>NC_088884.1:37851947-47851947 GCF_037157495.1 Lathamus discolor | reverse complement strand
TTTCATGATTGCTATTTTTGTTTTTAGAAAAGAGAAGAGAAATATTAGGTTGAGCATAAAGATGCAAAAAGGAGGGTGTGTGGCAGAAGGCTGAGCTCCTGCCAGAGGAGCAGGTGAAGTAAGGGCGGCTGTAGTAGTGGTTGTAGTATGGGAATAGCAATGTAATCACCTTTTGCCTCTGGTGAAGGGAGGAAAGCATGCATAAACCATGATTCCCTGTCTTGATGCAAACAGGTAGCTTTGGCACAGATTTCCTTATGCCCTGCAGCAAACCAGTTAATTAGCAATTTATAAAAAGCACCTACCAGTTGTATGAGTTCATATAGTTGCTATTATCACATAAACTGCTGGGAATTAATGTTCTATTTCAGACAAAACTTCAATATAGCAGAGAAACTGAGAAATAACTTTAGTGAGATTTCATTACAGCAAAAGCTGAATTTCTCTTCTGCATAGATATGATCAGGGTCAATTAATCAAGATCTGAATTACAGTTTATATGCCATATTTTTGTAATCTTATTCCATCTGTATTTATCCAAATTATTGCTAATAGGAATTTTATTATTTGAATGCTTTTTGTTTTGTTTTGCTATTTTTTCTCCTTAATATTTGCAAGATACTTGGATTCAGTTCTGGGGAGGGTCCCTAACTAACTAGCTACATATTTTAATGGCCCTTTAATTTATTTTCATATGCATAATAGAATATATACAATACTCTTTGTTTTTTGCATCAAGGGATTTCAAGAAATTCAGTCAAAACAAGAAAATGTCAGTACAATTTGTTTTATTCAAGTGCACAGAACCTTTAACATGACTTAGTGTCATCAATCTCCTCTTCGGTCTAGAGTTAAAAGAAGGTAATCCCCAACACATCCTTTCAACAGTAACTTTTATGCTGTGTTATTCATATGTCATGCTATAACTTCTTAGTTTCCAGCAGTGAAAATAAGATCCCAGGTGCAGGGATATTATTGGTACAGGGAACATCAGAAGTGTCACTAAAGACTGCAGAAAGGTTCCTGGTGTACTCCAAAAATGACGTGAAAGAAAACTAACCCCCAATAACACAAAACCAGGGGAAAGTGCTTGAGCAGGCCCAAAAGCATAAGACAAATGTCCTCAGTTCAGCTTCCTCACATACATCTTCTCTCAGCAGTCTCATTCATTATGACTCAGTGGCACCATAGCAAATCCAGCCTGAAGCAGAGGCAGCCATAGCCCAGGTGGGTAAAGGCTGCAAAGTCTGATGGTCTGCTCAGGGGCCTAAAAATAACTTCATTTATAAAATATTTTTCTTACCTACAATGATTTGCTTTCTTTGTTGATGAATCTCTTACTCAAATAATAAGGAAAATATATGTTCAGTTGAGTGATGTTCAGCGTGTTGAATGACTTATTGGTTGATTCACTGATTTCCTGTGTACACTGAGGTGCAGATTATCTACATTTCTCTCACAAAAAAGTCTTCAGTTGAGCAAATTGTATTTATTTGGTTTTGAAAACTGGGGAGAAAATCAATTTTGTTGGTAATGCTTTGTCTGAATGGGTTCATACAACCCCAATAGCTAAGTAGCCAGATATAAATTTAATAAAGGAACCATTTCATTACCCCTTAAATGCAGGCTGAATTGTATTTTGAAAATTCTAACCCAGACTAATTTAAATCACTTCTCAGCAGTCTGTGTTGGAAGAATAACAAAGAAGTATGTTTCTTCAATGAATGATAAATCAAAGGGTATGGTAAGTCCTTTTATTTGATGTCCCAGCCAATACTTGTTTCCATTAGTTATCAAGGAAAAAAATGTTCCTTTTCAATTTATTATCACTTAAAAGTTGTTACTCACCCAAGAGAGTGGCAACCTGCAAAGAGGAAATACATAGTGTGTTCTCAGTTATTTCTTATTCCAACTTTGTTTTATATCATGTATGTTAAATGATCCTGAAGGTATGCAAAGTCAGAGCATTAGGGTGATTTTTTTTCTGTTAAACTCCATTTACTCTTTGTGATAACACAAGTATTATGGTATGCCCCAACAGCTATTTTAAAGACAAGCTCAGTTTTATTCTGAGGAGTGTTAAAAAAAACCCAAACAAACAAACAAAAAAAAAACCAAACAAAACCTGAAGACTGCAAGCTGTTTTTAACATACTGTATTTCACATTTAATATGAAATTCAAGTTGAAAGATCAGAAAAACATGAGTGTGTTCTTATGGATGTGTGTTGTTTCTAGAAACTCCCTAGGAGGGAGTTAGTTGGCTATTGCTTTAACCCTCGGTATGAAGAATTACGGGTTTTGTTCTCACTCTAAGGAGTAATTTTTTTGTAAAATGGAATGCCAGTTCAAGTTTTAATCTTGTCAGACTCTGATGCATTTTGAAAAAAAATAGTTATGAACTGTAAAATAAATGCAACAGGAGATCTTTTCTTCTATTTTCATGCTCACATTGCCAATTGATTTGCTTCTAGAGATTATTTGGATTTGTAGTTTGTTTAATTTTGGTAAGTCCTGTTTAAACAGCAAAATTTTCTTCTTATCATCACTAATGCCGCACTAATGCCGCAAAGAGTGGGGCCAAAAAGCTTACACACAATATTATCATATTTTTATTACTTATTATTTATTTTTATTAGTACTTAATTACTTATAAAATGAAGCACAAACACTAGTTAGGACAGTGAGGCCTAGACATTTTGAGAAAAAACACAACCAAACAACAAACCAACAACAACAACAACAAAAAAAGAGCTTGTTTTAAGAATGTATTCTTTTTTTATCCTGAAGTAAGCTTTTAATCACACTCTGATTACAGCTTTAAACATCTTCATAATACTGAGTGAGATTTATTAAATTCATGTATCCCTGCCCATGGCAGGGGAGTTGGAACTATCATAGAATCATAGAATAGTTAGGGTTCAAAAGGACCTCAAGATCATCTAGTTCCAAGCCCCCTGCCATGGACAGGGACACCTCTCACTAAACCATCCCACACAAGGCTTCATCCAACCTGGCCTTGAACACCACCAGGGATGGAAGATTCACAGCCTCCCTGGGCGGACCATTCCAGTGCCTCACCACCCTCACAGGAAAGAATTTCCTCCTTATATCCAATTTAAACTTCCCCTGTTTAAGTTTTAACCCATTGCCCCTTGTCCTGTCACTACAGTCCCCAATGAAAAGTCCCTCCCCAGCAACCCTATAGGCCCCCTGCAAATACTGGAAGGCTGCTATGAGGTCCCCACGCAGCATTGTCTTCTCCAGGCTGAACAGCCCCAACTTCCTCAGCCTCTCTTCATACGGGAGGTGCTCCAGTCCCCTGATCATCCTTGTGGCCCTCCTCATGTCCTTTTTATATTGAGGACACCAGAACTGCACACAATACTCCAGGTGAGGTCTCACAAGAGCAGAGTAGAGGGGCAGGATCACCTTCTTCGATCTGCTGGTCACGGTCCTTTTGATGCAGCAAAGGATAAGGTTGATTTCTGGGCTGCAAGTGCACACTGCCGGCCCATGTTCATTTTCTCATTGACCAGCACCCCCAAGTCCTTCTCTGCAGGGCCGCTCTGAGTCTCTTCTTTGCCAAACCTGTAGCTGTGCCTGGGATTGCACCGACCCAGGTGTAGGACCTTGCACGTGGCATGGTTGAACTTCCTAAGGTTGGCATCAGCCCACCTCACAAGTGTGTCAATGTCCGTCTGGATGGCATCCCTTCCCTCCAGCATATCAACCGGACCACACAGCTTGGTGTTATCAGCAAACTTTCTGAGGGCGCACTCAATCCCACTGTCCATGTCAGCGACGAAGATGTTAAACAAGACCGGTCCCAACACCGATCCCTGAGGGACACCACTCGTTACCGGTCTCCAGCCGGACATTGAGCCATTGACCACAGCTCTTTGTGTGCATCCAGCCAGCCAGTTCTTTATCCACCGAGTGGTCCATCCATCAAATTGATATCTCTCCAATTTAGAGACAAGGATGTGGTGTGGGACAGTGTCAAACGCTTTGCACAAGTCCAGGTAGACGACATCAACTGCTTTACCCTTATCCATCAATTCTGTAGCCCCATCATAGAAGGCCACCAAATTGGTCAGGCAGGATTTCCCCTTAGTGAAGCCATGCTGGCTGTCACCAAGCACCTTGTTGTTTTTCATGTGCCTTAGCATGCCTTCCAGGAGAAGCTGCTCCAAGATTTTAGCAGGCACAGAGGTGAGACTGACTGGTCTGTAATTCCCAGGGTCTTCCATTTTCCCCTTCTTGAAAATGGCGGTTATATTTCCCTTTTTCCAGTCGTTGGGAACTTCACCTGACTGCCATGATTTTTCAAATACGATGGCCAGTGGCTTAGCAACTTCATTTGCCAGCTCCTTCAGGACCCGCGGATGGATTCCATCAGGTCCCACGGACTTGTGCGCGTTCAGATTTTTAAGATGGTCACAAACCAGATCCTCTCCTACAGTGGGCCCGAGGTCTTCATTCTCACAGTTCCTGCGTCTACCTTCTAAGACCTGGTTTGTGCGGTCAGAGCCTTTGCCAGTGAAGACTGAGGCAAAGAAGTCATTCAGAACCTCAGCCTTCTCCAAATCCTGTGTAGCCAGTTCTCCCGAAAGCTTCCTCAGGGGCCCTATGTTGTCCCTAGTTTGTTTTTTGTTTGCTACATACCTGTAGAATCCCTTCCTGTTACCCTTAACATCCCTGGCTAGGTTTAATTCTAATTGGGCCTTAGCCTTCCTAACCTGGTCCCTAGCTTCCCGGACAACATCCCTGTACTCTACCCAGGCTTCCTTTCCTTGCTTCCATTTTTTATAAGCCTCTTTTTCCCTTTGAATTTTCCTCAGCAGCTCCTTATCCATCCAAGGAGGTCTCCTGGCCCTCCTGCTGCACTTCCTTCTAGTTGGGATGCAGCACTCCTGAGCTTGTAGCAGGTGATGCTTGAATATCAACCAAGAGTCTTCGGCCCCCCTGCCCTCCAGGGCTATATCCCATGGAACCTTACTAAGCAGGCTCCTGAAGAGGCCAAAGTCTGCTCTTTTGAAGTCCAGGGCAGTGAACTTGCTACACGCTCTTCTCACTGTCCTAGGGATCTCAAATTCGACCATCTAGTGATCGCTGCATCCAGGGCTGCCCTGGAGTACCGCATTCTCAACAAGTCCTTCCCTGTTGGTGAGCACAAGGTCAAGCACAGCACCTCTCCTTGTCGGCTCCTCTACTACTTGCAGAAGGAAGTTGTCTTCCACACAATCGAGGAACCTCCTAGATTGCTTGTGCCATGCAGTGCCATTGTTCTAAGTGATGTCAGGGTGGTTGAAATCCCCCATGAGAACAAGGGCCTGAAAGCGTGAGGCTTTTCCTATCTGTCTGTAGAGTGCTTCATCCACAGTTTCTCCTTGATCAGGCGGCCTGTAATAGATCCCCACAGTAATGTCTCCCATCGCTGTTTTCCCTTTAACCCTGACCCACAAACTCTCTGTAAACTGCTCACCTGCCCCCAGACAGAGTTCCATACTCTCCAGCCTATCCCTAACATAAAGGGCAACTCCCTCTCCCCGCCTGCCAGGCCTGTCTTTTCTAAAGAGCCTGTAACCTTCCATTCCAACACTCCAGTCATAGGAGCCATCCCACCATGTTCCTGTGATGCCTTTTATATCATACGCCCGTAGATGTGCACACATCTCTAATTCCTCTTGTTTGTTCCCCATGTTACAGGTGTTTGCATAGAGGCACCTGAGCTGAGCTCCAAGTGAAGCCGACTCGTTGGCTGGAGCAGCTGGAATGTATGTACATTGTTCCGAGCATTTATTATAGGTGTTGGCAACTGACTGGTTGTGTTGGGATGGAATGATGCCCCCCTTCCCCAACACATCTAGTTTAAAGCCTCCTTGACCAGTCTGGCAAGCCTCCTACCAAAACTGTTCTTCCCCTTCTTTACCAGACCAGCTCCACCAGCCCCCAGTAGACCTGGCCTACGAACTTCAGTCCCCTGTTCAAGACACCCAAACCCCTGACTATGACACCTCCCTTTTAACCATTTATTAACCTGTCCAACCCTCCGAGCTTTTTCTTGGTCCTCCCCTGTGTCCTGGAGAATTGACGAAAAGAAAATCTGAGCACCAGAGCCCCTAACCACCTCTCTCAGGGCTCTGTAGTCTTTCTTTATGGTCCCCAGTCTACTACTATCTATATCCCTAGCACCCACATGGATCACCAGGAGCGGGTAATAGCCCGTGGAACTTACTAGAGCATGCAGCCTCTCTGTAACATCCCTGATCCGTGCCCCTGGTAGGCAGCACACCTCCCTCGAGGTGGGGTCAGGCCGACAGACGAGTGCTTCTGTCCCTTTCAAAGTAGAGTCCCCTATTGCTATGACCTGCCGCTTTTTCTTCGTAGCGCCAGTAGAGATCTTTACCCGTGCATAATCCGGCTGTTTGTGGTGCAAGTAGGTTTCCTCGTTAGTCTCCAGCAGGACAGCAAAGCGGTTCTGCGTGGGGACAACAGATTTAGGAGGAAGCCCCTTGACTTTAATTGTCCTTTTCCTCCTTCTTTTGTTATTTTTCTTTGTCACCAATTCCCAACTTCCCGGGTTGGTGGCCTCCTTCTTTCCTTCATGAGCTGGAGGGGAAGCTGGAGGCCCCTGCACAGTTTGGGGCTGGAGCAAGCAGCCCTGCTTCCTCTCAGCTACCCTGACATCTTGCAGCCCGCTAATAGCATTCCACAGCTCAGCCCCTGCTGCAGGAGTGTTGGAAAGAGCAGAATTTTGCATGATAAAACAATTGTATAAAATAGTAGAAATTATTATGTTTGAGAAATTTATAAATTAATAGTGAGGTTTTGTATATTAGAAAGTGCTGTGACTTCATGGTTTTGTATCACGGCGGTTCTAATGATGCAATATATCACAGCTGTCTTGTACCCAATGCTACAAAAACATAGCATAACCAAATATGGTAAAAGGAGTATAAAAGGATTTAGAAAGTATGTACTGGAGACTATACCCAAGTGGAACCTGTGTATAAGATAGCCGGAAGAGCATACCAGAAAGAAGATAAGAGGGTGCGAACGTCCACACAAGGATTGGAATATACTCAAGTGGGGGAAAGGTGAAAAGGACAACCTGAGGAAGACTTCTTACTTCATTTGAGGAAGACTCTTACTTCATCGGAACGACCACCAGACGACTACCAGAGGGGGCCGCGCAAGCGCAGAAGAGGCTGATGACGTAAGAGATGGATGTGGCAATCCCTAATGCATATGTATTAGTCAAATGTTGTAACCTATGATGAATATGTATTAACTGTGAAACTTTTAGGATATAAATTGCGGACGCGATGTGACGAGGTTGAAGCCAGATTTGGGCAAGTGCCCCTGGTTTCCCAGCGCTGCAATAAAGCACCTCATATAACCATTCCGGTGGTTATGTGTTTATTCTTACGCTAACAGGGGGACCTCCGTCAGGGAGCACCGAGGGCAGCCCTGCCCATCGTGCACCTTTCCCTCACCAGACCCGTGCAGGCACCCTCTACACTCCGAGCTCTGCCCTGCAGCCTCCCCTCTCATTGGCTCTGTCTGGGTGCCTACGCTGGGCACCGCCGGGGCAGCCAGAGCAGAGCTCCCAGCGCGGGCCCTGCCCATACGACGGGCGCTCACCACCCCGCTCCACCTGCTGCGCAAACTGCCTTGTCCTGCTCTGTTCGCTCGGCTCCCCGGGGCAGGTTTTTACCCACTCAGGGCGGGTGCCGCTGCTCCTGGCTCCGCCCCCTGTGAGTCCCTGCTCGCGTCCGCGGAGCTGCCGGCTCCTGGGCAGGTCCTGTCGAGGACTTCAAGCTCCCTGAGTTGAGGCTCCTGGAGGCTGATCTCTCCCCCGCTCCGGTGTTAAAGGCGTCCTCTCTGGAGCTGCTCACCTCAGCTATTCAACTAGATGATCTTTAAAGTGCCTTCCAACCCAAATAATTTCATTTTATAATTCTATGAAATCTATCTGACTTAAAATTAGTTATCTTGTCTAAGTTAATTATGTTGGTTGCTTCTGTAGACAACAGAGATACAGAGCAACAAATACAGAGCTTTGAGACAATTATATCCCAGGAACAGATATCTGTGATTGTTTAAGATGTTGCATATACCTCTCTATTACTTACACATAGAGCCTAAATGGATTTTGATCATCTGTGGTACATAAAAATTTAAACATGGTTAAGCTTTCCCAGCACACTGTCATGGTTTAAACCCAGCCAGTAACTAAGTACCATGCAGCTGCATGCTTTTATTCCCCCCTCCCCGCACCCGCATACTGCTTCCTGGGCAGGATGGGGAGGAGAATCTAAATAATGTGAAAAAAAACAGGTTGAGTTAAGAAGAGTTTAGATAAAAATATAGTGATCATAGGAAGAATCCCAACAATAACAATAACGATAATAGGAAACAACAAGAGAATAAATTAAAGCTCAGAAAACACAAGTAATGCCCAATACACTTGTTCACCACCCACTGACTAATACCCAGCCCAACCCAAGCAGCAATTGGTCCCTTCCAGGTAGCTCCCCACCCCGGGCATGATGTGCTATGGTATGAATGCCCCTTTGCCAGTTTGGGTCAGGTGTTCTGTCTTTGTTTCCTCCCGGGTTCCTCTGCCTGTCCTCACTGACAGAGCATGAGACTGAAAAGTCCTTGATTGGGGTAAGCATTACTTAGCAACAACTAAAAACATTGGTGTGTTATCAGCATTGTTCTCAGGCCAATGTAAAAACACGGCACTGCACCAGCTACTAAAAAGAAAAATAGCTGTTACATATTAAACAAGGACGCACATTTACTTGGGTTTCTTCTGCTTTGTGTCTGGTTAATTTTAATAAATAAATGCAACCATTGCAATGGGTTTTCACTGGAACACAATGATGACATGTTTTGACACTCAAACAATCTCCTCATGCCACTTTTGTATGTTTTAATCTTCTAATGTATAAATTTGAGCAAAAAAAAATGGAAAATTATAAAAAAATAAGGCAAACAAAGAAAAACTCACACAACCCCCCCCTCCAAAAAAAAAAAAAAACACCACAACAAACCAACAAACTAGCAACAACAACAACAACAAAAAAACCCAAACAAGCCTGTCAGCGATCTCATAATCATAGGCTCATAAGTGAAATTTCTATGTAGAACAAAAGATAAGCTTTTCCTTAGAATCCGTGACTGGAGTGAACACAGATCAACACCAATAAGAGCGCAAAGTACCTTGTCACAGGTTGCTTCAGCAGAAAGAATTGCTTTATGATAGCTGTATTTTTACATGTGTTTGTATGTGTCTTCATGATTAAAGTTTATCATATCAGCAAGATAGACTAAAGTATCTCTTGATCTTGAATTAAAAAACAATTATGAAAATCACATAGAACCACAAATGCATGTAGAAATTAAAGCTGTTTGGAAAGTCTTCCTTTATGTATTTTTCAGACTTGTGGGATTTTTTTTCTCCTTTTTTTTTTTTAAGTTTTCTTCTTCCCTTTTTTCCTTTCTTCTACAGATCAACCTAAATTCACTTTTGCGTTAGAAACATTTTCTTCAAACACATGAAAGAACTTCAGAAAAACCTCTATGGAATCGACATCTCATGGTGCACTAGCTGATTATCACAGTTCTTCCTTGAGCACAGCTAAAAGGACACAAATAACTCCTTACTTTACATGTCTGCAAGAAATGGAAAAAAAATCTTGACAGCAGTTAAGAGATGATGAACTATACTGACTTGCAAGTGAAAAAGTGCATGCAACAAACAGAAAAATACTGTTTAATATTTTTGTGCAGCATATGTTTTCCTGATTTTACATTTTTGTAGTTTGTAGTAGTTTGAAGTATCTTTGGCAACTTACTGCACTCTGTAGTAGGATGCACAGATATACGATCACTGCCCAACCCCAATACAATGGGGGAGAGAATTTTAAGAATAAAAGTGAGAAAACTCATGGGTTGAGATAAACACAGTTTAACAAATAAAGCAAAAGCCACGCACACACGCAGAGCAAAACAAGGAATTCATTCACAGGTTCCCATCAGCAGGCAGGTATTCAGCCATCTCCAGGAGAGCTGGGCTCCATCACACGTTACAGTGACTTGGAAAGACAAACACCATCATGCCAAAAGTTCCCCCCTTCCTTCTTCCCACAGCTTTATCTGCTGAGCATGATGACATATGGTATAGAATAACCCTTGGGTCAGCTGGAGTCCTTGTGCACCCCCAGACTACTTGCAGGCAGGGTGGTATGAGAAGCAGACCCTTGACTCTGTGTGAACACTGCTCAGCAATAACCAAAACATCTCTCTGTTACTAGCACTGTTTCCACCACAAATCCAAAACATAGCCCCATAGTAGCTACCATGAAGAAAGTTAACTCTACCCCATCAAAACCATCACATATGTATTATGAATTTGAATGTGCGTTTTCGACAGTGACAGCTTCTATAAAACTCCAGTTTTATACTGAAACTCCAGTTCACTTGTTATGTCTCAACTGGATTTTGGGGGATTTTTCTTTTGCCACCTAATTTATTTTCTACACCTTAGCTTTGATTTTAAAAATACGGTAGAAAAATATAAATTTTTTAAAAGTTTTGAGATTTTACTTGTTACAGTAATGTAGAAAAAAATCCTGTAGTGACAATTTATTCACTGATAGTGTGTATTGATATCAGAAGGGCTATATGGATAATTTTAAAACTAAGAGCTATTTTCCCCTTAAGGATATTTTTAAAATATTAGAGTTCTTGAGGAGCAGACTTTACATTTTTCTTCTTTTCTAGTATATTTTTACACGAGTTAAGAGCCACCTAACCATAGTAGGTGGTTATAGCTCTTAATTGGAAGGAATGAGAGAGAGAGACATACACACACCTGAAGGGTTTATTAGAACTTTAGAGAGTACAATTCATTCAAAAGGAGAAAAACAACACTTTTCAATACACTGACGTCCTCACAGATGTACACGGAGTAGCAGGCTCACTACCACCTCTTTTGTATTAAAAGGCCTGAGAATAGAGTAGCTGTTGCTGAGGTGAGATTAAAGCTATATTTACATAGCGTGTCTTTAAGTTACTGAGCTCACGTTCTTTCTTAGCCAGGCAGTCGTCAGAATCTAAAGCATGCTGTCTGAAATGAAGTTAATCTAAGCAGTAGGGAATAATTCTGGAGTTAACCTAATTCTCTCATCCTTTTTATACAAACAGAATTGCTGACTTTTTAAAAAAGTGTAAGGAAAGAAATGCATGCAGAGAATTTTAAAATATTTACTTATTTTAGAATCATGATAACCTACAGTACTGTTCCAGGCATGGAATTCGTCAATTTCTAAACAGAAACAGAGTAACATTGCCTTTTCAGCATTTTTATAATTTCAAGAGTAGACAACAGCTTAAGTTTTAAACACTTTTACTGTCCTGGTGATCTCGTGAAAATTATAAGATATAGGAGCCAACAGAAAAATGAAGAATCTTAGAGATGTAAAGATATGAGTTTGGACATTTAGAACAGTTAGCAAAAGGAACAAGTTTCCACAGTACGTGGCCCACTTTGTTAAGAAATCCTGGTTTAAACAGTCCCACGCAACTGTCCAGCTGTGAGTTGTGTCAAATATACCGCCGAGCGCCAGGAAGATGCAGGAGCCCACGCAACATTTCCCAGCAAGGCAGAGGAGGAAGAGCTGCACCCAGGAAAAGAGAAGCAGGTGGTGGGAGAGCCGGCAAGCACAGCAGCTGCACCAGCCCCAGGGACAAGTACAGCAGCATCATTGGAGAGTTCTGAAGGGTTTGAATGGCCTTTGGGTACCCTTGGGACCTGCCTGCTGATTGTGATGGGGATCAGCATGTTGGCATGCACACAGAGTGTGTTCTACCCACGGCCATTTTGTCTGGTCTCAGAAATTAAGCAGAGTCAGGTTTGCTTCTTGTCTGGAGTTAGACCACAATATGGGAGAGATCTTCCCCAAGGCTGGACATTCATGAGTGGCAGGGTGTCTGGGACAGTATGAGCCAGTAACTGGTCCACTGGGCCCCTCCAGTGCTTTGGAAGTGTCGGAGATGGAAGGCAGCTGTATGGAGTCCCCAGCAACAAGCTGCAGAAACTGCTGAAGGGGACAATGAATTATTTTGAGCCTGGTGGGCCCATGGCACTTCAAGCCATCAGGGCAGAGATGCAACACAGAGATGGACTCATGATTGAGGGGTGGACTTAGTAATGGACGCTATTGCCCAGGGTATTCATGAGTGTGAACATCGCACACAGCCTCTCCTGCTCTGAGAGACTGCTACAAGAGATGGAGCCTGACATCATGGATCAGATGGACTAAGCAGCTTTATGAGGACTGGTCCATGCACTAAGATAAGAGTGATGGTATATTGAAAACGTGGGATCTGAGCATGACGTGAATGGTATGGAATAAGGGGTGGATACTGTCCTGGGTTCAGCAGGAGCAGTTATTTTTCTCCTTCTTAGTAGCTGGTGCAGTGCTATGTTTTGATTTTTTGGCCTGGGAACAGTGCAGATAATGACGATGTTTTCAGTTGCTGCTCAAATGTTTTGTCTGGCCAAGGACTTTCTGAGCCTCATGCTCTGTCAGGGAGGAGGGAAAGCTGGGATGAAGCAGAGACAGGACACCTGGCCCAAGCTAGCCAAAGAGGTATTCCATACCACAGCACGTCATGCCCAGGGTGTAACGGGGAGTTACCCGGAAGAGCTAGGGACTGAAGGGTTGGACAAGGTATTGGTCGGTGCTTGGCTGGGGGGAGTGGGGTGAGTTATTGGTCGGCTGGTGTTGAGGTGTTGTATTCTTTCCTCTTGTTATTTCCTTTATCATTATTATCATTGGTGGTAGCAGCAGTGATTTGTGTTATACCTTAGTTACTAAACTGTCCTTATCTCAGCCCGTGGGAGTTGCACTGTTTTCGATTCTCCTCTCTGTCCCTCCAGGAGTAGGGGGAGGGCAAGAAGGGGAGGAGTGAGAGAGCGACTGTGCGATTTATGGATGACTTTTATTTAAACCACGACAATGCTCCATCCCTGGTGGTGTTGAAGGCTAGGTTGGACAGAGCCTTGAGCAACATGGTTTAGTGAGAGGTGTCCCTGCCCATGGCAGGGGGGTTGGAACTAGATGATCTTGAGGTCCTTTCCAACCCTAACTATTCTATGATTTTATGAATCTATGATTTCATCATAGCTTTCATCATTTTCATTGATGTTGTCTGGGCCTTTTCAAGTGATACTTTAGCCTTTTTGAAATAAAGGGACAAGAACTGCACATTATATTTAAGGAAGTGGGTAAACCATAGATCGATACAATCATTTTATGTATTTATTTTATTCTGCATTCTCTTTCTGATAATTCATTACAATTGTTTTGATTTTTATTTTTTTTCAGTCCCCACCAAATACTGAGATGATATTTACATGGAGATATCTTATCTTTGCTTGTAAATTTGACATCTGTAGCTGGGCAACACTTTTTCAAGTTTGTGATAGAAACTGCCTATGTAAATAGACTAGGTGGTCTAGTCAGATGAGACATCCACTTTTTTTCAAGTCTAAAGTTTAAGAGATGATTGTTTAGCAGTGGATTGCCTGTTTCTTGGTTCCTATTATAGAGCTGTAACTAATTGGTGAACTATACTTCATCCTGAAAAAAAATTGAAACTGCAAGGTCTTCAGATGTTTTCCTGATATAAAGGAGAGCATGTGACATTATTTGTCACTTTTCTTTAAGACTTTTTGGAAGGAAATAATGGAATCACTCTTTCTTAAAGATTCTGAGACTTTAATTTGAAATCACATTTATTGCACAGCCAGAAGAGTGGAAGATCAATATTTGTAAAGTATTCTTTCAAGACTTAACAGTAAGCAGCAAGCAACTTCATAGGCAGTTCCAGTACACTTTTATATACACATACACACATTTTCAGCATCAACCAAAAAAGATCCCACATGAATTATGCCAGGCAAACCCTGCTGTTCAAACTCCTTTTCATTAACCCTAACCTGCAGATAAATATACAAGAGGGCTAAGATTTGGAGACTGCATAAAGGATTACCTTTGACAGTCTGCCCTTATCTTTTAGGGTTTTAGCATTTGCTGGAGAGGGTTCTTCACTCTGCTTCTAAACAACTTTCATTTCTCAGGCTTCTTGATTCAAGGTCCTCAATTCTACCACAAGCAGAATATGTTGTGGGAAAATCTGTGCATGCAACTTCTAGAAACTGTTTAAAGCAAATAGAAATTGAGACAGAGGAGGAATATTGTAGTAGTTTTGCAATGAAACAGAAAGAATTGGAAGAATAATAACTGTTGTTTTTTCTGATTAAAAGATAGTATTATGGTTACATTGAATACAACAGTCTCTGAAATTAAAATTTCCAACAGAACTCATACCTACACAGTCCTGAGTATCTCACCTGCTCAGGCTTGGGACCCAGAGAATGAACTATAATGACTTGTACCTTCCTTCTGCTCTTCAGACCACCAAAGTTTCTGTAATTTGGTCTTATGCAAGGTTGTTCAGGACAAATGAAAATGTCCAGTCATAAGCTTCCTAACCAAATAAACTGCCTATTTCCTGAGTTATGATAAAGAATTACAAAGTGTAATCCTTTCCTAGAATGTGTCCCTCCTTCAGGTACATACCATTTGCAAGCTGATTTTCACAACTGTGTCTTTGTTGAGTATGGTGTTAGGCCTATTTTTTCACATTCTTAAGAAAGCTGAGGAAAGTAGAAAGAAAATCTAACAGGCTTCACACATGTCCTGATTTTGAATAATTTTTCACTTGTGGAAAACACTGATGTGCCTTTTAATACTGTGTAAATAAGTTCCCTTTCCCCCCCTGACTTTTCTGTGCTTGTTCATGGTAATCTTGCAACTGAAACTTAAGCAATAAGGGGTTTATTTAGTTGGTAACCCTTCATATTTTTATTGACCTTTGAGTTACTTTTACCACATTTATTAATTTCATACATGACATTTTCACCTCTTCGTGGAAAATAAGAGTTATAATTAAAGGATGAAGCCTAAGTTTAAAGTGGTTTTATGTCATTTCAACTACTTATAGAAAATCTGGTGCTATATGTTTGCTAATTTCAGTGGAGTTAATCATATGACCTCCAAGCTCTTACTCATTTCCATGAGCGTTACTACACATAGATTCCCCCCCAACAAAAGCCAATGTAATTAACAGATTTCATAATCACAGTTTATCTTTAAATGTGTATGCACAAATCACCTATGTGTATTAAGATGCACAAGTAACCTTACTTTAATAATTTCCTAGCTTGAATACTTTTACTTATCAGTCTTTAAGTCCTTAATAAGTTTTTGTGTTTAATAATGGAATTCACTGAAATGGCACCAGTTTTTTGGAGGTAGTTTCTCTCAGTGAGTTTAAAAGTCTGAGTTAAAAAGATCTGAAGAATGTAGTGACTGCATTGTCTTGAAATTAGTCCAACAGAAGATATTTTTTATTATAGGACCAGTACATTGACTTGACAGCATGAGCTAAATACCACCTGAGTATGTGATTCATGTAAGTACGAGAAAATATTACTAAAATGATGGAGCATTTCATCACTTTTATAATAATTGATAGCTTGTGTCAAAGGCAAGCAAAGAATGGGCCAAAATTATTCTTAGTATGTGAGGTTTGGTTCTTCTGGAAAGCATATGAAAATTTGTATTTGCAAAGGGAAAACACTCTTCATTTGCCATAAAAGTAATCAAAATCTAACCAAGAAGTCTGACATTTTCATGATTGCACTTACTGTATACTCAGTATCTGGTCCATTAATTTAGGATAACAGAAGAGCATGAAGTGTATTGTAAAAATTAGGTATAGATTTGTCTCAAAATAACACTTGCCCAGCTTTTCATGAACACTTAAATAAGAAAAAGTTTGGATTTCCTGGTAAAAAGTAAATAAACTGAGTAATATTCTGAGCAAAAAAGCTGTGTGATTAATGCTGTATTTTCTTTCACTTAAGAACATGACAGTATAAAATAATGTTTTACCAATTTGAAAAGAGCAACATGAAAATCTCTAAAGATCTCATTCATACAGTTATCATTTGTACAGAACTATATTATTATAATATTGTATAATACTTAGCAAGCATTCCATTCTTTCAGATGAAGATGGAAACATTATCTGACACAGAATTTTTGTTTTTGTTTTGTTTGTGTGTGTGTATGTACACAGAGAACTTCCTGAAGCTAGAGCTTTGAAGGATGCCACCTAATACTAATCAAGCCCACAAAGGCTCTCTATAGTCCTGGGGCACTGAAATGTATACTCCCAAAGAGCAAAATTTTAAAAGGGTGTTTCTTCTGTAGATCTGTTTCCTCCACTTTGTGTCTTTGACAGGATGATATTTCTGAGCTTCTTTAGTCTTAAAGCAAAGCCCTGGAAAACAAGAATCATCACAAAACATAAACCATGAAACTATTTTACTTTGTGTATTCTTCCTCCACTTTGTGCCTTTTTCCTCCAATTTTTGCGGTTACCAGTACTACATAATTTTTTTTTTTCTTAGTCACAGGAGATGTGCCCTCATCCCATGGTTGTGTGGGATACTACTTTGTCATGTCATAATCTAGCAAAAATAAGAGAATAATAATTTTTGATGGCAGATCAGAACAGAGGGCAGATTACCAGAGAGAAGATGCAGATTTGTGTACATTTCAAGTCTATGTCATGGCGTTGGACTTTTTTCTTAAAGATACAAAATCACCTTCAACTGAACCAGTTTCCCATTCTAGAAATGGAGATCAGGCATTATCCATGTACAGCCATCAGAGAGATAGCTAGGCTGCCAAATGTTAATTAAATGCAAATATAATCGTTCAAATCCCTTTGCCTGTTTTTATCCAATGTTTGTGACTATGTTGGAAAGCAATTTCATTGACCTTAGCCCTTACTCTATACTTACAGAAAATAAATTAAATTTTCTTTGTGGCTATATTTGGAGGATATGAAGAGTTCTAAGCTTAAAAAAAAACCTGAGCACAGAGTTGATTCTGGCGTACTCAATCCTAATGAAAAAGATTTTGAACAACTTATACATAATTCCGAAGCATTCCATCCCTTCCCCAGGAAAAATATTTGGGGACTCTTTTATGATTACATGATAAGATCAATATTGATACAGTATTTAAAAAAGCTCATAAACCAGTAATTCTTTTATATGGGTTTGAAGGTGTCTTGGAGATTGAAATCAGTATATTTTGCCATGCTTACTCAGGAATTTTTCTGCCTTAGGCAGCCCTTAAATAGATAACAGTCCCTGAGGATAAAATTGAATCATGTTTCTCTTTTGGTTTGCAGTGTCTGTACAGGGAGAAAAACTTTCAATGTGTGTGCATTCCCTGAATGACACAGTTCTTCCAACATTGATTCAAATATATACACAGATAGATAGATATAAATCTTTGTGCTTATTTGTTTATGTATATATAAAATCTAAATGATAAACACAGAAATAATGTGGACCTTTTATAAGTAAAATCTAAAATATGCTATCACCTGAAAAAAAAAAATCCATTATGGGCTATTTACAGATCTGTAGGTGGTCATTATCTCAAATGTCATGATTTAGCAGCAGCTTCCATACGCAGATATGTAAGAAAGTGATAAAATTTGCACTTACAGTAGAAAAAAAAAAGCTTTGAGGTAGCACTGAATATAGATTTTAAAGGTGCTATGTCACTATGGAATTGGGATATAATTCAGAATTTTAATGTTTCTTATAAACAGTCCCTAAATTCTCATCAAGAGTACTTTTTCCTCTTTTACTCAATAACGAATGGAATAAATAGAATAACATTATATAACTATCCTTAAAAATGAAACCCACATATACAAAGCTTGGCACTGGGACTGGAGTTTGTTCCTGTTGACTACGGAAGATTATGCAATCTATAATACCTCCTACATGCCTAATTCAGCTACAATAATTCAAAATTCTTTAAAAACATTCACCTTATTTATAGTTTGCCCCAGATTCTAGTCATAGTGCTGAGCTTGTTACTGATACAGGGCATGTGATACTGAATTAAACTAGTATTTCACTGTACATAGTGTCTTAGACATGGAGAAGGCTACAAGAATTCTCAAGATAAGGAAAGTATGAGGTCTGATGTCTTTTCTCAAATCAATGTAAGCCTTCTTCCTGTTGATAAGACCTGAGAGCTGTGCAAATGGCTGCAAAATTAAAAAAACTCAAGGAGCCTCTCAGGGTCATGAATTAGACGAAACAAGAACATGTAGTTAATTGGAAAAACTAAAGACATTCCAATGTCCTTAACTAATGGATTTCCATAAAAGGATAAAATGAGTGGGAATATTTCTCTCAAATGAACCCAATGACCCCAAGAGACAACCTTTCAGAATTCATGGCGCCTTCACTGTGTCCTTAATCTGCGTAAATTACCATGTGCAATGAGTAACGAGAATTGGGTGGGTTTTTCACAGAATCATAATGAATATATATATGATCATAGAATCATAGAATGCTTAGAGTTGGAAAGGGCCTCAAGATCATCTAGTTCCAACCCTCTTGCCACAGGCAGGGACTCCTCACACTAGACCATGTCACCCAAGTTTCTGTCCACTCTGGCCTTGCGCAATGCCAGGGATGGAGCATTTACCACTCCTTTGGGGAACTTGTTCCAGTGCCTCTCCACCCTCACAGTAAATAACTTCTTCGTTGTATCTAACTTGAACTTCCCTTGTTTAAGTTTAAACCCATTACCCCTTGTCCTGTCGCTACAGTCCCTGATGAAGAGTCCCTTTCTGGTATCCTTATAGGCCCCCTTCAGATACTGGAACGCTGCTGTGAGGTCTCCACTCAGCTTATCTTCTCCAGACTGAACAACCCCAATTTTCTCAGCCAGTAGGTGCTCTAGCAGATATATAAGCTGTAAACTGTCTCTTCTCAGGGTGCATGACAGGCGGAGCAATCCCCCAGGCACCCGACACCATAATAATGTAGGCTTTCTAACCTGTCATTCTGGTTGGAGAGTTTATTTCCCAGATTTTGGTGACAGGGGGAAACATCTTTATAGCCATAAACCAAACAAAAATTATGAATTAAAAAATAAAAATGCAATATGGAAAATGGGGTACAAAATAATATACTAGTTTTAATTTATTCATTTTAACAAAATCAGTATTATATTTCTGAAAAAATCACATATACAATTCTTTGGGGTTTTGTTAGTAGTCTTGTGAGAAGGCTTAATGTTAGAAAACTTGCTTGGATTTAGAATTAAATCCATCCTGAATTCCAACTCTATAAATATTATTTCCCAATGAAGTGAGCATCACCTTCTTGTCAATACTAAGGAATACTAAGTGCTGAAATATCTATGACATTCCTCATATTCTTTCAAGGATGCCACTGAGGCTGTGCAGATTTATGTTTGCCAAA
Organism: Lathamus discolor; assembly: GCF_037157495.1. Lineage (NCBI taxonomy): Eukaryota > Metazoa > Chordata > Aves > Psittaciformes > Psittacidae > Lathamus > Lathamus discolor. The sequence goes on along the minus strand of NC_088884.1, from coordinate 47,832,490 downwards.
GAGCTCATTTATTATTCTTTAAAAGAGTGCTTGCATGTGTAAGTGAAGCAGAAATGATGAATAGGAAGGACGTTGAGTTCAAGAGTAGCTGAATTTTGCTTAGTAAGAATATTGCCTCATCAAGGATATCAAGGCTGTGTTCATTTAATAAAATATGAAAACAACCTTTTCTTTCTTTGGGTCTATACTCTTTAAATAACTTGGAGGAATGCAGCAATATTATACATATCTTTATGTATTGGACAGCAATGGTATGGTCAAGGTATATGAATAGAGGTCAAATTCAGTAACAGCAGTTTTTTTCTGACTGATTAAGTTTTGACTTCTCACAATGAGGTGCACGTGGAGAGAGAAATGACTACTGAAATTTTCTTCAAAATTTTCATTTTCACACAGGCAAGCAGTTTCAAATTTTGCGTATTTAAATTGTTTTCTTTTTTAAATTCCTTTATGCTCATGAGAAGAGGAGGAGAACGAAAACTTCTACAAATTTTCCAAGAAATCTTTAGTTGAAAACTACATGTAGGATAGCAAAGAAAAAGGAGTTTAGGATTCATAGATAATCAAAATAATAAAATATCAGCCAGCTGAATAGAAGTGATGTTTGCCTGTATCACTTTTCTTCTATGAGAAAACACTCTCCAAGACAGCAATAGGATCACAGAATCATGGTTTGGGTTGGAAGGGACCTTAAAGATCATCTAGCTCCAACTCTCTTGCCATGGGCAGAAACAGTTTCCGATAGACCAGGTTGCTCAAAGCTCCATCCAAAGTGGCCTTGAAGACTTCCAGGAATGGAGCATCCAAAACTTCTCTGGGCAACCCATTCCAGTGCCTCACCACGCCCATAGTAAAGAATATCTTCGTAATAACTAATCTAACTCTACCCTCTTTCAGTTTAAAGCCATTCACCCTTGTCTTATCACTAAATACCCTTGTAAAAAGTCCTCCAGATTTCTTGCAGGTACCTCTTGTAGGTACGCTTTAGTTACTGGAAGCTACTGTAAGGTCTTCTCTGAGCCTTCCCTTCTCCAGGCTAACAAGCCCAACTCTCTCATCCTGTCTTCATAGGAGAGGTGCCCCAGCCATCTGATCATCTTCATGGTCCTCCTTTGGACTCACTCGAGCAGGTCCACATCCCTCTTGTCTTAGGGGCTTCAGAGATGAACACAGTACTCCAGGTGGGGTCTCATGAGAATAGATTAGGGGGAGAGAATCCCCTTCCTCCACCTGCTAGCCAAGTTCCTTGGATGAATACAATTGGCTTTCTGGTCTGAAAGTAGACATCAATGGCTCATGTTGAGCTTGTCATCAGCCAACACCCCCAAGTCCTTCTCCTCAGTGCTGCTCTCAATACAGTCTCCACCCTACCTGTATTTGCTCTTGGGACTGTCCTGACCCAGGAGCAGGATCTTGAACTTGGCCTTAACTTCATAAGGTTCGCATATGTTATGGTTTAAGCCCAGCCAGTAACTTGGAACCACACAGCTGTTCTCTCACCTTCCCTTTTCCTCCCCTTTTCCTTGATCAGAGTAGACATTACTTAGCAACAACTAAAACATCACATGTTATCAGCATTGCTCTCAGACTAAAGCTGAAACACAGCACTGTACTAGCTACTACAAAGGAGAAAAATAACTGTTACAGCTGAACCCAGGACAGCATGGGCCCACCTCTCAAGCCTGTTAGCATCCCTCTGGATGGCATTCCTTCCCTCCTGTGTGTCAACTACAGTACACAGCTTCATGTTATCTGCAGGCTTGCTGAGGGTGCACTCAATTCCACTGTCTAGGTCACCAATAAAGATGTTCAATAGTGTTGGTCTCAATAATGACCCCTGAGGAACATCACTTGTTCCACAGGTCTCCACAATAAATGAGTTGAAGACAATGAAGAATGTGACTATTTAATACTATAATAACTTGAAACACAATAAAATACATAGAATTGATCCACACTTGATCAAAGAATGATTTGTTAGGATGCTACTGTTAATATTCCTGAAAAAGATAGACTACAAGGGTTTTGTATATAAGTAATGTAGTTATATTACATGTACAGAATTTACTGGAAAATAAATCCTTAAGGAATGTAAGAGTTTCTTTGTAGAATAATTTAAATTTGCTGAATCTTTCCCAGATTTAGAAGTAAAACAGAACTTTTATGATATTTAGTTTTGACCTATTGCCCAATGTGATAGGGCTTTCTGGTTGAAGAAAAAATAATAATCAAAAAAGTTTTTATTACCTGCAGAAAATAAGCATGTTCTTTCAAATTATACTTAATTTCTCTCAAGACTTGAAGTAACAGAGAATTAATTGAATTCCTTGGTGAATTATTCCAGTTGTGTGATTACTCCTTATCTTTAAAGGTTGACACATTATTATTAACATGAGTAAACTTTAAACTTTATTTTTTGTGCTCTTTTTTCCAAATTAAAAAGCTGCATAGTCTCAGAAATTTTCTTTCTATATATACATATGCAAAAGTAGATCATAAATGACCTCTAAGATTTAACTTTGTTGGGAAGGAAAATTTTGACAATTTCTTTAGGTTTCCAACCCTGATCAGAGCAGATCAGGAGAAGGTACATTCTTGGTCGTACATGCAAAGAAGAAATTTATATTTGTCTTTTATGTCTAAGATTTTAGATGTCTCATTTTTCTCAGATAAATTCCTTAAAAAAATAATTTTCAAAAATCAGCAATATCATTCATATGCATCAACTCCATTCATAAAAAAAGAGTTTAATTCCTTGTAGTCTGCTCCAAATTTACACTGGCCCTGTTCCATGATTATTTCATTGCCATTTGCACACTAATAAACAGGCTGCTTGAGGTTTTCAGAAAGCATTTCTGTGCTATAGTCTAAACACAGGTTTAAAAAAATGTGTTTCTTTTCATGGGAATCTGGGGAAAAAAAGAGGAAAAGAAAAGCTTATCTCTGCAATGATATCATGTGTTTGTTAGCAATAGTCAAAATCAGATATTTTAGCAAAAGAAGGAAACAATCTATAGACTTTGTCTATTTGTTTATTATATATGTTTGCACGGAAAGATGAAGTTAAGAAGCAAAAGGAAAGAAAAGGTTTGAAGATTTATGTCATTTTATGAACATGTGAAGACAGCAAATGTAGGAAGATCATTTCACTAGCTAAAAGGTGAAACATTTATGCTATAAGTGTACCTTGTGGTGTGTACTGGTATGAAATATACCAGAGTGAAAACTTGTTCCACTAACACTTACTGCAAAATTCTTATTAACATCATTTGACTATGGGCTTTAGGCTGCGTGCTAAATGGGGTATACTCTTTCACAGAATCTAATTTGGGAGTCAGCTAACATACCTCACCTTCCCTAAGGTAGCCTAAATACATTAACAGCTGCAGAGTAACATAAAAGCAGGTGGTACAATACCGTATCTCATAGTTAATAGGCTGTTTTATAGAACACATGTCCAGTCACAGGTTCACAGCTCCGCATAGCTGCCATGAGCCATGAATATCACAAGAACAGATTAGTACTAGTCTAATTGCACCTTTGTCTCAACAATTTTGTGATGCCTTCAAAATATTTCAGTAGCACCAGCCCTCCTCAGCTTTAAGATGAGTGGAATTAATAATCTGCATAAGTACTGTTGTACTTATATGAAAAGTAATACACAATATCTGTATTTCTGAAGACACAGACGAACTAAAGAAGGCTAAGTATCCTTTCTGAAATAAGCAATGTTTTGCAGAATTAAAAAAAACCCAAACCAGCAAATAACAACCAACCAACCAAAACCAAATCCACTACCCTTCATATTAATGAAGAAATTAACATTTTTAGCAATATTATTACCTTGAACATAAAAATTACTTCTAGATATTATATGCATTGTTAAGTACAAAGTAGTATGAAAGGGCATTTTTCTTGAAGAACTTTGAATTTTCTGTTCTGAATATAATATTTTCAAATTCTAAAGTGGGGGGAGGTAACAGCATATTGTTTTTTATTTTTTGTGACTTAATTTTGACACATTATTTGTTTCTGTTTAAAACAATTATTCCCAATTATGTTCATATTCATGTCCACACTTCCTGATTTTTTTATTTCTGCCCATTTTGGTGAAGGCATGAGCAATGTTTCATGACACATTCTGGACAAAATAACAAAATGGATTTATACAAAAGACCAATTTGACCTTAGTTTTATTCTCAGCAATCAAATTCTGGATTTTTTTTTTTTTAAGAGAATAAAAAAAAAAATCACATAGGTCTTCAAGGTGTTATGAGGAATAGCTTTGTGTGCAGATGAAAATATCTTGCCTGAAATTATACCCTTCTTTAAACGAAGGTTTTAGTGGATTTCAGCCTACATTGTAATGTCAAACACAAGGCCTAAGAAAGTGTTTCATTGTATTTATTTTGAGGTTTTGTTTTTTTAACAGTTTCAATGAACTTAGGTTTATTACTATTGTTGTTTTTTAAAGGTCAAATATAAATTTGAACTAAAGTCAGAGTAAAGACTTTGTAAAAAAAATGTTTCCATTCACCATAGCTGAAGATATGCAGAGGAACCTATATAACTTTTTTCCCTGTATGGTAATGTCTAGATGTTCTTATCTAAGTTTGTTTCTTTCAAGATTAATTTAAACAAGAATTTATTCTTACTTTTTTAAAATAATACAATGAATTCCAGGATGTCATGGTAATTATCCCTGTATTGGGAGTTCCTGTTTCCAGAGTAAATCTAAATCAGATCTAACTTACCTCCAGATATTTTTAAATAAAACCTTGCTTCTTGAATTTATGTTTATTGCTGATCACGTTAATATGACTTTTTAAGATGCGCTGTCATGAAAAATATCAGCCTTCTTGCCCAGTATTCGAACCATGGCTCTATCTTCCAGCTTGTCCTAAAGGCCATAAAGACACAAAGAATGTATCTGCATATTCATGCTTGCCATTTTGTTTAAATTTCCAGTTGATGCACTTTGAATATTGAGTGGAAACCCTTTCCAAAGGGCAGAAATGAAGGAAAAAAGGGATTGTGGTAATTTTAATACCTACTAATTAATAGGGTATAGATTCAGTCTTACCAGGTTGTGAGATAGGTTTTTTTGAGAAACCTTGGCAACGGTTCCTCAAAGGCAGTCAATGTCAACAGGCAGCCTGCGCTCGGGCTAGGTTCAGGGCACTCCCAATAGCTCTTTTCTGAGCTGTGGACTCCCTGAATCCCATGGGCATAGGTGTTCAGAATGGAATTCAGTCCCTGTCTAAACTTTCAGCAGAAGGAAGAGTAAAATTTGGGCAGCTAGGAATTGCCCCTTACCCAATTTCATGCAAGATACTAGAAGAGTTTTTCTTCAAAGCATAGCTAACTGGGCTGCACAAAAGGTAGCCAAATCCATGCAAAACCTACAGTTTAGAGTTTTACTGGCTGATCAACTATAAATGTAAAAAAACAAAAAACAAAAAAACCCAATTTCTGACCAGTGTAAGGATAACAGAAATGCACATAAAGCAAAAAAATATTTTTATAAATTGCAAAAGCAGTTTACTTAGTCATTGACAATAAAACTACTCTGAAAGGGATAATACAAACACCTTTTCCTGTAGACTTTTATATACTAAGATCACATTCTTCCAGAATTATCTGTATGTGATTGAAGATACTGAGACCACAACTGTCAAATAATGTTAAAGGCATGAAAAGATAAACTCCAGATTTAAAAACTAGTTAAAAATAACAACAACAACAAAAAAATCTAAACACACCTCCCTTCTCTTTATAATATATCTCCCTAAAAGAAAAAGGCTTTATGCAAATATGTGGAAGGCTACAAACATATTACTGTAAAACTTGTTAAAAACGCTTAACATATGGTCTTTGAGGATGCTCTATGGTGGCTCCTCTCCTTCCCCCATCCCCCACACCTACTCTCCCACTGAGAAGTATGTATTTCTCTCAGTTTGGATGAAATGTTCAAAGAGTCCAACTAGCTTAATAAAATGCTAGCTAGCAGACTTTGAGTCCCAGAGTGGTCATCTGTATCATCTGTAATAAGAAAAGTGGAGTTTATTAGACTGGAGATTATACACTTCACTCACATCTCTTTCCCTCCTTAGCTTTTTTCCTTTTAAAAATTCATAGCACTTTAACAAATGCTTGCAATTTATTTTCTTTCATTTATGTAGCTAAATATGTTGCTTGAGTATATCAGGGATGTATTTTGCCAAGAAATGGTATAAGACTGATGACATTAATAGGAAAGTACAGGTTCTTTACAATTAATAATATATCCTATTTTTCTATTTTGTACAGTTACTTAGAACACTCAAGAGAATTACCATGCAATTTGATCTTTGGCCAGTTTACTGACCAAGAACCAGCTTTCCTCTTACCTTGAATGATCATTACTTGTAAGGCAATGGAGTTGTGATCTACAAAAGGAGGAACCAAATGCAGTCTGGTAAACCAATTTCATGCAATTCAGCATATATTTCAAATCAAGAAGACCCTAAATAAAAAGCTACTTAACTCTTCTATATTTTCTGTGGCTTATAGAAATGATGAAATTATGTGAAATATTTTTTTTGTATTGTCATGAAAAATGAGAAATTTAGAAATGGGTAGTCAAATTTCTAAAAAAAAATAATGATGTAAAATACAATTCCTAAGTCCCTTGTGAAAATAACAAAAAACTTCACTGACTTCTCAGTACAGAAATTTCTACATGTATTTTAGAAAACAAAACACAAGACCTCTGTCTTCTGCTACTTTAGAAAGCCTAATTTCTGGCAAATCAGACTAAATTAGGGCTTAAAATAAGAACATTGCTATCTTGCACTTCAAGTAACAACACTGCATCCCAACAGCATGTAAGCCATCACAAGATTTAGAGCTCAGCTCAATCGGGGACAACAAAATTAGAAATAGATGGAGAAGGATCAATACAAAGTGCTGTCTGGCATAATGAAACAACCCTTAGGTAGAAAATCTATTTTATTTCTCTCTTAGCAGCTCTACTCTTTGACAATCTCTGACCCAGCTCAGTACACAGTAAGGTTATTTATTTTATTGAGGAAAAAACTTAGAGTTACATGCCTTATACTACAGAAATACTATTTGGTTGATCAATAAAGTGGTTAAACAATTTAGGTTTTATTGTTAAATGTTATCGTTTACTCATATTAGCATTGCTGTTATTTAGTACAACATTAAGAATTACCTTACATTTTATGCTGTTATGGCAATCAATGCTTAGCAGGAAATGTTTTCCCCCATGCTTTTACACAGCATCAGGTCTTGTGCCAGATATTGTTGAGCCATTCTAGTAATGACAGATATAAAAATATTACTTATATGACTGAGCATTCAGTATCTAGTATGGAATGCTCAATATTTATTCCTTTCTTTTCTTTTTTATATATGCCTATGTCTAAGGAATGACTTGTGTGTCTATGTTGGGATTTTTAATTTGGAAAAGTTCCCCGCTCATGCCTCTTTGTGCCTTTTTTTCAGTGACTCACTAGGTGCTGAAAATTCTTCTTCTGCCCATGCTCACAAGTAGCTTAGTCAATAGTTAGGGATACAGACCATGATTTTAGATCTACTTTTTAATAGATATTAGGGTGTTCTTAACACCTTCAGCTGTACTTAAGGGGATGAACTTGGTAGTCTTTCCAGAATGCTGTTGCCTAGCCCTGTAAATGCACTATCAGATATCTTTCAAACTTGAGGGGATGTTCTTCTCTCCATTAGTTAATATGCTAATGTGAGAAACTTTCTTCAATTTTCACTCCAGCCAGAAGGCAACTAAAGCTTTACTCACCCAAGGGGACCATATTCACCAAGGTCTGCAAAATTTGAGTACCACAGAAACACAGAATGGTTGAGGTTGGAAGAGACCTCTGAAAGTCATCTTGTCCAACCCACCTACTCAAGCAAGGTCACCTACAGCTAATTGCCTAGGCCTGTATCTAGATTTGTTTTTTGTTAATATTTCCAAGGAGACTCCACAACCTCCCTGTGCAACTTGTGCCAGTGCTCGGACACCCTCACAGTAGAAAAAGTTTCCTGATGTTCAGAGAGAACCTCCTGTGTTTCAGTTTGTACCCATTGCCTCTGGTCCTGTAACTGGGCACCACTGAAAAGAAGAGCTTGGCTTTGTCCTCTGTGGACAGCTTAACTTAGCTATTTATATCCATTGATAAGATCCCCTTTGAGACTTCTCCAGGCTAAACAGTCCCAGCTCTCTCAGGCTTTTCTCATATGGTCTAGTCCGTCCCTCATCTCTGTGGCATTTTGTTGGACTCTCTTCAGTATATCTGTGTCTCTCCTGCACTGGAGAGCCCAGAACTGGAGACAGTACTCCAGATATGGCTTCATTAGTGCTGAGCAGAGGGGAAGGATGTCCTTCCTTGACCTGTTCACGATACTTTGCCTAATGCAGCCCAAGAGTATCACTAAGCTTCTTTGACACGACATGAGCACATTACTGGTTTGGGATCAACTTGGTGTACATCAGGGCCCTTGAGCCTTCTTTTGCTAAGCTGCTTTCCAGCTGGGTGAAAGATTTCCAACTTTCTTTTTTTTACTTTTTTTTTTTTTTTCAATATGGAATAACTGTGTCTTTAAATTTCAAATACCATGATGTAGATGGAATTATATTTAGGGTTTTTATATAACCTGTATGCACTGAAATCTCTACAGTGGTTTAGCCTAAGAAAGAAATGCAGTTTGAACAAAAACCCCAAAAGGAGTTTGGGATGCAAAAGGAGGGGATGTGTATTATATAAGTTTCCAACTACACAAAAGCACCCTGTGTTTATAATTAAGGCATATACCACAGGGTTTGGAGTTTAAAATAATCCAATTTCCTTTTGACTAGCTCTGGAACCTTCATACCTTCATAGCGTATTCTATATTCTGTTGCATTTTGTTCCAAGTGTGGGCTATTGTAGATTCTGTTCAGAGCTGCCTTAACTCCAGAGATTTCATAGCTCGTTTACCCAGATAATACATGTTTTGAATAAAGTTCCAAGGGCAAGATATTTGAAACTAGGATGTTGCACCATTACCAAATTGATATATTAATAATTTCTTTTTCTTAAAATTACTTTATAGAGTTTAACTAAATCATTAAATTCTTGACATTTATGGCTGACAGCTGTCATAGTACCCATATTATGAAATCTGCTTCTGGGGGGGAAAAGGACAACCTTCTTTATTTTTTAATTATTTTCTCCAGTAAAGTTACAAATAGGTCTTGACACAAAACACATTAGTCAGCAAAATGCCCCTTAACACCACCAGTACCTAAAATAAGAGCAGGGAACAATACTTTTTGTAATATTTTCATTGTAACGAATCTTTTTCCTTCTGGAACACTTTGAATTTCTTATTTCTTCAAAAGTGACTATTTTAGTATTTAGGCTGCTACTCGGAAGTCTAGAATATGGTAAAGTTATATGTGTTTGTTACATTAGCAGCATTAAAGAGTCTAGAAGATCAAAAAGGATAAAGTTCCTTAAAGGGAATCGAGGATTAGTATGAATTGAGTATGATTACTATAGGTGTTAATTACTTGGAATATAAAAATATTAACCTGTATTTTTCAAATATGCACTTTTAAGCCCCAAACTAATAAAACAAATCATAAATTTACATTTAAGACTGCAAAAGACAGTTTTCACATGCTTGTTCTAGCCTTTTGTTCTCTCCATAAAAATGCTGGTTTTAATAATTTTATATTGATTAAAAATTACATGATTGGATTATTCTAGGAAAAGTTCTCTCCCCCCCACCCCCAAATCACAATTATATTCATTTAAAAATCTGATTTTTGTCTAAAAGTTTGCTGGGATTTTTTTTCTTTATTTTTTATTCTGTAAAATATTGTATATCTTTCATTATTTAATCTAACAACTCTAGGTGTGTTTTAATCCTTACTGCAAATATGTAGATTAGAAAGCAACAACGTCTGATACTTAGAGTATCAGATATTAAAAGCAGAAAATATGACCAGCAGCATCAAATGTGTTTTACTGTGCTCATTACAGAGTCATTGAAAAAGAGAACAGTGCATAGTTACTGTTTCAGATACAGATTTGTGATGACATAATATTACTGTCATGCCTCAGTTGTGGGTGAGAATAAAAACTGTCTGCCTAATTTTAATTCTCTCAGCAAAACCCCCCTGAAATGTCACCTCTTTTTCAGCTACTCAGAAAAAGGTCATTACTTTCTCTGACTTCTCATCCAACAGCTACTAAGGAGTTTTATCTATTTCTCTGCTTGTCTGTTTGTCTTCCTTTCATGGAAAACAGAGAGGGGTAGGAAACAATAAACAATGTTTGTCAAAGCTATCTCAATTTTTTTTTTACCAGAAATTAGAAATCTGAATGGCTGAGATACTGCCTTTTTTCTTTATTTCATAGAAATAAATTAATAATAAATAAATAATTTTTCACATAAACCTCTGTGTTTAACATTAATTCTATGTGATTAAAATGTGTTATCAAAGCAGTATATTTCTACCATACACCATACTTTCATCTTACACATAGTCCATTGTTCATCTTGCTATCTCAAGAATTTGAGTTTTCTGTTCTTGACAATGACAAGGTATTGGGTAAACTTAGCAGTTGTTATCTTTAATTTGAAAAATCTTTTACATATAGATTTAATTTTTTTTCATTGATCTTTCACTTATTTTTATTTCTGTATAATTTTAATTTTGTTTTAGTGGAAGTATTTGAAAAAAAAGAAGTCCAGTGTTTCCCACTAGATTTTACATCTTGTCAGTTGAAGAACGTGACTTAGTATGGTCTAGCTATGGAATTTTTAAATTTTTCTTCCCCAGTATATTTTCACATGGAAAGATTTTCAGAAAGAATAGCTGAAGAATTTCAGTGAAGTGTTCTCCAAATACTCAAAGACATTTGGGGGAAAAGGCCTAAACCAAATCCAAAACTAAAACTCAACAAAAAAAAAAAAAAAAAAAAAAAAAAAACCAAAAAAAAAAACCCCAAACCACAGAAACAAACAAAAAAACGAAACCCAACAACAGCAACAACAAAAAATTGTAAAAGGCCTGAAAATATTAGGAATGATTTTGAAAAAGTACACAGTATATTGCAATTTTCTCATCAAGAGCTAGAGTGAACCTTTTATCTCACCTTATATAGAAAACAAGAAGAGAATATTGACTAAATTGAAAAAACAAGTTTACAACTAGCAAAAGAAAACAGTACATGATTAGCTGATTAAGCACTAAACCTTTCTTATGGAAAATACATTTTGCATTAATATATGCCTAATAATCTCTGAAATATGACTTCAAAAGGAGTCAGTAATAGATGTGCACATAGAGATAATCCAAAGTATGTAAAATACTTAGTGCTCAACATAATGAACATTGAAAAAATGTATTTGGAATTTTTAATAATCCTGGTAGTTCCAATAATATTTAGAATATTTTCCAATGAATAGAGATTGGTTTTAGGTAAGTTTTTTTGTAAGCATCTTCCAGAATACTTTTCACATGCTCTTCTTTAGTAGCTGGCACAGACTCTAGATGGGGACAAATAACTGGACTGGACAGACAGGTAATCTATCCCTGTATGACTAATTACACATTCTTCACCAGGATAATTTCCCATATTAATACCTGTTTCATAGAATCATAGAATGGTTAGAGATAGAAAGGAGATTAGTATCATCTAGTTGCAATCCCCCTGCCATGGGCAGTGGTGCCTCACATTAGACTCTGTCTTGCAAGGCTCTATCCAACCTGGCATTGAACTATTTTACAAGGGTTTCTGTGTTTCCCCTTCAAAAATTTTATTTATCCCCTAATTCAACGCAAAATTACAATGCTACACATAGATTTGTTCTCTATGCTGTACTATTTTTCTTCAATTTTTTAATTTAGGACAGAAATAGGTCTTTTACAGAGATTATTTGGCAGTTTTTTACCATTCTCTTTCATTCTTAATATTTATAGGATGAAATTTTTCATCTATAAAAAAGATAATACTGATACTTACAGATTCACCTCTCAGATTCATCCTTCATTGCTACATTGCAATGTAATTCTCCACACTGTGCATACATATTTTCACCATGGCTTGTGGATATCTGTCTTTTTATGGAGTGCAGCATAATGCCTAATATATTTGTACACACTTTGTAGTGACCTACAATCTTAACAGCCTCAGGGCCATTATTACCTCATCCTTCAAAATTAAAACTAACTTTGTCCTTCTTTCTTGTGGGTTTTTTAGTATTCAGCTGCATTGCCTTTGTTTAGAAGAAAAGGATCTTTCCAGGATAATAGTTCATAAGACATGTTTACTCCAATTTCCTTTGGACACATTGGCATTATGTCACATTTTAGATCACAAACTGTGCTTAATCCTGCCTCTCCCTATGCATATTTTTAAAAGTTTTATTCTTTTGTTTCAGTTTGATAGTTCAGCACTTTTAGTTGTGATATCTGTTTCTTATTTTTAAAAAGTTGTTTGAGCTTAGAGGTTTTTAGAGCTCTCTTGATCCTGTAGCTTACTTTCTTTGTGTCTTTTATGCAAACCTCATCCATGTTTTATCCCATACAGTCTTATCAATGCTTTTAATATTTTTTTACAATTTTGCTTACTGTAAGATTTCAGTGTGTTGTATCTTGACATTTTTTTAACCTTCTATGTGTCAGAAATACTGTGATAAGACAGTTTGCAAAATCTGCCAGTCTAGTAACTCCTTTTTTTTTTTTCTCATGCTATTTTCATATGTTATTTATGTTATTTTTCACTTATGTTATTTTCAAGGTGACTACTTATCTGTCTTAGCAAAGCACTTGAATTAGACATGAATATTTAGAATGCATTCTCAGTGACACTGGTAACATCAGCCTTTTTTTTTTTCAGCTGGCTCACTAGAGTGAAAAAGCACCAGACCAGATTTTTTTATAATAGTGTGAATATAATTTCCTCCTCATTCTATGAGAACTTCTGATTGTAACATTTTGCAAGAAAATCCATAAAGCAGGTGTGAATATTTGTAAAGAGATAGTTTGTTATCACCTGCTCTCTTCCCATCAAGAGATTATTTTCTAAATCTTAAAAAAAAAAAGTTGATTCCTGCATAAATTGCTATGCAAGGTTCTTTCCTAGGTTTATGAGGAACAAACCATCCTGCTAAAATAGGTTCTGACTTTACATTCTATTTAATTTTACACTGAAAGCAAGATTCTGGATAACGCAGTTGAACCACGGGACTTTATGTACCCAAAAGAGGTACTGCTCTTACCATCAGCATAATGGCAAGGTTAGGTTTGGTGTTGGACACTCAAAGTAGCTTTGAATCATAGAATAGAATTATAGAATCAGCTAGGTTGGAAAAGAACTTTGAGATCATAAGGTCCAACCGTTACCCCAGGACTGCAAACGCCACCACTAAACAATGTCCTTAAGGGCCCTGTCTACGTATTTTTTGAACACTTCCAGAGGTGTTGATTCCACCACTTCCCTGGGCAGCTTGTTCCGGTGCCTGAGTACACTTTTGGTGAAGAAATGTTTCCTGGTATCCAATATAAACCTCCCCTGGTGCAGCTTAAGGCTTATCATTGGTTTCTTGGGAGAAGAGACCAGCCACCTCCTCTCTCCATCCTCCTTTTAAGTAGTTGTAGAGAGTGATAAGGTGCCCCCTGAGCCTTCTCTTCTCCAGACTAAAAAACACAGTTCCCTCAGTCACTTGTCATAAGACTTGTGTTCTGGGCCCTTCACCAGCTTCATTGCCCTTCTTTGGACATGCTCCAGCAACTCAACATCTCTCTTGTAATGAAGAAGTGTATAAAGAGTATATGTACTTTGATAGTCAATATTTTCTTTCACTATGCATTGTGAAATTGTGCATCAGGGTTTCGTCTGATGGGTGAAACACTAAATTATCAGATTGCTTGCAATTTAAATGCAATATGGAGATAGGGCAGTAGCTGTTGAAAACTGGATACTGTCCATCCACCTTTTAACACTGTCACAGAAGATTGCATTTGCAAGTATTGTACCTATGATAATGTTGTATCTGTCTGACCACAATTTAATGCCTGTATCTATACTTTTGGATACCTAACAGCTAAAAAAATAGTTGTCCTTCATATTTCAAATGCCGTTAGTGATAACATACTGTAATTTTTCTTTCTGAAAGAATACATTAAACTTTTTGCTCGCTGCTCACATTTTTAGGTGTTCCAATGAAGGACAGAACAACAGAAGACATCAAATTAATGATGTGTTATCACTGGTAACATGACAAAGGTGTAACATTTTTAATAGCAGAGACTAGATTAATGTTGTTTCACCCACGAGGAGCTGGGCATCAATTTCCATGGTAATCAGTGGTTTGAAGAACAGATTAGCAATGTAGAAAATGCCATTAACCTTTCAAGCTCTGCCACTACGTGGAGCTTCCTGCAGAGGTATAAAGCAATGTGCAGCTGTGACACAAACAGAGCAAATTCATTACAAAAAAAGAGTTGAAAATTTTTCTTGGTGTATCTTATGGCAAAACTGTACTTTGAAGAAGTCTTACTTAAAAAGTAGAAAAGTATTACATTTTAACATGCAATCCCCTCACTCCCAAACCAGACCACCTCACTTTCTTAAAAAATTATTTATTTTTGACTCTGAGTTTTCTGAAAGATTAAGCCCTGCTTAAACTAAATGCTTTGTGAAAATCATATAATATTCAGTGGCATGAACTTTGCTTTCCAAAACATGATGGGCTTTTTATAACTTCCTATTGAAACAGTATATAAGGCAATGTGCATGTGGCTCTTAAAAATATTGTGCGCACATGATTGTTGAGAGTTATTCTAATATTATTTATGAGTTTTCTCATCTGTGTTAACAGAGATGATGCAGACAGTACAAGCAGATACCATGATCACAGTGTTCGCCTTAATGGTATCAGCAAAAAGGAAAAGCACATTATTAAACCTTATGACAGCCAAGAAAAAACTATATCGTCTTGTATGAGACCACAAAATCAGCTGGTACTGGAAGAACTCGGTTTCTGTCTGTAATGATTTCCAAACTGACTATACCACTGGAAAGGAGCAGGATATGAACACTGGTTGCAACAAACTCAGAAAGATCTCACAGTCTTAAAATGTTTGATATTATCTGTGATTCAGTCAAGGGTATATAAAAGCATGCAAACAACTAACCATTGTTTTTTTTTAAAAATTCCATATTTGAAGAGATATTAAATAGATATGGTGTATTTGTAGATAGGCAGTACTGGTTAGTTTTGCTGTGAATTGCCCATGCGTGTAAGACAATTTGTGCAGTATTTTCTCTTATGCTCATTAAACATTGTTCTCTAAGTACTTCAACTATTACACTGTTATCAACTTTTTAACTTGACTGTCATTTTTAATTCCCAAAAGGATATAAACTATAAATGTATTTCACAACACACATTCTATGTGTAAGAATGTTCTGAAACCTTGTAAAAGAAAATAGAAAATTTAAGTCCCCTTGTATAAGGTTGTATAACTTTGGAATCTAAACTTTAATTTCTGCTATACTTTCATTCACTTTTAATGTTCAGTCAGAATGGTGAGATGATGATACATGCTCCCCAAGCTGTTTTAGTCCTGGTAGTCCATCATTTTGAAAGTATTATTGATACAATCAGGGATGATAAATGATTCATCTCACTTAATTAGGCTGAGAAAAAAGTAAGATACTTAAAACAAACTTTTTTAAAAGGATTTAATGCTTATGATTTCCTAGACTTCTTTATTTTTATGTACATTAGCATTTTTTCCATCCCCATTAAAGTAGGCATATCAATATTTCACATGCCAAAGATTAAAAAAAAAAAGGATATTTATTCATCAAGTGCAGATTATTCACCAGGCACAGTCTGTCTTTTGTTTGTATGTTTTTTCCTCTGATATAAGGAAGAAGTTCTTTACTGTAAGGGTGGTGAGGCACTGGAACTGGTTGCCCAAGGAAGCTGTGAATGCTCCATCCCTGGCAGTGTTCAAGGCCAGGCTGGACAGAGCCTTGGGTGACGTGGTTTAGTGTGAGGTGTCCCTGCCCATGGCAGGGTGGTTGGAACTAGATGATCTTAAGATCCTTTCCAACCCTAACTATTCTATGGTTCTATGATATAACTGAAAACCTGTTGTTTGGTTGTTTTGTTTTACTGCTTCAATCAAACGGTCATCATAAATATCAACTTTGTCAAACACTGTATCTTTATTTGGGAAAGATTACTAGTCTACAGCATGAAGCTGTAGCAAAAAGACATGGTTAGTGCATTGACACTTGGGCTTAGGTTTATAAAATGTAGATAAATCCTTTAGTGGGCAAAGGCTACCTTGTGTGGTTATATGAATTATTACCATTTAAAAGATATGAATAAAAATCAGTCATAAAAACTATGTGACTTCTCTCAAAAACCAACTTACGGTATGTGAAGGAAAAGCTCAGAAACTGGAATAGAAAACATTGCACTACAAGCCACTGCTAAACCTTTTCCTACCACCATTTCCAATGCTAAGCCAGGCTACATTTAATCAAGAATCACAGGCCAGAAAACCATGAATTGAGAAAGGAGGAAGAGTACAGAATATATGATAACATACTAATGAGTAAGAAGAATTATAGTAATTCTGGACAAAGGGAAGTTGAACACTGTGTGAAATTTAAGACTTCATGAAAAGAGGAATAGTTTGGGTCTTCCACTCATACTTTCTACAAAGAACACTTTTATATTACTATTATAATGTAAAAAAAATAATTGAAGTTAATGATATCAACTAAGATGGAGAGCTCTCCATCAGTCAGAAAATTCTGCACCTAAAAGCCATTCAGTACAACATTAAAATGCACAACCATGCAATGGGCAGAAGTGATTTTTTCTGTTTTTATTCAAACATGATAGATAAACTACCAGAAGAATTTGTGAAGTGAGCAGTTCCTGAAATAACAGTCAAAAAGTTTAGCCAGAGAGCTGAAGAAAATAAATATTTTTCTTAATCAGAAATACAAATTTTGGCAAAGTTATGGTATCATAAATACAATAGTGAAAAGTGTGGTGAACTGAAATGAAGATACCATAAGCATAATATAAATCCTTGACAAATAGTGGTTGCAGATTAATATTGCTTATTTTCTATTTTATTAATTATGCTGATACAAGACATCAGACAAGACCTTTGTAGACATACCAAGTCAATGTAGAGTAATAAACAGTAATGGCAGTGATAAAAGAGTACAATAGAAATAGAGTTATAAGACAGATCCATTTTCTTTAGATACTTCAACTGGATTATTAAAACACTGTAAAAATCCAGATATAAGATTATCCTGGAATTATTAGATACTTACCCATAATGGAATGGGAAAATTCACTTTAAAATACACTTGATTAAATTGGATAACCTTTTGCTAGACATGCTTATGAATGCATGGTCTCCTCCTTTATTTTTTCTGTTCTGGAACAGTTTGGTTTGTTTTTCGGTTTGGATTAGGTAGGGTGTTTGGTCAGTTGAACATGGTTTGGGGTAAGAATATAGAACTAGACAGTAACTGATGTCTCCCAGATAGGATAAGAAGTGAAAAAAAACTTAGTCATGGTCAAAGCTTTGCCTTGTGAATTTTCCCAAGGAAGTAAGCACAGATTTAAAACTGTAGACTTAAAACAATGCTTTCTATGTACTCAGGACACAAAGTGTTGTAACTGTTCATTTTGAAAACAGTTTCAACACTTTAAAACTGTAGACTTAAAACAATGCTTTCTCTGTACTCAGGACACAAAGTGTTGTAACTGTTCATTTTGAAAACCAACATTAATTTGTACATTGATTAGCAGCCAATGTTTGTAACTAATACATTTAAATGTACAGATTACATGTTAGTTACTGGCAAGTGTTCTGACCAAGCCAGTCAAGTCTTGGAAGGCAGATGCGGGGACTGTGAGTATTAAGACCTTAGGCCCACTGTAGAAGAGGATCAGGTTCAAGATCATTTAGGAATCTGAATGTACACAAGTCCATGGGACCTGATGAAATCCATGCACGGGTCCTGAAGGAGCTGGAGAGTGAAGTTGCTAAACCTCTGTCCATTATATTTGAAAAAACATGGCAGTCAGGTGAAGTTCTCAATGACTGGAAAAAGGGAAATATAACCCCCATTTTCAAGAAGAGGAATATGGATGACCCTGGGAACTACAGACCAGTCAGTCTCACCTCTGTGCCTGGCAGCATCTTGGAGCACATTCTCCTGGAAAGGCATCCTAAGGAATATAAAAAACAGCAAGGTGCTTGGTGACAGCCAGCATGGCTTCACTAAGGGGAAATCCTGCCTGACCCGTTTGGTAGCCTTCTATGATGGGGCTACGGAACTAATGGATATGGGCTAAGCAGCTGACATCATCTACCTGGGCTTGTGCAAGGCGTTCAACATTGTTCCCCATGACATTCCTGTCTCTAAACTGGAGAGACATAAATTTGATGGATGGATTACTCAGTGGGTAAAGAATTCGTTGAATGGCCACACACAAGATGTTGGCTGCACTGCGGTTAGCAGCTCAGCGTCCAGCTGGAGATGGGTAACGATTGGTGTCCTCCAGGTGTCAAGAGTTGGGATCGATCCTGTTCAAATTCTTTTCCAGCTACATGGGCAGTGGGATTGAGTGCTCCCTCAGCAAGTTTGCCGATGACACCAAGCTGTGTGGTTTGGTTGATACACTGGAGGGAAGGGATGCCACCTAGAGGGACCTTGACATGCTTGAGAAGTGGGCCAATGACAACCTCAGGAAGTTCAACCATGCAAAGTGCAAGATACTATACCTGGGTCAGGACAACCCCAGGCACAGCTACAGACTGGGCAAAGAAGAGATTCAGAGCAGTCCTGTGGAGAAGAACTTGAGGGTGCTGGTCGATGAGAAAATGAACATGAGCCGGCTTCAGTGTGCGCTCACAGCCCAGAAAGCCAACCGTATCCTGGGCTGCATCAAAAGCAGCGTGACCAACAAGTCGAAGGAGGTGATCCTGCCCCTCTAATCTGCTCTCATGAGACCACACTTGGAGTTTTGTGTACAGTTCTGGTATCCTTAACATAAGAAGGACATGGAGCTGTTGGAACAAGTCCAGAGGAGGGCCACAAAGATGATCAGGTATCTGGAGAAATTCCTGTATGAAGATAGGCTGAGAAAATTGGGGCTGTTCAGCCTGGAGAAGAGAAGGCTGCGTGAAGGCCTCATAGTAGCCTTTCAGTATATGAAGGGGGCCTACAAGGATACTGGAGAGGGACTTTCCATCAAGGACAAGGGGTAACGGGTTTAAACTTAAACAGTGGAAGTTCAGGTTAGATATAAGGAGGAAGTTCTTTACTGTGAGGATGGTGAAGCACTGGAATGGGTTGCCCAAACAAGTGGTAAGTGCTCCATTCCTGGCAGTGTTCAAAGGCCGGGCTGGACAGAGCCTTGAGTGACATGGTCTAGTGTGAGGAGTCCCTGCCTGTGAAGGGGGTTGGAACTTGATGATCTTAAGGTCCTTTCAACCCTAACTGTTCTATGATTCTATGATGAGAAAATAATCTTTTCCAGTGCTAATTGAATACTTTTCATTTAAATGCATGCATAAAACTAAAAAGAGCATAGAGAGCTTTTCTAAAGAATAGAATACTTGAAGATAATTGAATGCAGAGATAAATCATTCTCTCTGATAATGAGATACTGGTGGTGTTTTTCCTGATTGAAGGTGGGTATTTTTCCACCTAGATTTCCATTCAAGCTGTCAATAGTTTTTGTCTCCCCCTCTCCTTCACTTGAATCAGAGGCAGACAGAATGTCTTTGTTTGCACATATCAGGTCTCACAAACTTCTGGAATGCTTACTTTAGCTTTTCATATTATTATTTACAAATATATTATTTTCTCTTTTATTTATGTATCTGTTACTTACTTCTAAGTTAAGTTTAAACTGGCATGATTTCTCCTCTTATATTTCTATACTTTTCATTGGGTTCTCTCAGAAAAACACTGTAACTGTCTATTAATACTTCATATGTGAGTTCCTTGATTCATCAGTTAGTGAATCTATCTCCTCTCCTGAAAATTATTTGCTATAACTTCTAAAATAGGTTCCAAAGGCTACCAATATTGTATCATTGGATTCTTGACTTGTTTTAAAGATCTCTGAGTAGCTTATTTGGGAACTTTAGGACAATTAAGTCATGACAATACAAAAAGTGGCATAAACGACATAGAATACACATTCTATTAATTGGTTTTAATGATGTTGATTCAGAAATATAACATGCACTGATCTTCAATTCATAATTGCTTGTTAACTGCCCTAAACAGCTAGGTTTTAAGCTTACTCTTCAGAAGGTTTCTTTTACATATTGTTTTCTTAACATTATTGGTCAAACAGAATTGTTGTTAACAAAACCATAAAATTAAAAGGTAAGAATGACTGAAAATACAATTATATCCTTGAAAAGTAGGGATTATATTACGTTAATGTAAAAGCCAATTAAACTAATGATAATCAGAGGCTATAATTGAATTAAATAAAGACAGGAGGTGCTGCTACACAGCTTACTGTATGAAATCAGTTGAAATAGAAACAATATGTAAAAAGCAAAATTAAACTCAGTATTAAAGACAAGGTATCAATGTGGTAGGGCTGCAGGGATTACATAACACTAGCATGCCTTAATGTACTGTATGGATTTTAAAAACTTTAGGTAATGCTGTTTGGTATTATATAAGTTTTTCTCCATGAAAGAAAATACAGCAAAGAGCAGTTCCATAGATTCGAAACATCAGCATGTGTTGAAGTTTTACTGGATGGTGTTTACCTTCTGAACAAGGACATTTGTTGTTGCAATACAATCCATCTGCATCCACTTCCCAGGTTTATGAACAGAAAAGAATGATTTTTTACATTGAGCTTAGGTGAAAACACACTGGTATAAAAATAGTTGAATGTTTTGTGGATAAAAGATGACAAAAGTGTTGATGCACATTAAAAGAAATACAGCTATCCAAAACTCTCTCACCTTCCCACTCTACACTGTAAACTGAGTCTTTAGATAATTAGAATGATGAGAAGGCATTAGACAAACTGAATTTTAAACCTAACTGAGGTCATTAATATCTCAAGGGTATTGCTTCAGAGTGACACTGGCTGGTAATAGAGAAAGGATGATCTTGCTTTTAGGGCATTAAACTGGACTTTGAGGGGATAATGCTCAGTTTTGTCCTTACCATGAACTCCCCTAAGCAGTGACTGTCATGAGCTGGGGCTATGGGGGCCTTAACTCACTTGAACTAAATATGTGTAATAACTACAGATTAAACAGAAACTTTCTCCTCAGGAAAAAGCAAAGTATTTATTAACTCTTAAAAGATGTTATTTTTTACCTTGACATATTTCAATTCACATCATCAATCATCAAACGAGGATTTCATTCAAAGCCTGCCTACATCGCTGAATAGCTTTGCATCAATTTAGTGGATTTTGGGTTATATGCAGGAGTCTGTTATTTGAGGAACAGCATCAAAGACAAGCTTTCTCTGAGATCTGAGATCTTACTTAAGCAAGACGGAAGAAAACTATGATGCTGGAAAAAACTGCTGGATTCTGAAATTCCATTGATATAAAAATGTGAGGTGCAAATTACAGAGAAATATTTCACATACCAGTGGCAGGAGTGACTGAGAATTAATGTGATTATGCCCATTTGAATCAGATGATGCTCTGTCCCTTTTCACTTTAAAAAATTAGGACCAGACACTAAGATTTGTGTAATGCTGATCATATCCATTCTAAGCTTAACATTATTTTTAATAAGAACCTTGCAATAGTTCTATTATACTACACTGAACACCAGAACATTTCCACTGTTACTCCAGTGTTTTCCTAAATAGTGTTTGTAGTCTGTTCACGAGTCTGACCATTTTTTTAATACTCTTATTACACACCTAATACAACCAGAAACATTGAAATTATTCTTGCAATTTCTGTTGATGAAATCTAGTTTCTAAGGAAATACTCCACCATGAAAAATAGTAAACAATGGATTTTTAAGCACACTCTTTTCAAACTCCTGCTGTTTAAATTAGCAGCTGTACAACAGAAAAACTATTAAATATGCTGGTAATTATCCTATTATTATGTATATTTAGTGCTCAACACAACTTACATTTTTCAAGTATATGCCTATCACTATCTTATCTTGAACATTTCTGAATATGAAATTGAAAAAAATAATTTCATTTCAGAAATTCTGTATGGTTCACAAATCGCAACTATACCTGTTACCTTTTTTTTTTTTTTACATTTATAAAACTGTCATAATCTGTATGAACAGAGAATATAAACAAACAAAAAAGCAACCATATGTTTAGATAATTCCTCAAATGGAGAAAGATATGTTAGAGCAAAAACATTCCGTTTCAGCTTCTCTTGACCTGCACAGCTTTTTCTTCCTATTCAGTTTGGGTTTTGAAACAAAACAAACAAAAATAAAGAGAAAACTTTTTACAAAAAAAATAAAAGTTTTAAAATTATTTTTTCTTTTCAATTAAACTGTTATATTTATTGAAACATGGGCAAATGATCTTGTTTATTAAATATTTATCCTCATTTGAGAAAAAAAGACTTTTTCAAAAGAACAGACCATTTATTGCTCTTCATTTTATCACAGTAATACTTTCTCAGGTGCTTTTAATAAAAACTAACAGAATTAAAGAGATCCTTTTAAACAAAGAGCAAAGGTTCTGATCAATTGCCACCTCCATCAAAATCATCAGCTTGATGTTTTTATAAGGGGCACATCTCAAAGGATTTTTACATTTCCCTTATCCTTTCTGGAAATTATTCACTATTTCTAGAGACTGCAAGGACATTAACAATGACAGAAAAAAACTTAAAAAAGGACATTCTGTCCCTTACCTCTAGTCACCTTTTCTGCACAGAGGTTCCTTTCATGAAGGCTTATTTCAACAAGCATTTTAGATCCTATTAGCATTCATAGGATTAGGGAAAAAAAATTGTGTATGGTTTCAAAAGAAAAGATTTGACTCCTCATACTTTGATCCCACAGAAACTATGTCATGGGTGTTCAGCATGAGATTTCAGGAAAGCAAACTCTTTCATTTTACTAGTACAAGGTTTGCCAGATAATTCCATTTTTCCTTTCTTAGATTTTTCAAAAGGAAAAGCGCAGACTCAAGAAAATATATTAAGTTAATTCATCAAGTACACTAAAAAATATGGGGCACTGTATTTGAACTACAGAAAGTTTAGACAGCTTCCAGGTGCATTCATGAATGTCTGACAAAATTAGTGCCATATCTCAGACAACTGTCTTAAAAGTACCAATCAAATGGACTATCTTGTAATCAATATGTGTGCTCACTGTCTCCTACTCAGGGAATAGAGTTGATAGATGTCTGTCATGGCTGAGGTGAGACAAGGATAGAAAGATTGCAAATGGCAATTCCTCCTCTTTCACATCAGTGTTTTGAACCTTGGGAAAAATCTAACCTGCAATTGTTTGTTCTACATTAGGGTTAAAGTTTTTATAAGTAAGCATTAAGAATACCACCAGTGCATTTGCTAACACCACAAAAGGATCAAGATCTATCTACAGTAGATGAACAGGTGATTTGTCTCTGGAACTGATGTCAGTGGTCAGGTAAGTTTTAGATAAGGTAGGATTAAACATCCATTAGTTCTGATAGTTTTGTTTCACTGAACAGCTCCAGAAATAACTGCAAGATATCACAGTTTTATAACAACAAACAATCAAGCATTTGTTAAAGTGCATATTTCGTCCACTTCTGCACCCCCAAGCCTTTTGTATCCTTGCACTCTCTAGTTTATAGTCATTTGGTATAATTTCCATATTTTCATCTTGCTAACATGTTAGGTATCTAGTTCTTATAGGTTATTTAAATTACTGAATTCTATTAAGTCAAATTATCAGCATTTACCATATTATCATAATTACAGAGTTATGTTGGCTTCCTTATTAAACAAAATCTTTTTCATCTTATAGTTGAGATGTCCTAACCTCACCCAACTGTCTTCTGTTTTCCTTCTGTAATAAAGAAGTCATCACAGCCTCTGATTCAGTAAAAGCTAACCTATATGAGGATCTTAAAGCAATTTTCTAATGCCAAGTAGAGTTATTAGACCTATTTTTTGTGTCCATTTTTTATAAAGGTTAAACAAAGAAACAAAAAACCTTCCCAAGCTCAGTACTGATAAGCATGCATATTGGCACTTGATTTTAAAATGTATTCCCACACCAGCTTCCATAGATAATTCTCTCTAATCAAGAATGTTTTACAAAATTATCAGAAGATCATTATATGGAGGTGGAAGGCTTCTTTTCACAACAGAACAAGAAACGAAGCATTCTTTGTTTAAAATATAAAATCTGCATTCTTTCTCATGATTTTTTTTAATTTCTTGCATTTACAGCTTACTTTATTCTATTTTCATGATCCCTTTATAATTTACTGTTTTAAAGAATATTAAGCAATCAAAAGTCAGGGGCTGTTCTGAAATTGAATAGTGAGAAGTTTTACAAAACCTCCTTGTTTTTCCCTGACTTAAGTTTTCAGACTTTGTTCCTTCTTTACCTGACCCCCACTTAGTTACATTACACAGAATGAAAGCTGGCTGTTAAGAAAACAGGTGTAGTTTAGAGAGAATTTATTTCACATACTTGGTGACAGTATGTTCAGGCCACAAAGTAGACTGCAGTTTTGAAGTTCTAGTGGGCAAAATAGACATTTCTCTTCTACGGTTATCTCAGTATATTTGTCTCATAGCTTCAAACCTTAAACTCCTAATTTGCTAGAAGTTATTATTTTTATTTAATAAGTTAAATACACATCCTCTTGAGTGTTCCTGCATATCCTATCTGGTTATGAATTTTTTTCTAGTAATTAGGTTTTTAAATAGATTTATAAGAAACAGCAGATGCACTGTTGTGAGTTCTGGTGTAATATGTACCAAGCTCAGAAGTTTATCTTTCAAAGTAAAGATAATCTCACTAGTCCATGAAAGCACTGCTCCTCCTAGCTACTGCCTTAGCTCACAAATTTTTTATCATAGAATGTTTTGTTTCAGTATTTCATAGGAACAGTGTTTGTGTTCCTGACTTTCATTTGTAGATAATGAGTCTGTTCATATTTTCTCCAAGGTATTTTGCTTAATCCAGTTAATGAGTTACACTCAACCTAGTGACTTGCAATGACGTGTCCACAGATCAATATTTCAGATATTCATGTTCCACTTGGGGTAGTCACTTTTGATAGTTCTTTCCTCTAGGAATAATTTTTTAGGTTATATATTTACAGAATCAATCACAAAGTTTTATGCTTGAGATTGCCTAGTCAATCATCTCACATAGAACATTATTTTGGCTGATTAGTATTAGAGGATTTTTTACTAGATTAAAATGATTTGTCTCCATTTCTGATTTCTATTTGAAAGTCACAAGAATTGGATATAGATTGACAAATATTTGAAGATGAAAGCAAGTCGGTGGATTTTAGTGGTTTGTTTATTTGTTTTTAATATATGTTCTACAAATGTTTCCTGAATTCTTTCTATTGATAAAAATGTTAGCATTATTGTCGTAGTCTTTACAAAGATGCTGAGATTTGGTTTTTATTTCTCTGATTTATACACTTAATTGGGATTTCAAATACAAAGATGGAGGTACAACAAAAAGAAAGAAAGGGTACAGTGAGTCAAATTTTTCTCTCTCCTGTGCTCTGGGCATATAGCATTCATATGGATAATGCATATCGAAGACTTTCAGTTACAAACAGTTTAGTTAGCATCCATTTTCCACAGCCTAATTCCTGAACACAGCAGTCAGCAGTAAAATTTGCACTGTCATGAGTTTTAGAAGTAATGAAAAATCTTCTGTGGTGTACTTTGAATTCATTTTTGACATACACCTACTATGGATTTACAATAATTTATCTTGGGTGCTGAATAAGCCTCCTTTTTTTCACACCTCACCACACAGTATTGTGAAGCTTAATTATGATGCTGTGTCTTTTTCATTTATATGTGTCAGAATTTATATTATAACTTTCACACTTAAACCAGTTAACACTAAATAGTCATGTCATCCAAAACAGTGTTCCACTGAAGCTGAAAAAAATTAATTTTTCTTGCAGCTAAGTCCAATCTCCTGCTGGTTTCCTTTTCCCCCAGGAAGGATATGTTACTGTAACTGAACAAGAGAATTGTTGCTAAAACATGTAGTTCTGAAGTTTTGACATAAATATATTTTAGTATTTTTTGCCTATTAATCTTAATGAATAAATAAAAGCTGTACTGTTAAAACCCATCAAATCATGAAATCCTCCCCGCACCTCCACCCCAGATATTTTTTTCTTTTCTATTCTAGCATAAGATAATCCAATAGACTTTCACCTATGATAAGGTTTAAGTGAGTCAAGTTTCCATTAAATTCTACCCCACTGTAAATTACGCTAAAGATGATTTCTTCATTTTGCAAGCTTTGGAAATGAGAGCTGTATATAAATAAACAGCCTGAAATCTTTCTTTACAATATGAAATGCAATTGTACTTGCATATTATAAGTACAATTGTGATATGTAAGTACAGTTAGAGGCAAACACTTCTATCTGCAATGGTTCGACATAACTGTTAAAACATCTCATGAGTCTTCTCAACTGATTTTTCCAAAACTCAGCTGACTTAGAACTGATATCTGTATTTTAGGTCTCAGAAAATCTAGCATTAGAGGATGAAGAATGTTAACAGTGACAACAACAATAAATGAGCCAATAAAAAATTAACACTTCAATAATTTTTTTTTCTGTAAAATGTGATTTACAAATAAAAACAATCATGTAGTATGATATAAATGTTTTATTCATATAACATATGAAGTTTCTATTACAACTCTGAGGTACAAGTAATTTATACAATAACATAATCTACTACTTGCTTTGTCTTCAGATCTGTCTATCCTGTTCTCTGTTCTATTCATTAATGTACAGATTGGTTTTGGTATGAAAGTGAATCAATGTAGCTTTTTTAAAGATTGATAGATCAGAAAGAGATAATTCATCCTGGAGCTTCCAGATGACCTGCTGTGAATCTTTACCAGTGGGTGGTTGCCTCTTTCCTTTAAAATTGATTTGAAGTTCACAAAACAGCTGATCCTGACGATCATAAATACAAATGCAGTGAAAAATACAAAAGGTTTGTTTTATTTTCCCTTGTCTCCACCCTAACCATCAACACAACAATTACATAGAACACAATTTCGTTTACATCACAATATTCTGATTTCAAGGATTCTTACTGCTGGATGTGAGAGCAGTAAAAGCTACTGATAGAAGTGAAAAATTTATTTTGAATATGCAAAATTTTCACATACAAACATGCCGTTATCTTAAACTGCATATGTTGTATATCATGTTGCCCATACTAGATGCTGGAGTTATAGTCTTTAATGCATGAATCTGTTTTCCAGGATATTCACATAACTTAGTTGGCTAAGTACTAAGTAGTTTAAAACCCTGATACTTTTTTTTTAAAGAACAAGCTCCTCTTAGTAAAAGTTCTGAATAAGTTCTCCCTTGATTTTCTTAAATTTCTTTTTTAAATATAAATGACTAACTCAACTATAACGTGTTTGACAGAAATAATTTGAAAGTAATTATATAGAGTCAAGAATTTAGACTCATGGGTAATTTGAATGCAGCGTCTTTCACCGTTTATAATTACGTACTTCTGGTGTTGTGCCACTGAGTGAACATTATCCTCTAAAAAATGCAGAGAAAGATGTAACCATTTAAAATTCATTCTGTAGTATGAGACTTCAAGTTACTGGATGGAAAAGGAATGTGGAACAAAGCATGCCCTTCTGTGAAGTCCACTTGCATTTCCTACAGAGACTTACAGTTTTCAAAATACGGTTGTGAATTTATGTTTTTCCTTTCATAAAACCAACTCACTTTCTTTGAGAAAGAACTGTACAGGCTATACGTCTACAGACACAGACCTGACACCTATAGGCCTAAAATAAATAATCTTATTCTGCCTTATTTTGGTTTTGTCTCTAGTCATGCTTCAGTCTAGATGGCTAACTCATTAATAGATTGTAAACCTAGCTGCACTATTTAAAACACAGAGATGTTTTACAGTCAGTAGAATTGTTTTGGATTTATGTCATACATAAAAACACAGTTTACAGCAATGTCCCTTCTTAAGAGCCTGAATTCTAGTGGTCTCCTACCTTATCTTGTTAAGCAAGACAACATAGCATCCTTTGCTACTGCTCATTCTTTACTGACCAATCATTGGTTTAACGGAAAAGTTATAAACGCTGACAATTTCAAGAAAACCTGACTCTACTGACCTTTAACTTAGAAACATACCAGAACTTATTATGACACAGTGAGATTTCCTGATTATCAGCCTTTAGTGTTACCACAGTACAGGTTACATATAATTTTTCATTTAATTCTGAAGAGATTGTGACTTTTTACCAGGTGTTGACATGAAATTGGATATGGTCAAAGGCAAGTGTTTTATGGAAATTACATGGTCAAGTAAGAAAAGAAACAAAAATAGATGTGGCCAACAGCTAAACAAGTAGTGATAACAAATGAAGAATGCTCCATAACTGATGGAACTACGTTTCAGAAAAAGCAGCAAGGCAAAAGCACCATATTGGGATTTGGAAAATTTGGTAACCTCTCTTCTGTGGTTAGACAGAAAACACATGCACTAATTCATGTTATTGAGCCCATCTATAACCTGTAGTTGAGTTTTCCAGTCCATCTTTAAAGATAAGCTCACAATTTTGAAAGAAGTGTTCAGTCAATTGTTCCCACCGTGACTAAAACCAGGCTTGTTACTTGGAGAAAAAAATATCTTGAATTATTCAGGTAAACTACAGATAAAACACTTGACCTCAGGTCAAATAAAATTAGAGATAAATACTTGAAAACAATGGTCTCATAATTTGTTACTTTATCAGCTGCTCCCTAAACCTGCTGTGGATGAGTCTAACCTCTTTTTGGCAAGATGCTTTTGCTGGATGTCCAACTTCTTGCTGTGACAACCCCAACTATTTTACTTGTTTCCATCCAGTCTGAAGAAAGTTGAAATTAAGTCTTTAACCTCTGTGGTTTTGCTTGTTATCTAATTTGATAATGGTACTATATGTTCATTTTACCTTGGTGGACTTTTCGGATTTCCTTTTGGAAAAAAAATTTACAGTGGTGAATTAGTAAAAATTAAAATTTGCATTGGATTTAGGTCCAGTCTGTCAGAAAGCCACTAACTGTTCTCTCACCTTTGAGAATTTATCCAACACTTGCCATTTTCATTGTTTTTCTAGATAACTGCTTTCTTAGTCCATGCCTTTGTGGATTACTTCATGCTTCCTGCATTACCTTTGAGGACCTCATAAACTAGTGTTCTTACATTATAATGTATTTGCCAGAAAATAATTTCTGAGGAGACCATGATGTAATTTAAACATTGCAGAGTATTTAGAGAAACTGCTAGAATTCTTATGCTTAGTAACAATATTGTCTCTTAGGGAAGGAGAAAATAGATCACTGGAAGTTCATGGGGGAAAAAGCTACTTTATAAAGACATTGACAGATTAAAGAGAATGTATTGGAGGATTGGCTAAAAAATGTGCTAAAAAAATATGTGCAGACCATATGCAAAGTTGTTCATAAAATCTCATGTTGATTGCAAGATTTTTGTTATATTTAGCAACCTTAGTAAAAAAAATTTATATGATCCAATAAATAGAAAACATACAACAGATCATATTTTGAAGGTAGAAATGGTTAACATTTTTCTCTTTTGCATGTGATAGACATAGATGAAACTTCTGCCAATTCACATTTATATTACAATGCCACACTATACTGTCCATGTTATTGAACAAGTATGCTATCATAGTTGCTGCCACAGAGGTATCTTTGGCAATACTTGTCAGCTTTTAGCACTAAAATTGGGATGGCTTAGGAATGTAAATGCATGAAAAACCAGCTTAGAGGTACGTGATGTATGTAATTTTTTTTTTTTTCCTGGAATGTCCTGGCAGTGCATGTATTAATCTTCTGTAATATAAGTGAATATACTTATTACTGTTTCCAAAGCTGGCAGTTGATCATGGTAAAGTAAAATTTTAACTAATTATACTTGGTTCCCTTGTACTGTTGTTTAGTCAATAGTTTGAAAACATTCCAGTAATTTTAAATGTGGATTTTATTACCCATAAGGCACATGGTGAATTGAAAATATTTTAATAATGATGTCTGTCATTGAGTAGCAATTTTAAATCAAATGATTTGCTGAAGATTCATTTCTATGTCAGTGAAGACATGTTGAACAGATTGCCAGACTCCTACTCTCATTTTTGGCAAAGAAGGAATACTGTTCTTTCCCAGGAGTTTGCTTTGACATCATATTAAAACAGTCATTACTGTTATTCTAAGTGACTAATTACAAGCTTACAATTCTTCCCTTTCTTTTTGGGTTCTTCCTTTTGAATTATACTCAGGAGGTGTAGTTGAGCAAGTGTAAAACTGAAACCCAAAAGTGAATTGTACAACACTGATAAATTGATCATATCTATTGGTTCTAACTAACAAGGTAATAGACAAAATCCAAGTACATTTCACCTCCATAGGCTCCCAAGTTCAGCAAACATCTACTTACTTCACAGTAATTTTATCTTTGATCTCGTTTAAGAAAGTATTAGCATTTTACTGGGTGATTTATTCTGAAAATCAGTGACAGGCAAGCATAAAATGCTTAATCCTACTGTTAGTCAACCTTTTTAGTTGTTTTTTTAGTTTTACAAAAAAAGTAACTCTATTAAAATTATGTCATAGAAAGTTCTAATTAAGTACTCATTTAACATACAGTTCTCAAATCACATTTTCAAATCAAACTACTTTGGGGACTGAATAGACAAAAACTCCTTTATTTTTCTTTGGTGGGTTAGTCTTAGCAACAGACAAATTCCCATCCATTATTTCCTCACTCACTCCCCCTCCTTACGTGGGCAGTGGGAGAAAATAGGTTAAGAAAGCTCCTGGGTGAAGATAAAGACAGACAGACTGCTTACCAGTTACAATTGCGAGCAAACCAGACTGGACTTTGGGAAAATTATTTTAATTTATTGGTGATTTAGGTAGATTTAGGTAGTGAAAAGACATACATTAAAACATATTTCCTCCTCCCTCTCCCAGGCTCAACTTCACTGCTTTACTCCTAACTCCTCTACTTGTTCCTACTCTAAGAGAGGCAGCAGGGATGGGAGGGTTTATAGTCAGTCCATAATGATTTTAATTTGTTGCTCCTTCCCTCTCACACAATTACCATGCTCTGGCATGACTTGTTCTCTAGACCCTTCACCAGCTTGATCTAACTTCTTTGGATATACTTGTGCATCTCAATGTCTTTTTTGTAGTGAGGGTCCCAAGCCCAACACAGTATTTGAGGTACAGTCTCGCCAGTGCTGAGTACAGGGGTACAATCACATCCCTTGTCCTACTGACCACACTATTTCTGATAGAAGGTAGGATGCTCTTGGCCTTCTTGGCCACCTGGATACACTGCTGACTTATATCCAATTACATTTATAATATATATGAATAGTTATAGTGACAGTCTGCATATTTCTTCTACTGTTGTATGGAAAACTAGTACCTTTGAAACAAACAGAAACTGGTGTTACTGCCTTTCTGAAACTTGTGAATACTGATCGTGCCTAACAGTCACCTTATTTTCTCACATCTCGTGTGCGAAAGTGTTAATGCTGTTTTCTTAGAACATCCCTTTGTTAAGTTGGTAAATGGTTCCTCCTTATGTGGAATGATTCCTTATCTTCTCAGCAAGAGCTGTGCATTCTGCTTACAGAGTAGAGACAGATTTATGCTGTATGACCAGTTGTCCTGGGTTCAGCAGTAGCAGTCATTTTTCTCCTTGTTAGTAGCTGTTGCTGTGCTGTGTTTTTGACACTCAGCCTGAGAACAGCGCTGATAACACCGATGTTTTTAGCTGCTGCTTAGTAATGTTTAGTCTGACCAAGGACTTTCTGAGTCTCATGCTCTGCCAGGGAGGAAGGGAAGCCCGGAGGAAGCAGAGACAGGACACCTGACCCAAATTAACCAAGAGGTATTCCATACTACAGCACATCATGCCCACTACATAAACTGGGGGCAGTTACCCGGAAGGGCTAGATCACTGCTCAGTCTGCCTGGGTATCGGTCAGCGGGTCGTGAACGGTTGTATTCTCTTCCCTTGTTACTTCCCTTATCATTATTATTGGTGGTAGCAGTAGTGGTTTGTATTATACCTTAGTTACTGGACTGCTCTTATCTCAACCCGTGGGAGTTACATTCTTTCGATTCTCCTCCCCATCCCTCCAGGAGTGGGAGGCAGGAAGGGGGCGGAGTCAGCAGTCGAGCTGGTTGGCTGACTGGACTTAAACCACAACACCAGTGTTAATGCAAAACTGTCCCATCTTTGTCTCAGACACTTTGCTGTGTTTTCTCTTCACTTAACTGGCAAATCAAACTGAAGAGAATACAGTGTTCCCTTCTGTCTCCAGCACTTTACCACATTTGGGGAACTATGGATTGTTTCCACTAGGAGGAAAAATCAAACATGGTGTTTCTTTGATGCAATCCTGTTTACAAAGATGGCACTAAACACAACAGGAAGCAGAGAAGAAGCAGCAGGACTGTCCTAGGGCCAAAGTGTTTTTCAGAGCACTTAGTCCGCACGTTCTTTCATACGTTGTCATTCCCTGAGCTGATGGTGCTTCTGGTTTGTTTCACTGTTTTTATTCTTTTAGATTGTGGTTGGTTTTGGTTTTTTAAACTTCCTCTGTATGGAACACAAAATATTTACAAATCAGCACTCAGTGAAATTCCCTCTACCCACATTTGCCTGGTACATAAATTTTGTTTGGGAAAGCAGATAAACAACGGTCCCAGGTTAAGGACATTATTTATTTCAGCTATTTGATCCCACAATCACTGAAAATAACTCTTTTTTTTTTAAGAAAAAAAAGATAATGCAGTTTAAAGATATGGAATTTAAAACAGACAGAAAATTAAATCACAGTCCTTTTTCTTTTTTTTTTCTCTTAGCTGCAATAAAGTCTTCCTTAATAATTAAATTTTATGGTTTTTCATCTGACAGATGAACTTTTATGAACATGACATTTTGGTACTATGTAGAAGAAATTATACTTTTATAAAAATTTAATTGTAATTACATTTACTTTTAAATTACAATCTAATTAAAAGACATGTAATCTTGCATTATTGACAGTTTTAGTTACGTGACTTCAATAGCAGCAGTATAATTTCACAGCTCCAGACTACTAATTGTACAGTAAGATTTAGACTGCAGCTACAAAAGCTTTCCTTCAGTTGATATGCAAATTAATTAGCAGCATTGATGCATGACTTGATGCCACTAGACATATAATGGTACCTTATACTTTGTAGTAATGACCTTAGAGACAGTAATTTCATACTTTGTTTCTATTATATGTTTAACAGAGTCAAAAATAAGAATCAGGACTTGATTCTGCTTTAGGCTTTGATTTATACGATACTAAACTAATAAAAAACCTGTAAAAGAATTACTGTCAGTGTCTTCTACATAAGCCGTTTTTACAGGAGGCTACAGCTAGCAAACCGTTTTGGGTTTAATCCAAGCACTCAATGACAAAAATGCTTTGTGATTGTACCTGGGCCAGAGTTTCATCCTCTGCTCTTTTGAGTAACTGAAGGATTTGCACAGATAAAGCAATACATTTTATTTTGTTAGTAGTTCTTATGTTTCTGTCTGTCATAAGATCATATGAATCACTCATCAGATTTGACCATTTGCCTGTCTGGTTAAATATACTTTTTAAAATTGATTCGGAGAAAACTCCAGGAACAAACTCGCCAACAGAGTTTCAAGTTGACAAGCAGGTAGTCTTTATAGTGGCACCGGGAGACACGGGGGATAGTTCCTCCTAACGTGTGTCCCCGTATTGCTATACAGGCTATCCTTATATATGAGGCTACACATGAATTACATCATTTTCCAGAAAGTTTCCCACATGCATACAAAAAATGTGATGGTGGTCTTTAAGGGTCGTTTACTTCTCCCAGCAATCTTCATAACTTGCGGCAGTCTTTGAAGCACCAGCTTAATTAACATTACAGACATAGCAATCATCCTGTGCTTCTACTTATCAGTCAGTTTAACTGCTCCCATCCTGGACATCTGCTAGTCCCAGGATACTCCCCAGTAGATGTTTACACCACAAACATAACAATCACCCTGTCCTTCTACTTATCAGTTAGTTTAACTGTGCTCATCCTGGACATCTGCTAGTCCCAGATACTCCCCATCCCCAGGGCTGGTTTTTCTATTCTGCTTTTCATACACTTTTTGTACTAAGGTCCTAAGGACCTGAAACTATGTCAACTACCTTCAAGCACAACACTTATTTTCCATTACAAAGCCATCAAACTTGACATTACTTAGAACTGACTACATTGTGCCTCCTTGCCTAAATATATTCCCCATCTGAACATACACACAAATTTATTCCTTAATTCAGTACAGTTAACATCTAGTGTGATTTTCCATATTTAAATACTTCTGTTTCACAATCATTACTTTTTCATTTACCCTAAAAAATTACATGTATAGATTTTTGAACTATGATACATTTTTTAGGTTTCATTATGTTATTGTACATATAAAAGAGAATTTTGCACCATGTAAAATGTATTTTCTCAAATTTGTTTGTTATTTTCTAATACAGTTGATTCCAGAACTTGTATTATAAGTATTATTAGATTTCTGGGGTGTATCTGTCATCTTCATCCTAGTAACAGCAAGAAATTAAGGCAGTGATGCAGAAGGTTGACCAATGTACAGGGGGGTCCAACTAATGTACAGGGTAGTACAGAGGGGTTGTACAGGCGGGTGTACAAGGGGTTAGAGGAATTTGCTTGCTTAAACAAAAGTATTGTCTGTTGTAAATACCTATCATGCCTCCTAAGCAGAACAAAGGCACTAACTACTGATAAGGGGAGAAGCAGATGCCTGGTTCTATTGATAAGCAGCTATTGATAAGGAAAAGCAGACATCTGATTTTACTGATAAGGGGGAGAAGCAGATGGTTTATGGCTGGGATACAGACCAAACCCTAAGGCCATGCGTGAAGACTAAAAGGTGAAAAGTTTAAGAAGAGGAAGACTCGTTTACTTCATCTTGAAGACCCCTACCCACAGGAGGAAGACTCATTTACTTCATCTTGAGACCCCTGCCCATGACCAGAAGGGACACTGCGCAGGCACAAAGGACCTTCTAGCTCATTATAATACAAAGCAGGGATAGATACTAAATATGTATAGGCGTATTGAGTAATCTAATGCATATGTATACCTTAAGAGAATAAATGTAGAGGGAAAAACAACACTGGGTGTGCATATTTTGGAGGAGCTATCCCCATGCACCTCAGCGCTGAATAAAAAGCATACCTACTTTACAACTTTAACGAGTTGTGGAGTCAATCCGCATATCAGCAGAGTGGCCAGAAATGTCTAATATTGATAAGATCTCTTTGAAAAAGACAAATTCTGTTTCTTATTTCTTATGTGAACTCAGGGACCACAGCACACAGAAACAGAGATATTGGTTGGAAGTGACTTCAGGATGTCATCACATCTAACTGCCAGCTCAAATGATGACTACCAACAACACTTGATCAGGACAGCCTGTGAGAGACTGATCTGAAATCAGATTCCACTGTCCATTGTCTCAAAGATTGGTATGAGAAGCTGAAATGGGATTCCATCAACCATTGTTTCAGAAATGGGTGGGAGGAGCTGAGATAAGACTTCAAGGTCCATTGCCTAAGAGATGAGTGGGAAACAGCTGATAAGACTCTTCTGTCCATTATCTTGAAGATTAGTGTAGGGAATTGCTGTCCATTATCCCAAGAATTGCTGCTGATGTGCAGCTGAAGAGCTGGCTGCAAGACCAGGGAAACTGGTCCACAAAGAATGTGACATGAAGAACAGAGGTACTCCCCCCAACTCATAATAAAAGGGGTAAAAAGTCTTTGCTACTGAGGACAACTCCATCAGGACGCCTCTATGAGGGTATTTTCAAGGGGGAAACTCCAGAAGGGGACCTCCACGAGGACACCCACCTCTGACGACTACTACACACTCTTGGGGAACACTGCTCCGATACTAACTACAAACCCTGAAGGACTCCCACCACCACCAGATCCCCAGGACACCACTGGATCCACAGTGGTGACTCTCTCTTTCTTTCTCTGCACCCCGAATTCTTGCTTCATTTCCATCCTTTTTTCAATCTGTCTTATTGCTATTCTCTTTATTACAATAATTTCCCTTTTTTATAATAATTGTCTTTTCATAATAAACCAACTGATCAGTTATGGTACTTGACCTCGTTTGTGTGTTAATTTCACTCTTGGGATCATGAATGAAACAGGGTCTGACACAGGAATTTTCTTTAATTGGACCCTGACACAGCCATTAGATAGATTTGCCTAGGTGATTCTTGAGCTTATTTTGCTGTCTGTCTGGAAGACCAGTGCACTGCTGCACCATCCTCACATTAAAAAAAAAAAAAAAAAAAAAAAAAAAGCCCTTCTAATATTGAACTTGAAACTCCCAAGCCACAATGTTTTGCTGCTGCCTCTTTTTATGTCATGCACCAGTAATGAGAAGAGTTTGGTTCCTTTATTTCTGGCTGCAGGCTATTTCTTCCCTTAGCCTTCTCTTCAGCTCATGAAAGCAAGCCAGCTCCCTCAACTTAAAGGCCATGTGACAGAGGTGACTGATCTTTTTCATAACAAATTCTCCTCCTGCTTCTTCATATCACTTAAGAACTAGGGGACCACAGACCAGTTCTGGTGTTTCGGGTGTGTAGCCTCACCAGTGTTAATTAGAGGAGAATATAACCTCCCTCAAACTGTTGGCCACAATGCTCCTAATGGACACAATTAGCCTTGTTCATAATAAGAGTGAATATTTACATATTCATGTCATCTGTGTAGGAGCTGTTGGCTCATATTCAGTCCAACTGTAGGGCCAGTCAGCCCTCAGCCCATACCGAAACTTTTTCTCATCCAGATGCAAAAATGCATCTTTGCAATTTTCTTTATTGAACTTTGCAAGGTTTCTGCTAGCTGAGTCCTCAGGTTTACTTCAAACTGAAGTTCTACTATTTCTTGTTTCAGTCACTTCCCTAATTTAGTGTCATCTGTAAGTCTACTGGTAGTGTATTCTATCATCTAAAGTGTTGATGAGAATGCTGAAAAATATGTACCCTGGTGACCCTGGTGATCTGGGACATCCTCCACTTACTACAGGCCACCAGCCAGGTGTTAGAGCATTGAGCTATACCTTTTGACTCCAACTGATTATGAACCAACCTACCAGTCAGTTCTAGCCTGTATTTCTTCTCTGTACTACCCTGTACATTAGTTGGACCCCCCTGTACATTGGTCAAAAGGCTTAAAGAAGTTAAGGTATGGAACTTCCAGCCCTCTGCTTTATCCATATAACCATTTTGCTATAAATGCCTATCAGTTAATTCATCCTGGTTTGTCATTGGTAAATTTTTTGAAGCGACTGACCAACACATAATTGTCCAGATTTTCCTTGCCTGTCTTAATGATGTACATACCATGAAGTTTTTGCCCAGTCATGGATACTTCCTCTGTTTGTCACTTTTTTCCACAGAAGATATCCTGCAGTCTTAAAATCATGATCCACCAATTCTGTCAGTATCTGCAAGACAAAAGAGCTGATGAAATCCTGAGGCTGTTCAAGCTGATGGATTTAAACATAACCCTTTTCTCCAGGTACTTCTGAGCTGTTTCTCCCTGATGCTACCTGTCTCACTCTTCCCAGACTATGCTGTTATGTACAGAAGTCTGAAAGTTAGCAGTGTCTAAGAAGACCAAGACATAAAGGCATTGAGTTCCTTAGTCTTTTCCATGTCACCTCTCACTTGTTGGTTCCCCCACCCACTGGAAAACCTTCTCTTTCCCTGAACTTTTTTTTTTTTTTTTTTGTAATTAGTTTAACTGTAGGATCCTTTTTCTATCTCTAATGTCCCTTGCTAGGTTTAGCTCTAGCTAGGCTTTGTTCTTGAATTTATCCCAAGGTATCTGAGAAATGCTTGTCTTTTATTGTCTGTCATTTCCACCTCTTGTATGCTGCGTTTTGTTTTTCAGTTCAAAAGATATTAACTTATATGCAAAAAAAAAAAAAAAAAAAAAAAAAATTCATCCTCATACTCAAGATGGATAAATATTAGACCAGGACAAAAACTTAGCAGCAAGTTTAAAGTTTAAATTACGTGAATATTTTAATAAGATAGAAATTCTGGAGTTCTAAGGAGATTTTTTTGAAAGAGAAATAGATTACAGGTACATTGGTGTATTTTACAGCCCAGTAGTTTTGCCAGCTTTTAATTAACACAACAACAAAACAAGACCCCTGGGGATAGACTACAAAAACATACAGTCAAAACAGAACCTCTGTAAGCAGCTGACTTAAAAGCAAAAAAAAAAAATCAGATCACTGTCTATTCCAAGCACAGAGCTTTTTAATCATTTCTGTGTGGAAGCAAGGAGCTACCATTTTCCTTGTCTGTATTGTTACAAAAAGTGCTCTCCTGTGTTGCCAAGCTCACTGCGCTGCCTCTGCCTGGCACCAAAGAACCATCTTTTGCTGCCATGTAACCTGCACTATGTGATAAAGCGTAGTCCTCTGCCTTGCTCATTATTAACTCTTCTATAGAAAGTGCTCCCCTGTGCTGCACTATTCTGTTTTGAAGTTCTGTGCTTTCCTGCTTGTCTCCCTTCTGAAATCCCCACCACAATGAAATTTTAGTCTACTGCTTTCACTAAGAGGTTTTGTGCGGTATGTGTCTGTAAGGAAAAGTATTGTTGGTTTTAAATTGACATTTGTGTATGTATTTCAGTGAAGGGATATTAAAGACGTAGAACTGGAAGATGATATTTTTATTTATAGAATTGAAAATGTGTATTACAAACAGCAATATTAGAGGACAGCAGAAAATAGAAATAATATTTCATTGATATTCACCATCTCATGATCACTACAACCAAGGCTGCCCTGGAGAGTCACATTTCCAATCAGCCCTTCCCTGTTGGAGAGAACGAGGTCAAGCATAGCACCTCTCCTTGTTGGCTCCTCTATTACTTGCCCTACAAGGAAGTTGTCTTTCACACAATTGAGGAACCTCCTTGATTGCTTGTGCCGGGTTGTACCACCCTACAACATATATCAGGGTGGTTGAAATCCCCCATGAAGACAAGGGCCAGTGAGCATGAGGCTTTTCCTATCTATCTATAGAGCGCTTCATCCACAGAGTCCTCTTGATGAGGTGGTCTGTAACAGATCCCCACACTAATGTCCTCATAGCTGTTCTCCCTTTAACTCCGACCACAAACTCTCTGTTGACTGCTCACCTGTCCCCAGAGTTTCATACTCTCCAGCCTATCGCTAATGTAAATAGCAACTCCCCCTCCCTGGCAATTGACTGGGTGTTTTGGGATGTAATGATACTCCCCTCCCCAACACATTTAGTTTAAATCATTCTTGACCAGTCTGGCAAGCCTCCTAACAAAATATCTCTTCCCCTTCCTTGTCAAGACCAGCTCCACCAGCCTCCGGTAGGCCTGGCTTCCTAAATCGAGTCCTATGTTCTAGATACCCAAACCTCTGACTATGGCACTACTGTTCTAACCATTTATTAACCTGGCCAATACTCCTAGCCTTTTTAAGGTCCTCCCCTTTATCCTGGAGTACTGATGAAAAGACTCCAGAGCCCCTAACCACCTCTCCCAGGGCTCTGTAGTCCTTATTTATGCTCTCCAGGCTACTGCTATCTATACCCCTAGCACCCACATGGATCACTAGAAGTGGGCAATAGTCAGTCAGTGGGACTTACTAGAGCAGGCAGCCTCTCTGCAACACCCCTGATCTGTGCCCCCAGTAGGCAACACACCTCCCTTGAGACTGGGTCAGGCCAACAGATGGGTGCCTCTGTTCCTTTCAAAGTAGAGTCCCTTACCACTATGACTCGCAGCTTTTTCCTGGTAGCACCAGTAGGGATCTTCTTTACCAGTGCATCAGCCGGCTGTTCATGGTGCGAGTGCATTTCCTCGTTAATCCCCCTGCAGAACTGCAAAGCTGGTCTCGGTGGGGACATCAGACTTAGGAGGAAGCCTCTTGCTTTTAATTGTCCTCTTCCTCCTTGTTTTGTTGTTGTTTTTTCTTTTGGTAATAGTTCCCAGCTTCCTGGTTTAACACCCTCCTTCTTTCCTGCATGTGCTATAATGGACTCTTGAGGCCACTGCACAGTTTAGGCCTGCAGCAAGCAGCCCTGCTTCCTCTCAGCTTCCCTGACACCCATCAGCCTATTGACAGCATCCCACAGCTCAGCCCCTGCTGCAGGAGGACCTTCGCCAGGGAGCACCGAGTGCAGCCCTGCCCATCGTGCACCTCTCCCTCACAAGCCCAGTGCAGGCACCCTCTACACTCCGAGCTCTGCACTGCAGCCTCCCCTCTCATCTGCTCTATCTGGATGCCTGCGCCGGCCACCAGGCCCTGCTCATAAGACAAGTACTCACCATTCCCCCCACCTGGCAGCACAAACTGCCACAACCTGATCACCCACGTGCTCTGGAGCAGGTTTTTACCCAGTCAGGGCTGGTGCCGCTGCTCCTGGCTCCGCCCCCTGTGAGTCCCTGCTCGCATCAGCGGAGCTGCCGGCTCCTGTCGAGGTCTTCAGGCTCCC
This sequence comes from Lathamus discolor, assembly GCF_037157495.1. NCBI lineage: Eukaryota > Metazoa > Chordata > Aves > Psittaciformes > Psittacidae > Lathamus > Lathamus discolor. Next base: position 47,791,543 of record NC_088884.1, on the reverse strand, counting down.
CCGGTGGCTGTTGCTGCTCTGAGTTGAGACTCCTGGACGCTGAGCTTCCCCCTGCTCAGGTGTTGAAGGCATCCTCTCTCAAGCTGCTCACTTCAGTAACTGAATGAAAAATGAAAAGGGTATTTATATGAAAAAAGTAGAGATGAGCTGAAAAAAACCCAAACAACTGTAGGATATGGCCCTGGAGAGAAGGGGGAGCTGGTTGATATTCACCTCCTCCAAACTCAAGAAAGGTCCATCCCAACCAGGGAAAAATCAAGCAAAGTCACCCAGAATGAGCTGTTGTTTGATTGTGTAGGATTAATGTTAGGAAAGCCAAGGTCAATCTAGACTTGAATCTGTCAAGGGATTCTAACAGGGAAGGAAAATACATAAACAGAAAAAGAAAGGCCAGGGAAAACATGGACTCACTGCTGAATGATGTGGGGACACAGTAAAAGACATTGAAAATACAGAGGTAATCAATGCCGCCTTTGACTTTGTCTTTAACAGTAAGATCAGGCTTCAGGAATCCCAGGTCTGTGAGACCAGAGGGAAAGTCTGGAGCAAGGAAGAAAACCTGAAGGAAAACCATTTTGCAGAGAACTTAAACAAACTGGACATACCTAAGTCCACGTGGACTGATGGGTTGGCACCTACTGGTGCTGAGGGAACTAGTTGAGACCTGACAGTGTCTCCCATCCTCATAGACAAACTCACAAAATACAGGTTATATAAGTAGATAGTGAGGGTGATTGAAAACTGGCTAGGCAGCTGGGCTCAGAGAGTGTTGATCAGTGCTACAGAATTCAGCTGGATGTTAATCACTGACAGCGTACCCCAGCAGTTGTGGGCAAGGTGTGTTTTGAGATGTTATGGAGGTCCTAACTCATTCAATGTTATTTTCAATATTTATTTTCTATGTATTCCCAGTGTACAGAAGGGCCTTAGCTCTTACATTTTGCCTGCGACTTCTCCATTAGTGTGACATTTATTATTAGCTGTATTATATCTGTGGGCAAAACATAAAAAAAATTGATTACTTCACTAGTCAAATGAAAAAGTTGGCAGAGCACATACTGTAATAGATTATAGAAGCAGGAGCAGCAGGTCCTGGAGAAAGAAACTCCAGCGTGAGACAGGTGGTAGTTTACAGTTTACCCGTTTTGATTAATTTTGAATTGCTAGAACAAGTATGTCCGTGAAGAAAAAGGTTATGAAAAAATTCACATTAGTGGGACTTACATTGGTGTGCTAGCTGGCAAGCTGGCTGCCTGATTTACAGAGGCAAGGAATGAAAGCAGAGAAAAGATATAAGGGAAGAGCTTACTACCAGGTAAAATCCAGGCCAATGAATCATATGGAAATGAATTATGTCACACGACTGAGAATTGTCTGAATAATCTTTTTATTTGCCTATTTTTATTTATTTATTTATTTATTTTTACAAAAAACTTTGACTTCAAATTTCTTAGTAAATGAAATGTGGGCTAGTGAAATTAAACTACTAATAGTTAAGTTATGATTTATATTTCCCTTGAATGTGAAAATAAGTAAGTTTTACTTGTTCTATTTTCTGTCTAACTGCCTAATTTACAGAGTTCAATTTTAAAAGAGGCTATACTACTGGGAAAAAAGCAAAACCAAAAAATCGCTAACAAACCAACAACAAAAAACCAAACACCTCCCTCCTCCCAAACTCCCAATATACCAAACAAATCCTACAGTCAGACTCGTACTAATTATGATTGACTTATTTTGTGTCACCTAACAGCTGAAAATCAAACTCTCTCCACAGCTCTATTCTTTATCCTCTTCTACCCAGTGGTCTTACAGTAACAGTAATCTACTTCCATAGAGTTTTAACTTCCCTGAGGGTTAAGTGGACATCAGTTCTTCAAACAACTACATAAGTAATTCCTAGGTAAACCATCTTAACGAGCTACTCGCGTGTTACAAAACAAACGTGCACATAGAATATCAATGTCCTCCGTGCCCAGTTCATCCTACCACTTCAGTCTTTGTGAACTATGGAAGCTTTTGTCAGTGACATGGAGGATATATTTGCTTCCTTTGGGTAAGCTGTCTTTTTTTCACTCTCTCTCCTCTCTGGGATTTGGGGTGGCGTCTGCATGGAATGACTGATTAGTGAAAATTAGTGTCTAATGTTAAGGATGTATATATGTTGGTTTAAATTTAGTTGTTTTTTTTTTTTTTTTATACATGTCTGTTTCACTTTTCTGTCTTCTCTTTGAAAGTCCACAGTGCTGATTCACAAAATGTATTTCTCTGCTTTTTGACAGTCTGACGCTAATTATGATGGTGCTCTGCTCAATAAAATGGCAGTTAATTCCATGACTTGTATGTAATTTTAAGGCTGCTCAAGGTTCTTATCACAATATTATTTTGTGAAAAGAAGTAGCAGAATAATAAAATTTGTAGTTGTGGTATGAGAATATCTTTGTTGGTAGAAGGAGGCATAATCTTTAATTAGAGGAAAGGTTGAATTGCTATTGTGAAATAGCAGTACAAGAGGCATTTCTATTTAATAACTGTTCTCATTTTGCTATGATCTACATTGCAGAAGTTTTTGGTGTGAAAAATAGGATGAAAAACTTCTTTATTTCCAACTCACTAATTTAAATAAGTTACAATCTTTTTATTAGTTGCATCTCTTATTGCCCTGCTCTTGCAGGTGGCAAAGTCTGCAATACTTAGAAATATTAATACCAAAATGAATGTAAAATATTAGTTTGTAAAATTTCACATTATGTCTTCGTGCTACTACAGCAGTTTTAGTCTCAGTTGCTGGTGTCTGCAAAACATGGGAAATCAGTAATACAAGATTTTACAAGGAAAGGTCTACAAATCTGTATGCTTATTCCACTGTGATTCTTCAAAAGACTCTTGCAGTGGAGTTCGTTTAAAGGTAGAATGGGTAGATTCCATGTGTTAAATGAAGTTCTATATGTAACTATCTTGTTCAGCCAACTGGAGAACTTGGAAGAACCTTTTCTCATACCAGCTTTCCTATTCCTTATTAGTGTTAATGATATAATAGCTTTTTGATTATGAAAATACAAGTAGAAAAAATATATTATAAATGAAGAGAAAATAGTAACAGCTCAGCTTATTTTAACTTCACCCCAGGTGCAAACTGTTGCTAGTCAGAACAGTTCACAGCTGCATCCCTTTAATTCTATCTGAACCGCAAGAACTCCAAAATCAAAATATAGTGACTAGCAACAGCTGGCCTTTATTGCCGAAGCAGATTTCCCCAGAGTTTTAGTAGTACAAACATATTATTTTTCATAGTATATTATAGCTTAATCAGTTTAGCACTGCCAAAGTGGGCATTTGTGAATACCTCTCTCAATTTTTTTCCTATGTAAGAAATCATGCAGTGTAACAGTATTCCCCCAAGGCTGGAGTTTCTCCCCTTTTGTTGAAATCCCCAGAGTTCTGGTTGGTTTGTCCTTGCAGGAAACCAGGCAGGATTAAAACCTTCCTGCCTACTCGAGCTAATGTGCTGATGTTGTTTCTCTTGCTAAGTAATCCTATGACTTGCAGAAACTTTGGGAAATAGTGAAAAACTGAAAAGAGAGAAAAAAAAAATCTACTTAATAGAGGAAAAGAAAAGTATTGTTATGTGAGATGCAGCCACTTAATGTTATGGTTGTTCCCTACTTTCCCTGCCCTCAAAATTTTTAATTGTTAGTGGAGGAATAAATAAAAGCACAAAGTACTTGTGAAGAACTGGTAATATCTGACTTATTCCAGTGATAATGTACAAATAGAAGCTTTTAAATTATACTTACTGTTCTGACAGCTGATCTTCCAGTCTCTGATAAATGGTTTCTCACTTAAGTGAAAATAAACAGAGTATATGGTATTGATTTTTCTATAGCTCATTGAAAACCTGTGGTGTAGGTAATATTGTGGAATTGTGTTATGATAAAATGACTACTGGGCAAGAACATTCTTTGTTAGTTCCATCTGCTCAAGTTTCTCTTGTCTTTGCTTCCTGGGAATAAATAATACCTTAGAAAAAACACATATGTGCTATCTAATAACTTTTGCAGTCAGGGAAAAAAATGAAAACCAACTTTGCACATAGTTATATATATGTTCAACTTAAATAATTTCTTGATGTCCATATAGCTCCTTGTATAAGTCTATTTGGTCATCAGCCTAAACTTTTCCATGTTCAAGTCTTGAATTTGCATGACGCTTGTCCATCTTAATAGGAAACTGCATTTCTGAGCTGCCTTTGGTAGCTTAGCATATTATAGATGTAGATGCATGCCCTGGCATGATTTCAGAGCTTTGAAAAATACGAGGTTAGTCATGTACATATGGGTATGCGCCTACCATGGTTTACTGCTGTGAGAAACTACAGGAAATGATGGATGAGTGATTACTTACTGTTATTTTCTATCACTAGTAGTAATTTGATTTCTTCTTAAACATATATTGCAAGGACATAGCAGGGTAATAAACTAGAAATGGGCTGAGCTATGGAGCAGTTAGATTAAGTGACATGCTTTATAGCAGCTGTTGAATAAATCAACAAAACTTGTACTAAACTTCATTTTTTTTTTTTTTTTTGCTTCCCAATAGAGAATATGTAGCTATGGGTGAAATTTTTAAATAAAATGGTTCTACTAGTAACATTTCCCTGTTGACAGCAGTGGTGATTCGTGTATAAACAGGATTTCAGGTGGCTGCCAAAGACTACCTGAATCATATTGTATTCCTCAGCTCAGATATAAAACAACTAGTGGTTTATAGATCCTGATTAATTAGATCCAATTTTTAGTTAGCATCAGACCTCTTGTTACTGAAGAAGTGATGGAGCTTTGTAGCTGTGAGAAAGGGGGAATTTATATTAAAAAGAAAAGTCAAAAAAAACCCAGTGTGTTGACAGGAAGAAGGGGGAAAAGAGGAAAAACCATTAATCATAGAGCGTGTTTCCACATGATGCTAGAGCCCCAGAATAATTTCTTGGGTTTTTTACTGACCCTGCTGTATATTCTGTTTACATCTTCAAGCAGAAGCAACAGTCAGAGCCCAAGTATAATATATGCAAGAAAATATTTAATCCAAAGTGGTTTATATTCCTATTTATTTTGGGGACATAGTCTCACAAAATCTGTTATTAAGTGAATAGATTTAGTTGCGAAATCTGATTTGGGCTGCAAAAGTATTAGCAGCTTTAATGGTGCTGATACGTCAGATATATTAGCACTCAGGTGAAAGAAGCAGAAGATCTCCCACGCAAAGCATGCTAAATTAAATATAGCTAAATGGAGGGGGGAGGTGGGGGGAGGGGAGGAGGAAGTTGCTTTAAAATAATAATAATCTAAGCTTTTAAAAACATAAAGAATGAAATTACTTCACTTGCTCTGTCTTATTGTACTGTATGAAATGTTTCAGAATGATGAAAGGTAACAAAATAAATACAGTTGCATATATTTCATTGAAATTTCTGGTAAATACAATATATTTATCCTTAAATATTTAAAAAAAACTATCGTGAGAATAAAACATATCATCAAAAACTTTTTATTCAATAGTGGTAACAAGTATTCCAGAGTTGAAAATTTTTTTTTTTTTAATTTATTTTTTGATTTAAAAGGGGATAGTTAAACTTCTTCAGATACGGTTGCTTAATGTTAGTTGCTTTCATGCATGAACTCTGTGCAGGCCTCCAAAATTGTATTAGAAATTGTCCTTGTGGAGACTCGAAGGATAAGACAGGGAAAAGGAAGGTGCCTGAGAGAAAGGAAGGAAGAGAAAATACATGTAATATAAATAGAAATAGTCAGCTGTGCTGCTTTTGCCATTTGTGTATTAGCAAATAAAGTCGTTGCCTGTAGCACACAGAAGGTATGTGTTGAAGGGAAAAAGTACAACTTACACAGTTTTGTTTCCCACACTACTGATGAGTTCAAGTGCTTCCTATGGTTCAAAAAGGTGAAAGCTGTTGCTTTGAAGATCAGGCAATAGACCTCAGGGTAAATGTAATTTGGAGAATGTGAAAAGCTCTCTGAGTGGGAGCACACCATTAAGCCTACCACTTGGCTGGACTTTTGCACGTTGGAGTCTAAGAACACTATGTGGAAGAGCTTGGAAGAGACCGTAGCCTCTGGCACTGCATCAGGATCCATACCCTGGACCTTGCAAAAGATCCTTGAAAAGGAATATAAATATTGGGAAGACTTTTGCCCAGTTCTCACCAACAGTCTCATGGACAACAGCAAGCATAGGCAGGGATGCCTTGCCTTTATTTAGAAAGCAAAGCTATTAGCTGAGAGCATTTTGGTTATGAAATGTTTCTCACCTTTTGCCTTCATTTTCCAAGCAGCCAAAACTCATGCAGCTTATTTGGCACTGAAAGTGTGTAGCAGTGGCATATCCCTGATAATAAGACTTTTCCTTCTCTGCATAACTGTAAACACCAGGGATTACAGGGAGTAATCCATGTAATTACAGGGAGTACCCCTGCTCCTCAAGATGTGTGAAGAGGCATTTTCAGTTCCAGTTTCAGCATGTAGCTTGCAGATGGGATCAGCTGTGCATGCTATTCCTTAAGAAAGGTCAGTGAGGATGTTCTGTCTCATTTACCAGCATGTCATCATGTCCAGTTGAATGTGATGTCCATGGTTTATCATTTCATGGATCACTACAAAATAAGGAAGTGGACAAACTTTTGCACAAGGAGGAATTCCAGGGCAAATTTTTGCTGACTGCTGTGAAAGCAACAGTGGTGCTCTGCTGAACTCATGCAAGACAAGTTGAACTATTCTTTGATATAGATAAGTAGAACATAGTAAGGAACAAGCCATAATAAACATGAAATTACCCTTTGGCCAAGTAAGATAGGTTCATTTTCTCAAGTTCCTCCTTCTACCTCTTGCCTTCCATGTTTGGGTGGAAGCTGAATTCATCTTCCCTATACAGCTGTTACAATGGTTACTAAAGCTGATCTGCAACAGGTGCTGATGAAAATGCTGCACACAGCTAAAGGGAAATTGCTGTCACAGTGTTTACACAGTATCTTGCTTAAAAAAAAAATAATTGTTTAAAAGGTTATTAAAGATGTCAAAAGTGTAATATTAAAATAATACTCATAATAAGCATTAATAAACTTGTGATTTGGTGGTGGTGGTATGTGGAGATGGGGATGGAGGTGAACAATGAGAGAGACAGACTTGCATGGTAGTGATGGTGAGGAAGTCTTTTAAAAAATCTATGGAAATACAAACAATTCCTGTGTGTGAAGAATTACTTCCTTTTTAAATATACAGGGAATATATTTGTGAAAGAACCAATTTTTTTTCACCAGTGAGAAGGACACTGCCATATGAATTTATTACATAATAGAAACAGGACTGGGAGAATAAAATAAGCTTTCCTCTATGCTGCATTTAAATGAGTATATGTGCATGTTTCACTGGAGCTTGTGTGCATTTTGTTGTTTTTCTCTCATGTTCCCCCATGTTTTTTAAAAATAATTCTATTAAAATTAAATTTGGTACTTAAAAATAGAGTTGGGAGCAAAAAATTATATAGTCAAACTGATTACTTTCAAAATTATTTTTTTTTGGGGGGGGTGGATGTAAAGTAAAATGAAAGTTTAAAATCTATTAGGCAGAAATTATTATTCATTTTACCTCCTAGAAAGGGAAGGAGTCAATAAGCTCCATATAAAGTAGAATATGAAGTAGACCATAGGAATTGTAAATTATTTTAAATACAGTTGCCAGATTCCTTGGAGAGTGTATACGTGTCCACAAAAAACCGTAAACAGTATGTCAAAAGTGCAGTTCAACTACAGAAGGCTTTTTAAGTCTGAGTTTTCTAAAGTGAATTGATGTCTTCTTCAGATGCTGGCTTATCTATAGCACAACAAATAACTGAAACACAGCCTACTTAAATATTTGGGAGATTTTCTGATGGTATCAAAATAGTGAATGGCTTGCTCTTTATGCAAATTAATGTATCAAAATGAAAGGTATAAAGCTGAAACAGCAGTCATGTCATTAATTGTCGGGATAAGTAAAAGAAATCTCAGCAGTTGTTTTAAACAGAAGATGTGCCAGTTTCAGGGGGAGACTGATCTCTAAATAATTTCTTGGTTATTTTCTAAAATCCACAAAGTACAACTGAAATAATCTAGTTGGATTTCCTGCATGAATATGAACAACAGGCTTGTCTAAATTATTACTGTTTGAAATCCAAAGTACTTAGTGATATATCAAAGGAATTGACCACCTCATTTGTTTAAAAGATATAGTTTGTCACCACAAGAAGGGACTTTGCTATGAATTGACAATAATAGATGTTATCACTAAGATTTACTTTAGGTCTGCCCAGTTTCTCAGAGAATCATTTTAGTCAGTGTGCTACAATTCTTCGGAGAAAAAAAAAAGCAATCAGGTTACACTTAAAATTTCTAATAAAGAAAAATTCTGTGCTTCTTACTGTGTGTAGATCCAGTTGGATTGCATCCACTGTGATTCTCTTTTTCCAGTAACATCTTGGAATATGCAAACTCATTTTAAGAAATACCACTGTTTGGGGTTTGGTGGTTTTTGGTGGTGTTGTTGCTTTGATTTTTTTCTTTTTCTTTTTTTTTTTTTTTTTTTTTTTTTGTTGCTATCAATTACTGTGTTGAGTAGTATTTAAAAAAGCATAGTCTAGGAATCAAAAGCTAAGTTTAAACCAGTTGTTATTCAAATACGGAGATGATTTTAGGATTCTCACTTTATTATATTTCAGACTGAAACACCTATTTTATATAATAGGACATCTGAACTTCTTTAAGCCTAAATTGATCTCCTTATAGCCATGAATCTTGTTTTGTGCAATTTTTGAAAAATGAATGATGGAAACCATAAAGACAACTGAAGTGGTTTTGTTTGGTTGTTTTGTTTTTGTTTTTTTTTGTCTCTTCATTTGGACTGAAATTCTTGTGAAGCATACCAAAGGAATATTCTCAAATATGCAGTCATATTTGTTGTTCGTTGAGTTTTTGTTTGTTTGTTTTAATTTGTTTGTTTATTTGTTTTGGTTTATTGATTTTTTGGGGTTTGGTGTGGGGTTTTGTTTGTTTTGTTTATTAATCTGACTGCAACTAAATTGGTTTCTTTTAGAAGTCACTTCATTTTCCAAATATGCGCCTACTCTCAATGCTAGGAATACTATCAGTCACTGCACCTTTGTCAGCCCATTTGGTTATGCCCATATTGATCTCCAATGTGAGAATGCATTAGTGCATTAAATAAGGTTCGCTAATGCAACTTCACATTCAGTACTGGAACATGTGACAATTTCTTTTTGTGTGACAAGTGCATATGAAGACTGTGTTTGTGACTCTGCAAAGTTGTTTTTCTAATGAAGACAAAGATAAGGAAAGTGAAATAAAGTAGTTTCCCTCCTTTTTTTTTTTTTTAATTTATTCTGATTTGTCTTAAATGATAGGTCTATTGAGAATCCACATGTGCTCTGTATGAATGCAGGCTGGCACTTTATCTTTGCAATGCATGTCTCTGAAACATGGTTCAAAATCAAATCCAGGTACACAGAAGATGGAGAACTGTGTTCAATGTTGGAAATGCTAGACATGGTTTTATTTGGGCAGATTTCTTTTGAAAAACAGCTACCACCCATACCTCACTTTTCATAATGTAACCTATTGAAAAGTATGTATAATGGAAACACAGAATGGTTAGGGTTGAAAAGACTCTTAAGATCATCTAGTTCCAACCCACAAATAGGAGGCATATTTATAGAAGTTAGGTTTCATACACCTGGATTCCTGACTGTGAGTGAATTATTAGACAGTTCTCAGCAGTAGATATATCTAATCAAATAAGGAAGGATATCTTGTCACCTGACCACTATTTTCATTAGAAGGAGATAGTTTCTCATGGCCCAGGGTTGTTATCTTCTAGATAAATTTACTATAAATTCGCAATAAGAAGTTGTTTTATCAAGATGCACTTTCTTAGTACAAAGATTCATATCTATGTGCTATATGTAAAATGAAACAGGGATAATAATTCTTTGACATTTTTAATAGAAGTGTGTAATGTGTAATATATCATTCTTTTTTTCATTCTTTTGTTTTGATGGGGCAACTGAAAACAGGGTGTGAACCTTCCTGTCACTTTCCCTACATCTTGTTAATCTCTTTATAAAGTGTTAAGTGGCAAAATCAGATAAAAGGATTTTTTTTCCCACCTGATATCGTTAAGGTAATTTTAGGATTAAAAACCATTATTTTGTTTCAATAGAACTAATAGTAGCCGATGATCCTTTTTTATTAGTATTGTTATTTATATGCTTAAAATCAGGATGTTCAGGACAGGTTTGTCAGGTATTATCACAGCAAAACCAGTCAAGGATACCTCAGAGCTGAGCACAAGCTTTCTGAGCAAACTAAAAGGTTTGGATATGCTTGAACGTGCTCTGAATTCTGCAGCATACTCCCACAGGGTGACTGCTGTTTATAATCTATGTATCTTCTTCCTTATCTCTTAACATATTATTTCTCTAGTTAACTATTTATTTGTATTGTAGTCTCTAAAATCCCTGCTCCACTTGGATGAAATTTTGTAACAGGGGTTTTGTTTTGCTTTATTTTTTCTCTAGAATCCTAATCTGTTGTTCTCAAATCACATGCAGCTGCTGGGCCTTCAGGCTGCATAATGAAAGTTTTATGGGTTTCAAGAGAGACACATTAAACTAGCCTTGAGCTTTTGAGATGAAAGGTGATGTATGAGTTCAAAGTGAGGCCCTATTCACTATAATGCAAATGAAAGCTGAAGGAAACAAATACGTATCTGAAAGGTTGAAAGCAGTAAACTTAAAGGATCTTTTATCATTGATTGTTGAAATTTTAGGAGTACGTGTGCTTTCTTACAGTGTAGCCAGTAGAGAGGACAATGGAAGCCAGAACAAGAAATGCTTTGTGTATCACATAAAAATTGTTGGGAGATTTCTTGTTGAATAATGTAAGACACGTATAATTAAACTGAAATAAGGTCTCTTAATCAGTATGAATCTTTTCATTTTGTAATAATAGGTTTTAATTGCTTAAATTTAATTTAATTGCTCTCGACACAATCAAGTTTTGGTTTTGTTGTATTTTTGGGTTTGGGTATTTTTTTGTTGTTGTTGGTTTTGGTTTCTTAATAGCAACCACTAAAATGTATTATTGAATTTTTCTTTTTCCAAATGTACTATGCCTGCAGTTTTAATGAAATTATCTAAAGAAACAGACTTTTCTAAAAGGTGTAATAAAGAAGGCTTGAAATCAAGAATTTTAACAATAATCAAAAAGGAGAATGAACAGAGCATATATTGCCATCCTTCTTCTCTGTACTGTCTCAACTGCTTTCTTCCAGGAACCAGATACAGTGACAGACTGACGTTTGAAGAGAGCCTTTCAGATGACACTACCCTAAATCCCTGTCCTAGGGACAGATTTCTGGTTTAAGTAAATTCTCTTACTGAAGTTCTCTAGTCAGTCCCAAATAGCACAGTAGTATCTAAATTTCCTCTTCAAATATATATACATCTATCTTGTACGTTGTTTCCCACATAAAAGTTGTTAGTGTGTAAAAACCACTGGCAGAACAGCAGACTATGTAGTCTCTATACATTTGATTAAGGTGCACTCCTACCGGAAGCTGAAACTTTCGACTATTAAATCTTAAGATTAGCAAAAATATTTTTATTAAAGAGTTTTATGTTTTATTTTAATCCAGACTTAATCCTATATGAATGTAAGAAACAAAAACTAGCAAGAAGCTGTTGCCTAGAAAACATGCAAGCACTAACAACTGTGAAATAAATGTCAAAGGTGAACAGGGAAGAAACATATGAAGTAGCAAAAATTAATCAAGAGTTTATTCCACAATAATAGAAAAGCTATTTTGAAAAGTTCACTAAATGTTTATATGTACACACACTGTGGGTTTTTTAAAGTTATTATAGATATATACACAAAATATAATGTACAGTAACAAAAATCTTTAAGGCCCCTTCCAACTCTAACCATTCTATAATTCTAAAAATCTCTCTTTCTGACTTTTCATTGGGTATCTCCACTCCCACTGGGGTTCCCTGTTAGAAGTTCTTCTCTGCTACTAAAATCTAATGCAAGAAAGGCAGGGTAAGTGGAGAAAATCTTCTGGATTAATTAACTACCATTTTGTCTCCAGTGAAGAAATGTGGGGAAATAGAAAATACAAACCTGCATCTAAATGGAGTTTTTTTCCTCATTGAAAATTACCAGCTGGAGTAGAGTTTGTAGTTCTGAAGATCTGTCCAAATATAACTTTTTTAGTGCATCCTATTATATAGATTTTTGTGGGTTTTTTAAAATTACACTACCCTTTAAATGGGCCCAGTGTATAACTTTGGCTTCTAGAAATAACATCCCTAATGTTCTAAGGTATACCCAGGTCAAAGTATTCTTAAACCAATTACAACTTCTGTTCTCCAGGAAGGTATCACTTCACAGAGTTAACAATAATATGCACCACTCCATGATCACCTTTTTCAGCCTCTGCCTGTAATACTGTGGCTGTCTTCTGATGTTTTAAAACACGTTTTCCTAAATGGATTACAGCACACGAAAAATATCTAGCATGTTATGCCAGCAGCATCACCTCTGTTTCCAACTTGAACATCTAGGACTCTTCATTTAATTACAAAAATATATTAAACTCTACCAGTAGATAACTTGTAAACGAAAAGGGAATTAAAAACAAAATTAAAAAAGGGCTCAATTAATTTTATTGTCCTGGTAATGTCTGACAAATTCTTGTGAATTCACATCTTGTTCTAAAAGTGACTACACTTTCCTGGGTGTCTTGGGCCTAATCCCTAATAATCTTCAGGGATTATTAAACCTCTTTTGCTGGAGAAAATCCCAGTTTTGAGTCCTGAAATTCACCTTTCTTTCTTTGCTTTTTACTTTAAGAAGAGAACACTGAATTGATTGTGTGGTCAAAGCTAAAAATTTTACCAAACATTTTGGTTTATTTTGTAGTTTAAATAGCTTCTATATTTCCTTCCATATCACACTCAAAATCCAAGAAGAAACCTCCTAGAAATTGACATGTTAATGTTACTAAACATGAATGAATCAGACCTTGTAAAATAATGATACCACTAGAAATACAGTTATTTTTACCTTAAAATTTGTTCGAGATAGATTTTTCATTAATAGAGACTTGTATAATGATGTAGGTATTTAACACAAGTTATTGAGGATCTAAGAAAAACAGCGGCTTGCCATTGGTAATTACATGACACAGTCGCTGCTGAGCGAATGGAGACATGGGTGATGTTTATTCTAAAATTTATAAATAGCACACAAACCAAACCTGTTGGTTTTCAAGTCTAAACAGTTTTCCATCAGGACTTACCTTACTATGAAGAGCGACAACTTTGGCAATTTTACAGCTGGGCTGTTGCACGGTAAGGTCTTGGTCAACATTTTTTCCATGCAATTTCTTTAGTTTTGGCAGCAGACGCTGTAGCTGTGCAAGCAGAGGAAAAGAGGAGCTTAATAAACTAACCTCATTTAAGAAAGCTATTCTGTAACATGCATGCTAATAAAATTTTAACAAAATTAAGAACAATTTCAAAACAGAAAATTACTGACACTGTGAACTGACGATGTTGGCTGTTCCTAAGTAAAACTGAAAGTCATGGAATAGTTGAGGGTTGTAATGGACATCTGGAGGTTCAACTCCCCTGATCAAACAGAGCCACCTAAGAGCCAGTTGTCCAGCACCATATCCTGTTGGCTTCTGAGTATCTCCAAGGCTGGAGTCTCCACAGCTGCTCTGGATAGCTTGTACCAGTGCTCAGTCATGCTCACTGAAAAAGTGTTTCCTGATGTTCAGAGGGACCCTCCCACCTTTCAGTTTCTGCCCATTGCCTCTGGTCCTGTCACTGGGTACCACTAATAGGAGCCCAGCTCCATCCTTTTTGCACCCTCCCTTCAGGCTTTTATACACATTGATAAGATCCCCCTGAGTCTTCTCAGGCTAAACAGTCTCAGTTTTCTTAGCTATTCTTCACAGGAGAAATGCTCCAGTTCCTTCATCATCTTAAACGCTCTCTCCACTATGTTCATGTCTCTCTTGTACTCAAGGGCCCAGAACTGGACAAAGCACTCCGGTTATAATCTTACCAGTGGTGAGTAGAGGGGAGGGAGCACCTCCCTCACACTGCTGTCAAAACCTTAAAATGAAAACAAATTAAAAATGTTAGCACAAATAAAAAAAGTTGCCATAAGAATCACAACTGAAGGTGAGAATTTTTCTTTCACTAACCACAAATCTCTTCTAAACAATTTGTTCATTACAAGAATATACCTGCAGGATAAGCTGTCTTACATGTCTTACAAGACATAACTAGATTTGTTACTAGTGAATGTTAAATTCAGCCAGTCAAATTTCATATACTTACTGTCCTGGGTTCAGCTGTAACAGTTGTTTTTCCCCTTCCTAGTAGCTGGTGCAGTGCTGTGTTTTGTTATTAGTCTGAAAACAATGCTGATAACACACTGATGTTTTTCTTTGTTGCTAAGTAATGCTAACCCCTACTAAGGACTTTTCAGCCTCTCATGCTCTGCCAGTGTGGAAGGGCACAAGAAGCCAGGAAGAAGCAGAAACAGGACAGCTGACACAAACTAGCCAAAGGGGTATTCCATACCACAGCATGTCATGCCCGGTGTATAAAGTTGGAGGAGTTACCTGGAAGGGACCGATTGCTGCTTGGGTTGGGCTGGGTATCAGTCAGCAGATGATGAGCAATTTTACTGCACACTTCCTACATTATCTGTGCTTTCCTATCTTGTTGTTGTTGTTGTTTCCTTTTGTTATCAGTGTTACTATTGTTGGTATTCTTTCTATTATCACTTTATTTTACTTTATTTTAGTTATTAAACGGTTCTTGTCTCAACCCACAGGGTTTGTACTCTTTCAGTTCTCCTCCCCACTCCCACCCAGGGAAGGGAGAAAGTGGAGGAGGGGGGATGTGAGCATGTGAGATGAGGGGGTTTACATTCTTTCGATTCTCATCCGTGTCCCAAAGGAGGAAGGAAGGAGTGAGTGAGCAGCTGCATGGTTCTGAGTTGCTAGCTGGGCTTAAACCATGTCAACTTTCCCATGTTGTCCCTCTGATTTGCAGAATTGTATCAAAAATTCTCTCCAAGTTGAGAGTTTGTTGAAAACTTTTTGATTGTTTGATTTATTTGGTTTTAGTTGTTATAGCATGATCTGTTTACATGGAAAATGTTGAAATGTTAATGGCTATGACTGGGGCACATACAGTCTCATCTAGAATTAAGAAATGTGTCACAACACCAGAAACAATCCTAGAGCAAGGCAGCATAAGAAACTTTTTAATCCCTCTAGAATTACATGCTATTTTGAGCTACCTTTATGCATATTGCATTTACTGAACAATCGGGTCTTGTCAAGTGTTTGTAATGCTCCAAGGGGCATGTTGCTGGGACAGAGGCCGAAGGAGCGTCAGTTTAAAAGACTTAGGCTGAACGTAATGCCTTCAGCATGGAACACGAATGCTCTGTGGGGCTGCTGTCTTTCTTGCCATAACCCCCAAAGAAATCAGTTTATGTTGATCATGCCTTTTCACTTCATCAGTTAGAGTTCTGTTCATGTGTGTGCATCTTCTACCTCAGGGAGGTGGGGAACAAAACAGACCTCAGCAGTCATGTCCCAAAGATTTTCAGAGACTCTTCATGCCTGTTTGATGGAAGCATGGTGTACGTCTATTTCTTGGTGATATAATTACCATTCTCAGAATGCTCAAGAACTAAGGCTATACTGACATGCATCCATCTGCATCTCTGTTTGTTCACAGTTTAGGATGGAGGCCTGATTTTCTGTGATACTGAGAATTTGAATTTGGGAAAGTCATGGTGGTAGATACCAAGGATTTCAGAAAGCTAGATCAGTTGAAACTAAAGAAAGGATTTTCAAAAATGCCTCCTTAGTAGGGAGCATGATTGACACTGGCTCTTTCAAGTTATTTCTTTTTTTCTTTTTCTAAAATTATATCCAAAGTTTGAGAGAATAAAATATTAATTTTCATTTACTATGTGTAATGATAGCTCGAGGTCAGGAGGTTATCTAAATAACAAGTTTTTAAATAACAGCTTGAATTTAGTGACTTTGCCAAACAGCTTTGGCACTAAACTGATACATAGAAAACTTCAGTTACGTCTTCTTTGTAAACTAGTGCAGTCAGTGATGTGGTTCATAATTAAAGATCAACAACATGTTACATAGTTGAATTATTTTTTTTTAACAAAACCTTTTAGTGTCATCTCAAAACATCAATTACATTTAACATGTTGATTATTGAGAGTTTTAGCTGTCAGTCCTTTTTTTTGTAAAGAAGTGGAAAATACTGCTACTTTCTCTCCTGGAACATTCAAAATGAAGATAATTGCAAAGAAACAATAACCATTACATGAAAACAGAAAGAGCAGCTACTGTAAGAATAATACGAGTATGAGGAGATAAAGTTCAGAAAGCAGTGAACATTTCCCCTGTTTATATCGTGGGGCACAGCTATTTCATGAAATGTGCTGCCATTTATCAGCAAAAAAATTTTTAGTATTTCTTTCAGATAGAAAAATCTAGGGCGGTGCTATGATTTATGTTTTCTCTCTTTTTTTTTTTTTTTCACGTGGCTTAAAAAAAAGCAACAATGAGAATTAATTTCATGCTAGTAGACACTTTTAAAACTAGATTTAGCTGCAGTCACATTAGCTTAGATAATAGGAGAATTTTTCTTCATTGAAAATGCTCCCTGTCGCTTAAGAACTCACTGAGGCAGCCTGCCATCTAGCTTTTTCACAGCAAAATAGGCTTGCAGACTGCAGATGAGAGACTCGGGAGCAGAGACAATTTTAACTTAGCCATCCCTAATTTATCTCAAGCTTTTTCAATTCATCTTCACTGCTCTATGCACACTGCAACGCCAGATTGTCAACCCCTGGGAACAGAATGCAGCCAGGGATCTGGAGAGCTGTCACCTCCTGAGAAATATTTAAATTGTGCTGATTTTCTTCTGGAGTGCTGAGCAGAGGGAATGAAACTCTCCATCAAGTCATAGCTGTGCGGGCAATAGATCAGAGGATACTGCCAGTTTTTCTAATGGATTATTGTTATCGGGCAGGTTCTTCCTGAAGGTATGTAGTTACTCTCTCAATCCATTACCCACACTATCAGCTAATCATCTAATGAACTAGTAATTCAGATACATTAAGAAAAATGTTAACTAACTAATCTGTATTGATTGAATGAAGGCACCTTATTGCAGCATGTTTGCAGGTAAAATAGTATGATCTACTTACTGTAGATATGTTGTACCTACTGCCGAATGCTTTGTCAGCAACCCCCCCAAGCAAAAAACAAACCCCTACCTTTAAACAAAAAAAGCAAAAATCCATTGTGCTGCATGTAACATTGCCACAAGTTGATGCTGACTGTCCAGAGAATGTTGTTCTTCTGAAATAGTGAATAATGAAAAGCAAAATCATACTTCTGATTTTAAATTTGTTATAAGTGAGTATTTATTTTCCACATACATTCCAAACCTGGGTATAGGCAGAACTCCCAAATTAATTGTGGAGTTAGATATTTTCTTGTTTGCCAGGATGTTCCACCCTTTTGTATGGGGAGTTAGGATATTTAATTCAGAAAATCTCTGATATTGGATATGTAACAGAAGCCTGTTGTTGCATCTGTAATGCCAAACTCCAGGAGCTTCATAGTAAAGCATGAAGATTATATACCACAACAGGGGGTTAAAAAAAACATCTGTAAAGAAGAATTTCTTGCCTTTTAAACTTTTGTGTTTAAATAGGAGTTATAGCTTCTGGCTCCTAATCTGAAATGCTTGCTGCATGCCTGGAGCTTGTGAAGCAGGCTGACCTAAAAATGAAAGATCTCTAAATTGCAGAAGCAGCCAGACATTTTTTGAACTATTCCAAGAGCGGGAGTTGCTGCAGATGTGGAAAAAGCACTGACAGATTTAAGCTAAAGTCCTGGCCTTGCTTCGCTCCTGAGTTGGCACCCTACCTGATTACAAGCTCTGAGACGTGAACCCCAAAGACAGACGTAGGGCTGTGCAAGGGTTGAGCCCTATAAAGAAAATAAATAGAAAAAATCTTGCCTGTATCTTCCTGTCCAGTGCACTTGCTGGGCTGCTGTCATGCTGTCATGTTACCGAGAATAGTGATACATGAGCTTGTGTATGGTGTACTTGAAAGTGCTGTGGATATGCTGAACTGTATATTTAGTCCCAAGTGATAGACGCTTATCATATTTTTAATGTAATGCTGAATGAAAGCAACAAGATAATAGTAAGTAATAAAGATAGGGCCAGAAGGTTTTGGAACCCATGAGGGGTAAAATCAGTAAGTCTGAGATAAGAGCATTTTCTAGTGTTTTTAACTTCCTCTACTTATGGAATATAATGTTTTCAAGGCATTAATAATAAATTGCAGCAGTATATGTTGCTCCTGTATGCAACACCTGAAAGTTCCTTTCCTCTAGAGCCATGGAAAGGCTGAAAGAAGAAGAAGAGAGATTGATTCTGTCCCATTTCCAATGAACTCTTTTAAAGTACTTTGTTTCCTATGGACCTCAGAAAGACTGAGGCAGAGAGGCTTTCATTAAACTCTCCCTAGAGGCTCCTAACATCAGAAAGCTAGTTTTTAAAGCAACTATGCACGCAAGCTGTGTTTTTCCCAATCTACCAAGCTTCTTGTTTAAATATATAGAGCCCTCTTAAAATCTTTTTGGACACCCATGGATATTTCAGCATTTTTGCAATCACTTAAGTGTGTAACAGCCTGAGATGGTAATATGGGCATTTCTTGTTATAGGTTGCTTGTATGAAAACCTAACTTTTCTAGACCAGATTCCATCTTTTCTCCTTTGGGTCCAATTATATGTTTGCTTTTAAATGTTGGGTTGCTTAAAAAACACTAGCTAATTAAGTGTAATTGTTTATGATGTTTGGCATTGGGGAGTAACCAATAGTAACATAACAATAACTTTGATTTTCCATTCTACAAAGTAAGATAAAATAACCCAACCAAACAAAACACATGAAAAAAAGTTTTGAATGGGCAGGTAATATTAAATAATAGGAAATAAATTAAAATTAATATTTATGTTCTATCTTCACCTTTTTATTTTACTTTTTAATCTACCATGCTGTGCAGTAACAGCTGTGCTCCCTTCCTTTGATAAAGCATGTGCATTACATATTAGAACATTTTCATCTGGAACTTTCTGCTGCCTTCTGAAATCTTTTTTGCCATTTGTGTAAATAACTGTATTACAAAATTTGGAATAGCATAAATAGTTTAAAATATTCTGTAAACGAAGAAAACTCAAACACAAATTGTTTGTTAAATGGTGCTAAATCCGTGATCTTTAAAGAGTAGTCTTCTGCCTTTCCTGATTCCACTGGTATTCCTGTTCCACTTTTAGTTTGCTATTCTTCTTTCCTAAGTTAATAATCTTCTAAAAAAAAAAAAAAAAGCTTAAGCGTCGACTTACATATATATTTTATATATATATATTTTATAAATGTATATATACTCCTTCTTTGATATCTTCTTAGGTTCCGTTCTTCTCCATTCTGCTTTATGCTAGACAAATCATAAAATCAGTTTTGACCTTCTTCTGCAATGCTCTTAGTTTTCCCTTGTGACCATTTAACAACTGTTTGAGGTTGTAGTTTATTCTTCTCCCAGGCTGAGCCTCTAGAAGGTACAGATATTACAAAGAACATGGTGTAAAAAAGGCACCATTTTGCGTGTGTTATATTTTTCTTCCTTCTTACTTGTTTTATATTGGGGAATATGTTTGTGTAAGTATCTTATTTCTAGACAGTGGACATAAATTACATCTGTTTGGGACTTTTTGGAAAAAAAGTACTCGGCTGTTTGACGTTATCTGTTCTTTGAACTCTAACAGGTAACTACTGGAAAAAATGTGCTTAGAAAAAGAAGAGCCTAGGGGCCTTGATAATTACAGGTTTTGCAAGACAACAATGAATACTTTCAGACAAAACCTGGGTATCTCTAACATGAGGATGTGCTATGTCATTATTTGTTTCTTCCCTTTATATATCTTCCTAGGTTTCAGGACTGATTTGTCACTATTTAGAATCACTATAACTATTTCTGAAGTGTATTCTCTTGTTTAAGTGTATCTGTCTTTTGCACAGACCATTAGCAAGACAACACATTCAATTATGTGATAATTCTGTTAAGACCTAAGTAAGACTAAGGAAATACAGCAAATCCGAGTTTTCATAAACATAATTTCACAATTTTGAGTGAGCCGGAGTGAAAAGGTGTTTTACCTGAGAATCGTATCTGATTGCTGTAAAACACACCCAGAAACAGGAGTGGAAAGAACGTGCAAAGCTAGTTCATGTTTGCAAAGCAGTCTTACTTTGGTTGAAATGCATCAGCATGTCGTCAAACTGTAATCCATCTTCTTAAACCATGGGATGCCCTGAATAGCTACAGGTACAAGTTTAAGACCTCACATAATCTTGTGTTATATCTTTCAGCACCTTATTTAAGTTAAGCAAAAAAACAGAAATTTTAATAGACATTGGTATTTAAGCAACTAGGTAGATATTTCTTGATTTTTTCATGAAATAGAAAAAGATAAATAAGTAACAGAATTTATAGAATCATAGAATCATAGAATAGTTAGGGTTGGAAAGGACCTCAAGATCATCTAGTTCCAAGCCCCCTGCCATAGGCAGGGACACCTCACACTAAACCATCCCACCCAAGGCTTCACCCAACCTGGCCTTGAACACTGCCAGGGATGGAGCACTCACAACCTCCCTGGGCAACCGATTCCAGTGTCTCACCACCATAAGAGGAAAGAATTTCCTCCTTATATCCAATATAAACTTCCCCTGTTTAAGTTTTAACCAGTTACCCCTTGTCCTGTCACTACAGTACCTGACAAGGAGTCCCTCCCCAGCATCCCTATAGGCCCCCTTCAGGTACTGGAAGGCTGCTATGAGGTCTCCACGCAGCCTTCTCTTCTCCAGGCTGAACAGCCCCAACTTCCTCAGCCTGTCTTCATATGGGAGGTGCTCCAGTCCCCTGATCATCCTCATGGCCATCCTCTGGACTTGTTCCAGCAGTTCCATGTCCTTTTCATGTTGAGGACTCCAGAACTGCACACAATACTCCAGGTGAGGTCTCACAAGAGCAGAGTAGAGGGGCAGGATCACCTCCTTCGACCTGCTGGTCACGGTCCTTTTGGTGCAGCCCAGGATACGGTTGGCTTTCTGGGCTGCAAGCGCACACTGCCAGCTCATGTTCATTTTCTCATCGACCAGCACCCCCAAGTCCTTCTCTGCAGGGCCGCTCTGAATCTCTTCTCTGCCCAACCTGTAGCTGTGCCTGGGATTGCTCCAACCCAGGTGTAGGACCTTGCACTTGTCATGGTTGAACTTCATAAGGTTGGCATCAGCCCACCTTACAAGCGTGTCAAAGTCCCTCTGGATGGCATCCCTTCCCTCCAGCATATCAACCGGACCACACAGCTTGGTGTCATCGGCAAACTTGCTGAGGGCGCACTCAATCCCACTGTCCATGTCAGTGATGAAGATGTTAAACAAGACCGGTCCCAACACCGATCCCTGAGGGACACCACTCATTACCAGACGGACATTGAGCCATTGACCACAACTCTTTGTGTGTGGCCATCCAGCCAGTTCTTTATCCACCAAGTGGTCCATCCATCAAATTGATATCTCTCCAATTTAGAGAGAAGGATGTTGTGTGGGACAGTGTCAAACGCTTTGCACAAGTCCAGGTAGATGACATCAACTGCTCTGCCCCTTGTCCATCAGTTCTGTAGCCCCATCATAGAAGGCCACTAAATTGGTCAGGCAGGATTTCCCCTTAGTGAAGCCATGCTGGCTGTCACTAAGCACCTTGTTGTTTTTCATGTGCCTTAGCTTGCCTTCCAGGAGAATGTGCTCCAAGATTTTACCAGGCACAGAGGTGAGACTGACTGGTCTGTAATTCCCTGGGTCATCCATTTTCCCCTTCTTGAAAATGGGGGTTATATTTCCCTTTTTCCAGTCGTCGGGAACTTCACCTGACTGCCATGATTTTTCAAATATGATGGCCAGTGGCTTAGCAACTTCATTCTGCAGCTCCTTCAGGACCCGTGGATGGATTTCATCAGGTCCCACGGCCTTTTGCACGTTCTGGTTTTTAAGATGGTCTCGAACCGGATCCTGTCCTACAGTGGGCCCAAGGTCTTCATTCTCACAGTCCCTGAGTCTACCTTCTAAACCTTTCTCTGTGCCCATCTCTTAAGAGATTTCAGATCAAGTAGTAACAGAATTCTGGTTACTTATATCCTCCTAATAGATAAAGCTTGCAAAGTACCTGGTGTCCCTGTTAAAAGGTACAAACCTCACAGAAATATCAGCAAGTACACAGTTAAATGAATTAGTATTGACTTCAAGGTAATGTTGTTCAGATTATATATATTTTTTAATATGATTTCCTAAAAGTGGATCTGAATTCTTTTGCTCTAAGGCTGACCTTGGTTTGATCTGTTTCAAGCAAAGTATTTTGTTTGAAAAGCTTCCAAAGATTTGTATGGGGTTCTTTGTTGGTGTCCCCATCCCACTCCTCAATCCCCAAATGATATGAAACCCCATTCAAAAACCTCTGACAACTACCCCTATCGACTTTCTGGAGCAACCTAGTTTTAGGATAAGGAAACTTCAAGACTTTTAAGCATATGATTCAAGGATTATTTTAACTTTTTTTGTTTGTTTTTTGTTTTTTGTAGTTTTTAGTCTTCCTTTCTATGCAGTAGAAAGTAAATATACCTAAAAAGTAAAAAAATGTTATACCCTTAATCTATTCTTATACTTTATTTTTTATGTTACTGAGGGTGGAAGTTATTCTGAAACATCCAGGGTTGGGCTCTTCTTCTTGCCAATACATATATGGGGGTTTCTGCAGTATTTTTTTCAGGTGAAATTAAAAATTTGGTTTGTTTGAGGGCTTCAATGTTGCTTTTATATCTCAATGCAGTCACTAAAATTGTTGTCTCACTTAGAAACATATATCACATCTGTCGTGGTTTAAACTGAACCACAAACTTCGTCCACTCACTCCCCCCGCTTCTTGCCCTCCCCCTGCTCCTGGAGGGACGGAGAGAAGAATCGAAAAGAATGCAACTCCCACGGGTTGAGATAAGAACAGCCCAGTAACTAAGGTATAACACAAACCACTACTGCTACCACCAATGATAATAATGATAAAGGAAATAACAAGGGAAGAGAATACAACACCTCAGCACCAGCCAACAGATAACTCGCCCCACTTCCCCCAGCCGAGTACTGACCGATACCTTGTCCAACCCTGCAGTTCCCACCCTTCCGGGGTAACTCCCTGTTACATCCTGGGCATGATGTGCTGTGGTATGGAATACCTCTTTGGTCAGTTTGGGTCAGGTGTCCTGTCTCTGCTTCCTCCCGGCCTCCCCTCGTCCCTGGTAGAGCATGAGACTCACAACGTCCTTGGCCAGACCAAACATTCGAGCAGCAACTGAAAACATCGGCATTATCAGCACTGTTCCCACCCAAAAAAGCAAAACATAACACTGCACTAGCTACTAAGAAGGAGAAAAATAACTGCTACTGCTGAACCCAGGACAACATCCCTGAAGAAATTATAGAAATAGAACTTAGAATTAAACTTGGCTAGGGATGTTAAAGATAACAGGAAGGGATTCTATACGTACATTGCAAATAAAAGACAGACTAGTGCAAATGTGGGCCCTTTACAGAAGCTATCAAGAGAACTGGCTACCCTGGATTTGGAGAAGGCTAAGGTTCTTAATGACTTCTTTGCCCCAGTCTTCATTGGCAAATGCTCTGACCATACCACCCAAGTCTTGGAAGGCAGACGCAGGGACTGTGAGAATGAAGACCTTGGGCCCACTGTAGGAGAGGATCTTGTCTGAGACCATCTTAAGAACCTGAATGTGCACAAGTCCATGGGACCTGATGAAATCCATCCATGGGTGCTGAAAGAGCTCGTGGATGAAGTTGCTAAACCACTGTCCATTATATTTGAAAAAAACATAGCAGTTAGGTGAAGTTCTCAATGACTGGAAAAAGGGAAATATAACCCCTGTTTCAAGAAGAGGAATATGGATCACCCTGGGAACTACAGACCAGTCAGTCTCACCTCTGTGCCTGGCAAAATCTTGGAGCACATTCTCCTGGAAGACATGCTAAGGCACATGAAAAACAACAAGGTGCTTGGTGACAGCCAGCGTGGCTTCACTAAGGGGAAATCCTGCCTGACCAATTTGGTGGCCTTCTATGATGGGGCTATGGAACTGATGGACAGGGGTAGAGCAGCTGATATCATCTACCTGGACTTGTGCAAAGCGTTTGACACTGTCCCACACGACATCCTTCTCTCTAAATTGGAGAGATATCAATTTGATAGGTGGCCCACTCCATGGATAAAGTGGATGGATGGCTGCACAGAAAGAGTCGTGGTCAATGGCTCAATGTCTGGCTGGAGACCAGTAAGGAGTGGTGTCCCTCAGGGATCGGTGTTGGGACTGGTCTTGTTCAACATATTTGTTGGTGACATGAACAGTGAGATTGAGTGCGCCCTCAGCAAGATTGCCGATGGCACCAAGCTGTGTGGTTTGATTGATACACTGGAGGGAAGGAATACCATCCAGAGAGACCTCGACATGCTTTGAAGTTCAACCATGCCAAGTGCAATGTCCTACACCTGGGTTGGAGCAATCCCAGGCACAGCTACAGGCTGGGCAAAGAAGAGGCTCAGAGCAGCCTTGTGGAGCAGGACTTGGGGTGTTGGTAGATGAAAAACTGAACATGAGCCAGCCATGTGCGCTCGCAGCCCAGAAAGCCAACCGTATCCTGGGCTGCACCAAAAGGACCGTGACCAGCAGGTCGAAGGAGGTGATCCTGCCCCTCTACTCTGCTCTTGTGAGACCTCACCTGGAGTATTGTGTGCAGTTCTGGAGTCCTCAACATAAAAAGGACATGGAGCTGTTGGAACAAGTCCAGAGGAGGGCCACAAGGATGATCAGGGGACTGGAGCACCTCCCGTATGAAGACAGGCTGAGAATGTTGGGGCTATTCAGCCTGGAGAAGAGAAGGCTGCATGGAGACCTCATAGCAGCCTTCCAGTATCTGAAGGGGGCCTATAGGGATGCTGGGGAGGGACTCTTCATTAGGGCCTGTAGTGATAGGACAAGGGGTAACGGGTTAAAACTTAAACAGGGAATTTTATATTGGATGTAAGGAGGAAGCTCTTTACTGTGAGGGTGGTGAGGCACTGCAATGTGTCACTCAAGGAAGTTGTGAATGCTCCATCCCTGGTGGCATTGAAGTTTGGGTTGGACAGAGCCTTGGGTGACATGGTTTAGTGTGAGGTGTCCCTGCTCATGGCAGGGGGGTTGGAACTAGATGATCTTGAGATCCTTTCCAACCCTAACTATTCTATGGTTCTGTGATAACTTGTTCTGAATGCCATTTAGTATCCAGTTTGCCTCTTTCTTGCACTGCTGAAAGTTACTACATTGAAGCCCATGGAATAAATAGGGGTGGAATCCAGTTCAGTATGTTTAAGTATCTCTATTTTCTCCTCCGTGACAATCAGTGTGAAGTTCCCATCTTAAAATGTGTCTATGAATAAGGCTTTGAATTGTAGATTATTTGTTTGGACATAAAACTGTTTTTCCTTTGCTCTTCCAGTTGCTGCTGAAGATTAGGAACACTTTTCCACTGCCCATAGCTTCTCACATTTTGAAAACTGCATTTTCAGATTTTAAGGCAGATGAACAAATTCTGTTTCAAAGAATTCAAAAGAATTCCTCAACTTTTATGCCCCATATTTTCATTATTTCGAGGGTATGAAATAAATGTATTTTATATGGATATTAGTTGGGATACACTTCCAAGATGTTTTATCATTACACACACTTCCATTAAAAAAAGAAATCAAATTATAATTTGACTATTTTTTGAGTAGCAATTAACATAATGAAACCTTGGCAAGCATGCATATTTTCACATGAACCAAGGACCACTACTAATTTGTGTTTTCAAATGTGTAATTATACACTTAAACATTACTATATAAGTAATGATGGAAGAGTTCTCTATAAAATCAAAGTATACTCCAAATAAAAGAGGAGTTGATAATTGTCTTTAGTTAAGCTTTACCTTCTTTCTCCAGTACTTCCTCTTATCCTTTTTGCTCAACTTTCATTTGTCAAGTTGAACTTTTCTGGTACTGTAGAACAAAAGTAAGAGAAACTGAAATTTAACAGGTCAATATTCTCCTTCCTGCTGTAACCTGTGTTAACCATCATTTAATATGTTTTCTTATTCTCCCTTGTAGGAAGGGAGGGTGTATATGAGTTCAATGCAACAGGAGCCACTTTAGCATCTTGCCAACACTAAAGGGATATCGTGATATGTCCTTCCCTGTTCTAGAGAAGTTTTTTTAGCAACTTTGGAGATTGCCAAACTCTCATGAGCCACTCTAAGCACAAGCCTGATGGAAAGCTAATTCTGCAGAAAAAATGCTTAGTTTTCAAATAATTTAGTGATTTGAATCTTGTTAGCTAAGGACCTAATGAATCCGAGACCTGAATCACATCAGCAAAAGACCGGGGAGACTAAGGCTATTAGAGGAATGGGGTGGAAGGAGGGTTTTCCTCCTTTTTGCTGCAGTAAACTGTTAGATTACAACAGCTATAACATTTAACCTCACCTTAAAATGGCCTTGCATTCTTTGCTTGTCTGCCTTACCTCCTGTCAAAAAGTGTCAGTGGAAGAAAAACGAGATCTCTGCTCACTTTCAGAGAAGGTCTTGTTGCTTCAGTGTGTGCCTCCTTGGGGAAGGGCAGTGTGGCAAACAGGGATATTGAAATCACTTAGAGAGTTGAAGCTTCCCTTGACATCAAAACACCTGCTCCAAAACTAGACAAAGTAGTAATTCAATAAAGATTTCTAAGAACCATCTGTATAGTTTATTAGGTCTAGCTAAAAAAAGGTGCAAAACTGGTCACTTTTATAAAAATGGGAAAATACGCTTATGTATTCGGTAATGAATGTTTAAGATTTAAATTTTTTCTTTTTATATATATATACATTGTTTTTTCTGGATGAAAGTTGTTTTCCAAAATCTCTTGCTTTCTTTGCTTTTTTTTTTGCAGTTTTGGGTCTATCAGCCCTGTGTCATCACCCCCTTTCAATGTCTTAGGGTTTGCTTTTCTCTTTGTTTCTTTGTTTTTCGCTGCCACTGTGATGCTGAAGGTTAAAGGGACTGGGCACACTGTGCTAAGTGTCTGGGTAAATCCTGAAGTGGGCAAAGCTTTAAGTGTTTCCTAGATTTTTTACTGTGTGTGTTGCTGCATCTTAATCTTCAGCTTGATCAAGACCATCTTTTTTCCTATACATTCAAACAAAGCATGATTCTTGAGTGGAACTCCTACCTAATATAATAAAATAGAATCACAGGATCACAGAATGGTTGAGGAGGGAAAGCAAATCTGGAGGTCTGCTAATCCAACTCCCCTGCTCAGACAGGCCTACCTAAGAGCCAGTTTTCCAGCACTAGCTCCTGTTGTCTTCTGAATATCTCCAAGAATAGAGACTCCACAGCCACTCAGTGCAGCCTGCACCAGTGCTCTCTCACCCTTGAGTAAAAAAGGTGTTTTCTGATGAAGGAACCTCCTGTGTTTCAGTTTGTGTCCGTTGCCTCTTGTCCTGTCACTAGACACCACTGAAAAGAGCCTAGCTCCTTGTTCTTTGTACCCTCCCTTTGAGTAGTTATGCACATTGATAAGATCTCCCCCAGGGCTTCTCTTCTCCAAACTAAAAATTTCAAGCTCTCTCAGGCTTTTCTCTTGACAGGTTGTCCGGTCCCTTCATCATCTTTGTAGCCCTTCACTGGAATCTCTCCAGTTTGTCAGTGTCTCTCTTGTACTGGGAAGGCCAGAACTGGACACAGACACCAGATGGGGCCTCACTAGTGGTGAATAGAGGGGAGGGATCACATCCCTTAACCTGCTGACAGTGTTTTGCCTGATGCAGTCTGGGAGCCGCCTTTGAGGCAGAGGCACATTACTGGCTCGTGATCAGCTTGATCATGTCCCAAACACCCCCTGCTTCTTTTCTATCAAACTGAAATATTCTACTCCATTCTATTCTATGATGAAGAAATGCAGACATGATCTGATGACTGCACCTACTCGTGAGAAAGAAGAGTTAAATGGTTGTGAAAGCTATTTAATATCTTTAGTTAAAACTAAAAGAAGGATAACATAATGCAATTTTAGTTTTTGGAGAGCAAACAAAACTGCACAAAATACGTTTCATTTGAGATGTCATGTGAAGAAAGACTGCAATCTGATTTACTGTGTAAGGGAATGATTCAAAACTCAAAACCGGTGAAGAAGTAAGAGACTCATACAGAATGTCTCTACTGTGGCTGTACTGTCAAGGGGGTTTATATTCAATTAATATGTCCCTCAAGATTCCAAATTATCCTCAAGGTCATGGTGAGACCTAAATAACTGATGATGACTTAGTGATCTAAGTGGTCATATTATTTCGGCAGAAGCCAATATAGGAAATGAAGCATCTCAAGTCTGTCAACAATTTGGATTCTATCACACATAAAAAAAATCCTCTAGATGAAATGTACTGAAGGAAAGGAGAAGAAAGATCGAAGGTGTGCTGTATGCAACTGTCAGTCCTTCTTGACTGATCAGTTGGTCTGCTATGTTAAATTTAATGTATTCTCATATTTCTCCATTAGTGAGAAAATGTATTATTTTATTTGTTTAGATAAAATAATTTGAGTGATTGCAAGTCTTGAGCATTAGACATAAGGAGACTCGATATTTTAGTTTTCCAAGCTTCTGGGTGAGAAAGAAAGCTGATATATATTGTAAATATATGCAGTTGAAAATCAGCATTAAATAAGGAGCCACTGACCGCAGAGGGGTCATGCCTGAAACTGCTTGTTTACCTTTTTTCTGAATAAGATTACTGTGATACCTTGTGTGGGGAGGGTGGAGAGAAATACAGTGATTTATTGTTGGAATAAAATTTATTTATAAAAGGTTGCCTGTATTGAAAGTGAAATTAAGTGTACAGGCCAGAATATTTGCAACAAGTTTAAAGTATGTCTTGGTTCCCAAGCCAAGTGAATTGTATTTCAAGACCACAAAAATGAAAAGGTTATGTAGGTATGTGTGTATTTATCTGAGACTCTGTAATTGTTATTATATCAATAATATGTATTGCTATTAATACAGTATTGTCTAAATCCTGTTAGAAAAGTTCTTTAAAAATAAAAATTAGGAATTTTAGTATTAAGCATGATGAAAAAAGCAGGAAATAGTAACTCCTTGCACACTTAAAAGTAGTGTTATCTGTAGGAAACCAGTATATTTAAAACCTAGCTGCACTGAGTGGTGCTTCAACTGATGAGATAATTCTGTATTTCATGTAGTGGCCAAACATAGCATAATATTTAATATATGATATTATTTGCTGTTTCATGTTACTTACATAGGCAGATCCAGCCTCCTGAGGATAAACGTGAAACATAACATACTCTCCTTATACATAGATAAGCTGAAGGATGCTTTAGTATAAAATAGATGTTTAATCTTCTCTATACATCTCTGTATCACCCATTACAAGAAATGTTTAAATAGCATATGATTTTATATTGTTCTTATGATTTCTTTATATACTTTAATAGCATTACTCTGCCGTCACCATCTTTCAAATTTTATTTTACTACTTACAAATGCAATTGCAAACTATGTATCACAAATATTCTATGAAGATACCAAGTTGTACTTAATCATATACAAATCTGTATCATTCTCTTTGTTGCTTTCTTCAGTTTACTATTAGTAGAAACAAAATAACAAGAATGCAAGCTGAATTCTTACTTGGACTTGAAATTACCTGGCCGCATAAAAGTGACTATTTTGGGTAACTATTAGTAGACAACCACATTTACAGAAAGTTCAAATTCTATACCAAAAACATTTATGTCTTATGCATTTTTTGATTCATTTAATACTTCATTATTATTTTAAAAGAAAGACTTGATTCTCCTGTTATATGTCAAGGGGTTTTATATGTATGAATGTATATGAGTAGATGGATAGATAGATGATAGATAGATAGATAGATAGATAGATAAGTATCAATAAAAGAAAAAGTAGTATATTGTCACAAAAAGAAGAAATAGACTTTGACACTGTAATGAAGCACTTTAAATTAATCTGAAATGTAGTTTGAAGTTCCACAGCATTCTTACATACACAATTACAAATCCCTCTATTTTCTATAAACTTTGCATGCAAATTTTAAGGAACCAATCTGAAACTTAAGGCATTTTCTTAGCAATTAAGGTACAGTTTAGCAGTATTCTGATTAGTATTCTTAGATTGAAAGACTGGTTTGTATAACGGAGTGTTAAAAGAGAACTTATCTCTCAGAGGTCTCTGGTGTGATTTATAAAAATGTATAAACAGACAATTTTGTAAATGTACAAATTCTGTTTATTTGCCTGAATAATGATTTTTCTCAAAATTGGTGATGTGCTTCACTATACATTTGGGGAACCAGGAACAAGACCCAGATATAATTTTCCAGATAACAGTGTTTGCTCTTTATATAGAAGCCCTCTTTATCAAAAGACAGGATGAAAGAACTTCTTAAATATAGAAAGACTTTAAATATAGATAAAAAGATTAATAAAATTGTAAAATGGTCTATTTCAAGTAACAGTTCTCTGCCTGTTTTCCCTTCCTTCTCCTCCTTATTCCCCACATTTCTTCCTTGGACCATAAGTCAACAACATACATAATGTCAAAAATGCTGGGGTAAGGAGCCTCATTACTTTCTAAATTCTTTCCTCATGCTGCTCCTCTTATTGGTATGGCAGAAAGGGGTATACAGCTGGCTACATTGTTAACTAAATTGGAAAATATCAAAGAAAAGCTGCCTTTCTAAAATATTTTTCTTTCCCATTTAAGCCATCTAATTGAAGAAGCTCATGGAATAACTGCATTGGAAACTTAGGCTGCTTAATTAGCCTCTTTATTCATCACTCTCACTCTACCAGATGTTTCAAGGGGCACTAACTGAAAGCGCTGTTACCTTTATAAGGGTTTCTCCTTTAAAATGGAAGGGTTAGTTGGCAGAAACAACAGCAAGTCATCACACAATGTAGCGCAGTGTACCAACATTATTTTAGTAACATAGGTCATTGTGGACACTCTCCAGATGATTAGTAGATTCCAAATTTGTATTGAGTTCCACATCACAGATCAAATTGCCACTGGTTACCAAAACTAGCTCAAGTATTTGTGTTCTACATTACAGTCCCACTGTAGACATATGTTTTGTATTGCACTACCTTGATGCTACAGCAGTGTTATTGCAGCCTCACTCTCTAGATGAACCCTTAGAACATGAGTGGTGAGGCAGTATAAATGTGACCTGCAGCTTGCTTAGTGCTGTGTTTGCTCTGTGGAGAAAAGGAGTTGTATTCTGGTCACTCCTGATGGATTTACTATACAGATTACTATGATAATTAACGAGCTTATTTTTATTGAGCAAAATTCACTTTCTTGCCATTAAACACTCAGTTCACATCCCAATCTTGCACAAATGAAATATTTTATTCAATAGGATTTTGATTACAGAAGCAGTAAGTTCACTCAGGAATTTAATGAAGACCAGTGCTGCTTAAAAGCCAAGTGAGTTGTGTGTTTTAGTAACACATATATTTATCAGCTGAAGATATGTAGACTGTTGACATGTATAGTGAGTGTTTTAACAAAATGAGTTTGTATAATGTGGAAAGAATGCGAGCATGGTACTGCTTAATCAAGTAGGGAAGACAGTAAAAACATCCCTTTCCTATGGAGACTTGACCCAATTGTTCCAAATGCTGCTGTTGGAGGAGATGATGAATATTTAATACTAAATAGGTACTCTGGTTAGAGTGCTGAAATATTACTTCATTACTTAAAGACTGTGGCTATAGAACTGATATATTGCATTACTTTGTCATATTGTGTCATGTTGAATTGACTTACAATGAGAACTATGTAACATGATGTGGTGCCCTGTAATCTGCCGTAATTTGACATAATATAATTTAACAGACCAGAAATGTAAAATAAACAAAACTTTGTCCATGATGAAATTCAGCCTGCTTATTTAGACAAACATGAAAAGAATTTTTGCCAGAATATATAACATAAATGCATTTCACATCGTGGTTATTTCTGTGTATAGCACAGTTAGGATTGTTTAAGCAAAAGAAATCTCAGAGCTGATGAATACTTGGTCTCACTGAGAGTGGGTCTAAGGAATACCTTAAATGAATACCTGAATGCCATTTTCCTCAAAAGTAACCAGAATGCAACACACTAGCCTAGGATCCGGCTTTACAGTAATATTTAGCATAGTACTTTAGCCAGCTTCTCTTCCCAAATCATTGACATAGCTATGTTAATGAGCAAGTTTAGATGCAAAAAAGTATTTTTACATAGAGGAGTTGGTGGACTCATCTTATGGATTCATACCTGATCATTAAGTCCAGAAATTTATGTATAACATGTTATCCATGTCAGCTGGAACTGCATCAGGCAGGTGTCATTCACAGTATGAAAAGGTGATCGGCAGAAAATTCATTACTTGATGAGGAGCTTAAATGTTTTCCTTGCTCAAAGTAACCCCTTGTCATCAGCCTCAGGCACTCACTAGGGCATGAAGCCCTGGGGACTACAGAAAAAGAACAAGGTGAATGACACAGGAAAAATATAAAGTTATTCCATTTGTCTTACAACATTTTTTATTTTTTTTAGGCTGTCTGTATAAATGGGAGAAAAACAATGCTCCAAATAAAGCATGACAAAAACATTCATGTTATTTCAAATTATCTTTGATAAAATTACTTTACTAAGCTACAGGTATATGAAACAATCTAAACTTGAAATTCATGCTGAGCTTTGAGATGCAGCAATTTTGTAGACTTGATACAAAACAAATCTTCAAAATGACCAATCAAAGAGTAATATATGAAAAAATACTAAATGCTATCAATCTGTTGGAACGTTGTGTTTCTAAACCTGTATTGTAAAAGATTATTCTTTATATGGGATGTAAAAATGAAAATTCTAACATTACTTTATAAACATTTCTTATAATAAATGGATAAAAAGTACTGAGAATCTTGATGCCCCCTGCTTTTGATATATCTCTGTATTTTATAATAGCCAGTTTCTGGAAGAAGCAAAACATTTCAGAAACTTATTTCTTTACTAGTCATAGAAACATGGAATCACAGAAAGCTTTGGGTTGGAAAGACCCTTAAGATCATCCAGTTCCAACTCCCCTGCCACAGGCAGGTACACCTTCTGCTAGATGAGGTTGTTCAAGGCCCTATCCAACCTGGCTTGCCAGGGATGGAGCATTTACTACTTCTTTGGGCAACCCATTCCAGTACCTCACCATCTGCACAGTAAAGAACTTCTTCCTTATATCTAATCTGAACTTTCCCTGTTTAAATTTAAACCCATAACTCCTTGTCCTATCACTGCAGCCCCTGATGAACCAAGTCCCTTTCCAGCATCCTTGTAGGCCCCCTTGAGGTACTGTAAGGCTGCTATGAGATCTTGTATTTGGATAAATTTTGATTCTTCTATCTGCTAAATTAAGTAATTTCTGATAACTCAATAATTTAAGAATTAGGGTAAATTAAAGCAAATTTTGGATCTTTTTCTTTACCAGGCCACAGACTGTCTTAGTTATTTGGGGTGAGCTAAAATCACACTAGGCAAGAATCAGCTCTGATTTTTAAGGATATTTATATCTAGGAAGTTGATAATTTTGAAACTTCATTCTTGTTCTTATATTTTGTACAAAACTGAATCAGTCACATAATATCTGAAAACAGCATCTTGTAATGAATGACATGAGGGGGTAAACAGGAATCCTGGTTACCTGTATCTTTTTCCAGACCTTTTTGGGTTCAGATGGCACAATCACTTTAGTTTAGCCATAGCATGGACCTGCTCTGACTGGGGAGGTTAAGTCAAATGGCCTTCAGCTATCCTTCCTACCTAAATGAATCTATGATCCTGTGAGTCTATGTAATGAAATTATTTGGGCATGCATAGAGATTTGAAAGAGTACATACACAGAAAAGCAAATTCACAGAACGACCGAGGTTAACTCTGCTGACTATTTACATGATAGAATAGACATTTTTGGAGCTTGGAGAAGCTGATCTTTGTGAATCAACTGGTTATGTGATTTAGATTCATTCTGTGTGTTAGCTGTTAACTGACAGATTTCTCACAGTTTTGGATTTTATTTTTTTTTTTCCAGAAAGTGATACTTTGCCTTGACTCAGAGCTAGATTTAGTACTCGCCAACAAGGAGGGTTTGGTCGAAGTGGTGACGGTCAATGGCAGCCTTGGCTGCAGTGACCATGAGATGGTGGAGTTTAGGATCCTGTGTGGGAGGAATAGAATACCTAGCAAAGCCACAGTTCTGGATTTCCGAAGGGCCAACTTTGGCCTCTTCAGTCAACTGCTAAGGGAAGTCTCATGGGAAAGTGTACTAGGCGGTAAAGGGGCTCAAGATAGTTGGTTAGCATTCAAGGACCGCTTCTTCCAAGCTCAGGATCGGAGCGTCCCAATGAGTAGGAAGTCAAGTAAGGGATCTAGGAGACCGGCGTGGTTAAACAAGGAGCTGCTGGGCAAACTCAAGTGGAAAAGGAGAATCTATGGATTATGGAAGGAGGGGCTGGCCGCTTGGGAGGAATATAGGACAGTTGTTAGAGGATGTAGGGAGGCAATTAGGACAGCTAAGGCCTCCTTGGAACTCAATCTTGCTAGTAGGGAGGCAATTAGGACAGCTAAGGCCTCCTTGGAACTCAATCTTGCTAGTCGGGTTAAAGACAATAGAAAGGGCTTCTTCAAATACATAGCAAATAAAACTAAAACAAGAGGCAATATAGGCCCACTGCTGAACGAAGTGGGTACCCTGGAGACAGAGGATATAAAGAAGGCAGAGGTGCTGAATGCCTTCTTTGCCTCTGTCTTTACTCCTGCAGACTCTCCCCGAGGGCCCCGGATTTCTATAGCCCCAGAAGGAGTCAGGACAAAGGAGGAGTTTGCTTTGGTAGATGAGGATTGGGTTAGGGATCAGCTATGCAAACTAGACATCTGTAAATCGATGGGTCCGGATGGAATGCACCCACGGGTGCTGAGGGAGCTGGCGGAGGTCATTGCTAGGCCACTTTCCATCATCTTTGGTAAGTCGTGGGAAACGGGCGAGGTGCCTGAGGATTGGTGGATGGCAAAGGTCACACCAATCTATAAGAAGGGCAAGAAGGAGGACCCGGGTAATTATAGACCGGTCAGCCTTACCTCCATCCCTGGAAAGGTGATGGAACAACTTATTCTTGACTCCATCACTAGGCATATCAAGGATGAGGGGGTCATTAAGAACAGCCAACATGGTTTTATGAGGGGGAAGTCATGTATGACCAACCTTATAGCCTTCTATGAGGAAGTGACTAGGTGGAGGGATGATGGTAGAGCGGTAGATGTAGTTTTTCTTGATTTCAGTAAGGCATTTGATACTGTCTCCCACAGCATCCTCATAGATAAGCTAAGGAAGTGTGGGCTTGACGATCAAGTAGTGAGGTGGATCGAGAACTGGTTGAAAGGAAGAAGGCAGAGAGTTGTGGTCAATGGCGCAGAATCTAGCTGGAGGTCTGTGACTAGTGGAGTTCCTCAGGGGTCGGTGCTGGGACCGGTGCTGTTTAATATTTTCATCAATGACCTGGATGAGGGAACTGAGTGCACCCTCAGCAAGTTTGCTGATGACACAAAACTGGGAGGAGTGGCTGACACACCAGAGGACTGTGCTGTCATTCAGCGAGACCTGGACAGGCTGGAGAGTTGGGCGGGGAGAAACTTGATGAAATTTAACAAGGGCAAGTGTAGAGTCTTGCATCTGGGGAAGAACAACCCCATGTACCAGTACAGGTTGGGGGTTGACCTGCTGGAAAGTAGTGAACGGGAAAGGGACCTGGGGGTCCTGGTGGATAGGAGGATGACCATGAGCCAGCAATGTGCTCTTGTGGCCAAGAAGGCAAATGGCATCTTAGGGTGCATTAGAAAGGGAGTGGTTAGTAGGTCAAGAGAGGTTCTCCTCCCCCTCTACTCAGCCTTGGTGAGGCCGCATCTGGAATATTGCGTCCAGTTCTGGGCCCCTCTGTTCAAGAAGGACAGGGAATTGCTTGAAGGAGTCCAGCGCAGAGCCACAAAGATGATTAAGGGAGTGGAACATCTCCCTTATGAGGAGAGGCTGAGGGAGCTGGGTCTCTTTAGCTTGGAGAAGAGGAGACTGAGGGGTGACCTCATCAATGTTTACAAATATGTAAAGGGTAGTTGTCAGGATGATGGAGCTAGGCTTTTTTCAGTGATATCCAGTGATAGGACAAGGGGCAATGGGTGTAAACTGGAGCATAGGAGGTTCCACGTTAACATCAGGAAGAACTTCTTTACTGTAAGAGTGACAGAGCACTGGAACAGGTTGCCCAGGGGGGTTGTGGAGTCTCCTACACTGGAGATATTCAAGGCCCGCCTGGACAAGTTCCTGTGTGATGTACTGTAGGTTACCCTGCTCTTGCAGGGGGGTTGGACTAGATGATCTTTTTAGGTCCCTTCCAACCCTTGGGATTCTGTGATTCTGTGATTCTTAGAATAATATTAAGCAGTGGCATTAAGTAAAGAACTATTTATGAAGATGTTGACTTTCTTGCAAGTAATGACAAATTATAATCGGTTAACATCACATGCAGAATGGTGACCTTCTGACATAAATAAAAAACTTTCTATAAAGGCTTCCTTTGTTTAGGCATATTGTAAAAGTAATAGTTGATTCTGGCAAATAGCAGCAAAATTATGCGAACAGAATCAGCAGTATACAAGGTCCCCGATCCTAGAATCCATTTTCTGACAACAGAATCACAGAATCATAGAACAGTTAGGGTTGGGAAGGACCTTAACATCATTGAGGCAGAAGATGACATTACTCAATTTTAAGATTACGAAGTTGTCTTTTTCTAGAAAGATCTTTATATTTAATACTGTTTTTAAGAGGAAAAAAAAAACCACCCACACAAACTGTAGCATGTTCTAAGCACAGATCATTTTGTTACCTTATCACAAATGCTTACTTGTTTCTGTGTGTACAATGTACTCTGTGTAGTATATACTATATATGTAGAAATGTCATAGACTTTATTACTTCTCTTATCAAAATACAGATTTTAGGTAACCTAATACATTAATATCCCATCTTCCTTTTAGTTACTTTTGTCCAAATTCATACCAAAATGTCTATTTTTTTCCCTAGCAAGTGTGAAAGCAGGTACTAAATTAGGTGTCAGTGCAAAGAAAACTACTGAGTTTGGGATTATTCTGTTCTTTAATACCCACATAACCTGTGCCTAGGTGCTCAGGCACAGATAGCCTTATTAATTTATTTGGACACTCTGGCACAGATAAGAGCCAGAATCTTCTCTGTTCTATAAATGTGCATATGTACAGTGAGGTTTTTCACAAACAGTCCCCAAAGTCATGTCAAAGAGTGTCTATCACCCTACAGCAACTCACAAAGTGCACGTCCGGGGTTTTGTGCATGGGGTATTTACGTTTAGCAATTAGTCCTTGGTCTTTTCACATTCTAATCAAATTTCAACATACCTTGCCTCACTAGAGAACAAATTTCCAAGTCACATATTTAAATTCATGGATATATTTATGTATCAGTCCATAATGATAGGGGTGGAACATCCTCACACTTAACAAAAAAAAGAACCCTAGGATTTTTATTTTTTTATTTTTTTATTAAGAACAATGAGTTGCATCTTCATTCTCTGAATTTTCCCCATCTTTTCTCAGTCAGGTTTTTTAGTCAATAACAACATGTCAGATTTCTTAATGAATTCATTTAAGCTACCAAGTTCACTTTGAAGTTATTAACATTTTGGTCTGGTCTCAGCCGTGCATAATCTACAACTGTGACTGTTGTAAAGGAGTTCTGCTCTGTTTTTTTTTTTTTTTTCCTAAAGTTATTTTTTCTTTTTTTTTTCTTTTTCTTAACGTTAAACAGTATTTTTTGTAGTATTTGAACTTGTTCTGAAGGAAAAGTTTGTTTCCATTTAAAATTATATCCATAGTAGAGAAGCTATTAAATTCTTTGTCAGAAATGTATTAGACAAGTCTTACTATATTGTTATACTGCTAATATCTGTATACATTAGAAACTATTTTCTTCACAGAATTACTTCTATTAATTTAGATACAGCTCAAGTACCTTATGAATATGAATTCTTATCACCTCCTGGTTTCACAACAGTTTCCAGGTGTTTTATTATCATCACTGAGCTTTTTGAGAAAATGAAAATCCAGTATTCATACTATGCCTAAATTGATGCTGTTTCCACAACATTTGTCCTAGTTGCTTCGATAACAAGAATTTCATGATTTAAGAAATTCCTGAGTTTTTAAGGGACAGTGTATCCGGAAGCTTATTTGTTTTGGTGATGGCTAACTTTATAAGACAAGAAAGAGCTGACCATAAAAACAAATTAAGGAAAAAACAAAATTACAGTAATGTTGTAGCCTAAAATGTTTCACCAGTATCACACTGATCTGTTACACTTTTATGCTTCAGTTACTTTTATAGACAAGTGTATAACATGGAACGGTATAGAAGGTCTGTGTTCCTACTTAGCAGAATCACAATGGTAGTAACACTTAGGTTATGTTTTGAAGTATTTCTGCTCATTCAATATCCCTAAAGCTATCTGAAAATTGACGTAACTTCTTTTCTGCACTCAAATAAAATAATGATCTAGGTTATGGTAAAAATCTTGAAGCTGATGTGTCTTTAATCTGAACAAAACAAAGAATCAGGGACTGTTCAAATTCTTGTTAGTTAGGAATCGCATATAAGTGTGAATATTGGCTCTGAGAATAAAATGAATAAAAATCATATGCTTGTTATGAATTTAGTCTTGCTCCAAAAAATAATGGAAGGAACAGGGACCAAACTATGGGTGTTTTAAAGGTGATTTTGTGCTGTTAGATAAATTTTAAAAGATAACATATGTTGATAAAGGAACAATAAACTGATGTTTTGTCAAGTTTATGCATACGCTTAAGCAAAAAACAGTGGCAAAAACCTTTGCCATTGGAAGAAAATAAAGGTATTTCAGGATCAAAATCATATCAAGTAAGTCCTAGGTTTGTGCACAAAAGAAGAACATTTTTCCTTTATTTCTCTCTAAATATAACTATTGGAAGACATGTGTGCTTTTATATTATGTATATGACCCTTTCACAGTAGTTGAAACTGTCAAGAAGAACTCTTTTTTGCATTACCTTTTTGCATGATTGTTTTCGATGTCTTCTTTAATATTTTAATCTTTAACAATTAATGTTCAAGTTCTCAATGCAAAAAAGTAGCTATTTAGAGAAGGTGATTCAGCCCATGGATTATGGATGTAGATTTTTAAAAACTTAAATACCACACTGGAAAATACAGTGAAACTCCCCAGAAATTTACCATGGTCAAGATTAAGTGAAGACAGACTGTTTAAAAGACTCAAGATGACAAATGTAGTATGTTGGTGGATACAACTTTGTAGCCACTGCTAGTCTGAGGGATAATCCAAAGTTTATTTCTGGAGAACTATTTTCATTTGAAAATATTAGAAAAAAAAATGCTGATAAGGTAAGAATTAGTTCTTACTTTCAATCTTTAGAGTAATAATTTCAGTGAAAAAGTATTGCTCAAAAAGATAAAAGTTTCCAGAATGAGCTGCAGTTCTTCAGTCTGGCTTTTTTAAAGTGTGATTTCTTATCTGAATTTACCTCTTACTAAGACTAGATCCAAGTACAGGACTGATACCTGTTAAAAAGGTTTTAGACAATTATTGATTCATTTGGATGGAGCTAGAAAATGCTTCTGATATGCTTTGATGATCTTGAGAAATACCATTATAATTCATATATGAAGAATGATGAATCAACGTATTTTCATAACTTTCTGAGACAAACTGCACTGACAATTAGGTAAAAGCTTTTGACATGCACAAGAAAATGCAGGTTACATTTGCGTTTCTTTGATCTATTGCTTGAATACTGAGTAATTTGTCAAGTAGAGTCTTGAATTAAAGTAGTCTGTATTTTTTTTTCTATTGATTCAAAAATATGGTAAATGATCACAAAGAATTTAAAATTTTATCAGAAAGTATGTCAGAGACTTTTTAATGTATTTTGTATTCATTTTCTTAGTAGAATGCTCAATGATGATTTTTTGTTATCTTCTTTCACTAATATCTCTTACTTCCATTGTAATAATGATGTTGATTGTTTTCCATCCTCTGTTAGGATGCTTGCACACATAACATTTTCCAAGCTGTGAACAACTACAATTTCTATGGAAATAAATAAATCTATGGTTGTTGGACATTTTTGAAAACTTAGCTATATATAATTGCTGAATAGAATATTTAATAGTTAATTTTATAGGAATATATCTTTTCAGTGTTCCTAAAGCTGCAAGCACAAGTTCATCTGGTTTACTTTAAGCGTATCTAGTATCTACATCTAGTTTGAGACAGATTCCACAAATTCTTTGAGATATGTCTGTGCTGACTTTTTTTAAATCAGATATATCCCATTGTTTCAATATAAGATGTTTTCCCATGCTATTGCTTCCTAAGCATGGTAGCATTTCTTGTTTATTAAGTTGGTTTTTTTTTCTCCCCACTTTTCGTGTGCTAAGTTGTTTTATTTTGGCATACATTATTTTGTCATTTTCACAATATTCAATTGCTTAATTCCCTGTAGTGAATACAATATAATATGATGTAGAACTGTTGAAATAAACATTTGAAAAAAGACAAGCCTGTCACATCCTTCTCTGCAAACACGTTCTTGCTTTGCATTATAGATCTTGTACTTTTACTCTGTGAAGTTAGCAATTTCTAATATACTTTGGCAGTAGAAAACATGCTGAAGAGAAAATTTTAATTTCAATCTTTGAAGTATCTGGAATATGTTAAAATGAACTCTCTTAACTAAAAGTACTGAAGAAAATGCTCCAAACCTAGTATTTAATGCTTTCCCTGACATTGATCGAAAAGATTATTCTAAATAATGGTTCCTTACCAGGGAAGGTTGGAAATGTAAGTTTAATTTTTAAAAATAGCAAACATATCAATGCCATACTTGCAATAACTAAAGTTCAAGTGAAATTTGACAGAAAGAAGAACAAAAATAAGGAGCTTTTAAAATTACCTAGCCATGATAGGTTTCCTGTACAAGTAGACATGTATTATATTAATACTGAATAACAGAAACTGAAAAGATATTACAAGAATAATTAAAAAAAAAAAAAAGTTATCACTGTCTTGTTCATTTGGCACTCTTGAAAAAGAGTGATATGAGAATGAAATGTTTTCAAGGCCAGGTTGGACAAAGCCTTGGGTGAGATGGTTTAGTGTGAGGTTTCCCTGCCCATGGCAGGGGGGTTGGAACTAGATGATCTTAAGGTCCTTTCCAACCCTAACTATTCTATGATTCTATGATTCTAAGTAATGCACACAGATTAAAAATCCTCCCGTATAGCTAGGATGCTATAAGGTCATTAACCTGGAGAGTTAGCCTCTTTAGAAACAGATTCTAAACCGTTTTGGTTTACATTGCCATCAGGAAAATCAGTTAGTAAAACTGAAAAAGAGAAATAAAACTAGAATAATAAAACCAGGGTTTTTTGCTTTAATTCAGAAGTATCTTACAAATTGGGTTAGCAGCTTCTTTGCTATAATTTTATGTCTCGATACTTTGCTTAACAGTGTGGATTAAAGATAGAAGATATGAAAGAAAGAACCTGAGTGGCCAAGAAAGTGTCATAGTGCTTGAGTTTATGGATCAGTTTGGATAGGTAGTCAGTTATAGCGATAAGGTTCCACATCATGCATCAGAGTGCAGTGAGAATGTCGAGTCACTATATTAAGGTCTTATTTCCCTGTTTTTTCACTCTGTTCCCATTCCTCTCCTTTTTTTTTTCAAACGTACAGTACTGGAACTTTACAAAGGATTTTATCTGAGTTCTGAGTCCACATTAAAGTTGTGTTATAGCCAGCCAAGAACATCTATATAGAAGTCTTAATTATTTAAAAATTATTTTTGTGTGGTTATTTTTTTTCCCCAATAGTTTTTATATTGCTTTTGATGATATCATAAAATCATAAAACCATAGAATGGTTAGGGTTGGAAAAGACCTTAAGATCATCTAGTTCCAATGCCCCTGCCATTATTTTAATATAGTAATAAATATCAGTAATATGTTTTACACTTCAAAGAAGAAATAGTCTTCTCCCCATTTTTTTTTACTTCTACATTTCATTCTAATAGAATTCAGTCACCTTTTTAGCCACAGTAATTATACAGTGCCTTCAGTTTAAGAGAAGATTGATAACTGTAAATCAGTGAAATTATTGTATGTTAACTGGAATTCACTGTAGATCTTCCATTTGCATATCACACTCCTTAACATTTACTTTACAAAAGAAAAATCTGTTCTGTCATAAAGTACCAAGATAGACTGATATTCAAGGGAAGAATGATCAGACAGTGGTGTATTTTAATTATATAGTAGAAAAGAAAGAAGTCATACCTTTCAAGTTTTCTTTCTCGTGTTGCTTGGACTTGCTTTCACAAATAAGAAAAAAAATCTAACATAGTTAGAATCATAGAATAGTTAGGGTTGGAAAGGACCTTAAGATCATCTAGTTCCAACCCCCCTGCCATGGACAGGGACACCTCACACTAAACCATGTCACCCAAGGCTCTCTCCAGCCTGGACTTGAACACAGCCAGGGATGGAGCATCCACAACTTCCTTGGGCAACACATTCCAGTGCCTCACCACCCACACAGTAAAGAACTTTCTCCTTATATCCAATCTAAACTTCCCCTGTTTAAGTTTTAACCCATTACCCCTTGTCCTGTCATTACAGTCCCTGATAAAGAGTCCATCCCCAGCATCCTTATAGCAGCCCTTCAGATACTGGAAGGCTGCTATGAGGTCTCCACGCAGCCTTCTCTTCTCCAGGATAAACAGCCTCAACTTTCTCAGCCTGTCTTCATACGGGAGGTGCTCCAGTCCCCTGATCATCCTCGTGGCCCTCCTCTGGACTTGTTCCAACAATTCCATGTCCTTTTTATGTTGAGGACACCAGAACTGTACACAGTACTTCAAGTGAGGTCTCACAGGAGCAGAGTAGAGGTGCAGGATCACCTCTTTTGACCTGCTGGTCATGCTCCTTTTGATGCAGCCCAGGATACGGTTGGCTTTCTGGGCTGCAAGCGCACACTGCCGGCTCATGTTCACTTTCTCATCGACCAACACCCCCAAGTCCTTCTCCACAGGGCTGCTCTGAATCTCTTCTCTGCTCAACTGTCCTGGGTTCAGCAGTAGCAGTCATTTCTCCTCCTTCTTGGTAGCTGGTGCAGCACTGTGTTTTTGAATTTCAGCCTGGGAATGGTGCTGACAGCACTGACGTTTTTTAGTTACTGCTCAAATGTTTGGTCTGGACAAGTACTTTGTGAGTCTCATACTCTGACAGGGAGGAGGGAAAGCCAGGAGGAAGCAGAGACAGGACACCTGACCCAAACTAACCAAAGAAGTATTCCATACCACAGTGCATCATGCCCAGGATGTAACTGAGAGTTACCCAGAAGGGCTAGTACACTGCGGGGTTGGACTAGGTATCGGTTGGTGCTCGGTCAGTCAGTGAGAGAGGGAGTTATCAGTCACAGGGTGGTGAGGTGTTGTATTCTTTTTCCTTGCATTGTTATTTCCTTTATCATTATTACTATTGGTGGTAGCAGTAGTGATTTCTGTTATACCTTAGTTACGAAACTTATCTCAATCCATGGGAGTTGCATTCTTTTCG
Source organism: Lathamus discolor (assembly GCF_037157495.1). Classification (NCBI taxonomy): domain Eukaryota; kingdom Metazoa; phylum Chordata; class Aves; order Psittaciformes; family Psittacidae; genus Lathamus; species Lathamus discolor. Next base: position 47,747,326 of record NC_088884.1, on the reverse strand, counting down.
ATTCTCTTCTCTGTCCCTCCGGGAGCAAAGGGAGGGCAAAAACGGAGGGAGTGAGAGAGCGACTGCGTGATTTATGGCGACTGTGTTTAAACCACGACACCAACCTGTAGCTGTGCCTGCAGTTGCTGTGACCCAAATGTAGGACCTTGCACTTGGCATGGTTGAACTTCATAATGTTGGCATCAGCTCACCTCACAAGCATGTCATGGTCTCTCTGGATGGCATCCCTTCCCTCCAGCATATCAATCAAACCACATAGTTTGCTGCCACTGACAATATTGCTGAGAGCGCACTCAATCCCACTGTCCATGTCATCGACAAAGATGTTGAGCAAGACCAGTCCCAACACCAATCCCTGAGGGACACAACTCGTTACTGGTCTCCAGCCAGACATTGAACCATAGACCACAATTCTGCTTGTGGCCATCCATCCAGTTCTTTATCCACTTAGTGGTCCATCCATCAAATTGATATCTCTCCAATTTAGAGAGAAGGATGTCGTGTGGGACAGTGTCAAACACTTTGCACAAGTCCAGGTAGATGATGTCAGCTGCTCTACCCCTGTCCGTCAGTTGAGTACCCCATCATAGAAGGCCACCAAATTGGTCAGGCAGGATTCCCCCTTAGTGAAGCCACGCTGGCTGTCACCAAGCACCTTGTTGTTTTTCATGTGCCTTAGGATGCCTTCCAGGAGAATGTGCTCCAAGATTTTAGCAGGCACAGAGGTGAGACTGACTGGGCTGTAGTTCCCAGGGTCATCCATATTCCTCTTCTTGAAAATGGGGGTTATATTTCCCTTTTTCCAGTCATTGAGAACTTCACCTGACTGCCATGTTTTTTCAAATATAATGGACAGTGGTTTAGCAACTTCATCCACGAGCTCTTTCAGCACCCATGGGTGGATTTCATCAGGTCCCATGGACTTGTGCACATTCAGGTTCTTAAGATGGTCTCAGACAAGATCCTCTTCTACAGTGGGCCTAAGGTCTTCATTCTCACAGTCCCTGCATCTGCCTTCCAAGACTTGGGTGGTGTGGTCAGAGCCTTTGCCAGTGAAGACTGGGGTAAAGAAATCATTAAGAACCTCAGCCTTCTCCAAATCCAAGGTAGCCAATTCTCCTGATAGCTTCTGGAAAGGGCCCACATTTGCACTACTCTGTTTTATTTGCAATGTAATTATAGAAACCCTTCCTGTTATGTTTCATACCCCTGAAGTTGCATTTGACATAACATACTTATTTCACAGAATCACAGAATCACAGAATCCCAAGGGTTGGAAGGGACCTAAAAAGATCATCTAGTCCAACCCCCCTGCAAGAGCAGGGTAACCTACAGTACATCACACAGGAACTTGTCCAGGCGGGCCTTGAATATCTCCAGTGTAGGAGACTCCACAACCCCCCTGGGCAACCTGTTCCAGTGCTCTGTCACTCTTACAGTAAAGAAGTTCTTCCTGATGTTAACGTGGAACTTCCTATGTTCCAGTTTACACCCATTGCCCCTTGTCCTATCACTGGATATCACTGAAAAAAGCCTAGCTCCATCATCCTGACACCTACCCTTCACATATTTGTAAACATTGATGAGGTCACCCCTCAGTCTCCTCTTTTGCAAGCTAAAGAGACCCAGCTCCCTCAGCCTCTCCTCATAAGGGAGATGTTCCACTCCCTTAATCATCTTTGTGGCTCTGCGCTGGGGTTACATTTTATATTTTCTCCATTTAGTAGTAAATTTATTTATTTAAGTATTTATTTATTTGGCCATTTATTAATTAATTTATTTATTTTAATATGAATTCCTGGGTTCAGCAGTAGCAGTCAGTTTTTCTCCTTCTTAGTAGCTGGTGCAGCACTGTGTTTTGACTTTCAGCCTGGGAACAGAGCTGATAACACCGATGTTTTTAGTTGTTGCTAAGTAATGTTTATTCTGGCTAAGGACTTTGTGAGTTTCATGGTCTGCCAGGGAGGAGGGGAGGCCGGGAGGAAGCAGGGACAGGACACCTGACCCGAACTAGCCAAAGAGGTATTCCATACCACAGCACGTCATGCCCAGGGAGGTAACTGGGAGTTACCCGGAAGGGCACGGGCTCTCTTCTGGGGGTTGGACTCGTTTCAGCGGGTGGTATCGTATTCTCTCCCCTTGTTATTTTCTCTTATCATTATGACTATTGGTGGTAGCAGTAGTGATTTGTGTTATACCTTAGTTACTGGACTGTGCTTATCTCAACCCCTGGGAGTTGCATTCTCTCGATTCTCCCCCCCATCCCTCCGGGAACAGCGTGGTGGAAGGAAAGAAAGAGGAAGAAAGGGTGGGGAGTGAGTGGACGAGCTGTGTGGCTGGGTTTAAACCACAACAATATCCCAACTTGGTTTATCTTTAGTCTTGTAATTTGTTTGCTTGTGTTTGTACCTATGGTATGCAGTCTGCAAAGAAAAATAATATTAAAGACAGCTTCCCTTTTTTAGTTAAATTTCACACAGTCTCATTTAAGACATCTTAGAGTTCCAAACTGTCCCCTTTTATGCTTCTACTTCCACTTTTTCCCTTTTCCTGCTCTAGTTCCTACCATACTTACTTGAACTATACAAGGACTCAGGGTCTAGCCTCTAGTCTTCTGAATGATCAGTTTGATCCCTAATATATCCTGAAGCCACTGGTGCTGAACATCTTCACAGGCACTCGTGAGGACTGGGGTCTGCACTCTGTGCCTTGGCAACAGTTGGACATCCTTTCAGACCCAGTGCTTCGTTTTTCTTGCCATTGAAATGAACGTAGCTATGTGCACCTAATCTCCTGACATTCAGTTGGGATAGTGATATTGCCACATATGAGACCCGTGGAGTACTTCAGTATGTCAAAAAAGTTAACCAAACATCTTTCAAACTAGTAGCCTACTAAATATAGTCAGTAATATTTTCCTAGGTCATTTTCTGCTGTTTTAACTTCTGAAGCAGTAGTTGTCTTCTTGCATATTGCAGTGTGTAAGAGGAACATAAGAAGCAGAATACTGTGTCAGATATTACTATTTATTATTAGAAAGTCAATAGAACTATCAGTATATCCAAGAAATGGAGGGGATTTATGCTATAGTTTGCTGCTTTTTCACACCTAAATACAGTTAGTGCAGGAAATTATTGTATAGGTTGCATATCTACAAGTTGTCCTTGGCAGTAGCTGATTCTTCAACTTTTAAGAAAATGTGAGAGGAAAATAGATTTTTCTAAAAGGAACAGTTACGAGCAACTGAGGGTTGATTTAGATTAGACATTAGGAAAAAATCTTCACTATGAGTGTGGTGAGGGCACTGGAACAGGTTGCCAGAGAAGTTTTGGATACCCCATTCTTGGAAGTGTTCAAGGCCAGGTTAGATGGGGCTTTGAGCAGCCTGGTATAATGAAAGGCTTCCCTGCAAATGGAACCAGATGACCTATAAGGTCTCTTCTAACCCTAAACATTCTCTGATTCTATGAACTGAGATTCTGGCAATATGTTTCTACAAATCTTTTGAAAGTTTGAAGCAGTTGTTTTGGAATAATTTATTACTGCCTCATTAATTAAGAAAAAGATAAAACAAACAAACAAACAAACAAACAAACAAAAAAAAAACAAAACCCCAATTGGGATCGATATCATAATTAAAATGTTTGTAGACCCCAAAGAACTTTTTTAATAGTTAAGTATCTAAAATTAGATCTGGAGAATTAACTGGGACAGATACAGTACATTTAAGGGATGTTTCTGTTATTCTCTCAGTCATGTTAAATCTGGGCAGGGTCAGGTGTAGGTAAGTAAGGACTGAACGTTTCAGGGAAGATAAACAGAGCAGGGGAACAGGAATGAGTACTTTGTAAAAACACTTGATCCTCAGGTAGTTTTTGATAGATCTGACTATTATAACTCCAACTATTTAATTTATGTCAATTTAGAAAGAAAATACAATTAAGAAGCCAAAATTGCTATTATTAAAGAAGGCACCTCCATGTGACTCAGGCCTGTATTCTAGAAACCCTTTGAAAAGACACCGAAAATTATTTAAATTAGATCAAAAATAGAAGTTATTATATAATGAGGAGTTAATATCAACTGACAGTGACTGTGTTTGCCCAAAACTTTTCTGTGAAAATTTTGATTTAGTAACAAAAATTAAAATCAGAATATTATATTTCCCATGACTAATTCTTTTTTTTGTTCTTCAAAGTACTGTCTAGGTCACTCTGCTGAGTAATGGCTATATGGCCCCTTGCACCTCACTCTGGACTGGGAATCAGAAGATCTTGAGCATAATCCTGATCCCAGTGAGATTCCCAAAGAATTTCCTTTCTGAACTTGCACTGCCAAATTCCTTATTTCTGTTTTTTCATCTCACCAGAAAGAAAAGAGTAATCCTACCTTTCACCTTCCTGAAGGAAATCTTACATATCAGAAAAACTCAATGAGGTGTTTTGCAGACTACATTCTTGTCTTGGATAAGTTATGTAAAAAAAAACAATTGTGTATAAGTTCACTTTTCAGGTGACAGTGTAAGATGACCTTGCAATCTGTTTAACATGGAAAGACATGACATCTTTTCATGCTCTGGGCTATTCCCTTCTCCAGTAGGATCCCACAACAGTTTAGTGGCTTACCCACATGAACCAGGAACTGTTCCCAGGTTATGCTTGGTCTACATCCCTGCAGCCATGCCTAGCCTTCTTCCAGGTATTCTGTTTATCATTGCTCTTAAGTCAAGCATCAATTACATAAATTTAATTAATTGAGAATTAATTAAATTCTTAGCTATTGCTCCACAGCAGAGAGTTCAGTTCAGAAATGAGAGTGGCTAATTCCTAAATGTTCTAAATACAAACTTTTTCCAAAGTGATTTGTTTAAATCCATGTCCATGTTTTCTGATTTCTTCTGTGTCTTTGGTGTTTGCTGTAAACTACTCTTTCTGCATTTGATAATGACATTTGAAAGAGAAATCTATCTGACAGCACACATTGTATATATGAAAATTCAGGCCACTAAAACTTTTAAGGAGTTCCTTAAGTTTTAGGGAGCTTTTGTGTTCGCACCGATTCAGTATATAATAAGGCTAAGACTTTAGAGCCTAGAGAAAGCAAATGCACTCCTATTTATTTTGTGGTTTTGTTTTGCTTTTTTGTGGTGTTCTTTTCTTTTTTCTGTAGTCCTAGCTTGTATGTTGGCAGCAGCAGAATAATTGAGATAGAGACATTAGCAACACATAGCAAGAAAAAGAAAGAGAAATTATTTACTGCATGCATTATTACAGTAAACTTTTTTCCTGTATTAATCAGAAATGTGAAAAAACAGCATTATGATTTTCAAAAGATACTGCTATGTTTTGTTTTATTATTATAAATGGGTAGGGTTTAGAGAAGGGATGTTCAGTTTGTGTAATTTAGTGGGCTTTTAAAGACATTTATCAAAATCTGGTCAAATCTCACACTTATGCTATCTTGCCTCCTTTATATTTTTTCCTACCCTTTATAATACTATCAAATCCCCTACTTGCAACTGTTATTTTTAGCTTTGATAGCCTTGTGCAAATCAGCATTGCTTAAGAGGCCAAAAGTGATTTTATTGACCCACTGAGAAGTACTGAGGTTCCTGATATCTGCAAGTTGTTCTACATACATGTGTCATAGTTTTCCTAATTTTCAGTCTTTCTAGGCATCTCTTCCTCTGCCTTCTGATAGATCTGGATTGGTTTTCTCAAGAAGACATTATTTACCATGATAGGAAGTTTGGAAATAAGTTTATTGATTTTTATACTTATTTTAAAATCTGAATTTGAGTGATAATTCTTGTGCTTCTCTGACAGCAGGATGAGCATGAGTCCTGCCCTTTATACCCTTAAAAGGTGGTAACATTATAAATACTTGAAACATCTTTTGAGCGGAAATGATGGTGGGTTTTTTTTAATCTAGGAATAGATTCAGACTCACTGCTTGGGATACAAATGGTTATTACAGTATTCCAAGTGTAGATATCTAGGACTGATTCATAACAGCTCACACTCTCACAACAGTCAGAACAGTACAGAGCAATATGGGACTGCAGGCAAAGAAAGGCTTTGACAGAGGAAGACAAGAGAAACTGATTTTGTTAGAAATGGGGATTTAGACAGATATGTAGGCACTAATGTGGAAACCCTGTAGAAAATCTCAATGTAAGATTTTAAAGGATGGGAAGGTGCTTTTATTTTAAAGCAAAGTTGATTTCACTCATTCGCATTAAGTTAAATCCACAAGAATCAAGTTGTGTGTGTCTGCAGCAGGCAGGTTGGTAAATTTTCTAACTGCATTCAAATGCCAAATGAGCGTGAAATCTGGTAACAGAAAATTATAAATAAGCCTGTTCTTGGTGGAGGAGAGGGAAGAGAGCTAATCATAATCAAATTGATAAACAATTGCCTAAAAATCAAACATTATCAGTATTTCTCTTAAAAAGGTGGTGGTGGGGAGGGAAACTATGAGAGAAGCATAATTATATTCCTCAAAGAATTCAGACCCAGCTCTGCTGTGAGATAAATCATTTTTTGAAGCAAAATATCAAATTCATCCTCATTAGCTTGTTCAATGTAATGTGCATACATTGGTAAAGTGTATCATTTAAGTAAAAATCTGTTCCTGGCAAATTGACAAAAGTAATTTAGAAGCTGTCTTTAATTATCTCAGCCATGGTAAGAAGAGATTACACCATTTAGTAGCTAGGGGATATGAACATTGTATTAGAGATCTAAAAAGCTATATTAATGATGAGTATTATTAATGTCAATGAGGAGCTACAAAAATTTGCAAATATTAAATTATCTGTCTCAAAAGACTTAGCCAAAACTTCCACCTGCTTTGGGAATCTTCTGAAATTACCACATCAGTGATCTTCTAAATAGGTAGGGGAAATAAACTGTCTTCAAGACAGAGCTTGCAAGGCTGGTGGAAAAGGCACCTTGGGGAGCCACTGCTTCCTCCATAAGGGAGTATTCCTGCGCTTTGCCTGTAAATGATACTCAGTTTAAAGAGTGAATCTTACTTGAGTGAAGTGGGGGCTCCTTGCTATAATACATCACGTGTTCTTGACACAGGCATGCTCAGACAGCTGCTTGCATTTGTAAGATGCAATATGTGGTAATGCCCAAATTATTACTTCATTGAAATAACAAACAAAATGGATTGTTTTAAACAGGTAGTTACCAGGTTGCAGCTAAGGAGGTGGCCCTTTACTGTACTCAGCAAACATGATTAAATGTGAATGTTTGATAAGACTCTGTAATTAAAATAGAATTAAACCAGCTATACTGCAGTCAGTAGTTTTCTCTCCTTATGTACTGCTAGCAGACTTTACAAAGAGATGGACATGCTTTATTATGTGGGAGGTTACATTGTAACAGCTGCCCTACACCACCTAAGGATAATCTTTATTAAACTGAACTTCAGTTAAGAAGGCCTTGAATATATAAACTTTACGTCTTTAACTCAGTGCGGTACTGGGGTTTCATTTCACATTATACAATGCAATTCTTCCATATGCTAACTTTTAAGAGATAATTTTGATATATAATAGCATGCATGAAAGGGGGTCTTGTGGATATGCTTATGCTTAGCTTGTGCTCTTGACTATTTTTTAAACAACTATAATGATAGGAAAGTATATTAAAAATTGCTTGAATACTTATCTATCAAACTGATCAGCTGTCTTTTAGCTTTTCACATTTGTAAACATAAGCCTCTGGAAATGAGAATACTTGGCAAGTTTTAGCTTTTCTTCACTTACATAAAAAACTATACTCTTTAGCGGTACGTCTTCTCACTGCATGTATTTTCTGATTGCTTTGTTTTGCTTTCTGTTCTTCACCTATTTTCTATTCGTCTTGACTTTTTTTAAATTGACTTTACTAAGTAAACAAATAAAAATATTACATAATATTTGCCTTTTCCATTTTCTGTTCAGGATTCACAGTAGAGAGTAAGGTCAAGTTTTTAGCAGTCACATCATCTCAGAAACTTAGATGCCAAAAGGTTAATCTTACCTTTTTCTGTAACTAGTCATGCTAAAGATGGTCCTGCTTGCAATTGTCTTGATGGGGGTGATTGCTTTCTCTGCTGAGTAGGACAAAAGATATCTGCTAAGACCTTTAAAATATGTGACTAACTGCCTGAAGTTAGATGATATGCATTCATCTTTCCCCTGTTTTAAAGAAAGCACTAGGTACTGCACTTTCTACCCATTCTTTACTGCTGAGCAAAATAAAAGAGCATCAAAGAACATCCATTGCTTAACTGTTGAAATATACTTTGCATGGTTTTCTTCCATATCACACAGGGCTGTCTGTGAGAGGAATATGGCAGAAACCACTCTTACAAGGTTCTTTGGAGAAGACATGTGCACTGTATTCGACTTCCTCCACCTTAATCCAGCTTTATCTCCACAATCTCATTCACTCTGGCATTGACTTTAAGTCACAAACCTGAATATGCAACACTTACATTCCATGTCACACTATATACATGTCTCATACTGTATATATGCATATATATAGTCATACTCTATGCATGGATATACCATGTAAACTTGACATTACAGACATTAAACTGAAAACAGTCTGCACCTGCACTGTGTGACATAAGGCCCTGTATTAGAAAACAAGTTCAAACTAATCAACAAACATACTATATCTCCGGGCAACAGGTTTATAATGACACTGATGACACAAGCTGAGTGGTCCAGTTGGTATGCATTAGGGAAGAGATGCCATCCAGAGGGACCTTGATAAGCTTGAGAAATGGGCCTGTGCAAAACTCACGAAGTTTAACAAGGACAAGTGCAAACCCCTGCACCTGGTTCAGGGCAATTCCCATTTCCAATGCCAGATGCGAGAAATTATAAAATATATAGAAAAATATGTTTCAGCTTTCTGCAAGAAGGTTTTTGCCCAAGTAGAAGCGTCTAGTAGAAAACTATTGAAGTGAATGGGAATTAAGGGAATTTACGAAGAATGGAATGACACATAGTATGTGTAAAATAGAATTAAGAATGGAATCACATTCTTTTCTGAAAACAAAATGGCTTGTGGAGTACTTATATTCATTTACTGTTAGAAAATTGCCTCTGCACTGGCAGAACAATAGACCCCTAGACTTGGCTTTTATGTTTATAATGTATTGAAATTATATGAGAATGTAATGGCTTTAGAATTGCAAACCTATAACATATACATCAGTTTTTATGGATATAAAGATTGACTTAGAATATTTCATATTTGGACTAGGAGAATCATAGAATAGTTAGGGTTGGAAAGGACCTCAAGATCATCTAGTTCCAACCCCCCTGCCATAGGCAGGGACACCTCACACTAAACCATCCCACCCAAGGCTTCACCCAACCTGGCCTTGAACACTGCCAGGGATGGAGCACTCACAACCTCCCTGGGCAACCCATTCCAGTGCCTAACCACCCTAACAGGAAAGAGCTTCCTCCTTACATCCAATATAAAATTCCCCTGCTTCAGTTTTAACCCATTACCCCTTGCCCTGTCACTACAGTCCCTGATGAAGAGTCCATCCCCAGCATCCCTATAGGCCCCCTTCAGGTACTGGAAGGCTGCTATGAGGTCTCCACGCAGCCTTCTCTTCTCCAGGCTGAACAGCCCCAACTCTCTCAGCCTGTCTTCATACGGGAGGTGCTCCAGTCCCCTGATCATCCTCGTGGCCCTCCTCTGGACTTGTTCCAGCAGTTCCATGTCCTTTTTATGTTGAGGATACCAGAACTGCACACAATACTCCAGGTGAGGTCTCACGAGAGCAGAGTAGAGGGGCAGGATCACCTCCTTCGACCTGCTGGTCACGGTCCTTTTGATGCAGCCCAGGATACAGTTGGCTTTCTGGGCTGCGAGCGCACACTGAAGCCGGCTCATGTTCATTTTCTCATCGACCAGCACCCCCAAGTCATTCTCTGCAGGGCTGCTCTGAATCTCTTCTTTGCCCAATCTGTAGCTGTGCCTGGGATTGCTCCGACCCAGGTGTAGGACATTGCACTTGTCATGGTTGAACGTCATAAGGTTGGCATCAGCCCACCTTACAAGCATGTCAATGTCTCTCTGGATGGTATTCCTTCCCTCCAGTGTATCAGTCAAACCACACAGCTTGGTGCCACTAGCAATCTTGCTGAGGGCGCACTCAATCCCACTGTCCATGTCAGTGATGAAGATGTTAAACAAGACCGGTCCCAACACCGATCCCTGAGGGACACCACTCCTTACTGGTCTCCAGCCAGACATTGAGCCATTGACCACAACTCTTTGTGTGCAGCCATCCAGCCAGTTCTTTATCCACCGAGTGGTCCATCCATCAAATTGACGTCTCTCTAATTTAGAGACAAGGATGTTGTGTGGGACAGTGTTGAATGCTTTGCACAAGTCCAGGTAGATGACGTCAGCTGCTCTACCCCTGTCCATCAGTTCTATAGCCCCATGATAGAAGGCCACCAAATTGGTCAGGCAGGATTTCCCCTTAGTGAAGCCACGCTGGCTGTCACCAAGCACCTTGTTGTTTTTCATGTGCCTTAGCATGTCTTCCAGGAGAATGTGCTCCAAGATTTTGCCAGGCACAGAGGTGAGACTGACTGGTCTGTAGTTCCCAGGGTGATCCATATTCCTCTTCTTGAAACAGGGGTTATATTTCCCTTTTTCCAGTCATTGAGAACTTCACCTAACTGCCATATTTTTTCAAATATAATGGACAGTGGTTTAGCAACTTCATCCATGAGCTCTTTCAGCACCCATGGATGGATTTCATCAGGTCCCATGGACTTGCGCACATTTAGGTTTTTAAGATGGTCTCGAACAAGATCCTCTCCTCCAGTGGGCCCAAGGTCTTCATTCTCACAGTCCCTGCATCTACCTTCTAAGACTTGGGTGGTGTGGTCAGAGCCTTTGCCAGTGAAGATCAAGGCAAGGAAGTTATTCAGAACCTCAGCCTTCTCCAAATCCTGTGTAGCCAGTTCTCCCGAGAGCTTCCTCAGGGGGCTATGTTGTCCCTAGTCTGTTTTTTGTTTGCTATGTACCTGTAGAATCCCTTCCTGTTAGCCTTAACATCCCTAGCCAAGTTTAATTCTAACTGGGCCTTAGCCTTCCTAACCTGGTCCCTAGCTTCCCAGACAACATCCCTGTATTCTTCCCAGGCCGCCTGTCCTTGCTTCCACTTTTTATAAGCCTCTTTTTTAATTTGAATTTTCCTCAGCAGCTCCTTATCCATCCAAGGAGGTCTCCTGGCCCTCCTGCTGCACTTCCTTCTAGTTGGGATGCAGCACTCCTGAGCTTGTAGCAGGTGATCCTTGAATATCAACCAACAGTCTTGGCCCCCCTGCCCTCCAGGGCTATATCCCATAGAACCTTACTAAGCAGGCTCCTGAAGAGGCCAAAGTCTGCTCTCTTGAAGTCCAGGGCAGTGAGCTTGCTGCACGCTCTTCTCACTCTCCTGGGGATCTCAAATTTGACCATCTCGTAATCGCTGCATCCAAGGCTGCCCTGGAGCACCACATTCTCGACAAGACCTTCCCTGTTGGTGAGCAGAAGGTCAAGCATGGCACCTCTCCTTGTCGGCTCCTCTATTACTTGCAGAAGAAAGTTGTCTTCCACACAATCGAGGAACCTCCTGGATTGCTTGTGCCGGGCAGTACCATCGTTTCAACAGATGTCAGTGGGGTTGAAGTCCCCCACGAGAACGAGGACCTGTGAGCATGAGGCTTTTCCCGTCTGTCTATAGAGTGCTTCATCCACAGGTTCTCCTTTAACCCTGACCACAAACTCTCTGTAAACCGCTCACCTGTCCCCAGACAGAGTTCCGTACTCTCCAGCCTATCCCTAACATAAAGGGCAACTCCCCCTCCCCACCTGCCAGGCCTGTCTGTTCTAAAGAGCCTGTAACCTTCCATTCCAACACTCCAGTCATAGGAGCCATCCCACCACGTTTCTGTGATGCCTATTATATCATACCCCCATAGACGTGCACACATCTCTAACTCCTCTTGTTTGTTCCCCATGCTACGGCGTTTGTACAGAGGTATCTGAGCTGAGCTCCAAATGAAGCCGGCTCATAGGCTGGAGTGGCTGGAATAACTCTACATTGCTCTGAGCATTTATTATAGGTGTTGGCAACTGACTGGGTGTGTTGGGATGGAATGATGCCCCCCTCCCCCAACACATCTAGTTTAAAGCCTCCTTGACCAGTCTGGCAAGCCTCCTACCAAAACTGCTCTTCCCCTTATCAGACCAGCTCCACCAGCCACCAGTAGACCCGGCCTACGAACTTCAGTCCCGTGTTCAAGACACCCAAACCCCTGACTATGATACCACCCTTTTAACCATTTATTAACCTGGCCAATCCTCCTAGCTCTTTTTAGGTCCTCCCCTGGGCCCTGGAGAATAGACAAAAAGACTATCTGAGCTCCAGAGCCCCTAACCACCTCTCCCAGGGCTCTGTAGTCTTTCTTTATGGTCCCCAGTCTACTACTATGTATATCCCTAGCACCCACATGGATCACCAGGAGCGGGTAATAGTCCGTGGGACTTACTAGAGCAGGCAGCCTCTCTGTAACATCCCTGATCCGTGCTCCTGCTAGGCAGCACACCTCCCTCGAGATGGGGTCAGGCCGACAGATGAGTGCTTCTGTCCCTTTCAAAGTAGAGTACCCTATTACTACAACCCACTGCTTTTTCCTGGCAGCGCCAGTAGATATCTTTACCAGTGCATCGTCCGACTGTTTGTGGTGCAAGTGCGTTTCCTCATTAGCCTCCTGCAGGACAGCAAAGCGGTTCTGCGTGGGGACATCAGATTTAGGAGGAAGCCCCTTGCTTTAATTGTCCTCTTCCTCCTTGTTTTGTTGGTGCTTTTTTTTTTTTTTTTTTTTTTTTGTGTCACTAATTCCCAGCTTCCTGGGGTAACGGCCTCCCTCTTTCCTTCATGAGCTGGAGGGGACGCTTGAGGCCCCTGCACAGTTTGGGGCTGGAGCAAGCAGCCCTGCTTCCTCTCAGCTACCCTGACATCTTGAAGCCCACTAATAGCATCCCGCAGCTCAGCCCCTGCTGCAGGAGGGCCTCCACCAGGGAGCACCGAGAGCAGCCCTGCCCATCGTGCACCTTTCCCTCACAAGCCCAGCGCAGGCACCCTCTACACCCCGAGCTCTGCCCTGCAGCCTCCCCTCTCATCGGCTCTGTCTGGGTGCCTGCGCTGCCACCGCCGGGGCAGCCAGAGCAGAGCTCCCAGCGCGGGCCCTGCCCATACAACGGGCGCTCACCATCCCGCTCGCCTGCCCGCGCAAACTGCCTCGCCGCGCTCCCTGGGGCAGGTTTTTACCCACTCAGGGCTGGTGCCGCTGCTCCTGGCTCCGCCCCCTGTGAGTCCCTGCTCGCGTCCGCGGAGCTGCCGGCTCCTGGGCAGGTCCTGTCGAGGGCTTGAGGCTCCCTCGGTGGCTGTGGCCGCTCTGAGTTGAGGCTCCTGGACGCTGAGCTCTCCCCCGCTCCGGTGTTAAAGGCGTCCTCTCTGGAGCTACTCACCTCAGCAACTGATGCCTGTTTAAAAACAACTACAACAAAGCCAAAAAATCAAGTACTAAGTTTAATGTCTTGGAGATTAACCATGTGAACAATCCCACCTATTTTCTGGATTTAGGACTCTGTAGTTTTCAGTGTTATTACAGGAGGCTATGACCAAGGGGTATATGGAAAAGATTAAAAAAAAAAAAAGTTACTGAAAAAAAGGAGATATTGAACCTGACCTAAAAAGATGTTAAACATGTGAAAACATCTTGCATGAAAGATTTTCCTATCATCAGCGTTTTTATTTAACTAAATGTGGACTGACATAAATCAAGGCTTAGGTTAGAAAAATAGAAAAAATAGGAAGAATGACTTAGTCTTCTTAGTGTTTTATTTCACCTGCAAATATCAGAGGAATTGACCATATGTTTTGATGCAATGTGTTTTGTGTGTGTCCTGGTTTCAGCTGTAACAATTATTTTTTCTTCCTAGTAGCTGCGCAGTGATGTGGTTTGGCTTCAGTACAGGAATAACACTGATAACACATGGATGTTTTAGTTGTTGCCAAGTAGCTCCTACCCTGTTCAAGGACTTTTTAGCCTCTCATGCTCTGCCAGTGGGGAGGGGCACAAGAAGGCAGGAGGAAGCAGAGAGACACCTGACCCAAACTAGCCAAAGGGGTATTCCATACCAGAGTGCGTCATGCCCAGTGTATAAACGGAGGAGAGTTACCTGGAATGGACTGATCGCTGCTTGGGTTGGGCTGAGTATCAGTCAGTGGGTGGTGAGCAATTTTACTGTGCATTACTTACACTGTCTGTGCTTTCCTATCTTTTTGTTGTTGCTGTTTTCTCTTGTTATCAACATTACTATTGCTGGTATTCTATTATCACTTTATTTTACTTTATTTTAGTTATTAAACTGTTCTTATCTCAACCCATGGGGTTTGCATTCTTTCAGTTCTCCTTCCCACTCCCACCCAGGGAGCAGAGAAAGTGGAGGTGGAGGATGTGAGCAAGCAGCTGTCTGGTACTTAATTACCAGCTGAGCTTACCTGTATGCTTGGTACAGAAATCCTAAATAGGATATAATGACCACTGTACCATTATTATGGCATCAGCCACTTTGTTCTACTGTGTATAGGACAGATTTAGAAACCAAACAATGGATTTTATTTTTCGTTTTAAGTATACTTATAAAAAAACTATCTCACTGCTAAATATTAATTCAGGCTTTACTCACAGCACATGATGAGTAAAATTTAGTTTATTTTTATTTATACATCTGGATATGTGGCACTTAAGCAGCACATTAGGCTTGCACTAAGAACTCCAGTTTTCTAACAATTAAATTCAATATTTCATCTTCAGTTTCAGTGATAGAAGATCATTTATCCTAGTGTAAACAGAGCATATGCTGTATCTTTTCTATACAGTACCTGAGTTTATCTTGCTGTTTTCTACTCCAGGTGTCTGTTACTGCGTGACTGGTCTCTTCTAATTTAATAATGGGTTCTTTCTGGAGAGCTTTTCTTCCGGAAAATATTTTCTCCCTGTGTGGTGTTCCACTCTGTTACCTGTGGAATGATACATTTTTGTTCAATGTGTCCTTGCTTGTTTTTTCACCTTTTGTATCCATTTGATCTGTTTCCTCCTCTCTTTTCCATTATTTTTTACCAGATGCTAATTTTTAGTCATAAAGGTATTTTGCTTTACAATTAAAGAATGTATTTCATTAATATTGGCTTGAGGAGTGTCTACTTATTTACCTAGGAATGCAATGTAAAATCTGTACTCATCTTACACCAGCACAAACTCTGATATTTGCTGCTTAAATAGCAGAAATTCATAAAATAGCTTCTAAATGGAGTAAAATGTGTTTAACAATTTTTCCTGAAAAGACAGATGAATAATTTTAGGATGCCTGAGGAAAGGTCCAATTTGTTCTCTGGCAATTTATTCATGTTTTCCTGACTTTTTGAGTCACCAAATCTGTTATAGAATTACATATGAGCTTGTTTACGCAGTGGATTTTTTTTTTTTTTTTTTTTTTTTTTTTTTAATATTTACACCATCCACTAGCTTTATGTGAAATTTGGCTGGTATCCTGAAATCCACCCACTGTGATTTTGCCATGAAAGTTCAGAAACATTTTGCAAGAAGGCACAAACTGTGGACACTTTCCTACATAATAATGAAAATCGAATAAAAGCACTTTCTATTTGACCATGAGCTTGCTTTAGGAGGTTCAGGAAAATCTCCCTAGAGACTCCAGAGATGGCTGAAACTATAGGAAGGGATCTTCTAGCTTGCTATTTTACTTCAGCATCCTGCATTTAGGCCATAGCAGGCTGGAATGATACTATATGCCTGCATAGCAATCACTTATATTAGCAGTGGAAAATTAAAAGGACTCTTTGACTGGTAAAGGCATTTGGTGCTCTGAAGTTTTGTTACTGCAAGAAGAGGGCACTTTGGGTGTAGATTCGCTTACATAAAATTTTTAACCTGGATTTTTTTGTTGTTGACTCTGAAAGTAGACATAAGAAAGAGTGAATGGTGTTACAGTATGAAAGTTTTCTGGTACAAAAGCTGCTATTCACAATTCATATTACTATTGCTGGAGTTAACTGTTTATTGAACATTCATTATGTAATCTTTTTTTAGGATCCTGAATTTTGAAAAGCTATTGACTGTTTCCTCTCTTGTGCTTATGATAGTTTTTCAGTATCTGTCTAAGGATTGCCTGTGCCTCTGAATAGTGTAAAAAAGATACCACAAAATCTTTAATTTGTAGCTCTGACAATATACTCTTCAAATTATATACATTCTTGTAGGCTTATCTATAGTTGCAAAGAAGAAATATCCTGAAATAAAGGATAACTATTTTCCCATGATGGAGTTGTGTTGCCATGATAAATTGACCAGCGTGCTTATTCAAAATATATCAAACTGGATTTTTCAGAGTGTAATATAATTTATTTCATTATTTATCTATAAATAGTTAGAGTGAGGTGTCAAAAGTTGTATACTAAACTGACATGAGCAGTTATCTTTCCACTCTTTTCTCCTGAAACATTCAAATTGACCTTTATATATGCATTTTCTGAAACAAAACTTTTCAGAACCTGCTTTATAGTTCATCCATTCCTAATATCATAAACAATCTTGCTGGTAAAACTGCTTGCCAATGCTCTTCTCTCATAAATTTTTGTCTTTCAGTAATTTGCAATCATAAACTTGTAATAAAGTGATGATTTAAGGTGGCAGAGAGTCACTGAGAAGTGGAAAAGAAGAAAAGACATCATTCTAATTTAAATGAGAAATTAAATGGTTCACAATTGTAGGTTTTGAGAATAATAGAGTCTTGGGAGACCACATTTTTAAATCTGTGAAAAAAAACCAAACAACAGCTTTAAAATTTTTATGCTGTGCCAGATTTTCACATTTTCTAGCAATTATGTAGTTCTTACACACATTGTCTGGACCAGTAAAACATACTTGTATATTATATTGCTTCCTAAAATCATGTGTTTTGTGCTAGAATGTATAAAACTAAGTGTGAATATTATAAAATTACTTTGATTTCTATTTGTATGTGTGCTCTCTTTATCTAGTCTAAGAAATAGCATACAACAATTCAGCTTCAATTTACTACTAGAATAAGTTTCAAGTAAATTCTATGTTTGTTATTTCTTGATGTATTTGAACTTTTTTGGTTATAATTTTATATTCTTGGGAGCCATCAACTTTGATGAGCTGATGACACACAGTTGAAGTTAAAAAGGTTAGTTATATCTAAATAATATAATTCTGTGTGTCAGTTTTAGCATGCTTCAGAGTGATCAGGAAAAATGTAAACATAAAAAGAAGCCTGTATTTTATTAACATGATCTTTTGTAAGGATTAAAAAATATTTAAAAGATTAAGACTCCCAAAATACACATATGCATATTTTCTACAGATTCTTCGTTTAAATAAACCCCTCCCCCCCCCAAAAAAAAAAAAAAACAACAAACCTTGCAAAAACACACTCTTTTTCAGATATTTTTAATCTCAGATATCTTAATTCTTGTATTATGGCTGATTTGCTGGATTTTAAACTGAAGACAGGTAAAGGAGGAGTCTCTGATGCACTTGTGTGCACACTGACAGAACATTAGTTCAAAAGGACATGTAAGCTGATTCATCTCCAAGTCTTAAATGACCACCACCATTTCAATGGAGATAATGTTCCTAAACAATATTTTCAAAATTATTCACTTAAACTGAGATTATTAATGTTTGCATTAATTAATTGATTAATGTTTACAATTACAGGTTAACTATTATTAATGTTTACAAAGCATACTCTAGGTGTTTCTGTAGAGTTTCTATAGAGTTGATGATTACTTTTTTAATTTGCCAGGAGAAAATATTTGTACTAGATGCAAGAGAGCGCTAGCTGGTCTTGTTTTCTGACCTTCATGGAGTTTTTGTGTCTCTGTGTGTCTGCATATATTTTACTTTTTATAAGGTTTTATAAGATAGAAGTCTGAAATTGACTTTTTTTCTGTCTGAATTCTTCAAAACTTTTTAATTTTTTTTGTTATGATATCAGATATATGAAATGTTACCCAATTTCCTACTTCAGGTTTCAGTGATAAGTAAAAAACCCTTTTTTACTTCAACACAGTAACATTGAGCCACAATAAATATTGACTGTCAGTACAATAAGCAACAAAGATGCATATATATCTTTAAAAAAAATAAAAGCCCAACTATGAGCAAATCTCATTCTCAGCATTGTGATAATGCAGTACCAGAATTATGTTTCAAAATGCTATTGTCTAGCACCAAGATTGTGTGGGTGGCTGAGTACATTTTGAAAAGCACTAAGTAGTTGTAAGAGTTTAAGTGTCTTGTATGCAGGGAGATGGAAACTTCCTCCTGATGTTTTTCTTCATTTTAGTTTCAAATTCGCTCTAGAAAGACATTTATTGATGGTAGTAGAAACTCAGCATGCCATTATTTTAATAAATAGCTAGTCAGTTCTTACCAAGAAAGTTAAGTATATTTAAGACACACACATGCAAATGCTTTACAACAGAATATATGTATAGACAGGTAACATAGAGGATGAGTTGGTTAGGGGCAGATTTCCTCAGAAAGAAAGGTATGAACTGGCATTATATTCCACAAGAATAAAATTAGAGTTTTGTCTATTTCAATTACTTATAATCAGGAAAATCACCTAAAAAATAGCAAAAGGCCTTCAGTGCTAAGTACATCATAACGTAATAGGCAAAGTATCAGGGAGCATTTGGCTGTTTTCTCTATTTTCACTAGAAATACCCAAAAGACCATATGTAACATCCATAAGCATATGTATTATAGAAATCCAGGATTTTTAGTGAATTGTTTAGAGAGCTTATCTTTTAATTTTTCAATGTTATGTCTCCCAAAAGAAAGCAGTGGTTAAAGGCATCACTCTTTCAACAGGGACAAAATTAGTTTGTAGTGTTGGATTTTATAAATGGTCAGAGGCAGTTTTGCAGTCCAGACCTTCTGCTCCACATGAAATTTTCACTTTCCTTTAGTGATCAGAGGTATTTGATTTCTTTATATAATCCATTCAACAGTTACTTAAAAGACTGCACAATTTCCTTGAGCTACCTGATGCATGAACTCTTTAACATCAGAATAAATTCCTTTAAAAACGTGGAATCGATGTATACGCAGCTAAATGGCAAAAATCTCTATGCCAAGTGTAACTTGTTCGGTGGCTCTTCTTTGGTATTTTTAGTGTTTGTTAATAGTAATAACATCAAATACATTGTAAATCTTCATATTAATGATAGCATTATGAGCTACCAAGCCCATTAGTATGAGTTTCAACTTGCTTATAATCTCTGTAGGAAGAAACACAGTTTTAAGAATGTCATGATACTTCTCTGCGTCCTTTTACCCCTGTGATCCCCATCTCTGATATCTTGAATTGAATGCATTGCTCATTTATTACCAGCTCTATTTTAATTTTCTCTCTAGCCAACTCTGAAAATAAGACTTCTAGCTGTTTTAATTTTCTCTTCTGACAGCAAAAGACATATCTGCATGATTAAAATGCCAGATATCATTATAACTGTTATCAATTACATTAATTAATTGAAAATAGAAGTAGAATTTGCATTGCGAAAATGTATTACTCTAAATCTTAGTTCATTCACTGTTGTCTGTAAGATATTTCTCTTACACCCCACTTATTTTTTACTCTTTCATGTATTCATTATTAATAAATGCTTCTCTAACAAGTATGATGCATAGTTGCTGTTTGCATCTGTGTGAAGTATAGACTTATTGGGGTTGTATTTCCCAAGTTCAGAAGAAAAGAGATAATTTCTTTCATCAAGCAAACAGGACTTATTAAGTGCCTAATTATATAAGAGCAAATTATACATATGATAATCATGCATTTTTTTATAGTTTCAGTGCAATATATTTTTAAAGTCAGAATTTTGCCTAAAAATCTATTTTTTCTGATATCTATTCGTGTCACCTGAGGAGAAGTTCAGGTCTTGTAGGCACTGATCTCAAACTGAGTTTTACCTGTGCTAGGTGCAGGAGCAGCACGTTATGGCTTCTTAGCCTGGCAGGGTGGCATGAAATGGAATGCAAAAAACAGATCATAATGGGGCTAGCCCATTTAGCTGGGGCTAAATATTTCAGAATTAGCATTTGACTGAGGTTTTGGAGGTATGGGTATACTTCACAGTATAGGTAAATTACCCCATTTATATTAGTGAAGCTCCTTCTCCCACCCACCATTAATGTGAAAATATTTATGGCAGACAAATTCCATGCACTTTGCTGGAAACCATGTTTATTCAGTCAACAAAAAATTCCTTTGGGAATGGTGACTTATTTTGCCTAAGAGGGGAGGTATTTTTACATCAGTTCTAAGAGTGAAGGTTTCTATCTATACCATTATACCCACAATAATTCTCTGTCTCTCCAGCTCAGCTCTTTGCTTTCCTCTGGCCTTTTATCACCTCAGCCAAACAATCTTGTTCTGTCAGTCTGGGCCTTTCTAAGAGCCCCAGGGATATACCTGCATTTGCGGTTTTTTGCCTGTCCCTTGTTGTTCTCTTTTCTTTCCCCTCTCTAAACTGTATTGTGTTCAGCTACGTACTGAGTGCCAGAATATGCATGTAAGGATAGGCACAGATCTCTCAGAGGTTTTGAACTTTTCTCTATAAAATAAATCCCACCATATCTTTCCTTCTGTACCATGAGAGCTTGCCAATGTCTGTATAAATGTTGCTGATTTTCTAATTTTGTACAAAATCTGTCAATCTTATGCATTTATTTAATTATTTCCTTATTTACATTATTTTCTGGTGAAATACTGGTTTTGGTTCATCATAATGTTTCTCTTTTTGTTAAATGGACAGTGATGACATGTATTACATGACAATGGGGATGTATTACTGACAGATATCTGGTTATTTTAGGTAAGTTTAATAGGCAGTTTAAAAGGAATGCAGTTATTTTTTAATCTCTTGATTAAAAAAAACCCAACCAAAACATAAAACGAAAAGACCCAACCAAGCCTTTGTAATAAAAATTAATATTGACTTTTTTTTTTTAATTTTTGTCAAAATTAACTTCCAAGACATACGTTAATAGCTGAAATAATATCAGAAACTGAAATTTTACTTTTAAATTAAAGGCTAGACACACAGTGTCTGGTAGAAAAACTCCAAATAAATGCTTGAGAGAAAGGGACCTAAATTATAAAAGCCCAATCACTTTTTCCAAAGTATTCTGTATCCAGCTGTGGAGTTCTCCTTCTCACCTTTAATACCTATACATTTCACAGAATAGTGTTTGTTGCTGATCAAAACCACAAATTGACAAGGACCAGTAAGAAATGCCAGGAATCTAGGAGGGATTCTCTCTTCTTCTTCCATATTGTTGCGGCAGGAGAGCCATGCTTCAATAAATATCTTTTTTTCCTTTTTCTTATAGAAGAGAGAGAACATGAGGCTCAAACTTTTCCTGTTTACCTGCACTTAACATACAAATCTCAGCCTCTCTGGAGGTCTTTGTACAGTTCCAAAAAAGTGAAATGCTAGAGAGAGTTTCTACAGAGACAGTTTTTCACCCAGGTATTTTTAAAGAAAGTTAAAACTCTTAAGGGAAACTTCTGAGAAAAACTTGCATTGAAGTCTGCTGCTAGAAAATGCTGCAATTTAATTCTCTTAGCATAACTGCATATTAATTTACTGGATTTTTAAATATATTGAATATTTTTTAGGCTTAGAACTTTAGGAGATCAAAGTTAACAGGATTTATTTTGTCAATGAACAAGACAAGCATTTGCAGGTTAATGCATTTGCATAATACTTTGTCATTATTATATTTACCTTAAGAAGATAATGTGTTATTTTGGATTTTTTTCTGATTTTCTTCCTATATGCTCTTAATTACTGTTAAGTAAAATTGTGCCTCTTACTTTCTCAGCTCTTAGCTGGTATTCTAAGAGAATTTTAGACTTAAGCTATAAAACAATCTATGGCTTTCAAACAGTATTCTGGGAATTTTTTGCACAGAAATCAGTCAAGAACTGTTCCAGTGTCTATATCATGGTTTTGGTAATGAGGTATTAATTTCTCTTTTGAAAAGAAAAGGCACAACATAGTTCATGCATGTGCAACTCCAGAATTGGAGTGATCTGCCAAATACAATTTTAGTGAAATTAATCAAAGCTTGTATGCTGGATTTTGAAATCCGTGACAAAGATGAAGGGGGTTAGAATGTTTCTGAGAGGAAAGTCTCCTGTTGTAGACCAAAAGATTATTCACTCTTCTGTGAGAGTAGATAAATATTTTGCATTGCTAAAGACAGGGCTATTTTGTTATTAAATATAAGTGTGAAAACCTGATTTTAACTACTTTCTGAAATATCTGTATTTAGTTCTTGGCTTTTTGTTTTATTCTGTTTTGATTTCTTAAGTGATTTCCTAGAAAGGCTTGTTAGAAGTATTGAGCAACAGCAGAACAATGTGTCTTGATTGTAGAACTGATACTTTTAATTACCTTTAGGTAAGTAAGCCACATTGATATGACTTAGAACCATACCCTGTAATGTTTTCTGGCAAAATTTGTAACAGAAAGGGAAAATCTAAAAATATCATCGCTCTGCCTTATATCTGCTACACTTTTAATAAAAGTTCAAAGATCAGCTATATAAAGAAATAGTAAATCTGAGTAGCTAGAGCAGAAAAACAAGGTAATTCAACCTTAAAACAGCTGCTCTAGGTAACTGTAAACTTTTGTTTTTCTAAAGGAAAATAACAAATAATTATTTATTTTATAGCTGTGCTTTCACAGGGAACTTCTGGGCCAACTGGACATTATTACTAAAATTTTTCCAGGGAAGCAAGAACAATCTTTTAAATGAATAATTTCTGAGCAATTAGAAACTGGAAGGAAAAGAGAATTCAATGCCAATTAAGGTTGATTATTCAATGAATAAACTATAACCTATAAGGAAGAAATCATTATTTTTAACCTTGGGTTTGTCTCATTTCATAGCTGTGCAGCTAGTATGTGGTTTTGTAAATGGGAGAATAGTTGGCAAGAGTGATCAGTCTTTTTCTTGAAATATTGTAAATACAATTTTGTCTTTGTTGAAGTTAATTTCAAAACTCATGGTGGAATTTACTGGTGTTAGTGCTTCAGCTGCAGTGCTTATATGATTCAGAGATGTAAAAGTAATTATGGAAGTAAAATGGATGACATACACCCTGGAAAATAAAAGCCACAACCAAATGAACAGCTGCTTACAGATATTTCATGACACGTTTAAAAGTCCTGATACAAATATTTGTCACTATAACAGTGAAGAAAGCCTATTTTCCTCTCTTAAGTTCACAAATACTGGCCTTATAGGAGAAATAGCAGTCTCTGCTGCTACAAGAACTCTTAGGTTAACATACATTTATGCTCCTTATTTCATCTCCAGGAAAGTAAGGCATCAATGAATCTCAGGAACTCAAAACAGCTCATCAGTGCTGACAGTCATCAGTAGCATAGCATAATTGCATTGACTTCAGTAGATACCGTTGCCAAAATGTCGACTATGCCCACTAATTATGTGGCCACTATAAATGAGAAGAATGAACAGAAGAGTACAAATTTAGTACTTTCAGACATGGTAACATAGTAATCCTTTTATATACAGGTAGCTTTTTTATTGTTTTTTAATTTGTAAGCCACTTCACCGTATAGCATATAGATAAGTGTAATGATTATTCTCTGATCTATTTTTAATTTGAACATAATTCTTGGCAGGTTACTTGTGAATTCTAAAGTCCTATGCTATTATCAGTATATCTTTTATCTTTTTCTCCTTTACCTGTCTTTGTACCTTTAGTTTAACCTGCTGAAAGAATCAACTTGGAATTTTTTAAGGTTTATTTTCTTCTTTTATAAAACGCTTTGTAAAAGAATATTCTTTTAGGTGGGAAAAAAAAAATTACCAGTTTCAACTGTTTGAATTTCTGGAAAAAAAGGAAATAATTTTTTATTGTTTACCCTAAAATAACCAATAAAGCAGGGTAAAGTGCTTTCAATTGCTAAACTGAGCAATTGGAATAGACTGTCAGGCTTGTATTTGTCTGGCTAAATATAGATTTCATGGTGTAGACACCTACCACTTAGTTAGCCATTGCAAAATCTCTTTAGAGACATTGAACATCTAGGCTGTACAGCTAAAAGGGGTTGGGGAACATTTCTTCCCATCCCAAAGTAAGTCAGATGAACTTTATTATCTCTGTACTGATGATAAATAAATCTGATACTGCTGTGGTATGAATACTGGTGGATTGGATCATCACTAGTTTGGTAATTGACTTGTTTTGTCTGAAACTCATTCAGTCTGGAAGTGTGATTTTAGGCATGCCTTTGTTACGCATATCACTTGATAGTAAGAAGAGAACATGAAAACTGTTTTTTTTTTCACAGAATATTGACAATTACTCTTTATCAGATTTCAGTAAAAATATACTTTATAAATTTAGACACTTCCATATCTGAGCTACACATGCTAGTCCCAGCACCAGAAACAGAGCAAGAGTTCTTTAACTGCCCCCGTAGAAGCCAGATTTGAACCTAGGGTAAGAGCTATCTTTGATCAAGTATGACACCAGGCTACCAATCTTTCAGACATGCTCCGTAAATCTAGGATTTCAACTGTGCACACCCAGAAAACAGCATGCCTTCAGCGAGGCAGAAAGAAAGCTGCTATAACACATCAATACTGCATTGTCAGAGATCTCTAAACTAACCCCATCCTAGTCTCAGTGTGGTCATTTCAGTGGGTCAGCTGATTAGTTCTACTGAGACTGCAGCAATTAGCATTACACAAACGCAGCTCATGTAGCTTTCAGAAGTAGAGTGTTTTTCTGTGTTTTCTACTATGCAATGCCATGTCAAGACAACAGCTTTGTAGCTCTTAGCTCAAGGATCTCTGTATAATGTCCCATAAGGTCTTAAATAGTTATTTGTTTTCTAAAGTACAAAAATAGTCTGTACTCTTCATCCAAGGATTTTCTAGTGCATGAGGAGAATATAATGGTTCTCTCCACTATTTCAGTCAATACACTTGACTGTCTGAATACTCTCAGATCATAGCATTAATTTGTTTATTTGCTTTGCACCTGTGAGGGAAAACTTCACTTTTAATGAATTTATTTATTAAAATGATTCAATAGACAAATGTCCTTCATGAAAATTACAGGGTTTTTTCTTTCTTCATAGTGCTCAAAATCACTATTTTTCTTTTGTTTCATAACTGCCAACAGCCACCAATTAATCACAAACAGACCAGCAACGATGAATTAAACATGAGGCTGCTTTCTTTGCCTCTGGCCATGCCTCCAGTATCAACTTTTTGATGACTAGTAGCTCCACATCCTCATGTTTCTTGAATTGGATCTTGGAACAGTATGTTTTCTGTCAGTTTGTATATGTCATGTTCTTCATTTTGGGGTCACTCAGCTTGGCAGCAAAACTTTTTTAAGCTAGCATAGCTTAATAACATTTTTTTTTACCAAAAAGGAGACATGATTTTAAGGGCATCAAGCTCTATTCAGCAGAGACCTCACCAATATTTCATACTAAGCTAATCAGCTCCTGGTTTTTTAGCGCCTTCCCCTGGTGCATTAAAGTTTGTCTGCAAGACAGGAGGTTAATTCTATCAGTAACAACCTCATTTAGAGTTTGACTAGCTTAATGTACAAAGTCTCTGTTTTGATTTCTGATATGTAAAGAATTAGAAATATTTAAGTTGTATCTCGCACACTTTTTGTCCTGTTGTTCTTTTGCTGACACAAAAATAAACATCCCTGGTTAGTTCTAATTAAAATCTTATTGCTTTTTCTTGAATATTTATTTCAGAAGTACTTATGTGGTGCTCATGAGGTATGCTTTATGACTTGGCAGTTTTTTTCTGAAGTACCTGCTGTAATTAGGTTCGGAAACATTATGAATATAGAATCATAGAATCATAGAATAGTTAGGGTTAGAAAAGACCTCCAGATCATCTAATTCCAACCCCCCTGCCATGGGCAGGGACACCTCACACTAAACCATGTCACCCAAGGCTTCATAAATTAATATTTCCAAACACTTTGCAATTTTTTTTAACAATAGGCCTTATTTTAGTTCTAACACTACTTTTTTCCTCTGGTTTAAGTTGGAAGAGAAGAACAATGTACAGAAAAAACCTATGAAACACCATTTATTTTATCTTCTATCTTGAGCTTTCTCTGGATTGAAGACATCAAGGATACTGGTGGTAAATTTGATACATGGCATTCACCTGCCTAAAATTATTTGCTAAATTCACTTAAATTTAAAACACAATACCTTGAATTTTTTCCCGCTTAAGTAAAAAAGAAGTGAGTAAAGTGAATATATAGTCTTTGAAGATTCGATAACTTTCCAAAAGGTGTCTAGAATTGATTTTACATGCTTGTCTTATTCTTAAGCTGTTATTTAGTAACTAAATTGAAAAGGTAGTAAATTTGTTAAAGGAAAGGTTAAAAAAAAATAAATCTCACATCAAAGAAAGAATCTTTTAATAGTCTTTAGACTGTAGTATATGGTGACAAATCTGTAATAAAGGTATCCCTTTTCTGCCAAGATTTGTTAGTCATATTTGACTGCAATCACACTAATGAGGCACTCCTCTCAGCTGAATGACATTGTTCCTTTGCATTAAAAATTAATTACTCTGATTTAAATTAAAAAAATTAAGTATTTGACTTTTTGAATCCACTTTAGGCTGCCTCAGGTATGTACTCGCAGCCCAGAAAGCCAGCCATATCCTGTGCTGCATCAAAGGAAGCATGACCAGTAAGTCAAACGATGTGATCTTGCCCCTCTGCTCTTGTGAGGCCCCACTCGGTGTAGTGTATGCAGTTCTGGTGTCCCAAAAATAAGAATATGGAGCCACTGGAGAAAGTTGGAGTGGATTTTTTTCACCTCCAATTTTGTTTCAAACAGCTATCTTCATACATACTTACGTAAAAGAAGCCTCAAAGCTTGAAGCCAAATTAAAGATTTCAAGGTATTGCTAGATGCAGCAAATGAATGAGTTAAATTTCTTACAGTAGGAGAGTTAGGAATATGTCCATTTGGTAGTCCATCTCCTACCCTGCTTTATTCTCTCCATCCAAAAAGTATTTTTTTTTTTTCTGTCTATTGGCCATGGCTAAACACACACACACACAAATGAATAGTAGAAAAATATTACCTTAATGTGAATAATCAGCATGACCTTTTTTCAAAATAGTACCTTTTTCAAGAGTATGTTCTTATGCTTGTGATTTGTAAAAAAAAAAGATATTAGAGTTTGCTAGGCAAAAAATGAGCCAGAAACAACCAATAATTTCAATGGAAGTAGGAATTATATCCAGCTCCACAGTTATCGTGTAACTCCTGTGTGGTTTGAGAATTGCAGCCCTGTTATATCAATTATAATTAGGATATCTCTATAAATATTTCATACCTATATAATATTCAAACATTAACTGTAGTAGTAGTGGTACATGGCTAGTAAATAAAAAGGTAGGTGATCTAGTCTTCCTTTGTTTACTAAATTCATCCTATCTGCTTTACAAATTGTGAGAGCAGCAGTGATTTGTAACAGTCTGAAATGGCATGGGCAGATAGCATTCATATGTACTGTCAGTCAAGTGGCAAAGAGCTCTGAATTGCTAGAGCGAGCATCTTCTTTACAGACTTAATCCTGTCTGACTTCATTTTCACAGCTTCTATTGGGAACAGTCATTTATAAAGAAACTTCCTCACTCTTGAATCCTGGTGGAGGACAACATTTCTGCTAATTACTGTAATTGCATCCTTCAATCCATTCAGAAGCACCAAGAATTAATCTTATATGAAATGTGATCTGCAGACAGGTCCTTTAGCTTGTTAATTTGCTGTTTGCTAAATCAGTATTTTGTTTTACTTTTGATGCTTGAATAGATTCATCTTATTTCTGGCTTCAGTTGGAGCTTACTTGAATTGTGTCCAACTAACCTGTCAGAATGAAAAAAAATCAATAGTATAGTTCCATTTTGCAGTGGAAATAATATAAAACTTATTTACATGCTATGATTTATATTAGAACTGCCATTAATTTAATGCAGATATTCTTTCTAACAGAACATGATTAATTGCAAAACAAAGTGTAATTCCTTTAAGGACTTAATTCAGCTACACAAACATGAAAAATCCAAGGACTTTCAAAGAACATATCAATTCAAAAGTCATAGAAAACTTTTTAAAGGGAGAATTTTTACTTGTCGCAGAATTAATTCTACCTTTAAAAGTCTGTAATAATATAGCAATTCCTGTCTTTTGAGCACCTGGATCAAAATGTAGATATTGTAACCTGTGCAGTAGAATTGAAAAGATTTTAGAATATCTTTACTAAAGGCTGTTAAACCAGTGAATATGTTAACTGAAAATGCTACTTCCAAGAATATTACTTTGTTATAGTTACTTGGCTTTTCTATTGATACAAATTTATATTTTTATTATATGTCTCTGATTTTCAATGTGGAAATTTAAGAAATCAAGAATTTAAATAATAAACTTCAGCTTCAGAAGAAATAAAATTTTCACCCTAAATTTGTAAAGTAGTGATCCAATTTTGCAGTGCATTATCAAGTGCAATTGTATACCCTAAAATACCATCCTCGAAAAATCCACTTATAATCACCAACCCCCCCCCTTCTTTTTTTTTTTTTAATTGCTTCAGGCTCAGTAGACCAGATACTTTCAAACCAACCACTAAGTTAGGAGTAAGCTTCCTTAGTCAGCCAATTTTTTTTTTTTTTTTATCCTAACATTTACAATTATAAGTTGTAGCTGACATTCATTGCAAGATCCTGCACCTGGTTTGGGTCAACCCCTAATTTTAATACGGGCTGGGTGATGAAGGGATTAAGAGCAGCCCTGAAGAGGATTTTGGGATAGTGGTGTATGAAAGCTGGGCATGAGCCAGCAATGTGCGCTTGCAGACCAGAAAGCTAACTGTATCCTGAGCTGCATCAAAAAAAGAATGGCCAGCATGTTGAGGGAGATGATTCTGCCCCTCTGCTCCACTCTGGTAAGGCCTCACCTGGAGTATTGCATTCAGCTCTGGAGTTTGGGTCTAGAGAAAGCCCACAAGAATGATCACAGGGATAAACAACTCTCCAGTGAGGAAAGGCTGAGAGAGTTGAGGTTATTCACCTTAGAGAAGAGAACGGTCTGTGGAGACCTTGTGGCCTTTTGATACTTAAAGGCACAGGTTGCCAAGAGAGGTAGCAGATGCCTCATCCTTGAAAACATTCAAGATCAGGTTGAATGGGACTCTGAACAGCTTAATCTAGGTGAAGATGCCCTTACTCATTACACGGTGTTTGGACTAGGTGATCTTTAAACCCAAACTGTCCTATGATTCTATGGTACATAATCTACACAGACTTAGTCTTTCTTCAGAACAGTTATTTTTAACACGCATTTTTCTGTCCACACGAACTGAGCCTATAAATTGGTCATATTTTTCCAGGTCGCATAACACTATTCAAAGGAGAGTGGATAAAGTGAATCACTGTTACTTCTACTAGATTTCTAAATAGAACAGTATATGTTTATTTAAAATTACTAATTAAAAAAAAAAAAGAAATATTAACTAAGCACTTATTTTAAAATTGCAATTAAAATTTGGATAATGTTAAATGTCGTAGTTTCAGATGTAGGCCTTTAGAATTATGTGGGTTAACAATCAAATAAGCTATGTAACATAGGCTTGGCAAGCCTCTCTTAGTCTTCTGAAACAACTTAATTAGATGAAAGACAATATGCAATATACAGAAAATTGTAGAGTTCATAATCTGCATGGAAATATTAGTCAATGTAAGAGTCTAATGTGTGTAACATGAAGATGAGGTGAAGTAGAATTCTTTAATTTCATACTTTCAGTTGAAAATATATATAATCTCTCAAAATTATTTGCCATTTTTCTTTTTTCTGTCTAGTCATTTGCACAGTAAATTCTAACATTGCTCTTCAGTTCAATTTTAACTGTACGTACTTTTGTCCATCAAAA
Organism: Lathamus discolor; assembly: GCF_037157495.1. Taxonomy (NCBI): domain Eukaryota; kingdom Metazoa; phylum Chordata; class Aves; order Psittaciformes; family Psittacidae; genus Lathamus; species Lathamus discolor. Next base: position 47,717,142 of record NC_088884.1, on the reverse strand, counting down.
TATAAAACTTTCTACTGTGAACTACGTGGTTATTTTTTTAATGGGAATATATATAAAAAATATATATATATTGTTCTTGGTCTTTTTCTCTGAATTTTCTCAGTTCTCTGCTGGTGAACAAAATGTTGCCTGAGAATCACATCTGAGACCTGTTATCAGCATACACTCAAGTTTATTTTCTGTCTCTGCCTGTTTCAGTGCAAACCAGACTCAAGAACACTTGGCATATGCATGAACATACATACTTGTAAAAACAAGGACACTTGAAACATGAAAACATGAGGGAAGTCTCACTCAGTCTTCTGAAGGAGAGTTATAGCTCTTCATCCAGATCTGATGGTTAGGACATTTTGTGACCTAAAGATTTCATGTGACACCAGAAATAAATAACCATATTTTTAATCTTATTTTCTCCTTTCAAATTTTTACACATTCTTTTCACACAAAACATAAGATGTGTTTTCTGCTGTGTTTTTAACCCACTTATAAAAAGTCTGAAAGATGAAGTAGGCATTATCATTATGAGCAAAATTAGATTGCATTTACAGTGTTAAAACCAAGAACACTTTAATTTCTTAAAAAAAAAAAATTAAATGCACTCAACATATCTCTGATCATACTATTTCATGTACAACTTAATTGCAGCTCAGTATTTGTTCTGATCCCACCAGCTTGCCTTATTAAACTGTACAAATGGAGGATTTAGATAATCACACAATCATAGAATGGTTAGGGTTGGAAGGGACCTTAAAGAATCTAGTTCAAACCTGCTTGCCATGAGCAGCGGCACCTTCCACTAAACACTGAAATATTCCTATGATTATATTTTTTTTTTCTTTTTAAATAATTTTATCTTGGTTTTGGGCTTTGAATTGTTTAGACAATTTACCAAACTGTGTCTAAAAAACATTATTTTTCTTCTTCAAACTAAAGGTTTCTTTATTAATATTGAGACACCAAGATTTTTTAAAAACTGGACACTTGAAAAAAATAGAAGGAATAAACACTCAGATTGTCTCATGAGATCATTTGAAGATAGTTGGTACTCGACATGTCACCCAGAAAATGGTGAAGCAATGAGATGCAACAGAGATAGACTTGAAAACTGATAACTAGAACAATGATAGTTTATTAAAAGTCTCTACAACTGACTTTTCGTGGGTTAGGAGAAATCATCTTAAAAAGAGAACATGGATTACCTAGTTTGGATTATTTGTCATGAACTAAGTCTTTTTAGTCAAGACATTTGTCATCTTAGGGTTAGCTCGAAATAAAATACTCATTTTTGTCTATAGATCCTGTAGCTTCTGGTTTTGCTCTTTATAGTTGTTTTCATTTACCAATGAATTTGCTCCCAGAGAGAGTATGACTCAGACATGACTCAGAATTCATTACACATGCTTTCAAGAGGAAAAAAGAACAATTTATTTTCTGATTACAGCTGTCAATGACACTACAGGTTCCCCATTTTTAAGTGACAGTCACTTCTTACTGAGAGAGCTGCAGATATACCTCAAAGATAATTTATCACAATTAGTATTCTATCATCACAGAAGAAGGACGTATTACGTATGCTCATATGTGTGATTTTGAAGGTGCAGAAGACTACTCGTCTGAGCTGAGTTAGCTCTGTGGTTTGATTTAAAAGTAGGTGTTGAATATTCAAGGTAGAATATTAGTATAATTCGTGAGAACATTCCTAAAATGGACTTTATAAAAAATAAGCATGCCATGGTATTCTCAAAATGATGGATTAATGATTAAAAATGTGAGAAAAAGAAACTAGACCTCTATAAATTGTATGAAAGGATCACTTTCAGAAGCATCTCAGCTACTAATGACTTCTTATTTTTAAGGTTTATTTTTGACGTCTTCATTTAAACAACTCAATCATTGAAGTATGTAATTAATTAACTGAAAATGTTTTATTTCCTTCTACTTACCTGCTGAACTACTCTACTAATCTTTTGTAATAAGTATACATTTGCCACAAGCTGTGTTTGATAGTTGTTATAAGAACATGTTTTTAAAAATGTAATTTCTATTATTTCAGGTACTTCTACAATGATAATAAATATTAATAGAAAAATCAGTCTATGACATGTTAAAAAGAACTTTTCAAAGAGGAGATGATAGGAATCCTAAGTGCAATCTGTTTTATCAGTAGTTTTTTGTTTACTTTGCTTACTTTTGTTTTTTTGCTTACTTTTTATCAGTGTTTTGCTTACTTTGCCTGCTCCTGATTTAATTTTGTATAGGTTAATCTAGCTGATTAATTGAATACAACTTGTTTGCTTGTTTGTTTGTTTGTTTGGTTTTATTTGGGTATGTGTAAATATATGTATGAGTAACTAGCAGTTTGCTTTTTAAATAAAAAAAAACTAACCTCATTCTTCATAAAAGCTGAAAGGCTGCTGCTTTATTAAATATCATTTTCACACAGTAAGAAGAATATCATGAGCTAATATTAATAAAGTCTTATTCTGTATTTCCTGTACTACATATGATATTTTGCTTGCAACTTTCAGATGAGAATTTAGTCAAGCAAGGCTATTGTGATGACAGAAATTCAGATGATATTCTCACTTGCCTTTATGTTATGTTATGTATGTTTTATATACGAGATACAGTTGAGAATTATCCACAAAAGAAAAAGGTCAGGTTATTTAAAATATCTCTTTTAATGAAAATAGAGCTGTTTTAATAAAAATATCAGCGTGGAAGCTTTACTGAGTCCAAGACTGAATATCTTGTCATGTATGTATACAAACCCACTGAGAAAAAAAACAATGAGAAGGGATGGCTTGTGGATTGTAGGAGCTCCAGGAACAAATCTCTCTCCCTCTCTTTGAGTTGGTAGAATGATTTTGCTTGGGTTTCTTTTGTGGCAGGTGATGTTCCTATACAATAGATATAAAATTCATGATTTTCCAGCTTTTTTTTCTCCTCCTCTGGAATATTTGATAGCATACAGAAAACAGCATCAACGAGAGGAAGTAACTACTTTTACAGTCTGAACATTGCTTTCTCACCAGTTAGGAGAGCAGCAATTCAGTCTCTACTCTCAATAAGGTGAGGCAGATCTTGAACTTCAGCCCATCCAGGAGAGGTTAGCCACTTCAGTACATCGTTAGAAGAATTTTTGTGTTTCTTTTCCCTTCCCACAAAAAAAGTCAACTTCCTTTATTTGCAGTCTAATGGTGGATAGAAATTGATGTCAAAACATTGGAAATATCTTGCTTCTCACCTAATCTTAAAAAGAGCTACTGAAATGTCACAACAGAACATGGTACAATATATGATGCAAGCTGTGACTTTCCATTAACAGTAAAAAGGCATAGGCTGGAAACAGTACAGGTTGATTTACTGTTCAGTGGTAAATTTACCACTGAAGAGCAACAAGATTTTTGAAGATAGAATGAATGAGAGAAAAGATGAGCTGGGAACATATTGAGAGTACTGACATTTTCTGGGAGGTGGCTCCAGGTCTATGAATAGGTGTATAAAAGACCAAAAAGTTATATGTAATTGAAAAGATGGAAAGAAAGGGGTTAAAAGACGATAAAGGAAGACATTTAATACAGAAAATATGCCCCAGTGATGGCCTTAAAAAAGGTGGAAATGTAAGCAGTCAACATAAAATATTTTAGATGTCCTGAGCTATATCAAATAATATATATATTTTTTAAATGCCTTGTTTTCCCATAAAATCATTGAAGTAGAAGTAGATTTTGTCTTTAAAATGGTATAACTAAGGCTAGGGAGACTACACAATTTTATAATAAGATTTTTAAAATTAGTTAAGGTTGCTGGATTTGATGATTTTATCTTAGATGTTCGCTGTGGGCATCAGGTGCCTCAGGCTTTACTTTATTCATCTTTACTTATCTTTACTCTCTATCAGGAAAGAAAAGTTTTGACCATATGTAAGAAAAGTACATGTTTCCAATGCTCTAATATTCTTTTAATATGAAAACATCACTACCAAACTCAGTTATTTCCTTACTAGTCAACAATGCACAAGGTGTGAACCGTATGATGTGAAATGAACTTTGATAGGTTTCTTTTTCTTTTTTTTCTTTCATCAACTACCTGCTAGTCTTGTTACTATTAATTCACTATTTATAGCCGATACAGGTTCTTCAGTGAACTTTCTTATCTGAACATTATTTTTGCCCTATTAGTGTTCCTTTCAACATTTTGCCAGGCTTCTGTTCACTGCTCCTTATCTTCTGCTGCAAGGCTTAAATCACAAAATGTCCTGCTTACTGTCCTTCCAGTTTCATTTTCAATACTATGTTATCATAAATCTTCCATTACTTTAACAACTCTTCATAAAAACAGATTAATAGATGTATATTGTTTCCTTTTTTTTTTTTTAAGAGGAATAATTTTACTTTGTATCTCTTGATTCCACAATTTTTTTCTATGTTGTTAATGTTGTTTCCCCTTAATCCTGAGGCTTGTGAGGCCTAACATTCAATTTTAAACATATACCCAGGGCCACTACTGAGAGTGGTACTTGTTCAAATTGAAAAGTTGTGTTTGTGTGTTTAGACTTAAGTAAAATTCTTGATTATCTTGGCAAAGGAAAAGATTAAGATGTTTAATCAAATGACTTCTTCAAAATATGAAACGTATGCTTAAGAATTTAAGGTATCATTCTTCAGATTTTGAGATACAGTCACATAAAAATATTTACATGCACAAAAGTCAGAGATGACAAGGTGCCAAATGAAATCATTGACAATATTTACTATCAACAAGAAGTGTAATTTCTCAAAATCTTGCACTACCAATGTATTTTAGAAGTAATCTGACATTTCATAAATGACCAAATATTTCTTTGGTTTTAGTTTTCCACGTGCTTTATAATCATCAAGAGGCTTTTATTCAGCAGGATGAATTGTTGGATTCTTCTTATTTTTACTTTTCTTTTTTTTTTTTTTTCCCTGACTCCAAATTGATGCATGTTTGTATCACAGGGTTTCAAAGGCAACAGCATATATTAAGATTCAAACATCCTCCTGTGTGTTATTCAGATTTTATCAGGTCCAGCATCTATCTTATTTATTTCAGTTGAAGAGCTGAAATGTCTTCAAAGTTACCTTATCTTTAAACTTGGAATTTAAGGCAAGTAGCTTTACCTCAAATTCCTTTGATTTTTTTCATTTTAGAAACGGCCTGAGGTGTTCAAAGAATTTCACAGACAGAGTGAGAAACAAAAATCTATTCCTTGAAAGACAGGGAATTTTTTTTTTTTCCTTCTTTGAAATTTGATTTTAGGTTACATGTCAGGGTATTTTATTTTCTTTTCATTGAAGATCCTTCATTTGTTCACACAGTATCTGCGTTTGAAAACAAAGTTCTACCCTTTAAGTTACTACATGATCTAATGTGATACATCACTTTGTCATTTTACCTTACCATGTTTTATACTTTTATTGATGATCCTTTTCTTAATCATAATTTTCTTTATATGGTGAAAGTGATGAATATTACACCTGGGATGGGGCAATCCCAGGCACAGCTACAGGCTGGGCAGAAAAGACATTCAGAGCAGCCCAGTGGAGAAGGATTTGGGGGTGTTGGTCAATGAGAAAATGAGCATGAGCCAGTTGTGTGCACTTGCAGCCCAGAAAGCCAACCGTATCCTGGGCTGCATCAAAAGGACCATGACCAGCAGGTCGAAGGAGGTGATCCTGCCCCTCCACTCTGCTCTTGTGAGACCTCACTTGGAGTATTGTGTGCAGTTCTGGTGTCCTCAACATAAAAAGAACATGGAACAGTTGGAACAAATCCAGAGGAGGACCATGAGGATGACCAGGGGGCCAGAGCACCTCCCGTATAAAGACCATCTGAGAAAGTTGGGGCTGTTCGGCCTGAAGAGAAGGCTGTATGAAGACCTCATAGTAGCCTTTCAATATATGTGAAGGGGGCCTACAAGGATGCTGGAGAGGGACTCTTCATCAGGGACTGTAGTGGTAGGACAAGTGATAATGGGTTTAAACTTAAAGAGGGGAAGTTCAGGTTAGATATAAGGAAGAAGTTCTTTACTGTGATGGTGGTGAGGCACTGGAACAGGTCACCCAAAGAAGTGGTAAATGCTCCATCCCTGGCAGTGTTCAAGGCCAGGTTGGTCAGAGCCTTGGGTGACTTGGTGTAGGGTGAGAAGTACCTGTCCATGTCAGTGGGGTTGGAACTAGTTGGTCCTTTCCAACCCTAACCATTCTATGATTCTGTAAATCTATGATCCTACTCCTTTGAGCATAAGCTTTAAGTATTGCAGGATTACTTATGTGGAAATTATTTATAACTTTAGATAAAAGTAGTGCTTTCCCCAATCCTTTGATATTTATGAAAAAAAAAAAAAAAAAAGAGAGAAGTGAGAAAGACAAAAGCCATTTTTAGATTCATGTTTGGTATTATTTGAAAGTTATTATCATTTAAAAGCTAATCTTGCATATCTAGATGGTATTAATAAAATAAATAATGACAAAAAGTTTCCTGCCTGGTATTTTGTGCACATTGTATAGTATGTCGATAGCACATATTATACTTAGAACCAAACTCTACTTCCCAACTTCAGAAATTTTTGTCCACCTGTGTTTTGTTTTTTTTTTTTTTTTTTAAATACAAATATATATCTACTTTAAAAGTAAATCTGGTCCAATCCTTCCTTTCTGTAAAACGTATGATATATAAAGAATTACATCCTTGGATAGTATAAATGAGTATAAATGCCTCATGTAATTTGCAAGTGGCAAAATCTGAAAATTGCTTATTATTTCCTTCCTTTTTCAGATCTATAGAAGTCCTTTTATATGCATACACAGTCATGTAGCTTTTATTTATAAGAAATTATTTTAATCTTTTCTCCTATCTTTATTATTGCCATTCTGTCTAAATAATACATTCTTAGCTTCATGTTTTCCTCCCTGTTTTTCAACACATACGCCATTCCTCTCTGTATCTCATTCTTCTTATGCTTTTTCCACTTCACTTCTGACTTTTTATTTGTGTCCTGCTCAGTTGTCCCGTATTTCTCGAAATTCCTGTCTACCTTGCAGAAAGGACTTTTAATTTTTTTTTTGTTTCAGATTTATTTCCTGAATACTTTTCCTGAAGTTGAGTAGTTCCAGTCTGCCAACTAAAGAAGTACTGTTCATGACAAATATATATTCAAAAGAGAAATAATCCTGCTGCACCAAGCAACAAGGTCATGATAATACCTCATTCATTTGAACTGGCAATGTATGTTTTCCTTGAAACTTATTCCTAGGAACTAGCTGCAGAATTAAATCTAATTTTTTTCTTTCAGTTAAAACTTAAGAGTTTAATTAATAGATTTTGTCTTAAGAGAAAACACAAGATGGATAATTTACCCTTTGAGATAGATGGTAGCAGCAAGTGTAGTTTACCTTTTTTAAAGGAATAACAGTTTGATAATTTCAGGATTGCCTTGTTTGTCTCAATTTTTGCATAGAACTTTGCCTAATTATTTGGCCACACTTTCCTTGTAATGGTTTAATAGGGGAATTTGCTGGAACCACAAATTTAAATCAAATATTATTTGACTAAAAAAAAAAATAAAAATTTACTAAATTCATAGTCTTGACCTTCAATATTAGCATGTTGGTTGAAATCATGGCATATATCCTAACAATAAAAATTAAATGGAGGTTTACACTTCATAATGTAATTACAACATAATGTATGTAAGTACTACAACTGTGTAGCTGCATGGTTGGTAAGTACAACAGCATCAGTAACAAAATAAGAGAAAGGAAAAAAAACAATGGATTCAATCTGCAGTCATTCTCTCATAGTGCTGTACTTTTTTTCCTCACTGTAATTTCTGAATATTTTTTTTAAATGTAACATATAATTAATGTGTGTCACAGGCTGCACTAATTAGAGACTATATGTATTGTTCCTATTGGGATTGTGTTGGATATGTGAATTCTGATCATGCTTTTATAAAGCTAACTTAACCTCCCACATGTTCCTAATAAAGATTGAGAAATTTGTGTCCATTTTACCAAAACACTTTTTAGCAGAATAATACAATACCTGTGTCTAACAGCATATTTATCACTTTTGGAAATGGACAGGTGATTTGAGATCTTAAGCATTTCAGTAGATATATTAACACTATTAAAAACATCAGCTGGACTGTTAATGAAAATGCAGTCAGAAAACCTTAATTTACATATTGCAAAATTTCGTTGGGATGGCTGCTCAACAAGGCTGTTTCCCCTGGCACAGAGTATGCACTAACACGTTGTTTCAGTAAGTGGCTGCTTTGGCCACTAATAATATGTGTGAGTTTTAGCTCATTTCTGATATACCTCCATAGATAGAGCTTGGCACTGTCCATAAATACATATTTTATGTAGCTCATGAGAGAGAAATACTGTACACAATGTCATGACTTTACATAGTCTTGTTTCTGCAGTCATTAAGATTTGCATTACTAATCAATTTTAATTTAAATTTATAACCCATCATGTTCATTTGGAATTCTTTGTGCAGGCAGTAACATCTGTGCTAATGAATTTTGTGTGATGCCTCATGAATAAATAATATTCCCTTCTAGTTTTTCGGAAAAAAAAATTAGCTCTGTATTACTGATAATTGTTTAAGAGGGCATCAAATTGAAACAGTTTTGTGCAGTATTCAACAAAAGATGCTGTATTACATACACCTGATATAAATGACCTATAGAGACAGATGTTCATTATAGAGCAATCGGATAAAATATCAAACACATCTTGTTCCATATCAACAATTCAATTTTTTTACAAAATAATAGAGGAACCAGAACAGGACTAAGAAAAAGCATTTTGTCTTGCTATGCATTCTATACTTGAATTAGAATTGGAAACACTTAAGAAAAACTTTCATTGCTTGTTTGGATAGAAGTTGATCTAATTTTCACTGCCTAAAATTAGTCTGTAAAAACCTTTGAGAATGGGCCTGTACGATTTCTGCATTCAGGACAAATTGAACAGCATCTGGTCCAATAAGCTTTTTCAGTAGAGTCACTTAATTTCTACACTTCAGTGCATCCTGGTTTTGAGCTTCTTTGAATATGGATATATTGAAGATAGGACATAATCATTCTTTTTCTATATGGTTTACTATTTTGTTTATTTTACTGTATTTATTTTTGTGGTTTTATTTTGTTGTATGTTTGTGAAAGAGAGGAATACTGTTCTTGTTGATGGAGGATAATGATGTAGGGGTTATTTTAAGTAAAGCAGGAACTGTCTTCCCTCTCCTTTTGCCTGCTCATATATATAATACATTATAGCAAAAGATCGTGAGATCCTGGAGACATTGCTTAAGCAAAAGTGTCAATGGGATACTATTACCTGACTTACATCAATATGAATTTCTGATAACAATACAGCTCTAACCTTACAATGAAAGAGAAAATAATTCATTGCCCAGTATACACTGAGACAGAGTAGGAACCATAACAATTTAGCAGAAAAAAAATAGTTCTTTTATTATTGTATTATTTGTTTTGTACAAATGTCTATTTTAAATAGTGTTACATCTGATATCTTAAATCCTGTTAAAGTGAACAACAGCATTTTTGTTTCTCATAGGCAACACAAAATACCTGAAGGGGGCCTATAGGGATGCTGGGGAGGGACTCCTTGTCAGGGACTGTAGTGACAGGACAAGGGGTAATGGGTTAAAACTTAAACAGGGGAAGTTTAAATTGGATATAAGGAGGAAATTCTTTCCTGTTAGGGTGGTGAGACATTGGAATCGGTTGCCCAGGGAGGTTGTGAGTGCTCCATCACTAGTGGTGTTCAAGGCCAGGTTGGATGAAGCCTTGTGTTGGATGGTTTAGTGAGAGGTGTCCCTGTCCATGGCAGGGGGGTTGGAACTAGATGATCTTGAGGTCCTTTCCAACCCTAACTATTCTATGATTCTATGATTCAATATTTCAAAAAACTATAAACAAGATGATCATAATATACAAAATCCAGTATTAAGAAAGAAATAGAAAAACTCTTCACTACCATCATACAACAGTTTTCTTAGATTTCAGAAACTCAGGTGTGTATCATCAGGTACTGAAAACAGAGTAAGGAAATTCTGAAAATAAAAAAAACTAGTTAATGAAGTTAGGGTTGAAATAATGTAATCTGAAGAGATTGTTAGTTTTTATTTTAACTTGTATTATTACTAAATACCTGAAGAATTGAACATTAAGTGCATTCACTATATTAACTTTTCCATTGCAAAAGTTGAAACTTCCTTAGGTTAAAACCTAGGTAAATATATCTCATTATAAATATATGCAGAAATAGATTGTCAATGCTTACATAGCTATTTTAACTGGTGTTTCAAAAGCTATAGGCAATACAACATTATTATAAGAAATCAAACCACAGTAATTTTCAAGAACATAAATTTACAGGTATTACCTTGAACTGATACCTGACAGAGTGAGTGGCATGTCTGAAGTAATTTCATATTATGCTTAATCCTTCAAAATGGCAGGGAAAGCAGTATAAATGCTTTAACATTTGCTTGCCTTAATGAAAGAGGTTAGTTTTCAATGTTCTGGTGATGTGTCTGCCAATTTGTTTTCTTTTTTTTTCTTAATGAACCCAAGTTGTTTATTGGTGGCTTAACATATTTTTCATTAGTTTCCTAGCAGCATAATGGTTAGAGACAGGTAGGCTTTTCTCATTTAATAGTAGATTTACCTTTTTTAATCCTCTTGTCTTGCATGGTTGAGTAATTTGGAGAAATTAAAACAGTAGAGAAAACAAATTATAGTTTTCATCTGTTGTGCTTTTCTCTTAGCTCTGTGTGTAAAGTTAGAAGAAATTCTGGGAATAGCTGTACTTTGCTTAACTCCATGCATTCTGAAAAACGTTTGCTTTCAGCTATTTGCAAATGAAGATGCTATTGATTTCATTACTGCAATATCTAAAATTAGAATTTTTTAGATTGGTCCTTTTTGTTACACTAAAATGTATTAATATAGTCCCACTCTATACTTTTAAGATATGTTAAGTATAGTCACGCTGTACTTAAAATGTCAGCACCAGGTAGTAATAATCATATAATAATTATTAATAATTATTAACTAATAACTTCTAAAATAATAATAATTCTAATAACTTCTAATTAATAAATTCTAATAACTTTTTTCCTGAAAGCAGCATCAGGTATTTTGGGAAACCAAAAATCAAAACTTTTTACTATGTGGCTTGGCATTATAACAAATTATTTAGCAGAAAGGGAGATTGTTAATAAGAGTTTAGTTAAGTTACTAAACATTCTTATTGGTTCAATTACCTCAATAGTGTGGACTGAAAATGTTGCAAAAGAAACAAAGATTCACAAAACTAGAGGGGGAAAAATTGTGGTGCTTCCGTTATACCCAGTACCTCAGAAACTATAGCATGCTTCACAAAAGAAGAATTTTTTTCCCTTTTAATTTCCTTTTGAAAACACAAATTTGCATCTGTGCTTCTCAAATGAAAGCACTACTATATATTCCTGGAAAAAAATAGAGACAGTCCTTATTGTTAAAATGCATCCATTCTGTTTTGTATAATAATTTTTTGCACAAGAGGGAGGAAAATGCTGTAATGGCACAGCAATTCACTGAATATGGCGGTCATATGGAGGAATATCTGGGTCTGAATTCTACTTGAATATTTTTCTAAATATATACAAGTTAATACATGCATTGTTAAAAAAACAGCCAAAAACCCAAACAAAATCCGAACCCTAAACTCAGTGGGATGCATTAATGAAAGCTCTGTAAAACGGAATTCTTGGAGGGTGTTTGTCTTTTCTTAAGCAGTATGAGAATTTACACATTCCAATAATTAGTGTCTTCATACTGTACCTTCCAATTCATCAAGACTTTTGTTTGCATCAAGACTTCTTCTTACAAGTACCAAGCAAGCTTTTTTTTTTTATTTTAATCTAGAACTACTTGTTCCCTCATTTCAAATAGCATTATTTATTCCTATCTTTTTTGAGAATTCATTATTTCAGAACTAAGTGATATCAAATTATGCCATATTAATACTGTTGCCTACTTTTGTTTTCAATCCTTTGTGCTCTCCTCAAAGGAGAAAAACTTAAAAATATAATGGAAGAAGGATTTCCTAAAACGCAATAAGAATAAAGTACTTACCTGTACCTTAGGTGATGAACATTCAGGGATAAATTAACAAAGCATAACACATTTAGAACAACTGAAATTTTCAGCAGGTTTTTAAACATCTACATCTTTCTTCATATTGTTTATCCAAGTGTCTTGGGTGGCTCGATAAGGTTATTCTTGGTGTTTTATCCTCATTAACAAGCCATAGAGTATTCTAAGACATAAGTCTGCCTGAAATTGAGTCCTACACCTCGGTCAGAGAAATCCCAGGGACAGCTACAGGTTGGGCAAAGAAGAGGTTCAGAGCAGCCCTGCAGAGAAGGACTTGGGGGTGCTGGTCGATGAGAAAATGAACATGAGCCAGCTTCAGTGTGTGCTCGCAGTCCAGAAAGCCAACCGTATCCTGGGCTGCATCAAAAGGACCGTGACCAGCAGGTCACAGGAGGTGATCCTGCCCCTCTACTCTGCTCTCGTGAGACCTCACCTGGAGTATTGTGTACAGTTCTGGTGTCCTCAACATAAAAAGGACATGGAACTGCTGGAACAAGTCCAGAGGAGGGCCACGAGGATGATCAGGGGACTGGAGCACCTCCCGTATGAAGACATACTGAGAAAGTTGGGGCTGTTCAGCCCAGAGAAGAGAAGACTGCGTGGAGACCTCGTAGCAGCCTTCCAGTATCTGAAGGGGGGCTATAGGGATGGTGGGGAGGGACTCTTCATCAGGGACTGTAGTGATAGGACAAGGGGTAACTGGTTAAAACCTAAACAGGGGAAGTTTATATTGGATGTAAGGAGGAAATTCTTTCCTGTTAGGGTGGTGAGGCACTGGAATGGGTTTCCCAGGGAGGTTGTGAATGCTCCTTCCCTGGCAGTGTTCAAGGCCAGGTTGGACAAAGCCTTGGGTGGCATGGTTAATGTGAGATGTTCCTGCCCATGGCATGGTGGTTGGAACTAGATGATCTTGAGGTCCTTTCCAACCCTAACTATTCTGTGATTCTATGATTCTATAAGGAAGGAGGGAAAGAAGGAAAGAAAGAAAAAAATGAAAGAAGGGAAAAGGCTGAAGTCTTGTTGAGCTAGGAACTGCATAGAATTAGCTGATAAGAGCAACTTATTTCAGTTTACTGAATGACCCAGTGAACTCATGGAGGTTTAGTCCATTTTGAAATATCCTTTCCACCATATTACAAAGAAGTATGAAATGGAGTCAGCCTTCTAAAGGTGAGTCATGATGCAGGAACGCCAAGGACAGAAAGAAATGTAGAGACCATGTATCTGCTCTTATCTGTGAAGGTTTCCTCTGAGAATGGAAATCCTTTGATTTCTTCTTGTGTGGGTATACTTCCGTCCTCTGGCTTTTGCTTGGAAAACAATCAGTCCCTAAATGTAAGAAAAGAAAACAGCTTTTGCTAATGATAAAAGGCTCCTCTTCCTGTTAGATCTTAGCATCAAGCTCCTATTCTTTGACTCACAGTGGCACAGCCTAGATCTAAGGAAAATCCCCTGTAGAGAGTAACATGGCTCTCAGCACACTTTTCTGAAAAACAGAGGTCATGGCTCAACCTTGAAAACTCGACAGCTTGAAATTCCTGCTGTTTAGCTGAGTGTGATAGTTAATTGCCCCAAACAAGTCTAGGTCAAAACCTAAACTAAACCTAAACTTCAAGTTCCTCAAAGCACTACCAGGTAGCAGTTTCTCAATGCTCCCAGGATGTAATGACTTAGGGAAAAAAAAGAAAAAAAAAATCATTATTAAGAGAGTCTTTCTTACTTTTGAGAGTTTCATCTGTTACTATTTGAAACTTTCCAAGCTAGGTGGAACCCTAGCCTATGTGCTTAACTTCACTTACATTCTTAAAGTTCAAGAATATTTATGCTATGTATCTTCTGATCAATAGTAAAAAGATTTCTAGGGATCTAGCATAATTGCACCATTTTCGTCTTCCAGTATGAACACAAACTACCTCTAAATAAGTAATTAAAATCATTATGGTGACAGTATACATGACCTACATTTTTGTATTCAAAGAAAGATCCCATACAAATCTTGAATCTTGGAGGAACACAGGCCTTTACAACTCTCCTTTTGTCATTCATGCTGGTAATTGTGTAAATGAGTCTCACTTGGAATATAATCAGGAACATGAAATATATTCTCCATACAATTTTCAGTAATCATATTCTTTGCAATCTTAGAAACCATAAAAATGTTCTTGTTGCCATGGGTTGAATTTTCAGCTTTTTTTTTTTTGTTGTTGTTGTTCAGGAGGGAACAACTAAACTTGTCTTTACTGCTGAGTTGTCAGAAGTATATAATTTAGCAAGAATGAATAGAAGTAGGTGTCTTAGCACTGTGTGTTTATTTGTTCACTAGCAGATGGTTTTGTACTCACAGGATATCTACCTTTCAGTAGGAAATAAAGAGCACAGGCTCTAAATATTAATATTTACTATAAATATGAATTAACATTCTACTTCAAAATTTAAAATATGACTTAGTTGTCGAGAATTTCATACACAGTGCTGCCATAACCATTAACTACAAACATAGTTCCTCTCATCTGCTTCTTTCCCCCACTTGTTTTTCTAATCAAGGACGTGCTTTCTCCCCTGAGGCAGGTGGGAGTTAAACAATTACTTGCAGCTCTAACACCAAGCAATTTCTTCTGGTACTGCAATCTATTAGAGTTCAATTTTCTCAGCCACAGGTGAAATGATCAGAACAAATTTGTTCCTTCAGAATGAAACAGAATGAATAAACTAAATGTGATTGAAATGAACTTACACAGCAATCATACGTAAACCAGTGGACTCCTTTGGCACATAAACACACTGTCACATACAAATACAAGTGCTAGAGTTTCAAATAGCTGATCATACTGACTCTTTCCTTCTGCTGCTTTTTCTTTCAGATATTACTTTTAAACACACGCATTTTACTTACAGAGATCATTAAGAACACTATTAAGAATATTAGAACAAAATCTTTAATAAATGGGTAAATACTGGGATCTTTTTGTGAAGCACATCAAAATATTTTGAAAGATATTCATCTACAGCAAAACAACCAACAAAAATACCTCCTTATCCTCCTAGGAGTTGTACTGAATTTACTTGCAAACTAGCCATACTCTGGAAATACTTTCACTAGAACTTCTTTGTATTTCATCAAGATTTGCAAGCCATGCAAAAATCTGCTTGTCTTAGGAAAATACATCCAGCTTTCCAGGTGGGCTTGGGAATTCAGGCTGTGTTTAATATTTAGATTGTTTATTTAATTTTTTTTTTGTTTAAATTTGATTTAATAAATCTAACAAATTTAATATGGAAATTATATGAAAGGGAGATGTTAATTCTTCCAGCAGCACATAATGTCAGTTTCATTCCATTCTTTCCAGAACCACACAAAGAAAAAAAAACTACTTGTGAAGATTTAAAACAAAACAAAGTACATACTTAATTTACTACTTGCTTCTTACTCCATTTTGCTCAAATGTCACTGTTTTCATGTCTCAGATATGCTTGTGATTCACATCTGTGTCTGGTGTTCAAGCATTGTAAACAAACAGAAAAGAACTGTAGGGGATTCTCTTTCCGCTTTGAAGAAACGGAAAAGTAATTAATTAATTAAGTTCTATTCAATCACCTCTTGGCCTGTCTCTCAAGCCAGGCACAAACTAAGATAATTAGACTTTCAGAGACTTCCTCAATGGCAGATATAATATGGCATTATAAGTTGGGAAAAAAAAAAAAGAAATTGTTAGCTCTTTTGCAATACTTTTTGAGATTTCGGTACCGTGACCTATTGGACTTTCTATGCTAGTTATTTGCAGGGTAAAAACTGAAATGGACAAAAAAAAAATCTTAAATTTTATGGAATGGATTTAAATGTTTCAGCTCACTGAAACTTTTCTGCACTGAGGTTCATCTTCATTTTCAGGGTTATATATGGCATGATGAGAATAGCAGAATATTCATACTAAGTGTGATAAGTCTAATAAATTCACTATTAATAGATGTTCAGATTCCACATTTTTTTTCTTTTTTTTAGTCTTTTATAGAGAAAGATCTATTCAATGTTAGCTTGAATGACAATATTCTAAAAGAATAGCTCCTTTCCAATCAAGCATTCAGGAGGCTGTAGTTTAAAAGTTAATTCATCTTTTAATTACTGAGTGTGGCAATTGTCTTTTCAAACTTCAGCTTATACAAGTGGAACCATTAAGACAGAACTAGTCAATGTAAGATGCCTTTAAACAATCTATATTGCCTGTTTCATGATATCAATTTTGCCAAGGCTCTGTGACAAGTCACTAATATCTCAGAATAACAAGACATACCCATGCACTGATAAAAATATGTATAAGCAAATATTTATTGTTAAACAATGAACAAGTGTTTGAATTTCACCCATAAAATGTTTGTGGTAGGCAATGTATTACATGGACTTTTTGCTTCTAAGGGCCTGAGGTGACACATATTTAATTTATAGTATGCATGAAAATTCTAATAAAAAATATAGAGATTTATATGACATAAAAAGACTAACAATAATAAATAAGCTATTTTTTGTTTTGTGTCAAACTTTATCAAATATTAATTATTTTTAAAGAGGTTGGTGTTCAGAGGCTGCCTTTTGTAACACAGCCAAGAAATAGAGTATCCCTTAACACATGTACATAGTTATGCTAACGTTAATAATTCTTTCCTATGTATAAAAAAAAACCCCAACCTAGTTGACTTCTGAAGTAGCTGTGGTAATCAACCTTACTAATATTTCATGAATTCTATTCAGTGCTCTTGCCTTATGACAGTATATAGCTAATAAAACAGAATGAATAAATCTAAGTATAGAAGAAATCTGTGAAGAGTTCCTTCACTGAAAAGCAGATGTGTTCTTTTCTGGCTGATTATTTGAATTGGTGTCACTTTAAATCATTCCACTGTTCTATCATACTGAGGCATAGGGGAAGTACACTTTGTGTGACTTACATGAAGACTGTGAGTTTAACTTCTTACTACTTGCTCATTTGTGCATATACTTGCACTGTTGCTAAATCTCAGCTTTATTTATTTATTTATTTTATTTATTTATTTATTTATTTATTTAAAATGGGTAATCCGCTGCATTAGGTAAGAAAACTTCCAGTTAAAGGTAAAATAATTAAAATAATGAACAATCCTATGTAGTTTATCTTTAAAAAAATCATTGAGTCACTACTATTGGTAAAATCAAACAATTTAATATATGTAGCAGTAGGGTATTTGAAAAATTAAAAGCCATTCATATGCAATAAAATGTTATCCAGTTTCTCTGTAGATTTTTTAGGTCTATAATCCGACCTTGAAAATAATCATATTGCCTGAAAGTCCTGAAATATCTGCATAACTAAATATTTCTGTTTATCTTCAAAATAATGCTGCTTCACTATTTCTACAGTGTTCAAATACTGCAGTGATAGATTTTCTTTTAGCTGGTAAACAGATCTCAGGTTAAAATAAGTATTTTTATTGAACAGAAAATTCTGTTAGGCATTTGCAACATCTTTCTGTTTAAACTGGGAAAAGTTATTTACACTTTTCATTAAGGGTACTAAGGAAACTTTGGTTTATAAGCGCTGACACAAAACTTTCTTCATTTGAGATATGCTTTTTTTATAGCTTTATAAAAGCTGATTGCATGTACCATGTGATATGTGCATTCATACACATATAAGAATAAAATGGAAATAATCTTAATATGCATGTATGTATGCATGTATACAGAAAGTTAAAGGTGACTGTTATATGCAGAATTCAATGAAGAATTTTCCATTAAGCAATTCGATGCTCATCTGTTTGCCAGATAAAGGGGTCAAAGTCACAATGGAAAAACAACCTGGGGAAAAAAAAATTGAAAATCACCTTATATTCTTGTTCCACGTGCCCATCTGGACTTGACTGCACTTAGGTAAATCCCACATGCAGTGTAAGAAGGGGCAATCACATGGGTGGGAAGAAGTGGAGGAGATGCAAGAGAACTATATTGCACAGTGTAAACCACTCCCTAAGTATACAGAATCCAAGATATGTACTGTAATGTTTAAAATACCATAAAATATTGTTACATCCTTTGCTTAGATATGCATTTATTAAACATATAGTGTTTGTATGACACGGTGGTTACAGTAAAAGTTTTCATAAGGGTAAGTATCTTCTGAGAGAAACATCTAAGTGATACACAGGAACCATGAGCATAATTTGAAGAATGAACATAAAACCAATGCATAACTTTCTGGTAAAACTGTCTATCCTGTACTTCAGGACAGCTGGGCAAGGTGAAGATAAAGAATTCATATAACTGGTACTCAAGTAACAATCATGAAGCATACATCAAAAGGTGGTAAATTGTGGTTTGTGTAATATTAACTTTGACATTTACTTATTTGACTTTCATTTTGTTGGTTTTTGACATCATTATACTAGAAATATTAATAATTTTTCTTAAAAATATGTTTTGATTTCAAATCTTTGTTAGTGTATGGCTACTCTTTTATCCACAATCACTGCTTTCTAATCTCTGGTTTTAGCTATTTTTCTGCTCATTTCTCCTGTTTAGGCACAATCAGATCACACTGATAACCACAAGGTTTATCTTAAGTCTTCAATTTGTATATTTGTTCAGACACAGCCTCTTGTGTTTTTTGTATTTGCAGTTATTTCAAACTGAAGCTGTCTGTCATATTTAATTAGGCAGTTTTCGAGTAAATATTCTTCTGTTTTCTTCCTCAAAAATGTAATTCTGTGAGGGAAAGAAACCTCAAATTTACCAAACAGCCGGATGGATTTAATATAGTTTTGTAAATGTAATATTCTGATTATATGTTTCTTCACTGAATATTTTATATTCAAGATTTTACTTATTCTGATATATACTTGGCTATCTTGTTCCAAAAAGAGAGAGAATGAACACTCTTGTGTTTTCATGGAGATACTTTTAAAAATATGGATTTTCTTCACTGCAGAAAGTTCCCATGAAATTTAATAGACATCTTTAGTTAAGCTCTTATCAGAGTAATTAACTCATCTCTAAAGAATACACACACACACACAAATACACACAGAGTAAGAAAGTACAGATTTTGTACTTTAATTATTAAATGAAGTCCTGAAAAATTTTCATGGTTTGGGTGATAAGTAAAAATTCCTACTATCTGACTGTTATTTTCTGTTTCTGCGTGAAAAAAAGTAAGACAAAACACCATCCAAGTGTTTTAAAAGGTTTGGATCATCTACAGATCTCCAAAGGAACTTTGTATGACTTCCCTAAATATTCTTTAATTTCTAGAAGTATGAATGCAGCATATGTGTTAAATTTGCAGATATTATAGACCATCTCCTCCACTAATCACAGTGACCTAACATGCTGACTGCTATAACATTTTAACAGTTACTGCCACAAATTGGAAGGGTAAAAAAGAAATAAGAAATTAACATAAAACTGAGATGAAAGTCAGGTTTCTAAATTGGTGGCACAAAGCCAAATTATTAATTTTAGCAATGAATTAAAACAGTTAGAAATACAAAAAGAAGGAATTCTTAATTGCATATGCACAAATGCTGAGAGTCTGGACAATATGAGAATGGACAATATAAGAATCCTAAATGCTCATTTGTGAATATGGAATTTCAATTCTTTGGTATTCCTTAAAGTAGCTGGAAAATTTTCATGGCTGGAAAGTTAAAATGAATGGGTTTTTATTTAATTAAGGAAGAACTGAGAAGGTGATGTATGAAAATTAGAAGATTAACGCATTAATCTGTTGTTTAGGATAACCATCACTGAAGGAAGTAAATTTGGTGGACTGAATTAATTACCTTTATTTATTACTTTTGACCATGTACAAGTATTTAGGGATAGTTCAGACAGATTTTGCAAATAAAATGTTGGGTTTACGGTCTGAAATTTGCAAAGTTATTCCCTTGTTTGCACCTGCCAAACATAAGTTATGTGTAGTTAAATATAAACAGAAGATGCAAGATGAAATACAAGGTGCATCTTCCTATTATTCAAGCAAGTCTTCTTCAGATTGTGGAAATCTTCTGTAAATGTTTGTATATTTTGATTGGTGTTTCATAGACATAGTGTTATTCATCTGCTTTTCTTATGCATGATTTCAAAATTATAGCTCATACTGTTGTGGTTTAAACCGAACCACAAACCTCGTTCACTCACCCCCCCATTCTTGCCCTCCCCCTGCTCCTGGAGGGACGGAGAGGAGAATCGAAAAGAATGCAACTCCCACGGGTTGAGATAAGAACAGTTTAGTAACTAAGGTATAACACAAATCACTACTGCTACCACCAATAATAATAATGCTAAAGGAAATAACAAGAGGAAAGAATACAACACCTCAACACCAGCCGACCAATAACTCGCCCCACTCCCCCCACCCGAGCACCAACCAATACCTCCCCCAAACCTGCAGTCCCAGCCCTTCCGGGATAACTCCCGGTTACATCCTGGGCATGACGTGCTGTGGCATGGAATACCTCTTTGGACAGTTTGGGTCAGGTGTCCTGTCTCTGCTTCCTCCCAGCCTCCCCTCCTCCCTGGCAGAGCATGAGGCTCAGAAAGTCCTTGGCCAGACCAAACATTCGAGCAGCAACTGAAAACATTGGCGTTATCAGCACTGTTCCCAGGCCAAAAGATCAAAATACAGCTCTGCACTAGCTCCTAAGAAGGAGAAAAATGACTGCTACTGCTGAACCCAGGACACATACACATTTAGTTTATTTGGTTCAGTAAGCATTAGCTTGAAATTGAATTTAGTCTAAAAGTATTTGCTCCATCATAAAATCAGAATTTCAAGGATTTTTTTTTCTAAGGGCAAAAAGGAATTGAGCAGAAGATGTAAAAAAAAAAATGTTACATGCAAATGACCTTTTCAGAAAAAAAATTCCAGCATGCAGATTTGATACTCGTGCCTGTCTATTACAAACGATATCAAATTTATATTAGCTACTGATGATTAGCACATTAATTACCAGTTAGGACCAAAAATCAGCTACCACTACACCATTATGGAAGATTTATCTAATTCTTTTTCTCTGCTACAGGTATTTTTGAGAAATACAGTATGCATTTAAAAAAAATAGCTGCCATAAATATTACAGTCATTTTGTAATATTTAATGTTCAAAAAGTAATATCCATATTCAGTGTATAACATTTTTGAATTTGTGTACTTATAAAGGGTTTTGCCCTAGATATCCCTCTGATTTGAGGTGATTAGAAAGTAAGGCTGTATGCAATGACTTCACTGCTTACAAAATTTGATGTTAAATTTTCAATTCTGCAATTCACAATGTAAACAAGCTACTTGCATGGAATCACTTAGGAGAATTCATCCAATCAAACTTGGTATGGGAAAAGTGGATAAGGAAAAACAGCCTTTTGGTATTAATCTAATGTCCCTTCTTTGGCTGAACCATCTGCAACATTTATAGTTTTCTTATAGACTTTTGGTCAGATCCACAGTTCAGTGAGTGTATGTTTCTTTAATTTACTGAGTGTGTATTAAGTCAGACTTTTCCCCTTATATGATAGAAACAGATGTCATACATCCCTGCTTCAATTTTGGGTTTTTTTGTTTTTTTTTTTGTCCCAAGTGAGCCATAACACTTTGCTTGGATATTTCACATGAAAGATTTACTTTCAAAGTAACACCTGGTACTGGAAAACACAGATTTCAGCATTGTTTCAAAAGGAAGAGATGTAGAGATGGCACAAACTTGAAATGCTTTTAAGAATGTATTTTGATATTCACAAAAACACCTCTCTGATAACCAATGTCCACCTGCGGTTTTCCATATACAAGCCAGTTCTGCATAAGACACCTCAAATGCAGAGGAAGCAGTAATTTTCTAAATGAGGTCCAGTTTATCTTAATTTCTCAACCAGATGTCCAAATTTTATTTCTTTAAGAAAAATCAAGGAAAATAATATAAAGTTATTCTTGTGGTTTAAACAAAGTCAACCATAAATCACGCAGTTGCTCTCTAATTCCCCCCTGCTTCTTGCCCTCCCCCTACTCCCAGAGAGACAGAGAGGAGAATTGAAAAGAATGCAACTCCCACAGGTTGAGATAAGAACAGTTGAGTAACTAAGGTATAACACAAATCACTGCTGCTACCACCAGTAATAATATTGATAAGGGAAATAACAAGGGAAGAGAATACAACACCTCACCACCAGCCAACCGATAACTCGCCCCACCCAGCCCGACTGAGCACCGACCGATACCTCCTCCAACCTTGCAGTACCCTAGCCCTTCTGGGTAACTTTCAGTTACATCCTGGGCATGATGTGCTGTGGTATGGAATACCTCTTTGGCTAGTTTGGGTCAGGTGTCCTGTCTCTGCTTCCTCCCGTCTTTCCCTCCTCCCTCGCAGAGCATGAGGCTCAGAAGGTCCTTGGTCAGACTAAAACATTTGTGTTATCAGCTCTGCTCCCAGGCTGAAAGTCAAAACACAGTGCTGCACCAGCGACTAAGAAGGAGAAAAATGACTGCTACTGCTGAATCCAGGACAGTTATCCAGGTGGCAATCCTATTTTACCTATAACTTCCATATTTCAAAGACATGGGCTTCAAATCTTAGTAAGAAAAAAAAAAAAAATTATATACTTTTATAATTATAAGAAGGGTTTCTTATTTGAATAACCAAATCTAACAGGTGGTTTGCAGTGTCAGGATTTCTATTTTTTCCTAGGGGAACTGTTGATAAACATTTTTTATGCTGTTTGTCTCCATGAAACCAGTGGTGGGGAATAAAGACTGACTAAAAAGACTGATAAATGGTGAGGCACAGGACAAAAATCAGAATAGCAGCACTAGTGATTGTGGCAGGTGGTCATCCCAGAGCACTTATGGCTACAGTCCTAAGGTTTTTGAGGGCGCTGTGGCAAAATAGTGTGAATAAACAAAAAGTGTTAATATTCCAGATGATGGATGAAAGCTTATCCAAAACAGACATCAGAAAAAAGTTTAAAAAGTGGAATGTATACTTTCTATATAATTCTTATATAGAATATATGTCAAAGGTGATAGAAATTGGCAATCTGGGCCAGTTGATGTCTTTGATATTGAATAAGAAACAAGCGATGACATTTCTTAAAACCGAAGAGGAATAATTCTTGATATAGCAATAGCTATATAGCATTTAAAATGTGATTGGCTTAAAAGAGCAATCTACATAAATGAGTTTATAATGGAATTCTGACAAATGCAAAGGTATTACTACAGCTTAAATGAGAGCATGTAATAGTCTAAGAAGATGACTTACAGGAAAAGTTATAAATCAGGTAATTTGTTTTCCTTTCATGAAAGGAATTATCAGGGTTCAGGATGTTACATGTGATGGTGTCCTTGAAAAAAAAAGTAAATAAAAAGGTAGTCCATAGTAATGAAAAAGTGAGGGAAATGGTGTGAGAAAAAATAGGCAATTTCATTGGAGTCATTTGTAATTAAGCTAGGGCCTAGACAGTAGAAGGAGAAAGCAGCTGAGTTGGGAGGAAGTGGTTTGTGTAGCAAAAAAGGCTTTCTATACTCCTATAGTAGATTTCATATTTGTAAATAAGACAAAAAAGAAAAGAAAGGGGCCAAGATCAGACGTCTTTGGATTATTTGTATAATTCTGAAGATAAGGAAGGAAGGTGAGGAGAAAGATTCTTTTGGGCTTCCTTTCTGAGGAGAACAAGATGTTAAGCTACTAAGCAGTGTGTTCCACAGGTCTTGCCTTTTATTTGCATTCTCAATTTTAAGTTACTTATTAAAAAAAAAAACCCAACAAAACAAACATGCCAAAAGTGTAATTCTAGTGCACTTCAGGGTGTTTACAAAACATAATGATTTTTTTCTTTTTCTTCTTTGTTTAAAGTGAGGCCTTTCTTACTCCTGTGAAAACATCCTTGGATTCTTTAGAGTACTTATCCCAGAAATTCTTTTCTGGAACAAATTTACCATTATCTGTAAAGCAAAAGTTTTTCTATCCATTGGCATACTAAATTAATTGTCTTTTCTCAGTTTCAGCCTGTACCCCTTGAATTCAGTTACGAATGAAATAATGAAACTTTTTTCATATACCTTTAACAAAAAATACTGAGCTTTCAATACCAACTTTGCTTTACAAACTATCAGGCTTAATCTTCACATAAGAAATAAGGAAGAAAAGTAGGTGGAGAAGGAAAAACTTTAGTGGAGTCTACTGTTGTACCATGGATTAATTTTTATTTCCGTAGTGAGAAAATGCAGAATGTAAACACTGTAATTTAGAATTACTGTCTAATATTTAGTTAATCAACAAATGCTCAGCTGCCAAGCCAAATAAGTGGCAAAACATTACTATCAGATTAATATTAGAATTAATATCAGAATAATAAAAAATAAGATTTTAATTGAAAACAAATATATGTCATTCAGACAATATCAGCTTATCATAAACTCAGTCACATACTGATACTTGCGGAGAACATTGAAAAGTCAAGCTATGCAATGGTACCTATGATCTGGGTGGGAGGGAACCCAGTGAAAAATGTTCTTTGATCTTAAATTTCCGAGAAAACTTTCTGCCCTTTTGGTTACATGGTGTAAATTGGCAGATTGAAAGAAACCAGTCACAGAGCAGCCAGATTTTCTGTGAGATGGATGTTCTCCTTCAGGACCTTCCTGTGCCCAGGGTGCCATGGGGGGCCTGGACCAGTGGAGACGCGTCATTTCACTTCTATGGGTCTGAGCTGTTAACATGCTTACCGAGTGCAGAAGAAAAGGCAATGTCATTGTGAGTTTTACCCATTCGAGTCAGGCGTTCTTAAAATTTTAAATAGTATGTAGGTATTTCCTAGAGTATAGATCAGTAAGCAGTTCTTCTCTCAATGAAGTGGTGATAGTAAAACACTTAAAGTTATTAATGTAATTTGCCAACATTTGCATGTGATGAAGTACAACTACATAGGAACTTCTTTTCTTCTTGGTTTCTTTGACTTCATAAAAAGCTAAGTATTACTTCTAATAATAGTTTTATTTTATTGCCAGAAATCACTATAATGTATTGGACCATGCTTGGTTAGAATACTCTAGTTTAACCAGGTGTTACCCATTGTAATATCTCAAAAGAACAAAATAAATGCAGATGTCTGATTTTTATATCATTTAAGTCTCTTGAATAGTCTGGGTTATTTTACTTAGGAAAGGAAAATGTATCCTTTATGTTCACAGAAGTCAGGCTGGAGAGTTTATTATTATAGTTTCTTCTATTGTTCATAGAATCATAGAATAGTTAGGGTTGGAAGGGTCCTTAAGATCACCTAGTTCCAACCCCCGTGCCATGGGCAGGGGCACCTCACACTAAATCATGTCACCCAAGACTCCATCCAACCTGGCCTTGAACACTGACAGGGGTGGAGCACTCACAATCTCCCTGGGCAACTCATTCCAGTGATTCACCACCCTTTCAGTAAAGAAATTCCTTATATCTAACATGAACTTCCCCTGTTTAAACCCATTACCCCTTGTGCTATTGTTACAGCCCCTAATGTAGAGTCCCTCCCAGGCATCATTCTAGGCCCTCTTCAGATACTGGAAGGCTGCTATGAGGTCTCCACACAGCCTTCTCTTCTCCAGGCTGAACAGCCACAAGTTTCTCAGCCTGTCTTCATACGGGAGGTGCTCCAGTCTCTGATCATCTTTGTGGCCCTCCTCTGGACTTGTTCCAACAATTCCATGTCCTTTTTATGTTGAGGACACCAGAACTGCACACAATACTCCAGGTGAGGTCTCACGAGAGCAGAGTAGAGGAGCCGGATCACCTCTTTTAACCTGCTGCATCCTTCTTTTGATACAGCCCAGGATACAGCTGGCTTTCAGGGCCATGAGTGCACCTTATTGATAAAAGTGGATAAAATGGATCTCTGTCCCAGAAAAATTCTTATTATAATCTTAAATATTACTTTCTTAATCAAACCCAGTAACAAATCACTTTAATCTATTGCTATTAGCACCACTTTCTTTTCTTAAATTCCTATTACCTCAGCTGTCAGGTATTCTAAAGAAACAGAGATAGCTATTAGTAACGCGACATTCCTGTCACTCTTGTAAGAAGCAGAATATACCTGATCATGATAAGGATCTTGGACAGATACAGCAATGCTTTGTGCACTTAATTCTGGTTTCTAAGATTCTGTGTTTTCCTTATGCTTTCAAGCATTTTCTAATGAAAAAGAAAAGGTAAACAGAAGCATGTGCTTTGGCAGCAGACCAAATGTCAGGCTAGTATTCCAAAGTACCCTGAAATATCATCCAAATTAAATCTTCAGGTGAGTTGCCTGAAATTTTTCAGTTGCTTAACCAAGTAATGACCTTTTCTTTTTAATCTTATGTAGGCAAATCTGTAATGTAGACTAAAATATTCAGTAATTAAAACTGCTTTCAAAAAATAATTTATTCAGAATCTCTGACAAACAGGTGATAAAAAAAATCCACATTAATGCTAAATGCTTACTCTCCATGAGGACGCATTGCTGGCTCATGGACAGCTTGCTGTCCACTAAGACCTCAGGTCATTCTCCTAGCAGGTCAACCCTTAACATATATTGGTGTGTGGGGTTGTCTCTCCCCAGGTGCAGGACCCTACACTTGCCTTTGTTGAACTTCATTAGGTTCCTCTCCGTCCAGCTCTCCAGCCTTCTCAGTTCTCACTGAATGGCAGCACAACCATCTGGTGTACTAGTCACTCCTCCCAGTTTTGTATTATCAGCAAACTTGCTGAAGGTACACTCTGTCCCACATTGTCCCAGAGTCAATTCAGGTCACTGATGAGTTAAGTTGCATAAAACTGGACCTGGTGCTAACCCTGGGGAGCACTGGCCTCCAACTAGACTGTGCCACTGACCACAACCCTCTAACCTCTGCCATTCAGGTAGTTCTAAATCCACCTCACTGTCCACTCATCAGGATGTTATAGGAAAGAAACAGTGTCAAAACCTTGCTGAAGTCAAGGTACGCAGCATTCACTGCCCTCCCCTCATCTACCCAGCCAGCTGTTCACCATAGAATCGCTATCATAGAATCATAGAATAGTTAGGGTTGGAAAGGACCTTAAGATCATCTAGTTCCAAGCCCCGTGCCATGGGCAGGGACACCTCACACTAAACCATCCCACACAAGGCTTCATCCAACCTGGCCTTGAACACCGCCAGGGATGGAGCATTCACAACCTCCCTGGGAAACCCATTCCAGTGCCTCACCACCCTAACAGGGAAGAATTTCTTCCTTATATCCAACCTAACTTCCCATTTAAGTTTTAACCCATTACCCCTTGTCCTGTCACTACAGTCCCTAATTAAGAGTCTACCCCCAGCATCCCTATAGACCCCCTTCAGATACTGGAAGGCTGCTATGAGGTCTCCATGCAGCCTTCTCTTCTCCAGGCTGAACAGCCCCAACTTTCTCAGTATGTCTTCATACGGGAGGTGCTCCAGTCCCCTGATCATCCTCGTGGCCTTCCTCTGGACTTGTTCCAGCAGTTCCATGTCCTTTTAATGTTGAGGACACCAGAACTGCACACAATACTGCAGGTGAGGTCTCACAAGAGTAGAGTAGAGGGGCAGGATCACCTCCTGTGACCTGCTGGTCACGTTCCTTTTGATGCAGCCCAGAATATGGTTGGCTTTATGGGCTGCGAGCGCACACTGATGCCGGCTCATGTTCATTTTCTTATCAACCAACACCCCCAAGTCCTTCTCCGCAGGGCCGCTCTGAATCTCTTCTTTGCCCAGCCTGTAGCTGTGCCTGTGATTGCTCTGACCCAGGTGTAGGACCTTGCATTTGTCATGGTTAAACTTCATAATATTGGCATCAGCCCACCTTATTGGCCAAGCGTAATTTCCCCTTGGTGAACCCATGTTGAGTACTCCTGATAACCGCCACATGCTTAGACATGATATTCAGGAATGCTGTTCCCTTTTCTTTGTAGGGACTGAGATGAGGATGACTGGCCTGTAGTTTCCTAGGTCCTTCTTCTCGCCCTTTTTGAAGACTAGACTGACACTGGCTTTCCTCCAGTCCTCAGGCACTTCTGTTCTCCATGATCTCTCAAAGATGATGGAGAGCAGCTTAGCAATCACATCTGCCAGCTCCCTCAGCACTCTGGGGTGCATCTCATCAGTGCCCATGAACCCTAGAGGTGGTTGGCCGCCTTGTTCTCCTCTTGGGAAGCAATTAAGGAACACTTATCACTTGTCTGGTTGGCCTGGCTTATTCCCCAGTTGTATGTGATGGCGTGAACATTGCCGCTTTGGACCTTGCTCCCTGAGTCCTTCAGTTTAAAGCCTGCCTCACAGTTTAATCTTCAGTCCTATTTGCCTGTTTTCCTCTGAAGCAGTTACTTCTAGGAGATATGATATGCATTTTTCCCTAGAGTTCAGGACTTCTAAGACTTTTGGCCTGGAGTCATAGCTACTTGTAGTAATGGTATTTCACCTGAAAAAAGATCTGCCAGCATGAGATGAACAAACATTGCCCAGTGATTTCTTTGAAAAGCTTTTTTGCTGTTTTCTGTATATATCATCTCAACATGAAAAAAAGGGGTAGCAGAGAGGACACTGAAATAGAGCTTTATATTGGATTTGCAGTCTGACAGAGAATGCAAATGTTCAGGAAAAGAAAAAGGGTAATGTCTAATGTATACATTATGCTTTTTCCAAAATATCATAGATAGCAATAAACAGTGGTTTTAAGTATTTGTTATGCACTAGAGATGTGTGAAGGTTTCATTCCAGATCATTGTAGTAATGAGCATATGTTTGAAAATAAATTAAATGAGTGCCTTAAATTTGAAATTGATATTTTAAATGGTTGCCTGGTGGGTAAAATTATACTTAATAAAAAATGACAGGTATAACTATATAGTTATATTAATGCTGTTACTAATTAGCTTATGTGTTTCTTTGAGATAGAGTGGACGAAGACACCTTTAATTCCACCAAGTAAAAATGCGTATTTCTAACAGCAAATGAGATGAAACATGTCTCATCTTATTTTATAGTTGGCCCACAATTAAATAGCAGTAAACTTTGAACATAATTGCATCGTTATATATCATGCTTCTATGATATGATATCAGATATTGCTGGCATTTTTTATGTATTCAATTAAAACATTCTTTGGTGTTCAGTTTCCAACAATATGATGATGCTGTTTATATTGTTTAAAAGGTATTTTTTTCTATTATTTTGTTTTCAAGAAAAGTATGAGAAATGAGAGAAATCTTTCCAAGACAGAAAAATGACACTTAGGTTTGTGCTTTCATACTCTTACCCCACACAGCATGTGAATGCAGTTTATATATGTTTATTTTAAACTGAAAAAAAAAAAAATAAGGAAAAAGAGGTGATAGATCTGATCTGGGAATTTAATGATTGAGTTTTGATTTTTTCTTATTGAAAAATTATGGAAAAAATTATTTAAATATTTAGAAAAATGTAGTCTAAAAGAAAAAAAAGTGTTCTTAAGGTAATGCCTCAATGTAATAAACACAACTGACCTCAGAAAAGGACTAGTATAAAGTATAGCTAAAAACTTTAAATCTGAATGAAATTAAGATTCCAGGCAGATACTTATTGAAACATCAGGGTGTGTCTATGCATACAACAGAGAGCAACATAAATGGCAGAAAAAAAAATGGATATGTGGAAATAGAAGTGCCAAAATCTCAACTTGGTTAAGTGAGGAAGGATTAAGGAGAGTTAAATTAGGTTAAGTCTACTATGGGACTTGAGGGAAGGGGTGAAAATTGCTGTTGCATATTTTGTTTTTCCAAAAAGGAATGGTCAATAACCTCAAGAATTATCCTTAAGTGTTGGTTTTATACCTAAGTATAATCAGTGGCAAAACATTGACTGAATTAATACTTTTCTAAATGTAAATAAAATTAAGATAAATTTAATATTATGTAGCAGTTCCTCAGTGAGTAGATAGTTGCTGCTTGCAAGTATCTCTATAACAGGTCAGCTGCAAAAAAAAAAAAGGGTCTATTAAATTAATGTCTGGCTGTAAAGTGATCAGAAATGTGTTTATAAAATACAGACTTTTTTATTCTTTTTTAACATAGCTATAACAATTAATCTCTTCTAGGAAAATAAGGAATACAGGTTGCAAGCAAATCTTTTTTCCACTTCCCCCTAAGGTTACAAAATAAGAAATTGGCATGGCAGACACTATGTTCTCTTTTTCTTTTCTCCGTTCTTCTATAAGCTTAACTTGAGATCAAAAGCTGTTTTTAGAGAACAAAGCTGGTTTTAGAGAACAAAGTAGCATTTAATGAAGCAGAGGGAATATTTTTCAAAGTTCCATCAAATTTTCTTCAGTCAGCTTGTAATTTAGTGTCATGTTTCCTACTATGTATAAAATTGAATTATATAAAAATCAGGTCTTTAGAAATCATTATTTAAGCCCTCCTAGATTGCCAGTATGCTGGATATGCATTATGCTATAGGTGTGCTACTACATGCACCTTCAACATAGCTTTGGTTTCATTTAGTGTAATCCATATCAAAAGATTCTTCTGGTTCCATTTATTGGAAAGTTTGCTGTCTTATCGAGCAATTAATGCTAACATACATATGTCTACATGTTTTCTAATTCTTTCTCTTTAAAAATATGTAATGGCAAATAAACAAGAAAATGGGTAAAAATTATCACAAAGATGGGCTATTATGTAAAATTGGTATGGAGGCTGCATTTGCCAATTCTGGTTTTATGTATTTTAGTTTATTTTTTTATTTTCTTTTTCCTGGGTAGATTCATAAAGTCAGAAAAGTTCATGTTGATCACATAATTTGATCTCCTTTATGATAAATCAAAGGCCCAATTATTGTTGAAGTTTTAATACTGCTCTTGAACTAGATTCTTTCTAACAAAATGTTGATTTAAGAAACTGCAGTCATGGAGAATTAACTCAGCCTTAAGTAAATGGTCTAATGTATAATTGCATTCTTTTATTAAAAAGATTTTAAAAAATCAGATTTAAGAAAAGAATCTACTTCTGTTGTCAGCATATGCAGTTTTACTCCAGCTTAATGCTTTATCATCACTTTTTATGCCAGACTAAGAAGCCGTCTAAAGTTCTGTTCCCCAGAGAGGTGTTTAAAGACTGCATAAAATAGCTCTGTGATAAACTGAGTCAACTGAATTCCTTGAAACAGGATTTGACTAGAAAAGGAAGCATATATTCAAATTTTAATGTTTTTTAGTAATGTCCTTGAATGCTCCTCAATATTTTACAGTTTTTTGCCATTGTCTGGATAGACAGAGTGATGGCTACAATAATAGGTATGCCAATAAAGAAGAAAAGTAACTTAATGTGATATGTTAACCCTGTCTGGAAACCAAATGCTCACGAAAGTCACTCTTATCAGTTCTCTTCTGTGCTGGAGAGGGGAAAGACTCACGGGTCAAGATAAGTTCAGGGGGAGATCACTGACCAATTGCTGTCACAGGCAAAACAGACTTGGCTTGGGGAGGTTAGTTTAATTTATTACCAATGAAATCAAGCAGGGTAATGAAAAAAACACAAACAGCTAAATCTTAAAATGCCTTTCTCTCACCCCTCCCCTCTTCCTGGGCTGAACTTTACTCATGAATTCTCTACCTCCTCCTCTCAAGCAGAGCAGTGGGTTGGGGAATGGGGATTATGGTCAGTTCATCACATGTAGTCTCTTGCTGCTCTTTCCTCCTCAGGGACAGACCCCTTACACTATTGCCCTGCTCCAGCAAGTCCAGAAACCATTCTTCCTGAACTTCTTCAACATGAGTTCTTCCCATGCTTAAGTTCCTCATGAACCACTCCAGTGTGGGTCCTTTCCGCAAGTGCAGTTCTTCAGGAACAGACTGCTCCAGCCTGCGTACCCTGCAGGGTCACCAGTCCTGCAGAAAACCTGCTCCAGTGTGGGCTCCTCTTTCCACAGGGTCACAGGCCCTGCCAGGAGCCTGCTCCAGCAAGGGCTTCCCATGGGGTAGCAGCTATCTTTGGGTATCCCCCTGCTCCAGCATGGGGTCCTCCATGGGCTGCAGGTAGAGATCTGCTCCAACATGGACCTCTGTAAAATAATATTCATTATGTCTTATGAATTTAACAAAAGTTGGACAGGATCCTTTATATTTAAGAAATCACTAATTTTAATTTATCAGTTCATTTTTGTTTCTCTCCTAGAAAGACATTTAATAGAATATTCATTGTGTTCTGGGCTATCAAATAGTTACCTGGTTATATTTGTATTTATCTCTCAAGAAACTTCAAAGGGTTTCTATTGCTGGAGAAATCTTGTCCCTCATATAGGTCACTCGCCTTGATGTCCCACAGGCCATCTCACATTTTTTCTTACTGCACTGTACAGAAGAGCCTAAAGTGTGCAATCACTTGTTCTCTGCTGTGTTTAGGTGTTCTGTAGCTCACAGTTCACAAAAAATGTGAATATTTATTCTATAATATAAATAATATAAATATATAATATATATATTATTTATACAGAAGACTTTTTTCTCTAAGAAAGATAAACTGTATTCTTTGAACTGTTACTTCTATTCAGTACACCAGAAAATGCTTTGGCATATAAAAGGTCATTTAATTGTTATAATTAATGGCTGCTCATGATCTTATGGCATCACAAGCACACATCTTTTGTTTAAGGTTTTGTTTATTTCTTTCATTACACTAGGGTAGAGATTTCTCGAATAGTGAAAATTTTTCAGCGTGCTATTTCAGAAATCTATTTCCATCATATGTTAATGTTTATGCATAAAGCATCCTGCTTACTTGTCGTTGGTTGACGAACAGCTTGTCATGCATGCACGACTGACTTTCTTCTAAGGATATTTAAAATTCCTTATATGAAGATTCTTATACGAATAGATATTCTCAAGTAACTAAATGAGAGGGGAAAAGCCCTTACTGTATTTTTTTTTTTTATGGTCTAAGTATTACTTTATTGAATTTTGTTTTCCTTTTTTTTCCCATCAGTACTTAACATTTGCTAATTAAAGCCAATTACTTAAATTGAGCAATATATCTTTCTGCTTTTTAAGTACTTAAGCTTTTCTCATACAATAATGGTAATATTAAACCAAAATTTAACTCCTGGAGAAAAGGACTTAGACTTTGAAGAGATAATGAATCAGAGATCAAAAAACTTCTGAGCTCAAGCTGTTTGCCAGGACTTAGTACTTACTCAAATTAATATGATCGCACTGGTGCAGGACTTGAATGTAAGGTATTCTAACTTTCATCAGTTTGTTGTGGATATTCCCGTGAAATAGTTTTGAAGAGCTCATTAGGAGATTGTTCTTTTCCCTGCTTTAGTCTATGCTGCATTAGGTATATGATCGTGAAACAGCTAAAACACCATTAGTAACTATAGATGTTTATTAAAAATGCTTTTGACTCTGAATATGCATTCTTAACAGCTGCTTTCTACAAGCCTACTAAGCTCCATTCCTCAGTGACTGTAAAGCATAAAGAAAACGCGATTTGGCTGACTAAACCAATCCTATTTGTTAGATGTTTTGTTTATACTCCCCTGGTCATACCTTCCAGTCTTCTGAGGTCTGATGCTATAGAACTCGCATCCATTTTCATAGAATAGTTAGGGTTGGAAAGGACCTCAAGATCATCTAGTTCCAACCCCCCTGCCATGGACAGGGACACCTTTTGCTAAAGATGCTTTAAGGTGGTGTTTTATTATATCTGCAGATCCCTAGAGGAGATCTTAAATCAAATATATTTACAAAGACTATTACTGTGTTAAGGTAATGGATTTCTTTTAAGAATAATGCACATTAATACACATAATTAAGTGTAACAGTTATATTTTGATAGTGTTCACTGTATCTAGTGCAAACAGTTAAAACACAGAAAACTCACACCAGATTGCCAGACTGCAGGAATGTCTGTCTTAAGTGTTTGGTGAAGAAGGGATTTTGATTTTGCTTTTGTATTACAGTGAGCAATAGTAAGAATTCTTTTGAACCCTATGCCCCAGTTCTAAGTTCTTTTAGTGTCATCACTGTTTTAGAACATAAGATATCAAAGTTTGCTGGTCAGGACGTGCTCACAAAAGAAGTCAAGCTGTTTAATAAACATCAGAATACCAATGCACTGGAAGAATCTTATTTATAATCAAATGCAGTCTTTTGCTGCTGTAAACATAAGTTGTAAAAAAAGTTGCAAACTTTTTAGCTATATTAAACATTATTTAATGATTTATTAAATAATAAATTACATAATTAATCCTAAAATTCTTTATTTTCAATAAAAAATTCTTTTATGTATTTTTCAGGTTAAATTTAAAATTTTCAGAAGTCCAAATGTATAGAAACAAACAAAAAAAAAAAAAACCCATTTAAAAACCAACCCATTTTTTTATTTTTGTAATTTTTATTTCTTGTTTTCATTTGCATCTTTTGTTTATATAATATTTTAACATAATTTAGTTGTCTAATATAGATAATAATAAAGAGTGTGAAACTAGAGAAAAGTTTCACTTTTGCTGCCTGGCAATGAGTTTGATGTAAAGTGTGTTAGCATTGTTGATGCAACATGGAAAACCAATTAACAATGAGATGACCTTTTCTTTCTCTATACAGTTGTCATTCAGCATCTCTAATGAGTATCTTGAGTTTCTGAAAACCTTTACTAAAAAAGTATGGTAATTTCCAATGAGCATGTTGATGGCTGAAGCAGAGCTTTTGATAAATGAATACCTTTTATCAGCCTTGCTCTCTGGGACCCGTGAGGAAAGGTTTTACATTGTGTATCATTTAGCCAGCTTATGATGTAGACATACACTGAAAATAAAGACAACGCTGAAGTCCAAGCTGAATTATAGGACCACTCCTTTGCATAGAAAGGTAATATGATATAAAGAGCTCACAAGCAAATAAACAGTGTATGTAGCTCTACATAGTGCTCACAATGTATTAAATGTCCATGAAATGCTGTGAATTGACAAAGGTACTCAGTCACTATAGAGTGAACTATAGTCTACTTCTCTAAACCCTTTTATCTTAACCACAAAATGGAGAAAGTCTACTTATTCTTCGGGGGACTCAGGTTATTTTGGCATGTAAATGTATTTTAACTACGGCATCTTTTGGGGGGAGATTTCAGAGATTTTGAAATAACCCTCTTATTTTTGTAAGGTACATTAACATCTTCATACACTTGAGATAAACTACATGGAAATCATACGGGTTGGTGTTTTGATGCATAGATACCTATCTCAAGATTTTTGGGGCAACAGTGTGACAGGAAGAGCTGTAAATAATTTGTAAAGAATTCAGAGAAGGATTTTTGCCACTTTTTCTGTTTGTATGCAAACTGAAAGTACCCTCAGGGTCAGAGAGTTGAACTGCATTTAGGAAGAGGTTGATGTTCAAAATATAGTGAAAATTGGAGTGTAAAAAGTGACATAACTTTCCACAATGGGGAATCTATAGGTCAATTAGAAATAGTTAAATATTGCTTCTAAAGAGTTTTCAGAAAACACGAGAAAGAAATCTCCAAGATAAGTGAAAGATAGAAGATAAATCTGACCTGTAACAGAGCTGGGCAGGCAAGTGCTTAAAAGAAAGATGGTAAGTGTCACTGGACAGCTGGCAAATGAGTAAAGATGCTGCCTCCCATCTTTCCAGAAAAGTTTTAAGGAGCAAAAGAAAGAAACTGAGAGGGGAATGATGAAAGGCAATTGATATAGATCTTTCCTTAGATGCCTGACATTAATGAGTCTGTAATAGGCTTATTCTAATAAGTTATCTTTTGCTGAAATAAATAAAGTTAAACATTTATGTTAATAAGAAATAGAGTATCAGGACAGATTAAAAAGGTAGGAGTCAAAAGTAAAATATCGAACTATGCATTGCTAGTCAGCTACAAATAGTTTGATCACAAAACATGTAACTTAGCATTGCAGGACCATTAAATTATCTCCTTTAATATGATGTATTTCTTACACAAGCACATAATAATTATGTATGAGCACAGACATTAACATAAAGTTATGTGAAACATTTCTACTTTTGTAGTAAATATAAAAGATTATGACACTTTTTGTCTTTAGCAGACGTTGCCTGTTTATGTGGTTGAGAAACTCTTATGCTGGACATTTGTTCTGGTTCTTGAAGGCAAGTATGACAGCATACACCAAATAAAGTACTTTACTGATATATATCAGAAGATATATGCTACCAAAGTACTCTTTACTGGGTAGTGCAGAGGGATTGAGGAAGAGGTGTTTTTTTTTCATTTATTTTAAGATTTGAGAATTTGATTTGTTTTCAAAAAGTGTGGTTTATGTTTATGTCTACTGTGTTGCTATCTGCCAAACTACTCATGAACCTCAGTAGCTGAAGCTTAAAATAAGGCAATTAAGCTATAGGAGTTTAGGATAAGGTTTGATTTGTTTAGGCTTCATCTTTGTAAGGGTTTGTTCAAAATATTTTGTGGATTAGTTATATTCAGGATAATATTTTGACAGGCCTTTTTCTGGAGCACCTGATGCCTTGCTGCAAGTCCCAGTGTTACTGAATTCTGTGCGAAAGCTGTGAGCTGGATCCAATAGTCATGGAAACATTGAGGAATCTGGACATAGACAAGGGATTCCTGAAACTGGTATACTATGACTGCTCCCCTGGGATTCAAGATCCACAATTTGAGTGGCTTGACTATATTATAGAGCTTCTGTGTCTGTTTCATGGAATTACAGAATGGCTGAGGTTGACAGGGATCTCTGGACATCGCCTAGTCCAACCCCATTGTTGGTATCAGTCAGCTAGAGCAGGTCATACAGGGCTTCAGTTATCACGTTTCAAATGTCTCCAAGGTTGGAGACATCACAGTCTCTCTGTGCAACCTGATCCAGTGTTTGACCACCATAGAATCATAGAATAGTTAGGGTCGGAAAGGACCTTAAGATCATCTGGTTCCAACCACCCTGCCATGGTCAGGGACACCTCACACTAAACCATGTCACCCAGGGTTTTGTCCAACCTGGACTTGAACACCGTCAGGGATGGAGCATTCACAGCTGCGCTGGGCAACCCATTCCAGTGCCTCACCACCCTTTCAGTAAAGAACTTCCTCCTTATATCCAATCTAAACTTCCCCTGTTTAAGTTTTAACCAGTTACCTCTTGTCCTACCACTATAGTTCCTAATGAATTTTCCCTCCCCAGCATCCTTATAGGCTCCCTTCAGATACCGGAAGGCTGCTATGAGGTCTCCACACAGCCTTCTCCAGGCTGAACAGCCCTAAATTTCCTCACAGTTAAGACTCCTCTTACATTTAAATGTAATTTCCTGTATTTCAATTTGTGTCTAATGTTTCTTTTCCTACTATTGGGTGCCACTGAGTGGAGTCTGTCCCTCTTTTCTTTACACACTCCTATCACATCTTCATACGTTACTGCTTGGCATGCCTTCTCTTGCAACTTGGGCTGGCACCAACCTATACAGCAGGAAGAATTATAAACTTTCCAGTGCTTCCTGCTGCAGAACTAAATTTTAATCTGTGAGACTTGGTTTTGGAAAAACTGGAAGAAAGAGCAACTGGAAAATGCTAGGCTAGTTTCATCATAGGAAATTTGAAGGGAAAATAATGCTTCATTTAGACCAAAACCAATTAATTAAAAAACAAATAACTCAAACCCTACAGGTGTATCATAATTTTTACTAATGTTTTATCTGCTCTGTTTAGACCTATCACATTTACACTCACTCGCTGCTCCCTGCCCTGATGCATTATTTTACCTATAATTTTCTTAGACTAATTTGACTACATTATTAGAGCACAGCTGAAAATTGTATGTATAAAATCTGAGTTGTCCTTTCCAGTAGCTGGAGCTGCTGGTAGATAATAACTTATTAGAAATTACAGTTACACATAGCATGTACATATAATAACCTATTTCTAGGTTGGTTTGTCCACAGCTCTTACCTTACAATGTTCACTTTCAGACGTTTTATATGAAGATCAAAAACTGGAGGGTTAGAAACATATTTTCTATGATTAGGCCCATACAGTCAGCTCTCCACTTAGGCACAATTTCATTCTTTGGCCTTGTTTTCGTGAAGTTCATTGTCAGTAACATTTGTAAAGGGATTTTTCAGATTTTTTTGACACATTAAGCAATGAAAGAGAGTCCACCTCCCACATTACAGCTTTCCATGTCTCCTTGCAACTAAGGTTGTTAGAAGGTCAACAAGAAATGCTTGTTCAAACTAGTTGTCTAAGTGTTAACACCTAGAACAAGAATATGCATTAGAATTTGTCACTAACAGTACTGTCTGATGTGAAGAAATATGTAAAAAAATGGGTGTTTTTTTCTTTTATAATGTAGGTCTGAAGGAATCAAAGCAAATTTTACTTCTTCAGTAAAGAACAGTACAGTACAATAATACGCAGAAATCAAAACCTATGAGAACCATAATATAAATATCGTTTAAGAGCAGGACACTAGTATGTTGTAGCCTCATTGGGCTTGTTTATCTAGATAATTATATAAATACTTTACTAAAGCATAATCCATTCACTTTAAAACATCTTAGAGCTCCTTTTATGAGGTTCGTAATTGTATTATAAGGTACAAGAATGCTATAAAATGAATACACTATGAAGAGTTTTAGTTATAACTTTTTTTTTTTTTTAACAGAAAATAGGTTTGGCTGCAACATGATGTTAATAATAATTTTAAAATTGCTAATAAAGCTCTCCACAAGAAAACAAAACCTGACATTTTTTGTAGTATTTTGATTTCAAAAGTTGCTTTTATTTTTATAGTGAATTCTTTGGAGATTTGACACAAGAAATTTCATTTGCAGTAAAATTAGTGTTACCAGAAATATAGATATCATATGTATTGTCCTTTCTGTGGATGTTACAGTGTTGGAGCTCAACTTAGATGACTTTGATTACTTTAGTGGAGGTCTAACTCATAATTTTCATGTGTAGTCTTAAAAGATTCAGTCTCAGCTAAGAGAGGTTATAAGCATTTCCAATAAAATTGTTTGTTTGGAGGAATTCTCATCTGCAAAACACTGCAACTCATGCACTGAATTAAAAATGTGGAATAAGGTTTTTGAATGGAATAAATATAAGCAACATCTGAGTGTTAACATGCTTGATACACAGCTGCAGGAGCTAATTTGTATAATAAGGGCACTGCAGGTTAGGAGTGTAGGAGTACTGCAATAGGAAATGTTTGATAGTGTAAGGATATGTTGGGATGTTTTTGTTCAAATCTTTTTCAGTTAATTACTTTAAAAATATGGAATGCCTTTTTCCTTCTTTTTTTCTTTTTCTTTTTTTGCAGCCATTTAGATCTAGGCTCTTTCTTTTCTGATCAGTGTTGTCATGCTCTCTACCATTTTGTTTCCAATACTTTAATTTTAGCTTGTTTGAGACCAAGAGTTATATCTATATTTGGAAAATGCCTATGCTAATTCACACTTTCATGATACATTTTGTGTTTTGTATTTGAAAGATGATCAGCATGATGCTATATTTTTAGTTTACTGCTCTCCTTTCTATTTCATTTTCTGATATCATTGAAAGTCATAGATAGAGTATGACTAATTCCCAAAGTTATAGAGAACTCCCAGCATTCATCAGGTCTTTCTTTGGCTCTGAAAGCAAGTGTGTTTATAGAATAGAATTTATAACAGAACACATTTGTTTGCATTTGTTAAATGAGTATTTATCAAATGTTTTTTTCAAACCTGGAATGTATTTACTGCAATATCTTTGGGTCAGTATTAATAATGGTGCCATATGCCTGTGTATTTCTGAACCAGGTGGCTGTCAGTCATGCTGCCATTCAGCGAGACCTGGACAGGCTGGAGAGTTGGGCGGGGAGAAACTTGATGAAATTTAACAAGGGCAAGTGTAGAGTCTTGCATCTGGGGAAGAACAACCCCATGTACCAGTACAGGTTGGGGGTTGACCTGCTGGAAAGTAGTGAAGGGGAAAGGGACCTGGGGGTCCTGGTGGATAGGAGGATGACCATGAGCCAGCAATGTGCTCTTGTGGCCAAGAAGGCAAATGGCATCTTAGGGTGCATTAGAAAGGGAGTGGTTAGTAGGTCAAGAGAGGTTCTCCTCCCCCTCTACTCAGCCTTGGTGAGGCCGCATCTGGAATATTGTGTCCAGTTCTGGGCCCCTCAATTCAAGAAGGACAGGGAATTGCTTGAAGGAGTCCAGCGCAGAGCCACAAAGATGATTAAGGGAGTGGAACATCTCCCTTATGAGGAGAGGCTGAGGGAGCTGGGTCTCTTTAGCTTGGAGAAGAGGAGACTGAGGGGTGACCTCATCAATGTTTACAAATATGTAAAGGGTAGGTGTCAGGATGATGGAGCTAGGCTTTTTTCAGTGATATCCAGTGATAGGACAAGGGGCAATGGGTGTAAACTGGAGCATAGGAAGTTCCACGTTAACATCAGGAAGAACTTCTTTACTGTAAGAGTGACAGAGCACTGGAACAGGTTGCCCAGGGGGGTTGTGGAGTCTCCTACACTGGAGATATTCAAGGCCCGCCTGGACAAGTTCCTGTGTGATGTACTGTAGGTTACCCTGCTCTTGCAGGGGGGTTGGACTAGATGATCTTTTTAGGTCCCTTCCAACCCTTGGGATTCTGTGATTCTGTGATTCTGTGATAGGGAGCTTCAGATGAGCAAAGGTTCAATAACAGCAACAAAAAAGTCTCTTATAATGTGCACATAGCACATCCTTGTTTTTTTTTCCTTTGACTTTCTTGTTCAGTTCCAAATACCATTTGGGTATCAAATACCTATTCTTAGATGATAATTCAGTACTAGATAAATAGATTTTTTTAAATATATGATTGAAAGTCAGATGTTACTGAGCAAAGAACATCAATAATAACATAATCTTTTCTGCAGTGCTGGCTAAGTTGCTAATACTGTACATCTCTTGCAAGAATACACAGACTAGTAGGTGCTCTATCATTTATTTCCCTAAGCATCCATAGGATCATAGAATAACAGAATGGTTAGGGTTGGAAAGGACCTTAAGATCATCTAGTTCTAACCACCTGGTATGGGCAGGGAAAAATCACCCTAGACCGTGTTGTCTGAGGCTCTTCCTTTCCTTGTGGAAATTTGTTCCTAAATTATGTAAGTAGTTTCATATTTCCTACAATCTAAAGAAGAATATAATAAAGGGTTAAACACAAACATACCTAGGCAATAAGGGTTGTTGATGATTTATCACGGTATTCAGGAGTGTTAACTACATATCTTCTATGAGACTGAATATCAAATATGCAGGCTGAGCAAGAAACATAACAGAACTACTGAAATCTAATATACCACTCAAGTTGCTTTATTAAATGCATAGTGATATTTCTATGAATGCTTCTGTCTGTTGTGTGCACTGTATAAATTGTTAGTCCTAACAGGGGATAAGAACTTGGAGGGATTCAAGTTAAAAAAAAAAATAAAAACTTCTTCTTGTTTCCTGTAAGAACCTGTGAGAAATCCAAATCCAAAGTACCTGAAGCACTCTGGGTTTATACATTATCTCTTAGCTGTCTTTTACAAGCTTTGAGCCATGTTTTCTAAAGGTGCCTCCTGTTGTGCAAAGCAAAATCTTAGTCTAGACTTTAAATGCCAGCCTAGAGCACTCTCCCACCAAATAGAAATTTCATAAATTTTGTTATATTGCTCTCCTAATTAGATTTTGGTTTCTTGTTTGGCTGATATATTTTTGGCTCATTTAAAAGAAAAAAAATAAGTTCTAAGTCAAAAATAAAGGAACATTTTCTCTAGAAATTCTATTTAAATAAAAAGCTTTTATATACATTTGGAAGTATATTTTCTTATTTATTACAAAAGCTTGTCAGCATAAAGAGTTCCCTAAAGGGAAAGGAAAGCTACTTGTATCCTGTCACTGGAGGTAGTAGTCTGAGGTCTAATAGTTCAGCTAAACATTTTTTCTTGATTTGAGCTGATAGAAGATAAATATATTTCTTCATGAATGACCTGTCATCTCATGGACAGTTGAATCTTTATTTATTATGCCCCCATTTTTCAATCAAGATAGTTTTCAAACTCTGCAGTTTAGAAAACATCTATTAAGGGGAAAAAAGTGGTGCTTCATGTCTGCTGTATGACAGTATCTATGGTATGCTTGCATGAGATATTTAACTTCAAGCACCATGTTTTATTGGAAAGGGTACTATTAATACATGCAATGCAATGCAATTAAAAGCAGCTTAGTTCATAACTTTCTGTAATTTTCATTTGCCCTCTGAACAGTTTTTCTCCTAAAGAATTACTCATTCTCAGTATGTGGATCAATCCATGTTATCATCAGGAAAGAGAATGTCAACCTGACCAAGTTTGATTGCTTTGTACACAATAAAATAATTTTGTAAAGTGAACCAATAGGTAAAGAGATGAAGAAAAAAAAAGTATTCTGAAAGATTTACATGGATTTCTTTTTTCTCCGCAGGCTCCTTTTAGTGAAGCAAATGTAACCTGAATTTCATCGTGTGACCTTGGCACTTACTTACTGTCAAGCCCTTCAGATAGCTGTTTGATTTGGCAAGGTTAAAAAGTAAGTGAAATTTTAAACATTAAATCAAAACACTTTAAGAAAACAAGAACTTCTATATTTAGTAGCCATTGTTATTAATATTATGTAATAAAACATCTGCCTTCTGTAAAGGAGGGGCTCTTCATGATTTGTTTCAAAACACCTTGTTTTGTTTATTTTTTTGCGGTAGTTTCTTAGTTGGAAGTTGAAAATACCTACAGGAAATAGATAAGTGGAATTTTTCTCTATATGACTTGGTATCATCAAAACAAGAATTCAAGTTTTGAAATCTACTAGATGTGACAAACGGTAAATGAAAAGCAGGGTGCTCTGTAAAAGTCTAAAACACCTGCTTCATCTATGGATTTGCAAAAAAGGCAAGTGTATTCTTTGATTTGTTTGTTTATTTGCTTGGGTTTTGCTTGTTTGTTTGTTTGTTTCTAAAGATGTAAATAAAGACTAGCCAACCTTAATTGAAATAATCAACTGATATAGATGCAAGGCTGACAAAGCTGTCGTGTCAGGGCTTGGTCATTTATGACACTGGGTGTCTTTTGTGAAATAATCCTCATGAAAGCCAGACAGATTGGAGAAAGAAGATCTATGTCATCAGTCCTTTTCACTAAACATAATATGTAAAATATGTAAAATGCTTCCTTAAAGCATTAATATAAATGAAAATTTAAATGCGTGTTATATTAATCAACATCTATGACTCAAAAAAGCCATTTTTCATCCTTTACATTTTTGTGGGTCAGATATTGCCTCAAGGAGAAAGAAAGTTCATGAATAATTTAAAAATCACCAGTTTTGTCTCTGATAAGAGCAATAAGAAAGGCTTTCAGGGCCATATGTTCCAACTAATATTGTTTATTAAAAGAAGACTATTCTCTTGTGCTGGGGTCCCTGGTATGACAAAGACATGGAGATTTTAGAGTCCAAATGGTAGTCATCAAAATGATCAGAGGACTGGATCACTTCTCCTGTGAAGAAAGGTTGTGAGAGTCGGGTCATTCAAGCTGGAGAACAGATTTAAGATGCTATTGCTGCCTTTCAATATATAAAGGTGGGTTA
Source organism: Lathamus discolor (assembly GCF_037157495.1). Lineage (NCBI taxonomy): Eukaryota > Metazoa > Chordata > Aves > Psittaciformes > Psittacidae > Lathamus > Lathamus discolor. The sequence continues at coordinate 47,673,277 of NC_088884.1, read as the reverse complement.
TAAGTAAGATCTAAAAAGACTTTTTACCAAGGCCTGTAATGATAGGACAAGGGCCAGTGATTTTACATTGAGAGAGGGTATGTTTAGATTGAAAGTAAGGAAGAATTTTTTTTTATGATGAGGGTGATGGGACTCTGGAAGAGTTTTCCCAGAGAAGCTGTGGATGCCCCGACCCTAGAAATGTTGAAGGTCAAGGTGGACAAGTCTTTGAGAAACCTGGTCGAGTGGAATGTGTCCCTGCCCATGGGAAGTACGCTGGACTAGGTGATCTCTGTATGTCCCTTACAAACCAAACCATTTATTCTAGTATTCTACTATGTCTATGAAAACACTTGGAAAACATTCTTCATCTTTATAAAGAATTCCCAAATCCTGATAAAAAATGTACCCTTGGTAATGCAAAAAAAGGTTGACTGACTCATAAAAAAATATGTAAGCTGCTATTTATAAAGTATTTTATCACAATATTTTGAAGAAAACTTCTTTTCCTGAAATGCCTTATCGATATTATGAACACCCTTCCATCTTCTATTATTCTTAGGATTGACTTCGTTACCCATTAATAATCATAACATCTCAGAATGGTTAGGGTTGGAAAAGGAACTGAAGATCTTCTAATTCCAACCCGCTGCCATGGGCAGGGACATCTCACCCTTGAACATATCGCCCAAGGCTCCATCCAGCCTGGCCTTGAACACTGCCAGGGATGAAGCACTTACCACTTCTTTGGGTGACCTGTTCCAGTGACTCACCACCCTCACAGTAAAGAACTATTTCCTTATATCTAATCTAAACTTCCCCTGTTTAAGTTTAAATCCATTAACCCTTATGCTATTGCTACAGCCTGTGATGAGGAGTCCCTCTTTGCCATCCTTGTAGGCCCCTTTCACATATATTGGAAGGCTACTATGAGGTCTTCCTGCAGTCTCCTCTTCTCCAGCCTGAACAGCTCCAAGTTTCTCAGTCTGTCTTCATATGGGAGGTGCTCCAGTCCCCTGATCATCTTCGTGGCCCTCCTCTGGACTTACTCCAACAGTTCTATGTCCTTTTTATGTTGAGGACACCAGATCTGCATGCAATACTCCAAGTGAGGTCTCATGAGAGCAGAGTAGAAGGGAAGGATCACCTTCAACCTGCTGCATCCTTCTTTTGATGCAGCCCAGGATATGGTTGGCTTTCTGGGCTTGTAGCACACACTCATGTCCATGTTCATTTTCTCATCAGCCAACACCCCCAAGTCCTTCTCTGCAGGGCTGCTCCGAAACACTTCTCCTCCCAACCTGTAGGTGCACACCTGTTACTACCATCACCCAGGTGTAGGGCCTGCACTTGGCTTGGTTAAGTTTCATGAGGTTGGTATTAGCCCACCTTACAACTGTGTCAAGGTCCCTCTGCCTTTAATGTCTTTTTCCACTAACTCATAATGATATCAGAGATCTGTTTCAATCTTTTTATTTTCCTGTTAACTTCTTTCTACCATTATTTTATATCTGCTTTAGTCTCTTCTGTTGATCTTTTCATTTTTGACATAAAAAGTAAAATTTCAATTCATAACACTAGCAAAATAAATTGTTGAAAGCTTTGTTTTTTCCAGGAAAATAATATCATCTTGTCATGCCTTAAAGATGTGTCATGCATGTGTTGCCTCTTCAAACATTTTACTGACCTGTCATTATATGTGCGTATTAAGTCAAAATTAGAAACCTTGTTAGTGTTATGAAAACATGCAAATCTATTGAATAAATAACTCCAGGAATAAGATGCATCTATTCTGAGCAATCACAGTGTGAAAAATTTGCTAAGTGGGTGTTCTGAGAATTTTTATCTTAATGAGAATTTTAACAGTTTCTACTGGGGGTTTGATGTGTAATTCTAGCTAAAGGAAAAGGGAACTGGATACTTCAGTGGAATGAAATTAATTATTACACAAGGCCTGTCTTAACTCAGTCCATTATAGGTATCAATATTAAAAAATAACATAGTTCTCTGTCAGACTGTAATATACTTTGTAGAAACAGAATTCAGGGAATGTGACTGAACATACTTCTGTCTCAAGCTCATAAGCAGAGTAAAAATCATCATAATGAAAGACTAAAACCTAGAATAATAGTAACCCTAATTGTGTGTAAATATTAGTGCCAAGAAATTGAAAGTGGAGAAAAGTTTCTGGAGGATAAAAAGATATTACCCCTACTGTACCAAATTATTACGATATTGGAACCACAGACCTAATATTATGATGATGTGACTTTTTTAATTCAGATTACTGTCAATTAATTATTTAGTGATTTTTTTATTACTTTTATATCTTTTTGAAGCACATGTTAATAGCTTCTGACAAAACTGGGCCTAATAAGAAGTTAATAAGACTAACATCATTATACAAATTTATGCTGCAGATAAATAAAACAAGTCAAAACTTGAAAAATAATTTATTGGATGAAAAGAAATTAAGGATTACTTAGGAAACTAACATTCATTTAGTGTTTGTAAGAATTATCATCAGTTATTCCACCTCTAGTATTTGTGGCAATCAACACTGATAATTTTTTAACAAGGTTATGGAGACACGTTTCTGTTCTGTATTCCTTTTCCAAAGTCTTTGCTACCCATTAGTAGTAACTCATTTTTAAGATAAATTTATTTGCAAATAGATTGTTGGTTTTTTAATTTAAATGTATTTTTCCACTACTTGGATTAAAGTCACTGTTAGAAATCTGCTGACACTCATTTTTTCTAGGCCACTGAATTTCACTTGCACTTCATATTAATTTATGAATAAAAAAGAAAATATATAATTCAACAGAGAAAACAATTTTCCTGACATAATTGTCAGTATAGGAATATTTTGGCAATATCAGGATTTTACTTATCTGTCAGGAACATAAGACATACTTTTTCGAGTGGTAAATTTGCTATTCGGTCTTCGTGCATTACGAAACTAATTCCAATTCATGCTCTCTCTGGTCACAAGAAGAAACATGACAAATCTTTATTATATTTAGCTACAAGTAATTTAGTTTCCTAGTTTTTTACTATATATGATCTTATCTATCTTCCGGTTTTGTATTGCACTGCATTTTGAATAATATTATCTGATACATCTAATGTAAAAATATAATATGGATATATAATATAACATAAATGCGTATTTTTTTTTATTTGTGGGAATTAAATCCTTAATGGAATGGATTTGGCATATGAAATGACTTTCTGGTTTCTATTTTGATAGGCTTATATATAGCTCCTAATAAAATCACCAACACCTATATCCATCTAATATTGCATACACCAGAGAGAAAGATATACAAAGTTGAAATGTGCAACATATTTTACTTGATTGGCTATAAACTCTCTGATGCACTTCAGGAGGTGAAAATGGTGTTTCTTGGTGTATTTCAGGAATAAATCCTTTATATCTGATTAAAATGCAGATGAGCATCATAAACTATTGTAATTTGAAAGGGTTGATCTCCTGATACAATCTTCTTCCATCTGCTTCAGGTGCAAAACTTAGAGGGAATTTGCTGCAACTACTGAATGCAGTTTGGATTCAGGTGCAATCCCCCAACTTGAAAGTCCCTATGTGAAGAAAAGCTCCTTTTTAATACCTCTGCTATTTGTGTTGCTTCAAAAATCCTGAAACTTTATCATAAAATCCTTGTTAGTTATGAGAAATTATGGAACTGCTAGTGGAAATCTGCAGTAGAACAAATGAAAAATATGACTGAGGTTAGGAATCTAATCTCATGTTAGAATACTGATAATACTGATCTAATAATTTATAATTCTTAGGTGGTTTACTTAATACACACAGAAATATATAACAAGCAAGAAGTCAGTGTAAATGGCTTAAAGGCTTTTATTTGTCTGTTCTTTGCAACCTTCTCTAGATATTATCAACTGGTGGCTAAGATCTTGTATTATGGAATTACATTAAAAAAACTTGTTTAGCGAAGGAAATGGATTACAAACTCTCATCTCTTAACATTGTTGTTTTAAGGACCTAAGAGCAGCTTGTAGAGACTTGATTATATTAGAACAATCAATAAATGTGAACTTTGGCATACCTACACTTATAAACTAGTAGAAGCAGACAAACTTCTTGGAGTAATGGTCACTAACCAGAAGAGACTAGGAGGTGGAGAGTTATATTATTAGAAGTGTGTGAGAAAGAAAAATGTTATCCAAAAAGTCACTTCCTATTTAACAGATGTTTAATAAAAAGAGCAATAGTTACCTTTTTATTCTCTTAATATCTTTTCTTTTTTTTTTTTGTTTGGTAGGAAGAATAAGAATACTACCCTTTAAGTAAAACATCGTACACAGTATCTGCAAAACAAACGGTCTGCTTTGAAATCTGGCATGAAATACAGGGATCAGCAGTGCTTTGACATTCAGAAATTAAGCTCAGTTATTCAGTGGCAGGAAACTGTACTCAATGAGCACTGAAATATATAAATATATAAAACATTCAGCTTGTAAAGAACAGTATTACTTTGCAAAATGGTTGCCTGTCAACAGGAGCTTTCTTTATAAATTTTGTTATTGGAAAAGTCATTGAATATTCCATTCACTACTTTCAGTTAATTTTTTGATAGCCTGAATGTCATCACATTGTAAACTGACTTCCCAAAAGTGTTCTTTTTTAAAGAACTTTTGGAAGAGTCCAAATCTGCAACATTTTTTTTTTTTTTTTTATGACCCCTGGGGTTACCTAGTCATGTTTATGTCCTGAGCAAGAACTCTTCGTGGTAGATCACTACATTCTTGAAAACTAGCATGTTGTATCTCAGGCTGCTGGACTGAAAAGATAATATGGAAGAACAGAAAACAGATACAGACAGTAACAAAACATTCTTAAAGATGAAAGAAATTAAATGTTGAGTGATCATAGAAACTTAATTTTTCAGAATGCATTGCCCAGTGAGTATGTGTACTTTATATAGGTAATTACAGATTTTTTTTATACAGATAATTTATTATTATTTAACTTTATACAGATGATTTATACAGATAATTTTATTACAGGCAATAGCTAAAACCCAATACCTCTTTAAGAGGAGAAAACATCAAGGGAAAATATCTATGTAGAATTAAAAACAAAGATCTAGAAAGTATATTATGATTATCTTTTTTCTCCTTTAAAAAGGTACAGAATAGGATCTGGCTGATCATTTCTGGGACTATGAGGGAGTAACCTGATCTTCTAGTATTTAACAATTACATATAAATAAAAATTAGCAGTGTTTGCGGTTTTCTTTCTGTTTTTGCTGTTCTCATTACCAGTGATGACAGTTGCAGGTTAGATACCTGTAAAAGCAATAGCATACTTTCTATTCTAAAATGTTTCTTTTTTTTTTTCTTGATTTCAATGTACGATTTCCATTAATATGAAGTATAAATCCAACCTATACATGCACACACACACATATACATGTACATATATATACCCCAAAAATAACTTGATTGCAGAGCATCAATACATATGAGCAAATCTAACAGCACACAGGTGATACCAGCTCTTTTTCTGTATTTCCTTTAGCATTCTCAGCTGTATACTACTTCTGGGTCTGTTGTACCACAATGTACTCATATGACCCCTTCATGAATTAATTCAACATACCAAGTTCAGATCATACCATAGAAAATAAAATAATTAAAAAAAAAAAAAGAAAAAAGTCTCAGAGGGTACTTTAATGCCACAAGTGAGGAGGTAAAAAACCATGGCTGGAGTGGGGGAGGGATACGGAAAAATGGAATGCAATGGCCATTAATAACAAAAATTTTAACACTGGAATACACCACAAATAAGGTGATTTTTTTCCAACTTCATTTTTTTTAAATAGTTTGTTTCAAGTTTTGGTTACTTGGTCTTTAGCTTTCCTGAAATTCAAGACATTCTAAAATTCTATGAACAACCTACATTTTTACAATTTTATATCAAGACTATTGTCCAAGTCACAATTTTTTTTACAAAACAAAAACCAAAACCAAAACAACAGAACAACACAGAAACCTTAATTGTTTTAATTTTTCTAGTAATGAATAAATTTCTTTAGGTGCTATGGAAATATGTTACTGGTTCAGAGTAGCAAATAAGGTATTCACTATAGCTCTAGATAAATGTATTAGTAGAAATTCATGTCTCACACAAGAATTATACCACAGTTTCAATGATTTGAATGTTTACTGCAAAAGTCTAAGAATAACATTAAGTACTTTTTTATAGTCAGTTGTTACTTTACAATCCTTCAGTCAGATTCATAATATTTCTTATCTATTTTATCAAGATATCTTGGTGAAAATGGAATCTGTGAAGTGGAGGTGACATTCACTGTGAAATATACTGAGCAAGCAAATCAGACGTTCAGGCGTTAACATGTCTGTAGTTGAATGTTTCTCCGATTCACTAAAAAGATCACCACCACCTTCATCATCATCAGTTGTCCACAATAATTTCAGAGTTGTTGAAGGATTGGCACAGGGGGATTTGTCATTATTAATTACTTGTTCAATAGTAACACTTACTTAGTAAGTTATTATTAACTCTAATTCTATAATTCATTAGATCTTTAAAATGTGTTATGTTTATGTTATATTTTCTCATTTTAATTTACCAAGTTTCTTCCTCAGTTTCTACGTCATTCTAATTTCTGAAATCTGGAAGGGCAAAAGGACTTTATACACAGAAATAGGTTATTAAAATCTGAGTGTGTTTTCAATAGTTGCTAATACTAAATCCTACTTAAGTCATTAGTTTTAATTAAGAGGCTATGTTTTAACAATGCACATTAAGAACAGTTAAAACTATAGCATAAAAGCAGTATTAGAGCTTTCAGAATTTTTATGTTAATACACGCATAGCATTTTCAGTGTGCCTTCCTTGCCAGGGGAAAATTTCTTTTGAAGTCATAAAATCATAGAATAGTTAGGGCTGGAAAGGACCTCAAGATCATCTAGTCCCAAACCCCTGCCATGGGCAGGGACACCTCACACTAAACCATCCCACCCAAGGCTTCACCCAACCTGGCCTTGAACACTGCCAGGGATGGAGCATTCACAACCTCCCTGGGCAACTCATTCCAGTGCCTCACCACCCCCACAGGAAAGAATTTCCTCCTTACATCCAATCTAAACTTCCCCTGTTTAAGTTTAAACCCATTAGTTCCTGTCCTATTAGTACAGTCCCTGAGAAGAGTCCCACCCCAGCATCCCTATAGGCCCCCTTAAGGTATTGGAAGGCTCCTATGAGGTCTCCACGCAGCCTTCTCTTCTCCAGGCTGAACAGCCCCAACTTTCTCACCCTGTCTTCATACAGGAGGTGCTCCAGTCCCCTGACCATCCTCATGGCCCTCGTCTGGACTTGTTCCAACAGTTCCATGTCCTTTTTATGTTGAGGACATCAGAACTGCACACAATACTCCAAGTGAGGTCTCACAAGAGCAGAGTAGAGGGGCAGGATCACATCCTCTGACCATGGTCATGGTCCTTTTGATGCAGCCCAGGATACGGTTGGCTTTCTGGGCTGCGAGCGCACACTGCCGGCCCATGTTAATTTTCTCATCGGCCAGCACCCCCAAGTCCTTCTCCGCAGGGCCGCTCTGAATCTCTTCTTTCCCCAATCTGTAGCTGTGCCTGAGATTGCTCCGACCCAGGTGTAGGACCTTGCACTTGGCATGGTTGAACTTCATAAGGTTGGCATCAGCCCACCTCACAAGTGTGTCAAGGTCCCTCTGGATGGCATCCCTTCCCTCCAGCATATCAACCAGACCACACAGCTTGGTGTCATCGGCAAACTTGCTGAGGGCGCACTCAATCCCACTGTCCATGTCAGCGATGAAGATATTGAACAAGACCAGTCCTAACACTGATCCCTGAGGGACACCACTCGTTACTGGTCTCCAGCTGGACATTAAGCCATTGACCACAACTCTTTGTGTGCAGCCATCCAGCCAGTTCTATATCCACTGAGTGGTCCATCCATCAAATTGATATCTTTCCAATTTAGAGAAAAGAATGTCGTGCGGGACAGTGTCAAACGCTTTGCACAAGTCCAGGTAGATGACATCAACTGCCCCATCATAGAAGGCCACCAAATTGGTCAGGCAGGATATCCCCTTAATGAAGCCATGCTGGCTGCCACCAAACACCTTGTTGTTTTTCATGTGCCTTAGCATGCCTTCCAGGAGAATGTGCTCCAAGATTTTGCCAGGCACAGAGGTGAGACTGACTGGTCTGTAATTCCCCGGGTCTTCCATTTTCCCCTTCTTGAAAATGGGGGTTATATTTCCCTTTTTCCAGTCGTCGGGAACTTCACCTGACTGCCACGATTTTCCAAATATGATGGTCAGTGGCTTAGCGACTTCATTCGCCAGCTCCTTCAGGACCCGCGAATGGATTTCATCAGGTCCCATGGACTTGTGCACGTTCAGATTTTTAAGATGGTCTCGAACCAGATCCTCTCCTACAGTGGGCCCTAGGTCTTCATTCTCACAGTCCCTGCGTCTGCCTTCCAAGTCGCATCCAAGGCTGCCCTGGAGCACCACATTCTCGACAAGACCTTCCCTGCTGGTGAGCACAAGGTCAAGCATGGCACCTCTCCTTGTCGGCTCCTCTATTATTTGCAGAAGGAAGTTGTCTTCCACACAATCGAGGAACCTCCTGGATTGCTTGTGCCGTGCACTACCGTTGTTCCAAAAGATATCAGGGTGGTTGAAGTCCCCTACGAGAACTGTAGGGGACTTCAACCTAGTCCCCTTCAAGTCCCTTCACGAGCCTGTGAGCGTGAGGCTTTTTGTATCTGTCTATAGAGTGCTTCATCCACAGGTTCTCCTTGATCAAGTGGTCTGTAACAGATCCCCAGAGTAGTGTCTCCCATGGCTGTTTTCCCTTTAACCCTGACCCACAAACTCTCTGTAAACTGCTCACCTGTCCCCAGACAGAGTTCCGTACTCTCCAGCCTATCCCTAACATAAAAGGCAGCCATCCCCACCTGCCGGGCCTGTCTTTTCTAAAGGGCTTGCAAGCTTCCATTTCAACACTCCAGTCATAGGAGCCATCCCACCATGTTTCTGTGATGCCTATTATATCATACCCCCATAGACATGCACACATCTCTAACTCCTCTTGTTTGTTCCCCATGCTATGGGCGTTTGTATAGAGGCATCTGAGCTGAGCTCCAGATGAAGCCAGCTCATAGGCTGGAGTGGCTGGAATATCTCTACATTGCTCCGAGCGTTTATTATAGGTGTTGGCAACTGACTGGTTGTGTTGGGATGGAATGATGCCCCCCTTCCCCAACACATCTAGTTTAAAGCCTCCTTGACCAGTCTGGCAAGCCTCCTACCAAAACTGCTCTTCCCCTTCTTTATCATCAGACTAGCTCCACCAGCCACCAGTAGACCTGGCATACCAACTTCAGTCCCGTGTTCAAGACACCCAAACCCCTGACTATGACACCACCCTTTTAACCATTTATTAACCTGGCCAATCCTCCTAGCTTTTTCTTGGTCCTCCCCTGTGTCCTGGAGAATTGATGAAAAGACTATCTGAGCACCGGAGCCCCTAACCACCTCTCCCAGGGCTCTGTAGTCTTTCTTTATGGTCCCCAGTCTACTACTATGTATATCCCTAGCACCCACATGGATCACCAGGAGCAGGTAATAGTCTGTGGAACTTACTAGAGCAGGCAGCCTCTCTGTAACATCCCTGATCCGTGCTCCTGGTATGCAGCACACCTCCCTCAAGACAGGGTCAGGCCAACAGACGAGTGCTTCTGTCCCTTTCAAAGTAGAGCCCCTAGTACTATGACCCGCCGCTTTTTCTTTGTAGCGCCAGTAGAGATCTTTACCTGTGCATCATCTGGCTGTTTGTGGTGCAAGTGTGTTTCTTCGTTAGCCTCCTGCAGGACAGCAAAGCGGTTCTGCATGGGGACAACAGATTTCGGAGGAAGTCCCTTGCTTTTAATTGTCCTTTTCCTCCTTCTTTTGTTATTTTTCTTTGTCACTAATTCCCAGTTTCCCGGGTTGATGGCCTCCTTCTTTCCTTCAGGAGCTGAGGGGACGCTTGAGGCCCCTGCACAGTTTGGGGCTGGAGCAAGCAGCTCTGCTTCCTCTCAGCTACCCTGACATCTTGCAGCCCGCTAATAGCATTCCGCAGCTCAGCCCCTGCTGCAGGAGGGCCTCCACCAGGGAGCACCGAGTGCAGCCCTGCCCATCGTGCACCTTTCCTTCACCAGACCAGTGCAGGCACCCTCTACACTCCGAGCTCTGCCCTGCAGCCTCCCCTCCCATCGGCTCTGTCTGGGTGCCTGCGCTGCCACCGCCGAGGCAGCCAGAGCAGAGCTCTCAGGCCGGGCGCTGCTCATACGACGGGTGCTCACCATCCCGCGCGAACTACCTCGCCGCGCTCCCCGGGGCGGGTTTTTACCCACTCAGGGCTGCCGCCGCTGCTCCTGGCTCCGCCCCCTGTGGGTCCCTGCTCGCGTCCGCGGAGCTGCCGGCTCCTGGGCAGGTCCTGTCGAGGGCTTGAGGCTACCTCGGTGCCTCCCGCCTCTGAGTTGAGGCTCCTGGGCGCTGATTCCCCCCCCCCCGGCTCCGGTGTTGAAGGCGTCCTCCCTCGAGCTACTCAGCTCAGCAATTGACCCGCAACGGCTGGTGATTCCCGCTTTAAATCTGCCGCCGCTGCTCCTGGCTCCGCCCCCTGTGAGCTAAAATTTATTCTTTCAAAGGGTATGTTTTTACTTCATTGTTTTAAAATGAAACAGTATTTATTGTTTCTCTTTACCTGTTGTTTTGTGCATTTAGGGAAAGAGTAATGCTAGTATCAAGTATGCTAAAACAATCTTATTTTCAGAAGTCACTATCATGCGTTTGAGACCTGCATACGGGAAAACTCATTCTTAAGTTATCCTTTAGAATGCACTGTAAATAATCTGTCTGTTTGAAGTTGCAGAATAATACAAAAATAAGGAATTCTGATGATGATTAGGCTTTTATCACTCAAGCTGATTTAAATAATGAAAATTTTATGCTTCATTAGCTTACTCTTTTTTTCTTCATTTTTCTCCAATGAAGAAGACCATTTACTGAAGTTTCAAATGCAGCCAGCTTTAATGCAGAACACAATTTTTATTTTTTTAATACAATAAATATAATGCTCTAAATTAAGTGATCATTAAAATAAAACCCCCAAACTTTAAAGTTATGTTAGCTGAGAAGCCAGCACAGGCAAATGGTAGGATTATACAGTGAAAAGAGGCAACTTGGGCCCCCTTTCACTAAACAGAAAGTTTATTTCAGATTCCTGCATAAATAAACACAATCACAATATGATATTTCTATAGGCAAATTTCTTTATATTGCCCACCATTTCAAGTCAGAAAAGTGTGGGTAACTCACTAGAAATAACACAGTGGGAGTTCTCTACGTTTTATTCTTAGAATAACAGGATATTTTTTATTGGAAGGGTCATCTAGTCCAACAGCCCTGCAATGAGCAGGGACATCTTCAACTAGATCAGATTGCCCAGAACCACATCCAGCCTGGACTTGGAATTCTTGAAATATACCTGCTTAAGAATATGTTAAATTTGTCAAATAAACCCCTGCAGTTTTGTGTGATAATTGTGTCGCCTTATCCAGTAAAAATGTATTTCAATATATTAAAGTCTATATTGCATTAGATTACCCCATTATATTATGCTATTTGCAGAATCACTGAATCACAGAATGGCTGAGGTTGGAAGGGACCTCTGGGGGTCATCTTCTCCAGTCCCCCAGCTCAAGTAGGGCCACATGCAGCTGATCGACCAAGACCATGTCCTGATAGTTATGGAATATCTTCAAGGAGGGAGACTCCACAACCGCTCTGAGCAGGCTGTGCCAGTGCTCAGTCACCTTCACTATAAAAAGGTCTTTCCTGATGTTTCAGTGGAACCTCCTGTTTTCCAGTTTGTGTCCATTGTCTCTGGTCCTGCCACTGGGCACCATTGAAAAGAGCCTAACCCCACCCTCTTTGCATTCTCACTTCAGGTATTTGTATACATCGATAAGATTCCCTCTGATCTTTTCTTTCTCCAGTCTGAACAGTCCTGTCTTTCTAGACCTTTCCTCATAGGAGGGGTGCTCCAGTCCCTACATCTTTGTAGCCCTTTGATGGACTCTCTTCAGTAGGTTTTTGTCTCTCTTGTACTGGATAAAGTACTCAAGGCATGGTCTCACCAGTGCTTAGTGGAGGGGAAGAATCCCCTCCCTTGACCTTCTGTCAACGATTTCCTTAAGCAGTTCAGGACACCATTAGCCTTTTTTGTGGCACCACGTTGACCATGAGTCACTAATGTGCCCTTGCCACTTCAGAGAGTCACCTCAACCTGTTAATTTCCCAGAGACAGTCTGTTTTTACTGTGATGGTGATTTGTGGGCAGTTTCTTGCTTACATGGGTGCGACCCCTCCAGAACTCTATTTTGTTGATTTTGCATTCCCTTTCATTCACATAATTCCAGACCCTTTGCTTGTCAATCTTGTCCATCACTTCCTCACAGGGCTGCTAGTAACTGTCTCCCTCCCCCATCATTCCTAGTTTAAAGCTCTCCTTACTAAAACTTTAAGCTGTCTCCAACTACTTTATCATAATATACTGTGTTGTATGAAAAGATAGAAAATAGTCATCAAAAATAGAGGTAGACCCACAAGTTACTGCAGTTTGTTACTGAGACTACTGGTGAGCTCTAGACATACTAGTACAGAGGCTCCAAGAAAACGGCTGTAAATCAAGAACGTTTTCATAAAGACTTCTATTGTTTATACGACTGTTGATTCAGCTTCCAGCATATCATGTGTAATCAAATCTGGTTTTACAATTATGTAAAAGGATACAAAACTTTAATCAGAAAAAACATCTATCATTTACATAGATTCAGGATCTATAAAATCTTATATGCACAATATTTCCTTATCTCTCTATAGATATATCTTTCTTTGAAGATTTTTGTTTGCCTTGTCTTTCCTTAAAGCTCTGATTTCTTTCCAGAGGCTAACCAAGTAATGCAGAACAGTCCATATAAGCTCCAAATATTTACATAACACTTGAAAATATCTGAAATATTCTTTATAGAACTTAATTTAAAAATCAAATTGAAAGTAGGGAATAGACAAGACAATTTGTGCTTATTAAAACTAAATAGCCTTTGAAGAATTGTCACAAATAATTAAGAAAGTAAGGGAAATGTCATCTAATTGAAGATAAAGGTGATTTACAGATCAGTGTATTTGTTCTTTAGCACAACATCACAGCTTACTAAAAATTGGAGTTTTCAATGTCTCAGCTCCTTAATACAATTATCTAAAAGACAAGGTGATTGAATTGAACTTTGCCAGTTCAATTGCCTATAACACTGTGTAAAAATACTTAATCAAATAAAAAAATTACTTTTAGACCAAAAAAAACCCCACCCAGTGACATAAATTTAAATTCAGTTGCTTGTTCAAAGCTTCACTTCTCACTCAAAGGAGAAAAAGTCAGAAAAAGAGAGAAAATAAGACTTCTACATTTTTCTAAACAAATACTAGTATTTTCCCTACCAAACAACAAATTACCTTTGTTTCCTGGACATTTCAAATAAAAGAATCACTCTTTTTTCTTTTTCTTTTTATTTTTTTTTTTTTGTCTTGTCGATTTTGGGTAACCTACTATTCTCCAAAATTTTATTTGACATCCAAAACAGAAATATAAGAAATCTGCACAACATGGTTAAACCTATTATTCTAGAATCATAGACTGGTTTGATTTGGAAGGAACCTTCAAATGGCATCTAGTCCAACCCCCTGCAATGAGCAGGGACATCATCAACTAGATCAGTTTGCCCAGAACCACATCCAGCCTGGTCTTGCCACATCCAGCCTGGCCTTGGAATTCTTGAAATATGCCTGATTAAAAATTCATTATTTTTTTCAAAAAATAATCCTTACAGTAATAATTTCTATAAACCACTTTCTTCTCCAATATACATAAGGAACTTTCACCATTTTAAATAAATGTATATGTGATGAAGATACATTTTAAAAATATATTTGGATAATTCTTGTATTTAATAAGAGATGTTATATCAAGAGGTTTATAATTACTGTTTTTATATTATTTTATTCCTGACTATATAATGAACAGCATGGGTTACAGTTCATGGCATAATGCATACCCTTCAGATAAGCATTACACAAAATTTCTACATTAATTCAGACAAAATTCTCCACATTAATCACAATTTAGTACATTTATTAACTGTCTAAGTAATCTGGTCTGAGGCTGAGGGTTACTTTATGATAAGCTTAAGACAAACATTCAAAATATAAACCTATTCTTGGAAATGTAATTTTTTCACATAAAATGTTTGTTTGTAGTCTGTGTAAGTGTTCTTACATAACAGAAAGTATTGTAAAAGTGTGTAGTGTCAAAACCATGTATAGTTGCCAGATTGGATGAAAGCCATTCAGCCCACACTGACAACATACTTGGATAGAAGAACCTGTTATTATAGTAACAGATGATGTTTATGCAATTACCAGATGTGCCAAGGATTTGTTCTAAAATTAAGCCTGCAATATGAAATCTTTCCTCGATACATTCAGATTCAATCTTATTTCAGAGTATCTTGAAGTATAAATGCAAGGCTACATACCTCAAAACACAAACCCAAAAATGATAGTGTAGGCTTAATGAAATGAACTGTAGCATTATGATTCATTTTAGAATTACTCAGAATGCAAGGTCTTGCACCTGGGTCAGGACAATCACAAGTATAATTACAGGCTGGGCAGAGAGCGAATTCAGAGCAGCCCTGAGGAGAAGGTCTTGGGGGCCTTGTTTGATGAGAAGCTCAACATGAGCTGGCAGTGTGTGCTTGCAGCCCAGAAACCCAGCCGTAACCTGTGTGGCCAGCAGGGCAAGGGAGATGATTGTCCCCCTCTACTCTGCTCTCATGAGACCTTACCTGGAGTTTTGTGTTCAGCTCTGTGGCCCCCAACACAAGATGTGTATCGACCTGCTTGTGTGAGTCCAGAAGAGGACCACAAAGATTATCAGATGGCTGGAACACCTCTCCTATGAAGACAGGCTGAGAGAGTTGGGCTTGTTCAGCCTGGAGAAGAAAAGGCTCTGGGGAGACCTTATAACATTCTTCCAATACCTAAAGGAGGCCTTTTCTTTTTTCTCTTTTCTTTTCTTTTTTTTCTTTTTTTTCTTTTTTTTCTTTTCTTTTCTTTTCTTTTCTTTTCTTTTCTTTTCTTTTCTTTTCTTTTCTTTTCTTTTCTTTTTTCTTTTCTTTTCTTTTCTTTTCTTTTCTTTTCTTTTCTTTTCTTTTCTTTTCTTTTCTTTCTTTTCTTTTCTTTTCTTTTCTTTTCTTTTCTTTTCTTTTCTTTTCTTTTCTTTTCTTTTCTCTTTTCTTTTCTTTTCTTTTCTTTTTTTTTCTTTTCTTTTCTTTTCTTTTTTTTCTCTTCTCTTCTCTTCTTTTCTTCTTTTCTCTTCTTTTCTTTTCTTTTCTTTTCTTTTCTTTTCTTTCTTTTCTTTTCTTTTCTTTCTTTTCTTTTCTTTTCTTTTCTTTTCTTTTCTTTTCTTTTCTTTTCTTTTCTTTTCTTTTCTTTTCTTTTCTTTTCTTTTCTTTTCTTTTCTTTTCTTTTCTTTTCTTTTCTTTTCTTTTCTTTTCTTTTCTTTCCTTTCCTTTCCTTTCCTTTCCTTTCCTTTCCTTTCCTTTCCTTTCCTTTCCTTTCCTTTCCTTTCCTTTCCTTTCCTTTCCTTTCCTTTCCTTTCCTTTCCTTTCCTTTCCTTTCCTTTCCTTTCCTTTCCTTTCCTTTCCTTTCCTTTCCTTTTCCTTTTCCTTTTCCTTTTCTTTTCCTTTTCTTTTCTTTTCTCTTTCCTTTCCTTTCCTTTCCTTTCCTTTCCTTTCCTTTCCTTTCCTTTCCTTTCCTTTCCTTTCCTTTCCTTTCCTTTCCTTTCCTTTCCTTTCCTTTCCTTTCCTTTCCTTTCCTTCCCTTCCCTTCCCTTCCCTTCCCTTCCCTTCCCTTCCCTTCCCTTCCCTTCCCTTCCCTTTCTTTTTTCTTTTTCTTTTCTTTTCCTTTTTTCTTTTCTGTATATTCTGTAGTCATATATATGTGTGTAAATCATTAAAATAAGCAAGTGCTTGTCAATGAACAAGCTAATTCAAAGCCACAAGGCCTCTGATTGATAAGTTACAAGTAGTACCATTTATATGCTACCTGCAAAATTAGCTATCTTTCACAGAATCACAGAATCACAGAATCCCAAGGGTTGGAAGGGACCTAAAAAGATCATCTAGTCCAACCCCCCTGCAAGAGCAGGGTAACCTACAGTACATCACACAGGAACTTGTCCAGGCGGGCCTTGAATATCTCCAGTGTAGGAGACTCCACAACCCCCCTGGGCAGCCTGTTCCAGTGCTCTGTCACTCTTACAGTAAAGAAGTTCTTCCTGATGTTAACGTGGAACTTCCTATGCTCCAGTTTACACCCATTGCCCCTTGTCCTATCACTGGATATCACTGAAAAAAGCCTAGCTCCATCATCCTGACACCTACCCTTCACATATTTGTAAACATTGATGAGGTCACCCCTCAGTCTCCTCTTCTCCAAGCTAAAGAGACCCAGCTCCCTCAGCCTCTCCTCATAAGGGAGATGTTCCACTCCCTTAATCATCTTTGTGGCTCTGCGCTGGACTCCTTCAAGCAATTCCCTGTCCTTCTTGAACAGAGGGGCCCAGAACTGGACGCAATATTCCAGATGCGGCCTCACCAAGGCTGAGTAGAGGGGGAGGAGAACCTCTCTTGACCTACTAACCACTCCCTTTCTAATGCACCCTAAGATGCCATTTGCCTTCTTGGCCACAAGAGCACATTGCTGGCTCATGGTCATCCTCCTATCCACCAGGACCCCCAGGTCCCTTTCCCCTTCACTACTTTCCAGCAGGTCAACCCCCAACCTGTACTGGTACATGGGGTTGTTCTTCCCCAGATGCAAGACTCTACACTTGCCCTTGTTAAATTTCATCAAGTTTCTCCCCGCCCAACTCTCCAGCCTGTCCAGGTCTCGCTGAATGGCAGCACAGTCCTCTGGTGTGTCAGCCACTCCTCCCAGTTTTGTGTCATCAGCAAACTTGCTGAGGGTGCACTCAGTTCCCTCATCCAGGTCATTGATGAAAATATTAAACAGCACCGGTCCCAGCACCGACCCCTGAGGAACTCCACTAGTCACAGACCTCCAGCTAGATTCTGCGCCATTGACCACAACTCTCTGCCTTCTTCCTTTCAACCAGTTCTCGATCCACCTCACTACTTGATCGTCAAGCCCACACTTCCTCAGCTTATCTATGAGGATGCTGTGGGAGACAGTATCAAATGCCTTACTGAAATCAAGAAAAACCACATCTACCGCTCTACCATCATCCCTCCACCTAGTCACTTCCTCATAGAAGGCTATAAGGTTGGTCATACATGACTTCCCCCTCATAAAACCATGTTGGCTGTTCTTAATGACCCCCTCATCCTTGATATGCCTAGTGATGGAGTCAAGAATAAGTTGTTCCATCATCTTTCCAGGGATGGAGGTAAGGCTGACCGGTCTATAATTACCCGGGTCCTCCTTCTTGCCCTTCTTATAGATTGGTGTGACCTTTGCCATCCGCCAATCCTCAGGCACCTCGCCCATTTCCCACGACTTACCAAAAATGATGGAAAGTGGCCTAGCAATGACCTCCGCCAGCTCCCTCAGCACCCGTGGGTGCATTCCATCCGGACCCATCGATTTACAGATGTCCAGTTTGCATAGCTGATCCCTAACCCAATCCTCATCTACCAAAGCAAACTCCTCCTTTGTCCTGACTCCTTCTGGGGCTATAGAAATCCGGGGCCCTCGGGGAGAGTCTGCAGGAGTAAAGACAGAGGCAAAGAAGGCATTCAGCACCTCTGCCTTCTTTATATCCTCTGTCTCCAGGGTACCCACTTCGTTCAGCAGTGGGCCTATATTGCCTCTTGTTTTAGTTTTATTTGCTATGTATTTGAAGAAGCCCTTTCTATTGTCTTTAACCCGACTAGCAAGATTGAGTTCCAAGGAGGCCTTAGCTGTCCTAATTGCCTCCCTACATCCTCTAACAACTGTCCTATATTCCTCCCAAGCGGCCAGCCCCTCCTTACATAATCCATAGATTCTCCTTTTCCACTTGAGTTTGCCCAGCAGCTCCTTGTTTAACCACGCCGGTCTCCTAGATCCCTTACTTGACTTCCTACTCATTGGGACGCTCCGATCCTGAGCTTGGAAGAAGCGGTCCTTGAATGCTAACCAACTATCTTGAGCCCCTTTACCGCCTAGTACACTTTCCCATGAGACTTCCCTTAGCAGTTGACTGAAGAGGCCAAAGTTGGCCCTTCGGAAATCCAGAACTGTGGCTTTGCTAGGTATTCTATTCCTCCCACACAGGATCCTAAACTCCACCATCTCATGGTCACTGCAGCCAAGGCTGCCATTGACCGTCACCACTTTGACCAAACCCTCCTTGTTGGCGAGTACTAAATCTAGCAGCGCTGCTCCCCTAGTTGGTACGTCCACCATTTGCATTAAGAAATTATCATCAATGCACTCGAGGAACCTCCTAGACTGTGAATGACTGGCTGTGTGAGTCTTCCAGCAAATATCGGGGTAATTAAAGTCCCCCACGACGACTAAGGCATGTAGTCGCGAGGCTACTTCCAGTTGCCTGTAGAAAGCCTCATCAACTCCTTCGTCCTGATCAGGAGGTCTGTAATAGACCCCCACAACTGTATCACCCGTGCCAGTCAGCCCCTTGATTCGTACCCACAGACATTCCACTTGCTCCTCATCCGACCCCGGACAGAACTCAATACATTCTAGTTGCTCTCTCACGTAAAGAGCAACTCCACCACCTCGCTTCGCTGACCTATCTTTCCTAAAAAGGACATAGCCATCCATGACCACATTCCAGTCATGTGAACTGTCCCACCATGTCTCTGTAATCGCCACTAGATCATAACCTTTAGCCCGCACACAGACTTCTAACTCCTCCTGTTTATTCCCCATGTTGCGTGCATTGGTGTACAGGCATTTCAGGGAGCCAGTCCTAGTACTCTTTTTCCCCTGCGGGACAGGGTCTAAAGAGCTATCCTTTCCCACAAGTTAAACAAGAGATTGATAGTCCTCCTTAGCCCGCCATCCTTCAATCCCTAGCATGTTCCTCTTGGGCTTGTCCCCAACAGGCCCAGTTAAATCCCCTCCCCCCTTCCTAACTAGTTTAAAGCCCTGTCAATAAGCCCTGCTAACTCCTGCCCCAAAACCCTTTTTTTTCTCTGGGACTGGTGTATCCCGCCTGTCACCAGCAAACCAGGTGTCCCATACAGCAGCCCGTGACTGAAAAACCCAAACCCCTGCCTTTGGCACCAGTCACGTAGCCATACATTAACCTGCAGAGTCTTCTTATATATCCCTTCACCCTCGCTTGCAACAGGTATGGAGGCAAACACCACTTGCGCTCCAGACCCTTTAACCAGCCGTCCCAGGGCCCTGTAGTCTCTCTTCATCGCCCTTACGTTCCTCGTAATAATTTCGTCACTGCCAACCTGAAAAACCAGCAGTGGGTAGTAGTCAGACGGCTGCACCAGTTCAGAGAGCTTCTTTTTAACATCTCTAATCCGAGCCCCAGGCAGGCAGCAGACCTCCCTGTGGGGTGGATCCGGTCAACAAATGGGCCCTTCTGTTCCCCTCAGAAGGGAGTCACCCACCACAATTACTCTTCTTTTCTTCTTGGTTGGGGAAGTTCTGAGGTATGTGGGTGAGTGACTAGCCCTGGGTGACTCACTAGATAGATTTGCCTCACCATCTCCATTCACCTGGCCCTGAATTTCCAAGACCTCGTACCTGTTATTCAAGGGCAACTGGGAGGGAGGAAGGGATTGTGAGGGTTTTCGCTTACCTCTCCGAGGAGGAACCTCCCTCCATCCATCCTTGTCCATTAAGCTCTCTCCTTCTGTCTGATGGTAGGAGGGAAGGGGATCCATATCTTGTTGAACCACTTCCCTCTGCCCTTGCCTTAGGGTGTGGTTCCACCAATCTATTTCACTTTCACACTCTCTAATGGCTCTCAACCTTTCTACCTCCTCCCTCAGTTCAGCCACCTGCCTGAGCAGGTCATTTATTTGCTATCTTTGATTAAATATCGAAAGCCAAAATTTCAAGGAATGAAAAAGTAAAGTGAAAAGTAATCTATTGAAGTCATGACCTTTAATCTCCTTTTGTTCTAAGGCCAAAAAATTGTGAAGTCTTCAGGAACATTTTGGAAATAAGTCTATTGGCATGGTCAATGGGAAGAGTAACACAGAGACAGAAAAGCATCACTTTCAGAGTCTATAATACTGACTGAGGGTGTGCAACACCCACATGTAAACTTTTCCTTTGTTTTATTGAGTGATAAATGTCGTGACAGGTGGCCCAGAATGTATACCATGTCTCTTACTTCTTTCCAGTAGGTTGAATTTCTGTTGAAATCCCCAGCAGATCATCCTTGTCAAAATGAATCAGACCCTCTAGGTTACTTCTGGTACATTAAAACAATTGACTGCTGTCGTGGTTTAAACCCAACCACAAAGCTTGTTCACTCACTTCCCCCCCCTTTTTTTTAATCTTTCTTTCCTTCCCCCCACCCCGACCCTCCCCGCTCCCAGAGGGATGGGGGAGGAGGATCGAGAGAATGTAACTCCCATGAGTTGAGATAAGAACAGCCCAGTAACTAAGGTATAACACAAATCACTGCTGCTACCACCAATGATAATAATGATAAGAGAAAATAACAAGGGAAGAGAATACAATACCACCGCCGAATGAGTTCCACCCCCCCCGAAGAGAGACCGTGCCCTTCCGGGTAACTCCCAGTTACCTCCCTGGGCATGACATACTGTGGTACAGAATACCCCTTTGGCTAGTTTGGGTCAGGTGTCCTGTCTCTTCTTCCTCCCAGCCTCCCCTCGTCCCTGGCAGAGTATGAGACTCATAAAGTCCTTAGCCAGAATAAATATTACTTAACAACAATTAAAAACAATCGGTGTTATCAGCTCTATTCCCAGGCTGGAAGTCAAAACACAGAGCTTGCACCAGCTACTAAGAAGGAGAAAAACGGCTACTGGTAAACCCAGGAAAACTGCATGGTTCTTTCTTAAGACCGAAATACGGAATTCATCACAACTGCCGAAGATGACCAATTATTTCACAGATACAATAAAAATTTGAAAAATAGCCTCTTTAAATTAATTCCCACTGAAGGTAAAACTTTTCAAACTGTACTCTTTTCTCAAGGTAGCTGCCTTGGGGTACGTCTGTTTAATACATGATTTTATCCAGTCTTGTTAACTTAAAGCACCAAGAGATTTCTGGATTGCTTTTCTGAAAAGAAAGTGGAATGATTATTCATTACACCATACACAAACACATTAAAAAAAAAAAGGTAGATATTTTCCCCCTCTTTTTTTTTTTAAGGATCTCCTTCAGTCTCCTCATATCAATAATCTTATTTATTTAATTTAGAGTCAGAGCAAAAGTATTTCTCACCTTCAAATTTAAACACTTCTATTTCTAGTTTTCAGTCCTCCACTGACACAGGATGGTATATTTATTTCACAGCAGATCCTGCAGATACTCAAATTTTGTGCTTGTGGCTATTTAGTACAGAACCTGATGAGGTGTCTGTTTTGCTTTGGCTCTATTTAACCCATTACTCTTACACGCAAATTAACTGATAATATATGAAAACATATATGACCACAGCAGTACAGCTCCCGGGTTAAAAATAGTTTAGTATTATTTACAAGCTTAGTGTGTTAGAAATTTAATTTTGCATGTATCACTGCCTCTAACAGATGTATCAGGAAGATTAATCTCTTAATAAACAGGAAGAGAATAGATATTGATTTTATTAATCATTTGGATAATTAAATGTGTATTAACAGATATTTCAAGGGGAAAATACAGCTTGAATACTCTGCAGCTATTTTGAGAAAATTACAGCTCCCAGATAAGGGTTTCCACCTAGGCAGACATAGGTTATGTTTTTTACGATTACATTTAGGTGACTGTGAAAGACCCCTCTTGCGATCATGAACTGAAACATGGTCTGATACTGGGGTTTTCTCCAGTCAGACTCTTGACAGTGACTAACATCTTTCTATAGCTCAACTGCACTATCTGAGTAAACGTAAGGTATTGGATTTAAAAAAACCCAAACACAAGCAAACAAAAAACAAACAACCCCCCCCCCCACCACCAAATCAGTGTAAAAATGACAATAAAAAGGTTTTGTTTTGTAAAGAAAACATAAATATTATTGTCAATGCAAGTCTTTGATAATTCAAGTCACAATAGTTAATGGGAGCTTTAAAAATTAACAACTTGGCCTCAAAAATGTCATCAGCACAAAGAGAAGTATCATTGCCCCCATTCCACAAATTATCAAGGGACAGAGAAATTAAGAAATTGTCCATTACATCCATTATAGTCATGTAGCCAAACTGAGAAATGAGTGGAAAACCTTACCTATAAAATCATTGTCTACAATACATTTAAGGCTTTTGACATTCTTTCCCATGATATCCTCATAGAGAAGCTGATGAAACATGGGCTGTATGAACAGGTAGCAGAGCGGATTGAAAACTGGTTGAATGGCTGGGTCCAGAGGGTGGTGGGCCACACATGTAGCTGGTAGCAAGTAACTAGCTATGTGTGTAGATAGTAACTGACTATCCTGCCATTAACTGAACACCAGGAATCCTATCCTGTTCAATTTTCTTCATTAATGATCTGGATGAAGGAGACTCAGCAGCTGCAAGCAACACCACACTGGGAGCAGTGACTCCAGAGGGTCATGCTGACACCCAGAGAGATGTGATTCTGTGTTTTCAGTAATTTTTACTAAGTGTTATGCTGCAGAATTACTTGTTTTGCAGAAAAATAAGGACTTTATGTTTGGGTTCTCCCTTTGTAAAAAAGCACAACACCGTCACAAAATTAATATCATTTTGGTTTAATACTGCATGCCACTAAATCACAGATTCATTAGTGTCTTACTATAAAAAATCAACAACCATCATACCTCTTCGGTCTTCATAACATTATTGTTCAAGTACATGGTAAAGCAAAAAAGAAAAAAAAAAGGAAAAGTCTTGGGCTATAAGGCAAAAAATTATTTTGCCTTCAGATGATACATAATTTATGCTGTGTCACCTTTTAAAGTATGAATGGTCTACCAAAGGAGTGTGGTGTGATTCAGAAAAGCTGATTCCAAGCTGTTTGAGATTCATATGTATTTTGTGCTACACATGGCAAAAGACTTCTACACTTCAGCATGGTTATCTTTTATGTTATTTATACTGAAAACAAATGTCCAAAAGCAAATGTCCTCCTCTCTGATAATAAGGTGGGATCTGAACTACTCTGTGTTTACAGAGTAAAAAAAATGGGTTCCTTTTTATCTTCTAGCCGTGGCTATTATACAAACAGAGAATACTTTGGGGGACCTGTGGAAAGCAAAACAAAACTAAACATAACCTAAAACATCAATGTATGCCATCTTTTCTTGTACTGAGAAATTGAACTACTCAGTTGCCAGTACATTCAGAAACTACTTTACAAGACTGTAACTTGAAATAGTGTTTACTGACAGGGTTTTTCCATAACCTTTTGACATTTCACTTTTTATAGAAGCTGCAGCATAAATTTTTGCTTACCATTTGCTTTTATTTCCAATGCATTATTTATGCCAGAATACTGTAATCTTGTCTCTGTAGCTTCATAAGTAAATAAATCACTATCTGTTCTCTGAAAACAAAATTAATGTCTCTGAATATTTAAAATTCTTGCATGATATGATATATTTGTTCTTTAACTGGTTTTGGCCACTATGAATGACTGTTGATAATTTCGTTATTAAAATAAAGACAATATTTTAGAGATTAAGAAATGATATGTCGGAAATTAATCACAGAAGGGTCTGCAAGAAAATGCACTAGCCTAAAGTGGAATATTCACAAAGGATTTGTTTATGCATGTATTTGTATTTCTTCATGCCTTAACAGTAATTTCAATGGAAAGCTTCCAAAGGATTAATTGCTTGGTTTTGCACAAGTTCTTTATTTATCATCATTAACAGGCTTGTTTAAAAGACTTTTTTTCATGGTGTAATATATCATTTACTGAAATTCTCTTTCTGGAAAGCTGGCAAAAGAACTATATTAGATGTTATGCTGTCTAATTACATGTCTTGATTTTAGCAATCCTTTCCAATTTGTTGGTCTCAAGACACAGAACGATAGAGGAGTAGAATATTGGAGATCAAATCTTACAACTCTCCCCACCAGGGCTATATCTAGGATAGAATAAAACTGCTGGGAGAAGGTATTTAGTATAAAACTTGTGCTGAAAATAATTAAGTCATTGGAGAGATTTTTTTTAGAATGTCCAGAGAGAGTAGAAAATCATTAAATAAAAGAACATGCCACAGAATGCTTGCTTTGAATAATAATATTACAATGTCATAAATTCTGATCTATTCAAATTTGTAATTTAACTAATCAAAAGTAGATTATTATATTTAGATTATTTCACAGACTATATGTCTTACCAATTCTTATAACAAGAGTTCAGTGTAGGTAGTAGCAATAATACATTAACATTAAGATAATTTGAACCATTTTCTAGTGTGGAGATATTAACAGACTGAGTAATAAAAAAAATAAAATTCAGTTGAAACAGCAGTTTCACTATTGCCGCTATAGGTTTTCTAAATCTGAATAACTTCAAGATGTTTATTTTGGAATGGAAATACCCATTTCCAAGCCTGGCACCACATACCTGAAGGTGATGGCATGTGTTCATTATTATATTGGAGCTGGGAGCAAAGAAATTCACTGCTGTCTCCCCAGGTCACTTAATGATAAGAAGTCCTGAATCTCTTCACAGGGGACTACTGTTCTCATTACACACATTTTGTCACCATCCTCTCATAAGTTTTGAACATTGGTCCGTCAACCCTTCTTCCACTTCATTAATTCAGGTCACCATGCACCTCCCACCATAGGGAACCCTTAACATTTATTCCTTGCCTTTGTTTCCAAAGCTGTAACCTCTAACTAGCCCAGAGAAGGACCATCTGCTCTATATCATTCTAACTTGGTTTCTTTAAGATCCTGAGAAAGATGTAAAATAATCCAGCCAGATTATTTTGAGCAAATATCCCATGCTGAATGTCTCCCAAACAGAACTTCTAGATTTGTGGAGCATGTGTTTGGTTTGGGGTTTTGTGTATCTGGTGGGTTTCGTTTGTTTGTTTGAGTTGGTTTATAGCAGAATTCTAGCGTAGTGTTTCCTTTGTCATTTTACCTCCTAAAATTTGTTGTCTTATTTTATGCCTGTTTCAAGAACCAAATTAGATTCCAGCTATGTTTTAAAGATTTATTTTGTGTATAATTTTAGCAGACCAGACCTCCTTTTTGCTGTTATTTATATTTTTCTAGATTAAATATGTTTTCTGCAAGATACCAATTTAATGACCTTAATATCTTTATATAAGACTAGTCTGAAAATATTTTACACTCTAAAAGTAATTTTATTAATTTTACTAATTATTCACATTGTTCCAATTTGATGGTAAACATTGCTGCAAGGTGGGCGAGGGGAGAGTGAGAAAGAGCTACTGCAGTGCTACTGCAGTAACTTACATATATATACATATATATATTGCTGGACAGCTCATGGATTTGAAATTCTGTAATATTCTGAACCCTGTCCTGCACACAGGACAGGCCTAGGACCCCCTTATTATCTTTTTTTGCTGTCTGACTAAATCAACCGGGAAGCAGTCAGTTTTTAGGCATAAGATTTTCTTAATTTGCAACATTACCCTCACACTAACATGGCTAATATGACATTATAAGTTTAATAGTCAATGGCCTCAGAATCGCATTTTCAGTTTTACATTCGTTTTGGTTTGTTTTGTTTTTCCAGCAAACTTCCACCACTGTGTTTCAATAAATGTATGTTTGATCATGGTTTTTATATTTATTTTCATATGTTCCACTTAAATGGGACTTTATGAACACTGCTTTTAATTCGTTTTATGTGAAATTTGGGAACATATGTTTTAGTCTTCATTATAACCAGCAATCTGTATTGCTGTTCCATTCTGTTTAGAGGGAGGCCATCTATCCCACATTTGTTTTGTATTCATCATGAATCTAAATTCTTAATTCATACAGCATTTGAACTATTCTTTGATAATAGGTCCCACCCTGTCAATCTCTGATGCCCCATATGTCCTGCAAGTATTTCTGATAATGCTACTATAGATAACCTGTTCTATAGGGTGTAATCTAAATTTTTTTCCCCACGGAATTTGTCTTATTTCTTCTAAGATATGTTTATGATAGCTAGAAGTCTGACAGCAGGAAAGCATTAAGTCACTTCCTACTCTTCAGATTTTTTTTAATTAAGACACCCTGTCACATTAAAATATTAATATTTAAAAACTTATAAACAGCCTTAAACATTAAAATGTCTATCTCACTAGACTTTTATATTGATAACTTTTTGTTTTAGGCTTCTGTCTTGCACTTCAGACCCAAAATAATAATAGCAGTAAATATTGCATGTCAATTTTTTTTGGTTCTGGGTTGATAAATATTAAAGAATATTTATTATTAAGCTAGTTCTTGTCTATTTTTCACAGCTGATTCTATTCACTTGTTTCATAACTGATTCAGTTGTACAAACTTTTTTTTTTATCTAGAATGAAGCAACAGTTTTAAATGTGCTTTAATCTTCTGCTTGTGCTCATATTTTGGTTATCTCTTGCTGTTACAAAATGGTCGCTCTAAAGCTTGTGTATGAAAAGTTGGACTAGAAGGTTAGGCCTCTTGTTCAAAGCATGTTTCATTGATACATAATGTAATTGCTTATTTTGCTACTTGACAGGCATGTAAGAGATAACATCTTTCAATATCCCTCTTTCCCTTGCAATGATGTACACCACAGACCATATCCTTGTTATAACCTATGCCTGGCAGAGAATTTCCTCCTCTGACATCTTTGATATTTTCCTACAAATCATTTCAGGTATCTTCTGCAGTTTCAGCTTCTTTCACCCTCTCCATATTGATAAATCTCTGTGAAACCTGTTGACATTTAAGTGCTTGAGTTACAGATATACACACACCTTCAAGAAAGAAACACTTTTTTATTAGTCTGTAATTCACAATTAACTCAAGCTAAATTAATATAACACTCATTTAAGAGCACTTATGACATCAAAATATGTGATAAACTGATATATTTATAAAAGGCATGAAAAGGGAAGGAAAACCACTCAATTTATTTACACTTGATATAAATCTTTAAGGTCTCTTACACATTTGAATCCAATTAATTTTTGATAAATGCTTTTCTGACACACGCATTGTCATGGATCCTGTACTTTTCTCCTATAGGAGGAAGTCCATTTTCATAGCCTACATTCTTTTGGATTCCACTAAAAGGAACATAGTGATATAATAGTACACATTGTTGCAAACCTAGGGCATTTATTTTCTCCTCCAAATGTATTTGTTTCTAAATCTTTTGGAGAGCTGTATCAAGACCCAGTTAAGTAATTTCATGATTTAGGTATAAAAAAAAAAAATAAATGTTTCTGTTTCAGAAGAGATGTCAGCTTCTGATCTTGACTTAAGTTTAACAATTCTTTGACTCAACAGGTGGTTCTTCATAAGCAAATCATGCTGTAGCTTTCAATATAAAGTGTCTGTGTTCACTGTATTTTATATCCATCTGTACATTCAGTTCATTTGCAATAAGCTTTTAAATGGGTTTGATGCTTGTAGGCTATACTCATACAGAGCACATAGTAAAATCAGCACTTGGGCTTTTGGCTATCCTGAGCAACATATGTAATCTCTCTATTTAAGAAGCATTAAAGTAGAAAACTCACTAAGTTCCTGGGAAAAGATTAAATATAGGTGCTTTTAAAAGACATGAGTTATTGTCAGTGTTGTAGGTGATAGCTTTTCCTTTGCATTCCTTTCATGGTATGTCTGTTGTTTATTTATATCTGACTTTTACAAAATCAGATACACACAAACAGAATCTAAAAATGTAGTAACTTTACCCTTTGGATATGTTAGAATGTAAAAATACATACCCAACCAAAATTTAAGAAAACAGATCTGTGTTTAAGAAAGAGATTTAACGTACAGATTCTTCTAAACTTTTATATTCCGAATTAAAATTTTTTAAAAATGCTACTTAAAAAAAAAAAAACCAAACCAAACCAACAAAACCAACTCCTTTTGATTTTAAAGTTCCAAGTATCTAAAATGGACTTTAGGCATGGGTTTCCCTAGGCTTCTTAATATCTATCTTAGTTTCTGCTCAAAACGGGAACTTCTTATGTCAGTCAGCGCTGACTATTTAAACATCTTTTTTCTTGAACACACACAAACACACACACACATGCACACATACAGAGACACACAAGCACACATATAAAATATGACATCCTATTTTTATATTTTGAAATTTTTATTTTCTGGCAAGATAATGAGTACAGGCTCTATTGTAAAATTACTCAGTCATGAGTGACTGGGCAAAATATAATGGATATTGTTTATTTACATCTTGCAGTCTTCTGTGGAATATAGCATATTTAACATTTCTGTTAGAGACCCACAGTTCTTTGACACCAGTATTGTATCACCCAGGGGTTTAGAGTGCACAGACTAGCCTGGATATAGCACAGCTCTAAATAAATTATCACAGCCAGAAATGTTTAAGTCATATACATCCTTAAAATGTTGTTACTCCTTTTGCGTAACACTGCAGTGCATTCTTAGCAGTAATAATCTTATTCCAAACAGACTACTGCAGGTGAGGTAGACTCTATACTGAGCCCTCTGACAACCTGGCTGCATTTTACACTGTATCTTCTGACCTTTTGTAACCTTTCATTTTTCTGCCTCTGACATTTTGTAGGTAATATTTGAAATCATTCATTACAAATGGTAGCAACACTACACACAGAATGTTGCATTCAAACTTATCATCTTTTGTGCAAGCATAAATAATCTTATCATGGGGGAAAAGAACTGCCAGATAGGCTGATTGTTTCACCAGATATTTGGACAGAAATGCCTTTGCGAAATTACATATTTAATAAATATGTAAATAAAATATCATTGTGTTTCTAAGATCAATCTGAGCATTCTTCTCATTGATATCTTAGTGAAAGTATGAAGGGTAATTTAGCAAATCAGAGAATCAAAGGAGTCATTTTGTTTAAAACTCTACATGTTCTTTCATTCCAAAGGTTGTTTAAAATTTCGGTGTTCTTTCAGAAACCCAGATACCAAAATACTCTGATGAATTTTCATATGCTGTTCTCATCTGTTCTGAAACACAAAGAACATTACTGCATGCAGCAATAGGTTCCTTCTACTCTTGGGCAGAGGTCAGGCTTGGTAGAGTAAACACTGTCCCCTTCTGTGCACTCTCAGTGTTTTTTGAACTCATCTGTTTTTCCCAGGCCTTCAGAAACAAGATCTGGACAGCAGCATGAACACCATTTAAGCTGGTAAACAAAAGGCTTTGAAAAGTTTCCCTTGGAAAATAAAAAGATTTTGTGAGGCAATGGCAAATACTATTTTCTTTTTTCAGTTATAATCTAGTGCCACCAGCTTTAGTGTGATTATTCTAATAATACAGGTATGTATTGTTTTCTTAAATACATAGTAGGAGCCTAATATGAGAGGAGCTGAAATGTGCTCTGATCAAAACTTGAAATAAAAACCACAGATATTTGAAGTTTAATATATTTAACCTTCCTTTTACTTCTTAAGCAAAAAGGAATAATAAATAGATGCTTTCTTCATTACAATTGTATAAGCAGAAATGGACAAGCTCTAGCTCTAATTCACAGACAAGCCATGAAAAAGAAAAGCTAAATAGGTTAAATGAATGGAGAAACAAACAAAACCAGTTTGTCAGTCTTGCAAGTGAATGAAAATGCAAATAAAAGTCCAAGACCCAGGCAACTACAGACCAGTCTGTCTCACCTCTGTGACTCGCAAAATCTTGGAGCAGCTTCTCCTGGAAGGCATGCTAAGGACCTTGGTGTGCTCTTGATGATGTTCTGCTACACATTTCCAGTCTTGGTTATGCTAGGAGATAAAACACTTTGAGAAGACCAGCAGTTCCCACAGGTGAATACTACCAGACTCCAAAAAAAGATGAAAGACACATTTTCCCAGTGAAAACCTTCCCATATTATAAATCCCTAAGACTGGATAAACCAGAACAGTCTCTTGCTGTCAGGGTGAACTACAAGAAGAAAATAGAGTAAGAGAGAAAATTTCTCCTGGGATTTTCAAGGCCATAACAAACTGTCAAGCCTCTTCTGTATTGCTACACTTGTTTTAGCACAGGAAGATATCCATTTGCAAAAGGAAAAATTCTGTGAGACCTCTTCACCGCACCATGCATATATGTCTTCTCACACTACAAAGATAACATCTTGTGCAAATATTTTTACTGATGAGAAAAAAGAGAAAAAAAAGAAAAAGTTCTAGTCATAACAGTTGGAAGAATGCAAATAGGTGAAAATAGATTGTTAACCTGAGAGAACTACACAGTGACTTGTTTGTTAGATATAATTATTCTGATTTCACAGATCATATAGATACCCTCTTTGGAACTGTTAATGAATACTTAATATACACAGTTCTTATGTGTTATCAGTGACGAAAGTATGAAGAGGAATTATGGCACTTAGGTTGAAAGCAGCATATAACATTGCTATTCATGATAACAATGGTTGCATCTAACAGTCATTGCAATGTTCTGTACGCACGATATGTGACCTAGCAAAAAGTGGAGTCTAACTCCTGACAGCTCTGGAAAACTTTGAATGACTAAGCAATTAGGATACAGAAGAGCTGCACAACAGTAATGAATTTAATTTAAAGTAAAATAGGGGAATGAAATTAACATCTGAAATTCAAAGGGTGATAGAAAGGATTACAAATATGTGAATCTTTGAAGACTGGGGACCAGATGGTACAAAAGACAGCAGAGATTGTCAGGGTGCTTCTTAAGATTGGCATGATTCTCCATGGGTAGGAGGGACAGCAATATGAGAAGGAAAGGAAAGAGACTTTGCAGGAAGTCCCTGCACTATGAGTGTCTGAAACTCAGAGGGGCTGTGGAAGCAAGCTGGTAAGTATATGGGAAAGTAATCTATTATGGGCCGCTTATGAGAGAGGTGTTTCTTGTGGCACACAGTGTTTCTGAGCCACAAATCTCTGAGAGGGGACAGATTATGCCAGGAAATACAACTGCATGTTTATTCTTATGTACCTGCCATTTCCCTTATACATCTGGCCATTTTCAGAGATCAAACATTAGGATATCTACCTGATTAAATGGACCTGATCTTTTGCATTTGTTTTGTCAAAGGTGAGCACTGTGTAAATGGTACATTTCCACTTTTAGTGTATTTCTCACAAACTTGAAGAACAGTTTTGTGGAAGGTTGCTATGATCACATGGGGCTATGAGAGGTGACATGTCTGTTGCCTTCTGAGAGAAATTATTGCTTGGTCGCCTAAGCAACACTTATGGGAGTTGCCACACAATCCAGTCTGAATGCCAGTGACTCCAGAACTACTTGTAGTGAGGCTGAGACTTGAAAGTGCTTTATGAGGAAGAAAGTGGCTAGAACATAAACTTTTGCCATCCTCTATGGGGACTATAATACCAACTATAGAAATCAGAAAACATATTTGTCTTCTTCTGTAGCCCTCAGATGATTCTTTCATATCCTTGTGTTAAAAGTAAGACTGAGGAGTTCAAAATATTGTTCTTAAAATGCTAGGCTGTGGGAAAAAAGAAATACATTACAGAACTGTCAGCCTTTGACTTCATGTTTCTGGTATAAACCAGGATTCTTTATCTTCAATAATTATGCTATGCTCTTAATTCTTTTTACTCATAGCCCATGCTGAGGTTAATTTACTGAGTTTCTGACAGCAATTTTACACTTTCTGTATCAATGAGGCTTAAGAAATGTCTGAACTTATGTACAAACCTAGTGAAAGTATGGTCTTTCTTTTTGTGTTAAAGAGTGTACATTTTGAAAATTGTTATAATTGAGTCTTTACTGCAGTGTGGAAGTATATTAAAGAAAGAAATTAACTTGTGTCTCAATTCGGATGAATTTTCCCATTGACAGTTGGGTAACAGGAGTATCTTTTTATTTCTTAATTGTATTTTTCAACAAAATCGTTATTAAGAGAAAATTATAATGGAGCTTTATGGTATCACTTTTATACGTTTCAAGCCCTACAGCATTTAGTTTCCAAATTCTGACCTTGAAGTGAAGCTTTAAGAGAAAAAATGTCCTCACAAAATGAAATAGAGTAGAAGTTTCAATCTCAAGAAATCTGAGGCTACTGAAATACTACTGATCTATTTCAAAATGTTGTCATAACTTTCCATATGAATGTTTTTCCATATCTTGCCACAACCTGTTTGGAATATATATAGCAAAATCTTTCTCATACAATAAATTTTAAAATAATAACAAAATAATCAACACCTATACATAACAGAAAAAATGAAGTTCCAGAAAAAAAAACCACTTTTAAAACTATTAAGTACTAGCCATTGAAAAATTGTTAAAAACGATAAAATACTGGTTATATAGAAGTGAGCAATGATTTTTCATATAGAAAAAGACACGGATGTCTCCCAAGCATGATTTCAGTTTCTATGCTATCAATAATCAATTGGCCTCAACAGAGAAAAACAACCAACACTCAGCATAAGACTAAAAAAAACAAATCCACTATTTTTTATTGTGATTCATACCTACAGGATAATTACTATTACTCACGTAAGGAGGAGTTTGTCTATATGTTATGCAAATTATTTAGGCTTCGCACTGCATTTAAAACCCTTTTTAGTTCATCTGCTTGTACCCTATGTATACTGCTTGAATCACTAAAAGGAAAACTATTATCTAAAGTGACTTTTAAAGTGCTTCTGTTCATTTTTTAAAAGTTATACAGAGTTAGTGATTGTGACAAATCAGACTCTGGAAAAGTACGTTCAGTAATTGTATGCTGCATAGAGCCTAGTTAAACCACAAAATCCAATAATTTTTAAACATTTCTTCTGTATACTTCTCATCTAGCACTGTAGTTCAGACTTTTCACAAGCCTCCTTGGTCTAAAAAGTGAATAAGCTTGCATCAGTTGCCAGAAATGTATAGGTCAGACTAATTCTTAGACATCTTAATTATCCGTGTGTTAGAGAAAAAATTTACCAATGTTTCATAAGTATTGTTGTTTGGTAACTAATTTCTTCACTCAGATTTTAAGATTAGCTACTTCAATTAATTTAATGTGCAACAAACGTGCCATTTGGGTTTTTTTATATTTTGGAGGACCTACTATGTATCAGTCACTTTTATGTAAATGTTTTCCAGATAAGAAAATTTTCTGGTAGGTCTTGTTCTTGGTGTTAATACAGACCCAGGGTGTGCTTCTGTACTGGATTCATTTTCATCTGCACTTATTGTGTTGCTGTTCATGAAGAGTGGGCTTTGTGCAGGTGAACAGATACCTTTTGAATGAAACCTGACAGATCTAATCAGGAATGTCTCTTAACTGGAACAAATGGATCAACAAATGCCACAATCTTCCAGAACGTACTAGCATACATGTGCTAACAGAAAGTTTTGAAAGCACTGTGGAGTACCTCTTGTGCTATATAAAACGTGATTCCTCCATCTTTATATTTGCTATTACACCCAGTTTCCTTAGTGACTTCTCTTGCTCTTTCCTCATCTATCCAGCCTTCCTCTTGTTTCAGTATTCTTTTTTTTTTCTTTACATGCCTTGTCTTCAATTTTCCATGAGCCAAAGAGCCTGTGCAGGACACATCTGGCACTCATAATTAAGATGTTGAAGATGTTGTTGTCTTATGTTTTATGTCAAGCCATTCTGCACTCAAACAATCAAACCCATATTTTATAGCCATGTAGCATAAAAATAATGTTATGTCTTGGGCTATCATCATCTGACTATAGCCAGTGATGCTGGAGTATAGCATCTGTGCTATCAAAAGTTGATATCTGAGTCCTGCAACTGTCCCTGTCTTGCTGAGAAAGGTGTCATCATCGCATTTGAGTCTGAGACAGAGTAACAGAAATCAGCTGTTATGTATACTTCCTGGGAAGCCTCACAAGTTCTGGTTTATGCAATCATGGACTACCCTGGAGTGAAATCTACTCCAGGGTAGTCCATGATTGCATAAACCAGAACTTGTGAGGCTTCCCAGGAAGTATACATATGACAAACTTCCCAGGAAGTATACATATGACAAACTGGAGTAGTTTCACAACAGTGAAATCTGGAGCTTGACAAGACTACAGAGATACCAGGAAAACACCTAGAAGAAGGATTCATGTTTCCCATATCCGGATAGTATCATCAATATTTCTTGTGTGCAGTCATTTATTCAAAGTACCATTGTGCAAAGTAGTATAAAAACACCTATAGCAGAAGGCTTCAGATATCCCCTTCTGCATCTGAAGGTTTTGCAGATGGCACAGGCTGTCTCTCAGCCAAAAAGGATGAAATCACACCAGCCTACTAATGAAGCTGTCTCCAGGGATCAGTCTCTGGTCATTTTCCCCTCTGTTAGCAAGGTAAAGGCTCTCAAAACAACCACTGTCTGTATATTTCTCTTCAGTCGAAAGTACATTCAGGAAGAAAAAGTTAAATCATCCAAGGGGGGCACATGTAGTAGCTGCTGTAACCACAATACTGAAGTCACCATTTCAAGGCCCTTCCCTTCCCACAGAAATTCATGCACTCACAATGAAAATGTGTTTTGACAATGATGGGTCTCTCAGGTAGGTGAAGGTTCATGTGACACAACATAAATGAGCAGAAACAGAAACAACCTTGAAATAGATATGGAAATAGAAATAAAATTTGCTTCCAGGTGTAAAACCTTACATGAGTACAAGCATTATTAGAAGTATTAAACAAACAGAGGCTGGGAAATGGGGGTGTGAGTGTGTGTGTCTACATGCACAGATATGAGACAGTAGGCTCAGATGAGATAAACCACAGTTAGAAAACTTTTTCATGGATTTACAATATGATTTAGAAACATAAAAAGAAGAAAGAAACAGAAAAGTATATACTTCTTTAAAAATATAATTTTCTGATGTAGTACTTTAAAAAAGAATGAAAAGGACAAGAAAACAACACAGCAGACAACAGTTCAGGAACTGCTTTCTAATCTGGGGTGAAAAAAAAAGTACAACAACATTAGCTGGACAAAGGGACAAAGGTTGTATGCTGGTAGATAAATGTAATCAGACTGATTACTGGCTTCTCTCAGTATGCATAAAGACCTGAGAGTAATTATGAAACAGAGTGCTAATACCTAACACTACTATCACTTGGGTGTTTTAGAAACAACTAAGGAGCATAATGAGGAAATGACTGAAAATTATTTGTTTCTAGAGGACATCTGTGGTGCTGCTGTTTCTCTAATTTGTTTGGTTTTAATTCCTTAAATAGCTCTTTCAGGCTTTCATTTATACAGTGATCTGCTCCCCTTCTCTAGTGCAATGGATTACAACCCTTCCAGCACAAACAGCCACACTGTCAACTTTTCAGGAACAAGAGGAATACAACTAATTTACATGTTAATTTACTGAAACTACTTGAAATTTGGATCAGCTTAGCTTCTTCCTTACATCCCACTGGGATAAATAATATTTGTTTAAATCAAAAATTTAATCTAATTTAATTTGTTTGTTTATTATGCTGGACTTCAGGGTCTAGGAGGAGGCTATTTCAGACCAAGTCTGTTCAGAAAAAATAAAAATGCCATCTACACTGGCACACTAAAGTATCTATATAATTTGATATAACTTACGGTTATATCATATATATCACCATATATCTCGTATGGTAGTGTATATATTATTGTTAACATATTCTTTATAAATAGTGTTAAAGAACTGGTTATTTAGATTTCTGTGCATGTGTGTGTGTGTCTGTTAAAACGTAAAGAAAAGGGA
Organism: Lathamus discolor; assembly: GCF_037157495.1. NCBI lineage: Eukaryota > Metazoa > Chordata > Aves > Psittaciformes > Psittacidae > Lathamus > Lathamus discolor. Next base: position 47,637,074 of record NC_088884.1, on the reverse strand, counting down.
TAAGTGTTGTTTTTATCTAGGCAGTTCTACACCGTCCATGCAACAGCACTTCACATTCAGAGTCAATATGCCTACCTAAGTAGGATGCCTGAGAACAGGCAAACAACCTCTGTTCTCCTCCAATGCTCATCAATAGAAGAATTTTTTTAATCAGAATTTGCTTGACCATATGTGCGCATTGCCTCTCAACAAGTCTAAAACCAATCCAAAACCATTCCATTCTTCATACCGATTCTCCTGCAAAGTATCATAATTTTGTAATAGGCATCTTTTTAATCTGTTTTTCTAAAGAAAAAGATGTACTGAAATAAAATATACTTTAAATGCTTGTTTGTGCTCATCTGAGTTCGTGTGTAATGAGTAACCACAGTTTTTCAGATTATATGGGGTTAGTGGAGATGAATGCATTTTAGTAGAAGATGTTATGGTAATGAAATAAATGATTTATTACAAACCTAAGACATTTTTAAAGCATCAACAAGTATACTTGAAGAGATCTGAATAGTAGTAACGTGACTAGTCTTAATGGATGATTACGGTCAATGACAAGTTCCAGCATTTTTACCAATGATTCTTAACATCAGAAGACAATATTAAAACGTGTATACCTTTTTATTTGTTAAGGTGCATACACTTTTCAAATATAAATAACTGTGGTAATATGACAGATCAGTGAAGAAGCTGTGAAAATCTTTCTGTCACTTTATTATCCATGATACTTGGAAATATTTGAAATGCAATTATTCAGAGCTTTGTTAGATAACTAAGTGACTACTTGAAGCTGGTAAGGCAAGGTATTTTCTTGAAACAGGTATGAGACCTTTGGAAAAAAAAAAATTATTTTTGCATCTCACATTTCCCAGTACAAATTGTGAAGGTCTTTGCAATCTTGCAGTTAACTTACTTTGTTTCTATAATAAAATAAAGAAAGCAAAACTTGCAGTGAAATATATTCTAAAGCACATATCTCCTTGTTGGAATTCTGCTCTGTGCTTTACATGAAAGCTGTTGTGGAAGGTTCAGGTAAAGAATATAAAGTAGATGGCTATTTGATTTGTATGTAGGTGTAATTGTAAATGTAGATGCACTTCTCAGTCTAATCCCAGTGATATTTGCTATACATGACTGGCATTTTTATTTCAGCATTTTTAACAAATTAGAAAAGCTTTATTATTTAACAGACATAAAATAAAACAGAAAGCAATGTGTAGCTGTAGTTAACTGTTTTTTTAAGACTAAACATACTTTTGGGCTTCACCACGGTTCTTAGCCATGATATGCAAAAATCTGAGCATCAGGGTCTGGCTTTGATTGACTCGGAAGTTACTTAGCACCTCAGAAATCCATCATGACTACCTCCTACTAGGTATAATTATTAAAAGTTTCCAATTTTAAAGTCATACTTCCAACATATATTCTTCCTTTATTTCACTATCCCATTGAAAGTTTTCTTTTCTCTTAGATGGGATCCAGTCCATTCAGTGAAATTAATGTGAATAATTTAAATGCAGTAAATTAACCTCCCTTACTCTAATGTCTTGTAGTCCAGGATATTTGAAAAGAAAATTTGCTGTTCTTATGACAGTCTTTCATTGCTGATTGTTTTTGTGGTTAAATAGAAAAAGTTTGCAAATAAGTAAGTCTCTCTAACTTGTGGCATTGTTATTGGTAGGTTAATAAAATTATATTGCAAAGGCTGCTCTTTTATTAAGGCAGCAATTTTTTTTCCTTTTTTTAATTTTCTCCATAAGAAGAGAAGTCAGCTTAAAGGAAAGAGGCTGTAACTGTGAACTCTGTGTTTATTTATTATTTTTTACAATGAAAAAAAAATTAAATTCTGGAACTTTTCATTATGCTTCAAGGGAGCCTAAAGCCCTTTACTGAGTGGCCAACATGTGTTTTATTTACCTGTGATAAGATTGCCTACTACTCTGCTTGTGCCATGGCTCAAAAGAGTGAAAAAAAAAGTTGTTTCTTTTTTTTCCCCTAGTTTGTTTCCTTTGATGTGAGTGCATTTTTGTTTTGAGAAACATTCACATGACAATAGGCCCAGAATATAATAAAATAGAATTAAAATAAAATAGGAATTGAAAAAAATAGAAATACATTATTACTGTCATGGGTTCCTATGTGACTAGGGATCTTTGAACAAGCCATAAACCTCAAGATGTAAACAGAAATACTAGTCTACGAAATTTTAGAAATATACGTGATCTATTCATAGCTTGCTAGGCAGACAGAAGCGTAACATGTCCTTAAGAACACATTTCCGTGTTACTAAAGCATCCTTATATACAGTCCAATACAGTTTTTGTTCTTTTTCATCAGCTGGTTTGCAGTCAGCAGCATCCTCCTTTAGATGACCTGAAGAGAGTTATCTGTTACCAGATGATTAATTAAAATCTCAGAACATTATTTTACATGACTGAGGGTGGAGAAAGTAAGGAAGACAAGGTATAAATTCATACTTCCAACAGTCGAACAAGTAGTCTGAACCTCCTGCTTTCTTTTTATGTATTTGAAACTCATGTAGTATGAATCATAGTTGTTACATTATTTACAGAAGAGCTGTACTGAATTATGTCCACCGATATGAGTCGATGTTTGATTTTATTGTTGCTGTCATGTATCACATTACATTAGAACGTTAAATGTTTTTAGGCTAACTAAAGTGCCCTAAGCAAAATAGTATCTGCTTTTTCTCTCAGCTCTTTTTCATGCTTATTATTATTTATTTCTGCCTCTTTTAACATTGTTGATCACATCTTTCCTGGAGGTCCACTTCTCTGAGAGTTTCTGACTTTCTTTCCAATTCCGACCTTTCCTTCACTGATATCTCTCAGTATTTCACTATTTCTATTGGTAGAATTGTGCTTCTTCCCCTGCTTTTCACATTTTTTCTCTTCATTGAACTGTTACACAAATAAGCGGCTTTCTGCCAGTGACACATTGATTCCTGATCCCACTACATCTCTCTCTTCCCCTCTCCTCAAAGTACCTGTTACTGTTACTGTTCTAGTATCTCATCCTTATAATTTCTCTGACTATTCATATTAAAATAAACCTCTCTGTATTATCTTACTCAAAAACATCAAAGAAAACATTATAATATTCTTGTACTTCTCAATACAAAAATATAATGCGTATTTTGCCCTATTTGACAAAAAAAAAAAAAAATCTGAGATCTTACTATAATTTTATCCTGATGAAGCTTCCTTGATTTCTGTTGGAATAAATTTCTAAAAATATAATTTATGATGATGGCTTGACTTTGTGAACGAAGATTTAGGAAGGGCTTTACCCACGCTTACTAGTAAACCCTTTGGGCCAGCACAGTGGATTTTTTAGGTGAGGCACAGCGTGCACGGAACTGGCCCCATCCTTTACAACTGAGGTTTATCTGCCAGGGCCTAGCAAGCTTGGACGGTGACAACAAAGTCCTCAGGTCTTAGGTTCGGTTAGAGTATCCTTCTCTTAGATGGATGGCCTTACAAGGCTAAACGAGTTCCATCTGCCCAGGTTTGAAGTTAGAGTTGTCCTTCTCCTAGGATGGTTGCCCAAAGGCTAGTGAGCCAATCCTGCCCATAGACACACTTTGTCTGACCCTTCAGTTGAGACCTGTCTGGCATGGGAGACTCTCATGGAGGCGTATGGTACCACCAGCATAGCTCTCAACCTCACAACGGCACGCAAGCTCTTTCCCCATGACAATCGGGTGTCCATGAAAGAGTCTAAAAATATAACAGCATGATAACACATTATACTATTACTCCTACTAGTAGTAACATTATACTATTACTATGGAAGGTGAAAACAACATCTAACACAAATCAATACGTATCCTCTGAAAAATTAGTAAAATTTAGGAAAACCATATTTACATCATTCAAAAAATTATTATCCCTGTTCTCTGATGTGTCAGACAGACTGTCATGGTTTAAACCCAGCCACACAGCTCGTCCACTCACTCCCCCCCTTCTTTCCCTCCCTCTACTCCCGGAGGGATGGAGAGGAGAATCTAAAAGAATACAACTCCCATGGGCTGAGATAAGAACAGTTTAGTAATAACTAAGGTATAACACAAACCACTACTGCTGCCACCAATAATAATAATGATAAAGGAAATAACAAGGGAAGAGAATGCAGCACCTCAGCACCAGATGACCAGTAACTCCCCCAGCCCCACCCGACCGAGCACCGACCGATACCTACTCCAACCTGCAGTCCACTAGCCCTTCGGGGTAACTCCTGGTTACATCCTGGGCATGACGTGCTGTGGTATGGAATACCTCTTTGGCTAGTTTGGGTCAGGTGTCCTGTCTCTGCCTCCTCCCAGCTTCCCCTCCTCCCTGGCAGAGCATGAGGCTCAGAAAGTCCTTGGTCAGACTAAAACATTTGAGTTATCAGCTCTGTTCCCAGGCTGAAGGTCAAAACACGGCGCTGCACCAGCTACTAAGAAGGAGAAAAATGACTGCTACTGCTGAACCCAGGACACAGACTCAACCTGAAAGCCTCATAGAAGATGCAGCTCAGCCACATTTAGTCTTTATTTGTTTGTTTAGACTGACTTTCAGAATTTCATGTATACTCCTTAATAAAGAGAAGATGCAGCATGTAGTTCTCACTAAGACATGCTTTTATATAAACAATATTTTCAATTTGTTTAAAAAGTTGACTACATTTTAAAGGTGGGTTTTTGCATTGCATACAACTTAAATATCAATATATTTCAATGTCTGGAGAAAACAAAATTCAGTCTTGGGTGCAGTGAAACAGAAAATATGATTCTGTTGTGAGATCTCCATAAGAAGGCTTTAAATCAAGTCTCTGTAAAGCTTACTCATGTATCAGAGAAAACAACTAAACATCGTTAGGGAAACCATAAAAATCAATTTAAATGTATGCAAATAATAAGAAGACATTCTAAAGTATTCGTTTTTGCCAGAGGCAGGCACTATTAAATACCAATGCAGGTATTTAGGGTCAAGGCTGAAGAGGACAGAGCTTTGTTAATAAAATTAATGAGATATTCTCAATTCCACAAATATAAAGTGTAGGTTCCAACCCAGAACCAGGCAGAATACTTAAAATATGTGGTGTGTGGGTGAGTGTAGAGGCTTTATTTTTTGCCATTAGTACAATAAATAATAAATAATAAAATAAAAAAGGTGAGCTGAGATGTGGTATAGTTGGAGACAAATTACCAAGCAATGGAAGGTAACAGACATAATAACAATTATGCATTACAATGATCACTGGAACATTACATTAGAGAGTGTGAGGCAGAAGTTGGTAGTGTCCTAAAGAATGTTTTGTGCGATTATTGCTATCATGCTCTCAAAATTTAGGGCTTCATTTCACTTCCATCCATTTTTTTCCAGTTACTCCCTTGTACTTCTCACTGCTATGTGTCATCAGCCCAACATATGAATTACTATTTTTTCATTATTTATCACGCTATAGGAAATGAGTACCATAGTCTCTAGGACAAACAGTATGAGTTTAACTTAGATCCTGAGAGGATGCATTCTTGACCAAGCTAGTTTTATTCACAGCCACTCTGTTTTTTCTGAAGCTAGGTTTTAGTTTACTCTTAATGTAACTCAAAGCGCATTAACTGTTCTTGTCCTTAAATTCCCCTTTGTTTTCCAGAATTTTATTCAGTTTTTGAGATAGAGTGTATCTTCAGTTCATATGTTTTGGGATGGTTATAAGTCTTATTATGTAATGCCTATATTATGTATGAATCATTATATCAAATTTTATTACATGATGTTTACATGTACTTATATGCCATGTTTCTCTTTGGTGCAGGTATTTACAGCACCAAGGTCTGATTCCTCTTCCCCTTTGGGTGTAACTACCTTGGGTTTGGACCAGTTTGTAGCCAGCCATGTTGATTTTGTGTATCGTATGTGACCATAAAGGCAGTGCTAGCACAGTTACCGTTTTCTAAAATATATGCAGACTAGGACCTTATTCCACCTGTAGTACATTTGATAAGTTGGTTTTGTTAGAACTATTTTTTGCGTCAGATGAAACCAGACTAGCTTAGTTTAAATCATAGTTTCTCCCTGATTCTTCATTAGTTTCTATTTGTTGTATCTTATAAAATTCCTTATTTCTGAATCCTTTCAGTAAGAACTCATTCAGACCTTGGCATATCTGTCATCATGAACAAGTTGTCCATTAGTTCTCCTATGCAATAGTCCTTCTAGAACTGAAACTGGGCCTGTACAAACCCTAATTGCCTTATATCTTTATTATGGTCCTTATCCCATCGTTAGAGACTGAAGATTTGTTTGAAACCTGTCATGAGGATGCTGTTGCTGTGCTTTGAAAGAATGAAAGATACTCCAAAGGGCACTACTTACTTTATGTAAAAGGAATGATGAGCTACAAGGCTCTTGGAAACTCATAGAGTGAACTTTACCTTTATGGGAAAACTACTTAGAGGTGATTCCTGCTTGTCCCTAACTATGATGGTAACAAAACTTACACCTGTAGCTCTCTCTTTATATGGCTTGGGGTTTTATTATTATTACTTGTAGTCAAGGTATTTTCTTTCCTGTCTCCTGATGAAGATATACATAAATATTTTGCCTGGACATTCTTTATTTGATACTATCTTCCTTAATATCTTATAAAAGAGTTAATCTTTGCTCTCTAACATTTTCCGATATACCTTGAACACCTCTTCAGTGGCATGGGTACTAAATTACTTCAACAGTACGTAAAGTTTAGCTTTGGTGCTAATATGAAGTTCCTTGACACAGACTGAAGATAAAACTCTTATTTTCTAGTTCACTCATTGCTCCTATTATGTACTTCCTAGAGATTTTTTCCTTTACTTAACAAATTATTGAGCTTTGTTTCTGCAACATGGAAAAAATCAATTAAAATAACTTGAACAATAAAAACTTAAGATTTTATTTTATGCTTTTAAAGTTCCTTCCCCTTCAGTATTAAAAGTTTCATGATCTCTATAGAAAATATTTGGGTTCAATTTTTACTTGCTATGTCGTCATTTTTACAGGCTATGTGAAATAAATTTAGAAATAAATCAATGAAGCCAGCTTCTATATAAACTGCATAAAAAGGATAATAAAACTTACTTTTTTTTTCAAGATTGCTGACATAGGTTCCTCATATCCATCTGTGATTACACTGAGTTGCAGTATCCTGTTGATAAGAAAGCATTATATTTATCATTCCCTGTATCTTATTTTTCCTTCACTATAGCTTATTTTGGTTTTCTCCTGAACAACCATTGCTCTTCTTGGACAGCAATTAGTCTCCAAATCTGAGAAGGCTGGAGCCTCAGAAGTTACACATCTTTCTCGTATTATATCTATAGCTATAGCTCACAAGGTCATTCCTGTTACCTTACTCTCCTGAAGAGATTGTTCTCATGCCACTTATATATTCATTTGCTAAGTCAACTATATTTTCTTTTACCTCCCTATTTCAAATTACAGAACATTTGTATGATTTCAGCAAATATATCAGTTTTTCCCTTTCTGGGGATACATTCTTTTCCCATTCAATAATTTAACCTTCATGGATAGTTGCCTGCAAGTATCACACATTTTAGAATGTTCTTATAATTTTAAAATAATTTGACATATTAGACCTACTTAACACACTGCCAATTATGTTCATAGAATCATAGAATTATAGAATCATAGAATAGTTAGGGTTGGAAAGGACCTTAAGATCATCTAGTTCCAACCCCCCTGCCATGGACAGGGCCACCTCACACTAAACCATGTCACCCAAGGCTCTGTCCAGCCCAGCCTTGAACATCACCAAGAATGGAGCATTCACAACTTCCTTGGACAACCCATTCCAGTGCCTCACCACCCTTACAGTAAAGAACTTCTGATACCTAATCTAAGTTTTCACTGTTTAAGTTTGACCCCATTACCCCTGAGGGACACTACATTACCCATTAGAGACACTACAGTTAGTAATGAAGAGTCCATCCCCAACATCCCTATAGGCCCCCTTCATACACTGAAAGGCTGCTATGAGGTCTCCACGCAGGCTTCTCTTCTCCAAGCTGAACAGCCCCAACTTTCTCAGCCTGTCTTCATATGGGAGGTGCTCCAGTCCCCTGGTAATCCCCATGACCCTCCTCAGGGCTTGTTCCAACAGCTCCATGTCCTTTTTATGTTGAGGACACCAGAACTGTACACAATACTCCAAGTGAGTTCTCACAAGAGCAGAGTAAAGGGGTAGGATCACCTCCTTTGACCTGCTGGTCACACTCCTTTTGATGCAGCCCAGGATACGGTTGGCTATCTGGGCTGCAAGTGAACACTGAAGCCGGGTCATGTTAAGTTTCTCATCAACAAACACACCAAGTCCTTCTCCATGGGGCTGGTCTGAATCTCTTCTCTGCCCAGCCTGTAGCTGTGCTTGGGATTGCTCTGACTCAGGTGTAGGACTTCCATCAATTCCATAGCCCCATCATAGAAGGCCACCAAATTGGTCAGGCAGGATTTCCCCTTAGTGAAGCCATGCTGGCTGTCACCAAGCACCTCGTTGTTTTTCATGTGCCTTAGCATGCTGTCCAGAAGAATGTGCTCCAAGATTTTGCCAGGCACAGAGGTGAGACTGACTTGTCTGTGGTTTCCCGGGTCTTCCATTTTCCCCTTCTTGAAAATGGGGGTTATATTTCCCTTTTTCCAGTCATCAGGAACTTCACCTGACTGCCATGATTTTTCAAATATGATGGTCAGTGGCTTAGCGACTTCATTCGCCAGCTCCTTCAGGACCCGCGAATGGATTTCATCAGGTCCCATGGACTTGTGCATGTTCAGGTTCTTAAGATGGTCTCGAACCAGATCCTCTCCTACAGTGGGCCCAAGGTCTTCATTCTTAGCCCCTGGGTCTGCCTTCCAAGACTTGGGTGGTGTGGTCAGAGCATTTGCCAGTGAAGACTGGGGCAAAGAAGTCATTCAGAACCTCAGCCTTCTCCAAATCCACGGTAACCAGTTCTCCTGATAGCTTCCAGAGAGGGCCCACATTGTTCCTAGTCTGTCTTTTATTTGCAATGTACGCATAGAATCCCTTCTTGTTCTCTTTAACATCCCTAGCCAAGTTTAATTCTAACTGGTCCTTAGTTTTCCTGTCTTGGTCCGTAGCTTCCTGGACAACATCCCTGTATTCTTCTGAGGCCTCCTGTCCTTGCTTCCACCTTTCATAAGCCTTTTTTTTCCCCCTCTGAGTTTCCTCAGCAAAATAACATAACAATTTAATAATAATAATGATAATAAATACGAATAATAATAATACCACAAAAAACAATGCAACATAAAACCAACCTGTATTTTCAAGCAGTGTTTGCATTTCTGAGAGGGGACTTGTGTATTTTTGTCATGGTTTAAACCGATCCACACAGCTCGTCCGCTCACTCCCCCCCTTTCTTGCCCTCCCCCTGCTCCCGAAGGGACGGAGAGGAGAATCGAAAAGAATGTAACTCCCACAGGTTGAGATAAGAACAGTTTAGTAACTAAGGTATAACACAAATCACTACTGCTACCACCAATAATAATAATGATAAAGGAAATAACAAGAGGAAAGAATACAACACCTCAACACCAGCCAACCAATAACTCGCCCCACTCCCCCCAGCCAGGCACCGACCGATACCTTGTCCAACCCTGCAGACCCCAGCCCTTCCGGGTAACTCCTCGTTACATCCTGGGCATGACGTGCTGTGGTATGGAATACCTCTTTGGCTAGTTTGGGTCCGGTGTCCTTTCTCTGCTTCCTCCCGGCCTCCCCTCGTCCCCGGTAGAGCATGAGACTCACAAAGTCCTTGGCCAGACCAAACATTCGAGCAGCAACTGAAAACATTGGTGTTATCAGCACTGTTCCGAGGCCAAAAAATGAAAACATAGCACTGCACTAGCTACTAAGAAGGAGAAAAATGACTGCTACTGCTGAACCCAGGACAGTATCCACTCCTTATTCCATACCATTCACGTCATGCTCAGATCCCACATTTTCAATATACCATCACTCTTATCTCAGTGCACTCTTATCTTAGTGCATGGACCAGTCCCTATAAAGCTGCTGAGTCCATCTGGTCCATGATGTGAGGCTCCATCTCTTGCAACAGTCTCTCAGAGCAGGAGAGGCTGTGTGCAGTGTTCACACTCGTGAATAACCTGGGCAACAGTGTCCATTGCTAAGCCCACCCCTAAATCATGAGTCCATCTCTGTGTTGCATCTCTGCCCTGATGGCCTGAAGTGCCATGGGGCCCACCAGGCTCAAAATAATTCACTGTCCCCTTCAGCAGTTTCTGCAGCTTGTTGCTGGGGACTCCATAGAGCTGCCTTCCATCTCCGACACTTCCAAAGCACTGGAGGGGCCCAGTGGACCAGATACTGGCTCATACTGTCCCACACACCCTGCCACTCATGGCTGTCCAGCCTTGGGGAAGATCTCTTGTTCCTCCCATATTGTCGTCTAACCCCAGACAAGAAGCAAACCTGACTCTGCTTAACTCTTGAGATCAGACAGAATGGCCGTGGGCAGAACACACTCTGTGTGTGCCAACACGCCGATCCCCATCACAATCAGCAGGCAGGTCCCAAGGGTACCCAAAGGTCATTCAAACCTTTCAGAACTCTCCAATGACGCTGCTGTACTTGTCCCTGGGGCTGGTGCAGCTGCTGTGCTTGCCGGCTCTCCCACCACCAGCTTCTCTTTCCCTGGGTGCAGCTCTTCCTCCTCTGCCTCGCTGGGAAATGCTGTGTGCACTCCTGCATCCTCCTGGGGCTCGGCGGGCGGCTGCCGGGGGACGCTCTCGGCCGCCGCGGGGCTGGGCTCGGCCGCGGGGCTCGGCTCCTCGGCCGCCTCCTCCCGCTGCTCTGCAGCCGCCTCCTTCCCGTCCTCGGGCCCCGTTCCCGCCGCCGCCTGGTCCCCGGGGCCGCTCTCCCGGGCCGCTTCGGCCGCCGCCGGCTCCCGGGGCCGCTCCCCCTCGGCTCCCCGCAGCCTCACGAAGACGGAGGCGAGGACAAGGGCCAGGGCGGTGCAGAGCAGCGGGACGGCCAGGTACAAGTCCACGGCCACGTCCATCCCACCTTGCTGCCGGAGCCCAACCGTATTACAAGTCATTGCCATAAAGTACAGTGAAACAGGAACCTTAGCCCAAGCCCCACACTTGATAAACACTAACACAGCAAATACCGGCTCTAAGTAATGTACAGCATTCTGAAACTGTGAGAGCAAGAGAAACAACTTTGAGAGCCAATAAATCAGCACTGTGACAACTATTAATCCGATCATCTCTGTCGTTATCTCAACCCTTCATGCCCAATGTTGGGCGCCAAGAACAATGACAATTTTGCATTGAGTAGCTGCTCAAGCGATTGAAGCTGAGTAATGTAATGGAGGATCACTATCTTTTTTAGTATTGTCACTACATGAGATACTCTTTCTTGGCTGTAATGTGTTCATATACACACATCTATTGTTTTCGTACTGTTGTTTGAAAGGTTGATTTTAAATCAGGACTGTTTATGTTTTAGTTCACCAGAGACTAGGAAACCCATTTACCTAAGAGTATTCATTTAAAACACTTTGTGCTATTCAAGGTAAAGAAGAAATACTTTTAGAAGGCCTTTTATACAAGTGAAAAAACCACAAATGTGGCAAAGAGGATTTGAGATTATTTTTTAAACTGTCAACAGCTTTGGGATCCAGTGGAAAGATTTAGCGCAGTTGGTTGCCATATACCAGTCTTCAGAAATAAAATATTTGGAAGCAGAATGATATATCTCAAGTGATACCAAAGGGTATCTCGTAAGAAATATCTTGAGTGACTCAGTGTTTCAGATTTCTTATAGGGAATATGAAGTGACTCAAAGATAAATAAACCTTTATGTTCCAGCTGAAATGTCTCATCCATATTTATCTGTTACAATACTTATATGACAAAGCAGAGTAGAATTCTATGTGTGTGGACAAGAACCAGACATAGATCAATAACTATCTAAGAATAAATGACTATCTTACCAGCTGTCTGATAGAAAAAGTTACAACCCAATGTTCAAAACCAGCATATTAAAATAAGCTTCCTTTTTTTGAACAATGTCAGAGTAATTTTCCAAACTACATACATAGCATTATATGTTGTTCCCTGCGTACAAAAATGTGTACAGGTATTTTCTTGGAGTAGGATACTGTTTGTCAAGACTTCTGTTGCTAAAGTTTGATACCCCTTTTTTTTTCATATAAGACAAATCAGTATTTTTCATTTGTGTCTGTAGATATCTAAATTATCAATTATATTAGTAGAGCTGTGTGTACAGTTCTTGTTAATCAACTTTCTTTCCCTTTGTTGATTATCCTCCAGTGCAAAATATAGACTACTAAGGAAATTAAACCCAGATTTTTTTTTTGCTCATGTCTTTGTTTTAAAATTTTTTAAGTGTTTTGTATTTTAGGGAAAGTAAAACTGAAAGTTATATCTACACTGTTTGACGTAATCTGATACTTTATTGCACATCTTGAAACTTTCCAAAAGAGAACTGTGAATTTTCTTCTCCGCTTTTCTTAAAATAGTACGGTGTAAATGAACACCTTGCTTTATATTCCAGTGTATCAACTTAAAAATGTATTTTTAAGTGGAGGAAAATACTGCTTTTGCTATAAATGATTCAGCAACATTTCTTAAATCAGTATTTCAGTCTAAGAGTATTCTTTTTTCCTCAAAGTACTTGCAAAGTGGTCCACTTCAGCCCAAAGGGATTGCTTTTCAGAAGAAAAAGGAGGTAAGGTCATTACTACAAACATGTTGGGTGGTTTTGTTTCCTACTGTATTTTGTTTGCTCTACTGGACTGAATGAGAGGTTGGAGGTTATCGTCTGATTCTGTATCATCAAAAAATAAACCCCAAAACAAAATCCATTTTTTATGTCCGTGTCTGGCATTTGCACCAAAATGCAGTAAGTGCAATAGAAGTAACTTCTTGCCCTGGTTTCTGCTGGGATACTTAATTTTCTTTTTAGTAGCTGGTACAGTGCTTTATTTTGGCTTTAGTCTGAGAATAATGCTGATAACACACCAATATTTTAGTAGTTGCTAGGTAGTGCTTACCCTGACCAAGGACTTTTCAGTCTCCCATGCTCTGCTGGTAATAGGGGCGCAAGAAGCTGGGACGCAACAGGCAGGACACCTGACCCAAACTAGCCAAATGGGTATTCTCTACCACAGCATGTCATGCTCAGTATATAAACTCAGGAAGCTAGCTGGAAGGGGCCAGTCAGTGGTGGGGGGCAGGCTGGGTATCAGTCAGTTGGTGGTGAGCAATTGTATTGTGCATCATTGTAGTTTATTGTGATTTTTTCCCTTTCCCCTTGTAGTTTTATCTCTCTTTCACATACTTTAGTTATTAATCTGTTTTTATCTCAACCCATGGGCTTTACATTATTTCTATTCTCCTCCCCATCCTGCCTGAGGCGGGAAAGGGGGAAATAGAGTGGCTGTGTATTGCTTAGTTGCCAGCTGGGTTTAAACCATGACACTTCTTCAGAAGCACATGACCTAAACCCTCGCGCAGACTTTGTGTGACAGGAAAGAAATTGTGACGATCTCTTGTGCAGATTTCTTTCATACTATTTGAGAAGAGAGACAGAGTATAAAGATTTGAAATTCAAAGCTTTTAAAATATTTTGGCAGATCTTACTTTAATAGGAACATCACAAATACATCATAGAACAAAACCCTGCCTTAAAAATGCACACTTTCCTCATTAGTCTAATGACAAGTAGATGGAATCAGGAAGGTAAGATGACGGATGATATGAAAGAGAAACCTGGCTCAAAAATTCCTGTGATGCAAAGAGCACCGCACTTCTGCTGTAAATCTAAGGACCATCTAATCTCTCTGTGTGATTCTTGTCAAAAATAATTCAGATGGTTTTATATCATCTTTATTTTGTAATCAGTTTTAGATTAAGGAGAGAATTTTCCCTGCAGCTTGTGAAAGCTCTCAACGGAATGCCAGAAAGGCGATGGCTCAGTGCTGCCAACAAGGCAGGCAATGCATGTCTAGAGGGAGCCATGTAGTGATGGATCATGCCCTGATATATAGATCTAGACTTCTGAATAGGTCTAAATGCTAAAAGCTAGGATTATTAATTCCAGAGTTCATAAAACATGGGATAAAACCTAGTATATGAAAAAAAGAGAATTTTGCAAGACAGAATGTTGCATCTCATTTTCTATTTATTGACAAGAAAGATTGCATAATACAACCTGAGTGTTTTTAAGTTTAGAAAAACTATATTTGTATGTGATTTTTACTGTAGCTGCAAGCAATTTTTTCAGGCCCACTTATATGTTCTTTGAGTTTATTTATATGCAAATGTAAGATACAATGTGGTAAATGAAAGTTCAAAACCCAATCATTGACATTCTTTGCAATTATGTGGCTTGGAAGACGGATTAATTTTGATAGGTTAATGCTGTTGTCATTGTCTCTGCATTAGAAGATTTAATTATTGTCATATATACGTTAACAAGATTTTTTTATTAAAGAGAGTAGATTTTAAAAATTTTAATCACAGCAAGAACTGCAAATTTAACATCTCTGCTTGACAGATTTTTCTTTGAAGTTCAGAGTACGTAATAGTCTTACTCCTAATAATTTAAAGATAAGTATTTTTAAATTGTATGGGTTTGGGCTGCTAATCACTGATAATATAAGATTACTTTACATGTCTAAAACTAGATTCCCTCTAATGGTCTCATTTATAAAAATGTACATCTCTGGTTTATTCAAGGAATGTGACAAGTAATTTTACACTTTCATTTGCTGTGAATCCAGTTCTTATGCAGGTTAAATAACTGTGATAAAATGATTATTCAGTAAGTTATCTAGCACACCTAATATTTGTGATTTTGTTGCTATTGAAAAATAACCCTCCACATTCTTCTCTCACAGCAAAACTTATCCTTTATTTTGTTTGTATATTGGTCTTTCCACTAAAACTCATTAGAACCTTTCCTTCCCATATTTCTTCATCTTCTATATACAAAATTAGTTGACCCACCTGACATCCTCTGAATGTCACCCATGATCTTGTGCAAAGCAGGCTGAACTGTGTCTAATTACTGTATTTTTAAATAGCTAGAAAGAAAATCTATTTGTGCCATGAAAAGAGGAGTCATTAATATTTCTTAATTAGAAGTCATTATAAAATAAATTTAAAAAATGAAAAATAAATCAGAATTACTTTGAAAACTTTATAATGTAGAAATAATATTGGTATAGAACAGTCTAAGTGGGGTAATTCACTTCTTAGTCAAAAATCAGTGTCTTTATAGAAAAATTACTGAATTTCTGTTAGACGTTTTGAAGAGAAAGGTATCACTTTACAAAATTACAACATCAGTACTTCCAGTGTTCTCCATTAAAAAGTTATCCCTGGATCAACACTATTAAATCTTGAAATCTAAGGAAAGAACCTTATTGAAACTAACAGTTCTGTATTTGTTATCAGTAATAATGCCTAATAATACATTGAAATACAGGGAAGATGACCACATGTACTCTGTTTTCAGTTGTAATCACTCCTCAACATTTATTCAAATTAAATGAAAAGTAAATATTTAGGTAAAAAATTTTAGAGGACAATAAAAATATTGTAGAAGGAACAAACGGCATGTATGAGCTCTTTTGAAGGAAAGGATGAAAATGCTGCTGGTGAGTATACAGTGTGATGTGTGTTACCTCCCTTGGAATGACGTGCTGTGGTATGGAATCCTCTTTGGCTAGCTTGGGTCAGGTGTCCTCTCTCTGCTTCCTCCCAGCCTCCCCTCATCCCTGGCAGAGTATGAGATTCATAAGGTCCTTAGTCAGAGTAAACAATACTTAGCAACAACTAAAAACATCTGTGTTATCAGCTCTGTTCCCAGGCTGAAAGTCAAAACATATGCTGGACCAGCTACTGAGAAGGAGAAAAACTGACTGCTACTGCTAAACCCAGGACAAATTATTAGAAAAAATCAAGTAAATAGATTATTATAGAAATTCTTTAATAATAATGAACTTTTATACATGCTCCATATTAATCTACCTCTTTTCTTCTGGTATTACACTCACACTTTTCACTGTCCTTATTCCCAAAGTCAATAACGTGAAGCTGAATAGTTGACTTACAATAATAGCTGAGAATTCGGGTGCTGCTCTTTTTGTTTCACAGCTCTCTAACCTGGAAGATAGGAACAGTACGCTGCATCACAAGAACTTTACATTACGTAAGTTCTGATGTATTCTGCAGTTAATAAGCAAGAACAGCAAAATGATAATGTTCTGGCTAGCCCATAATTGTCTTTTATAAAGTCTCTGTGTCTTTTATTAACAATAAGAGATTATTTTGGATTTAAATTAATCATTTTTAAGAGAGTGACTGCCAAACAATCCATGCTAAAATAGTATATTAAGAAGACTATTGAAGTTTTATCATTCCAAAAAGGGAAGAAATATTAGATCTAGTTCAGATACAAAATGAGCTTTTGTAAGTCCTTTTGTCCCCCAGTAGAAATTAGTGAATCAGTCTATTTCTTATCATTCTCTTTTATTTGGACACAGTTGAATAGTCATTCAAAGAATTCAGAGGAATTATTTCAATTTTCCTTTCCCTATGTTGTACTTTGCTTTTCTCAGTTCTTTACTTTTTATTATTAAATTTGTTGGCAAAGCAGAACAAAACAAAACAAGAAACAGTATATTAATAGTCTGTCCTGTCTCCTAAATAGTAACTTTAATTCCAGGGTAATTACAACTTTATTTCTTTTAAGACATGTAGTTGGGAAAAAAAATATACAGCCTATTATGACATGTGGCAGAATAAAGCAAGATCCATAGCTGTGTACTCATGATTTACTTCTTCCAAGACAGTGCACCTGTTTATTTTCTCTTGTAATTAGATTGTAAATTTCAGCAGGGAAGGTTCTTTCTCATAAATCTGTCTGATACTCAGCACCATATAGTCCAATTCTACCTGGAATATCTTAGAATATCTACCTTAAAAGTAATAAGTATTGAAGACTTACTTATAAATATTGCACTCCATTTGTCTCTCTGCATTTCCCTAACACAAAACAGCAAGAAGCATTACAATACATACAGATTTTATTCCTTATTCTTACTCCCTGAGTTATATAAATTCTCAAATGATGCATGTATACCTTCCTATATGTGGAATACAGAAGGCACACCAGAATACACAGTTTCACATTTAGGATTAAGAAGGACAGGATTTTCCTTACTAGTCAGAAGACTCTCTTGAACATGGAAATATAGTCCTCTGAAATGCCTTTATTGTCATGATACAATTTATGTATTAGCATTTTTCCTATCAGTTCTTATCTATGTAACAACTGCCTTTCAGTCATAATCAAATGTGAGCAACTCCAGTAATCATTGTCTGTATCATGATAGACATCTTTTGTCTTTCATGTGACTTGGAAATCAATTTAAATCTCCCCAGAGAAATGTCTGCATATCTATAACTTGGATACTTAATAACTTTTAACCAAGAGGGAAATGCCTTTATCTTTGTGTCCTATTCTGTTTACCAAAGAAACATATCTAATTATTTCAGTCTGCTCTAAAGTGAACTAGTACATGTTAGCGACTGTCAGGGGCTTTGTGAGTTCTTCAGCCAAAAGCATAATATAAAAAAGAAGGAAAGAATGATCTTATTTACAGCACTAAGAAAGAAAAATGTGCTCTCCTTCCCACAGTGATTCTGTAAATTTTCCATAGGAAGTTAATGTTTACATTTTTCATAGTTTCCTATCTCAGAAGTACCTACCAATTCAAACTGAAAATGCAGGCACTTTGCTTCTTTGTGTATTTCAGACCTGTCTTTCATTAAGATGACTTTCATTCACTCACTGTCTTCCTGAAAATCTGCTGAGACACACTGACTAATTCTGCAGTTTCTGCAAGGTAACATGAGGTACTTGGTAACCATTAATTTCACGTGGTATTAACATCTGAAATTTAAATCAAGCTAAACAGTATTTTTAAAAGATGCTGCATATTTAGGACAAAAAATTATAGTTATATCAAGAGGTAGATTCAGTTTTTATTGCTAGTTTCTGTTCCTTCATCTTTATGCCACACCAGTGTGATGTTTCTTAAATTGGACCAGCTATCTTGATATGAAAATCCTGCTGAGGTCAGGCATTTTAGCTTCTCAGTGTCTTTTTGTCACTAATCGGCTAGGAATGTATTTAGTATTTTGATTCTGTAGAGTTTTCTGTTGCATTTAAACTGACCATAAAATTCTGAAGTTGTAATTTCTGATTATTGTCTCAGTGCTAAAATCATACCTTTTCCAAGTCAAAATATAGTTGTATTCATTGCCTCAACCTATTCTGTTTTCTGTCAGTTTAACTTTTCTTCCTGTGTTCTACTAGTTTTTTGCTGATCTGCTGCTATTTTTAATGACCTCCTAGAGACAGCTTTCAAAGGATTTATGCAGTACTCTTACTCTATTTGTACTATCTATGATAGCAGATTACAGACAATAAACTGGGGTTTTGAATATAATTCTAGAAAAAGCAGTGAACATTTCTTTGCTTCCAGTTTTTAATCAATTAAAAAAAGGGAGACAGTTTGAGGAAAAAGGGAACCATGGAAGTAAACAATTCCTACCCGAGTTCTAAAGATAATATCATTGCCCTTATTGTTTAGGTCTATGCAATTCTGTTAAGAACCTTTATAACTATGGGCAAAAATTACAATCTCCATTCTACATTAAATCTTACCCATTTTATTATTACTCCAAACAGGAAAAGTAAGGAATGGAACAGGATTCTTTGGAGGTTTCAGGAAAGAGCAAGTTTGCTGGAATCATAAGGGAGGTAAATGCAGGGTACAAAGAAAACCCAGTGAATCTGGGTAAAGAACAGCTACGATGGATTTTGCAGTATTGCTGTTTACTTTGAAATAATTTTGCTATTTCAAATTTGTATGTAATCCAACTGTAAAAAAAAATGTTCTTTTCACAGAGGTTGTACAATCTTCTGTATATAAGTTATGTCAAGTTAGTAATTTTTCAAAAAGAATCTGAGGTATGAGAATTCAAAAGGATATATTACTTCTACTATTTTAAATATAATATACATAATATGTTTTTCTCTTATTGCAGGCTGCTGAATATTGGTCACAAAATTGAAAAAGCAAATTTACTATTGAAAGTACAGTGGAAACAAATTAGTTGCTCAGTGGTCCCAATTCTTACACAGAGGGGAGAACATATTGTTAATAGTTAAACAGGTTTTTTTAAATGTTCTTATCAACCATCAATATTTATTTTTCCAGATATTAGATAGCTCTCTAAGATCTTTTAAATCTAAACATGAACTTTTACAAAGTTTTCAGCAGAGCACACCTTGATGAAAAACCTATCCTCCCATTTCAAGGGAAGTACAAGTGAAAAATGTTTTACATGGATGTCCAGATGATGAAAGGTTATTATTATAAATGTCATTCACCAGGTGAAGTTTAGAAGACATGTATCATTTTTCATTCCAAGCAGCTTGTGATGTATCCTAATTTTGAAAATACATACACTGATTAAATATTTTAGTATAACAGCTGTTCGCTCTGAGTGGATCAAGTAGCTGTCATTATAATATTCTTTGCATATTTAAAATAAGAAGCATGTTTTGTGATAGTTTTATGGTGACTTTGTCTCCCTTGACTATTTTTTCTAGAAATAGTTTTAGAGTGAAGAAAAATATATTTCACAATTTTACCTTGACTAGGCTCTTGTATTTCAATGCACACATAAGACTGCTATGCAATGTATGTTGAGAGAATAAAATTACTTCCATCCATACAGTTGGTGTAGTATAGCTGAATGACTTACTCTTTACCCTGAAAGCGCAGCTATATGTTGTGCCGCTGTGCACAACAGTCCTTTTTTGTAATGCTGTTGCCCAGGAGTTGGGAAATCTATAAGTGTCCTTTAGTTCATGGAATTGAAATTTATATCTCCTATTTCTAAAGAGAACATCCAAAAAATCAAGCCAGTAACTACTGAAGTCTCTTCTATGAGGATCTCAATAGGCAGGTGCAGCAGATTTTCTATTTCAGGGCAAGCTTCTCATTTCAGAGCATTGTGGTGTCAGGCTTGGATCCAGTATCTTTTACCTGTGATAAGTAGTAGTACAAAATAAGATTTCTGTTTGAAGTTCTAGTGGAGAGGGACTCTGCTATTCTCAAATTAAAAGCCCACTCCCAGAAACTATTACTTTGTTAAGTTAAAGTTGTTCTGAAACTAGTGATAGATTCACTCATCCACAGGCCAATTTTTGGTTCCTATTTTTATTGTAGTGGTTGTCTAATACAAAATGCAGAAATATTATTGGGATTGCCCTTAGAAAGGGACACAAACCCTTATATGTCCTCCCCCTCACTTGAATCCCTTCTTCACTTTATAACCATAAATGTGGATAGTCAAGTCCTGTTTTGTTTCCTTTGAGCCTCCTTTCTTGCTTTCCTGGTTACATAGCATTACTGAGAGGTGTTGCATGGGAAATCAGCTAGGATTACTGTATTTGTGAATACATACTGTTATAAAACAGTAGAAACCTAGACAAGAGAACTTGGGATTTGGTTTGTTAGGTTTGGGTTGGTATTTCTTGGTTTGGTTTTTTTTTTTTTTTTTGGAGTTTGGTTTTGGTTTTGCTTTTCCCCTAAAGAATTATCTGGCGTTTTCTGTGGGATATCAAGATTCTTGTTTATTGTGTTGTGTTTTTTTTTTTAACGAGTTTGCAACGGAATTCCATAAGAAGCAGACTAAACAAACCTTGACAGCAGTGCTTCTCAGAGAGGGAGCAGGGGCCTCACTGAGAGAGGAGCAAGAATACATTAAGCTGGAACTTCGGCTAAGCACTTCATAATGTGAATCTGTGCCTCAGGCAACAGAATACATTAGTACCTTTTCCTGAATCGTTCTCATTAATTTGGATACCTGAAATCTTAGTTTTACTTAAGGAAGTAAAATAGCTACTGAATATATTATTTATAGGGAACTTCCTGATAAAGAAATATATTACTTAAGTATGTATATCTATCAATTAATTTCAATGCATCATAAATTCCTTTTCTAGTAAACTGTTGTTATATTGAAAACTATAGATAATACAGGTTATTTTAAAACCAAAATTAGATTATTCAAAGCTTTTCACCACCTGTTCTACCTTAGTCTGAATGTGAAGGGGCATCATCATCCAGTAGCTTTAAGGACTAAAGTAAAAGTGACTGTTTGTTACCATATAGCTGTTTGTTAAACCGTCTTGGAATACAATTAAGTCTCTTGTGTTACATGAGTTAGTCACAGAAAAATGTGTTTGCACCCAAAGGACTGGTAGAAAGATGACTTGATGTGATCATAGAAGATTTTAATTTGTTTCATTGATCTTTTGATTAGGAATAAAAGTACCTCTCCATCCTAATAATTTTCATCTTAACACTAAAGTATTTGAAAGTTTAGCTTAAAACTATAACTGCAGTTATTGTCTGCTTTGTTTATTTGGTTGGCTGATTACTACATAACAGTATTTTAGCTCCTTTGTGAGTCACCAGTATGCCATCTTCAGTCTCAGACTTCCAGTCAGCAGTTTTTCCATGGGCTGATTACAGGGTTTAAGACTGTAGATTCCTGACAGTTCACTGCGATGACTTTATCAGATGTTAAGTTAATATTACAGCATTTGCTGTTTTTCTGAGAGGTGTTTATTAACTGAAGTTATTAACTAATCAACCACTTTTTGCAAAGTGTATCATTTGAGGCATAATTAATGAGAAAGTGTGGATGATGAAGCAATAAATGTACTCAATCTGAAGAAGCCAGATCTGTCTGTAACCTATCTTACATGCAAGTTCCTAATTTGGCCAGTCTCAAGTCTTTCATTTCTTTGTTCATATGCTGTTGTAAGGATAATTTTCTATAACTTAAGACTGTTTCTCTGACTTATTAGACCTCTTGAGAATGACCCAAATAACATGCAGCATCCTACCACTCTAACTGTACATATAAATCCCTTCTATACATACCTTGGAGTGATATTTCCAAAGACTTACAGTTTATGCTACTGATTTGCAGTAACTGTCATCAAGGAAATTAACCATCATCAGGAAATATGCCCTACAATCCCAGAACACAGTACTTGTAACAGGCTGAGTATTCTATGTATTCAAAATAGCTTTATTTTACGAAGTCTTTGAAATTTCTATCCTTCCAAAGGACCATATCTATGACATAATGCACAAACCTGTTTTACTTTCACAGAATCACAGAATCCCAAGGGTTGGAAGGGACCTCAAAAGATCATTTAGTCCAACCCCCCCGCAAGAGCAGGGTAACCTACAGTACATCACACAGGAACTTGTCCAGGCGGGCCTTGAATATCTCCAGTGTAGGAGACTCCACAACCCCCCTGGGCAACCTGTTCCAGTGCTCTGTCACTCTTACAGTAAAGAAGTTCTTCCTGATGTTAACGTGGAACTTCCTATGCTCCAGTTTACACCCATTGCCCCTTGTCCTATCACTGGATATCACTGAAAAAAAGCCTAGCTCCATCATCCTGACACCCACCCTTTACATATTTGTAAACATTGATGAGGTCACCCCTCAGTCTCCTCTTCTCCAAGCTAAAGAGACCCAGCTCCCTCAGCCTCTCCTCATAAGGGAGATGTTCCACTCCCTTAATCATCTTTGTGGCTCTGCGCTGGACTCCTTCAAGCAATTCCCTGTCCTTCTTGAACAGAGGGGCCCATAACGGGACGCAATATTCCAGATGCGGCCTCACCAAGGCTGAGTAGAGGGGGAGGAGAACCTCTCTTGACCTACTAACCACACTCTTTCTAATGCACCCTAAGATGCCATTTGCCTTCTTGGCCACAAGAGCACATTGCTGGCTCATGGTCATCCTCCTATCCACCAGGACCCCCAGGTCCCTTTCCCCTTCGCTACTTTCCAGCAGGTCACCCCCCAACCTGTACTGGTACATGGGGTTGTTCTTCCCCAGATGCAAGACTCTACACTTGCCCTTGTTAAATTTCATCAAGTTTCTCCCCGCCCAACTCTCCAGCCTGTCCAGGTCTCGCTGAATGGCAGCACAGTCCTCTGGTGTGTCAGCCACTCCTCCCAGTTTTGTGTCATCAGCAAACTTGCTGAGGGTGCACTCAGTTCCCTCATCCAGGTCATTGATGAAAATATTAAACAGCACCGGTCCCAGCACCGACCCCTGAGGAACTCCACTAGTCACAGACCTCCAGCTAGATTCTGCGCCATTGACCACAACTCTCTGCCTTCTTCCTTTCAACCAGTTCTCGATCCTCCTCACTACTTGATCGTCAAGCCCACACTTCCTTAGCTTATCTATGAGGATGCTGTGGGAGACAGTATCAAATGCCTTACTGAAATCAAGAAAAACTACATCTACCGCTCTACTACTTTATTAGATTTTTAACTTTTCTGATTTACATGTATGGATATTCAGTGAAAATATTAGATAAGACTTCTGAATGCCATAACCAAAGCTTATTTTTTTAACATCCTCGCTATTTCCAGTAGATCAACAACAGCAATAGAATATATATGCTAGTTTTAAGGTATTTGAATAGTCTTCCAGATGCACTACAGAAGTCTGTAACTTCAGGTCAGAGAACGCTAAAGACAGCCTAATTCCAAAACCCATAAATTAGTCATAAGCATTCACGCCAAGAACATTATTTCCCTGGACAGCTGCCAAAGGCAAGTGTATACTATTTTTAGTTCAATTGATTCCTGTGACATCTTTAAATTTTTGGTAACTTTGACAAATCTGCATAATTCATGCTTTCGATAACTTCATTTAATCCTAATTTCAACCTTTATTTTCAGTTAGCATTTTTATAAGTGTGTAAGAAGGCTTTTTAAGGTTTACAAACGTTATTCGTTTACTTCTATGTTTATGTTTGATTACAGAGTGTTGGTTTTCTATGGTGAATTGGAAAAGATGAAGGACACAGTATCTGTATTTACAGAAAATATCAACAGCTGTTTAGGAACAGCAAAGTATAAAAGTAAGCAAATCAGAATCAGCAGGAAAAAAAAAGTAGAAAAAGGATGTTTCATACTTTCACTTTTTACATGTATATGTCCTAATCTTACTAATACAGAAAAGCTTTTGCAACCAAAAGCATGCTATTTTCTTAACAAAGTGATAGTAGATGTGTGATGAGTGCAAATATTAAATCAGCAACTGGCTTAGCAAAATAGGGACTCCATGCAATTTAGAATCATAGAATCATAGAATAGTTAGGGTTGGAAAGGACTTCAAGATCATCTAGTTCCAGCCCCACTGCCATGGGCAGGGACACCTTACACTAAACCATCCCACCCAAGGCTTCATCCAACCTGGCCTTGAACACTGCCAGGGATGGAGCACTCGCAACCTCCCTGGGCAACCCATTCCAGTGCCTCACCACCATAACAGGAAAGAGCTTCCTCCTTACATCCAATATAAACTTCCCCTGTTTAAGTTTTAACCCGTTAACCCCTTGTCCTGTCACTACAGTCCCTGATGAAGAGTCCCTCCCCAGCATCCCTATAGGCCCCCTTCAGGTACTGGAAGGCTGCTATGAGGTCTCCACACAGCCTTCTCTTCTCCAGGCTGAACAGCCCCAACTTTTTCAGCCTGTCTTCATACGGGAGGTGCTCCAGTCCCCTGATCATCCTCGTGGCCCTCCTCTGGACTTGTTCCAGCAGTTTGTCCTTTTTATGTTGAGGACACAAGAACTGCACACAATACTCCAGGTGAGGTCTCACAAGAGCAGAGTAGAGGTGCAGGATCACCTCCTTCAAATTGCTGGTCACGGTCCTTTTGATGCAGCCCAGAATACAGTTGGCTTTCTGGGCTGCAAGCACACACGGCTGGCTCATGTTCATTTTCTTATCAACCAGCACCCCCAAGTCCTTCTCCACAGGGCTGCTGTGAATCTCTTCTTTGCCCAACCTGTAGCTGTGCTTGGGATTTCTCCGACCCAGGTGTAGGACCTTGCACTTGGCATAGTTAAACTTCATAATGTTAGCATCAGCCCACCTCACAAGTGTGTCCATGTCCTTCTGGATGGCATCCCTTCCCTCCTGCGTATCCATTGAACCACACAACCTGGTGTCACTGTCAATCTTGCTGAGGGTGCACTCAATCCCACTGTCCATGTCACCGACAAAGATGTTGAACAAGACTGGTCCCAACACTGATCCCTGAGGGACACCAGTCATTACTGGTCTTCAGCTGGACACTGAGCCATTGACCACAACTCTTTGTGTGCATCCATCCAGCCAGTTCTTTATCCACCGAGTGGTCCACCTATCAAATTGATTCTCTCCAGTTTAGAGACAAGGGTGTCGTGAGGGACAGTGTCGAATGCTTTGCGCAAGTCCAGGTAGATGATGTCAGCTGCTCTACCCCTGTCTATCAGTTCTATAGCCCCATCATAGAAGGCCACCAAATTGGTCAGGCAGGATTTCCCCTTAGTGAAGCCATCCTGGCTGTCACCAAGCACCTTGTTGGTTTTCATGTGCCTTAGCATGCCTTCCAGGAGAAGCTGCTCCAAGATTTTGCCAGACACAGAGGTGAGACTGACTGGTCTGTAATTCCCTGGCTCTTCCATTTTCCCCTTCTTGAAAATGGGGGTTATATTTCCCTTTTTCCAGTCGTCGGGAACTTCACCTGACTGCCATGATTTTTCAAATATGAAGGCCAGTGGCTTAGCAACTTCATTCGCCAGCTCCTTCAGGACCCGCGGATGGATTTCATTAGGTCCCATGGCCTTGTGTATGTTCAGGTTCTTAAGATGGTCTCGAACCAGATCCTTTCCTACGGTGGGCCCAAGGTCTTCATTCTCACAGTCTCTGTGTCTGCCTTCCAAGACTTGGGTGGTGTGGTCAGAGCATTTGCCAGTGAAGACTGGGGCAAAGAAGTCATTCAGAACCTCAGCCTTCTCCAAATCCAGGGTAACCCGTTCTCCTGATATTCTGGAGAGGGCCCACGTTGTTCCTAGTCTGTCTTTTATTTGCAGTGTAGCCATAGAATCCCTTCTTGTTCTCTTTAACATCCCTAGCCAAGTTTAATTCTAACTGGTCCTTAGTTTTCCTAACCTGATCCCTAGCTTCCTGGACAATATCCCTGTATTCTTCTGAGGTCTCCTTGTCCTTGTTTCCACCTTTTATAAGCCTCTTATAATTTAAGCTTAATTTAATTTAGTTTTAATTTAACATCTGATTTATGAACAATGAATCATTACTTGTTTCCAGGGGAAACTAGAACTCAACAACCTTTTCCTACAAAAAGCTCATGTTTGCTGGGGTCTTATTTTCTTGATTTCATTGATGGTGCTTTGGTTTGTTTTTCTTTTTCTTTTTTTTTTTTTTTTTTTGAGTGGGGATGTTCTTTTTTTTTTTGTTTAAATTTTGGGTTGTGGGCTTTTTTGGTTTGGTTTGGTTTGATATGGTTTGTTTCTTTTTATATTTTTTTCTCTTAGGGCCAGCATTACTGCAGAGTTATGCTGCTTCCCAGACCTTTTAAAACAAAGAAAACCTAATAAATATCTCTGGTATTGAGTTAATTCTGAGACTAGACATTCAGAGTCAGATAACTGCTTGAAAAGGCATATCTTAGATGAAAAGCAACCACTGTTGTCTTTTATATTGTATTTTTAAAGAACTAAGAGACATTGATTGGCAGACCTACTTAGCTATTTCCAACTTTTCAAAGCTGGATTCTTTTTCGTTATCCAATTTGGACTTTCTTTCTATTATTTTGGGACCTAATAAATATTCAAATAAATAATTGCATACCTCTTCACAAAGAATGACATGGTGGAAATGAAAAAACACCAAGCCTTTCTGCTTCTTTAGCAAAGTTTATACAATGCAAATATGTTTTGATTTTACCACAGACATCCTCATTCCTTTAGGGGTGGAGAAACTGGCAGTTTTTGACAGCTTCATCACAAGCGAGAGCCTCTGGAGGCTGAAACCTCTGTCCAGTGTGTCTGTAATAGAATAAATTAACATACTATTTTCTTTGTCTTTGAAGTTATGGCAGTATTTTAGCTAAATATGATTGAAAAGAACTTAAGTGTTATAAAATGAGATGTCTGTATTCTCTGGAGCATCACCTAAAAATGTAGGTGCAACAATTAGCTAAGAAGATTTTATTTCTTCAGTCAAGGTTATTTTCACCTTCAGTTTCTAAAAACAGTGGGCAAGTAGCATACAACTTTTTCTTAAACTGCATTTTAGTCAAAGTAACTATGGCATCAGTGATGCCTTATTGCTGAAACTGCTTGTGAAGATATCAGCCTTATTGTTTGGGTGGTGCAACTATCATTGTGGAAGAGTAATAAATGTGTTCCACACCTGGCTTTTTCAATGGAGTCATTTAGCTTTATGTTAGTCCTTTGCAGCCACTAGCAAGATTCCAGGTATACCCATGACATTTATAATTAAACTGGAAATCTGTATTGGGTGCAGATGTTCCCTTGTTTCAGGTAAATATCTTAGTTCCAAAATTCGACGTCTGTTGATTCCTATTTTAGGAAGGGAATATTTGGTGCATAAAATTATTGCCAGAAAAGTCTCTCTATGTCCTCAGAGCTTATGACAATCATCCTTGGTTAGTAGATATAAATTCATGAATTGACAGAGCTCTTCAAATATTTGCTTCCCCTAAAAACAATGAAGAAGATTGTGCTTAGAGTGTATGGAGAGTGAAAATCACCTATTCTAGAGAATCCCACTGATGACTTTCATTTATGACAACTTTAAACTTTTACTGTGATTTTTTTATATTAGAAAATTGCTTACTTTGCACCCAAATTCAGCTTTTATCTAGTACTAATATTTTTGTTTTAATATCAGGTTTGAATTCAGCTCATTATCTAATTTTGATAATTTGGGTTTTCTTCAATTTGAGAAGATAAAGCTTTGCAGGAAAAAAGGACTTAATTTTAACTCTCAAACCCAAATTGTAATTCAAAACCACTTCCATGTACATTAGAAGTATTTTACAGGTAATCCTTTCCTAGTTCTTCTATTTTCTTACTTTAAAAAGATTTATTTAAAAGGACCCTATTCTCAGAGCAATTACAGACAAGACAAGCTTGACTTGCTCAGACAGTAGAAATTCATAAAGCTGAATTCACTCCCCTGGGACTGTGTTTTATGGTTTGAAGGCTGGTATTATTTATTCAAATTTTATTTAGGAAGATATTATACAAAGTACCTAGGAGCTTGAAGGTTGAAGGTATTATTTTGAACATCCACAAAATTTATAGAATCATAGAATAGTTAGGGTTGGAAAGGACCTTAAGATCATCTAGTTCCAACTGCCCTGCCATGAGCAAGGATACCTCACTCTAAACCATGTCAGCCAAGGCTTTGTTCAACCTGGCCTTGAACACCACCAGGAATGGAGCATACAAAACTTCCTCGGGCACCCCATTCCAGTGCCTCACCACCCTCACAGGAAAGAACTTCTTCCTTAGATCCAATCTAAACTTCCCCTGTTTAAGTTTTAACCAGTTACCCTTTGTCCTGTCACTATAGTCCCTGATGAAGAGTCCCTCCCCAGTATCCCTATAGCCCCCCTTCAGACACTGGAAGGCTGCTATCAGGTCCCCACGAAGCCTTCTCTTCTCCAGGCTGAACAGCCCCAACTCTCTCAGCCTATCTTCATACGGGAGGTGCTCCAGTCCCCTGATCATCCTCGTGGCCCTTCTCTGGACTCGTTCCAACAGTTCCATGTCCTTTTTATGTTGAGGACACCAGAACTACACACAGTACTCCAAGTGAGGTCTCACAAGAGCAGAGCAGAGGGGCAGGATCACATCCTCCTACCTGCTGGTCGCACTCCTTTTGATGCAGCCCAGGATACAGTTGGCTTTCTGGGATGCAAGTGCACATGGCTGGCTCATGTTCATTTTCTCATCGACCCACATCCCCAAGCCCTTCTCTGAAGGGCTGCTCTGGTTTTATCTTATCTTTCTTTTTTTAAATTGGTTTTATAATTTCTTTTTAGCCCAGTTTTATTTAATTGTAATTTTGAAGTTACCTAAGCTGGAATGTTATGGAGGTCAATTTTAGTCAAAACTTATTTAGCGCCTGTTATTTTGGAGTCTTTGAGAGACTGTCAAGTTAAAAAATCCCTGCGATGTAACAAAGTCCAGAGAACTTACAAATGATGATGTTTCCAGATTCTGCTGTCAGCATGGTATTCTCCTTAAGAATCTTGTCTATGCCTTGCCTTCAGGCTTGGTAACTGATAGATAAAACACGGGAATAAAACTACCTTAAATATCCAACTTTTATTGTGGGCTTGTACAAATGCTTTCATATTTTCTTTTTCTGTATACTTTCTTTCTGCTTTGTTTAAAATATAATATAGCTGTAAAGAAGTATTAGCAATGAAGAAAATAAATCAAGATAGTTCAGGAATATCAGACTAGAGAAGCATAAGCTAATGAAGGGAGAGATTTTTTTTTTTAATCTAATATAACTGTGCGGTTGACATTTCATAGTTATCGAGAACAAGTTATCAAAAGTATCCTATGAATTACTTGTAGTACAACAGCTGTCCAAGTAAATGAAACATTTCTGGACAAGTTTCTAAATAATGGAATTAGTTTCTATTTACATGGGTGTGATTGTCTAATATTTTACAAGTGTAAAATATTTTTTAAGTGTAAACTCCTACTCCAGTGTAAAAGCACTGTAATTTGGTATAATTTTTTTACTAATAAAATTTCAAAATAATGAAATAAGCAAAATGTCCTTAATTATAATTAATCTGATCTGATTCTATGATTCTCTGAAAGACAAGCTTTATGATCTACACCAGACAAACTCTTTGAAATTCAAGCACATAAAATCAACTTTTAGTGTTCAATTATTTCATTATTTTTGTGCAATAGACAAGAAAGCACACCTCTCCCCAGTAACTGTATGACAATTTTCTTCTTTACTGCTATTAAGTGCCTTAAGTTTACAATAAGAAATGCAGATAAATTACGTATCCGGTAAATTTTATACTCTGTCTACCATCTCATTTTGTGAAGAAAATAACTATGGAAATAAAAGTAGTAATTTTTGAAATATCTGTAACTATTTTAAAAAAGGTTGCCTCACAAATTCTGTTAGTACCTACCTGCTCTAGGTTATCAGCCCCACAAATGTGCAATGTCTTTATTCCATGTATATCAGCTGTTGCTATTGCTGTGGTGGCATTATTAAAACTTTTGTGTGTTACATTTACACTTCCTCAAATTTACCTGAGTGTTTATCTATTTCTGAAAATAATTGCATATGCATATAGCCAACTAACCCTGCTTTAAATGGTTACACATATGCTTTGACTATATAGATGCTCTTCAATCTATTACTCTGAAAATCTTTTCCCTGTAGAGTAGCTCCTTTGCCTTTCTTTTTAAAAAGTAATAGCCATTTTGAATTAATATTCTCAGGCACATACAGAGTAATAGTAACTGCAAAAGCTTAAGAGACAACTAAGAACTGATTGTCAGATGCAGAAGTAATTGAAAAAAACAAGGTAGGTGCTGAAAAATGGAGGAGGTACTTAAATCATATATTGAATTATATTGTCTTGATGTATCATACTCATGACTTTGGAATATTTAGCAATTCTTTTATGTAGTATAAGCAGCACTGTGGAAACAAAGCAGAAGCTCTGCAGGAGAAAGAACAGAAACTCAGAGCAGTTCTCTAGGATTCTCAGAGAAAGGTTAATCCACTGAAGTAGATTTTCTGTACTCTTCATCATTTTTATTCAAGATGTTATAAAACATGACTAAACTTACTCATTTGTTTAATAATTCAAAATGAATATTTCAGTTTTAAGATGCATTTTACTTAATGACAAGAAAATTTTAGGTTGCCATTACCGTGTGATTTAAATCTTTTATATAGATCTGTCTGTGATATAAACTGGGGACACGCTAGGCATATCCATAAGAATTGAATGTAAAGACACCTGAAAAGTTTGCTTCTTCTAGTGCACTTACCAGAATGCTTTTTTGTTTTAACTTGTTTTGGTACACTCTATTTAAAAAATAGGACATAATGGAATACATACAGGTTAAAAAATTAGTAAATTAAACATCAGAGAGAAGTAATGTAAAGAAATGAATTTGGAATATTATATATGGATAAATATAGAAAACAATAGAAAAATTTTGATTTATAAAACAAGTTGAATTTTACACTACTCCTTAGGTGATATGTTTAACACCATATGTAAGAGGTTTTCTTTTTTGAGATCAATTCAATTAGAAACTGATGGCAAATATTTTTCTATTTCACATTATTATCACAACAAAAAATAGGCCTTTGAAGCTCTTTTGAAGAGCATCAGTTGTGCATGCATTCCACTGGTGAGCCAGAGTAGTTTTTGAATTGTTAATGTCTTAGTGTCTGTTTGATGAATTGTCTTTTAAAAGATGTGACAATGTCATCGTTAGAGAGACACAAGGTTGTAATGTATATTGTGCAACAGTATTTGCATTATGTTCTGCTATCAAATTGTACTTAAATTCAAGTATTAAAAGCACCAAGCATGAAAATTTTAAGGTTTAATAAAGTTGGAATATATTCTGTGTGAGCATCTAAAACATTGTAATTACTATATCTAATTGTTAAACTATATGTTTCCCGTTATTCTAGACCCTGCAATACCTCCTGTGGCTGGTAAGTTTCAGTATTAATTAACAACCAGTACATTCATTGTATATATAGGATTTCTCAATGACAGACAAAATTCATTCTCATTATTCTTTAACTAGGATGGTAACAAATGAGGCTGCAGTAAAAAAAGAGGATCATTAGCAGGAAGTGTTCCAAGGCCAGTTGAGTGCACCAGGAAAGTATCATATGCTCAGTGGTCACAGTGGAAGCAAAGAAAACTGCTGTTTTTTTAATGTGCTCAAGTATCTGTGATTACTGGGCACATGGAAATGTTCTAATGTGTCTAAGCCTACTCACTGGCAATCTGTCTGACAACACAGATTTCCACACCCTTGTCAATGCAATAAATCTTAATCCTGGCAGCATTTTAAAGGAAAATATGGACAATGACAGTGCAGAATTGAACAGCAGATGGCAGACACATTAGTTTAAAATATCCAGATAGAAACCATAAAGTATATCTGTACAGCGTGCATCAGTGAAGGATCTCTGCCACATAACCCTTGGTGAGGAGAAAAAAAAAAAAAAGTACAGGCGGTGGAAACGTTGAATAAACTGAAAGGACATTTATCTTACTGCAGATCTTAGCCTATGATCATCAAGTTCCAGCACTTTCCTTGACAGTGTAGATTTTTCCTTGAAGAATGCAGCTGAAGGTCCTCCAGATTTTTATTACCTAGTGATTGTTGAAGGCTGGGTCTTGTGCTCTAAGAGACATCTTTGAATTCTTCCACTAAACAGTTCATATAATATCAAGGACATGTAACCTCCATTAGGAAACAGCTAACCACTAGTATCCTGTTGTCAGGGTTCAATTGGAGAAAACCCCAGTGCTGGACCCTGTTTCAGTCCCCTTGAAGGTACCCCGTGGAGTGTGTCTCATGGAGTCGCCCTCATGGAGAGTGTCCCTCGGGGTCCATAGCAGTCATTGGCAGAGAGTGTCCTCATGGAGGTGTCTTCCTGGAGTTATCCTCATGGCAATGGGTCCCTGGAGATGTGCCTCTTGGTGGTGTGTCTCTTGGTGATTACCTTTTCTGCTTTTATGAAGAGCTTGGGGGAGTACCTCTGCTCTTCATGTCACATATTACACATTACTGGTGGACCAGTTTCCCTGGTCTTGCAGCCAGCTCTTCGGCTGCACGTGTCTGCACACACACACGTCTACAGCAATTCTTGGGATAACATCTCACACCAAACCTCCAGACTGAAGAGTGTTATCTCAGCTCTTTTCCACTCATCCCTCGGGCAGTGGATGGTGGAGTGCTATTTCAGCTCCTCACACCCTTCCCTCAGGCAATGGATATTGGAGTCTTAGCTCCTCCCACCCATCTGTGAGACAAAAGATAGGTGGATTTAATCTCAGTTTCTCAGACCAGTCTTTGAGACAATGGGCAGTGTAGTCTGATTTCAGATCAGCCTCTTACACTTGTAAAGAAGGAAGACTACATTTTTTCAAGTAAAGGTTTTGTAAATAGTCTGGGACTAAGCCTTCTCTTACAATTAAAACAAACAAAACCAAATTAAAAGTAAGACAGTCTCAAATAACTGAACTGTGGATATGTACAATCAGACCAGTACTTCCTCACCAGCCTCAAAACCATCCTTTGAACCTGGGTGTAGAAGACAGTTGATGGTGCAGTATCGATACTGCTGTTGGTACCTACTTAGATTTGGTTGTAGATGAATAGCAAGCATGCTCTTACTCATTGGTCTCAATTGTTTTTTTGATAAAATTTATGTAAAACCTTATTTGAATTCATGTCCTCTTTGGTTTATGTTGCTGCCTCTAGAATAGCACTTTTGCAATTGTTTCCACAATAGGCAATTGTGGAATTGCTTCCAAAGCTTCTTATTTTTTGTAGCTCCACTTGGACTTTTTTGCAGCATAATAAAGGCATTTTTAGGAGTCATCTCTTACTGTGTCAGAAATGGTGATCCTTCTTAGACTACCATCCAAGAGATCTTT
This sequence comes from Lathamus discolor, assembly GCF_037157495.1. Classification (NCBI taxonomy): domain Eukaryota; kingdom Metazoa; phylum Chordata; class Aves; order Psittaciformes; family Psittacidae; genus Lathamus; species Lathamus discolor. The sequence continues at coordinate 47,603,315 of NC_088884.1, read as the reverse complement.
TCACTATGATTTTTCCTACCAGAGATAGGTAGAAACAGAGTGTGATTCAGCTGCATGGGGAAGGAGGGAGATGGGGATGGAGGGTGCAAAGAAGAGGAAAGTGAAATGAGCATGAAGTACATTTTTCATTTCATCTTTCAATAAGAAAAAAATACTTAATTTTTCTACAGGACTTGCAAATAATGTTGGAAGTTTCAGTGACTAAACATCTTTTAAGACAATACAGCTGCACCAAAACCTATTACAATAAAAATTATGATAAAACTATATGTGTAGTAGTCTAAACATCTTTATAATATCAGCAAGATGCTACTACATTCCTGACAATCCCTGATAAAGAGCTAATATTTTAAATCAGCTTTTTATGTCACAGGTCCATCAGTTTCCAAATGAAGTGTGAAATCTCTACATACTGTCTTTTACAATATGAGTGGTTCACAGAAATAGTAGGTTTTGAAGATTGCTACAGAATCAAACACTCTGGAGTGATTCGGAGGAATCTCCAGGAACTTGCCAACAAAGTTAAGTTGACAATCAGGTATTCTTAATTGTGGCACTGAGAGACACGGGGGATAGCTCCTCCTAGCATGTCTCTTCCGAGCATCAACCAGGCTGTGATTATATTGTCCTTAAACATACATATTCATTAGATTACATACATATTCATCGAGTTACTTATACATTACACCATACCTCTAGAATTCCTCCTGCATGTGCATTAAAATGCGGTAGGGGGCTTTGAGACCCCTGGTGGTTATTTCTTCATCACTTAATTTTAGGACTGTTGTCATGACAGTAACCGCCAGGCCTTTTCTGGCCAGTTCTTATGCAAGACTAATCTTAGCCATTTCCTTATCTCTATAGTTGCTAAAAAAGCCTAATGTCCTTGAAGTTACTTATTTACAACCCCATTCTTCAATCAACTCTATTCTTCAATCAACTCCATTCTTCAATCAACCCCATTCTTCAAGAGAACAATTAAAAATTAGGGTGAATAGGTGATTAAGTTTTCCTTGAAGTTAATTTATAGAGTATTTCCCTTCTTCAAAAATCTGTAAACTTCTGGATGGTGACCAGTAGACTTTATACAGTGGATCCTTCTAGTAAAGCTTAATATATATGATTTCCTAAAGTCAACATCTCCTCTAATCTTTTCATACAATGTCAAAAGCCAGAATGGAAACATCTATTACTCAGTGAAGTAAAGGAAAAAAGATGTAGAGTATGGAAAAGTAATCTGCAAGGTAGACTATTACTGTTTTTTCAGGGCACATCTACAAATTAAAAAAGAGGGAGATATAAAATTTCTTTCTCCCCCAAGGCTTTTAAAAATTATTTTTAGATTATTCTGCTCAATGTCATTACTTCTGAATTTTCCTTCAATGAAATAAAACATATATCATAGAAACATAAAATCAACTAGATTGGAAAAGACCTTTAAGATCATCAAGTCCAACTGTTAGCCCTGGACTATCAGGTCCCCCACTAAATCACAGCACTAAAGGCCTCATTGACACATATTTTTAACACTTCCAGGGACTTCCCCGGGCAGCCTGGTCCAATGGCTGACTATTCTTTTGGTGAAAATGTATTTCCTAACATCCAGTCTAAACCTGGTGCAGCTTGAGGCTGTTTCTTCTGGTCCTATCTCTTGTTGCCTGGGAGAAGAGATTGGCCACCTTTTCTCTCCATCCTCTTTTGAGGTAGTTATACAGAGAGATAAGGTTCCTCCTGAGCCTTCTCTTCCCCAGACTAAATGACCCCAGCTCCCCCATAAAACTTGTGCTCCAAGCCCTTTACCAGCTTTGTTGCCCTTCTCTGGACCCACTCCAGCAACTCAATATCACTTATGTGGTGAGGGGCTTAGAACTGAACACAGTATTTGAGATGTTGCCTCACCAGTACTGAGTTTAGAGGGATTATTACTTGCTTGGTCCTACTAGCTACACTATTTCTGATACAGAAGTATAAAAATGGATGTAGTGTAAATGTTTGTATGGACTTCATATGGGTATGAATACTCATGGCATACAAAAATTCCTATGAAATATATGGATTTCGAATATTACATGGCTGACAATCCAAGTTGAACTGCTTTAAGAGAATTAAGTTCAGAAAACTGAATAATAGTGAGAAAATCTTTCATTGAAAATTAAAACAATACTTTTGAATTCTCAAGCATTTTATGTCCACCTGTGATACAGTTGCTAATGTACCTGATAGCCATACATAGAAACATATGTCAATGTACAAGACGGGTTAATATAATTAAAATTAGCTCTTTCTGATGAGGAAACTGCATTGTTTGTTTTTAGTTAAATTACCCATTATATGGAAACAAATTAAAATGGCAAATGGAACAGTAATTTGGTAATAAGACAAAAGAACACTGCTGGTATTTGGGTGTTTTTTTTTTATTTTTTAATACTGTACTTGTCACCTGGGAAGTAGCCTTGAATCTACGATTACCAAAACTACTGTGATTCTAGTTAGACTTCTAGATGTTTTTGCAAGAAGTTGCTTCTGTTACTGACTAAAATACTTTGATCTTGTCCATTGTGGTAACTACTGATTGAACATTTCCTTCAAATACATGTTTTCTCTGCATTGACAATAACAACAGCAAAGCTATTAATTCACAGTTTCTTTTTTTGCTTTTAATTTATTTACCTCTGTTCTTCTAAGTGCATTTCACGTGTGTGGGTTTGAGGTTTTGTGTTTGGGTTTGTTTTGTTTTTTTTCCCCAATATATCTTTTGGAAGAAATCCAGAGCTAAAATTGTCAAATTTTCCATTGCTATAGATATTATTTGAATTATAAATAAGACACAATAAATGAATTTTGTATTTACAACTAATACAGGGTTTTTTTTTAGAAATAGCTAAAAAGACTTGAAGAAAACATATGACTACATTCTGAGGAATAGTATCTCTTTATTTATTTCAAAAAGCTCAAAACAAAAATTAAAGCACATCTTTACAGACAATCAGAATCAACAAAAATCCCTGAAATGTATTTATATAAATACGTACATATATATGTATATTGACACACATATGCATAGCATTTAGCTAGCCTGTTTTGCCTATGCTCAGTCAGCTTTCATCACTATAAAAATGTGAATGTTTCTTCGTCAGTTTTACTTTTTGTCCCATGAATTTTGCGTTAGTAATGACACATGCAAATTAAACTTATTTTCTTGAGGAAGAGAAATTCTAGGGAATAAAATATTGCCCTGAAAAGAAATATAATTTTTTTTTCATATTAATTACATTCTGTCTTTCTGACAGAAAAGAAAGATGTTCTGTCATGTAGGCATTCCCCTTATCATTTGAGATAATACATAGTTGGAATAAAGATATGAATAAGGAATGAGTTTGTATAACTTTATTTTAAATAATGTATCATTACTGGATTTTTTCCTGTGCAGAATTGGACAGAATTCATTTGCTTTCTGGGAGAGTACTGGTTTGTTGGGTTCTTTTTATCCATAGGATTCTGCAACAAATTAATTACTATTTGTTATCATACAGTATTCTAACGATATTTATTTTGCTTTTATAGGAATAGTCTGTTTGATCTCTTTTCTTGTGGATTATTTAAAGTCTGTTATTATTGAGAGCTTGTTTGCCCCGTTTGTGAAGCCAAAGCCCTTGTGCAAAGAAAATTGTTATATTTATACCCTCTAGACTTATAAAGATATACTATTTTTATTAGTTTAAACTGGATGCCATGTCACATTTGCATTAAGAAAATAATTTGGAATTTCTCTGTGGAATGTGGAAGCGCTATAAGATTCAGTTAAGACTGATACTTAAATGTAGGTATGTAGAACCACTATCTATTTATAAGCTTCCCTGTTAGCTAACATTACCAACAGCGCCCACAGAGCTTTGAAGCCTTAGGCATAGTTCACCTATCTAAACCTAGTTTTAGTCAACCTAAAACTCTTGGCTGCCGTTCCAGTAAGTCACAGGTTCTTCCATAAGATACATGCCACATCCACCTGCCTTGTGTGAGAACAACCACTCAGTGCTACAAGTGGCATTTGGTATTTCTGTTTATAAACTGATATTGCATGCATACTATATAGACAGGCAAACAATTCTCCTGTTTCTGCTGACTGCATTTTATGACTCTTGATTGACTATAATAAAAGATTAAACACCAAGGTCACACACACACACACACACATATTTTGCGCGCACACACACACATATATATATGTAATACTGGTTTTCTTAATTTTGTAATGAAACCCATATAACCACCTGTCATATAATCCCTAGATGTAATTCACATTCTTCACCAGCTTGGTCTCAGGTTATGTTGTGTTTCTAAATATTCAAATTATGACTTTAAATCTCTTTAGTTTCTTTCAGTCATAAAATTACAATAACAAAACTGTTACATGGTAAACAGAATATTAAGAATAACAGGCAAATCACTTATGAAGGATCAGAAAATTAACAGAATGTGTAACTGAAAATAATATATAAGGACAATAATTAAAATTATTATCAGGAAATAATTTGAGATCAGTCAATAAATAATTTAAACATACATTAATTTCTTTATTTTAGTAAAAAAGGTAAAGTAATAGTGCAATGTTTTTAATGAAATTAGGATATAGGTGACAGATTTTGCATTTTTGAATATTTATAGGTACTATAATATAACTTCTGGCAAATTACACATTAGGTAGAAGAAAGGAGAAAAAAAAACCATGAAAAAATATACACACACACTCCCCGTGCCTATGCAATAAATTAGACATAGTCCTTGAGAATATATTTTACATGGGAAATATTTCCTAAAAGATGCTTTTTTTTGTCTATCTATCTATCTATCTATCTATCTATCTATCTATCTATCTATCTATCTATCTATCTATCTATCAGCTATCTATCTATCTATCTATCTTCACTTTACATGTGCACCCATTTTTCTAAGAAGAGATCAAGATTTGGTTTATTTGTTCTTTCAGATTACCATTCTGTATTTTAATGTCTTGCATTTTATTTAATAGAAAATTACATGTTTAGCCTTTGGAATTGCATAACAGAAATAAAAGCCTTTCGGAACTTGAGAAAACTATATTTATTAGTGAATGTTTTGACAGATTCTGAAATTATTTGTAATAAAACATAATTCAAAAATCTTTTCCTATCATCTTATTGGTCCTCAGTTAGGTTCCAGTAATAATAATGTGACTTTTAATGTTAATTATCTCATTGATGATCAAGGTCTATTGCAAAGAAAAGATTATCATATGATGAAGCCTGCAACCTACTGTTTGAGATTTCCAACATAAATTTCACCAACATACTTTATAAGGCCAAAACCAAAAGTCTGGGAGAAGCTTGAACTAATTAATATCACTGAGTGTGTCTGAGAAAAATCTGTTCTTTATAGAGCATTTTATTTGTATTTTATCCAATGACCACTTGATGCAAAATTCATATTAAGTCCAGGGAGAGGGGACATTTGTTTACAATTGAAAATGCTGTTCACTGGCTAAATGATCCTCTGGTCTTCAGTCTTACCCACTTTTCATTTTTGGTGACATTTAGGCATGTTCTCAGATGTGAAAACTAAGACACTGGAAAAACATTAAATATTCCTTACATTTTCCTTAATAAAAAAGAAGCTGAGAATTCTGTTAGGATGCACTTCTTTGTAATATATATAACTAAGTCAAACAGGAGAACTCACATGTCTGTGTAAAAAACCCTGTTCCACCAAAGCCATGCGTTCTCTGCCATGGGGAGAACCAACACTACTCCATTTGTCTTAGTTCTCTGAAATGCACTTACTAAGCAAAAGACTGTACACCCAAATCTTATTTTTGTTCAGTAATGTATACCTGACTTAGGCATTCTGAATTTGGTCCTCAATGCTTATATAGCATTCATAAAAAAGTAGATGGAATTGGTCAATTAAACTAACTCCTTAATAAGGCAGTGAGGATTCCATCTAATAGTAGTGAGAGAAGAAGTATATAAAACTTGCTTCTTAGGAGAATTAATACTCTGTGTCATGTTTTCATTATATCTTTAGTGAATAAGCCTTTAGTGGATAAGCATCTTTCCATGAGGTTTCAACACATCAGGCATCAGAACAGGATAAGACAGAACGGAATGGAATGGAACAGAACAGGAATTTATGATTATATCACTAAACACAATTTGAAGCCAGATGTATATGGACACACATACACACACACATGTGCGCACACACACACACAAAAAGTCATAGAAAAACTTTGTGAACCCTGGAAATAAAATAAAAAATAAAATAAAAAATCCTCAGTTAATTTGGAATGCAATATCAAAATGTATAATCCTAGGACTTAAGTCACAGGAAGTTCTACATATTCTGTTACTCAATATTGGATGTAGCACTGAACAAGCCTTTGTGTAGCATTTTATTTTAAAGTAATGCTAATCTTATTAGTTGTCAGCCAGAATGATGTCAAGGAATAAAGACAACAATGAATAAACAATTTTTATTTTTATTTTTAATACTTGGTTTTAAGGTTCTTGAAAATATAACTGCAAGTGATATAATTTCTTGATCTGGAGGCTACAATATAAGAATTTTCCCAATTATCTATCTTAGCATTAGATGTGAGGAAAACTGGAAGATTGGCCCCTGGCATCTTAAGCATGGTGAATATTTGTTATGATTGTCATCTAGAAGACAGACAGGACCAGTATCAAAGAGCTTGCATTTCTGATTCAAGTACCCTTCTGAGCTAATTTGAAATTCACTGTCACACTAGAGTAAGTGTGCTTATGCCTTTCTATATCTTTACTTTTTAACCAAATACCTATGTAAGAATGCAGAACAAAGTATATTGAAACAAAGAATCAAACTGTGGAATGAAACATAAAATGACATCTGCTTTTACGGTAAACACTCTTCTTGCTTCTTGGAGTGTGTATTAATCAGTGATGTTGTAGCACAACCAAGAAAACATGAGAGCAAGCTCTTAGAGAAATTATTGTTACAGGATGGCTTTCTAAGATTTACTATAATATCATTAAGATCTATACACTTCTCTTAATGGTAATTCAATTTTGCTGTGTTAGAAATAAATCTTAATTACAATGCTTATGTGGTACTTGTATAGCACTTAGGAAAACCACACGTAAAAAGAACAGTCACAGACCTATTCTATAACACGAGAAAGGAAATGAAAACAGAAATCTGTCATAAATTGGCTGCATAAAGAATAAACGGTGATAGAGCTGAATACTTTATATTTACTGTCTGAACTGAATGAGACAAAATGTGATTTCATTTACTTAATGATTAGTACTGTATCAAGAAAATTGCCCAGCTACTAATATAAATCCCTAAGGAAAGCATCATTATTCAATGGAAATGTAAAATTTAGCTTTTTAAATGCCACCAGAAGTAAGTGAATGTTCTTTCTTGCCTTGTTCTATATTTAAGATCCTTAAAAAAAGAATGATCTTAAATATAAGAACACAATACAATTATATTAGTGAATATAGAGGGATTTTTTTCTGATACATTACTATGCAGTAGTAATTCAGTAAAATAAAATACTAGTGTCTGACCCCCTGCCCTAGCCTTATCTTTTTCTGGATACATACAGTAATAATGGGAATGCATGTTTTACATGGGGAGATGAGTTGCCTGGCAACAACATCAGTGTCAGTTTCTTTTCAGTATGTAGTATGTGTCAATGTCTAGAACGTTATTTATCTTCATTAGACCTAAGTAATTTATATTGTCAAGTCTCTGGTGACCATTAGGTATCTGATAACCATACATTTTATGCTTGACCATGTGCACTTACAAGTAAAATAAAAATAGCATAAATTCTCTATCCCATATTTCCAGATTATGGCATTATTAGCACTGGAGTGTTGCCTCCCTCTTCTTTGTTCTCTATTCTGATTGGTATTCATGCAGTAAACTGTGCCAACAGAAAGTGAAGACCAAGTGTTAATTATCAACATTCTTTTTAACAGTGACATTGTTCTAATCAGGACTGTCTTAGCATGACTGTGTCTCTTGTATGTCACTTAAAAATTCTTAAGATACTTCTTTCCAGTGTACCACCCAATAAGACTGGCAAATTGATTAAAGTCACTAAAGGTAGCTTTGGATCACTATATACACAATTTCACTCTATTTGAAAAAAACAAAACAAACAAGCAAAACCCCCCAAAACTACGAACAAAAAAACACCCAACAAAACCAGTACCTAGTTATGTATATAACTCCCCCCAACATTTCTGTCCCAAAGCTGTCTTGCAGTTGCAATACAGAAATTACCAACTATGCCACGGTTATCTTGCAATGATTTATTCCTCTTCAGAAGAAAAATTATTTGCCATTGATCATGATGTCACCTGAGAACCTCTCATATTCCTGTGATTTCCAAAAATCTTACGTAAATGTTTACATATGATCATGTTTCTTATGGTGTCATTAATTATATGTAGCTTAGAAAAGCTTAACACTACACATTCTTAAGAGACTGTCTCTAACTACAGCATATGCCAAAGGGTATAGAGAAACTTGAATAGGAAGGGAAAAATTAGTTTAGTTTTAGATAACCTGACCATTTTATTACCTTTTTTAGTTATGCTTCTGGCAAAAGAGAGGCATTGTACAAAAATATCAGTTAGCTATTTGAATACTTCCAACATATATAGAAAATAGGTTTTTCTTTATCTTTTCTAATGTGTAATGTGAAGTATCACAGCAGATGAAATGGAAACAAATTGGATGTTCTGTTCTTTTAAATAACCATATCTTACTTACATGTACTATGCTTTTTGAACTGAACATCATGAAAGGGGACTGTTGGAAACAAAAAAAGAGGATTTGTGGATTGAATATGTCGATTAAATAAATGTTTTGGTTTGGTAATTTTTTAAGTCAGTCTCTGGTTCTTATGTGTTTAATTTGAATATCTTACATGACATGGAGTAGCCTATCTTCAACAATAGTTCTAAATGGCGGAATTATCCTGCATTTGATAATTGTTTAAGAAAATTATGCTTAAGCAGATGGGAAGTTAATATATAAAAAAAAATCCATTTGGAAGGGGAATGGCAATTACAATAAACTAAGACTAAGACTTCAGAAAGAAAGATAAAAGAAACAAGACACAGAAATAGTTTAAGACACAATGTGTGCATATCAGCTTCATATTAACATCATATTAACATAGATGTCTACATGTGATATGAAATAATGGAGTTCAATATCCTGAAGGAAGTGCTGAAAAAAGTAGCAGGTTTAATACACTGTATTTTATCAGATTTTGGTTTGTTTAAGGAAATGATAAGTGAGATCTCATGGGAGGCAGCTCTGAATGGCAAAGGAGAGCAGAAAAGCTGTGTGGTCTTTGAGGACAGCATTATTAAAGTACAAGAAAAGCCTATTCTGACACCCAGGAAAATAAGTAGATAGATCAGGAAACTGACTTGTCTAAGCAGGGAGCTCATATAAGAGCTTGAGCTGGATACTGATGAAGTGATCCTATGTGAGATAGATGTCTAAAACTCCAAGATACTTGATGTAAATTCATAGCTCAACTCATTTATTTAATGGATATCCAGGGCCATCTGAGTTGCCCTAGTTTATTCAGTGTATCTACAGAGTACTAGCAGGACTTATAGGAGACATGTGCCTTTCTGGAGAGACTGTTGGCGGCTAGGCAGGATGTCACAAGGAATTTTCAATGATACAGTCCATCTATGGGCAAGGAAATTGAATAATTCTTCAGTACAGTAAATAAAGATTGAAGTGTATCTCAGTTTAACTTGTAGCACATGCTAAATGTCCTAATATTACACTTGGTTTCCAGTAGCTAATCTTGAAGGGTATGGGTATCTTACTGGCCGTTTATTAGATGCATCAAACACTCTTATTTTGAAACATCACTAGATGACTATGTTTAATCAATTGACCTATCAGGCAAATCTTTGCATCTGTTCTACTGACTAGTTGTGTTAACTGTAAAAAGAATTTGGATGCTTCTCATATATAGATTTCTACGTGCAAATGTCTTAGTTTTGAACTGAATCACAGAATCCAATCCAAAGATACACATATATTTTAATAACAAAGGTAAATCTGATTTTGGAAGGGAAAACTATGCTTGTAGGTAGGTGTTTCAGAGAAAACTCGAGGAACAAACTTACCAACAAAGTTTTCAATCTGACAAGCAGGTATTCTTTATTGCTGCGCCAGGAGACACGGGAGATAGCTCCTCCTAATGTGTGTCTCCCCCATTGCTACACAAGCCGTCCTTATATAGACACTGGGCATGCATACATATTCATGAGGCTATGTATGGATTACATAATTTTCCAGAAAGTTCCCTGCACGTGTACAAAATTGTGGTGGTGGTCTCTGAGGGTCGTTTACTTCTTCCAACAATCTTCATCACTTCTGGCAGCCTTTGAAGCATGCGCAGTAGATGCTCATACCAGTTTAATTGGTTTGTTAGCATCAGAGACAATAATCCTTCTATCCTCCTACTTATCAGTTAGTTTAACTGTAGCCCATCCTCGACACCTGCTGTTCCCAGATACTCCTTATCCATGTGTCCTGTTCTCCTAGACTATTTTTCTTAAAACTATGTCAACTATAGCGATTTATCTTGTACAAGAATTCTAAGTATGTTCTCTAGCTGCACTCTATTTTTTTTTTCTCTGTATCATGCACCTCAGTGATTTTCCATTGCTTCTGTTACAAAGCCATCAAACTTAACATTACTTAAAACTAATTCTAAAGGTTTATATATTCCATTTTGTGATTTTGTGCCCCCCTTGTCTCATAGGGTGGTAACATAAAGTTGTCTGCATTAATGCAGTAATGGAAACACTAAATTTCACTGTAAAAGCTAGAGACTTTATATGAAAGGTAGATGGTCATGTATTCATATTACGTATTATGTAATGTAAAAGGTAAATTCATGATAAAAATACTGTTGGCATCTAATTAATTAATTTTAAAATTATTAGTAATGTAAATTTGCTATAATTGATGATGTAAATTTATTCTAATATTTTAAATTAGAAAATGACTTTAAATTACATGGTAAAGATCAAGCAAGTAATTCTGGTTAATGTAGCAAAAAAGCAAAGGAAGTATCTGGAAACATGTACTTGACTGCAGGAAGCTGATAAAAAGGTTATTTAAACACGAAGTTACCGTACAATCAAATACTTTGAGATGAAACTAGGTGCAATTTAAGCACATAAGATTTTTTTTATTTTTTTTTTTCAAGTATAAATAACTGATGCATCAGCTAACGAAGTCTTTGGAGAATTCCTAAACACTTGTAAATTTTAAAGCAACCATAATTCCCCACAGAGATACACTCTCATTCAGATTAGAATTAATTAAATTAAATCCATTGGCTTGGGATTTAGATATGTAAGGATGTTCATAACTTATTCCTTCTATATTTATAACTCTGTATTTTCCATATTCCTCCTATATTTATAATTCATAAATCAATAAATGTTAACTTTTTGGAAACTGTGTGAAAATTAGAAAAGAAACCCATACGATTTCCTCAGAGACTAGAAAAATAGTATATTGCTCCAATTTTTTTCTAACTGCTTCCTTAGTTCTCTCAACTTTTTTTGTTTGCTTCAGAAATTTCCAAAATTTCTTTAACAGTTAACCAGTTACATTCTAGATAACATTTCAAAGGCATAGTTCCATTTCTTACAAGAAGAACCAAGAAATTTACAATATGCACAGCTTTGTTAAGTCTGTATCATCAGTGATCCAAGGTGCTGAATTCACCAGACAGGGACATTCTGTTTTCTAAAACATTTCCCATTTGAAGTCTTTTTTGTTCAGTAGTAGTAGTAATAGTAATTAGTAATAATAATATTTTACCATTTTAGAGTACTACACAGCTTTTCCTGACTAATTTCTCCTAAAACAAGGTAATGCTGCTGTCACAGTGATAATTTGCACATTTATTCTGCCAGTTGCACACTAAGCTAAAAGTCTCAATTATAACCAATCACTTCTTTTTGGTCAGCTTCAGTTTTATGTACCTTAATTCTAGAAGATTTATTTTTTCTATTTGTCATATACAGGCATTTATAACCTTTTAGTTTTGTCCCGTATTCCAAAAGGGAGTAGTATAGACTGGCTAGATTGGAAATTTTTTCACCCATGTCGCAGAATAGAGCTGTAAGCCTGGGTATGGACAATAGTTTGTGACACAGACAAAGGAAAGCAATATGAATCAGGCCTTTCAGGCTCAATGTAAGTGTTTTGCAAGTATTATTACAGCATGTAATAATACTTGCAAAAATTCTGGGTATGTGAAAAATGTGGAAGCAATATAGCTGATGTTAACTTTTGCTTACTGAATCTTTAAAAGTATTAAGTCTTCAGAAAGTCAGATTAACTCAGCTTTCTGTGAGTGAAATAGAAGGCAATAATGCCTTCATTTTTCTTTTAGAAGACCATGAATAAAGTAGAAAGGTAGATACCTGCTTCCAAAGTACTTAGGTGAGTAAAAATATCTCTGCCTTTTTGCATGTGCTCTCATTAGTGCAACTGCTGGTTTCTGTCCCAGCTCAGCATAACACTGGGGCAGAAAAACTGGGAATAAGGGGGAAGTAGGAATCAATGCTCTTAGTGATTGACTCATTTTTTCTCTCAAATATTCACAACAGCAAGATTCAGATGCCCTGTATAGCTTTATCTTCATAGTTTTGTCTAGTCTGGTGACTTATAGCACTGTTGAATTAAAGAAGCTCTAAATTATTTTCAGAATTAAAACATCTTTATTTAAAATCCATATTGTATTCAATCTTTTTTCCTCTAGAATTTTTCTCAGATAATATGTTTCATTAAAATTAGCACACTAGCTTTCACAATATACAAAGAGAATGTATTGCATTTTGTCTTTATTTTAGTAAAAATGCATATAAATCTCTGTATCAGGCAACATGTAAATGTGATTGCACCTAGTCTTGCTCATGCATGTGTAAACTACAGGTAACTTTTTCCATCACAACTACTAAGAACCAGAATTATTGACCCCATTGCAGACCTTGAATTACCATTGTAAATCATTATAAATAAACAGAGTAATTACAGTCTAGTACAAAAACATAAATACAGAATCCTAACGTATCTGACTTCACTTGTCTCAGATATGACAGAATTGCATCAAGAAATATTTTCAGGGGTCCCAGATTTAACTCTTTTTAGTCTTGTTTTTTTTTTTTTCATTACACAACTTCATTTACAACAGTGATACTAAATGTTTATAGACATTTATAAGTTTTTTATTTCAAAAGAAAATAATTCCAAACCTTTAAGCAAGCTTCTTCTCACCTTTTTAATGTTGAGCCAAATAAATAGATGGATGCTATATTCTCCTAGAACAAATATCACTTAGAACATATATGAATATATAAATATGTATATAAAAAGGGGAATGTACACATAAGAAAAAATGCAATTGTAATTAAAGTTGTAAATACTGCAAATATGCTTGATTAAAACCAGTTCAGATCAAGAACTGGTGTTGATTTTCTCATTTATTTAAAGCAGGTGTTTTTCTACATACTGAGAGACATAACGTAGATATGTTTCTAAATACTTAGAATGCTGTGAGCTCAGTGATTTTCCAGTCAGTAGTCAGTCCATGTACAGTCAATCCAGATTTGGGATGGGCATTTGTAGCATTTAATGAATTAATGGTAGGATTAACTCTATTCATTTCTATGTAATGGATGGATGGATTTCCTTTATTCTACTGATTAATCTTTTCTTTCATGGCTAGAGAAAATCATTACGTTGATCTGGCAATAAAACACTGTAATGAAGTGCAGAACTACTTTTATTGTTGTTACTTAGTATCTTAGATAAGCAATTGATTGCTTTTAATAACAGTATCAGAATTGTGGAAGGATTAGATAAATGGATTTTTACTAAATCACTCGCTATTGTGGTTTTTTTAATTCATGGATTATTTGTAAATAAAGATCAGTGTATTCTTCCAAATTCTTAAGTTCAAGAATTCTTCCAAATTCTTGAAAAAAAAACAAAACAAAACCAAAACCAACTCTAACAAGCAAAAAAACCCAGCAGTTAATCAGATTACACAGTAACTATTGTTCCTAGGAAGATTATGATAAAAATTCCCAATTAAGTATGTGAATATAAGATGGAACTTTGGTTCCAGGAACTTTGTAGTGTCATGAATAATTGGAGACCAATGCTTCACATTAGAGATGGCAGTCTTTAGAAGTTCCTTGCTATTGACACACTTTATCTGCTAAAATGTCAAGAAAAGGCTTTAACAATCACGCAGGTTTTGTGGTATGAAAATCACTAGCCTGAGTCTGAGTGTTCATTGCTGTGACTTTTGGTTGATTTTAAAACATATGCAAGCTACAAAAGATCAATAAAGAGAGAGATTTATAGTTTTCATTTAGAAGTGGGCTTACAGAAATTTAGAGTTATATAATTAATCTGCACTGTTTATACTAAGCAGTGTGCAACATTTAAAATAGCATACTTTGAATAAGAAAACTCAGTACTTAATATTAACAAAATTGCACTTCTTTTTTTCTGTATGACTCTTCAGTTCATAATTTTGCCATAATTTAGGCAATATTTGTGAAGTGGGGAATTTATAAGATTATTGACTGTAAGACTGCTAGATAATACTGTATTCATTGATCTGATTACATGTTTCATTTGCAAGAATATTAAATTGTATATACTAAATAATAGTTGTATATATTAGAATTAGAATATGGAATAAAATAATATATATATTTCCAGAATGTTCCCAGCAAGAGTTATCTGGTTTACTCCTCTTCCTCAAAAATAATAAAAGAAGATAAATTAAAAAAAAAAATCAATTATATAGGAACACTTATATTCACACTTCCTACTGCAAATATGACCTCTGATCCATGAGGCACTTGGTGCAATTTCCATGATCTAGCAACATCTTAAATGCATTGCCTGGTCCGATCTCCATCATTATTACTGAAAAACAAAAATCTTCTGTGGATATCATATACCCAGATTAATATGAATGCCTTTGATAATTTAAGGTCCTTAAAACATGTTCTAAAAAAATATGTGCTCAACTCTCTGAGTCTCATCATGAATAAATGCGTCATAGCCTTTTATAGGCTTTACATATATTCTTAAAAGGTAAAGGAGGAAAATATCATTCGTGACATTTTTCAGCTATGGAATTAAAGAAGAAAAATCTAAAACTTCATTGAGTCACAGGATTTGTGATTATTTCTAACTTTCAGTTCATGTGAACTGAGTCAGCATACGTCGACTGCAATGAATAAGCTGTACCCATGGTATCCTACTTCTTACACTTGGGATGACATAGAGAGAGAACTTGGATATAATCCCCATGCATGTGTGTTGTGTTTTATTAAAGAAAGTCTGATAGGATGGGTAGTATTAAAGTTGTAGGAAAAAAACCCAACCCAAACCAAAAAAAGATCAGGGTGAACACTGGTTTATTCCTTTTCCCAAATTTAGCAATGAGCTAACATGACTGTTCCACTGAGCTATCACCCTTGTGGTAGCTGTGTTGATGTTAAAGCAAAATAATACAAAGAAAGCTCTGCACCTATCCCTAAGCAAAGATATGAAATTGGGCATGGCAATGAAAGAAATCGTTGTACAATATCTTAATTCCAAAATTCCTTACTCATGATCATTTTTACAATTACTAATAGAAATTGACATTCCAGCTAGATGTACACTTACCTCCTCATATAAAAAAAGTCTCAGTGATGTTGCTTTTCTTTTGCTTGTGTTGCTTCTACAGTGTTATAACGAAATGTTATTTCTTTTGTTCTTTCAAACAGAGCAACTAAAAACATTGTTTCAAGACTGATTTGTCAAATCAGTGAGGGAAATGGCTTTCCTGAGATTGGGATTATTGTAGTTTAACAGCAGGCGGTGACTATGCACCACACAGCTGCTCAGTTAAGTGCCCCTATTTTCATTGGGGTGGAAGAGAGAACTGGAAAAGTAAAAGTGAGAAAATTCATGGGTTGAGATACAGACATCTTAAAAGCTAAAGCAAAAGCCAGTCATGCAAGCAAAGCAGAAAAGGGAATTTACTCACTACTTCCCATCAGCAAGCAGGTGTTCTCCAGGAAAGCTGGGCTCCACAATGCACAACAGTTACTTGGGAAGACAAACTCCATAAATCCAAACATCTCCCCCTTCCTTCTTCTCACAGCTTTATGTGCTGATCATGATATCATATTATATGGAATATCCCTTTGGTCAATTTGGGTCATCTGTCACAGCTGTGTCCCCTCCCAGCTTCCTGTGTATCCCCAGCCTACTTAATGGTGGGGTGGTGTGAGAAGCAGAAAAGACCTTGACTCTGTGTAAGCACTGCTCAGAAATAAGAAAAACATCCTTGAATTATCAACACAGTTTCCAGCACAAAGCCAAAGCAAAGCCCCATGCTAGCTATTGTGAGAAAAGGTAACTTTACCCTAGCCAAAACCAGCACAGGGTACACTGTAAAAGGCAGTATTACAAACAATTATTAAACAGTCTGCTGGAAGATAACCAAATCAATGTATACCTTTTGCAAACTGTGCTTTGTTGCATTAGCTCATGGACTGAATATTGTATTCTCTCAAGTTTTGTGTTGTTTTTTGGTTTGGGTATTTTTTTTGTTGTTTCTTTGTTTTCAGTTGGAAGGAAAAAACAGAAGGCTAAGATAATTCAATAGCATTTTGGATAAAAAAATAGTGACAACAAACAGTGAAGCAAATTTTAAGCTGAACTGCTGGATTCAGTAAGAGGATACAGAGTCTGTGTGAGATAAGTTACAGAAGGGGTTTGCTAAGTGAGCATACGGTTACCACATGTGAGGGGAGAAAACCACAAAGGAACTGTAGGCAGAAACTGGCTTTTTTAAAAACTTTCTGGTGAGAACAAAGGTCTTCAATATGAAATTGTTACATCTGACCCTTTGGCATGCAATAATATTATTTAGTTAATGGAATATAAGAAAATTCCTGTGGAAATAGAAAGAAAAAAATGGTGCTGCTGTTCCTTTTTCAAAGAAGTTAGATGAATGATGAATGCCGGTGTCTGCATCACAGAATGAAACATGAACAAACGGTATGACTATGCTGTGAGAACAGAGAAAGCAATAATAAAATGTAGGGAGGTTATAAACCAGGAGCAGTAACATGAGTGAGGAGCTACCTAGTTGTTCAGAAAGACACAGGTGCAATTAGCTCTTCAGGTGCAAAAAAATTTATAATTTTCTACTGGTGGATCCTTGTTGAGCATCACTGTCAGAGGTGGAAGTCGAGATGGCAGACGGGTAATCTGGAATTCAGTAAGCAAGGCTGTAAAGTTATGTTGAAGGTGAAAGCATCTGTTTCATCAAGGTCATCCAATAATCAAGGATCTTTTTTAATGCAGAAGTGGGTAATAAGTAAATGGGTCAGTGATAAATAAGACCACAGGGAGACATAAACCTATTAGAGAGTAAGGGATAACAGAGACAATGGCAAAGACCAACAACATTCCGGTTACTAAAGATAGGCCTTTTCAAAACCCCAAGCACATCTTTAGAGAAGGCCATTTGGACTTTGCAGCTGATAGAAAAAAAGAAACAATTTCAATGCGAGAACGTGTAATTTTCAAGGGGATCTGTGAGACTATGCAAAGTTTATTAAGGAATATTTAAGGGAAAGGGATCAGTGAGAAACGAAGAGGGTAATAGCCAGAGACAGCAAATGTGCCAATTGCATATAAAACATTGCAAGTCAGTACATTTATCTGACTGATCTCAGCATCTGATCATGTTCTGTCTTGTTAAATCCTTTTTTAACTGTCTTTCCAAATGATCTCATTCTCTGTCAGTGCATGTGAGTGCTGTAAAGTGACACCTACTGGTGAGGTGGGCATGTGTGGATTTGCCGTCACCACCTAGAGTCTAACCAGGGTGTAGGCGTCACAGTGAAGTCTACTGCATCTAGAAGAGGTCTCAGTGTCAGCAACAAGAGTGCGTGAGGGTCTTGACAACTTGCCACAGGGAAGAGAACTGTGTGTGTCCCAAAAACCAGCTGCTGCGTGGGACTGGGGTGACTGGGGTGACTAAAGGGCTCATTGCTGGCAGTAGAAGTGTGGATCACAGCCCATGTGCCTGGTGCCTCCTGCAGATGCAGGCAAGTATCTTGCCTTTTCTAAACCTGCATATGTGTGGGGGGTGTATGATCAATTTGATAGCAAACCTCAAGCAGGACTAGCAGGTGAGTAGTAGTCCCAAAGTCCAGGCAAGGGTGTCGGGTGGGTAGAGGGTCCTTGCTAGTATAATAGCAAGGCACCCTCAAGTAAAGGGAGATGAGTCTGTGCTTGCATGTTTGTTAATGAGCACCAAGGTGGACTAACCTGTGGGTGGAAGACTTATAACCATGAACAGGATAAAAGGGCCCAGGATCTGGATAAGAATGTTGGACAGACAGGGGGGCCATGCTGGTATTTGAGGGATCTACAAATGTGTGTATGTTTGTGAACACAGAGTGGTGTGTGCACATGTGCTTTCAGTAGTAAGGTTTTGCTTTTATCAGCTGAAGAGGAGGAGGAGGAGGAGACCTGTCTGCACCTGCCTGCGTTACACTGGTGTGGGTAAGTCCTGGTAATGTTATGTTGTTACTGCTTGAAGGCAGTGCCTTGTCTGTCCATGTGTGTGGCCATCAAGTGTGCGCATGTGGCATCTATTTGTGTGAGATGCATGTGTGCTCTGTGGGTGTGAATGGTATGTGTGTGTGGTGGATAACATCTCTTAAGGAAGGTCTTTGTACAATGTCACAACTAAAGGAATACGAGAAAGCAGACCTGCAAGTGAGTGGAACAGTTTTCTTTCAACCTGGCCACCCTCTCTGTTAACTCAGTCGAATCATGTTGTCTCATTACTATGTGCTCTTTCATCATAATATCCAAAATTTATACTTGCAAAACTTTACTCACATTAGGGTTGACAATATGACCTATGACGTGTGGCTATAAGGCCCAATGTTTTTTTTTCTATTTACATTATACTGAAGAACATCAATTTAAAGAAAAAAGACCATCTATGCAAAGCATCTGTATTTTTAACTGCAGTATCTCAATATCTCATTATATTTAATCTATGTTTCACTGCAGCATCACCATTCTAAAGCAGTATTCAGGTCTTTTTTTTTTTAACGTACATTTTTTTCTACCACTTGTCATCAACTTTTTTCAGTAATTGTAATATTTTTCAAAGTTGTTTCTATGTATTCCTTTGTAAATAATATACAATAATTCAATGCCATATTGTGATAATGATCTCTGCTAAGTTTTTCAGAAGTGATTTGTTAATAAATCTCTCAGGAGGTTGGAAGTACGCAAACTTTAACCTTATGCTTGACAGTACACTTTATGCAGTCGTTAATGAATCAATAAGGCACACTCTCATGAGTCTTAATTCCAATTGAAACGTTGGAACTATGTTAGAGGAAGCTGATGGCAAGGTAAATAATTATCTTTAATAATCTGTGTGTGTATGCATAAATACATCCACACCATTATGTTTTGTTGTGTGAGATGTGTTATTTCTCTGCATGTCCAGTAAGCTTTGAGACTTCAGAATTCCTTCTATTCCACCTGGGATATAAATACAGAATTTAAAAAGTTTATTATAAAGAACTGAAACTAAAAAAAATTGCCTTTAAATAATGTAGGACATGGACATTTTTTCAGAAAAAGAGTTGCATTTTCAACAATGGGCCAATGACGTACAGAAACATACATACACACATACTTTGGCCTCTTCAGGAGCCTGCTTACTAAGGTTCCATGTGATATAGCCCTGGAGGACAGGAGGGCCCAAGACTCTTAGTTGATATTCAAGGATCACCTGCCACAAGCTCAGGAGTGTTGCATCCCAACTAGAAGGAAGTGCAGCAGGAGGGCCAGGAGACCTCCTTGGATGGATAAGGAGCTGCTGAGGAAAATTCAAAGGGAAAAAGAGGCTTATAAAAGGTGGAAGCAAGGACAGGCGGCCTGGGAAGAGTACAGGGATGTTGTCCGGGAAGCTAAGGACCAGGTTAGGAAAGCTAAGGCCCAGTTAGAATTAAACTTGGCTAGGGATGTTAAGGATAACCGGAAGGGATTCTACAGGTACATAGCGAATAAAGAATAGACTAGGGACAATGCAGGCCCCATCCGGAAGCTATCGGGAGAACTGGCTACACAGGATTTGGAGAAGGCTGAGGTTCTGAATGACTTCTTTGCCTCAGTCTTCACTGGCAAAGGCTCTGACTGCACCACCCAAGTCTTGGAAGGCAGACACAGAGACTGTGAGAATGAAGACCTTGGGCCCACTGTAAGAGAGGATCTGGTTCGAGACCATCTTAAAAACCTGAATGTACACAAGTCCATGGGACCTGATAAAATCCATCCGTGGGTGCTGAAGGAGCTGGTGAATGAAGTTTCTAAGCCACTGGCCATCGTATTTGAAAAATCATGGCAGTCAGGTGAAAGTTCCTGATGACTGGAAAAAGGGAAATATAACCCCCATTTTCAAGAAGGGGAAAAATGGAAGACCTGGGGAATTACAGCCCAGTCAGTCTCACCTCTGTGCCTGGCAAAATCTTGGAGCAGCTTCTCCTGGACAGCATGCTAAGTCACATGAAAAACAACAAGGTGCTAGGTGGCAGCCAGGATGGCTTCACTATGGGGAAATCCTGCCTGACCAATTTGGTGGCCTTCTATGATGGGGCTACAGACCTGATGGACAAGGGTAGAGCAGTTGATGTCATCTACCTGGACTTGTGCAAAGCATTCAACACAGACCAAAACAACATCCTTGTCTCTAAATTGGAGAGGCATCAGTTTGATAGGTGGACTACTCGGTGGATAAAGAACTGGCTGGATGGCCGCACACAAACAGTTGTGGTCAATGGCTCGATGTCCTGCTGGAGACCGGTAACGAGTGGCGTCCCTCAGGGATAGGTGTTGGGACCGGTCTTGTTTAACATCTTTGTCGGTGACATGGACAGTGGGATTGAGTGCGCCCTCAGCAAGTTTGCTGATGACACCAAGCTGTGTGGTCTGGTTGATACGCTGCAGGGAAGGGATGCCATCCAGAGGGACCTTGACACGCTTGTGAGGTGGGCAGATGCCAACCTTATGAAGTTCAACCATGCCAAGTGCAAGGTCCTACACCTGGGTCAGAGCAATCCGAGGCACAGCTACAGGTTGGGCAGAGAAGAGATTCAGAGCAGCCAGGTGGAGAATTACTTGGTGGTGTTGGCCGATGAGAAAATGAACATGAGCCGGCAGTGTGAGCTTGCAGCCCCGAAAGCCAACCGTATCTTGGGCTGTATCAAAAGGACCATGACCAGCAGGTCGAAGGAGGTGATCCTACCCTTCTACTCTGCTCTTGTGAGACCTCACTGGGAGTATAGTGTACAGTTCTGGTGTCCTCAACATAAGAAGGACATGGAACTGCTGGAACAAGTCCAGAGGAGGGCCACAATCAGGGGGACTGGAGCACCTCCCCTGTGAAGAAAGGCTGAGAAAGTTGGGGCCTATAGGGATGCTGGGGAGGGACTCTTCGTTAGAGACTGTAGTGACAGGACAAGGGGTAACGGGTTAAAACTTACAAAGGGGAAGTTTAGATTGGATCTAAGGAAGAAGTTCTTTACTGTAAGGGTGGTGAGGCACTGGAATGGGTTGCCCAGGGAGGTTGTGAGTGCTCCATCCCTGGCAGTGTTCAAGGCCAGGCTGGACGAAGCCTTGGGTGGTATGGTTTAGTTTTAGATGTCCCTGCCCATGTTGGGGGGGGGGTGGAACTAGATGATCTTAAGGTCCTTTCTAACCCTGTTCTACAATTTTATGATTCTACATACTGCTTTGACCATTGGAAATCTGAACAGAAAAGCTAGTACTGTGCATAACAAATACCTGGGGCATGAGGAGATTGAAAGTACCCCTGAGGAGGACTTGAAGTTACTGGTGGATGAAAGATTGGATATGAGCCAACAATGTGCACCTACAGCCAAGAAGGCAAATAGTATCTTGGTCTGCATCCAAAGGAGCATGGGCAGCAGGTCAAAGGAGGTGATTCTGCCCCTCTGCTCTGATGACGTCTCACATGGAATTATTGTATCCAGCTCTAGATTTCACAGCACAGGAAAGACATGAACCTGTTGAAGAGGGTCCAGAGAGGGGTCACAAAAATGTTCAGAGGGACGGAACATCTCACCTATGAGGAAAGGGTGAGAGAGTTGGGATTGTTCAGGCTGGAGAAGAGGAGACTCCAGGGAAACCTTATAGTGGCATTTCAGTTCTGAAAAGGGGCCCATAAGAAAGATGGGGAGAGACTTTATAGGAGGGCCTGTTGTGATAGGATGATGGGTGATGGTTTTAAACTAAAAGAGGGGAGATTCAGGCTGGATATGAGCAAGCAATTTTTTACAATGAGGGTAGTGAAATACTGATTCAGGTTGCCCAGAGAGGCGGTGGATGTGCCTCCTGGAGACATCCAAGACCAGGCTGGATGTGGTTCTGGGCAACCTGGTCTAGTTCAAGATGTTCCTGTTCATTGCAGGGTGGTTGGACTGGATGACCTTTGAAGGTTCCTTCCAACCCAAACTATTCTATGATTCTACGATTTCTATGATTCTATAGCTACATATAATCCCTGTATTATAAAAACGCATTCAACAGGTAAGCAATAAAGAAAATAATTTTAAATTCAGAAAAATAAGATTTTGTTTCAAATTTTATTGTGATCTGAACAATTCCTTTCCTAACATATAAACCAGGATATTATTACTTAATTTGACAGAGTTCCTCAAGAATTAATTAACAAGAATTAATTGCCCAGCATTTGTTTGTTACAATGATAAGGCTTTCTAAAGATCCTCACAGATGAAGCAAAAAACATAAAGGACAACTATTGTTCCCCTCAGGACACCAACACTTATTGTAAGGTTTATGTGGATCATTCTTCATTGAACACTACAGTTTTTAATTATGCTAAGTTTTTGTTAAACTTCACAACTGATAAATGATGGAGTCATTAGAAATAATAAGGGATAATGGAGACAGTGATAAAAAACATATTCTGCTTTCTGTTTCTGATTAAGAAATATATAACAACTTTATTGATTCTTTTAGGTTTTTTTATCTTGTCTTCCAAAACTCATTTTAGATTATTACTGTATATTTTTTCAAATGCTCAAAGCACCTTCCATTGCAAAATACTATTCAAATGTACGTAAGAAAGGGTAATGTTTGTTATTGTTTTATCCACTTCTAAAATGTAGCTACCTTTGGAAAAATATGCAAACTATACTTAACTGCTGTGCAGAGGAGCATAACAGAAAGTTTGCAGACAAGAACTGAAGTAATCACAAGAATTTGAATAGACAATGCATAATGTTTCAAGCTATAATTTCTCTAAAGGAACTATGAGAATGATATGTTCAAAAAGCCTACACTGTCTTTCTTCTTTATGAGATCACTTCTAATTTGTTACAAGAATTCAGATATTCGTGTGTGGTCTTGTTTTGGTGAGGTCAAATTTTTAATTTACTGGGAGGGAGTAATGCGTCCCCACTTTCTTAAGTAATTGCCTATCTTTTTTCAGGAAAATAGAACTGTTTTGCATGAGCTGCACATTTTTCTGACTTGATATAGAACATACAGGGGGTTCTTTGGTGTTTTTTTTTTTTGTTTTGTTTTTTTTATACTGACTCTAAAAAAATGAAACAAGCTGGATTTCAATCAATGCTATGCTTAGAGCTTTGTATTTTTGGATTTACCAGCTGATATTTTTAAAAATTACTATCCTTATAGAAATTTTGGTCAGTTAAGGGGGAGCTAGAAAAAAAATGAAGGAAAAAAAAAAAAGGTAAGTTTTCGTCACAGTTTTCATATCTGGCAATAGAACAATCTATGTTGCTCATCATGACGTATTTCTTCATAAATAATGCACTGCTGACATTAAACTGAATAATAGCAAAGGTGGAGAGTAGGAGAGATATCTGAATATGTGGATAAGCCAGTTTATTTTAAAATTACTGTTTTTACTATGTGGATTTTGCAGTTTTCCTATGTGGTTGATCAATTATTTCTTCTATGTATCTGAGGTAATTTGTGTTCCTTGGTATTAATTTCATTCTGACCTTAAATGATCTAGTTTTATAGTATCTGATAAGACAATAACTAGTACACTAATTTAAAATCTGATCTTTTTAAATATGCTTTGCCTGTGCTCTGCAAATTTCATGACTTTGAGCCAGTACGTGTTGCCAATATTTGAATATAGTTTGGAAGTTCCATGCTGTTAGAAGATGAACAATGTTCATAACTTCTCTAGGGACTGACCTGCAACAGAAAAGCAGGGAAAAAGTTATCTTGATGAGAGTGTGTTTCTAGTAGTTTTCCCCACATTTATA
Source organism: Lathamus discolor (assembly GCF_037157495.1). Classification (NCBI taxonomy): domain Eukaryota; kingdom Metazoa; phylum Chordata; class Aves; order Psittaciformes; family Psittacidae; genus Lathamus; species Lathamus discolor. The sequence goes on along the minus strand of NC_088884.1, from coordinate 47,578,821 downwards.
TTTGACAGATGATGAATCTTCATGCATTTTAGTTTGGAGCAATGTTGCACTTCTGAAACAAACCTCCTGATCCTCCTTGTTTATTATGATTGAGTTTGACTGCAAAATGTATATAAACAAGATTACTTTCAGATGAAAGTAAACTGGAAAATCTACTCCAGCTGAGCAACACATGCTTTCTGTAGTGCAGATATGAGAAGCCAAAATAGTAACTGAGCTTGTGCCACTTCAGTGCCTACCAAACACACATACTAACTCATACTAAAAGGTTTTCAAACCACTGAGAACTTTCATCATATCTGGATAAGAAAACAAACCATTAATTTTTGCTTTAACATATGCTTTCAGCCGTAAGACCTCGTATTTTACAGCTCATTCTGTTGTCTGAGAATGAGATATTTTTCTTATTTTGATATAATTTCCTGTCCTTCTTGCCCTTTCTTTGTCTGTGGTATCTTGTTGCTAAACCCCATTCATTTTCTTTTTTGTGGTATCTTATGGCTGAACCCCTTTCATTTTCTTTTTTTTTTTTTTTATTTTATTTTACCTTGTAGCTTCTGTCTTTGCCAGCTTCTCTCTGTTGGACTCACCAAAGGTTCATTGTGGGTTTATCTGTGTTTGTGAGACCATCTGTGGTCTAATAGCCTGGCCCAACCTCAAAAATAGATCCATCCCTACAGCCGTGTCCAGTCGTGACAGGGTTGTATCATACACTGGTTCCCCTCACCAAGTAATGATGTTCCCTATGGACCTGCCTAGTGCCTGGGGCTGCTCCAGTGCCCTTGATTGCCCTGTTCCTGGACAGAGAAGCAGTTCTGTTTCTGTCTGCCAGAAACTGCCTTGCTGCTCACCATGGTGTCCCTCCACTGCTCCCACCCCACAGTCCAGAGCGTGCTGCTGGCCCTTGTGGCACTCTGGCACTGAATGAGTGTGGTCCAGATGGTCGTACTAGCTAGTGCCGTGTAACTCTCCATCCAAGTGCACTTAATGTAGCTGTGGAGTCCTCATTGCCTTGACCTGATAATCCACCAGTAATCATCACACTACTTGTGAAAGCAAAGTATCAGAACTGTGTTTTAAACCTTTATGGATAGAGTATCTAATTCCTATACTGCATAGTATTAACAAGACATGGACAGTGGGATTGAGTGCACCCTCAGCAAGTTTGCCGATGACACCAAGCTGTGTGGTTTGGTTGATACGCTGCAGGGAAGGAATGCCATCCAGAGGGACCTTGACGCGCTTGTGAGGTGAGCAGATGCCAAGCTTATGAAGTTTAACCATGCCAAGTGCAAGGTCCTACACCTGAATCAGAACAATCCCAGGCACAGCTACAGGCTGGGCAGAGAAGAGATTCAGAGCAGCCCTGCAGAGAAGGACTTGGGGGTGTGGGTCGATGAGAAAATGAACATGAGCCAGCCATGTGCACTTGCGGCCCAGAAAGCCAACCATATCCTGGGCTGCATCAAAAGGACCATGGCCAGCAGGTTGAAGGAGGTGATCCTACCCTTCTACTCTGCTCTCGTGAGACCTCACCTGGAGTATTGTGTGCAGTTCTGGTGTCCTCAACATAAGAAGGACATGGAACTGCTGGAACAAGTCCAGAGGAGGGCCACGAGGATGATCAGGGGACTGGAGCACCTCCTGTACAAAGACAGGCTGAGAAAGTTTGGGCTGTTCAGCCTCGAGAAAAGAAGGCTGCGTGGAGACCTCATAGCAGCCATCCAGTTTCTGAAGAGGGCCTATAAGGATGCTGGGGAGGGACTCTTCGTTAGAGACTGTAGTGACAGGACAAGGGGTAACGGGTTAAAACTTACAAAGGGGAAGTTTAGATTGGCTATAAGGAGGAAGTTCTTTCCTGTGAGGGTGGTGAGGCACTGGAATGGGTTGCCCAGGGAAGGTGTGAATGCTCCATCCCTGACGGTGTTCAAGTCCAGGTTGGACAGAGCCTTGGGTAACAGGATTTAGTGTGAGATGTCCCTGCCCATGTCAGGGGGGGTGGAACTAGATGATCTTAAGGTCCTTTCCAACACTAACTATTCTATGATTTTATGATTCTATCACTGTGCATAATCATGAATGCTTCAGTGGGTATATATGCGTTACCTCTTCCTATGAGGGCACCAAAATAAGTGGAACATTGAGGAAACACTAGGGAACTCTCATTAATAAAGATAGGGAATTGCTGTAGGCTAACGTTTTTAATAAATGTCTGTTTTATAAAATAGTCAAGATGAAGGTTTTGGAGTTTTATTACAGTTATTCAGTTATTACAGCTATGCATCAAAGAAACCGATACTTTATTTTACAGATAAGCCTAAAGAAAGTACTGTGCTAATTACTTTGTAGCTATCATCCACTTTGGTGTCCTGAGCCAGAAGTAATTCCTCTCCTCTTTTTAAGACTACCAAGTTTCTTGTCACAGGCTTAGGCTGATTAGAGTGATCTATCTCTGAACAATGGTTTTACCAAAAATGAACAGCCTATTTGCCCTAAATCTTTCAAATTCAAACAATGAAATCTGGAGAGGAATTCCTTTATTTCATCTACTTTTTTTGTGTGAGAAGTGCTATTTTTCAGTTACTCTTCCCAATCTTATATTAAGATGCGGAAGATTAAAAAGATGATATGACTGTACAGCTTTAGCTGAAGATGAAATACCTTTCTCATTAAAGTAACAGCAGTATAAGTTGCCTGACACAGTAAAGGTTATATAGTTTACCTAATTTGCTGCTTTTTGTTTTGATCTTTTGACTGTCTCATCTGGTTTTTAAACCTTGAAATTGAAATGGTTTCGATTTATGTAAGAATTCACTTCATGTAAATGAAAAATAAGAAATCTAATTATGCTTCTTCACATCTTCCAGAAGTCCCTCTCACATCTTTCAACACTAGAGATTTTGCAAGAAACTCACAAGGGTGTCAAGGGAGGACAAAGTAATATTTTTTAATGTATACATATGCACAAATTTTTGTTCCTTTTGGTCCCTGAGACACTGAATAACATCATCATAAAGCTGAACTCTGGTCTGTTGTCACAAGCTTCTAGTATGCTTGTCCACAAGAGTCAAACCATTGAAACTGAAATATGATCAGACATTTGTTTGATATTAAAAACAATTTTATGAGATAACTGCCTCTTGCAGGGATACAGGATGTATCATAACAAGCATGTTCACTTATCACTGACAGTGACATGCATCCATGGATTATGAGCTCCTGCAGGTTTTTAACAAACTATCAAGGCTACACAACTCAATGTTGTCATTATCTCCCCACATACATCCATAAAAAAAAAAAGAATAATCCAGCCTATTTGAATGTCTTTTTTCATAGAATCATAGAATCAGCTAGGTTGGAAAAGACATTTAAAGGTCATCAGGTCCAGCTGTTAGCCCAGGGTTGCCAAGTCCACTACTAAACCATGTCACTAAGGGCCTCATTTACATGGTTTTTGGACACTTCCAGAAATGGTTCCCTCAGAAGCCTGTTCCAATGCCTGATTACCCTTTTAGTGAAGAAATTTTTCTTAATATCCTGTCTAAATTTCTGCTGGAGCAGCTTGAGACCACTGCTTCTTATCCTATCATTTGTTATCTGGGAGAAGAGACCAGGCACCTCCTTGCTCCATCTTCCTTTTAGGTAGCTGTAGAAAGTGCTAAGGTCCCTCCTGAGCCTTCTTTTCTCCAGACTGAACAACCTCAGTTCCCTCAGTCGTTTCTCATAAAAGTTGTGCTCCAGGCATTTTATCAGGTTTGTTGCCTTTCTCTGGACCCACTCCAGCACCTCAGTGTCTTGTAGTGAGGTATACAGAACTGAACACAGTATTTGATGTGCAGCCGCAGCAGTGGGGTAAGTACAGTAATCATTGCCTTAATCCTGCTGGCCACACTATTTCTGATACAGGTTAGGATGCTGTTGGCCTTCTTAGCTACCTGAGCACAATCTGGCATGTTCAGTCAGCCATCAATCAGCACCCTCAGGTCCTTTTCTGCCTGGCAGCCTTCCAGACACTTTTCTGTAAGCCTTTAGCATTGCGTGGGGTTGTTGTGGCCCAAGTGCAGGACTTGTCACTTTGCCTTGTTGAACATCATACAATTTGCCACAGCCCACTGATTCCTTCTGCAGAGCCTTCCTGCCATCCAGCAAATAAACACTCCTTCCCAACTTTGAGTTGCCCGCAAATCTACTGAGGGTAGACTCAATCCACTCATCCAGATCATCAATAACAATATTAAACAACACTGGCCCAAATACCAGTCCTTGGGGGACACCACTAGTGACCAGTTGCCAACTAGATGTGACATCATTTACCATCACTCTTTGGGCTTGGCCATCTAGCCAGCTTTTTTACCAAACGAAGAATATACCTATCCGGCCCATGAGCAGCCAGTTTCTCCAGAATGCTGTGGGAGACAGTCAAATGCTTTACTAAAGTCCAAACAGAAAATGTCCACAGCCTTTCCTTTATCAGCCAGTGTGTCCCTTTGTCATAGAAGAAGATCAGGTTGGTCAAGCAAGATCTGCCCTTCATGAACCTGTGCTAATCAGGTCTGATCCCTCCATTTTCCCACATGTGTTTTGTGAACCCACTTAGGATCATCTGCTTCATGACCTTTCCCAGCACAGGGGTCAGGCTGAAAGGTCTGCAATTTTGAGGGTCTTCCTTGCTGCCTTTTTTGTAGTGAGGCGTGACACTAACCAGCCTCCAAACCTCTGAGACCTGCCTACTACACCACGACTGCTGATAAATGGTGAAGAGTGGCTTGGCTTTTCCAGCTGCACAGTGTCTAATTTCCTTCCTTTCAATCCTAGAAATATATTTGGGGGAAATATATTTGGGGGAAATATATTTGGGGGAGTTGTTTGAATTGGGTTTTTATTTATGCTTTTCAATTATAAAATTATGGTTTTATTTTTGAAGGAAAGCTAAAGATCCTCTTCTTAGGTGTGAAATGCGGTTCTGTTAAGCAGAGGATTGTGTGACTTCCTGCAATGCCTTAATCAGTTAGATTTCATATTAGTTTATATATTTTTATACCTATTTCATACAACCCTAATCTGAAATTAACTTTTAATAGGTAGCAGGAAATTGAAAATAAGTGTGATAACAAGTACTATGCATTTACAAAAAATATCAGACTGCATCTTGATGTTTGATGTTATTGCCACAAGTATAGTTAGATTTGACAATTATAAAATACTGTAGTTCCTCTAGAGAATTGCTAGAACCTATATATTTAATGATTGTGTCATCTTTACTTTATTCCACAAATGGTACTAAAACTTCTTAAAATAAGGTCAAAATTTCACCACAAAAGGTAGTTCTTTAGATAACTCTAAGGTGTTGTTTTGTTTTTTTTTTATTTCTTCCTATCAGACATGTTAAAATCCATTTTTATAAACTGAATAATTATTTCTTTATATCTTTTGTTGTCTCCTTATTGATGATTTATTCTTCAAGTCTTAATATTTATCTAAATGATATTTCCCAACTGAATTTTAAATTTGAATTAAACATTATTTATAATTAATTACAATTAGTCATGCTTTCAGTATCAATCGCAAAAGCATAACATTATAAATACTAGTGACTATTGGCTTTTTTAAATCAAAGGAACACTTTCTTTTCTTGCAATGACACTGCTATACAAACTGGAAATTTTTCTCTACTGCATAGTGCTCAACTAGGAAATTAAGATGCACATTCATAAGTTTACAATTTTACAGTTTCAGGTATGTTTTCCCTTCACTGGGACTGATGGTGAAGTTTTCAGGGGGTTTATTATTACAAGTTTTATTTTACTTTTTCCTTGGATGAATATACTGAAAAGGATAATTAATTGCAGCACTAATACAAGATATCAGAAAAGGTTGTCTTCAAGATGTGAAGAGTCTGCTTCTCCTTGCATTCATGCTGGACGTAGCCATAAAAATTAAAATGGCGCTGATAGAAAGAAGGATGGCAATATGGAAAACTGGGTTGAATGTGAAATTGTGGCAATATGGAGGGGAAATTATGTGCAAATTCAGTGAAATTTTTACTTTAATGTAGAAGATATGTTTTTGAAAGTAGAATTATCTTTACAGTGACTTCCACATTTCTGTTTGTATTTTCCTAGTTTGGAAATAATTGAAAACAAGTTATTTTTGGCAGAATCAGGTGAGTCACCATACCTGTTACTAATGTCTGAGGTCATTTAATACTAATTTGACCCAGTTTTATCCTGCATATTGCTATTTCAGTTCCTCAAATATGTGAAATCAGAAAATCAGCTTTAAGGGAACAACATGAAGTTTGGTATAAAATGTGGAAGAGAAATTATAGAAGCAGACAAAAGTTATTTAAGCAGCAAGGAGACAAACAAAGGGTCCACATTTTTTGATAGATTTAGACAGAAAGGGAAAACAGACAGGTTTACATAACCAAAAAGTCCTTGTTACAAGCGGTCCTGAGTGCAGGTGCCCAGGTTCTGTAAGTGGGGTCTGCAGGGCCCTCTGAGGAGAGACCAGGGCTACCCTGTGCTGGACACATGGTTCCAGTCAGCTCCAACCAACCTGCCGCAGGGTACAGCTGAGCCCCTCAGAAAAGGTAGCAGCACCTCTGGAAAGTGTGTTTAAAGAAGGGTAAAGTGCCATGCAAAGAATGGAGCTGGAGGGGGGGGGGGGGGGGGTGGGGGAATGAGAGAAATAGCCCTGCGAACACCAGGGTGAGAGAAGTGCTCCAGGCACTGGCCCCTATCCAAGAGCAGAGAAAAAGTATGAGGAGGATGAAGAGGCAGGGAGGAGCTGTTGTGGACTGATCCCCCCATTCTCTTCTCCCCTGCACTTCCTGGAGGTGTGATATGGAGTGGGCAGAGGAGTTGGAAATGATGGAGTGAGCTTGATCCTGAGAGAAAGGGAATATGGGGGGAAGACATTTTAGGTTTTACCTTTGTTTCTCACCATCGTGCTCTATTGTGAATTGTACCAAATTAATTTTCCCCAATCTGAATCTATTTCACCCCTGATGGTAACAGATGAGTGAGCTCCCTATCTTTACCTCAATGCACAAGCTTCCCCATTGTATTTCCCCCGCCCTGTTCTGTTGAGGAAAGGGAGCGAGATAGCAGCTTGATGGTCACCTGGCAGTCATCCAAGATCAACCTATCAGATAAATGCTGGACCATAAGACTGCACTGGATATAATCTATTAATTACTGTAACATGATTCTCTAAGTGTCTACAATTCACAATCTATTTACTGAACTGGTAATATGCATAGAAATTCTAAAATGTTCTTATGTTTCACACCTCCAGTCTTCTAAAAACATCTTTTTAAAGTACTATTCCTAACTGTTCCTTGTTAGGCTATGGTATGCACTGAAGCAAGTTCAATACCTCTGCTGTGCTGAGTAGCTGAAGCTGAAAAGGCCAGGGATACATGAAGCCTCTGGTCACTGGAAAAAATGTCTCACAGATGGCAGTGCTAATTGGGAAGGGTGACTTACATCCCTATTATTGAAATGTAATTTTATTTTTAAAAGGCTCTGTTGTTTTATTATCACCTATGGCAGTCACTAAATTTTTTACTTTTAGTTGGGGTAAGCTTGAGAATAAGAGGAGCTGAGGACGTGTGTTTTCATAGACACTTGACTGGAGAGAACTTAGTTTGCCGTGAGACCCACGCAGCAATGACACTGCTGCTGAGAATTCGTTCTAATAGTGTTGGGTTTTTTCCCTCTAAACTGTATGTATCATAAGCACCTTGAATTTAATTGGAAAAGTTCCAGTTCATGTTTCTAAGCATTCATTTAATCTTCCTTTACCAAGATCTATAGTCAAGCTGAGAGTCTTGCTATAAATCAATTGTGCATTGATTCTTGGACCAGTTAACTAAGAAGTCAATTTTTCAGCCAATGATCACAGTTGCATATCTCTTTTCTATGTGCTGCAACCTAGGAAAATGTGTCATGGAGTATTAGCTAACGCTGTGCATCACTTATTCAGAGGCATTAACTGTTCTACATTGAGTAACAAATAAGCTAAATTATAGTACTAAACATGAAAAGTTTCAAGTTATCTGCAAATAGTTAACAAAAAAGACTACCAAAATAATTATAAGCACATTCAAAATGCTTTAACTAATTTTATATCTGGGTTCATATGGCTAACATGAGTAGATTATGTTTTCTATGATTTTATGCATTCTGTTTGGGTTTTTTTTTAGTATTTTCACAGCTATCAACTTGCTGTTAAGTGTTTTAAGAAATTCTGTGTGTGAAATCTTTTTTAAGACAAAATGGAACTTCTTTGATTTTGATTAATACATTTTTTCTTATTGTTCTAGAGATATGAATCCTTTCTATTTAATATGTTATGTCTTTTTCATTTACCTTGAGTTATATCTGGTTACTCTGCATGTAGTTCTTACAGCAACCTTAAGCAATGGTATGAAACTTTTTTTCATCCAGTTCCTCTTTTGATATCACTTATTAAGACTTCCTTTTTAAAAAACTGTTTTTATTCTTGTAGATATCTTTACTTGTTCTGCTAGTGCTATTCACTGTATTTCTTTTTCTTTTGAAGATTGTTCAGTGCTTCAGTCTTACTGTATTCTTTGTACAGATCATTTGTTTCTTTTTCCTCCACACCTCTATTGAATATCATGGTAGAGTAATAAACAGTTTGGCAAATAATATAGTAGAAATCAATGCATGATAACTAATTTTGAGATAAATTAATTCTGTTTCTTTCTGCAAAGTTACCTATTTTGCCTGAAATAATTTAAGACAATATTTCAAATCTAAAAATAAAAAATTATGCCCTGTTTGCTGTGATTATTATGTTCTTAAGGTGTAATAGATAAGGATTGAATAATATACTTCCCTAGACTCTGACCTTAACTTTACCAGTCATAACAATACAGAAAAATACAGGTGTAAGTTTAAACAGAACACGTGTAATTTTTCATCCAAGCTTCCCACTTTAAGCATCTAACTCAGTCTTGAAAACATGTATGAAATCTTAATATGAAAACCAGAAAAAGTAATCCCAGGTCTCTAAACATGATGCTATTTATCTCTTCCAGCAACATACTGCATTGGTATCTGTATGGGTGGGGACTAGATAGAAAAAAAAAGTAATCTAGAAACATTTTAAAAATAAAAACTGTTTATCCACCACGAACAACCCAGCACAATAATTCTTGCTTGAATCATATATGTTAATATACAATCTGGAGAATGCAAAATGTTGATACAGCTATATATCATAGAATAGTTAGGGTTAGAAAGGACCTTAAGATCATCTAGTTCCATCCACCCTGCCATGGGCAGGGACATCTCACACTAGACCATGTTGCCTAAGGCTCTATCCAAGCTGGCCTTGAATACCGCCAGGGATGGAGCATTTACCAGTTCTTTGGGCAACCCATTCCAGTGTCTTGTCACCCTCACAGTAAAGAATTTCTTCTTTATGTCTAACCTGAACTTCCCCTGTTTAAGTTGGAACCTGTTACCCCTTGTGCTATCACTGCAATCCCTGATGAAGAGTCCCTCTCCGGCATCCTAAAACTAACAGTGTTTGAACCTAACAATATTTAATGGGTGTCTTACTTTATATTTTTATATGATGCATGCATCATAATAATAGCTAGATGTTAACAATAGGCAGACTCTATCTTCAAAATCTTATTTGAATAGACACCTATGCAGAAGCTATCTCATACTTTTAAAATTATTTAATTATTTGTACATACTGAATATGTATATGTGTAGAGATTAACATTTTGACAGAATAGGAAGATAAGATCCTGTCTTTGCCTTCCTTATTTTAGCAGTTGTTTGCATTGTGGGTTTTCTAATCAGACACCCATTCTGTTCTTTGACCTGGTAAGAGTACTAGTGGGCATTGTGAGAGGTAATTCAACCTCACCTTATTGCTACTACTGATTATGTAAAGTAAAGCTATAAATTTCCAAAAAATAAAGAATATAAGCAAAACTCTTGGCTTTCATCTTAACATTTATAGCATTGCAAACTTTTTTTTCTTATTAAAGGAACCAAGAAGACAGTACATTTTCTGTTTATTTTTAATTGAGCATCATACTGAAATGAGCTAGTCTTTAGTAAAATATACATGCACTAACTGACCTTGATATAAGCACCATCTTATATTATGAAAATTTTAAATTAATAATTTCTGATAGACATGGTTGTTTTTTAAAAGACAGGCTACTTTCTAGTTATGCATATTTACAAATGCTCCCAACATAAAGTAAACTTTCTAATGTTTATATTGTGACAGATATTTTGATATTTCTTAGTTGTATTATGTTTCAGAGAGTATGCAAAAGTTCCACATCTTTTCTATGGTTCTAAATGTGTTTTTTTCAAAAGCAGTGTCAGCTCCTGAAATAAATTTGCTGAGATGTAGGCTCTCACCTCATTGTCTAGTACTCAATAAACTTCTTTGTTTGGCAGCTTTTTTCCTTGAAACAACCTCATTTTATAGCCCTGCTGTTATGTTCTTGACCTTTGCCATGGCTACAACCCTGGGGCATTTGAGCTGTCAGATAAAAAGGTGGAAAGAGAAAAAGGATGGTGAAAGTTGTAGAAGGCAAAAAGCTTTGCAATGCACTGATTAATTTCCTGCCATCAGATAGTTTTCACCTCACCTCCATTGCTGTCACATTTCCTTAAATAATAGAGAGACTTTTCCACTAAAGGACAATACAAGCTGTTTGCTAATGAGGACTTGCAGAGACAGCCTGCAATGTGTCTTTATCTTTTAAACTGAGGTGAAACAAGCTTGCCTGGCTACAGATAAGTGGCTAAGAAGCACTCCTATTCAGGTGTACCTGTCATTAATTTATCTGACTTTTTTCATATTCATATATACTGTTCTATGTGCAGTGGAGCATTATATTGCTTTCCACTGGGAGCAGGTCACATTCAGGGGTCGTCAGAACATGCTTGATTCATACAGGCTGTTTCTGTCAAGACCTTGGCAGCTGAAATCTCCATCTAATTAGAGGTTTTACATGAGATTTTTTTTTTTTTTTTTTTCCTCCTGGAAAAGTTTATTATTATGTAATATAATGTAGATAACTCATTTTGTGGAGTGTTTATGTGCAGCTTCTATAAGACCAAATGAATGGCCGCTGACTATTGAGTCAAATTCATAGTCAGTCTTCCAACTTCTGTCAGTAAAACTATATATTTTAAGTCGCTATATTTTAAAGGTACATTATATATCTTGTTTTGCCACTAGATCCTCTTTTGGGGGACAGAAGAGAGTCCTGTTAGGTTTATTTTGTAGAAGCTTATTAAATCCTAAGACTGTCCTAAAATCTTCCTGAATTCTTGATCCTGAAAGTAAACAATCTTGCAATTTTAAAATATTGCAGTTGTTTTTTTCTAAAAGCCTGTCAGCATGTTTGCAATTGATAAAGGGCATATTAACTCATACTATATTTCTATATATTTCTGCAACTTAATTTTTCTCCTAGTGTATCAGAAAGATGTTTTGGTACATTTTGCTGCTATTTTGCAACTTGTGATATTAAATTAATACAATAAAGAACATGTAAACTGTAACATACAATATTTCTCGTATATTATTTCTTTTTATTCACAAAATTTATATATCTGTTTATAGCTGTGAAATATCTCCAGAAATGAATTAACTATATTGAGTTGAGAAGTGAATGAGAATGTTTTATAGTGGGATGAAGCATAAACTGAATGCTAGTAGTTTCTTTTGCACTTTGCAAGAACAGTTTATTTTAGACCAAATGGGAAACTACACTGCACGGACTAATAATTATTCGTGTCTCACTTTCCCCACCAATTCCACTGCTAAATGATATGTTATTATGACAGTACTTACTAAAGCTTTATGAAACACACCTTATTAGGTCAACCATGTAAAATTCACAGTACTTAAACGACAAATCCTCCACACCTTATAGGCTTTAAATTAAAAATAAACTTCAACCTTGTGTGTCTATCTAATAAGCAATGGTGACAAATACTGTACATACATTTAAAAGCATTTATAGAGACAATTCTTCTTTAATTTTTTCTTAAATTCTTTAAATTTATAATTCCTTTTCAACAACACAAAAATAAAAGTTGTCTAGTTAAAAAGCTATTGCAGTCAACCATGAGTCTCAGAAACAACAGAAAATGGCATCACATAAAAACCTAATATTTTTCTTCCTTTAGAAACATAAAATATTCTTTGTGAATTGTCTTCTGAGCATTTAATGCTGAAGATTTTAAACTTACTATATACTAAAAAATCTGTACCTTGACAATATCTTCCCCCTGCAGATGAAAATATTTTTGCTAACATTTTTATGTACATTTTTAATCTGGGAAGTGTCACCTAAATGCAATAGATGTTCTTTCAATGCTTCTGTCATTTTTTTTTTTTTTTTATGTTCTTATTTAGATTTTCTTATCTCGGCTGTGTTTATTTCTACTTAATGCATGGAAAGCACAAGTAAACTAGGCAGAACACAAAGTTAATCTGTTGTAACTGCTGAACCCAGGACATAACTATATTACTACTCAAATGAAAAAACATACATAATTTTCTTAGCTCTTTACAACATCAGCAGTAGTCTAGGAAATTGAAGTTTTGAGACCTAGATGTAGAAATTCATGTTTCACTAACTGATTTTCATTTTCTTCTTGTGATCTCTCAGATATAGGCAAGAAGATGGGATCTCTAGTAATTTCACAGCAATATTGCAATATTTCAGGTTTTTTATTTATTTCTTTAGGTCTAATATTTTTATTTTTCTTCAAAGAAAAAAAATTAAATGACTGTGTAAAACTGCTGAATGAAGAAGAATTATTCCTCTGTAATTGCATGCTTAAGAAGTGCTGAATTTTTTTCATCTCTGAAGTAGTTTTGCCTTGTTGGCATCTGGTCACAAACCCATATCTGTCCTGCTGTAAAGGTCATTTAATATGGTCTAATATACCTGGCTATCTTTTATAAACAAGTGGAAAATACTTTTTCACTTAAATGTGAAACTGAAACCATCAGCCAATTAAAAGTGTATTGAATATTTAAAAAGGGAAAAAGTGTCACTGTTCTATCATAACAGAATGAAATTAGAAAGTCATGTAAATATGTTGATATTGGATAGAAGCCTAAAGTAAATCCCTTGTCATGGTAAGAGAAATGAAAGGTAATCTGAATATCAAAACATAGCTTATTTGCAGATTTAGACTGATACTGTCCTCCACACTGACTAGAAAGACTGGAACTTGTAGTCAGGATCTGTAGTGAAGCATTTTTCCTGTCATTCTTCCACATACTAAGGTTACTTATGTGATGCAACAATATGAAGATCTTTGTATCTTCCTATAAGACTCAGGTAGTCACAGGACAAAGATTTGCCATAAAATGTTCCCTACACATTGATTTTAGGTGGGTTTTTCGTTTTTACTTTTGTGATCTTGTGAAATCCACTTGCCAATGTAAAAATATAACTATTATAATTTCATTTTAGTAGAACTTAGAAGAATTTGTGGTTTGCTGAGAATCCAGTGGCATCCTTACTCACCGATTTAAATATTAGGCCTGCTTTACGAACATTCATCCCTCCTCTGTAAAATTGTATCTAGACCTTTAGTTATCTGGAAATCTATAAGAATCTGATGAGTTTTTCTGGAAATCAGAACTCTGTGTTTAATTTGAAGGAGTAAACATCTCCCATCAAGTCTGTCATTAGTTCTTCAATCTTCTTTCTGTGATATTCCTGAATTAGTTTTGTTTCAAAGAGACAAAAGAAAAAAGCCGCACTTACCAGCACTGACGGACATGAAAAACCTTCATGCTATGGTCAGTGCATTGCTGACTTCATTCAGTAATCTATCGAAAACATAACAGTTTCATCCTATTCACATTAATGGTTTCATTAACTGAAGCCGTCATGCTACAGTGATTTTTGGTGGGGTTTTTTTTTTTCTCATTTGATTTTAATAGTTTTTATTCAGTTTTGGCTTTTCTGGAACTGTGGCCATTGTTTGCAACTGTAAGAGACACCTTATGTATGGAATGGGAGTTATACCATCCTATACTAATGATATACAAGTTAAGTGCTGTCCTGGGTTTACCAGGAGCCGCTTTGCTCCTTCTTAGTAACTGGCGCAAGCTCTGTGTTTTGACTTCCAGCCTGGGCAGAGAGCTGATAACACCGATTGTTTTTAATTGTTGCTAAGTAATGTTTATTCTGGCCAAGGACTCTGTGAGCCTCATGCTCTGCCGGGGACGAGGGGAGGCCGGGAGGAAGCAGAGACAGGACACCGGACCCAAACTAGCCAAAGAGGTATTCCATACCACAGCACGTCATGCCCAGGGAGGTAACTGGGAGTTACCCGGAAGGGCACGCTCTCTCTCTTCAGGGGGGTCGAACTCGTTCGGCAGTGGTATTGTATTCTCTTGTTATTTTCTCTTATCAATATTATCATTGGCGGTAGCAGCAGTGATTTGTGTTATACCTTAGTTACTGGGCTGTTCTTATCTCAACCAGAGTTAAATTCTCCTGATTCTCCTCCCCATCCCTCTGGGAGTGGGGAGGTCGGGGGGGGGGGGGGGTGTGAGTGGATGACCTGTGTGAATTGGTTTAAACCACGACAGTTCTTTTTTTTTTTGCGAGTTTTGAAGTAGGGGTGGTGTAGTTGCTGTGCTTGGAGCTGGGGTAGCCGTGATGTCTGTTGCAGCCAGAGTTTGGGTAGCGACTGTACTCGTCGCTGGGGGTGGTGTAGCTGCTGTGCTTGGAGCTGGAGTAGCTGCGCTGACTGTTGCTTTGCCCTCAGATGCAGGGGCATTTTTTTCCTTTTGAAGGTGTTGGATAGTGTTGAACAAAGCCCTGTAAGCATAGGTCAAGCCCCAGCACGTTGCCGTGATTTGTCCGTCTGTGGTATGTCCAGACTGACCACACACCTCATTTAAGTGTTTTACTAATTCTTCCGGATTTTGCACTTGTTTGGTGGTGAAATTCCAAAGTACTGGAGGAGCCCACTGACCTAGATACTTGTCCATACTATCCCACACACCCTGCCACTCATGGCTGTCCAGCCCCAGGGAAAATCTCTTGGTCCTCCTACATTGTCGTTTAACCCCAGACAAGGCCCAAACCTGACTCTGCTTAACTCTTGAAATCAGACGAGATGGTTGTGGGCAAAACACACTCCGTATGCGTGCCAACATGGAAATCCCCATCACAATCAGCAAACAGGTCTCAACAATATTAAAAGGCCATTCAAGAACTTCAAAACTCTCAAATGATGCTGTAGCTGGTCTGAGAGGGGGGCTAGGAGGGTAAAAGAATGTTTCACAGGTTGACCACCCGAGAAGGAGGAAAAAGATGTGAAATTGCTAAGCATCTTTATTATATACCTCCCAAAGTATAAAGGTGGTGACCACACTGGGAACATAAGACCGATCAGTTTCATGATCAATGATTCTATTGTATTACAAGTCATTATAATAAAGTACAATGAGACAAAAAACTTAGCCCAAGCCCCACACTTGAAAAACAGTACCACAGCAAATACCGGCTGTATGTAATGTACAGAGTTCTGAACCTGTGAGACCCAGAGGAACAGCTTTGAGAGCCAATAAATCAGCATTGTGACGAGTGACTATTAATCCGGTCAGATCTGTCGTTATCTCAACCCTTTGTGCCCCACGCTGGGCGCCCAAAAAAAGAACTGTCGTGGTTTAAACCAATCCACACAGGTCATCCACTCACCCCCCCCCCCCCCGACCCTCCCCACTGCCGGAGGGATGGGGAGGAGAATCAGGAGAATGTAACT
This sequence comes from Lathamus discolor, assembly GCF_037157495.1. NCBI lineage: Eukaryota > Metazoa > Chordata > Aves > Psittaciformes > Psittacidae > Lathamus > Lathamus discolor. Next base: position 47,563,000 of record NC_088884.1, on the reverse strand, counting down.
CCCACGGGTTGAGATAAGAACAGCCCAGTAACAAAGGTATAACACAAATCACTACTGCTACCACCAGTGATGATATTGATAAGAGAAAATAACAAGAGAATACGATACCACCGCCGAACGAGTTCAACCCCCCTGAAGAGAGAGAGCGTGCCCTTCCGGGTAACTCCCAGTTACCTCCCTGGGCATGACATGCTGTGGTATGGAATACCTCTTTGGCTAGTTTGGGTCCGGTGTCCTGTCTCTGCTTCCTCCCGGCCTCCCCTCGTCCCCGGCAGAGCATGAGACTCACAGAGTCCTTGGCCAGAATAAACATTACTTAGCAACAATTAAAAACAATCGGTGTTATCAGCTCTCTGCCCAGGCTGGAAGTCAAAACACAGAGCTTGCGCCAGTTACTAAGAAGGAGCAAAACGGCTCCTGGTAAACCCAGGACAAGTGCTTTATGAGATTTGTTGCTTAGCACCCCAAGAGACTGACACTTCAAATGTAAGACTACTGTTCCAGTAATACATAGGACATTATAGATATGAGAAAGGCAAAGACATTTTGCCAGATCGATTTTTTTTCTTTAAATATGCAGTAACACTACTATACTGGCTAATTGGTTTAGGCAGCATTATTCCAGCATAAAATAACAGACATAAAGCTTCTGCAAACTGTGACTTTTGTATCATCTTGTTAGTTGCAAATAAGATTGCTGACCATAAAATGCCTTTTCTGTAATGAGTATCACTGCTGTATTCTGTAAGATTTAACTACAATTTGGCTAGTTCAGCTTTATACAAGGTCTTTGAGACCAGGGTTTTGGCATGACAGTAAAGGCAGCTTTAAAATTTTCTCTCTTCCCTTTGATCAGAAAATCAGGATTTGTATAGGCAAAAATAAATTTTGCAAACTACATGTTGGTTACAAAAATACCCTACCAAATTCTGCATGAACCCAGTACTAGTATATTGCATTGTCAGGTGTGAATAAATCATGACTCTAATAAGTTAAAGCTGGATTTTGTAGACCATTGTTGAACATTTTATTCTGTGTATCTGTCTAAATAAGGATTACTGTATTCAACACCTGAGAACACTTAGCAGAAAACTGGAGAGTTTGGGCCTAGAGGTAAAAACTGCTGAAAATGCCTGTGGCTGAGCTCATTATTTATTAGCTACTGTAGATACTCTTAACGCAAACAACACCCTGCAATACGCATCACTAGCTGACAGGACAAGGATCTATTGAAGCCAGGAAATAAAGTACAAAATTTATGTTTTCTGACTGTTAACAGGGAACTTAGATCCAGAAAAAAAGTATCCAATTTTAATGGGCTACTGTAAATGCCAGTCATGTTTGATAATGTACATATATCTCAGTTCAGTACTATCTTTTGCATGACTTACAGCCATGAAGTTGTCTTTAAAATACATCATTAAGTGACTGCTCATTCTGTGACTGCCTCTGAGCTAACATATTTATTTTCTATTGCAGTGCAGTTAACAACATTTTTTACTATTAGTTGGAGGTTTACATTGTAAAAATATTCTGAATTGCATGTATAACTATTTTATAACATATTGGTAAATTACTTAATCATTTAACTAGTTTTTAACTATGTGCCACTATAAGAACTTTGATCTTTTGCTGCTCTGTAGAGACTGAATGATAGAAAACTTTAAGAAAATCCTTTTTTTTTTTTTTTAATCCATCTCTTGTCTGAGACTGGTTTTATCTCAGATTCCAGATGACCTTCAGTAAGGTGTGTTAAACTCAACTGAAATTAACTTTCATAATGAGCACAGGGTTAAGTCAGAGCAGGAATTCACTACTGTCACATATTTCTATTGAAGGAAGTTTTCAGATTCTTTTCAGAAAGGAAGATGGAAAACAAGAGGTATTTTGCGCATGCACAGAGTTTGTTAAACCACATCCTCTGGATAGTTTGGAACCATAACAGTAGGGCTGGCTCTTGAGTGCCAGAAGTACTTGAAAAGTTTCTGCAGCTGACCTGTGTCATTCAGCGTGTGCAGTGGAGGGTGAACTTTTACAGTCAAAAGAAGGAGACAGAGAAGGAGAGAGAGAGAGAGGGAGGAAGGGAGGGAGGGAGGGAGGAAGAAGGGAGGGAGGGAGGGAGAGAGGGACAGATGGAGGAATGTAGGGAGGGAGGGAAGAAGGAAAGGAAAGGAAAGGAGAGGAGAGGAGAGGAGAGGAGAGGAGAGGAGAGGAGAGGAGAGGAGAGGAGAGGAGAGGAGAGGAGAGGAGAGGAGAGGAGAGGAGAGGAGAGGAGAGGAGAGGAAAGGAAAGGAAAGGAAAGGAAAGGAAAGGAAAGGAAAGGAAAGGAAAGGAAAGGAAAGGAAAGGAAAGGAAAGGAAAGGAAAGGAAAGGAAAGGAAAGGAAAGGAAAGGAAAGGAAAGGAAAGGAAAGGAAAGGAAAGGAAAGGAAAGGAAAGGAAAGGAAAGGAAAGGAAAGGAAAGGAAAGGAAAGGAAAGGAAAGGAAAGGAGGAAGGAAAAACAGAGAAATAAAATCACCACCCTGTGGATCCAGGAACATCTCCGGTCACTGAGTGGAAATTCTTTCAGTTTTAGTCCTCAAAGGTCTTTTGGTCAGTGAGTCTGCTAGAACTCAGAGTAGAAAGATACATCACACAGCTGCAGCACAGTTGCTGTTTTTGTAGGATCAGGCACTTTTGGAATCCTCCCAAAGCTGGAGACTCATTTGCAGGAGTACTTTACGAGCCCCACACCCAGTTAACTTTATGACTTGACGGGCACCACTGTCTATGGGCAGCTGATCTTCACAGACTCAGGGCAGGCAGCATATGAAAGCATTCCCAACCTTTGAGAAGCAGGATCTCTGCTCTGCCCCCAAGTCTTTTGCCCAAATGATAACGGGCTGTCAGTTCTGTCTTTCGAGTTGTTTTGAGACAAATGCAGTGAGGGTCTCTTGACCGTAGCAACAGCTGAGAATGTGCCAGTTAATTTCTCATCAGTGAGGTTCCATCGAAATGATGCTTGGAGTTTGAATGAACTTTGGATCTGCTGGCTCTCTTTTTTTACTCCATTACATTTATTTCTCTGTGTCTGAGGTGTGAAGAAGGGACAAAGTAACAAATCTTTAAAAAAGTCTGGGTTTAGTAGGACATCATTAAGCTTATTACATTGGTATATAAAATATTTTAAAAGGTGACAATATTTTTAATTACTGTCACAAAACTGAGTGTTTAGGATCGCTATAAGAATCACTATCAGGGATATGAGCAAAAGTAATTTTAATGTAAGTTCAATTGATTTCAATGGCAAGGTCCACTCTATTACGTACCAAAAAAGATTGTGTCTGAATTGACAATGACTTATACAGAATTGGGTTAAAGTTATTTAACAGAATTGGATTGAAATAACATGTATAAAAACTGAAAACACAAAGGAACAATGAAGACCCTCCCATTGAGTCATGAGTTTCCTACTAGGCCCCCTTGATTTCTTGAACTTTCTCTTGAAGCCTACATGCAGCTGAATCCAATCTTAGTCTTATTCAAGACAAAGACTAATTTTTGACTGACAAAACCCCAAGCCTTAGCTTGCAAAGGTTGCTGCTTTTAATATGTGATATATGTGATATATGTGATATATGTGATATATGTGATATATGTGATATATGTAATATAGTGACTATAAACCAATAGTTACCCAGGACAGTAAAATTATCACTGTTCAGTTTTTAGACCTGGTCATCAGTATTCATCTGAAAGATTACAAATGTAATTTAGCAGCAGCTTGTACTGTTAAAATGAATCACAGGATTTCTAACAACATTTCATTATTTGTGCTAATGTACATGCACTTACAATTAAATATCTAAACTAACACAACACATTAAGATGGAGTTATATGGATATATAGATGTACATACATATATATACATACATATGGTAAAAATTTCCCACAGGTGCAGTGAAAAGTAAAAGTATAGCACAATACTTGTCCTAATATATTCATGTCAGCTTTCTCAAGGGGCAAAGCTTTACGCATCACTGATCAGCAACAGCCCAGGCAGAGGGTCCCCGTATTTCATAAACTTTGAGAGTTTATGGACTCTGAGGAGCATTCCATTCAGAGGGAGGTAACTGGCTGCAGCTCTCTGCAGTCCAGACGTCAAAAGAACTCTCTCTTAGGACCACTATTTATAAGGTGGTAAGAAGATTGGCTTTAGTTGTAAATTTTTATTCTGGCCTCCCTTCTTTGTCAGGGAATGATTTACCATTCAAAAAAAACTCCTGATATGATAAAGGAGTATCTGACTTTCCAGTTATCTGTGTGGCCCTTCCCATATTTGTTAGGTAATCAGAATTAAAGGTCAGGGAGGGCTCAGCCATCCAATTCCTTGCATTTGTGCAAAGGTTAACCTGAATTCTTGGGAAAGCAGAGGGGGTCCAGGAAAGAGGGAGAGGGATGAACCACCACACTTACAGACACTGGTAAGTCTTATGTCTTTAAAAATTCTTATTTTTATTAATAAACAGAAAACATGAATTATCTTAATGTGAAAAACTCTGTATGTTGAATAGCGCCTTCTGGTTTAGATGACTTAAAATCTTTTTCAAAAGTTTCAGCAGTTTGTATGAAATCATGATGACTCAATAAGAAAAACAGGAAATCAGATTCTTCTGGGCAGTATCAGTCACGTTACACATTCCACTGACGATAACTATTGTTCTTACACTTACGGAGTGTGCATTTTTTACTGGGTGATCATTTTCAAACATCAGTCCTGCTTTCTATAAGTTAAAATGACTGAAACTTCTGTAATGCCCTTTCTGAATTAAAGCTTGTTTGTATTTCTACCACCATAGCTTCATTTTCCTTTCTAAACTCAATATATTATTGAATGCATGTTCATAAACAGGGCACCTAGTCTGACTGGTTTCTTTTTAAGCATAATATTTTTAGTAGTCTCAACATAAGCAGTAGTGGTGGAATTGGGTTTTTTTGTTTTCCACTGAACTGCTCTCTGTAGGAGGCCAGATACCATCGATTCCCTCCTAAGTCATTGAACATCTGAAAAAAGCTCTATTAGCATTTCACAGGAGGAGCAAAATTCTTTATTCTTGAAGCAGATTTGCTAGTCATAATATAAAGTAGGGGGAATTATTAAGTTCTGTTGAAGTCAGTGGGAAATTGCCTTCTAATCCCATGGTGTCTGAATTTCACTGTAGATGTTTAAAAAGACATTTAAAACTAAAAAAAAAAAAAAGAAAAAAAAAAAGTTGATTTTCCTTTTGGCTCCACATACTCATCCTTTGGATGCATTTCACTTAGTAATTAACACTGCCAATGGAATATGAGCTGAAATCTGATGACTAAACTGTATAGCTGTAGATAGATTATAAAAATATCTTTGTGTTTCTACTTTGAACTTGGTACAGAATATAAGACATTTTTTCTTTAGAACCTGTATATGTTTAGACATCAGCTTCTTTAATGTGGGTCCTTCCCATGGGCTGCAGCTCTTCACGAACTGCTGCAGCATGAGTCGTCTTCACAGGCCTTCAGGAGTAGACTGCACCAGTGTGGGTACCCCACAGGCTGCAGTTCCTGCCCTCAAGTCGTTAGAATTTTGGCTTGTCCTTAGTTTATTCATGGTTACGATTATTACTTGGGTTTATTAAACTAAATGTTGTCTTGCTATTTAACCATTCATCCATCTATTAGTGCAATTTTACTAGTAATGGAAACCAAAGAGTGAAGGAGCTGCGAAAGAGTAGAACCTTGGCAAAAAATATGAAAAAGCTTTTTCAGAAATACAGCATATGCACTGAAAGAAAAGTAATCTTTGAGTGTGATGATAGTTTTCACAGGTTTTGAGTTAATTCCATTACTCTTGTTATACATATAAAACCTAGAATGATTTCCTAATCTCTCTGTGTGTTTCTTCATACATCTCTTTTCTTGAGTGTCACAGCCTTATGAAATGTGGAGGGCTTTTGAGTGGAACAAAGTGCCTATCTTCACTTATGATGGTTACACATCTTGCCTTGTGTATATTGAAAATTTGCTCTTTGTGATTTTGTTGTCTGAGTCTTTTGTGCCCTGCTCTTGCACTGTTATGACTTAACTGTATGCATGTGTTGGACTAGGTCTTCAATTTAGAATTAGCCTACTCTGAATATTTCTTCAAAAATTTACTATGGACTGAAAGTTCTGTGTGTTTAGGATACGGTTTTGTTGGTTGCGGGGTTTTGCGGTGGGCTTTTTTTTTTTTTGTGGTTGGGATTTTTTGGGTTTTTTTTGGTTTTTTTTTAATGTTCAATGGTCTTCTGTGTCAATTTCTACATGTTCTGGTTTTACTTTACTCATAATTAATCTGACTAACATTCTTCCTGTAGAAGCACTTTTTATTATCAATTATGGTTGGGTTATATATACATATGCTATTCCACTGCTTGGTTTCTCAAAAAAAGAAAATAAGCAGAACAGGCCATTTTATGCTCAGCACCATTAATTGCATGGTTTTCTATGTGTTTGTGTGATACATTTTCACACTCCAGTAACGGGTAATGGACACCACTTCTGTGTTCTCCCCACCAGCAGGTACCCTTTGTTTTTTCCAATGCCTGTAATATCTCCTTGCTGCAATACCTCATGATCCTTTTCATGACCCTAACAATAAGACACATATATATATATGAATAAAAATATATATGTTTGTCTGTCTCATGACACAGCCATCCTGTCTAACACATCCTGTGTTAGACAGTGGTCAATTGTGGATGCAAGAATAAACTAATACTTCATTCGGTTTAACTTCACAGCTTCTGACATTGCGTAGCTTAAACCCTTCTGAACTGGAGTTTGTATCTACATCCTTGTTTTTGATATCACTTCATAACTGCGAGAACAGTTATATTATCACAGCATGTGGCTAGTAAGTTTCAGAATTCATTTGCAAATTGAGTGGAAAAAAAACCTACTTCCAGTTCAATTCAGAAATTCTTGAATGCTTCCTTTTATCATCCTTGGGTTTTGTATTGTGTGAAATAGTGAATAATGTTTCCCTTTTTTCACCTTCTCTACATTATTCATGTCTCCCTACGTTGCAATCATATATTCTTCTCCAGTCATTTCTTTTTCCAGGTGAAGAATCCCAGTTGATTTAATCTCTCCTCATATACAAACCTTTTCATAATTCATTATTACTTGTATTTTTTTCTTGGAGTTGGGGAGACCTGAAAGATGTTCAGCATTCAAGACAGATATGTATTATGCAACTATGAAATACCACAGTTATGTTTTATGATTTTGTTTTATATTTTTTCCTCTTTTCTAAAACCCTGCAATGTTGACTGCTGCTAAAAACTGCTGTTTTAATAAAATTAGCCACAATGACTGTAATGCTTTTTCTAATGTGTTAGTTTAGGACCCATTTTTATATATATACATATACATGCTTGTCTGACCTTTTTTTTTTTTTCCCGTAATTTTTGTTTTATGCTGATTGTACTGAATTTCTCTTGTCGTTTTATGGTCCAGTTACTTAGTATCATAAAACACTTCTGCAACTCTTTGCTGTCAACTTTAATTTTGAATATTTTGAACCATTTTGCTACCGTCATATATTCCTTCATTGTTTAATACCTTTTCCAGATCATCGATTTATGAATACACTTAAAAATACAAGTTCCTTCACAGGTCATTATGGCATTTCTCAGGTAATCTTCCACTGTTAAAGCAACCATTTATTCTTGAGCTTGGTTTGCTGTTCTTTAACCAGCTGCTAACTATGTAAGACAGTACTGCACGCTTATTGTCTGATAGCTTCTGTTTTAGAAAATCTCTATTTCAATTAAGCAGCTATATAACATTTTAGAAGACCACCCACCTAAATTGGGAAAGAATGTACATTCAAAAATATGTTTATTGACACCTTTAACTTACATATTTGTTCATTTTTACTAATGTTTTAGGCATATTTTAATGTTTTAGACATATTTATTTTGAACATTTTTATTTACCATTTTTACTTATCAAAATATATTTCTACTTATCTAGATATTTAAGTATATTTTTAAAAGTTATTCTGAGATAAATTTTAACTGTTTTGGGTGGCAAAGAGGTGAGCTAGTGTATATGCTGCTGACTTCAAATTTCAGGGTCATACAAAATGAGTGTCTTGTAAAGATATGTATTTCTGAAATGTATTTTCAAGTGTTTTCAAGTGAAAATAATTTTGAAACAAACCCTTTTCTTGTAGTAACTTTTTAAACTACCAAAATGAAGAATTTAACTTTCTATCTTCTTGATATAAGAGAACTGCAGTCAGTAAGCATATTGTTGCATGTAATCAATAATTACAGAATCAACCTAGCAGTTTTTTAAATTCTTATTTAAATTGCAATTTTTTTTTTTTTCTGTGAATTATGAACTTTTTTTTTTTTTTCCTAATTTATAAAAATAAAATTAAATATCAGTTTAGTACTTGGAAATAATCTTAGTTTTTGTGTCATATTTATTCATTTGACTTAGTGGTTAACACGTATATGTCACTAGTATAAATTACATATATGTATGCATATAAAGATGATTAAAAAGATGATATATGAAAAAAGTTCATATAATGCTGAAGAAACCCTAAAACAAAGCTTAGAAAAATGTTTAGAAGTTTAGAAAAAATGATTTAAAAATATATATTCATTTGATAACACCAGCCCTGCATGAAAACTAAACAAATATTGAAAATCATTGCTATGCAAGTTCCATACTATGCCTACTGCTAAACTATCAAAATATAATGTTTTAGCCTATCTATCATCATCATTGATGCACACTATCTTATCTTCTCCAGGGAGTCATTTGCAGTACAGGCACTGCAGATATCTATGTAGATTACTAAAATTAACAACAGTGTTTCTGACATGGAACATACTGATTGAAAATGCAAAATGCCACAAGGAATAATCCAAACAATACAGAGAGAAACATTGCATTAGTGTGTGCATGATGCGAACTACTAGTACATTTTAATGTGTATAAAATCTATTTCTGTGATGAGCTTTTTTTTTTTTTTTAATATCATTCTGAAGGAATATTCTGTTTCAATATGAAAATGGAGACAAATGCATTCTTCTGCCATTCCATCCAGTATGAAAGTTGCCTGTTGATATAGGATAATAAGCAAATTGCACTGTTAATCAGTTGGATGACACTTGCTAGAATTCTATTATTCTAATGCATAGAATAGCTGGTCTCATGTGACTAACTTTATGTATCTGAGCAGTAAAAACCCAGTAACCCATTTTCTTGCTGCTGTGATAATGAATACAGGCATGGATTTCTGAGCACCTTTTTCCAAGGCTGCTACAAGTTTGGTCTTCTAAAAGTGATTGTGCTTGGCCAATAAGTGTGTGCTCAAAGGAATCATTTTTCAGCACTGAGCATAATGTGCCTGAAGTCTTACTGACTGCGGAGTGAGTGATGAAATGGATAGTGTAACTGGGAAAATGCAAGTCTGCTGTGATAATTATGGTTTAGTATCAGAGTCCTTCTTTAATAAGAATCTTCCCCAGATAGTTACTCCTTCCTACTTCTTTTGTATACTTTCCTATTTCCTAATTCTCACTACTGATGACAATCAATTTCCCATCCATCTTTAAATTATTGTAATATTGATATGCCTCCAACACACAACTCTGCTGACTATGGGATGTTTCAATAGTTGCTTTGGGGTTTCCTTTCTCACATTGATGTGATCACTGAGGAAAGGCTCTCCACAAGAGTTGAAGACCCTTGTGAAGTTTGAAGAAAATCCTGAAGGTAGTTCTGCTAGGCAAAGTGGTTCTCCTCTTGCCAGTTTCTGCTACATATGAACATTAAAAAAAACCCAACATCTAATTTAGTGAAGAAATGTTTAAGAGTTTTGTTTTGTTGCTAGTTTTTGTTATTTGGTTTTTGTTCTTCTTTTTAATCAATAGATATCTATACATTTTAAAAACCTATAGGCAATATGACTAATATTCTGATAACTTAAGATCAAATCACACTTAAAAGTATTTTTTTGTGTTATTGACTGGTGAAAAATTAGCTCAATTTCAACTCCACCAACAACTAACATCCTATTTTCTGCAACAGCAGGTTTTAGTTATCAAGCATTACTGATACTGAATAGATTTTATTACATGACAATGAATCCAGCATTATTATTAGTTGCATAAACAAAAATATATTAATGAAGTATATAATCTTATTTAAAATTAAACATTAATTTCATATGAACTAATTCTTTAAATTAATGCTTTTTTGATATTTGATTCAAAAGTTTAGCTACTTACTACAAAATAAATTACACTAACTCTAACATGACCTGAAGAAGTTTAAATTGTAATCAAAATGTCTGATTTTTCTGCCTATAACAGAAAAACTCACTAAGCATCAATCTCACATTCAGAGTTTAGTAATTTTAAAAATAAATGAAGAGAAGATATAACAATTTTTGTGTTTCATGCCCTCATCCATCTAAGCTACATGGCAGATTGCTAAAGAATTTAGAAAACAAATGTTGTAGGGGATTGATGCCAATTACAAAACTGCTTTTTCTTTTTCCTTGCTTTTTTTTTTTTTATTTATTTTAGTTTTTACAAAACTAAGTAGAGGTAGAAATGAAAAGGGGCATTTGGGGCTAATGTGATGTTGTGGTTTAAACCCAACCAAAAAGCTCATCCACTCACTCCCCCACTTCTTGCCCGCCCCCTACACCCATAGGGACGGAGAGGAGAATCGAAAAGAATGCAACTCCCACGGGTCGAGATAAGAACAGTTTAGTAACTAAGGTATAACACAAATCACTGCTGCTACCACCAGTGATAATAATGATAAAGGAAATAACAAGAGAAAAGAATACAACACCTCAACATCAGCCGACCAATAACTCGCCCACTCCCCCCAGCCGAGTACCGACCGATACCGCCTCCAACCCCACAGTCCTCCCAGCCCTTCTGGGTAACTCTCCATTACATCCTGGCCATGACGTGCTGTGGTATGGAATACCTCTTTGCCTAGTTTGGGTTAGGTGTCCTGTCTCTGCTTCCTCCCAGCTTTCGCTCCACCGTGGCAGAGCATGAGGCTCAGAAAGTCCTTGGCCAGACCAAACATTTGAGCAGCAGCTAAAAACATTGGTGTTATCAGCACTGTTCCGAGGCCAAAAAAGCAAAACATAGCACTGCACTAGCTACTAAGAAGGAGAAAAATAACTGCTACTGATGAACCCAGGACATGTGACTGGAGGCAATGGATATTTAAGTGGATAGTCAGTGGGTATTCATCATCATACTAAAATCTTCTGTCTGAGTGGTGTCGTGGTTTAAACCAAGCCACACAGCTCGTCCACTCACTCCCCCGCCTTTTCTCCCTCTTTCTTTCCTTCCCCCCCACCCTCCCCGCTCCCGGAGGGATGGGGAGGAGAATCAGGAGAATGTAACTCCCATGGATTGAGATAAGAAAAGCCCAGTAACTAAGGTATAACACAAATCACTGCTGCTACCACCAATGATAATAATGATAAGAGAAAATAACAAGGGAAGAGAATACAATACCACCGCCAAACGAGTTCAACCCCCCCGAAGAGAGCTCATGCCCTTCTGTGTCACTCCCAGTTACGTCCCCGGGCATGACGTGCTGTGGTATGGAATACCTCTTTGGCTAGTTTGGGTCAGGGGTCCTGTCTCTGCTTCCTCCTGGCCTCCCCTCGTCCCCAGCAGAGCATGAGACTCACAAAGTCCTTGGCCAGAATAAGCATTACTTAGCAACAATTAAAAACAATCGGTGTTATCAGCTCTCTTCCCAGGCAGAAAGTCAAAACACAGTGCTGCACCAGCTACTAAGAAGGAGAAAAAACTGACTGCTACTGCTAAACCCAGGACAAGTGGTTACTATAAATAATGAAGAAATAATCACGTCCTCTCAATCTCTGTCTATCCTATTAAAGATTTTTCTGAGTGTACTTAGAATCATAGAATAGTTAAGGTTGGAAAGGACCTTAAGATCATCTAGTTCCACCCCCCCCCCAACATGGGCAGGGACATCTAAAACTAAACCATACCACCCAAGGCTTCGTCCAGCCTGGCCTTGAACACTGCCAGGGATGGAGCACTCACAACCTCCCTGGGCAACCCATTCCAGTGCCTCACCACCCTTACAGTAAAGAACTTCTTCCTTAGATCCAATCTAAACTTCCCCTTTGTAAGTTTTAACCCGTTACCCCTTGTCCTGTCACTACAGTCTCTAACGAAGAGTCCCTCCCCAGCATCCCTATAGGCCCCCCTCAGATACTGGAAGGCTGCTATCAGGTCTCCATGCAGCCTTCTCTTCTCCAGGCTGAACAGCCCCAACTTCCTCAGCCTGTCTTCATACGGGAGGTGCTCCAGTCCCCTGATCATCCTCGTGGCCCTCCTCTGGACTTGTTCCAGCAGTTCCATGTCCTTTTTATGCTGAGGACACCAGAACTGCACACAATACTCCAGGTGAGGTCTCACAAGAGCAGAGTAGAGGGGCAGGATCACCTCCTTCGACCTGCTGGTCACGCTCCTTTTGATGCAGCCCAGGATACGGTTGGCTTTCTGGGCTGCGAGCGCACACTGAAGCCGGCTCATGTTCATTTTCTCATCAGCCAACACCCCCAAGTCCTTTTCCGCAGGGCTGCTCTGAATCTCTTCTCTGCCCAACCTGTAGCTGTGCCTGGGGTTGTTCTGATTCAGGTGTAGGACCTTGCACTTGTCATGGTTAAACTTCATAAGGCTGGCATTAGCCCACCTCACAAGTGTGTCAAGGTCCCTCTGGTTGGCATTCCTTCCCTACAGTATATCAACCGAATCACACAGCTTGGTGTTCATTGGTAAACTTGCTGAGGGAACACTCATACTATTACAGTTCTCTTTTCTACTCATAGCTCTAGAAACGATCCCCCTCAAACACTCACTCTTAGCAGTACACCCATAAAGGAAAGACATCTTAGTCTAAAAAAATGCCAAAGCTCTGCCTCATTCACATCTTTGCTGACACTACCATCCACTTAAGCTCACTCTTCTTCCTTATGGCACTATATACATATTGAAGAGCAGTTCAGAGGAGAATCACAGAGCAGAGATCTCTGGGTGTGGATGAACAGTTGTTTAAATCCACACTCTGTAATCTATTAGAGAGGGTAAAATGGGACAACTCAAGCCATGCTTTTCTGCCCTACTCATAGGTCATTCATCTGGTGAGAAAAAGACCAAAGCAATTTAGCTGTCCGTCTATATAGCCTCACAGTCAGGGCTATTACAGTAAGCTCCATATTTAGACTGGCCATTAGATGCAAGGGATGAAAATAAAAATCCTTGGACTTCAGTATTGTGACCAGACACTTTTTAAGCTTTTGTCTTTAGACAGTGAGGATGACAGGCTTTACGGTATGGTTACAGAATCTGTGGCAAAGATGACGTTGTTGGAAGGAATAAGTTTTAAAGAGAGTGTATGCACTCGTGTTGTTTGATTTTGTTTCAGCTTCTTTTGCATAAATTGGTATTCCTTTTTTCTTTGGTCGTAGAAATAAATGAGATTGTATGAGCAGCTACTATTCATTGTTGAGGTGTTCACATCTGAAGTTAAGATTAGCAATACTCTTTTGTGTCACTCTTCATAGTATTTATTTTCTGGTTAATTGTACACTTTCTGATTAATTGCCCATTTTCTCAAACAGTGGTAATTCTAATATTATTTAAGTCCATATTATTTTAGTCTGGTAGAAAAGGCTATTTTTGTACTATATTAAACATGTTCATGGCTGTCTAACTTAACAGCGACCTTCATCTCCTATCTTCTTTACAAAAAACATTCAGCAAGATAAAAAAAGTATAAGAAAAAAAGTAAATAAATGTTTTAGAGTGAGGTATTACAATGAAGTATTAGAAAGTATAAATTAAAATGAAGTGCTAAATATTGAAATTTTCTACTCAACTGACCATTAAATTTAACAAAAAAATCAGGGAATATCAACCTTAATTTCATTAAGGAAAACCCATTGCAAATTCTCAGAGTGGAAAAGCTACTAAGTCTTTTATTATAATTTTTTAGTTCCTTCTCAGGTATCCTAAATACTTGTACACATGTAAGCATAGCTATAAATATATTTATGTAAGTTAATGAGTAAGGACTGTGACTATGCTCATATATACCTTAGAAATTCTTGTTTTTTATGCAAAACACCCTGTTTCCCTCAACCTCTCCCCCTCAATTAAAGCCTTTTTTAAACCATGTTATAACTGTAAAACACTGAGAGAGTAAGGTTTATTTTTTTCTCTCAGGTTAAGTTCCTTGGCAGGCAAAATGTTGAGGAGCCAGAGTTTGTCTCCATTAGTTAAATTAAGGATATCGATCATAACCTGGCCATAAATCTTTTAACTTTTCTCTGGTGATAAATTCCAACTAGGATTAATATTCTTTGGACCTATCTCACAGGAGATTAATAACTTTTCTTTTTTGGAAATTCTACCTTTCAAGTGAGTTGCTAGGTATAATCCATGGTTACATACAGAAAGAAACATTACTTCCCAATATGACTTAACAGAATAGTCATTATTGCAAAAATAGTTTATAAAAATAATATTCTTAAATTTTGTGGCTACACACTGTTTGATGTACTTTCAAATACAATATAAATACTTCACAATATACTAGCAAATAATCCAAGAGGGTTATTGGTTAATCTTAATTTTTTCTTCTCTTTTTACGTGCTTTAAAAATTGTCAGTATCAGTGCTTGTGCCTGACCTTCACATAATAGGCACCTTGAGTACATTACATTGTGCCAGCAAATCCGTATGTTCATTTAGATGATTTCTTCCTTTTCAACCTTTTAAGTAGTACTGGACATTCAGTTTGGGGTTGTGATACTATGCCGCCAAAAGGCATTCACAAATTCCTTATAGATTTGACTGAAGGGCAAATTGCCTGTTTCCTTTTAACCTTATTACAGATCTGCCAGAAATACTATTGCCCAAGTGTTGGAAAAATAAATTGAAATTTTTATCAGAAAATCCTAACTTTAAAATTCTTTTACCACACTCAAGATGATTCTTATTCTATAAGATCCTCCTATTTCATATATTTCAAGTTATATAACTTATCTGTGAGAAAAACTGTTCTCTTCTTCCTTTTGTGTCATTACAGCTCTATGAGATCCTCCTATTTGATATATTTCAAGTTATATAACTTATCTGTGAGAAAAACTGTTCTCTTCTTCCTTTTGTGTCATTACAGCTTTATCTTGGCATGATCGTGTCTTACCTTTTTGTATATATAGGATCAAAATTATCAATAGTTTAATCTTCCTTTATCTCCTTAAACTCTGACACTTTATTCAGAATAACCTCTGCATACCTACAGTACCAGATCCTGTTTTCCAAGTTCTTTTATACTTTATTATTATACGGGATTATCTAATTCTAAATTAAAATTGTGCATGTGCAGAACTAGCTCCAAATATCTAAAAATATGAATCATTTGGGTTGGAAGGGATCTTAAAGATCATCCAGTTCCAACTGCCTGACATGTTCGTGGACACCTTCCACTAGACCAAGTTGCTCAAAGCCACATCCAGCGTAGCCTTGAATACTTAAAGGCTTGGGACATCCACAACGCCTCTGGGAAACTTGTTTCTATCACCATCTTCATAGTGATGAATTTCTTCCTAATATCTAATCTAAATCTATCCTCTTTCAGTTTGAATCTGTCCCCCCTGGTCCTATCACTATTCACTCTCAAAAAAGGTTCCTCTCCAGCTTTCTTTAGGTCCCCTCTAGATACTGGAATCATAAAATGGAATCATGGGATGGGTAGGGTTGGAAAAGTCCTTAAGGTCAACTAGTTCCAGCCCCTCTGCCATTTCATATGGACATTTCCTGCTAAACCTGATTGTTCAAGGCTCTGTCCAATCTGGCCTTGAACACTGCCAGAGCTGGAGCATTCACAACTACCCTGGGCAACCTGTTCCAGTGCATCACTACCCTCACAGTATAGCTATAATGTCTTCCCAGAACCTTCTATTCTCCAGCTGAACAACCCCAACCCTCTCAGCCTGTCTTCATAGAAGACAGGTTCATGTCTTTCTCATGTTAGGGGCCCCTAACACAGTAGCTGAACACAGTGCTGTAGGTGGGGCTTCATGATAGTGCTCCACTATCATCTCCCTCAACTTGCTGGCCACAGAGGACACTTTTGGCTTTCTGGGCTGCAAGTGCATTCTGCGGAGTCATGATGAGCTTCTCATCGATCAACACCCTCTCGTTACAGCTGCTCTCTGTTCAGTCTCCACACAGACTGTATTTGTGCTGTGATTGCCCTGACCCAGGGGCAATACTTTAACAGTATTGGTATTTTTAACTCAGTTGATCCTAACCATGGTGAAATTTTGTATGAGATGACTGTTCAAAGGCTTATCCATGCATTTTTGTCATGTTTCCATATATTCCATTAATTCATTAATATTGACATAACCAGAATATATTCTTTTGGAACTTTAAAGCAATCAGCTGTTCTCCTACATAATGTACTGCATAATAAATGAGTGAGCATGGCAGATATGACAATAACTGCAAGTAGTGAAAGTATTTTCTGTAATAGATCCAACCCTGAAACAAACTTCCCTCTTTTTCAGAACTATATGAAAACACTTTATAATTCCTAGTCTTCGGTTAGCTACCCCCTTATTAAGTAACATGTCATGGCACTACTAATCTGACCTTTACTCAAAATCAAGCAAATTTCAAAAGGCCTATAATATTGGTTCAGGTTCCCATAGTCAAATTTATCTACTCATAAACAAGACCAAATTCTGGTTATGTCAATATTAATCCTGACCAACTTCAATTTATAACAAGTGTTTACTGATGCTTAAATATGTTCTTTGTATACAGCACAAAGATTCCTGCCATTGAAAGATCAGGAGTATTAGCTGTTGATAAACTGTACCAGTTCTGATGAACTAACCAGTTCATTACAACAAATAAATAAGGAAGAGCTGGATGATGCTCCTTTTACAGCTAATAACTGAGCCACCATCTTGCATGCTTTGTTAAATAGCTCCAAATTCACTTCCTCTGACTGGAATTTTGGGTCAACATCAAGTCTTGATTCTTCCAAAATGACTTATCAAAGAAGGTAGATTTTGCTGCCTTCTCCACATGGTGGAGGAGGAAATAATCATAGATCAATATCCAGCAAGCCTTCCATCATTCTGGGATGGAGTATATTAGTCTTCAATATTTGCCTTTTACAAGAATTTAGTTCCTCATTTGTTGTTGTTGGGTACTGGAATGCTACAAATTTTATTTCCTCTTCACATTCGTTTCTACTTCATTTTATTCTATAGAGATGTTAAAAAGTCTTTCTGCTATTAACCTTACTTTGCACACTCCCACTCCTGTCTTCAGATTGCTTTTCTCCGTCTCAGATACACTCATAAGATTTTAGATATTATGTATTTAATTCACAGTCTTATTAGACTAACAATCATTTCCTCTTGTAAGCATCTCATGCAAACCCAAATGCAATACCACATATGACAAAACTGGAAAAGTGGTATTTTGCACTTTTGAAGTCTGTTATTCTACTTTCCTTTCGTTTGTATTGTTAGTTTTCACATGGATTGCTTCTGAAACTCCCCAGATAACCGAGAAATGAAATACTTATAGTTAACTAAATTTTTATTCTTTACATCAGAAAAAAATATTACAATATCAATAATGTTTTGTGAGTATAACCAGAAAGCAATAAAGGCTAAGTTTTTCATAATTCTTCATGAACTTATTACAAACAGTAAAAAATATGAACTCTGGGTCTAGGCAGCGATATTATTTAATCAGAACTCAGAATACTAAAGTATATGGACAATCTAACATTGTTTTGTGTATTATATTACTGTGCACATTGCCATTTTTGACTGGGTAGTGGATCTTTAGAAGAGCATTGTAGGCATTGCTTTTATAAACTGCTCATTGGTGTGATACCTAACTTTCATGATTCTTGAATATATTTATTAAGTAAATGCTGAAATATTTGAGATATGCATTGTTATCAAGAAATAATTGGAAAATTGTATTTCTAATAGAAAAATGCCTTCTGACTTTTCATAATCATTAATTTTATTTTCTTTTTCCTTGTTTGAAGGCATTTATTGATAAATTATTTTTCTATTCAAAGCATTTCGGAAGGGTTAACCCAAACATTTGGGTAGAAATGCAAATTTGTCTGCAAGATAATGAAAACTGGTTCCGTGTTTTGAAGGTGGAATGAGATTGTGGTTCTATAATCCCAAAACAAAGTAAATTGAAAGAAACTTAAGCCTTAAGAAGTCCATATTCATGAGGAAACAGGTGACATAGCTAATGAAGCATTCTCTCAACATTTACTTTTCATTGGAAAACTGACTGCAATGCTGTCTGTATAGAAAAGGCCAAACCTGTGAACTTCAAAAGAAAAATAAGAGAGTTGCTAAGTTATTCAGTTATACACACAATTCTTTTTTACTTCTGTAACAAAATATTCAGTCTCTGCCATGGAGACGCTTCCATTTTTATTCATTTACAAGTTTTGAATATTTCACCTCCAAATGGAAAAAAGTCACCTGAAAAGACATGAAGACTAATAGTATGGTAGTAAAATACTGATTGTAAATTGTCACATAGGTGTTTAAATGCACAGAGGCGTAGGTTTAAACAATTATATTTGAAATAGTAATATTTGCTATAAGTTTCCATTGCATTAAAAAGTGTTTAATAAAGAGTAAATATATCACATCATGCAATACAGTGTAATAAAATCTAATATATATTTGCAAAGTATTGTTTTTCTCTCCTCTTTTCCTAGGTGATTCAGGAAACACATCTGGAGAGAAAGCTCACACCAACACAAGATGTGAACTCAGATATAAAACCAAAACTAGATTAACTGTTAGAGAATACATGAACAAGAAGTCTCTGAAGATTTTTTTTCCCTAGTTGTGGGGTTTGTTTTTTTTCATTTTTTTTTCTGTTTTGGTTTTGAGTTATCTAGGCAAATCTTATGCCATTTTATGGGTAGGAAGATGTGGAAATTTTTTTCCAAAGTTACATATTTCTATTCACATAAGAAATTTACAGATTAATTTTTAAATTAACCTGTTAAATATCTTTTCTTGCCATAAAATGATTCTATACTGAGCTAGCTTACATGTCTGCTTCTTACTTAAATAAATACTTATTAGAAAATAAGGGAGAAAGAAAGGATTTATTTATTTTAATAGATGGCTGCTACTGCTCTATTTGCCTTGGTAGCTCTTATTTGTCATGAAAATATTCCTTCCAAAGTGTGCATTTTCATCCTGGAGTTTAGTAAGAAAAAGTTAAAAATAAAATATATCAGGACATTTAAAATGAAACTAGACAGAAATGAGTGAAAACTACCACAGAGAATTTCTTAGTTCTCACGAAAATTAATGAATTGCACGATGCCATATTCTAAGACCTTTCAAGCCCAGAGACAGAAAGATTAGAGTTACTTATTCTATGACTTTTTTCAGAGTTTCCCACAAGTGTCTTAAGCCTAATAAACTCTTCCCACCTGTAAGCTGTTGCATGGTAAATTTTCAATATCATCCAAGAGAAAATAAGAAATTTGATCTTAACCATTTAGCTTTGTCTATTTAATGTTAAAAGAGCTACCTGAGTTAAAAATGTAATTATGATATAAAATTATGATCCACAATTAAGGAAACTATCTTCTGGGTCCCTTCTTCCCAGAGAATAGAAAAGATGATCTTCTAAAAGTGCAGTCAAATAGCTAGTGGGAAAGAATTTCTTAGCAATTTGTCACTGAATAGTCAAGTATATTTAGGATCATAAATGCAGAATAGAGAATGCTTAAGTTTTCTGCCTTGATATTGTTGACAAACTTAGATGAAAAGTTAGAAAGGAGGGTCAAAATATTTAATTTTAGTTACTGAGGTTTAATATTCATAGCAGAATTTAGATAAGAAGAAAACTCCTCTCTTCACTCGAAGTACATAGGAACTGTAGGTGGAAAGCATCTTTGAGCAAAAAAGAAGTAATTCTAGGCCTCCTCCATTGATTCAAATTTTGGCAAATATTTTAGCACATGTGCTTACTATACCAAGAATATCTGTGCACTAATACTGACTCTTATCTGTGCTCATTTTTGTAACTCATTTGATAAATGAATAACTTGTTAAATATGCCTGTTGTTCTAGTTCTGACACATTGCTCCCACACACAGTCAGCTGCATATTTTCACTCTAGCACAGGAGTAAATTTTAGAAGATCACTGTATTTATTTATTGTTATGTTGACATATATAATGTGAAAACTTCTTTGTTGAATTAGTTTAGGAATAGATATATGAGACATCCTCATGCTACTTGATTTGTTATTTTACAAATTATGTTCCTTCTTCAGAAGTATAAAAGCACCCTGACCATGCTTATAAAGTTGGGGGAATATGCAGTAAAGCACCTAAAAAAATGAAATATAAAAAAAAATTATTGTCGGCCTTGGACTATTATGCAAACTGATGGAATAAAAACACTCTGCTCTCAATCTTTATGAAATAAAATTTAACATTTCTAATGCTAGTGAAGTGGACAGACCTGAACCAGGTGGGCTAAGGTGTTACTCAGATGTCCAAGTAGTCTTTTTAACTTGCACAGGCATCAATGTACAGGAAAGAATAACATCAAAGCAAGACCTACTGAAGATGGAATCTTTTGAAAGAGTTCATTGTGCTACTAAACAGTGATTCTTTATAAATTGTTGTACAGAGCGGCGTATCCACCTCATCTATTATAAGGGGATATATTAGGCCTTTCTGGCACAGAGCTTGAATGCATGTGAAAGAAATGTAATTAAAAAATTGAAAGATCTATTACTTGCAAAGAGTTAGTGAAGTGTTCAATCAGATGCCAAAGCAGCAACTGTCAGATGGGTTTAAGTAACTAAGGAAGTAGCAGCTTTCACTCCTAATAAAAAATGTCACATAGTATTGCGGACAAGCAGCTTCCAGTGAACTGGGACTTCAGAATAACAGAACCATAGTGTAAAGGTACACAGCTTTAAGTTTCATTTGGTTTGGTTTTACTTACGTTTAATATTTTTTATTTAATTTCATAGTAGCGTGATTTCCACAGACAACTTGTTCTGTTTAATATAGTTCCCGTTTTCAAGAAAAAAAGTTCTTTTTTGTGTTCCAAATTTATGGGTACAGAAGAATGGGAATTTAAACATTAATATAATCTTAAATGTTAAATGTGAATAGGAGGGATTTCTATATTTTCTGTCTCCCGTTCCTCCCCTAGTGTTCTCCATTATACATTTTACTTATTAGATTTCTAATTCAGATAAATATCAAAGTTTATTTTCCTATGCTGTGAACTTGTCAAATGCACTAGTTTCTGTGTATGTTACACAAAATGTTGCATCCTGTTTTCAGGGAAAAAACGTAATCTTCAGACCCTAGAACTCAAGCTACCTGGATTCCCTTGGTTGAGCAAATAATTTAGATAGCTGTTTCCTGTCTTTTCTTAATTCTGTTATAACAGTGTGTTTTAGAGGAAATGTGAACATTCATACCTGTTAACATTTTTTCTCTGTACTTTCTCTCTTTGACTTCTCTTATAATATTTTCTCTTTATTTTATAATGTAAGATGACTGCCAGTCAGTTTCACTCTTGATTAGAATGTAATAGTCTTGAAAAATGCCTCTGAACTGTTTCCAACTAAATTAGATCTATAATCACTGGATCAGATAGACTGATTATTTTGGGAAACCTCTGAGGTTGATTATATATGCATACATGTGTACTACTCAGTTCTACGTAATTGAGTGAACCTTATTTGTCCAGGATGTAGAATTTTATGATGATGCTTTGTCAGTCATTGCTGCATGTTCTCATATTTGGAAAGCATCACTAGTGTCACACCTATGCGTCAGTGTCTTCTCAGTGTGTTGTACACTTCCTTTTACTGAGGCTTACTTTTCTTCAGTGCATTCTGCTTGGCTTATGATTTATACAGATAGGTATAGATAAGTATATAAATAAAAATAAATAGGTAAATAAATTATATATAAATTTTGTATTTTTATATATTATATAATTTTATATATGCAGGTAATATATATTATATATTCTTATGCATACTAAGCTATGTATATATTAGGAACACTAATTAGAAGAGTTCTTGTTATATTTAGGTTATGAAATATGATATCATTAAATTGTATTTAACTACTACTGCACAGCAAAAATACTATGCAAAAAGGAATTTTTAAAACTATATTTTTTTTATAACATTTTTTGTAGTATTTTAAACTTTAAATGACAAACACATTCAGCTAGGTGAGTGTATGTATGTGTATGAAGGGTGAAATGGTGAACAAATTTTGCATCAGAGGAATATACCATCACCACAGAACTGAAGATTTACCTAAGACACAGTTCATTTCTTCCCCTCTGACTTTATCTTGTCTATATATGATTCAGTCGAGAGCATATAAAAATGAGCTACAATAAGTCAAGTGTTTGTAGGGGAGCTAGCAGAATTCCTTCCCATTTTATTCCTAGTTCTGGTAGATATTTTGCTTTGACCTTTCATCCAAAAAGGACATTTTAAAGGGTTTTCTTGCAGCTTGAAGTTCATGGAATAGTCCTTTGCACTTAACAAGATTTACATCTCTTCCCTTGTCTCCTTTGAAGTTAAAAAAAAAAAAAGCAAATAAAACCCAAATCAACACAGCCTTCAAAACTGCAAACCTGTCGGCAAAGATTCATACTGATTTGTTGAGCAACCTGATCAATTATTTAACCACCTGTTAAACCTAATTCCAGAACTTTCTGCATTACACCATTCCTCTTTTTTTTTTTTTTTCCAGTGCCTTATGTGATGGTGCCTCCTTTCCTGCTCAGGCTTAAACTCTTTGAGTACAGGAGGTCCAGTCCTTGCTCTATCACTGCTTAGATCCATATTAAAAGCCACATCTCTACTCATTGGATATTCTTTACAGTCAATAGCTAAAAAAAAATTTTGACTGTTAATTTTGGACATGAATGTTAATGGAAAAATATTAGCCTCATCCAACAGATCTGAATTTCCACTGCATATTTATATTTTCTATAACATTCCTCCAATTTTGCGATGAGAAGTAACCCTGTAATGCAAAAAATCTCTTTTTATGGCAAACTAAAATTAACTATGAAAAACATAATTTCTTAACTGTTTTCTGCACAATAATTCATCTAATTCAATTAATTCTGGAGTCACGTTTTGTCTTTTTCAACAGTAAACTGTGAATAATGCAAATTAATTTAAGAATACTTTCATCAAGAATGATTACAGCTGTCAGTTCAGTTATCATTGTTTCGGTTAAATGGAATGAGATTAGTAGTCTAAAAGATGTGTACAATATGATCTGTACCACATGGCAGGTTTTCCAGGTGTTTGAAGAAGTGGCAGGACTTGATTCCTGGATAAAACATTTAGCAAGCTCCCAAGACACCCATAGTCAAAGCAATTCAATCCACATTCTTGTTGTGCTATGAGCGGTCATTTCCCCAGTGCTATCAACCGAGTGTCAGAAATGACAGCTTCACAAACCATGAACTCCAATGGTAAAGTGCAGCTATTTATCTGATTTCATCACTAGACAGAAAAAAAGGGGCATTTCCAATTTCTCTGTGTTTATGTCAAAATGATCATGGTAAACCTTGGTTGGTTTGCCCTCCAAATATTTGTTGTATTACTCATTACTTTAACAAACGTGCTGTGCTGCAATGTCTTGAACCAAACTATCCAGTTATCATGGTTTAAGATATTCCCACCTTTCCTTCCATTCTTTGCCGCTACTGTTTGTCATTTCTGCCTCCATAACCTGCTGCATTTTTGTTGGCGACTGCTATTGGTAAAGTCACTTAGTGAGTGGGTGTAACAAACTGATTTGGATTTTAAAATGAATAATTCCATGTCCTGTCTCCACTTCAAGAAGGTGATGGAGTGTTTTAAGCTGATATTACCAGCAGACTCTTCATGTCATGAAATTATCCTTTGACAGTAAAGCTCCCAGAATTTTTGCTGTAAAAAAGTCACATTTATTTGTTCAAGGAAGTAGTAGGAATCAAGGGGCTTCTTCTTATTATTTTTAGCAGAGAAGCTGATGAAACTAAGAGAAGCACCTCATTGTAGAAAAGTTTGAAACATCTTCAACATCGTAAACGAGCTAGTAAGTAAAAAAAGCTGCAGAAGGAGTCAGTGACACATTTCTGAGTCATGCATTAAAGTTGCTCTCTTCTACATAGGACACCTTTTGTTGAAATAGTACTGTAGTTTATGTAAATTGCTCAATTTGCAGCTAATTATTTGATTGCACACACCATTTGAATAATGTGTGATAGTATCAGCACACAATGTTCTGATTTTTCTTTCTAGGAACAGGAGCAGTCAACAATTGTTGTCCAAATAATTGTAAAAGACATATAGTAAAGACAGAAATATATTTGTGAATATGACAATGTCTCTACATTTAATGACACATACATCTTTGGTTTTGCTTACTAATTCCATAAATAGTTGTACAGAACAGAAAATTCCAACAAAACATCACTGAAATCCTTTTCAAATGGAAAAGTAGATAAATATATATATTCCAATTTTTATGACATTTCTCTCATTTAACCCATTACAAAGAAGCTCTAAGAAATTTCTATGTATGGCAATAGCTATATTATAAAGTTGCATGCATTTTTTCCTAGAGACAAGATAGCCACAGACAACCCTAATAGCTTTGTAAATACAAGAGGAATCTACACACATGTCACCTTAGCTACTGACAACAGAAACCTCTTTCCAGTGCTGTATTTATATATTCTTTGTAACAGTTCCTGATCTAATATCCTATTTTAACATCTCAGGGAGTTTGAATGTTAAAATGAAGGAACTCTCAGCAATCTTCATGAAATAAAATCATTAAAAATGGCACATTTTGTGTAAATGACCTTTACAATTCACCATCAATGGAGGGCTAATGTTTACTAACACTGTGGCTGTTGAATCAGTTTTAATCCCAGATATGGTTCCAGCCTATTTATCTATATATATATTTTTTTTTCCTTTTTTTTCCCACAGCACTTATTTTAAAAAGCCCATCTCAAAGTTTGCTTAAACACAAACTTATGTGATTGATTGAATTTAGATTACTTTCATGGACCCACTGACTTTATAAATGGTTATAGGAAGACATGGTTGGTTTTATGTCATACCTTTGACAGAAAGTTACAGGACTGCATGCTGAGTTCTTGTTAAAATTAAATTGTCTAGGTTTTGTTTTGTTGGGGCATTTTTTGTTTTTTTTTTCTTTTACTCTTAGGATGTTTTTTCTCCATGCTTGTTTTGTGTTTGAAATCAGTTCAAAGTTTAACATTCAGTATTTGAAAACCACTTTTATCCTTCAAATATAAAATCCTGAATTCTTTATTTCAGTGTATTTTAAACAATTCCCTGTATTGGGACAGAAGAGAAATAAAATGCTTTTTCTCACTGGCAAGATTTTTTTTTTTTTTTCCTTCTTGACATATTTCATAGTAACTGAAAAAGTCATGCTAGATGTATTCACTTGCAGCAAAAGTTTCTTCTGTCTCATACACAGGTTAGCTTTTCTTTCTGACTCCTTCCACATGACTTAATAAAGATGACATCAGATGATGAATATAAAATTCAGTTTTGCTCAGAATTTTGAAACTGGGAAATTAAGCCAGCTGATAATTTCTTGATTTTTTTTTTTTCACAAGATTGGAAAACATTTATTTTTCAACAATGAAATCCTGAGTGTAGTGAGGAGAGGATATTAAAATGTGAAGTTTGAGATTTGGCTCAGGTTTTGACACATTTCACTGTCTATTCCATGTGTGTAGCCCAAAATCTGTCTTTGCCATTATGTGCTATCACTTCTGTTCTATTTTCATATCATCTTGGTCTCACTTTTGGGTTGCCTTCTTCATTAATCTAGCATAACTTCAGCAACAGTGCAGCTTGCTAACAGCATTCCTCATCAATACTTTCCTCCTGTTTTACTAAACTAAGTAGTTACTGACTCAAGGAGTTCTGCTGTGATGGACTTCAAGATGACAAAGATACAGTTCACGCACTTCTAAAGAGTAGGAAAGAATGGTCTCCTGATATCATAAAATGGAGAAGAAATTCTTTTAAAGTGAAAGAATAAATCTGAATATTTAGTTCAATATATTACATCAGGCCTAAGAGAAAAACAAACCAAGTAAAACAATTTGAAAACTGTACTGAGAAGCTCTACCTTGGAAGGTGTGCAGAAATTGGAAGTGCACCTTTTAAGTAGTGCCTTTATCAAAATCATTCACTTACTGAAACTGAATAATAATAATTTTTCTTCCAAGGAGTTTATCAAATTTATCAAGATAAAATCATACCAGGAATCACTTACTGAAATTACAAACTAATTAATAACATGATTCAGTCTTTTTTTTAATATGTGTTCCCTTGAGGGAGTTGCTAGAGTGCTAGATTTTTCTCATCGGTTTTGTTTTTGGTCCCCAACTCCTCAACCCAGCAATTTTTAAAGACAGAATTGTTCTGTGGAAAAAAGATACTGATATTATGTTGACATTGCTTGACTTAAAAAGCAGTGGAAATCTTGCTTTTCATGTTATTTGACCACTTCATTTTTGTAATGCTATTTGAATATAATGAAAGCAAATTTATCTTGGAATGTGTCTACGATTTCCACCATTGATTTTTAACCTTAAAGATAAAAACCCTTGTCTTACTGGTTTGGCTGTTGCTGGGGAGGGGGTTGGTTGGTTGTTTTTTTTTTTCCAGTTCTTAGTAATAAATACTTCTCTTGTCTCTCCATGGATTGTGTTTAAACACTTGTGCTTAAAAATCCAGCCCTGTTTACCTTTGGAAATTTTAAAAAACATTACTGTAACTTTTTTTGTTGTTACAATCCTTCTGTAGCTCTCTTTTATTCATGAAATTTGATTTATAGTTCTAACAAACATAATTCATTCCTGTTAGCATTTCATGGTGAATGACTGAATGCAACTACATATCAGAATTTTGTTCTTTAAAAATATTACCCTGAACCTCCAGTCTAAAGATGAGAGGATGACCAGTATGGGGGTATTGACCAAGCACTTGAAGAGTAAACTCAGCATTTGCATTGATGTGACTCTTGGAGTGTCTGCATGCCCACAGAAGCTACTGTAGCAGGAAAGAAAATACTCAGTTTTCAGAAACTGCTGCTCAGTATATTAGATTTTTCTGTAAGTAACACAAATATTTGTCAAGGTGTGAAGTCTACCTGAAATATCTCTCAGACAGGCAAGGACTCGACTACATCTGCCCAGTTGTTACTGTCTGAGTTTATTCTATTTTATGTGCTGAAAAAACAAAGAAACAAAAAGTGAACTTAGTAATGCAACTGATGTAATTCAGCCTTTATTTTTCAGCAGCTCTAAGTGACTAGATGATTCAGATATTCACTGGAAAACCACAGAAGGACTAATGAACAGTTAATGACTTTACTTCCTTTGAGCACTTTTGGGCAGGAGGCTTGAAGGTGATAGCAACTCAGAAAACAAATGCTAACTGTCTTTATATGTGGGCAAAGTCAAAGAGATTGGTCTGGTCATTACAGTGATTTAGCAAGCTAATGCCACTGGCTTGAAAAGCAAGCTGGAAGAAATGCATGCATTTGTGAGGGACAGCTCTCTTCACAGTAGCAAGGACTGATCATAATTTATTCTTCATAATGTGCTGCTACAGATGTAAAAGTCTCTTCCTCATTATGAAAACAGTTGCTGAAATAGCAAAGAAATACCACAGTGATGATACTTTTAAAACTGGTGTCGCAAGAGAGTTTGTGTGTTTCTAAAGGTAGGCATGACAGCAAAAATTTCAGATCTGTGAATCTTGAGATAGAAAATCAAACACGGGTTCATAGAAAGATTCAGAGGGCCTCAAATCCTCCTTTCGTATCCTCCAATATGAGTACCATGAGAACGTTTAATCTAAATTAGTCAGAATGAGAAAGTTTTGTCTTGTGGTTCACAGATCATGTAAAAAAGACTTTTTTTTTTTTTTTTGCAGGCACTTAAATTGTTGTTTAAAAAAAAAAAAAACCACAACACTCCAACAGTTGTTTAATGCTGTTTCATAGTATGAAATAATCTAATTTACATATACGTTAAGAATCTATTTATGACATCTATGATACAGCAAACAAGTGTGAGGGTCACAATTCTTTATTGCATTTGTTCAGTACTGCTTCATTTGTGTTTGCATTATAGTCCCATTAATGTTGTCCCTTTAACATACAACATATGCCAAACATTCACTACAAAATTGGTCTGACTTCATAAAAAACTTATCAGTAGTCAAATGTCAGCATCAATTACTTAATCTAATAATACTTTAAAACTTAAATTTGAGCATCGCAGAGTTTATTTCAGTTCTACTGCCTACTGGTGGAAAATCAGACAAATGTTCTCTATTATTAAAGCTTCAAAGTCACAGTGCTACAATATTAAAAACTGATATATAAGCATTGTTATATATAAACTAGTAGTGCATTTAAATTGTATTAATTTTGTCATGAAGAAAAAACATAAAATATTTAAACTTTGAGATTGTTACTTTTCTTTTTTCAAGTTTATAATAAACATGAAAACTAAAGATTTCAGCTGTTAGGATAATTACTTTTATATGCTAAAGACATTCTTTTAAGTAAAATGTTTCTGAAGAATTCATAAGAATGATGTATATGTAGTTACATATTCACATTGCTAGAGAATGAATAAGAAAATTTACTATTATGATTTCCTGGAAATATTTGGTTTTGGTTTTGTTTCTGTAATTTGAACTGTTCAGTCCAATTTTAAAATTTGAATTTATTGTTTCTAGAAAGAAATTGTTTTGTCACATAATTATTTTTTTTGTTCAATTTACCCAACAGACCCTTGTGCTTTATATATTGTGCTTTATATTTTGTCCCTCAGAAATTCTACAGTGCATGCTTGATTTTTTGCTTCTTTTTCTATTAAATATATATTCTTTACTGTTTTCAGAAGTTGTGGTTGTAATGTGGAACGCTTGAATTTGGCTGGCTTCAAGATTTCAAGCATGCATACTTAATACAGAATTAACATAGTGATTTGCGTTTCCTATGGTATTTATAGATATTCATCCATCAGTTCTCAAACTCTGATCTGTTGAATATTTTCGTATTTCATAGAGACGTATTGGTCCTGTGAAACTCTCATAAGTTTCCAGCAATCTCAACTTGTGATGCTTTATAGCACAGAAAAGAGAAAGCTCAGAAAAATTCTGGAAAGAGAGAAATATCTCATCCATTGTGTACAAAATGAGGAGAAATAGCCTCTGCTGCACGAAACAAGGACTAATGAATAGGCTGGGCAGCAGAAGACAGCTTTTTTTATGAGAAAAAATAACATTGCTTTTTCATACGTGATCAAGATTCTGAGCAATGTTACAGAAAAACAGTGTTGAATAAAGACGTTAAGTGTCTGAGATGATCCACAATAACATTTTATGTTTTGAAATTTTTGCCATGGAAAGAAAGAGTTGAGAAATGAAATCTATATAGTCCCACTGTAAGTAGTTCTGCCTCTGTCCTTCTCTCTCCTGTTTGTTACTGTTTTTCTTCCTACCACTGACAACATTTTAAAAAACTTCGCACACTCCAAGTAGAAGGGATGAGTGGTGAACAAAATTTAATGGATTTTGTGAGGACCTCTATTTAATCTAGAAGACAATCAAGAAATCAGTTGTGCTACCTCCAATTACCCAACTTTTAAATTTGAAAATAATTAATTGCTAAGTTTGGTAAGTACTTGCTAAAGAAAAAAAAAAAAAAAAGACAAATTTTATTTTGCTCTGGTCAATTGAAAAAAAAAATAATATTTGTCCTAACGTAGTTTCATTTCCTATTAACATGTAGACAGCAAGCTTATAGTCCAGGGTTTTTTGTTATCTAAGCATATGCTTAATTCAAGCTGCATATTCTCCATTCTCTTCCTGACCAGCTTTGTGTCTTTCTTTTTTTATTTCTATTCTTTCAGTAGTAATTTGAAGCACAGCTGTTTATTTTTAGCATGAAGGATAAAGAGCTTGCTCTTTGCGTTTCCATTAGTGTTATCTACTCTTCCGGAAAGTCAGATTCATCCTGATCCCATATTAGGAGGTGAGGAAATGGGACTTTCTAGTCATTACCCAGACTTTTGTCGCCTGGAGTGAAACCTAATAAAACAGTCAACAAGAAGGAGCAATTGACCCCAAAGCCTGGAAAGTGGAGGGCCCAGGTCTCTGAGACTTCTAAGATGTACAGCTGAGGGTATAGATACAGTCTCCTAATGGTTATGAAGAAGAGGAAGTCATCCTTTTTGAATGCAAAGCGAAGCAGTATAGACCTGATCAATGGAGAGAAACAGGAGTTACTATAAAGGGGGATTCTTGGTATGCAGATAAAGAGCTAGTAAATAGTTTGAAAGAAAGAGAAAATAGCAAAGTGTATAGGAAGACCCGTGGAAGTTTAAATTGGCACCTAGAGTGATTTTCTTCTTCTCAGGACCCATGCAGTTATTAGTTGTGGATTTCTTCTTGTTTCAACTATGGGTATGTGAACATTTGCCCTCCTTTTGCATATTTTTTTAGAGGGTCTAGTTTTGCTACATCTCTAAATTAAGGGAAGAAGCCAGTATTTAGAAAGGGAATATGAGTCTGTGAAGTTCAGGTACAATAAGGAGAATGGGGTTGACCTATATGGTCAACTTAGATGTTGGGACATGGACAAGTATGCAACAGTAGCTAGGACAGAGGCAGGTTCATGAGTTAAACTGGATTAAAAATTTCAGCTGAGAAAGCTAGAACTAAGATATTTGATCTGAAAATACTGAAGATGTATTAAGACTACTGGAAACAGACTACAGAAAAGTAGTATGCAATCGTGTAGTCAAGGGTCAAATTACAATGAACGTATAAGAGGCTATTGAAATAAGGCCATACCAGTGTCTTTGACTTGTTTGAACTTCCAACAAATGAAATCTATATTTCTATGATGTTTTATTTCTTTAGTTAGTAATCAACATACTTACCAGCAGTAAATTCAAATTTGTTTTTGTTTCCTTTTTTTTATAGATTCTAGAATTTTATCTTTTCCAAATTCTGTTGCTTAAAAAATATTGTTTGTCTATCTTACTTCTTCCATTATTAGGAATTACAATTGTTTTGTGATACCTTTGTGCTTATTTGGTCCCAAAGGAAAATCTGTTGCATGAATTCCAAAGTGCACTCTAAGTTAATTTACTTTCTAGTAACATCTGGTTGAAAGGAAGCATGGAGGATCTGACAAATGATGCCAGGTTTTAAATTCCATGAGGGAGGACCAGCTGGGTTCAAACTGAAGCAAAGTTAGGGAAAAACATCCATCTATCCCTAACATATTTAGACAGGGAGATCTAGAGCATGAAGAAACTGTAGGTTCCTTAGAGTGATGACTAGCTGTCATCACAGGGATGTGAAAAGAAGCAAAAGAGTGCTTTAGAATATTTATGTGGCAATTTAGTTCAAGCTCTGATAGTCTGGATTGAGCAGACTCCATTTCATGAGAGAAGCTAAAAGTGAATAGAAGAAAGAGAGAAAACCAAATACGAAGTGAAAGAAGGAAAAAAAAAATTCCAACCCAACCTGCCCCACCCCCCAAAAAAACCAACCCAAAACCAACAAAAAACCCCTAAAAACTCCCAATGAACCAACCAAATATAAAAATAGCCCCTCAAAACGCATCACTCTTGTATTGTTAAACCAGCAGCTGGGCTAGGCTCATAGAAAGGAAGGCAAAATCACTTTTCATCTTTCAAAGAGCTCTGATTTTGCTTCTTGCTAGATGATGCAGTGATACCTAGAATATCTCTTAACAGTTATCATGGAAAGTAAGCCTCTGGAATCAAGGATGCTATTGCCTATGTGCTTCAAAACAAAGCTATTAAAAAAAAAAACCCAAAGCTAAATCTAACATCCCCCTAAAATATAAACTATTATTTGCATAAACACAAAATACAAAAATCCTAAGGATTTATATTTTCCCCCAGTCAGGAGCTCGATTTGATATGAGATTCAACAGTATGAAGATGTTTGAGAAATTGCTTGATAGGTTAAATTATTCTTATCCTATGAGGAAAATTCTTTGCTCAGCTAATGGTAAAGACAGATATAAACTAAGGAAAGCCATGAGAAGTCACCATACTCTTTAGTCATTAGGAAAATGCTGTTATCAATGTGTTTGCACATGCC
This sequence comes from Lathamus discolor, assembly GCF_037157495.1. Classification (NCBI taxonomy): domain Eukaryota; kingdom Metazoa; phylum Chordata; class Aves; order Psittaciformes; family Psittacidae; genus Lathamus; species Lathamus discolor. The sequence continues at coordinate 47,530,605 of NC_088884.1, read as the reverse complement.
ATGTTGTCTTCATGAGATGGATTGTCTGGCTCCTTTGCTTGCCTTATCACATTTCCTCCAGAAACATGCTTACTATAAAATAAAGAGAGGGATGGTTTGTGATTAATGATTAAAACCAGAGGAAATCAGAAATGCCAAAATTCAACCATATTGTTTTCTGAAAACATGTTCTTTATGAAGGGGAAGACTGATCTCCTACAACAAAGGATAAAGGAAACAGCAGAACAAGATGCAGACAACACTGAGAAGTGGATAATTTCTTATCTTCATCAATAAAAATGCAGGAGTTTAGGCCTGGCTTGTTTAATAATTAACATGAGGAATCCTAAGAGACTGACTTGTCAGAGGCAGCATTTCTGGAGTAAACCAACAACTTCAAAAGCAGAAAGTCACCACTCCAGATGTTATATACCCAAGAGCCTAAAAAAGCTCAACTATGAAGTGGCTAAGCTTACAAAAAAAGATCCAGTCTCTTATTCTAAGCAGCTCAATGGCTCAGATTTTTGGAAAGCAGAAATCTTAACAATGCACTGACTTTACAGAATCACATGGAATGGTTGCAGTTAGAAGGGATGTCTAGAGGTCATCTGGTCCAACCTCAATGCTCAGGCAGGGCCATATAAGGCCAGTTCCCCAGCATCATGTCCATATGACTTTTGTATACCTCCAAGGAGAGAGAATCCACAGTTGCTCTGGGAAGCCTGTGCCAGTGCTCAGTCACCCTCACAGTGAAAAAGTGTTCCTTTTTTCCCAACAGATTTCATCTGATGTTCAGATGGGAACTCTTGTGTTTCAAGTTTGTGCCCATTGCCTCTTGTCCTTATTTAATTATGAGTTTATCTATATATTTTAGCTGTAAATACTATAAATGCTACCTGGGAAATTTAAAGCCAGTCAGATCTTTACACCAGGACCTAATAGCTGGCTGTTCAGAAACAATTAAAATAGAGTAGTAAAAGAATCATGAAATAATGGAACTTATTCAGTATGGTGTCTATCAAGAAAAGCATCTTTCATTTCATTCTTGAGATGAATTTTAGAAGTCAACAGTGTAATTAAAAAAAAAATTGGAAACATTGTATTTAGACTTCAATAGTTTATTCATGGGGTTTCATATGGAAGCTATATTAGTGTCCTGGGTTCACCAGTAGCCATTTTTCTCCTTCTTAGTAGCTGGTGCAGCGCTGTGTTTTGACTTCCAGCCTGGGAACAGAGCTGATAACACCGATTGTTTTTAATTGTTGATAAGCAATGTTTATTCTGGCCAAGGACTTTGTGACTCTCATGCTCTGCTGGGGACGAGGGGAGGCCGGGAGGAAACAGAGACAGGACACCTGACCCAAGCTAGCCAGGGACGTAACTGGGAATGACACAGAAGGGCATGGGCTCTCTTCGGGGGGTCAAACTCGTTCGGTGGTGGTAATGTAATCTCTCCCCTTGTTATTTTCTCTTATTATTATCATTGGTGGTAGCACTAATGATTTGTGTCATACCTTAGTTACCAGGCTGTTCTTAACCCGTTGGAGTTACATTCTCTCAATTCTCCTCCCCATCACTCTGGGAGCGAGGATGGTGGCGGGGGTGAGGAAAGAAAGAGGGAGAAGAAAAGGGGGGGGGGGGCGAGTGGACGAGCTGTGTGGCTTGGTTTAAACCACGACAATTTGGAAAGCTAAGTATTCAAGGAAGGACAAGCAATAAAGACATAGCTAAAACTATGTAGGCAGAAAGTATACAAAAAATATATGTGCTGGTCTTTGTCAATATTTCTGTCTCTTAGCATGCCCAATTCTAATTGTGGAATCTTTCCATAACAAAGAAGATGAAGAGGTTTACAAAAATGATTCTCTGTAATTCATTCTGTTAATTGTCAGTTAAAAGAGGACATGTAGCAGCAATGAAAGGACTATTAGAAATGCTGAATCATTGAGTGGACACAATCATTGAGTGGTGGGATTGAGTGTGCTTTCAGCAACTTTGCTAATGACACCAAGCTGTGTGGTTCAGTTGATACGCTGCAGGGAAGGGATGCCATCCAGAGGGACCTTGACATGCTTGTGAGGTGGGCTGATGCCAACCTTATGAAGTTCAACCACGACAAGTGCAAGGTCCTACACCTGGGTCGGAGCAATCCCAGGCACAGCTACAGGTTGGGCAGCGAAGAGATTCAGAGCAGCCCCATGGAGAAGGACTTGGGGGTGTGGGTCAATGCGAAACTTAACATGAGCAGCCAGTATGCGCTCACAGCGCACACAGCCAACTGTATCCTGGGCTGCGTCAAAAGGACCATGACCAGCAGGTCGAAGGAGGTGATCCTGCCCCTCTACTCTGCTCTTGTGAGACCTCACTTGGAGTATTGTGTACAGTTCTGGTGTCCCCAACATAAGAAGGACATGGAACTGTTGGAACAAGTCCAGAGGAGGGCCACGAGGATGATCAGGGGACTGGAGCACCTCCTGCATGAAGATAGACTGAGAAAGTTGGAGCTGTTCAGCCTGGAGAAGAGAAGGTTGAGTGGAGACCTCATAGCAGCCTTCCAGTACCTGAAGGGGGCCTATAGGGATGCTGGGGAGGGTCTCTTCATCAGGGACTGTAGTTACAGTACAAGCAGTAATGGGTTAAAACTTAAACAGGGGAAGTTTAGATTGGCTATAAGGAGGAAATTCTTTCCTGTTAGGGTGGTGAAGCACTGGAATCAGTTATCCAGGGAGGTTGTGAGTCCTACATCCCTGGCAGTGTTCAAGGCCAGGTTGGATGAAGCCTTGGATGGGATGCTTTAGTGTGAGGTGTCCCTGCCTATGGCAGGGGGTTTGGAACTAGATGATATTGAGGTCCTTTCAAACCCAAACTATTCTATTCTATTATATTCTAAATCTCTGATTCTGAGAAAATATGTTAGTCATAAGGCTAATCATGTGTGTGCCAGATAAAATAACTGGGGTTTTATTGTTTGAAGGCAATACATTCTTATTTGATCAAGAACCATAACCTCTTAATTTCTGTTTAACAGGTGGAACAACTTACATCATAAAATACCACCTACCATTCTTTTAATACAACAAATAGCGTTTTCCTTTCACAAAATATGATCTCTATTTTTGATAATTTTTAGTGTGAAGCAGCTGTCAATTCCTTATCATCAATAGTAAAATTAAGTTTGGAGTATAGGATAAAGTTAGTAGTAGTAATATTTTACACACAGGATGCAAAAGATGCCCTTTCTGCATTGTTAATGTGTGTAAACATGAGAAGCTCTTACAAAGCTTTTAACTATAGCTGGAGATAGAGTCAGTCCAGAAAGAAAAAAACAAGACGTGCGAGCATAGAAAGTTTATACAGAAAATTTTAATTCAAGCTTGAAAATTAAAAAGTTTGAGTTTTCTCTATCTCAAAGGTCATAATTTAGTTTTTTTAAAATTCAAACTTTATTAAATTTTTATCTTAGAAAGACATTATTTGTATACTCTGTAACTCATTCCCCTTAGTATTCTGAAGTAATTACTGCTTAAGGAAGCTGGGTTGAAAATTCAGTATTATATATTTGAGACTTTATCCCAATATATTGCAGTCAGGAAAAGTTGAAATACATTTTCAGCAACAGCAACTTAATGTACTGTGCAAACACCTACTTCATGTGACCTTTCAGAGAAAATATCTATGATTCCTATAGTCATCCAAAGGAAAAAACCAAACCCAAAACAACAAAACGACCAAATTCCTCACATATATTTCTCAATGAAAAGTTAAAATACTGCTTGTGTTGCTGAGGTAGTAAGTAATTCCCAGATATCTACAGCTTTCAACTGACAGAGCAAGAGATGCTGAAAAACAATACTGTTATTATGGTAAAAGGTCTCATATGTGAAGCCTGAAGTATGAATCGTTCTATTTTATACTCACAAGCCAAAAATCAACCTACATTCCCAAGCTTCACTGCATTCAATCATCAAGATGATCTGAAAACCCCTAAGTAGCTTAAGTTCAAGATTTGCTTATTTAAAGCGGTTCATGGATATTCCAAGATAAAATATCGAATAACCTGCCACCATTTTCTTAACTCCATAAGGTAGTACCATTCTTGACCAGAAGGTGGAAGTAGAGTCGTTCCGGGGGATGGGAGGGGTTTGGAGATGACTATATCAACCTATGCGTGCTACGCAGATTTTGTTGCAGTTTGATTCACAATTCAGTATCCAAAGTAGTCAAGAATGTAACAGCATAACCATCCATGGGGAAAATCATGTTATATTTTAAGTCTGAACAAATTGTGCATAGAGAGGAATTTCATACAGCCAAACAAGCTTCTCAGATGTTAGTCAAAACCCAACAAAAAGTTAATCTAATCAAAGTTAACTTTTTCCATCTGTGACATTTAAGTTCAAACAAGTAGTAAGTATTAACAGTAAGGAGCTTTTGTACTACAGAGAATGATTGCTGGCCTCTGCCTATGGATACTGTAAGTGTAAATTGTTAATCTGTCTCTCTAGCTTCCGACATTTGTAATGAACAGCTGCTGCAAATCTTTAAAATCAGTAACTTTAACATGTTCTGAACCATCCTTGTGGGAATATATCCTTGGTCAGATTCAACTCACATGACTGGATGTCTGCATCTGACCTAGCTGTGTAGACTGTTAAAATGAAAAGAAACTGGTACTTACAGAGCAAGATTTATCTGATCATAATGCACGTCTCAAATAGACTCACTAGTTTTTACTTGCACTGACCTGGATTCCTGTATGGCCTTTGGATCCCTCCCCTTCACAACATTCTTGCCTCTAAATTGGAGGGCTATTGGTTTGATGGGTGAACAGTCAGATGGACAAAGAGTTGGCTGTATGGTCATGTCCAAAGAGTTACCATCAGTAGCTCAATGCCCAAGTAGAAATCAGTAACAAGTGGCATCTCTCAAGGGTCCATACAGGGACCTATTTAATATCTTCATGAGTGATATAGATAATAGGATCCAGTGCACCCTCAGCAAGTTTGCAGAGGACACTGAGCTGAGCGGTACGGTTGATATGGATGCCATCCAGAGGAACCTTGGCAGTCTTGAGCAGTGGGCCCATTTGAACATCATGAAGTTCAACAAGGCCAAGTGCAAAGTCCCGCACCTGGGTTAGGGCAATCCCCAGTTGCAATCAAGCTGGGGAAATAATTTTTTGAGAGCAGCCCTGAGGAGAAGGACTTGGGGATGCTGGTGGATGAAAAACTGGATATGAGCCGTTGATGAGTGACTGCAGCCCAGAAAGACAACTGTATCCTAGCCTAAGCAAAAAGAAGTATGGTCAGAGGTTGAAGGAAGTGATTCTCCTTTCCTACTTGTTCTCATGAGACTCCACTTGGTGTACTGCATCCATCACTGGGGTGCCCAGCATGAGAAAGAGGTGGACCTGTTAGAGGAGGGCCACAGAAATTATCAGAGGGCTGTAATAACTCTGCTATGAAGAAAGACTGAGAGAGCTGGGTTTGTTCAGCCTTGGGAAGAAAAAACTTCAGAAACACTTCATTGTGGCCTTTCAATATTTAAAGGAGACTTACAAGACAGATGGAGAGACACTTTATACAAGGGTCTGAAATTGATAGGACAAGGGGCAATGGTTTTAAACTGAGAGTAGATTTAGATTAGGTGTATAGAAGAATTTTGTTATGACGGGGGTGGAAGGGTTCATAGTTATGTTGGATGGGGCTTTGAGCAACCTGATCTAATGCAAGATGTCATTGCCCATGGCAGACGGATTGGATTAGATGATCTTTAAAGGTCCCTTCCAAACCAAAACATTCTATGATTTTATGATTCTATGATTCCTTAGGAGGATTTCTCCTGGTTCACTATATTGCAGTGCAAAAGATTATCTACGTATGTGTCTGAAATTTGGCAAAATACAAACGAAATAAAACTTGAAATTACCCTTTTATTTTGATCTGCTTTCAAATGAAAATCCAAACGGGTGTATTCCTTCTCCTACTCTTTTCAATGTCTATATCCACTATCTGGTGAACTGTTTATTTGGCTTTAACAAAAATGTTAGTCATACAGAGATGAGTCATAGTTTTGTTTACTGTTTATAAAGATGCTCTGATGCTTGGATGAGCTCAGTCAAAACATTGTTTGGTGATGGTAGAATAGAGCATCTGAAAGTATATAGAATAAATGATAAAAATATGCTACATTACTGCTTGTTGTTATATAGCCTGTAGTTCACGTTTAGTACCTAATGGCACAGAGCCATGAAGCACAATGGTTTTCTGAGATCAAGGGATAAAGATTCCCTTTTACTATCCGTACTATGTTACACTGAAACACAACTGCTGTGCCACAGTCAGTGAGCACTGATCAGCTTTTGGTCAATTTTGCTGGCAGGTATAAAGCACTACAGTCATCCGGATTGGAAACTTTCTTGACATGCTCTAGGCACATGTCTTTCGGAAACTGCTGCTGCCTAAATGCCCTTGGGTCTTCCTCTACTACATATGGATTTCATGAGTAAAGGTTATTTTTGTCCTCCTTAATCCATTCCCAACTTCATATTAATCCTTCATGAGTACAAAAAATCAACACAATTTTATTCCAAAAACTCACAGTTCAAGGACTGTGTAAAAATTCTCAGTAAATCAGTTCTGCCAGTGTCTGGAATTCCTTTTCTTGAGTATGTATGGATTATAAAATAAGACTGTGAAATAAGTATTTTATTCTTTCAGGAGAAACAAAGTAAGATAATTGAAAAGTAAAAGTTATTTTACTCAAACATGACCAACTCATACATTGATCTGATTATACAGTATGCTCTTAATTTGCAATGACAATAAGACAAGGGCAACTCCTAGTGATGCTCTGCGAGGATGTGTTTGCCTCAACATTTGTAAATATAGTGATCTAAACAACAAGGTTGGTACAATTAATGCTGAATAAACAAAAAGGAATAATTTTTATGTCAGAAATTAAGGTTATGTAATCTTAGAAAATATTATATACCAATTTATGATAGCAATATCGTAACAATTACCAAGTATAAAAATTATTGTTTAACTGGAATTTTATTTTATGGTATATGTGTCTTACAAACAAAATATTAATTCCATTATTTCTGTTGACTTATGTAAGAGCGGCTTTGGGTCCCAAAGTTATAATTATTTATCAGAATAACTTGTAATTTTTGAATTTTTAAAGTGAATTTTGGAAAAAAAGCTCCATGCTTGAGAGTACACTTAAAAATATTAGGTCTTTCCATGCTTTAGATACTTGGCTGTACTACATTTCCTAAAATATATGATTATCTTAAGAATCCCTCTCCAATAACAATTGAAGAAGGCAATGTGGCCCAGTATGAATGGCAGCTTGGGGCTTAAATCCAGATTGCAGTAATTTTGGAGAATTATGGAGTTGTAATGGTAGTGTAGTAACTGAAATTAGTCAATGGTAGTGATTCACAACTAAAATCAACAAACGAAAATGGAACAGGAATTATATGTTGTTGTTTGGATTCATATATAAAGTTGAATGCATTACCATATTGCTCTCATTCTGAAAAAAAAAAAAAGTAGCATTTTCTCCAAATAAATCATCTACAATATCATGTAAAGTACGGTGTTACTGAAGAGTATAAAATTAAGAAAATGTGAGGAAAGGAATAAAAATGACTATCCTTAAAATAGAGGAAATTTCAAACAAGTTATAACAGTGATATAAATTCTCTTGGATCTGCTGATAAAACTAGGCATTTGAACTGAAACCTCTCTATTCAATTTGGTGGATCTAAAAAAATTCTTACTAAATCATTTTTGTACAACAAATCCTTTATTTTTTGTTACTGCCTGTTTTCTGAGTTTTTTCTTTTTTCAGTGAATTGCAGGTGTGTAAACTTTTACAGATGATGATTAGGTATTAGTATAGATGTATATTTATTATAGTGTTTGGGGGTTTTGAGGGTTCTTTTAGGGGGATTTTTTTTTTGCAGTTGAGGATGTTAACAACACTTCCATGTTTTCTTTAATAAAGGAATACTTTATTCCTTCCTAGTTGAGATTAAAATATTAATTCTTGGAGGCCAAAGCCAGGCTTTGAACCTAAAAAATGGGTTCTGCATAACAGTTCACAAAGTGAAGGCTGTGTTTTTGACAGATTAATATGTTGAATTTGATATCCAGAAGAAACTGAGACAAGTTTCAAGTAAATCTTGGAAGTTTTTACTTGTACGCAAACCAAGTCAGTGTTCTATAAGGCAAAATAGAAAGAATCAAAAAATATTTATTATTTTTCAACATTTATATAACTGAATGGAAAAATCATAATGAAATTAGGGTGCTATGCTTCATTAGAGTTTTGAACTAATTTAAAATCTGTGCCTTGGGTTTTGCTGCACACTGGAAGTGAAAAAGACATCTTTCTGAAATGTGTGGCTACTTCTAAGGAACTCTGAGTTGTCAGTGCAGGGGCAGATATAGAATGCAAATAATGTTTATATGCTCAGGCATAAAGTAACTAGTGTAAGAAACTGAATAAATTTACTTAGAATTGTTGGAAAAGTCATCTGAGATTTTACCAATTCTATATAGTTATGTAACAAATATGATCATTGTGCATATTTTCTCACATCTAGAAGTAGAATTCTGTGCAACTGTCGTGGTTTAAACCCAACCACAAAAGCTCGTTCATTCACACCCTCCCCCCCGACCCTCCCCACTCCCGCAGGGATGGGGAGGAGAATCAAGAGAATGTAACTCCCACGGGTTGAGATAAGAACAGTAACTAAGGTATAACACAAATCACTACTGCTACCACCAATGATAATATTGATAAGAGAAAATAACAAGAGAATACGATACCACCGCCGAACGAGTTCGACCCCCCTGAAGAGAGAGAGCGTGCCCTTCCGGGTAACTCCCAGTTACCTCTTTGGGCATGACATGCTGTGGTATGGAACACCTCTTTGGCTAGTTTGGGTCAGGTGTCCTGTCTCTGCTTCCTCCCGGCCTCCCCTCGTCCCCAGCAGAGCATGAGACTCACAGAGTCCTTGGCCAGAATAAACATTACTTAGCAACAATTAAAAACAATCGGTGTTATCAGCTCTCTGCCCAGGCTGGAAGTCAAAACACAGAGCTTGCGCCAGTTACTAAGAAGGAGCAAAGCGGCTCCTGGTAAATCCAGGACAGCAACCTTAACTCTTCTGGTTTTCTGACTTTTATTGACCCTGATATATTAACCTCAATGTGTGGCTAATATTTTTTCTATAAAGCAAATTAAAATATGTCATAACAAAAGACACATGCCAAAAAAATGCATGCCCTTTCTGCATTGATTGACCTAAAAATAAAACTGGTAGAACTGGCTCCATCATGTAGCTGCAATATATTGTTAACTGAAAAAGAAACAGATTTAGTGGCTATTCTTTGCATAAATAATTACAGGGTGAACACTTTTCACTTTGCCTAGGCAGCAAATATTTTAGAATCTCCATGTCAAAATTAATTTATTTGTGTAAGAATACGGAGATGCAAAAACACAAGTAAAAAAGAAAATAATGACAATGGCCAACAGTCATTCTGCAAAGTTAGAAAAAAACCTGGATGAGAATTTGTTTTACCAGTCTTTAGAAAAATTTTTCTTTTTTATCGTCTGACTTTCCCACATATGTAATGACAGTTGACTGTTCCTAGCAGAGTTCGTATGTAAAAACACATAAAGACTGAAACTACAAATGTATTTCAGCGCTATGAATAATACACAGACAGTTCCTCAGTTAAGCTTTTTTGGCATGGTCTTCAAAATAGATATGATTACTTTTAAGTTATAAAAGCTATGTTATGTATTTTCATGACAAAGTTGCTCTTCCTTAAGTGAACACAGTTCTCTGGGTACATGCACAGTTAAAACCTAATATATATCCCCAGTTTCTTTCACTTTCAATTATGATGTCCTCTGCCATATTCTTTAAGTTAATTGAACTCTGTGTTATTTTTTTAATTTTAAAGAAGTAAAAAAAAAAATCTTAGATATAGATGATAAGTATTTGCCAATTATTTCATTTTAAACTGTAATTTATACAAAAGTACTGTGCCAAATTGCAGTGCTACAGAGGGACTTAGAGAAATACAGATTTAAACGTGATTGGCAGTTAGCTTGACATGCTTCTTTCGTCTAATGTGCTATGCAGTAAATACCACCAGTAAAGGGGATTGTTTTGTTTTCTTGGGATTTTTTTTAACTAGATCTGTGAGAAAGAGACAGTAGAACAAGCTTTATTTTCTTATAAAGCCTTGCAACCTCAGAAACTCTGAGTGTCATTAACAATGGTAGGAGAAACCTTCAAGAAAAGAATTGACACCTGAAGCTAATGAACAAATCTATCCATTTAGGATACATTGCTTACAGCTTAGTTACTGTCTTGTTATTTTCATTCCACCCTCAGTTGTTTCAAACACATTCCAAATAATCATCTCTCCAAATAAATTTTGCTTGTTCTGCCATTCTCACTCTAACCTTGTGACCTATGATATCACTGCATGCATTTCCATGTAATTTTAGAGTAGTTGATATGTCAGAGTCTGAACCCCTAACACATGTGCCCAGGAAATACCATTCATACATGTATGAACGCGCATGCTTTATCTTCTCAACCTTTGTTATTTTTTTCTGGTCTATCAATATACACTTGTAGCCATATTATTCTGTAATGATATCAATTTTCTAACTCACATTGATCCTACCTCCTGCTGCCCTTCATTACATCCTTGAAGATCAGCATGCTCCTCTTAAAATGCATTAATCAGTCATTACTCACCCCATAAAAGCCCTGAAGTCCTAGAAGAGTCTTTACTTTTACCTTTCTGTTCCCTTACTATTAATAGATAACTCCCAGCTGCTATTTCATTTTTTTTCTGCCATGAAAGCTATAACTATATGATTAAAATGGTGTGTAGGTCTAAAACTACTAGCAACTGTTCTAATTAAGGTAAAATAGCACTTTTTCTGGAAAACAATGTAGTCAATGTAAACCTCTATTAATTTAAGGGTATCATATATACATGACAGTTTCTACAGACCTTATTATTAATTATTTTTAGGTAGTCTCTTATAATCAGATTTCTGAGACTTATTTTGCTCTTTCTCTTCTGGGAACAAAAAAAAGGCAAATTAAAATTCTTTTTTCCCTTTTTTTTCCTTTTTTTTTTTTTTTAGTGAGTAGAATTTACCTTTTTTTATTAGAAAGCTCATTTTCTCAGGTTTGACTTGTGCTTAAAGAATGTTCATTATGATATTTCAACATTTGCCTTCCCTGCAGCTACAGAGAGTTTAAAAAGTTGAGGAGGACTTGGCATAACTAAGAAAAAACATGGTCTAACTAGATCTAAAATAAAGTTTTAGAATGGAAAATTAATATGTTTCCTCTAAGCATCTGTCTCTCAGTGCTGTTTGTCTGATAAACACACTGTATGAAATTACAGTTGTGGGAAAATAGGATATATATTTTAAGAAAATTCTTGAAGGAAATTAATGTTCTGATTTCTTTTTTCAATCATGCAAATTGTTTTCATTCTGAGAGAGAAGCAGCTGAAATTTGACTCAAGGAATTAAAATTAAAAAAAAACAACAAAACCACCAAACAATCCACCCTTAATTGTTTCAAATGATTTATTTAAAAAATGATGTAATTTTCATCTCTTTGCTAATAAACCTTATCTGAGCAATAACATCTTTCCTCATGTGTTTATTCATCTTTGAGTAAACAGTTATTCTGCTTAATCAGTAGGGGACTGCAAGAAAAGTGCTTCTCATTTTAAAGGATACTTAGAACTGGAACATGTTTTCTCTGCCAGTATCAGCACTCTTCAGTCCTGACCATCACGGTGTAATGCTGTTTTTGCAGGTGTCTGGGAGTGGGGCTTTTGAAAGCAGCTGAAAAAAAATATTTATCATGGAGAGTCAGTATGCCCAGAAAATATTATCCTTGTACATATATAATCTTGATGAACATTCCTTTGAATAAGAAGTATGGTCAGTTCTAAGTCCAAAACAGTGTTTCTCAGCAGAAAAGAAGGAAATACCGCATGGAAATCCTTTCTTTTTAAGCTTTTGAAGCTTAATCATTGCCATGTTATAAGTGTCTCTAACTAGTGCTTCAAGGTATTTAATAATACATACAGAAAGGGAATAAGGGCAAGGGGCTTGAAAGAGCTGCTAGAGAGAATGAAAGAACATAGACAGCATCAATGACCGATTGTAACACTTCAGGCAAAATGTTCTGTAGTTATATTATTCAGATTAGATTGCTGTTATAATTAAAAGTAGTTATTATTCCTACCTGATTACTTTCTATAGAACTTTTCTAAATGAACAAGACAATTTCATTAAAATATTTTTGCTCATCAAAAATTAAGAAATGTTTTATCCATCTTTTATATTTCTTCTAAATGACTTCAAATTAACCTACAGGGGCATATAGAAGAGACGTTTCAGTAAGCAGTGAAATGAAAATTTGACACACTCTCATTTAAGCTGTAAAGACGCAACTGAATTTAAACAAACAGAGGGGCACCAGTTTAAATTTGCTGGAGATCCAACCTCATGTAACTTGTAGATAGTAACTGACATTTTGTTATTGACTATGTGTGCCGTATCACCTTGAGACAAAGCTCAATAAAATCATTGGGATTTTTTCTACTTGTCCACTAGATTTAAGACTAGGCCTTCATTTGGTAGGGTTTCTTTCTAACTTCTCTTTTGCAATACGCATTTATCATGTAGAAGTTTCTATTATTTCCTAGTCCGTAGCTAATTAGGCAATGTATAAAAGTGATTTTGTGAAAAAAATTGATTAAGAAAAGTGCAGATATTAATTACAGTTTAGATCTCTTTCATACCAACAATGACATTTTCTACCAATTTCAGGAGGCTATCTTACAAACAAGGATCACATGGCAAATGACAAAATGATTGCCAAAGAGACCTTGAGGCTAGAGGCTGACCAAAGGTCTGAAATGGCATCTTAGAGGTCTGAAATATGAAGTAAGTAAGCATAGTCACCAGCTTACAGACTAGAGACTAGAACTCACCTGCATTTTTCAGTGTATCCACAAAAGCCATTTTATTTTAAGTGATAAATTTACTTCATGTTTATAATTTTAGGCCAAAGGGATACATAAAAAGGAAAAAATAATCAGTCTTCTCAATAAGCATACTGACAAGCATTGTGATGTTTGTTTCGTTATTGGTTTGGTTTGGGTTTTTTTTGGGGGGGGGGCGGAACTGTTTATTTTATTGCTTTTTAAAAAACAAATCATGAATGTAAACTTTTGAAGTTCATAGAAATTGGACTGTTTTGATTGGTTTATGTCCGTGGGAGTCATTTCCTGGGGAGCTTCTGTTGAACTATACATATCCAAAGAGTTGCACACAAATACACTGGGGAAACTATAATGACAAAACTAATTTGTATGCAGAATGATAATATGAAGTCTTTTTAAAGGCTTCAGTTGGACTTAGGTGATTCATAGTTTGTTCTTACCTTTTGCCACAGGGATAAATCACAGCCACACTGCAAATTTGATTGCGTATGGAGAGCATGTCGGAGGAAAACTGTAGCTAGAGCCTCAGGGTGCACCTTACTGAAACAAAACAGGAAAAAAAAAAAAGAAAAGAAAGAAACACAAAGACAATATGAAATTTTTAAAAATTATAAAGACATACAGGTTGGGAAGGGGACGCTTAAGTGGAAGAAACTACATTCTACATGGATTAGACTGCAAATAACTTGTTTGATGTAATATGCTTCTTATCAGGTTACTACTTTAGACCTTCACTGAAACCAAGGAATGATGGCAAAGAAATTGTAATAAAAAAATCTTTAATTTAAATAAAAATGAAGATAAACTGATTTAGGGAAACATAATTTTATTGAAGGAGACAAAGCTGGGTTCAGCAATTGAGGACACAGAAAGCAAAAAATAGACATGAAGTTTACATTTCTTAAGTCAAAGGAAGATAACAAAGGTCACACAGGTTAATTTCAGAAGAGAAAATATAAAATAGGATTAAAATTTTATTAATTCCATCCAAAGCAGATGAAATGGAATATATGTCTCATTAGTTTCAATAAGGAAACTCAAAACAGATATTATGTATTTAATTTAGTAATTTGTGGCAGAAAATAAAAAAAAGTTATTAACAGGAGGCAAGATAAGGTTATATCATGAGGTAGGCTTTAAAATCTATTTGGGAATATATTTAGATTAAAGCAAGGTAAGGAGGAAGATGTAAGTCTACATTTTATTTTAAAAGTGTAGGGGAGAAAGCCTGGTAAATATGGAGCAGGGAAACATCTGCATACAAAGTCAGCACAGCCAATGACAATACCGCAGTCTGTGTCCAGATTATTTCAAGCTTTTTAGGAACAAAATGTGTGTCTCCATGGAATATCTAACAAAGGTAAGATATTGTTTCCCTGAAGAGCAGATAATTCATTAGCCCAGCAATAAGTATGTGGCTGTATACAAATTTTTGTGCCAACAAACAAAGAAATAAAAGAAAAGAAATAAAACTAATTAACTAATTACAAGAGGAATAAAATAGAAATAATATTAAACGTTTAATATTAAAATATATTACGTTATTTCATAGAATCAAAAAATATGTTAAAAATTTGCAGCTGCAGTGAGATATTGTTCTAATAGGTAATCATACAAAAAAATCAACCAACCAACCAAATAACTTATTGATCTGGCTTTCAGAAATAAGCAACATGAAAGAAATACCTATGGCAATGGTCTAGCATAGGATGTAATTCATATGTCTTCATGTTGGTATTTCTTACAGATTTTTCTTCTCAGGACATTGAACTTTAATTTTATGCAGAATTAATCAACAAACACTCTGTTCTAGATGTCCCAATGTCTGCTTCAATGAATAAAAATATATATTAATGTTTGTTTTACAAAAATGAAATACAGATATATCCCAATCTCAGCCTCGTGGTTCAAAGTAAGCATATTATGGAAAAGTTCAACTTCAGAAAGCACACATTCTCTCACAATCCTACTGCCAAAACCAGAAATATACTATTTTTTTGTTTCTCACTTGGTGTATCATAGGTAATATTGAGACAATAAAACTTTCTATTGATTATCATTCTTCCTGTGCTTCATATATGAGCTCAAGATCTATATGCAATTTATGCTCATACTATCTAGAATTACGATTGGGATTATTTTAGCTCGCAGTATAGTTTTCAAGTCTGTGTCAAAAATGAGAAGAAGTAAAATGCATGTTCTTTGCAGAGGATTTTTTTTAATTGTCTTCTAGTTAGGTGGCATACAGGATTACATAGAGTAACAGATCCAGACAGTATAAAAAAGTGTGCTGACATTCACCTGCTTCATTCCCTCTTCCAATTCACCAAATGTAGTGATTCATTCTATTGAGTTTACTAATAATATTCAATTTTAAATATATTTAAAAACAATGCTGAGACTGTACTTTATTACTTCCAGTCCTTATACGAATTATAGTTCACAGACCCATTGCTTGTTCAGAGCTGTTTTCCCTGGATTGTTTTCCCAACAGTGAAATAAAGATACTATTGAAGGATGACCCATGTTTAAATTCCTTATTTTTAGAACATCAGACAAAATCTGGGGTCCTTAGGTATAAGGTTAAGACTCACTTCCTTTGTTGCGGTTCATCGCATATTTGCATTGTTTCATTCTGTGTTTGGAATGGATCATAAGTGGAAAATATGTATTGAAGTATATATTGTGGACGGAACAAGATTTCTGCTCACAGTGTGAGGGTGGACTAAAGGAAGTAAGTGCTTATTTTAGGAAGTAACATTTAAGAAACAAGGAATCATAGGTAACACTGAAAAGGTGATATTTCACTTCAGTAAACAGGATTTAAAGCAACTGATGAATCATCCAGTGCCATTTGAGATGATAGCTTAGGATATTGGAGACATCTGCACAGGGATGGTAGATAAGTCTTAAGATCAGTGGAGACCTCTGCCATCTGGGTCTGGGTCATATGGATCTAAAATAGCAAGCATCAAATATAGCTACCTATATTTAAACAATATTTTACTCTTTAATAACAATATTTTGTTATTAAACTTTCCCACTGGTTTGAAGAATCACTAAAGTAATTTTTCACTTATTTGAACACAGGAACATTCTGCTAGCTGTGCTGCTTTCAGTAACCTGCCTGGCCTGCAGACCTTCAACAAGGAGGGTGCTGGTCTCCTGTAACTCCTGTGTCCACCTGTCCCTTCTTAGAAAGGAGACTTCAGCTACACTGACATGTTGATGTTTCAGATACCATTGGCCACCTCAAATAGCATTAAACTCCTATATTTAGACATCTGTATCTTTCCATAGGTATCTAGCTTAAAATGAGCTGATCTTATTTCTAGGCTCCAGTGACTTCGTTGATTAGCTCTTCCTCGATTATGAAGTAAGATAAGATACATAGCTCACATGTAGGTGCTTGAATTTGTGTATTAATCTAAAACTGAATTTCATATATAGCAAAGCATTACCATATTTAATCACCCAGACAGATTTAAACCAAGACAGATTTAATCTAGTAGACTAATTGAAAAATCCCCTCAATTTCAGTTGACTTTATCTTGTGCAGAATGGTTTGACCAGCTTCAATTGCTGCAACTGTTCTAAAACCTAAGATGTTATCATTTTAATAGACAGTGCTTAATAAAGTATTTGTTAGTTTTGTATGTTGTGTATAGTTTTCAATCTACATGAACCTGCATGTGCTTTACTGAATATTATTTCTAAAAAAGCTAACCCTTTAAAAGTACAAACAAATTGTATCTCAGTGTTCTAACATTCAAAATGTTACCTGTGCTGGCAGAGAATTTTGTCACAGAGTCATAGAACCATGAAATGGTTTGGATTGGAAGGAAGCTTCAAATACCACCTTGTCAACCCCCCTGCTATAGGGGCAGGGGCATCTTTCAATAGATCAAGTTACTCAAAACCCCATCCAAGCTGACACTGAACTCTTCCAATGACAGGGCATCTGCAACTTCTCTGGGCAATCTGTTCCAGTGTCTCACTACTCTCACAGCAAAGAATTTGTTGCTTATATGCCATCTAAATCTACCGTCTTTCAGTTTAAAAATTATTGCTGCCTGTCCTATCACTACTAATGTCCTCTGGTATTAATTTTATTAAACAGTATTGTATACTTAGATTAATAATATTTTTGCTATTTTCTTTTAATTATTACTATCAGAAATTGAACTTTCAATTATGCCTAAATTTGTCTTATGACATACTACATGTATCAGACACTATCTATAATTTTATATAAATAAAAATAAATATATTTTATAGCTCTATAAAAATATAGATAATATAAATATAAATATAAATATAAATATAAATATAAATATAAATATAAATAAATATAACTATAAATATAACTATAACTATAACTATAAATAAAAATAAAAATAAAAATAAAAATAAATATAAATATAAATATAAATATAAATATAAATATAAATATAAATATAAATATAAATATATAAATAAATAGAAGTAGAATTCATTGTCATTTCTAAATTCATCTGTTCAACTATTATCACAGATCTCTGATAGCAAGCTGTCCTTTCCCACTTCTTGCTCTCAAAACAATGTCAGAATAAAGATGGTGTCTTCAAGAATAAGTTACTTAATAGGCTATCCTTCTCAAGGTCTTCATCTTGCTTTTATTACTCCCTGAGCATTCAATAAACACTGAAGATAACTAACTTGCCTAGTATCCTTTTCGTTTTTTTTAATAGTTTCAGTGTGCACATTTTTAGTGATGTTATGGCTGTATTAAATATTGCTATACATATTTTGAAGTAACTTTTTGTGTATAAATAACAGAAATTTAGCTATCTGTCAATTCAAATTTAGTTTAACATTTAAGACATTAGAAATGTTGTTTGGTCAGTCAGCACAGAATGGTACTTCAGTCAGTCACCTTTGCCTTTATAGTGTGACATGGTTTTGTATATTGTCATGCTAGCTGCAGAAACAAGCACTTCATTTTATACTGGCTCAAAAATCTCCTGATAAAACATCGAACACTGACATATTTATTCTGAATAATTTCTTCTGATGAATTGAAGCTGAACTGCTGAACAAGTCATCTTGTTAAGATGACATTCAGGAACAAGTTTAATCCCTGTGTGAGTAAAGAAGGGTTGTACAGCTGCATGGTCACAAATATGTCATGTGATGCACTTATCATGTGTGTCGCAAATTTGAGTTGATATTCAGTACCTTTAGTCTCCCCTGTAAATTTTCACCTGCCACATCCAGCAGTGAAAAACTTGAGTTCAAGAGAAGCACGCTTGTATGATGTGTAGTAGTGATCATGATAGGTGTTCCCAATGACTAATATTTCAGACTTGGACCTATAAAAGTTGCTCTTTGCCTACTGATTTAAATGTTACTCCAGGATAGTCTTACAGGTCAAGATGTTGAAATGAATATTTAGTATTCAGAAATCTATTTTTGGGTAGTCCCACTCATTCTTTTACCCCTGTGATCCTTACCTTGGGCAAAGTATATAACAGAGCAGTCACGGCTTCCAGAAGTGCTTTTAATCATTCTGGTTTTGCCGAAGCTTATAAACACAGATAGTGTTATAAAAATAAAATTTCATACTTTTAAAAACAGAAGTTAATATTTTTTAATTTTGGATATGTTCTGATTCCTGTGTGTGAAGTGATTATGAAACTTCTGTTATGTTTGCACTTACTGACTCACTTTTAAATTTTAAACATTAAGTGGCTTATATAGAAGTCCATAATGAAGTCATTTATTAGTCAAAACACAAATGGATAACATATAAAGAATTTACAGTGCAATTATGGAACCTTAGTGCTAAAGTGAGGATTTGAAAAAGTATGAAAATACTATTTGGTCTCCTATTTTATGCAGAAACTTTGTGTGATTATATTCTTATATCTTAGAATTATTTTCCCTGAGATCAAATAATGAAAGTTCTTCAGAGTTCGTGTATGAATACCACCCA
Source organism: Lathamus discolor (assembly GCF_037157495.1). NCBI lineage: Eukaryota > Metazoa > Chordata > Aves > Psittaciformes > Psittacidae > Lathamus > Lathamus discolor. Next base: position 47,511,570 of record NC_088884.1, on the reverse strand, counting down.
ACTCTGGAATCAGAACCTGTAAAGTGAATGGAATCAGTATCAGAACCTGTAAAATCAGAACCTATAAATGGAATCAGAACCTGTAAAATGATTGTCTGAAGGTTCCGATTATAGAAAAATTGTAGCCATTTAAAACCAAGATGCTTGTGAGCAGAGCTTTTTAGCTGAAATACTGCAGTAATGTAATCATCGAAGAAGTAGAAGATATTTCCATAATTCAGTGGTCTTAATCCTCTTTTTTTACTCTTTTAAAATTATGTCTGTGTCATGCTCAAATGAAGGTTAGTCAGCTGAGACTGTTCCCGATTTGTAACAGTAGTTCAAACAGGCTCTGTTTTGAACAAACATGTTATTGCTCTTAACTGAGCGCACAGGACAGGCACTCCACTTGCTCTCTGTGATAGGTCTGATGCCCAATGAGTACACCCTTTCCTGTAGGATGATTCTGGTGCATGGTGCATGCACAGCTAGCTCAGCAGTTCTTACATATGTGCAACTTAGAGCTGAAGTCACTTGTGAAAAAGTGATTTAGCCTCCTAAACTATGTAGACTTTTTTGAAAAGTTTGACTTTAAACTTTACCTGAAAATTCTTATCTTCAGTGTTGCAAAAAATTAATCTTTGTATGTATTTTTTTATTGAGGATGTTTTAAATTCTCAGTCCAGGTGCTTGTACTGCAGTACTCTAATTTGAGAAAAAAGGAAAATAAAATAAAATAAAATGAAGTGTATTAAAATAGACTGTCACATGTAGACCAGAATCCAGCAGGCAACTTATCCACTGTCAGGAAACCCTGACATAGAACCCCCATACAGATACATGCAGAGAAAACTTGAAACCCTTCCAACATTTTTTCACAGTTCAGTTTATGGAATTGAAATGCAGCTTCATGATATTAATGTATTTTGACATTCTCGGACAACAGACCAGCAGTTCTGTTATAATAATTCAACAAGACTAGTGGTGTGCTGTTACAGTGTGGCTCTATGAACAAGTCACTGCAGGACTGTATATTTGTAGTGAGTCATCTGCTTTGAGATAACTGAGTTCAGGCACATGTCACGCTTCAGGCAGCTTTTCCTATCTTCACAGTTGTCTAAACCACCTCCAATTACCTTTATACTCCTATCATATAAACTTTTTTCTTTAGACCCTTTTTACCTACTTCTCTTCTGCTGCACATCTCAACTTAGCCAATGCTGATGTGACCTAGTTTACCAGCCATGGTCTTGTTCTCTGTAATTTCAGATCCCAAAATTGTGCTTTTCATTATGTAAAATGTTGTGAGAGCATGTATGTGACCCTACACCATGAATCACTGCCTTGCTGACTTGTTAACAAGTTATTGCCCATTAGCTGATCCATGATAACAATTCACATGTGAACTCTTGTCCCACAGTACTTAAGAAGCAATTTATCCCTTTTTTCATGATAAGTTAAGTCACATCAATCTATTTTGCATTTACTACAGTCCACAAGATCCCTACACTGATTTATAATTCTGTGTGTGAAGGGTCTTGGTCAGTGGTAAACTTGAGGTAACTCAGAGACACCACTCTTTGAAGGATCAAAGATTCCACTTCAGAAGTGGCACCAAAGACTGCACAAATACCATTATGCTAGGCAAAACATTTCCTTTAAAATGGCCATCCCATGGGCAAACTATTTCCATGCTGAATTATATATTGTTTTATTAAAGCTTCATTTCAATTTACTAGGTTTCATTGACAACGAAAATGCTTTCATGTATTACATACCTTTGTCCCGCATCTGAAATGAAGACTCTTGTTAATCATCATTTGAATGATCCCCTTGAAAACAGCTAGAGTCGGTTACTTATGTTTCTTTGTACTTTATTAATTTTAGAAGACACAAACTGTTATTTATTGTGTGGGGCTGATTCTGACATATAATCACATCAGTACTTTTTTACATTAGAAATAAAGTTATCTATTAGATATTAATAACATAGAATCAGAATCATAGAATAGTTAGGGTTGGAAAAGACCTTAAGATCACCTAGTTCCAGCCCCCCTGCCATGGGCAGGGATATCTCCTACTAAACCATGTCACCCAAGGCTCTGTCCAGTCTGGTCTTGAGCACTGCCAGGGACGGAGCATTCACAGCTTCCCTGAGCAACATATTCCAGTGCCTCACCACCCTCACAGTAAAGAACTTCTCCCTTATACCTAATCTAAACTTCCCCTGTTTACGTTTGAACCCTTCACCCCTTGTCCTACCACTACAGTTCCTAATGAAGAGTTCCTTCCCATCATTCTTGTAGGCCCCCTTCAGATACTGGAAGGCTGCTATGAGGTCTCCCATGCAGCCTTCTTTTCTTCAGCTGAATGGCTCCAATTTTCTCAGCCCGTCTTCATAACGGAGGTGCTCCAGCCCCCTGATCATCCTCATGGCCCTCCTCTGGACTCCCAACAGCTCCATTCTTGATGAATTTGGGTGTTGAAAAGAATTTAAGAAATCATTATCTGTAGAGGAAACATATTCACCTAAGCTTACCTTTAGTCATATGAACATTTCCTTTACTATCAATACAATGTTTATACTCTTTAAATTGAATCTGTTAAAGGCTATGTTGTGTTTGATGGCCCAGAAATTGAAGCATTGGAAATATATGAATCTGAATGGAGATTTTGTTCAAATCTCTAAATATAAAGTTTGAAGATAAAAATTCTTTGTATGGTCTCCCAACACTTCAGCAAAAACTTTGTCAAATTTTACCTTGACATTGTGGTTAATTAATATGTAGCTATTGAGGTTGTTTGGGGATTTTTTTTTTTTTTTTAATTCCTCATGCGATAGAAAAGCAAATCTTTTATAAATAAAAATTATCATGTTATGATTTTCATTTTGAATATTTGAAGAAACAGTGACCATGCAAACAGAGCTGCCATCTTGTGGATAAAAATGTCCTAAGAGCAGGTGGTTCATGTTGCTAGAATGCAGGAAAAAAAAGTGTTAGTAATAGTTATACACTCTACCTGAGCTGGCATTCAGCTTGTACATAGGATTATGAGAGCTCTAATTTTGAGCTTGCACATTCAATCTCTAAAACCTTTTATAACCTGACTGAGTTCTCAAAAAATCTTTAGACCTTGCCCTTCCAATATTAATAATGTATAGGTTAAACAACACTGAAGAACCACTTGTGTATTTCAATTAGTGTCTGGTGCAGAGCTATGTTTTGTAATATAAATAATTGGTTTGACCATTAAATTGATGTGACAGAAACAATTGTCAAGTAATTAAATGCAGTAATGTTTTCAACTCATGGGAAATATATACTAATAAACCTGAGTTTCACTTTGCTTGAGAACTAAAGTATACATTCTTGTTAGATTCTTCGGCATTATTCATATGCCAATAATATTATGTTATAGAAAGAAATTATATAGTTAGTTACTAAAAGTCATTGGTCACTTCTCTTTCATTCTCTTGCTGTTTCTTTCTTTCTTTTTCCATGTGATTTGTATTTGAGACTATGATGTCAAAAGATATCACCAGGAACAGGACCTCCATTGTCTGTGCCAAGTGTGAGATTTAACAAGCTAGTCTCTTCAGATAAAAAATTCATGGCAGGATGATAGAAGTATATGAATTGCATGTTGCTGGATGTCACATGCAGTCATGCACACCTTCCTTTGAGCTCTTGTAACCTCTTGCATATGCTTACTTAAATGATTTTTCATTTAAAGAAATGGCTTTACAACTTTTTTGTTGAATTGACTTACTACTACTGCATATGTAAAAGTATGATTTAAATCCTATATATATATATTTTTCCATTTCTGATATAAATAATTTCCAAACGGTTATAACCTATGTGTGAGAGCATCTGAAAGTGTGAAAAACGCTGTGTGACTTGATTAGGATCATGGAACTGCTCTGTTATCTACAGTATTACCTTTGTTCAGCCTGAATCTCCAAAGTCACCCATGTTTTTACAAACACTAGTAATAGGTAATTTTTTTGTTTTTAAAACAAAGAGCATGTACAAATTGATAATTTATCACTAATATTTATAAGTCATTCAATTTCAAAACATTATTTATCATATACAACTGCAGAAAAAATACTTTTTGAAAAAGAAAATGTCAAAATTTACAGGAAATTTACTAAGAAATATTCTCCACTAAAATTCTAAATCAGCATTTGTACAACCCATTCCAAGTAAATTTTCTACTAATGTAAGTTACTGCTTAGTTCATAAAGCATAAGCTCTGTATTATCACTGTAGATAACATGCTTTACGAACACTGAAGACTAAGAGTGCAGCACTCTACCATTAATGACTGTCTAGCAGGTAATCTGTGAGCTTTTTGCTCTGTTAAAGAATAATGTGTAGTCTGTGTAAGAATAATAAATGTATAGAACTTTATTTTCTCATGGTAAAGTTAACTAGATATGGTTATTCTTCAGGCCAAGTCAGCCCATGTAATCAAATCTTGGCAACGATGTGATCTGTTTGGTCTAGACTCCTTATAGCACTAAATATTCAGTAGAATATAACCTGTACATATGTAATGGCTTAAGAATATCTTATCAATAATTCTTTTACTCATGACTCATATCTTCTTAGCAATCACTATGTCTTACCTTTATCCTTAATCATACAAAACAAAGCTGGCATTCCCATTGTCCAAATTGTTATTTTCTGATCTGTGATTCAGTTTTGTTAGTTTGCATGGTAATGGATCTTTTGTTATGTATGTTTCCATCTGAACACTCATGTTTTCTGAGAAGAAATAAATGAACAGCGGTTTTCATTTTAGCCTAAAGTATGTTTTGACTAATAGGTTAGCCTCCAGATCCCCATACAGAACTGATGTTTATTAAGTCCACCATATTTAATCTCCTGAGTCTCTACAAGTTAGTGATAAGAACTACAAGCAAATGGCAGAGCTGTTTATCAAGTTTATTCTAGAAATCTTATGTTTCGTGTCTTTTATATTAAGCTAAACCATGTTTGACTATATTTTGGTTTTTCTGTTTGTTTGGCTTGGTGTGGTTGGTGCTTTGGTTCTGTTTTTTTGCCCAGAGAACAAATTGAGTAAGACAATTCTTAATTTTTTTTTTTTTTTTCTAATGAGGGATAGCAGACCATAAATAAACTAGTGTGGCATATAGTTTACTGCAAATACTGAATCAGGTTCCTATCCATTGAAAGAAAAGATCAGTTTCCAGGAAAAGAAAAAATAAAATAATTGATATAGAACAAAAGAACAAAAAAAAAGTTTGCTGCAGAAGATTTATTGCATTTTTCTGTAGAGCAATAGGAATTTTTGTCACTTAAAAGGGAGAGATGCAAATATTCATTTACAGAAAAAACAATTCTTTAAGCACTGATTTGAACTGATTTAAAAGTTCACGTGATTTATTATATTGCCTGTAATATAGCAAAATACTTAACACCACTATATTTAGCACATAATACATTTGGCAGTGTGTTTCATGCTTCATTTACTACAGAATGTCTGGGCTGCTACTTAGCATTCAAAGAATAAGTGTGCATGTGCACTTGTGCATCTCTTTTTCTATTAGTTTTAAATACTTAAAAAGGCACAGGAATCAACCTGAATTGTGACAGAGATGTTCTTGAATTTACACCCTCTTTCCAGTGTGTACCTTTATTAATCTCATGGCTTAAGAGGAGGCAGTGCAAAATCATTTGAGAAGTGGGTTCTCCAGGTGCTGCATGCATTAACCTTTCCTTTAATACCTCTTCTGTACAATATTTTGTTGATTACTGTCATTTAGTAAACAGATTATGAAAATGAAGTTACCTGAGGGTCTTGTTTAACAATGTAAGCAAATTAGTTTTTTAGAATTTTTTTAATTGCAACAGTCAATGGTATCAGTAACAAGCTGCACCCGCCTCTTCTGGTCCCCAGAGCAGGAGCTTCTTCTACAGGTTTATTTTCAGAAAGGAAAAGAAGAAAAAAAAAAAAAAAAGGGGTGGGGGGTGGGGGTGGGGAAGAGTGGGGGTGGAGAAAATAAAAATTATAAAAAAAAACAAACCACAAAAAGAAAGGGGAAATAAAAGAAAGGGTTAAAAATAAGAAGATCCCAGCTGTGTGTGTGTATATAATGATTGGAGAGACACATTTCAATCCGTGGCTGGCAGTTTAGGGTTAAGGTATGATTCCAGGTGATGGAAACCAATGAGAGTAGCCCGGTTGCTGTGCCTGACATCATCCTGCCCGGGAGCACCCAGTCCGGCCGGGGCAGCACCCAGCCGCCGCACCAGCGCCGCCGGGATGTGATGGATATTTACAGCTCTTCCTTGAAAGCAAATTGTCTCGCTTTTGTGTGAGGCCCAGGGATCGTTCAGGCTGCCTGCTCGCACATAGCACTGCTGGATCGAGCTGAAGCAATTGTTTTCCCTGTGTCTGGTAAGAGTCTGGTCTGGTTTACCTTCCCTTTCAGAATAAAGGTGATGCCCCTAACCTAAGAGGAAAATTGCTTTCATAGTTTAGAGGCTTATATAGCTATAATATGTAAAAAAGTAGCTTGTACTGCCAAAAAGGAGATCTTTTAGAAAGGGAATATTTTAAAGGAAAAACAAGTCTGTGTCTGGCAAACTCTACAATACAGAAATAAATAGCCTGCATGTTTATGATGCTCTTTAGGTGAACTTAAGAGTTATTAGGCTGACAAGACCATTGCACAGAACAGTAATTTAATACCTATATCTTTCTTTTCTTTTCCTTTAACACCTATATTTTTCTATTGAAATCTAGCTTTTGTTGACGAACAAAGAAATAGGGAGATTCAAGAACAGGGATTTTAATGTGGTACCAACTTTAAAAAATATTCTTTGATATTTTTGTAGTTTTAAATAAAAACCCATGAAAATCAATACCAAGATGTTCAAGTTTCTAATTTTGGAATTAGTTATAGTTGCTTTGTTTTGCTAATTTCTGTATTTCAAAACAATAAGGAACTGAGTCAAAAATTAAAAGTGTTCAATGTACAATATGCTGACAAAAAACTACCTAACAAAGGAGGTTTGGTTTGTTTGTATGTTTTTTCTCTTTATGTTCTGTAACACCTATTAAAAATGTATCATTCTGTAGCTATGAGTGTGGACAGAGGCTGGAGAACTGCGTATATCTTTTACATTGTTAACAGCATTGTGATTTGCATAGAGGGAGGAGGGAAAGGGGAAGGATTCTGTCTGTCTAACTTTCTAATTTTGAAAAAGTACATTTAAAGCTTCTGAACCAATGTGGATTTAAGAGACTAGAAGTGACACTGACGTTGACAAATCAGATGAAATAAAGGATTTAATTGACTGAAGGAGTTCAGGGGCTACTGTATGAAGAATCCAATAACCAATTTAACTAGTCAAGTAGTGCACCTAATAGGAAATAATCTATAGCATACTGTCCTGGGTTCAGCAGTAGCAGTCTTTTAAAATGCTAATTTAAAAGCTTTATGACTTTTATTTTATAGTGATTTTAATTCACTAAATAAATAAGCCACTTAAGAACACTATGCATTTATTTCCGTAATCTGTGATTATACAATACAAAGTTTTAAATAATGACATATGCAGTGAGTATTACAAGTGTTTGTAAAACTGAGTTATATTGTCATTCAATCTATCTACGATTAAGTCTGCTCTAATCACTATTAGAAGAATAGCAGGTTTTTTTCAGCTCAAACACCACTTAAGACAGTAGGGTTTCTCAGCTGTATTATACTTTTGTACTTTTTACTACTCCAGTCCTATCTATGCACCTCCTCATATTTACCATTCACTTCTGGATTTGTAATGCGCTCAAGCAATCCCAAGCTTCTATTAAATGCCATACCTATGATATAGGTGGGTTTGTTAAAGGGGAACCTTCATTATAGTTTTCTGCATTTTCACTAGCAAAAGGCAGATATCCCAGTTCAAAGATGAAATGACCATGGCCTATAAGTGATAGAAGTATTTGATGTTTTAATTTAGCCTCCTTGCTTAGATCATTAACAGACTTAACTAAAACTTGCATTGTGCCAGCCTTGTGGTTATGCCTTTAACTTATTACTTATGTATTTTTTTCATTAAAAAGTTAAAGTCTTTTAACCGCTTCCTCAGTTTTACATATCTATATACTGCATAGGTCCTTGTCGTTTGTCAGTGCTTCATTATTATGCTTCATATCAGATCGCACTATAATTCTGTTCCTAAAATTTACATATGAAAAAATTATCTGTTATTTCTGCTGAAATATAGGATGATGGATATAACATAGATTTAATGCTGATTTGCTACATTCTCATGATGTTCTGATCCAAAGCATTAAAAGACTGGTTTTGATATATGAATCCTTTAAAGTACCAATGTACACTGATTTATTAGATAGTAATCATGGACCTATGCAAGCCAAGGAAACTTAATTATATGAAAATCCAACAGATAACAATCAACTTTCACAGAAAATGAGGCTTTCTAGTTTAGTTAAGCTTTCAAAAGAAAGAAGTCTCCTCTAGAAGGCAATTTTATGAGAAAAATATGGGGCGCATTTTTTTAGTCAGAAACTAAGACTAGATTAGATTAAAAAAATAGAGAAAATCATATTTCTTTATGGCAAAAAACAGTGTTGCAACTTTTGTTTTTCTTTAAAATAATAAAGGTAACTATGAAAATGATAGCAAGCATAGGGACTGCATAACAGATAGACCATTGATGTAGGGAAGTCTTTCTTATCCTGTACTTGAAGGACAGATTCAGTCCACAGAGCATACTCTGTGAAGTCAATGCCCTACTGTATTAAAGAAAGAATTAACATTAGGTTGCTTGATTATGAGAACAGGTCGTTTTATTTGTCTGATTTTCTATGAATGAGTCAACCCATCCATTTTCACAATGACATCCGGTAACAAGCCTTACAATGAAGATTTGAGTCATTCCTCCTACACAAGATACTCACTTTTCTTGTCAGATAATTTGAGCAAAATGGCAAAAGGGGTTTCTTTTTTGATAAAAATTCAATGCATTCTATTTTCATAGAGAAAATAAAAGTGTCAACTAAGCATAAATATGAAAATAACATCGATTGTTGAAAAAGTATCCATATCACCAGTAGTAAAAACATGAACTAAAAGTAATTCTTCTTCCTCTCTAACTGGCAAAGGGAAATTATCCTTAGAAAATACAAATCAAAGAAGGATTGCAATTGCACATTTTCTTCTATATCTAGTTTACTATAAGCACATGAGGCAGAGGAATTCCTTCATGCTCCAAGCTTTCACCCAAGAGTCAGGTTTTTGGTTTATCCAGGATATGTCACAAGGAGGCTCCTTTAGGAACATCCAGATCATAAAAAGCAGCCACAAAACCTTGTGCTGCAGCCTTCCTCCTTCTCCATCGATGAGGTTCCCTACGCGTAATGGTGCCAGAGTCTACTCTGTTCCCTTAACTTTTCTCTCATTACACTCCATTACCCAAGCCAGAAAAAAAAATTAAAATATTGTTTTCATGCACATAGCTGTGAGATTTATTTTTTTGTTTTCATTTCTCTGTTTGTAAATTGAAAGAGAACAGAGATTATAAAAGTATTTGCAATACAGGAAATGTGAGATGTGGATCTGTATCTGTCCCTCCAAGTCATTGTTTGCCTTTAGAAAGAAATGCAGATGTAGAGATATGGAAAGCACACCATGGACATCCTGCAATAAGACAACTAATTGGATGACAAAAGGATGACCTAATGTAGATCACACATCTGTCATATGGTACAGACACATACAACTTTTTTGTTTTCTGTTTTGCTTTGCTTTACTTTATTTTGAATCTTAAACAAAGTCTAATGGATATTCTGATAGACAATTTATAACCCAGATTTCAAGGTAGTTTTGCAGTCTCAGTTTTGATCTTTCGCCTTGTCCTGGGTTTAGCAGTAACAGTTAAGTTTTTCTCCTTCTTAGTAGCTGGTGCAGCACTGTGTTTTGACTTCCAGCCTGGGAACAGAGCTGATAACATTGAAGTTTTTAGTTGTTGCTAAGTAATGTTTACTCTGACTAAGGACTTTGTGAGTCTCATGCTCTGCCAGGGACGAGGGGAGGCCGGGAGGAAGCACAGACAGTACACCTGACCCAAGCTAGCCAAAGGGGTATTCCATACCACAGCACGTCATCCCCAGGGAGGTGACTGGGAGTTACCTGGAAGGGCATGGACTCTCTTCGGCAGGTCGGACTTCTTTTGGCAGGTGGTATCATATTCTCTTCCCTTGTTATTTTCTCTTATCATTATTATCATTGGTGGTAGCAGCAGTGATTTGTGTTATACCTTAGTTACTGGACTGTTCTTATCTCAACCCGTGGGAGTTACATTCTCTTGATTTTCCTCCCCATCCCTCCGGGAGTGGGGAGAGGGAGGGAAGGAAAGAACGAGGGAGAAAGGGGAGGAGGGAGGGAGTGAATGAGTTGTGTGGCTGGGTTTAAATCACGACATGCCTATATACAGCATGGTGCTTTTTATTTCCATAATTGTGTATTTCCATATAGGAGTGTGACACTGTGAGTGCACAGAGTCACTCCTACATGGTTTAGTGAGAGCAATATTAATTTTAGTTAATTTCAGTCAGGAAGGTTCCTCTTAGAATCTGTGGAGAGAAAGCATCTACAAAAAAAGGATTTATGTCATTGTTAAGATAATTATTTCAGTTAGATGAACTAGAATCACTCTCTCAGGGGTCAAATTCTCTGTAAAGACAACCTGCCTGAATACTTTCAATTAGGGTTATCTAACTCCCAGACTTTTAAATATGGTCTAATTAAGATCTTTAAGATTTTTGAGTAGCAGTGCATCCCATCAGAAACATAATAAATAAATAACTAAACTAGTGTACCCATTATTTACTGCATGTTTGAGTCACAGTTATTTATTTCTTCAATAGATGTACTCTGGATTTCATCTCTGTAGCAGCAGGTGTGTTGACCAAAGTGCTTGGCCCAAGACTTTAAAGTTGCATAGGTATTTGCTGGCAATCAGGAAATGTAAAGGTTTTGGGGAATGTATATCCATGGCTGGCAGTAAAGGGGAGTATGCTCCATCTTTTACATTCTTTCAAACATTGTCACCCATGCTCAAAGCTCTTCTTATTCCTGTCATTGACCATTTGTTTACCTGCTCCTAGAATCATTGGAAACTCTAGCTATTGCTCATATATACTGCATATTTTCAAAGTATTACAACTTGGTTAAATTTTATTGGATTTTCCCCCCTAAAAGACAGAGATAGCACACACATTGTTTCTCCTGCCAGTCCCTGCGCTAACATTAAGGACTCTCCAGATATCAAAGTATTGAGCATGGTCAAAAAAATGTCACCTGTCTAGTCTCATCCTCTGACAACAGCAGCAGTTGTCAGTATCTATACTTTCAGGACAAATGGTCAGTGTCCATAGTGGTAAAAAGGAATTTTTAAACACAGACATGCTTTCGGTTGTCAGTCAATTATTTTGGATCAGCCTCTATGCAGGAGCTCTTAAGCAATCCTCTGAATATCACGATAGAGTACTCTACCCCTATGCATAAAACATCCCAGAGATTTTAACCCAGCAAATCCAACGGGGATTTTGGCTAAAACAGTTTGTTGCAGTTTAAAAGCACAGACACACAAAATAGTAAGAATATATCAAATGAAGTTGTGCTATTCCTTATAAAAACAGACAAGAAGCTGGAAATTACTAAGTAGAATGTATTGATATTTTTCATATTATCTATCGGAACCAATCTCTCAATAAACTTTGGATTTTAGGATCTCGACTTCCTTAGTGTTACCTAATTGAAAGTGAATTATTATAATGAGTAAACAGAAGGCAGAAGCGTACTTTTAACAGAAAAATAAGACAATGTAAACATATTTCTCTCTCCCTATTCCCTGACTTTAGCAATTTAAAACAGAAAATATTGTGGTCAGATTTTCAGAGTAAGAAGACTTACTACTTACTGAATAATATTACATTATCTCTGTCAAATGGGAAGTGTGGTTTTCATAGTTGCCAAGCTGTACTTATCCACATCTGATGGTCCCCATTAATTTTTAACAATTGTCCTGTCATCAGACCAGTGATCTGTAGAAAACACTGTGGAGACGTCACATTCCTTGATGATTGCAGCTAATGCTGCTGCCCCTCTGTATCAGCATGAAGTATAGACTCTTTTATGACTGAATCTTCAATCTAGGATTTGATTATGCTATTTATACTATTGTTAATGCTCTATAGCACTGATAAGGGGGGCATTGAAGCCAGTCTCTCAGTTGCCCTTATTTTCAGTTGTAAAGGGAGACATCTGGATCCTACATATCAGTAACCAGACAGAAAACACCACCATCACAAAGAGGCAAAGAGGTCGTGACTTTAACCAGAGAAAGATTTTAATAAATTTGATTTATTTTGTGATTTTTTTGAATGTTTGTTGATATTTTATCAAAATTCTTTCTGAGAAAAAGGGGCAACTTATTTTGATCTGATTTCTAGAGAGTCAATTACAGTCACACAGCAAAATAAAAGGAGGCTTAATGACATCTCAAGAAAACAAAGTTGAACTAAAGAGGAATCATCTGTATAGGGGGTTTAAACATTGAAATTGAAGTTACCATGTAGTTCTATGTTAACAAAATCCAATTTTCAATTTTTATCAAAATATTTTAGAATCACTGCCTCGCTTCCAGAAGGAATACTTTACTTCCAAATCCTCATTTTAATTCCAAACTCAAATCCTAAAATGTGTAGTATTTAGCTTGCTTTGGTTTTGCATATAAAAATCATTTTGGAATAATTTTTTTGAAGTTGATAACATTAGAATACTCAGATTCACTGATTTTCTCGTTCTTTGAAAGAACATCTGAATCTTACTATGCCCAATATCCTCAAAATTATCAAGAAGCCTATTTAATGCCACTGTCCTTGTGATTGCTGCTGTAACCAGTGTGTAAAGAGCAGTAGGAACTTTAGCATCTTGCTTCATTATTTCATTTTAAATTCTCATAGAACCATGGGGAGTAAAAAACAATAGCAAGAGCTGGGGATATTAACAATGCTTGATTTTCTATGGATTTATGTCCCTTAATTAATTAACTTCTTAAGTGATTTATACTAAGATTTCTTGTTATCTCTCCATATCCTTTTAAAATTAAACCTTCTTCTCCCTGCAGGACTAACAAATACTGGCTTGTGCCAACTAGTTAGAATCATGTACCATCATTAGCATACCAGGAGACCTGTTTTTCCTTGCTATCTCTTTTGTCAGCTTCCTCCAACACAAAGCATAAGGAGTAAGAAATGGGTTACTCTGTACTGCTTTAATTGGCTCTACATAATTGTTCCCAAGATGTTTAACTTTGGCGTCTACTACTACATTTAAAAGTTATTACATGTGGATGAAGAGTAAGCCTATTTTCTCCAGAAAACAGTGGTTTTGTGTTTAATGCATGGATACTAGAACTGTATCACTAGAGCTTTGAGATCATTCATCAGCTGGGGAAATAACTGGAGAATGGATATGTCCTCTTCTGTGGGGTGCTGGGAAGCAGTTGGAAATTTGTAGTTGTTAGAACAGTATTACAGCATGAATTACAGAGGCAATACATTTCATGGACACTGCTATAAGGACATGGTCTGTAAAATAAGTCCAGAAACACACTAAGCATTTCATGTGCAATTATAGTTCTAGTATATCTTATGAAATTTTACAGTTAGTTTTTCCTATGTATTAATTTAGCTTACATGAATATGATTTAGTAAGACATTGAAGTAGCCTATCAAATATTTTTCTATGGGTTCTCAGAATTAACTGTAACTCATTTAAATATTTTCAGAGCATGTAAAACTTCTGAAGGCTGTAGATAGCTAAAAAGATTAATTTCTTTGTTTTAACCAAGAATTTCTAAAAGGTAAAAGTTTCATTCATAGCTGAGTAATTGTTTCTTCCTGGTGTCTGGCAAAGACCTTTAGGTTGCTCCTAAATTAGAAGTAGACAAGAGAATAAGCAGACCCAAATCCTCAGTGGGCTTCTTTCCTCATTAACTTCTTTCCTGTGACAGAGAGAGGAGGTATAAGCTTCTTGCACACTTGCAGTGAATTCCCTTCTGGGTCTTGCAATGTTTCACATTGGAGCTGCAGTAGGTTTTCTGAGCTCCAGGAGGCTTACGCTAAAAGAAAGGGTTACAGTGATTTTCCTAAGAGTTTCAGAAATTCAAGAATCACAAAGGACTGTGACAATTATAATATCATTGATATGAATAACCATGTTTAATCATACAGATAATAGAAGATAATTTACTAGGCGCCACCTGCTCCATGTTGACAGATGCACCCAGAAGCTAAAAATCTGTGCATTTGCACTAGAATCATTCTTTCTTTCAAGACAGCTGAACTCATTGCCAGTTATTTGGTTGCATTAGCAAGCTTACAATTAATGTAGCTTTTTATTAAGCATTCCATTTCCAAGAAAGGATTGATCCTTTTCTTTCCTTTTCTTTTTTCTTTTTCTCTTTTCTTTTCTTTTCTTTTCTTTTCTTTTCTTTTCTTTTCTTTTCTTTTCTTTTCTTTTCTTTTCTTTTCTTTTCTTTTCTTTTCTTTTCTTTTCTTTTCTTTTCTTTTCTTTTCTTTTCTTTTCTTCTTTTCTTTTTTTTCTTTTCTTTTCTTTTCTTCTTTTCTTTTCTTTTCTTTCTTTTCTTTTTTTTCTTTTCTTTTCTTTTCTTTTCTTTTCTTTTCTTTTCTTTTCTTTTCTTTTCTTTTCTTTTCTTTTCTTTTCTTTTCTTTTCTTTTCTTTTCTTTTCTTTTCTTTTCTTTTCTTTTCTTTTCTTTTTTTCTTTTCTTCTTTTCTTTTCTTTTCTTTCTTTTCTTTTTTTTCTTTTCTTTTCTTTTCTTTTCTTTTCTTTTCTTTTCTTTTCTTTTCTTTTCTTTTCTTTTCTTTTCTTTTCTTTTCTTTTCTTTTCTTTTCTTTTCTTTTCTTTTCTTTTCTCTTTTCTTTTCTTTTCTTTTCTTTTTTCTTTTCTTTTTTTTCTTTTCTTTTTTCTTTTCTTTTCTTTCTTTTCTCTTTTCTTTTCTTTTCTTTCTTTTCTCTTTTCTTTTCTTTTCTTTTCTTTTCTTTTCTTTTCTTTTCTTTTCTTTTCTTTTCTTTTCTTTTCTTTTCTTTTCTTTTCTTTTCTTTTCTTTTCTTTTCTTTTCTTTTCTTTTCTTTTCTTTTCTTTTTTTTCTCTTTTCTTTTCTCTTTTCTTTCTTTTTTTCTTTTTTTTTTTTTTTGTCACATATAGTACACTCCATAGGACTTTCCAGGGATCATACTACACTGGACATAAAAGCTTTTAAGCAGCTCCATACCTGTATTAAAGAAGATGACAGGAATCCTGAAATTAAATTATGCATAAAACATTTGAGTTCTAGGCAATCCTCATTCTGAAGGAGTTGAAACCTGTGTGGTTGTCTTTTCAAGATCATATCACAAACACTGACCGGTGGAGATAGGGCTTTTTCCACCCAACCAGTTGAATATGGGACACTGCAACCACAAGAATACAGGAATATAGGCATGCTGGTTATGTAGTAAATCAAGCAGCACTGTAGCTTTCTGGTATTCTGTTGAATGACAAATGCGGGGTTATTTTTAAATTATTTTCCAGTGAATGTTTAATACAAAATATACAGGCAATTCAGAGAGCTGGCTGTAGGACCAGGGCAACTATGTTCCAAAGAACATAGTGCAGAGCAAGTGCATTTTCTGGTACACACCACAGGCTTTATGTGTGCATCAAGACCATGTTCTCTTTTCACTTCGGCATGAGAAACACAGACCTCTGCATCCCTTGTTCTCCTATGAAAGAACGGTCAGGTGCCACTGTGTAGTCCAACAGCTATCCTCATTGGGATGACTTAGAACTAGGATAGTGATTCACAGGCTGTATCTGCATCACAGGTAGGCTTGGTGCTGCTTGTTGGCACCCTGATGTGGGTCTATGCCCCATATAAACTTCCTTGACAATAACTTAAAGGCACTTAACTGATACAGATAAGGCATTTAATATAGGCAATTGCCATTGTTCACTAATCATGGTGTAATACCTAAGCTTTCTGACTAAAATAAGCAGTCTGATCTTGATCTTATGCACTATGAGCAATGTTACTTGGAAAGCATATTAGTCCTCCTCATTCTTCTAATATTTTGATGCCACTTTTTCTGAAATCACAAGAAGATGTTTTTAACAGTACTATTAGCATCTAGTTCTCCTATGCTATTGTCTTCCTTACCTGTATGTCTACTATTCCTTAGATATTAAAATCAATGAATAAAGTTATTCTATATAGGGCAGAGTAAATGAAGACGGCTTGAAGATATTTGGTGTGGTGTCTTTCCCTTGGTAAAGTTTTGTGATTACACTAATCATCTGCAGACTGGAACAGGGGCAAGCGTTTGGCACACAGGAAAAAACATTAGTTCTCGTAGATTTCCTTAACCACCTGTTGTCAGAGAAAAGCCTCTAAGTCCTAGCTAAATGCAAAGATGTCTTAAAAGACATTTGTTTCTTCAAAAAGAGAAATTGGTTGCGGATATGCTAATGGGAATGCTTTCCGGCATATCATATTTCTTGGTAGTCAGGTTTTTGGGTACAAACAAATCGGTGCCTGGTGTATGAGGAAAAAAAAAAAAAAACACTTTTCTTTCACTTCATCAGACTTTACCCTTTTTAAAGCTATAGACTATGAAAAGTAACATCCTGTGTCTGAAATACAAACCTACTTCTGCCCTCTGACTCATGCTGCTCTGACCAGCATGCTGCTCATGCTGGTCAATGTCAATGCACATATTTCCTGAGTATCTGTGGCCCTGCACTCTTATGGCCAAATTTTGTTGGTTTAGAAACTCAAATTCTTCAGAACTATAGAATTCAAATTGACTTTTTTAACTCCTCATTGATTTCCTGTATAGATTTTTCATTGACTAAAAGCTTGCTTCCAGCTGAGAAAGATAATCATATTGCGTGTTGCATAGGAAGAAGCATGGCCAGGAGGCTGAAGGAGGCCATTTTGCCCCTTTACTCTTGTGAGACCCCACCTGGTGTACTGCATCCAGCTCTGGGTTCCCCAGAACAACAAAGACATGGATGTGTTAGAGCAGGTCCAGAGGAAGGCCACAAGAATGATCAGGGACCTGGGACGCCCTGGAAGACAGTCTGAGAGAGTTGGAGTTGTTTAGCCTGGAGAAGAAAAGCCTTAAGGGAGACCTTATAATACTTAAAGGAGGCTTATGAAAAAGATGGAGAAATACTTTTTATTAAGTCCTGTAGTGATAAAACACAGGGTAACTATTAATCTGAAAGAGAATAGATTTAGATTGGACATAAGGAAGAAATTATTTGCGTTAAGATTGGAGAGACACTGGAACAGGTTGCTCAGAGATGCTGTGGATGCACTATATCCCTGGACTTGTTCAAGGTCAGGTTGGATGGAGATTTGGTCAACCTGATCTACTGAAAGATGTCTCTGTCCATGGCTGGGAGTTTGGACTGTAGGATCTTTAAACCGCCCTTCCATGTGGCATTTCGTAACGTGGACTCAAATTGATGAGGATACTCAGATCCGCGTTTATTACCACCAAGCCCTTTTTATCCCCTTGTTCGGTACTTTCCCAATCTGCACATACGTACAACATTCAATCTCATTGGCCCCTGTGAAACTCTCCAGGTAAATAGTCCAATCACAATGTTGCAGACCCTCTCACAACCCTCTCATCCTCTGGCCTTCAGTGCCCCAGCTCATCACCCCCGGGCTTGTCAAATCACCAAGGCCACAGAGCACATTTCCAAACTGTACTTTATGCAAATCTTATTGTCTTCACTCCCCACACTTCCAAGCCAAACCACTCTGTGATTTTGTAATTCTAATGAGTGTTTCTGCCTCCATCAAAGAAAATTCACTGGATTAATAGAGATATACTCTGTGAGTAATTATTTTAAAATTACATCTTTTAATGAACCATCACAAACACACATGCAAATTAAAAAAAAAAAAGGGCTCTTCTACTCATTCTACAGTATCAACTAATTCTTGCAAGTATCTCTGCAAGGTGGTAAATTGGTTACAAAATGATGATTACAATGTTTACCTGAAGTATCAGCATAACAGGAAGGACTGTGAGGAGATCCACAGCACTGTTGAAACCACACTTTGAGTACTGTGTCCAGTTCTGGGAACCACGGTACAAGAGGGACAGGGACATACTGGTGAGAGTCCAGCCAAGGGCCACGTGAATAATTAAGGGACTGGAGCATATTCCTAAAAGGAAAAGTTGAGAGACATAGGGCTGTTCAGCCTGGAGAAGAGAAAATTCTGGGGGATCTCATTATCATGTGTCAGTATCTGAAGGGAAGGTGCAAATAGGTTCTTATTTTCACCTGTGCCCAGTGACAGGACCAGAGGCAATGGGCACAAACAGAAACAATGTGAGGTTCTCTCTGAATGCTGTAAATCTCTTTTTTACTGTGAGGTCAACTGAACACTGGCCCAGGCTGCCCAGAGCTGTTGTGGATCTCTCTCCTTGCAGATAATTTAAAAAGGCCTTCTGGACACGGTTGTGGGTAACCAGCTTCAAGCAGCCATACTTTAGCAGTGTGGCTGGACCTCCAAGGGTCCCTTCCAGCATCAACTGCTATGGGATTCTCTGTTCCTTAAACTCTTGAGGAGTCCTCAGAACCACTGTTGCTTGTTGTTGTGGCCAAATAAATTAGAAAAATAATAAAAATTCTTAAGAGTGAAGAATGTTTAAGACTGATAAAATTTATGGCCACTGGCTCAAAACTATACAGGTTCGAGCTCTGTGGTCTGCCTCCTGCAACTTTAAATAGCCCATTGATTTTGTGGACATAAAGATTCAGATCTAATAAGAATGGCTAGATGGATCAATGACAGTATGTGAAAGGGGATCCTCTTTCCCTGGTCATTTAGATTGACAACATAACCCACACCCCTAGTGCTTTTTTTGCGGCCTGAGTGTTTCCCCTTTGTCTAAATTTTGCTAGGAGACACATCCATATGCAGCCTGCAAGTGTTGCTTATTACTTTTATTGACTAATTCAGTGATACAGTCAATAAAATTTTAGATTTACTGATACGCAACTGAACATTTTTCTTGTTATCAGCAATCACTCAGAGCCAAGAAAGTTGATAGACATCTATTTCATTCAGTATTTACACTCTGAACAGCACTGTGTAAGCCAAACCTTTGTCTTGCGCAATAACTGACTGCAAATCACTTACACCAGCACTTCTTAAAGTTACAGTTCATCTATCATTTTTCATTTTCTTCACATTTTCTAAAATCTCACTTCTCTGTAATAAAAGTAGTCTATTGAAAATGCAAAAATCAATAAAAAAGGAAAGGGCAATGACTACTAAATATTGTTTATTTTCTTAGCTGCAACTCAATTTAAACATTAATGAGACACTCTAACAGTAAATACAACACTCCATGTTTGTTATAGAGATATTATGAACAGGAGACCTTGATAAAACTTGCTTGAAAGAGCTTGCTGAAAGAAAAATAAGGTGATGCTGTTATTGCTGCTTATTTTTTCATTCTGATTTGATTTTTAAATCTGAGGTAATTCAGGCAGCCTTGGAAGAGTTTTGTTGATATTGCTTTCCAGTTCAGTACTAGACTGTACAGGTGGCAACTCTTTGGTGGTCTCATAAGGATGAACTTCAGTAGTATGGATACATATTATTGTACTGTCCTCTTTTGCAGAATCAAGATTTTATAGGATTTATGAGATATTAGATGAAATCTTATGATTGACTTCGAACTTCATTACAAGTATCATTACCATATAGCTTCAGGTTTACAAAAATAATTTGTTCATCTGAAAATACCACATATAATGCCAATTTTTGTGCTAACGTGGATTTCCAACTGTGGAAAGCAGAAATGTAGGTAAATTAAATTTAACATGCCTAGAGGCACAGACTTACATACACCTTTCTGAAACTAATCAGTTTTTCATTCATGAATCTCATTTTCCCAAGTCAACTCTACATACTTTAACACTTCAGCCTCTATACCATCTTATATTTCAAAAGTCAGCTTTCAGTTATGAACAGTGAAAAACATTTGATTGATATCTAAGATACCCGCAATAAGCTATCTGTTCATAGAGAACCTCTGTTTTCTAGAGAGTATTACCTGGTGTTTTATAACAAATGCTCCCTTCCTTCCTCACTTCCTCACCTCCTGGTATTTTTTGAACATTTTTACCTGCTTTAATAGAGAAAGACAAATTTCAGGTAAGAATAGTTCAAGTTTTGTGAAAACTGGTTGCAGGAGGCAGAGACTCTGAAAGAAAGGCAGGACATCCTCAATCATTATACATTGTCTGGCAGAAGCCAGCTAGCTACCCAGTTAGCACATGTAGACTGGCTAGTGAAGTGGTATGCCTAAAGCTTCAATCCGCCTCATGGCTAGTAATGATGTCACAAGTGTCCACTTCATGTGGAGATGACTTAGAAATTATACACATCTACAGGAATATTTCTTCATCAGTTTCGTGCAGAAAACACTTCTTTCATGCTAAGCCTAGCAGCGAGAATAGAGCTTTTCCACTGTGCCAGCAGGTTTCCAGTAATGAATTAGTCTAAGCAAATTTCTATTCACTTGCATCTCCTGACCAATAGTTTTGTTCCTCCCTCCCCCCTCTTTCTTTTTCCTGCTTTCTTCACTTTCACCTTCTCCACTTTATCTCTTATTCAGTCATATTTACCCCTACTCTTTTTTCCACTGTATAGTGAACATGTCTTTAAGATATTCCAGTGTTTCTCAGCTTCAGCATGTGGACCACAGGTCATTCACAGACACCAGAAAGTGGTATATGAGATGCCGAGTTACATTTTAATCAGATATATTCATAGACACACAGATTCAAGTAAGGAAACAGAGAAGATTATAAACCTAGCTATGAGTATTTATTTTTTGTCACTTTTTTGACTTTTTTATTTTTATTTTTAATCCACATAGAATTCCCATTGAGGGTCCCATTTGACCTGCAGTAACAAACAGTATTTTTTCATCTCATATGCTTGTACTGTTTTTCAATGCACTAAATAAGCATAGTCTGCACTTGTACTGTTACAATCTAGAGTAATCAGGGTGAGTTTCTAATATTCCTTTTATGTTCCATTTACAAAAAGAGTAACATAACAGACTCACCTGTGGATCTTAGTCCTATGTTTTAAGCTGCTAAAACTCAGGTTTTAATATTTGGATTGAAATTATTCAAAGGTAGTTACAGCAGTCAAGACATAACCATCCCAACATGGTCATTTAGCTTTTTAGTCAAGCTGGTCCTCATCCTGCTCTTTTAAAATGCTCCAAGCAAAATGAGTTCATGTCTTCTTGCAATGCAACCTGTTAGAGAAAATGTTTAAAGTAAGAAGCAGTAGATAACAGAAGAATATCTTCAAGACCATGTGTTCTTCAGATCCTTATATCACCTTTCCTTATATTCCTGATTAATCTGGTTTGTTGGAAATTCCTGTTGTTCATTTCATTATTATTTAGTAAATATATGCTGGTTTGAGGGTTTTTTTCTCTTTTAGTGTAGCATTTTGTGTAGCTTGAAAATAGAATGACAAAACTTTGTGTGTAATATGCTCAAAATTGTACCTTATTCATTTCCAAATTAATGTTTTGTGTAAATCTTAATCTTTTAATATATTACTGAAAGTTTCTCAGTAAAATACATCATTGCTGTGAAATTTATTCAGAGATGCTGTATGTGAAATTCATATTTGCTCTAAAAATACGTGCTTAGAACTGGAAATTACTGCAGTTAGAGAATATACAAAATATGGTAAATAATTATGAGGTTCTTACTCTCTTTAAAGTAATCACATTTTCATTTATTAAATATTATAGATAAAAACTACGTCATTTCAAAAAAGTATTTGGTTTGCAAAGATGCTCAGGTGTTGAGTGAAGCTCTGTGTCATTGACAGACTCTAAAAAACAACGTGCTCTTATTGAGTCGAGTGCCACATAATCTTGTCGCGGTTTAAGCCCAGCCTGTCAATTCAACCACGCAGCCCTTGCTCACTCCCCCTTCTTCCTCCCTCCTTTCCCAGAGGGATGGGGAGGAGAATCGAAAGAATGTATCTCCCATGGGTTGAGATAAGAATAGTCCAGTAACTAAGGTATAACACAGACCACTACTGCTACCACCAATAATAATAATGATAAGGGAAATAACAAGGGAAGAGAATACAACCACTTGCCACCCGCTGACCGATACCCAGCCAGAAGCGAGGAGAGATCTAGCCCTTCTGGGTAACTGCCCCCAGTTTATATAGTGGGCATGACGTGCTGTGGTATGGAATACCTCTTGGTTAGTTTGGGTCAGATGTCCTGTCTCTGCTTCCTTCTGGCTTCCCCTCCTCCCTGGCAGAGCATGAGACTCAGAAAATCTTTGGTCAGAGTAAACATGACTTAGCAACAAGTAAAAACATTGGTGTTATCAACGCTGTTCCCCGGCTGAAAATCAAAACCACAGCACTGCACCAGCTACTAAGAAGGAGAAAAATGGCTGCTACTGCTGAATGCAGGACAAATCTGTATATATTTTCAGTTTTATTACTTTGTAGACCCGAGGTTATTTTTTTTCCTTTCTGAAATCAATATTCTAATTTTCAAATTACATACCTTCTTCCCCATAAATGCATAAACATATAGAATCTTGTCAATTAAAAAGCTTCTTATTGTGCTTTTTTTGTAGCATGGTTAAAGGTACTGGGAAAACAATGAATCTCTGTTTCTTAACAGATTCTATTGTTATGATTTTTTTTTCTTATTGTCATAAGATGTAATTACTGATCTTTGTCCAGATAATTATATCTTTGCTAGTAAGATATAATCTAAGAATTCAAAAGGCAAGAGATGAGCTCAGTAATTAGATTGACAGACTTAAAAGATTTATTTACTTTTTCTTTATGAGTGGGTCTTTCATTTATGACCAGGTTGTGGGATGCAAAATCATGCAATGAAGTCTAATATGAAGGGAAAACTTTTCACTGAAGGGCTGAAATCTGAATTTTCCATGAGAATATGCATCATGTAAGACCCAACAGCCTGAAAGAGGTGAGGCAGCTGCTGTTCCATGCACTGTATTTCAGCTTAGCAATGATTTTCTCTATAAAACTGAACTAACATCATAGTTTAGCAATAAAGTAATCCTCAGATCTCAGACAGCTGACCAACTGGGAGCTTGGTTACAAGTTTTCACTTGGTTGAGGCCAGGTGACCACGATTATATTTACAAAATGGTAAATTATGAATCTAAGAATTAATTCTTAATACATTCAGCTTAGTAGATTAAAAAGCTGCTGAGGACTGGCCGATAGTAAACATGTTGCAGCACTGTAAAATCCCAGGGCTACAGGTTTGATTTGTTGTTTTTCTTTTTTTTTTTTTTTTTTTTTTGTTCATATAATGGTTACAAATATGAAGTCTAGAGCAGCATCTCAAAACATTTTACCAATTTTAACCAAGATAATTTTACTGATTGACAACGCTACCACAATCTGAAAAATAAAAATGTAAGGCTGAATTTGGGGACAGATGAAGGTTATGGGAGACATTGCTGGTTAAATTAGCAAATTAGCATAATTTTACTTGAGTTTAGGATAAGAAGATTACTGTGTCATCTGTAGGTGTGATATAAGAATGCTTTTTGTTTTGGGGGGAGGGGTTGCTGTGCCACCTCTATGACCTTTAATGATTTTCCTTCACTTGAGTGGATAGAGAGACCACTGCTGTTGAATGTTTTTATTAATAACCTAAAAGATGAGAAGTTCACTCTCAGCAAGTTAATAAATGGGGCCAAACAAAAGTGGTGGGTAAGCTGAAGAGCTAGGCTGCTATTTCAGAGGAACCTCAACAGTCTGTAGAATGAGAGGTGACAGGAACCACTTGAAGTTCAACAAAAGAAAATACACCTTCTACATCTGAGATTAAATAATCTGATCAAGCAGGTGAGGCTGGAGTCTGACTAGGTAGTGAGCATTCTTACAGAAAACTGTAGGCAAGAAGTGGAAGGTGAGCAACTACGATACTCAGCAGAAAGGGTGGGTGCCTGTGACCTGGGCTCTTTCATCCAGATCTCCATCAACAGGTCCAGAGAGGTGAATCTTTCCCTCCCTCTGGTACTTGTGAGACTTCATTTGCAGGACTGTGTTCACTTTTGGGGTCTCCAGTGGCAGACCAGGGTAAGTCCAGCAGAAAGTCACTGAGATGGTAAAAGGAGAAGAAAATTGCATAGGGCTAGAAACAGGTTCTGACCAGTTTGATCTCCTAGTCCTAGACAATTCCCTATCTTAAACAATGCTAAAACAAATTATTTTTAAAGCCAGTGTCAAATTCTGTCTAAATCCAATAACCAGAGATAATGATTACCATGAATTTCACAGGATAGTGACAAAATCTTATATTGCATTAATGTGCAATAGTGCTATTGCTATCTTGGGACAGTGATGAAATCAAGCATGATTGTTATTCTAAACACAGTCATTCAGCAACTAAAGATTTTTTTTTTTACATTGATTAGACAAGATGTTTTTCTTTTGCTTACTTAAACTTTAGCCTCCGTATCATGACTAGTAGTATACAGCTGCCTTGATTTGATAGGGGAAATTTCAAATCATTTCTAAGTCATTAAAGATTGAAAAAGATCTTTCAGGAAACCTCAAACCTCTCACAATTCATTGCAGTCACAGTTTCCAAATGAACTGAAGTTTAAGACATTTGTAACACATTGTCAATAGTGAGGGGAAACCTGATCTCCCGCACTCCAGAGTCACTCTTAAAATTAGTTAAACTAAAAATTTTGTGAAGAAGTCAAGAAGTCAAAGTGTCCCAAATAATATGAACTGTAATCTTTTTTCTTTTTAAAACTTGAGGAACTGAGATATAAATAAAATATATGCAAAGAAACGGAATACACTTCTATTTTTTAAGCATAACATAATATAAACTGAATTATTCTTCTCTGACTCCTGAATATTAAATTATGTCAGACAATTGCAGACAAAATATGTATTCAATCAATATAGAGATATAACAGATGTTATAAAATCTCTTTATTTGAACGAGAACATTTCATCTGCTTATCAGCACAGATGAAAATAAAGCAGAAAATTCAGCACTTGAAGCCAAATTCAGCTTACATTGGAAATGAACTTCAGCACAAGATTTTTAATTTTTTTTCTTTTTTTCTGTAGAGGTACTTTTTACATATACATGGGAAATTCAATAATATCTTTCTCTGAACTTTTTCACATGTTGAATGCAACGAACTAAGTTGTGTTATGCAGGCTATTGACTGAAAGTTGAAATTCTTGCATCAATGAATTTTCCATTTAATGATATAGTCTATTTTCTTACCGAGGTTTTAACTAGTGCATTTTTGTAATTTCCTGACTCTGTTTTGCAAACATTTTAGAGATTATGCGATATTAAATATTTATGTGGTGGAAGATACGCTAGTACAAATATTATAGATTATGTGAGTAGTAAGGATTTTCTTCTAAGGAACTTTTAATTTAGAGTGTAATTTTGCAAGAAAATTCATTTCAGGTGTACCAGTTAGAGGTCTTCCTTGCATGAGAAATGTAGAAATGATTGCCTATGCAGCCCACATAGCTATTACCTCACTAACAAACATATTTCCATTGACAAATTAAATTGCAGGAGCTGGGCTGTTCAATTTGGTATTACCTATAAAGTTATTTAATATACAAATGAATTTCAGTGTAAGAATACTTTATGATCTTCTTTCTCTTTCTCAAGTGTGCATGACTTCATGGTTTGGTTCTGGCTTCCATATATTCTTACTGTCAGATACAGCATACAAGAATAAATAATGCTTTGAAAATGCTTAATGAGGCTATTATGTTGTTTCACCATCTACACATACATATAGAAGAACCTACTATAATACAAAAATACAACTAATCTTAAGGTACATTTGTTCTGTTGCTAGGTAACAAAAAAAGATGTTAGCTGTTTTGGAAACATGGACATATTCATCTAATATCTGACAAACAGCAAAGAATGAATTTCTGGTGTGGAGGCTTGATCCTGTGCAGAACTGACATTTCAGATGATAATGACTTCTGTAATGTCATCTTTTTCCAAGACACAAATATACAGCTGGAGAATAAAAACACAATGCAGTAATTAATACTTTAAAGAAGTATATAAAATTAAAATTTATCCTTAATGGTTTGAAAACCAAAAGGAATACATTTAATGAATTAATTAAACCTAAAATATGTATCCAAAAGTCTTACTTTTTTTGCCACAAAAAGCATAGTTGAATGTATGAATGAGTGACTGACCTGTTGTAATAAACTCACGACTGACATTGCAACTATGAAAGAAGCAAGAGATTAGATCAGAATATGATTGGTTTTTGACTTACAAATTTCTGCTGATGTGCCTGGAGACCTCGTAACAACCTTCTGGTATCTGAAGGGGCCTATAAGGATGCTGATGAGGGGCTCTTCATTAGGTACTGTAGTGGTAGTACAAACAGGTCCTAACGAGTTCAAACTTAAACAGGGGAAGTTTAGATTGGATATAAGGAAGAAGTTCTTTATTGTGAGAGTGGTGAGGCACTAGAATAGGTTGCCAAAGGAAGTTGTGAATGCTCCATCCCTGGCAGTGTTCAAGGCCAGGTTGAGCAGAGCCTTGGGTGACACGGTTTAGTGCCAGGTGTCCCTGCCCACGGCAGGGGGTTGGAACTAGATGATCTTGAGGTCCTTTCCAACCCTAACTATTCTATGTTTCTATGAATCTATGATAATTGAATGAATCAGGAGAGATCTCAGATTCTACAGCCTCACTATGCTGTGCAGGAACTTTGTTACTGAAGACTTTGGTAGAAATGAGGAAGGAAGAAGGAATGTTCATTCCATCTTTTGAGACAGAAAAAAAAGGCAGTTATTTGACATGAGAATTTTCAAAACTGTATTTCAGAGTGTCATGTTTACAGAACCATCTTTGCAATAAAATATTATAGGAGCTCTTTGAATTTTCTTTGAACTATGGCTTTCATGGATCCCAACATAGACTTTCTGTAGCAATGGCCTTATTCAGGAGAGCTGGAGTTTCCACTCTAGTCTTAATTAATCCAATAGCCAGTTATATAATTTGGCAACTGTGCGAACTTTGTGTGTGTGTCCTACCCAGGACTGAGTTTTTTTTGTATAAACTAGAGATAGCATTCTTATGTGAATTTTTCAAGGACTCGATAAATGTTTGTATAGTGTTCTGAAGGGTTTAAGAAGAAAATTCTACACAGTAAGTATTCGTATTACTCTTTGCCAACATTACATGCAAATTAACATCACAAAGGTAGCATATAAGAGTGAGAGTCTGTAGCCAAAATTGTAGCTTGATTACTTTTGGTTATGTCCTTTTCTTGAACATCAGACTGTTGGTCATTTCCTGCAGGGCCCAGGTTTTCAAATTTTGACTTCAGTTGTGTGGCATTTATGAATTTAAGATTTATCTCGTACTTGTTTGGAAATCATTTGTGAGGTGGGTTTGATCTGGATGATCAATTTAGTAGAAAAACTTCAATAAACCACATTTTAAATGAGTACTTCTAAAATGGGTAGGCATGAGGGAAATTATTTGTTTTGAACTTAGCTGGCTTGTTGCTAGAGTTTGTGTGAGGGCAACACACCAATGCAGAGGCTTACAGAGCGCTCAGTGGTAAATGAGTTATGGTGAAAGCCTTTGTACAGTTAAAGTGGAGGTGATGTAGTGGGACTTTATTCTGAATGGATCATCCAGAGGCATTGGAGGGAACACTGATTCTTCATGAATAAGTAGAAACCCAACCTTTTAGTACTTGTTTTATAGAATCATAGAATAGTTAGGGTTTTCATCAATATCTTTGCCTTTTAAGACTGAAGGTCATCTGACCTCTGAGGTCTTATTAGATTCCTCCAGAGACCAGAGTGAAAAAATGCTGCCTTCTTGCATTTTCATAAAACTAAGACAGCAGAGCTCCACTTCAGTGTGATTGTTGTCTTGACTAGCAGACCATGTTGCTATTTTATTATTATGAGAAAACCTCACTCATTCAAGACTAATGACTGAGAAACCCGTTGCAAGTTACTGAAATATGCAAGCTGGTCAAGCAAACAAGGCCAGCCCTCCCTTCCACAAATGAAAAATGCATTTGATTAATTATCTGCAACAAATAGTTTTAAACTGATTTTCTTAACTTCAGAAAATAGAATGGGTTAACAGCAGATAGAAAATCACTTAAAAAAAGTCTCAGGAGAGAAAGAAACATTGTAAACAGGATGAGTACACGTGCATGTGACTCTATGAATATTTGTTATGAACAGTGCAGCAGGCTTACACACATCATTAAAAATTACAGCATAGGCTTGTAGCTGTAGAATTTGCATCACTCTGCTGTTATAATTTATTTCTTGTGTTGTGATAGTGCCCAGGAGTCCAGTGATAGACTTCAAATGAGTTTCATTCTCTATTACACAGAACAAAAACAGACTCTCTTTCCTCATTTATTTCATTATGAATCAATTAACAGGTTTCTGCATATTTATAAAAGTTTTAATGTAAAAGTAATTTTAATTATTTCTGATTATTACAATATGCTGTTAGGGATGAAGCATTTTGTTAGAATTAATGACAATTAACTGTCAGTCTATTGCAAAACCTCATGGGAACTGGAAACCAGCAGACGTTTTTCAATACTAATTAGAAATTAATCTTCCTCTCCAACCTCAAAATATACCACTGATTTTTTGTCACTAGCTCATTTAGAACAGAATCGAAGAGAGATTTGTCAGTGTTCTCATTATTGCATGACTGTTCATCCTTCACTACAGCACCTGAAAAAGCAAAACAATAAAACCAGGCACAGCTGCAGATAGTGTAGCAAACTAACTCCAACGTTTTCATTTAACATACTTAGCTCTTTGCAGAGTTAAAACAGGTGAACTCCTTTCCTACTACAAGGAAATTCTAATGTCTTAAACTAGATTGAGTTCCTCCTATCACTCATTTGTTTTGCATGAAAACAGGATATTATTGCTAACCTTCCTAAAAAAAAAATCTCTTATCAAAAGCTGTGGCATTTAGTTTGGTTTATTTAGGTTTGGTTTTTGTAACCCTTTCCATGCCACACATGGGTAAAGTTTTCCTGGACCAAGAAAATCATCTTCACTTTAGGTTCAAATATGTCACAGTTCTGCAGCTGCCGTTTCCTGAGGTTTTGTGTTAACCTACAAGAACCAGGAGCTGTTACCAACACAGTTGTTTGCCTGTCAATTTAAGAAGTGTGGAGTTACATCCTTCACTCTTGTAAGAAAACAGTTCTTTTGAAAATGAGCAGAGTCCTGAGTTCTAAAATATCTGACCTTGTTGAATGAAACTCATCTAAATATTGTTACACATTTTCCTACCTATAGTTTTATCTTCATATATAAAAATTTACAGCAGCATATGTAAAAGCCCTGGGGTTCTTTCTACCCACTAAAAATAAAGGAAACTATTTATTTAGATGTGGTGCATACAATCTTCTGTCTGTCTAAAGCAAACCTCACCAACACTAGCGATGTTACCTCGCAACTGTCAAATTTGTATCTTGCTGCTATATGTCACATATGCTGGATGTTCAACAAAATGGAATGAACATATCTTTCTCTACAAATTCTTCCTTTAATGTATGCACATGTACACATGCAACAACAAACACATATGAATAATAACCCTGTAAGCAAGAATCAGTTATTCATATAGCAACTTTTCTACTAAGTAAATGTGTGTATATATATGTATTCAATAACTGCACATACATATATATTAAGTAAAATGTTTGTTTTAACAGAATTTCTCTTACAGTATATAAGAAAATCCTAGTACACCAGTGAAATTTTATGCATTTTTCTAAGTATGCTAGAAATCCAGAGAAATAGGTTATGTATTTTTTAAAATTTGTTCCATCCTTGGTTACTAACCTTTATATTCAATTTCCTTTGCTGGTTGAAAATTGTCTTATTAATCTGTTATGTCAGGAGCATAATTCCTTCCTTGTTCCTGAACAAATTATTCACAAAGAGAATAAATTAAAATGCTTCTGGGGGAAAGATCTGCTTTATAAGCAACCCAGATACCTAATACATTAGACCAAATGAATAAGGCTATCTAAGTCCTGAAAACTTGAAATTACATTGCTAGATATGCTTTTGTTTCCTCAGAGGTGCTTATTGTAACAGAGGTGCTGGTGTCCAGCTGCAATGTCCGTGTCCACTGAGGAAAAACGTCCAAGAGAGGAAATAATCTCTTCCATAGTCTAATACTCTCTCCCCACTTCACACATAAATTAAGGGAAAAAAAAAAATCAAAGTAGATGGTCTGGGGAGGCAATTGTCTGGTACAGGTCCAATTTTCAGTGATGTCTTTCAGCACAAATGTAAGAGTGATTACCACGATCCTTTCACTTTGTCTCTCTCACAGATAGTGAGAGTGCTTGGGCCAGGCTTCTGTTAGAGTAGATTCTAAGTCTATAAGGTGTCATAGAGAGAAGGATAAAGTGGCATGGTGATTTACGGTCAGTGCTTCTATTACGGGTAAAAAAAAATAACATATTTCTGATCAAAAAAGTAGGATTATTTTAATAAGGCACATTTCCCTGACACCATCAGGAATTTATTGATTTTGCTTTCAATATTTCAGGTTCTGCCTTCAAGAACATTCTAAGACATCTGGACATAGCTATCACTTCATATGGAATTGATTTTATTTTTCTGACCTGTCATTTCCAAAATGGAGTCTTCTTCTCCAGAATCTTAAGATAAAAATCATAGAATCATAGAATAGTTAGGGTTGGAAAGGACCTTAAGATCATCTAGTTCCAATCCCCCCGCCATGGGCAGGGACACCTCACACTAAACCATCCCACCCAAGGCTTCGTCCAACCTGGCCTTGAACACTGACAGGGATGGAGCACTCACAACCTCCTTGGGCAACCCATTCCAGTGCCTCACCACCCTCACAGGAAAGAATTTCCTCCTTATATCCAATCTAAACTTCCCCTGTGTAAGTTTTAACCCATTACCCCTTGTCCTGTCACTAC
This sequence comes from Lathamus discolor, assembly GCF_037157495.1. Taxonomy (NCBI): domain Eukaryota; kingdom Metazoa; phylum Chordata; class Aves; order Psittaciformes; family Psittacidae; genus Lathamus; species Lathamus discolor. Next base: position 47,480,395 of record NC_088884.1, on the reverse strand, counting down.
AGTCCCTGATAAAGAGTCCCTCCCCAGCATCCCTATAGGCCCCCTTCAGATACTGGAAGGCTGCTATGATGTCCCCACGCAGCCTTCTCTTCTCCAGGCTGAACAGCCCCAACTTTCTCAGCCTGTCTTCATACGGGAGGTGCTCCAGTCTTCTGATCGTCCTTGTGGCCCTCCTCTGTACTTTTTCCAACAGTTCTGCCCCATGATGTTTCCTATAATTTTTCATTAATACATACCTCTTCTTAATTGGATAATCTACAAGAAAACCTGGAATTTAGATTAACTCCCAAACCTAAACTGTAGTGTGAAATGGCAGAAAACTTATAATGCAGCTCTAAGAAATATTAGAATCTAACTTCATTTTGGTAAATATGAAACTAATGATTTTTAACTTTGCTCTTTCAAATATAAATCAATAAATATAATCGATATAATAAAACTGTTTTGGCTTTACTGGAATATTTGGGTTTGATAGGTCATGCCTTAAAATAATATTTTATTACAAAATTATGCAGTTTTTCAAATCAGGGAAATCAATTATTCAGTCATCTCCTATTCAATTGGGAAGAAATCAATGCAATCTTAGGAAGAAAAAATTAGTTTATCAACATTTCTTGAACAAAAGAAAAAAAAAAGATTTGTCAGCATGTTTTAAAAAAAGCTATTATAAAATGCCTTTTTTTTTTCAGCATTTCTGGGCCCTTTTTCTGTCATACTCTCATGAGGTTACTGTACCAAGTTGCTGACCAGCTTGTGATATCCACATTCCTGGATTTTACTTGGCAAATCACTAAGGAAAGGGCACTTGTTTTCCTTATTGCTTAAATTCAGTTGTATTTAAAATTTTAATGAAAATTTTCCTGCTTTGTTCTCCTTGAAAAGTAACAAAGCTTGACTTTGGTTAGTGATTGCAAAAACATGACAGAAACTGTGATCTACCTTTGCGCATGTGCCTAATGTCAAGAACAGTTCAGCAATAATTCTGGGGTTTGTATGGCTATAATGAACATTTTTTGGTTCTTCTGAAAACAACTGAGAAAAATCATGGTGCACATAATGCAGTAGTCTAAAATGGTGCTGCTGTGACTTCATTGTCTTTCAAAGAACATATGTTTTACAGTGCGTTAACTGTAGAAAGATTTCTGAGTCCTCTGAATTTTTCTAAAATTAATAGGTTTATGTGTGGTCTAACACATTCTGGTGGAGCCAATACTTTCACTAAGAAGTTTTTATTCCATATGAGTTTATAAAAAAAAGCTTTTGCATTCTGCTTAATGTTTAATTAGTTCAGATAAAATTAACTTCTCCATCCTATATTGGCAAACTGATAGACAAAGCCAGTGTGATTTTGGGACAAGAGCCAGCTTAGCTTAAATCCTGCTTCCCAACAAACAATAATATGCATTTTTTTTTTTAAGTTAAAGAAAATTTCATTATTAATTATTTCTTTTCTTTGGTTGTTCAGTTGTTTGCTTAGTTAGTTGGGTTTTTTACTTTTAAATAGCAAACTCCAGGCAGAACCAGAATGAAAATAAAATGAAGGGCTGATGAGCTTGTTTCACCCCAGACAATTTTTAGAGATCCTGATAAAGTAGTTATAAGGAGATTTATTTGCTGAATTTATAGTGTGCTAAGATGGTCAGGCAAGAAAACAGCAAGAAGTTTGACACTATTGCAGCATATTTGTATTTCTTCCTTTTAGCTGCTCAGAGTGTTTTGTTTTGGGATCCTGTGGGATAGGATTGATCTTCCACAGTGATTAACATCTCTGCCTGAACAAAGCTGACGCATGGAACAGCTGGGCAATGTACAGCAATGACACCATGTACATGCTTAACCCCAAGCTGTGGTAAGAATGCTTTGGGAGCCATGCCTGCAGAGTAACTGAGGTGCATATTCAGACTGCACTAAAGGGATCTGCCCTTTTTGATTTTCCCCAGAGGCGTAGCTCTGCAAACGTGAGTCCTAAGCATTTCTGTGGCAACAAAACAACACTTTATACTCTGCCAAAGTAAAGAATTACAGGCTATGCACTCTTTTTCTTTAAAGGCATTAGGGTATCAACTCCTGAAGCAAAGTAAAGGGCAATTTAGCACAAAAGTGAATGAACAAACCAGGTGAAGAACTTACATGGACAATTGTGAAAAATTTTTGTTCTCTTAGGAAAAGAAATTCAGAAACATCTTCTCAATATTAGTCTGAGCAAAAATCTAAATCAATTTTCAAAACAAAGCTTAAAACATTTGTAACAGCAACAGTTGAATATTGAAGTTTTCTTGTATAGTGTGGAACTGGGTTTGATGCACCAAAAGGTTCCTTCAAGTCCCACATCATATGAAAGCAATTTTAATTAATATTCTATCAAATTGTGTATTCAATAGATTTTGGAATACATGATACTTCTGAAGTACATTTTAACTGAAGCCTTTTAAAAAGTACCCAGAGTATATGATTTTGAATGATGCACATTAGCATTCCATTGCTAAAAGAGCAGGAAAGTCACAGTTAAAGATGTTTATTCCTCCATGTCCTTGTCTTTCTATTTATTATTTAATCTTTATTTTAGAATTGAAGATCAAATAAACATTTGCCCCACTAATGTTGGAAGAAAGCGTGTAAACTTATGATACACATTCTTACTTCTAATTTCAAATTAAGGAGACAACATTTTTTATCTGTAAAAACCTGAAAATTAGGGTTTTCATACCATAAAATATATTTATTTTTCCAAAGTTTCTTCTGTTAAAGATATAGGAGTCTTTCATTTTGAACTTTGTTGTTAAATTAAACTTTTTAAATCTATATCCAATAATAGATAGGTAATTTTATTCACATTTTCTTGGGTAGTACAGTAGCAGAGTAGCACAACTGTTACTTTTTGCCCTATTTATCTGTATAATTTTTAAAATACTAATCCTATGAATACTTAAGTTGGAATACAAGTTTTTCAAATGTGTTAATCCATGATTTTAAAAAGTACATAGCCATTTAGTTCTCCACCATATCTAAATGCATGTCATGATCACTCCAGACATAAGAAGACACAGTTCACATTTTCTTGAGAATGCCTTTGACAATATGCTGATGGTATTCTTGTGCTGGCTAGGGACAGCTCCTTGGAGCTCAGTCCACAGAATATGTTTGTCTAGTTTGACTTTGCTGATTGTAGCAAGAATGAATTCCCTTAGCACTGCTTAATATATAAATACTGAGGTTTGTCTAATCTGTTCCTGTATGCAACCACAAAATTAGATAAGTTTTGTACAGGACAATTATGTGCCTTATAAAGAAATCATAATTCATTATAAAGGTCTTTTGGTGAAGCCTTATGAGTAAAATATGTTCTTTTCATCATAGCTATCTAAATATGGAAGAACTGGGACTCGTTACTCTAGTTGTATCTGCAACTGAATTTTTTTAGGAATGTATGTTTCAGTAGCGCAGTAGCATAGTGAAGGGCTCAGCACAAAAATTTAAAGTATTCATATTCTATTGCTAAGTGAGTGTAAGTCATATTTACAAAGGTACAAGCCTTTGTCTGGAAGAAGAGATGGTTGTTAGAAAAAATGGAATTGTAGACACTTGTGAATATCACAGATCACTATTGCAAATTCTGATCAGAGTATGGGCTCATAAGTTATTAAAGGAAAAGAGATATCAGAAGTATCCTTTAAGTGGAAAGACTGAAATGATTTGGACCCAAAAGCTACATATAAATCTGGGGCTTGTTTGTATAGCCAAGGGTCAAGAAAGTCTGCTGGTTCTGAAATACTTAAATACAACTAATATATTTGAACAATGAGATGTAGTGTCATTTTTCTGAGAGACAGAAGTCAGAACAGTATAAAACACCACACAATGGAAAGACTTTTTCATTTTAGATATTATTGTGGTACCTTCTTAGAAACAGAGTAAAATAAAATCAGTTGTGAGCATTTAGTAATATGCTCTGACAGTCAGCAGAGAGGAGGTAACAGTTTAAATATATGAGAAACAAAGATTATATATTATTTTTAGTTTAACCTTGGTTGTTTCTTCTTGTGTTTATAATTTGTAAAGTATAAATTGTAATTTAGAATATTTTTATGCCTGTATTTTTCATATGTAGAGTGCTCCTCTTTCTATGTTCTCTACTTTGAATGGAGAAACTTGACCTTGTGATTTGATACAATTTGTTCTACGCCTTCTTCCAGAAAGAGACTGCAAGTTGAAAATCACATTAGGAATTAAAAGGTGTCAATCTGTTGCAGCGACTATCAAAGCATCTTTAATATAACCCCAAAATATTAATGCACACAGGGTTTTGAAATGTGTTATAACAACACCCAGAGTCAAATTACAATGTAAGAAATGCTGGGAGCAGTCTGCCCTGGACCACGTACCAATATTGCAAATGAATTAAAAAAGTGCTTAATTAATGTATGACCTAGTCCAGTACTTCAAAATATTTCAGGAAATTATTTAGATTCTGAGATTTATTTCTTTATTTGTAGTAAGATAAAATTTAATCTACACAGTTTTACAGGTAACACCAGCCACTTCCATTTACCATGCCACTTCTAAAGTAAGTCACTTGCATCCCATACCAGTTTTCACTTCTTCTTTAACATGGATGTCTACACTAAATGTTCACAAAATCGTAAAATCATAGAATACCAGATTGAAAGGGACCTCAAGGATCATCTGGTCCAACCTCTCTTGGCAAAACCACAGTCTAGACAAGATGGCCCAGGATCTTGTCCAGCTGAATCATAAAGTGTCCAAAGTTGAGGAATCCCCCCACTGGTGAAAGTATTCCCATGGATGATTGTTTTTTTTTGTGAAGAATTGTCCTCTTGTGTCCAACCAAAATCTCCCCATGGGCAACTTGCATCCATTACCCTGTCTTTTCTATGTGACCTGACCCCTTGTCCAAAGGGAGTTTCCATTGCCTTTGAAGCCATCCTTTAAATACTGGAGCATGGTGATAGAGACTCCCCCGAAACCTGCTTTTCCTCAAGGCTGAACAAACCTCATTCCCTCAGCCTTTCCTCATACAGCAGGCTTTCCAGTCCTTTGATCATCTTTGTGGCCCTCCTCTGGACCCTTTCCAGCTTGTCCACATCTTTTTGGAATAGCGGGGACCAAAACTGAACACAGTATTCCAGGTGTGGCCATGACAAATGCTGAGCAGAGTGAGATAATGACTTCTTTATCTGTGCTGGTGATCCTGTTGGTTATTTTTACCACACAGCACACTACTCACTCTTTTTGAGCTTGCTGTCCATGAGGAGCCCAAGTCCCTTTCCACAGAGCTGCTGCTTAGCTGGCTAGATCCAAGCCTGTGCTGCTCTCCTGGATTGTTTTCCCAGGTGCTAGACCTTACATTTGTCTTTGTCAAACTTCATAAGATTCTTGTTGGTTTTTCCACCCTATCCAGGTCTTCCTGCAGATTGTCTCTCCCTTCCAAACTGTCCACTTGCCTATTCAGTTTGGTAACTTGATCAGGGTATATTTCATCCCATCATCCAGATCACTTACAAAGATATTAAACAGTGTTGGGCTCCATATTGATCCCTGGGGGATCCCACTACTGACAGATATGTTGCCAGTTTGAAAAGGAATTATTTGCCATCACCCCCTGGGTGCAGCCTGTCAGCCTGTTCCCCATCCACTGCTTAGACCACTGGTCTAGACTGTAACATGTCAGTTTCTCTAGGAGGAAACTGTGTTGAAAGCCCTGGAAAAATCCAGGTAGACAATGTCTACCCAAAAGGCAAGAACTGCCAAGTTCAACTTCCATGCAGACTCCAGCTGAGACTCCCTCCTTAGCAAGAGACGAAGCAGGCAGGTTATGGAAAGGCAGTGCACAGCCCTGGCTCACCGCAGGCCAGAGCAACGCAACCCCACACTTCTTTAACCTGACTGATTTGTCAGTTTAGATCAGTAATGCTAGATACCAGAAGAGCAAGAGTATCAGAAAACCTCAAGCAAATTGTAAATTTGTCTTCCAGAGGCAAATCTATCTTCTTATTCATATAAAACAGCTAATAGTCTGGTGGCACAGAAGTTGAGAGACAAAACATGGCATATCATCCTGATAGACACCACTGTCTATAGACAGTCACTTCAAATTCATTCAGAAATTAAGCAGTCTTTCCCTGTTTTGCCAAAGGTGTATGCCTCTTCAGAGCAGTGCCTGGCTGGGGAATTCTTCCATTTCTAAGAAACAAGCTACAACAATATTAACAGAGCAATTTTTTTCTGAAGTGCGGGGTTGATGTTCTGGCTCAGGCATTTGAGAATCTGTGCAACACTGACAGTCAAAAAAGTTTTGGCTTTTACTCCTTTAAGCCCTTCTAAATATTTTACTAGTTATGTGTTGTTGAAGTTTTATTTCAGTTTTGTATGGTGAATTCCCTACCAAAAGTATTTAAAGCACACTTAAAAAACAAAAACAAAAACAACCCAGAAAAAACAAACAAAAAACCAACAAACCAATATCCGTCCATCCATTAAGAAATATTTGCAAAACAGTATTTTGTACCTGATTATTTTTGTCCCCAAAATAACATTCTTTATTAAACACTTCCCTTGAAGATTGAATTATAATCACTAAATATGTTTTGATTTACCTTATTTAAACAGGGGATTCATTAAATTGAGACAATTTCAAAAGTAATTCTGTTTACTTACCATCTTGAATAAGGTATTTAAATTCATCCAGATCTCAGAATTGATAAGGGAACATATGTTTATTTAACCTTGTCACTACATTGGGGATACATACTATTTATAAATATATCATAGCTTAGAAGTCCTAATAGCTGTGACTCTCACTCATTTCCAACAGGTATAGTAGCTATTTACTTATGAAACAGAGGTTCAGTAAAGTAAAGATAAGTTAGTTAATGTGTATACAGCACTTGAAAACTTTGACCTTTATATGCATGCTAAATATTATTAATTTGGGACTGATGCCAAGATACTGTGTGCTGCTGCTTTACTACTGGCTGTGTACAGTTTGATACTATATTCATATACACAAACATTTTGTAAAACATATCCTTCCCTTTAATAGACTTTTTTTTTCTTCTCTTTTATTTGTTTGATATTGTTGAAATAATTGTTATTGTAGCTTTGAGAAACTTCTGTAATAGACACAACTTATCAAATATCCATCTATCACTGACAGATAATTCAGAGAGAAGTGCAAATTAGTCCATGAACTGTAGCAGCTGTTATAAAATAATAGGTACCTAGAGGTGACTGTGGTGTTGGTTTTGTTTTCTTTTGCTTTCTGTTTGTTTTCTTCTGTACTATTTAAAGCCATTCAATTTCCCATTCTGTTCACCCATTTCTTTTATGTAACTCATTTTGCTTTTATTTACTTACCATTTTTAAAAGGAAATAAGTCTTGGTACCTATTTCACTTTAAACGTCATTATTTCACTTTAAACGTCATTATTTCACACCTTCTTACCTCTCTTTCTGTTAGACTGTGCATTTTGAAAAATGTCTGAAAATAAGTGTGAAGAAAGTAGCCAGTGTGAGTGAAAAGGGGACTAATTTTCACAGACAAAGAGAAAAATCTTGCTTCAAAGGAGTCACTAGCAGAACTGCAGGCAATTTCATTACAGCTATTATTTGACACTATCTCTGAACTTGGCATACCATGTTCTAAGAAAGCTAATTCTCTTATTACTTCAAAAATCACCTCACATTTTAAATCATTCTGATTCTTTCTTTTCAGCTTGCTTTTTATATTTAAACAGACACTGAAATTAGGACTTGTACCTTTCAAACTTTGTTAAGAGAGTATCACAATATCGATAACATACGACACGACTAGTTATTCCTTCCTAAATAGCATTATATATCTTTTTACCTAATGGAGTCCTTCTACCTTGTTACCTCTTTCTATAATTACAGATAGTTGAGAGATTTTGCAGAAGAAAATAGAGGAACAAGAATGTTAAATATCTTACATAATTTCATCCTGGATGAAATATGTGTGATGAGCTGAATGTACCAGTTTAAATCTACTGGGTTTCAAATGCCACTTTCATATGTAAACCTAAAAGTTTTATTCATTGCAGCTTTATAAGCTTCTGCATTTTTTACATAACTGGATTCATGTTTTGGTGAATCAGTTCTTCCATTCACACAGTAATAGACACATAGGGTGGTCAGGTGCATTTTTCTCTGTATTTTTGTACAGACTGATATCTGATGTGGAATTGTATTATTATTAATCTTTGATTCCTACAGAGAAAACATGCTATACTAAAGCTTGTTCCAAGGAAAGGCTGCAGAGAGGTTTGTAGATTCACTCTTCTTATCTACAGCAGACTCAGTTCAGCATTTAGCTTAGTAAGCATGAACTTCAATTTCATTATGCAGTTACTGTCTTTGCCTTCATGAGATGGTGCAAACATTCTGTAGCTTGATATTTTAACTCCATTTATAGCCACCGTAGCTTTCAGACACTACTCCTTCTCTTCTTCCTTCTGCTGCTGAGCTGCGCCCTCCTTAAATTCCCTTCAAAGGAGAAGCAGACTTGAATGCTCAAATTTTTCTCACTTGGGATTCAGTAGGAAAATTCTCAGATGTGGGGATGAACCATGGAAAGTTCTTCAAGTCAGGGCTAAATGTAGTAAAAACTCCTCACGTGGTGGCTGGGAGAAGAGTTGACATGTAATGAAACACGACATGGGCAGGAAAGTTTGGTCATCAAAAGATCAAGGCGACAAAGGGATGGAAAACATTGCAGAAAGCTAAGGAAAAGGAGAGAGCCTGACGTGTTAGAATGTATTTGCAGGTTAGATTCTGAAAGTCTTCACTCATGTGATTCCCAGGAATACTTAAGGAAGGCAAATATTAGAGAAACTTTGGATTTCGACATAGAAATGAAGAGATCTTCACATATAGGAATGAATTAATTTTCACGCATGTGGTGTATGATGTGACAGACTCCATGGAGGTACAGAGTTGTTTATTTAACAAAGTTGCTTGATTATATACTTAGAGCTTACAAGGATGTTATGACAAATAACCAACGAAAACCCACCATACAAATATTCCTCTACAGGTTACTCAATCACCATTTTCATAACCATTTTTTTGTATTGTTTCCAGCTGATACGTGCTTTAGATGTAGCAAACTATGTTACTGCTTAAAAAATCATCACTCTTACAGACTATGTTCCTTTTTACCACTACACAGCGGTTAAGCACAAGATATATTCTGCTCCCAGAATTTCCTATTTTAAACAGTCTATGAGGAACAAACATTATTTATCTCCTTGGTCTGATTAAGCCAGCATTTTGCGGTTATCCTCACATATGCAGCTGCATTGTGTTCTTAAGATGGTCCTCAACCCGTGAATGCAGAGAAAGTATATATTTAGAAATTAATTTCTGAGAAAAAAATGTGGAATAGCGAACAAGCTATTCAAATCAATTATTTATGTTCTGATAATTGAGCAAAAATTTTCACCTTCCCTGCTTTTGTTTAATTGTAATTCAATAACAAACAGCTCTACAGAAATACAAAAAACCCTAGATGCGTATTTCTTTCCTTCTTTGAAACATTTTTAAGAAGCAATAAATATTGCTGAGGTGAGTAGCTCGAGAAAGGACGCCTTTAACACCGGAGCTGGGGAGAGATCAGCGTCCAGGAGCCTCAACTCAGAGCGGCCACAGCCACCGAGGGAGCCTCAAGTTCTCGACAGGACCTGCCCAGGAGCCGGCAGCTCCGCGGACGCGAGCAGGGACTCACAGGGGGCGGAGCCAGGAGCAGCGGCACCAGCCCTGAGCGGGTAAAAACCTGCCCCGGGGAGAGCGGCGAGGCAGTTTGCGCGGGCAGGCGAGCGGGGTGGTGAGCGCCCGTCGTATGGGCAGGGCCCGCTCTGGGAGCTCTGCTCTGGCTGCCCCGGCGGTGGCAGCGCAGGCACCCAGACAGAGCCGATGAGAGGGGAGGCTGCAGGGCAGAGCTCGGAGTGTAGAGGGTGCCTGCACTGGGCTTGTGAGGGAAAGGTGCACGATGGGCAGGGCTGTGCTCGGTGCTCCCTGGTGGAGGCCCTCCTGCAGCAGGGGCTGAGCTGCGGAATGCTGTTAGAGGGCTGCAAGATGTCAGGGTAGCTGAGAGGAAGCAGGGCTGCTTGCTCCAGCCCCAAACTGTGCAGGGGCCTCAAGCTTCCCCTCCAGCTCATGAAGGAAAGAAGGAGGCCACCAACCCGGGAAGCTGGGAATTAGTGACAAAGAAATATAACAAAAGAAGGAGGAAAAGGACAACTAAAGGCAAGGGGCTTCCTCCTAAATCTGTTGCCCCACGCAGAACCACTTTGCTGTCCTGCAGGAGGCTAACGAGGAAACGCACTTGCACCACAAACAGCTGGATTATGCACGGGTAAAGATCTCTACTGGCGCTACGAAGAAAAAGCGGCGGATCGTAGTAATAGGGGACTCTGCATTGAGAGGGACGGAAGAACTCGTCTGTCGGCCTGACCCCATCTCGAGGGAGGTGTGCTGCCTACCAGGGGCACGGATCAGGGATGTTACAGAGAGGCTGCCTGCTCTAGTAAGTTCCACGGGCTATTACCCGCTCCTGGTGATCCATGTGGGTGCTAGGGATATAGATAGTAGTAGACTGGGGACCATAAAGAAAGACCACAGAGCCCTGGGGGAGGTGGTTAGGGGCTCGGGAGCTCAGATAGTCTTTTCATCAATTCTCCAGGACACAGGGGAGGACCTAAAAAAAGCTAGGAGGATTAACCAGGTTAATAAATGGTTAAAAGGGTGGTGTCATAGTCAGGGTTTGGGTGTCTTGAACATGGGACCAAAGTTAGTAGGCCAGGTCTATTGGGGGCTGGTGGAGCTGGTCTGGTAAGGAGGGGAAGAGCAGTTTTGGTAGGAGGCTTGCCAGACTGGTCAAGGAGGCTTTAAACTAGATGTGTTGGGGAAGGGGGGCATCATTCCATCCCAACACAACCAGTCAGTTGCCAACACCTATAATAAATGCTCGGAACAATGTACATACATTCCTGCTGCTCCAGCCAACGAGTCGGCTTCAATTGGAGCTCGTCTTAGATGTGTCTATACAAACACCCGTAGCATGGGGAACAAACAAGAGGAATTAGAGATGTGTGCACATCTACGGGGGTATGATATAATAGGCATCACAGAAACACGGTGGGATAGCTCCTATGACTTGAGTGTTGGAATGGAAGCTTGCAGGCTCTTTAGAAAAGACAGGCCTGGCAGGCGGGGAGGGGGAGCTGCCCTTTATGTTAGGGATAGGCTGGAGAGTATGGAGCTCTGTCTGGGGACAGGTGAGCGGTTTACAGAGAGTTTGTGGGTCAGGGTTAAAGGGAAAACAGCTATGGGAGACATTACTGTGGGGATCTGTTACAGGCCGCCTGATCAAGGAGAACCTGTGGATGAAGCACTCTACAGACAGATAGGAAAAGCCTCACGCTCGCAGGCCCTCGTTCTCATGGGGGATTTCAACCACCCTGACATCTGTTGGAACGATGGCACTGCATGGCACAAGCAATCCAGGAGGTTCCTCGATTGTGTGGAAGACAACTTCCTTCTGCAAGTAATAGAGGAGCCGACAAGGAGAGGTGCCATGCTTGACCTTGTGCTCACCAACAGGGAAGGGCTTGTTGAGAATGTGGTACTCCAGGGCAGCCTTGCATGCAGCGATCACGAGATGGTCAAATTTGAGATCCCCAGGAGAGTGAGAAGAGTGTGTAGCAAGCTCACTGCCCTGGACTTCAAAAGAGCAGACTTTGGCTTCTTCAGGAGCCTGCTTAGTAAGGTTCCATGGGATATAGCCCTGGAGGACAGGAAGGCCCAAGACTGTTGGTTGATATTCAAGCATCACCTGCTACAAGCTCAGGAGTGCTGCATCCCAACTAGAAGGAAGTGCGGCAGAAGGGCCAGGAGACCTCCTTGGATGGATAAGGAGCTGCTGAGGAAAATTCAAAGGAAAAAAGAGGCTTATAAAAAGTGGAAGCAAGGACAGGCGGCCTGGGTAGAGTACAGGGATGTTGTCCGGGAAGCTAGGGACCAGGTTAGGAAGGCTAAGGCCCAGTTAGAATTAAACCTAGCCAGGGATGTTAAGGGTAACAGGAAGGGATTCTACAGGTACGTAGCACAGAAAAAACAGACTAGGGGCAACATAGGCCCCCTGAGGAAGCTCTTGGGAGAACTGGCTACACAGGATTTGGAGAAGGCTGAGGTTCTGAATTACTTCTTTGCCTCGGTCTTCAGTGGCAAAGGCTCTGACTGCACCACCCAGTTCTTAGAAGGTAGACGCAGGGACTGTGAGAATGAAGACCTTGGGCCCACTGTGGGAGAGGATCTGGTTCGAGACCATCTTCAAAATCTGAACGAGCAGAAGTCCGTGGAACCTGATGAAATCCTTCAGTGGGTCCTGAAGGAGCTGGCGAATGAAGTTGCTAAGCTACTGGCCATCATATTTGAAAAATCATGGCAGTCAGGTGAAGTTCCCGACGACTGGAAAAAGGGAAATATAACCCCCATTTTTAAGAAGGGGAAAATGGAAGACCTGGGGAATTACAGACCAGTCAGTCTCACCTCTGTGCCTGCCAAAATCTTGGAGCAGCTTCTCCTGGAAGGCATGCTAAGGCACATGAAAAACAACAAGGTGCTTGGTGACAGCCAGCATGGCTTCATTAAGGGGAAATCCTGCCTGACCAATTTGGTGGCCTTCTATGATGGATCTATGGAACTGATGGACAAGGGTAGAGCAGATGTCGTCATCTACCTGGATTTGTGCGGAGTGTTCGACACTGTCCCACACAACATCCTTGTCTCTAAATTACACAGGCATTGCTTTGGTAGGTGGACCACGCGGTGGAGAAGAGATTCTGAGCAGCCCTGCAGAGAAGGACTTGGTGGTGTTGGTTGATGAGAAACGTAACATGAACCGCCAGTGATTCTGTGATTCTGTGTGATCTGTAAGATTTCTTTTTTCTTTTTCCCAAAAATAAGATGCTGAAAGAACCATCAGTTACACCCTGCTTCCCTTTGCTGTTACCTCCTCTTTCAGAGGTGACACTGACATCACGCAGCTGGGCAATCATATTTTTCTCATATTTTTTTTTGCTCCAGTTGTAAATGCTCCAGTTAACCTTGACCAGAGGCTTTTCTTTTTCTGTATCAGCACTTGACTCTAAAGCCTTTTCCTTTTGCTTTTTTTAGAGGTACTCTAACATGTTGAGCTATAGGTTATGGGAAGTACCTTTTTCATCCATTTGGTGGTTTTCAATTAAAATGGCTCTAATCTCTTCTTTAACCTCCATGTTTTCTGCTTTAAAGGATCAGACGCATGAGCTCAATCACACTCACCTAACTCTTATAGGAGCTCAATTTTTTAACTGTGCTCAGGCTACATTAGTCATGTTTAACCCTTTAACATATTCCATTACAGTTCCTGAACCTATTCTGTCTCAAATATTTGTGCACAGGGCTTGTTTTAAAATAGGAGTATGCCTTATCGATTGAGTGTATCCAGGCCCATAGGCAGAATTTAAGAACACATCTGTAAATCATAAAATTCCTTAATCTGAGACAATCCTGAGTACAGGTATCTGAGGAAGTTTGAGACCAAAATTTATGGCATTAAGTGATTTTCTAAGTATATATTTCTCAGAAGAAGATGATCAGAGGGATTCTTTGGTGCTTCTTTTAATTTGGGATTTTTATTAACTGAAATATTACAAGATCAGTAATAACTCGTAAGTAGCTGTCAGATTCTGTCTTTCTCTCTTTCTTGCTATTCGAAAGTAAAACCGTAACCTTAAATTTGGATTAGATCAAGATTACTACTCTTTCTGTTAATTTGGCAGAACTAAGAATTATGGAATGCTTAGACTTATTCTGACCTACCAGTCTCCCCTATGAACTTATTATTTTCTAACACAGCAACTTACTCAGAAATAGAATTAGCTTAGTATATGTAATGGAATATGTGTAAAGATTGCATTTTTTTCCCCAAGATGGCATATGTTTTGCTGGTTTGCTTCTGAAATAATTATATAAGATACATAATGCATGAGCTCCTTTAGAAAATTTCTTCCTGTGAATTCAAGCTTTCACTTTATGGTCTATTTTGCCACTAACAATGCATATGAATAGCTGTTTGTTATGAAGCTATTTGTAGGTCTCATTTTGCATACCTTGCAGTGTTAAATACCAATGGACATGTTGATTGAACATAATAATAATATTCATAATTATAATTTAGGTAATGTACGACTACTGCCATAATCAGACAGCCATCTTAGTCCTCAAGTGTGAACATCTATATAATTCTTCCTTCAGATTAAAGCCATTTATATTAAGCAAGGTTATTTTCTTTCTGTAAAGTTGAAGAATATTTGATATACCAAGTAATTCTTATAGAAAGCTTAACAGCATTTTTATAAGTAGTTGGCTTTTGTGTTTGTATTGTACCTAGACGCTAACACAGTAGGACCTCAGTCTTGATAGGGACATCAGCTGTGACAAGAGTATAAATATTTAATCAATCAGGTTAATTAAATGTAAAAAGAGGGAGTCAAGTGTAAGGAGTCTGTTAGATTGGATGAAATACATAGCGAAATATACAGCTGAAAATATATCAACTGTAAAACCTGAAGTTAAATAAAAATAGAAATAGCTATTTAAGGTCAATGTTATAATTTTACACAGTTAAATTTAAGTAATGTCTCTCCAGAATAGTGAGTTATTAAATAGTTGAACTATTTAATATAGTAGGAAGCTCATTAAAACAGTTCTAGTTCTGTAATATTTCACAGTAGAGAAGAATGTTGGCAAAATGTGACATAAAAAAGGACTGCTGAGAGACTGAAGGAAGGTGGAAAGGGAATATAACCAGAATTGAAAAGTAGGCTGTTAACAAGAATATGCAGTCAGTTAATTTACAGGAAATAAATAAGTATGTCTTATAAATAAATCTAAAGATTTCTTATGAATATGCAATGGTAAAAGAAGTATTAGCAAAAAAAGTAATAGATAAAGTAGATTAATGGCAAAGAACTGTTAAGAAACTTCTAAAATTATTTTTACCTTCACAGTTCAGAAAAGAACTTTGAATATTTCACAATAAGAAAATTTTTTTTAAGGTTTGTTGGACGGTGGTAGTGCATGGGAATGCTGTGGGTACCCTTGGACAAGGAATACTAGGGCACCTTGAAATGCCATTATGAAGCTATGTTTAGACAAAATAATGAGCTTTGATTCAATTAAGCTTAGGAAGCTCTTCAGCTGAACAGGCACACCAGGTGGCTACTCCAATTTGAGCAGGATGCATTGCTTTTAACAATGTACCAACAACAGACTTGTAACAGTGCAAGTCTGTTGGGTACCTGAGGATGCCTAAGATGTCCTAGTCTATTTCTGGCCAGCTGTCTTTTATCCGCCAGTCCAGAGGGACAGACAAGTAATTTATCTGATGCGCCAGCCCTTTGCAGAGCTCTCATATACCTTAGGATATCTCAAAAGGCACTAGCTGCCTTTAGGAGTATTTAGATGTATGAATAGATCACCTCTGACTATAAGAGGTGCTTCCAAAAGAGCTCATAATAGATCTACTTTGGAAGATAATAATATTGAATTGCATCCCATTTCAGGTACCTAGACACCTACCTTTGAGCTTCTAATTTGGATCACAAGTCCTTTGCCTAACCATGACAGCACAAAAAACACATTAGATGCCCTGGGCTATCTTGAACAGACTGGACTTTGAGACTGGGGTCTTTTGGAGTGGGATGAGGTGGGGTACTTCAGAGTACATCCACAACATTGGTCATCTGTGTGTGGGCCAGATGTGAACATCTGAACTCTTTTATAGCTAAATGAGAGAAATAGGCATTGCTTGAGTATGATTTATCAGATCATTGTGTAGATATTTGAAATAGTCCAGATGTGTCACATTCTTAAAAACACTAAGGTATGTCTGGAGAACTAGGTCTGACATAAATGTCTATACTGAGAAGTTTTGTGAAACTATTCTCAATCTTTTTTGTGCAAAACTTATTTTCATAATGGCCACTTCACTTACACTCCTGTGGAGTGAAAACTGACTGTCAGACAGTGCACAGAGAGAACAATAATGCAATGTATTAAAATGGCAGAAAGTATTTCATAAAGTAGAAAACCAAATTACTTTTAGGGCTGTTCTTTTAAACCTTCATTGTGGTCTAAAAGAAATGGATAACACAGAACTGAACTTTGCAAATGTTACTTCATTAGGAAGAATAGCCAATTTAAGAATTGATTTGAAACTTATCTTTGACACTCAAATGGTACAAAATAATTATCCCTCAAGAGGCAAACTAAACATAATTAAGAGCAACTTTCTGTTGCTTTCTTATTAAGGTTATAAAAGACAAAGTGACAGAACACCAAGTTTTGGACTGGGAAGCTTTTTATCACTTTTCATTATCGCTTTTGATGCAAATATATTTTTTTTGCTGGCAGAATTTACCCACCTGCACTGGTAAGACTAGTTAGCACTTTAAATTGCATATTAAATCATCTTTCAAGCAATGAAACGTGATATGGTAATGTCACTTTCATATAAGATAACCTAGTCAGAATGGAAAAATGAAATTTCAATCACTTGAAAGAAATTTCATTGAAAGAGTTTTCACACAAATAAAAAAATGTTAAACTACTTCATCATACATCAATAACTTTTAAAATATGCTGTTCAGGGCAAAATAATAAAGATATTTCTATCTTCAAAAATGTGTAAGTTTAAAGAATTCTGTATGGGCACCACATAAGACTTAGGTTATGAATTGAAACAAATGTTCTAAATGTCAGCAAAAAATAAGGATGTTTTCAGCCGAAGACTAACTCCAAAGGAAACAGGATTTTTTCCTAACACTTGAACAGTTTATGTATATTTACATATATGTGCATATATAGATTCAAGGGAAAATATAGTGGAAAATTATTTAATAGGGAGACTGAGGCACTTGTATACATTTCCAATGGAAGTAACTTAATGTAGTGATGTCAGCTTTGGGGCAATAATGTTCTTAAAAGTGGTGTTTGGGACATTTTAAGCAGTATTTTAATAATATCAGAAGCACTAAAAGACATATTCAATTTCTAGTTTAAGTTTAGGTCATGAATTTAAACAAGTCACCTGATCATTTTAAAATCAGAAATGCTCATTTCATTTGCTTAATCTAATTTTTCAATTAAATTAATCCTAGTCTGATTCTTTTAATCCTGAGTCTTTTAATATCATCTTTCTTTCTGTTTCTTTTTGCCCAGATTAACAGTGTTCCCCAGAAATACTGTGTATTGCATAATCTCAGACTGGGTCAAAAGTGAACATTAGTAGCAGGTGTAATCATCTTGTCATGTTTTACAGAAACAGCACAACTCTCACATTTGCTATGTCCCTTCATGCTCAAAGTGTTAATAAAAAAAACCTCAGCCCTTATTTCATGTTGCTCATATCCAGGCTCCAGATAAAGATGTCCACAAGGTAATGATTCCTTCCAAATAGATAAAAATAAGCCATGTTTAATGACCTCTACAATTTCTAATTACAAAGCTGTCCATTCTTGCAGTGTTTTTATGTACTTTTCTTTGTTCATTTGTCAATCAATTAAAACTGCTGCTGTTTCAGACAATAAATTAACTATAATGTTTACCATCCTCTTGGAACATGTTTCGTTGCTGAACAAAAACTAAACATTTAAACTGACAAATTCAAGCTGCCCTATGAGTTTAACTGAGATGTTATTAGCAACTCACCTTCTCCATTTTGTTTCCTCTCAATCAGATCCAAAACAGCAACTACATTTACGATATTTTAATCCCTTGTTTGAGCTGTACCCTTAGGAATGTAGGCATCCAAAAGCAATCCCAACCTATGTAGCTTTTATTTCAGGCTTTTATATATTAAATGATTGAGGCTTATTTTTGTGGGGGGAAAGGGGATGAAATTACAACTGAAGGTCAATTTTCATCAGTTGTGGTACCTCTAGTGCTAATCTGATTTTTCTCTTCTGTTGGAGAGTATACTTCCTTCTTATAAGAGGAAATGCCACCTGTATGTCTGTGTGCATGAATTATTGCTCATAAAAAAATCTTTGAAATTGTTAAAATCTCATTCCTTGCTAATGTTCAATTTTTCTTTTTCATATTTCCATCACAGAGTTTGGGTTCATATAGGGGGTCAAAGCTTTAACTAATAGGGTTTTTTTTTTTGCAATAATTTAAAAGCAATATAATCAAATCTCACACTTCAGAATAAAAAATAATTAACAGCTAAATTTAGGAAGGAGTGTGTGTTTATGTCCTCAGATCTTCAGCCATTATTTTAACTGCATTTACTTTAGGGGGATTTTTGTCTCCCTCTAAATCTGAAAGACTAAATCACCTACTATTATTTGATACCTTATACTGCTCATTTTTTGTTTGTTTTCATATGATTCAAGAAAGTCTCTCTAAATATTTCCTATAGAGGAAGATAATAATTTATCTTAATTTGTCATTATTTTGTGGGTTAAGTAAGTTGAGTGTTTTGGTCCACTAGATGGAATTTATGTCATAATGCATTTTCCTTTATAATATCAGTCTTTTGCCTTTGTGTTTACTAGATCATATAGTTTTTAGCTAAAACTTTTTTTTTTTTTTTTTGCTTTCTTTGAATGTTCCTTTATCATGAAACTGCCCCCCACATATGTTTTTTGCTTTTCTCATGCTGATGCTTCTTTTTCAAGGGGGTAGACACTGGAAATGTGTTATTACTGTTGTTTTGTAGCTCTTTCCCATTTTTTAAAAATAAGTAATGTCTTTGAAAATTGTAGTCACTCTGCCATTTTTATTCTTTTTTTCTTTTCTAAAAGAATTTGTGATGGTTCAATACAGAATGAAATCTTTTCTCTTTGCACTGTAACCCTTTCCCCTTCTACTGTCCTCCCTTGCCTTCCTCTTTCCATGGCTTTCAAAATATTTACTCCTAAAAATGTGGCAACAAGTTGGCATCGTTCTTTTGACTTTCTTACATGTTCAAAATAAATTAATCGGCATCAGAACTGGATCTGGAATATGGATTGTTGTGTATATGTAGTTTCTGTGTATAAACCCACATACATAAGTAAAATATTTTTTATAATTTACTTACATTAAAATGATGATCCTTTTTTATATGTTTGCAAATGTACTCACATTTTGAATGGTCATCTTTTTCCCTAGAGTGATTAGACTGATTTCCAAAGTACATACATTGCAAGGATTTGCCATGTGTTTTGCCTTTCTCTGCAAAGGCACTAAAGAGGTAATGTTTTCCATCCCTAGTGTTTTTAAAATCTGTGGTTAACAACTTCATTAGTATTTTGCCTTTCTGGCATCAAAACACATCCAACTTTCACCAAGGTTTTCTCCTGCCAGAGAGTTATTGTTATGCTTGAGTGAATAACACATACTCCAGTCACTTCACTTAATCATTTTACTAAATGGATTTAGTCTGGGCGATGTGTGTTTCTCTTCAGGAAGTCCTCCTACTTCATCTTTTGATGCAACAGCAAAATGAAACCATGTATCTGTTGTGTTATGAAATCTATAAATGTTTAAAAACGTGTATATATAGATGCTTCAGATCATAAAAGAACAGAAATATGTAGTTAGATACAGATGTCCCTTTCTCTGTTACCACAGTGGACCAGGAAATTATTTCTGAATCATGGAGTCTCACTTTTGATCAAATTTCTACCAATGTAAACCAAACTTTATTCCAGTATACTCCAGTATATTTACAGTGTTCCAAAGTGATACAGCTTCTCTAGCAAGGTTATTCCACAATCTTCCACTCTTGATGCTGTTTTTCTGATATTCAGCTATATTTTCTGTCTTTAATTTACTGAAATTAAGATAACTGAACATCAACTTTGAATACATCGATGTTTAAAACCAAGGAGACAACTTTATTGTAAGGTTTTGTGTTTATGCAAATATTTTAAGCACTCTGAGCAGTCATGTTGCTCAGGGTGCTTAAAACTGTGGTAATCATAATGCACCATTGTCCTGGGTTCAACAGTAGCAATCATTTTTCTTAGTAGCTAGTGCAGTGCTGTGGTTTTGACTTTCAGCCTGGGAACAGTGCTGATAACACTGATGTTTTTACTTGTTGCTAAGTCATGTTTACTCTGACCAAGGACTTCGTGAGTCTCATGCTCTGCCAGGGAGGAGGGGAAGCCAGGAGGAAGCAGAGACAGGACACCTGATCCAAACTAGCCAAAGAGGTATTCCATACCACAGAATGTCATGCCCAGTATATAAACTGGGGGCCGTTACCCGGAAGGGCTAGATCGCTCCTCAGGTCTGGCTGGGTATTGGTCAGCCGGTGGTGAGTGGTTGTATTGTCTTCCCTTGTTATTTCCCTTATCATTATTATTATTGGTGGTAGCAGTAGTGGTTTGTGATATACCTTAGTTACTGGACTGTTCTTACCTCAACCCATGGAAGTTACATTCTTTCTATTCTCCTCCCCATCCCTCTGGGAAAGGGGGGAGGAAGAAGGGGGAATGAGCAAGGGCTGCGTGGTTGAATTGACAGGCTGGGCTTAAACCACGACAACCATAAGTACAGATGAAGGGTAATATTCTTTATTCCCAGTATTGTTTTACTCTTAATATGAAAAAACTAAAATTTTTCATCTCTATTTGAGCAGTCAACTTACCTTTCGACAAAGGTCATGCATGCTCCAAGCCACACAAGTACTCTAAGTAAATGCCGGGAACCAAAAGCTAATATCAACTCATAATAATTTTGTAGCTTTAATTTTGAATTGTTATAAAAAGTCACTCAGTTTGTCACAGAATATTCCAGGCACATTTTTGGTGGGGTTTTTTCATTTTTTTATTTCGCTTGGCAAAGTGTTTGAAAAAGAACATCACAATATATGTACCTACTGGGATTAACATTAGTGAAACAGATTTTTCTGTCATTGAAATTATTCTCTAGCTAGTAAGGAGTAAAGAAATTTAGGTGAGAATCCCCGGAGAAAAGCTTTCAGAAATAAATTGAAAACACAAATTCATTGTTTGCAGCAAAATTGCATCTGCACTTTGGCTGCTGGCATTTTAATTTGCTTCTCAGCTTGGAAGTGAAATTATTTAGAATGGCATTTTTTTCTGTCTGATTCCTCTCAGGAAGGTAATTTTCAGGTTAATAAGGAAAATGGGCCTTGGGAATGGGAATGTTAGACTGATAATAATATTTGTTTTAATTAAAAAAAAAGGTAAAAAAACAAGAGAGAAAACCACAGAATATGGACCTTCCATTAAATTCCTGTCATTGTTTCTATTTTTAATTTTTAAGAAACAAAGCAGAAAAAGAAATTGCAAATAAAAATCATGGCTGTCACAGCATAGAAACTCGTCTAATATTTCAATTCTTCATGCCCCCGAGTCTGTTTAAATAACCAGTTTCTTAAGAAGTTTCAAAATACAACTCCAGCACTTTCCTGTTTCTTTGTTTTTAAATCATTAAAATAAAAATTAAAAAATAAAAAAGTTATATTCCACTTAAAAACAAAGAAACAAAAAAAAAAAAAAAAGCCCTGAAAACAACAACAAAACCAACAACAAAAAACAAACCAACCAAAACTAATCAGCTCAATACTGACCACCAAGGATTGCTAGTGCTTATCTAATTTTAATACTTAGACTCTGAGTTTGAGAGGATATCTGCATTTTATTTGTGCCCTGTTACAGAGGCTTATCCATGTCTAACGAATTAAAAAAATAACACAACCAAAACAAAAAGGAATACAGACTTGCACATACTGAAACCCATCGGAATAACTGAAAATTAATACAGTGCTCAGGTGATAAATTAAAATCTGTCAATAAGAAACTTTTGTACCTACTCGGGCTTTCATATCATAAAAGGCCAGAAACATTTTTTCAAGAATCTTGATCATTTTCTTTTTTTTGCTTTGAGTAATTTTCCAGCTGGCCTTATCTTTCAAGGTTATAGTTGTGTTCTAAGTTTCACATCAATTCAAAGCAGAAACAAGAGCTACTACTTTTACCAGACAGGGTGATTCTAGAGGCCAGAATGTGGTTTAGATTTGAGAACTTAATGAGTTCTTCCGAGGGGCTGAGACTGGGTACACGCTAATCACATCCCAGACTTAGGCTGAAGTGAGACACAAGCATGCAGAAACTCCATACTTTTCCCAGTTAAATGTCTTGTATAGAAAATAAATGTGAGCACCTACTGCAGGTAGAAGCTCTACCTTGTTCCAAATGGCAGCTAAAAACAAGGTATTTCTGAACATTTGTACATTCTGAAAAGAAATCATCTTACTGATTCTAACAGGTCTTTTGCAGATGATTCATAAAAAACCTTTACCTCTCATTCACTAAATTGCTTGCCCTATAATTTCTTAGCCTTGATAAGTAATTTGCAGTGTTCAATACTTACTAATTAAGTAGTATTTTCCAATTTGTCTGCTTTGCAGATTATTATCTAATACAAAATATCTTCACGTGTCATACTCATTGTACTTTGGTCTACTGTGATATGCACAAGGTGATAGCGAAAGTAAATACATCTCATTTCCCAAGTATATACTAATATTCTTCCCCCTCCCTTAATATTCAAGATTTCTATGCAAAAGAAGATTTTGTAAACTTATAGTAAAACTGAAATATCTGAACGATAAAAGGGGAAATTTGTGCATTTCACAAATAGATACCAATTCTTCTGTAAAATATTGGTATTGTGCATTTCAATACAGTCAATATGAAAATAAGTCCACTCTTAGGACAGTGAGTATAGAGCAAAACCTTGTGACTTTGCTGAAAATCTTGCAGGTCGTAAATAACTGATATCAGAATCATTAGTCATACTCTACAGTCAAGATTTGCTATTGCATGAGTACACGTGTCTTGTGAATGGAAGAGAGACTGGTTATGTATGTTGGTTTTGTATGTATGTGTGGTGTTACAAAATATGTTTATTTCCTTAAAAATTTTTCACAAAGATTTAAAAGATTTAGACAACATGAGAGAAAATGAGACAAAAAGTAAATCAGTGGAAGCTGTGAGGTACCCAGAGCAAAGAACCATTTCATACCTGACCTATGCCCTCTATATTTTACCTGTGCGCTCACAGTAGGCCACTGGCAGAAGCAGGATACTGGGCTAGAGAAAATCTAGTGAGGTTTCTATTTATTTTTTGAGCTAATAATTAAACCATTCCAAGAAAATAGCCCAGTAGCATGTTATTTTTGCCGAAAGTAGTAGTAAAAGTTTTTCATGTTAGTTTTCCTGAAACTTTCATGCTGTGCCACTCCTTTTGCAAAATCTGAAGAAAAATCTGTATAGGAAGATCAAAGCATTTTGGAAATTTGGGGAGTGAGGGAAAGAGAAAATAAAATGAATGCATTTAATGCCCTTTAAAAAAATAAATACATAAATAAGTCATGTAGAAGAAGAACTATCTTGCTTGGCTTTGCTGAGTGGCAGAAACTAATAATTTTTTTCAGAAAGGGAAAAAAATGTCCTTGCATATGTTTAATGGCAAGTTCTACATACAAGGCAGAAAATAAAATGTGATTTCAACTAAAGCAGGATTCCTGCTGTGCTTCAGCAATCCATACAAAGCTATCCATCATGCAGATTTTTTCAGGCTTTTTCTTGTCTATTTTTGATCCAGTTTTGACTGGTTTGTATGCCTCTGCTTTAAGGTTACCCTCTCTATCACATTTCATGAACCAACATGATGCTTTTATTCAGTGATGAGAATGAATACACTCTTTCTTATGTTATTACCGTATTCTGGAAATATAATAAAGGAGATAACTGTTTAGAACAGCATGAACCTCTTTCACAAAATGTAAATTATAAATCTCCAGCCAATGGACTAATCACAATACATTAAGCACCTTTTCTGATATGCAGGAAAATTGCAGAGAGATTCAGATAGATACGATTAACAAAACATAGAAAACTGAGGAAAAAAGTATTTCTAAAGAGGCTCTAATCACAGGGTTTTGAAAGAAATCCTTTTTACAGAGAATTAATTGCACTGCAAAGTACACTTTCCTGATCATCAAAAGAATTCTGTTTGTTACATGTGTGGTCTGTTATTATCCTAAATAACAGGGTGTAGAAGCGATGAGAAAGAGATGTTATACTCTATCATACTTCTGGATATAAATAGTTTATAAACCATATGTTGGGGATGAAATCTTAATAAATAAAAATATTTTGAAAAATTATTATAGGTTATAGCTATTTAATTTGCCTTGGAGTTTGATTCTGTGAAACTTTGTTCATGTGTCTAGAAGATTTTGTTCAGTTTCATTGTTTTAAAAGAAGTATTATCCTTTCTGTTTACACTGTTTAAATTCTTTCCCAATTAATTTCATGCAGCTTGCTACTGAATTATTGAAAGCACTGTTCATGTATTTCACTATTTATACAAATTACACTGATGCAAATTATAACAGGAAATACCTGTCAGTCAAAGATGGAAGGAAATTTTTTTTATGCATCAGTTTTAGAAAGCAGGGGAGGAGTGGCCCAGAACCAGCTGCATTGCTGTATCTAGCCCCTCAGAAGCTCATAAAATGAATGTTTATGCCTCCTTCTGCAAATAGGAAACATTTTCCTCTCTAAACTGTTAGAGGATCTCATGGTATAGTTCTCATTAAGACTTCCTCCAACAAAATTTTTCTGCATGCAAATATGTATGACCCCTGAGAACAGTGTAGTATTAGTTTCTTGAAGATTGAATTTTTTAAATTATATTTGACACTAAGCAACAGCTGGAAAAGCAGTGACTTGGGCTCAAAAGCAAGATTGCTTGAAAGAAAAGGTATACATTTTTTTTTTGCTTGGTTAAGTCAAGTGATGTAAAAACTTAGAATAATGGATTACTACAAAAATTTACCAAGTAACCAATGTATATATATACTTTTGGGGTTTTGTTTTTTTTTTTTTCCTCAGTGACCTCTAGAAATTATGGAAGATTATAGGAACATAGTCTTATTTTGGTGTTAGATATACAGTATGGAAATTTTTACACTTTTTCTATCAAGTAATCAATGATTAAAATGCACAGGCAAGTACCAGAATTCAGGAACTTCTCTCCAAGTTTAGTTTCTCATATACTTTCTTTTGCTGCATAATGCAGAAGTATTATCTCAGTAGTTTAGCTTAGACCGGGAGTGAGCTTTTGAAGTGAATTGCATGGTTTTCTCTGCTTACTGGAAATTACCTCAGAAGAATCTCAGCCTATGCACTCTGAATTCTTTTCCCATTGAATTAAAATCAAACCTGTTTCCAATGTTTTCATCCCACAGGACCAGAGTGGAATTAACCAGAAATAACCCTCCTTTCAGCACCACCATACCCCAACCGCACATATGTGTATAAATGTGAGAATTGGGTCCTCAGCCTAAAAGCATTTAGATCTACAGACTCTTTTTTTTGGACCATATCAATTGCCAATGCAGCCAGTGGCAATCTATTGCATGAAAAGTAGAGTACTGCTTATTGTTTACTTTTTTAGACTGTTCTCTGTGAAAGTGAAAGGTAGATGTGGATTTGAACATGCTTTGACAGAGGAGGGCCAAAATCTGAGCCTACACTTCTGGAGTACTCCTTTACCACTAGACCAATCTTACAATAAATAGGGAACCTTCTGAGTCGACCCAAGAGAGACAAAAAGAAAAGGGGGAACTGCATGCATAGTGAGTGCCTGAAACACCCCAGAAGTGTTGTGTATCTTTGAAATTGGGTTAGATCAGACTATAAGCTAAGTCAAGACATTTTTTCTGTATAAAGCTCAGAACGAATTAGGGTAGGCACAGAGCTGAGAGGCAGTATTCTCTACTCTGCTGACACGAGGCTATCACAGGTTTTAAAAGAACATCCTATAGCCCAAGTTCCTTCCTAGTCCAGCATCTCTTCAGTGGCTTCCTAAATTGTTGTCAGTTTCACACAGTCCTTTAAAGAGTCATAAGAACAGTTTTTCCTTACTTTCAGGACCTGTACGTCTATTTTTGCTCCTTGAGTTTTTCAGGAGTCCCTCAGTCCCATCGGCAGTATGATCTTCCAGGTCACCATCACCCACTTATACCTGCACGTCCTCTCTCTGTGTGGTCCAGGAAGAGCTGCAGAGCAAGTGCCAGGAAAAGACAAACAGATCCTCTTCCCCTCAACACTGCTATATACTAGTAAAGAAAAATGGCATACATTAATATGTGCAAAAGCAAGTCTTGGCCTCTTCAGGAACCTGCTTAGTAAGGTTCCATGGGATATAGCCCTAGAGGGCAGGGGGGCCCAAGACTGCTGGTTGATATTCAAGGGCTGTTGCATCCCAACTAGAAGGAAGTACAGCAGGAGAGCCAGGAGACCTCTTTGGATAGATAAGGAACTGCTGAGGAAAATTAAAAGGAAAAAAGAGGCTTATAAAAAGCGGAAGCAAGGACAGGTGGCCTGGGAAGACTACAGGGATGTTGTCAGGGAAGCTAGGGACCAGGTTAGGAAGGCTAAGGCCCAGTTAGAATTGAACTTGGTTAGGGATGTTAAGGATAACAAGAAGGGATTCTATAGGTAAGAAGTGAATAAAAGACAGACAACTGACAACATGGACCCTCTCTGGAAGCTATCAGGAGACTACCTGTCTACACAGGATTTGGAGAAGGCTGAGGTTCTGAATGACTTCTTGTCTCACTCTTCACTGGAAAATACTCTGACCACACTACCTAAGTCTTGAAAGACAGACAGAGGAACTAAGAATGAAGACCTTGGGCCCACTGTAGGAGAGGATCTGGTTTGACACCATCTTAAGAACCTGAACATGCACAAGTCCATGGGACCTGATGAAATCCATCCGTGGGTCCTGAAGGAGCTGCAGAATGATGTTGCTAAGCCACTGGCCATCGTATTTGAAAAATCATGGCGGTGAGGTGATGTTCCCGACAACTGAAAAAAGGGAAATATAACCCCCATTTTCAAGAAGGGGAAAATGGATGACCCAAGGAACTGCAAACCAGTCAGCCTCATCTCTGTGCCTGGCAAAATCTTGGAGCAGCTTCTCCTGGAAGGCATGCTAAAGGCACATGAAAAACAACAAGGTCCTTGGTGACAGCCAGCATAGCTTCACTAAGGGGAAATGCTGCCTGACTAATTTGGTGGCCTTCTATGATGGGGCTATGGAACTGATGGACAAAGGTACAGCAGATGACGTCATCTACCTGGACTTGTGCGGAGTGTTCGACACTGTCCCACACAACATCTTCGTCACTGACTACTCGGTAGACAAAGAACTGGATGGATGGCCGCATGCAGA
Source organism: Lathamus discolor (assembly GCF_037157495.1). Lineage (NCBI taxonomy): Eukaryota > Metazoa > Chordata > Aves > Psittaciformes > Psittacidae > Lathamus > Lathamus discolor. Next base: position 47,453,044 of record NC_088884.1, on the reverse strand, counting down.
GTTGTGATCAGTGGCTCAATGTCCAGCTGGAGACCAGTAACGAGTGGTGTCCCTCAGGGATCAGTGTTGGGACCGGTCTTGTTCAACATCTTTGTCGATGACATGGACAGTGGGATTCAGTGTGCCCTCAGAAAGATTGGCGATGACACCAAGCTGTGTGGTTCTGCTGATATGCTGGAGGGAAGGAATGGCTTCCAGAGGGACCTTGACATGCTTGAAGTTTGACCATGTCAAGTGCAAGGTCCTATCCCTGGGTCGGAGCAAGCCCATGCACAGCTACAGGTTATGCAGAGAAGACATTCAGAGCGGCCCTGTGGAGAAGGATCTGGGAGTGTAGGTTGATGAGAAACACGAGCTGCCAGTGTGCACTCACTGCCCAAAAAGCCAACCGTATTCTGAGCTGCAACAAAAAGAGCGTTTCCAGCAGGTCGAAGGAGGTGATTCTGCCCCTCTGCTCTGTTCTTGTGAGACCTCACCTGGAGTATTGTGTGCAGTTCTGATGTCTTCAACATAAAAAGGACATGGAACTGTTGGAACAAGTCCAGAGGAGGGCCACGAGGATGATCAGGGGACTGGAGCACCTCCCGTATGAAGATAGGCTGAGAAAGCTGGGGTTGTTCAGCCTGGAGAAGAGAAGGCTGCGTGGAGACCTCATAGCAGCCTTCCAGTATCTGAAGGGGGCCTATAGGGGTGCTGGGGATGGACTCTTCATTAGGGACTGTAGTGACAGGACAAGAGGTAATGGGTTAAAATTTAAACAAGGGAAGTTTAGATTGGATATTAGAAATAAATTATTTCCTGTTAGGGTGGTGAGACACTGGAATGTGTTGCCCAGGGAGGTCGTGAATGCTCCATCCCTGGCATTGTTCAATGCCAGGTTGGACAGAGCCTTGTGTGGGATGGTTTAGTGTGAGATCCCCCTGCCCATGGCAGGGGGGTTGGAACTAGATGATCTTAAGGTCCTTTCCAACCCTAACTGTTTTATGATTCTAAAATGCTATCTGGAACCACACATCCCACCAACACTTTCAAGAACAGGACTTATCGGAATGAAAACACTGAAAAGAACCTCTGTCAGAAAACACCCCATTTTTTAAAACTATGTTGAATGATGCACATTATTTAATCTGTTGCATGTGTATGTTTATGGTGCTTCATATTGCATTCTTTGCTGTTTCAGATTACAATCCAAAGCTCATTAAGTGGGTTTTGAGTCAAGTTCATTTTTTGGCATAGTTGTAGGAATTCCAAGATCCATTAGTAATAATTTTACTGATCAACTGTTGAAACCTCAAACTTGTAAGATGATGAGAACGAGAACCACTAATGTGAGTAATATCTAGTCATCAGCTTAGTATTAAGTATTTCAGCTGTATCACTGATCTAACTCATGCTGTCTATCAGATTCAAATTCCAGTTTCTGCTCTCAATCAAATGGTTAGGAAATTCAAACAAGTATTTTCCTCTTCTTCAGTTTCTGTCTTCTTTACATCAACTATTTTCATACTGTCCTGGGTTTAGCTGTAAGTTACTTTTCTCCTTCTTAGTAGATGATGCAGTGCTGTGTTTCAGCTTTAGTCTGAGAACAGTGCTGACAGCTGATTCGGAGAAAACTCCAGGAACAAACTTGCCAACAAAGTTTTCAAGCTGACAAGCAGGTATTCTTTATTGCGGCACCGGGAGACACGGGGGGTAGCTCCTCCTAATGTGTGTCTCTTCAGTTGCCACACACGCTGTCCTTTTATAGTCACTGGGCATACATACATATTCATGAGGCTACGTATTGATTACATCATTTTCCAGAAAGCTCCCCGCATGCGTACAGAATTGTGGTGGTGGTCTCTGAGGGTCGTTTACTTCTTCCAACAATCTTAATCACTTCTGGCAGCCTTTAAAGCATGCGCAGTAGATGTTTATACCAGTTTAATTGGTTCGTTAGCGCCAGAGACTCCTAGCCTTCTACTTATCAGTTAGTTTAGCTGTAGCCCATCCTGGACACCTGCCATTCCCAGATACTCCTTATCCCTATGTCCTGTTTTTCTAAAAACTATGCCAACTATAACAATTTATCTCGTGTGAGAATTCTCAGTATGCTCTCTAACTGTACTCTATTTTTTCTCCATGTATCCTGCACCTCAGTAATTTTCCACTGCTACTGTTACAAAGCCATCAAACTTAACATTACTCAAAACTAATTCTAAAGTTTTATATATTCCATTTTGTAATTTTGTGCCCCCCTTGTCTCACAGCACACCAGTGTTTTAGTTGTTGATAAGTAATGTTTACTCTGACCAAGGACTTTTCAGTCTCATGCTCTACCAGTGAGGAGGGGCACAAGAAGCCGGGAGGAAGCAGAGACGGGACACCTGACCTTAATTAGCCAAAGGGATATTCCATACCACAGCACTTGATGCCCAGTATGTAAACTGGGGCGAGTTACCCAGAAGTGCCAGATCGCTGCTCAGGTCAAGGTGCGTATCGGTCAGGGGGTGATGAACAATTGTGCTGTGCGTCACTTTTGCTTATAGAATAGTTAGGGTTGGAAAGGACCACAAGATCATCTAGTTCCAATCCCCCTGCCATAGGCAGGGCCACCTCACAATAAACCATGCCATAAACCCCTTCTCCGCAGTGCCGCTCTGAATCTCTTCTTTGCCCAGCCTGTAACTGTGCCTGGGATTGCTCCAACCCAGGTGTAGGACCTTGCACTTTGTTGGGTTTTTTTTTCCCCTACTGTTTTTAGTTTTATATTCTATCCTCTTTTTATTTCCCTTACCATTAGTAGTAGTAGTAGTGGTTTTGTATTACGCCTTAGCTACTGGACTGTTCTTACCTCAACCTGTGGTATTTACTTTCTTTCAATTCTCTTCCTCATCCTACCCAGAGAGAGGGAAAGAAAGGAAGGAGCAAGTGAGCGGCTGTATGGTTCTGAGTTTCCGTCTGGGCTTAAATCACGACACTTACTTTTAAATGTATTGTACCAATGGTTTGAATTTGCCATGCAGAAACACCATGGCACTGCAGGGCTATATTTATAGAGCTAGGATTCAAGAAAAAATGTGGGGGAAACATGTAAGTTAGATCCTGCAGGGAAATATATGTAACCAATATCTTATTTGGCTATATGTCCTAGTGTAATTTCTCTCATTCTGTGGTAAACAGTTGAAATATTAATTGTAATAAACCCCTACCTTTTATGATAGCTTTAGGTAATCTGGAGTTTGGTAGTCCATGGGGAGCTACTTCTGCTTTTTCATGCAGATAATTTAATAACATAAATCTCATTTATACAGAAAAATAACTCAGAATGTGTGTGATAACCCCCACATAAAATTTCAGCATTGTGTTTCTCTTTACTTCTCCTTCCTTCTGCAATTAAATATAGTTCATTTTGTTTTAATCCTTCTTTTCTGAAGCAGGCTGCTGGGCCCTAGAGACTCACAATTTCTAATTGCGAAGTTTATGCTTTCCTTCAGGGTTAGCAATTATATTATGAAAGAATGCAAGATAGAGAGTAATTTTAATGACCTTATATATCAGAAAAATCAGGACTTTTTTGTCATTTATTATTCTGCCAATGTATTTTAAAATGAAGCATAAAGGTACTTCATGATATGAACTTTATGGGAAGCGTCAGTAACTTCAGTGCTAAAATCATAGTTTCACAGTATTGTACATACCTCTACCATCTGAACTCCGTATACTACATATACTCTGAGATGTACTACACATTGATCCCTTTTAATGTTATTGTTCTAATGTAATCCCTTATAATCAATTGCCTGAAAATATTTCAATTTGAAATAACCTGGAAGAGAGACATAGTTATCTGTATGGTGAATATCTTTAGATCTACCAAGTGTGTGGGTTGATATCCTGATAAAAAAATATTTAGGTAGGTTGTTTTTTTTTTTTTTAATTTTAAAATGTTTTTTGCTAGCTTCCATCCATAACTCAGTTCAGAAAGAAGTAGAGCTGTTCTAATAGGATTATTTGTATTATTATTGTGAAAAGTATTAAGAGAGGTTTCCAGAGGTATATTGCGATATAAGATCAAGCATGGTAAGTCCTGTTGCGATAGGATGAAGGGACATTCAGGGTGGATTTGAGGAAAATATTCCTTACAATGAAGGTGATAAAATCCTGGTACAGATTGCCCAGAGAGGTGGTGAATGCGCCACCCTGGAGACATTAAAGGCCACGCTGGATGTGGTTCTGGGCAACCTAATCTAATTAAAAATCTCTCCACTCATTGCGGGGAGGTTGAACTAGATGAGCTTTGAAGGTCTCTTCCAACCTAAACTGTTCTATGATTATAGAATCATAGAATCATAGAATAGTTAGGGTTGGAAAGGACCTCAAGATCATCTAATTCCAATCCCCCTGCCATGGGCAGGGACACCTCACACTAAACCATGCCACCCAAGGCTTTGTCCAATTTTGCCTTAAACACTTCCAGGGATGGAGTATTCACAGCATCCCTGGGCAAACCATTCCAGTGCCTCACCCCCCTAACAGGAAAGAATTTCTTCCTTATATCCAATCTAAACTTCCCCTGTTTAAGTTTTAACCAGTTACCCCTTGTCCTGTCACTACAGTCCCTAATGAAGAGTCCCTCCCCAGAATCCCTATAGGCCCCCTTCAGATACTGGAAGGCTGCTGTGAGCTCTCCACACAGCCTTCTCTTCTCCAGGCTGAACAGCCCCAACTTTCTCAGCCTATGTTCATATGGGATGTGCTCCTGTCCCCTGATCATCCTCGTGGCCCTCCTCTGGACTTGTTCCAACAGTTCCATATCCTTTTTATGTTGCGGACACCAGAACTGCACACAGTATTCCAGGTGAGGTATCACAAGAAGAGAGTAGAGGGGCAGAATCACCTCCTTCGACCTGGTGGTCACGCTCCTTTTGATGCAGCCCAGGATACGGTTCTTTTACGCGCTGTGAGCGCACACTGCTGGCTCATGTTCATTTTCTCATCAACCAACACCTCCAAGTCCTTCTCCACAGGCCTGCTCTGAATCTCTTCTTTGCCCAGTCTGTAGCTGTGCCTGGTATTGCTCCGACACAGGTGTAGGACCTTGTACTTGTCATGGCTGAACTTCATAAGGTTGGCATCAGCCCACCTCACAGACATGTCGAGGTCCCTCTGGATGGCATCCCTTCCCTCCAGCGTACCAACCAGACCACTGAAGGTGGGTGGACTAGATGACCTCTAAAGGTCCCTTCCAACCTGAAGTATTCTATGTCTTTCAGATTCTGAGTTAAAATTTAAACAGCCACATGCCAAGTGGATATGGAAGGACTTGCTAAACCATGAGCCATGAACCATTAGGCACCTGTGAAAAGCATATCCATTACGTGGATCACTGATTTCACACTCCTTAGCCTTTTGTTCTGCTTGCTAGCATTTACTGGTATTACAATTCCAATAATCAAATTAATTTTATATAATGCTAGGAGACTGTCATGAAGCTGTGGCTAATTTATACTAGAGCAACCCATTCCTGCAGTGCTGAGATCTAGGCAGGATTTGGTTGTTTTAAAAATTAATATAATTACAGAAACTGTTCGCACAAAATATTTAATATCTTCATGAATTAATAGCTCAATTGATCTCTGATTTTTCAAATTTAGAGGATTGATGGACTGCGGACTTTTATTTACGATGAAATTTCATCAGAATGTCAACACTGTGCTCTATTACCTGCTTTTTCTCTGACAAAGCAAGATTGAAACCTTCTTTTCTGCAGTTTTGTTATTTTTTTTTGTAAATAGGAAGTTGATCAAGCACCCTACTTGCCTGGAATAAGAAACACACGTTCTGAAGATAGCCTTTAAAATTATATTGTTACATATATGTGGAAGTCTGAAAAAAGAACCACATATCAAAAAGGATCACCAGATGGGCAAGTAAAGCAAAGCAATTACAGCTATTTCACTACTTATCTACAGGTCTCAAATTCACATGAAACTTTCACTAACCAATTAATGGGAAAGGTGATTTACTGTAGTTGCTTTTATTGGCATGAGAAATAGTCTGAAGACCTGAAAAAAAGAGCCCAAAACTAAAAACCCCAAACCAGACAACGTCCGACATTCCCGCCACCCCAAACAAAAAATATTCAAACTCATTACAGCTATTCTGTTCTTAATTTTACAGTTGTTCATGTTATACTTGCCAGAGACTATTGATCTTTTAAATGTGAATCAGAAAATTTGATCAAAGCAGAATATGGTGTAATAGCAGTTTTGGAAGCTAAGTAGAGGCTTAGGAAAACATATTTTTCTAAGGCAGGAGACTGTAGACTCCTTAGCAACTCTAAAAAGTCAGACATATCTGTTTCAGATTTTAGTCTATAGACAGTTTGATTCATGCACATGTAACAAAGTGAATGACCTTGCTATCATTATCATCTTCATAAATGTTTTTTCACGCTTAGTGGAAAGCATTAGATTTCCTGGTCAACCACTTTTATGTGCCTATTTACTTGATACTATCATTGACTTTTATTCTGGAATTGTCAGATAAGTTACTGTTCTCTGTAAAACTGTCCTAATCATTATCTTTGTAAAGGCAAACCCATTCTGGGAATATTATCACTACTTTATTACCATACTCTAAATAAAACGATTGTTAAAGTTTTCTGTTACGATGACGTTAGCAATGGTTTCAACATTTCAAAATCATGGTTTGTGTTTATCTGTATTCCCATCATTGATGAAAATAAGTTTCCAAAATTGAATACAACACAGTTATACAAATACCAAAGCAGCATTTCTGAACACTATATCTAAAGTCTAAAAGAGCAAATTTAAGTATTTTGACAGTCTGTAACTAAAGCATTTAATATCAACAATGATAAAGAATAAGATTTGCTGTAGGAATGAAACTAGTTTGCAGTTGAGGACTAAGAGACTCTTAGGCCACAAAACCTACCTGTGGCATTTTCTTGCAACTTTACAAGAAAACCTGAGAGAATTTCTAACATGAAATATAAAATAGGAATCTCTAGGATTCCAATTTTTTTTTTGTCTATAAACTTTGGCAATAAAAATTGAACATAAAAAAGTGTCACATTAAATACAAGTAGATTCCATAGCTTCAAGAATATATTCTAAATGTGAGTAGATATTCATTAAATATAAAATTTACAAAACTGCTGCAATCCTCAGTTTAAGTTTCTTGCTAAATTAAACAACATGGTAAAAATTATGCATGCATGTGTGAATATATATATATATGTATGATGAAGGCTTCAGGTAAATGAGAATTACCATGAAGCTTTGTTTCATAGGAAGAAAATGCACATGAATGCTGATTTGACTCGTGTCATATCAAATAGTTATCATAGAATCATAGAATAATTAGAGTTGGAAAGGACTTTAAGATCATCTAGTTCCAACCCCCCTGCCATGGGCAGGGGGATCTCACACCAAACCATGTCACCCAAGGCTCTGTCCAGCCCAGCCTTGAACACCGCCAGGGATGGAGCATTCAAAACTTCTTTGGGAAACCTATTCCAGCTCCTCAACATCCTTACAGTAAAGAACTTCTTCCTTATATCCAATCTGAACTTCCCATGTTTAAGTTTTAGTCCATTAACCCTTGACCTACCACTACAGTCCTTAATGAAAAGTCCACCCCAAGCATCCTTATAGCCCCTCTTCACATACATTGGAAGGTTGCTATGCGGTCTCCACACAGCCTTCTCTTCTCCAGGCTGAACAGCCCCAACTTTCACAGCCTATCTTCATGCAGGAGGTGCTCCAGTCCCCTCATCACCCTTGTGGCCTTCCTCTGGACTTGTTCCAACAGTTCCATGTCCTTCTTATGTTGAGGCCACCAGAACTGCACACAGTACTCCAGGTGAGGTCTCACAAGAGCAGAGTAGAGGGGCAGGATCACCTCCTTTGACCTGCTGGACATGCTCCTTTTGATGCAGCCCAGAATATGGCTGGCTTTCTGGCTGCGAGCTCACACTGGCTGCTCATGTTCATTTTCTCATCAACCAACATCCCCAAGTCCTTCTCCACAGGGCTGCTCTGAATCTCTTCTCTGCCCAACCTGTAGCTGTGCCTGGGATCACTCTGACCCAGGTGTAAGTTGGCATGATTAACCTTCATAAGGCTGGCATCAGCCCACCTCACAAGTGTGTCAAGGTCCCTCTGGATGACATCCCTTCCCTCCAGCGTATCCACTGAACCACACAGCTTGGTGTCACCAGCAACCTTGCTGAGGGCACACTCAATCCCACTGTTCATGTCACTGACAAAGATGTTGAACAATACCAGTCTCAACACTGATCCCTGAGAGGCACCATTCGTTACTGGTCTCCAGCCGGACATTGACCCATTGACCACAACTCTTTGCATGCAGCCATCCAGCCAGTTCTTTATCCACCGAGAGGTCCCATGGACTTGTGCGTGTTCACGTTCTTAAGATGGTCTTGAACTTGATCCTGTCCTACAGTGGGGTCAAGGTCTTCATTCTCACAGTCCCTGAGTCTGCCTTCCAAGACTTTGGTGGTGTTGTCGGAGCATTTGCTAGTGAAGACTGAGGTAAAGAAGTCATTCAGAACCTCAGCCTTCTCCAAATCCTGTGTAGACAGGTAGTCTCCTGATAGCTTCCAGAGAGGGTCCATGTTGTCAGTTGTCTGTCTTTTATTCACTTCTTACCGCTAGAATCCCTTCTTGTTATCCTTAACATCCCTAACCAAGTTCAATTCTAACTGGGCCTTAGCTTTCCTAACCTGGTCCCTAGCTTCCCTGACAACATCCCTGTAATCTTCCCAGGCCATCTGTCCTTGCTTCCACCTTTTATAATCTTCTTTTTTCCTTCAAAGTTTCCTCAGCAGCTCCTTATCCATCCAAGGATGTCTCCTGGCCCTCCTGCTGTACTTCCTTCTAGTTGGGATGCAGCACTCCTGAGCTTGTAGTAGGTGATCCTCTAATATCAACCAGCAGTCTTGGGCCTCCCTGCCCTCTAGGGCTATATCCCATGGAACCTTACTAAGCAAGTTCCTGAAGAGTCTGTTGTCTTGAAGATTCTTCCTGAAGCCTGTTCTCTTGAAGTCCAGGGCAGTGAGCTTGCTGCACGCTCTTCTCATACTAATGACTTTGTAAACAATCCATATAATAGTTTAAAGTGTATTTATTTCAATAAGCTGAAATAGAATTACATTATTTATGGGACAAATGTTTGTGACCTTTTTTCTATCTCCAGAACACATGATTTACCATAGGCCATCGTGAAGGAAGAAAGATGGTGTTAAAGCATCTTACTTTTAAGAAAAAAATAGTTTTTTACCTGGTAGGGTATCTAAGTCCATGTTATTAACTACTTTTCAACCAACTTTTACAGAGCAGTGCCAGCATGAATGGTCCTAGATTTACTCTATGTATTTTAACTTAGATGGCATCTAAGAAGGGCTCTTACTTTGGTGATTCTGTACCATTTTGTTTCCTTCGAAATCTACCTTTTCAGTCCAAACTGTAGCATACAGAGAAAAAAAAATACAGTATCAAAAGAATGTCAAATTGTTCATTTATATCTTTCTTTTGCTAAATCTTAAGCTATTCAACTGGTTTAAGAGATTCCCTTAAGCTGACTCACAGTGAATGATTGCTTCCTGATGAAAGCCCACTAGAGAAGAGACATCAACGACAATCTGTGCTGAGAAGACAAGTAGATCTAGAATTGCTCAATGGAGAGTTTTATACATAGAGGAATTAAGGCTATTTGAAGAAAAAAGGCATTTATTCAACTTGTCTGTTTAATGACACGGAGAGTAATAAGTCTAAGTGGCCTGATATAAGAGTATTTCTTCCATATGTAGTTAGACACTGTCCCAATGATTAATACTTAACTGCCTTCAAACATGCCTAGTAGCAAAACTGATCCATTGTATAAAAGTAAGTTTTTGTGTTACAATAACTTTCTGTGAACAGCATGGATTATTCATGTATGTTTTTCATTTTCAGTTACTAATAAATCTTGAACTAGCTCTTTTCTTCAGGTAGACCAAGATTAATATCTGGTCAGCTTTAGCATGTTTCTTCTTCTTTTCCTTCTGTTAAATTAATTTACTAAGACCAAAACAGTTAGAGAAGAAAGACACCATAAAATAACAAAGATATACTGCAAATTTTATTTCTCACAAACTCTTGTGACAGAAATAATGTGATTTAATCCTTATAATTCATACTGGGGTTTTGTTGTGGGTTTTGGAGGGTATTGTTTGTTTTTTAAAGTAGGGGTCAGCAGAAAAGTACTTGTAAACCCTTGAGTAGTGAAGTTCTTAGGTCTAAGACCCTTATATCTTGATGGATTACAAGCAGTGTTTCCAAGTGGTAATCAAGATGCAGGAGCTTCAACTACTTCTGCAAAACTGAGTAACTCAAAATCAGTGCACTTCTCTAAACTTTGCCTTAAACTTCTTCAATCAACCAACATGACATTATTTTTGCAGGTACTTTCCTCTACATCTACATTTTGCCTGATGTTGTTTCATCAAGACCAGTTTGTTCTAATTGTCTGATGCCTTTCTAGATTATACAGTCTGAAGAAACTTAAAATAACCTTCCTGAAAGAATGACCAACTCCATCTGTCATCACAAAGCTTCCACATCTGTCTTTCTCTGCATCTACCAGTAGAATTCAAAACTGTAAAAAAATGGAAAAACCCTGAAATGAAAATACACAATTAATTGTACATGCTATTAAAAAAAAACACCAAACCCCAAAAAAACCCAACAAAACAAAACAAAACAAAAAACAACCCCAAAAACCCAAACAACAACAAAAAAACTCAAAACAAGAAACTTCCTTTCATGGTACTACCAGTCAGTTATAAATATTTTTTTCCACCAGAATGATTTCTATGTATTTCATCTGCATACCCCTTATGTAAATAAAAAAGGTAAAGATTTCCAATTTCTGGGTTTTTTTAACCTATATATATGATACCACACAAGGTGTTTGGTCTGAATTTTATAATGAACTTAGTAGAGTTAATTTAAATATTTTCTCTCTGATTGCATATTTTTAAGTGGATCACACAAGAATAGAAACACCTTTATTTTGTTGATGTTTTGTGTGAACTTATGACAATTAGCTTTGGAAGCAGATGTATTGATGTGATAAGCACAATACATTGACAAATGTTATAGGTCAGAACATGCTAAAACATAGCTTTACATACAGGAAGCATCAGAAATCCTCCCTCACACCTTTGCAGGCAGGAAGACAAGGAAATAGTATTATATATGTATCTTTTCAGTTTCCAGGATAAAATGATGGAGTTACATATTGAAAGATTGTAAGAAGAGAGTTTAGATTTCTGGTGATACTGGATTTTTAAGGTTGAGGTGATTCTGCTTTACACTTCCAAATTGTCATGAATAATGGAATCCCTGTTTATGTTGGATAGCCACAAGTGAATTTGGTGGTTTATAGTAGCATTTTTCATTTTCTAGCACTTGGTAATTCAAATATTTTATTCCTCTTTCTATCTTGACTATCATTTTAAGGTCAGTTTCTCTCTTGTATATATGACTTTTGTTCTTGTGCTTATTTTCTTTCATTGATCAGAGAATATGGAACAGAATTTTGCAGCATGATTAAAACAGTCAAATTAACATCATCTTCTCCTTCATGTGTTTTCTTTGAATGTGATCTTTTAAGAACTGTAGTCAATATACAGAGTTTTATGCTTTTTTTCTGAGACTGAAAGGTTGAATGCAAGCTATCTCCCAACTTCTAAATTATTGATTTCATAATTTCCTTTTCTCCTGATTACTTCTCTTCTTTGTTCTCTGAAAATGCTTCTCATTACCCTTAACAGTTTACTGTTACTTCCACCAAGGTAATTTCCTTTTTTCCAACTTTATCTAAAATAATTTCCAAAATATTTCCATTCCGTGCTTGGGGAGGAAATCCAGAGGTAGTAGGATGACAGCTGAATGTCTTCCCAGCCTTTCTGCCTACATTTCACAACACTGTTGTGAGTTATTTAAAAAATAGAAACCTTACCAGAGCATGCTGCTAGAGCACATGAACAGGACTCTTAAGGGATAGCTCATCTCTGTTTAGAGGCTGTAGACCTGCACTTATTCATTTCAGTATGTCAAAAATTCTTTCTTGGCTTTCCAATTCAAGTCTAGTCTTCTCTGTAGCAATCCAATCGTATTGCTAGTTCTTTAAGATAATATAAATCGATCCTTTCAATAGCTTGTCTGAATAACAACAGAAAAGGACAACGAAGAACAGTTGTTTCTATTTTCTCTTCTATTTTCTGATATTTAATAGAGAGGGATGTAATCACTGAATTGTGTGGTCTTGTATATTCATGTTACAATAAAACCTTCTTTTGTGTTTGGAACATTAAGAATGGAGAAGGACAGAAGTCAAGTTTTACAAGGTCCACAATAATAGACGTTATTTAAAGAATTAGTGAGACATTCATTAAAATACAAATTCAAGGCAATTGCTCTTTGAATTGTATTTGTCTGGAGCTTGTGTTGGGCTTGGTTTTGTGCAGTTCTAGAGTTATTTGTACTCACTTGTCAAAATACCTTCTTTCTTCATATGAAAAATTTAAATAAGGGCAACACATTCCTGTGTTTAAAATGCAATATGCTCTTGAATCTTCTGCTAGGCAGTGATCAGATTATTCAGCATGTTGCATTATTCAACATATATTAATGGAGAGGTTTTCACTGACAGACTGAGATCTGATGGTGTAAGGAAAAGCCTTTTCATGCATCTTTACATTAGGTCTAAAATGCAACTTCACAGAAAGCAAATAAATGAAACAGTATTTACCTCTTCTGAAATATAATTTGCAGGAAATATAAACTAAAGTTTTTTAAATAAAATGTGGATGAAGATAAATATGACTCCAGCATCTTTATTTCTTTAATTATGGAATGAATAAAACCAAATAAGATTAAAATCTAGGCATATTTTCGTTATATGGAAAAATAATACAATTCACTCGTGTTGTTCATCTGAATAAGGCTTTAACATTTCATTATCCTTTTCAAACACATAAATACATTTCAAATTAAATATACTTTTCAATTATTTTAAACTTTATTAAAGGTGTTTACAAGATAGAAATAATTTCAGCCACATCTCTGATGGACTGTAGAAGAAGCTTGTAGTCAGAAATTGATATATGAAAACTGATGTAATAGCAGAATACAAGGTGATCTTTAGTGTCTTAGCTTTTTTTTTTCTTATTTCTGAGAAAATTCAAGAAAATGAGGATAGAACAATGCTAAAGGCTGTGCTTGCAGAATAGTAAAAAAATGCGAACATTAATTTCATTCAGATGAGGTCATTTGCATGCAAACTGATCAGACTGCAAGCTTATCTCATTACTGTCCCAAGCCTGTGACTTGTCTCCCTTTTGTAGGTGCCATTAAGTCTAATAAGATAACTGCCTTCATTGTATATTAATCATGTGTGATCACTACATAGTTTCTGCATGATGGTGAATTGTTAATATCTATTTATCTTGTTCCAACACAGTCTTAATTTTATCTGCTTGAAATAAGATACGTGACAAGTCACAGTCTGGGATTTTTTTTTCATTTCTTCTAAATATTCTTCTTCTTTCCTTGTCTGTATATCTTTTTTCAAACTAGATACTTAATTAACTATTAGCTGTAGTTCTTTTTTTTTTTTTTTGTTTGCTTGTTTTCAGCAATATTTAATTCACTTAACTATTTTAAATGAAAAATATTCTTCCATTCATACAGATTATATATTGTTTTTACAGTCAGTCATCTGCTCTTCAATTCATAAGATGTGGATTTTTATTTTTTTTACATTTCCGCATACCAAAGCTATCAGTCTTGCACAAATTACCATATGTGTATCCCCTGAAGATGACCCTTAAGCTTTGGAATTTGGAATCACTCACAGGCCAAACTGTACTCGTGCAGAGACTCAAGGCTCAAAGGAAAGCCAAGCTGTAGCAGCTTTCCTAACAGGTTTCATGCAGTCATGTCATGAGTAGTGAAAGAAAATAGAGTATAAGAATAGGAGAGCCATACAGGGCTCATATACAAGGTTTTCAGTCTCTCAGAGCCCTCTCAAGTCCTGTACAGTCTACCAGAGAATGGAAGAGACAGGGAGAAGGTAGCAAGATATTAGCTCATTAGTAGTAATAAAAAAATAAACAAAAGGTATATTAAAAGTCCATGAGGCCATGATTTCCTCAGGTCGTCAATGGTACAGGAATTTCCCTGTGAAAGGGTATGCAGTCGTTAAGGCAGAGTGTGTGTCAGTAAAAACAGCATGGGAAGAGTGTGCACAGGTGCTGAAGGCAAGTTCTAGGCAATGCTGAGCTTCATTAATTATTGGCAGTGGACAGGGAGTGAAGGGGCAGGAAATGGGCACAGATAATTTCATTTGTGGAAATTATTTCCTCAGAGCTCTGGATGAATCAGGAAGGAGAAGAAGCATCTTTCCCTATCTCTCGGTAAATAATGGCAGGTGACTTTTTGAGCTAGCTTTCTTTTGCAGATGACTGGTAAGGCACTTTGACAGGGCTCTTACAGGGCAAACGTAATAGTTTATTGAATCTCTGCAGTCAGAGTGAGCCCTTCATGTTAAGGGCAACAATGCTTAAATAACTAGAATCATTTAACCTTTCAGATACAATAAGTCAACATCTCCAAAGGAAGGAAGTGGTTTTTCTTACTGCATTTTGGACTCACCTGACTGTTGGATACCTATGGCTCAGAACTCGGTCTGGAGGTACTGACCATTATGGTAAAGAAGTTTAATGTTATGTTCTCTTTTTTTGTGCTAATACATTTCCTTTGTTTTATATATCATGTAAGTGCTGTCTGCTAGGAATTTCCAAGATAAGTCATTAATTTTTCTCACATTCCTAGCAGATGAGACAGTTTATCAAATGTGAGAGATGCACTTAATTGTTAGGTCATGTCTATTAAAGCCTTAGATGCTGCCATTAACTATATTTTAAAAGGTTTAAGGTTCAAAAGTATACCTAACTGATTTTTTTTTTAGACTTATTTCTACAGAAGAAATCCAAATCTACATGATAATAAGGGAAACAAAACAAAAACATGGGTCCCTGTCATCATTTATCCAAGGAAGCAGGTTTATTGGAGTCAGATACAGACTAGCAGATCTGTAGATAGAGTTTCAGATTTGCAGAGTTTATACATAGAGCAAGAAATATCTGTTTATCTCAAGAGGATTAGAGTGTTAAATTTTTATTACCATTGAGATATTTTCTGTTAACAGTTTTTCCTGGGAAAATGTCCCCTGGATGTTCTGAGTTAACTAGAAATGCAATGGGTCTGGTTACAAATACGTTTTTAATTTTGCTAATAAACTTACATCTTAATAAGAGTGAAATGATGTTATAAAATAATAGAAATATATTTTTCTCTTATATTTTTATTCATTATGCAGTGTTCTATTACACTTGTTAATAACATAAGAGAATACATTTCTAGAGTAAAATCTAATGCTAATTTTTATTCATAATATTTTAAATTCCTATTAGGCCAGACAATAAAAACATAAGTGAAAATTATCATACTAACATGAATACTTTCTAAGGGGAGACATCATGACGGATTGCAATGTAATGCCTACCTGAAATGTTAAAAATCACTAATAACATAAAGTGCAATAGTCTTATATGACAATTTTAATATATTCCCCTCAAGCTTATAATTAGCTGTGGTTATATCACCAAAGGGCACTCTATATCAGCTTTGAATTAATATTTCTACAGAAAAATGTTATAACTTTCTTATCTGGTTTTGCCATTGTTCTGTTTGATATTTCTTGTAAATTTCCCTTGGATACTAAATTCAAAGACTTCCTTAAACTTACTCTACGTATACTGAAATACAGCTTTTTCACATTTATAAATGTATGTAAGTTTTTAGAGAATTGTTCCCTTAGGTTTATTGAACTAAATTCATTAACTTGAAGACACCTATTTTCCACAGTGGTTATAAAGTGTTACTTTCATTATTGTTAAAAATATGTCAAATTTCCCAAACTGATTTTGTAATTCCCAATTCATGTTTGTTCTGTCTCTTACTGTATGGGTTGCATTTATTTTGAAACCCTATTGTCCTGCTTTCAAACCCACACCCCTACTTCCACACCACACCCCCACCCCCCAAGTAAGCTGATATCTGTTCTTTAAGCCATAAAAAATAACTCTTTCTTTCACTTATTATAGAATTATAATTTCACTTTTTTTTTTTCTGTCATGTGAGTGAGGGTGTTTTTCTAATTTGTGCCCCCTCTCCTAATCTTTATTAAGTGTCCCTGGACAGTCTTTAAAACTACTGTGTAAAATAATATTTTAGAATTTGCTAATTCAATATGTAAATTGGTAAGGTACAAGAAATAAGGTTCCTATTTCTTCTGTTGAAATATTATTTCACAGTCTAATAAAAGTTGTGGGGTTTTTTTATTTGGTTTGGGGTTTTTTTTAATATACTCAATTTTCTTATTCTCATCTATTACTCTGGTTATGCATTCAGACATTTATTCACTGTTAAACTAAATTATGCATGTTTTACAGTTTATGATTTCCTTATTATCAGGAGTAATTTTACCTATCAATCATTTGAAAATAATGTTCTCACTTTTTGTACCAAACATACTCAGTTAAAAGAAATATTTTGTCCTCAGAATCAGCAAATATCACAGAAAATTGCCTCCTTTATAATTTTCAGATATTATAATGCCCTTATTCAAACATTTATTTCCCTGATATTTCAGTTTCTTATAGTTCAGAATCTTCAAAAAACACTCCAGGAAAACCTGCATAATCAGCCTAAAGTCGCTGTGGTTCTGGAGTGGCCAAGTGGCTTGAGATGCAACTTGCTATCGACAAAATGTCTTACGTGTTTGCTGACCTGCACCAATAGCTCAGCTGGTGGCCTGTGGCTATGAGTAAGCTCTATATGCTAAGAACACATTCTTGCATGTTCAAGAAATACAAAGTCCTTAGATCAAGCAATATGCATTCCTACAAGCTCTCTAAAAGGTTAATCTTTGAACTCAAAAGTAAACTGGCAGGTAGGGTTAGAAGATGCAAAAAAAAAACTGACAGGGAGTTGAAACATGGAATATTTAAAGCATAAAATGTACTGGGGAGCTGCCATGTGCTTTTGAAGCATTGCATAGCCATCACAGCCTCGCAAGATACCTGGGATGTGGATCTGTTAGGTTAATGAATTCATACTGTTTTATAGCACAGAAAAGACTGTGAGGCATGAAATAGGACCAAGTTTCATGATGAATGATACTGTATTATCAGCAGTTATTGTTTTGACACTATCACTGAAGAAATCATCTATCTAAGCGTAAGAGCAAAATGACAAAATATTGAACATAAATGCTCCTTCTGGAAGAACAGAAAATGAAATAGATATTTTATGAAGAGAAGTTGAAATGCAATATAATTTACAGAGAACATTAACAAATAACATATTAACAGTCTCTCAGACTGAAACATCAAAATAACAGTGAGTGCCAAAAATGTGGATGTATTAAAAGAAATTGCATTAAAAACAATTATAATTAGTGAGATAATGAAAGAACAAAGAAGAAAATTTATTAATTAAAGAGATACAAAGAAACAGCTGTAAGAGAAATATGTTTCACATACATGTGAAAGGAGCATCCAAATGGCAAATTGGAGCTGAACTAAGGTCCCAAGCACCATAGGTGGAATATATGAAAACTGTGGAAGGAGCAATGCAGTTGCAATACCGTGCTCCCCTTCGCGTGCATTTGCAGCCACAGTATCCCTGGAGTTTTAAGCTTTATGGCCCTGTGAACACTAACCCTAACCCTAATCTAAAGGTATTTTATAGCTTAGACTCGTGCCCCAGCACCATTTGTGGGTAAGATGACAATGGTGTGAAAGGACGAAAGTTGTTGCAGTGCCATGCTGCACTTGGCAGGACATTTACAAACCCACTGTCTAAGGAACTCTGGGTTTTATGAATCTCTAAAAGGTGAGGAAAGAAGAAATGCCGCTGCAGTACCGTGTTCCATTTGGCATGCCTTATGCAGCACGAATGTCTCAGGAGCTGTAGCCTCATGACAATCTGAACCCTAAACCTAACCCTAACCCTAACCCTAATCTGAATGGTACCTCGGAGATAAGATTAAAGTCCCAAGTACCATGCTAGGTCCAGACAAGAAAGGTGTGGAAAGAACCAATGCTGTTGCAGGGCTATGCTATTCTTGGAATGTCTCTTGCCCCCAAGTGTCGCTGGAGCTGTAGCCTTTATGACAGTCTGAAGCCTAAAACCTACCCTAATCTAAATGGCACCTAGGAACTGAGTTTACAGTCACAAACACCATGGCTGGTCCAGATGAAAAAAATGTGTAAAGTTTTAAAGTGGTACACTAACATGCCTACCTAATAATGCCTTTTGCAGCCCATGAGTCTCTGGAGCTATAGCATTTGTAAATTCTGAACCCTAACCCTAACACTGATCTAAATGGAGATGAGTTTAAAGTCCCAAGCAGAAAGGCTGTTCCAGATGAAAAAGTTGTGGAAAGATTAATCGTACTACATTGTCAGGCTCTGCTTGTAACGATCCTTCTTGCCCCGGTGTTGGAGCTGTAGCTAATATGGATCTCTGAACATTACGCAAAACCCAACACCCTAACCCTAATTAGAATAGAACCTGGCAGCTGATGCTAATGGTATAAGAAGGATGGTTGGCCCAGGTGAGAAAGTTGTGGAAAGAAGTAATGTTGATGCAGTGTCGTACCCATTAGGCATGCCTTTTTCAGCCCAAGTGTCTCTGGAGCTGTAGGCTTTATGACAGTCTTAACGGTAACCTTAACTCTAACCCTAATCTGAATGGCACCTTGGAGCTGAGTTTAAAGACCCAAGCAGAATGGCTGGTCTAGATGAAAAAGTTGTGGAAAGATTAACAGTAGTACACTGCCAGGCTCTCCTTGTCATGATCTTTGCTGGCCCAGTGTTGAAGGTGCAGCTGTCATGGATATCTGAACACTATGCATAACCCAACACCATAATCCTAATCAGAATAGCACCTGGCAGCTGATGCTAATGTTCCAAGAATCATGGCTGGCCCAGACAAGAAAGATGTGGAAAGAAGCAATATTGTTGCAGTGCCATGCTCCTCTTGCCATGCCTTTTGCAGCCCCAGTGTCTCTGGAGATGTAGGCTTTATGACAGTCTGAACACGAACAATAACCCTAACCCTCACCTAAATGGAAACCTGGAGCTGTGTATACAGTCCCAAGCACCATGGCTGGTCCAGATGAAAAAGATCTGGAAACACTGACAGTGGTGCAGTGCCATGATCTCCTTATATTGATATTAGCAGGCCCAGAGTCCCTGGAAATGTAGGCATTATAGATCTCTGAACAGTAACCCTTCCCCGAATCTGAATGGCACACTGGACATAAGTTTAAAGTCCTGATCACGATGGCTGGACCAGACAAGAAAGGTGTGGAATAAGCAATGTCTTTGCAGTGCTGTGCTCCATTAGGCATTAATTTTGCAACCCAAGGGTCCCTGTCTATGAAGGCTTTATGAGTGCCTGAACTCTAACAATAAACCTAAACCTGACCCTAACTTTAACTCTAACCTAAACCTTAATCTAAGTGGTACCTTGGAGCTGAGTTTAAAGACCCAAGCAGAATGCCTGGTCCAGATGAAAAAGTTTTTGAAAGATTAATAGTGGTATACTGCCATGCTCTCCTTATATTTTGTTTAGCAGGACCAGTGTCTGTGGAGATGTAGGCATTATAGATCTCTGAACAGTAACACGTACCCTAATCTAAATGATGTTGGACCTAAGCTTAGAGTCCTAATGGCTGCCCAGATGAGAAAGGTGTGGACCAAGTAATGTCTTTGCAGTGACGTGCCGCATTAGGCATAACTTTTGCAACCCAAGTGTCCCTGTCTATGTAGGCTTTATGAGTGCCTGAACCCTAACCCTAACCCTAGTCTTAACCTTAATCTCAATGGCACCTTGGAGCTGAGTTTCAAGTCCCAAGCAGAATGGCTGCTCCAGATGAAAATGTTGTGGAAAGAAAAATAGTAGTACACTGCCAGGCTGTCCTTGTAATGATCTTTGCTGCCCCAGTGTTGGAGCGGTAGCTATTATGGATCTGTGAAGAGTATGCATAACCCAACACCCTAACCCTAATCAGAAGAGCACCTGACAGGTGATGGCAATGTCCCAAGAACCATTTATGGCCAGATGAGAAAGGTGAGGAGCAAGCAATGTCTTTTCAGTGCCGTGTTCCATTAGGCATGACTTTTGCAACCCAAGTGTCACTGGAGCTGTAGGCTTTATGACAGTCTGAAACATAACCCTAACACTAACCCTAATGTAAATGGCACCTTAGAGATGAGTTTAAAGTCCCAAGCACCATGGCTGATAGAGAAGAGAAAGGTGTTGAAAGATAAAGAGTAGTAGGCTGCCATGCTCTCTTTTATTGTGTTTCGCAGGCCCAGTGTCCCTGGAGATGTAACCATTATAGATCTCTGAACAGTAACTCTTACCCTAATCTAAATGGCACATTGAACCTAATTCTAAAGTCCTTATCACCATGGATTTCTGAGTTGAGAACGGTGTGGAACGAGCAAAGTCTTTGCAGTGGTGTGCTCAATTAGGAATGCCTTTTTCAACCCAAGTGTGCCTGGACCTGTAGCCTTTATGACAATCTCAACAGTAACCCCAACCCCAACCCTAACCCTAATCTAAATCTCAGCTTGGAGCTGAGTTTACAGTCGCAAGCACCATGGCTGGTCAGATGAAAAAGGTGTTGAAAGATTAATAGTGGTACACTGCCATGCTCTCCTTATATTGTGCTTTGCAGGCCCAGTGTCCCTAGAGATGTACTCATTATAGATCCCTGAACAGTAACCTGTACCCTAATCTAAATGGCATTTTGGACCAAAGTTTAAAGTCCTAATCACCATGGATGACTGAGGTGAGAAAGGTGAGGAAGAGGTAATGTCTTTGCTGTGCCATGTTCCATTAGGCATGACTTCTGCAGACAAAGTCTCCATGTAGCTGTAAACATTATGACAGTCTGAAAAGTAACCATAAAACTAACCCTAATCTGAATGGCACCTTGGAGCTGAGTTTACAGTCCCAAGCAGCATGGCTATTCCAGATGACAAAGGTGTTGAAAGATTAATAGTGGTACACTTCCAGGCTCTCCTTATATTGTATTCAGTAAGCCCAGTGTCCCTGGAGATATAGGCATTATAGATCTCTGAACAGTAAGCCTTACCCTAATCAAAATGGCATGTTGAACCTGAGTTTAAATTCCTTATCACCATGGCTGTCCTGGATGAGAAAGGTGTGGAACAAGCAATGTTTTTGCAGTGCTGTGCTCCACTCTGCATGACTTTTGCAACCCATGTTTCCCTGGAGCTGTAGCCTTTATGAAAGTCTGAACCGCAAGCCTAACCATAAACATGATCTAAATGGCACCTTGGAGCTGAGTTTCAAGTCCCAAGCAGAATGGCTGGTCCAGATGAAAAAGTTGTGGAAAGATTAATTATAGTAGGCTGCCATGCTCTCCTTGTAATGATCTTTGTTACCACATTTTTGGAGTTGTAGCTATCATGGATCTCTGAACAGTATGCATAACCCAACACCCTAACCCTAATCAGAATAGCACCTGGCAGCTGATGTTACTGTCCCAAAAACACTGGCTGGCTAAGAAAAGAAAGGTATGGTAATAAGCAATGTTATTGCTGTGCTGTGCTCCATTAGGCATGACTTTTGAATGAGATATGTCCCTGGAGCTGTAGGCTTTATGACAGTCTGAAGCCTAACCGTAACCCTAACACTAATCTAAATGGCACCTTGGAGCTGAGCTTAATGTTGCAAGCACCATGGCAGGTCCAGATGGCAAAGGTGTGGACAGATTACTAGTGGTACACTTCCATGCTCCCCAACACCTTATTCCTAATCAGAATAGCACCTGGCAGACGATGACAATGTCCCAAGAATTATGGCTGACCTAGACACGAAAAATGTGGAAAGAACCAATGTTGTCACAGTGCCATGCTCTTCTTGGCATGTCTTTTGCAGCCTCGGTGTCTCTGGAGATGTAGGCTTTATGACAGTCTGAACCCTAACCCTAACCCTAATCTAAATGGCACCTTGGAGCTGAGTTTACAGTCCCAAGCACCATCGCTTCTCCAGATGAAAGAGTTGTGGAAAGATTAATAGTGGTACAGTGTATACTCTCCTTATATTGTGTTTAGCAGGCCGAGTGTCCCTGGAGATGATGGAATTAGAGATCTATGAACAGTAACCCTTACTCAAATCTAAATGGCACATTGGACCTAAGTTAGGGACCTAAGTCCCAATCACCATGGCTGGCCCACATGAGAAAGGTGAGGAAAAAGCGATGTGTTTCCAGTGCCGTGCTCCATTAGGCATGACTTTTGCAACCCAAGTGTCCCTGGAGACATAGGCTTCATGAGTGTCTGAAACCTAAGCCTAATCCTAACCCTAACCCTAACCCTAATCTAAATGGCACCTTGGAGCTGAGTTTCAAGTCCCAGGCAGAATGGCTGGTCCAGATGAAAAAGCTGTGGAAAGATTAATATTAGTACACTGCCAGGCTCTCCTTGAAATGTTCTTTGCTGTCCCCACCTTGGAGTTGTAGAGTCTTAATCACCATGGCTGGCCTATATGAGGAAGGTGTGGAACAAGCAATGCCTTTCCAGTGCATGCTCCATTAGGAACAAATTTTCAGCACAAGTGTCCCTGGAGCTGTATCTTTTATTACAGTTGGAAACCTAACCCTAATCTAAATGGCAGCTTGGAGCTGAGTTTACAGCCCCAAGTAGAATAGTTGGTCAAGATGCCAAAGGTGTTGAAAGATACTGCCATGCTATCCTTATATTGTGTTTACCAGGACAATGTCCCTCCAGATGCAGGCTTGATACGTCTCTGAACAGTAACCGTTGCCCTAATCTAAAAAGCACTTTGGACCTAAGTTTAAATTCCTTATCACCATGGCAGTCCCAGATGAGAAAGGTGTGGAACAAACAATGTCTTTGCAGTGCCATGCTTCGTTAGGCATGACTTTTGTAACCTAAGAATTCCTATCTATGTATGCTTTCTGAGTGCCTGAACCCTTATCCTAAACCTAACCCTGATCTAAATGGCACCTTGGAGCTTTGTTTAGGATCCGAATAACCATGGCTGGCCCAGATGAGAAAGTATGGAACAAGTAATGTCTTTACAGTACCGTGCTTCATTAGGCATGACTTTTGTAACCCAAGCATTCCTATTTATGTACGCTTTATGAGAGCCTGAACCCTAACCCTAACCCTAATCCTTACCCTAACCCTAATATAAATGGCACCTTGGAGCTGAGTTTCAAGTCCCAAGCAGAATGGCTGGTACAGATGAAAACATTGTGGAAAGAATAATAGAAGCACACTGCCAGGCTCTCCTTGTAATGATCTTTGCTGACCCTGTGTTGGAGCTGTAGCTATTGTGGATCTCTGAAGAGTTTGCATAACCCAACAACCTAACCACAATCAGAGGAGTACCTGGCACCTGATGCTAATGTCCCAGGAATGACGGATGGCCCGGATGCGAAAGGTGTGGAAAGGAGCATTATTGTTGCAGTGCCATGGTCCTCTTGGCATGCAATTTGCAGCCCCAATGTCTCTGGAGCTATAGGCTTTATGACAGTCTGATCCCTAACCCTAACCTTAACCCTAGCCCTTATCTAAATGGCACCTTGTAGATTAGTTTAGAGTCCTAATCACCATGGCTGGCCCATAAAAGAAAGTTTTGAAACTAGCAATGTCTTTGCAGTGCCGTGCTCCATTAGGCATGACTTTTGCAACCCAGGTGTCCCTGTCTATGTCAGCTTTATAAGTGTTTGTAATCTAACCCTAACCCTAATGCTAACCCTAACCCTAACCAAATCTAAATGGCAACTTGGAGCTGAGTTTCAAGTCCCAAGCAGAATGGCTGCTCCAGATGAAAATGTTGTGGAAAGAATAAGAACAGTACAGTGCCAGGTTCCCCTTGTAATGATCTTTGCTGCCCCTGGTGTTGGAACTGCAACTATTATGGATCTCTGAACAGTCTGCATAACCCAACACATTAATCCTTATCAGAAGAGCACCTGACAGCTGATGCTTATGTCCCAAGAACGAGGGCTGACCCAGACAAGAAAGGTATGGTAAGAAGCAATGTTGTTGCAGTGTTGTGCTCCATTAGGCATGACTTTTGCAGCCCTATGTTTCTGGATCTGTAGCTTTTATGACAGTCTGAAAGGTAAACCTAATCCTAAATCTAACCCTAACCATAATCCAAATGGCACCTTGGAGCTGAGTTTAAAGACCCAAGCAGAATGCCTGGTCCAGATGAAAAAGGTGTTGAAAGATTAATAGTGGTACACTGCCATGCTCTCCTTATATTTTTTTTAGCAAGCCCATTGTCCCCTGAGATGTAGGCATTATAGACATCTTAACAGTAACCCTAACCCTAATCTAAATGGCATGTTGGACCTAATATTAAAGTCCTCATCAACATGACTGTCCCAGATAAGAAAGGAGTGGAGCCAGCAATGTCTTTGCAGTGTCGTGCTCCTCTTGGCATGTCTTTTTCAGCCCAAGTGTCCCTGGAGCTGTAGCCTGTATGACAGTCTGAACAGTAAACCTAACCCTAACCCTAACACTAATCTAAATGGCACCTTGGAGCAGAGTTTACAGTCCCAAGCACCACGCTGCTCAGATGAAAAAGGTGTTGAAGGATTAATAATATTACATTGCCATGCTCTTCTTATAATGTGTTTATCAGGCCAAGGTTTACTGGAGGTATAGGCATTATAGACCTCTTCACAGCAATCGTAACCGTAATCTAAATGGCACCTTCGACCTAAGTTTCAAGTCCTAATAGCCATGTCTGGCACATATGAGAAAGGTGTGGAAAAAGAAATGTCTTTGCAATGCCGTGCTCCATTAGGCATGACTTTTGCAGCCCGTGTCCCTCTAGTTGTAGCCTTTATAACAGTCTCAACCCTAACCCTAAAACTAATCCTAGTGTAAATGGCACCTTGGAGATGGCTTTACAGTCCCAAGCACCACGGCTGGTCCAGATGAAAGAAGTGCTGATAGATTAACAGTGGTACACTTCCATGCTCTCCTTATGATGTTTCTAGGAGGCCCAATGTCCATGGAGATGCAGGCATTATAGATCTCTAAACAGTAACCCTTCCCCAAATCTCAGTGTCACATTTGGACCAAAGTTTAAAGTCCAAATCACCATGGCTGGCCCAGAAGAGAAAGGTGTGGAACAAGAAATGTCTTTACAGTGCCATGATCCATTAGGCATGACTTTTGCATCCCAGGTCTTCCTGTCTGTGTAGGTTTTATGAGTGCCTGAACCCTAACCTTAACCGTAATTTACATGGCACCTTAGAGCTTTAGAGTCCTAATCACCATGGCTGGCCCATATGAGAAGGTGTGGAAAAAGCACTGTCTTTGCAGTACCATGCTGTGTTAGGCACGAATTTTGCAACCCGAATGTCCCTGTCTATGTCAATTTTATGAGTTCCTGAACCCTTAAGCTAACCCTAACCCTAACCCTAATCTAAATGGCACCTTGGAGCTGAGTTTCAAGTCCCAGGCAGAATGGCTGGTCCAGATGAAAATGTTGTGGAAAGAATAATAGTAGTACACTGCCAGGCTCTCCTTGAAATGATCTTTGCTGCCCCCGTGTTGGAGCTGTAGCTATTATGGATCTCTGATGTGTTTGCATAACCCAAAACCCTAACCCTAATCAGAAGAGCACCTGGCAGCTGATGCTAATGTCCCAAGAACGATGGATGACCCAGACGAGAAAGTTATGGTAAGAAGCAATGTTGTTGCAGTGCCATGCTCCATTAAGCATAACTTTTACAGCCCAAGTTTTCCAGTCTGTGTAGGTTTTATGAGTGCCTGAACCCTAACCCTAACCTAATTTAAATGGCAACTGGGAGATTTAGTTTAGATTCCTAACCACAGTGTCTGGCCCAGATGAGAAAAGTGTGGAAAAAACAATATCTTTACAATGCCGTACTCCATTAGGCATGACTTTGCAGCCCAAGTGTTCCCTTCTGTGTAGATTTTTTGAGGGCCTGAACCCTAACCGTAATTGAAATGGCAACTTCGAGCTTTAGTTCAGAGTCCTAATCACCATGGCTGGAACATACGAGAAAACTGTGGAACAAGCAATGTCTTTACAGTGCTGTGCTCCACTATGCATGACTTTTGCAGCACAGGTGTCCTGGAGCTTTAGCTTTTATGACAGTCTGAACCGTAACTCTAACCCTAATCTGAATGGCACCTTGGAGCTTAGTTTAGGATCTGATTAACCATGGCCGGTCCAGATGAGAAAGTGTGAAACAAGCAATGTCTTTACAGTGCTGTGCTCCATTAGGCATGACTTTTGCAACCCATGTGCTCCTGTCTGTGTAGGTTTTATGTGTGCCTGAATCCTAACCCTAACCTTAATCTAATTGGCCCCTTGGAGCTCTAGTTGAGAGTCTTAATCACCATGGCTGGCCAATATGAGAAAGGTGTGGAAAAAGCAGTATCTTTACAGTGCTTTGCTCCATTAGGCATGACTATTGCAGCCCAAGTGTGCTGGAGCTGTAGCCTTTATGATAGTCTGAACCGTAAGCGTAACCCTAAACCGAATCTCAATGGAGCCTTGGAGCTGAGTTTCAAGTCGTAAGCAGAATGGTTATTCCAGATGAAAATGTTTTGGAAAAAATAATAGTACTACACTGCCAGACTCTCCTTGTAATGATTTTTGCTGGCCCGGTGTTGCAGCTGTGGGTATTATGGATCTCTGAAGAGTTTGCATAACCAAACACCCTAACCCTAATCAGAAGACCACCTGGCAGCTGATGCTAATGTCCAAGAACGAAGGCTTTCCCAGACAAGAAAGGTATGGTAAGAAGCAGTGCTGTTGCAGTACCATGCTCCAATAGGCATGACTTTTGCAGCCGAAATATCCCTGGAGCTGTAGCCTTTATGACAGTCTGAACGGTAACCCTAACCCTAACACTAGCCCTAAACTAGAGGGCACCTTGGAGCTTAGTTTAGGATCCTAATCACCATGGCTGGCTTATAAGAGAAAGGTGTTGAATAAGCAATGTTTTTGCTCCCTGGTTTTCTAGCCTTTATGACAATCTGAAAGGAAAACATAACCCAAACCCTAATCTATACGGCACCTTGGACCTTTAGTTTAGGGTTGTAATCACCATGGCTGGCCCGTATGAGAAGGTATGGAAAAAGCAGTGTCTTCATAGTGCAGTGCTCCATTAGGCATGACATTTCCAACCCAAATGTCCCCGGAACTGTAGCCTTTATGACAGTCTGAGCAGCAACTCTAACCCTAACTGTAACCTTAATCTAAATGGCACGTTAGAGCTTTAGTTTAGGGTCCTAATCACAATGGCTGGCCAAGATGAAGAAGGTGTGAACAAGCGATGACTTTACAGTGTCGAGCTCCATTAGGCTTGACTTTTGCAAAACAAGTGTTCCAGCCTGTGTAGGTTTTATGAGTGCCTGAAACCTAACCCTAACCCTAAGCCTAACCCTAATCTAAATGGCACCTTGGAGCTTTAGTTTAGAGTCCTAAACACCATGGCTGGCGTCCATACAACAAACGTGTAGAAAAAGCAATGCCTTTACAGTACCGTGCTTTATTAGGCATGACTTTTGCAGCCCAAGTGTGCTGGAGCTGTAGCCTTTAGGACAGTCTGAACAGTAACCCTAACCCTAGCCCTAACCGTAATCTCAATGGAACATTGGAGCTGAGTTTACAGTCCCAAGCACCACGGCTGGCCCAGAAAAAAGAAGTGCTGAACGATTAATAGCGGTACACTTCCATTTCCTCCTAATGTTGTGTTTAGCAGGCTCAGTGTTACTATAGATGTAGGGATAATAGATCTCTGAAGAGTAAACCTTCCATGAATCTAAAAGGCACATTGGACCTAAGTTTAAAGATCCAATCACCATGGCTGGCCCCCATGAGAAATGTGTGGACCAAGCAATTTCTTTGCAACGCCATGCTCCATTAGGCATGACTTTTGCAGCCCAAATGTCCCTGGATCTCTAGACTAGATGACAGTCTGAACGGTAACTCTAACCCAAATCAAACTGGCACCTTGGAGCTTAGTTTTGGGTCCTTATCACCATGGCTGGCTGAGTTGAGAAAGGTGTGAACAAGCAATGTCTTTACAGTGCCATGCTTCATTAGGCATGAGTTTTGCAAACTGTGTGTTCCTGTCTGTGTAGGATTTATGAGTGTCTGAACCCTAACCCTAACACTAATCTAAATGGCACTTTGGAGCTTTAGTTTAGGGTCCTAATCACCATGACTGTCCCAGATAAGAAAGGTGTGAACAAGCAATGTCTTTACAGTGCCATGCTCCATTAGGCATGACTTTTGCAACCCAAGTGTTCCTGTCTCTGCAGGTTTTATGAGTGCCCGAAACCTAACCCTAACCCTAACCCTAATCTAAATGGCACCTTGGAGCTTTAGTTTAGGGTCCTAATCACCATACCTGGCCCATATGAGAAGATGTAGAAAACGCAGTGTCTTCACAGTGCCGTGCTCCATTAGCGATGACTGTTGCAGCCCAAATGTCCCTGGAGCTGTAGCCTTTATGACAGTCTGAATGTTAACCCTAACTCTCACTTTAATCTAAATGGCACCTTGGAGGTTAGTTCAGGGTCCTAATCACTATGGCTGGCCCAGATGAGAGAAGTGTGCACAAGCAATGTCTTTACAGTGCCGTGCTCCACTAGGCATGACTTTTGCAATCCAAGTGTTCCTGTCTCCGTAGGTTTTATGAGTGCCTGAACCCTAACCTTAACCGTAACCCTAATCTAAACGGCACCTTCGAGCTTTAGTTTAGAGTCCTTATCACCATGGCTGCAGCCTGTGAGAAAGGTGTGGAAAAAGCAATGTCTTTACAGTACCGTGCTTCATTAAGCATGACTTTTGCAGCCCAAGTGTCATGGAGCTGTAGCCTTTATGACAGTCTGAACCATAACGCTGGCCCTAGCCCTAACCCTCATATAAATGGCACCTTAGAGCTGAGTTTCAAGTCCCAAACAGAATGGCTGCTCCAGATGAAAATGTTGTGGAAAGAATAATAGAAGCACACTGCCAGGCTCTCCTTCTAATGATCTTTGCTGCCCTGGAGTTGAACCTGTAGCTATTGTGGATCTCTGAAGAGTTTGTATAGCCAATCACCCCAGCCCTAATCAGAAGACCACCTGGCAGCTGATGCTAATGTCCCAAGAACGATGGCTGGCCCAGACAAGAAAGGTATGGTAAGAAGCAATGTTATTGCAGTGCCCTGCTCCACTACGCGTGACTTTGCCAACTAAATGTCCCTGGATCTCTAGCCTTTATGACAGTCTGAACGGTAACTTTAATCCTAACCCTTATCTAAATGTCACCTTGGAGATTATTTTTGGGTCCTAATCACCATGGCTGGTCCAGATGTGAAAGGTGTGAACAATCAATGTCTTTACAGTGCCGTGCTTTATTACACAGGAATTTGCAACCCAAGTGTTCCTGTCTTTGTAGGTTTTATGAGTGCCCAAAACCTAAACCGCACCCTAATCTAAATGGCACCTTGGAGCTTTAGTTTAGGGTCCTAATCACCATGGCTGGCCCAGATGAGGAATGTGTGAAGAAGCAATGTCTCTACAGTGCCGTGCTCCATTAGGCATGACTTTTGCAAACCATGTGTTCCTCTCCGTGTAGGCTTTATGAATGCCCGAAACCTAACCCTAACCCTAACCCTAATCTAAATGGCACCTTGGAGCTTTAGTTTAGGGTCCTAATCACCATGGCTGGCCCAGATGAGGAAGGTGTGAGGAAGCAATATCTTTACAGTGCCGTGCTCCACTAGGCATGACTTTTGCAGCCCAAGTGTTCCTGTCTCTGCAGGTTTTATGAGTGCCCGAAACCTAACCATAACCCTAACCTAAATGGCACCTTGGAACTTTAGTTTAGAGTCCTAATCACCATGACTGGCCCATATGAGAAGGTGTGGAAAAAAAAGTGTCCTTACAGTGCCGTGCTCCACTAGGCATGACTTTTGCGGCCTACATGTCCCTGGAGCTGTAGCCTTTATGACAGTCTGAACATTAACCCTAACACTTACCATAATCTAAATGGCACCTTGGAGGTTAGTTTAGGGTCCTAAATCACCATGGCTGGCCCAGATGGGAAAGGTGTGAACAAGCAATGTCTTTACAGTGCCGTGCTCCACTAGGCATGACTTTTGCAAAACAAGTGTTCCTGCCTGTGTGGGTTTTATGAGTGCCTGAATCCTAACCCTAACCCTAATCTAAATGGCACTTTCAATCTATTAGTTTAGAGTCCTAATCACCATGGCCGGTGCCTATGAGAAAGGTGTGGAAAAAGCATTGTCTTTACAGTATCATGCTTCATTAGGCATGACTTTTGCAGCCCAAGTGTCCTGGAGCTGTAGCCTTTATGACAGTCTGAACCATAACCCTAACCCTAGTCTTAACCTTAATCTCAATGGCACCTTGGAGCTGAGTTTCAAGTCCCAAGCAGAATGGCTGCTCCAGATGAAAACTTTGTGGAAGGAATAATAGAAATACACTGCCAAGTTCTCCTTGTAATGATCTGTGCTGCCCCGGTGTTGGAGCTGTAGCTATTGTGGGTTTCTGAAGAGTTTGTATAACCAATCACCCCAACCCTAATCAGAAGACCACCTGGCAGCTGATGCTAATGTCCCAAGAATGATGGCTGGCCCAGACAAGAAAGGTATGGTAAGAAGCAATGTTGTTGCAGTTTCGTTCTCCGTTAAGCATGACTTTTGCAGCCCAATTGTCCCTGGAGCCGTAGCCTTTATAATAGTCTGAACTGTAACCTTAACCCTAACACTAACCTTAATCTAAATGGCATCTTGGAGTTTAGTTTACGGTCCTAATCTTCATGGCTGGTCCAGATGAGAAAGGTGTGGAAAAAGCAATGTCTTTGCAGTGCCGTGTTCCATTAGGCACAACTATTGCAGCCCAAGTGTCCTGGACCTGTAGCCTTTGTGACAGTCTGAACCCTAATCCTAACCTGAACCCTAATCTCAATGGCACCTTGGAGATGAGTTTACAGTCCCAAACACCATGGCTGGTCAAATGAAAAAGTTCTTGAAGATTAATAGTGGTACACTGCCATGCTCTTCTTATTTTTATTTTAGCAGGCCCAGTGTTCTTGGAGATGTAGGCATTATAGACCAGTAACCGTTACCCTAATCTAAATGGCGTGTTCAACATAAATTTAAAGTCCGAATCACCATGGCTGGCCCAGTTGAGAAAAGTGTGGACCAAACAATGTTTTTACAGTGCCATGCTCCATTATGCTTGAATTTTTCACCCAAGTGTCCGTGGAGCTGTAGCCTTTATGACAGTCTGAACCGTAACCCTAACCCTAAGCATAACACTAACCCTAATCTAAATGGCACCTTGGAGCTGAGTTTACAGTAACAACCACCATGGCTGGTCAGATTGAAACGGTGTTGAAAGATTAATAGAAGTACATTGCCATGCTCTATTTATATTGTGTTTAGCATGCCCAGTATTCCTGAAGATGTAGCCATTTTAGACCCCTTAACAGTAGGCCATAATCTAATCTAAATGGCATGTTGGACCTAAATTTAAAGTCCCAATCATCATGGCTGGCCCAGATGAGAGAGATGTGGAACAAGCAATGTCTTTGCAGTACCGTGCTCAATTAGGCATGACTTCTGCAACCCAAGTGTCCCTTTCTATGTAGGCTTTATGAGTTCCTGAACCCTAACCCTATCCCTAACCCTAACCCTAACCTAAATGGCACCTTGGATCTGAGTTTCAAGTCCCAAGCAGAACGGCTTGTCCAGAGGAAAATGTTGTGGAAAGAATAATAGTGGTACACTGCCAGGCTCTCCTTGTAATGATCTTTGCTGCCCCAT
Source organism: Lathamus discolor (assembly GCF_037157495.1). Taxonomy (NCBI): domain Eukaryota; kingdom Metazoa; phylum Chordata; class Aves; order Psittaciformes; family Psittacidae; genus Lathamus; species Lathamus discolor. The sequence goes on along the minus strand of NC_088884.1, from coordinate 47,420,995 downwards.
GTTGGTTCTGTAGATTTTATGGATCTCTGAATGCTATGCACAACCCAACAGCCTAACCCTAATCAGAATACCACCTGGCATCTGATGTTAATCTCCCAGGAAAAATGGCTGCACAAAAACTAAAGGCGTTGTAAGAAGCAATGTTGTTACATTGCTGTGCTCCATCAGGCATGATTTTGCATTCCAAATTTCCTTGGAGCTCTAGACTTTTTCACAGACTGAACAGTAATCCTTTCCCTAACCCTAACCCTCATCTAAACTGCACCTTGCAGTTGAATTTAAAGTCCCAAGCCCTACGGTTGGTCCAGACAAAAAGGGTCTATAAAGAAGCAATATTGCAGGAGTGTCATGCTTCATTACGCATGCATTTTTCATCCTAAGTGTCACTGGAGTTTTAGCCTTTATGACTGTCTGAACCCTACCCTTGTAATGATCTTTGATGCCACGGTGTTGGGGTTTTAGTTAGTATGGATCTCTGAAGAGTATGCATAACCCAACAACCCAACCCTAATCAGAATAGCACTTGGCACCTGATGCTAATGCCCCAAGAACAGTGGACGGCCCGGATGAGAAAGCTGTGGAAAGAAACAATGTTGTTGCATTGCTCCTCTTGGCATGCCATTTGCAGACCCAGTGTCTCTGGAGATGTAGGCTTTATGACAGCCTGAACCCTAACCTTAACCCTAACCCAAATACTAATCTTGGAGCTGAGTTTACAGATACAAGCACCATGGCTGGTCCAGATAAAAGAGGTGTTGAAAGATTAGTAATATAAGGAGAGCATGGCAGTATTCCATTGTGTTTAGCAGGCACAGTGTCGCTGGAGATGTAGGCTTTACAGATCTCTGAACAGTAGCATGCTAACATAAATGGCATGTTAGACCTAAGTTTAGAGCCCTAATCATAACAGCTGGCCCAGATGGGTAAGGTGTGGAACAAGCAATGTCTTTGCAGTGCTGTGCTCCATTAGGCATGCCTTCTGTAGCCCAAGTTCCCCTGAAGTTGTAGGCTTTATGACTGTCTCATCTTAACCATAACACTAACTCTAAACCTAATCCTTACTGTAAACATAACCCTAAGTCAAATCTAAATGGCACCTTAGAGCTGAGTTTAAAGTCCCAAGCAGAATAGCTGGTCTACAGGAAAAAGTTGTAGAAAGATTATTAGGAGTAGACTGCCATGCTCTCCTTATGTTACGTTTAGCAAGCCCAGTAACCCTGGAGATATAGGCATTATAGACCCCTGAACAGAAACCCTTACCCTAATCTAAACGGCACGTTGGACCTAAGTTTAAAGTCCTAATGACCATGGTTGGCACAGATGAGAAAGCTGTGGACCAAGCAATGTCTTTGCAGTGCTGTGATCCATTAGGCATGCCTTTTTCAGCCCAAGTGTCTCAATCTGTAGGATTTATGACTGTCTGAACACTAACCCTAAAACTAACAGTAACCCTAACCCTAACCCTTATCTAAATGACACGTAGGAGGTGAGTTTACAGTCCCAAGCAGAATGGCTGGTCAAGATGATTAAGCTGTTGAAAGATTAATAGATCTCTGAACAGTAACACTTACCCGAATCTAAATGGCATCTTGAAGCTAAGCTTAAATTCCTAATCACCATGGTTGTCCCAGATGAGAAAGGTGTGGAACAAGCAATGTCTTTGCAATGTCGTGCTCCACTCGGTATGCATTTTGCAACCCAAGTTTCCCTGGATCTGTAGGCTTTATGACAGTCTGAACACTAAGCCTAACCCTAACCCTAACCCTAACCCTAATTTAAATGGCACCTTGGAGCTGAGTTTCAAGTCCCAAGCAGAATGGCCGGTCCAGAGGAAAATGTTGTGGAAAGATTAAAAGTAGTACACTGCCAGGCTCTCCCTTGTAATGATCTTTGCTGCTCCGGTGTTGGAGCTGCAGCAATTATGGATCTCTGAATAATATGCTTACCACAACACCCTAACCCTAATCAGAATAGTACCTAGCAGCTGATGATAATGTTCCAAGAATCATGGATGGCCAGGATGAGAAAGGTATGGTAAGAAACAGTGTGACTGCAGTGCCATGCTCCTCTTGGCATGCCTTTTGCATCCCCAGTGTCTCTGGAGGTATAGGCTTTATGACAGTCTGAACCCTAACCCTATACCTAACCCTAATCATCATTTAAATGGCACCTTGGAGCTGAATTTAAAGTCCCAAGCACCACGGCTGGTCCAGGTGAAAAAAGTCTGTAAAGAAGCAACATTGTAGGAGTACCATACTCCATTAGGCATGCCTTTTTCAGCCCAAGTGTCCCTGGAGCTGTAGCCTTTATGGCTGTCTGAACACTAACCCTTATGCTAACCCTAATCTAAATGGAACCTTGGAGCTGAGTTTACAAACCCAAGCAGAATGGCTGGTACACATGAATAAGGTGTTGAAAGATTAATAGTGGTACATTGCTGTACTCTCCTTACGTTGTGTTTAGCAGGCCCAGTGTCCCTCGAGATGTAGGCATTATAGATGTCTGAACAGTAACCCTTCCATGAATCTAAACGGTACTTTGGAACTAAGTTTAAATTCCTTATCACCATGGCTGCCCCAAAAGAGAAAGGTGTGGAAAAAGCAATGTCTTTGCAGTGCTGTGTTCCATTAGGCATGCCTTTTGCAAACCAAGTATTCCTGGAGCTGTAGGCTTTATGAGTGCCTGAACCCTACCCTTAACCCTAACCCTAACTGTAACCTCAATGGCACCTTGGAGCTGAGTTTACAGTCCCAAGCACCACGGCTGGTCCAGATGAAAAAGTTGTTGAAAGATTAGTAGTGATACATTGCCATGCTCTCCTTATATTGTGTTTAGCAGGCCCAGTGTTCCTGGAGATATAGGCATTATAGACCTCAGAAGCGTAAACCTTACCCTCATCTAAACGGCATGCTGGACCTAAGTTTAAAGTACTAATCAGGATGGCTGGCCCAGATGAGAAAGGAGTGGAACAAGCATTGTCTTTGCAGTGCCGTGCTCCACTAGGCATGACTTTTTCATCCCTAGTGCCCGTGGAGCTATAGGCTTTATAACAGCCTGAATGGTAACCGTAACCCTAACCTTATCCCTAATTTAAATGGCACCTTGGAGCTTAAAGTCCCAAGCAGAATAGGTTGTCCAGATGAAAAAGTTGTGGAAAGATTAAAAGTAGTACACTGCCAAGTTCTCCTTGTGAAGAATTTTGCTTCTCCAGTATCGGAGTTGTAGCTGTTACGGATCCCTGAACACTATGCATAACCCAATACCCTAACCGTAATCAAGATAGCATTTTGGACCTGATGCTATTATCCCAAGAACGATGGCTGGCCCAGGTGAGAAAGGTGTTGAAATAAACAATGTCGTTGTACAGCAATGCTCTCCTTGGCATGCCTTTTTCAGCCCTAGTGTCTCTGGAGTTGTAGGACTTATAACTTCTGAACACTAACAGTAACCCTGACCTAAATGGCACCTCGGAACTGAGTTTACATTCCCAAGTACAATGGGAGGTCCAGATGAGAAAGGTGTGGAAAGAAGCAATCTTGTTGCAGTGCCATACTCACCTTTGCATGTCTTTTGCAGCCCCAGTGCCTCTGGATCTGTAGCATTCCTAACTGAATGAACCCTAACCCTAAGCCTAATCTAAAAGGTACCTTGGAGCTACATTTAAAGTCCCAAGTACAGTGTCAGGTCCCGATGGGAAAGGTATGGAAAGACTAATGTAGTTGCAGTGCCGTGTTCCATTTTACATGTCTTTTGCAGCCTCAGTGTCCCTGGAGATGTAGGCTTCATGACTGTCTGAAATGTAACCCTAACCCTAACCCTCCTCTTAACCCTAACACTAACCTTAATCCTAATATCACCTTTTATCTAAATTTATAGTCCAAAGTATCATGGCTGGTCCAGATGAAATATATGTGGAAAGATAAATAGTAATACACTACCATGCCCTCCTTATAATATATTTTGCAGCCACAGTGTCCCTGAAAATGTAGGCTTCATAATTGTCTGAGCCCTAACCCTAACTCTAATCCTAACCATAACACTAAGCCTAGCCCTTACCCTAACCGTATCCCTAAACCTAATCTTAATGTCATCTTGGAGATGAGTTTAATGTCCCAAGCACCATGGCTGGCCCCAGTAAGAAAGTGGTGGGAAGATTAATCATGGTACATTGCCATGCTCTCTTTGCTTCCCCAGTTTTGGAGCTGTAGGTATTAAGGATCTCTGAATACTAACCATAACCCTAGACCCCAAACTTAATCTGAGTGGCACCTTGAAGCTGAGGCTAAGGTCCCAGGAACCATGGGTGGGCCTGATGAGAAGGGTGTGGAACAATTAATGGTGGTACACTGTCATGCTCTCCTTATAAATATTTTTTGCTTTCCTCATGTCTGTGAAGCTATAGGCTTTATGGGTCTTTCACTGTAAACCCAAACTTAATCCTAAACTAAATGGCACCTTGGAGCTGAAGAATCTAAGGTACATAGCACCATGGCTGGCCCAGATTTGAAAGACATGGAAGGAGCAATGTTATTTCCATGCCATGCTCTACTTGACATTCTGTTTCCAGAGCCCGGTGTCCCTGGAGCTGAAGGCTTTATAGCTCTCTTTTCCCTAAGTGTAACACTTGCACCAATCTAAGTGGTGTGTTGGAGCTGAGAATATGTTTTCAAGCCCCATGGCTGGCCAAGATGAAAAAGGCTTGGAATGAGCAATGTTGTTGCAGTGCCATGCTCCCCTTGTCATGCCTTTTGCAGCCCCAGAGTCCCTGGAGCTGTAGGCTTTATGACTGTCTGAACCCGAACCCTAAACCTCATCCTAATTTAAATGGCACCTTGGACCTGAGGCTGATGTGCCAAGAACCCTGGGTGGGCCAGATAAGAAAGGTGTGGAAAGATGAATGGTGATACATTCTCATGACCTCTTTGGAATGTCTTTTGCAGCCCCAGTGTCCCTGAAGCTGTAGGCTTTTTGGATCTCTAAACCCTATCCTTAACCCTAATATGAACATCATCTTGTCTGTTGTCTCCAGCATCTTGGGTGGCTGAGATGAGATTGGCGTGGAAGAAGCAGTGTTGTTGCAGAGCTATGCTTCCCTTTCCATGTCCTTTGAAGCCCTATTCTCCCTGGAGCTGTAGACTTCGTGGTTCTTGGCACTTATAATGTCTTTGTTTACTATTTAATACTAATAATAAAACCCCAAAATGATAATGTAAACATACTTCTGTAATTGTACAGGTAATTTTAAAATCATATAAATCCACTAAAATGCTGCTGACACTTAGATGCTACTGTGTCATTATTTGTCAGAAATTATACCTCATCACTTACTAAATAGAAGTCAACTATACACTTCTTAATATATCAAAGTATTGTAAGAATTCTGAGGCAATTCTTTTGAAATACTAAAAAAAATATACATGAAAATCATCTAGGAAAGTCTGCAGAAACTCTATGAAAATCTCTATAAAGCAAAGTTATGAAATGCCAACAATGCAATTCAGTAAAGCATGCAGTTAGAATGACAAAGTATATATTATTTAATTTTTCAATTAAAGACCTTTCCTCTGTTGTTCTTCCTCAGTGAAAGGGAGGGCATAACAATGAGTAGGGCTAGAAAGCTCTTGATGTGAATTAGGAAAAGGAAGGGAAAAATTTTGGCAGAATCTAAGATCCTCCAGAACTTTATAGCATCCAGTAGAGAGATGCTTTCAGAACGAAAGAGCAGGTTTGATGGATTGACCTACTCTGTAGGCTGGATGCCAAACTGGTTGAGAGCTTTTTTTGTCAGGATCAGGGTAAAAAATAAATGGCTAGTCCTTTGCCTGGAAAGGAATAATAACTTCCAGTGACAGAGAATAAGATTTACCAGGATGGACTGGCTTGGGAGAAGCTCTGCTGAAAAGGCCCTGGAGGTTGTGGCAGGCAGCAAGCTGAATATGTGCCAGCAATGTGCCTGACACCAAAAAGGGCCAGGTAGAATCCTGGACCAACTTGATTATCCTCTTTTAATGAGGCTTTATTAGATTTAAATATATTAAACTGTATCCATAGGGACATCTGATTAAAAAAATTCAGGGCAAAGATATTGTAAGAGATTTTGGCTATGAAAAAGGTATTAGGTTTAAGAGAACTTGGCATCAAGCCCTTAATAATGAAGAAAAAAGTGCATATCCTGAGATCGGAAAACTGATTACGGGTTTGCGTGCTTAAGCACACATACACATAAGTACATACAGGGTAAATAATTCTGTAGCACATTGCAGAATGATTGGTGTGTGCAAGTACATTATATTTACAACCGTAGTGTTGAAGTATTTTAGCACAAATTCTGTTGCCACGATGAAATATTTAGCTAGAGTGATGGCGTTTGTTATACATCATTGGACTAGCAGCTATTAGTATTATATAATACATCATCAATGTGACAGCTTTGAGAGGATATGTAATATATAACCAGAATAGTCCCATTTGGACATCAATGTATGGTATTTACTGGTATTAATAATGTAGTGGTTTTAGTTTCATACAGCAAACAGACATAATTCTGATTCTAAACAGCAGTGACATTCCTGTAAGTAGTGCCACAGCAGCTTTTACCATGCAGTGACTTTTGTGATAAGAAATGTCTCTCAAACTAGACTCTGTGTATATTGATTACTGCCACTTACTCTACTATAGGAGTAAAAAAAAAAAACAAACCACCACCACCACAACCCCTTATAAAATGAAACCAAATAAAACCTTAATAGAAATTGGTCAGTCATTCCACCAGCAGGTTAGTGTTGTGACACAGTATGAATTATTCTGTAAGTAAAAATGATCAGTGAGGGCAAAATGGACAGCTTTGAAATATAAAAACACCTTGATGGCATGCAAAACAACATACAAGATAGATGCTACACATTCATTATTTAAACATGAAGTCATGAAAATAAGAGGCTCCAACATACATTCAAAGGAGTGAAGAAGAAACCACTTTAGGGAAAAGGTTGTAATTTTTCCCCTTAAAACTACATCTATTTTGTGGTATTGAAATTAAAACTGAATTTTTTTTTCTTTACTTTAACCATAACCACTGAAGTTTACTTGCCTCAGTTATCACTGAAATTTAAATTTTAAAATGATCTCTGTATTTGTTAGTTCAGCGCTTCAACTATAGTGTCAAATCATCACTGCATCTGAGAATCTTTACTGCTCAGGTTTACCTCTTTAAAGGGGCATCAGGGTTAGAAAATCATAGAATCCTAGAATATCTCAAGTTTGAAGGGACCCATAAAGATTATCAAGTCCTCTTAGCAGGACTACCTAAAAACTAAATTTTTAAGGACTGAGAAAACAGCTAAAGCCTAAGAAAATAGCCTTTGACTCTTTCACCAAAAGTATACCCCAAAATACTTCCTACGTAGTGTTATTTTCCTCCTTAATCCATTATAAATTTCTCCTACCTACTGTGCACATACTATTTTCAATCTTGATTTAAAACATAACTCATAGATGTCACTGTAGAAACTAGCAGATTCTAGAAACCTTTACGTGAGTAACTGATGTGGAATCCAATAGCAAGTCAAGACAATGTACAACAAGCTTGCAGTGGCTAAGCACATCTCCAAAGCATTTAGTCAACAGACCTTCCAGGGAATCCTCTGCCTCAAATACCTTTTCCACCTTAATGCTGCTTCTACCTCCATGAGCTGTACCAAAAAACCCCACAAAAATAAAACCCAACAATATGTTTTTTTACCACTGTCTTTCAAGATATATCTTAATGTAGATTTCGGTCCTATCAGCCTTACCTGAAGATTTTCACTGATTTCAGTGGACTTGTGTAGTATTTCTTGGTTGGAGTGTAAAACTTTAAAACCAAAGAAATATTGAGCACTGAATATAAATGTCCTCCCTCCTAGTAAACAGGTTTCCTACTGAAGATGGCTTCAGAATTTGTTCCTTAGTTTTGTATGCTCTTGGATTAGACAGGGAAGGCAGCCATTTTGTCACGTACATGAACCCATTACTGAATGTTATGGCGAGTAATTCCTTGCTTGCCCAATAAACTGGTAATTTTATCAAGAAACACATAGCACAATGCTCATGTTGCACCCTATACTAACAATACAGTTTCCTAATGGCTAGCAATTTTCCATCTCTGATTTCATCCATAACGACTATCTGCAAATCACTTGTTTACAGATTTATACCTTCAACATTAAGCTTTGCTTTCAGATAAGATGACCAAAGAAAATGCCTTTAAAAACTCACATGAATAGTATTAGATGTTTTTGCATAATGTTTATAGAAAAGTTTTCATGTCTTTCATACAATTTTTTAACCTTCAGCAATATCATGTTAAAAAGCATCATTCTTGAAAGACATGTAGGAAATTCTTTCCACATATGAATATGAATTTGACAAAACATGCAAACTTAAGCATTATGTACATTTGTTCTAACCTTCCTTATCCTTTTTCAGGACACTGAAATAAAATATGCATTTCAATATTTTAATAAAATATAACAATGATTCTTCTAATTAATCAGAAAAAAGTTCATTATAAACTGTGTTTTCTAAGTGTTCTTCATATTATCAGTTTGACCTGATAATAACCAAAATGATACAGATAAATAGATTCCAGATACCTAGATACACGGACAATTTTTAATAAGTTTAGGTTAAGAACCAAATAATAAAATTTCTAAGAACTGTAATTTCTTGAAGTATGATTTTTAAATACTAACTATTTTTAAGAAACGAAAGATAATAGCCAGTGTGCTATTTTATTTCTATTTAATTTTAAGTTTTAGTGGTTGGGAGTGTGGGTTTTTGTTGGTTTTGGGTTGTTTTTTTTTTTGTTTGTTTCATTTGAGGTTATTTTTCCTAAAAAAAAGAATATGCTGTAGGTTATATCTAAAAATTAAATATGTAATTTTCCAACATAGAGTAAAATAGGCATACATCATTTTGACTTAAACTTGTCCCAAACACACATACACAAAGTATTGCTTTGATTGTATTTTAATTGGTGCATTTTATAATTTGTGGAGTACGCCCAATTTTGAAAATCTGTCCCTTGGCCCATTGTAACATAGACATCCTTTAACTTAAGGCACTTGTGTATTTTATATTTATTACTTTAATACATAAAATTATAAATGCTCAAAGAAAGAAGTGAGTCAAAATAGTCTGTATAGGCAGACAGACCTTCCTGAAACCTTGACTTTTATGTACTGTCACATGTATTAACAAAAGGAAAGGCAGAAAAAATATTTAATTTCAAAGATTTTGAAAAATAGTATTAGGTTTTTAACTTATGATTATTTATAATAAAATTATGTCCCATCTGACAGCAGGAGAAATATGACAAGATTAAAGAAAACCAGTGCATATTCAGCCTCTTAAAATGAGGAGCTCTACTGAGCTTTCCAAACTTGGAGCTTGCTCTAGAGTATTCATCTTACCATCCAGTTGCTATTTCAGAAAATCACAAGTCTTAATCTGCCAGCACTAAAAGGATATCTCAGATACCCCACCAAGTATTTAAAGGCAAGAAACTATTCTTTTACTTCCTATTTGCATTCCCACTCCACTTTCATCCTCAGATATTTCAGCCACTGGACATGTTTGATCTACCTCTCTTTTCAAATGACATGCTACTCTTACCATTCATGAAAAATAATCCATTTTCACATCTGTTCAAATCACATATTACACACAACCCTGGTATCTGGGTCCTGTGAAAAGCTGCTTTCCTAGTACCCTTCTTTCCTGTTGCTCATCATTTCTTCCTTGGATGTCAGAAGTACTCTCCTCTCAATACATTAGTCGTTCATGTATAATGAGATAAAAGCCTGCCAGTGCTTTAGGAAAGGAGACCTTTATTATGCTTTCTTAACAATCATTAATATCTGCAACACTCAGCGGTTTTCCTGATTTTGTTTTGTGAAAGGACAAAGAGTGACTATTTGGAATGGGGTTTGCAACAGTTAATACTTTCATTAATGCAGTTGAAATGCTATGAAATGGAGCAATAGATTTCATGTGTGCCTGATAAGGAAAATTTCTAGGTTTTCAAATACCTCTTATCTGCTTTCATAGAATTCATAAACACTAATTAGAGCAAAAGTCTGGCGTCATGGTCACTTAGATTTTTCCTGATCCATGTGTCTGAAAGAAAGTAAGGTTGCTGTCGTGGTTTAAACCCAACCACAAACCTCGTCCGCTCACTCCCCCCCTTCTTGCCCTCCCCCTGCTCCTGGAGGGACGGAGAGGAGAATCGAAAAGAATGCAACTCTCACGGGTTGAGATAAGAACAGTTTAGTAACTAAGGTATAACACAAATCACTGCTGCTACCACCAATGATAATAATGATAAAGGAAATAACAAGAGGAAAGAATACAACACCTCAACACCAGCTGACCAATAACTCGCCCCACTTCCCCCAGCCGAGCACCAACCAATACCTCCTCCAACCCCTGCAGTCCTCCCTTCCGGGGTAACTCCCCATTACCTCCTGGGCATGACGTGCTGTGGTATGGAATACTTCTTGGGCTAGTTTGGGTCAGGTGTCCTGTCTCTGCTTCCTCCCAGCCTCCCCTCCTCCCTGGCAGAGCATGAGGCTCACAAAGTCCTTGGCCAGACCAAACATTCGAGCAGCAACTGAAAACATCGGCATTATCAGCACTGTTCCCAGGCCAAAAGATCAAAACACAGCACTGCACTAGCTCCTAAGAAGGAGAAAAATGACTGCTGCTGCTCAACCCAGGACAGTTGCTTATATTCAAGCAATTTCTTTTATGCAAAATGTCACTAGAATTATTTTTCCTATTAAAAATAAAAAGATACAGCTATTAATCATAATGAACCTAACTCTTCTTCAAAGGGTTGTAACTCTCTGGATTACAGAAAATCTTAAAGGTGTAGTACATACATGCCAAAGTACATGGGGGGCGGGGGGGGGGGGGTGGCGGGGCTGGGGAGTGGGTGGTGGCAAGCAAGGGTACTGTTTCAAGGGAATTTAATGGCTGATCCAAAATACAAATGTATATTCCCAAAGTAACTTGTTATCTTTGGGTCTAAGTATAGATAGGAAAAGTAGGAAGAAAGGTCAGTGAGTCAGATGCATCATCTGAGAAAAACTTTTATATACTTTATGTACAATGAATATTTGTACTCATTGACTGCACTCTGATAAATTCTTTGTAAATTTGCATTTAGAATTTATCTGGGGTGGTTTTCTTATTAAATGCTGAGGTAATCTTAGAGTTGTACTATTCTTGGCAGGAAGTCAAAATTTCTACTGTGCAGGATCAGATCAGATTTATTGGGAAGAACTCTGAAGCTACATATAAAGGAAATGTAATACAGTTCTTAAAAATACTTCCTAGAGCAGGTACTTTCCTGATATGCAGGTACTTTCCAGACAGCTTAAGCCTACAGTCAAGTGACCAGCACAGATTGCCTAGAAATTATATAAAAGTTCCTACTTTGACCTTTCCAGCAGCAGTAGTCAATATGACTGCCTTCCAGGTAAGATTGTACTAACATGCCTGAAGGCAGGTCAACATACACAGACAAATATCTATAAAAGTCTAAATTCAAAGTGTTCATGCTCTAGAAAGAACCTAGTTCAAAATGCATCAAGAGAGAAAATGTATCTAAAGCAAATCTGTTAGCATTACTTCTCTGTGGCTTAAGAGATCAATAGACTAGTCTCTAATGTCACTGATAATGTATAAGGACACCAATGTACAACCATAACATTGTCAGTAATTTAAAACACAATTTAAATTTCTTTTAAAAATCTCAAAATATTAGAAAAAAAATAGCAAAATAGATTATTAACAAGGACTGACACTTTCACATTATGAAGCGTTGGAATACATGGTATAAGGTCTACAAACCAGAAGTTTAAAAATAATGTAACAATCTATCAAGTTGACTGATACCAGTATTCTTACAACTATCCTTCCCCCTTTCTCCACCGTGCTCTTGTCAGGGTGAGTGGGAAGAGAAAAGAAGTTAATAAGCATTTTCTAAGGGCTGTTCTATTCCACTCCCACTGCCTATGAAGATGGTTGTTGTCATACAAGGTAACAGACCTTATAACCTCATATTGCTACAAGCCATTATATAGAAGAAAGGTAAATATTTTAACTAGATAAAATAAATATCCAAACATATGTTCAATGTACTTTTAATTTATAGCTAATAGAAGCTGATTTTTTTTTAATTATTTTCCAAATGGCAGTCCTTCATCTTTTATATAATTTTTCTATATAAATCAAATATAATGCAATTTATTATCGTAAAAAGTATGCCACTTCAGGAGAAGCCTCATGAGAGGCACGCAAAACTGCAACTGGCATTTGCTTCATGAAGTGAAAGTACAGAGATTTTTCAACATCTCAGTTTCCCATAGCAACCCACTTGTTGACCTACTTTAAGAAAATTTTGTCCATTTTTGATTTCCAAAACTAAGTCAGAAGAGAAAACAGTCATTACTGAGTTGTAACTGAAGCATGATTCCAAAAAGGACTGACTGAATACAAAAATGCACCTTTTTTTTCTTTTAAATAAACTGTGTTTTTTTCAGTAGCTAGTTGTGTCTATATGTATTAAAATTTAATGGTCATATTAATGTCTTAAAAAAATTATACTGGCTTCTGTTGTTGTAAGTAATTATCATGGAAGCCTTATATAAACCTATATAGCTTTATCAGTACTTTTAAAATGAAAAAATATAGATTAAACTGACCGTTATTAAGATGCTGTAACTACGCTACTGTGTCAAAATGTGGAACCATTAAAAAAGTTCATTTGATCTCCTAGATTGTTTTCATTGCTACAGACAATTGACCCAATATACAATTGTTCAGTTAGTCTTCCAATAAAATGAACTAACACATCAGCTGAAAGCATATTTCTGGACATCTGGAAGAAATTTTCAACTCCCAATTAGCTGAAAAATTAAAAAAAAATGAATTCAAAACATCATAAGACATTTTTTGTAATGATTTTGTCACTTTCTCACCTTCGTTATATGCATATTTTTAGAGAGAATTGCAACATGGTTTTGAGCTATGAGTCTAGACTATACTTACTCTCAGCTGCAGTAGATAGGGCACCCAATTTACATATCTGCCAAGGCACAGGTTGGAGCTTGGTGGGCAGTGCTATACTCCCTTTTGCCACACCCTGGACAACATCTCAGGTGTTGGGAATTACTCTGTGGCAGAGGAACTTAACCACCTGTAGCAGAATCAATCCTATTCCTATACTTGAGCTGAATGAGTATCGTGGCTCCATTCACAAATTAAAGCTTTAGAGTTTAGTAACATATTAAGCAAACTCTTTGCCTGCAATAAAGTCAATGAATTTTATTTGCAGTAGTGTGTGTGGTATTTCTTCCTCTCCACTGGACAGAGAAAGGGTTATGGTTAGAAAGGGTTATGGTTAGTGATTATGACAAGTGATTTTCCAGGAACATTGATTACTGCTCTCAAAACCTTTCCCTTGACAGATTTTTCTTTATTTCCTTTACTGGATACTTTAGAATTTGATAGATAGATTTTGTTTTTTCAATTTTTTTTCTTGTTTGTTTGTTTGGGGTTGTTTTCATGAACATAATGTAGAAATGTGAAAATGCAATCAAGCAACAAGTTTGTCTTCCTGCTGATACAAAGGCAGGTCATTCATGAACGACTAGAATCATCTTTCTACTTGCCACTTGCCACTATGCAAGGTCAGATAATAGTGATGCTTGACTATTAATGTGAGTAGTTAAACTTTGAGGATCCTTCTCTGATATCAGAATATCTAAAAGCCGATGGGACTTCTGGGGCTACATGCTGGATTTTTAGGGAGGGTATTTATTTTTTTTAAACAGGTCATTTAATTCTACTTTTTTATGTTGAGATTATGTTTTCTGATATTGCAAATTTCTGTATATCTATTAAATAAGCAAAGCTTCAGATTGAAAATAGCATAGAAGATAACGAAATCCAAGAGACAGACATACATTTTAAAATAAGTTTCATTGTGTCTTGATGCGAGGAAGACTTTTATTAAGTGCTTGAAACAGGAATGATTTTAGGAGGAGAAATGAATTTTGGGTATAAGAAGAACAGATAAAATTAGCTGCCTAGGAAGTTAGGTTACTTTCCCTCTACTCATTGGCCCTTGGACATTTCAAAAATTCATTACTGATACATTTTGGGTGACCGCATTTATTTTTCCTGTTCTTTTCTGTAGCAACATAGTGACCAGATAATCTTACAGAGCTTATAGGATTTGTTCTGTTCCTATTATAAGTTTAAAAAGCTTTTCTGAAATTCTTTCATTCCTAAATCATGCTGGGAGCAGCAAAATAAAGTTTTCTTCGATTGTCTGGTATTTGTGGTCCCAGTGATCCCAACTATAAAGATAAAAAGTGAACCAAGCTTTTAGAAAACTTAGCACTAAAAGTTTAGTTAAGTTGGCTAAAACTCTGGAGAGTGGTTGTGTATTTTAGGAATGTTCATCTAACTTGACTAGAGTTATAGCTGTATCTTATGTTTTCAGATAGAGGAAATATCAGCTTTTAGAGATATTTGAATAAAAATACTGAATGCCAGAATTCAGCAGCCAAGTGCCCAGAATTCATGATGTGATGCCTGATTTTAAAGTGCACTGCATTTGCAATGGTAAGTCTACTTTTAGTCTGCATGTGTTGATAATTAGTAACAGTATTTGAGATATTCCCATTTTTCTATTGCATTTTTAAAAAACTTTCCTCCTTCAGTATTTTTCCTACTTTTCTATGGTTAAATGGGAATTTATCCATTTAGTTTATATACTGTGCTTTTTGCTGATATTTATGCAAATGAGAATTGCAGAGTTTTGGATTAAATTTTGGTTATATTTGGCAAACAGGACTTCATCTTTTACACCGTTTATTTTGACAAAGAACCATGTGTATTTTCAAATTATTTAGATATTAATGGCACAAATGAGTACTCAAAAAAATACCTAAAGAAGTAATTTAGAAATTTCAGCGGATGTCTGTCTACATCTATAAGCGTCTTTGAAAAACTAATCTTAAGATACTTGTGTTATTAATTACCCAAAGACATCCAGAAACAGTGTTTTTAAAAATTCCCATAAGACTAGTAGATTATAAAGTTATTCTTACCCTGCAAGTGTGTAACAGACGTGGCCATAAGTGTAATGGAAATGCACATTTGCATCCCTTCTCTACACAGTCTTATATTGGATTAAAGACTTTTCCATCAATACAATTGTCAAACTAAAATGAAAACTTCAGTTTGTCTTTCCTTAAAGGACTGTGTACCCATTCATTTCATGATAGTGGGGTTTTTTTCAAAATTTACTTTATTGATTTTGTTTGTTTTTTCACCACAACTGCAGTTTGCTAATTTTCAAGCAGATCAAGGCTCTAATATTTACCCACTAGAACTAAACTTTGTCAAGGAAATTAATCCCTTGATAGTTCAATTGTAAGTAAAGTTGACAGTGCCATGATAGCTCTTGAAAAGGCATATTGCACAGTCCAAAAGCAACGCCTCTTCTCAAACAAAAAGCTAATCTTCAGTGTAAGCCTAAGAAGAAATATTCCGTTTCCTTTGTAAATCAGCATCAGAAATTCAGTCATTACAGTTGCAGCAGATTTTCCCCAAATGGAGACCTATTCTTTACACTGGAGTTGGTTTATTTTTATCTGTCTGTCTTATTAGCAATTTTACTTTCAGGTGTTTTCCCTATTTATTGACAAATAACTTTAAGGGCATTTTGGCTGTGGTAATCAGGAAACTGGTGAGAAATTGATAGCACTGTAAGATCACATGAATTAAGTACCACATGGTAAAGATGCAGTTTATAAAAATAGGTTACAGAAAAATTGATAAAAACACTAAGGAAGAAAGAAACTTAATTTTGAAAGAAATGCTGTGTCTGCAAAGGAAGTAGTGATGTTCCATGTGTCAAAGCAGAATAAAAACTGATAATAAAAAGCAAGCTGTGGTACCATTACTTCCCCTGGTAAAATGGGATTTGTTGCAGACTGTAGCACATGATAGTACAAATTGTATTACAAACAGAGCTGGCTAAATGTTGCAAAAAAGCAATTTCCATCTGGGATCATCAGGTCTTAGTATGCTATATTGTAATGGAGGAAAGCTGTTTAAAAATATTTTATTATAATCATCCACAAGTGAAAATTGCAGTTTCCACAATGCTCACTTTTTTTCATGATGAATTTTATATATACATACCCACATACATCCACATAGAATCATAGAATAGTTAGGGTTGGAAAGGACCTCAAGATAATCTAGTTCCAACCCCCCTGTCACGGGCAGGCACACTTCACATTAAACCATATCACCCAAGGCTTCATCCAACCTGGCCTTGAACACCGCCAGGGATGGAGCATTCAAAACTTCCCTGGGCAACCCATTCCAGTGCCTCACCACCCTCACAGTAAAGAATTTCTTCCTTATATCCAATCTAAACTTCCCCTGTGTTAGTTTTAACGACTTACCTCTTGTCCTGTCAATACAGTCCCTGAAGAAGAGTTCCTCCCCAGCATCCTTGTAGCCCCTCTTCACATACATTGGAAGGCTGCTATGAGGTCTCCACGCAGCCTTCTTTTCTCCAGGCTGTACAGACCAACTTCCTCAGCCTGTCTTCATACAGGAGGTGCTCCAGTCCCCTGATCATCCTCGTGGCCCTCCTCTGGACTTGTTCCTACAGTTCCATGTCCTTTTTATGTTGAGGACACCAGAACTGCACACAATGCTCCAGCTGAGGTCTCACAAGAGCAGAGCAGAGGGGCAGGATCAGCTCTTTCGACCTGCTGGTCACGCTCCTTTTGGTGCAGCCCAGGATATGATTTGCTTTCTGGGCTGCGAGTGCACACTGCCTGCTCATGTTCATTTTCTCATCAACCAACATCCCCAAGTCCTTCTCCACAGGGCTGCTCTGAATCTCTTCTCTGCCCAATCTGTAGCTGTGCCTGGGATTGCTTCAACCCAGGTGCAGGACCTTGCACTTGCCATAGTTAAAATTCATGAGGCTGCCATCAGCCACCTCACGAGCGTGCCAAGGTCCCTCTGGATGGCTTCCCTTCCTTCCAGCACATCAACCGGACCACACAGCTTGGTGTCATCGGCAAACTTGCTGAGGGCACACTCAATCCCACTGTCCCTGTCACCGACAGAGATGTTTAACAAGACCGGTCCCATCTCTTATCCCTGGGGGACACCACTCATTACTGGACTCCAGCTGGACATTGAGCCATTGACCACAACTTATTGTATACGGCCATTCAGCCAGTACTTTATCCACCGAGTGGTCAACCTATCAAAGTGATGTCTCTCCAATTTAGAGAGAAGGATGTTGTGTGGGGCAGTGTCGAACACTCCGCACAAGTCCAGGTAGATGACGCCATCTGCTGTACCTTTGTCCATCAGTTCCATAGCCCCATTATAGGAGGCCACCAAATTGGTCAGGCAGGATTTCCCCTTAGTGAAGCCATGCTGGCTGTCACCAAGCACCTTGTTGTTTTTCATGTGCCTTAGCATGCCTTCTAGGAGAATGTGCTCCAAGATGTTGCCAGGCACAGAGGTGAGACTGACTGGTCTGTAATTCCCTGGGTCATCCATTTTCCACTTCTTAAAAATGGGGGTTATATTTCCCTTTTTCCAGTCATCGTGAACTTCACCTGACTGCCATGATTTTTCAAATACAATAGCCAGTGGCTTAGCAACTTCATTCGCCAGCTCCTTCAGGACCCACGGCTGGATTTCATCAGGTCCCACGGACGTGTGTACATTCAGGTTTTTAAGATGGTCTCGAACCAGATCCTCTCCTACAGTGGGCCCAAGGTCTTCATTCTCACAGTCCCTGTGTCTGCCTTCCAAGGCTTGTGTGGTGTGGTCAGAGCATTTGCCAGGGAAGACAGAGGCAAAGAAGTCATTCAGAACCTCAGCCTTCTACAAATCCTGTGTAGCAAGTTCTCCCGAGAGCTTCTGGAGGGGACCATGTTGTCCCTAGTCTGTTCTTTATTCGCTACATACCTACAGAATCCCTTCCTGTTATCCTTAACGTCCCTAGCCAAGTTTAATTCTAACTGGGCCTTAGCCTTCCTAACCTGGTCCCTAGCTTCACAAGCAACACCCCTGTATTCTTCCCAGGCCGGCCAGCCTTGCTTCCACCTTTTATAAGCCTCTTTTCTTCCTTTGAGTTTTTCTCAGCAGCTCCTTATCCATCCAAGGAGGTCTCCTGGCCCTCCTGCTGCACTTCCTTCTAGTTGGGATGCAACACTCCTGAGCTTGTAGAAGGTGATCCTTGAATATCAACCAACAGTCTTGGGCTTCCCTACCCTCTTTCTTCTTATCTTTTTTTTCTTTTTTGTTAGATTTTAATTATTCTGATAGAGCTGCTTGCTGCTTGAACTAATGGAATTTGTTGCAAATTTGGTATAAAATGACATTAAAATCTAGTCCTGTTAATTCTAATATACTATTTAGTTGTATGTTTTGATGATTTTATTCAAACTGTGGCTACCTAAATACTTTATAAGAACCTCAAAGCTGATGAAGTTACTATAATTAATCAGTAGTTAATAGATTTAATCGATGAATGATAAATTTGTTCAAATGGTAAGGTGCCCTCTAGGGCTATATCCCGTGGAACCTTACTAAGCAGGCTCCTGAAGAGGCCAAAGTCTGCTCTTCTGCTCACTTCCAGGGCAGTGAGCTTGCCGCACGCTCTTCTCACTGTCCTGAGGATCTTGAATTCAACCATCTCATGATCGCTGCATCCAAGGCTGTCCTGGAGTACCACATTTCCCACAAGCCCTTTCCTGTTGGTGAGCACAAGGTCAAGCATGGCACCTCTCCTTGTCGGCTCCTCTATTACTTGCAGAAGGAAGTTGTCTTCCACACAATCGAGGAACCTCCTGGATTGCTTGTGCCTGGCCATACCATCGCTCCAACAGATGTCAGGGTGGTTGAAGTCCTCCATGAGAACAAGGGCCTGCGAGCATGAGGCTTTTCCTATCTGTCTGTAGAGTGCTTCATCCACAGGTTCCTCTTGATCAGGCGGCCTGTAACAGATCTCCACAGTAGTGTCTCCCATGACTGTTTTCCCTTTAACCCTGACCCACAAACTCTCTGTAAACTGCTCACCTGTCCCCAGACAGAGCTCCATACTCTCCAGCCTATCCCTAACATAAAGGGCAACTCCCCTACCCCACCTGCCGGGTATGTTCTATTAAAATAATTTATATATAATTTTCTTTTTTTTAATTTGAACTGTCCAAAACCAGTTTCAACTGAGAAGAGTTTTAATAGAATCAGTTGAGCAAAACACTGAACTGCTTATTCTTGCTAAAATGCCCTTTGGGAGCTGTAGTCTGAGTAGCCATTTTCTTTTATGAGGCACATTTCTTTGACTAGTACACCTAGTGGTGGCACTGAAATTACTATGATTATGAAAGTATTCATCTGTCTGTTGTTCAACATAATTAATGAACTCAGAAAAATAGACCTATAAGTAATGTCAGTGTTACAAAGGAAAAATAATACATTACTAGAGGGAAAAATAAAGAGAAAAAAGAGAGCATGGTAAGCCAACTCAATACATCTTGCAGTTTTAGAAATTTTGTAAAGGTGAGGAGTTTTGTAGTTTCTAAGCCTTCTTTTTTTTTTTTTTTGGTTGACTTTTTAATGTCAATTTGAAGAGTATGACAAAGATTTCATGATAGAAATTCTTAATTTTATAATTAGTTATTCTCTTCCCGCTAACATATTTTCTTTCCATATTTATTTGTCAGTTTTTCATTCATCATACGTATGACGAACTGCAGTTCAGCAGTCAAGAATACCTTCCTTTTAATATCTACAGTCCAGCATTCAGTATCATTGTCCTACTTTAAAAATAATATGTACTACTTAGAAATAGTAGCAATGTCACACCTTAGATGAACACTTGACATAATAGACTCTTCCCCCAAGAAAAGAGAACAGTTTGCAAATATCCAAAACCTCATGTGAGTCTGAGTGTGCTGTTGCACGTGTTTCCAGAAATCACAATTTGCATGAGGAAAACACACCCGAGAACCCAAATAGACAATAATTTCACATTTTTTCTCATTCCAATTAAAAGAAGGGTGGGTGTTAGAAGGGAAGGATGAAGAGAAAATGCATCATTTAGCCAGATTGACTTGCAAATGTACACATCCAGAGTATGGAAAACTGGGTGAAAAAGAATTTAATAGTTTCTACTGCACAGTTTCTGATTGCCATATTATCATGCAGTGTTGTAAATGGAGCTTCTGAAGATTTCTCACAGGTTCTAAGTAGCGGTAAACAAGTAGTGAGATGGATGTATTTGCAGAGTGGTGAGCAAAAGAGAGTTGAAATATTTTTTATAGTTTCTAGGCATCAAAAGTGCCCTTTTGTCATCCAGGTTTTTATCACTGGATCAAGAAATAACAAAGAGATCAAATAAATAAAAGATTATTAAAATAAATACTTTTTTATTAAAAGCTGCACTTAAAACATCATGGTGGTAGAGAAAATTTTTAAACCAAATGAAGAACTTTAGATTTAGGATGCAATTTTCTAGTTTTCTGCAATATTTTTTAGAGTTAACTAGGGATAATACATGGTATAAACTACTGAACTTTATAAGGTAAAAGATGCTGAAACACTTCCATAGCTTCTGCATGTCACACAAATTGCTACTTTCCAATCAATAACCCTTTTAAAACACAGTTGATATTCTGGAGTTATAGTATACAATCTGTGCTACTGATATTATGTAGTCACATCATAGATATCAGCTCTAGAGAAACAATTACAATATATGCTGCAGATGCATCTTAAAACACAAATTACATTAAGGACCATGCTTTAAAAAGAAACATAACTCAGGCTTCAATTTTGTACCTGCAGTCACTTTCTAGAATCAACTCTGTGGACACATAATTGCAAACCTAATGATTGCATTTGTTGCAACTGTTGAGATGATAGTTAATTTTCAGGTTCAGTCATCCAGCTACATATTTAAATGCTGCAACTTGTGTCAACAATTATTAATTTATATAAGATTTTTGTTTCAAATTTTATTTCATTTTTACAAATTGGGGCTTAATATCCATTCATGTTATTGTCTTCAGGTACATTATTGGTTGAAGAAAAGGGGGATATTTGTAATAACATGAAAAGAAGATTATTTTTTTTTTAACCCATATAAACATTTCTGGTGAAATCTCATATTAGTGTAATCTGTATTTTATCTAGATCAAAGAGTCAAGATGAAAAACATAGGTTTTGATAAACAAGAAATGTTTGGGGTAGGGGGAGTCCAAAGTGGGTTAAAGCTACTTAAATGGTTTTTTTCCAAATTTCTAGCATGTTAGAATTTTCTTAGACCTTGCTGGCTAAATTTCTTAGACCTCTGAAGCTGATTTGCTGCTATTAGCCATTTTACTGTGAGAATGTTGTTTCTACAGACCAGCTGTGTTGTGTTGAAAGTGCTCATTTCTGTGCTGGAAACTAAAAATCCAACGCAATCAACATTCATCCACTAGTATTTGTTACTCTAGGTTAATTTTGGCAGGAACCTACACAAAATCTTGAAATGCTACTTTAAATTCAGTTACAGGCTAAGACAGAATGTTCTGGATCTTAATAAAATACTGTTTCTTACTGAAACTTGGCTCTGGCAGAAAAATTCCAGCCAAAACTTCTCATACTCATGTCACCTGACCTTTGACTTGCCTTATGCAATATTTTGTACATGCTTGTAAAGCTCTTCTGTGAAGATGAAAGAATACCCAGTGAGTCTATCATACTCATGTTTTTTAGCCATCAATAAATGGATTAACTACATTTGGAAACAGATGGGTTAATTTGAGTGCAGTTTTGTTTGGTCTTCCACAGGACCAAACCACAGACTACATATTTAAATGAAACACATTGCCTTTAACAAGATTATCTGACTTTGTCTCTGCTAGTTATTAGTAGATACCAAGCCATAGATCAGCCATAAAAACATGAAGGTGAAACCTTCATGAAAAGCACAAAATCCTGTTTCTGCATTACATGGAGGGTTGGTAGTTTGTCGCATCTTAATGGTACACTTTCTAAAATAGGCCTGTAAGGTCTCTGTGTCTTACATCCTCTGTTACTTATATATACAAGGTCTTCTGATGTGAGCCATGGAAATAGCTGTGTATTTTTCTCTGTATTCAAAATATTTTGTTTGTTTCAAATGAAAAAAAACCTGAAAACCATCAAAAACCCATTCCACAAACTGCCTACTCAGTTGCTACTGTCCTCAGATTAGAATTTAAACCTGGTGATGAGAATTAGCAAAGTACTGCCAGCACAGGCTAGCTGAGGTCCCATGCATGTATCCAGATCATGTACATCATAAATAAGGTGCAGTAATTAGAGAACTGTGCCTGGCTGTTGATTTTGCCTATTCTCCAGTATCAAATGAATTTGTAGCACTTGAAAGGGGTTAGGAAAAATAATGTCTAAATTACTATCATCACGCAGGGTAGGCTTTAGCTCACAGGTTAGGACACCAATGGATATCTAGTTATCTTGTCAATATTGTCAATGCTGCAAATAGATTGTCAAAAGCTGTTTAGCTGATCAGCAATCCAAACACAGGATTGAGTTTCCAAGACGCATATGTTGTCATTGTAAATACTTTGAGTTATGCTTTTAGGCTTCACTTAGCTCTTCATTTCAGAAGGATGAGTTACTCTGTAGGTTTTACGTTGTATCTTTTAGACACAGGTATCCAGAAGTGTCAAAAATGGCGCTAAATACTTCTATTCTTAACCCCACCTTAAATTTCCATGTTACAGAGTGTTAAACTGCTTTTTAAACTCCCTCATGCTTAATAAGCAAATGGTCAGTTCCCTGCACAAAAACACCTTACATTATTTTAGGTGCTCTAAGTTATCAGAGATACCTCTTATCAATGTAAATACAATGCAGAACCTATAGCAGCAGAATCCTAGTGGCATGGTGAATGGAAAGATACTTGAGGGCGTTCAATTGACAGCAGATATCTAACTTGTAAATGACCTGATCACTAGCTCACATGTGAATATCTACACACAGACACTTTCATCTGCAAGCAGAACCTTGATCTCAGTTTCATGGGCATTTTGCAGTACTTTTTTTTTTTTTTTAATACATGTGAATTTGGGTGGAATTCTTGTACCTGAGGCGAAGCAGAAGTTCTTGTAGAGACACCTGAAAAGGAAAAGGAAAGCCAGGTGAATATAAAAGTCTGGATCTTTACCTGTTGTTGATACATGTGGCTTTGGTGCCTTCAATAGAGTTACATTGATTTACATCATCCAAGGAGCTGACTGAGCGCTCAGTGTTGTCTGAGGTCTGTGTTCTGTGACGCTAACAAGGCAACATGTCATATGGCAAAACTTTTTTATCCTTAAAACTCAAAAGGGAAAAAAGAATTATCTTTCTATTTTCAGAGTATCCGCATACAGAGACGTATTTCTTTAATTTTTTCATTACTCTAAAATAAGCTATTTCTTGGAAAGAAATGCTTCAAAATTATTTTAAATTAGCTAAGTCTTCAAAATACAAAAAATCAAAAGTTAGTGATTTCAATTATCAAAATACTGTTTTTTTAGAAAGTAACCTGTTTATGTTTTAGCATTTAAGAGAGAAAAAAAAATGTTAATTTTGCAATTAGATGTTGTTGACTTTCTAATTATAAGCAATATCTTGATAACTCACAGCCTATAATAATTGCCATATTTACTGTGAGTATAGTATCTCTGTTCAGTTTTCAATTACTTATACAGCGAACTCAGTAAATCTCTACAGTTAATCCATTTCCCTTTTTGTGATGTTTTTTTTGTATAGCCCCCAATGCATTATTTCCTTGTTTCCTTTACAGAACGTTTATGGGGATAAATGAAGAAAGCAGTTTTGAATTGATGATTGTAGGTTTACTTTGTTTTCATATGCACTTGAGCAGGTATGAAAAATAAGCATCTGAGATGGATTCACATTTTCTTTCAAAAGAAAAAGCTCACATTTCTGTACTCTTTTTGAAGTAAGGTTTTGTGTACTTGACAAAGCCACTGGGTATTGTTCAGAGTAGTGACCTGGATCATTAAATGCTGTCAAAAAGGAGCAATATTTTTTCTAGTGACATCCACCACATGGTAGTGCCCTTTGGCATTATTCCTAAAAGACTCTGAAAAATATAGCAGAATGCTATGGGATTTTTTGTTATTGTACATGAAATACCAAGCAGAATTCTTGAGCAGGCAAAGGGATAACATGTCATATCATCAACACAAATCTTATTTTAATAAGATAGTATTTTATTAATTTTTTTAACATATATATATATGTATATATAAAAGCATTGTGGATTAGAATTTCATTACTACCTGTACTAACTGGATGGGCTTATATAAAAAGAAAATCTTGCCATTTTGGTCCAGGCTCTCATACCAGAAAAAAAAAAAGTAAGAATTAGGCTGTAGTTTAACCACCCCAGTGAAGCTCAGTGATCCATATCATTAAAGATTTCTAACTCAAAATAGTATGCCCAGGACAAGAATAATTTTTGCCTATAATTAATAAAAAAGCTACATATGTACTGAAGTCACAACAACTTTTGTTCAGTGCCATATAAACTCTTGGTGCCACCCATATACAAAGTCAGAGCTAGAAGAAAAAGCATCTTCCACCTATGCCAATGTTTACAACTCTTTATCTTGATCCAGTGCTGAGATAGTTTCTAACTAATTTATACTAGGTGAAGGGCTATTTAGACCTTATCTATCTTCATCTTTGGCATTTGTTCCGGAAACAATTAAAAGCAGTGTGTCATGAAAAATGTTCAGTATCATCTTTACAGCCCCAGAGAGGTGCCCCTGCATTCTAGGAAGCACAAGCACTCCCTAATGAGCATTTTCCTGAGGGTTACTCACTTAATTAAAGAAAGGGGACTAGGAGCTGAACCTAGTACATTTTTGTTATAGAATCATAGAATAGTTAGGGTTGGAAAGGACCTTAAGATCATCTAGTTCCAACCCCCCTGCCATGGACAGGGACACCTCACACTAAACCATCCCACCCAAGGCTTCGTCTAATCTGGCCTTGAACACTGCCAGGGATGGAGCATTCACAGCTTCCCTGGGCAACCTATTCCAGTGCCTCGCCGCCCTAACAGGAAAGAACTTCCTCCTTGTATCCAATCTAAACTTCCCCTGTGTAAGTTTTAACCAGTTACCCTTTGTCCTGTCACTACATTCCCTGATGAAGAGTCCCTCCCCAGCATCCTTATAGGGCCCCTTCAGAAACTGAAGGTACATATTATGGTACACCTATGAAGCTTCTTCAACAGTATAAAAAAAACCAAAAAACAAAAAAACAAAACACAAAAAAACCCACAAAAATTCTTTCAGGAACCTAATCTTATTTGCCTTGTTCAGATAAAAGTTCTCTTGACCTCAATGTCTGTGAATATAATCAATAAAAATCTCAGCTGTCTGAGATAATGTTGCTGTATATTAGCAAAGGAAAGCCATTGACTAGACTTCATAGCTGTCCCCTAGTCAGAATCACAGAACAACTTGGTTCAAATACATTACCAAATAGTTGTTGCAAAAAAAAAAAAAAAATAAATAGAAAGGTGCTAATTATACCCATGAGCATGAGAACATCAGTGTGAAAGTAATTACATTTAGAGGCTGGCTCCAAACAGAACCTATAGTGGTTCACTGGTTGGTCAATGGTCGCAGTTGTTAAATACACTCTCTAATCTCGATGGAGAATTTTAAACTGCCTATGCCAGGAAACAGTTCTACGTATTTTGAGTAATGTGGGGCAGCTTTGTTTTTTGTTATCCAGGAATGTGTAAAGCAGCTTACTTTCGCTAATTAGTGTACTCTGAATAAGGCAGATCAGACAGTCCAGGGTTTGGGACTGAAAGAGTCTCACTGTAGATCACAAACCAGATCCTGAGACTGTAACAACTTCTGTGAACAGAAACGTTACAGTCTTTCTATATGAACCTCTTTCTGTACTATTTCCGATTAGCTCTGTATCAGATCAATCGTGAGATGACTGGCACTCATAAGGAAGGAACATAAAGCAATGACTTTAATCAGTTAAAAAAAACAAAAAAGTGCAGCAGCAGAATTCTGTAGGGCTGAGTACAAATCACAAAAAAAATGGACATTATCTGTATGCATAAAGAGAATAGAAGATCCAAAGGAGAATAAACCTTGCAGATAGACTAAGAAGAGTAAGCAAGAGGTAGCATAAGAAGAATTTTAAGAAAGAGAGGTAAAGGTGTATGGTGCATTAACCCTGGCTAACAGCCAAATGCCCATCCAGTCACTCACCCTCTCTTCAGGACAGGGGGAGAAAATACTGAGAAAGATGATGGAACAGATGAAGACAGGGAGATTGCTTAGCAAGTATTGTCATGGGCAAACCAAACTCAACTCACAGAAAACAAACTGAATGTATTGCCAATCAAAATTTAGGTAGTAAGAAATGAGAACCCTTAAACCCTTAAAATGTCACTTTCTATTTCCTTGCTCCTTTCTTAGGCTCAGTGCTCAACTTCATTCCTTAATTTCCAATTCCTCTACCTCGTACCCCTATCAGCACAATAGAATGGGAAATGGGGGGTTGTGGCCAGTCCATAATAGTTCCCCTCTGCTGCCCCTTGTCCTTGACGTTCCCTCTGATGTTTCCGACTTTTTTGTTTTTTGTTTTTAAATTCACTTTACTCTCTAATGTCTTTGTTCTATCTTAAACACACTTTCCCAGAGGCATCTGAGAACATCTTGGCTGAGGGGCTCAGCTGTGCCCTGCATGGGGTTAGTTTGGGCCAGCACTTAGGCACCTGCACCTAAGGCAGTATGTAGTAAAAACTGAACAATAAAAATGGTGCAACTGAGAAAGACATAGTGATGAAGCTTACAGGTAGATTTGGAACAACAAAAAATTCATCTTAAGGGAATTTTTATGATTATTGTGATAAAAAAGAAAATAGCAATAAATGTTTTATGTAGGAGGCAAAGAAGGTAACTGAAGGCTAAGAAGGGCTTATGGCTAGTTTTAAATCAATTAAAAATGCATCTTTAGGTGATATGAAACAAATTCAGTTCTTCATAAACCCATAGAGAAACAAATGTCACAAACACAATGAAGACAAAATAAAGGAGAAAGGAAACATATAAAACTTCTGTCCAACCAAATCAATACATATGTTTTTAGTTCTGCAAAGCCTTCTTAGTTTCCACACTTAGTTGCTTTATGTCTGTTTTCTTTAATTTTGATATAAATTATATTTAGCAATGATAGATAAATAACTGGGTTATGTTCCCTGATGCATTTTGTAATTATAGTAGTTGTGAGGATAAGAGAAATGGAAAGCACCCCTTCATTATAAAACTGAACGGAGTATTTCATTTCCATGCTTCAAGGAATATAATGCTAAATAATTTTGGACTTACACTATTCCTGACTTGTGGAAAATTGAACTGAGACTTGAAATGTTTTCTTTTCTGCAAAAAATAACCCTATATGGAATTCTCAGAACTTTAAGTGGCAGCTGCTGTGGGGCAATGACTGATCAGCCTGGGCCCACAGTCAGGCCCAGCATGACAGTGAACTTCTCATGTTTTAGGCCAGACAGTTCATCCAAGCTCATCCAATAATTTTGTTATTGATCACAGTTCTAATCTAATTTTATACTTCTATCTAAATATTGCTATAGCTGATCGTTCTGAATCCTCAGGTTTCTAACCCAATGTCATGCTGTCAAATTATCTAGTTTCTGAATTAAGTAGGTAAGGACAGTTTATTCAATGGTGGTTTTTACTATGCCGTGCTTCTCCCCTTCCTCTCCAACAAACTATTGGAATAAATTGTTTTATTTAACACAAAATCTTCTTTTGTTTTGCTTTCCTAATAACTGTTGTTCATTGGTTTGGGGGAGGCAATTTTCCAAATATATAAACCTAAATCCTATTTTATTTTGTTTGTTTGTTTTTCTAGATAACAGGTAATCATTGTCCAAGTCTGCGTAAATTACATAAGCCATTCAAGACTTAACATTTTCCTTGAGCTATGGCTTGCTGCAGACAGCATATTAGGAATGATGAAACATAGAAATAAAAGTTCTTTTGTTATTTCTGTACTATGAAATCAACTTAAAATATGTTGAAAGTTCTACCAAAGTACAGGATATATAGGTATCTATTGTTGGCTTTGGAGGAAAAGGCTTAAGGAAAGTAATATCCTTATATCTAATGTGAATTTTCCACCTAAATAAGCTCAGAAAAATACTCTGTTCTTAACATAAATCAGACTTGATAAGAATCACACAGTGTAACTTCAGTTTTTACATGTCATTGGTTAGGCAATTTCCATCAACAAAGCACACACTTTGGAAGAAAAAGGTAGGTTTTCCACAGGAATAGATTCTTGTTGTAATCAGAAGTGATTTATTCCTAATGCATGGCTTCTCTCCTATCTCTATTGTTCCTCAGATTTCTGTCAGAATCAGATAGTTTCAAACCCCACAGCAGAAACTGATTAAGAGATGGTGCAAGCAGAATAGTTTAGCTCAGTATACCTGATGGGTTGGTAACAGTGTTTTCTGGTTTTGCATTTAACTTATTTTGGGCATTAAAAATGTCTTTAAAGTATGTCATATTGCTAAGAAGAGATGCTCAGAATCTTGACATTTATAATTAGAGTTCTTAACTGTCATCTTCCCAATATGCTTGGAAAACCATCTAACACATGGTCCAGCCTGGTCTGAGGTCAAATTCTGCTCATGCATAATTTTTATATCTCTTTGCCTTTTTATCCTGAGAAAGAGGAAATATCTTCCTAAGTGATGCTTCCTCTGCATTTTTTCAAAGCCTGACAGAAAATTAAGCTGCAACTGGGAAAATAGGGTTCTTCTGCCAAGGAGTTTGCAGGCAGTTACTGAGAAAGACATGGACAGCAACCATGACGAGGAGGGCATTTTTCAGCACGAGGGGGAATGACAGTCAAGAAAAGTGTCCTGGATCAGAACTGAGGACATGCATTAGTTAGTAGAGGTGAGACTCCTGTGTGAAGACTATAAAGGCCTTCTATAGGCTATTATTTAAATATTGTAATCTTGTTCTCAAGGTTTTTGGCCTTTTTATATTCATCTAAGAGCACATAATTTCTGCATGGGTACACTCAAATTCTAAAAATGAGGTGATTTATGCTACCCTAATGTTGCAATTTACTTAAATTAATTGCTAAATTCTTATCTTTGTGGTTGGTGTCATTCTGTTTTCTTCGATAGCATTTAGAAAACTAAGATCTATAACTATTTCTGTGTTGTACCTGTTGTGCTTCATTTGATAAAATTCTACAATATTTATCTGATATAAATATTTATTTATTCTACAATAAAGTTCTACAAGATTGTCTACATGTCATTATGCATGCAGACAGATTGCATGTATAGATAAAATTCATGGATACAAGTCATGACTAGCATTCTACTCTGGGGTCATTAGATTTTATTGTGCAGTGTGTTAATATCCATTAAATTAACTAGTAACATGTTAGTAGAATACAAGGAAAATATGTGTGTAACAGTGTCGCAGGAAATATTTTATCTGTCAGATGCTTGGTTTGTATGAAAACAAGAAGGGCTCATAATAAATGGAAGACTTATCCATCAGTAATCATAAAGTAAGACAAGAAGGGTATTGATTCTACTGCAAATATTTGTCAAAGCTATCTGATTCATTCTTCATGGACAGCAAATGCTTTAGAGAATCCCCTATGTAAACTACATGTAAACTACAGCTTCCAGTTCCCACTGCTATTGTTCAGATTCTTCTACATCGCAGGATCAAGCTCAATGGCAGTAGCTTCAAAGACCTTTTATTATGTCAAGAAAAAGAAAGAATAAAGTTAGCTAATTTAGAGTACACTTTCATAAAATGAACTCGATTAACCTGCCTGTAGTATGTTCATATTAGTTTCCAAGTCCTTTCAGTGAAACCTCTTACTAGTTTAAAATTCTATATCTGTCTGGGAAGTATTAAAAAGAGCTTAGGTATGTCACATAATAAAACTTAAAGTCCCATTAAAATTGCCCTTTAAAGTCTTCCTCAGCTATTTCTCACATTAAAAAGAAAAAATAAAACTGAATTAATTGTATGGGGAAAAAAAGAAAAAACAAAGAAAAAGATTGTATTTTTTCCTTAATCATTTTATGTTCTTCATTATCCGTGGACTTTAATGGAGTTTTAATTTGTTGCTACACCAAAGTTTTACACTTCATTAGATCTCTGTGCGGGTAATTACAGGCCTTATAGATTTCCTGTCCTTTTAGGTATTCAAGACCTTTTCAGAACTTGCCTCCCCCTGGACTGTTTTTCTCACATCGAGATGCCACTGTTAATCTTTCAAAAGAGAGGCTGAAAGCATTTAAGCTTTCTGTAATACATTCTCCTCTTCTTTACCATGTTAAAATTAATTAGGTGAATTGACAAGACATTTTTTTCTCACGCTTTTTTTTTTTTTTGCTATTTCCTATGATGATTCTTCTGTAGCAAAAAAAAAAAAAAAAAAAAAAAAAGAAATAACAAACTCTGAGTGGTCTCACAATATGCAAAGGGTACATTTGAAGCACAAAGGTATTAAGCTCTTTCTTGCACTGATGCAGAGCTATCCGTTCAAATCTGACCTAGTTTACTAATGTTAGCATAACAGCAGTTTACAAATACTCTTATGCTGTCCAATATTAAATTTCTTGGCATTCTCGGTTGCCTCCTTCTTGGACAGCTATACAGACCATAGCAGGCAGTCCTACCAGCAAATCAGAAGAGTCTGAAACCTGAGTAGTAAGGGAAGATAAACTCTGGTCTCTTTAAATGCCATGCTTCTAATTTGTGGTTGGGTTCCATGTGGATTAACCTTTGAGAAGACTAGAATTTGGAATTGTTACTTATCCGCTTCATTCTGACAGCTATTCTAAATAAATTCCCATTTGAGAGAACTTAGAAATAATTTGAATAAGAATACAAAGCTTTCTGGATGTTAGTATCAAGAGCTAACAAAGATCAAACGGTTATTTGGTCTTCAAACTAAGTACATATTGACACCTACATAATCTAGGATTATAAGTATTATTTTTTTCGATGCAACAAAAATAGTGCTTTTTAATATTTTTTTAATTTTTTTTTTCTACAAATCATAAAGAAGAGTCTGACACTAATTTTTTCAGATGGGCAGCTTAATAGAGAAAAAAGACTTTTTGCAAGTAGAAAATTGCTTTAGTTTGCTATAGCAAATGTTCTACTAGATGTCATATTTCCTTGATTATCAGAAACTAAGACAGACAAGAAACTTTCAGGGAATCCATGGAACAAGACAAGACCACGGTGATGTCATATTTGTAAATTAGCTAGGAATCGACAGGTGTTCTTCAAAAAAACTTTTTTATTGTAAAGGGGTTACTGTCAAATTGCTATTTCTCTCCAGTTTGATTGCAAATATGTTACAAAGACAATTTTACAAGGTTATTTAAGGTCAATGTATTGTCACACTTACTATTTCTTTTCTAACAAAGAAGATAATTATCATTTCAAAGTTGGAAATTAGATTGTCCCGGTATTTTTTATTTATAGAGAAATACATGTCAGGATACTTAGTGCTTTGTTTTAAACAAAAATAAATATATAAGTAAATATGTAAATAATATATTAGTATTTTTTCCTAGTATAATCTCAAACAGCAGAACTAGAATCTGACTGACCTATGATTCCCCAGGGATTCCTTTTTCTCCCTTTACTGAAAAGAGATACTGTGTCTTTCCTCCACCTTGCTTCAGTGTTCACTATATTTCAAGGTTTCTTCCTTGTAAGACCTCAGGATCAAACCAAGATCCAAAAATAGGTTGGTCATTTTTTATCTTTTATTTTTTTGGGGGGGATTCATGGGTAGGTGCTCTTTAATTAATTTAATTTAGAAGAATTGGTTTCAAACTGTTCTTTCCCTTTTCTGTTGTTTATTTCTATTTTTTGATTTTATTTTACTTTTTAACTTGTGTGTGTGTGTGTGTGAGTATTGAGTCATAAAATTTTTGTAAAAAGAAACAAAGAGAAAAAGGTTCCTTTATTTTTTTTTTTAGCTCTTCAGAGTAGACCACTTGAATGTTTTCCCTCCCTGATTAGTAATGGAACTAGACTTTCTCTTCTTCTTAGTATCTATTGCATTATCATCACTTGCCTCTGTGTTTCTAATGATCTCAGAGAACTCTTTTCTCTCCTTAACCTTTATGACTTTATCCTTGCATACTTGCCCTATTTATTTATAATGATCTTTAGTAATATAACATTGCTTCTACTTTGTGAATGACCTTTTTGATTTCAGTGTCATCAAAATTACTAATAAAGCTGTCAAATGCACCTCTTGTTATGGTTTATTCTTGCCTGTGGACTGAAGTCTTTAGCTGTTGCATATATAGGACTTTTTAGTGAGTGTCAATTACTCTATTCCCTTTTGCTTTTTTTTTTTTTTCCTAAGAGAAATTAAATATTTGACCTACTGAGGTAAGCTTTTTAAAGTATAGTATTTTCCCTTCTGGCCCTCTTCCTTACTAAGTACTTTCACAAAAAATTACTTTCCATATTCAGGTTTTACGTTCTTTCATTTTTAAGTCAGAAAAAAAATAATAATTCAGGTCAATCTTATCTCTTTATAATTTCTTTCATTCACTGAATTGAAACGTTAAAGTGGAAAGAATTTCCCATGTTACTGAATTCAGTCTATATGGACAAGCCTTACAACTGCTTTTTTAATACAGATCCATCCATGTCTTAAATGGCCTGGTTTTAAACCCTTTATCTAATATTAGAAGTTGTCCTAGAACCTCACTTTCTAATTTACAACCTAAGCATGCTTATTATATGCACATAATTCTATTGCCAGCTTTATTCTTTATTTTACTTATTTCTTGTCTTTCATGTTGCCTACTTCTTCCATTAAAGTTATCAATGCTTTTTAAAAATATACTGAGCTTTATATGTTTACTTTATTGTATATTTCAGAAAGAAGATTTAAATATTTAAATGCTACTATATCTTGTCTTTCCACTGTTAATTGTCTTTCTACATCCTCTTTGCTTTCTTTTTCAGTTGCTCCCTTTCTTTTTCACTTGTTTGTGTTGAGTTCCTTTTTCAACAAGAAGACTCAATTCAAGTTTGAACATCTTTAAAGCTTAGCTTCCATCACTAAAAATGTTTAAGATTTAGGTTTTGCTTGAATCTTTTGCTAAGATCAGCATCAGCTTCTGTCAGTGACTACAACCATTTGCATTTGTTGCACATTTCCATCAGTGTTTGCTGTAATCAAATTATGTCTTATAGAATTTAGCTGCTAACAACTGGAAAGTCTTTTAGGGTAATTTTAGGTAAAGATTTTACAGCTGACAATCATGATGGAAAATACTTCTATAACATTAATTTCTTGCATTTCATGTATATGACTGGGATAAATACGGGCTAAAATTTGACTGATTAGCTCATATAACTGCAGTCACCACAGGGATAAAAATCCCTTTAAAACATTAAGCACTAAATGAAGCAGAGGAAAGAAGTACTTAGCATTAAACTAAAAAAAGACAAATAGCAATGTAGTTAATTACATTCTAACTCAACTCTCTTAGCTTAAAGTTGTACCTGTGGGAAGATGTCTTTAACATCTCTTTCACATCAGCTGAAAAAAACAAGTCTATAATTTGTCTATAAAGTAGACTAGTACAAAACAAACAAACACAAGTAAATACTGGACATTATGTTATTATTTTATCTCATAGAACCTAAAAATTAATCTAAACTGTTCAAGCATAAGTGCTTAATGTCCATACTCAGCTTTAAATTTCTAAATGTTATTTACCATTCTGCTTTTTGGAAAAATAGTCATCAGTGGAATCAGAATGAAACATAAGAGGTTATTCCAGACAATACTTGCACCTTTGAGTAATGTGTTATTCTAATTATTATCTTTTCCCAAATGATTTTCTAAAAATGGTGGGGTTCTTAACTGTATTTGGTTTGTTCACATTGCGTGTTTCTGGGAAATCCAGAGTAAGAATAGAGTAAGGTAAATTTAGTCTGATTTTTCAGTCTACAGAACTTATACTTTCTGTGTTGAGACAGAATGACTACTACAGTTTCATTATCAGTGTGAGGCCACTTTGCCTCATATTCTGAGCTCCAGTTCAGAGTAAGGGAACATTTTCAGAGCCTTAATGCCAGCTCCAATCTTCTTGCAGGTACACAGCCTGGATAAGGCCTATGCAAAGCCCAGTACATCAGCAGATATTTCAGTTTAGGACTTCCAGAGAATAGGATGGAATCTTGTGCTGGGCATAAACGGCAGCATTTGGGTGCTGGAGGCTGAAAGGACTGAGTATAATTGTGTGTTAGAAAGAAGGAGAGTTAAGAAGCTTGATGTCTTCTTTGTTTCTCAATACAAGTCAATAATCAGAAGCTAATTTTAATTTGCTACAAATTAAATTAAGTGAAAATTCCCAAATAAAGACTTTTTTTTTTTTATGACAACAAAAAATCTGTGAGCTCATACTACAGTTAGGCCAAATCAAATAGTGAAGAGAAAAAAGCAAGGTCATAGAATTGGCAAACTTGAGCCCTAGCCCTATTGTCCTCTGCCAGGGCAATTACAGCTCTACTATTCTACAGCTGTGCCACATAAGTAATAAGAGATCACCATAATTAATCACTTATCAGTAGTCAAGCAAATATACAGTGTGCTTTTTCTCCCAAGTGGCTATCAAAGGGAAAAATTATAAGACAACTTTTAAAACAATTGCAGTTTTCACGAACATTTGAGGAAAACACAGCGCAAAGTTTAATACTAAGCCACACTGTGGTAATAAATGTGTTTTCTGTCCTGCTTCTGTGAGCAGCTGTGGTGCTGTACATTAGCTCTCATATGACATTAATACCAGCTAACAACAGTAATCCTAGTGTTGGCAGATGCTGAAACGTGGTCATACCAGCATCTAATGATACTGGTTTAGTAAAAGAAGTTTCAGCTTTTCAGGAAAGATGCTTTTTAATATTCTACTCTGTAACTGACTTTCTTTTCCCACAGTATTGGAGATCTTAAATTTATAAACTGTAAAATATAGAGAAGCCCTTGCTCTGAATTCTTTTTGTAATTGGTTGTATTACACTGATGCAAATAAATCTGTAGAATCTCGGGGGGCAAACCCATACCTTCCTATTACTGTACCCTCATGAAAAATCTTATTTTTGATAGGTTATCATTGTCTTTTTTGTGTTGAAGTTGATGTAAAACCCAATGTTTTGCTTTCCTCACTTCAGATAACTCAGCATTGCTTGAAGTAATACTAAAACACCCATCTATATGTTTCTTCAGATGTGATTAGATTTTAGTGATTCGTTATATAGGCCTATACAGGTGAAAAATGTGATTATTATTTTAGTTGAATTTATAGCATGTTCCAAGTATATTTGGAATGATAAAAACTATTTAAATGCAATCTTCAAGTCGAAGATATTTCTAAACCACTTACTACAGCACTAGAAAAACAGTCTAATATTGGGTTTAATTCAGTGTTCATTTAATGTTAAGATGTCTTTCTTTTTTTTATCATCACTTATTCAATACTCCTTTTTAGTTCCAAGTATAAGTCAATATTATGTAGCATCTTATCTTTCATTTCTTTCCCTGAATAGTGAGTGTTGAGTTGATGCCATAGATCATACCAATATTATTGCACACGTCAAGGTTACACTCCAATTCTTATTTTAAATATTATTTTCAT
Organism: Lathamus discolor; assembly: GCF_037157495.1. NCBI lineage: Eukaryota > Metazoa > Chordata > Aves > Psittaciformes > Psittacidae > Lathamus > Lathamus discolor. The sequence goes on along the minus strand of NC_088884.1, from coordinate 47,385,096 downwards.
TTACACTGAGCGTTTTAATGAAATCTGTTTATGGCACTGTTATAGTTTTCTTGGATTAAATCTCCCTATTTCTTTTATGGCTACAGCTATATAAAATTAATAATACTGAAGGCACAGTAACCTGAAAAAAAGGACTACTACATACATTTTAATATTAGTCCGTGTGGTAAGAAGCACCATATATTTCTGAAAATTATATAGCTCTATGTACATATGTATATATTTATGTATATGTACATATGTATAAATTTAAAATATATAGTGTATAGTGTAGCCACTGCTACACTGAATATATTCACGTTCTGACTCAATGCTAGCTAAAGCTTGTTTTCATTACTATTGAACCATATTAAAAAAAAACAACAAAAAACACTAGTATTTAGGATGTGTAATGTTTCCTGCTACAGATGATTCTTACAAACTTTGCACAATTGACAAAATGTTAAGGTTTGACAAGTGAAATACCCTCTGGATGCAGTGATTTTGTTGTCTCCTGTTATGCTGTGTTTGGATTTAGTAGAATTTCTGTAATATTAAAAATAACCTTTTTTCTCCTTTCTCACCCATATTCCGTCAGTACTGCCTACCAGAATCGTTAAATGTTCCCATGTCAAGTTAGAGTCTTGCCAGTCCATAGACACATAGGGCAGGTCTACAGAGAAGAAATGTTTGCTGTTGCAAGACCTCTGTCTGAAGAACAGGAAGAAACAAACTCACACCTCTAACAGAATCTCATGGATCTGAATGCCTCACAGACTACAGGGTGGTGAACAGATAAATAAACATTTTCAATTTCTTTCTTTCAAAACAACTGTCAGACATCATGTAGGTTATCAGATTTTAGTGATGGGTTCAAACTTAAATGGGAAGTTTAGGTTAGATATAAGGAAGGAGTTCTTTACTGTGAGGGTAGTGAGGCACTGGAACAGGTTGCCCAAGGAAGTGGTGAATGGTCCATCCCTGGCAGTGTTCAAGGCCAGGTTGGACAGAGATTTGAGCGACATGGTTTAGTGAGTGGCGTCCCTGCCCGTGGCAGAGGGTGCAACCTAGATGATCTTAAGGTCTTTTCCAACCCTAACTATTCTATGATTCTATGGAGATGAAGGGAATAAGGACAGCTTCATCAGTAAAGCCTGGATCTATAAATTACTTCAAAATTGCCTCTGTCATGTAGAAATTAGCTAAGCAGTGCAGCCTGTGTGTAGGACAAAGTTACAACAAAAGGAGCACCTAGAAGAAAAAAGAAAAATCTTTCACAATAAGAACATTTTGTTTGTAATTCTATGCCTTAATTCGGTAAACTAGCTAGAATAGCCCAAGGAAACAATACCAGCACAAACAAAGGGATTACAATACATCCCCTGTGCATATCTTAGAGGAATTTTGTTTTGTATTCTGACATAGCATACAGTAGGTGTATCTGTGGGCCATATCTATTGCTTTTACAAACTATATTATTTAGAACAAAGTTCCAATATCTTAACTACAGATGGCGGCAGTTGAAATATGTAAGGTTTATTGGTAGTTTCTCACTGAGATTTTTTAAAAAACTTTTTATTTGGATGTTTTTTGTTGAATTACATTAATGTTTCATTTTTAAAAGTCAATATAATTAGAGGATTTTGATAGCAATGTTGGGCTATAAAGCTACTTAGAACTGTCCATTTCAATGTTCTTGGTAAGAAGTTTAGATAATTATATATTGATGCTTTGTGTTATGGATCAGTTACTCAGTTCTTCTGATATGGTGTCCTGGGTTCAGCAGTAGCAGTCATTAGTTATAATAAACTGCATTTTTATATCCTTTCACTTTAGCTGAAGTGTGTCTGACACAGGATATTTCTCATAAAACATTCACTTTGAAAGCACTGAAAAATTATGTTGTTTTTTTTTCATTCAGTCCTCTATATTTTTATAAGTGTAGGTGTTTATGCATACGTGTAATGCATATGCATACATGATGCGTATGTATATATGTGTATGCATCATGTAGTGCATATGTGCATATTTCAATGAACTAGAAATAAATTTCAAAATAAATTAAAAATTAAAACTCTCTTTAAATAAAGTAAAAGAGAACAACTGATGTACTTGTCTTAAGAAAAGTAACAGCCTAGTCTATATAATGCATGTCAGTTTGGTTATGGCCTATTTTTTTCCCCAGTAACTCTAAAGGATAGTAATCCTTCCTTTTTCTATAAACACAAGTTTCTATAAGCTTGAAAATTCAATACTTCATGTGGTTGAATGTGGCTGAAATGGCTCCTAAGGGATTCTTAAGGGTTCTTTTGCAAAATGCTGTCACCAAATTATTTCCAAGGACTCATGTTATGCCTAGAAATAGTGTTCAAGGCCTGAGAGTTCTAGTAAGAGTTTGCCTCCCCACTAACTGCTGTGACCTGTCAAAGATTACACAAATAATTCCTTGAGGGTCTTAGGGCTTCTGCTTGCTTGCAGAGGTCTCACAAGGTTTACAGCTGAAAACAGTAATTCTGCAACAAAAGGATTTAATAAACAAAAAATGCTCAAGTTTTAAAAGTGATGATAGGTGAAGAAAGATTTCTTCCCACAGTTTTTTTGTAAAAGTCGTTGGAAGCTTTATTTATTTGTGTTGCCTTCTCTAATTTGAAGTGCAGCTGACTTCCTAGTAACATCTAAGAGTATTCTCCAGTAAATCCATCCAGAGATGTAGTTTGTTGATAAACGCCTTTAATCTCCCCTACTTCCTTTCAAGGAAGTTTATATTTCCATCCTGTGAACTTTTCCTTTACAGATCTAAGTTTTCTACAAGATAAAAGTAGTATTTCCTGACATACAGTGAATGGAGGAATGCGGGTAGTTTGTGGATTCTTTCAGATATAATACCTGCTACACAATTGAAAAACATTAGGTCAACAACCCAGCTGATTCCTTTAAAACCCTGGTTAACCTGAAACTGGGAAGCAGAGTAAAATGTCTTGACCAGTTTGCCACAGCTAGTTTGTGAGCAATTACTGTTGAATTAGTTTTTCCTGAGTCAGGTATCAGCTCCACTATTTTGCTGCTTTGCTATTGAAGATTACTTACCTAATGAAAATATTTAGTTTCTAAGAGTCAAATATATTTTCCTTAATGTAAAGTCATGAGAGCTTTTTCAAGGGATATATAAAAGTGGCACCTCCTCCTTTCCCTAACAGAAACTGATCAATAATCCTTCAATTTTTTTACCACTTAACACAATTTTAGATTATATTGATATATTATCAATTATTTAGCTCTTGACTTTAAATATGCAATTTAAATGCATGATAGTCCACTGTACAGTTCTAAAATAAAGCTTTGTGGGGCATGTAAAAGCACTCATGCAAAAATATATATTTCACTGAACTTTCAGTAACAATGAGATAGCATTTGACTTACAATTTCTAAATAGAATCATAGAATCATAGAATAGTTAAGGTTGGAAAGGACCTTAAGATCATCTAGTTCCAACCCCCCTGCCATGGGCAGGGACACCTCACACTAAACCATGCCATCCAAGGCTTCATCCAACCTGGCCTTGAACACTGCCAGGGATGGTGCATTCACAACTTCCTTGAACAACTCATTCTAGTGCCTCACCACACTTACAGTGAAGAACTTCCTCTTTATATCCAATCTAAACTTCCAACCCATTACCCCTTGTCCTGTCAACACAGTCCCTAATGAAGAGTCCCTCCCCAGCATCCCTATAGCCCCCCTTCAGATACTGGAAGGCTGCTATGAGGTCTCCACGCAGCCTTCTCTTCTCCAGGCTGAACAGCCCCAACTTTCTCAGCCTGTCTTCATGTGGGAGGTGCTCCAGTCCCCTGATCATCCTCGTGGCCCTCCTCTGGACTTGTTCTAACAGTTCCATGTCCTTTTTATGTTGAGGACACCAGAACTGCACACAATACTCCAGGCGAGATCTCACAAGAGCAGAGTAGAGGGGCAGGATCACCTCCTTTGACCTGTTAGTCACACCATTTTTGATGCAGCCCAGGATACGGTTGGCTTTCTGGGCTGTGAGTGCACACTGCCGGCCCATGTTCATTTTCTCATTAACCAGCAGCCCCAAGTCCTTCTCCACAGAGCTGCTCTGAATCTCTTCTTTGCCCAGCCTGTAGCTGTGCCTGGGATTGCTCCAACCCAGGTGTAGGACCTTGCACTTGTCATGGTTAAAATTCATGAGGCTGCCATCAGCCCACCTCATAAGCGTGTCGAGGTCCCTCTAGATGACATTCATTCCCTCCAGTGTATCAACCAAATAGCACTACTTTTATTAGTTTTCTGAATTTAATAATGCATTTGTAAAATTATCCCATCATGCTAGTGAGTTCCATCTGTAATCAGTAAGCATTTATTAGTTTGACTTTATATATATATATATATAAATACACATATTTTTCATAGGAATTAGTGAAAATCTCTGAGGTCATTATGCTGTTCACTGAGAGTCATTTGGAAACTGTAAGGCTTTACATGGTTCTCAGTAAGTGAAATATCTGCAAAGACAATATATTATTGCATAGACTCCTTAAGAAATTAGTATAAATTAATACTTTAATATTTGACCCAATAGGAATTAGTACAATGTAAACTATGTGCAAACAATGTAGATCAGGATTTTCCAAGCTTGTCAGAAATTAGTTTTGAAATTATTATGAAAGAATATTTTAGTGAAAGCCTTCAAAGTTTTGGTCTGCACTGTGGAAAACAGTTCTAGCTGAAGGAGCCAGCTGGATGTTAACACACGAATGCCATCTCTCTGTTCTTCCAAGACCTCCATCAAGGATGGGAAATGCATATTTGTAGGCCAGAAATACATTTATACTGCATTCTAACTCTCATCAAGAGGGTTGGACAAGAAAGTCAATATGACAGTGAGTTGCACTGCGGCTTTCTTGCCTGTTCTCTACACAAGTTGAGCAAATTACTGTTGTGCCCAGGGATGTTCCCAAACTGCGAGAAATTATTTCAACCCTGTGTCTTAAAGTAAGAAAGTAAGTAAAGGTAACCAAAGTAGAAGAACTAATTGTATCTGGCATATCACCAGATCCCTCATTTAGAAATTTCTGTGCTAACCACTTCAGTCTGATTTCCTGAATAAATAAATATGCCACAAGAAACTTTATAAAGAAAGCCAATGATTTTAAAGACTGAAACAAAAGGTATAAATGTTATAGCTCACTAAGTGATTAATTTCATGGTCTTAAAAAAAAAAAACAACGCAAGAAAAGGTAATCAATTTTTATCCTTACAACTCAAACATTTATGAACCATATTAGCTGTTTTCCCTTCAAAATTCTTTCCCTATTTAGAACCTTGATCAAGAGAAGTGTAACCAGCAGGTCAACAGAGATGATTTGCCCCATCTACTCTGCTTTCGGGAGTTCTCACCTAGAGCACTGTGTTCATATCTGGAGCCCCCAACATAAGAAAGACATGGACCTTTTGTTCTTTCACTGTATTGAAATCCTTATGTATTGACATACTTCTTCCTGGATACCACAATAATTATTTTTCCTTACCCTGTCATAAAGTACATGTTTACCTTAAAAAACTTGCCTGCCCATGCCTGTTTCACTGCCTGTAGCTCACAGCCAGTCCTCCAGGTCTATGGCTTTTTGCAGCAGCAGCTGGCTGGTGGCTACCGGTTCCTTCAGATCTCAGCAGCTCTTATCCTGCCCGGTTGAGGCATTATTCCAGAAGGACAGAGGTATCCTGCCAGTCCCAAATGGTGTCCCAACATTCCCAGTTATTTCTTTTGTAGCATATTAAGTACAGGTTTGTTCTGCTCGTTGTGGTTTACGATGTGCCTAAAGGCATGAGGGTCAAGGTAATAGTCTTCTGCTTTCTGAGTTCCAGGGATGGAGCTATGGGGTTCAGTGCCTCATGACCCAGGATGCAGTGAGGTTTGACAGTGGGGGTGCCTCACAGAAAAAGTGTCTCTGTTAGACACAAGTATAAGGTTTATTTTCAATTCTGAGGTCCTAGTTGCCATAAGTCCAGGTCCTGCCATCTGTCAGCTGACATCCATACAGGATACTATCCAGCGAGAAAGAAAGGCCATGCTGCCTAACATCTGGAGACTCGGCTTTTGTAGCACCTGTAACATATGTAGATACCTGACACCTCGTAATTTTTTGCATCCTAGATATGCGAAAGAAATAAAAAAAACTGAACTCTGTTTTTCAGGTTCAGGTGCCAGGCCCACCAAGGGACTGTACATCAGTGGGCCTGCTGCAGAAAAACCTGTTTCCTCTGGGAACTTCTGAGCGCACATAGTTGTAGAGATTACCTGGGATGATGCGTAGAGTGCCACAGGTTCTCCACTTCAAGAGGTTTAGACTGGAGAGACATATAAACTTGCTTTACTGGGCCTCAGCTCTTCTCTCAAGAAAGGTTAGCAAAGATGATAAACAATTTAATTTTGCTAAAATACTGGAAGGTAGACTCCTCAGTGTGCTTTCTTTATGGTGTGTGCCTGTGTAGGGTAGTGTGAGGTGTTTTTTGGGTATGTAGGACTCTAAAAGTTAGCAAAGAGCAGAAGGGGGCTGCTAAGCTTCTCATTAAGGAAATGTGGAATTTGTGCTGCATACCTTAAGAGTGTGTGTTTGTATGTGGGTATGTGTTAATGTAGAGCTGCTAGGAAAAGTTTTGACTGTGGGTATATTCTTTTCTTTAACAGAAAGGAGAAAAGCAGGAGAGACAGAGCCACCTGGTACATTTCACAGGAAAAGAGAAAAACTTTTCAGTGAAGAAATTTTTCCTAATATCCAAACTAAACCTCCCTTGGTGCAACGAGGATATTTCATTTTCATCCTATCACTTGTTCCCTGGGAAAAGTTACTGTCACCCACTTTGCTACAGCCTCCTTCCAGGTAGTTGCAGAGAGCGATAAGGTATCCACTGGGCCTTCTTTCCTTCAGATTAAAGAACCCCATTTCCTTCAGCAGCTCCTCATAAGACTCTAGAACCTCCATCAGCTTTGTTGCCCTCCTTTGGAGGCATTCCAGCACCTTGATGCCCTAGTGAGGAGACCAAAGTCGAGGTGAAAGAAAGGTTCTGACTTGTGCCTGTATACACTGTAAATCTCAGAAAGAGTGATTGCCCACTAATGAGTTTATATTTTGCATAATACATTCTTTCATGACTAAGGAAGCTGTGAACGCTCCATTCCTGGCAGTGTTCAAGGTCAGGGTGGATGGAGTCTTGGTTGACATGGTTTAGTGCGAGGTGTCCCTGCCCATGGCAGGGTGTTGGAACTAGGTGATCTTAAGGTCCTTTCCAACCCTAACTATTCTATGATTCTATGATGCTATGATTCTATGATTCATTTAAAGTCCAGTTGGTTCAGGTAACAAAACACCACCACCAAAAAAAAAAAAAAAGAAAGAGAAAATTATTTTGAACACATTCATAGGTTAACTCTTTAACCCAAAGTAGTGTAAGAAAACATAAAGAATGTGTTTCTTATCAAACTGCTTTACTTTCCTTGTGGAGTGGCAATATAAATTATGCACTGGTCATTTGCCCATAAGAAATCAGTTGGGAAAGGACCTAATGTTTATAAGTGAAGGAATTTTAGTCAAATAGGGCTAAAGATTATAAGAAACACTTTCTTTTACGAGTCTCTGAAAACCAAGATTGCTTTAAAACTCTGTTATGAGCCTTTTTTTGGCTCTCTTTCAACCAAAACTCCAACCTGTAAGTTTTCAACACATATTCTAGAGATTGATGAAAGATTAAAAAGGAAGTCATTAGTCTTTTATATGAGTTGCACTTTATTCTTAGTAGGTCCTAAGATGGTTATAGATTTCTAACGATCTACTAAAGTCAATAAATTGAAAGAGCACTTTCAGTTTCTAAAAGAATGATTCAAAAGACTTATGCACTATTGCTGAAAAGATTTTGGTCTATTTCAACTGTAGATCATAATTATGCCATTAATATACCACTAAGTAAAGCATAAAATTAAATAATTTTTATAATGTCACCATTCCAGCATATCAGTTTATTTAAAATTCTAACATACATGAAACTGCTTTTATTCTACCAATGATACTTCTAATTTTTATTTGCTTATCTTTAGTTGGAAAAAAAAGCCCAAACTTTATATAAAAACTACAAATAAATTAAACTTGAAAGTAATATATAAACAAAGGAAGTTGGAATTTGAGTGCTATTATTCAGGAAAAGGCTTTTAAATAACATTTTGTCAATGTAAATATGTTGTAAATATTATTGCTTCCATTGATCGGAATGAGCACTTTTCTCATTCAAACCAAACTGAAAATATTACAATACCTTTATGGTAACAGTTTAGTAACTGTTCATTAATACTGAAGTTATGATCTTAAGGGCCTTTCCAACCCTAACTATTCTATGATTCTATGATTCTATGATTAAGGTATTTATATACTGTAAGCACAAAAATGTATCTGAATTATTCCATACTTTTTTCCTTTCATGTTTAATTATTTTTAAGATTAATTACTGTCACATCTGAATAAATATCTGTAATACTACTGAATAGAGAATGTATAGAACTATGCAAGGGTAGAATATGCAACTAGTCTACTCTGCTACTAATAATGTTAAAATACAAAGTTCCTGTCATTCACCAGTATCAACTTTGAATTTCTTTTTCCTTTCTCTCTTCCTTCCGTCTGCCATTCTTTTGTGTATGTACGTATGTTTTGGAGACTGAAAAATTTTTTAGATACCATATTAATCCATTGGATGCATATAGGCTTCTCTTACCATGGATTGATTTTGCTGTTCTTTTGCCCTTTTACAGCATATATGAAAAAGATGTTACAATACATCTCATTTGCTATATAATAAGTGTTAGTTGCAATGATATAGTTCTATTTTGAAACAGTTTCAAATTTGAGGAAAGCATTATTCATGAGGGCAATGAGAAGAAAAATCCTTTATTGGTCCAGCTTGTTTCTATGTGGCTTCCTTGGCCATGTATGCTTTCTCCCAGCACAACCTGTCATGGTGCGAGTCTCTTCTCTAAGTAGCACTATAGCACTGCTGAACGCTATAGCAGTTCACCCAGCTCTAATTTTTGACTTTGTGCCAAAAAAAACATTGAAATTTTTATGAAGCTTATGAAAAGTTTGCCCTTTGGAAATGTTTGGGGGTTCAGATTGTGTGGTTGGGTTTGCAGGTTTTCTGCTTTCCAACGCCCCCCACACCCACACCCTGCTTAACAGATAACATTATTGCCGCTTCTGACGTTTACACAAGATTAGCATTTGTCAGTCTGCAGGGAGCAATCAGTTCTCCTGCACCAGTAAATGAGCAAGATCATTTTATTCCAAAAACCTAGCTACATTCTTCTGAATGATAAATTTATCAGCTTACTTACATTTTTGCTGAAATTGAGAAAAAAGAGAAGCTTGATTTGAATAAATATATGAAAACTTTCTCACAATTTGAAAGCATTGTGCAGTAGCAATTATTAGAAATTAAACTCTCCAAATCAGTAGCAAAGATGATTGAAAAGATCATGTAGAGTTTAACAGATACTGACTATTTAGGAGGAAAACTGCCCTTCTTCTGTAATGCAAAACCAGACAGTGGCTCTGTAAAATTTTAGCATACCAATGAATAACATTTAACAGTAAAAAAGAGGCAATTCAAACAGGTATTAAAAATGGTCTTAGAGTAGAAATAGATGATACAACTAGATATTATTAAAAACGCCAAGTTTAGATTTTAATGTGTTACCAAATAAATTCTAATAGTAAGATTTTCATATGCTTGCATTAGCAAACATTTATTTATTCACAGACAAGAAAAGAATACTGTCCTGGGTTCAGCAGTAGCAGTCATTTTTCTCCTTCTTAGTAGCTGGTGCAGCGCTGTGGTTCGGACTTTCTGCCTGGGAACAGAGCTGATAACACCGATGTTTTTAGTTGTTGCTAAGTCATGTTTACGCTGACCAGGGCCTTTGTGAGTCTCATGCTGTGCCAGGGAGGTGAAGCCGGGAGGAAGCAGAGACAGGACACCTGACCCAAACTAGCCGAAGAGGTATTCCATACCACAGCACATCATGCCCAGGATGTAGAACCGGGGGCAGTTACCTGGAAAGGGAGATCACTGCTCTGTCAGGCTGCATATTGGTCAGCTGGTTGTAAGTGGTTGCATTCTCTTCCCTTGAAAAATTAAGTAATAAATAATTAAAATTATGTTATGGGGCAGTTTTGAAGTCCAGAAAGATTAGAGTTCATGTTTAATTAGTGTTTTAAATCATTCAGGTAAGGTTTTAAATGCTACAACCCATATTGCCAACACGAAAATATCTCTATTGCTGTGAAAAACAATCAAATCTGATATCAACTACAAAATTTAAATATATTTTATAAATACTACATAATATATACTTTTATTTCTTTATTTTATTTTCTGGGAATTAGACTGACTCCCATATTTCACTAGGCAAATTAGATTAACAATTTGGGAATATCTTTAAAATGTTCCCCTATTTACAGTTTAGAAACTCCTTTTGCTAGAAGAGATGACTCCATGTGCAAATAGCCCCTTCCATCTTCTGCATTCCCTCCTTAAATCTTTATTAGGATATCCTGGAGGTTCACACCAGGCAACAAAAGCAGTGATGGCATAGTACAAATATAGGCTGGCTTGGCAAAGTATCCCTCACATCTAGCAGAGCTTTGCTTTAGAAATGGTATAAGTTCCATCGGTGGGTTTCAGAGCAGTTGCCAGCCCTCATTTCTGGCAGACGACACGTGCCATATGAAAGGCTCTTGCTAGGTTTCAAAGTATTAAAGAATAAGCACTAGTAGAATATATCACAGATGCAGGCTTCCCCATCATCCATAATGACTACTAGAAAAAGAAAAATCTCATTGATGATTACTATAAAGATTATAAAAATCATTGATGTGAACTTCTTCCCAGTACAGATCTAGAAGAACACCAGAATCCATCCATCATAAGATATTGCCCTTAGCACAAAGAAACCTGGAGACAGTATTTCATGGATAGGCAACATATGAAAATCTAAGATATTTCAAAATATCATTTATGAATATTTTCCAAGTACAATTCTGAGTCACTTTTTTCAGTAGCTTGTATACATCAAAGTAACAATCATCAACGACTTTTGCTCTGTAGCGAGTGAGAAATGGACAAGCAGCACTCATTATTTACCTCACTTTTCTTCATTAATTGTTATGAAAAAAAGAAACTGTGAAAAAAAGAAAAATACTTAAACTGAAGAACAATTCCTGAGATGGCACGAATGGTGATTTCAGTGGACCTGTGCAGTTTGCACAAATCAAAGATCTTTATCTCAGCCTTCTCCAAAATACAGTCAGAAAGCATAATTTTGGACAATTCACTTTTTGGTTAGTTTGATTTGTGTTCTTTTTCCTCTATCATGAGTGGAAACTTCTCAGTAAGAAGTCATTTCTTTCTAAGATATTTGCCAGAAGCTAGAATTGTTATTATCCTATGCTGGAATTATTGTCATATTGTCAATGTAATGAAATATATAAATGTTAGACATCAGTAACATCAGTTACATATTTTAATTATTTTTCAGTGAATAGAGTTAGACTGCTGCAGCTTTTTTTTTCAGATTTTTTTTCTTTTTCTCTCATATGCACACGAGTAGCCTCATGATAAATTGCTGGTTATGAGGCTATGACTAGCCAACACTGTAATAATCTTTACCTCTCTAAAATGTTTAGTGCTGAGATGATTCTCATAGCTTTCATTGCCAAAAGCCTGAAGACGCATATAATTTAGACAAGAGTTCTGCATTTCCAAATTATGCTCTGATTTTTTTTCTGCTGGCAATTTGACATTCTCTCTTTTGTATTATCATTATAATTATCATCATCTATAATTTAACAGCTCTCTTTTTATAGCCATGGTAAGGTCCCCACAGTCTAAACAAATATGCTATTGACTATAGTTTATGTCTACAATAATAAAATAATTTATCATTTCAGCAATTTTCTTTGCTATTTGTAAGATTTTTTAGCCTATCTACTCAGGCTTCATTTTGTTCTGAAGACCAAAAGGTACTTTAGTATGAGGATGAATCACAGAAGCAATCTATCTGTCTACCCAAATTTTGTATTTAGCACGTAAGATCACGAAGGGTTTTATGGCAAAGGAGAGGCTGAATCATTTCTGTTCATACTGTATCCCTATGTTGAGTTCATGCCACAGAGGAAAATTATAAAACTATAATTCTAGGCAAGACTGTAATTTTTCATTTCAGCATAGGAAAAAAATCTTGTTTCATTTTACCAGCATAAGAAGAAACTGTAACTAATAAAATCTACCCAGATTAAGAGCCTAAAAGGTGTCAAAGATACTGGGTCCTTGACACTGCTGTAGCAAGACTTGTTTGATCCTTGGTCTTGCTACAAGGAGACCAAATCGCAATGTCCTCCCTTTCCCTTCCCTTCCCTCCCTTCACCTCTCCTCCTGTGTTATTCTCTTGGCTCTTCTCACTACAGCAGTTTCTTCTACAGTTGGTTGAAGAGCTTCTAGGACAATAAGAAATAGGCTGTCAGATTCATAATGAACCACTTACTGCATCACTCTCCCTTTTATATGGTTGTTTAATAATGCTTTCAGAATTACGGTCATCTGACTTACTTTTGATGAAAATATTAGTTATTTGTTGGGGGTTCACAGTCAAATTTTCAGCTGGCTTTATTCATTAAAATAAGGCATCTAATTTAGAAGCTTACTTTTCCTAAGTTTTTACTCTAGTCATTGGAAAAAGATAAAACATTTCAGATTGTGATTTACCTTCCTTCTATGTTCTTCTCATTTCTTGTTTCTTCCCAGAAGCGATTTTTGAACTACTTTTGAGGACGTGATATGAGGATGTGGTTTTACTTGAACGTTGGAAATACTGAGTATTAAATGCTAGATTTTAAATACATAGATGATTGAATGTTATAGAATAAGAATCATAGAATCATAGAATAATTAGGGTTGGAAAGGACTTCAAGATCATCCAGATCCAACCCCCCTGCCATGGGCAGGAGCACCTCACACTAAACCATCCCACCCAAGGCTCTGTACAACCTGGTCTTGAACACTGCCAGGGATGGAGCACTCACAACCTCCTTGGGCAACCGATTCCAGTGCCTCACCACCCTAACAGGAAAGAACTTGCTCCTTATGTCCAATCTAAACTTCCCCTGTTTAAGTTTTAACCTGTTACCCCTTGTCCTGTCACTACAGTCCCTGACAAAGAGTCCCTCCCCAGCATCCCTATAGCCCCCCTTCAGATACTGGAAGGCTGCTATGAGGTCTCCACGCAGCCTTCTCTTCTCCAGGCTGAACAGCCCCAACTTTCTCAGCCTATCTTCATACGGGAGGTGCTCCAGTCCCCTGATCATCCTTGCATCCTTCTTCTGGACTTGTTCCAACAGTTCCATGTCCTTTTTATGTTGAGGACACCAGAACTGCACACAATACTCCAGGTGAGGTCTCACAAGAGCAGAGTAGAGGGGGCAGGATTTACATTTTAATTTTATTACAGATGATGATTTATTTCCTATTGCACTAAACTGTTAGCAATTACTACAGTCACTCCTGATAAAGTTGATGAGATTTGAAAAGTGTATTTTCATTTCTTGTCTTTTAGTTTCTGGCTTGGACAGTCAAATGGTAAGGCATTCTGCTAGGATAGTTTTCAAATCTTTCTTATGAGCTGTTGTGAGAAGACTTTGCACTGAAGTTTTCTGTTCCTGCATCTGGTGACACAAATGAAATGTTGTAAGTGATTTTATTATTTTTTGTTTTTAATATTTAATATTAAGTAACATAATGGTAGTTTTATCTCTCTGCTGATGTCAAAGATTACATCCTGAGAGTTTCTGAGGGAAGAAATGGACTATGCCCGATCCAATGTGAATCCAGCACAAGACACTTTATTGTGTGAGAAGCCCATATTTATATCACTCTGCTTCCTTTACATGCCATGCATTCTTTGATTGGTTGCCTCACATCACTTTTATAGTCTACAAAGTGCTAAGCAGTAACTTTCCACTCTTTTACTCCCTTATCACCCCGATTTATCAACACTACTAAGGGTTACAAATATTCACAGTTTGGTCTGTCTTTAAGATGCACATCCTGCTTTATCTTGCAAACTGCCTGCTTTGTTTTTGCTAACCGATCTTTACCCTTCATTGTTCTCTTTACAGTTCCCAAGGCTTAGGCCCGAGCAGGGCATTAACAACTGGTGTACTCTTCACGGTTCCCAAGGCTTGAGCCTGTCCAGGGCAACAGCACCTGGTATTTTCTTTAGCATTCACAAGGCTTAAGCTGGGCCAGGGAGATAACGTCTGGATCCATTTCTTTAACTATTCCTATCTGTCACCCACAAGTTTCAAATTAGACACTTGGGAAAGAAAAATCCACTAGGAGGGCAATACAACAAAGGAATAGGCTACTTAGGTTGTAGAATGCCCTTGGAGATTTTCAAGCCTTGCCTAGACAAGCCACAGCTGGCCTTTTCTACTGTTGGGCACAACCGCATTCTGAGGAGGAACTGTCCAAAGACATCTGTTGTGGTTTAAGTCCAGCCGGTAACTCAGAGCCATACAGCCGCTTGTTTAGTCTCCCTCCTTCCCACCCCTGCGGAGGGATGGGGAGGAGAATCAAAAGAATGTAACTCCCACAGGTTGAGATAAGAACAGTCCAGTAACTAAGGTATAACACAAATCACTGCTGCTACCACCAATAATAGTAACGGTAAGGGAAATAACAAGGGAAGAGAATGCAACCACTCACCTACCAAGACCCAGCCCAACCTGAGCAGTGATCTAGCCCTTCTCAGTGACTGCCCCCAGTTTATATAGTGGGCATGATGTGCTGTGGCATGGAATACCTTTTTGGTTAGTTTGGGTCAGGTGTCCTGTCTCTGCTTCCTCCCGGCTTCCCCTCCTCCCTGGCACAGCATGAGACTCACAAAGGCCTTGGTCAGAGTAAACATTACTGAGCAACAACTGAAAACACAGGTCTTATCAGCTCTGTTCCCAGGCTGAAGGTCAAACCCATAGCATTACACCAGCTACTAAGAAGGAGAAAAATGATTGCTACTGCTGAACCCAGGACAACATCCCTCCCAACCAAAACTTTTGTCATACTGTGATAATGTGTGGCTTAGTAAAACAGAAGAATTAAAAAGAGTCAGCTGTTGCCACAGAGATTATATACCAGGATAAGCATCCTGTGGAATTACAGCCTTTAGCCTTCTCGATCGATTTCCAGGAGCTGCTACATATCACATCAACATACCGTGTTAAAAAAGGACAAGAAAGCTGATCAACACTCATAGGTGATAGAAGTGTATCACAGACTTCAGCCTCTCTATTTTTCTGGCTAATTTTGGTCTGATAGCAAGTTATTGCATTGCTTGCACTGGGCTGTCTACATATTAAATAGTGGTATCCTTGTGGCCTAAGACAAACAGCACTGCCTAGGCAGGAAAAACAAGGAACTTGATCTAGAAGCTGTTCAGGTGGTCTCAAAATTTCATTTATAGCTTATATAACTGAAATATAACCTGTATTTTTTTTCTGTGTAAGTTCATTGTTTCCTCTTTGCCACAGTCAAATGTGTTATCCTCGCTATACCTCAGCATAACTGATGGAGTTACTACAGAGCACAGCACAATACTTCTGCTCTTAGACTTTCAAATATCACTAAAGCAAACAGATTCACCAACAAAACTATTTAAACTATATGGTCTCCTCAAGTGTCTTTACCCTAATAAATGCTCCTTGAAGCATTATTGAGTCATCAGTGAATGTACGAAAAGAATTGTTTCTTTCTTATATTCTCTCTAATGTTAATAAATCAATGTTGATAGGTTAAACTGGAAATAATTCTTATAGGAACCTGAGGCAAAGGAAATGGATGCCACTTTATGGAATGATTGCATAAAATGTTTATGTAGAGATTAAAAAAAGTAACAAGGACATTGTTATTACATCCTACAAATAACATTCATCATCATTTTATCTTAATGGGAATGATGGCATACTTGTGTATACAAATGGTATATGTGCTGTCCAAATAAAACACTCCCTGCAGGGATCAGTGTTTCAGGTAACAGTATTGATCAAACTCAATACTGTGGTGTGACATCTCTACTGTAGTTTGCATTTTAGCTCCTTTGAGATACATATAAATTCTGTGCCCTGCCTGTTTAAATGAAAGATACATTTTTCTTCAGGATTGGGCAGATCAGTGAGAGTCATAAAATATTAACGATGGAAGCTTGGAGAATTAGATGCGTCTAGGACTACAGGTTTCTCTTGTTGGCAGTGTTTTCTCAGTCTAACCTATTTCTTTTGTGTGATCTCCATCAGAAATGGTATACTGTAAAAAATATTGTCTGTTCAGATTAAAATACACGTGGTTTTTCAGACCAGATAAAGGGCCTGACTTTTTTTATTTAACGATCCAAGTTTATCTAATATCTTTATAAATTTTGCAGCACAGTTTTGTGGTTTAAAAGCAGAGCTGTTTGCCAGTATGCCATATCTTTTTATTTCTCCTGCTGTCACAATACTCTGCAGAATACTGTTCCTCACATGGAGCTAGAAGAATGGAGTAGAAGAACAGAGAAAGAAAATGATCGCTTAACTTGTAATCTTGTGTCGCAACAAGGAAAAGATACTTAACCAGCTACTTGCCATAGTGATTAAAATGTGTGCGGCAGGAGAAGCTGTTAAGACACATCTAGTTTTTTACTAGTCTCTGTTATTTGGGTATTGAAAGGGAATGGGAAGTGATCATGCCTTCTTCCTTTCCCAAGGAAGAAAGTAGTTTTATGTTGCTCCAATGTAAAATGAAATACCAAGATTTACAAGTACAAGAAGAATCAATCAGTTTACTATGTCATGTAGCTATTTGCATAGTGTTAAATGAAATCACACATTGCTTAGACTTTCTAATTACCACTATGCAGTGTGGAGGATGCCTTTCAGTAATTAACCTTTCAATTAATCAAAGTACATTTT
Source organism: Lathamus discolor (assembly GCF_037157495.1). Taxonomy (NCBI): domain Eukaryota; kingdom Metazoa; phylum Chordata; class Aves; order Psittaciformes; family Psittacidae; genus Lathamus; species Lathamus discolor. The sequence continues at coordinate 47,368,054 of NC_088884.1, read as the reverse complement.
CTGTTTCTCTCTGTCTTCAACCTATCTTCTGATTTTCCTTAGTTTATTTTTTATCTTCTGCTTTGTGGTCTAGATCTTGCCTTTGAAATAATAAGATCAAGTCCCTGATCCACAGCTATCAAAATTTTGAGATGATACACTGTAAAATGACAGAGTAAAGCTTCTTAGAATTCTTATAATTCTGAATTATAATTTTTAGCATGATAGAAAAATTACTTACATGACCCATTTCTCTTGGCTGAAATAACATACACTGATAAAGATGATCTGCTTTTCATTCAACCACAAAGGTTATTCATTTTGGAAATATAGAACTCTTTTTGTAGAGGGACATTATAGTTCCTTATACAGTAGAATTTCATCAAACTGAAAACTTGGCTTACATATCATCTGCAGGTTTTCTTTTCATTTACCATAATGTTTCCACTTCTTCATATGCATTTCTTAGGCAATAATTTTTGTCACTGTATTCTATAAAAACATGGAAGCATTTATAAACAAAGTACAGTACAAGCAGGAGGCTTATGAGCCAATCTCTGCAAATATGAAAGTATTGATGATTTTTAGGTTTTCTAATCACACAGAGTAGAGAAGTCAGGTGAAAAACCCCACAAATAATTTTCTATTTTATAAAATGATGATAAAGAAGGGGAAGAGCAGTTTTGGTAGGAGGCTTGCCAGACTGGTCAAGGAGGCTTTAAACTAGATGTGTTGGGGGAGGGGGGCATCATTCCATCCCAACACACCCAGTCAGTTGCCAACACCTATAATAAATGCTTGGAGCAATGCAGAGATATTTCATCTGCTCCAGCCAATCATCCGGCCTCATCTGGAGTTCACTCAGATGCCTCTATACAAACGCCCGTAGCATGGGGAACAACCAAGAGGAATTAGAGATGTGTGCACATCTACAGGGGTATGATATAACAGGCATCACAGAAAGAAGGTGAGATGGCTCCTATGACTGGAGTGTTGGAATGGAAGCTTGCAGGCTCTTTAGAAAAGACAGGCCTTGCAGGCGGGGAGGGGGAGTTGCCCTTTATGTTAGGGATAGGCTGGAGAGTATGGAACTCTGTCTGGGGACAGGTGAGCAGTTTACAGAGAGTTTGTGGGTCAGGGTTAAAGGGAAAACAGTCATGGGAGACACTACTGTGGAGATCTGTTACAGACCGCCTGATCAAGGAGAAACTGTGGATGAAGCACTCTACAGACAGATAGGAAAAGCCTCACGCTCGCAGGCCCTTGTTCTCATGGGGGATTTCAACCACCCTGACATCTGTTGGAACGATGGCACTGCACGGCACAAGCAATCCAGGAGGTTCCTCGATTGTGTGGAAGACAACTTCCTTCTGCAAGTAATAGAGGAGCCGACAAGGAGAGGTGCCATGCTTGACCTTGTGCTCACCAACAGGGAAGGGTTTGTTGAGAATGTGGTACTCCAGGGCAGCCTTGGATGCAGCGATCACGAGATGGTCGAATTTGAGATCCCCAGGAGAGTGAGAAGAGCGTGCAGCAAGCTCACTGCCCTGGACTTCAAAAGAGCAGACTTTGGCCTCTTCAGGAGCCGGCTTAGTAAGGTTCCATGGGATATAGCCCTGGAGGGCAGGGGGGCCCAAGACTGTTGGTTGATATTCAAGGATCACCTGCTACAAGCTCAGGAGTGTTGCATCCCAACTAGAAGGAAGTGCAGCAGGAGGGCCAGGAGACCTCCTTGGATGGATAAGGAGCTGCTGAGGAAAATTCAAAGGGAAAAAGAGGCTTATAAGAAGTAGAAGCAAGGACAGGCGGCCTGGGTAGAGTACAGGGATGTTGTCCGGGATGCTAGGGACCAGGTTAGGAAGGCTAAGGCCCAGTTAGAATTAAACCTAGCTAGGGTACGTAGCAAACAAAAAACAGACTAGGGGCAACATAGGCCCCCTGAGGAAGCTCTCGGGAGAACTGACTACGCAGGATTTGGAGAAGGCTGAGGTTCTGAATGACTTCTTTGCCTCGGTCTTCAGTGGCAAAGGCTCTGACCGCACCACCCAAGTATTAGAAGGTAGACGCAGGGACTGTGAGAATGAAGACCTTGGGCCCACTGTAGGAGAGGATCTGGTTCGAGACCATCTTAAAAATCTGAACGCGCACAAGTCCGTGGAACCTGATGGAATCCATCCGTGGGTTCTGAAGGAGCTGGCGAATGAAGCTGCTAAGCCACTGGCCATCATATTTGAAAAATCATGCCAGTCAGGTGAAGTTTCCAACGACTGGAAAAAGGGAAATATAACCCCCCTTTTCAAGAAGGGGAAAATGGAAGACCCGAGGAATTACAGCCCAGTCAGTCTCACCTCTGTGCCTGGCAAAATCTTGGAGCACATTCTCCTGGAAGGCATGCTAAGGCACATGAAAAACAACAAGATGGTTGGTGACAGCCAGCATGGCTTCACTAAGGGGAAATGCTGCCTGACCAATTTGGTGGCCTTCTATGATGGGGCTATGGAACTGATGGACACGGTTAAAGCAGTTGATGTCATCTACCTGGACTTGTGCAAAGCGTTCAATGCTGTCCCACACAACATCCTTCTCTCTAAATTGGAGAGATATCAATTTGAAGGATGGACCACTCCGTGTATACTGGCTGGATGAGTTGTGGTCAATGGCTCAATGTCCAGCTGGAGACCAGTAACGAGTGGTGTCCCTCAGGGATCGGTGTTGGGATCGGTCTTGTTTAACATCTTCATCGCTGACATGGACAGTGGGATTGAGTGTGTCCTCAGCAAGTTTGCCAATGACACCAAGCTGTGTGGTCCGGTTGATATGCTGGAGGGAAGGGATGCCATCCAGAGGGATCTCGACACACTTGTGAGGTGGGCTGATGGCAGCCTCATGAATTTTAGCCGTGACAAGTGCAAGGTCCTACACCTGGGTTGGAGTAATCCCAGGCACAGCTACAGATTGGGCAAAGAAGAGATTCAGAGCAGCCCTGCAGAGAAGGACTTGGGGGTGCTGGTCGATGAGAAAATGAACATGAGCCGGCTTCAGTGTGCGCTCGCAGCCCAGAAAGCCAACCGTATCACAGAATCACAGAATCACAGAATCCCAAGGGTTGGAAGGGACCTAAAAAGATCATCTAGTCCAACCCCCCTGCAAGAGCAGGGTAACCTACAGTACATCACACAGGAACTTGTCCAGGCGGGCCTTGAATATCTCCAGTGTAGGAGATTCCACAACCCCCCTGGGCAACCTGTTCCAGTGCTCTGTCACTCTTACAGTAAAGAAGTTCTTCCTGATGTTAACGTGGAACTTCCTATGTTCCAGTTTACACCCATTGCCCCTTGTCCTATCACTGGATATCACTGAAAAAAGCCTAGCTCCATCATCCTGACACCTACCCTTCACATATTTGTAAACATTGATGAGGTCACCCCTCAGTCTCCTCTTCTCCAAGCTAAAGAGACCCAGCTCCCTCAGCCTCTCCTCATAAGGGAGATGTTCCACTCCCTTAATCATCTTTGTGGCTCTGCGCTGGACTCCTTCAAGCAATTCCCTGTCCTTCTTGAACAGAGGGGCCCAGAACTGGACGCAATATTCCAGATGCGGCCTCACCAAGGCTGAGTAGAGGGGGAGGAGAACCTCTCTTGACCTACTAACCACTCCCTTTCTAATGCACCCTAAGATGCCATTTGCCTTCTTGGCCACAAGAGCACATTGCTGGCTCATGGTCATCCTCCTATCCACCAGGACCCCCAGGTCCCTTTCCCCTTCACTACTTTCCAGCAGGTCAACCCCCAACCTGTACTGGTACATGGGGTTGTTCTTCCCCAGATGCAAGACTCTACACTTGCCCTTGTTAAATTTCATCAAGTTTCTCCCCGCCCAACTCTCCAGCCTGTCCAGGTCTCGCTGAATGGCAGCACAGTCCTCTGGTGTGTCAGCCACTCCTCCCAGTTTTGTGTCATCAGCAAACTTGCTGAGGGTGCACTCAGTTCCCTCATCCAGGTCATTGATGAAAATATTAAACAGCACCGGTCCCAGCACCGACCCCTGAGGAACTCCACTAGTCACAGACCTCCAGCTAGATTCTGCGCCATTGACCACAACTCTCTGCCTTCTTCCTTTCAACCAGTTCTCGATCCACCTCACTACTTGATCGTCAAGCCCATACTTCCTTAGCTTATCTATGAGGATGCTGTGGGAGACAGTATCAAATGCCTTACTGAAATCAAGAAAAACTACATCTACCGCTCTACCATCATCCCTCCACCTAGTCACTTCCTCATAGAAGGCTATAAGGTTGGTCATACATGACTTCCCCCTCATAAAACCATGTTGGCTGTTCTTAATGACCCCCTCATCCTTGATATGCCTAGTGATGGAGTCAAGAATAAGTTGTTCCATCATCTTTCCAGGGATGGAGGTAAGGCTGACCGGTCTATAATTACCCGGGTCCTCCTTCTTGCCCTTCTTATAGATTGGTGTGACCTTTGCCATCCGCCAATCCTCAGGCACCTCGCCCGTTTCCCACGACTTACCAAAGATGATGGAAAGTGGCCTAGCAATGACCTCCGCCAGCTCCCTCAGCACCCGTGGGTGCATTCCATCCGGACCCATCGATTTACAGATGTCCAGTTTGCATAGCTGATCCCTAACCCAATCCTCATCTACCAAAGCAAACTCCTCCTTTGTCCTGACTCCTTCTGGGGCTATAGAAATCCGGGGCCCTCGGGGAGAGTCTGCAGGAGTAAAGACAGAGGCAAAGAAGGCATTCAGCACCTCTGCCTTCTTTATATCCTCTGTCTCCAGGGTACCCACTTCGTTCAGCAGTGGGCCTATATTGCCTCTTGTTTTAGTTTTATTTGCTATGTATTTGAAGAAGCCCTTTCTATTGTCTTTAACCCGACTAGCAAGATTGAGTTCCAAGGAGGCCTTAGCTGTCCTAATTGCCTCCCTACATCCTCTAACAACTGTCCTATATTCCTCCCAAGCGGCCAGCCCCTCCTTCCATAATCCATAGATTCTCCTTTTCCACTTGAGTTTGCCCAGCAGCTCCTTGTTTAACCACGCCGGTCTCCTAGATCCCTTACTTGACTTCCTACTCATTGGGACGCTCCGATCCTGAGCTTGGAAGAAGCGGTCCTTGAATGCTAACCAACTATCTTGAGCCCCTTTACCGCCTAGTACACTTTCCCATGAGACTTCCCTTAGCAGTATCCTGGGCTGCATCAAAAGGAGCGTGACCAGCAGGTTGAAGGAGGTGATCCTGCCCCTCTACTCTGCTCTTGTGAGACCTCACCTGGAGTATTGTGTGCAGTTCTGGTGTCCTCAACATAAAAAGGACTTGGAACTGCTGGAACAAGTCCAGAGGAGGGCCACGAGGATGATCAGGGGACTGGAGCACCTCCCGTATGAAGACAGGGTGAGAAAGTTGGGGCTGTTCAGCATAGAGAAGAGAAGGCTGCGTGGAGACCTCATAGCAGCCTTCCAGTATCTGAAGGGGGGCTATAGGGATGCTGGGGAGGGACTCTTCATCAGGGACTGTAGTGACAGGACAAGGGGTAATGGGTTAAAACTTAAACAGGGGAAGTTTAGATTGGATATAAGGAGGAAATTCTTTCCTGTTAGGGTGGTGAGGCACTGGAATCGGTTGCCCAGGGAAGCTGTGAGTGCTCCATCCCTGGCAGTGTTCAAGGCCAGGTTGGATGAAGCCGTGGGTGGGATGGTTTAGTGTGAGGTGTCCCTGCCCATGGCAGGGGGTTGGAATTAGATGATCTTTAAGTCCCTTCCAACCCTAACTATTCTATGATTCTATTCTATTCTAAAATAATGAAAAAAAATGGAAACCATTAAATAAATTTAGTTTTCTTGGGCAAATAACAGCATAGACAATTTTTTTCTCTTTTATCCAATTAGGCAAATATGTATCTTTCAACTCAACTACATGGCAGAGACTAAATGCTAAATAGCCACCCTAAATGTGTTGGTAGTTCACCTGATGTTTGATCAATATGTCTACTGGATTAATTGATCATTACCTTGAGCATGTGTATTTGCATGTTTTTTTTCTTACACTCATACATACCCTTAGAAAAGCCTATAAATGATCTACTAAATAGAGAGTGTCCCAATGGGAAATAACCCTGACCTGCTTCTGAGGGTTACAATGTTGAGGGATTTACCAATGTGCAGCATTCAGTGCCTTTTTTTTCTACTTCAAAAAAACATGCTTAGGCTATTTAGAATTTTTGGCTAAAAAACCAGTGGTCAGCTTTAGCATGGAGATAATTGTTAACAATCTTTATGGGCCACAGTGAGTGACCTGCCTCCTAGTTTATTTTTCAGCAATGGAAAATCCAGTTTTAGTCTGGTGCCAGGAAGCAGCTGAAATTAGAGTCAACCCTTCATCTCCTTTTTGACAACAAAGTTATCCATTTGTTTGCATTTTTAGAATTACAAAAGAAATAATGAACTTACTTTCTGCAGTGAAAGATTGATATTATTATACAAAAAAAACAAAACAAAACAAAACAAAAAACAAAAAACAAAACCCAGCAAGGAAGTTTCAAACAAGGAAAAAAAGCCTTATCTTGCAATTTTGCTTCCCAACCCTGGGTTTTTTTCCATTTTTAAATTCTATTTTGCATCATTAACAATGTCTTCAGGACTCATAAGAACTGTATGAACACTACTGTAAATGTTCATACAATTCCACTTTATATATATTTTTATATATATTTATATATATATATATTTACTTTTGTTAAACTTACACTTTTCCACAGGTTTTTTTTAATACTCTTGACTAAGTTTAACAGATCCAGCACTATGCAAAATAAGAATTTTATAATTCAAACTGCAGCAAGAAATGTTTAGACACCTATCAACTGGACAAAATTTTGTGAATTTTCTGAGAAATTGTAGCAAACATGAGCACTGTCTTTGAATCATTAGTTTGTATAACACTACTGCTGAAAGTTCCTTTAAATAGTTACAACTAGATAATCTGGGTCTATATGTTCTTTTCTATGTGAATATCACAGATTCTAAGAAGCAGTATTCTCCCTGACATACTAGGTAAAACATGCTGAGATGTATATATCAATAACCAATGACACATTCATTTTACTGCTTAACTAAGCAATAAAAATGCACAACAGCAATTTAAAGAATAACTTATCATGCTGAATTCAATCATATTTTAGCAATGAGTCTCATTTTTGTGCCTGTTGGTACATGTTCTGTACTTGAACTCTCTTCTACCATAAAAAAAAATTGAAAGTGCAGAAACAGACATTGGATCAAAACAGAATGGAAGGTTCTAACCATTTAAATAATTTACATTTTTACACTTCTTTATAAGTCATTGAACACTGTAAGCCTGTATAAAAAACACAAACTACATTTTCATGTAGTTTAACAGAAACATGAAGTGATAAAAAAGCACTATGTACTACTGAGCTACAGAACCTGAAATATTCATGGGGAAAAAAGAAAAAAAAAAAAACTAACACCAAAATGGAGATAACACATAACCTGTAATTTACTTCTAATCATCTTTGTTTCTGTAGCTATGTTAATGACAAATAACTAGGCTGGAATATACTGCCTTTAGGCAAAAAACTGTCTAACTTTTCAAATAACATTTTCAAAAAATGTATTAACATAGTTAAAGGGAATACCAGAAAGATGTCATTTCGCATATTGATGTTACAAGGTTATATCATATTGGAGTTACAGGATTTGTATTATCAGAGGTCAAAACGATATTGGAAGGTTATGCTGTCTTAGAAAGTGACACAGAAAACTGATTTCATATGAGAATCTCAATGGTCGTTAGAGCTCAAACATTCAGTAGAATAAAAATAATGGAAAATCTTCTACTTCCCCTCCTAACCCCAAATTTTGAAAAAGCTCCACTTTCATGCTGAGCAACACTTAGGTAGATACTATGTCATACTGAGAGCTAATGGCACCTAAAACTATAGCTGAATTCAGGCTTTTGGTTTCATGTTCTGGAAGCCCCTAAGAAAAGCAAGAAGCAGTTTCAGCATTTTCCTTGTCATCTCACAGCTCTTCTCGAAGTGTCTATCTCCAAAATTCCATGGTAAAAAATTAAAAATACCCCAACCACAAAACCACCAAAATTTGCTAGCTACCTAAAAAGGTTGGAACTAGATGATCTTAAGGTCATTTCCAACCCTAATTATTCTATGATTCTATAATATAAACCACTATCACTATCATACCTATTTCCATCAAAGAGTGGCAACTAACAAAGCCAGAACTCTGTGGCTTTCTCCCCTTGCTTACTCTCTATATTATGGATTTAAATAAAATTAACAACTGTAAACTTAGAATGGAAGAAGTCAAATATCTTCCTGATTCACCAGTTGCATACAATTCAACCATTTTCCTCTTATTTACTATTCTATGTGTATGTCTAGCATACAAAACAGCAAGTCTCAGTGTGCTTACTTGGCTGCACTTGCAGATGTACTCAGTCTTACTTCCCTCATACACACACACAAAAAAGCCATTCAAAAAAATTATTGCTAAATATTTACTGTTCAAAAATGTTGTGAATACTTTCTTTTCCAAGGATATTATGTCTATGTTTGATGAAGATGTGTCTAATGCCTCTAGAGCTCCAATTTAAAAACATACATACAGCTTTCTTCTAAGTGTGCTTTCAGCCATGCCTTAGTAGTGCTTCCTCTGAAACTCTGCATACCACCTTTCGCCATTCTGTGTTTTGCCTGACACAAGCATTGCTTTTGGAAGCCTGATAGTATCATGTGTTCCACATGTGTGTTTCCTCCTGCAATTATTAAGTGACTTTATTTTGTGCACTGGAATATTGAATAAATTTCTATTTAGCTGGGTTTCATTCACACCTCTAGGACTTTTGTTGTTGTTGTTTGTGGGGCTTTTGTGTTGTTTGGGTTTTTGGTTTTTTTTCCCCACACTCTACTTTTGGTCAGTTGTATTTTCAGGTAGACTTTTCATAATAGAAAAGTTTTAAGACTATTTTAGGAAATATAATTGACTATGCTGTCTACTGATAGACTATTGGGTGGTAGTAGTGGCAGCAAACTGGTGTTATTCTAGCTATCTTTAACTACCTAAGAATTAGAGATCTAGGCTTAACTAGCTGCTATTTCTATAGTCAGTAAATAAAAAGGAAGATATTATGAAGAAGCATTCATTCCCGCTTGCCTTGCTATCAAGGTGATTTAAATTAGTTGCATTTGGGAGCTGTTAGTCAGTACACATTGACTGTATAGGGAGCATGAATCAGCTAGATTAGACAGAAGCCAAATGACATAAACCTAAAAAGATGTTATTCTATACAAAATATAGATAATATGTCCTGGAAAAGAAAGTGACAAGTTTAAATGGACATAAAGTGACAAAGGGCTAAGATTCAGTTTCAGTCTAAATATCGGGTGTGATATGAACTGTAACTTCTGATAAAGAACAAGTTATATTGACCAGTAGTAATAGAAGGGTTTAAACCCTCTTAGTACCACATTTTTTATCCACCTAAACACCACTACACCTCTACCGTGAAAAGAGAGACGAACTGGCTACATTGTCTAAAACTTTCCTTTTCCTAGTGGCAGTTATAGAAAGGATGATTCAGAACTTCTGTCACAAAGTTGTTTCACAGTTAGTTTACAAAAGATTTAATTTTCATCAGAACACAGCTTATGTTTCTATTGCAGAAAGAGTGCTGAGGTCATTGAAAAGTTCACTGGACCTTTGTGATTTCGGAGCTAAAGACACTCATAAAGAGAATTTTATAGCAATTTGAAATCCTAGCAGCTAAACAATACAAGCTTTTGTGTTTTACTGATGAGAATGATAAGTTCAGCATCCAGAATTACAGTAGGATAACATTTAGAAAAATGTTTTCAAATTTGTACTAATTTTTACATGTATTATTGGTCCTTGAATAACATAAGAAAAGGAATGTTGATTTTCAGTATTTTGCTAGGTTTGTACTCTTAGGACCATAAAGAAGTATTCCTGAATCTGTAACTTTAATGTAAATACAGCTCACTATTTTTAGCTCTATACTTAAATTATTTAAAAAAAAAAAAAAAAAAAAACCCTTTTGAAATTCTCTACAACCTTAGTAGTATTATTATTTGCCACTTACAACTATTGTACAGTAGTTTCTATAAAATGCCTTTCTGATGTAAAAAAAAAATCTGTATTATATTCTACACTCTAAATGGACACTAATCGTTATGATACTGTGGTCCTAAATGAGATACAGAACTCAACTGACAACTCAGTGGTATTCAGACCAGTCCCAGAATCCACAGCTTAAAAAAAATAATAGAACAGAAACAATGGAAAAAGTTTTGCTCTGGAAAATACTTTTCAGGTAAAATTGCAACTTGGTGAATAACAAAAGGCTATACAAAAAGTACCACATTAATTTGAGGAGTTAAGAGGATTGAGATGAATGCTATCTACAATAGGTGTTTTAACTTTAGGATGAAGATTCTGTACATATCTCCGATTTACCCACAGTATCTGACAAGATCAGAATCTCAGTTCAGTTACTGCATTGAATTGAAACATCTCTCTGCCTTACTGTCCCACTGTACAGAAAATTTATTACACCTAAAATCAGATGCTTCATTTGAATGCATTGAATGAACTGGGTTTCTGGTCTTGCCAGGCACTGTGGGTAAGTCAAAGATACAGATCATAGATTATTTCCCCCATTAACAAAACTTGAGGGCATGAGCCCACTGTGGCTGTTAAGCCATTTAATAGTTCTCTATTTCCAATTTCAAATATCCTAGAGTAAAGCTATTAAGTTCCTTCTGTGGGGCATACAGGTAATAGGCTGTGCTCTGTGTGCTGTACTGTGATGAATCTACTCTGGATAAAGCCGGGGGGAAGCAACAGAGACTGGTACCTGAAGTCAGACAACTGACTTGTGAGATGCATAAAGGGAACTGTCCTTTCATAGACAACCAAACTTGAGGTTTTTAACAGAGGACAAATTGTAGCAGTCCGCTGCGGGGAAGATATGCCAACCATAGTGCAATAGGTGGAGACAATCTAGGATGTGACCTTGTGTTATTGTCAGAATTAGGACATTTTTGTTCTCAGGAAAGGTGTAGGTCAACACAGTACATCCACACTTTGAACCTAGAAAAACTGGGTTATTGTTAATGTTCCGTCCCTAAAAAGGCAGCAAAAAAAAAACCCCATAGAATTTACTTTGGGAAAATGTGAATGGAATTCCTCCTTTTTAGTATCTATACCTGAGTCTGCCATCTCAGGCTGGTTTTATAGCCAATGAAGAGGAATGAGCATTTTTAGGGCACAACTCATTTCATGTATTTTAGATAGTGACTTTTTAGTGAGATGAATCACAACATACAAATACTTATTTTTCTTCATTGACTATAAACAAAGTCTAAGTGGGACTAGCGCAGACATTCACATCATAGGTGTCTGTGTTTAATCAAGTGAATGCCATTCTAAGAAAAGCTACAATGATTTCTTAAACAACAGGGCATATATCCAATTGACATATATCCCAAAACTCAGTAATGGAGAAGTGGACTGAAAGTGTCACCTCAGGAACTAGGACTTTGAGTATCAGTCAATAAAGTTATATGCTTCTCTGTTGCCACCATTCCTGTGAGCCTTTCTTGAAAAGATTCCATCTCGCTTGTCTTTAAGAGTCACTAAAACTATTTACACTATAATTTCTTAGAAAACCATAGGGTACTGGAGTTCTTAGGAGCATTTTCTGTAGCATTTCATATCATTTCTGAGTTAGATTGTTAGCATTCCTGAGTTCTCTATGATATCACTGGTGGCAAGAAGCTTCTACAAAAGGTGATTCAGAATAAAGTTGCAAGGTAGGTGCTCTAAAGAAATCAGTCTGAGCAAAGTGGTATACATGCCATCACACAAAACTCACCACAAAAATTATTTCTGGATTTTGTAAGCTGTTTGAAAATAACAGAGCTAGCATACCTACAACGGGGCAAAGCTAAGAACTTATATGTAGAATAAAATCCACAAAAAAAAAAAAAATAACCTGCCATTGAGATTTTATATCTATTGTTTGCATTTTTATTTTATTTCAGATATTGTGGATATTTTTGTTGTTTCTCTTCTTAGCAAAAATGTTTCACTTAACTCCTAGAATGTAGGACCAACTAGAAGTTTAAATTAACAATCAATCTAGTTTGAACTTGCAAAGAATTGTAAACTTTTTAGCAAGGAGCTCTTTTTCTGTATTTCTTTTTTCCCAAACTCTAAAATTCCTTTCCTCCTCAAATTATACTGCTGTTACTGGTATTGTAAAAATAGGAAAAACAGATGAATGTGCACATTCAGACTTATCAAACTTGTTCTTGACCATATTGAAGAAAGTTTCTTCCTGTCTGTGTATCATGTTCAACTGAAATAACTACTTTACTTATTAACCATATTTTTATAATAATGATAGGACTTAAGACATGAAAAATTAATGCCTTCTGTCACTAACCTGAAGCAATATTTTAGTTTCTTCAGAGGAAAAGTGGGTTGGAAGTTAACCTTGAAACACCCAAAGGAAAATCATCAAAGACGTTTTTCAAGATTTATTTACCTCCTGCTACCAAGCTTTATTTATTTAACTATTCCTTTGGAAAAACAGAAAATTCAAAAAATATTTTTTGCCATTACAAAATTTGATAGCAAATATTATTTTATTGCCATGGCTTGAGTTTATTTATAGTAGGTGACATACAGAGCCTTTATTGATCACCATGTTTGTCATACATTGTGTCTTTTTACCACACCTAACGGGTTGGCCCGTCATCCAGCAATTTTGTTGATTTCTTTTCTTTAGGGTTTTTTGGGGTTTTTTTTTTAAAGGTGTGGGAAATACTTTGATTAGGTTACAAAATTAGACCTGACACAACCTAACATATGACACCAAGTATAATGTCAGTAAACAGATAAATTGAATCTAGAGGCAAAATTAGATAAGGATCTTCTAACAACCCTGGAAACTAATCTGTTACAAGAAAGAGGTAGTAAACCTTTCTCCTTGCCTGCTATCCCTTTTAATAGTGGTGCATCACTCTAATGAAATGAGGCTCCAGCTGCTCACTGGATAACAGAGATTTCCATAGGGAGGTACATGCATAAGTGTGAAGTCTTTGAAGAGGTGTTCCATCCCATATGGAAATAGTTTTCCTTGATAGGTCACAGAGATATGGGGTATCATGACCTCCTGTTCAATGAAAGCAGCTTTAAAGAAGAGATCCCATGCTACTCACCTGCTTGGATCTGAAATTCCTTTTAGGTTGACATGTACCTATTCACCTGAGGCCTTTTTTCAATTCTGCCTAGAGCCAATTTTCTGACTTCTACAGGAAATACTAAAGTTGAAATCATCATTACGGGAACTGAAAGCTCCTAGTTTATCTGGTCTGCTTCCTTTCTATGAAGCATTATTCACAATGTCTTTAATCTATCATAACTCAGAAGGCAGTAGCAGTGATGATATTTGCAACAGCACCTATTAACTCCTCCCACTGTAGATCCCAGTTAGGTTTCACGACCTAATTGCATTACAGTTCAAGATAATATGTTGCAAATTTTTACCTCTAAAACCATCTCCACTAGTTATATAATCATTGTCTATTCATGTAATAGATCAAGGCTAGATTAGCCCATAAATAGCAAAGTTCACTGAACAGCAAAAATAATTTTAATTCTTTCTTGCAAAAACAAAATAAATGTAAGACTTAAAATAAATTAAGGCTACCAGTTTGTGAAACTATTAAAAGCTTCAGAGATACAAGTTGGGTTTCTGTTGGTAAATCTGGCTGCAGAATCAGAGCTGAAGTTGAGAAATTTTGGGCATATCTTTTTCCCATTGTATTGCTTCTACTGAAAATAAAATTATCATAGCAGTATATTTATGGGTGGTAATATATAAAGTTCATCACACAAAACATTTTTTAAAAATGCAACAAATGTAGTTTTTTACAAAGATTTTTTTTCATTTATAGGTGGTTATTCATCAAAACTTACTGAAGTTTGTTTCTTTAAAAAAAAAAAAAAAGCTAATTTTTGGTACTCCTACACGCATACACAGTTTCCTAAGACTTCTCTTTAGAATGAGTTTTTTATTGATCAGGAAGCTGCTGCCTGGGTGCTCAGTGGAAAGTCTTAATGAAATACTTATCTTAGACAAAGATTAGTAATATGGCCAGTGAAAACCAATTTTCTCACATTTAATCTCCTAATCTATTTTACATTATTTCCCAGGGGTACCATGAACTTCACAGACACATGGCTTTGTGCAAATAATCAACTATATGGAAGAATCTCGTGAGTTTGAGAGTTGCTCTGTAACAGTTAGCCACCTTTCCAAGTAGACTTTTCCCTTTCCTGAAGTAGTTAAATGTAGTGTAGAGGATAAAGAGCCCAGAAATGTCATTTGTAAAAAAAAAAAAAAAAAAAGAAGAAAAGAAAGAGATTGGATTATTTGGAAGTCATCCAATAATCCAATAAAAATTCATATATTTTTTGATCTTGGCAGGATACCCCAAATGCACATTATTAGGTAAGCTCTCTGAAACAATATGTAAGGATGTCATGTTAAAGCATCTTTCAATACCTGGCATAGGTTCATTACACACTATGCAAAGAATATCTCCCCAGAAGATATTTTTTAACACAAAAAATATTGTTTGTTCCTCATCATACAAAAACTCTTAGGGTTGTGCACCTCTGGTAATGTCACCATATAACAAGCTGTGAACGCTGTGAATCGAGAAGAGGGAAGAGAAGAATTGTCACAACTCAGTGGCTAGTATCACCTTTTGGGTTAAGGTTACATCAAAGGATTTTTACAAATTAGTCATATACTCATGCAGGTCCATGTAGAATCTTTTGTATTTTTCTCCATACTAGGATTACAAATGACTAAATGATTGCAGATGACACAAAACCGCGAGGAGTGGATGGTATACCACAGGGTTCTGCTGCAATCCAAAGGAACCTCGACAGGCTGGAAAAATGGTCAGGCAGGAACTTCATGAACATTAAGAAGGGTAAGTTCAACATCCTGCACCAATAACAACTTCAGGCACCCGATATAGCTGGGAATCACCCAACTAGAAAGCAGCTTAACAGAAAAGGACCTGGCAGTCATAGTGGACATGAAGCTGAATAAGAGCTAGCAATGTGCCCTTGCAGAAAAGGCGGATATGGGAAAATAACAGAAGATTGGCAAGCAGTAACATAAACGCACTCAAGTTATTTGCAGCTGGGTTGTTGAAAAACACATTTATTATACTAATTGTTGTTTGGTCTTCTGAGTTTGCAAGCAGAACATCTGTGTTTAGATAACATAGGCCTAGATATAGACTTATGATAGACTTAGATGCACCCTATCGAACTAATTTGAGACTCCTGCCCTGTTGTGGAAAGATGGAAACACAGTGGTAAACTACACCTGTGCGAAGCTCTAAATACACAGGTAAAAACAGCAGGGTTGGTGATCCTCTAGCTCCATGCTGCCTGCATCCCCTTCTTTCATGCCTCTGCCTAGGTGCTGCTTTGGGGATCCCCTAGTTGGTGAGGTAGTGAAAATAAATTTACTCTCTGCATTTCATCCACGGTTTTGCGGTGGTTCCTTTGCCCTGCCTGTGCTGGCTTCCACAAAGGTAAACAGTGTCCTGGGATTAGACAAAGCATTGCCATCATGTCAAGGGTGGTGATCCTTCTCCTTTAATCGGCACTGGTGAAGCAACACCTAGAGTGCTGTATTCAGTTCTGGGCTCTCACCTACAAGATAGACATGGATGTATTGAAGAGGGTCCAATAAAAGGCCACAGGACTGATTAAGGTAATGAAGCATCTCTTGTATGAGGAAAGGCTGAGAGAGATAGGACTGCTCAGTCTGGAGAAGAGAAGGTTTAAGGGAAATATTATCAGTGTATATGAATACATGAAGGTAAGGTGCAAAGAAAACAGAGGGTCTTTTCAATTGTGTCCAGTGACAGAACCAGAGGCAGTGGGCACAAACTGAAACATGGATAGTTCCCTTTGAACATCGGGGGATATTTTTATACTGTAAGGGTGACACAACACTGCCACAGGCTGCCCAGAGCAGTTGCAGAGTCTTCATCTTCAGATATTCAAAAGCCACCTGGACATGGTCCTGGGCACTCGGTTCCAGGTTACTCCACTTAAACGGGTAGGATGGACTAGATGACTTCTGGAGGTCCCTTCCAACCTCAAACATTCTGTGATTCTGCAGTTCTGTAAAAAAGCTATTCACCTTTCCGTTAGATGAGGCTACAGGCTGTGCTGTAGGGAAAACCATGACCAGATTTAGCCAGGGTCAAATGAAACTTTTCTCATGAGGCTTAATTGGCTTTGGTCAAGCACACTGACTTTCTTCACAAAAATAAATGTATCTATATCTCTGTCCAATTCCATTACAACAGTGGTAATACCCATGGTGCTTGATTATGGCAAAGTACAAGCTCTTAGCTATAAACCTCAGTTAAGATACTGGAGGAAAAATTTAACTTACTGAAGTGTTAAGTGTTGTTCAGAGATTAGCTGATATAGCCTTTGCTTTCAGTGAAGGGACTGAGATCTGCAGGGGTATCTTCAGACTAGTATGTCCCTCCAGTTTATTCAGTTCAGTATCTAATAGACTCAAGGACTTTGGCTTGCCTGATAGCCTGTAGTATGTGATAGCTCTGTACTCACATATTATAGAGATGTATTGTATGACAATTGTCTGTAGAAGTTTTAGCTTGCTGTTGAATCTATCAGTGCTTGTATCCATGTCTTTCATTCATTGATGAGTCAGTAGATAAAACATATTTAACATCTATTTAATTCAATCTTTATCTCATCTTTCTAGAAATTCTTTCATGTGAACAGTGTCCAGTGCTATTTTCAGTGCTCAAATATTTCTGCCTTTATTTCTGATGCAGCCTAAACCCCCACTCCCATATCTCTAAAAGCTTCTAATCTCTCTCTGGATGTTACAGAGAGCTGTCTCTTTCCTCTTCATGCTCATGTTGTTTCATTTTCTTCTCTGATTTGTCTCTATGGAGCAGAACTTCAGGGCTATTTCAGATTTTTTTGTCACTTTTTTTGCCTTACAGGCTTTTTCCACATGCCATTAACTCATTGTCTATATAATTTTTCTAAACCCCATCTTTTACACTACAACTTACTTGATAAAATATATCCAGCAGTATATACAGCCATCCATCCAGTGATGTATTAAATAGTGCTTTATGGTCTAAGTCAATATGTTTTCACATTTCTTAGTCATATCTTCCCCTTGATTAGACTTGACTCATCCACGCCAGAAGAAATACACTACATGTTGCTCAAAGCACTATGGCTAAAGTAAGTTTTGTGGCTTCATTTTATGACTGAAACTGTCAGATGGGAAAGGCACTTCATCCTCCAACACCCACACTGAAACTAAGCTCTTTACTGTTCTGTATTGTTTGGTAACATGCTTCAGCTGAAGCATCTGTTTGTTCCCAAACACTCAATCTTTTTCGCAGGCTGTTGGGGTCTGTGTATATCTGTATGCTACATCAGTGTTTGAAATAATCCCTCACATTCTGTGGATCAAGGATCAATATGCTTTTCAAATCCTTTTTTAAAATCCATTCATCTGCCCATCCATTTATCAGTGTTAATTTTGAGTAATATGCCTGCTTATATGCCTCTTTTTAACTTTTTGTATCGTCACAAGACATGGTAATCTTTAAACCATTTATTTTTATCATGTGGATACACACAGTGGTAAGCCATCCGAAAAATGCACTTACCACTAGTTTAAAACCTGAGCTGTACCCTCTGGATTTGTTAGCCATATTTTGAGTTAAACCTTCCTTTCCTTCAGACTAGTTTTTACTTCCCTGCTGCCAGTGACAGCAAACATCCTGCCTGTCAGCCTTAAACATTTTATAGGTACTTCCAGGCTTTCAGTCAGGCAAATAGCGAATCTTACTGGGAGTCTACCTAAGTCCAGTTTGCTACCAACCATAACTCAAACGTATATCACAATCTAGACTTTTTTAGTTTTGCATAAGACCATAACACATGCAAAATTTAATAATAGTAATGTAAAAAAATCCATTTTTCTTGTCTTTTTTTTTTTTCTGAAAGTGTTTTCTTTGCCACTTTGTAAAGCCGACTGAATGCAATCCTTGAGGTATCATGAGCAGTCTTCCAAAAAGAAAAGCTGAAAAACAATTTGAAACAAATATTAAGTCAAGTAAAGCAATTCAGCTAAACAATGGTGGAATGGTACGTCACAAGGCTGAGGAATGAAGTACCTACTTCTGAGTGTCTTAGTTAAACTGGGGATTGCACACAAGGGATTTAATAATCCAGCCATGTTTTTTTGTGTGTTGTCTATGTATTTTGTTGATATAATGAACATGGTAGTGGATCTGTTCTACTGACTCTCCTGGAATACAGACTCTGCAGTAACAGGCAAAGCTGCATGCCTGATTTGTAAATATTATAACATAAAGGCAGTTGTCACTTGTGACAGCCGTCAGTTCTTCTGCAAGAAAGCAACTTTTCTTCAGTTACTGGGGTACAGGCACTCAGGCAGACCAGAGTATAATGCAAAGATGACCTTGTTGTTCCACCTCTGCACATCTGCAAATACAAGCAGATTCAATGTACTGGTTAGGTAACGCTAAGACATTAACCCAGGTTGGCATACTTAAGGGTAAAGGAACACCACAGAGCCTGATTGAGGAGGAAACAGATTAGGAAAGTAGATAATAATCTTTGAAAGCAGGACAAGGCACAAATCCCTAGTATTGTCAGGAAGTGATGAAGAATTACAATGGATTGAATATGAAATGGTACACCACAGCAAGTGCATGTATGCAGTCTGGAGAATTTATTATTTCCTCTGAAAATGAAAAAAAAAAAAAAGAAAAAATCTTGCTTTTTCTCAATTTGTCTTTTTGGAAACAGCTACATTGACATCAAAATATGTCAAAAAAAATTTAACAGCTTTAAATTTAAAAATTTAAGTTCAGTTTTTCATTTCAAGAACTTGGCTTATTAAGACTAGACTGTTATGGGAAGTTAATTCAATATCTGTTTTTTAAAATATTTTAAATTCCTCATGAGTGTTGCAAATTTTGCAAGAGAAAACATCACACTATCATGTGACAATCAGTTTTGGCCTTTACATAGCTTTCACATCTTGCAGATCCTATAAAGAACAGCTTCAAAGCATAAAGGCGTGTCATTTCATTGTATTAGCTCACTGTCTTTTTATTGCTGTATCATTCTAGAAATTCAAGCAAATTATAGTTTCATATTGCTATCTAAAACTGCACATATTCTTTGTGAAGGCAACACATACATGTGCATAGAGATATAAAGTCTTAAGAGCTCCCTCTGAAGACACTGAGGAAAACAGTATGTCTCATAGAACGGAAAAAACTTGGAATTCATACATATTTATTAATTATTCCATTTAACTGCTTAAGGGCAGATTTATGAAACAAAATGCATTTATATAGCATCCTGATCACTACTTAATTGTGTATGAATAATGAAGGCATAAAATCTTCAAGAAAAACTCTGAATTCAGAATTTAACTATGAATCAAAGCCTTTTTTTTTTTATAATAAAGTCTTAATTTCGAGTAATGGTGAATGTTATGCTCAAGTGGTCTTAAAGACCATTAAGAACTCACTATGGGAACTTCTGAGGCTATTTTTCATATGACCTCACCTACCAAAAAGGTAAAATTTACCTTTTTTTCCTTGCAAACTTCACTTGTCTAGTGTTCCACAATGCAATGCTACTGACTGGAAACAAAGCTGGCAACAAGAAGCAGTTCTAGGAAGATTTAAAGAATTCTGTCTGCATATATGTATAAGTTTGTACACATTTTTAGCTAAAGGCCTACAGTATACGTATGTCAAATAGTAACTTCAGACAAACTGGTTGGGAGGAGTAGGTTTAAGAGCAGGCTGAAAGGCTGTCAAGTACGTGTCGGCACTGCCATCTGGTGTTAGTGATGGCTCCATGCCTCCTCTGTGACGTGTCCTAGTTGGGGAGTCCTTCCCTTCAGTTCGTTCACTTAGTATCAACCTACCAATTGATCTTATGAACAAAGAAACCTCACCGGAATGGTGTTCTGCTTACAACAATTTCACGGAATCTATTTGTCAAACAGGAATGTTACAATGACTTGTGTGAAACCAACACAAGAAGTGCAAGTGTTTTCCTGGGGAGGGTGGACACACTGGGCTCTTCCCTTTCTCTGTATCAGCTTTTGTAATGAGAGTCCTATGTTCCTCCAGTCTCACCCGTGATTCCCTTAAATTTTATTCCTAATCCAATATAGTAATGATTTAATTAAAACCACAACTAATACAGACCAACAAACATAGCTGTAAGTCTCCTTCCTCACCCTTTGGGACTTCCATCAGGCTGCTCACAGAAAAGATCAGGGAGATCAGTCCAAGCAGCAATTTTGGCGCTTACAAACGCTCTGCAACTGAAAAAAAAAAAAAAAAACCACCAAAACAAAACAACCAAAAAAAAACCCCCAACCAACCAACCAAAAATAAACAAAAAACCCCAATATCTATATACACCCAGATTTTCAAAATAAAAAAATTAATACACGCAACTGTATTGCATTGCTGCACCTCCAGCTACCAGTGCCTACAAGCACTCCAACCCAGACTACTTGAAATTTCAGTAGTCAGATCAGTTCACACCATTGTCTGAGAAATGTCAGTATTTAATCTAGTGATCCCTTGATAAATTTTTAAAAGTGTATTGCTTCGAAAATCAGTAGCTATAATGGGGGGAAGAAGGGGGAAGGAAGGAGGAAAGTAACCAAATGAAATCCAAACTGCATGTGTAACACTGTCTTTTCTAAAACAGAGGCAGCCTTTCATTTCCATAACAGATTGCTGGAATCCACTGTGCTGTCACAGGCGGAGGGGCAAGAGTTCAGAGATTCATGGCCCTGACAGCTCCTTACTGATATTTATTTTCATTAGATATTAAGGAAAATGAGATAATTGCTGTAACCTAAAAAATAGCTACATTAGACTTTTTCAGCTTCAGGATAATCAGCCTGCTGCAATTCAGCCCACCCTCAAATAAACAGGGACAGAAATCTATACTGTTATTAAGTAGGGGTTTTTTTCCTTCATGTGACATGTAAGTTGTTCTTATTTTCAGCATCGTAATTTTAAATTATTCAGTGTGTAACTGATGTCCATTTACTGCAGTTCATCTTGAATCTATATAGACAAAACCTTGCAGTTAAACATTTGTGTAACAGTACTTGATGCATTTACCTCCCTGTTCCCTGGAGTCTAATGGACTCATATTTTATATTGCCAGATATATTTAATCACTCTGGCAAAGCAAATACAGATTGAATTTTGCACTTTGAATGTTTTTTGTTCTTTGGCCAGAAAATTTTCTATATGGCATGAAAAATCTTTTCTGTAACTCCTAGTTTGGCCTATTTTGCATCGATTTAGATGTTCAGCACTTCAAACATGGAGGTACTTAAATGCAGGGTTAAGAACTGCACATGCAGTCCTATTTACTATTTCACATAGAATCATAGAATAGTTAGGGTTGGAAAGGACTTCAAGATCATCTAGATCCAACCCCCCTGCCATGGACAGGGACAACTCACACTAAACCATCCCACCCAAGGCTCTGTACAACCTGATCTTGAACACTGCCAGGGATGGAGCATTCACAGCTTCCCTGGGCAACCCATTCCAATGCCTCACCAAGCTTACAGTGAAGAACTTCCTCCTTATATCCAGTCTAAACTTCCCCTATTTAAGTTTGAACCCGTTACCCCTTGTCCTATCACTACAGTGCCTGATGAAGAGTCCCTCCCCAGCATCCCTATAGGCCCCCTTCAGATACTGGAAGGCTGCTATGAGGTCTCCACGCAGCCTTCTCTTCTCCAGGCTGAACAGCCCCAACTTCCTCATCCTATCTTCATACGGGAGGTGCTCCAGTCCCCTGATCATCCTCGTGGCCCTCCTCTGGATTTGTTCCAACAGTTCCATGTCCTTTTTATGTTGAGGACACCAGAACTGTACACAATACTCCAGGTGAGGTCTCACAAGAGCAGAGTAGAGGGGCAGGATCACCTCTTTCGACCTGCTGGTCACACTCCTTTTGGTGCAGCGCAGGATACGGTTGGCTTTCTGGGCTGCAAGCACACACTGCCGGCTCATGTTCATTTTCTCATGGACCAACAACCCCAAGTACTTCTCCACAGGGCTGCTCTGAATCTCTTCTCTGCCCAGTCTGTAGCTGTGCCTGGGATTGCCCCAAAGCAGGTGTAGGACCTTGCACTTGGCACGGTTAAACTTCATGAGGTTGGCATCAGCCCACCTCACAAGCGTGTCAAGGTCCCTCTCGATGGGATTCCTTCTCTCTAGTGTTATCAACTGAACCACACAGCTTGGTGTCATCAGCAAACTTGCTGAGGACACACTCAATCCCACTGTCCATGTCACCAACAAAGGTGTTGAACAAGATCGGTCCCAACACCAGTCCCTGAGGGACACCACTCGTTACTGGTCTCCAGCCGGACATTGAGTCATTCACCACAACTCTTTGTGTGCGGCCATCCAGCCAGTTCTTTATCCACCGAGTTGTCCACCTATCAAATTGATGTCTCTCCAATGTAGAGACAAGGATGTTGTGTGGGACAGCGTCGAATGCTTTGCACAAGTCCAGGTAGATGACATCAACTGTTCTACCCCTGTCCATCAGTTCCTTAGCCCCATCACAGAAGGCCATAAACTAGCTTTAAACTTTCCATTTGTACATAGTTTCTATATATTAAATTTGCTAGAAAAATCATTGTTATTGATAATAGCCAAAATACATTTGTACTTAAACAAATGAGAACATAAATAATGAGCTTATAGACTTCTTTTTAGTCAAGAATCCATCAGAATTTTGCCAGTCTGATCTGGAGTCTGTTTCTTTAGTTTGTGGCCAGATCTTTTTCAAACACATGTAGTCCTACATATGTTAATCCTTCTGATTTGGTAGCCACAAACAGAATTTTTCTTGTTTTAAATAATAAAATTAGTAAATTGAGTATGTTTTATTGTTTCAATATTGTGATATGACTAGACAGTCCTCTTTCTGGATCTTGAATTGAGCTACACAGTGGATTTCTGATCCATTCTTTGTCCAATTCATCTAATAAGAATAAGGACTTCCCAATGCTCACCTCAGATGTGTCTGGTCTAAGGCAGACATCTATCTTTCTTCTTCCATAGAAAATGACACTTGCAGTGAGAACTTTTCTATCATAGTACACAGGTCTAAGGCTAAGGGATGCTGCGGTCTTGACACTGCCTTCTCACTGCAGGGAAGGTACCTCATTTGTGCCTGGTAGTTCTGATATCTAGAATTCTCTTAAGAGCAATGACACTGAGTCATGCAATAGCTTTGGCCTAAGCTGTCTTTGGAAGGAGACTCCAGTAGACAGGGAGACAATGCACTTCATCTCTTGCCATCAAGCTGGGATCTGATAATTACACATGGGAAACTCAGCTGCTTATTCATTCCTACCACACTGATATCATAATTCCAGCCTAAAATGGGTAGGAAAAAGTGTGCTTTTTTCTTTACTGACAAAAAAAAAAAAAAAAAAAAAAGGAGAGAGAAAAAAAGCACACTTAAATTATAGAGAATTGTATATTAAACTTGAAGACGACAATGATTAAATAAAATTAATTCCACCTTAAATGGTTTAGGTTATGAGTGTTTGAAGAATTTGACACATCTGACGGTAAGCTGGTTTGCTATCATGCTTATCAGAGGGGAAGTTCTTGTAATACTGTGGTTTTCTTTCATAGGTGACACTACTATATACCGTTCTTCACATGAGACACAGCTTGAAATATTGTGATAAAATGAGATGCTTGCGGAAACGATCAGCAGTGTCATTCTTAGGAGTCCTTGTCATTTGCCTGCTGTTCATGAATTTGTACATTGAAGATGGTTATGTTTTGGTAAGTTTTTCAGGTGGAAGAAATGATCCTGGAACAACAGAACATGATGCATCCCTGGTTAAGCAGTAAAGTTCATAATTTTTGCAATACCACCCTGTTACTGTACCATTAACTGTGAATTATGATCAAAATGTATCCTTTATAATGAAGCCATCTTATCAATATATACTACACATCAGTGTAGTGCATCAGTAAGACCCCAACAGTCCTTTTCACAGAAGTAAATACGTCATTGTGTATTGGAAGTATGGGAGATAATTAATGTAGCAAAACATGGAGATATCTCATCAGGTATCTTCTTTTGAGTCCAAATGATTCCTGTATTTTCCATAGCCCTGGATTTCTCTGAATTTTAATTGCCTACATCTGAAATATTCATATGAGCTAGGAGCTCCTTTTTCAGTCCACACTGCGAATTTCACCTCTGAATACTGTATTAAACAATATTATAGAAATATAATTATAGAAGAGAACTTATACTAACTCGATAAATTTTAAGGTCTTTGCTTGAATTACTTCTTTTTAGTGCTTTTATTTTTTGGTTTTTGCACTTTCTATATCTCAGATTTGAGTCTGGGGGATGGGGGGTTTCAGTGTTACAGTGTTAACAATTAGACATAAATGATACCTAGTGAAAGTTTATGAGTATGAAAGAGATTTATGGAAAGATTTGTGTTAGGGATTTCAACAAGTAACCTACTGACAATGTGACATAACTCTGCAGTTTATATGTAACCTCTGGGTGTCTCAGTGCTGAACATCAAGTAAGCCCTGAAGACTTGATTAATGCATTGAATTTCCAGTTCTTTTGAGGTTGGACTGGGCCCAGTAAAAGAGCATGGTAGCTAAATAACAAGCTTACAAATAGTAAAATGACTGAACTGAGTATCTAACATGATATGATTAGATAGTCCTCTTCTTTGATCTTGAACTACTACGTGGCTTTCTGATACTCTGTTCCGCCTGATTCATCGAACTGGGACAGGATGGGCTTTCCAATATTCTGAAAGGTGAAGTCTGATCCTAGCTGGATCTGGAAAGAGACATCGTAGTATGAAAAAAGTGCAATACACAAATAGTAAAATCCTTACACAGATTTACTAGAACCATAGATAACTTGTTAGTGATTTTAATTTAAAATATTTTACTTATAACAATATGGTAAATATTTGCAATATTAAGACTATGCTAGTACTTTTTAAACCATTGAAAACACATGCTTCTAGCATGTTACTCCATTACAGACATATTACTTTCTCTAACAGTATTTGTACTAGGGTTTTGTACTGTTTTATTTATTCATCATTTCATGGTTGTGATGAAATTTGACCTGGCTTATCACATATTTTATTTTTTCCAGTGGTATTTTCCCTGATGCTTCTTCTCCACTCACTAATTGCTTCAAAGTCACCCAGATGTTTCTGAAAGTGCTTTTATTATCACTGCTAATGGTGTTCCTCTTGGTTTGTTTTTGAAATATTTTCCTGTGCTATTTGAAGCTCCCCATATGGCTCCATGTCTTATTCCTAATTTGCTGGGTTTTTTTTCCCTTTTTAAAAATTCACCCTCTTTCATTGCTTCTCTCATTACAGTTCTGGTATGTTTGTATGCATGTAGCTCCCAGCCAAGTTTCTTGCCAAGTCTTCTGGCAATTCTCCCAGCTCGCCTCATAACTTCATGGTCCATCAAGCATTTTCTCAAATATATTAGGCTGTTGACTTTTTAGTTTATTTTTTTGTTTGCTTGTTTTCAACTTTCTTGACCATGTCTGACAGCTCTGTTACCTTGTCTGGTGTGTTTTCTCTGCTGAGGTAAAAGATGAGCAGTTTCAGTGTTGCTGGTGAGCAGACTTGGGGACAGCTTTCAAGAACAGAAGGCTAACCAGTTCCCTTCAGGGAATGGGAGTCTGAAAGTTCTCAGAGACCCAAAAGCCCTCTGACTTTGAAACTGTAGTAAGTCTCCTGCTGGAGTAGCTCTTGAAGTTATTTGACAGAGGAAGGCAACTGACCCAGAGTTCCTCTTCCAGTCTCAGGCAGTAGGCTGTGCAAAGGGATGCAGGACTAATATCTCTTTCATCAAAGTGGCCTTTTTCAAGACATTAGAATATTACAGTGAGATTCCTTGTGGGAAATCTTAAGAGGGGAGAGGAGAACTTTTCATTTTTTTCAGAGACTCTCACATGTCTGAAGAATCCTTTCACTGTTTTTTTCAGGGCATTTGCTGTGGAAATGGGTCCACCTCAGAAAACTGCTTAAGTACATTTGTTGAGGACTATACAATGCTGACGCATGTGTGTCAGCAGAGCAGTGTAAGGTGCTTCATCTGCAGCTTGTGAGCCACATCTAATCAAATATTTTGAAGACATACTGAATGAATATAACCAGATAGCACAATATATGCAGTGTTTTTTTATACATGAGTTGTAAGAGAACTGTAAGTGAAGCATGCCTTTTGCACACTTCTATGAATACTAATCATTATTTTAGGCACCACGAAAACAATAGTACTGTTGTAGCTGACACAGCATCCCTAGTGGAGCAGGGTATCTTTATAAAGAATGGAGAACTTCCGGCACTTTGCCCAGTGGAACCCACAGAAATCTCCCAGGCTTCAGCTAACACTGGAATGTAAGTTAATGGTTAGTTAACAGCTGAAAGCCAGAGCTAACATAGAAAAAAATTAGAGAAAACTAAAGAGACCTAATCATGCTCTCCAGCTTCACTGACCTCTGCATAGTAGTCAGAAGAACCAGATTTAATTTCAGCAAAATCCATATTTCAGTTTTTCTTTTCATTTAACAAAGGAAGGAAAACAACAACAATTTAAAAAAGGATTGTTAGCCACAAAACACATTTCTTAAAGAGAAAAAAAAAAAAAAGGAAAATTGTTGTGGTCAGTTTAAATATTTTGCTTGTTAAAATCAAAACATTTTACCCTAACATTCTCTAT
The DNA here is from genome assembly GCF_037157495.1 of Lathamus discolor. Classification (NCBI taxonomy): domain Eukaryota; kingdom Metazoa; phylum Chordata; class Aves; order Psittaciformes; family Psittacidae; genus Lathamus; species Lathamus discolor. Next base: position 47,341,040 of record NC_088884.1, on the reverse strand, counting down.
TTCAAAATATTTTGAAACTTTTTATGTAGAAAAACCTCAGCACAATGGATTTCCATTCCAAAGCCTTATGAAACAAACTATTGCGGTGTTCCATTCTGGAACTAATGACACATGATGGTTTTTGACGTTAAAAAAAGGCTGGGTTTAAAAAAAGAAAGTTTTTCGACCATCCTTTGTTTTTTTTTACAATTTGACATTTTTTGATTTTCATGGAAAATCTCCTGAAGTTTAGGTGCATTCTCTTCCTAGCCTATTAAGTTACATTTTAGTCTGGAATCTGATCAACATAAACCTTCTTCTCATAACTTATGGGCAAATGCAAAGTATCATAGGAGCTATAGAAAGAAATTACTGGAAAGGCATTGCAGTTGAAGAGAGAGTAACAGTGCAGGTAGATGCGCCTGTACGTCTGCCAAAGATCTTTACTAAACTCAGAAGTGTATTATTTATTACCTCTACAAAAGAAAAATAAAGTTAAAATAAACCTAGGATTGGTTGACAAAAATACTTTGTGTTATAAATATATATTTGACACATTTTTTAGTATTTATACCATTAAATATGAGTGCTGTTTACTGTTTCTGTGGTTGTTCTTGTTAGCATCAATACTATCACTGCACAATGCAGTTTTTAGTTTTCAGTGGTTTTACATACTGTATATATCAGAAGAAATGAACTTACTCATTCGATGGCCTGCCATCAGACTAGAATCCACCCATGTAAATTATATATTCATTCCTAAATTTAAATTCAGTCTTATGACACTACAACTTGCTAGATATTTTGCCTTTTCTTAAGGACTAAGGAACAGATTTTCCCATAGACCCAACTGAGCTTATGGATAGAGCACTGCTAATGAAGCTGCTCCTTCGCTTAGGTGAATTTCTGATGGCTAAGGAAATCTCTTAAAGAAAAAGACAGGACAAGGAGGCAGTAAGAGGAAGCATAGTGATAAATTTGCCTTTTTTTCCTATGCCATCAAACTGTTCACAAAAGTCAGAGAAAGCTTTGGCTGCCTTGATGATTGCATGCGTTTCTTCTTATCACAAACCACAAAATGAGCCAGCTGCCAGGATCCAGTTTCATCTTTCTTTGTTTTGTGGGTTGTTGGGGTTTTTTTTAAGAACTGAAAACACTTTCAATAAATCTCCCCACTTCTCCGTCTGTGAAAATTCTCTCATCTGTTGCTTATTGATGCTTTTTTATATGTCTTTTGAATACTGCACTTTTTTTTTTTTTTTTTTTTTTTTAATAATTTAGTGTTTCCAACATTTACAGAGCTTTTGTCCAAAACATTCTTTTTTCCTTTCTCTGTTTCCGTAATCTGAAGGGTTATGGTACATTTTCTTTAGCCAAAAAAGTATGATATTCAGTAATGAGTTTTTTAAAAAAATGAAGTGACATCTACATGCTTTCCCAAAAGCTGACACTGAAAATTGTTGTTCTTGGAACCCTGCCTGTCCATGTTTCCTCTCTAGCTGGTATTCACAAATGTATTTCTCTCCATCTCTCTCCTTCTCCTATTCTTTTTGTTTTCTCACTAATAGGAAGGGGACAAGCAATTCCTCAGAGAAACAGCCACGCACCAGCTCAACCCAGAGCGCTATGTCCACACTTTTAAAGATTTGTCTAATTTCTCAGGATCTATAAACATTTCCTATCGCTACCTAGCTGGCACGCCTTTGCCAAGGAAAAGTAAGTAACTGTAATCTGAATGTTATGAAATGAGATAATTTTAAAATGGCTGAAAACCACATAGTCCCTGTGATATTTCTAGGCAAGAGGGGCTGAGTTAATCAGTGACAATCTCAGAGAGTTAGTGAGACAGATGTCTCTCTCTGCACAGGCGGTTCCTGGGCAGCTGTTAGGTCAGCCTGGCCTCACAGCTTGGTTACCTGCTGATCAAATGCCTGACTTGTAGTCATCCCACAGACAGCACTTAGACGGTCTGTGGGAGCACATCGTTGTGGATCTCCATGCAGGCCAGATGATTTAGAAAGCAGGAACAAGGCACGTGCTGGTGGTGATCCATAACCACCCCAAGACTGTACTGTCCACATCTGTCTTGTATAACCAGTAAATCCAATTTATGGTATGCTGGGTTCACATAGATACACCTCTCAGGTCCCCTGTTCTGCCAGTCTAACAGCTGTAAATAGGTCTCCTTGTTCATTTAGCTGTGATAAGAAGGAAGGTGAATTGCGCTATTATGGGGACAGTAAAGGAGGAGTCTTCTTGCAGCCATCTTCAGATGGATTATCTAGATATTCTGACTCTAGGCAGGGTTCAAGACTTTCATCTTGAAGTGAAATACTGCCATACCTAATTTTTAGACAGGTGTCACCTGGGTTCCAAACTGATCATTTCACAAACATAAACAAGGGTCAGAAGTCCAAGCACAGAAGCTAAAATAAAATCATCCATGATTTGTTGATATTCATAGAAAGCCAGAAAAGTTTTTTTCAGATTAGATTTGAGAAATCTGGGGCTCTGCAGGCAGTGTAAACGGCTTCTGGGGGTTGTACTTCACTGTACAAGCGCATTTTGAGCAGACTTAAGCCTTGGGGGAAACTCTGAATCAGTTTCTCAGAGCAGTCTTTTACAAAACACAATGTTTTAAGAAAGTTGGGGTAGGTTCAACTGAAGTATGACCTGTCAATTATAAAGTCTTAACATTTTTTACATCAGAAGTTAGAAAACAATAGATATATTAGAACATACCTCAGCATACTCATTTCGACTGCTGGCAAAAATGCAATGGCAGTGACTCCAAACAGCAGAGATGAACATTTTTCTCTTATAATTAAGATGCATATCTCCCTAGAAAGATGTAACGGCATTAGAAAATATTTATACAACCACGGGTATGAGGTAGTAATTTCTTTTCTACTTTGAAATAATATCTAAATTACATTTTGCAACTGAAGTTCCCTGTAAAATGCACAAGGAGTCCTGAAAGCTGGTTAGAAGAAGAACTACCAGCAAGGTAAAATCGGACAAATTCAGTTAAAACTTAACACACAGAAAAATGTATTCATGCAATGTTCATAAAAAAATTATACTTAAGAGTAACTAGTCTTGTAGAGTGCTTGGAATGATAAAAGTTTGGCAATTAATTAATATATAGCTTAAGTTGTTGTGCTGCATTTTGTTGCTCCTTGTGTGAATCATATCTCCTAATCCCTTATCTTTTAGCAGATTTTATAGCCTTAACATTGTCTGTGTGGTTTCCTCTACCAGGCATATGTGTGCACACTGCTTTGGCTTTTGTCCACTACATGCCATTCCTTGCAGTTAACAAGTGAATGTTTAATACAATAGTCTTTTTATGTCTATTTGCTTGTGATGTGATTCTTCTTTCGTGAAAAAGCAATAAACATAATTTGTTGCATGCAGCTTAGTAAATTCACTTACCAAATTTCTATGTCTTCACTATTTTTTATAGTGAAGTTTTACTAGTTTTATATAATGTAAGCACAGCTCTGGAGAATAGCTTCGTGGTGGATTTTTTTCAATGTGAGATACTCAGTTTTTGTTTGAATTGTCTTTTGTACAGGGTATCTTACCATTGGGCTATCCTCTGTGAAACGGAAGAAAGGAAACTACTTGCTTGAGACCATCAAGTCCATATTTGAGCAATCAAGTTATGAAGAACTCAAAGAAATTGCAGTGGTAGTGCAACTGGCAGATTTTGACTCAGCCTGGTGTGAAGGGATGGTCCAGGATATTTCACAGAAATTTGCACACCATATAATCGCAGGCAGATTAATAGTGATTCATGTCCCTGAGGAGTATTATCCTGTACTGGAAGGTCTCAAAAGAAATTACAATGACCCAGAGGACCGTGTGAAGTTTCGATCCAAACAAAATGTAGATTATGCTTTTCTTCTTAACTTTTGTGCTAATCTTTCTTACTATTATGTGATGCTAGAAGACGATGTTCGGTGCTCAAAGAATTTTTTGACTGCTGTTAAGAAAGTAATTACCTCACGAGAAGGGTCGTACTGGGTGACTTTGGAATTCTCCAAACTGGGTTACATTGGAAAGCTTTACCATTCCCATGACCTCCCACGCCTGGCCCATTTTTTACTGATGTTCTACCAAGAAATGCCTTGCGATTGGCTGCTTATCCACTTTCGTGGGCTGCTGGCTCAAAAGGAAGTGATACGTTTTAAGCCATCTCTGTTCCAGCACATGGGATACTACTCATCTTACAAAGGAGCTGAAAACAAATTAAAGGATGATGATTTTGAAGAAGAATCATTTGATATCCCTGACAACCCACCTGCAAACTTACACACCAACATGAATGTATTTGAAAACTATGAGGCAAGCAAGGCTTACAGCAGCATTGATGAGTACTTCTGGGGCAAAGCTCCTTCTACTGGAGACTTCTATGGGATTGTGTTTGAAAAGCCCATTAAAATCAGTAAAATTAAAGTTGTCACTGGAACTGAAGACCGGCAAAATGACATTTTGCATCATGGGGCCCTGGAAGTAGGAGAAAAGATTGTAGGAAGTAAAAATGGGAGACAATGCACCACTTACTTGAGATTAGGGGAATTCAAAAATGGGAATATTGAAATAACAGATGTAGAGCACAAAGTTCTGTTTGATATTAACTGCATGAGAATACTTGTTACCAAAAGTCAAAAAGAATGGCTGATCATTAGGAGCATTAGCATCTGGACTTCTCAAACACCAAATCAATAAAGTCAAGTCACCTGAGAAGGTACAGAATGCATACAGTCAGCTGGGTCCCAACTTGTGCCATTCCCTAGAAAAACTGACATTTCCAGCTCTTCACTAAAACCACAAAAAATCTGGGGAAACCACAAAACAAGCAAAGCAATTTATTTTTTACTAGTTTGCCCAGGCAATATACAAATATTTGTTGGAATTTTTGAATTTTATAGGAAATGCAAAGTTCTCAAACCTCACTTGAGATCTTGAAACCCTTTTTTATTAACATTTCTCTGTGACAGAGATCATCCGGACTAAACAGGACTAAACAAAACATCCTATAATTACCAAACGTTTTGAAGCTATGACCAGTTCGTTGTGAAAAGAAATGAGATTGCACTTTATGCACATATAAATTTAACATGTTGTGGTAGTATGTATTTGTACAATAGCTGGTGATGTGTTTCTTTTAAAGGCAGTTGTGACAAGGAAATCTGCCCTGAAACTGGCAGTTTCATTTTGAGCACTGTAAGAAAAAAGCGTGGCTAATCATTGCAACTCCTTTTCAAAAGGGAATGTATGTAAAATTATAAATCTGACATGACAACTATGTATAAAATACATAATTGCATCTGTTAGCCTGTGTCAACAAATATCTTTTGTTCTTTTTCCTGCGTCCTTTCACTGAAACAAGCACTACTTGGATTCTATATTTCTTCGGGGACCAATTCACTCTCCTTATTCAAAAAAGATGCCCCACAGTAAGCAAACACTCTGCTTGAGTACAGATGTCACTATCAAACCCAAGCACGTCAAGGGCAGCACTGTCTACTTAGACAGGCATCTTAACAGATCTCAGCTTCAACATTTTCTGTTCCTTTGCAATATGCAGTACTCCCTGTGAGAAATTTTCACACAGCTGAATACTACAGCATGCTTTCAAAGGCCTGCTATGCCTTCCATATCTACATGTACAGTCCATGTTTGATCCAAATGTAAAGTGTACCAGGTTAACCAATTGGAGGTGAATGCAATCACCAGACTTTCCCAGATGATGTCTAGCCAATAGGCTGGACACAAAATGAAGAATCTTGATTCAATGAAAAGGTAATACGTTTCTAAGTTTACTTCCCCCCACACCCTCCTTCAGTTTTCTAATTCTGATCATGTTAGTTTTGTAGACATCTTACTACTCCCTTTGGTTATTCCCTGTAAGTTTATTTTGCCTAGCTTTAGCCAGTGAGCAGAAAAGTTCCCTCAGTCCTCATGACTGCAGCATCAGATCTGGGCTTTTAGTGCTTCACACAAGGAGATTGTATAGCTGTATGATCTATACCATTATGCATACATTTGGATTAGCAGTATCTAGAGGAAAGGTCCTCTAAGAAATTATTTAGACTTTCTCAGAAGACACACTAAGAAATCAAGAAGTAACAAGTGTGACACAGATGAACACTATATCGGAAATCTTATTAATACTGTAGTTATCAATTGTATGTATAGGCTTTACTTAAACCTGGAAGGCAAGGGTTAAGTTTCAAGAATGACCGCACTGACCAAGACTGAAGAAATTACTATACTCAGTACATCCAAACTTAACATGTCTATGGGTAGGGTAACTTATTAAAAAATCTACACAAAATAGCAATGCAATTACTTTTCCTGGTTCAGAAATCGTGATAAATTCAGGTTTGGGTTTGGAAAATCCCCCAATACAGAGAAAGGGTAAATTTTAAAATAATTCTTCTGACATATCGGAAGATATATCTACATAACTCAGAAAAGCACCCTCTTGTCAAAGAAAGTCTTTGTTTCTTAATGCACATTTAAATCTCTATTATTTATATACATATATTCTGTAAAATAGACTAAAAGAGGCATACATGTTCGCTCTGTAAAGGAAAATTATACAATTATTTTAATTAAAAATACATGCTAATCTCAAATGGTTACAAATATTCATGACAGACTTTTTAACAGTGGTCTTCCAGTAACTAGTTGATAATTAATCATTAGTCAACACTGATTTTTTTTCATTAACTGTTATTCTTCTATTTTTCCTTTCCTTGGTCATTAACCATTAGTACCAAAGCAAACATAACTAGGTTAACCAGCAGTGTTGCCCTTACCTTTATTCAGAAATGAAGTCCAACTCAATCTTCTAAATTAGAGTGGAAAATATACTTACCTTGAGGTTTAAAATTTTCTTGTAATCAAAATGGACTGCTAGTACAAATTAAATGCTCTCAACATAAACCTGAAGTGACTTACATGATATTTTTTAATTATCAGCTAAACAAAACTGATTTCCTTTTTGAATCCACAGTAGTAATGAATCTGATCTTTGATATCATGGCTTAGCAGTGAGAAAGAACACTCATCTGGCTGTTACGAGTCTGAGAGGGTCAAACCCTCAAAGGAGTTCCCTCAAAGGAAGCTTTCTTTGGGTGTGGATAGTGGCATGTGCTGGGAATGAGAGGCATACACCAGTCTTCCTGTTGAATTTGAGTTGATTTGGATAAAAACCACCAACAATATGTTTATTGCAGGAGAGGTAAGAAAGCAGTTCTGTAAGCTACTGTTTCAAGCACTCACCATAATGCATGGGTCCCAGCTTTCCTTCATAGAGTGTATATTTTATCCAACTTATTCATATGAACAAGGTTGACCCACCCCCCCCCCCAAAAAAAAACCCACAACAAAAAAAAAAACCAACAAAAAGCTTTAAAAATATTTCAGAAAATTATGTTTGAAGATTTGTTTTCTTTCTTTGTGTGCTAGGAAAAGTTATTTCCTCTAAGAGAATTACTTAATCAGACATGCATATGTTCACTAATACTTCTCGAATTTTGGATTTCCTTTCTTTTTACTGATAAAGCAGAACATTATCAATGTCACAAAGCTATGTTCATTGGTGTATACTGTTGGTTCTGTTGGTGTGTATTTCCTGGGTTCATTTGTGGACTGAAGATTAAACATCAATATTTTCACACTGAAATGCCAATACTGAAAATATTACACTGTAGTCTGCACAGTGATGGATCTATTCTTCACTAATGTATATGTATTGTTCCTATTGACACTGTTTGGGTTTCCTCATTGTATAATGTCCCTGGGCCATTTTTTCTTTTCTTAACTAAAAGCCAGTTTGTCTTCTTTCTTCACACAGTATAATCTCTCTGACAGGGAATTCTTGGGAAGTAAAATACTACTCACTGTGAATTAAAAGAAGAATTGAGTCCACTGTTCAGTGCAGAATAAACAAATACAGAAGACAGCAATTTTTAAGCAAAAGAGTGATAGCATATTTACTGTATGTACTATATTAAAAATAGTTCACTAAGGTGCTATATGAATGTGTTCTTTTTAGATCGATGTTGTAACATGATGCTCTTTTTCTTTCTGCTCAGTATTCTCTTGTGTTAGACATACGTTTTTGCTTTTACAAAGGGAAATAGGGAACTTGTTCATTATTGAATAATTAACATTTAAATAAAGAGCAAACTATAACACCTTACAAAATATTTCATCTTGGAAAACTATTAAAGAAAGAAAGAAATACAAAACCAAAAACATGTCTAAGCATTGTCTGACCGTCTTCAAAATTGCAGCTTTCACTGTGAAGCATTTCAGAGATTCTGATGGAAATGATAGTCCTTTCTACTCTCATGGCAAATTTGCAGTTTTGTTAAACTATATTTCAATAAGTATTTAAATATAAGCACTAATGCAGATCATGTATCATGAGCTCAAGGAGTGTCGTATCCTCAAATAGTCAAAAGTACGGGTACTCATGACCTTTAGAAGCACCGTCAGACATGTAGACTAAGGCTAGACTGCTGCAAAAAATTGAAAGAGGAGCACATCCAGAACTATCTCAGTGTACAATGGCTGTCTAATATCTGTTTCTCTCTACTGACTATGGTAGGAGGAGCCTATGCAAGTGGCTTGGCCTGAATGTTAATTTCCTGGATAATTAGAGACACATGAGATCCGTTTCTTTTGCGTGATTATATATAAATCCAGATAAAAACATGTGATACTTACAAACCTTTACAGATAATTTCCTATCATTAGCACCACTCTTCACAGCAGGGATGCTCAGTATCTTCTTCATAAATACTATCCTGCAATTTCAATGAAAACAATTTGCTCAGCTTTAAAATAAGAAATATGAATCTCCATCTTGAATCTAATGCACTATTTATTACAGGTTATTTTTAAAATTAAATTAAGTACAGAGAAATATTAATTACAATAACATCTCCATAATAGTAGCTTGTTCTTAAATTGGCATCTGAGCAGATAGTAGACAGTTTTTCAGCCACATTTCTAGATGTTTTTCAACTGTCAAACTACCTACTACAATGTCCCAAATAAAATTCCACTTTGACACTTGCAAAAAGGCTGTTAAAATTCCACATAGAGCTCAAAAGTACTTTAAGTAGGGTTATATTGCTAATTAAACCCTTTGACAGCCTTTTGCTAGGCTTATGTAAGAGTTTCACATTTAATGAGTAAAGCTGAACATCAAAAGCTGATGCTCATTTCCTCCATTCAGCTGGCTAAATAGCTGCTTTCCTTCTATCTTGCTACTCATTAACACTGGTTTTGGTTTTGCCAGTTCAGGAAAACCTGCCTGGCAGCTAGGGAAATCTCAGGCTACAAATTCTCAAAGGTACACTGTTTGTACGTTCAGAAATGTTCCCATTTCTTAACAGACGTACCATTTTTTGAAAACCATCCTAAGCACAATGTTCAGTTTCTTGGGCTCTTCCTTGCCGCTACTAGAAGTGGATTTTCTTCCTAGACAACTACAGCAAGCAGTAAAAAGAAATATTACCAGGGAAAAAAATAATGACTATGCAATTATAAAAACAAGTTAAAGGGTGATCAGGCTTCATCTATCTTGATCAATTTAAGTAGAAAAGGTTAAAATACCACGACTGAAAGAAAAGGTTAAATTAATATTATATGTGTATATTTCTGCTGTATGACCGGACTGAACTTATCATTTACAGGTGGCCATTTGTCAGAGTACCATCATTGTATTAACCCTTTTACAGGAAAAGTGAGCCTGTGATGACCCCTAGAACTGCTTTTTTCTACTGTTCCCATTTAAAAAAAAAAAAAAGATTTAGCCTTCAAAAGTATTGCCTTGGGCATGCACATTGAAGTAGTACACAAAGAACAATCTTTGTCCTGTGTCCAGCCTGCTATACTGCAACGCTGGAATACTTATGTCTACCAGAGTGTGGGTGGAAATGTAACAAGGAGTAGTTACTATCCTTGCTACAATACCTGTAATATTTTTCAAAATAAATGTAAGATATGTAGAGACTCTTTGGCTTAACGCCCTTCTCTTTATCACTGTACCATTCAGTTTTCTTTTAACTGTAGATACCACATTTTCAGATGCTTAACCTCGGCCAAAAGTGCATATAACCCAAGAGGACACAGCATAGTTCAAAGGAAATTTGACAAGTTATTGTATACTGTGCTTCCTCAAATGCACGTTTATCTTGTTCTGATAACCTTGATTTAGAATTCCTGCCAAATGGCACTCTAGATATGCAGTTTAAAACACTTTGTTGTTCTTTTTTTTCCTTAGTATACCTTTCACCACTAACAGCAGAGATCTTTAGGTAAAAGTTAAACCCTTACACCAATATTTGCTACTACTAAAAGTCCCTTGCTTTGCACTGATGCCACTTGGCATATTTCAGTTCATCTGCAACTTTAGAGTCTACTCTAATTTCATGTTACATCTTCACCAGCACGCACAGGTACTCCCTCACTCTGTGTTTAGTATCAATACGGCATAAATGAACATAATCTTGGGTAAATATTTTCAATCCACTTTCACCTCCATTTAGGAAACTGGGACTGTTACTGTTTATTTCTCAGAATTGCTTCCTTCATTTGGCCATTGCTCACTACATTTAGATTCCACATCTGCTGAAAAGACAATAAGCATGCTATAATGAGACACCCATTTAAAGGAGAACTGCTAATTCTCCTTTTTTTTTTTTTTTGGTGTAATCTAAAGTTGCACTATCTGATTTTTTTCAAAATTATTTGCATACCTTTTTACCTCTGTGAAAATCTCATAAAGCAAACTGGTTTTATTAATCACCCCTGCAAATGGATCCTGGCAGCAGTCTGGTTTTTCATTTGCAAAGTGAGCCAGGTTTCTTCTCTCCTTCGCAGTGCTGAATAGCTTAAGGAAGAAAAAAAGCCCAAAACAGGTCTCCTCTCTAGTGGTTGTCTACCACTTTCAAAGACAAAAATTTTTCCATCTGTTTCCTCCTTTCTCTCCCTCAAAGCTGCATTTTTAAATAAAAAAGTAGTCCTCCTTTTTCCTAATGCTTCATCTCACTCCCATCTGCACACTTGTATTTTTTCTTTTGGAAAGGGGCAGTTTTAGTTTATGCAGAAACATTTGGGGAATAAATGACACGACACCACCAAAAATTTTTTTCAAGTCTATTTTTTTTTAAGCATTACAAATGAGATATGCAATATGTTCCATCAAAGGCGATAAAATGTTTGCTCAAGCATGTTTGGGTTAGCTGCTCCTCACACAAAAACAAACAAAAAGGTTTTTCAGGTAAGTAACAGTGCATGTGCATGTGAATGTGCATTAACAAAAAAGTTGCAAGAAACCACCCCTATAGATGCCTTGTGCACCAAAGACTTCTGCACTTAGCTCTCTGCTTAAGGAGTGAAACAATTTTTTTATCAAAGCAGTGTGTCAGAACTTTTCTACAGTTAATCACTCTTTCTTCTGATACTAAGCCAATTCCATAGAATACAATCTCTAGTGTAATATCTCCTGCCAAGCTGTTGCATGAATTTTGTAAACAGATGTTACTTTTCCTGAACATTAATTATAAATAATACATTTACCTTAACCATAAACTATTGCTAAAATATTTCTTCTTGTCTTGTTCTATTTGAAAGCTTACTTTTTCAAACTGAGGAAATATATTTGCTCTTTTCAATAGCTTTAGCAAAAATATTCCAGATTAGGAGCCAGTGTGTATTCTGGTATGAATCTGGATTCTACCAGTGTTCTTATAGTATATTTAAGAAAAGGCATTTAAGCTATAACGGTATATTTAAGCATTTATTTATTCTCAAAAACATTGGATTATCTTTGTTTCAGGGCTTTGTGAGGAAAAAAATGCACAACTAAGACTATGTTATTGGAAAAATTCCCTTTCCCAAGCTTTCATTTTCCCTGCCATCAGCAAGTCCTCATGTTTCTCCAGTTTAACTTCATGAAACCCAGTCTCTTTGTATCATGTATTTATAACACCACCACAAAATTAAGTCAGATCTCCATCAGGTTTGCATTTAGTTCAATGAACTTTAATCTTTTTGTGCTTTTTATACTCCCGCTTATGAAAGATTGAACAGTTATCTTCCACTGTCTTAAAGAAGAAAATATTGCAAAGTTCCAGTTGATATATCTCATAGTTTTGATAATTAGTAGCTAGTAGTTGTGTTTATCTACTTATTTTCACAGAGATAGCTCTTCAGTCTCTATCTGGGGGAGAGGGGAAAATGTTTGTATTTCTACAGCAACTATTTCTGACCACCTTCTTCATATCCTCATTTTGCTACTTCCACGTTCACTTCATGCACACACAGAGTGAAAAAAAAAATAACCACATAAACAAATAAACAGAAAGGCATTGTAAGCAATAGGTTTCTGGTAGAGAGAGAAGCATGAGACAGGGGATTAGAAGCTCTCTTAAATATTCCAAGTTCAGTACAAAGAAAGCTAAAGAACATTTTCTCCTGCTGCCCTGCCTTTTCATTGTGACATTTCTTTCATTTCATGTGCCTCTGTGGATAAGTGATCTAAAGCTCACTGCATTTAGTGGGAATTTTTCTATTAACTTCGCACTACTTTGCAATGCTACTTCAGTGATAAATCTTCTGTCATGTAAGCCAGGTTGCTCTTTGGTCAAACTACACCATGCTGTGTGGATGCACCCTCTAGCTGCCTATATGTTTTAAATTTGAGATAAATTACTAACCCAGCAAACATTTATACAGATGTTTAAGTTACAAAGGTGGCTACTCCTACTGAGATTGGATACTGGAGCCAAACTTGGCATTCTATATCACCTATAAGACTCCTTGGGCGTGCATTATAGCACCATAGGCCTCCAACGTGCATGCAGCCAGCCGACAGTTCAGGTACAAAACCTTACCACTCACCAGCTTTTGTTGCATTCCCCTCTCCTCACTTTGCTTAAAGTTACAGCCCCAGCAGTGAATAGGCTGGAAGAAATTGCTCACCAAAGCCACTGCTCAATGCAACATCTTTGTGTAAGCCTACTTTCAGCAGTATTTTAAATACTCTGTCAGGCTGGGCACCTGGTATTGCCACATGCTGCCTTCTGCTCCTGCTCCACCAGGCAGTAGTAGCTGGCAGGGAGCTGGCTGTACAAATCCTTCTGCTGGCCCTTAGAACAGGCACTTTTTTCTTTCATATTTCCTTCCTTACACAAAACATTTGTGCCATTATTTGTGGAGCTATCACATTTTAGTGCAGCAAGTTTTGAAATATCAATGTAATAAAGATATTAAGAAAAAAAAAGAATAAGAAAAAAAAAAAGCTTTTACTTCTAAAGTTTTCAAAATTAGCCACTTACAGTAGATCAGCGCCAGTAACAAATTAACAAATTAAGAGACATCTCTTCCTTTTTTTTTTTTTCCCTTTAAATTTAGTGGGGGGTTTTCTCTCACATTTTTAGTTGCAGGGGTAACTAAAACCAGAAAACAACAGCAACTCTTTCACACCCTTACTTCCTAGTTTGTATAGATTTCGAACTTTTCAATAATTACCCATATGGAAACATCTACCATCTGGTGACCATACTTTGGTCAGATGCTCTGCTCCCGGTAGTCAGAATGCCTTGGAAAAATTCCTAGTTCTTAAAAAAGAAAACAAATATTTGTCTATGCCAGGATAGTCTGTGGGCCAGATGCTTATCTGAATTACCCTGGTGCAAATAACTACTTCCAATACCACCAGAAAATCAAAAGCTATACCTAATATTTTTCCTTCTTATTTTCTTCATTTTGATGATGTAATTAAACAGACTAAGGTGATTAAAATAATGTGAAAAGCCTTCTAAGGAGAACAGAATCTTTAGTTTAACGCAGAGTAAGAAAGCAGAGCTTTAAATTCCCTTCTCTCACACAAAAGCAAGTGCTAAAGCAGAATTCCCAACAATTTGAACCTTTGAAGGAATCTGGAACAGAGATTCCCTCCTCCTTCGTCATCTCACTATTAGCTAAAAAAAAAAACAAGCACCTTTCTTCCAAAACAGTCTTTAAAGGATAAAATTTGTAATTTCACTAATGGGGCGTACATCTACTAGGACTTTTATGAGAGTTTCTCGTGTTTATCCCACACTTCTAAAACGCTGCACTGAGTAGCTTAATTGCCTTCACTGCACTTGTCTTAATAGACCCAGTTTTACATTTTAAGTCTTTAATGGCATAAAATTTCACAATCCAGCATTATTTCTGTTCTCCCTGTTTACTGAAGTTTTCAGACAAAAATGTGAGAGACACAAAGAAACAATTAAGAAGAATGTTTATAGCCTTAAGGAGAATTGTTCATTTTTTATGTTGGAAAACAGATCTTTTCTCCCATATGGCACCTCAGAACAGAGTTTTTGGCACTCAGACTGCTATTTGAAACATATTCCTAAGTGCTAATGCACCTTTTATTTTTTTTCCACTTGGCTGCTTTTTTAGTTTTCTGTTCTATGCAACCAATGTCTATTATGAACCTTTGGAATTTTCTGTGTTGTGTTCATTTTTTGTTTGTTTTTTTCTTTTTATTTTTCAACTGTACTGGAATCCAGATAAGGACATGCTAACAGTGAATCTTTGGAGATTGGTAGGTTTTTTTTCTTTTTTTCATTAGAATGGGAACTATTTGTAAGAAACAGTTAATCTGGTAAACTGAGCTTGTATTGGATTTTTTACCATTACAAAAGAAAGGATACAGAATGAAGCAGGGTTAACTTGCCAGAGACCTGTTACTGAAGGGCGTTTTTCCTTTGGAATGCTCTGCCATGCTTTGGTAGTGAGCATTTAGGATGGCATACTGGATTGCATGTAAATAGCAAAGCAGAGAAATTACTTCAGCTTAAACTATTCCCTGAGTCTGAAAGTAGCAATTCCAAAATCACTAAAGAGGAATCAGACATAAGAAGGGGACAGCTACTAACAAGGCAAAGGATGACTGAGATGTCTCTAATACTCTCAAAATATTCTATAAATATTTCAAACTTAATCTGAAAACCACTGAAATTAAAAGGAGCATACACCTTCATTTCAACAGGCCTTTGATCACATCCTAATTTGGAAATTATGCCTAACTATTAAACTAAAGTTAGCACTTTAAAGTAAAAGCTTTAAAGCAAGGCACTTTAAAAGCTTTAAAGCAAACACGTTAAAGCAAAAGCCATGAAAGTTAAATATTGTTGGTTTTGATGTTTTTCAAGAAAACCTATTCAGAATTCATGCAAAATTTAACCAAAAGTAGTTACCACCATTTCCCCTAAACTGAAAAGAAAAGGTTTGTGGTCCTGCCCCACTTCTGTTTTTGTCTTTTCACCACCTCCCTACGCTGTCCTGGTACAAGTAGCCAGTGAGTCAGATAGTGAATCAAAGAAAGGAATAAAACACGGATTATAAACAAGAGAGAAATAAAAACTTTGCTGTTAGTTCAGTTACCATTTGACCATATCTGCATTTGTTCTGGCATAGCTGAGGGATTGGAGCTAATGTGATTCAGTTAGATGGAAAGAAGACACTGTGTAGTTAATGACTAAGCAGTTGTCTGTAGCCCCAAGATATTTATAATCCCTTTCTTTTAGTATCTGTATTAGCACATAATCTTCTTACTGTCTCAGATCTAAAGACATAAAAATGATAAATCAAGAGATTGAAAATAAAAGTGTTAATCCAAGTAGATGAAATAAAGCAGAAAAACACTATGAGATACCAAGACCGTAAAGTAAAACTATATCAGAGACACCACCTGTGTCAAGGTCTCCATGTCTTTTCATTGTTCAGCTGCAAATATTTTGGTTTGATTTTTCTTCTTCTTTGGCTTTTTATAATTTTACATGGAATGTAATATAGGGCCATAAGAAAATCACTCCAAAATAGTCATCATCTATCAGATTATCCATCTTAAACACCTGTAAACAAATTCTCTAACTTTATTCATATCTCCTGCTACATTTTTACTAACTGTTGTTACAGACAAGCATTTTCCACACTGTAAAATTACTCTGACTTGAGAACTTCAGTTTGACATACATAAATTAAGACTTATTTGAATACCAGGTATGGATTTAAAGTCACCATAGCCAAAGAGGTGAACACTTGCTAGCAGACTGATAAAGACAGCTGAATATAAACCTGGAACTTTACAAATGAGTTAAGAAAATTAAAGCCAGAATATCTAAGAATAATTTTCTGGTTGTATTTAAAAACATCTTCCAATTACAGCTTATAAGTCTATCAATTATTTTCAAAAAAAAAAAAACATAAGCACATGCACATTTTTAATATATAATGAAAGCACAAACATAAACGAATGTGTATGGCATGTAATATTACTGTCTAGAGAGTGTGTGGCTGCAGAGAATAGCCACAGACACTACTGCAGGACCTTGGATTTGTCCCAGTTTCTGTGTTTAGATGTCTACCTTCAGTGTGTCCCATACTTCCCACTATTTTGTGAAGGTTCCTACTTCACACAAAACACTCAAGAGTTTGAGAAGACAACTCATGCTGTCTGGAGGCAAACTTCATTGCCAGTAAACAAATTTCATAGTGAGAGGATGCAAAATCATGGCAGTGGTGCGGAAAGAATGCTGTGGGAAAAAATAGAGGAGTGTTTTTCTGGCATAGTTGAAAAGGTAGAGATAGAAAACAGAAGACTAATTAAATTAAGTCTTGTACAATCTTTTAATGTAATTTAATGTAATTTCCACAATCACTTGACTTTTTTAAGATTGAAAGGGACATTTGAAATTGCATAGTTTGGTAAAATGACTTCAATTTTCTGTTTGCAAGATGAACAGGAGCTTTCTTTCAACTTTAAAAATTATGGTATCAGAAAAAAATTATGGAGACAGACTGTAAGGCTGGAAAGGCTAAAACTACATCAATCCTTTCCATTTCATAGAGAGCTGGACACAAAAGTTGTGACCTTTGGTAAAGCAGGTTTTTTTTTTAAATATTACAAGGGTAGGAAAAAAAGCTTCTGGTATAGTCAGGACCATTGGGAGGCATGTAGAGACTGAGAGATGTCAGACAGCCATAGCATAGATTAATAACAGATGAATTCAGAAAGGCATGAGAGAATACAAAAAAAATAAAGATGAAAAATGCCAACCAATAAAGTTTACACTCACATAAATTATTTTCTCTGAGATGTAACTAAAGAAGCCAACAATTCAGGCAAAATTATATCTAATTATAGCCAATGGGACCTAAGAAGTTAGGTTTGGAGACACCAAATCTCTACCAGAATTACATGCAAGATTTCAGTGTGAAGGCTAGGTTCTGAAGTATGTGCATAAGGCCTAAAGCTGAGTCTGATATTTTCAAATTTATCCTATCTATATGTGTGTTATCAGCCTGCTTGATTTATTCGATTACAGTCTCATTTTTTTCATTTTTTTTTTTACTTCTATTACAGATTTGTGTAAAATATCAGAGATGTACCCACAATATCTCACATCTGCAATTCTGCTTGATTTAAGTTAAAAGTTAGGTTAATAAAAGAGGAGGAAGTAGAAAAAGAAAAGATAAATGGCCTAACCTTTCAGTATTTTCACATTAATTTAACTTTACTCTTGTCAATAAATGGGAAAAATTTGTAATTGTTCTTGAACAGGATTTATCCTGATTATTGTTGTTCAGCTCCATGTTAGGTATTATTTGGTAGCAGAGCTATCTGAAATCCAGGGTGATCACTAGGGTATGGGGTCTTAGGTAATAAACAGCCTTCAGAAGTGTCAGCTGGTGGACAAGTATTACTATTCTCCATGATAAAAACCATCAATAAAATTCAATATCAAAGCAAACTGAGACATCTGGTTTAAAATAAACAGTATAGGAGTATCTACAGTCAGTAGAGAGAGATGCTGTCACCAGAGAGGTATTAATTGCATGCTAGGCTGAGTTAAGCACCAAAAAGAGAAGCCAACACCTTGAGACGCTTCTCTTGCGAAAAGCTTGTAATGTGACCTGGATGACTAGCTTAGACAAGATTCCCAGTGTTGAGTAGACTGGGTGAGTGACACATACCCTATGGTTTTGTTTCACAGGTCAACTTCCCCACACACCACCAACACAAAGAGTATTCAAACTGCTGTTTAAAACTGAAGATGCTTGTCTCTTAATTTTTTTTTTAATATATATGAAAAAGAACAATGTTTGCTGCTAGTTTTCTGTTTTACTAATTTCAATTCATTTCACAAAAACTTGATAACAGGACAATTGGTTTGAAAGACTGTCCATTCTATTGTAACATCTTCTGCCTGACTTTTCTTTCACAGGCACTGATGTTTTGCCCTGATCATTTCAATGTGCATATCTGCAAGGAACAGTACATTGACTGACTAATTAATGGTCTCTGTTATTAAACTCACTTTTCTTCACAACTTCCTTCCATGTTCTAAGAACTGTCTAAATTAACACAGAAGCTTGTCTCAATTAAACAAAAGAAAAATGAAAAAAGAAAAATTGTCATGTTCACACAAAGCAAGCATAAAGTTTTTAAATACCTTTTAGCCTTATTGAGTTAATCATATTCACCAGTAGCTCAATCTTTGGGTCAGAGGCTTATGTACTTAGTGTGAATATCAAGTTGCTCAATGCATAAACCTTGATTCCAAGATGGTTAAAGCTTCCTACTGTAGAAACCTACAGTGTCTAGTTCCAGCAATAAGAACCTGTCAATAACAGAATCTGACCCTTTGCCTTTTCACAGTTCACATACGGCTGCCTTGCTCAAACCCTCTTTAGCCTTGCTCAGTGCTCTTTGTGTATGTGCTGCAATCTGCAGTGCCTAACAGGGAGGAAAACTAGTCACAATTTTAAGCTAATGTTCAGCTTACCAGTTGCTGGTTTAGGCTTTGCTAGGTTTTGTTTTTTTTTTTAATTTCGTTTGTTATTTGGAATAAGGGTACCACCTACTGGCCATAAAAATTGTTGTGAAATTATCTGAAAAATATCATCTTCTGCTCAGTAGCACTTTTTCCTTTCTTATTGATTGAAACAACCTAATTTCATACTTCTCCCGTCATTTCGCACCATTCTGGCCATGCTGATTTGAACAATGTTTCTTTTGTTTTAAATATACATATATCAGTAATGGCCAAAGAATTGAGACGTATATTATGCAACAGGCCATCTGTTCTTGCTTTAGCATACAGTTTTATTAATGCAGGTAAGCATTCAAATGTGAGTGAACAGCTTGATTTCTCCAGTATTAGTCAAGAATGGTCTCCAAAATTATATTCTTTCCTACACAGAAGTGTTCTTACCTCTCTGTCCTTTAAAGACACAGGGAACAACAAAGTCTTCCTACTCATGAAGTTCAGCTCATGTGCCTGACCCTGTCCCGCAGATTTCCTGCCTTTGCAGCAGCATGCCCAAACTCTTCCTCTTCAGCCTTCATGTCTCACCAGCCAGTGTGTGAAGCAGAGAAGAGGGGAGGAAAAGATGGAGCTTCATTTAGGAGTAAACAGAGAAACTATTAAAGCCCTGTAAATGCCTGGATGGATGTGATCTGCCTTGGGTCAGGAGAAACTCAGCAGTTGCTCTTCTCTTTCCTCACCCAGGACACTCACACTGTTCACTCCTTAAACAGCTACATGAAACACCACTGATCCTTTCCAGCCTCACTTCTGAGCCCAAACTCCTGAAAGTTCATGTTTATATATCTTTGTCCTGGACACCCAGTAAAAACAAGCCCCATGAACTCTGCAGCCACTACCTTCACACCTAAAGGCCCAGCCTACCTTTCTTGCCACTAGCCTGCTGATGCCAGACATTCTTCTGGACTCATCCCAGCTTCCCACTGCCACAGATGATCCTTCCTACATAATGCCCTCTCTTGCCCCCAGGCCACAGCCATTTCTCACGAAAATTAATTTGCCTGTGAAGAAAATCTGAATCAGAGCAGATTTGAGCTTGAAAAACTTCATGCAATAAATCATAGAATCATAGAACAGTAAGGGTTGGAAAGGACCTCAAGATCATCTAGTTCCAACCCCCCTGCCATAGGCAGGGACACCTCACACTAAACCATGTCGCCCAAGGCTTCATCCAACGTGGCCTTGAACACAGCCAGGGATGGAGCCACTCACAACCTCCCTGGGCAACTGATTCTAGTGCCTCACCACCATAACAGGAAAGAATTTCCCCCTTATATCCAATCTAAACTTCCCCTGTTTAAGTTTTAACCCGTTACCCCTTGTCCTGTCACTACAGTCCCTGACGAAGAGTCCCTCCCCAGCATCCCTATAGGCCCTCTTCAGGTACTGGAAGGCTACTTCCAGCAGTTCCATGTCCTTTTTATGTTGAGGACACCAGAACTGTACACAATACTCCAGGTGAGGTCTCACAAGAGCAGAGGGGCAGGATCACCTCCTTCGACCTGTTGGTCACACTCCTTTTGATGCAGCCCAGGATACGGTTGGCTTTCTGGGCTGCGAGCACACACTGAAGCCGGCTCATGTTCATTTTCTCATCGACCAGCACCCCCAAGTCCTTCTCTGCAGGGCCACTCTGAATTTCTTCTTTGCCCAGTCTGTAGCTGTGCCTGGGATTGCCCCGACCCAGGTGTAGGACCTTGCACTTGTCGTGGCTGAACTTCATAAGGTTGGCATCAGCCCACCTTACAAGTTTGTCAAGGTCCCTCTGGATGGCATCCCTTCCTTCCAGCATATCAACCGGACCACACAGCTTGGTGTCATCGGCAAACTTGCTGAGGGCACACTCAATCCCACTGTCCATGTCAGCGATGAAGATGTTAAACAAGACAGGTCCCAACACCGATCCCTGAGGGACACCACTCATTACAGGTCTCCAGCCGGACATCGAGCCATTGACCACAACTCTTTGTGTGCGGCCATCCAGCCAGTTCTTTATCCACAGAGTGGTCCATCCATCAAATTGATATCTCTCCAATTTAGAGAGAAGGATGTTGTGTGGGACAGTGTCAAATGCTTTGCACAAGTCCAGGTAGATGACATCAACTGCTTTATCCTTATCCATCAATTCTGTAGCCCCATCATAGAAAGCCACCAAATTGGTCAGGCAGCATTTCCCCTTAGTGAAGCCATGCTGGCTGTCACCAAGCACCTTGTTGTTTTTCATGTGTCTTAGCATGCCTTCCAGGAGAATGTGCTCCAAGATTTTACCAGGCACAGAGGTGAGACTGACTGGTCTGTAATTCCCCGGGTCTTCCATTTTCCCCTTCTTGAAAATGGGGGTTATATTTCCCTTTTTCCAGTCATTGGGAACTTCACCTGACTGCCATGATTTTTCAAATACGATGGCCAGTGGCTTAGCAACTTCATTCGCCAGCTCCTACAGGACACGCGGATGGATTCCATCAGGTCCCACGGACTTGTGCGTGTTCAGATTTTTAAGATGGTCTCGAACCAGATCCTCTCCCACAGTGGGCCCAAGGTCTTCATTCTCACAGTCCCTGCGTCTACCTTCTAAGAACTGGGTGGTGCAGTCAGAGCCTTTGCCACTGAAGACCGAGGCAAAGAAGTCATTCAGAACCTCAGCCTTCTCCAAATCCTGTGTAGCCAGTTCTCCCGAAAGCTTCCTCTGGGGGCCTATTTTGTCCCTAGTCTGTTTTTTGTTTGCTACGTACCTATAGAATCCCTTCCTGTTACCCTTAACATCCCTGGCTAGGTTTAATTCTAACTGGGCCTTAGCCTTCCTAACCTGGTCCCTAGCTTCCCGGACAACATCCCTGCACTCTACCCAGGCCGCCTGTCCTTGCTTCCACTTTTTATAAGCCTCTTTTTTCCTTTGAATTTTCCTCAGCAGCTCCTTATCCATCCAAGCAGGTCTCCTGGCCCTTCTGCCGCACTTCCTTCTAGTTGGGATGCAGCACTCCTGAGCTTGTAGCAGGTGATGCTTGAATATCAACCAACAGTCTTGGGCCCCCCTGCCCACCAGGGCTATATCCCATGGAACCTTACTAAGCCGGCTCCTGAAGAGGCCAAAGTCTGCTCTTTTGGAGTCCAGGGCAGTGAGCTTGCTGCATGCTCTTCTCACTCTCCTGGGGATCTCAAATTCGACCATCTCGTGATCACTGCATCCAAGGCTGTCCTGGAGTACCACATTCTCAACAAGCCCTTCCCTGTTGGTGAGCACAAGGTCAAGCATGGCACCTCTCCTTGTCGGCTCCTCTATTACTTGCAGAAGGAAGTTGTCTTCCACACAATCAAGGAACCTCCTGGATTGCTTGTGCCATGCAGTGCCATCGTTCCAAGAGATGTCAGGGTGGTTGAAATCCCCCATGAGAACAAGGGCCTGCGAGCGTGAGGCTTTTCCTATCTGTCTGTAGAGTGCTTCATCCACAGGTTCTCCTTGATCAGGCGGCCTGTAACAGATTCCCATGGTAATGTCTCCCACGGCTGTTTTCCCTTTAACTCTGACCCACAAACTCTCTGTAAACTGCTCACCTGTCCCCAGACAGAGTTCCATACTCTCCAGCCTATCCTTAACATAAAGGGCAACTCCCCCTCCCTGCCTGCCAGGCCTGTCTTTTCTAAAGAGCCTGTAACCTTCCATTCCAACACTCCAGTCATAGGAGCCATCCCACCATGTTTCTGTGATGCCTATTATATCATACCCCCATAGATGTGCACACATCTCTAATTCCTCTTGTTTGTTCCCCATGCTGCAGGCATTTGTATAGAGGCATCTGAGACGAACTCCAATTGAAGCCGGCTCGTTGGCTGGAGCAGCTGGAATATATCTACATTGTTCCGAGCATTTATTATAGGTTCTGGCAACTGACTGGGTGTGTTGGGATGGAATGATGCCCCCCTTCCCCAACACATATAGTTTAAAGCCTCCTTGACCAGTCTGGCAAGCCTCCTACCAAAACTGTTCTTCCCCTTCTTTACCAGAGCAGCTCCACCAGCCCCCAGTAGACCTGGCCTACTAACTTCAGTCCTATGTTCAAGACACCCAAACCCCTGACTATGACACCACCCTTTTAACCATCTATTGACCTGGCCAACCCTCCGAGCTTTTTCTTGGTCCTCCCCTGTGTCCTGGAGAATTGACGAAAAGACTATCTGAGCACCGGAGCCCCTAACCACCTCTCCCAGGGCTCTGTAGTCTTTCTTTATGGTCCCCAGTCTACTACTACCTGTATCCCTAGCACCCACATGGATCACCAGGAGCGGGTAATAGTCCATGGGACTTACTAGAGCAGGCAGCCTCTCTGTAACATCCCTGATCCATGCCCCTGGTAGGCAGCACACCTCCCTCGAGACGGGGTCAGGCCGACAGACGAGTGCTTCCGCCCCTTTCAAAGTAGAGTCCCCTATTACTACGACCCGCAGCTTTTTCTTTGTAACGCCAGTAGAGATCTTTACCCGTGCATAATCTGGCTGCTTGTGGTGCAACTGCGTTTCCTCGTTAGTCTCCTGCAGGACAGCAAAGCGGTTCTGCGTGGGGACAACAGATTTAGGAGGAAGCCCCTTGCCTATAATTGTCCTTTTCCTCCTTCTTCTGTTATTTTTCTTTGTCACTAATTCCCAACTTCCCGGGTTGGTGGCCTCCTTCTTTCCTTCATGAGCTGGAGGGGAAGCTTGAGGCCCCTGCACAGTTTGGGGCTGGAGCAAGCAGCCCTGCTTCCTCTCAGCTACCCTGACATCTTGAAGCCCACTAATAGCATTCCGCAGCTCAGCCCCTGCTGCAGGCGGACCTCCACCAGGGCGTACCGAGTGCAGCCCTGCCCATCGTGCACCTTCCCCTCACCAGACCCGTGCAGGCACCCTCTACACTCCGAGCTCTGCCCTGCAGCCTCCCCTCTCATCGGCTCTGTCTGGGTGCCTGCGCTGCCACCGCCGGGGCAGCCAGAGCAGAGCTCCCAGAGCGGGCCCTGCCCATACGCCAGGTGCTCACCATCCCGCTCGCCCGCCCGCGCAAACTGCCTCGCCGCGCTCCTGGTCGCTCGCGCTCCCTGGGGCAGGTTTTTACCCACTCAGTGCCGGTGCCGCTGCTCCTGGCTCCGCCCCCTGTGAGTCCCTGCTCGCGACCGCGGAGCTGCCGGCTCCTGGGCAGGTCCTGTCGAGGGCTTGAGGCTCCCTCGGTGGCTGTCGCCGCTCTGAGTTGAGGCTCCTGGAGGCTGAGCTCTCCCCCGCTCCGGTGTTAAAGGCGTCCTCTCTAGAGCTACTCAAGCCTTTTTAATACAAGAAAAAAAAAAATCAACAGGCATTTTAAATTACATTTATAAGGTATTTTACAAAGAAAAAATACTGGATATTAAGTGTGAAATTTAATCTGGTGGAGAAAATCATAATAAAAAAATAATTACAAATTAACACTTAACAAATTATAACCTGTACTGTTTATTTCTAATTTTCATCATTTAGGGTGATTAGTGTTTGAAAAAGATGATCAAAGGTGGGAGCAAGACTGTTTGTCTTTTTGAAGTCTTTAAATGGGGACTGGAAAATTAGCTTTAGCCTTGATTAAATTCTCTTGTCTCCCTTGTAAATGAAAGCAGAATCAGTGATTCGATGTTTTATTCTTCATGTATTAATTACGATTCTCTGAACTCTTTCCACTGATAAAAAATATCTGAACACTAGACATCTGGGTTGCAAGCCTCAGACCTTTGCCTATTACAAACCTAAAGAGAAATAACATACAGAAAGGTAAAATGTAGACAGAAAAATACCAACTTCAGTACACTGCTACTGAAATGCACCACGTGGATTTGTTTGTCTAAACATGGGGCTCTGTTTTGGCTGTCATACTGACAGACAGATAAGACAAATCTCAAAGAATCTATGGAACTGGCTTCAGAATGTCAGGAAAAACTGTGACTATTCAGACCAGGAAGCAGAGAGTTAAAAGATGTGTTATTGACTAATAAAATAAGATTTTATAACCTTTATTCAAGTCATACTGCCTCAGAATTTGGGGCAGAGTGGTGATGTTTGTAAGGTGGACTTCTTTTTCTATAAAATCGCTGGACTATCAGGAGTGTTTACTAATTTTCTTACGTTAAACATGGGAAAACTAAACCTTTGGCAAAAAAAAAAATAGGACAAATAAAATCACTTTCTTTGCAATGAAAAAGGAGACTGCAGACTAATCCTGTGGTTCCTGCAGACTGGAAAATTTCGTATTTTTTCCAACATTCTTATTGCATTGAAAGCTGATTATGAAACTACTTTTGGTGCTATGTGTAGTCCAGATGGTTTGGAGAGCTTCAGTCATATCCAATAGTAACATGTTATAGCCTGGCTGTGATAGAGTTAACTTTCTTTATATCTTTCATAGGGTGCTATGGTTCATATCTGTGACTAAAACAATACCGATAATGTACTGATGTTGTAGCTATTGCTGAGCAGTGTCTGCACAGCACTAAGGCCTTCTCTGTTCCTCACTCTGCCTATTCACTGGATAGCTTGGGGATGCGCAGTAGGTGCAGAGAGGGGGCACAACCAGGCAGATCACCTGAACTAACCAAAGATGTATTTAATTCTATATTTCATCATGGTCAGCAATAAAAGGGGAAAAGAGGGAGTTAAGGGTGTTTTGCCCAGGAGATAGCTTGGCCTTAGTCTACCCACGGGAGGTGATAAGTGATTGCTTTTGCCTTTCTTGTTTTGGTTTCTTTCTCTCTTCCACTCATCTTCACTTATTAAACTTTTTTTTTTATTACTATGCTGACCCCAGGTTTTCTTGCTTTTACACTTCCTTCCCTCATCCCCTGTTACAATGAGGGGAAAATGAGTGAGCAGCTCTGTGGTGCTTAGCTGCCTACCAGCATTAAACCACCACACATAGAGAGAACTGAAAAAAGCCACACAATATTTTAAAAGTATTGTGGGCCATACAAGAATTTCTTTTGGAAAAAAGCAATTTTCTGAACAAAAAATCAGCTGCCCAGTGATGCAACAGAACTTTAGGTACTGGAGCAACGTAACATAACATAACCATGTCAAAAAAAGGAAATAGAAGAACTCATTAGAAAGCCATTTGTTAAAAAAAAAATAAATAAATAAACAAACTCCAAAACTTAAAAGTGAATAACAATAAAGCTGGTTTTCATTCTTTAAAGGTTAATATAATTATAGGTTGAAAACAAAAATTAAAGCCACCCTGTGTAAAAATATCCAAAAAGGATTCAAGTTACGAGACACAATTAGCTTGTGAAACTCATTACCATGTAATTGTAAAGGAATTAACAGTTGCTTAAAAAACTAGCAATATTAGGTATAATAAATCAATTCAATATTATTAAGATAGATGGATTCTGTTCATAAATATGGTGACACTAAAATGTTACAATCTTCAGAGTAATTTTTAGCTGCACTTTGGATGTAGGTTTCCCATTTTTCTCTTTAGCAGAATGGCTTAAGCCCAATCCTATCTTGCCACTGGAAACTGACCCTCTATTCTACACTCTTATTGGCACTATGAAAATGATACCTGCTTTACATAGCACAATTAGGGTTAGGCTTTTGCTCCAAATTTTAGTTGAAAATACAGTAAATAAATAAAAAGAACAGGTTTAATTTAAATAATGATTTTACAGGAGCAATAGCCTTATTTTTAAAAAGTAAAATTTGAGCCCTTCCAAATTTTAATAGGTTGGAGGAAAATCAAAGTTTAGGTTTTGAAACAAATAGCCCTATTCTTCCAAAAGGCATCACCCAGGCCCATAAGCAAATGTCTGCACATGCTGGGTACAGCTAAAAATGGTATCATCCTGAACACAGCCTCACTTGAAAATAACAAGCAAGAAAAACAGATCCTATCCCACCTTGTACATGTGGCAGCCTTTGAACATGTGCCATGTTCAAGATTTTCCTTACACCACTGCTGTTATCTAGTCCACCCTGGCACACTGGATGGGATCAGCAGCTCTTTATCCTCAGAGTCCCTCTCCAGCCAGCGGCATCCCCTCTGGCCTTCTAGTGACAGAGGGGATCCTTCTATCCAGTACAAGAGGTATAGTTGGTACAAAGCCAATGCCACAGTTATATCCACAGTGTGTTATTATGCCCAGTCAAAATGTTGTAACAAAATGTTTTCTAATCAAAAAATGCCAGTTGTCTGGCCTTGGAACACTCCTGTGGAGTGGCTGATCTTGAGAAAACTCCAGCAGAAGCTGGCAGACAGGCTGACCACTTGGCTGTGACCATGTCACCTAGCTCTGCAAGACTTAATTCCCCTAGAAAGCTTTTGCTGACATCCAAGATGGCATAAGAACCCTGGCTATAAGCCTGCCTATGTCTCTCTACAGCCAATTCCCAGACATCTTGGTGGACTTAGGGATGCCTGTGCATTTAGCCTGGGAGCCCAGCAGGTGGCAAAAAATAAATGAAGACACTGAGGATCCCGGAAAATAGCCCCAGAGCATAATATTTGGTTATACAATGAATCAAACATCAACATAATTACTTTGCCTTTTTTCCCATATTTTTAGTAAGATTTTTTTATGGATATATATTTTATTCTATTTCCAATCTTTTTGTACTCATAATATTTAATGCCATTTGTTGATGACAACACATAAAGTACACACTGACCACAGAGAGAGCACAAATACTGTCAGCACGTATCACAAACTCTGATAACATGCGAATTTTCAGTGCAGTGTAAAATGAAATTTAGCTGCTAAAGTGCATGGGCAATATGACCAGAATTTTTTACTCTAAGATTCTAACCAAAATAAGGGGGGGGGGGGGGGGATAATAGCAAAAAGAAAGTCATCTGCATCTGATATTTTGAAGCAGAATGACAACAAAATCTACCAACACCTAGAATATACAGCAATAGCTTAAAGTCGATATAATTAATCTTGCTTAATATTTAGCAAAATATTTTGAAGTATCTTATATCACCATGTGCTGTCTTGCCTTACAGAGAAGATTATATTAAGAAATGCTGAAGTGTGTATTTAGCTTTAAGAACATCCTTAAGCCCCTTAAAAGCAAATCCCTTAAAATTAAATAACTGTTTGAAGTAAATAAACTGAATGGAGCAGTGTGGAAATTACGTGTTTTTGCATGATGTGGTACACTAAAGCCTTAAGGGTCCATTGAAGTCAATTAGTGCGAGGAAGCTAAAGCCTCCCAGTAATCAGAACAGGTTAACTGCTCAAAAGCTTTGTCTTTCTCTTTGCTTCCACCAGATGGTGATATATTGAAAAAAAAAAAAAAAAAAAAAAAACCCACAAAAAAAAAAAAAACCACAAAAACACCAAAACAAAACCAAAAAATAAACCCCAAAAAACAAACCATGAAGACTGTTTTTCTAAATTCATTAGTACAGTGACTTTCCTTCTGCTCTGTTCATTAACATTTCAGATGTCAGATAGCTCATTTTCAACAGATTAAGTAAAAGATATATTCACATTTATGATTTTTTTTAACAAAACAGTATATTTCTATCACACTTCAGCAGTGATTCCTGACTACACTGTTTTCATCTATTTCTTCTTAGCAGAGTCTACTAGCTGTATTTCTGTCTCTGTCTTACCTGTAATACTGGTGCACCTTTCTGATGGATTAAATGTAAGGTCCTGGGCATTCCAAGCTAAGTACTTAGACTGCACATATCATAATATAACTCCTGAATGTTCTGAGTGCTTTGACATCAGCTCGAGGAAGATTTAACTTTGACTTAAATGTAGACCTTGGCTTCAATACAGGAAGCTTCCCACTGATTCTGAAAGAATTATTTCAGCTAAGAGGTGAGCACATGTATAAAGCCACATCAGCATTCCCAGCACCTTCTAGAACTGAGTAACTCAGTAGAAACAGTGAATTTTGAAGCTCTCACAGGGTATGTTTTTTTCTTGCAAGAGCCATGGGTACTGGTGCCAAGAGCTGTTGTGACTCAAACTTTATTCTAGCTGGTTAATACTCTTGCACTTCATCTCCAAGTACTGCGGTATCAAATTACAATCAGTATCTGCAGACATCGAAGTGCCTACAAATAAAATACTGAAGGGCTTTCAAACCATTGTATTCTCATCAGAGAAAACAGTGATTTTTTTTTTTCTTTTGGGAAACTGTTATTTCATCATTTGAAATGAATGGAAGCTGTATATTACTGGTTTTAACAAAGGAAAAACTTAAAAGGCAAAAGTAATGTTGTTGTCTACACTTCATTCACTGTGTTTTCTCCAGGCAATGCCTTAATATGCATTCATAAGCAAAAAGATCCAACTTGCTAATCCTTAAATTCTAGAGGCTGAGTTTGGGGACCCTGGGAATATGATGCTTAACACAAGTCCTGACACTCCACCCTGAGCTGTGAGGATGTGAAAAGTAGGCTTCAAGCCTGGAGCAGGACTATTTGCTAATTATCCTCTGTTCATGTGAAAGTCCAAACCAACATACATAAATAAGCTTGTTCTTAGTCTCTCTGTGGCTGTACAATATTATAGAACATATCCTTTGAAACAAAAATTTAATCTTTAATAGTTATTCCACACTCTGCAATTTTTTTCAACACTTCCTTATGTAAATTGCCTTTGAGACTTTCTTTAGCTGCAGATACATAGCACACTCATAACCACATGCTAGTATTTTTTATCAGTTGTAAGAATCTAATTTTTAATTCACTAAACTTACTGCTAATATTTTGCATTATGTCCATCTTATCTTAAATGTTATTTTTCTTCCCTTTTAATTTCCAAAATATTTCCTTTATATTTGATAGTTCTCTCAAACATTCACTCAATAAATATCTCACATGGCACTGGAAATATCTATGACACCAGATAGTAGGACTAGTAAAGTGATTATTACTTCAAACCTTGCTTTATTCTTTTTAACTTTTGTTTCAGGAAACTGATTCTTTTACTGGCTCATGTTTTTTGTCTGATGATGACAATTATGTAAGAAGAAACTTCTCTCACTCTTTACAAGCTCAAACCAAGATTCATCTGGCATCTTTGTAGCACTGGAAGATGGAGTGTCTAGCCTGAGGTTGATTGTTTGTTTACAGATAGATAATTTCTGATACATAATTTCTTCCCCAAAAGTGCCTCTCTCTTCATTAAGCTTGTAGGAAGGCTGCATAACTAGCTGAGACCTAGATGTCTGACTTTTGGATGCTTACAGCTACGTGAAATCAATTCCACATGAAAAGTCTCTATTACTTGCCGGCCTAAAATTGTGAAATATTGAACTCAGTGAACTGGATGATGCTTTCTATTCTTACTGTCTTTTGTGTTACTTCACATCAAATTTCATTCACTCTCAATTCTGTAGTATCTCTACTTTTGCAAACCATACAATAATCAGAATGCTTTTAAGGAATTACAGAGGAATGTTCATTTTGCTGAGTAGTACTGATCTAATTTAGAATGGGTCAAGTTTCTAGAGACCAGCTAAAAAAGAAAAAAAAAAGTGCAGCAGGATACTCACATATCAGTTACTTTTCACATGAAAGATTAGACTCTGGCATGTGCACTTCTACCTTCTGCTGCTGACTGGGTGCTACTGCAATAGGAAAACTGAAATACTGGTTCTCACAATTTTGATTTCTGCAATTGCAGGAGGACAGGTAAGAGCCTGCTGTTTGTTGTTCTTGGAAGAGGACAGATGTAAGCTTATTGTACTCTGTGTCAAAAAGATTGCAATTTTAAAGGATGACAACATATTTTTAAAGACATTTATGTTATGCATAATTGCTCTCTCTAACCCTGGTGTTTTGTTGTTTTTTTTTTTTTTCCTATTTAGCTTTAAATGCAACCATTTTTTCCCCATATTTTGTTTGAGTCAGGTATACTATCTCATTCAGTCATCACTTCAGTCTTCTGCCCTCCTATCACCTCTGCAGTATCTGAGGGGTTTGTATATGTCTACTACTGTCTAAAAAGAGTGGGGCTTCCCTGTCAGTCACTTCTTTTCCTCTTCTCCCACTCCAGGTTGTGTTCAGTTCAGATCCAGTATGACTGTAAAGGACATAAAAATTGATTTTTGAATGTTGCAAGGTGACCATCAGGTGTACTACCCAGTTGTGCTGCTCACACCCACACTAGATGAGATCAGCTATGGGTCATTGTTTTAGCCAGTTCTGCTAATGCACAGCAAAAGTTATGAAACTTTTACACATAAAAACAGCATAGACATTGATTTTTATTTTTTTTTTTGGCCAGAAATATCAAGTAACATCCCTGAAAAGATCTTCTTGTGACAAGACACAATTTAACAGATATATGGCAGAGGACAATATGTACATTATCTTCATATACAAGTGTGTGCTTGTATCATAGAACCATAGAATTGTGAGGGTTGGAAAGGATCTTAAGATCATCTAGTTCCAGCCCCCCTGCCATGGGCAGGGACACCTCACGCTAAACCATGCAATCCAAGGCTCTGTCCAGTCCGGCCTTGAACACTGCTAGGGATGGAGCATTCACACCTTCCCTGGGCAACCAATTCCAGTGCCTCACCACCCTAACAGTAAAGAATTTCTTCCTTATATCCAATCTAAACTTCCCTTGTTTAAGTTTTAACCCGTTACCCCTTGTCCTGTCACTACAGTCCCTGATGAAGGGTCCATCCCCAGCATCCTTATAGGCCCCCTTCAGATACTGGAAGGCTGTTATGAGGTCTCCACGCAGCCTTCTCTTCTCCAGGCTGAACAGCCCCAACTTTCTCGGCCTATCTTCATACGGGAGGTGCTCCAGTCCCCTGATCGTCCTTGTATATGACACTTTTATGTATACCTATATATTAGGAAAGTTAATATTGTCCATTTATTTGGCCTTTTGCCTTTTTCTGCAAACCCTTTAAAATGGTTTTACGAAACTGTACTGTTTAAGTATGCTTTAGCTTTCTGTATTATCAGCCTCAATGAATATCTATAATGGTGAATCTGAATAATCCTTTCTCATTCACACCTGTTTCCAACCACATTCTCTTGGTAAAAGTTCATCTAAATAAGATGAGTCAGATGAGTCAGAGGGACTTTCAGTATCCTCAAAGGGGCAGATGCACTTCTAGCAGAAAAGCAAGAAGTGCTTAAGTGAACAGAAATCAGGTTTACAAGCACTATGCTTCAGATATTTTAACACTCACTCTAAATAAAGACTTTACTTTTCACAGTAAATGTCAGCTCTTTCTTTCACATTAAGACATGCCTTGGAAAGTTGTGCAAATAGTACATTATGTTCCTTCACACACTACTGAAAGATGCTAATAAGGCATCAAAAGCATTTTAGCATATCATATCTTCTTTTGCTTTCTGCCTTGTTGAATACTCAGAAGAGAGCTTGTTTATAAATCTATATCCATTCAGGTCACAGAAACATAGGTTTCTGGATCAGGTCAGAGGACCATGCATTGCAGTAGGCTGTCTAATTCGCCACAATTGTGCTAGATACATGAAGAAAAACTAGTTTTTCAGAAGAACAGTTCTAGATTACTTTCTTTAAAAGAATATAAATCTCTGTAGCTTGTCTCTAAACTTTTATCTGTGAAACCTGTCTGACAAAAGCTGCTGTTCCCAAAGCCACTTACTGGTCTTACACTGAAGGAGAAGTTTCACAGAGGTTGAGACATCTTTCATACCTACCTTTTTTCCCCTCAAAGGATATGAGAACACAGGGTTCACAAATGTAGACTTACAGATTTTCTTTGCATGAAGGGTAATATCAGCAATTCCCCATCATTTCAGTTTCTGGACATGGTGAGTTGGCTCTTAACAGATATTTTACTGCTCTTTTTCTGTATTATTGACATTCAAAGGAAATCTGATTTAGAGCACTGACCATACAGAAGTCACACAGGTTTGAACCCTGAAGTCTTACACATTTTGCTAAAGTGAAGGGACTGGAATTTTCTGCAACCACACACCCTCATCTGGCCTTTTCCAGGCACTCCAGTCATAAGAGTATTCTATCTGAAGAAGAGCAACAAACCAAAGCCTTGTAAACAGAATAGAATAAGAATGGAAATACAGAGACAAAAGATCATGACTACACCAAAAAAAGAAAAAAAAAAAAAAAAAAAGGAAAAGAGAAAGAAACAAAGAAAACCTAAATTTATTCTTTTCAAGTTAACAGTCTGTTTGCAGCAATACTTCAGTCAAGCTTTTATTACCTAGGAATAGTTTCTATTGGAACAGTCTGTGGATGTCATTGTCCTAAATAATATAAAGATATTTAACAAAGATATTCCTTAGACTGTTCAAAGAATAATTTCTTTACTTAAGTAATAAGTATTTATTTAAATAGAAACAAGAAAGTCAGAAACAGATCCTATTTAACGCCTCTAAACTAGAGGTCAATTTTCCCTAAAGCATGATTTCCTCTATGCTAGTGTTACACAGTGTCAGATACTAGTGTTAGATATTAGTTTTAGATATTTCTATAATTCAAAATACCTTTTTACCATGTAAACCCCATAAAACCTGAGGTATTACCACATACAATCATGAGAGATAATGAAGCCTATAAAAGATTACTTTCTAATTATGCTTTCTTATATCAAACTCTTGTGTGGAACAGGGAAATACTTTCAATTATTTCTGTCTGTCTTTGTTTCTTTGGGGGTGTAAAAGATGTAAAGAGATGGATAGATGAGTGTCTTTTTTTCTGAAAAAGAATGTTTTGCTACACTTCCTAGATATTATCAGAGCATGAATGGTACTGAGGATCGAATCAGGGTTATGGATAAGCTCCATGACAGCATTCACAGCAATTGTCCTGGGTTTAGCAGTAGCAGTCAGTTTTTCTCCTTCTTAGTAGCTGGTGCACCACTGTGTTTTGACTTCCAGCCTGGGAACAGAGCTGATAACACCGATTGTTTTTAATTGTTGTTAAGTAATGTTTATTCTGGCCAAGGACTTTGTGACTCTCATGCTCTGCTGGGGACGAGGGGAGGCCGGGAGGAAGCAGAGACAGGACACCTGACCCAAACTAGCCAAAGAGGTATTCCATACCACAGCACGTCATGCCCAGGGAGGTAACTGGGAGTTACCCGGAAGGGCACGGGCTCTCTTTCAGAGGGGTCGAACTTGTTCAGCGGTGGTATTGTATTCTCTTATTTTCTCTTATCATTATTATCATTTGTGGTAGCAGCAGTGATTTGAGTTATACCTTCCTTACTGGGCTGTTCTTATCTCAACCCGTGGGAGTTACATTCTCTCTCCTCCCCATCCCTCCCGTAGCGGGGAGGGGCGGGGGGGGGGGGGGGGGAAGGAAAGAAAGAGGGAGAAAGGGTGGGGGAGTGGGTGAACGAGCTCTATGGCTCAGTTTAAACCACAACAGAAATAGATATTAATTCTTAAGCTTCAGATACTGTTTTTAACAATATATACACCTTAGCCTCGTATGATATAAAAAGTAAATAACAAATCTATATTTAAGAGCTTGTGGGAAGAAATCTGTATAACTGCAGGCTAATGTAATTTTAGCATAATTTAAGGTTTTTGATAGAAAATGTAACTAGATACATGTAAAATAGAATAAAATTCAGTTCATATATGATTCAATAGTTTAATTTTTTTTAATACATACTAAATTCACTATATGCAATTTATTTTATTTCACTAATATTTGAATCAGCCCTATTAGGGAGCTTATTAAGTGAACCAGAGTAAATAGCAGCACAAGAATCTGAAGTAGGACAAGGAACTGGTTCTATGGTGGATGAGAATGAGTACATCAGAGTTGGAAAAAATCAAGGGACACCAGTAATTATATTCCTAAAGATTAAATATTCGCTCTTTTTTAAGTACTTTCATAAATTGGAATAAATGATCTGACCAAAATGAAAACCAAACAAACACACAAAAAAACAAAACCAGGGAAAAAATAAAAATTATCTTATCTTTATCTTATCTTCTTTTAATAGATAGCATGATCTATATCGATGTATACACACATAAAAATGTAAGTTTCTAGTTACATTTCAAGAGTGACATGAGCTTTTGCTTTATGATAAGGCCCTCTCCTTGGAGCGAAGTTTTCTTCTGTTGTTTTTCATAGCCCTTAAAAGGTCTTTCTTGCCTCCTGCATGGATACCATAATGTCTTCTAATTCTGAGACCAGTGTAAGGAAATGATGTTAATTTGCTCAAGACACAAACGACAAACCTTCTCAAGGCTGGGCAAACTGATGTTGATAACCCCAAACCACTAACAGCAATCTGTATTTCTGCTCTACTCTGTACTGATATTCCTGGCTCTGCACAGCTTACTGAATGACTGAACTCACATTTGTTTCACCCGTGACCCTTGCCCCCCACTCTTTCCTTTTCCTGATCAGCTTTATATAGTTGTTCCAGTTTCAGCTTAAAAACTCTATATTTGAAACCTGACAGTTTCAGGCTGCTTTTCATAGTTCGAGGGAAGTGTTGGGAATGGGGGCCACATGGTTGCCCTTGCTATCCTCTTATGGGAACTCTTCTTTTTCTCTTCCAGAATATCCTGTATCTTCTAGTTCATACAGGCTATGTACACTTTAGTCCTCAACTAACATTAATGTAATAAGACTTAACTCAGCATTAGATTCCCTTTCCTCCCTTCTCCTTGACTTTCCCCTCTTTTCTCGCTCCCTCCCTCCATATACATATGACCCATGCCTCAGCCCAGTCTGACACTGCTTGGATGGAGTCAGACAGAAAGAATATTCAGTTAACATCTTCCCACATTTTCTCATTAAGTTCCTTATCTGTCAGTAGCTTCTTTCCCATTTGCTTATTCCCTTACAGCCCTTTTCAGGTCATCTCTCTAACACACTGAAATCTGCAACACCACAAAGGTAAAGTGGAGGTACATGCAATATTTATTTAAAATGAAAAAAAAAAAAGTGTTCATAACTCCCTAATGCTCCAGGGACAAGGTCTTGGAATAGTAACTCTTAACACCACTGTTATGAAAAAAATGTCTTCAGTAAATGGAAACTTTTGAGGAGAATGGAACTTCAGTATTCACCAAGGATACCAGCTTCAAAACCAGCTGCAATCTTAGTACTTCAGTGCCTTCTGCATAATAAAGACAAACATTTAGAAATTTGTGTCCCTACTTGCTATTTCTGCAGCAGATGGCAGAAGTAGCATACCTTAGTATTCTCTAGGTACATATCCCCGTAACTTATACTTCATTTGTTTAAAAATTCAGAATAACTTGAATAAACTCTTCATTTGTGGCCATATATACACGTACCTTTGCTCCATGTGGCTTTTTTTTTTATTATTTCCTTTTTTTTTAATGAACAAAAGGCACGTTGTCTATTCCAAAGAGCTCTTTATTTAAAAGATCATTAGATACCAAAACACAACTGCAGTATATATGCTGCACAACTACTGTAAGGATTTTGCAGTACACAGAAATAACCAAGAAATTTCATTCATGCAAGAACTAGTAAGTATTTCTAAGACCTTCTTTATACCTTCTATAAAAGAGGAAATCTTTATTTTTTAGGAGGATTTTTTTTTAAGGATAGGAATTATTCTTTGAATCAACTAAATTGATCTTTTGCATCTTAACAAAAAGCTTCAATATTAGATTCTAGCAACAGTTGTTTTAAATGCATAGAGAAAATACGATTTAAAAAAAATAAAATAAACAAAATGGAAGAACCACACAATTCATTCCAGACAAAATTACTCCCAAGTTGTTCCCAAGTCATATTGCTCTGTGACAACTTTCTTTAAGAAAATAATGCACATATTTGGTTTTTTTTTTTTTTTTGTGTGTGTGTGTATACATTTATTTTAGATTAGCTAAATATTGATCAGGGTGAGGAAGGAAGAATCTTAAATTCAAAAGTATGGGATTATAAAAATCTGTTCTGCAGCTTGGATTTTTAAATAATTAATCAGAAAAGCTGCAGTTACAATGCCAAGCTTGTCTTTTAGAATATTTCCAGTCTATCCTGAAGATCGTATTCACTGATGTACAAACCCAGCAGTTTTTTCATTCACATATTGTTGACACTTTTTTAAGCAGCTTAGACACTACATCTAGACTGAGGTCCTCAGGCTTCTGGCAGTCATTTGAGAGAGGGATGTATAAACTATCTGAGAAGCCCTTTATATATACATAAGCAAAACTCATCCTGCAAAAGATTTCTACAATGGAACTTCAAGAGTAAAATAGAAAATGTTTCCAGACTAAAACTGCACTGTTACTTTTGAGGCAAAACAGACCGGTACTTGTCCTGCTGGGAGCTCAAACAGATACTATTCCTTGCTAATTCAAGTCCAGTTGGTATAGTCCTATTTTTCCTTCTGTATGAGATGTGAGGAGTCTCCTGAGCCAACAGCTGTACACTGCCATCTCCTTGGGAAAAGCAAATCTTACTTGGGCAACTAACAGCTCCTGAAGGCTTCAAGTTTCTTAATAGCTGACACTTTGAAGGAGTTCTTGGGTGGCTCCCAGGATGCCATTCTCCATATTGCCCCCTCGTAGGAGTCCTTCAGCCAGCCAAAGCCTGCCTGCTAATGAAGTGCCACAAAGCTCTTTCTAGTCTACTGTCTGATCATTAGGTCTGTCAGACCTTTCCAAGAAGGCTGGATCTGACAAGTTTTAAAACGAGATAATCCACATTGTGCTTTTGTGTGTGTCTTAATGTGACACCTACTAGATTCAAAAGACTGGATGAGAATGTCAATTTTTCAGCAGCAATGAATAAAAGCAAATATAGTTTAGCTCCTTTTGTCAACAAAACTTAAAAATGGGATTCAGACGTTCCCTGGCATTCCAGTAAATAAAAATAGTTTTATGTCTATTTATTACTTTACTTAGATGTTAGGGGGATTGACTGATTTATTTATCTGTTTACTTATTTATTTATTTGCAGGTATTCTCAGCCTTATTCAAGACTTCTGAATGTTTGAATTTGTTTGCAATGAAAATCTCATTCCCCAGGTTCCTTGTGAAGATCAACCCCTTCCCCTACTTCCTTTGATTCCTGGATAGCAAGGTACAAGTTCTGACAACAGTGACATCACAGGAGTCAGTATACTTTATTTTGCAGGTTCTCTGCAACTCTTGTTTTATGACTGCCTTCAGTCAACCCACTAATTTAGATGTGGAGAACTTCAATGATCAGCCTAGAACCCTGGGGAATTTCAGAAGAACCTGCTCCTCTTTCTGCCCTCCAGCACTCAAGTATTATAGTGGTAGTTTGCGCGTTCAATTTGATATTGCATAGTGCAAACTGATAACTAATCTTGGAGAAGAGGAATACAGATCAAGACCAAATTGTCATGTCTCCATTGTGTGTTAGTTAGGAGTAGTGTATGAGGCATAGCCACAGTCATACATCACATAATTAAATCTCTTTCAATCTGCAAAATTCACATTTCATCTACTCTGTTCACACCAAAACCATTAAACTCTTACCTAAAACACAGAACAAAGTTTTGACTCATACTAGAAAAGACAGAAAACAGCAAATTTTGTAGTACACAACAAGCAAGACTCAAGACAGACGAAGACTTATCACCACATTTAACCTTGAGAACAGTAACTATTATTTTATGTTTCCTTTAAAGAAAAACTAACAATCATCAGAAATGATAAAATTATTCATTTCTCTAGGATTTACTTGTATAGGGCATTGGTAATATTATGGATGACAGCTACTAAAAATGCATAAAATCAAATTAAATCTCAGTTACATTTAATTCTACATCAGAAATAGCTAAGAGGTTTCTGCAGTTGCTCTGTATGACAATATCCAATATTTTAGGAGTGTGAGAAATAATTAAGTATACAGTTTCTGAATAATTGGTATAATTATTAATCTATGAATTTCATAGAAACATCAGCAATGGAATAGGTAGGAAAAATGTATTCCTCTGCAGAGACAGACAGAAAATGTCTTAGTAATTGCCTTTATAAAACAAAATTGTTCATATCAAGAGGCAGTTCTTTAAGCCAAGGTAGCAAATCTGAGTTAATGGTCTTCAAAACAACATTTTAAATTTAAGGCAATTATGAGCTTCAGAAAAGAAGAAAATGAAAAAGAAAATGAAAGCACTGTCTGAATTTAGAAATCTTTACATATTGTAAAAGTCTATGCTGGCTTGAAGTTTGTTCAGCACCCATTGCTGCTATAAGTACAGCATTAATTTTGAAAGATCCCACTGAAAGAATGTGTGAAATAGAGACAAATACGTATAAGCCTGCTGTTTTTTGCTTGTTTGGGGTTGGAGTGTTTTGGGGGGTTCTGAGTTTGGTTGTTGTTGGTTGGTTTGTTTTTTTTTCCTGCTGTTATCCAAAAAGGAGGGCTAAAGAAAGGCTGCAATTCCACAGCAGTGAGATCATCAGGACATAAACACAGCTAGAAATGAGAAGGCTTTCAAGAAAATAAGGACGCCCCAGACCTCAAAATATCCCTCTAGCAGCTCTGCATACATGGCTTAATTATATGGTTTAAGTGTGTTTTCTAACATTTTTATGCTTCTATGCTTGCTTTTCACCAAAGACCAATCAGCTAAAATGCCAGGTTTGGCTTTTCAGTCTTTACTGACCATGTTACAATTACGGACATTGTTTCCTCCTCTAATTAGGACAGTCTTTCACTCTCAATAACATTCTCTTGGCAACTTCCTGAACATCTCCATCAGAAGCTAGAGAAAAATGAACAACCTACCCCCTCCAGTGACACAGTAGCTGACCCTGTGTGGATTCACATTGTGCTTAAAGCAAATGGGTTATTTTAAGCCATTTTCAGCCAGTCTGTCTGGCTAGTCTGCTAACTCTGCACTGCAAGGAACAAGTACATAGTCGCAGTATAAACCTCATTTGAGTGTGGAGCATTACATGAAGGTGGAACGGCTACCCATCATCATTTGAGGTCCTCTGTTATCACCCTTAATATCTAAATCACATCCAAAATGAAACATGAAAGGGTGGGTATGTTTTTAAAAATTTTAACATTCTCTATCAGATACCAAACACATTACCTTACCCTATTTTATTTTTCAATTCTTATGCTCTTAAACCAAACATAAGAGAAAAATATCATGGCAATTAATTTATGTTTCTCTTACTCTTCCATGTTCCCTATGAAATTATGATCCGAAGTTTCTTTCCTCCTTATATATTGCTAGCAGTGAATTTTGGGATAAACACTGTTCTGCTTTGTTATTTCAGACCAGCAGGTAATTTAGAATTTAAAGTGTTCATAATCAGACTAGGGAGCTAGTAGGTTTGTTGGAAAGAGAGATGTTTCTTAGTCACTTCAGAGCATACAGTGTCTCCAGTCTAATTCTATGATGGTTTCATAAAAAAATAACGGTATGAATCTACTAGAACCTTATTTAAGCAAAACCCTTAAGCACATTAAACCTTTAAAACATGTTTAAGTGCTTTGCCAAACATGTTAAGTGCCAAACATGTTTAAGTGCTTTGCTGTACTCAAGTTATAATTATTACAGTTATTAGTATATGCTCAGTTACATCCTGTGAGCACAAGCATTTAGTGGCTATTGAAGAAATACACTGATTAATAACATTTGCAGTGAGAAAATATAATTAGCTCTCATATAGTAAAAATACATTTTACTGTAAAAAAAACCCAACATCTCTCTCATGTAACAGAGTTGGTATAACCACTGGTATGTTTTTTCTATGCATATTCCTGTATATGTTTAATAATAATTGACAGAAAATCTGACCAGTGAGAGGATGTGGAAATTCTCTGAGTGGTTGTTTTGTTTTCGGTTTGGTTTTGTTTTGTTTTCTGACAACCTGTTGGAACACCATTGCTTTGAAAAAATACCTCAAACAGAAAACAGCTAGGTTTTCAAAAGCAATGTCTAACATTTTTTGCCTTCTGGTTTGAGCATCCAGGCTTTGTGGGTTTTAGACTATCCCTCTATTTTCACTGTTGTTGTGACCCCC
The DNA here is from genome assembly GCF_037157495.1 of Lathamus discolor. Lineage (NCBI taxonomy): Eukaryota > Metazoa > Chordata > Aves > Psittaciformes > Psittacidae > Lathamus > Lathamus discolor. The sequence continues at coordinate 47,300,198 of NC_088884.1, read as the reverse complement.
AGTTCTTTCAGGCTGTTTTCTTCAAACACTGGAACCTGGATCATTGAGATTCTGTTTTATGTACACATCAGAGACACAGAGATGGAAAATATGTTTCAGGTGGCACTGAATTCCTCATGGCTTGAAAACGAATTTTTCCATGCTGGAAGCTTCCCTCTCAATCAGCTTCCAAGACTGCCTTTAACCCCTGACACTGCCTGGTTTTATTACAAATATGGAGAGGTAGGGAAAGGAAATGCCTTTTAAGTAGTTAAAGATGCTTCAATTTTAATTCCACTTTTAAATATCTCTCCCAAGTTTCCCATATAACCAGTTTAGTATCTTAACAGTGACAGCACAGGAGCATGAATCAGCTTTTTTATTTTTTTTCTTTATTTTTTTTCCTGAGCATTCATTGATTAGGTAAACACTGTAAATTCTTTTACTGATTTAATAAACTCTTTTCATATTTTTTCAGTGATACACAAGACTCTAAAGCAGGGTTTGTTCTCACTAGCATATTTTCCTAAAGTCTCATTTATGTATTGTTTTCTTAAATTATGAATATTCAGTGGCAAGAGTCAAAAAATAAAAATTTATTTACATGCAGGCTATTTAAAACATGAATTTTGAAACTGCCATTTAATAGTTAGATGATAGTATTTGTTTCCTTCCTTCAACCTAATCCCTAATAAATTCAACTGGCCAATATATAAAATATCGTGCTAGTTCTGACTAGTATATTATATAAAAATTTTCAAGTGTATATATATTTGAGGTGTTGCATTAGGAAATTGTAAGATTCCCAGTAGGGTTTATGAACAGTACCATTTTTACTTGGTTTATGTTGATGTGCTTTATAAAATAGGAAAATACTACAATATTGTTGGAAATACATTGAGATCTCAGTTCTGTACAATACATCATGCTTAGAAACTTATTTATTTTCAAATGTATTGGTCCAATTAATCGTAAGTAGGAAAAAAATCACAAAACAACAATTGCAAAAAAGACACAGTTATCAACCTGATCATTTTCCGTAATATAATTCCACACAAGTATGATTTTAGATTTAAATAAGATAACCATAACACACAGTAACCTAGAAACTAAATATACATTGTTTTCTTCTGCTGCATCAGTAATATGAACTTCTCTTGAGTATGTATGGTCTTCTAGCTTTGTTCACATGTAGCTGCCGCTTCAGAATATAGGGATTTTTTCTTTTCATTATTTCCTTGTCTTGGCTTGAGTTGTCTAGATCAAAAGCATCTTGCTGAAGTAACTGTAGGATGCAAGAAGACACGCAATGTTATCAGCTTTTTTTGGTGATGAAGATTATAAATTCCTAGAAAATTTATGGAACTTTTAACACCTGACACCAAGAAAAATGTTTACTACAGCAGCTGCAGGTTTAAAAAAAAAATAAGTAAGACACAAAACTAGGATCACACTAAAGATAAGCTGAATCCTATAGATGTGGTATTTAAATTCCATTAAAAGTAACAAGATCATTGGTTTTGCCTCAAGAGAAAACCTGTTATGTTTCAGTCAAATTGACTGAAAACTTCCTAATGATTGTCACTCTATAATCACTCATTTAGGCCAAACACCTCCTAAAACACCCACTGCTATCTGGTTTCAGCTTTTGAGCAATATTTTTATCTGTAACTTCCTACAGCTAAAAAATCAAAACATGTAATAAATAAGAAATTAAATAAAGCACAAAAAAGCCAATGTTTTATCAATCAGAATTTCTTATATATTTTTAGTTTTATCTGGAGTTTTTTGAAGTATTTTGCTCAGATTCCGCATTGCTTTATCTATTAAGATTTCATCCCTTCTCTCACCATGTTTTTCCATGGTCACGTACAGTCCTGGCTGAAAGGCATTAGACTGAAATAGTTTTTGTACTTACCCTAGTATTTCCCTAAGCAATCAAACTCTGTCACTCAATTACTTGATGAGTGCTCACCTAAATTCTATTTAAATGAAAGACTCTCATGGTTGCAACAGACTTTGGAGTCAGTCCTGGATGAATAAGATCACAAGAACTCCTTTCATTACATAAATTGTTTATTTCAAACCTTCTTCAAGCCTTCTCCCTCTGGCTCTATCGCTTCTTTTAACGTGTCTTATAAACCTCTGCACTGCTGAAGCTGAGAGAGGAGTATTTTAATTTTTTTTTTTCAATTTCACACACAGTACTGTTAGGAGTGATTATTCCCAACCACCAGAAGAGGTGATGCAAATGCAAAGTAAGAAACTGTGATTATGTCGTATGGATTAGTGCATATAGTGAGTTCTGCGATAGCTACTTTTCAGCAATAAATGAAGAGATGAAGAGAATCCTCAGAAAACTGGTTCTCAAAGGTGTTACAGTCTTTCATATGGACCATCCCAGCTAGTATGAAGGACTGAGAATAAGCCTGCAGATACAGAGCTGTGATTCAGCACATAAAAGAGGATCAAAATTCAGCCAGACTGTCCATGAACCTGCAATAGCTGAAGAAACTGGGTTTACTGGAAAGTGGGTAGTGACATAAGAATAACTCTTCTCACTCTGCAAAGCAGCTTTTAGTGTAATATATAATAACACAAGTGGATTGTGCCCAGTGCACCTATGTATGATCATTGCACTAAGTATCACAAATGGACTATAAACAATCACTGTTTAAGAACAGCAATCATTATACAATCACAATGTCAACTTCCAGGGTTGCCTTTAGGTGTGGGGAAGCAAAAATCAAGAGTTCCCTTGATGGTTTCTTAGCAATAATAAACCTAGACTGCCTGGTAAAATTACATGTATATGTGGGCATGTGTCCATGCATTTTGAATCCAGTTTGCCTTAGGGCCTTAAAAGTGTTTTCAGAAACTCTGCCTCAGTAAATCTGCAGTCTGATAAACAGATATTACTTTTGTGTTCTGGCATACATCTCACTTTCATGTGTTTGTTTTGTTCCTTGGAATGGCTACAAAGAGTGGGCAAGATACATAGTTGAGAATAGCTCTCATTTAACCATGGGTCAATATAAAAAACAGACACTCAACTCATCAGAAACTGCATTAATTCACATCTCTTTCAATAAGGCATATCAGAGGTATCAGAGTATATAAAAACTGGAAGAAAAGCTCAAGCAATATGATGGGTATCACATGGGTATGGGTTTTAAAAAAATCATTACAAACTGAGCATAGGAGTATAACACCAGCTGAAACATGCATTTGTGACAGTTTGTTTTACCTCCCAATGCTGAAAAATTCTGCTGTGGCAAACTTTTTGAAGTTGATATACTGTCAGCATTGCTTCCAAGCTGAAGCCATCCAGAGCAGCAGGAAACTGTCTTCCTGAAACGAGATCCTCTTCATCTACCTCTACTGTATCGCCCACTTGGTTGTTTATGTTGTTGACAAGATTGCAGACGTTTAGCAGGGTCATTTTCCAGTAAGGAAGTTTTGCTCTGTTAATCTGGAAATACAAATACCTACTATTTAATGTGTTGCAATTTTTTGTTTTGCTTTTTGTTAATAATGTGTAACAATCAAACATTTTGGTAGGAACAAGCTTGTGTGTCTGAAGTATTTTTTGCCTGCTCAAATTTTAGACAATAATTAGAGAGTGCTGAAATTAGGGCAACTCATTTATTAAATACACCAAGTCTGCTTCCCTGCAGCCTTACCCCCTGGGTAGATATACATGATGAAAAACTAAACTGCTACCAAACCAGAATGGCAGCATTTCATGGACATTCTGCACAGGTGCAAACAAAAACACAGATGGAAATTAATATAATATAAATTCACAGGCGTAAATAAGGACAATGAATGAGTCAAACCCACAGGATAAATTCCCAGTACTAGAATCCAAGGTGGATGCCTGTGGTTAAGTAGATGCTCCTCCCCAGTTCAGAACAAACACCAGTAATTTCAAAATTCCCTGATAAAAGGAACGGAGTCCCTGCTTCAGGGCAAGCTGTCTGATCAGGCTACATTAGAAGTCATAGAATCTGTAAGCCCCAGGAGTTTTGGATACTGGAGAATCATGAGTCTGGGAGATGTGAATCGAAAGTCTATGGGCTTAGATTAAGATAGAGAAAAGATGAAAGACAGCTGTGTAAACTATGTATTCCTGATTTGGTAACTGAACTGAAAAACTCAGACCAAATGTGTTTAGGTGTTCCACCTAAACAAACCTCATTCAGAAATGTTACAGAAAGACAGAAATAGAGACATTTCACAATGGTTTGTCTCAAATTTACTTGCTCCAGTACGCTCCATTATTGGGAAGACATTTAACTTTTAAACCCTTTTAAAAAATGTTACGGAAAATTATTTTTACTTTCCACTGTTCTTTTCAAGCAGTTGTGGCAACAGTCTTCCTTAGTTTCTATTATCAATTAAAAAAATAAGTAAAAACCTAATTCCTACCTCTTTTGCTGCTTTTTATGCCTTTGCTACTTTCTTGGTTTTCCCACTACTAATTATTTCTTTCAGATTATATTACTTCTAGTGGTGAGTATTGAAATCGCTTTTCTTAAACGAGAATTGATGACACAGTGATCTCCAAATGCCAAATAGCAAATTCGTATTTATTACTGGCAAGGGTTTCCATGCTGTGCGCATTAGGATTATGTTTTATCCATGAAATGAAATGTAGTTGCTTCTTTTCCTGGCTGTACAAAGTTAAATATAGGTATTACATTAACAAAGACATTGCCTTTTATATACTAATGGCATTAATTAAAAGTGTGGATGAAGTGCTTACTTAGCTGAACATTCGGTTGTTTCTTTAAAACACCTTCCTAACAAAGGGTCATTGCATATTCACCACACTTTACTATTTTTTTTTAGGGAATAGAAAGAAAATGGAGAGGAGTGAAGAAGAAAACAAGAAAAGTTGGCATCACTATCAGCGTTAGTTACAAAAAAAAAATCCCTTTTGGCCATAACCATTACTCCAGTAAACAGCTGATATACGCATGCTTTTCAAAATCAGAGTAATTTAGCCTTTTAATAAAACCACTTTGTGTTTTTAGATTTCTGACAAGGCTCAGAGGGGAAAAAAATAAAAAAGAAAAAAAGATTATTTTGTTTTGAGGCTAAGAAGAAATCAAATCTCTGATCTGATTCAGAAGCTTGAAACTGGCTCTGTACTTTTTACTTCAAGCTCATCTGTTGTCCCATCTAGGTGCTCTCATTAGTCTATTGAATTATTTGTCAAGATGTGATATATTCAAAATAAAAATTAACCTCTTTGCAGACCATCCAGTTTAATTCACGTAAGTTAAACCTGCAAAAGGAACAAGCATCCACTGCAATATCAGAATTCTCTTTGGTCTGTTTTAAAGTATCTGTGAAATGTAAAAATATGGAGGTTTCTGTAACAAATGAGGAGACTTTTCCAGTGCACTTTTCTCTCCTGGGTGTGCTAAAGAAATGGGAGTTAGCACTACAATAGCTACATTGCAGTGACGAATAAAACCTAGGGGCAGTGCTACATGATCAAGTGAGGGTCCTGAGACAAAAAAACATTAAAATAAAAAATTAAAAAATATTCCAGTGGATGGGAACAGAAGAAGAAAGGACAGTGAAATTTCTTACGTGTTCTTGCATTATTTACAGCGTCTTTTTAATTTAAAGTTAATACTTTATGTTAGAATGGTGCATGTCTATGTTTAAAGGAAGTTTTCTCTGCATATTAGTAAAATACTTAAAACATCAGGCTTCATTAGGTGAAACTGGTCTTAGCTGCTATTTATTAGGTTAGGGGAAAAAATTTTGCAGTTCTGTCTGCAAGTATATTTGTTTGTTAAGGGAGTCTAATTCCCATTAATACCACACATGTATCAGCCCAAAATATTCTTATTTGAGTACAACCTGCTTCTGACTTAACACTGCTGCCAGCTCACAGAATGAGTCTATAAAGCATTAAGAACTTCAGACAAGAGTGAAATATATTTTTAACTAAACATGGAACTCTCCAGGTCATGTCCAGTCACTGAACAAGCAGCCATGATACTTTTTCACTCCACTATTACAGCAAGCATTACAATCGGACAGCTTTGTTTTATAGATAATTGAAAATCTCTGAAGCCCTTATCCTAAAGGAATATGTGAAAATGCAGTTTAAGATGACCGTAATCCAAATGTTCAGTTATAATTCCAATGTGTGATATATTCTTAGTACAGGTCTAAGGAATACCAACTACAGTTGCTCAAGACATGTTTTGGAAAACACCTACACAACAGATCAAGAAACCCATATCTGCCACGACAGAACTAATTTTTTTTAAGATTATCTTGAAAAAGATTTGGGAATGATCTGAAGGAACAAAAGAGACTGCAGTATGAATCAGAATTCAAAAGTTATTAATGCTGAAGTGAATATGATATATGCATTTCCATTGTTGAACACGCCTCTGAAATAAGACTCAGATATATGGCTTCCCACGTCTCATATAACTTGAAAGATAATTTTACATCATCTAAGAAACTGAAATGAGCTTGAGAATATTTCCTGCTTTGAAACAGGCTTGTCCTATGAAAGATTAGAGAATCTCTTTCCATTTCTCATTAAATGATACCCCTCAAAATTTGCTTAAGATAACTTCTTACATTATAACGCACACCACTCAAATATCTGAGCTTTTTTCCCCTCCAAAAAAGAAAGTTTCATTCTCTGCCTTTTATATTCTTGCCTTTATCTAGGGAAAGCAGATGAAAAACTTACTCATAACCAAGTAAAACCCAAGATAATGAAGCATCTCTATGGTTCCTTTTTGGAATAGTAGTTAAATTTTGTTCAGCACGTAACCATAATAAAAATATTTTCTGTCCTTAAGCAGATATGGTATTGAGTTATCTTACAACAGTTCTTCTGTGGTGTATACTAATGTCTGCAAACATAATGAATTTTTATGTGATGGCTGAGTCAGGAAGTCAGTAACTCCTATGTAGCTGTAACCTCATCCGCCTCTGACAACAAGGCAAAACTCTGGGCACATACAGTCAGCAATAGGCATCCTAGAACAAAAAGAAGCTCAGATGATCCAAAATTTTATTCTAGTGATGATATATTGTTCAAAGAAATTGAACAGTTTTGTTCTCAGACTTGTTTGTGCTCGGGACATTCCTCATGGAAGTGGTGGTTTCAGGCAAGCATTTATGAAGCTGGGAACAGAGCTATTTATTTGATACAAAATAGAAAGAGCAGATAACTGCATATACATGGTACTTCAGGTTGTGCTGTCTTGCCAGATCTTCCAAATGTGTCTTTGGGTTTTATCTTAGTGAAAAGACAAAGCATTTTATCCCTGTTTTATCCCTGTATCTTCTCTGAGATTTAACAACAGGGAAGGGTAATAAACTGTATTAAATCACAGAATCATAGAATAGTTAAGGCTGGAAAGGACCTTAAGATCATCTAGCTCCAACCCCCCTGCCATGGGCAGGGAAAATGTTGAAGACAGGTTGTAATAAGCTTGGATATACAACTTTAAAGAGAAGTTTGAAAAAGGCCACTAGACACTGAACAGCTATCTGTGAAGTCAAAAGCATATGGTAACTTTTTCCATAATATTGGATGGACTCCTGAAAGCTGCAAAAGGTGTGTGCTTGAACTCTAACTGCAGTTTTGATACTATACTTCACAAGTCCGTACTGCAGATTTTTTCTGTCAAATACTACAACCACAAGTAATAATCCACTTTGCAGTTTTAGATCTGAGCTTTCATAAACAATTTTTGTTCCTTTTTTTTTCACTCTTTTCCCCTTTCCCCATCTTAATGTTATTTAAATTGTCTGAATCTTCCTTGCTGCTTATTATTAAGTCAGTGTCAAAGACGTTTAATAGTGCCCTCAACTGGAACCAGATCTCACGCACAGTACAAGACAGTTATTACACATACCATCAAATTGGTCTCTCACACCAAAACCATACTTTTGTTCTAATGAGAGTTAAAAGCTAGCAGAGAACAGAAAAAAAAAAAAAAAAAAACAACTTGTCATTTCAGTAATGAATGGAATAATGGTATCCCTTTTGTAGAAAACACTTATGTACTCTTTTTAGTGGTTCCACCATGCCTTACTTTGATGTCAAGAGAATATATAGCAAACTAATGAATTCTAGGTGGTGATTTAAGCAGTAGAATGTAGAATTAAAGCAATGTCTCCACCATGCACCTACTGCTTATGTCAACTTCAGATGTCACGTGACTTACAGTGTATACCACAAAAACACTGAGTGGCAACCTACACAGCGTAAAACAACATAAAAGAGTATTATCACAAACACCACTACATTATCAGCTGGTGCACTCTGCACATTTTTAGCTACCTGAGATTATGCTCTGTCCTGAGAGAGAGGAAAAGATGGAAGGGGAGATTAGGTTCACAGTTCTACTGAAGTCAGTAACAGAAATACCAACAGCTGTAGGGTTTCCTCCAAGGCATACTATGCTTTGCCACACAGAGAAAGAACTACTTTTGTCGGCCTTCTAAATTTATGTTTGTCTGAAGAAAAGAATATCTATGAATCTTTCTGTACTTTAACGGAGCAAGTGGCAAACAGGTTTATTTAGCATCTAAGGTTAATTATCGTGCCAGTAAGGAACATGGAAACCTAAGAACTGTCAGAACAGATCAAAACAATGTGTTTTCTGGCCTTATTATTCTCTTAAGAGTCTTATTCTAGTCTATTCAAAGAATCCTGTGAAAAAGCTCACATATAAGCAAATACAGTAAATATGGAAGTCTTCAAGGCAGATTTTGTTCTTAACATTCAACTAGTCATTGACTTACAACAGTTTTAGGGAAAAAATTTTCATTTCTTGTTTTATTTTCCTCTGAATTTAACTTGAACTCCATTAGAACAAAGGAATAAAGCATTCAGACAATATAATGGCACTTGTTTCAGTGTTTGTTCTTTAATATGTTGCTGAAGAAATATTAGACTATATATATCTTAGATCATTTGTGGAAAACAACACTGTTAAGAAAGTATTTCTCTATCAGCCTGTTCAATAGATATGTGCAACACTTGCTGCTTCACCTTGTCAATATGAGATTGGAACTGAATTTGTCTGTATTAAATAACATGTACACTGCTCACAGTCTGGGGTCAGGTTCCCCCGTTCCTGTGCTAACACTGTGATTAAATTCTTAAACCAAAATCAGCATAAGTATTAACAGCTTTTGCTTTATGACTGTCTTAAATTTATTTGCATATAGGAAAAATTCTGCCTAAAAATAGCACTTACGGATTTGACGCAAGGTTAAGTTAGCTTTCATCACATACAATGTTATTGGAAACACATTTCCTCCAACAGATTTACATCTCTGCACATAACACAGTTTTGACAGTTTAATGAAAGCACCAGCGTTACAAGTGAGGAACACTTTTAGTGTGTCACATCAACACTTTTAAATTTCCTTTGAACTGGAGAAAATCTTGCACCAAAGTAATGTCTAGCACTGAACTTTTTGGTCTAGACCATAGGTTATTACTTTGTGCAGAGACTTCTGTGTTTGTAATGAAATTCATTTGCTCTCTACCCGTCAAAAGAAAAACAATTACCTTTGATGTGTACATATTGGTCAATAAATCTGCTTCTAATGCTTTCATTTCCTCTTCTGAATCTGGGAATAAACCAGAAACATATGTTTATTATTTCATCATAAATCATGAACATTTCAACTTAGCATACAGAATTTAGTTGTATCTCACTTAGTTTTGAAAACCAACTGTATAAAACCCAAACAAATAAACATTTTGGATAAAAACACAGCAAAGCGATCTGCTGTGAGGAGTCTTCAGGTAGCAATGACACTATGCTAAAATGGATACTCACTACCTTTTTAATGCATGATCAAGCTTATTGAAGTGAATGAATCAATTCAGTAATCTTTCTTCAGTGCAGTCCTTTCAGTAAACAAAACTGCTGCAATATTCTCCACTCAAAACTCAGTATGGGTTTCATAATTGCTATTTGTCACTTCTATTTACTTTGAAGATTTTGGATATTTATTTTCAAATAATATTTACTTAAGTAGCGGCTAAGTATTTACGTGAACAGCAGTTGTGATTACAGTACAGGATTTAGTCTCAATTATTGTTGATTAAACTAAAAATATTTTTACTGATATGAGGGAATTGAGCTTCATCAGTTTGTGATACAAGCTTTTGACAATGCATACACCAAAATAAAGTATTCTGACTTCAGATTTTCTTTACTAGTTTAATTGACCTTTAATAGTTCAGCAGACTTGCAAGACCTGTGATTTAATGAATAGGGTTAAAATTGCTTTAGAAAGAGAAAAATAATCACAAACTTTTCTACTTTGTGCTGTACAGAATCACAAGATTTGGCCTTGAAAATCTAGAAACAATCACAGAGCAAAGATAATATATAAACAAATCAGTTAAGGCTTCAGACGAAATAGAGTTCTACACGGCTTTTAGCTTTCCTGGAATATACCAGCAGTCCAAAGCCAAACGATACACTTACTTATATTTTAAACCAAACTAAATCATAATCTATTCCATATTTATGTAAGTCATGCAATCATAGAATGGTTAGGGTTGGAAAGGACCATAAGATCATCTAGCTGCAACCCCACCCTACCGTGGGCAGGGATGCCTCACCTAGACTATGTCACCCAAGGTTTTGTCCAACTTGGCCTTGAACACTGCCAGAGATGGAGCATTTATCACTTCTTTGGGCAACCTGTTCCAGTGCCTTACCACCCTCACAGTAAAGAACTTCTTATACCTAACCCGAACTTCCCACAGAATCGTTGGATAGATTTTGCCTATGCCTTCATTCTGATAGCACAGAAAGCCAACCATTATATTGCTCTGAAAAACCAAACATGACCAATCTTAATCTTACCACCACGATGTTTCTTCTTTGGGGAATTCTCACAAAGTTTCAGTTATTATTCACCTTCTTCTAATTTTAAGCCTAATTTATTTCTAATTACAAATTTATTACTGGTTTGTACATAACTGCCTTCACTATAAGTGATATCTTTCTAATTGTAATATTTACCCAACTCATGTATTTTTTGAGAGCAATCATAGCCCTTTCTCAGCTCATATTTTTAGGGTGCGCTTAAGCAGTGATTACCAAATAAATACAAGATCATTCTGCCTTTTGGAAAAAAAACATTCCCTGGAAAACCCATAAATACTTCACTGAATGGCTATGCCCAGGGCTACTAAACCTTCACCTGTTCTCCTCTTTTGTAATAGCACTGTATTCCCAGCTCATCAGAGTGCCCCTCCTCTGTATCTGCTGTGATCTCAAGACAGCAAAGCATAATACAGATTCGATCAGAAGCATCAGTACTTAACTACCTTAATGCTCACCATTAGCTACAGGAAGTAGCTCTCATACATTTTTTTACCTTTTTTTTTCTCATGGCTGAAAAAATTTAGTATCTCATAAAAAAAAAAAAGGTCAAGTCTTTTATCTCCTTAGACATTTTCAATCACTGTGCTTCTGTTAAAAGGAACATTAAATAGGTTACTTCTACTGCTCCCTAAACTATTGTATTTTGTACTGTTGCACTGCTTCTCATTATTTAGATCATCAAAAACTTCTGGGCATTATTATTCTGGGCATTATCCTCTGTAGTGATGCTCCTGTTCACCCTTGCATTACCAGCACACTACATTCATTCACTTTTACTTTTTACACTGAAGTTGTTATCGAAAACATTAAATAAGGCTGGTTTGTGGATCAGTATTACAGTAAGCCATTAGCAACTAATCTCCACCTTAATGCCTTTCAGCCCTTTCAGCACTACTGGTTGTCCGCATTACCTAATTTCCTAACTGCTTTACCATTAGCCAAAATTCTGCTGGCAGCACAAGGTCACCTCAGCTGAATTTCAACTACTGGTAGCAGCAGCTCCTGTGAATAGTGTCACACTGTGACAGCGTCATGATTTGCGGTGTCCTGGGTCATACCGGCTGAGGACAATGAAAGTACTGGTCTGCTTAGCACCTGTTTTTTTATGTTCCACAGAGGATGGAAGGTACCTTCAACACACCATCAAGGCAGGAAGACAGCTGCAGATGTGGTAAATAAGTATTTAAAAACATTTTGGTTGAGAAAAGAACTCTGGAAGACATTATTTAAGAGGCTGGTCAAGATCCCTCGAGTGAAGAATAAAGCAAAGCTTGGAGGAGGAGAAGGGAACACATTCAGGCAATTCAGGAGTGAAAGAGACAGACAAGGAGTAAAGGCTCTTTAAAGAAGAGCAGACTCTCAAGACTCTCAGAGAGAAATGTATAAAAGGTCTGGTTACATATTACTGTTCATATCAGAGGGAAAGACACAGTTTGATGTCCTCTTGATTAACTTGTTATTGATAAGAAATACAGTTTCTATTAATATATCATGTTCTACAGGAATAGTTACATTTTACAGTTACACTTTTCCCTAAAGGCAAACATTTTCAAAAGAAAATTAAAATGTATTATAATTTTCTTTATGACATAACTGTCCATATTTGTCAAAATTGATTTGGCCCTTCCACACAAGCTTCTCTATGGCATTTCTTATTTGAATAAAAAATTTCATTTTCAAGCAAATAAACCACTATGCCAGTTACACCTACAATTTTGCTTCTGGGTGTTTTATAAGCCTATTCTAATTTCACCTTTTTTTTTTTTTTTTTTTTTTTTTTTTTTACTTTAGTGGGCTTTCATTCAGGTTCTACAAACAGACGAATCTGAAACTGCCTCACTGAAAATACTGGTCAAATATTTGCTTAAAAAGCTTTAAACATGTATTTATTAAACATAAAGTCTTGTCACTAAAACCACCAGTTCTCTACAATATACAGAATGATTGTTTAAACTGTGATAAAGTGTAGGTATCATGTGTGTTACACTTTTATTTTGCAGGAGAATACAAATTTCAAACTTTCATCTAATGTGAGAATTAGGAATTTAGAGTCTTCCTGATCACTGAAGCTGAAAAACCTAAGGTATTGTAAATTTACTCCTTAAATTTCATAGAGTTAAAAAATAAAGTAATTTGCAAGTTAATTAAAATGGGATTTTGAAGACCATTCTGCATCATATCTGTGTGTTTAATCTCCACCATACCTATTTTTGGTTATAAAGTCAGGACATTAATGACATACTCTTAGCTGTGTCATTTTCCAAAGGAGCAGGCAATGCGTTTTAATGTATGTTTCTCTTTTTTTAGGTTTCTAAAACAATTGCTCTATGATTAGAAATGCATTTACATTAACCTTCCTATTGTGTTATCTGCATCTGATTCCTCTTTTTTTGTCATAATTTCAGATCAGTTGCTAGCATTTTTTTCCCCAGACTACAAAAATTGTATTTCTGTCTCTAGAAGTTGACTGAAGTGTGTATATAGTTGGACTGGATTATGGCAGCTATTCATATGAGTTGCTGAAATTATAATTTCTAGGGCAGTTTGGAAATGCATGGTATTCAATAAATCGCAAATGAACAGACATAAGCGAGCAGATGGTCTACACTGACTTATATTTCCCACGTCTAGCCTACCCTATCTGCCATGGTACAGATGCTATGAGGAGGAATGGTGTAGCTGAAGGGCGAAAGTATGGCAGGTATATAAAAAAAGCTATGCTGACCAGAGCCGGTTACCAGGGCCAGCTCCGTGGCGCCTAGAGGGCACAACCGCTGCAGCCCAAACCGACTTCATCTCCCTTCCCCAAGTCCCTCTAGAGGCTGCGGAGCGGCACAGTGCGCATCGCCCGGGGGTCTTCAGAGGGCGATGCGGGGCGCTTACCTGAGCAGAAGCTGCAGGAGGCCAGGGCCAGCAGCATGACACACACCAGCTGGGTTCTCATCCTTGCCGCGCCGCCCTCTAGAAAGTAAAGTCCATAAATCCTGGAGAGAGACGAAGAGAGAGAGAAAGAGACAGACAGACAGACCGACAGACCGACCGACAGACAGAGCCGCTCCGCTCCGCGTCCTCTTGCACACGCGCTGGCGGGCGGCTGCAGGCACCAGACGGGGCACCCGGACCCTTCCCCAACTATATAAGCCGCGGGGTGATGTCACGGCGATGCCGACATCGCCTCCTGATGAAGCTCCCTCCCTCCTCCACACCCCTCATGCCCCCCCGCCCCCATCTCTCCCGCTGCCCCTTCCCCGCCTCTCCGCTCCCGCCAGCGCCGACGCCACTCTCCGCCTGACGCATGCGGAGCCCCGCGGGGCGCGCAGCGAGCTCCCTCACCTACAGCCGCGCGGGGCGGCTGAAACCGGCATTTCCCGAAAGGGAGCTGTCCTCTGATTTGGAAAAGCCCCGAAATAAAACATCATTAGTATTAGCATTATTAAAAACAAAGTTACCGCCGCTGGTGAGACCCCTGACGTGCGCTGTGCCCGCGGTCTTCGTGCGGCCGCCGTCTGATGCGCTTTGTCTGTGATCTTAGCTTTCCCTGCAGCGAGGGCAAAACACAGCGGGCATGGGCAGGGGTGTTAAACGGGGGGTGGGCAGGGCAGTGTGTGCCATGGGGCATGGCATAACTCTAGGCGTGGGCAGAGGGGTTACATCGGGCACGAGTAGCAGGGGAAAAAGAACACATAGAGAAGTCTGTGTGTGAGAGAGAGATGGAGAAAGATAACGGGAAAGTCACTTGGCAGAGATTTTTCATAGATGCAGAAGAGAATTCTGATACGCAGCAGGGCGAGACTTCTATTACTTGGTAAGAAAGCTTGCCAGAAGCCAGCAGCTAGGGTTTTAAGAGAGCAAGCGCTCCTGAGCGATATTTCTCCTGACATGCACTTTCCCGATTGATTTTTACAATAAATACCTTTCCTTACATGACCAGCAAAGAGCAGAATCCGTGAGCACCACCCAGAGCTCAAGACCACAGAAAACACGCAGGGCACGGGGGGCGGGAGGCAGCTCGCAGGGGGCGCGGAGTGGGCGCGCACTGCTGCGTGAGGGGCAGCGGGGTCCCCTGTTTCCCCATCGCACGCCCTCCGCACACACGGCTCTGCTGCCTTCTACGTCTCAGCTCCCGAGGCGTAAAAACCACAGCAGTGATCCGAAGTGGAGGGTCGGGCAGGGTAATCTTTGACGTCTGTGTGTATAAACGTAACGCTGAAGACTCGCATCAGCCTCCATCAAGCTACTGCTTTTACTGTCTTTTTTTACTGTCTTTTACTCAGATAACGGACAAATGCTCCATCTGTTGAATGCAGATACTATGCGTGAATATATTTGAGGACAGATACGCATGCCACACATAGCAGGAACGCACTCCGTGAATGGCACAATTTGCTGGCGTGGATGTTTTCTTCATTGCAGAAAGTTTCCTTTAAAACGCAAAGGGCAGTAACGACTGCTGCTTTCCTCCCATACCCTCTGCTCCCGTCCGTGAGACTGAAAAGGTGCCGCAGAAACAGAAAAAAAAAAAAAACCCAGATTTTTTTTTTTTTTTTAAATCCTGACACATGGAACACCTGGTGAGAAAAGTTTAATCAATTGAATTCCTTTTTCCCTGAATCAACTTTTGGACTCATCAAAATCTGAATTTGAATTTTCTTCTGGTTTATTAAATAAATGCAAAAGGAAATGAGTGTGTTCCGCTGGTGTTGGCTGTTTTCAGAACACAGAGTTTTGCATACAGTTGGGAACACATTTTTCTGTCCTACTAAGAGATAAATTAGAAGCAACCAAACAGACAAACAAACTAAGACCCCAAAACATGTTTATCACATTGTATAGGCTGTGCTAGTCTGCCAGAAATTTTCAGCTATTACTCATCTGCCTTAGCACGGAGGTTAGATAGCCACTCACACTCCCCTCTAGTCCCATTTTCTATTATTTCCATGATATAGAAAGACCAATCTGCAGCTGATTTTGCCCAGTGGGTGTTCTGCAGTTCAGAAAGCTCTATGAATGAGAATCATATTTCATAGATATTTTCTAGTGCCTACTATCTGTCACAGATTTCTTCAATAGTGTAATTGCCCATATTCTTATATAACTGGAATTTATTGGAATGAAATTTTATTATTTTCTCAGGAAGAGAGTAATTGCCATTTTTCTACCATTAAAATCTGTGATTACTTAATTGTTGCCTTTTTTTTCTTTATGCTGAGATACAAATAATTAGTGATTTCTGGAAGATGAAGGTAAAGTAAGATATAGGCATAATCTTTTGTATAACTGCTGTGTTTTCACCTTTTTTTCTGGAAAATGAAAAGGCAGAAACTTTGGTGTTAAAAATCTGCTTTCTTATCACGTTGAATGTTCTTGACATATTATCGTCAAGTCCCCTGGATCAGGCACAGCTGAGCTTCAACAATTACATTTTTTTCTCAGTAGAACTGAACTCTCTTCTGTTTCTCAGATGTTCTTTTACTTTTTCTACCTTTCTCCTACATCTGTAGCTTCTACTGCTCCATTAAGAATTGCATATTAGGAATTTTAACCCTTTCAACAATTAATTCCCTAAATCACCTTAGCTTCCTCAAGATACCTTCTTATCACATATTGCATTGGGATCCAGTGAAGTTTTTTAAGAAACCTACCCCCCACTCCACCCCGCTCTTTGAGGATCTCTCTCTTTTTAACTATTTCTTAAGTAAAGAAAACCTTTATAACTGTTCATTAGTGTCAGTCAGCTTGGGAAACTCAGTTTGTCTTTACTTGCCCTCAACATGTGATTTAAACAGCCTGTCCAGGACTATAAATCAGCTCCATTCGCAACTGTGAGGTATCTGAAGATGATGAAACAATCAGGCTAATGGCAGATTCAAGAAAGAACAGATACAGGAACCTCTATTTACTTTGCCACTGGAATATAAAACTACCATCATAATATATGGATGACACCAAACACAAAAGCCATAATCACCAAAAAGGAGAAAACCATTCTGCTAATGATCCAGCAATAGCAGGTACTAGAGACTATAATAAAGAACAGTCATGTTCCATTTAGCAGTCATGCCTTGGAAACAGAAATAACCATATTAATCATGAATGGAAGGTAATCAAGCTGTTCAATCCTGTCATTAAATAGATTTTTTGTGTATTTTTGTATTTTTTTGGCAAACATTGCAGTAGTTATATAACTATGGATACTGGAAGCAGGAAATATGGAGACTAGAGGTGGTCAGCAAGACAAGATTTCACACAGCAAACTAGCTCAGGATGCTCACTCACAATCTCAAATTCAAATTTAGCTGCTTTGCACCTACAGTAGTTTGGCTATCAGCAGTTTAAATTAACACACTGGGCAGAAAACTGGTGTCTCAAATCAATTTCTGTCATGTCAGGTCAAGAAAGAAAAAGCTTAAGCAAAGCAGCAGGCCAGACAGGGAAGCGTATTTAAAACACATTTAAAGCATAAAGCACAGTCAGATGCTGCTGATTGAATTTCCAAGACTTCGTGAGTTTTCAGCATCTCTTTGTCTAAGCTTAAAATATGCCTAGGGATTTTTATTCTGTTTGGCCATGACAATGGCGCTTAAAAATTGGTGGTGCATTCAACTGCTGAAGGTCTTGGAGATCACCTGTGCTGCAGAGAATAACAAAAAAATATCAAAATCAAAAAATGGGATGATATTTATCATTTTGGATCATTCTTAAGCAAGTAAAACATTAAGCAACCACTCTGCTTCAAACCCAACCTCCTTTAGCTGTTCTGTGACTCTTATTTTTCAGATTCGTGAGGTTGTGCACTTTAAGGAAACCTTGAGGAGTCAAGTGAATAAGAGCTTACTACTGCAGTAAAAACCCAAATGCATTATTATCTGAATCAGAAATATTTCTTAATATTCAGCAAATCTATTCCACACTGCGTAAGTAGCTGCAAATCAGCAGAAACTTTTTAGACATCTAATGAGCTATTTATTTATGTTTTAAAGTTCCAGAGTTTGAAACTGTGAAGTGACATTCTGCATAGCCTATACATACGAGGTCTACATGCATGGCAGATCTTTATTTCTTTATGCATTAATATTTCAAATGGCAACAATATCTCAGTACTCCAGGGGATTATGATTCTCAAAGCACAGAAAATTTTAAAGTAGCATCTCACCAGAATGACCTGAAGTACCCTTTCTTTTTTTGAACTGTTTTGGTTTTTGGTTTGGTTTGGGGATTTTTTGTTTGGTTGGTGGTTTTTTTTTTTTTCTCCATTGAAGCACAGCCCTTTCAGGACTTTGAGATTCTCTAATGCTTCTCATGAAAAAATAGATTCTGTATTTCCATTATTACAAGGCAAACACAACATGTATGCAGCTACAGTTAAAACCACTAAAAACGTGAACCTTTTCATCATATATATATATATATATATAAAACTGTTGGGAAACTGTTTAGGGAAAGCCGTTTTAGATAAAAACAGCCACAAAGGAAGAATCTTCCCTCCTACTCCTAATTTGCATTTTCCTTCCTTTATTTGTTTTGTTTTGTTTTGTTTTTGCTATTACTAGAATCCTCCTCTCTGAGAAAGCAAACACTGCAGTTAGAAGTGCCACCACAGTGTGTTATGGGAGTTATGCTTTGGGCACCTCCTCCTTACCTTCACCTCTCAGCAATGCACTCTCAGGCCAGACTGGATCATTCCCATTTTTCTAATTATGTATTTTCCCCAAATACCCAAGTTAATCAATTTTTCATTTCTCTCCAGTGAGCTATGAATATTTTAATTCAAGTTGCAGGATATAATATATACAATGGACATGGGTGAAAAACCTGATATAACTTTGTTGAAGATTGCATATTCATGTAATCTACTGTGCATCAGAGTGATCATGCTTTGAAATTCCATGTTAAAGAGATGAAATAGTAACAAGATGCAAAATTATTGTTCTGATAGTGTTACTGTTGGACTGATCAGATAACAATGATTATCCACAGTTCCTGAAAGAGCAAAATGAAATTGAACTGAATTCAGGGGAGTGAGTGACTGTCTTTTTCCCATGATATTCAGTTTTTGTCTGCAATGATTCTTCAGTTTTCCCTGGAACATAGTAACTGAAGACATGCAGTATGCACTGTTATATTACACTGGTTTAATTATGTAGTGTAAGTAGGAACTGGACTCCACATTGTGAAACTCTTGAAATCAATTTATCATTCTTGCTGCCTTCACAAATTTCTTAAATAATTGTGCAGTTTCCCTTGTACCCAAGGGACAGTTTCACTTTTACTAGTTATTTAGAATCACATAGCCATGAAAAAATTTTGATTTAAAAATATTCAGGAATATTTCTTCTGACACAGTAGAGACGCATCATGTTCTTATTACTGTAAATCAGTGAGATTATTCTGAGACCTTCATCTTGTCCAGACATTTCTTTTTTTTTTTTTTTTACCAGGAGTCCTTAAGAGGTTTTCTAACAACCAGTAACCTCCTATTTTATTTTTTTATTAAATAAAAGGGGGCTTCAAGAGTCACAGACAGTCTTCCACAGTTGTTCTACTATGGAATCAGTAGATTGTAGAACCAGAGAATCGTAGAATAATCAAATAGTTAAGGTTGGAAAAGACCTTAAGATCATCTAGTTCCAACACCCCTGCCACTGGCAGGGACACCTCCTACTAGACCAGGTTGCTGAAGGCCCTGTCCAACCTGGCCTTGAACACTGCCAGTGACGGAGCATTCACAGCCTTACTGAGCAGCCCACTGTAGTGCCTCACTACTCTCACAATGAAGTATTTCTTCCTTATGTCCAACCTAAATCTCCCCTGTTTAAGTTTGAACCCATTACCTCTTGTCCTAGAAGAAAAGACTAAGAATCGCTGTGTTACACTGTAGAAGTGTTTCCCTTATTTGATTTGTTAGTTTTCTTTCTGCAGAAAATTTCATTAAGCAGTGCAGAAGCACTGGTTTAAAAATTATTCCTTATATGAAAGATACTTAGTTTCACCATTTATGAGTAGACCATTTAAAAATCATTATTAATTTGATTGTCTTTTATTTAGGAGTAATCCTCAGAAACAAAATATGAATTCAAAGAGCTGTGGTTTCAGTACTGTCCCAGTATGCACATTACAAATACACACCCCCTTTTGCAACTTCCAGCCTTTTTACCTTTAGATGGAAAGCATCTATATAATTTGCACATCTGTGAACTGAAATTTGCATGCATAGCACTTAAGAAATTCCTTGGAGACTGAAGCACACGCATCCCAATAGAGACTGACAAAGTGGTAATAAGAATTCATGTTGCAACAGCAAACACAGGCAACCAATCATTTACAACATAAGCAAAAACATAACTGACAAAGAAAGCACCCCTTTTGAAAAATAAGGCTTTGCATCTGAAGAATATTTTACATTTGCATAACACTTTTCAGTTTCAGTGCTTTACAAACATTAATTAACTATAGCCATGTCTGAACTAGAATACAGCTTATAAATACACATTGCATTGAAAAAAAAACAACCTGTCTGTCATCTGTGGCAGCCTATGCCAGCCTTCTGTTTACTGGTAAGGCTTATCACAGGGAATGCTGAAGAGCTGCAGTCTTTACCTCTAATCCCTTATCAAAACCATCCAGAGCAGTGCATCTCCTGAACAGGTGTCATGACAGTAGTTCCACGTCTGTGGTCACCATTCATATCACAATGACAATAAGCCTTCATTTACTCACTCCTCTCTCTCTTTCTCTCCCCCCTCTTTCTCCCAACAGAAATACGTTAGACAAGAGAACAATTGTGATGTTACAACTGCAGGTAGACTAGGGGATTCAGCGAGCACAGAGCACTCACACCCCAGATTAACATGGTGATGTCAGGCATACCTTGCACTGTAGACATGATCTCAGCTTCAAACCGCCCCCCTGGTGCATTGATTTGTGCTACTGGAGTCATGTTTAATTGAGACCCAGAGGGGACTGTTTTCTAATCACTTGATGATGTAGCCCCAATCCTGCAAACACCTCCATACATGCCTGATTTTAAGAAAATGAGTAGCATGACTCAAATGCCAAACCTTAAGCTTGTCTGTATCTGCAAGTTTCATGTACCCATACGGAGGAACATGAATTGTTGATTTAAATAGCAACGCCTGGATTGCAGCTCTTGATTTTAGTGTGATACCTGTGGAATACTTTGGGCATCAACTCAAAATACGAGCAGTCAAAGACCACAAGTAGGTTTGAAAAGCATTACATTTACCTGGCGGTGCCTTGTAACATTTCATGTTGTTGATTTGGGTAAAACTGAAAATTCTGAAAATCAGGAATAAATATTCAGGGCAAAAGAAACTTTAGTTTATTCCTCCATTGTTCCTCATTGTCCCCAGTTTCTCCTGGATGTACAAAATGCTCCAGCTCTGTTCACTGGTAACTCTCAAGACAGCTTGGTAGTCACTATTAGGGCTAACAAGTGTTAGGGCTAACAAGTAAAGGACAGTTTTGCCTAGACATAGCTGCAATGGTCTCTCTCCTTAAGGCCAATTCTTCATAAGTAAGATAAAGCACTGGAAGTGAACCTCTCTGCCTCTATTTCAATGAATACCCCTTAAGGGAAAAGGTTTACACAGACAAGGTCCCTCTGCTGTGCAAATGACCAGCTGAGACCTTAATGCAAAAAGAATATTATTAGATAGCGTCCGTAAAGAGCTAAAGGGTATTAGGAGGTGTGCAGGAGTTAAAAAACTTAGCAAATGTGGCATGTTATCTATGGCAGGCTTACACAGGTAAAGCAAGTATATGTAGTTCCTATTCTCTACAGTCTAAAGACATAGAAGAAGGATGAGCACCACAGACCAATGGTTCAGTTCGAGTGGCAGGTGCATTTGATTAACTCTAAGTGTTTTCAGATATTCAGCTCTTACTAGAATCATAGAATCATATAATTGTTTAGGTTGGAAAAGAACTTTAAGATCATTGCATCCAACCATAAACCTAGCATTGCTAAGTCCCCCACTTGTCCTTAAGAGCCACATCTACACATCTTTTTAAAACCTCCAGGAATGGTGACTTGACCACTTCCCTGGACAGCGTGTTCCAGTGCTTAAAAATCTTTCCAGTGAAGACATTTTTCCCAGTATCCAGTCTAAACCTTCCCTGATGCAACTTGAAGCCATTTCTTCTCCTCCTAGTACTTGTTACATGGGAGAAGAGACCAACCCCCACCTCGCTCCATCTTCCTTTCAGGTAGTTGTAGAGAGCAATAAGGCCCCCCTTGAACCTCCTTTTCTCCAGGCTAAACACCAGTTCCCTCAACTGCTGCACCTCATAAAACTTGTGCTCTAGGTCCTTCACCAGCTTTGTTGCTCTTTGTACACACTACAACACCTCAGTGACTTTCTTGTAGTAAGGGGCCCAAAAATAAATACGGTATTCAAGATGTAGCGTCACCAGTGCCAAGCATACTTAGTAGAGAACACTGGGCAACACTAACAAACTCCAGAGTTTCTCAGAAACATAAACATTAGAGATAAGGAGTTGGCTATTTTTTACATATTTGTTTATAGAAGGTAATTCAGATTGCTGACTTCATCAGCCTTCGATCAGTGATCCTTTACATTTTGTTTTTGTGGAATAGGTCTTGCAGTTGTGTTTTGAAATGCTTACGGAGTGCAGACACCAGCACAGTCATAATACAGTCTACAGCCCTTGTACCAGGACCAAATTCAAGATGTGTTTCTAACAGTAATTTTCACTATGAAGGAGAGAATAGGACACTTCTCTGCCACACGTAACAACCATTTCAGCTCCCCGTAGCCACTACACACTGCTGCTAGATGTCATTCATGTTTGTAGTGCTGAACCTGTGCTTTTGTGTATATAATTCAATGGCAGCAGTTTCTTGCCACATCATACCATTTGTGGTTATGCAGCTGACTGTATACTAGTCAGCTGGCTGTATACCAGTACCAGTCATAGATTTGTGCACCCAGTTAACTAGATCTTCTTTCAGTAAGGCCTTCACAACCAGTCTTAGTCACAGTCAGGGACTGATTGTCTTCCCCCTAATGCTACATTAGCAATAGGCTTACATAGTAAAAGTATCCATATATATTAAAATCAGTAGCAGTTAGTTATCTAAATAACTTTGTGTATTTGGACTGAGGCGATGCTAACAAAAGCCTCTATACCTTTTTATTAGATAATTATATTTCCTTTATATTGCTTCAGGAATTAGGATACTAGCAGCTTAGGATGGAGAAGAAACCAGCGGAGCACATTCCTTTTATTCCCTAGAGTTCAAGTGCCCAGGCCTTTGGTAACTTTCTTGCTGCAATAATAATTAAATTAGTTGGGGAAAAAAATACTTGACAAGAGGCACAAAATAGTTTCACAGGAGCAATTTTTTACAAGGAAGCGAGTCTCCTCCTTTGTGAGGAACTATACCCCAGGTTCAATACAAGATAACATCTTCAGGGGAAGATGTGAATCTTGACATACATATATCTGCTATGTAAACTGGCTCATCCTGCTGCTTCTTTTTGGTCTGTCAGATGCAAGCATGCATCCCACATGGCTTTCTGCCCTTTGAAAATCATCCTGATACTAGCTGGTCTGGAATGCCATTACTGGCACCTCTGCCAGAAACATACAGGCATGTAAAATCCTCCTAAACCTTTCATTAGAGACTTATGTTCTTTTTCAGAGCTAATGCCAAATCTGTGGTAGAGCAAATGCGTCTTAGATTTCTGAAGGACTCAGTTTTGATTGTATTATGACATTTGAAATATACAAAGACTCTAGAAAATACAATAAAAAATATTCTGCCCCATCTTGATAGTAAGCTCAATGCAGTTTTACCTTTTTTTTTTTTTTTCCTTTCATTTCTGTGTTTTAAATTGGTCCTATTTGAATTGCTTTATTCTGAAGTTAACACCAGGTTTATTCTTAAAGTTAATGTTCTGTGCTATAAATCTGCTTTCCAGCTAGGATGAAAGTAAGCAGCTCTTTTGGATATGAATTACTGAACAGTCTCAAGAGTTTTGAGTCGGGTTTTTTCATCTAAGGGAGACAAAATACTTGTGATGTCCCAGAGATTGGTCTTTCCTAACACATTTGCAGTTGTTCATTTGTGTAAGAAGGCCTTGATCAGAAAAACTCCCACTGGCTGCAATGCAAAAGCTTCAAAAAAGCACATAGAAATGTGAATTTAATTGTCTCCAGGTATTACATCATATGCAGATTCCTACCCTTCTGATTTTTTTTTAAGAAATTGAGTGAGAGAAAGATTTAGAAGCTGTTTCAACCCAGAATTTTCATATGTTGTGTATTAGATTTCTCATTCTTCATGATGTCCTAATTTCCTTTAAAAGCAATTCATGAGCTGGCAGTGTGCCAGTATAAGATTATGAAACATCAGCGTTCTGCCACTGTGTAATTATTTGTGATAGCTTCCATGTTCCCCTGGATGAGATGAGATGGTGGTGAAGGAGTGTAAGCATTTGTTTCTGTCCTTCACACAAATAGGTTCCAGGGATGGAGTTATTCTGTCATTTACGTAGGATTTGAGTACTTCTCATGCATGGCTGGAATTTAGCAAGGGGAGAGGGCTTGTATCTTAATGTGTGTCTGGCCGACATGTAAGCAGACATCTGGAGAAGATATCTCTGTGCAGGAAGATGAGAACAGGCATGCTGGAAGCATACATCAGGAAAACAATATCTAGGATTTTGATGTAAAGTTGAAAAGTGATAGGCTTAATGGGTGCAGGTACTGACAGGATCTCAGGGACTAACATTAAAGAATATTAGAACTCCTTCTGTAATGACTGCAGCAGTGCACACCTCCAGGGGGCATTTCTTTCATATGTTTGCCTCTAAAAGATGTTCTCATTCAGCAGACAGGAGCACACTCAGAGGCTTGGTTCTTTCTGAAAATAATTTTAAGTTGCAAAGGTCAGTTCTTCTAAATACTGTAAAATCTACTTAAATTACTTAAAAAACTAGTTCTTCTTTTGAAATATAAAATAATGAAACACGGTTAAAGAATGAACCAGTTGATCCAGCTCAGTTGAACAAGAGCCTTCTGAGATACAGCCACAAGAAAAATAAAATATTACCTCTTTATATGTGTGTATTTGAGGAATCAAACCTTGCCATGAGCATGTCAAGAGTTTAATTCCAGTGAGAATGCATCACTCTGTTAAGAAGCAATTTTAAATACAGCATTCAAAAAAAGAAGTAAACTCAATATATATGGCATGAATATTCATTATCTCGGAGGCTGTGTGGCGGATACATGGTCCTTCTTAAAGCTTACATGATCAAAATTTGAGTAGGAAGAGGAAGAAAAATAACATAATTTTCCAGTTTGTGGCTTGAAACCATTTCTTTTCCTACTGTGTGACAGTCTTAACTAAACGTAAACCTCAGAAACCTGTGAAATATTAAATAAATGGGACCTTATCATTGCAGACCAAAAGGTGTACAATTAATATTCCCTTTATTAATCACATAGTGGATTGCAGACCATATCATCATTAATGGAGGTTTAAAGGCAGGGGGTGATTCGGAGAAATTGGGGGGTATTGCTCTGAGAATATTTCCATAGTTTCTTCCTGTATCTCTTTGCTTTCGATGTGTTTAAAAGCCTTCAAATCATTGAAGATAATATTATCAATTGCTTATCTACAGATCTAATGCTCATCTTTTCTTATTGAGTGCTGCAAGGACTGTCATTGCTTACCCTTGGATGTAGGCAGCATAACAAGAAACTTTTTTCAGAGCATAGGAGTAGGTGATAATACATTATGCAAATTTAGCATATGTCTTTTGAAAGAAAAAAATGCTATATATAGCAATAAAGCATATATTTTATTTATATTAATATAGTATTATAAAATATATTACTAATATATTACTAATATATATTGATATAGCAATATATATTTTATTAAAGATGTTTAGAATCCTCTATTATATTTGTATCAGGAAAGTATTTTTGTCATATTTTTAAATAAGGCAGTGGGGTTTTTTTGTGTCATTTCAACTTCTAAACCCTTCCAGTAATAGACGTTTCTTTGGTGTACCTGGTGCGTTTCCAGTGTGTCTTTCACAACGGATGCAGTTTGAGCGAGGGCTCCTAGGGGTGTGCTCAGATCAGTTTTAAGTTTTGTGATAAATCCTCTACACCAGTTACTGGTGATTCAGGTATAGTACTTCGGGATATACAAGTTTATCTAAACTGCTCTCTCTGACTTAGATGGCACAATAGTCAGAGCTGTTACTAAGTCAGG
Organism: Lathamus discolor; assembly: GCF_037157495.1. Taxonomy (NCBI): domain Eukaryota; kingdom Metazoa; phylum Chordata; class Aves; order Psittaciformes; family Psittacidae; genus Lathamus; species Lathamus discolor. The sequence goes on along the minus strand of NC_088884.1, from coordinate 47,274,029 downwards.
CACACCAAAGAATATAACCATTACTGCAGCATGCTGCAAAAACTCTTACGAAAATAATAAAATTATGTTTCACAAGAGGATTTTTTTTTAAGGATGATAATAGATCATTTAATCCTGTGCCATTTCCATGATTACTGTGCAAATCTGTAGCAGCTAAGAATTTAGTTCATGTCTCTTAACATATTTTAATCAAAATTGCATAGTGAAGAAAAAGGGCATGCTAGAGAGATGGAGAGAAGACACAAGCAGAGGAGTAAATATGAGGTAGTCTTTTTATCTCCAGTATCAGATAATCAGCAATTCAAGGATTGTGTAGAGCTGAAAGCTTATTTGGACCATTATATTTAATAGACCCTGCATAAACCTCGATGCTCACTTAATTTGCTTCAACCTCTTTATTGCAGATTGTTCAAGTACCTAACTGACAAACATTTACAATATTATGGAAAGAGTGGGAACACATAAGGGAGGAGAGTGCTGGAAACTGAGAAAATGGTAAATTCAGTCACAGGATATGGTCTCAGGACCTAATTAAAGCAAGGAGAGAAAGAGATACGGGGGTGGATTAAAAATGTCCTGACTGGAATAGTCATGTGCAGACAAAGAATTTGACTCCACATCTGGGGAGCTGCTCTTTGCCTATGCTTAGGAGTACTTGGGGCTTGTAGAATACAAAAACGTTTGCAAATGGTTCTGTATTTGCAATGCTGAATAAAATTCTACTTACAGGAGGACAAGCTGCCTGTTTTGTTTAGTGCTGTATTGAAGTGCAGGAAAATCTTCACATGGAACTCCTCTACAGAGGTCACAACAGCTGAGGTGATGGTCAATCTGGACCCAATTTGCAAGTCGAAAGTAACCTGTGAGGTTTACTGTACTTCAGGCTATGCCAGCAGCTAGTGAGATGTAGAGGAAGCAAGGGAAAAGAAAAAGTTTTGAGAAACACCTGGACCAATGTGATAAAAAATGAAGAACCCGGTGATTTTTTTGACCTTTAATGGCCATTTTTGCTCTCCCTGACATTTGCAGTTAGAGGGCAGTTGTGTCATTTACTAAGTACAATCTTTCTGTATGTGTTTATTTTAACTTTGCTGTCTGATTATTTCTTTCAGCAGGCCCTTGTACTTACACTGTGAGAAATAACTGTTTCCTATTTATTTTCTCCATGATACAGATTATTGTAGACCTCATAATAATCAAATAATCAGATACTCACTTTTCTGCAGAGTCAAGTGTCTTACCTCTCTACTTAATTTCTCCTAACATATTAACCCATTATGTATATTAACACTATCTTGCTGTCATTTACTCTTCCTTCCATACCCTCTTCCCCGCCCATAGCCTTCTTCAGATGGGCTACCTGGGGTATTCAAAATGTAGGCTCAGAATGAAGTTTACAATGGCATAATGAGCTTTCCCACTTAATTCTGTATTCTTTTCTCATTAATTGTTAACACTCTTTTTTTGTTTGTTTGCTTGGTTGGTTGGTTTTGGTTTCGATTTTACCAGTACAGAACATTGACCTAAGGCTTTGCTTGAACTCCTTCAATTAAATTGCGTTTACTGAGATGTGACAGTTAAAAGGTTTGTTTAGATTTTATGCTCAGGGATATTACTCTGCATTCATGAGTGACCTTCACTTTCCAGATTATCAACAGCCACTAGTCTTCTGAGTCCCTTCTGTAAATCTTGAGTAAACTGAGCAGCACAAATCCACAACCTCTATGAAGATGGATCACCCAGTTTCTTGCTTTTTAATCATTATAATCCCAGCACTAACCTTTCCCTTTTACTCTACTGGACCATCTAGACTAGTGTTTGCATCCATATACTTTGGCTGCACTTAAAGCAAACATAAATATTTATAATGCTTTCAAATGAGGGAGCCAAGGTATCAGAAGCAGCCTATGCACAGTAATTAAGAGCAAAAAATGGGCAAATTTTCCTGTTCCTAAGATATCTTTTACTACTGCCAGAATGAGGTTACACAATGTGGCTGAACCAATCTGGCTGCTTAGGGCTGCTCAGATGAGACATCTTCCTTCCACATCTCTGTTCCCACATTCTTGGCCACATGGTCCTGTTTCTCCACACACGCCAGTCCTGCCAATTGTCTAACATGTCAGTAAGCCAATTTAACTAGTTAGCCTAACAAAAGCCTGCTTATTTACTTCCCTGTGTCAAGTCCATTTTTCATCTGTTTAAAAAGTTGAATTGTGTGAGCACAACCAGACCTGGCACAAGGAAAGGCACAGGAGTCTGTGGGAGAGGAATGACACCTCCCCATCTTTAAGGACAGCAAGCTGTTAGATAAGATGAAATAATTTCATGTAAACCCACTCTTGGAATAGGTCTCACTGAGCTCCCAAGCTGCTCTACCACACAGACAAAGATGGAGGTCTTGCTCTCTCCCCCTATTTCCAAGTTCTCCTTTCACTTTGCTTCCGCTCTTTTGTTCTCTTAGCCCTGCTTTTATAATTCAACTCCTCCCTTCCACCAGCTCTAGAAATCACAGTCTGACTGATCTTGTCTGATTCTGAGGTAAGCCAACTCACCTCACCAATCAGCCCAAAACAGAAGTAACAAACTTTTGTTGCTGGGTTGGAATTTAAATGAATTACATCAGCTTACCAGGAAATCGTATGGGATCCCAGAGACTTAGCAAGATAGGCACTGGAACCAAGTGGCTGGTAAGAAAGTAAAGGAGAGAGCACTCTTTGTTGCATGTAAGAAGTAAATTTCAAACTCCACCCGTAGACTGATATGGTTAAAGCTGGGGTTTAAAGCATTGCTATGCTGCAGTATTTTTGCCAAAGAGATGTATACAACACCCAGCGTGAGCTGCTTCAGAAGATGGCAAATGAAACATTTCAATTTATTAACTTTAAGCTTTCTGATTAAGCACATGAGGTTTCAGTCCGGATTTATTGTTCAGTAAGCTTACCCAGGTGGCAGGTGATACTCTGGTGTTTATAATTCTATTTCCTTCTCCTTTAAATACCAGAGTGAATTGTTAATAAAATACATACATACCGAAATTGAGATAATCAGAAAAATGTGTTGAGTATTTTCAAAAACTTGGAGTCCTGCAAACCAAACTATCTGCCATTCATTCATTACTTCTCCTAGGGAGAAGATACTGTGTCAGCAAACAATCTGGCTGAGCTTATCAGATCATATATGAAAAGTGCCATATTACCAGCTATTTGCCCTCTATATTTTTGCATGAAGAAAGCATGATTAGAAAGTGACCATCCTCAGGACATGAGCAGTGGTTGCTTTTTACATCCATGCATGGCATGCTGGGAAGTGCCAGGGCCCTGGTCTGGAATGTTGGCCCAATATTCCTGGAAGATCAGAGCTGGAGTTTAAAGAAAACTGAGGACGTGTACATACAGATACAGGTAATTTGAGGCACTTTGGAAGTTGAAGGGCAAGCAAACTGAACTGTTGTGTCAACACTGCCTGCAAAATTAACCTGTCCCTCTGAAATCTGCTGCTGCTATTCCTACTCTATTTAGAGACTGGTTGGAATGGAAATTCACATATCTTCTATTACTAAGAGAATTGTCTGTGAGGTTTTGCCTTTTTTGGTTTTTTTTTTTTTGTTTTTGTTTTGCTTTTTGTGTATGAATAAACTCTAAATCTTTTTTGCCTCTTATGATGATTTTGCTTGGGTTCTGCAGATTAGTTGAATACCAAGTGAAACAACCTCTATTCAATAAGTTAGGATATACAAAATGTTGTTTGGTCTTTTTTTTTTAGCAAAAAGCAATGTTCCTCATTCTTAAGATTCTCTCTTTTGTTAATTTGTAAGACTTTATCATGCATCCAGTTACTTTCTTCCTGGCTTTGGTTAGCCTAATTGTGAAAATACATAGACTAAAAGCTTTCTCCCCTTCAGCTCTGGGGAAAATGTCTGCTGGAGTCTTTCCTACAATTCTTTGACTAGCTACATGAATGTAACCAGCATTTTGACTTACTTCTGCAGAAGGACCTGTTTCCCACGTTACCTCTCTTTGGTTGAAAATGATTTTGCATGTGCTAGTAGAAGAGGAACAATTTGCATGGTATTTTAATATTTAAATAAAATTGTGAGATGACTATTCAGAAGTAATAAAACCAGCTACAAATATTTTCAAGATCCATTTACTTTCATAATGAAAACTTAACATTGTTCTGTAGATAAAGCTATTCCATTGTACCTCTGCCAATAAAAATAGTTATTTGAATACTAATTGTTCTAGGAAATTCTACACTGATTTGATTTTTATGCCAAATATACCTTGAAAAACTCCTAGGGACAGAAAAATTTTCCCAGTCATTTAGATATAGAGAAAAAACTATTCTGTGGCATATATAACCTGATTCAACACAAAAGAAAAGACTTCTATGGATTTAATCTGTTTGGTTTTATGTTTATAATGCCAGAATCAAACTATGTAAAATCAACCCTGTCAGCAGGATAAGAAACCTGAAAGTTGTTTCTCTTCAGCTTCCCTATTTTTGTGTTGTTTGGATGATTACCCAAACAAGACTTTTAAGAGGCCCTCTTTTTAAGAGTCCCTCTCTTTGTAGTTACAGCTCAGGGAATTTAGAGGCGTGGGACTGAACTGAAAATATGTTGGGTATTCCCAGAGCAGCCAGTAATAGGTAAACCATGGAATGGGCCTTTGCTTTGTTTTCTTCAGGCTGCTGTGACTATCTTGACTGAGGGAGGAAAGGGGAATTTTAGGAAGAGAAAAAGCCTTTTTTCAGATAAACTCTTACTCTGATAGGCTCCTGTTTAACCACCCCCTTTGGTTAATAAAACAGTTCCCTATTGTGCTGCACCTTTGGGCAGCCACATAAATAATTTGCCCTGTAATATCTGAGAAACAAGGTGGCAAGGGAGAGTGATTTACATCTAACATGTACCTGTAGTATTAACTGCAAAAAGTAGAGGGATAGGGTGGACTAGGACTGTGCTGGGAACTTCCCACCCACCTGCCGACCCTGGGACCTTCAACCACGGGCATCAGTCAGCCCTTGGGGTACCGTGACTCCGTTTTCCCCTGCTCCTCTCCACACTGGACGGCGGAGGAGGAAAAAAAAATACGGGAAAAAAAGGGGAGCGGCGGGGGGGGGGGGGGGGGGGGGGGGGAGGAGAACTTTTTTCCATCAAAAAGTTTTCCCTTCAGAAGCTTTACTCCAAATCTTTCGTTCCCAGGGGGTTGCAGCGAACAGGAACTGTACTGTGTGTTCACTTCCCTTCTGGCAAAGCCAACTTAATAACAAAAAAGTCCTGCAACATTACAGCACGAACTGAGCTTTTCGGGTTGCTGCCTCGCTCCGTCTCTGCTAGGCCACGCTTACAAGCTTTTCGGAGGTGCTTTTAGTCTGGAAGGCTTCTCATGCAAATAGCTCGTTTACTTAAAAACCCAGGGAGGGTAGAGGGACCACAGCGGTCTGACTTTTTCCTTTCATCTTCCCATTACTTGTCCAACACCTTGTAAAGACGTACTGAAAAGGCAGGTTATTGTGAACTAAGAACTGGTGCGACAACTGTAGCTCGCCCTTCATTAACGCTGATGTTGAGCTGAACGACTTGACCTGAAGTGGCTGGAGCCTCCCGGGGGACGTTTTCAATCCTTTTATTGTGTGTTTTTTACCGAGTTCCCCACCGGAGCAAAGCCCCTTCTTTCCCATTTGCTGGCTGGTGCCCTGAGGGTGACGAGGCTGAAAGTTTAGCAAGTTCTGTGCATAACTTCACATCACAGGAGCAAGTGCGTATTCCCCACCACCACTACCCCCCCCTCCCCCCCGCCTTTCTTTCTCCTGCTCCTAAACGCCTCCTTCAAGTTTGCAGCTGGGCAGGACTCCAAAGGTACAGCAGCAGCAACAAGCCGGAGTTCAAAGTTAGCAGTAAATTGCACAACTTCCAGCTCATCGCTACGCTCAGTGACTATTAAGAAGCTGGAAGGCGCTCAGGGAAAAAAGGGGAGAAGGGAACACCCTCGAATTGTTTGGGGATCGTTGATGTTATGCTTTTGCCGCTGGGATCATGGCTCCCTTTGGAAGGAATCTATTAAAAGCCCGTCATAAAAACAGGTAAAGTGTGTGGGTACGTGGAGGAAAAGGGAGGGTGGTGTGGGATGGATTTCTTCTAAACTTTTTTTTGTGTGTATGTGGGGTTTTGAGGGGAGAATGTGTTTCTCCGGACCCACGCCACTCCCGGGAGCTGTAACTTCGGGGCTCACCTGTGAGTGGGATCAGCGCTAAGGGGGCAAGCAACGCTCCCCCCATCCTACTCCCTCGTTGGACCTGTCTCTTCCCTCTTCTCTCTGGCTCTTTTGAATCCTGGGCAGTATTTTCAGTGAGGGGACGGTAGCTTTTCCTGACTTTGAACCTCCCCAGTCTAAACCAAGACGGTCACTGGGAGCCCCCCGTGTAACCAGGTGAGTGGGACTCTGCCGGGGCTGGGAATAAAGGCCAGCGGCGCCGGTGTGCGAGTCCTGCCTGCGGCGGCAAGTGTGATCAGCCGGGGGTCACCTGAAGCCCCTCAATCCGCCGTGGAGAAAAGCTCCCCCGGTTTCTCCCGGGAGGGCACCGGCGGGCAGATCTCCGGGCCCCTCGCTGTCCGCTTCCCCCTCCCCTCCGGGTTCCCTAGGAGGGGGATCCGCAGCCTGCAACCCTTTAGGATAAGCCCCTTAGCTCGTCCACTGGCTACCAGCCTGAGAGGTAGGAGAGCGTGGTTTTAAGGCGTGGGCTGGGGGGATGCTTTTTGTTTTGGTTAGCTTTAGGTGTGAGCTGGACTTGCCTGCCTACGGGTTTTTGCCTAGGAAAATAGTCGGGGTGACAGCTGTGGTCCGTGGGTTGGCTCCTGAGAAGTTACTTTATGGGGACTTCGCTCCTCAAGCCGTGTTTGCTTTCACATGCCACACACAGCGACTGGAAAAAGAAGAAAAGGGGTTATGTAATCATTTTAAGCGTTAGGATGGCACGAGATGTTTTAAGAGTAAATGTTCTTGGAGTGAGGTAAATTTGCTTGGACCCTGTGGAATTTACAGTGGCCGAACCCACCTAGCTAAGGTTTAACTGATGGTCCCTGAGATTTTGGTTCAGAGAGAAACTTCACAAATCGCTCATAATCTCTTCCCCGCTTCGACTGGTGCTCTCCACTGGAATTTAGTTCGTATTTAAGGGTATGCAATAGAAAATGTTTTCCAGAGGGAATATAATTTGACCCTTAAAGGTCTTGTAAAAATGTCCTGGTTTTTTTCAGGTTTGGCTTTTGGTTTTCCCATTAGATACGCTAGAAGTTACTCGTGTGTGTGTGTGTATGAAAATATAAATCAGGACTGATTTATGTTTTCAGTCAAGATTTAAAAAACAGGGTACTATTTAAGAAGTTTTAATGTAGGTTACTGATTAAACTGTGCTTTGCTAATGTGTCTGGAAACAGGAAAGCTTTGATGTACTTCTCATGTGGCCATTTTATGTTTAGAAGATCTGGAAAGGTGGACATGAACTTCTACATGAAATTACTTTTACATACAGCCATAAATTTATTAGTATTAAAATAGAAGTTTTGCTACTGATATCAGTTACATGAATAACTGTGTTAACTCACAAAGCACAGTTCCAGTCTCTTCAGCGGTGAAACTGTTTCTCTTTTGGACGTGTAAAATATCTTCATAGTAATTGCATCAATCTCACTGTGTTTGCTGATGTGACATTTTTTCCTCAGGAAAAATGTCATAATCCAAAGCTTTAAATGGGCAATAAAAATTAAAATAACAAAGGAACCATTACTGTGAACATCTAGCACTTTCTTCTCATTTCACACTCCTCCCCCACCCGTCTCCACCCACCCCCCCAAAAAATATATTAATACTTCTAATGGCAGAGGGAAGAGGTGGTGTGGCAATAAGAAGGGTCTGAAATGCTTGTGCCTGGAGAAACGGGGGTGTAGAGGGTCAAGAACAATGCAAACTACATAATTCATAAAATGCATTATTATCTATTCAAATATTTAAATTTCTGAGTATTTAATATTAGCTCTTGATACTGAATTTTAAGAATTAAACTTTGCTTATGTAGTTAGTAAAAGGATCTTGTAATAGGATTGAAGAGCTACGCAAGAGCTCTTTTTATCCATCATAATTTTATGTCTGTGTACTTATTTGAAACCTTGAAAAAGAATTCAACTAAGCTTAAAATCCTTGGCTGTGTTTAGAGCAGTAGTTGGGGAATCAGAATGTCTGGCTCATTACCTTCTGTTAGTTTACCTACCGGTTGTGAGGAACCAAACAGGGATATACGTATGTCTTTAATCTGCTGCTTTGTTTATTAGGTCTAGTGCTTGTGCATCTTTTTTGGAGAAACTCATGTTTTTTGGTTTTTGCAGAAAGTTTTAAATCACCATTTGGTACATGCAAATCTAACTCCTGTGAGTTATAAGATAAGCAAATGAGGGATAAAATCTGTGTTTACCAGAGAAGGACATAAAGCTAAGTCAAGGCAACAAAGATAGTTGGAAGAAGAGCCAGAAGGAAAATGAAGGCGTTACAGTCATTTGCTCAGATAACTAGATGACACCTGTGTAATTAATGTTTGTCTTGCAGCATTGCCAGAGGTTTCAGATCAGAACCCTGTTTCGCAGTAGACTCTTCATATCCAGATAATAAAATGTCAGTCTCTACCTCTAAGATCTAGGAGTTTAAATGAAGAGGTTACTCTTAAGTGCATCTGTGTGTATGAGATACTTCAGCAAGTGGTAGATACCGATGTAGCTGTGATGCCACTAGCCTTCAGAGCAACTGAAATTAAATACCAGAAGACAAAACCTGTGCTGCACTGTTTCTGTATTTGAAAAATCTCTGGTCGGTATGGTATTACTCTCTTGGGTCTCTGAAATCTTCCCCATGCAGAGAGATAGCACAACGCCTAGGTAACCTTGTAACCTTGTAAGCCCTGATTTGATTTCGGAAGGGAAGCTGCTAGGAATGAGGCCTCAACCTATTTTTCTTGGTCAGAAGGGGAATGACAGATACCTTTTTTGAGAGCTATTCTTTGAGCTCCTACAACAACCAGAAATAATCATAGTCCCCAGAGCGTGTATGTGCTTGTTAATGTGTCCCTTGGAGAACAATACACCCAAAAGGTAGCAAGGCCATGCCCCACCCACCTACAAATCCAAATGTGCTCATGCAGGGACAGGCTGTACCTTCTAAGGCAGTAAAGGAAGAAGGACAGTTTCCTGCAGGAGTAAGCCTCCATAGCATTAACAAACTCAAGGGGATTTATTCTGCTGGATTTTGGAAGAGTGAGGAATGTGCAGCTCACATCCCATTTTGGAAGTGTGGTGATCTGAGGAAATGCTCAGCCGAAGATTAATTAAGTGGCGCTGAGTTGTTTGCAGATATGGTCTATTATTGATCTAACACATTGCGCTGCACAGAGGGAGAACGGCTCCCTGTCCATATATGAGAAACAAATACAAAGCATATATACTTGCACTGTTTATGCATCAGGGTTTCACATTGTGCACAGTTTCCTGGTTGCTAAGTAGAACAGGAATTTACACCCGATTGATTTTCTTTAAGATAAGGACTTCTTTGCTCTTGGGTGCTAGATTTGGTTACTTCTGAGAATGAGTCTTTAGGTTCATTTAAATACTTTAAAGGTTACCCATCATCTCAAGGATATCTGGATTTACCATTGTTGTATCTGCCCAGTGAGCTCGCACCAAGCAAACTATTTTTTTTTTTCCACTGAGAGCATGTCCTTGGATTTTTCACGTAAACGTTACCTAAACTTGTAAAAGCTGTACTGTTCCATGCAAGTCATAGCCAGAGAAGTAGAAAATTGAAAGGGAGAGGATTCCAATAATTCGATAATCTGTCTTCCTCACATAGGTGTTGTCCTTGATGCTGTAGGGTTGTCCTATTAGACGCAAATAGCTTGAGAAACAATTTTTGCTCATGTAATTCATGCTGGTCCTAAGTTTACCATAATCGTTTGTATGCTCTGTTGACATACAGCACTTCTGAATCCAAGGTACTGTTTGATGATGAAACAGTTGTGTTACAAATCTGTGATTAAATGTATTTATTGCTTTTGCTTTTGCTTTTCCTTCCTGGTTGCGTGTGGGTTTTGTTGGGGGGTTTTTTGTTTGTTTGTTGTTTGTTTGGGTTTGTTTGTTTAGTTGGCCTTCTTTTTTTCCCCACCTTTTACTGACAACTTGTGTTTCTGCAGCAGTTAGCATAACGTTTCTGTATAGGAGGTGAAGATCTACTTTGCCTACTCTTTATTCTGCTTCTCTTGATTCAACTCATTTCTGGTTCAGTGGCAGAAAGAAAGACCATATAATACCCATTCATGTGTACAGGTACAGAGGTATAGAAGGAGTTTTTCCTGTCTTGACAGAGGCCCCTCCCCAGTGAGAGAAACATTCAATTCTCTCAGGTTTTGTATTACAGTGCAGGGTAATGAATTAGATTAGAGGCTTCATCTATCTGATATTGACCTTGCATTATCATGTTCCCTCCCCTCCTCCCTCCCTCTTGCCAGTAATTTCTCATCACACCTAGTTAGCACAGTGATTAGAGTGTTACTCTGAACATCTCTACTGCTTACGGTTGAGTACTGCTGTACATTTTAAACCTTGGTGAAGCAAAACTGAAAATGCTCAGCATTTATGTTTTGACTGCAAAAGCTCTTGGAGATCAGCTGCTTATCTGAATGAACTGTGTATGACCTACACTGTAAATCTCATGGGATCATATGAGATGTCTAATACTTCTGTGGAATGAGCATACCTGGATAAAAGCCTGTATGAAGCTATAAAGGTGCTTTTTGATTCAAGACTACCAGGCATTTGGTATGTATGTTGGAGGGGGTAGCTAAAAGCTTATTTAGAATCAGTGGTGCTATGTGAGTTAAACTTTTAGATTTAAAAGATGGTGCCTTTTTGGAAATGGTGGAACACATTTTTCTCCCATATTTTTTCCTTGAGTGTGAGGTATATTAGTGAACTATCAAAGAAGTTGTTCCTTTTTAGCCAGCGTTCATACACTACAATTTATTTTCTGGTCTGGCTTGTTAGTTTTGTCTCAGGGGTCAAAATGGTTGCATACATTTTGTAATAATCTTTGTATATATTTGTTCACTTCACTTTCAGGAAGAGCTTTTCGTCTAGCAAAATACTAACCTTATTTCTAAAGAGTTAATTATCTACTATTCCAGGAGGACAGACAGCAATTTCATTCCAAAGAAGTAAATAAAATGAGTAATAGATGTGTGTAATACTACACCATCTAAGGAAAGAGCATTACTTAGGTTAAGTTTAAGCTAATCTGAAACACTAATGCAATGTAGAGTCAGGCTGAGAAGATACATTTCAGACACAGAAACATTTGTAGTGATGCAGAGGGAAAATCTTGCTGGTCAGTCATGAATACCTATTTTACTGATGAATAATTAGCATTTTACCTGCAGAGAAAAGACTCAGACATTGTTAAATCTGTAACGATTTCAGTAGAGAGATGGAGGTTTTCAGAAGTGGGGATTTTTTTAAAATTCTAATAACTTTAATAAAGTCATAAAAAAAATAAGACTTTAATAAAAGTCATTGATAATCTCAGAGTAATACCTCCTGATTTGACTTATGCTCAGAAAATCTTTTTTTTGTTTATTTTATATGGTGAATAATAAAAATTTGAAATTGTAGTCCTAAACATCTTTATTTGCAAGCATTAACATCACCCATGCTGCACCCATGCTATATAAGCCTTAATTAGTTCACCCGACTTCTGTATTCAGTATGTAGATAAATCCTTATTAATGGTGACAGAAAGGATGATGCAAGATAAAGTTTTTGTTTGAGACTACACGCTAAGAGGAGCCTAGAAGCTTGGACATGTTGGTACCCAGTTGTGTGCGTAGGTAACCGAGCTATTATTGTCACTTCTGTTGTTTCTTAGATGTGTTATGATAACTCCCAAGATGGTGACTTTTTTGTCTTCTGCAGTGTTACTGTGCCAGCAATTCCCCAAGTATCACACAAGACACAGAAGATAAAGAGTCAAATGGTTTCAGGGTGAACAGAAAGAGTGACCAACCAAATGGAATTAGAGGGGAAAATAAATTACTAAATTTATTTGTGTAACAAAGGTCAGAAACATCCTCTATAGAATGTAGGTACTGTAGTTCAGTGTAATTTTCAGGTAGGTAAGACAGTTTATTACAAACAAATATAATGCAGAATTATCTGAAAATTTCTATGAGATCCCTTTGCATCTGGTCTTTTTTTCTTCATCAGCTATTCCATGCCTATGTCTCCCATTAGAAAAAAATTAGAACTGATAGCAGTACGTTTTTAATGCAGATTCTGGTGATGGAATTTTATCTTCATGGTCGTAATTTTTCCATGGACCTGCAAAATTCTTGCAATAAAAATGAGACATTTTCATGAATTATTTCTCATGTTTATGTATAACACATAAATATAAAAATCAAGAGCTAATTTGTGATTTTTAGAAACTGCATTTTTTGAGCAGCTTTGTCCAAAAGAAAACTTCTGAACACCTTTCTGGAGCTTGCCTCAAATAGGCACCAGAATGAACCACTAGTTGCCTTTTCCTGTCTCGACCTATCCCAATATGTGCTTAAGGTGCACGTTGTAATAGTGATAATGATACCAACTTGTTTCTGACCTCAGACAACCGATAAGCATAGTTAGTTTTCCTTAGCTGTAATTTGGGTGATAATATTTACACGCCTCAGGAAAATAAGTAAGGCATGACTAAACAGTGTAAAATCTGTAGAAGTGTAGAGTATGAAAGCCAGTGAGTGAGAGAGGTGTGAGTAAAATCTGGGAGTTCCTTGTTTCTAGTTTTTTTACAGTCCATTAGAGTTGGCTGCCATGCAGGAAAATGATAATATGCTGTGGATTGTTTAGGTTTGGTGTCACATGATTCACTGAGTAATTTTAAATGGTCTAAAATTTTTCATGATGTTAAAAACAGCTTGGGAGAAGGCTGGTAACCTCACAGAAAGGGAAATAAACAAAAAATGTTGTGTATTTTACCAGATTTTGACATGGTTTTGTGAGGTAAACATAAGGGAAGTTAACTTTTGAAACCAAAAATCAGAAAGGAAGGTTTGCACTGATGATGACAATAAAGTTGTCATGTAATTCTATTTTGAATGCTTTGAAGTTAAGTCTTGATGTTTTGTGGAGAGGAATAAAAGACACTAAACTTGAAAGAAATTTTTCCAGTGCAAGTTGGGCGTACCTTTCAGATGCACTCTAGTTTAAGATGTTTCTCTTTCCCCAGCTTTTTCCTATTTCACTCCTGTGCCTGAGTACATGTTTGCCTTTGCCAAGTTGAACCATTTCATTTGTAGCTTAGATGCTTGCTAGACATACATTTTTTTGAGCATTAGCTTTAGAAGAAACCAGGCTACCAGATTATTTCTTATGGTGTAATCTCAGAGGTGATATAAACTTCTGTTTTCCTGGGTTGGTCTTTATTTTTTTAATATTTTTTTTTGTTTGTTTGCTTTTCCACATTCAGTTGCAGAGTAATGATAGGAGAAATATATATATATTATACCAGAGGGTAGATATTTACTGCGAATGAAACACGTAAATATAATTAATCTATTTTGAGGGTCAGAACTGTGACTTCGATTAAGTTGTTTTCTTTATTCTCCACCCCATCTGTTCTCAATCATTATGGTACAGAATTCTGAGTTATGTATTTCCCATTATAATGAAAAATATGATCAGCTCTGTTGAAAAGCGCAAATATTTATTTTGTTCTCCTTTTAATAATACACAATTAACAAATATGCAAAAACATAGCATTCTCATGTTTGGGGACAAAATCAGGTTTATAAAAATGTAATAATCTATTAGGCTAAGTTTTGTTTTGGTTAGATATATATATATTTACCTTACTTTAACATGTAAGGATGTGTGACCTCAGTGGAATAATGCAGTCAAGTGAAGACTATTAATTTTTAAGAGAGTCTGTCCTTTGGTCTTGAACCTGCAATTTGCTCTGTGTTAATAGATTCCTTCATCCCTGTGGAACACCTGACTTTGCTTTCCCCAGCCTCCTCCAAATTCAAAAGGATTATTTCTATAGAGGGTTGTTTCCACTGGGAAAATACTTTTAAACTGCAGAATTTTTCAGAGCAGTGGTTGGGGCACTGTTTTTATGTCATAAAGTATGCCTTATTTGACATAGAAAGTTAGCAGTTTCTGCTCATTAATCAAAGAGTGATCATATACCAATTTTCAGCTGATCTTGTTTCTGTTGGCTTCATAATTGGTAAATTGGCGTTCTGAACTTTTGTTTCACTTGGACGTTACCTGTTGAGAGGTTTCCTCTGAACTGATTGCTGAGGTACTAAGTATACTGTTTGACTTGGTTGTTACCTCTATCTCTCAGGGCCACTTTGTTCTTAATATCCTGTTTTACTGAAAAGTTCTGTACAAATCCAGATTTCTAACAATAATTCAGGATTTGTATTGACTTTACTGCACTTTCCCAGCCTTCTGATACTTTTAAGGTCTAGGTAGATAACTAATCATGTTTGTTTACCCATGAAAGCCACTACAGGTGTCAAACAAATGATCTGGGTTATTTTTGGAACTGCAGTAGTAGATGTTCACAGTACTTGCTCTTACTGGCACTCATACTGTTCATAAGATTCAGGTACACTTTAAAACACAAAAGTCAAGCTTCATCTTACTCAACTTGAGCCATTGAAAATACAGGTATCTAGTCATCTATGTACTCTTTGTAGTTAATGGATACATCTAAACACTTCCAGAGGGCAATTCATTCAGTCTTAGACAGGCTTTCAGTATGGGATTAGTCACCCTTTTGGAGGTGCCTATCTTATGCCACTGATTACAGAGGAAGGTCAGAAAATTATCTTTGACTACACATCTCCATTTTAAATAGCTTAAGGTAAATGACATGTGCTCCACCCCAATCACTTTCAAAGGGAAGATCTTCATGGAGCATGCTCAGACTTTGTAGAGCACCTAATTAAACATCTTTTGTACCATTCATTTTAGAAACTAAAAAGGGAATAGTGAATGGAGAGCTGAATTACAGGTGGATAATGTATGATTAAGGGAGAATCATCTTAATAGCATGGATGTCTTCCCTGCCCTGCCACAAAATTCCTATGTGATGTTGGGCAAGTCACATAAACCACAGTTTACAAAAGTGGTTGCTCACTGCGTGTTCTTCATTTGCTAATTCAGTGTCCTGTTTTGCACTACGACTGACCAAAGGAAGTTTATGGATGTCCTGCTTTGGACATCTCTTTAGGTATCAATTTAGTTAGCTAGAATGGGAATTTAAACAAGTGGATAGCTTTGGCCCAAATCTTTCTGTGCTTTGGTTTGTGAAAGGGAGTTTTCTCCCTGCAAGAGTGTGTGTGGAGATAAATTCAGTAATGTGTCAGCTTCTGAAACAACAGAGTATCTGGTGGTAAAGGGCATGCAGCAGAAGATTAAATTAAAACAATGGGTAAAGGGTATAAGAGGTGATACCGTATGTAGGAGAGATGAGAAATGAACACACACTGAACAAATCTAAGTAATAAGGACTAGCTTTATGAAGGAGACTTTGGTACCTAAATGTCATTGTAGTCACCTAATACAAGCCTTAAAAACTCCTGACATTCACAAAAGTATGATTAAAAGTTGAGGAAGTAACATTTTTACTGGCAGCGTTCCTGAGCCACCTGTATTCCCAGCATGTCCTACATGGTCCTGAAAATCTTGCAGTCATGTGCATCCCTCACACTTCACCAAAATTAAGAAAAAGGCAGTCTCAGCTTTTTCAGCCATGAGATCCCATCTAAATAGCCCTCTTCAGAGCATGTGCAACAGCACACAGAGTGCACCTAGGTGCTCTAGTAGCCAGAACACCCCTGTGAGATGCCCACACTGGCATCCTCAGTATGTCCTGTCAGGTTATTTTAAACTAAAATTTTCTTGGTGTTTCCTGTTGTAGCTGTTCCTTTTGTGCTGGCTCTTATGAGTTACAGTAATCCAGAAAAAGTTAAGGATTCATGCAGAAGTCTTCAGTGGGAGAAGAGGATCCAGCTTTTGATTGCTGGATATTGTATTTTTTACACAGTGAACATCTGAATGTAGTCTAACAGTACCTAAGTCTTGCCCTTTTGTTCATGTTTCTGAATAATTATGTCAGTTCCTCCTGAACTTGCTGATGTCAACAAATCCTGTTAGGAGCTGAACTCTTCCATAACACTGTGTGGAAGTTTAGGTGTCAAAGAGGGCAGTGGGGGGAGGACAATTGAAAATTTCAACACTTAGTATCTGCAATACCTCAGTATCTTCTATGGCTCTGGCAAAACTGCCTATTGCCTCATGTACTCGAATATTCAAGTGAGGCAGAGGTCCAATGTAATACAGAGAACACGCCTGGCTTTGGATATGCTGAATAAAATTAATTTTTATTGAACCAAGTAGCATAGAAAGCTTTAACACCAGTGCTTCAAATCTTTGAGTACTTGACTGCAATTTAAGCATATTTCTTTCTGCTGAAGCATTTGTGCATGGTAGGCATATATTTAGTGTGTAAATGAATATGTGAGAGTTTGTGTTGTGTGATCATGTAATGCGTCTGTATAGCACATAAGATATACTGTCACATACCTTATTATAAATTTAACCTGTATCATCTACATGTGAAGTACAATAAAATATATTGTATTTTATGCAAGTAAAAAAAAAAAAAAACCAGAACATAGTATATAGAAACAGTACATGCAGAAATAGCCACTTCTATAGACTGCATATATATATATGCTTCTACATTTTACAACACTGGGTGCGTACAAGGGTACTTTAAAAGTCAGAAGTGAAAAACAGAATGTGCACATGTCACAGAAGAATGCTAAATATGTATATTTTCCCAAACATCACAGTTGTTTGCATGGCAGAAGGAGAAATGTCTTCATTCAGCTGTCACTGTGGTATCCATTCAGCCTGTGAAGCGCCTTGTTAGAAGTAAACTGCCTTTTTATCCTCCTTGAGCTGTGAAGTCATCTGAATTGCTTATATGTTGAAAGGAAACCCACATTTGGATATGTGAAATAAAGAAATATGGGTTTAATTTCAATGTTGACTCAGTGACTTTCTATAAAGAAACATGGGATTAATTTGAATGTTGACTCAGTCTGACTTTCTGTGAGCTAAAGGCAACAGGTAGTTTGCAGTGTCTTTCTGGTGTCACAGCCCTTTTGGCATCATCACCATCCTGCCATAGATGTGTCTTGCAAAACTGTCCCCATTGTTTTTTGGGCCTGCCTTGTTCTTTGGCCACAGACACCTGGCCTTGTTTGGTGTCAGCTGTGCCCACCGCAGGGTTTTGGCCCACATGTGCTACCACTCTTCATCACAAATCTTTGCCAGGGATTACGGTCCTTTCAGCTGCATCAACCTTTTGAATGATTTCTTTTTAAACTGTTCAATCACATTCATGTGGGTTATCTTAGATGGTTTAACAAGGCACTTATTTTGATAGTCTCATTCATCATGACTTGTGGTTTGGAGGTCAGACAAGCAGCTCAGCTCTAGTGAGGGACAACTGACATGGCTAAGATCCTCTTCAGGTGACCCTAGCTGGAAACTCATTTTGTACTCATTATGTCTGTTCTGGAACAGTTTGGAGGCTTAAGTCATGACCATTTAAGTATTTTAAGGTTTACATGACTTTTTATTTGAGTCGTGGAATGTCTTTCCTCTGCAGTCAGCTTCCTTCATCTTCTCACAGCTAAAAATTGTGTGTGTGTTCTACTGGACACCATTCTCTATATCTCTTACGTACACATTCTTCTTTGCGTTAGTCCAATGAATTTCCCCTTACTCTTGGTCTTTATGATCCAGTGTTAACCTTGCTTCCAGACAGCAATTCCTTCCTTCTTGTCTTCCATACCTGTGTTGCTCAGCTGGCTAGAGCTAGTTTTGCAAGCGCCTGTGCCCTTTTTAGCATACCCATTGCTAGTGTAAAGCGCAGTCGGTAAGGTTAACAATTTATTTCATTTGTTCAGTAGCTTCTTCAGAGAGGATGTGATGATATTTCAGAGACTTAACTTCATATTGGAGCATGCACTGATAAGTAATTTTCGAAAATTACTTGAAAGCATAAAAGCATAAACTGCACAAATCTTTCACATTGTCAATGGACACCAAAATGCTTCAGGTTTCTTTTTTCAAATTTATGTCCATTCCTCTTGTTAGCATAATTATGTCTCTAGTACTCAATTTAGCTCCTTAGTATGAAAATTGTTTAAGAGTCCACTTCATCATTTTGTCATCTTTTCCTTTCAGCTCTTCAAATACTGCAGGTAATGAGTCGTCCAAGTCTTCCTTTCACGACAGTAATGGAACACATTTGTCGCTGAATTATATTTCAGAAAGTTTGAGGGAGAATTAAAAAAAAAAAAAAAGCTATAAATGAGGTTTGATAGAAGCCATTTTGAGGTGACATCTTCAGTATAATTTAATGAAGGCAAATGAAACAGGGAAGATCATATGGTATGGTTTCAAAGTGGGGTGGTTCACTTCCTGTAAAACTTACTGCAGAAGAAAATCAAAGCCCACCCTGCGTTTCTCACTCCTGGCAAACTGTAAAGTGATACTCAAAACTAGGATTTATGATATACAAAAAAAGCTATTTTGAAAAATCATTAGAGGTGAAGTTAAAAAAGGATGATGTTTGATGAGCTGGCTGAAGAGATCTAAAGGCGTGTTGTTGCACTGAAAGCAGTCCCAAGCTCCCTTTCCAGGCTCCCGGCCATTCTGTCTTTTCTTTTGCGCTGGTACTGTTCTCACTCAACACTGCAGAACCCAACTCAGGGAGCACTACTCACTGCTCAATAAGCAATTTTATTTTCATTTTTGTTTTCTTGGTTATATTGCTGGCATTTTATCAAGCTTCAAACCCTCTGGATAAACTAGCAGAGCTGGCACAAGCAAGAAGAAGGGAATGTCAGGTAGACACCAGATTGCCTAAATTTCTTAATTATGTTTTAAATCATAAAATTGCTAACCTATAATACTTGATTTAGCAGTAAAAAAATAGTATTTAGGATAATCACTTAGCTACAGTAGTAATTTTGTAAATAATTTTATGTATTTTGGGGATGGGTCTGGTGAGCCTCGGGGTGTTTAAAAACCAGAAGATAAAAAATACTGATCCTGCAATTCCTTTTCTGAATCATGAAATACTGTGTCCAAACTCTGAAATTCACCACAGGGTGCTGTGAGAGCAGCTGCATAAATAGTTACAGTAGGTAGCCATCAGGAAAAGACTATAAGGAAGGGATGCTTTGCTGAGCAAAGCAGCTTGAGGATTCATGAAAAGAAACCAAGTCTATCTGGACTTTCTTTCCTGTCACTGGGAATGAGGTTAACACCTGCCTCACACGGAGCCACCAGGAGTAGAGAAGAGGTATACTGAACTGTTTGAGCCATGCACTATGTATAAGGATTCACAAGAAGGTAACCATCCCAGACTCCTTTTTCCCAGGGAGTATTGGAAAAGTGGCAGAAAATTTTACTATTTCCTTGTTTGTATCTTGCTCCATTATTCAACCTATGTTATTGTCACTGGTCTAAGTAAAGTATGCTTTGTTTGTGTTTTGGTAGTCTAGACCCGGCCTTGGAATGCTTTGTGTTTATTTTTTCACTGGGCAATGTCAACAAACCCAGGGGAGGGAAATACTATATGTTTGCTTTTCAGCAAAAGCTGAACTGAATTTCATGCAGCAACAACAACAACAACAGAAATCCTGCTTTCAACTCTTGGAATTCCCCTCAGTTCCTTGATCTTAAAAGGTCATGAACAACCAGGGTGTTTCTGAAAGGCAGTTACAAAAATTCTAATGAGAGAAGTTAGATAAACCAAATTTCTATTAGCTGTAATAGCAGCTCTAAGTATCTTTTAAAAGCCTATTTTATAAATCAGCTATAAATGATACTGCTTCCTCTATTATTGAAAATGATGGAATTTTAGATACGTTCTGTAAATCATTAATAGGAGCCCCATAAAGTTTGTGTAGTATAACCAGTGCTTAAATATGCATAGGTATTTAAATAGACACAGGAAAAATATAGAAAATTGTATTTTTGCAATGTACCAAAATTCATGTGATAAATAAAAACTACCACTGGTATCTTCATTTTTCCAAGTAGCAAGACCTACCCGCTGCCCAGAATCAAGTTGCAGCTTTTGCTATATTGATATTCCTAAACTTTGCATGTTGCTTCCTAACACAGGAATTTAAAAATACCCACCTTCCTGTTCCTCCCATCATGGTCTAAATAGTTACTGCCACCGAATATGTCTGTTTATTTTGGCTCTGGAGATTTTCCTGGGTCTTTTCACTCTATCACAGCTGCTTCCTCAGTAGCAGTTGCAATATACCCATCAAAGCATGTTTTCCCAGTAAAGCAAATTGTTAATGTTATTGTTGCTCATCTTGTAAAAATATTTTGGTGGGGACCTAGCTCGCTCTTGTTCTCAAATCTCCATTGTTGTCAGGCCACCAGAAATACAGACCTGATACAGTGAACGTGTTACCTGTCACGTTGTTTTGTGTACTCAGCACGCTTGCTGATGTTTACTCACTGCAATTCCAAACATTTTTTTACTAGTACCCACTTACCAACCATATGACTTTGAATATACAGGGGAGAAATAATTGTTTGTCTGACAGGAAGGCAGATTTAAAGTGTAGATGTAGTTTATAGAGAATGTGAACCCTTAGGGAAAGAGGCAAGACAGGAGAAAAGGGCAGGGGCCCATGCAGTCCTCATCTAAATGGAGGCTGCAGCCTTTTCACTTGCCTGTAGGGTGTTTGGGAGTATAAATATGATACAGGGTAGAGCTAATAAGTGAAGGGGAGGAGTTAGTGGCCTTTTGATGACTTCTGCTGAAAGTCTGCATTCGGACTTTGCAAATGAGATTTTGCAAGACAGTATCAGCCACTGAGAATGCCATGTCAGTGTTAAATGGGGGGCCAGAGGGGTGTTCAAGATAACCCACCGTAACTATCACTTTTATCTGGTGAGCAAGGTTTATAATTCCTCTTACAACGTCTTTTATTTCTTTCTTTCTGTTAGTACAACATTTGAGTTAGTTCAAATTCTTCTACATAGTACAAATTTTGCTATCTACTTACCAGATGACAGAATTATTTCTGCCAGTACTTGCTGATTCTACATGTTGGCTGCTTTGATTTCTTTTATATCTGCTCTAAGTACTGTCAGGCTTTTTTTTGCTTTTTATTTTTCTTAACTATTGGTCCCAGTTCAAGCACCTGTGTCAAAGCAGTACAGTTACTAGAAAGAAGCACACGATTTCCCATGGGATTTTCACTGAAGTCTGACATTTTAAGTCAGCAAGAACTCTGCCAATTACTTAATTGCAATAAAATAATTATCTTAGAGAATATTTTTTTTAAGCGTCATCCCTTTCATGTTATTTATTCTATGATACAATGGTACTACCCCACTCCAATTAAAAATTATTTAACAGAAATTTGTCTTAGAGCACTATCATACTCTAAAATGATTGGATGAACAGAAATTTTAACCATAGATCATTGCCAGATTCTAACATACGACAGTTTGCACAGTAGCTAACTGAGGTGATGGTATTCCTTTGCAGAACTAGTTATAGTTTTAAGTGCACAAATGATAATTAATATAGAACATAATTTTCAACAGCTGTTGCTAATTAAAATGTTCCATAAAGGCTTCCTGACAGTATGGAAATCTTACTAAGTTAAAAATGTATGCATTTAAAAAGGAATTACAAAATGAATTTAAACTTATGTTAGGAGAAATGTCTTGTACCTAGCTAGTTAAAGTAGAACCATAAAACCATATAATAGCCTTTGTTTAAATTGTTTTCTTGTATCAAAGATCTGAAATGTTTCAATTAGAACATCTAAAATATTGTATATATCTGTGTTTTTTTAAAAAAGTCACATAAATATCTAGATGCCTAATTTTACTTTAAATAAATATCTATGTACATTTCTGTAAGGGAGGAAGCTTTATCATACAGTAACATTGAATGGGTACAGAAGCAGATGGTAGAGAGAAATCAGTTATTTCTTTTGAAAGAATTATTTTGTTTTCACAAGTGCTCTGGTGGTCTTTCCATGTCATGGCGCAATATTGGGGTTACTCTGATTTTTTTATACTGAAGGGTTTTATTCTTGCTATAGTTAAAGTACCAGTCCTGCTTCGTTATGGTACTTTTTTTAGCTAGATGTTGCCCTGACTGTTGTGTGATGCAGAAGGGAAGAAGGAGTTTCTGACACAGCATGCGTGAATTTTATGTCATACGTGGTATGTACATTAACTGTGCCTTCATTTATACTGTTTTTTAGGGATAGGGGAATGGGAATGTAGGTGTTTTATAGGCTGTCTTGGATCCCCATGGCTTTTGAGTAATTCCAGCTTCACTGGGTCGTGAGAGAGTAAATAATTCCTCATTGCTGCCCTTAGAAATCTCAGAAGCGTGTAATCTACTTACACAGGAGACATACTACGATTTGGCCGTTATTGCTTTCTGAGTGACTTCGCAGAAGATGACAGAAAATTGAGAAAAAAGATGGATTAAATGTGGATAGTCTGAATAAAGTTATCATGAACTTTTAATATGATCCATTTGTGCGTGAAAGGTTGAAATACTTCTGACCTTAGCTTTCATATGGGCTGACTATTCTTTATATCTTTAATGTTTAAATTTACTGTCAAAAATCTGTTTGGGTCAAATTAAGTTAGAGTCTTTTCTGAGCAAGGGCTGCAGTACATGGTAGCAATAGCTTTACTTTTCTGCAAATTGCACAGATAAAAATCCCACAGAGCCAAAAGCAAAAACATGGTTTGATCTTTTCTTTCAGAATGTTTATCCACTGTCTCATATATGCTTTTATTGTAAATATCTATATGTATAAAACATGCTGAGATTTTAAAAAATAATACAAGCAATCTTATGATTTCTAAATGGAATGTGGTGACTGATAAACTAATTAGTTCTTATGTACCCTGACATGTAAAGGGCAACCAGCATCAGAAGCTCTCAAATGACATGTAGCATGTCCTGTGCTATAAATACAGGTTATGTCAAATAAGTATCCCTGTAATATCACCCTCTCCTTATTTCCAGCAAGTAAATATAATTAAAAGCCATAAGATTTCTTTGCTAAGTAGGTATGGCTTGGATCTGAGACAGAGCAATAATAAGGTTATTAGCAAATGCTTAAAACTGGCATGTGTTCTCTGAGCCCTTGCACATAAAAGAAACATTTCTGGGTGCAGAAAAAAGAGAAGACCATAGCACGAATACACACTTGTTAAAATCCAAGTGGGCAGATTTACCTGTCCCTGCAGCATGCATAAAGACCATATCCTTGAAAACACCAGATTATTAAATGGTTTTGTGGCAGATCTCTTTTGTTTCCCCAGGATGTTTTATGCCATTGTGTCATAAAGTTTTCCAGAGAGAGCAAGTGGCTCAGCAACTGAACATGCTTGGCTCAGAAACTGTTCCCTGCTGTATGGTATGCCAGGTAGGAGATGAGGCACTGAATGTCTTGGCGAGGAACTAGGAGTATACAGCTTGAGAAAGAAGGGAGAACCTGCTGAGAGCCACGGAGAGCACAACCTTGCCTGTGTCTGCCTGAAAGTTTCATGTTTCTTAATGTGCTTCAGGAAAGCGCTGAAGCTGTAGGCAAGGACTTCACTGCAAAGATGCAGTAGAAAGCAGGAGCATTGTCTCTTGAAGCCTTTTTTTTTCCTGTTCATCACTTAGACACTTCTGGTTTTCATTGAAGTGAATTGTTCTCAGTGGTATATTAACATAGTGTAGACATTTGTTTCTTAGAAGTTTAGAAGCACTTTGGTCTTCCTCTGGGGAGGTCAGGACAATAGCAACAAGAGCTCTTGTCAGCTGAGGACCCCATTCGTGGCAGCCAGTCAATTGCCATCTAATTTGATGCAGATTAGACTGTATGTTCAAATGTGCAACTGAGAGGGTTTATGCTATATTTATACAAAAGGAATCTTCTATTTTTTTAAGAGTATAAAATTTTATTAATTTTCTGCACTCAAATGGACTAAATTAGTTATATCATGTGATAGCATAATACCAGAAACAATCCTTCTGACATAATAATTAATTACAGATTATTTTAGATTTATTTATTTTTAGATTTTAGATTGGATATAAGGAAGAAGTTCTTTACTGTAAGGGTAGTGAGGCACTGGAATGGGTTGCCCAAGGAAGTTATAAATCCTCCATCCCTGGCGGCATTCAGAGCCAGGTTGGACAGAGCCTTGGGTGACATGGTTTAGTGTGAGGTGTCCCTGCCCATGGCAGGGGGGTTGGAAGTTAGTGATCTTAAGGTCCTTTCCAACCCTCACTGTTCAGTGATTCTGTGGTTATGTGTTACTTGCCGATGCAATGATGAAAGGAAAAATGGTGACATTATTATACTAAGAAGTACAAGAATATTCCAATCCACAAACATCTGTGATAACAGATACAGCTTTATGATATCGGATTAACAGTAATTCATGCATAATAAGTACAATCTTTTCCATCTCTGAAAATTAAGATTCTAAAACATTATTTCCCCAGTAAACTGGTGAAAAAAATTACTAAGGTATTTCACACAAATGACTTTCTAGCAGGATCTCTGATGGCAAATTTATAAATTGTTAGCAGTTGTATACATTTTCAAACAAAGGATTAATGTATTTTTCTCCTACAGTAGTCTTATTCCCTATAATTTCAATTTCAATAAAATCTCAAGTTTTGAATCCTCTTCCTAACACAAAATCTTTCAGTTGAATGGTCGGTTTCATTTTTTTTCTTGGGAGTAGGAGTGTGATCAAGAGAGGAGAGTGATCAAGAAATACAGTAATGTTGAGAGAGGAATTGCATTTCTGTGAAAGTCTACAAAGACTTTGTTACAGTGAAGGGAGAGAAGAGTTTTAGCTATTTCTTTTTTTCTCAGCAAAGACAAAATATTCTTTTAGTGTCAACAGTATTTCAGAAACTCTGTATTAAGCTGCTAAATATATGGTGTGTACATAATCTAGTCCCAACAGAATGTTCGCTGAAATTAGTAAGCAAAAATGAGCATCTTTCAGACATGAAGTAGGGGGATTCTTTTTTTTGATTGCCATGATTTATTGTAAAACTATATATAGCGTTTTCAGAAAGAATGTTAAAAGTTTTCCAGAAAGTCAGAGATTTATGTTTATGATGTGTGTTTTTGTGCTGGACATCCCTTAAAGTTAATGAAAATCAAAAGTACCGCTTCCAGCATCTAAGGTATCTCATATTTTGACTTTGTGCAGCATAAGTACGTTTTTGTTTTGTCTGTGTGTTGTTGGAATGTATTACCTTTCTTCCCCTAGGCCTGAATAATAAATTAACAAAGTGTGTATCTGACACACAACAATCAGCTTGTGCTGACTTAATGAAGACTTCGTGTGAGGTCTCTAACATGATTATAATGTTTTTTTGGGTTATCGTTAAGAGAAGCAAAGAGTAGAAGGCATGAAGCCAGCAATCAAAGCAAGCAAACAAACAAGATTGGAAACGTACTTTTGACCATTCTTAAGTTTAAATTCCTGTCTGTTCCTGAGCAACAAGTGGCACTTGATAAAATTGTATCTTTTTTCAAGGCTTTAAAATCATAGATGGATAAGTAGAACGTTTCAGTGATTGATTCAAAAAGAAGAATCTAAGCCAGAACTGAAATCTTTAAAGCCTGCTTACAGCAATAAACTTTTAGGAAAAAAAAAAAGTTAAGAAATTACATAGCTAGTTTTGAAGCAATCGCTGCTGAAACTATTCTACATGGAAGCCAGACATTTAAGCTAGAAACACACTTTAGCTATTACAGACTCATTAATTGATAGGTTATTTAAATATGATAGTTCTTTTGCTTCCTTTATGAAACTGTAGGATGTGAAGGCCAAGGAATAAGTAAAGATGAGAAGCCTGCCTCTTTGTTAAAATAACCATCCAAATAAAAAAATAATGAAAAAAATTGCACTTCACAGTTCTGTTTTGATCCAAGAATTACAGTGATGTTCATAATTCCTTGTTGTTTTCTTCTGTCCTTTTTAGTAAAAGGTGACAATATAATTACAAATTGTATGTTACATAAGCTATACATTCATATATATATATTTATAAGTATATATTTTCATGCATAAGCTACTTAATTTCTTTTTGTACCTGCATGTGCACATAGTAGTGCACTGTTACTACTAGTTATGAATTTCAGTATGTCTAATTCACTATAGACAAAGTAAAGAAGAATCCTTCCCAAAAAAGCTCAACGTAAAGTGTGGGTAGGCAGGTGCATTGTAACTGAAAAAGTAACGGGGAGTGTTAAACAATGAAAAAATACTGAAACAGTAATTCTAGAATATTATTTTATATCCATGTTGTTTGTGGAAATCCTGTAGAGATTCTCTTGCAATAAACAGTATATTTCCATCAGAGGCTTGCTTAATTCCTGCTGAAGTCTATGGGAATTCCATGTAAAAAGGTGGGTGTAGCAAAAGTATTTATCAGTGCACTAATACTACGGAGTATCTAGGGGTTTTCAGATTTATCTGAAGATTCGGAGGAAGAAACTGTGTTCATAAGCCAGCTTTATAGGAGTCAAGAGGGAAAGAGACAATAATGTTCTTCTTAACCCACATAATGTTACTCACTGAAAGTATTGACTGGGAGAAAATATGGCAATCAACCAAAACCAGGAATGAGAAAAAAGTTGGAAGAGTTTCAATGTGCAACCAAATTGCATAAGACTCTTGGAAGAATGGTAAAATACTGAGATAACAAACATTCCCTGAAACGTATTTATTGATTATCAAAAAAAAAAAACCCACACTCAGGAAAGACACACTCTGAATTTACTGCTTCAAAGTCCTGATCCACTATTTCCTATGTTTTTATGCTTTTTTTTTTTTTCTTTTTTTTTCTGTCAGTACTTTTATAACTTGAAATTCAATAACTGGTAATAAAGTTTTGTTTCTAGGTCAGTTACTTTTGGTTCACTACTGAACATGATTTGAGACACTGTATTTTTATAATTTTGCATAATTTTATTATGCAGATTTTATTATGCAAATTTATGAATAATTTTGTTATTGCATAATTTTATTATGCTTAACATCGAACCCAAGTCTGTAGCTTATCTGGCTTTGTTTTGTTTTTATCTCTGTGCTGTAAAACAAATACTGATTTATTTTACAGTTATAGCTGACTTATGTTGCAATTGTCTATGTAAGTTTCATTTAACTACCAATCTGTCAACAGAAAAAAATATTTCTATAGCATCCTGTATTCTGTAAACCTAAAACCAGTTACAGATATTGACCTTTTAGCATGTGACATACTTAACAGTAATATTAGAATAATAGAATCATAGAATACTTAGGGTTGGAAAGGACATTAAGATCATCTAGTTCCAGCCCCCCTGCCGTGGGCAGGGACACCTCACACTAAACCGTGCCACCTGAGCCTCTGTGCATCCTGGCCTTGAACACTGCCAGGGATGGAACATTCACAACTTCCCTGGGCAACCCATTCCAGTGCCTCACCACCCTTACAGTAAAAAACTTCTTCCTTATATCCAATCTAAACTTCCCTTGTTTAACTTTTAACCCATTACCCTTTGCCCTATCACTACAGTCCCTATTGAAGAGTCCCTCTCCAGCATCCTTGAAGGCCCCCTTCAGATACTGGAATGTTATTTAGTCTGACATCATCTTTGTGCCATTGTGCCATTTTCTGTATCTGTGGCTTAAGCTTTACTATTTTGAGAAGTAGTCTATGAAAACATTATTAATCTTCTGAACACCAGTTTAAAAAAAAATTATTGTAAAATGCTGGGCTGTAAGAGGGAGCTATTGAACTGGGAAAATGATGTCATTACTTAAAGTAATCTAACAAAACACAGATTTTACAGAGGAATGTTACAAGACCTGGAGCAATGTAGCTGGACAGAGCTCTACTGTGCGATGTTACTAATAAACTCACTTGTGTAGATTTTATTAGTATTCATTTGCAGTCTCCTGACTATTACTGGGTCTTGGTCAGAGTGGCACCTGGAGCTGAGTCAATCATAGTTCAATTTATTGGATTGCAGTGTGTCTGTCATGTTGTGTAATAGTTAAGGAAAAGAAACAAGTTGGATTGCTTTAATAATCATAGGGCATAACCCTAATTCAGTAAAGTAAAAGTTCTTACTGCTTCTCAGAAGACTAGAAAAGTACTGAAAACAAGTAGTCCTAGAAACATATGTTGAGCCCTTTGAATATTTTTCTGAATTCTTATTTTCATTCTCTAGCTTTCTCTGTCAGGCTGAGTTAAATCTTATTCATTCAGATGAACTGGAAGTGACACCAGAAATTCAGGAGAAATGCATTTTTCCTTAAGGAATTTACTATTTTGTCATTTCAGGCAAGAGGCAAATCAGCAGGTCTAGGCAAGCAGTAAATTATGCATGTGGAGGCTAGAGGACAGGAATATCTTGGACAGGTTCCACAAGGCCACTCTGCCAGTGTAGGCCCATGTCAGTCCAGTGGACAAACTTAGGAGTTATCTGACATTTGGTCAGCTGAATTGCACTTTAGGCTCCCTTGACTGTATTAATTCGACAGCTACATTAGTCATAATAGGGTCTTAGACACCAGAAGTTAGATATCTCAATGTATAAGGAAGTACCAGCTGCTGCTAATGTCAGGTTAACAGCACTTTAACAGGATATTTTTTTTTTTTTTTTTTTAACATTTTGTGGAATTTCTGCATCATTACAAAGCTTATAAAGTATGGAGCTATATATGTATTTTTTAACAGCTGGTATTCCCTCACAACTCACTGGAATTCAGGCTTTTCGGTCCTTCAGGAAAAGCAACAGATTTCTTCAGACTTGTTAGTGAAAAATCACAGTGGAAAACAATGGTGTTTATGCTTGTGTGGGTGTATGTGTGTCAAAAGAGCTTTAGATTTCTCCTATCATCAAGTTTGTTTATCTTAGGTGATGTTCAATCACCTTTTCTTAGTCCGTCTATGTTCAGTGCATATTTAAAGGCATGATTCTTCCTTTCAGAAGCGTCAGTGATATTAAGAGCTTACAAATGTTTGCACAGTGTCTGTGTGAAGAAAACAGATATGCAGATCTGAAAGTTATGTTATCCAAGGAGCAGTCTAGAAAGTAATCCAGATTGCCAGATTTTATCACTTGCTGTTAATACACACTTACAAGAAGCATACAAAACCTAAACTTGATAAAAGACATTTTGTTTTATGTTCTCATTCAGCTGGACTAATAATAATAATAAAAATAAAGCAGTAGCTGAAATGTTATTTAATCCAAAGATACTTCCTCATGTAATTTAAACAAGTATATTGTCTTGTACAGTAATACTGGAATTTTTCAATGTGGTAGTCACATCAGAATTGTAGTTATTATTTGCATGGTCTGCGCTGTTGATATATAATTTATATTTGGTCTTTCCTTGTTTTCCAGGTCTCCCACCAAGGACATGGCTTCAAATGAAAGAGAAATTGTGGTTTGGGTTTGCCAGGAAGAGAAGATCGTATGTGGCCTTACAAAGCGCACAACTTGCGCAGAAGTGATTCAAGCACTGCTTGAGGAACATCAGGCAACGTTTGGAGAGAAAAAGGTTCTTTTTGGAAAACCAAGTGATTACTGTATTGTCGAAAAATGGAGAGGCTCAGAGCGAGTACTTCCTCCCTTGACAAAGATCCTGAGACTTTGGAAGGCCTGGGGGGAAGAGCAGTCTAATTTGCATTTTGTGTTGGTAAAGTCAGATGCTTTCCTTTCATTTCCATTGTGGAAGACAGCTGAAGCTAAGGTAGTGCAAAATGTAGAAAAACAGTGGGAGCTCAGTCCAGCAAATTACATGAAGATGTTGCCAATAGACAAGCAAAAGAAAATTGTGAGGAAGACTTTCCGCAAACTGGCCAAGCTGAAACAAGACAGTGTTCAGCAAGAGAGAGATAATATGGAGACACTCATTCATCTGATCATTTCCCAAGACCATACTATTCATCAACAAGTCCTTAGAATGAAGGAACTAGATATGGAAATCGAAAAATGTGAAGCAAAATTCCATCTAGATCGTGTAGCCAATGATGGAGAAAATTATGTGCAGGACTCCTATTTAATGATCAGTCCAGGTGAGGCTGAGCAGCAAGTCAGTAGACCAGATGATCAAAAAGAGATGCATGACTACTTGAGCAAAAGTGAGGGCATTTTACAGGTTGAAGAGAGACTGAAACATCACAGACAATTAATAGAGAAGCTGTGTGCTGAAATTGAAAGAGAGGTACACGGTATATGCACAGAAAAAAATGGAGATGATGTTCACACAGAAGGAGCTGCTAATGGTGAACTGGAAAACACAAATTTGGAAAGTGTAAAATGTGAGCTGGAAAAAAGTATGAAAGATGGTCTAAGAATTAACTCGTACCTGAGCTGCATTCAGAAAGAACTTACATACAGGGACTCGCTACTTCAAAAGAAGGAAAAAGAATATGAACTTCTTACAGAAGAATTTAATTTACTACATGTTAAAGACAACATTGAAACTAGGCTTCCATCAAATGAAGAACCATCCAAGGGTAGTGTCGTGTCCAGTAACAGAATTGCTGTTCCTGATGTTGTTCATAGAGTGACTAATCTGGACATAAATGATACAGACTCTGACACTGGTATCAGCTCTACACACAGTCAGGACTCTGAAATAACTTCAGGGGACATGGTACTGTTGTCAACATAGTTGAAAACAGTCACACACATTTATGAAAAGTCATATTTTGGAGGATATTTATAAGAATTAACAAACCTTGTGTTGAAGGTTCTCTCCTTCAAAACGTTAATGCACAGCTTTAGCAAAGTATACAGTGTCTGTTTATGTGCTTAATAGTATACTTGTGCTAAAACGCATGGGCAGTCTCTTGGGTTGACTGCTAATAGATACAAGACTGTTGGCATTGCTAAATCCGGACAGACTGTTCAGACCTTGTAATGTCAATACTCAGTGAAACAGCAGCATTCTGACTGGATTGGACCAAAAGTCTGGACATATGATATCCTTAATCTTTGTGTCCACTTCTGCATCTCTCTAACTTTTTAGGAATGTGAATTAGAGATTAGATCAAACTAGACAAAGAGCTTGATTTTCTGCTCTGTTCCATTAGCTTTATTCAGCTGGAGTTTCCTACTATGAAGCTGCTGTAAAGGAATACATAATTCAACATGTAATCTGTTAAAAAAAAATTATTAGGATATTGTAGGACAAAGAGAATTCAGTGCATTTATGCTATATATTTAAATTCAGTTTTGAGTTATCAGGATGATATTTAACATTTAAGTCCCATTTTAAAAATTATACAAAAAAGGTTTTAATTTCCACTCTCTTTCAGCAGCATTTAACTGCTTCTGAGATCCTTAAAACTCCTACTTACCTGCTGTTACCCTGTAGTTGCCCCAGTGATGGTTAAGTCCACATAGTTCCTGCCAGCGGGCATGTCAGAACTGCCTACGTCCTGCTTGTGCAAGATGCTCAAAACCCAACCTCACACCTAACCCCAGGGGCATTTTCAGCAAGGCTTTCTCTTGCCTATCTCACTAGTTGGATTCAGTGTCTTAGGCGTCCTCGGATCATGACTACCAAATAAAGCATAACAGAAGGGACAGGCAGCAACCAGACATTTTTGGCTCTGGCTAGACGCTGTTTCCCAATAGCCAGGTAGTCACCATTTTCACATAACAGGTAGGTTCTCAGATCCTGCCTACAGGTCAAATCCTGCTTTTTGGAACAGAAATATGGACCTGTAAATCCTGCTTCCTTGGTGAGGACTTTGGGATGCAGCTAAAGCTGATCCACTTTATATAGCTAATTAGATATTGATGTGTCGTCCCCTTCTCACCCTTCCCCGCCCAGGAGAATAAGGAAGGAATGCAAAGCATGAGAATTTTACAACTGTGTAGTTCACTTAGGATGTAGTAGTTGATCTCAAATCTTCCTCCAGCATGTTGCTGTTAATCCAAAGTGAAGGTGTATTAACAGGTGTTCTCAGTTAGTGAGCAGGATTTCTAACTCTGAGCTAGAGACTATGCTAACAGTACAAGTAATTCAAGTAATTTCTGGATGACCATGTTTGTACTTTGCAGATCAATCTGTTTAGTACTTTTTTATAAATGAATTGAATGGAGGAACATTTACAGTATTTCTAAATAAGGTTTAGCTTTATTAAAATTCAAACAGAATCTGTAATTAAAAGCCTACAAAGTAAATAAATGGACAATACCTGGAAAGTATACATGTAAAATACACTGCTTTCCCTTTCTGTCTTACTTTTCTCTTAAATGTCTGTCAATAATTTGTTTTCTATCTAAGTGCATGGACTGCTGCTGATTAGCACATATTTGATGCAAAGAAAAAAAAAAAAGGCCTTTTCTAAAAAGGCAATTTTTGTGGATTTTTTTTTCTTTTTTAAATCCTGTTTATTATAAATAGGTTTTTTTCAGGGAAAAGTGTTAGTTGTCTTAATATATTTTGTGGGGTTTTTTTTTTGTCATACAATGTCATATTTAGACTTACCAGCTCCTGATGGAGACACATGTATCAAATATATTATCTTACCTTTGTAATAATTTATTAACACAGCTCGGCATCTCTTGAACTTTGTGGTATCACTCTGACAAGTGGTAAGCACAGAGCTCTGTATGTTGAGAGTAGACTAATGTATTCTGAGTTCTTCTGAATTTAGTTAACAGTTACTTCTAATGAGTCATTTTTTTTTTATAAATACTTAAAGAATTCAAGCAATAATATTCACAGCTGTACAGGCTAGTACAAGACACATGGGGAAACTTTACCGATTTATTTCACTCATAGGAGCTTGTACTGGTTCTCATAACTGATCATTATCCACACTGTGGCTGATTGTACATTCCCTGCAACATGTAGATTTTAAGAATATTACTGTGTTTTAAGAAGAAAATAGGAAAACTAGAGAGTATTTCTTAAAAAGAGAGTATTTCTTAAAAATAAAATAATATTAAAAAATTCAGAGTTTTGGAGAGTATGTTTGAAGCTTACACTTCACTATCTCAATGAACTTGATTTTTTTGTTTTAGAATTTAGAAGAATATGCAAGCTGATTGAAGACTGTGTGCACTCTTTGTTGTTTATCTGTCTCTACACTTTTCATACACGTTTGACCTGCTTTTGGGATGCTAAAAGTATACTGTAGGAACATTTATGCTCCTTATTTAACCATTCTTCTTTGCCTTAAATATCTATGTTTTGTTTGGTTTTGGGTTTCCTTTGTTTTTTTATTTTTCTTATTTCCTCTGTGAAAATGCACACGTTGCCTTATTAAGCGTCATTCCCTTAAGCCAGTTCCTTTTCCATCTTCACATTTTTGTCTTACTTTATATATTTTTCTATGGATTATGTTATACTTACTGACAACGAGGAAGATCAGAAAAGTCCTTCGTAAGAGCAGACAAAAATTCAAGTCAGGGAAAGGAAATGTGAAATGTCAAAGTAAAATGAAAGGAAATTCAATTTATTGCACTCATCTGTAGAAGTTTTGGGTTTTGTTTTTTTGTTGTTTTTTTTTTTTTTTATAGAAAGACACATTTCATAGATTCACAGAATGGTTTACTTATAGCGACTCTGTCCTAGTATAGTGACTCACTTCTTCCTTATATCTAATTGAAATCTGCCTTTTTTCAGCTTAAAGCCATTACCCTTTCTCCTGTCACTACATCTCCTTATAACAAGTCCCTCTACAGATTTCTTGTACCCCCTTTAGGTACCGGAAGCTGCTATAATGTCCGCTCAGCACCTTCTCTTCCTGGGGCTAAACAGCCCCAACTTTCTAAGCCTGTCTTCACAGAAGAGGTGCTTCAGTCCTCTGATCATCTTCATGGCCATCCTCTGGATTCCAGCAGTCTGGACTCCTTCATATGTTGAAGGCCCCAGAGCTGAACGCAGTATTCTACGTGGGGTCTCACACTGAGTATAGAGGGAGAGTCACCTTCTCAACCTGCTTTCCTAACCTCATCCCTGAATGCTCAGACAGTTTCTTCTTATTTCTCCCTGTCCTTGCTTCCACCTTCTGTAGGTTGCAGGTTTATGTTGGGGGTTTTCCACGAGCTCATTCCACGCAGACCTCCTGGTAGAAGAGTAGACCAGGTTTCTCAGCATGAATCCCGTGGTCTAAGTAGATTGTCCTGGGTTTTGCAGCAGCAGTCATTTTTTCTCCTTCTCAGTAGCTGGTGCAGTGCTGTGTTTTTGACTTTCAGCCTGGGAACAGAGCTGATAATGTTGGTGTTTTTAGTAACTGCTCAAATGTTTACTCTGACCAAGGCCTCTGTGAGTCTCATGCTGTGCCAGGGAGGTGGGGAAGCTGGGAGTAAGCAGAGACAGGACACCTGACCCAAACTGACCAAGGAGTTATTCCATACCACAGCATGTCATGCCCAGGATGTAGCTGGGAGTTACCCAGAAGGGCATTCTGCTCGGTCGGACTCGTTTTTGGCAGGTGGTATCGTATTCTCCTCCCTTGTTATTACTCTTATCATTATTATTATTGGTGGTAGCAGTAGTGATTTGTGTTATACCTCAGTGACTGGACTATTCTTATCTCAACCCGTGGGAGTTACATTCTTTTGATTCTCCTCCCCATCCCTCCAGGAGCGGGGGGGGGGGGGTGTGGGGTGTGGAGGGGCTAGACTGCATGACTGACTTGCCGACAGAGTTTAAACAAAGACAGTTCTTTTTGGTGCCCAAGTGGGGCCCGAGGGGTTGAGATAATGACAGATCTGACCGTAGTGTGTCTAACCATATTTGTGATAAGCATTCATTTTTTCAGATTAATAGTCACTCATCACAATGCTGATTTATTGGCTCTCAGTTGTTTCTCTTGATCTCACAGTTTCAGTATATCGTACCTTACTTACAGCCAGTATTTGCTGTGTTAGTGTTTTTCAAGTGTGGGGCTTGGGCTAAGGTTCTTGTCTCATTGTACTTTAAGGTAATGACTTGTAATACAATAGAATCATTGATCTTGAAACTGATCTGGCTTATGTTCCCAGTGTGGTCACCACCTTTATACTTTGGGAGGTATATAATACAGGTGCTTAGCAATTACACGTTTTTCCTCCTTCTCGGGTGGTCAACCTGTGAAGGAGACTTTCTCCTTCGTGGTTTAAAGTCTTGTCAGCAAGTCAGAACCTATGTCTATGGCACCAGCCCTGTAACCATTCGCTGAATTGCCAGATCGAACTGGCCCTTTCAAACCGCTTCCCTTTGACTGGAAGGACTGGTGAAAAAAACACCTGCACTCCAGAGTCCATTATGGCTGCTCTCAGGGCCCTGTAATCCTTGTTGATACTCCTTAGACTGCTCCTGGCTGTGTCACTGGTGCCCACATGAAACAATAGCAGCAAATAATAGCCAGCGGACTGTACAAGGCTCTCTTGATGACATCCGTGATGCAAGCCTGTGTGAAGATAGGCTGAGGAAGTTGGGGCTGTTCAGCCTGGAGAAGAGAATGCTGCATGGAGACCTCATAGCAGCCTTCCAGTATCTGAAGGGGGCTATAGGGATGCTGGGGAGGGACTCTTCATCAGGGACTATAGTGATAGGACAAGGGGTAACGGGCTCAAACTTAAACGGGGGAAGTTTAGATTGGATATAAGGAAGAAGTTCTTTACTGTGAGGGTGGTGAGGCACTGGAATGGGTTGCCCAGGGAAGCTGTGAATGCTCCATCCCTGGCGGTGTTCAAGGCCAGGTTGGACAGAGCCTTGGGTGGGATGGTTTAGTGTGAGGTGTCCCTGCCCATGGCAGGGGAGTTGGTACTTGATGATCTTAAGGTTCTTTCCAACCCCAACTATTCTGTGATTCTATGACAGGAATATCATGGCGAGTAGGGGTAGACTCAGCCTGTATAATGACAGTCTTGAGTGGGATAGGTTAGTCCCTAATACGAATCTAGGCAGAGATCATCAGTGTCTTTCACCCGGGGTTACAGTGCTGAAATGAATAGACTTGCCTAATACAAAGTTCTTTGGATCCTGCATACTTATATAGTCTCACATATATATATTTATAAACAGTATAACTCTTAACAATTTCCAGGGAACACGGTGTATACCCCAATCTCATGTTTCTGCCTGACTTTATTATATACTTTTACAAATTTGATGAAAGCAGATGAGTCAGTTTAATTACCTGCTTCAGTTCCTTGATGACTCTTTCAAATATAAACCATAATTATTATTTGGTTATATATAAATTTACAGTATTTAGCATCCATTTATAGTTTTTAAAATTACAATGTAATTACAGAATTATTTTTTCTTTTTTTTTTTTTTTCCTTCAAAACTTAGCAATCCTCAAGAACTTTTATCACTTCAGACTTATGGATTGTATAGTTGTCTTCAGATTGTGCATTCAGGGATTGCTGCACCAGCTGACTTGTGCTCCATACGTACATACATGTTAACACAAGCTATTTGATTATATCATACTAACAGAAAGACACTGAGAGCTTCAACTTGCAGCTTTAGGCTGCAAGCTGAAGTTTAGATTGATAGGCTTTACTTTACATGCCCAGTATCATCATTTATTAGTTTCTGTTTAATTCCAACTGTGTGAAGCCATAAATAGATGTAAAAAATCATTATTACAAAATCATTATAATTTGTATTTCTAATTGCCTAATGTTGTTAATATTTTGTCAAAGATTTAGATCCATGCATCTAATTCAGCAAAGTACTGATATCTCTGACTTCAAGCTAATAGTAATTTGAGTGACTGTGTGATTATATTGGGTTTGCATGGATAGGTGTTGGTAATGGGGCAGCTACAGGGGTGTCTTCTGTAAGTAGCTGATGGAAGCTTCCCCCATGTCCAATAGAGCCAATGCCAGCTGGCTGCAAGAGGAGACCTGCTGCTGGCCAAGACTGAGCCCATCAGCGATAGTTGTAGAGCCCTGGAGATTACGTAATTAAGAAGGGGGAAAAGTTACTGCATGGGAGCAATTGAACCCAGAGAGAAGAGTGAGATGTGAGCGCTTTTCAGTTACCAAGGTCAGTGAAGAACGAGAAGGTGTTGCAAGTGCTGGAGCAGAGATTCCCCGGAACCTGTGGTGCAGCCTATGGTGAAGGCAGGCTGTGCCTCTGCAGCACATGTTGGTCCATGGTGGAGCAGATCTCCACCTGAAGTCTGTGGAGGACCCCATGCTGGAGCAGGGGGATGCCTGAAGGAGGCTGTGACCCTGTGGGCAGCCTGTGCTGGAGCAGGCTTTTCACAGGACCTGTGGCCCCATTGAGAGAGGAGCCCATGCTGGAGCAGGTTTACTGGCAGGACTTGTGACCTTGTGGAAGGGACCACAAGAAGAACTTCAGCCCATCGGAAGGACTCAGGTTGAAGAAATTTGTGGAGAACTGACTCCTGTGGGAGGGACCCCATGCTGGAAGAAGTATGAAAGTCCTCCCCTGAGGAGGAAGGAGTGGCAGTGTGTGATGAACTGAACATAGTCCCTATTCCCCGTCATGCTGTATCACTTGCACAAAAGAAGTAGAGAAATAGGGAGTGAGGTTGAGCCCAGGAAGAAGAGAGAGGTTGGGAAAGAGTGTAATAAGGTTTTGTTTTATTTCCTTTACCCTACCCTGGTTTGATTGGTAATATATTACATTAGTTTCCCTGAGTCGAGTCTGTTTTGCCCATAATGGTAATGGGTGAGTGATCTCTGTCCGTGTCCTTGTGCCAACCCAGTACCTTTCATATGTTCTCTCACCATGCAGCTGAGGAGGGCAGTCACAGAGCAACTTTGGTGGGCACCTGGTGTCCAGGCATGGTCAACGCACTACAGTGATGCATATTACATTTAGTAATATGTGAGCATTCCTTGAGAAATTCTGGTGACTGTTCATTCTGTTAAAAACCAAAAAAAGAAACCTAAAACAACAGTCACTTATTATTTTCCATTTTTATCTCATGAAGCACTGGTTTTGCAAAAAAATGGCTTTGGTAATGATAAATATTTTCATTAACATTGCAAGTGGAATATGCACTTAAGAACAGGAGACGCTAATTCAAAGGGCATTTTTCTAAACCTGCCTTAGACAACCTCTTCCTGTCTCACCAGTTTAGTTAGCTTGAACTGAATATAAAGGACTCTTTTCTTCCAACAGTATCATGCTCATAATGATTACACATATAATATTTTTCTTTTCCTAAAGCCATGGTGTTTATCCTTCTGGGTATTTTACTACATCATTTAAAAGACAACTAGGTTATTTGGGATTTTGTAATTTCTGAAAATAAATATGTTTGCTGTCTTTCTCAGGGCTTTATCTAACATAAAATCACTTAAAAAAAAAAAAGAAACTACATTTTTGTGTCCATAATATAATAATTTTTCTATATATTAAAACTGTTATTTTCTTCCTGAAATGTATTTCAAATAGTATAGTTATTTTTAATATTATATTGTCTTTTCGATATAGTATTTTGTGAAACACAATACTCATTCCAAAGTTTTTTGGATTTTGGGTGTGGTTTTGTTTTTTTTTTTTAATTTAGCAAGCAACTCAGAATATATTATATTATGTCAAAATCTCGTAATCCTTTCCTAAACAAAACTGTCCATGACTGAAATTATTGTCTTCCAAAGAGCAGATTGCTGGCATATAAAATACAGTCATCAAGTTTTTATTTCTAATACTTAACAGACCGTAATATTTAGTTAATATGCCTTTCATCAAACATTGCTTTTCAGACAGATGATCACAGACCGATTTTCTGGAATCAGATTTGTAGCTGCCTTGTATCTCCGACAGATCAGGTCTAACTGGAATCCAGTCACTAATTTCAATGGAAGCTGTTAATAATGTTTTACAAAACTTCAGGTTTAATTCAGGAAACATTCCCAAATCAGAACCTATAGTTACCATTTTGGCAGTATTCCACTTTTCCTGAATTATTAATTAAGTGCTTACATTTCACGCTACATTATTTTTTTATGTGTAAAAAAAAAATATTCAAAAAGATCTCGAAGTTCAAATATGACTAGAATTTATATTCATTTTCTGTCTTATTCATGTGAAATTTGAGGGGTTTTCCATCAAAGATTAATTCAAAACCTGAGTGATTGTTCCATTTAAAAAGATATTTGCATTAAGAATTTTTGACTATGCTGCCTTTGTCAGTGGAATCCCATATAAGGGTGTGAAAATGTCATCTTTGTGCATGAAAATGTAGGTTTTTGCTTTTGCGATGACTGTATGCAAATTTGGCTTGGCTAGCCTGTTGGTTGAGATTTTAATTCACCTGAATATTTGAAAACTTAACTTGTTCTATTTAATCCATTCACTGACATCCATTTTTCAGGAAATAATAAATGTTTCTGGGGAAAGAGGAATAATTTTGTAAAGAATAATGCAGAGATCATCTTGCTAGGGCCCAGTTAAGATAAAGTAAAAAGCACAGCTGGTACAAAAAGTTCACTGTCATCTAGAAGTTCAGTTTAACCCTACAAAGTATCAGGGTTGGATAGATCATATAATATTAATTTTGGAGAAAGTCATGCAGCTATTTGCTATGATAAAAAAGTGTGTGTGGATCCACAATGCAAAGCATTAGAGGACTATACAATATAGAAAAGTGTCTGAGCACTTTGCGAGTGCACGAGTGCATTCCTGAGAATACTATGTCAGAAACTCTGTTACAGATTATAGGGAGAAAGAAAATTATTTGAATGAGGAAGTAGCTGTTAATTCCTGACTTGTCTGTATTCATAGTTTTTGCTAGACATAGAGAGGTACCTTTTGATATAGAGACTTTTTGTTGTTTTGACATATAAGTAGTGTGGACTCCTTTTTGTATTAGATCATAGCAACAGAAAAATAAGCAGTGTTCATGTTAATTTTAATGCTTCTGCAGGTTGCCACAAACTGTGTGAATGTGAAACTTGATTATTTTTTCCACTTCTGATTTGACTCAGCTCCATAATTTACCTTCTGTATTTGCAACTCCATGCAATTTCCATTATGTTCCTATCTGCACTTTTTTGAGTTATTCACTGGTTAGATCAGATTTTATTTAATTTTATTTTTTTCCAACATCAAATATCACACTCTTTAAAGTTCATTCCTTTTTGCTCAGATCAGCTGTATTTGAAGTTCTTATTTCTGAGTACATGTATTTGTTTAAAACTGCAGATTTTGTAGGTGTTACTTATATTTTACTTTGCTTAAATATCTATAAAACAGATATGCATACTTTCATGGGATAGGAGGTTACTGCTAAAATCTCAGTTCACCAAGTTTAATATCCTCTTAAGAATTTGCGTACAGTAAATTGCCCTCATTTTTGCTCTTCTTTATGTATGAAAAAAATTAAGTGGATCAGAAGATGATTTTATGTAGTAAGATTGTCTTGATTAAAATATTTCCTACATTATTTAGATTTGCACTGAATTCTGACAAGAGAGGAGTTATTAAAAAAAAATCTGAACTGGTATTTCTTTTCTGGTATTTTCGTGTCAAACAAGTACAGTTCAATGATAAACCCAAGACTATACTGCACAGTCACATTTTTTGAATAATAGATTAGCAATACATGGATTAGCTAATGTTCACTAAGCTGTTTTGGTGTGTTTAAAGCTGAGAGCTTGGAACAGTTGTTTTTAAACTGTTAGTGATGATGACCCCAAGAGGCATAGTCTTCCTCTTAACATTTACCAATTTCAGGATTGCATATTTTTGCCATCTGGATGATTATTTTACTGTATAAACACTTTTGTTCTGTAAATTTGAACCCTCCCTTTCTTTGGGAAGGGCATTGTATTAAGCAGATATTTAGTCATTTTTCTTTTTTTTTCAAAAGTGGAATGTTATAAACAAATTTTAGCTCAACTGTGTTGAACAAAGAATAAAATTGTATTATTCCTTTCTGTACAGATTGCCCACTTGAGTACTCTTGCTGCTTTCAGTGTTCTTTTCCAAGACATATTTCATATATTTGATTTGGATTTCTAAAATTACAGGCTGAGAGTGTTTGTAGTTAAGTCAATATTTGAGCTATGCAACATAGGCATTTAAAGAAAGACCACATCCTGTGCTTGTGTAACTGTTTCATTGCTGTAAAATACCATAAGATTCAGGAAAGAGAAATTATTTATATGTGACTACAGAGTAGAAGCAGAGCCATCTCACAGTCTCTGCTGTAACACAAGTATTTTGCAATTGCGTCTTGGTGAAGATGGCAAGAGAATGCTTTACGAACTGTAATTTCTTGAATCTTGTGATTATGTGGGACTCCGCTTTCACTAGGAGAGGTGAAGGGAATAAACTTCCTGTTCTAGCTTTGCAGAAAACTGCCTGAAAAGTCACGAACATGTAATTTTTGCTTAAATACAAGAAGCTAGTTCAAAACCAACAGATATTTATGATCTTTAAGCTAAATTCATGGTCAAGAGCTTTAAGCTAAATTCATTCCTCAAGAATACGTTACACTGCTTATATTGAATGACTGATGCAGTAGTTCAAATTTATGCTATAAGTAAATTCAGTGGAATAAACCAGGAAAGAATACTCTTATCTGTTTTCTAAAAGTAGATTAATATCCTTATATTTCCGCAAAAAAGCAGATCAGTTTGGTGTGATTCAAAGTTAATTTTACACTGGTTTATAGTATTCTAGTCATATATAATATATATGGCTTCCTTTTTCTTTTTTAAACATACTGCATTTTTTATACACTACAGGATTAACTAATGTTTTATGTTACTAAGTAATAATCTTAGTTTGTATCTATACTTTGTTAATTAACATTTACTTTTCCTTCTTTTTAGTCTATGACTCTCACAAAATAGCATTTTGACCCATAATCAATGCACACAACTCTAGATGTGTCAGTTTGTTAGTGCAGCTACTACATTATTGATATAGACTTTGTATCAATTCTTTGAAAAATATATTTATAAAGCAAATACCTGATTTTGCCAATTACAGTATAGGTTAATACTGACAATGGAAAATCACCAACATGAAGAGCATAAGGAAACTGTAGGATTTCATTGTGGGAAAGGTTGAGGGTTTGTTCCTTTTTTTTAGTTTTTGGTTTTGTTTGGTTTTTTGGTGGGTTTTTTTAAGTCAAAAGAGTATGGAAATATGCTGGGAATGGACTTATTATGACTTGTGCATTTGTATGTATCTTCCTTCAATTTCAAGTTTCCCTGTTGAAATGCTAGTATTTCTGGTACTCACCAGTACTCACTCCTACTCCACAATCTCATGTGCCTGATGCAGTCAGGCAGGCTTAGATATGGCCAGTTGCATTTGGTACTTGAGATCCCATCGTGATTTATGCAGAAGTCGCTAAGTTTATGCTTGGCAGATGCTTGCATCACAAGGCAGATAATTCTGAGTGTCACAACTGAATTGTGCTACCATAGTTTTTCTCCTAGCACATAATTTTGTATGGGTAAAAAGCACCATCATCACATAGTCCACTGTCTGTTACATCCTATGACATACCAGATAATTCAAGTCTTTGTTTTTTTTGTGTCCTGGGACAGCTTTTGTGAGGCCTGAGAGAGGAATGAATTTAAGTTTAATTTAGCATGAATTAGGATTAAAATAAAGTAAGGATTGAACTGGAGCCAACCATAATCTAAACTCCTTAAAACATAGTTATAAAAGTCTATCAGAGCAAGGGCATATGCACAGATATAAAGTAAAATATTTTGTCCCTTGTGGGTGTGACAAACTCTCGGGCCATACTGACCTGTATCATATGGCAGTGCTGTATTTGTTTCTGGTTCAAAATGAAAATAAGAAACAACTGTTCTGCAGTGATGGTAATCATCCTTTGCCAAGGAAGAAGGAAATTCATCATCTCCAGGATTCCTTAAATTGATGCAGGATGTTTTTATACTCTGGTAAACCACAAGTTATTGGGCTTGACAGTATTCACTTACATTTTGGAGGAAGATGATATGTTCCACTACAAGAATTATTGGTGAAATTTTATGGCCTGTGTTAGGCAAAGATCAAACCAGATCATCCTTATGTCTTAAAATCTACCCTTAAAATTTACAGTTGCTCATAAACAAAACCTTGTCAGAAAATGGTGAAGGGAAAGAGAAGAGCTGAAACACTAATCTGAAATGTTCTCCTTATAATGAGCACCAATGTTACAAGAATGGGCAAATCTTGTTCTGGAGTTATTTTGTTCCCAGACTTGTTTGTAATCACAGCCTAACTGAATGTTTCATACACAGGAAAGAACAAACTTTGAGTTCTCTAATGCTTTCTCTTCTGACAGTTTAAAGAAGTGTTGCCTACACCTCCACAGTGTACATCTCTCATGTCAAGCCATGTAGAGGTTTACCTGCCTGTGCAGTAACTGTTTAAGCTAACAAAACTATAGTGTGTTCTTACATGTGAGAAACAAGGCTCAGAATGACTGAGTGTCCTGGGTTTAGCAGTAGCAGCCATTTTTTTTTTCTCCTTCTTAGTAGCTGATGCAGCACTGTGTGTTTTTGACTTTCGGCCTGGGAGCAGCGCTGATAACACAGCGCTGCATCAGTCAAAAACACAGCACTGCATCAGCTACTAAGAAGGATTAAAAAATGACTGCTACTGCTAAACCCAGGACACTCAGTCACTCAAAGTTGTGAAGTTTCTGTCAGAGCCAGGGAATAAAGAGAATTAAG
This sequence comes from Lathamus discolor, assembly GCF_037157495.1. Taxonomy (NCBI): domain Eukaryota; kingdom Metazoa; phylum Chordata; class Aves; order Psittaciformes; family Psittacidae; genus Lathamus; species Lathamus discolor. Next base: position 47,230,166 of record NC_088884.1, on the reverse strand, counting down.
CATGGGTCTATCATGCTACTAATGCTGGAACTTTCCCTTCTATCTGTTTTCTACCACCCAGTCTTACATCATAGAGCACTTTACTGAAAAAGAAAGGAAACAGAAATGCTCTAAGGAATTAGACTGACAAAGCCCTGGCACACAGTAAATCTTTCCTACTTCTTCCTTCAGAATCTTTGATACCACACAGTGCTCAAAGAGTGGGAGTACTCTGTGTGCAACAGCTGACAACAGAAAAAAAGGTGGGGAGAATGGATAAATGCAAAGGGAGGCTATTCTGACATACAAAAGAGTGAAAGCAATTTCTGATCAGTGCAAAATATGAAGAAGGGAATTACCATAGTCCAAAGGTATTCTATTTTCTGCTTTAGCTTTTAGTTATATGCCACATCCCTTTTAGGATTAATTTTAAATTTCCAAATTAATTCTACTTTAATTCTTAATTTTCCATTTTTCAGTTTAGGCTTTGACAGCTCTGCTGCATGTGCGTGCATGAAGTAAAATTCTAAAAATTATTCTTGGTCTTTTTCTTAGGGTTAAAAATCTGAGCTGGTTTAAGCTACTTTCTATCATAATTGCAGTCAAAACTCTTTAACCTATTCCTATAAAACTATAGCTGCAAAGATGACTTCTGCATTTTTTTCTTTATACATTGTAAATCATGAAGAACACAAATAGAAGTGCTGTAATTATGTTAGGCTTGCCCTGCTAGTTACATATTTTAGTAAATTCTCAGAACCTGTTTGCAAGATTAAGGAATAAGAGGTACATTACATGTACTTAGAAAAAATGTCAGAAACATGAGAACACAGTATCACAGATCATGTCATTGACATAAACCCTTTTAAATCACAAACTATTGATCTGCTGCTCACTTGAGCTCACACAGAAAAAGGAAACTTCGTGCCAGCAAGGAAAAAAGAGGTTTTCCCATCTTTTTCAGAATGTTTCCAGAAGTTTGTACACAATGGGCCATTCAGATGACCCCACCTCAGAAAACTGTAGGAAAAACATTCTTCCATCCCTTCTCCATTTCCTTCCAGCTATCTTGACATCACAAGCTTGTCATGGCTGGAAAGGCATCTAAGGTGTATTTCAGAATAACAGCAACTGAAAACTGATCTCTACTAAGAAAAATGGCAGAAAAATAGTTAAAAACTTTAAAAAGTTATAAAGAGAGAAATCTGGGATGTTTAATAACCTCCATTCACAAAAACGTGAAATTTGAACACCTCTAAAAATCATGCTTTGAGATAACTGATGGGACTATGGGTAATACAAGTTAGGATTGAGAAGGATCAATCGGTCACTCAATATTTTAAACAAAAATATTCTGCCCTACATGGTGTTCCTCATTTATGGCTTGAAAAGCATTTAATGAAAATTATTTCACCAGTAGTGATTTTACTGGAACTCATTTAGCATCAGTACCTGATCTCACTTTCTTGGTCTTCTCTACTGATATTTCTAATATCTGCACTGAAAGCAAAAAGCCTGTAGTTAAAAGAGGCAAAGTGAAGCAAAGCAAAGTAAAAGCTTTTCCATCAAAGTATTACTTCCTTGAAATCAAGAAACAGGTGTTAGCAGAGTCTACCTATCTTTAAGTTACCAGAACTTCATTGAGACAGCAGGTTTTAGTAAACACTGATGTGCAATTTCTGTTTATGCCAGTGCACTGAACCACAATTCTTCATGTGTTGTTCGGGTTCTAGCACACAAAAGATTCAATACAATGCCAGTTCAGTAGAAGAAGTTTTCAGTACAATTGTATTTTACCCTGATTGACAAAAGTAAGATGAAGGATCTCATTTAAGGTGTGAGATCGCACTAAGTAGAAATGCTCCTGTGCATTCTTCAGCTTTAGTTTCAGAAAAGGCATCCGCTAATAAAATTCATATGGTCCTATATGAGACATCATCTAATTGCTGCACTCCATATGTTGTAATAGGAATTGAATAATTTACTGTATAACAAAGTTGATAAACTATTGGTGCAAATATGCTTTTTTGATAGTGGCCTCCAGAAAATAATTTTTCAAATACCTTTTTATAAAATAAAGGTTTTTGAAAACAGACTGCTTCCCCACAGAAGCGTGTGGATCTCTGAATATACACACCCATGCTGAGAAGCAAATTATATGTGAAAGTATAAGAACATCTGCAATTCAAGCTCAATTTATTCCTTAAATGAATAGCTATTTCACATGGAATTGCATTACTTTCCTCTCTAGTAAGTTAAACACACCTTTCCTCACCTAACTTGGCAAATGATACAATATTCTTGGGATCAGACAAGTAGAGACCAAAAGAAGAACTGGAATTGCTGCTTTGATAGTCTCTCAAAGCCTAGATGTACTTGGAAAACATACCATGAGGCCTGTGAAAGCCAGGAGGCATTGAAAAAAATGAAGAATTGCTCAAGGGTTGTCAAGATGGAAATAGTGATCTGACGCCACATAGCTGGCAGGGAACTTGGTACACTTAGTTCTCAAATAAGCAGGGCTGAATCTTCAGCAAACATTATGCTGCGTCTTAAAGCAAGTTCAAGGCTGATGCAGCAAATGCAGTCATGATGAATGCTATATGATGCTACTAGCATCAAGAAGCAATTTCTCTGTTATTCTGTGTGAAAGCATCACATGTTTGTGCAGGATGCAACACAACTCTCTTCCAGTTCAGAATGCAAGTAGCCTCTCACATCTGAAAATTTGTGTCATTTGCAGATCTATTGTGTGGACTTTTTTACTACAAATGGAAAACTCTGGTTTCTTCAATAATGAGTTCTTTTTATTTGCATAGACTTTTTTTTAATTATTATTATGCATGTCAGAAAATTTGTATATGGCTTAGAAGTGTAAAATTTTGCAGAAACGTTGACAGAGAAGTAATTCATAGCAAACTATTGCTGCCAGGCAAAAGAATTAAGGAGCATAAGGTATTTTATAAATACATAAAAGGGAGGAGGTGCTAGAGAGAAAAGTGGTCCCTGAATAACAATTCAAAACTAATTATGGCAATGCAGATTTCTAAGAAAAAAACCTTTCACAAGTGAAAGAAGTAAAAATGGCAAGATACTGAAAAATACTCTTTCAAGTGTATCTAACCTCTTCTGTTGCTACTCCCTTTAGACATAATCATCTCATAGAAGGAAATTGTTTAATAACAAGGAACTGTGCAAAGGTTTCTTTAACAAAATATGCATCAGTTATAACCCAGACATTAAGCAGAGCATGCCTCTGCTGGGAATGGATTTTGAACCACAAAGAAGAAATGACAAGGAGAGATGAGGGAAGATGCACCGGTAATGAAATTATTGAAATCCGCATTATACTCTCCTGCTAACACTAGAATATTGGAGATGAAGGGAGAATAAATAAGTTGCACATAGGTTTATTTCTTTAAAAACAGACTCCCTCAGCTCACAAGAGCCTGAGAAACTGTGAGATTTCTCTGTAATGTGCCCAGCAGCAACTCTGGTTCAGAGGAAGAAGAATCACTCTGTTGTCTAGTTTCTTCCTACAGCTCGAGCTGGCATTTCTGTACGCATGGGGTCTAATACCTGCACCACAACTGATCATGGGCCCCAGGAAAGCTGTGCATTAACTACTGTTTAAGTACGGTATAAAACAACTCTTAGCTTTACAGCAGGTCATAGCTTCTTCATGCCGAAGGTGCCATTGCACAAAAATTTTCAATGTTTACCAACAGTCATTTTCCAAAAACAATGACAGGGTTTTTACCAAGTGTGCAGAAGTTATGCAGCAGCCTCTTTATAATATTTGTAGAACTGCTTAGTTTCACACTGCAAATGACATGCTGCATGTATGAGTTAGGAATAGGATGTAGGGTTCACTTAGAATTTTCTGTCTTATGATGCATCATCTGGAGCATGGTTAGGAGTTTCCTGCTGTGGCAACAAATGACATTTGGTCTGTCACTGCTTCTAAATATAAAAGGATCTCATGGCTTTTCTTATCACCATAGTATCACATCTAGAAACATTTTCAAAGCAAAAGCAAGAGACAAAGTTACTAGTGTTAGAGTCATTGCCACCTGTGACCATGACTGGGTCTATTAAGCAGTGACTCCAGGGGACATGTTCTGAAAACTTTTTCTCATATACTAGTTGAAAAAAAAAAAAATCCCATTGTTCAAGTGCCTGCTAAGAGCTTTCTTTTGTAGATATGTACTAGGGAGCCATTTGACCCACAGAAGTGTGGGATGTATTCATAAACATGTTTGCAGCCATGCAAAAATTATGTGTAGGTGTACATTAAGGAGGAGGAATGAGGAAAAAAAAAAGTAAAAGGAGAATAACTGGGTTTTAACATAACATGCAGCAGCAATTTAATTACATCTGACGATATCAGATTTTCTTAGAAAAGCTCTTCTAATAATTTTAATCCTGGGATCTTAAAACATTTTATGAAATATTTTAGTATTATTATTTCCAAGGTAAAACACAGCAGAAGAAGAAAATGAAATTGGCTAAGATCACTTAGCCAGTCAGTGGTAGAGTCAATATTTTTAATGAGATCACTGAGTCCTAGAATAGTGCTCTGTCCATTATTGTCTAACAGTTCCCATTTAGATGGATAAAAATATTCACAGTAACAGTTATTGCTGGGACAAGAGGGTTTTAACTCTGCCTTCTTTCTACAAGAATTTTGTCTTCTAATCCAGAGACATGGTTAATGGCAAACAGAATAATAGCTCTTTTTTTTTTTTTTTTTATTTCTGGGATTATGAAAAATAAGAAAGAGTTGTCTGTAAAGAATCCCAGGATTTCAAACATTAAAGTTTTTTGGGCTTTGGTTTTATTTTTTTGTTTGTTTTCTTTGTTGTTTGTTTTTTGGTTGTTTTTTGGTTGTTTTTTTTTTTGGGGGGGGGTGTTAAATAATTTTGTGTATTTTTAGCAATTTAGAGTATTTATATAAAAAAATAATAAATACGGGGTTGCCTTTTCCCTTTGTTGATGTGCAACTACTGTATATGGAAAAAGATTTGTAACTTTTAAAGTGACATTGCCCTTCATATAAAGGAAATAATTCTTCAATTATTAACATTTGGGGTATTGAAATAGCTTGCTATTTTTTTCATATTTTTGTTATTTCTTCATGGAGATTGCAGAGGCATAGTTTTAATTTTAAAATATAGTGTCCAAGAATACTTTAAAATTGTATAATTTAACTGTGATTTTAAGCAGTCAAACGTCAGCATAAGTTTTTTTTTCACAAGAAGAGCTCACTTCTTTTGACTTCATGTATTATAATATGCAGGTACCAATCACATTAACATATGCTGTTTTTCAGGAAGACCATCCTTTATGCAGTGCAGAAAAAGTTCTTATCACATAATGGACTGCTGTTTCAGGTATTATTATCTCTCGTTCCCTTTGTGTTCTTCTGCTCTATGCATTGAACGCTATTCTGACATCGAGATAACATTAATTCCTGTCTGGATTTCATTGTGGGAAGCATCCATGGACTCAAAGGCACAAAAGATTCACAAAGAAGCACACATTTCTCAGAAGAGGGGAAGCTGAAGCAGAAGGAGTGTAAGGTCGAACATTTCCATGAGTATTGCATATTTAACAAGAATTCTCTAGCACTTGACTCATTTAATTAATGTACAGCCTTGATGACAAGTACGAGTTCAGTCCTAGCTTCTATTGATTTCATTTAGATTTCAATGAGTCTTCAGGTTGCCCCTTAATTAGACACTGGATTCTCATTAGAAAGAGTGGTCCAGCTTAAGCAGGAGAAAAGCAGTGCAGTTGCAGCACTTGCTGTGATGAATAGTGCAGGGATCAGGGATAACATGGGATGATACTGTTTGTCAACAAGATCTATCAATCTTCTTGTGGAATCTATGTCTGTTTAGGAGTCAAGGAATGTGAAATCAGTAGCTGTCCTTGAAACGCCTGTTTCATCATCATGTCAGAATCTGATCTGTCAACCAACTGCTTAGATCTTCTGCTTATGGCGGGCTTTCCGAGGTTTCTAAAGAAAAAAAACCCCAAACCTAACCAAATAAAAAAGAATCAAAGCAACCCCATCAAATCTATAGCTACTTTATGATTAGATACTACAATGTATATTAAAAAAAATAAGAAAAGGAAAAAAGAAATAGACATAGAAACAGAATAGAAATAAGCCACATTTGCTTTATCCACTGTGTCCTTGAAGAAAGGTCCCTGTTGGTCCCTAGGTATTTTCTCTTTCCATTGTCTTAAAGGCATGTATGTCCATTCCTTGATCTTCATAGTGGTTCATGCTCCCAGTTTCTTGCTGTTGCTCCCTTTTTTTTCTAGTTTGCTCTTCTCTGCAGTCTCTGTGAAACTTTTTCCTTGCCCATGATCTAAGGAGCAACCTCTTACCTTCCTGAGGAGTTGACCTGACCCTCTAACACTATGATAGGGAAGGTAACATGCAAGTTGGAAGCAAATGAATCAGTCACACACTTTTCTTCAGAGTCAGGCAGGAACTTCAAGAAATAATCTGGGCTATGATCCAAAAATTCAGTTCTCTATTGTTTTCCTGAGGTTTCTTATTTGGTTTGCAAAGTCTTTTTGTTGTTTTGTTGTTGATCTCTCTTTAACATATCATTTCTACTCCTCACCAGAAAAAGTTTAGTTAGCAGCATGAATTGTTTGGTCACAAACAGACAATTTCCTAGCCCTGTCTCTAAATCTGATATTTCACAGGTGAAATAATGCAGTTTTATTAGGTAAGTCAGGAGGCAGGTGAAAATTTTTTGAAGAAGGGGAAAAATGAAGTTTTGTGATGTGGTTTCATATTGACACCTGTATGGGTGATTGAAGTTGTAATATTTCTATGCCTCATTTAAACCAACAAAATAGAAGGTAGGATTTAAGCTTATCAATGCTAATGAAGTCAAAGGAATAATGAAAAAAATTTTATCCTCTGCATGGACAAGCCATGGAGGAGGATGAGTGGCTTTTATGGTTATTTGCCCACAGAAAGAATGAAAAATGAGATTACAGAGCTCAGGGCTCTGCTCCAAGCTCCAGAGAAGGTTGCACAGCACATGTTGCTTCAGCATTATAACCCGTTCTCATGTTCCAGCTTTTCTAACCTAATATCTGTTTCCCAGTTCTGTATCTTTCCCACTCATGTTTTCTTATGCCAGTCACATTGCTCTATCCATAATATTTTATTCCCAGCTCCTCAGGCTTGTCTTTTTTAATGTATATTTCTTGATTCTGTCTTTTAACTTTTCCTTGTAGTCCTAGGTTACTTTTGCCTCCTGCAGTTCAAGTTTCTTCTTCCAGACATTCTCAACTCGACCCACATTCCTTTGTTTCCCTGTTCCAGTCTTTTGCTCAGTCAGTCCTAGCTTTTGAAAACACCTGAATTGTATTGTTTGGAGTTTTCCAGAAGAATTCAGCCTTGGGCAGCCATGAAGCATATGGAATTCCAGCCTAAATGGTTAAAGTCTGGCAAAGTTTTATACAACATAAAAGCAGGTTTTTAATAATAAGCAGTGCTACTAGCCAAATCTGTATGAATCCTAATCTGGCTCCCTTTGAAGTCAATGGTAAAAGTCCCAATGGAGCCATTAATGTTAATACTGTGTAATACAGTAAAGCAAGTAAGTACCTGCTTAAAGTGCTTTTGTGGAATGTAAGCAATTAAAAATGAGATTGTACCTTTAGTTACTATACACATGAATGTATTATTTGCATTTACTACTTTCACTTCCGTTTTATGAAAATATCCAATGAAATGTGTGAAATTTCTCTTTGAAATTTCTCACTGAATAATGTAGTTACATGTGCTGTACTTCCAAACTCATGGAAAATGAAGAAAACTTGTTTACTGATGTTTCTGCATATAACACTCTAAATGGCTTTCCACTGCACTTTAAAATGTACTGTTCTTTGTTGTGGCTGTATTGGGTAGCAGCATTTTAGTTTGTAAGCATTTTGAGCATGTGTTCAAAGTAGCATGGGAGAGAGGAATGTGATCTTTTGCCTTTGTTTTCATTTGTTATTCCAAATAACATGAAGGATTCTTTCATGTTTTTTCTATGGAGTACAATGCTTTTGAAATTCTCATACAGAGTAAGTTAGAGTCTTGTAGCCTTTGGCAATGTGTCCAGGGTGCAAGGCCTCGCAGAAAAAATAAAAAATTAAAGAAAATAATTGATGATATGAAAAAAAAAAAGGCAGTGGTGATGTTGTAAGGTTGTGACACATGGGCTGTTCATACTTCAAAACACAGGCAGACCTGTGTGGATTATGTAGATGCAGAGTCTTCTTCTGAGGAGCAATCCCTCAACCCTACAATCCTCTGTACACCTCCTATTTCCTAAAATGTAACTCAGAGACCATGGACAGTAGCAGTCAAAATTTCCCCTTTTTAATGCAGTGATCTCTAGCTGTACTATCTACAGAGTTTGTACTGTATTACCTAGAAGATAATTCTGTGAGCAACATCGCTTTAGGCTGTTTTGGAACTTTCTAATTAAAGAAAACCCAAACAAAACAGAAAGCTCTTAATTTTGCTTTTATCACACCTCAGATATATTTTTTTGCTGTATGCAAGTTAACATGCCATAATCAAGGTCACCATGAGAAATAAATTATGTGGACATGAAAACAGTATAAATAGTATCTAACTTCTTTTTTTGTTTGGTTTTTTTTTTTTTTTCCTGATAGGAAATTCAGTTTCTGTGATGCCTTTATTTTTTATTCCACATTAGTGTCTCTCCTGAGTATCCTAAATTATAAGTAATTAGCTTCTGACTACCCGGTAGACCTTGACTTTTGAACGACTTGTTTGTGATCTGATTTTTACACTGGAAAACCCATTAGCAAGGTTAGTCTTCTTCATATTGATGCAATTAAAACCAGAACTGGGTCCAAAGCTTTTGCTGCTTGTTGTAACGTCTCAGTTTCTCATTAATCAAAACACAAACCTCTCTAGACCTCTCCTCAATACAATATTGGTTTACTTCTTTCTGCCAAATTAAATTGTTTCCAGGTTAAGTTGACCTAATTATATTAGACAAATTGTTAATTAATTTTCTTGTTCCAGTTTCTCAAGTATCAGGATACAAATCAAATTATTACTTACCTTCTATAAACTGATCAGCTAATTTCTGACATTTGCACATATTTTTTTAATATATGTAAATTTCCTTTTCTGCTTCTCTAAAGGACTGTTTTCTCTGTTCTGTTTTTCATTGCCAGTACTTTCATATTCCCACAAACAGTTGCTCTCTTGTTCTGTAATAGGCTTTAGATTATTTTCCTAGCCGTGTAGTAGCTCCCCTCATATGGTGTCTGGTCCAAGGTTACACAATGTACAGGGCTGTTATTCTGCTCTTTGTAAAGGCCTTATTGAAATTCAAAAGTGCTCACTTTCAATATTGTTCCCAACAGTGCCAACACTGTTTAGGCAACAGTAGCTTGGGGAAGACTTTTCAGTCATCATTTGCTTCTGTAATAGAATTAAATAGAGTGGCTAAAAAAAAAACCCCTCAAACCATGTGAGTTCATTTCTGTAAGCTCATCTTCTCTCCTCTTTCCACTCATTTCTTTTGCCCTGAAGCTTTTTCCCAGCCACTGTGATCTTCTCAAATTGCCCTGATTCTGCATGTGTCTTTTCCTGCACAGGAAGAGGCCTGCCTTTCTTATGCTTCAATGTTGCAGGGCTAACACTGCCTTCTGATTATGTGATTCATAGTGGAAAGAGGTAGTGCTCTTCATGGTAGTATAGCATATAGGGGAAGCGTGCCTTTTATGAAAAGCCTGTCCAAGTAACAGATAAAGCTGAACAATTCATTATCATGGCAATTGTAAATGGGACATCCTTAATTTTATCTTATTATACAATGTTATGTAGTTATACAACGAGGAAATATCACTAATTTCGAAACACAGCAACACAAATGCATGCAAATATATAGGAATGTATCTCACATGCTGGTGTCTTGTTAATTTGCAGGACATTTATTACAGTGCCGTTAAGCAGAGAATACAGGACATTTATTACAGTGCTGTTAAGCAGAGTATACACATTCTGTCATAGATATTTAAAAGACATCTTCCCTTTGGCCTGAAACATTACTATAGGACTGCTCTAGCATATAATGAAGCTTACCAGGGTTCTGAAATTCACTCCTCCAGAAGCAAAAAAAAGGCCCAGGATGGCTCAAAGACCGTATTTCATGTTAGGATTTTTAAAAGGGAAAAACTCTTATAAAATCTCTAGTAAATTAATGTGCTCAATAAAGCTTAAAAACAGAGTTTTTTATTGCTTGCAAGACAGGTAACTTGATCTCACAGTGAACTCATGCAACTGAGACTGTTTAAGACAGCGGTGAAACAAAATAATTTGCAAGTATTCATAGCCCAGATCCTGAAAGATATATAAGGCCTTAAAGTGATGGAAATTAGATCCCGAAATACTGTTCATGTTAGCTACTGGTGATTACATACCCAACTGACTTCACTTTCAATATATGTACAAGCACCTCTGGGAAGTTAAGCCTACAGGACAGATCTCTTACATTTCCAAGCATTTTTCTGATTGATAGCCATCTATATACAATAAGGTACATGCAGACTTGTCAGAGAAGCAGACCCATGAAAAGCAGGCTGAGAGAGATCATGGCCTGGGAGCTCTCAGTTTTAATAAGATAGTACTGGCATATGTAAAGATGACTGCTGAAAACATTAAAATAACTGTTATTCTAATAGAACAGAAATATCTGCACAATTCTTCTTTATGGGAGGTTGATACACATTTAGATCTTAATATGTGTTTGAGCATTTTCCTTATTGGAGGTGCTTTCTGGTGCGAAAAAAGACACCACAGGAAAAACAAAAAAGAAAAAAAGAAGAAACAACCCCCAAACTTTTTCCTTCAGTTATGTGAGCCTTAAAAATATTTTTTAAGTTTACATTTGTAAATTGGAAAGTCATTTTAACGATATAACTCTGAAAATGTATCATATAGACAGGGACACAAAATTGGTTTTGGACCATGTTTGATCTTGGTTGTGTTTCCAGAATACAAAGTAATAGAAACTGAAAAATACATATACAACAGAACCATGTTTGATCTTGGTTATGTTTCCAGAATACAAAGTAATAGAAACTGAAAAATACATATACGACAGAACCAGGAACAAGAGCTGAAATGGTACCATAGGCAGTAAATCAAAGACAAGGAAGAAAGAAGCAAATTTAAAATTTCTCACTAAGAAAAGGTGTAGAGTTTATGGATGTATTCTCAGGTGACTGAGATCTTTTCTACCTGTGGAGTTCTTGTATTGCTGTCTGTTGTAGCTCATTTACCTGGCAGGCCTGGAACAGGTTGCTCAAAGAAGTGGTAAATGCTCCATCCCTTGCAGTGTTCAAGGCCAGGTTGGAAAGAGCCTTGTGCAACATGGTTTAGGGTGAGATGTCCCTGCCCATTGCAGAGGGGTTGGAGCTAGATGATCTTAAGGTTATTTCCAACACTAACCATTCTATGATTTTATGTCAGATTAAAAAAAAAAAAAAAAAAAAAAGCCCTCAAAAAACTTCTATCGTGTTTCATTTAAAAACAATGCTAACAATAAAGCTCTGCTAGTTTGAATCAAGTTATTTGTTTCATGTCAAAATAACATAGCATTTTGCAGTGTCATATTCTGCTGTTACAGTGCAATGTATGAAGTTGAAAGAGTTGAAAAGGAATGGAATATATTAAATTAAAATGTCATGAATGCAAATATACTAACAGAAAATGAAAGAACTAAAAAAAATAACACCTTCAAAGAAAAATCTAATATAGAAATCGGGATTGAAAATGGACAGGATGAAAATGGACTTCCAGATGAAGTGAATTCTAATTATTTAAAATCAAACTGAAAATAGTGGTATGGATTTAAATTGGTCAATAGCTGTTTCAATCATTGACCAAATGCATCTACAGTCTAACAGTTATTTTTCTTGATATGTATTTTAAAATTCCCCTTACATGTCATTATTTAACAGTGGGGTTAAAATGATGTTAAGTATAATTGTTTAACAGGGAGGTTTGGTATAAATAATTATGCTGTTTGTATACAGTATTTCTTATTTGAGAGTCAGAAGTTTTGTGGTACCCTAAAATATTCAGTATCAAGTTCTGATAGCAGTAACAAAAACAGAAAGAAAAAAAAAAAATCCTTTTTTAAGAACGTTTTCAGCTGTGTTAGATGGAAGAATTCCTGGAAAGTCAGTAGACTATATTCAAAGCACTCTAGTTAGGTTTTGCCCTTCCTCTGACATTCTTGTATAAAAAAGTGAAAGTACCACATGAATTTTCCTAATGCTATGTTGCAAGCTGCTTATTGTCTGTACAATAATCAGGGGCCTATAAGGATGCTGGGGAGGGACTCTTCATTAGGGACTATAGTGAAAGGACAAAGGATAACGGGTTAAAACTTAAACAGGGGAAGTTTGGATTGGATACAAGGAGGAAGCTGTTTACTGTGAGAGTGGTGAGGCACTGGAATTGGTTGTCCAAGGAAGCTGTGAATGCTCCATCCCTGGCGGTGTTCAAGGCCAGGTTGGAGAGAGCCTTGGGTGACATGGTTTAGTGTGAGGTGTCCCTGCCCATGGCAGAGTGGTTGGAACTAGATGAGCTTAAGGTCCATTCCAAACCTAACTATTCTATGATTCTATGATTCTAATATGGAGAAAAATAGCCAAGGCTTCATCTTCTAGAAAAGGTAGTATAAATATAGCACATGTATATATATATGTATAAAAATATTAAGAGTTTTCATACATGGCCATTTTTACAGGACAGAGTGACCTAGGTGAAGACACCCTGGTGTACTCTGGCTTTCATTTCTGGCCATGTGAGCTGTAAGCTGATGGGGGTCAGGGAAGCTGCACAGAGGCAAAAAGCTGAAAGGATCCACATGAGCCCTTAGCACTGCAGCCTTTGCAGTTACTACTTGAAGACTAACATTCCCAGGAGCCCCTGAAGAAATCTGCCAAAAATGACTGTCAGTACAGCTGTATCCAATCTTAGAGACTGCCTGAAATATTTTGATCAGATCTCAAGTAAGATACCAGGGAAAGGAGCTTCCTTTGTTTAACAAAGGCTGGATACATAATCTACAACATGAAACCCCATCCTTTATTTCAATGTACATGTAAACATAGCAGCAGTTGCTGTTATCTGCAGCTAATGGAGCTAACTTTTCAAGAGTATTGTAATCCAAAATCTTCCAAACAAATCTTCAATCACACAATAAGGAAAATAATACAGCTAGGGAAAAAAAATAAAATAAGTTAACACAAAGAAATCAACAAAGTTGATGATTTCTTTCCTGTTTTACAATTATTTGAACATACCTTTGAAGAAACAGCCATGTGGAAACTTCAAATATTTCCAGTAGGTCTTTCTAATTATTTTAAAGGGAAAGGCCTTGCTAATTCCCTAATAGACACACAGAAAAGCTACTTCCTGAATGCCTGAAAACAGATGAATTCTTTAGTTAGTGCTAAGGAGGATTGGATTAATGAAACTAATGGTCCGTGGACACATGACAATTTCTTACTGCCAGAAGCCAGACTGGCTTCAAATGTAGCATTCCTGTGCTGGGGGATTCTGGCCCAAAGCCCAGCCAACCTCTCACACCAAAGAGAGGCTTCAGATCAAATCCTCTCTGCCTCAGCACATGGGTGCTCTTGTGAAAGCTAGGAATTGAAAATATTCTCATCTTGGCCTTAATGAGCTCTGGGAGGTAAACGGATTATGGGCAGTCAGTCAGTCAGACTTCAGAACTGACAGTGAAGCTACAGCAGCTTTGCCCTACTTCCAACCATTCTTCAGCAGCTTTCATGTGTCCTTACTCACACTTCAGGTGCAGGAATGAATCACCACTGATGCCCCGAGGCTGTTCTCTGAAACTTTGCCAGGAGTGAATTTGCTCTGGTATCTCAGAATTTGTTCCTGTCATAGAGGTTGATTTAGGATTTAAATAAAGCCTGTAAATTGACAGCAACCCCTTTGCTCCTTGGCTTCTCTGTTCAAGACCAAACTCACAGGTTGTACATAGTCTGACACAATGCTAATATTCTTCTGGCTGTTATTCCTTTCTATTGCATTTTCATTTTCTAAAAATGCCCCTTTATATAGAAAAAAAAGCAAAAAATTGTATTTTAAAGTGTCAGTCATAACTGCCATCATGTGTCAACGCGAATACAATAGCTATTGCAGTTTGCAAATTATCAATCATTGCTCTTTTAAAAATGGAGTCTGAACAAAATTAATATTAATATTTTGCATTAATCATTGTTCAGAGATGGCAGGACTTATTTTATCAATGCACGATATTGAAAATTACCTGCAAACTGTCAACTAAGTTTATTCTAGTAAATCTGCTGGGTTTAGATGCATTTTATGACCCTACCTGTCTAGTTCTCTTTGGATAATGAGCTACTTGCCTGTTTGTTTTACTGAACATATTCAGTCTGCTGTTGCACAGTATTAATGATCTTCCTGTCTATTCTAGACAGAATGGAGAGTACTGCTGTTCTTTTCCTAGATGCAATCTATGGTCCGTGTGACAGCAAAGTAGCAATGGAAAAAAACAGAACAAAAAAAAAAAATATTAGAAGCCCAGGGGGATTAACTAGGAAAATGCAATTTTATTTTATTTTTTTAAATCACCTATTTTATTGGATCTCCCATGAGTTGTAATACTACTCAGCTCTGGGGCTAATGAAGTCCCCTTGTGAATCATGCTGTTTCAACTATGTGTGGCATATCTTGATTAGCATATGTTTCTTCTAAAAATACAGTTTGAAGCCCCTAGGACTTGCCGTTTGTTTGCAAGCCTTACTAGACTTTCAACCTCGCATCACTGATTTTAGGACAAAAACTTTACTTTTAATCGTTGGGGAAGGAGGCCTAGCTTTGTCTGCAATTCCTGCTTCAAGTGGAAGGTTAGAAAGGCCCATTTGTCACCTCCAGAACACAATAAAACCGAGGAGCTTTCTCAATGTGAAAGGGAAACAGAAGACTGAGCTAGCCTTGACTTTAGAGATAGTCTGATTTGGGAACTCCTGGTAAAATGAGATTTTAACCAGAATTCTCTAATAATTTTTTAAAAATTACTTTGTTTTTTAAACTCCAGTCCCTTCATTTAACATCCTGACTATGAGGACATAGGGGTTACAGTGTCAGCTCTGAGCCCCATAAAAGGGTATTGAAAGGGAATGCTGCCAGATCTTGTTCTTACAGATTTGCTGTGTGTATTGGCTGTACCCCAAAACTATTTGCACAACAAACTCAAATGGACAGCTAAGCATGTGTTTACCCAAACACAACATTCTCACTTTCTGTTTTCAAGTCATAAAGAACAATCTTGAATTGGTAACTCCATCCCTAATCATTCACAGAATCCACAGAGGCAGCAGAAGTGTTGCTAGTTACACTTCTTTCCAGATGGACCTTCAGTGTGATTTCCACTGGTCCAGAACCACCATGTTCTGGCCACCACTCTGCCCTCCTGGCAGGAGGGGCCATTCCCAGAACAGGGCAGTGTGGTAGCTCAGGAGGTTCCTCAGCGAAGGTAGCTCCCAGTGGTTGCCACCATTGAAAGACGTGTATGCCACAGCTGAACATGTTACATTTCCCTTCCCCAGCCTGATTTGCCCTTGTTCCTCAGCCAAGTCACTGTGATGCAAGAATGTAAACACAGAAAACATCCTCTTTTCACATGACTCATCTTCCTTTAGTCCTAATCTAACCACCTTTTCACACTACTTGGTGCATCTTCTTCATGTCCTGGAAGACGAAAAATTTCTGAACACTGCAAGTAGATTAGTACTTCAGGACTTGCCTTGACTGAAATAATGTTGAAACAACGTCTAACAATATTTGTAGGTGTTTTTACTGTAACTGCATTTCTGCAAATCTTTTTGTAAAGAAAAAAAAAAAAAGTATTTATAACTCTCCTCTCCCTGAGACATCTGCTTTTATTACAGCAGTTTGTGATCAGACAGACAAGGCTTGCAGTCAGCAGTTTATTGATACCAGCCTGTGCAAAATTACTCTATTTAGCTATGTAGGGCATGGTAAGTCAGGTTAATACACCTCACTTTGTTTCAGAACATCTAAATAGTTTTCCTTTGCATGTGAAAAGCACACGTCAGCTGTGTCTTATGATCATTAATGCAACTTGGAGCCTGCCAGATGCTTAAATATCAAGGTTTAGTTTCATCTGCTGAGGCATGAGGGAGATTGATTGCATCACAGAAACTGCATTGATAATTACGTTAAAGTATGCTCTTGCTGAACAGTTACAAAATGGCTCTTTTTTAAAAATTGATTTTATGCAACCCTCTGCTGTAAATTTTGCAGGGGTGACATTTTTTGGGGTTGACATTTTTTCAGGGTGGCATTTTTTCAGGGTGACATTTCTGTGGTTCTTCTGCCTGCTCATGTTCCTTTAGCTCTTAGGTTTTCACAGAGATTAGTCTTTAATCAATCAGCACACCTATTCCATATACAAACCAGACTCATAGATCAAGTCTCTAGAGGACCCAAGCTTTTTCTCTACATATGCCAGATATGGGAGTGCCTGAGATACTAACAGCAATTATCCAAAACCATTCTTGAGTCTGGGAAGAACAGACCTCGCTATGCCTTTGTGCACCAGCTTTTAGAAACACTTGCTTAGTGAGGTGTCAAATATTTTAAGATGTAAGTGTCAAATCCATGAAGCCTTGCAGACCACAGTGGACTTGCATGTCTCTGCTAAGGGACAAATACAACTCTGTAATATTGCTAGTGGAAGTGACTAGCTAATGTAAGTCTCCTGAAGAGATAAATGCAATGGTAAATGTGCACCCTGAAAATCACTTAGGTTCTTTTTTTCAGTGAGGAGAATGGAAACTTTCATTTTACCCTTGCAGTTAAAATAAAGCATTGTGAAAGAACCAAGTTCTATCAAAGAAAATCCATCAGAAAGGAGTACTTATTTACAAACATTTGAAAGATTATGCTATTTACTTTTTTCTTGACCCATTAATTTCCATTATATTTTATAATCTGATATAGTGTGGTTTTAATTATCAATATATTATCCCTAAAGCAAAGATGATATAAAAGTCTTAAATAATTCTTAAATTCTTAATTATATTTTTTATCGGTTTCAGTGAAAATAAAGAAAGCTTTTTTATAAAAGCCTGATTTTCAGGCTTAGTCGGTTAGTTTAATAGCAGTTCAAATTCCTCGCTGGGATGTGATAAAAGTTATTTCAAGTTTGTGTTTAATTTACAAAGAGCAGAAGATCATCTTAGATCAGTGAAATAATTCAGACAGTATACTTTTCACATAAGATGAAATAGGGCTGCAGTGTTATTTATACACATGTTGATTTCTAAGAAAGTAAAAAAAGAAGTATAAAAATGAGGATCCTAACCTAAGTACTAATTATTATAAGAAATTAATCCATCTGAAATTATTACCCAAAATATGTTTTTACCTATAAAATGTGATGATATCTACTTTCAGTTCATAGCCTTGTTAAAACCTCAAGAGGCCTCATTTACAAACTGCAGTTATGCAAATGCAACATTTAGCTAGGCAGGAGAGCATTCCTGTGGCATTGTACATAGGAGAAAAAATAATGGATGATTTTACTGCAGTTGGTGAAGCATACCATATGAAAAATTTTTTTCATAACAAATCTCATAAATACATCCAGTGTTATGTAGTCAGACAAAGAGAGCCAAAACTGCTAAAGAATATGTGCTATGTCCCCAAGGTTGTGGCATTGACAAGTATCTGGAACATTGTGCTGAGTACTGTTCAACCAACTACACTAGGAGAGAAAACAGTATTTTGCTCCTTGAAAAATCTCCCACCAGCAGGGTCAGGAGGTTGCATGCCACTTCCAGGCAAAACAAGACCTGAGGAAATTTGAGTTTAAGATGAAGTCCATCTGCATGAAAATTACAAAGCAACCATTGTGTTAACACAATATCTAGCTGAATCCATGGTTTTGCCAGGAAAATACCTGTTCATATTGAGTGAATAGCTGCTAATATCATGTAATCATGCGTTCATACCCTGTTGTAATATGTGAATCTTGGCAGAATAAGATAAACATTAGGGCTGCTGTTTCAACATCATTTTCTGAGTTTGAGGTTGATAAAATTCTTGACAGGCTATCTTCCAGTGCTTCTCCCTGTCCACAGCTTTTACTAAATCCTAGACTCTTTGATACAACAGGAGGTCTGTTGGGCATCTTGTAGTGATGATTCCTGCTTCACCACCAGAGGACAGATTTTCTGGAAAGGAAAAAAGCTGTATTTTAGGAATAAAGCTGTGTGATTCAGCTCCCTGCTCTTGCAGGCATCCTGCCCTGCTTGTCCCTGCCAGTGTGATCTGCAGTCAGGAGGAGAAGGCTCTTTAACTGGCACCTCTCCAAGCTTTATTCGCTGATAGCTCAGCTTCAGCCAAGCAATGCTCCCGCACAGTGACAACTGTGTCACTGCTTGACTTCCCTCCAACCAAGACCAATAAACATAGTCATGATGCATTTTTTGCTGCAGCCATGGATGGCAAGGAAAATGGGGCCTAGTAAACTCCTGCCATTATTCCTGCAGAAAACAGATTACATGATAAGGCTGCAAAAGCAGCACTGTAAATGCTCTAACCAGAACAGCTATAATAAGAAGGAATTATATTTGTGAGGCATTTTGTTGGTAAAAAAACATCCCCAGACTCCTCTTGCATGTTTCTCACTTACAAAAGTGTTTCTACTTACATGCTAGAACATGGTGAAGCAGCTCTCACACATCTCATCTTCTTTACAGAGGCACTTTAGGCACTGTAACATTCCTAATCACCACTCAGAGGAGGTCACAAAGATCCGGAAAGGATCACTCTGTGTCTGTCCTTCACTTGTTTATCTGTACTTGCCAAACAGATTTTGCTGAAATGTTGAGCACAGATTGCTGTAAAGTTGCAGGTCACTGGAGCTAACCTCAAGATCCCATCTTTCCTTGAAGGTTTAGGTAGACACCCAGGTTACAGGTGGGACATTTTCTATGAAGTTGCTTTAGTAGAAGTCCTACTTTGACAAAATCTGTGAAAGAGTTCTTCTAGCCTGGGCATGTTATTTTGTAGTGGAAAATGTGGGTCATTTATTTCAGAGCGAGAATGGCTACAGACATGATACTCTCCTGGGTTCAGCAGTAGCAGTCATTTTTCTCCTTCTTAGTAGCTGGTACAGTGCTGTGTTTTTGACTTTCAGCCTGGGAACAACGCTGATAACACTGATGTTTTCAGTTGTTGCTAAGAAATGTTTATTCTGACCAAGGACTTTTCAGTCTTGTGCTCTGCCAGTGAGGAGGGGCATAAGAAGCCAGGACACCTGACCCAGACTAGCCAAAGGGGTATTCCATACCACAGCATGTCATGCTCAGTATACAAACTGGGGGCAGTTACCTGGAAGGGCTAGATCTCTGCTCGGGTTGGGCTGGGTATTGGTCGGCGGGTGGTGAGCAGTTGTATTCTCTCCCCTTGCTATTTCCCTTATCATTATTATTATTGGTGGTAGCAGCAGTGGCTTTGTGTTATGCTTTAGTTACTGGACTGTTCTTATCTCAACCTGTGGGAGTTACATTCTTTCGATTCTCCTCCCCATCCTTCCAGGAGCCGGGGAAGGAAGTGAGTGGGGAGTGAGTGAGTGGCTGCGCGATTCTGAGTTACCAGCTGGGCTCAAACCATGGCAGTTCTCTTTGGCCCTTCTGGTCAAACCCCTTGAGAGAACACTGTTTTCTGTCATTGACTCCAGACTGACTGGATGGAGATCTGGCCCTCCTTGCAACCTACCATATTCCCTGCACACCAAATAGGACCACAGAACAATGCACAAATACGAATTACTAGAAAGCATCCTGTCCCAGATCTACATTACATGACACTGCTGGAGAATCAGCTTCAATTTCAGTAGAAGTGGTTCTGAAGACAGCATAAGCAAGCCCACAAGTATGAGGAGCTGGCACATCTCCACCTGAAATGTCTTTAGGAGCAGTATGAAACTGTGAAAAGGGATATAAACCTGTACTGCAGTCCAGAAGGCAAAGATTATAGAGACAAAAGCAGGACTGACAAGTATGGGAAGCAGGCTTTTGCCTGTTTCAGAAGACACTGTGGTTACTCTAATCAAAGCAGAAGCACAGGAGAAGGCTTTCATTTCTTCTCTTTTATTTCAGATGCCCACAACCGTAAGCTGCTGGGCCTGGCTTCCTGACCTCTGAAGAGGTCCACTCAGTCCCACCATGACCTCCAGCTCCACATCAGCTTAGGAAGTGCAGCAAGGAGAGGTATAGAGGAAATGAGAAATAATGCACTCACAGGTTTTGCTCCATGAAGTAAACATAGTGTGTATCCACAGTTTACATAGTACATAGTGTGTAATCACAGTTTAGAAATCTGTGAATGTGCAGGTGTTTCTATGGTCCAAAATCTATCCATCCAAATAAAGTACAACAGTTTCAAGAGGTGAGTTATGAGAAAGAGAGAGATGATTATATTGAAGTTTTGACTTTGGTATGTTCCTGTTATGTTGCAATAGGAGGTAATGTATGAGGAGATAAGGTGTACCTTTAGTAAATTTGGAGACACCAAGATGGACAGGAGTGTGGATATGCTTGAGGGTAGGAAAGTTCTGCAAAGGGATCTGGACAGGCTGGATTGATGGGCTTTGATGAGTCGCATGAGATTCAACAAGGCAAAGTGCCAGGTCCTGCACTTGGGTCACAACAACCCCATGCAGTGCTATAGCCTTGAGGAAGAGTGGCTGGAAAGTTGCTTGGTTGAAAAGGACCTGGGGGTGCTGATTGACGGCCGACTGAACATAAGCCCGCTTGTGCGCAGACAGCCAGGAAGGCCAACAGCATCCTGGCTTGTATCAGAGCTAGTGTGACCAGCAGGGCCAGCGCAGTGATTGTTCCCCTGTACTCAGCACTGGCGAGGCTGCACCTCAAATACTGTGTTCAGTTTTGGCCCCTCACTACAAGAAAGACATTGAGGTGCTGGAGCGGGGCTGGAGAAGGGCAACAAAGCTGGTGAAGGGTCTGGAGCACAAGTTTTATGAGGAATGGCTGATGGAACTGGGGTTGTTTACTTTGGAGAAGAGAAGGCTCAGGGAGGACCTTACAGCTCTCTACAGCTACCTGAAAGGAGGTTGTAGTGATGTGAAGGTCTGTCTCTTCTCCCAAGTGACAAGCAATAGGACAAGAGGTATTGGCCTTAAGCTGCACCAGGGAGGTTTAGATTAGATATTAGAAACAATTTCTGCGCAGAGAGTGCGATCAGGTGCTGGAACAGGCTACCCAGAAAACTGGTGGAATTGCCTACCCTGAAAGTGTTAAAAAATTGTGCAGGTCAAGACCTTAGTGACTTTGGTTTAGTGGTGGACCTGGCAGTCCTGGGGTAACGATTGGACTTGGTGATCTTAGAAGTTTTCTTCAGCCTAGCTGATGCTATGATTTTATTTTTACTGTTGAGGATGTTCTGCAAAATGTATTGCTTCTCTGTTCCTCTTCTCTCACACCCTTTTTCACATATTCCTTCACCATGGAACCTATACATAGCACAGTCTACATCCACTCCATCTTTCTTCAGCCTTTAGATCTCTAGGCAACTGTTCTGAATCCTTTCTTACCTTTATTTTCTTTCCAATAATTACACTAT
The DNA here is from genome assembly GCF_037157495.1 of Lathamus discolor. Classification (NCBI taxonomy): domain Eukaryota; kingdom Metazoa; phylum Chordata; class Aves; order Psittaciformes; family Psittacidae; genus Lathamus; species Lathamus discolor. The sequence goes on along the minus strand of NC_088884.1, from coordinate 47,208,439 downwards.
ACCCCGTATCTGCATAAACAACTGTTTGGGTTTTTTTTTTTTTTTTTTCCTGTTGTTGTTTAGTTTGTTAGTTTGTTTTCTTTTTCCATTACCTCTCTTTGTCTATAAGAATTTCAAGAAAGCTACTATTTTGCCCTTTTTGGCAAAGTGTTTTGGCCTTTTTCTGAGCTGAATCAGTAATTTGTAATAATGTACCAAAGAGGACATTCACAACTCATTTTCCATTTGCCTGCCTGTCAGTATTACATGTTTTATCTAGCTGGTAAGTTTCCCACTGACTCATTAATGTGTGCAGCTCATATCATGCTAAACTAGATTCCTGCCAAGATCTTCCACCCTGATGCTATCTCATGGTGGTTTAGATTAATTGGAATTTTTGACTAAGTAAAAGCCTAAGGCATTTAACTAACAAAATGAAATTAACATAGACTAAGTCTGTTATTGAGAAACTAAAAGCTCAGGTGTGTATATTACTAATTTTTTTTTCAGCATATATATGAGCTGACTATTTAAAAATCATTAACTTTACTTGCTACCATATCTGACAAAACTTTGGAAATTTCGTGATTCCCTGATGTCTTTTTCTGTTGAATATATCACTTCTATATGCTGCTTCCTGGTATTTCTCTCTGTATATCCCATAAATTATATGTTTGTTCCACTAATTTTGTATTCTCCTTTACATTTCATTCAATCTCCAAGCTGTTTCAAAGCATTCTTGTTGAAGTAAGCCTGGCATCCAAAGCAGACAGTCTAAACATCTCAGCTGGTACATTTCCAAATACTTACAATACCCACTCTAGGAGTGAAACCTCTGTTCGGAAGACAAATACTGCTTAATCTATGCAATGTTTTAAGCATTCTGTGGTGGGCATAGCTCCATGTCTCATCTTTAGCTATAACTCTGATACAAATATATAATTGTTCACTGTTCCAGACTGTCAAAAAAAAAAAAATGTTACACATTGATCATAGAAGTTGCACTGTAACAGCCTAAAAGCCCCAAGCTTTCACTTAAAAAACCCTCACACTGTGCATACAGCCTACCTCAAGATCTTGATATTTATGATCTTACTCCTTTATATGTCTGTCAAACTATTAGATACTGAGGCATCCAATATGATAGCATCCACACATCTATGTACTCAGGGTGTAAAAGTCATTCTTTATCTGAGTGTATGTCTGTTACTGAAAACAGAAGAGGTGAATTAGCATTACTTGAAAATACCACTTTTAATATTAATGACTGTTCCTCAGCCTCACCGAAAAGTTTTGTGATGAAGTCTGAGATCCAAAACTCTCTAAGCATGTCCTAAGGCAAATTATATAGAGCACTCAGATTTTGCTTTCATCATTTTCATTTGCAAGTATTTTTTATATTGTGGTTGCTGATGATATGTATCAATGTTCTACAAGAACATTTTGTGGGCATTCCATACTTCTGAGGAAATTAAAAAGATGGAGAAAACTAGGACAGGCATGATATAAAAACGGAGGCCCCACTTAATATATCTTGTAAGCACATGCTTAATTCTCAGATCTGACTGTGCTGAAATATGTTTGAAGCTGTTTTTCTTTGGGTTAAACAATGTCAGCAACTCCAGCCTAAACCTTTCTGATCAAATGTCTAAAATACACATTTTTTACTAGCTGTAGTAGTAAGATAGAACTATAGTAGTATAGAAACTACATACATTCCTTCACCTTAGACAAATTTGTACTACTACTGCTGGCTAAAATAATTTTAACAAAGCTTTTCAGACAGAATGTAACACTTTGGCAAAACCCCTTTTGCAGTGTTCTGGCTTTTCATCAAACAAACTTTAAACATTTGCAAAGAAAATTACAGTGAACCAGGAACTATTAGTTTCCACCATTTTTTCAATAGAAAAATATTTCCCAGTCCTATTATAAATTTAAAGTTTGTATATTCTTACAGAAACTCCACCAATCCCAAAGCTGTTTTTCTTCCTCTAACTGCAGTAATAAAAAACAAGCTTAATTCAGAATTCCCCCAGAAACATTTTAGCTTTTGGCAAAAGCATGCAACTTTATTTATAAGGAGTTGTAAGGATCCTTTTTTTGCCTATAGATTTTAATCTCGTCACTCATGACTAGTTATTGCCATGCAAGTTTTAGTTAAGTCTGAAAGTTTAAGTAATTTAAATAGAAATTATTATGCTAATTTTGTTATTAAGCATTTTTATATTAAAACTATTAGAAGCACTAATTTAGGAATACAAACAATAATTAATGATGAAAATAAGCTATTATGTAAATTCACATGCCAAATATGTGAGTCGATCAATTTCTGAAGAGCAAAGGTTTCTAAAAACTATTTGAGAATAATTTCTTAAATTTAGTGAATAAAAATTAATTCTGAAATTACTATATGGACAAAGACTGTCATAATATCTATAATTCATACTGATTTATTTGCCCTTTTGGTCAGGACTCAGCTTCCTATTTCTTGGACCAAAATCAAATCTTCTACATATGTAACTAAAAAGGGATAAAAAAAGTTCAATGGAATAAGCGGGAGTTTTTTAGGATTGTTGTGAAAGCATGGTAATTTTACTGGAAAAAAAAATACACTAGAAAAATACATTGCATGGAACTGGTCTAAATGCTAACAGTTCTTAACAGTGTCTGTTTCCAGAAAATTCACATAAAATGTAATATTTTGTAAGCAAAACTGTATTTCTATTGGGCTGAAATGAGGATCATAGTTCATATTCTTAGAAAATAAGATCCTAAGTTCAAATAATCAGCAATCCTCAGCATCTCTTCAGAAAATTTAATTTCTTAAGTTTTCTGAGAGACAGAAACAAACAAAATAAACCAGGAAAATTTTATCTGAGGACAACTGTGCATTTAATTTGAAGATTCTTTTCAGGTCGGTGAAGATAGATGCTAAATATTGACGTGTTATTTTGAAATTTCTAATGCATAAAGGAACTTCTTATGAGCCTGTTAATCCATAAAGCTTCCAGAAGATGCTCTATTAAATGTTAGGACTAATTGTCTCATTCAATTGTGTAATTCTACATTTTTATTTTTTCTTCCATGGGGACATATGTTCCTATCTGACATTCAGACAAACTTTAGGTGATAATTGTCACTTTCTTTAATTCGGGATGCTTACCCATGAGCAGTGGTTGTCATGTCACTGATTGCCAGACCTACCAGAAAACCTCACGTGCAACACCTCAAGCAATTTGCAATATGTAGAAGTCATCATTCATGGAGCTGGAAGTGATCTTAACTGTGTATGTCCAGCATAGTAGGGAACAGGTAGAAAAATAGTCTCAACCTTTACAGGGACTGCTGGACAGTTTGAAATGGCACAGAAGGCCAAACTAAGGTGGAATTAAGAATTTAGGTTATGATAAAAGATACAGTAAGGCTCTACACTCGATCCTCAGATGCTTTTCAGCTATCTAAAATATCCCAAAACCCATATTCTGGAATAGTTACAGTTTTTCAGCCAAGTGTACATGTCACATATTCTACAGCCTGTGCCCAAATTTTGCAACTCCACAAGCCTCTCACATCTCAGAACCTCTTATTTACAGACTGTTTTGTGCAGCTGATCAGAACAAATGGGTATCTCAATTAGAGTGGGGAGCAGCAGTCACTATTAGCAATTCTGTATTCTCATTAAGATCCTCATTTTCAAAATTGGACCACAATCCCAGACGCATTTCTTTATTTTTTTTTTTTTTTCTCATGTTGGGTTTTAACTTTTCTATCCTTCCTCTCATCTGAGACAAGCAGTCTTCATCTCAGGATGAACCTAAACCACACTTCTTACAAAGTTTGTTTCTTTGATTTTGAAGCATTTGCAGTGTACATTTGAATCTCTTCTCCATACTAAGAATCCTTTCTTCATTTGCAGTGTACATTTGAATCTCTTCTCCATACTAAGAATCCTTTCTTCATTTTCTCAATGTGCCTTTCTAAGATTATGTGTTTGTGTGTGGTGTTGCAAGTCCTTTAGATGTGGCTGAGTTGAGTAACTGCAGCACTGGTATCCCTTAGATAAAAGACTGAGCTTGTAACGTTCCTGTGGCTGGGTACATGTTTCTAATTCTTGTTATTCCCAGCTTTAAGGCAGATAGCATATTCTTTTTAGTAGCTTTAGCATATTCTTTAGTAGCAGATGTAGGGATATAAGCTAATTATTCTTAGGCTGCAGCTGAAGGTCTGATCAGACAGAAGTTTAGCATTCAATTCTTAGTATTGTTTCATCTGCACAGTAAGTCAGTCAAAACTGCTCAGTTGTTGCTACTTATGGTTGTTCTCAACTGTGTTCATCACAGTCAGCCACTTATTGGTGTAGCAGTGGTTGCATTTGCACTTCAGAGAGGAGGCATAGTGGGGAGTCTTGTAAGGTTTGTCTCAGAGTAAGCACTGCAGTTGCCTGTTGTGTAGAGATTCAGACCTGATAAGGAAGGACAGTCCAATGCGGGTATAAGAATATGTATATCCTGAAACGTAGAGCAGCATGCTTTCACTAGAGGCCCAGTTTAAGGGCCTTGAAAGCATTTGTTTACAATGGGAGATAAGCAGATCATTTGATCTAAGCCAGCCAGCAGATGTACTGTGAAAACATTTGTCAAAGATAGAAGCTAGGAGAGATTTACCACAAAACACAGTGTGCATGTGGGAAAGAATTATTGTAAATTATATTCTGTATTATTTGTATTTAATTTATGTATTCTGTATCTGTCAGTCAGACCTTCTGTTGTTCTTCTATTGTTCTATTGTTAATGACTTTCTGGTGTCATTGGGAAGTCACTTATACTTCTTACCATTTTCTTTGATTAACTCCGATTCTGATTTCTATTTATATGTCAGGACTACCCTTTCAGATTCATTTTATTCTTCTGGGTTTCATAGCTTGAAACTTTAGCAAGAATATGTGGACTAAAAATACAAATACTGGCAAAAACAAGTTAAAGGTTGCACATAGTTTTCACCTGTGTATTAATAAGTGAAACATTTCAGTTTAACAAAGTTTTTGACTGGCTATGAATATGCAATCAACAATGACACACTTCATTTTAGTTTAATTTATTTTTGGTACACTTTTGATACACTTATTTCAGTTATTTTTGGACCTTAAGCTGGAGGGGGGGGAGGGGGAGAAGAGCTGTGTCCAGTTAAAATATTACTGACCTCCAGCTAAAACCAAACTGAGAATAAGGAAGAGATGAATACTACTATAATGTTCCAAACTACTGCAATTCAGTCTATTATTGCATGGGCAGTTCCTTTTTTATTGTGTTATTTCTGTAAGAAGTAAATTTCCTCAAAGTGTCTATGACCTTCTTGTCCTTATGTTCAGCTATAAAAATCCTACTCTTTGTAGAGATGCTCCTGAAACCAATTATATACCTGTGTATAAGTTTTATCTTTATCTTGTGTTAAATTGAACTACGTTGAGTCCTTTACTTTTTGAACTTTGATTTCAACCTTCAATTCTCTTCTTTGTTTTTTTCTATTTTTTTTTGTAAGATCATATTTAATGATATTTTTCATGTGAAAAGTTGTATTCGTAGAGGTAAAGCACATCCCATCCTAGAGGAAACATTTTCTTGCAGTTATAAAGTAATCCAGGAACAAAGCCAGTTTGATCCTTTCTGCTCACAATAAGTGTGATGTGGATAAATGTTCACTTGGAGCAACTGGTCTAAGAAAAGCAAGTTTATTACAGCTTTCACATTGTAATAACTTTTTTTGGTTGTGACTTGAAATAGAGATCTGAAAGTGAAAAGTCTGCTACAATTATCTAATCTATTCAGCTCTTTCACTTCAGATCTTCTTTCAACTCGTATTTAGGGACATAAATCTCAAAGTCCTCACAGATTTGCATTTGTAGCACTGACCAAGTTATTTTTTTTTTTTTTTTTATCAGGGAGTTTCACATGGCTGTATTCATGCCATCATATAAAACTCAAATTTTCTTGTTATGTTCTAAATTATCCTGTCTCTTTGATGTATGCATTAATCTTCCTTCTCATGAAATGATATTTTAGGTTACTACTTAACTTCCTAGAAACCAGTTGCTCCCTTTGCTGATAACTTAACAATACAATTTATCTTTTTCTTCATTATTACCATGTATGCTTTGTTTCATCTTCAAACATTTGGGAAATTAACCCCCACAAAACCTTTAAGTATTTAATTTATTGTAAAGTTATTTTTTCTTATATATATTAAAAAAAAAACAACATTAAATTAAGCTTAGAATCTGACCTGACATCTACCTTAATGACTGTCATATATAATTAAGGAGGTTTATTCTTGCTTTTCCACATAAGTTGACCAGTGTTTATTGTTTTGTCTACTGGAAATTGTTAGTTTATACCAAAATGCTGTGATTTTTTTTGGGAGGCAAATATAGAGTAATAACATATGTAAAATTAAGATGTAATTTTCCCAGACAGTCATAATTTAGGTCTATGTCATTGTGTATGTTAGTGACTGTATTGGCAGGTGGCAGGTGTCACTACATTGTGTCACCCCTGAGCCTCACGAGACAGTCAAATTGACATTTGAAGCTAAAACTTTATTAGGTGATCAAGCTGTAAAATAATAAATTTGATTATAGGTCATATTAAAGGATTATTTTTACAATTGTCATATTTTCATACTTTAACAATAAAATTATTGGTAATGTTTGTCTTTAAAAATTTGCATAATGCCTGCAGTACACATTTACCACTTTAACGACATACAGAATTTAGGGGGTTTTGTGAAAAAATGTATAGGAATATTGTAGATTTTCTGTAAATAAGCCAGTGGAGATATGTACTAGCCAAAGGATCTAAAACATGATCAGTTCTTTGCTTCAGGTAGAGAGAAACCATCTCCTTGTTTCCAATAGTAAAACCACAATTTACTTTATGGTTCAATTATGTCCTTTGTAGACTTGCAAGGAAAAGTTTTTGCACATAGCTCAAACCTAGTATGCCTTGAGGAAGAACAGGATTGGGACCCTCTAGGGTGCTGAGTGTCACAATATCTATCAGCTTAGACTCCCAGTTTCTCAGGAAAGGACCATGACCAAAATGAATCAACACCTTCATAAGGGCTTACTTGCTGAGGTGAAAGTAGGAGTGGTACTCCTCTGCAGTTCTTGGAAGGGGAAGCCAGGTCCCTATCTCATGACTGGAGGAGCCAACCTATAAAACTCAGACATCCCAGAACACTGCCTGCAAGCTAGTTTATGTTTGTTTTGTCAAATACAAATGATGGGAAGTGACTGCTGTAGAGCCAGTCTAATCATGATTCCAGCTCCTTCTTGAATTTCAGCTTCTTGTTGATGTAAAATTTATCCCTATTTCCTTTTAGAATGTTCCTTAAATAAACTCAATTACCCATTGATGGTTTATTCTGTTTCAGATTTGCTGTGTATACTGCCCACTGGGGTACAGGTGCTTATAGGCAGCATTGCACAAGTACGGGTACAACATTTTGATGACTGCTTGGACCTTGAAGAAACACAGATGCTCTCCTACCATGTGGAGCTCTAGCTAACAAGTCTGACGTAAGACAGTTTAGCTCTTTTCAAAGAGTGTTTCAATTATTATGGCTCCTGGAATCACAATACATAGATGAGTGGATCACTCTTCATGTAACCATTGCAGGTCTGGCATGGCTGGGTATGAGCCCCATCTATTAAGCCCACAAGACATAGGCTGACTTGCTCCAACCGTGCAAATTCCAGTGGCTTAGAAGTTCTGCTGATAGAAGATACTACAGTTCCCAGTACTTCAGGCACTGAGAATATATCCCACCATCCTCTGTTTAGTCATTCACTGCATTTACACTGCTGTCTGCAAACCTAACAGGGATTTTGACTGAAATACACTACTTCATATCAAATTGGTACGTCATATCAAAATGGCATGCATGCAGACTGTTTTTAGTGCAGGTGTGGGGCTATGTGCCAATCTTGAGTGAGACTGATTTTTTGTGACAATATTTAATGTGTTGCAACATTAAAATTTGTCAAGAATTCTCAGTAGCAGACAGGCAGACATCCTGGACTAATATATTACAGCTGGTACAGGAGGGACATATGGTCTGTGATCTTTCAGAAGATTTTACTTTCATCTTTTCTACATCTAAAAACTATCATTTTAGATTGACAGCATCTGGTTACACAGAAAAACAACCTTGAGAAAGCTTTTATTCTTTCATTTTTTCTTTTAATTTATTTGAGGCATGCAGAACAAAATATATACTTTTTATTTGTGTATAAAAATCCAGAGTAAAATTTAAAAAAACTAAACCACAACAAAAAATAAGCACAAACCCCTAACAATTACAGCATTCTAAGGATGAATCTTACACTAAATAATTTCCAACAACAGAAGAAGTGACAACATCTGTACTCTGACTAAAATAAAACTGATTAATTAGGAAGTGAATTCTGATGTGGTAAATGAGGCTTCATCTGTTGCAGGCACACATTCCCTTATTTTCTTTATCAGCAGATGCTGATGTTACAAAACCATAACTAGCAATTGAGCACAGATGGTTATTTCTGTTCAGTGCAAAAGCTCAGAAGGGAATAGGTGCTTAAACAGAGAGACCTGTCACTCCTCTCAGTAAGTTTCATGCTCTGATTTTCAAACAATATGTCTCTTACAGTTTTCCAGTCACATGCAATCTGCACATCCAGAAAGGTAACCTCAGTTGCCATCAGGGCAGTCTGGGCAGTAAATGAAGCCTGAATTTACCTGGCTGAAGCATATATTTTTGTACTCCTACAAGTGGATCTGCCTTGGGCTTGGGTTATAATGACTCCCACTAGCACTTTGGGCAGTGTTTGCTCCCTTCTCTCTGAGAATCAGAGACAGAAAACTACAGTAGATATTTGCAGTATTTATTTATTTTTACACCTTAATCACTGATTTCTTATGTACATACTGCAGTGTTGGCTTGCTGAAGTAAGGAAATGTTTCAAATCAATTTTCAAATTCCCCAGCCTTATATAAATTAAAAACCACTTTGTGATTCTGTGACTGAATTTCCTAAACATGAAGGAAGGGGCACAATGGCAATGTGTAAAATTAGGTGACTGGGTAAAGTTATCTCCCTACTATTCCAGGAAAAACAATGAGAAGAGAAAATGCTGCCCAAATTCAACACAGATTAACTCCATCTACATTTAATTATACCACTGAACGAGTTCCCTCTGATTCTCTCCTTTAATGAGGAAATAAAAGTAGTTTATGGTAAAGAGGAAAGTTCAAAGAACTTCTGAGAGTCTCAGAAACCATTCGTGACTGACTCCTCTTTGCAGAGCCATATGCTGTAACTCAGCACAGAAGCACTGTCCTTTAGGGGTCATGAGTAGGTGGAATCACTGCATTCTGGCCTCCCCCTTGACACATTGCTCTACACAGCTCCTCTGTGAGGCTGTAGCACAGCTCTTACTCCAGAGAAGGATGTGTATTACTGGTGAATGCTATTTTTATGACTTAGTGCTGAATTGTAGGAAGAGGGCAAAGAATGTGTTCTGATGAGCTTCATGAAGTCCAAGTGCTTATTCATTCTTTAAAAAAAATACACACACTGTATAGTATATACTATATAGTATATACTGTATAATGTATAGTATACATTATCTATTTTATATTATGTATTATATATTGTACAAATTATTTCTGAAAAATTCCAGTTTATCTTTGACTAAATGGTGCGAATTTATTACTTTATGGTATGTAGGTTTATGTCTCTTAAAATAGATGCAGTCAGGAAATGCACAATTGTGTGAACATGAAAAGTGTCCTCATCCTTTCTGGATTAATTTTTCAATAGCTCTGAACAGATATAGTTTGGACTTACTGTATTTGCTGAAGGAAGTTTTGTCCAGCTTGTTTTTCTTATTGCCAGTCTTTTTCTCTATATATTTCTTTAAAATTCTTGGGTACAATGGCTGAAAAAAAAAAAAAATCTTTATATGTGAACAGATTGGTGAGTGTAAAGTACACATTATGCAAAAAGATGGTGGGTGTGTTGTTGGTGTGGCTGTCTCTCTCTGCCTGCTTGAGATAATTAGTCATGCTGAAAAACTGGTACAGTTCTGTACGATCGCTATGCATGCAATTAAACTAACGCCAAAAACTGGGATAGATTACTGTACTGTGGAAGAGATTTGAATTGGATAGGAAAATCGAAGGGTAATTTTCTCCAAAATAATGGTTTCTGATATCCACAATACTGTTGGCAGAATTATCAAAGTATGAAAGAAGACCATATGTTAACATCATTTGACTGACATTTGAAACAGGAAGAGTTGCTTGTATTTCTGAAACAAGATGCTTGTAAACTAGTCATGAGGTGCGTAGTGCTGGGTGGTGACTCTTCTATATTAATGAAAGGCCTTTGTTATTATCATACTAAATGCTGTATCACACTAATGTTCTTTTCTCTTTATTTAAAAAGGTTGTTTGGTGGATGCTAGGAGAGAGAACTATGCAAAGCACAAGATTTGTGCTCCACCATCTCAGTGTCCAATTACTGGCCTCAGGGTGCCTGTATTTTACTATGCATGGATTCTGTTGTCTTTTATTCAGTATGGTTTTAGACCACACAAGTTAAAAAACTGGCCTAGTTAGATTACCCGCATTAGCCGGAAGATATTTCATGTGGTAACATAGTAGTATCTGTAGAGGACTGGAGGATAAGGATTGGTGCTGAAGGTATCCACCAGCTAAATTCAGTGTCTTCCTTGGCCTGAGGTATTTTAAATCTACACCTCTCCCTTTTTCGAGAACAGAAAAGATACCAGACTGTATGTTTCTCTGCTAAGGAAATTCACCCGGGAAGGCTATGACTATTCTATGTAACACTATTTTCTTTCTGCAAGAAACATTTACAAGAAAAATACCTGCTGAATCTTCATCTCCTACTACCTCAGCACACCATGCCTTGAAACACCATGCTAAGGTGCCTTGAAAAAAGTTGGAATGACTAGTGTCGGTTTTGAAAGAAAGTAATAAAGGACTATGTTCTGAAAGACAAACTTTCAGCCTAAGGTTCCCAAGAATAACAAGACATCTCAAACACCTCAACCTCTCTTGTACACAGTTCTAAATTTAATGCATAGAAAGTTTTTAGTGATTTCATTTGAAAATAAAGTGCTCACTTATATTCTCATGCTTTGTGTTCTGAGTATTTCATGTTTCATTCTAAACTACGTGATTTTCCACTTACTGTATGAAAATTTAAAATTCACAATTTTCCTTCAGCATTTGAATATTAAAAGTGCCAGAGTCAAAGAGCTCAGCTGGTATTGTAAACAAATTGTTTAAATGGAGTCAAAATGCCTAAAGGAGTTTGCAGACCCACCAAGTGAAACTTTATTTTTACTAGATCAGTGAGAATAATGGACAAGTTATGACACATCAACTGAGTCACAGTATCTGACTGTGGGTACCCTTTTAGCCTGTGGCAAACACAGGATGATACAATTTGGTTCAATTTTTTCATATTTTATGTCTTAAGGACATCTGTGAAGACAGATAGAGCAAGTCAGCCATAACTTGATTGCAAATCTGAGTGCATGAAAGTTGGTGAACTACAGCTCTGACCAATTTAAACTCAAGAGAAAGGCTTCCATAATAGTTCTAACAGATGAGAAAAGGGAGCTCTTGTTTTAGGAAAACAATATCATAATTCTGAGTTCAGTATCAGAGATGAAACGATTAACAAAAAACCCCAAACCCCCAAACTTTATGACCTAACAGTTGCAGCTGGTTGTTTATGCTTTAGGCTTGGTGTTGGGTTTTTTTTTGAGGGGGGGTTTGTTTGGTTTTGATTTTGTGGTTTTTGTTGTTGGGTTTTCTTGGGAGGGGGGTGTTTTTTGTTTATTGGTTTGGGTTTTTTTGTTTTTGTAATATCCCCTCCTGAAATTTAGGCCTTAACTTATTAGTAAGGAATTTCCCTTTTTTTACCTCCAGACCTTATAACTCTAAACTTTCTGATAGCATTTGGAGCTAATTTTACCCTCCTGTGCAGTTGCTATCAATATAGTTTTGATTTTCCTTCAGACTTTCTGTAAAGGTTATAATCATTAAAAATACCTGGTGGGAATACCTGAAGCATTTCCTTCAGGTAAAGAAAGCAATTTGAGGTGACTTAATTGGTCAAAATACAAAATCCCTAGCACACTGTAAAGTCCCTTGCTGGATGTGGCTGGAGGAGGTTTTCATTATTTTCAGATAAGCAGAAACATATGTCTCCTGTAAGATGTGGTTGTTTTAAAAACTTCTGGAGTGGAAAAAGGAAAATTAAATTAAGAGTTGACAAAATGGTGCAAAACATTTTTACTGCTGTTGAGTTTATTGATGACTATTAATAGCAAAGCTGCTGTGCAAATTAAAGGAACACTGTTGACCTCAAATCCTCAGACATGTAATGAAATGTTTCAGTGGTGGCTAAAGGAGATGAAATGAACCCTCTAAATTACAAGGTGAGCTGAAATATGTTAGAAATTATAAACACTGTAACGTGTTCCACCCTGGAAAGATTTACTTATGGATATAACTCTCAAGCAAAGAATGCTTAGTTTTTATTGGAGAGTATCTCAGTGTGGGGAGGGCTGTACCACGTGTACTTCACCTTTTAAAGTTATTTGAATAGTATTGCTTTGATGACCTAACATGAACACCAATACACAGTGTCACTAAGCATGTGTTTGTCATAATGCTGTTTGGGAATGGATAATGTAACAATCCCACCATAAATACAAAACCTTTAGATATTTTTTTTTAAATAAATGGAAATGACATATATAGAATCATAGAACCATAGAATCTTTATGTTGAAAAGGACCTTTAAGATCTAGGATCTTGGGAGACACAGGCTTGATTTCCTGCTTTCTTGGAAGCTGTCAGTAAAAGCATTTTCCCCATGTGTCTTCTCTATATATAAAACAGTTGCAAAGTACAGCAATGAAGAAAAGTAGAACACATGCCTCAAAATTACAGAAAAAAACCAACCCCACTAGAATATAAATATAAAAATATAGAATAAGTGTTAATAACTGTAACCTGACATCTGACATTCAATATCTGAAGGGTGCCTTCAAGGAGGCACTCTTCACCAGGGACTGTATAGATAGACAAGGGTAATGGGTTCAAACTAAACCAGGGGAAGCTCGGGTTAGATATAAGGAAGAAGTTTTTTACTGTGAGGGTGGTGAGGCACTGGAAAAAGTTGCCCAAAGAAATGGTAAATGCTGCACCCTTGCAGTGTTCAAGGCCAGGTTGGACAGAGCCTTGGGTGACATGGTCTACTGTGAGGCATCCCTGCCCATGGCAGGGGGTTAGAACTAGATAGTCTTAAGGTCCTTTCCAACCCTAACCATTCTATGATTCTATGATTCTATCTATAGTTACCACTTTTATAAGTTTTTGAGGAATGAGAGCAATGCTCCTAAGTAAGAGTTATCTTACTTCCTGGATTTGATTATGATGAAGGGAACATAAAGTACAACAAGGTGCTTGGTGACAGCCAGCATGGCTTCACTAAGGGGAAATCCTGCCTGACCAATTTGGTGGTCTTCTATGGTGGGGCTACAGAACTGATGGACAAGGGCAAAGCAGTCGATGTCATCTACCTGGACTTGTGCAAAGTGTTTGACACTGTCCCACACGACATCCTTCTCTCTAAATTGGAGAGATATCAGTTTGATGGATGGACCACTCGATGGATAAAGAACTGGCTGGATGGCCGCACACAAAGAGTTGTGGTCAATGGCTCAATGTTCGGCTGGAGACCGGTAACGAGTGGTGTCCCTCAGGGCTCAGTGTTGGGACCGGTCTTGTTTAATATCTTTGTCACTGACATGGACAGTGGGATTGAGTGCGCCCTCAGCAAGTTTGCCGATGACACCAAGCTGTGTGGTCCGGTTGATATGCTGGAAGGAAGGGATGCCATCCAGAGGGACCCTGACACACTTGTGAGGTGGGCTGATGCCAACCTTATGAAGTTCAACCACGACAAGTTCAAGGTCCTACACCTGGGTCGGAGCAATCCCAGGCACAGCTACAGATTGGGCAAAGAAGAGATTCAGAGCGGCCCTGCGGAGAAGGACTTGGGGGTGCTGGTCGATGAGAAAATGAACATAAGCCGGCAGTGTGAGCTCGCAGCCCAGAAAGCCAACCGTATCCTGGGCTGCATCAAGAGGAGTGTGACCAGCAGGTCGAAGGAGGTGATCCTGCCCCTCTACTCTGCTCTTGTGAGACCTCACCTGGAGTATTGTGTGCAGTTCTGGTGTCCTCAACATAAAAAGGACATGGAACTGCTGGAACAAGTCCAGAGGAGGGCCACGAGGATGATCAGGGGACTGGAGCACCTCCCGTATGAAGACAGGCTGAGGAAGTTGGGGCTTTTCAGCCTGGAGAAGAGAAGGCTGCGTGGAGACCCAGTAGCAGCCTTCCAGTAACTGAAGGGGGCCTATAGGGATGCTGGGGATGGACTCTTCATCACGGACTGTAGTGACAGGACAAGGGGTAACGGGTTAAAACTTAAACAGGGGAAGTTTAAATTGGATATAAGGAGGAAATTCTTTCCTGTTAGGGTGCTGAGGCACTGGAATGGGTTGCCCAGGGAGGTTGTGAGTGCTCCATCCCTGGCGGTGTTCAAGGCCATGTTGGATGAAGCCTTGTATGGGATGGTTTAGTGTGAGGTGTCCCTGCCCATGTCAGGGGGGTTGGAACTAGATGATCTTGAGGTCCTTTCCAACCCTAACTATTCTATGATTCTATGAAAGTACACTGGAAAAGCAACGGTTACTATAACATAGAGTCCACAAGGAGGAACAGAATGAAATAAAAAGGATGAATTTTGGCCACTTTCAAGGACTGACTCATATTCCAAAACTATGTGCCTGGCATATAATAAAACCTATTAGATAAATTAGAATGACTGTAAACAAAGTGCTACTATCTTTCACTGCTTCATATGTAAAACCTTTCAGGTAACAAAAACTAGATATTAATGTATATTTCTCCATCACAAGTTAAATCCAACAACTGATTACTAGACTGATGTCCTGCCATGTTTTATCAGTAACTAAGGGAAAACAACAACGTAGGACATAAAAATTAAGTACAGCATCAAGGTTTTTGTTTTGTTTGCACCTGTTTGCACCATTTCTATCTCATTTTCTGTAATCTTACCAGAACAACTGTACTTCATTTCTCCATTACTGAATTTATACTTTGAACTTATAGTGCTGCAGATGGCAGTACTATTGATCTAAGGATTGCTAAAGTCTGAAATGATATGGTTTGCTTTAAGTGTAGATGTAAAAGCAGCAAGAAGAACAATGAACTTTTGTTCGGGAGTATCACCCAAACTTAAGAATATGCTTGTTGAACACTGGGGACGAATTAGTGAATCATTTGTGGGGAATTAAAAAAGCAATAAAAGAAATCCAATATTTGGAATACTTGAGATATTATAGCTTGAGTTTGCTGGTGGAACTCATAAATCTGAAAACTCTGTTTCACATACATCAGAATCAGGTTCCAGTCATGGTGTTTTCTTGAGGAAGCCTTTTCTCTCATTTTCAGTACTTAATGAGAAAAAAAAGAGGGTTTTTTTTTTTTATTTGTTTGTTTTATATTGCAGTGGTGTTTAATTTTTGTCCTTAGAACTTTCATGGTATTCTCTCTTTGATTGTTATTTTAACTTTTTAGCTTCAGAGACGTGAACCTAACACTATAGATTAGAAGAGAATTATGATGAACTTACTTATAAAGAAATGTTCTACATCTTTTGACCAACTTGGTGACCTCCTATTATGAAATGGCTAGCTTGATAAATA
Organism: Lathamus discolor; assembly: GCF_037157495.1. Lineage (NCBI taxonomy): Eukaryota > Metazoa > Chordata > Aves > Psittaciformes > Psittacidae > Lathamus > Lathamus discolor. The sequence continues at coordinate 47,192,583 of NC_088884.1, read as the reverse complement.
GCAGAAGAGCAATGGATATCATCTACCTTGACTTCAGTAAGGCTTTCAACACTATCTTCCATAAGATCCTCATAGAGAGTTCATAAAGTTTGTGCTGGATGAGGAGACAGTGAGGTGGTCTGAAAACTGGCTGAATGATCAGGTCCATAGAGTGGTGATCAGTAATGCAAAATCTAGCTGGAGGCCAGTAGCTAGTGGGTACCCCAGGGGACAGTCTGGATCCAGTCCTGCTCAGTTCTTCAGTGGTCTGGATAATGGGATAGAGTATACTGTCAGCAAGTCCACAGACTAAGAGTGGCTGATAACACCAGAAAGTTATTGTGCCATTCAGAGGGACCTTGACAGGCTGGAGATATAGGCTGACAGGAACCTCATGAAGTTCAACAAGCACAAGTACAAAGTCCTGTACCTGGGAAGGAACAGCACCATGCATCAGCAGATGGTGAGGGCCACCCAGTTGGAAATCAGAAAAGGACCTAGGGGTCATGGTGGACACCAGGTTGAGGTGATCCTCCCTTATTCAGTACTGATGATTCCACACGTGCAGTAGTACTGTGTCCAATTCTGGCTCTCCAGTAAAAGAGGGACATACTAGAAAGAGTCCTGTGACGAGACACTAAGATGATTAGGGGAGTGGATCATCCCTCCTATGAGGAAAGGCTGAGAGCTGGGACTGTCCAGCCTGAAGGAGGGAAATCTCAGGGGTATCTCATAAATGTGTACAAACACCTGACAGGAGGTGTAAAGGAGAGAGAGCTTTCTTCACTGGTGCTCAGTGACAGCAGAAGAGGCAATGGTCACAAACTGAATAACAGGAGGTTCTGTCTGAACATCAGGAAACACTTTTTTCTGCGAGGGTGACTGAGCACTGGCACAGGACGCCCAGAGCTGTTGTGGAATATCTCTCGTTGGAGAAAGCCAAATGCCTGGGCAACTGACTAGAGCCAGTGTCCCTGCTTAAGCAGGGTAGTTGGACCAGGTGACCTCCAGAGGCTGCTTCCAACCTCAGTCATTCTGTGATTGTGTGATTCTGGTCTGATAGATATGGGGTATTGAACTGCCGTTCAAGAGTACAATAACCTTTTACTATTAGCTCTTCAACTAGCCTATTGAATCAATCTCGAGAAGGCAACTAAAATATCCATGTTTCTTTTCCCACTTCTTTGCTATACTAGCTTTTCAAGCCAATACTGCCTGTCGGGGAACTGCCTGGGTTAATGCCTAATCAGTGTTTTTACTAGTTGCTATGAATTACATGCCTACAAAAAAACATAGCAACTAAAAGCTAGTGTAAAAATTTCATCAGGCAGAATATCATTGCCTGTCCTGTATCACAGGTCATTGTGTCCCAGAACTGTAAAACTATGAATTATTTTCCCTTAAAGAAAAGTGGCAAAAAAAAAAAAAAAATCTCTCTAATAATCAAAGTGTAATAAAACTGTGAGGTGGGAAAACTTCTCACTGTCCATAGAGGTAATATTTGGCACTGAGCAAGGTTATTGAGTCTCTTCCTTTCATGGACAGTCAATTTGTAAATACGGATAGTACATGTATTTCTATATATCTAGATATTTTCCCTTGGAATATGAGACTGCTGCTTTTGATCTCGTTCGTTCTTTGTCCCATGTCCAGTTGTCTGAAGGACCTGCTCTCATAGCCCTTCCATGCTTTGCTCTTCTGTGTCATGAACAGGCTTACTCGTACTGCAGCCACAAAGAAGGGGATTCCGCAGGGGCTTGATCATGTGCCCTTTCAAAAAAAAAAAAAAAATCTGTGCATTTCAGAAGAGCATGCTTCCTCATTTGATAAGAGGAAACACAAACATGTTTGTCTAGAAGTGTTTAAGTTATATTTGCTTAAATATTCCCCATGAATATGGACAATATTGGAAATTGTAGCAACATGTTTCATATAAGGAAACAGTCAGACAGACAAGTCCAGGTCGGACAGAGCCTTGTGAGGCATGGTTTAGTGTGAGGTGTCCCTGACCATTGAGGTGGGGTTGGAACTAGATGATCTTGAGGTCCTTTCCAATCCTAACTATTCTATGATTCTATGATTCTATGACATGAAATGTGTTCATGTGTTAATAATTGAATTCATTTTCACTAATGTACATGTGTGAAATATTATCATTTTAATGAAAACATGCTGAGCTTTCTCAATTACAAGTTAAAAACTGCAGTCATCTTTCAAACTCTGTATGTATGCACTGGTAACTCTACTAGCTTGTTACCTGTCAGAGTTCATTACAGAACAAAAAGCTGGAGTGTTTAACTGAGGTAACCCACTGAGCACATTGGGTCCCAAATTCTTACTGGAATTTAACAAGTCCAAAAGTACTTTAATTCTGGACTTTAAGGTAGAAGCTGTGACCACTTAAAACAAGTGCTGTGTTACTGTGATACAAATTTGAAGTCCTGCTGACAGGAGCAATGACAGTATTCAAGACCTATTCATGCCACTGTATGAGACATTATGTACATCTGTCACTTTTACCAAAATGTTTAGGCTGGGAGGAGACTGCAAACACATTTACTGGTGTCATTCAGCTCCATCTCCAGCCCTCATTTTCTTTTTTGTCCTTACTAGTCTGACACTTACTTAAAAATGAAATAAAAAGGGGATAGATGATGATTCTTTCCTTGCAGTATGTTCTGAAGAAACTTTTAGTTACTTTTAACTGTAGCATCTAGCAAAATTAAATTAAAGAAACCAGTTATGGATAATTATTTATTCTTCTGGGCTAATAAGATTGCCAACCTTAGTGCTGATAGTGGAGAGATAGGGACACTAGAATGGATAGCAAAATGCCAAATTTTTCATAATTTTACAAATTATGCTACCCCACTTATCAATCATAAACATAGAATATAGAAATAAACAACTTAGTAGTTGAACTGGATTTTGACCGTATTTGAGATTTTGTTTAAGAAAGTGAACATTTGTGCATTTTAAATTAGAAAACATGTACATTAAACACAAATACCAGACTGTAACCAAACTCTTTAGAAGCTTACGTTTTAATGAAAATTTGATTGTGAAGCTTCCCTATTTTGATCCTCGAGAATTTCAATTAACTAATTAGCGTTACTAATTAAATCTGCCCTAAAATATTAAACTTGGATATTTAAATTCGTGCCTATTGACAAAATATTGTCCTCATCTTCTTGACTCAAGGCATCCAAGTTTTCTTTTAATTCTTTAATTCTTTCTTTGGGTTGCAGCTTTTTCTCATTAATCACCAAGTTGCAAAAAGACCCTCGGTTTTTGTTTGCCAGTAAGCATTTAATTTTAATATTGCAGTAATGTTCAGTAATTCACTTGCAATCTAAGGTAGAGAATTCTAAAAAGCAAAATAAATGTAGAAAATCAGAGCTACTTTCCTCCTGTGACAGTTTCCAAGACAACTAGACAAGATGAGAAAGTCTAATACACTTTTAGATGCTTTAGATGGGGCAAACTGCAAAGAGAAATTGAATTTCGTGTACACAGTGAGAGGACTGGAATATTAAGAAACCATACTAAATCTTCAGAATCTGCAGTGTTTCCAAGAAAGTTAGAGCACTAGAATTATTCCACACTGTTCAGCTGCTCAAGCTATAAGAACATAGCTTTGTATGAGGGCACTAGTTTTGGAAGAAGCTCCTTCCAGCATAATTAAAAAATACCTGCTAACATGACTTAAACTAAACTGAAAATGAGAATTGCATTTAAAAGAAAAAAGCCTTTCAACTTTAGGTCAAGCAAATTTATCCTTTTTATTTGTTATTAGCTGAGTATTTATGGAAATGTCCAGGCTACCTGGGGACACAAATACAAAATACAGAAGGTAAAATGTTTTTTCCTGATGGAAACATGAGAACATGTATAGATATAATTGAAATCTAAATATTAATATAATTAAAACTTTTCTAAAACTGTAATTACTTTCCTTGCATAATTTCTTTTACTGATAGGAAGTTTAGTCCATCCATGAAAAAAAGGATTGGCACTAACAAATGATTTAGTTTGTGAGCACCTCTCAATGTTTACTTTCTTTTTCACTGTCATACTACAATGATAAAAAATATGGTTTGCTTGTTTGTTTTTCTTGACTATGTAAAACTGGATATCATCCAGAGGTTACACGTGTCAGTCACAGTCTATATGCTGCTGGGTAGGAATTCAGCTAGTATGCAGAGATACTGAGAAAGCAAGCATCACCTCTTCACTTTCTGGATGTGTTTCAAACCAGGGATTTCTCATTAAAAATTTAGTTGTAACAGATGTATGCATGTAAATTTTTTTCTGCTTTGATGAAATCCTGTGTTTCGCGAAATGCTTCTTCTACAAAATGTTCCAAATGGTTTTAATCAGGTATTACATTTGGCTTCCTCTGGGCAATCTTTTTTTTTTTCCCTTGTCAGGTAATATTAATTGACCTGAAAATGTCAGCTCAACAATACGAGATATCATATCACCTGTAGTTAACAAGTGTAACAGGTGTGAGTACTTGCCAAAAATATGTCCTAATCAGAAGCACAAAGGTAGCTCTTATACTTGGGAAAGTGCCCTTTTTTATTTAAATATTCAGAACTTCTGAAATATGATCATAGAAGCCTCCAAAGCAAAGTCTGAAGCAAAACAACCAGCCCCACAGACGATCTTTAAAAATTCTGGAGAGCAATCAAGTATTTCTGAATATAATTTTCTTTACATTTCAGTTGGAATGAAGTTATAATATTCAACAGAAAAAATATATCCATTAAACATTTTTAAAAGGCTCAGTGTTGGTCTACTTTCCCTGGTATAGACTTGGAACTAAAAGGACACAAAACACAGGTAGCTGTAACTCCTAAACTATTAATTTCACTCTAGTAATTCAACCAGTCATGCTGTAATCTGCCAGATTTTTTAATCTGTTACTTAAATCACCAGGGTGGTATGGAAACAAGTAAACAAGGAATCTCCCAATTTCATGTTATTTATTTCATGTTGTTTAAAATCCATCCCAGAATATACAAGACAATTCAGCAGTTAGCCCTTGGCACAATCCCAGATCCAGCAATTAAGGTATAAGGAGGGTGTGAACTAAGTGAAACATGTCAGAAATTTTAAATCTGTTCTTTGTCCAGTGTATACGTGTCGTTTCCTGTATGCTTTGTTTAAGAAGGTGTGGTTGGGCAGCAGAGAGGAGGGCTGCCAGTTTATGTGTTCTGGCTGTGGGTGGGCAATGAAGAGTCTCCTGGAGACAGGGAAAAATTACTCTGTCTCTGAGAAAAGTGAGTATACTCAGCTGGGAAAATTTTCTACAGTGCAGATAAAAACTAAGAGACATAGCCAGGAAGCATCCTCTGATATGAGAGGAGTCTGCAAAAAGGAGCTGCAACAAATTTTAGGGGTAATTAGAGGAAGATTAACTGCAAAAAAGACAAAGACACTGTAGTTGCAGAGGGAGGGACAGAGTTAAGTAGCAGGGGAAGAATTCTTTCAAGTCATCTATCTTGTCCCACTCAGCAGATCTGATTATTTTTTTTTCTTTATATATGGTGTAGCCAAATATGTGGGTGTGTTTTCTACAGAGAAATAGTCATACAGGTGGGAAAACTTGATGTTGTTTGGCTGGTCACTTCAAGGAAACTCAGGTGAAAAGAAAATTTCATCTTAAAGCAACGGCTGGCTCTGAAGCAGACACTCCATTTGCTTGTAGGTAGGCAGCACACTGTATAATCAGACCCTTATAACATGCTCATTTCCAAAAATGAACAGCAACAGGTCAAACAAGTCCTAAGGAGGACATCTGACCTTCTCATAATTTGCAGCTTTCAGAAAGCAGCATTAAAGTTCTAGAAAATACAGAGCAACCCATACAGTCTGAAGGACAAACATGAAAACACATGAGTAGCTACCTGAAGTGATCTCTGATGGGTTTTGATTTGTTTCTCACTGGTCTTCTTGGCTCAGTGAATGCTTTATCCACCTTGGAATGAGACATAAACATTCTGAGAGAAATGTTAATTCTTTGCCTAATCAGTTTTTAGGGCTTTTTTAGAGAATCTCACTGGCAGTTAGACATTTTTCTCCTAGAATAAGCATATAAAAAGGCTGTGACACAGTGGTAAGTGTGAAATATGTCATCTATTCTTGTCTTGATGTTTTCACCATTTTCAGTGCTAAAGACTCATCATGGAAATAGGCTCCCACCATGCAAAATATATTTTATTGGGGTATAGGAACCTAGTTGGTGCTCTAATGCATTAAAAATGTAGCTAATGCACACTTACTGGTTAATAAGAATACTCAAGCACAACATTATTTAAAAGGATATAGATCTGGTTACACTCCACTGATTCAAATGTTTTACTTCCTGTTCAGTTTTGCATTATTTATTTGATGAATAGTTCAAAAGGACAAAATGTTCTTTTTAATTTCCAAATAGAGTCAAAAGATGAATGAGACTAGAAAGACTACTAACTTCTAACATTTTTATACTTAAATATTACATTATTGAAATAAAGTTTATAAAAGGATAGAGTTCTACTACCACATTTCATTACTAATCCATTTGCACTTGTACATGTCTATTTATTAATATCTTACGAATTCACTTTGATAAAAAACAATTTAGTGAAAAAATTAATAGTCTGTCAGTCCAAGCAGCACTTATCACTGCAATTATTTAGCTAAATTAAAGTAAGGATGAATATATTTCAGGTATTTTTTTGTGATGGTCATACTTTGTTACATCCAGCTGCAATGTGATACTGGAAAATTGGTGTACAAGTATCAATATCCACATCTTAAGGATTTATCAGTAAAGCTAAAATAATTGGAGAATAATAACTGTGAAATTAAAGTAGTATGAAAGAGATCAGTAAGAGATGAAAAACTGTGGCTAAACCATGGCTTTGTATTAGTAATCCTCTAATTCAGGAGATGTTCTGAGAAAGATGAGTCAAGTGCTTTAAATTTAAGGTGAACAATACTTAGCCTTTAAATCAACTATTTCTTCATCAATGTTAAGTACTTTTATCAAGCCGTAGCAAAAGGTGTGGAAAAACACATCAGAAAGCACCCAGAAATCATCTATTGATTCCAAATTTTAAATCCCACAGAAGTATGTAAATTAGAATGTAATTTATTTCACTCCCAACATACACTTCAGCATCTGTTACTGGTGCTTGAAGAAATGACTTATCAAATCTATTTTAACTGAGAGAACATTTGGTATTCCTGATTGTCAGTGGGTCCAAAAGCTTCCAAAGTTACAGTCATATTTCTTTAATCCTTGTTCTTGTCTTTTGAAGAGAATTGCTTTTGAAAATTAATTCATTTTTGTTATATTTCCTTTCTTTCAAAGTTCAAGCCAAATCTATAAATTTAGAAAGATCATCACATGCTTAAACTTTGATTGTTCAGATTCTGAAGATATTCTGCTTCTCTGATGTCGGATAATATTGTTTTGAAAACCATGCAATTCGAACTGATTTGTCCAAGGGAAAATGCTGAAAATATATGAGAAAAAGTTAACATTACTCATTATGGCTGTGGTTATCAATCTGACATAGTTTCTTGGAAGAAGGAAATAATACTTGAATATTACAACAAATCTACAAGCCAGCTCACATGCTTTTCATCTTCTGATTGAAAGTTCTCATTTTTTATTTGCTTGTTTGTTTTGGTTTTAATTTGGAAAGACAGCTGTATCATACCGTGGCTCATTTCTCAGTTATGTAGATTTACCTGACAGTTTCAGTTGGCTAGAGTCAACTACAGGTGTGCAAAGAGTGAGGGCAAGATGAAGCTCTTATTTAGGAATTTGAAATAGTTGTGGTAAACATCAAGACCCCACTGAGGGCAGTGGAATTCCTGAGATATCAAATGAACCTGTGATACAGAAAACTCTCTCAGAGCCCTGCCTGCTGAGTGCTACCTGTTTGCAGTCATATCTCAGCTACTCTGGAAGATAATTTAGCTCTTTATAAACTTTCAGTTCTCCTTTTGACTTGTGTACCTTCTTTTGACAAATAAAAATATATTTAGAAAATCTTTGGACAAAGTATATGTGTGTGTCTGTGTTATCCTCCAAAATTTGCAGCCAAAGCAGTATCTTAGAAGCTCTGAATAATGTCAAAGTATTTGATCCTCAGTGTGAATTGGGAGCGTATGTATAATAATAATAATAATAATAATAATAATAATAAAAATAATCTGAGCACTTACTTTGCACACATAAAGATGTGTAGGATATTTCATTACAGATTATTTTAATAAAAATCAAACATGTGCAATGTCATAGTCTGTCATGGGTAATATCACGATATCAAATTGAAAAGTAGAGAAATGCATAATACAACTTTAATTTTAACCCTATTCTTATTACAATGATGTAGTTTAGTACAATTATTCTCAGTTACATGATTCAAATAAATACCAGGAGATTACTGAAACTTTTATAAAATAATGCACAGCTTCCTTTTACCCTTTGAGTAATGGTCATATTTGGTTTCTCTTCAGCTGGGATTATGGTCCTATTAAAAACTGCCTGCCTGAGGAGCTCTGTAAAAATGCTGCAGAGATGAATCTGTAATGTTATATGATACCAACTACATTATCATAAAGGAGCAATAAGAAATAAATAGATAGAATGATAGTCTATCATACGAATCACACAATCAGCTTAGAAAATACTTTAAGCAACCAATACTCATCTGGGTCATTCTTTGCCAAGTGCTGGATTTTTCTCTGAAGTGAATTTCCAAGTTCTAAATCACTTAAATGAAAGTGCTTTATCCTTTCCGACTGGGAGTTCTGGTTATTTCCTCACCACTCATTTGTTCTGATGCTCAGCCTAAATTTACTTTTTCCTAGTTTCATACCATTATTCTCACTTATTCTGACAGTGCTTATAAAATAGAACTTTATGAAACACTTCCAAGATTTGTTTAAAAGGAAGAGTAGAAGAATAAACTTCTTTTATATGCTTGTGCTAAAAATGCCAAGCTTCAAAACTTCACAGTATTGCCCTAGAGAAGAGCTCTGAAATCCTCTTCTTAAGTACATTAAATCACTTGGCAGCAAGATAGCTGTCTTCAGCTTTACCCCGCATATACACGTCCATACATACCTCTGTATATTTTCAGAAACACAAGTATCCTTATTACCTGGCAATTTTCCTCAAAGAACTTAAAAAAATGCATAACTATATTATATAATATTATAATTTTATCATAGAATTTTGCCAGTAATAAAATATAAATAAACTGTTCATAAGAACAGAATTAACCAAAACAGCTGTTATTTTCTTCGTAGTAGAACAAGAAATATTAAATCCTAGTCCTCCCTTGTTCATGTTCATCTAAGCACTTTTAGTGAAAATGGATGTGGATGTTGATTGCTGTCTCTTTGTGATCCTTAAACTGTATAGAGAAGTCTGAGGGAGTGAAAATGGCTTCTTAAAATCTCCGACCTAAGATGGTGAAGTGTTATTTTAGTTGCTGTGAATTTAGTGTGTGTGTGAAACACTCTTGTCTGCTTTGCCTCCTATCCATTGTAAGAGATGTAGTCATAATAAAAAATACGCCAGGAATATTGTTGGCATAGATATGCATGAGCAGTTATTGAAAGTTCACTCAATTCAGAACATACTTGGGGCTATGAGAGGCTAGAAATAAAAACTAAACCAGTTTACCACTCTCATTTGTTGCCTGGTCTTGAGAAAACATGGAATGTGACTTGCAGTTTATTGTGTCTAATGTATTTTTCTTTTAAATATCTCTTCACCATAGCAAGACCTTATATTTACATTATAAAGAGTGATTTATTTCTCTTGCACTCTTTTCTACTGTACATATGATTTGAGTTTGAGTGGAATTCTTGGTGGAATCCCAGATTTCATATTAGCCAAGCCAAATTTTTTATATTAATTTACAATGTTGCATGAAAACACATTTAACCAATTATACAGTTCCATGTTGTTAATATAACAACATTATACTAGTATAACTAAAATAGAACTTGGACACTGAAAGTATTACATGTTTGAAGAGAGAAATTTACTGTTCAAGTTTAAGAAGGAAGAATATTTTTTTAATCCAAGAAAGCTGACACATTTTGTGAGTGATATACACAGGGTTTATTTGAAAAGAGACTGAACACACTAAAATGTTTTGCAAAACTGTCTTACTTTAGCAGCAATTCTGAAAGACCAAGACCGTTCTACTTTTTTAAAGTCATATTGAAGTTAATAAAGAACAAATAACAAAAGATACATCTGATTTAGAAAGGAGAAAAAAATAAATTTCTGAACTAATCACCAAAGTAATAACTAACTGCATCAATATAACACATGTTGTTATACTCAATTACAAGTTTTTTCATAAATTTGAAATTTTTACAAAGGCTTAACTTCTCAGTCTCCACTGAATATAAATTTCTTTTAAACAGGCATCAAGAGTGACACAAAAAAATTAACTTTATCCAAGCCCCAAACAGTACAGGTGATAAAGTTATAACTTGTAGATGGGTAGCCAACTTATAAATAATTTGCGCCCAGGTTAAGATTTCAGAATGGGATTCCCAAAAGACAACAGGGAAAATCGGGTTGTGCAAAATGCTATTCATCCCTCTTTTATTTGCTGTTCAGAATGTAGTAGAGTCCTCCTGGATTGTTATAAGTATGCAGGAAACATGATGTCCCTTTCAAAAAGGTAAAAATGGAATCATAGAATCATAGAATAGTTAGGGTTGGAAAGGACCTCAAGATCATCTAGTTCCAACCCCCTGCCATGGGCAGGGACGCCTCACACTAAACCATCCCACCCGAGGCTTCATCCAACATGGCCTTGAACACCGCCAGGGATGGAGCACTCACAACCTCCCTGGCCAACCCATTCCAGTGTCTCACCACCCTAACAGGAAAGAATTTCCTCCATATACCCAATCTAAGCTTCCCCTGTTTAAGTTTTAACCCGTTACCCCTTGTCCTGTCACTACAGTCCCTGATGAAGAGTCCCTTCCCAGCATCCCTGTAGGCCCCCTTCAGTTACTGGAAGGCTGCTATGAGGTCCCCCCGCAGCCTTCTCTTCTCCAGGCTGAACAGCCCCAACTTCCTCAGACTGTCTTCATATGGGAGGTGCTCCAGTCCCCTGATCATCCTCGTGGCCCTCCTCTGGACTTGTTCCAGCAGTTCCATGTCCTTTTTATGTTGAGGACAGCAGAACTGCACACAGTACTCCAGGTGAGGTCTCACAAGAGCAGAGTAGAGGGGCAGGATCACCTCCTTCGACCTGCTGGTCACGCTCCTTTTGATGCAGCCCAGGATACGGTTGGCTTTTTGGGCTGCGAGCGCACACTGCCGGCTTATGTTCATTTTCTCATTAACCAACACCCCCAAGTCCTTCTCCACAGGGCTGCTCTGAGTCTCTTTGCCCAACCTGTAGCTGTGCCTGGGATTGCTCCGACCCAGGTGTAGGACCTTGCACTTGGTATGGTTAAACTTCATGAGGTTGGCATCAGTGCACCTCACAAGCATGTCAAGGTTCCTCTGGATGGCATTCCTTCCCTCCAGCATATCAACTGAATCACACAGCTTGGTGTCATTGGCAAACTTGCTGAGGGCGCATTCAATCCCACTGTCCATGTCACCAACAAAGGTGTTGAACAGGAGGGGTCCCAACACTGATCCCTGAGGGACACCACTTGTTACTGGTCTCCAGCCGGACACTGATCCATTGACCACAACTCTTTGTGTGTGGCCATCTGACCAGTTCTTTATCCACCGAGTGGTCCATCCATCAAATTGATATCTCTCCAATTTACAGAGAAGGATGTCGTGTGGGACAGTGTCGAACCCTTTGCACAAGTGCAGGTAGATGACATCAACTGCTCTACCCCTGTCCATCAGCTCCGTAGCCCCATCATAAAAGGCCACCAAATTGGTCAGGCAGGATTTCCCCTTAGTGAAGCCATGCTGGCTGTCACCAAGCACCTTGTTGTCTTTCATGTGCCTTAGCATGCTTTCCAGGAGAATGTGCTCCAAGATTTTTCCAGGCATGGAGGTGAGACTGACTGGTCTATAATTCCCTGGATCATCCATTTTCCCCTTCTTGAAAATGGGAGTTATATTACCCTTTTTCCAGTTGTCAGGAACTTCACCTGACTGCCATGATCTTTTAAATATGATGGCCAGTGGCTTAGCAACTTCATTCGGGAGCTCATTCAGGACCCGCGGATGGATTTCGTCATGTCCCATGGACTTGTGTGCGTTCAGGTTCTTAAGATAATCTCAAACCAGATCCTCTCCTACAGTGGGCCTAGGGTCATCATTCTCAGAGTCCCTGTGTCTGCCTTCCATGACTTGGGTGGTGTGGTCAGAGCATTTGCCAGTGAAGACCGAGGCATAGAAGTCACTGAGAACCTCAGAACAAAAATCCTTACCTAGATACCCATTTTCTGCCTGATATTTGAAGAATTGTGTGGTTTGCTTATTGTGCCATGCCTTATGCTTTTGGGGAAAAGTACAAGCACTGTCTTTGCTGCATAGATTTAGTAAAGTCTGCAAGTTCTACATATTTTCTCTATTTGATGCCTATATGGAAGGCACTAGTAGCATTGGCAAATTTTGTGATATAAGGTTTTTTTTCTTATCAATCATATAATAGGTGGCGTTTTCTTTACAGGGTTTGTCTTCTTTAGTTCTTTTGTCACTTGAAACTTCAATCTTCATTTAAAACTATGAAAGCTTCTAGCCCTACAGCCTTTTGGAGGTTAAACATTCCCGGTGAGGTCCAAAACTAAGCACACTCACTAATCCCTACATGTGCGCAACTTCTAATCTCATTGTTTCAGTGGTGTGGTCACAAGGTGTGGTACTAAAATAACTTTTGAGTGTCTGTGGCTGACAGTACTGAATTGAAAGCTCACAAGAAGAGTTTACCCACTTAATGCATTAAACCTTATTTGTGAACAAAATTTGTTTTAATTAGCATATCTAGGGTAATTATCCCTATTAAGCTGCAGTGTGCTCTCTAAGTTTGTTAGTTAACTTTTCAAACAGTTCTCTATCTTCTGATTTTCTTCCTGGCTCATATGGCAATCCTGAATTTTGCTAATAGGATCATCGGGGACCTCACTCCCATAATGCACTTTACTAATATGGCATGTACTTTTGTTCTTACTAGATTGAATGAATAAGCAAAGATGTACAAACCATTCACATATTTTTTTCTTTTATATCATTATAAAGAAAAAATCCGCTTTCTGAAAACTCAGCTCCAACTTTAGGAAAGTCAAATCAGGCTTCTGGAATATAGTGATGTGTTTCCTTGTGCCTTGCCTTCTCTGAGGTAACTTCCTTCCTGTGGGATTGTTATCAGTACTGTGCATGCTGTTCCTGATGGGACTTTATCAGCATTTTTGAGCTGTCACAGTGCTGTTTGTTTTGTAGAGCTATTCCATTATTAATTCTGTTTTTAATACCTTTCTTGATTACTTCATTGCTGTTAAGATTAGAAACTAAAAGGTGATATCAGCTTTATCACACAATTAATTGACTGCAATATTTGAATGACTGATAGAGCATGAGAAGAGAAAATGAAATATAGATGAAAATTCATAAGCTGAAACTAGCAAAAAGTGGATGTACCTAGCCTATTGAATACAATAATGTGTGTTTCTCTAACCTTTTCCATTAAAATGTGTCCACAAAATTACCCACTTAAATTGTAATGCCTGTTTCTGAGGATTATCAAGGCATTCTTGAGCTTTAGACAACATATTAAACATCCAGATTTTTTTTTCTCTGCTGTCTGAAATTAATTAGGATATACAAGGCTTTGTGAAGCATCTAAATCACACAAATGATAAAATAAACAACAACTGTATCAAAATTAAGATATGAAGTAAATTTTGATTTGCATTGTCTCAATTTGTTAAGCATTTAAAAAAATTCAAGAAAGTTCATTAAAAGTGATTTATTTCTTGAGATGAATCCACATTTAGGTTTCAAGCAGAAATCTGATTGCTAACTTCGATTTTCAGCTAAGAACACAAATTTTTAAAGTTTTTTTAGTGTCCAATTCAAAATACTTGAGTTTTAAAACAGAACTGAATTGACTTCAACAAAGATTCATAAAATCTTGATAGAAATTTCTACTTGACAACTGATATTTAAATACAAGGAAAATATAGGAGTTTAACATGAGATCAATTTAGTAGTGAAACACTGAGTCACAAGCTTTTCATTCACTGCAATCTCAAACAGTGAGGACAAACATAAAACAGTAATACAAACAGGAAGAAAAAATCAGGAAGGATGCATTGGGGAGTAGATAATGCTGAAGAGGTTAAAAAGTTTTATGCCTCTTTTCAGTCAATCTTCACTAAAACTATTTTGATTATAGAGAAGTGACTAATGCAATTAAGGACAAAAAAAAAAAACAACAAAAAAACAAACCAACATAGCAACAAAGCAAAAAAAAAAAAAAAACCAAACACCACACCACGAACAAAAAACTCCCCAAACAAACAAAAAACAAAACCAAACCCAAACAAATAAAAAAAAACCCACAACAAACCAGCAAACAATGATTTACAGACCAGAACCTAGATAAAATTCATCTCAAGATCACAGAAATCTGCCTGAAACAATCTCAGAGATAATAGTGATTATTTTTTAGGAACAAAGTGATGAACAATGTTGTTTTGGAAGCTGGAAAAGTAAAATATATTCTCTTCTTTAGAAAGTGGGATAAGGGAGGAGCAAAAAGCTGTAAGCTGAGCAGAGAAAAATACCAGAAAATAATCAAAGCATTTTTAAGTTCCTAGACAAACAAGCTACAGGCTGGGCAGAGATGGGATTCAGAGTAGCCCTGCAGGGGACTTGGGGGTGTTGGTTGACAAGAAACTGAACATGAACCAGCAGTGTGCTGTCACAGCCCAGAAACCAACTGTATCCTGGGCTGCACCAAAAGAAGTGTGACCATCAGGTCGAAGGATGTGATCCTGCTCCTCTACTCTGCTCTCGTGAGACTTCTCCTGGAGAACTGTGTGTAGATCTGATGTCCTCAACTTAAGATGGACATGGAGCTGTCAGATCAAGTCCAGAGGAGGGGGCCATGGGGCTGGAGCACCTCCCATATGAAGACAGGCTGAGAAAGTTGGGGCTGTTCAGCCTGGAGAAGAGAAGGTTGCGTGGAGACTTCATAGTAGCCTTCCAGTATCTGAAGGGAGAATAAAAGGATGCCAGTGAGAGATTCTTCTTCAGAAACTGTAGCAATAGGACAAGGGGTAATGGGTTCAAACTTAAACAGGGGAATATAAGGAATATAAAAGGAGATATAGGGGAGAAGTTCTTTACTGTGAGTGTGGTGACGCACTGGAACAGGTTGCCCAAAGAAGTGGTAAATGCTCCATCCCTGGGCAGCCTGTTCCAATGCCTCATCTTTCGATGAAGAAACTTTTCCTAATATCCAGTGTAAACCTCCCCTGGTGCAGCTTGAGGCTGTTGCCTCTTGTCCTATCACTTCTTGGGAAAATAGACCAGCCATATCCTCTCTCCATCCTCCTTTCAGGTAGTTGTAGAGAACGATAACATCCCCCATAATACCTGAAGTGAATTAACCTCTAACAGAAATCAGTCCTGGAGATATACTGGCTAATATTTTAATTAATAATAACTGCTTTTATTATTTATGTATAAATTTGCATGCAAATACAATGAGACCAAGCTACACATAGTAAAGCATATGTAAGAATCTGCATGTAGGTGGTATTTCATAGAAGAAGTACAGTTTGGGGAGGATGCTACTAGACCATCAGAACAAATTTCTGGTTTGAATTTACATGCTACTTGTGAGTGACCAATTTCATGCTTATACATAAGGCAACAAAATACTATATTTGCTGTCATAGATAGTATGTCATTTGTAATCTCTTGAGATTCAATCTTTGCATTTCAAGCATAATGTGAACCATTTGGAAAAAGTGGATAAAAATATACATAAGAATAATTGAAGGTTTAAAAAACATGAATTATTAGAAAAGAGTGAATTAATTGGGTTGTTTTCTAGCTACAGACAAAGGCAGAAGAGAAATATGTTAATGGAATTCAAGTACATAAGAACTGCTTCAAAAAGAAAGTGAATAATCCCTTTCTCATGTTAACAGTCAATATAAAAAAATTGCTTAAATTGCAGCAAGAGAGAGTTGCTTTACACATTGGAAATTTTATATCTTACACAAACATCTTTCAAGCTAGCCCTAGACATAATTGGTTGAGGGAGGAAAAGGAGAATGTCTAAGTGCTCTCTTGAAGTCCCTTCCAGCATTCTTTGCATGATTCCATTCTCTTTGGAGGAGGAGCAGAAGCTCTGGGGCTCAAAAGACATTTCTGAGTCAGAATATTCTATGCTGTCCCTAGATGTTATGCACGAAATGGGGCTCTAATGTAGTGTGGTACCAGCTGAGAGGGATGCAATACTGCAAGTTACATTCCACATAACTACTCGAGGAGTCAGTAGTTGCATGGGAGGTTTTATTTGCAAAATAAAGGAAATACAGAAAGTAAACTTCAGAAACAGGTAATTTGGCCTGGTTTTCATTACCTTTCTCATGAAAAATAATTCCACAAGTCACAGCTTTAATAAAAATGTCAGCAGATGA
This sequence comes from Lathamus discolor, assembly GCF_037157495.1. Taxonomy (NCBI): domain Eukaryota; kingdom Metazoa; phylum Chordata; class Aves; order Psittaciformes; family Psittacidae; genus Lathamus; species Lathamus discolor. The sequence goes on along the minus strand of NC_088884.1, from coordinate 47,175,939 downwards.
ACAACAGCTAGTAGTAAGAAAAACAGCCTAGCTTTCAACAAATTTAAGAATAAATCCCATAGAAAAAGAAATCATTAAATCATTACCATCATCTAGAATTTGGTAGAATTTATCAACTCCATCAGATATCTCTATAAACATGGCTGTGAGGCAGATAACATTAATAATTCTATGTGCAAAACCCATAAACATGAAGGCAGTGAGAACCTTTTTGTGTGTCCACAATGTATACATTACAATTTTGATGAAAGTACTGTCATCTGCTTTACTAGTACCTGCAGATGCAGATGTAGACTTATGAATTTGGGTAGTCCCATTAAGTAGAAAGACAGGTTTTATCTGTGTTAAAATCATTCAGCCACATTAAAAATCTGAAAAAAAAAAAAAAAAGGCCAAAAAAAGGAAAAAAAATAATGTAGTAAGCAAAATGGTTGGAATATCATGATCAAGTTGTTCTGGATGATACCATGTCTCATAGTAATGAATTTATATGACCCTTGGCTACATATTTGGCACTGGTGAGGCTGCACCTTCAATATGCATTCAGTTCTGGTCCACAAGAGAGAGACTGAGTTGCAGGACTGGGTCCAGAGAAGGGCAACAAAGCTGAAGAGACTGGGATAGAAGTTTTATGAGGAACAGCCAAGAGAACTGGGGTTGTTTAGTCTGGAGAAGAGAAGGCTCAGGGAGGACCTTATAGCTCTCTACAGCTACCTGAAAGGAGCTTGTAGTGAGGTGAAGGCTGGTCTCTTTTCCCAAGTGACAAATTATAGGACAAGAGGCAATAGCCTCAAGCTGCTCCAGGGGAGGTTTAGATTGGCTATTGAGAAAAATTTCTTCACAGAGAGTGTGATCAGATGTTGGAACAGGCTGCCCAGAAAAGTGGTGGAATTACTGTTCCTGGAGATGTTCAAAAATTGTGCAAATGAGGGTCTGTGACTTTGGCTTAGTGGTAGACTTGGCAGTCCTAGGATATAGGTTGAACTTGATAATCAAGCTAGTTGATTCTGTGATTTTAATTAATTAACAGTTGCATCTCTGTCTTCAAAGTTTATATTTTACAAATGGTAAAGAAATGTAACTTATCCAATATTTCTGGACAGCAGTAGTCCTCTGGAGCATTTCAGGAATTTACAGACTCTTAAGAAGGATCATTTCTTGAAAGATTCACTTTGAGAATTTGGACCTGTCACTGGACTTGGAACACCTGAAAATCGAGAAATCTAGACATGCAATTCACTTTTCAAAATTCTGAATTAACAAGCTATTTCCTGGAGACCTCACTAATCTGTGATCAAATCATCATATGCTAAGCAATGAATAGAGCATAGAAAGGCAAATTTTAAATGGTAAATGACAGATGGGAGGAATAGTTTATGTATTTAAGTTATCTGTCTAAGAAACACATCCCATCATATCTCCTGCACACACAGGCTGGTCACTGAAACATTATTCATAAAAAAAATGATAAACAGTGTATTGTAATTACATACTTATAAAAATCTAGTAAAAAAAAAAAGGAGATCTAATATCTACAAATAAAAAATCTTAAAGCATTTTTACAACCCATCTCAAGTCATGTTTTTCCCCAGAAGTTAAGGTATTACAAATAGTAGACCTAAACCATGAACAAAATTAATTTTAATTTGGAAGAGGGATTATAGGTTTCACAGTTACTTTGTCAGATTAACCTTTTAGCACTAATGGAGCTATCCATGCTGATGGAGATCAAATCCGTTATATGAAATCAAACCTGGCCTGACTTCAGTGGACATCAGTTATTGAAGTTATTATTCCTAGCTTTTTTGGATATATTTAGTTTTATTTTTATGAATGAGGTGAATATCTTTTCTGGAGCAGCTCTTTATAAAAATCTTTTGTGCTCAGACTTTGAGGTTTTGTTGTTGTTTTTGCTATATTTTTTTCGAATGCAGAATTTTAAAAATAATTTAAACAATAATATCCTTTCTTTGTTTATTCAAGAAAAATATCTGAGACATTTTAGCCCTTACTTGTAATTAATGCAGATTACTATATACGTGTTAGGAGCAATTATTTATGCTTCTATATGTGTATGTCTACATGCTTGAAAAAGAGATAAAGAATCAGATATCCATTAGCTTCTCAGCATAAATAGTTCTACATTTATCACTGTTCTAGCCTCCAACTGAATTCCCACTAAAGTGTGGGCTATTGGACTGCAACAGGAGAATTAAGAACTACCGGAGTAATTTTAGCAGAGCTGCCTGTCATTTAAAGGGAAAGTTCATTTATATGGTATATGTTAACACTTGTCTCAAGAGGCTTTTTTTATACACTACTGTATGTTTTAAGGACAGGTAAATATCTTTGTTTTTACAAAGGATTAATTGTCAGAAACTTAATGAATGCACTGACAGATCTTTGCAAATAATTGAAATATTCACAGTTAATAATATGATGGAATGATGAAATGTAATAAATAGAATAAAAAATTACTCAGAATAATAGAATGTTGCTTTAAGAATGAGAGGTGTTTTACAAAGGAGCTCTGGTGAAAATCTATACCACAGAGGCAGCACTTTCTTTATAGGAATCAGGAACAATTTCATTAAATCAAGAAACTATTAAAACAGTCTGATACAAATTATCACGCTGTAGAATAAGGGGTTTGTTAAAGACAGAACACTGGGCATTCCTTATTCTGGGATATAATCATGTGATATTGCTTGTCTGATTATGCATTTTTCAACATATGACTTTTATCCGTGCTTCTGAAGATAAATGCTTCAGAAGCAGGAGCTGCTTTCTTATATGGTTTGACTCCATGACTGCTTGCTCTGTTGGGCAGAAATTATTTGTAAATAAAGAGCTGAGTCCTTAGTTATGGTTAAGGAATATTTAGACATAGTCATAGGCACAGAGAATGAGGAAAGCTCATCTTTGCAAGTGTTGTGCTCTCAAAACTATGTCTGAGTTGTTCAGGCCTGTTAAAAAAAAAAAGGCTGCTCAAAATTACTCCGCTACATATGTCCTCCAGGGCTGAAACAACAGCTGGCATTAGCTTTGTGTTGGGCAATGCTGTCTGTATTCTCCTTGCATTGGTCACCCCTTTTACTTTGGCAGTAAAAAGCGTAATATGAAGATTAGCTCCCTCATTAGAGAATTTAATTATGCTGGAAGCCCAGTTGGGTTGTCTGCAGGAAGCCAGCAATATATGCACAACCCGTGCAGAGCCCCAGAGTCAGTGGGATGATTCCTATTTCTGTAACGCACCATTGTGCTGATTCCCTGCACAGTATCTTCTTACAGGGAAGTTCTTCAAATCAAATTGTCAGAATTTCTCAAAAGGAAAGCATTACTGTTGTCAAGGAACTGTCTAGAAAGACAAAACAAGACCATAAGGAGTGAATAATGAAAGCTCATCATTGACATATGTGAAATTCAACTTCATGTTGGAAACTATTTCTGCATTACTAATCAGCTAATAACATAATGTCTTCCAAGTACGTGTGTTAATAAAGACCCTGGGGAGGTAAACAAAAGAAATTATGCCCTTTTATTTTTGCCCAAGAGAAAGATGCTTACAGCAGAACATTTGCAATTCTGTTCTGCTACAGTGGGAGAGGGAAAAGATCCTGAGTAATTGCATCTTGCATCCTCAGTCTATCTGCTCTTACAGCTTGGCATCTGCAGTCTTCAGCAACACAAGCGTCACAAGCATTTAAACAGAGAGCAATGGAGGTTGCTTATCACTGTATTTCAATTGACATAGTTCTCTGGCATGTGCTAAACAAGAGGTCAAGCAGCATGATTCATAATGGCCTTTATATATTCTTCTTATTCTAAGAGCTTATGAAATCACAGGTTATTACTTATCCTAGAACAGAGGTCATTTGGTATTCTTCATACTACAGAATAAATCACCCTAAAAGGATCCTTATTCCAGTCTTTTATGAAACATATCTAGCTAGAGAGCATATTCGACTTCTAAAATGCAAAGTTGAGACCCTATTCTGTGAAATAAACTCCCTCTGCCAGAACTTCAGCAACAGTTAATTGGAGTAGCTCTTCTGAATCCGTAAAACTGTGCTGGGTTATGTCAGCTGAGATACTCTTCCATGCTTATTTAAAACCTGTTTATGTAGCCTTCCCTCAGGCAGAGCTCCCATTTAAAAGGCTTATTTATTTTTTCTGATTTAGTTTACTTAATAAATATAAAAAAAAAAAAACAACCAAAAACCCTTCCAGCAAGGGGTACTAGAATGTTTCAAATAGTTATTAGGGGATTTGTTTATTCTCTTTAACACCATTAATTTTACAGCTTGCCTTTATTAAAATAGATATTTTAAATGAAATGGCTTTCTCCAGACCAAATTATCCCATATTCTTATTCAGTTATGCTCAACATTCTCTCTGGGGTAAATGCTCACCAAAGATGGAACATGCTAATGCCAATCATTATAATGAATTTACTCCACTTCCTGTAGAGTTATTATGTTTCTAGAAATATTGCTCTTCACTTAAACTGTGCCCATTGAAAACATGTTTCTACTCCAGGACTTGAAGGTGTTATTTTTCACCCTTAAATGTGGATCATTAGAAACCCTAATTCCAGTCTTTATGATATAAACAACACTCAACTATTAACATTTCAGCAGCAGCATTATTTTTGCAGATTCCATTTCAAGTTGTCTGCAGCAGTGCTGCCCCAGATGTGCATATAATATTCCAATATCTATTGCAAAAAATGGATTAAAATAGCAAATTATTAAAATAGCAAATTAAAATTATTAAAATAGCAAAGTTCATAATGAGTTAAGCTATTTATAGTTTTTCTACTTTTAAAATGCATTAACAATTTTTAACTGTCTGTAAAACTGTGTAGTTCAGGATTTTTGAGTCAGAAAATCATAGACTGAACTTAATTTTAGGAGAAAGATTGTTATAAAGAGTCAAAAATATCTCTGTTCTGTTTAGATAATAGATTAGAATATTTCAAGGTAAGTAATAGAAACACACTACACTAGGATTTGATTTGTTTTTATCAGGATGATATGGGAAATAGGATATTGCAGATAGCTGTCTGAAATACTTGATGTTCATTGGCAAATCTGATGGAAAGCAGAAGTTTAGGCGTGATTAGGGAAGAAATGAAGATCAAATCAAATTACATTTGATAGTACTGTATAAAACCATAATTCCTGCCATTTGAATAACGTATGCAGGAGCGGCTATTATATTGAAATTTCATGTAACAGAATGTAAAAAGATAACAGAAAACGGAATCCAAATAGTTACAGCTCATAGCATACATCTGCAAAGCATGAAATCAACACCAGTTTCATTCAGTGTATCAAATCTCTACCTATGTAAAGATGTAGTTAACTTGTGACTAATTGAAAGTCTAAAGGATTATAACATTGATCGTTTGGTTTATATTCCATTTTAATGCCTTGTTCAAAACATTATTAATACAGTATCTTAATATGATATTTTGTCAGCTTTCGGGGGGGGAGGAGAGAAAGCAACAACAAAAATTACAAAGAAAGTGTATGCTAGCATGAAAATGTTATGAAGTCAGTCTCTGTCATGAGCTAAACATGCAACAATGTGTTGTAAATGTGTTACTCCAGTAATACGTTTCTTGTGAATTTAATGATAATAAATCATTAGAAGAATGGGCACAGATAGATTATTCTGTCTTATTTTTTATTTTAAGGCTTCTAACATGACAACAAAAAGAGTCAGGACAGTTTGGATAAAAGGTCAAGATGTGCCACAGATCACTTGCATAAATTTGGGCATTTGATTTGTGCTTCATATTCTGTCTGTTAAATGAAGCACAATGAATATATAAATAAATGGTGCTTTTGGATCCAAAAAATCTCAAACCCTGTAAAAATCTATCCCTGGAATACCAAAATTCCCACTTCCTGGTGCTGGTCTCCATAGGCAAGCCAGGAACCTCACAGCAAGGCTTTATAACGGGCTCAGGGAAAGCCAAGCACCTAGAAATGGTGTCCGAAGCCTTCAGCTGAGCAAGCTAGTATGAAATACTGGGGGTAGAAATGTGCCATCAGCCTTGTCTTGAGAAAAAAAGTCAAAAAGTGGGATTCTGTAAAGAGTCATTGCAGCACTTGAGACAATCAATCAGATGTTAATTCCTGTTTCCCTTGACTTCCCTTATATAGAAATACCTCCGAAAATAAGTTCCTACTAGAATCACAAGTTATCATTTTCTCATCTAATTCAAGGCAAAACTGCCCCCACCCTCTGTCTCTCTTTCCTTTGTGTTCCTAGCTTAATGTTTCTTCCATGTTTCCTTAGAGTGGCAAGGTTTCAGCAGAAACAGAGCTCAGAAGATAAAAAGCTGTTCACATTGGGATACTGGTCAGGCTTTGATGTGAAATTTGCACAATCTGTTGAACTGTACAAGCCCCAGACATTTCTGGACATGTACAAGAGCAGAACTTCAGGATCCTGAGGAATTTTCAGATACAAATCTGAATCTTTCATAGAGTTTAAGTTCCTCCAAGGCTCAGTGCCAGAAGAACAGGAATTTTCAGAATGACAGTTTCAGTTATGAGTATTTATATTCTGTCCAAACCTTACACTTTGACTATATAAAAAAGGTTGAATCATTTCCTCCACAGAGCAGGAGACCCATTCCACAGAGTTTATTTTAGTATTAATTCTTCTCTTCTTCCTCTGACATAGAGAGGTAAAACATCTCTCTAAAACATTTTACTATATTAATGTCTTTCTCAACCAAAGTATAATTCAAGAATGGTTTGCATAATGCTTATTGCTTTGATACACTCATCCTCATACAGAACATTATACTGCACTATCTCAGAAACTAATAAGGGCCAGAATACCAGTAATAATGCATTCAGTATGGATAAGCTGATGCATGATAGTCAATAGTCTTATGAAGAATTTGAGTCAGTTCTATGGACATTTCATGATTTTTATTGAAGGAACATTTGAGTAAAAGACACATTTTCTTCCATTAAATTATTCTGTTAATGCAGGCATAAGAGAAATAGTCGTTCAAAATCACATTTTATCTCATCTGTGATCTTTTATACGTGTTCTTCTAAATCTATACATGTATATATCATGCATGGACATAATATATGGGCTTTCAAGAAATCTGCAGAGGGACATTTTACAAGGGCATATAAGGACAGGACAAGTGGAATGGCTTTAAGCTGCTAGAGGTGAGATTTATTTAGGTGATATTAAGGAAAAATTCTTCACTATGAGGGTGGTGAGTCACTGGAGCAAGTTGCCCAGAGAAGCTGTGGGTGCCCCATCCTTGGCAGTCTTCAAGGCCAGGCTGGGTGTGGCTTTGAGCAACCTGGTCTAGTGGAAAGTGTCCCTGCCCATGGCAGGGGTTTTGGAACTGGATGATCTTTAAGTTTCCTTCCAACCCAAACCGTTCTATGATTCTATGATTCTCTGTCAAGATAGCTCAAGTCATCTTATCTGTGTATGTATGTGTATATAATATTTAATAGCACGTCTGGTTTCTGTTTATCTAGCTACTACTTTTTTTCAGTTGGACCTTTCTGTAAGAACTGATCTGTACATTGTAATTCACTGGGGACAAAATGTTTAAGCAGACAGTGGGTTTCCTTCTTTCTCAGGGCAACTGCCCAGAGTGGATAAACACTCCTAATCACACAATGCACCATATACACATAACATCTGCTTACCCTGTTCAAATTAGAGCTGTGCCCTGCTCTGCATTTTAAATGGTGTATTATAATGGCATATTATAATGAAGTGAACCATCCAGCACCTTGTGAATGGAAGCAGAATTGTCTGTTGGTGTTTGATATGGTCTACCCATTGTTCACTAAAGCAACCATTGCCTTTAAATTTGGATACAGAAGCCCAATGCTTGGAAATTCAGGGGTCCGCTATTGTGAAGGTCAGTGTAGCATGTAGTACTTCTCAGACATATTTTTATAAAGTTCTTGTTTTGTTAAAGAGAACAAACATACACTGTCACAAATACAAGATTTCTTCTGATATTGTGTTTGATGTTACAGATGTTAGTTTTGAACATATGATTAAATTACTGTTAGGTTTTTGTGCTTATAAGTAAAAATCTTAGCATTCATGTAAAATAAAGTTCTTTCCACAAAACACACATTAAAATCTGCCCATATCATATGCTGGTGATTGGTTCGACTTTTATCATCTTGGGCAGCGATCCAAGTATGGTGAAGGCTTACCATTTAATTTGTTTTATCATCCCAAGTTTTCTTTCAATTGCTGCTAAGAAGTGAAATATTAATCAATCAGCAAACATAATAAAAATAGTTCGGAAAACAGCCATCAGTAAAAGCTGATATAGAAGCACTGAAGCATGAATAGCCATTTGCACATTAACTTAAACAGGCAGTTTAGAGTTGCTCAGAAACCGTAGACTGTAGCACCTAGAATTAGTTCAAAGAAGAATCAAGGTGACATTATGATTTGTTATATACTTTTGTATTATACTTCTAGAAGTATTTTTAATTGATAATGTTAATCTCTTGGGTTTGTTTTTGCTTTTGATTTGTTTTGGTTTTTAATACCATCTTTTGCCTGTATTAAGTCTCTGGCATGGTTATAGTAAGTGAAGAATAAGACTAATTCTGAATGCTACTGAAAATATTATGCCAAAAGGTTGAATCCTTTCCACCACATGACTTTTTAAGCAATAACAGGTTTAGATAAGCAAATACATAGGCAGTAAGACTGTCTGAGAAAAATATACGGAATTATCACAGAATCACAAAAATCACAGAATAGTTGAGGTTGGCAGGGATCTCTTGAGATTGTCTTGTCCAACCCTCCTGCTCAAGAAAGGCCTCCTAGAGCAGGCTGCCCATGACTATGTCTGAATCACTTTTGAGTATCTCCGAGTTGAAAGATTCTACAAAGTCTCTGGGGAACCTTCGCCAGTGTTGGTCATCCTCATAGTAAAAAAGTGGTTTATTGTGACCAGGCAGAATTTTATATTTGGTTGTTTGGCTTTTGTTTTGTTTTTCTTTGCTTTTTAACTTATGCCCATTGCTTCTTTCCTACTAAAAAAAAAAAAAAAAAAAAGTTAATCTATCTTTCTCTACCAAAAAGTCTTAAAACAGGGTCTACAGAATTTAACTTGACTGCAAATAGAGAATCATAGAATCATAGAATCATAGAATAGTTAGGGTTGGAAAAGACCTCAAGATCATCTAGTTCCAACCCCCCTGACATGGGCAGGGACACCTCACACTAAACCATCCCACACAAGGCTTCATCCAACCTGGCCTTGAACACCGCCAGGGATGGAGCACTTACAACCTCCCTGGGCAACCGATTCCAGTGTCTCACCACCCTAACAGGAAAGAATTTCCTCCTTATAACCAATCTAATCTAGAGGCACAGACCATTTCTTAATCATTAATATTTTAATAAAAAAAAAAGGTAAATTCTTCAACTATTTAAGCTGTTTAAAAGCTATAGAAAACTGATAAGAGAAACTTTCCAAAGGTAGGAGAGTATAGTTCTTATAGTCCACTCTGCAAATAGGGCTATACTGACAAAATTTCCTTAGATGTTTATTTATACATTTTCCTTCCCAAAACTGTCTTCATAAGCATTACCCTAATCAAGTGAACATAGCCACATATGTAGTTCACTCACGGATTAGATAGAATTAGTATGCTCTATTTTTCACCAATTAAAAATAACATTTACTCTTGGGAAGAAAATTCTGGTTTGGGTTTGGGTTTTTTTTTCAGTTCTTTAATGGCAGAAAATTGTTATCTTCACCTGAGGACATGACCTTGTTTGAGCCAAATTGTCTTTGAGATGACCAGAACTGTTAAGAACATATTCTTGTATGTGACTATATGGTCCTTTGATATGTTTTCTCTGCAATAGAAATATATATGACAGGTACCTAGGATTTAAAAAATGTCTATTTTGCATGTTAACATTATCTTAATTTTATTCTACAGAGTTAGAATTTACAGAGGCTTTTACTATATATTAAGACCTTTCTATTCTACTTTATAGATACAAAGGAAAACTGCTTTGTCTTTTTTCCCCCTTGGACATCATAATCAGTATGATGATGCAAGTCAGTATTGCATAGGCATAAAAAATACTTTTTCACTACCTGTTATTTATAAAAAAAATAAATCTTACTTCTTTACTAAATCAGCCATAGGCTTGCCAGAAATAAATGTTTAATAGTAATGTTTCACAATATGCTCTATTAATGGACATTTTAATTGCAGACGGTAAAGTTAGCCCTTTTACAGCTTATTTTAACTAAGCTCTTACATATGGTTAGTTGTGTCTCAACTGGGTTGGGAGAGAAATAACCTTACAAACATACTTAAATTTGATATCCTGGAGCATGAGTGATTTGTTGACTGAATGAAAAATATGGACTTTCATTATTACTTCCTTCTGGCAGTTTTCCTAAAGTTATGTATATTTAAATGGGTGATATTTATGCCAAACATGTTTACCAAATCTTTAGGCTTTTTCTGGCAGTGGGCAATTCAAATTCAAAGTGATCATGAACCATAAACGTGGTGAAAGATGTTGCTTGGCAGCATTAAGAGGTCAGCAACTCAGGCAGCTGCAAATATTGTGGAGGTCATTGTGCCTAGTACTCTGTCAGGGAACCATGTCTCATAATTGTACCATAAACACACCAAGCCTCTTAAAAATCAATTGTTTCCTCTCTCTCTTTCATTCTAAGACAGTTATTCCAAAAATCTCTTTCTTCTTTAATTCATTTTGAGACTAAACATATTGTTACCTTTTTTATCTCATAATGTTACATTTCAGTGTGGCCTTTTTACAGCTTTTATACATGTCTTTCATATTTATATATAGAATGTACATATTTATGTTGCACATATGTTGCATATTCACATATAGATTATATGTATGTATTATACTTTCTAGTCCTTTCAGTGCTGATAAGCTCAGTAAAACAAGCTGATTTAGTTGCCTCCTACAGACGTATCCTTCTTTGCTTTGACCACTTTAGTGCCTTTTTCCTATACTAGTTTCATTACGCATTCATATTTCCTGAAGTGTATGGTATGACAGATCAACACTTATCCATGACTTTTAAAATGTACACTTCTCTGTTTCTACCTCTTATTCGCCTGAGAAATTTAACCTCTCATTTCGTTTATCTCTTCCCACTGAAGATTAACCTAATTTTAAAATGTCTTGTTAGTGTGTCTTTATATAACTTGATGTACTACGCCGATGAAGTTCATCCATTTTTCTTAGGTTTCAAGTATATTAATATACAAATTAATCTGTCCAGTCTTCACCCCCCCCCCCCCATAATTTTCTGCAAAGCAATAATCTTAAATATCACTAATGTGGCAGAAAACTGATTTAAAAAAGAAGGTTGGAATATATTTTTATATAACCACTCTGAAAGTCAAGAGCTGTGTTCAGGTGGATCTGAGAAAATAAGTAAAAAACAGCTGTATCAAGCAAGCTGTATAAAAATTATTTTGACTGTATATAGGTTTAAATTATGTATACATGCAAACCCAACATTTTTAATTTTTAATTTAAATCTTGAACATCATACCAATGCAATGAAAATAAAAGTTTATTAGTATTGGAGGCATATGGGGATGTTCTCAAATCTGTGGGGAAAAAGAAGATAAAATTCAGCTCACACTGTAATACCTACTGGTACAACTCAGCATGAATTTAAAATTTTTATCACCTCTGGAGGAGAAGGAAGTTTGAAGCACAGACCTTCCTGATATTACTAGAAAGAAAGCAAGAGAAGGAAGAAAAGGATTTAAAAGCCTTTGAATCTTATGAATGCACATCAACTCTTTAATTTCCTGTTCTTTTTTCTGTCAGGAGTTCTTCTGGATCAAACCTTAATCCAAGCTGCATTTTCAAACAGCATTTATGAAAGAACAAAGGCTGCACTATTAGAGTTGAATAAAAGAAGAAACAGCAATATTTCTTCTTTACAGCCTGAGTTCAGGCGCCTAAAAGCTATGGAATGATGGGTGGCCGATTATAAGTTCAGTGGACTTCTACAGGCCAGAGTTACAGTAATTGCCTAATATCATCTTCTGAAGTGTTTTCAAAGGTAAGAACAAATATTCTAGTCTACACCTGCTTGGGTGAGGCAACAAAACCTCAGGGTCATTGCTGACTGATGATGGGAACTGTGCTGGCTAATCAAACTTTGATGATTGCAAATAAACAAAAATAATTGTGCACCACATCCTCTAGTCCCTGAGGTCACAACAAAGTGAAAAGCAAATAGCAATGATCTAAAAAAAATTTTAATTCTGTAGTCAATGGGGGGAAAAAGAGCTTTGTTTTATATTATGCCACCTTATCCACTTCTAAATAATTGCTAGAGGTTGACTCATGTCTGATTCAGATATAGAGCAATATTCTTAGTGGGTGGTGCACTAGCTTAGGAAATTTTGGTGTTGTTATGGCTTGTCAAGCTTGTATTTTCATGGAAATCTTGATCAAATTCATTAAAAGAAAAATATTATTTCATAATTGTATCATTTAGACACAGTCATGTGGCATAACACTGACCAGATGCACATTTGAATCCTTCTCAGCAGCTGGGCTGTTCTTGGAAGTTTTTATTTATTTGTAAAGAAATTCGTATAACACCAGTGACTACAGTATATATTTGTACTCAATATATATATTTCTAACATGTCAATGTTAACATTTAAGTATGTAGTTGTTATTATTGAAAAATAATTCAATATTTATACTTTATTTATATATGATACAATGCAGTACTTAATATTCTGAGTTCTGGGTTTCCTCCCAACCCTCCTGATTTCAGCCCCCTCCCCCCCAATTAAGTTCAAACATACAAATTAAAAATATCCATGGTCCACTGACATTTCAGTTGAAAGCTGTAACTCTCAAGAGGTGTTCATGGCAATGTTTTCTTCCTTGTAATATCACCTTGCAGACTATTTAGCTACAACTGGCATAAAAATCCATATGACTGCTCTTTGGCATAGCAGAAGAACTGGTGAGGCAAGTCCTTAAGCCTTTCTTCACAGAATCTAGATAGCATGAGGCAGTTGAAACAGTTAAATGTAAGGTTCATCTAGACATATTTTTGTCCCTTTTTAAGGAAAGAAGTAACATGCCATACTACAAGGTGAAGCTGTTATGAAAATATCAATAATATATTTATTGATACAATAAGACATAGTAATTACAAACCAGCAATTTTGAATAAGAGTGTCTGCACACATTCTGCAGTGATACAACCCATTGGTTATATTTCTTCCATCATTTTGTTTGGAAATGCATGTAGCTGTTTTTTAATCTGAAGTTGAACATGGGATTAGTTATATGGATTGGCAAAATTACATTAATTACATGAATTAAATATTAAATTTCTGGCTCCTGTCTGATACTGTAGGAGACAATTTTAACTTTTCCAAGAAAAAAACCCAAACATCTAAATAGCTAGAAAGAACACATGAAACTGAATTCTACAAAGTCATATAAAGAGAAGGGGAAGTGTAGAAATATGTATTTTATATGAATTTGTGTAAATGGAGGGGAAGAAAGCCTTTAAATCTACTTCTATGAAATTTTATTTCATTTATCCTCAGCATTCTGAGTGTGTTTTCTTTGTATGATATCCAAAGGCTGTCAAGACAGTTGCATACAGAAGGCTGATGCTACATTATGAATGTCTTACTGTCTTATTTTCAAAAGAGATGAATTGCAAGTAAATGGGATTTTTCTTGGACTTTTCTCATGGTGCATAATCATTAAAGTAATTCTTCCCAGTATATTACTTATCTGTACCAATCGCTTGTGATCTTAAATATCAGTGATCCAAATGAAAAGATAATGGGTTTTAAAAGAAAACAATTATCTAAAAGCTTACTTGAGTTAAATGGAAGCTGAACTGAAATTGAAGAATTTATTCTTTTGTACATGAGCAAACTTTTTAAAGAGTCATCAGAAAGAGCATATTCTCACAATGATTTAGTATTCAGTGGCACATAAATGTGTAGAAAAAGGATAACCTTCTCCTTACTTCTGAAGCATAGTATTTTCCAGAGTTAGGTTAGTTAATGATAAGATTTTCTATACACAGTATAGTTTCCGCTAAGATCATGTAGTTAAAAACAAAAAAAATCCCTTTAAACAAATGTTGCAGATAATAAAGGCATTTTGTTAAAAAGGGGGGGGGAATCTTCTTTCATTGGCAGGTATGGTGCTTTGATCTGTTGGTTAAGCTTCTGTTTGGAATGCGCATTCCTTTTAGTCTCCATGGGGATCCAGATAGTTGCGTATTATGTACAGTGTCTAACCACAGAATTAACCTAATTCTAGCGTATTTTGTGCACTTTGGATGTTATTAAAACAAGTTGCTATGGTAATAGCTGTTGAGCTCCAGAATACTCAAGGCAGTTATAGACTAAATTTGTTCTAACAATCAGCTAGACGCAATTGTTCTCTATTTGTTTGTGCACTGTGACAAGGTTACAATTGCCAGAAAGTCAGCCAGCCTTATAATTTTTAACAGGACTCCTGGGAAGAATGGGAAGTGCAGCTTTGCAGGTGTGGGATTGAAACACAGAGAGGCCAAGTAATTTGGTGCTCTTACAGAAAGTCTGATAGACTGGGAAATTATTACATGCCTTCTAAGCCAAAATATAAGCATCCAACTTAAATCCACCATCTTCAGTTTGAAATATTTCAGAATTTGTTGCTCTGCTGGTGTCTAAAAGCAAAACATACAAACAAGCAATCCAACACATCCCAAATCCTCGCTGCACTGGTTATATGTGCCCTAATAAATTATTTGGGCAAGGGAACAGTCTTGAACGCTTGCACATAAGTAGCTGTATGTATTAGCAGCACTGACATACAATAAACTGTTAACATTCTGCAAACAGCCTAGTGTTTGAGTGCACAGTTCCTGGCATTATCTGGCCCAGGGCCACAAATGCTCTCCTAGGCAATGCCTGTACATGGTATTGAGCCCATGCAAGAGCAGGACAGTCCTTTCCAGAAGACAACACCCTGTTTTGGAGAGTTCTGTTATCTGAATGCAAGGTTTGGCCATTGCATTTGGCCTCAGGATCACACGACAGATACTGGACTGTTTTATTGACTAAAACAAACATAAACATTCGGACAAGGCACTCTGAATTTCAAAGGACATGTCTACACAGGGACTGAAGTACATTTTCAGAAGCTTAACTTTCCTCAGATATGACAAGTTTAGTATCTGTGCCTCATTTACATAAAGACATCACCACTGTAGGGAAAGTTCCAAGAAGTTTGCAATTTAACTGAAAAGAAAAAAAAAACCCAAAACAAACAAACAAACAAAAAACCCAACAAACAAACAAACAAACAAACAAAAAAACCCCACCAAAAAAGCCCACCCGGAAACAAACTACAAAAGAAACCACAAAACCCAGCTCTGTTGCCAGAACATTTTTTGTTGGGAATGGAAATAAGGGGAATGTTGAATGGAAAACCTGTCCCTATCCTAGCCAGGTCACCCCAGGTAGCCTAAGACAGATCTTTGGGCTTGTCTTTCTGTCACTCCTGTTCATGTATCATGGTTAAATCTAGATCATACAAACCTCAGGTGTTTGGCTAGGCTGTCTTACACATAGACTTTATGTAGCTGATCATTTCCTTTTCCTTTAAATTCTTCTCAATGTCTTGATTTTTTTTCTGTAACTGCATACCACAGAATTTTTCATTGTATCAAGGATGTCTTTGAAAAGAAATCAGATTTTTGATTAATGGTTCATAAGCACTCCTATTTGTGACCTATTTAAACTTAACCATGAGGACCCATTAGAAGTGATTCTGAGCAAACAATATTGAAATACTTATTATCACAGTAGTTAGGAGCAATGTTTCTTAAAACCATGAAGACTTCCAGAGTTTTTAGCCTACTGGAGACCCCTGTGCTAATGAATGTCTATGAGTTTATAAGCCTTCCCTCTTCAGCTGGAAGTGTCAGTAGGGAATGATTTATTAGCTTTATCTTCTATCCAGAGAAAGAGTTTTCTAGATTCATGGAAGAGCACCTTATGATTCCTCTTTTTCTCTGAAGTTGCTTAAATTGGGTCATACATTTGATTACTTGGAATATGCAGCCATAAAAAATTCTATCATATGATAAACCTAATATCTCTGACTACACCATTTCTTGGTATCTCACAAAATGCCTATTAAAGTTTGAAGGTAATACAGATAATGCAAACAATTTGGGGAAGAGGCAATGCTTGCAGATTGCTCATAGGCAGACAATTTACTAGTGAATCACTGTAGTTGCCAGGAAATGGGTTGAATGAGCAAAGTTTGATTACATTTGTAAACTGAGCCAAACACTAGTTACCAATGCACACACAGCTGTCTGAGCATACCAAATGGTAGGTAATGTTGGTAATGCTTTTTGAAACAGTAACCTAATGTTCTACATCTGTGGAACATTGACCTAGTGGTTCAATACTCTTTAGTGCTTGTAAAAAAAAGTCTACAGTATGGGCCATAAGGACATGCAGTTCATATTGCAATTTAAATACATAGAACACTTAGATATATTAAGTCAAAGTGTACTTAGTTATTTTTGTCTAATGGACTATTCTCAGTTAATATACTAAAAAAAAAGATAGGAAGAAAGAAAGAAAAGGCAAGCACAGAAAGACATTGTGCTATTCTAAGAGAAGTGAAAAGAAAAACTTAAATGATGGAAGGAGTTAGATATTCACGGTAATGTCACTTGATTTGTAACATGGAGACAACATTAAGTGAAGTTGATGAGATGTCTGTAGCCCCCTTAACATTTCATAAATGCTTCCGATTTCCTTGTTACTACTGCTCCTACTTAAAGCTAAAAGTATTAGTGATATTATTTGTAACTCCTTCATTCCTTTAAAAAACATACGGATTTCTCCATTTTCTCCTGCTGTTCAGTTTACAAAAAGATGAAAAAAGCAGAGTCAATTTATGTCATAAAGGTCCCTTTTTAATTTTAGAAAAACATATTTAAACTACAGAAAGTTCTAATAAAAATAAAGGTTGACTTCATTTGGATAGCTGTATCTGGCTATGATCATGATCCTTAGAATTCCCAGTCCTCCAGTGTTAAACTCTGTTCTTAGCCAGATAAGAATAAAATAGTTAGCTTGCCTTAGCTAACTATTTTAGTTAAATTCCAGTTTCTCAAAATTGGATGATGAATCCCTAAATGATTTCTTTTTTTGTTCTGTGTTTCCATCAAAGTGTCATTTTATTTAATTAATGTTTTCCCTATACTTCTACTCTTAGACACATAAAACCATAATGTATATAATAGAAAAATGCAATGAATACAAATAAAAAGGGTATATTAAAAAGAAACAAATGCAAATGTATTTAAACTTGGTATTGACATGTTGCTTCACATAATGTGGATATCGCATCATTCCATTCTTTTCTATGAACTAGTTTCTCCAGAGAGATTAAATCTGTCACAATATTCAGTGTAGCTCAACCAGGAAAAAAAGTGGGGGAAAAAGAGTTGTATATTGTCAAAACACGTAGAAAGACTGAGTTCCTGATACTAGGTTGTCTTTAAAAAGTTGTTCTTCTATTAATGATTTAAGAAACAGCGATTCAATTTTTTTTTTGTTGAACTTATGCATTTTTATGAAAAGATGACACTTTGTACAAAAAGAAACTAAAACACTTTCTAACCAGTTCTTGCAAAGTATGAGGGATTATCTATGATTTTACTTTAACAACAAAATTCCTGAGATCCAAAGATACACAGAATTGACTAAAATTATAGGACACCCCATT
This sequence comes from Lathamus discolor, assembly GCF_037157495.1. Taxonomy (NCBI): domain Eukaryota; kingdom Metazoa; phylum Chordata; class Aves; order Psittaciformes; family Psittacidae; genus Lathamus; species Lathamus discolor. Next base: position 47,158,092 of record NC_088884.1, on the reverse strand, counting down.
CCTCCAAGCTAAGAAGACAGTGCAAGATACAAAATACATAAGCAAGCAGTCACCTCCAGGAGATAACAGCAAATTAAAAATATCAAGATACTATACACAGGTCACAGGGACACAGGTTAGGTGTATATGCTAAAATCCATTTAAGAATTAAGGTTACACCTGAAAGTAGTAGAAGCAAAAATAGTTTGAGGAAAAGTTAGGAACTTTATATGTATATGTATACAAGGCTTACGTAGTCAAATGCCTCCATTATTTTAGCAGTGCAAATATATTTCTTGCAAACAGTATGAAGCAGGTGTTCTTCATCAGGTATGAGCATTAAACATTTAAAATCTGAGGTATTTTAATTATCTCTTGTCATTCTTATTATATACCCTGACCAGATAGATAAAATATTATTAACAGTTGAGGATGTACATGCTTTATATTTCTTGGACAGAATGAGTAATTGAATAAAACGTACACATAAAATAATAAATTGTTTAATCTTCACTTCCTTTTCTATGTAGGCGAAAGATTGTGTTTAATTCTTCCTTCAGCACAGCCAAAATAATTGTGTATGGATGTGCTGTTCTCACTGAGAAGGGTGTGGTTTGACATTTTCTTTCTTAACTACCTCTATGCCAGGACTCTGGCAACAGATTTGGGAACTCAGCTCCTCCTTACATCCCATCACATATGAAATACACTGAGTTCGTTGCAATTACCTTTCTTTAATTATCTGTCATCACTTTAGCCTGTGCTGAAAAATGATGAGTTGCACAGCCCTAAGCGTGAGGACTAGATCAATATGTGGCTCATTTAAGTGTTTATCTAACAATATGCTAAGTGCTCTGGACACACTCTAGCAGAGCAACTACTTGTGGACTGAGAAATAAACACTGGAACTGTCCAGATGAATCCAATGAGACATCCTCCTCATCCTTGAGGCTAAACAGTTGTTGTAATTGCTGGGCCTAATTATTCTGTGGGATTAGTGAGAGCATGCTTAGCATTTTGTAATATCCAGATTTGATCCAGAAAATTTTAGAACTCAATCTTGAAGTTTGTTTTCTTTTCCAGTTTTCCAGAACAATTCTAGGAATTAGTCCAACCTTCATGCAAGAAATTGGCTATACTCAAATTTCCTTCAATATGAATGTAACTGGGAGCATGGATCTTTATAAAAGAAATTAATTTCTAATTTTATTTAGCAAGAGTTTACAGGAAACATTGAATTTTGTAGCTTTAATTTCTCTCTGAAAAGATATGCACACCATACTATATAGTGATATATATTTTGCCATGTATGATAATTTAACCTTTGAATCTAAAAAGAAAATACTTTGAGAGCAGTGATTTGTTGCCAAAAATAATCAATTTTTGACCTTAATATCTCTTGCCTTGTCTGTCAACTTAGGAAATACAAATAATGGAAGATTTGGGAGAAAAGCAAAAGCCTTAGTTCAAAGCAAATCACAGAGTACTGAACATGGAGAAACTGGTTAGAGCAACTATGGGAAGCATCTGGTCTTTGTGAACTTAAAATTAGATGGAAAATACATCTGTTCAAAAATTAGAGCACTGTCAGCTGTTGTGGACAGCTGTTACTTTCTCCATGTAAACAAAGAACAAAAGAAGTAAGCTATATTTTTTATTAACTGTTCCTTACACCCACTTCATTTTCTTATTGCAGAGGTATCACTACAGTAACTTAGTTATGCTAAGAAAACTGTACTAGACATAGATTCTACCATGAACCACATATTACACTCAACTTAGGTTAATTTTGCACTGACCATTGGTTTGATAGATAAAGATTTATTGATCAGGTTACTAATAATCAGGTGAGATCCTGTAAATGTAATTGTAAGGGCTACTGAGTGTACAGGTTATGAAAAAAGCATGTAATTACACTGAGATGTACATGCACATGCCAGCAAGGTGCTGGAGTCCACTGGACTTTGGACACTGCATAATGTCCATTGGACACTATAAATTGAGCTGCTTCAAGGTTTGCACTCAGTTGACATTCAGAGCAGAATCCAGGGTTAAGTATTAAGTCCTGATAGAGTGCACACGGAGAGCTAGAAGGGAAAAGGGAGTGAGGGGAGGATCCAAAACCATGCTGTGCTTAAGGAGAAAATTTCATGCATATATTAATTAATTATCTGTCTGGACTTCAGGAGCTTAACTCCACTCCATACTGCTGAGTTCCATGCAAACTAGTTCCTGAATCCAAAATGCCCTCTTAGTAATAGCGTGTTTGCCTATTATTGCTCAGAAAAACCCAACCAACCAAACAACCAAAACTCGAACCAAAACGCAAACCAAACCCAACCAACCAACCAACCAAAACAGAACCCCTCCCACAAAACAAAGAAACAAACAAATATCCAAAAGGCAAAAGTAACAAAAAAAAAAAAAACTAACAAAACCAAACAAAACCTGAGTAGATCTTGCTTTTTCTGTACCTTGGATCCTGGAGGATGATGCCATCTGTATTTTATTCAATATTCTTGTTAAAAAACTTAACCACCTGAGCCTGAACAAGTAGCAATACCTAGTCCAGCTGGCAGGAGAGTATCCTAAACAGCAGGATAGAAACTTTAAGGATTGTCTTCCTTTCTGCACAAAAGGAAACCTTTAGGTGTGGCCACTGAAATGAGATTTAGAACAGTCAACTTAGTGCCAAGTGCACTTAAATCAGAGAGGAAAAAAAGCCTTGGAGTACAAATCCAGAGTTTCTAAGTCAAGCTCAATGACCTAACTAAACAAATTACTGATCTAGGGTATTTTTATAGCCCTATGTAATTATAGGATGACAAATGAGAACTTTCAATTGCAGCATAACAGCTTGATAAACCACTTCTATCACAATAATCTAAGAGAAATTAGAGGAAATAGTTTCAGTCATGTTCCTGAGGGCACCTTAGGAGGTGCCTTAATGACCATGACTAGCCTCATCTGGACCTCCATCTCTCCTAGACCTACACCACCTATCCTTCAGCCTAGGACCCCTTGAAAGCTTAGGCCTGCCTTACCTCCAGTGTAAGAGCACTGGTCTTCAGCTTTTTGTTTGCTTTTTTGGGTTTATGTTGGATTTTATATGGATGCTTTGGTTTTATTTTACAGCTTGTCTGTGTCCCTGTGTCCTTTTGCTTCTGACTGGGCTCTCTCAATGGATCTAGTTTGTTGCTTGCTATGTCTGGGGCTGTTGAGGACTCAGTTGCTAGTATCTGTCTTTGCTTACCGTGCTCAGACACTGTTGTATGTATTCATCTGACCGGAGTTGTTTTCATTTTACGCTCCTTGAGGGACTCACTGGATCTTACTGCTCCCTCACACTTGCAGAGGTTAGGGTGAAAGGAAGAGAAACTATTATGTCAACATATAAGGAAAAGCAGCATCACTTAGTCTCTTAGATGGGCTGTTAGCCTTAAAAATCTTGTCCTTTGTGTGTGTGTGAAGTGACACAGCTATATCAGGAAGGATGGAGATGACCCAGGATCATCTGGATTGATGTAAAAGTGACCGCAACCATCCTTTGATGGCTGTGTCTTAGTTAAAATACAGCAATGACAAGAACATTTTGTGATGATCTTGATGATGACAATGTATTCTCTGCATTTCATAATGCTAGGATCTCCTTCAGAAAAAGACAAAGTTTTTGAAATGAGGGATGAGAGAACCCAAAGTTCCTCAAGCTTAGAATGAAACAAGGTAATGAGTGAAAACTGTTGCACCATTTGCATTTATGACATATTAAATACAGACATGAAAATCTTAAACTTACAATCTTTGCCTAAGACCTACTTTAGGTGTCTGCATCTTTCATTTGATCCAGTTTATAACACTATGAGCATGTAGATTTGCTCTTCTCCAGAAAAAGAAAAAAAAAAAAAAGATTATATGTATTGCTGTGAATTTACTGGGAGTATTGTGTACAGTTTGGTGTCCTCAACATAAAAAGGACACGAAACTGCTGGAACAAGTCCAGAGGAGGGCCACGAGGACGATCAGGGGACTGGAGCACCTCTCATATGAAGATAGGCTGAGAAAGTTGGGTCTGTTCAGCCTGGAGAAGAGAAGGCTGCGTGGAGATCTCATAGTAGCCTTCCAGTATCTGAAGGGGACTATTAGGATGCTGGGAAGGGACTCTTCGTCAGGGACTGTAGTGACAGGACAAGGGGTAACGGGTTAAAACTTAAACAGGGGAAGTTTAGATTTAAGGATAAAAGGAGGAAGTTCTTTACTCTATGGGTGGTGAGGCACTGGAATGGGTTGCCCAGGTAAGATCTGAATGCTCCATCCCTGGCAGTGTTCAAGGCCAGGCTGTACAGAGCCTTGGGTGGCATGGTTTAGTGTGAGGTGTCCCTGCCCATGGCAGGGGAATTGGAACTAGATGATCTTGAGGTCCTTTCCAACCCTAACTATTCTGTGTGTCTATGATTCTAAGTTAAAATAACTTGTTCACTATACTGATTGTCTAATCTGACTAAAAACACAATACTGGATGGAATAAACCATTTACAAAGGCAGAAGTTTTTTCAAGAAATAAATCGTTGCTCAAGAAATTTTTTTGGGGCTTGGGATCCATGCTAATCCAGGAACAAGCAGATCATAAAAAAAAAAAAAAAAAAAAAAATAAAAAAGTCTCTGCATCCTGCCTTAAAATTTATAATGCACAAATGACAAAGCACAGCAATTCATAGGGATTTTACCAGTAAAAGCATTTTTATGATCCTGTTTTCTGTTGACATGGTATACAAACCAAATCTTTCGAAACAAACATAATTGGAAAGATTTTTAAGTAAGCTGAGTTATACACTTCATGTGCTTTATATTTTTCATATATGGCCCTCTGATTTAGAAATATACATTTAGGGACCACTTGGCAGGCTACGGTATATATATTTTATTCTAAAATAAGATTTTAAGTTCTAAAAGAACACTAATGTACTTACTACTTTCTTATACTAGATCTCAATCACCTAATTTTCCTTCTGTATAATTTCTCATATATATAATGAATTCACACAGGGCCCACACTGCTAAAACTGACCCTATTTCTTTTGTCATGCATGGTATAGAGGATTCTTTATATCTTTATTTTGAGTGTGGTTTACTAAAATTGAGTGGTCAATAAAAACAGAATTGCTGAAATATGGTTCAGAAAAAGAATGACAACAACTCATTAGGAAAACAAAATGGAAAAAAGAAAGTATACATACTCTATACAAAATTATTTGGAAAGTTACTACTTGTAATGAAAGGTCTTTCTGAAGTTGTAAAGTCCTGCTTTCCTGCACATATCTTGTTTCATGTGTCTTACTATGTAAAAAAAATTGATTAACCTTTTCTAATTACATGGACAGCACCTACTGAATAAATTCTACTTATTTTACTCGGTAGGATTGACTAAATTACTTTTGTTGCTGAAAATTTGGAAAACTTTATTGGCACTGGGATTAGTTTAATTGGCCTGCTTTTATAATTGAAACTCCTAATGAAGGTTGCCTATTTTGGCTTCCAGTAGCGAGTTTTCACATTTCCACCTATGGCTGCCTTTTTGTAATTATGCTTATAAAGTTATGTGGGTTTTTGTAATCATAATTACAGAATTTGCAACCCTGTAGAACTATAAACACTTTTTTTTCATTATTTTTTCCCAAATTAAAATTTCTTTTTAAAAAAGAGTGAAGTTAAAATAGAAAATTCTTAAATATCTTCTGGAAAAGTTTAATATTTGCTGTTTACTTTCTGACATGAAAAAGAGTTTCCGTTTTCATACTTGGCTTTTGTAATTTTGCTTTATTTCGTTCCTCATATCCTCTTTGTTTTTTTTTTAATTGATTCCATAAGCGGGTCTGGACAGTGAGCACACTTGTGAATTTATCATAGAAAGGATCCTGTCAGAGAAGACTCATTTAATCAGTGGTAATCTTCCATCTATTCCACTTCCTTCCTTGTACTTGATTAATTTAACTAATAAAATGGAGTTGGTGTTCCTCTTTAAAAGGCCCCTGTTCTACAGTTTGAAATAGTACTATTAAAAATATTATTCAGCTCAGTAGTTCTATACAGAGACAGAATATTTATCTCAAATGGTTGATGTTGTAAAGATTGTAGCAAAACTGATGTATTTTCTATTGTTATGTAGCACATGTGCTTTTACTGTCTAAAGGTATTTGTTAAAAAAAAAAAAAAAATCACTTATCTATTGAGATATTCCATGATGGAGTCCCCAGTTCAGATTTTGTTCTGAATAACAGTTATTTTCTTTTGGACGAATTACAGTAAAAGTGAACTGATACATGTGTTTGGAAGCAATAGATCAATTTTAAAGGAAACAATTATTAGCGATAATATAAGGATCTTTGTGCTTTCAACAGTACTGTGCTAACTGAGAGCTATAAAATTTCCACTGGTTAAATACTTAGTGTTAAAAAGGAAGTGTTCTGACATTATCTGTCACAAAGATGAAGCCTTTTTTGTTAATCTGCTTCACTGTTCTCTCTAGATTAAGAAAACTCCATGAGCACTCACTTTCCAAATGATGTGGCTTCCAACAGGGTGGCTTAAGAAGGAAGATAGGTCATGGAAAATCTGTCTGCAAGTTGACTTTTGAAATTTTCAGTCGATGGGATGATGATACAGAAAATTAGTGTAATTAGATTATTACTTTTTGCCGTTTCATTATTCATACTAACTTCTTGCATTACCTCTGATCGCATTTTTTCATCACATAAAATTGGTCAAGCATCCTCTGCTTGCTTTTGCCCCTGATCAGTTAATGATTTCCCCATTGAAAGAACTGGGAGCTAGGACAGATCAATTTGCAGAGTGAGCAAATTGAAAAGTATGTGTGGGTCAAAGTATTCAAGGTAACCTCAGTGTCAGAGAGCAAGCACCAAAATATTTGTTGTAATGAAACAGATGTAGACTGTACAGGGAACCATTCTTATTTTAATGACTGTAAGAAATATAAAAATTTTTTTCATGCCTACTCTCGGCTTTAATATTTCCAGCACTGTTACATTCTGAGTTCAGATTCTACACTCTATACTATGCTGAATATTTTTCTATTTAAAAGACATGGCCCTAGGTGTAACAAATACAATTTTTTATCAATGTATCAAAAAACCTTGGCAGTAAAAAACTTATTCTTAATTTTCCTCAAATAGGTAGCACACTGCTACCTACATCTTGTCATCAAAGCCTCTACTGACACTACAGAGCTGAGCTCATTCTAGCAATCAATTTGTGTGAGAAATCACTGTATAAATGTAATGTATATGTTTATTAAACACTCAACCCACACCTATAATATCAAAGAATTATTCTAATACCCCTTCTCTCCCTCACCTCCTACCACTCCCCCAAGACATATAAGATGGGAAATCATGCTGATTTTCTTTTACAGCAGCTCCTAGGTCAAATTGTGTCTGGTTTTGCTTTTATGGTTGCCACCTTTCCACCTACTGAAGACTGAATGCATTTAAGGTTTTTCAGGTTGATCTTATAAAACTTCAAAGAATTAAGATATGTTAAGATAAAATACATGAATATTATATGAAAGCCATTATATATAGAATCATAGAATCATAGAATAGTTAGGGTTGGAAAGGACCTCAAGATCATCTAGTTCCAACCCCCCTGCCATGGGCAGGGGCACCTCACACTAAACCAAGCCACCCAAGGCTCTGTACAAGCTGGCTTTGAACACCGCCAGGGATGGAGCATTCACAACTTTCTTGGGCAACCTATTCCAATGCCTCACCACCCATAGAGTAAAGAACTTCCTCCTTATATCCTTAAATCTAAACTTCCCCTGTTTAAGTTTTAACCCGTTACCCCTTGTCCTATCAATACAGTCCTTAATGAAGAGTCCCTCCCCAGCACCCTTTTAGGCCCCCTTTGGATACTGGAAGGCTGCTATGAGATCTCCACGCAGCCTTCTCTTCTCCAGGCTGAAAAGCCCCAACTTTCTCATCCTGTCTTCATATGGGAAGTGTTCCAGTCTCCTGATCATACTCGTAGCCCTCCTCTGGACTTGTTCCAACAGTTCCATGTCCTTTTTATGTTAAGGACACCAGAACTGCACACAGTACTCCAGGTGAGGTCTCACGAGAGCAGAGTAGAGGGGCAGGATCACCTCCTTCATCCTGCTGATCACGCTCCTTTTGATGCAGCCCAGGATATGGTTGGCTTTCTGGGCTGCAAGCACATACTGCCGGCTCATGTTCAGTTTCTCATTGACCAACACTCCCAAGTCCTTCTCCTCAGGGCTGCTCTGAATGTCTTCTCTGCCCAACCTGTAGCTGTGCCTGGGATTGCTCTGACCCAGGTGTAGGACCTTGCACTTGGCATGGTTAAACTTCATGAGGTTGGCATCAGCCCACCTCACAAGCGTGTCAAAGTCCCTCTGGATGGCATCCCTTCCCTCCAGCGTCTCAACTGAAGCACACAGCTTGGTGTCATCAGCAAACTTGCTGAGGGCGCACTCAATCCCACTTTCCATGCCACCGACAAAGATGTTGAACAAGACCGGTCCCAACACTGATCCCTGAGGAACACCACTCATTACTTGTCTCCATCTGGACATTGAGCCATTGACCACAACTCTTTGTGTGCAGCCATCCAGCCAGTTCTTTATCCACTGACTGGTCCATCTATCAAATTGATGTCTCTCCAATTTAGAGACAAGGATGTGAGTGTCGAACCCTTTGCACAAGTCCAGGTAGATGATGTCAGCTGCTCTTCTCCTGTCCATCAGTTCCGTAGCCCCATCATAGGAGGCCACCAAATTGGTCAGGCAGGATTTCACTTTAGTGAAAAAACTCATAACTCTTTTACGTCATGAAACACCAAGCATGGATTGAATCATAATCCCAAAACAAAGACCTTTTTTCAAATAAAAAAGCACAATAAATATAACTATTTTAATGCAGAAGATATTTTTGATTTAGAAGAAAGTTTTGTAAGATGCTTTAATGTTAAAGTTCTTAGTCTCTCAAAATAATAGAAACAAATTATTAGCACATTTCAACTGTAATCTAATACTATTTTATTTAAATGTAAGCTCTAGCTTGCATTACACTAGATAAATAATTTATATCACAAGGTTAATACTGGCAATTTTTCCTCAATAATTCATAACTCTATGTCTTGCATGTGAGTGCATGTTTTCTTCACATGTGATCTAAAAGAAACTAGAGAAATCAATAGAAACTATTTCAATTATTGGCCTTTTTTAAGATGGTTGCTTTGCCATAAAGTGGAAAAAATTTCATATTGCAAATTTTTTCTGTTTTCAAACAAGTTACATAAAATTTAAAATATTATGAAGCTTTATTAACTAAATATTATTAGTGCAAATAAATCTGTCTCATTTGTCAGGAGTATTTAACACAACACTGAACATTAAACTCATCTATGCAGCAGGTGACTTTAATGCTGAGAGCACTTGTATGCTTAGTTCATGTATACACGCTTATAGTAAGCCTCAGGCAAACAAAAATTTATCTTCTAAGAAGCAGAATAAAGATTTCCAAATTTATTACATGCTGTCAGCTTTCTCTGGACTGCTTCATACAACCAGTTATGAGAACTTTTTGAAGAGAGGTATGTAAATGTATCCTTTTGGTTTTATACTGATAATACACCTTAGATCTTTCCTCATGTTTCATTCTCTGAGGTCACTGCTGATGCATATCTTTTGGGGAACATGTTTTGACTCCAGCAAGTGCTTTAGCAATATTTTGCAGGCATGAAGCAGCAAGTTTCCCTGGTCAGCTTCTAAGTGTGATGAAAGATTATGAGATACTGTTTTCCATCAGAGGCTTTATGGGTCTGTTTGTGGATGAGCTGGAGTTAATTTTGCTCATAGTAGCCTTTGTAGTGCTGTGCTTTGTACTGGTAGCTGCAGAGGTATTAGTGATACACTAGAGCTTTGCCTACTGCTGAGCAGAACTCGCAGGGTATCAAGGCTGACTCTCCAAAATTTTCCCAAGCAGTAGACCAGGGGGTAGGCAAGGTCTTGGGAGAGGACACAGCCAGGACAGCTGACCCTAACTGACCAAAGGGGTATTCCAAACCATATGATATTTGCTTGGCTATAAAAGCTAAGAGAGATGAAGAGGGGGGCATTTGTTATTATGACATTCTTCTTTTGAAGCAACTGCTATGAGTACTGAAGCCCTGCTCTCTGGGATGGGGCTGAATGTCACCAGCTGACAGCAAATAGAAAATAAATATTTTGTTTTCCTTTGCTTCTGTGCATAGCCTTTGCTTTTGCTTTGTTAAACTGCCTTTATCTTGACCTATGAGGTTTGTTTCTACCTTCCGCCCTCCCCACCACCCCCCTCCCCCCCCCAGAGAAAAGTGATAGAGCAGCTTGTTGGGCACCTGGCATCCACCCAAGGTAAAACCATCACAGTGGAATATAATTTTAAAATTAGATACTGTTTTGAATTTTTAAGCTGTCTTTGGAAAAGACAAAGGAAGAAAAAGAAAAAAACAAACTTGAAGTTCAAATAAACAGAAATAGCAGATTCATGGGAATAGGAAGCTTGAGTCATTTATAAGGCTAAATAAGGTAAGTATTGGGTTTTCCTAAATAAATTCTTCTATATAGCTTGGATCACATGACTTTCATGCAAATAAGGAAACACTGTGAAGCAGTACTGCGGTGAAATGGTATGGAAGTAAACCAGATTGAGCTACTTGGCCTTTAAGCTAAGGAATATTCTTTTTTTTACAAACACTTCATTAATACGTCGACTTAGGAAACAGTCTTTGATAAGTCTCTGTGACTGAAACCAGTTGCAGACTGAAACTAGCAGATGAAAAGCTAGCTGGATGTTAACTGTATCATATTTGCTAAGGTGCTGAAAGAATAATCATTGTCAGAAATATTAAAGGGAAGATAGCTACCTGAAATACCTACTGGAGATACTTGAAACCCACTTGATACCTATCTCCATTTGTGCAGAGTCCAGTTTTTCACATGTAGAAAAACCAGAAATCCTAGGGGCAATGCACAGAGTAGTTTTGTGGCATTAGGAACATGGCTACCAGCTAAAGTAACTCATGAGTGGATGTCTGGCAAGCCAAAATATTCAGAGGAACATTTGAAAAAACATGGAACAAAAATACTCCAAACACCTACCAGGTAATGAAAGGGGAGAAAGTGACAAAATATTAAAACCCCTGGTTAGGTAAAGACCTCCACAGGCTTCTAATAATGATGGCACACAACTCCTACAAAAAGTGACTGTGGGTGCAAGCAAAACTTTTCATCAAGTTTGGGCTTGTGGTAGTGAAGACACACACAAGGATTATCTCAACCACCAATGGTCTTAGTGGATATTAATTTGGCAAGTAAAATAACAGAGAACCTTGAATAAAAGAGTAGTTATTTGCTACCAGAGTATTATTGGTGGCGTTCTGTTGTCATAGTTATTTCCAGATACCATACAAAAATTTTAAAGGTAAATCAATGATTATTTCTTATTAAGAAATTATATATTAACAAGTAAAAGAATTTAATGTTATCTTCTGTAGCAATAAAGATATTCAGAAAAAAAGTCTATTCATATATTTATCTATTTTCAGATGGTGATGCCAAAATCTTCTGAAACAATTTGAATTCTTTGTGGTTAAGGGAAGAGAGAGGCTGAAACATGTCAGCATTTCATAAATTTAATGTTTTTTTGAAGTTGAAAATCTGGGATTTTTTGAAGTTGAATGCTTTCTTTACTCAATGTTTATTAACTCACTGGGGCAATAATTTTTATATGACATCTTCCAAATTAGATGGAAAACTCTCTTCTCAACTTGACATGAAAAGATCAAAGAACCCTGCTTCAAATAGAACCTGCAGGAAAGTAGTTTTCCTGCTTTAAATTATAATGAAGTAATTTGTTCAATGTTGGGTGAAAAAATATTAAGAATGCTTCTGAGAATCCTTGAACTGTCAGATATGTGCTCTTTACTCTAAGCGATATATAAGCAGCTATATTTATCAGCTTAAGAGTACTTTGTATATTTAATCTGAATGTTCATTGGGCTTTAAGAAAAACACGAGTTTTTAGCTCTTCCCTGCTACTTTACTAATGGACTAGATAATCTTTGCTTTTGATGGTAGCATCAACGGATGCTAGTAAATGCAAGCGATAGTAGTGAAGTTTCATATTCATTAGAAATTACTGTTTGACAAATTTGGCTTTGGAAACTCACTATGAATTTACCACTGAAAAATTCCTAATACCATGATTTACCTGTAGGCATGGACATTCAGTACCTATAACAAGATTAAACCCCCAGATAATTGTGTAGCATCAGGTCCTCAGCCACATATCTTATGCGGCACAAGCTACTCCTGTAATAACTGCACCACATGTTCATGCAAATATAGCCAGTGAGAATTCAGAGTGGAGGGGGGCAAAATAGTAAGACCTTGTACCACTGGCTCAACAAATTCAGATTTTAAAGAACTAATTACATTAGTTAAAAGCTCAGATTTCATTTAAATCTAAGAATATACTAACATCTGTTAATTCCTTAATTCTTATTGTTTTAAAGCTGCATGTCATGAACATGTAATTACAGTTGCACACACACTTTACAAAAGATGATGTTTCTTTTTTCATCTGACACAGCTAATGCTTGATGAAAAATTTAGGAGACAAAGTTAAGCAACACATTCAGAAAAACCCAGCCCTTTGTCTGTTACAGAAATAATGACTCCCATCAGATACACAGTAACCATTTCTTATTGGTGATTTGTGCCTGAGACCAAAGCTATTAAAGTAGAGGTGGGAAATTTTTCCAACTGTTAGCTTAAAATCAGACTTTATATATAAGTCAGGCCGTAAAGGTAATTGCATCTTGATCTGAATTCCAACTATGAAAGGTAAAATACCTATCCCTTATTTACCTCTGTATGCACAGAGGAAGCCAGAAAACATCGGTTGTATAAGTATTCTGAATATTTTGTTGGCAAATGTCATTATGAATTTGACATTAATGTCCAATTTTCAAAGGCAATTGACTCTTTTGTCTTAATTCAAAATGATTGCTGGCAGGGTTTCTTAAACTGAAATAAAGCTGCACAGGAAAGACAGTACCTCTGGGACAGGGAACTGGTAATGAAAACACAGCAATTTCTTGTCATATACAAATGTTATATGCAAATCCACATCACAAGTGACAAAAAAAAGGCAGGATATGATTTGATTTGTTGGTTTGTGCTGGGCTTCTGCTTTGAAAGAATTGCAATGATTGCATAGGCTGTATAATCTAGATCTTATTTTAGTTTTGATTTTAGACACTTAGGATGTTAAAGTATATTTTTGGCCCTGTAAATAATCATTTTGTAATGTGACTGTTTTTAACTAGCTTTAAAATCTTATTGAAATCACTCTGTGGTATATCTCAATGAGCCATATCATCTTTCTTCTTATAATACTTCTAAATTACATTGAATATGATTAAAGAGTCTTTTCCTAAACTAATAGCTAATATCAAACCGAACTAATGTTCTCGTGGTAAAATGTTTTAAGCAATTACAAGGCTTTGAGTCTATATAGCTTCTCCAAAGCTTTTCATTTCATTGCTTTAATTCTTTTCTAAACTGCATATAGAAATGGTTGATGCTTTGTTTGCTTTCAATTATCACATTACTTACAAAACTGAAACTTTTAGACTATGTCTATATTCAGTTTGCTGCAATGTATAGATACAACAAACAAAATAATCTGTAGTCACTTCTCAGTGACTGTCTTGGGCAGAACCAAAAGTAAGAAGATAGTGATGATAAGTTGACTTGTAAAAACAGCACTGCGAAAATAGTGATCTTTAAGAGAAAAGGAGAATTCATCTGATTTGAGGTAGATCAAAAGGGGAGTCAAGTGAGTAAGATAATGTTTGCATGATGTAGTAGAGACATATCTGTAATATTCTTGGAGGATGAATGAAAGGTAGGATTAGATATGAGGTTCTCTTAAGTGAATAAATTGTTCTGTCAAAAGACTCTGCTGAAATGGGCATTGGATTGGGGATTAAGCAAATTGATACTTGACCTAAGGCAGGCTCTATCATTGATAAAAGATAACTACAATCGCATAGATTCTGAGGCTATTTTTAAGTAGCATTTCAACTTACTTGAGTATTATTAGTCTCATAAGTGAGTACTGTCAATGAAAGTTGAAAAGTCCGAGTATGTAGGAATGAAACTGCTTTTTATTTGGAGATGAAGATTTAAGCCAAAGGCACATTTAGGAAAACAAAAAGCTATTAGAGGGGTCAAAAGTGATGAAGGCAGAACCAGTATCTTGTTTTTTAAAATTATGAGATTATAGCCTCTTTCTTATCTCTTCATTCTTACTGAGACAATCAAATCATAAAATTTTTATTTCACTGATGGAACATTTGACTGTAATTGTATTTTCTTATGGGTAATTTAATATATTTTTGAATTACTGTAGCACTTCTAAAGTCCTGCCAGAAAATTGTCATTATGCCTTCTCAAAGTGTTCTGATTCACTTGTTCTAATTCAGCATCAGATATTCATTATGCTTTTGCACATATACTGCCTGCAAGGATTTGTACCAAGGAAAGTTCTCTATGGCAAATTCTGTACAATTATAAGATGCAAGCTTAATTTAAGGATAAATGTCTAAAAGGATTAAGAAACAACATTATCTGGATGTTATAAATAAAAGGTTATTTCAATATTCTCTTTCAATGTTGATCTTGTCCATCTCCTTCATCTCAGCAAGGTAACAGATTAATATTTTAATCCTTTTTGTTAGCTTTATATCCTTAAGGCATTTCTGTTTTAAACTGTTTTCTTTATAAAAAGACAGAGGTAAAGTTAACAATGACACCTTAGTGCCTGGCATTACATTTTCCTAAGAAAACATGTTATTTCAAAACCATCGTATTGCTTTGTTTTTTATTTTTGCTTTATTTTTTATTTTTGCTTTAAACTATTCTACCAATGTAAATCATAACTTTAAATAAAAAAAAAACAACAAAACAAACAAACAAACAAACAAAAAAACCCAAAAAAAAAGTTTACAAATAAAACCCCAAAGAACCACCCCCCCCAAAAAACCTTTTGAAACCAGGAAGCCTTTGAAACAGTTACCATGTAATTTCTTCTGACCCACTGCAGTATTAAGTGACAAGAGTAGCTAAAATAAGCCAAGTAAACCAGCATTTATTTTCTAAAATTCATATGAAATTGGTATTATGTTCATAATTGAAGTTTTGCTTGGTTTTTTGTTTGTTTGTTTAAATCAATGACTGTTTAATAGGTATTTCAGATTAGGAACAGTGAAATTTAATGAACTGTGTGGTCAGTGACTGGTAAATCCATATTCACTTAAGTCTGGCAATTACATAATAATAGAAATACGTTCTCTACATTTAAACACTATTTAAGGTTTTATTGATATTTATTTTTCAATTTTAAATCCTGTTAATAATTATAATTGCTCTTTCTAAAGTAAGACATGCCTTTGATCCAGTACTGAAATACTTGCTATCTGCAGTACCATGCAATGACACCAATCATGTGCCAATAGAACCTGTAATCAGATCTGCTTGAAGATAAGATGCTGTTTATGGCTAATCAGTATAATTCAGCTATATTTTCAATATTTTTTTCTTGACTGCACGAAGTTTATGAGATGTCAGGGAATTTAAAATTAAAAAGCTTGATATCAAGATGACTTCAGATGCTTGTTTTCACAGCACGAAGATACACCAAGGTTAAGTCCCAGATATGATCTACATCTCATGTACATTTTCTGTATTAAGCTTCACACGAAATGAAATTTAATGTTTGGAAAAAAAAATTTCAGCTATACTTGCCCCAGGGCAGTGGAATAAAATCTCAGGAAACTAAAGGAATAGTATAATTTAGAAACTTCATTCTCATATCTTGCAGTCTTTTTAATTTGCTGATTTTTAGTATTTACTGTAAAGTAGGTACTAATGACTTTCTCTAAAGTAATGTGATTAGACATGAATGTGTTGGCCAGAACTTGAAGGTGAAGCTGCTAACATCTTTCCCGTATAGTGTACCTTTCACACCACATTTAGGATCTTCCAAACTCAAAGAAAATAGATTTTTATTAACATAGAAACTACATTACTGATATTCTTGAAAATCTAAAAGTCCAATTTACTACTAGAAAATAAAACTTTCACCTGCCCATTGTGTCCTTATGGACAGATTTGCATTTCTTGAAGGCTATATCCTGTGTGCATAAAAAATGGCTAGCTTGCTTCTGAAACGTAAATGCTGTAGGGATACTGTGAAGCAACCCCCAGGTTTTATTGTTGTCACTGACCTAAGTTTATATTCAGAAAAAATGCTTCTAACAATATAACTATGCCCTAGAAAGCAGTCTTCATGGGCTATAGGTACAGTGAAAAACCTGTTAAACTAAGCATTGTATGCATAGCAAGTGAACAGTATTTACTCTAAAGTCTAGAGACAGGATAAATAATATAGACGCTGAGAAATAAAAGGTGGAATATGTTCATCTTGTTTACCTAATTAAAAATTAAATGTCTCTGTGTAGTCTGCTTTATAGCCAATGGCAAGAATTAGTCACTTCTAGAGGCTGCAGTCTGATTCAGATGCACTCCAGAAATGCTTGTTTAATTCACTTGATAAGAAAGGGAGCCTAGGATTACATGTTTAACCATAGGTTTCTGACAGTTCCTGATACTTAAACTGTGTTTCAGATTAGATTATTTGAATTAATCCCTTTCAGAAAGACTAAAGTAGCAGCCATACACCAGGAGAAGTGGCAGAGTTGAAGCTAAGACCCAGTTCTCTCAATTGCCAGCTTAGCACACTGTTTACTAGTGCATGTTTTTATTCTTCTGGGGTTGCTACTGGCTTTGATTAAAAAAGGAAAACCATCTTAATATGCGTCTTCTGTCCTACCGTATGTATTGCTGGAGTCTGCAATGAATAAGACTGCCACCTATTGAAAGATCAGTGTTACGGTCATTCTTCTTAACAGCCTGCCAAGATAGGATTGAAAACCAGCTCTGCTCATCTGATAAAAATAGGAAGCATGATGCTCAAAAATGACTTTGCCATTTTTTATTTTAAAAAATGTATTTTGCTTTTGTAAACAAGAACGTTATGTTCTTTTATAATATACTTCAGATTTTCTCCTTGTCATTGTGAAGACATTTCAGTTGGACAAGAAATGTGAAGGAAGGGCAGTTAGAGTTACATGACAGGATTTGCCGTGGAAAAAAAATCATTTGCTTAAATATGGGTTGCTTGAAGGATCGCTGACATTTTGAATCACTATATTTCAGCTGTATTTTTTATTTAAACACAGAAATACATAGTGTTTGAGTATCTATTGGTGGTGGTGGTGTTAATATTAGAAGGTTATAAATCACTCCAGTAGCCAAAGGATATTTTGTGCATTTAAAGTTGCTTGATGGTGTTTTTGCTGATGAAAGGCTTCTTCATGGAAGACTGCATAAATAATGCAAATAGTCATTGTAGTATAAACAGAAGTGGACTTCTCAAGTACCCAGAAAGAAAAACCCAAGCAAGATGCCTGAAATTTATTACATATTTTTCCAAAATATATTATGGAATAAAAAAGCAGTTTTCAGCAAGTGCTTTGGCTTTTTCTTTTCAAGATAAGTTTCTGTTCTGTACCAACTTATGAAATGTAAGAAGCTGATCAGAATTAGGTACCATTAGGTAATAGAAAGTTAACATCAGAAAGGTAACAATAATAACATACTGGTTACCTGTTGCTAATAAATGCCTTAGGTGTTGACATTAAGAAGCAACAACTTTATTTGAATGCATTTAACAACCAGTAAATAAACATATTGACTATTCAGCCATCTCATACTTAATGCTAAGTAACCCTGGCACAAACTAGTGGATGTTTTCTTCTAGATGCAATTTTTCTGTTTCTTTTTTGAAGAGAAGTTACTCTTTATCTTTCCTTGTGTTTTCTTGTGAGATAATCATGTAGCTACAGAATTCTTGAAATGGAATTTAGTCAAAGAGGGAGACCAACATGCACAAGCCTGTAAGCCTCATGTGTAGTCACTTCATGCCTAAGAAAATCCCAGGTTTCCAATATTAGGAAATGAAAAGTCATGTCTCAAATGCAAAGCTCATGTGCTTCATCTATAACCTGACAAAATTGTTGTCATATAATAAATAATGAAAAGCTTCATATCATTAGAGCTTACAACCCTGGCACACCTCAATTCTTGTTGTGCTTCTGGTACTTACAGGGTTTCCTGTGATCTAAAGAAGCTTTCATATAATTTTAGGAATATCAGTTAAAAGAAAAAAAAAATTGTGCTGATTGCAATCATTTTCTATCCAAAATCAGTTTTAAAGGGATCTCAGTAACTACAGGTGGTTCTTGGTGGTTCTTGTCTTAGCCTTACTGTAATGGTAATTTAGTTTAGGAGATGTTTCCTCCACATCCAGTTATCCTGTGACTGTGAACATAGCATCAGTTAGACTTACTTCCCAGCATAGCATCTTTCTCACAAGTTTGCCTTTTAAAAAACCTCTGTGTGAGTTACTTGCAGCTTGTTTAGTTAGAAGGATCTAAAATGCTTTTGATTTCTGGCAACTTACTCTTTTGTTTTAAACTAGTTTTATTCTTCTGGAAATGCATTTTAATTGCTCCTCACTGAATGAATTCTTCCTTTTTCTGAAGTATTTAGTGATTAGTAATCACCAGTCTTTGAATGTGTTACCTCTTTAAAAGTTAAGGCATTACATTTCAACTAATGACAGTGGGGAGCTGGTACCCAAAAATCCATCACTGGGCTATTTGCACATTATTGCATTTGAGTAATTCCCTAAGATTTAGAGAATCGTAGAATCATAGAATAGTTTGAGTTGGAAATGACCTTAGGATCATCTAGTTCCAACCCCCCTGCCATGGGGAGGGATGCCTCGTACTAGATGACATCACCCAAGGCTCTGTTCAACATGGTCTTGAACGCTTCCAGGGGTGGAGCATTTACCACTTCTTTGGGCAACCTGTTTTAGTGCCTCACCACCTTCACAGTAAATAACTTCTTTACATCTTACCTGAACTTCTCTGTAGAAGTTTGAACCAATTACCCCTTGTCCTATCACTACAGTCCCTGATGAAGAGTCCCTCTCTAGCATCCTTTAGGCCCCCTTCAGGCCCCCTTCAGGCCCCCTTCAGATACTGGAAGGCTGCTATGAGGTCTCCAAGCAGCTTTCCCTTCTCCAGGCTGAACAGCCGCAACTTTCTCAGCCTGTCTCCATACGGAATTCACAGAAATTTTTCTTAAGAATGTCCAAAAGTTGAACTTATAAAAAAATGACTAATGTAGTCAAAAAGCTTTCATTGCTCCAAAAGAAATATCTTGTATAAGGGAGTGTGTAATACAGTGCAGAAAACATAAAAAGCTTAATTTTAGGTGATTTGGAGCATTCAAGTGAGTTGTTCTGTTTAATAAAAGCATTTACTGCTCTCTGTATATGAATTCAATTATCATCTGAAATCATTAATACCTCTTCATGCTTCTGTAAAGTTTCTTTTCTGTGATAAGCAGTGGAAAATAAGTCCTTGCTGTGCCTGCACAGCTCCAGTGTTTTCTGGAAGAAGAAAATGATGTGAAATCTAACAGTTAAATAAAAGACTGTAAAGTGGAAGCTGCATATTTTGTATGCTCATTGATTTTTAAATACAATAGACATGATGATTACCAAAGCTTTAAATTTAAGGAGGTTATCCTATGCATGGCATTCCTCTGACTTTTTTTTCCTTCTATTTCTAAACAACTGACAGGATCTATCAGCTCTTTAAAAGTCACTCCTGGTTAAATTTGATAAACCTAATGAGATATATGACCTTTCCCAATAGTCTTTTACTAGGGATCTCAAAGGACTGAAAAAGGGACAGGTGTTTCCTAACAGGTGCTTCCTTTCTGAGAACATGTTCTACCCTTTACCGAAGGCAGAAAGGTGGGATGTGACCACTTGAACTTGCAATGGACATAGCTGGCAATTTTTCAGACATGTTATTTCTAATGTAAATAGTGACATACTAAATTGTGACACCCAGTGCAGATTGTTTTCATCCTGGTGTGAAAAATTAGAAGCCCCAATTGTGGATGATCTGAAATTATAATATGAAGAGAACCCATTTAAAACACAAGAAAAAATTAATCAAGATTGTAATATGTATAGCTAAAAGGATGCTTGCCATTCTAAGAAGTGTCATCTTTCTGTAAAGAAACTACAAAGAAAACAGAGATGTTGTAATATACTTGAAGTGAAAATTGTTGATGCTTAGTTCCAGATTACTTCAATCTCTTTGGGCAGATAATCAGTCCTCAATTAAGTTCCTTTGGAATGATCAGCAGAAAGTTCAGAAAATTCCAACACATTCCCGCAAACAGTAAGAAGAACTTAAGTCCTTCAGTTCTGGGATGACACTAGATTGCTCATGCGTTCACACTGTCACCGGGTCAAGTGAGTACCCACTATTGGGTAATGCTTTCAAGTCAACCAGAGAGCTGTCAGAAATTTTTGAAGACAGTATTTATTGTCCTAATAAAACCAGAATACAAAAGTAGCAGAATTTCAATATATGATCTTGACAGACCATGCCAGGCTTATAAATAGTATGTGCATGGGTAGATCTGAGCTGCAAAATACACCATGGTGCCATTTTACAGGTTTGGGGACACCAAAGATTAACTGGAAGCTTCATAAGGTTCATGGGCACAGGTCATGAGGATAGCTGTAGCCTAGACAGGTCAGACAACAGCAGAGTTTCATGCCTGCAATTTGTGAAAGCCGGCTTGACTGGCCTACACTGATGTTATAATTTTACAAGTAAACACCAGGAAAAGGAAGTTCACCTACTTCCTACAGTAAGCACAGGAGGCTGAACTCATGAGCGGTTGACCCCACAAAGGATGACTACATGAGCTAATGAAGCACTTGGCACATAGTGCACATTGACATTAATTCACTTGAAGTTTTATGCCTTTGAGGAAATAAGAAATCGTAAGCTACTATAGTCCAGTGCACCATTTTGTAAGTCTGAAAAAGTAAACTTTTAACATTTTGACTTTTCCTCAGAAATTGAGGGAAATTCTAGTGAAAATTATTTCTGTTCACTGTAACTTCATGGAAAGACATTTCTTCATATACTGTAAAGGAAATAAAGTTTTAAAAAACCCAAACAAACCTAATATCTTTCTAAACAATAGCTAAAGCTGTTATCTAAGGTGCAAAAAGGGAAAAGGTAACCATGACTGCTCAGTGTTGTGTTGTTTAGTAGCTCTAATGCTACTTTTCCACACAATATTCTTCCTTGAAGTGCACTTCAGAGAACCTGCTGCCATCCTGTTGTGTTCACAGTGTAGCAATGTATAACTTCAAGCCTCAAGTTCATACAGCCATGAGGTGACTGGCTATACAGTACAACAAAGTGGAAACCAAGTAAAGTGATGAGGTTTGGAGACAGATTTTTTGATACACTGGAACAGACTGCCCAGAGAAGTTGTGGATGACCCCTGGATGTGTTCAAGGCCAGGCTAGATAGGGCTTTGAGCAACCTGATTTAGTGGAAGGCGTCCCTGCCCTTCTAGATGGCTGAGAGCTTGGAGCTAGATGATCTTTAAGGTCCCTTCCAACCCAAACCATTCTATGATTCTGTGATACTCATCAGTCATTTTATTTGATATTTTCAAGCAAAGGCTGGCTGAATAAATTTGGTCATAATTCAAGTTCACTAAAAAATATTAGTTAAGGAGACCGTAATTTATTCATCAACATTTTAAGATGGGAAAATGTGAAAAATGAAAGTTTAATTTTGGAATTAAGGAAATTTTTGCCATTTAATTTTGAAGTAAAACAAAACAAAAAAAAAAAAATCCCCAGGGCTTGTCTCACACTATTTTAACTTCTGCACTTTTATGCCTCAAATATTTATGCCAGCTGAGAAACTGAATAATCAAATGCTTGAACTTCTAGTAGTATGAATGCTCTTATTCAGATGTTTATTGTCTCACCTGATGTGTTTTCAAACCACCTGGAATAATTTCTCAACCACTCATCTTGTGATTATCTTTGTTGCAGATTTATTGTTCTTCTCTGAAGTGTACAAGATGGTAAGATGATCATCTGAAATCTATGGCTGTGTCCAATAGTGCCTCTCCCTTTTTTCTTTTCCAGTGCAAAGTACTTGAAATTCACCATAGATAGTAGAAATTGTGTTGTATTAAGCCTAATTTATTATAGAATTAATGATTACATGCCAGGACTACTCACATGCTTAAGGTTTAAGAACAAGTTTAACTTGATTAACATTAACTTATAATACAGCATTATCTTTTCTGTACTGACATCTTTTAAAAAGCATGTTCAAAGAAGTTCAAACAATTCAAATTAGGCTTTCAGAAATTTTGTTTGTAAAACAAATGCTTAAAAAATCCTTGCTAAAACCTCAAGGTTAATCTAAATATTTTTTTCAGTGTACAAAAACTGTATTGAGTAATTCTTGGTTTAGCCATGGCCACAATTCTACAGTGGAATAACTGTAGCCATTATTATGGCTATAATCACAACTGTCAGCAACTGAAAATACCAATTTTATAATGTAGAATTTCATCTTTATTTAATACTGAGGCAACTAGGACAATTATGTGGGCTCATAATCAGATATTAATGGGCCTTCTTAGTTATTAAAATAATCAATTGGATTATTTCCACATTTCTTTTTTATTAGGTTCTGCAACTCACTTTTAAAAAATATTGTTATGCATTTATTCTCTGAGATCCAAATGCTGTTATTCTAAAGATCCCCAGAAATTGTATGTATTTTTATAATGATGAAGGAGATTTCTAAAAATTAAGTATTTGAAAGAAAAGCTATAATTTTAAAGCTATAAATTCATCTTATTCAAATGCACAGGAACTTAATTTGTGTAAACAATTGTTCATAACTTCACTTATAATAAGTTATGAGCAAAGATGGTATTAATTAGGTCTTTATCTCTTCAATATTTCATTTATGTGTCTGTCTCTAAATCAATATTACATTACAGTTTTTAATGCTGAACAAAAAGTGTATAACATATTAGAATGATCTGAAAATCCAGAGAAGATAAAAATGTTTATTAAGAAAGCTTCATAGTAATAGAGGTCAGCTAGTATCTTTTCAGAATTTGAAAGAATATTTTCTAATTTGCATAAGTCTAAATTAAAGATAAGCCCCAAGTATGAGATGTATAGCTTTTTTACACAAAGCCACTCCCTGGATTTATCAATCGTGCTTTTCGTGATGGTATTTTGAACAATTCTGCCTGAAAGAAAAAAATACCAGACTAATTTAAATTTAGACAAATTACAGTATGTTTCACAACACAGAAGAAATCCCTGATTAAAAATTCTAATCAGAGACTTATGACCCTCCCCATATCTTTCATCCTTGACTGATTCCTCAAGTCTTGTTTTCACTTGTGTTTTGGCAGCTCTTTCTGTCTCTTTCTTAGTAAACTGATCTGCTATTTTCACTTTGCCCTCCACATATCCCATTGCATGTGTTTTTGGTGTTTTCTCCTGAACTTGTCACATTTCAAGTCTTGCTTTCAAAGTTTCTAGCTATTTAACATCTTTTTAACTCAATATATATCAAAAACCTCCTCTGTGTGTGTGTGTCTCTTTATGTGTGTGCTGCAGTACCTGCTGTTCGAAAAAGTACTGCTTTAGCTCCCCATCTTAAAAATTCAGTTTGAGGATTCTGTAAAACAATGCAAAGACTCGCTGCATTCAGTGTGGTATAAATTAGACTATCTCCTCTTTCGATTTTTTTAAGTCCAACCTTTTAGTTGGCTGTATCTGTCTATTTTTTCATTGTATAACTTGACCTCATAAAGAGGTTCCTTTCTATAAGGAAATTATAAACAAGATAGATTTTCTTTATTTAACTCCAAAAAACCCACATGGCACTATGCAAAAAATAAAAATCAGCCTGCAATATATGGTTTGTGCATACCATCTTCAAGAAGATAAACATTTGCACAAAGATTTTGTTAGGAGCTGCCAAGAACATTTATGCAAGAGCCTAGCAGTCATGTTCACAGTATACAAGTCAATCTGATAAGGCAGGAAGAATTTAAAATTTTACAGCATCAGCAAAAAACTCATGGAAAAGTAAATAAAGTTAGAGGGTACTCAGAATATATCTTAAGACCAAAATCACCTTGTGTGAACACAACTCAGGCTCAGTAGTGTAGTACATCATTGCACTGATAACTGAAATCATAGTAATAACAAGAATAATACCACTTAAATCTAAACCAAATTTAGAAAGTGTACCCATATCTTCATAAAACTCTACAGAACTAATTAACTCTACCTGTTGCAGTGTAAAATATGTGCAGATTGCCTGTCTATA
Source organism: Lathamus discolor (assembly GCF_037157495.1). Classification (NCBI taxonomy): domain Eukaryota; kingdom Metazoa; phylum Chordata; class Aves; order Psittaciformes; family Psittacidae; genus Lathamus; species Lathamus discolor. The sequence goes on along the minus strand of NC_088884.1, from coordinate 47,133,633 downwards.
GACCCTGAGCATCTCACTGAAAAGACTGCCTTTTCTGTCTGAAAATCAGTCAGTGCACTGTGGAAGTAACTAAGTTAATTTCTTGATATTGATGATAACTAGTTGTCCAGGTAATCATATATTCGTGGTAGATTTAGTACTATGGAAAGCACTAAATTAGTGTGGAAGATCATGATAAATAGGGTTAACCATAAGGAAATGTGAAAGCCCTCATAATTTTCCCCTTTCCTGAAATTTGTTTCATATTTTTCTTGCACCTAATTTGAAATAGTTATTATAGATATTGAAATATTAAAGATATAAAAGCATATTATCTGCAGCTGTATTATGGTGCCAATGAGAAACTTTTCACTGACTTCAGAAGAACCACCTTATTCATCCTTCAATCCATTTCTTGCTCTTTGTCTGTGACTTCTGATGTAGTGGCTGTAGTTTTATTCAAATATGTGTGGTTTTAGAGGGAGAACTGAAGGCCGGCCGGAAGTTATACGCTTATTGCAAAAGCAGCAGCAAAAAAGCCACTAAAGTCTAAAGGACTTCCAGAAGTCTTTTAATACAACTAAATAGAAAAACCACATAAAAAAAACCATAGTGATATGAGCACTGGACAATAGAATAGGGTGGCTACATTTTTTTATCTCCTTGTAATATTTAAACATCAAGGGTAACAGTGTGCTATGATAAAAAAAATAGCCACTTCTCTACAGATGGAAGGAACAGGAGCTCTTAGGTGAGAGTCACATGATAGAGACACCTTTTGAAAAAGGCCTTGAGAGTGGCAGTGTTTTGAGAGTGTCTCTGGAACATCTTCTGTAATTGGCTTTTCACTAATCTTGTATGTTTGAGCATTTAGAGTGTTACACGTTATTAACAGTAATGAGAGGATATGAGAAGTTTGATAAATATGGATAGTCTAATATGCCTGTTCTCTAATGACAGAGTTAAATTAGAATTTACCATAGTAAGTTTGTTTATTTGAGAATTACATAGTCCAGATGAAGGAGTGGAGTCTGACACATCACAGAACTTCTACAAATCAGCAACAAATGTAATGTGGAACATAAATGAGAACTGCGAGCAGAACATTTGTTGTGAGTGATAGTTTTCCTGTCCAAGAAAGTATCAAATTAGATTATCCTACCTCTCCAGAGCCCTCTCAAACTGGTTTGTTACCTGAAGTTAATAAATCTTGATTAGTTTTTCTACCACATAAAATAGTTTCAGCACTTCCAATTAAGTCAATGATCAGCTAGTGTCTGTTCAGGATGCTGCTTAAATCTATTTTACCTCCAATTTCAACCTTGTGGAAGTAATCTCTGCAAGATGGTAAAGTTAAATTTTTATCTTGGTCTATTACACATCACAGTAAGAGTCTGAGACATGACTTGAAATAGAACACTATTACAAGCGCTTTATGGATTTAGGCAGTCTGCCTAGCTGTTTTGCTGATTAGAATGTTCACCTAATCAAGCTTCGTTGCTGATCAATGAGACTTTATGCACTTTTAAGTATAATTCTGCAAATATAAGGACGAAGCCAATCATTTTGTCTTATTGTTGGAAGATTAATATTATTTTCTGTTCACATATTTCACTATTTTACTTCAGATAGCCACACACAACTCATATGAAAGTAAAGAGGAAAAGTTCATAATTTAAAAGACAAAAGGCTTAAATCTAATTTTTAAAATGTTTTGATGCAGCTATAGGAAGTTTAGGTTTTCAATATATTTAGTGAAAAAATCCTGTTGCAATGGTATACTATTTTAGAAAGCTTGTTAATTCAGTCCAGGTTAGAGTCTTTGGATATGTAATCAGATTGGAAGATTTTCAGGTATAGAACCTTCCAATTCTGTATTCCTAATTCCTTGAAGTCTCATGGAATGACCTGATTCTTCTCTTCTCATTACAAGATAAAAACATTGAAGAACTGCATTACTAAGGCACATGAAAACAAGCAAGGTGCTTGGTGACAGCCAGCATGGCTTCACTAAGGGGAAATCCTGCCTGACCAATTTGGTGGTATTCTGTGATGGGGTTATGGAACTGATGGACAGGGGTAGAGCAGTTGATTTAATCTACCTGGACTTATGCAAAGCGTTTGACACTGTCCCACATGACATCCTTGTCTCCGAGGTGGAGAACTCGGTGGATAAAGCACTGACTGGATGGCCGCACGCCAACAAAAAAAGAGTTGTGGTCAACGGCTCAGTGTCCGGCTGGAGACAAGTAATGAGTGGTGTCCCTCAGGGACTGGTGTTGGGAATGGTCTTGTTCAATATCTTTGTCGCTGACAGAGACAGTGGGATTGAGTGCGCCCTCAGCAAATTTGCCGATGACACCAAGCTGTGTGCTTCAGTTGATATGCTGGAGGGAAGGGATGCCATCCAGACGGACCTTGACACGCTTGTGAGGTGCGCTGATGCCAACCTCATGAAGTTTAACTGTGCAAAGTACATGTTCCTACACCTGGGTCGGAGCAATCCCAGGCACGGCTACAGACGGGGCAAAGAAGAGATTCAGAGCGGCCCTGCAGAGAAGGACTTGGGGGTGCTGGTCAATGAGAAAATGAACATGATCCGGCTTCAGTGTGGTCTCAGCCCAAAAAGCTGACTGTATCCTGGGCTGCATCAAAAGGAGCGTGACCAGCAGGTCAAAGGAGGTGATCCTGCCCCTCTACTCTGCTCTCGTGAAACCTCACTTGGAGTATTGTGTACAGTTGTGGTGTCCTCAACATAAAAAGGACATGGAACTGTTGGAACAAGTCCAGAGGAGGGCCACAAGGATGATCAGGGGACTGGAGCACCTCCCGTATGAAGACAGGCTGAGGAAGTTGGGGCTGTTCAGCCTGGAGAAGAGAAGGCTGCGTGGAGACTTCATAGCAACCTTCCAGTAACAGAAGGGGGCCTATAAGTACGCTGAGGAGTGACTCTTCGTCAGGGACTGTAGTGACAGGACAAGAGGTAACGGGTTAAAACTTAAACAAGGATTTAATTTCAACTTTTAGAAGGAAAACCAGAGGTATCTCAAATTTGATATATGACAAATAATCTGAATGGAAATGAGGTTGCAATGAAGACATATAAATGTAGACATTTGCATGTGTACTGATATGTTTAAGTTTCTATTAGAGAACTACCAAACAAAACTTACAGAACAGCTCAATTCAAGTGAATATACAGGGATTAGTTAGCTGAACAGTTTTGAGATTTTACTAGTTACATTGTTTGGGATGTTGATTGTGTAGTCTGAACACAAGTTTCCACCCATGGTGCCATCTCAGAGGTCAGCACTGGTAAGTCATAGGACCTAAAGTGTGATGTCTTTCAGCTAACAGCTGGAGCTCCAAACTCTGGTGCACTGCAGATGGTATTGAATGCCTATGCCTAGCCATCTGCATCAAGCCCTAGAGTTGTATTAACTTGGAGGGAAATTAGACATCAGTTCATTTTGAAGACACCTAATTTTAGGTTACGTAAACTGAAATGAAATTCCTAGCCATGTCTTTCACATGAGGCATTTTCCCGATGGACTCTGACCCAATACAACCGGAAAACTTTTAATAATCTGTTGAGAAGTATGCAATGCAATACTTTAGAAGCTGAAATGCTTCTGCTAATCAGGAATTTTCTGTTATTTCCTCCTGAATGTAAAGGAATATGTGAGGCAAGGGCATATGTGAGAAGCAGAAAATAATTAAAAAAAAAAAAGAAAGGAAATTTATTGCTCATAAACAACATGTATATTTTTTTAAGCTCAGTTTTAGGTTTTTTTTTTAAGCCACAAGACAGAAAGGAAGAGACAAGGGTCATGTGAGGCAAATAAAAGCAAAAATAACTCTGAAAAGTTTGATTCTTTTACCTCAACCAAAATCTTATGAAAAGACAATGTTAAGAAGAAAAAGTAAAGTCAGATTAAATGACTAAATGATTTTCATATAACCTCTGAAAACATAATGCAATATTGTTTCATGAGAACTTTCTCACTCTGAGGCTTAAAATCTGCTTGTGTCACTTGCCTGTCTACCCTCTCTCTTGCGTTCATAAGCAGATGTAATGACCAAGATAAGCATATCGATTTTGATTCTGAGAGAGAAACAATTCATTTCATGATGAACCTGGATCTTCGAGCCAGTTGCCCACTTATGTTGTTGGAGTAGTTAAGCACAGAAGAGATTTTCTTGGTACTATTTTCTCTGTATTACCTTTGACACCTTTATATCTGGAAAATTTCAAGAGTTTCCTGTAATGATCCATTCTGGACTTCGAAGGAAATAAGTTTTCTCTTAGCATCTCTAGCTTCTGGGTCCTGTTTAAATTGAAAAACTGAGCTGACAAGAAAGGTTGAAAAATGTTTGACAAGAAATGTCTAGACAATTCAAAATCTCAAGGAAGTTTCCTTGGGAGACCAGGTCCAAATATGAATGAAGATTTGGGAAAGATCAGCAAATAGTTTTAGAGTTGTAGTAAATATCTTTAAAAGTAACAGTTTTGAGAAGATGTAAGAGCCTCAGAAAAATTTGGTCTTTACCTTATGAGAATGTCAAAATTTAGTCAGATTTGATTTGGAGAATTTCAAGAGAAAACCACCATAACTGCCCAAGACCAAACCTATTTCTACTTTAACCAATCTGATTTTACAAAATTGAAAAAATTGCCTCACAAAACTCTGAATATAATTCTCCATTTGTTTCTGAAATGGGATCTTTCAGTTAAATCCTAATCTTTGACCGGTTTTTAGGGGATTTTTGTAGTGTATTTCTTCATGGAATTGACAGCTCAATTAAACAGTATGATTATAAATACTCAGGAGTGAAGCATGTCACTCAGTTTGTCTATAAAGTATAAGTAAACCCACAAAAAATGTACAAAAGCAGTGAGCAAATAATTCACCTTAATTATTTTAACACATAATTTCATCAGCAATTACTTGCATTTGTGCCTTAGAAAAAGACATTTCATCAATTCCAATTTGCAGAAACAATTTTCTGCTTCTTTAATTCCATAGAAACCACCTTCTTGGGAAACAAATTCGGATGATCTAGCCAGAAAATTATAACAAGTATCCCTCACACCACTCTATCTGTGTTTTCAGTCCACTATTGTAATCTATTAACAAGTGGTGCACAGAAAAATATAGCATTAAATGCATGAGCAGTATAATTCACTTTTACCTAAGCAGTCTCCAAAAAACAGACACATTTGGTGCAGGCAGTAAGATAGTCTCTTTCAAGCCATTATTGATGGGGCTTGTATTTTGTTTGATCGGAACACTTTTTGTATTTAATAAAATGTTTTTCCTCCCATTGTCTCAGCTTCCTTATTAATCAGGCCTCAGCATATTTTGCCACAGACACAACTTGTGCAATAGCTCCTTTTACAAAGAGATATGAATGCAAAGGATTCTTTTTCCCTTTTACATTAGTTACCCTTCTGTTGAAAGTGATAGCTTTCAGCTTGCCAGGAAACGTGCATTTTGATTTCTTGCTATTGTATAATAAGCTTGTCATTACAAGGAGCAGCTTGTGCAGCTGTGTTCAGGTGGCACTGCAGGGTGACCTGTACTTCCCTTGCCAATCAGGACAATGAGGAGAGAAAACAGATAACAGGCAGAATGCTGCAGATATTGAGGTAAAGAATCACAAAGTGAATTGTTTTTGGCAAAGATAATCTTTTCCCTTAATTTAACAGACAAAATATGGCTAAAATTTTCCACCACCTTGTCACAAGTTCCATGGAAAGTGACGTCCGAGCTCTCCATACAGAGTATTGGGTACACCTTTCCAGATTTCCCTGAAAATAACAGAGGCTGTTTAACTTAGATGTACATTGTGGTCATCTCAGTGAAACAATATTTATAGAATAAACAATGTTCAAAACTGCTGCACACAATCAAGGTAAATGTATAAACTTGCTATTAAAAAAGAAACAAAATAGTTATAACTTCTTCCGAGCATTTTGCGTAGTGAAACCCCTCTTAAAAAATCCTCAGATGTTTCTATTGCTCAGCATCATTATCTAACACATAGGATGATTATATATGGTAGCAAATTTGAGTAGGTAATGCTTATAGTAAATATGGAAGATGTGTAGTGCTACCTACCATGAATTTCCTCATACTTTGTAATATAAACTGGCTGCATAGAAAGAATAGCCCAAAAAATTTTGAAACCATGCTTCAGAAAAGTAAGCATAATGCTGCACTGACACATCACCATAAAATCAGTACTGAGACTCTTGTAAAAGATTCTCAAGAAGCATTCATTCTGTGCAACAAGTTGCTTCCATAAGATGTCTGAGAAAAGGCTAGTCCTGTATTTGTCATCTGACTAAAGACTGGTGAACACACAAAGTAGATCATAGACATGGTGGAAAAAAAATGTCAAGAAGTGGTTTTCACTAGTGACTGCTCTTCATGAGATCAAACAAAATACTTATCCTCATTGGAAAAGCAAAGGGAAATAGGACAAGATTAATTAAGGTAACCATGGTTTTTATTCAGTTTGTTATAAAATTTCAATTTGTAGAAACCAAACTGAGAAATGCATAACTAGTTGAACTCAATGTTTTATGTCTCTAAAAGAATGAATTAAGACCTGTAGGATGTAATTGTATTTAGAAAAACTATTATGTTGCTATGTGGTACCGGGACAATCCTGATTAGCCTTGATTTGTATCAGTGCACAAATGTCAAGGTGGGGTTTAGCTCGCTGTTTCTGGCATAAGATTTTCCATACTTACGGGACTGAGAAAAAACTTTTATAGAAGTAATAAGAAACAAAGAAAGCTACTATTCCACAACATTTTAAAATGAAACTGTAGAGGAGAACTAATCTCCTCTAAATTAAGTGCTCATTTACTTTTTTGTTTTTTAAATGCTGTTCAGTACAAGAAGACATGGAGATTGAGAAGCCTGTAAGTATGCTGGCTGGCTGGATGTCAATTGCTCAAAAAAAAAGTCTTTTATGAAGATTTAGTAGTTTCAGCTTATATACTGTTACATGTATTTAGTGACGGCTGAGGTAATAACTATGATATAATTGTAATGTGATGAATACAATTATGTTTAGCTGACTTCCTGTACACAGATGATTTCTAATTCAATAGATAAACATTCGGTTGTTAGCAAGCAGAGATATGATGCAGAAGAAACATACCATGTCTGGTCCGACATCTGAGAGTATGGAATGCCAGCATAGAAAAAAATAAAAAGAGATTTTACTAACATAATAAGAGAAAAAAATATAATAAAAACCATAGAGCTGTGTTCAATAATAGAGAGAAGAAAATTCTCAGTTATTGTATGAAAACAACATTTCAATTGTACTGGGACACTACTTTACTGTGTTCCCATGTGAAGTCTGAATTTTCATTTAATTACCATTAGGGCTTAATTTTTTTTTTTTTTTTTTTTTACAAATTAAATATTGAATGATATTGAAGTTCATAGAATCATAGAATCATAGAATAGTTAGGGTTGGAAAAGACCTCAAGATCATCTAGTTGCAAACCCCCTGCCATGGACAGGGACACTAGACCATCCTACACAAGGCTTCATCCAACCTGGCCTTGAACACCGCCAGGGATGGAGCACTCACAACTTCCCTGGGCAACCCATTCCAGTGTCTCACCACCCTAACAGGAAAGAATTTCCTCCTTATATCCAATCTAAACTTCCCCTGTTTAAGTTTTAACCCATTACCCCTTGTCCTGTCACTACAGTCCCTGATGAAGAGTCCCTCCCCAGCATCCCTATAGGCCCCCTTCAGATACTGGAAGGCTGCTATGAGGTCCCCACGCAGCCTTCTCTTCTCCAGGCTGAACAGCCCCAACTTCCTCAGCCTGCCTTCATACGGGAGGTGCTCCAGTCCCCTGATCATCCTCGTGGCCCTCCTCTGGACTTGTTCCAGCAGTTCCATGTCCTTTTTATGTTGAGGACATCAGAACTGCACACAATACTCCAGGTGAGGTCTCACAAGAGCAGAGTAGAGGGGCAGGATCACCTCCTTCGACCTGTTGGTCACACTCCTCTTGATGCAGCCCAGGATATGGTTGGCTTTCTGGGCTGCGAGCGCACACTGCTGGCTCACGTTCATTTTCTCATCGACCAGCACCCCCAAGTCCTTCTCTGCAGGGCTGCTCTGAATCTCTTCTTTGCCCAGCCTGTAGCTGTGCCTGGGATTGCTCTGACCCAGGTGTAGGAACATGTACTTTGCACAGTTAAACTTCATGAGGTTGGCATCAGCCCACCTCACAAGCGTGTCAAGGTCCGTCTGGATGGCATCCCTTCCCTCCAGCATATCAACTGAAGCACACAGCTTGGTGTCATCGGCAAATTTGCTGAGGGCGCACTCAATCCCACTGTCTCTGTCAGCGACAAAGATATTGAACAAGACCATTCCCAACACCAGTCCCTGAGGGACACCACTCATTACTTGTCTCCAGCCGGACATTGAGCCGTTGACCACAACTCTTTGCGTGCGGCCATCCAGTCAGTGCTTTATCCACTGAGTTCTCCACCTATCAAAATGATGTCTCTCCAATTTAGAGACAAGGATGTCATGTGGGACAGTGTCAAACGCTTTGCATAAGTCCAGGTAGATGAAATCAACTGCTCTACCCCTGTCCATCAGTTCCGTAACCCCATCACAGAATACCACCAAATTGGTCAGGCAGGATTTCCCCTTAGTGAAGCCATGCTGGCTGTCACCAAGCACCTTGCTGTTTTTCATGTGCCTTAGCATGCCTTCCAGGAGAAGCTGCTCCAAGATTCTGCCAGGCACAGAGGTGAGACTGACTGGTCTGTAATTCCCTGGATCATCCATTTTTCGCTTCTTGAAAATGGGGGTTATATTTCCCTTTTTCCAGTCATTAGGAACTTCACCTGACTGCCATGGCTTTTCAATTACGATGGCCAGTGGCTTAGCAACTTCATTTGTCAGCTTCTTCAGGACCCGCGGATGGATTTCATCAGGTCCCATGGACTTGTGTACATTCAGGCTCCTAATATGGTCTTGAACCACATCCTCTCCTACAGTGGTCCTAGGGTCTTCATCCTACCAGTCCCTGCGTCTGCCTTCCAAGACTTGGGTGGTGTGGTCAGAGCCTTTGCCAGTGAAGACCAAGGCAAAGAAGTCATTAAGAACCTCAGCCTTCTCCAAATCCAGGGTAGCCAGCTCTCCCGAGGGGCCTACATTGTCCCTAGTCTGTCTTTTATTCGCTACGTACCTATAGAATCCCTTTCTGTTATCCTTAACATCCCTAGACAAGTTTAATTCTAACTGGGCCTTAGCTTTCATCATTCTCATTCAAATTTTGCTATGTGATTTGGTTGCAAAACATTCTGTACTGATGTTGCAAAAAATCTCTTTGCTACAATCATTAACAACATTAATGGTATTGGTCCAAGACAAACTTCAGTGGTTGTCATAGAATCATAGCATCATAGAATAGTTTGGGCTGCAAAAGACCTTAAGATCATCTAGTTCCAAACCCCTTTCATGAGCAGGGACACTTTACATCAGATTATGTCACCCAAGGCTCTGTCCAACCTGGCATTGAACACTGCCAAGGATGGAGCATTTACCACTTTGGTCTACTCGTTCCAGTGCCTTACTACCCTCACAGTAAAGAACTTCCTTATATCCAATCTGAACTTTCCCTGTTTAAGTTTTAACCCATTACCCCTTGTCCTATCACTACAGTCTTTGATGAAGAGTCCCTCTCTAACATCCTTGAGGCCCCCTTCAGATACTGGAAGGCTGCTATGAGGTCTCCAAGTAGCTTTCCCTTCTCCAGGCTGAACAGCCCCAACTTTCTCAGTCTGTCTTCATACAGGAAGTGCTCCAGCCCCCTTATTATCTTTATGGCCATCCTCTGGACTTGTTCTAACAGTTCCATGTCCTTGTTATGCTGAGGACACCAGAACTGCACACAATACTCCAAGTAAGGTCTCAAGAGAGCAGATAGAGGGGCAGGATCACATCCTTCAACCTGCTGGTCACACTTCTTTTGATGCAGCCCGGTGTACAGCTGGTTTCCTGGGCTACAAGTGCACACTGCCATATCATGTTCAGTTTCTCATCTGCAAACACCTCCAAGTCCTTTTCTACAGGGCTGCTCTGAATCACTTATCAGATAACTGACTCCAATTTTGTAATATGCTGTGAATAACTATTGGTTTAATATGTATCAAAATTTTCCTTTTCAAACTAGTTTTCCATCCAGCTTAATGTTTTCTTATCTATAGCATGTTTCTCTCTTAAGAAAGTGTTATGCAAGAGAAACCTAAAAGTTTATGAGTGTCCTGGGTTCAGCAGTAGCAGTCATTTTTTTCCTTCTTAGTAGCTGGTGCAGTGCTGTGTTTTTGACTTTCAGCTTGAGAACAATGCTGCTAACACCAATGTTTTTAGCTGTTGCTAAATAATGTTTACTTCGGCCAAGGATTTTTTGAGTCACGCTCTGCCAGGGAGGAGGGGAAGCTGGGAGGAAGCAGAAACAGGACAACTGACCCAAACTAACCAAAGGGATATCCCATACCACAGCACGTCATGCCCAGTATATAAACTGGGAGCTGCTACCCGAAAGGACTAGATTGCTGCTCAGGTTGGGCTGGGTGTCTGTCGGTGGGTGGTGAGCGGTTGTGTTCTCTTCCCCTGTTATTTCCCTTATCATTATTATTATTGGTGGTAGCAGTAGTAGTAGCTTTGTGTTATACCTTAGTTACCAGACTGTTCTTATCTCAACCAGTGGGAGTTACATTCTTTTGATTCCCCTCTCCATCCCTCCAGGAGCAGGGGGAGGAAGAAGGGAGACGAGTGAGTGAGTGGCTGCGTGGTTTTGAGTTACCGGCTGGGCTTAAACCATGACAATATATATATTGCATACACTTTGTCCACTTTCCATTAAAGATTGTCCTTTCTGCACAGAGAAAATGAAATTCTTTTGAGCTGGTTTGTTCTTATCATGAGCCAAAATTGTCTGAGTTATTTTCTTGCCTCTGTACACTAGAACTTAAGATTCTGCATACCTGAGGAGAGACTTTTATTCAGATCACTGCAAAGTTTCAGCAATTCTTATAACTTAATTTCCTTTTTATTTTTTTTTTGGTTGTTGTTTAAATACTTAATTTTAATAGAGCAGTAGTTGTTTTTTGTATAATACTCATGTTGTTCTTGTTGCCTTAATGTGAGATCTTGGTCCCATCTCCGTCACATTTCATGTGAATTACAGGTGCATTTGTTTAACATAAAGATTTCACTTGACTGCAAGAAAAGAAAGCTTCTATTTATAATTATGTGTTTGTGCAGTGGTTTAATGTCATTTAGAACAGGTATGTTGCAAGTCTCATTTCCATTGCCAGAATGAGACAAACTTCGAAATGGAGATTGTTCATTCTTCCTTCTATTCTACAAAGCAAGAAATTAACATTTTTAAGACAATAAAATATATACACAAATATTTTACTGAAAGGCTGTGTCATCTTTGCTGAAGGGAGTTGTTTTTACAGTAAAGCAGGCAACAAGTTCTCTAGCTTCTTTGTGTATTCATGTGCTTAGCTATATCAAGAGGTAAAACTAATAGCCTTGCTACCACAAAGATATGAACCTCTGAAAAACAAATTCTTGCATGTTGCTACTCAGAAAATACATGTGTTTTTAAGCAGGAAAGCCAGAATATCAAGCCTGATTTTTTACTAGCTCAATAATGGACTTGATTTAGTAAAAACATTGATAATCATATCAAATATGCCAAAGTGTAATTGACTAGAACAAATACTTAAATATGAATTAATCCTTTCTCATTTCTTTCTTAGAATATCAGTAAATCTTACTACAATAAATGCACCTCCTACATATGATTGACTGGAAGCAGATTTCTGTATGTAGACAGGAATATCACAGGAATTTTAAACAGAAAAAAAGTTTATTTACTACAGATAGAGGAAATAAATTTATTATTTCCCTAATTTTCCTCCATATGTATCCTTCCTACTAGCAATCTGTCTTTTATTAGCTTGTCTTCTGAACACTAAGGTAATATAGATATGAGCCAGACTTAGCTAAAAGTGTCATAAAAAAGCCCTAGTCTAGCAAAAAAAACACCAAACCTCTTATTGTCATATGTATCAGATCAAGTTTAATCCTTCCATCTTAAGCCCTCTTCTAACAGAAATGTCTTATCATGTGCTTACATATAGAAATATATAGAAATGTCCTACTTTTTTTTCTTTTCTACATTCATATGTTGTTTTCAATAGCTCTGCAAAATGCATTTAAAAAGTAATGGTTTGGTGGGTTTTTTTTGTCAGTGAAAGGGAAAAACAGCACTGAAAGGAGCACATTATACTGCACAAAAATATTCTTGCAGCTAAAGATGGATGAAACCAGTTCAGGTCACTGTCAGCTCCTTGTTAAACTAAATTAGAGAAAAAGTTTCACTGAGATTCTGAAGCATCCTTTTAGCTTCTATCATTTCACAGAGGTTTTATTTTTCAAATTCCTCCTGGAGTCACAAGTGTGGATGCTTTAATGATAGGAAATAGCTTCTAACCACATTTAACTGCTTAAGCAAATTCTTGTAGGTAATTGCATGTCAAAATTATCTCCTGCTATTTTGAAGAATTGGGTGTACTGGGGGTCAAGATGTAACAATATCTAAACTATATCTTTTATAGAACCTTTGACCTTAAGATGTTCTACTTGACTCCTAAAGAAAGACAAGGAATTGGCCTTTTGCAGTTTCCTCTTATTTTTGCTGATGACAAATATAGTCCTATGTTTTGTGCTCTTTACAGTTACCTGTTCTTAAAGTAGATGTTATTGTTGTTAGGTAAAAGGTTTTTCTAATGGGCCTGATAGTTTAGATGCATGAATTTTTGTGCTTCAACTCAAGATCATTTTTCTTATTTGCAAGTTGGGGAAAGTAAAAAAGAAAAATCCATTTCCAAAGTCTGAAGTTGGAATTTAAAGACATTACTCAGAGAAACCAAAGATCTTAATTATAATTTCTGTTAACTTATTTATTGTTTCAACTATTGTGAAAGTACTTGCTCTTATAAAATTTATGGTCAAATCTTGTGGATTAAAATGGTTGAAGCTAGCAGGTAAAGATCAACTTTGACCTGCTTATAAGTCTTCCTATGAAGTTTTCCAGGTTTTCTATAATTATTTACAGCTGCCTGATAATTGATATAATTATAGCTGACAACATAGCTTAAAAAAAAAATGCAACAATGAAGAAATCTGTGGCTGGAAGTGGGCATTGACTTGCTTTAACTACCCTTTGTAAATAAAAGGCTGTCTAACGGAAATATTTTTTTTTTTAATTAAAAAAATACAAAACACAGTGAATGAATTCTAATATTCACAGATGTGTTTCCAGTTTGCAAGTTCAGGGGGGGTTGTGGTTGTTTTGACTTTGAAATTTTTTTTTGAGAGGGAATATGGTGTGTCAGATTTCAGGTTGAAGTATTTTGTATTTCCTTTGGCTGCCTTTTTATTTTCCAGAAGCAAGATATAAACCTCAGGTTTCTCATCATTACCCATTCATCCATTTTATTCTTGGCTTTTGTTTTCCTTTTTCTTGTATTCGGCAACATGCAAGTTTTGACTCTAGGTTTCATCTCAATATAAATGGATTACAGTTTGAATATAAATTGATTTTAAATGTCTTTTTCTTAATCTATTTTCATCTATTTACAGTTCCCAATGTCTACCTACAGTTTAATTTCACTCTATTAAGAGTTTTGTAATTCCTTATGCTATTTCATTATATTTAAGCAGAAGATGAAATTTCATCACTCAGTCACATTTACTACTTCAGTCATTCTTTATATTTGATTTAGGGTTGACTCAGGAGTAGTTTGTTCAAGCATCTTATTAAAATGTAAATGAACAGGTTCAAGATTGAATAATTTGTGCTAAATTCATTTTTTCTTAACTTTTTTAATCTTTAAAAAAATTGTATCAAAATAATACAAATGGAAAAATATGAGTTACCTATACCAAGTGAACATTTATTTCTGCTATCTGTGAGGAAAGATTTGTTCTCAGTGTCTTGTATGTTTACCCTGTTGTTGAGCCGTTTGCCTACTGGTTATGGCTAATATGCATGTTGGTACAATTAGTGTTACATATATTTCTCCATCATTCCTCACAGTGATGTCTTCAAATGTTTTTTTGTTGGGTTTGTTGGTTTGTTTTTTTTTCCCCAGAAGTTCTGGAATCTGAACCGCATTTAGTCAATACTTCCTTTTTTGTTTCTTTCCTTCAGTTAAGGCCACTAATAAGAGAGCTGATCATTCCCACAGGAAACTAACAAACAAAAAAAAGATATTGCTTCAGTTGTTGTGGTTTAAACCCAACCACAAAAGCTCATTCACTCACTCCCCCCCCCCCCACCTTTCTCTTTCTCGCTCTTTCTTTCCTTCCGCCCCCGCCAACCCTCCCCACTCCCGCAGGGACGGGGAGAAGAATGAAGAGAATGTAACTCCCATGGGCTGAGATAAGAACAGCCCAGTAACTAAGGTATAAAACAAATCACTACTGCTACTACCAATGATAATATTGATAAGAGAAAATAACAAGAGAAGAGAATACGATACCACCACTGAAAGAGTTCGACCCCCCCGAAGAGAGACCGTGCCCTTTCGGGTAACTCCCAGTTACCTCCCTGGGCATGACGTGCTGTGGTATGGAATACCTCTTTGGCTAGCTTAGGTCAGGTGTCCCGCCTCTGCTTCCTCCCGGCCTCCCCCACCCCGTCCCTGGCAGAGCATGAGAGTCACAAAGTCCTTGGCCAGAATAAATATTACTTAACAACTATTAAAAACAATCGGTGTTATCAGCTCTCTTCCTAGCCTGGAAGTCAAAACACAGAGCTTGCATTAGTTACTAAGAAGGAGCAAAACGGCTCCTGGTAAACCCAGGACAACAGTTCACTGTTCTTTGAAAAATCTCAGTTGCTCTCTATCTGCATTCTCTGTTGGTTATCTCTGAACTTCTTATGCAGCAACAGTGGAATTACACAAGATGGAGTTACTCAGTTATGGCCAGTTCCATCTGTATAAATACAGACAGTGAGAAATGTTATTTGTGAACCTGTTGTTATTGATTTCAGTAGAGATAAGTTTGACAATCAGTAATTCAGAGTGGTAGTGATAGCTATCTGATGACTCTGATTTCACTCCTTCAATTTCCAGCTATGCTTCAGTTTATGAAGTGCCTTGCTGTGAAACAGATTTGTATTCAGAGGCCTCTATATTTTCATGTCTCTAAGAAACTCCATAGTGTAGCTTTCATCAAAAGAAACTTACTTTGCACAACACAGGTTTCTAACTTTTGCTATAACTGAGCAACAGAAAGGTGCTTGTTTCTGTTCAGGCTGTTTTACTAGGCTTTTTAGCGCTCTTGTACATAGAGACTCGCTTCCACTTCAACACGTCTATGGTTTTAGCTAGTGGCTTCAGAGTTTGTTTAAAGATTACGGTCCAGTAATATTGCCAAGTAATAAGAGTTTCTTCCTGAACATTTTGTGCAAATAAGCTCTTTACAGCTGGGTTAATAGCACTTAACACACTAGCTGATATTTACATTGCTTTTATCCAGCCTGGAAATGATTGTTTTCTTAGCATTTTACACAGAACAATAATAAGCTCTGACTGCTGAAGTATAAACAAGGAGGGTGGGTGCTGTTTATTCTCACCTCTACTTTTAAAATGCCATTTTGCTATTTCATGCTACTGAAGTGATGGGTTTACAATGATATGAACTGTAAGGGCTGCAATGTACTATTTAGTCATCAAATATAATAACTGGTGATCCTTTATGCACACCACTGCAATATAAAATAATGAGTAAACCATAAACACTAAAAAAATCATTTAGCTGGTTTGAAAAGTTCTTTATTCATGGGCTGGAAGTAATGCAAGAGAATTCTGTATACTACTACCACCAACAAAGACATACCATTTCTGAGCAGCAACAGGCAATGCAGGTTCTTCTTCCCCAGCTAAATTGCTAATGACTGAACCAAACTCTTCAAAGCCCTTCGTCTCCCTTAAGTTATATGGCGTCAAGATATACAGTTTAATCACACAGATTAGTTTAAAATTTGGTGTCATTAATTCAACTTTATGCTCGTTTTTTGCAAACTGAAGACTCTAAAAGGTAAACAACTGAACTATTTGATAAACTTAGATAACACTGTTGAGAATAGGGAGAGCATCATAATATCAGTGAAAGAGCTAAATGTCCTCATCTCATCAAATGCAAGAATAAAACAACATTTTATGAGTTTTATATTCCACAGACTTTACTGCTTAGAAAACAATGAACAGCAAAACAATATTTTTTGTAGCCACTTTTTAAAGTGAGGTCACAGGGGTGAAAGAATAAAGGCGAGCTATGTTTCATATATCTTGTCATTTGACAAAAATTGGGACTGATAGAACAAAAGGGAAACCAAATTGAGTATTTGAAGCCAATCTTAGTAAAACAATATCATAATTACACAGAATCACAGAATCCCAAGGGTTGGAAGGGACCTAAAAAGATCATCTAGTCCAACCCCCCTGCAAGAGCAGGGTAACCTACAGTACATCACACAGGAACTTGTCCAGGCGGGCCTTGAATATCTCCAGTGTAGGCACCTACTTAAAAGCAAGAGATAGTAATATTAAGGATTGTCTTTATATTCTTGCTGGGTTCACATCAAAATGGTGAAAATCATCAGTCCTTATTTTAGTCATCTAAAATGTAAACACCAACCTACCTAATCACCCAGGTTTTCTCAATGAACAGGAATAAGCATGATTCATTATGCCCACCCACATTAGATGTGAACTTTACAGTGGAGGGAATAATATTCCAGAGGCATCACTCTAGATGCTGTAGAGAAAGGCTAGAAGGTAAAATAGTATCTGGAGAGAAAGACTACAAGGTAAAAGAATATCTCCCTTTTAAATGGCTGAAGATAGAGAATGTGAATGTCATATTAAATATGTGTTTCCTTTGCTTCTAACAGTATAAACAGTATCCACTTTACCAAAATAATTGATACATGTATATAGTACAAAATCCAACAGCCACTTTGCATTTTGGAGTTATAAACCATCTGACTCAAAATGACTGACTTAATTTCAAATAAATAACTAATGCCATAGCTTAACAACTATAGGACAGAAATGAAAGCCTGTGGCTAAAATAATATGGAATTAAATTGTATTAGAAAATGTAAGAAAAACAGAGGATTAAATGAATGAAGCTGTGAGGAGAGAAATGTCTAAATAAGGTATAATAAATATAATAAAAACTAATAAAAAGAGAATGAAGTTTTAAGCAACCTCACTTCTTTTTGTCTTACTCTTTTACCACCCAATGTACAGTTTAGTTCCATTTTTCTGATTGCCAGTAACAAAGTTCAACTATTAACACAGCCAGGATACAGAAAGCGTAGCTAATCCTCTTTCCTTTTGATCAGACCACGTAGCTGCAAAGAAAAGGAATAGTGTAACTAATGACTCTACCGGGATATTCTTCTACAACTATTTAACTGTTCTTAGAGTCCAGGGGATGTTTGATGGAAGAGAGAACACGTACAGTTGTCTCCTTAGAACAATTGTGTGATGAAATGCCATGCTACTTAATTTAATTATTTGTTGTTTTGCCTTTGAATAACAAGCATATATTAGTAATATGCATTGTCAATTGCCATCCTCTGGAGCCTTCTCTGCACACAGATAAATGCTCCTGATTGGAACTGTTAGTTTTCAGGCATAATTAATAGGAGAAGTATAGGCATATGGACATCTGTGAACATAGAAAGATCACCCTTGAGTGCCATTCTTTTAGAGAACATTTGTTAACAATGCTTCTTTCACCCAGGTATTCCATAGCAGAGTCCCATGCTTTAAATCTGATGATGTAATTTATTCAAATGATATAGCCGTAGGAATTAGGTGCCTCTGAAGAAGGATCCTGAACAAAAAAACACTGGACAATTATATCATAATAATCTAAGATTCTTGCCCTTCACACTGCAGTTCAGTCCAATAATAACAGTGTCTGGGGTCTTCTTGCTGTGTTCTGGGTCTCTTCACTGTCTCTTGGTGGGCTGTTTCTCCTCTTATTTCTAAGGTTGCAGCTTCTTCTGAGGAGGTAGTGGCCTTCCTTGCTTTCTTATCTTGAGACACAAACCGGCTCTGGGACTTCCTTTTATTTAAGTAGGTAAAAAGCTTAATGTGTCTGTGTGAATGTTCACAGCTTGTGGTCTGAGGTTTCAGGCACAACTACTAATGCTAAGTATGTTAAACTGAGTGAATAATTTCCTTTATTCCTTTATGCATTACAAGAATATGAGTGAATGCATAAGAAGTAGAATATGTGAAAACTTTTGTAGAAAACTTCTCTTTAATGTTGTAACATTTTCCATCAACACAAACCAACTTCATCTTACCTTCAATTTGAGTCTACATCTCATGTTCAGGTTGCAGGTTTGAGTCTTCATGAAGATTGTAAACCCACAACTTTTTAAAGAGTGAATACACAATAAGTTAAAGAGAAAATTATAGTAAATTGACATAACCGCTTTATAGATCTCTTTATATATACCAGTAGAATCTCACGTGTGTGTATTAATAAAACTAATGTTGCTAATTATTCTAACTGAAAATAAGTGGCTTAGGAGAAATTCTTTTGACCATAATTCCATTTAATGAAGCTCTATAGTCACGTCCATAGAAGAACAGAATTAGAATTTCTGGAGATTGTGTATAAATGGTTAATTTTTCTGCAGGTATAATTAACCTTTGGGATACCGAATTCCAGATGTATTTGGTGGAGTGGCAGATGACTTGAAAAGAAGGGATTCTTCTCAGTCTTTTTTCAAGCGTCAATTAATAATTTTGTTTTATCTAGCAGATTAAGCTCACGTTATAAAGAATGTAACTCTTCATATGTTCTAGTCTGATCCACAACAACTAGCAATTATATATATTTGCAGTGCTTTTAAAACCTAACCATATATCTGTTTTTTTCTAGAAACAAGGAGAAGCATTTCTTCAAAATATAGATTGCACTTGAGTAAGCGACTACCTGGTTGCTGGAAGAGTCAGAATGAAGGGCATGAGGCATGTGTTGAGGAAAGGTAGTCCTATGGAACCTTACTATATAAGAAACAGATATTACTACTTCCTGAACTGTAGTCACTTTTCAGAATCACTTAGCAATGAAAGAATTTCATTTCTGGAGACCAGTAACGAGTGGTGTCCCTCAGGGATCGGTGTTGGGACTGGTCTTATTTAACATCTTCATCGCAGACATGGACAGTGGGATTGAGTGCACCCTCAGCAAGTTTGCCAATGACACCAAGCTGTGTGGTTCAGTTGATACGCTGGAGGGAAGGGATGCCATCCAGAGGGACCTTGACATGCTTGTGAGGTGGGCTGATGCCAGACTTATGAAGTTCAACCATGACAAGTGCAAGGTCCTACACCTGGGTCGGAGCAATCCCAGGCACAGCTGCAGGTTGGGCAGAGAAGACATTCAGAGCAGCCCTGTGGAGAACGATTTGGGGGTGTTGGTTAATGAGAAAATGAACATGAGCCGGCAGTGTGCACTCGCAGCCCAGAAAGCCAACCGTATCCTGGGCTGCATCAAAAGGAGCGTGACCAGCAGGGCGAAAGATCTGATCCTGCCCCTCTACTCTGCTCTTGTGAGACCTCACCTGGAGTATTGTGTGCAGTTCTGGTGTCCTCAACATAAAAAGGACATGGAACTGTTGGAACATGTCCAGAGGAGGGCCACGAGGATGATCAAGGGACTGGAGCACCTCCCATACGAAGATAGGCTGAGGAAGTTGGGGCTGTTCAGCCTGGAGAAGAGAAGGCTGCGTGGGGACCCCATAGCAGCCTTCCAGTACCTGAAGAGGCCCTATAAGGATGCTGGGGAGGGACTCTTCATCAGGGACTGTAGTGACAGGACAAGGGGTAACGGGTTAAAACTTAAACAGGGGAAGTTTAGATTGGAGATAAGGAGGAAATTCTTTTCTGTTAGGGTGCTGAGGCAGTGGAATGTGTTGTGCAGGGAGGTTGTGAGTCCTCCATCCCCAGCAGTGTTCAAGGCCATGTTGGATGAAGCCTTGGGTGGGATGGTTTAGTGTGAGGTGTCCCTGCCCATGGCAGAGGGGTTGGAACTAGATGATCTCGTGGTCATTTCCAACCCTAACTATTCTATGATTCTATTCTATGATTCTAATTTCTGTGTTTGAATTTCTCAACTCACTGATCTTTGAGAGTTTCACATACAAAATAAACCCATTTGATTCCAACTCTCACTGAGCTGAATATTTAAAGAGCTTAGATTATTATATTCAAAAAATGCATAATTGAAATTACTTTCAAATGCAGATCTATGGTCTTGAAGTGCACTGCCAGAAGCATGATATACATTTTTTTTATTCTTGCAAAAAAGGAAGCAGTAAATTAATATAAATTACTTTACATAGATATTAATCCGTATTTGCACTGTAATAATACTTAGGAGATGGCTTCAGATATATATATATAGTACAACCGTGAAACACAGTTACTGCCTCAAAAAAGTTTGTAATTGAATGTAAGGTAAGGTAAGAGGCACCAGATGAATGCATACCGGCAGGGAAGTACAAGGAACTGACACAGTATTGGTCAGCATGATAGGCAATGGTCTCAGCAGCCTGACTTAAAAGCTTCATGTTGAACAGATCAAACACAAAAGTTGTGTGTGATTATTCAGCACCAGGTGGATCTTTGTACTAGAAAGTTCAATAGCCTGTGGCTTGAGACCATCAGTCTGTGGTAAAGATCTTAAAAAGAAGACAAAAAGAAACACACCTTAAAAAGAAAATGTTATTTTATCTGCATTCAGATCCTTTTGATTTCTCAGCTCTTCATTTTCCCTTCCCAGTGGACTTCAACTTGAATAAGGATGGAAAAAACTATAGCCAAATAATCCCAAGGTAACTAACAACGTGACAAAAGAGTCAAAGAAGAGTTAGCACGTTTTAAAATTTTATACCATCAATTATAAGAATCACAGGTATTATTGGACTCAGATAAGTGTAGCTTAAACAAAGAACGCTATCCAAAGTGCACTCCCTATATGATGCAATTAGTTAAATCAACATGTTCTTGATCCAGGACACTTTAGGAACCTGTGATGGGAACAATATCCTATCTATTTGAGCTTTGTTTCAGTGACAAGAATCCAGAAACTCAAAAGCACATAAACACTGATTTTGTCTGGGACTCTGCTTTGTCTGATAACTTCAGTGCTTGAAGAAACCCCTCTTCTTGTACAATAATATCTAGAATAGTAAGTATGATCCCTAAAAACCGACTAATAAAGGCTTGTCGACTCATTTAAACAGTTTAATTTTGATGTCTTTCTTGTAAATTTTTCACAAAAGAGAGCTTGACCATTTCCAAATATCAGTGACCTCAGAATAAACCACTTAGATATATGGATTTCAGGATAGAAGTGAAACCAGTGGCAGTGGCAAGAACTCAGCACAACAGAGAATGGCACATTTATGGTTTTTTTTAGAAGGAAAAGACATTCAAAAACAGCAAAAGAATTTAGAGACACACATTTTTGGGGTTTTGTTTGTTTGCTTGTTTCATCTTTAGTGCCTAACCAGAGGTAACAATAAAAGTCATTTTACCTGCATCCTCTGGATCATATGAACTAACATTCAAAGATATTCCAGCTAACTTGGAGTTGATTTAGAAAGTAAATTTTTCTAAATAGATTTTAAGGATCGAGTGGCCTAACCTGCTACAAGTCAGAAACTTGTCTTTGGCTATGTCTTGGTGACATAAAAATTCAAATACCTTCAACTAAATCCTTTACATATGCATAGTGGTGATGATCAGCACTCATTTCACCTAATTTCAGACAAGATCTACATTATAACATGTCATAATTATTTCAGAAAAGAATGGCATTTAGATGAGGAACTTTGGGTTTAATTGTCAGTAATGCTGTTTAAACTACCAGACAAATTTGTTCTCAATGCCATGTGCTTCATGTGTTCTTGATTCTGCGCACGTTTTCTCTTCTTAAAAAGATTGAGTAAGTATCGCTATTCCCTAGATCAGAGGGGTCATAGGTGCAGAAACCTGGCTTATGAGGTTTTCATCTACTGATGAGCATTTAATGTGTTTCTAAGGTTTGTTCACTAAAAAAAGATGTTTCTGCAGTTAACTACTGTAAACAAGGAACCCTACAACTTTATAGTGATAGATTGTATTTGTTTTATTTTAAATGTAGAGGGCATTCAAGGCAAGTTCCAGTACAAGATTTAGATACTAAAATAAAATAAGTTTGAGCTGCTGAGGGGAAATTGTAATTGCTAAGTCCTGACTCACCTTCTGAGCTGGAGACACCTAATCTCTATAAACTCTTCAACATTTGATGCTAAATCTCTTCAGGTGCCTATTAAGTCACTGCACGTGCCCAGAACTGTCCTATAGTTGGCAGGCTTAAGCAGCTCAGCACTTAGATCATGTCTGAGCTCAGTTTAGATTGAGAAACTAGGAGGAGTGAAGTCTGAATCATGCCAAAAACTCAACCCAGTAAACACTCCCAGAGGCCATAGAACATAGCAGGACCACTCTCTTCACACACTACATATATAAAGTAGGTCAGATTTAGACCACAGACAAAGAGAAGCCTCTCCCTTTTTTCCTATACTGCATATTGCTTGCTGACTTAGTGCACCCACTAAGCAGGTTGGACTCCCAGATTCAATTCTATCCTTTCACTGAAAACAATGATCTGCGTCATTCAAAGCTCATGTCCTAGTCACCAGACAATAGTCTCCTGAAGTGTGGGAAGACAATCTGCGTGTGTCTTGTGAAGATGTTCTCAGGCAGATAAATGTGCAGGGTATACTGGACCAGAGAGGAAGCACTAGAGGGTGAATGTGACTTTGTACTCCGGTGTGCAGAATACTTTGGAAGACCTTGAATATGGCTTCAGCTTCCAAGACTATTTTTGTCTTTAATATGAATGTTTATTACATTAAATCTTACATTCTTTCTTTTTTTCTTCTTTTTTTTTTTTATGTAACATAAAACTATGCATACTTCAGGATCATGTAGCAAGTTCCTTCTTTTTGTGCCTTTACTTCAATCAGTAATGTTAAATCAGGAAATAATTTTGCAGTTGCTCACAACCCATGAAACACAAAACAGAACTTGGCTTACATTACAAATGTCCTAGGCATCTGACCCAACATGTTATCTGATGTCAAAGGACATCCATCTATTACATGCTCATTTGGTCAACTGAGAATCTTGCCCCTCAGATTCTCAGTTGACTATAGACAACTCTAATTTGACTAAAATCCAATTAAATTAGTCAAGAAAGAGGTTCTTCAGCTTTTCAGCCTCTCTACATTTTTTTAAGTTTAGTTTTTAAGTCTACTTTTAACACTCTTAGCTCTAGGCCAACTGATCTATAAGTCACTGGAGGCTTAATTACAGCATACACTAATTATGTGCTTAGCTCTAAAGACTTTAATAAAGAAAAGCATTTCTTTAAATATATCTAATTAGATAAAGTATCTGTTCTGGTTTATCCACATTTGGCATAAAAATTAAAAAAATGCAGGAAAAAATAGTTTTTTCTTCCTGTATTCTTGAACTAGGTGGTCCCTTGTCTTCTTGAATTTCCAATACAAATGAAAGCAGTTATTATAATTAAATCAAGTTGCACTCACAAGTTAAGGGCCTTGGACATCTATATGCATGAAAAAAAATGTATGTATCTGACAATAGCCACAGAGGTTTGACTGCCTCTGTGTATTCCCAGTCCTGAAAACTGTTCTGCTGTTCTGCAGCTACAAAAATAAGTTCCTTAGGACTGTTATTTTTTTTTTTTTTTTCAGGAAAAGAGAAGATATTTAGTCCTTCAAAAGAGTAAGCAATATATCAAAAGCACACGTAAGTAACTTCTAACTCCAAGAGCAAGAATGTATCTAACAATTATAAATGTTATTAGTTTTATAGGAGACAGAAGGGAAATTGTGAAAACATGGGGAGAATCACAGCAAGGTGCTGTCCAGTATTGCTGTGATTATTTCTTTTACCACTATAGTTTGTATCCACCTTATCTTTCCATTTGCCTGATAGAAAGAATAGTTGTACAGGAATACTTTTTTCCCCCTCATTTCAAGAAGACAGAGTAGAGAAGGGTGAGTATGCAGTATATTCAAAAATAAGGAACGGCTTCCATCTATGTTGAGATTAAATAGGTTAGGACTCCCAAAACATATAATGGAGAGGGTTATGGCAGACATTTATTAAATCGTTAAATCTGTACAAACGATGACATGAAAAGGATAAACTATTTCAAAACAGCAAGCTGCTCATTTAATCAGGTGTTGTGATAGATTTATTGCAAGAAATAGAAATCTAAAGGAGTCAATTATGAAACAAATAAACTTATGGGGTATTGCCACAGGTTGCAATGAACACACAAAAAAATATGAACTCAAAATAGGTCTGTAGAAGTTAGTAGAGCATAGATGGATTTAAATTCTGACTTTGAAAGTGCCTGAATTGCTGATTACAAAGAGCTGAGTAATCACTCTGTACATGCTTATTTTTCTGCATTTTCTCTAAATATACACCATTGGTCACTGTCCAAGATAAAAGAGTGGCCAAGACAAGCTGAGTCATTCTGTAAGTTTCTTACAGTACAGGTTTTCTTAGATGAAAATTTGTTATTGGTTAAGACTGACTTAGTTATGAAAAGACTTCTCTAATGAACATCTTTAGATAATAAGCTTCTTAGGAAATTTTTTTATTATTTTTCTTTCAGCAGAGGTACAGCATATGATTGCATTCCCAGACACAATTAATATGTACAAAAAGTTAATCAAATAATTTTTAGATAGACTACTGATCCCAATTAACTTACAGGGAATTTTTATTTCTTTCTAATGAAGTCAGGTTTTTCTTTACTACATTACTAGCCATATTTTGGGTATACATTAATCTGAGTAAAATATACAGCACGACAGCTGTGTGATCACCCAGTCCAAAAAGAGAAACAAAGAAAATTCACGGTATTTTGGAAGTTATGTTTGTGGCCCTGTTACTTAGCAGATAACACTCGTATGTGCAGCCTTATGACAAGTACTACATCTGTTTTTCCCATGCCATATGTCAACAGTGGAAGTAACTGAGAAAAATACCATCCTCTTGTTTGACTGACATGCATTTTAAACTCCTTGTCAAAACCGCATAGAATCATAGAACCATAGAATAGTTAGGGTTGGAAAGGACCTCAAGATCATCTAGTTCCAACCCCCCTGCCATGGACAGGGACACCTCACACTAAACCATCCCACACAAGGCATACTTATTTACGTAGAATAAAAGTGCCAGTCTCCAGATTTAAAGTAATTGGGAACCTGATAAGTTGTAATGTTTATCTACTTGATGGTAAGAAAGTTTATAAAAGAATCAGAAAATAAAACTAGGGTAAGAGAAAAGTTTGCTAACCTGCCCCTATTTTTGCCTTTACAGAGGTGAAACTGGAAAGGACACTAGAAGAATAAGTTGTCAAATATCTTCCATTTTAAGTCTCTATTTTAATTTTTCTGAAGATTTGCTAAAATTTAATTATCCAGCCTTTTATTTTGTAAGAATTTTCAGCAGCTAGCTGTTTCTTAGGAAAAAAATTAGGAAAAAATAAAAAGTTGCTATGATGATGTTAAAAAAAAAAAAAAAAGTCATGTACCTGAGAAGTGTTTTGTGGTTTATGATTTTTGTGGTCATCTCAGAAGCTGATTGACCTGTACTATGAGTGATATGTGGCCAAACTTCTACATGAATATGAAGGTCTTCTGAAAAATCTCTGATACATTTTAAGCAGGCATAACTTAGTTTAATAACCAAAAGTCAATTATTCACAAAGCCAGTATTGGACCATTATCATTACAGTCTTCTGTAAAGGGACCAGCAGAATATGAATAAACTGCACAAATTACTTTTGTGCCATCTTCTCTTAAAGACTTTTTATTTGATCTTAAACCATTAACACTTTCTAGTTTTATATGTAACTTTAAAACCTTTAGTTTTCTCTCCTTGATGCTTTCAAGTAATGATATTCACTTAAGATTCAAGGTTAGGTTACTATGAAGTCATATTTTAGTTAAAAAAAATATTTAAAGTGATGTTGTCTTTAGGAGATATCTTGTGCAAAAATATAGCATTTCAACAGCTACCCCACTGCATTTGTCTGGAGAATCTTACTGCACCTAACAAGACCACAAAAGGGAAAAACTATAAATTGTAGGTGAACACAGAAAAAAATTGGAGAAGTGTCCTAGTTAAAATTGCTTTATACAACACATTGTTCTGAACTGACAAGGCTCATGTCTGTACATGGCTGGATTAGTGGGTACACAGGTTAGGGGTGCTTCATAGCTTTCAGAACCTCAGGATGTAATTTTATAAACTTTTTGTCCAGTGGCAAAACTGGTTTATATACCTGCTTCATTGTGAACTGGACTGCAATATGCATCTATGCAACTGTTCCATGGGGTAATAATACTATAAATCAGATCATTTCACCAAGGCAAAATAGCAAATACATCTTAAAAATGCTCTTTAAGCCTGAAATAAATTATTTCATTTGGTGAGCTAGTATAAATAACTTCAGTATGCCCAAATTTTGGACAATTGAAGTTACTTAATATGCAAATCTTAATATAAAACTTTTGATTAAAGCAATGAATGAGACTGAATAAAATTTAGATTTTTGCTTTATGCTGTTTCTCAACTGCAGAGCTTCAGCTGCGGTGATTTCTCTCTCCTGAAACAAAATTTCAGTTATTCTCTATTCTGACTATTTATGACTAATAATTTCCTTTTATCATTAGTTATCAGATCCGAACAATTTTCTACATCATTAATTCTGCAAAATATTTCCTACACATACATTGGAGAGCAATTTAAATTACCAATTTGAGGCTTGTTTTTTACTTACAGAGATAAGGAATCCAATAATGATATCTTCTCAATCCTTTTTAATTCTATAGTTTCCAATCTTTGTATCACTGTATACCAGACTTGAAAGCTTTGAAGCCACTCAGGTAGAAATCTGCAGTGTATGACTTGTTTACTAGCTATTTTTTTCACCTCTTTTGTGACACATTTGGTTGTAAGGAAAACAGGACCATCTTCTGCTGCCTTTAAAGAGCTAAGACAGAAAGGAAAATGATTTGTTGATATACCATTACCAAAGCTGAAGAAAAAGCAACTCTTAATGGTCTTCCGTGATGACAAAGCCACCTTGCAAACATAAATGCTGTTTTATCTACTAGTAGGACTGTGTAAGACTAAGAGCTAGTTAGAAATGTCTGAAACAGCCATTTGTAGCTTTTAAGTTTCAGCTCAGGTGTTCTTCCTTCAGACTCAGCTTCGCAAAAATGCCTTTAATGGAACAGGACACTCTCTCTCAGAAGCAAACTGTGAGCAGACATTTAGTGTTGTGCCCAGATAACAGGTACACAGCAAAGAGACAGATGCCTAACTTTTCTGTCCTGTAATTCCAGTTTAAAAACTTTTCAATCCTTCTTTAGGATGATAATTTTGGAAAGTTGA
This sequence comes from Lathamus discolor, assembly GCF_037157495.1. Taxonomy (NCBI): domain Eukaryota; kingdom Metazoa; phylum Chordata; class Aves; order Psittaciformes; family Psittacidae; genus Lathamus; species Lathamus discolor. Next base: position 47,105,977 of record NC_088884.1, on the reverse strand, counting down.
TTCAGAGTCAAATGACTCCTGTATAGTCAATCCTCCTGTTCCCTTGAGGGTCAGTAAAGTCTCTAAGAATACATAAGGCAAAAGCATTCAGTTTCTTCTCTTCAATAGGATGACATCCACCCCTCATTCCATGGTTAGGGCTGAAGTGTTTGAATTGTTTTTTGAAGCTGATAAATGTTTAGACTTAGGTGTTTGACAGCAAATCACTGGAATTAAGCCATCTTATTTGCTTTATTCTTTGATCTGGTCAAGCTATATATCTGGACCTTAGCTAAGCTTCTACTGTTCTACTTATTTCAATTTAGAATCATAGAATCATAGAATAGTTAGGGTTGGAAAGGACCTTAAGATCATCTAGTTCCAACCCCCCGCCATGGGCGGGGACACTCAATCAATTCCATGTCAGCTTCCCACGATCCAGGCCATAAGGAAGGCAAAGCCTATCACTTCCCCATGGAGAGCAGCTCAGCAGCTCTTTCCCACTAAGTAATTCCTGGAAAAAACAGTCCCAGGTGAGGATCTGAAGCTGGTGGGATGCTGTCCACCAAGAACTTATACATCAGATCCAGTCCAGGTAAACCCCAACCTCTTGCTGTGCTCACCATTCATCCATGCTCACTCCTACCACAGCCTTCCAAAGGAACACCAGCACAGCCTGCCTTCTGACTGGCCCCTCTCCCAGCAGCACTGCACCAGCACAGGATGAGGCCAGCCAGAATCTTGTTTATCCAGCCTTTTTCGACCACGAGATCAGTATTCAGATCTGATGGGAATTTCTATGTTTCTTTAATGTAAAGATATCTGAATGTTTCGAGGGATTCATACCAAGCTGCTGGATCATTGATTAACAACTTAGTAAAATACTAGAAAGCACATAAAAGTAGCCTACTAGCAGCTTAGGTGCCACAAGGACATCTGGATGCTTTAGAGGTTTTTTTTTCTTTTTTCCCCCATAAAAATGAAATAGAATATTTAATATTTTATTTCCCTTCTAAAAGTGGGCATGAATAAGAGTAATTTATATGGAAAATTCAAGTTACCTCTATGAGGATGTCAACTATTTTTTGGTTTGAGAATAGAAAAACAACATTTTTATTTTTATTTATTTTTTCTTTCTCTTTATTCTCCTTAAATGAACATTCTAAGTGTATCTGCTTCTCATCAACATCCTTTTTCTGTCACAAGATTGTTCTTCCTCATCTTCCTTATCTTCATAAACAATTAGTTTGATTTATAATTCGATCAGTATTATTTAAGATGCAGGTTTCTGTAGCTGTCACTCCAGGATGTGTGTTGTCTTTCCCCACAGTAAAGCTGACTCCTTTTTAAATGATAGAACACTAACTTTTTGACAGTGATTAAGGTATTCACATTCCAAACAGGCTGATTTTCAAGACTTATTCTAGACTTTTATGAACTTCAACAAAAAGTTTTGAGTTAAGCCCTGCAAGATTTGGCATGACATAGAGACATTTGCCATGCCCGTCAATGTCTATTCAGTTTACTTATTTATTTATTCATTTGGAGAACTTTAGAATTGGATAACTACAACTGGACAGACAACCTTATATTGAGATCAATTACTTTTATATAAAATCCAGAAATTAATTTTCCTTTTTTTTTTCTTCACATTATAAATAACTGACAGTAACGGGAAATAAACAACTTAACTCTCCCTGCATAAGAAATACAATACAAAAAGTTAAGTGTTCAATGGTATGCTCTTTCACAAAGAGAGGTAAGTATCATATTTAAAGAGAGGCAAAAAAAGTCTTTTACTGACTGTTTCAAGTATCCACATACAGATGTTTTCCTGAGAGGAAGAACGGTTCAAGTGAACAGTTAAAAGCAGTTTCTAGCAGACAGTGATAAAGAGAGCTTATAGAGACCAAAGTGCAGAAAGACTCTTCACTACAACCATCTTTGGCTATGGGCAGAAATGCTATGGTGGCCAAACAAATAAGCCTAAATCACCCATGATGCACAGCAATCAAGAAAAGTATTAATAAGACAAAAATAGTGACCAAAAAAAAAATGCAGTGCTCTATTTGTATGACTAATTTATTGCATGTATAAATGGTATTATACAAAATGAACCAGAATGCTCATTTTGGGTGACATGGTTTAGTGGGAGGTGTCCCTGCCCATGGCAGGGGGAGTAGAACTAGATGATCTTAAGGTCCGCTCCAACCCCAACTATTCTATGATTCTATAATTGCACTGCAGCACTCAGGTCTGGCTTCATGAGAGCAGGTAGTTCAGCAGCTGTAGTAAGTCCCTCACTGGCACTGGTATGTCAAAGTGTCCATAGCCTCAGCTGCAATTCTAATTTTCTGCTGGAATGTGTCCTGCTTATCCTTTGAGGTTCATTAAAGAAGAAAAGAAAAAAAAAAAAAATGTTTTTTTTAGTGGCATCAGGAATGTCCAGCTATTCCCTTGAAAGATAATAATGAGAAAGCCTCATACAAGAGACAAAGCTTCCTTCTGTGCCTTCCTTGCTGGAAGCAACGAGGCACATATTTTCCTCCCTTTTTATGTATTTCAGAATTTTTGCTTTATACAGTCTCAGAATTCTCTGAATAAAATGCTTACATCTATGTCTAAACATGCCTTCAAACAAATGAGTTTGAAGTGGTAGAACAACATAAACTGATAGATCAAGTATATTGCACTATTGTCTGAAAATGCTTGTCCTATTGTCCAAGCCACTGTATAAAATTCTAGCAAAATATTAGACTTTTTTTGGATGAGGCATCATCTGTAGGCATCATTGACTATTAGAAAGTCTTGCTCTATTATCTATCTTCTAAACAAACACACTAGTAGCGGCATACCCAGAATAAAGGGTTTGATTGATGGAATTAATGGTTTTGCTTAACCATCACAGAATAATTTTCTACAGACTTCCATCCACTTCCAAAGAGATAAAAGTACTTAATTAATCAACAAATACATTACTTTTTCTCCTGGAAATGTCTGAAGTTAAGTTTAAAGTCAAACATATCAGGACCCTGAGCAACACTAATATAGATAATTGATCTAGAAACAGGAGGATATTAAGCTCAATATAGATCCATCTAGAAGTTATAAAACTGCTCACACAGTCTTAAACTGAACTAAATTCAGGGTCTTCCACCCATATTAATGAAAATTCTGGTTTCCAGCACCTTTGAAAAGTCAGCTATTTTTGCAATGCTTATCATCAACTATAGCAGACTTTGATATGGCATCCTTCAGACAAATTTTCTTAATTACTTTTAACAGTAATTAAATAGTAACCTGAAAATGAAATTACAACTGCAGCTGGAAGAATATTTTGGTTAAATGATTAGCCCTTTCCTGATCATGAATGGTTTGAACACCACGGATTTCTGCATGTGTATCTAATTCAGGAACACTTGCCACACTGTTATGCCAACAAATTCCATCTTAGGGACAGAAGAGTTAGTCAAGGCTATCATGTATGTTGTGGTAATTTCCTAATAATTACAGTCAGGGTGAGGGGATGGGTGCAGACAAAACCAGAATAAGTTTCTTCCTGGTGAGAATTCATTGCATAGCAATTTGAAGCAAAAATAATGTAACATTGAATTTAATAAAATTTTCACAGATAAATATAGTCTTCATCTGAAACATATTTAGTCTGAAAAGGCTAAATATCACTTATGTATATGGAAAGAGAACATTAAATGAAAAGACATTACTAAAAAATCAGTGTGCAATGCAACATGTTCAGGATACATGGTTATTCATCTGTTGTTTCCTGCAGATGTAACAGCTAAGGTACTGTTTTCACTCAGCTGAGAAGAAAATAGCACTCAAATCCTTCTGGGAATAAGAACCTCCATCCAAAGAGAATCTTTTCTGTGTAAAATAATGAAGCCTATGTAACCTGAAAACTTCATGATGATTCCACCAAATAGTAACTGTGGTTCTATATCTTGCTATTTGACATTAACTATTCTAGAGACTCTAAGATATTATATGTAGTTTAATAGCATCAAGACCAAATGGGACTAACTTAATGTTTTGCTTGGATTACTTATTTGACTTCAAATGGTTTTACTCAGAATTTCCTTCATTTCCAAAACCTGTATTGAGTAAACCTATGTGACTCAACCTCTCAGAAATCTCTAAGTAACAGCTTTGATCCACATCAAGGAGCAGGTTTTTCTTCAGACAAACAAAATGATATTTAAATTAATCACCAAAGCTAATGGAAACAGTTCTTGATGCTTCCTAAGAACACCTGAACTCTCATTTATCAAGAGAATACCAATGAAGACAGAGAGGATTTCATGCTCTTCAATCTATCCATTCTGTATATGCTATTTTTTGGAATAGGTTCTGAAGTGAAGTTCTTTGCCTATTCAGGACATTCTATCCACACGTTCCCATGCTTCTGTCCTTCCTTTCCTTTCTACCTTGGTACATGAAACATGCAAAGTAATATATAATGGAATGACTTTACAAATAAAGATTGAATAAAAAAATCCTTATAAACCTGAAAGCTGATAATTAAGGCACTATCCAGCTCTTCAGAGCTCTTTAAGCTCTGGTTTTCTCACTTAGTCTTATAGTTGTTTAAAACAGAAAATTTTAGGCTGCTGGTTCCAAAAGATCTTACTCTGATGATGGTTATGAATCCAAAGATGAGTGAGGCAGCAAGTTTCGTAAGCATTCATTATTTGCTAAAGGGAGAATAAGCTGTTTGACGTGGAATCCACTCTTGGACCTCAAGCTATTAATCGTGGTATGGAGATTCTGTGTCTTCATGCAGAGTTCTGTACACTGTTCAGTACAGTGATGCTATCTGCATGATACAGTGGGAAGCCTGCAGTGCCTACATCCTCGCAGTCTTGCTAGCTTAGTCTTGCTTCCCCTAAGCTGTGTCTTTTCTTCTGAACAGATATCTTTTCTCTCAGTTTTCTCTTTCCAGTGACTATAGAGGGAGTCAAAACTGGCACAACTTTTAAATGAACCATGTCTTTTGGATACTAGAGGTTCGGTGGGATAAAACCTAGCCACTGTGATTTGTTTCTTAATTTGTATAAGGGGGATGCCACAGCATTTTATACTGGTTAGCTATGAGGGATTCAAGCAGGCCTGGAACAGGGTTCATGTAAGTATATAAGATAAAAATATCCTTCTGTGTGCTTTGTGAAATGAATATAAACCATGCCAATAAGAGATTTATTTTATACTTTAAATCAAGCACAAACTCAGCTTTGGCTTTGATAAGGTATTATACAGATTAAAAACAGTTAGTTGGAAATGTTAATGGAAAGAGATCACCTTTACAGCTGGCAGAAGAATAGCTCTGCTTTGCCAGGACATCAACACAAACCCAACAAACCTTGGATTATTCACCTGGACTCTGAATCAGAACAAATTCTGTTGACCCAGGGCTTTCAAAATGTTTGCAGGAAAAGACAAAAGACATCCTATGGGCAATCACATTTTGAAATACTGAAATTAAAAAATGTCTAGGTAGGTCAATTTTGCCCCAGGAGGTGCTGCCCATTATGATTTAAGTATGATTTAAAGTATCATTTTAAAGGCTGTTCATTAGAGTTAACACTAGAAGAAGAGAATAGCGTGGATAATCTTATGTCCCCTTAGAAAGAGAGCCATGAGTAATGTAGCATGCAACAAGACTCTGATCCACGTGCAGCACACCATGCAGATGCTCTCTATGGCAGAGATTATCCCCTTTTGGCCTTTCAAGATATTATAGGATTTTCTCATGAGGAAACAACTATCTTCACCATTTCTACAGTCAAATAAAAAAGATTTTCCCATGAGAACTTCTTACTGCACTGTTTAAAAGGCAAGGTCATGGAGGAGGCACAATCAGTGCTGAGCAGGAGCTGACTGCAGGTTCTCCCATTTCAATGAGCTGGTTGTGACACAGCACAGCACACCTTACATGCAGCGCAGCACAGGTTGGTCAGGTTAGATGTGCTGTAGGTCACCCACTCCAGGCACAGTACTCACAATCAGGATCCCTACAGCCTGTATTCTGAGGATCACAAGCAAGGCAAAGAAGGTGATCACAGAGAGATATTAAGAACTTGAAAATAAAGGCCTGCCTGTATGTTACAACACTGCTGTTGATTCAGTTCTGAAGTGTTACATAGCTTAACAGCAAGCAAGTATTTGAGAAGTCTTTATAAAAATATGACGTGGCTGCTAAAAATAGCATATTACTGAACTCTGAGGCGTACTTTTTTTTTTTTTTAATCAGTGACAATACTTTTCCAATGATAATCTTGAAAGACTTTTGTTGATAGTAGATTGAAGATTCTGAAGAAGTATTTAGCTGTGCCTAGTTTTTCTCCTACTTGTTTGTAACTGGGGCCTTCTGTAGACTTTGTTAATGCATGGCTTCTGAGTTAACATTTAGTTTGTAAAAGCATAATTTTCCATGGTCTTTTCACAATTGTATTTCAGTAAGGTAAAAAGAACTCATGGAAAATATATGTTGCATTGGTCTTTCAAGTGGAATGGAGTTTATTTTGCTTACAACCTCTACTGAGAGCTCACTTCACCAAGAGCTATGCCTATTTTTTCTCTCTTTTAGCTCCAAGTCACTCAGAAAGGAACACGGAATAGATTTTTTTGTCTACAATGAACAAAGTTAGCACCTCACTGTAGGCTACCTCCTTTCTGACTGTGTCCCTTGTTACTTGTCTATATAGTGAATTTACTACTTGTTTATTTGAATATTACTTCTTACCCAGGTCTCCTATGCGGTTTTGTGAATTAGCTCATATTTTTTCTTTTCTGCATTTTCTCGTTATATTTAATTAATTGATTTGAAAACATGTAAGTATATAAAATCATTTTTTAAAAGTAAAAAGAACAAGTACAACTGTTAAAGATAAAATATAAGCCATCAAATGTAAGGGGTTAGATTACTGGAGTAAATCCATGTGCCATGGATCAACGGAGAATGTAAAGGTACATGGAAAGAAAAACTGGTATGTCTGCCTATATTTTTTAATTCTCTTCTATCTAAATATTTTGAGCATAGATTTTATGTTTCTGTAATGCTCAAATATAAAGGTAAATATTCATTAATTAGATGGCAGTTGCAGTGTGAACAATATAGATATTTCTAGTTCTTTAGAGGTGTAGGTGAGTGAAATAATAATTGGTAAGTACCCTGGGAACAGTACACTGATATTTGAAAAAAGACCTACTTTGACAGGCATGTATTTTTGTAGGTTTGTTGAAGAACAGAATGCTTTTTCAGTCGTTACTCTGAGCAGCTTTATCTGGGGGAATTAACAAGTTCAAATACAATGATTTCTTAATAGAAATCAAATCAGGTGTTACAAATATTTTACCCATAACTGTTCCTTAAATAATCAGCAGTAAAGAAAACTGAATTGTGGTTTTTGAAAATATATTCACTACAGATTAATGCTGCAGAAGTTGTAGAACTATAACTAAAAGCGGACAGAAAATTATTTTCTTAGGCATATATCAATACAAAATGAGAATATTTATAAATGTCTCAATATATATTTAGGGTAATAACTAAAATTAAATTTTATGTTTCTCAGAAACAAATATTCTAAAGGAATGACTATAAAATAACTATATCTACTCAGTAGCATAATGAAATTACACATGTTCGATCTTGTTCATTGACTCAGATTAGCGGGATGGAGTAATGCAGCTTCCCTTGTGTTTGTACTTTTTTCTTCCAGCCTCTTCTGCACTTGATCTGTGCACCAGGTTGACCTTGCCTAGATACCAAGTGCTCATCAAATCCACTTTATCACTCCCCTCCTCAGCTGCACAGAGGGGAGAATATACAATGGATCAACACAGAGACAGGAAGAGATCACTCAACCACTACCATTATGGGCAAATCAGACTCAACTTGGGAAAATTAATTTAATTTATTACCAATCAAATCAGAGTAGTATAATGAGAAATAAAACATAAATCTTAAAACATCTTCCCTAAACCCCTCCCTTGTTCATGGGCTTAATTTTACTCCCAATTTTCTCTACACAGTGGCACAGGGGGGTAGGGAGTATTGGTTGTGGTCTGTTCATCACATGTTGTCTCTATTGCTCATTCTTCCTCATGTACTTCCCCTCCTCCAACATGGGTCCCTTCCGTGGGAAGTAGTCCTTCAGGAGCAGACTGCTGCAGCCTGGTAACCCGCAGGTTCACAAGTCCTACCAGCAAACCTGCTCCACCATGAGCTCTAACAGGCTAAACCACTTTTCAAAAGTAATGCATAAATCACTATCTGACTTCATAATATGACCTCTGCTGTCTTATCCCAGTGCCATTTTTCTCAGTGCAACTATGTTTCTTAGTTTCTTATAGAGCTTGGTTTACTCTAAAACGTCAAACACCCACCCACCTAAATTTCAAAAGTTGGCCCAGAATGACTGAGACTTGGTCAAGTGGAACCTCACTTCAGCAGCTACCTTCTTAATAAAACTTTCTCTCCACTCAAAATTCTTGGCTCTGACCTGTCATTGCAAGCAAATATACATCAAGAGACTATTCACTGTCTGATATACTGGAAAAAAACAGCTTCTACTTGAAAAGCACAGTATGTACTTTGTTCTTGAATCAAAATCTTTTTTGTCTGGTAGGGCCAGATCTTACTCCCACGGAAGTCACAAGCTAATTTATACTGATTTTAACACACATACATGTGATTAATATTTGTAAAAGAAATTTCACTATTAAGAAAGCAAAACTAAGCCAACAGATGAAGCCACGAAAGCTATTTTCATCTTTTTAATGGATTTTCATACCAGTGAAAGCTCATGGGAATGAAAATAACAGTAGCATCAATGGAATGTCTGGAAATTACATTCCAAACAAGCCTTGTTACTGATTCCAAATACTTGGTTATTCATAGTTGATAATTTTCAAACTCACACTGGTTTTCTTCTGCAATGCTGTTAAATTCCTTTAAGCCAAACACTATGTTAAATGTCAGAATGGTTATATGTCTCAGTGAGGAATTGGTGAGCAGGAGCAATGGCAGAGCAATGAGATCCCAAACTCATGTTCTTCAATGTTAGCTTTATTGTCCCCATAAAAAATTAATCAACTTTAATGCCTTTGCCCAATTTTCTAAAATATTCAGACTCAGTGGAAAAATTGTGATGCTGAAGCATATTGATAAAAACCTGACTAGAATGTTCCACTTTGATGACTGTAAGCTCTCCCTCATACTGTAGCAAAAGAGACAATATATGCTCACATATCTATTAGCATGGCCTATATACAAATTGTGCACCTTATTTATGCATACTTCTACAGCAGGAAAAAAAAAAAGTCTCCACAATAGTTTACTTTTTTCCCCATTTCTTAAGATTTTCTTCCTTTTAGTTTATGTATCTTCATATTAGCTCAGATCTTTGCAAGAGCTTCAGAAAGTAAATAGTGGTGAGATAGTTTTCATTACAGTGACAAAAATTATGCAGGAGATGCCTACTTCGTTGTTGTAGAATTTAAAATATAATAATTTAGTGTTGAACCCCTCATTATTTAATACATATTCTTTAACTTGCTACAGCCATTAGAATTATAGTATTTTGATATTATGCCTTTTGATGTCATCTTGTTTTCCTTACTCCACCGGATCCAGACATCCACTGCATCAAAACTAAAATTTGGGCAATGAAGCTAGAAATGCAAACTTTTCCTTTAATTGTTCTTACTTAAAAAGTGAATTTTAATATTTGGCAAGGAACTAAATTGTGTTAATATTTCTTCACAATAGAATAATCATCACACTGAGATTGTTAGTGTAGTATTTTATTTTATGTAAATGATGAAGGAAAAAAAATAATGAATGTAATGAAAATGTGATAAAGCACAGTCCTGGAATGAAGATGTGAACCAGTCTGAGAAACAAACAGGATATGATAATGTAATCTTTCTATTGAAGAAGACAATGGAAGAAAAGAAGCTTCTTTACACTTTATGCGAAGGGTTTCCCATGCTTATGATGGGGAATTCAGGGTCCACTTGTTGAAATCTGTGACTTTTCTTAGATGTTTCTTAGAACTGAGAAAATTCTGACATAAAGTTATGGATGTAGAGCTCTGCTATTGTCAGTATTTTTACTCCATATTTAGGTGCTGCTGATACACCTATAAATGTATTGTTATTCATAAAATGTGGCAGAGAAAGTAAATTTTGAGTGATTATTTTAAAGAAAATTTGATGAAGAATCTGATGTCATGGTAAGAATTAGGTGTTTTCATTTTCAGATTTCAGATACAAGAGGGGGAAGAATAATTGGTAAGTAGGAGAGTTATATAATCTTTTTTAAATCAGTGATCTGAAAGAATGATATATAATATTCACTGGGGTTTATTGAATCATATTCAGCTTCAACTCTTTTTTTTTTTTTTTTTTTTTTTGGCCAGGAATAACCAAATTTGAGGCTTTTTTACTTTGTTTCTAATCGTGCTTTGAAGAGTGACTTGCAGCAAATTTGTGTAATTTTGTAAAGTTTCCATAGAAACCAAGAGAATAGATTTAAGAATCATTGGAAAGTTTCAGAATAGGACAATATCTGAACAGAGCCTTGCCCCTGTGTAGTGGAAGATGGTCCAAACCCAAAAGAAGCCAAACTTGTGCTAGCAAAAAGTTCTTTAGTAACCAAATAGTAAGAAAGGCCTATGTATAACAGTAAATGACTTTTAGGTACTGATCAGCTGTTCAGTTTTTGAATCCACATTCATTTCAAATTCACTGTCTTCAAGGTTCCATAACTTCTACAATGCTGCAAATATTATAGGGAAAAAAAATCACTGAAATAATATATTTTCTGTGATTACTATGAAATGGGATACAGTGTTTGTCATACAGATTTTCATTATACTGTTATCTGGAGCCCTTCAGCTTTCAACATCAGTCCTGAGCATGTGTGTTGTTAGTCTCACAATATGTGAAGCAACTGGAATGCTTTGTTGCTATATGTTTTTTTAAATTATATATCTGATATTTGAAAAATTACAGTTGACTCCTTTCCTTGTTTACTGCTTTTTAAGTAAAAATGAAAGCCATAAATAAAGCAAGATATAAACCAGTGCATGACACATCATGTCCTGCAGCAATTACATGAGTGTATCAGCAATATTCACTGCTGCGACTACAGGCTGTTTTTCTGCTAAGTATTTAATTTGTGAATACATTTGCTGTTTAGGAATGAAAGCAGCAGATGGCTAAGAAAGAAACTTATTCACTGTTTAATTTGATTTATTCTGTTGGTAATTAATTCCATGCATCAGGGCCTCCTGGTTGCTCCCACCATCCTCTGAACCACTGAGATATGCTACTGCTGGAGAAGTGATACTGGACTAGGCAAGCTGGTGGTTTTGGTGGTGTTGAAAAAGCTCTCTGCTGCTTGGCTAGGGTGTCTTGCTCTACACTCCAGTCACTCGTTTTTGAGTTCCAACAAAATATTTTCTCCATATCAAATCAATAGTGATTTTCTCTGCTCATACAATTTGGAAATGATCGTTCTGCTTTTACTGTCTTTGGCAAAGTGTAGCAGTGTATACTTCTTGGGTAGTGTGTGCTCCTGTAGTTTCTCTTGTTCAGTAATAATAGTTTAAAGTTTATAATACAGTGCTGGTATCTTTTGAGGTATCATGAAGTGACAGATAAAGAGCCTTCTTTTATATTTATTAAAATTGCTCTCAAAATTCTAATTGACTTCATTGTTCTGGTATACAAATAAACATTCAGGATGTCTGTGAAGAATGTGAGTTAATACTTGATATTCTGAGATCTTACTAGTACAGAACTATCTTTTTAAAACGTGTTGCACAGATTGTGAGAATTTTTGAGCTTTTATTACTAATGGAAGTAGTGATTCATTAATGATAATTGATTTTAAATTGTGTTAAAATTATTAAAATTAGAATTAAAATTCAGCCTCAAACCTGAACCTTTTCTTACATTTTTTCTTTCTTCTTTTTTTTTTTTTAAAGAACCTTCATTAAATACTTAGTAATTCAAATAAAAGCAGTATAAACTTCATGACTTTAAGAAACTACAGCAGTGCTAAACTTGATCTGTTAAGCAGTATTAAAGTTAAATCAAATTATCTGTCCCTAAATATAACCCCATTAATACTACTGGATCTGTTCAGCAAGATAAATTTAAAGTAAGGTACTCTTGAGAGATATTGCATCTCTTGGAACCTTTAGTAAAAACTAAGCTAGTTACAAAATAGATAAATGCTATTCTCAGAACCACAACATTATTCTCTGATTCAAACTTTCATAAAACCCAGTATTGTCAAGAATCAGGATTTCATCTGGGACTATCTCAGGAAAACACAGCATATGGATGCTTCACAGAAATTTTTTTTAAATATTTTGGATGCTGTAGTTTCCATTCCTGACATAAAGGCTCACTTTATTATGCTCACAAAAAGACAATGTGTTCTAGTAAAGCTTTGTTGCTTTATGATCTTACACTAAATGCAAACTGAAAAGTTTTTAACTGTGAGGTAAAAAAAGTTTACAAAACAATTTTTGTTTTGAGTCTGTGTATTATCTGAAAGGAGACCTACCATATTTCTTTTCATATGTAGCTCATGTTTTATGGAGTAAAAGAAATGCTGAAAAAAAATTTGATATCACGATGTCACATAGATAGACCTGCAAGTGAACTCACAAAACTGTATTTTTCCCCATTATTCACCTAGACTTTTTTAAAAACTGTGTTTTCTTCATAGAAATGAAGAAAAAAGCATCTAATGACATACAACCAAAGCAAGAAAAATTCATACATGAACTAAGGAATTAATTTTAAACACTGAGAATAATGTAAATAGACCACTTTACTATGGTCTGTTATAGGTTCTCCAGTGTTACAAACATTTTACTTGAAATGGAGTGTTCTTCGGATGTGTCCCAATACAGAACAAGAGTTAATAAAAAAAAATCCATAGCCTATGTTTTATAGGAGATCAGATTGGATTCGCACAATGCTCCTATCCGTACTTATAATCTGTGGACTTTAATTACCTCCAACACAAAATCTAATTAGAACTGAATTTGCATCAGGAATGACATACTGACAGTATGTTACCACTTCATGTTAAGGGAATAACGTTAGTTGAATTCCCTTTTTTCCATGTGTGATTCTTCAGACATGTACACTAGCAAATACAATGCCATACCAAATAACTATTGCCAGAATGAATACTATATTTTTGCTGTTATTGCTGCCTATATTACAGTTAACCATAGATGAAGACTGGGGTCCTACTTTACTATGCACCTATCATCTGCTTGATCAGCAGAAGTTATTGAGCGCGCTTCTTGGACCACGTCACTTTATGCCGGTCCCTTCTCTCAGTTACTGTGCTTGCTTTCTTTTGTGTATGCAGTTTTTTCCTCCTGTTGCTAGCATAGAGACAATAAGGTTAAATGGAATCTATGGTCACGAGTGGCCTCAAATAGAAAGTAATACTTGCCTGAAACAAGCTAAAATACAAGGGAAAATATAAAATTGCAGTAAACCTATCCATGTCAGTAAGTCATCCATATATTTGACTTAGCAACCACAAAATTACTCCTAAATATTAAATTTAGTTGGGTTCTTGTTCTTTTGTCAAGTCAAAGTACGGGTAAACCCTTTTATGTTTCTGTCTAATTCTAAAAATCCTTACAGAAGATTGCAACCTCGATATTTGCCTATTATCTCCAACAAGCAGTAAAATTGAATTAGGCTGCTAGTTAAAAAATAACTTTAGATTGCTGAATAGCTGTACGTAACTTCCTGCATGGGTCAAGTATTCATTAATGGTTAAGATCCGATAACTGATGAACATGTTTATGCTGTCTCGTCTTTATATGTCTGCTCTCTCACTACATCAAAAGACCCAAACTGTGACAAAGGTAATAGAAATAGTAAGGGGCAGTTCTTAAGGAGGGAATTATATTACTAAACTTTAGTGATTGTTTTTTTTTTTCTTTATATAAAACATGTTACAAGTCTCAGGTGCATCTGGAAAATAAGTTTTAAGCCCTATAAGATTTTCTTAAGTTTACTTCAATAAAACTTTATTTTTCATTTGCCTTGATATCCACTTATCTCCTTTTTGAAACTTTCAATTCAGCTTCTAGAGAAAATAAAGATGAAGTAGAACTTATGAAGTACAATATGAAATTTTTTTTTTTTTTTTTTTTTTTTGCTTTTCAAGAGTGATCTTTGCTTCAGATATATGAATAGTAGTTACATACTTCACTAACACTATTAGAGGTAACTAAGGGAAGAGGAGAGAAAAATCCTTAGAAAAATGTCAGAATTAATAAGTATGCAAATGATTACTTGTCTTGCAGGAGCTCAGGCTTGCACAAGTTATTTAAGGAGGGCATGATTACTTTCCTGATAATAGTCAAAGAATGAAATTATGTCAGATTTGCAGTTCTAATTGTGTTGCTAAGTGTTCAAGAATGGTAACAACTTTGTTCTAGAAGAGGGCAAGTCCTTTCAAATAAAACTTTAATCCTGACTGTAAGAAAAGAGTGTTATTAATGTTATATCCCCCTACATCATTCTGTCTTCTCTGAATTTATTGTTACTTTAAGCAGCAAAAGTTTTTCACTTATTTCTCCTTTTCATTCATCTGGTTACTGAATTCCCCTAGGCTTCTTTCACAAGCTTATCTTTGGTGCCAGTCAGACCATCACAAAATGGTTTGCATATCTTATTCAAGACCAGCAGACACCTCAGACAGTACTATCATGACAGAATTCACTTGTTACATTGGACTAGGATGATCATTATCTGCAGAAAGAGTCAAAGAAAACAATCTCCTTTGCCTTGTTTAGTCAGCAGCAGAAAAATGTCCCTACTCAGTGCATTCACATAATTATTCATGGGTATAAACTGTACAGAGCAGAAGTCAGTGGACACTGGGTTTACTGTGCTGTGAGAAATTACTTTTATGTCTGAACAGTGGGAGATCATGGTTTCCATCCCACTCATTTCCTTTCACTATTCTCTAAAGTGAGCTTGGAAGAACTTTTGAAACAACAGGTAAGGACATGCCTCTATAGGATTTTGAAACACACACAGCCTGTTCCATCTTCTCAACATGGACCTAACTCCATCACTTTCAGGTAGAGACATTAATTTTTATCACTACATGACATTAAATGAACTAGAAAGAGACATCACCTGTGGTCACTCATTTCTTAGCAAGATCTTCCATGCTATAAGGTGTTATGAGGTGCTATGAGGATGATAACAAATGAATAATGTGTCCAAAACGCATTTCTTGGATGGCTGCATCCAAAAGGTAGTGGTTAACAACTCAGTGTCCAGATAGAAATCAGTGGTAAGTGGTGTCCCTCAGGTGGCTGTACTGGGACCAGTACTGTCTAATATTGTAGAATCAATCATAGAACCATAGAAACACAGAACCACAGAATCATAGGACTAAAGAACCATAGAATCATAGAATGGTTTGGGTTGGAAAGGATTTTGAATATCATCTAGTTCCAACTCCCCTGCCATGGGCAGGGACACCTTCCACAAGACCAGCTTGCTCAAAACCCCATCCAGTCTGGACTTGAACACTTCCAGGGATGTGGCATCTGCAAGTTGAATGGGGCTCTGAGGAATGTGATCTGGTGGAAGTTGTCCCTGCTCATTGTAGAGGGGTTGGACTAGATGACCTTTCAAGATCCCCTCCAACCAAAACTATTTGATGATTCTATGAAAAATAACTGCACTTTAAGTGAGAACAAGCGTCAGCTTGCCAAACACTATGTATGTATGTATGTATGCATGTATGAAAATTAGTTAAATTTTAAAGGTGTGAAAGGTGGGGTCTGACTCATTAGAGAGAATAAAGGATGCACTGTTCACTTCGGTTAGGAAGAAGTGCCTGGTGAAGATCAAGGCCTATGATATAAAGTCACACAAGAATCACAGAAAGTAAATATAATTTTATGAACTACCTACAGACACTTTGTTTACAGTTTGTGCCAAATGATACTAGCCATACTGCTAGCCAAATCATTTTGTCTTCAACTGCAAAGAAAGGAGTTGTCTAGTACCAGCACTGAACACGGGTAAGCGGTAATTCTGTCAGTGATCTGTGATCATATCAGTTCAGAGCTCCTGGTCATCTCCAGCTTTCTATGAATTCAGTAGTCCTCAGTGAATTTTCCTTCCATTAATTTGTCCTGCCTCCCTTTCAAGGTATTGGGGCTTTCAGGTATCTTTAACCTTTTCAAAGAGTCTCCAGGATGACCATCTCCTGGAAGTTAATTTCCTTTTTCTTTTTAAAATATTAAGCATGATTTACTTTTTCTTGTTAATATTCCTCTATTATTTCTGGCTGCACCTGCCTTTTTATGTAAAGGCTTGTTTTTATTACTCACAGAAAATGGATACAGTATTCAGTTTCCTTGAAAGCTGTCTTAAACACAGAAAGTCTTTCCAAGAGAAGCAGCGTCACTCCATGTAATTGAATCAGCTAGTAAATGATGGGTTAAACTAAGTAATTTAACCATGTATTTGCACAATCAACGTCTGAATTCATATATGGTTTTACAGCTCCTCTACAGAAAGCATAAAATGCCATGCAATACACAGCAGCTGAACACATGAATGAAAAAAAGACATGAGATTGTTGGGTTTTTTTAATTCTCTATCCTTTCTCTTTTCCTTCAATTCATTGTCAGCAGCTAATGCTTACATTTGAAGGGGAAAAAAAAAAAAAAAGGCATAAATTAGCCTGCCTTGGCAATAACTTTTTTTATATTTATAAAATGTAAATGCTGAATTTAGACTTGAGATTATGACAGTTTCTTACTTGATAATGCTAGTAATAATAATAGTAGAAACAAATTCCTAAGGCTTCTTTATGAAAATTCTTGTATTTAAGTGACCTAGCAAGAAACGCTTAGGTCTTTCTGAACACTGGAATGTCTGATAACTGAACACAAGACCTTTGCTCTTGTGAGACATTATATGCTCTATAAGTGGATGTTGTAGGTAAGTAAATTTCAAACTTTGCAGAAAAAGGAAAAATTGTAAAACTGACTCAATTTTAGCACTGCTACTTCAAAATCTGTTTTCTGTAAGAAAAGAAAATTATCTCGTCTCAAAGATGGATCTTTAAAATAATAAAATTGGTTGTGAACTATGATATTGGAGAGTTCATCAAAGCATTTATCTAGAAGATTAGTTAGCTGGTCCCAGAAGACAAATTATAATAACTTCATTGATCCTTTGTCCTACTAAGCCTTTTTTTTGAACTCTGCCTACTTTGTTAATTTCTTTTTTTCCCTATTTGACTAAGCCGTACCAGCAGAGGATTCAGTTGACAAAGGACTTCTTTAACCTCAGCTGCCCTGAGGCTCCAGGGTGAGATGTTCCACTAAAGAATATTACAGCTACAAAGAGGCCAATCTAATTCCATCTTATCTCCATTCTGTTTACTTATTTTTCATTAATTTCTACAGTAAGACATTCTATGTGAGAAAAAAGTTATGACAGTTCAGAAGAGGATTCTGATTTTGTGGTCTGAAGTTGCTACTGGCCATTGGACAAATTTAGACATATAAAGACTTTCTGTTTCTTTTTTCAGATCTATCCTCCAGACAGACTAATCTATTCTGCATCTCTTCAATTTCCTCATGAAGTTATTTGAAAAAAAATGGTTAAAAAAAGAATATATATCACACCTACAGAAAGATATAGAAAGCTGATAGACAGCAAAATTGGAATTTTAGGATATATATGAAATTAAGAAAAAAAAAAACACGCAGAAAATTCCACAGATCAAACAGACACATACGCAAAACCACCCAGTAGTCATTTCATCCTTTCCTTATAAATAGTTCTAAGAATTGCTTTGCTACCTAAACTGAGGATTAAATAAATTATAAGAAAATATATTCTGAATTCTTTAAGTGAAACCCCAAGTTCTATCAGAAGCCAAACAGATTTCTCCGTCCCACAGGAAAAATCTCTTAACACATGCTCAAAAGCTATCTATCTTAGACAAACAGCAATGAGAGTGACAAAACCAGTGTCTACAATCACATCTGTTAAAATCCCTGGCTAGAGGTGGTTCTGGTAATCTTTGATGCAAGAGTTTATTGCTTAAGTGTCTCCTAGGAAGTCAGAGAGAAATTGATTCCATCCTTCTCTTACGATTCATATTTTTAGTAATATACAATGAATAAGACAATTGCAAAACTCATTTTTTTGTCTCCTATAGACAAGTTAGCATCAGTGTAGTACTTTAGGAAGGGAAAAATACCTAGGAAAAAATGTTACCTAGCTGTCAAACAATTTTGATGTAGTATACATTTGCATAATGCATTTTTCTTTGTCATATATTTTATGTTGCATTGTATTTGTAAATTTTACACTACAATATTCCTGACTGAACAACTTTCAAAGAGTAAATTATTCTCACACCTTTTTCTTGGACTATTACGCTCTTGGTCCGTCTTCCCCCCAAAAAAACGAAGAATTATGTGTGTTAGATTACAATACTTCTGTTCACTAACTATACTGCCATACCTTCTCTAATAGGCTAATGACAAGAAGTGACAAAGACATTTCCAGTATGACTGTTTATACATAAAATTCTTATGCAGAAATACGAAACTTCCAAGCAAAAAATACATGAAGAGAGCCTAATCAATACTGCTATGCTACTGTTCTACAAATTCAATTAATACTTTTGCTCAGAGTGATTTTATTCTATACATCTCTATTTTCTTTTCTTCCCCTCCAAAATTAAAGACAATAAAGATAAAACCCAATATTTTTAAAGTTTAAGTAGTGTTTCATACACATTATCTAAATTTGTCTAAGAAGGTGTTCTAAGAACATAATAAGGTTTTTTTGTTGTTTTTTTCTTTTTTTTTTTTTTTTTAAAGTTAATTGTTTACTTAGCTATTTCATGGTCCCCAAAACAGACTGGTAAGATATTGGAAATAAGTTTAGATTTAAGCACATAAGTTTTGTTACTGCCAGATCTAAGCACATAGGTTTTGAAATGAGTGACTCCGTTTCTGTCTAGAAGTCATTCATACTGTAAGATTCAAGTTCTTTAATTTTCATTCTTTAGAAAACAAGTTACATTTTTACTAACTGGGATGCTTGTCTTCTCAAAATATTAAAAGCCATGTCTTATAATTTCAAATAGTTGCAAGCCCTCTCCTGAAAAGGAAGTGCAACTTTTTGATATTGAATATTTGACCAGACCACCACTTTGCTTATACATATAAGCATCATTGAATCAGGATTTTCAGAAAAAAAAATAACTTTTGTTGTTGCTGTTGTTTTGTGGTAGATTTTTTTTTGTTTGGTTTGAGGTGGCTTTTTTCGGGGGGGGTGATTTTTTGATTTTGCTGGTTTCGGGGGGAGGGGATTGCTATCTAAAACTGGAACCTTAATTCTTCCATAAGAAAATTTTCTGCATCATTTGAATTCCAGAATTATGACTCATCAGTTATGTTTAGAGAAGTTAAAGCTTTCCCCTGAATTTCTATCCACATTAACACATGCAGGATTATACTGCTAACATGTCATCAAGATTCACAGGACTATGCGGATGACACCTGTGACTTTCTACGTCAAAAAAAGTTAAGATAAGAAACAGACAGAATATACAAAATATTCATTAACCTCATGTTATTCAAGGAGAATCCCAGAGCTGGCAAAACCTGTGTCACCATCAGCTTTCCTCCAGCTGCCTGGTTTTCCTCCCATCCTAGCAGGCTTCCCATTTGTTACTATTTGTTACTATTTGTAACTATTGCTTAGTTACTATTTGTAACTATTTGTAACACTGCTGATGTAACTATTTGTTACATCAGCAGTGCCCAGCATTTTTATGAGATAAACTATCCACATGCTTCCTATAAGACAGAAAATTTTAGGAAAATATGTTTAGCTCCACCCTCCAGAATTAACAGTATAGAGACAATCATGAATTAGAAATTGAATAATAGAAAATGCTGACCTAATTTGTGACATTGCTCATTTCTGCATTCAATATAAAATTAGAAAAAAACACAAGTCTCCAATTTAAAGTTGCAAGCAGTTTTTCCAGGGTAAATGCAGACTACAGGAGAACCTACAGCTTCCGATTAGATACTAGCGTAAAATCAGTATATGTCAGGGAGATTGATAGATTTTTGTTAGAATTCCTCAAGAATGAACTCTCATTTGAATCTGAGAGGTTTCTTCTCAGTAAAGAACAAAACAATGTGTAAGAACTATATTCTTTTGTATGGATAAGATCCAGAGTAGGTTTTAAAGAGGGCAGCAAATGCTTCCCAAATATTTAAAAATATCATTATTCTCACTTTGTGGCTTCAGTGAATTATTGTCCAGTGCAGCAAAATTAACATCCTCTATTTAGAGCTGTGAAATAGAAATGAGTACTTGCAACAGCAGTACTGTCTTCATCAGCACAGACTTCTGTCTGAAGCTTAACACTAACAACAAAATTTAAAAATATAAAACTTCTGCCTCACGTAAGAAAATGCATAGATGCTCTTACTGTTATATTTTCTTTCCCCTCCCTCAGGCTCCCTGGAATACTCCTACATTGTTTACATCCTAAATAGTGGTAATTGTTCTTACCTGCCAGGATACATGCTCTGTGTATTAGCATCTCCATTCTGGAAGAATCAGCAGATGAATACTGTTTTCTCTACCCAAGAGCTTTATACTTGTGACTCTTTCCAACTTATGCGAGGAAAAGTAATTTATTGTTGTTAATGGTTGTGTTGTAGAAATTGGAGCTATTCATCACCCAGTGCTTTGCAGAAAGAGACCTTTTGGGGTTTATTTTTTATTATTATTATTTCCCCATAGACAATTTAACCTGGAACCTGACTAAAAAAAAATAGACGAATATTTTTTACTTTTATTACAAAATATTATATGTAGACAATAGCTTTGGAGAAGTTTCTGTCTCTATAAAATAGCTTCAAATTGTAACAGATAGGGCAGAACAGTTTTACATGTATATACAAATTCAATTAAATTGCTGTAATTATTGAAGGTAATTTAATCTCTGTGCAAACCCATTTGGCATACCTACAAGGGACAGGAAATGAATAGCATATGCACTTGTGTATCCTTCCTTTATAAATTCTTTGAAGCACCTCCACAAAGTATCTTTCTAAGTTACTCCTTATGTGTAATACATGCATGCTGTCAGCCAGCTCTGAAAAGAGCTTAAGAGAGTATTTTTCGAAAAAGCAGAAACCAGAGTGTTGAAATTTTCATGGAAGTGTACCATTTTCAACATATGTCCTCTGTTTCCATTAACATTCATGTATTTTCCTGCCTGCTGTGGGCTCACAGGGACTATGATTCATGAGAAGGGCATCTATGCACCCGCAAGATTTCTAGGCTTTCTAAACTAAAGTAAAAAGCATGGCAATCTCCAAATTTTATGAATATGCTATAGTATTTTTAAATAACAATCTGGTATGGTATTTTTGAAAAACAGTATCTAGCGTAGTATGTATACAATCTATTATATCTATATAAAGGAGCACAGAAACAAAGAAATTCATGCTACATTCAATGGTGTTTCTGAACTAAGAAAGAATTAAAGATAGAACTTCTAATTGTAGTTGAAAAAGATGAAAAAGTAAAAAAGGGGACTAGCTATTGTAAATAGAGAGTCTTCAACATATAACACAAGTCTAACTAAAACAAAAAAGTCAGATTTTCAAAATGGCAACAGCAAAGGCAGAATTCTAGGGGGGGTTAATGGTTGCTCACTCTTAGATGAGCAACTAAATAGGTGCTTAACATATCACTACTGAGTCATTTCATTCAGCAAAGCATATAAAAGACAAAATATAACATTTTTTAAATTGCCAATACAGTAAAGAGAAGACACAGTTGTTATTGTTTCTGAGAACTGGAATAATCTTTCTTTAAAGTCCTAGAACACACTGTCTTCCAGAAAATGGATATTATATAAATAAAAACTGAAGGGAGTCGAGCTGGTCTCTGTCAAAAAACCTCAATAAATCCACCCTTGGACTCACACAAAACTGCTGAAACAGAGATAGACATCTGTCTGCTGCATTTGATTTAAAATTTTACAAAGCTTTTGCAAGTACCACCTAAGTCACAGGCCACTCAAGGGCTTGTATAAATTTTATATTTATAATGAATAGAAAAGACAATTTCCTGAAATTGTTTTTTCAGGTACTTTCTGGTATTACCTAGCTCTCCTATCTTTTTTTATTGGTCAGAGTAATTCATTGCTACTCTAAGTAAATTTTGGGAGGCATAGGAATTCCTACTCTGCAGCTTTTAATATAAAAAAGAATATAAAAAAAAAAAGAAAATAATTCTTTTATGAAATAATTATGTAAATATTATATAAGATTACATAGCAGAGTATTTTCTAAGTTTAGGTGGTAGTTTTTATAAATAATGAACTGCACTGTAAGGAATAATTGGTTGAGCTTTCACACTGATTTTTATCCACCATGCTACTTTAAAGTATTGTATATCTCAGAGGCTTTTAGCAAATGACTGATCTTTATTTTGTTTGGTTCTATCAGTAAAGAGATTTTTTTTCATCTTTATTCATCTTCTTCAGCATAAGATAGATTAGATTCTAGAAGCAAATATGTTATTTTGCTTTTTTCTTAATCTTTTCCTGTTGCCATTGTCATATAAATCCCACCAAAAATATAACATGGAAGAAAAAGTGATTTAGTGTTCTCTATCAGAGAAGTTGGAAGTCTGATTTTGTAGACAAACTGAGTGCTATTCTGAAGCTGAGGAAGTGCACTGTTTGGATTCAGCTCTCTCCTTGTTCATGGCCATCACTGCATTTCTCTCCAGCAAATAAGAGTGATATTGATCACATTTGACTTCAGGCATCTGCAGGATGGATGTTTACATATGGATGAGTCACTATAGGAAACTTTTATAGATACTAAAAAGAGACAAATACTTTCAGGGACTCTTCACCTGACAAGTTTTAAATATCTGCAAAATAGGATGAAATATGCATGTACAGTGGAAAGAGCAAGATATGAAGATCCATGCTGTCCTTTCATAGGATCTGAGTGGAGGCTTCAGGACAGATTCCATCACAGTAGTGAATATCTGAAAAGTAATTATACAGTTTCCAGAAACAAATGTTGCAGACACTCCCAACAATATTTAGAAGAATTTTGACCTGAAATTTAAGTTGCACGTGATACAAAAAATTTGTGAGCATGTAAAGGTGCCTAAATTTAGACACCAAAAGCTTCCAAGCCAAATAGTAGTAAGGAGCTGGATACCTCTCTAGGTAGGCAACAAACTTCAGTGTTTAATTTATGTATAACAGACTGTGACCTATCCTATCACACCTACCTTTTAAAGGTAGAGAGTGAATAACTATAGAATTAAAAATTTAAATTCAGTTTCTATAACAGGATAATAATAGACATGCTATAGGCAAATATCTAGAGCCTAATGATGTGATGATCAAAATTGATTTTAAAGACCAGATAATATCAAAACAATCTGATTTCCTTCTGTGACATTGTAGTAGGCCTTGAGGATTGCTGCAAATATTCATACTCTTGTAAAGATTTAGACACTTGCTTCTGTAAAAAAATGGGACATTACTGGAAGAACAGTATTCAAAACTAAATTCTTTTGTTAAGGGCTGTGACCCTGGTAGAAGCGGAGGTTACACAAGACCTGCTCTGAACTTGCATGTATCATACAGACCAGGTTGGATGGGGCTTTGAGCCACCTGGTCTAGTGGAAGGTGTCCCTTCTTGTGACAGAAGGGTTGAAAGCAAATAATCTTTAAGGTGTCATTCAACCCAAACCATTCTATGACTCCAGGATACCGAGATGGAAAAGGCAAAGGATACAGATAGCAATCCATAAATTGAATTGGTATCAGTATGACACATAGCATAATCCTTTTCTTCTAGGTAGTAGAAAGGCCTCACCTAGAGTAATACAGCAAGTTTTAGACACAACACTTGAGGAAAGTTATGGCTCACTAACAAGGCTGTATTCCTGTAAGAGGCCAGGGAATAAGAGTGATAAGAGAATAATTTGAAGTCAAGGAAACATGATGAGAAAAATTTTAAAGAACTGGGTTCTTGCAGTTACTCAGTAGGCAGCTAAGGGGATTTGTCTTTATACATGTGAACAGACAGAGAGGACAGATGCACTATGTTCCATGATTATATACAGATGTAGTACTGCAAAAAGGAACAACCTGCTGTCCATAACCAGGAGGACAAATCAAAAAGTTATGTATTATACTGCAACAAGGAAGGTAAGATTAGACTTCTTAAACATTTCATACTCTCTACAAATTTTCCTTTTTGTGACAGAAGATAAACATGTGACATTGACTGTTCTCACACTCAGTGCAGGCATCTCTTGCATGACATGCATCTACCTAGGGAAGCTGCTGAAAGTTGGCCTAGACATCACATCCCTTCTTTCCTTTTTCCAATCTTCTAGACTTCCATACATTTTCTGTAAGTTCTTAGAAATAACCAAGACAGCTCTGAGACTTGCTTCAGTTGCTCTCCTAACTAGCCTAAAATGAACTTAGCTTGATCAGGATTTGAAAACACACAATTTATTAAAGTCCCTAACCTGCTGGTTTCCTGCTCTACCACAGATTTGCATAAATTTAAAGATGTAATAAAAGATTGAGAAGCTTCAATTAGGAATCATATTTCAGTCACTTCAATCATCTTCAATCATCTGTTTTCGTATCTGAAAAGACAGTTTTGTGTGTGGAAACTAAGCAATATCTTCAAATCTGGGATGAAAAGACCACTCATTACTGGTCACTTTGTGCTGTTATAGAGCTAAAAAAAATTTAAAAAATAATCTGAGAAGCAAAGCAACAGGAAGATTTCATTTAACAAATTTTTCATAGTGCTGGAACAGTGGATATCTGAAAGCTCTCTCTGGCTTTGGTTCATTTATAGATCTAGAAAATCACAGATATTCAAAGAGATAATTATAATGCAGTTCTTGTAAAAAGGAGGACATACGGTTTTGGGACCTACTTAGTAGAATTCTTTTTTCTTATAAAGCTGATGGTATCTCACAATAGAATTAAAAGAAACAGGAGAAAAGATAAAAAAAAAAAAAAAGAATAAAAGAGGTATGGACCACCTAAAAACAATCATGGTGACATTTTATAAATGTGTATTTTAGGAACTGTATGAGGAAAGAAAAATGAAAATCCTGTTTCATTTGAGTTGGTAAGTAAAGCATAAACCTAAAAGTTCCAATGCACCACTGAGAATTCTTTCATACAGCTACAGCATGCATTGTAAGAGATCTGTAAGGAAATAAGTGGTATAATCACTGCAGGAAAGGAAATTCATAGAAATGTGGAAAGGGAAAGAAATCACCTGTTTTAAAACAGTGCTAATTATTTTCATGCTGTTTTCTCCTTTGTTACCTTCAGTATATGTTGTACCTCTCTATCCCAATTAAAATTAATACCAGTTACATTACTTCATCTAGTGTTCCCGTTTTGTATTCTACTTGCACATAAGACTTTATATTACACATGTGTAAATCCATATTGATTACATAAAAACCCAGAACAGACTTTAGCTCCAAGACTGATTTATGATACATGCAACAGAAGTTTTGGCAAGAAACACCCACTCATGAATTTTTTTAATTTGAAACAAACAAACAAAAAAATAAAATCTAACCAATACTCTTAGATTTTTATCTGGTGCCAGTCACTGAGATAACTATGCTGATCTCTGCAACCAATTTAATCTCTGAGTGTAAATCTAATGGAAATAAATACATGGGAATTTTGAGTGAATTGCTCTGTATTTTAATCACCACTTACTATTTAAATGGTTAATGAAAAGTCAAATCCTCAAGGAGAAACTCAGCTTCATGCACGACTTCATTATACTTTCATTTTTTCTCACATACCAGAAATAAGACTGCTCTGCAAGTAGTCTCTTAATCACCTAACCTAAACATTAATCCTGTTAGCCTATTTCCACTGCTTAAAGCTTGTTAAGTTGTGTTAATGTCATAGCAATAAAAAAACCCAGAAACTTTTTTGCACTCTTACAAATGTTTTATTTTCCTCAGAGAGCTATTAATTGCTCTCAGAAAATATAGTGCATTTGCAAAATGGAAGACTGCTTTCATTTGTGTTTTTCCAGTACAGCTAAGATTTCTCTACTCCCCTTTTTTTTTTTTCCTATTCAACTTTCAGTAGACTACCTTCCAAGAATATGTTAAGTACTAACCCAAATCAAGATCCCTTCTGAAACTGAAACAGATAGAACAGTCCCTAAAAGTAATTTGCACTGTAACTTCAACTCACCTTTAACAACCCAAGCTAATGCAAATTAATGTAATCAGTTTATTCATGCAGAACTGTGTCAATAGCATGCATTATACTTTTAGTACAACTCTCAAGGACAGGAACAATTTAAACGTTATTTAAAGTTTAAAAAGTTGATTAATAATTTCTATTCATGAGTGTTCAAATAGAACTGGCTATATGAGACATAGAACTTGGGTGACAGTTATTTGTGAAATTTAAATTTGCTCTTCAGGGTTTTAAAATTCCCTCTCTCTGCACATTATTCCTGAACTTAAGCATTTACTTAGAATTTGTTCTTATTTTTCCAAATAACTTGACTAGCCATAATTCATTTAGAAGCAAGATGGAGAGCATTTCTCTCTCTCTCAACCTAGCATATGCCAGAAAAGATGATATTGCATTCTAGAAAATACTTCATGATTTTCATAACAATGAAGGCTTGGAGTGTTCAGAACAGACTCCATCTAACTCTAGAGTTTTTATTTCATAAATATTTTAACATATTTTGTTTTACCCTGAAACATAGGAAATTAAAATCCTTTGCTAGAACATTGAGTTATGAATGCCATTGCTGTAAATTTTACAATCCATCGCCTTGTTGTTTTTTCAAAAACGTAGAGCATATAAATAGTTGTTACATATTGATTATGCAAGGCACTAATGTCTGCTGTTGTTGGTATTATTGTTATTGCTATTATGGTTCAGTTTTTCTGTCTATATAAGTCAGAATAGCATAAAAATTATATTAAAGAGAAAAAAATTATTTTTGTAGTACAGTAAATAGACGAAAGCCAAATCTATTGTTAGTCTATTATTTGACAACAAACTCCACCTGAAATCTATGCTTTTCAGATAATTAAGATTTGTTTTGTTCTGTTTTCAGATTACTTATGGTGTAAATATACTAAGATTGATTAAATAGACTTCTTAAGTGTGCTCACCAAGCCTACTAATTCAGCTTCAGCTAGCATTTTTTCCACAGCAGAACTCTCTTCAAAGCCCTGGCTTAGTCATCTAATAATTCTGTTGCCTAGACTATCGTGTGCCCATGATGGATTTCCATCACAACTGAATTAAAACCTTAGTTACTTAGAAGAAAAGAATCATAGAATAGTTTGGGTTGGAAGGGACTTTTAAAGATCATGTAGTTCATCTCTGTCATCCTTGACATCAGCAAGGACATCTTTTGCTAAACTAGGTTCCTCAAAGTCCCATCCAACCTGACTTTGAACACTTCCAACTATGGGGCATCCAAAATTTTCTGGACTACTTGTTCCAGTGTCTCACATTTCAGTTTAAAACTGTTGCTTCTTGTCCTGTCACTACAGGCCCTGGTAAAAAAGTTTCTCTCCATCTTTCTTATAAGCACTTTCATATTTTGAAAGGCTGCAATAAGATGTCTTCAGAACCATCTCTTCTCCAAGTTGAACAACCTCAACTCTCTCATCATTTCTTCACAGGAGAGGTGTTCCAGCCCTCTGATCATCTTTGTGGCCCTCCTCTGCACAGACTCCAGTAGGTCCATATCTTTCTTGTACTGAGGCCCGCAGACCTGGATGCAGTACTCCAGGTCAAATCTCACAAGAGAAGAATCACCTCCCTTAACCGGCTGGTCTTCTGAACTGCAGTCCTATACTGCTGGCTCATGTCCAATTTTTTATCCACCAGCAACCTCACACCTTCTTAAGTATACTGTTTTACATACCTGTAGTAACCAGGAACATGTCCAATGAAATAGAGAGTCAATTAAACAACAGGTTTATAATGCAAAATGGATTAATGAGATGAATTTTTGCTTATTTGAAAATATGTATGGGAAAATTTGAAAATACTTATTTGAAAATAAGTATGGGAAAGATGCACAGGAGAAAGGAAAAAACATTCCACATGCAAATCAGTGTATTACACTATATGGTACAGCTTAGGGTTTGACAGTCTAGCCACACATTGGTAACTTCGGAAATCTGTTTTTGGCTAGAATGTAAAGAAACGAATTACAGTTTTCCTTATCTTTTCTGTTTCTTTGAAAAAAAAAAAAACTGTAGCAATTCTCAGTGCTAGCCAAGAGCCGTCCAGCTATTCAGTGGATTCAAAGGGTGGTGATGTGGCTCTGGAGAAAGAAATCTGGCATAACTTGTGGAAAGCCTTTTTTTTGAAACTCAGAAAAAAAAAGTTTGTGTAATCCATGGGAAAGCTAATCTAACTGTATGTACTTACTTTTTGTCTCATAGCCAGCTTTCCTATTTCTGTTCTTATGCTTCTGACAAGATCTTGTAAAACTCAAGAATCCTATGGAAAATTTTACATGTCTTACTAGAAGTCATTCCTTCCAAGTCTCCATAAATCCACAGAACTTGTTTTGAACCTTAATACAAAGAATCATTCTTAACTATTTTTAATTAGCAAACTTTAGTAGCCTCTTGCAAGAAAAGTTCTATCAACAAATACCCACAGTTTTTGGTTGTAATTGGAACTAACTTTAGATGATGTGTTTCCACATCATCTAGTCTTATGAAAACTAAATGCATACAACCGTGTGCTTGGAGAAGTTAGATATTGAGTTGTGACATTTTAAGAAGGAGGAGCTGAAGGATAGAAACACATTGCTGATGGGACCAAAATATTAACTACAATGAAAACTCTAGGTTTTCACCCCTGTTCAAAACTGCTTGCTGAAATAACTGTGATGAGCAGAAGAATGTTAGAAAAGTTAATGGCTAACTAATGGTTATATAAATGGTTAGAAGGATGGTGCCATAGTCAGGGGTCTGGGTGTCTTGAAAACAGGACCCAAGTTTGTAGGCCAGATCTGCTGGGGGCTGGTGGAGCTGGTCTGAGCAATTTTGATAGGAGGCTTGTCAGACAGGTCAAGGATGCTTTAAATTAGATGTGTTGAGGAGGGGGGCATCATTCCATCCCAACACACCCAGTCATTTGCCAACACCTATAATAAATGCTCGGAACAATGTAGATGTATTCCAGCTGCTCCAGCCAATGAGCCAGCTTCATTTGGAGCTTGGCTCAGATGCCTCTATACAAATGCCCGTAGCATAGGGAACAACCAAGAGGAATTAGAGATGTGTGCGTGTCTACAGGGGTATGATATAATAGGCATCACAGAAACATGGTGAGATGGCTCCTATGACTGGAGTGTTGGAATGGAAGCTTGCAAGTTCTTTAGAAAAGACAGGCCTGGCAGGCGGGGAGGGGGAGTTGCCCTTTATGTTAGCGATAGGCTGGAGAGTATGGAACTCTGTCTGGGGACAGGTGAGCAGTTTACAGAGAGTTTGTGGGTCAGGGTTAAAGGGAAAACAGCTGTGGGAGACATTACTGTGGGGATCTGTTACAGACCGCCTGATCAAGGAGAACCTGTGGATGAAGCACTCTACAGACAGACAGGAGCAGCGTCACGGTCTCAGGCCCTTGTTCTCATGGGAGACTTCAACTGCCTGAATATCTGTTGGAGTGATGATATGACCTGGCACAAGCAATCCAGGAGGTTCCTCGATTGTGTAGAAGATAAATTCCTTTTGCAAGTAATAGAGGAGCCGACAAGGAGAGGTGCCATGCTTGACCTCGTGCTCACCAGCAGCGAAGGGCTCATTGGAAATGTGATGCTCCAGGGCAGCCTTGGATGCAGCAATCATGAGATGGTCGAGTTTGATATCCTCAGGACAATGAGAAGAGCGTGCAGCAAGCTCACTGCCCTGGACTTCAAGAGAGCAGACTTTAGCCTCTTCAGGAGCCTGCTTAGTAAGGTTCCATGGGATATAGCCCTGGAGGACAGGAGGGCCCAAGGCTGTTGGTTGATATTCAAGGATCACCTACTGCAAGCTCAGGAGTGTTGCATCCCAACTAGAAGGAAGTGCAGCAGGAGGGCCAGGAGACCTCCTTGGATGGATAAGGAGCTGCTGAGGAAAATTCAAAGGAAAAAAGAGGCTTATAAAAGGTGGAAGCAAGGACAGGCAGCCTGGGAAGAATACAGGGATGTTGTCTGGGAAGCTAGGGACCAGGTTAGGAAAGATAAGGCCCAGTTAGAATTAAACTTGTCTAGGGATGTTAAGGGTAACCGGAAGGGATTCTATAGGTACGTAGTGAATAAAAAACAGACTAGGGACAGAGTAGGCCCCCTCTGGAAGGTATTGGGAGAGCTGGCTACCCTGGATTTGAAGAAGGCCGAGGTTCTTAATAACTTCTTTGCCTCTTCACTGGCAAATGCTCTGAACACACCACCCAAGTCTTGGAAGGCAGACGCAGGGACTGTGAGAATGATGACCCTAGGCCCACTGTAGGAGAGGATCTGGTTTGAGACCATCTTAAGAACCTGAATGTACACAAGTCCATGGGACCTGATGAAATCCATCCACGGGTCCTGAAGGAGCTGACAAATGAATTTGCTAAGCAGCTGGCCATCATATTTGAAAAATCATGGCAGTCAGGTGAAGTTCCCGACGACTGGAAAAAGGGAAATATAACCCCCATTTTCAAGAAGGGGAAAATGGATGATCCAGGGAATTACAGACCAGTCAGTCTCACCTCTGTGCCTGGCAACATCTTGGAGCAACTTCTCCTGGAAGGCATGCTAAGGCACATGAAAAACAAAAAGGTGCTTGGTCACAGCCAGCATGGCTTCACTAAGGGGAAATCCTGCCTGACCAATTTGGTGGCCTTCTATGATGGGGGTAAGGAAATGATGGACAGGGGTAGAGCAGTTGGTTTGCTCTAACTGGACTTCTGCAAAGGGTTCGACACTGTCCCACATGACATCCTTGTCTCTAAATTGGAGAGACATCACTTTGATAGGTGGACTGCTCAGTGGATAAAGAACTGGCTCAATGTCCGGCTGGAAACCAGTAATTAGTGGTGTTCTACAGGGTCCGATGTTGGGATCAGTCTTGTTCAACATCTTTGTGGGATTGAGTGTGCCCTCAGCAAGTTTGCTGATGACAGCAAGCTGTGTGCTTCATTTGATACACTGGAGGGAAGGAATGACATCCAGAGGGACTTTGACATGCTTGTGATGTGGGCTGATGCCAACCTCATCAAGTTTAACCGTGCCAAGTGAAAGGTCCTACACCTGGGTCAGAGCAATCCCAGGCACAGCTACAGGTTGGGCAGAGATTCAGAGCGGCCCTGCAGAGAAGGACTTGGGGGTGTTGGTTAATGAGAAAATGAACATGAGCCAGCAGTGTGTGCTTGTAGCCCAGAAAGCCAACCGTATCCTGGGCTGCATCAAAAGGAACGTGACCAGCAGGTCAAAAGAGCTGATCCTGCCCCTCTACTCTGCTCTCATGAGACCTCACTTGGAGTACTGTGTACAGTTGTGGTGTCCTCAACATAAAAAGGACATGGAACTGTTGGAACAAGTCCAGAGGAGGGCCACGAGGATGATCAGGGGACTGGAGCACATCCCATATGAAGACAGGATGAGAGAGTTGGGGCTGTTCAGCCTGGAGAAGAGATGGATGTATGGAGACCTCATAGCAGCCTTCCAGTGTTTGAAGGGGGCTATAGGGATGCTGGGGATGGACTCTTCATTAGTGACTGTAGTGACAGGATAAGGGGTAATGGGTTAAAACTTAAACAGGAGAGGTTTAGATTGGATATAAGGAAGAAATTCTTTACTGTTAGGATGGTGAGGCACTGGAATGGGTTGCCCAGGGAAGTTGTGAATGCTCCATCCCTGGTGGTGTTCAAGGCCAGGTTGGGGAAAGCCTTTGGTGGCATGGTTTAGTATAAGGTGTCTCTGCCTATGGCAGTGGGATTGGAACTAGATGATCTTAACGTCCTTTCCAATCCTAACTATTCTATGATTCTATGATTCTATGAAAGGTAACACTATGTACTGCTACTGCATCTTTTGTAAAAAAGCAACTAGATGTTAATTAATTTAATTTTACTTAAAGGCTCCCAAAGGTTCTTCAGACATAAGTTCTCAATTGTACTTTGTTAAAATTACCACTTTGGAAAAAGTTCTCAGTGTCTTAAAAGAAACATCCTGTATATATATTAATTAGAAATTATTCTGAATGCCATTTCATAATAATTTAAATAATTATATTTCTTGTTTGGTTATTTCTCTTGATTTTTTTTTCCTCTATTATTTTCCCTTTTATATTTTCTTTTTCTATGATAATTTGCAGTATGATGCATGTGGAACAGAAATTGAATTTCCAAAAGAGTTGACACATTTCAAAGAGGTAGCTCCATCTAGTGTCATAGTCAGACACCATTATTTCTTTGCAGTTTTGCACAAAGTAGAACTAAGCATTTTTCACAGCTCAAATAATTAAGCCTTAAAGTACTGCTTCTTAATGGAAAAATAAAAACCTGAACAAACAGGTGAATGTGCTATCTGAAATGTTACACAAAAGCAACTTTATCAAACATATTTTTGCATGTACATTCTTTTTGAAGGAATTGATTTTGCATCATAGTATACTTTGTCTGCAATTAATTACTTATAGGATTCTCTGACTCCAAATGCTCTTATTATGAACTGTTACATCGAATAATCTGCTGGAGCAAAATATTCATCATCAATTCCCTAAGCCATCATATCATATTTAGTTTAAGAATGCTTCAGTACTCTGAATATGTGTGGAACAAGAAATCACTGTAATGTGTTCAACAAGGACTCTGCTCAGTAGTAACACAGTCTGCAAAAGAAATGGACTTAAGAAGGCTGGGGGATAAAATACTAATATAATTAAGCAATTGCAATCCAAAGATTACTGTTTTGAAGCAGTCATTGGTTTTGATGTGCTTACTTATAAATTAATTAATAGTAGAATAATTTGTTTCTCTCACCCACATACAAATTAACAAGCAGTAGAATAATTTGCTTGCCCCACCCTCGATTTTGATAGGTCATTTGATAGTGTGTCAAAAACTTTTATCAATATAAATAATCATATTTGCCTTGGTATAAGCACAGATACACTAAAAGCAAACCACCCTAAGAGGATCAAACAGAAAAGCTTCAATACACATGCATTCTGCATTATTAGACCTGACATCTGCAATTAAGTACATAAGGAAGCTGCAAAAAACCCTGTATTATTTAACATGCTCATTAATTGTCTGGGCGAAGAGATAAATATCACTTTAATTAGGTTTGCAAACTGTGTTAAAGAGAATGTGGAGCAGAACTGGGAACAGCAAATGAAGAAGGAACAAGACAAAAATAGCAATACTAAAACATAAAATATGGGACTAAGTAATGAAATGAGATTCAAAATGTCTAGTAGATAATTTAAATGTGGGAGTATAATCTGGAAATACCCAGCAAACAAAATTATTGGCAGGTTTACTGATGGCATTAATGTCAGATTAGTTGCAGAGGAGTCTGCAACAGAGAACAGAGTTCTGTGTTAGGTCTCAGCCATACACAAAGTACTAAGTCATGTATGAGAAATAGACTTATTTCCTCTTACAAAGCTGTGATTAGCTTGGATGTCACACTCAGTTTATAGTATTTCATTTTTACTCTCCCCAGTAAGGACAACATCAGATTTTCTGTGACCTCCAAAAGTCATTGTATAAAACACATGAATGACAGCAACCATGACAAGTGCAAGGTCCTACACCTGGGTCGGAGCAATCCCAGGCACAGCTACAGGTTGGGCAGAGAAGGGATCCAGAGCAGCCCTGCGGAGAAGGACTTGGGGGTGTTGGTTAATGAGAAAATGAACATGAGCCAGCAGTGTGCGCTCGCAGCCCAGAAAGCGAACCATATCCTGGGCTGCATCAGAAGGAACGTGACCAGCAGGTCAAAAGAGCTGATCCTGCCCCTCTACTCTGCTCTCATGAGACCTCACTTGGAGTATTGTGTACAGTTGTGGTGTCCTCAACATAAAAAGGACATGGAACTGTTGGAACAAGTCCAGAGGAGGGCCATGAGGATGATCAGGGGACTGGAGCACATCCTATATGAAGACAGGATGAGAGAGTTGGGGCTGTTCAGCCTGGAGAAGAGAAGGCTGCTTGAAAAGTAACACTGTTGTCGTCAACTTATTTCTTAGACTTCAATCACTGAGATTTAAACTTCTTTCCACAGCTTTGGAAGAGTGCCATAAACCAACAATTTTAATTCTCTTTGAACTCGGACCTTATTTTTAAATAATTTCTTCCAGTAATAGTTTAGGTTACATTTATTCAAGTGTTTGTACGTAAGGAATCGAGTAGCCTGAATTACAAATTCTCATGAAGCTTTGCCTAAAAGTTTTCATGTAAAATTTACCAGTGGCATTTTATGCTAGAAAGGAGAAATACCCAGGAAATCTCTACAGAACTTCCCAGTGTCGATATTCAGCTTCTGAAAGTTGTTGGTAGCTGAACAGAGTATATAATCCTGGTGGATTTTCACAAATAATAGCACATATGTACCCATTGGAATCAAGAAAAATCAAACTCTAGTTTATTTTCAAAATCTTTTCAATCAATAAACAGGTTTATATACTGAAATATTAAATGTGTACCGCCAGATCATAACAGCATCTTCACTATATTACCCTTGTTCACCATATTTTCCATTCTCTCTTTAATGTATAAATTGTAAAATTGTGAAATAACATGGCATGAATTTTTCTAATTTTTGAAGACTCTCATAGTAGCACTGAAAAAAATAGTTGAGTAGATGCAACCTGGAACTGATTTTTGTGGAAAGAATGTTGTATAAATATAAAAAAAAAAAAAAAATAAAAAGCATTGATGATGCATATGAGTAGTTCCTACACACACGTTATAAATGTGAGTTTTCATGTACACATCACCTCGTTGCTCTCTACAACTACCTGTAACGATATTTGTGTTGGTCTCTTCTCCCAAGTAACAAGTGGTCGCCTCAAGTTGTACTAGGGGAGGTTTAGATGGATATTAGATAAAAATTCTTCATCAAAAGGGTTGTCAAACATTGAAACATACTGCCCAGGGAAGTGTTGGAGTCCTCACCACTGAAGGTATTAAAAAGATGTGTAGATGTGGCACTTACTTAGGGACATAGTTTAGCAGTGCACTTGGCAGTGTTAGGTTTATGGTTGGACCCAAAGACCTTAAGGGTCTTTTCCAACCTAAATGATTCTATGATTCTATGTCCTAGGTTTTAATTAGGTAAACAGCTATATATACTTGGAAGTTTATTGGCATATAGGCATGACTTAGATGAACAAAAAATTGAAAACTATTATTTCAAAACCTGCAGTTAAAGAAGTCTAAAGGAAAAAACAGTCTGAAATTCAAGAAAGTGTACAGAAAGCATAAACCAGCCAATCAGGAGCTTAAAACTATGTATCTTGATTGCTATTTTTGTAACAGTAGAAGTTCAGCCAGTCAAAGTGAATGTATAGTGTTTAAATTTCTTCCAGATAATCCCATGATTTTAAGTTGAAGATGCCAAGAAATATAGAATCCACCTCTTCCTTTCTTAGCATATTCAGTGATCACCACATTCACAATGCATGTTCATACACACATACATTTCAAAATTTAATTTATCTCCCCCTAGGTTCCAAACAATGATACTGTGAGGTTTTTCTCATCTAGATTAATATAATTTTCATATATTCTTCTGATGACCACATTATCCAAAACAATCAGGTCACCTCTACTTTCTCTTTGATAAAATAAATCTATTTAAATATATTGATTCATCTAATTAGTCCCTTATCTGTCTGAGGTTTAGTTTTCTGTTTTATTTTCATCATAGTTTTGATTTTACTTTACCATCAAATCACTTTAATGAATCTTAGTATTCCTTTCTCATTTTTCAGGGTTTTATTGAAAATGTAAGAAACTTTTTTCTCATAGTTATGCTCACAAAAATTAATTGAAAATAAAAAAAAAATTGAAATAGCAGTGGAATCAGTGTGTGTTATGTGAAGGTAACTGCGTGCTAATGTATTTGGGGAATAAATCTTTCCTTTGCATCAGAGTCCTTAGGGGTGGCTCTGAAAACGTCTGTTATTTCTTTCTCCTATGAAAAAAATTTACAG
This sequence comes from Lathamus discolor, assembly GCF_037157495.1. Lineage (NCBI taxonomy): Eukaryota > Metazoa > Chordata > Aves > Psittaciformes > Psittacidae > Lathamus > Lathamus discolor. The sequence goes on along the minus strand of NC_088884.1, from coordinate 47,069,605 downwards.
TAACTTGTAATAGGTCATGTAGTCCTAAACGAAAATCTAATTGTCCTTGTTTGGGTCATGATCTAGTCAAAATGTTTTTCTGTAGAATGCTCAGAACAGGTCTCTGCCTGTCTACCTTTAAATTACTTATGGATGGTACTGCCACAAGAAAATGAACTTTAATGGGACATAAAAGGATAGTGAAAAACTCTGACTTAGCTCGCTACAGGAGAGTGAGGGAAACTAGTTTTATATTTATAAAATTACCTTGGTGTAATAAAAATTAAAAAGTGCAACTAAATAATTTAATAGAATTATGAAATTCTGTTTTACATAGAGCATTTCCTATAGTAAATGTTCTCAGTTTAAAAACTGATCAATTTATATTTGCAAAATTTCTATATAAAAATTCTTTCCTGATAAAGCAAACTACTTATAAAATACACTAAGATGACAAAAGTTTGGAAAACTTCTTCTAAAAACAAGACTATATATCTTTAAAACTGGATAGGATATTAAAAAATAGTATATTCAAAATATCTAACTACAATGCTTGTGATATTTATGATATTAAAAAAGATATTTTTTTTTATTTCCTTCCAGTTGAGTGACTGAACAATACTTTATTTATAATGATATTTCAGAAAAAAAATGGGAAAATAATTGTACTTAATTAAAAAGAAAATCAGAGTTACTGGCAAAGTCTTTTTATAAGACTAAGTGCTAGGAAAGGAAGAAAGAAATGGCTAAAGTAAACAAAACCAAAAGCAAAACAAAAACAACAAAAAAAAAAAACCACCAAAACCAAACAAACAAAAAAAACCAAAACAAAACCAAAACCGAAAAAACACCCCCAAACCTAGAAAGGTAATTTCAGATCTGACAGTTTTGGTTGTGCTATATTAGGAATAAAAGTAGAAAATAGGAATTGTCCTCAGAATTTATCAGTTAAAGCTACAACTTTATGAAATATTTAACCAAGAGCCATAGCTTCAGACATACCAACATTAGTGCATCCTAACTAAACAAAGATGTTAAATCAGGTTGATAGTGAATAGAAATATGAAGAATAGGTAATAAATGCACATACTGTACAACTGAAAGTGGAAATGTGAAATTTGGATTACAAGTCCTATTAACTAAATGATTTACAGTAGAGGAAGTATTCAGATCCAAAATAAATTTGCTCTGTGACAGACTTCCAACATCTCTAACCACAGATGATACATAAACCACTGAAAAGTGTATATTTTCAGAAAACTATGACAAAGAAGAAAGATGCCCATCTGGAGTCCAAGCCAGACCAAGGCCATGATTCATTGATACCAAATGGCCGCCTAGTAGAGGTGGCCCAAAACTTCAAAGGCACAGGAATATCAAAGATGTTTTGAGATCTCCATTCTGTTGCATCTCACAGAGTCTGTGCTTTGAGGATGGGGATTTTGGAAAAGCTGTGCTGGTTTTACTTTTTGCTCCCTATTTTTCACAAAAAGATAGTGTGGGAAAAAGATGCTGGTGTGCAGTATCTAATATGCGTGCACTAACCACAACCGTAGTTTAATTTTCCATTTTATACAAGTAAAGTGAAATGTAAGGAAAATCTCTTGCTTACATATTCTGTTCTTCACAGCTGAACAATTTCAGACAGCATCATTTGGCAAAGGTATAACTATCTATTTCTGTGTTTGTTTAGTGTTCACTAATATGTATTTTTGATCTTGATTTCAGCATTTGAAAAACAGGTCTAAAATGTATAAACTGATTTTTCAATTAACTGATTTCGTCTTTCAGCAGTTGACCCCAATATTTCTGCTTAACAAAAATTTGTTGTAATCCACAATGGCATATAAGAGGAGAAGAGGGAAGGGAACAATAAGCAGGAGGAAACAAATAAGACAAAACAGTTGAAGACATAGTACTTATACTGCTTGATGAAATTCTGTACTGTATGTTTTACCATCTAATGACGCTGACCTTTTTCCTAGATACTGATTATAGAAATAGAACAGTTCAGACTTGTCATAAGAGTGGTTGTACTTTATTAAAAATAAATAACTGTGGGCAGAAGTGGAAGGTGTACTCATGTCTAGTGATTTTCAAGTAAACTGTCCATTTACCAAGTTTAACGAAGCATACAGATTCCAGTCCTTGATCTGTGTTTAAACTAAATGGGACAGTAGCTTACAGTAGAGTCCAGAACACTTCTGTGGGGTCTAGGGATTTTTATCAAGAAAAATAAGATGCAGATTTATTCCATAAACTGAAGAGCAAACTGAATCTTGTTTCTAGGATACTGGGTGAATATTTTAACTATAAACATTCTCAGAAAAAGGGAAAACTGTTGTGTTCTTGTATGATTTTTTTTAGCAAAAACTATTCTGTGAAGCTTAGTTAAATTGGATTTTTTAAAAAGGATTTTTTAAGAGAAGGGTTTTTGAATGACAAATAAAGTGAATATCACCATAAAATTTTTACCTCTTCTTTGCTCACTTTTGGGGTCTTTATCTTCAGAATCTTTTCAGTAAACAGAGAGTATTTTTCTTAACTCTTCATCACAACCTTCTAAATCAGGAAAGTCTAGAGGGCATTATAAAGCTTCAGAGGAATTAGATAATTTGATTTCTGACTATAAGAGGTGGAAAATTTAAATTTTATTTGCTTTGAAGGAATAATGGTACAAATACACATTTTGAAGATATGCAGAGCTGAGTAACCTACATGATTTCTGGGCCTGATATGAAGCCAATAGAAATATCACCATGCCGAGCCATGAGAGCTGCTGCAGTGCTCCTGACCATGAGTGAGTGATCCATGTCACAGCAAACCTGAGCAGGTGCAGGCTATGCTGTGTGCAGTGTTGCATATACAGTATGACCTCCAGGCCTGTATTGTGCTGCACAGGTCCCTTGGATGCAGGTTAAGCTCAGGCAGCTCCTTGTAACAGAGGAGACTGCAAACAGCTGCCACTCGTTGCGGGTAATTGCACCTCCTTACACTGCCTTTATCTAAGAGTAAGAGGATTGCTTCTGGTTTAAACTGTTAGGAATGTTTCTTCCTTGTAAGAAGCTTGAGAAAATGGAAAGGGGAGAATCTCTGCTGTTATTGGGGTCTGCTCTTGACTTGGAGTGGTTTCTTGCATTGATATATTTCCCTGATGATAGAAATGTTTTGTCCAATTTGGATATCGATCTACAACATGAATGACTTACACAGCTCTATTCATAACTGCGGTACCATAGGAACACTGTAATTTTGACACAGCCAAACCTTGCTATGCTTAGGAGAGTATCTTTCAAGACAAAGTAGCATAAATTTAGATTTTTGCCTTTCTAACATGTTTAATTTTCATTAAAAGAAAAAAACAAACAAAAAAAAACTTTTAAAAGATTGACAATATAATCAAAAATAAATATGTAAATACTACATTATATTGTTAATTATTAACAATCACTATATCATTAACATATTGATATGTATAGCAATATGTTACATGTTATCTCTTTGAATAAATATATAAAATAGCCAAATAAATTATATAAAAATTTTAAAGAAAGATCAAATGATAGAAAAATATGGTACAGAAGAAAGATTATGGGTACCACCAAGGGTATGATATTTATATTACCCCATAAATTACACAAAAGGCTGATTCTTTTTATGAAGAATTTTTAGGGATGAGAGAAATTTGACAGAAAGTATTTCGATACCTACATGGACAAAAAAAATATTTGTCATTTTTCTTTATTTTCCCTCCTGTTACATATCTCATAATCTTCTAGAATTTTGTTTGACTTAATACTAAACTGGTAATATACAAATGGCAAAAAAAAAAAAGCTTTTGACTTCCATGACCTTTGGAACAGCCTCAAATGAGTGCATATTTCTCCCAAGTGCATATAAAAATGGATGAAAGGTCAAATGTGCAAATTACTGAAGAAAAGGAAACTCCTTAACTAAGACAGGTGTTATTAGCAAGTGCAAAAGATAAAAACATACACAATTCTGGTCACAGTTTAAAGTTCATTTGCAAGTGGCATTGCCAAGATTAAAGCTTTCTAATTAAATTCTTATTTGACAAAGACATAAATTAGTTTACTTAGTGGTTTTATAATACAATCGATGATTAAGACAACAAGTTATTTAAAGCTTGAGACATTTTTATATTAAAGGTATAGTTTAGATTACTAACTTTTCATCCCACTGGGACCACCCAGTTGTGAAAGGGCAATTCACTGTAAGACTTCTTTATGTTTTAACTTGCTCTCCCATCATATGGAATCATAGAATCATAGAAGAGTTAGGATTGGAAAGGACCTTAAGATCATCTAGTTCCAACCCCCCTGACATGGGCAGAGACACCTTACACTAAACCATCCTGCCAAGGCTTGATCCAACCTGGCCTTGAACACCACCAGGGATGGAGCATTCACAACTTCCCTGGGCAACCCATTCCAGTGCCTCACTATCCTAACAGTAAAGAATTCTTCCTTATATCCAATCTAAACCTCTCCTGTTTAAGTTTTAACCCATTACCCTTTATCCTGTCACTACAGTCACTAATGAAGAGTCCATCCCCAGCATCCCTATAGCCCCCTTCAAACACTGGAAGGCTGCTATGAGATCTTCATGCAACCTTCTCTTCTCCAGGCTAAACAGCCCCAACTCTCTCATCCTGACTTCATATGGGATGTGCTCCAGTCCCCTGATCATCCTCGTGGCCCTCCTCTGGACTTGTTCCAACAGTTCCATGTCCTTTTTATGTTGAGGATACCACAACTGTACACAATACTCCAAGTGAGGTCTCATGAGAGCAGAGTAGAGGGGCAGGATCAGCTCTTTTGACCTGCTGGTCACGTTCCTTTTGATGCAGCCCAGGATACGGTTGGCTTTCTGGGCTGCGAGCGCACACTGCTGGCTCATGTTCATTTTCTCATTAACCAACACCCCCAAGTCCTCCGCAGGGCCGCTCTGAATCTCTTCTCTGCCCAGTCTGTAGCAGTGCCTGGGATTGCTCCGACCCAGGTGTAGGACCTTGCACTTGTCATGGTTAAACTTCATGAGGTTGGCATCAGCCCACATCACAAACGTGTCAAGGTCCCTCTGGATGTCATTCCTTCCCTCCAGTGTATCAACTGAAGCACACAGCTTGGTGTCATCAGGAAACTTGCTGAGGACGCACTCAATCCCACTGTCCATGATAGCGATGAAGACGTTAAACAAGACCGGTCCCAACACCTATCCCTGAGGGACACCACTCGTTACAGGTCTCCAGCCGAACATTGAGCCATTGACTACAACTCTGTGTGCGGCCATCCAGTCAGTTCTTTATCCACCGAGTAGTCCACCTATCAAATTGATGTCTCTCCCATTTAGAGACAAGGATGTTGTGTGGGACAGTGTCAAACGCTTTGCACAAGTCCAGGTACATGAAATCAACTGCTCTACCCCTGTTCCTTAGCCCCATCATAGAAGGCCACCAAATTGGTTAGGCGGGATTTCTCCTTAGTGAAGCCATGCTGGCTGTGAACAAGTGTCGTAGTTTAAACCACTCCACACAGCTCGTCCACTCACACCCCCACCCCGACCCTCCCCGCTCCCGGAGGGATGGGGAGGCGAATCAAGAGAATGTATCTCCCACGGGTTGAGATAAGAACAGCCCAGTAACTAAGGTATAACACAAATCACTGCTGCTACCACCAATAATAATATTGATAAGAGAAAATAACAAGAGAATACGATACCACCGCCGAACGAGTTCGACGCCCCCTAAAGAGAGACCGTGCCCTTCCAGGTAACTCCCAGTTACCTTCTGGGCATGACGGTATGGAATACCTCTTTGGCTAGTTTGGGTCAGGTGTCCTGTCTCTGCTTCCTCCTGGCCTCCCCTCGTCCCCAGCAGAGCATGAGACTCACAAAGTCCTTAACCAGAATAAACATCACTTAGCAACAATTAAAACCATTTGGTGTTATCAGCTCTCTTCCCAGGCTGGAAGTCAAAACACAGTGCTGCACCAGCTACTAAGAAAGAGAAAAATGGCTACTGGTAATCCCAGGACACCCCTATAGATGTGCACACATCTCAAATTCTTGTTTATTCCCCATGCCACAGGCATTTGTATAGAGGCATCTGAGCCAAGCTCCAAATGAAGCCGGCTCGTTGGCTGGAGCAGCTGGAATATCTCTACATTGCTCCAAGCATTTATTATAGGTGTTGGCAACTGACTGGGTGTGTTGGAATGGAATGGTGCCCCACTCCCCCAACACATCTAGTTTAAAGCCTCCTTGACCAGTCTGGCAAGCCTCCTACCAAAACTGTTCTTCTCCTTGACAGACCAGCTCCACCAGCCCCCAGCAGATCTGGCCTACAAACTTGGATCCCATTTTCAAGACACCCAGACCCCTGACTATGACAGCACCCCTCTAATCATTTATTAACCTGGCCAATCCTCCTAGCTTTTTTAAGGTCCTCCCCTTTATCCTGGAGAATTGATGAAAAGACAATCTGAGCTTCAGAGCCCCTAACCACTTTTTCCAGGACTCCATAGTCCTTCTTTATGCTCTCCAGGCTGCTACTATCTATATCCCTAGCACCCACATAGATCACTAGAAGTGGGTAATAGTCAGTGGGACTTACTAGAGCAGGCAGCCTCTCTGCAACATCCCTCATCTGTGCCCTTGGTAGGCAACACACCTCCCTTAAGACTGAGTCGGGCCAACAGATGAGTGCTTCTGCCCCCACCAAATTAGAGGCCCCTACTGCTACAACCCGCCACATTTTCCTGGCAGCAACAGTAGTGATCTTTACCAGTGCATCAGTGGGCTGTTCATGGTGTGAGTGCGTCTCCTCAGCAGCCCCCTGCAGAACAGCAAAACAGCTCTGGGTGGGGATAACAGATTTAGAAGGAAGCCCCTTGCTTTTAATTGTCCTCCTCTTCCTCCTTTTTTTGCCCCCCCCCCTTTTTTTTTTTTTGTTGTTGTTTTTTGGTTTTGGTGGTTTTTTTTTGTTTTTGTTTTTGTTTTTTTTTTATTGCTGTTTCACAGCTTCCTGGGTTAATGGCCTCCTTCTTTCTTCCATGAACTACAGGAGATGCTTGAGGCCCCTGCACAGTCTGGGCCTGGAGCAAGCATTCCTGCTTTTTTTCTAGCTTCCCTGACATCTTGCAGCCTATTGACAGCATTCCGCAGCTCAGCCACCTGCTGCAGGACGACCTTCACCAGGGAGCACCGAGTGCAGCCCTGCCCATTGTGTACCTTTCCCTCACAAGCCCAGTACAGGCACTCTCCACTCTCTGAGCTCCGCACCATAGCCTTCCCTCCCATCGGCTCTGGGCTTCTGCCTGGGTGCCTGCGGTAGCTACCACCGGGGAAGACAGAGCAGAATTCCCAGACTGGGCCCTGGTCATGAGGTGAGTGCTCACTATCCTGCTCGCCTCCGGGCACAAACTGCCTCGACCCGCCCTGTTTGCCCATCCTCTTCGCTTACACTCCCTGGGGTAGGTTTTTACCCACTCAGGGCTGGTGCCGCTCCTCCTGGCTCCGCCCCCTGTGGGTCCCTGCTCGCGTCAGCGGAGCTGCCGGCTCCTTGGCAAGTCCTGTCGAGGACTTGAGGCTCCTTCGGTAGCTCTCGCCGCTCTGAGTTGAGGCTCCTGGATGCTGATCTTCACACCACTCCGGTGTTGAAGTAATCTTCTCTTGAGCTACTCACCTCAGCTATTCATCTGGCTTATAACTCAATCATGTGGTCGCTACACAACATTTTTAGAAGTGACTGAGTTTTTTGGGAGCTTGGTTTTTTTTCATGCTCTTTCTTCAGTTTTGACCTCCCTGAATTTGTGGTAAAGCTGTCACCACTGAACACCCCTGAATCAAATTTTCCCAGTATATATTGGTGTTATAACAGCACTAACTTCTGCCGTCTGTAATTATACCTTGAAAAGTGCTGCTTCAATATAATGTACAGAAACACAGGCAAATAAGAATACGACAGCCAACTCAAGATATATTGTTCTTTTTCAGGCAGTCATGTGGTACAGTTGTTCTGTTTTTCTCTTTACATGGGTAAGAGGTGTACCAAGGTGACGCATGTATGACCAACGCTTTTAGAAAGTTTTTTTTATTCCATACAAAACTGCAGCTATATAGCTATTTAGTTTTCAGTATTTGTGAGACAAGTTTCACTCTGCATCTTCTGAAGAGCCATCTAAGAGTTTGTATACGAGGGTCACAGATACCAAGGCTACTTCAAGCTTAATGGCCTAACTCAGCATCATCTGTAGCAGTGACTCTTCAGGAAGAATGCAAGATTTTCCCTCTTCAAACTGCCTCTTCGTAATTCTTACTGGTGTTCTTCAATCTAAAGTCCAGCTTTAGGGACAGCAGCTTTAGGAAATACCGTGTGTATTCCTATGAATTATGGTTGCATCTCTCCACTATTCTAAGGCTGATGTCCCTAATTTTCCCCAAGCAGAACGCATGAAGTAACTCAAACGGAAAGAAACAGATTTCTTTCCATTGCTTAGAATCAGGAAGGTAGCTCAAATGGAAAGAAATAGATTTCTTTTCCTTCACTTAATGTCCATCACGACTAGTTCACCACTCTGCTCACTTCAGGACTAGTAGGAAGGAATGAGAAGATACTTATTTAGAAATTGTACGCATTTTGGTTTTTATAAGATTAATTTTGGAATATGTCATGACCTGAAGCTCCCTTGCAGATGTACCGAAGGTTTTCATATTTCCAGAAGTATACATCAACTTCAGAAGGATTCATGCCTCCCATATTTCAGCTAGAAAGAGCAAGTTCTCAGATTTCCTCCTACCAATTGCAAAAAGGGACAAACAACAGTACTCAAAACCTAGAAAGTGGTTCAGTTGTCACATTTTCCTATTGTTTAGTTATGTCTCTCTGATTTTCTCTGTAAAATTCAGAAACATCCCTTACTACTCACTCTGAACTAGGTAGATTATATTTATTATTATGTTGAATATATGTACGGAAGAAATGCAACAGAAAGTCTTCTATTTTTTGTAGGCACTGTATATTTGCCAATATAAATCATCTTATATTTTGAACCGAGGGATGTGTGGGAATGGACGTCAGTGATTATGACATGTTCACATTTTTCAGTCCAGAATTTCAGTTTTATTCCTTAGGACTCCAGTGAAATTCTAAGAAGCTGTGCAGAACTGAGAAATAAGGACAAAATGCTTAGTTATTTGATTGGGGTTTTTTTCATTTCTTTAAATGAAAGTCCATTCTCTTTAACTGAGTCCCTCAGCTAAACCTTGCAGACTTTCCAAGATTATTGGAATGCTTTGGAATATAGAGCAAAAAAATCTTCTAACTAAATTCACCTATAAGGAAGATCTCTGTCCTGTGCCCCTTGAAATGTTCTTTGATTACTGAGAGTTGGTGGCATGAAAGAGATACCAGGGATTTTTTTGTTGGAAGCAATAGCATGTAATGTCTTCAACAGGAAGCCGTTTGTTTCTCGCTAAGCCTATTCTCATTCTCATGTGACAGGTAAAGAAATTACTACCTTACGCATTTTTAATTTTCATATAAATACTTCTGGTCTGAAGATAAGTGCTGCATTGTCTATCTATGACATAAAAAATGCAAATCATACTGGTACTAGTAACTGCACAAGCCACCAGAAATGTAAGCTGATTGCTGATAAACAGAAGACTTAATGAAATATGCTTATCTGAATTGTTGTAGTATTGCAGAAATGTGAAATAAAGTGGATTTTCTTTCTAAATGGTGCCTCTTTTAGATACATTTTCTGAGTTTTTTGTAATCCCTAACAAATGAGCATTAGAGATTTTTGTTACTAGGGATTTTCTATCTTTCATAAAGATGATTTTCTCAGGTTAAGGTCTTTTGTTTACTAACTTCAATACAGACTATAACTTCTAACTTCAATACAGACTATAGCAACCCTACAGCTCCAGAATTTTGCTCTGCATGGTAAAGTATACAAGGTGTGAGGGTTTTTTTATTATTTCTTCATACAAATCCAGAATAAAAATGGATGATGTAAGTTTGCTTTGGATAAAGCCCACAGGTAAGAGAGAACAGAAATAGGTTTTGATTTCTCAGATTCGTATTCCTCGGGTAGTTGCTGTAGATGGGCAATTGCTGCAGGTGAAGAACCAAAATGGAAACAGTAAAAGTCTAGCCACAGGTGAAAGTTTAAAAGTATATTTTGTGTCTTTTTCCTGCTAATTTGCTGGAAAAAAAGTAATCCAAATAAAGGCCAAAAGATATGAAGAAATAAGTCCCAATGTAAAGACAAAAATAAACCAGTCACTTTTCATAGAATCATAGAATCATAGAATAGTTAGGGTTAGAAAGGACCTCAAGATCATCTAGTTCCAAACCCCCTGCCATGGGCAGGGACACCTCACACTAAACCATCCCACCCAAGGATTTGTCCAACCTGGCCTTGAGCACAGCCAGGGATGGAGCACTCACAACCTCCCTGGGCAACCAATTCCAGTGCCTCACCACCCTAACAGGAAAGAATTTCCTCCTTATATCCAATTTAAATTTCCCCTGTTTAAGTTTTAACCCGTTACCCCTTGTCCTGTCACTACAGTCCCTGACGAAGAGTCCCTCCCCAGCATCCCTATAGGCCCCCTTCAGATACTGGAAGGCTGCTATTAGGTCCCCACACAGCCTTCTCTTCTCCAGGCTGAACAGCCCCAACTTCCTCAGCCTGTCTTCATACGGGAGGTGCTCCAGTCCCTTTTAACCTTACTTAACCTGAGAACTTGGAATTTTGGCTTAGGCATTTCAGTGTAGATATCTAGGTATTTAAGATGAACCAAGTGCTTCATTATCATCAGCTGATACTTCTCTCAGTTACATCTTCACTGGGAACTAAGCCACATATGCAGGCGAATTCAGCTTTCGTATTTGTGATTGAGAAAATTCTCAGTTTATTCACTGTAGTAGTATTTCATGGAACTATGTTATATGGAAACAGTATTTATTTATTTTAGAATAAACTTGTAGGTTTACTCACTGAATCATTGTGTGCTCCAAATTCTAGCTAAAACAGTAATAAAATTTCAAGATGTACAATTCTGTGTCTAAAATTAATAACATACTTTGTGGAAAAATTTATGTTATTTTACTTTAAGAACTGAGTCCAAGGATTAATATTAAAGAATAAAACAAAAGCCTATATTCAGGCTACAAGCATACAAGGACAAACAGCTTCTTTACATGCATTAATTCAGGTGGCATTTTATATAAGCACAAATTCTTCTCAATAAAAATGGGGCAAAAGTGATCATTTGTTTGCTGGTCAGTAATGACTTCATGTATCCTAATTATGCAGTAAACATTAGTCACTCACAGAATGTTACTTCTATCAAAAAGCTGGGAGGTTTTTCTGCACTGTGTGCGCTTTGTAGGCTTACTATCCAGGCATAATTAGGGCTTTAAAATCATCAAGCCAATTTCATGCAATCTTGGAGGCTATTTCTCTCAATTTATTCTTTCTTTAAAAACAAAATTGCTCAGTTAGATTTATTTCATCTGTATGCTGGACGTATCGTATGAAAATTCAATCAGCCAGTATTACATACTAGCAGAATACAGAATGAAGCTTTTATTTGTTACTTCAAGAGAAGAAGAAAGGCATAGCAAAAATAAATAATAATAAAAAAAAGATTATTTGCTATAGAAGGGCTGTCTTACTGAATTCAGAGATGATCAAAGTCTAAGTCTAAGACACTATGATTATTTATCTTCTGCAGGGAATCCAAACTTGTAGTGGACATATTTCAGTGTTTGTGGTTGTGTAGTCTGTTTAGATACCAGCTGCTTATCTGTCTGTAGTATGTATTCCCTATTAAAAAAAAAATATATAAAATTATAACTGATCATAAAGTAACCTTAAACTACTTTTGAAAGGCCAGTTGCCCTCTGTCATATCAGAACATCATAAAAAAAACATATTTTGTTTTCTGACAGTTTCCAGTTCTTTAAATTTATTGTATGGCAGGGATTGCTGTAAAATGAATTTGCCCATTTTTGCATTACCAGGGGAAAGACTTTGAGGTAATGAAAATCATAACTATAACTTTTAAAAGGCTATTATTTTTCCGCAGCCTTACTTATTGTGGCAGGTGCATCCACCCTGGCAAAGACTGAAAACAAATGCTGACTGCATAAGACCCTCAGCCAAAGACTAACTTGACCATATTTGGCCACAGATCAGATTTGACTAGGCTATAAATAGAGCTCCATCAGAGGGCCAGTTGAGTGGGTCATCCTCAGAACAGCAGGCCTGCAGTGAGGGACTCTCCCTCCAGGTCAGGAAATCTCCCAAAGAAACTCCCTGAGATTAGAGCCCTCAACTTATCAGGCAAGTGATTGCGCATTCTAGGATACCCTCCTAAAGACTGGGAATTTCTGTCATCTGTGTAGTAGCAATTTCGTTTGACATGTCAAACTTGTAATCAGCCAGTGTGGATGAAGCCTTGATTGGTTTATAAAAATAAATTTCATTAGAGTATATTATTTGTCTAAATTTGTAAGTCTCTGCGACACTCATCCATTTGTACCTTGCAATGGAATGGACCTCGTTCTTGTATGGTGTAACTCTCTTAAGCAAGATGATGTTAATGTCTCTGTGACTTCTGCTCTCTTCAAGTCACAGTGATGCCCTCATTATTGCTCTTAAGTTCACATGTGGAACAGAAGTCCCCAGAGTTGCTTTGTATTCTGCATCAGTGAGGACAAAACACAAAGTATAATTAAACTCTTATAATGAGATCACTTATCATGGTCAGTTCTGATATATTTTCCAGTAAAGTTGTGGTCAATGGCTCGATGTCTGGCTGGAGACCGGTAACAAGTGGTGTCCCTCAGGGATAGGTGTTGGGACCGGTCTTGTTTAACATCTTCATCGCTGTCATGGACAGTGGGATTGAGTGCGCCCTCAGCAAGTTTGCTGATGACACCAAGCTGTGTGGTCCGGTTGATATGCTGGAGGGAAGGAATGCCATCCAGAGGGACCTTAACACACCTGTAAGGTGGGCTGATGCCAACCTTATGAAGTTCAACCACAAGTGCAAGGTCCTACACCTGGGTCGGAGCAATCCCAGGCACAGCTACAGACTGGGCAAAGAAGAGATTCAGAGCGGCCCTGCAGAGAAGGACTTGGGGGTGCTGGTCGATGAGAAAATGAACATGAGCCAGCAGGGTGCGCTCGCAGCCCAGAAAGCCAACCGCATCCTGGGCTGCATCAAAAGGAACGTGACCAGCAGGTCGAAGGAGGTGATCCTGCCCCTCTATTCTGCTCTCGTGAGACCTCACCTGGAGTATTGTGTGCAGTTCTGGTGTCCTCAACATAAAAAGGACATGGAACTGCTGGAACAAGTCCAGAGGAGGGCCACGAGGATGATCAGGGGACTGGAGCACCTCCCGTATGAAGACAGGCTGAGGAAGTTGGGGCTGTTCAGCCCGGAGAAGAGAAGGCTGCGTGGGGACCTCATAGCAGCCTTCCAGTACCTGAAGGGGGCCTATAGGGATGCTGGGGAGGGACTCTTCATCAGGGACTGTAGTGACAGGACAAGGGGTAACGGGTTAAAACTTAAACAGGGGAAATTTAAATTGGATATAAGGAGGAAATTCTTTCCTGTTAGGGTGGTGAGGCACTGGAATTGGTTGCCCAGGGGGGTTGTGAGTGCTCCATCCCTGGCGGTGTTCAAAGCCAGGTTGGACAAATCCTTGGGTGGGATGGTTTAGTGTGAGGTGTCCCTGCCCATGGCAGGGGGTTTGGAACTAGATGATCTTGAGGTCCTTTCTAACCCTAACTATTCTATGATTCTATGAATATCCAAGACACTGTTTGGTTATCCACCCATGCTAACAGAATAAATAGAAACTTTGCAAATCACTCTACAGTAAGTCCCTGTGGGGTTCCTGAGAGCACCCATATGCTCAGCTCCCTGGACTGACCCCAACACTCCATGGTGCTGGCCCAGGAGGACTATTGAAGCTCAGAGCTGGAGTTGCCTGAGCTCTGTCACAGGTGTAACTGATTCCAGTCCTGTCATCTGCTGATCCCAAATTCCATCCAGCTTTCCTGAACTGAATTCTTTGAGGTTACCTTGCCTTTGCCTGGTGAAACTGGCCTGTTGATGTGACCCATTTTCTACAGTGCCTTGCTCTGCCTTGCAACCTGGTCAGGAGGATAACATGCCAGCTGTGCCAGGGCCACCCTTAGCTCCCGGCTCTGCTTCCCTGTGGAGCAGTCCGAGTCTTGCAATTTCTGACAGTCTCCAAGTGTGTGTCCGTATCTTTATAATATATACATGTTCATAATCACAAAAATAACCTTGAAATACGCAGAAAAATACACCTATTTTATGTGCAAAAATAGGTAAAGCTTTGAGTGAATAAATTGGAAATCTCTCTCCTTGCTTCACTTACTGAAGGCACCAGCTTCAATGTCTTCATACCTCCATACTAACAATACTTTTTGAAACTTTCGGTTTAAGAGCTCAAATAGTCCTAGCGTGATGGCAGAGTTTTGAGTCTGACTTTTGAACAAGAAATGGTACGGGGACTATCAACAGGCTTTAGACATGGTAGGCTGTTGTAAATTTGTAAGGTGACAGTGATGTTTTTACTGTTGCTCTTGCCTGGATTCTTACCACTGTTTTAGCAATCTCTTGCCCCAACTTAAAAAAAAAAAAAAATGAAAAAAAAAAAATTGTGTACCAGTACTATGTCCTGAAGCCAACCATTTTCCCACTTGGGGTTTCTTTTGGTCTTACTTGTATAACTTATTTGACAGGTTTTCATGTGTCACCCAGAGTTCTGCCAGATGTGGTGTTTCGTGTATCCTGCTTGCAGCTCACTTCATTTTTAGCAGAGTTTAAGTTATTTGCAAGGAACAGTGCTGGAAAAGTAAACAGCTGAGGCATTGTATAGCCAGTCAGGAAGAGTGGATAGTGGAGTCACTTAACTGTTTTCTCATTTTCCATAATTGGTTTTGTGATATACAGTGCAGGAGTGAAGTAAGAATTAAATTACAGCTGCAGAAACAGCAACAAAAAGTTCATTTATGATATTAAATGCATAATTACTATATTCTCTTGGAATGCCCCATCCGACATAGCATTAGGTAAATTATGTGATGGAATCCCTTATAGAAGAAAAGACGCTGTTTTAAATAAGGTTACCATATTAAGGCTGGTAGAAGAGTGGAAACCCAAAATCTTTTCATTCAGATATTGTACCCAGACCACACGGCTCCAGTTTACCCTCTTCATTTTGCTTTTTGTTAGGTTTTTTTTGGGGGGTTGGGTTGTGGAAGAAGGCATGGGGTTGTGACTGGGGCTTTCTGATGTGGAGACTGTGGTTCCTCTTTGGCTCTAAACTGTAGTCTTCCTGAAGCCTTAAATCCGTACCTATACACAGAGCTCCCTAGCTGATCCACACAGAAACTTAAAAGACTTAATTCAACTCAACTAGGCGATATTCCTGCATTAACTTTCAGCTACTTTTGTTGATCTTTTCCTCCTTGTTTATCTCTGGGTTTTTTTGCCCCCCAGTGCCATTCCACAATGCTGCCTCTGTTGAAGCTAATCTCACAGGAGTGTAAGACAGACCTACTGGATGCATTGATGCCAAGGAAATGGTTTCCTTAGCAACAAAACCAAGGCGAAAACTGCCAGAGTTTTTTAGCTAATCAATGTAACTTCTATTCCCAGCTGTGGACAAAGAAAAGGTAAAGAAATGTATCCATGTATTACTGTTACCACGTCCTCTCACATATCCTGAAAAGCTATGTATCAGCGTCAGTAGTACAAATTTCCATATTTTAGACGTATTTAAGGTAAGAATTCTTACGGCTGAAAATAGCTTTTAAATTAATTTTCACCACTTTGCTGCTGGAAAACTAACAAAGTAATAACTCATAAGTACACACGCATAGCAGTCCACGTTCTATCTGAATTGCCATGACAAAGAAGAGTCCCACAGATAAAGACTGTTTTGTGCTCTATGACTAGGAGCTAACACAGTTTCCAGTATCAAGCTGGTTTATAATTTTCAGCACTAATTATGATGAACATTGTTTGTCTAAGGACAAACAAACAAACAAACAAAGACAAGATATTTGTCCATTTGACAGGTTTTGTAAGTGACTAGTTTCTTAGAAATTGTGGGGGAGTTAGTCTCATACCTTTTCTTTCACAAAGGCCACTTGTGACAGTTATGAGCTTTAAATATGTTTCCTAAAGGAGAAAAGTTAAAGCTAATGAAAATTATTTTGTCAGAGAAACCATAAGAACTATGCATAAAACTAATCATAATTTTTCTTCATAAAATTCTTATTTATTATATGTGTTTTATAACAGGAAAATGATCCCTAAAAATGACATCTTGTAAAATCACTTACACAAGATGCCATTAGATTGTAGCTGCTTACTCTGCTGCCAAAGCTGAATTTGAGAGCTGCTGAAGAACAATGCTAATTTTCTTCTTCCCTCAAGCTCTGTGAGCATATTTCCTTAACTCATTTCTGGGGTGTACCACAGGGAAAGCAGCCTGTTTTCAAGGAAGCAGGTGGAACACTCTTTCTCATACATTTTGCTGATTGCAAAATAGATGTGAAATTCAAAGATTGTTTCTACATTTCCTATAAAGAATTCAATCCTCAGAAAAAAGAGCAGATCTGATATGGATACTTTAAAGTGCTGTGTTTTATGTGCTGTGATGTGGAATGTAGAACTGATATGTGTGGATTTGAAGGAAAAATTACCAAAATATCTGTGAAAAGGGAAAAAGAAAAGTACCATTCAGATCTAATGGTATTCACACCCCTCAAAAAACATGAAATCTGGGAACTGAACATATAAAATCAAGGTGTAAATCTTACTGAGATCTAGTTTTTCTAACTATTCAAATTCTGCACAAATTTAAATAAATTATTTTGACATTATTGAGTTGCAAATTTAGTAGATTCAAAATGTGTTCTTGGAAATATGTTTGCTAGCTCATGTTTACTGCACCTGGTTGAGAGACAAGATTTTGTTAAAGAGTTGTAGTGGATATATTTTAGTTAGAAACTAAGTCCTGTATTTTTGGAGACTATACAATGATAATATACCTAAAAAAAAAAAAAAATCAAATTATTATTTCAGTAGCATTTGCAGAAATCCCTCTTTGCTAAAGAATTTTATTTCTTCCCTAATTTGGATTAATATTCTGCTGCTCAGATCCATTCAACAAAATCTGTTTTGGAATGTTTTATCAGCATTTGATGCTGCAAGTAGTTATGAAATCAATGTACCTTCCTTGCATGCTTAGAATAGGAATTAACTGGAACATCTCAGGATATTTCTGAGGATATTAGCATTCTAGCTCAGATCAGTACATTTTAAAAGTGAATCTCCTGGGTGCTACTGTCTACTATGCCTTGGACTCATATCCTGAAGGGTTCTCAATATAATCAGCAGATTCCTTCTGTATTAAATTAGATACTCTTCAGCATCACATCTAATGTGTTCCAATTATTAACAAGTTTATAGTCTACTAGTCTAGAGCTATATTAGAGCTAACCTAAAATAAATACCCCCAAAAATGCACTGCAGATACTCTCTTACTGTGCCCCATTGCTTGGCTTATATATACAAAACATTAGTATAATGTCATATGAGAGGGTGAATGTTGACTTTGCAATGGTAAAATCCATATATCTCATCAAGGGGCAAAACATTGTATCACCTCATTTTATTGACACCATCAGTTTGTACTGGAGATTCTGAGGGAAAAGTGAATCAAGCTACACAAAAATTGCCCAGAAGACTGTAATGAATGTTTATTGCAGTTTTCAGTTTTGTATGTAAACTGATTTCAGTCATCAGTATTGAAAATCTAATTTCAGACTCTAAAACTTAGAACAGTTTTAAATGTGTTCTTTAACCTGCCTTTTCTCATCAGTCTTACATTTGTATCTGGATTTAATAGGAGGATATTACGCCATCATTGTGTTGATACACTAACATCTAGAGGACCTGCAACCTTCAATAGGGATGAGACCTACACAGTAGGTGTAAAATATGACCAGAAGTTGTAAAAAAAAGGAAAAAGTGGATAATTGTAAACAAGCATGGTACATAGAGGACAACAGTTATCAATGAATCAGTAAATCAATGCCTAACCATATTAAAAGACTAAGTTAGGGAATGAGTCTAGATCTGCAGAATGTACATTACAAGTACAACTGTACTTTTTCTTTTAGCTTACTCTGCGTGATTCTGTGAGAGTCAGAGCTGCTAAATAGGATTAAAGTACAGCTAAACTATGCTTTGTTCCAAACTATGCTTTGTTTGCCAGGAAGCTCACTGGGTCTTGTACAGCATTTTTCTGACTGCTTATGGCTTACTGTTATGGAGCCATTACTGCTACAGAACTTTGATAACATTACATTTACTGGCCCACTTTTAAGGACACAAAAGAAATAATAAAAATAAGTTTTTGCAAATTATATATAAGGGTTTTTACTCATTTATTTGGCTAGTAATGCAAAAGGCTGGTAAATTTTCTGTTTTAAAAAGGATTTTTTATTTGGGGTTTCCATTTCTGTGACTGAAACACATCTGATAAAAATAGAGGCCCATCTATCAAACAGCACAGCTGGTGCAAACCTGATACATCCAGGAGTCTAACAATGTCTCCAGATGTTCAGAAATTACAGACAAATAGCCAAACCTTTTTACAGGTGAAAAGGAATATATTTACAGAAAATTCAGACATATAATAACTCTTTCTAATCCAAGCACAAATTCTATTCCATGATGAAGATCATATATGAGTTGTTTGGAGGTAGATATACCTAAACAGAAGTTACAAATGTCTTTATATCAACATTATAGGTTTTGCAAAGAGCTATAATGTTCATTTGTTGCGTCTCACCCGCATCAGGAAAATTTCATTTTTATAAAGTTATAGAAGTGTTCTGGATTTTGTCAATAATGAGAACATGAATGGCAAGAACTGGGCTGCTGCCAGAATCATTCATTCCCTCTTCTGCCTCTACACCGAGACTGACTGAGAGTCTGCCAAGGTACAGTTAGATCCATCAGAGGAGAAAAGGCTGGTTTTGGTAGAAAAAGGACCCACAAAACCCAGCTAATTTGGGGAGTAAGATTTCAGTACAGATGCGATGCTTCCTCAAGTTTATTTGTTTTAAATCAAAACCTACTCTAAAAAAAAACCTTTTTTAACTTTTGCACTAATGAAGGAACCTGTAAATTATCGTGTTAGTTTTTGATCCACATCCTGTCATGTAAATTAGAGAACAGTGTGCACTGAATCTGTGACAATCTACCAATGTTTGTTTGTCAGAAACTCCTAGATTCATATCATTAAATGTTGTCTCTAAAACCCTCTCATTTGTAATGCTTTGCAGTACTATCAACAAGGAGGCTTATCACAGATCTGTGATTTAAAAAGATTTGAGATTGTCACTAACAATCATTCAAGTAATGAAAAAACAAAAAAAAACAATCCATCCAACCAAACAACCAAACAATAACCCCCCCAAAAAAACCCAACCACAAGTGTTGAAATCTAAGGCTACATATCTCCCTGATTTGGTTTGTTTTGAGTTTTTTTTTTGGTTTTTTTTTTTTTTTTAAAGATTACTCACTTTTGAAAGTATTATATGCTTTTCAAGAGATGATACCAAATATACCACTAATTGAGGCTGGGCAGTCTCAAAGATGATTGGCATTGTTTTGTTTCGAATAATTGATTCCTTGTTGAGAAAGTTCCCAAGGAGACAATGTTTTAAGAAGCTATTGAAGCCAAAAGGAAGTGCTTAGCCTGGATAGATTTTCAAAGACTAGCAAAGATGACATGGAAGAAGGCATATATACAAGACTAAGAGAAAGATACAGAGGGCTTACTGAGGGAAATGTCAGGAGGCAAAAAGTACAAAGATGCAATTAGACACCATTTTACAGATTCCCTTTTAGTACAGCACGGCACAATGCACAGGAAAATTTGAGCTTATGTTGCCATAGTGAGGGAGCACAGGGCATGATTTTAATCTGTCTTGTTACCTTCATATAAATAAATCAGGTCAGGTCAGACACAGAAGTGGTGGCTTTTCTGACAGTCATATCCACTCTTAGTCTTCTCTTCAAAAGGTGAAAATATGTTAAACTTTTCAGGAGGATATTATTAATCTTGGAAAAAAGTACTTCTGGTTTTGATATTGCAAATGAATAATAACAGTCTGCCAAGCTTTTGTTGCAATTTAATTAAGTGCTGATTGATCATTGCATTTAATAATTAAGATATTGGGAGCTTTCATTTTGCATAGAAAGAGGGGCTTTTCTTAGATTTGTTTTAAATTTTTATAATTTATATTGAGTTTTTATACCCTATTCTGTGTCAATCAATTTTTTGTGGCTCGCTAGATGGTGCTGTGTTCCAACATGCAGGAGCACAGCTCAGCATCGATGTAATAAAACCAGCCACCCATGCAGACCTGGGCTACTAGCTGAAGGTGGTCGACATGCTCTGCTCTTATGAGGTGATCAAATCATCTAGGAGTCTGCATCTAAGTACCTATTTTAAAAATAGCGTCCTGAATCTGGATTTTGCATTTTAGAGACAGTAACTCAGGGTTAAGAACTCAGGCCATGAGTTTCAAGCCTGAAGCTTTCAAGCATGAGGGGCTCTTCTGTTTTGTCAGTGCAGCTCTGAGTTTTCATTTAGCTATAGGAGCTGTCTGAAGTTTTTGTACTTACTCAAAGGCATAGGGAGCCTATACAAAGCCTATGCTGTGTGCATACAAAGTTATTATTTTCCTCTTGGTCTCATGATAACAGTGATTGTGAATGTATTGCTAAGTAATAATCTTGCTGGGAAACTGTGGAGATACACATAGTGCCAGAGTCCAGGTAGTGCATGCAATTGCTTTGTTTTGCAGAGAATCTGTGAAGTGCGTTGCCATTATCAGAAATATAAGCTTCAGCTCAGCAAAACACTGAACCATGGAGCTAAATTTCTTGCTAAATCAAAAACATTAGAGTGAAAGAAGAGTGGCTGAACATCAGAACAAGGTGTTCTGTTACCCCTCATTGAGTGTGCTTTTATCTTTTTCCAGTCATGTGGCAAACAGCTACTAAGAAATTTATAGCTAAACAAATTTTTCATTTTCTGACTGAAAACTCTTTCAGTTTTCTTTCAGTTTTGTTTGTACCAGTCTGCATGGTACAAATATTTGGGATATGACCTCTCTTAGAGCCTTTCATATCATGGTCAACTGTTTTCATTACTTTTTATCTGAAAGTATTTTTTACATGATTCACATGAAGCAAAATTGCTGGGAAGATATGTGGCTTGGCAGGGCTATGAAGGCCACATCCATGCTATTCTGTTAAAAGGCCCCAGACACCTGATACTAATTTCCCTAGCTTTCCACACCATCTAAATTTTGGCAGCTGTTACACTGAAGGGAAAACCTTGGGGTTTTGCTTGGCTCTGAAGCACTGCAGCCATTTTTCTTCAGAGATTATTGATCAGAATATTCACTTCTGTGCAATATAGTCATGAAGACCAGTAAAATATTATGGTGAAAAAGATAAAAGATATTTATGCTCAAGACAAGGTGAAAACAGCTGCTTTCATGAGATAGAGGAGGAAATTTTTCAGGGTAAAAAGAAAAATGCTGTAAGTAGTCCTCAGCAAAGTTACTGCGAAACATATAGCTGTGGGTGACCACATGGAAGCATTGCTTACAAGGAAGAGAAAGGGGAGTGAAAGGCAACATTGAAACAGCTGGCACATGTGCTCCCTCGTATCTGCTTATCCTCTTTATACTGTTACTTGACCAGCAAGCAGAAAACTTCCTGTGACTGAGTCATACCACCAGCTATGGTTAAGCAAAGATCATTACCCAAAGTCAGAAAGCTAGGGTTACAACAGCTTGACAACACTGAACTTGCATCTTGAGAAGGGATTCGTTGCCCCCTTTCACTGTTTATATGGCAGCCAAACCTTTCAGTGTCAGATGGCCATCAGATGGAAAACCAGAAGTCAGCTGTAGCCAAACTTCTCTTACCAAGGGCAGTGGGCCATAACTCCTTATCTATCTGAAGTTAAAAATTTTTCATTAACCAACTGAGGAAGGAGGAATTGCACCTCCTTCCTGTTCAGAAATGCATCCCTGAGAAAAGAAGCACAGCTGCTCCCCCTGTTCAGAGCAGAACACACCATCCATCCTACTTAGAGTCCTTTTTCTCCGTAGAACTTTTGCAGAATGAAAGTAGAGAGGCAAAAGGAATTTATATGAACCTCTGAATGTTGTAAATGGGCTTAGAATTTCTTCAGCCTGCCCTTGGAGAATGCCCCAAGAAAAGAGTATTATTAGACAGGCTGTCATATGAGGGACAGGCTTACAAGAAGAATGTTACCTTTCCTGATAATTTCCAATAGAACTGTTGTCTGGATCCTATTGTAAATAGCAACTAGCTCAACCAAAGTAATTATGTTGTTGCTTCCCAGGGCAGTGTTATCCCCGTAAATACCCCATTTTGCCTGCCCTTATGGAACAGTTCTGCATTAGGACAAAAGCCAGGTATTAATCATAAAATGGCTTCACAGAAATACCAGGAAATCTTCCCATTGACTTCACTAGTAGACAATTTCTAATTATTCTGTAAATTCTGTAAAGCTTCTAGCATCAGAGAAAATAACTGATATGTGGCCCTGGTTTCTACCAAAAAGAACACATTACTCTGATGTCAAGTTCTGCCTTCTGTTGGTGGCATCGTGGAAATTGCAGGAAATAATATACCTCATGCTTTACTATCTACTATGAAGGTTAAGAGATTTCAGTTCTAGTAGCAAAGCTTCTTATCTTTGTTTTCAAAGGCATTTATATATATATATCTAAGTTATATTAAGTGAGATAAATTCTTCAATATCTGACTACTGAAGCTAGATTTTTGTGTTATGTCTAAAACAGTAGTCTCCTTTGTTCTTCTTATGAACTGTCACAAACTTTCAAGACAGAACACTGAATAGTCTTACAAAAATAATTTTTAATCATCTGCTCAGAGGTATTAACACTAAGAGATTCCAGAAGCCTTATAATTTTGGCTTTGAAAGCAAAACACTGAAAACAATTTCAGGAACTGTAATGTATCCAGTCATCTCAAATAGTGTGTTCAGAAAACGTCTTTGAGGGGCAGGCCATAGACCTGCACAGAGATCAAATAAAAATGAATCTGTGTTTCCCAAATTGGTGCTAACCAATTGACATAGAGTACTTGGCAGAATTGGTGTCTATCTAAAGGTGACGACTGATGAATACTTCTATCTGCTTAATCTGGAAAGTAAGCTTTTCCTGGAGTCTAACAAAAACTCAGACCTAATTTGTACCCTGTACTTGCTTTTTCTTTCTTCTCAGGCGACACTAATCATAATATTTCCCCAGAAGGGAAAAGCACCAGAAGATCTTAAAAAATTAAAAATTAAATGGTTATTTTATTCTTTGAACTAATAGCTTAGTACCAGCACTATATTCCTTTGTTGTAGCCTAAACTTTCCCTACTTTTTCTGCCTCTTGGCTTAATTTACATAAAATTTATGCTCAGACTTCATGTTAGCCTAAAGAAAATTCCCATAGCCCCTTTATAGTCCAGGGTTACTTAGAGCTTTGTGCTCCCATTTCCCTGTCATTAGTATGGATTGCATGGTATTTCTGAGGTCACTGGATTTTTGAATAACTGAAACACCAGACCCGTAGCTGTCTAAATCCCAATGCTTACAAATTTCCAGCAACAATCTGTTTTCTAAACTGAAAGTTTTGTTGATTATACTCCTGACAGGGCATTTTTTCCTAATTATTTGAATCTCAAATCCAACCAAAATCAAGTTGAGTTGATATTTCTGGAAGAATTGCTTGTGCTGATTGTAAGGTTCCCTTGATCTTGCTCAACCCTGACCATAAAAAAGTCTGTTAGCAGAGTAATCTGATACCCTTCTATCCTTTCAAAGGAATTATAAGAGTGATCATCTCATCTCTAAAGCTGGCCATGCTTCTTCATCAGTACATGATTAAAAAGAGTGAATTCATATATTGAATTAGAGTAATACAAATTATATTTATTCTAATATATAGTTATATTTAGACTAATGAAAAAAGTCTAGCCCAAAGCTTAAGAGTTCACCAGAAAAGGTAAAATCTTCTCTGTATCATGTTACTGATGCTTAAAAACAACAGTCCTGTTTGGCCATCTCCTAAGGCATAAATACACAGCAGCTTCTGAAAGCTGCAGAAGGTAGACCCAGAGTATACATAAAACTCTGACAGAGCAGGAAGTGGGCTTCTTTGGGGTGCAGAAGGTGACCAATTTCAGAACAGATATTCAGTCTCAGATTTTTCAGGTAGGAGTCCTGACCTGCTGGGTGTTGCTGACATTTCCAATATAACCTTTTTCTTTTTTCTTTTTTTTTTTTTTTTTCCCCTTCTGTTTTTCAAGTATTTTTTTGGTCACATGAGGATGAAAATTCAACAGTTGTCACAAAATATTTTCTCCTGTTCCCAGAAATGAACCCAACTACCTGGTCCCCATAGGAAAAAGTATTGCTGTACTGGAGAAAGTACAAAGTTGCACAGAAAGTGTTATACTTCCATTTAAAAGTTGATAACTATCAAAGAAATAGTGTCTACTTCACTGTCAGTCTACATGAACACATCTGGAGTGTTCAAATTCATTTTAGTTTGTAGCCTTAATCATTCACAGTTTATTCGCTTTCAACATAAGCAGTGTAAAAAGGCAAGTGCTGTGACAACATGGGATGGATGGGACAGCCTTGCAATTTATGCTTTCATTATTTTTCCATATTTCTGAATTTTTTAATTTGAGCAAAATTGTGCAGTAAAGAATCAAACCACAAAAGCTGGCTTTTCTTTTTGTAATTGCAGCCTGGCCGGAATTCAAATGTAGAAAAAAATTTCACAAAAGTTCTCAATATGTTTTTCATAATGTACACTGGAGGAATTGTTGATAAGCATCCAGAATAACAAAAATTTTAACCAATAGAACCAACTAGTGTCTAGGCTATTGATTGTGACATGAAATATTATTGTGTGAAAAAGCAGCAAGGAAGAGGAATAAAAAAAAAAGTAAGTAAAATCTGGGGGGTGGGGGAGGTTGTTTGGAATGATCACTTAAAATACAGTTTATGGGAAAATATTTTTTAAAAAATAAGTTACATGGTTATTGGCTGCCTTCCTTTCAAATATTTTCTGGGATGTAGTCACAAGCCATTTAGGTGGCAATCAAATCCATCTGTAACTCTTGCAGGTAAAGAGAGTAATGCTGTGATTTTTGTCTATGGGCCACCTGGGACTCACATAAGTTGTTGCTCCATGACAGATCACTGATGGCTTGGAGCTAAGCGTTTTAATGGAAAGGTTGAAATGATATAGAAAGGTAAAACTGCGATAAATTTTCTCCCAAGTCAGGTCTCTTCCCTACACGACTGTTCTGGGAATGGTTGAACCCCACACTCTATTCCCAAATTAAACATTTCAATGAAACCTTCAGTCTTTCATGAGGGATCTTTCATTAATTTTTTTTCATTAACATTGGCTAAGGAATCTTAGAATCTATTTACAGACTTTCATAGAAACAATCTCTTCAGGTTTTTGGTTTGTGTGGGTTTCTTTTTTTGGTGAGCATCTTCAGGCCTGGTCTGATATTCGCTGTAATGCAGGCATCTTTCTGTGAAGCTCAGAGCTAGATGGGGCTTTCTTCAGTGGTTAGCAAGTATCATTATCACACTGCAGCTTTCTGAAATTAACGCAAAATCTCCAATGTAATAAACTTTTTACTGATTTCCAAATCCAGTGTTGTTGCCTTACAGTGACACCCAGTGGAGAAAAGAAGCACTCCAGCTCTAAAAATTGTTACTTATGCCTGCATGTTGGGTTTTTTGAAATATGAAGTGCATTAAAGTTGTCTAAACTGCTTGATCTAAAATACAGATCAGCAAGAAACTCATGTCAGTTGGAATTTTGGTTGAAAGCAGAAGCATAGTCTGGTTTCATCCCAGAGTATTTTGTGGTTCACACTTTAATTATTAGTAATGTTCAAACATAGATCAAACTGAAAATTAAGTGCTTCCTTCTCCAAGCTCCATTGAAAGGAATAATGGTATTGTCTAAAATTGTGGTAAAAATAGCAATTATATTCGGTTTTTACCTGAAAAGAAGCAAATTTATTTAAGGCGTTCATAAATATCTGTCTGAGAAAAACCTCTGCAGAAATCTAAATCTTCAGCACACAAATCAGGTCAAAAAGTAGTGCTTTTTACCTTCAGTAGTAATTTGGCCCAAAGATGTAATCCCTCTGCAGCTGAGGCAAGACACAGAATTTGCCAAAAACTATCTTTCTATTTCAAAGCCTTCTATTTCCAAGATTCTTTAATGCCTTCTATTGAAAAAATAAAAAAAAAATAAAAAGAAATCTAATTTTATATTTATATGAAATAATTTTCCAGTTTCTTACAGGACATGATGCTGTCTTTTGTTTAGTGAGTACAGATGATATCTGTGGAATTAGTATGATTGTCTTGTGCAGTTCAAAGGCAGTGAGAGAGAGGTGTAACTACATAAAGTGCTAGTAACTCTAGCAGTGTTTTCTATTTGTGTTCTTCATTGATTGCATTTTTCGTCCTTCTTAGGCTACATTAAAGTTTAGTTACACGTCCATTTTCACCAAACAGGTCCAGTAACACCAGCAAAGAGTTTCCACTGCAGCTTCTTGTAACAGTTACAATGTTTCTACACATTAATCCGTGTTATGGTGAGGCATATTTTACCTAGCTCAAGCCAGAAGTAATTAATTTTTCATTTCAGCAGGAAAGACTCTTCTGGTACACAGAAGAACTATAATCCGTGCTTAAGATGCTTAAGACGCAAAAAGGAGCAGACCTCATAAGGATTCTGGTTGCCAGAGATCCCTCAAACAAGTTATTTCACTGCTTCTCTGATCTCATGATTTCTTTGTCTTGGCAAGATCTCTCCTGAATAACATTGTTAAAATTATTTTTAACTTAGCTACCACATTCCAGAAATTCTTCTGTGGGGAATTATTGTTGGTATGAGTATGTAGTCACAAGGGACTTCAACTGCTAAGAGGTTGTTTAAGACCTACAAGATTACATAGCTTTAATTGGCTGCTCATGAGCACAGGCTTTGTATTAACCACAGTGCATAGCTCCCACAAGCTGTGTTCATACTGCTAAGATAGGCAGGTTTGAGTATGTTAAATACTGTGAGGAGAGGCTGCTTCCTTCGAGGGTGAGCTGACTTGTATGACATGGTAGCACTAAGGTGTTTTGGCTTGAGACCTGAACCGATATAATATACTTAACAGGGGAAAGGATTTCCCTTATGCAGCACTAGGTTTCCCCAGGCACCCTGTGACCCCCTGACTCCATGTTACAAAGAAACTTTCTGACAGAGAAACAGAGTTTTTGAGCTTTGGGGAAAATAGATTTCTACTGTAAGAGTTGCTGTTAAGAGGGAGAGAAATATTTTTTCCTTGAAAGACATGGAGGCAGAAAAGGGATACAATCAGAGATCAGGGATATAATCATACTCTCTGCTGTCAGAAAGCAGAGCTCCTAGCCTTCTTAGCCCTTCAGGACACACCACATACCCAGAGTCCTTAAAGCTCTTTTGTAGTGGCTTCTTCACAATCCTAGGAGAGAAGGAATGATGTTGTAGAAGACATTCCTTTCCAAGCCTGGCCCTGTATCTGTATCTGGGATCATGATCCCTAGGTCCTCAAGCAGTATGTTTACCTTCCATGCAATTTTCTGAAGGCAGGTGTTAAGTAAGGTCTGCTTCTTTGACTGCATACTCTTAATTCAGTGGGACCCTGAGGGTTCAACATGTCTGTAAATCAGGCCATTCTGTTTTCCAATTGCAATTCTGTCAGAAAGCTTTTTACACACTCATAATTCAAAAACTTCTTTCCAAAACCAAAATTATGCTGGAGAACTGGATGAGTCATTGGACTGGGAATTGAATGCGAAGTCTTTCATCTCTAGATCACAAGTTCAAATATGCCCTGGGTCAATAAAGCTTTGCCATGTACTGGCTTTTCAGCACTGAAAGATACAATGTGTATGAGAATAGCAAAATTCCATTCTTGAGGTCTATGGTGAAATTGCACCAGTATGGAAAAAGCGCCACGCTGCAATAAATTCTTATTGCTTTTCCTGAAAAAGCAGAGGGTGGGGTGGTGTTATTTCCCTTTTTTTTTTTTTTTTTTTTTTTAATATAAATTAATCTGTTTTGTGAATTCGGAATATATATATATATATATATATAAATGTTAAAATGAAAGGCACAACATGAAGTTTCCAAAATGAAAGACACAACATGAAGTTTCCTCAGCTTTGTAAGCAGTGGGGTGAGTAAGCATCAAGGAGAACCTGACCAAAGAAGACCTGACAAACAAAAACCCTTACATTCAGTTAGGGTTATATTATTGTTTTCTTATGTGTGGGGTTTTTATTTGTTTGTTTGTGTGCTTTTATTTAACCTTGTAAGAAATCAAAATGAAAGTCCAATATTGATTTGGAATGTTATTGTAGCTTTCCATAATTTCGTACTCTTTTATTATTTATTTACACATTATAAAGCCTTACAGACTATATTTTTAGGTAACTAAATCATTATAGATAGATTTCTTTCAGTCCCACTTTTCCTAAAACACTGAAAAAGACAATGAAGATCTAAGATGGAGAACAAGAAGTCAGGACACAATATTTATGATCTCATTCAAACCTCAAGACTTTATCAGTCTGGAGGAGAAATTTAATCTTCAACATAAATTGCATTTCCTAAAAAAACACAATCTTGCCTTAAGACACCAAACGCACTGATTACAGAGAATGTCTGTGTTTACACATTTGTACAGACCATGCTGACTATATTAGTGTCCTAGGAGACAAACTATGTGCAGCATACAGACCTGCTCCAAGCACTAAGGAGAAAAAGAAAAAGAAATCTTGAAATCAGACCCTCTGATCTCTAAATCCTTTCAAATTCCTGAAGCACATTAGCTTTACTACTGCATGATGTGTGCGGTAGTATTTCCCCTAATGAAATCTGACTAAAAGTTAAATGAGTTTAATGCATGAAATGTATAAATAAAATGTGGCCTTGATTAAATTTAGACTTGATACATAACTTAAATGGGTAGCACAAGAGCAGCTTCAGTATCATGTGTCCAGGCTATTTTTGGCTACACTTCATTAAAAAGGGAGTGAATTTTAGCATTCCACATACCTTGCAAAGACAAAGCTCTACAGGGAAGTTCCATACAAACAATAAACTACAACTCAGTTAATAAAACATTTTCTTTTTTTCTTTCTCCGATTTTAAAATGTTTTAGAAGGGGTTGCTGTGTCAGAGCAGATGGTGTAAGTTTTCTCCACCCACTTTAAAATAGTCTGTCTAGGACTGTTTGTGACACCTAGCTGACGTACATCATCCAAGCATCCTCAGAAAAAGTAGTATTAGACCAAGCTTTGTCACATTACCTCACTAATGTGCCTGAACCCTGACCTGTAGGAGCCCATTCATGGTAAAGAAGGTAGTTCACCTCCCATTTCCATTGAATCTTTGGCTTCTTTCCAACATCAGAACCAGGTTACCCATGCAGTCCTCTGTCACAAGCTCTGAGAAGCTAACAGTCAATTCAAATAATTTCACAGTGAACACAAAGAAGGTGCTGCTTCATTATTATGCTTGCAACCTCAGTGGTACCCCTGCTGCTGATTTACACTTAACTAAGATAGGGTACTCAAATTTCATCCAGCAGACAACTTTGTGCAATAAAAAAATCCATATGGCCAATTTTTAGTCCACAATTAGCATTTAATTTATTAAATTTGTCTGAAACTTTTTTTTTGTCCTGCTAATGGTGCTTTTAAGATAAAAGAGGTGCTACTGTAACATGCAAATGGATGCAAAGTCTGAAAGATAGACAAGACTGCTCAAGCAACCACATAAGGAAGAAAAATGGATCTTATTATACCAGCTTCATCACGATTACATTTGGCAACAAAGGGATGATTCTGCACTCTGTGTTCAAGTGGTAACCTAGAATTCTGTATTCTTGTGCACTAATTTTAGTAAAGCTCATCAGAGGAAGTACAAAAAAATTTGCACATACACACAAGGCTATCTTTCAAAATTTTGCTTATTTTGAATAAGAAACAATTCTTAAAATAAAAGTTATTCCTAGTTAACATCTTCAGAAACATTCATCAGATTGCAGCTTTATACTAAAGCTGTACCTTAAAAAAAATGAGTGTGCACACTGAGCAGCTTGAGGTTTTTTGCTTCTTTTTCTTTTTCTTTTTTTTAAAAAAAAAAAAAAAACTCATGTTGGATTCTGCCACTTCTGAAACGATGAACACTGTAAAATTGGATTTGAAACCACAGCATTAAATGCTTAAAATCTGATCCTTCTGTTGGGACCTGGGATAAATTAAGCTGATGTACATTATTTTTAAAGAAAGGAAAAAATATGGGAAGCGGGTTTTGAAGCCTGAAGGCAAAGAACAAAACAAGTTATGCAGGTGATATAAACCATCTTATTTTCATTTTTTTAATGGTTTTCTGCTTCCATATGGTTACTCAGAGTGGAAATAATTCTCTAGAAAACACATTTCAATGTAATAACTAAAATGATTTATATCTATGTTTTATGAAATGACAGCAATCATAGCTATTGACAAAAATGCACTTTTTTCTTCCTACATTTCTTTGACTTTTAGCGTGTAGTGGCGTTTAATATATTCGTATCTTATGGAGATTGATCAGGTGCAAGTACAGATTGGTAAAGAGATTTAGATGAGATATTCTAAACTATTTCTCATGAAACTAAACTAAACAGAGAATGAAATTAACTGTGATTTTAATCCAAATTTTAGGAATACATATATGAAAATAAAACTATAAACCATATGGCATTCACTGTGATAAAATTCTTGATGAAATGTTTGACACTAAATTTTTGATTATGAGCAACTGGCTCTGTCAGAAAATATTCATTAAATTATTGTCAGAAGTGCATATCCAGTATGCCAAAATCAAAATTGTTGAAAGTAAGCCAGAACCGGGATACCCAGGGCTTTTTATCCTCTATTCCAAATTACCTAAATTTAAGTTAATTCAACACAAAAAAATCCACTTTATTCACAAGTTCTACTCAGATATTCAGGATGACAGTAGAATGCTTAATAAACTTAATGTCACCACAGGACTACTATTCTTTCTTCTTAGAACAGGAAACAGAAAAATAGATTAATTGAATTCCCATCTGTTGCTTTACAAAAAAAGCACAATCCTCCACCTAGATCTTCTTGCAACTATGAATGGCTTAATATTCCTTGACTACCCTCAGTAATGCAATCTTAAATCCCTTTCATGTGTAACATGTGCTAATTATAGCAAATAGGATCCATGAGTGCAGAGGTTGCATATCTCAACCTTTCCATTGTGCTCCTTACAGTAATATTTTGTTCACATTCTGAAGGTTCACACGTGCTCCAGCCAATGGAACTTGCTCATAATCACAGGGGAAATCCTGAGAGGAGC
Organism: Lathamus discolor; assembly: GCF_037157495.1. Taxonomy (NCBI): domain Eukaryota; kingdom Metazoa; phylum Chordata; class Aves; order Psittaciformes; family Psittacidae; genus Lathamus; species Lathamus discolor. The sequence goes on along the minus strand of NC_088884.1, from coordinate 47,037,947 downwards.
AAGAGATAAAACACCCCATGAGACTATTGCTGTTCACAGCTATGTTAGTGGCTGAGAAAATCAATTGCTCTTAGACATTTGGAACATCAAAACTCTCTGTAGGAATGAGAATGTGTAAGAGAAGCTATAGCCTGGAAATCTTTCTAACCTCATAGGGGAATTTATATAGTACATCAGTGTTCAGAAGGCAAATGTTTAAGGCCTATGAAGGGGAACATTAATGTACCAATTCTGTACAATAAGATAGAGTCAGATATGCTGCTCTGATTCTCACGCATCCATGTAAAATGGTTTGTGCCCCTAGTCTGGTCCCAATTCTGTAATCAACAGGGTGAGTATTTGTAGCAGCTGCATTTTTCTGCCCACAGCTTAACAGAACTGGGTGAGTTGGAGATGACCTAGGTAGGAGTGGTAGGAGGGAAAGGAGGAGTGAAAATCCAGTTTGTTTTGACACAAAAACCTCTGGTAACCAGGGGTTGGACAGTGGAGGACAGTCACTTTTTCTGAATGAGGATGTTAGTCTGACCTCAGCAGCCTCTGTGCATGGTCTAGATTACACCTTACGGCATACATCTCTGGAAGCACAGGTAAGCTGTCGGATAGGACAAGTCATTCCAAAACACAACAAATGTTGGTTAAAATAGAATTGCAAAGACCCACCATCCCAGTTTATCTATGGTCAATGGCATACTTTTTAACTGGTACAGTATAAACTGACGTATTTTATATTTGTTTGGAATGCCTGAGTTTGGATTTTCTATTTTATTTTTCCCATTTGGCAACTTTAAAGTTTTTTCCAACTCTGAGGACCATTTAGAATGCCAAATGAAAAGTGTTAATTTTTCTTTTCGAGAATGGCTGGATGAAGGTAAAGAATAAGCAGAAGAAAAAGGGCTGGTACAGTCTGAAATTGATTTTCCCTTTAGTTAAAAATAGGATAGGGAAACAAAATTCTGTTTTAATATATTTGACTTTCACAATGATACAACCATTTAAAAGAAATTGATGTTTTTAAAATAGTGTTCTCCAAGTTTTATGTTACATGACTGCACTGGCATTGTTACGTACCTTAATAGTGATGTTGGCTGGTTTTCGTAATACAACTAAAGTGAAATATAATCTCAAAAATAAGTGTTGTAACTAACTTTTGTGGAGACAAGAGCCAAGACATCCCTTCATAAGGGTGTTTGGTGTTTTACACAGATGAATATTAAACAAATGATGGTACTCAGCAATAACTTTAACAGAAAACAAATCCAAACTTAATGAAGAGAAGGCCTGGAAAAAAAAAAACAAAAAACCATTCCTACAATATATTATGCATCTTCAAGGTCCATTTGTATCCCTGTGTTTCATTTTCAAAGCTGCTATTTTTATTTTTTCCAAACCACACAATAGGATTTTCAATAAGAAGTTATTAATTCTCTGTGACTTCTAAAGTAATATAAGAGCCATTTTGTAATACTTATGTTTGTATTATTACTATTTGTCTTCCCCACAAATAAACTGAAACATATAGGATAGCTATGCTGTTATCTTGTTGTCTTCCATATCTTTAAATATCTGCTAAAATATTTATTAAATTGAAATGGAATTTAGTTAAAAATTTATTTCAACACTATAGCCATCATTGAAAATTCATCTTTTGATTAAGTTTTATCTCTGCGTCCACATGCTTTTGTGAAACCCAAACCTACTTTGGTTTTGCAACAGAAATCAGGAAAAAAAAATCTTTCATTTTTTTTGCTTTTAAAAACAAGGTTAAAAGAAAAAACTTCCCCAAAACAATTGCCATTTTCCTCTAGCTTGTTTTATATGGATATTATCACACTGAATATAAATACCAGACTATAGCTGGGTTGGGAAGGGAGGGCGGGGCCTGGCAGCTTAATATTTTGTCCACACTCCCAGTAATCACTGAAGCCAATTGTTGCCAGTTGCTATTCCTGGTAGTTCTACAATCTATGGGATACCAGATAGCTGCAAAAGATGCTTTGAAATATTTCTAAGATTCTATGATTAAGAAGTGCTGTGTATTTTCCTCTTTCATATGGAAAAAAATTATCACTCCCTCTACCTTCCTTCTTTTATTCCAAAGCACTTAGAAGTAACAGCAATTTATAAGGGAATCAATAAAAGCTACCAGCATCAGTAAATCTAACCAAAGAAACTCACACTGCATTTGTGCTGGAAAAAATTGAGCAGTTGTACAATTTCCTACTTTGACAATCTTATTTTTGGAGGTCAAGACCGAAGAGCAATAGAATCATTTTGTTGCTGTTGGATTTACACAGTCCAAGAGCAAAAATCTCACTTCATGGGCAATTTTCGTAGTACCCTATGGTTTCTTGTGCCTAAATCTCAAAATCAGGTTTTGGTGTGCTTTGTTTTTTTGTTGTGCTTGGTTTGTTTGTTTGTGTGTGTGTGTGTTTGTGGTTTTTTTTTTTTTAATATAATGTTTTAAGTGTATTTGTGAAGTAATTGTGGCCAAATAAATGGCCCAAGATGCATATCCATTCTGCATGGTGACTCTTACTCTGCCTTGCCTCACTATTCGTCCCTAGCAGATTTCTTGCAGCTCCCTAGTATCTTCCCTATTCTCTGTAGGAAAGTGCAGCTCAAAGCAAAGTTAAAGGTTGTTCATTACATCCATGAACAAATGTGAAAAGCCTCTTCCTATATAGTTTTTATGCTCCAAAGGAAACTACCCAGAATGACTTGCCATGCTGCCGTTTGTCACATCTTATTACCCTAGCTACACTATGGTAACTTACAGCAAGGATATGACTAACAGTAACCACATGTAATGCTACACAGTATCATCTTGCCTACTAAGGAAATTTAACACGGCATGGTTTCCACAGATCAAGACTTTTTTTTGTAACTGCAGATTTTAGTGACCAGAAGACAGAAGTGGGGAGCCTTTAACCCAGTAATAATCATCTTGTGTGCTTCAAAGGATTCAGTGCTACTAAGCCTCGTGCATATATGCAAGCTATTTGTTCAATATGGCAAATTAACAATTAAAACTGGAAGGAAATCTTGTTCTCGTTGAAGTCAATGGGCAAACCTGTGCAATTTCACTGGAAGAACTGGATCTCGTCAGCCTTAAATCCAGCAGCTCTGTAAAACTGATGTAATTGTTGCTGCTTCACGTCTTGGACTCCTTGAGCCAAGAATCCACTGTAGACAATATTTTATTCCAAAGAGAGCAGGTACATGCTTTCAGATTAATTAAAATTTACATTAGAGGTAAGGGCCATCTGGTCCTTAAATTAGATTCTTCTCCATTAATGTGTGGCAAAGCAAAACGATGCAATAATAATTATATTCTAATTCCTAAATATCTAAAGTACTCCTAACCTCTGTCTTCTAAGATTTCTATTTAATACGAAACTTGGTCAGAAGCTAAATAAAATCAGGACTAAATATCTTTTTTGTCAAAGTATTGTAAAATTGGCCTTGCTTTCTGTCAGAGTTATTGCTATTCGATGTGCAGAGATGATTGAAAAGACAGCTCCTGCAGTGTGGAAAGACACACACTGAAGATGATTGGCAGCTTGAGAAGGCAATGGGATGAAAACAGTTACTCCTAACTCCTACTTTCCCAGCATACTGAATTTTTCCCCTGAGCACAATTTGCTGTTGCTACATAGAATTTTCCTTGAATACAAAACCAGAATAGTTATGACCCACATGTTTTATGCAAAGCATGAAATACTGACTTTCACTACAAACCAGTTTAGTTTTACATGAACATGCAATGAGAGTATCTCACCAGTAACTGATTTTGGTTTCAGTCATTATAGTTGTCTCACCAGAAGAATCACATAGAAAACAACAATACTGCAGATATGACTTTAAACTTACACAGTAATACTTCTACTTAGTACAGTTCCCACAGCCTTTTTATGCTTTTTTTATAATTTTATTTTAGATATTACTGGGAATCTCAAAGAGTTAGAGCTTAGAAAAGTAAAATGAAATTTAGAAACTAAATTATCAAAGCAGGACAACATGGTTTGAGTTTTCAGGAAAAAATAAAAAGATCAGTTACCGTGTTCTTATGTCTCCATCACTGCTCATTCCAGCCAGAGCAGCATTTCCAGAACAAGTGACTCAACCTGATTCATATTCTCTCGTGAAATTTTTTGTGTGTTTTCTGATTTGAAAGGGGACATTTTATATTTCTTTCTTCCTGTTTAGTTAATCCACATAAGCACTGACAATATTAACAATGTGGACATAAATCTCACTTTTGAAAATCTCTGCCCCACTCTGCCTTAATCAGGCAATTCAGGTACTCACACTTTTGAGTACCTCTTATTCCTCGGCTAATCAGTTGGCAATTTATTTAGATAACTCATATAAAGAAAGAGAAATTAAAATGCATCAAAGCTGTACTATGTGAAAGGATAGGTTGGTAGGCAAGTAAATGCTATGACCGACTTAATGTGCCCAAAATTTCCTTCCTACATATTTAAAAAGTTGTTTCTTCCTCTTCTTGTACATCAACTTTTCTTTTGAAGTCATGCTTTATTAGCCTTTTCTTTCCAAGATCCTATAATTTAATAGAGGACAGCAGGGGATACTTTAATCTTTGGATTATGTTCCTTAATTTATGTTACATGAGGAACATATTAATTTATGCTGTCGTCGCTCTTTGGTACCCTGTGTCTGGTTCTGCCTAATGTGGATTAAAGTTTAGTTTTGAAGTATTTTGGAGAACTGTTTACAGATCTTTGCAAGTTTTTCTGGTTTTTATCCTAACTTTGTAAGAGTTCTTAGTTCTTTTGCCCAGAGGAGTATCTGCTGAGATGCCATTTTGTAATTGTACTGGTTTTGGCTGGAACAAAGCTTCATTGCAGCTTGGACAGTGTTATGTTTCGTATTCGTGACTAACACGGTTGATACCACACCACTGTTTTAGTTATTGCTGAGCAGTGCTCATATTGAGTCAAGGCCTTTTGTGCTCCTCACACAAGCCCACCAGTCAGCAGGCTGGAGGTGCACAAGAAGCTGAGAGAGGACACAGCCAAGATATCCGACCCCAGCTGAGGAAGTGAATGTTCCACATCACATGATGCCATGCTCATCAATAAAATCTGTCGGAAAGATGGAAGGGACAGTGAGATTGTGGTATTTATCTTCCCAAGTTACTCCGTGATAGAGCCCTGCTTTCCTGGAAATGGCTGCATACCTGCCCACCAATGCAAAGGAGTGAAAAACTCTTTATTTTGCTTTGCTTGCACAAGCAGCTTTTGCTTTATCTATTAAACTGTCTTTATCTCTGTCCATGAGTTTTCTCACTTCTGCCTTTCCCTTTCTCTCTTCCATTCTACTGCAGGGAAATTAAGCAAGTGGCTGTGTGAGGCTTGGCTGCCTATCAGTGTTAAGCCACAAGAGTTTATCATATTAGACAGTCATGCAAATAAGATAAAAATGAAATATTTCATGAATGGTGTAAGTGAATCTAGTTTAAGCTGATACTTCTCGTGAGGATATTACAAGATTCCCATTGTATCTATTTATTATCTTTATTATCTTATCTATTTAATAACATTTTCAAAAGTGAGTAAACTTGCAAGGTAAAGAAAGACAACCATTTAGTAAGGCCACAGTCTCCATGTCATGAAAGGTTCATGTAGTTCATGTAGCAGGCATTACGCAAGTGCTTTGAACTGAGTCCTCTGAGACGTCAAGTGTAAGGCTTCTACATATTTTAATAAAGGCAGCCCATTGCTATTTCTATATTGGAAAAGGTGAGGGAACATCTCACCACAGTTTTGGGACACATGAAGTTCCAGATAAATGTCAGCAGATGGTCTATTTTATAAGAAAAATATAACAGTGTTCAGAAGCAAGTCCTAACTGCACCCTGTCTGCCTGAAATAAGTCAGCAGTAACATTCTTTATTTGTTTTATTCCATCACCATGTTACCCCTTGCAGTATTTACAATTCTCATGGTTTAAACCCAGCCACGCAGCTCATTCACTCACTCCCCCCCTTCCTCCCTCTTTCTTTCCTTCAACCCCCCTCCCCCTCCCCACTCCAGGAGGGGTGGGGAGGAGAATCAAAAGAATGTAACTCCCACGGGTTGAGATAAGAATAGTACAGTAACTAAGGTATAACACAAATCACTACTGCTACCACCAATGATAATAATGATAAGAGAAAATAACAACGGAAGAGAATACGATACCACCCGCCGAAACAAGCCCGACCCCCAGAAGAGAGCCCATGCCCTTCCGGGTAACTCCCAGTTACCTCCCTGGGCATGACGTGCTGTGGTATGGAATACCTCTTTGGCTAGCTTGGGTCAGGTGTCCTGTCTCTGCTTCTCCCGGCTTTCCCTCCTCCCTGGCAGATCATGAGGCTCAGAAAGTGCTTGGCCAGACCAAACATTTGAGCAGTAGCTAAAAACATCGGTACTATCAGCTCTGTTCCCAGGCTGAAAGTCAAAACACAATGCTGCACCAGCTACTAAGAAGGAGAAAAACTGACTGCTACTGATAAACCCAGGACAACAATAAAAAGGGATTGCTTTGTCATGTCACTCTGCATTGCATGTTAAATTCATACTTCAATTTTATTCAAATTTATGTAATTTCAGGAGAAAATAATTCAAATGGACAGAAGCTAGAATTTTGTTTTAAATTCACCAGGTTGTTGATTTGAGAAGAAAGCACTTCACCTTTTTATAACTTCTAGACATTTTAATATTATTGGGTAAATATAATGAAGTATGAGAGTGTTTAAAATTTATCGATCCTACATAGAATGCACGAAAGTCTTCAGCAGCTCATAATAGAAGATATTATACCTGTCAGATTCCATTTCTGCAGTAATTAATGCTTTTATTAGTATTTTTAATGTAGGATAACTGATGGAAATTTAAAAACTGACAAAACAACAAAGGAGAGAAGTCTCACAACATCAGTAAATTTCTGTAGTCTTTAACCTTATCCCTCTGCAAACTACTTACGAAAATAATCTGTTGGATAAGAATTTCACGCAGGAGTAATTTTGGAGGAGAATTGCTTATTCTAACAGAACTAGAAGTTTAGTTCTATCTTGGACCTACACCGTACTAAATATCATTTTTTAAATAATGATGTTATAAATGTGAAATAATGAAGAAAATATTACAAGCACTTGCCTAATGGTAGAGCTTGGAAAGACAGTTCATTAATCTTATCTATGTTGAGGGACAGTTTAAGGATGAGATGGAAGTTCTCTTGGAGTCCACAGTTCTTAATATCTATGAAGTCTGTAAATCCAGGGTAACCAGTCTAAGTTCACATTATTTGGATTACTTAACTTGCTTTCATCTAAAGTAAGGTGAAATAATTTCATCAGTAAAATGAAGTAATTTAGAAGCCCTCCTAATTTTAGAGGTTCCAAACTGAGAATTCCCAACCCATGCTGGAATTTTCTATCAGTATAGCCATTTGAGCCACTGAGACAAAGCTTTTGAATTATTCTACACTAGCAAAAACTTCATTCTCCATAGTATAAACTTTGTTTCACACAGTATAAAATTGTTTTCATATACAACTTATTCCAATGGAGGTGGCTAACCTGAGCTTGGAAGAAAGGCAAAAATATCATTGTATTTTTTATTTTTTATTTTTTTTTATGTTTCTGTGGCATAAATTGTAATTATACTAGAGAGCTCCATTTGGCATAGAAAACTGGCCATGGCCTATTTGGTAAAGGCAAAAAAAGAGTTAATTTCCTCTTAAATGCTGTTAATTAGAAACAGAGACATTACAAGAAAGGACAAATTAAGAATTTAAATGAGAGAAAAATCCCTGACAATCTTATGCAGTTTTTGTTTATCCAGCAATACTGTGAATAGGAATCTGACACCATCAGCACTACATTTCACCACTTATCTGATGAACCAAAACAAGAGACACATTGGCACACTGGGTAGTCCTGTCAGTCACCACTAACTAGTTCACAAGTAGCTCCACAGGACACTCAGACTATTCAGATATATGGTTTAATCTCCATTGTGGGAAAGCAACATTTTTTAAATTAATCTTTTAAATAAGTGTGTTTAAAGAAACATTTCAGCCTATTAAGCTAAGCCTCAAATTTAAGTCTGAATAGATCACTGAATTTTTTCGTAACCAAATGTTAATAATACACACACACATATGCACACAACTTTTTAGTTTACCTTTAGTAAGCGGGTTTATAAGAGAAATGTCTACACAAAAAAATCCATGAGAAGAGATAAACCCTTTTACTTATGCTTCTTGGGAAGAAAAAAAAAAAAAAAAAAGCTTGGAACTATTAGTAAGGAACAATTGCTTACTTTATTTTAACATCAAAACCAAACCAAAACCTAATACTAGCTGAATGGCATCTAGAAATAAGAAATAAAAATGCTTAAAATACTTCAAGTAAATGCTAGAGAAGAAAATTACTAGACTGATTTCAAAACTACACACCTGATGACAGACATTCATCATATTTAGTCAGCAAATTCAAAATAAGACACTTACCATTGACTGTAACATAAACTGGTTTTTTTATTAGTAATAGTATTATTTTTATATCTCAACACAATCTTTTATTCACTAAAATTTCCCATTGAGGAATAACCACTGATATAATTCAAATCATAAGTAGAAAGACTGGCTTATGATAGATGTTTTCTAAGGTGTTTGCTTGTTTTGACACAAAATACCAGCAGAAAAGACTTGACATTATCGCATTTACCACTTTAATCATCTGTGCATTGGTACATCAGCAGTCGGGGATTCTAACAACAACTAACAAGATAAAGGAAAGTACCTACCTGAAGTAAAAAATCTTAAGAAATATAAGCAGAAGGATATGAACATTTCTGTGAGTTTCATTCTATCCTGTAAGTACCAATAAATTATACTCCTTATATATAGCATTATATTATTTGTAAGTAAATACAGCAAAAAAAAAATTAAAAAAAAAACCAAACAAAAAAACCCCTCTACTAACCCTTCAGAAAGGAGAGTTTTAATATCTGTTCACGACTGATAAGTATTTTACATAGACCTTGTCCATGCTTATGGCAGAGCTTCACTTAATAGTATTTTTAATTCCATAGAAAGATCTGTGGGGGTTTTACCACCATATAGAGAAAATAACGTCTATTATGAGTAGCTTCAACTTACTCAGAGCTGTTAGGCTGTATTTAAAGCTAAGCAACTACTTCCTTTTTGGCTCAGATTCAGAGCAATGAAAAGATTACTGCATTTGGAAAATTCACATTAACTGTCAATTACATTATTTATCAATAACTAGATGGGAAAGGAGATAAGATAATGTGTAATAATGAAATAATAATGAAATCTATTAGTATATGTATAACATAATCGTTTATTTAAAACATGAAAGGTTATTTAAAAGAGAATTGTATGAAATTTTACATAAGAACATGAAACTGAAGAAGTTTTGGTAGAGCAACTTTCCTTATCCTATGTCTGAGTGTAATAAAGCCAGTGAGAGGAGCTGGAATAAACAATGTTATATAAATAGTCATTCCTTAATTAAGTATATTTTATTAATTTTTTCATTAAAATAAAAAAAATAAATAACTTAGTCTGTATTTTTCCATACCTTACCAGTGAAGTTGTAGAAACAATGTTGTAATTTTTGTGATTTTTATGTCCTGAGTGTTAAAATATCTTTATAAAATAATTTATTTCTTTATAATAAGGGAAATGTTAATTTTGCCTCTTCATAACTACCCAAAAACTTTCACAGAGTTTTTCATATGAGATACTGAGTTTACTGAGGATAATAACACCTTCCTTAAACTGTGTTTCCGCAGGTTTCTTTCTCCTGATAAAGCTAAATTCTCCTCTTTTTTTTTTTAATGAATCAATACTGTGACTACTAGAGAAATAAGTGGATGACTAAAAATAATTGAAGTGTCTATCTTGCCTCTGAACAGTATTTACTTTCTCATTAGACAAAAGAATAATAAAAAAAAATTAAAATTTAGTATCTAAAATAAAACTTGAGAAACCTTCCAGAGGGATTTCGCTACTTTATAGTATTGTAAATCCTGTCATCCACTGCATTTTTCTCCATAATGCTGTTAAGTAGAAATAATTATACTAAAAGTCTGCTTGAAAATTCCACAGGGCAATAGCCATAGCATATGGTTTTGAGTCTGGGTAGACTCTTCCCTCATTTCAAACTAAAATGCTATATGGTATACATTTAGAAGGAATATTACTGCCTACAGTTTAAAATATATCTGTCATTTATAGCTAGATATTGCATAAAGACTCTTTCCATAATATATTTTTTATTATTCCATAAGAGTGAGCAGTAATTTCACGGTCTAATAAAACAGTAATGGTATTCTACACATATGTATTAGTCAGCAATGTTGAACATGTTCTTTTCCTGACATCAGCTGAAATTAATTTGAATCTTTTATTAACAAGCACACTAACATAAACCAAAAACATAATGTTAAAGATTGGTTTTCTAGAAGATAAATAAGATCTTTTGCCCAATGGTGATTAATATTTCCAGGTTTTTTCTTCATCATAATGACTTTAATAAATTACCACTACCCTGGAGCTTATTGATTATGTAGGTCTTTTCACATCCAAACTATAAAAAACCGACAAATACTGGTTTTAATAAAAACCATATTTTATCTACTTTTCTGTTCTTCAAATTTCAGTAACACATACGTTGGAAAGGAATGCTGATGTTTATTGAAACAAGTTTTGTTGCTTTAGTATTTTCGCTTTAGGTCATCTTTACTATTTGTGTATTACCAACTCAAGTAGGTCATAGGACAATGCTTGGTTGTCCTGAGTGTACAAAAGAACAAAATTATGTAAATCACTGGTTCTTCACTGTGATCTGTGGACTATGGGTGATCTTTGAGATCACTGTCAGTGGTCCAGTGCTGACCCATGAATCCACCAAGCACAGCATTTGCATTGTTTTCAGTCAGGTCAGTTAAGTGTTATACAAGCTGATATGTGAGAAAGTCTGAAGGTCAGCATTGTTTTGGAAGTAAATGAACTAGATAATAGCCATGAAAAAAGAAAAATAAAAAAATATCTTGTTAAAGTTTTATCAAGAAAAGCCTGGAGAACTATAGTGTAACCAGAAATAATAAATCATTCAATCAGCTTGGGTCAGGTCTAGGTACAGTATTAACTACATTTGACCCAGCCAACAACATATTAAATGTTGGCTTGTCCTTAGTAATTTAAAAGAATTGGAACATAGTATTTCACTGTTCTATATAATGTACTAAAAAGATGCAAACAGTTCTGTATCTTTACAGCTCTGTTACATCACAGCTTAGCTTTTCAACCCAGTTCTTTTAAAGCTAATTTGCTATCTGGTGGGTAGATGTATCCTAGTTTTGCTTAAGGGATGACAAGGGAAAGATCAGAAAAGTGCATTGTGAACTCTTGCATCATAGTTGAAGGGAAAGAGAGATTGCTGACACTTTAACAAATATATCTTTTGTCCAGAGTCATTAGAAATTGGATAGCAGTGAGCAGAAGCAATGGACATAATTTCTTTTTCACTTGCTGAAGTTCAAGGTGACCCTACTGAAGTTAATTCATTGGGATCTCAGAAAACTGAAGAATAAGGCTTGCAAAAGCATTTTTCTTCAGATTTTCCAGTGTTATACTATTATTTGAGCAGAGATTTCAGTAACAAGCAGAATGAAAAGAGCTGCTGAAATACTATCTATCTCCTCAAAACCTACGTTAAGTTGTATCTCTAGGAGCTTGATTCATCTGGTCACTTTGCTGTAGTATTCCTCTACTAGTAATTCTGGTCAAATGCTTATAGAACATTTCTATGATTCTTGGAAAGTGTATTTGGGCTGAAACAGGTAATCTCCCATCCTGCTCTACCAGGAACAGTACAGGATTTTTTAATTCATTAGCAATGCAGCAATGAGCATTTGGTCACATGTTAATTGCCCAAATTTTTATAACTACTACATGACTTATTTGACAGATCATCTACCTCTCTGAGGGCACAAAGGAAACAGGTTATTTAGTAACTTTGTTGCACTTATTTCTAATGTGTAAAATTTGTTTGTTAAAAAAGAGAATGAAAAAAATATGAACTAAGAATGAAGAAGTCTTATTTTTTAAAGTCACCTGTAGTCTAATTCTGGAACCTACACATGGCAGCATAAGTAGCTAGATGACCTTAAGATGTACTTAGTGAAATGTAAATGTTTTAAAATCCTAAAGTAATGGTAGTTAAGATATATATTTAAAATACTGTATGAACTTTAATTCAAAGTATACACTATTTATAAGCCAGCTTTACCTTAGCCCTGAGAAATAAAATCCCTAATTTACTTAACTTGATCAACCAAATTCAAAACATGAAGTTTTTTTTTGGACAGATGTACTACTTTACATTCTGATTTACTATATTAAGTTGATATCACATACTGTAAGAATTGTCTCAAACTACTTTTTAATTAAAAGAAAAAATATGCTGACACTAAATTGATTCTGTAGATCAGATTTGTTTAATTTAAATTAATGCCTTTGTCACATCATTTTCCTTCTTTGAAGCATGCTGGGTATGTGTAGTTTTCCTTCCTCACAGGGGTGATTCGTAATAATAGAGTGAGGGAGATGGTTTTTGGACTGTTTCTTCCCTCAGTTCTGTCTGTCTTCACATCATCACATTTCCAGGAAGAAGAATTGGCTGATAAATGACTCTGAGTAAGCCCTGCTTAGTGCTTTTTCTGTGTAAAACTTAAAAGTGACATTATGGTATCAGGCAGCTTTTTTTTTGTGGGGGTTTTTTTCTTCTTTTCCCCTCAGCCAGATACAAAGGCAATGATATGAAACTGAAAGAAACCACAGCTCAATCGTCTGCCTTCCACTTAATTTTTCATACAAATTTAAGGTCAGGTTGTGGCCTGGTAACCAGTGAGGTGTATGTAACATTAGAACAATAATTCTCTGAAACTGATTATGAAGAGAAACCAGGGATAATGGACAGGAGCCTGCTCTTGGTTAAACTAAAACTACATCAGCTCCATTACTGTATGGAGTAATGGACTTCTTCAGATTTTTACTACTGTTAAGTAAGTGTAGAATCCGTCGGTGGATAACAATGACACAGTTCTGCTAGACTTTCAAGAAAATAAGCTTTTATGTACATGCATATGAATTTTATAGACTACATACTTATACCTGTTTGTGTGTAAAAGATATCTACAAACACTAAAGCATGTCAATATAAAAAATACTGCCACATATTTCTTATTAGATAATAAAATCATTGTTTACAAATACAAAACTTGTTATTTACACAAACAAAAGGAAAAGAAGTTAAGGCAAAGAAGATCCAAATACAAGAGCCTCAAATGCAATATTAACTCACTCTTCCAACCCTTCATTGACCATATACTGAATAAAGTTTATTTTACAGTGTTGCCTTTTTACAGTATCATTTAAGGGCAATGGGACACTAAGAGGTCTGAGAAGAACTCAGAAAAAGGGATCTTGATAACACATGAAATTAATTTATTACTGTATAATAAAGCCTCATATTTATTCTAGCCAGCTACAGATAAGGTTCATTAGACAGACCAGTTTTTACAACCAGGTTAAAGACAGTGGAAACCAGAACTAGCTGACAAAGTACCATGATTTCTCTAGTATCTTCTTGAATAAGTGATTTGATGGCAGTAAACTGCCAGTGTTCGACAGCACTCACTCATTCTTCTGTCGACGGCAAAGAAATGGTGATTTTATCGCAAACATATTCCCAACCTCACTTAGCAAAACCTCATCATTGCTGAAATAATTTTGGATTTTCCCATTAATTTCTGTGAGGGTTTTAGTTCCCCTTTTGGGCTTTTAGTACAATGAGAATGTTGTTGAAATTCACAAAAGGTAAAGATATAAAAAAAAAAAAAAATCTCTTACACTGCAGAAATTCAATAAAATAATGCATCACAGATGAACAGGATAGCTCAAAAAGAGCAAATTTCCTGTTTAGCTGTTAAAGGAAGATCTAGCATTTTAGCACTTTAAACAATACTGCATATAAACTGTATAAAGTATAGCATATCCAACTTGTAATGTATTTTATGTGAAAAGAAATTTAATAGCTCACTAATATTTTCATATAAATTCTCATTGTTGCACATTTTGTTTCAGTTCTGCATAGCAACTTTCTTGTCAATCACTAGATGTCCAGAAATGCAAATAAGAAATTGCAACTGTTACTTGTAATTTCCCCAATCAAAATCTGAACTCTTTCCCTGATGTTTTCAACAATTCTAGCATGTGGTACTTGAGATAATCCTGAACCCAGTATGTTTTCCTGATGGCTAGATTTGCCTGTCACTAGTGTTTGCTTACCAGCAGTGTCATATGAATGAGGTGAATTTTCATTGGAAGAAACATATTGAAAACGTGTGTGATTCCTGCTTTGTTACATTTGTGTAAAGTTTCTCCCTCCAATGCAATTGTTTTTACTTTCTTTTAATCTTGCAAAGAAATGTAAAAGTGGAATAACTGACCCATGTTCAAAGTCACTGTCAGAAACAATGAAGTCATAGGCTTCTGTTTTTAATAATGTCTTGCAAAACACAAAGCATCATTAATCATATTCAGAGGATAAAAGACACACAGATTTCCTAGTCTCAAAGTTTTCTGAAGACTTGAACATTTCTGTGTTGTAGATTCACATAGATAACATCCCACAAATCTGCAAAGAAAGCTCAATTAGCAAAGGAAATGTGAAATAATGCCATTTCTATTCCAACATGTAAAAACTGGGACTGTCTCTTACACAAAGCAAAATAGAACAGCATGGCTATTCTGTAATAGCATTTCAACATCAGATGATTTCTGTAAGTAGATTCTCTTATTCTCCTTTTGGAGATGGACTCAGTTAAACTACACCTAGGAACATAAATAAGGGTGTCCATGCAAGAAATAAAACAGATAACAATCATTCTGTTGCAATATTAATGTTCTTGCTTGCTTCCCAAATCCTTCCTCTTGCAGACAAGCCTTGTGTTTTATTGGTTATGTATGAATGGAAGAAACAAAATAGGACTAAAAATTCCTCTAAATATTATTTTCTTATCCAACTGTCCAGATTTCTTCATCAAGCCAAATTCTGCCAAATATGATTACCTTCAATTTTGAATTAATTTTGTCTGGAAATATCGTTTTAGTTTATTTGTGCATTAAGACCTCAGAAAAACAATTTTGCTCTAAAAGAAGAGAAATATAACAGAGATTTGGCCTTCTCCAACCTAGTGCAAGCCAAGATGGATCCAAAAGAAGAAATAATCACGATATTGTTTTTAAAGATGTTGATCTCAGTGCAGCATAATTTTTGAGAATTGGCTTCACTCTGGCTTACATTTAAACATGTGCTTAAAACAGTATCCTAAGTTAGGACTATGTTCTCAGTATACATAAAAACGGGTAATAAAAAAGGAAATGTATAATGCAGGTATATTATATGTTACCCTTATATCTGTCTGATAAGCAAGAAAGAGACTATAATTTGCTTACAGTTACAGCTTAACATGGTCCCAGACAAAAGGACTACTTAGATTCAGGGCAGTCTGCAGGGTGAAATTCAGCCTTATCAAAGTCATATGAGACTTACCAGTAATTTCAGAACAATCAAGATTTCACTTTCAGAGTCATATTACATTGCACTAGGATAGGTACATCCACTAAGAGGTTTTGCAACGCTGCAGACAATTAAGAGAACTGCAGTGTAACTTTTTGCAGGCGTTGGATGGTAGGAGAAGAGGGGCATCAAGGAGCCTTCATTAAATGAATGGAATAATCAGAATTGGCTTTAGGTCATCTCAAGAATATTTTTTTTTTTTCATTTTGATAGACAACTATTGTACAGAAGTGCATTGCAAAAGATTGTGTCTCTAAATTAATGACTTTGCTGAAATTTATGGATAAATTAATGTTATAGATATGTATATTAATACATATCTATTTATTAATACATATCTATTTTTGTGAATTTTGCAGAGTGTGTATATTCATATGTGTGAGAAAAAAGAAAAAATGTTTTCCTTCATTCTTCATAGCAGGAAAATACTTTTTGTCTACAATTTTATGCTACTATTTATTTACAGTAACTATTTTATGTTTTTACTTTCTTTTAGTATTAAATGGTCCTTCCTGCTGAATTATTTCTCTGTTTACATTTAGTAAGGTTGCAAAGAACTAGAAATGAATGTGAATGAATATTCGGTGGATAAAGAACTGGCTTGGTGGATAAAGAACTGGCTGGATGGCCGCACACAAAGAGTTGTGGTCAAGGGCTTGTTGTCCGGCTGGAGACCGGTAATGAGTGGTGTCCCTCAGGGATCGGTGTTGGGACCGGCCTTGTCTCTTAGCCAGCTTTCCTATTTCTGTTCTTATGCTTCTGACAAGATCTTGTAAAACTCAAGAATCCTATGGAAAATTTTACATGTCTTACTAGAAGTCATTCCTTCCAAGTCTCCATAAATCCACAGAACTTGTTTTGAACCTTAATACAAAGAATCATTCTTAACTATTTTTAATTAGCAAACTTTAGTAGCCTCTTGCAAGAAAAGTTCTATCTACAAATACCCACAGTTTTTGGTTGTAATTGGAACTAACTTTAGATGATGTGTTTCCACATCATCTAGTCTTATGAAAACTAAATGCATACAACCGTGTGCTTGGAGAAGTTAGATATTGAGTTGTGACATTTTAAGAAGGAGGAGCTGAAGGATAGAAACACATTGCTGATGGGACCAAAATATTAACTACAATGAAAACTCTAGGTTTTCACCCCTGTTCAAAACTGCTCTGCTGAAATAACTGTGATGAGTAGAAGAATGTTAGAAAAGTTAATGGTTAACTAATGGTTAGATAAATGGTTAGAAGGATGGTGCCATAGTCAGGGGTCTGGGTGTCTTGAAAACGGGACCCAAGTTTGTAGGCCAGATCTGCTGGGGGCTGGTGGCGCTGGTCTGAGCAATTTTGATAGGAGGCTTGCCAGACAGGTCAAAGATGCTTTAAACTAGATGTGTTGAGGAGGGGGGCATCATTCCATCCCAACACACCCAGTCAGTTGCCAACACCTATAATAAATGCTCGGAACAATGTAGATATATTCCAGCTGCTCCAGCCAATGAGCCGGCTTCATTTGGAGCTCGGCTCAGATGCCTCTATACAAACGCCCGTAGCATGGAGAACAAACAAGAGGAATTAGAGATGTGTGCACTTCTACGGGGGCATGATATAATAGGCATCACAGAAACATGGTGGGATGGCTGCTATGACTGGAGTGCTGGAATGCAAGCTTGCAAGCTCTTTAGAAAAGACAGGCCTGGCAGGCGGGGAGGGGGAGTTGCCCTTTATGTTAGGGATGGGCTGGAGAGTATGGAACTCTGTCTGGGGACAGGTGAGCAGTTTACAGAGAGTTTATGGGTCAGGGTTAAAGGGAAAACAGCCGTGGGAGACATTACTGTGGGGATCTGTTACAGACCGCCTGATCAAGGAGAACCTGTGGATGAAGCACTCTACAGACAGACAGGAGCAGCGTCACGGTCTCAGGCCCTTGTTCTCATGGGGGACTTCAACTACCTGAATATCTGTTGGAGTGATGATATGACCTGGCACAAGCAATCCAGGAGGTTCCTCGATTGTGTAGAAGATAAATTCCTTTTGCAAGTAATAGAGGAGCTGACGAGGAGAGGTGCCATGCTTGACCTTGTGCTCACCAACAGGGAAGGGCTCATTGGAAATGTGATGCTCCAGGGCAGCCTTGGATGCAACAATCATGAGATGGTCGAGTTCGATATCCTCAGGACAGTGAGAAGAGCGTGCAGCAAGCTCACTGCCCTGGACTTCAAGAGAGCAGACTTTAGCCTCTTCAGGAGCCTGCTTAGTAAGGTTCCATGGGATATAGCCCTGGAGGGCAGGGGGGCCCAAGACTGTTGGTTGATATTCAAGGATCACCTGCTGCAAGCTCAGGAGTGTTGCATCCCAACTAGAAGGAAGTGCGGCAGGAGGGCCAGGAGACCTCCTTGGATGGATAAGGAGCTGCAGAGGAAAATTCAAAGGAAAAAAGAGGCTTATAAAAGGTGGATGCAAGGACAGGAGGCCTGGGAAGATTACAGGGATGTTGTCTGGGAAGCTAGGGACCAGGTTAGGAAAGATAAGGCCCAGTCAGAATTAAACTTAGTTAGGGATGTTAAGGGTAACCAGAAGGGGTTCTATAGGTACGTAGTGAATAAAAAATAGACTAGGGACAGCGTAGGCCCCCTCTGGAAGCTATTGGGAGAGCTGGCTACCCTGGATTTGGAGAAGGCTGAGGTTCTTAATAACTTCTTTGCCTCTTCACTGGCAAATGCCACACACCACCCAAGTCTTGGAAGGCAGACGCAGGGACTGTGAGAATGATGACCCTAGGCCCACTGTAGGAGAGGATCTGGTTTGAGACCATCTTAAGAACCTGAACATACACAAGTCCATGGGACCTGATGGAATCCATCCGCGGGTCCTGAAGGAGCTGGCGAATGAAGTTCCTAAGCAGCTGGCCATCATATTTGAAAAATCATGGCAGTCAGGTGAAGTTCCCGACGACTGGAAAAAGGGAAATATAACCCCCGTTTTTAAGAGGGGGAAAATGGATGATCCAGGGAATTACAGACCAGTCAGTCTCACCTCTGTGCCTGGCAAAATCTTGGAGCAGCTTCTCCTGGAAGGCATGCTAAGGCACATGAAAACCAACAAGGTGCTTGGTCACAGCCAGCACGGCTTCACTAAGGGGAAATCCTGCCTAACCAATTTGGTGGCCTTCTATGATGGGGCTAAGGAAATGATGGACAGGGGTAGAGCAGTTGATTTGATCTAACTGGACTTGTGCAAAGGGTTCGACACTGTCCCACATGACATCCTTGTCTCTAAATTGGAGAGACATCAGTTTGATAGGTGGACTGCTCAGTGGATAAAGAACTGTCTCAATGTCCGGCTGGAAACCAGTAATTAGTGGTGTTCTACAGGGTCTGATGTTGGGATCAGTCTTGTTCAACATCTTTGTCGGTAACATAGACAGTGGGATTGAGTGTGCCCTCAGCAAGTTTGCCGATGACAGCACAATTTTTGGCTCAATCTCTCCTTTCCTAGTGATAGGACAAGGGGCAATGGGTGTAAACTGGAGCATAGGAAGTTCCACGTTAACATCAGGAAGAACTTCTTTACTGTAAGAGTGACAGAGCACTGGAACAGGTTGCCCAGGGGGGTTGTGGAGTCTCCTACACTGGAGATATTCAAGGCCCGCCTGGACAAGTTCCTGTGTGATGTACTGTAGGTTACCCTGCTCTTGCAGGGGGGTTGGACTAGATGATCTTTTTAGGTCCCTTCCAACCCTTGGGATTCTGTGATTCTGTGATTCTGTGATTCTGTGATTCTGTGAATGAAGGATGACAGAAAGCATATTGCAGTGTTACATTATCAAATTCACAATGAAGAGATTTTTAGATGCAATCCAGCTTCAACAGCACAGTTTTTTCCAGTGAAAAATTAATCTGTCTCTGCAAGCTGAGTTTCTGAGGACCTCAGAATGCTCATGAAGGTATTGAAGAACTGGCTAAAACAGGAATGGGAAATACTTGGAAGTAGTAAAATGTCACTTTTTTCAAATGTTGAGGTTTCTTTTCTGGAATTCCATAACATTCTTAAGGCATATTGTAAATTTTTTATAATTCAAAATATTTTTCATGTGAAAATTGACTGGGCATTTTTTTGTGGAGGCAGAAGTTTCAGGGGTTTAGGTGGTTTTGTTTGTTCTTCGTTAATTTTGCCAAGAAACTCTGGAAAGCATTTCTTTACGTTTTAGCTAAAGTAACATTTTCCTTCTCCTACATTTTTTGGCAAAATCATCACTCAGGAAGCCATTCCTTTGCATTTGTCATTTTTAGCCATTATACATGAGTGAGTTTTGTGATATTTTTTGCATTGGTGCAAAAGTGCTCAACATCATCTTAAGATAAAATATCAGTTCATATGAAATCATGTGAGCTGCCATATCAAGACTGAGCATAATTCATCACTATTTACTTGTCATCCCAATTACATCCCTGGTGTAGGTTAAGTAACTCACCATACTGTGTATGTAAACTTGATCGTGTCTTGAATTTGTGTGTACGCTTGCTTATGAGGTGTAGCATAAACAAGCCCAAAGACTAATGCATGTTCTCATTGGAAAAATTAGTATAAACCAGCTTTCTATATTGCTATCCAACTGTACTGTAAGAAAAAAATTGTGATTATTCATGGATTGTCCTTAATCAGTGTTTCACTCTTTCTGGATTCTCTTCGAATGTCTTTGAGTGTTGTAGACTTGACATAGATTACAAAAAGGCTTTCCGGGTCTCTTCACTGGATAATTTTTCCAGAATTCTAACCAAACAATGAATGTTTGTGCAGTATAGCCAAAAATATAAATCAACAAGTAGACATGGCTGGAGATTGGTTTTTTCCATTGATTGTCTTGAAACCAGTGCTTTTATTCATTTCACCACCACTGTGGTTTAAGCCCCGTCCACAATCAAAATACTACACAACCACTCTCTCACTTCCTTCCCTCTCCCCTGGTGGAATGGGGAAAAAAAATGAAAAAAAAAAAAAGTAAAACCCATAGGTTGAGATAAGAACAGTTCAAAAATTGTAATAAAGTAAAATATAATGAAATAATAATAATAAAGAGAAAAAGAGAGGAATAAAACAAACAAGAAAACAACAAACCCAAATGATGCACAATACAATTGCTCACCGCCTACTGACTCTACCCAGCCTGTCCCCAAGCAGCAATTGACCCCTCCCAGCTGAATCCCCCCAGTTTATATACTGGGCATGACATGCTGTGGCATGGAATATCCCTTTGGATAGTTTGGGTCAGGTGTCCTGTTTCTGCTTCCTCCCAGCTTCTTGTGCCCCTCCTCACTGACAGAGCATGAGACTGAAAATACCTTGACTTAGGATACGCACTACTTTGCACAACTAAAACATCAGTGTGTTATCAGCATTATTCTCATTAAATTCAAAACACAGCATTGCACCAGCTACTAGGAAGAAAATTAGCTCTATTGCAGCTGAAACCAGAACAACCTGACATGAATTTTTCGTTTATTTTGGGCTTAAATATTATCTTTTACCAAACAAAATTAGAAAAATTGTATGCTGAAAGTAATGAAAAGTAACTTTTCAATACAAAATGCTATATAAAGGTAAGTAATATGTGTATAGTAAAAATTAAGTATTTCTAATCACTTCATAATGATGACACAAACAAAATATATTACATGCAATAAAGACCCAAAACACTTATTTCAAAGTGAAAGATTTGAGATAGTGAAGGACAGTGGGATAAAATATATTAGTTCCAATAGAAAATATGAGCTTAAAAAACTTTACTTATTTTTTTCACATGACTAGGAAATAGTACTGGCTTTCTTTACTGGGGAGCACAGAGATATACTCCTTTTCTTATTAAGATTAAAGATTTACATACTGAATTCATTTTTCTGTACTTGATCAGTATTAATATAGCTAAGAGATACCTCTGACTACTGTTTTTAAACAGTCTATAGCACTAAAAGTCCACACAAGCTACCCACATCCTCCTGTTCTCTGTCCCACTTAATAACAAAAGCATTTTCTTGTGGTCATCTGAACTGGGAAACTGGCCTGTGTCAACACTACCTTTCTTTTTCTCACAAAGTAGATCCATTTCCCAGTCTGATTTATTGCTCGGCTAAATGTGTGCTTATACAGCAAACTGAAGCAGTAAGGGAAGGAAATGAGAGTGTGAATAGAAGATGGCAATGCTCATTTCATTAGCAGTGACTTTGAGCCAGTTTAAAGCTTACAGTGAACCACTCTTTCAATCAAGACTAGGGAATATGAAGTCAACTCTATGAGGGTAAAGAGACCTGCCGCCACTGGTTTTTCTTTGCTTTATTGCCAAATGTTACTCCCAAATACTGGGGGAAAAAATACACAGATGTAGTTGAATTCTTACTTGTGAAAAACTTCATAAAAGTTATTACACCAGGTCCAGATAATAAGGTTATCATTATGTCATATGTGTGAACTCTTTTTCATCCAAATAAGTTTAAAGAACAGCATCTTCAGGATAAAAACAAGCCAACCAACCAAATAAAAAACATCAAAAAAAAATCTCTACACCTCACCTGGGAGGATGCAATGCCTTTCTAGCCAAAGCGCTGAAAACAGGAAATTCCTGAGTGTGGAGCAATAGGGTTTTCATTCCCAACACCATTATCTTTGTAGAAGGATTGCAGAAGGGACACAGGGAATAGATCACAGAATCTCATTACTACCTTAAGTTGAATGTATATTTTCATTTGTCGTTGTCCATTTCCCAAAGTAACTGAGATTCAGTTTTTTACCAGTGTATTTCAGTATGTTATAATCTTGCCTAGAATTAATACAAAAAGCTAATAGCCTGTTCATTAAAGTTAATACCTGACTTTACTAAAAGTCAAGAGAGTGAGTGTTCCTGAAGTTTCAGAGTTTATCTGGATAATTGCACTTTGCTTTTTCACATACAAAAAAAAAAAAAAAAGCATGATTCTAAACAACTTTTGTGTAGTTTTACTGAATATAAATGCAGCAGAGTTGAGTTTTTTAACACATGTCAAAAGTTCAGCCTTAGCCCATTACCTTTTTTTCTAAGGATGCTTGATTACTACTTGCAGATTTCTTTAACCTTGAATCACATAAATCAGTAAATCCTTACTGGGAGCTGAAACATTTAGTAATGCAATGTTGAACATCTGTCTTTAGAAAACCTGTAAATTTGTTTTATAAAGACTCAATTCAGCATAGCTAACAAATACGATTTCATGCTCTTTATTTCCCAGCTGGTTCTAGGTTCTATAGTGTAATGAATTAGTAACTGCTGAAATCTGTTGTAGGGGAATTAGTTACTAAATGCAAAATAGAAGATTTCTGAATAATATCCTTGTACTTTACAGAAGTATTAAGATATACATTTCTCGTGGGGACCACAAATCTTTGAGGCTCTAAGTTGTGCTGTACATCATCCTGACACTGCTGCTTAGCTGGTGTAAATATAAATGCGCACAGTAACTACACTGAAGCATGTTTCCATAGCTGAATATTTAACTCTGCAGCAGTGTTTTGAGTATGTTCTCTCTATAACCTCATACTATTATTTACATACCAGATTTCATAAGGAAACCTGATAATAGATGAGAAATCAATAGCAAGTGAGAGTTCATAGTTAAAAATGTTGTCCAAACTTATAATCGTTGGAGAGTAACAACTACATCCACGGTGTGGAACTTGTCACCCTAAGAGAGGTTATAAATCATGTTGCGAAATACATTTTCATCCTTCAGATGGTAAAAGAAAAGCATGACTAGTCCAGATCTATCCCAGGGACTGAACTGTGGGCACCTACATTTAAGATTAATTTCTTGGTCTTTGTTGAAAACATACCACCCTTAAGTCAGTGTTGAAGCGTTGCTCTTCAGTAGAGACAGCTAGAATAACAGTAAGAACCACTTATCTTTGCCTCAGTCATTTGGTTCTTTACTCAGACTTCTCCCACAAAATGTATTGATTTTTATTTTACAAATAACTATGCTTTGAATATGAGAAAAGTCATTCCAAACATTATTCTTGGTTTTTTTCTGATATCATTTAGAGACCACTTTTGATGTGTGGCAGTATTTCTAAGGAATCTTGTAATTTCCCCTTATGTTATTGTAGGTGTTGGTGTTTGGGGTCTTGGCTGGGTTAGTACACTTAGCCATTTCTCCAGTCTTCAGGAGCATCAGCCTGAATTTGCTGTCTTTGTTTTCCCAAAGGTGAGCCATCAATTAGATGCATACTAACCAGAATAAGAGAAGGACTGGAGGCATTAGCACTTCTTTTTTAAAATGGGAGCACCTGCTGAGTGCTCAGTGGTAAATGTGAAATAGAGGAAAATGTCAAAATATTTGCTGGGTAGATACTTTGGCTAACTATCCATCCTGAGCTGCCTATTAGGCTTAACAGCAATTAGAGGGTGAGTGGCTATCACTATCCTTAATTCGTTAAGACAACATGGATTCTAATTAGCTTCAGGCAAAGGTAGATGTCCACGTGGAAGCTCCCAGTGGGATGCAGCCTGAACATCCTTCAGTCTCGTAGCAGGCTGGAGACAGACCTTTATTAGAAACATCTTCTTTACCCCTCTGCTGTGCCTTCAGCACCACAAATAACAGCACATGGAGTCCATTTTTTATAAATCTTGGTTTCAGCTTGTAAAAAAACAAAGGATATTTAATGCTAATAGCAACATCATGGGCTATGTCTTCTCAAGCTTTACTGAGGGCTTATACAGGCAAAATTCCCACAGTCTTGAATAGGTGATTTGCTTTTGAAAACTGAGCAAAATAATTAGTCAAATAATTAATTTAAATTTTCATATTATCCATAAAAACATTCTTACTGAATTATTCTAAACTGTTCTAAGGGGTGATTATGAACTACTGATTATTATTTTTTAAGCTATTCACCCTTTATTTCATGTTTGAATTACACAAAAGCACTATTTGAAGTTGTGTGATTGGGTAACCAATGCTAAGAGAATCTTTGTTCTTTGCTGAGTGAGTCCATACCCTGCTTTCCTGTGCAAAATGCCTTAGGTGCAATTCTGCACCTAACACTCAAGGAATGGCATACCACTGAGGTTATTGAAACACACTCTGTTCCTCACAGTCCTTTAACACACAAGACTGTACTGATTCAACTTTTTAGAAACTTGAATAGCTCCCAATTTCCAAAGGGATTTTCACATTTTAATTTTATAACCACAAACATTCTGTGAAGTCTTCTCTGATCTCTGTTTTTCAGTTTGAGTCTAGGCTTTCTCTATCTTAAAATGCCTAGGTCTGCCTGGGATTTTAGCTGTCATGATTAGTGACTTAATGGTTCTTCCAATTTCATGATTCAGCTAGTGTGATATTTATTTTTAGTTTGGGAATTAAATGGTTTCCCCTACTCCAACAAGGTCCAGAACTCGTGTTTTAACTTTTTATCTTGAAGTATCAGAGCACTGACCTCAGTTCTGGCACGTCCATGTTGGACCCCATGTGTGTATCTGACTGTTCAGGAACACAGAGATGGCACAAGGCACTTGCATTCCCACTCCTGGATCACTCCTGCCCTGGAAGGACAACTAGAAAGCATGTCAAATAGGTTACCATGTCAACAGGACACTGGAAGAGTGAACAAAGAATGAACAAAGAGTGAAGAAGAAGGTGGGACAGGCAGGGAGTTGGCAGGGGAACATATCTTATGTAAAAATGTCTTTGTGCCATGACCTCTTAATTTATCATCTTCAAAAAAACTTTTTACACAAAGCCTGCACTCTTCTAAAATGCCAGTCTTTGCAAGTTTAGCAAAGAAGCAAAATCTTCAGCTACTTTTCTTAGCCATCATTAAATACTTCCTGTTCCTCAGTTTCTACCATAAGATGCTGTCCTCTGTGTTCCTCCCAGTTTCACAGACATTGGAGGATATGATGACGGCATCCAGAAATGACTTGCTGTTTCTTTATATTCCTCCTATTCTAGTTAGGTTCTTTGTTTTGGCTCTCTTCAAAATTCAGTTGGCATGATTTTATTAATGCAATATATCTTTTAACCTATGCTAATCACCCATATAATGATCAAAATCTTTGCTTTTCATAAAGGATTTCAGCTGATGTCTACCTTACTCTCTGGAGGTTCTGGATGACTGAAACTTTAGTCTGATAGTAAAAATTGGTAGATATTTATGAGTTCTGTACCACTTTTACATCATTTTTAGGATAGGAAGGAAGAGAACAAGGAAATGCAAGGGAAAGGAATCAAAGGCAAAAGAGCAAAGATTTTTTCCAACATAAAAGGTGTCTGACATCAAACTGAACTTACTGTTATAGAACAAATGAAGACAGAAAGCTAAGAAACCATGATCTGCAGATTTCCAGGACTTTTGTTGGTCTGTAGCTTTTTATCCTAGCTCATGTAACATTTTTAGAAATCTTTAATTCGGAAAGATTGACAATACTATTAAATTTTTTATTTATTTTTTTAAAAAGCTGGAAAACAGTATAAAATATATTACATGATAGGGTGAATCAGATGACCTACCAAGCACTTGCCAGACCTAGTTTATTCTGTCTGATTTCTTCATCTGGAATACAGAAAAGTCTTTTTTTTTTTTTTTTAATAATAATTCAGGAAACTAGCCCATCTCTTTTTCACCTGTAAAGTGCTGTATGGATTGTCTATTCAGAGAGTCAGATACTGCTTTGCTGCTGCCCATCTCAAAACTGACCAGCAACAAGTGTCAGTATTTTGTAGTGAAAGACATGTTGTACCAGCTGAGGGGGAGTGGAATATGAATTGTTTCCCTAACTGTCCCTTCTTTTCGCTTTGTTTTGGAAGGAGACTTTGATGCAGCTCAGTGCTTGGAATGCTTAAGGTAGTCCAGGCAGAGATGGATGAATGAGACAGACAAAGGTGGATGATAAACGCAATTTATTTCTTGACCACATATGTGGTACATACTTCTTTAGGAACAGTCTGGCAGGGTCCCAGGTATATATTATTCATCAGTATATCGCACTGTTGCATGAATGTACTTTTGTTTTTGTTCTCCAGTTGATAAATTTAAAGACTGAGCAAATCTGTAAGCAGACTTCCAGCCTTCTGTCTGATTTAGTAATTGTGCTATGACAATTGAAAGCTTTTTCAAAGTTGTTATAAATATACAGCCAAGTAATGTGCTTAACTTGGTCAATAATATCGCTTATTTCAAACTGACTAAAGAAGCATTCAAGTACCATCTCCTATTGTGTAGCAAGCACTGATGAAATTGTCTTTGTCACAATTCAGAAAAATGTGTGTCATCTAACTCTAGGCCCGATCTGTTTTGTTCCAAGGCACTTACACTCCTTATTTAGGATGCACACACTGCACAGCCTGCCCTTTGTGAAGGATGCATTTATTGTCAGAGATGCAACTGCCTACAGAAGTCCCATTTTGGTTCTCTGAGAAGCTGAAGAACCCAAGGTAAAATGTACAACAAGCTGTAAACTGACCACCATCCTTTAAATGCTGTGGTAAAACACCAGGATTATGTGCATGAGTAACACCAGAAATTAGTTTTTCATAGATGGAAAACGCTTTCGCAGAAACTAAATAAAAATAAAGCAAAATATAGTAATTCTGGAACCAGAGGATATAACCAAATTGTTTCCTTACATGTATTTTTTGTTCAAACTTTATTTCCGTTTTGAAGGAGTGCTAAATAGTCCACCTTCTCTTTCCATAAAGTTATGTGCAATTCCCTCTGGAGTGGGTGTGGAAAGTAGAGTCAAATGAGGTGGGTTATCAGGTAACATAACTAGTTTAGAGTGTTTTGAGATCATGGTGCCTTTATCTGACTAAGGGAATTTTGCCAAGTATTGACAATAAAAGCAGGAGGATTTTAAAGAAGATTGACTCCTAGCTTGCAAGAGCATATTTCTTTATGATTTCACCCAAACCTGCAGCCCCACTATTTTTCTTAAAAACATATTTTGGCTTTTCGCCATCTAAAACTTTCGCCAATCCACTGCACTTGGCACATTAATTTTCTCTGATGATTTTGGCAGCCATTAGACATTTCCTATGCCTAGCATGGGGGGAAAAAAAAGAAAGGAAACATGGATATGCTTGACATAGAATAATTTTATCTTTTTATAACATTAGTGATAGCAAGAACCTCTTCATTTGCCAGCTATAAAGTGTAAGAAACCTTAATAGAAAAGTGGCTATGATTTTTTCTTTTTTTATAAAATCTGACCATCTACATGCTACTAGATGCTAAGTAAGAGCTGCTGCTCCAAGCTAGACTACTCACATTACTAGTAGCTCATTAAAACTTGATAAAAATATATGTTACCAATATGTATGCAGCAAAACTCGCATAAGGCCAAAAGACTTCATTATCTATCAGGAAGCTCACTGTCTACACTAACAGCTGAAGAACTCATTTATCACTCAGCACAACAAATCTAGTTTTGTGATAGGTAGTATCTTTCGTTTAGGTCCTATCAGCTATCTGCTGGTGTTCTACACATTTCTGTTTCTTCTTGTCTTATATTTTTCTTCCCTTTTGTCCTTGCAGATTTTGAATAGAACTATGACATAAGGTTCAAAGACTAGAGAGAGTAATAAACACATCTTGCTCATAAAAACTTGGTCGCTATTGCAGGGCATCCCAGAAGAGAATATCATTCACAACTCTCACATTTTTCATATACTAAAAACAAACATTGAAAAATTTAAGTTAAAGGAAAGAGGAAAATGAAAAGTGTCTCAACAGGGACATGAAGTTTATTTGTGGTGTCTCAAAATCCAGTAAATCAAATTATGAGCTCTTTAACATAATTTTCCATCAAAGGTATGAAACCCTAGCACAGGAGCACTGGGCCTGGAAGCACAGCACATGTTCATCACACTCATCAGTTTGTGAAGAAACAAGGAAATTGCTGTAACACACAAAAAGGAAAATGAGAAATTGTAGACACAGTTGGAGATTATGTAAAATTCAGGACTGGAATATCATCCTTATTTTCTGTGTTCAGATCTCCCTCAACTCAGAAACTAAGGATTAAATTCTGATCTCTTGCAATCTGCAAATACAAATTTATTCTCAAGTATGTCCGAAGTTTCACTGGCATTGGAACATGAAAATGAGTCTGAAAGACCACTTGGGAAAAACAAGGAAGTCTGGCTTTTAGCTTTCAGGTTTGTCACACAGGAAGAGACCTCTCGTGGCTGGTGTAAGAATCACCATGTAGCTACACTTACACCCAGAAAAAATGGATTTTACAAAAGACAAGCATGCAAGGAAAGAAGTTCTAAATAAGGAAAGCAGTTAAAAAAAAATCCCACAGTGTTTGCATAACATAAAGAATGCAGTGTAATCAAAATAAAACATAATTAGGCAAAAATTTGGGAGAAAAAAAAGGGAGAAAAAAGAGAGAGAAAATTTGATGAAAAATACCTGAGGTTTCAACTGAACTGCAAGACAACTTAGCAAGGCTCCATAGCAAGATATAGCACCTCTGTGTTGCTAACCAACTCCTAATTTCCTTGTCATTGTCATTGGCTTGTGGCTATAGTGCTGCAGTCAGCAAATGTTAAAAGAGATATTACACAGCAGCCACTCTGAATATGTAGGGCGTGTGGCACCTATCATGTATCCTGCTGATGATATAAGTTGCATAAAACAAGAAAAGATCAAGTAATTAAAATGTGCACTAAGTTTAAACAAATCTGTCTGTTACTTGTGTCCTGATTTCAAGCTGCCTTATTCAGCCTGCTTCAGTTTAACGAATACATTACCTCTTAAACATTACCAGTGTGGAAAACAATCAAATAAATCCTGAAATATAGTGAAAATTAAAATACAGTACAGCATGCACAATTATTTTGAAACCCGTATTTTTCACCTGGTAGAAAATAAAATATTATGTGTACATGTGCCTAAAATCAGTGTTTATGATACACATCTTCTGTTATTCACTAAGAAAACAACTACCTTTGCCAATTTCTATTAAATAAATTCCTCCATTTTTAAAGCAATACTCCTGCCAAGAGAAGTTCTAATTAGGCATTGTACAATTCAGCCAACTAAGAGGTTTTCTTAGAGAAACCATGGTTTATAGTGCATTTCTCATCGATGTCATTTGTAAATTTAGGTGGAAGCCAGAAAGCATGAAAAAGAACTCAGAATAGTCAGGAGTCCCAAAAGTTAGAGAAATTTTCCTGAAGAGCCAGCTTTGTGGACTTTTTTGGGATTTAATATTCCAGAGAAAAACACAGGCTGAGTGATGAAGTTGATGTGAAGTCTTTCCCTCTTCCCCAGCATATTACTTCAGGCTGGCTTAGCAAGTGAGTTTCTTAGCCTTTAAAGTACTCCCATTGAAACTATTTTGGTCTCATTAAATATTCATCAACCTCTGGTTTCTGGAGAAAACCATTTCACACAGCAGGCATATTCAAGAACTTGCTCTGAACCACATAGTTAGTGTTAGGCAATGAATGTAGTGAATGTGCTACAACTCAGGTGGGAGTTTCTCCCCCCTTCATTGTCTTGGAAATTCTCTTTTTGAGATGTCTTCAGGCAGAAGAAAAACAGTGGTTAAAACCTCAGGATGGTTCAGCCACGCTCTTCCAGCCAGCCCCAGAAAATGCAAACCATTCTGCAAGTATGGAAGCAGCCAGGGAAGAGGTGCAAAAAAAAAAAAAAAAAGTGTATTATTCCATACCATTGATCATTTTTCATAGGCTTTTGTCATTCAAGTTATCCTCAGATAGAGACAATAAGACAAAGGCTGATTTATGCATAATTGTCATTTTGCTGCCTTTTCATCTTTTCACTGTTTTAGGAAGCTGCAGAGGTAATTTTGCAGCTCTCAAAGGAGAGTGGTGCAAGATATTACTTTCAGTTAGTCCAGAATTGACAGGAATGCTCCTCTTATTTGACAAAAGCCAGTTTCTAGAACACGACCACCATGACTTGTAGGTGGTAGAAAGTCCGTAACATGATTTCTGGTGTACATAAGTGTGTATTGTTACTTCTATGTTGGCAAGGCTGGGGAAGTAGTGCAAACATCCAGCAGCAGAAATGCAGGCAAGCAAGGTCTATCAGGGCAACAAAACATCTGAGCTAGACTTCAAGTACCTGAAATTTCGACTTACATACCTAAAATTGAAGTTATTTCCTTCATTCTTTTGTGACTGCAGATGCTGCATTATTTGTTAACTTTTTAGAAAATATTACCCCGAATCTCTGATCAGGGCCTCCAGACATTATTGCAATATGTATACATATTGTAGTAATATATCTATATGTTACTGTAATATATAGGTATAATATACTGCCAAATAAAACGCAATGATTTTGGTGCATATTAATTGTCAAAGAGAGTAGCTAAAACGCAGTCATTTTTGTGATTGCCACTCTCATGTTTTTTAGTGGTTTGGGTTTTTTTCTCTCTGTCTCATGGCTGAAAAGCTACATAAAGACAGCAAATAGAAAAGTTATGTGACTGTGATAAGCACTTATATATGACTGTGGACTCAGCAGTGTGTCTCACCAGAATTCCATAAGAGACAGCAAAGAACTAGCCTTTAAAAAAAAAAAAGAAAAAAGAAAAAAAAGAAGTTATGTGTTGTCTTGCTCTGTGAAAATAAACACTAAAAAAAGCTTTGGGGAATATTTTCCATGAAGTTATTCTGTATAATTATCAGCACAAAAAGCGAGCCAAAATATAAAATCTTGGAAAGGTGCATATACTTCGTGTTACCAACTGTACTTTGATGTTTCAGTAGGAAGTACAAATAACATAACACATGAATCATCTTTCAAGTTGTTTATACTTATTTCTTCCTACTCTTTTTTTCACTCACCCCTTAATTATTTATTCAATATTCCCACAGAGAAGTAGATGAGAATTATTTATATAATGAAGACCACATACTATATAATGAAACATTTCATAAGTAGCACACTCGCTCTTGTCCTTCATAAGTAGTCACAAAGAATAGTTTTATCCTTCATAGAGCAGGTTTCTCCAAAGTAAACAATGTCCTTCTCGAGGAGTGTATGTTGACATGTTTGTGAAAAATGCACACAGTCTGCGAGAGAGACATTGCCCTGTATTACAACCAAAAGCCAAAAAGGATAGATATTTTTACAAAAGATGGGGAAAATTCTTGCATTGATGATATAATTCATGGTAAGCTTATTAAATGAAAATTGTTATATTTAGGAACAAATGCAACATGGTGCTATTAATCTTCATTTAGAATGGGGTACTATAATAGCATTATGATAGGTGAACTGTTTGACTTCATTATAAAGCCAGTTGCAAATTTTTCAAATAATGTATTTCTACACAGTGCTGCACTGTGTCATGTAGGTGAATCTACAATGTCACTTCATCTTATTTCTCTGAAAATAACCCTTTTTTCCACACTGGCTGATTAGCTCAGCAGTTTCTTGTAGTGTGTTTGGAAGCAAATAATTTTTTTGTCAGAATAAAGATTACTCTGTAATTGTAAATTATAAAATCTCCGAGAAAAATATTATTTCTGACTGAGAAACAATAAGTTGAGAGGCCTTTTAAAACTAAAAATCCTTTAACATTTAAAATTTATGCATATTTGTAATGAAAATGGTTAACAGAATTCTGTTAATTTTGTAGAAAATGCATATTAAAATCAAGAATGAAATATATATTTTTAAAAAATTACCAAAATATCCTATGCTGTTATTTCAGAACCCTTTTTTTCTGTTTGAGTGATCTCCATGTTGAAACTTTCCACACCGTGATAGAACATACAAGACAAATTCAAATAAAATGTTCTGACTGAATGAAAACAAAACTTACCCACTCCTTGCTATTTTGTTTGTGGAGTATACAGAAGTGCAGAATGTTCTTAGTTAGAACAGTCACAAAATATCATTTGCCAAATGATATTTTCTTTCCCTTGCCAGCTTTTATTAAGGTCCAAAAAAAAAAAACCAAACAAAAAACCCATTCAAATAGTCACATTCATGAAAAATGACAGAATTTTGTTCCGTGTCCGTTTCTGTTATATACCGATTTTTAATGTAAATTTGTTGTAAATTATACGAAGAAACTAGATGAGACTATATTTGATTTTTATCTCATGACAAACACAAGTTTATTTATTTATTATTATATTAAGTTCACAAATAGAGGTAATCACATTAAAGAAATTTTAGGAAATTACTGAGTTTTGGTCAACCATTTGAAAAAGAATCCTCTGGCTTCAGCTTTTTGCTTTCCATACTCATTTCTCATTCCCAGTGCAATCCTTAGCTAAGCACAGCACTGCCCACTGGGGCTACAGTCAGCTTTGAAGATGTTGCTCTAGTTCCACTGAAATGCCCTGTCTGGACTTGCTTTCTAGTAAACAGTCACAGATACTCCCAAATGTAAGTAAGTGATCCAGAAAATCAGGCATCCTGAGATGCAATTTGTATGCCATAATGTTTAGATGCATTTGTAGCCTTAAGTTCTTGTCAGACAGCTCAGTTTTTAAGAAACTAGCAAAAAATTTATCAGCTTATTGTCACCAACTCTTTAGCCCATTATTTAATTTACGCATCTTTAAGAAAATCTAGAAGTTTGGTGAGGTCAGACCTTCTATTTTGTTCATACATAGATCATCTTGTCTACTATTTTTTCCTGTAACAATGAATATTCATAATGCTTATGGTGAGAGATCTCTTGAGACATTAAAGAAATATACTTCATGAATCTAATTGGTGTAGTCCAAATGAAGAGAAAAAAAATGTCCCGAGGAGCAACTTTTGGGATAGGATCAGATGCTACCCATAGATTGTTTAGAAACAAACTCTTAACTAGGATTTGATTTATGATTGCAGTACAGATTATTATAATTTACTGTCAGTGGATCTAGAGTGCAAACTTCAGGAAAAAACAGTAAATATATGTAACCCTAAAATCAAAAAATGTAATGCTCAACACCCAAAGGGATGGTTTGAAAGAGGCTTTTTTTTTTAGCCTAGCTTTTTTGCTGCATAGAGCTTCAGATTTGCTCCCTGGTGCAGCTCAAAACAGAAAAGGATTGCACAAAAAGACCTTCACAATGGTTTCTTCTTCTTTGTTTCGTACACAACAAAGCTAAGTTTTCCAAAAGGAATTAAAAGTATGAGAAGCCCATCTGTTAGGCAGAAATCCTTATGGTGCCTTCCACATGGGAAAGAATTTTACTTGATATAAATAACCATAAAGCTGTTTAAATTAGCAAAATCTTTATTCAAATAAAATTACAAAATTCAAAAGTTCACTTTTAGATTATATTTTTACTAGCCGCAATTTAGAATATTTTCATGTGATATGGCATAAACCTAATTGACTTCAGTAATGATTCTTGTTTTATTTTTTTGCATTGAAAACTAACATCAGGTTTGTTTTAAAAAGTAGACTGTAGTCACTCAGTTTGAGGTGAATTTGTTGATTTCATTTTTTTTTTTAATACCTTCTTCAAACCATCATTTGGGAAAACATGATCTAACTAACTAATGGATGAGCTACCAAGAAATGACCACTGAGTGTACCATGCTGGATGTACCACCCACTGGACATCAGTTTTCATATCTTGTTATTTCAAAATGTAAGGGCTTTTATAAGAACCAGCTCTTACCCAAGGCAATTGTGTCTCTTTAACACCTTTGTGTAGTCACCTGGGAGAGAAAGACTGGAAATTAAGCTTTAGTTCTTTTCTTTTTCTAACCGAAAGTCTAACGAACCTCTTAGAGAAAAAAAAACCAAGTGCTCTGTTATGAAGTGTTGTCATAATGGTTTTCATTTACAGCCAAATGCCCTTTCAAGGTTTGTTTATTACTTTTAAAATCTCCCAAATTGATTGTTTGCTTGTGTGCATACATAGGAATTTCTGTATATAGTTTGGAGGTGTTTTCTGCAGGAGAAGGTTAAATGTTTCCAACATTTTCATGAACTACCATCAGATGTCTTCCAGATCACTACTGGTTCACAGAGCACAGATTGAGGAATACTGCATTAAAGGAGACATTTCCTTTTTCCATTGACTGTGGAGAGATTCTAAGGGATTTGGCACCCCAGGCTAAGGTTAACCTTTGTGAACACCATCTGTAGTTTAATTTTAGACACACATTTGGGGGGAGGGTGTTATGTGATCACAAATGGTTAATGTTCATGGGTAGGCAGTCTTTAAGCAAACAGAGCTCATACTAAGAAAGAAATGCAGCACAGTGAGCCAGTAAAAGCTCACACCATTATTAAGACCTTATTGAGGTCTTCATGAAATCACAGATAAAAGTGGCAGAGATGATTGACTAAGCCAGGGAAAAAGCTGCAGTTTCTACATAGACACAAGAAGCACTATTTGGTCTGCATTTTTTGATCTCTTGTACTTACCTTTTGGGGACTACCTGGGCACTCCCAGACCTTTGGGAGAGGCTAGACTAGGGACCTTGGTTGTGATCAGGACTACATATTAGTATATGAATTGTCATGCTTCTGATAAATAAAATGACATCATAATTGCTGTATCACTGGTGTTTGCCAACAGCTAGCGAAATTGTAAGGCTGTAATTATGGCTTTTAGGAGCTTACAGTTGTTTTCCAGAAACCTTACATCTACTATCCCAGTGTGAGCTTTCAAACCAGAAGGATAAGGAACTAAACTGAACACATCTGAATGAATAGATGCCACTACCCCAGAAATTCAGGTTCTGTTCACAGGACGAGCTAAGGTAGCTATGAAAGGAAAATAGCAGAGCTGGAACTGTACTCAGCTCAGTATGAGCATCAAAGGCTGCCAGCAAATGTATTTAAGTTCAACATCATTCGAAGAAGGAAGGAAGGAAGAATTTGAAATTAAGTCTGGAAAGAGGTAAAATTTATTATTCATATAGGATTTTCTTCCATGAAGTGGAAGGTTATACTTCTTTTACTCATAGAGTGTTTTTATTATCTAACCTAAAAGGAGAAGCCCTTAAGAACACAACAATGATATGAATGAGTGGTCAGTAGCTGGCATGCATACCACATAATTTTTCTTTCAACATTTCCACCTTCATTTCACCCCAGATTTTTACGCTAAGCTCTGAAGTACTGAGACACTGAGACAGATACTGTGCTGTTTCAAATTCCCACTTCATCTAGTCAGTAGCCAGAAAAGATGACATGAGCTGTCAGTAGGAAACTTTCCAATAAAACAATGGGTTTGAACTGTGTTTCCATCTCTTTGAGAGCACTAGAGGTTAAATACATTTTCATATGTATTTTTACCAGAGATGCTTATATTTTTCTAGGCAGTGAAGTATGCCATATGCAAAGATCTATATATTGCCTAGGTGTGTTATATGTTTAAAAGCATTTCAAACAAAAACCCAGCAACTTCCTGTGTTATGCATAAATAAATGATACTAGTCCTTCTGAACCACCTGTATACGTATGTGCATATGTGAGCACATAGCCCACATGCAGTATAGTGTAACACATAACACAATGTGTAGTACCCAAATCAGACTAATTTTATATTAACGGGCTTCACATTTTCAAAGCTGTTTACAAAGAAAAGGAAGGAAGAAAGGTTTTGTCACTTGTAGGAGAACTTATCCTAAAGATATCAAGAGGATAGGTATGAAGTGTTGAAGCAGTGTGACTGTGACAGAGCTGATCAGGGTTCAAGTCCTGAGCGACAAAAATGAAAGAAGGAAGAGACAAGCCCAGATATTTGAATAATCGGGCTCAAAAAATCTTAACTAATAACTCTGCACTGCTGAAGGGTAGAAAGACTGAGTCAGCCTCTATAACTCACTAAGGAAATCCCATGTTTGCTGTGATAATGGACATTAAAGCAGATTAAAAAAAAAATGTAAAAAGAGATCTCTTGAACTTTTCAACAAAATTCTTGATGATGCTGGGCTGCTGTTTCTTCTCAAAATGACTCTTGTTTTTAGAGGCTGCCCCATCTCTCCCCTGTCCAGCTAACGTGTCAGAGGCAAGACAGATGGAGCAGGTTATCAGTGGCCAGTACAGTCAAGCTAGCACTATAACATACTCTTTGTAGCTGCATCACCTGGCACTGTATTTTGGGGTTTCTCTGAAATGTGAACATGTGCTATACCAGAGTTTCAAGACACATTGTATGGGAAAAGTGAATAAATAACCAGAAACCAAATCGCTGTTAAAATATCCCAGACTAACTACAGTTTCTTAAACAAAAACAAACAAAAAAAAAATCGGAGGCAAGTTGTAAACCTTAGCTAATGGAAATGTTTCTGATATTAATACCAATGACACATCTGAAGGGCTTCTGAGCCATTAAAGGAACGGAAAGTTTTATTTTGAGATGTGACAAGAAGAGAAGTACTATCATTTTGACTCAGACTAGCTCTATTAGGGAGCCTGAAACCAATGGAAAAAGGCAACTCAGGCTCTTACATTACTTCCATAATTGCTTTTATATGTACCAAAACCACATGCTGTTCCGTTGACATAACATCATACACAAAGGTGTTTCATTAGAGTGTAAGAGCTTCCATCTAGAGACACCATTCTCTCAGTCTTTAACATGTGTGTAACGTTTACTTGCCTGAGCAGGCTTACTGGTCTTCTTGGTACAATTCATACAGGTCAGGACAGGGTCCTGAGAGGGGATGTTTTCTCCCTTTGTCCCCTTTTAAACATATTTTACACATACTGTAACAATCCCATTTCCACAGACTTTTCTTCCTGTATTTACAGCAAAGCAGCAAGCTCATTTGTTAGCTTCAGCTAGGTGAGAAGATTTGATTTGAATTATGGGGAAAAATCAGATTTCACCCTAACAATTCCTCAGGTAATGTCATTTTGGTTCATATGTGAGTGTTTAAACTATATCAATAAATAGATGAGAAAAGCAATGATTAAGTATTTGTGAAACATAAAGCAGACATTTAAAGGAGGGTCATTAAAGACAAAGACAATTAGTCAGACTAAAAAAACAAAACACTGAGATATGTATGTCTAGCCTAGATACACACAGTAGCTGCAGTCTGGAAGCATTTACCCTTGGATTGCTTTTATCTATTAATAACATTTGAAAAATGATTCTTAGCCCAAGCTAATTTCATGAGGCAAGTATAATGTAAAAACTTTTGCAGAGTATCAAACGTAAACACAAGCTATGGATGGTAGTTGAAGAACTCTTCATATGTTGTGGTCTGTGAACTAAGGTAGTTGCTAAAGAATTTTATTCCTTAAAATTAAGAAAAATATCAACTTTGTCTATTCTGAACAGTAGAGAAACTGTTGATTTATTTTCTGTGCTAGCTTTATACAGATGAAGAGTACTTGAAAAAAAAAAATTAGATGAACAAGGAAAAACCTAAAATAGCCTTGAGCAAACATGTCTGATGCAAAGCCCATCAAGAACAACTGGAGTCCTCTCACTTGTCTGACTGCATTTTGAATCAGACCTCTAGCTAAAAGAGTATAAAATCACACAGTCAACTGCTAGTAGCTGATTTTCCTGAATCATATGAAATTGCATGTTCACATTGACAGTGAAAGTATAGTAATGAGAGTAGTGAGAGAGAAAATCACAGAAGAGTATATAGCGTGGCAAGGCACATTCATTAAAAGATCAAAACCAAAGAAGAGGGCATAAATCACAAGGCAGCCTCAGTCTAAGCTCTGGCTGTTAATGCAGGTTTTACTGCAACTCTTTTCCATGACTTTCAATAAAAAAGCATCTGCTGAACTATCAGCAGTATTTGATACATACACTGCCCCCAAGACACAGAGCACCTTCTGAAAGAAATGTGATCGCCCCTGAGCAATTTGGACCGTTTTACTGCATTTAAAAAGAAAAATATGTTCTATGTAATTCAATAATTTCCCCACTTCTTTCTTTTTCTTTTCTTTTATTTTTTCCTTATAACTTTAGCATTTAAAATATTGCTAAATCAAAAGCATACATATGTTTCATACAATAGGACACATAAGAGGAAGCCTGCAGATGCAGAACAGTAGCAAGATGAAATATATAGCTTTTTCATTAATACAGAGATTATAGTTTCTTAACTGTCGTGTCTGTAAGCCTTTTTTGGAAATGAAATAGAAATGTGTGCCTTTCAGCTTTTTTTAAGGAGAGGAATTATTCTTTTAACCCAAGTGTCTTTCCAATCTACTTTTCTAAGTCTGCTCTGCTTTGACATCTGTAGCCTTTGTAGAAAGATACTTTCTCATTACTGTGTAAGCAAATTGAATGGAGCAGAATATCATTGTTATGCAAAATGTTTGGTGCTTATTGGTAAACAGACAAGGGAAACACTCTGATAAAGAAAGTTAACTCCTCAGCACTACCAGAGAAGAGCAGTGAGTCAAGAAGCTCTTTTTGCTATGTGGTTAGCTGCAAACTTTTCAACAGGATGCTGCTTATGGAACAGGACCATCAGCAGCGAGAATTTGGTAGCAAGCCCTGTGGAATGAAGGATAAAATGACTTATATTCAGTCACCATGAGAGTTATAACATTACCAGCTATTAATATAACTGTACTTTGCATCTCTAACTGTAACCAATAACCATCATCAAAACACATTGAGAGAAGTTCCTCTTCTGACAACTTTGAGCTTTTTGTGTGGATTGGTTTATAAAACTAAGGACAAGACTAGGATAAGTGAAATGGTAAGGAGAGCCAGCAAGGCTGTTTTGCTAGTTTATCAAGAGAATCATAACAGCTAACAACAGCCAGCAGGAAAATAAATGTACAAAACAATTCAGTAGTGAGAGCTACCTCTGATGTAACTGTTTTTCTTCAATGAGCAGGATGGGTTTAATATAACTTTTACAAACCAGAAGGCTAGAGTTTACAGCTGTAGTAAATGACACTTTGAAATAATATGTACTGGTGAGACAAACATGAAGTTGTCCAGTAACTCTACTCTCACTACCACAGCCCAAATTAAACTGTGTTATTGTTACAGAATGATTTAGTCTCCCTGAGCTGTTAAGGTTCACTGTTTTTCATTTAAAGAACTTGCTGGGAGAAAGACACAAGTGGAAGACCGTTCAGGAAAAGTGAACAGTGTGAGTCAAGTGTTTAGCAGAAAATAATACACGCACTGTTTATGAGTGGGGTTGTGAACTTGGGTAGAAAATCGTAGCTGTATGCTCTAAAATAAAGACTGAGCAAAAGAGTTGCATAGCTTTAAAAACTTGCTTTTGGTTTCAAAACAGACCTTAACAGTTACCTTTTTTCAATAGGAGTCCTGGCTGAAAGTGATGTGGGTGTTTAAGAAAGTGGGCATTTTATTTTTCTTGTTAATAAACAAACCAAAACAAGTCAGACAAACAAACATGAAAAAAAAAGACACAAAAAACCAAACAACTAAACAACCAAATAAGATAATTCACTGTGTAATTCCTTGTCTCCAGATGGAATAAAATGTCAATTTCTGTAGTCTTTTAACTTAAAAGAAGTTAAAATAATATAAATATTAAAATAATAACAAGTTGCAAATAAATATTCAAGACTTACTTGCTATAAAGGCATAATAAAAATGCTTACTAGTACATCTTTAAACTGGTGTGACTTCACATTTTATTTAGAATGGAAGATATTAAATAAGTCATAAAAGTGCTGCTGCTATATCTGTGACTATATCAAGACAAAGAGTTTTGTGTCTGTATCGTCCAACTTTCAATTTTATCAATTAATCCAATTAAAAAAAATGCCTTGTCTTATTTATGTTTCATAATTACGTTAGAAGTAACTATACGTAGAAAATATGACAGGATTTTTCTGACATCAAAATGTTATCAGAAAAACACTTTTAGTCATGGTATAAAAGCCATGATTGTAGCATCATGTCTATCCTTGTGTTGTCGTTTCCTCTAATGATTAAAATCACGTTTAAAGCTTACCTGTATCCTAGAATATGTCTGGAAATGACAGAAAATTCTACACACAGTCCCAGAATGCTTGCCTGATGGAACATATTTTAGAGAAATTTCAGACCACTTTTAGATCAATGGGAGCATGCTTTGGGCATGATTCCGCCTTCTGTATATCCGTCCAATGAATGCACAAAAGGTTTTGTTTAAAAAAAAACAGTTGTTGTACAACAATAGCTGAAATTTCTCTTAAGCTATTTGGATGCCATTGTGTAAGTTGTCTTACTGAAAAAAGTGAGGCTCAGTAACTGAATAATTACAGCTCAAATTCAACAAATGTAATTTCTTTGTAAAGCTCCTTTAGAATTCAACTATGACAAATAGCTAGAATTGCTGATGCTGGTTCAAAATACAGTCCTGGATGAATGCAAATAGCTATGTTCAATTTCTAAAGCAAAGAGAATTTGTTTGTGACTACAGTGAACTAATAAAAAACTTTTGTAGAATAAAGAACTTCTGTAGCTTACATTTACTTAGGGATTCTATTGCACTAAAGTTCCAGTTTCATTTTTTAATCAAAAGATGTTGGTTTATGAGGTGATTATTTTTCAGCACAGGATAAATCCGTTACCTAACATTAAGTACTAAGAAAAGCAGCATTTGACTTAATTAATATGTTCATTTTAGCCCAAATGCCTGAGTAATAATAGTTATTAATTTTTGACCAGCTTCCTACAGCAATAAACATGATACTGCACCATTAAACTATTATTTCTTGTCCTCACAGTTTAGTTGCACTCTCCCGCTTCATACTTAGATGCACAACAAACTATAAACTTGGTGTTCCCAGTGGTTATAAATGGGAAACCTTCAGCAATTTTATTTATATTTTTTTTATTTTACCTTGTTTAAAATAAAACAAACCTGGTTAACATGATTAAAAATATATAGTTCTGTTACTTCTCTTGACATTTGAATTGCTGGAGACATTCTGCTTTCCTCTTTTAATGAGGTGCATTAGTCAAGAGCTAAAGGACCTCTGACCCTAGGATTAAGTGCCTACCCTGCAGGGACAGAGCTCAGTATATGGGATTATGGATTGACAGGAGACAGCTGGAAGAAATACCTGAGAATTCACACTTGAAGTAATCCCTGAAAATTGAATGTAGGTATGTAGAAATAACAATTATGTTCTCTAGTGATGTTCTCTAGTGAAAAGCCTCATAAAAACTTAACTAGGATTTTGGGACCCCATCAACGGCTGTACTATTGAATGAAACAATCAAGCATGTTTAACACTACACTCAACAGGGACTGAAGTTCTGTGAATGAGCTTAACCTCCAGTTGATTTTATTGCTGACTCCTTTCCTCTGCTAATGATATCCTGTGCTGTATAATAGTATAACACCACAAAATTTACCCATTATCAAATAGCAAAAAACCAAATGGTTTATTTACAAAGGTTTTTCAGAGCAAAGTGGTGACAGATACTTATAAATGCTTGAGGCACATAGATTGATGGATATGTAGAAGTGTCAGAATAAGAACTTTCATGTTTTCTGTACTGAGGAGAGATCAATTATTAAAACCAAAGTGCTTGGCATACTGTATATTTTATAATTTCAATTTAAAATTTTAAAAATCTAGCTACCCATTTTGAGTGTTTTTGTTCTTTTTTCACCCATTTGTACTTTTAACAAGAAGTGTTATAACATTTAAAATCATGTCAGAATAGATTCCAGTAAGAATTTAGTTTCTTAGTGAGTGATTGAATGAAAATATAGTAAAAACAGTATTTTCAGCTCAACCGAAGGAATGGTAATGGCAAACAATTTTTTTAGAAGTCTTGAACTTCTTGACAGCTGAAGTAAAATAGGCGAATATTTTTATTAAAAACAAAATTCCTGAAATTTGGAGTCATCTTAAATTTACTTGAGATTTACCTGTGGGGTTTTTTTCCATTAAAATATTTGCTGAAATTAAATTTTGTCAGTTTGGCCAACACTTTTCTTGATTTTTTCAATACGAAACTAATTACCTGAAAATATTTTTAAGTTTTCAGTTAAAAATAAATAAATAAATAAATAAATGAATAAATAAATAAATAAATAAATAAATAAATAAAATCTCTGGGGCATAAGTTGAAAGAAGATGTTTCTGTGTGTATATTTACACTATATTAGATCCTTCCATATCCCTTTTTTTTTTCATTTCTGGGTCTTGGACAGACCACTGCCATGACATGACGCCTTGTTTCCAGTGAACTGATCTGAGTCTTTTGCCCCTGTTTTGTACTTGAAAATCCTTGTACTCTTCTGATTCTCTTAATTACTAGAGGTATCAGAAAGTCAATATGTAGCCAGGCCTGGCACAAGATGGGAACATTTCTTTGCTGTCACTCTGTTAAAACAGAAAAACAGAGGTGAGCAGGATGCAGCTGTCTTTCTCCCTCTTTCTGCACTAAGGGACTGTCCTGTACTGAGACAATTTTCCAGTAGGATCTGCTGATGCTGCAGTATGAAGCAACAATAAATCCCACCTGAGAAACTACTACCTAAAAAACTGGCCACAAAATTAATGTATTATATCAGTTCATTAACTAAACTGTATGTCTATTTATATTAATGGTACATTTACACTAGTTTAATTCAGATTTGAATCAGACCCTTAGAAAAATAAAATCAGATTGCTGATATCCAAAAGATACTAAAGGTTCTGCGGAGGTCCTTCAAGCATTATGTAGCCTTAATCTTAACTTCAATTCTTAGTGAAAAGGTGATGCAAAACTAATTGGGCAAGTTGAGGCAAGCAGAAGTTCCGAGAAAATTTGCTTTCTTGTCAGCACGTTTTGGTCTTCAGTGTTCAATTCTTGTATTGCTGATCTGAACATGAGTCTATCATCTTTGATAGCCTAAGTGTTTCAGACATGATCACCATAGACTAGTGCTGTTTCTCAAGGAAGAATACATCATTTTTCATAAACTGTACATACATTGAAGTCGTCATTTTTAAAATGCTGCTGTTTTAAAAACAATCAGGATTTTGTCTCAAATGATAAATTACAATCTAAAGCTAAATGAGCTTGGTTTGTGATAATCCTTTAAGATTAACAGCTGCCTGGTTGTCTGGCTTACATTGGCTAAAGAAACCTAAATGCAAACATATATTGTCCA
Organism: Lathamus discolor; assembly: GCF_037157495.1. Classification (NCBI taxonomy): domain Eukaryota; kingdom Metazoa; phylum Chordata; class Aves; order Psittaciformes; family Psittacidae; genus Lathamus; species Lathamus discolor. Next base: position 46,994,222 of record NC_088884.1, on the reverse strand, counting down.
TTATCGTAATTGCAGTGAAAGGAAACAAATCTGTCCTTCTTTGTAGAAAACAAAATAAATTTGTGGCAAGGAGCAGATTTATTTACAATTGCAGCAATCACAAGGATAGTAATAAAATAAATCCTGTAAACAGTTCAATTATTCTGTTTATTGTAAACTTGACATTGAATTTAGAATGAGCTCCTGGGAGACTTCCCTTCCACAACTAGCAAGATGTATGTTTCTGCACACAAAATGAAAGCTTCTGTCTTTGTGTAGTATATGTATGTTTGGGTGTGGGTGGGTGTACCTAAATTCTTGGTAAAGAAACAAGTGGGTTGAAAGGCAATGAATTTAAACTAAGTAAACAAAATGCTTCACAGAAGAAACTTATTGAATAACTATATTTATTTTGTAAAATAAGACAATTTTACGTACATTTGTTACTAAAAATAAGCATCACAAATATGGCATATTTAGAGCACTGACTGTATCAGTATTGAGGTCACCCATTTTTTTCAGGTGCACCTATATAAGTACTAGCATACTGAAAAATAGTCCATCAGAGATAAAAAGAAAAAAGTTTTATCTTAATCATTAATTATCTCTATTAAAAGAGGCACCCACTATGCACAAGAAACAATCAGTTCATGACTGTGAACACACTGAAAAGAAAGTTAAACTGATGTTGCATCCATCCTTCAAGCATATTCTTCTAAGACATCATATGTCTTTCCTAATTTTTTGGAGCTGTCATGGGATTATGATGATAATCAGTGGGCAGCAGCTATTGTTTGATTGTTTAATAGGAAAATAACTGAAAGATGTTATGGATTTCATTAGCTTAAAGAAGGCAGTGGCAACCCAGATGAAGCCAACACAAGCCAGTATTGCTGTCGCAAACTCAGTTTAACCCAAAAGCAGAAGGGCATGATTTTTTTTACAGCACTTGACTATTTTCCAATCTTTATCAAGGGCCAAAATATTAAGAATACAGTGAGCTAAATTATGTTGGGATTTCTGAGTTATTATTTATTTGTTTGGCTGGCCAAGTATCTTGTGCAATTAGAAATATATATATATATACAAAAAAATATGCTTTCATCCCTGTCACCAACTTAATGACAAAGACCATTAGATAATTTAAAAATATCAATTTTTTTTAAAAAAGACTGATCGCTTTGAAAGTTATGTTCCAAAATATTTAGAAACACATACAAATTTATTAATGAATCAAACTTTGGAGATACTATTTCCCTTTTCATTTCTTATTTTAATAAACAAATGTGTATAGTTTTAAGTCAGATATCACTTGTGCTGATTAGCATGCTTGCAAAAATATTAGCAACAAAAACTCATCAATGACCTCATCCTAAGACTGTAACCTCTGTCTGATTTATATCCCTAAGCAAATTGTTCCAGTTGTTATTTGTCTTCTGTTAAAAACATTTTTATTTCCAGCTAGTGAAATAAAATGTGTGAATCAGTGATGGCTACAATTACAAAGGTGCTTGAAGCAATGAAATTTTATGTCAGTTAAACAAACATGATATTTGAGATTGTGATACTATCATCAACAGTTATGTTTCTTTACTGTACATTACTAAGTGCAAGACTGAGCTCTTTGAGTATATAGTTTTAGAACAAGAAGGCTCCTCTTCCATGTGAGGCCAAGAAGAATCCTGACCCCAACTTCACCATTTCATGGAAATCCAAATAACAAAATCATTCACAACAGTAGTAAGATAGCAATGAGAAAGACACATTAAGAAACTTCAGAAATAGTGCAAAAATAAAGAGAACATTCCAACTAACTTGTGCTTTATCTTAGCATTCTATATGTGCTTTAAAATTGTTTCCTCTGTAAATATAAATGGACCCATTTTTCTTTTCGTGTCAGTTTTTCATGATTTCTACCCTTTTGGTTTCCCTTTTAGGACTGTGATGTAAGTGCAGCTGTGGTTTTTTTAAGAGGTGTTTACATCATTTCTTACACACAGCTCATCCATCACCCTCTGCTCCAATACAAGAATTCAAAATTCAGCCCGAGTGGCACAGTTTTTTGCCTTTCATAAAGTGACTTAGCTGAACCTGGAGCATCAGTGTGTCACCAACAGCACATTCCTGGAGTGAATGCAGTGATTTCTCCCATGTTCCAGAGTATGTCAAAGACCAGAAATGTTAATGTTTATATATTCTATGGTGAAACTGGAGACTCATGCTGGAACAGCGCCGCTTTATATTCACCATAGGTTCTTATTGGGGCTGTTTCATGTGTCATCCTTGTTAGAAGAGCTTTACATTGCTGGTGTGACCCATACATTACAAAATAACCTTAATAACTACCTGAAAGGGGAAAAAAGAAAAAAATAAACTGAGCAATCAATTACATTTAAAGAAATAAACTTAGTTTACATCAGAGAACTATTTTGCATTGTGTTATTGTGCTTTTGATCCAATACTAACAGCTCAAAAGCTGGATTTATTATATCATCAAACTGTAGATCATGGAATCATATAATAGTTAGGGTTAGAAAGGACCTTAAGATCATTAATTTCCAACCCTCCTGCCATGGGCAGGGACACCTCACACTAAACTATGTCACCCAAGGCTCTGTCCAACCTTGATCTTGAGAATTGTGTGAGAAGCTGGATGTCCTGGGTTCAGCAGTAGCAGTCATATTTTCTCCTTCTTAGTAGCTGGTGCAGCACTGTGTTTTTGACTTTCGGCCTTGGAACAGCCCTGATAACACCTATGTTTTTAGTTACTGCTCAAATGTTTATTCCGACCAAGCACTTTCTGAGCCTCATGCTCTGCCAGAGAGGAGGGGAAACTGGGAGGAAGCAGAAACAAGACACCTGACCCAAACTAGCCAAAGAGGTATTCCATACCACAGCACGTCATGCCCAGGATGTAACCGAGAGTTACCTGGAAAGGCTAGTTCACTGCTCAGTCGGGCTGGGTATCGGAGGGTGGTACTGTATTCTCTTCCCTTGTTATTTCCCTTATCATTAGTATTATTGGTGGTAGCAGTAGTGGTTTGTGTTATACCTTAGTTACTGGGCTGTTCTTATTTCTCTCAACCTGTGGTAGTCACATTCTTTTGATTCTCCTCCCCGTCCCTCCAGGTGTGGGGTTGAGGGAGGGAGAAGGGGGGTGGAGGGAGTGGACTGTATGGCTGACTTGCCGACAGGGTTTAAACCACTACATTGGACTATGATGGCTTCTTGTGAGCTGCTAGGTCTGAACTCCAGCACTCCAGATGATAGTTAGTTGTTCCACTGTTGAGGAATAAATGTGTGGTCATACCTTGAAAACTGTTTCAATGGAGTATCATCTGGGCATGGCAAGTTGTTCATGCATCATCTAAGTTAAGCAGTGAAATATAATCCATGTTCTGTAGATCTTAATTAAAAGTTACTGGGATTTGAAAAGAAGTTCCAGCTAAAACAGAAAGAGGTAGCATATATTTCATAATGTTCAAAGAAAGCCCACCTATAAAAGAAGAGGCTACTACAAAGCTGATTGGGCTGTAAATCCACAACCAATAACATGACAATGAATTTCAGGGCTTGAGAGCAAAACATCCTAAGTAGAGGAGAAACTCCAAATCATTTGTGGAAAACAAAGTAAGCATATTAGGATAATAGAGGTAACACAGAACAAGAATAAAAACCTTAGAATTTGGGGGAGGTTCTTGTTTGATCTCACCCGGGTCAGGATTTGTTATAATTCACCCAGGTCAGATATGTTATAATTGTATCTCCATTAAAAAGCACTGAAAACCGCTGGGATACTCTATGCCATAATCTTGTATTTAATGTTTTGATTTTTTGGATTGTTTTTAAGATGCAATAGAAGAATAAATCTGTGGACTACTTACTATCTAGCACTAGCCTATATAAGTACTTAGAAAAATATTTTCTTTAAAAAAAAATAGCAACCTCATACCATAACTTGCCTACATTTTCATGGTTTACTTACAAATATGAAGTTGTAACTGCTTTTGTCCCCACTTGCTTTAAGTCAATTTCTATAGAAAATTTCAGAATAATTCTAAACTTTATGGAGGTTCTGAACTAGATCCAACCTTTGGTTACTTTAAGATTTAAATTGTAAGAGAAATATCTGTGTTCATCCTATAGTATGGAAATGGTTCAACATAATGATTTAAGTATACGTGCCTCTTGAATTTATTACCCAGCAAACCCCTTCCTTTAAACATACACAAGATTGTCAGCTTTTAGCCAATTTACCAGTAGGTTTTTTATTTATATTGAAGATAAATCATTGTTTTCTGCCAACAGCTCAGTACCAAGCAATATTCTATTTTCTGTTGCATATATCTGGGAAAATAAAAATATGAAATTACATTAAGATAATCACTTGAGAATAGCACACTAGATGCCTTTCCCATAATTTCTAGCTGGGCATGTCATTCTCCATGGTAATAGGTCAGAGACATAGTAGCAGAACTATCTGAGGCTCAGATAAATGCAGCCAATGAACTCTTGAAAATATTGATTTCACCAGCATTTCCTTTGATTCCAGGCAACACTGTAGTCAACTAGTCTCAGAGTGAGCCAGTTTGAGTAATTTTCAGTTACTGTCTGACAAAAGTCACATGGATTTGATCCTATGGGGCTTTTTTATATATGTATATGTTTTTCTATTTAAATATGTTGCTCTCACATTTTGGGGCTTGTTTAATGAAAAGATATTTAACAACAATGAAATGAAGCAGAAGATTCTTGTTCTTTTCTTTCTACTTACCTTTCTTTATTGAATTTTTTTCTCCTATCCAGGCTTTTTCTTTATAACAGTTATTGACTATTGGCTTTTAAATAAAATACTTATTTAAGAAGAAAAAAGGTAGGGAAACAAATCTTTGGTCAATTATTTACTGTATGAGCCACTATCATCTCCCTTATCTCTCTTCACATAGATTGTTTATTTCACCTAATCAAATTACAAAAGTTGCTTTTGATTGACTCTGTTCCAGCTGAGTTGTACTTAGCACATAGACTTGAGAAAAAATATTGTTTCCAAGTTATTACTGCTGCTTCTGATCACCTGAGCAGAGCTTGGGACCTGCCTGCCTATGACATAAATTAAAATAGTCTGAAGATCTGTGTGCAGCTGACAGGAGTAACATTAAGTAACTTCCTTTCCTCCACTGTTATTGCAAAGGAGAGACAGCCTCCTTGATCAGCTTTGTGTTGACTGGAGAGTCACCAAGGCAAGCCACCAACTTTAAGATTCTAGTAAATCACTGGGGCAGTTGAAAGGAGGTGTATGAAAAGTCATGCTTCCAGTTTCTCTCAGGCTGTATTCTTGTATTCTTCTATAATTATTGTTATACATGTATGCTACTCAATATGTGTATCTGAATCACAATTTCAGAGAGTAAAACCTTACTAGTTTGTTAGTAAGGTCTAGATTAGTAGGTCTAGATTCATGGTTTATGACATTCTCACAGCATATGTCAAATACTGTATGACTGACGCTCAACTACAACAACTACAATGTTTTCTATGCAGGAACATTTCTTTTTCTTGAAACAGAGATCCTCTTTCTCTCACTTTTCTCGATTAAAATGAGGTATCTGGGGACAGAAAGCACAAAAAAAGCCCCCAAACCCAACAAACAAACCAACCCAACACACCAAAAAACAAACCAAAAAACAAACAAACAAAACTTCAAAGACCTAAGAGTATGTACAATTTAGGCATGAGGCAAAATTTCCTTCTGAGAATCAGGAACTGCTGTTCCTGATGTAATGCTGGAGCCCTAGCTTCTTGTCTGCTGTATATCTTCTAAACTTGGTTTTATTAGCACCTTTTTTAATCTTTGACTGATTTCCCCTAGCTGAGAAACTGAAGAAATATAAACAAAGGCAGACTGGATAATCAAATGTATACCTATGATGCAGAATCATAAGTATTTAATCTGTATATGCAAGGTTATATTTCACCTGTCCTTAGGTGAGGTGGTAGGTTTTGTGAGATCCCATTTTTCTGCAAGACACTGAGAAGTGTATATTATTGTTTATGGGAACTCTGAGAAGTAAGGAATCATGAAATGAATCCAGCAAAATAATAGTGCCATGTTCATTATTGCTAGAGTCAAAGCACAGGATCAAAGGCTCAGGAACAACAAAGTTTGACAAAAGAGAATCAGTTGGGAGTAAGGGTCACAGCCAAACAGGAACAAAAGAATAAAGAGCAGAAGAAAACATCTGCAAGCCTTGCTTGTGGGGAGTGAGAAGGAAGTAGGAAGAGGGAGGAACCTTTCCACATACTTGCCCTCAGAGGTTTGCATACACTTGTGTAGTCCACGTTGTTTGAACCTGATTTATAAAACAATTGCATTTCGGAGATAATGAACATCACAGATGACCTCTCCAGAGGGCTTTCCCTTCCCCTTTAGGGATAGGGGGAAGATAACTTTCTCACCACAGGAGGACATAAAAACAGGCTTTAACCACCTAATTCCCATAACTTTTGTGAGATATGTTATAAATGTGCAGACCTGAGCATGTCATTTTTTTAAACAGTCTCATTTCCTTCCTTGCTCCTCATCTCAATCTTTATGTGCGGCTAGGCAAAATGGGGGGGAGGCACTACAACAGAAAGTTCCAGAGGAGGCAGAGTCATGTGAAGCGAGCAGAACCAGATTTGCTCTGACTCCTGATAGATATTCAGAGTAATGAGTCCCAACCTAGGCAACAACCAAGCACCCAGAGACAGCATAGAATTCACCTTATATTCTTCCTTACTGCCCATAATGATTTTGGGACAAGCTGCAGCAATCCATTGCACACCTAGGAAAGCTTTAATTTATACCAGTAGACATTCTTTCAATCACCTTTCATTCCCATGCCTAAAAGCCAGAGAGATATATGTGCCTTCTGTCTAGTAAACCAGTGAAAAGGCTTTAATAAAGTTATTACTTTCACAAGTTGTTCACTAAATCTAAATTCAAATAGGTAATGTCCCTTTTCTAGGCTTCCTTTACACTATATTAATATAGAATGTTGCTGCTTCCTTATCTTGGTACATCTCCATGGACCAGACATCACAGGAGTTGGAAAGCATGATATAACTCTCTGTTTGTGCTTTTCACTTTGGGAACACATCAGGAAAACATCTTTACATGTGTTCTCAGACACAAACAGGATAAACAGAAAATGTTTAGCAGGGAGAAATAGGGTAGAAAATAGCATCTATGAGAAGGATAGTTCTTAGTACTCCCTCTTGCATGACTACTGTGTTTTTACAGTGCATGTTTTCTTCCTTATAATGTTTCCTTGGCTTTTTTTTTTTTTTTTTTTATTCAACTGCTCCTGAGGTAATACTATACTTCTGTCTGTGGCTAATGGGATGTTAAAGTAATGCTATTTACTCATCAAAGACTTCTTATCTTCCTCACCCCCGTAAATTTTTGGAGCACTTGAATTTCTTACTGTACGAGTCCTTTGCAATGTAAATACTCAGAACTGCTCATTGATTTCCAATATATTGTAAAAGTAAAAGAATAAAACTTGGAGATGGTCTTTCCAAGACGTGGCATTAAACTCAAAATAAGCAAGACCTTTTCTCCAGCCTCTGGCTCAGACTTGTAAAGTCTCTTTCCCACCCAGTGCACCATAAATGGGTATTAGATGTGGTCATCAAATTGGCTATGGAAATATAAACTTCCCTATCAAATCAATGGGCACTTTTACAAACTAGGACTGGTGAACTGTTTTCAGAAACAATGCAAAAATGTTTCACAATGGGGGGGATTGACAAGTGGAGCAAATTTGTCATGGGCAGTGTCAAATTTTTAACCACTTGGAATCTTCAGACTGATGACTGAACATGTCTTAGCCAGACCCAATTTCTCAGGACACAGAACTGATTTGTTTTTTATGGTGGATTAACCTTGCTAAGGGTGCAATCACTCCCCACCCAGGAGGAGAGGGGGAGAGAAAACAGGATTAGAAAGCTTGCAGGTCAAGATAAAGACAGGAAGATTACCAATTACCCTGATGGGCAAAAGTGCCTCAACTTGGGATAAATTAGTTTAATTTTTTGCCAGTTAAAATAGATTAGGGTAGTAAGAAATAAAGACAAACATTAAAGCAACTTTCTTCACCCGTCTGCCCAGGTTGTTCTTCACTCCCAACTCTTTTACTCAGTACAATAGTGATACAGGGGAGGTGATGGGCAATACATAATAGCTCCTCTCTGTCATTTCTTCCCTATCACACTTCTACCCTGCTCCAGCATGAAGTCTCCCCACAAGCTTTAGTTTCTTCAAGAAATAACTGCTCCATCACAGGTCCTTCACGGGCTGCAGTGGGTACCTGCTCTGGTGCTTGAAGCACCTCCATCCCCACCCACCACCCTCCTCTTCTTCCTCTGATCCTGGTGTTCCCTCCACTGTTTGTTACTCTTTTGGCTACTTTCACCTCAATCTGTCCAGCAGTTCTACCTTTTTCTTAAATGTTTCTCAGAGGTGCTACCAGCTTCATTAATGGGCTCTGCTGTGTTCTGCAATGGGTTCAGCAGAGGGCAGCTGCTGGCCTCCTCCCACAGAGGCATTTGCTGCAGCCCACTGCTGCCAGCACCTTGATGTCTACACACAGCACAGCTGTCAGCAGCGGAAGGGGCTAAAATCCAATGGCTATTACTAAAGTTTTAGAACCAACACTACAACATCAAAATTTTGCCTGTGTTAATAACATGCACCAAGTGTTCTCAACCAAGCAAGGGCCAGCTTCCAATCAATCTTTGCTTCCAGCCAGTACTTTTAACTGCTTGCATCATTTATCTGTAGCCTCTTCAAAATCTGAAAAATAAATCCCATATTTTTATGGAAGAACAGGTCAGAAATAAAGATTATTTTCTTAAATTGGATATAAGTCCCACTTTAAGGCTTGCAAATGTTGCAAAATGATGTGGTTTTGACTAACGCTTTACTGCAAATATCACCTATGTTAAAAAGCCACATAGTTTCAATTTCTGCATTTTAATATCTTTCACATAACTTTCTGCAGAGAATTTGACATACTGTTTAAAATATAGAGAAATTCAAATATAAACATTTTATGACAGTTAAAATATTTGTCTTTATATTTAGACTATATCAACAACATATTGTGTTATGCTGGCTTTGAATACCAAAATACAAAAATGCAGCCTGGATATCCTTAATCATGGTAACACAGTTTTATAAACACAGTAATAAATATCAAAACCTACGTAATGCACGTATGGAAAACCTAGACTTTTTGAGACATGAAGGGTCATTTCTGCTTTTCAAATCATGAACCTTAAGAGAGACATCACTTTAAAGAGACAAAAAAAAAGAGGACAATTTAGGAGCTGAGTCAAGGATTTATGATAGATCTGTACTGAAACTGTGCAAGATTTAGGCACCTATCTGCCATTTTATATGTCCAGATCTAAAGGTTACAGTGTTAACGCCACATCTAGACGAAGATGCCTAATCCAAGAGGTACCTGTGTCTTTGACTTTAAAGTATTCCAGGTGTGGAGAACTCTGTTCTGTATATGTCATTGAAGGCCATCTTATTGCTAGGTTTCAGCAACACAAAGCATGTTTCACAGCTGAAACTTGCAGGATTTGCAAATTTCTTTGCAAAAGATGAATTTGAATTTCAAAAGTTCCACACAGGTGAAATTATCACTGAGCTCTGCTTTTTATGACATCTGGCTCAGTTCCTTCTCCTGCTTGAAAACTATAATAATTTTTACCAAACACTATCTTTGCAACAAGCCCTGGGTATTTTCAGGAGATATGTCCTCTATTACCTTCTGTTGAAATCAGAAGTTTGAGAAATTACCATGCAAGGGGAATAAAGAGAGCAAATACGAATGAAAATTACTTTTATAATCTAATAAATAGGCTCTCATCTGAAAAATTTCCCATCCTGTTCCAGCAATATTTGCCAGATTCTTCCAGTAAAAATTCATAGGAGCAAAATCTGGAATCCTATCTTGAAATAATTCATAGAATCATAGAACAGTTAGGGTTGGAAAGGACCTTAAGATCATGGAGTTAAAACCCCCCTGCCATGGGCAGGAACACCTCCCACTAAACCATGTCACCCAAGGCTCTGTCCAACCCAGGCTTGAACACCTCCAGGGATGAAGCATTCACAACTTCCCCGGACAACCCATCCCAGTGCCTCACCACCTTCATAGTAAAGAACTACTTCCTCATATTTAACCTGAATAAATATAGTTAAGTATTTAAGTATTTATTTAAGTATTTATTTAAGTTTAAACCCAATTCCCCTTGTCTTACTGCTACAGTCCCTGATGAAGTGCTACTACATGATAAAGTGCTATTTCATGTAGCAGAACTCCCTTTGATGTTTCTGAGCTGAATGATAACTCTGTCATATCTCCTAATGATGCTTTCAGTCTTAAAGAAAGGTTCCTCTGCTTCAGATGTTAGTATAAGGTTTGAACCAGGGGCTGAAAAACCATGTCTCACCTCTAATGATCTAGGCAAAATAAAACTCATTGCAAGAATTCTTAGGGAAAAAGGAACAAAAATGGGTGAAGTATAGAGAGGATGGTTTCTAAATTAATCTTAAAAAAACTTATTTGTATTATTTATTTAGAAAGGCAGGAGGACAATACAGCCTTATGTATGTGTAGGATAAGGCAGAAGAAATATGTTGGCTGGGATCTTTACTTCATCTGTTGGTCAATCAAAGAGTAAGCTGCGTGTAAAGGATCTCCTCATGAGATATTTCTACAGTGATGAAGAAGTCATGTATTGTTTCATCATACCCCCCTGAACTTTGCAAAAGGACAGCTGATAAAGAACTAAACAGATCTGACATGCTTTTCTTTCCTTCAGTATTCACACGTTAAACCGTATAACTTGTGGTTAATTCACTTCCATCATAATTTTCCCACCACCAATATATTTTCAACCAGGGTATGGTGCAAGTAAAAGCTAGGGGCTGACAGCACTTCTGTTGCAAACCCTGAATGGAAGAAGCCTTTTAAGTATGGATCACATATTAATTACATATGAAAAAGCATCAGCATCAGCATCAGCAAATAATGCACACACTTTTGTGGAAAAATACATTGGCCAGTACATGGAAGCTGTATTAAGTCTGTAAGCAGAAAAAGGTGTAAGCTAATGAAGAAAAAAATACAGATGAGAAAGAAAATGGAGTCTATATAATGATAAAGAAGACTAGAATGAGAATCAGGTAGCTCAATAGATGGAAGATATCCACTAGGAAGTGACTATGGAAGGTTTGCTCCGAACAAGAACTAAAAACAAGGAAACTGAGAGGAAGTCATAAATCTGGTTACCTACAAGGGTTATTTTACCTAGTTGTCTGTGTCAATTCTGCACAAAGTTATGAGCAGTTTCTGCTTGAAGTGTCACAAGCTGAACATTCAGGAAAATGAATGACACTAGATCATTTTTGTGCAAATCCACAACATACTAAAAAAACAAGGAATACAATTTAAAAGAACTAATTTTGGGGTCAGCCAAATCATTGCATGGGATAACTCTAATACTCTATCAGAGCTATATAAAAGGAGAATATAATTTTGCAAACATTGGTGAAGCAGAGATAATATGTGACAATCAGCTTGCACAGTAACAAAAGAAAAGCAGAGATGTGTAAAGCCTGAAGAGTTACAACAAGCTTGATTTTGCTTTGACATACTACGGAAATGTAACAGAACAGTTTCACATAAAAACAAAGGACTCTAAACTCAAACTGGAAAGTAGCAGCAATACTTTATATATGCATATTGAATGCCAAAGAGGAATGGAGGTGGAGAAGTTAAATAAAATGTCTTCTGTAGCAAGCTATTGCAGTTTATAGAATTCTTGCCTCTGACAACTTCCGAAGGTTCCTCAGCTGAATATTGACACACCGAATAAATGGAAAATAACATTTTTTATCTTGTCTATGGTTTCCAGAAGAATCAATAAAGTTGAAGGACAACAGAAATGTGAATAATCCATTAATCCGCAGGACCAAAATTGACACAGCAGAATATCATCTCTGCAAACATCCTAATGAATTTTAATGCAGAAAAACTCAGAGGGTTGATTTCAGGACAAATTAGTGCTCTAAGAGAAATTTTGAGACATAACAGAATACCTTTAACTAAGTATCATCCATCTTGCATGCAAAAGTGGAGAGAGAGAGATTTGGTTTTGTTTCATTTTAAGGGATATAATAAACCATGTTTTCTTAAAAAAAAAAAAAAAAAAAAGATAAATTTCTTCCCAGGGTAATAAAAAGTCTCTGTAAAAAGTCTCTGTGAACTTTGATCTTGCTCTTAAAGAGTGTAAACAGATGCATACTTATAAAAAATGTGAGTCAAGATAAATAAGCTACACAGTAGTACTCAATCACTTGTTCTTTGTTGCAATCATTTCCTTTTTCTGTAACTTGTATATTTTCAGTGTAAGCATACTAGGTAAAAGGTCCAAAGTCCTGACTCTGTTCTTCCTTACATTTCTGGGAATCAGAGTGAGATGCAATTATAAAACTAGGGATAGTAGCATCACAACTGGGTCCCTCATCTCCCTGTTTGACTCAGAAACACCTAGCATACACTGAGATGGAGTTCATGAATAATGAATAATAGCTATAAGAAGCAGGCAAGTGGGGCAAGTGGCCTTTTCTCAGCCTAATTAGCAGAAGACCTTGAGAACTTGACCTACTGAAGAATAAGGCATAAATCTGCTAAACAGATCTGAATATATGCAATATAGTGTCTTCTAAGGACCTGGGAAATTATTTCCATTGTTCTGACCTCAGGAAGGTCAGTATTGCTATTATCTTTTGGCAATGAAACATAGTTGACTGTTGTCTTGTTTTTTGAACATTAAAGAGCTTCTATGGTGAAGCAGGCAAGACTTGGACATCACAGATTTCTCCTGAGCTAAAATATCTATCAAGCTCTTGGCTAGTCATATAAGTCTCAGAAATGGCTTGAAGGACTCCATTAAAGCTTCTGAATATTAGAAGAAAGCCCTCCTCACAGTCATCAAACCTAACTATGATTTCTAAAACAGTATCCACGAAAAAAATGCAATAAAATATTATTTATACACTATACACAGGCTTATTACTGAAGATTTTGAGGTATGTAGTGACTCTTTCCTTTTTCTTTTTTTTTTTTTTTTTCTCTTTTGTTTGAATAGGTGCCGTAGGAAAAGTGAGTCGAAGAGAAGAGGGAATATTTTTGTCATTTGCCTTCTACAATTTTTCCATTATTCCTTTTTTGGAGACCGAGAGGAGATTATAACACTATTGGATCTGCTCACATGACTAAGGTTGTTACAGATGGGGAGGTATGTCCTAGAAGTCAATAGTAAAAGCTTTCTTATTGATTATATGTATCTTATGCATCTAGTGAGTCTTTCCTCCACTTTACCATGCAGCCATTCCCTTGGATTGTCACAGTCTTCTTTTCCCACACAATAGGGTTTTCTTTCAGCCACAGAATATCCTTATCTTTCTGCCTGTCTTATTATTATTCGATAGGAGAAAAAGACACAGGCCATTATGCTTTTGTAACCACTGAAACACTGCTCTCACTTAAAAATCATATGTGGCACAGGCTTGGGAGAAGGAGAGTTAAAATTCCTACCTGTAGTTTAAGTAACCTATTAAAAGAAAAAACTTATCGGTAGAATTGGGAGCATCATTTAGTCTAAACAACTTCATAGCAAGCCACTGATTCATCGTATTCTTTTTCCAACACTGGAAATAAAATAGACACACTCTGAATTGCTTTTGTTATTCTGCTAGTGTTCCAATAGATGGATGCCATTCAATTTTATGTTGGACACAAACCTCCATATGGATGTTACTTATATAAACAACAATATAATGTGAAGTATAAATATGTTCTTTGATACATAAGCTAAGTATCAAATGGAGTTTTAATTTGCGTAATGATCAGCAAAATTTACAAAGAATGAAATAGCAAGGTGGGTGGACATATTTCTATACAGCCTCTAGGGAGGGAAGTAACCCTATGCTATCGCAGTGTTTCTAGGTACATCTGTGATATCTCTCAGCACCCTATATTTCAGGAAGTCAGCCTGTTTGTGAAGTTATTGTAAGGTAGCAGCGGGCATAAGTAAAACACTGCTAATATAGTACTTGGCCAAAAGTAGCCTCCCCTGTAGGAGTTTGTTTATAAATTGCTTTGGTCAACTTGACAAGGTCAAATCCATTCTCTTAATGATGAATCTCATCTGTTCTAGTGCAGAAAGAAATGTTTTCTTTCACTTCTACGTGTGGTAAGAGCTCATTCATCTCTGTATGTTCTAAAGGGAAATCTAGCTACATCAGAGAGAGAAGGAGTATTCAAAGGGCAACTGATGGCCAGGAAGATATATTGAATTCACTTTCCTGGGACAGACATTCAAATGGTAACAAGTGATAGAAAACAGCTCTATATTTCAGTCTGATGTGTGTTCTCTCTCTTATGATTAAACCCCCTGTGGGCCATCTGCATTTAATGGGTTAGAACTACTTTGTAGCTGTAGTTTTTTCCTTCCATGCCTCTTATTTATTTGAGAGGAGACCAAACTGCACTCTTAAAAGTGCAGCATGTAGGAAACACTGCCAAAAGAATGAGAACAAAAAGGCAAATTTATGGGCCAGTGTTGTTTTAAGCATTTAGCAGTATAAATAGAAAGTGTAGATAAATGTGGACATAAAAGTGACTCTCTGTTTATCTCAGTTACATTATTTGCCTAAATTCCAGAAAAGAATTAGCCCAATTAGTTTATACAAGGGTTAGTGCTCTGCCTCTGGACTATCAACTTAGCATATGCATAGGACTGTTTTCAGACTAAAACTAACACTCCTTAGAACAGGTCTCCCTAAAAGAAAAAATCATTGCTCAGCCCATCCTTGTCTATTTGAATCTAAAAAAAACAACATCAAGAGAAGCAGACACAGACATGAAAACTACTGTAATAAATTAGATGTAAAACACTGATTTAATAAAATTCAGCATTTTAAAAAGCGTTAAATAGACTACCTAAGGAAAAAAAAAAAACATATAAGTCAAGTAACATTTTTCCAGAACAATTTGATTTAGCATAGTAAATCTATTATGTAAATCTATTAGGGATCATATTATGCTCCCAAGTGAAATCAAGATTCCCTTTAATTTCAATTCGGATTTGATCATAAGAAGATTTTTGAGCACAGTTAGAGAAATTTCATCCCTTCTTGCCAACACTGAGTTTTATGGCTCTAAATACTCAATAAACTCTCAGCTAATGAGTGTATTTTCTTCTTTTCTCATTGTATAGACTACTTAACCATTTGCTAAGTAATACTAACTCAGATCTCTATTCCAGACCTTTTTCTAAAAGACTTCCAAGGTCATTCAGTATTTTATTTACCTTATGTGTTCAAGTGACATCTGACAGATTTTTCCATATATAAATATGTATTTCATTATATAGTAAAATGTTTATAAAGGGTAATGAGAAAATAATTTTTAGTACTCTGGAAGCTGAGTTGTTCCCTTAATATCACTTTGAAAGAAAAATGCAATGAACATGTTTTGTATTGTCATTTTCACAAAGATCTCAGCTGCTTTCCATGCTTAATAAATGAAAAAAAATCATTTTAATAAATACACCTGAGTAAATACACTCTTACACAGATTCAGATACTTCTGTCTCTCTCTGAGGACACTGTTTAACAAAGCTCTTGTTTTAACTGTACTCTTCCTCAGAAGGACAAAAATATTATGAAAATGCTAACTAGGAGCTTATTGCACCTACAAATACCTTGCTAATCATAATCAGACTGGATTTAGCAAAAAATAAACCAAACCAAACCAAAAGAAAAAGTTTTTGCTTCTTAACCATAAAAAAAAAAAAAAAAAAAAGCTTTAGCCTTCTTAGTTGTCCCTCTTCAGACCAATAAATGATGTTGATTATATAACGCGAATTGCTCATTCACAGAGCAATTTTGGGGACAAGAATGTAATCTTTTGTAACTTCTGGATTATAGCAGAAGATTTTGCCCAGCTGTAATGACAGTGGTTCTAAGCTGTGGTTGGTACACGTATACGGACATTCTCACAAGAGTACATGGCAGGGAGATCAAACCTCTTTCAATTTTTTTTCATAATTAAAGAATGCAGAAACCATCATTTTCTCAGCTTTTGAGAGATAAAGCAGCCAGCTGTTTGATTACAGAGGGTTGATGTAGTTAAGACTGGAGCACGGAAAAATGCTCATGTAACAGGATCTTGTGAGCTACCAAGTTCCACTGTATAAGCCAGTCAAAAAATATTATGTTTGTCCTGAGCCTATAACCTACAGTTTTCCAAATTATGGTTTTCGTGCTAACATTGTTTGCTCTAACCAATAGTATTTCATATAGATTGATGTATTTATTAGTCTAGTCTATTGTTTACTCCTATGTAAAAAGTCATTGTTATGAAGGTGGGCAGCATGAGCTAAGATAAAGTTTTGAGCCGCTGAGTTTGAGGCCTCACAACAGACCTTACTCTTTCAGAAGATAACGGATTATGAAGACTCATTTATTTGGATCTTTTCATATATTGAAAAATCAAGGACATCTTATGTAGACTGTGTTTGAACATTTAGTGAGAAACTATGTAATTTTTACATTGTTGTTAAAAAGAGTAAAACTGGCAGAAGTAGGCCAATATCTCAAATATGTCTTATGTGAGAGTGCTGTGACATATTCCTTCATTTGCATGCCACAGTTTTATCAGGTTTAAAGAGTCTGCAAGGCAAAGGACAATGGCTGTGTTTCAGGAATTTGGTAGGCTCACTGGTCTAGCCATCAGTGTGTTTAAAACATTCTGCCTTGAAAACGCAGGGAAAGAAAATACTAAGCTCATTATTAGACGTACACCTCCCTAAAATTACTTTTAAATTTCTCAATATGTTTTTATTGGCATTGACAGTCATATACCTGCCAGACCTGCCTCTTCAAGACTGACTTTTGAGGTTCTATATATAGCCTTTAAACTCATGGTGTTCTTGCAAATAGAGACAGGAGAAGGAGCAATAAAATAAATCTTACATTCACAGAGATTTAGGTGCAGGAATTTAAGCAAAAGGAGAAAAGGAGGGCTACACTGGGTTGAAGTTTTCTCCTTCCTTACTCCAGCACTGCACCCTGAATCTCCTCCAAGGATATTATTCTGCCATTCCAAGTCATCATACACCTATACTCCCTCCACAGCCCTTCTGTCAT
The DNA here is from genome assembly GCF_037157495.1 of Lathamus discolor. Classification (NCBI taxonomy): domain Eukaryota; kingdom Metazoa; phylum Chordata; class Aves; order Psittaciformes; family Psittacidae; genus Lathamus; species Lathamus discolor. The sequence goes on along the minus strand of NC_088884.1, from coordinate 46,976,965 downwards.
ACCCACACCTCACATTCAGTGTTTGCCCAGTCTGCTGCTTATTTTACACAATTTAAATCTAAATATGTTTTTTCAACTACCACTAATTTACATTCTGGATGTTTACCTACTAAGTTTGTTTATACCACCAGTATTTCATATGATAATTTACCAGTGTACCACAGCTGTTTTGTGTTGCACTGACAATACAAAGCAGCTGTAGAGCTAGTTAAACTATACATATATTTCAGCTTCTTCAGGCTACTGAAGACTGGTATAAAATAAATGGATACCAAGCTTCAAATAACTCAAAATATCTACTATCATTCTGATGCCACCCAAATCTAAAAAATATCACTGTAGAAGGATAAGAATGGTGTATTCTGCAGATGAGTGGGCCACTTGTTAATTGGGTATGAAAAAAATCAGTGCCTTGTGACAGAAAGAACTTCTCCTGGAAATATTTTTAATTTTAGCAGTATAAGAAGTGTTTTAAATGAGTTCTGACTCTTATCAAGTTGTTTTAACATTAATTTCTAAATATCTCTGGTATTTATAAATCTATCAATAAAATATTAATCTGTGTTATTTTGAAAAATGACAATATTGGTTATATATTGGTCATATATTGGCCAATATTGGCCAGCAATATTGGTCATATTTGCTAAATCATATAGTTCAGGGTCTTAGCATAAAGCTCACAGTCAAAAGAAAATGCCTTTAACATATCGATCCAGTTTTTGCAGCACTTGACAGTGTGAAATATTGTGACAGTAAAGAAGTGAAGTGAGAAATATAGTTAATTTTACCTTATTATCAGCAACAAAAGATGCCTTTATTGATATGTGCTTGTGATATGTAACACTGCTGGTTAGGTGGAAATCAGTTTTATCAAACTTTTCTGACCATATTTATGGTAAGGAGAGTGGGACTTTAGCTGCTGAATTCACTGTTGTCTGTCATTCTAGTGAGTCTGTAAAACTCTAAAAGCAGGATTTCAATTTTCATAGGTAAATTTACGTGTTCAAAAATTTGCTTGAATACACAACATTTTCAAATTGTCAAAAAATCAGTCATAGGAGAAAAAACAGCACAGTACAATGTCATCACAAATTCTTCACAGCAATAATTACAGCAATATTTCACTTTCTCTCTTAACAGGATAGGGAGTCTTTGCCCAGAAGTTCTATAAATTTGCTTCTCAGCGTTGCATGATGATCACATATCTCAAACATTAGTTAAAGTACTTGGAAAGAAGGCTACGTAAATCACCTCCTTTTGTTTTTAGTGCATTTGCCACATGTTGAAGAAGCAGCGAAAACTTTAGTTGCTTATGCTAAGAAATCATTAAGTGAATAAAATCAAAGCACAAGAGCACAAGTCCTGTCAAATGTGGGAGTATAGTGTAGTGAAAAATAAAAATTCATGTTGAATAGAAACTAACTGAAATTATTTGTGTATACTAAAATGCCTCTTTTCTCGAATTTTGTTGTAAAAAGAGAACCCTACAAATAACCCTGTTGGCTCTATTTGCACTGTTTGAGGAATAAGGAGCTACTCATCTTGGTTAAAAAATCTGAGTCTGGCCTTAAGCCAGTGTGGGCCAGATTCTGCCGTCCTCACCAGAGCTGAATAGTACTTTAAGCTGGTCCTGATTATGAACCGATTACTCATGTTGTGCTGAGCGGTTCTTTGCATGAATGGAGTCATTGTGAATAAACATTTACAAGTGATTCACAATTTGGCCTATGTGAGTAGATTCACTCACATCAATGCATCCACTCATGGAGTAAAGCACTACTAAATAAAAGTGGCAGAATGTGACCCTGTTGTAGTACTTGACATCTAACATGAAGATACTTTTTCATTAGCTAAATGAAACACTGCAACCAACAGACTATCATTCATTCTTCGAGACGAGGCTGATGCAAGAGCATGACAAGCTTAATGCAGGCCTGCAACTTATCACACCTCAGGTTTAATGAAGGGTTGAATACCTGTTTGTCTAATGCATAAAGTTATGCTAGTGACATATAACAAATAATTTCCATCGCTAAAATTAAGGATAAAGAAATAATTAGAATTTTATCCCTTTCACTTAATTAAAATCATCAGAAAGATGACATAGCCTCATTTTCCCCTTTGATTTTGCAGGCTTCAAACATCTAAAAATGTTGTAAAGTTTTTTAAATGGATGTTTATTCTCCCGAGTATTCTGTCACTGCAATAAATCCATAGTAATTGTTTAATTTTACTCTTGACATAAAAACTCCTTGTATAATGAACACTTTTCTGGATTTCAGAAGAAAATAATAGGAAATTCTGCTATCAAAATAAATAAATAAACTGAAAAAGAGGCAACAATAAAAAAGGTTTGCAGTTTCCCAGCTAAACTTTTGCTTCTTTATCCACCAATGATGCTCTAACAAAAAATTATCTGGATATCATGTTGGCATGTTCTAAATGTTATACCTTAAAAAAATTATTATGTTGAAACTGGAAAAAAAAAAAAAAAAAGAAAGAAAAATTAGAACTGGAAACAGTTTGACCTGCTAAAACCCTTCTATTCCCACCACTTATATGTGACACAAGTGTCCACATAAAACTAGTATCTTTACTTGTACTAATAAAATTCTTTCTTTTGCTTTAAATCATAAGTCTCATTTTCCTGTTATCTAAACAGACCATAAAAAAAGGAAATAATAAATTCTAGCCAGAATACTCTTTCCCAGTTCCTCAAGCCAAAGCTGAATTTAACTTTTAAAAAAGAATAAAATTAGGAAACCACAAATTAGAGTATACATATGTGTTAAACTCTGAGTATATTACTAGTGGCAATTAAGACAGCTTTCCTTTCAATCAGCTGTGTAAAAATCTGCTGAAAAAATCTCATTTTCAAATTATCATAACAGTTGCAAAGTTTGTTAATTCTACTGAAAGATACAGAATGAACCCATCCCCTACTTTTGTTTTCAAGTTTAGCCTCCTGAGTGGGAGCAGAGACAATTTGGGGGTTCCTGTGAGTTTGCTTTTATGAGCACTGGTAGTTCTGCAGTTTCTGTGATGAAATCCACTTCCCTGATCTTTGCTTCCCCCCCCACAATCCACCCTCTGCTCTTAACAAATAGCCAGAGAGTAAAGCAAGAAGTAGCAGGAGGCTCCCGGAGAGTTGTATCCTGTTCTAATCACAGCCATGCAAGTTCTTCTTTATTTCAATTAATTTACTTTGCCTTTATGAACCTGAGAGACTGACTGTTGCTTTCAAAGAGGCTGACATTTCACTCATCTGAAGGAGTTTGGAATGTGACAGGGGAAAGGGAGGAGAAGTAAATCAAAGCAGATAGCAATTCTCCAGATGTAAAGTATTTTTCTTCTCCTTTATTTTTTTTTTTTTTCCACCAGAAATGTCAGAAAGTCTGCTGACATTTTAATTCCTTTGTGATAGGCTGGGACTTGAGAGCCAAATCCTGTTGCCACTGTAGCTGAAAAGATTTTTCCTATCAATTGTAAAGGGAGAGAACCCATCTTACACTCTGAAAAAAAAGAAATGAAATGTATTCTTCTAATATCTTGAGGCTGGTTACAGAACAAAACTCTCATGCCCTGTTAGATATTTTTTTCTTTTCAGTTTACCATAGCATAACAAAGAACAGTTAGTAAAACTGACCGAATTTGAAGTAAGACTTTGCTGTTGCGCTTGTTGTCTAGTTCTGTATTCTGGTGAAAGTTGCACAGTACTATTCCATGCTCTCTTCTAGTCACCTAAGTTTCAAGATGTCCAGTCTGCAACCTTAAAGTTTTCTTTTAAACACTTGTTGACTTATATAATCTGTCCATGCCTTTGAAAACTCTATTAAACACTGTGATCCTGCTTTTAGTGATACGTTTGGCAAAAAAAAAACAAAAAAAAATCAAAAAAACTCATTGTCTTTAGTAGGAACACAGGTCCATAAAGTAAAGGATTAGCTTCTACTCTCATTACACTAGTTGTGTATTGATATAACTCCAGTGACTTTATAGTATGCGTTTTATAAAATGCTGGCTCAGAGCAGCAGCAATGAGTTAGGTCTACAAATTCCACCTACAACATGAACGATCATATATTTCCTTCTCTGTGTGGTGTGCTTAGGGATTTACTTCATGGTTTTAGCTTAATAAATTTATTTTCCCTTACAGAGTTGTTCCCTTATGAAGTATTCATTTGTAAAGCATTAAATTTGTACACAGGGTTGTTAAAAACCAACGGAGTAGACATATTTGCTTAATAGTTTTATTCTTTCTTGCAGGTTCTATAATCATATTTCATCAATTGGTACAACAAAACATATTTCTATATGAAAACCAAAACAAAAGGGATTTGTTGAGCTTGTTGCATGGTAAATCTATTTGGTTTATTCTTGGTTTACTGTTAAATATTATACTGCATTTGTTTAAGCAAACATCGTGTATATTGTGTTTTCTAGCATTCCACACAGAGCAGCTTATTGTTGTGTCCTTTAAATATGGGAAATAAAAATGTTTTCAGTTTGCTATTAAAAAATTAAAAAAAGGCGATTAAGAAAGGGTACTGCTATATTACATAGCCCAGGAAATATTGGCAGCATGCTCTTTGGCTTTCATCCGTAGAACTGCAATGCTTGAGGACCTCCTTTCAAACTCCGGCTTGGTTTCAAAAGCATGTCCATTGGTTGCCCCAGAAAGTAGAGAGTCAGTGAAAAAGTTATTGAGGGGCACGTGGCTGAACTGATTCTGGTGGTTTGAAAAGCCTGTGTAGCCAGAATCTGTCCGGGGTGAATGGGAATAAGGTGTCATACAGGAGGATGTGTCTCTTGGTAGCATGCAGGAAGTAACCACAGAACCGCTAGCCGTATTCCCTGCCCACAGATTGTTCTGAATCTGGAACATATAAAATGAATAAGATTCAGTTTAGATAGTTCATCTTTTGTTTTCTGCAATGCTTAGTTTGCTTTACTTAATACATCCATTACTAATTCTTCTCTAAAACAAGCCAAAAGTTCTTAATTAGTTCTCTGCAATAATACTAGAAAGCACCAAGAAGACATTACCTGAGTTAAGAAGACATTACTTGAGTCAAAATACTAGATTGTTCACTTAAAAGTAAGGGCTGCTGAATCCTATTCCTTGCTCTGTCATCTATTTGCTTTGTGGCTTTACCTGGAGCATTTACCATTGGACCTCAGGTTGCCATCAGCCCAGCCAGTCAGTAAAATCAGTGGAAGCACACAAATGATTTCAAAGAAAAGGTGTCAAAAGAATGCACAGTATCATATCTGTTTTCACTGTAAAAGCTTCTCTTCATCACAATTTTTTCTTATGATAATTGTAGGAAATAGTATAAAAGGGAGAACAAAACAAACCAGGATTTCTCAAGCAATAAAACCCAACAAGTATTTGCAAAATTAAATATTGAGAATCCTCGTGTAATTGCTTGAAAACAAATTAATCCATAAAATACAGGCATGGTTGATAACACATCTGAGTTTTTCCTAAAGTTGCTTCAGAGATGGTTTTAAGGTAAAATTTTTTTCATAATATTTTTATACAAAATTATATTTGAGGGCACTTTTTTTCAGTCTTAACTGGGTGTGTTGTGCACCCCTGGAAAGTGTTGCATGACAGACTAGGACGCAAACTTTGTGGTTACCAGCAACGTCTGCTGAAGATCTGCAGTAACCATGTATTCAAGCTTTGATGTGTAACGCCTTCTATACTTGGCACTCACTTACACAAAGCTTTATTCTGAGTTTCAGGCTGTCTCCTATCATCTATGTATAGATGCTATTTATGGATAGGTATTCTTCACTTATTTCACACTAGATGATTAGACAGAAAGATTTGCAAGGCCTAGCACAAGTCAGCTCCTGTCATTATCTGAGACCATGCATTCTTTCATTCCTCCTTTTTGCACTTTGATATAATCAAATTTCACCGTCAGCAGCTGTCCTGTTTTTTAGACTCTATATCCCTCTATCAGTCCTATATGGGTATAATTTCTGGCATACTCTAACTTCCTCAGTCATTTCCCGCTTGCACTCACTATTATACAAAATATAGCTTTATATTTCTTCTCCGCTTTTACTTATATCTCTTTCCTGAATGCTGATCTTTCTTAAATGTACAAATATAGTTATACAAGACATTTGTAACTCTCCTTCACAATACAGAACTTCTTGCCAGTAACTATATTTTTTTCTTTCTGTTTTACTTTGCAAAATTTGTCTTCATTCTAAGAATCTGTTGCGTTTTCATTATATCACTGCTCTGATGCACTGGGATTGAGCCCACATGTCTTTGTTCTCAGATATACGTTGGAGCAATTGAAATTACTCTTTGGTTAGAACTGTAAATTTCCACTTCAAACTTAACTTTGTCTTCATGTTCCAAATCCATAGACAAAGGAAGCTTGGCTTTTAAGGTATGTAGGTTATCTCTAGCTGAGTGGGGTTTTTTTCTGCCTAACTAAAGATCAAGGCACTATGAATTATGACAGACACACACATACACACACAGAGAATGGAAACATTTTTCTAGTGCTAAGTTGTTTTCTTTTTCCCATTGTATTTGTACTTTGCAGTAACACATATCCACCAAGCCACCAACAAGCTAAAGAGATAAATTATGGTTCACTGAACTAATCTAGCTGAGATCTAGTGCAGATAGGGAGGTAGAAATGCAGTCTTATTTTAAAAGTTAATATTTTGAACACCTGTATTAGCAGGGGTCATCAGGAGCCGACAAATTAATTTGGGCTCCTTAGCAACTCCAGCAGCAAAAAAAAAGAACCAGTAGATGCTCCATTCTGGTTTTCTTCCTCCCCAAAAGGCTGGGGAAAAGTCATGTGTTAGCAACACATGTCCCCAAAAGCCTGGTCAGCCCAACTCGTTGTTCACACAGATATGCAAATGTACAGGCACACACACTCTCACAGTCATTCACGTGAATGCAGCTTGACTTTCCACATACACACACAGACACTAGTCGGGCACACCTCAGACATCTGCTCCTGCATGTCTTAGGTGGTCTGCTGAGAGGTAAGGGTGCCTGGGGAAGAATATTGAGGAATTTTCTTCCCTCTTGTCGGCCTCCTGAGATCTACAGGAGGAAAGCGAGTCTAATGAGAGTTTCAGAACTTTCTAGTTCCCATCCTTCCCTCCTATTTTCAGCAGTTTTTAGAAGACTCTCAAACATCAACCCGTGGGAAACTCTGCATCTCGATATGCTGCTCAGTTGCCTTAATTAATGCATCTGCGCCGTTTTTTACTTATAATCAGACCTTTTCTTTTTAAATTTTTATGGAACAGGTGGTTTATCTGGGGATTAAAGGACACATCTTATCTGAACCTACATGAACCATTGTCATGCTCAAGAAAGTTTGCTGCATTGAACCACACATCTATTATGGCTCATAAGGTTTACTGACTTCTCAGACTTAATGAGTTTGGAGCTACAAGGCATGTGATTAGAGTGCAGAGGGGACTAGTAAAGAAGATTGCAGCTGAAAGCCTGTAAGATCCAGAGAACATCTTTGTTTAAAAGCCCAAGCTGCACACATTCTGTCTCAACCATGATCTGAGAAGATCAGAAAACCAGTCATCCATGCAAAAATCATCTTCTTTTTTCTTTCTTTTTTCAGGATCACTAGAAGTTTAAATTTTACTTTATTGTATCTCACAGTTACGTATACGTTTTTTGCAGAAGCAATAACAGATTAAGGAGCTGTTGTTCTATCCCTTTCTTCCTACAAAATGAGTCACCCATACCTATTTCCACGTTGTTCCATTTCAGTTTGTTTTGCTGGTACAGCTCTTTACTGAACTGAAACAGGGAGCTGATACAGCTAAAAAAGAATTCAGGGGAAGAAAATAAATAAAATTAAATATTTTAAACACATGCACACAGAACCCCATTCTTTCTGATGCTATTTCCAGGCCTAATGGTTAGTCTCAGAAACTTCACAACAGGATGAATTTGCCCAGGGAGAGACAAGTTCATCTATGCAGCATCTAATAGAGGAGCTAATTCTGAAGAAGCTAACTCAAAGTCTCATTTATCTGACTTACTAAGATTTCTTTCCAAGAAACAGTATGTCAAATGCTGCAGTTCCCAGGCTGCACAGATATCATTATGTGAAGAATTTTCCAAAAACATCTGTTTTAATAGGAGCACTCACAAGTTTGCCTTTAATACAGTCATGATGGGAAGACTTCAAAAGGTTCAGAGGCTCAGTCTGAAAGTGCCCAATAACCTATATGGTCTGGATGTATCACAAAGTCACTCTTTCCTTCCATATTTCTAGTAGTTTGGATTGCAGTAAACTAAGTTTAGTGCCACCAATTTTCCTGATATTTTTATCCTAGGCAAATGTCATTCGATTTAACTTCAGTGAGATTGCACAGGTGTAAATGAGAATTCAGTTGCAAATCCTAAAACATACCAATGTCTTGTTAAAGAAATATATGAACAAGTGATTCATTCCTAAAATTTTCAAAACAGTGCCCTAGGTTTCTTCCTTAGACGAAGGAATCCAAAATAATAAACTTAATTTCAGAAATGCCACAAGATGCTAGGAAAGCTTTACATTTTCTCTCATGAGACAGTTACACGTTTCAAAAGAATCAGTCATAGTTTCACTCATATCAACTTTTTTTTCAGTTGGTTGACTGACTTCACTTTTGGCGTTAGATTTTCATTTCTTAGCAAGGATTTACAACATAAATGTCTTGTAGTGAAATTTAGGTGCAGAAGGCATTCCTGTATTAAAAATAAATATAGTAATATTTTACAATAAGTCAAAATTATAAGACCTTCTTTTGGTATGTTGGAAGGAAAAGGGACATTATGTACATGAATTTAAACAAAATATTTTTCCTCTTAAACTCTTGTGTGATCCATGAACTATATAAAAGGCAATTCAGAGTCAGTGAATGAGGCTATACATACAGCACATCTCTGGTTTCTGTTAACATCACAAACAACTTGAGCTTTGCTCTTGTGGTTACAGTGAAATTACCAGAGCCCTTCAATATATTTACCTACTGTACAGTTTATACACAAACACACACACATGTACACACCCTTCCTGATAGCAAAAAGAAGTAGGATTTCATAGCTGTGAGAGAGTTATGGTTGTTAACATGGTTATGATATCATTTCCTAAGTATACGACTTTCTACTTGACACTGCAGAGGAAAATTAGCTGAGGTAATTGGTCATCCCACCCGGTGTCTTTTTTCCTCTTGAAATTTCAGCCTTCTGGAGCTTCAGCTGTCTTCCACAACACTTGGAGAAATCACATAAACTCAAATCCCCACATTTTCTGAGAGTCTTACTATGACTTACCCAGCTTTGGTTCTCCATCACCAAATGTCTTGTCTCATGATATTTGAGCCACCTGCCTACTCAGACTGGAGTCTGTTTCCAACATGAGGACACATGGCTTCTATTTGAGTGGACATATGTTTTATTGTTTCAGATGGGAAACAAAATTATAATATTTTTAAAATTTTCTAGATATGAAGTAATAAGTTGTTATTTGTGGTTTTATTATTATATTACATAATGTATGTTATGTCGTGTCATGTTATACGTTATTATAATCAATCTAACAAGTAATTAGAAACTAACATTGACTGTTTTCAGGATGTTACTGGGCATTGCAAGGGAGACAACAGTGGCAGTAACTAAACAGTTAAGAATTTGCTTAATCATAGAAAATGTGAATGTCAAAGAGGCTTATTTGCTAAATTTTTGTCACTCCCCTTTGCGTGAAGCTACAATCCTTGCACTGTGAGAAAACATAAAATCTATGCTAGCACAAAGAGCTACTTTAGGCAGATTAAATGTAATAGCTGTTAAACTGCTCAAAACCGCTAGTTTACAACTCATGATCTGCAGGCTGTTCCTAGTCCATCAGCTCAATTAATCCGGTCTGCCATTTGCAGCAATATTTTTTTACTGGAAGGCTCTTAAGAATGGAATCCAAATTATGGGCAGAGATTTACCTGTAATTCCTGGGTTTGAATCATAGACTCCCAGAATAATTTAAACTGAAAAAGGACCTCTGGGATTTTTATTCTACACCCTTGCTCACAGGTAGCACTGAATTTAGATCAGGTTACTTATAGCATATCTAGACAAGTTTTGAGTAGTTTAGCTACAGAAATACAGGAACTTCTAGAAACAAATTGTTCCAAGGCTTTACCACTCTTGTTTTTTTTCATTTAAATCTAGACAAAAGGCTTTTTGGTGTAATTTCTGATCATTTTTTAGGAGAAAATGGACCTAATGAACACATGAAGATCATCTGTACTGGTTTGGGTTCAGCTACTTATTGAGTTGCACACAACATTTTCAGATATGTCCATAAAATGCAAGTTGGCCCTTGGTAAGAAGAGGCTCAATGTTACAGCTCTAAAATGTGTGATAGTCTCATTCAGTCCACATTTAGACCTTAAAAACAGTGAGTAAAATAAAAACACGTTGCTTTGATTCCATGCTTAACAAGCTTGCTCAAGTGCAAAATAATGCAGAATTCAAAAAGTCATCAATCTTTCATTCTTGTATAGGATGTTTTGTATCTAAACTGTAACTTCTCCCTACTGCAATTTCAGGGCCAGTTACGATAAGAATTAATTATATTACACTTCTGTGATAGAATTAAAGACAAAATTTCATACTTTAAAAAATACTATTAAAAAGTTTCTATCTCAGAAAAAAATGGATTTGCCTTATAACTGAGCCCCAGGCAAAGTCACTCACACGCTTAAAGAAATACACGTTTCATAAAAAAAGTAGTAAAGCAACAAACCAAATGTTGAGACTCTGAAGGACCACATACAATGATGGTTTAGAACCAGGAAAAAAAAAAATTACAGTGCACAAACTACTTTGTGTGGAACAGACACCACCCAAAAAGATTAGAAGTGTTACTCTTGTTGAAAGATCAGCCACAGCAGTGCAACAGTCAGCACATATGCAGCAAAGCAATATACCATCCAGGTGGTGGTCCAGCCTGAGCTCCACGCTGTCACAGCTAGACAGCATGAGTATATGATAAAACTTCTTTGAAGCTAGCTCAGATATGTCTACCACATCTACTCCTACTTAATCAGTGTACCCATAGCCTTAATGAACTATTGTGATTAACTGTCATTTATATGTCTACTACAGTTAAAAGAATTTTAAAGTCATATAACATGTGGTGTCTAATATATGCCATATGAAAGATTTAATTGGACCATGTAACTTTGATTATTGCTAATGAGAATTACCCATATGTACTAAGGCAAGAGCAGAACTGTAATGATGATCCAAGGACTTAGTACATAACACATGTATACTGATACCACTTCTACACTCTTTGATTGCCAAAACAAATCGTATGATGCCATGCTGTTTAACATATTTAATTTGATTTATCAGTCTGGTGGATGGAATGTAAACTTCAGCCTCTTCCTTCTACATTTGAGGTTTCAGCATTCTCCCTTCTCTCTACACTTCCCATATCATTCCAGTTCCCCTACCTTTGAAACACTTTTGTCTGCTTGGAATTCCCACCTGCACTGGACTGATATTTTCCATCAAAAAAGAAAAAAAAAATTTAAATTCAGTCCTATACAATTCTTGCCTGCATTTTCAATTGAATAAAGGAAGCAAACAATACATTTCACACATGATAGTAAAAGTATAATGGTGTGACAGAAAAGACCCTTTCAAAAGAACTTAGAAGAAGGACACAAAGCAGACTTGAAGAGCAAGCTAGAAGATGCAAAGTATGAAAATAGCCTACGTAAGGAAAAACATCACCCTTTATATCTGTTTTTCAAGGATACAATTTAATGTTTATTTGCATACTGATGCACTTATATTTAAAGATAAGACCTCATAGCAACCTTACAATACTTAAAGGGGGACTACAAAAAAATCTAGAGGTGGACTTTTTTACCTTATACTTTAGGAAGAGAAAATGTAATTGACCAGATTTTCACCAATTTTAAAAATAACCAATCTCTGGCATAAGAGATTTGGTTAAGTTTCCTGAACACAGATGTCTATCTGGCCACCATCTGCCTCCCCTAAAGGATGCATATTTCATGTAAGTCCTATTCATCAGCACTGTAAGTGTCTCAGATGTCATAAGACATCTTTAATAACACTAGAAACTGAATTTAGGTAACTGAATCAAGTACTGTTTATGTACTAGCATTTACTGAGATAAGTTGAAGTAAACACCTCCATGAAGTAAATCTGCATTCATTTGCCAGCCGATGTTATGATGCTGCCTCTTAGCTTTCATACCGTCAGCAGAATATTACTAGTTAATGAGTCTCAAAGTGTCTGGGGCAAGATTTTACCAGTGAAAATTTTTTCTGAGTGTACTTAAGATGACTTAGACCACATGTTGCATTGGCAAGAGAAACTTGAAGCTTAAATACTGAAACTAATGAATCTGAAATCTTTTACTAAAATGAATGAAAACTATTGTAAATTATATTTTCTTGGAAAAAAACTGGTTTTCGGTATAATGTTTTCAAAAGTTAAATATTTAATCTGAATGAAAACTTAACAATGTTGTGGTATTTTTAATGTTAAAGCCTAGAAAAACACACATGGATAATAGATGATTGTCTTGAAATATTGCACTAGCTGTTCTTCTCTGCAATCCAGGTGTTACTGGAATAATTACTGGAAGTTGTGTATTTGCAGAATTCGGACAGTTCAAGAGATAGTAAACTTCTTGGCAGGCATCTGAGCAACCATTTTGCACAATACGCAACATGTAAAGTTAATATAGTGTAAAAATAAGTAGGGTTGGACTGAATTGACAAAGCACACAATTATGACCTAGGTTTAAAAAAAAAAAAAGAGAAGAAAGAAAAACACAATCAAAAACAAAACAACAAAACCTAAACATTTTATTACTATTTCTAAGATAAAAATGTACATTTTAATAGCAAAATTAGATCATATTATTGAAATTAGGGTTGGACCAGACCACCTCCAGAGATCCCTCACCATCAACCATTCTCTGATTCAGAGCCAACCTTCTATCTGCAATAAGCTGAAAAGATCATTTCCTTGTTGGAAATCCTTTTGGGTTTATACAGTTACATAATGCATAGCAGCATCATGTTCTTAATTTGTATTTGATGAAAATAATTGGTGAAGAGACTAAGCAGGGGTCTCCACATTCTCTGTTGACTGAAAAAGAGACTGATGTTTTTTGCTGGAATGTAAGTTAGATGTCTGTTTTGTGAACGTATCTATGGTGGGATTCAAAACAGATATCTTCAAGCTACAAATTCCTATAATGCACACCAGAAAATCACATTTGTTCCTGTTCCTTCTGCCACACAGCAGTGAAGATCTCAGCTTGATTTAATCGTTTTTCAGCATTCATGCTATGTTTTTTTGCCAGCAACAGGGAGTCTGTTTTTTCCTCAATGTTAATAAAGGCTTCATAAATAACCTTTAGTGATCTGTGTTCTACAATCCCCAAGAAAAACTATTTACTCAAAAGTATGGCAAAGGTTGTCTAACATTTACTCATGTCAGTGTCACAATAAAAGTGCTTGTACATGGGGCGTGGGGATGGGAATAAAAGATAAAATGGATATTTGATTTCTTTTCTTGCATTAGCCACACTGAAATGGTGGAATTGTTTTGGAAATAAATGTATAACACTAAAATAAAACATGCAGATAACAATTTTAAATATCTCTTTCTGCCTGGACTGTGGGATAGATGAGTTTACAGTCAGTTATGTACTGTATATTTATTTTCCACAAGTGAGGCATTTATAAATGGACAACTAGTTTAAAAGATTTGAATGTAGAGATGTTAGTGGTCATTGCTTTTAATAGAGATTTTAATTGTTTCCACTATTCTCATTAGAAATGTTATGCATATGATACAGATATGGTTTTATTGAAGATGAAGATGTAAGAATGTGAAACTATGAAGAATTATCACCAGGTTAGCAAGAATGTGAACTTACATTGTTCTAATTGCCTGGACACATCTTCATATTCCACTATACAGCAAAGTTGTTACCTTCTTCACTGAGAAGTAAAACACCTTGTTTTTATCATGTAGCCAAACTATGAATTCAAGTACTCAATTGAAATAGTCAACGTAAAGTGAACTCACACCTTGCTCCTGTTCATGAAGTATGGTACAACAAAACTTTCTTGTTCAGATGACCAGGCTCAATTATATGTTTATGCCTGTCTGTTTACTTGTGGTGTGTTAGTCTGCAGTTGTAGGTGAGTACTACATATTGATGTTTATGAATGATTACGCATTTTATATCTCTACATATTTTAGAAATGCTTTATTTAAGATTATGGTACCAACGTTTCCATTTCAATCTCCTGATTTTAAGAACTTATGAATTAATGATAGAAAGTTTGGCCAGGCTGAAAATTAGATGTCATCTGGCCAGGAAAGTATTTTTGTTTGGGTTTTTTTTTTAATCATAAATAGAAAGGCAGTGAATTCACTCCTCATTTTATCAAACTGAAAGGACAAAGTAGGTATTTCATTGGGATTGGACTTTAATGAGTTATATTCTCATATAATTTAAAAAAGTGTTTATTCTTTTAAAAACATTCATTTTAAGAAAACCATCCTCTGTGCTTACCAGTGCCTTGCATTATTCTATTATCTTATGCTAATTAAGCCTTCAGTTGGGAAAATTTCTAGATTATATCCTCCTAAAAATACAAGATGAGCTTGAAGATACAAAATTTAGTCTAGATTATTGAGTCAGGAATAGAAAGCCCAAAGCTTAAGTACTATGGGTTGTATCATCTATTGTGATGCTATAGGTAAGTCAGGAAGGACTTCAAAAGATACTTGAACACCTTGAGTGACATCTGTGAATGACTGAGCATGTATGTCTTTGTGAGTCTGCCTAGGAGTGCTTAAGACCCTTTTGCATAACTCCACTTATAAAGGTCTCAACCAAGTGTTGGGTCTTCCTACTTAAAAACTAAACGTGTCATGCAATGGTTGCTGATGCAACTTAGGCTAATGCACATTATGTAAGAGAGCCAGTCAAACATAAATGCTACCAAATGTGAAATGGTTGTGCTCATACTCTGAGCTGCTGCAACACAAACTAGCCTTGGCCCAGGCACCAAAACTAGTAGCATGCAACCTGCTCAGACTAAAAGCATTTTAGGCTAAGTAGATGATGCACAAGCCCAAGGCCTCTGTTTCAAAGCTACTCACATTCAGCCAACATAGAGCATGCTCAAAGCAAGCCCACACAGAATATGACTGTATTCTTAAGGCTGTCAGAGACCTTGGTTCCTAATGAACTAGAGAAGCATCTGGACACAAGCAGTGGAAGGACTCTACCACAGGGACCTATACAAGATTTCTGCTTTGTACGGTACACTTCTTTTTTTTTTAGTTATGTGGTAAAAGTAATGAGAAGATAAAGACATGGAAAACAATACTTCAAAATAAAGGTATTCAATGTACTAAATCCAGCAAGCAGAAAAACAATAGCAGAGAGGGAGGCAAGGCAGTAAATCAAAGGACTGGAAAACAGAGACAGAAGATTATGATCTTATTACACAGTATACCTTACTATATATTAACAGAGCACAGAAAAAGAACAACAAACAAATAAATAATCAAACAAACTACTACTGTCCAAGAGAGCTTTCTTGCGTCTCTACCTCCCTCTCTCAGCTGTATACAGTCAATTCTCATTGCGTGTGGCCATAATATGGTTTCATGCCAGTAGAAGACTTGTTGCATTTAACGGTCTATTGAGGTCCATAAAGAAATGGTGCATGATTAATACATCAGAAGGAAGTTGTCTACAGATCACATGGTTTACACTTCATTTTACCAAAGCATACAAGACCAGAGTTGTTAAGACACTTTTGCCTGTGATTATAAATAGCTCAGAAGGGAAATCCTGATCTTATTGTGGTCAAAATTACATCATTCTTGTCAATATCATGTCTTTAACCTTCATTCAGAATTTGTGAGGACCTAAAAGTGATTCAAATCCCCACATAGTTTTATGCGCAAAAAAGGCTTATCTGTATAACTGTATTGCCAGCCATTTTCAACACATAAATGACACAAAATTCTGCAGCTCCTAAACCTGCTATTTAAAAAATATTTATTTCAAAAGTTAATTATTCAAATTAGATGTTAGAACTATTGTTCACAGGGGCAGGTCCTGTGAGTGTCTAAAGAACACAGAAAATAAAACACACAAAAGTCTTCATTCATCTTGTGTGTATTGTGTGCCTAGGGATGGAAGAGAGGGTAAATGTAGAACCAAAGTACTACTTGGATTTTACCATACCTGAGGATAGCTGTCAGTCCTTGGAAGAACGGATATATCATAAGTGGCAGCAAAATGGCTCTTAGCTTGCTGGATCTGACCGTAGCGTTCTCTTTTCCTCCATTTTGCTCTTCGGTTCTGGAACCAAACCTATAGCATATGAGGAAATACTCATCAAGGTTAACGTAATTACACACTGTGCAAAGAGTCTTAGGAAAAATCCAAGAGATTTTGGACAGTAGCTTTTTTATCTAAGATAAAAACAGTAGCTGTTTATCTAAGAAAGAAGTTCTCCACTTGTGGATGAATTTCTTATAGTTTCAACCTTTTCAGTGTCAGACCTATTGGAGTTATTTCTGGCTATTTTAAAAGTTTACACTTTTTCCTTTCTAGTGCCAAAAAATGAGAAGCAAAAAAGATCAGTCTGTCAGACAGTGAAAATTTTGACAGAGTTCAGTTCTGTAGAGGAAAATTAACAAGTCAAATCTTAAAGAAACTTAAGAAACTTCCTCTTATTTTCACATGCCCACCCACGAGGTATGACTATATGTCATCTGCCTCCTAAAGGTATACATAATTATCAAGAGTAGTAATGAAAAGGCAGGTTAAGCTGGTAGCAGGACAGTAGTCTGTACTGCAGAAAAAGTTTCTATAAGGAAAGCTAACAGGGCAGGAAGATAATAAAAAAATCATACAAACACAGTTTTAAAACTGTTGTACCATTTTTTCACATTTGTTTAAGTGATATCTGTTTCTGACAATGGAAAACTAAAGAATAGCACTTTGCATTTAGACCATGAAATAATTTAGACCCCAAGCAATGACTTCTTGTCAACTGAAAGCTGTTTTCTTTATGCTTCAATAAACTTTGGACTGTTCTGTAATATTTTGAGCACCGGGTGTTACCTCAAAACCTATTACATGCACAGTTCTTGCTGTGCTGGTATCTGTCATTGTTTTGTTGTCTTCCAAAAAACTTTCCTTTTTCCTTTCGAACAGTTTAGTTTGGACTGGCTAAGACTTACCCTGATGAATTAAAGGGATTGCAAAGAAAAGTAGCTGTTGCTTTATTAAAGTAATATTATCCAACTACAACTTTGTTGTTCAGCTATGAGTAAACAATTTCTTTAAAAGAATTTACACTACTAACAGTAATACATACATAAAGAGATTTTTGTTTTATATATAGACACTGCCTGTGAATCCCATTTTGAGGGATTTTTTCTGATCCCTGATGGTCAATATTTAAAATAACAGTTTGCCTTATAATTCAGTTTTTGCCTTGATCTTCCGAGAACTCAACTGTCTTTTGATTCTGCTTAAGCTACTAGGGCATAAATTTCCTCATTTTAATTCCCAAGGACTTGTTGCTAATTTAGTATGTGTAACCTTTTAAAAGGTACTCGGCAATCAAAGCAAGGCCCATGCATGTAACTACTGAGTATATATTGTTAGGGACCTTGTTGGTAAGTTTGTGTTATTTACAACGGCTGAGGCTCAGCAAAAAGAAAAGAAAATGAAGAAAAAAAAATCTGTCTCCACAGAAGGCATCAAAAACACACTAAGGGAATTTAATCATGAGACTCATTGAAAAAAGACCTTGACAATCTCCTTAAAATGGGTGCCAATTACTTCACTGACATGCAGCAGGAAAGAGAACAACTTAGATAAATTAGGTTCAGGTTGGCGCTCTCTGCATGTATGCAGGACAAATATTAAACTGGATGTTGATGAAATGGCGGTGAAGGGAAATGTGGGTAAGGTATCCAGCTGATCACTCTGGTAAACTAAATCAAACAATTTGCTTGAATTCACAGTAACTAAATGAGAAAAAAAAAGCACACGTTCCTTTCCTTTGACAATCCCCCAAAACGTTTCTGTTTACATCACTTTACTAGAAACTGACTCTTGGCAGAGATAAAATAACCATTTGCCTCCACAAAGCAATGTAAAAATCTGCTGCTTGTTATCCTTGAATTGCCAGATGCTTGCTTCTAATGACGTAAGGTCTTTTAAATTGCTTAATCTTGTGATGGAATACTGTTGCTACTCTGGATAAAAATGATCACCATTTCCTTTCATATTTACTGTATGAGAAATGCAAAGAAAAAGGAGAACATGTTTAAATAAAATAGAAACACACAATCTGTGAAAGTCTGATGCAGACATACGTGGTTTTACTTTTACTCTATTATTTTTAATACTTTTACCATACAAAGCTTCTAAAACTTTGAAAATGTGACAAAAAGTCAGTTGACACATTTTAGCCCAATTCTCCCCTCCCTGTTCTGACTATTAATGTTCTCTTGGAGTAGTTCTCATTATCCCAGAACTATGCAATTGTAAGGACAGTGTTTTAACATTGTGCAAGCTTTTTTTTTTTTTTAAATCAAGACTAAATGTGAACAAATGGAGGTCATACTTGGAAAACTGTATGAAATTCAGAGGGAGAGGGATTGCACAGAGCCTGAAGAGTTAAAAGCCACTGAACTAAGCTCCACCAGCATAGGCAATATTCTATCAATGTAACTGACATATAATTTTTCACTCTATTTTCCAGTAACAGTGAATGTGCTGTCTGCTTGAATAGACATGAAAAGAACACTCCTTTATAAAATTAACTAGCTGATTTAGTTTCTGAAAGTGGTCCTGGTTTAACTTCAGTTGCATGCGTGCGCACTGACGTCTATTTCTTTATATGCATGTGTGCATGTGTTTGATTACAAGTTGTGAAGTTGTTATCATATTCAAGTCTCTAAATTAAAAAAATTCATCCCAGTCTGTAAGAATTGACAGGACTGCTATTCCCCAAACTGAAATGATGAGTATTACCAGAATAGAGAAAATCTCTAAAAATAGGATAAGCTCGCGAAATACAGCTCACACCCTTTTCTAAGGGAAAATCTCTAAACAGGGAAAGGGCTGTATTTCCTGGATATTTAGCTTCTTTTCCCACCATTATACATCTGAAGCCATAAATATTGCTGAGATTACTCCGCTGAATGCACATGCTGAATGAATCAACTCTGTACGCAGTTAAGACACACAAACACTGCACTAAGCGGTCAACAGTACATTTTGTTCCAAAACTTAGAATAACATTGTCTATCAGATATGCAAGTTTAAAAAACAGAAAATATACTTCCCAAATTTGTTAAGCTTATTCCATGCAACAGAAGTGAAATGATAACATCCTTGCTCTACACAAGACACAAAGACACACATACATGTGTATTTATATAGATTTGTGTATGCGCAGTTTCACTGCATACTCTGAATAAAATAAAGGAATTTGATTCCTTTTTAAATTGTGCTTTTCATGCTGCAACACACACAGAATCTTCTGGGTCCAAGTTCTACATCATCATCAATCTAAACTACATGCAACTCTTTAATGGGATCCTTACATGCAACACTTTATGCAATCACTGCCTAGAACTCTGACAGTAAAACAGGACTACCAGAGAGCAAGACTGTTTTACTATTGATGTTGTTTTCTCATCCTTTAAACAAGTTTCTAGAACAGCAACACAAACTATTAAAAAAAAAAAAAAAAAAACCAAGTTATTTTAGTATTGCAGCATAACAGCTCGCATCCGTAAAGAAATAAAGCAAAATGAGCTATTTGCTTTAGCTTTATGGGCTTTTGTATGATCCCCAAGAGTGTCATTTGCCAGTTCCTACAATGCACAACTTGTCATGGAAATGCTGAAGCTGGGTTCCTACCTGGACTCTGGCCTCAGTGAGCTCTGTTCTCAGAGCTAGCTGTTCTCTTACATAGACATCAGGGTAGTGAGTTTTCTGGAATACTTTCTCCAGTTCCTCCAGCTGCAAACTGGTGAAAGTTGTTCTGTGTCTCCTTTTCTTGCTGCTGGAGACATTGCTGTCACACTTATCACCAAGTTCATCCAGTTCCCCCTTCTCCTGCATCCCTTTCACCGGAGACATCCTGAGATTGTTGCAATTGTCCATGGGCCTGCTCATCTCTGTGTGAAGAGGCTGTCCTTCCACTTTAGTAATCCCATAGTTCACTGTACGCAAGGTAGGGGAGGGAAATAACTGGTTAAAGGGGAGGTTTTAGATTCAAGAGTTTATATAAAACAGTTTCACAAGGAACCAGATTCTATGTGGCTGCGTATTTCTATGTGAGATCGCGGAAAAGGAATCTGTAATATTAACCACATGTGGAATAAAAGTACTAAATCACATTGAATTTTAACAGAGAACTGTATCTGAAAATATAATCTAAAATCTTTCAGTGTAAGGAGACTGCATGAGAGTACTTGAATATTTTTGCTCTGCCACAAAAGTAGTTAATAATCCATGAAATCACCTTCAACTGGAGCTGCACAGATAAGGAATCTTAGCCTAAAACAGATTTTTGTGTAAATGGCATAAAGCTACCGACAAACATGCCTTTAAACTTGGAGGTAGATATGAAAAAACCTAAACCTTACTTCTACGAAAATAGAAAATAACTGTGAAGCGAGCTAAATATCTGTAAACTGACAATTCAAGAAGCAAATGAAACCGAAAATTAATTTCACTTTAAAAACTCAATAGATTCCATATACCTTTTCTTGGATTTGTAAAGTGGAATTTCAATTAAGTTTGTTTCCAATTAAGTTTGTTATGGTTACAAAATACAGAGGGTTTCTGCAAAATGTTAACTTATTAAAAGAGAACATTTCATATACTTTGTATAAGGATTGTGGGAACTATTTGGTTTTAGGTAAAATCTGAGTGGTAGAGATAAGAAATATTCCTCTGCAGCTTCTTAATAAGAAATGAAAACATCACTTTACTATTTATTTTATTTTTACATATCTCACATCACTGAAAAAGTCATGTGATATGTTACAGATTCGAAAAAGCAGGGGTTTTTTTTTTTTTTTCCCTTCTCTCTCAAAACAGGCAAAGAAAGTTTAAAACTGTTGAAATTGAAATACAGAGATGGCATGTAACATACAATGAGAAGCTTGCTTTGGGATATTCTTGTATTCTCAGTCATTTTTTCAGTCTGACCTCATTTTAACCAAACACAATTTTACTTACCATACATAGATAGGAAATGCCCCAAAGCCCCCAGGGCACACACTAAATTAGCTAATTAGGAAAAAACTTTAGTGTATAAATCAATTTTTTATAGGGACTTATTTTGGTTGCACTTGCAAGAATCTGTCCTTATTTCTTGCAAAGAGTTTGATACAAAAATGATGCTCTCAAAACAAATACTTCAGTGCCTAAGATGAAGTCACTAATCTCATTATTTCAGCTGATCTTAACCATGTTTTCAGATTCTGCTGGGAAAATATTTTTGAAATTAACTTTTTCTGTAAGTGATTTTCATCAGGGTGGAATAAGTGGACAAATTAAATTTTAAACTTTTCAAAACTAAAATATTCAAGATCCTCCTTGCCGATGAGCTGGGGGGGGAGGTGGGGGTGGGTAATAATTGTATATATTTAATGCTGTTGTTTGAATTGCTTAAGTCGTTTTCGGTCACTGTGAAGAATCACCATTATGTGTTATTCGGTAACACAGCAGGAAAAGAAAAGAAAACCCCACTATATTATCCTCGCAGAGCGTTATTTGAAAGACATGACTAAGTGACCTCCCATTCCCACCCTGTGGCCGTAGCCGCCGGCCAGGAGCCCTCCGTGCCGCCGTCCCGCGGACACCGACACCGGCGCTGCAGTTTCCAGCGACTTTGCTGGGTGAAAACGCCGGCCCCGAGCCCCAGTGCAGCGGAGAGCCCTGAGCCATCCCGCACCCGCCGGCCGCCGTCCCTCGGACACCGCGGGGCAGCTGCGGTTCTTCCCTGCCCCTCTGCTCTCCTGCCGGCTGGTCGGTCGGTCGGTAGGTCCTTGGGGCGGGCGGCCCCGGATCCCTGCGGGCTGCGCCTGTGAGCTCTGGGCTGTGCTTTCTGCGTCCTGCCGCTCCCGCTGGGTCCCGGGGCCGGCAGGAAGGGCAACAGCGGGAGGGGCAGCACCAGCAGACCAGCAAGGCAGCACCAGCAAGCCCTTCGAAATAGGAGATCGCCTTTTTCTGGTGGTGGTATTATTAGTATTATTAATATTACTGATATTACTGTTGCTGTTATTACTATTATGATTGTTGTTATTATTATAATTATTATTTGCTACCTGACAGCCTCTCGCTTTCCAGCACCCAGGGGCTGTGCAGCTGCTTTTAGTCTCCCATGGAAGAAGCCCCCCAACCTCCCCTGCCTATCTCCAGGGAGGGCAAAGCACAGGAGCAAGAGTAGCAACTCACCGTTGTTGTCCTGGCAGGGTGACGTCCTCTCCAGCCTTACATGATGCTCAGCCCTTTGCAGAGGGTTAAAGGCCTGCACACATTTGCTGCCTGTCGTTTTGCTATAAAAGGACTCATTGTCCAAAGTTTCCATAACGTGCTCCAAAGTGCCGCCTGCTCCCATGTAAAAGTCACTGTTCTTGCTCGCCTGGCTCTTCAGAGCAAACTTCTCACTCAGAAAATCCATAATCATCTAAGGCTGCTTGAGAGCCTCTTCCTTAGACAGAGGCTAGACTGTGAGCAGGGGAGGGAGGGAAAGTGGGTGAGTGGATGGGAGGGAAGAAAGGAGGGAGTGAAAGACGTTCAGAGCTCAGGGAGCTGGCTTGCTTCTGAGCCTTTGATTTGTCTTGTCTTGAAAAGGGGAACCCGAAGTTGCTCTTATATCTTGAAGCTCAGCAGGGCTCCTTATGCAACCTCCCATTTCTAATGAATATGAAAATAGACAAGCCGTGTAACTCCACCCCAGGTCCCCCAAGACCTAATCCCAACACAGGAGGGAGTTCCAGGCCCATTTTCGACAGACAGATCCGTTTCAGACAGACAAACGCACACAAGCGTGCCAGGAGAGTGAGAGGAGACAGGGAGGGAGGGAGGGAGGAGGACGCCTGGAAAGGACACTTCTACTCTGCAACCTATTCGCATTTCTCCAGAGACTCTGGAAAGAAAGTAATCCCTCGTTTCCCTCCCTCTCCTCCCAGCTCCCCGAGAGGCTTACAGCAAGGTAATTTCAAGGGCACATACCCTCAAGTAAAGGATCTTCTTTAATCAGTTTGACTGATACATCGGTAGCTGCAGTCCTCCGATGTTGTAAAATTAAGAACCAGTGTTTGTTCTTTATTGAACAACTCAGAAGTTTGGTCCTAGAATTAAAAAGAGAAAGAAATATTATAGGCGGTTGTTTGTGTAGATGGAACAGAATACAGAGGAACTTAAAAGTAGAAATCTCTCACATCAGAAACCGGTCTGAAACGGAATTTGGCTGCTATCAAACAGACCTCCAGTCTGCCCCTGTGTGCGTGTGCAAAGTGGTTAAAACGGGACCTTTATTTAAAATCTCCTGAAATATTATCACTACCGACTTGAAAACAATACAGAACAATGTAACAAAAAACACCAACAAAACAAAACACACATACACACACAAAAGGGGGGGGGGGAATAAAGCAGTTTCTAAATGAAAATATTGAAACAATAGCCTTAAGTAATAAAAAGAAAAATAAATGAGCAATATATGAGTGCATTTCTATAGGTATTGAAAAGCGGGTGATTTTCATCTAAAGTGTGAGCTTTGAAGTGATCGATTCCTTGGTCCTTTCGCACATAGACAGGATTTAAAACACAGGCAAGAGAGAGATAGGAAACTACTTAGAAAGGGCCTACATTCTAGAGAGGAGCTGCTCCTTGCTTCCCAGTGAAAGGAGTAATCGTCGGAGTTAAGTAAAACCGAGTCTGCGATCAATACGGATTAGTATTTCAGCATCGTGGGCCCGAGCTTGTCTGTTCTGTTAAGGCTATTTCAAAAATCAGTTCAGTGGCCCTTCCCCCATGTGGGGGAAGAAAAAGTGAAGCTCAAATGAGCGGTTGAAGTATAGGTGCAGTAAGGGCCAGCCGGGACTGCTGAGAGCCTTAGAGACCTTTCCTGTGAGCCCAGCCAAAGGTGAAGAGAAGGCCAGTTTAAGTCCAGCTTGTTCCCCGGCGAGCAGCTCCGCTTCTTCTTCATCTGGTCTCTGGTTTGATATTTTCGAGAAGAAAGTGTGGCTAAGTGAGGGATGCCTGTTTCAGCTACAGCGGAGTGGGTATCGCCGGACACGGGCACAGACTGCCCTTCTCTGCCATCACTGCTGGCACTTCCCATCTCCGTTCCGTTTTCCAGCGTTACCTGCATCCGACACCAGCCTCGGCGGCGGGAGGCGCAGACCCCTGCCCCGCTGCTGGCCCCCCGACCCCGACCCTGCTACCTCCCGCCCCGCAGAGGTGTCGCTGGGGAACTTGGGGTGGTTGGAGTGTTCTCGGGGCTGCTGCTCTGCTGTCTAAGGGGAGGCAGAGGTAGAAGAGAACCCCTCAAGCTCAGGGTGAAGGGAAGGGGAAGGGGGGCGGAGGGCGAGCTGTGCAAGCTGTGCGCGGCCAGGTGCGGATGGGTCCGGCCAGCCGCTGCCTCTCCAGGGCGAGGGACAGCACCCGGCCCCAGAAACCGCTACAGGGGAAGGGCCCGTCCCTGGATTTTTATTGAAGAAGCGGCACGTTTCCTCTTTGCACCATTTGGAACAACGTTTGCTCCAGACCCGGGGAAATAGATCCTCTCCCTGCCCCCCGCCGCCTGTATCTCTGTGTGCTGGCGTTTAGGCAGCTTGTTTATAACTATGCCTTAAAAGCACTGAATGCCTTGGGGGAGGGAAAAAGAGAGAGAGAGAGGGGGGAAAAAAAAGAAGGAGCTCTCGGTGTCTTTTAAATGAAAGACACATGCAACGTTGTTGAAGCCTGCAATCAGCTTTTATTCCAATAAATGTCCCTCTTTAAAGGCAGCTGTTAAACTCCAGGGGAGCCAAGGACAAGGAGCATCTCCTGTGCCCGTAAAAACAAGCCAACCCCAGGCGCCCCCAGCAGCAGCAGCGCTTTTTCCAAGGAGGCTGTAGGGAGTGCCGGTGCCTTCCCGCGGGGACACGCGTGTCCCACTGGCAGCCAAGAGCTGCCCCAGCGGCAGCGGGACTCGCTCCCTGCTGGCTGCCGCGCACTCCCTCATCTACCTTCGCCCTGGCCACCCGGCGGGGCTGGCAGTGGAAGCGCCGGCAGCGGCTAGGGATCAGGCTCGAGACAGGCTGCGCGTCTTCTGTGCTACTCCCCCTCTCCCTCCCGCCCCAGCTCCGCTGGCGAAGACAGAGCCCTCCCGCAGCATCTTCACCCCAGCAGTGACTCCACTCGCTTCTCGCCCCGGCTTTGCAAAGCGTTCCCCGGGGACTTTACTGCCGTGGCTTATATACGTAAGCTAACAATATCTGAGTAATAAAGGTGGACAGTGACAGAAATTATAGCCGGAGCTTAAAATAAATCTCTCTCCCCCCACCCCCAGGAAAATAAATAAATAAATAAATAAATAAATAAATAAATAAATAAATCGATAACAAAATAAGTGTGTTGTTCCACATCATTGTTACCTCCAGGGGCCAAATTCTGCTCTCATTTAGCTCTGTGCAACCCAGCTGACTTCAAAAGGAAGGAGAGATGTAACCTAGGGGAGAATTGGCGCCACGTATGGCTTTCGTTCCCCTTAAACGCTTGAAAACAAAAAGCTGACTTCAGCTGACTAAAACCATTTAAAAGGGGTTGGATAGATCCCGGGGGAGAAGGCGGCAAAGGGGAAAAAAAAAAAAAAAAAAAAGAAAGAAAAAAAATTTGTGCTGAGGTGAGACAGCTTTGAAAAGCATCTTTCTTCGGGGACTGCCTCTCTCCGCCAGGCAGCCCGGTTATTAAGAGCTGCGTGCAGATGTGCCGCTGTGTTTCCAGAGATGGAGTATCTCCTAAACCTTCTGTGAAAGGGTGTTATGTGTGATGGAGAGACGTTTCGTGGCCAGAGGTGGTGTGAAGGAGCTAGCCCCTGCAGTGCATAGGAGCTCCTCGGGGGAAGCCTCTCCCCGGAGATAAGCCGGGCGCGCCCTTCGCCCGCGGGTCTCTCCTGCGGGGAAGGCGGGTTGCCTCCCCCTCCGCTTCGCATTCCATTCCTTCTGGAGATCAGAAGTTACAGACCCGACACATCCGAAACAATGAGGATCCTGCACGCACCTCAAGCGTCTCGCTGCCTAAAAGGGAACGGATTTAGGGAAAAAAACGTGCGGGTCTGATTCGGGACCCGCCCGGAACGAAGCAAACGGCCCCGGGGAGGTTAGGGGATGTCGGTACGGAATTCTCAGTTGATGCTGCTGTGGCGACTCTGGGTGGCGGTTTCCAGCCGAAACAGTGAGCCTGCATATTTGAGGATCTCCTCAACAGCTCTCCTCACACCCTTGCGTTTGTTTAAATAAAGTGCGAACGGCGTCTATATGGGCTAGAGTCTCTGTTCCGAATGCCCGGGATTCCTCATTCCCCCGTCCCTCCTCCCCGTTTATAATAGCAGCTTTTAACTACGGATGTCTGGGCCACAGAGAATATATTTTTATTTTTTAATCTGTTTCACATCAACACTTCTCTCCAGCAAAGTTACAACACGAAATTTATTTAGGGACTGAATGGGAAGAAATCAGCGCTACCGGGGACTGGGCTAAACGAATTTTGGGGGTCTTATTCGCTTTCCATACTCCAGTCATCTTGGAAAATGGAAGGGAAAGCTATGAGGACGAGAGCTGGGTGTTCCTGCAGGGGGACAGCCCCGCAGAGAAGGGCAGTTGCGGGCAGGCAGAGGGGGAAGACGGGGAGCAATGCGTTTCCTTAGGTGGGATCGGGTACGCCAGCAGCCGCGGGAGTAAGGAAGGTCCATGAAATACGAAAAGAACTGCCTGTCCCGAAAAGCAGGTGCTTAAACGGTTCAGTATTTCCACATATAGAAAAGACTTCTGTTTTCTTGGCTGAGGCTTCACCTCCTTCCTCGTTTCACTTTCAGACCCACGGATTTCATTGAGCTGGGTTCAGGAGTTAGGCTGCAGGGAGACCCTCCTAAAGCCCAGCGCCCCCGTCTCCGTGCCCCGCTCCTGGGAACGAGCGACCTTACCCGCGGAGGCGAAAGAAGGTGTAAAAAGATACTCCGCGACTCGCTCAACGTGTCCCTCCCAGCGGAATGTGGCAAATTGCAAATTACAGATTCAAAATCTAGCTTGGCTAAGTTATAATTTTCCAGACATCCTGTTTGTGAGAATCATGTGAAGTATTTTCACTGCCAGCAAACAAAATATGTGCAGTGCGTCTCAATGAACACTTAAAGAAGTTGAGTTGGGGGCTTGTTGGACGTTTTCCTTCAAGTATCTTAAGCATCACTGTTCTAAGACTTAAAAGTAATGATTGTGTTTCGGATCTCTGGAGCCACGCTGCAAAAGGTACCGATCCAAGCCGCCTTTAACGAACTCTGTTCCTACAGGGCTTTTTTCTTCACTTAGGAAAGCAAACAAAACCGGTTCTGGTGTGGGGAGGTACCTCTCAGATTTTCCGCTCGGTGGGGAAGCGTTAATTGGCATAATTGTCTGGAGTGACTTTACCCAAAATTTGGGACCCGTGTTTTCAGAGATGAGTGAAAGTGTGCAAGCAAATCGACCGTTCCCCTGCTCGGGAGTTTAACGTTAATTCCTCGTGGGCAGGGGACGAGAGCGTTGAGCCCTCTCATCCCGCTCGGGGAAAGCGTTTCTCATTAGGCTGGGCCCGAGCCCGGAGCCTTTCCCAGCCAGGCTCGAGGTTCAGCGGCTCCCAGACTTTGTCCACAAACCAGCCAACACGTAACGACAGCTATCATTTCACGGTTCCTGCAGTTTGGCGCTTTGACAGTTCCTCAGCTGTTTGGGAGGTTTCCTGTGTAACACCTGCGCAGATAAAATGAAGATTTCACGTGCCTCAAAGGCATATTCAGGAGGAAGACAAGAAACCGTGAACGGGAAGGTTCTCTTGTCCCATTCCGCCCGTTGAGGAAGCGGGATTGGTGTCAAAGTTGGACGAACCTCGACGATTTTCTTCTCTCAACACGTAATGACCCTTCTTAAACCGTCTAACGTTTCTTTCAACACAAAACGGAGTGAGATAATATTTAGTGTGTGGATTTAATCTTAGCCCCATAGGAAATCTCAGCAGAGATGCTCTGTATAAGCATTAATCTCTTATCTTGATCTAGTTCAAATTATAATGAATCCTACTTACATATGTGCTATAAAAACAAATCCTACACGAATTTAATCTATGTTTTATCGGGCTGCTATTGTAGCCCTTTACCAAGTTTAGAAAGGATTTGAAAGTTGGGCCGTAGACTGAAAGTCCCGTGAAGTTTGGCACTGTCAGGAAGGCAGATCTGCCTCTAAAGATGCTTCTCGGATCCGACTTCTTTCGCTCCGCAGCTGGAGTAAGAGTAGGCTAGAGCAGGCTGCGGGTTTCCAACGGGACCGTAGGGGAGGCAGGCAGAGCCCTTTTCTCCACTCAGCCGGGGATGGCTCCGCTCCACCCGCCTTGGAGGGGGACAATCCCGGTGGCTGGTTTAGCTGAGCGGGCAGGGACTCCTGCAGCGGGGTCTGCCCTCTGAACGCCAAACCCTCCCCCTCCCCGGCTCCGCCGTGCTTTCCAACAAATTATAGAGACACACGCAAGGCGAACTACAAACAGAGCAAAGAAACAGATGACTTAGGATCAAAATTCAAACGCCAAAACCCTCACTAGTAGGTTACACAGGGTGTCACGGGTGAACATTTGCTTTCCCCTTCTCCCCGGGAATTAATTTACCCCAGAGGAGGTGATTCAGAGTTTTAAGTGTAGAAGTCTAACTAAATAAAGCTGGTTTGCTTTTTTACTTTACCAGCAACTCCCCTCTCTCCCACGCCGAACTGGCTGGGCGCTGCCTGTAGAGTGCTGAGCATCAGCGCACCACTGCGAAGGAACAAACCAAAAGCAAAGCCCTCCTTGGCGAGTCACACGTCTTCCTTGCTGGCAGCTTGATTAATATTAGGACCAATACAAAAATATACGAGTTACATTACCGGAGCGACCTGAATATATCGAGGGGCCCGGAGAGTGTGTGTGGGGGCTGCCTTGTCATCTCAGATGAATTAATTTTTTCTAAAGCATGAAATATGGGTCGACATTCTGGTTTCTAAGCACGAAGCTAAAGGAAGGTGTGAGACAGAAGGGATATGGGCTAAAAAACAGATCCCTGTTCAAGCTAGAGGCACTAACAAACGGATGCATTGAGCTGCTTTGACAGGGACTGCCGATTTCCAAGGCTAGCTCGTTTGAAAGAACCTTTTTTTTTTTTTTTTTTTTCCCCTTTTTTAATGTGATGTGTGCTTGATCAGACTAAAAATGTGTAGTTCAGCGATGCTGAAAGCCACAGAGCAATTTTATCCCGGTCTTTCAGCACCCGGCTCTGTACAGTCTCAGCCTTATTTTGTCCTCTGCTGAGAACTGCCCCTACCTTCTGAAACGTAAGCCTGCATTAAGGAACATCTATTCCCCCAGTCTTAGACTTTCTGCCCTTCCTACCGAGGACGGCTAGATGAATACAGAAAAGGACTTAGTGGTTAACCGATACGCTGCTAATATTTCATCCACAGGCCTCCTCCTCTTCCAGCCCTTTTAAAACTTCAGCTCTTGGAAAAACAACATATTTTAAGCTTTCCACACAAATATTGATATTGGCAAATAAAGCCAGCCCCCAGACTATGGTTAGAGACAGTCTTCTTTTTGTTTCTACCCCGGGCAATCAAAATTAATCCACTGTATTACAAATTGCCTCAGAATATTTCACTTTTCCTGACAAAACGCGTACCTGGAATATGTCGCCGAGAGAGTGGGACCTTTTCTCCAGCACGTTTGTGCGGTGGCTGTTTCTAGGGGGTACCAGGCAGTGGTGGGCGCTGGGGAGAGGACATGACCCAGCAGGAAAGTCCCTTCTTTGCGCCTGCGTTTGTGCTGGGACAAGGGAGGTGGTTTCAAGCGATCAGGTAAAGCAGAGGTGGTGCAAACGCAAAGCTTCGCCTCGTCTCCTGCCCGCCAAGAGAGGGCAGGTCATCCTCTAGACCACTTGCCACCACAGCCAGCGAATCCCTCCCGGGCAGCCAGGTGGAGGCTCTGAGTTTAACCTAGCAGACGGCCAGGCTGCACATCACAGTAGCACAATAACCTCCCAGAGCATTACCTGCAACTCAAAGCGCATGAAAACAGCATCAAGATGAAGGAGCTCCATAAAATACAGGTCTTTGTGGGGTTTTTTTTATTTTTTTTCCAGGCTAAAGTAGCAGAGAAATCAATGGGGCTGAACCCGCAATGAAGATTGAAGCCGTTGCACGTAAAAATGGGAAATGACAGTGTGCAACGACTTAATACCCCCAGATCGCTCTGTGACCCCCCCCATCCCGGCGATAGGTAAGGGGTGGGGGGGGAGGGGGATGGTGCGGAGCTTCGGTGGTTTGCACGGGAGCCGCAAATTAGGGATGAACTGCGACGGAAGAGAGAAAGACACCAGAAATTATCATTTATTGGGACTACGTGGTCTGTGTATCCTCTCCTTCTCTCCTGTCTCTCTAGCCGTGCTATTCCCCACGGCACGCCTTTTTCTCTCATATTAAGGAAATTGTCGTTTAATTGCTGTAGAACTGTATTAAATCGCGTGAATGGCAACATATTAGGCAAATTAGAGCTACGTTTACGGCTGACTTGCCTTCTTGCAATGAATAACCCCTCGAATCCCCTACACATAATGATGGTGGCAGAAAACGTGATTTTGAAGGGACAGTTCTCATCTAATGACCAGAATGTGGCAGAAAGACAGAATCTATTTTATGGTTCTATGTTCTCTTTTCAGAGCGTGTCTCATAAGCACAGAAAATTAAGCTGACTTAAAGTAGGGGCATTTATCGTTTATTAGAATTTTAATAAAATAGCTATCGCAATCTCTCCTAAAGAGCTATTTGTATCTCAGGATATCTGTTGTGCACATTGACTGTGTTTCAGCTCAGTGATGGTACTTATTTGCATTCAGGTTTGGACTAATGCTTTACTAAAAAAATAAAGCTAACCTATAGTTTCTTCCAAATCGACTAAGCGACTAACAAAAGGTTGCTAACTCAAAAAAAAATCTATCTATCTAACAAGTGAAGACCGGGAGAGGAACAAATGCTAGTCCTTGGCAGCGAGGTACGTGCTAACCTGTTGTATCATCATCTATGTCACCAAAATTATGAAGTAAGTCCCTCTGTGCTCATAAAGAACAATCTATTTGTCCCGCTGCCCTGCAAATAATAGTGTAGTTCATAATGTCATCCATTTGAAATTTCAGTCCTTGTAAATATGGCCAGTCTGTGGCAGTTACACAATATTTCTAGTAAAAATATCTGAAAACCCATTTGCCATCATGGAACTTCATGAATGCCTCTCCAGCAGGGATTTTAGAGCTTGAAAACCCTCAGCACAACTTGGCCCCAAGAAAGTGCCTTGAGGATGGATCCAAACACATGTGATCAGGACCTTCCTGTCCACCTTTGCCTTTAAAACCAGGGAAGCAGTTCGCCACAATGCTCAACAGCTGCTTTAGACTGATCTATATGGTTACTTGCAAGCCATATTTATGGCTCTTGCCCAACTCTGGCACATTTTTCTGCCTCTGTGTGAGAAGAAAAAGGTGTTCCATTCCTACTTAACCACAGTTCCATCCATGATGAGTTGGCATCTCCCTTTGGTATCTGTATCATCTATATCTATCTATGTAATAGATATGTAATCTATATAATCTATGTAATAGATATGTAATCTACGTAATCTATATAATCTATATCTATACCTATACATCTCTATATATCTATCTGTATCTATATCTACATAATCTATAATCTATCCATCTATATCATCTACCTATACCTCATATGAACTTTAATGAGCACTGCAGTATTTCACTTTGGGCCAAGATTTCCATTCCCTAAGACCTTATGCAATGATGAGATCAGCCACTGACTGTGATTTGTCTGCTTTCCATAGGCTACTGGTCAAAGCTCCTATGTTTTCACAACTCCTATTAAAATAAAATTAGTTAATTCATTTTTCACTTATGGCTGTAAAAAGAAATAAACAAAATAAAGTTTACTGTTGTCTTTTCTTTCTCCTTTTCCTCCCCTCCCTCTCAGCTAGTATAGCTAAGTACAAACAGCTTGGATCTCAGATGTGATATCAGGCTACTCAATCTTTTATAATATGGTTGAGTTTCCTTCCTAACTTTCTGGGGCCATGTGGTAACAGCTACTTTTTGTATGTTTTTCTAATTAAAGAAAAGCACATTAAGAGAGTGCATTGTCACAGAAAATTTGCCTAGCTTCTGCTAATGCTAACAGGGATAATTTCAGTGTGTATCAAGAAAAGACTGTCTCCACAAATATACACTGCCATTATCATGATTGGAGAACAAGTTTTATGAGGAACAGCTGAGGAAACTGGGGTTGTTTAGTCTGGAGAAGAAGAGGCTCGGGGGGACCTTATTGCTCTCTACAACTACCTGAAAGGAGGCTGTAGTGAGGTGGGGATCAGTCTCTTTTCCCAACTAACAAGTGATAGAACAAGATGTAACAGCCTCAAGTTGCACCAGGGGAGGTTTAGACTAGATATTAGGAAAAATTTCTTCACTGAGAGGGTGAACAGGTATTGGAACAGGCTGTCCAGAAAAGTGGTGGAATCACCATCTCTGAAAATGTTAAAAAAATGTGTAAATGAGGGCCTTAGTGACACGGTTTGGTGGTTGAGTTGGCCATCCTGGGGTACAGGTTGGACTTGATCTTAAAGGTCTTTTCCAACCTAGTTGATTCTATGATTTATATGACACTAAAACCAAAAGTGTATTCTTCATACAGTGGGAGACCAAGTGGCAGTTTTTCACCCATGTGTCTGAGGCCAGATTTGGACACCACCTGTGACATGTGCTTAAAAAATGTGAACACTGTGTATAGCGAACAATTCTTTAATGAATGAATGTTTGAATAATAGGTTATTAATAATTACTTATGTCAAAATGTGACACTAACTCACCCTGCACCAAAGCAATGTCTATGCTATAGATACATGGGCTCCCCGCAATTTACAGATCTGTTAAAACAATAAATCTGAGCAATAATTTTTTGAGTCAGCAAGGTTACTGTTAAAGAGTGTCTTAACATGTAAGTAAGAAAATCTGCCCCTTATTCAATGAGAAACACTTCCTTAGGGTGTTTTCTCATTAAGGCGTTTTCTCATTCAGGTTTGGGTAATCTGAGCACCATTAACACATCTTTCTCATTCAGAACATGCATTTTGGGGAACACTTTTTTCTGTTGCAGGAGATAATGATGATCCTAACACCACTGTTTAAAGACCAAGGGTTTAGAGAATTACCGTGCAGCCCCTTAGGTAAGTTGTACAGGAAAAGACACTCCAGGGATCCAACCAGGAGAGCTGCAAAAAGCTTTTTAATTCTATTTAGCAAATGACACTCATCAGAGGATCAATACATAAATGCACCTCGGTTGTTTCATTCTTAATTTTGAATGAAGGCTTTTCTACATTTCTGAGAAGGGAGCTTCATACATTTGAGAAGTATTTTTTAAAGAGCTTATTCCCATGAAGTCCCTCCTGCTTCATGTTAAAGGATCTACAGGGAACAGAAAAAAAGTACTGAAATGATGCTAGTGAGAGGTGAAGAGGTCTGGGGCATTATAAAGGCAGTAGCATATCTAGAAACATGCAGTTTAGGGGCTTTGTGGTGTAGGTTTTGCTGGGCTGTCACTGCCACAGCCGCTCCACCATCAGAACAGATTGCCAGAGAAATATACTTTTAAGAAATGGGAATTGCTCTGTTGGGGGGTATTGATGGAGGGGATAAAGAAAAGAAGGGAAAAGAAAAAGAGAAAAAGAAAATGAAGAAGAAAAAAGAGAGAATGAAAAGAAAACCCAAGAAAAACAAAGCATGAAACACCTTTCTGCTTTGCAGAATAGGGCTTGAAAAATTCATGTCATAAATATGTCACCCTGTGCAACATTTGTGTTAGGTCTTATGTTACATACTATAAGATGTGACTATGAATAGCTGACATTTGCCCAGATTTAGGGTTGCTTCACCTTGTTTCTCAAAGGAATAAGGTCTGTCTGCCTGCTAGCTTGAACAGAAGTTGGGCCTTGCACATTTATCCATATTTGACTAGACACACTCTACTTTCAACACTGCAATTCTTAAAAAAAATGCATTGGATACAAGAAGACATCAACCTTTCACACATCTCAATATCATGTAATGAAAACAGCAACATGTTTTGGTATACTTTATAACTTAATTTCTATTGGATATACTAGTTAATCTATGCATAACAATATTAATTTACGGAACAGTAGACTAAGTATACTAATGAACCTGAAACAACATGTCAGTGAATATAGTTAGTGTCGTAAATTGTACATTAAAAAACTACTATTTTGTCTTTTCAAAACAAAATATTTTTTAAAATGTTGCCAAAACATTTTATCTAGGCTTGGAGGTATTTCTTATTTAGAAACACCTGGAAACCAAAAGAGATCAGGTATGAAGACTTTTATGCAGTCGATCTTTTTGTAGATATAAAGGTAGATATAGATGATACAGATACAGATAATTTATGAAATATGAAATATAATTCTCTTATTTACAGTTGTGATGATGTGCAGTATGTTATGGACACTCTAGGCAAACAGAATAATCTGCAAGAAGTGCTAAACTGTGAACTGCTTGATTTTGCATTTTGATCTCCAGTTAACACCTCTAATGGTGGAGAATCTATTTACTGACTGCACTGCCACATATAGTGGCAGGCATTTTGAACTAACAAAGTTTTCCCTACAAAACTTTTATCCTTGATAATACAATTGAAATTATAAAAAAAAAGTCCAGTCTTCAGTGGTGACATTTAAAAGTCAT
Organism: Lathamus discolor; assembly: GCF_037157495.1. Classification (NCBI taxonomy): domain Eukaryota; kingdom Metazoa; phylum Chordata; class Aves; order Psittaciformes; family Psittacidae; genus Lathamus; species Lathamus discolor. The sequence goes on along the minus strand of NC_088884.1, from coordinate 46,941,758 downwards.
CATACAGCAGATCTGGAAATCAATTTTAATGCTTGCAATATACATTGGGAAACTAACCAGACAACATAAGCACCTAGTGATATTTTATACCCTGCTGACAACCACAGCATTTCTATGGCCAGGCTGAGCAATCTTCTCTGATCATCATTCTTCAGAAAGGTAGAGAAAACTTTTCTGAAGTAGGCTGCACTGACTTTTCAAAAGTAAAATGTTAAACATGTAAAAAAAGTAAAATGTTAAAAACCCCTAAAATCAGCACACTGATTCAAATGAGGTTTTCCATGAGGTCAACCATCTTTTAATATGAACGTAAATGCGAGTATTCACAAAAATGAGGTAACTGTTTCAACCCATAGTCATATGTATGCTAGCATAAAAAGCACCTCACAAAATCATGTCATATTTAAGTACATATTTAAAACAGCCACAGCATTAGATTTATATTCTTTACTGACCGAAGTTTCAGGCTTCATTAACCTCCCCACTTCTCTCAATCTGTTGCAGGTTGAGGCTTCACAATATTGCAGAAGATAGAGGAGATAACAAAGAGACTTCTCTAGTTCCAATTAGCAACTTCTACCCTCAGAGAGGAAAACATTAAAATAATGTTAGGCTTTGAAATCAAAGAGCATTTTCTGTCCTATATGTTGATGGACAAAGCATTCAGTAGAAGCAATTAGTCAGATACCCATACACAGTTGATAATAGTGTTTCTTTTCTTTCTCTACATCTTGTTGTACCACAAAACTTTCACACACAGATCTGAAGGAGTCTGGCTACATGAACAAAGAAAGTTCGGTTAACAGTGTCATGTAGATGTAATGGTATATTACCCCAGAACAAAATGAGAACTTAGTAAATTTATTTTTTTCTTTAAGCCTCTATGAAAATGCTAGAAGTCTTTGAAAACATAAGACTATAAACAGGCTGCTTTAGCATATTATGACCATAATTTAGCTCTAGAGGACTTATCATATTACTAAAATAAAAAGATGAGTGTATCTCCACCATTTGTAGATAGCTGTGAATTTTTGCTGCTTCAGAGAAATATTCTAAACAGACTTTTCTAAGAATGGCATTGCTGGCTGTTATAGCTCACAACAGTTTGCAAACATGCATTTTATTTGTGAGAAAATCAGAATTCACTGTTTTGATATGTGACATATATCACATGAGCATGAACCATCATCAAATTTGCACATCTCAACCAGTTGTTATAAGCAACCCTAATCTTATTCACTGTACAACAATCCTTGTAGGGTAAATCAGCTCTGCATTCTACACAACATGAACATACAAGTAACTGAAAACACAAACTATAATAACTTACTGACAGGTATAAAATACTTTGACCACAACAAAACCAACCCAAACCACTGAAACGTAGTTAATTGAAACTCTTTATATTGGCACTAAATGAGAATCCAAAAAATAATATTCATAGGCTTAAAAAGAAACAGCTCTCCATATGACCTCCATGTTTGATTAGATCAACTAGTTAAATTATCTCCAATATTTTTAAGCTTTGTCCTTTTTTTGCCTGCTCCCCATCCTCCACTGAACTGCACTGGATGGTCTCGAAATGATATCCGCTCTTTATGAGATGGACCCAAATGTGATTTTTCTGGAGTAGGTATATTCTTTTCTAGGCAATAAACAGACACATGAAATTAAAAACCAAACAAAACTCCCTAAATTTCACTGCATCATACGCTTTTTAAGATAATAATACACATTAATATGTCTAATTTGATAGCACAGAACTTTCATAATTATTGCTCACTGTTTTAAAAGTAATACAAGTATTTTCACAAGACCTTTTTACGAACAATCTCTTTATAAAAATAGGCAGTAAAATTACTACACAAAATATTTTTAAAAGCATCACTGTTCACTTTGAGCATATTTTAAACACATACACAGATACTCAGTGCCTTTGACATAGAAACTAGTAATGTCATCCATCCTTCAAGTGAATAAAGAATTAGTTCATAACATAACATCTAATTAACAAGTTCTTCTTTAACTATATTATAACAAATATAAGAGGATATTTTATTTTTTTTTTCAAACCAACGAATACTTAAATTTGATGCTGAATGGTGCACAGCAAATTTAAACACACATAAAATTAAATAAAATAATCACTTTCATAGTCATGCATACAGATGTTTGAGTAATTTAGTTTCTACAAAATACTTAATTATTAAAATAACCAGTATACCTAAGAAAAGGTATGTTTCTTATTTTATAAAAAACATCACTTTACAGATGGAAATACCTTTCTAAGACATCTGTAAGGAAGATAGCATCTGTGTAAGACAAACTGTGCAAGCGAATGACACGATGTTAAAAAGTAGAACAGTTTTTTTTACACATATATATATCTAAAATTAGCACACTTAGCTTATAAAAAATTTTACAAACATATTTTTGCCACCTATTAAAACAAAAGCTTACTAATTGCATATTTTTAGCATTTTTGATATTTCAACTTTTTAGTACTGTTCAATAGCAAAAATAAAATTTGCACAATAAATAGTTCCTAAAATTAACAGCTTAAATCATATGGCTGAATATAATTCTATTTATTAATATAAAAAACATAGCTATAAATTTCAAATAGGAAGAACATCTTTGTTTTCTCATGGATGCTTTTCTGCAGCCTGCTAGATCTAAATGTCAGGAGCTTTTCCCAGCCTACACTTCCCTTTTCTATGTACCCCTTTAATTTAAAAGACACATTTTATGAAGTTGAAAACATTGTTAAACAACAAAAAGAATAAAAAATAAATAAAAGGGAAACAGGTATTGCATGTTCAGACTGGAAAGGAAGTTTGGGGCTAATTTATGCTTGAGACTGACTGATTGTATCAATGATAAAGGCAACAAAACATTTATTTCTATATTTCAACAAAACAAATATTTGTTATTATATTCTTTTAAAACCAGAATAAATACAAATGACAGAACAAAAAACATCAGCAACAGTAGATTTGAAAATTAGTTTAGAAGTGATAGAGTTAATGTAGCAAAACAGGAAGTCAATCTCATTCTAATTGCCTAATCTGGATTATTTCTGGACTAATAACCTCACTTGTTTATGAATCTATCTGTACTGCTAGATATCATTTTCACAATGGACTTTAGCAGTCTGCAGGTTTTCTGGCTTTCCACTTATAACTGTACAGAATTCATTGGAAGGGATATTTTGTCTTCCCATTACTATGAAATGTATATTATTATTACAGAAAAATAAAATCCCCAAAGACTTGCCATAATTTTTTGCAAGAAACTTGTGAAAAGTCTTCATAAATTACTAATATAACCTTTTATTTTGGCAGAATAACAGCCACATCTGTCATAGCATGAATTCTGCTTGTCTAAACTTCAGACTCAAAAGTTAATTGCAACTCATTTTTGCATTGTTTAGATGGCAGCACAGTCAAATATCTTGTGAGCAAAATGTAATAACTTATTAACTTTGAGTGAATATAAACTGCCTGAACAAAACAAGGTTTTAGATGTCTGTGAGAATCTAAGCTCAGGATTTGTAGGCCCTCAGTAACAGAGCAGGACACCTTCCTCAGCCTGAAGGTATTTTTGCAAAATGTCAGGTGTAGACTCTGCTCCCTTGAATGCAGGTTAATAAATCAGAGGCTATCCCAAATTCTGAAAGGCACAGGTCCCTTTATCTATCCTGAAGTGCTGGTTATATTTCCTAGGGTCTAGTTTAAAATTTGCTACACACTAGTGACCTAGAAAGATAGGATTAAAGCATAGACTACCCTGTATTCTTTTTTTCCATCCTTCATGAAGTTCTTGGCACTGTCAGCCAAATAAAATAAAACCACTATAGGGAGTGATCAACTATATCTACAAGACAAGTTTGTTGTAAATCACTGTAAATCACTCCCCTTGTATGTCCCATCTTCCCGTCTTTGAAATTAGCATAATTACGTTTGTATTTCTGATGAAACACCTTTTACATCTAGTAAATAATACTAAGAGGTGGGTATTATTATCAATATTGCTGTTCTGGTGACCGGTCTAACTGTAGTGAAGAAAAACAGAACTGGCATGGAGATCCAACCGCCTGTTCCCTGAAGAAGAATTCTCAAAGATATGAGTTAGACCTGCATATAAGCATAGTGAGGTTTGCTTACTCCTATTCATATTATACCTAATTCTCAGATCTTATACTTAGACTGCTAGTGGCTTAAATGATAAATATGATTGAAAACAGAACAAAAAAAAAAAAAATGAAAATACAGGAATGGAATGCATTGCAAATATAGGACTTGCTTGACTTATTATATGTGCCCACAATTCCTATGCTTATTTTTAATTCATGTCTTTTGCAATTTCAGTGAAACTCTTGGTATGAACATTCTTGCAGTGAAGTAAGAACAGCTTTGAACTTAAGTGTAAATTAAACATCTAGGTAGGCTCTTGCAAGAAGTAAAGATACCATATACAAATTAAAACTAAAACAGTTACTTGGTGTCAATACCTGTATTTACAATAGGCTCTCTGATTCTACATTATTATTCAGATGGGCATTTTTTTTTCCTTCAGAAATATTCAATAAAGACAGCTCCATTAGCAAGCGGTTAGAGTTTTCCTGAGATCAAGTAGATGACAGAAGACTAGAGAGTCTGGTAAGGGATGACAATGCCATGCTGAATTAGTTCAAAGAAACTAGAACACTTACAATGTTCCTTTAAAATACAGTCTTATTTTTCTTAAAAAAAAAAAACAACAAACAAAACCAAAAGAACCCAACCAAAACCAACCAACCAACCAACCAAAAAAACCCCAACCAAAACCAAAAACCAAAAAACCCCAAACCAAATCAAAGCAAAAATGATTATTATATTTGTTTCATTTATACTTGTTACCTTTACTTATGTTATGCTTTACTTCTCCTTGGACATAAGTATGTTTATGCCTGCTCAGGGGAAGTTATGCAATTTTATTGCTTTATGAGATTTTTTTTATTTTAAGAACAAGGGAGAAAGTAATAAAGAGTGGATATTTAGTTGTATGTACATAAATAAATAAAGCAAAGATTCATCAAAAACAATGACTGCATTTTGCATTTTTTTAAAAATGTTCTACTGAGCATACACTTGAAGTGCTTCAAGATCAATATTGAGGTATTATTAAAATGTAAAATATCTGCATCTGTTCCTTTAACTGTTCTTTGGGGTGCACTTTATTTTAAAGTCTTACTTTGCACCTCTACATTTTTTTTTAAGAGAGATCTTATATTTTACTCTTACTGCATTACTAATGATGTAAACAGTTTTCCCAGCAAGCTTGGATTTGCAATACCTTCATTTCCCCCTAAAATGCAATGTCTTGCAAGTGAACAGTTCATGTATTAGCATATATGAGTGAATAAAAATAACTGCTATCAGAACTTTTTAACTGGAAAAATAAAAGGTGATATCTACAGTTACATTTTTTCATCAATGTAAAGATATTTGTAAGGCATATATGTCATTAATACGTACACATACACACATAGATTGGTATGTGTGGATTTGTGATTCATGGTAATTTTAAGCACGATCATGATATAGTCTTTTCATGTTATGTTCCATAAGTATATTTGAAGTGGGACTTACCCAAAGGCAACAACAGAAAGATTCACATTGCTTCAAGATATAAGTATCTTTACTAAGTATAAATTAGACATATTAAGACTAATGATGTTTTACTTTATAAAGTACTGATATTTTTTATAGCAATAATAGGAATAACAGCAATAATACTAACAGTAACAGTAGTAATGTTAATAAAGTAGGTCTCCCTGTCTATGGCAGGGGGGTTGGAACTAGATGACCTTAAGGTAATTTCCAATCCTAACTATTCTATGATACTATGGTTCTACGATTCTATAACAGCAATAATTTTTACCATTACTGGTACTGGAATTAAATAGAACCTGGTGAGTGTATTAAGTACAATTTTACATGATATACAGTTATTCTAACACCCCCTCATATGGAAACAAAATCTTAGCCAATAAAAGCACTTTAACTTCTCCTATACCAAATCAGGCTTGGAAGACAGGCTGTAACAGTTATTTACTGTACTTTCTTTTAATTGTAGCATTGCCTATGTGAAGCTCCAGTATAGTTTGAGAGATTTTCAGGTGCCCGTATATATCAAATAACCATTTCTTTTGAGTATGTGTTGAAAGCTTGTCTTGGGTTAAGCTCACATGCTTCTATTTCTAAGCAGTCACTTTTCTGTTGTTTAATCTGTTTTCTGCTATTGATTTGTTCTGGTCTTTTCTGGTTAAAGCCTGGGTCTTTTAACAAATGTCAAGGTTTACATATCCTCTGTTTTGATAAGTAATGCAATATGTAAAATGCTTTGAATGAAATTCTTGGTGTCCGAGAAGAAAAGCTTTGTTAAACAGGCTATGATAGACATTTTATGATGTATAGTAGACGTCATAGGGCATTTATCGATCTACCTAACATTGTGTGTCTGGAGATATAATTTATTTCAAAGTCCTTACCATATTGTATTACTTAAGTGCAAATACAGCGTAAGAAGGCATGGAGAAAACACTTCAACATTTTAATGAAAGTGACCAGAACAAATCCATAGCAGCAAAGCATTTACATCAATTTAAGCTCTGAAAAGAAGTTAGGTTCAACAGGTCTGTGAAAAATGTAAATGCTACAATCTCAGAAAAGTTATTTTTTAATAATGTTACTTATGGGTATATTGAAGGTGGATCAAACGTTTTTCTTAGTTGCATTATTTACATCAAAATAAAAATGTATTGCAATTTTACATTCAATATTGTATGTTGTACACTTATATTTGTACAGCCTTGAGAAGGAGCATCATATATGAAATCCCATGCAATATGCAAAGATATATCTCCTTTCCATATGGAGATTTGAAGATAAAACATACTTACAATTTTTTTTTTTTTTTTTTTGTAAGCAAATTAGTTTTCTCTGCAAATCTCCTTGACTTCAAGTTGGTAGGACTAGAGACTAATCTTAAAATTTTATGGAAACAATGAACTTAAATATCTTTAGTCATTGAACACTGATGCTGTTTTGACCAGATCTTGCTTACAATTAACTACTTGACTTAAATGTGACTGAGTTACATGAAGGAATTCAGATAGATAAACATTTACAAGCATTTACAAGAATAAGTTATAAAATTTATTAATTGCCATACTGAACACTTAAAATAATAAACATAATGCTCAAATAAGTTCCTGTGAATTATAACATTTTCCTAACTATGAACAGGATTTTAAGCACTGTTGGTTATTAAAGCCAAATATTTATTTATTTATTTTTCAGTTCATTATCCATTTATCAAAGTTTGACCATTTAGGATGAAATTTTACACACTGAGTATCTGCCTTTGGCTGAAGTTTTCTGAAAGGTCGGTCACTTCTAAGAAAATATGTGAAACATTTATGTTCCCCTTTTCACAGAAGACTTTAAGTCTGCCAAGTAATAGAGACTTGCTGTTAGGATCTGTCCAAATTTGGATAAAGTATATACAAACTGAAGTTTCTACATGATCAGAGGACAAGGTCTTGATTTTTTTGGGCTTTATTCCCTAAAATATCAGTCAGCATGGAAATATGCTTTACCATGATGTTACACAGAGCTAAGCAAGACTATGGCTAAAAATAATGTTGAAGATCATGCTAGGTCAGGGAACTTAAGAGTCTGACTATTTTATGCTTTCTGTGGCAGATGTAGCCTAGCTATGGAATGGATAAGAACTAAAGATCCCATAGGACGGAGACTGAGAGAAGAGGTAGGGGGCTGGAATTAAAACCTGAAAGAGAAATTGAGACTGACTTGGACTTAAGAGAGAAACTAAGGAGAAACTAAGTGAGAGTTAGTTTCTTTAACTCAGTTTCTTAGATAAACTAAGGCTAACTTGGTACACAGTACCCTGGCATAGATGGCACAGGAGACTAGAATGACTTGACATACAGACTGACACTGAGAGCAGAGAGAAAATATGGGAAAGAAGAAAGTTGTGAACTGGCAAATGGGGATCAAATAAGAATAAAAGACATGGGTTAAGTGTCACTAGATGGGCCCTAACTCTCAGAAATTTCATAATTAAAAAAAGTGAAAATACAGATGATGATAAGAAATGATACACAGAATAAGTAAGAGTCTGGGCTCAAAATCTGTCTAAATAGTACACTAAACCAGGCCAAATTTGGAGGAAGGTTAAACTAGGATATGATGAATCTGAGCAATACTGGCAGGGAATATCTGGGTACAAGAAGGAATGGAGAGACTGAGGAAAAAGGTAATCAGAGAAGGATCTGTGGAAAGAAACACAAGACTTGGTGACTGTGTGAAGGAAGCCTAAGAGTGGATGGGAGAGGATGATGATGCTGGAGTAAGGAATTTGAGGAGCAGAAACAAGAATTTTTCATAGTAAATGAAAGGACTATGGAGCACAAGTGTGGAAAAGTCAGCAATGAAAAAGAGACAGATTAGAAGGGGAAAAAAGAACAAGGAAAGATTTTTCTTGGGGGAGACATGTCTTTGCCATCCAACAGAACTACTCTGTAGTAGCCCAGCATTCATTATTGTGTCCTTCTGTGCACTGACTTGAAAAAAAAATTTTGAAACTACCTAACAAATAACCCACAGAAAAGGAAATCCAAAATTGTTATTGTTTGCCCCTCCCATATGAAAAATATCCTTCTGGCGTGTCTAATGGTTCCAAGGTTCCAAGTGGTTAATGTCTCAGAATGGATTTTATTTTTTAAAAAGATGGTTTCTCTTTAACAAAAACAACCAACCTGCCCCCAAGTATCCCCAAACCCTACTAAAAGACTATCAGGATATAATATTAAGCACTTAAATTTTAGGAAATGCCTCTGTGTATCTGTTGAACATAGTTATTGAATTATTTTCATAAAACAGATGAAATTACATGTATAATTTTTCTCCCTAGCCTGATAAATTTTATGAAAGCAAGTTCAAAATGACTTTTAAAGTCTGCATTTAGGGTATTTTAAAATATATAACCTAAAAGTGAATTAATCAGCATCTTGTAAATCACCATTCTGCAGTCTGTTCTAAAAGATTAGGTGTGTGCTGTTTGATATACAATTAATACATAGAAAAATATATATGTATCTCCATAACAATTTCAAACGGTCAGAAAAACAGTATTTTTCATCTATGTTTAACAAACAGAAAAAAGTCATGATCCTGCAGAATCTGTCAAATTTGCATGCATAAGTATTGTCATTATGCAAAACTATACACAACTACATTCCTGATACAGATTTTCTTCTTCTTAATCACGTATGACTAGTTGAATTTTTAGAACACTTGGGCATGGAATCAGTAGAACTAACTGATGAGCCAGGCTTATATGTGCGTTTCTTTATGTTTTGAAAAAGTATGTTATTAAGATGGCATACTTCAAGAACAGGGAAATATTAAAACATTATACATTTAAATAAAAAAAAAATCCCTACAAAACAGTAAAAAGTTTTTTTTTTTGCAGTGTATTAGATATATGTATCATACTGATATCTGGGTTACTGGCTTTGATTAAGCCAGGATTTCACCTCAGATATTCACTTTCACTTCCACGGTTTTATGTTCATTTTTGAAAGAAACCTTCTTCAAAGTTTCTTCAAGGACCACTGCACTTTTATTGTTACTCAACACAACATCTCTCTGGTTAAGGAAAACAAAAAAGAATCAGTTAGTGAATTTAAGAAACTGAAAGAATGAGAGTTAGACCTACATTGCCACCAATTACCTTATTTTGTGATTTAACCGTTCTACGATTTGACACATCCCTTGATTTTGTCACCATACTGTAACTAGCTTGTTGTCTGAATGGCTGTACCTGTGTATATCCATCTGTAACATTACTCCTTTGTTGACAAGGCAGCTTCCAAATAGTTTATCCAGTTCACAAATAAGAAGGAAGCCCCTTCCCTTTCCAAACTGTTCAACATAATGATGTTTTCATCAGCAGATATATAAACATTATACAAGGAATGTATATATCATGACAATTATTTCTGCAGATAGGAAAATTGATGTATATAGATTCCAAATGACATTCGTAGTATCAGCTAACAGGCTAGCAAGAGAATGGGAAAAAGCCAAATCTCTTGAATCTGTAGTCAAATACTTTTCCTTGTGTGGATAAAATGTACCTTACCAGCATCATAAACAGAAAAATAAGTTTTAGTATCTAAGCCTGCAAATGAACAAGTTCCATTGTGCTGTGTATTTTCATATATAGGACATCAATTAAAATTCAGCATACTGAAGAATGTTTAAAATGCAATGAAGATTACTGTACTGATTAATTATTTTCTAATACATTGCCTTTTCTCATTGATTATTTAAAAGAAAGAATCATTGTCAGATGAAAAATTTGATGTGACACAATATTAAAATTATAAACTTTATCTACCTGCACCATAAGTTTGCAGAATATAAGGAAGTTCTAATTTGGAAGTCATTAAAGAATTTAAAATTTATATAGAGTTGTGCCACTGCTAAATTACCCCATCATTCTGCATGGCTTTTTGCCTAGGTACCATTCTAGTTTAACATGTCTAAGGGTTTCCAGATTGAGACTATTTTGCATTCTTTCAGACCCTAACATAGGCTTAATTACTTTTCAACTGTTTTTCTCTGACCATGTAAATATATGCTAGGCATGAATGTATGGTGGATCAACACCTTTTTTTCTGAGGCATATTTTTTATTATGGTAAGATATACAGAGGAATCTGCGTGGAAAAAATATTAAATTGAAATGATGTTCAAAACAACATTCATGCTTTTTTACTAGGTATCAAGGCTTGCTAAATTTTGATTACTTCAGACCTGCAGAACCCTTTTGCATCCATCAAATGCCTTTTTTGAGCACAAAAATATTAATACTACACACTCATTTCACTATCTTTTACTAGGCAAAATGCTTGTCCACTAACATTAATGTGTCATATAACTAGATGTGGCTTGCAGAACAGACATCTTTATTCCTAAAATTGTGACAGCAGTTGTGATTTCTAAGGTAAAATGGGTTCAGCATTTTGCTGACAATAATAAGCAATTCGTATGGTAAATATCCACTATAAATGTACAGCATTTTTACACATTTTTAAAGAGAAAGCATAAATATTACCATTACATCCTAGGAAGACTCTTAAGCAGGTAAATGCTGAGAAATTGAAAAGACAACTAAATGAGTACCTCAATGCCATGTTTCTAAGATGTTTCTTACTCAGTTTCTATAACATTCTAATTCAGACTGCGTACGAAAAAGAAAAAAAAAGAAAGAGAAAAAAGACCAGAAACTCCTCAGTAAAATATGAGTAAAGGCATGAAGAGAGAGCTTAAAAATGAGGTGTTTACTGCATGCAGTGAGTTTATAAATCCTAAATGAAAGACAGCAGTTATGGAACTAGAATATATAGACAATACTAATGCTAACAAGAAAGGAGCAGGAAAGCAGGGATTTTTTAAGAAGTGAAGCTGTACCATAAAAGTTACTGCGTTTAGTTTTTTTTTTTGTTTGTTTTGATTTTGAAGTCTTTCCACTCTAGGAAAAGCATTCTTAAACTTCATTCACTTCATTTGACTGACTGACAGAATGGTAAAGTTTGAATTTATCTGAGAAATGAAATTGATAAATGTTTTGTAGTGGAGATAGTATTTATGGGCTATTTTTTGAACTAGGGGCGATTAAGGAATGACAAGATTCAGGTCCAACTTCTTCTAAATATTTTCCTGGAAAGAAGTTTTTTATTTGTATCAGAGACTCCCTGAAAGACTAGAATTCAAGGAAGAGAAGAATTAAGAATTCTGGACAGTATTTTAAATAACAGTTAAAGTCATAGCTCCCATTGCAATCCATTTTCAAAATCTGGTGCTTCTGGAAATCACTGTCAAAAGACAAGACTGTTCATAAGACAAAAAATACAATGAAAATAAGGTAAGATTTGCAGAGAAAAACATCAAAATTGTGACGACAGTTAGACAATATAAATATGCAGGAGACTCATCCAAAGGTCGATTGGCTAGAATCAGATTAGGATGATAGAATGGAGGTTATGATCATCACTGCCTGCTCACAAAGTGGACATTAGTATTAAAAAAAAATCACCCTGTCTAGCTAGATATATAAAAAATAAATTACGTTTAATACTTGCAAAACATCTATGCCCATCTTGCAACTTAGTGCTGGCTACAGTAACAGTGTTCAAGCAAGTATTAAAGCAAAAAATGTAACCAGCAATGCACCCTAATATTTACAGAGTTAATGAAAATACCAATGAGTATCGATACTTGAATCTTGCAAAATCCTAACTGTAAGCCACTAACCATCTTATGTATGTGCATTACAGAGAAATTATACTTCAGGAAGGAAGAGCTTTTTTCTGCCCTTTTGCGTAAAAGCAGAGTAAGTTTATGTGAAACTGAAACACAGAAAATATAATCAGCTAAAGATTATTCTAACACACCTACTTTTGCAATTTATCGGCACTAGGAAACACAGAGATTAAGATTTTAGAACTGGTCAGACAAGAATTCATAAAAAAAGCCCCAAACCCATCCCAAAAAAACCCACCTCAAGAAACAGAAAAGAAAAATTAGTTACCAGGGAGCATAAAGAAAAAACCTACAATTACTGGAAGGACTATAAAGTGGTATATGCTTGAGAACATAACATATATGTACATCAGTAGAGACAAGGTCCTAAATTAGACAGATAACTAATTAGTCTAACTGAATGATTGCTACTCTTTCTTTAGGCTATATATACTCTTTTTTGTTTGTTTTTTTTTAATACTTGATGAATTTAATGCACAGTTAATTTTCCCTTTGAACATATAACATGGAACCACACCAAATACTTCAAATGCACACATGATTTCCTTAAATTGAGATATGTCCACAGCATTTCTTTTATTCCTTATTTCATCTTGTTTTGTCAAGGAACAGAATTAAGTTAGTTTAGAATTAAGCTACCCAATACCTTTTTCAGAAAAAAAAAAGTAAATTTGGGTGATAAAAACCTTCAAATTCTTTAATGAAGAATTCTGAGAAAATTGGGCAGTTCCCAAAATATGTCTGAAAATCTTGATTTAGCCTTTCTAAAAAAACCCCTCTGAATGAAAGGATAACATCTTTGAAGCTGAAGTATGTTTTATCTTTACAAACACATCATCAGTCATGAAGTCATGTTCCTGTAGTATATAAAATGCATTTTATTTTAGTATCATATATATTCGAGATCTATTTTTTTTGTAAATACACCTGAAAATCAAACCATCAAGGTTGAATTCTCCTGAAAATATAGTACAAGAACCTGATTTAATTATTTATTCAAATGGCAGCACCTCTAATGTCGCAGCACCTCTAATGTCACAGCACCTTTTCTAAGCTCTTCTGTAATAAAAGGCTCAAAACGAATAGATACTAAACCACTAAAAAGGTTTCCAGGCTTCTTCGTTAGCTATTTCAGAAAGCAAAACCAAGAGAGACAATACAACAGGAAAGTATTTTATAATAAATAAAGGCAAATTTCTAGTGTTTCAGATTAAGGATACCCACACAGCTAATAATTTATGTTCGATCATTGAAAATTAAATGTCTTCTGCAAACAGAACTAATGCAACAAACATGTTTATATACTGAATATAAATTGTACAAAGCTAATAGTAGTGACATCATTTATATATAATATGCATTCTAATTTAATGTATCATCATTATTTAACTTATCAAATCCATGATGAAAAGATTTATATAGATGCATGTGCAGAAATTTATATAGAAAGACATGAGATCTGGAGAATGAATATAAAATCGTGTTGTAGTAGATGTGTATTTTATGAAAATACATATATATTAGCAGACACTGTAAACTGTCTGTCTCTTGCACTTATGAGTTCACCAGTTGATGGCTCTTTCCTGCTCCTTTCCTAATCTCTTCTTTCTGAAGGCATAATAGAATGACACTTTTTATCTTTATTGTTCCCAAACTCATAACATAGTTCTATATGCCTATCTTCAGTGAAAGACCTTATTCTTATTTATTTTTCTGGCTGGACATACAGTGTGGGTTACAATCTAGACAGCAATTACACATTAATATGAATGTAGTGTATACTGCATACCTTAATTATCCAAGATATGAATACATTCTATTCTGAATATATGGATATAATGTTAATTTTGCCATTGACATCAGTAGCTTAGACTTGTCTTACCTAAATTTAGGATCTTAGCAGTTAGAATCTCATCTAATTTAAACGGTGGGGGTTCATAACCAGCCAAAGGAGAGAACCAGGAAAACTAAGGACATAATTCTTTCTTTTCTAAGATGGCAGCCAGAGAGAGAGAATCATATTCTTTCTTCATGGATTAAATTAATTTAGACTAGGATGATTAATTTTATCTAATCTAATTTTAGGAAAGTAAATCAAGTAAATAAGCACAGACAAATTGTACTCACCGTTATTTTTTGCCTGTGGTAGACTAATATAAGGTAAATAAATCTTTATTCCAAAGCCTTTAAAAAGCATGTCAGAAAAATAGAGGTATCAAATATTTTTAAATGTTTACAGTGATTTTTTTTTTTTTTGTTAAAAGCGAAAAGTCAGCATATATGAAAACATAATAAAAAAAGCAAATCTGGAAAATGCACGCAATTTATGAAATAACCTGATTTCTACTTTGACATAATACACTTCAAGAAGCTTCACTACTTAAACAGTCTTAGGAATTTCAATAATTTTGCCAAATTTATTTAATACTGCTTACATTTTCTGTAATTTCTGGGGCATGGAATTTTATTTATCTGGAAAAGGTATTGTTCACAAACAAAAAAAAATAGTATCTCATATCAGAACTATTGTAACATTTTCTTCGGTTATATTACATAGAATAAAACATGAAACTTAAAATGCTAACATTTTATAACTTGCATATTTTCTGTATAGACATTCTTTTGTTAATTTGTATGATAATAGAGCGGTAAAAATATATGGCTTTAAAAGGATCCTTCGCCACTGAGCTACAGTAAGTTCAGTGGGGTGCATATACTACAGCATAACTGGCAATCAACATAGCAGAAATCTGTGGCTCAATTAGGATATGTGCTCTGGTATTCAGTTAACGAAACATGCATTTTCCAAACTGCTTTTGGAAAAAAAAAACAAACCAGCAAACATTTAAAAAAACCCACTATGCTTTATAATTTAGCGAAAAAAAATCTTCTAAGAGCCAGATCATCAGAAGATGTATTCCATCATATGGAAGTTCCCATTAAAATCAGAAAAGCAAAGTTTTATTCATGACAGTTTTTAAACAGAACTGTAGAAAACATATGAAAAGGTTTTAGGTTAGAAAGAAACAGAAAGGTAAGTAGCGTGAGTTTTTAGGGATTCCAAGCATGCTCCTTTCCTAGCATTTTAAAGTGATCTTTAAAACTGGTACTGAAAAAACTCGTAACTTACTTGAAGATCTTGCTGAGTGTCTGTGTGGCTGCTTATTTTTTTCTCTGTTCTCAGTCAAAGCACTTCCACTGGCCATGGAAACAAGGTCTAAATCCGTGTCTTCTCTGCTTACAGGGCTTGCCTGGAAGCAGTGGGAGAGAATGTACACAATCATGAAACAAAATATAACATTTTCTGAATGCAGCTCACATTACCCCAAATAAACAAACATGGTCTGTCAAACAACCTTCTTCAAAATGATACCACAATCCTTTATTGTTGCCTAAGCTGAACAAATGCACTATGTCAAAGCATTTTTGTAAATAAGAGCCGATCTTAAAATTGTGGTTTGTGATCTGAGTCAGTGCAACAACAAAAGAAAACATTTTAGTACAGTAATTTTGAAGAAAATCAATCTTGCAGACGGCTGATGAAACCTTAAACAGCTTAAGATCATTTACTGACCAGTCTATAATTTAAGTTATAGTTGCATGTCAGAGATGTCATATTGGATTATTTTCTGCAATATTTATGTTTTATCCAGGACATGTATCAGTTTAATCAGTCAAGGACCCAGTAAGTAATTTAATCTACGTTTTTTGCTAATTAACCATAACCACCAGACAGCATTTTAATTGTACTTTAGGCAAGAGTATTATATTAATTATAAACTTCTAACATCCAGTGGAGATACATTTTGGCATAAAGCTTGTTTTCTGCACATAAATATGGCAAAATAGAAATGAAATCATATTTCAGCAATGAGTCCTTGCTTTGGAGACATCTAGGGCAAAGGTTAATAATACTGACCTGGAAGATACCACACACTGTAAATGGTGGATTGTTAGTTTTGCAGAACTGACTTCACATTTACTCAACAAGAGCTCCCTTTCCTTGAAATGAAGTTGTTCAATACCAAAAGCAGCCATCTAATACTGTTGACTAGATACTGATGCAGTAATAATGATGAGGAAAAATCAGACACTGTGGAAGAGTGATCTACAAAATCCACAGTTTAGTTAGGCAGCTGGAAGTATTGAACATAAGGGCATACCTTTCTAGTCTCTGGACCTTCATAAGCAGAGTCCAGAAGGCAGATTAAATACTTCCTCTATCTGGGCTGAAAAGCCCCAAATCCTTTCAGAAGATAGGTGTCCAACTGAGTAGAGTCCACTTTTATAAAAGCAAACTATATCATAGTAGCCAGAGTGCTTAATCGGGAATCAGGAGACAGGGTCTCAGCTCCTTCCTTGGGGGGGTTGAAGCCTGCAGCTCCCCTTTTCTCAAGAAAATGCTGTTACTATAAAGTTGTAGGTTCTTCTGGAGAAGACGATCTCCAGACTTCCTGTTTAAACCAGCTAACTGTACCAAGAGCAGCAATGCACCAATGCAGACAGGCTTTGTAGTCCAGTGTAACTTAGAGGACGCAGATGAAATGGAGACCTGTTTCATTTCTTTGTCTTTACCCAGTCACTGTTTAATGTAAAATTCATTAAAAAGTTCATGCATTTTCAAACCAACAACTACAAAGGTACAGATAATTTTATGCTCTTCCTTAGAGACTGTGTACCCCTTGTATTAGTACAGAAAGTTTACCCCTTGTTTTCTGATGCTTGCCTTTTATATGTTTAATGTCCATGATTTTAAAGTCTTTGTACAGGTAGCAGGCTATATTACTGCTGCTAGCATCAATATTTTATGTTCTCTTCCATACCAGTGTCTAGAAACTTTGAAAAGTATAAGAGTTTTATCTTGACAACTCTTTATATTTTTTGCCTTAATATTTACAGTCACTTCAACCTTGTGAGAGCTCCTCATGTTCAAAATCTTTAAATAGAAAGCTTTTAGTCTTTCAGAAATAAAATAATGCAATCATTGTGATGCTCAGAGAGATTTGAAACAATGTACTTGATCATTCTTATGTCCATCTAACCTCTTTTAATACACAGCAGAATTTTTCTAATGTCCCAATTCCCAAAGACCCAGGAGGCCACAGCATTTTAAACAACTTTTTCCACACAAGTATTATCCAATCCCTATTATCATAGAATCTGAGGCTTCATCATCATGTAGACAACACTATTCAGTGTTATATACTAGACTTTAATACAGCTGTCTGGTTCTCTGATGTAAAATCTTTGTTATTTTCTTTCAAATAAAGATAAGTGTTTTTACCCAATTACAGTCAGAGTAATATTTAAGGTTGTATTAATCACTGCAGCAAACTTAATTTCAGGTTTGTAAAGAACCTGATTGAAGGTCCTCTGAAGCTAATTAAAACCTTCCTTTTTACATTTATAGCTTAGAGCCAAAAATTTGGAAGACATTTAAGATACTTGTACACTTTTTCACAGAGTGCAGTATTGGACTGCCATCTGTAGTGATCATCAGATTTAACTCTTCAGATTTTTTGCCATTAGTTTTTTATTACAGATTTTTTTCTTTATTATTTTCTTTTTTTTTTTTCTTCTAATTAATTGGAAATTCATTTCAACCAGGAGGAATCTTTTCCTTGAACACAGCTCTGCATCTGAATATTTTTCTATTCCTATGTTAAATTATTAAGATATTCTGTAACCTTCTGAGGTTAAGAGTGCTTTTAAATTCAAGTTATATCTTAATGTTTGGAGATACCGTTTAATAGTGAAATGGCTAAGCATGTATGTAACTTAAACTGCATACAAAGATGAATCAGTAAGTATATCTTACTTGTTATTCAGGAAATCATATCATTTTCATGTGCCCAGCTTAAACTGTAAGTCAGCATGCCTTTCTAAGCACTTCTGTAGTAGTACTACCAAGCCAAATCATCAAAATAATCTAGGCTAACACACTAAGATCTTAGATTTGCTGCAGGTTAATACATCAGATTTATTTCCCATTTGGAACAGCTAAGATCTGATTGTTAATATGCAACCTTTGAAATAACATTTTGTGTCCATGAAGAAGAATGTCTTAAACTCTTGGAATGTGCACAAATATAATTTAGAAAATGACATAATTAATTAAATTATTTTAATTTTAAAAAATAAATTTTAATTAAAAACATCGTATTAATCTAGTACACATGCAAATTAGGGACCCTATCACACACAAGGAAACATTATGATCAAGCATAGGACATGACTAAACTACTGGAAATTCCTAGGGATGCTTTCCTTTTCTAATATATTTTTCTTTTTTCTTTTTTTTTTTTTTTAATGTATATTTCCTTTTTTCTTACAGTTTACCACAACTTTTCCTACTTTTCGATAATGATAGCAGAAAAGTGCTAGCTTAATTTTTGTCATGATTTCATAGCTTTTAACTGATTTGTTGTGCCAAAGCAGCAGGAGTATGTTTGCACTTAAACCTTTACAAGTTAAGAGAATCCATGTAAATTGAAAAACCATAATACTCCAGCTGTGTATGTGTACAAACCACATCATTACTTCATTGCCTACATAGTACTGCTTTCTGCATTAGAGATACATTTTATTCCTTTTTCTATTGCATTTTTCTCTGTATGTCATTCATGTGGAACAGCTATGTAATTATGTGGCACAGGCTGTGACAATCCCATAACATTGCCAGTTATGTGGGCACACCACATAATACTGTTGTGGGATTGCAGTAGTATTTTGTGGACAGAACTGCCTACTATAAATAAAATACAACCTACCTATATGTACATATGCTTAACAATAATTACATAATATGTAATTTAGATAACATTATTAGATTATGACTTGCTCAAATTAGAGCAATTACTGTTTTAGACTTTATGCAACAAATAATTATTTGTGCTGCTGCAACCAAACCCCATTACAATGGTCACTTGGCTCTTGATTTCAGCCCCTAAACTTTAACAGGAACCTAAGAACTGGGGACACCTCACACCAGAGAAAAATCTTTGACAAAATCTGACTTAATGAAAAAAGTAAATAGAAACATCTAAGTCTTAAAAAACATTTATTCAGCAGTAAATTTTAGAGGTTTAGGGAAATGTTTCCAAAACGCATATTGCATAGATGATGAAGCTAAGGAAGGCAGGAGTTAGAAAGTACCAAGATTTCTCAGAGTACAGAATGAGGCATATGACATATCTAACAGGGAAATTCTTTTTATGCAATGTTGATTTAGAAGCTTTAAAAAACACACAGTAGCATTTGATGTCTTAAAACTAAACCTAGTATCAGATCATTAAACTAGAACGCTATGTATACACATGGGTTCTTGTGCTAAAACATTTTCTTCTGATCTCCATCAATGGGTGACTTGATTGCCAAATAGAGACAACATTAAAAATTATATTTAACTAGAAAAAGTCTGTTTTTTACACCAAATATGCATTAGGAAGCACCACCAAGGCATAGCTGAATTCCGTAAAATCCCATGAAGAAACAAATTCTTACCACAAGTTGTACTCGCCTACTGTCACGTACCACAGGATCTAACTCGGGCAAAAAATGACAGCTGGGAAAAACGTAGAGTAGAAATTTCAGTAAGTCCCACTTTACTAGGTTCACTAAAATGCCTGTACAGAATCTTTCCCTGGAAACACTCTTTCTTAAGTAGAAATGATACTATTTATAATAACTCCATGCTTAAGATGTAGCAAAGTAATTAATACTAAAATGTTTGTACTTAAGCTTAAAATCAACAAAACATTAACAATTAATATAAATATTCTTAAAATGATACAATACTAATTAAAAAAAAGTCAATAAATGCAATCATGCATGAACTTTTGCTGTGCTGACATAAATTATAGTAAAATCAGTTGTCATATTACATAGGAATAAAATTGTTTTCAGTCACATAAATTCACCAGCTGTTATAAACAGTCTACCAGTGATGTTCCAATGGAGATCAGTGGGACTTCTGCCACGGTCCAAAATGATATCATAATTGTAAGAAATGTCATTACAAGTACTAGTGCATAGCATACACCTGCAGAGCTAACATAGTAACATTTAAAACAATTCTTTCATAAATTTCCGTATCTTCTTACTTTTATACATCATTATATGATCTGTTCCAATGTTTTCATTCAAATTAAAAATCATGTCAGCTATCTTAAACAAACACTTGGAGTGTTTCACTATTATGGAACATGACTTACAGATAAATATTTTCTAGGGAGTGCATGCTGCATATACTCCCTAGAGTCACTGATACAATTAAGAAATGTGGAATATTTTTCCGTACAAAACATAGCAATATTCGGTCCACTTACACTAAGTCCACTGCTTGTCCACTGACAACTTGTTTGGTTTTATTAGGGGTGCTTGGCACTGTGTCTACTAATGACTTCACTGCGATATCAATAATTTATACTGAATTTATGACCAAAATATAGTTACTATGTCTTCATATTAGTTTATGGAATAAGAGTAATCTTTTTAATTGCATTGATATTTTACCTGTTTAATAACCAAAATTAAATAAAGGAGCACGTTTATAACACTTTACTAAAGTATACTCTGAAGATGAAAAAGTTGAGTTGATGTTTTGAAGAAAAAATATAAATACATACAATCTAGTTAAAAAGTGGGGGTTTTACTTCCTTAATCAAATCTAATACAGGTAATGTTGCAGTTGATCTAATTATAGCTGATGTTAATAAAACCATAACATATACCAATAATGTTCTAAAATATGTGATGAATAAGCACTTTTTCCTACACTCTTTATAACATAACAAACACTGTATTGGTAGCATAAAGCTATGTAGCTATTTATCATAAAATTCTGCACTGCTTACCACTGTGGAAGAAGTATCTGTAGAATGACTACTAAACTAATTCTAAAAGCTTCTATGTTTGAGACCAAGAAATATGGTGTACTACCTGCTAGCTACAAAATCATGTTTGTTTTAGAGCTATTAACCTGGGTTTCACTTTACAAGATACATTTAAAATGAAAAAAAATCAAATTAAAAGGCAATGACCTCACCACTTTGTATTTTTGAAACTGGCAGCTCCATAATCCAAAAGCTGTGTATGAGGCCATTTGTATGTAACGCCTTTTCTCCTGTGTAATTTCTCATCTAAAGAAGTATTCAGCTGAGAAAATTCTTCTTTTTTACCTGGGGAGGAAAAAAGATACTCCTGTCTTTTATTATTATTTTAAAATGATTTTTTTTTTTTTTTAAGATTCCCCAGATAGGTAGACTTGAGTGCATTGCCTTTTACAAACGACAAGAAGGAAATTACTTGGGCTGAACATGTTCAATTGCCAAACCCCACTTATTAAAATTAAGCAAGGTCCTGGCCCCAGACTATGTAGTCATATATGTCATGCTAGCAACACACAGACTAGAACTTATGCAGAAGAATTTATCCTCAGATGATTTAAAGAACTTTCATTTACCTCTGTAGGAAGACAGAAAATGAAAAAGCTTGGATGGACAGTCACTGTATTTAACCAAATGAGGTTATGAGGGCTGCCTAAAAAGGTCAAGTACGGAGATTAACGTGGGAGCCATTATTTCTAAGTTTATGATACTGCCTTCCACCATTCCTGGTTCAGTAACACAGTCTTCTGACCTTTACATTTTGAAAATTTATAGGTTCCAAGTCTGCAGCTACACTGGCATGCTTACAGCTCTTCAGATGAAGACTGTATGACTTCATAAGAGCAGTACTGGAGATTGAGCCTTCTGTGTATGCTCTCCAATGAGTAATAAGTCAATGTAGGGATTTAAATCCATTATTAGAAGTTCATGTCTGAGTCTGTGTGTCAGTGATGGTTGAAAAAAGATGCACATACAATAAGCTATGAATAAACATTCAAAAATGAGAATAATTTTAACTCAGCAAGTTATGTTTCCATAGTGATTGTTAATGACTTGCTTTAGCTGCAGTTTGAATTTTTGACCGAGTTATGTCTGAAACACAGCTGCATTTATTTAACAAAATTTTATTTTAAATTTATTTTTATTTAGTTTGCGTGTTAATTACTGAATCATTATTCAACCAAGAAAGGGACCAAGATAAAAGTGCACAGAGTACTGAGTTGTTTTTTTTTCTTAAAATTATATATGCTAGGAAATGGAGTATTCTTGTACCATGTTAGTGTTAATAGTGGGGTTTTTATCTCAAATAGGCAGACACTGTCAATAATTTGTTTAATGTTGCAGAACTCTGTATTCTATTTTCTTATTTGAAACACACCCATATTCTTACTTTTTAATAGCAACATCTCTCCTTTTAATTCTTATGAAAAAAATGCTACGTTATGAATTAAACTATAGAATTATCACTTTTCTCCTTTCACTTATGAAAATCATGTGTTTGAGGATTTGGCATATCAGTATCATTAACATGCATTTGCTTGATATCTTTCTTAAATTCGGGTTCTGGGTTTTTTAAAACACCTGGACCTGATTTTGTAGAAGTACTAACACTCACAAATTCCACAGTTCTTAAGAGCAGTAAGCATTCTGCATCTTTGAAATGGATCAGACCTATAATCTTTAATTGTTAAGCCCAGACAACCCTTAGAATATCAAAGAAAAAAGCAATAGATCAAAGAAGGCACAACTCCGTCAAAACCCAAATTATTTAAATACCAGAGGTATTCAAAGCATCATACCCTCATTATATTATCACTTCTAAGCTTTCAATCTTTTTGACGTTTTGTGTTTGTTTGTGGTTATTTTTTTTTTACATGACATAACACATTAATAATTTAAGATTGGAATAGTCTTATGCTTGGCATTAATACAGTAATGATTTTTAGGTGTTGCCAATTAGTCATATAAACACATACTGTGCACTCAGGCCAGATCCAGTGCAGACCTCAGGGGCACCTACTGCCATTTTCCTACAGAATCTGGGCATCTAAGAAGACAGAATTTATTCAGAAGCACACGAAACGTCCTTGGAATTGAACATTACAGGAAAATGGAAAACTATTTTCTATGTCCCCAAATCACCATGAAAATCTGTAAGAACGTGAACTTTGGGATCTAGAAAAATGTCATCCTCCATCTCCATAAAACGTCTATTTGTTTGCTGGGCATGCTCTGAGACAGTCAACCCATGTTCAGTTTAAAATATGGATGCTACTTATGAACTTTAGGCAATCTCTTAATAATCCATTACATGAGTTAAAGGAGAAGGGCTAAATCTGTGAACTTGTTCTGGTGAAGTGCTCTAAATTCTAGAGAGAATTTTCTTCAAGATTGATGCATCTTGTGCCCCCAGCTGTAGCAGTCAGCTTTAAAAAAAGGATGGAAACACACCAAAAAAGAATAGCTTTGCACATGGAAGCTGGCAATTCAAGTCTCATCATGCAAAAGAGTACCCGAAACCCGTTTCCCACTGTCTAAGGAGTACCTCATATCCACGTTCCCCAGTGGAGTGCAAGTGTTCTTAACAGCAAGCAAGTATACAACAAGAAAGAATCTGGTTACATAACGTTAACATTCAGGGTGATCTTTCAGATTCTGCATTTAAGTTTTGAGATTGTATGCCCAGAAAAACCGGATCCTTATTTTTGTAAATCTCAGTTAGCTACTCAACTCTCTGTCAATTTATATTATAGAGAATGCTGAAGAACCTGATTCAACACGGTGTTTTTTTTTTTTTTTTTAATAAATCTGTTTGTTGGTGATGGGAAGATAAAAGATCTACATTTATTATGTCACATTTTTTGAAACAGAGAAATGTGTGGGGAAGTCTGCACTGTACCCAACTTTTCACAGTTGAATTTTGTGTTTAGAGGGTGATTTAAGTCACTTCAAAATCTGTTTCATACAGAGTACAATACAAATAAAGCAAGAGATTAAGAAAATTAAGATACAGAATGTGAAAGAAGGGCTTGGGATTTCTTCAGCATTCCTCCCTTAATATAAAAATCTGTGAGCAGAGTTAATTTTCTCAATACGTACTCTGGAAATGGTGCTTTTAATATAAGAATTAAGTACTTGTGTTTGGTTATAAGAAATAATGTCTATGCTATTAATACATTGCCATTTTTCTTATCTGTTAGCATTCTGGCATACAACACTGGCCAGCAATGTACATTATGAGGGCATGTGCACGTGAGTATGTATGGCTCTACAAACTATGTAAAACATTATTCTGAATTAAAATTAAAATTATATATAACCTATGAGAATTTTCATAACTTCTCATGTCATCTATAAAGTTATGCTATGATACACATTAATAAATAATCTTGAAATCCTAAACCTAAAAGCCAAAATTTTATCACATTTTCTGCATGTTAGTCAACAAATAAACCAGCATTATTTCTGTCATAATCTGTATAATACATGCATCACAGAAAGCAAGAATGTAAGTAATCACATTGCTATCAAGAAACTTGCAAGGCAAGAAACTAAAGAATTTGGAAACAGACAGGAAAACAACAATAATAAAAACTCCACAACAACCCCCCCCACCTCCACCCCCAAAACTATCCAGAAACTTACAGAGAATGTAAGAGAAATGAGAGGAATTCCTTCACTTCCAGAAAAACCTTGACACATCTGTCAGAAGTCTACTTGTCAGAAGACATTAAATACACCTAAGCATTACATAACAATCACTGTATGCCCAAATGTATGCTACGTACCGCCATGGTTCTGGAAAACGAATGGTATTCAGAGTGGTCTTTAGCATATTCACAGGTAGTCAGTGAATACATCTATTTTACCAATATGTATGACTTCCAGACAGGTCTTAGTATTATGGGGCAGTAATTGATATGAATTCTCTTCACTTAAAATTACAGTATCTTCAGGCACTGTTTACCTACAGCTCAGGTATGGAATTTTCAAATAGTGAAACACGTACATTTCTGCCTTAAACCCAAAGAAACTTGTTTATAACATAGCTATACTGCACAGATTAGGTAATTGTAGATGAAACTTCATCATCTGAGTAACTTTTGACTAAATCAACTTCCATCTCTAGGACCAGCATGAATCAAATAAAAATATTTATAGTGGTGTCTGAGTGAGTTCACAGCTGAATAAGATTGGAAATAGATTTTTCTCACAAGAATACCACCCACAGGTTAAGACCTACAAAATTTCTTGATGCTTAAAAATGCCTTATCAACTACGTCACAGAGAGTTTTGAACAAGGAGTTCTGAACAACTCAAAAGAGCATGTCTTTCAGAAAAGCAAGGAATGAAATAAAAAAAAAATAATAAAATTCTGTGGGGTTTTCCCTCCACCCAGCCCCCCCCCCCCCCCCCCAAACTTGTGTCTCTTTTTACCAGGTATTTCAGATTTTTTCAGACTATAAATAAGATCTACTATATTACTATTCCATCTGCAAACCTTCTTCTGTATCTCTTCATCTGCTATTGTAATCATCTCCTTTCACTACGACTGTCCTTGACCTCACCCTCACATCATTCTTCCTTCACTCACTCCAGATCCCCACCACAACCTCAGTTAAGACTATAGTCTTTATTTTGGTTGTCCTTTTCCCCCCTGTTTTAATTTCTAATTTTTGCTGTCTTTTACAATGCTCTATTTTTGGGTGATTAACACCAGTAATAAAGCTTCATTCACATAGTTAGTTCTGCTTCAGTGGTTACCATATTTCAGCCTTTGCTTTCTGTGTTATTTCTTTGATGTCTTATTTGATTATGCAAAAGCTGAACACTTTCATTGAGATTCCTAAACCACTGAAACTGCAAAAATTTCAGCTTCTGAATTCAAGGAAAACAGGATTTCAAACTTGGGCCTTCCCACACATTATTTTCCATTTTGCTATTTGTTCCTGCCTCTGCAGAATACTCTACCCCTAGTATTTATCAATAGCAATTAGTACTTATACCTAGCTTACTTTTTATGCAAAATTTGCTCCTTTCCCCACACTGAGGCAAATCCAAATCTTACATAGTCTTTAACGGCGTACTTTTAAGATAACTTATTTAATGTTATTTCTTTCTTCATACCACTATAGTGTCAATGAGGTTCTTCCAGTATTTCCAGATTATTCAATCTCTTCCATTGCAGCCATCTGATCACACAAATATATTGCAAACAACTAAATCATCTTAAACTGCTTATGTCTTTTCTTGTGAACATGGTCCATTTGCCTTTGAATTACTTCATAAGCTTCACTCTCCTGGCACTGACTTCAAGGCAGCATTAAACACTGTTCCCTCCAATTTATCAACTTTTGCAACTTTTATGGGCTGTCACCACTTTCTGTATTCCATTTAGGTTAAACACAGTTTCTCATTTATCTTCTATAACTTCCTTCAGAACAATATCAGTTTCATATAATGGCATTTCTTAAGACATATATACGTATATATATACCACCTTTCGGAACTGACCTATAAATCTAAAGAAATATTTCACCTGAGGTGTGGACAGGAAGCTGCCACACAGGCAATTGCTGATTTATTTTTCTTGCTAATTTATGACTGTTCTGATCTGATTTGGGCAGTGGATCTTAGTATAGGAACTTTAAGATCCATTTAGAGGAAGATTTAGGGATTGAATAGAGGAGGGCTAATAACATTAATAATGTAAGATTAGGTTGCTCGAGTCAATTAAAAAGACATAGAGATGGGAAAAACAAGAAAAAGGAACATTAGTGAACTGCTTTAATAGGTCCACACTAGTAAAGATGAGATTCCCTATTCACCAAATAATTATTTATATATATATATAATATAATATACATACACATAAAATACATATAATATATATATATGTAATTTTTTTTTTAAGAGGAAGCTGGAAACCAAAACAATATTCTGCCATTTGATTGAACTGGTTAATTTTGTACAATTTGAACCATTATGCTTAGAGTTATGTAGACTACTGTTTAAACACATTTGTATCTATGAAATATTCAGAAAAAAACCCAGTTTATTTCTTCAGAATGCTACAGCAGTTGTTTAGTA
The DNA here is from genome assembly GCF_037157495.1 of Lathamus discolor. NCBI lineage: Eukaryota > Metazoa > Chordata > Aves > Psittaciformes > Psittacidae > Lathamus > Lathamus discolor. The sequence continues at coordinate 46,914,380 of NC_088884.1, read as the reverse complement.
CTGGAATTAAAGATATAGTTATGCTTATTTGTTTTAATCTCAGTGAATGACAAAGCCCATGTGATTTTCTTCACCATAGAAGAGCAGAAGAAAAGCAGAAGAAAATGCAGAAGAATAAGTTGCAGAAACATTTGGAAAGCTCCAGATTCTAGTTGCTCTGAAACCCTCCAAGACTGGAAATGCAAATATCGAGCTCTGGTGATTATGTCTAGGATTTTGCACTTATTAAATTTTTGTTTAAATGCTATATAGATACTGACTCCATATACCAGCTGTTCTGGGTATTTTTGTTAGTACTAATGCAAGTATTGAAGGCACCCAAGCATCAGACTCTTCAGCCCCAGTATGATGGACTTGTACATTGTGGTAATAATATAATAAACAGCATTACTATTAGGATAGTGAGAAAGTTTTTTATTAGATTAATGCTGTGGTAAAAGTGAAGATATACTGTATTTTACTCAGGAATAGAAGTATAACAAGTGACAAAAGATAGGATGTAGAATATATATATATATATATATATGATTTGAGTATCTCAGCATCTACCTATGCACACAGACACACACATGGCTTCCTCAGGTTTCCCAAACTCAAACAGGTGCAAGTTGCACTGCAACTAAAAAGAACATTAACATTTCTCAGTCCAGCCACCCAAGGGCAGACTTGTTTTATGTATAGGTTGGGAAACAACATAAAACAGCTTCATATATGAAAAATTAAATTGTTTCTTTCTTAAAAAAGAAAAATAACGAAAACAACACAAAACCCTTCTCCAAAACCAAACCTGAGAAGCAAATTTGGAATATAGCCAAGAGTTACTCAGAGATCTTTGGACAGTCAAGGCCCTTGAAGAACCAAAGAAATCAAGGAGGTGTAAAAAATATTTTGAAATAACATGTTGAGTGTTTCCATGCTCAGTCATCCTTACCTCCTACATCCTCACATAATTTGTCTTATCCCACTAATCTGCCTAGTACAGACTCTATGTCTCTTTTTTTTCAGAATCTTTGGGAATTAATAAATCCCTAACAATGGATGCTCTCTACTGAACAGAGGAATAGGTATTATATTGCTCATGAGAAAATTACGAGATGCATGGTATCAAAACAATTTTTTACTAAGTTTTTTGATAGATTTTATTTCTATACCTTCACAGTTCTTAAGGTTATCTGACAGAAACAATTAAGAACTTGAACAGAAGTGTTTAGCTGTTCAGTAATGAAACAGTATTACCAAACAGGAAAAGATTATCACTTCATATAGAGTCCAAGCCAGAGGACTACCCTTCTCTAAATTCAGTAAATCAAGCAAACTGATTTACAACATCAGATCTTCTAAAGGAATTCTCAAAAAGACAAATTTATTATGTAAGGGCAGAGGAGGTCTAACTACAATGTTGCCCCTTGTCAGGAGGATAGAAAATACAAAATACAATAAATTTTATTGAGTGTGACAGCTATTAAGGTAGGTTTTGTTTGTACTGAAGGACTTGAAAGTAAAAGAAAGGGACAAAAAAAAAAAAAAAATCCAAACCCAATAGAAGATTATTTCAAAACAAAAATATGAGAAGATACATATGCTAAGTATTAAAAAAAAAAAAAAGTCATTACTCAGGAGCAGCATGAAGTTAGTCAGTAAAGCTGACTTACACCACATTAACAGTCATCATTTTTATAAGTAACTAAGTAATTTTGTACCACAGCTTTGGAATGCACATTAAAAACAGTCTTTGTTATGTTTACTCTTGTGAATAAACATTTTTTCTAGATAGTTATCTGATAATATATGGACTTGTTTATAAGAACTCACGTTCATCAATACACTTGATGTACACTAGTGCCATATGTGATTGGTATTTTTCAATGCAGAATAACACTGAAAGTCAAATAATGAAATTATTGTATTAATACATAGTTCAGTTACGAATACCTATGAATTGGTTATCTATTTTATCTATTATGTATACTTATAAATTTCAATTTACAAGTGTTTTATTTTGCATGGGTGAAACTATTCTTGGCTTACTTTAGGATGTTGACTTTAAATACCTGTTGGCATTTCATGAATATATTGTGACAACAAATCACAGTTTTGCCAATGCAGTAATGCATAGTAGCAAACTACTCTAGGTTTTCAAATACATACAGAAAGTCTACATAGACTAAGTGCAAGGCTCCTGTTTAATTTACTTTACAGTAAAACCCAGAGGTACCACTGAAGATCAGGCCTCTCATTACACCAAATGTTGTATGAACAAGGCTTGATTTAATGCTCATTGAATTAAAAGGAAAAAAAAGTCTCACATAGACATGGTTCTTTTTCTTAAGACTGTACATCTAAAGCGAGTTAATCCCCAAGTGCGTACAACTCTTATATATTTATACCTAGATTAAGGATAACCATAAGTACTAAACTTATGAGTGACTATTAATAAATATAGACATTAAAGTACTAATTCTTCTTACTGAGTTATACTTAATTGGTTTATACATCATGGAAGAAAATAACAATACAAAATTTCAGGGTCTTATGGATCTATCAAATACTAAAAAAAAAAAAAACTAAATCAAAAAATCCAACAAAACAAGAAAGGAATTCCAGGTAAAAAAAACCCAAACCAAACCAAAAACCAAAACCAGAATCAAAATAACTCAAGCCACAATTTGCTTACAAGTTGCTCCAGGTTAATTCTTAATTCGTATGCCTCAAAGCACTTAGCATTTTTATAGATTCTTAAAATAAATTTGATTATTTGGACTGAAATTTTCAGCTTGTAAACACATGAAAAATGCAATAATTGAAATAAGTACATAATTTTAGAAGAATCAACACATATTCAAGAGTATTCAGCCCCACAGTAATTGAATTGACTTGATGATGTTGATGTTAGGTGAGCTGTAGTTACAATGACAGGTTTTTTCTATCCATGCAGAGGTTTGAATGATTTACCTTACTTGAATGAAGAAATTAGAGATGAAAAGAGAATAAATTAGCCCTGACTCCTCCTGTTCTTCTACAGAATTTTGTTTAGACCTTCATTCAAATTATTTTTTTTAATGACAAAATGAAGATAACAAAAACCTCTGTTCCATTACCGAACATAAATTAATCTTCCTTAAGCTTGACTGTAAATATTTTATTCTTAGACTAGGTGCTTTTAAATTAGGTGGGTTTTTTAATTAAACTTTTCAGCTAAGTTTGCTACTAAACTCCTGAACCCACTGACATACGCATATATGTTTCTATGTATGTATACATAAAATTCATTTGAAAAGGAGGGAATAAGTTAAATGCCACGATGATTCTGAATAGATGAATTTGCCCCATGTGTATTCTGTTTCTATTTGCAATAGCTTTGAAGACAGCCATAACAAATTAACTTAAAAGTGTGATTTGTTTTACTTGTTGCCTTACAATAGGTAAAATAATTGTCCGTTCCTAACATGGCTTTTTTGCAGCCAGTTATCTAAGCTCCTGCTATTTGCACTAAATTGCACTTATAGAGCATTCAGGTCTGATGCAGAATGAAAAGAACTCCCATAAATTCCAATTAGGTAAGCAAACTCTCACTTCAGATCAAGGAACTTCAGTAGATAATCTTATACTATTTGCTTCAGAAGAAGGAAACAGATATTACGTGGTTTACTAAATTAGGCTCTTAAAATTATATTATTTTACACAGGAATTTGTCAAAAAGATAAAATAAAATAAAATAAAATAAAATAAAATAAAATAAAATAAAATAAAATAAAATAAAATAAAATAAATAAAATAAATAAACTGTCCAAACCAAGATTTTACTTCCACTGTAACAGTCACTGTCATGAAGAACAAACAGCATTTCATTGCCAAATTTGAATGCAGTAAGAAAATACCTGCTTTTTGTTTTATATTGGAGAACTTGTTTTATACAAAAGATTCTAATATAGTTTCATTTTCATAGAAGATATAGCAATTTTAACATAAAATAATCTGAGTGAAAAGGTGAACAGAGTTCTATAAAACAATCGCAGAAATAGAGAAATACAAAATGAAATTGTAATATTTACAGACTTTTTTTCATTTTACTACAAAAGTGAGAACAAAGCATTATTTTATTCAGCAAGATTTTTCTGCTTTTCTGAAAAACTACATTGATTAGAGGTAGTATGTTAGAGGTATTGATACAGAGGTTAGAAAAAGGTATATGTATATTCAATAATACAAAAACTTATATAAGTAAATACAAAAACTTGTCTGTAAATTGTACCACGGTTCTTGAAACTCTTTTTCAAATCTTTGAACTTCTCCATATTCTGGTTCAGTGAATGCATCAAGGGATACTAGAACTGCAGAAATGTCTGAATAGCATCATCACCTTCAAGGCAGCAAGATCTCTGAGCAGACTCTCCTTCAGGATTCTGGCTAGAAAAGGATGAAAACAGGAGAAAATGCAATGATGTAGCAAAAGAATCACTAAACCCAAGATATCTGATTTTCAATGATATTTAATAAGTCATAGTTCTACTCACCTTCTGGATTCCAAACAGATTCTTCAGCTTTCACCTGACTAGTCCTGAATAACTACATCTCAGCACTCTGGGTGCTCATCAGTACTGTCTCCTTGTGTAACCGTATTAGATGTGCAGTGAAAAAAGAGAATTTGCCCCTACTAATTCTATAATGAACATATTGTTGATGGGAAGTCATAAAAATACATAACGCTCTCATAAGGGAAATAAAACAAATTTCCAAGTAAGGAATTAGTATAATGCATGGATAACATGCATTCTTAGTAATATAGTGCAATAATAGTAACTATTTGTACAAAGGTAAAAAAACAAAAATCCTGAGCAGCCATAACTGTGGAAGCAGCAACTTTAATAATTTATTCCAAGTTAGCTTCCATAAATATTTCCATTTGCAATAAATGAAATACGTTTCAATGAGAATTTTAAATACAGTGCACACAACTCACATAGTACGATGACAGCCTATGCAGTGTTTTAGCATATGTAGACCAGACTACAAGTAGAGTCTGACAAAACCTAAGAAGGCAGACCTGGCTAAGAGTCAGGAGTCACGCTTATTAAATTGAACTCTCAGGGGTATCATGCAATCAGAGGTCACAATCGAGGCAACAGAAGCAATGTCACGATATCAGAGAAAGGGCCAATTCAGACCTGCTCCCTGACAGGCAGTGAGGTCACAGCTCGCGGCAAATAACTGTATTAAAAGGGAATATTCTCTGCACACTTTTAGAACTGTCATCTGAACAAACAAAGTCAGGTCATTGGTAGGTTAAATCAGAACTTTCTGCCTTAGTAGCACATAGCTTCCTTTCTTTTTTCATTCACTTCTAATTTCTCACTTACAAAATACACATCAACTATTAAAGCAAATTCCCAGTAAGTTAACTTTAAAATACACATTAATGTTTAAATTCCCCCTTTTAAAGGAGTTAGTTTTATTTTTGACAAAGATACCTCTGGTCTCTTCATAAACTGGAAACTACTGAGCTTGCTGCTTATTCAAAAAAAAAAAAAAAAGCATGCAAGGGTTTTAGTAAAATGACATTCCACAGTCAGTTTCTTAGTATATATTTCTTAGCCTGATACTTAATCTGCATTTAGAAACCATTCAAAAACTAAAGTTATTCATAATCTTCTTGTTCAATAATGATTGTGAAAGTGAAATGAAGTTGTTCTTTTGGCTGGCCACTTGTATTTCTTTATCTAGTTACCTGGACTGGGTTATCTACATGATTCTACAAAAGTAGTAATTTATGAAATTATAACCATGTTGGATTAGTTAACCTGGCAATAAACGTGCACAGGAAGAACTATTCTAGCATACCATGTAAACAAAATTTTATTTAAAAATATTATCTCTGTACACAACGTCTCTCAGGAATATGAGAAAAAAATACACACACATATATATATATATATACAGGAAAGTAACTGGAAAAATCAGTATTTCTACTTTTTTTATATGCATAAACCAGATAAAATATCTGCAGTGCATACTTCAAAACATCACAAACCTATATTCAAATTTCAAAAAACTGCTAACATGTTTCTGTATTGCATGTGATAAGAATTGAACTGTAAAATTATGAAGTTGGAAGATTTACATGATAGAAATAACATGTAAAGTGTTACATAAAAGTTACTCAGGTATCACTCTATGATTGTAAATGTTTTTAGAATATTTGAGTTAATTGCATTTCCTTGTAAAATTATCTATCACACAGATCTCATAGATCACATGAAACTTGTAAAAGGTATAGAGCTTTGCCAGAAGAGTCAGTAAACAGCATAAAATTTTTAATACCTAGATTTCAATTTTAAAGTCTTCTTGTTCTGCATGAAAAAATATTGCACAATACCAGCAGATATTATGTACCTTAACCATGTTATTAATGAAAAAAATGAGACTTAAATGTGTGCTGAACATTAAACACATGAAAATGGCCTTTTTGTAATGCAGTAGATCTCTGATCTTCTTAAGAGTATTAATTCTCCATTACACTATAAGTACCACTAGAGAACAGGAAAAAATAATTCCTTTATAAGAAAGTTTCAAATCAATGAAAAGCTCTGTAGTGAAGGCCTTCCTTTAATTCACCTCTGAAAGTACTTAAAATATGCAGAAGTATTGCTACTAAACTGTATATCTAAAGGAAATGTTTCTTTAATTAGGATTTAAAATGTATTATGTTGTCCAAGTGAAACAAGATTTGTACCTATAAAATGTTTCTAAGAATACCTTATATTCCTTGTTCATAGCTTCACACTAAATGGAAATTCTTTTGCAAGGTGAACATTTGTGAAATGCAACATTCATGACACTTTTACAGACACAAACTATTCACTTTCTGTGCCCTACATTAAAATATAATTTGCATAGCAATAAGATTCTAATGCTTGAACTATTTGCTTTGGAAAATGCTTGGAATATATCTTAAAATGCACTTTTAATGACTGCTTCATTAGAAATTGGTTTGTGGAAGTGTAAATAGAACACTGGGTACAGTTCAGTAACAGCAGAAGAAACCACCCCAATACTGGCTAACAGTCCCCAACCATCCAAACAGATAGCAACAAATTCAAGAATTACTTTTAACTCGATGTACTAAAGCCAAGTGCTGTAAAGCTTTATTTAGAGGAATTTAGCCAAACCTATTATTCCTTACCCCCTCCAACCAAATCCTTTTGGATTTAACTTGTTGCTAAAATTATCTGTCTTTTGCATTCTAAGACCTGGGTCACAACCTTACTTAGGGACAGGAAATAGTTATCAGGTCACTGAATGGTCAAATGAAAACGGATTTGAAATGCTTCAGTACTGAGGGATCTATTAATCCAAAATGATTGCCTTATGCAGTATTAAAAGCTGTGGATCTGAATGTGGAGTCAACTGGTTTACATATACATTGGCTGAGATGCAGATATCTACACTACCTAGCTTTTGGACATAAAACGTCAAGGAAAGGCAGAAAAAAAAGAGACTTAAAAAGAATCTTAGATGATACAAATAAAACTATCTGAACAATTGTGTTACCTTATTCAATAATGAGATAACATAGTCTTCAACCTCTGATGACATTTTGGGTGAAATTCCATTCCCACTGATGTCATCCTTGGGTAGTTTAGCAAAAAAGCAGAAAGACTTTTTTTTTATTTTTTTTTCCATGTTCAGTTCCTTTAGGCTAAAGATTGGTAAACTACTATGCTATGGAATCACAGGTAACAGCCTACACATTGTATAAAATCCAAGTTTTGGGAGTTTGTTGGAGCAAACACTCTCTCTAGCTTAGAGACCGCATTTAAGTGTGATGTACTAATAAAGTCCTTATACCACCACAAATTACAAGAGTCTGCAAAATAGTAGAGATAGGAACAAAGAGATAAAGAGATAATACACAGGCAGGTGAAATATGTGGTTAGAAACCTTTAACACAAGAATACAGAAACCCTGAAGACTAGAACCACACTGAGAATTCATAATATTAAGTAAGTATGCATCTATGGCAAGTAACTCCTGTTCAGGCAAACAGATTTTCTTTTTTTTTTTTTTTTTAAATGAATGTGAAAAGCAAAAAATATTAATGTAACTGTCATGTGTGTAGATCATTTATAAATATTCAGACACTGAAGTGCACTGCATAAGCACACATAAATGATGTTTTACATGTTTAACATATACGATAATTTCAGGATTCCTTCATTGCACGAATACTTGAAAAAATCCTACACAGTCATTGATGGACAGGAGGCTAGAAAATTAGGCACAGGTTTTATTTTTTAGTTTTATTTTCTAATAAGAAACTGGGCCACTAGAACTATGTAACCAAAGCTTGACTGCGTGCACTGTAAGGCCCCTGCAGTCTTTTACAACTTTTCAGCGTACCGCTGTTGTGAACTGGGTTTGCACTCTGCCAGCAGAGCAGCTCTGACCCATGGAGAGCACTCCTTCAGATCAACACTGCCTCAGGCTTTACTGCTTTCTCCAAGAAGTCTTACATTTCAGGCATCAAGTTGAATTTCTTCTGGAGATGATTAACCCAAACCCATGACAGATTTTTTCCAAGATATCCAACTCCTTATGTTTATTTTAACCTGGCTCTTTTTGGATGTACTGGACACAAGTAACCTACTCATTTTACATGTTAAAGGGCTGGTGGAGAGCCATTAATTCCTTAAAATGAGAAAAGATTTCAATGTGAGAGTTCTGTTGTGTGAGCTCAAACTAAATAATAAGAAACAAAGCCATAGAATTCTGATTTTAAAAAGATAGATTCCCTTCCACACTACAGGTTTCTGTAATGCATTTTCATCACGTTTCAGGACAGATCTTGCATTCTCTGGAAATACATTATTCTGTCATTTTTGTCAGTGCTTTATGGTTTAGAAACTGTTTCCCTAATGTGGCATACAAATTTAAAGTATGGGAGATATGTAATAACTAAATTTAACTGTAAACATGGCAATTCAGAGAGATTGCAGCAAGGCCAGATTTAGAATGTGTTTGTTAATCCTGTTCAGACCACAGCTCAATAAAAGATGACTTAATTTATAAATGGATGTGTACAAACAATGCACTTCCTGGGAGTTTGATGCCATTTATATTTTTCCATTTAAAATAGCTAATTTTTAAATACAAAAATAGCTAACACAAATTAATAGCTGTAGTTCAATGCCTTTAAATATTATTTAATATCACACAAAAAATACTTAAAGCGCAAAAAGAGATGAATATTAGCATTCCACTCTTAGAACTCGCTGAACTCTCATGCAGATATTTAAAAACATCAGTGACTTGAACCAATACAAGCTCTGTTTAATGCCATATATACTTTTTCTTCACTGTATTCATATTTTTTAACACAGAAAACCTAAAAAACTATGTTGATCACTATGTAACAATGTTTTAATGAGCTCACATATTTAACTCAAAGATAATCTTAAATTACCACTTTCCAAAGTCTCAAGTTCATATTTTTAATTAGCACTAGTAATAATAATCTATAAGGATGTTCTGCAACATTTTCCACTTGAGACTACAAGGAGTTTCATAATTGTTAACTATCAGAAAGCTAGAAAACAGATTACTTTAAATGGATCCTTGATATTTATCTTCCAATCATATTACATGATCACAAGATCATTTTACCTTTTCTTCTTCCAGTATGAAAAACAAATGTCATTTCTACTGACAATTTAAAGAAAAATGAATAAATATTTCTGCAATTAAAAGCTAACTGAGAAAGCATAATCTGTTCATTATCAAATCTGTATTGGTGAAATCTGCTTTAGCAGTATGCCCATTGTTTTCTTTAGTCACCAGTGAGCATAAAATGACGGGAAATACAGTACTACCGATTTAGAATGACAGGTTCCCAAACTAGAGTAAACGTATCTTGACAACATAGTCCAATGCATTTTTAATATAGTTAAACTTCCTGACATTGGTCATTGTGCACATTCCCAGGTGAAGCTGCATTGTTTCTACTCCTTGGAAGTATGTGGTATTGATGTGCCACTGATGGATATGGATATGACTAAAAATAAATGTAGTATATGTGGCAATAAATTACCTAATTACATTACTAATTAGAACATAGTCTATGAATTTCTGAGAAGTTAAATAATCGTATCCAAATAATACTTGCGATAGTTTGACTGACGCTAGGCTGATTTACTGCCTTCCAGTTTGCACTACAGATTGGAATCCAGCTTCCCATTCTTCTGAACAGAAATTATTTGGATAACCCACCAAAATTGTTGAGGTAGATGGATTAAAGAGGACCCCAGAAGATACATACTGTTCCTAAAGCAAAACAATGTGCTAGGCCTCAGGGCTTCTTATTTAGTTCTGAGCTGCTGTACTGGGACACATCACTCACACTGCTGGTTGGAGAAGTAGGTAATCTTCCTCTGTGTAAATGAAATTACAGACCCTGTAATTATAGACCCACTGCTGACAGAGAAGTTCTGTTACTTTTTCAGCCAAGACTAATTGGAGTTTCTTAAGAAAAGTCAACGGTATATTCTTCCTCCAATTCCTGATCTACTTTATCCAAAATATTCAAGACTATTTTATGTTAAATTAATAACTGAAATAGCCTCCAGACAAGAGGAGAAGCAGTCATAAAGCTTTCTAAAATTATGCTTTGCAGCAAAATAGGAAATGCTGAAAATTATCTTTGATCCTTATGTTTCCAAAATTTTGAGATCTTTCGAAATGTCACCATCTACAAAACACACAAGAATCTCAAAAAATGTTCATTAAAATTGTAAGCAGGCATATTTTATTTGTCAACCAACTGATACTAACTGAAACTCAACAACCAGGCTGGAAGCATAAACCTACCACGCCAAAAAAATCCCACAGTGTAGTATACGTAATTCCAGGAAACATCCGGCAAATCATCAGAAGTGAAAGTAGATTAAGGCAGGCTTTCATCTGTCTTCAGGTTATTGATTAGGCTACAGTTTCTTAAGAGAAGCAGTAAACACATATTTACACTTTATAACCTACTGAAGTTAATGTCGTAATACATAAGTACGATTCAAAAATATTATTTATAGTTTTAATGAATCTGCATTAGATAATAACCACATGCATTAACTTCATTTTAAAGAAACTGAAACAGCACCTAGACAAAAGGCATTAGGATTACAAAACACACTTTGATACTACAAATTACACCAGAGGGTAATTGTTCATAATTTACTTTCCGTTCTAAATACAGAAACAAAAACGCATAAATGCTATGTAATGTATACATATTGACAGATACACATATACACACACATATACACTGATGCACATTTAATTATGCTCCCACGGTTTGTGCCTTCACATACTGCTTGTATTTTTAAATGGTAAATTCTTGCCTGTCGGAATGTTTCCTCGTGCTGTTGATGAAGTGTATAATGCAAAGGGGTTTGTCTCTGACTAACTTCTGTATGCTATTGTGATACAAATGTGAAATAATGGTTCCCCTCTGGGGATTTTCATAACATCAGTGAGTAAGGCATAAGACTCTTCTAAAATGTAATAAAATTTTATGATGTCACTCCAATTTTAAAAAAGTATTTTCCTAAAATGTGTGTGCCAGATTAGAGGTATATGAATTGTCCCATGGGGTTAAAGTTATGCATAGGTTTTCAAAATCTGATACCAACATTTCACATATTAGCTCATCCCAACTTTTGTAACAGGAATAGAGTTGAATATAGAATCAACACTATGTCCTCACTATGTTTAGATATTCTTTTACAGATGCAGTGTTGCTGCAGGATACAACACTGTCAGTATGATGCAGCAGTTTAGATGAGAAAGCAGTTTACAACAGAATATAACCTTTGCCTCTGAAATACACAAGCATCACATGTTAAACTTACTCCTTTCCACTCTTTAGTTTTATACCTTATTTTTTATTTCTTTTTGTCTTATTTTTATTTTTAAAGACAAGCTAAAGACACAGTGAAGACAAAAGACATTCATCTTACTTTTTAACTAGATTACCTCTTAAATATTCACTACCATGACATGTTCCAGTTTGAAAATCTAAAACTGTTCTAATTGTTTCACTTCCGAGGGCATCCCCTTTCAAAAGTAGTGATTCTGTCATTTAACAGATAACACATGTTTACTTGCTGTTGATGCTATGGTTTCTCCCCCCATTTCACAATTTAAAGAAATAAAGCAGGAATATTTAGAACATGTCTTTTTTTTATTTTTTTTAATTTGTAATTTATTTAATGGTTTATGAGGGAGATAGATTGGAGTTCAGATTTTCTACCAGAGCACTGACTACCAGTCTGTGAAGGTAAAAGGGCTTGAATGGAGGAAGTTTATTTCCACCATGCAATGGAATGGTCTGTGCTCTCTCTTGACTTAAAATACAGTGTCCACAAGATTTATGGCTACAGAGTGAAAACATTCCACCTTCTTTTTACAGAAAGAACTCCCATCGGAGAACAGACCCAAAGAAATCTATTCCAGGCAAAAGAGGAAGAAATGGTCAAAAGGTGAGAGAGGGGAAATGGGAAACAAGCTTTTCCGTGAGTGAGGGAAGAAATGACTGATAACGCAACGCTGAAATTATCATGCATATGCTTTGCTTTGTAGTACGTAACAGGCAAAGTGTTACCAAATTCTAAATTTAAACTCTTAGTTTGGTCTGATGGTATCTCACATACACATAAATAAATGATCTGTGCTCCTCTCAGGGTTCTAATTCATAACCTAGTTTTTTCTAGCCATACTATCTGCAGTAGCAATACAATCAGGTAGGAGAATTTTATATTCTGATCCAACAGAAGAGTATTGCTCATCTTGAAGGATCAGCAGATTGCATGTGAGCACCCAGTAAAAGGTGGAAAAAAAAAAATAAAAAATCTATTAGCTGGCCAAAGGAATACAGCGGTCCCCGAAATGAAAGATAAACAAGAGTGCCACTACAGTGCTTGCCTTTTGATATCTCATCTGTTATGGTATCTTCTCTCCATGTATTCAAAAAATAATTTCACTAATATTTAGAATGCATACATTGGCTTTTCCAATATCTCCAGGCAGGAACAGATAAACTGATGGCAGAAAAGCTAGGCTAAACTATAATGACTTCAGGGTACTGAGCCTGTGGTCAAGCTTGATACAGTTTTGAACATTCACGCTATTGCTTGTAAGCTTAGGACATCCAGTGTTTTGTAGATAGTCAGCATGTTCTATTCAGTATATAATTCACTCTGGCATATAAGCATAGCCACAGCAACAGATACGAGGCACTGGGAACACTAAATCAGTCACATATATACAGATTATATTCTAGGTGAATTTATGCTTAGATCCAAGGAAAATAATAGTGCAAACATTTTTCATCTTCAGAATTTACCAAGAGTTGCTTCCAACCAAATTTTAGCATGTACTCATGAATGTGAGGCAAATCTAGATTTTCATATAGTTAGGTTAACTGACAAAATTCAGTTCAGGTACACTCAGATTGACTGCACACTTATCTCAGGTTCTAACTTTTATTCTCATTCAGTGAACATTAATACAGTATTATTTTTAATTTTACTTTGTATGCTTGGGAATAAATCAGCATATGGCTACTTCTTTGAAAAGATAGGACAGAAGTGACAACTCTCTGAACACACTGAATTGCAAATGTAATAAAACCAGTGAAAAAAAATGCCTCTGGAGATGTTCAGCTTCTTAGAACAAGGGTATTTTCAGTAGAATTGGCTTTATTCTAATTATACTGAAATCAAAGAGGGTTTTAAAATTAATTTCAACAGTAAAGGAGCTACACCAGTGTTTAAATGCTTTTGGAAAGTCAGTTTTATATTTACATGCTGAAGATTCTTGTCTTCTGTCAATGTTAATGATTATCTGGAATTAATGGATAGCTCGAGAAAAGATGACAATGAGATGAAGAATTTGAAGTGGTATTTAATTTTGAAAATTTTATTTTAGTGCTTTGCATTTTATATCTTTTTGACATGTTTTTATAATGATTACTTTTATGATGAAAATGTAATAATAATAAATAAATTATGTACTAGTTTATTATGAATTAATCTCTAGGAGCACCCTCACCCTCACCAATGAATAGAAATTGGAATGTTTCACTGCTGTAACTTGAGATACTCAGGAACAGATAAGGACATTAAACTCTTGACTTCTATTTTTGCATAACGTTTTACATTTCAAATAGGCTTGCTTAAAACACATTACAAGATATAAATGCTTATATGCATAGAGATAAAGCAAAATACTTGTTCATACCTTCAAAATAACTAGCATTTATAGGCTGTGTCTTCCTCAGTGGTTTCACATGGAGATGTTTATTTTCATTGTTTTTGAACAACGCCAGTCTCACAGCTGGGTCTAGATGACAAGAACAAGTTAAAATCAAAGGTCAGACCTGGCTCATTCATTCCTTCAAGCAGTTTTGCACCTTTTAGCCACTTAATAAATGAAAATACTTTTAAAAGTAGGTTTTATATTCACAAAGGATTACACTTTCTAAAATAAAGCAACATGTGCAACTGAGAATCAAAGTCACTATTTCACAGGATTTTAACACCGTTGATATTTTAGCTAGCTCATCTCCAAATTAAATTCTAAAGCATATATTTCCAGAAAATATTTTTAAAAGTATGCTTTCAAATCTTGAAATTAAAGCAGAAATATTGACATAATATATGCCAAGCACTGTATCTAAAAGCTGTGGTTCAGAATTATTCAGCAGTATAAATCAAGTCATTTACACCTAAAAAAATGTCAACAAGAGGCAGATTATTTTTTGAGGCTAAACTTGCAGATAATAAACTAATCTTCTTGCATGTGCCATCCTTACCGAAATAAAAAAATACTCAAAAGTCTATAGACTCATCTATATGCCACTGTATGAATTCTTAATTAGTTTCATAACTGTTATTTCAAAAATTCCGCAAAGAAGCAAAGATGAGCACAGAACTGTGTATAAATCTAGATAATACATATTACTAAACTGGAAAAAATACAAAGTTTAATTAACAAAAGTTAAACTAATGTGAAATCACACAAGTCAGGAAAGGTGATTTTCATGCATTATTTGTGATGTGAAAGGAGAATTATTTGCTTGACATAGAAGAAATATAGGAGTTTAAGGGAAACAGTAGGTTAGAAAGAATGTGAAAATTTTACGCACAGCACAGAATAAACCAGCCATTTATTAAAAAAAAAAAAAAGAAAAAAAACAAAAGGATTTAGAAGAATGTAGAAACAAAACCAGATACATAATGATGAGCAAAAGTATACATATGATTGTGAAGCTATGGCACTGAGCATATTATGAATAATGGAAAGCCAAAGGAAAAATCAAAGAAATATGTTTCTCGTGGTTAAAAGAAGAAGACAATAGCAAAAGCAGACAAATACACTCTCAGGAATATCTGAGAAACAATGAGGCAGAAGTTTGTCTACAGAGGTGACTACAAAGTGTCAGAAAAGGGTAGACACTAATAAAACTAAAGAAGGAAAACAGCAACAGAACATAGCAAGAAAGTACATACGGCAAGGGAATAATCTAAATTTCCACAAAGAGCATAACTGTAACAGAAATGAATATTGGAGCCATTGCCAGAAGAGATAGAGCAGGAAAAGAGAGGAAATTTAAAAACTCAAAAAGCATTCAGGCAGAATAAATTTACATGGCTATTTATATCTGACACTTCGAGTTTTTTACAAGGCCTGGCTGGTGTTTATTGAAAAAGTTTGTAGGAGTATCTATAATACTGCAGCAAAGTAAGTAGCTTTTTCGCTGTTTCCTTATCTTTGGAAATAAAGGATACTAATGCCCTGCTAAGTCAATGGGCAATTTCTTACACAGTTTAACCCCAATTTACGAAGTTGTTTTTTGAATAGACCTCTGTATTTGCAGTAGATGTTTCAGTTATAAACTAATGGTACATAAAGGCATACTAGGAAGTCCACTTTTTTTCAGAAAATGCTGTCTTGACACAAGTAAGACAACAAGCCCAGTGAAGAACTTTAATAGGTGTGGATACTTTTAAGAGTTAATGCATTGACACATCAAACTGTTACGGTATCCTTGGTCAGCCAACACTGCAGCAGCATTTGGTTGACAGAATGTTCTTAATGGTGCTAAGCGAAGTAGCAAAGTACAAAGCAGCAAACCTGACTAACGAAGGAATCATGGAAAACACAGTTGGGAATAATTTAGGCCATGCCTACTTCCCAAAACAGAATCAGAGATACCTTATTCTTTCTTACTTCAAACCATCTAGTAGAACATCTCTCATCTTGTTGTAAAATGATTATTCCAGATTAACCCAGAGAATATCAGATTTAAAGTAATTTTAACATCTTTTACCGCGCAATTTGTAAATTCAATGAAACAACCTAAGAATCACAATAAATAATGATTCGTTCCATTAGTTTTAAAGGCAGATTAAAAGAATAATTCTGATAATCGGATCACTTTATTCACAAACTGGATTACCAGGTCTGTAGATATTTTCTCTTTGCACAGATGGATGAAGTAGGCCTATACTGCCATGCCTCCCAGCTCAAAAATAAATTTGTAACAACCTAGTGTTCTTAAGGGTAGCAAATGTTGGAGGCACTAGATCATGGTAAGATTTGGGCCAAAATAATATTGAGTAGTAATACATTATATTTTAAAAGTTCTCCCTGAAATTTTAGGTAATAGAAGTTATAAAAAATATTTTAAATAAAGTATGAATTATTACTGTATTTTCTACAGTGGTGAAATACATAGCCATACATGTACTATACATGGACAAAAAACGTTCAGAGCAAATTTTTTTCTAATTGCAATTTTTCCAACATGCAGCGTTCAGTGTTGATACAATAGTATTAATAAAAGGACTTCTAACTTCTATTATATACTGGTTACTATATGTACTATATAACTAGCTTTATAGTAGTTACAAAGTCAGTGTTTTCCTTCAATAGAAGACCAAAAGCAAAGTGAAAAAAAAAAATTAAAATTTCAACAAAGTGCAATTGAGGCTTTCCAAACTATTTTTGATTAACTTAAAATAATTTCTGAAATTACACACTTCTTTTCCTGTGTGGGTCTACTAAAATATTTCCAAAATATTTTTAAAATATCGTATTTCCTTAATCCAGCCTTCCACCAAATTTTGTGAAAACTCCAACTAGTCCAAAGTTAAACTGCACCAAGGACTTTTAGGTGAAGTTACATGAAGCTATTGGTGTACACCTAGATTTTTCAAACATTTATGTGTGTGTAAAGATACAAGCAGTAAAGAAGGTCCATGGAATAGGAAGACAGGGAAATTATAGAAACTGTTCTAAGAGATTTCTATCAGAAGATTTATCTTTAAGTCTTTGCAAAAGAACTACAGGGATTTACCACAGTGCCAGACTACTTGAATTTGTACCTACCTGGATCACCTCAACCACTGCCTACAGCTCTTTTGTTATTAAAAATGAGTCCTTTCCTTTATCTAGTTCCAAATGTAGGCAATATCACACAGTTTATAATACTAGTGCTTTTCAGTCTCTGAGCTAGGGAAATGAACTGCATGTATGCTTTGATGACAAGCAATCAAATGTTTTCGATTTCACACAGAGAACTGTGAAAGAGTCCAGCAGTTCAAAATCATACAAATATCTTCCTGGATTCTGGCATACTCATTTAAATGTGGCTTACTAGACAGTGATCTGTGCTGGCAGTCTAGGAACCAGGGAGGTAATTTAATGCACGTTGCTTGGCTGACTCCAACTATAGAAGATAAGTTGGACAAACACAAGAAATGTCATATAAACAATATGGAAGGAATAGTTACTGCCTGATTTGGCACATTTACTAAATAACTTCTTGATAATATGGAAAACTGAAAACAAATTAAATATCAATAATTATTGTTGTGCAATATCTGCAATTAGAAAAAACATAAACATGTCTGCGTCAACTTTAGAGAGTTGACAAATCAAAGTAGCACAGAGTGACAGATACTTATCTAGAAGATATTTCAATTTTCAAATTTCAAATTTTTCATTTGGAAGGAAGACCATATTTTGTTCTATAACTGAACAGCAATTAGGACTTCAACTCATCCATGGCTGGAGTTCGCAGATGATACTGCTACATGAAATACACAGCAACAGAAGCAGCTTTCTTTCTGCTGCTAAGGAAATATAGATCGATGGTTATTGATGTAAGGCGCAACAAGGAATAACATCCCCCACATTTTTATTCCAACTATTGTTAATTCAACAAATTAGTGTTGTATAGTCAGATCATCTGTTATGGGGTTGTGGGTTTTGAGGGGGTATGTTGGATTCTTTGCTGTTTGGTTTTGGGGTTTGTTTGCTTTTTTTTATATAATTAGCTTTGCATTGCTCTCTTAAATTCTATAATACAACTGAAAGTATTTGTTGACCTCTGTGAAATACCAATGCCATTGTTTTCTGGATTTAGGAGTCAAGGCCCACTCCAGCTCCATTTTTATTTATTTTTTTTAATTTTTTTAAACACCTATGTGGCAGCAAGAATTAACATTTCATGCTGTTAGTTACTGGCAAGTTTTCCTTTGGACAGGAAACAGTTAAACAAGTAGTACAGCAGTGTAGGAGAGACAAGCTGAAAGCAAGACAATTATTCCAGCCATCTTAAAAGAAGAAGTTAACTTTCAGACGTTAATATAAAATCCACAGAATCAAGGAAATTAAAAGTTAATCAAGAAACTCTGCACTGTTGTGCCAAGATATCTTTAGGAAGTTAGGATTGTTTTGAGTCACTATGCTTAAGTTTTAAGCACAGTGAGGTGTGTTAATGTCTGCTGTACTTAGATTTTGAATTAGAATTTCTACAGAATTTTCTGCAGCCATGATAAACAAGAATATTTCTGACATTATATCCATTTTACTTGGCTGCAATATTTCTGGTTTCTTGCCCACACTTTTTGTATTATCTTACTGCAGAGTAAAATAGTTGAAGCAGACACAGCCTACATTTGGTATGGTTAAAATAAAGGCCACAACTTTATTTAACTACATAAACAAGCATACATAACTGTAGTGGATTAGCACATAACAGCCCTTAAGGCCATTATTTGGTGGGACTGGTCTATTTGCAATATAAGCATTGCCTGAATCACTCCCTATTATAAGGTTATGCTACTTTAAGCTCTTCCTTGTAATACAAACCATAGCATTCAGTGCACTTGCTAGTATTTTCCATATTTTTTTTCACTACTGAGAAGGTATATGGCCAGACATATGAGGTAAGATACTTCTCAGTTTCTTCTACATATCTACAGTTTAACTCTACTTCAGCCAGTCACTTTAGGTTTTCTGTCTAGGCAATGGAGATTTGTAAGCGATTTTACAGTGAGATGCAAGCAGCCTGGTTTTGAATTATGATTTAGGAGGAAATTTATAGCATTTAAGGTGTCTATTTCTTTACACAAAAGAATGCACATGACTAACTCAGATGTGGGCTTCTATATTTAACCAGTTGTGCTGGAAGGAGGCAAAAGTTTTAGATGGAAAATTAAAGAAGAAATTCCCACACCTGAGAATGTTAAGAATCGAAGCTATTCATGACTGTCCAGTACAAGTTCCGATTCAGCAGATGTCTTGACTATATTAAAGACCAACTGTAAAACTCTTTGAATGGAAGCTCATTTAACACTTTGAACTTGTGAATCTCGGGCCTAAGGCAAAGGAATTTGATAGCATATGGAAGCAGACAGCATCCTCTGACAAGCCATTTGTTCCTACAAAAACCATCAGCACCTTATCATTACCTGCAACTAAAAAGATCAGTACCACAGAATGATCAATAGTACATAAAAGATGTTTGAGATGATGCTGAAATCTTAGCATAAAGGCTATCAGTATATTTGTTAATAGCTTATAATTTATTTGTATCTAGAACCTTTAGAGATGCTGTTGCTTTGCTTTTTGCCAGAGCTTAAATTGTAGTTACTGCAGTTACTACTGTAGTTATCAGTCACTACTGATGTGTAGTAAAGGGATATAACATGGATAATTGCTTTTTTACACCTTTTAATTCACTCTTTCAGGAGGATGCTGGCTACTTAATTTCTAGTGCATAGCAATCCTTATCACTGACACTTATCTATCTTATCACTTATCACTAACTATTTTATTGTAGGTAGCATACATTCAACTATTTTAAATCAGAAAGCTAAAAATAAAACAGTTGCAATTACACTGAGTACGTGGAAATTCAAAAGAACAGAAATAATAATACTAAAAACAAATCCTGTAATATTTCATATGCTGCTTATCATAGAATCATAGAATGATTAGGGTTGTAAGGGACCTTAAAGATCATCTAGTTCCAACTCCCTTGCCACAGGCAGGGATTCCTTCTACTAGACCAAGTTGCTCAAACTTCAATAAGTACAAGATACAAGAAGCTCATTTCAGAGGAGGTGAATGTGGTAGGATGCTAATAGGTATAGAAACATTAAAAGACAATGTTGTCATCTACTTATTCAGATTAATTTCTGCTTTTAAATATTAAAAGGAATAAAGTCTCTTCTAGAATTCCTTCTTCAGTAGGGTTAAACTGACAACAATGGCCTAAGATTCTGAACTCTAGTTATACTGGAATTGCTGCAAGTATTCTAGCATGAGCTGTACCACATGTAGATTCAAGAAAGACACTGGCAGCCTAATGGATCTGGTTACAGTTTCCTGATCTGGAGATGGCCAGCCTCAGGATAAGGTATAGCTACCGTAATTTAAATGCTGTAAAGTTGCTCTGTTCAACCAGACCCTCGACAAGACCCTGACTTGCTCCCACCATTTCAAAGGAGGTAGTTGGTATAAAACATAATTATATACATGGAGATTCTTCCCACATGGTGAATATTGGATCAGGATAATTTTTTAGTGCAACAACTGAGTTTTAATATAAGTTTAAGATAAAAATACTTTTCTAATTGATAATGGTATACTTGGTCCACACTAACCAGTGTGCTGTATGAGCAAGAATAGTTGGCTTGATAATCTTTGTACTGAAAATTGATTATGCAGTATTTTCAGTTATATTTCTTGGTTCTAGAAATTATGCTTTCTGTATAGCTGAAGAAAAAGACCATGATTTTAATGACTGTCAGAAAACTCTATTTTGTACTTGAGGTAAGTCAAAAAGACAAAAACATTCTGTATGAGGTGGTGTCGAGAAAACTTGAACCTGTAAAATAATTGTGCAAAAGTTTTGTTAATTATTTTAAAACTGGTAATATACTTTGAGAATATTCCAAGCAATACATTAAAAAGCTCAACATCCATATACCATAATGAATAATCTGAACAAAGTGAATACAAACATATCCAAAAAAACCATTAGAACTACAACAAAAACAAGATAGAAAATTTGATACGCTCAATCAGACATTTATGACTGGATTAATTACCACTAACATAAACCAGACAGCATATGGGGAAAAGATGATATAACCTAATATGTTTTTCGTTAAAATATAATGCAGAGGGCACCAAATGGAACATATGTAAAAACCTCAGCTGCACACCAGGTATTTACTACTTTTTTTTTTTTTAGGTAATATATTAGGGCACCATGAGAAGCCATGAAGATTTAAATATAGTAACTTTTACCTCTTACGCATTTTTTAACTTTCAATAACAATAAAGCATGGTTTTCTGATTACATCTCTTTCTCCCCCTTACTCTCCCCGATTTACATTTATTAAATCTAAATAAAAGTACATTTTCCAAACACCATTTAGAGTTAGGTCTTATTGTCAACCATGTTCTTATATATTTGAATATTTTTCATACTAGCAGTATTTTATTACTATTTTTATCAACATATTCCGTTAACATTTGCATTACCATATCACCCTAACATGGTTCTAGAAAATGTTCATTGGCACAAGAAGCATCTGAGAGGAACAAGAAGACAATTACAGAGGAGCTGGATACACATTATATCCACAGTGAATATTTAATACAAAAAATATTATTTCATTTCATATTTATTAAGCTATCATTTTCATAAATAGTTCTTGCATAGGTCAACATTTCTAACCTGCAATTCCCACAAGAGGAAAGCATAAAACCCACAAAATGCAGAAATATAAATTTCACAACTGAAAAAGAGATACATGAACAAACAAACAAAAAAATCTGTTTAGCATAGCTGTCAGATATTCAACTTTAAAATCCAGTGGATGTTTCTTATCACTGGAACAAATGGATTTAAACTGAGTAGTTTGTACTGAATCCACCTTTATTCAAATTAATGTTTAACATTGTGCAAGCAAACTTTTAAAAGAGAGAACTATTCTGAGATTTAACTACAGAAAAATTACATTAATAGAACCTTTTCTTGAACTGTTACTTACCTAAATTCTTATTACTATACTTTTTAGGCTTCATTTTACGGGCCCTCTTCAGCATTAGCTGTGCAGTAGAAATATCCTTAAAACCCCTAGGGGAAGATAATAACTTACTAAGCATTTCACATGTATTATGTTACACCAGCTGCATATTATTGTATAATACACTTTCAAAAAGAATACAAGTGCATATAGTACTTGTTATGCACGGTATGAAACTTTCTGAATTACACAGATAGCTGCAATATTTAACATTACATTATTGCAACTTATTAAGCTGCTCTCACACACTTGTAAAAGTAATTACAATAATTTTTGCTTTGGTATACAATAGAGATTCTTGAAAAGTGGAACTTAGAAAAGGCAAGCAACAAAAGCCAACTGTACTGTGTATATTCTTGAAAGTCACTCTGTAAGCAAAATAGCTTAACATACCATTCTTCTGAAATTTTCTCTTCTTTTTGAGACATGAATGAAAATATCTTTTTTTCCTTCCAGTCAGAGAGCTGTGACATTGCTCCCTTCCCTGACCTAAAAACAAAGTAAAAGAGTGGTACTGAAAGGTAGGTAAACAAGGCTCTTGGGTGACTATTTTGCAGTCTTTATTATTCTACAAGTTGTTTGTGCCTTTTAAAAGCACTTTTGGACCTTGGAAATAATACAAAAAAATCTATTTTAATACTCCAGGAAGGCTTTATCTTGGAGAGTAATAAAAGTCTGCCATCAATTTGAAATGTTTACATTTCAATTACTTGGAGCATATTTCAGTCCTTTCTCTCCAAAAGAATGCAGCTGTGTAAGAAATCCCTTTTAATCTTTATCTAGCCTTACAAATCTCTATTTCAACATCTATGTTATGATATATGTGAAAAAATATAAGTTTTATGATTTAAAGTCAAACCTAGATAAATAAAAATATGTACATATATTCTTAAATTCTTAATTCTGATAGTCAATGAATAACAACAACTGAATTGATATATTTGATTTTAACAAGTTAATACATTTTGGAATCATAGAATGGTTTGTGTTGAAAAGGACCTTAAGGATCACATATTCCAACCACCCGTGCCATGGGCAGGGACACCTTTCACTAGACCAGGTTGCTCAAAGCCCCATCCAACCTGGCCTTGAACAATTCCAGGGATGGGGCAGCCACAACTTCTTGGGGAAAACTGCTCCAGTGCCTCACCATTCCCATAGCGAAGAATTTCTTCCTAATACCTAATCTAAACCTCCCCTCTTTCACTTTAAAGTCATTACCCCTTACCCTGTTACTACATGTTCATGTAAAAAGTCCCTCTGCAGATTTCTAGTAGGTCCTTTCAGGTACTGGAAGGCTGTTATAAGGTCTCCCTGGATCCCTCTTTTCTCCAGCCTGAAGAACCCCAACTCTCTCAGCTTGTCTTCACGGGAGAGGTGCTTTGGCCCTCTGACCACTTTTGTGGTCTTCCTCTAGATCCAGCTGAGTAGGTCCACATCCCTGTGGTGTTGGGGGCCTGGTCACGCTCGTTTTGCTGCAGCCAGCATACAGTTGGCTTTCTGGGCTGCAATCACACATTGCCAGGTAGCGTTGATCTTCTCATCAACCAATGCACTAACTCTTTCTCTTCAGGGCTGCTCTCAATCCATTCTCCTTCCAGCCTGTATTTGCACTTGGGATGCCCCAATTTTTTTAACTCCAGTAATATATAAACCAAATGTAGCAAAAGCATCAGAAAACAGCCTCAAGTTTTCCTCATTTTGATTTTTGTCAAATACAAATGAACTAAATATAAAGAAAAAAAAAAATTAACTTACCTGCTATGAAAGCGACTATTTTCTGCTAAGTATGAATGTGGGCTGCTAATGCACTGCCCAACTTCTTGTGGTGACAGTGGTGAACCATTTGAATATTCACTGGAATGTGAAGGCCTAGAATACTTCTAAGCAAGAGAAGGAGAAAAATAATTCAGTTAATGATTCCTGTTTAAAATGTGCAGGTAAACCTGCACCATGCTTTGCAGAATCTGTTACCATAACAGAAAGGATTCTTAACAGTGATATATCCATTAGACCTTACATTTGGGGACTCATTCCCAAAATATAATGAATTATACTTTTATCGGAGTCCTTTCTTTTAATTGTAGGAAATAAAACATTAGTATTACCAAGCTTGTAACAAGAAGAGAAAGCTCTACCAAAACAAAAAGCTAAAACTTCAAAGTTTGTCAAATAACTAGCAGACATTATAGTTTAATGACCTTTAGCTGTTCTGAAAACAGTCAGCTGTTGTCATATAATGCAGATCTTAGTTTTTTCAGTGTGTCAACTAGCAATATTTAATCCACTGCCAAATGTACAGATGAAGTACATCATCTTTTTTTCTGCTACTGTGAAGTGTTGAAACAGATCCAAAATAAAGAAAAAAATAATCAAATGAAAGAAAACCTTAAAGAAAAATTGCATCTGGAGATGAGGAGGAAGTCTGAGACTTCTAAAAGTAATTGTGTTTTTCAAGTCAATAGATTGTCGTATTAATCACCCCAGAATAGCATATCCTTAAGGAATGAATAAAGACTGAAGAGTAAGAAGTTTCTGTGACATGTTACCTTTGGCCAGTACAGCTGGTTCGAGAGCAGGAGTGTTTTTGAAGGGAAACGGGTGGAATCTAGAGTTAGCCATTCCTTCTCTAATGCAGCCTGCATGAATGAGTAAAGTTAAAGAGTGCACTGATAAAATCAGTTTACTTTTGATAGCTTTTTCAAAGTCTGTTAAATTGTCTTACTCACTGTTCCAAGTGTTTTCAGGTCGTACATCAGAGCTGCCACCTGCAGAGTAATCACACTTAAAACACCTTTGGAGATCTGTATTGTACTTCATTTTTTAAAACTCAGATTAATAGTATTTGTGAGCTGTGGAGATTTTTTTGGGGGGTATTCCATTTGTTAGAGAATATGCATCCTTTCTGTCTCAAATTCTTATTTTATCCCAATATTGTTAATAAACCCAAGTTATTAAAAAAGACTGCCATACAAAGGCCGAATAAATACAGACCTAAGGTATCTAAAGGTCTAAAGAACGTGAACAGCTTTGTTCACTGTTTTCGACTAGTATTTTATATCCAGATGTAGGCGCCTGATCCTGTCAAACTTGTTTTTGTTGAGTTGAATCAGTGAACAATTTTCATTGAAACCTGGTGTTAAAAAAAGGTGAATGCTATATGTACTTATTCCTTCAATGAATCAGTTTTATTTTTGATGTTATGGAATAATTTGCGAACTAAAATAATAGCTTGGAATGAAGAAGGGTGACAAGATTAGGTGCTAACTTGTGTCTCTAGCACTTCAAGGCAGAATTCAGTTTTCTTTCATAAAAGCAAAATTTAGATATTATTTCAAACTCAACCTGCATATGACTTATTTTTCTTAGAAGTCCTTGAGGTTTTTTTGACCATCTGTTCTTTCACTGTATTCTGATAAGTGAGAGAAATAAATTACTCCTACATAGTAAGTTACTGCTGAAGAATTTGGCTTCACTTACACAGGGCTCGGTCACTCAGTCTGTTCTTACTTCAGCAGCAAAGAGCCTGGGGTTCATTCTTTTGCAAATGTCTAATTCATAAAACTGGATTGTGTTTCTCCCATTCATAGAGTATTTAAGATTGCATGATTTCTGACCCTGTGAAATTATCTTAACTTTGGATACCTTTCTATTTAGTTTGCATAAACAGGACTTTGCACAGCCTTAGACTGGTGAAGAAGAAAGTCTTCAAACCCTTTGAAATTCTGAGAGGCAAAAGGATCATATTCCGGCTATTTGAAAAGGTTACTTCAGGTAGTGGTCACATAATTCAGTAACTCTAAGACCACTCTTTTTTATTATAAGGTAATGGTTAACCAGTATTATTCTTCACCTTCCATTCAGACCTAACTGTTCAAAATAAATTTTCAATAAATTTTGATTTTATTTTCATATCTTCAAAGGGATTTATTCTTACATCTTTGTTTCCTTGTTTCTGAACTCCCTGTTCTTTGATTATGGTATGTTTTGGTTTTCATTCTTTCATTTAATAAATCTGGATAAACTCTATGCTCTCATGATTAACTGTTAATGTCCCTTTATGACTCTTCCCCTTCCTACCATTTCAATTAATGATAAACATATAACATTATTCTTTTTACCATACCTCCTCTCTCAGGTGGTTGTATGTGTTAAGAAATCTATGTAAATAAACTGTAGAAGCATGCAACAAATAAAATGTATCACATTCTTTAACTGGTACATTTACCTGCAACCCACTAACCCATATCTTCTCAGTGATTAGTCCTATGCCAATAATAACAACTGAGTGGTTGATTCAAACAATTTTCATTAAAAAAAAGAAAGAAAAAAAAAAAGTCACAGTTAAAATCTATTCCAGAAGCAGATTGTAGTAAATCAAAACACAGGTGATCATTTAAAGATGTGAAACTGGTACAATTCCGACACAGAAGACTGATATGTTTGTATCTCAGCTATGATATATTCAAGTCTTATAATTATCTGGGGTCTATGGGCAGAACAGTCAAAATGCAAAATGAGTAACTGGGAGAAAAAGGAGAAAATCTGACAAAAAACTGCCAGTGAAATCAGATATTAGTTCTCCTTGTCCTCCCTGAATTTACTCTTCAAATGCACTGCACAAATCATATTTCTAGCTTTTCAGATGAGAGTTTTTCACTAATTTTGTAAGTGTGCTTTTGCAACCCAGTTGTAGGTCGACTCAGTTTTTCGCAAAAGCTGTGTCTTCAACTTTGCTGGTATATAAAGGTTTACGAAAGTGGCAAATTTCTGAAGTATTTTTTTTCCTCCTTTATTTGCAAGAGAATCAATACAGTTGGGAGAGGGGTAGACTTCCACTTCTTGTACAATTTAAATGTCAAATAATCTAATTGGTCTTTTGTGTACAATGACATGTCTATTAATTACCTGGGTACACAGAGTACATAAGGAGTGAACGTGATCCACGTTCTAACGAATTTTAGGTACAGCCTGCATCCTAGCTATTTGATTTTCTATCTCTCTGATGAAATTGCTTGTGATAGAAATCAACAAAATCATGAAACATGAAAACTACCACTCCAAAATTGTAATCAATTTTTTGGAACAAAAATAACTTAAGCAGCAAGAATCACTGACTGAATCCTGCTTTATAGTTGTACCATGACCCAATTAAAATTCTTTGCTCTTAACCTTTAGGTTGAAACTTTTCTCACAAGTATTTTCTTAGCCCAGTGTTCACCATTTATTAATTTAATGTTCTTCACAGTGTTTCTATTTCTTTCATAGCCTGTAAAATGTCTATCAGTGTTCTAAGTCTTGAAAATAAATTTCAATGAAAATCTAAAAGCACTTTTCAAAGGTATAAATATGCAAGACAAGAAAAAAAGATAACTGATTTATCATTAAGCACATTTCTCATGCCTATGAATGTGTAGCATATTATAAAAATACACAACACTGACATTTGCTTTGGCCAACAAAAATAAACACAGAATTGATTTTCAAATATATGCTCTTCCACTATGTTTATCCCTAGAGACTTTGACAGTGCTAAGTTCAAGAAACTTTTGTCCATATTTTCCCCATAAATACTGTCCTAAATTAAAACTAATTAAAAGTTTATGACAGAATTACCAATACTTAAGGCTAAAACCTACATCCATTTCTATTGATATTGTCCACAAAAAAAAAAACCCCAAAATCAACAACAAACCAACAATCTGAGATGAATTACAAAGCAAATAAAATTATAGTGCTTGATTATATGGTCTACATAAACTGTTACAGGCATACATTTGTTTCTAAAGCCAAGTTAAGGAACCAATTTCGTAAATACTAAGGTATATATGTAGTGTTACACATACATGTAAATTGCATACAGTTGATTTAGAACACAATTAATTCATCTAAAGATCTCTCACACTTCTGTATCCTCCATACTTTGTGTACAGTGTTAGTTCCAAATCAAAGACTGTATTCATTACTTTTTAAAAGTTGCAATTTTTACAGGTACACAAAACATACAGAGACCTTTATAAATGTTTGTTAAAACTTCACAGAAATAAATTCACTCTAACTTATGATTTGAAATACATTTTTAATACTTGCCAAATTATTCGAAGGTTTCTTTAATTTTATTTTTTTTTTGTGCCAGACTTTGTGTTTGCTTTGATTTAGCTCCTGCTCAAGATACAAATAAAACACTTCCAAGACTAAAAAGAATACAGACCCCCAAAATTCATTATTAAATACAATGCAATTATCCCCGATATCATTCTTCAACAAAAGAAGGTGCAAATATATTTGGGTTTGGGGTTTTCCTTCTGAATTTTATTATTAAAACTTCCATGGTATTAGCTATTTCCATTTATCCACCAGGATCAAACCTATTTATCCTGATTCACAATGTATTTTTTTAACCCTTTAAGAATCTAACCCTACAGGGTTTTTTTCCCCTCTGATATTGCAGCTCATCAACGAACTCTGGAGGCTTATGGACTTTATTCTTTTCATGGCACATTATATATAAAACCTTTTTTTCATGTTGTTATTCCTTCATTTCTAAAACATTTCTATCCCTTCTTTTGCAGACTGCAATCACAATTTACAATCAAACATTAAAATCCTCTGATCCCACAAACAGAATCAAATCCTACAACTATCAAAGTCAGTGACAGTGGTTCTACTAACTTCAACTGGGATTGAATGAGCTATTGAAAAGAAGAGTTTTAGTGCAAATATTATTTACACAATCTAATTCTAGGCATATTTTATATGCTCTGGATTACATTCTGGAGTTACATAATCTTTTATAATATGTGTAGTTTGGACTGTTCTGAGTCCTATTTAAACCATGAACAAAAAATAGCTCACAGAACACAGTGTCAAACCTACACTCAGCTTTGAAGCACTTTGACAAGTAACTGTCCAAACTGTAAATAATGTTATCACATACTGCCTTTCATCTCTGTTAGATCAAGGAGGATCACAAGAGTATAATAAAAACCAAACCAATTTCCAAAACTGTGCTATGGTTAGAAGCAGAGGATGCAAGAAGACATTAAATATATAGGCTGAAAAAGAAGACCAGCATTTGATACGCAACTCTGCTCTGGGTCAGACCAAGTATCTGTCTACATCAGTAGATTGATACGTGTTTCCAGAAGAGTTCAGTAGCAGATGCTTTTGGAAAGATTGAAAGAAACTGGACATGTTGGAGACAATCTTTTTCTTGGTATATTCTTTCAGATCTTGGAAATTGGTAGTTTAAGGACTTTCTGCTAAAGTGGTGTGGATTAACTGCAAAAGGTCAACATGTTTGCTGCCACTGGAGCTGAAGCTGCCTGGGGTCTCCAAGTATGGTGAACCTCAGAATCACAAGCTGAATCACCATCTGTCAAAACTGTAAAACTACTTTTGAAAATCAGGGAGAACTAACTCTTTATACCTCCTTCCTTTCTTATTTCATTTCTTCATTGATTCATTCACTGTTTGCAGAACAGCAATGGTTTAGCCAGATAAAATGTTTTACTGATATTTACGTACTGCTTTTATTTATACAGCATGTAAGAGAAAAATAGGAAAATAAGCCACTGAAAATAAACAAGCAGAAGAAAATTTATATCCAAACCTCCCTTTGAACTCAGATTCATTCACAGGGACTGTAAGAATGAAGACCCTAGGCCCACTGTAGGAGAGGATCTGGTACGAGACCATCTTAAGAACCTGAATGTATGCAAGTCCGTGGGACCTGATGAAATCCATCTGCGGGTCCTCCAAGGAGCTGACAAATGAAGTTGCTAAGCCACTGGCCATCATATTTGAAAAATCATGGCAGTCAGGTGAAGTTCCCAACGACTGGAAAAAGGGAAATATAACCCCCATTTTCAAGAAGGTGAAAACGGATGACCCGGGGAATTACAGACCAGTCAGTCTCACCTCTGTGCCTGGCAAAATCTTGGAGCACATTCTCCTGGAAGGCATGCTAAGGCACATGAAAAACAACAAGGTAGTTGGTGATGGCCAGCATGGCTTCACTAAGGGGAAATCCTGCCTGGCCAATTTGATGGCCTTCTACAATGGGGCTACGGAATTGATGGATAAGGGTAAAGCAGTTGATGTCATCTACCTGGACTTGTGCAAAGCATTAGACACTGTCCCACACGACATCCTTCTCTCTAAATTGGAGAGATATCAATTTGATGGATGGACCACTCGGTGGATAAAGAACTGGCTGGATGGCCGCACACAAAGAGTTGTGGTCAATGGCTCGATGTCCAGCTGGAGACCGGTAATGAGTGGTGTCCCTCAGGGATCCGTGTTGGGATCGGTCTTGTTTAACATCTTCGTCGCTGACATAGACAGTGGGATTAAGTGCGCCCTCAGCAAGTTTGCTGATGACACCAAGCTGTGTGGTCCGGTTGATATGCTGGAGGGAAGGGATGGCATCCAGAGGGACCCTGACACGCTTGTAAGGTGGGCTGATGCCAACCTTATGAAGTTCAACCACGACAGGTGCAAGGTCCTACACCTGGGTCGGAGCAATCCCAGGCACAGCTACAGACTGGGCAAAGAAGAGATTCAGAGCAGCCCTGCAGAGAAGGACTTGGGGGTGATGGTCAATGAGAAAATGAACATGAGCCAGCAGTGTGCGCTCGCAGCCCAGAAAGCCAACCGTATCCTGGGCTGCATCAAAAGGAGCGTGACCAACAGGTCGAAGGAGGTGATCCTGCCCCTCTACTCTGCTCTTGTGAGACCTCACCTGGAGTATTGAGTGCAGTTCTGAAGTCCTCAACATAAAAAGGACATGGAACTGCTGGA
Source organism: Lathamus discolor (assembly GCF_037157495.1). Lineage (NCBI taxonomy): Eukaryota > Metazoa > Chordata > Aves > Psittaciformes > Psittacidae > Lathamus > Lathamus discolor. The sequence continues at coordinate 46,883,139 of NC_088884.1, read as the reverse complement.
ACAAGTCCAGAGGAGGGCCACGAGGATGATTAGGGGACTGGAGCACCTCCCGTATAAAGACAGGCTGAGGAAGTTGGTGCTGCTCAGCCTGGAGAAGAGAAGGCTGCGTGGGGACCTCATAGCAGCCTTCCAGTATCTGAAGGGGGCCTATAGGGATGCTGGGGAGGGCCTCTTCGTCAGGGACTGTAGTGACAGGACAAGGGGTAACGGGTTAAAACTTAAACAGGGGAAGTTTAGATTGGATATAAGGAGGAAATTCCTTCCTGTTAGGGTGGTGAGACACTGGAATTGGTTGCCCAGGGAGGTTGTGAGTGCTCCATCCCTGGCGGTGTTCAAGGCCAGGTTGGATGAAGCCTTGTGTGGGGTGGTTTAGTGTGAGGTGTCCCTGCCCATGGCAGGGGGGTTGGAACTAGATGATCTTGAGGTCCTTTCCAACACTAACTGTTCTATGATTCTGTGACACCAAGCTGTGTGGTTTGGTTGATACACCGCAGGGAAGGAATGCCATCCAGAGGGACCTTGACATGCTTGTAAGGTGGGCTGATGCCAACCTTATGAAGTTTAACCATGACAAGTGCAAGGTCCTACACCTGGGCTGGAGCAATCCCAGGTACAGCTACAAGTTGGGCAAAGAAGAGATTCAGAGCAGCCCTGCGGAGAAGGACTTGGGGGTGTTGGTTGATGAGAAAATAAACATGAGAGCCAGCAGTGTGTGCTCACAGCCCAGAAAGCCAACTGCATCCTGGGCTGCATCAAAAGGAGCGTGACCAGCAGGTCGAAGGAGGTGATCCTGCCCCTCTACTCTGCTCTTGTGGGACCTCACTTGGGAGTACTGTGTGCAGTTCTGGTGTCCTCAACATAGAAAGGACATGGAACTGTTGGAACAAGTTGAGAGGAGGGCCACGAGGATAATCAGGGGACTGGAGCACTTCCCGTATGGAGGCACTTGTATTGGAGGGAGCCAGTGATACTGCTTGTGTTCGCTGTGAGCAAATAAATGACCTGCTCAGGCAGGTGGCTGAACTGAGGGAGGAGGTAGAAAGGTTGAGAGCCATTAGAGAGTGTGAAAGTGAAATAGATTGGTGGAACCACACCCTAAGGCAAGGGCAGAGGGAAGTGGTTCAACAAGATATGGATCCCCTTCCCTCCTACCATCAGACAGAAGGAGAGAGCTTAATGGACAAGGATGGATGGAGGGAGGTTCCTCCTCGGACAGGTAAGCGAAAACCCTCACAATCCCTTCCTCCCTCCCAGTTGCCCTTGAATAACAGGTACGAGGTCTTGGAACTTCAGGGCCAGGTGAATGGAGATGGTGAGGCAAATCTATCTAGTGAGTCACCCAGGGCTAGTCACTCACCCACATACCTCAGAACTTCTCCAACCAAGAAGAAAAGAAGAGTAATTGTGGTGGGTGACTCCCTTCTGAGGGGAACAGAAGGGCCCATTTGTCGACCGGATCCACCCCACAGGGAGGTCTGCTGCCTGCCTGGGGCTCGGATTAGAGATGTTAAAAAGAAGCTCTCTGAACTGGTGCAGCCGTCTGACTACTACCCACTGCTGGTTTTTCAGGTTGGCAGTGACGAAATTATTACGAGGAACGTAAGGGCAATGAAGAGAGACTACAGGGCCCTGGGACGGCTGGTTAAAGGGTCTGGAGCGCAAGTGGTGTTTGCCTCCGTACCTGTTGCAAGCGAGGGTGAAGGGATATATAAGAAGACTCTGCAGGTTAATGTATGGCTACGTGACTGGTGCCAAAGGCAGGGGTTTGGGTTTTTCAGTCACGGGCTGCTGTATGTGACACCTGGTTTGCTGGTGACAGGCGGGATACACCAGTCCCAGAGAAGAAAAAGGGTTTTGGGGCAGGAGTTAGCAGGGCTTATTGACAGGGCTTTAAACTAGTTATGAAGGGGGGAGGGGATTTAACTGGGCCTGTTGGGGACAAGCCCAAGAGGAACATGCTAGGGATTGAAGGATGGCGGGCTAAGGAGGACTATCAATCTCTTGTTTCACTTGTGGGAAAGGATAGCTTTTTAGACCCTGTCCCGCAGGGGAAAAAGGGTACTAGGACTGGCTCCCTGAAATGCCTGTACACCAATGCACGCAGCATGGGGAATAAACAGGAGGAGTTAGAAGTCTGTGTGCGGGCTAAAGGTTATGATCTAGTGGCGATTACAGAGACATGGTGGGACAGTTCACATGACTGGAATGTGGTCATGGATGGCTATGTCCTTTTTAGGAAAGATAGGTCAGCAAAGCGAGGTGGTGGAGTGGCTCTTTACGTGAGAGAGCAACTAGAATGTATTGAGTTCTGTCCGGGGTCGGATGAGGAGCAAGTGGAATGTCTGTGGGTACGAATCAAGGGGCTGACTGGCACGGGTGATACAGTTGTGGGGGTCTATTACAGACCTCCTGATCAGGACGAAGGAGTTGATGAGGCTTTCTACAGGCAACTGGAAGTAGCCTCGCGACTACATGCCTTAGTCGTCGTGGGGGACTTTAATTACCCCGATATTTGCTGGAAGACTCACACAGCCAGTCATTCACAGTCTAGGAGGTTCCTCGAGTGCATTGATGATAATTTCTTAATGCAAATGGTGGACGTACCAACTAGGGGAGCAGCGCTGCTAGATTTAGTACTCGCCAACAAGGAGGGTTTGGTCGAAGTGGTGACGGTCAATGGCAGCCTTGGCTGCAGTGACCATGAGATGGTGGAGTTTAGGATCCTGTGTGGGAGGAATAGAATACCTAGCAAAGCCACAGTTCTGGATTTCCGAAGGGCCAACTTTGGCCTCTTCAGTCAACTGCTAAGGGAAGTCTCATGGGAAAGTGTACTAGGCGGTAAAGGGGCTCAAGATAGTTGGTTAGCATTCAAGGACCGCTTCTTCCAAGCTCAGGATCGGAGCGTCCCAATAAGTAGGAAGTCAAGTAAGGGATCTAGGAGACCGGCGTGGTTAAACAAAGAGCTGCTGGGCAAACTCAAGTGGAAAAGGAGAATCTATGGATTATGGAAGGAGGGGCTGGCCGCTTGGGAGGAATATAGGACAGTTGTTAGAGGATGTAGGGAGGCAATTAGGACAGCTAAGGCCTCCTTGGAACTCAATCTTGCTAGTCGGGTTAAAGACAATAGAAAGGGCTTCTTCAAATACATAGCAAATAAAACTAACACAAGAGGCAATATAGGCCCACTGCTGAACGAAGTGGGTACCCTGGAGACAGAGGATATAAAGAAGGCAGAGGTGCTGAATGCCTTCTTTGCCTCTGTCTTTACTCCTGCAGACTCTCCCCGAGGGCCCCGGATTTCTATAGCCCCAGAAGGAGTCAGGACAAAGGAGGAGTTTGCTTTGGTAGATGAGGATTGGGTTAGGGATCAGCTATGCAAACTGGACATCTGTAAATCGATGGGTCCGGATGGAATGCACCCACGGGTGCTGAGGGAGCTGGCGGAGGTCATTGCTAGGCCACTTTCCATCATCTTTGGTAAGTCGTGGGAAACGGGCGAGGTGCCTGAGGATTGGCGGATGGCAAAGGTCACACCAATCTATAAGAAGGGCAAGAAGGAGGACCCGGGTAATTATAGACCGGTCAGCCTTACCTCCATCCCTGGAAAGGTGATGGAACAACTTATTCTTGACTCCATCACTAGGCATATCAAGGATGAGGGGGTCATTAAGAACAGCCAACATGGTTTTATGAGGGGGAAGTCATGTATGACCAACCTTATAGCCTTCTATGAGGAAGTGACTAGGTGGAGGGATGATGGTAGAGTGGTAGATGTAGTTTTTCTTGATTTCAGTAAGGCATTTGATACTGTCTCCCACAGCATCCTCATAGATAAGCTAAGGAAGTGTGGGCTTGACGATCAAGTAGTGAGGTGGATCGAGAACTGGTTGAAAGGAAGAAGGCAGAGAGTTGTGGTCAATGGCGCAGAATCTAGCTGGAGGTCTGTGACTAGTGGAGTTCCTCAGGGGTCGGTGCTGGGACCGGTGCTGTTTAATATTTTCATCAATGACCTGGATGAGGGAACTGAGTGCACCCTCAGCAAGTTTGCTGATGACACAAAACTGGGAGGAGTGGCTGACACACCAGAGGACTGTGCTGCCATTCAGCGAGACCTGGACAGGCTGGAGAGTTGGGCGGGGAGAAACTTGATGAAATTTAACAAGGGCAAGTGTAGAGTCTTGCATCTGGGGAAGAACAACCCCATGTACCAGTACAGGTTGGGGGGTGACCTGCTGGAAAGTAGTGAAGGGGAAAGGGACCTGGGGGTCCTGGTGGATAGGAGGATGACCATGAGCCAGCAATGTGCTCTTGTGGCCAAGAAGGCAAATGGCATCTTAGGGTGCATTAGAAAGGGAGTGGTTAGTAGGTCAAGAGAGGTTCTCCTCCCCCTCTACTCAGCCTTGGTGAGGCCGCATCTGGAATATTGTGTCCAGTTCTGGGCCCCTCAATTCAAGAAGGACAGGGAATTGCTTGAAGGAGTCCAGCGCAGAGCCACAAAGATGATTAAGGGAGTGGAACATCTCCCTTATGAGGAGAGGCTGAGGGAGCTGGGTCTCTTTAGCTTGGAGAAGAGGAGACTGAGGGGTGACCTCATCAATGTTTACAAATATGTAAAGGGTAGGTGTCAGGATGATGGAGCTAGGCTTTTTTCAGTGATATCCAGTGATAGGACAAGGGGCAATGGGTGTAAACTGGAGCATAGGAAGTTCCACGTTAACATCAGGAAGAACTTCTTTACTGTAAGAGTGACAGAGCACTGGAACAGGTTGCCCAGGGGGGTTGTGGAGTCTCCTACACTGGAGATATTCAAGGCCCGCCTGGACAAGTTCCTGTGTGATGTACTGTAGGTTACCCTGCTCTTGCAGGGGGGTTGGACTAGATGATCTTTTTAGGTCCCTTCCAACCCTTGGGATTCTGTGATTCTGTGATAGGCCGAGAAAGTTGGGGCTGTTCAGCCTGGAGAAGCAAAGGATGTGTGGAGACATCATAGCAGCCTTCCAGTATCTGAAGGGGGCATACAAGGATGCTGGAGAGGGACTCTTCACTAGGGACTGTAGTGATAGGACAAGGGGTAACTAGTTAAACAGGGGAAGTTTAGATTGTATATAAGGAAGAAGTTCTTTACTGTAAGGGTGGTGAGGCACTGGAATGGGTTGCCCAGGGAAGTTGTGAATGCTCCACCCCTGGCAGTGTTCAAGGCCAGACTGGACAGAGCCTTGGGTGGCATGGTTTAGTGGGAGGTGTCCATGCCCATGGCAGGACGGTTGGAAGTAGATGATCTTAAGGTCCTTTCCAACCCTAACTATTCTATGATTCTATGATTCATGACTGCTCCTGAACACTACAATAGAGTAGAAGGAATGGGAGGGGGGAAAAAGGGTATTTTATAAAAAAAAAATATATATATATATAAAATCCACATTGCAATTTCACAAAAATTGTGTGTGGAATGCTTTTCTTAAAAAAAATAAGATTCACCTTTCAGTTCACCTGCCTGGTTTTGTCTAACCTGTTTCTCTGAACTTCTCCCCTCAGTAAGGCAGGCCATTAGTGTCATTTTCAGTTAGAAAGGCCCTTTTTCCACCATATTTTACAAAGTATCTACATTCCTATGTTTTGCCCAGAGAAGTGGTAGATGTGTCATCCGTGGAGACATTCAAGGCCACTCTGGCTGTGGTTCTGGGGAACCTGATCTAGTTCAAGGGGTTCCTGCTCACTGCAGGGGGGGTTGGACTAGATGACCTTTGAAAGTCCGTTCCAACCCAAACTATTCTATGATTCTACGATACTACATTATTTTTTAATAAGAATATGTAATAAGACAAAATTAACAAATTTGAAGGATTTTTCCACTAGTTTTCTTTATAGAATACAAGTTTATACAAAGTTCTTCAGTGTGGCAATATCCTTGATTTCTACTTCCCTAGTTTTTAGTGAGTGTATTTCAATAGTGCAGTTAAAATCTAGTTTACTCCAAGAAAATAAAACAAAAAGTTAAAACAAAAAGATAAGTGAAAGATGGTACTTTAACCCAAGGCAGAACATTCATTGGCATTCTACGACTATTTCAAATAAGCTGGCAAAATTTCTTTTTGGGCAATATATGCCACAGACAGAACTGCTTTTCCTAGTGTTGGATAGTCTGTAGTTTAATAATTGATCAGACTGGGAGGGCAAGCGGTCAGGCAGAAGGATCATATGCTGAAGGTTATCCCTGTGGACGCTCACAACAGAAAAGAGCCTATTACAAGCAGCCGTACCAGCCATTCTATACTGTCTTTCATCTGGCAGAAAACTGTAACTTTCTCTCTTGGTTCCTGGCAAACATATTTCACTCTGTGGAGTATTTAATTCAAATATCGTACTACTCCAGGACAACATCTTTAATTTCTTTTTAAACAAAACTTCATTTCTGCCAAGGCCCAAATATTCTTTGCTGGAAGTGTCCTCTCTAAAAGCCTAAGTAAGTTTTGAGAAACTTCTTAAGAAATCACAAAGTTTTAGCTCTTGTAGCTGATACAGAAGGACCAGATAATTTTTCTATGCTGATTTATATACTGGTGACAGGCTGTGATTGAAAACTTCCTTTGAAATTAAAGATCTGAATATATGTGTGTATTTAGCTTTTTATTTCACCCAGTCTTTTAGGAAGCAGATTGCTCTATATGGTAGTTTTTCTGAGTTACTCAAGTTCATGTGTAAAGCTTAGCTCAGCGTTAGGAAGCTGAATATCAGTTCAGACACACTTTCCAAAACACTTCCAAAGGTAAGATAGCATCAAATACAAACATTCTTAACTGAATCATCTATTAGTTGCATTATTGTTCGATTTCCAACACCACAACACTTCAGTCTAAGTTCTGCCATTTTAAAATGTATGTAAATGTGTTGACTTGAACAAACTTATAAAAAAACCTGCAGACTTCTTTTTATTAGCTTAGTGAATATGTTTTATAGAAAACGGATCTCTGAACTGCAAGCAGTAGAAAAAATAGTCTCTTTCTCTGGGTTTGTCTTTCATGATTTTTCACATATTTTATGTGGTGAAGATAAACAGGTTAGCACCCTAATAAAGGTTATTTTAACCTTTGGCAATGCTTCTTTTTCAACCCTGTCTTTATATAAGACAAGAGAATTAGGAAAGAAAGCTGGGCATGGCTGCATTCTTATGACTGCTAAAACCAAACAATGTTTCAAGCCAAAAAAAGTAGCAAGTATCATCTTATTTCCAGAGAAACATTGCAATGATTAATTGACCCCAAGAGATTTTATAAACTTAAAAAAGCTGGTTAATTACTAGAGTACATTCTTGTAGGAAAATTAGAGAACAAATGTAGTTGTGTAGATGTCCATTTATAAGAAGTATGCATTGACAATTACTGGAAAAATCGTAATATTCTCTTAAGAAAAACACTAAAGAAAATTTTATTGGGGAATGTCTTATCCAAATGTAATGTCTCCAAAATATTTTATATGGAGAAATCTGTTCTCTCAAATCCTAATACATTATTAGGATATGTAATCCGATTACACATATACATGTGTAACTATGTGATTTCTCTAGACATGTATTACTAAAATTATGGAAATAATTTATTTCAGAATATATAAAAGTAAATAAATAATGAAAATTTCAGGGACACTAAAAGTTTTCAGTCGCAAAAAAGGTTGATTGTGTACATACATAATTAACTTTCCAAAAGTCTGAATCTTATTGTACTTCATGTCAGTCGTTCTTGACCTGCATGACCCAAATTTTTCTAGAAATGCATTTTTGTCTTAAGCCTGACAAGTGTTCAAACCAAGCTCTGGGTCCTACATCTTTTTTTTTTTTTTAATACAAGAATAAACAATACAAATGGGTAAATGGTAACCTCAGCTTCAGAGGTTAGACACGGCTCAAGTAAGCATAAGAAATGTATGCTTCAAAGAAACTTTTGAGATGTATACCCCCACACACCTCAATAAACATCAGGCTCCTAGCACTGAATTCAGACCACCCCTCAAAAAGGCTCTCAGACCCCAGATGCAGTCTTTCCACATTAAAATGACAAGAATATTCAGCTCTTTCCCTCTCTGACTCTGCCACATTATACAGACTTTAGCTGATATGTCCCTAAAAGCCTTTTCCCAAGTTCTTGCACCTCTGTGAAAACAAACAAAATTTTCAGGGGGCAATGAATCAAAAAATGCAGCAAACTAAACAGCCAAAGGATCGCTCATCCTCATCCCTTAAATACTGTACATTCAAAGAACATAGAATTTCAAAGGAATATAATCTGAAATGTTCTATCAAGTTTGGGAAATCAATACTGAAAAGACAATAGAAAAGAAAGCTGTACTTCAGCTTGCATTTATTGTCAAAGGGAAGGCAGGCAGAAGCACAGGGTATTAAAAATAGATTAGTCTCAAGTTTATAGTCATCTAACCTTTAATATGTTTCAAAGTTCTTGTCACATGAGACATTTGACTCAATTTCAAGACAATGTTTCCTTTTTGTTTAAAAGTCCTTATTTCACAAATAATATCAAAAAAGTATTTGGAAGATAAAGAGCAAAGGACTCAGTTGTAAGCATATGTTTTTTGAAACTGATGATAAAAAAACTCTAATTACACCAAACCCACTTAACTGTAAAGAAGATATGTATTATCTCTCAGTTTCATTTATACAGTCCTCCTTATATGCTCGTAGCAATAATTTTTTTATTTGAAATAAACTATGTACAAAGGAATCTGCAAGTTGAAATTTGTTGATTCATAACTGTAGTCTTAACTTACTCTTTTGGAGCCTACACTGCTACTTTCCCGGAAATTCAAGAACTTTAGCAGCTGATTCTTTGGGACGTTTTCCTATTATTAACCAGATGATGACTTTAACAGTATTTAGCATCTAGGATTCCTTAGCCCACTCCATTCAAGGACAAACTAGACATAAACAGATTTTAGCTAAATTCAGATTGCATTACAGGGTATGGGTTGCTGGGTTGTTTTTCCCCATCTCTATTGCCACTATTAGAAACTCAAGAATTGCATGGCAAAGAAAGTCCATTAGGGCCCTAGATCCTATTTTGAGGTACTGGTTCCTAGACAGTCAGCCCTAGTCAAGTGTTGCATGGGATGACTCTAGCCCGTATGTTGGACTTCGCAGTTGCTTTTGCTGAACTTCATGAGATCAACCTGTTTATCTAGACTGTGCAGGCTGCTCTGAAGAACACCGTGGTTCTACAGCATACTGACCGCTGCTCCCAGTTTAGTATTATCTGCACACTTGCTGAGATTGCATTCTGTTCCATCATACAGGTTATTAATTCAAATATTAACTACTTTGGTCTCCCTACCATCCATTAATTACTGTCCCCAAGTTGGATTTTGCACTACAGAACACAACTATTTGAGACTGGCAGTCCAGTTAATTTGCCACCCTCTTGTCCAGCCCATACCTCAACAAATTTTGAGAATAAGACTGCATGAGACTGTTGATGGCCTTGCTAAAATAAAGGCATTCAATATGCACTGCCCTCACCTTATTCATAGTGCCAGTCCCCTTGTGATAGAAAGCAATAATCAGCCCTTGGTAAACCCATGTTGGCTGCTCTCAATCACCTTCTTTCACGGGTTTAGCAATGGCTTCTGAGAGGATTTGCTCCACAACCTTCCCAGGAACTGAGGTAAGGTTGATTGGCCTGTAGTTCTTTGAATCTTTCTTCTTGTCTTTCTCGAAGATGGGTGTGATGCCTGCCCTTTTTCAGTCACTAGTAACCTCCACCAGTTGTCATGATCTCTCAAAGATGATAGAGACTGACCTCAAAATTATGTCAGCTTGATCAGTCCTCTTGGATGCATCCCATCTGTTTCATGGAACTTGTATATGTTCAGGTGAGTTAAGCTGTGCTGTGGTTGGATAACAGCTGCTACGTTCTAAACTAAGATGACTTCAAGCTCCAGGCAATGAGACATGTATGGATTTAATTGTGGAGGAGAAAGGAAGCTGACATCTCACTTTCCTCTTTGGTTCCTCCAAAAGTACTGCTATTTTACTCAATTACAGTATTGGCTGTATCAATGGCCTCTTCTCACAGAGAACAGACAAGCCAGTTAGGATAGCTCCCGAAATTTTTAAATAGACATTACTAAAAAAATATTTTTTTCATTGGAAATCAAGGTATGTGGACATGGTAAAAATCAAACATTTAACTAGATCTATAACACAATCTATACCAACACAAAAATGTCAATTTTAACATTATGCAAAATTAAAGAACTTAGGGAAGATATATTCAGTGATTTGTGATCCTTAGGCTCAGCATTTAAGAGATTCCAGATGCAAATGTACTCTTTGAGAAGAACTGATGGCTCTCTTATTACTCCCATTTACAATGAGGCATTTGGCTTAGAATGGCTTTTCCTTTGAGGCTACAGTAATGAGTCTAAAACTCCACAGAACTAAGACTTCTACTTTTGTATATTTTTTCCATTGCTTGGCCTCTTTATTCAATTCCAATGCTTTACTTTCTCTTTAGAGGAATGAGACTAGGAAGTACAATTAATTACATATACTTTGATATGTCATACACGCTAAATATAATTTAGAAAAATACTATACCATTTGGCTAAATATCTTTAGTGTCCTGCATCATTAGTGAGCTTCAAACTGAGATCTCACGGTGGAAGGTCAGAAAGCAGTCAAAGCACATTCTGCATGAGCTGTAAAGCTGGAGTGTTAGCAACAGCCACAACTCCTAATAGCTTTGTTTGTGTTTATTTTATCGGACACTGACTGCAACAATGTACTTTCAAGCCCAGGATATCTATCAGATAACTAGAAAACAAGATTTCAGCTTTTTAAATAAGCCTCATTGCTGAAAGAGGTAAAAAAAGGGGCTTTACATATCTGATGATGCCACAGACTGAGAATGGTATGCAATTCCTTAACATAGCAGCTGAAGAAACATGATCATACTAAGACATTGTTTATACACACTTACTGAGAAGGTTGTTCTTCCAATATGTTACTTAGGAGAGAGTTTTTCCCCTGCTTTTTAAAGAAAATGGATCTAACGAAATTTTATCATACACTTTTTTTCTTTTCTACAACATTGTGACTTTTTCGTAACTTTGATGAAAAAAAGGATCATATTCTCTACAGTATACCATATAGAAAGGCTGGATACTGATCTGACATTTATAAGCAATTACAAGAGCTAGACATGTGTAAATGTGTCAAGATACAAGAAATATAGAGACATTCTAATCCATAGGCTACACTTATTTCCTGGCACTAGCCAGAAAACAGAAAACTGTCTGTGAAAGACTGATCTGAAATCAGACTCTGCTATTGCCTCAAAGACTGGTATGAGAAGCTGAGTCTCCAGTCAGACCCTGACACTGTCACAAGCCCACAGTCACAAGCTCAAAGCCTGAGACAAACCACATAAAGAAGGACTATATTAAAACAAAACACATTGCATGTGTCTAGTTTCGACATGTGATAAGAACACTAAAATGAGGTGTAAAGAAATTGTTGTTCTAATTGCTGTTTACTTTTCAAGAGTTATGACATATAACGTAGTTTTTCTTCTCTCTCCTCCCCTCTTCCCCCTGCACTCCCTCCAAAAAAGAAAACAAAAGAATCCCCAGAAAACAACACAGAGAACTGCTACCTAGCTGCCATGGAAGGAAAGAAAAAAAAAAAAAAAAAAGGAATAGCTATGTGTCTGAGTGTGGATATGTAACGTGAGGAAATGAAACTGGGAAGGAACTGGGAAGGAAATGGAAGGAAATGGGAAGGAAATGGGAAGGAAGGAAGAAAACTCCCTGTCTATAATTTCAAAAAGACTGGGATTTTAAAATTCTGCATAATAAAGCTCAGAAGCAGGATAACACTTTATCTCAGGCCAACAAATTTGTTCCCTTTGATGAAGAAAACAGTGACAGTTTTCTTTTTAGCTTGGTTGCAAATTACAAAGTTACTTTCTCTTTTGAAAAGTATGACTAGATAGCCCTGATTTAAAACCAAATTCAAAAAATGGTATTTTGAGAAAAACAGTATTTACTTTCTATGTATGTATGTAAGTACCACCATTACTGGTACTTACCTTGGTAAGAATAAGACATATGTCCATATGCTGACTCAGTGTAGGAAAAAAATTATTCAGTAGTCATTGTTCTGAGTAAAAAAATGTCTTAAAACTGATCATATTCAACTGGTTCAGCTTTCTGTCACGCTGGCAAGTTCAGCCATTTTGTATTTGGCTTTTACCATATTCACATTGAGAAAATAACAATGCTGATGGTTACACAGTACAGAAAATAAGAACTGTGTCAAGCAAGTATGTTGTCAGATTTTGTCCACCAGAGGTGAAATGAGCTCCGCCTTGTAGATCATGTGCTACATGGATGGACTGCTGATGAAAGGCTGCCTTAAGATCAGCCTTCTGGAGCATATAAGGTGGAATTCTCCGAAGTCCACATGAAAGACATGAAAATATCACAAAATACCAGACTCATACTTCCTGAGACATATGTTGGCCAGATCTTTCATCTCATCTGGGATAGCCTGTTTGACACTGCACAATACAACAGACATAAAACACTACTGCCATCAATTGCTTCTGAATGTCTTTGGCAAGTATGAGAGCTGATATGAATACAAGATACCAGTAATTGTTCAGGGAAAAAGATTATTAATCCTGCTAATGTGAACAAGATAAAGGCCTTTCCTCCAGGTCAATCACATGCAATTCATTTTTCACGTGATGTGGTGCCAAACTTCTGCTAAAATATACCACTGTTCATTGAGCATAACTGAAGTAAAAAGAGGAACTTCGGCAAGAACCAGAGTTTTCCCTATGGTGTTTCACAGCCTCACCTTCCACAGAGCCCTGGGTACACTGAGTTTATAATTAATATATTAAATAGTAATTTAATGAAGACTGGTGCCTAATTACTTATTGAAATATTTGCAAATGGTTTAAATGGGTACTTGCACACTAGTGATTTTGTGAGAACACTAAAAAATACTGAATAAAATCATTATGACTGAAATTTATGCAACACTGGTAAAAAAACCCAAACAATGACTACACTACAAAATAGCAGATTATTACAAAGACCTTTGGAGGGAATTTAGTGCATTTCTACTGGTTTGCAATAAAGAATGTTTTTTCTGTCGTTTTCTCTCATTTCATTTACCCTATCCAAACTGAATTCTGCAATGCAAAATGGTGTCTGGATATTTTTCTCTTCTTTCACACCCTAGCATATGGGATCTCTTAGATCCAGCAATATATACTCCTCCCTACATACTTGTTTGAAACACAACAGATAGGCACTGATATAATGTGTCATTATTTGGCTTTGGTTCAGCTATGAAACAGTGGGGACAGAAAGAAACACTGAGGTGAGAAAGGAGCCAATAACCAGCATAGACTGTTCTAACCTTCTGCTGCATATTTCCGCACAAGAAGAAAGTCCATGTGATTTTGTATTGCCCAGCTGCAGAGAACAAAACAGCTAAAGATGCATAGAACCAGGCAATCTAATACCAAGCAAGCTAGTACGGAGGATGGCTAGTCTGGGCTAGACAGAGAAGAGTGTAGGCGCATTTTAGTTAAGCCACATACTTCCCACAATCAAACTCTTTAGTACAGACAAGATATATGTGTGTGTGTGTGTGGGGGGGGGGGGGGGGGGTATAAAATAAACCAAAAAAAGGTAAGACAAATATTGCAGGGTATAAGTCTAGTTACAGACATCAATCTGGAACACTGAAATGCCCACTCACTGAACAAAGTATATCTTTCATGGGCATATACATTGTAAATTTATCACATACAATGCTCTCTAGAAAACAGATGTTCTTACATTTTTCACCACAAGAAGCTAAGGGCTCAAGTAACTTTTTTGACATTAGTCCCCAGTTCAGTATTTGAGCCAAGTGTGCAAATTAAAATGTCAACCCGTGGGTCTCCTGTCACATCTGAGCCTAAACACTTTCTCTGAGAATTGCTCCTTAGACCTATCTTTTATTTCTTTCCTAATAAACACAATATCAATTTGGAAAAAAACCCAAAACAAACAAACCCCAACAAAAAAGCAAACCAGGAAGAGCTGTGTGGCAACGCCAGAGGGTGATACAGTGCAAGCCTCTCTGAAATAAACTGGCCTTTTTCCCTGCCTTCCTCACTTCCTCCTTTTCTCCCTGGCCTCAGGAGCACCTGCCCAAACGAGACTGCCTTCCTGACAGACAGATGAAATAAAACTGCCCGTGTAGTTTTCAGTTTAGTAATTAAAACAAAAAAATATCAAGACACATCACAGGATTATTTGGGCCAAACAGAGTGAAACAAGAACGACTAAATTGAATTACAGCATATAAGACTCTGGCCTACTGACTGAATAATTCAAACCAGGATATTTTCCTTCTTTAATATACGAACAGATACTTCCTTCCTGTGTGAAGAAATAAATCCTTCAACTTTCTGCTTTTTATTATTTTAGAAAGAAGCCAGGGATCAGAGAACATCAACTAATGAGACTGTTCTTTTTTGTATATATATTCCAAATTAAAATATATATAAAAAAAAAAATCCTAAAATTTAAGCCAGATCTCTATGTTTACACAAACACATTTCCTGTCTACCAAATGATTCCTGGGACTCCTGCCTCAAACATTTTGCATGGACTTATAATAAGACAGTAATTCTGAAAAGCGTGTTAAAATTGCTGCTGAAAGGTAGAAGAAAAAAAAATAAAATTACTCCAAGTCATCAAGTCATTAGTAATAATTTCATACAAACCCCAACAAGTGGCAAAAAAGGTTGATACTCAGATGACTGAAGACTGATCAACTGTAAACTGTATTGTTTCAACTAACAACATATTTGGTTTCATAACTCTCTATGACCCATACAAACATGTGATCATAAACAGGATTTAATCCTGCCAGTAGCAGGGCTATCACATCAATCTCATTTGCAAAACTTCAGTGTAATATTGATAAATTGCTCTTGCAAAGATGGCCAGCTGAATAAGCACATTCAGAGACAAGGGTTCATGGAAAAACCCCCTCAGTCATATCCTCTTAGGTCTCAAATGGCCAAATTGCTATCAGTTTGCTTTGCTTTACCTGAAACCACTAAAAAAGAAGGGCAGCCAACAAATGGAAACAATGAAAGAAAGCTGCGCTCCAGACAAATACATAGGTAAGTCATCAACAGCTGCCTTACCATGCTTACTGAGTTTCGAACTTCCCCCGTATACCGTGTCTTTTGAGGCTATATAAGATAAAATTGGTTTAAAGATGCTTTTCCTTGCTTACTGAATGAAAATATTGATCCTGTAGACATTTATTTTTTTCCCTCAATTATTGATAAATTCAGTTTTGAATGTAATGCTACTCCTCAAATTCCTCTGGAGCCTGCTTGTATTTCTTATAATGGAAACTTCTGAGGCAGTTAAAATCTTCTGAAACTGAAAGAATATTAACTCTACAATTTGTGAAAATTACTAGAAATGATTTCTGGATTTTATGCATCACAGACCTTCTAAGTGTGAGGATTTTTTTCCAATTTAACTATATTTTGCTTTGTAATTTACTTTTGTATTCAGACTCGTAGTCTTTTTAGCACTATACTTATAAGACAAAAGAAGAGCTAGTAAGCCTGCTTCACCTCTGGTTTTGGGGGTGTGTTCTTTTTATCAGAATATCACAACACTGAAACTCAGCTATATTTTCAGATATATTATTCTCAGGCTATCCTGAAAATTAACAAAATGCATACTCAAATATTGTTGACATTATAATCTGTTACTAAAATACTAAAAAGCTAAAAATTTTAGAACAAAAGTAGCTATTTCCTTATTCTCACATGATTGTCCTTTAAGTGTAGAAATCTATGGGATTCAATGGTGGGTGTGACATTAACAGCAAGGCAACTACCAGAGCATCTCTAAGAGCAGGAAGCAATTAATCCATGACAAATACACTTAAATGAGCTATATATATAACAAATGCTTCTTTATTTCTGGACATCCAACATGTTAATTCTAGCTCTGGTAGTCCATTCACGGTCTATTATTTCCAACACCTACACAATTGCTTAATAATAATAATGTTTATTTTTTACATAATTTTTTTATGCTAATGATTGTGCTTACTTCAGAAAATGTGAAATCATCCACATTTATTTCTTCATAGTCATCCTCTACTTCATCGCTTTTAACAGCTGCAAGAGCACTGGCCAGTTTCTTTCGCAAAATAAAACCCTTCCAAAATGCCTAAACAAAAAATTTAAAGCATGTTATACATAGCCATAGATCAACCCCAAATCCAGATTCTCTATGTTATCCCATTAGGAAGATAAAACATCTTGGGCCTTGGTTTAATAGCTCAATGATCTGTTTTTTGAACTTTATGTGACATTTAAAACTACAAGACAAATTAAATGCCAGCATATGTCTAAAGCTTACAGTACTCAAGAGGCTCTCCACAAGTAAGCAGAAAGGAATCCTGCAACTCCCTCAACTACAAACCTGGGTCAACTAATTAATTATTTGACAATTCCTTCAGGGACTATTATAAACTGAAAGGAAAGGCTACATAAGAAAAAGCTGAGTGTCAACTTTCAAATTTCTGAGAGTAAAAATACACTTGTACTAAATGTCTTACAGTTTACAAGTAGCAATTCTTAAAGAAATTTCATGCAATTGACCTGGGTCAGTTACTCTTTCTTAACTGTCTAAGATCTTTACTTAAAAAAATATTACCAGTAGGCATAATTATATCTAAGAAAAAGGAGCACATTAGGAATTAACTGCTAGAAAAAGAGGAAGGGTGTGAGGAACACATGCCAAGCTTTAGAATCAGATCCAGGAAAACACTTCAGAGATCAAAACTACATAGATGAAATTAAGAAAATTAAATTCAGGACTGTAATTTTCCCCCAAATCAGTGTTTGACACTACTGAAGTTCAAGATGCCCTAAGCATTTAAAGCACCATGCAAAAAATTTTCACTTTGCTGAAAGATGTAGTGTAGTCCATATTTAATGGCTTTGCAATGAAGGCACTAAAATAGGAAGGTTAAATCTTATATCCTGTCTTAATGTTTAGCTTATTGATTTTTAGGAAACTATTGTCTAAGTGCATAGGATATTGAAAATGCTACTGGTTTTAGACACACAATTCCTGATTATTATAAAAGAAGATTAAATGTATTAGAATTGCTTTCTTACAATTTCATTGTTCCTATTTTCCTACAGATCTTCATAACCATCCTGATAAAATATCCTTATGTTACCGAGTGATGACATGAAAAATATATTTAATACAACAAATACGATCAGTTTCTACAAATGCAAAGGAGAAAAGGAATCCTGATAGTATATGCAGAAGGATAAACTGTAAGGCATCTGTTAACAAAGATCTATGAAAGCAACAGGTCAGTGCTCATTCACAATCAAAAAGAAAAATTATATATTAGTTTTTAAGAAAGAAGATGAAAACCGCCTTACAGAACAAATTCATGATATATCTTCCCATGGAATTCAGTTCTAGTAACTTTAAAAAAGGTTTTAATAGAATAAAGTAAAGGTTCATAGAGAGACAAAAGATAAAAAGTACAGAGTAACTTAAAAGGAGAATAAATGGACTACACTTTTATTTACAAATGAATGAATGTAAGAATGGATATAAAAAGATTAAAAAAAAAACATAAAATACACAGAAGATGAATAGTGAAAGACTATTTTCATACTAACTTGTGGAATTCTGAGGTCTGAAAAAAATGAAAGTAAGGACATTTTAATCACTATATGAATTTGTGAAACTCTTGACTTTAATATGTAACAGAAGTCAAATATATAACTAAGTTTAAAAGTTTATAAAGTTTATGGAGATCAATTAATACGCTAGCTAAGCATTATATTCCAGAAAAAAAATTTAGGTCAACTTCCCAGATAACTGACTCCTGTAATATGATTCTGTACTTGTCCTGTTTCTTAGTATGCACATTTACTAAACATTTTGCTACTGCCAATTTGTTGCATAGACACTAATGAATTACTTGGATTTTCAGTTTGAAAATGGAACTTAGAAACCTAAATCACTTTGGCACTGTTGACATTTTTATAGGAGATCTACAATATAGAATTATTTTAAGATAACTTGAAATCTGGAATCAATACAGGGTCTGCTTATAAATGCAGAAAGCCCCATGAACCCTGAAAACTCTGCAGGTAAGTAAACTGGCTAGCAAGCTAAACAGAGTCAAGGCATGGACTTCAATTCTTGCACATAGTAACACATTCTGTTTAACTGTTAGGTCAGTATCTACCATAGGTCAGCCTATGCCATGGTCTGTTCCCAATGTCACTATGGATGGGGCGATCCTGGGTTCTGAAGACGGTGAGAGAGGGAAAGTGATGGATTAGTAAAATAGAAGAGATGGGAAGAATAGTTAGTTGTATGGCTACCATAAATGATGTACCAGTTATGGAGCATCTGTCAGTTTAATAGCATAGACATACCCCAGTAAGAACATGGGCACAGTGTGTGTCTTCAGCATAATACAAGAATTAAATCAAGAAAAAATTAATTCAGGGAAATAGTGAAAAAGGGAAAACATTTTTATGCTTCTATTAAACTTTTTGTAGAGAAGGCTCTCTTTTAGAAACATTAAGCTGATGATAAAATAAATGTTTAATTATGAAACTATTCATCTTTCATTAATAAAATCTTAAAAACAGAAGATGACAAGTACACAAAACTAGTAAGGTTTTTTCTTATGAAATTTGCAAAGTAAAGAGAATACCATAACCCAACCTGGATTAGTGTGGCAGCTTCATGTTTCTGTCTCAAAGACTCTATAAACTGATGATTCTCTGGTTTTGTGCAGTTGGTTTTCCTCCTGGCATGGTACTGCCGCCAAAAAGACTGGATCACTGATGCTGCCACATGTAGCCTTACAGAGATATAAATATTATGAATGACATAGCCTCAACAGTACACTGGATTATCATAGCTGTCCAATTATAACCATAAAGCACAGTGCTATGCTTTGAGACAAATGGAAGGCACTGCTATTAGACTGCTGAGAAATTGCAATGCAGATGTGACATGTATGCTCAGAAACCCTGGAGGATATTCACATCACATAACTTTGGAAATCCAATTATCCAAGTTGACTAATTCCCACTAGGCTCTGTTCCCTGTATATTCACTGGAGAGGAAGAATCTCCTAAAATGAAGGGGTTTAACAATGACTGAATAAACTATTGGAGGGGTCCACTTATGTCCACTGTCCAAAAGGAAAAAAAAAAAGATAACTTAAAGAGAGATAAATGCTGAAAACTCCATGGGACAAATATCTCCAGTGGACTAAACAGGAAAAACAGAAAGTTTAATCTCATTTTTTTGCCTACTTATACCCTTCACTTTAACACTACTGACCACTGCTTATATGTGTACGTTTCCTAATTTGCTCAGTGATTAACAAGCAGTGATTACATGCTATTTATATTTGTTCTATTTACTACATACAAATATCTTACTATATTTATATTTGAATGATTGAGCTTTATAAACATATGTTCAATTAATTTGTAGTGATAGAGGAAAAGTTTAATGGCAGCTCTGCATTATGACTTGGAATCCTTTTCTCCATAAAATTCTCATTTCATTTGGACAGTGGGTTTAAGAAAAGAAATGTAAATTTCCTCCAGTCTTTACATCTTACTTTCCCTGTTGTCCTGGGTTCAGTAGTGTATCTATAGTACAAAGAGGTGCACTTTTCAGAAAACAAAAGCACACTTCAGGGGTTAAGCCAGAATTTTAAAATATGTTTATTAATTTTACCAACCCCAAACATGATTTATTTATAAGCTTTGCAGCTATAAAAAGCAGTAGCTGAGTTAAAAAAACAACCACTCAGTGGTTTGCATCCTGCATTGAAGGCTGCATGAAGACCACATAGCAGCCTTCCAAGATGTGAAAGGGGCCTACAAGGATGCCAGAGAGGGGCTCTTCATCAGGGACTGTAGCAATAGGATAAGGGGTAACGGGTTCAAATTTAAACAGGGGAAGTTCAGATTAGATATAAGGAAGAAGTTCTTTACTGTGAGGGCACAGTGGGGCACTGGAACAGGTTGCCCAAAGAAGTGGAAAATGCTCCATGCCTGGCAGTGTTCAAGCCCAGGTTGGACAGAGCCTTGGGCAACATGGTGAGGCGTCCTGGCCTATGGCAGGAGATTTGGAACTAGATGATCTTAAGGTCCTTTCCAACCCTAACCATTCTATGACTCTATGATGGAAAAGAACTGTTCAACAACTGACTAACAGAATGCATTTAAAATATTAACTAAAGACTCTAAATAAACTATTTCAAAAAGATTTTTCTGAAGCATACATATTCCACAATAGACTACTGTACTCTTACTCTTTTTATTATTGTACTCTTACTTTCAACGTCCTGAGAGGCAATGATGAATTCTATTGTCTTCCTAAATAACAAATGTTATGACGAATCATTACTGTCTTAAGTACCTATTAAGCACTACTGCCCATTTACCATAAGTCTAAGCAGCACAAAGAAGCATACCTTTCATGCTTGTTCTTCGTAGCATTCTCAAAACATGTTTTTCCAAAACGGAGTTCTTATGGAATCATAACTGAATTTTTGTACATTTAGAGCAAAAATTTCAGATTCTATTTCCCTGGCCATAAATCCAGTACCATACTAACCAGCAGCAAACACATTCCAAAGATACAATAAACCAGTCTATTTCATACAGGAGAATATTTGGGGGCACAGACCAAGCTGAACTGGTCTCTCACCCCTGCCTTTAAGAAGCAGGCTGAAGTATGTTGGAGGAGTACCAAGGGCAGGGCATGCTGTTAGTTCTTCAGTCATCACAACAGCAGGAGATTGGCCTAAGGTCAAGGGGGTAGGATGGCAGATCTAAGCAACTTTTCCCTCTTGCCTTCAAAACTATACTGACAGTAAACTCTACAAAAATGAATCTTGAATGTCTAATGAACAGCATCTCAAAAAAGCCTTACACTTTGTAAACTGACCCAACATTTCTACAAACCATCCAGCATTTTCATCTCTAATAATGTATATGTCATTGAATTGGTGTCATACATTTATCACAAAAAGGAAGAAAAAAAAGTAGGAGATCAAGTAGAAGTTTTCAAATTCTCTTGTTAGACAGTATTTAAAAATTATCTTAAGTACATATATATCTATATTCTAATATATCAACTGGCAGAATACCACAAAGGATTGTTGTTAATATGGAATTCTAATGTGCATCTCCTTAAAATAACTCTTCACTGTCTAATACTTGTAAAAATATTGTTTTCTTACTACAAGTTCTGTGCCTCTGTTTTAAAGAAATCCTCACTCCTATTGCCTATCCAGTTAATCTATTTGAAAGCAGTCTGACATCTCTCTTACCTTTCTGTATCATTCTCAAAATGCTGAAGATCTTTTCCCACATTACTTACTACTATCACTGACTGTTGCAACATGAGTTTGGCTGACATGTTATTGTTGCCTTTGCTCTCCCCACTGTAATTAATACAAGATTCAGTGCTTGTCTGCTTCACTTTCTGATGTACTTTATTTTCCTTTTGGTGCACAGGTATGGAGGAGTTAATGAATGTGGCCTGAGTATGACCAGTAGCAATCCATCTTTTGGAAGGATCCAACAAGACCTGTTTATTTTCTGTCGCACCCATGATAAAGAGGTTATTTTCCTGTAGGCAGCCAGTAGATGTTTGCTTTAGATGATTTTGCAGTGCTTCTGGTCCATCTCTGTCAGTAATGTTTAGTTCACCATACTCATGTGCATATCGATGTTTAATGCTAAGTTTCATCAACTGATTAAAATACCAGCACTGTCCCTGTGCAGAATTGACAGAAGAGGCAATTCTGAAAAAAACAAAAAAAAAGGACACGAATGTCTTTACATGTTTCAGAATGTAAGAATTATTTTTTTAAAATATATTCCTTCTATTGCTTTCTAAAATACATTGTATTTTAAAGTATCCTTATATGTTTCCATATCCTTATAGGGAACAATAATTACCGTGATTGAAAACCATTTTCAGTATTTATAAATCCTATTTTTTTTTCTTTTTTTTTTTTTGGCAGTTTTTTACAATACACTCATATATTAGTTTTTTTTTTTTTTAAGGTTTCAGTCTGTTTGAAACAGATACCAGGGCATGCATTTCACTATTAATTTGACATGTGGCTAGAGGCATATGAAGCTGAAAATTTCAGAGGATTTGAGATAATTTTGTTACACATGCTGTAATAGCCTTAATAATCCAATTTTATCTGGAAACTATGACAGCTAATATAAAAATAACAGTAATTCTACATTTTAAATTAGAACTACATCAAGAAGCCCCAAAGTTAGATTCAAACCAACAAACCACAATGATAGAATTAAAAAAAAAAAAAAAGAAAAAAAAGCTTCTTGCTATAGACATTTTTATCAGTGTAAGGGAAGGAACTAGACTGAAGCAGCATTGATCTAAAAAGTCTACCTCATTAATTTTTGTGCTACACCATCTAAATGACAAGAATGAATAAAAGTATATATGAATAAATTGTTACAGATTCATAAGGCTGTGTTTCTCCCTTGTATTAGGTAGAAGGTACCTTTGGAATCATGAAAATTTTTCCTTTGATAATAAAGATAGATGCAGAGATCTTAATCTGGCACTATTTTCAGAGGACCACAAAGTCAATTCTAGTCAGCAACCCAAGAGAAAAAATAGAAATAAGATCAGTTCTCAGGAATCTGAAAAAATCAGGTCCTAAGATTATAGTCTGAATAACAATTTGCTTTCCTATTCATCATTCTTGAAAGGTGAAGCTTTTATAAGGTTTTATTGTGAAAAGACTCCTAACCTATATAACTATTTCCTCTAGTGAAGTTCAACTAATAATTTTTCAGATTTTTAAGAACACATAGAATCAGATCTTACAAGACTAAAAAACATTCCACACCTTCCTCTCCCAGTGCAACTTCAGCGCTACTGGACAAAAAATGAATGGCTAAATTGGAAGCAAAATCCACACAGCCTAATTACACAACTCACTGTGCATTAGCTGTACATTTGATTACCTATTACACAATACTACTCCTATTCCTGTTAATTCCACAAATATGACAATTCTTAACAAATATTTAAACCAATGCACACATTCACTTAAGGATCTAATAAATTCTAGGTGTCTCCAGCTGCACAGTAAGAATAATAATTTCTTCAATATGAAATATGAAAAGCATTAGTTTAATGCTTTAAATTAGCTAAGGTATTTCAAAATATAAATTTGGTACACCATTACAAAATGTCTACAAAAAAATACTATGGTGAGAATGTAAAAAAAAAAAAAAGAATAAAATTAATTTCCACCTTTTCTTTGTTTGGTTTGTTTTCATTTGTTTATTTGAGGATTAAAATACTGCCTGAAAAAAACCAGAATGTATTATATATTGAGCTAAATAAACTTCTGTATGAAAAACATGTCCTGAGTATACTTGTTTATTCTCAAGAAAACAGGAAAAAAAAAAAAAAAAGAAAAACAAAATACCATAATAGTGAACAGAAAAGGATACTTGCACATCCTCTCCTTTGACAGATGCAGGGCCATCCCAAGCAGCTGTTTCACCCTTCCAGTGGCTATGAATGTGGGAAGCAGAAATGGAAGGGAAGGCTGAAGGCAATTGAAAATTCGGGCAGGGAGGAGTACCTGTATGGTCACCGGGGATCCTGTGTTATTTTTTTTCACAAAGGTTGCTTTTGAGCAGCTTTTCCAAGCAGCAGTTGCAAAATAGTCTTGTCGCTGTGGGCATGCAACCTGTTTCCCAGCTGACATGTTCCCTGGCAATCCACAACTGTACTCTGATTTCACAGGAATTTTAGGCTGCTCCCCATATACCAGTGCCTTTCTTTTAAGGCAGTCAGATCAGCCTCAGTACCAAGAAACTACAAAGGAAGCTGTGGTGACACCTCAGAGAACTATAAGCAATGAAGGGGCTTGGTAACTGTATATAGGATTCCCTTGCAAAAGTGAAGTTCCAAAAAACACAGACGACAAATCTTAAGATAGGAGGCAAGTGCTAGGTAGCAGTCAGCTTGGTGGTTCCCTTAGGTGAACAGGGATTTCAAACAGCTCTGGATTAAAAAAGAACTCTTCAATAGGCTTGGGGTAGAGCTATCTTATCAATGCACTGTAGCTTTCTCAGTGTCTCAGAAGGACTGCATTCTTGATACGAGAGACATGTTTCTGAAGACTGTTTATTCAAACCACAGATAGGAAGCTGCTATAATGGAAAATATGCACAACTGATTTACTTCTTTAACAGAAAAAAACAAACCCTCATGTAAGGAAAGAGAGAAGACAAAGGAAAAAATACTACAGTATTGAGACTTTTGATACCACACTATTTCCTTTTCAGTTAATGCTAATTGGTTGTTTGCCTTTCAGACCTCTTTTGGCATAGTAGGTCAAGGGGTCTGGTCACAATAACTCTTCTGGAATTGCTTGTTGGTTAAGCTACAACCAAGGTCTTAAGCATAAACTGGCACCTTGACAAAACAAGAAATGATATTATCCTGATAGAAGTGTCAGTATCCATACAGTCTTGCTATAGTAAAATTTTTAGGTCTTGCAGCTTTGATCAGCACATTCCCTCATGTTCAGTGGTTGAAATTTCAGCACAGACACAAAAGATGCACTGCTTTTGCAGTGGGGGAAAGGGTTAATAAGTCAGAAGACAAAGGGATGTCTCTTTCATAGCAATGTACAAACGTGCTACAATAGTGGCCTGATAATACCTAAAGATCAAGACATTACTTTTGCAAACAAATGCTAAGAGCAGAAAGCTACCTGCAGCTTTCTTACCAAAAAGACACCTCTCAACTTCTGCTAGGATTTTGCAAGGACTTTAAGTAAAGATAAACGCATTAGAATCAGATTTTAATCTGTTTGGAAATTCAAGGCAGGCATTTATTAATGACTGCTACAACTTCAATCCTAACATCAATCCACCAAGAGTGTCCATCACTGTCAGCTTGATTAATACAGACCAAACCCTGCTCAGCTTCAGATGTAGTATTTGGGGAAAAGTAAAGGTGGGAAGGAGCAAACCCCCCTGAAACCATCTAGAAAGTGTAAGGAGCCATGCACAGGCTGACTTAACAGATATGGAAATGGACAAGTAATTCCTCCTTAAAGGCCTTCCAGTGGAGTTTAAGACAGCCAAAATTTTGCCAGTTACAAAGTTTTAACGTAACTGCGGAAGCTTGCTTACAGAGCTGACGCATTTTGTATAGAATTTCTTACTTGCTGTCAGCTTATTCCAAGAGATTCGTTTTGTCCGACTAAGACAGTGAGATTTATATGGAAAAGTAGCAGAACAAACCTCTTAGAGGCAAAATGGCTAGAGGACAAACAAGCCTGTTCTAGTCAGCAATGGCAGTATTTTCCTGGGTACTGCAGCTAAATCATAAATAATATTCTACTCCTTTGTGCGCTAGTTTGTGTACCTATTAAAATTTTGCTTCATGTCATGTTTTTCCTTTTGCAGCTCTTCTGTGATTTCCATAATTCCTTAATAAATAGTACGCTCCAATTTTAACTGAGCTTTTGCTCGTAATAGTGTGGTAAAATCTAACTTGTCTTTGGCAAAACTTCTATAAGCATCATCACTGATGTTCACTTGTGGGTTACAAAAGTCCCTTGCAAACACATAAAAGAGGACACTGTTTACAGACTCTATCCCTAAAATACCGTTTATGAAATTCCTGTCATTTTCACTGTATTATACATACAGTACTTATAAACTTTAAGTTCCACTAGCCAGACATCTGCATATTTGATGACTGAAAGCAAATTACTGCAGCTAAGGTATCGTATAATTTTTTTATACAATGACCCACTACTAGACATCTAAAGATTATATGACAGAAAGCATTTATTAGAATAGAGAAGTTTAATTTTACAATATGTTTCATTCTTAAGCATGGCCAGAACAGTGAAGTTTCAGGCAGAAACAGCACAGATGATTTAACTGGCCAGCAGTGGTTTATGAAACATGGATTAGGGAAGCAAGCAGTGATTACTTTTGGCAGCTTACATATTTGAGGTCACACCTACAGGGGCTCATAACTTAGCAAGATGTGAAACAGAGAAGTTTGCTCTATTGTTGGCCTGCTCTTTAGCAACGTCACATTAATTCAGTTGAAGTATTGCAGTATGTACATATAATAGCTATGCTGTGAAGGCTTATATACAAACAAGTTGTTTAGAGTTCCTTTTATGAACTGCAGTTTTCAACGGTTTTCAAATCATCCACAAATCATACTTTTAATCAAAATAAAACACATTGGGCTTTAACACATAATAAATTAACTTTAAGACAAGATTTGATATAAGATGCTTCAACAATGCCACAGTTACGAATTTAAATGATTGTGAATGAATTCTCAAAACCTTAAACCCCCCCCCCAACTCTCCCTCACTCCACTGCCTCCCCCCAAACCATACATTCAGGAAAGAAGACACATTTACATGATTCTTTCTTCTGACTATTGTTCTTCTCAAACTTCTGAAAGCTCTTTCAAGCAAAACTTACACTGAATCAGAAAAATTCTCAGCTGAAGGAACCTCAGGAGGTCTCAAATCTAACCTCCTGCTTCTCTGAGATCAGACCAGGTTGCTCAGAGCTTTATCCAAGGGGCAATGCACCAAACTTGTTCCAATTTATCAATGTCTTTTATGTACTGGTGACCCAAAATATGGAGCACAGTATTCCAGCTGCAAGCTAATAAGGGCTGAAGAAAAAGAAATAACTTTCCTCAACCTACTGGCTATGCTTCTGAAGATACAACCCTGGATGTTCTTAACTTTCCTTGGTGGCAGGGCACATTGCTGATTCACATTCAGTTTCTTATCTACCCAGATCCAAACATCCTTTTCAGCAGAGACATTTCTCAGTCAGTCCCAGCCTGTACTGTTCCAAAGAGTCACTCCTTTCAAGGTAAAGAACTTTGCATTTGTCCATGTGGAATTCACAAGGCTCCCGCTGGCCTACCTCTCCAGCTTGCCTAGGTTCTTCTGAACAATAGCCCTGCCCTCAGGCATGTAAACTGTTTCTTCCAAATTGCTGTCATCTGCAAGCACATTTAAGTGTGCACTGTGTCTCCTGCTCCAAGTCTTTGATAAAGATGTCAGACAGACGTGTCAGCTTCCATAAAGCAGCATGAACCATACCATTAACTATTAATAGTTAATGGATGGTCTGAGCCTGACTATTCAACAAATTTCTTACCTTTGTAGCTGTCCGTTCATGCATACCATGGTTAAATAAACCATTAAATTTTGTGAATATCATCATTCCCTCCCCTTTTTATGATCTTGCAGACATGTATGCAAAAGTTAGGTCCTTGGATTTTACTACAGCACTCTCACTAGACACATCCTAATTACAGACTGAAACTTTTTCCTCAAATAATACTGATGAAACAGGTCCTAAATATCAGACATAAGAAAGTTTTCTCTACCACAAAGGAGGATGAGTACAAACATGAGAAGTTTGAGCTACTTAGATATTGTAAAGAGGTGAAAAGATAGTAGGTATAAATGATAAATTACCGCTTGCAATGTCTAAGCTGAAGTCACCAGACAACTGATCATGGTAATAATGGTAAAGGCAGTAAATGTGACAAAAATCAAAGACGCAGAAATAGAGACATCTGGTTTGTTACTTTAAGAGAAAAGAGGTCAAACCTTTTTCAGTCATTTAGAACGTCAATAATACAGACACGGGAAACAAATGCAGGAAAAAGCGGACCATATATCCCACCAATAGCCAAACTAGGTTTGATGAAGCTAAAATCATGTTAATATGATTATACCACTTTCAGGATTTAAATGACTACTCCTGCGTACCACTGTACTACGTTGCATGTATGAATTCATTCAACTGCTACTAACTGAAGGTTTTGAACTACCTGTTTTCTCAAACTTAAACAAACAAAAGTCAAGGCCTAAATATTTTAATACCTGTCTGAAATACTCTTTGCACTGGAGCTGATGATTCTAATCTCTTTCTTAACATAACATTTCCAGGCAAAAAAGCTAAGTAAAATTCGTAAGACACCAAGAACTACACTAACAATACATGAAAACATATTTTTGAATGTAATTTATATTCACATACATACCTCAGTTCAGCAGCCTTTTTTTTCAGTAGAACATTTTCTTCAATTTGAAGTTGACAAAGTTCCATAAAAGTACTTGATTTTGATGTTTTGATCCTTTCGGTTGTAGGTAAAGTATTATAGTTTAAGACTTCACCATCAAGAAACTGTAAACTAGGAAGGACCTTACAAAAGGAAAGCCTTAGAAAATAAAAAGTTATAATCATTTGTACAAAAAGCATCTATTGCTAAAACTCCCATTTTATTGATATAATCATAACGAAACAGAACAAATTAATAGTTCTCTAAGTACATAGATATGTCATTACTTCATATATTAATTTATTAACTAAAAACGTTATTCTTAATAAATCACAAAACTTAACAAGACTTCTTAATACTTTGTTGATATAAAGAGCACTGCTAAAATACTGACTCCAGAGAGGTCAGTGGCAACATTCTCAATTCACTAGAGCTAGCATTTTACCTACTTCAACAGTAAGAGGAAAATTTGACACGCTTGTGCAAAGGCACCTGTAACACATTTGATTAGTAGCTAACACAGCAAGCAAAGCCATAGGGTTAAGATACAGCACTGATTTTGTTGACCATTGAACGGTTTAGATATAAAAACTTCACAGAATACTAAATATTTTCAGTCTTATTCCCTTTACCATTTGCATATAAAGCAATATTATAAAAATTGCATATAATGACATAAATATGATATAAATTGTATATAAAGGATATAAATATGATATAATTGCATATAAAGCATTTGCATAAAGCAATATGATATTCAGTATGATTGACAGGAAAAAAAATTTCCAGTTCTGAAATACTGAATTTGGGTCAGTGAATGGGATGTCAGGGATGACAGTAAAGATGACATTTCCTTGCTATGAAAAGGACAGCTGGGGCCACTGATGTAAGAAAAAAAATATGTATGAGATACTTGTCTATCAATTAAAAAAAAAAAAAAATCAATGCCCAGTCTTTTAGGTTATTGTGAAATATTAGCTAGTCTATTTCTTATACCAGACCAAATTTGTCAACAGTTTCAAGATTTCAAAACTGTTTAAACAAATCCATCAACACTTGATATTTTGACTAACAGTACTTAGTAACACTTGAAAGAGTACTTATTGTAGGCTTTAAGTCCCCTTACTATCAAAAATTTCCAAAATTTTAGAACTATCTGATTATTTGCTGTGAAGGTCAAGGACTATTACTCAGCTTAGACAACATACACTAAGTTTAAAATCAGTTTCTGTGACTGAGTTTGAATATTCCAAAATGTTGATCAATAGAATATTAGTTTTTTGAAAATATCAAACTTTCCTTCTCTACTGTCAATTAATGTAAGACTAATACTGTCTGAAATACATTTGTAATAAAACAATGGGTTTAGATAAGACTGTCCCTGAACACATAGAAACTGCCAAAGCTGATGTTGAATAGTGATACATACAAAAGTGCCATATCAAAGTTGATTGATGCTGGAAGTATTGTGTCTTAGAGCTATGGGATCTCAACACTAGTTTTTCCAGCTGGGTTTCTCCTGGTGAAGGGCTGAGTCAATATTTCATTTAGTGAAAACTTCCTGGTGAATATTCTGTCACTTAAGAGTCTCGATTAATCATTACAGCATTGAAACACATTCCCCGAGGAGTGCTCAGACTGATCCCAGGGTTTAATTTCTAAAAAGCAGTTTCTTACTACTTCACTTTTGTTGGTGTTATCGCTGGCTGGACATGAAAGTACAAAACCAATTGGGAAATTTTACAATTAATTCCTTTGTTGGTATCAAGGGTTATGTAAAGTTCACTAGAACTTATAGCCTGAAGTTACGGTCAATGCTGTATTCAACAAATCCATGTTTTATAGTATCCCATACTTTAAATCCTTTAGACAAATGAATCTCTTGTCTAATCATAAAAGCTCTACTGGGTCGAGCAATCTAAAGTGTCAGTTCTTACAGTTAAATTGGAATTCTGAAAACTTTTCCCCTCAAGGTTACTAGTGAAATAACAGCTAGTTCTTTAAAATAGTGGGAATTAATGCACATAAGAATTTAAAATATTGTCACAGTCACAGAATTTTATTCACAAAATTACCTTCAGGCACCATGGGAGTGCAAAGAAGTCTGTTCATTAAAAAAGAAACCAATCAACAAGAATGTATTTGTACAGCTATCTTTTAAATGACTTATTTCCAACTAAACCAATTTGTGCAGAAATTTGTGCAGAAATTTGTGCAGAAATTTGTGCAGAAATTTGTGCAGAAATCTGATAATGTAAGATATAAATCTAAGAGTAGTTTTATTTTTGTTTGCTTTTTTTTCCTCTTACAAGACATGTGCCAAAAAACACATACCCCAAAATTTGCTGTTGTTAAAATATACAATCTAATATAGCAAATTTGATTACAATTTATCTAAACACATTCTTGTGTAACATTTCGGTGTAAAGCCTCACCTTTAACTGATTTGCAATCATACAAAGAATAACTTAGGTCATTCTTAAAAAAACTGCTAAGTTAAAAAAAAATAAATAAAAATCACATTTTTCTAATAATAAATCTCAGTCACCTGTCTTAATTACATCCAAAATGGAAGTCTAACTGTTGTGTCTCATTACATGTCCTCATATTGTCAACACTTTCCTAGGTAAATACTAGATTTCCTTAACTGAAAGAATTGATAATGATCTGAATTCTTAATGATTAAATGTTTCTTTGCACATTAAAGGGAATTATAGTACAAGTTCATAAAAAGACATTACCATTTCAATACATGTATTCTGGAAAATCACCTAAAAATATCTAAAATTATATTTCCAGCTTGTCGTTCTGCTCTTTAAGGCTTGTAGACTAGAAAGGGCTAATTCTAAGGAAAATGAAAGAATACTTCATATTAAAATAACAGCACTACTGTGCTTTTGCTGAGCAAATTCTCTCAGACAGCTTTAAGTCTTGATGACACTGGGCCATGTATGGGGTTTCAGACCACAGAATTTTCAAGAAACAAGGAGACCTCTACTAAAATAAACAAAACAGAATGAAACAAAAAACAACCCAACAACAACCCCCCCCCCAAAAAAAAAAATCAAAAAGAACTATCCATGTACAATTTTATTAATATGGCTTACAAATACAATGCTATCACAACTGTTTATTTCAGGGATTTTGGTGACTGCATCTCATTTCATATGCCAAGTTTCCTTTCTACCCTATCCAGTTTTTATATATTCACATAGAGTATCATAGAATTAACTGGGTTGGAAAAAATCTTTAAGATCACCAAGTCCAACTGTGTATGTGTATATATTTGTATATATAGCTGGTCTCTAGGATCAGCCTTTTTTTTTTTTTTTTCCAGATTAATCTTTAGGTATTACACATTACTGGAAGGTAACTAACAGCATTATTTTTACACCTGTGTCCCATAATCATATGAACTATTAATTTTTGGTGTAAAGATGAATTCTCAGAAAAATAAAAAAAAATCTAAGCTTCAACTACTAAGGAAAACACACCAATCATTCTGACCTTTCTTCTTCTAAATTTTTTTTCCTTTAAAGATGTTAAGCCAAAGTGTCCTTGATACATTTATTATTGACACCATCCCTTCTCCAGCTATGTGTACCTTGAACCTATCGAAGCAGCAAGACTGTTAAGCAATGAATGGATGAAGTTATGGAAGGGAATAAATGAAAAAAAAAAAAAAAAAAAAGAAAGACAGCAAAGCAGAAATACTCCATGAAGTTTTGGTTATAAGAAGGGCAAGTAAGCAGTATAAGACCATTGATAATCAAGATAAAATAAAGTTTTTAAAAAGTGCAGATAAAAGAGAAGAAGAAAAAGATTGAGTAGATAGTCATGTCTTTGTGCAGAAGTTTTAATGAAATGTAAAACAGGGTAATAAAGTCAGACAAAACACCAGCCAGATAGTTACCAAAGGTGGTAAACTTGTCAGTAAAGGGGAACAATTCTTGCCTAGAAGGAAGATATTGCGATCAATGGACAAAGAAGCAGTTACAAATACACATTCAGAATAACAGTTAAACAGAATAGAGAGACCACTGTCAAGTTTTAGCACAAACTGCTTATTAATAAGGTTCCAAGTGTTAGGTCAAACATCAAGATTTTTGTTTAAACAAAGCCACAAACTGAAATTCTTAGAAAATAAAGATCACAGGATTGAATTTTCTTTGTTGTTTTCATATAATTCTCTTCAAATTGTTATAGTGTTTACATTTCCTCATTTCTAGTGTTTAACTAACACATGTACACTAAGATTTTGGCTGATTTT
Source organism: Lathamus discolor (assembly GCF_037157495.1). Taxonomy (NCBI): domain Eukaryota; kingdom Metazoa; phylum Chordata; class Aves; order Psittaciformes; family Psittacidae; genus Lathamus; species Lathamus discolor. Next base: position 46,850,603 of record NC_088884.1, on the reverse strand, counting down.
GGTTGATGAGCAATACGTATATACACCTAGGTTTTGGCTGATTTTGATTTTTTTTGATTTAGCAAATCAATTTCTTACCTCCAATTTCTTTCTTGAAGAAGAGGATTTCCGCTGAGTGACAACTCCTTTAGCTTATGACAGCCACTTAACCATGAAATGACACCTTCAAGGTCTGTATTGTAGTAGGAAAGAAAATTAAATTAAAATTTGAATGCAGAACCATTTAAATCTTACATGAAAGTCAACTGTACCAAAATCATGAAGTACTACAAGCAATTCTGCTTCCTATACGGTATAGTTATAATTATTATCTGTAACATCCATGTATGGAAAATACATACATTTTCTGTATAAATGTCTCAAATAGGAACAATAACATTCAAGTAAGAATTTATTTAAGAAAGTTTTCTTGGATGGGGGTTTACGGCTATTTTTTATACAACTCACCTGACAAGCAGTTATTTTTGATATCCAGCTTTTCCAAAGAAACAAATGAATTCAAAGGCACAAGCTCAGTTAATCTAAGAACAAAACAGAAAGGCTTTGGGTTTTCAATTAAATAAAACATCCGTTCATAAGCAGAAGGCGACCAGGATGTTTTATGGTCATGACAATTTGCTTATTTACATAGAAAAAAATACTCATTTAGCTATCCAAGGTGCTAGAACTAATTACTGAAATTTTAAATTGAAAGCATTTCTTAGTCTTCTCATTAGCTCTGTTTTTAATATTGGCTCACTATTGGCTTTGTTTAGCTGGAAAACATTTTATTCTGTTTCATGTATTTAGTGCTGATCTGAAGTCTTGTAAAATTTAGACAACTCAACTGGCTTCTTTAGGCACCATAACTACAATGAAACTAACAGAAGGCCTTGAGTCTGGAGAGGAAATGAAATCTGCTTTTCTTTTTCCTCTTCCTACATGTCCCATTACTCAAACTTCTTGTCAGCTTGTTTCTCTTCTCCACTCATCATTACTGCCTAGATCCTAAACCTAACTTAACTGTTGTCATAGTTGTATTACAAGTCAAGACTGCACTGTTCTGTAATGTATTTTTCATACTTCCTCTGTCTTTCTACTACTGGCAGAGAGTGTCAAAGAGATGCCTATTATACAGACAGATATGAAATTGCTTTTCTTGTGCAACAAAGCAGCAAAGCATGAGTAAAGCCATGAGAAAATTTTTACTTGTCTTCAAAATATTTATTGAAATGTAAACATTAGGAAACCGAGCTGATATTCATCTGTACAAAGGATTTTGGACTGTGTCTTATTATCACTACTATTAAAACAAGTTTTTTTTACTTACAAACTTGCGCTGGTGCAACTAATAAGGAATGCTGAATGGGTTGGTCAACTGCCAGGCTATTTGCAAATATTACCTTTCAGATTTAAACACTTACGTTAAATATGAAAAAGGGAGGAAAAATTAAAATTAAGATGCAAAATAAACCAGTCTTCAACTAAAACTAGAATGTTTATATATAAGCAAGTACTATATTAACTTTTTTTTTTTTTTTAATACACACTTAGGTAACATCTTTAATCCTTGTAAGGACAAGGCCTGAGCATAATAAGAGAAAGGTAACACTGATGGCAATGTGTGTGTCTATTTTGTGACACACACATTTTCATGAAAAACAGTATTTTCTGAGGGTTATAGTGCCTCTGAAAGCTATAAATCAGAATTGTTACAGTCCAAAACATAAACATGCAAAAACAAAAAACCATTTTCTCCACAAACATACAAGTGGTCAGAGTCAAAAATACTTATTTGTTGATGAAATGTGCGGCTATGTTGTATTTCAGCACAGGCACTACAACTTAAAGACAGAGCTGGATTTAACTCTGGTACACAAATCTGGGACCAAATATTGGTTGTAGATTCTTTAATCTTGTTGAACATTTGACTTTACACAAAAATTAAAAAAAAAAAAAAAAAATAATTAAAATATTCCACATTCAGTTGATGAGTATTTCTATAAAACAACATTTTAGTAGTAAATGCAGAGAAACAGATTTAAAGCAATTGAGTATGTCTCAGTATACTTCCATTTGTTTCTCAAACCATACTGTAAAGTTGTTCTGCTTCTAGTCCTATTTAGTTCTATTACCTCCCTGCCAGTTTTCCATGGAATCAAATAAATATGAAGAAGTATTAACTATAAAAAAGCATGTAGCTTTACATAGAACTGTATGTACTGCAAATATCAGTATTTTAGGTTCTCATGACCAGTCAATAGTACATAAATATGTTTAATATTTGTAACAAATACCATCATAGATATTAATGGCTAACAGTATGGCTGCAAAGACTGAAAATCCATGATTCAGATTATAGAGTCACATATTCAGAAATACCCAGGAAAATAAAGTCATATTTTACGCAAAGGATGAAAGATAATGCAGCTTTTTTCATTTACAGTGACTGAGTTCTCTAGATCTTTATCAGTATATGCTGTGGTGAATTAGAAAATGTCTACTGGACTATCCTTGTCTGCATTGGCACTATGAGAGTTAAAATGTTTCCCTGTCATTCTATAGCTTTCCTTTTGCTGATGTTCTTTGTTAATTTTTTTCCTAAGAAAATTCAAACCAGAAAGACAAAGGACATTACCGAAAACTTAATACTACTTGACCTTGTCACATTAGCCCTGGGCATAAGAGAGATAAATTACAAAGAAGACACGAAAGAAAAAGATATTCACAAAAAAGCAAACTATAGTTTCCTCTTTCTGCTCCCATTGAAGTCTGTAGCAGGACAAGACACAGATAGCCAGAGAAATTCTAGGTTAAAAAACAAGATTTAAGAGACTAGTTGCATGTATGCATCAAAAAAAAAAAAAAGATTGCTTTTCTGAATGCGAACAGCAGTTACTGCTCAGGATGGTCCAAATCCTGCTGTACATCGTTTTCCCAGCAAAATTATCATCTAGATAATGAGAAGTTAGCAGGAAGAAGGGCTAAATAATTAAAAATAAATTTATATTGATCTCAATTTTAAGTAAAACCCACATTTCTGTCTCATTCTTTAAAAACAGAAATCTTTAAATTTACAGTATTTGCCATATTTATAAGTAGTGATCAAATATAATGTAGGAAATCTGTCAGTCACCTGTTTCTTTAATATTCTAGTAGGCACTTACCTCAACTATACTGCCATATACTTAGAGCTAAACTTATCACCAGCAAAGAATTACTGAAAGTGATCAAAATTAATCTGTACTGGTAAGGATGGGATGGGGAAAAAAATCCCACTATCTGTAAATATAACTTTTTCATGACTAACTTATTTCAACATCTGCTGATATTTAAATTTATTACGGCAACTCTGTAAAAGTGGTCAAATTCTCAAAATACGATGGCTTGCAATGGCAGGGAGTTCAACTCTTATGTCTGAGAAATTAGATTAAAAACATAGATACCATATATATTGAAGTACGGAGAACAATACGTACTAAGAATTAAGCCAAGTTTTTAGCATTTCTATGATAAGAATTTTAAAAATAGTATGCATCTAGTTGCAAAAACATGAGAGCAACATTTTCATACAGAATTTGATTCCGGCCAAGTCGGCTTCCCCCAAAAAAGGAATTTTTGGAAGATTACTGTATTTTTTTAAACATTAAAATTTTTGCTAGCACAGGTAGGTTATCTTCATAAAAAACAAGCAATAGCAAAAAAAGAACTTTGCCATATTATTGCCATATTAAACCAGAATTTTTAAGTCAGATAGATTTCTCTATTTTGATGTTGTCCAAAAAGCCCCCAAAAGCAATGGCTACCTGAACATTAGACTGATTTAGTGCCTCACAAAACTTCTAAATGAAAAAGACATTAACAAGTAAGCTACATAATCAAGTGGAATTACACGTAAATATAAATACCATGTGAACTCAAAATACATATTAAATATGTATTTATTTTAGTCCCAGAGGAAAGCTTTTTCTTTCCTACTCTTAAATCTTTATTGACAAAAGAAGAAAAAGGAAAATATTCCCTTCTTAAACTAACTTAATAATTGTGCTCTCCAGCTGTTATAAAATAGAGCACGGATATTCATAGCCCCAATTCTGCAATAACCAAGTCAAGAGGATATTCATCATTGGTTTTGGTCAACTGCATATTGATGAAGTATATGCTTTGTATTTGAAAGCCACAGTAAAATAATAAAAGCAACAGTGGTGAAATAGCTGCCATTTTTTATATTTGAAGGAGTTCATTACTACCTGTTCTAACTCCTTTTTGCTAGATTCCAGGTTTAAAGCATTTATTATTTCGAGTTTTATCTTTGGCAATTTCTGGTTTATGATGCAGGCAAAACACCTCAGGAATAAAAAAAATCCTGTAAATTAGTGTAAGAATTTTCTTTTCACAGTACTTCACTTTGTGAAAGAATACAGATTCACAGCGTTACCATTATATGGGCTTCCTGCAATCAGTAGAAAGGAAATGGCACTCAGTGCACACTTGAAAAAAATTCACAAAATTGCACTAGCTGTAGGATAAAAGTAAAGAAACAGCTTTTCTTTCAACAGCTTACTCCATTACATTCACTGTTCCTATAGAACATCAAGTTACTTATGCTGTAGCACACATATGGAGCTGCTTATAAGTGCACATAAAGCGAGTGTAACAGAGCATGCTACTGAAACACGAGGATTTTTAAGGCTTTTAATATACATTTAAGGCTATCTTGTCCTGTTTGTCACAAAGTTTTGAGATAAACTATAGATACATCAAGGAAAGAAAAAGAATTGCTTGGGGAGGAGGTATGTGTTTATTTTCAGCACATCCAGTTTGCTGCTGAAAAAATAGGTGTTTTCTCCCAGTCCAGCTCAGTGGATCAAACACTGCATTTCAGCTTGACCACTGGAAAAACGTAATAAGCACTACAAGGAACATTAAAAGCTGTAAGATCATGGAATAGGTGAGTGACATAAAGTACATGTATGCAGCCAGTCCACCACAACCTAGATCCAGAGGCTGCATTCAACCTATGCCTGAGACTCTGCTCCTGTTTTTTCTCTGCCTAGCAGGCACATGAGGTCTTCAAGCAGTTTTGCACTTTTTATTACACACATCATAGCTACATCTTAATGTTAACAAAAAACTAATGGTATGAAGACGAAGAAACTACACAGATAGAGCCACATTACTGCATTTTTCAAAAAAAGCTGATCAGAATAAGGAAAAAATAAATAAACTGAAGAACAGGAATTAAATCAATTTGTTTGATTCAGAATCTAACACTTAACAAGTAATGCCCTTGTTAATCACAAGCAGAAAGCATTTTCTCCAATCTATAGAAGAATAAATAAAAGAATAACAAAAAAAACCCCCAAATCAAACAAAAAAATCACGCCCACACACCCCCCCCCCAAAAAAAAACCAAACCTAAAAGCCCAACTTGAAAAGTAGATTCTGTAAATATAACTAGGTATTATATTTACATCTAAGAGCTTACATGCATATCACTTCATTAGAGATGATATGAAAACAATCTGAAAAGCTATAAAAAAAATATAGGTTGTATGCACTCAAATAGTATTCATTTTCCATGAAGGAAATGCCTTATAATAATAAGACTCAGTCTTACAGATCTTTTACCCCACAGGCTCCCAGATACAGTTGACTGCTTATTTGTTCAAACTTAATTTGTTCAACTGTAGCCACCTACATATGAGCTGGTCATTTTGACTGTTAATAGTGAAGATGAAGAGGCACTTGTAGGATATGATTAGCCTCAAAGCAAACGACTAAAAATGGCAGATGAATCCCACTCTAAAAGCATCTCCTCTTCACTAACAGGAGAGTAAAATGATTAGTTCAAAGTGTATATTGTGTATATTACGTGTAGCAAAGTATATTCTGTTTAGCTGAGATCAATCTTGTTCAGAGTGAAATGGTCACAGTATAGAAAAATATTTTATATTAATAAAATTAATTTTACTACTAACATGGAAATTATAATGTGTTCCTTATTTTTTTTTAGCAGAATTTAAATTGAGAAAAAGAGGGCAGGGAAATCAAAATTTTGACTTCTGAATATCTGGTCATTCTAACTTTACAGATGTACAGATTAGCTAAGAAAATGAACAGAAAGCTAATTACAGAGTACTTGAGTGCATGATCTAGTCTTATGATGATTGTCTTGATCCTTCTTCTTTATTTTATACCTTTCAAACTGAACCATAACAGTGAAAAATTAAAGCAAATATGGTCGTTTTGGAGGGCATTAACATATGAATGCAGAATAAAAACCATTCTTTTCTGTCGTTTTTAACTCTAGCAGTTACACTTAACATAGCCTGCAAAGTCTGTTTTGAATAAGCTAGCTGTGAAATACAAAGTTTGACAGACATACTCTAGAAACAATTGCTAAAGAAAGGAAAAAAAAAGAAACAAAAAAGAAGAAACACCATGGTTTTAATAATGCCACAACGCCCAAAAATTATTTTCATATAACATCTTATAGAAAAAATACTTTTAATAGTTAATGCTGTTTTAAATTTTCTTAGCTAAAGGTAGCCAGTGTCATTACCTTGTCAACCACATATTTTCAACAAGTATCTGGAAAAGACAGTGACATTTTAATCACACTGAGAATTTTACTTTTCAGAGAAGTGTTATGTTAGTAAATGTCTCTCTGCCAGTTCTGTAAGTGGAAGAATGATACTTGCTTACCTATTTTGAGACAGCAAAAGAATCTGCAATAGAGGCAACCAATACAAAGAAAGCATTCTCATAGCAGAAAAGCTATTGTCATCCAAATATAGTTCTCTAAGGAGAACATGATTTTCCAGTCTTGGAAACTAAACAGAAAAGATATGGTTATTTAAAATTAATATAAATTAGAGAAACAACAGTGGAATCCTTACCAGATGCTTTTCATAAATCATTACTAAATACAAGCAAACCTCACATTTTTATATATGTATCATTTCCTTATTATGTATGCATCAGTTGTCACACATGATTTCTGCATATCAGGTGGTATTTTTTTATGCCTTCTACCTAGTCTGAAAACTCAATATTAAAAAAAATAACCACAATGAAAAACAAGAGCCACAGTCTCATTATTTTATTCATGCATTTATTTGCTGCTTATTGACCATGGTTTTCCTCTCTCAGACTCATAAGAGAATCACTGTTAGTAAATACGACTAAATGTAGTTAACAAACTACTTTCTATTTTTAAATGGAAATGCTGTAGCACAAATTTCAGCTTTTGGAGGATCAGCATATATCAAATCAGCCTGAACTATTAGTTATATGTAATGATAATAACATTCAGTTACATTTTAAACAAAGAGTCAGCATCAAATAATACAAACTGAAGACTAGATGCTATAAACAGACAGAAGAAATATAATTTCTGAGGGGCAAATTTTTCATGGACTTGAGAGCAAGAAGTTATTAATTGCAAGCCATTTGTACCTTTGAAAAATCTCCCTCTAATAGTGAAAAAAAAACAAAACACCCAAGAACACAAAGCATCCCACAGCAAGCAATGTGCACATGATCAGCATTCTGAAAAACATGACTGTCAACGTAAGTGTATGCAGAACAGCCACCGAATTCAAAGCTTTTACCTCCTGGAGGTTATTGCCTTCCAACTTCAGAATTTGAAGTAGGCCACAATTCTCAATGCCTTCAACTTTTGTGAGATGATTGAAAGAGCAGTCTACATGTATGAGAGTAGGTGCCTCATAAAGACCTTTTGTGCTGATTAACTGGTTATGGTCCACAATTAATTGCTGAAGATTTTTCAGTGACTCCAGACCACCTGAAAGTTAAAGATTTTATCTAAATCAAACCATGATGAAATAAAAACCTGTTGGTTTTCAAGTACTAAGAAAACTCTGAACTTTCAATATATTTATATTACCTATAGTAATAATTAATATTAGTCCTATATAAGGTTTAAAAATAATTTCTGTATTTTGTCCTGATCAAACATACATGTATAGTTCAAAAACTTCTGAACTTGTTAAGCAAGCAATAAAACCAGTTCATAGCCCCTTTAGCACTTCTGTTGAAACAGAACATTCTGTTAGTGATAAACTATACTTAATAAGCTTTAAACACTTTATAACTACTACTTATAACCTATGGGCTCTCTGAAATGCTAACAGCCCTCTTAAGATCACCCCTCAAAATGGAAACAGTTTTCATGCTTAAAATTTAATTTTCATTATTTCATTTTTAAAAGTGGGTTTTTTTCAAGCTATAAGCAAGGTGAAAACAAATTGTGTTAAAACTTAAGACAGCATCATCTTTATTAAAGTGCATCTTGTTTAAGGAATTATGTCATAAAATATTTTTAATGAAGACATTCATAAAAAAAGTTTGGTGCCTTTAAATGTAAGCCTATACTTCTATAGCCATTACACTCTCAACAAACTTATTCCTGCCAGGTAAAGAGCAAGAATGTGTGCAATCTCTACGCTAAAAAGATATAAAGGAAAAGGTTCCTGTCACTGTCTGTTTCTTCCACAGAATTTTTCCTGAATCATCTTCTTAAAATGGCAAAATCACACTGTCTTTCCATGGTGTTACACATGCTAGATATTCTGCAATGATACTGATGCATCCGGCTTGCTACTAGTCCAAGCAGTTCTTCTGTGTATCTGTAGTAAAACTCCTTTGAAGGGACAACTTTTACAAAACATATCTAAAATAAGGAATTCTGAATTTTCTTTTATACTTCTTATATTAAATAATACTTGATCACATTTTTATCTCACTCAAGACTTCCCAAGTCCCTAAAAGTAAGTCGGATGAGCTTTACAGAGGTGAATGTCTTTGTGATTGTCCTCTGAGAACAAACTTGATTATGAGACCAGAGACCAGTTAACACCACAAATTATTGAGAATACAGAAGAGGAACCAAAAGAGAAAATGAATGATAAGGAGAAAACAAAGGTAAAGAATGAAATGCCAAGACTAGCAGTATGTTTAGAAATACCCAAACAAATACAGGCCTTTGAATCACAGTAATTTAAAAATGGGAAGCACCTAATAGAAATAACATAGTCACCTGATAATGAAGAGATATAATCCTAAATCTAAACCAAATGTCTGATACTGTAACTTCAAAACTATGTTTTATGAAATAAATATACAAATCTTTAATTATTCTGAAAGAATTTCAAACATGCCCATGACATACTATCCTCACTGCAAGATCCTGGTCCATATTTTCTTTTACTCTAGGATAAAAATAAAAAGCAACCAGCACCATCTAGCGGTCTCAATAACAATTTCGTTTCAGCGTCAAGAGCTTCCAAGACATCCTTACAAGAGCAGTCGTTAAAACTCCACTGTTAAGTTACAAACATAGCAGTACTGAAAACTTTAAAAGCACTGAATTGGTCTTGAGAGGGACAGGGAGAAACGACTGCACACACAGTAAGAAAAGGCAATGAGTTAATACTCGATCTGGAAATCTCCTATTCTGCATGCTGCAGAAAGCACTTATTTACATCTCCTCCTCATCTGTCTCATTTAATTAGACCAAATGTCATCCAGAACAGACATGCCAAGGCTACATACAATAGGATCACAATCTATTCTGGAAATATCAAATGCAGTCCAGCAGAAACATACACAAGAGAGAATAATCTAATACAAACAGATGGCATTTTAATGTTTCTTCTGCACACATGCAAAATTAAAAATAAGCATGAAAGTCTTCTGCATATTTCCAGAAGATATTTCTGTTTTACATATGATGCAACCAATACATCAGTATATGGGAAAATGCATTCTGTTGAAAAACATATGGCTTCAGCAAAATTTGTGGAAAACCTTTACAGAAGTAGCTCTTAGCAATTTGAAAGTGCAGCTGGAGTCTGTTAGCTGGAGACTCTATTTTAGCTATCAGTGCAGTTCTGAAATAACATCTACATGTGACAAAGATGAATGATAAGAGGAGTGAAAGCTGACAGTGAACATGAAGATGAAAGCACACATGCAAAAAAAAAAAAAAAAAAACAAAAAAAACCCAAAAAACCAAATAAAACAAATCTGAAAGGTGTCTGGTTAAAAAAAACTGCTTTCTTAAAAAGAGTAGGTCCAAAGAAGCACTTACAACTACCCACGGTTATGCATTGCTATTCTGAGCATTGCCAGAATTTAACCAACACACTCTGACCACACAGACACCTACAGAAGCGTATTCTATGACTCAAGTAAAAATACTACTTTTTGTGTAAGAAAGTAACGCATTAATCTTCCAAGTACAAACATACACATTGAACTTCAGTGTGTTACTGACACAATTACTCAATTTGTGATCGTGCATTCTTAAATGGAAAAGCACAATGGAGACATTTCTCATACTTTTACTGTTATTTTCAAGGCTTTTCTGGCAACTAATTTTTCCCCTACTGATGCTGTATTTCAGTGAGAGAAAAAAAAAATCTTAGTATGCTTCAAGTTTCCTACAATAAGTTATTGAAACAGAAGCACTGCAAACATAAATAAGCCTTATGTCTTAGGAAAAAGACCACAGCTTTTGTTAAAAAGCAGTACTGCAGCTTCAAAATGCTAAGGGACATCTTCCAAGACTGGATGGGAAGGATACATTAACTTCTTAAAACCCATAAATCCATTTTTCTGTATTCTACGTGACTACTTACAACCAATATGTTATTGTATAAAACAAATCCTGCACTATGTTTTATAATGAGATGTTTTAACTAGGCACCCTCAAAGCAATTCTGGACAGGAAAAAGACGGATTCCAAGCTGATTTTTACCCACTCATACTATTAGAGACTCAGTAAACATAGCAGCACACTCAACAAAACAGAAAAGTATGAGAGGATTTCACTCCACTTGGCCTGTACATTCCACATACTACATTCCACACAGATGCCATATTCCTATATATCATCTACTACCATATCATTCCTACAGTAATCTTTCAAACATCTATCAAATGAAACAAACCTGAAGAAGAGTCTTATTCAGCATTATCGGCCACAAGGATATAGGTAAAGCATCTTTAACCAGTTTATTCCACTGTTTCTCATTAGGGTCCTGATATGCTTTTACAGTTGGCACTGACATTCCAGCACCTTTATTCTCACATATTATAAACTCAGTTCATAAATAATAACATTCCAAATTTGCACATATAAGAAAAATATTAAAAATATCAGCATTAAAACCTCTAAATCTAGAGAATTTTTTTTTAGCTTTCCCATTTCCTGTTTGCTATGCCCTTGTTGTCTATCATGCAATTGCATTATCCACGTTCATACTGTTTCAGGTTGTTTTTGTTTTTTTTTTTTAACAGTGTAAACCATTTAATTATATAAATTTAATTATATATCTATCAGCTTAATAACTGTTTTATATTATTTTCCTGCTGGGCTCCCAGAAAATAAAATATGTCCATGTACTTTAAAGAAAATTAAATCAATTAGAAAAGAAAATATCACAGAATCATAGAATGGTTGGAGTTGGAAGGGACCTTAAAGACCACCTAGTTCCAGCCCTGTTTGCTAGGAGCAGGGACATCTTCCTACCACTCGACCACGTTTCCCAAAGCCCCATTCATTCTGGCCTTCAACAATTTCAGGGATGGAGCAGCCACAACTTCTTAGAGAAGCCTATTCCAGTACCTCAACACCCTCACAGTAAAGAGCTTCTTCCTAATATCTAATCTAAAGCTACCTTCTTTCAGTTTAAAGCCGTTGTGCCTTATCACTACATGCTCTTGGATAAAGTCCCTCTCCAGCTTTCTTGTAGACCTCCTTTATGTACTGGAAGACTGTTAAAAGGCCTCCCTGGAGCCTTCTCTTCTCCAGGCCTGACAAGCCCAATTCTTTTACCCCATCTTCACAGGGGAGGTGCTTCAGTCCTTTGGTCGTATCTGTGGCCCTCCTCTGGACTCACTTGAGCAGGTCCATATTGTTGTTACATTGGTAGCCCTGGAGCTGAATGCCGTACTTCAGGTGGCATCTCACAGCAGTGGAGTAGACGGGAAGAATCACATCCCTTGACTTGCTAATCATGCTCCTTTTGATGCAGCCCAGGATACAGCTGGCTTTCTGGGCTGCAAGTGCACATTGCTGGGTCGTGTTGATCAAAATCAGAATCTCCTTATACCCTTTCCATTCCCAGTTCTGCAGTCTTTCCCAGTAACATCTTTAGATTTAGCATGGACATACATAATTTTAAAATCAAAAAACTGTCTTCACCACTTAAGCTCTCTGTTATTTTCACCATGCTACACTTTCCTGAACTTTTGTCAGTAGAAAAGGCTCTGGATACTGTTTACATTTATATGAAATTTACATATCACAAAACTCACTGCAGTAAAAAAAAAAATACAATTTGCCAGAAGCTGAGACACACTGTCTGCACCTTAGGCACTTTATAGTCCAAGTAAAAGTACAAGCAGAGAGGCAATGAAAAATTCCTTGCTTGCCAAGAGAAAACATCTATCTCTTGGCAGACAGATTTCATGTATTGATGCATCGGTTGTGTGGTCTGGGTACATATAAATTCTAACTGGTTGACTGCTAAAGGTACAACTGCTGCCTGCCAAGTGTTGGGCCTGACAAATATAACAAACTACCTTTGTAGAAACAATAGGGGTTGGCACACCTGCTGTGCCTAAATGATTCTACCTTAAACTCATACGTTTTTTCAGCTTTGAGGAAATGAGTAGCAATGAAGAGGCAGAGTGGAATAATAATCAGATAATATGGTTTCTATACAACTACTTACTGTGTCAGTCAAGAACACACTGTAATTCTTTGCAATTGCAAGGCTAGGCTTTATATTGTTTCTGTAGATAAACTGAACTCAGGCTACTCACATATTCCAACTGAGTTAATGCAGGTAATCTTAGGTGCCTTTGGAGAAAGATTTTTAGTTCTCTTTGACTGACAATAGTTACGCAACCTGGTAGAAGTAACACATGGCAGTAGCTAAGCCATACTACAAATGTGAAGTTGAGTGTGTGTGCAGGGCTGTTCTAAGCCTCTTTTGTCATCCTCCTTTAGCAGCTAGCTGCACCTGAATCCAAGTAAGTATAACTGAATATAAACAGCACAAGCACTGTCATACAATTTGGAATAACTTTTCATTAATTTTCTTACCAATCCGAGTGATTCTGTTGTAGGAAAGTTCAAGATTTTGAAGATTTATGCAGTCATCTAAGCCACAAACTGATGAAAGATGGTTCTTACTCAGAATAAGAATACTAAGATTTTCTAGATTTTCACAGTCAATTATCTGAATGTTGTTTTCCTGCAATAAAGGAAAATGAGAATCTTAAAAAGCATCTGAAGTGAAATGTCAGAATTAAGTATAAAAATATGACAGAAGGTCATCATTGCTTTTTTTTATCCTAAACTTCTAGCTAGGAATAAGGGCATCTCTATTTTTCCCATTAAGAAAATAAATTGATGAGTCACAGAAGCTGTCTTTAGTGTCCTGCTGGAATAGAACAAATATATATTTCAAACTTCATTCTGGCTCTGAAAATGCCCAGAAGTTGTACAAAAAAGTGTAAGGAGAAATTAAGGATAGAGTGGTCTTTTCTATTTATGCTTTCCCAGTTTCCCAAATCCCTTTAGAAGACTAAATTAAAAATGGAATAGAAACCATCATATTTATTAGACAATAATGAAAACAGCTATGACTTCGCTGGAATCTATTAACAAAGAGTGAAAATCTGCATTTAGAGGTATTTTGGTCACAAACATTAACACTGTTCTCAGCTAATGTTCTGCTCCCAAGAGATCTTGCTCTTTTAACATCCCCTTCCCAAAACCGTTTTAATAATGCTTCCTCAAATTTTTATTTCACTATTTGCTGCCATTGCTGTTTTCCTCTGTTTTTCACCTGCAAATACTCAAACAAACCTTAATTCCTTGCCTTTGCAACATACTGATTAAACCAAAGGGTCTAATTCCTATCCTAGAATTAACAAACTGACTGGATTTAGGCACTACCTTCAGCTGCAGGCAGAAATGCTTACAAGTTTCCTCTGGAAGCCATAACACTAATTCCTGCACTTGGACAGCCTCTTCAGTTGCATCAGTAAGTTAAAACAGAGAACTGATATGGCTCAAATGTTAGCCATTTCTGTATCAACAGAAATGAGGAGCAATATCAAGTAGAAATCAATGTCCAAGGGAAACAGAAGCAGCTGCTTTAGCTATGTGAGAAATATCCATGAACCAATCTTGGACTGTAACAAAAGAGGCTGTTTCTTCATTAATACTGAATAGAAGACAACCGCCACATTAGATGGCACAGCAAAAGTATGAAATATTATAAGTAATAACATATATAATTACTAAATTATTAATAAGGCCTACTTAAAATATATCTAAGAGTCTTTTCCTTAACTAAATTATCCTGATATATCATAGTGAGGCAATCGTGTGTATTTTTAAAGGCACAACATTTTAAAATAAATAAACAATAATAAAAAAAACCACAACAAAAACCCAAAACTGTTCTGTGACAGCCAATATTTGATTAAAAAAAAAAAAAATCACATAAAAATACCGATCTCAGGAAGGCTGGAAACACAGATATTATGCCCTTATACTAATATTTTGCTCTTGTATTTTGAGGTACCCAAAATTATCAAATCCTGATAATTGGTAAGAAAACTGAGAAAAAGATACAGATATTTCAACATGCCCTACTGTCAGGTCATGTTGAGCTTCTCATCAACCAACAATCTCAAGTCTTTCTCCACAGGGCTACCCTCAACCCCTTCTCCACCCAGACTGTATTTATGCTTAGGATTGCCCCAACCCAGATGCAGGACCTTGCACCTGGCCTTTTTGAACTTCATGAGCTTTGCAAGGGCCCATCTCAAGCATGTCATGATCCCTCTGGATGGCATCCTTCCCTCCAGCATGTCAACCACATCACACAGCTTGGGTCTTCCTTTCTTCCCTTTTAAAAAATGGGAGTTATGTTTCCCATTTTCCAGTCATGGGGTCTTCACTGGACTGCCACAGCTTCTCAAATATGATGCATAGTGGCTTAGGCACTTAATCCATGAGTTCCCTCAGGACCTGCAGACGCATCTCATCAGGTCCCATTGACTTGGGCACCTTCAGGTTCTTTAGCTATTCTTGAACCTGATCTTCTTCTACAGTGGGCAGTTCTTCATTCTCCCAGTCCTTGCCTTTGCCTTGTATGACTTGGGTAGTGCAGCTGGAGCACTTTCTGGTGAAGACTGAGGCAAAAAAATCATTAGGTACCTCAGCCTTCTCCATGTCCCAAGTAACCATGTCTCCCATCTCCTTATGGAAATAAGGCCATATTATCTTTCTTTTGAATTGGTATTGTTAAAGCACACGAAATGAAAAATGTGAACAGAGTTGCTTCATGTAAATTGTCAAGCTCTGGAACTAAGATGCATCACAGAGCAAAAAGTTTTCCTTTGTCAATAAATTTACAAGGCCATGTAAGGCACTGCAGTAGAAGTACCTAGACATTATACCTCTAGTGTAAGACACTATACTGTTCCTTGAGCATATATGGGAATAATTTTACTAACATTCCATGTGTGTATTGCAAAGGACTTTTCCTTCTTCCCATTCCTGCTTAAGTCGAGCATCTGCTATGATGCTCAGCATCTGTCCACTCATAAATCTAAGGTAATGAAGATCTATCAGTGTGCCATACTGACGCTAATCCTAGACTGATACTATCATATGCTTTTCTTAGTATAGTTTGATTCTGCTGCAGGATGTTGCTTTAGTACAATGCAAATTTTTACATGCAATGCAAATCTGCTGGTATAACTTCGTTAACATTTGAGAGTATTTTGTTGATATTCCTATGCTCTTAAGGCAATAAAAGCTATACATTCACAGTTTGACACAACTTCATAACCAACTAAGCAGCAGAACTGGCAGTTCTATCTGGGTTATTATAAAGGATCAAATACACTTGGTACCTCCACATTGATATACTTCAGGTCTTTGCAGCTGCTTAGTCCTTCCAGTGCAACTAGTCCACAGCGCCTCAGAGTCAAAAATTGAAGATTTGAACACTCAGATAACGTTGAGAGACTACAAGCTGGCAAATCTTCAAGTGTAAGTGTTGTGACCTACATGAATTTATTGATAAATAAAAGTAATTGTGCGTATATTGAACATTCTTGTACAATGTCACATTGTAGCTATTTTCTTTAAAAGGACCAAACTACATACTACTTACACTTTAGAAAAATGCAAGCAACTAATGTTAATCCTTTCATGTAAAAAAGGATAACAATGATGGGTTAGATCTGTTAAATGGGAGAAGATGTAATGAAAACAATCTGATTTTATAATCCACCTTAATAAACCCAGTGCTTTACTAATGACATGCAATTTGAATGGGTGGAAGATTAACACTAAACAAAGCAACCAATAGTGTGAATTGTTTCCCATCACACTACCATAAATAACAAATGAGTGTACAAAAATAGACAAAAATAGTTCAGACTAAAAGCATATGCAGTCATATCAGACTGGATACCAAGATAAGAGCACAGAACAGGCATACAGTGATAAGTTAGCAAGTGGAAAGAAAAGTATGTGCTGGAAACCAAGCAATGTTATTTATGGCAAAACCACCATCTATAAGCTGATCAGCAATGTCTTGGTTCTGGAAGAGACTACTCTTCCCAAAACTCTGAAGAGGCTAGAGAAGCAGGAGCTGAAATGCAGACCCTCATACCAAGACAAAACCCACATTAATTTAACAGAAAATAGGAGCTAGGTGCTCCTGCCTTTTATAGACTTATGATACTATCAGCTGCCTGAAGACTAATACCACACTAGTCTGCTCTACAATGCTTACAGGCATTCAGAAGTCTCAAAAAAAGGCAAATTCTCATTGCCCTTATTCTGCACTTGTGCAGAGGAAGTCTCACTAAGATCTATATCCTGATCAATGATAATCTCCTCCTCTTCCAAAAAGCATTTGTTGACGTACTGAATTAAAAAAAAAAAAAAAAAAATAAAAAGCTATGTTGTAGCTTCCAATTTCATTCTAAATACTCTGTATAGTTACCTGCTTCAGAGTACACCAAGGGCTGCTACGAATTATCTTTTCTGTACTTAATGGAGGCATCTTAGGCATCTTGCTAAGTGAACTCTTCCTTGGTCGTTTTTTTTCAGCTGCTTTCTTTCTTTGATTTTCTTCATGTATTTTAAACCAGGATTTACATGTGTTCATCCAGTTTATTCTCTTCTTTTCAATATCATCAGGAAGAATTATACTACTGGAACACTCAGCTAAATCTTGAATTTTGTCTGAAGTCTCTCTGACTTCATTAGCATCTTCCATTAGAAACACAGTTTTCTTCCTTGTTTCAGACTGAGAAACATGATCTTTGACTTCTTTATCACTACCATCTGGTTGGACAGTTGGTGGACTGCTGCATATATTGCTTGCCTTATTTTCTACCATGTTGTTAGTTCCAAAATTAACAGATTCATTGTTTGAAGTATGACTATTTGAAGCTTTATTAAGATCTCTAGCTTGTGAGTAAGTTTCTCCTACATGTGTTACTGAATTTTTGTATATGCTCTCATTATTTACTTGAAAAAAGTGCTTCTTCTCAGAGCCTCGCATATTTGATGTTGATGTCAAAGTTCTTTCTGCTGGAATAATCCAGTATGTTTTTTCATCCATCATTTCAGCCTGTTTTTCTTCTTCTTCTTCCTCTACTTTTTCCTCCTCCTGTTCTCTTACTATTTTTGTATTTTCTGTCTGCTTATGGTTGTTTCTTTTCTTTTCTTCTGTGCTTTCACTCATCACAGCTTTTGCTTTTTTTTCTCCTAGTTTTCTCTGTTCTTCTCTTCTTATTTGAAACTGTTTTTCTCTTTTAAGTCTCGGGCTTTCTTTCTTTTTCTCATAATCTTCACATCTCCTCACCTGTTCCAAATATTCCTGTCTTTCAAGAAGTTCTTGTTTCTTTTTTTCTTTTTCTTTCTTTTGCCAATTTTCTGCCATTTGCACTTTCATTTTTTCCTCTTTCATTTCTCTCTCTATTCCTTCTAGTATTTTCTGCTTCTTTTTTATTTCATCTTTCCATTGTTTTAAGATGGGAGCATATTTTTTATGGACTAAAAATGACCGAAATCTAGCTTGGATTTTCACAGCTGCTGCATTCTGTTGTTCTGTCAGGTGTTGTCTTTCTTTTGCTTTCTGCTTTTCCAAGGCATTTTTCTCATCTTCCATTTGCAACTGTAGCTTCATGATCAATTCCTAGGCCAAAACAATAAGGATAGACTTCAAATACTTTTAAAACATGACAGGTGTTGACACATATTTATCATTAATAAATAAATATGGTGTATTAACTGCTTCAGAGTAACATTGATTCTACAATTTGTAACCTCACAGTCTTTCAACAAAACCTCATTGTAGAACCTTACCTCATGTTGCATCGTTTTGTCTCTCCAAGCTTTCTTTTCTTTCCATAACTCATCTTCTATTGCAATTTGGTGTTTCTGCACAACAAATTAACTTCAGTGAATATTGTACAAAACCTGGAACATCCCAAACCACCCTCTATCCAATCCCCCCCATTTTCTTGACTTTGCACTTTTATGAATGCCAAATTAAAATTAGAAATTCAGCTGTGTGAGAATAAAATAAACAACTGGGCACTTACACTGTAATGCAGATCTGGTTGTGTACTGAAGGATGTGTACCTTCAGAGAGCAAGCATCTTGGTACTGACCCAAACAACTACCACCTTCCTCTCAAAGTTCTGTCCTACTATTGAAGATGAAAACTATGCTTGTGAAACAACTATTCAAAGTACAGGTAGATAGTAGAAACATAACCAAAACACTCTGAAAGCAGTGTGAACAATCTTCATTTAATTGCACTGGTATGTTACTGTTGATCTTAAAATCTTTCAAACAAGAATTCTGTTCAGTAAAGCTAAATAAATTCTTTTCACTGAAATTGTTCTTCAACAGAAAATGAAAGTTCGAGTCTATTTTCTCACTATTTGCAAATAAATAGCATTTCACTCCTTGCCCAACATATTCTTAGTGAGAAAAAAGAATGAATTATCTGGAAATTACATCTGACTGAAAATTAGCAGACAGTAAGTACCTAAAAAAAAAAAAAGAGGCTGATCCAGAACCACATAACTTCTAATGGAACCGAGATAAATCAGTATCAGCCAAATCAAATATATACCAGGATATGAAGGAAACAGTATAAATAAACTATCACTTCCAACTTGGGTCATAAAGTCTCCCAGGTACCTAAGCACTGTTTTCATGCATATTCAGAAGCATACTGTTGAGATAGTAGGAGACTAAATGTCTAAATCCTTCTGTAAAGGGGGAAGTTGGTCTCCACATCTCACCTCCAAAAAGAGTGTGCTAGTGACAGCACTACCGAAGTGTCTAAATGGGGATATGCCCCACCTTGTCCAGAGAAAGTCATTCTACATCCAAAAATGCTTCGTGACATAAAAGAGCAGAGAAAGCTTAATCAGTTTTGTGGCCTGTTGAAAAGGGAGCTGTATCAGTCACTGAACTAGCCTTCAGAGATCAAAGGTCTTTTCACTTACTAAGCCCTTCCTCAATTTTGGTGACTTTGATTACCTTGCTGGGGCCAAGATGCCCACCTCTTCAGAAAGCTACATATTAGTTAACTAAAAATTCAGTGCTAATGCATCTCTCAGAATACAAATATTTAGGCTAAATAATAAAATATCGTGGTCCTACAAGTAAAATGACTGAGAGGTACACTTCACATTCTTATGCTCTTTTGTGGGGAGCTATCAAATTTTATTCTTCAGTATGCACAATGCACACTATCACAAACCATGTTCCATTGTGGCAGTACTCTGTAGATGAAGTCTGACTCCCAGATACAGGCAAGAAAAGGAAGTATTGTAATTTTTACCTAGATGAAGCACAAAACCAGCATTTCTGAATTGAATTATTTTGGTTTAGAAAACTTCACCTACCATTTGTCATCTAAATATTAAATTGGGGTGAGAGGTACGAAGTAAGTAAGTATTTTCAAATAAAGCACAGTAACCATATTTCATTTGGGAGTAATTTAGCACAAGTCTCAATTCTGGTACTTTGGCTAGTGTCATAATATAAAAAAACCTTAGTATAGGCAAAACCAACAGAATAATTTAACACTTAGCACAGCAAATTCAATCACTGTTGATCAAAGTAATAAATCATAAAACTTAATGGATCATAGTTAAATATGTCTTACATTTCACTTTGGGAACACAAGTAGACAGAGTTTAGGACAGTCATACAGTTTGGGATAGTACTCTCCTTTTCACATTGGATCTTGAATTAAGATAGTCTAGATGGGAACAGATTGACTTTAGTATCACTGATTACCTTATGAAGAAGCTCTAGCTTTATTTTTTCAGCCTCAAATTCCTCCAGATGCTGCCCTCTTCTTGTTTGTTCCTCTTCATTTTGTTTTTCCTGTGCTTCTCTCTCAGCTTTCCACTTTTTCCTCTTCTCATCTTCAAGTTCCTTTTGTCTTTTCTCCCACTGCTCAAGTTCTTGTCTACACTTTTCTTCACGATGAGTAAGACTTATGCTCATTTCAACATCAGCTATGAATTTGTAATCAACCAACCAAACCTTTTATTTCATTTCCTTATAAGCATTGGGGACATTAAAAGGTTTTAAAGTATTGACAAGAAAAGGATTCTGCGTTGATAAAGACAGCAATATATATCCCTAGGGAAATCAGAACTACAACATGAGTCTTTTTCATCAGAGATGTCTTATTATCATAATGCACATTTACTGACTCTGTTACAATCATTCTTATTCTATCGATGAATATTTCAGGATTACACTTTGGATTCAGGATTAATGTCTTCTGTAGCTATCAGCAGGGGTTTTATAACTGATGTACTCCACTTCCAAAACATGCAAAGGACATGGCAAAGGGAAACACTCCCAGCCAATATGACTGTAAGTTATGACCAAAGCACAACCTGCTTAGTGTATCAAATCTGGTTTCCATTTGTATTCATAATTATTTGTATCCATAAATATTTCAATAATTTTTGAGTAGTATTTTTTGAAACAAATTTCTATAAAGACAATAGAGAAAAGGGTAATTTTGTGATCCTGAAATGAGATAAAAGCGCAAGCATTTGCTCATGTCCAATTCACGAAGTATCAAAATTTAATGCATACTGAAGCATGTAATTCTTTACAAAGAATGTTATAATACTCCTGAAAACAGAAAAACAGGAAATAGTGATATGACACTGAAGAGCAACTCAACCAAAAGACTACTGCATTTGCTTACCTGTAACAAAATGGTCATCAGATACTACTTCATCACTGGTAGACTGACTATTATAATTAGTTGTTGTAGCAATCTGTAAGTCTTCATTTTCAGTTTCAAATAGTACCTTTTCATCATATGAAAAGTACAATAATACAAAACTTACTACTGACTGGAATCCTTAGACATTGAATAATGTAAATGTATCAGTCAAAATATTATTTTCTAGAATAATAAATATTGGACCATTTCTCAAAATATGTAATAGTTCTATGTGGGGTTTTTAAATATATTTTATATTTTCACTTAGAAAAAGGAATGGTTTGCATTCAGGATTTGTTTTCCTTTCTCTGAAACTAACCACTATATTTATGCATTAATACTGTTATGCACACAGGGGAAAAACTAGTTACAAAGCAAATTTTTAAGGAATCTACTTGGAAGTAATACTATGGACATGCAGATTGCTATGTTTCTTTCATTGTTCTTTACTGGCAAGAAGCAATTTATTCCTGTTCATTTATCATCTGTTTATCACCTGCTTGGGACAGATATTAATATTTCTAATGCAACTGAAGTCACATAAAGTAATTGTGCTAAACAATGGTGTTCTGAGAACAAAAAATCATGTTTGCAAAAGTGCGCACTAATAAAGGCCAGGCAACAAATTAAAAGTGATTAAATTCAATGCAGTTTTATATTTTTTCTAAAAACTTCAGCAAGTTATTAAGTTAAATCCTATGAAAACATAAAAGAATCCAGATTGATAGCTCTTGATTATGAAAGTTACAGACACTATTATCTTTACATTTTCTATAAAATAATGGAATATATTAGGGGCAAGACTAATAGTAGCACATCCTCCTAATCACAATAAAAAGATCAGAGAATTTTAAAAGTGTTATCATACTATTGAGATAATATTCTGAAAATAATTAACAATAAAAGATTATTCAGTTTTAATTCATCTTACTGATTTTTCTGCTAAGCACAACTACTGATACAGAGAATTTATTCCAAACTTTAAAACTTATAAACATGGTGTATTACAGCTGCTGACCTGGTTATAAAGAACAACATGTACAAACTCATCTTAATACCTTAGTCTGACAGAAACAAAACTGAACACACTTATAGGTCTCCTTAGTAAGGAGGTCAACAAAGCAAGCGTAAATTATCTAGATTAATTAATAGAATTTTGTTCACTACAAATATTATTTAAATAGAGAATACCTTTTTTTTTAATTGTTCTGGATCTTCATTATATTCAGAAGCCAATTCTGCCAAGTAATCTGAAGCATGGCAAGAAACTACCCCATAAATGTTACCTAAAGAAGAAATAAATCTATAATTTAGTACACAGAGATAAAATCCCTTGCCAGTACTCACTTCTGTTCTATCTTGCTTTGCTACTGTATTTCTCTAAAGTAAAATAAAACATTATCTCCCTTTAAAACTCTTAAACAAGCCAAATTTTACTCAAGTATATATAGGAGTCATGCACATGAAAAGCAGCAAATATGTGCATCTGGAACACACACAATAATATTGTAAGAATCCAGCTATAGGAAATATGAAAGAGAATTCCACAGCATAGAACACAGCAGAACATTTTCCATGTAGAAAAATACAGTAGAACTTGTATCAGACAGTTCAAAACCAAAGAACTACAAAAATAATGAGAAGGAGTAAGTGCCCATTACAAAAAAAAACAAACAAAAAAATTATAAAAAGAAACCTTCCTCAAATATAAAAATATATAGACAACTATTGAATCTCCTGTTCACAAAGACCATTACACTGAATGAGAGTTAAACCCAAGATGATGTGAAAAACTAGAAAGGAACAGACAATGTCAGCTCCCTGGGCATATAAACTCTGAATTTGGCTTCAGATTGTTAGTCTAACTTCCACTGGCAATATGAGGTGCATAAATATTTTATCTGTGACACCTGCTTACTTGCAGTTTCTTCATCTTCTAAGTCTTGCAGTATAAACTTTTCAGCATCTTGATTTCTGCTTTTTATGAAGTTTAAATAAGAGATAACTGATTCTGGCAAGTCATCTGAAATCTAGAAAAACACAGTATTTGACACAAATTCTGCATCTTCATCTCACAATCACAACCAGAGGTAAATACTTGACATGCAAGAACACAAGCATTTTGGCTTCACCTATAACATATTGATGGAGATTTAGTAGCAGCGGCTACCAACATTGTTCCCAATTACTACACTCTTTCCACTATCTTATTACCTACTGAACACTTAATAATTCTTACTTTTAATTGCATTATAAGTAAATTTTTGATTGAAACATCTTAGCAACTTCTCTTCCACTACCTTCATAAACATGTTTCAATTAACATTTTCTGTGTAATTGTGTTGGACCAAGAAATTAAGGAAAAGGTTAAGACAAAAATTAACAAATACTGCAAGGATATGGGGAAATGGGCTGCCTTCTCTCAGATGTGTAAATTGTGGTAAGCATTGCTGGCATTCAGCATGTGCATGCATAAATAATTATCACTGATGCCTTTGCTGATCTTTATGTCATATCAAACATATGATATACGGTCACACACAACCAGTACAATCCACCCTAATAACCTATAGACCAATCATTTTGCTATGACTGGATTTCAAAAGAAAATATGTTTCTAAAACAAGAAGTCATCCAAAAAAGAGGACTTAAGCAATCAAGTGATATTAATAACAGGAAGTCTTCAAACATTAGACAGTATCTTGTAAGATTTAAATACAGATTTAAATGAAGAAACATTGTTTTATTCATCCAGATTGAATCTACCTCATCAACTTTAATAAAATGTGCTTGGTGACAGCCAGCATGGCTTCACTAAGGGGAAATCCTGCCTGACCAATTTGGTGGCCTTCTATGATGGGGCTACAGAACTGATGGACAAGGGCAAAGCAGTCGATGTCATCTACCTGGACTTGTGCAAAGCGTTTGACACTGTCCCACACAACATCCTTCTCTCTAAATTGGAGAGATATCAATTTGATGGATGGACCACTCAGTGGATAAAGAACTGGCTGGATGGCCGCACACAAAGAGTTGTGGTCAATGGCTCGATGTCCGGCTGGAGACCGGTAATGAGTGGTGTCCCTCAGGGATCGGTGTTGGGACCGGTCTTATTTAACATCTTCATAGCTGACATGGACAGTGGGATTGAGTGCGCCCTCAGCAAGTTTGCCGATGACGCCAAGCTGTGTGGTTCGGTTGATATGCTGGAGGGAAGGGATGCCATCCAGAGGGACCCTGACACACTTGTAAGGTGGGCTGATGCCAACCTTATGAAGTTCAACCATGACAAGTGCAAGGTCCTACACCTGGGTTGGAGCAATCCCAGGCACAACTACAGATTGGGCAAAGAAGAGATTCAGAGCAGCCCTGCAGAGAAAGACTTGGGGGTGCTGGCCGATGAGAAAATGAACATGGGCCGGCAGTGTGTGTTCGCAGCCCAGAAAGCCAACCGTATCCTGGGCTGCATCAAGAGGAGCGTGACCAGCAGGTCGAAAGAGGTGATCCTGCCCCTCTACTCTGCTCTTGTGAGACCTCACCTGGAGTACTGTGTGCAGTTCTGGTGTCCTCAACATAAAAAGGACATGGAACTGCTGGAACAAGTCCAGAGGAGGGCCACGAGGATGATCAGGCGACTGGAGCACCTCCCATATAAAGATAGGCCAAGAAAGTTGGTGCTGTTCAGCCTGGAGAAGAGAAGGCTGCGTGGGGACCTCATAGCAGCCTTCCAGTACCTGAAGGGGGCCTATAGGGATGCTGGGGAGGGACTCTTCATCGGGGACCGTAGTGACAGGACAAGGGGTAACAGGTTAAAACTTAAACAGGGGAAGTTTAGATTGGATATAAGGAGGAAATTCTTTCCTGTTAGGGTGGTGAGGCACTGGAATCGGTTGCCCAGGGGGGTTGTGAGTGCTCCATCCATGGCAGTGTTCAAGCCCAGATTGGATGAAGCCTTGTGTGGGATGGTTTAGTGTGAGGTGTCCCTGCCTATGGCAGGGGGGTTGGAACTAGATGATCTTGAGGTCCTTTCCAACCCTAACTATTCTATGATTCTATGATTCCTGCTTCAGAGGATCTAAAACAAAACATTACTTCCGAGTCTGATTTCCTCACTTAAGCAGAATGCTGATATTCATCTGTCTTATTGTCTTGTCACCATTGGCAGTTACAGTTTTTTTCATGAAGCTATACTACTGAGACAACTTTTCAGAATAAATCTTCAGGTTAGGTATGTCAGGAAAAAGTCCATTCATAGAATCATAGAATAGTTAGGGTTGGAAAGGACCTCAAGATCATCTTTTCAATGCCCGTACTACTTTCAAGCAGAAATAGAAGCACTTTTAGCCAATCGAATACTTACCGCCTCACTGTCTCTCGAAGCTCCGTTTGATACCTCTGTGTCAAGGTCATCTGCTTCAAAGGAAGAAACACTGATTCTGCTTAATTCAACTTCTATTTCTTTGTCAATTCCCTCAGTATCTTCTGACATTTTACTTTCCACAGTGTCTTATCTGCTTTCAAAGCTGCACAAAGAAAATATTAACTTTCAGGACAGCATAAAACAAAATAAGGACAATGCTTTTTTAGCATAAGCTTAGTTGTATTTACTGAACAGTTGGCTTAAAACATGAAAGGAACAGCAGAAGTTTGTTCTGAGAACTTCACTCCATACCAGCAAGCAAATGAGAAAACTGTTAGTTTGTGATAAGAGACTCTCCCCTTAGTCTACCCCTCGAAATTCTGCAGGTGTTACTAAATTTGTTTATTAAAAAAGTCTGCCTGCCCTCTGCTCCTAGTGGACAGTATCAGTGCTACGATATAAGCCTCACAAAGGTTTGGTTTGATTGTTCTGTTTTTTTTTTTTTTATTCTGCAAACCTAATAGCTGCAAATTAAAAAAAAAAAAAATACATACATATACATACATATATATATCTATATATGTATAATCTGATATTAACAATTACGAAATAAGACTAAGAACCCAGAAAGCATTCGATGAAGTTGTCAGGATACAGAAAAAGCAGTGAGAAACAGACTAACCAACAGAAGTACATACAAGACTGGTAGACGGATGCAGGCAGGACGGGAAAGGGGCCCGCCGCTATCCCCTCTCCCTCTGCAACCCGCACCCCTCTCCTCACTCCTAGCCCCAGTCAGGGGGCAGGGGAGGCAGCCCAGACCAGCTCCATCAGAGCCAGCGAGCCTCGTCCGCCGCCGGCTCCTGGAAGAGAAAGAACACGCCGAGCACATCCCCGACGTAAAGCTTAGTACAAAGAAGTTATTTTTTGAGAGGAACTGCAACTCCCAGAAACCATGGCGGCAGGGAGGCCTCCCGCCTGCCGCCGCTTCCCGGAATGACCGCAAAGTCGCTGCTTTGCAGGCTGAGGGCTGTAGTCCTCCCTCTCGGGAGCCCATAGCCCTTCGGTCTCCTCGATCTACTCCGTGCAGCTACTCACTCCTCCTTCGGCCGAGCTCCTGCCGAAGCCTCCGCCTTCCTGACTGACTCCGGAGACAGGCCACCCCTCGGCCGTGAAACTCCGCAGCCCGCAGCCGCCCCTGGCCAGGTCCTAGCGGGACAACAGGAATACCTCCACCGCTCTGTTGACCACGGAGCGTCGCCAAGGCAACGGAAGCCGCTGCAGGGAAGGCAAGCCGGAAGATCTAAACTCTGCCAGCAGGTGGCGCTTCGCGCCTGTGGGGCGGCGGCTCTGGGGAGGCCGCAGTATGGGACCAAGCCTCGCAAACCTTCTTTGTGTGGTGGTGTACCTTTTAATGCTTTCTTAGTGTAAGCAGTGAACTGGAATGTGGTGTTCAGAATAAATCTGAATCAGCAATTAATAGGAAAAAAGAATTACAGCAAACCAAAGATAAACTATATAAAGATGGATTAAAACACTGCAATTTTGCTTCCTTTATGCCAGGACAACTCCAGAGGCATAAAAAATGAAAACCCACCAGACATCCCTGCTGTGATCACACGCTGGAGCCCTGTCATAGCTTGGAAAGACTCCCAGTCACCCTATTTACTTTTTTCCTCTGTTTTGGGGTTTGTTTGGGGTTTGGTTTTTTTTGTTTGGTTGGTTTTGGTTTTGTTTTTCTTTTGGGTTGTTCTGTTTGTTGGTGGATTTTTTTTTTTTTTTGGCTATAACAGGGTGTGAAAAGTTTAATTCCTCTCAAATTAAACTAAATCAAGAAATGTACATCATCTGTCATTAATTGCAAGTGGGTGTTCAGTCAGTGGAAGGGTTAGTGGAGACCCTGCCCACAGCAACTGCCCCTGAAATATATATAAAGTGTGCGTGAGAACCTAAAGCACTTTCCGATCTCCAGCAGCCTGCCACAGGCCATGGGGTATTTTCTGTTACATTTGTTTGTTCATTTGCTTTGTGTAATTTACATGTATACCCTTGATTTTGTTCTGTAGCTGCCCATCTAAATGACAAACAAATGCCATGTTCACTTTGCAAGATTCAAAAATAATTAAGATTTGGAACATGAACACTTCAGAATCTGATTGAAAAAGCAACAGCAGAACGTTAGGCAAGATTCTGAACTCTTCTGAGTGCTATTCCTTTATAAACTGCCTGGAGATGAGAAATACTTTGCTACAATCAGCCACACACAGGTCTTCGGGACCTGTAGAAAATGCCCAGTCAGGGAAAAGACTCCACACAGTTCAGTCTAGCAAAATCATATTGGGCAGGGAGGGTGCAGACAATATCCTTTTAGTGTGTAATAGTGTTCTAGGGAATGCATCTGTCCCCAGAGTTAGATTAGGAATACCAAGGTGCAAAGACAGGTGTAACAGAAAAATGAGACATGAAAGGTAAAGACAGGTTTTACATGGAAAATGGGCACTTTTGTGAGCAATGGGAAGGATCTGCCAAGGATTCTTTACTGAGTGGGTGGTGAGACATTGGAACAGCATTCCCCAAGAAGCTGTGGCTGCCCCATCCCTGGCAAGGCCTGGTTGGACAGGGCTTTGAGCAACCTGGTGTAGTGGGTGATGTCCCTAGCCATGGCAGGAGGCGTTGGAAGTAGATGATCATTAAGGTCCCTTCCAACCCAAACCAGTCTATGATTTTATGATGATTCTATGATAGCAGGTATTTTCCATCTACTGAAAGACTTGTGGATGTTAACCTCAGAATACTGGATTCAAGGTGTTGTGGTTTAAACCGATCCACACAGCTCGTCCACTCCCCCCCCCCCCCCCCCCACTCCCGGAGGGATGGGGAGGACAATCAGGAGAATGTAATTCCCACGGGTTGAGATAAGAACAGCCCAGCAACCAAGGTACAACACAAATCACTACTGCTACCACCAGTGATAATATTGATAAGAGAAAATAACAAGAGAATACGATACCACCGCTGAACGAGTTCGACCCCCCCGAAGAGCGAGAGTGCCCTTCTGGGTAACTCCCAGTTACCTCTCTGGGCATGACGTGCTGTGGTATGGAATACCTCTTTGGCTAGTTTGGGTCAGGTGTCCTGTCTCTGCTTCCTCCCGGCCTCCCCTCGTCCCCAGCAGAGCATGAGACTCACAGAGTCCTTGGCCAGAATAAACATTACTAAACAACAATTAAAAACAATCGGTGTTATCAGCTCCCTGCCCAGTCTGGAAGTCAAAACACAGAGCTTGCACCAGTTACTAAGAAGGAGCAAAACAGCTCCTGGTAAACCCAGGACACAAGGGCAACTGGTTACCATTTTCTCATCAGTGTTATGGATGAGTAAGATATATAAATTTTAAAACAGTGGAAACTCATCCATTTGAAATGTCCTGTATTTTACAGAATTATGTAACCAGTGAGCTTTTCAATGTTGCCAAGCCTTCAAGCACTAAGTTGACTGTGCACTTAGTATTTGTTTTGTAAGTGCAAGTTAGGCTGTAATCATGGTGACTGAAGACCACAGGCACTATGTCATGCCTTTAGCAAACAACTTTGCCAATGAAAAAGATTTTTTTCTGTAGGCCTGTTGCCTGTAACCAGGAAGTCAGGGCTAATCAACAGAAGAAAACTTCTCTGTTGTAAGGATATGGTTAAGTGGGACTTCAGAAAGAAACAGATCATAGACTGTTCTCTTTAAGGTAGGATGGAAATATTCAGAGCTGGTAAGGATTTTTAGTGTGAAGCAACAATGTAATATAAAATGTAAATAATTTTATAAAGTTAATATTTCTGTTTTTCAGACAAATTATTGAAGATAAACTGACATTATTAAAATGGCTCAAAATAAAGCATAGAAACTGCAGTTATTTCAACAGAAACTATTGCAGATGCCAGTTTTCAAGTGAAATACTGTTGAGGGTTTTTTATTTGGACAACACATCACACCAATGTTCTAACACCTGATGGTTTTGAAAATTCTGATGAAGCTTTAAAGTAGTGGATCTTCTTCCAGGAAAGTGCAAGACCAGTTATCCAATACAGTCCATAAGTTTGTGTAGTGTATTACTGGCTCAAACCCGTTACGGAGCTAGTTTGAGAATCTTAAGCTTTCTTCATTCTACATTTCAGCAACAGAATATTCAGAATCCAGGCATGAGGATCTTGAAAGGGCAAGCAAAGCTTGTGTTTGCTGAATCTTATAATCAACAAATTTGATACATATGTAACATATGTTTTGCATGTAAAATAGGATGTTAATGTAAGATATTTTTTGAGTGCAGAAGTTTCATTTCTTTTTTTTTTTTCTGTTTTGCAAATAACAGAAGACATAACTTCTTACTGTAATTAATCCATAGTAATTCTGACAGAAGACAAGAACAATTCCTTTCAAACAAATGCCTTTGCATTAGAAAATACTTTCTGAAGACTATGCCTGTGCTGGTTACATTCATGTGTCTGTGCATGCTTGTGTGCCTGACTGCTTAACACATGGAAAGCGTAGGACAACTGCAGTTGGCTGCCATTGTAGAGTCAATCTTGTAACACTGGTGCTCTTGGGCTCCTCTGGGCTTCTAACACAAAACCATGCAGACTAAAATCCTGGAGTTTGTTTAGAGAAGAGGCAAGACAGGTGAAAGTGAACACGAGTTTCACTCTCTCTGCAAAAAGCTTGAGAGGCCCAGAAGATATGGTACTATGATGATAATAATAACAATAATGATATATATGTATATAAAAAGAAATCCTGCATCAAAGAGTTTACAGTGCTATGGGTCTTTCCCACTGAAATACACTAAACTACGCTCAAGATATGAATGCCCATGTGACTTCATTGTGGTCCTGTTGACATTTGCAAGCATTTTCAAGGGTGATTCTTGGATGGTACTCAGGGTCTAATGCACACTTTGCATGTATTTCAGGGCAGTTGCTGTGGGCAGGGTCTCTGCTTGCCCTTCCATTGACTTGCTGTTGATGACAGATGAAGTGCATTTCTTGGTTCAGTTTCATTTGAAGGGAATTCACATTTTCACATCCTGTTGCATTCCACAATTAAAAAAAAATAGAGGAAAAAAGTAAGCTGAGTGACTGGGAGATTCACGTCAAAAGTGTAAAGGGTACCCCAGATTAGTACAGGGCAGTTGGTAGCACAGTTGACAGCTCTTATGGCTTTGCTAGAACTGTGTGCTAAATCACACTGAAATAATTAGGCTGTATCTGCTATTTTCAGCAAAAATTGAATTAGATCACATAAAAAAAAGTGAGAGCTTATGTCTTTACTATGGTTATGTCTCTTCATTTCAGATGGTATCTTTAATAATTAGTAAACTAAGTATATTGAAATACATAAGCAAAAGTGTATTCCAGACTACGCAGCTCTTGCCATCTCTGCAATACAAATCTTGACACATACATGCTGTCTCCAAATGTCTTTAGCAGTTAAGGAGAAAAAAAAGCTAAAAAAAGAAATATATGTTGTACAGTGTAACATCAGAGGCAACTGAGACCAGACACCATTTTGATGCTTCTACTGTTGATACTATTTTTCTGCTCAGTGTATGAGGTGACTGTTTAAATTTATAAAACATTAGCTGAATAAATCCCATTGTAATTGATAAGCTTAGTTATATCTGTTGCATATTGAACTAAATATATAATTATATTTTCAGCTGTGATTCAAAACTGAAAACAGAAGAATGAAAATAAAAGATAAAATAATTATTCAGAAGTACTACTTAAATGTCTTCAACGGAATTTTCTTGGTAAAAATTCTGTTTTCTTTTTCTTATTTATAAGCTTCAAAAATTTTTTTAAATGTTTTTAATTAAAACAATAATGCTTTTTCATTAATGGTTTTTTTTTTTTTTTTTTGTTCTCCAGGCTCTGGGTTTTATGCTTTTGACATTTGGCCTGTGGCTTTTATTTGACAGAAACAATTTATTCAGTGTGTTATGTGAGTATAAATAGAATTTTTCTTTTGTTTCAAATGACTGTAGGATAAATTAGCATAAACAGGGACAGAATAATTTTTTTTCACAAGGTGGCAGTATTGGATTGAAATGCATATGTTTTTTTTTTTTTTTTCTCTTGACATTAGATCTTTTAGTTGGATATTTGGGTGGAATAAACACAGGTTGGAGCTTGGGTCTCTCCATATAGATATTCCTTTTTCCCAGAGTGTCTTAGCAAATTGTTTCACAGAGAAGTAAAGTTTGGGTCACGTAACAACAGCCAGGATCTTCGATGAGCTCTCTGCCTTGGCTATGCCAAGGAACATCAATTCCCAACTGATAATATGGGAACCATCCAACATAGTAATTCTGGTATGAAGCATTTGAGATGGAAGTAATGAGACCTCCTGCTACTTTGCATATCTAATAAAAAATGGTTAGAGCAGAACGGGGAAAGTGACTAGTCACAAAGATGGAGGTTAGCACTGAAACTGAGTCTGAATTTAATGAGGACTATATGTCTGCATAGTATTTGTACATGTGCTACTAATATTTGCCAAATGGAAAGAAGTATCTGCAAACTTGTAATTGTTCTCTGATTTCATTGTGAGTGGTCACATTGTTTAGTTGAATATGTTCTGTTTACATCTTATATGTTCTTACCATAGTCTGCATTTATGAAAATATGTGTTTTTCTTTTTCTGACTGTCAATAGCATAAGTAATAATAATATCCTTTCACCATTCTGCTATTTCCACCCTTTCAGTAATGGCATTGCAAAGATTTTATTGTTTTTCTGGAATAAGTTTTGTAAGTGAAGTCTCAAAAAGAAAAGTGACAGTATGAATGTACTGTTACAGTTTCTTCAGGCAAGAACCAGCTAGTGGCTTCTATTTCCTATATATTACTTGGAATTGGATCTGTTATTACTTTTACATCAGCCATTGGATTACTTGGAAGCGTTGTGGAAGTCAAATGTCTACTAGTTACGGTAAGTGTAGATCAGACTCGAACTTTCTTGTAAAACAAAGGGGAGTTTTGTGTGCATGAAAAATGTAATACTGTCTTGATAATGTGATTTCCACATACAGTGTTTAACAAATCTGCAGATACAAAGATATTCCAGATAAGTTCCCAGCTCAAGTGAAATCTGAACAAAACTGAATATCCTTCTATATCACTGGATGATTCTTTTCAATGTCAGAGCACTTGCAGTTTGAAATTGCAAAGGTTTTAACCACTGTATTTTTTAAGTTAGATGTTTTAAAATTAGTACTGAAATTATGCAGACTAAGTTTCTCTCCGTATGGGCTCATGTGCTTAGTATATGCTGAAGAAATAAAGAAAAACCTGCCTCAAAATATTGCAGGTTGACGGCACAGGTAGCTACATTATGGCTGCAGTATCAAAATGGAGAGTATTATTGGAAAGCTGTTACCCATGTAAGCCTACCTACACACTACATGTTTATATATAATTCTGCTTTTTAAGAGAAGAAGATCTTGATTTCTGAAAAATTACATGTTAATTATACATTCTTATGGTCACTTTGATTATATTTTTGTCTGTTGTTTATTGTTACCCTTTTTGAGCTATCTGTTTTAGACTGTGTGAAGGCTAAAGCAGAGAACTGTTCTACTGATTCATTTATTAAGCACTACAAATATCAGTTGGCACAGCTGTGAGAGGAGCCCTGATGCTATAACAAGGACTTTCTTGCCTTCTTCTGTCCTGCTACTGCCCTGTTTGCCTCAATTTATTAATTGATGAAAGAGAAAGAACTGTCTCATTTCCAATTTCCATGGAAGTATCTAGTGTCACAGCATCTCACTGAAAATTAATGCAATCAATTATTATTTTGTTTTGTTTGGTCATCTTATAGCTCAAAAAAGTCCTTGACTAGGCATGTGACTTAAGTGCCATGGTAATTCAGAGAGGAAATAATGAAGTGAGTTTTCTTCAGTGGAGCACAGCTGCTTAAGGACAGCTTTTGTTCTTCACTTGCAAGTAATGGCTTTGTCTTTAAGCCCAAATAAGTGAGCTGTGCTTTGCCTGAAGCCTGCCTCTTGGACTATTTCGGAGGGTTTCCAGGAAAAAAAAATGTTTCTTACTTTTGTTCAAATGACTCTAAATAATAGTCATGAAGTCATGAGTCATCCATAAGCTCCTGGGACTTTTTATTGAAATACTCCTTCAATATTATGTTTATCCATAACTCATTTTTTGTTGTTGTTGTTGTTGTTTTTCTTCCCCAGTATATGAGTTTTCAAATCCTAGTGTTTGTTATCCATGTGGCAATACTGTTGCTTATATTTGCAAAGAAAGAAGAGGTATGTAAATAAACTATATGAAACTGCTGATAATTTCAAAATAGTTTCTTGCAGTTAATTAACAAAATTCTAATCGTCAGTTCTCACTCTATGCTGTATCACTGTTTGAACTTGACTATTCTGTATGTTGACCCGGTATAGCAGAAGATGTGGAAAACTTAATTTGAGGAATTCCTCATGGTTCAATAGTTGTAAATGGGTGGGCGTGGAAATATATTATCAGTTTATCCTCTGCAACAAAGCATACTTTCTTGTTCAGGAATGTGGACTCAACAGTGTAAGGGACAGCTTTATTCTTCTTTGAGGGATGACCCAGAAAGTCCCTCTTTCCTGGACATCAGCAGAGGTAAAAGAGAGCATTAGATGCTAACCTGTATCTCCTAGCAGGGGATAACAGTAGTCTGCTTTGCAATTGATAGTAGGAGTCATTGGTATCATGGGATGAAAAGTATACTAACGAATTTTAGGCCTGTATTTTAGTTTTGATAGAGCTCTGGTATAAGGAATATGTATCTTTGCTTTTAACAACAGGAAGCAAACATAAATACCAACATGGATGCTAATAGTAACTGTACTGCTTTCAAGCTTTATTCAGACATTTTTTTTTCTACATATAGCAAGTCTAACAGCTTAAGCAATCCTCACAGTATTCTATGAAAGGCAATTGGTACTGAATCCATACTGGTCTGGCTGTTTCCCTATTACATAATTCCAAAATCTATGGTTTGAGAAAACCTCCTGTGACACCAGTCTCATAAGGTTCATACAGTTCTCCAAATCCTGATGCTATTAAGTCAGTACAACACAAATAAGTTTTACTCCATCAAAGTGCATGTTTCATCAAGATTTTTTTATTAAATGTTAATTTATAATGATGTCCTTCCTGTTTTATGATGGTTTTACATGGTGAAAGATTTTAACTGTCAGCAGTGATGCATTCTGGAGTCAGCTATTTGTGCTAGGAAAATTGGTTGAAAGATTGCAGTTTATTTTATATCAGCTGTAATTGCGCTTGATCTCAACCTTAATTAAGTGCTGCTGAAGTATAATAAATTATGGTAACATCATCATTTACTCAGCAAGCTTTTGAGTTATTTTTTTTAGGATGACTATAGCAAGGGGAATAACTTAGAGAAGCCTCATTTTTTCTTGTTTTGTAATGATTCCTTCCAGTAGCCTAGGAGTTATTTGCTGCATGCATTCCCTGCTGCACCCTCTATATCTGACCAGCTTGTCCACTTCAATTGTTGTTGAAAGGCTATTTTAACAGTGGTGGCAAATACCCTAATCTACGGCCAACATGAACTACTTACTTTCCTAGCCCATAGCAATATGTGTCCTGGCCAAATTGTATCGTGTTCACACAAGTGTGTATCACACCAGGTATAGAATCAATTTTGGTTTTCTGCTTATTATTATATGGTGCTGTGCTTACTAAAAATAAGTATGACAGGTAGGATTTAGTGTTTCAAGACAGATCAGGTGCATCTTAACTATGTTCCCTGTCTCTTCTGGCTCCATTTAGGCTAATCACTTTGTGTCTGACTCTGTTATTTTTGTGATTTGGATCACTTCATTTATCTTCCCCTTTTGCTTTCAACTTTCTTATTAGTGCAATGGCTATGACATATTTCAGATCCTATTTGTCAAACTGATTAGAATGCTGCTGCTTGCAAGTAACCCTTGAAGAAACCTGAGTATCAATAAAAGATCAAATATTGTACTATCCATCCACACTCTTTCAATATGCATCTCTCAAATTCTATAAATATTTATAAACAGGTCCACAATCAATGGAACAACAGAATTGATGAAGTTATTTCTGAATATGGGAACAAGAGTTTGGCTGAGCAGGAACCTGTGTGGACCATTCTGAATGCTGTGCAGCACAATGTAAGGAAAAATCCAATAAATTATCACCACCAAAAATACAGCCAAAATGTGTATACCAATCAGAACTTTAAAAAAACAACTCCTTTAGTGAAGGATGAATTTTTCAAGATAGGCTGCTAATATGTGGGTAGGCAGATTCTTTGCTGTTATGTGAGTTATTATGGGTGAAATTAGGCCTTTGAAGGATTTGTAAATTCATGTAGGTGCAGACAGTTTTGGTCACTGAAGTTTACTGCAGCTGAAAAAAACAATGTGTTTTCTAATATCTTCAGCAGCTCTAGGTATCATAAAACACTTGGTCTGCTTAGACCTCAGGACTGACCTGAACCATACACAGGGATACTATGATGTCAAACCAGAGCTCCTACTGCAGAGCATTTGAATAGTTATTGCACTGAGACTCTCTCAGAAGTAATGCTTAAAGCCTCAAATGAGTTTGTGTATCAATACTGTCAGCACACATTCTTAACTATTAATCATAATAATTTTTGTGGCCTGGCAGCATGTAGTCTGTTTCAAAAAAAGTCCTTTAAAGCATTTGTTTGAGATCAATTATTTTGAAAATTGTTAGCAATGTTTTTGTCCAGTGCGCTGTGGCCTGCTATCCACCCTGCTAATTAATTCTGCATCATGAGCTTTTAATTATAAACACTGAAGTTTAGCAATTAAATATGGTTTAATATATTTCTATAGATCAGGTGTGAATCCCTTAATATGACTTTTTGCAGAGGTGAATTACACAGTTCTTGACAAATGTTGAAAATAATTTATGATTCCAGATAACACACAAAGCACGTATGTCTAGACTCGAGAATACAAATGTATTTGTAACGTATGTTCTTCGAAAATCCAGTCTTCTCTCATTGCATTCATAATTTCTCTAGTGATTAATGGTGACTCCATTATGTCAGCTAGACTATGTGCTGGTATACTCTGAGATAAAATATGACAGACTTTCCATCCCATAAAACAATTCAACCATTTCTGAAGTTTTATCCTGATTCAGAATGAAAAACTGCTGGAATTTCCTTCATGAGAAGAATTCCATTCTCCACACTGTTTGGTGATTTGGTTTTATTTTGTGTTACTGGGATTGAAATAGATTATTGGAAAGAGCTAATTGATAATCCATTTGAACAGGGCATAGTATCTTTTGATAAGAGCGGAGAGTTTTTGCAAATACAACATTAGAAGTAGCAAACACATGACTAAAAGTTTTCAAAAACTGTTCCTTATTTAATTTTCTCAACCAGAGTAAACCAGAGTGTATATGGTTTTATTTTTATTTATTAAAATATGCTTTATTAAAACATCTCCTCATTTATCACATTGATTATGAAACAACATTAATTATTTTTGTTTCCTATAATGTGTAGTTTTCTTTTTTTGTTTTGTTGTACTGCACAGTGAGCATATCCTTAATATAGTTTACTGCTTACACACAATTTCTACACTGGAATTACTTTGGAAGATTAAGGGTGATTGTCAAAATATTTTACATTAATCTGGGTTTGTATTTTTTTTCTTTTTTCATATTTACTTATGTTCCAAGCATATTTTAAGATCGTATTATTGTTAAGTCTCTACTATCCAGTGGATATAATAGGAAATGGTGGATACACAAGGGTGAATCATAGAGTCATAGAATGGTTTGGGTTGGACCTTAAAGATCGTCTAGTTCCAACCCTCTCTGCAGAGAGAAACTAGCTAGCTAATTTAATCAACAAATAGCTAGCACTAATTAGGGTGGAAATTCCTCTGTGCCGCAGACTTTATAGGTGTTGTAGTTAACAAGTTACAGTGTTTGTATTCTAGATGGAATGCTGTGGAAGATACAATGTTACACAGTGGGAAAGGAATAAAAACAAAGAAAACAGTACTCAGATCCCATGTTCTTGCACAAAATCCACTCTGAAGAAATGGTTTTGTGATGTCCCAAGGGGTTCAACATACCACATGGTAAGAAATAAAATACCTGTCTTGATGAATGCAACTTTTACTACTAAAATGCACTTTGAAAAAAACCCCACAAAGCCAATAAAAAAAACCCTACCAAACCTCAAATTATGTTTTCCACCAAGACTTGGCTTAAAAATGCCAAAGTATCGATAATATTTTTTTTTTCTTTGTCTTTGGTCCCTCTGAAGACTTATTTTTTACTTGTTAGGCGTCAGTCATGTAGTCAGTTCTAGATTAAGGATGCTTCAAGAAAACAGCAGTTATGCCTGATCAGTATTACATTGGGACATTTAGTGGCAGTTTATGAAGCAGGAAACATCTTGGCATTCAGAAATCCATGCTGTGGAAATCAATGATGACAATGGGAAGTGGCCATATATAAAAATACTCAGTACATTTTCCACTTGTAATTACTATTCATTACTTACAGAGTGTCAGCAGTGTCTCCACCTGTTTGTACTGTCTGTTTCCAGAGCATCTCCAATACTTTACAGGACAAAAGGAATGAGCAAGGCATTGAAAAATGAGATGTGTTTCCCAAGACCAGTTCATGTTAACATTTACATGTCTTTATATAAAGGGACCAGTGATACATATTACTTTCTTCAATATACCCTCACATGTTAATAGGATTATCTAATGAGAATACAAATTCAATTGGCGCAGGTTGTTTCTTGACAATGTAAGACAGTAAATAATAGAAAGGATTGTATCAAAGGACATCTGGTATTGTCTCCCTTTGCTCATCAGTCTTGAGTTGCTCTCTGTTTCTATAAACCCGTGTAATTATTAAAGATCACTTCAAAGTATAGAAAGCATCTGTTTTATTTATAGCTATTTTAATCTATATAAGAATTTATAATTCAGTTTAAAAAGCAATACAATAGGCATAGACTGTGATCTGAAAAACATGCGCATGCGTTTCAGGATGCATAATGCATGAGAATCTGTAAAAACTTGAAAATATTCTTTCATGCATTTACTTGTAAGGAAAGCTCTCAGTTATACTCACACAAAAAAAAAAAATTCCCTTTTGATTAATTCACAAGCTTTGGAACATTTCTATATCAGATTTCCATAAATATCAGATATACTTAAGCATTGTCTGTTCTGTTCAGATGATAATTTTAAAAATGCTATAGCTAATTCTTTGTAGTACACGTTACTGGTCTATTTAATTTCTGGCAAGTAAATATCAGAACCCATCATAACATGTAGAAAGTCCTATTCTATATATTTTTAAAGTATGCTATTATGAAGATGAAATATATGTATTCCAAAGTTGAAACTATTTTTTCTTGAAATCTGTTCATCTGCACTTGCTTAGGGATGTGAAGAACATTTAAACACATGGTTTGAAAACACTGTATTGATCTTAACTGCAATTACTGTCAGCCTGCTAATTACACAGGTAAGAGTACTTTTAAGCAAAAAAATCCACAAAATATTGATATTCTGCTGGGGGTAAAAGTCAATTTATTGCCATTTGGTTTTGGCATGTTCTCCAAAATTTTGTAAAACTTTCCATCAATTTTAAATAGAAGTAAGATCAAGCACTGTTTACCAACAAACTCCCATATATTCAAGCACCATCACAGATGTTGGTGTCCAAAGCTTATTGAATGAAATGTTTGACCTGACTTGTTAAAGCAAACGGCATTGCAAGGACAAGAAGCAGTTACAGAGAATGTAAAATCGGTGGAGCAAAAGACCTCTTTTGTCCTGTACCTGTAAAGAACCTGGTCCATGAATATATTAAATCAAATTACAAAATCATGAAAATCCTTCCTCCCACACATATCTGTGAGAAAATGTTATTGGGTGAAAAGGAATAAATCAATATAAAACCAAAATCATATTAATAATGGCAATAAGAACCGATTGTTCACTCCACAGACACCCTGATGTTCGAGCAGGCAGGAAGAGTTTTGATAATATCTATAATTGTAAGGTTGAAAATGAGTTTAGTTCATTTTTACTCAGAGAATTAAAAGTATGTCCTATTTTACCACTTCCATATGTAGTACCTTCCAACAGAAGTATGTAATAAAAACATTACAGCTATTGGATGGGCCAGTTCAAAAATAAAAATATTTTTTATTTATACTTGTACTAGCTACTAGTACAAGCAAATACTGCACTCATGTACTAGCAAAGTACGTGAGTGTCTCATGATCTTCAGTGTACTGTTATCATTGACATCTTCTAGTCAGATGGGAAAGAAATGTTATCACCATTCAAGAGGTTAAGAGCAAGAATCACAGAATCATTTAGGTTGGAAAAGATCTTAAGACCATTGAGTCCAAATGTATTTGGATTCATAGGGCATTGAAAAACTTGATACATAACTGAGTTATATGCCACTTAAAATAGATTTCAAGATACTTCTGTGGATGTGGCTTGCTGGAGGTCACACAGGAAGCCTGTGCCACAGCAAAGAATTCAGCTTGTATTTTCTGGCATGTCCTGGTCATTCTCCTTTATATCCGTCTGCACTGTCATTCATAGGAGCCAGGTTAGCAGTCATATTGACTCAGTCATGAGTGAATGTTGACACTCTTTGTTGTTTTTAACGCATCCTTTTCTCTTTCTCAGATATTTTTGATCACACTGACTGGTCTGCTGTTTGGAAACATCAGAAAGAATATTATTTGGCCATGACCTCTTCTGAGCATTGCTGTGGTGCAAGAATTGTCTGATCCATGCCTGTGACAGTCAGTGAAATTGCTTCCACTAAAATTTGGTTTGGGCTCTACATACTGTAATCACTAGGACATTAACATTTGGGGTTTAATATGTTTATTGTTTGTGACTATGGGATATGGTGGTATGCTACAAAACTGTGTTAAAGTCTGAAGTACTATGTCATTTATTAGTTGGTTTATAAAACTTCCTAAGAAGTTTAATAGTAGTTTCCCAAGTCTCTGGAACAACTTGTTCAGAGTGCTGTGAATAGTACTGTATAGTATACTGCTTTTTGAAACACAAGGAACCCATTTTCAGGTTCAGTCAAGAAAAAATATTTACTAAACATTGCTTGTATTTCTTTAGGCCTTTACCTTTCCTTTGAGTCTTTCTCTGTTTTTTTCTTGTCTGCTATGCAATTTAATTTTCAAAATATTTCAGTCTTATTAGTACTGGACTCTTAGCAGCTCTTTTCTAACAAGTGTTGTAGTAGACATCTTTTGTTCTTGCTGAATGGCCTTTTCTATTCATTTAAATGGCTTCAGTGGTTTAGGTGGACTAAGCTTGAAACCTTAAAACTTTCTTTATCCTCTGAGCTGGGAGCAGATTGAAATATCGTGATGAGATATGAGCAAGCTGTTTTATTACAAATAAAAGTGATAGCATTTTAAACTATTTTTTTGTCTAAGACTTCTTATTTCAGTAATCTATTTTCTGATGCTCATAAATTTGGTAACTTCTTATTTAGTCTAAAAAATTTACATTTCATGTGCCTAACACAGGCTGAATTTCTTATTTGGAGAACTAAAATTCAGAGGTGAATAGTGAGTTTGGAACAGAATCTGAATTCCTAACGTGTATTTTTTGTTCTGCCACCAGCAAAAATCTAAGAAACACAGTGATGAAGTCTCTCATCTCACTCAAAGGTTTATCTGTGTTAAGAATGGCAGATACCTGTTACCTTGATGTCTGTAATGGTTTAGGAGATTTTAATCTTGTTATTGAAGCAGTCCACTCTGAAAATACAATCCCAGGAAGATATTGAAGTCCACAGTGTCATGGTCATTGCAGCTGAGATCCTTGATCTTTATATTTCCAACCAGTTCCTCCTATCAGATGCAGCAAGCTATCTTCTCTACCTTGATTCTTGATCCCCTACATTGACTCAGTATTGTCAACGCCACAGAAATGTCCTGGGTTGCTTGTGTGTGGTGGTGTAACTTTCTCCTTACCACTCCACTCCCTCCTCCTTCCAATCCTCTGGGCTGTTCCACTATCTCATGAGTTTCCGACAGGCCCTGTCCTTTACGTAATGAATTGGGTGGTAAAGCATGCTTTGACTGAGGGACACTGCTCAAAGTGATAGCTGGAGGACTGTCAGGCTGTTGCTGAAAGATGGAATCTGAGCTGAAGTCATCCACTAGTTGACCCTCACCCATTGAGAAATACTGAGACATTAGATGTGAATATTGCACTGATTCAACTGGAATTTTTAACAGGTATACTTTTATGCATCTTTATGTATGTGTGTGTGTACCGATTGTTATAGCAATTGTATTGAATTCTATTGACTCAATTTATAAGATCCACCTTAAAACTGCAAACTGCTGCTAACTGACATCCGTAACCCCTTAGATGAACACCACTGACAAAGTCTAAGACTAAGACTAGATCCAGCCACACGTGGACTCCATCTAGCGTTTAGAAAGCAAAGATGTCCACTCTGAATCTCATGACTCAGTGGGAGGGTCCCCCCTCCCCTTCCTGCCTTCAGTGCCTGTATCAATCACCTTTAGCTCAATTTTACCTTGATTTTCCTTTGCATACTTTATCTATGTAATAAGTCATAGAGTGAACCTACTATCAAATTCTGTTAAGTCATGCCTTTATAAATCATATTAAAACTGCTGTTCCTTATATCTTTGCTGGTCATTCTTTAAGCAACCCTAAACCACTCATTTTGTGATATTGTACCAAGCAAT
This sequence comes from Lathamus discolor, assembly GCF_037157495.1. NCBI lineage: Eukaryota > Metazoa > Chordata > Aves > Psittaciformes > Psittacidae > Lathamus > Lathamus discolor. Next base: position 46,808,073 of record NC_088884.1, on the reverse strand, counting down.
ATTGCCTTTCGAGCAGGTGTCAGGTGGTTCCCTGAGTGCAGGGGCCAGCAACTGTGAGGCTTCTTCCTCCATTTGCCTAAAGAAGACTTCGTGGACTTCATCTTCCTGATCAAGCAGTCTCTGGTAGATACTGTCCTGGGTTCAACAGCAGCAGTCATTTTTCTCCTTCTTGGTAGCTGGTGCAGTGCTATGGTTTTGACTTTCAGCCTGGGAACAACACTGATAACACAGATGTTTTCAGTTGTTACTAAGTAATGTTTACTCTGACCAAGGACCTACTATGACAGCATCTGCGTTGGTTTGTCCTTTGATTCTTTCCCATAAATTTTCAACTGATTTGTCAGCCCTTCAAAGGCAAGGATTGCTGCATTCTTCCTGAGATATCAATTTGGCAGTGGAGTGCTTCCTTTCCTCCAAGACCTACATTTTCAGAAATAGCGAATATATAAGTCAGTGTGAAGCAGCTACTGCAGCTATACAGTGCATAGCTACACTATTCAGTACAAGCTGGTTGGCTCTTCACTAGTCTAGTGCAGTAAATTGCATCCAAATCTAATGAATAACTGTTGTTAAGCCCAGCAGGTAACCCATGCAGCCTCTTGCTCACTCCCCCCACACTTCTTCCTCCCTAAGCTCCTGGAGGGATGGGGAGGAGAATCAGAAGAATATAACTCCTATGGGTTGAGATAAGAACAGTCCAGTAACTAAAGTATAACGCAAAATCATTACTGCTACCACCAATAATAATAATGACAAGGGAAATAACAAGGGAAGAGAATACAACTGCTCACCGCCTTCTGACAGATACCCAGTCCGACCCAAGCAGTGATACCGCCTTTCCAGGTAACTGCCCCCAGTTTATATACTGGGCATGATGTGCTGTGGTATGGAATACCCTTTGGGTCAGTGTCCTGTCTCTGCTTCCTCCCGGCTTCCCCTCCTCCCTGGCAGAGCATGAGACTCAGAAAGTCCTTGGTCAGAGTAAACATTACTGAGCAGCAACTAGAAACATCAGTGTTATCAGTGCTGTTCCCAGGCTGAAAGTTGAAACCATAGCACTGCACCAGCTACCAAGAAGGAGAAAAATGACTGCTACGGCTGAACCCAGGACAGTATCCACCCCTTATTCCATACCATTCATGTCATGCTCAGATCCCACATTTTTCAATATACCATCGCTTTTGTCTCGTATGTGTGTGTATATATATACACATCTACACACACACAAAGAGAGAGAGAGATATCATTCATTAGTCCATGGACCAATCCCTATAAAGCTGCTGAATTCATACGGTCCATGATGTTGGGTTCCATCTCTTGTAAGAGTCTTTCAGAGCAGGAGAGATAGTACGCAGTGTTGGATTGTTGCCTGCTGATGACACTGAGGAACCCGTCTGGTCACTGCTGAACTTGTATGGTTTTGTCAAAGTTAATTCTTTGTTGGGATGATGATCAGAAGGAAGTCAAGGCCAGTTGCTGGTGACCTGAAGACATCTAGTTGGTGAGCTATAAAAGTGCTACATCGCAGGCAATAGCATATAATCGGGTTCATTGGCTGTTTTCCCCTAAAATCAAATCCCCTTGAGGTACACATTGGGCTTCTCCATCTTCCTGAGTTACCCACCAATCATGTCTGGGTCCCTGAGCAAAAGCAATCTGACAAGTGGGTTTGCCTTTACCTGGAACAGGAATAACCCAGACATAAAAGTTCTGACTGGGCTGGGCCAGCCCTGTTGGAAAATCCTCTGGTGTCGACCAACCAGGTGGCTTTTGTTAAATGTGTATCCCAATGTTTGAAAGTTCCCACACCCATTGCTCTCGGTGTAGTTTTTAACAGCCCATTATACAGTTCGATTTTGCACAGTAGAGGATGTGATATACCCACTCAATGCCGTGTTCTTTGGCCCAAGTGTCTATAAGGTTGTTCCTTAAATGAGTCCCATTGCCTGACTCAATTCTCTCTGGGGTGCCGTGTCATCACAAAATTCATTTCTCAAGGCCCAGGATAGTGTTCCAGGCAGTGGCGTGAGGCACAGTGTATGTTTCCAGCCATCCGGTGGTTGCTTCCGCCATGGTAAGCACATGGCTCTTTCCTTGGCGGGTTGGTGGGAGTGCGATATAGTCAATCTGCCAGGCCTCCCCATATTTGTACTTCGGCTTATAGTCCTCCATACCAAAGAGGATTTAGTTGCTTGGCTTGCTTAATTGCAGCACACATTTCACAGTCGTGGATAACCTGGGCAGTAGTGTCCATTGTTAAATCCACCCCTCAATCTCAAGACCATCCGTATGTTACATCTCTGCCCTGATGGCCTGAAGTGTCATGGGCCCACTGGGCCAAAAATAATTCATCTTTATGTTGCCAATCTAAGTCCATCTGAGCCACTTCAATCTTAGCAGCTTTATTCACTTGTTGGTTGTTCTGGTGTTCCTCAGTGGCCCAACTCTTGGGTACATGGGCATCTACGTGGCGTACCTTCACCACCAGGTTCTGCACCTGGGCAGGATATCTTGCCACAGTGCAGCAGCCCAGATGGGTTTACCTCTGCGTTGCCAGTTGCTTTGCTTCTGTTGCTGCAACCACCCCCACAGGTCATTTGCCACCACCCATGAGTCAGTATAAAGTACTGGCCACTTTTCTCGTTCAGCAATGTCCAGGGCCAGCTGGATGGCTTTCACCTCAGCAAATTGACTGGATTCACCCTCTCCTTCAGCAGTTTCTGCAGCTTGTCGTTGAGGACTCCATACAGCTGCCTTCCATCTCCGATGCTTTCCCACAATACAACAGGACCCATCAGTAAACAAGGCATACTGCTTTTCACTTCCTGACAGTTTATTACATGGTGGGGCCTCTTCAGCACGCATCACCTCCTCCTCTGGTGACGTTCCAAAACCGCTGCCCTCTGGCCAGTCCATGATGACTTCTAGAATTCCTGGACAACTGGGATTTCCTATTTGAGCTCTTTGTGTAATTAGTGCAGCCCATTTACTCCATGTAGCATCAGTTACATGATGTGTAGAGGAGACCCTGGATCAGTCCATGGCAGATAGTAGGGCTGTGATTCTAGCCCTGGGGCAGTTGTTTCCAAGTAAAAGCAAACTGTGGCCTGCACTCTGCTGCCAAAGGAATTGAGAAAAATGCATTGGCAATATCAGTCGTGGCATACCACTTGGCTACCTTTGACTCCAGTTCATACTGAAGTTCTAGCATGTCTGGTACTGCAGCACTCAACGGTGGTGTGACTTCATTCAGGCTACGATAGTCTACTGTTAGTCTCCACTCTCCATTAGACTTTTGCACTGGCCATATGGGGCTATTAAAGGGTGAGCAGGTCCTACTGATCATTCCTTGACCCTCCAGTCTATGGATCAGCTTATGGATGGGAATCAGGGAGTCTTGGTTGATGCAATATTGCTGCTGGTACACTCTTGTGGTCACTATTGGCACTTGTTGTTCTTTGACCTTCAGCAACCCCACAACAGAAAGATCCCCTGAGAGACCAGGCAAGGTGGACAGCCGCTTAGTTTCCTCTGTCTCCAAAGCAGTGACACCAAAAACCCATCGGTACCCTTTTGAGTCTTTGAAGTACCCTCTCCTGAGGTAGTCTATGCCAGGGATGCATGGAGCTTCTGGACCAGTCACAATGGGGTGCTTTTACCACTTCCTCCCAGACAGGCTGATTTCAGCCTCCAGTACAGTCAACTCTTGGGATCCTCCTGTCACTCCAGAAAAATAGATGGGTTCCACCCCTTGATAGCTTGATGGCATCAGGGTACACTGTGCACCAATATCTACTAGAGCCTTATACTTCTGTGGGACTGATGTGCCAGGCCATTGGATCCCCACAGTCCAGTAAATCTAATTGTCCCTTACCTCCACCTGGCTGGAGGCAGGGCTCCTCTAATAGTGGTCACAGTACTGGTCACTTACTGTTTGTAGAAAGGGATTAGTTTATTACAGGAGCTGGAGTAAAATCAGCTCTTCCACTCCATGTGGGAACCTGCTGACCAGAGACCGGAGCCGCAGCTTTCATGGGATGATCATCCTTAACTTTTGTTCTCCCAGGACAATGCCTATTCATGTTTCACTGGTTTATTACACTTAAGGTAATTACTTATGCACTCCCCCTGTTTGAAAGGATATTAAGGGTGAGATTATCTGGGTAAATACAGCCATGTAAAAGCTAGACAATTATTCTAGCTCATGTAGAGATACTCATGTTGAGTAATGCATCCTACTTTTCCTAGGTAGGTATTATAGAGTGATGTCCTCTGAAAGTACCTTTATTTTTCTGGTTGAGTGAGAGACTAGTAGCACTACCTTATAGTTTCTGCAACTTGAAACGGTTAACACTAGATTCAAGAATTCAGAAGGCCCCAAATGAAGTCACCTGAGGAATCTGAATTTGTATCTAATGTACTTGTATTATAAAACAGTTGTCAGTCATATGCACAAATACCGGCTCTCCACAGCAGGTTAAAATCAAAATTCTGTAAAAATGGACTGCTCTGTACCCAAATATTATTTTAAAGTGAATGTAAGCAGCTCCTATTGTCCTCAGTGACAGTTTGACATGCCCAAGTGAGGCAAGAATGTCCTTCAGTATACTAGACAATACCTACCAAAGCCTAGTCAGCATTCCAATAAAATTGGTTGCTAAAATCTCCAGCAAGCACACAGATAGCTACGTATTAGATGCACGTGTGTGTGCTAGAAGATTATATATAAAATTGGTGATATTGCCACACATGCTACTTCTTAACAAGAATAAATACAGAAATATCACTGCTAATAAAATATTTAGTAAAAAAGGAATAATATAGAACAGAGGACAAAATTGGTATGATGGAATTATTTTTTTTTTAAGTTTTGAGACAAGAAAACAGAAACATTTGTTTGCCAATTTGTGCAATTCTGATAGGTAGGCACTAGAGGACACACGGAACTTAAGAATAATAAAGAATATAGAAAAATAAACAATATTTACTGAATGCCATAGCATGCACACCTTATACATGGTCCACACTTTAAAATATACTGAATAAATCTGAAAGTGATAGCCATGTGGAACTGTGCTGTCAGAGAAAATGATGTTCTGAGACAATGTGCTTCAAAGGAACTGCATGGACACAACTCATGATAGCTGTGCTAAAGCTCAGTAAGATAATGAGTGGATCCAGTTCAGCTACATTAGAATTTATATCACCAAAATTAGGAGATGTCCCTAAAGAAATTATTGGTGAGAGAGTGTGGAGGGAAACATTAACTGCAAAAATTCCTTATACAAATCTGTACAGAGAGGAAACAGACTGTGGTTATACACAGTCACTTTCGTGTGGCCTAAAAGCACTCTGCTACTAAGGAGATGGTCCCATCGTTTTCATGTTCTTAGCCTTGCTGCAATCCCCAGCTGGGCACCAGCACTGATACCTATGCAGCTTTGTAAGGAACTGGTCCAACGTTGTGACTGTTCCAAAAACTTATCCTACAATAAAAAAAAATGATGTGTTTAGGGGTTTTTGTGTGTGTCTTCTTTTTCGTTTGTTTCTTTATTTTAGGTGTACTTTGATTTTTTGTTTGCTTTGGTTGCATTTTTTGTTTGTTTGCTGGATTGTTGGCTTGCTTTTTTTTTTTTTTTTTTTTTTTTTCAACCCCCCATTTCAGGGGGTTGAATTTCCATTCTGTCTCTCTGTACACCAAGAATCCTAACCCCTATGTTAAAATAAGGCTCCCTTTTGATTTCTTAGTATCTGCCCCATCATGTTATGCACCTGATGGGATAATTTCAGGTATGACCTCCAAGAATTTGAGGATTGGAACGCGAAAAGAACAGACAGATCAAAGAGATAATTTTTCTAGGGTTGTCTTGAGTTCAGCAGTAGCAGTCATTTTTCTCCTCCTTAATAGTTGGTGCAGAGCTGTGGTTTTGACTTTCAGCCTGGGAACAGCACTGATAACACCGATGTTTTTAGTTGTTGCTAAGTCATATTTAGTCTGACCAAGGACTTTCTGAGTCTCATGCTCTGCCAGGGAGGAGGGGAAGCCGGGAGGAAGCAGAGACAGGACACCTGACCCAAACTAGCCAAAGAAATATTCCATACCACAGCACATCATTCCAAGGATGTAGAACTGGAGACAGTTACCTGGAAGTGCGAGATCATTGCTTGGTTTAGGCTGGGTTTTGGTTGGCAGGTGGTGAGCGGTTGTATTCTCTTCCCTTGTTATTTCCCTTATCATTATTATCATTGGTGGTAGCAGTAGTGATTTGTGTTATACCTTAGTTACTGGACTGTTCTTATCTCAACCTGTGGGAGTTATACTCTTTCGATTCTCCTCCCCATCCCTCTGGGAGTGGGGGGAGGGGAGTGGGAGTGAGTGAACTACTGAGTAGTTTCTGAGTGACAGGATGGGCTTAAACCACAAGGGTGAAAAGCTTTTTGTAATGAAAAAATTGATACCATTTTTAATAGAATGATACTAGCAGTTAGGACACTGTTTTCCATCAACAAACAAAAAAAGGGACACCTAGCATGAAAATGTAACAGAAAAAAGTAAGGTGTGAACCTCCTTCTTTTTTTCTTTTTTTTTTTTGACTGAGTCATTGCTGCCAGCTCTTTGAACAATCACTAGCCAAGATCCTGTTCTCCATTCTTATAAAAACATTCAGAATTCCAAAAAGAGTACAGTAAATAATATCATTTTTAACAGATGTAGTGACATTAGCATATGATCCTAGTGATCTAATGATATCTCAAAATGAAAGGTGATCTTTCTTTCTTTAAGGAACTTTCTTAAGCCTCAAATATGTTAAATACACATGCAGGCAGTCCTGCACAATGCTTTGATCACAGAACTAATGGAAATTATCCCTTATGACAATAAGGTGATTAGAATGATGTATATATTTCATATATCGCAAAGCAAACTTTCTTCCCAGCTACATTCCCATCATGTATTTTCCCTTTGAAACAATGCACATTTATATTTCAATTTTCCCCAGTCTGAACTATTTTTAAGTAAATTAAATTTGTTTTATATTGACTGAAATAAAGAGCTTCCAAAGACAAAGAACTAATGTTTAACTATAGTTTTGGGAAAAAAATAAAAAATAAAAATTGTTGCAAAGTATAAATGAAGCATTTCCTAATGACTCTTGAGTCTGAACCAGGATTCATTGCGAAATTATTTGATCAACCTGACTGTTACAACTTTCACTACATTCATCTCCAGTATTTCTGGGCTGGTGCCTGTTCTCATATCACATCCATCATGCTCTTATTTACGAGTAACTCCATTCATCAGTCATTATCAGAGTGATGTTTCATATGCTTAAATGGATTAGACACACTTTCAATATTCCTGTGAAACTGTCTTGCTTCCATTGCTAATTCAGACACAGGTCTGCATCATTAATTGAGCAGCTCAAAGGAATGGAATATAAACTTTTGGTAGCATCAGTACATTCATCACAGAAAGTAAAGGCAACAAGAAGTACAATTTAAATATCACTAATATGAATCTCTCATGCATTTTGTCACTCCTAAGCAAGCCCTAGTTCTTATGTTTAGGCATTCTGACCATTTCTTTTCTGTATGATGTCCTATGTTACTAATCAAGGTTATGTTTATATAGCAACCCTTCCTTAAAGAGACTTTCTCCTATCCTCAGTCATCTTGTTTCTTTACTATAGTAGGAACCTTAAGATTTTCAAACCTTTCAAACCATCCTCTAAAAAGTCTAGTTGAAAGTGGCAACAGATGCAGAAGATATGGGAGTGGAATGACAGTTCAACATTCAGGCAAGAATGTGTCTGCATACCCCTACACACACACTTGCACCCATGTGCACTCTCATAGGCATATTGCTACAGCGTGGCTATGCAGTCAGGTCTCATTTTCCTAAGAAATGCAGCTGAAGATTTAGTCTATTAGCATACTTCCTAAAGCTGCTGCCCTATAGCTCTGCATGTCATGATCTCTACAGTCATTACATTGGATTATGACTGCATGTAGATAGCTTTAAATACTATTTTCCTTTACTAGAAAATATTCTTTTTCATTATTTCTGATAGGCAGCTGTGTACACTGTTTTCAAATACTCAGCAGTAAGTTAGTCATCTGTAGGAACCCACACTAGCTAAGGGCCTGATCCACATGTTAGAAATTAGTTATATTTTACAGAAACTAAGCTAAAAGTAACAGAGGTAGTCCAATATTTTAAAAGCAAATAGCAGAGTCACTGATATGCTCTTTCCAAAGTGCTGTGTCATGTCCTTGCTGAAGATTACAGATTTCTTAGCGACTATTGCTTCTACACACTAGCTCAAAACCTCCAGGCAGTGATTTTTTTTTTTCCTACACAGACTTACTGTGTTTTGCAGAAATAATAAATACAAATTAAAAATCTAAGAACCAACACATTTAGAATGTTAGCACAACTCTGCAAACATGAAGGGGAAAAGGCCACTGGAATATTTCTCCCTATTTATTGACAGACTCTTCATTTTCCTCCCCGTCAAAGACTTATTGATTTTAAATGTCTCATGGATATATATCTTTCTTTCAAGTAATGCTGTGATTGGCTTCTTTACATTGTACACATTTCATTGTGTCCTCTATAGCTGTAACAGCCAAAGAGGAATTCCCCACGAAGAGAAAGGCCAGGTTCTTCTTCAGTTTACACCAGTACACATAGGTCTAACTCCACTGTGTTTAGTGGTTTTCCTCAAGCTGAATAATAGTGTTAGTAAGAGCAGAGCCTGAATCACAATGCTTTCTCCAGCTTTTTTTGGAGAAGAGAGGAATGTTTGAAAAACTGAAGTTATATATTCCCTCTGCTGCTGAAGAGAGTCATATGCAGCCTTTATGAGTTTCTTGTAACAATACATGAATATTTGTTCATGTGTCAAAGTGGAATAAGAACTCCTTTAAACTGTATTTTTGATAAAATATATCATGGGATATACAGAATGGGTTATGCACAGATAGGATAAGCTATTGTGATGATTATGAGAAATGCAAATAGTAAGGAGAAGTTTAAGATAAAAAAGTTATTCAAGACCACCCTTAGCTGGATCTTGATTTAGAAACAGTGTTAAAATCAGCTTTAAAGCTCTGAACTTAGAACAATAGACAGAGAGTTAGAAATTCTTGATTCATTTTTCTTCTCTGCCGTCAACATATTGGGCCATTATAGGCAAATCTTTTCATTTCTTATTGTTCAAAATCCCTCTCTGTAAAACTTAATAACAACACTTCCTTTTTGTCTTCATTTGTCTGACTTTTTTTTAAATTTTATGCCTTTCAGATATAGGGCTTGTATTTTAACTTTGTGTATTTATTTGGTGGTCTTTGTTGGGAATCATTAGGTACTACTGTAATAAATAATAGTTCCGCTGTTACTAGCAAGGTTGCTTGGATCAGGTTCTCCAATGGTAAAAGTCAAAATTCACATGCTAGGATCACAATAAATTAATTTATAAAATTCAAGTGAAGCTGCTTAAAATCCAACCATCAGCAGGCTATGTCTGCTCCTATTAACAACAATCAGTGCTTCTGCTCCCTATCAGTGAGAAAGGTGTTCAGCTCATTTGTTGAAGCTGATTAAATCCAGACAAGGGCCAGACAGCTTCATCCACAGATTTGCACAAAGTTTGTACCATCAATACTAAATCCAGTCTAAAAAGACATGAGTTTGGATAGCAATTCTCTTTATATTACAAAGGTATTTTCACCTTCATAAATGCATTTTAGTACTGTATTTTTAGGGGAAATAATAGTACTGCATTTTAGGGGATGTCTGTAGACATTTCATTAGTATCTGACAGACAAAATCAAGGAGTTTGTGAAAGCACAGAAAATATGATTATTCTAATGTACTGTCAGATAATAGTATAATGGAGTAAATTTTGAGATTATTTTATGTTTCCATGTTGGAATCTCTTGGTTTTTTAGCTGGTTTTGCCTTGGTATGCAAAACTGTCTTAAAAAAACTTCTGAAATAGATTGTTGTTTGCAATATCCCCATACTGACAGGATTCTCGTGGTGAGGTCATTTGGGTGTTAAACTAACTTACTTGTAGTGGGTAAAATCCAGATTGGTTTCTGATTGAATTTAGCCCTCAAACAATGACCAGAAGGAAAGCCCAACACAAGACTCATTTTTACAGTCTGCGATTCAAAAGAAGAGTTACAAGATAGCAAATGATACATAATCACTTTGTTTTCTTAGGAATTCTGACATCCAGTAATGGCAAGACAGAGGGAGTTTCAAGGTTAAATCTGAATTCATGTCTTTGCATTGCTTAAGCCTGAATCTTAACTCCTGAGTCACAAGAACTCCTCTGGAAGTGTGAATACTGACATCCTGGGAAATACTTTCTTTTACATATCAGCTCTCTATTTGGGTGATTATATTAATAGTGGTCAGATTTGATTTGAATCAGAAAAGCTTTGACACTATCTTTCAAGGTATCTGGATTTTTTTTTATTATTAGTCAAATAGACTTTTTTCCTCCACAGCCAAAGAGATACATAATCTCAGAAGGACCCTGACACCAACACTTAGTTTTCAGTTTTCTTCCTGTAATCCTCCTGTTTCATGAAGGAAATGGACGCTTGCAGCTCAGCTTTGCCACTTTAGAGGCAGAAATCACCAACACTCCTGTTTTGCTTCCTTCTGATTGAAGGTAAAACAAGCATTCAAGTTATTACTAAGGGACATAGGAACTGGAATCCTGTTGAAATTTTACTGTTAGAAACTGCTTATTGCAATAATCTCATGTTGAAGACTTGCATAGCTAATGGAGTGCCATAAACTTACATAGTTTTTGCCTCCCTTACATGAGTGGGCCAAGTGGCATGTCAGGACAAATGCTTCCCAAATCAAGGATGTGTTAGTATTCTATTTCCTTGCTCTGTAGTTTCAAGTTCTTTACTGTAATTCATGGCATGAGTGGTTTTTTTTTATTTTTTTTTTTTAATTCTACTACTTTAGAAATGGAGACATCAGTTACTAATTTTTTTCATCCAAAAACTTTGTCTTTTGACATTTAAATGCACTTAAGCATGCTGTTTCGTAGAATAAATAAATATATTTAATCCCCAAGCTTTTACTTCATGCAAAATGGAAGAAAACAACTGTGAAATCTGTATGAAACAGAGCTTCTAAATGTGAGAAAAGTCATCAGCAACTAACTCAACAGGATAGTTTATTGAGCTGTGGTGGAAGGTCAGCCAACTAAGCACTCAATAGTCATCTATGAAGACCAATCTTGCAGACAAACTGTAAACACACATAATAACAAAAGTTTCCTCACACTCCTTGATGACTATGAACTGCTGTTCAGAAAGTGTAAATGATTTCTGTAAGATCACATGCAGAGGCTCAGGCCATGGGTACACATTACACAAGAGTCTGTGCAGCTGGCAGAGCACAGCAAGCAATGTGGCAGCAAGAGCAGGCAGGTTTGAACAGGGAGTGAAGAATCAAAAAGCATCTAAGCCATCCCTACTAAGAGGTTGCTCCCTAACCTATACCTTAATGACAGTGAATGGAATTGCAACCTAAATCTAATGAAATTGAATTTATACTTAATCTGCTTGGCTGTGATTGTAGGCCAGTACTGTGCAAGTGAGGGTATGTTTGTAAAAACAGAGAAATTTGCCTGTGACACAAAAAATGAGGCACATGATTGTTTCAAGGCATTAGTGAAAGAAGTTTTCATGTGGTTTGTAATGAGTTCTAACCTGTTCAAATAACATCACATAATAGGTTAACATATCTTGTAATTGTCTTCAAGAATTATAAACTAGCCTTAAGGGCAGTTGACTAAGAGCAGCTCCTAACGATTTTCTTGCATCAGCAGCAACAGAAACAAAATCAAACCCTAGGATGAGAAGGTCAAATCCACTGAAATAGACGAGGCCATATTCAGCCCAAGCTTTATGCTTGACAGAGAAGCACCTATACATTCCTGCTCTAGCTCCAAGTCAGTTTCTTGGACAGGACACGGTCTTTCTTCCACTTTCGGTAATCCAGAGGTCTAGTATTTACTCATGATTTCTACTCACATGGCAGACTTGCCACAGTTCTGTTGGATTCTTTGCCATTAAAGTCATCATTCAGGATTTTAAGGTTTGGTAGCAATGACTTTGAGATGAATTTTCACTATAGCTGTCCTGTGCATTAACACAAGATTGTGTCTCTACTACATCTCTGCTACCGAAAGATCAGTTTACAGTAAACAATATTTTTCTCCCAGAAACTCGTATTAAATCAGCAGGTTTCAGTTACTTCTAGATATCTACTGAAAATTTTAAAATCCTCAAAATCCCTGAAATATGGAATGTTAGGCCGCATTTTTCCCATGAGTCCAAGAAGTGTTAATAAATAGCCAGGTATTTGTAAAATACATTTGAAGTCAGGCATGCATTGACATTACCTTCTGGACATTTCTGCGATGGTTTTGGACTCCACCATCAGGGGTCAACGAGAAGCTTCCTCATCTTTTAGGAGTTAAAAAGTTATACTTACCTAAAAACGTAAGAGGTAATGCCATAAAATAGATGAGGGGGAATCACAGCCCTTATTTAGTTGGGAGAGAGTTTTGCTTTTGATTTCAGTAAAGCTATGCATTTTAAATGGAGTTGAAACAAGTCAAAATCCCAAAATTCTGTTGTCTCTTGGAGAAAAATCCTGAGAAGTAAAACTAAAAATAATACCATGAAAACATCTATGATCAACTTATCCCTCCTAAACTAGTTTTCTAAATTCCTCTACAAATTTATTTCCCAATTATTTAGGAGTTCAAAAGAAAGACCAGGTTGATATCTGAATGTCAAAGTGGAAGCTCATAACTTTAATAGCCAATTTTACTCTTATTCTTCAATGAATGAATACATTCTTGTATTCTCAGTGCTTTTGCTATCCTTTCATGAATAGTGTTTTATGAGCCTCTTTATATCTGTACTTACAGTAGCTTGATGGGACTTTATTACAATTCAAATATTTTCTGTTACTAGGACTAGGAAAGGAAATTTATTCTCAAAAAATACAAACCCCAAACCAGTTTAATATGCCCACTGACAGATGTGCCATGAGACACATTGTTTCACAATGGTTCAACATACCATTTAATATTTGACAATGGTAACACCTGTAAATACAGGAAAAGTCTTGAGTTTTGAACAGAGCAAGCAATGTAATGAGGTACATCCATCTCCAAAACCAAAGCTCAGATCATTACTTGTTTCTAAGCCTGATCAGAATTCACTAGCTAGGTCTTGTCCATTGAGGGGCTCAAGCCAGCCAGTGTCCTCAGAGCTCACTGCCCATGTGGGAGTCCAGCCAAACAAATCTGTGGGTGCAACTGCGTACTCACCCAGCATGTGGAGGACTTGTGGGTGCTTGCAAACTGGTCGTGAAGAAAGGACCAGGATGTGGATCTCTGCAGAATGAGACAGAAGAAAGTAATAGAGTCATGGGTTTGTTTCATGCCAAATTAGCAACTTTCTCCTTTTTCCACTTTGTCTCTGCTCTCATCACGACTGAATAGCATCCAAAAAGGAAGGAATAAACCTAGACTGAACACAGAGGTAGGGACATGCAAGCCAAGAACAACAGAGTTCAAACAGAGGAAGGGAAGGATAAGAAGGATAATCAATCTTGTTTTCAGCTGAAGAAGTTTGAACACCTTCACTGTCTAATTTTGTCTGTGCGAGAGAGGAGAAAAGCAGCAGAAGTTTCCTATGTGGCTGAGTACACAGAGGTGGTACATACTTCTGAAATAAGACAGTAGTAAGTAGAAGTAAATAAGTAGATTTAATAGCCCATTTAAGAACTGGGTCACTCCTGGGAGAGTATCCCAGTCACTGGATGGGACAGACAAGCTTCCACTTGTCACCTGTTTGTGCTCCACTGCATCTGGATTATTTTGTTTCAGAGCATTGCTATGCCAAAGACAGAGGTGAAATTTGCCCTCTCCCACACTATCTTGGAAACTTAAAGAGTGTTAGGCAGAGCCCCAGATGCAGCTGGCTTATTGGTAGATTATAAAACAGCCCTGAGGCTAGTAAGTGTAAGTGCATTTACCACTGAATTATCACCATCTATAACTGGGTTTTAGGAGAAAGGAACAATCTCTGTTCCATCTCTGAAAGATTGGCCATTGCCCTTCAGGGCAACATGTATAACCCTGGGTCCCAGAGGTAACGGTAGCAATATACCTGTGTCTCCCTTGCTTTGCTAATGCAGCTGATCTGGAAGTGGGTGGGTGGCGAGGTAGGTTAATTTTATGGTCTTCCAAGCACGTGGGAATCACAAGCAAGGCTGAAAAGATAATTTGCCTGCCTTGACATTCAGAAGATTAAAAAAAAAAAAAAAAAAAAAAAGGAAAAAGTTTTAATTTCTTTTTGATTTTTTATGATTTTTGAGTCTCCACAGGTTTCATCATGAAGTTTGCAATGCGGCAGTGGAGAGGATGGGGCAACAGGCTGCCAACCAAGCTGAAATGTCAGGAAAGGGGACAATTTGTCACCACTACAGTGCACTACTATCTCAGAAAAAGAGAAAAATGTAGAGCTATGCTTGTCACTCTTGGAGGAAATTCTGAGGGATCAGAAAACAAATCTCTGCTTTCATAACAGTTTGCTCTTGCAAGCCAGCTCTCAGATGCTCACCCCGTCCTCTTCCATGAACTCTTTCCCACATGGTTTCAGCAGCAGAAAACAGGTCAGACATCATCACCTCCATGTTGGAGTTACTGAAGCATCAACAGCTGTCTCATGGTCTGCTGCACCTGCCTGTCCTTGTAGCAGACTTGGCAGAGAACAAGATGTGGAATCTGTGACCAGCACGTTTCCTGCTCCCCTTCAGAAGCTGTCCCACCCACTTCAGCTGTAGCAGTGAGCAGAGAATCATCTCTAACACAGAGCACAGAAGATGAAGATGTGTGCCTTATTCTCTTCTATGCTAATTATTTGAGTAATTACTTTCATCAGCACAACAGAACAGATTACACTTCAAATGACATAATTCAATTTGGGGTAGGATTTGTATGCTCTTTTTGTGATGTATTCTTCCCTTATTGACAGGAAAAATATATGAGAAATTTGTTATCCTAATTTGAAAACTCTTCTTTAATCAATTACAAGGAAAAAAAAAAAACAAACCCTAAAAAAATAGTAACAAAGTTTTCTTTTCCTAATAACAGCATTCTTAAATCAGCAGTACCAGAATGGTTAAGGGTTTATTTTAAAGTAGCCTATTGCATCTTCATTTATCTCATAAAAACCTTTATACTGAATGAGGTAAAGATTTCTTTGAATGTGCTTAAAAGAAAATAAAATGCATATTTACAAAATTACTTCTTTGCAATCACAGAAAACTTATGTAAAGGCAGATATTCCCTTACAAGGACCAGACGTATATCTAACAACATATATTATCAAGTGCCTTGCCATCCCTAGAAGAATTTTGAATCTGCCTGAACTGTGAATTTGTGTTAGGGAAACACAGGACAGCATGGTCCTTAGTCCAAAGATGCTCTAGCTCTTAATAAGAGAGCACATATAATTATTGGCTCTGAGATATTGATGTTTAGATTAAATTGCAACTCATATACTTGTCTCTCAGGAAGAAGTATATATTTGGTGATATTTATTTATTCCTTTAGTTCTTGAATGGGCTGTAGTGTCTCATACATTAGCTTAGATTTTTGCTACATCCTGCCTTTACCTGCAAATGGAAGCTGATGTCTTCTATGTGATAGGTCTTCATGTGGTCATAACAGGAGAAGAACTCATCAGGGATGAAATAAAAAAATCAAAGATTTCATTTCATTAAAAAAAAAAAAAGAAATAAAGAAAGGTAGTTATACCAAGAGGATGACATCAGTGGACTAAAAACTCAAAAGTCAATTCCGGGACTATATTTTATGCATTTTCAAATTAATCTTACAAAGATGGAATGCACAGCATATGTGAGAAAGAAAAAGAATTGTGCAGCAACATTCAAAGCTAGAAGTACTAGCTTTGTTCACAAAAAAGTTTTATGCTAGGTTTCTGCAATAAGCCACTAATACCTTATGAGTGACTTTGACTGAGGTGTTTCTGAAACCCTTCTATAAAAAAAAAAAAAAAAAAAAAAAAGAAATATTCCCAGACTGAAGATTGTCTCAAATTAATACTTAACTTGAAAGAAAATCTGGTTTAGGAGTGGTTTAGACTTTTTTTGCATCTGAATTAAAGATTGATCACATTTGTGTTATGAACCTTCTTGTCCTGGGGTCAGCAGTAGCAGTCATTTTTCTCCTTCTTAGTAGCTGGTGCAGTGCTATGGTTTTGACTTTCAGCCTGGGAACAGCGCTGATAACACCGATGTTTTCAGTTGCTGCTCAGTAATATTTACTCTGACCAAGGACTTTCTGAGTCTCATGCTCTGCCAGGGAGGAGTGGAAGCTAGGAGGAAGCAGAGACAGGACACCTGATCCAGACTAGCCAAAAAGGTAGCCCATACCACAGCACATCATGCCCAGTATATAAACTGGGAGCAGCTACCTGGAAGGGCTAGATCGCTACTTGGGTCGGACTGGGTATCTGTCGGCGGGTGGTGAGTGGCTGTATTCTCTTCCCTTGTTATTTCCCTTATCATTATTATTATTGGTGGTAGCAGTAGTGGTTTGTTATACCTTAGTTACTGGACTGTTCTTATCACAACCCATGGGAGTTACATTCTTTCAATTCTCTTCCCCATCCCTCCGGGAGCTGGGGGAGGAAAAAGGGATGGAGTGAGCAAGTGGCTGCATGGTTCTGAGTTACCGGCTGTGCTTAAACCCCAACACTTCTACAAACAGTTCAAGTTTTGGATAAGTCCAATAGACTGCTCTAAGTCTATTACACCTGTATTACAATTATCTTCTTAATTTCATGTAATAACGGCTGTAATAATGACTGGAAAAATACAGTCTATTTTCTTGCAGAGAATCTTAAAAGAGGAAAGATCAGACCTAATGCATATCTTCTATATTTGTGTCATAATAAGACTATCTCACTGAGGAAGAAAGAATAAATCTTTTTAAAGAGCTTTTAAAACAGTCACCAAACATCAGTTTTCCTATACGTAAGTGTGGCGGTTTGGGGAGTGGGGGTGGGCATGATGTTTTTTGTTGTATCTGTAGTGCAGGCAGATAAGATAGGTAGTGCTTTGGACTGAGTGAGTGCCTTCACATACTGTTTCACAGACTGCTTCATCCTTCCCACTGTTCCAAAGAGTTTTAATCATTTTTACACCTTCCCAGACACTAGTAATTCATGCTAATACTGTGGATGGAAACCTCCTCAAACCTGACTTTTTCTCACACTGTCCCAGGGATATTCCCAGCAGAGATCATGATCTTCTCTCTTCATGTATTTTCTTTAGTGCTCTTCATGGGCCATCATATTCTGTCCCATGATATGCTTTTCCCCTGGAAGATCTTAGTATTACTAAGGCGACACTTGTAATACAAGAAGTACCTCTCAAGAACTAGAGTAATGCAGTGAAACACGGCGGCAGAGAAATAAAATATAACAGTACTGTCTCAGATATTACTTACCAGTTGTCTTCATCAAATACACAAATCACTAAATGTACTGAGCAAGGAGTCCCCATGTTTGTGTCAATACACTGTGATCTCATGTTCTGTGTATCTACAGTGGTTTTTCTTTTCAGTGCAATTCGTGGAATTTCAGTCATTTTTAGCTATTGACTCTCATTAGATAATGATATTTTTGTTAATCCTGGTAATTGTGTGAGAACTTCAGCTCTTAACACTTTCACTAAGAAGATCCTTTAAAATTATGCCTAGTTTGCATTTATGTTGCAAGCCACAATAGTTCAGATTGTAAACCAGTTAAGACTTCTGAAGTCTTAAACTTGCATGAAATTTAAGTCATTTTCCATAAAGCCAGTCCTCTGTTGTTTTTTTTTTTTTTTCCCAAAATTTGCTCACGTTTTTCTAATAGAATTATAATTTACAACACATTATCTGAATTTTTAACTACTACGACCCTTGAAAATGTCTGGGTTTGTCAACACTGTCAGATCTACTTTGTATCATTTATCAAGTAGGATAAGGGGACTAGACTAGCTAGTTGTGTCATCATTAAAATAAACATTCAAGCATGGTGTAAGAGTGGTGTCTGTGGATTACAAGATTAATATGGGGTTTGAACTCAAGGTTCTTAAGGATATTCAGTATCATTGCTGTGCATTGTGAGATTTGAGAGTACAGAGGAGTCATAAAAATAGCTTGCTATACATTACGTTCAGACATTTTATTTTTGAAATTACAGGTTTCTTAGGTTCATTAATCTAATATAGTGATTTAAATTTACACAGTGACTGTCAGCTTGCTCTTTACAAGGATCTTCACAAAATTTGCTGAAACTTCAGCTCTTTATTCATGTGAATAGATCATTCTTAAACATAACACTTCACATGGATACCAAATTAAGCAGCAACTGTATACATCTTGCAAAAACTGTATACATCTTACAAAAGCATTGTAAAAGACACATTAACTATGTAGACACAAGACAGTTACTCCAACTTCACCATTAGATTTTATATTTTCATACATTATATTGGCACAATAATCTTTCTCCAATATTTAGGTTTACTGGAAGTTTATAAATTTATAATATTTTAAATTAGGACAAATTTAAAAACTTCTTCCCTTCACTGGTAACAGAAAACAGGATTTAAAAGGAATTTTAAAGAAGAATTAGAAGCTCGTAAAATATTTTTTAGGAGGCCTTTTTCAAAATAGTTTAATGATTTTTGCAGTGTGTTAAAATCTTTCCTGCTCAAAAAACTGAATCCTCTTTTAACCTTCAGGTTGAAAAAAGTAATTGTTTGGATACATTTTCTATAGGATTTTGACCTATATATACACTTAAGGCAATAAAGACACATACACATATGTGTATATATATATTTATAGGTTAATATTTCACTGTGCAGAAAAAAAAATATGCAAGGTTCAACCAGTAATTGAATAAACAGTCTATTCATCATTAGATAACTATTCTTCAGGAACTCGTCTTGCCAGTCATCTACAAATACCAGTATTGTGATTCCCTGACCATGCCAGAGATACAGTCTCATATCAGATGCATCACATGCCATGTGATCCCCAACCATGCCAGAGATACAGTCACAGGGTAACACAGCTGTGAAGGCCAGTTGACCAGAAGGGTCCAGCACCTGTGTGTTTCATTCTTGCAGCATTTTATGTCTACATTTCCCTTTTGCCCTGGAGATCAAATGGAGGATGACAGTAATCAGCTATGACTCTTTGGGAGACATCACCTTGGTGAGGGAATTCACACCTACAGTCTCTCTTTGGGTGACTTTCTGGGAAAAAAAAAAAACTCTTGGTCCTTCTGATAGCCATGTATGTATACTTTAAATCTTCTAGTCTCCTAGGTCTTCAAGAGTGTATGGACAACATGGAACTACTTTATCTCTGAAGAATTATTTTTAGCCATTGCTATCTTCTGAACTAAGGATAAGGTAATAAGGTTAACCTCTGAACTTCTTAATGATGTAGAGTGATATCATGACTTATGGAAAATCCAAATACCATGTAAAACACATATTTCTTCCATATTGAATTAACCTCTGACACTTAAGTGCCAAATAAGCACTGACCTGGAAGAACTGATATTAGAATAAATAGCTAAAACACAGCTGTGACCGTTTGTTGAAGAACTTTGTCAAAGGTGGTGCTTGAATTAGGAACAGCCAGAGAGTTGCTCAAATGTTTCTCAATTTTCTGAAATTCAGTTATCTCACTACAGCATAAGTTAGTTGGTAATAAAATTGCAGTGGATGTTAGTTTTCTTAAATGTGACAAAATTTCAAACAATAAGGATAATTTTACACTTAATTTATACTTCTTAGCCTTGTAATATGTCTATAAACATAAACTCCATCTTAGTCAATGAAGACTACATTTTTCCTTTTTGTCTCCTTAATGTTCTCTTAAAGACACAGGTGAGAATGAAAGGCATTTTATGTAGCATTTTTTATTTATTAAAGAACTTTTGAGACTCTTACTTTTCAAGAACAACAGAAGTTTCATACACAACTGAAATTTATTTTTCAGCAACAATCAAAACTACTTTCTATTTATCCATTTGCACAGCACTATTCATGCTCTTGGAAATCAGTAGTGCTGAATGTGGTAGTCCAGGTCAACATGAGTAATATGCTCTGCTTTCATCTCTAATGCAATGTGATTTTCAAATTGTCCTTCTGAACAAAATAACTGAACAGTGAATGCCTACCTTTGATCTTATATCTTCTCTATGAGCTTTTGTTCATTCATGTCTGTTCATCAGATTCTCCTCTGCCCACAGAATACTTTAGTGTGGACTTGGTCAAGGGAGCCAGCCAGGAGCAGACGGTGACTATGCTTTGTCAAAGATATAATTCATGCCAGCTCTTTCCTATACAGCAAACAATAATATCCTATTGGAGAGATGAGGGTAACTATCTCCCAGCTAATAATCTCCATAATATATATTTAAACACATAGCTGCTTGTATTTCACTTTCTTCTGTGGGAAAACCTGAACAATTAGTTGCAGTTTGTGGAAAAATTATTCATCTGATCAGTTATGTTTATTTGTTTGAAAAATAGCTGCCAGGGAAGATTACCACCTTTGCATGATATCAGAACAATTAGAGCATTGGCCCAGTGAAATATAACTTTTGTTGTAAAGGAGTAGATGGCTTGCACTGTTGTCTGGCTGTAACACACAGGCTAGAAGGCATAACTTTACTTAATATTTATTGTTTGTGATTATAGGCAATCCAAATGTTCTGACACTCTTGAAAAGAAACTAACTGAATAAATCTCCAGTTCATACCACCAGAGCTTGGCATAGGCTGTTGTTTATGGCAACTAATTATCATCTACAATTAGCTGTAGCTTATGATGACTGAGTTTCTTTGGAAAATGGTCATGGAAATTAGTTTCATGAAGCCACTTGGCTGCACTTCTGTACTAAATTAGTAGAAGCAGTTGATGCATAGTAGTACCTTTTTTGTCCTGTTGAAGAACCATTCTGTAGCCAAGTTCTGTTCTCTTGGAAATTAATCTATCACTAAATCACTCAGTAAGATTTTAGAAGTATTATTTCTCTCCTCCAGATGATCCCAAGTATATTGATTAAAGGACAGTGCTGCTTTAGAATCATAATGAAAATTGTGTCAGGTTAAAAAATGCTAATGTTATAAACATTTCTGGGAGAATATTGTGAAGATGCAATGGCATAAGTTCAGCTACAGTTCTCAAAGCTAAGCAAAACATATTAAAGATAAAAAAAAAATAAAAATTGAAACAGGGAAACTTCAAAAATATTTCTTTTTTTCTGCCATATTTATTCTACATTCTTTGGAGGAGTGGCTGCTTCTGCTTAGGAAATGAAGAACTGTTGCCTTTCTTATTTTCTAGAGGTATAAAAAGGACTTTGCAAAGGACTATTTCAACATTTTTTAAAGTAAAAATATATTTTTTTTCCAGTTAAAAGGATAAAAAGATCACAATTTAGAAGCTGAATCAAATATACACTTAAAAAAAACCAAACAAACAAAAAAAAAAAACCAAACCACCCCCCAAAACCACCCCAACAAACCCAAATGGATTACAAATAATGATCAAAAGCTGATTAAAACCTGGTGAGATTTTCAGCCTTTATTTTATTTTGAGTATTCATCTGAGTTTGGCATAGAAATGTGTTTATGTTAACAGAATGTGAAGTATGGCACTGAGCTCCCCGACTGGCTGCTGCTGTGTCTTAAAACACGTCTAGGAAAATGTAGATATGTATCAGAATGATGTCACAAGATAAAATAGTAGGGCTGGCACTTGGAATTCCAGATGGCCAGTGATCACAAGGCAGTAGTAGAACAGCAGGCGACCAGAAGAATCCTAAGAGACACCAACTGAGAGGAAAGCAGAAATTTTCAGCTACTACACTGCCTACTATTTCAGCACAGCAGTTGCAAAATTGTCAGGGAAAATACTCAAAGGCACCTCCATAGCCTGGTGTCTTTGCCTGGGCCAAATGTTTGAGAGTCATCCTGCAAAAACAGAGCAGAATGGACCTGAAAGTGCATGTGCTGAAGACATTTTCAGCTGAAATGAGATTACTGCTTAAGCAAACTGGGGTTTGTCAATACTATCAGAAGGAACAATTTCAATCAGAAATACTAATTTCAAATACAATTTGCAGGTCTTGCATAGTGAGAAGTCATTCTTACTCAGTGAACTCTCCAGGTTATCCATAAAGCTAAATAAATCAGCTTCTCATGTAGTGCACATTTCTAATCAGACATAACACCTTTCTGAAGACTTGAGTTTGATTTCTAGCAACATTTAGGGATAAAATACATTTTAAAAATATCTGGTTTATAATAGAATATATATTTAACAACAACAAAATAATAAAACAGCTTCTTTTTCTTCTATTGGCACTCCAGAAAATGAGAGAATGGTATTTCAACTTCCTCAAGGAAAAATGTTCTATACAGTCATATTTAATGTGTGAGTGCTTATGGAGACACATTCCATTCTTCTGAATCCATATGTGGATATCAAACATGAGAGAGAAACAGGAACCTCAAAATTGTTATGTTCATAAAAACCCAATTTCTGAAAATAAACAACTTGCACAGAGGAAAGTTATCCCAAACTGTGTTCTCAGCCTTAAGTAGACCCCAATGAGTCCAGTCCTCAGACACAAATACATAAGAAAACTGGCCTCATAATTTCTAATTCTGATAAAATATTAAGCCCTAGTACAAGGTCATCAGAAAACCCTTGTGAAAAAATCCAACAGGAATGCTCTTTCTGTTCTTCCCTTTCTTCAGTGCTGCTGAGCAGAGTGCACACAATATCAAAATCAGAAAGTTAAGGCAGACTAAATGTGCATACCATCTTTACTACTCAGAACTGATGGACTAATGGTACTAAGAAGCGGCTGGACATAAACATAGACAGCACTAAAAGTACTCAGTAGAACACTTAAAAAAGTAATTGAACTTCCTTAAGCAATAAAGATACCATCTATGTTAGTGTCATCAGCAAACTTTCAATCTCAACATCCAGATAATATGAAGATGTTGAACAGCATGGAGGCCAGTATTGATTTCTGGGAGACCCTGCATGTGACAGGCTGCCAGCCTGAATAAGAACCACTGATCATCACCAGCTGAGTGTAGCTTGTGAGCCAATTTCATCTCCATCTTGCCAGCCACCCATTCCGTCTGTATCTTGCCAGTTTGTCTAGGAGGAGACTGTGTGAAACTGTCAAGTGCTTTGCTGAAGTCCAGGTGTTTGAGACTGCCTTAAATGTCTGTTCTCATCCTGTGAACTTTGCTGCATGTCCAAGAAGCCTTACAGCATTTTAGAGGTCACTGAAATTTCAACAGAACATTTTCAGGAAAATAATTTGTTTTCCATTTTGGCAATTTCTAACATTTCTCCAATTTGTGAATAATTTGCAGAAATAGGAACAAAATCAAGATTTTTATACCTATTCTTGTGTGTCTAGAGAAGGTGTAGAAACGCTGAACTGAAATCTGGATCCTGGGCGTCATGTTCTTTTCTAATTTTTAAATTTTTTTTTTATTAACCAACACCTTACTGTAAATCCAGTTCTCAAGTCCCTCCAAACATTTGGCATGGTTTGCTCCTAAATAGCAACTATTATGATTATAGTCTTCAAATCTACTAGCTTGCACTTTGCTTATATAAATACAAATCACTATTATGTTATATTGTTTGGCCAGGATCCCTACAGTTTAAAATTCCTAACCTATGAGAAATAAATTCAGAATGCATGTCAGGGACTGTTCAGGTTCTTTCCTTGTAAATTATTTCATCTGCAGGTTTCCAATAAAATAGGCTAAACAATGGATAATTTGGTGATATCATTCTGCCTTGCATTAGACTCTTCAAATACATTTGGTTATTGTTAATTCATTTTAAATATTATTTTTCAATGAAACAACTGTCCAAAGGCATACTATGCCACTTAGACAAGGTAATCCAGAAGTCAAGATTCAATATAAATTTGGGGGCTGACCAAAGTGTGGTCTATATGAAACCAACTGTTTAGACTTTATTTAAGAATATGAAGACATAGAAACAAGAAGTGCATGGAGAAAAAAAAGGAAATTGTCACGTAAACATTGTGATCATTGTGATGATCTTTCTATTTCCCTGTATAGAATAGGTTCATATATTCACATACCTGTATGTTCATTCGTATACCTAATATACATGTATGCACATGTTGCTCTCATTATTGCACCACTGAAATTAATTCAGCCTCCCAGTGCTAAACTGTGTAGAACTTTCATAACTATTGGACTTAGTACAATCATACGCTTTTTTCCTCCTTTAATGACTTTCCAAATTTTGTGATACCGCAAAGCAGTGAAAATGTTAACAAAAGTGGTGATGGTATATTTAAATCAAGGCACTCCTTCAGATGCCCTCTTTGTTGCTCTGAAATCTCTGATCTTCAACCAAGACAGAAATCTTGATAGAAGATACACAAAAATTCACAGAAATAAACTGCATTATATTTCTGTGATTGAGTGGATGTTGAAGATAAAAGCCATAATCATTCTATTTCAAAGTGGTATCTCACTTTCACTCTAACCAGCCATTTGAGTGGATGGATGCAACATCCAAAAGTCCCTTGCAAGTGATTTCCAGTAATGATGACACCAAGAAAGCAATCCTAATAAGGAAGTCACCTAATGTAGAAAGTCATGCAGGGATTTTCACAGCACAAATACTTAGCTTAGATACAAAATAAACAAAATATACTTTACACACTTCAAGCATTAAGCCAGGTTCATTCAATTTCTTGAATCTCTGCATTTAATGAAGAATTATGTAGAATACATAAGAAAATCATAGTCATAGAATAGTTTGGGTTGGAAGGGACCTTCAAAGGTCATCTAGTCAACCCCTTGCAGTAAACAGGGACATTATCAACTAGATAAGGTTGCCCAAATCACATGAAGCCTGGCCTTGAATGTTTCCAGGGATAGAGCATACACCACCTCTCTGGGCAGTCTATTCCAATATTTTTACCACCATCATTGTAAAATATTTTTTCCTCACAACCAGCCTGAATCTCCCCTCTTTTAGTTTAAAACCATCACCCCTTGTCCTATCACAACAGGCCCTGCTAAAAAGTCTCTCCACATCTTTCTTGTAGGCCCATTTTAAGCACTAAAAGGCTACAAGCCTTCTCTTCTTCAGGCTGAACTGTCAGCCGTTTCTCTCAGTAGAGGTGCTCCATCACTCTGATAATTTTGTGGCCCTTCTCTGGACCCTCTCCAACAGGTCCATGTCTTTCATGTACTGAGGAATCCAGAGCTAGGTGCACTGCTCCATGTGGGGTCTCACCAGAGCAGAGGGGCAGAATCACCTCCCTTGACCTGCTGGCCACACGTCTATGTTTGTTTATGCTTTACTCAGTTTTTCCTGATGGAACATAAGTTTTCAGTGAGGCACATAGGCTTCCAATGAAGAAGAAAATGAGAATTAGCTGCTCTAGAATGGGATCCAGAAAGGAGAAAACACTGGAAAACAGCCAGTCTACACAGCCCATTAAGGAACAATACATTTGAAAGTGGTTTTAAGAGGAAGAGCTGCAGAAGGACACGTGATTTTGAAAAGATCCAGGTGAGTACATACAAACTATGGAAGACACTTTTCTCCAGGCTTTTAAATCAATTACTCTTTTAAAACTGTTGTACTTATATTTCACACCTTTGTTAGAAGGTGTCACCCACTTGGGTTCAAATTTCTCCTTAGTAAGTGAGGTTCAAAGCCATAAAGCTTTATTGTGTGGCCACACGTTCACTGAATAATGATTATTACACTTGGTTAGGTCCCATTTTGTTGTCCCTCTCCTGTGTCAGCGCTGAAATATGTGAAACAAGTGGGGCTTGGAGTCGCAAGCTGGTAGCCAGGACTTGAACAGTGATGGAGAATTTTCTGTGTCCCTTCTCCAATGACTTTTCTATACTTTAAATCAAACATGACACAGATGGATGCCCATCTAAGAACCCATAAACCCATCTGACTTCTGTTTTTAACCCAGGGAGGTAAAACAGAGGCAGAATATGCAGAAAAGCACCCCTCCACATGCTTGCTTTGCTTCTGTTCCCTCAAACAACCTACAGCTTCGTTCTTACATGACTCTCCTGGGAGGTAGGTGCTGAGGTTTTGAGTCCCTCAGGCAAAGGAGAGAACTCAATCCAGATTGCCTGTTTCCTGGTTGGATGATTGAATCTCTGTGGCTACTACCTCCCCGTCAGCCACAACGTTTTTGTGAGGTTCTGTTAGCCTGTATCAGACCCTGGAGGATCCTGGCAGAGAAATGCCTGATTTCTGGATCTTCATCAGGCTTAGGCAGGAGATAAGCATCTCCTGGGGTTGGGGAAGCCCTAGGCATGCACTGAAACTAAATTTTAAGAGTTTGAATAACTTTAAAATCAAACTGGGAGGAACCAACTGATCTCAACAGCCTTCAGGTTCAGACACCACTGAGTGGGACTATCGAGATTTTTTTGTTTATTTTTAGTCATCTCAGGTCTGCCTAAGTCCCACTTTGGCCCTCTACTACATCTAATGGAAAGATCCTGTTGTGGACTGAATAATGTTGTTGAATACTTTCTCAGTGTGAGGGTCAAATGGCATAGTTTGTATGATTTGCAGAAATGAATTTCTGGGTGAAGAAAAAAAAGGAAAATTTTCCTAGGAAAATATGTACATTAAGAAAACCCCAAACAATTAACGTATATCACATAAGTCGTTACTATTAGAAATATGGCTCAGATGAATGCAAAAACTTTCTGGAAAATTATACTTATGAAACCTTATCTATCAGACATTTATCTGAGTGATTTTTGCTGTTGTTGCTGTTTGAACACAGCCTATAATTAATGACTAGCATATTCTCACAACTGCAAAGGTGTAAGGTTTAGGTATTTCTGTTAAATATATACATTTTCAGAAAGGATAAGTCAAAAAAAAAAAAAAACACATTCTCTTTAATGAATCAGTGAGTAAATTTTTGTTGCAAATAGAAGTTTATGAGCAGAAAAGGTTTTGAACTTCTGCAAACTTTTGGCAATTTTAATATTTTCTGTTGAGAAATCATAAAAATCAATTTATATGAAATAATATTTCAAAATTATTTTTGAGTTACTCAGACATCTAAAGAGTGTTTTTAACCAGCACTGAAGGTAATATATTATACAAAATAAATAAGATTGGGATCAAACTTAAACAGGGGGGATTTAGTTTGGATATAAACAAGAAATTCTTTACTGTGAGGGTAGTGACGAACTGAAACGGGCTATCCAAGGAAGTTGTGAATGCTCCATCTCTGGTGTTGTTCAAGGCCGGGTTTGACAGGGCCCTGAGCAACGTGGTCTAGTGGAAGACGTCTCTGCCAGTGGCAGAGGGGTTGAAACTCAATGGTCTTTAGGTCCTTTCCAATCCAAACCATTATATGATTCTAAAATACAACTTTAAAAACTGGATTTAAAAAATCAAATATGCAAAAAAAAATTGAAACACTGAAACATGCAACACAGAAAAACTTCTAGCTTGTGGGACAACCTGAGTTGTTACACTGCAAATGATATCTCATTAAACCATTTTGTGTAGCATTTTCTGACATAATACTCAACTTGGGCATTTTTAACTGGCTGTATATCTAATGCTTCTAGATATCTGCTGGAATTAAGATGAATGAAAACTGAAACTGATGTTTTTTAAGTTTCTGGGATATGCCAGGAACATGCCATTCTGTCAAGCTGCAGAAGCATGGTATATACATAGTGGGCTACTGCAAATGTGATATCTGGATATATTGACTTGAAGCCTATGAGCACTATTTCTCATCTTTGTTCTTTGTGTTATCATTACTTCAGTTCCTGGAGATAGAAAAAAAATCTCACATTTTCCTCTTAAAGCTTTACATATTCTGCTTCTTTATTTTCCTTACTGAATATATGATAATTCCATTGTTAATGTCTTAGCCATTCTTTTTTCTTATATTCTGATACAGTAGACAAAGATTAAAAAAAACCCAAAACAACCCAAACTAATGTTTCTGATGCTAAGTGCATCCACTTTTCTTTTCTTTTTTTTTTTTTTTTTTTTTTAATTATTATAAATAATTCTTGGAAATATATCTTAGAAAATTAATTGGCACTTCTGCCTACATGGATTTTTGATACCTGTCCTGTTTTCCACAAGAATTATCAACCCACATTATCTCTGCAGTACGCTGGGAAACTCCAGCTGTCCGAATCAATATTTCTACCTCCCTCATTTAAATCCAAGCTCTGGCTGGTGCTGGGTGGCTGTGACACACCAGAGCCATCACATGCCTCCCTGTTGCTACAGGCAACGCTGCAGAGGACGAGAGCTGGTCCCGGTACATCACATGGCAAGCTCTGGCATGCCATGGTTTTAGACAGCCTCTCATTGAATTGCTTAAGCTGATGTTGAGATCACATGATCTTCCAAGAACTTTACTAGTGCCAGTCAAAAGTAACATTGTATTTTCTTTGTTACTGTAATAAACTTGTGTAACAACTGTATCAAAGCACAAGCCTGACTTTTTCCACTAAAAGAAAGGGGTAACCAACTAATCAAAATTCATTCTCCTATTTTGACTCTATTTATTCATTCTGTGCAGGTATTGCAGGTTTGGTTTTATCAGCAAATTATAATTTTGGAGTATTCACTTCAAAATTACAGTGAGCTGAACACAAGTTATTAGGCAATTATGTTATTCGTTGGGGACACTGTGTTACATCTCTAAGCTATTTTACCTGGAGAATTTCTTCAGGTCACAAGTGGAAATTAACTTTCTGATGTTATTTTCCCATTAACTGGCTACAGATTCACATTGCCATAGTTTTCATGATTGTCAGAGTTTGCTCAGGGGAGGCTTAGGACTGGAATAGCAAAGGCATTACAGGTCAAGCATGCTGTGCATTGGCAGAAATACAAGACCCAGTTCTGAAATGAACTTCTGTCACTACCATGAAAATTATAGTGAGTATCACTGAAAAAAACCCTGTTTTCCAGGTTCATATTCTTACTTTCCTTACCAAGGCATAAGTTCATAAGTAAAAACCAGCAAACTTATTTATTAATAAATATATGTTTACTGTTTTAATTGGTTAAAGGTTTCCTTAAAAAAAAAAATCACATTTTATTTGTTAATATTGCCTTGCTTGAAATATTTTATTCAAATTATCTTCAAAATAAGGTTCACCACCTTACAGCAAATCTAGTGCCACTCAAGGATTTTCCAGTCCATCCCTGGAAATGTTCAAGGTCAGGTTGGATGGGAACCTGAACAACCTGATCTAGTTGAAGATGTCCCTGCTTCTTGCAGAGGGTTGGACTAGATGACCTTTAAAGGTCCCTTCCAACACAAACCATTCTGTGATTCAGTGATTTTATGAATTCTGGTGTCATGGTCCCAGGAGATCTGGCAAAAAGAACTAGGTATACCTACACCGAGCATGGTAGGGGCTGCTGGTACTGGGTTTGTGGGTTTTAATTAGGAGACTAAACATAGATTCCAGAATTTTATAAACCTGCAGAACAGTATTCTATGATTTTGTTTTTTGGGGGTGAATACTGAATATATTTTTAAGATCTACTCTTATTTCAAGAAATGTAAGCATCTTCTGAATGTGAAATCCTTTTTAAATCAGCCAAATCGCCTAGCACAAAATATTACACCTGTAATCATCATAACATACCCCCTTGTACTCTAGATATAATGCCTGTGCCTTTTCAAAATGTGTGGGTTGAAATGTCCATATGGAGTTAAGTCTGTACATGGCTGGAGGTAAGAATGGGTATGCCTATGGCAGGAAAAACAGAAGGCTCATTATCCATACTGAAATGTTACAGTCATCTCATTTCACATGTTTAAAAAACATCTTGTCTATTTTTCTCCAATTGAACTTCACAGGATATGTATACTTATCCAGAGGGAAAAAATGTAGAAAGAGGAGATTTCTTTCTTTCACTTCAAGACAAATGTGGGGAAACGTTAAGTAGTTGCCGAAGCTCTGAATTAAGCCACAAACCCTTTTGGTAAACAAACAAACAAACAAAAGGCACCTATTAACATCATTGCTCTTTCCAAAACACAAGAACTCTGTGGGTTAAATTTGTATCTCCTTAATCATTCCTGCTGCATGCTAGGGCACATGAAAGCCATTTCTCTCTATTATATTTACAATTCACTCAGCAAGCTTCCAATGGAAAAGAATGCAATGTAGAAGAAAAATGCACTGCCCATAATTAGCCACCCACAATGAACTTTGCATTATCAACAGCCCAGCTTTTTTCAGAGATCTTTCATGTTTTATTTTATAGAAGTTACTCCATTTCCTTACCAAGATGCTCTGTTGCTAAAGAAGTGAGTTTAATATTTTTCAAAGTCCTTGGATTGCCACTTTTATAATCCAGTTAAAGAAATTACACATGCTCCAGTTGAGGCAGGAGAGATGGCAGGTTCTAAATTGTATTTATTTCACTAGGATAGTCACTTTTTGTTCTACATAATTTTGCTTACATTGCTGATATTAATTGCTGGGAAATGAGCTGTAAAATTCATGGGAGAGTAAGAGGCATATATATTACTTATCCAAAGTAATATCAGAATGGAGATTTATCCTCTGACACTGTTAATTGTCCTTCACAGAATCAAATCTCTGGGTTGTTTTTTTGGGTTTTTTTTTTTGTTTGTTTGTTTGTTGGGTTTTTTTTTGTGTATAGGTTTTACATCTCTTCCTTGTATGAATTCCTGTAGATCCTGTCACTGGCATGTGCGTATTCATGGATACATCCAGTTCAGTTAGCACAGCAAATATTAGGTGCTGAACTTCACGAAGGAGCCTGGATTTTGGCTCCCTAAGATTGCAAAAAGCTGTAATATGCAGTTAGCATTTTAAGGCAGAATTCTTTCAAGCACAGTAGAAAGTTATAGTAGAAAAGACTTATTAAAGAGTATAGGACTTATTAGGAAAGTCCTGCAAGTACCATAAATCCTTATAAGGAATATAATGACATATTTGAATATGCTGTGGAAGTTCCACATTTTAAGAACAGTTATACAAAACAATTTGTCCAAGTTACAAGTGTTTTATGTTTACTGTAGTTAACTGTACTTCCCTCTTGCCTTCATGGATCATAAGGGAATGTACGGCCATTGATATACCTAGGTTCTGCCAAGATCTGACTGAGAAACACTGATTAAATGCTCATAACCTACAGCTCATAGCTTTGTAGTAAATGCATTTACATGTGAAATAGGAATACGAAATTTAAAATTTGGTTTAATGATTTCAAAAACGGACATGAACCTTACCTCTTACATCTCAAGAGCCTATGAACAGTATCCCTCTCAAAAGAAATTATGTATAGCCTGGAAAACTGGGAAACTAATTTTATAAACTGAATCAGAAAGAACAGAATATTAAGCCTTGTCCCCTTAGGCAAGACAAGTGTGACAACTGTAAAATTATTGCTTGTTAAATGGAGAGGAAGGAAAGTACTCTCTTATTCATTATAACTCAACTCCCCTCTTCACCCACACCCACAGCTTCCCACAAAGTACATCTCATTCTATTTTGGGATCCTGAAATGTGTTGCAGATCTGGAAATACTATTGCTGGAGGCAAACTGTTCATACACTCTTGAATTTCTAAGGAAGCTGAGCAATGCAGATTCTTGAACAGGGAAATCGAAAGTGATTAGGAACTGCTGGATGAATTAGAGGTACAAAGAAAAGTAGTGAATCACCTAACTGAGGAGCTAACTGTCCCATTCCACTCAGCTGGAGCTCTGCCCTGCTCCCAGCTAGAACCAGAGATATTATGGCTTATAGTAATGCAGCCTGGAAATTACAAGTGTGTGGAATGATGAATATTTTCAAATGAGTATGTTATCCCCTTAATAAAAACCCATGGGAAATGCCAATTAAGAATTTTCTACCAGATCATGTGAAAACCTAATTTTGAGATCTGTGTTAGACAGTTGCTCTATTCCAGAATAATGGGTTCACTGTAGCTATAAGAGGTTTTATGTTCAAAGTTGACACAATAAGCATATATAGAGTCTTACAGAATAGGGATAAATTAAAATTATAAAAACACTTTTTTTTTTTTTTGCAAAACCAGGCTCAAGAAAATAAGCTACTAACAGTGGCAGACTGATAGAAGTCATGAAGACTGAACACAAAATCATATTTAAATTAGAATTAGGGAGAAAAAAGGCTGAGAAAACTATGGTCTTTGATAAAGATAAAAATGGGTATGTTTGACATACCCTATTATTTGAGATGGTCAATTCACGGAGTAAAAGTTACAGCAGAAAATAAAAATGGATTGATCAGGTTATAGTCACCTATTGGAGTTGATTAATTTCTTTTTTTCAGCTGTTCATTCATAGAATTGTTGAATCATAGAATGGCTTGGGTTGGAAAGGACCTTAAGATCGTTTAGTCCCAACTTCCCTGCCATGGACAGGGATGCTTCACCCCAGACTATGTCTCCAAAGACTCTATTCAATCAGCTCTTGAATACTGCAAGGGATGGAGCATTCACTTCTTTGGGCAACCCATTCCAGTGCCTCACTACCCTCACAGTAAAGAACTTCTTTCTTTAATCTATCCTGAACTTCCCCTGTTTAAGTTTAAACCCATTACCCTTTATCCTATTGCTACAGTCATTGTTGAAGAGTCCCTATCCAGCATTCTTGTAGGTCCCCTTCAGATATTGGAAGGCTGTTATGAGGTCTTCACACAGCCTTCTCAAAGAAAAATTATCTGAAACATCTGCAATAAAATAAAAAGATAATTTTAAAAGATACAGACTTACACAATGTATTTTCAATCATACTGTTTTAATCAAAAATAGCTCTATTGTGAATGTCTAGATGCTTTGCTTTTAACTCTAGCAGAACTAAGACATTTCTGTATATTCCTTTTATTTGCTGCTGTTGTATTAATTTTTATTCATATCTGCTATGTTCTGTTTCATTTTATGGTGAATCTAAGATTCTGTATAAGTAAGAGAAAGATAAACCCTTGAGACATCTAATTTCAACCTGTGGCCATTATATAAATATACCAGGCGCCAGAAATGTTTAACTCTATCCAATGGCCTAAGAAAATCTCTAACAATTGTTGATAGAGACAGATTTAATTACTGCACAGTTTCACAGAAGCCTGAGCGTACAAGCACAGAGTGGACATGAAGTTTTGTCAAGGCCCATTTGGCAATGTTTCAACTGCCAAGGGCAAGACTAGAGATCAAAGGAAAGAGTCAAAACTCCTCCGCATGAAAGGCTCATTCAGGCCAGGCTTGCTGGCAGACTCTGATCAGATTATTATTCGTTATTACTTTTGCTATTTCTACTTACAGAACTAACATGAGGCTTGCCTATAAACATTTTAACAGAAAAGACATCTTCAAGAAAATCCTATAACCAGGGAAAAAAAGAACATTTTTCACCCTAAATTCTAAAATTCATTTGAAGACTGAGTTTACATTTTAGAGTAAAAATAAGTGCCTTGTGAACATAAGATTCCATCTGATTTTGCTTGCTTGCTCCAAGTCCTGATGGCCCCAATGAAAAAAATTCTTTGTTGACTCAAGTGGATTCACTTGATAGTTGAGTTTTGTGATAGGAAACAGGTGTTTCTTTTCAGTATGTTTTCACTATAAACTAGCAGCAATCTATAGGCATCAGTCTACTGAGCTATTTTTTTGTAAGCCTGTGTCTTCTAATTAAGACACACATTTCTTTGGGGAGAGGGGAGACAAAAGAACTTGCTTCAAGAGAAGGGGGAGAAAAAGAGCTCCCCTCTCCCTCTCCTTCTCCTCCCCAAAAAAGGAAGGAGGAATACACATGTACTTATTCCCTGTGCTACTCTCTCTTGAGGTTCAAAAAACCTTCAGACTAAAATGAATACATGTACATAATCTACTTTTTCTTTCATCTAAACCGAAGAATCTTCGTCCTTGCTTGGCTGACATAAACACAGGTTTGGGGGCACCTCAGTCTGCTTTTAAAAAGAATGAAATTTCCCCAGATTCAAAATAAGTTTTGAAAACAAAACCACGCATATTTTGGAATGTAATTACTCAGACACAGTTTTTGGTAGAGAAGTGCAAGACAAAATAAGCTTCAGCACTGGTGTTTTAATTTGTTGTATAAAATATTTTGCATTCAAAGGCCAAGGTCAGTAGCTTGGCTGAGGCTAAATAAGGCAGCTATTTTGTCAGAAAATTGTTTCATAGAGAGCCTATGCATACGAAAGTGACTTTTTCGTGAGGTTCTGGAAAAAGAAAAATTAAAAATCAGTGAGACTCTTGTCTCTCCATATTGTATGAAGTTCAAATGACCTTTTAGTATTGCTAGAAAGCTCTCTTGAAGGCATTCTTTGTTTGATACTAACTAACCCTGTTACTGAGAGAAGAAAGAGTAAGATTTTATTGTACACTGGCTATACTAACAAGATGTATCTGGAATTTCCTGTGTCTTTTGATAATTACAACACTGATACATCTGTTTTCTCCTTAGCATATGAGTGAAATTACATAGTCATTAAATTATTTTATTCTTCATATCCATATTTTTTCAATAATCACTTATTATGAACTTTCTCAGTACTTATATAAGCTTAAAATCTGAAATAGCAGAACTAATATTTGAAGTTACATTTGAAAATGAATCATGAAACTTCAATGCAACACACTTACTTCTCTCATAAAATAGGCTCTGGTTCTGTTTCCCATGAAGCCAGTGGGAATTTTGCCATCTGAGCTCAGTAAGAGTGGGACAGGACCAAGAGGCATTTTGTTTCCCTGGGAATACTTCAGAATGTAGATTTCCTAACTTAATTTCTTAAATTTTCTTATATATAATCCTTTGGGATTTGACTTTTCTTTTTTTTTTTTTTTTTTTCCCACATGATCAACATTTACTGTAATTGGCACAAAACCATCTTTACTTTTACTTTACTGCAGGAAGTAGGATGGGAAACTGCTGAGGAAACCTGCTGGAGCTGAGTACTCATCCAGTCAGACTTTCCCAAGCTTCCAAGGGCAGTATATCCATGCCTACTCCAGTCCTTCTGTGTTTCCTTTACCTCTCCTTACCATAACATAAGCATCATCATGCTAGTCTCTTATTTCTGAAGCATGAAATTCTATTTTACATACACTGTTGAGAAATATTGAGACAAGTCAGTTTCATAAATCCCTATGTACTTGTTTAATTTGAGCATCTCTTACTGCTGCCAAAGCAGTAATCACTTGATTTTTTATCACCTTCCCTTTAAATGTTAAAACAACATTTATGCCTTCCTTGTTTTTGTGGCTTTGTTTTGTTTTGCTTTTTTTAGTTGGTAGTTTAAAAAGCTTCTAAAAAATAATGTTGACATATAAAAATGTCTGGAGTTTTCAAGACAGACCTGAAAGCCTCACCCTTAGTCTGTAGCTGAAACCTGGTAATCAGGTGACAAATATCCTCTGACAAATGAATATGCACACACCAGATCAGATTATAAATTAGTCTCCAAAAAGGATTTTTTTTGTGGTTATGTCTGAGCCGCTCAGGCTGTACAAGGAGACCTGACAGAAATAGTTTATGTTAGCTAAGTATTAAGATTAAATCTTGTGATACAATTGGATTTCATTTTCCCTCACTGAAAATCTCTTCTTAAAAGAGGCTGTTTAAAATACCTTAGAAGGTGTGAATTTTGATTAGAAATATACAGACTGTCTGCATACGTTAATTATAGAATTATAGAATCATACAATCATAGAATCATAGAATAGTTAGGGTTGGAAAGGACCTTAAGATCACCTAGTTCCAATCCCCCTGACATGGGCAGGGACACCTCACACTAAACCATCCCACCCAAGGCTCTATCCAACCCGGCCTTGAACACCACCAGGGGTGGAGTATTCACAGCTTCCCTGGGCAACCCATTCCAGTGCCTCACCATCTTTACAGTAAAGAACTTCTTCCTTATATCCAATCTAAACTTCCCCTGTTTAAGTTTTAACCCGTTACCCCTTGTCCTGTCAGTACAGTCCCCAATGAAGAGTCCATCCCCAGCATCCCTATAGGCCCCCTTCATGTACTGGAAGGCTGCTATGAGGTCCCCACGCAGCCTTCTCCTCTCCAGGCTGAACAGCCCCAACTTTCTCATCCTGTCTTCATACGGGAGGTGCTCCAGTCCCCTGATCATCCTCGTGGCCCTCCTCTGGAGTTGTTCCATCAGTTCCATGTCCTTTTTATGTTGAGGACACCAGAACTGCACACAATACTCCAGGTGAGGTCTCACAAGAGCAGAGTAGATGGGCAGGATCACCTGCTTCAATCTGCTGGTCACGCTCCTTTTGATGCAGCCCAGGATACGGTTGGCTTTCTGGGCTGCGAGCGCACACTACCGGCTCATGTTCATTTTCTCATTGACCAGCACCCCCAAGTCCTTCTCCGCAGGGCTGCACTGAATCTCTTCTCTGCCCAGCCTGTACCTATGCCTGGGATTGCTCCGACCCAGGTATAGGACCTTGCACTTGTCATGGTTAAACTTCATAAGGTTGGTATCGGCCCACCTCACAAGCATGTAGAGGTCCCTCTGGATGGCATCCCTTCCCTCCAGCATTATCAACGGAGCCACACAGCTTGGTGTCATCGGCAAACTTGCTGAGGGCACACTCAATCCCACTGTCCATGTCAGTTCTCTTACTGTTTAGGGTATGTCTTCATTATGTTTTCCATATGGCAACTGATCACTGTTTGCAGAAGTGAAGTTATGTATCTTCCATGTATAGTATGAAGCCTCTCTTTTGTCCAGGATACAACCCTAGTGACTTTCCCTAGGCTAAGCAATTCTGTCCTGCTTTCGGGTCTCCCTCCCAGGGCCATGTCACTGGATGATAACACCAGAATTTAAACAGAAGAATGGTGTTCAGCTATGAAGATTAGTAAGAACATAAAAATATTCCTGCATTTATTTTAAATAGAAACAGTTGAATTCCCATAGATTAAACAGTAAGCTACTGATCGAAAAGTTTTAGTTCTGCAGAGCAGGAATCTTGTTATTCATTCTCCTGAGATTACCAAAATACCACATATGCTCAACTTCCCTGTATGACTGTGCAAGATAAATACTTCTAAAGGGCACAAAGAAACAAATGAGAGAGCTTAAACTGTGGTCTCTCCAAAGAATGTTGAATATCATGTGAATATCCACAATAAAGATGAAGAATTAGTAACATTACTTTAGATGAACACTTAAAAAAAATCTCCCAAAGAATTTTTCTATGGACATACTCTCTGAGAATGATTAACTTGTGTTGTGGGGGAAATGAAAGGAAAAATATGAGGAGAGACCAGTATGACAGAAATACTCAGCTCAAAATAGAAGGCAACAAATATTTGAAGTTCATTTTATGACCCCAAATGGTGGGAAGAGGTAATAAGCACCTCTGAATTGCAGGTATCCAATTAAAAGAGAGAGATACTGTAAACAAATTCGGCAGCATATTTCACAGCATATGCTGTAAATACGTGCTCAGTTCATCATATTATTTAAAGGTGTACACCCTTTTGGCACTAAATGACACTATTAAGACTTAAAAATAGAACTTCTAAATGACATTAAGCATACTTACTTACTAAATCAAGACCATAGACAGAATCACCAAATTTGGAGAAGCCACCTCTAAAACAAAAGCTTTATAATTTCTTCTGCAAAGTGTTCAATGGCCTGTTTTTACATGACTGCAGTATCAGCTGAGGTGTTTCAAGATAACCTTGAATAAAACATCATAGAGAACTGCTTGAAGTGTGGCTTGTCTTGGGTTGAAACTAGCTGGCTGTGGCGTTACTGGCAGTATACCCACGCTGCAGCTGAGTGTGGTGTGAGTAGAATATTAATTCTGCTTCTTGGGAGAATTTTGGTATGTGATGGGGTTTTATTCCCCTTGTTAGTTAGCTAGCCAGCCATTCAGTAGTGACTGAACAAGACAGAATAATTAGAGGTATCTTGCCATTACTTTTTATTGTACAGATGATGACTGAAAGATCTGGGAATTAGGATGGCAATTCAGTATAAGAAATTTGCTCTTGTGGTTGTTCTGTTGGGGACCACCACCCTCAACTCACCAGCTGTGCAGTGTATTGAGTTCAGGATGAATGCCCTGGCACATCCATGTTAAAGATACCTCAGGGGCTCCTGATTAGAAAAATTATCTGCCAGGTAGAAGAAGTAGCTTGACTCACTTTTAAGTTGTGTAGGGTCTACAAACCGGGTCTCTCAGTTTCTGAGATAGTGATCTAAATTAACCGCTAAGCTACAAGGTAGATATTGTTACCAGGTGCCTTCCATCATGCTTCTCTCCTGGCAAGTGAGATCCTAAGTGGCTAATGGTTCCTATCACCAACAGCAATTTCTTCAGGGTAAAAAGGGAGCATCCAGCTTATCAAGATTTCTGCCTCACAGGGTTTATATTTCCTCATCTAATGTACGAGTTGTTCAGGATACTAGTTCAACAGTAGGCCAGCAAACAGAATTGTGAGGAAAAATATTACTTCACTGAAGAAACCTAACTGGCAAAGCAGTCTTGGTATACTCTTAAGTTTATCATTCTATACCTGCATAATGCGTCAGAATACAGTGATGTATGGAACAGACACGAGAGCTGTACTGTAACAGCAAAGATCTGTATATACGAGAGATCTGTATGATTGAGAACCTTTTTAAAACATGACCAGTCATGCATCTATTATTATAAGACAGTTATAAAAATGTTATAACAACTAACTTTTCTTTCCTGCCACAGTTTGTGCCGTAAACACAGCTTGAGACAATACAAGCCCTTTGTATCATGTCTCTGAGCAGAGGAAGAAAAAATGTGTGATAGAACGGGTATTGCTGATGGGTTGTCAGTGTAATACAGAATTTTTCTATCCTAGAAACTTAGATATTAGCAAGCTCAACAAAGTGAAGATTATTTTTTTTTAAGTCTGCTATGAGAGGATTAGGTTGTCTCCTGCATTCAATTGTTTTAGTGTTTGGGTAGATTTAATTTATTTTTAAGTAGAAGTGTGATGAGAGAGATTTACCTGTAAGATTTATTTTAAGGTACTTGGAGTATTTAGGAATGAAGAAAGCTCAACTTCTTGCCATCTTGACCTCAAAGAATCAAACAATGGAATAAAATTTCTGCCATAATGCTCAGCTAGTTTTAAAGTAGCATATTTTCCTATAAGTACAAGTATAGCTGCAACTTGTCAAGAGCTGTAGACATGTTAAGATGCTGAAAATTATATACAATTAGCAATGCATAATGGTAGAAGTATTTAATTATTTTGGCAGGCAATTTTTCCTGGACATGTAGCTTCATGCATCAACAATGTATTGTAATTAATCCCAATTATCTTTTGTACCTTTAATCCACACATTAGGGCACAGGTCTTTGTGGTTTGGAGAAGTCACTTAGTACACATTTGCTATGGAAAATGAGTGACGCATGAATATTACATTGTATTTGGGCAGTTCCTGAAATGAAAGCGTAACAAAGTCAGAGAAAATGCAGCTACAGTGACAAATTCTGGCACTGGTTCTCACTGCAGAGCCAGTAATTAAACAATTCAACAAGTCCAGGATTATGAAGAAGAATTCAGACAAGTTAAGTTAAATCAAACTCTGAAACCACTGAACTGCCTGTTGCAACCTGCCTCTGGCATGCCGTACTGCATGATGCTGTTCCCCAGTATTCCGGAAAGTGGTCTTTGTGGAGTACTGCTCCACTTTAAAACAGTATTGCCCTGGCCTGGACTTTTTAGTTTCCATACCTGAGTGGGCTAGAAGAACCTAATTTGTGTTATCTTGGTTCATACTCTTGCACTAAAAGAC
Source organism: Lathamus discolor (assembly GCF_037157495.1). Classification (NCBI taxonomy): domain Eukaryota; kingdom Metazoa; phylum Chordata; class Aves; order Psittaciformes; family Psittacidae; genus Lathamus; species Lathamus discolor. The sequence continues at coordinate 46,768,012 of NC_088884.1, read as the reverse complement.
AAAAGAGTAAGAACTGAAAACCATTGAAAAACTGGTGCTGAGGAAAAAAATGGCAAGGTGAAATACATTAGATATTTTATCTTGAAGCAAAACAGATACCTCTGCTGTACAGCTTAGCCAACTGTGCCTTCATATGCAATTTTTTGTAGATACGAAAATAGTTTGCCCTCAGAACTGCTTCATGATAGAAGTACTGCCCTCCACAATATTGAAAAGGACTACAAAACAGTAATGGAAAATTAAAACAAAACCCAAACCGCTAAAACAACAGCCATCAGCATACCTTCTCCAAACTTTAACTAAAACAGAGTAAAATACCTGTAGTGATTCAGTGGTGTACTCTATAATGACAGGTTTACCAAGTAAGCTTGTGTGTGTCAAGCATTCACTACAAATCTCGGTCCACCTACAAGAGAAGTTTCCTAGTGATTTTAGGATCTTCTGCAAGAAATACGTGGATGAGGTCTCATACATCTTTGTTCAAAGGATCTCTTGAAAGACTAATCAGATTTTCTGTGTTCTTCAATGCAAACCAAACCGAAATGCATATGAATTAATTTCAACTTGCTGAGTAGAGAAAAAGCTAGTGATCCTTAAACATGTAGTGGGAAAACAGAGCAGCCTGACAGGTTTTAAAATTATATGGAACAACTTTCACATGTACATGTATGAATGAAACACTGGAAACACTAGAAGACCTATTAAGAGTGCTAATGAAGAGCTAATTCTGGCCTATTGCTTGCTTCTAGCTTGTAAACGACATCCATTTTGGTACAAATTTCAAGAAAATTAGAACTGCAGATATTTCAAAACATTTTATCTATCTTTAAATTGCTTCTTTCTACAAGTTGCCAAAGGGGTACCATAGAGCTCATTGAGGGGTGATATACAATACAGCATGAGTCGTGGAGACATAACAAAAGAATAAACATTTCAAAGATGAATGATGACAATGTTTATTCTGGTCTCATTCAAAATACTCATATGCATTTTTATTTTATGTAAGATGAAATTAAAATGGCATCTACACATGAATATTGACAATAGTTAGCATACATGAGTATAAGATAATTAAAATCTTACGGGTAAAACTGTTTGGGATTATGATTTCATGTGGCCTAGTCAAGCTAAGGCACTGTTAAATTAGAAACAAATGTCTTGGTGCATAAGCTCTTCTGCCTCAGAAGATCTGCAGCAAATGAGTGATACATAGTATCATAGTATTTTGTATTTTACATTTATATGAGGTTCAGTGAATATCATTCTTGGCCTCTTTTTGGCATGACAACCATATAAAAAGGCTTATTCAAATCCTAGTATTTCTTAATTCTTTTTTAGGTGTCCTAAAGCCATCTTGTACAGGAAACTGATGTTTGGATGTTAGAAGCAAAATTAAGTAAACTGGAGTTGAAATATAACTGATTTATGCAATTTTTCCTCAATTGTATGTCACTGTAGCAAGCATGGGGTGATGTTGCCCAGAGTAAATGTCTGAAGAAGCCTCTAATTAACAGGCTGGTCGTTGTGAGCTATTACCAGTGCTGTAGCAGAGCTGTAGCAGAGGAATCCTAAGCAAACTCTGTTCCTCAAGGAATCAGGATGAGATAATATTCATCACTTGTGTTGGTGCTTATTTAAGTGACCCATGCAGTGATCATTGCTTATTGAGCTGTGACTGAAAAATAGTGTGTTGCAACAGCTCTCATCACTGAACACCTAAATGAATAGACACCAAGGGCAGGAATCCTACCTGCACAATACATCTCCTCTAGTCATCCTTATCTCTTGTAATCAATAGAGAGAAGCTGGGCATCTCAGGAACGGTTCACCTTACCCTGAGGTGATTGCCCAAATCACCCCAAGGTGATTGGCACTGCAGTATTGACTGTTTCTCTCATTTGGTTACAAAAAACAAATCCCCTGTCTGTGTCTGCTGCAGCCCACTGAATTCAGCTGTGAAGCATCCCATCAGTGCTGTTTGCCTTTAGAGTCCACACCTGCCACAATGGTCCATCACTACCTGTTTTCAGCACATATGTTTCTGTTTTGAGCTCTTATATTGTTTTAGCAGAAGGACGCACAAAAAGAGTTAGTTAGTTTTACAATGAAGAATATGCTCCTGAAAGCTCTGTTAGATTTTATGATACGAAGGTGGTGGAAACAAGTCATGTCTTGAAATGCGCTTGTCTAAAAATTAAAAATAAATGTAAAATTAAATACAACACAGCATTTATGTTGTTAAATATGTAAAAAAACATATGCAAGCATAATATAAATTGTATATATATGTGTCCTGCGTATCAACACTTATGACCCATGTTTATACTCTCATATACAGAAATATTTTCATTACAAAAATGAAGAAAACAACAAATGTTTGAAAATTGTGACCAAAAATCTAAAAAAAAAAAAAAAAAAAAAATTTTGGGTCCTTCCAGCACAGACAGGTCACCTTTTCAAGCTTTTCTGTAGTAGAAGAGCTGGAAGTTAGATGGGATTTTGGGCAAGATGTAGATTTTCTACAGACCCAAATATGTTATATTCAACACTGGGGTAAAAATTATTATTTGTTTATCATTTATCTAGTTCTAATATATGCTGTTTATGCTTGGGTCTGTACTCTTCCTATGGCAGAAATATTGATTGGTAGATCCTAATTAAAGAGAGCTTGAATTTCAGCTGTAATTTTTAAGAATGTTTATAATGCAAACACAAAATTAGATTATTTTTAAAATGTATAATCTAAATTGTTGAAAAATATACAAAAATGTTTTGCTGTATCAATTAATTGCACATGTGTGCACATATCACAGCTCTTGAACAAAAATAATATTTTAAATTTTTCTGACATTTCATTTCTTAAAAAAACCATAAAAATCTGTATTATATTAAAGTACTTCATACCTAAAATGCTTTATACAATTTACTTTTATCTAATAACTACAAGAATAGAATGAAGGGGAGATCAAAGACCATATTAGCTACTACACGGTGTCTCCTTCCCATCATTTGCTGCAGTAATAAGCAGTTGGAGCATTGTGATGAACCTGGGCTTCAAATCCTTTTCTGTATGTAATTTTAAATGATGTCTCCTATGTAACACAGAAAATGTCCTCTTCAATATTTTAATACCATGAATGACCAGAATTAGAAAACATTGTGAAACCATGTTTAATATGCATGTAATTATTCTGAATTTTACAAAGAAGAGACTTGTTTGTAAAAGGACTCATGCATCATGAACTGACCAAAAAGAGAAATAAAATGCTTAGAACATTTCTTCAGGAAGTTGCAGCATGTCAATATAAATACAGTAAACCAAGATTTGAATTTTTGCCTTGCTGAATTTTCTATAGGTAGGAATTTATTTGTTTCAATAAAAGCATTTTGGTTTTATTTATTTATTTATTTAATATAAATATATAAATATAAATAAAAAAAGGTGGGGATGGTTTTAAAATGCTTTAGCTTCAGTTTTCATTCGAAGTTAAGTGATCCAAAATGAAATCATATGCATATTACCTATTCAGTATGGCTGAAATAACAACTTTCTGTAGAGGATAGATGTACCAGTATTAACTGATAACAATCTGTAGGCATGGGCAATTTTCTTTTTAGTTAGTTTAAGTTAAAAGCAAAGTCACCTGCACTTGGCATCAACTGTAGTTTGTTAAGGGACATATATTCTTCTGAATACTCAGTGATTAATCAGAGAAATGAACTAGAAAAGAAAGGTAGCTGTGCCAGAATTAATGCTTTTATAATAACGAAATATCAGATACATCTCTACAAAAAAACCTGCAGTATCAGACTGTGTATTATAAAAAAAACCCAAACAAAACAAAAAAAAAAAAAACAAACCAACCCCAAAGAAACCCACCAAAACCAAAACAAGTATTGTCTGTAAAAGAATCTATCCAGCTATCTGCAACACAGTGATCTCTGTAGTTATTATTGGACTAAGTGTGAAAAAATGGCACAAGTAACAGATAGGAAGCAAATAAATTATACATGCCTAAGCTTCTCTTTGCCAAAAGGATGGTTACTTCACACAGTGCTTGCCAGGGTATGCTTATTTTCCCGATGACTTTTCAAGATGTGAAGCTATTAAAATAAATAATACAGATGGATTTAAATTTTCAAAAGGACCTGATTCCACAGGCTAATTGCTTATCACTTTTTAATAATCAGAATCTTTTAAAATAAACTACTAAAAATATTAGAATTGCAGAAGCCTGGTCACTTTTAGAAAATGATGCTGTCATAAGAATCATTCAAAAACCCCAGAAACGTACTACCTGAATCTTAAAGATATTTCATGATCAAGGGTGTGGTTAAAGATTCTACAAAGAATCAGTTGTATTCAATACATTTTCAGAGACTACCCTGTGAACTGTCTGCATGGTTCATTGGACATAGCAGCCTTTTTTTGTCTTGGGCAGTTTGCAGGCTTGAGTAAAGTGTAAGATAACAGGATAAAAGGATATCTGTATTCAATAACTATTTCAGTTAATCAGCTTATGAAAGTCACTGGCACCACATAAGTTAGCATGGAGAAATGACAGCATGCAGAGAAGCAGAATGGAGTTAGCAGAAGCTGAACATCAAATCTTAAAGAACCAGTGACTGATGAGGGAAGCATGTGACCCATGTTACGGTCAGAATGAGAGCAATAATTAGGAGGATTGTAAAACATCAAGGTCTTCAGAGCACAGAAACACTCACTTCTTACATTTTTCAGTGCATAAGATTCAAGCTGAATGTTAACCCCAGTTCTGCAGTACTTAGTGGGAATAGATGTGCTGTTGCAGTGGCCAAGCCTTGCAGCTGCATTTGAATTAAGTCCCAATGAAAGGCAATCCCCAGTTCTCAAATGCAAAGATACTTCTAAAATAATAATAAAACCAAACAAATAAAGAAAAAGAAGCAGGATAAACACACAAACTTTAATTAAGTAGAAAAGTGTTCTGCAAAGAAAGGTATTTCTATGCTACACAATTAAGTCAGGGTGCAAAGCAGTCAAGATTGCTGGCAGACCTTCTGAAAAATCTGTAGGTTGTTTCATTGTATCACCCTGATGTTGCTAACCAGGACTTCTAGTATAGGCAAGTACACTGTGCTCCTCACCTTTACAAATTACTCTGGACATTGCTAAACTCTAATTGTTAACAGTATTTGAAAGAGTGGGTAACAGAACCTTAAGAAAAGCCACACGGACAAAAAGGCAATTTCAGTACCCTCCAATAGCAGCCAAAAGTGGGTATCTAGTGAAGGGTGAAAGGACACAGGGAACATATACGTTCCCAAAAAAGTGTAACAGTCCCAGTCATCCTCTTGGCTTCTGGTCATCTCCCATGTCAAAGGCCTTGAGCTTTTCCTGCCTCTCCCTCCTCCCGTCGGTTCCCAGCCAGCTGCTGGGGCTGCTCAGCTGCTTCTGAAATAATGAACTACAGCAGCTTACAGCCTGTCATATTAAGGTAAACCACCACCAATTCCAGTTTTCTGTAATGTGTTAGGTTGTCTTTTGTGGCAATTCAAAAGCAGCTGCTTGAGCAGCTTAATGGTCTCTGCCCCACCGACCCCTGCAATGCACACATACCCATGGTTTAGGGTTCACTGGCAACTGTGTTGTGCTGTGAATTGCACATGTCCAGCTGTGGAACTTCTTGGTTTCTTTAGGAGAAGCAAGTATGCTGCTAGCTAAGGGCAGTATTGACATGTAATATGATGACTAAAAAAAGTCCCACAACCAGACTGATTTGCTACATCATTTTTGATTAAATATTTATTAGTTTATAATGCTTGGTAAGCATGATGGCTCAGGAGTTACAATTCACTGTGACAGACATAAGAATTAATATTTTATCACCTATAAGCTGTCAGGAGGCTGAAATATTGGTACCAGTTACAGCTATTAACTTTGCTTCATAATGAGGTATTGTTGTTACTGACTTTAGTATGCATTGCAATGAAAGGGACATTACTTACTGTATGCAGTGGAGCCATATAGTTTTAAAAGGATTATGATTACTAGCAGGAATATAGAGTCCATTAAGGTTTTATAAAATAATGTAATATCAAAAGAAATTCCACATTCTTTTGCCTTGAAAGAGAATGTAAAATATTTAAACAATCCATCAGACTTCTCTTTACTTACAGTTTGAGAATGAACAATTCAAAAACTGAATGGCCTTATCTTTAAAATATTATGTGTTTTATAGACATAAATGACTTCTGAACTATACCAGTAAACAAGTTCATATAATCATATAGCACAAAAAGACACAGCAGAAGTATAAATGCACATGTTGAGCATTTCTCGATTAATTGTCCATACCCCACTATGGGTACTTACTTATTTTACCAACAAAATAAAAGATATTTTGTAGCATAATGAAATCAACTACAAAATAAGAAGACAGAGTAGTCACATGCGTAAAACAAAACGGGCACCAAAATTTAACTGTAGGCTTAAATGTGAACCTCTACTTCAGATACTTCAAGATTAGTGAACTTTAAGGTCTATGTTGAATTGGAAATGAGTATGTGAATGCGTGAAAAGGCATAAAATGTTATTTACTGTTGAGACCATTAACTGTGATTTATAGATAATTATATTTTGAAAAGTATGTAAAAAGCAGTCTGTCTGCCTCAAAAATATAAGCCAAGACTGAGAAGAAATAACAGGCATATGTATTCTTATATTATTATTTTCACCTCTTAGTGTTTTAGCTCACTTCTATAGTCCCTATTTTCCTTTCCTTCTATTCTTTTTACATCTATTATTTATTTTCTCATAAAATACTAACAAGTATTTCTTGCTCTAGCTGTACTTTAATAGAAAACCAGAAAGTTTTTATCTTTGAATTTCTATAGATTTAGCGTCTAAAAATGGTCTTGTGACACTTGAGTACAATGGAAAAAGGAAGGAAGTATTAGTTTAAAATACAAAGTATAGTATACATATTGAAAGAATATATTTATGAGATATAATGTTAAACTTTGATGTTACAGACATCAGATTTTCTGATATTTATTTATAATTTGTGTCCAGTTTTTCTGGTAGTAGGAGCAAAATCCTGAAAAAATCATCCCAAATATTGTGATTATTTATGAGCTACAAAGATATTGTAGTATCATGTATCTTTGTGTCTTGTCTATGCCTGTATACAAAAGTAAAAATAAACTAGATGAAGCAGAGAGCATAATTTCTTCTTATCTCTCTTGTCAGTGTAGCTTATGCTATTCAGTATGTTATTGCATAGGCTAAGTCTTGATGTTAAAGAATACTAAGGAAACATAAGACTTCAAAGTAATCTTTCAAAATGACATTGTCTCAACAACTTGAGACCTAGTTTTCGTGTTTCTTAAAAAAAAAGGGGGCAAAAAAACCCCAAACCAAGCAACAAAACACTTCCATCCTTTTAAAATAGTTTTGAAAACAGCTAGAAATTTTCTTTTTTTGTGGTGAGAAAGAAACTGTCTTTTATGTTTCCTGAGAAGTCATATTTGGAATGTATTAAACAGAAAACTGAAGGTGAAAAATTTGATTTCAGGAAGTTTCTAAACTAACAGTGAAGTTGGAGATGACCTGACTGGCGAGTAGAAGATTATCGATCATATCAGACAAAAGAAAGAAAAGCACAAAAGAAAGAAAAGTGAAGACTCTTCAAAATGCAGCCATAAAGTTTACGTTAACTTTTAAATGAATTACTAGAGGGGATTACATTTTATGTGTTCACTATGAAAGACAACCAAAGCAATGTAGCCTTCTGAGATGTAGATATATTAGTGTACATAAATATATTGCAATACACCATAACTATGATGTTATGGATCGCAGAGTAAGATGGAGAAGCTCAAACTACCTTTACATGGCCTGGTTAAAGGAAGGCAAGAACTTCAGCTACAGCAGCCTGGAGCACAGTGCAACTGACCCAGGACACAGGATCCCCTGGCAAACAGCAGTTGCCCTACATGTGTGTGACTGCCTCTGCACGAAGTTCTCATATCCATAACCCAGGACGAAGTGACTGCTCTATAATTATGTTTTTTGAAAAGTCAGCTGGTCAAACTAAGCAGTTGACAGACAATTTTCAGTAGAACAAATAAATCAATAAGCTACAAGGCAAGAGAAAACATCAGTGAAGAATCAGTTTGATAAATACAGCTGACCCTTTAAACATTGCGTATGAAGCTAAAAAAGACACATATAAAGTCCTCACATCCCACCCTCTATACTGGGATATAAACCTAAAATTTGAGATTTATTTTAGAGAGAGAACTGTCTAGATGTTGTGGTTTAATGCCATCTGGCAATGAAGCCCTACACAGCTGCTCACTCTCCCTGCCCCTGGATGGGAAAATAAGCAGGTTGAGATAAAGACAGTTTAAAAGGTAAATCAAAGCACACAATCAAAGTAAACCAAGGAAATCTCTCACCACATCCCATCGGCAGGCTGGTGTTCAGCCATCTCCAGAAAATCCAGGCTTCATCACTTGTAAAAGTTACTTGGAAAGACAAACTCCACCATTTCATTCCCCTCTTTCTTCTTCTTCCCCCAGCATTATCTGCTGAGTGTGATGTCATATGGTATGGAATATCCCTTTGGTTAGTTGGGGTCCACTGTGCTGGCTGTGTCCCCTCCCAACAAATTGTGCACCCCAGGCTTACTCACTGGTGGCATAGTGTGAAGAGAAAAAAAGCCTTGACTCTGTGCGAGCACTGTTCAGCAATGATTAAAACATCTCTTATCAGCACTGTTTCTAGCACAAATCCAAGACATAGCCCCATATCAGCTATTACGAAGAAACTTAACTCTACCCACCCAAACCTAGCACATTCTCCACCCCTTATTCCGTACCATTTTTGTTATGCTTAGATACCACACTATCCAATTCAACCTCATTAACCACCACTCCTGTCCCCAATTTTTATATCATTCAAAGATATCATTCCCTTAGTCTGTGGGCTACCCTTGTGAAATGTCTGTGAAATGTCTTTAAAATGCTCATTGAGTTCACTTAATACATGACTTTGGCCTCCATATATTACAGTGGTCACTTAGGACAGGAGAAATGTTGTGTTGCGTGGTTATTGTGCACAGCGGTGTCTGTAAAGAGGCTAAACGCGCGCGCACACACACATGCTTCTTTCACAACTACTTCCACTTTATTCACTCAAGCATGGTAATACATAGCATACAGATATGGGTCTGAGCCATGAAGCCGAAGAGCAACTGCATCATTCTAACAGTGACTATTTTCAGTCACTATAAATTCCATTCTATAAAAAAAATCACTCCCCAGGCTTCTTCCCAGAATGACCTTGCACCCAAACACTCCCTGGCTTACTCAAGGCCCAAGCGCACTCTCAGCAATTCTTCTTCCTCTTTAGTGTCACGGTTTAAACTCAGCCAGCCACGCAGTTTTTCTCTCTCTCCCCACCTTGCTCCCACCCGGCTCCCAGAGGGATAGGGAGGAGAATTGAAAGAATGTAAGTCCCACGGGTTGAGATAAGAACAGGCCAGTAACTAAGGTATAACACAAATCACTACTGCTACCACCAATAATAACAACTATAAGGGAAATAACAAGGAAAGAGAATACAACTGCTTACCACCCACTGACTGATACCCAGCCTGACTGAGCAGTGATCCCGCCCTTCTGGGTAACTGCCCCCAGTTTTACATCCCTGGCATGACGTGCTGTGGTATGGAACACCTCTTTGGCTAGTTTGGGTCAGCTGTCCTGTCTCTCCTTCCTCCCGGCTTCCTCTCTTCCCTGGCAGAGCACTCAGAAAGTGCTTGGTCAGACTAAATATTACTAAGCAGCAACTAAAAACATCGGTGTCATCAGTGTTTTTCTAGGCTGAAAGTCAAAACCACAGTACTGCACCAGCCACTAAGAAGGAGAAAAATGACTGCTACTGCTGAACCCAGGGCAGTATCCACCCCTTAATCCATACCATTCACGTCATGCTCAGATCCCACATTTTCAATATACCATCACTCTTATCTCATATATATATATACATCCACAGGGAGAGAGAGAGAGATATCATTCCTTGGTGCATGGACCAATCTCTATAAGGCTGCTGAGTCCATCCGGTCCATGATGTCAGGCTCCATCCCTTGTAACAGTCTTTCAGAGCAGGAGAGCATGTGTGCAGTGTTCACACTTGTCAATAACCTGGGCAATAGCGTCCATTGCTAAATCCACCCCTCGATCACGAGTCCATCTGTATGTTGCATCTCTGTCCTGATGACCTGAAGTGTCATGGGCCCACCAGGCTCAAAATAATTCACTGTCCCCTTCAGCAGTTTCTGCAACTTGTCACTGGGGACTCCATACAGCTGCCTTCCATCTCCGACACTTCCAAAGCACTGGAAGGGCCCAGTGGACTAGATACTCGCCCATATTGTCCCCCACACCCTGCCACTCATGACTGTCCCACCTCAGGGAAAATCTCATCGTCCTTTTATATCATTGTCTAATCCAAGACAAGACCCAAACTCGACTCCGCTTAACTTTCGAGATCAGATGAAATGGTCACGGGTAAAACATGCTCTGTATGTGTGCCAACATGGCGATCCCCATCACAATCAGCAAACAGGTCTCAAGGATACCCAAAGGCTATTCAAAACTTTCAGAACTCTCATGACGCTGCTGTATTTGTCACTGGGGCTGGTGCAGCTGCTATGTTTGGAGCTGGAGTAGCTGCGCTGTCTTCTGCGGTCGGACATTGAGTAGCTGCTGTACTTGTTGCAGGTGTTGGTGTAGCTGCTGTGCTTGGGGTTGGTGTAGCTGCTGTGCTTGGAGTTGGAGTAGCTTCATTATCTGTTGTAGGCAGAGTCTGAGTAGATGCTGCACTTGTCACTGGGGTGTGTGGGAATGTCTCCCTCTTAGTCTGACCAACCAAAGAGGGGAAAAAAGATGTGTAATTGCTATACACTTCTATTATATACCTCCCAAAGTATAGAGGTGGTGACCACACTGGGAATGCAAGCCAGATCAGTTTCACGATCAACGAGTCTATTGTATTACAAATCATTACCATAAAGTACAGTAAAACAAGAACCTTTCCCCATGCCCCCCAGCTGATAAACACTAAAACAGCAAATACTGGCTGTAAGTAAGTCACTACATGCTGAAACTGTGAGAGCAGGAGCAACAACTTTGGGAGCTGATAAATCAGCATTATGAAGAGTGACTATTAATCCAAAACAATGAATGCTTATCACAAATACGATTAGGTACACTTCGGTCAGATCTGTCATTATCTCAACCCTCCATGTCCCATGTTGGGTGCCAAAAAGAACTGTCGTGTTTTAAACTCAATTAGACACACAGCTCGCTCTCTCATTCCCCCCTTCCTTCTCCCCTGCTCCCGGAGAGATAGGGGGGAGAATCAGAAGAATGTAACTCCCACAGGCTGAGGTAAGAACAGCCCAATAACTAAGGTACAACACAAACCACTACTGCTATCAACAATAATAATAATGATAAGGGAAATAACAAGGGAATAGAATACAACCTCTCACCACCTGCCGACCTATACCCAGTCCGACCCAAGTAGAGATCTAGCCCTTCCGGGTAAGTGCCCCCAGTTCTATATCCTGGGCATGACGTGCTGTGGTATAGAATACCTCTTTGGTTAGTTTGGGTCTGGTGTCCTGTCTCTGCTTCCTCTCGGCTTCACCTCCTCCCTGACAGAGCATGAGACTCAAAAAGTCCTTGGTCAGAGTAAACATGACTGAGCAACAACTAAAACCATTGCACTGCTTCTTGTAAGGCTTGTCCTCCAGTGTTTCCTACTATAGTTATTCCTGTAATATGCAACTTAAATAATCAGTTACAACAATTTAGTCCATACTAGCTACTGTGAAAAAAACACAGTCCAGCTCAGCCAAAACTGTACACTAGATCACCTAATTTTATCCTTACTTAAAATTCATTAATTAAGATCACAGAATCATAGAATGGTTAGGGTTGGAAAGGACCTTACTAACATCTAGTTCCAATCCCCTGCCATGGGCAGGGAGCCCTCTCACTAAACCATGTCTCCCAATGCTTTGTCCAACCTGGCCTTGAACACTGCCAGGCACGGAGCATTTACCACTTCTTTGGGCAACCCATTCCAGTGCCTCACCACCCTCACAGTAAAGAACTTCTTCCTTATATCTAACCTGAACTTCCCCTGTTTAAGTTTTGACCTGTTAACCCTTGTCCTATCACTACAGTCCCTGATGAAGAATCCCTCCTCAGCATCCTTGTAGGTCCCTTTCAGATACTGGAAGGCTGCTACAAGGTCTCCATGCAGCCTTCTCTTCTCCAGGCTGAACAGCCCCAACTTTCTCAGCCTGTCTTCATATGGGAGGTGCTTCAGGCCCCTCACCATCCTTGTGACTCTCCTCTGGACTTGATGTAAGATGGATAGATATTAAAGCAAAATGAATTTTGGCAAATATTAGACGTAATGTTTTGTCTACACCTTGAACAGAAATGAGATAATAAAAGGTAATAAAAGATACTAAAAGGTGCTTTAATGTATGTTAATAACAATTTGTGAATGACCATATAAAAATTTAATGTTTTCCTAGGGGTGAGTAAATAACTAAACGATAAATTTTTCTATTTGGTTAGCATTCTTTGAAATTTAAAAAAAAATTCATTAAGACAACACAGATACCATGAATCATAATTACAATGGACATAAGTCATTAACTTCCAACAGTGAAAATAATATTGGAACACATTAACAGACTGATAAAAGGGTTGTGAATATAATACGTATTTAGTTATTTTTAGCAAATTTGTTTACCTTTAATTTTGCTGGGCTGTACTTTTAATAGGAGATCTTTTTCCTCCCTTAGAAAAGTTAAATGGAAAGAAACCTCAGTCTTCTCCATGCTTTGGTTTAGTTTATTTATGTTCATTTGCTGAAATGAAACTTTAATTTGCAACATCTTATGGCTGAATTCAATCTTGTATAACTCTTGACTTTGGTGGAATTACACACAGAAAGATTGAAGAAGTGAGATATAGTTAGTTTCTTTGACTTGCCTGTTACTACCTTTCTTATTGATAATATAGGACAGCAATTACTTTGAACTTTACTGCATTTATCTTCCTATGGAATGAATTGGAAGGCCCAAACCTCTAAAAAACTGTGCTCACTCATACTCATTCCACTAATGACACATAGAGATGCAACTTTATTTTTCATGTAGCACTTTACTAAATAAAGCAGTCACAAGAAAAGTGGTACCTCCCAGGCTGTTATCAGTCAGAAACAGATGGAAAAATTGAGACTGTGATGCAAAACATATTAAACTGTAGATTTTTGGTGCATGTTTTCCCCCAGGTTCATTCATTTCATTTGATTATTTCATCTAGCATTTATGGCTTATCCTTCAGACTAAAAGCTTTTAAGGACACAGACTTTCTCATCAATTATTTTCAGACAGTGTCTAGCGCAATAAGACCCAGACTTTTTTCTAGGTGGTAACAAAATATAAACAAATGGTAAATACAGATAATTTAGAAGTAGTGACTACAAGCTGTCCTAACATGCATGCATGTATAGGAGTGAAACTTGAGTAACCACTGAATTAGCCCTATATTCATTTTTTGATGTGTCTGCTGACACGCCTGGTGTTTATTTTTTTGGTATATCTCCATGATCTTTTGCAAACCAACATGAATGAGCATTGCCTGACTCCAAGCAAGTCAGGTGCAAGCCTGCACTGACATGGAAGCCACGTAGCTGGGGATCTGGCTCACAACCTGCTTGTTTGGACAGAGATTACTGTCATCTGCCTCCAAAAGAAGTGAGGGAAACTCTTGACCTGCTTTAAGGCAAAGCATTTGCTGCTCCTTCTTGGGTCTGCAAGGGCTTACTTGTACTTGACATGATGAGATCAGGTGGGCTGTCTGGAGGGAGCTTGTGTCTTTCCTATGGGGACTACAGAGGCGAAAAGGCAACGGTAAGAGCTGATTACATACATACAGACTAAAGAGACTGCAGTGAGCAGCAAGGAACAGACCTCAGCCTTGCCAGAAAGTGCTTCCTAGGGACCAGAGCAGAGGTTGCATTCCTCAGAAGTTTGCTGAGGGACTGAGAGCAAGGGCAGACATTCAAGAACACAGCTGGCAGAAGGAGAGGGGTGTGCAACCCTTGGAGCTTTCGTTTTCCCCCTAATTTCAAATTTCTCTGTTTCAAAGATGGATATCTACATTCAGAATGGAATTTCTATTCTCACTTTACCAAATAAACTTTTGATTTTAAAAGTTTTTCGGCCCATGTTGGGAAATCTGAACATGTCTAAATCAAGGTTTGTTAGCCTACTGGAAAATATATTCAAAATATAAAAGTATTTATAAATAAAAATATAAAAAATATGAACTTTTACTAGGACTATGTGAAAAGTATAAATAACAAGAGGTCAAATGTTGTAGGACAAATTTCTTCAAGAGAAAGCCAGAACCTTCAAAACCACATAGAAAAACCACATGGTCAAATATGCAGTGTGTCTTGCACCTTAAATATTGTCAAGACTGTGGCTTGCACTTGCTTGGATGAAGAAATACAAACTTGCTCATGTGCACTTTTGCAGTGTGAAATGGTCTAAGAATGAACAGAAAAAAACCCATTGTTTTTTCGTTTACTTAGAACCTAAGTAATTAGTAATAAAAATACTTCAAAAGGACAAGAATCTGCATGAGTATTAATAAAATAACCCATCTTCTCTTTCTTTGCCTGAACACACATCTTAAAAGAATTTTCTTCACAGAAAGCCCCATTAATTTGCACTGGTTTATGTAACATTCTGATGATTAATACTAATTTTATATGGATAGGGGTGAAAAAAACCCTTTGTTCTGTGTAGTCATGATAAATATCTGCTGCCATTTTATAAAATGACCTACAGTTTGTGCTCATGTTGTTTTGTGGGAAGAGTATGCTGCTTTACCACAGTCCTTTCATCACCATGTGTCTCTGAATTTCTATTCTCACTTTATGCACATGCCACCTTTGCAGCACATTTGAGAGGAAGCTAGGAATTAAAAAACACTTTAGTAAAAAGATGGATTTATTAAGCTAATGCATGGATTGTGTCATTTGCCCTTTGGACCAATGGCTGTGAACAAAGAAGAGGAAATAGAACTTCACCTTCCTTGGATGCTGGTATAGGTATTGGCCTGTAATCTGGAAGATTCAGTGCTTTTGACCCAGGCAGTCATCAGGTGAAAACAGAGCCCAACAGATTGGGAGGATATGGAAGAACAGACTGAGATAAGTAGTAAGGATAGGTAAATATGCACATGAAATAAATATAGCAATTCTCTTTTTGCAATGCAACTTCAGAAATACAAGTTTCATTCTCTACCTGTTCTTTCTCAGACACAAAGGGTGAGAAATAAAGGTGTCATCAGAATTTCATAACAAACCTGATACAGTTATCTGATACAGGCACCAGACAGAGTTTTCCTGTAGACAGGAAGGCGAAAAAATTAAGTGGACTGAAAAAGAATTTTCCCAGGGTGTCTGTGTGATCCTGTGAAAATATTTGCAAATTATTGTTAAAAACAGAGGGGCATTCAATATATCAGGAAACCCTGAACTGAGAATTGAAAATTATGTAGCTAGTGAGCTCCTATTGGATTTCTGTGAACTAAAAGACCTATTTTGGAGGGTCAGGCAGCAATATTCTTGCATAAGAAGTGCAGTACAAATCTATTTAATTTTTCCCTTGATGAGAAGCCAAGACTACCAGGTTGTCTGTGCAACCTGGAAAAACTGTGCCAATGAAGCACCAAAATAAACTTAGCCCCTGCAGTTCTAACATGTCTGTTAAATGGAAAACAAAATGAAAGATCAACAGAGAAGTTATCAGAGTCAGTATACCTCTCATATGTCTCTTTTTGCTCTAGCTTCTTCTTCATAAAGGTTTGTTTCTCAGTCATAGCTCAGCTCCTCTGTATGCACGCATTATAACCCACACTTCAGTCACACGACCAAAAGAAATGTAAATGTAGCATTATTATTATCTGCATTATTTTTAATTATTTTTTCCCTGAGGTCTTTTAGTTTCAATAATCCAGACTTGCAAATGATGGGGAGTCAATGAAAAATGAGTATCTTGCTGAAGCCAATGCAGTAGGGCAGCGTATGAGTCAAGAGCAAAACAAGATCTTTTTAAACCTACTGCCCTCTTACAGGGAATCAGACTTTTGCAGGTATATTGTGAACTATTTATAAGAAAGTTTCTTTTCATTCAAGTCTAGGGTCTTACACCCTGCTATTTATCAGCTATATGAGCACCATGAGCTTTGTTGTTTTCCTTCTCACTCTTCCTCATACTGCCTCACTCTTCCCTCCGCTCCCCATTGCTAATCAACACATAGCCCTGGAAAATTGATTTGCAGTAACGGGCAAAGTGGCAATTTTTCTGGGGCCTTTTAAAAATTAGGTATCTGTAAGTTTACTTACAGATTACTTCCATAAACTGCTTTGAGCATTAGAGAAATGAAGTTGTTTTCTTAGGTACATGCATTTCTTCTAGCATTCGCACTTAGAAATCAGCCAAAAAGAAATTTAGTCTGCTGCATAACAGTCAGTTTTCAAAAATATGGCTGTGTTGTTACTCATTCCATAGATTACATCAGTTTTAAGATTCTGTTATTTCTATTTAATAGAATTTCACAGCATTTTCTGCAAGATTGTATGTAATAAAAATTAAAATTTATGTACATTACCTATGGTTTCTTTAACATTCCTGTAGCTTAAAAATGGCTTATCATTTCTTTACTTTACATCTTCCAGAAATGACTACTATAGCAAGTGACTCATGGGAAATATTAGTAAATATGCCTGAACAAAAAGAAAGTAAACTTGATGAAATACTCGCAACAGCCCTGCAAAGAAATCTCAAAATCATGCTAAATCCAATCTGAGAAAAGACCTCCTGGGTGACAATCTTAATAGGTCTCATTCTCACCAGGATTTCCCAAATCTCCAAATAGTGATGTTTCCTATACCTACAGCTTAGTTAATATCACGTTCTGATAAAGGATCAATCTGCTCCCATGTGGCAAATTTTCTGGCCCTGACTTAGGCATCTGAAGTGTCGAGATCCATAGTCAGATGAATTTATTTCCTCCTCAGGTGCAGCCTTTCTCCTGCTCCAAACACAACTGGCTTTTGCAGCCCTGTGATCCACTGTCTAGACGGATCTGATCAGTAGCATCCTGAAGTAGGGAAAGGAGGTGTTTGGAGCTATGTTGGTGGCTTCCCAGGCACCAACCATGGTTCCCTCACCAAGTGAAACAGGATATAGCAGAGTGCATAGTGCCTCAAAATTTAGTTAAGAGGGAAGTCAAGGGGTATGGGCTATGATGAAGGAATCTGCATTTAAAAATGATGATTTATCACATTTTGATGTTTGCCTGGGATTTACAAGTTGACATAATCGTGTACTCATCAAAATGTACTATTCCCTGACTCAAAATGTGGCTTACTCTAGGCTTATTCTAATATTCAGGTCAGAGCAAGTTTTGACAGTCACATAAGCAAGCTGAATGAGATGGGAGGAGTGAATGAAGAGGAAGAATATTTTAACTGTTAAACGGAGATAGCAACAGCATAATTATTGAACTTCACAGAGGAAAAAATATTAAATAGTGATAGCTGACTATCCAGGTGAATTCAACTATAAAATAGTCTTAACAGTTAGAAAATTAGCCTTGAAGTCATACAGGCATATTGAAATAAGCCTCTTTAACCTGCAAGATTCTGAAATCTCTTATCTATCTGGCTGATCAGATAAAACAGCTTTTTTTTTGTGAGATTCCTTGGCTCCTACAAACTTGCCATTTTTTTCCAACTATTTATGTTGCTCCACAAGCTCTGGTCTAAATTGAAAAGTTATTTTAAGATAGCGTGTTAATACTTTTCCTCTTAAACAGGAAGATGTAGCAAGCTGCTGTGCTAAAATTTTCTTGGTGAGGGATGAAGCTAAGTTCAAGAACAACATACTGCAAGGGCATGAAGTTAGGGTCAGTGTTTCTGACAAAAATGCTGTCTCAGACAGCAATCTTTCTATTTCAACATGAAAACAAAATTATATTGAAGTGGTAACACTGTTTATAAACATAACTTTGGGTTGTGTTCATTCCTTTCTCTTATCAATTTTTACCTTTCAGAGCACAGCTCCAAAAATGAATCGATCTCAAATTAATATTTCACATGCCTTTCTTACTGCAGTTATTAGGGTATATCGTGTAAGTTTCAGCTGTGGAAATGAAAAATAGATTCTTTGGAATGTGTCAGGTTATTCTCTGAAATCAGTGTTGACTTCTGCATTTCTGCACCCTTTCAAGTAATGATTTAGTAGTTTGGCTTTGTATTTTTTGGCATGCTCAATATCTGCTCATGTTTCTTTGTTTTAATAATAGGATTCTACAAAGACATGAAACATTCTAGAAATTACATGGCAAAGCCATCTGTAACGCCTGGAATATAAAAACTATAGAGGCAGCTTGAGTTTCTAACCATGTACAGTGAAATATTCCCTTGTTCAGATTTTCAGCAGAGGTATGCAGAATAGATTATGTTTTAGACAATGAAATCTTTGGCTATGATTCTCATACCTAGACTGACTTGGTCTGTGATTGTTGGCAACTTGTACTTGCTTTATGACAACAGTGAAATAAGAAGTTTTGAATATTGTTGTGACTCAAAACCATAAAACTATGTAGAAATGCTTAACAATATATTTCATAATTATCTAAATTTTCTTTAAAATGCTTGAAAGGAATATATATATAGCATAAATGAGAATTATTGTCTGCTTAATATACAAGAAAGTTTGCCCCTTATTACTTCTTTACCTGCACTTTGATCTTTCAGAACCATAAGTGCTTCTACCTTTGACTGATTACTTCACTTGTTTCTATCACATCTCTTGCATAGAAGCTTATAATGAATAATAGTACAGATTTTGTTATCCTACACTGAAAGATTGGAATTATAGTGCTTGTATCAGAGATACATACATGAATTTGAAGACAATACATTTCAGTGCAAAAGGGTGTTTTATTCTATGTGGAATTTTATTAATCTTATTCAGGTTTATGTTTAATACCCAAAACCTGCAGCTTATATTAATTTAAACCATTAAATCTGGTGAAGCTTTCTGAGCCAAGTTCTTAACGCCTTTGCAACATCTTGCTAGTTTGAAGACATCTCAAATGGAGCATGAGTTACGGTTGGTCACTTAAGACTCCTCTAACACCAAATATGAATGCAAAAAGGCCCTATTAATTTGACAGTTCACACATATGTGAAACTCACAATAACATAATAAATGATTTTTTTAGCCAGTATAAAACTCATAATCCTTTCATTCTATGATCTGCTGATTATAGTTCTATGCTTTCCTTTTTATCAGCAAGGCAAAGTTTATAGTATGAGAAAAAAAAATAAATTCCACTGTACCAGGCTCAGGAGCTCAAAGCAAAACTCAAAGTTGAACGGAGACTTGTGAAGAAAATATGTCAAGGAAAACTAAAGAAAATGCCTATGTTATTTCTTAATTATCCTTTGAGGATTCTCTTCAATTGTTTTCCTTCACTGCTAAGCAAAAGTACTTGGAGTGAGTACTGGCATGTTGTAAATGGGCTATAAGTGGTGCACATAAGTTTGCATATTGATGTTTGGTTTTCATATTTACTATCATCATCTTGGTAGGGAAATCTCTGAGTAAGGAAAGGGATGCATGTATGTATGAACACGTGTGTAAACAGAGAAAGAGACCACAACAGCAACCTCACTGCTGCAGGTGGCTGAGTCACAACAATTGCTCCACTCGCTTTTGGTGGGATTGCCTGCAGGTATCGTGCCATGGGTAAGTGTGGGCTTGCTGGTGCTCACACAGACCGCTGCATTGCCATGAATCATGGTGCAATATGCAAAACACAGTAAAGTCATAAGGAAGGTAAGTGTGATGCTTATCCAATCAAAAGATGTATGCTTTGTACATGCAAAGGGTAAGTGTTTAGGTTATACGCTTCAGCTATATTTTCACATGACACATCCTTCTCCTTCCAGTGAAGACTTTTACAATTTATGAAATTCTGCTAAGTAGCAGCAATAATAACAAGGAGGACAGCATATTCATAACTTGCTATGATCGTTCTTCAGGGTTTGAAATAGTTTGAAGCAGATGTCTAAAGAATATACTTCTTGATCATGAAAATCTGTTACTAATGGAAAACTTTTTTGTTCCTTATACCTGCATGTATGCAGTAACTGTATAGCTGGTTAGTATCTTTAGTATCTTAATATGTTTCTATAAAGAGAAAGTTAAAAAGCAGAACTATATTGTTAAACCACTGTCAAAACTTCAGAATGACATGGTATTTTTTCCCTAGACCTCATATCTCACTCTCTTTAACCCCCCTAAACCTGCAAATTTAATTCTAAAATCATTTGGGGCATTGTTTCTCAGCAACCACTTACTACCCTGTCATACAGCACATGCTGTATGCAACCATTTTGATTTGAACTAAATTTCACAGACCAAGTTAGAGAAGAGGTTGAACATCAGGATAGGTCTTTGAAAAACAAACTGTATAGTAAGCAGAGAAAAGAGAATAAAAGAGAAAAGAATGAGGTAGGAGGAATAGGAGGAATAGGTATCCATCTGGCTTCCTGCCAGATGGAGTTCTATCAGAAACCAGTTTACTCTTGCTACCAAAATGCACAGCATTAGCCAAACATAAACAAACCTTCAGTTATGGAAAGCAGAAGCAGCTGAACTGAATTAATCAGTTGGGAGGGAAAAAAAACGTAAAGACAAAAAGCTCTTTCAGCCAAGCTAAGACATGCAGAGCAACATGTGATGCTACACTGAACTTTGAACATAATGAAATATTCCTATCAAGGTGTTAAAGAAGAAAAAAAAAATCCAAAGCTAAATGAAATATTTAGATGCACTCTGATGTTTTTCATGAAAGCTTAAAATTTCTGGAGCTGATGTGAAGTATTTCACTAAATTATAGCTTTAATGAAATACATGTTTTAGCTGACAAATTTCAGTGAATAAGTATTGAGTCCATATTACTGCTTTTACCATTGCTGATGTTTTTTCTCCTCCCTCTTTTCTCTCCTCCCTCTTTTCTCCTCACTCTTTGTCTCCATGCTCATTAATATCTGAAAATATCTTTTATTTTGCCATCACCATTATAGTGGGGATCATCTGGTAAAGGATTCAATTATCTCCACTTCTTGTTATCTGCGTGCACAGCCACGACATGGGGGCTTTTCTCTGCCTCTGCATGGGTTTGAGTATCAGTGGGTTTTGGAGGGAAAGAATCTGCATACTCTGACTAAAATTTTTAATAGCTTTTGGCCAACAGACACTTTGTAATTAATGCTTTTTTATTCTGTTTTCAGGCTTAATTCGGCCTGATATAAAACAACTTGTAATTGCTAATGAAGTCTAAGCTTCCCTGTTTTTTACAATGCACTTTAGAACTGATGTATTTAATTTTTCTGCTTGAGGATAATTATTTAAAGAAACGTTGATTTGTAAAAATTTCTGAGTAGTTAGAATTTATGAACTAATTTTTGTGAATATATCTTTTGCCTGCAAATGTCCTTGTAATGAGGAAATACAGCTGTATGTTTGAAATTACCTAAGCCAAGAATCAGTTCCTTTCTCGTCTGCAGACGAGAAATTCTTTTTCATAAGTAACTTCAAAGGTTTCAAACTTTGGTTTTGTTCTGTATTAGCACATCCCAAATTTTCTGAACTTTGGGTATTAAAAAAGTTCCAGCATTCAAATGTATTTCTCATATTTTACAATGCAAGAGCATAAATCTAAAGCTAAGCTATATTAAAGCTAGTTTATATTTTAAAAGGCATTGTGTCATCTTTAGATGACTTGTGAGCAAAGTATAGAAGGTTCGTTGTGCTCCACATTGCATAAGCAAAGAAGTGCCCTTCTCCCACATGATCTGAAAAACTGGGTGAGGTATAAGTGATTGAGTTTTAGGCTCAATACTTAAACTTATTACGACATTTACACATACAATGGCTTATGATTTATAGCAATACAAAGAATTGCATAATTTAAAAGTTTCTTAAATGGAAGGACTAATTTTTAATTATTTTTTTTTTAGGTATCATTTTAATTCTTTCACTTCTTAGTGGGTTTATAGCCATATCCAAGGAAGAAGGACCAGATTATTTCTGGAAATGGAGGCAAAGTAAAAGAAGATCCTGAATAGCTGTCAATAACTTCGGGGTGCCAAAGATGTCAACTTTATAGAAACACAGAAACTGTTTACTTATCTAGTCTATGGCCAAAGAACGTAACAACTGTTATGAGCCAGTGGTGTGCAGACATAAGTGAGGAAGCTGACTATTTTCCTTGGAGCAAGGAAGGGGACATTGTATTTGTTATCATGGCACTGCAGAATGGGTGTACCCTGGCAGAGCCCTTGTCCAGGATCTTGAACCTCGCAGCTGAAAATTAAATTCTGGACATACCTTCTGGTTATCTTGCATCTGAAGGATGATGTATCCAGTTTGTCAGTGCTTTCCTACTCCTCCAATATTTTTATTCAAAAGGAATAAGACTGGGCTTTGAGTAATATCTGGTTCGTTGGTGAGTAAATGTGGGGTCACCAGGGAGACAACCTCCTTTGCCCACTGTCCATGCTTGCAAGGTCTGCCCACCCTGTTGTGGATTGCCTTACTCTGTCCAACAGATTTAAAACCCTGAGACAGTCTGTCCTGGTTAAGTTTTTCAGTGTAGATAACAATGGCAGTAGGTTTTTCCACTTCATAACTCAATGGTAAGCTGACAAATAAGAGAGAAGAAAAAAATGACTGAAATATGTATTAGGAAAATATAGTATATTTAAGTTGACACATGTGTTCTGCTCTCTACACCCTGAATACTGAGGTTTTTATTTAAATTAATCTTCATAATGAAAGCAAGTTCAGAGGTTTCTGTGGTGAGATACCTGTGCCCATTTTAAATACTATATGCATCTGTTTTTAGCTTGTTGGTCAATTCAGTAATTTGAACAAGTGATTGAATAATAGTTTTGTTTTACTGTCATCACTGTTTCACCTGAGGTGTCACAAATAGTATGCTTTCCCCTATGGCAGTACTCTACATGCTATCATCCTAAAGTGATATATCAGCCAAAAAATTTCTTTCTCAGATAATAAAACAAAGAATGTGTAGTATCCAAAAAACGATGTTTTCTCAAATGTAGAAATGGTTCAAAGATAAAAAGTAATCTGTGCTCATATATTAGACAATCAGAGTGATTCTCAAGTGAGAGGAAAGCAATTTTAATGTATTTCTATAATTCAGAGGCACAGCTCTATTTCAAACTGATAAAATCATGCTTTGAAGTAACTTATGTGTTTTTGAAAATCATAGCCAGAAGCAAATACCTATTGTCAGGAGAACAGGATTATATCCCAAGAGAAATGATTGCAATCTATATACCAAAATATGCCAGAGGAATGTATAGCCCCACTGCTTGTTTCAGTCAATTTTGTTTCAAATTTCATCTGGCACTGATCCTTCTCCCCAGTTGCTTTCAGGAAGACTTTCTCCTGCTCCACAGAAAAAGAATAAATGGTACAGTTTATACTTAGTCTAACAAGATGAAGAAAGTAAATAATTTCTGCATATTTGCAAGTTATGACAACATTTTATATTTGAGTTTTGTGTAGCCAGGGGTCAACATTTATGACTCACAACTGGGAAGCTGGCAGGATATCATTCTTCTGAATATATATAACAGACATAATGTCATCCAATATATACCCTAGAAACTGGCATTAGCTGCTCGGTTAAACCAGGCAAACAAAAGAAGCAAATATACCAATTAAGTGGATTTTCCTCATGCTGTTACCATCACTCTACTCTGACCTGGTTTTAAGTTGCATGAGAGTACACTTGCATAGACACTGAAAGCACATAGCATTTTACGAAGCAGGGTGAGCAAGGCACCACTTTATTCTGATACCCTTTTTAGAAGGCAGAGTCTCTCTATGATCCCTGTAGTTATGAGTAGAAATATGCTAGAGGAATACACAGAGTTCTGAATTCGATGCCACCCTGGAATAGTTCTCTCCATTGACAATGCTACATGCCATGATTGATCTGACCATCGACTGTTACCAAGTGATGCGTGCAGCAAATCCATATTGTGCTTAGCGACAGCACCTTGTCAGTCCTACTCTTCACAGACAAGCAATTCAGAGTTGTGAGTGTTGGTGGACCTGACAGACGGATATGCATCTCTCTCCCTCTCTCTCCCTGTGATATATGATTTATCTGTGAGTACGTATGTATACACACATAGATATCCATATGTGTATATTTGTGTACGCATTTTTAGATATAGAGAACATATACAAGCTCCAGTAAAAATATACATAATTTTATGTGTTACCTGATAAGAACACCTACCAGCCAACAAGAGTTAACTTTCGAAGCTGTTTTCATGTTAGTTCATTTTTGTAGAATGGTTGCAAGTGGTATGATGATGAATAATACAGTCCCTATCCCTTTAAGTATCCCAAATGTACAGTCATACTATTTTACCCATCATAAAACACAGTCTGTTTGCTAAATTAAAACACTACATGCTAGATTACTGACTCATTTATTCGCAATAAACTTGAATTTGAGCCACAGGTGTTCCATTTGATATAGAAGCATTTTGTAACAATATTTATTTATTTAAAGACTTAATTTAATCACATACAGTTCAGAATTTTCAAAGTTATTACATTTTAAATGCATTCATAGACTGATAACCTTTCTTTTTCATGTACTCTCAGAATTTACCAGCCTCTCACGTTGTGAATTCAGATCTATTATGTTTCTTTTTATTTCTCCCTTTATCTGCTAATCTGTGCAAAAACTCTAGCAAAATTGCTTACAACAGGCATTCTGCACATAATAGGCTGGTGTGAGGTAGCAAGAGGTCTCTTTTTCCCTCCTAGGACATAAGCTGTTTGAGTATGGGTTTCACAGTGGTGCATCCAAATTCATTTACACAAATTTCCCAAAGAGCATAATAAAGTCTGTTTGCAGGAATTCTGTGATTTATAATCTCTGTATTTCTCACATCAAAAGAGATGGCACAGAAAAGTTTACAGTGCTTCAGCTATGCTACAAGAGAGAAAATTCTAAAGAAATAAAACATAAAATCTGCTAAACCACTATATAGAGAAAACAAGAACATCTGTTTGTAGTTGTGGTTTTGTTTTGTGTTTGGGTTTTTTTTTAATAAACTTTAAAAATAAGCAAAGCTAAAATGGCTGAAATCACCTTTCCCTCCTCTAATCCCATTTTAGTTTTTAACTGAAAAGGCCAAGCCCTCAAGTATATACTGTACTGTAACTCTACCCAAAATTCAAAGTGCATGAACAAAGGAGCTCCTCTGGTGAATATATACAACAGATAATTTGTTCTTTAAAATACAAGGTTAAATTCTACTGGTGCACAAAGTTATTAGGCTAAAATAATGATATTCAAATTATCTAAGGTTTTTAAGGCTTTGTCTTTAAATTTTTGTTTTCAACAATTGTCTTTATGTATTAAATGTCTGTAATCTTGTTACTTAAAGTGCTTCAAAATATCTTGAGATAAAGAAAATAATTACAGAAATTCTAATGACTGAAAAATTCTCTCATTTGTGAAAATCCTCAAATGAGCACATAATTTCTATTGATGAATAAAGCCTGAAACATGGCACATCACACTTACATAATAGTGTGAACACATGTACATGTACATTTGATGAACCAGATACCAGATTTACTAAACTAAATCACCTTCTTCAGTATAGTCTACCCTTAGCTCTTCCACTAAATGCTGAATTAAGCCTTTGCTGCTGCTTTTCCATGCCCATTTGTGCTGATCCTTCAGTGAGTGCTGTACTCATGCATGCAGGAATCGAGCTGCCAAAATAACACAACTCTCAAGCTGCCATTATGAAGTATGCAGCAAACCTCATCCTACAACATTCTGGCATATTAATGGTCTTATTTGTTTAGCAAGAAGCTCTGTTATCTGTTTACATTTTTCCAGCTTTTGACAAATTTATGAAAAGCTTTTGGAAATACATAATCCTCTGTAAAAGAGCTGGAAAAATGCTCAGTTTAATTTGTTAGCATTTATCAGTTCTATTGGGTAAATATGGCTCTAACTCTCTGGCCTCAATCTGAATAAGCATCACCCTAATTAAAGACTAAATTCTGATTATGCACAATCTCTTTACTTTTACAGGTTAAAGTATTTGCATCAAAATTATTTGCATGCTTTTTCAATGGGATCTCTTATGAAATCAAGAATATATTTTATTTTTTTTTATAACAAACCCCATCCTTTTCATTGATTCAACAATGGCACCAGCAATACTATGTAGAAAAGGCTTGTTTTGCAGTGCCTTGTGGTCCCCATTTGTCATGTTCACATAAGAACATTGTATTTTAAAAATAAGAGACCAGAAAAAACAGATTTTTAAGTGGTGCTTTCATGTGAATCCAACATTAATTGTCTCTTTGTACATATTCACAATAGATTCATTACTTCGGACATACTATTTTTGTGAACAAAACATGTTTGTGAAGAAGCTTTCTGTCTATTTAGTCATACACTTAACTTCAACAAAGACATCAAGCTTGCCAAACTTCCTCAGCCTCTAACTGCAGCTTGAAAGGTCGGTTCTATGTACTGACTTCCTCAGAGATTTTAGCTTAAAGCAAGTCTGATGCACAAAGCTCCATCCCTGGCGGTGTTCAAGGCCAGGTTGGACAAAGCCTTGGGTGACATGGTTTAGCGTGAGGTGTCCCTGTCCATGGCAGGGGGGTTGGAACTAGATGATTTTAAGGTCCATTCCAACCCTAACTATTTTATGATTCTATGATTAAAGCAGCAGCGCTCACAGGTGCCATGACTGGAGTTTGCTAGAAACTGCGGAGTAGCTTTGCAAATCAGTGGCAGGAATGTAACCTCATTTCTGCCAAAATAAGAGAGGGTGGCATAGGCAGGAGGAGAGAAACTTGTCTCAGTAGTAAAACTTAGGGAAGAGGAGAGACAATCATGAACCAGATGAAAAGCAAAGACAGGATGATACATAGGAAACATGAGAATGTCTACAAGGCAGAATGACCCTTAGACAGGAATAGAACAGATGAGAGACAGTCTGATATTTGCTACATCAAAAGAGTTGGGTCTTTGTGGTTAGAAAATAAAAATAGAGGCCTGCCCATTGAGTGGATTCAGACTCAATAAAGATTTAAGATACTGACTGGACTGAAAAGGATTTAAATGCAGAAAAAACATTGACTGCTCTTCATGTCTGGCTAAACAGCTTCCTGATTTCCACTGAAAAACATAATAAATAGCAGACATGGGCAAAATCCATAAAAGTGGGAAGTCAGCAAACACAAGAGTGCTGCTAGTCCAGCAGTTCTCATGTCAGGAATCTGACCACAAATGGAGTTTTAGGACTTTTGAGTGAGACAGCAAAGACTCACTTGATTATTTTGATTGGTATTTGGGGTTATAAACCCTTCAGAAGTAGAGCCTGCAGGCAGAGGGTTTTTTTAAAATCCAGATATAGATAACAAGGTTGATCAGAAGATTTAAGGGAGATGTCCAACTTCTGGGAGGTATTTGCAGGAAAAGGACTCTTCTGAACAGATGGAGTTGATTCTAAGCATGCAATTAAGCCCAGGTATCTAGCATTAAAGCTGGGTCCTCAGGATTTTAATTTTTTTTTTTTTTTTAATCTGAGACACTCAGATAATCAGTCTACTTACATTTAGTAAAGAAGAAGAGAAAAACTGATAAATGGAGTGGTAAAGGACACAGAAAATGAAGAATAGTATTCTAGGGAAAAGAAGATACAAACTGATGAGAGTGACAAGAGCAGAAACAGGAATGTAGGACAGAGGAATTCAGCTAGGAAACTGGATAAACTCATGAGGAAATAACTAATGTATCTTTACATTAATGCAAAGACCTCAGAAAGTAAAATGAAAAACCTGCTGGCATAGGATACATAAAAGAGACAAAGTTAAAGATGATATGTATTATTCCAGAAGCTGTTGTTCAAAATTTGAATTAAATCACAATTGAGCATGAATAAAATACACTTTGGTTAGAAGAAATGTTGGGGTGCTGGTGGAAGGATTTTTTTTTTTTTATAATAATGGCATAGGTCTTCTATAAATCTCCAGAACTAAACACTAGAATGAAGGAAATAATACTACTGGGAAGATAAATACTGAAATCTGTGTCATACAGATAGAAACTACAGACACTTTGTAGAGGAAATATTACCATCTACAGAAAATATTCCTGAGCAGGACATATGATAGATTTTTCTTTTCTTTTTTTTTTTTTTTTTACAAATAATTAATGAAGCAAAAATAGGTCAATATTAACTTGTTTTGGGGAACAGTGAAGTCGTATAAGGAAAAAAATCAGATAAAGGATGAGCTGAGTGATCACAAGGTAGTTCAACAGAATAATTAGAATGGTTAAGTAATTCTGTGACTAGTGGTTTTAAAGGAGCCAGTAGTAAAAGTTAAGAAACTTACTAGGGAAGTTTTTGGGCTTACACAGTGAGGAAGTAAAGAATCTCCATAACTAAAATATGCAACAACTGTGAAAGCTTGCTGGAGCCTCTAGCAAAATTGGTAGTATAACTCTTGGTGGCAAAGAGAACATCACTAATGAGAATGATTAAAATAGAGCAAACCTCAACAATAAAACATTCATTTCTATGTACCTGGAGACGGTGGAGGAAGGAAAAACATTATTTCCATTCCAGAATACAAAAAGTATTAAGCATGATATGTTTTAATACATGTTTGTAAAAAATTTTGTATCAATTTTCTAACGTTACTAACTTAAGGATTCTTTGCAAGGATTGTAAATATGCCTGGAAATAAATATATTTCAGGACAAACTGTGAGACTACTTCTTTAACTTCAATCATACACAGATTTTTCAAACAAACGTGAAAGAAAAGATAATCAAAGAAAAAATCAGTAAGCTCTGTATGGGTTTACTAAGAATAAATAATTAATATTATCTTCACATTTTTCTTTGATAAACTAGTATTCTATTTTAACCACAATTTTTTTTTTTTTTGTCTGACATTTATTAAACATTTGACATAATATTTAGAAACCCACTGCTCAGGTGAACCTTTGTTCTGGTCTTACATATAACTGGAAAAATGCTACAACAGTGTTGTACTGTGAATGAGCCACTTAAGTCTTTCACAGAGATGCAATAAATCACTTCAGGGACAATGCTATTATAATACTGTAGAAAACTATCACATGCCTGATCCTTTTAAGACTCAAGCTAATACCTCTTCATGATGTGCATGACTAATTAGCATGAGGATAGTTTAATATTATCTCTCATTGCTCTAAAAGACCTTAGTTTTATACACTCTGCCAATTCTATAAACTCTGCCAAAACAAAGGGGGGAAAAGATAGTGTTACTCTCCATAAATACATGATGATATATTCTGTCTTTGTACTTAAAGACTGAAAAGGTTTTACGAACTTTTTGGCACAGGAACAAATGATGACGAATAAGCTGTGACTAGATATTTGAAGGTCTGTAACCATCATTGGAGAGTTCTGGAGAAAATTTTCACCAAGATGTGGTGGTGAAATAGAAGTCTCTTAAGACTGAACATGATAAATTTAGGGATGAATTTATACAGGTAGGTTGACTAGGTTATCACAGAACCAGATTTGCTAATGCAAATTTTCTCCCCCAGTCTCTTACTCCTGTGAATGAAACACACATCTTGGTCTTCACTCCCTTGACAGACAACAACCAAATTCTAATTTTATTAATATCTTATAAGCTTACATCTCCTTAGACTTGCTTTGTATTAAATGAAATTATTTAAAATTAATTGCTAGTATCTTTTGACAGGAGGATCAAATGGTGGTTGACTCAAAATGTTTTCAGCTTGAGGCATATGGAATACACAAGTCCCTTATACCAGAGTTTTTAAAGAAAATTCCATGAAGGAATAAAAGAGTCATTTCCACCCTTGCCAATCAATAACTAAGTAAGAAACAGCATACATCTGGCATGGGCAAATTCTAACATGGATTTTGTGTTGTTATGAAATAACACAGTTGTTATTACGCTGTAAGTAGAGAATGATAGTTTCTCTGTGCCGCAATGATTGCCAGGTTTACAGACATGAGTGGAGCCTTATGATAGCCCTTGCCAGTCCTGAGATGAAGAAATGTGTTTGGATTTTCTCAGCCCAGAAGCCTGTGATCTGAGGTCATATGTTAAAATATATTGTCAAACCAGTTTGCTCTGAAATTTCTTGGAGACAACCAACACAGTCACAGACATCTTTTCTGGTTTTCTTCATGAAATATGAAGATTAACATAGACTTAGCCCATGTTATCCTAGATCCATGAATTTTAGAATACATCTTAGTGAGGCTAGGATTTCATTCTGGTTCATCTTATTATGAGATGATAAAAGCCACCATACCATAGCAAATGAATACATTTAAAATAGCTTGCCTAGCTCAAATATAAGGAATAATTCTGAGTATCATGTGCAGCTTCGAGCAACAACTGAACAAAAATACAATTCAGAACTCAATCCTTAATATAATACTCAAAATGTGGTATATGGTGTGGTTGTGCAAATAAATGTAATTTTCCTTGGAAGGCTATATTGCAAGCTTAAAGTCAAACAAACAAACAAACAAATTTCCTGCCATTTTATCATTTTATCCCTTCATTCCAGGTTTACAGTACATCCATGAACAGATTGCTATGCTAAGCTGTATATTGGACTATTTTGTGATGCTTATGTGGTTTTGGCCCAAAAGATAATAGCAATGGTTTATATTAACTTAATTTTAAAGTTGCTGATATACTCCAGTGAAACAAAAAAAAGCAATTATAAAAGATGAAAATATTAGACTTTTATTTAAACATTAAATTTTGTATTTGAACACAAATCTACACAGACTTCTGGGGTGAAGAAAACAAATCAATAAACTCCTGACCACTTAATTTCCAAGATAATTACTGTTTTAGCCCATCTCTAGCAATGATACCCATGACTGTGACATCTTTCTTCTGCTTTCTGGAGCAGAGGATTTGTTCTTTTCCCCATGTCCTGGGTGGTCATAAAGAACACTCTGTACAAATGTACATTTACTTGCCTAAATACATTTTAAAATCTCCAATGGATGGCTTGCAACTGACCAGCCTGTGCTATTTATTCTTTGCTGTCAGAAAAATTAATTAATCATCAATTTAATCTGTAAAAGAGTCTCCCTTCTCTTGTCTATTACATTCAGTTATTTACATGGTACTCTGAACTTCCGTAATGGAAGTAATAGTCTCCACCTATTGAATTCTATCATGAAAGTATTAATTTACTTAAAAAATACAACTCCAACAATTTTCATGAAAATGTGTCATCTTGGATATAACACACCTTGAGAGGAAACTTTTTAACTCATGCACAGTTTAGAACTTCTACAATCTTTTTCTTCTAGTATCAGTAAGTTTTGGAAATCTGAAAGTACTTCCCCTGGGTATGATTTTATTGATACAATTTTACAATTTTATGGTAAGCATGTCAGTCTTTTAGATTTAAATGGAGAATGCAATTTCTTAAATTCTCATAATGTGTCATAGATAAACATAACACATGGAATCGTTCCTTAGTAAGCAGTACTGTTTGTATTATTTTAAAAAACAAAATTCAAACATTTATGGCTACACTTGCACTTTACACAATACTTTGAATCTATGCGGACAATATTTTCAATGCCATTTCTTTCATTCCTGAATAAAATACTTGTTTAATTTATTCTGCTGAAGAAATGGTCAAGACACCATTCCATTAAGTATACCTAAACCTTCCAATTTAATGAAAATTGAACTTTAAATACACATTTCAAAACCTAACTAGTCAAAGCCTCATCTCAGCATTTCTGGAACTGCATTTTTTAGTCTCTATACACGCCCAGGTCTTGCAATGCACTTCAATTTGCCCCAGCCTGGGGAGGACAAGGTGCCTTCCTAATTATCTCCAGAAAAACAAAACCAGTATGTCCAAAGGGATGATTTGTGACCCAAGGGATAAGGAAAAACCTTCTTCAGAATCCTGACCAGATACCATCTCCCAGAGAATGAAGAGCAGCCAGCATGTGCTGCAATAACAAGCCATTGTGACTTGTCAGTGATTCTGTGCCATTCAGCTAGTGCTCCTCAACGTTTATTATTGAAAAAAAAAAAAAAAAAATTCAGTGAAAATAAGCAACATGAAAAAAAAAAGAGTAAAAATGTTTTATGTAATCCTTCTGCTAGTGTTGGAGACAAAGCGCATTTTAATTCCATAAATAGATCATGCAAGTTTAGCTAAACAGGCTACATTAAAAATAAATTTTTTTAAGTTGGAAATGGTCATAAGTCACTCAGGATTACTGGATCATGAGGCTTTTTGGAAAATATGGAAAAAAATAGGCATGACATCTTCCTGAAAACTGTAGTTAAGATTACAATGTATAATATGATAAAGAGTTCACAGTTTAGCTTTATCCAGGATCCCTTTCAGAGTTTTGTTGTTGTGGCTAATATTTGCATAGCCAATTTATTTTTTACTTGCTGTGCATTTGCTGGGGGGGGGGGGAGGGGGCGGTTCTTATCTCCTTTATCCTTACCCTCATTCTCAACCCACTACACAATATTATTTTTAAAAGTTTGTTGTCTTGAAATTTGATTTGTATACACATAAATTTGTGTAGTTATTGTATCTGTTGTTTTATACTCAAGAAAAGATGTAGCTGGGTGGCTGCTAGTTTTTTACATTGTTGTTATTAACCTAATTTTGGTGATTTCTAAATTGTCAAAAATACAGAAAATAGCTCCATTATCAGAATTACATCTTCATTTTCCACATTTTCACAATCTTTATCAGAGATTAACTGCTGAAATATGCATTTATGACTGTTCTCTTTGGTTTGGATGCTAATATATGTTTTGCCTGTAATGAAATATGTGGTTTTCTGAGCATCCGTGATCTGCATATTCTTCCAATGATCCATTTTATCATTCATTGTTTCACATTTGGAAATATCTGTGATAGGTTTTTTTTCTTCAAAAGGTGAGAGAAGGGCACATTTATTCTGGCCAGATTTCTACAATATCTCACCACTACCAGAACTTAATTTCTCATGTTATTCTTTATTAGACTGATGTATGCTGACTTGCTAAATCAGCTGCCAGAGTTGCCTAAATATAAATATAAATAATAAACATAATGTGTATATTTAGGAGACAAAGCCTGAAGGCAAGATGTAACTTTTTTGACATCTTCTCTCAGCAAGATAAACACAGCAATGATGGCAGGAATCACATCAGCCACTGTCTCACCCTGCTGTATTCATGCAGCAAGGCCACACAAGACCATGGCTGAGAGATCATTAGCATACTTTTATTATAAGCAACAGACAACTGCTACAACCACTTTTTCCTGCAGTGCTCTTGCAAAGTTACAGAAATCCTATGCACTGAAATATTCATGCAACTTCCATCCAAAAACAGAGAGAAGGAATATGAGATATCTTAGATACCCCTTGCCATGTGCCCCTGGTATACTCATGTGATTTTTCAACTGATTTTTCATCTTATCTTGCCTAGTTGTTAGTCATTTCTGTGTGCAGTTGTAGAAATTTTTTAGTTGTCTTCTCAACAGACTCCTTTACTTTACATATAACAATGAAGTTACACACAGAATAACAGGTGACCCACATTTTTTACATGGAAAAAGACTTATCTTTTGATAAAGCCAGCAAAAAGTAGCAAATCTCTTACACCTATTAATATTTTAGAAAATATTTAGAGATGAAAATGTGAAAAACTGAACAAGCATAGCCAGACTTCAAGGATTTCTTCATTACTGTAAAATGTATGAGCAGCTACTGTGGCTTACAGGCGCTCACAGTACGTGGCAATATGCCAGCAGATCACTTGCTATATAATCATTGCCTGATATTTCTTGAATCACAGTGGCTTCTCACCTGATTGATCCAAGTAGCTCATTGCTCATCAAAGAACAACACTGAAGTCTACAATATTTTTTGTAGATTTGGTAAGAACACTTGGGAATACAACAATTACACTTGCTTGTCCAAGGAAGTCTGCTTGTCCCATCAGGTTGTTCTACAGTGAGAAGCACTATAGGGTCAGACTGACCTATTGTCCTGCCTGAAATTTTCTCATTTTGAAGGATAAATTAAGTTAGATATAAAAATCCAAGATTGTTCTCTCTCTTCTATGAAGCAGATCCCACTAACACACTGAGAAATGTGATTGCAGTTATTTGGACTCATTTTAATAAGCTGAAAAGCTATTCAACTGTCCAGAACTGGAGTTCCAAAGCCAGTTGAGAGTTTGGACTTGCTATTGACTACATACCTTACTTACTGAGGGGTTTTGTGTGTAGCATCTGCATGATCACTATGCCTCGAATCATAGTTTAAAATCTGTAGAAATAAAGAATTGGTGCAAAGCAGTCTTCCAGAGACTTAGGTCATCATGGTACAGCTGTGGCAGAGTAGTCAAATAGCATAGTTGATTGTTACTGATGTAACTCAGCTTACCATCCACAATATTCTGAATCACAATACCTTAAACTAAAATTCAGTGCTGAGCTAATACAGAGACAAAGAAAGAGAGAAAATAAACAATAGTAAACAGATTCAAAAGGTGCAAGGTGCAATACTATCTAATTCCACATTTATCCGGCATGTGAAAAAGTGCCATTTACGTACATTGAGAATATTAACAAAACTTTAATACAAAAAGCCTATTTAACAAGAAACTGTAATTTTTTATTGAAGCACTATGCAACAGATTTGATGGAGAAATCCAAAACACCAAATGGTTCTGTCCTGGAAGTTCAAGCCCTGAACTATGAACCTGAGGTACGATTTTTAATCGGTAATAATGAAAATTCCTTATGATTGTTTCCGTTCAAAATAACTGGTGTATACTGACTCATATTTACTCCTATGTTGGTATGTGCTTCTCCACTTCATTATAATTACAAGAACGCTATTCCTAAATTTCACCTATTACTGAATGGCACACCATCAATCTAGGGAATACAAACAGTTCAGGCCAGAAGATACTTTTAAGGAACTCAATACATTATTAAGTTTGCAGTCATTCAATTGTTAAAATAGGTATAAAAGTATTTTTATTAAGTGGCTTATTTTATATAGGTGTACTTCCAGCAAAACTATGAAATAATGTGTTCTGTTTAAAATCTCTATGCAAGCGAAAAGTGGCATAACTTCTGTTTGTGCATTTTTTAATCTAAAGTTTTGACACAAGGTAGAGGTTTTGTACCTCAGCATCTCAGCTTTGCTTTAGAATGTTCGTTCTCATGCTGGCATTTCCTGCTTTCCACTTAGATTGTTTCTTTCTGTCCTGAAACCTTGTGGGTCACAAGCACAGACACACCGAGAGTCTGATCAGCAAATGAGACTTTCAGTGTGTATGTGTGTAGCCCCATAACTCAGCCTAGAGAATGATAGCTCAATCTTGTAACAGCTAAATCAACATACCTTGTGTCCACCAGTGATTTCTTGTTTCTTTAAAAAAGGCAAAAATTACTAAGTTTTTTTTCCATCATATTTTTGTCATTTGTACCCAGAAACAAAAGTGGAAATCCTTTTCTATTGGAATTGGAATTGCTTTAACAGTTTTGAAGCTGAAATGTCGGCACTTTGAAGATTAAACCAATGTGGAATTTAAAGATGGTTATTTTAAATACCAATAAACCTAATTAGAAAAGATTAGAAAGGAGACTGCAAGCACTGGAGTAAAAGATACAAGAGCTGCAGTAAAAATACCCTAGTCCATCTATTCTGAATGTAGATCACTGGTCTGCAGAAAGTCTGAAGGGAAGATTGCTACTGGATCGTTACCAGTGTAATATTTTACATTGTACTTGAGGAACTGGAAATTGCTCGAGGAACTGCAAATTCCTCAAGGAACTGCAAAAAGCTCTGAGTGACTGATGATAAGTTTGATGGACATTAAAAGTTGTATGATACTTTTCCTTTGTTAAAATTTGAGGCAGCAAATAATTGAGAACACAATTACAAATATATGCTCATCAATAACTGTATACAGAATTCAAACAGATCCACGAATGACCTTTTGCTGTGTTAATTAACTCTGCAGTCATGTGATAACATTATTAGTTAATTTACTAAATAAAAGTATCACTCATGATCTGGCAATAGAAAGCATATATTCTTCCTCTCATTAGTACTTACTACAAAAGAATTTTAGTTCACAATTGGAAACTTACATAAGATAAGCTCATTTTAACTGAGTTCCAAATCATATTCAGTCACTATGTGCAAAATCTGTCATTTACAGGACCGTTTTTACACATAACTGAAATACATTGTGGAAATTATTAAGTCTACTATTAAGAAATTCACAATACTATGTTAAACTGCTTTCGATAATGTAGTAGAAATACGAAAATTAGTTTGCATCACAGCTTTCTCACTGAAATATGAAGGAAATGTAGGCAGACTAACTTTGTAACTCTGAAGAAGAATCGCTCCATGATTCATGTGGTGTAAGAAAGTTACATATTTTTATTTGGCATGTGCTGAGATAGAAGCTGTTGCAATAATTATTCACAGCATGATCATTAAAACCATTCACTCATGTTAGCGTAGGAACAAACACATAACCACCGGAATGGTTATATGAGGTGCTTTATTGCTGCGCTGGGAAATCAGGCGCACGTGCCCAAATTTGGCTTCAACCTCATCACATCGCGCTCGCAATTTATACACTAAAAATCTCATAACTAATACATATTCAACACGGATTACAACATTAACTAATACATATACATCAAGGATTACCACATCAGTC
The DNA here is from genome assembly GCF_037157495.1 of Lathamus discolor. Classification (NCBI taxonomy): domain Eukaryota; kingdom Metazoa; phylum Chordata; class Aves; order Psittaciformes; family Psittacidae; genus Lathamus; species Lathamus discolor. The sequence goes on along the minus strand of NC_088884.1, from coordinate 46,730,970 downwards.
TATTACATCAGCCTCTTCTGCGCCTGCGCAGACCCTTCTGGTGGTCGTCCTGATGAGGTAAGGAGTCTTCCTCGGATGAAGTAAGAAGTCTTCCTTGGCTTGTCCTTTTCACCTTTTCGTTCTTTGGACATGTCCCAGCCTTTGTGTGGACGCCAGCTTTTTTCTTATTTTCTCTTGACTGCCTCTGGTATGTGTAGGTTCTGCTTGGGTAGGGTTTCACAATACACAATTCTCAAATCCACCATACACCCTTCACCCTATACAGTTATGTTAGCTTTTGCTACAAAGACTACCATTGTAACATTTATTATAGAGTAACCATGATACAAAACTGCAAACAAAACTGCAAAGTTATAACCATCTTCTAATATACAAAACCTCACTATTGATTTTTAGATTTTTAAATATAATAATTTCTACTATTTATATGATTATTTTAGCGTAAAACTCCGCCCTTTTCTAACATTTCCCCCCTTTGAAAATACTTCACTCAACTTCAGTAAATAGTTTCATTCTTTTAGGTAGCTGTCCCCTGATAGGTAGGTGGAGGTGTGGGGTACTTTGAATGTTCCCTGTTTACTGCTCCTATAATTCGATGGCTCCATGCGCTGCTTCGGGCTATTTCCTTTCAGATGCAAAGATACATTAGATATATCATTAAAAATACAATCAGTATCACGATTACAGTTTGTACGAGGGAATGGACCCATCCTGTGAGGCCCAAACTATCAATGAGTGCTCCGATCCAACTTTGTTCAGTATATTCTTTTTCTTTTTCCTCTTCTCGTTCAACTTTGGACAACTGGGAAATATCGTATTCTATGTCCGCAGTTACATTAAGAATATGAATTCAACAATGGTCTATTCTGTCTTTCAAATATTCACAAACACCATGTTCTTTAATTAGTAACATGTCCAATGCCATTCTGTTCTGCAAGGTCATTTTAGTCGTTGCTTGCAACTGCAGATTTATGTCTCTGAATCCCTTCTTCGTTGTTCTGGCTAATCTTTCTGTCTGACCAATCAGATCATAAATCATTTCTCTATTCCGATATGCTGCAACTTGAGCAAATAAGGATTCCATCTCACTTTAGTTCCTGTGGAGGGTTCCTGCCAAGTATAGAGGATCCTGCTTCCCATAGAGGATCTCATAGGGGCTTACTGACATTCCACTTCTGGGTTTTACTCTGATTCGTAAGAGGGCTACAGGCAATGCTTGTGGCCATTTTATTTTGGCCTCTTGACATATTTTACTGATTTGTCTCTTTATTGTTTGATTCATCTTTTCTACCTGTCCACCAGACTGGGGCCTCCAGGGGGTATGTAAGTTCCGTGATATCCCTAATAGTTTACTAACTTCTTGTACTATGGTTGCAACAAAGTGTGGACCCCTAACTGATGATATTCCTAAAGGGACTCCAAATCGTGGAATGATTTCTCTAAGCAACCATTTCACCGTTTCCTTTGCCTGATTGGTGCGACAGGGAAGGGCCTCCGGCCATCCAGAAAAAGTGTCAGCCCCTACTAGCAGATATTTGTACCCTTGTACTTTTGGTAGTTCCGCAAAATCAACCTGCCAATAATCTCCTGGTTCCACTCCTATCATAATTCTTCCCATCTCAACTTGTCTTTTTACTACTGGATTATCTTTCAAAAAAATTTCACATTTTGACCCCACTGCTTTTGCCATAGCTAGCATCTGTGTGGAAATTATTCCTCGTTTTAAATAAGTTACCAATGCTTCTGCAACCCAATGACATTTCTGATGTTCAGTTTGTAGGATTTTTCGCATTATTGCTGGTGGTACTATTACCTGTCCAGTTGTTGTTGTATACCACCCTTCAGAATTCTTTTGAGCCTTTAAAAGTCCTGCCAGCTTTTCATCTTCTTTTGAATATTTTGGGTCTTGTGGAAGATAGGTATGGAGTGGGCTTACCTTGAGAGGTATCAGGGCCATCATGTTCCATACCTTCCAGGCAACTTGCCGAGCTGTCCGATCTGCCAGTGTATTTCCTTCGGATATCTTCGAAGTTCCTCCTTGGTATGCTTTACAATGCATAATGGCTACCTGTTTGGGTTTTTGTACAGCAATTATCAGTTTCAAAATTTCTTCTTGATATATTAGTCCCTTGTGAAGACAACAGTCCTCGTTCCTTCCATAATGCTCCATGTATATGTACTACACCAAACGCATACTTTGAATCAGTCCATACATTTACCTTTTTACCGTCACTCAGTTCCAACGCTCTTGTAAGAGCTATCAGCTCTGCCCGTTGAGCTGACGTCCCAGGAGGCAATGCTTTTGCTTCAATTACCTTTTGTTGCATTGTCACAGCATATCCTGCATACCGTGTCCCGTTCTCCACAAGGCTGTTCCCAGTCCACTTGCTCGAGAGGTACATCTTTTAAGTCTGTTCTGGTTGCATATGTATGCTCGATGACCTCTACACAGTTATATTCAAGAATTCCTTCCTCTAGGTCAGTTCCTAGAAAAGCTGCTGGATTTAACAAGTTAGTAGTCTTTAGATTTACATCGTCTTGTTCTGTTAAGATTGCTTGATATTTCATCATTCGGCTAGGGGATAACCAATACCCCCTTTTTGTTCTAAGACAGTTGTTACCATATGTGGTACAAACACTTCAGTATGTTTTCCCAGAGTCAGTTTTCTGGCCTCCTGTATTAGAACAATAGTTGCTGCTACTGCTCTTAAACATGAAGGCCATCCCGCACTTACCGGATCCAGTTATTTTGAAAAATATCCTACTGGTCTTTTCCAGCTTCCAATTTTCTGGGTTAATACTCCCAACGCCAATCTCTGTCTCTCATGGACAAATAACTGAAAGTCCTTTGTCAAATCTGGGAGTCCCAATGCTGGTGATTTCATTAACGTCTCCTTCAGACTTTTAAAGGCCTCCTTCTGTGATTTGTCCCAAACAAAAGCATGTGATTTTTGGGCTTCATACTGGGGTTTAGCAATGAGTCCGTAATTCATTATCCACAGCCTGCACCATCCTGCCATGCCCAAAAATGTCCTCAGCTCATGTAAATTCCGTGGTTCTGGAACGGCACAAATTGCCTCTATGAGGTTTATTCCTAGCTTTCGCTGTCCTTGTGAAATTTCACATCCCAGATACAACACAGTCAGGCACGCAATTTGTGCCTTTTCTTTGAGACTTTATAACCATTCAAGCCTAGCTGATTCAGAATTTCAATTGTCACCCTTAGGCACAGGGACTCCTGTTCTGTTGCAATAAAAATGTCATCTACATATTGTAGTAAAAGGTACTGTGATTTTGGTACCTGTATTTTAACTTGGGTAGTCCATGTCTCCAGTTCCTTGGCCAGCTGATTTCCAAAGAGAGTTGGGCTGTTCTTAAATCCTTGTGGAAGTCTGGTCCATGTTAACTGTGTCTTTCGTCCGTTCTGTGGGTTTTCCCTTTCAAATGCAAACAGTTTCCTACCACTTTTATCAAAAGGAATGTAGAAGAAGGCATCTTTTAAATCAATCACTGTAAATCATTTATACTTTTCCTTCACAGATGTTAACAGTATATAAGGATTTGCTGCTACTTGATGGATATCTTTTATTATTTCATTTATTGCCCTCAGATCCTGTACTAACCTATATTCATCGTTTGGATTTCTTACTGGAAAAATCGGTGTGTTATACTCTGATTCACATTCTTCCAAAACCTGGTACCTTGAGAATTTCTCAATTGTCTTCATAATTCCATATCTCGCCTCCAGCTTCAGTGGATACTGTTTAACTCTTACTGGCCTAGCCCCATCCTTAAGTTCCACTGTTACTGGTTGAGCTGCTCTTGATTTCCCTGGAACTTCTGTTTCCCAAACTACCAGTATCACAGCCTCTTCTACCTCTTTTGGGATTTGAGCAATGGGTTTCTCTTTAAGGAGCAAGATCTGTCCTGCTTTTGATTCAGCAATTTGCAGTATTAATTCACCATTTTAAAAAATGATCATTGCATCCAATTTGGCCAATAAGTCCTGTCCTAAAAGGCAAATGGGGCATTCAGGTACATATAGAAATTTGTGCGTTAAATCCTTCCCTCTAAATTGCAGATCTAGGGGCTGTAAGAATGGCCGTATTTCCTCCTTTCCTGTGGCTCCCACGATTGTCGTAGTTCTTTCCCCTAACCCCCCGTGTAAATCACTTAAAACTGAATAGGTAGCCCCTGTGTCTATTAAAAATTTCACTTCTTTATCTCCCAATTGGATTTTCACGAGGGGTTCTTCGTCTCTCGCCCTGCCTAGTCAGCTTTGATTGTCAAACTCTTCTAGCACCATCGCCTTAGATACATCAGATCCCATAAAAGGATTCCCTGGAGACATAAATTGTCCTCCTCTAAATGGACATTCATTCTTCCAGTGTCCTTCCTGTTTGCAATATGCACATTGATTATATCCTAACCTTTCTACATTCATTCCAACTTTTGGATTACAAAATCCTTTTCCTCCCCCCTTTCTTCATCTAATGCCGGCGGGGCTGATTGGGCAACTGTCAAATCCAAGCTTTCAATATCTTTCTGATGTTGTAAGCTATTCTCTAAGGCAAGACACCCCATACATCTTTTCTCAGTAACACATCCCTTACATTGTTCATTAGTATTTACCTTAACAACCATTATTCCACAGGATTTCTGCCATTCATCGTTATTTCTTAAGGTAAAGATCTACATATGGTACCTTGCCCCATTTTCCTTCCCTTTTGCAATATAACATCAACTGTAATATAGTATTATACTGTAAAGTTCCATTCTCAGGCCATTTCTCCTGATCTTCTAATTCATATTGCGTCCACCATACATTGCAATAATCAATTAGCTTGCTTTTCCGCATACTCTGCCCGAATCTGCCCTCCTTCCAGTGGCTTAAAATACAACCTAATGGAGACAACTTAGGAACTGATGGCATTTTATAAATACAAAGAGATCTCCAAAACAAGCACACACACACCACTATGTTACAGAAGTTATGCAGACAGATGCTGATCCCGCAGCACAAATACCAATACCAAAACCACGTGTGCCGAACCTGCAGAGCTTTCGCTACTGTCTAATGGACAGTGCCTAGGCTTACCCCGGGAGCTCCCTAGCCCCAACCAAGCGCAGCTTTCGCTGCGTCTAACAGGCAGGCTTTACCAGACCAGACTTCGCCAGACCAAGTGCAGCTTTCGCCGCGTCTGTCAGGCAGGCTTATCGGAAGTCGGTACACTTTACGTTATTCAACAATTGGTACTGTAACCAAATTAGAAAAGCACCTTTCTTACCATATCAGAGGTCCGCCCTTTTCTAACACTCAGTTCCATCGCCCCTACCTCCACCGGAGCTAGCCTGCCTTTCCTACCTGCCTGACGCCCCTTTGAACAGGTGACTTCCTCTTCTACAAGCCTTTCTAGCCAGGATCCATCTGCCTTTTCCAGTTAAAGAAAAACGCCTGTAAAGGGAAAAAGCAGGTAGAAGGGCACGGGACAGACTTCATGACAGAAAGTTTAGGGGGGTTGTTTAAACGAAACATCATCTACGCGAGGTTGCAGCAACTGCTAAGTTACGGCTCACAAGACTTGTGCCCCATCACCACGGGTATTGGTCGGTGCTCTCCATCCTCCTCTCAGTTTCTCTCCACCCCTTCACTCCCGAGGATGGACCCCGCCAGCACGCCGCCGGCCGCGCACAGCCCACGTGCGCGGCACACGGGGCCCTGGGACACGGTGATGACCACGCGTCCCGGCGGCAGGAGGGACGGAGGCGGCTGGGTACGGGGCACCCGCCGCGTCGTAGCGCGGCCGCAGGGCTTTTGCCCGGCGACGGCCCATCCAACACCCTCCTTCTATCGCTGCCGCCTCTGCCTCTTCCCCGCCCGCAGGCGATGCTGCCACTGCTGCAGGCGGGAGCGCTCCTCCCTGCGTCAGGAGGTGCGGCTCGCAGAGCCCGGCGCTGCCCTCCCCTTTTCTCCCTCTCCCCCCCCGCCTCTTTTATGCCTGTCTTTAAACGCCGTCGCAGCGAAGGTTGGGTACATGTTCCTGTTGCCGCCTGGCCATCTCTGAGCCCTGCACCCGCACTGCCCCACTCGCTGCTCCAAGCCCCGAGGGGTACCCGGGCTCCCTTTTCCTTCCTTCATTCCTACAGCTGGCGCTCGGCGACCCCTGAGGGCGGAGGTAAGCGAGGCGAGGCTGGTGGCCGCCTTCCCCAGCCCGGCTGTGTGGCCGGAGCAGCACCGCCGGCCCTCCGCCACCCGTGTGTCACCGGGCGGGAAGGAACAGTACGGGCGGGGCGCATGGGGTCCCTTTCTGCCCCGTGTCCGCTGCTTTCCTGAGGGGTGGCTTCCCCAGCTCCCCCACCGGAGGCTGCCTTCGCCCGGCAAGGAGGGAGCGGCCCGTGGAAGACAATAGCGAGTGCCCGGTGGTAGCTGCCTATGTGTTTTAACTCGGCGGTAGGTTAAAAAGATGTATGGGGCTGTTTTTATAATAATTAGAATTACTGAGGGGAGGCAGGGAACTTACATCCTTTTGGTACCGCGAGTGACATAAGATTCATTCATCTCCCGCGTGTTGCGTGAGGCACCTTGGATGTACGGGAAACTCGTGTTTAGGGGAGCGCCGCTTCCATGCTCCTCCTAGCGCGGAGGGCTCCGGGCTTGCCAGGAGCCGGGCTCGGCCCGTCGCTCCAGCAGATGAGGGAGCAGGAGTACCGCCAGTCACGCCGGGAGCGGTCCGCGGCTGCCGTGTGCCAGGGTGAAGGGAGCCGCAGCTGGGCGAGTGCTGCGGTAACCGTGTCCGAGGGCTGGGCGGAGGCGCAGGAGACGGGCGCAGGTGACGGGCGCAGGAGACTCGCGGCCGCTCGGCGCTGCCTTGTTGCTGCGGGGGCTGGCTGGGAGTCGCCCGGCGGGGACTGCCGTTACCTCCCTTCCCTTCCCCTCCTTTCCCTCCGCCACTGCATCACTCGGCCAGCGCAGGCTGAAGCAGCCCCGTTGGGCTAGTAGCTGGTGCACCCTGGTGTCAGCCATGTTTGGGTGGGTATGGTAATGAGGACCTGTTCTGAACCTTTGTGCATCCTGGATTTGTTTTCTGGTCAAGATTTTAATGTTTGCAGAGCTCTGTGTACTACAGCTTATCCGCAGGGTTGATTGACACCTACAGTTTTCTCCCAGTAATTCTTCCCCCCATTCAGTTTTCTTACTAACTGTTCTTATTTGCTATGCCCACATTGGCAGGTATTGCACAGATTTTGTTAGTATTAAAGTGACCTGGAATTTCTTTGGAAGGCTCTGCTTTTGTTGTGAAAGTAAATGATATGATTGAAGTACGGCTGTATAGTCATAGTGATCTGCCACATGAGAGGTTGCCGCTGGAATTCTTACGTTTAAGTGAATTGCACTTTGTTTTATTTGTAAAAGATGTAGTCAAGACCTCGTCCTCATCAGCCATTTTATTTTCTGTATGGTATTGCTACATGAAAAGCTCATTGCTGTAGTATTGATTTCTAAGAGAAGCCTAATTATCTTTAAGTAGCATGTCACCATCAGTGTATCACTGTGACATGCTATAAGACAGGGATCCAAATCTCGTTTTCCCCCTCCAAAGAAAAGTATAAATGAATCTGATGTCACATACACGTGCACCGGTTGTATCGTGCAGACAGTTTACTCCGCTTGATTAAAAATTATGGCAACATACTATCTTTTTTTCCTTCTGTTTAGTAGTGTGTTTCCTGTTATCATCAGCTCATTTAAAAGCAAACTTTAAAAAATACCTAGGAAAGATTGCTTAATTTTCTCTTAGTTAATCTACAAGATCTCGTGATTTACACATAGGCCATATTAAGATAACAGTAGCATTACAGGCTGCGTTCAGTGCATATCAGACACTCCCTTTGAGCTCAGCTCTGCACTTAAGAGTCAAGCACAAAAAATCCCATTGGTGTTGATCCTGTGCATGAAAAACCAAACCATTTCATAGCTCTTCAGATGTACCACCAGTAGTGAAACTGAGTAAGTGAAACTGCTAAGGCATCTTGAAATGAATTTTGCAGCATAAGCTGATTCCTTTTGACCTTTAGTATCTTGTCATTTTTATAGTTTTCTTTTTTCTTACAGGCAAGCAAGAGAAAAAGTAATGGTGCAGATGAGAACCACATAGATTGAACAACTCTCTTTGCCATATGTTGCAAAAGCCTGTACACATATGACTTTTAAAATGCTGAAGTTCTCAGAAAAGAAAAAAGCCCTACAGGTTATTCAGAAACACAGTCTACTAATAACAGCTATGCCTTTTGGTATAAATTGCATTGTTAAGATATACGGGAGTAGCTGCTGCTCATGTGGTATGGAATTGCATCACTTGAGAAGTATTAGTGGTAGGAATCTTTTGTGGAAGACAGATTATTTTGTTGTTTTTTCTTTCTGAAATTCTCCTGTATGCAACCAGATGCATTCACAACATCAAGGACACGTTCACCTGTGTTCCCTGCTACTTTCCATTGCGCTGTTTCACTCATATCAAGGAATAATGCTCAAAAGAGAAAATATCTGTTGATTTTTGAAAGAACATTTTTGGGTCCTTTGCTCATGTAGTTTATAGATTGTCATGGCAATGGATTGTAGAAAATGGAAATGCCAGTAGTAGCTTTTCCATGTGACTTTAAAGATCTCTGAATTCTTGTTAACAGAATAACTTTGACAGGTGGCAGCTTAAAAGTTAAGCAACTCCATTCTTTATTGAGATTTGATTCAAAGTAACCTTGCTGTTACACAGGAAATGTTCTTTAATAATTTAGGAAAAAAGGTTATCGTTGATAAATAATAACTGAGCACTATTCTACTGAAGATCTGATGCACAAAACCTGACAAGCCCATACAAAGTAGTGTGAAAGAGCAGTGGTAACTGCCAGAACAGTTGCTTTAGGTAATGGCAATAACTGGGCTGAGCTTCCCAGAAGCCTTCAGTGAAACAGATATCTTCATTCTTATCCTTCACTCTTAAGACTAAGGGTTCTGTATTTTTTTGTATGGGAGAAATGCAAGAAAAGTTGCATAATACAGTATAGAACAATGCCTTGCATCTAAGTCATGGTGCCAGTAGCCTATTTCCAGCTTCAGGAAAATATTTTTCTGCTGGCAAGTGATACTATTTTTCGTATTTGAAGTGGCAGAAATGGTACTGCAGTGCTAATGAGTCAGCATGCTCTTCTTAAGCTGAAATGGAGAAGGGATGGGAAAATGTAATAGGACATTTACAGTGTCGGATTTTCTACAGCGGAATTGGTATTAATAATTTTCTTTTTAAAGACAGGATTTACTGTAACATAACTTGAAGGCATGATTTATATAATGAAATAATCAGATTTGAGGGGAAGCAAAATTTCTGCTGACCTATGAACAGTTCAGCTTCTTGCTTATGTATAAAAACCAGACAACAATGTAATCATAAATTCTTTGCAAGGACAAGTTTATTTCCTTACTGATCCAAAACACAGAGGTCAGAGAATTCAAGTCTCGGGGTAACTATATATCTGGTAATGTCTAATGTTCAGTACTTAATTTGCAGCTTAAATAACTTTAGTATTTAATGAAATATTTAATATAGTTTTATATTCTCTTATTTCTTAGAAGTGTGTTAAGATTTTAAAATACGGTTGTGGTGTCGTTGTATTTTGTGGTGAACTTATTTAGAAAATGGAGATTTTTATTTCAAGTTGCCAGCAGTTTGAACTTGACCAATCAAGTGTTGTCAGTATTGCTGAGATTACTTTATCAGCTTCAGCTGGAGGTGTGGTAACTACTGAATTTATTCCTTCAATAAAGTACATGTAAGAAAACACCAGAGCATAAGTCATACCTTTTCTCTATCTGGATAAGAAATTACAGTTAGCACATCATGTAAGTCTGTGAAGTATTTCAGAGAGGTTGATTTGTGAGAAGAAAATACTAAGAAACCTGTGAAAGCAGGTGAGAAACTACAGTAAGGCCAGTAAAGTCTTTAAAGATGACATGTAATGAAAAGAAAAAATTAACACTGATCTCTAGGTTGTAATGTTCTGTTGGGCCAGTGATATAGAAGAAGTCACACAAGTTACTGAAATCAAATCTACTGGCAATGAACAAGTCTGAGAAAGAAATCTTACTATTTTTGACAAATAATTCTGTTTATCTTACAACAGTAGGAAGAATTCTCCTGTAACTAAAATTTAAGGAGACTAATCTGGGAGAGAAACTGTCAGCATTTGAGACTGTGCAGGGCCTAGATGTAAGATAAAACCAGGAAAAACATTATGTAGGAACTGAGAACAAATTTCCCAGGCATATGAAACAGGTGCAGTGTCACTGAAGTCTAACTACCACCTCTGCTTGCAGGAGGTGTGAATTTAGTCTTGTCTCTCTTGTTTTGCTATAGTCTAAATGATTTAAATGTATAGTGACACCAGAATCAAAACCATTCATTTTTTCTAATGCTTTCATGTCTCCTGTAGCTCTTGCTCTTTTACGTTGTAATGTAGTATGTGTAACATGTGTTAGCATGTCTCTGATAACATCACTGAAGAATGCAGATAAATGTGAGTTGCATTGCATAGAATATAATTATCTTGCATTATGAGTAAGTACCTATTGAATAGATATCTGTTACTGACAGGCTCTATTAACCTATCCAGGGCAAAATGCCAGATCATGTAGTCCATGCTGAAGAGCAGCATAATGGCTGCTTCAGTAGACAGGTGAAAGTGGGCTTGACTAGGCAAAAAGGCTATGGTGCATATTCTTCTTTCCACCAAAGAACACAATACTGCATTGCAGCGGTAATTCAGTCTGTGCAAAAGAGTTACAAAGTGTAACTCTTGCTGAACCTGTACACAGGTTTCCCCCAATGGTAGCCATTCTTCACAATTACAGTACTCCTATGAAACCTAGTTTGCTCCTGTAGTCTTCTTTCTTTCTCATTCAGATATGATGGCCATTAGCAACCTGCCTGCACCAGTTGCCTGATTCCTTTATGCAGACTCTCAGTAGTCCTGTTGGTGTTCCTTTTTCTATATTGGTTATTTCCATCACGCTTTCTCTGTGCCTACCTCATAGACTTGTATTTGAGATGCATTTCATAGGCTTCCTTCAAGGTGCAAAAGCTCCTCTTCTTAACTTTTCCATATAATTCTCATCCAGTGATTTCATAGGGACTGAAACCTTTGTCATGAATATCAGTCAGGATCTTTTACAAACATATGCCATGGTGAGAATCCTGACTTTTAATTCTGTGTCCTATGCTGCCTCATACTGGTTTCTTCACTGGAAGTCTTGGAGATTTTGTGAACTGGAGTGCAAGATGTAAGCTTGTGGGGCCGGACTGGTACACTGTGCTATCACAGTCTTCCCTCAAAGCAGAGATCATAATAATGTGAACTGACTGTAGTTTCATATTGCACTTTGTTTTCCCCACAGCAGCATCCTGCTACGTTAACTGCTCAATCAGAGAAGAACGCAGAGGTCTGAAGAACAGAATGTTAATCTTTTTCTCCTTTTAATGGCAGACATTGAACTCAAAAAGGTATCAATTCTCTCTGTTTTCTGTTGGTTTTTTTTTTTCTATTTTTTAAAAAATGATGTTACAATAGCCTTCTAGAAAGTTATTTTCTGCCTGGATATTATTCTCCCTTCTTTCCTTTCTTTCCCTTCCAATTCATGCTGAATATTTAAATAGTTTTGGATCAAAGATGTGAGGATTACTTGTAATGCATTATACTTTGAACCTGCCGAATTGTTGCATTTTGATCAGATGTAAAAATGAGATAATGAAAGAAATATAGTCTTAGAAAAGAATAGAGGGTTTATAAGGGAAGTTTTAAAAAAGCACAATGTAAAAATAATTGTAGTTTAATTTATGTCAGAAAATCATTGCTGAAAGTTCTTTAATATTTAGTTATATCGGTTGTTGCAGTAGTATTGTGGGATGTTTTAAACATGAAATTGCTTTACAAATGGCTTTTTATAGAGACTTGTGATTGCAAGAACATGGAGCAGTTGTACTCATTATACTTACAAATTTGTAAGCGAGACTATTTTTTTTTTCTTTTGCACCTATTTTTCTTACATGTTGTGAAAATCTCCAGCCTCATAACTTTTAATTGTTTACTGGTACTACACAGTTGGGAGAACCAGAAGTACAATGTTCATCTAGTAAGTGTCTGTATATTAGCATGCAGATCTGTCTAATAGAAATGCATTGAAGAGGATCCCAACATAAGATTCATTACCAGTGTAAGGGTGAAGAGGAGCAGGCAGTGTTGAACAGCACTAGTATGACTCTCTTACTAGGCATTGCATGTAAGAAAGATTGAAAAATTTTACTGCATGCCATTTTCTCTCAGTGTGTCTTTTGGTGCTCTGCCTGATGAAGTCCCTTTGGGTCTTACTGCAAACGTTTGCAGTTTGGTCAGTGAGGGCTTTACAGGTCTTATCTCCCTGTGCCAGCATTTCTGAATGCGGGAATGAAGCTGACATGGAAGTTCTAGAGCAAGCCCAGATCTCCCAGGGAGCTAATTTGGGACTGAATTCCCTGTCAAAAGGGATTATTGCTTAATTTGCTAATAATGTGGCAGTCTAATAAGGTTACGTTGCTTGTGCATGCTAATGCAGTAAGTTTTGATTCTTCTTTTATAGAAGAATATAACAAAATTCCCACTGTGTTCTGAGAAAGCTTGGGTCTGCAGTTTGTTCAATGTGTCAAAAAAGACTCACTGATTTATATTTCAGTATGATAAATAGAGATTTAAACATACCCAGGACAGTGCTAGTAAGACATAAAAATCTAACTGAATTGTTTGGGTGTTTCCAGAAGTATGTTCATGCTAACTTAGATTATTGACTACTGTTAGCTAATAATAATTTTCTAAATGTTCTTCTAAATGAACCATGTACCTGTGTACTGTTCAGCAGTTTCTGTTCTGTTAAAATTCCCTCAAACAATACAGACACTTGTCAGGTCAGTTTAAGATTACTTTTTCTTTTTTTTTCTTTTTTAAGAGGATTTTATATAAGAAAAGGGATTCCATCATTCTTTGTTCATTTCACTTGTGGAAAATTCCAGAGAAGTGTTATATTCTTCAGTAAATGTGATTATAAAAATTTCCTTTCAGTGTTTTCTCCTGACCATGACATCATTTGAAGTTACGAAAAAGATGAGTGAAGCTGTCTGGAAACCAAGTTAAATCAATTGATCAAATTCCACGATCTGATCTAAGATAGGAAAAAAACCAAACCTACCCAAAACCAAAAAACAATACCCCAGCTTCTAAAGGGCTTTAATAAGGCTAAGTTATATTTGGACATGTTATTTTTAATCCAAGGTGGTGTCATAGCATATTAATATTTTAAAATACATGACAAAATTTAGGATTTTGGCATTTAAAATGATCGCAGTAATGACTGAGTCTGATACTGAATTTATTCATCAATAAATATGGTGATTTGTTATGTAGATTTTTAATGGTATTTAGGAGGAATATCTCATAGTGTACTGCTGCACAAGGCTGTGTAGTAGGTAGCTAATAGTGGAACGACCTGAAAGGGCCGTGTAACAGAATTTGGCATGTTATTTTCTAATTACTGTTCAATGCTAATGGAGAGTTCCAGTTATATACTGGGCTAGATTGAAATGATGTGGGGACCTAAACCAGCATTTTACAGGTTGAAGGGCTGAAGTTCAATACTGTATTATTAAACAAACAAACAAAACAAAAAAAGAACTTGTTCAGCTAAACTCGTATTTAGCTGAACTATGCTGGTGAATAACTTTACAACTTTACAAGGTATGTCCCTGTACTGGTGAGATTACATCTCGAATACTGTGTTCAGCTGTGGGCCCTTTGCTACAAGAAAGACACTGAGGTGCTGGAGCATGTCCAAAGAAGAGCAACAAAGCTGGTGAAGTTTCTGAAGGTCTTAAGAGGAGTGGATGAGAGAACTGGGGTTGTTTAGTCTGGAGAAATCTCAGGGGAGACCTTATTGCTGTCTACAACTACCTGAAAGAAGGTTGTAGCGAGGTGGGGTATGGTCTCTTCTCCCAAGCAGCAAGTGATAGGAAAAGAGGTAATGGCTTCAAGGGATGGTTTATTAGGAAAGGGATTCATATTAGGAAACTGGATTTCCTTAAAGGGATTGCATATTAGGAAAAAAATGATTCACTGAAAGGGTTTTCAAGCACTGGAACAAGCTGCCCAGGGAAGTAGTCAAGTCACTATCCCTGGAGGTATTTAAAAGACATGTAGACATGCCACTGAGGGATGTGGTTTAATCGTGGACTTGGCAGTGTTAGGTTAGCAGTTGGACTTGATGATCTTAGGTCTTTTCCAACCTAAATGATTCTATGACTATTCAGTCTTCACTTGGGAGCATCCATATCTAGATGTTACTCAGGCCGAGTAGTTTGATATCTGCCTTCTGTGAGGGTTTGATTTGGATCAAAGCAAGAGGCTTCTGTGGTGTCTTAGAATGTGTTCTGGGAGTGCTTATCATGGAATGGCAGAGTCCTTGCACAAACTAGCTGGGACCACGCTTTGAGCATTTGTACCTGAGGTGTCTGATGAGGTAGGACTCTTCATTTGGTTTGGTACTGACTCCTTTAGTATAGAGAACAAGTTGTTAAATCTGACAGTCAGAGACCACCTGTGGATTTGTGATGTATCATCTTGAAGGGCTGTCCTGCATCCTTGATGCAGTTTGTACAGTGACACATACTCAGTTAGAAAACCAGTGCTGGAAGAGCCAAGTAACAGTGTGCTGAGCATGCCTCCCACATTTTCTTAAGCTCTGTAAGTATTGCAGTCTATGCAGTAATAGTGCTATGGATAACATCCTGCTTAAGGGAAGATTAATGAAAGGGATGTTAATACTGTTCTGTGCTAGGAATAAAAGTATCAAGCCCAGTCTATTCTGAAGTGTACTAATGCAATGTTTAATGCATGACAGGACAGAATGATGCAATTTCTGTTGGAATTGACTCATCTGTTAGAGCTCCAGATGCTGCCCTGCAAGCTACTCTGTCAAAGATAATTAATACAGATAAGACCTTTTAAAGCATTTTATTAAATACCGATAGGTGGCTTGTGCCTTTTCTACTGAAAATATATTTTGCCTATTACAGTTAGAGAAGGATTTGAGACCTACAGACAAATACTTGTGTAGTTTCACTTATACAGCCGTTACATTATTACAGAGAGAAAATTGTTTAATTTTAACGTACTCCCTGAACTTACTAGTAATTACTAGAACTGAGAAGCTGCTCTAATTTACTTCAGAGGAACAAACGGAAAAGACAGGTTTCAAATGTGACTGAAAGTAGTAGCTGAAGCACCAGATGCTTATAGTCCCAAAGCTCTATTAGAACTGCTAAAATGCTTCAACTTAGTGTATTATTAGTGTTTGCATTCTGGTTCTACCTGCATATTTCAGTCACAGCTAAGAGCTACTGAACCGTACATGGACTAGAAGAGGGTGTAGTCCTTTGAAGAGTTTACAACCCAAAAGACAAAACAGATAGAAAGAGGCCTAAATAGACATTGATTTAGCCTAGATATACAGGATATAGTATTAGGATTTCTGCATTGTCTCAACAACTCTTTTTCCCCGTTATACTGTTCTGTGTATAGCTCATACACTTAATTTTTTTTAAAGAACTGGTATCAGTCAAAACAAAGCCTGATACTAGTTTCTCAGGTGCCAGAAGGAAAGTTTATAGGACCATGAACCTTTCCAGTAACAGTGGTGAGAATGAAGCAGAGCAGAAACTGGTAGGCTCTACTGTGCATAAAACATTTGGGCTGACTGCCAGAGCTGGAGTTGCTGAGAAGAGGCAGTAACAGGAGGGAGTGAGATGTGAGAAGTCAGTGATGGGAGCCTAGGGAATGAAGGAAGAGAGGTTACAGTGGAGTTCAGTAGGCAACTGGAGTGATGTTCAACTTCCAAATCCTTAAAAACTGTTGAAAAATATAATTGTTTTGTCAGCCACAAGGCTGGTGATAGTACTTGCAGTGACAGAGGTTTTACTTCTGTGTTGTGCAGTCTCACCTTCATAAGGTGCGGGCTGTGTTCCAGTGGCTTGAAGTCTTTTTTTTTTTGGGTCTGTGGTTGAAGCAGCTGTGAGATGCTTGATCTCTCAGTTATTTTACTAACAGACCAGTAATACCTTGCAGTTCTCAGCTATGTGTGAGTTCATCAGAACATGATAGTGCTAAGGACCAGATGTTGCAGCAGGTCCATAAGCAAAAACTGTGAAAGGTCTCCTTTATCTTGGAGTAATTTCTGATGTTCATCAGTTAGCAGTTCTTGATTAGACTCCTTGTGTATTCTTTCTTCAGGGTTTTCATGAAGCTTAACACATAATCTAAATCCCTTTTAAGACTCTTAACTGTGCAGATGGCTTTGCACATACTAGTTCTATTCCATGTGATTAGTGAGGAATTTCTTGAAAAACATCCCTCCCCAAAATCTTAGGGTTACCTTCAGTGTGGCAGCTGCAAGCAAGTTTGTGTGTCTTTTTAAATGATTCATTGTGGTAAAGAGAATACGTATTCAAATGCAGGCATTTTTGTGTCTGTACGTACAGAATTGAAACAGCAGGCTTTTAAAATGGGTTTGGTTACAGCTTTTCAGATGTTTCAGATATGTTTAATTATTTCCTATTTCTAAGAAACTAACTAAAGCATCAAACTTCATACATGATGAACATCTCTCCTTTGAAAATATGGTAGTGATTATATTTTCCTTGAAGAATATAGGAAAACAAGTCACCCTTGCTTTTGAAGCACTAGGTGCATCCTATATATAAAAATTTTGCTTGCTGCATGACTTTCTGAAGTGGTCTGAAAAACTTACTCTGTTTTGTTTAAAATACATTTTTAATACATTCAAATACAGCTGTTAAATCAGGAAGTAATGAAATTGGGCTCCTAATTTTTCTATAAAATGCATACAGTTATGCCTGATAAAAAGAATCATTATGTTGTCAAAATATGAACAATTAGCTCATCAGTATTGAAGATACAAAAAACAAAACCAAAACTCTCAGCAAGTGAATGAAATGTATCCTCCATAAATATTTAAGTACAGTGAACTTAATTTCTACAATCTGGAAATGGGTTAACATCCCTTTCTTATTCTTTTTTCCTTCTGTGAAATAATTGAGATAAGCACAAATGAGTAAACCGAATCGTATGATTTCTAAATAAGTTTCTTCTCATTCATCCTTTATTTTTTTTATTTTATTTTTTTCACAGATAGTTTCAGTAGAGCAAACTTTCAGAAAACGAAGTCCTTACTCTTGATTCCCTGGTATCAAGGACTCATCAGGCCTATTGCTTCAGTATTCTTGGCCAAGCAGAGGGAGAGCTTTCTTCAGCACTTGTCCATCTGTCTCAGCTGAACCTGACTTCCTTGCTGATTTTCTCTTATTACAAATGCCTAAAAACAGCAAGGTAGTGAAAAGAGAACTAGATGATGAGGTCATTGAGTCAGTTAAGGACCTTCTCTCTAATGAAGACTCTACAGATGATCCCTTTAAGAAGAGTGAACTTATGGTTGATGATCAGGAAGAAAAAGATGTTGATGTTGAAGAAGGTTCAGATGTAGAAGATGAAAGACCTGCTTGGAACAGCAAACTCCAATATATTCTGGCACAAGTTGGATTTTCTGTGGGATTAGGGAATGTGTGGCGATTCCCATATCTGTGTCAGAAAAACGGCGGAGGTAAGTCTTGTGATAGCTGGTCATATCTAAATGATGAAGCTAACCTATCAAACAAAACCTGCTCCATCATGTCAGGTTTTTCCTTTAATTTCTACCAGAACCTATGAAGAGAAACCATATTCTCTTTATTTAGTGAGACACATCTGTTAAAGTAAGTAGCAGATTAAAATTCAGTTTACTCATTTTATGGAAGAAAGCTCTTGATGTGACTTTAACTACTGGTCAAATTAGTGTCTAAGCAAAACATGTATTTACAGAGAGGTTGCATTATTTAGGACCTGGCTATTGTTCTACTGAAGTGTTGTTCATAGCTGGACATTGGACAATGTGTTGTTCATTGGACAATAAATCGGGGCATTATATCTGCATCCACTTCAAAGACTAAAGCAACATTCAGTCTTCAGTATTTAGCAGTACTAAGCTTCACACCTTTACTTTTTAATTGCTTTTATCTCCTAGGCCACTTGATCATTATTTCCTACAAGAACAACAAAATACTGTATGAGTGAAAAGGTTTTATTTACTAATAATGAATTTAAATCATTACCTTAAGAGAATGCATTTGTTTTGTGTTGTTACATAGTTAACTATTTTCCTAAACAAGAAGTTACCTTTCACTTAGGCCATTAACATCAAACTGTTTGTTTGTTAGCTGTCCACCTGTGGTCTTGAATGTAGTATGAAGTATGAGGCTGGAGACTTCCCTCTGGACGCAGGATTAGTGTTTTATTCTATGCTGTACTGTACACACTATACTACATTAACGCACATCCTATTGTAGCTATTTACTTGTCTGAATTCAAACCAAACTTGTCACTCTCTATGATATAAAAAGTGAATCTGTACTGCAGAATAGAAAACACAGAACAAGATTTTACTTGTGCTGGATTTTAAAGTTGAATGACAAAACTGATGTGATTGAGGAATATAGAAATAAGCCTAGAATATGATCAGAGTATAATTCTTTATTTGTTTTCTCAGTTCAGGCTGTAAAAATGAAGGTTATACTTTGAAATATTCCATCTTCAGGATAAAATTATTATAGAATTCTTTTATATCTAGTTATTGTGAGAGATTTATTTTTATTTTAATTCTCATTTAACTTCATTTTTTTCTACTTTATTCTGGAGAGAAAGCAATTAAATGGTTGATTTAATGATTCCTGTGGAATCTAAAATTTTCTTCATCTGTGACTGTAGAATTAACTGAGAACACTTGTTAAGTGTAGTTTCTCAAAGCCCATAGCATTTCAGTGGATGGCAATCTCATCTATTCTATTAGACACAGTATAGAATTGATCAAGTATTACTGCTATTTGAAAAAAATAATACATATGCTAATAATTTTAAACCAAACTGGTTCATAGTTAAAGGTGTAACTATTAAAATGTTTTAATTTCATCCTAGGTATGGATGTCAGGATGTAATCTCAAGGATAATGCACTAAAGCAGTTTGTTCTGTGTAGTGGTGTCCTTTTTGAAAGTCTGTGCTTGATGTAGTTAGTTCTTAAATTTGCAAGACCATTGTATTGTCCTTCGAACCAACATTAAAGATCCATCAGGTATGCTCCTTAGGCTGTTGGATTTATGCTATCAGGAGCTTTTAAAGTTACTCTGCCAACAAGCTTTAGTTGAATTCAGATAAAATTTAAATGCATTTAGTTAATAATTCCACATTTTGGGAAAAACAAAACCAAAAAACCCCACCAACCTTCAGACATTATTGCACTTCATTAATCAAACTTGGAAAAATAAAAAAAAATCATTTCAGATTGGCGTTAAATGTTTTCCCCTGTGCTGTGACTGCAGGAACTTGGATGTGGAGTCTGTGGAGAAATAATGTTTTCTACACATTGCTGAACCAAGGATGTATTTGGCTTTAACAGTAATTTTTCCCCATTTTAGTGAATTGCAACCTTCAGAGCAGCAGAGAAAAGCCAGTGATCATTAGAGCTAAAGCTTTCTTCGTGTTCAAGTTAACCATAATGCAATATGGTGAGGGTGACACAAAATGTTGAAACATAAAGTACATTGGTGCTTGTGTATGTGTCTGCAGATGGAGAGGTAATTCTCACAAGTAAAAGAATAGGAGGAGGGAAAAAGGAAGGAGGGAAAAATTCAAATGCATGGTGAGAAAATCTCTGTCTACCTTTTATATGAGGTTCCAGCTTTCTGCCACGTTTATTTCTAGGTAAAAGAGTGGGTTTATGCAACTCATTCTAAGTATCAGTGTCAGAACTGCTCTGTAGTCTTCTGCTGAGAGAGCATTACCATAAATACCTGTTGGAGTCTCCGATATAAGGTAAACAGCCTTTCTGTGGATTTTCATTAGAGCTGTTTCAGTGAAACATGTCTAGGTCTCCACCTTCGGTTTTGTCCAAGCATTTTTCATTTTCTTCCCTATGTTTAAGGAGGTTTTATCTGGCAAATACTGTCAGGTAAGGGGAGTATAATGAAAAGTGGTAAACCAGTAAACATACTTAAAATTTAAACAAAAAAAATTTAAACCCATAGTTACTCATTAGTTTCCTTCACAAGTTTCTTTGAACATTTAGTGTTCCAACGCCACCAGTAAAGGAGAAGGCAAATCCTAACCACGCAGTAATCTTCAATTTTATCTTTTTCTTAAGAAGGATACCAAACCCAGCATTTTGTAAACAGAAGAACAAACCCAACGAAATAAACACAGAAAAGATACAGCCAAGTTAGCCCAATTAGATGTATATTATAAGAGGATTTTGTGGGGAAAATATTGGGTGTTTACTGCCCTGTTTTCTAGAGGGATTACATTTGCTTATGGCTATGGACTGTGGTATGCCAGCATTCCTGACTTCAGAGCTCTGTACTGCTTCAGTAAGTTATTTGTGATACCATGTTTAAAAGTAACTTGTATATTGCTACACTGCACTGATGCTTGGCCATCCATAGGTATTTTTCCAATCAGTGTTTCTGGGTCTGGTCCGCACCACCAAAATAAATTCGCTTTATTTCTTGTGATTGTTTAACAGTTTTCTCCTGTTGTTTTCATTCATATAAACTTGTAAATATTTAGAGTAATACCTGATGGGGTTTTGTTAGTGCTCAACTAAGATACAGCTAGAGTGGGTAGCTCTTTGCTGGCTCGAATTCACACTTGGCTGGGAGGAGACTGAGTACTTCAGGGTGCTCATTTTCTAGACTTGTTATGAAACAGAGGGCCCAAAGGAATTTTTAGCCTTTGTGAATGAGGGTCTGAAGGTGTTCAGTAAAGTTTTGAGGAACTGATTATAGATCTTTGCCTGCTTCACCTCTGTCCTCACCACATGTCCTACTTACCTCTGGTAAGCAATGCCCAGTTCTCATCTGACACTTAAGGTACCTATTCCACTCGTTTTCAGTGTATTACAGCTGAAAAAAAACCCTGTTTATTCCTTGATGACTCAAAAAGGTTATTTGCACTGGAGCTGGGTATTTTCTAACTTAGCTTTAGAAATTTTTTGTATTCATAATGTTTACACTTTACAGTTTATTTATTACTTCTTTACTATATGAAGACAATTATGTATGTTTGTTCAGATAGGCACAGTTCCTATATAACAGTTTCAGAGCCCATACTAGCATGCAGTAGGTTCAGAGCTGCCTCAGCTTCATATGAAAATAAACCAGTCAGGTGTACCCAGTCTTGCCATACGGCTAATAAATAGTGACAGACTAGACCAATATTTGCCTGCTGCTTATAGCTATCCCCTGGTGTGAGTAGCTTGCATACCTTGTACTTTTTTTCAAAGAACCGTTTAAAGTTTATTCGCTTTTGTTATCATTTCCTTTTAGGATTAGCAGAAATAAAACGGTACTTTCACATATTAAAAGGAACAAAAGCAAACAAAATCAGCTGTTCTGCTAGATTAGGTGATATTTGAGTGAGTGTTATTACATTGGGTAGTCGTTATAAGCTGCAGTTTGATTGTCTAATACAAGAAAAATGGGAGCAAAGCAGATATTACATAGTATTCCCAACACTGAGTATGAATTCAGTGGGTTAATTATTTAGCTTTTGATCAATAATTCATAATCAGTGTCTTGAATTCACTGATGACTTCAGTACTATTTTGTGAGCTCAGACTTAAACTGTATGATCAGACTCAAAATTCATTTGTACTTCAGTGTGCTGAAAATGTCTATTTTTCTTGTAATTCTTCATTAAAGTTTATTAGCTAAGGGCATTTTCATCCTTTAAGCACAATTTTGTAAATAGGCATACCTGAACTTAAATAGTGAAAGACTAATGACAGGAAGACTGTCCTATCAGTAAGATAAATTGCAAACCTACAGATAAAACATAAAACCTTTTATCAGATTTTCCTGATAAAAACAATTTGTATTTTGTAATAGTAAATATTTTCACTTATAGGAGCTTCGTAGATGGGAAACCTATAACGTTTTGTTGCCCACTTGTCATAACTTCTAAAATTTTAACATTCAACATTAAAAATAAGTAAAGAGAAATGATTTACCAGGTATTCTATTATGGTGCTTGGTTAATTAAAAAAAAAAAAAGAAATCGAAGCAGTGCTGTGTACAGTATTAACATTCACCAGTTCCTGCAATCTTTTGAATCTTTATTATTCATTCTAGTGAAGAAGGATGAGGGTTTGTTGTTGTTGTTTTTCTTTTTTTTTTTTTTTTTGTCCGTATGGTGCTGAGATAAGTTTTCTAATATCAAAGCCAGTGTTTAAGGCAAAAATATCCAAAAAAGTGACTTTACAGTAGAATAATTTTGAATATATAGAAGGGGAAATCTGGGGATCCTGAACTGCACAAAATTGTAATATTCAGAAGGCTGCATAGCGGGTAGATGAAGCAGATGATATAACTAATTGTAGGATGTTGTTCAAAGCCAGCTTGTATAGTTTATTGTTCTTATTCAAATAAAAATTATCCAATATTCTAACTCCAAGGACACATGTTTTCATGCGCTATCAACTTGGAGGCATACTGATCTGTTTCCATAGTGATTCTGGTCTATGATGAAGTGAAGATGTCTTACAGTTCTTTGATGTCTAGCTTCAAGAGAAGGCTGAAACAAAATACTTGTCTAGAGATGCAGTGGTTTCATGTTATTTATAGGGCATAGAAGCTCTTTGGAGCTGTGATATACCATTGTATAATCCACCAATGTCCAAAGTGTACCACACTGAAACTCACAGGTACACTATTTTCCATTATGTCCTTTTTCTGGGGAGGGACACAAGATCAAAAGGAAGCTCAGCAGGTTGGACTGATGAGAAGATCAGCACTTCAGGTGCTCTGCACAAGCCCTGCAGTATACAGGTGAACTCTGCTGGCTACACACACTGAATATAGGATTGTGTCATGTAATGTGACATGGATTTAAACCACATTTCTGTAAATCATTTAGTTGAATCTAACTGATAAATCTTGCAACTTACATTGATACTGCACCATAAAACACCCACGTCAGCCCAGTCTTTAAATATGTGTTTAACTTTGCAGCCTTGTGATTAAGGTTGTGGGCTGGGACACTGAAGAGCTGGGTTCAGTTCCCGCTCTAGTACAGTCATCCAGTGGGATAGAGGGTAAGTCATTTGTTTTCAGCTGTTTAGGCTTGTCTGTGCACAGCTATGCAACACCTGTCTAATTAAGACCCCAGGTGTCATTCACAGTAGTGTTATATGATGAAGAAACTATGTACTGTTGGCTTTCAGGTAATTGTATGACCAGATTTTTAAAGCTTGTAACGCCAAAGCTTTTCATTTGCAATGTGAGTTAACTGTACTTCTGTCTTGCAGAAATCTTGAGAGAATGTATATGATAAATCAAGGGTGTTTAATGGTATTATTTGTCTTGTATGTTCTTAGACAGGTGGTCCCCCTCATTTTGGAATGTTGTTGTCGCTCTATTCCTCCGTTTTCCATACATTTGTTTCCTTCTGTCTCTGTTGTCTCACTTGTCACAGTAGACATTAAGTCCTTAGTATTCTTTCTGTTTAGTGCACATAAGATGATACAGAAAACACCAAAATACTGGACAGGAATGTAGTTGCTACCTCAGTAGAAGTAGCACTTAAGTGTCCTGCAGTGAGTAGATAGACCATGATGTTTGGCTCTATGAAGGGTGTATTGTAACCTCAAAACGGGTATATTGTTCAGAGCCTGGCAGAGGTTTTGACCAAATGCTGGTCAGTGTCATTGATATCATATTATGTTATGAAAATAAAGCACAAGGATATATTGCATTCTAGTAATAGCCTGTAGACTGTGAGGTAAATAAGATCAATATTCTTTGTCTCCAGCAGTGGGTTTTTTTAAGTTTTATTTACTCTGTCTTTTTTCCTACTGTTCTTAGGCTTGAGACTGTAGTTACTCCCTGCTTAGGATCTTTGCAAGATCTTTATAGTAGAAGGTGATGTCCAGTTTCTCTGTGTTTCATGAAGAACAAAATAGCAAGTGGACCCACATAGGAGTGGAAAGTACCAGAAAATCTGCAGTCTCCTGCACAGTTCTTCTAAAATAAGCTGTATTCCATGAGATAAGCTACCTATTAAGGATATGCAAATGATAGTGTATTTTGACTGCAAAAAAAAAGGCCCTAGAAAGTTGACGCTGGATGAAGAAGCTTGAAGTAGGACTTAGCTGGAGTTGAGGATAAATCCCAAATTGGTTTCTGAAATTTGCTCAGCTTCTCTCTCATTGCGGAGATGAAGAGATTGATTATACAACTTAATAGCTCTGAGTCTAAGCTCCTGAGGTCTCTAGACCTTTGCTTTGTAGCTTGTCTGCATCTCTCAAGTGCTTTTCTTTAGCATTACAATGGTTGCAATCAAAAGTCCTAAGCCTTTAGAGTTTGTTGGCCAGCACAGTACTCTATTGCAGCATAAGAGCCAGGCATTTGAAAATTAGGTGCCACGTTGCTGATTGGTGGTGGCTGAATGTTTTGTTAGCTCTAGTGTTAAATACTCTGCAACACCAAGGAGTAAGTCAGGCTCTGAACTTTTCAGTGCGCTTAGTGTATGGATATATTTGCTTCCTATTAGTTTTGCTGAAATAAATGAAGATACGTGCTTAAGTTAGTATTGTATGACCACTTCCTAGGAATAAAATGTTGAAAAAATGTGTTACACATATGTACAAAGGTGAAATAACAGTTGTATTTTGGTTGTTTTTGAGCATTTTTGAGTAACGTGAGATACGGACCTACAATACTCCATTTAATTTCCACCTCATGTCCCTAGTCTCTTTCTGGAGCCTGCTAGAAATGGGCTGTATACAGGTAAAATTACTCTTTGCATGTGATCAGAAAAGCTTTGCAGACACTAATTCGGACTTGAAGCTGTTAGGTTTCACATTTGTTGTGTCGAGTTCTGACTCTGCTTCCACTCACTCTGACTCTTTATTCCTTTCACAGGTGCCTATCTTGTGCCATACTTAATCTTGCTACTGATAATAGGGATTCCACTCTTTTTCTTGGAGCTTGCTGTGGGGCAGAGGATCCGCCGAGGGAGTATTGGTGTATGGAATTACATCAGCCCCAAACTTGGAGGAATTGGATTTGCAAGCTGTATAGTAAGTTCTTAACATTAATTGTGTGGTTTGTTTTCTAGACTTTCTGTTTTGCTGCAGGGAAAGGCCACTGATCTGTAGTTGAGCATCAAGGTCACTTTACAATGTTTTGGGAGATCTTAAATTAAAACATTAAAAAGTGTTGATATAGATGTGTCCGTAAAACCACTTAACTTGTATTTTGTGATTCTTTTGAAATTAAGAACTAGGGAACAAAGTAGTCTTTTGGAGAAAAAAAGCCTGTAAAAGTATAGGAGTTACATGATAAATACAGAGAAAAGCAAAAATTTTGGTGAGTACTTTGATTGGGCAAGACATTCAGTTCTTTTTCTTACTTAATTAATTAGGTTCAGTGGCTGATGTGCTGAAATATGCAGAAGTTCAGTTGTGATTTTTTTCTTAATTTTTAATTTGCAAATGTAGTTGCATTAACTTCTTTTTATCTGTCCTGTTTTTATAGGTGTGTTTCTTTGTGGCTCTGTACTACAATGTCATTATTGGATGGAGTCTGTTTTACTTTTCCCAGTCTTTTCAGCATCCACTACCATGGGACCAGTGTCCTTTAGTTAAAAATACATCTCATACCTGTAAGTCTATATTAATGTTCTTAAAACTTCAAACCAAACGGAAAACCTCCCCACCCAGTTCAAAGAGATACTTGTGGGGAAAGAGTGTTGCATGCAAAGCTGGTTTTCTTAATACGATGTCACATTATTATACTTAGAAAAAATGCAACAAAACCCCATAATTTAAGGTAAATATACTGTATTTTGAAAGGAACATCACTGTCAACAGCATTTTAAAGAGTAATGAAATAAGGAGAGTGCTGCTTAGTGTGTTGCACGAAAAAAAAGTTCTGATTACTCTTTTCCTGATGTTGACTGCTTTTTATGCTTGCTTGCTGAAAAACAAAGGTGGAAGGATATTTTTACACTTCAGTTGGTAGGGTACTTCCTGGTGTTGCATTACTAACAAAGCAGAAAATTGAAAACTGTAAACATCAATGAAATGCATGTGATAAAAGTATCATTTGCTTTGTAACCCAGTGGAATTGAGATAATTGGTCTTTGGTTTGTCACTATAAAGTGATGGTCTTACATGGACATACTATGCAATAGCATTAGAAGTTCTTTATCCCTTGGTTTTGCTTATCTCGTAACAAGTTGCACACTTTGCACTATCCTTGCTATTGAAATACAAAATGCTTATTTTAATTTATTTTTATTTCATATTGTTTTGTTGTTTTTTTTTCAATTCCGTCTAATTTGTTTGGGTTTTTTTTAACTCCTTTAATAAAGAACATAATCAGGGACATTTAAAAAGTTGTATGATGTTTTTATAGTGTTTTTGCCCGAGTTCCTTTTTTCAGTTGCTTGAAATAATTGGTATTTGTGAATACTGGCACACAGACTGAGTTCCACAAGCTATTGTCTGTTAATTGAGCCACAGCGATTGTTTACGTACTCTTACCCGGCCTAAATAATAAGGTACAGTGTGTCAGCCTAACTTCAGCAGAGGTCATCTTAAATATGCTTGCACAAAGAAAAGTATTACATGTGATAGATTCCTATAATTTTTGACAGTTTATTTCCGTGAGGATCTGAAATCTGTGTTAGGTTTTTTCAAATGAGTGTATCTTTCACTTCCTTTCATTAATTACCTTGACTCAGGATAATAAAAAAAAAACCCCACTTCTGGAATGCACGCAGCAACTTTCATTTAACATTAATGTGTAGAAGCCATTTTTTCTTTTCCTCATTGCTTTGGTGATGATCATAGAATCATAGACTCATAGAATAGTTAGGGTTGAAAAGGAGCTTAAGATCATCAAGTTCCAATCCCTGTGACATGGGCAGGGACACCTCACACTAAACCATGCCATCCAAGGCTCTGTCCAACCTGGCCTTGAACACTGCCAGGGATGGAGCATTCACAGCTTCCCTGGGCAACCCATTCCAGTGCCTCACCACCCTCACAGTAAAGAACTTCTTATATCCAATCTAAACTTCCTCTGTCTGAGTTTTACCCTGTTACCCCTTGTCCTGTCACTACAGTCCCTAAAGAAGAGTCCATCCCCAGCATCCGTATAGCCCCCCTTCAGATACCAGAAGACTGCTATGAGGTCTCCACGCAGCCTTCTCTTCTCCAGGCTGAACAGCCCCAACTTCCTCAGCCTGTCTTCATACGGGAGGTGCTCCAGTCCCCTGATCATCCTTGTGGCCCTCCTCTGGACTTGTTCCAGCCGTTCCATGTCCTTTTTATGTTGAGGACACCAGAACTGCACACAATACTCCAGGTGAGGTCTCACAAGAGCAGAGTAGAGGGGCAGGATCACCTGCTTCAATCTGCTGGTCACGCTTCTTTTGATGCAGCCCAGGATACGGTTGGCTTTCTGGGCTGCGAGTGCACACTGAAGCCCGCTCATGTTCATGTTTCAGTTGACCAGCACCCCCAAGTCCTTCTCTGCAGGGCTGCTCTGAATCTCTTCTTTGCCCAGCATGTAGCTGTGCTTGGGATTGCCACAACCCAGGTGTAGGACCTTGCACTTGTCATGGCTGAACTTCATAAGGTTGGCATCAGCCCACCTCACAAGCATGTCAAGATCCCTCTGGATAACATCCCTTCCCTCCAGCATATCAACCGAACCACACAGCTTGGTGTCATCGGCAAACTTGCTGAGGGCGCACTCAATCCCACTGTCCGTGTCACTGCCCAAAGATGTTGAATGAGACCTGTTCCAATACCCATCCCTCAGGGACACCGCTTGTTACTGGTCTCCAGCTGGACATTGAGCCATTGACCACAATTCTTTGTGTGTGGCCATCCAGCCAGTTCTTTATCTGCCAAGTGGTCCACCTATCAAATAGATGTCTCCAGTTTAGAGACAAGGATGTCGTGTGGGACAGTGTTGAATGCTTTGCACAAGTCCAAGTAGATGACATCCACTGCTCTACCCCTGCCCATCAGTTCCATAGCCCCATCATAGAAGGCCACCAAATTGGTCAGGCAGGATTTCCCCTTAGTGAAGCCATGCTGGCTGTCACCAAGCACCTTGTTGTTTTTCATGTGCCTTAGCATGCCTTCCAGGAGAATCTGCTCAAAGATTTTGCCAGGCACAGAGGTGAGACTGACTGGTCTGTAATTCCCTGGGTCTTCCATTTTCCCCTTCTTGAAAATGGCGGTTATATTTCCCTTTTTGCAGTCATGGGGAACTTCACCTGACTGCCATGATTTTTCAAATAGGATGGACAGTGGCTTAGCAACTTCATTTGTCAGCTCCTTCAGGACCCACGGATGGATTCCATCAGGTCCCATGGACTTGTGCATGTTCAGATTTTTAATACGGTCTCGAACCAGATCCTCTCCTACAGTGGGCCTAAGGACTTCATTCTCACAGTCCCTGCGTCTGCCTTCCAAGACTTGGGTGGTGTGGTCAGAGCATTTGACAGTGAACAGTGAGGCAAGGAAGTCATTCAGAACCTCAGCCTTCTCCAAATCCTGGGTAGCCAGTTCTCCCGAGAGCTTCCTCAGGGGGCCTATGTTGTTCCTAGTCTGTCTTTTATTCGCTGTGTTTCTATAGAATTTTTCCCTGTTATCATTAACATCCCTAGCCATGTTTAATTCTATACTGGGCCTTATCCTTCCTAACCTGGTCCCTACCTTCCCGGACAAGATCCCTGTATTCTTCCCAGGCCTCCTGTCCTTGCTTCCACCTTTTATAAGCCTCTTTTCTTCCTTTGAATTTTCCTCAGCAGCTCCTTATCCATCCAAGGAGGTCTCCTGGCCCTCCTGCTGCACTTCTTTCTAGTTGGGATGCAACACTCCTGAGCTTGTAGAAGGTGATCCTTGAATAAGAGTGACAGAGCACTGGAACAGGTTGCCCAGGGGGGTTGTGGAGTCTCCTACACTGGAGATATTCAAGGCCCGCCTGGACAAGTTCCTGTGTGATGTACTGTAGGTTACCCTGCTCTTGCAGGGGGGTTGGACTAGATGATCTTTTTAGGTCCCTTCCAACCCTTGGGATTCTGTGATTCTGTGAATATCAACCAACAGTCTTGGGCTCCCCTGCCCTCCAGGGCTATATCCCATGGAACCTTACTAAGCAGGCTCCTGAAGAGGCCAAAGTCTGCTCTTCTGAAGCCCAGGGCAGTGAGCTTGCTGCACGCTCTTCTCACTGTCCTGGGGATCTCAAATTCGACCATCTCGTGATTGCTGCATCCAAGGCTGCCCTGGAGTACCACATTCTCAGTGAGCCCTTCCCTGTTGGTGAGCACAAGGTCAAGCATGGCACCTCTTCTTGTCGGCTCCTCTATTACTTGCAGAAGGAAGTTGTCTTCCACACAATCGAGGAACCTCCTGGATTGCTTGTGCCGTGCAGAGCCATCGTTCCAACAGATGTCAGGGTGGTTGAAGTCCCCCATGAGAACAAGGGCCTGCGAGCGTGAGGCTTTTCCTATCTGTCTGTAGAGTGCTCCATCCACAGGTTCTCCTTGACCAGGCGGCAAATTCCCACAGTAATGTCTCCCATCACTGTTTTCCCTTTAACCCTGACCCACAAACTCTCTGTAAACTGCTCACCTGTCCCCAGACAGAGTTCCATACTCTCCAGCCTATCCCTAACATAAAGGGCAACTCCCCCTCCCTGCCTGCCGGGCCTGTCTTTTCTAAAGAGCCTGTAACCTTCCATTCCAACACTCCAGTCATAGGAGCCATCCCACCATGTTTCTGTGATGCCTATTATATCATACCCCCATAGATGTGCACATATCTCTAATTCCTCTTATTTGCTCCCCATGCTATGGGCATTTTTTATAGAGGCATCTGAGCTGAGCTCGAAATGAAGCCGGCTTGTTGGCTGGAGTGGCTGGAATATCTCTATATTGCTCCAAGCATTCATTATAGGTGTTGGCAACTGACTGGGTGTGTTGGGATGGAATGATGCCCCCCTCCCTCAACACATCTAGTTTAAAGCCTCCTTGACCAGTCTGGCAAGCCTCCTACCAAAACTGCTCTTCCCCTTCTTTATCATTAAACCAGCTCCACAAGCCCCCAGTAGACCTGGCCTACAAACTTCGGTACCACGTTCAAGACACCCAAACCCCTGACTATGACACCACCCTTTTAACCATTTATTAACCTGGCCAATCCTCCCAGCTTTGTATAAGTCCTCCCCTGTGTCCTGAAGAATTGATGAAAAGACTGTCTGAGCTCCCGAGCCCCTAACCACCTCTCCCAGGGCTCTGTAGTCTTTATGTTTCCCAGGCTACTACTATCTATATCCCTAGCACCCACATAGATCACTAGAAGTGGGTAATAGTGGGACTTAGTAGAGCAGGCAGCCTCTCTGTAACATCCGTGCCCCAGGTAGGCAACACACATTCCTCAAGACTGGGTCAGAATGACAGACGAATGCTTCTGTCCCTTTCAAAGTACAGTCCCCTATTACTACGACCCACCGCTTTTTCTTGGCAGCGCCAGTAGAGATCTTTACCTGTGCATCAGCCAGCTGTTTCTGGTGCCAGTGCATTTCCTCATTAGCCTCCTGCAGGACAGCAAAGCAGTTCTGCATGGGGACAACAGATTTCGGAGGAAGCCCCTTGCTTTTAATTGTCCTTTTCCTCCATTTTTTGTTGTTTGTTATTTTTCTTTGTCACCAATTCCCAACTTCCCGGGTTGGTGGCCTCCTTCTTTCCTTCATGAGCTGGAGGGGAAGCTTGAGGCCCCTACACAGTTTGGGGCTGGAGCAAGCAGCTCTGCTTCCTCTCAGCCACCCTGACATCTTGCAGCCTATTAATAGCATCCCGCATCTCAGCCACCACGTGCGGGAGCACCGAGTGCAGCCCTGCCCATCGTGCACCTTTCCCTCACCAGACCCGTGCAGGCACCCTCTACACCCCGAGCTCTGCCCTGCAGCCTCCCCTCTCATCGGCTCTGTCTGGGTGCCTGCGCTGCCACCGCCGGGGCACCCAGAGCAGAGCTCCCAGCGCGGGCCCTGCCCATACGACGGGCGCTCACCATCCCGCTCCCCTGCCCGCGCGAACTGCTCGCCGCGCTCCCCGGGGCAGGTTTTTACCCACTCAGGGCCGGTGCCGCTGCTCCTGGCTCCGCCCCCTGTGAGTCCCTGCTCGCAGCAGCGGAGCTGCCGGCTCCTGGGCAGGTCCTGTCGAGGACTTGAAGTTCCCTCGGTGGCTGTGGCCGCTCTGAGTTGAGGCTCCTGGACGCTGAGCTCTCCCCAGCTCCGGTGTTGAAGGCGTCCTCTCTCGAGCTACTCACCTCAGCAATACATATGTACACATTACCTAAACCTTTATATAAACATACGGCTACAATTCAACTCGCTTTCTGAGAAGAGAGCAAAATAGGGATGGAACAGGAGGCACTTAAGGATCTGTCTTTACTCTTGCAGAAGACTTATTTCCAAATGAATTTAAGATTATTCTGTAAAGAGGCTTACAAGTGGTAAATGGCTGAAAGTAAGGTCACTACACAAAGAAAGAACTTTTGAATTAGAGAAATAAGAGGCTTCTTGAGACACAGTTTGAAATTTCATAAGGAACTTTAAAATCTTACCCAGACGTCAGGTCCTCTAGGGTCAGTTTAACAAGTCCTCCATAGGTCTCATAGATGTCCCAGTGCAAGGTCAAGCTCTAATATGTCTTAGTTCACACATTGTTATAAGCTTCCTTTTGATTTTGATTCCTCTCTGCTGCCCAAGGATTTCTCAGATGGTTCCCATTTTCACCACAGGCTGCACAAACAGCTGTGCTGGCACAATGGATGTGGTGGTGTGGAGGCAGGAAGGAAGGACTGAGAGTGGAAATTGCTTAAACCTGCACTGCCACCGAAGAAATAAACATGGAATTTTGCATTCAGCCTCAAAACCACCAAGTTCTTTCTAGAAAAATGGTGTTACAAACAACTAAACAGTAGCAAACAAATCCACAGTCTGTCTCTTGAAGATTTTACTTAGTTTACTGTTGACAGGTAGCTGAAAATTAACCAACACATAGTGTAGGGATACGTGGTCACAAAGACATATAAAAAATGCTGGAGACACTAAATCATTACTTTATCACAAGCACTAAAAAAAAAAAATAAAAAATATATAATTAACTGAATTGTAATTGTTAAACTTCTTTCTATAGCTTCTTCCTTTCCTTTTCTAGCCCTCTATATCTTTCTTTTCCCCATTACACAATTACCAGCTTTCAGGATTCACTTAGCAGTTTGGTGAAGTACCTGGAATTTGCAGAATCAGCCTAACAGTATTTATCACACACACAGAAATTACATTCTAACAATCTGCATCAGATTTCTTAATTGCATTTGCAGTTTGAATGCAGAGAAGCTGGGTCTGTATTGCTATGCTGCACAGAAAACACTTGTGCCAATACTGCATGGGTCAGAAGTTGTCTGGGCCAGATCACACTCTGGCAGTGTACCCACGCTCTGTATTAGCTGTGTCAAGGACCCAGGGATTTAATTCTCATTCTCTGAAACTCTTCAAACCATTCTTACATGAAGCACCTGTTGTGGGATGTTCTGCTATAAAACCCAACTGAACAAATCTAGCAATCTTGGGAGGAGGAGGGCATTTTTTTAATCTTCCTACTCTCACTCCTGCCCACTGTGGCATTCATCAGACCTTCACAGAGAGATGCAATTCATTAGGCCAGCAAAATGCTTCAATTTTTATTCCAGTTTGGTTTTTGTTGTGAGTTAAACTGATTTGTCACAGGATAAAGTGAGGACAAGCAGAGATGCAGGAGGGAGGAGGTGACTTTGCAGTTAGGAAAGGAATAGACAGTTGCAGTGGGAAGGACCTCTCTTTTGGTAGTAATGAAATTATTGTATCAGCTCAATCATGCAACATTAGCCCCAAATGGAGATGTATGACTGGATAATCTGAATTTTGACCTAACAGGAACAATTCTCAGATCTGCTATATCGTTAAAACCCCCATATTACATGTACATGAACTTTCACGGTATGTGTTGCTAATTGAATTCATAAAGCACATTTTTATTAAAGCAAGTTAATAATATTCTAGAACAAATTGTCAGGAAAATGTTAATGTCTTATCATGTCTTTAATGTGAATATAATAATTTGCCACTCCCTTAGTTTTTACCTTTTCTTGATTGCCGCTGCTGAATTGACTCAGTGCTTTCCCTGCCTTGATGTATGTTTGAGTGTGCTGTTGACTTCTTATCATCACACCCATAATACTGAATGGCTAATTTTATTTTACAGAATATCATTACTTAGCTATGGGAACCCATTTCTTCAGAGGCAATGCAAATGTGTCTAAGTCAGATCTGAAATTTGACTTCTAGCATATTTACAGACATATATGAGGTTTTGAGTGCCGTCTGGGCAAAATGCTTCAGAAGCTCAGCATGTGGGGTAACAGATATTAAGACTGTGCCTAGAAATGAAGAAAAGTGCATAATGAAAATTAAACTCTTCAGTGTCCTTGCTGCCTCTATGAATAATTATTTATATGCCGTACAACATGTAGAAAATCTAATTTCAAGACACGACATCAGGAACAGAAACAGAAGGTTTTGCAGCTTCAGGAACAGATACTGTGCAGAAGGTTAAGCCTTTTCTCATCATAGGGTGAAGCAGCTCCCCATGAATATGTTATCTTTGTAAAGTATGCAAACAGCCAGAAACTCACTGAGCTCACGATAGGGTGATTACTTTAGACAACAAGACGTCCTATGCTAATGAAGCTAAAAAGTATTAAATAAGCATTGAGGTGACTGGACAATGTCAGCCAATAAAAGGGGAGTTATGGAGTGAAGTTGTGGAAAAGAAAATGCAGAGGAAAAAAATATGTTTGGACATTGATATCACAATTATATGGACCTGAAAATTCTTTAATTTGATTACTAAAGAGAATAAATAAATAATCCACTGTTTCTAACTTTTGTGAACATCAGGAATGAAGGTATAAGTATTGCTTGATTGGAACAATAAAACAACAACAGACAGGGCGAAAATATATTTGTGACTTAAAGACTTAAGCTTTAAACTTCTGTTTAATGGGTGTCATGCAGCTTAACCCTGTGAAAATACGTCCCTGTGCAACTGTTAAGGATAAAGATCTTAATTTTTGAATCTTTCATGTACTACACATTCTGGCTCAAATGTCACATATTTGAGCTAAATCATGCAGTATGTGCCAGTATCTTTTTCATTTTCAATGCTCTGGACCCAAATTTGGGTTGACAGTCTAGACTCAAACTGATACAACTGCATCACCCGTGTTGGAAAAAACTCATCTATGCTGGCAAATGCTTCTTTCCTGTGTTGATGATTTTGATTGATTGATTTTTTTGATTGTTTTTTTGAATTTGATTTTGATTTATTCATGATGATGATTTTATTGTTTCTAATAGTAGTTAATTGCTTGTTGGTTTGAGTGTCATATCAAAGCAGACACAAGCAACAATTTGTTTTCTATAAATTTTCAAAATGGTGTTC
Organism: Lathamus discolor; assembly: GCF_037157495.1. Classification (NCBI taxonomy): domain Eukaryota; kingdom Metazoa; phylum Chordata; class Aves; order Psittaciformes; family Psittacidae; genus Lathamus; species Lathamus discolor. Next base: position 46,696,175 of record NC_088884.1, on the reverse strand, counting down.
AATTTTAGAGTGGTGCTTTTCATAGTATACAAGTCACAGTATCATATGTAGGTAATGTCATAAAGAAAACATATGTGTTCATCTAGGCCTGCCTACTATTTAAGAATTAAGTGAAAAGTAAATTCTGCCTAGGACTTGGCTTGAACATATGCAAAGAAATAACTTTTCCAAAAAGGGTATTTTAGAAAGAACCCAGAATACCCAGAACCTTTCACCATTAGCAGTCACTTTCTCTTTTAGACAACATTTTAAGAGACTTTTAGTTTAGTTTTTCAGAAATGGTGGTGACATAATTACAAATATTAAGAATTAGTGTAATACTGTTACGAAATGTTGGGAAAATACTTTTGTCCTGAGTCCCATTCTTTACTTGCTAACATCTCTTGACAGTTGTGGTGCCAGAGTGTGAAAAAAGTTCTGCAACCACTTACTACTGGTACAGAGAAGCACTGAATATTTCCAGCTCTCTGTCAGAAAGCGGGGGTTTAAACTGGAAGATGACTATCTGCTTGCTAGCTGCCTGGGTCATGGTATGCCTAGCCATGATCAAAGGAATTCAGTCCTCAGGCAAAGTGAGTATACTGTTTACCTAAATGACAGTGTTTTACTTTGAAACATTTTATGACACTTTTGTTCACCACACCCTCTGTTTACTCTCTCCTGAAATCTGTAGGAGCAGGTTAGAAGCTGTGACTCACCCTAGTATTTGTATAATCTCAGGTAGAGGAATTTTAGTAGTTGAGCATTAAAACCGTAGTAATTTTTGTGGGAATTACAGTAATTTAGTGGGAGTTGAGATCTCAAGAATAATTTCTATTCCCATCAGCCTAACTGTTATTCATAACATAATGTGCAGCATAAGTCGATGTGCTTCTAAATGTCTCTAAATGTCTGTGAATTAGGTTCCCATGTATACTCGCATTATGTTTGCAGTGCACCCAGATCCTCAAAAGGCCTTGCCATTTTTGTTATTGTCATTGGTGCATGTGCTTCTGTCATTAACACAGCTGCTTTTCAGGATTCTGGATTGTTTCTTTTGACTAATGACTGCCATCTCTTTGCATCTGAGTACACCACCCTGTCTTTCCTTGCTATGCAGCCAGCTGGATTGGCTAGTGAGTGTTTTGCTAGCTCCGTTGATCTCTGTGGGATTCTAAATTAAAAATAATCTATTTCAATAGCAAAACCTTTTGCTATTAAAAAGTTTGGCAATGAGGTGGAAAATTCTGCGACCTCTTTAGCGTATTTTAATTAAAGAGCTAGCATTTTTAGTGAGAGAATTATTTTACTATACAGAATAGATTTGCTTTTCATTGATGGAGAATGAAAGATTGTATTTGATTACTTTTATTTTTCGTTGTTTTGGCATTGAGCGTTGCTTAGTGATTCTAATCCATTGGTTATGTACTTCCATTGACTCTTGTCTCCTGAAGACAAAAAGAATTTCTGTTTATGCTCTATAGCTTTACTATACCATGTACTTGAATCAAAGTGCATTTGTAAAGTGAAAACATTTCTGAAGCAATCTACTTCTGTCCTTCTTGTCATCATCTCATTGAATTTGCACTGAACTTCCCTGGAAGCCCAGCAGTTTTTGGTTAGTGAACACAATGACAACTATATTGTTTTAGTAGAGAATTTATTTTACAGTTGTGATTTTGCTTTCTTCTGCAGAGACAAGGGGAATGGGAAGTTCCCCTACATGTTCTGTAACAGCATATGATTATCAAGTCAGTCATAGTGAGAATAGTGAATGAAGCTATTGAAAATAAAGTCCATGGATGTCATGTTAAATTTCTTCTTAATGTCTTTCAGATCATGTATTTTAGTTCCCTTTTTCCTTATGTGGTACTTTTATGCTTTCTGATCAGAGGACTGCTCCTTAATGGGTCAGTGGATGGAATTCGTCACATGTTCACACCTAAGGTGCGTGCTTAATTTCTGTTTGCAATGTATGCAGTGGCAATTTGACCATTTATGAATGCTCTCATTTAAGCTTCATAGAATATTTAGCCATATTTCTGTTTGGTTAAATGAGATAACAAGCCCTGAGGTCCAAAGGCTCTAAGTGTCCCAGGGGCCTTTGTAGAGTTACCTCCTGTAGGTGAAAGGTTCCCAGAGTTAGATGCTTTTACAAAGCTAATGACTGAAAGTGCTATTTACAGGATTCAGGATGTTCAGAGAGGTCCAAATACTGAACAGAGAAGTGAATCTTAAATCTTGCCATTTGGTAGGATTGAAATGCCTAGTTCTGGGATGTCACAGTGAAATGCCTTACCTTGAATGCTGTCACGGCTTTACGTAATTAACTGACTCCTTTTGAAAGAGGGCAGGTTTGCTCCTTTTTTAGAAATAAATTAATGCTGTTTGCATAGTAGCCCAAAGTACAGGGGAATTATCTTTAATACTAAAATAGTGTAAGTAATGACCACCCAGCTTTCCTTATTGTGTCCTTTATGGTTGTCCTGTCATGGCGAGATAGCAGCAGGTCTAAACATTTTTTTTTTAATTTTTTTTTTTTTTTACTGTCAACATTTAATGGGGAATGTGTCTTACAGAGCTTTAGATTTTATAACTACCGAGGTTAGAAAGGCTTTTACAAAACATTGTTTAGCCTGAAGATCTAAATTATGCTGGCCCACACCCATCTCAAGTGCTTGTAACCATATCTAGACTACAGGAACAGCACTTTTGAGTAGCTGGAGTCATACTCAGCAGTGCATAATGCTGGACTTCATACTGTATTATGAAATGAACTTCCCAACAAGTCCACTTCATAATACAGTTAAGCAGGACAGGAGTGATATTTTAAAAACAAAAGCCAAATAATAGGCTTATTAAAATCAATGTGCATAGTGGCTAATGCCAGATGACAGGTTGTTGTCAGTTGTATTGATCCCAGGTGTTTTGAGTCTGTGGAGAACTGTCATCTTATAAAAATGACCTTTGTTAGCTATCACACTGTTATTTCTTGCATTGTGATACATAGTCATGCTCCACTTCACTCGCTGTCACGGCTTTAGAAAGTTGTGGCTCTTCAGGAAATTGCAGGCTGCTTGGGCAAATCTGGGAAATCAGAGGAACAGAGAAATCACAGAATCACAGAATCACAGAATCCCAAGGGTTGGAAGGGACCTAAAAAGATCATCTAGTCCAACCCCCCTGCAAGAGCAGGGTAACCTACAGTACATCACACAGGAACTTGTCCAGGCGGGCCTTGAATATCTCCAGTGTAGGAGACTCCACAACCCCCCTGGGCAACCTGTTCCAGTGCTCTGTCACTCTTACAGTAAAGAAGTTCTTCCTGATGTTAACGTGGAACTTCCTATGTTCCAGTTTACACCCATTGCCCCTTGTCCTATCACTGGATATCACTGAAAAAAGCCTAGCTCCATCATCCTGACACCTACCCTTCACATATTTGTAAACATTGATGAGGTCACCCCTCAGTCTCCTCTTCTCCAAGCTAAAGAGACCCAGCTCCCTCAGCCTCTCCTCATAAGGGAGATGTTCCACACCCTTAATCATCTTTGTGGCTCTGCGCTGGACTCCTTCAAGCAATTCCCTGTCCTTCTTGAACAGAGGGGCCCAGAACTGGACGCAATATTCCAGATGCGGCCTCACCAAGGCTGAGTAGAGGGGGAGGAGAACCTCTCTTGACCTACTAACCACTCCCTTTCTAATGCACCCTAAGATGCCATTTGCCTTCTTGGCCACAAGAGCACATTGCTGGCTCATGGTCATCCTCCTATCCACCAGGACCCCCAGGTCCCTTTCCCGTTCACTACTTTCCAGCAGGTCAACCCCCAACTTGTACTGGTACATGGGGTTGTTCTTCCCCAGATGCAAGACTCTACACTTGCCCTTGTTAAATTTCATCAAGTTTCTCCCCGCCCAACTCTCCAGCCTGTCCAGGTCTCGCTGAATGGCAGCACAGTCCTCTGGTGTGTCAGCCACTCCTCCCAGTTTTGTGTCATCAGCAAACTTGCTGAGGGTGCACTCAGTTCCCTCATCCAGGTCATTGATGAAAATATTAAATGTAATGCTTACTGACAAAGTCTGTAGCAGAGATGGAGAGATGGAATACAAACCTTTAGAAATTGTAATTCAGTTTCTTGACCACATTTTTAATCCTTTTTTTAACTAGAGAAGTGTCACTAAATATTGAAGGAAACACTGAAACACCCCTTGAATACCAACACCTCTTCACTGTTTCATCTTTCATAAGTCAGGCCTAAAAGAAATTGCAGCTGATGCTTACTTTAAAAGTTATGTTTTAACTTGGTTACACAGTTGTTCCAAGTTTTAATTCCTTCTACTGGTTTCCAGTTCGGTATCTCGAAATTTAAGCTGTGATTTAAATTTGAGGTTCAGAGGCCTGTATGTTACATACAGTATATGGGAATATAAACCTTCAAAAGTATTTTCATTATAATGTCTGATTGTTTCTGTACTTGGGCGCTAATTTGGAGCATAGATTCATATGAAACTACCTAAGGGAATTTAGACTATCCTACCTGTTGTCTCCTTTCACTCCATAGTGCTAACAGTTTCTCTGGGGAGGAGGGCTGTAAAAAGGATTGCTAAACTGATCCAAGTTGAAAATTAGACGGTTAGATAGACATGAGAGGGGAGGGGAAAACATCATTTTGGCCTTGATTAGTTCAGTTTTTAAACCACATTTAGACCACCATCAACCACAACATACTCCCACAGAAGAGTTGTGTCAGCACAGCAGAGGACTAGCACACATTGGTGCAGGTGTGAGAGCACAGGGCTAATGAGGAAGGGGAGGATTTGTTTGGTGTGGTTGATGAATAAATTCTGAATAATAACCTTAATGAAAAGCCTAAAGAAGGGTACATGTAAAGTACACTAAAGTCAGCTGCTGCAATGAAACTGCAGTAGGACTGAATGAAGTTTAAATACAAAGCCCCCAAAATTTCACTGAAAAAATCTTATATAGCAGATCAATTACAAATTAATTTTGAAATGCTAGACAATGTGTGTCTGAGAGCATACTGACTTCGATGGTGCTGAATTATACATTCCAGAAAACGAGAAGTGTTTTGATACTTAATCCAGTTAGATTTGGCAAAAATTAAGAATATTCCTTGAACTCCCTCTAGTGGAAAAGCTCCAGCATGACTCTGTGGTACAGGCAGCTAGAACTACGTGCAATAGCTACTTGTGCATTGTAATTAAAACACGAATTGTGAGTCTGTAACAAGTTTATTGTCATAAACACCACCCCCCTCCCCAAATGTACTGTATTTTAGCTATATACAAATGAATAAAGCAGGTACCTTCTGCCTGTTTATAATAAATGATATACCTTTATGGGAAACCGGAAATTTTTTCAAAATGTTACAATAACAGATTAATTTTTTTCCTCAAGTAAGGTAAGACAGACAGTCTAACAGTGTTGGTATCTATACTCATGGTTTCTGGTTTTACTGTTTTCAGTAAGCCTAGAGTTTGATTGTTTGGGGTTTTTTTAGATTACATGTGCAAACATAAGGCCTTTCACTGTTAAAGGGAGGCCCTGAATCAACTTCAGAAAATCTAATGTATAAATTTCATGTATAATTCTTTTTATGATTCAGTATCTAAAAGAATCTGAGATAGACAGACTTATAACTTTGTAACAAAGGTATTTCTTGAAGTACAGTCGTCTGAATGAGCAATACAGTTCAGTTTTTTTGATAAAAGGCTTACGTGTCCCTCAAATACCTGACCCATTTAACTTAGGGTAAGTTCAAGGCATCTGGCTTAAGGAAGATTTGACTCGTGAGCTATAGAGATTGTGGTGGCTAACGTTTATTTCATCTGTTGCATTTTGCTTTACATATTTGCATGTGTAGAATCCCATATAAGCATGTGTAACTCATGTTCACCTTTTTTTTTTTTTTTGAAGTAACAACAAAGCAACTTTCAGCATACTTAATGCATTTATAAGAGGGTTGATCATCTCAAAATACACTGTATTTCTAACAACTGTCAATACATACACTGTTAAAAAAAAGGACAGTAAATACTGTAAAATTAAAATATTAGTTCTGTCTTATTTTTCTGTATAACTAGCTGCCTTTTGAATTATCAATTATCTCCAGCAGTGTCTCATTATTGGGAACATAGTATATAGCATGTTTCTCTTTAAGGATTGTAGCATATAAAATTAAGAGAATTTCTAGCCCATAAGTTCACTCAACTTTAGGTGTCATATTCAGCTTTCATTCTATCATAATGAAAATACATTTGTAGTTGAGTATTAGTGTTTTATGATGTAGGTTGTCTTCCTGTTTGTTATATTTTTGTTTTTCTGTGAATCTATTTCTGTTATAATAGAAATGCATTTTATAGCTGACATATATTATATCTAATTTCAAACAGCTTGAAATAATGCTGGAGCCCAAGGTCTGGAGAGAAGCTGCTACTCAGGTGTTCTTTGCCTTAGGGCTTGGATTTGGTGGAGTCATTGCCTTTTCAAGCTACAACAAGAGAGACAACAACTGCCATTTTGATGCTGTACTGGTGTCCTTCATCAATTTTTTCACTTCTGTGCTGGCAACTTTGGTGGTGTTTGCAGTTCTGGGCTTCAAAGCCAATATCATAAATGAAAAATGTGTTATCCAGTATGAATATTTTTTTTTTATTTATATTTCATGTATGAATTTACACAGGTCATTGAGTTTGATTTCTCTGTTTTATTATGTTTTACAGAAATTCAGACAAGATTTTAAAACTTTTAAAAATGGGCAATCTGAGCCAGGATATGATCCCACATCATATCAATTTCTCAAGCATTACAGCAGAAGATTACAATTTAGTTTATGACATTATTCAGAAAGTTAAAGAAGAAGAGTTTGATTCTCTTGGTCTGAAATCTTGTCAAATTGAAGATGAACTTAACAAGGTGAGAGTAATAAGCGAGTCTTGAATACAGAGATGATGAGCAGATGCATATTTGTAAGTCTGTGTCAGTATACTTCGTAGTTTGTTTCAGACTATCTGTACAGTGTACCTGTGAGAAGTGCACCTATAGAGATCCATATGAAAACATGTTTGTGCACGGTTACATTCTAGCTCACCTAAGGACTTTTGCGTCAGATGTCCTAATATAGTCTTCACTGATTTATAATGTATTTTGATCCTTATATTGCTCTCCTCAGGAGGTGATAAGTTTTTAAAGTTCTGTTCTTTAGAAGAGTAGAACATGAGAATTTTTCCAAAGACTAAACAGAGGTGTACCTATTCAGTGTCATACTTTGATGTCTTCCAATATTAAGATACAATCATTAAACGTAAATATTGTTTCATTAGAAAATAAAAAAGTTATTATTTACTGTCGTGGTTTCAACCCAAACCACACAGCTTGTTCACTCACTGCCCCCCTTCTTGCCCTCCCCCTGCTCCTGGAGGGACGGAAAGGAGAATCGAAAAGAATGCAACTCCCATGGGTTGAGATAAGAACAGTTTAGTAACTAAGGTATAACACAAATCTCTGCTGCTACCACCAATAATAATAATGATAAAGGAAATAACAAGAGGAAAGAATACAACACCTCAGCACCAGCCAACAGATAACTCGCCCCACACCCCCCAGCAGAGCACCGACCAATACCTCCTCCAACCCTGCAGTCCCAGCCCTTCCGGGTCACCCTCCGTTACATCCTGGGCGTGACGTGCTGTGGTATGGAATACCTCTTTGGCTATTTTGGGTCAGATGTCCTGTCTCTGCTTCCTCCCGGCCTCCCCTCCTCCCTGGCAGAGCATGAGACTCAGAAAGTCCTTGGCCAGACCAAATATTCGAGCAGCAACTGAAAACATCCACGTTATTAGCACTGTTCCCAGGCCAAAAGATCAAAACACAGCACTGTACTAGCTCCTAAGAAGGAGAAAAATGGCTGCTGCTGCTCAACCCAGGACATTATCCACCCCTTATTCCATACCATTCACGTCATGCTCAGATCCCACATCTTCAATATGCCATCACTCTTACATATATATATACATCTACATATACACAGAGAAAAATATCATTTCTTAGTGCATGGACCAGTCCCTATAAAGCTGCTGAGTCCATCTGGTCCATGATGTCAGGCTCCATCTCTTGTAACAGTCTCTCAGAGCAGGAGAGGCTGTGTGCAGTGTTCACACTCGTGAATAACCTGGGCAACAGTGTCCATTGCTAAGTCCACCCCTCAATCATGAGTCCATCTCTGTGTTGCATCTCTGCCCTGATGGCCTGAAGTGCCATGGGCCCACCAGGCTCAAAATAATTCACTGTCCCCTTCAGCAATTTCTGCAGCTTGTTGCTGGGGACTCCATAGAGCTGCCTTCCATCTCCGATGCTTCCAAAGCACTGGAGGGGCCCAGTGGACCAGATACTCGCTCAATACTGTCCCACACACCCTGCCACTCACGGCTGTTCAGCCTTGGGGAAGATCTCTTGTTCCTCCCATATTGTCGTCTAACCCCAGACAAGAAGCAAACCTGACTCTGCTTAACTTCTGAGATCAGACAAAATGGCCGTAGGTAGAACACACTCTGTGTGTGTGCCAACACGCCGATCCCCATCACAACCAGCAGGCAGGTCCCAAGGGTACCCAAAGGCCATTCAAACCCTTCAGAACTCTCCAATGACGCTGCTGTACTTGTCCCTGGGGCTCTCCCACCACCAGCTTCTCTTTCCCTGGGTGCAGCTCTTCCTCCTCTGCCTCGCTGGGAAATGCTGTGTGCACTCCTGCATCCTCCTGGGGCTCGGCGGGCGGCTGCCGGGGGACGCTCTCGGCCGCTGCGGGGCTCGGCTCCTCCGCTGGGCTGGGCTCCTCCGCGGGGCTCGGCTCCTCCGCGGGGCTCGGCTCCTCGGCCGCCTCCTCCCGCTGCTCAGCAGCCGCCTTCCGCCCGGGCTCGGGCCCCGCTCCCGCCGCCGCCTGGTCCCCGGGGCCGCTCTCTCGGGCCGCTTCGGCCACCGCCGCCTCCCGGGGCCGCTCCCCCTCACCTCCCCGCAGCCTCACGAAGACAGAGGCGAGGACAAGGGCCAGGACGGCGAAGAGCAGCGGGACGGCCAGGGACAACTCCACGGCCACGTCCATCTCTCCCTGCTGCCTGAGCCCAACCGTATTACAAGTCATTGCCATAAAGTACAGTGAAACAAAGACCTTAGCCCAAGCCCCACACTTGATAAACACTAACACAGGGAATACCAGCTCTAAGTAATGTACTACATTCTGAAGCTCTGAGAGCAAGAGAAACAACTTTGAGAGCCAATAAATCAGCACTGTGACGACTATTAATCCGATCATCTCTGTCGTTATCTCAACCCTTCGTGCCCCACTTTGGGCGCCAAAAAGAACTGTCGTGGTTTCAACCCAAACCACACAGCTTGTTCACTCACTGCCCCCCTTCTTGCCCTCCCCCTGCTCCTGGAGGGACGGAAAGGAGAATCGAAAAGAGTGCAACTCCCATGGGTTGAGATAAGAACAGTTTAGTAACTAAGGTATAACACAAATCTCTGCTGCTACCACCAATAATAATAATGATAAAGGAAATAACAAGAGGAAAGAATACAACACCTCAGCACCAGCCAACAGGTAACTCTCCCCACTCCCCCCAGCAGAGCACCGACCAATACCTCCTCCAACCCTGCAGTCCCAGCCCTTCCGGGTCACCCTCCGTTACATCCTGGGCATGATGTGCTGTGGTATGGAATACCTCTTTGGCTAGTTTGGGTCAGGTGCCCTGTCTCTGCTTCCTCCCGGCCTCCCCTCCTCCCTGGCAGAGCATGAGGCTCAGAAAATCCTTGGCCAGACCAAACATTCGAGCAGCAACTGAAAACATCGGCGTTATCAGCACTGTTCCCAGGCCAAAAAATCAAAACACAGCACTGCACTAGCTCCTAAGAAGGAGAAAAATGACTGCTGCTGCTCAACCCAGGACATTTACTTATTAGATAATTATTTAATGACTATCATCCTGGTTTGAAATCTTTACTGTAAGCCAGATCTGTAAATTTTCTAGCTTTTTCTAGCTTTTTCAGAGGGACTTCCAGTTACAAGCATAGACCTCTATATGGTTGTGCCAGTATCTGAAGCTGAAATGTAAAATCAGTGACTTAGACATTAAAAGTTTCTGTACTGTTCCTGCCATTTAAATTCGAAAGTAGTAATTATAGAAATTAAGTCCTTTATATACTTAGTGGAGAAAACTGTGTATTTTGTAGCAGTCCTGTATAATAATAGCCCTTATGCAAAATTATTAATGAGAGAGAGAGAGAAGTTCCAGCTGGACACAAGAGGGAATTTTTTTCACAATGAGAACAATCCGTCTTTGCAATAATCTTCTCTGGGAAGTGGTGCATTCCCTAGCACTGTACATTTCTATGACTGAGCAGGACAGGGTGCTGGAACATCTTGTTTAGACTATGCTTTTGCCAGGAAAGGTTGCACCAGATTATTCTTGAGGTCCCTTCCAATCTGGTATTCCATGATTCTCTGAAAGAAATGTGTTGCTAATATCATTCAACTTACAGATTCTCAGCCAAATCCAATGTTTCAGTAAATCTAGTACTAGTTAAGTTTGAAGGTTTGGAAGAATTGCATATTAGATGGCTACCTTTAAGTTTTAATCAATGACATTGTATGAACAGGAAGTCACACTATCAAACTACAAACAAAAAAAAAAAAAGGAAATATTGTCCATGAATAATAATGGGGATTTTTCTCACTGACAGGCGGTTCAAGGAACTGGTTTAGCTTTTATTGCCTTTACAGAAGCAATGACCCACTTCCCTGCTTCTCCATTCTGGTCAGTCATGTTCTTCCTCATGTTAGTAAATTTGGGACTTGGAAGTATGTTTGGAACCATTGAAGGCATCATCACACCTATTGTTGATACCTTCAAAGTCAGGAAAGAAATTCTTACTGGTGAGTTGCACAAACTTTCTTTTCTCACTAGAGAGTTAAGGTAAGGGTTGTTTTTTTTTTTTTTTTTGATCATATGATCATTTCTTGTTTTTTTGACACGAGAGTTTTCAGTGCTGACATTTTAGAAAGCAGTAAATCATTGTATTCTGGACTGCACTTCCAGTCTTAAACAAAATGTGTAGTTGTTTGGGTTTTTTATTTAATTGCCTAAAGTTATTTGAGGTGTAGCCTGTTCATATAGCTCTGATCTTGTAGCGATTTCTCTTTTTGAGGTAGAAGGGCAGCATAAAATGTGAAAGTTAAGTTTTGGAAAATCTGCATGACATCTGCAAAGGACTTGGTATGTTATGCACAAATTATGTGACAGGAAGGATAGAAAATTAAAAATATAATAAGCTGCTTTAACATTATCTAACTCTATGAAGGAAATAATAACATGTTTTCTAAGAGCTAACCCTGGCTGCAGCAGAGCATTGCTCTTTCCTGGCTGCTTTCCTTACCTTATATTAATAAATAAGATTTAACAGAAAACTTTTTTTTTTTTTTTTTTTTTTTTTGCTTTGCTAGAGGAAAATTCTTCTGAAAAATCAGTTGATTTATCTTTAGGAAGTTCTAATGTATTGAGCAGTTGTTTATTTGGTTTTCTTTGTTTGTTTTATCAGCTCTTTAATTCTTACTGAATAACCAGTGTGACATTTAGAAACTAGTTGTTCTTTCTAATTTTGTATGCAAGTACTATGATATATAGCCATTACTCTGGCGTAAAGGAGTATTTTACAATAATTCCTTGTAACTGCATTTGAGAAAGAAACCTTTTAAGATAAAGGTATATTAAAGAACTGCTTTTCTCTTGTAATTTTTTTGAGTGGTATGCATGCATGATTTTTGCTGAACTCAGTTGTACTCAAAGGATTACAACTCTATATAGTGTTTATATAATTAACTTACAAAACTAAAGTGGCTGGGTTATACTTCATGCAGTATTGGTGGGATTTAATAAGGATTATGCCTGCACTAGAGTTTGTGCTTACAACCCACAAATACTCAATTTTTACAGAAGTGTGAGCACATCTGCAGTTTTTTGCACTGTAGTTCCAGTTCAGTTCCTGTTGAGCTCAGGGAAACAAACTCATAAGCTAAAAGATTTTTTTGCAGTCAAGTATTTCCAAATCGGATTAATTTCCTCAGTCTCCAAAGCAGTTATACTTGAAAGCCCACTAGTCCCCCTGACCCTTTCCTGAGACTGTCTGTGCCAAGGGTGCACAGAGCCTCTGAACAAGTCAAGGTGGAGTACTTTTCTGACTCATTCCCAGTCAAGCTGATTTCGGCTTCCAGTACAGTCAGCTGTTGGGATTCTCCTATCACTCCAGAAATACAAACGCGTTCTACCTCTTGATAGCTTGATGGCATCAAGGTACACTGTGCACCAGTGTCTACTAGAGCCTTATACTCCTGTGGGACTCATGTGCCGGGCCATCTGCTTCACACACTCCAGTAAACCCAACTCCCTAGCCTCCACCTGGCTGGAGGCAGGGCCCTTCTAGTCTTGGTTATAGAATTCTGCAATCAATTCTTCTGAAAGTGGATTAGAATTCCTTTCCATATGGTCAGGAGTCCTTCCACTGTGTCTGCAGCACTGCTTACTGGAAACTGAAGGAACAGTTTTCCTGGAAGAACATCCATTTGTGATTGTTTTTCCTTGCAATTCATGTAGCTGTGGCTCTAGGGCTGAGGTAGATTTTCCATCTCACTTCCTCATGTCCACATGGGTTGTGTGCATTGGACTTCGTCTGGATCTGTAAATGACTGTGTGTCACTTGCCTGGGTGACAGATAACATCTTCCTCCAAGGAATACCTCTTCTTCATGTTTGACAAGAAACTCCCAGAGGCTGAGGACTTGTGTGCCTTTTCCAATTGCCTTGTCAATACCCCTTTCCCTAGAAAGTGATCCCAGCTGCTTGGTTTCCCTGTCCTCTAATTCCAAACTGCCAGCCCCATTATCCCAGCACCAGAGCAGCTAGGTGTTAATGTGTTCACCTGGATGACAGCTGAAATCTTCTCATATATTCAATTGGTTGTCACTAAACAAAAAAGGGCAGAAATTTTGTTGCTTAGTGTAAAAATGCACTTAGACTGATCCTAATGGAACTTCATTCTGTAAGTAATTAGGGGAAGACTGTTCAGCCTTTATACTTTTTAGATTTATAGTCCTAAACTTTTTAACATTTTAACTTTTTTTTTTCACTTTTTCACTTCTATTTTCACTTCTGAATTCCAAAAAGTCATCTATTGACCAAGTAACATGATGTATGATGTTTAGCTTGTCAATTCTATTTATTTTAGCCTTGCATTTACATTAAATTGAATGTTTGATGATAAATAGTTACTTGATTAATTGCTGCATAATCAGTATTGCTGCAATATGGCAATTCCAGTAATTCTAGTTTAACAGCTTTTCCGTTATGTAGGGAATAGGTAGGATTCCTAGTATTCTTAAAATTGAGACCCCACCCCCCCCCAAAAAAAAAAAAAGTAAAACATTTCAAACTTTGATTATATGAAATATAATGAAATAATGAGTTAAAGTATAGCTTTGCTGTTTAGAGCTCTCCTATTTCCTCTTGTGGAACTTCATTTTAATTACAGCTCACATTTCTGTCCTTTATTCCAGTCATCTGCTGCTTGGTAGCATTTCTTATTGGCCTGATCTTCGTGCAGCGATCTGGAAATTATTTTGTGACGATGTTTGATGACTACTCGGCTACTCTGCCCCTGCTTATTGTCGTCATTTTGGAGAATATTGCAGTCACCAGAATTTATGGAATAAACAAGTAAGTGAAGGAAATGTATCTCCCTGTACATATCAACAGTATTCATTGCAATAGCAATTGCTATTTAAAGTGTGAAGTATTTGCTATGTATGCATAGATACAAGTAAGCAGAAAGTGGGTCAATCTGGATGTGACTGAAACCAGGTTTGGAGCAAGATATGCTGCATTTCACTGTAGTGAAACCCAAAGAGCAATTGCAACAGATACAGAGAGAGGAGAGTACAGAAAAAGAGGCAAAAAAAGAGAGTTAGAAAGGTGGCTGGATATGCAAGTATGAGGAATTTATGTAGAAATAAGACATCAAGGGTCATAGGAATTAACTGTTCTTTGCATTAGTTGTGAGAGGAAATAGAGAAAACGACAGGAAAAGACAAGGTCAAAACTTACTTGGAAGCAGCCCAGTTGACAGTGAAGTTAAGTGAGTTTCTGTCAGTGATGGCTGAAGAGAAATGACCATCAAGTCCTTCTAAATTTTTTACGCTTTAAGACTGCAATCACCAGAATGTGTTCACTAAGCGAGATTGATATGTGCCACACTTAAGGAATAGAAGAGTTTGTATGACAAAATAACTAATGCAATCCACAGATAAAACAGAGTATGCTACACTAGGTGCTGAAGTAGTTTAAACATCTGCATGTACAAAGGGTGCACAGAATGGGTGGGTTTTCATTTGACATTTTGCTTGCTCAATCTGAGTAATCAGCCAGTAACTCACCATAATGAAATAAACTATATTAAGAAAATTTAACTTAATGGTTTCCAGACATTATTTCTGGTCTGTGCAAGTAGTGCCTGCGTCTGCTTACTTGTTAAAAGAGAATTCCCACTTGGACCACATGTATGATGCTGTGATTGATCACATAAACATGAAAACACTGTAGATGTTTTTGCACATGAGAGATAAAGCAGATGATCAGGTTGGTAATGTCCAGTCGAGTTCCACTGTGAAGGTAGACATGCCAAAAGTTTACCTGTGAGGAAGTTAGTGTTAAGGAATAGCTAAAATACGGTAATATTTTGCTTCTGAGTCAGAGTACAGTTGATTCGTATTTTCAGAAAGGGTTCTGAAAGGAAAAAGTGAAAAGTTAACAGCTAATTTTCTTACTCATAATGGCCTCCTGAACCTCCCTCTGGAGTATTCCTAATACTTTTTCTGATGTATATTTCTCCAGAATATCTTCAGGAACCCAGCATTCTTGTTTACAAAAACTGCCAGAATCAACAGCTTCAGGTTATCATCAGCTGTGATAACACCAAGGGGTCCTCCTTGTAGATGAAGATCCATACATATGTTTTCTGTCTTTGATCAGATAGGAAAAAAACCCCACATTGCATCCAAAGGGATTACAGCCAAAGGTTAGGCAATATCCTTCCTGTAGCCAAGAAGGAAAATCTTCTATGCTGGAGCTTGGTAGCTTTTAAAAGAGGATAAGTAGGATAGAGATGGTGAAAAACTTTAAAGTGAAGATAATAGATTTATGCTCAACTGGATGAAGTACTGGAGATCCCAGAAAGGAGAGGCTATCTATAGTGGAGCACAACTCATTTGTAAATTGAGCTTCTTAATGATGTGTTTCATTGCAGTGTAAGCAAGGGATAGAACACCCCACACTATGCAGTTCAAAAACATTTTTGAGTTTATATGACAGTAGCTTCACATGTGTAACTGTTTTGAAAACATACTTGTTTCTATGAGAGCTTTTTTGAGAAGCACATCTCTGAAGGGAGTGGGATCACAAGGGAGTTAAAACAAGAATTAGTGCTTGTGCACACTCCAACAGAATTAATTCTAAAAATATTCTCTCTTTTTCTACTGGCTCTGGAACCATGTACTCCTCCGTCAAGAGTCAAAAATAGGAGTTTTATTCTTTGCAATTTTGAGGCACAGGGAGACAGATTTAAAACTTCACAAAGTTTTATTTCAGTGCTTACATGATGCAAACCATAGCTTATGCATAAAATTATTTTTTACACTGCACCAACATGTGGGTTCAAAATTAATTTTGCAGAATCTGTAAGATGTGCTGGTTTCATATGTCCTTAAAAGTAATGACACATGCCTTAGTAAATAATTTAGCCCAGTAGACAATGTAAGAAGATGTAAAAAAAAATCTTCTAAAAGGAAGGTGAGTTTAAATATCTTTCCAGCACAGTCCAGCAAGCACTTTAGTAAATCATTGCACTGTGTAGTAAATCCACTTGTTCATTTGTTCTGAACTAGAAATAAAAACTTAGGGGTTTTTTGCCCATTAAGTAATCTAAACTGCAGCCTTTTGTATACATGCAGTTTTTCAGGGTCGGTTCCCTCAAATTAGTTGCTATGTATCAATTATAGTACTTAAAATTTCGGTATTTCAGTTCAGGCACTAACAATAAGCTTTTATTCCCTTCACAGGTTTATGGAGGATCTGAAGGATATGCTTGGGTTTTCTCCAAGCCAGTATTATTACTACATGTGGAAGTATGTTTCACCTTTAGTATTGTTATGTTTGTTGTTAGCTAGCGTTATCCAAATGGGATTAAGTCCTCCTGGCTACAATGCTTGGATTGAAGATACGGTATGTATATAACAATTGCCATCATAGTGATCATATCTGAAGTATTTCAGAAATACATAAAAAGACAAAAGAATTGCAATTAGAAATTCATAATCAGTATAAATAATTACATGGTTGTTTTTATCTCAAGTAACATTAATGTAAAACCAGCCATTTTTTTAACTTTTAGAGTAGTTCTGCTTTAAAATATAACTACTTGACATGAACCTTCATGCTTTTTGTGACTTTCTAGTTTGTTGATACATGTTGAAGAAATTCTTAAGGTTGGGAGAAGTTATTCACTTTCCTTAAATCTTATTTTCCTAGAGAAAATAGTTGGGCAATAACACTAAACAAATAATTTCAGATGGCATATTTCTTTTTTAATGTGAAATTAAATACTATGATTTAGCCATGTAGTAAATTTTCCCCTGTGGGAATGCATATCACATTGTAAGTAACAGCTGCATTAAAATCTGATAGGAGTGATCGATTTGTACAAAACTTGTTTGTGTGAATAGTACAGTTAGTGCTGCGTGTTGGCTCAAAAAAGAAATTCAGTCAAGGTAACTCCTAAGAGTTCTACTAGCATGTAGGCTCAACAGCCCTCAGCTCTTTCTACAGGCTTGTCATACAAAACACAGGGAGAGAAAAATATCAGAGAAATGAGTCTTGGGGACCCTTCTGAATGGACAACTGTCTGAATTAGCTGTGGGGAGATTGCAGCAAAGACAGGTAAAGCATAAACACAAGAGGCTGGCTTTACAATAGGTAGACATCTACTTCTGATGAAACAACCACTGCTACTTTCTCAGGATTCTTAGAAAAATGTTCTTGTTTATGCTTTATACTTGCCCTCAAAAATTAGAAGGAGAAATACCTTAGAGTACCAAACATAATATTCCTTTCCATGTATATAAAATTAAGCAAACTGAATTTGTTGGCCAGTGAGTCATGGTGTGGGCTGTAGTCACTGCCCCAGTAAATGTGTTTGTTACAGTTTGCATTAAATTTATAAGTGGAACAATTCCACAGAGTCATCTGAGACAGTCCCTGTCTTGACTAGCTGTTGGCCTACAAGGACTTATTTTCCAGGCACAGTAACAAATTCACTGCACACTTGTCCGTTCTGAACATCCTTTAAAGAATCAGAGAGCAGCTGCAGACAAATGCACCAGAACGCCTATTGTGAAAATCTTGATTTGGGTTCTGCTGGAGTACTCTGAGCATCTCAGAAACTGTGGGACAGTGTTTAGGTCCTACTCACTGGCAAAAAGATGGCAATCCTACATCTCCATTTGAGATCTGTAATGATGCCCACATTGTTGGTGCAAGGTGACAAGAAGATGAAAATGGCATGCCTCGGTGAGGACTGCAGGTTTGCTCTTTTTCAGTGAAGACTTATTCTTTGTTTTTCTCTTGGGTTCCTCAGGCCATGGAAGAGTTCCACAGCTATCCAACATGGGGAATGATTGTCTGTATATCTCTGATGGTGTTGGCCATACTGCCAGTCCCAATAGTCTTCATGGTGCGCCGTTGCAACCTTATTGATGACAGCTCTGGTAGTTTGGCATCTGTATCCTACAAAAGAGGCCGGATAATAAAGGAACCTGTTAATCTGGAGGGAGATAATACAAGTCTGATTCATGGGAAGAGTCCAAGTGAAGTGCCGTCTCCAAATTTTGGCAAAACCATATATCGAAAACAGACAGGATCACCAACTCTGGACACTGCTCCAAATGGACGTTATGGTATTGGATACCTGATGGCTGATATGCCTGATATGCCAGAGTCTGATCTGTAACTGCAGAAAAAAAAAAAAATGCTGTTAGTTTCTCCTCTCACTGATCATGGCTCTCCTACGAGAAGTGGTCAGCTTCACTTAGTAGGGTGCGATCTCAGGTGCTCCATAGCGACAGTCCTTAAAATGTCATGACTGTATGTACAGGTTGAGAAAACTGGCTTCGGACTAATCCTCTGGGGTTTTGTTTGCACTGAAGGGAACATACTCAAAATCAGTGGTAGCCTAGATCTGCCAGTATAGCCAAGGATTTGATTTTTTAAATTAATTTCTAAATTTAAAGCTTTCTATCTCCAAAGTCACTCAAATGAGAAACTATTTGTGTGGTAATATCAGTGAAAATCCTTTTTTTTCTGCTTTCAGGTTAACTCCCCAGTATGAAAAGTGAGCTCCAAAGTAGTTCACCAAACCCTTGTTTGTGTAAACACTTGTATACTTTATGTAGATATGCTGTACTTATTTTGTTAGCACTGATAATTACTTAGTCTATTAGCTGAGTCAAAAACAAACCTGCAAACTATTTTCTTATGTAACAGCTGTATAGAGCAATAGGATTAGAAAATCGAGGAGTAGACTTACAGGAAGGCAAGGAAAGATCCCCTGTTTACTGGGGACTGCATAAACTCTGTCTGTATACTTTGTGTAAAATACTTGTTTTTTCAGTGTGAAAACTATGTTAGAGTGAGTCACTCCAAGAATCTTAAGGATTGTGCAGATTCTGCATTTTTTTCTATGCTGTGTGCCTAAAAAAGACCTTCTTGATATTTATTGTGGTTACAAGATTACATATATATTATATTTATATAATGTACTTGTAATGTAAATATGTATATTATTCTGTATGTAATCATTTCAAAAGTTGAAGCAAGATGGCTTTTTTAATTAGTTTCCTTAAGTTTTGCTTCTGTTTTATGCAGGTAATTTTTTTCAGTCGGTAATTGTTAAGAACTGTATGGCATTACATTTTAACCTATGAATAAAGAGACTGACAAGATGTTTCTCTGTGATTTCCTAATATGCTTATTATAACACAGCCTGCTTTTCCCTCAGCTAGACTGTCTGAAAGAATAACATTTACCACCTGAGATGCTAAAAGAACCTGAAAACAAAAAATCTTACATGGGTCATCTTAATAAACTGTTGGACAAGGGCTTTTACTGTGAATATAGTAGTTGATGTAGCACTGTAAACTGACATGATACTCTGGAAGCTAGTACATGGTTTATTCCTTACCTTAAAGATTTTTAAAGTTAGGCGTAAGTCCTGACTACACTACCTCTAGTAAGCTACAGGCATAACCTAGCTACATTGTCGCAGCATCAGATAAAGAACCAAATTAATTCATTTGAG
Organism: Lathamus discolor; assembly: GCF_037157495.1. Classification (NCBI taxonomy): domain Eukaryota; kingdom Metazoa; phylum Chordata; class Aves; order Psittaciformes; family Psittacidae; genus Lathamus; species Lathamus discolor. Next base: position 46,676,726 of record NC_088884.1, on the reverse strand, counting down.
GTAAATGTAAGTCTCAGAAGCTGTGTGCTTCAAGAGCACAGTCTTGAGTGTGTCAAGTGTAGAAAAGCTATGCTAAACAAATGAAAAGTATGGAAATCTTAAAACACCATAGCAACCTGATAAAATTCCTTAGGGATAACTTGGTTTTGGAGGATAATCCCAGATGCTTTTTCATTTCTACCTGGAGCTTTTAATGTAATTCCAATCAACACAAAGTTGCACTAGTAGCATTAGCTGAGAAACAGCTATATTTAATTATCAAGCTCATCTTACACTAGTTAGAAGTTAGAAGTTGTGCACATAAAATAGGGTTACAAAGAGTCCTCTAAAATGTATTAGAACATACGGTAGAGGGATGGCATAATGTAAGCAGGTTGCTCATTCATAATTTATCAATTGTCAATACTAGTATGTGTATAATGGATAGCTAATATAGACAGAGCAAGCATGTACAAAATATTCCTGCTGTAGCAGAGCAGCTGCAGGTTTCCACCATCATATCGCATCAGGCTTCTAGAGTAAGTGACTGCTCAGGGTAGTTGTCATGCATCCCCTCTGTGCCCAGTACACAAAGTGCCGAAATCTGTTACAGACTAGTTACCTGTAGTGACATCTGCTTTTAGAAATACAGATGCTAGATTTAAGTGTGAATTGATAGCCAAATGTCTGCTGCTGCACAAGACCTGTTAGAAGGAATGCGAGCAAAAGCTTACTATTAAAGTGCAATAGGCTACTTCTTTTTAAAGAATTATGAAGAGGACTAATGCTGCTTAAGCAGACAGCTAAAGTTTATTCTGTTTGATTCTTAGTTTGGTCTTACGATTGAACAACCTGAAGTGCAGAAGTTCTTTAACCTGGTTTAGTCTGATGGGCTAAAAATGAAGGCCCTGTCTGTCTTCCGTAAAGAAGCAGGACTGGTCAAAACGGTAGCTAGATGAGGAGGTTTAAAAACATCAGAAATAATTACTATGAAGTGTAACATCCAGACCCTTTGATATTAATGAAAGAACTGCTGAAGCAAAGTATTAAATTGTATGTACAGTTGCCGGTAAAAACAAGGGAATTCCCACTGCTTTTACACTTCAACTTTGGGAGCAAGTTGCTACTTGCTGCCCTTATAAACAAAAAGAAAAGAGCAGGAGAGAGAGGTTTCAGATATTTATCTAAAAAGCCAGAATGTCTATGTGGCATGTCAGTCATAACCACAATTAATTTATCCTTTTTTTTTTTTAAGGAAAAGATCATTGCAAAAGGCAGTCATGCTTAAAATTAAAGAAAATCTTATTTGTGTCTTACACAATCAGAAATAGCCTAAGAACAGACTCATCCATGTGGAAAGTGAAAATAGATTTCCAATATAATTTATTGCAGAAGGCCTAAGGTTTCTGAAACCAGTATGCTTTGTGAGATCTGATTTCCCCAAAGATAACACGATTAGTCAGCATAGGTATGGCACAAATGGAGGCCATTTCATTACCTCCATATTCTTCAATGAAGGTTCTCAAATGCAGTGACATATATTCAGGACAGTTACCACACAGTCTTGTTGCCCTTTCTTAGTCTTTTCTGATGTATCAAAATTTAATCAATACTTTATTGGGTTTGCATGGCAAGGTTTTGGTAGCAAGAGGAACTAAAGGGTTGCTAGGAGCTTACTTGGTGCCTGACACAGACAATGCTAGCTGACTCCACGACAGACCCCACTGCTGGCGAAAGCTGAGATCAATAGCAACACTGGTAGCAGCTCTGGGATAACACATTTAGGGGGAAAAAGAAACCTGCGCAACAGCAATTGCAGCAGGAGCGACAGTATGTGAAAGTAACAGCTCTGAAGACTCCATGTCTCCCTGCAGCCCATGGAGGTCCATGGTGGAGCAGATCTCCACCTGCAGCCCATAGAGGACCCCATGCAGGAGCAGGGCAATGCCTGAAGGAAGCTGTGACTCTGTGGGATCCCATGCTGGAGCGAGCAGGCTCCTGGCAGGACCTGTGGCCCCATGGAGAGAGGAGCCCACACTGGAGCAGGTTTGCTGCAGGACTGGTGAGCCCACAGGGACCCATTCTGTTCCTGAAGGACTGCGTCCCATGGAAGGGGCCCATGATGGTGCACTGTGTGAAGAACTGCAGCACATGGGAAGGGCTCTCTCCCTTGGGAGAAACCCCAAGCTGGAGCAGAGAAAGAGTGTGAGGGGTCCTCCCTGAGGAGGAAGGAGTGGCAGAGACATGTGATGAATTGACCACAATCTACATTCGCCATTCCCCTGAGCTGTTCTGGGGTGAGGAGGTAGAGAAATCAGGAATGAAATTAAGCCCAGGAGGGAGGGAGGGAGTGGTGGGGGGAAGGTGTTTTGAGATTTGTTTTTTTTCTAATTATCCTACTCTGGTTTGATTGGCAATAAATTAAACAAACTTACTTCCCTGAGTTGAGTCTGGTTTGCCTGTGATAGTAATTCATTAATTACGCGGCCTTGACCCAGGAGCCTTTTGTTGTACATTCCTCCCTGGTGCCAATTGAGGAGGGGTGTGATAGAGCAGTTTTAGTGAACACCTGGCATCTAGCCACAGCCAATTCACCACAAAAAGTTTACAGAGTATCATGCAGAGAATTAAAAAGAGAACAGAGAAAAAAGAGGTAGGAATAAGATTTTTAAAAAAAGGAAGAAAAAGTTGAACAATAATAACCCTATTATCAGGGAACAGCAGGTACATGCTAGCTGATGAATCCTCATGCTGGCATGATGGTCCCAGTGATCTTGTCACACTAGGAAGGAATCAGTTATGTTTACAATAGCAGTAGCAGACAAAAGAAGGATGTGTTTGCAAAGGGTTTTAGATACTCTGAAGATACTAAACCATATTGATGACCATGAAAGACAAACGTGCACTGTTCAGCTGAGATGCAGTGTATTAAAAAAAAAAACTTTTTTACTGCTACAACATCTTTGAGAAATTCGCAGAAATGTAGTTATGACAGCTTTTAAAAATACAGCATATTTAATATAAACGTTTAAATGCCTAGTTAGATGCTGTGATTTGAGGAAAAAGAGGAAAATACGAGATGTGATTTACTTCCTTTGCCACTGGATGGTGCTCACACTTCATGTCTATTGGTAAAATGGCAAGTTCAGGAGTTTTTAAAAGAGGAGAATGCTGTATTTTTATTCTTTACCAAGACAGAACTCTTCAGAATGATCTTAGTCTTGTTAAAACCCAGAACTTTATTAATTTGCTGTACCTTCAGCTGTCTTCATAGTTAGTTGATTATTTTATATCCAAGAAACAAAAATGCTCTGAATTTCAATGCTAGTAAAAGCAGCAACACACTGTCAGTATCCCAGTGCCAAGTAGTAGTATCCTTTTGGGGCTTGGAAGCAAGCAGCATCTTCTTGATTCAATATTTTGAAATCAATAATTTTCTAACATGCTTTTGTTTTTTAAATAGCCAATTTCTTGCTATTCCCATTTCTTAAATTAGCCAATTAATTAGCTGGCAAATTAATTAGTGGAATTAATTAATAAGGAAATCTCAAAATATAGTATTACTATTAACACTAATAATATTAAAGAGTTCAACACTTCTCACTGCCATCATCAGTAAATGCTGAAAGTTGCAATGAGATGAGAGTTGTAGATGAGAAATGAGGGTCAGCAAGAAGCACTGAAAAGGGACAGCAGCTCAAGGAGCAACTGAAGCTTGCAACTTTACGTCTCAGGAAAGAAACTACTGTGATATCTGGTAGTGTTTTAAAAGTAGTACAGCTACTAAAACATGTCTTGGGCAGCTGTTTAACCCTCTCAGTAAAGAAGATGGAAAGCATTTCTCACTAGCTCTGACAGAACAACTGTGCCTTGTATTGTATTCATGACAACTTAGCACTAAATAAGTGAAAAATATTAACTAAGACACTGTTCTCAGGTCAGTGTCAATACATTTCTTTGTTGGATTGTCTTTTTTTTTTTCCAACAAAGTACACAGAATGGTAATGACAGCTCCTATGCCATAGTCTTTAAATTATGGTGCTAAGATAAAGAATTTATTAAGTGAAAAATAAAACCAACAAACCAGATTTAGACATTCTCCTTATTTATTCAGTCCCGTATCTTTTTCTGCTTTTTAAGATGTTTCTTGGATGTCTCATGTCTATTCTGAACTCAACAGGTGGAAAATGAAGAATGTGTTTTCAAACACTAGAAATTCAAAGACAAGAGATACTCTCTTAAATAAAAGCAGAGCTGATTAGCAAAAAGAAAAATTATAAGGAAAGAAAAAATAAATTTGCTTCAAAGTAAGAATAATTTATTTTCAGATTTTTTTTATTCAAGCAAAAAGGGCAGATGTGCGAAGGAAGAGTCAGGTTTGCAAACTAAACAATGAGAAATTAGGAAAAATGTTAAGAGAGTCATGAAAGGGGGTGAAACTGAAATGGAGCTCATTAAAAGAAGGAAGAAAAAAGATACTGAGGAAATACGACTCAATGAATGGCAAAGTAAATTAGAAAGATAAAAAGATAAGGGAAAAAAAAAAGGACTTCAGTAAGAAAATAGGTTTTGGTGGCTATGTGAAGTATGATGTAATCACGCCTTTAGAAGAAACCGTCTACAGTTAGATATAGCTGTTAAAGAGAGGAATGAAGATAGGCTGAGAAAGTTGGGACTGTTCAGCCTGGAGAAGAGAAGGCTGCGGGGAGACCTCATAGCAGCCTTCCAGTATCTGAAGATGATGGGGATGGACTATTTGTTAGGGACTGTAGTGACAGGACAGGGGGTAACAGGTTAAAACTTAAACAGCGGAAGTATAGACTGGGGTTGGAGCTAGATGATCTTAAGGTCTTTTTCAACACTAACTTTTCTGTGATTCTATGAATCAAAGGTGGTTGAAGTTTTGTTAGTATAGGAGGAGTGGGAGAGAAGAGGAATGAATCAGGACAAGGGAATGCTGGGCTGGGAAGAAAGACTTGGGCTGTGTCAAAATCAATTCCCCTTTAATTACTTGAGTGCCTTTGACATACTGAAAAGTTTGGTTATTTTTCATAAAGCATTGTGAAATGTTCTGGGGAAAGATGTTAAAGGAATGCAGCCTTCCAAAATTATTTTATTTTGGCTGTCTTATTTAAAGACAAAACTATCAAGGTGAAATAGTAGGCAAATTGTGCCATGGATTTAGGGTGAAATAGCAGGCAAATTGTGCCATGGATTTAAGGTTTAAGGAGAAAAGTAGTTACTTAAAAGCACAGAAAACTCAAGGTATGAGGATGTGAGATGAAGAAAAATGAGACTGTGACTAACAGATCAGAGTCAGAACCACTATGTTACTGTGATTTAACATTGTAATAAATCTCCTGAGCACTTCCCTAGCATCAAGGATATGAATAGTCCCAGCCATTACTTACAGACTTGAAATTAGCCAAAACCTCAAAGCACCTAAATGATATACATTTAATTGCCTGGTCCCTGGAATGAAAACCAGATACCCAGCCTCCCATATGCAATGCATCTGCACAATCAAGTGTTCCAAAATTATGAATCTATAAACAGGCAACATCTCGTGTGGGGCTCGAGTGTGACAGAACCCCTTGTTCTCAAAAAGGAGAATCTGAGGCACTCTGGAAAAACTGCCAAATAAGACAGGTGAGACATTAATGTCTGTGGGTCTTTGCGGAAACTGAGCATTCAGGTCTGTTCAAATAAAAAATAGTTTGAGTAGAATAAGTGTTTAATAACATGGATGTCATATTTAATGCAGATGTCATGAATGTTCTGCTTGCCCCTAGGCAGCAAAACTGTAAAATACAAACTGGTTATCTGAATTAAAAATATTGAGTGGCTTGCAAACATGTTGTAAGCAATACAGAATCATATAATCATAGAATAGTTAGGATTGGAAAGGACTGCAAGATCATCTAGTTCCAATCCCCCTGCCATAGGCAGGGACAACTCACACTAAACCTTCCCACCCAAGGCTTCATCCAACCTGGCCTTGAACACCGCCAGGGATGGAGCACTCACAACCCCCCTGGGCAACCGATTCCAGTGCCTCACCACCCTAACAGGAAAGAATTTCCTCCTTATAACCAATCTAAACTTCCTCTGTCTAAGTTTTAACCCCTTACACCTTGTTCTGTCCCTACAGTCCCTAAGGAAGAGTCCCTCCCCAGCATCCCTATAGGCCCCCTTCAGATACCGGAAGGCTGCTATGAGGTCTCCACACAGCCTTCTCTACTCCAGGCGGAACAGCCCCAACTTCCTTAGCCTGTCTTCATACGGAAGGTGCTCCAGTCCCCTGATTATCCTCATGGCCCTCCTCTGGACTTGTTCCGACAGTTCCATGTCCTTTTTATGTTGAGGACACCAGAACTGCACACAATACTCCAGGTGAGGTCTCAGGAGAGCAGGGTAGAGAGGCAAGATGACCACCTTCGACCTGCTGGTCACACTTCTTTTGATGCAGCCCAGGATACGGTTGGCTTTCTGGGCTGCGAGCGCACACTGAAGCCGGCTCATGTTCATTTTCTCATCGACCAGCACCCCCAAGTCCTTCTCCACAGGGCCATTCTGAATCTCTTCTTTGCCCAGCATGTACTGTGCCTGGGATTGCTCTGACCCAGGTGTAGGACCTTGCACTTGTCATGGTTGAACTTCATAAGGTTGGTATCAGCCCACGTCACAAGCGTGTCGAGGTCCCTCTGGATAACATCCCTTCCCTCCAACCTATCAACCGAACCACGCAGCTTGGTGTCATTGGCAAACTTGCTGAGGGCTCACTCAATCCCACTGTCCATGTCAGTGATGAAGATGCTCAACAAGACTGGTCCCAACACCGATCCCTGAGGGACACCACTCCTTACTGGTCTCCAGCCGGACATCGAGCCATTGACCACAACTCTTTGTGTGCGGCCATCCAGCCAGTTCTTTATCCACTGAATGGTCCATCCGTCAAATTGATACCTCTCAAATTTAGAAACAAGGATGTCATCTGGGACAGTGTCGAACGCTTTGCACAAGTCCAGGTAGATGACATCAACAGCTCTACCATTGCCCATCTGTTCCATAGCCCCATCAGAGAAGGTCACCAAATTGGTCAGGCAGGATTTCCCCTTAGTGAAGCCATGCTGGCTGTCACCAAGCACCTTGTTGTTTTTCATGTGCCTTAGCATGCCTTCCAGGAGAAGCTGCTCCAAGATTTTGCTAGGCACAGAGGTGAGATTGACTGGTCTGAAATTCCCTGGGTCTTCCATTTTCCCCTTCTTGAAAATGGGGGTTATATTTCCCTTTTTGCAGTCATTGGGAACTTCACCTGACTGCCATGATTTTTCAAATACGATGGCCAGTGGCTTAGCAACTTCATTCGCCAGCTCCTTCAGGACCCGCGGATGGATTCCATCAGGTCCCATGGACTTGTGCACGTTCAGATTTTTAATACGGTCTCGAACCAGATCCTCTCCTGCAGTGGGCCTAAGGACTTCATTCTCACAGTCCCTGCGTCTGCCTTCTAAGACTTGGGTGGTGCAGTCAGAACCTTTGCCAGTGAAGACCGAGGCAAAGAAGTCATTCAGAACCTCAGCCTTCTCCAAATCCTGGGTAGCCAGTTCTCCTGAGAGCTTCCTCAGGGGGCCTATGTTGTTCCTAGTCTGTCTTTTATTCGCTGTGTATCTATAGAATCTTTCCCTGTTATATTTCTTAACATCCCTAGCCATGTTTAATTCTAACAGGGCCTTAGCCTTCCTAACCTGGTCCCTAGCTTCCCGGATAACATCCCTGTACTCTTCCCAGGCCTCCTGTCCTTGCTTCCACCTTTTATAAGCCTCTTTTCTTCCTTTGAATTTTCCTCAGCAGCTCCTTATCCATCCAAGGAGGTCTCCTGGCCCTCCTGCCGCACTTCCTTCTAGTTGGGATGCAGCACTCCTGAGCTTGTAGAAGGAGATCCTTGAATATCAACCAACAGTCTTGGGCCCCCCTGCCCTCCAGGGCTATATCCCATGGAACCTTACTAAGCAGGCTCCTGAAGAGGCCAAAGTCTGCTCTTTTGGAGTCCAGGGCAGTGAGCTTGCTGCACGCTCTTCTCACTCTCCTGGGGATCTCAAATTCAACCATCTCGTGATCGCTGCATCCAAGGCTGCCCTGGAGCATCACATTCTCAATGAGCCCTTCCCTGTTGGTGAGCACAAGGTCAAGCATGGCACCTCTTCTTGTCGGCTCCTCTATTACTTGCAGAAGGAAGTTGTCTTCCACACAATCGAGGAACCTCCTGGATTGCTTGTGCCGTGCAGTGCCATCGTTCCAACAGATGTCAGGGTGGTTGAAGTCCCCCATGAGAACAAGGGCCTGCGAGCGTGAGGCTTTTCCTGTCTGTCTGTAGAGTGCTTCATCCACAGGTTCTCCTTGACCAGGCGGCCTGTAACAAATTCCCACAGTAATGTCTCCCACGGCTGTTTTCCCTTTAACCCTGACCCACAAACTCTCTGTAAACTGCTCACCTGTCCCCAGACAGAGCTCCATACTCTCCAGCCTATCCCTAACATAAAGGGCAACTCCCCCTCCCCGCCTGCCGGGCCTGTCTTTTCTAAAGAGCCTGTAACCTTCCATTCCAACACGCCAGTCATAGGAGCCATCCCACCATGTTTCTGTGATGCCTATTATATCATACCCCCATAGATGTGCACACATCTCTAATTCCTCTTGTTTGCTCCCCATGCTATGGGCGTTTGTATAGAGGCATCTGAGCTGAGCTCGAAATGAAGCCGGCTTGTTGGCTGGAGTGGCTGGAATATCTCTATATTGCTCCAAGCATTCACAGAATCACAGAATCACAGAATCCCAAGGGTTGGAAGGGACCTCAAAAGATCATCCAGTCCAACCCCCCCGCAAGAGCAGGGTAACCTACAGTACATCACACAGGAACTTGTCCAGGCGGGCCTTGAATATCTCCAGTGTAGGAGACTCCACAACCCCCCTGGGCAGCCTGTTCCAGTGCTCTGTCACTCTTACAGTAAAGAAGTTCTTCCTGATGTTAACGTGGAACTTCCTATGTTCCAGTTTACACCCATTGCCCCTTGTCCTATCACTGGATATCACTGAAAAAAGCCTAGCTCCATCATCCTGACACCTACCCTTTACATATTTGTAAACATTGATGAGGTCACCCCTCAGTCTCCTCTTTTGCAAGCTAAAGAGACCCAGCTCCCTCAGCCTCTCCTCATAAGGGAGATGTTCCACTCCCTTAATCATCTTTGTGGCTCTGCGCTGGACTCCTTCAAGCAATTCCCTGTCCTTCTTGAACAGAGGGGCCCAGAACTGGACGCAATATTCCAGATGCGGCCTCACCAAGGCTGAGTAGAGGGGGAGGAGAACCTCTCTTGACCTACTAACCACTCCCTTTCTAATGCACCCTAAGATGCCATTTGCCTTCTTGGCCACAAGAGCACATTGCTGGCTCATGGTCATCCTCCTATCCACCAGGACCCCCAGGTCCCTTTCCCCTTCACTACTTTCCAGTTGGCAACTGACTGGGTGTGTTGGGATGGAATGATGCCCCCCTCCCTCAACACATCTAGTTTAAAGCCTCCTTGACCAGTCTGGCAAGCCTCCTACCAAAAACTGCTCTTCCCCTTCTTTATCATTAAACCAGCTCCACAAGCCCCTAGTAGACCTGGCCTACAAACTTCGGTACCACGTTCAAGACACCCAAACCCCTGACTATGACACCACCCTTTTAACCATTTATTAACCTGGCCAATCCTCCCAGCTTTGTTTAAGTCCTCCCCTGTGTCCTGAAGAATTGACGAAAAGACTGTCTGAGCTCCCGAGCCCCTAACCACCTCTCCCAGGGCTCTGTAGTCTTTATGTTTCCCAGGCTACTACTATCTATATCCCTAGCACCCACATAGATCACTAGAAGTGGGTAATAGTGGGACTTAGTAGAGCAGGCAGCCTCTCTGTAACATCCGTGTCCCAGGTAGGCAACACACATCCCTCGAGACTGGGTCAGAATGACAGACGAGTGCTTCTGTCCCTTTCAAAGTACAGTCCCCTATTACTATGACCCACCGCTTTTTCTTGGCAGCGCCAGTAGAGATCTTTACCTGTGCATCAGCCAGCTGTTTCTGGTGCCAATGCATTTCCTCATTAGCCTCCTGCAGGACAGCAAAGCGGTTCTGCATGGGGACAACAGATTTCGGAGGAAGCCCCTTGCTTTTAATTGTCCTTTTCCTCCATTTTTTGTTGTTTGTTATTTTTCTTTGTCACTAATTCCCAACTTCCCGGGTTGGTGGCCTCCTTCTTTCCTTTATGAGCTGGAGGGGAAGCTTGAGGCCCCTACACAGTTTGGGGCTGGAGCAAGCAGCCCTGCTTCCTCTCAGCCACCCTGACATCTTGCAGCCTATTAATAGCATCCCGCATCTCAGCCACCACGTGCGGGAGCACCGAGTGCAGCCCTGCCCATCGTGCACCTTTCCCTCACCAGACCCGTGCAGGCACCCTCTACACCCCGAGCTCTGCCCTGCAGCCTCCCCTCTCATCGGCTCTGTCTGGGTGCCTACGCTGCCACCGCCGGGGCAGCCAGAGCAGAGCTCCCAGCGCGGGCCCTGCCCATACGACGGGCGCTCACCATCCCGCTCCCCTGCCCGCGCAAACTGCCTCGCCGCGCTCCCGGGGGCAGGTTTTTACCCACTCAGGGCCGGTGCCGCTGCTCCTGGCTCCGCCCCCTGTGAGTCCCTGCTCGCAGCAGCGGAGCTGCCGGCTCCTGGGCAGGTCCTGTCGAGGACTTGAAGTTCCCTCGGTGGCTGTGGCCGCTCTGAGTTGAGGCTCCTGGACGCTGAGCTCTCCCCAGCTCCGGTGTTGAAGGCGTCCTCTCTCGAGCTACTCACCTCAGCAATACATATGTACACATTACCTAAACCTTTATATAAACATACGGCTACAATTCAACTCGCTTTCTGAGAAGAGAGCAAAATAGGGATGGAACAGGAGGCACTTAAGGATCTGTCTTTACTCTTGCAGAAGACTTATTTCCAAATGAATTTAAGATTATTCTGTAAAGAGGCTTACAAGTGGTAAATGGCTGAAAGTAAGGTCACTACACAAAGAAAGAACTTTTGAATTAGAGAAATAAGAGGCTTCTTGAGACACAGTTTGAAATTTCATAAGGAACTTTAAAATCTTCCCCAGACGTCAGGTCCTCTAGGGTCAGTTTAACAAGTCCTCCATAGGTCTCATAGATGTCCCAGTGCAAGGTCAAGCTCTAATATGTCTTAGTTCACACATTGTTATAAGCTTCCTTTTGATTTTGATTCCTCTCTGCTGCCCAAGGATTTCTCAGATGGTTCCCATTTTCACCACAGGCTGCACAAACAGCTGTGCTGGCACAATGGATGTGGTGGTGTGGAGGCAGGAAGGAAGGACTGAGAGTGGAAATTGCTTAAACCTGCACTGCCACCGAAGAAATAAACATGGAATTTTGCATTCAGCCTCAAAACCACCAAGTTCTTTCTAGAAAAATGGTGTTACAAACAACTAAACAGTAGCAAACAAATCCACAGTCTGTCTCTTGAAGATTTTACTTAGTTTACTGTTGACAGGTAGCTGAAAATTAACCAACACATAGTGTAGGGATACGTGGTCACAAAGACATATAAAAAATGCTGGAGACACTAAATCATTACTTTATCACAAGCACTAAAAAAAAAAAATAAAAAATATATAATTAACTGAATTGTAATTGTTAAACTTCTTTCTATAGCTTCTTCCTTTCGTTTTCTAGCCCTCTATATCTTTCTTTTCCCCATTACACAATTACCAGCTTTCAGGATTCACTTAGCAGTTTGGTGAAGTACCTGGAATTTGCAGAATCAGCCTAACAGTATTTATCACACACACAGAAATTACATTCTAACAATCTGCATCAGATTTCTTAATTGCATTTGCAGTTTGAATGCAGAGAAGCTGGGTCTGTATTGCTATGCTGCACAGAAAACACTTGTGCCAATACTGCATGGGTCAGAAGTTGTCTGGGCCAGATCACACTCTGGCAGTGTACCCACGCTCTGTATTAGCTGTGTCAAGGACCCAGGGATTTAATTCTCATTCTCTGAAACTCTTCAAACCATTCTTACGTGAAGCACCTGTTGTGGGATGTTCTGCTATAAAACCCAACTGAACAAATCTAGCAATCTTGGGAGGAGGAGGGCATTTTTTTAATCTTCCTACTCTCACTCCTGCCCACTGTGGCATTCATCAGACCTTCACAGAGAGATGCAATTCATTAGGCCAGCAAAATGCTTCAATTTTTATTCCAGTTTGGTTTTTGTTGTGAGTTAAACTGATTTGTCACAGGATAAAGTGAGGACAAGCAGAGATGCAGGAGGGAGGAGGTGACTTTGCAGTTAGGAAAGGAATAGACAGTTGCAGTGGGAAGGACCTCTCTTTTGGTAGTAATGAAATTATTGTATCAGCTCAATCATGCAACATTAGCCCCAAATGGAGATGTATGACTGGATAATCTGAATTTTGACCTAACAGGAACAATTCTCAGATCTGCTATATCGTTAAAACCCCCATATTACATGTACATGAACTTTCACGGTATGTGTTGCTAATTGAATTCATAAAGCACATTTTTATTAAAGCAAGTTAATAATATTCTAGAACAAATTGTCAGGAAAATGTTAATGTCTTATCATGTCTTTAATGTGAATATAATAATTTGCCACTCCCTTAGTTTTTACCTTTTCTTGATTGCCGCTGCTGAATTGACTCAGTGCTTTCCCTGCCTTGATGTATGTTTGAGTGTGCTGTTGACTTCTTATCATCACACCCATAATACTGAATGGCTAATTTTATTTTACAGAATATCATTACTTAGCTATGGGAACCCATTTCTTCAGAGGCAATGCAAATGTGTCTAAGTCAGATCTGAAATTTGACTTCTAGCATATTTACAGACATATATGAGGTTTTGAGTGCCGTCTGGGCAAAATGCTTCAGAAGCTCAGCATGTGGGGTAACAGATATTAAGACTGTGCCTAGAAATGAAGAAAAGTGCATAATGAAAATTAAACTCTTCAGTGTCCTTGCTGCCTCTATGAATAATTATTTATATGCCGTACAACATGTAGAAAATCTAATTTCAAGACACGACATCAGGAACAGAAACAGAAGGTTTTGCAGCTTCAGGAACAGATACTGTGCAGAAGGTTAAGCCTTTTCTCATCATAGGGTGAAGCAGCTCCCCATGAATATGTTATCTTTGTAAAGTATGCAAACAGCCAGAAACTCACTGAGCTCACGATAGGGTGATTACTTTAGACAACAAGACGTCCTATGCTAATGAAGCTAAAAAGTATTAAATAAGCATTGAGGTGACTGGACAATGTCAGCCAATAAAAGGGGAGTTATGGAGTGAAGTTGTGGAAAAGAAAATGCAGAGGAAAAAATTATGTTTGGACATTGATATCACAATTATATGGACCTGAAAATTCTTTAATTTGATTACTAAAGAGAATAAATAAATAATCCACTGTTTCTAACTTTTGTGAACATCAGGAATGAAGGTATAAGTATCGCTTGATTGGAACAATAAAACAACAACAGACAGGGCGAAAATATCTTTGTGTTCTGCCTTTGTACTCTCACATATGGCACATATATGATGCACGGTGCATGCTTCTGGACCCTCTTCATCAAAATGCAGCCTCACAGGGGACAAACAGATCTGTACAGATGTTTATTCATTCTGCTGGCACATCCCAGGACCATGGCTAGGTTATAAACTCCACTATGGAAAGCAGAATAAAGCCAGAAATACCCCCTAACACACACATGCACAGAGATTACAGTTCAAAATCTGGCCTAGTAGACAGTGGTATAGGGAAAGGGATACAGTGGGAGATACCAACCGTTCCCTCAAGATAGTGTTTTAGCAAGGAGAAATGAGTACTCAGTGTTAGTGAGACTTGGATGTGATTCTTTAATGAGAATAGAACAAAACACAAGGAAATCTTATCCAGTCTCAGACATTTCGAACATTCTTAAGATTGCTTTTTCTGACAGAAACATCACTCTGACCCTACAACCTACCTCTCCCTAACCCCAGAAGATTTATGACAATTGTTGAAACAGGGAGAGAAATGCAAAAGCAACAAAATGAGATATTAAATGCATTTTATTCCTGTCCACTTTCCCTTTTTTAACACAGTACAGGAGTAAACTCCTCCAAAACTGAGAAAATAAGTCCTCTGATAATTTTTTTTTTATTGTTTGTATAATGTTAAGAAGGTGAGTCAGGTGGTGTATAATAAACCAAACAAGCTAGCCACTCATTTTGTTAACTCCAGGTCTTAAGGGAGAAATATGATATTTTATGCTCCTTATATGCTACGATAAGGAAAGTCTTGCAAGTAGAACAGAAGACTTAAGCTTTAAACTTCTGTTTAATGGGTGTCATGCAGCTTAACCCTGTGAAAATACGTCCCTGTGCAACTGTTAAGGATAAAGATCTTAATTTTTGAATCTTTCATGTACTACACATTCTGGCTCAAATGTCACATATTTGAGCTAAATCATGCAGTATGTGCCAGTATCTTTTTCATTTTCAATGCTCTGGACCCAAATTTGGGTTGACAGTCTAGACTCAAACTGATACAACTGCATCACCCGTGTTGGAAAAAACTCATCTATGCTGGCAAATGCTTCTTTCCTGTATGGAGGAGTCAGTTCTACTCACTGGTAGGTGCTATTAAGACTGAATTATTCGATTTGTAAAAAAGCTTTTGTGAAGATTATATGTGATATTGGAAAGAAGAAGAGTATGACTCATAGGTGGCTGTATATGTTGTATTTCCCCTCTTATCTCCATTTTTTTTTTTCAATAGATAGGAATAGAAACATGTTTAGGAGCTGATTCTGGTGAGGCCAGATTGTTACCAGAGCTGTGAGATTGTCATTCTTGTTATGAGTAACATTTAGTATGTTATGAAAACTTGCAAACCAGCATGGATGAGGATTTCTCTAATGCAGTTATAACTGTCTGACTTCCATGAGATACACCTCCTTTCCAGGAAGTACACTAGTCCTAGAAAGTTTCAGGTACCAGCCTACAAGAGGCAGGGCACTGTCAGGAATAAGGGTTGGGAGAGCTGCTGGAAACTACAGTACAAAGGGGTTGCACAGCCTACAAAGGACTTTCCTGTTTCCTGGAGTTATCATAGAATCATAGAATAGTTAGGGTTGGAAAGGACCTCAAGATCATCTAGTTCCAATCCCCCTGCCATGGGCAGGGACACCTCACACTAAACCTTCCCACCCAAGGCTTTGTCCAACCTGGCCTTGAACACTGCCAGGGATGGAGCATTCACAGCTTCCATGGGCAACCTATTCCAGTGCCTCACCACCCTAACAGGAAAGAATTTCCTCCTTATATCCAATCTAAACTTCCCCTGTTTAAGTTTTAACCAATTACCCCTTGTCCTGTCACTACAGTCCCTAATGAAGAGTCCCTCCCCAGCATCCCTATAGGCCCCCTTCTGGTACTGGAAGGCTGCTATGAGGTCTCCATGCAGCCTTCTCTTCTCCAGGCTGAACAGCCCTAACTTTCTCAGCCTATCTTCATACAGGAGGTACTCCAGTCCCCTGATCATCCTTGTGGCCCTCCTCTGGACTTGTTCCAGCAGTTCCATGTCCTTTTTATGTTGAGGACACCAGAACTGCACACAATACTCCAGGTGAGGTCTCACAAGAGCAGAGTAGCGGGGCAGGATGACCTCCTTCGACCTGCTGGTCACGTTCCTGTTGATGCAGCCCAGGATACGGTTGGCTTTCTGGGCTGCGAGCACACACTGCCGGCTCATGTTCGTTTTCTCATTGACCAGCACCCCCAAGTCCTTCTCTGCAGGGCTGCTCTGAATCTCTTCTTTGCCCAACCTGTAGCTGTGCCTGGGATTGCTCCGACCCAGGTTGTGACCCAGGTTATGACAACAGTGATTCTCCAACAGTTTAAGCCTGGGAGAGTGCAAGAATAGTTTAGATCATTTTAGATCCTTTCCAGAACTGGATGCACTGCCTGTGATGCACCTTTTTTTATTATTTATTATTTTTTTAATTTTTAACTTTAAATGTGTGCTTGCAAAAGCTTTCATAAAATAGTGTCTGGGATCTCCATTTTGCAGGGAAGACCAAGACTAGAAATATCACAAATGAAGTCTATGACAGATCTAAAGATCAAATCACGCTCGCTGGAAAGGAGAAGGAACTGACACTTCCTTTATAAAGCCAAAGAAACAAAGGTATCCTTACTTGGAAACTTATTTGCTGGGATTAGCAGATGCTGGATACTGGTGCAGTTTCACATGGCTAATGCAGAGCTGGATACGACTGTTGGCCAATGTGTTCACCTTAGGTTTTCTTCTGTGCTTGTTCTGTAGCTTTTTTGAACTAACAGCAAGATAAGGCAGCTATCTAGTACAGTTGAGGATTTTAACTACTCTTTACCCCATTGCTTTTCTTTTTAAGGTGGAAAAAATTAACCGGGGCTTTTTGTTTTAAAAGTAGAAAATTCAAATGTCTCATAGACATTTCTTTCAGGTGCTGCCACGAGTAGCACCTGAATGTCTTTTCAGAGAATGTGACCATGTGGCAGCAGATGCTGTATGGACAAGGTACATGAAGAGCTGTGGCATTAGGTGAATAAATGTCCAAACAGCTGAGCACGAATATCATGACAGGTACACAATACAAGCTTCAAGCCTGTTTTGAAGATGCAACAGGTATCTGCAGTTGCTATAAATAAGTGACAGGAGAGAATTTCTTAAGGTTCCAATACAGAATTATGCATCAGGGAATAACAATTCTAAATGTAAATTTGACATAGATTTATTGTGTGATATTGTTTAATTTATCTTTCTTCATATCTGTTATTTTCTCCATAAAGTACGAAAAATGTTGCAACCCATAACTTAGCATTCTTAGAACAATAATCTTTTTGTGCATACATTGAAGACAGTCAATATAGTGTAATGGGTATTCTTTTTCTACCTAATAAAAGTTTTCTTTTTTTAGGTATAAGTTTCTTCTCAAGGGGGCATAAGGGACTCTAGCTGCACTCGAATTAAGGTAAGTTATACCAGATCAGCAGCAATAGGTATTTCACAGTCAGAATTGGGCAGCTGCGCAGGCAGTAGACATTCCATAGATTTTTTTGTCTCCACAGAAAACATTCACCACGATCTAACTTAGCCAAAAAATAGACTTCATAGCCTGGGATATCATGTAATAGTCAGGTTTTTTATATCTTAAGCCAGATATACTGTGGACAACTTGGAGAGATAAATATGCTCTTTCTCTCTCTAAAGGGAACAGGCATTGTAATTTTGTAATTTGGTGTATATTTAATTCCACATTCCTTTTTAATTAGGCCATGTCTGGTCATGCCAAAAATCCTCTTTGTAAGGGCGGGAGTCATTGATGCAATGTTCCAATTCTCTACCAATATTACTAGCAACATATACTACTATAGGAGTGGGATATTTCAACCATGAATCCTATCATTGTAATAAAAATAATAACCTTATCTGCAGAATTTATGCCCCTTCATAGGCAGAAGGAAATTCAGGCAAACTTTAAGACTTCAGTTAAAGGTTTGCTCATAGATTCAAACCAGAGTAGTAAAATACCAGTAGAGATTAACAGATTTGTTAACAAAAGTACATTTTCATTTCTTGTAAGTCTTTCATTGTATCCTGTTAAAATGCTTCTGGTCCAAAGATTTATTGATAAAAGCACTGAAACCAATCTGTACAACACATCTGGTGAAACACTGCATAGCACTTAGGAAATAGATTAATGGAGACAGAAATACAGATTGGTACAGAGATAGGTAGATCACACAATCCCCTTAAAAAACCATTCCTCTCAATGACAGAAACGCCTCAGAGTTGTCTATGACACTGATCTGTTTTCTCCATAATGGCAGTATTAAGCACTATATTCTGGGCCATGTGTATACCCATTTCATTCTCTCAAGTGTAGTCAAAAGTGTGCATCCAGCCCATTCAGTACAGTGTGGTACATAATATTTCAGTTTTATGGAAAGAGACTTGAGGTGATCAAGAATAAAGTGGGTTAGACAGAATGATACATAATGCTGCCCAATACAGAAGAGGAACATGAAAAAGCGTCTATCGAGGACATTAGATGGAGCTCTTCTCAAACAGTTCAGCACCATAATTTGGCACTCTTACTCCAAGTTTGATTCAATATCACATAGAGTGAGGAGAATGCAGGCAACACTGTTTTCATTCAGAGCAGCACAGAACAAAAAGACAGGCTTACATGCAGGTTTCAAGAAGGGTTTGGGATTTTGTAATGATTTTGAAAAGATGACAAGCTGAAGTTGGTAGTTGCCTGGAAATTCTTTGTGGAAGAAAGGTGCTCATTTTTTCCAGCTTGTGCTGGTAAAAACCACTCCAAGGAACAGGGTAAGAACATCACATTTTGCAACCTTGTACTAAGTCCTGATCTTAGTCATAGTGGAAGGTATAGCTATCTTTTTTTTTAGAAAAACTATACTATGTGTAGACTGATGCAAACAATTTTGGTGGCTTTTGTATTCAGTGAAATAGTACCCCTATAGTTAATGTACATGCAGATGTTGAGACCTTGGTTGGAGTAGCTCTTCTCAGACAACTGCAGCCCATATCAGGCCTGATTTTCTGATCAAGACTATTATATCAAGGGAAACTGTGAGTACTCAGCTCCTCACAAAATTGAAGCAGTTGTTTTCTCCACAGTGTTGTGGCTAATAGTCATATTTAGACTCTGGCAGGTTATATAGTCATAAAAATGGGGCTATTTTTGGCAGCAGGGATGTTCTAATGCTTGTGGGAATGAGGTGTTTTGTTGATAGTTTTCCTCAGCCCCCTACAGAAACTGCCGGTGATGGGTAGGTCAGCCAATTGGAGACACTTGCCAGAGCTGTGGATTTCAAGAGGCTAAATTTCATTTGAAAGTAAGTTTTCCCTGTCCTCATAAAATGTGTTTGCTCTTCAGAATGATTTCATTCTAAGTGATAGGCTTGGACTTCAAATAAAAGTATCAGTGTATTAGTAATATCCCTGCAGATAACTTTTCAAATGACCACCCACGCAAAGTAATAGGAGTCTGAAGTCAAGACTCAAATTCATCATGAACCACAGAAGATATTGCAGGTTGCCATTTCTGCTGCCTGTGCATTTTAATGGTTTCTTTGAATCACACTTCTGAGCTTTGGAAAGATCCAACTCATGGACACAAAAAAGACACAGCACAGCATAGTCATGTAGCTGCTGAAAGTGAACAGTACTGCTAGCCAAATAAGTTAAGCAGTGAAAAAAATATTATATGTAGTGCCGTGGTTTGTCATTCTGTCTGGTAACAAGGGACTAGAGAAACCCCTCAAAACACACAAAAGAATCCCCACCAGTTATCAAGAGAACTTAAATTTCTTTACTCCATGTACAGAAAATAAATCTAATTTTAATATTTGAAGGATGACATGTTTCTCAAGGTGAACAACACCCTCACCTTGAGAGATTTGCAGCTGTTTATTTCAATCCACAAGCAAAAGGAGATTTCATTCTCTCTGCTTCTGTAAAGAAATACATACTTACTAGCTAGTCATATTTTGCTACGAGCAGAACTCAATTTTTCTGGATTGACCGTGTGTTCTGTTTTGCAGCTTTTACAGGGAAATAGCTTTTTGATTTTGTAGAGAGAGATGAATGATTTGACATAAAAAAGGTCTGTTCTGTTTTTATACTTGGAAAATACTTTTTATCCTCATGTACAACAGGAGCCAAATAATAAGTAATTTGAAGCAAGCCAATTCACCGCTTTGTATTTTCATATAGCCACCCAATGAGAATCCTAGCATATCTTCTTACATTTCACAGGTAGTGGTGTACTTTCCCACCATGACTCCCACATAGTCAAGATTTCTTTTTTTCTTTTTTTTTTGCAAAGCAAAAGAGATATTGGAAATCAGCTGGAACAGACTGCCCAGAGTAGTTGTGAATGCCACATCCCTGGCAATGTTCAAGGCCAGGTTGAATGGGGCTTTGAGCTACCTGGTCTAGTAGAAGGTGTCTCTGGTCATGGCAAGGGGGGTTGGAACTGTATGATCTTTAAGGTCCCTTCCAATCTAATCCATTCTATGATTGATTCTATGATACATAATATGAATGTTAAAAGATTTCATGATGATGCATGAATCTGTTTGGCAAACATATTTTACAGATTAAATATTGTCTAGAAGTGGGATATAGTATTGGAACATGTCAACTGCTGCCACTCCACAAGGAAACCACCAGCTGCACTTGTTCAAAGTAATTCCTATACTCTAACAGATGCAGGGATGGGGGTTTGGTGCTGTGTTAGTTGAGAGGCAGAACTGATGAGCTCCACAAGAAGAAAGAGAATCGAGTGATACTTATTGTAAAATTACACCAGACTGCCTGTATTTGAGTCTACATTGCTATGGTTTGACACAATGCTTTTTCCCTGCAGCCAAGGAGAAAATGAAGAAAGGGTTAAGGTTGCTGAACCCATGCATCTTATTTCAGTAGAGCGAGAGATACTGATCAGTACCCAGCTCTGCATATTCTTAAAAGACCATCCAAAATCCATTTAACAAAGGTTCTAGGAACATTTAAGCTATCATCCTCAATTCTGAGAAAAGAGAACAGCTCCAGGAAACCTTTATTCCAATGTAGACATGAAAAATGAGCTGCCTGTAAATGTCATCCAGAAAAGGAGGGACCACATTTGGCTAGACCAGGTAAGCTGCTAAATGCCTAGGGGGAGGACAGTGAGAGGAAGAACTGAACCCGCACTTTCCGAAAATGGACTAGACACCAACTAACTTGTGCTATATGTGACTCCCAAATCTGAACAGCTACCATGAACTAGGAAAAACTCCCATTTTTATTGTCTGACTAGGAACTATGTAGTAGGAGGTCAAAAGAAAGATTCAGTAAAACTTCAGATGCTGCTTTTCCACAAGACACAGTCCTTAAAAGAAAGGGGAACCATATGGATCAACTTGGTCAGCCCTGTGACAGATGAGCAGTGTGCAGCTCTTGTGTGCACAGGTGCTATGTGAAAAGTTTGGCCTTGCTCTGGCAGCTTTCCTTGCTACTCCTACTGTGCAAAAGTAAGCTTTGAGGGAAGCAGAACAAAACTGTTGACAATAAATCCTGCATTTAAATTGAAGTATAGTAAGAATGACATGGTAGTGTATGGAACAATGTCTAACCAGTCATTAATCACTCTTTCTGGAGCAGAACATTATTGTTAATAACAGCATATATTTAATCTGGTGTAACACATAGACTGGAAAGCAAGAAATGATTTACATGGTGCCAGCCATAACAGTCTGTTAGCATTATTTGCTTAACTGTAAATCTGCCTCAAGTTTATACACCTTATTTTTGTTGTTTTCTGCAGCTGTTGTCAGCAACCACATTAAAGTCAGCTTCTTGTTGGCTAAAAGGTCAAGGAGAAATACTGCACTAGCTACTTAGAGCTGGACACATTTATGAGCAATTTCTTCTATATCTACTCTAAGTGTTCTGTAAACATCACCAAAAAACAGTGAAACTCTCAGTGTGAATGGAGATCTGTGTCTATCTAGAGTCATAACAAATGATCTGGGATTATATATGTAATATAGTTGGTGATAAGCATGTGGCTTCACCCTTTTTTAGAGCTGTTTCTACAGTAAATCCCACTTGATTTATGAAAATTGAAGAGAACCAAAATCTGGACATGCTGAAATGCTAGGGATCCTACTTTGAAACCAGGTTTGTGTGTGAGTAATTAAAAATGGGTTGATGATTATCCTGAACTATCTTAAATTCACTTTCCTTGCCATTCATACCCATTTATACTATACACATATTTATACAATGTACATAATTGTACGTTTAGTACCCTTAGAGCAGTTTTCCAATACTAAAGGAGACCTACAAAAAACCTGGAGAGGAACTTTTTACAAGGGCATGTTGTGACAGGAAAAGGGGTAATGGCTTTAAGCTAAAAAAGGGTAGGTTTAGATTAGATATTAGAAAGAAATTCTTCACTATGAGGGTGGTGAGATGCTGGAACAGGTTGCCCAGAGAAATGGATGCCTCATCCCTGGCAGTATTCAAGGCCAGGTTGGATGGGGTTTTGAGCAACCTGGTCTAGTGTAATGTGTCCTTGCCAATGGCAGAGGGGTTGAAACTGGATGATCTTTAAGGTCCCTTCCAACCTTAACCTTTCTATGATTCTATGTTTTACTAAAATGTTACCATTCAGACATGTAATGTACATAATTAAATTCAAATATGTCAGTAAAAAAAAAAAATCTTGCACCTGTAGAATTGCTGATTTTCTCAAAAATCTTTCCAGTTTGCCTTATAAGGTAACACCCAGAATAAGATGCATTAGAAAGAAACCTCTTGTCTTGCACAGAATCCACACATTTTGTTTTGATGCAGATTTTTTTGTTTATTGAAGGAATCTGTGTTTGCCTTTTCACTTCTGCAAGCACCTCACTGTAAATTTATGTCCAACTTTCCTTGGCCTTCTTAGCAATTGCTTTTCCAGTATACCGCTTACATTTACTGTCCCTCTTAAGTGTGGATTTTAATTCTACAAGAAATCATCATAGCTTGACCTGCTTGCAGACTCTGTAGGCTTTAGCAAGTGATGTATGCTGTCTACATCTGAGCTAGAGAATTTTTGTAGAAAATTATCTAGCTTTTATTTAAAGTCTGCAGATGATAGAGAATTCACTGCTCACTAGGAAAGCTATTTTAACAGCTAGCTACTCTGTCATAAAAAATGCATTCCTCAGTATTTGTTTGAATTTGTCTTACATTAGCCTTCAGCCATTGCATACTGTGAAGTTTCTGCCTGTTAGATTAAAAATGCTTGTACTTTATGATATTTATTCCACACTTACCTACAGAATGTAATAAAATAGTCTTTATTTTTCTCTTGAATGAACACCAGATGTGGACATCATCATCAAATAATGATTTCACAAATGCCATGCTGAGAAAAACGATACGAAATCACAGTATCTATACTTGCAGCTTCCAATCCTTATGTTCTGCTTACACAAAAGAGATTCACCGTGACATTCACCAAAATTGCATTTGCCAGAAGGCAATTTCAGCTGACTATCCTTCAGCTGACTCTTGCAGTATCCTTTTCTTAGTCACCACTTTTAAAAAATTGTCCTCCTGACTGTGTAGCTTATTGAATTTGGTTTTATCTGCACAGACTTTGCACAGATAGGTATTACTGTGGATATCTAAAAACTAATTTTCCATTATTCAACACTGCAGTAGGTTTACCTTGGCTGGTTGCCAGGTACCCACCCAGCCACTCTCTCTATCCTAGTCCTCAGCAGTAGAAGACAACAAAAAAGGATGAAATAGCACATGGGCTGCGTGAGGGTTGATATAAGAACAGTCTAATAACTAAAGTATAATACAAAACTACTACTACTACCACAGTAATAATAATGATAAGGGAAATAACAAGGGGAGAGAATACAATTGCTCACTACCCACCGACCGATACCCAGCCCAATCCAAACAGTCATCTGGGCCTTCCAGGTAACTCCCCCCAGTTTATATACATATACTGGACATGAAGTGCTGTGGTATGGAATACCCCTTTCGCTAGTTTGGGTCAGTTGTCCTGTCTCTACTTCCTCTTGGCTTATGATTCCCCTCCTCACTGGCAGAGCATGGGAAACTGAAAAGTCTTTGATCAGGGTAAGCATTACTTAGCAGCAACTAAAACATCAGTGTTATCAGTGTTGTTCCCTGGGTGAAAGTCGAAACCACAGCACTGCACCAGCTACCAAGAAGGAGAAAAATGATTGCTACTGCTGAACCCAGGACAGTGTCCACCCCTGATTCCATACCATTCATGGAGGGGAGTCAGTGAACAGCTGTGTGGTTTCTGAATGACAGGCTGGGCTTAAACCACAACACTGTTGCAGCTGAAACAAGGACAGTAGGATAGCAAAAACTAAAACCAAAACTAAACACACCTTCCCACTAACAGCTCTTCTTTCCAAGTTCAGCTTCTCTCCTGACTCCCCTACCTCCTCCACTGAATAGTGCCAGGAAATGGGATTGCAGTCAGTTCATAACACTTCAGGTCTGCTGCTCCTTCCTCGTCATGGTCTTCCACTGCTCCATTGTAGAGTCCCTCCTATGGGATACACTCCTTCATGAAGGACTGTAAAAAGTTGGATTTGATGATCTTAAAGGTCTTTTCCAAACTAGCTGATCCTATGATTCTATGAACTTCCTTATCATGCATGTTTCCCATAGGGTGCAACTCTTCCAGAACTGTTCCAGTGTGCGTGTCCCACAGGCAGCAGCTTCTACCAGGAGCATGCTTCTGCATAGGCTCTCTACAGGCTGCCAACTTTCTTCAGGTCACATCCAGCTGCTGTGGCATTAGGTCCTCCAAAGGACCTGGGCATCTGCATCCCATACTGTTGTGGTTTAAACAAAGTCAGCCCCAAATCACACATTCGCTCTCTCACTCCCCCTCTTCTTGCCCTCCCCCTACACTGGGAGGGACAGAGAGGAGAATCGAAAAGAATGCAACTCCCACAGGTTGAGATAAGCACATATTAGTAACTAAGGTATAACACAAAGCACTGCTGCTACCACCAATAATAATGATAAAGGAAATAACAAGGGAAGAGAATACAACAACTTGGCACCAGTCAACCGATAACTCGCCCAACCCCAGCCGAACAAGCACCGACCGATACCTAGTCCAACCCTGCAGTCTACTAGCCCTTCCGGGTCACTCGCCGTTACATCCTGGGCATGATGTGCTGTGGTATGTAATACCTCTTTGGCTAGTTTGGGTCAGATGTCCTGTCTCTGCTTCCTCCCGGCTTTCCCTCCTCCCTGGCAGAGCATGAGGCTCACAAAGTCCTTAATCAGAGTAAACATTACATAGCAAAAACTAAAAACATCAGTGTTATCAGCTCTGTTCCCAGGCTGAAAGTCAAAACACAGTGCTGCACCACCAGCTACTAAGAAGGAGAAAAACTGACTTCTACTGCTAAACCCAGGACAGTATCCACTCCTTATTCCATACCATTCACGTCATGCTCAGATCACACATTTTCAATATACTATCTCTCTTACATATATACATCCACATACACACACAGACAGAGAGAAAGAAATAATTTCTTAGTGCATGGACCAGTCCCTATAAAGCTGCTGAGTCCCTCTGATCCATGATGTCAGGCTCCATCTCTTGCAATAATCTCTCAGAGCAGGAGAGCCTGTGTGCAGTGTTCACACTCATGAATAACCTGGTCAATAGCGTCCATTGCTAAGTCCACCCCTCTATCATGAGTTCATCTCTAAGTTGCATCTCTGCCCTGATGACCTGAAGTGCCATGGGCCCACCAGGCTCAAAATAATTCACCGTCCCCTTCAGCAGTTTCTGCAGCTTGTCGCTGGGGACTCCATACAACTGCCTTCCATCTCCGACGCTTCCAAAGCACACTAGATACTTGCCTATACTGTCCCACGTACCCTGCCACTCATGACTGTCCAGCCTTGAGGAAAATCTCCTGGTCCTCCTATATTGTTGTCTAACTCTAGACAAGACCCAAACCCGACTCTGTTTAACTTTTGAGATCAGACAAAATGGTCGTGGGTAGAACACCCTCTGTGTGCGTGCCATCATGCTGATCCTCATCACAATCAGCAGGCAGGTCCCAGGGGTATCCAAAGGCCACTCAAACCCTTCAGAACTCTCCAATGACGCTGCTGTACTTGTCCCTGGGGCTGGTGCAGCTGCTGTGCCTGCCGGCCCTCCCACCACCAGCTTGTCTTTTCCTAGGTGCAGATCTTCCCCCTCTGCCTTGCTGGGAAATGCTGCCTGGGCTCCTGCATCCTCCTGGGGCTCGGCGGGCGGCTGCCGGGGGATGCTCTCGGCCGCCGCGGGGCTGGGCTCCTCCGCGGGGCTCGGCTCCTCGGCCGCCTCCTCCCGCTGCTCGGCAGCCGCCTCCTTCCCGTCCTCGGGCCCCGCTCCCGCCGCCGCCTGGTCCCCGGGGCCGCTCTCCCGGGCCGCTTCGGTCACCGCCGGCTCCCGGGGCCGCTCCCCCTCGGCTCCCCGCGGCCTCACGAAGACGGAGGCGAGGACAAGGGCCAGGGCGGTGAAGAGCAGCGGGGCGGCCAGGTACAAGTCCATGGCCACGTCCATCCAGCCCTACTGCCAGAGCCCACCCGTATTACAAGTCATTGCCATAAAGTACAGTGAAACAAAAACCTTAGCCCAAGCCCCACACTTGATAAACACTAACACAGCAAATACCGGCTCTAAGTAATGTACAATATTCTGAAACTGTGACAGCAAGAGAAACAACTTTGAGAGCCAATAAATCAGCATTGTGACGAGTGACTCTTCATCTGGTCAGATCTGTCGTTATCTCAACCCTTCATGCCCCATGCTGGGTGCCAAAAATAACTGTCATGGCTGAAACAACGTCACCCATAAATCACGCAGTTGCTCTCTCACTCCACCCCTCTTGTCCTCCCTGTACACCCGGAGGGACGGAGAGGAGAACTGAAAAGAATGCAACTCCCACAGGTTGAGATAAGCACAGTTTAGTAACTAAGGTATAACACAAATCACTGCTGCTACCACCAATAATAATAATGATAAAGGAAATAACAAGGGAAGAGAATACAACACCTCGGCACCAGTCAACCGGTAACTCGCCCAACCCCACCTGAACGAGCACCGACCGATACCTAGTCCAACCCTGCAGTCTACTAGCCCTTCCGGGTCACTCGCCGTTACATCCTGGGCATGACATTCTGTGGTATGGAATACCTCTTCGGCTAGTTTGGGTCAGGTGTCCTGTCTCTCCTTCCTCCCGGCTTTCCCTCCTCCCTGGCAGAGCATGAGGCTCACAAAGTCCTTAGCCAGAGTAAACACTACTTAGCAACAACTAAAAACATCAATGTTATCAGCTCTGTTCCCAGGCTGAAAGTCAAAACACAGTGCTGCACCACCTACTGAGAAGGAGGAAAACTGACTTCTACTGCTGAACCCAGGACACTTACATCCACCCCTCACCTCTGTAAAACACGTATTTAAAAGTTAACAATAAAATACACATTCATCCCACAACCTGCAAAACTTCACCTACATCAATAAAAATAGCTCCCTATGTCAAGCTATAATCACTGCACTGACAAAGGTGGACAACATACACACACTCCACTCTTTGACCCTTCACATTTTAACAAGAAAATATTCCTGAAAAATATTCCACTTTTCAGCAATGTCCAGACCAAGGTTTGCTTGTTATCTCTCCCAGTTACTGTCCTTACCTACAACTCCTTCAGACCCCATATGTGGCACCAGACAGGACTGCGTGGGTTAACCTGACCTCTTCTCACAGCAGCTGCCCCTGCAGCCTCCTGCTGCCAAAACCCTGCCATGTGAACCCAATACAAACACCCTTTGTTTTTTTTGTATCATCTACCAATTTTTTAATGAACAACAATTTTATGGTCTTTTCTCATTTCACTGATAAACATAATAAAATAATAAATATTAACTAGATTAATTGGTATCCTTTTTTTTTAATCTATTTTTAACCATACTCCTAGCTTAATGACAAATGTATTCATATGTGCTCATTTTTCCTAGATAATAAATGTATTTAAAACTTCCAAGTAACATGCCAGTTTTGTGACAAGCAGGAATTAATCATCTTTATGGAACTTCAATATCTTTTTTCGTAACTTTGATAGTGTTCTCTCAGTTTTGCCTGTGACAACCTTATGACCTCATAGGTCAGCCCCACGATTCATGAAGGATTTGCAGTCCCAGTTTAGGGTCTCTTTGAAGTTTATATTTTCCAACAAAATGAAAGACTATAATTTTTCTCTGTCATAAATCTTTGTGCCATCTGAATTGCAGAAAATAGGAAAGAAGTTGTCTCTTGGTATGAAAATGTTAGCCAAATTGCCAGGCAACTTTCTTTTCTCCAAGTCTGTTGTTCATTGTCAGCCTAGAATATGGTACTGTACATTTAAGGATACCATTGTAAAGAACAACATCCTTTCCGTTTTGTTTCTGAGAAGTTAGAAAATGTTTTCATAGTATGGAGAGTAGCTATCATTTGTTCCACGTCAGATTAGGTAATCTTTCCTATTTAAGGATATCTACTCAAGTAACTGCTTGTTCCATACATTTCAGCATTTTCAAAGGAAACGCATGTTCACTGTTATTGTCATCAAAACAAGTTTTAATAGGATCTTAAAAACTCTGGGGTTGCTTCTATAATCGTAACCAAAGTTAATACTCCTTGAAATAAAATAGTATTCCAATAGTACAATACAATATTCATTAATACAATTTTGTTTCTCAAAAGACTCTCTCATACATATACTTACTGTAAATGTCGATCAGAATAACTTCATACTGTATTCATAAAAGTATTTAAAAAAAAAATGAAGTTGGCATGGTATATTCATTTTAGAAGTGTTGCTTTTCCTTAGTTCTGATCTGCCTATTATAACCTGAAAGTGACACTAAAAACAAGAAGCTATTTATTGTAGAGCTACTTAATAAAGGCAGTAGATTCAAGGCAATACTATGAATAATAAAAAAGTCAGTAATAAATTTAAATATTTAAAAATAGAATAAGTAAAACTATCTGAAACACACTTTGGCAGCCTCATTTCGCCACGCTCATGCTGCAGTTTCTTATTTTTCATTGGTTTCAAATTGAAGCTAATAGTTTAAGTGAAAAGAAAGGGCATTTAAGTGCAGATGCAAAAGTCTTTGATGATGCATTAAAAGTCTAATCGTCTTCCATGGGAACCTTCAGAAAGATATGCAAACTTCAGAGCTCTCTGTGGATTACTGAGTACAGAACAAGAACAGGCTCCCACCTCAGGTAGGCTATTATTTTATGTACTGCTACATAAAATAAAGATGAACTTGATCCTGCCCATTTGGTCAGTTAAGAAATGATCTAAGTTAAGTAGCAGCTTTCCTGAGTTTTCAGGAACGTTGCTAAAGCTTTGTATCCTTCCACTTAATAAGAATAATAATCTTATCCTTTGGTATAAAAATACCTGCAAATGAAACATCAACTCCTGTACCCAGGAGGGGTAGTTTGCTACTTGACAGGCTCAGTCCAGGTGGCTTCGCTGGGAAGATGAAAATTAAAGACATAGGGCCTGATTATACAAGATATTAGGGAAATGGGTACTCTCATCCTAAATTAGGCTTAAGTAGAGTATTATCTCAGCCTGTTTCAGGGTATGTGTTAGCCAATGTAATGTCAGTAGCAATTAGAAGAGAAATCTGTGTTTTCAACATGAACTCCTTTAACTTTTATGTTGGGAAATTGTAAGGAAAAGAAAAATTCTCAAAAGACAGCTTTCTTTTTCATGGCAAAAAAAAAAAAAAAAGAAAAGAAAAAAGGTTTTCCCATTTGTCGTGTTTATAATGAAGGTCTGAACTCTTCCACTGGGCAGGCTTTAGAAATGAGCGGACTCTAGACTCTTTCAGCTTTTCATGCCGTATTATTTTTGCACTCTAAATCAAATTCTAATGTTATTTGCATGGGGGTTTATATTTCAGTTACCAGTATTAATTTTTATTCTTAAGTTCTTTCCAATTTTTAAGTCTTTAGATATTTAATTTTTTTGGTAATAATATTTCCAACCACTTTTAATTATGTTTCCAGTTTTAACTACACATAATTTCACTTAGGTCAACATTCTTTTACATTCCAGATTCCTTTGAAGGACCTTTACTTCTGAAGTAAATCTGCCTCTTTTTATTTCCTCATTCCCTTGTAAATTCTGCTCAATTTATTCTAGCCAGCCTGGTTCTGATTTGTGTTTCATTTATTTACATTTCGTTATTTTCACCTTTTAAACTTTTTTTGCTCTGTGATTTCTCATTTTCCAATTCTTTTTAACTGCTTGGAAGTATTTCCCACACACCTATAAAAAAATTTGTGTTTTTTTTTTTTTTTTTTTATTGCATTGCTTTTTTATCCCATGCTGGAAGAAGTTTTCCTTCAAACAGTTTTTGTTTCTTTCGTTGTTTTTTTTTTTTTTCGTGAACATACCTTGTTATATTTTCAGCACCTTTGCCCAGTGCTTTTGAAAACAATCAAAACCTAATGCTTTTTAAAACATGGCTTGAGATTTTCCTGTTACATTTAGCACCTAAGATAGCTAGCTTTTCTGTAACTAACACTTTGAAATAGTTTAGGATTTTATTGGCATCTCATTTTAAAAAAGAAAAGAGAGAGAATGGGAACATATCCGTCTCAGTCTGGCATGTTTCTCTTCACCATTTTACTGTGTTAAAAACAAAAAAGGAAATGAGGATATGTTTTGCTTTGTATTAAGATTGGCTCCAACATGGAAAGAAAAAAGGCGTCGTTAAGAAGGGAGAAGACTGATAAAAATCATGATGGAATATTGAAAATAACATTAAAGGCAACATTTTGGCTCTAGTACCTTTTTTTTTTTTTTCTCCTCCAAGCTGTTAAAAATGAGTCAGTGAAGTATCATTGTTCTCTGTGACATTTCACACTTTTGGGAAAGGCCTCTTGACAGAGACAAAAATCTTATCACATATTTCTGTTTTCTAAATCTATTTTCTATTTCAAGACTGCATTTTTTTACCATTTCTGAAGTCAAATAAGCTTTTCTTCTACACATACTACAATAGTATATTTCCTTTTAGATTTTAGTTTCACACCATTTGGAAAACGAATGGCTTTTAAAGCTGAACCTGGCAATGCAATAGTGAATACTTGTGCAGCATGCCACATGGGATAATGATGAAAAGAAAGACTTCCATTTAGTTTACAGGACATTAAACTGTTCGCTACTTTTGTTATAATTACACAATGACATCTGGAGTATTCAATGACTTTCACAGGAAATTCCTGTTGTCCTCTATATTCTGTTTATTTCAGCTTCTTTTACAGTCTCAGAATCTTTGGTGAAAACCAGGTGAATATTTAAAAGTTTTGACCTTTCATCTTTATTGGCATAATGAGGTTGGTACCCAGGTGTTCCCAAAGCTACAGCATAAACTGAAGTTATCTTGGGTGGGTATGACATGTTTTTTCCAGCCATGAGGCAGAAGGGATGAATATATCTCATTAACAACTCATTCTGTTAATTCGTATCTTTTTGTGACTTCCTGTAATACAGTACATTGCTTTGTACAGGATGACTCACAGTTTGATTCCATATAAATTGCCTTTCCTATTCATGTCACAAAACAGAGGTAAAACCTGCCTCACATTACAAATTTATCAGAAGGACCTGTCTCACCACACAGTGAAATGTTTCTGAAGGTCAAAACTGGAAAGATTTTTTTTTTTTTTTTTTGTGCTGTGAGGTTTAATATTTGTACTTTTATAAACTGAGAAACTGTTGAATTTTTTGTTTTTTGTTTTTTTTTTAAAGAAAAAAGTAGATGTAGCTGTAATTATTACTTTTTTATGGCAGCACGATGCAGGCTTAATCTCTTGTATGGACTTTAGATACCTACGTAACCTAAGACCTCAGAAATTGCTCTACATTCTAAGGTTATAGTATTTACTTTAAAGCAAAATGAAAAATCAAATTGGTGTTTGTGTGCAACCAAAAATTTCATTATAATGGCTTGCTATTTCTTTTATTCTTTTTGAAACCAGACCTTCCCTGAAGTGTTTCAGCTGCAGAGAAATAAAGAGAAAGTTTCCAAGGTTTCTTAATAACTCAGAATAGCATTGCAGTATTTTAAAACTTACTATCCTGGACATCACTGTCATTAAATACTTTCAAAACTATGTTTGATGGCAGAGAAATTAATAAGTGGTTGCTCTTTTGGGTGGACAACATAAATCACAGAGAATTAGGTTAATTATTGGTGTTAAGAAATATTTTCTATCAACATTTTTTTCAATAATAAACTAATTTTCAATTAAGTGAAAAAAAAAAGAAATTTCGCATATTTTCTTCAATCCTTTGACCAACACCTGAGTTTGGCAAGAATGCTCACTCTTTAGCCAACACATACACAAATTTTTGAAGTTTATGGACAAAAATGTCCGTTTCAGTTTCCTAACATAGAAAAATCATCAGTGTTTGGGTTTTTAAGTTTAAAAAAATCTCTTATTGAAAAAATGTAAAGCAAAGTTGCAAATATGCTTATGAGGAACCTTCATCTTTACTTTCCAATTAACTCTAGTACTTTGCAAGAGATTGAGTTTGTAAAGGTCTACGTGTAATGAAATTATACTCTGTAGACTGCCATTTGAACTTATTCAGTGTTTCAGTTGTATTAAAGTATACCCTGAGACTTGCACATTTTTATTACTGATTCAAATTATTATGGTTAATAAACATTTAAATTTTATTGACCTACAGTATAATTCCCATACTGTTATTAACAATTATACAAAATGTACATTATTCTGCTGAAGTTTTGTATTAACAGAATGAATCATCACATAGGCAATTTATTTTCTTTAGTATTGTCAGACTTACAGCTATTTCAGAATAGTAAGTCTACTTCAAGAATAAGGACTTGCACAGGTCTGAGCTCAGATGCCAACATAGATGCTAAATAAATAAATCAATATTTGCTTTCACACTAAGTAATATAGTTCAGAAAGTTATTTAATAACCATTCCTTGTAAAATATGCAATATAATAAAAAATACCCATGCATATTTTTACTCCTGAGAGCATCTATGCGGGGTTAAGTTTTAAATAGCACTAAGTGCACCTGTCTGTGTTTTTGTTCAGTTCTCATTCATGTACTTTTATCGTGGTTTAAACAAAGTCACACAGCTCGTTCACTCACTCCACCCCTTCTTTCCCTCCCTCTACTCCCAGAGGGAAGGAAAGGAGAATCAAAAAGAATGCAACTCCCATGGGTTGAGATAAGAACAGTTTAGTAACTAAGGTATAACACAAATCACTGCTGCTACCACCAATGATAATAATGATAAAGGAAATAACAAGGGGAGTGAAATACAACACCTCAACACCAGCCAACCAATAACTCCCGCCCACCCACCCAACCGAGCACTGACCGATACCTCGTCCAAACCTGCAGAACCAGCCCTTCCGGGTAACTATCCGTTACATCCTGGGCATGACGTGCTGTGGTACGGAATACCTCTTTGGTCAGTTTGGGTCAGGTGTCCTGTCTCTGCTTCCTCCCAGCTTCCCCTCCTCCCTGGCAGAGCATGAGGCTCAGAAAGTCCTTGGCCAGACCAAACATTTGAGCAGCAACTGAAAACATCGGCGTTATCAGCACTGTTCCCAGGCCAAAAATCAAAACACAGCACTGCACTAGCTCCTAAGAAGGAGAAAAATGACTGCTACTGCTGAACCCAGGACAGGGTCCGCCCCTTATTCCATACCATTCACGTCATGCTCAGATCTCACATTTTCAATACACAATCACTCTTATCTCAGTGCACTCTTATCTCAGTACACTCTTTTCTTAGTGCATGGACCAGTCCCTATAAAGCTGCTGAGTCCATCTGATCCATGATGTCAGGCTCCATCTCTTGTAGCAGTCTCTCAGAGCAGGAGAGGCTTTGTGCAGTGTTCACACTTCTGAATAACCCGGGCGATAGTGTCCATTGCTAAGTCCACCCCTCGATCATGAGACCATCTCTATGTTGCATCTCTGCCCTGATGGCCTCAAGTGCCATGGGCCCACTGGGCTCAAAATAATTCAGTCCCCTTCAGCAGTTTCTGCAGCTTGTTGCTGGGGACTCCATGCAGCTGCCTTCCATCTCCCACACTTCAAAAACACTGGAGGGGCCCAGTGGACCAGATACTCGCTCATACTGTCCCACACACCCTGCCACTCATGACTGTCCAGCCTTGGGGAAGATCTCTTGGTCCTCCCATATTGTTGTCTAACCCCAGACAAGAAGCAAACCTGACTCTGCTTAACTTCTGAGATCAGACAAAATGGTCGTGGGTAGAACACACTCTGTGTGTGCCAACATGCTGATCCCCATCACAATCAGCAGGCAGGTCCCAAGGGTACCCAAAGGCCATTCAAACCCTTCAGAACTCTCCAATGATGCTGCTGTACTTGTCCCTGGGGCTGGTGCAGCTGCTGTGCTTGCCGGCTCTCCCACCACCGGCTTCTCTTTTCCTGAGTGCAGATCTTCCCCCTCTGCCTTGTTGGGAAATGTTGCATGGGCCCCTGCATCCTCCTGGGGCTCGGCGGGCGGCTGCCGGGGGACGCTCTCTGCTGTCGCGGGGCTGGGCTCGGCCGCGGGGCTCGGCTCCTCCGCGGGGCTCGGCTCCTCGGCCGCCTCCTCCCGCTGCTCTGCAGCCGCCTCCTTCCCAGCCTCCGGCCCCACTCCCGCCGCCGCCTGGTCCCCGGGGCCGCTCTCTCGGGCCGCTTCGGCCACCGCCGCCTCCCGGGGTCGCTCCCCCTCAGCTCCCAGAAGCCTCACGAAGACGGAGGTGAGGACAAGGGCCAGGGCGGTGAAGAGCAGCGGGACGGCCGGGTACAAGTCCACGGCCATGGCCATCCAGCCCTGCTGCCAGAGCCCGCCCGTATTACAAGTCATTGCCATAAAGTACAGTGAAACAGGAACCTTAGCCCAAGCCCCACACTTGATAAACACTAACACAGGGAATACCGGCTCTAAGTAATGTACAATATTCTGAAACTGTGAGATCAAGAGAAACAACTTTGAGAGCAAATTAATCAGCATTGTGATGAGTGACTCTTCATCCGGTCAGATCTGTCGTTTTCTCTACCTTTCGTGCCCCATGCTGGGCGCCAAAAAGAACTGTTGTGGTATAAACAAAGTCATACAGCTTGTTCATTCACTCCCCCCCATTCTTTCCCTCCCTCTACTCCCAGAGGGACGGATAGTAGAATTGAAAAGAATGCAACTCCCACAGGTTGAGATAAGAACCCTTTAGTAACTAAGGTATAACACAAATCACTACTGCTAGCACCAATGATAACAATGATAAAGGAAATAACAAGGGGAGAGAAATACAACACCTCAACACCAGCCGACCGATAACTCGCCCACCGACCCCAGCCAAGCAGCTATCGATACCTTGTCCAACCCCGCAGTACCAGCCCTTCTGGGTAACTCTCCGTTACATCCTGGGCATGACGTGCTGTGGTATGGGATACCTCTTTGTTTAGCTTGGGTCGGGTGTCCTGTCTCTGCTTCCTCCCAGCTTTCCCTGGTCCCTGGCAGAGCATGAGGCTCACAAAGTCCTTAGTCAGAGTAAACACTACTTAGCAACAACTAATAACATCAATGTTATCAACTCTGTTCCCAGGCTGAAAGTCAAAACACAGTGCTGGACTAGGTACCAAGAAGGAGAAAAATGACTGCTACTGCTGAACCACAGGACAACTTTTCAGAAGTGGTTGTGTAGTAAACAGAAAAAAAGTCATAACAGGTATGTAAATATCTGTCTTCACTCCCAACACCTTCAAATATAAAGGAATCCCCTAAAGCTCTTGAAACTTAAGAAGGTACAAATGACACTGAGTAAAGAATATGCTTGAAAATGAAATGTTTAGAGTTGATCAGACCTGTAACCATTC
Source organism: Lathamus discolor (assembly GCF_037157495.1). Lineage (NCBI taxonomy): Eukaryota > Metazoa > Chordata > Aves > Psittaciformes > Psittacidae > Lathamus > Lathamus discolor. The sequence goes on along the minus strand of NC_088884.1, from coordinate 46,641,065 downwards.
ATATACTTCATGCTAGCTTAAGGTAATGAAATTCGCATAAAATGCATAAATTCATTATATTACACAAGAAATGTAGACGAAATCTCCTTGGTTTATGTTTCAATGTGTTACATACCCACACATGTATAGCTAGATGGACAGAAAGATAAACAGAAACTTAAGGCAGAGACAGTCAGTGAGGGAGTAATCTACCATCATAGCAAGAGAGAGCTCAGTGGAAAAAGGCAGTAAAAATACTAAAGAAATAAGCTTGGATAACACAAACTTGATTTTGAAGTTTATTAAGGAGTTTCAGCAGAGATGGGAAACTAACTGTAATACATTCTTGCAGAACAGTATTGTCTGCTTCTTTTACTATTGCTCTGGATTTCATCTGCACTAAAAGTTTGGAAAAAATCAGTTTTTGCCTGAGGACAGATTCCTGAGGGACAAAGTGATTCAGGAAGTAGTGTTAATTTTCTTCTTTGAAGAGCATCCCATTGTGCCAGAAATGCAATATTAGAGTTTCATATAAGAACAGAAAACTACTATTTTGTTTTTCAAAAGGACATTTTTGCTACTTGCTGGTGATGTATCATTTATTAAAGAGGGCATAAATATCTGTTGTGTTCTGAGGAAATCAAAGCTGTTTTGCTTGTGTTATTTATTAAATGAATTTCCTAATTCAAAGAGTCAGATTCTTAATCACTTCAAGATGCAAGTAAGTCACCATGAAAGAATTCAGCAGTGTTCTAACTCTACTGGTTTCAAGGGGGTAAAGTACCAGCACCATGAGAACATTGTCTTTGAACAGCTGTCTAAAAGCTGTCTTCAAACCACTGTGCCCAATCATGCCCCACACAGGGTACAGAGGACAGCCCAGTCTTTACAATCATTCCAAGCTTCTGTGAGAATTAAAGCACAGGTCACCCTTGCCAGCTTAATTGCAAGGTAGGGAAGCCTTCCCCAGTATCAAGCCATCCAAGCTCAATGAGTTACAGGATCAACAGTAATGAAAAAACTGGCTCTCAAAATTACTGCTTTATAGAAGTTGGTTTAGCATGAATGTGAGTTGAAAAGGTGGTTAGCCATATGATTAGGGAAGCAAGGTATTAATGTGTTTGTGGATAGAGGATGAATGCCATCACAGCTCTAGCATCAGCTGTCTTGGCAAGTTTATGAAAAGAGATTATGTAACATCTGGTTTTGATAAGAAACATTTACACATAGGAATAATACCATGCATGGATTACAAAAGGGACAGACATGAATGCTGTTGCTGAGGGTTCAAGAGCATACCGTAATAAATGCTTTGTGGACTGGCTTTTTACAGTGAACTCTTCAAATCCAAGCGGATTAAACAACTTACACAGCATCCATCCATGACTTTATTCTGTAGTGTCAACAAAAAGAAATAAAATCAGAACGATGCTGGTTCTGCTGAGTCAATCAATTCTAAGGGATTCTTACACCCATTTCCCTCGGAGGCCTAGATACAGTATATCGAGGAAAACATCTGTGGGAACTATCGGTAGGACTACCTTGGGATCCCTCCAAAATTAGCTAGAAGACTTATTTATGAGTAATAATCTCTGGGAATCTTAGTGGAGAAGGAACACAGGAGTGTCACAGCTGGACTTCAGCCCTGGTAAGGGTTCAGCTGACAGAGCCAGAAAGTATCATCTGTACCAGTCATAGCAAACAGGTCTACAGTAGTCCCTGCGTCTGACCCCTTAAATTGCCCCTTCTCAGCCAGTTCCCAGTGTTTGAAACAAGCTGATTTAAGTAAACATTAACTGTTCCTTCAGCAGCTTACAATTAGCTTTGTGAACAAGAGAAAACCATGGCAATTAGACTTTATGCAAAACAATCTCATTTCAATTGCCATGTTCAAGTTAGTGCCATTAGTCTCACATTGTGTCTACTAGGTTCACTAGAACTCATTCGGGCTTAAGTTTAAGCTGTTTGTGCTTTCAGCGGGGAGAAATTTACATAAAAACAAACACAGACACTCTTCTACTTTTGAGGGAGACTGCATGTTTGTACTATTCCCCATATCTCGTATGAGGGTTAAAGTACACTCAGAGCATTAACATACCTTGTAGTTGACTGCTTCTTGCAAGAAGTACACTAGTTCCAGGCTTAAAAGAAGAAGATACGTATTCAAATTTGACATTGTATGCTCCACCGCTTTTACTCAGCTTCACCTATCTACTCTTCCTACTTGGTTACCTAGTCATAATATGCTACTTCACATAGATCTCCAAAGTCTTTTCATACAGAGTACTGAAGTTCACACAGCTCATCCTGGGCTATCCTCCCTCTCAAGTTAATAAAAACCATCTGTCTCAGCAAGGAGCCAAAGCTAAAACCCTTGAAAGAAAGGGTAAAACCAAAAATAACTACAAAGTTAATTGAGCTGTGCTACCTAATTAATAACTGTCTGCCTTTGACTATATTTACATTGATTTGAAAGCATCCCTGCAAGAACCTATCAGGCTGGCTTCTTTGATTACAGTTTCTAGCAGCTATGCAAGGAATAGCCTCTGAATCACCTGGTGCTGGGTCACAGTGATTCATCACACCAGAATAAACTTAATAGTAAAACAAGAAAAAATTTATTTAGGAAGAAAAGTCTTCAGGTGTTACATCAGAGGTGAAGGATTACAAGTAAAATAAATATGAAGGTCTTGCTTAAATATAACAATCAGATGCCTTTTCAGTATTTTTGAGCTATGCTCCCAGAGACACCAGGAAACACTACCTGCTTAAAAACTTCCACCAATTCTGAAGGCGAAACTTGTCTGTGGAACTGATGACAAGCTCTTCTAAGTTCTCCATAATCCTTTTCTCCCTTAACCTGGTTTTATGTCTGATACATGCATGCTTCAAGATTTATATCTTTATCTCTTGGTTACCTTCTAGATGTTAGGTTTTGGATATAAATTCATATCCCTTTAATGACTCAGCTCTGGTGAAAAATGTTTATAGTTTAACCAGCTGTAGAGTCTATGTAACTGCAAGTATTTTCTTTTTTCTTTCTCCTGAGAGAGGGTTATAGCTTTTTTAAGTGCTGACAGCTTCCTGCCAAGCCTGAGTAGATTAATTATACCTCAAAGTCCTGTTAGAGCTGCTGTTAACATATATTAACTACTTTATGTAAATAATTTTAATACACAAGCATTTAGCCATTTTGACTTTCTTCTATAAAAGCTTTACTACAGAGACTTTTGATGTTATTAACAGATCTGGTAGCCAAACACTTTGTTCAGGCTACCACTGAACTGATGTCTCCTGGATTCTCTTTCTGTTTAACCTCATGGTGTTAAACAAGACCAAGTGCAGTGTCCTGAACCTGGGTTGGGGCAATCTCCACTATCATTAGACTTGGGAATGGACTGATTGAGAGAAGCCCTGCAGAGAAGGACTTGGGGATTCAGGTGGACAAGAAGAAGTGTGGCCATCAGACTGAGAGATATGATTCTTCCCCTCTATTCTGATCTGGTGAGACCCTACTTGGAGTAGTGCATTCAACTCTGAGGTCCCCAGTACAAGAAGGACATGGACCTTTCAGAGCGGGTACAGAGAAGAGACACAAAAATGATCAGAAGACTGGAATATCTCTCCTATGAAGACAGGCTGAGAAAGTTTGGTTTGCTCAGCCCGTAAAAGAGAAGGCTGCGTGGAGACCTTATTGTGGTCTTTCACTACATAAAGGCAGCTTATAAGAAAGATGAAGTCTTTTTACCAAAGCCTGTAGAGACATGACAACAGGCAATGGTTTTAAACTGAAAGATGGTAGATTTAGATTAAATATTAGATTTGTCTGCTTGTCTTGGAGAATCTGACTACCTGATGATCAGGAGCTGCAGAAAACAAGCTAATTGCTATAACTGAAAAGAAATTGTTTTGGACTTGTGATATCCTGTCATGGTTTAAGCCCAGCCAGGATCCCAGAACCATGAGGCCGCTTGCTCACTCCTCCCTATTCTTCCCACTCTTCCAGAGGGATGGGGAGGAGAACTGAAAGAATGTAACTCCCACTGGCTAAGATAAGAACAGTCCAGTAGCTAAGCTATAATGCAAAAACACTACTGCTACCACCAATAATAATAATAATAATAATAACGGAAATAACAATGGGAGAGAATAGAGCCGCTCACCATCCGCCGACCAGTACCCCCCTGACCCAAGCAGTGATCTAGCCCTTCCAGGTAACTGCCCCCAGTTTATATAGTGGGCATGACGTGCTGTGGTATGGAATACTTCTTTGGTTAGTTTGGGTCAGGTGTATTGTCTCTGCTTCCTCCCAGCTTCTCCTCCTCCCTGACAGAGCATGAGACTCAGAAAGTCCTTGGTCATACTAAATATTACTGAGGAACAATTAAAAGCATCGGTGTTATCAGTGCTGTTCCCAGGTCAAAAGTCAAAAGCGCTGCACCAGCTACTAAGAAGGAGAAAAATGACTGCTACTGCTGAACCCAGGACATATCCCTTTTTAGCTTTGGTTGTTCAGTTTCTACAAATACCATGCCTACTTTTTTCCCCTAATTTTAATAGCTGCGTGTTATCACAGAGAAACTCTCTTCTCTGTATTAGTATTTTTTCCACCAGCAACCATTAAATGCCCATTGCAACAAAAACCACAGTGATTTCTTCAGTTTTTCACAATAAGTTCACTTATGTTGGCTTATAAAATACCTTCTTACCTATTGGAGCAAAAAGTGTTTTAGATAATTTGCATCTCTTCCTTTCTAGTGCCCCCATTGTTTCTTACAGAGAAAAGGGGTATCTGGAAGATGCCTATGACTGGCTTGATTTAGCCTTGTTTAGAAGATGTAGAGATTTTGAGAGCAGACTTTGGTCTCCTCAGGAACCTGCTTAGTAAGGTTGTATGGGAAATAGCCCTAGAGGGCAGGGGGGCCCAAGACACTTGGTTGGTATTCAAGGATCACCTGCTACAAGCTCAGGAGTGCTGCATTCCAACTAGAAGGAAGTGGAGCAGGAGGGCCAGGAGACCTCCTTGGATGGATAAGGAGATGCTGAGGAAAATTCAAAGGAAAAAAAGAGGCTTATAAAAGGTGGAAGCAAGGACAGGAGGCCTGGGAAGCATACAGGGATGTTGTCTGGGAAGCTAGGGACCAGGTTAGGAAAGATAAGGCCCAGTTAGAATTAAACATGGCTAGGGATGTTAAGGATAACAGGGAAAGATTCTATAGATACACAGCGAATAAAAGACAGACTAGGAACAATGTAGGCCCCCTGAGGAAGCTCTCAGGAGAACTGGCTACCCAGGATTTGGAGAAGGCTGAGGTTCTGAATGACTTCTTTGCCTCGGTCTTCACTGGCAAAGGTTCTGACTGCACCACCCAAGTCTTAGAAGGCAGACGCAGGGACTGTGAGAATGAAGACCCTAGGCCCACTGTAGGAGAGGATCTGGTTTGAGACCATCTTAAAAACCTGAATGCACACAAGTCCATGGGACCTGATGATATCCATCCACAGGTCCTGAAGAAGCTGGCGAATGAAGTTGTTAAGACACTGTCCATCATATTTGAAAAATCATGGCAGTCAGGAGAAGTTCACAACGACTGGAAAAAGGGAAATCTAACCCCCATTTTCAAGAAGGGGAAAATGGAAGACCCGAGGAATTACAGACCAGTCAGTCCTGCCTCTGTGCCTGGCAAATTTTTGGAGCGCATTCTCCTGGAATGCATGCAAAGGCACAACAAGGTGCTTGGTGACAGCCAGCATGGCTTCACTAAGGGGAAATCCTGCCTGACCAATTTGGTGGCCTTCTATGATGGGGCTACAGAACTGATGGACAAGGGTAGAACAGTGGATGTCATCTATCTGGGCTTGTGCAAAGCGTTTGACACTGTCCCACGTGACATCCTTGTCTCTAAATTGAAGACATGAATTTGATAGGTGGCCCACTCGGTGGATAAAGAACTGACTAGATGGCTGCACGCAATGAGTTGTGGTTAATGTTTCAATGTCCATCTGGAGACCAGTAATGAGTGCTGTCCCTCAGGGATCAGTGTTGGCACCGGTCTTGTTCAACATCTTTGTTGGTGACATGGACAGTGGGACTGAGTGTGCCCTCAGCAAGTTTGCCGATGACACCAAGCTGTGTGGTTCAGTTGATAACGTTGGAGGGAAGGAACACCACCCAGAGGGACCTCGACACGCTTGTGAGGTGGGCTGATGCCAGCCTCATGAACTTTAACCATGCCAAGTGCAAGGTCCTACACCTGGATTGTGGCAATCCCAAGCACAGCTACAGGCTGGGCAAAGAAGAGATTCAGAGCAGCCCTGCAGAGAAGGACTTGGGGGTGCTGGTCAACTGAAACATGAACATGAGCGGGCTTCAGTGTGCACTCGCAGCCCAGAAAGCCAAAGGTATTCTGGGCTGCCTCAAAAGGAGCGTGACCAGCAGATTGAAGCAGGTGATCCTGCCCCTCTACTCTGCTCTTGTGAGACCTCACCTGGAGTATTGTGTGCAGTTCTGGTGTCCTCAGCATAAAAAGGACGTGGAACTGTTGGAACAAGTCCAGAGGAGGGCCACGAGGATGATCAGGGGACTGGAGCACCTCCCGTGTGTAGATAGGCTGAGAAAGTTGGGGCGCAGGCAATGCATTCTTCCTCAGGATAGATTAAATAAAACCTTACTTTGCTGCTCTTGAACAATTATTCTCCCGGTAGAGTATAACCTCTGTTTTTCTTAGCTTCGATTCTTCTAGAACAAAGATAAAACATACACATACTTTTTTTCAGTGAACTGCAGTGCTGAAATAATAGAGGATAGAAAATGGTAAAATCAGCTCAGGACAGGATGTTTATCAAAGTCAACTCAGAGTAAAAACATGTAATTGTAAAAGCAATTAAGTTATGCTCAACGAAACCACTATCTGAAGATATACAATCTTCTTGATTGAGAAAAATAGAAGCAATCCTTTGCAATTTTAGAGTAAAGCACATTAAAAAAAAAAGTTAGTTCTTGGAAAAAGTCTTCTTTAACATCATGCTTAACTATTACTCACCTGATGAAAGATAAAAGCTAATTATTTTAACAGTCTAAAAAAGTACTTTGGAAAATTATCTGTATTATGTGTTTGGGAATATATTTATAGCAATATAGATATATATTTTTCCTCTTTGATGAACCAGAAAGTCTTGTTATTGCTCAGACAGTGTTACTTCATTGTTGATCTACATTGTATTTCTTATGTCTTAAAGAGGATTGTACTTATGAGAGTATAGCTATTTCCTTGCTATACAGAAAATCATTTCTGGACAACAGACAAACCACCTTATATACGGAGTCAAGAACTTACTGTTTGACAAATAATATAGTAACAGTCTAATCCAAATTAAGAAAGCAACAACAAAAATTATTACTCTATTTGCAATGGGATACACTTACAGTTAGTAATACAGTTAAGGCTGAGGTTAAGGCTGAGGTCCATAAATATCCGAGTACCTTCTATGGAGGTTACAGTGAATTGTCCACATATTTTTTTCTTTCCTAGGAAGACTATGATGTTGCTGGGGATTTCTTCTCTCTTGGTCTTGGATCTGCTTAGGTATATTTTTATGTTTCATAACATAGTGTGATCACATGCTCTTTCTTCACTGATTCATAGGTAAATTTTTACTATCTTCACCCTTTAGTTATTATTTTAAGATGCACAGTAGCCTCCCTCAATCCCAATTACCATAAAGATCTATTGCCTGTTTTTGACTTACTGCTTTGATTTATTAGACTTTTATCATGGTATTCATAGGGCTAAGCTAAAACAAGGTAAACAGTAGCAGCTGATCACTAGATAGTTACCAAAATAAGCTCAGGCCAAGACGAGTCCAGATAAATTCAGAGACCCCATACCCACAAGGGACCTGTCGTGTCAATTGACCTTTTATTAATGGTTTTGGCTGGGATAGTTAATTTTCTTCTTAGTGGCTGGCACAGTGCTGTGTTTTGGACTTAGTATGAGAATAATTCTGCTAACACATAGATGTTTTAGTTATTGCTAAACAGTGTTTACACTAAGTCAAAAACTTTTTAGCTTCTTACACTACCCCACCACCAGCAAGTAGGCTAGCGGGGCACAAGAAGCTAGGAGGAGACACAGCCAGGACAGCTGACCCCAGCTGATCAAGGGGATATTCTATACTATATGGCATCATTCTCAGTATATAAACTGGGGGGAAAGCTGGTGGGCGATCATTGCTCAGGAAATGGTTGGGCATTGGTCAGCAGGTACAGAGCAATTGCATTGTGCATCACTTATTTGGTATATTCTAATTCTTTAAGTAATTTTCCCCCTTCCTTTTCTGTTCTATTAAATTATCTCAACCTACAAATTTTGCTTCTTTTCCCTCCATTCTCTCTCCCATCGCATTGCAAGGTGAATTGCATGAATCAGAATCACAGAAAGGTTAGGGTTGTGTCGTGGTTTAAACCCAGCCACAAACCTCTTTTGCTCACTCCCCCCCTTCTTGCCCTCCCCCTGCTCCTGGAGGGATGGAGAGGAGAATTGAAAAGAATGCAACTCCCACGGGTTGAGATAAGAACTACCCAGTAACTAAGGTATAACACAAATCACTACTGCTACCACCAGTAATAATAATGATAAAGGAAATAACAAGAGGAAAGAATACAACACCTCAGACTGATAACTCGCCCCACTCCCCCCAGCCGAGCACCAACCGATACCTCGTCCAACCCTGCCGTCCCAACCCTTCCAGGTAACTCCCCGTTACATCCTGGGCATGACGTGCTGTGGTATGGAATACCTCTTTGGCTAGCTTGGGTCAGGTGTCCTGTCTCTGCTTCCTCCCAGCCTCCCCTCCTCCCTGGCAGAGCACGAAGCTCAGAAAGTCCTTGGCCAGACCAAACATTCAAGCAGCAACTGAAAACATCGGCGTTATCAGCACTGCACTAGCTCCTAAGAAGGACAAAAATGACTGCTGCTGCTCAACCCAGGACAGGTTGAAAGGGACCTTAAAGACCACCCAGTTCCAACCCTCCTGCCGTGGGACACCTCCCACTGCACAAGGCTGCTCAAGGCCGTCTCCAAACTGGCCTTGAACACTGCCAGGGATGGAGCATTTACCACTTCTTTGGGCCAACCCATTACAGTGCCTCACCACCCTCACAGCAAAGAACTTCTTCCTTATATCTAACCTGAATTTCCCCTGTTTAAGTTTGAACCCATTGCCCCTTGTCCTATCACTATAGTCTCTGGTGAAGAGTCCTCTTCTCCAGTACCCTTATTGGCCCCCTTCAGGTACTGGAAGGCTATGAGGTCTCCATGCAGCCTTCTCTTCTCCAGGCTTAACAGTCTCAATTTTCTTAGCCTGTCTTTGTATGGGAGGTGCTCTAGACTCTTTATCATCCTTGTGGCTATATGGTGTTTAACTGCCTGTCAGCTTAAACCACCACACTAGTTGAAGGAGAAATAATTTCCTTATCTACAACCTTTTTGAAAAGGGATTATAACCATGAGATGTCTAAAAATCTATGTGCTTGCTACATAGAAAAAGTTTATCAAAAGGTTAATTTATCAATTTCTTTTTCCATATGTAGAAAAGTTAAGCCAGTCCTTAAACAAACCATTAAAAAAAGCACATGAGCCATTATGTAATACTTGGATACAAATGCAATTTAGGAGCTACTGCCAGGCACAGATATCGATCCAATCCCATTGACTGCTGCTGTCGAATAGCTGTGTGGGTGTAAGAGCCTGAAGAGCTTCCTTTATTAATGTCAGTATCTCTTTGTGTACTTTTAAACTTAAATTTCAGTTTGTCCATCTCTAGGCTTGATGGTAGAAATTTAGTCAGTCAATGCACTAAATGACTCAGTAAATTCTGCTTTTCAAATAAAAAAACCCAAGAACGACTGAATGAAGACACTGTTATTTACCATGTTTGTACTAGGACCCATAATTTTCCTAAAATTAAGGTGCAGGCAACTTTGCCTAATGTGTACTGCAAGTAGAGTGCAGATGTAACTCTCAGTGTTCCTGAGAGATGATTTGAAAAAATTATACTTGAAGTATTTTTCACACTATTTTATGGGAAGATTACAGCAATTATTGTTCCTGATTCTGAGTTTCCACATTTTCGGAAGATGGTGTTTTTAGCAATATCAAGTCTGGTAGTTTGTTTTTACTGTTGCTTCTGGTCTAAGGAATGAAAGCAAGAACTATTTTCTTTACAATTGTTTCCAGCAATGTCTTTAGTTCCCAGGATTGATGAAACTCCCATAGCCATATTTTATCTTTCCAAATTCTTTTAAAAACTATCTGTTGATAGAAAGTTAGAATTGTGATGAAACAGGTTGGAAGGGAATTTATTTGTTGTCTGTATGGGTTCGAACTGTTATGTTTAACATTCCAATAAATAGTACGTATTTCTTAAAGTATATACCATACAGAGACAGGTTAATGCTTTATATAAGCTAAAGGCTCTGCGTTATCCAACTTAGATTCTGTAAAAAATGATAGACTGAACTTTAATGCTTCGTTATTTCAAATATTATGTTTAATCAGAAGTTTCTTTACAACTACAAAGTAAATACATAGAAAAGCGCTCAAAAGTGACACTTAAACAGGGGAAGTTTAGATTGGATAAGAGGAAGAAGTTCTTTACTGTCAGGGTGGTGAGGCACTAGAATGGGTTGCCCAAGGAAGTTGCGAATGCTCCATCCCTGGCGGTGTTCAAGGCCAGGTTGGACAGAGCCTTAGGTGGGAGGGTTTAGTGTGAGGTGTCCCTGCCCATGGCAGGGGGGTTGGAACTAGATGATCTTAAGGTTCTTTCCAACCCTAACTATTCTATGATTCTATGACTTTCAACTTGCTGTTTAAATGGTGTTTTCCCCTTTGAAACTGTTTACTTGCTCTGCTGTTTGAGCAGTGTGAAAAGAAACGTTTTTTCCCTGCTAAGCAGTTCTGTTTCCTTTTTAAGACCTAACCCTGTTATTTCCATGAAAAATTTTAAGTAAAGTAAATATTTCTCATGAGTCATGAAAATGCACAGAGATCACTTCCACACTGAATTTTTAACAGTGTAATACTTTGAAAACTTTCATTTGGAAGTAGTGGAGTAAAATCACATTTCTTTCTCTCTAATATCAGAGGGGAAAAAAAAGGGAAACATATGGAATTTGTAACTGATTATTTAAAAATTTGCTTATATCTTATAATCATATTCTGTATCTTTGAGTGACTTTTTATCATGCATAAGGAAAGGCCAACATTTATTGGCAAAGGGTGCTAGAAAAATTTGTGTTTGACAGCTCAGGCCTAGATGTATAGAGAGATTTTAGAGTTATTACACTGAGCATTTCAGTGCTTAACTCTGAGAGACTTAGTTCCCATGCAATGTGCAATAAAGTTAAACCAAAGGATTTAGTACGAGTATCTACAGTCCTCAGTAGGCAGCCTCAAGCCAAGCACTGCTAACTCAACGGAGACTCGTTTTAATTCTCACCTCCGAGTTGTCTGAAAGTGTTGTGTACCACTAAAGGAAAAGATGTTCAGATTTACAATTCTCATTCTTCTTCTACAATTATATAATGAGGTTTCTACTCTGAAAAGAGAAGTAGTGGCCAATCTCTTCTAAAACAGGTGAAAAAAAATTGTTAGACTTTCACGCATTATAATGCTTAGATGAAGAGCTGTAAAATGGTTCAAATTCTTCATCACTCAAGATAGGATGGAGAGAGAAAAGTGCTCTTCTGTAATTAGAAATTTTTCTATCCATTAATCTGATGATTAGCTTTGAATGGGTACTCTTACTTCTCCTTCAGAAATGTTACATTTTGAATGAATTATCAAATAATTCAGTCATAAGGAAAATTCGAAGTAAACACAGCTCTCTGTTCTCAAGACTGTCATGTAAGAAAAAAAGACCTCAATTCATATTCTTGAGGTAAAGATTAACTTTGCAGACTATGCCAAATAACCAAAGAATTCAATGAGGGTGTCATAAGCATTCTTCTAAGCTTTGCTCACACCTCTATCATGAAGCCATTTTTTCCCAATTAAAGTGGAACAGCTTTAATAAAAGAGACTAAGAACTTTTTCATTAAAAAAGAGGAGTACTGAATTCTGATGCTGAAGGCGCTCAAAGACAGTGAAAGCTAGACTTTCAAATCCTCTTTGGATCTTGCATTTTCTTTTAATAATCAGACCAATAGGCTGACCAATAGTTTCATTAGTCAGCATTCAAACATGGTATGGCAATTACTTCCAACTTCTTTCGAGAAGAAAAGCCATAGCAACCATTGCATTTTGTTTTTTCTTATGCCATACTTAAATTCCAAAACCTCACATATTGGGTAGTTGGTTGAAGTGGGATTTATCTACTAACTTTGTTCTCTTCTGTTTTAGAAAAGCTGTTTTCAGTTTTGCACAGTTCATTGGAAAAGGACTATTATTATGCCCTAGAGAGAGGAAAGTTAAAATCTATACTAAAATCCATGGTAGATTATACTTCATGGTTTGTACAAATGGGGGAGTGGCTCTAAAATTTTTCATGTACGAAGTATTTATCAAACATTTGCAAAGAAGGGCTCAAGATTCACAACTGCTATTATGATTCTAAGAAGTAAAAATCTCCTAAAACTCTAAACCATTGAAAATTCTGCAAGATATCAAAAGGAATTGTCAAGGAGGAAAGAATAACTAAGTATTGATTAGAAATACAAGTTATTTTATATTTTCCTCTGTGGAGATCACTAAAAAGTACTTTTAAATCTCTACATTTTTAATTTTTTTTTCCTGTCTTCTCTGGAATCTGTTATAACAAATAGACAACAAAAAATGGAAAATTTACTTTGAAGAAATAATAATAATAATTTTGCTGGTTGTCTGTCACTTTATTTCAATGAGAAATATAAATCTCACATTCTTGAAAAACTGCATGATGTTTCAAAACCTGAAGTTTTAAAGCCATAAGTCGTGTATAAAACCAGTGGCACTGATCAAAAGTAAAACTTTAAGCAGTGATTTAAGTGTTTGCTAGTGATTAAAGAGGAAGATAAATCAAGCGGACAAATGTCTACTGTACAATATTATCAATTTGCATGGTGATAAGTATTCCAAAGCTATCTCTGCAAGATCTAATAAACCCCAAAAACTTTTAGAGTAAGAAAATTTGAACTAAGTTGATTTACCCATTCACATGTTTTCATGAAAGTTAAACAGCTAATGAGGGGAGAGTGTTGATTTCTTGATGCAGACAAATATGCTGAGAAACTGTAAAATCTGGAATATTATACGCAAAAACCCATAACCATTGTAACCCAGAAGCTCAGTCCTAAGAGAAGAGTATTTCTCTGTATACAGTTAGTTAGATCAAATAACTCAAGGACTACATATGTATCGACCTGTTCACCGGTTATGGTGTAGGCAGTAGACAGACACATCTGATGAACAGTACAGATCAGTAAATGCTGTTACCTTGATAAGTAGCATAGCTCCTGCAGTTGCAGTGGTGCACTTCACATCTAGAAAAAAGTTGTCCTTAAGCAGGGTAATTTTCACAGAATAAGGTATGTCATATTTACAATTAAATATCAGAAGCTTTGTGAAATGGGTTATGACCATTTTGGAAATACTCAGGGAAGACCCTATTGGTTTAAGTCATTCCAGGTTGATTGGTTGATTTTTTTTTTTTTTTTTTTTTTTGACAGAACTCATGCATCTGTGGGTTTTGTGGGGAAACAACAGCCATCATACTTTAGCAAGGGAGTCACTCTATTGACCAGATACTTATATCTGGTAATTAAATTTAATTATTTAATTGTCCTGGGAGCTATATACTTCATCTGTGAAAAATGCACCTTCATGACAAGCAGGATTTAAACATTTAATGAAAGCAAAATATCTGTGCCTTGATGTGTTCCTGTGAAATTTTCAGGAAAGGTAAAACTAATGTGACATTACTTGCAACATTTTAGAACTTTTAAGAAAAAAGGTTTTAGAATTACAGAAGCAGTGGCAAATACTTAAATTGTTTCTAATCCTAATGTTAAATGAGAACAAATTAATTCAAATTTTTATTCCACTGGACATTTCAGATATTTCACAATATGTTCTTATTATACTACATTAAGACAAGAGGCATTTCTGAACACAACAATAAAAAATTAAAATTTTGCAAGGTCAATTTCTGTTTACTGAAATGATCTAAAAAAGCATAGGTATGACAAAGAATGTTAAATCTTATGGGTTCATAGTACTGAATTTTTGGGTTTTATTCCCTGTTTTCTGTGAAATAAGCTATCTTCCCAGACTGTATCTTCCATACTACATTACGCAGACTGATCTCAGTCAAGAGAGCTAAATCATTAGAGAGGTGGGATCAGAGTCAAAACCCAGACACTATAATGTAAAAAGAAAATATAAAGCATTATCATAGAGTGTTTTTGTTCATTCAGGAAAAAGTCAGACCAGTACAAGTAGGAAAAGACTAAATCGATACCAACAAAATCAATTTTAGCTTTTCTGACACAAAATATTTCTTTTGCAAACCCAAGATACTAGCACATTCAAATTGTTCAATTTAGATAAAAAACATATCAGTCGGGAGAATGGATCAATGGGTTTCCAACCAGTTCCAGGTGTAGCAGCAGCTTTTCTTGCACCTGGGAAATCTCAACTTGTGGAGGCAGCTTGTGTCTTGGAGCAGCATGGCTACTGCCTTGCACAGTCCAGTACCTTTGGCTGGTGGAAAGTACATGTCCAGTACCTGAGCTGGCTTGCTTAGGGCTGTTTGTTATCTATATGTTTCACTATAGTATGGGCAGGCATACCATTGCCTAGTAAATCTTCGTAATTAATCTGATCCCTTTTTTTGGGACCAGCCTGAAAGCATACTATGTTCCAAGATCCTTTTGATTAACTTTCCATATGAGAGTTTATGGCAAAATTACACTTGCAAAGTTCAAGCCTTATGAATATTTATCTTTTTAGAACAGATTCTAATCAATGACCTTTCTACTTTTGCTTCACAGCTATGCAAAGGTGTTCATGATTAGAGCACAAAAATCCTAGTATAGATTATTTTTTTGGTTTTTTTTTAACAGTAAGGCATCTACTGGTAGAGGAAAATTGATCAAAAACTGTACTCAGACTTGTAAATCCAGTCTCTGATGTCATATAGCCAGGTCCTGAACCAAAACCAGAAAATCAATACAAAGTCTCCCATTGAATGTGATGAGCTTGGAAGTCCAATTGTAACTGAAGTGTGTGTTCTGAGTCTTATTTAAGGGAAACATGCTTTTACTGCATCTTGCCCAATAAAAATGCTTGCCAGTACGATTTTCTTAATCTTAGAAAATAGAGATATTGGTATGTATTCTGCAATCCTAAGGCAGAAGTTTAGACACCTAGTTTCAATCTAAGTAAAAAAAAAATAAATTATAGAATGCCATTCTAATATTTGAAATAAGTGTATTTGACTTAATGCCTGTTCCCAGTTGGCTGTCTGTCTCAGTTTCCAAATATTCAGTGACAAACACGGTATTAAGGAGAAGATACTTCTGATAGTCCTAGTCTCTTTAAATTTTCAGAACTGCTTATGGAAAAGTCAGAAAATGCATTTGTAACATTTGTATATTTCAGATAAGTAACTGAAAACAAGTGTGTATTTTTAATATTCCTACTTATAAACTGATTCATGACTATAAAGAATGACATTTCAGTAACACAGAAAAACAGCTCAAGCCCCATGTATGTCTTTTAGAATTCAATTCATAGTTTTAATACAATGCGAAATGATTCCCTCTGTATACCCTGATTGTGATGTAGAAAAGCATTTCAAGTTTTAATGTGTGTCATCTGAATAAACCAAGACCTTCAACTGATGTTGTGTGGATTCTGCTGTTTTGTAAATGCAAAAATCCCTTGCATTCATGAGGAAATTCAGTTTTGTTGGGAAAGAAAAATTGAGTGATGTTCACTTGAGAGACACTTAGCTCTACCCATGTTAAACAGCCTCTCTCCCTACGTAGGTTTGTAGGTGTGTCAGTTCTCTGTAGGTAATTGTGTTTCTATAACATTTGTGCTAAAGCATCAAATTCATATAATAGGACAAACGGTCATCCAGGATAAAGCAACAAGATAAATTTTTATTCATTAAGCACTGGTCCGGGAAGTTCTATTGTCACAAAAGAGATTAACATAGTTGCTTTTGTGGCCAAATTGAAACATCCTTCCTCAAATGACCATGATAAAATTCCTTGGAAATTCATGTCTTTGCCAGTGCAGAATCATATTGGAATTTGTAAAATGTTATGAACTTCTTTCTTCTTTCTGCTGTTGTCCTTCTTTATGTTGTACTTCCTTATGTTGTTGAGATATATATACATGGTATCATGCTGTGCATTCGATTTTCAGGTCTTGGTCCCATTTAAGTTCTTTAGTATTCCAAGACATAAAAAACTTAGATATGATTTTATACGTAGCTGTACATATGTACTTACAGCACATACAAAATCTCTGAGTCTCATTTTGTCTTTCTGATAGGTGATATAAAATGCCTGAGGCCATGCAGGCCAGGTAAGATCCTGGGGTAGAACCTACATATAACATACCATACTTTTTTACAGATTAAAAACCAAGCCTATTTCAACTCAGAAGAATATGCAGGACTTCTCTTCTTTTAGTAACATCAGCATAAGAGCTATGTCATGAAATGTTATGTTTTTGCCTCCAGTCAGCGTATAATCTGAGCCAAGAAGCTCCCTAAAGAATTGCACAACTGCTTCAGAAATTTGTCTGTTTACAAAAATTTTGCATGGCCAACTAATATTGGCACACATCTATCTAGCAATCAAAACTTGCTTCTAGGCTTAAGCAAAAAAAGCCTTTAAAGACTGTGATTGCTGGAAATGCATTATAGCAACATCATTCTTCAGAATGAGATCATGCAATCAGTGTTATTACGTTCCTGTTTAACAAGGAATCGTATATTTAATGAGAACTTTAAAGGATGGTCTAGTCTTGCCTCTAATACGTCTTACAATTGGGTCTACTAGAAAAGCACAAGGACTGAAGTTCTTTCGACCTGATCATTTCCGTTCCTAGGAGAAGAATGATGGCCCATGGCCAATAACTAGATTAGATGCTCTGCAAAAACAGAGCAAATAGGTTGTCTAGCATGATAGTGATTGTGACTGAAGCAAACGTGTGTGTATGAAAGGTCTTGGAAGGGACAAGAGATGCTAAATACTTATCAAGAGACAAGTAGGGAGATAGTAAGGAAATCTTGGTTAGCCTGGCCAATGACCAAGTATAGGGAGCGTGAACTTATACCTAGCTAATTATTTTCAGATATTTTCTATTTGTACAAAAGAAAGGTTTTAAAGAGAAATCTGAAGGGGAAATTGCGTCAGTTTTATGAATATTTACAGGAAATTATTCCCAATAACAAGCAGCATATATATATGTTTAAACAGTGATGGAAATGAATTTTAATGGCCAGCTGAAGGAAGATAGTAATTTATTAAAACTAAAAAAAGGCAGCAGCAAGAGTAAAAGAGTTATGTCTCATTTTAATGACAAAGGCCAGCAAAATATACTGGAGGCCATCAGGAAGGTGAGGACAGTGACTGGATCTACTGAGAAGAGTGATATGAATTATGCAGGTTGGCAAAATGATGTTTTACCAAAGCAATCTGCCTTGATATTAGGAAGACAGCAGATTCTGAAACAACAAAATGCTAAAGAAACCCTGAAGCATGCTTTTATGATGTATGCAGTTATTTTCAGAATCTTATAGTGGAAAAGCAAGGAGGCTCACTTGAGATTTGTGCATGTGGCATATTGGCTGTCCTATCTGCTCACCTTCTGTACTGTGCTGTATCCCACAAAGCTCAATTTTCAATGAAGTACAAGTGTCACTGTTGGAATGCACACAAGCACCAGAGTATAGCACAATTTCATATCTGGAATTATGTGCAAAACCTGCTTCAAAAGCCCAGTCTCTATTCCAGTAAATACTTGATACGTTTAAGCAGAGACTTTTAAGAAGGGACTGGAACCAGGTCTTTCTTCTTAATCTTTCTTTCTTTTTTTTTTTTCTCCAACTCTTTTTTCAAAACACCTACCTCACACATATGAGCACTGCCCAAATCCTCTGAGAGGATCTGAATCTAAGCCAGAAACCTGAGCCAACGTTTCTGAAGTTAGAGGGAGATTCGGCCAATAACACAAGAGCTGCAGGCCCCTTTGTACCTTCTCAGGTCTTGGATTTTGTAAACACAAAGGCATTAGAGTGGACGGTTTGCAAGGACAGTTTGATTAGAAGGTGATAAGCTAGAAAACATGAACATGGCATTAGGAAGATTTTTGGGGGAGGGGGTTCCAGAGAATATGAAAGTCCATGATAAATACTGTATGAAAATTTAAGATAGCTAGCTGGGAGAGAGGTCTGACCTGGAACTGGTTGTCCATTTAGTCATAATATTATCCTGAATCACATTGTAATCAATAGGTGATGAAAGACAGTCTGAAAAATTCTACCAGGCCACCAAAGCTAGATGCCTTTTCTGTACTCCAGTTTACTCAGTCTCATGGATGAGCCCGATATCTCATGGACGAGCCTAATGTCCCATGGATGAGTCAGGGAAAGTAAGGAGACCCCAGGTGGTTTCCCTAAAGAAGTAAGAGGGCTGTAGCAAGAAGTCAGAAATATTAAAGACTCCAAAAGGGTTGCACAGAGAAATCTGCTGGAAAAGGAAGCCACAACCAACTATAACAAAAAGTAAAAGGATGAAATATAAAAACCTTGTTTAAATAATTTCAAACTTAAAATATAAAAATAGTGAACTTTTATGTTATTGCCTTCATGATGGTAATTTTGCATATTTTGACTATTTTTTTTTTAAATCCTAGATAAGGTAAAGATACAGAAGCCTTTGTTCCTAGAACTATTTTTCATGTTTATATTTTGTTAGAAAATGTTATAGAATTTTTTGAAAGTTCTAAAAGACAGTTCCTGAGACTTTTACTGAAATATGTACTATATATATATATACATATATAATAGTATATATGTACTATTACACTATCTCATTTCTTCTACATTAAGATACTTCATAAACTATTAGTTTAAATCTAGTATCTTAGCTAGTACTATTCCATACTGTAGGAATGGAAAAAATCCAGTCATTCAGTTTTGTAACAAGTTCAGTTTTTGCTTTCAGAGAGAGCATTGTTACTAGGGTACCATTACTGGCAGCATTACTAGAAGGAATTAGCCTTCAGTTCCTCATTTCCCATTCAGAATTTTACAAAAGCCTGCTTATTTTAGCTGAACCTTATGAGTGTAGCCTCGGTAGATTCCTAACCTTGAGATTTTACTTGACAAGAACTTCCCCTTTTTACATTATCAAAGGCACCGAGAAATAGTACCAATGCATTCTATGAGTCTAAAGGTGAGCAGTAGAGATGGTCAGCCACAAAGATTAAGACATGTATTAGATTTAACAAGCTAATTAAGTTTCTTTGTGTCAAAAACAATTAGGGTAGGTTTTATGGGAAAATACATAGTTTGTTGTTAATTGTTGGAATTTCCAAATTTTTTAACTGCAGTCGATTTTATTGTATTTAGTTTTTTCTGAGATTACTTTTAATTATTTTTCCTTGTCTTAGTTTCTTCTGAGTTTGCAGAAAGCAGAAAATGTAAACTGACAATATAAAATTGTCATAAAATTGTTGCATTTATATATGAAATGATATTCAAGTAGGTTGATACTTCAACAAAGACACCTGCTACTAATTTATTATTCTTTTCCTACAAAAGGATTATTTTTTCTTCCTTTTCAAATATGAATGAAACATTGTAAGATAGATTTTAAAGATTATAAGAAACTTAAATCCTAATAATTTCTGAGCTTTTCTTATTATCTAGCTAGTAGGATGCTCCCAGGGTGACTCAGAAACAAAGTGGTACTATTAATAGTAGCCACTATTTAGTGGCTACCATTTTGCCATTGTCTGAGATCAACACATGCTTGTGCGTGCTGTTGCAGACAAAGTACTAGGTCCTGTAGATGGAGACCAAGAGTAAAGTTTGTAATTCTTTCTTAAGTACTATGGACCTACAGTGTAAATTTTGAAATCTTTATTCTTCAACTTTGAGTGCAAGAACTAGCTTTTAGAGCTGCAATTCCCCATTTGGATTCAACTATTTGCTAAAAGGCCCAGAACTTGGAATAGGTTAACTGCGGTTTGACTAAACTGTTGACAGTCAGAAGAGAGTTACAGATAATATCTTTAGTTACTGGAAATACTGTATTAAAGATGTCTTTAAAAAAAAAGTCTGCATTAAATAGATTTTTTTTTTATTTCAACTTTGTTTATCATTCCGCATTTATCTCAGGAAGACGACAGATATGTATTTGAAGCATGAAACAGCTAACAGTTTGATTTTCTGCAAATGATCCTAAACAATGTCCTTTTATTGGTGTTAACAAAAGAGAAGTCAAGTTTCAAATCATTTTCTCCTCAATGTTTATTTTAGTAAGACATGAAAATTTCAGTCACCCAACTGATTGCTATTATCAAACTCACGTATAAAACACAAGTTTTCATGCATAAAATGTATGGATGCCAACTTTTTTGGAGTTACATGTTTTCCTTTGTACAGAAATTTTATTGGATGTGACCAATTTCTTTGTTTTTAAAAATACTTCAGCTTGTTTCAGATGCATCATATTTACATGACCCAGAATATCTTCTGTTGAGTATGTGTCATTAGATTTTTTATATAAATGGACATCTGAAATTATAAAATTCCTCCAACACCTGCAACTTAATTGAAACATTTCTGTTTCTTCACTGTACCTAAATTAATATAGGTTAAACATATTTACATTTTATAAATATATAATTTTGGAAATACTGAATGCCACAGCAACTGGTTTTCCTCTGCCAGTCCCACATAAATATCCTTCACTAAGTTCTATTGTATACATATTAAACCTGAAGCATATTTGCCATTTTGATGGTTTCAGACAGAATTTATGAGGCAGACAAAAAATTTATTTCAAATTAAGCTAAACATAGCGCTTTAGTATTTCGATTATGAGCAACTCTAAACTCATGAAGCCTGCTTCAAAGTTCTCCTTAAATGATTTCATTTACATTGAAACATGGAATTAAGAAAGTCCAAAATTTAGTGAGTAAGGTCAGTTTTTCCCCTTCATTCATCATCTAGAAGAGTCTTGAGGATATAATTTTTAAATATTATAAATGTCCTCTTGTATCCTACTGTCAATGGTATGAATACACTCGCTAGCATGTGGAGTTTATGGGTTAGGATTAAAGAGAGAACCCGTAACGGTGACATTATAGTGGGTGCCTACCTGCCACTATATGTCAGCTGCCTGACCAGGAAGAACAAGTGGATGAGTCATCCTACACACAAATAAGAGCACACTCATGTTCACAGGACCTGGTCCTAGCGGGTGACTTCAGCCACCCTGATATTTGCAGGGGGGGCAACACAGCAAATGAACAGCAAGGCATAGGCAGTTCAGAAGGTTCCTGGAATCCACTGATGATAGCTTTCTCATCCAGGTGACAGAGGAGTGTCATGGTTTAAACAAAGTCAGCCACAAATCACGCATTCGCTCTCTCACTCCCCCCCTTCTTGCCCTCCCTCTACTCCCAGAGAGACGGAGAGGAGAATAGAAAAGAATGCAACTCACACGGGTTGAGAGAAGAACAGTCCAGTAACTAAGGTATAACACAAACCACTACTACTATCACCAATAACAATAATGATAAAGGAAATAACAAGGGAAGAGAATACAGCACCTCAGCACCAGCTGACCAATAACTCTCCCCACCCAGCCCGACCGAGCACCGACCCATACCTAGTCCAACCCTGCAGTCTACTAGCCCTCCTGGGTAACTCTCAGTTACATCCTGGGCATGACGTGCTGTGGTATGGAATACTTCTTTGGCTAGTTTGGGTCAGGTGTCCTGTCTCTGCTTTCTCCCAGCTTCCCCTCCTCCCTGGAGAGCATGAGGCTCAGAAGGTCTTTGGTCAGACTAAAACATTTGTGTTATCAGCTCTGTTCTCAGGCCAAAAGTCAAAACACAGCACTGCACCAGCTACTAAGAAGGAGAAAAATGACTGTTACTGCTGAACCCAGGACAAGGAGACAATGAGGACAGGCATTCTAGTGGACGGTACACTCACCATCAAAGAGGGGCTTGTTGGGAATGTGAAGTTCAAAGGCAGCCTTGGCTGCACTGACCAACTTTGCTGGCAGTGCTGGTGCAGTTCAGCATCCTAAGGGCAAGGAGGAGGGTTATGTGACATTATGTGGTTGTTCTTGCAATATTAGCCATATTATTAATTATCTTTTTCACCATTATGTTTTCAGCTCTACCTGTTGTTTTCCATCACTTCCTTCAAATGTCTCAACTGCAATGGATGCATTTGATCAGAGAGATAAAGCTGTCCTACATCTGTCCAGTGATCAATTGAGAGACCCTGAAGAACTGTAGTTGTGGGTTAAACTCAGTCAGCCATGCAGCTCGCACTTTTACTGCCCCTCCTTCCTCTCCCCCGCTCCTGGAGGGATGGTGAGGAGAATCGAAATAATGCAACTCCCATGGGTTGAGATAAGAGCAGTCCAGTAACTAAGGTATAACACAAATCATTACTGCTATCACCAATAATAATGATAAGGGAAATAACAAGGGAAGAGAATACAACTGCTCACCACCCACCGACCGATACCTAGCCCAACCGAGCAGTGATCTCCCTTCCGGGTAACTGTCCTCAGTTTTACAACCTCAGCATGACATGCTGTGGTATGGAATATCTCTTTGGTTAGTTTGGGTCAGGTGTCCTGTCTCTGCTTCCCCTCCTCCCTGGCAGAGCATGAGACTCAGGAAGTCCTTGGTCAGACTAAACATTACTGAGCAACAACTACAAACATCAGTGTTATCAGCGCTGTTCGCAGGCCGAAAGTCAAAAACACAGCGCTGCACCAGCTACTAAGAGGGATGAAAATGACTGCTACTGCTGAACCCAGGACAATGGTTTAGGCACCAAAGAGCTCAGGCAAGGAGTTGTGATTGAATACAATACCTTTCTTAGAAGCAGAATGGATTCCATTGCAGTCCTGTTTTGAGATGCCTGATAACAAATGGAAAAAAGAAGATGCAAGTAAGCAAACAGAAATACATTTTTTACAGAAGTTTCCCAACTTCTTTTCCTTTAAGGAAATTAGTGAAACTTCTGGAAGTTTGTTCAGTGATCAGCTTCTAGTAATTTTTGGTGGCTTGTTACTCCTGGGGTCAGCTCCTGTAGGTTTTTGATTCTTGCAAGATTGCAGTGCATGGTCTCCCATAGCATCCATCCCAAAAATGGTGAGATAGGAACTGGATAAGTAGGGGATAAAACAGGTAAAAATTATCTGAGTTCCTGGGCTCAGAAGGTTGTGAATAGTTTGCAAAGTCCAACTGGGGTCAGCAGGCTGAGACATGATAGTTCATCACTTGCAAGGCCATATCTGGAGGACTGTATCCAGTTTGGGCCTCTCCAGTACAAGAAAGATATTGACAAACTGGAGCAGTTTCAAGAGGGGCACTCAGATGGCTAGAGGGCTGGAGAACACAATGCACATAGAGGGGCTGAGAGTGGGATTTGCTCAGCCTGAGGAGGAAGAGATTCAGCGGAATCTGTTGCAGTCTTTGGGTACATAATGCAGCGTATGCAGAAGATGCAGCTATTCTAAATAATAAGCTTTCCTTCATTTCTTTGCCTTTACCTTTCCTTTTCCCTTTCTCTTTCCATTTTCATTTCCTTTTCCCATTCTTTCCTTCTTCCCTTCTTTCCTTCCCCTTCACTTTCTTTCACTTTTTACTGTGGGATCCAAGATCTGAGCTTTCTAGCTATTCAGTAACATAAGTAACAATGAATTCTTATGACTAGTTCTATCCAAAATAAGCAATGTTTAACACACACTAACTGCAACTTCTGTCAGCTTCTTGGATTGTCAGAGCAGCTAAATGGTAAAACCAAAATCAACTAATAACAAACAAATGGATATGAATTATTTAGGATCTCCTATTTATGGCAAAGAAGATTTTAATGCCTTACCACATGGCTTAGTTTCATTAACTCTGCTGAAAAAATGCAGCAGCTCAGAGCATTTGCGGTCAGGTTTTAAATTCCCTTATACATTTACTGAACCCTGTAATCAGCACTGAAGTAATGGTGTATCAAATGGAATATAATGTGAGTTGTATTTTGAACTTGTGGATGGCTCTCTGATTATATTCTCTGTAATTATTGCAATAAGCATGAATTTTGTTTTCAAAAGAGAGAAAAATAGGTTTTTTTGTGAGCAGCTGCAAAGTTACCTGATAAACAACTGAAAAATAAAGTGATTTTTCTTTATGATGTAACATCACTAAAGGTTTGAAAATATATATACATTTCAAAAAGTGAAACTTTTAGGAAGGGATTTACTAATTTTGCAGGAAATCTTAGAACTGACCTGATCAGCTTGAATTATTTGATGGAGACAAGGTATCTGTTGGAAAGTGAATAATCCATCCCTCCAGGTTGTTGAAGAAGTTATAATTGGTTGTACTATAAAGATATTTCTTAGAGAAGGAATGTGTGTGGTTGCATCAAATTTTGTTTCATCAGCATTTATTGCTATAGAAAAAATATAGATTGCTTTTTGCAGTTTCTTGCAGACTTGCAGAATGTAACCGAAGAATAATCAATGTGCAGCACTTCATTCATCATACTATTTCTTCTTAGATAAAGTAGATGAAATGAATAGGTGAAAACTGTGCATTCCTTTTTCTTTTCCTTCAAAGGGAATAAGTAATCCTCCATGGTGATTTCCAACACATTCTGTCTCACCTGCACTGAGAACAGCTCTCCAAAAGCACATAGTATGCTCAAGTGTTTTGCTGTCTGAAAAAAACATGCCTCTGGTACTGAGGCAGAGATTCTTCAGCTTTTTAGTTTTATCCAGTTTTCACACAGCTATCTGCTTTTCAGAACTGGTGTGTAACACAGAACACACAGAAATGTGTTTGTGTTTTTTTGTTGTGGGGTTTTATTGGCTTTTTTTTTTTTTCATCATGTTGTTAAATAAGTTTCCAATGAATTGCACACCACCATTAGTCTTTAAGAAAAATTGTAAAAACTCACTGTAAGGCTGTCTGAAGTTTCAAATCACAGCATCCCTAGTGGGCAGAGTTAATCAGGAATTTAATGTAACAGTGCTCATTTCTTTCTGTCCTAAGTTTGATGTTAAGGGGTAACAGTACCCAAGGAAAATAATTTTAGCGTGGAAAACATAGTTTTTCAAAGATAAGATGTTTTTGTTTCTAATTTTGAGTTGCAGTTTATGGTTATGGTAGGAAGATTTCCTGATTTCTTATGTAATTCATGCATCCCCATACTTTATTCTTGACTGCCTTTGTGAGCCATTACATCTCTTTTCAGACATAAAGCCTTTACCCAGCATTAGGTTAAAATATATTTTCTATGTTATGCAGATGATAATATCATTCCACTGGTCTCAACAACTGTAACAATGAGGTTAATAAACCAAGGTGAACTTCACAGTTCATCACCACAGTTATATTAAAATACCTTTGTGCTCTTGGGAAATCTGTTTCTTATGCAACTCTTAACTTAGCAGCAAATAGACCTAAAATGACATTTCTAATTCACCAGAATTTCCTTTCTCACCAAGGAAGCAGCTGTTCTGTCAATGTGACTTAAGTGGCTGCATCTGACTGGTGACACATTTCTGCTGGGAAATGTTCCCAGTGATTGCATGTTTATCTTGCAGCACATAACTGTTAGACAGCACCTCACCCCCCTCCCTGTAACAAGGAACAGATAGATAGAATAAAATTTATTCAGTAGGTTGAAGAGTGGTAAAAAATTATATGGAAAATGAAAGAAACTAACTAGGTGACTTAATCAGACAAAAATGAGGAATCATTATGTACTGGAGACTGTTGGACAGGCTGACTGCTTATAATGATTGAGACCAGCAGAAAGTTACACATGCTTAGGGGAAGCATATCCTGACTCTGATATGTATTGATAAATACTGATGTGTATTTCCTTTTCTTAGTGTTAAGAAGTTAGAGGAGAAGAAAACAGTGGTTGAAATATGCTGACTGCATCTGCAGGCTGTTTTATTTTGTGTTATTTTGGTCTTACTGAAGTGGTGACTGAAAATTCCTTTGTATTCACTTTGAGTAAAACAAAAGGCAAGAATTCCTGTAAATACCTCTTTGTGACTTTCAGAGATAGCTGTTTTCTAACACCCACAGAGACATTTGTGTGACTGTCTTCACCCAAAAGTTGGAGATTCAGACTGTGTAATCACATTTTAGGGCAGATTCTGACACTCCTTTTCTCCCAGAACATTTCAACAGCAAACCACTGGATGCAAGACTGTATGTAAACTAAAGAAGCCACTAATTTTATGACACATTGTCATACAGCTAATTCAGCATGTAGTTAGTAATAAAATTTAGTAAGAAAAATATTGCCACGAGTAAACAACTCTGAGACTCTTAGGAATATTATTTTTTGGTAAATAACATTAAGTCCTAAAATAAAGTACAAGTAACTTCATTTAAGATGTGAAATATTTTTTAAAACTACAGTTTTTCATCTTACAATTGATTTGTAGAAAACTCCAGGAACAAGCTTGCCAACAAAGTTTTCAAGCTGACAAGCAGGTATTCTTTACACACTAACAGCAGCAGTGAGAATGTTAATACATGAGAAATGTTATTTACCCATCAGCAGTCAGATATGCAAATTACATGAAGACCACATCATACATTTTCACAGGGATTTAAATGCTTGCAATTAAGGCAGTTTATAAGTGCAGCATAAAACTTGGCTCTTATATGGCTGTCATGGTTAAAGCAGTGCAGCAAAACCCATGATATTTACTATGACTAATTTCCAGGAAAAGCAGAACACTGAAGAAATACAGAATTCTGCAATGGTTGCTTTTCTGTATCAAATAGTAATAAAAAAATAATGTACAGTTACAGTTGTGTAAATTAAAGCACTGCATCACCTGAGATGATATGGAGACACAAGTATAGACTCATTCTCTGTGTAAAAAATTGCAGAAACTTTGTAGCTCAAAAAATAGTGGCAAAAGCAGTAGGCGATAGGCGAGAATGGAGCAAAGGACCTTCCAATAAAAATGATCCACACAGGTTTTAGTAAGAAATTAAATTACCTCATATAGAAACTAGCAGGAAAAAAAAGTTTGTTAAAAGAAGGATCAAATTTTCATCTAGATGAAATGATTATTTATTTCCATACAGGTCACTGTCTGCTAAGTTGCAACACTGATGTTTAGATTCATACATTTTGTGTGTTCCAGTGGCAGGAGGCCACAGTAGTTAGCAGCATAGAGCTGGATAGGTAGCACTAAGGCGAGCATACTCATTTCCCCTCTGTAGTAGGACACTAAACAAGATGATGAGAATGTTTGCCCAAAAATAAGTCATGATCATTGAAACTAACAGGAAAATCATGTAACTATTCAGAAGAAAAATATGAAAAATGTGCGCTCACTAGACTGAAAACAAAGCCAATGTAGTTCTCCAGAAGAAAAACGCTTTTTATAAATAAGCAGCAAAAAGTGTCTGCTCACAGATTTTCTATCTAGAACCTAGTGCAACATCTTCCCAAGGAAACTACGGATATAAGCCCACAAGAAGCCAAACCAAATGCCTGGTACTGGTGAATTTGGAAAATAAAGGTTCTGCCTATGCCAACTTTAAACACACAAACAAGAAAACAAGCAATGCTGCCAGGCAGGTGTTGCTTTTGACCCCTGCATTTTGAGTTCCTGTAAGGAAGAGCAATCCTGCACTCCATCGTAACTTACCTTCTTTTAATTTTCCCTCAGAAGCATTGGATGTGGAACCATTAGGTGTAACTTTCACAGGACTTGAAATCTTGTCCTGATGAAACATACTCTACTGCTGGTGGCTTTTTGGAATTTTCAAGCAGTCTTAGCCAAGCTCATCAAGCAGTTAACGTTTTCAAGAATTCAAATTTTTCTTCAATGTTTTTAACCTTGCATCAGCTACAGAGCAGGAGTTAGTTACAGAACTGTTGCGCAGTTAAAACATTGTATCACTGAAAATTCAGAAGAAAGTATAAAGATAATGTTAAAAACCCTGAAGATGGGCTCCAGTTTAAATGGCTGTGTATGAAAACAATTGGAAACATAAATGTACTAGCAAAGTGTGCATAGCCAAGTGTGTGCTAGTAAAAACTTATTGCTGGTTTTGCTACATGTCCCTGCCACTCTTGGGAGAAAAAACTCAAGCATCTTTGATGCCTCTGCACAAAAAGCAGTTTTTAAACCTAACCTTTGGCTTTTGCTACATCTTCTTGGTGACCTATTGCACAGAGTATTTATCTTGAGCTAGATATGATTTAACAGATGACATCCATTTTATTTATCTTATTGCCATACTGTCTTTCTTCCATGTTACCAGCCTTCAGTACAACCCAATTGACTTTACTGTGAGAAGGGGTAGGATTTATCCTTGACTGTGCCAGCAAAATGTATCTCAAAATTAACAAATCAGGTTTTGCTCATTTCTCCAAAACCTGTGGTTAAAAAAAATATTTTCTCATAAAACTCTTTTTAAAGTACATTTCTTCACAGTTACCCATGAAATTATCCACAGTTTAAACCAGATGCTGGGTGACTGCAATAAAATTTCTTTCCCTTATGTCTTTCATTTCTGGTTGCTGACACACTCCTTGCTGTGGTGAATTCTCAGACAAATTCATCCTAAGAAGAAGTTTATATTTTCGTGTAACTTTACTCCACATCAGTTAACTGTTTCTTTTCTTTGACTGAGGAATAGTACATTATGTATAGTCATAACAAGTACGCATCTAACATTTATGCATAGACATAAATTCATTCAGGCTAGTAGGGACCTTTGAAAGTTGTCTGGTCCTACCTTTTGCTCAAGGCAGGATCAATTTAGTCTAGGTTGCTCAAGGTTCAGAGCAGTCAGTAATGGCCTTCTGCAATCAATTTTTGTCTAAATGTTTCTGGTAAGATAGAAAATTGGTTCATACGAGGAAATTTCCTGCACTTTCTAGCTGCCTTTTGTATTACAAATGATTATTTGTTTTTCTTACAGTTTTGGGTAAAAGCCTACACATTAGGTTTTGAGAAAGAGTCCACTAAGTTGCAAGAGCCTTTTTCAATCGTCCAGCAGGCCTTATCTTGATGGATTCAGGAAAAAAAAAATATAATCAGAAGAGGTTATATGACAGTGCTTGGCTTGCTGTGCTGATTTCAGGCTGTTATTAACACTGTCTCCAGCAATTGTACTCAGGGTTACCTTTGACAGACAAAAAGTTAC
The DNA here is from genome assembly GCF_037157495.1 of Lathamus discolor. Lineage (NCBI taxonomy): Eukaryota > Metazoa > Chordata > Aves > Psittaciformes > Psittacidae > Lathamus > Lathamus discolor. Next base: position 46,611,636 of record NC_088884.1, on the reverse strand, counting down.
ACTTTCTGCTTTGTATAAAAGCTTGAAAATCAGATGTTAACAGATAATAAGTCTGGAAAAAGTTGAGTAAGTTATCAGTTTACCTAGCAATAAAGGATGAATGTCCAGAATGCTACATGCAAAAGCAGTTAGAAGGTTACACTCATCTCTGCTGAATGTAATTGACTGCTGGCCACAGAGATCTGACATTCAAGCTTTCATATACAGCACCTGTGACCTGCTCTGTTAATATTTGTCGTGGTTTAAGCCCTGTCAGCAAGTCAGCCACAAAGTTTCTCTCTCACTCCCCCCCTTCTTGCCCTCCCCCTGCTCCAGGAGGGATGTGGAGGAGAATCAAAAAGAAAATAACTCCCACAGGCTGATAAGAAACATCCAGTAACTAAGGTATAACACAAATCACTACTGCTACCACCAATGATAATAATGATAAAGGAAATAACAAGGGAGGAGAATACAACACCTCAACACCCCCCGACCAATAACTCGCCCCACCCCTCCTGACCAAGCACTGACTGATACCTAGTCCAACCCTGCAGTGAACTAGCCCTTCCAGGTAACTCTCAGTTACATCCTGGGCATGACATGCTGTGGTATAGAATACCTCTTTGGTTAGTTTGGGTCAGCTGTCCTGTCTCTGCTTCCTCACGGCCTCCCCCTCCTCCCTGGCAGAGCATGAGAGTCACAAAGTCCTTGGTCAGTGTAAACATTTGAGGAGTAACTAAAAACATCGGTGTTATCAGCGCTGTTCCCAGACTGAAACTCAAAACCACAGTGCTGCACCAGCTACTTAGAAGGAGAAAAATGACTGCTACTGCTAAACCCAGGACAATAATTCACCTAAGGTAAAAGAATATCTCATTAAAGGAGACCTTATCTCAGACAGAACTGCCTTGAAAGCTGCTGTCTCCTTGAAATACTGACTGTGGTAGGGCAGGTGAGGATGAAGAGTAAGCAAAGAGAAGGGAACACCAAGCAATGACTCTAAGGTACAAGAAGCAACAAAAGAACACTGCAGTGATGGCCATCAGTAACATGTTCTTTCAGGCAAAGATGGAGGTGTGGATAGGGGTCGTGTAGTATCTTACATAAGCTACATCTTGCTAGGACTCTTGTTCAGGATATTATTCCCAGTCCATCATTCCTGTCTTGCTGTTTAGGAGAAAAAGGTATTAATGAACACTGCATTTTTTTACCAAAAATATGAAAATTCTTAGAGTTTAAAATTTAACTGTATTTCTTTAGATGTTTCTTTACTGCTTAGCACATTAAAAATTTATGAAAATATTTGGGTTTTATTCCTTGTAAAGCACAATACTTCCCAAATGACATTATAGATAAAACATTTTTCATTAGAAGCTGCTTTTTCATCCACACGTAATTTTTATGTTAAATAATAAGACAAGTTGGTATTGTCTAGGGTCTTTTGCTGTTGTACACATTTTCCTGACAGATGTTTTAAAAAGTCAGTGAACTTGCTTACATTTGCACTAATAACTGTGTGATGAACTATTGCACAGTCCTGTATATATTTATGAATAGCTGAAGGAGAAATGTAACATTTTCATAGACAAACATTAAAAAGAGAACTTTAACAAACTAATCTCGTATTTTCTTGTAACACCCGAAATAGCTGTCACTCTACTGCTTGTAATTAGATTTGATAAACTGCTTTACAATATTTTGAAACTTGCAACTAATACTGCTCTTTTATTCATGGTTGTCTAGCTAGGTGACATTTTACCCAAGAGCATCTGAGAAAAGCTTTCTGTTTCTTTTTTTTATTAATTTATTTTTTATTCTGTTTGTTGTATAGTTTTATATCAGAGGTTTTTCATAATTCAGCCTTTGTTCTGCTTTACACTCTGTAAATTACATGAATTAACACTGGATTATAATATTCCTCAAACATCCTGTAGCATCAATAGAGATGACAAGTGAGAAGTGAAGGAAAAGTACAGATCATGCAGGAAGAGGAAATTTTGCAAACTTTGTGGAATTTAATTGCCTGTGTTTCAAGAGAACAGCAGCATGGAAAGGCTATTTATTGAGTTGAGGCAGCACTAAACAGAGAAAGAATGAAAGACAAAAACTGTGGGCAAGCAGGCCAGGAATTAGGCATAACATGAGGATGAATAAAGACTGGTGTTAACAAACTGAGAAGGAAACATTGAAAAAATCCTCAAATAATAAACAAAGAACATTGAAAAACTGATCTGCTTCAATGTTTACCTTTTCTTTTTGAAAATGCTTTCATGATGCTATAAGGTATCATTGATTAATTTATGAATCTGGCATGTAAAACCAGACTGATTGGAAAACAGAAGTTATATTGCTAATCAGCTAGAGTTATAGATAATAAGTAAAACCACATCTTTGAGTTAAAATGAATTAAGTTACTATGACATCTATGTAATAGATGATTCATAATTATTTTCAAGAAACATTCCTAAACAATTACATATCCACTGACCTGAAGAATCCAGCTTCCTTAGTTGAACTATTGACTGGTTTAGTTTTTTTTTTTTTAATTTTTCTGAATCTACCGAGTATTCCAAAATCTTTACAGCCACAATAAACACTGCAGAGCACAGAATGATGACACATTGTCATGCAGCTCCTTCCATTTTTCCAGCCTCCTGGAAGATTAACTTCTGACTTTTTGGTCTCTTTTAATTTGCAAATTCTTTCTCAATCTGCTCCATGGGTTCCTGTTCCTGGAGTAGCTGGGTCGACCTGTACCTCCTTTTCAATGATGTATACGTCTTTCTCTTTTTCTATAATAAAGCATATGTGTTTGCTTCAGGCAGCTTGAACCACTCTAAGATCAGCTGTGGGGAAGGTAAGATTTCAATTCCTCACAGGGAGTCTGGAATGTGTGTTGTGTTTAATGGATCTGTCAAACAAAATGAAAATGGATAACGGTGGCAGAGAGAGTTACACTTGTACTATCCATGAAGTACCTGGTATGTAACCAAAAAGACCTCAAAAATTAACTTTATAATCTGAACATACTCAGTAGGTTTTGCAATTTAAGCAATGAAGAATTCATGAAAAATTATCTTTGATTTTCATGTGTGGAACTTCATCCTTTTGTGACTGCTCTTCTAAGCATATAAATACACTTCTAAATACCCAAATCACTAAAAATAATATGGAGATTTGGGGAAAAAAAAAGCAAGGGCTAAAGAAGACTAGAAAGCCACGATAACCTTTGGCTAAATTGTATTGATGGTAATCTTCAAATAAAAAGGAAGCATGACAAAGTGTGGGTTTCTTTAATATATTGTAAATGTGGTAGTGAGCCAAATAAAATAAATAACTAATTCTGAGCAAACCCCTAAGGATGGCTGCATGTCTTCACAGATACTATGCTCTTCTGAAATGTAATGAGTAGCTCTAAGGAATATAGCTAAACATAAGTAGATAAAAGTAAGTAAGCATAATTCACATTGCCTGTCACCACAGGTATTTGTGTAGATAAACTTTGTCTGTGAAAGAGACCATGCCAAATCTTTACTACATTTTGCTCTTCAATATTTTATTAGAAGACTGAATGTCTTAAAATATTAATTAAACTAGTATTTTCTACTGACATCTTCTAAAATATGTAGTATTAGTATTCATGTTAGGATTGTCTTGTAAGAATCTTTATAATTTGATTTAGACTTCCTTTTAAAGTTGACTTTCACAGGATTTTGTTTACCTTTTGTCACTTCATCATCTCCTGGAGAAAATGAAAATTCGGTGAGTTGTGAAAACATTCATGTTTATCAAGCTTTAGGAAAAAATAAAAGGCTTATTCTTTGACAACTGAAAGAAAAAAAAAAAAAGAAGGTTAAATAAGTTATTTGCATACCACTTCTGTATATGCACAGTCATGAAAGCCTTCTTGGAACTTAAGCACAGTTCATTCTGTAAGAGGTGACACTACAGTATGTGGTAAACCTCAGGATACAAACTGTAGACATGAACATTATGAAATCTTTCCTTGGCTACTAACAGCTAGTTAGGAATGGCGCTGCTGGATTGATGGGCACACAGTAGAAGATCCAGCAGGTTTAATTTCAGGTCTTGCTTGCCATAGTAAACACTGAAAAATATTTCATCCGTTTCTCATTCATGAGAGAGAAAAACTCTACCTAATACAAACAAGGCAAGCAAAACCACGCTTCTAACAGTGTGCTGCAGCACTAGCTTTGGGCTTTTTTATTATTCTACAAAAGTGTCTAACCCTATTGAAGAAAAAAAAAACAAAGAAACCAAGGGTGAACCCAAACTTTATGTTTCCTACACGTTTGTTAGTAAGTTTACCAGGGTCAGTTAATCTCAATTAGTTATAAAAGAGCAAAGAATAGTAAATGTTACCTGGGGATTTGTTACAAAACTGGACAGAATATGCACTAAAAAAGTAGTATGATACTACAGAAATCTTTCAGCTACACACATTTCAAAATATGCTTAAAATGTTCTTTTTTTTTTCAGAAACATAAAATCTCATAGCCTCTCATAGCAAACACCCCTGCAGCTAGTACCAAAAGAATGATCTTTTGGTATTTCCATTGTTCAGTAAACCTCTGTGGTCAAGGTTGTATAGCTTATTTCTAAAGAACAGCTCCAGGCTTCAGCATGACACACTATTTTCACAATGGAAGAATAAATCTGTGAACAATTTGATTTTACCTGAGTAAAGAATACTAAATTATGAATAAAGTTTCAAATAAGAGCTTAAAATTCTAGTTTCTTGTTGTTTATATCAAAATAATCAAACTTTCTCAAACTACATCTTCTAGTTTGCTTGGATACAATTGGTTCTGTTATGACCTTAAAACACAAGTTCTTCAGTTGCAGCCACATTAACACAAGCATTTCCTTTTCTGCAGTGTCTTCTTCTTCCACTTCCCTTCATTTCTTCCTTTCCTTTGAACTGTTTCTTATCTTTCTCCCATTAAATATTTTTTCTTCTCCTTTTTCCATAACATCACTGCAAGTCTGTGACAAGTAGGAAAGCAAAATAAGGTAGTTATCTTCTCCATTGCCTGTTTGAGAGATGAAGTGCTTTCAGAAGCTAAGACTGTATGAAAAGTGGGTGAAAGTCAGATTGCCTTACTCTGCTTTTTCTTTTGCCTAGCACTGTAGCCCCATCTGGCAAACAGGACAGCTCCACTTGTAAGACTTTTGAAGAGGCTGACAGCCTTAATAAAACCCAAAGCCAGGCCTGGATGGCTGTAGCAGGGATCAAGAATATTCGGAAGAAAAATATGAGGTCACTGAAGACAGTTATGGAACAAAGAAACTTAACGAACTTGCGTTTTGAAAAATAACAGATTTTAGATGGGAAGGAATGGGAGAAGAGTGGTAAAGAATCAGATTTTTAATTTCACAAAAAAAATCCATTATTTTTTCTTGTTCCTAATCAAACCAGAAGCATTTTAAAAGTCCTTCAAAGAAGTTAAAACCCCCCAAATGTCCATGTCTATCAAATCAACACATTTTTGTCACACATTTGATAATGATGTTATGATTTTAAACTCCATTTTAGGCCTGCAGAGGAATTTCATTTTGAAAAGTTATATCACTGCAGAAAAAGTAATACATCTCATTTATAAAATCTGAAGTTATGAAACTTACAGTATTTCTGCAAGGAAAGTTTGAAATATTTTTATAATTTCTATCCTGACGTACTATGAACAAGTACTTGTGTCAGTAGAACTGAAGAGATCTTTAGATGATTATTTTGTAATTCAGTATACAAAACTAGTATTTTTCTCACCTGGATTGAATCACGCATGAAAATAGTAGTGAAATATTCCTGTACACGGATTTAATGATGAGTTTATGCACCTTGCCTTGGGTCAATGTAAACAGAAGTGAGTGGCTGATATGATAGACTAGGAGCTACTATAGCAAACACTCCTTTTTTTTTTGCAACTTGCTTTAAACACCTCCACCATTACACAAATTTTTTGTCTGAGGCGCCTCTCATGCAAGGATATCTGCTTTCACTAACATAGAAATAACCATATGTGTCAAACCGTATGTCACATTTTTCAAATGAACAAATGGCCAAGATTAGTAGTAAAAAATGACTTTGTGGTTTAAGTGCATAAATTTAGAAATTAAATGACAGGAAAAGCAATAACATTTCAGTTTCTACCATTTCTTTTTTTTTAAATTGCTTTTAACTCTGTTGCGAAACATGACATCAAAATGCCTGCAACCCTGAAGTATAGGTTTCTAACAAAACCTGAAATATAGAAATAAAAATGTCAGTGAAGAAATAAATCTGATTGATGTGCCAACCAAAATATCCAGTCTTTAGCAGTCCTATGCACTGTGGGACCTCAGGTGTGCCTCCCAGTTCCTGAGGTGGGCGTATGACTTTTCTCTGACCTGACTGCACATCAAGTTAAGATTGAGGTACCTGCCCTTCTTTATCATATCTGAGTTTCCAGAGGAGTAAAATCAGGCTGTGTGGCCTAGAAATCAGATGTGCCCTGTTTCAACAGGTCCTCTGATCTGAATAATCTGAAGCACAGGGTGGCCAAGCATGTCTGACCAAACCTGTCACATAACACGTACTCATTGATTGCTTTGCCTTAAATCTGATCAGTATGATCTGAAAAACTGACTAAATTGCATTTTTCAAATTTGAAAAGAAATGGAACATTGCAGCCTCTTTGCATCACAAATAGCTGCATTATGCCAGTTAGGCATAGTTCATAGTAATGCAAGATCTTGTTGTATGAGGATAGTTATCAAAGACCTAACAGTAACTTTCAGTTTTTATTCTGATGTCCCTGCTCATTGCAGGGGGATTGGACTAGATGGTCTTTGAAGGTCCCGTCCAACCCTAACTGTTCTATGATTCTATAAAATTTACAGAGCACAGGAGAGCTGTTTAGCTCAAAAAGTTACAAATATATTGCTCCATTTACCACATGTGCCATGTTCTGAAGCATCTAATCCACTTTCTCCTTATCTTGCATAATGACTTCAGAAACACTTTGACAGAGGTAAGGTTTAAGAATCTGTATGCCTTTTCTCAATAGCGTAAGTGAAAGATGTGCTTACCAAGAAGGTCTGGCAAAGGAGAATTCAGAAATTCCATAAGTAAAAAACTACCTTTACTAGGACAAAACAAATTTTGAAGTATCCTTTGTTCCTTCACTGGCTTTGTAGTGATGGACAGTAGTTAGGTACTTCATCAATGCTTTTTTTTTGCACACCTACCTATGCATTAAAGAAGTAATAGCTGCTACATATAAGAAAGCAAATCAAAGTAGGCCATGAAGGACATCAGAAGATGTTTAACATTCTCTTTTATTTTCCCTGGCAACAGAAACAAACCAGAACCTAGCTTTTAAGATCCAAGCTGGGATTTCCATAATCAAAAGCACATTGAGGGTTTCTTTATTTGCTTCATTGTTTTTTTTTTCTTTTTGGAAATACCCAACACCTGCTTAGCTACTCTTTTGTGGGGTTTTTTTTCTTACTGTGTTTTGCAAAGGTATCACCTTTAAAACTGATTTGTTAATCTGGTTTACTCCTGGCTACCTAAATGATTCTGTCAATACTCACAGTTCAAAAATGTACTCCTAAATTGAGATATCGCATGCCAAATTTCAGCCCACAGGAAACCCTCTGTTGAATTTTAACATTGGATTGCATTGATGCAGTTAAGCTTGTAACAATACCATGAATATTGACACCATACTCTACTTGGAGGTTGTTTGAGCCTAATATCTTTCAGATATGGTGGTGCAAGATTCTATGTGTGGAAGTCCTGGGGAATCTTATGGGAAGAGATTGCAGAACTGAGATTATGGTACACGATGTGAAGATTCCTCAGGAATGAAGAAAATATGGCTATTATATTTTACTGGAATACAACTGGCATAATGTATTACAACTCTCCATATAGAATAAAAACTTCAGTACTGAATTATTTGTTATTTTGAGGATAGACGAAAGAGGAAGAAAGACAGTTAGGCAGGGGAAATTAAAAAAATATGTAGTAATAGTCCTGAACCAGGCAAGGAGAAATACACAGCTGCCAACATATATGGAATTTGTTGGCAAAATGAAACATCATGCAAGTTGCAGTATGAGTTTAATTTAGCATTTTTTTAAGGTACTCTACACACTGAAAAAAATACCAAAATAAACCCCTTGTTTTATTTTTTTAAAAATAAATTTCTACCTTTAGTTCTATTTTGTCACAGGTATTTTTTGACATTTAACTGACTTATAATAATATCCTTAACTTCATTCATATTTGTATATTTTTTTCTGGGTGTTTCTCAGTGTTCATTTATATTAAACTAATAACTCTCTGGCTGTTTTCAAACCATGATGCCTTCAGTGCCATCTGCTTCAGTCATACATTTTAGCCTTTGGTGTTTTTGTTCATGATTATTTAGTTTGGGCCTAACCCCAGTTTTTTAAAGTAAATTAACTGTCTGGTGTAATTAAAGAGGAGTTAAACTACTAGGGGACAGCTGAAATAGTCAACCATCTGCTGTATTTTTTTATTCCTAAGCAGGGTAGAAGATCATTTGCAGATTTTCCATGGCAGTTACTTACATAATACAGGAAACAAAAAACATTTTTATAAATGTTCATGCCTCTTTCATAGCATTCTCCAAAACTCTTCCTGGTGTAATATTGACTAACTGAAACAAACATAAACTTCTTTAGTAATGATTAGGACAGCTGGTGTGCTGTGACCATATCCTGTCACACTGACATTGTCCTTCTTCCAGTTTTGGATGACCCTTCTGCAGCTTGGTTGAAGACTCTGCTCGGAGACTCTGCTTAGGTCTCCATCTAAGGAACCTGAAGGAGCAAACACACAGATGGGACCTGATGAGATGCTTCCATGGATCATGAGGGAACTGACAGATGAAATGGCTAAGCTACTATCTATCATATCTGAGAAGTTGTGTTAGGGTGGTGAAATTCCCACTAACTGGAAAAGGGGAAATATAAGCCCTATTTTTAAAAACGGAAAAAAGGAAGACCTGGAGAACTACAGACCAGTCAGTCTCAACATGACCCATCAAGGTGCACTTACAGCCCAGAAAGCCAACTGTATGCTGGCCTGTATCAAAAGAAGAGTGTCCAGCAGGTTGAGAGAGGCGATCCTGCCCTCTACTCTGCTTTCATGAGAATTATTACCTGAAGCAGTGCATTGAGCTGTGGGGCTCCCAACATCAGAAAGACGTGGACCTATTGGGTCAAGTCCAGAGAAGGGCTATGAAGATGGGCTGCAGCACTTCTCCTGTGAAGAGAGTCTGAGAGAGCTGGGCTTATTCAGCCTGGAGGTTTCATGGAGACCTTATAGCAGTCTTCCAGTACCTAAAGTGGGCCTACAAGAAAACTGGAGAAGGACTTTTTACAAAGAGTGATTGGACAAGGAAGAATGGCTTTAAACTGTAAGATTTAGATGAGATAGAAGGAAGAATTTATTTGCTGTGAGGGTGGTGAGACACTGGAACAGATTGCTCAGAGAAGTCTGGGCTGTCTCATCCCTGGAAGTGTTCAAGGCCATGTTGGATGGGGCTTTAAGAAACTTGGTCTGGTGGAAGGTGTCCCTGACCATGGCAAAAGGGTTGGAACTAAATGATCTTTAAGATCCCTTCCAACCCAAACCATGCTATGCTTCTATGATTCTGTAATGTGCTGTGCATCTCTGGAGACTTGATAAATGCTTTTAAAACTTCTGCTTACCATAGTGAAACACATACAATAGCCTGAAGAATTATGGGTTAGACTGAAAAGAGGTAAGTTTTTCCACATCTTATAACCTAGGGATACAATTTTAAATCAATGGAAGGTTATATTATTCACTAAGATTATTTTTGACAGCAAGTGGTTTGACAGCCACAAGAACCAAGACTTCTGGCCCACACTTCTTATGTGCTGTAAAAAGAAAAAAGATACTGTTTTTTATAAAACATGTCAAATTATTTGTTTTGAACTTTTAGATTAGGGTTGTCTAAACTCTTCCATTAGCACTAAGGTTCTGAAAGGGATAGGAAAGGAGAAGGAAACACTCTAAGTCTCTGTACTCTATAGAGCTGTTTAGTGGGCAGGTGGGCTCCAGTGTAAATCACTAATCTCCTCCCAAAGTAACAGGAATAAAAGCCATAATTCTTACACTTTTAGTTCAACAAAACAGCCCAATTTTGTTGAAAGCAATACTTAACTGCCAAAGCTGTATTGCATGGGGCTTTGAAGCTTCACATCATAGTTCAGCTTGTTGGCAGTCATAGTCTTAGTATGGTTCCAGGTTAGGTAATGGCATCTCAGTTAACATTTTCCTGGAACACTCGTAGGGCTGCACGTATTTCGTGAAATATGCTTCAAACTCTCACAGGTAATGGGCATCTAGCTTAATAATGTATTATCAGGAAATATCTTGATATGGTACTTAATCTGTTCATTCACAAGCTGCTTGCTTTCCTTGCCTCTGCCGGACGTGACATAGAATCATAGAATCGTAGAATAGTTCGGGTTGGAAAGGACCTTAAGATCATCAAGACAAACACTAGCTAACCGAGCCAGAGAACAGAGAGTTGTTTACCCTTTTTTCCAGTCTGGACCCTCTTCTAATTTTGTCCAAAGTCTCATGACATTCCAACTTGAAGAGTGATAAGATGGGGGAAGACTCTGAAGCAGAAAAGGAGAAGTCTGAGCAACAAAGAGTCACTGCCTCCTGCTTTCATATTAACCCCATATTTGAAAAAATGGAAGGATATTCTTGTTTGGATTTATGGATCCAGCTACCAAGCCTCCGTGCCATCTGTTGAGTTACTTGCAATAGTGAGTTAGATGCACAGCAACAAACTGCCTTGTAAGAAGAGAGACCCCAATTTTTTAGATGAGTCTTTAAGGACCAAACTATCATTTCAAAAGGAACTCAAATGTATCATGTTTTCCTGTTTAGATAATTTATAAAAATTGTAGCCTACAACACACAGCTAAGTGTAACTTTCTGGACATTGCTGAGGTGAGTAGCTTGAGAGAGGACGCCTGCAACACCGGAGCGGAGAGGGGAGAGATCAGCGTCCAGGAGCCTCACCTCAGAGCGACAAGAGCCACTGAGGAGGGAGCCTCAAGTCCTCAACAGGACTTGCCCAGGACTCGGAAGCTCAGCTCCCGCGAGGGGCTGACTCACAGGGGGCGGAGCCAGGAGGAGTGGCACCAGCTGGGAGTGGCTAAAAAACCTTCCCAGGGAGCGCGGCGACCAGGAGCGCGGCGAACAGAGCCGGCAAACAGAGAGCGTCGAGGCAGAGGGTCGAGGCAGTTTGCGCGGGCAGGGGAGCGGGCAGGGAAGCGGGCAGGGAAGCGTTCCCTCCGCCTCATCGAGAGGACTCGCCTGGAGTACAGGAGGGGGAAGGAGTGCTGAGAGACGTAGACGGATTGATTGACCAGATAGATCATGGTTACAACACGATCGAGAGCTGTAGTGAGTACTAATGTGGGTATCCAGACTGAGCCTTCCTGCAGACATGCAGCTGTGCAGGTCTCTGGCTGCAGCGAATGCCTGAGCCTGGCACTTGTATTGGAGGGAGCCAGTGACACTGCTTGTGTTCGCTGTGAGCAAATAAATGACCTGCTCAGGCAGGTGGCTGAACTGAGGGAGGAGGTAGAAAGGTTGAGAGCCATTAGAGAGTGTGAAAGTGAAATAGATTGGTGGAACCACACCATAAGGCAAGGGCAGAGGGAAGTGGTTCAACAAGTTATGGATCCCCTTCCCTCCTACCATCAGACAGAAGGAGAGAGCTTAATGGACAAGGATGAATGGAGGGAGGTTCCTCCTCGGAGAGGTAAGTGAAAACTCTCACAATCCCTTCCTCCCTCCCAATTGCCCTTGAATAACAGGTACGAGGTCTTGGAAATTCAGGGCCAGGTGATTGGAGATGGTGAGGCAAATCTATCTAGTGAGTCACCCAGGGCTAGTCACTCACCCACATGCCTCAGAACTTCCCCAACCAAGAAGAAAAGAAGAGTAATTGTGGTGGGTGACTCCCTTCTGAGGGGAACAGAAGGGCCCATTTGTCGACCGGATCCACCCCACAGGGAGGTCTGCTGCCTGCCTGGGGCTCGGATTAGAGATGTTAAAAAGAAACTCTCTGAACTGGTGCAGCCGTCTGACTACTATCCGCTGCTGGTTTTTCAGGTTGGCAGTGACGAAATTATTACGAGGAACATAAGGGCAATGAAGAGAGACTTCAGGGCCCTGGGACGGCTGGTTAAAGGGTCTGGAGCGCAAGTGGTGTTTGCCTCCATACCTGTTGCAAGCGAGGGTGAAGGGATATATAAGAAGACTCTGCAGGTTAATGTATGGCTACGTGACTGGTGCCAAAGGCAGGGGTTTGGGTTTTTCAGTCACGGGCTGCTGTATGGAACACCTGGTTTGCTGGTGACAGGCGGGATACACCAGTCCCAGAGAAAAAAAAAGGGTTTTGGGGCAGGAGTTAGCAGGGCTTATTGACAGGGCTTTAAACTAGTTAGGAAGGGGGGAGGGGATTTAACTGGGCCTGTTGGGGACAAGCCCAAGAGGAATATGCTAGGGATTGAAGGATGGCTGGCTAAGGAGGACTATCAATCTCTTGTTTCACTTGTGGGAAAGGATAGCTTTTTAGACCCTGTCCCGCAGGGGAAAAAGGGTACTAGGACTCGCTCCCTGAAATGCCTGTACACCAATGCACGCAGCATGGGGAATAAACAGGAGGAGTTAGAAGTCTGTGTGCGGGCTAAAGGTTATGATCTAGTGGCAATTACAGAGACATGGTGGGACAGTTCACATGACTGGAATGTGGTCATGGATGGCTATGTCCTTTTTAGGAAAGATAGGTCAGCGAAGCGAGGTGGTGGAGTTGCTCTTTACGTGAGAGAGCAACTAGAATGTATTGAGTTCTGTCCGGGGTCGGATGAGGAGCAAGTGGAATGTCTGTGGGTACGAATCAAGGGGCAGACTGGCACGGGTGATACAGTTGTGGGGGTCTATTACAGACCTCCTGATCAGAACGAAGGAGTTGATGAGGCTTTCTACAGGCAACTGGAAGTAGCCTCGCGACTACATGCCTTAGTCGTCGTGGGGGACTTTAACTACCCCGATATTTGCTGGAAGACTCACACAGCCAGTCATTCACAGTCTAGGAGGTTCCTCGAGTGCATTGATGATAATTTCTTAATGCAAATGGTGGACGTACCAACTAGGGGAGCAGCGCTGCTAGATTTAGTACTCGCCAACAAGGAGGGTTTGGTCGAAGTGGTGACGGTCAATGGCAGCCTTGGCTGCAGTGACCATGAGATGGTGGAGTTTAGGATCCTGTGTGGGAGGAATAGAATACCTAGCAAAGCCACAGTTCTGGATTTCCGAAGGGCCAACTTTGGCCTCTTCAGTCAACTGCTAAGGGAAGTCTCATGGGAAAGTGTACTAGGCGGTAAAGGGGCTCAAGATAGTTGGTTAGCATTCAAGGACCGCTTCTTCCAAGCTCAGGATCGGAGCGTCCCAATGAGTAGGAAGTCAAGTAAGGGATCTAGGAGATCGGCGTGGTTAAACAAGGAGCTGCTGGGCAAACTCAAGTGGAAAAGGAGAATCTATGGATTATGGAAGGAGGGGCTGGCCGCTTGGGAGGAATATAGGACAGTTGTTAGAGGATGTAGGGAGGCAATTAGGACAGCTAAGGCCTCCTTGGAACTCAATCTTGCTAGTCGGGTTAAAGACAATAGAAAGGGCTTCTTCAAATACATAGCAAATAAATAAATCACTATAATTCATTATTATTTTTCTTGTTTTCAGGAAATAGAGGCATATGTAAATGCTCACCCATATCAACCACAGTATGAAATTATTTACCTAGGTCAGTGTTTGGAGGATCAGATCCTAAATTATTATTAAATCTGATAAATATCTTCTAAAATGATAGACTCCACCAGAAGAATTATTGCATACATCCTAGCTGTTTTCTTTCCCTGAATAAATAAGTAATTAAAACTTGCCTTTTTGTTTGCTATTACACAGAGAGAAAAAAAAAATCTAATTACTTTCAAAATTAGTTAGGGAGATAATTACAGATTACTCAGTACAGCAAACAGTGATGAATTCAAAATAATTTTGCCAGCATAATCAAAAGTCATGTCTCTAATGACAAAGATTTCTTTTGTAAGAAAAAGCTACAGTTTTTTGGAATTGAAAAAATATTTATGACACATAATATGTTTGAAAAGTAAATTAAATGTGTTTTATAAGTCAGTAGTGATAAATATGCAAGCACAGCACGTACAGATATTCATCACGCCAGTGTGAGAGACATTTCCACATATTAAATAAATAGTCTGATTTGTAATAAAGACTTATATTCAAAATTATTTAAAATCGTTTACTTTTAGTACAGTGTATATGCATTTATCTTGGATCAGAGAATATAAATTGGACAAAATATGTGAACAGCTATGGAAGATCTTTAAAAGTTTTCAGACAAGGTACTTTATATGGGGACAAATTTAAAGAGAGATTTAAGATTTCCTTTAACAGGACTTGAAGTTTCTTTTTAACTCTGGAATGTGATGTAAGAGGTCAGAGCCTGAAAGCTTGACATTTGGTTATTTTATTTCAAGTTTTTCCATTCCTTCGTCTGCCAGAGGGAGAGGAAAAAACTTCTGTTTCTTCTGTCTTTTTGCAGCCTTTCTGTAATCACAGAAATCTTTACTTTTTTTTTTCTTTTTTTTTTTTTTTGGTAAGATTTTTTTTTTTCCAGGCCCTCTGTTGTGATCTGGAAACTTGTATTTCAAATCAAATTAGTTATAAACCCTGTCAGCTTACAGAATGAAAAGGCATATCTGTTATTTATATATGTAATGTACCATTTTTAACTCCCTGAGCAATGAAAAAAAAAGAAAGTTCTCAGGTTTTTCTTCACAACTTTTTTACATTGCTAAACTATCTGTCTATCAGTGTGAAACATTCTGTCAAATACAAAAAAAATAGAATACATTTACTTAAGCTGGCAGTAAACTTTACACTGTAAATGAGTACACTGGGGAATAGTGTAGTACAGGGTCACCTTCTGTCAGAGGTTGACTGTGCCATAATGTGAAACAAGTTTCCTTTTCCATTAAGGTAAAGGTATAAGTTTCATAACAGTTGAGTTATGAAATTTCAACCCAAACAAGATTTTGAGTTTTAAAACTAGAGATATTTATTATAATTTGAAATAAAAAACACATTGCCACATGAACTGAGTTAAGAAGGAAAGTATAAGGAAGAACTACCTTCTGTGGTAAAGAACATCCAAAAAATAGGCACAAAACTCTATGTAGATAAATATCAACTGATAATACTTTAAACATTATTTGGTGTTTTGGGAAACAAATAAAACATTGCAAACAGAAAGTTCATAGTGGCTTCCACTGAAATCAAGTCAATATTAAATCAAGTCCAAACCAGTCCAATCCAGTGTTTCTGCAGGTGGTAGATATCTGATTTCAGGAAACCGGGAAACAGACTCGTAATTGAATAAGGGAAAATGTCTTCAAATTCCCAGCAGAGTTTGTTTGGTTTATCTGTTTAATCATGAAGGACCTATTTCACTCTACAATTTTAATATATTTACTAAGTGGGTGATCTCCCATTACCTTGGTTTCTGAGATATGTTTGGCCATTTGTGCCCACTTGGGTGCTTTAGATTAAATATATAGAATTTAAAACTCCTACCAGATTTCGAGTTTTTGCCTTCACATTTTACTGAACGAACAGGTAAGTAGAAATTTATGATCTATTGTCTTTGCGAGTTCACTCTTTTTATTAGCTGCTATCTTATTCCTCATGTCTTATTCATTTCTGCTCTGAATTAAATTCAGCAGTTTCTGTTTTCTTAATCATCAGTAATTACTGTTGTCTCTTCCTAACACCTTCTGTTTCTAATGGCTCCAAAGACACAAGGTTAATAAAGGACAACAAATCATATATTTTTTTTTCATAGCATAAAACAAATCCAATAGAAATAGATATACGTAATTGCATTATGCAAGGATGCATGTATTGATTGGTCAAAGACTGATCTCAAATAAGATGCTGAAGGGAAAACAAGCAATGAGCAAAACGTAATGTAAATTGGGTAGACATGAAAAAGAAAGGTCTAATAGAAAAAAAAACAAAACAAACCAAAAGAAAACAAAAATTGCCATAGTAGGTCTACATTAGAGAGTCTAAGCACATACAGCAATGGAAGCATTTGAGCTGTGGCAGTACTGAGCTACATGAGTGTTTTGATCCTCCTCAGTAGATCAGGCTTGGAAGCTAAAGGACAGGATAGGACAATCTTCTTGTCTTCCGTGCAACAAACCCCCAATAACTCACTCTACCTCTCCTTCCTATGCCAAAGCAGTGTTCCTGCCACATGGAAAACTCTTAAGCTTACTACCTTGTATAGGTATATTTGAACTCAGAGGAGTAAGGGATATTCTAGAAGTTTTCCTTTAAGTGTAGGAAGTGCTACACAAATGAAGGTTTGTTATTCAGAACTGATTTACTGACAGAAGCACAATAATAATCTCAATTTAAAGGCAAGCAGATAGCTCTGCACATTAAGCAAATACAAGATCACTTCATTTTGTTAGGAAATATCACATAGTTTTCAATTCTGTAGATTTTTCTGGTTGTCTCCATTATTAGCAACAAGGATAACAACTCTTAGTACTTTTCCTGTTAGAAAGCTACCATATTTAAGCAGCCCTGAGGAGAAGGACTTGGGGGTGTTGACTGATAAAAATTTCAACATGACCCAGAAATGTGTGCTGTGGAATAATTAGAAATTAGACTTATATTTAAAATGTAGCACTGTTCACACATAAAGGGAAAACAGACTTTCAGGGGAAGATGCAACTGCACCTGGAATGCCAGGAATGTGTGCTTCACAATGGTTCCTGTGGCAGCCTTGATGGAGGATGGAGCACAGTGGAGATTCTGCACCCCCACTCTGTCGTAACACCAGCAGAGATGGGCACTAGGTGGTACTAGAAACAGATAGGCTGCCTAATTGCTACCCTGAGCCAACAGTCTGTCATCTTTTGAGAAAGCGCTGTACTTTGTGCGAACTTTACTTCATTAGAAAGCATTTTAATACATTATAATACAAAACCACACCTCCATCTCTAATGCTACCCACCTCCAAAGTGCGATCACCCCTCTTTGAGCATGCTCTTTGAATTCGTTGCGGTATACACCTTCAAAAGCGAAGCAAGAGAATTTTACACCAATAATAATAAAGGTATGTATAACTACAGTCACTCAAGCTCCACCCTGAAGGTGAAAAATAGTATAAAATGGCCAAAAAAAGGGGCAGTATTAAGGAAGACATCATTGTGGATGAGTAGAGGAAAATTCCATCAGCAGATTGCCCTTGACTCCTGGGACTGGTTGATGGGCTGGACCTTTCTTCCCCCCCCCCCCCCCATAGGGATGCCTTTGGGTAAGACTTGCACTGCATTGAGTTCTTCACCAGGAAGATCAGGAAACTCTATATAAAGTTACTTTTCACCTTTTACTTTTGTATTTTAAAACCAGACTGTGTTATTCATAACTTTATCACGCTTTTGTATAACCAATTATTTGCCTGTGCTTTGGCAGACAGTTTATCACCGGCAACCCATAAGAACCTGTACCTGTTGTTTTAATAAGCTGCACTGCTTAAGTAGCTAATTGTAACAGTTTTCTCATTGAACACAACCAAATCCTTCAGTGTGGCTGTATTAGTTCACGCACATGATTAGACGAGGTGCAGTGTGCTGTCAGTGCATCCGGAATCGTGATTGTTCAATATATCGAACACAACCGGACTTATAGTAGTAAATTGGGTATCACTCAGAATCTAAGCTTAGCTGCACCCAGCCCCTCTAATATCTGAGGGCCAGCTGGAATTCAAGGGGGTTTATTTTCTGCCAAATTGTCTTGCCTTTTAACACAACATATGGTCACAGCCCAGAAAGTCAACCGTGTGCTGGGCTGCATCAAAAGGAATGTGACCAGCAGGTCGAAGGAGGTGATCCTGCCCCTCTACTCTGCTCTCGTGAGACCTCACCTGGAGTATTGTGTGCAGTTCTGGTGTCCTCAGCATAAAAAGGACATGGAACTGCTGGAACAAGTCCAGAGGAAGGCCATAAGGATGACCAGGGGGCTGGAGCACCTCCCATATGAAGACAGGCTGAGAAAGTTGGGGCTGTTCAGCTTGGAGAAGAGACCTCATGGCAGCCTTCCAGTGCCTAAAGTGGGCTTACAAGGAAAACTGGAGAAAGACTTTTTTCAAGGGCATGCAGTGATGGGACATAGGGGAATGGTTTTAATTTGTAATGGGGAAGATTTAGGTTAGATTTTAGGAAGAAATTTTTCACTATGGGAATGGCAAGGCACTGGAACAGGCTGCCCAGAGAAGCTGTGGCTGCCCAATCCCTGGTAGTGTTCAAGGGCAGTTTAGATGAGTCTATGAGCAACCAGGTCTAGTGGAAGGTGTCCCTGTCCATGGCAGGTGGGTTGGAACTAGATGATTTTTAAGATCCCTTCCAACTCAAACTGGTTTACGATTTTGTGATAGTCAAGATGTACTGGTCAGGGTCATTTCTATTATGGCTGTCAATGTAGTACTTTAAGCAAACTACAATTTTTCTGTCTGGTTTACAGGAGAGGAATTTCTCATATATTTTTGTCTTTGAAATGTTGCCTTTGTAAATGACATTTCCTGGCAATATTGCTGTATTTTATATGTCCCAGCATGCCACAATTCCCACACAAATTACATTTATACTTTTCTGCTGTTCAGAAACTTTCTACAGTCTTATTATGTAATAAATTCAACCCCAAATCCAGATTACTTAATATACTGTTTTTTTTAAAAGATTAATGCACATGAGGAAAAATCTGTAGCACTTAGTTTTATTCCATCTTGATTGTTTATGATATAGTCAGGCATCTGTATGGCTGCAACAACTTTTTATGCTCAGACTCTGTAGCAGTTTCTGGTAGACTTTCCCCTCAATAAAAATGCCTGGCATCATTTAATAGCATCTTTGTCTGCTACCACAAAAAGAGAAGTTTTAACGCTTGATCATTATGTTAGTCAAGGACAATGTCCTGTATATTCATCTTGCGATAATAGAATGAATTAAATCTCACTAAATTAATTAAATAAAATTAATTAAATTAATAAACTGTTAAATTTATTAATGAAATTAAATGAAAATAATTTAATTAAAATTAAATTAGAGCAATATGGTAGTATTATTGGTCTTTATTAGAAGAGATCTCAGCCTCTGGGATCAATAGCATATACTATGATATATCATGATCAATATCAATATTGTGTCATAGATGTTGCTGCCCAGAAGATATGGATAAGATACTTATGTTTTGGAGGAGATTCTCAAGAAACCTCATATAATTAGTTCTTCAGGATGTTTTCCACCTCTGTGTCCAGACACAATGGCATTTGTGGCCTCTTTTGAATTTAATTTCGAAGAGCATACACACACCCAGTGTTTTTGGGGAAGATTTTCCAGACTTCCTTTGTGTGTTTAACTTCTGTTATAAAAAGTCATTGATTACTATTATTATAGAAGCCTTACTCTCATTGCCTCTCCTCACTCATCCCTTATTATTTTGACTGTTTGACTAGAAGGCATAAAAGATCTTCTGTTTCTCCATGAAGCATGTTATTGTGATATGTCAGCCAGTCTGCCTCCTTCTTTTTCCTGGACAACCTAATAAGTACTTCATGAGCTCCTCCTACACATACATAAATAGGGAGACAATCAGAGCGTGTATACGATAGTTTATCTGAGCAGCATAATGTTTTTTTGTATCTGCCAGATAGTCCATAGAATTTGGCAATAATCTAGAAGTTACACAAGAAGTGAAGGCACCTCTGGCATCAAGAGGATTCATTTGGGGGAAAATGAGCTGATGTTACTAGCTTTGCTGAACCCAGGACGCCATATTGCTTTAACTAAGTTTCTTTTAAAATATGAGTACTTAGTGTGTTCAGGCACTCAAGAAGCCAACTGTCATAGGAATAGTTAGTCCTTGATTTATTAGAAGTGTTGACAAAATGAGTACCTTCAAGGGGACTCTAGAAGGATGCCTCGACGAGGACACTCACCTCTGACAGACTACTGGAGGACACTCTGCTCTGATACTGACTATGAATCCTGAAGGACTCCAACCACTGTTGACAACGGATCCCAGGGCCACCCCTGGATACTGGTGGTGACTCTCTCTCTCTCTCTGCACCCCAAATCCTTGCTTCATTTTCTATCTATCTTTTTTCTAATCTGTCCTATTGCAATCCCTTTTATTACAATAATTTCCCTTTTTTATAATTGTCTTTTTGTAATTTGTAATTAACTTACTTATTGATTATTGTACTTGACCTCATTTGTGTCTTAATTTCACTCTTGGGATGATGAACTGAAACAGGGTCTGGCACCTGGGGTTTTCTCTAATCGGACCCTGACACCTAGCAGGCTGTATATTTGCTTGGAAGTCAGAAAAAAAATCCACTTCAAGGATTAAAAGATTAAACTGCTATAATGAAGTCTGCTTATTGCCAGCTTCTCCTATTTATGATCATTGGTACTGCATGAAATGTCTAAGTAATTCAGCTAGAGTTAATAAAATTCAACTCACTTTTCATTGAGTAAAGTGATTGTCCATTATGTTTCTTTACCAGTTTAAAAGCTTCTCTTGTGAACAATTTCAGCAAAAGTTTTGACTCCTGTTTATGAACTCCACAGCACAGAATGGCTTTGTGAAATGCTGAGGTCTGGTGTGGAAATAGAATCTGCTGTTAGGTCTCACACACTAAAAAATTGTCATTCTGTGCCATTTCTTTGAAAATGGCTTGATTTAGCTATGAAAGAATTTTAAAAGAGAATTACACTTTTGTTGGGTTGGGTTTTTTTTTATAGCTTATGTAAAGAATCAGAACAGGATATGAAGGCTTAGCTAGACACGGCTTTGAGACTCAGACGAGGTTTTTTAAATCTGATTGGGCTGCTGGCTAGTTTGTTAGTGTAATTCTTTTCAGCTAAGTGTGTTCAAAATACAGCATCTTCGAGTTGAGAATTGGTAATATGAGAATGCCTTTATTACTTTCAAAGTTCAAGATATCACATGGAAGAACTATATTTTAGAAATTAAATATGAAAACAATACTCCTAGAAGTTAGTTGGAGCATATAGATCATGAGATCACACTAGTATAGCATAAGTAGTACACATAAAGTGATATATTTCTGAAAAAGTAATCTCTAGTATTCATGAGTTGTATCTGGTAAATAAGAACCAAGCATCCAGTTGACAGTCTATGTACTTTATGTGAAATATTGTAACAGCACTAAAAATGTTGTGAACATAATTGAAGTCATTAAGCATGGCTAGAATGCGTAGAATAAACAAAAGAGTACAATAGTAAATTTTAGGAAACCTGTAGCAAGGTGCTTTTTCATTCCATTAAAGAGAGCAGAATTCCTTTAAGGATTTTAACATATTTGGGGACGATTTTCTGTATTTGATGTTCCATCTGAAAGGAGGGACTAAGTAGGTCAGTAAAGCAATATTTCAGAGTTGCAAATGGTTGTCTGGTTGGCTGCAGAGAAGTTAAATGGGCCCAAAGCTGGAGGTGGAAACTGATCATTAGTTGTAGTTGGAGAGAAATGAAATGTCCTCAGAGCGCACACTAGGACTTGGGTCAGTCTCATGGTACAGTCACTTTATGTACCAGAAGATCAGAAAGTCAATTCATGGTCAGAATTTTGTGAAGAAATTCCTGATCTGTACAGTTCCATCTTGAACAAAGGGAGAGAATGGTAGCCCAGAGCTGCAGCAAGGCTTGCATCTGAAGCTTACCTGGATAAGGGTGACAAGATTCTTTTCTCAAGGTATATTCTGCATCTTAATCTTTTACAAAAATTATTAGTATTTGGGGACTTCTGTACATGGGACTAAATTAATGCTTTCTTCTTATAAATAGCCTTATGAAAGAAGATGACAACTACCCCAAAGTAGGTGTAATGCTGCTTCCTTAATAGATATTATTCATGCTCATTTTAAATGTATTTATCTCTAGAGCTGTTAACTATGATTTACTAGAAATATTTGAATTCTGACAGTTAAGATATGGAAAATAATTCATAGCTTTTATTTTATGTGAAATACTTGCACCAAAAAGCATTTTGTCTTGTGAGCATATGTGGTAAGTGCTGCTATGGTTTTGTGTAAGTAAATTATATTTCAATGACAGTCTGACCCATGAAGCTGTGGTATGTTTCAGAAAAATCAGAATTGAAGTTTTTTATCAAGTTCCTACCCAACCAAATGTACCTCCAAGCAATATTGAAAAGATTAAGCAATAAAATTTTAGTTCACCACAAGCAAACAACTCACAATTAAATATATTGAATAAACAAGACAAAAAAGAAGTCCCTGTTTGGAATACAACTTGAATGATGACGTACAATCAGGCAAAAAATATTCAAATTAACCACAACTAATTAACAGAAGCGAAGAACTAAATTCTTCTCGAATATGCTTGGCTAATCATTGAAAATATATTGTGTGCTGGTGCTATTCTAACAATCATGCACACATCTATTTCTGTTGGATGGGGTATTTATACTGTAGCAGAAAAACATTTCTTGAAGGGGAGGGTGTCAGATATGATTAAGAAAAAAATCAGGCTTAAGTTTTCTTAAGGAACTATAAGCATTCCCTTAGTGTACCTGTACGTATGAAGATAGGCTGAGAAAGTTGGGGCTGTTCAGCCTGGAGAGAGAAGGCTGCGTGGAGACCTCATAGCAGCCTTCCAGTACCTGAAGGGGGCCTATAGGGATGCTGGGGAGGGACTCTTCATTAGGGACTGCAGTGACAGAACAAGGAGTAATTGGTTAAAACTTAAACAGGGGAAGTTTTGATTGATTGTAAGGAGGAAGTTCCTTCATGTTAGGGTGGTGAGGCACTGGAATAGGTTGCCCAGGGAGGCTGTGAATGCTCCATCCCTGGCAGTGTTCTAGGCCAGGTTGGATGAAGTGTGATGTGGGTGAGATCGTTTAGTGTGAGGTATCCCTGGCCATGTCAGGGGGGTTGGAACTAGATGATCTTGAGGTCCTTTCCAACCCTAACTATTCTATAAATCTATGATTCTATAAGTCCTGATTAGGGCCAAGAAGACGCTGAGAGGGCTGGAGCACCTCTCTTATGAAGACAGGCTGAGAGAGTTGGACTTATTCAGGCTGCAAAAGAGAAGGCTTCATGGAGACGTCATAGCAGCCTTCCAGTAAATAAAAGGCAAACTGAAGAACCAGATGATCTTTAAGGTCCTTTTCAATCCAAATAGTTCTATGATTCTGTGATTCTATGAAATATCATGAGAGAATTTAAAATTAGTTATTATTTTATTCTTACATTTACTTCTTTATAATATTTGAATAGAATCTTAAAACTGTTCCATGTTAGTGTTTCAGTTGGGAAAAGCATAAGCTATTGCAGAATCACCCAATTATTATGAAGGTTCTAACGGAATTGCTGGCATTTATGGTTATAAATGAGAAGGATGGTCCAAAACTTTGAAAAAGAATCTCTTTAAATGAGGCACGTTTCAGAATAGTCTTGAGGGAAATAGCTGAAATACACCAACATTCTCAGAGAAAGAAATATGTTTGCGTAACATATCTAAAAATGAACATGACCAATCTCAAACAAGGCAAACTGCCTCTGAGTTTAACTGCCAGAAACAGAACTGTGTTCCAGCATTCATTATTATTGTTTCCAACATAAGCAACATCACAATAATATTTTTATTTACAAGACCAGTTTATATATACTTGATTTGCTGGGAGTATGTGTTTCCTGTGCTGTTTCCTGCTCATGTGCTTGTATTAGTTTATTCTGTTGCTAGTCTTGACAAAAAAAGGGTCTAGATCAGGAAATACAAATTGCTTGCTGTACATCTTTAAATCCAGCTACATATTCTGGGTTTAACATCTCTTTTGAGGTTTACATTCTATTTAGGATAATGCTATTTATTTCAGGATAATTTGGATGGGAATGAAAGTATGGTTATCTTTTCCTCTGCTGTTCAGTAAAACTAGTATTAAGAAAGAAATGAATTTTAAATCTAATCCCAGCAAGTTCCACTGATCAGCCGACTGGCAGTTTGGCAAAGCAAAGCACTAAGTTGTCACTTTTTAGGATACATTTGCAGTAACTTTACTGTATGAAAGTATAAACCTAAATAATCCCTTTTGCGAGTCTTCTGTTATTAGTGAAGAGACATGCACTTAAAGAAAGGGAGTAATTTAATCCTAAAAGTCTCTCTCTCTCCACTGAAGGTTAAAAGAAGTATTCACCTCAGATGCAGAACTTTTAGGTGTCTGAAATGGCAAACATAAATGCAACTCATTGTTTCTTTAAGAATCTGGTGCTGAGCAAAGAAGTTAATAGGATAGTAATAAGTCTCTGTATATCCCTTTGCTTTGTAAAGTGATGATTCATATGCAAAAATATTTTCAGATCTGTTTGTGGTTTAACATCTAATTTCTGCTTTCAAGTGCCACTTTTTAAATGTGTATATATATAATCCTCCAATGCAGGACAACTCTCAGAAGTGAATTTCATTAAGTGATCTGGAAAGGCTGCAGGTTGCACACTTCCTGTACTCCCACATGTTTATACTTCCCTTCTGAATCTGAGATGAATCACAGAGTGATAGTTTTCTTGTGGAAGAAGAGGCAATTTTATGGCATCTGTATATACTGCAATACCATTTGTAAAGCCTATTATCAGGCTGCTAGCTGGTATTGCTTTAGCATATATATATATATATATAAATACAGGGTTATAAAATACATATTACGAATGGAAAGTTTGCAATGTACGATCAATTTTCAACCTAGCATGCTTCTTCCTGAGTCAAAACATAATATCTATTTTGCATACAGCCAGAGAGTATCAGAAATAGAGAACTGTCCAGGTGCTAACCAAGATGAAACATCCTCTTGAAGAAAAAACAAATTACTTAAGCAATGGCTCATTTTATTATTGTTAATTTGTTATAAGGTGCAAAACAATTAAAGACATTCATTTTAGCTCGAGAAGAATGATACATAAGGTGGAATTCCAACATACAGTCCTTCATTCTCAGTTTACTTTAATTGGTTTCATAGGAACCTATATAAATCCTCAAAAATAGCTGCTACTATTGACAAAAATACTCCTAAAGAATATTTCTTGTG
Organism: Lathamus discolor; assembly: GCF_037157495.1. Taxonomy (NCBI): domain Eukaryota; kingdom Metazoa; phylum Chordata; class Aves; order Psittaciformes; family Psittacidae; genus Lathamus; species Lathamus discolor. The sequence continues at coordinate 46,586,344 of NC_088884.1, read as the reverse complement.
GCACCTTATACCTGGGGTCTACAGGCTTATCAATTTGTGCCTTTTTACTTGTTTTCCACAAAGTAAAATCAAGTAAATTCTGAAGATCTCTATGGAAAGTACCGTAAGTCATGATCAGTGACAAAAAACATCATTACACTATTTTGTAACATTATTGCTTTTGTAAAACTTTTAAACTGAGGTTTTATTCCCAAGGATGGCACAGCAAAGACTGGGAATACTGTGAATACATCAGGTTCCACTTTGAGCCTCCCCAAGGCTGAACTGAATTTTATCTGAAGAAAATTATTTGATGTTTACCATGCTGGAAGGCTAATGATGCTGATCTAAGAACACAAGACAGAAATGTTTAAGGCAGAGAATATCATTTACTGACGTTAATGGGTTAACAACTCTTAAAATGTTGGAGATTTTTCTTCTCTGTGAGTGGAAGTTGTGGAAGTGATGGAATAGTGGAGGAAGAAGTCATTTGTAGGAACAATGAAAAGAGGTGGAGCCAAAAAAATCCTTTACATTTCCAGAGGAAATGGAGAAAAGCAGCAAGCTACTTTCATATATTTTTTAACTATGACATACTTGCAGCTCCTCCCAATTTCTGTGATATAAACTATGCCCACATTTAAAGTCTAGTTCCAAATGCTAAAGAAGCATTTTTGTTTGTTTCAAATACAGGAAAACATTATATTTGTTAAAGTAACTGGGTGAAGAAATAGAGATTTCTTTTAATTTTTTTCTGGGTTCTGCAGAAGTCTGCTGAGATTGTCACCTTAGCTGTTGTTAGCCTGAGAATATTTTGTAAATTTTTTATTTTAATTTCTTGTTCAATTTTGGAATGTTATCAAACATGAAGTTAGAATATTATATTATGTTTATGAACTGAAATTTACATTTCTATTAATTGGAAATACATTTTCTTATATATTTTACCTATATATATACTAGTCATAAAATCATCACTGGATCAGACCATTCCATTAAAGAAATATCATTTTTCAAGACTCTGGGGTTAGAAAAGAGTGTTTTATAAAAAAAGGAGTTGTGCAAATATTCTAAAAATGAACCCCAAGACATATTCTCTAATCACATATTCTCTAGACTCATATTCTCTAATCAATAAGTATGATGCCTGAATATATGCAGCACATGCTCTCACACAGCAGTCACATCCAAGACTGGGATTCATAAGGAAGTATGAAGACTCAGCTCTAATTCTCCCTGAATGAGCAAAACAGTGATACAATTCAGTTTAAAAGAAAGAAATTAAATCCTAAATCAAAAGCCGAAGACGCACATTGAACTTCCCTGGTCCTGGGATGTTAACAATTTCAGCCCCAGACAAACCCCCTCATACCTCCACCTCTGCTTGGCTATAGGGAATTCTGAGTACAGTACAGTGTCAAATACCACAGGAAATACTGAGCCCTCAAAGAGTTCATACAGATTTTTGTTTCTCTACCAACTACATTCAGTGGTAATCTCTACAAGCAGGTTCACACTGGCTTAATGTTTCGGTTTTATTGCATGAGCCAATCTTTTGTGCTTCAAATTTCTGCAGCTTCTAGATACTATGAATGAGGTTGATGTAATTTTTCCCCCCCCCCACAAGAAAGCAGTGATGTATTTGAATTTGCAGTGACTGAAATAAGTAAAAATATATACAGGTTGAGAATACTGGCTGTGTATTATGCTCTCTCCAATAGTCTGCATTCAATTTCTGAGATGCAGCTACCTTGGCTTCTGCTATTTTTTATTAGAAATGTTCCTCTTCAGTAACTTCTGATATATTTGCCTCAGTGTCTTGTCAATCTGATTGTAGTCAGGAATCTTTTGGACTGAAAATAACTCAAAAGTCTGAAAATTACTCACATATGTGGAGGTTGTCTATGGAATTTTAAGTTGCTGTTCAGGCTATGAAAACCCCTAAATTTTCAGTCCAGGTTCTGTATAATGCCTTTAGCGACTGTGGAAAGTGAATGCGAAGGAAAGCAGCACGTCATGGTTTTATTATGAAGGAGTACTGAAGAATTTTCCTGGAATAAAAGTAAGGTTAGAGAAGGTCTCAGCTGTCCTTTGATGGTAAACAACACATTTTTACTGTGAGTCAGAGAGTACTTTTTACTTTGAAGGGATGAGCTGTGCTACTCCCCGTGTTCAGAGCAAGGATAGGGGACAACACCTCTTCCCACACGATCCTTTTGAAGAAAAGGAAATCAAGTGCACAGTTCACATGCAAGGCACGGCATGTTTTGAGACTCACAACATCTCTGTATGTTATGGGACCAGGGCAAAAATACAATATAGGTTACTAACATTTCTTTCTCAGTGACTCAAAGACACAAAGGGACTCAGTCACCACAGAAAAGTCTTCTTGGGAGCTACTTTGTTGTACCTTGTGTTTACACATGACCACAATAGTCAAAATGTCCCTTACACAAAGAAGTTCACCAGATGAGTGCTTCAAATGTATGAATTACATCTTTTAAATCAGATACTGCAGAAGTAATGACTTCTGATTAGGATCTTCAGATCAGAATTTCCACTTTTCTGTGACGAAAGATTCTATACTGAATAACAGAGGATTTTGCCTTTTTCTTCTTTGGAAATCAGCAAGTTATTTGAAAAAAAACCCCCAAACAAATCACAAACAATCCCATCAGTTCAGATTGGTCATGCTTTTATGTGACAAATAAGCCCTAAGACTTAAACACAACAGATAATGGGAACATGTTTAATTTTCTGCTCGCAAAAGAATGCACTGTAGGCAAAATACAATACAGCAGGCTAATCTTGCCTATGAATTACATTACACTAAAATTTAATATATAAATTTTTATAAATTTAAGTCACTCATTTTGTATACAGTGTAGGTAGAAGCAAGAATAAACCTGCTGTTCAGGTGAAGTGCATACTCAGTAGACTTTCTTTTAAAGCCTCATTTTTATATTCAGCATGATTTTCAAGCAGGAAAAATATATATTCAACCTCAACAGTGTTTTTTGCAAGCTTACAAAAGTAATGAGAAAAGTAACAAAAGTTTTGAAGTAAATATCAGTATAAAAATGGAAAATATGTGATTATTTTATATAAAATCCTGCAAAGACTGAATTCTCAGCTTCTCTAAGTCATTACTGTTGTAAACCAAGTCATTCTGTTGTCTGAGCCTTTTTTCCTTTTTTTTTTTTTTTTTGTTTGCTTTTTGTTCTTTTGCCGCTTATGTTGCAGCACTTACGAAACCATGCGTTGATGACATAGAGCAAGACTATGAAGTATAGGAGGGAGTTATCATGTAGCTGAGCTCTCCTGAACTGAAAGTTAGGTAAGGTCAGAAGATGAAGTACCAAAAAATTTGAACCTATTGCTATGATAACCTAGCATCGATTTCAAGACAGAAACCCCCTCATAAACAAGGCTACTTGTACCTTTACTTATAGATATCTGTGTACTGTAAAAATAAACATTTTTTTCTTAATTTTATTACAAAGAGTGTATGCATCTCCATGAGGGAGTCCACCTTCAGTAACTTGAATATCCTGATACATAAGTCAGAAAGAAACAAAACACTGCTAGCCAAAGAGGTATTCTATACCACAGTACAACATGCCCAGGGAGGTAACTGGGAGTTACCTGGAAGGGCTGTTCTTATCACTCACTCCCCTCCCCTTTTCTCCCTCTTTCTTTCCACCCCACACCTCCCCCCCCCCCGCCCCCACCCTCAGCTCCCACAGGGATGAGGAGGAGAATCGAGAGAATGTAACTCCTACGGGCTGAGATAAGAACAGCCTAGTAACCAAGGTATAACTCAAATCACTACTGCTACCACCAATTATAATAATGATAAAAGAAAATAACAAGAGAAGAGAATACAATACCACCACCGAACGAATTTGACCCCCCCCAAAGAGAGCCCATGCCCTTCCAAGTAATTCCCTGTTCCCTCCCTGGGCATAACGTACTGTGGTATGGAATACCTCTTTGGCTAGCTTGGGTCAGGTGTCCTGTCTCTGCTTCCTCCCGGCCTCCCCTCGTCCCTGAAAGTGCACTGAAAGTGCAGTGACTGATCAGGATACTGCACAGGAGTAGTGCTGGTCAACAAGAATGCCCTAGTTAATTTGGGAGGTGTATTCACTGTTAAATATACATTAGTAAGAACTTTATTTTCACCTCTGATAGATGAAAATAAGACTTAGTGGTTATAGAGTGCTTAAGAAAATGTTGCAAAAGCTGGTGCCCAAATTTCAGTGTGTGGTTGCATTATCCTCTACCTTGGAAGTGTCGCCTCTGATGTATCAGTTTATATGCTAATCTACAGGCATAGTTATGCTGTTTCCCATCTGTCCTTTTGGCCTTGGGGAAACAAGGGTGTCATCTGCCATGTCTTGCAGGTCATCTAATTGTGTGCCATTGAATTTCTAGTCCAAATTGTGCTACAGAAGTTTATGGTTGTTTCTCTAGTTCTCAATCTGGTCAGATGTATGCTGCCACCACTGACTGGCCTTTGCAGGCTAGAACCACATTTCAGACCAGAATCCAGTCCATAGCAGTTTTCAACTTTGACTTTAAAATTATGGCTATACATTACTCATTGGCAAATTCTGCTTCATCTGTGAGACAAGGCTATTCAGAAATTTAACAGCTCATCTTGTTGACAACTGTGCAAGTTCAGGATGTATTATGATTCAGTACCAACTTGGGACAGTAGGTAAGAGTACACTTCAAGGTTCACTGTGGTATGCTGCATGGATATTATGGTTAATAAAGTGAGGGAAGCACCTGTAATAGCTTGAGGATGGATGTTAATATTTTCCTAGACCTGATATATCAGTGTGGTTCTTCCAGGGTCTCTGGTTTATGCTCTGTATTTTTTGTTAAACTGCCATTTGCAATGAATTGGTTAAAAAAAAATTAGAATAGATTTCAAAACAGAAACAAAGACTGTGCAGGAGAAGGTAACATAAAAATTCTTTGGGCATGAAAAGTTAAGGCCCCAGTCAGCAGCCCTGCTTAACAATGGCAGAAGGGATATAAATGTACTTTGTCTAGAGAATTCCCCAGATAATTGTCACCTATTCTGAAAGAGCAGTCAACAAGTGCTCCTGTGCAGTGAAGCACAAGAGTTGGGGAATGGTGAGAACAGGCTAGCTCTGGAAACCAAGCATCAGAATCAGTTGCTAACATCTTAACAGATGATGCACCATAAAAAGCTAGATTGACTCTAGCCATCTCTCAGTTTACTGAGAACAATGTGGAGTTTAGGAAGAACAAGTGAAGTGAACAGTTTCTTTAGCTAAAACAACTGAACAGGAAATTTTGTCCATCAGCTAGGTCTTACAGATTGAACTTAGGTCACTGTGGAGTCAACCAACTGTGGAGAACAGCTGGTGTGAATGCTTTTTACACTATAGGTACCTAAAATCCAGATATGTCACTTTACCTTGCAATCTGTCATCTGAATATGGCCTCTGCAGATAGACAGGCTTTTACATGGGATGTAGGCAGAAAGGGGTAATCATCTAAGTTTTAGACATATGACAAATACAGGAGAATCGGAACAATAACTAGATATTATTGTCACAGAATAAAAACAGGACTGCATTTGTGCCCAGTAGGTTTCTAAATGGGACCATGAAGGACCTGCAGTTGAAAAAGCTTTTGGGTGGCTCATGGGTAGATCTGTGACCCATCTGGAATTTAGCTTTCCCTGGTTTGCCTGTTCAGCCGGAAGTACAAGTGGACAGTGGTACAGAATTTACCTCATGTCTTGAGTGAACTAAAATAACAAAGCAACCTTCTCCTCACCCCAGCACCCCCAGAAAAACCCCAAACAGCAACTTGGAACCTTTGTGACACTGTAAGTAGTAAAATATGTGGTGACTGTCAAACTGAAGAATTGACTCATGACATTGACTTGAAAGGAAGGTGAATCCTCAGGTTGCAATGGAAGGCTATGTGACACCTGCAGATTCACTGACTACGACGTTTTACTTATTTCATATTGGGTATACGCTGGCAGAGAAGTAAAATTGTAACAGTTATCTGGTATTTTCACTGAACTTGTGACAGTCTTGCCAAGAGATGCATAAGTTGTGTTTGACTGGGGAGAACATGCCACACATAAATCTCTTTTCTCTAGGGACACACTATGGTGAATCAGCAGCGATCTTTTAGAAAAAATCTTTGAATTGATTATCACTCTTTTGATGCATAAATGTTCAAGGGGTTTCTTTCATCCTTTTTATTTAATACTATTATGTGTGTGAGAGAGGGAATTGTTTCTTGGCTGCTGGAGGATAGTACCCCACTTTTTAAGGAAGGAGACCTCTGTGGCTTGTGGAACCAAACCCAATTCTCTTTTCTGTTCTTTCGCAAGATTCTGACCGGGGACTTCGCAAATGAACTGAAGAATTACAGAGGCTCCACTATTCATTTATCAAGTGTATTGTACCCTTCATTGCTCTGTTTCTGATAGCTTGTTTTTAATCTGTGCTGGTTTTATTACTAGTATTCCGGTTGTGGGATTTCTTTGTGGATAAAAGAAAGTTCTTGACCTTGGTTATCTATTTATGACAGTAGAGGGTTTTGGCCTGGATCAATGTTTTCTTCATTATTTTTATAGTTTCAGAATAAGTCATGTTTAAAGATTAATGAGAATCTTAACAAAAGCTTCCAAGCAGTCCTCAGAGCTGATTTCCACCTGAGTATTAAATATTTTGATCCTGACTGACCAGGGTCTCTTTGCTTATGTATTGCATATTTACCTCTTTCCTAGCCCTTTATATTATTGGTACATCCTACTTGACATTAATTTATTTTCACCTATGACAGGCCATCCTTCGTTTAAATCAGTCTTATCAATTGTAAATTGTTACCTCCTGAGATTTTGACATAATTGTTGTCAAGCTTTTCTCTTGGATTTTTTTTTTTTCCCAGCTCTATACAGAGAGTGAAATGAAGCCTTTGCAAATTGTTCCTTTCCACCCTGACTACATTAACTCTTTCAAACTTAGAGGACAGAGAGGCTGACAAAAAATGGTATGATTACCTGGAAACTGTATGAATGCTATCTGCAAATTATGTACAGAATGGGAATCGACTTTATGATGGATTTCTTGGACAAACCTCACAATTGCGATTCATCTGCGAAAACCCTAATGTTGTTTGGAAATAATTTGTGTTTATTTCTGCATGATTCCAATAATGTAGAAGTCTTTCTTTTCTGTTATCTTTCTTTTTTTAAACACTAGATACTTTACATATGTTTATATGATGAATAAAATGCTTGTATATGTATGTGTCTCAGTGAATGTTAGGAAAACAGTTTGAAACTAAGCATGTCTACGTAGTTCTTCTGTATTTTCTCCTACTGCTGAAATAAGTGGTACTCTTTTTGCTTCTTTCTGTGTCACAAATAGCTTTGTTCATGTTGCCTTGACCTATGTTCTCTAGTCCAAATGGGCAGACACTTCTGAATTTGCATATTATTGAGATTATTGAAGATTACTGCATATTTTGTGATTTGGTCCTGTTATGGCTTGCTTATTTTAATTCTGGATTTACATAATCTTTTGAGTTGTGAGGAAGGTGACAGTTTGTAAAAATCTGTAGAATTTGCTTTTTGCATTCAAGATAGCATAGTTACTTTAAAAAGATAACAAACAAAATGAAACAAAGAAGTCTTAGCAAATTAATGAAAATCACCAGGGTGCCAGTAAAAATTATGCAAAGTAGTTTTGTCCTTGCATGGTGCCTCTCTCTCTTTCCTTCCTTCCTTCCTTTCCCCCTCTCTCTTTCTCTGCTTGCTGATAAAACAGATTCTCTAGCATTTTTCTTTCTGCAGAATAAGAGTCTGACCACATATAGAATCATAGAATCATAGAATAGTTAGGGTTGGAAAGGACCTCAAGATCATCTAGCTCCAACCCCCCTGCCATGGACAGGGACACCTCACACTAAACCATCCCACCCAAGGCTTCATCCAACCTGGCCTTGAACACCGCCAGTGATGGAGCACTCACAACCTCCCTGGGCAACTGATTCCAGTGTCTCACCACCCTAACAGGAAAGAATTTCCTCCTTATATCCAATTTAAACTTCCCCTGTTTAAGTTTTAACCCATTACCCCTTGTCCTGTCACTACAGTCCCTGACAAAGAGTCCCTCCCCAGCATCCCTATAGGCCCCCTTCAGGTACTGGAAGGCTGCTATGAGGTCTCCACGCAGCCTTCTCTTCTCCAGGCTGAAAAGCCCCAAGTTCCTCAGCCTGTCTTCATACGGGAGGTGCTCCAGTCCCCTGATCATCCTCGTGGCCCTCCTCTGGACTTGTTCCAGCAGTTCCATGTCCTTTTTATGTTGAGGACACCAGAACTGCACACAATACTCCAGGTGAGGTCTCAGGAGAGCAGAGTAGAGGGGCAGGATCACCTCCTTAGACCTGTTGGTCACACTCCTCTTGATGCAGCCCAGGATACGGTTGGCTTTCTGGGCTGCGAGCGCACACTGCAGCCAGCTCATGTTCATTTTCTCATCATATCTGGGAAGTGCACTGAGTTCACTAATCTCGTTACTGAAATCTGTGGGGCAGATAGGTAATGGGTACTCCCTGTATCTTGCTCTTTTCTTGAAAGGACTTTACCATATGCTTGTGAGTTTTGCATTGAACTGTGGAGATTGCCTTTCTTTTTCTGTTGTGGTAACCGGCCAGGTCAGTGTTTGTGTAAGTTGTTTCTAAGAGATATCCCAGCCGACATACACCATAGGTCCTCATGTTATAACTTATTTACATCCACACTGAATGGTGAAAGAGTCTGTCAGGCATAGCATATTCCACGAGCAGTTACACATGTTTGACAAACCTCTCTCAGTGGTAGTTGTGCAAATTCTCTTTTTGGTGGAAACTGAGTGGGAATACTAGATATGGTTGAATTCACCATGGGTTCTCTGAGGAAATCTAAGCACAATATAGAATCAGAACCTGCATGGAACATCTGACTGAAAGTAGGAAGAGTTGTGATAGAAAGAAATTATAAGAAATCAATGCAAAATTGGGACAAGTATAGCTCATATGACCAGTGGGTATATATCAAAGTTGCAAAGGAATTGGGCATCATATATAGGGACAGCAGAACTGATGCTTGTCTGCTAAACTTGCCCTGGTGATTTTTAACCATACTATCTGCAATAATAATTAAAGTCTGGGAGATTTTCTCTGGAGGAAATATCTACTAGATGCATCTGCAGCTCTGATTCTGTTATGCTCCCTGCTTCCAGAGCTAGGTAATACTGTTTGCGCACTGTAAATGACATCCACTGCTGCTAGGTAGGTATATGGCTTGCAGACCTCTCCGAAAGTGATGAACATGGTCACCTCACTGGCACTGACCCCCTGTGCTGCAACAATTTGCTTTTGTCAAGCATTCTGACAGCTTTTATTCCTCCCCTCATCTTTGCCTGTGTCACAAGCTCTGTCTGTTGGAACAAACTCACACAGTGAGCTTGATACATATGCTGAAAGACTATGTCAGCTGAAACCCTGGAACAGTGCATATCACATATGGCTCAGGCAAACTGAAAATGGACTGAGCAATAGGAGGTCATTACCACCAGCATCAAGAATGCTTTTGGTTTATCCATGACTCCTGGGATGTGGCACTGTGCAGCAGCTGTCAGGATGTTTGGAGACAATGTAGAGCCTAGGAACTGCAGCTTTGATGTTGACAAGTCATGGTAGTGCAGGCCATCAGGCCTGAACACTGCTTATGCAAGAGCAGTCTATGTTTGACAATGCAGCTGTGTAGTGTAGGGTAACTAACTAGTTGGTCATTTTATTTAAGCTCTAATTCATTCATCAGCCATCTGTAACAAATAAGATATTAAGAGAAAACTTTTCATGAAACATTGTTTTAAATTTTCTTCTAAAGATATAAATTGTTGTTGCTTGAGTTTGTCATACATTTGGCAATGACGTATTATAACCATGTCTTCAGCCTAATTTTAACACATACACTTTCAGGAGCTGGAAAAGTGAGGATATAAACCAATAGAATATAAACCACAACAGACTAGAAAAGGGAACTTTGATGTACCTGAGAACTATTTAATAAATCAGAATTAAATAAACTCTGGAGCTAAACACTTAAGAAAACATATTCGGCAACCAAATAAAGACATTTTGTTCTGTGAAGAGAACCAAGTGAAAGAAAGCTATGTACATCATTTGTGAAAGCTTATTTTTAATCACATACAGCTTTGAGTCCTAAAGTTACTTTTCATACTAACATTTAACACTCACTATTAAAATCTTAGGCTTCCAGCAGCTGTTGCTAAGATACCAAGACAGTCATCAGTGCAATAGCTTTGAAGTATTAGCTCATAAAGTCTAGTCTGGATAATTTTACCATTTATAAGATACATTTTGATTCTTTGCAGCTTTATAAGAAGTTGCATTATGCACACTGTCAAAAGCTGTTAGTAAGATACTTATTGTCTGTTTTTGTGCAATAAGATGAGGATTTTGACAGTCAAAGGCAGCCGAATTAATTGCTTTCCCATGAATGAAAATGAAATGATATCACATTGGTTTTGAGGAGTTAAAATTTGTGAATTCTTTTCTTGTGGTACTGCCATCTTTTCATTAATATTTAATTTGAGTTATTAAATAATTACATTATTTTTATTTAAGACATATGTGCAAATGTTTTCAATGCTTGTGGTGGTTACAGTTTGTCATTCTTACTGGTGCTGTTCTCTGAAAATAACCTGCTTTAAAGGCCACTGAGATAAATGTATTATTATTATTGACTGCATTTTGTATTGTCGTGTTGTCTCTAGATTTTAAAGCTTTTCTGCCAACTCTCCAATTTAAATTATTTCACCCCTGATGTCAGACACGTAGTAAATTGTAAACAGTACTTCCTCTCATTAGGACAAATGTTACTTAATGAAGACATGAGAAGAATGGATGGAAATGGAATGGTATTCCTCCACTGGGAATGCTCAGATATCTTGTTTATTAGGAAACATGCTGAACTAACTGGGACTCTATTTTCTATCACCATGTGATGTAGGGTGACATTTTGAAAAGCTTTCTTTACCAGTTATAAAGACCTCGGTGAATAGTTTTGTTAGAATCCTTAGTGTCATTGAAATACTAAATGCTTGTTCACAGTTTCCTGATTCAGACATAACTTCCCAGATGTCCCAAAACAGTGGTGTACTTCAGCAACCTTTACAACATTAATCTTTGTTCACCTCTTTGCAGCTGGATTTCCTAACACCTTTGCCAATATTTTTATTGCTGCATGTAACATCTGTTAAGCACTGTGGGTCCGGGATTCCAATAATCTAGAAGTTTTGAATGCTGACAGGAGTGAGATGTCCTCTGTTAGAGAGAATGATAGAAACTTTAATGTAGTGTCTAAGTATTTCTGCTTCATAACTGTTACTATCTTAGCCACAGCAAGACAAAAACTACTGCTACATATTTTTTGGATGTGACCATACAGAAATAGACCAGGCAGGTCTATGACTCAAGCAAACACATTACAGATGCATTTTATCTTTCAAAGGACATGTTAAATGTCTTCACTTATAAGGACAAACAATCTCATTAGTGAATTGCCAGCTTTATCTGGAGCAGTTTGCATGAAAGCAGCCATGTACTTTCTGCACTGTCAGGTAAATGCCACTGGTAGATGTGAGGTTCTTGGAGACTCAGTTACAAGGTCAAATCAAATTTCTATGTCCATGTAAAGCAGCATACAAGAGTCATGTTTGAGACTATGTTGCCAGCTGTTGTCTGTGTGACACCATGGCAGAAGAAAACAATCCAAGTGGCATTATTTGACCTGTATATGATGCAAGCAGCTGTGTGTTTTAATACACAGGCCTGCACTAACAAATAGCAGAGGTGTAATTACTCTTCTTGGTGTGTCCCAAAGCCTGCCAAAACTGTCATATGAGAGTCTACAGGTCTACAGTGAAAAGGGAGGTCCCAGGTGAAGCCAGGAAGTAAGTCAGTAGGTCAAGGTCATAAAATAAATCATAGGCAGGCACAAACAATCCTACAACACTGCTGAGGCAAGACCCAAAGGCAAACAAACTGCTTGAGCTTAAATGTAGCCTTTGAACACAAAGAGGAAAGCTTCCAGTGCAACTCCATAGCGCTCTTTCTCACAGAGCTCTTTCATCAGTCTGATCCGAGGTCGAATGGCTGTGCCATAACAGAGCTGTCATAGGCAGCCAGACACTTGGGCTGGGGGAATGAGATCACACTCCTGGCTCTGACTTTCTCTCTAACTGCTATATCACTTTGAACGTAAAAAAGGAGACTTTTATTCTGGAATTGTTTTTGCAGTCATGATGGTTTGGCTTACCTGCAATGATGCAGGTGAATACAACAGATTATCTTCACTCAGGATAAGAATAAAAATGACTGGACTCTTTAAAGAATAACTTGATCAAGAACTGCTACCTAAAATAATGAAATCTGGAAAAGAAGTAAAATTGTACAAAGGCTTTAAAAAAGTTCAGAATGTTATAAAGCATATCTTTTCCATAGAATATTTTGGAGCCCTTGTTTTTTTTGGGTTTGTTTTGTGGTTTGTTTCCCTTTCCCACACCCCACCCCCCCACCCCCCCCCCCCCCCGTATTTTTTAAGAGTGAAAAACAAGTTGCTGAAATTCTCCATTTTACTAATATTGAGGACTGGAAGATTCTAAGCATCTTAGTAATGTCATTTTAAAAAGATACTTCCAAATTTATTTTGAATTGGCAATCTATAAATAATTGGATTTTTCCCTTGGGGTAGTTTAAAGAGTTGCCATCTATGTTTTCATTCTCACTTTCATCAAGTAAAGCAATAGAAAATATCAATCAAGTTGCTCTTTTGAGTACCAATCAATCTAGGGAACTGCAGGAAATAAATTCACTCACCCTGAAAGTGATATTGTCAGTCAGAAAATCAAAAGGCAGGTTTCAAATGATGTGCACCTTGAGCACAATACACACCACATATGCCTGACATTTACTGAATGATTCATGATTTCTATATCTTCCCTCCTTACTAAGAAAATGAGGTAAAGATTGAATGAATAATAGGTGGCTAAGGTGAATCTTCAGCAGACAACTTATTACTGAATTCAAAGAAAAGGAGGAATGAATTTTTCATAAAGTCAAGATTTAATGGACAGAATAAGCAACATTTATTTTGAAGCATTTCAAAATTGACAGATAAAAAGACTGACTAAGTAAACAGTAACATAGATGCCAGAAATACAAAGGAGAAGTCCCTTTGAGACTAGAGAAAGTAAAGAAAAATATTACACCACCATGATCTAATCCAAGGAGCTCTAAATTCGGTTGCAATGTCCCACTGGATCTGAAGAATTGGGTTGCTAGCACACAGGTTTAACAATTGAATCCACATCTAATACTTCAAGGCTTATACATGTAAATTAATATTTTTCTTCCTTCTGTCTGGAAAGATCTCCTGTGCCATTTCATACTGTGGTCCTGCATGTTGAGCTGCCTTATCTCAGGAATTCACTTGGTTCGGTTTCTTTTCTGTCACTTGCTTTGCTATGAATAATACATGTGTACAGACTAAGAATTCCTACTCCATTTTTCCTTTAAAATAAGTTAATTATTCAATCTCGTTCACCACAGTTTAACTGCCACTGTGAATAATTGTTAAACGAGAGTCCATTTCGTGAGCTCAGAGATTCATGTTGTGAAGACAGAAATTTGATAAGCTTGTTAAAGGGTAATTGTTAACCAAATCGGCTATGTTCCTTATGTTGCAATTTCTTGATAATAGCATATAAACAAGCCATGCTGAGAGTCTGTTTTAAAAATCAGTTCTTCCCCCCACCCTTTTCTCTTTGTTTTGTTTGTTTTTTTTTTTTTTTTCCTTTTCTTTTAATTTCTTTTTGTATTCTTATTCAGTATGGTTTAGCAAATGCTGCATGTTGTGGGCAAATCCCCAGCTACTATTCCAGATGCTTTAGAAGCTTTGAGTTTGCTGAAATCTGTAATGGTTATTTGCTGTTGGAAAACCTCAAAATCAATGAAGAATGATCTTCTAAATTTTCATTTTAGGATTCAAGAGCAGGAAACTTTGACAATACATTAAAGTATTGGACTAAAACATTTATTAATCATTGTATCCAGCTGCATTCTTGTGGCAGAGGAGACATCCTCTATAGCTTTAATAGCTGGTTTAGCCCTAGAGTCCCTCTGCGATCCCTTTTAAAAGTCTATTTCTTACAAAAAATAAGTCTGAGCTGAACATAGTCTGTGCCAGTGCCAAAACAAACAGAAGCAGTCTTTCGCCATCTTCATCAGTAACATGGGTTCTTCATGCTTTTGAGAATCACAGGAATCTTTGCGTTATTTCTAAACTCTGTCTAGGTGATTATGTAAATGTAACTAGCTGTATGTCCTCCTTTTGCTAGTATTGCCATTGATCTGCTGTTGGTAAAGCTGATTTCTTTCATATTTCAGAAGCCTGAAAAAATGTAAGTAAAAGTATCTTTTGAAAACTGGGCTTGTGTGTCAAGATTCACATTTGGTTTATAGGTCTTCCTTAAGGCCTCTCAGTTTTCAAAATAATATTCATCACAGTTGTGACGTTGTCTGTAATCAGACCTTAACTATCTTCTCTTTAGCTGAGATAAACATAATCCTTGACCTGATCCTGGTGATAATGTATGAAAGTGAGGAAACAAAGCAAAGGAGAGGAACTAATTTACAGCACACCCGTGTTGTGTTTCCTGTGACTCACAGAACAATTTCGAAGCTTGAGCAAGTGTGCTTTCTAATTTAAATAATAACTTGTTTCCTTTTTTTTCTTCCTGGAAAATATCTTTTAAAATATCAGAATGATAGAACATCTTGTAAAAAACCTAATTTCTTTCTTAATTTTCCTAGGAATAGAGTTTGTAAAATACATTCAAAGCCTGAATTAAAAAAAGCCTTGATGGGGTGGTTGTCACTTTAACTCAACAACAGAAATGAGAAGCAGGTGTAATCACTTGTATAAAGGACTAAATAATAAATTCTGGACAAAAGAAATAAAATAATCATTATTTTGTAACCTACTGCGAGTGTTTCAGTGATTTGCTCACTTTTGGGGGTTTGTTTGGCTTTTAAAGACTTACTACTAGCTCTCTGTAAAGCTTTGAATGCCTTTTAATGTGTTCAAAGAACTCTGAAGAATGTATGTAGAATATGTATTTTACAAATTTTCTCTCCTTTCTGCAAAAACATTATGTTGACTGCTTTGTCACCTTGCCGAAAAACAGCTTTGCAACGTGACCCCCTTCTTTGTGATGTCGTATTGCTAAGATCCTAAATAGACTTTTTGGTAATGCTGCTTCTTAGTGTTTGCATCATTCTGGTTACCACTGTCACTATACTCTGAAGTAGATTTCCTAAGTTCATGAAGCTGCACTCTATAAGCTTTATGTCTTTAGAAAAGTTTTCAAACATGTCTGACAGAAATAAAAAAATGACAGAAATAAAAGAAATAAAAAAAAAAAAAAAAGAAGAAAACCTGAGCATTTCACTTTCTGTCTAGTCTTTTGGACTTTAAGAGGAAGTTGCAAGGATGATTTAGCCAAGCTGGGCCTCACTGACAGACTGAATCTTCAGAAAATAATTTTGAAAGGAGCTAGCCGTCATATGTATCTGAGCCATTTCTGTATTATTTGTTATGTGTACTCTTCCATGATGTTTACCTCTCTGCTTTCAATAATCCTGATTTCAGCATATTTGTTATTCCTTCCACCTTTTCTCTAGTTCCTTCATCTTTCTATACAGCATAATTTTCCCTGATCACCCCTTTGACTAATAGTTTTTAAACATCCAAACCTGTCTCTTCCAAATCACAGAAATAAATAACCTGGTACAAACCACCAATTCCATTGTTTATCTGACTCTAACCCAGTATGCCTTTGTCTGATTTTCTGTTAAACTATAAAAAATTTGGACTCCATAACTTTGCATTCATGGGATCCTTATGAAACTTGTTAGATCGTTAATCATTGCCATAACAACAAATAAGGAAAGCGTCAGACACAAATTACTATGAAAAGAGACTTTTTATTTTGTTTTGTTTATTCCCAAGACTTGTTTGTGAGTTTATATAAAGTGTGATTTTTCTAGTGAAAATGAATTAGATTCATTTCATGACATCAGTTTCATTCCAAGCATTTATGCATGCCAAAATTAATTTGTTCCAAATAGGTGCTCTATCCAATAGAGTCCTGTGTGACTGCTATGAGGAAAAGACAGAAAATTATTAGGAAAAATCTCTCTGAGTCAGTTACTGAGAGTATTATATACAGCATTTCTTAGTATATTCAAGACACTCAAAATTAAAGTTCAATTCCTTACATTGTACTTACTATTCACAGAATACTATGAATTCATCATTTTCAGGGTGCAAAATGGCTGCAAACTTCTTATTAAATGCTTACTTTAGTTCTTCTCCACTTGCTGTTAGCAAGGCCTTGTTAGGGCAGGTTTCCTAAGCAGTAATTTTGCTGCTTGCCTATCTGAATTACATCACCCATAACTCAAAATAATGCAGAATTGGTAAGTTGATGGCATGTGTTTACAGCAGCATAAATCTTGGTGAGTATTTGAAAGTCCATGAGCACATTCACAAACACCTGACTGTTACCTGAACTGCCATTAATAATGTAAAACACCATGAAGAACTTAATCAGAATTATAGTCTTCAATTCCTCAATTTGATTTTCCATCTGTCAATTCTACTGCATTTGCCCAGGGAAGTGGTAAATGCTCCATCCCTGGCAATGTTCAAGGCCAGGCTGGGCAGAACCTTGGGTGACATGGTCTGGGGTGAGATGTTCCTGCCCATGGCAGTGGGGGTGGAACTAGATGATCTTAAGGTCCTTTCCAACCCTAACTATTCTATGGTTTTATGATTCTATATTAAGAATGTCTGAGTACAGGAGCTTTTTTTTTTCTGGCTCTAATTACAACCCTATGGAAATCAAGTGGTGATGCAATGACCTCTAAAACTAATAGTGCAAGTTATGTGTTTTCTATGGTCTCTATTAAATGCTAGTATACCAGCAAGTAGCAGAAATGATTGCGCTATAATTAAAAGTCTGTGATTTGCAAAATATTACAATGTAAATTTATAATTGTAATTTAATTGACTTTCTAAGCAAAAATATGGGGACACTTGAAACTGTTCATCAATGATGTTTCAAAGGGTTCTGTACTCAGAATGGTAGTCTATTACCATGCCATGAACTCCCAAGCACTGATACCATAGACACAGTATAGAAAAGTGATGTAGGCTGCAAAAGAAATAGGAGAGTGCTTGACATATATCTAAAATTTAATTTTTCTTTAAGATTAATTTGAAGCATTTTCCCTCCTCAGTCTACAAATACAATAAAGAAATCAGCAGTGAGGTCCAGTCTAAAAGCACTTCAGAAGCAGAGTACTGTTGATTTAGTGTATTTCATGGAGAAATACCTTAGAGAAATACTGGATCAACTTAAGGGGATATATATGATGAATGAAAAATTCTTTTTTCTTTCCCCTGGAGAACAATGATTTCTGAAAAACAGTTGTGTGCAGAAGAACTTCTCTGCAAATTAAGAACACTGGGAATTGAATTTTCTTATCAAAAACTACCTCTAACTCAGATTAGGGGCAGTCAGTGTCAAGTTCAAGATGGGGAAGAGAAATCCATCCAGGAAGACTTTGCCTGAGGCAAAGTGAGTTAGTGGAAAGCCAGACCACGGCTAGAGGCATCCCATGATGTCTTTTCTCAGTTAAGCTAGGTTTTAACATATTTATGTCCAAAAAGATGTTTCTCCTTCTGATGTTATGACACTAAAGAAGACACAGAATAATCAATCATGGGTGAATATATCCAATTTCTTACAATGCACTCTGAAGTCATTTATGGTCAGCTTTGAGAATTAGTTCTTTTAAACAGGGTATTTCTATTTCAGTCAGAAAAGAGACATCAATTTCAATGGGATTAGGGCACCACATACAGAGTAACTCTAGTGACAAATGGAATAAACCGCAATATGATCATTTAATGTTTGAAATATTTTCACTGAGGTACTTCCTAAGAATCTTGAGTTGCTGCAAGAATTCAGGCAGGAGAAGAGCCCATCTCCAAATGCTATGTTAAATTATATCTTGCTATCTACTGTCACACATGCAAATAGCAAAATCAGGTAAAGGCAGCATCAATGGGAATTTAGGTAGTAGGAAACTAGTTGTAAGTCAAAAGAGGGCCCTTCCCAAATCCTAGTAACCCAAATATTATTGACCTCTTGGATCTAGGTAACGTGCACTGGAGTAACTTTGAATTTTATTATTCTGGAAACACACAGGTTGGCTTTTGCCAATAACGACTGGAAAAGTCTTTACTTGCTTTTGGAATCAATCTTGGATGTCTTTTTATTCATTACAAAAATGGGCCTCTGATCCTTGACTGAACCTCTGGGTTTTGCTACAGTGCAAATAACAAAATAATGGTCTACTCGGTACTGAATTTTTTCATCCAGCAGGATTGGTATATTAGTGTACAGTGTATCCCACTTCCATTATGTCTCCTCTCACCCAAGAAGAAGCTATTCAAGCTAAACAAAACAGTTTTTAAATGCAAGGAAAAAAATTCAATACCTTCATAAAATATATATCACACCAGGGAATTCCCTCAGCTCCTCTTCTCACTTCATTTGCATTGGATGTACTGGGAAAAACAGACATCCAAGTTCATGCAATTTTGTTGCAGTGAGGTATATCAGGTATTTGAACAAGGGATATAAAGAAAAAAAATCCAGCTCAATAAGTAGTGGATACATTTTTAACCTTTTTTTTTAACTATCCTAGTTTCAAATGTCAGTCAAGTCAGTCTTTTTCTATGTTTCACTAATGTTATAAGGCTTACAGATAAATTTAAGTTGGGATGATAAAAAAGATTCTCTTTCTCTCGTTTGGTAAATGAAAGGGAAAAAGGAGAAAGAGAGGGATATAGAGAAATTGATGCTTCACATAAATTTCTTAGAGTTCTTACTTTTCAAATAAATAACTTAAAAACCAAATAAAAATAAAAAAAAACCCAAAACTCTTCCCATGCCAAACTTTCACCGGGTAAAGCAGTATAAATATATTCCAGTATAGGGTAGTAGTGTTTGTGGAGACAACTGCATGCTTTATGTGGGATATGAGTATAGAGGATAAGTGTAGGTTTTCTCACTCTTAAAAAGTTACTAATGCATATTTTAAATGATTGAAGCATACTTTCTAAAAAGGAGAAGAAATACAGACTTACCATCTTCTGATGTCAACAAGTATATTTCATTAGGTGTGTAACAAGAAAGAATTGACAGACTATTCAGACTATACTTAAAATCTGGTAAAAAAAACCAAACCCAAACAAATGTATATTGGAAAAGGGAAATATTTAGTCATTATGTCTAGTTTAAAATGTAGGAATATCCATGGGTGTTCATATGTAGTGGAGTATATTTTTTCTAACCCAGCCATTGTTAATATATGCAGAGTTTAGGGAGTTTACATGTGAACAAAATTGCTTTAACCTCTGCTGAGGTAACTTGTGTTATAGAAAACAGACTTATCTGTAACATAAATATCAGGCAAGAAAACTTGAATTAAAAAAAAAAAAAACAAAACCAAAACCAAAATCCACACCCCCCTCCCAAAACAACAACAACAACAAATGAAACCATAAAAAAACCCAACAATGAAACCCAACAAACCTACTAACCAAGAAGCCTAACAAATTTTTCATGCTGGCTCTGACATGAATCTACTTTTGATCTCATAGTGTCACCTACCTTCAGTGAGCAAGATTGTCAAGGAATCTTGATATCTTCTTAATACTTACTAACTTTAACTGCTTTGTGTTCAGGTAGGTGTTTATTCATGTGATAAGGATGGTTCTGTGCCCAGAGTTGCATTTGGTATGGATTAGGCTTTGCAGCTGGCCTGGAAGAAACCTGCTTCCTGAGTATATTCTGATTTTTCCTTTATAGAGCCTACTCTGTATGCTAAGTGGTTTAAAAAATCAGAATGGTACATGTCTTGAATAGCTTAAAAAACACTTTTGAAGATTTTATGTGTTAGAATTAGAAGAATTATTCAAGTTGGGGTTGAATGTTCTGCTGTCAATGTGGCTGACGCCTCAAAAAGAATTTCAGACCCTAGTAGTAGCCTAACAGAATTTTTGAAACATTTTATATTCATGAAAACTAAAGAAAAAGATGTCTGAACCAGAAAAAAAAAAAACCTACAATCCTATTGGGTAAATATGTAACATTCTGATTTTTTTTCAGGCATTGAAGGAATATATGTTCTTGCAAGAAAAATATTCCCTGTTACAGTGCGGCAAATCTGACATTATTTAATAAAATATGCTTAAAAGACTGAAAATAGTAATTTTCATTAAAGAAGAGCAGCATTCGTCAATAGCATACTATTTATTTGTCCAATTAAGTTTGGAAAACTACAAACAATGTAGCCATTAATTACCTAAAGAAATAACACTTAGCGCAACTTTAGTACAAATTGCTTCAGGGAAAGCAGGAGAGGAGCCTGGGGAAAGAAATCTTCTGTTTAGGGACAGGCAAAGTCTTTGTGGCCTGAGGTAAGGTTTGAAACAATATTCTCTGACACTGGTTCTCTAACACTTGCCATTCTGTCATGTAACCTCTCCCTCTGGAAAAACTTTTTTGTAGGATTAATTTTTTAAATATGCTTAATTATCTTACAAAACTGTAGAATAGTGATTGAATATTGATTGAAAGTGTATGAATGTTGAACAAGAAAGTTATCTATACTGCAGCTATTATTATAATTCTTTTATTTTACTATTCCTATTTCCCCAATGTATTTTGTTAAACATTACACTGTCCTTTACTTTTCAGTTTATCAGGGAGGAACACTTTCCTATCTTTAGCGGAAGAAGTCTGCAGGTTTTTCCCACAGAGCTGATGTTGCTCCTATACGATTCAGAAACTGATGTCAAGTGCTCTGTCTAGCCAAGGGTTTTGTGAAGCTTCGGTGTTTGTGATTTGGATCACCATAGCACAGCTATGTACAGCAAAGGTTTGTAGGAAATTCTATTGACACAGTGTATCACAACTGTAGAAAAGAAATATCCTGCTAGACATTATAGGAGAGTAAGGTGATTTTATCTAAAATAAACCAGAAACAAACCAGTTTTCCCTCAGTTACCCTCACTCAATCTCACTCACAAGCAACAGGATGTGCCCAGTCTTAGAAGCCTGTCCAGCAGTCAGGCGTCTCAAAGCTTGTCCAGGTATGAAGTCCAGGATCCATCATGATGACATAGTGGAAAAGGGACATGAACTGTCAAGTTCTCCTCATGCCTTTTGGGTTTCTTCAAGCTTGGTGACCGCATGCAGGATGAAGTTATACATTTTTCTTCTGGGATCCTGATGATGGATGCGGATGGCTGATCTGGGAGCCATTAACAAAGGCCATTCAGAGAGCCCTGTCGCTGCTAATGAGCTCTGGGTCCTACCCCATTCCTTCTGATTCCTCTGCATGCAGACATTCCCATTCACACCAGTCTTAGCCTTTCTATTACAATTCTCTGCAGGTTCACAGAATCACCGAAATATCAATAAGCAGAGTGACTTAACCCATTTTTCAGAAAATGAATTCCAGTCTTCCTTATTATACAGTAACGCCCTTTATGGAAAATATGCCTCTATGGTTGCATTTTAAATTACTTAATTAAAAATTATTGGTAAATATACGCAAGTCATACAAGAAAATATTGAAGAGCTACAGGTGTGGGACATAGTGTCTGAATGAGAAGCAACAAACCTGTGAGATTTATTTTCCCTTTGAGACAAACCTGTTCTTTCTAAACAGAATCACTCACGCACAGCTGTGTGCAAGCCAATTAAAATTATTTTTGTAAGGAGATTTTTTTTCATCTGGATCAGAACAATTTCAGTCTCTGTGTGGCAGTTTCCTTGAAAGTTTTGAGCCTCTTAAATGGAATGCAATTTATCAGATCCGACATCATGGAAATGGATGTCTTGAAAAACGTGGAAAGGCTACGGAATAATATTAGCTATCACCTCTTGTTAGCAATATTTTAATCTGCGGCATTTCCTTTGTGCAAAACCCCAAAGTTCTCTGGAGTAAGACCACATGGTAAAAAAAAAATAGAAATCAACACCCCGTCCACCAACCCAAACATCTGAAGGAATAACTTCCATTAGAAAGAAACACCTCTGGGGAAATATTCTTTAGAGGACATAGTTCTTGCTTTCAAATCTGTAGCTCCTCAGAAGAGATTTGTGTAATTGCAGGAAATATTCAAAGAGCCTGCAGGCCTCATTAGCAGCTGGGTCAACATCTACTTGGTTTCCTCTGGCCTATTGATAAAATAGTCTCCCACTGAATAAAATGTTTCCTTAACTAAGGTTTTCCTACATTCTGAGTAATGATTCATTCTTCCTGAGATTTTTTCTCTGAGGAAAAGGAATAGTAGGTTAAATTCAACTTCTCACATACTTCCCCTTTCTTTGTTTTTGGTTTGTTTTGTTTTTTTTTTTCTTTGTGAGTAGGAGGTGGTGGGTTGACCTTGGCTGGAAGACAGGTACCCACCAAGACCCTCTATCACTCCCCTCCTCAGCAGGATAGGAGGAGAAGAAAATAAGACGGGAAAAAAACCTTGTAGGTTAGGATGAAGGCAGTTTAATAAAGCAAAAGCAAGGTTATGCATGCACACAAAGTAATACAAAATATTTGTTCTCTATTCCCATCAGCTAGTGATGTCCTGTGGGGAGTGAAGGTGATAAGATTTGAAGAAAAAAAGAGTTTGGGAATGAGCTCTGGGGCCTTGGTGCTTAACGAGCCCTGTGGCGATGAGTTGGAAAGTTGAAGGACAGGGAAGGTAAACAAGCAAGCCCTAGGAGGATGGGTCAGGATGTACTTGTGGCAGGAATCTCAATTGGAGGCCAGAGGATGTGGGGGTTGTGAGAGGGTCTGCAACATTGTGGTTGGACTATTTACCTGGAGAGTTTCACAGTGGCCAATGAGATTCAATGTTCTATGCAGGTTGGGAAAGTACCGAACAAGGGGATAAAAAGGGCTTGGTGATAATAAATTAGGATTTGAGTCTCTGCATCAACTTGAGTCCATGTTGTGAAATGCCACAATGTCCAGGTGCTTCTCACAGATTAGGGCTTCAGTATGCCTAGTGGTTGTTCTGGAAGACAGCATCATATATAATGAATGCCCCCTCCTTCTATTTCTTTCTCTTAGATTCTATTGTTGAGCAACCATTATGCAGTATGGAATATTCCTGTCATAATTTAAACCTAGCTGGCAACTAAGTACCACATAGCCACTCTCTCACGCCCTTTTTCCCCACTCCTTGGTCAGGATGCAACAGGGAGGAGAATCTGAAGTATGTCAAACCCACGGGTCAAGATAAGAACAGTTCAATAATCAAAATAAAGTAAAATATAGTGATGATAGAAAGAATACCAACAATAACAATACTGATAATAATAACATGGAACGATACAAACAAACAAAAAAAAAAGGCTGAATGAAAACTCAGAAAACCCAAGTGATGCTCAATGCAACTGCCCAGCACCCGCTGACCTGAGCAGTGATTGGTCCCTTCCAGGTAACTCCCCCCAGTTTATATCCTGGGCACAACATGTTGTGATATGGAATACCCCTTTGGCTAGTTTGGGTCAGATGTCATGCTCCCTCCCAGCTTCTTGTGCCTCACCTCACTGGCAGAGCATGAGAGACTGAAAAGTCCTTGATTAGGACAAGTGCTACTTAGCAACAACAACAAAAAAAAAAAAAAAATGGTGGTGTGTTTTTAGCATTGCTCTCAAAGTAAAGCAGAAAACACAGCACTGCATCAGCTACCAGGAAAAAAACTGTTCCAGCTGAAAGGACATCCCTTTGGTCAGTTTGGTTCAGCTGTCCTGGCTATGGCTCCTCCCAAGGTCTTGCCTCCCCCAGCCTACTGGTGAGGAGTCTGGGGGAAGTTGGAGAGACAGCCTCCTGAGGGACTCAAATTCCCACCCTCTGGGTGAGTTGCATGGCCACTAGACTGGAAAAAAGGGGACCACTTCTTTTTTATTTTGAATCTCTTCCCCTGTGTATCAAAAATCTATACTTCACTAGACCAGAGAGAAGGGACAAAAATAAGCAAGAGTGCATATATGAGTGATTGGAGATTGGCCTTCCAGCTAGAGGAGAGCTTTCCAGGCCCATGATGCAGGGACTGTGCATTTTCCACTAAATGGTGTTTGAAAAAAAGTCTCATAAATACTCTTTTGATCAGGAAACAGGGCTTGTAGTGAAGTAGGCTAATGTTCCAAAGACAGACCCATCAGATCTCCAGTTATTCTAAGACGAAAGGAATAGTTCCAACACAGGACTCAAACTTTGCTCTGCTTTCTGCCCTGTATTGCCTCTAGCGCAAAGCTGAGGGAAACCTGGGAAACAGACATGAGCTCTGGCTCCTAAGCATTTGCTATGCACTGTGCTGCAGGGTAGAACAAAGCCCCAGGGGGGACCAGCAGCTTCTCTTCAGAGGTCCTGTGAAAACTAATAATTGATTCAAGAATGCCAGCTGCCCTGGGCAGGCTGGCTTTCAGGCACTGAAGGAAAAAAGGCTGAAGAACCTGAAATCTCTCTAGGATTAGGTGGTAACTGAGTGAGAACTTTGTATCTTACCATTTGTACGTAAGCCTAAGAGGAGTGAAGTGGGAATTACCCAGTTCCTTCTGCATATATATCCTGGCTGTTTTAAATGTTAATTCTAACTCACATGACTGAATGTGCCTGTGATATTTTACAAGGCAGGTTTTTTTTTTTTTGTTTTGTTTTGTTTTTTTTTTTTACCTGCTGCTGGGACTTAATGAGTTTTCAGGATCAGAAACTGGTAACGAGCAAAGGGCTATCTTTGCAGAAATACATCACAGAAATGCAGCCTTCTCAGCTTCAGCCTTTAAGTTGAGATTGCCAATACATTTCACCTGAAAGTGCACACTCTTGCTGTTTATATAATACAGATTTGTCATCATGATCACTAATTCTACTTCCCAAATACAACGCATACTTACCAGCTAGTAAACAAGCAATGTTGTTTTTCTTTTTTTTAAGAGCAATTTGAAAGATAACCACTCACTGTAAGGCTATGTCAGTGACAGTGTTAGGTATATTTCCTAAAAGGTGGTCACCATACTACGTGGACTTTGGACAGAACAGTTACCTGCATCTTTGTTCTGTTTGACTTATTTATCAATGTCATCAGTCAAGCAGTACTGAAGTGAATTGGGTAACCATCCTGTCTCACATATTTCATTTATTGACTGATCAATACTTAGATGGATTTTAAACTTGGCACATTAAACCAAAACTGACAACAACAAAGCCTAGCTTTGCTCATTTTAAAAAGGCAGTTAAAACATCCTTTAAGAAGGAGGAAGCTTGGGAATAGTAGGACATTCTTCTCCATTACATACTGATATTTAGCAAAATTGAAAGGTAAACGAGAGGAAAATGATAATGCTGAGACACATAAAGACTCATAGCAGTCTTTGCAGAAAGAATTTATATTAGCAATTTTCAGTGCCTCTAGAATGTCTTTCTGCCTGGAACTGAGAGTGGACAGCATTAAAAATGTGTGTATCATATTGATAAGTTAGTCATAGTTAACAAGCACTGTTGGGAGGTAGTCTCTTTCAATCAGCGTCTTGCAGGCTGGGAGACAACATTTATTACTGTGCAAATGGACCTGCCAGCTGGTTTTCACAGGAAGTTGCAGGAGGAGAGGTGAGTTAAAAAGCTGGTTAAATGGGGTCACTAAGGGACTGTAAGCATCTCCAAAGGTTAAGCTAGATAGTTGGACACTAAAAATATCCTATGTAGGATACCTTTTTCATGAAAAAGCACAAGAGTAGAAAAACATTTTTTTCTGAAAAAAATAGTTTGGGGTACCTTGGGTTCTCTGAGATCTACAGAAAAATATGTCTTATTAAACATAAAAATACTGTGTGTTTGGTAAACTCTCCAGCTCTTTCTCCAATCCTCCCTCCCTCCTTCCCTTTATTATTTCATTCCTTCCATGGTTGAATAGCAGTAATCTCTCAACAGTTCACAACTGTCTGTCTTTGGAGCTATCCTGGGTTCAGCAGTAGCAGTCATTTTTCTCCTTCTTAGTAGCTGGTGCAGTGTTGTGGTTTTGACTTTCAGCCTGGAAACAGAGCTGATAACACTGATGGTTTTAGTTGCTGCTCAGTAATGTTTACTCTGAGCAAGGACTTTGTGAGTCTCATGCTCTGCCAGGGAGGAGGGTGATCTGGGAGGAAGCAGAGACAAGACACCTGACCCAAACTAGCCAAAGACGTATTCCATACTGCAGCACGTCATTCCCAGTATATAAACTGGGGGCAGTTACCTGGAAGGGCTAGATCACTGCTCAGGTCAGGCTGAGTATCGGTCGGTTGGTGGTGAGTGGCTGTGTTCTCTTCCCTTGCTATTTCCCTTACCGTTACTATTATTGGTGGCAGCAGCAGTGATTTGTGTTATACCTTAGTTACTGGACTGTTCTTATCTCAACCCGTGGAAGTTACATTCTTTCAATTCTCCTCCCCATCCCTCTGGGAGTGGGGGGTAGGAAGGGTGGGGAGTGAGCGAGCGGCTGCAGGGTTCTGGGTTGCCGGCTGGGCTAAAACCATGACACTAAGCAAATATCAAACCTGTTCTATGGCTGCCTTATGGAGATGCCAACTGTATTACACTATTGACCCTCAAATCTAACTCAGAGGAAGGAAAAAAAGCCTGCTTTGAAACATGTTATTTTCTTTTGGAAATAAGGCACAGTGTGGAAAGAGAGCTTATGCAGAGCTAACCTAGAAGCTTTTTCTGATATATCAGCGAGGGCATGCACCCTTATTGGCTTTCTTTTCCTGGAAAAACAGGAAACAGATATAATTATCACATCATTTTATGTTTTGGCCGGTATAGCTTCTTAGGCTTGCCAAACAGTTGCAATCAATATGGTTAAATATAATCCCAGTATAATTATACTGGCAAAATATTTAAGTGTTGTCTGCTAAAAACTAAGCTCTATTGCTCTGTTTTATAGCCACTGCACTTTGGGAAGAGGGGGAAAAGAGAAGAAATAATGAGTTTCCCTGCCCTTTACACAAGCTGCATTGAAAGGCAGCAGTCTGCTGTTCTTAAATCCATGGGAAGACACACATTGCACCTTAATTATTTCCACAGAGTTATGACTAAAAAGTTATGTCAAGGGATATAAGGGGCTCAGCGACATTAATATGGCAAATTAAAGAAGAGGACAATTTTGCATATGTGCTACACGTGAAGAAAGGTTGTGTTGCTCAAATTAAAATGTAAACTTTGGTCACTGATATTTATCTTTGGCATTAGCACTAGCTTCCTGCCTCCTTCAGGCTGGTAATCAAAGACTACCAGCATGCATTAGTATCCTACTTTTTATCCTCCAGGAATATTCTGTGTCATAAAAAGATGTGATTTTGCATTCCCATTCACAAGACTGGGCTGGGCTACTGTTGCAGTGGCAAGCAATGCTATGTTACAGATCAAAGTCTGAAAATAATTAAAGTTTTAATCAGTGTATTTGTGCTTAATGCTAGTGGTTTCCTTATTTTATTCCTATGAAAACAGACCTGTTCTTTCTGTAAAGTGGCTGTTTGTTAACTTTCCGATTGAAATATATAAATGGAATAAGGCGTAAATGTACATGTTCCAGAGTTACTTTGGGTAATTTGGATTTTATTTTTTTTTCTGTAAGACCATGTTTTTGTTCAAGATGTGCAAACCCATGCAATTTTCCATGAGTTAATTAATCTTGCTGCAACTGAGAGAAAGCATGAGCTATACATAAGAACAAACTTCTAGTCAGTCATTGACATTGCAAGTCGTACAGAGAATTTATTTGTTTGAAAACTAAAATTATCAGCCATCTCAAACTAGAATAATTTTTAAGATAATTCACCTGTTTTTTGGGGTAAGCCTAGTCATCAGTGTAACAGAAAAAAAATCTTTGCTTCATAAATTGTCTTCCAATGCTGTCCACTTTGTAATGACCCTCACTGGAATAAAGTGTATTCAAAAAGTCTTAGCTGATTCTATGCTCTAATTTCCTTCAAATGACATTTGCTTCTACTGTTAAAGCTGCTAAACTAGTAAGTATTACTTAGTATATAAGTATACTTAGTATATAAGTAATATATACGATGTATAAGTAATATATATTAATATATGCTTAGTATATAAGCATATACTTAGTATAAAGTAATACTAGTATATAAGTACTGCTATCAATGTAACTTAGAAGAAAAGTATTTATCAAATAATCTTACATTTTTTTGATTACTAGACCTAAGAAAATTTTTGTTTTAACCATAAAGAAAAGTTATTCTATTCTTCAGTCTTCCACTCCTCTGCAACACAGGCAAATTTATCTCTGCAAAGGATTTTAGTGAATTCAAAGTGAGCGGTAAAAATGTCTGTTAGTTAAAGACAAAATTAAATTCTCACAAAATTTCAAAGTTACAAAAGAATTTTTGTGTTAAATGGACATCTATTCCCTCCCAAAGCACACCTGCTAGTCGTTGAAATGAGGAAGCATTTCCTGATGGGATTTATCTCACCTAGTTTTAGATATCTACATGACAGTTTAAGTTTGATTAAATCTAAGCATCTATTTTAGAATGAGATTCATCGCATTATAGATTCAGTTGCGAACACTGACAACATCACCACAGACTGTAAAAAAAAAATTCAAATGTAGAAATATTCATGTGAGAAACCCACAATGAGTCAGATAAATCCCAGAGCTTGTCTGTGGTGTAAATAGTCTGCTTAAGGAACTCAAGAATTGTGCTGTAGTCGATGAAGTACTAAAGTCTCTTTGAATTGTCTGGTTATCTCTGAAACTTGACATCCAAATATCTTCAGATGGATTGTGCCCTGAAGGGTTTACACTCTAGGTCTTTACATTAGAGAAAATTATTCCTATGCCTGATGCAACTGTAACAAGAAATTAATTTTTATATAGTAAATAATGTTTAAATTTAATGCTATAAATTAAATAATGAATTGATATAAATTATATGGACTAATTAAATTACATAAATTATACGGATTAAGTAAGTGTGAAGTGACATTTTTTGTGAAACCCCAAGATAGCCCTCAACTGTCATCCTATTGTGCATGCTTAGGTGGCTCCCCTCAGGTAATACAAATAGACAGTGGCTCTGGAGCAGATAATACAAATGATTGCTGTCTGTGCTTCTCTCTCTTTTGTCAGTTAATGTCCTGTTGAATTTTTTCTTGTAAATAAAGTTACCAATAAATTATATTCACTTAAAAGAGCTGTCTGGGTGCCTGACTAGTAGTCTTAATGTTATATATTTCAACTTCATTAAGCAGCACTGTGGATCAAGGCACATGACACTTAACATAGAAGCTTAAAATCAGTGGTTCAATTAATACAATCAACGTGTCTATGCATGAACATCTGAAAAGCTTCTCTAGGGATGTTCTACACTGCAGAAACTGCTGTTATAGTAGAGTCTACCACCGACATAGAAAAAAAAAACTGACAAAAGGATTTTTCTTTCATCTTCACTGCGACAGTCAATAATCTAAACTATTCTAATAAAACTTCTTTTCTGTTGATGTAGCTGAGTCCACATCCCATATATTGTTGGCATACTGATGACAGATGCAACTTTTTTCAGTAAAATAAATGGCCACATACTTTTGCCCACAGTAATTTCTAATGCACCTTGCATTTCTGCAAATATAACACAAAAGGCTGTCTAGCCATCACCCAGTCTCATGAGGGCTAAGTTATATCTCATGCATGACAAGAGGGTCACTTGAAGATGAGCGTGAAAGAACAGATACTTTTGTAATTCTTACTAAACCTTATGTTCAAATCGTCCAGTCATTCAGCTCACAGTGCTCACATTCTTTCACATTTACTGAACAATGAAAATAAATAAACATTAAAAACTGCTGGATAATTACCACTTCTCATTCTTATAAAACCTTTTGATTAAAGTTCAAGGGAAGACCACTTCATCAGAAACGACCACAGAATTTAATGTCAAGCTTCTGAAATGCTTTGGGCGGGACACATGAAAAATTAGACCACACAAAATAAAATTTTCCAGTGAATATCTCACTGTTCAGACATATGCCCAAAATCTTAAATAAGCATATGCCCTGCTGTGAAAAAAGTTATGTGTCCTATTAATTTTGCATTCTATGCAGATATTCAAGATTTATATTCCAAAAGTAAAGCAAAAGAAAGAAAAGATTAGAAAATATAAAAGAAATTAAGAAACATTAATCATTATTTTATCTGGCAAATGGACTGTGTAATATTGCTATTTTTAATGCAATTTCAATTTGTGCATTGATTCTATTGTAGCTCTTTTATAGAATGAAAGAGCAAGAAAAGATTTTAAGGAATAATTACATTTAGTAGAATAGCTATTGAGTGAGAGTAAAATAACAAAATTATTAACTATAGAAGAATCCTAAGTGAAAAAAGTAGAAGAATTTAAGTATGCACCAAGTTAGAAAAATACCAAAGTCCTTAAAGCTTTCATAGAACCATAGAATGATTTAGGTTGGAAAAAACCTTTCAGATTATCAAGTCCAGCTGTTAACCTAGCACTACCAAGTCCACCACTAAACTATGTCCCTAAGTGCTGCATCCACAAGTCTTTAATACCTCCTATTGCTTGTTATTTGGCAGAAGAGACTGATGTTCACATTGCTACAACCTCCTTTCAGGTAGTTGTAGAGTATAGAACAACCCCAGTTACCTCAGCTGCTCCTCATAAGACTTATGCTCCAGACGCTTCACCAGGTTTGTTGCTCTTCTCTGGACCTGGTCCAGCGCGTCAGTGTCTTGTAGTGAGGGGCCCAGTTCTGGTGCAGCCTCACCAGTGCTGAGTATGGGAAGATGATCACTTCCTGAGTCCCCCTGGCCTCAGAATTCCTGGTGCAAGCCAGAGTGCCTTCTTGGTCACCTGGGCACACTGCTGGCTCATATTCATCCAGCTGCCAACCATCACGCACAGATCATCTTGTTATAGAAGAAGATCAGGTTAGTCAAGCAGGACCTGCCTTTCATAAACCAATGCTGCTTGGATCATAGAGACTGAAAAATAAACTCAAACATTTTATAGAATTACCTTGTCGGAAAGCATGGCTAGAGTGAAGAGAGAAATGTAGAGGCTTAAAGCAGCAAAGGGGTGAAAAAGGCAAGCTCTTAAAAATCTGAATGAAGGTTTAATGAAACAATTCAAATTAAACAAAATCAGCTGCATTTTCTATTGGTGGTCCTAATTTTCAGGCTATTGGAATGTCTGGTTTTAGCTAAGAGATTAAAAGTCAATTCATTGCTATGTTCTCTTGTTGTGTTTGTAGCTGGCAAAACAATGGAACTCGTTAAAATTACATGATTGATATCATTCTAACACAAAAAATGAAAACCTCTTTTTATTTCCACTAAAAACTACCAAGAGAAAGGATTACAGAATTGATTAAGTTTCCTTTCTTCCTTTTAGCTCCTTTTCATCTTGTTCTTTTGTTTGTACAGGTTAGGCACCTGTTGTGTTTTGGTTTTTTTTTGGTTTCTTTTTCTCACTGCCATAAAGATGCAAATTATTCTTGTATTTTCCACCAATAATAAGAATTTTAGTATACATATGTGTGTTTATGTATAGCATCCCGGTGATATATCATTGTAGCAAAATCAGTATAACCAAATAAACAGAGACACTAAAGAAGCAAAATTATCATCCAGTAACCATTAACCCTTAAGACAGCTAACTACATAGCTACTCGTAACTGTGTAACCTTAACGTGAATCTCTTAAGTCATATTTCTATACATTTTAGTACAAATCTTTACTAACTTCAGAGCTCACATTTTGTGCTTCTAAAGCCATAATGACCTTTTGAAATTAAGAGGAAGAACTTTGTATATATTCCTTTTCAATATATTCTGCACTGGAATTGACCTTTAGAAAAATGTAAACGTTATCTTTGGGAATTCAGCTGTCAAATTCTACTCATTTAAAATGAAAATGTGAGAAAAAGGCAGCTTTCAGAGATATATGCAATAGATCCAAATTTTTGTTAATTTTCCCTAGGAAAGGGCTTATGACTGTAGTTCCAGAAACAGAAAGACAGTACTATATCTTCGCAAAACAATTGTATTGATGTTTTCAGTAAGTGCAAACCAAAACATTTTTCTTCTCTGATCTATTCTCAGAAACACCTGAACTGTTTAAAGTGATGTTTTCAAAGACATTTCAGGGCAAACATTCTGTGCAGTTCTACATGGAATTATTAAATCGAGTGGTTCAAGTTCAGCAAAGAAAATGTAAACAGTGTTTTAAGGGATGGATTGTTTGATATTAACTGTAGATTAGGTTAGTCATGACTCTGACTCTTTTTTAAAAATGTGGTACATAATTGCAGTATTTTACTTCCTTCAGTGTTTATCTCCTCTTCCAAGGGTAGGTTGGAGTTATCTTGAAACTGAATCCAGCTTACATAACAGTGTATATGCACTCCCAAGGTAATGTTCTCTTATCCTTGTACTTAACCCTGAATTTTGACAATAGCTAAGTGATTAATATTACTCTCAGATAGACTGAAAAGAATCAGAAATTAAGTTTTATACTTCCTACAGTACTCAGTCATTATCTTGATGAGTCTTGTCAGTTTCACTTAGGAAGGTGACAGCTCGATTTATTCCTCTTCATTGTCTGAATTTTGGAAATATTCAACACAAAACTCAAACAACTAAAAAGAGAAGATAGAAACAGTGTCACAAAGAACTTTAACTTCTAAGAAATTAACCCCTGTATGTGAGACTAAATCAAAGTTAAATCTAGCATTAGAAGCTCTAGAATGACAAGCCCGGTTACAATATAATTCTGTAAAGTAGATAGATGAAAATACTTAAGAATTCAGGGGCTTGGTGTTACCCAGGATATGATCTGTGTTTGGCTGTATTTACACACCCACAGAGGACACACTGAAGGATGCAGCAAAGCTTTTTCCCTCTTCTGTTCCTTACAAACTGCCGCTTGATCCATTCTCCTTTCTAGTCTCAAAAAAATTTATGATCAGTCTCATACTGATGCAAGGACAAAGCTTGACAGGTGTCTCAAATATTTACCCTACTGGCCGTGGAGACTGCATCTCTTCACACTATGCTCATCTACTGTGATGGTCTTCCCCGGCACAGGAATGCCCAGCCCCATACATCCTGGTGTTAACCATTCTGTTTTGTTTTGGACAGAGGTAAAAATTTTTGATAAAATTACAGGCAGAAATTAACTAAGTTATCATTTATTTTAAGAACCACCTGATAAATTGGTTCATAAAAGGTCTCCTTCTAGTCTTTTAACTAGGTGAGGCATGTATATGTCGTGTTTGTATAACTGAGGGAGAAGAAAAAAGAGAAAGTCTCTTATTTATTCAAAGCTATAACAAAAACTTACTTCTCAGACAACAACTTGATTAGGAAGTTTTACTCTTGTTTCTCGTGAGAGCTGTAGTTGTCCATATATAATCTTCTCTGTATGCTGGCTTTTACCGATAACTAATATTTTTGCTAAAGCTTCCATGGCTAGAGATATCTGTGGCAGTCTGTGGCAGTTCAGCAGACACAGCAACTGTGTGGTGGGATGTATAGTCCAGTTAGGAAACATAATCTATAGAGAGGAGTGATAGAAGACGACAGAAGTATATGTCTCATACAGAGCAACAGTAGCACATCATGCTATTGCCCATGGGGAATATTTAGCTAGAAATCTGCAAGGCTTTTTCCCCCAGAAGTCCAATGCTGTGATTAAAATATCCTGGACTCAAAGTCACACACTGGTTTTAATAAATGTCCTTCAACTGAATTAATATCTTACAGTTGCCAGTTTGGACTGCTGCTAGGATACGTCAGTGAAACCTGAAACATTTTTCTTGCTTTTTCTCTCTAGGCCATGCTCTTAGGGCCCTGAGTGCAGCAGATTCTAGCTGGCCTGAACCACTTTATACTTGGCCTCTGCAACCTCATAACAGCTCTCTCAGGGGTTTAGCTGACCCTGTTCAAAGTTTGCCTTGATGTGGTGCAGCCATGTGCAACCTTGGGTCAGCCTGCTGGGAAAAATAAAGTATTGAGAAGAGATGCGACTTCCCTTGCTTGGATGATGATTTACACCCCTGCTCTCTGCAGCCAAGCTATGTTGCAGCTGTACCTGTGCCTGTGCTTTGCACTTCCCTGGCCCAGAACTGGCTCCCTGGTTTTACCTGGGATCTGCATCCTTGATATAGACCTGCTTGGCCAACTGGGCTCTGGCCAGCCCTGGTCTTCACCATCAGACATGCTCTGCTTTGCTTGTTTGGGTGCAGTGGGATTGTGTCCCTTGCTGGGGGTAGGGGCAGGGGGGTCTTGATATCAGTCTTCAGCTCCCATTCCCTTCTAAAGGCTCCCTTTCCCTGCTTGATGGATGTAAAACATACGACTGGAATAAAATGTTGTTTCATAAAGCAAATGTACTATATGAAAATTAATATTCCAATTCTACATGCTGTTTTCTGTTTCATTGTTGAATAAACCCCATATCTTTATGATCTAGTATAATAAACTCTGTCCAAAATTTCAAATTTAATTATTAATTTAATTTCAGAATAACGAAATAAATGTTCATTTTTGAGTATATATATCAGGTATTAATGGTGATGTGAACATTTACTGGAATAGGTACATCTTCACGGTTATTTTGTCCGAATATTCCTGAACTTTGCAAGACTTTTGGAGGTTATGATGATTTAAGGCTTTCAGATCTAAGTGTAGGTGCTTTCCACCAGCAAATGTACAAGTACATCAACCTTGTGTGCTCTAGCTTAGTTGAGAAAAATTTTGCATTCCTTACGCGTACACAACAATGTGCACATGTATGAAAACTGAAACCTCTATACAATCATTATTATTTAATTGTCCTAGTCATATATCATTTCACACCTATGTAATTCTGCCAGGATTAAATTGTCTGTAAGAATTCTTACCTTTTGCATACACTGTGGCATGGACTAAAGATCAATGAACAATTTATGCATCTTGAAATGAAAACTTGCAACTGTGTGCTCTTTTGCTATCTTAGATAACACAATTGCTTTGAAAAGTTATTTTCCCCTACAACTGTGTGACAGTTTGTTTCCTTCTTTTGTGAGGATTTACCCAGATATCTTAAAAGACAAGTAAACTGAAAGAGAGCACTACAGCAGTGTCATATCTCTAGATTCTTTTATAAAATGTTCTGCAGTGTTTTTATGGTAAGGGTATATATTTTAAGATATGACATAAAAAACCCTAAAATACAATTGTCAGAATAAAGTAACTTTTCCTGAACGTTTGCCATATTTTTTAATTGATTATTTCCACATTTACACGTTCACAAATGATTCACAAATTAAAGCAATTTCACATGTATTTTTTGACTATGGGAAATAATTATTGCACTTCTTGAAGTCTCTTGCTGATGTCAATAGACAGATTTTGGTTCTGTATAGATCTGGCAAAATTACCATTCTGTGTTACATTATGAAAACATGGAATTAAATCGAACAAGAAGAGTTTACAGCTACTTTTTACAAAGTGTATATATCTAAGCCAGTATTTATTGATTCAGATTGAAAAAAATCCATCAACACATAGAAAAGTAGGTATATGCGTGTCCATTTGACTGACTTACATGAGCACACAGATATGTTTTTGGCACAGAGGTGACTAAATTGCAAATCCCTAAATGGAAACCCTTAATCTCCATGTCTTTAATCTTTTCTCAATTTCTATTCTGTGCTACTACATGCTATCAGGCAGAAACCACAACTTATTATTATTTTTTTAATCACTCTCCATCTTTTTTCCACTTTAAATCTAAAGGATATTTCAAAGTAGATTTTCTTCCCATATTGTCTTTGCATCCTTTTTTTGGTACTTAAAGTATTAAGAGGTTGGCGTCTGACTTGGTATATATAAAGAAAAAGAATGAAAAGTTAATTAGTAAAACTGACTATTCCCTTGTGCATATTCTACAAGGTAGTATGATGCATCTGATATTTTCTAAGGAGTTTGATGCACAGCTTTTTACAAGACTGTGAGAGACCAATCTGAAATCATACTCCACTGTCTATAGTCCCTAAGATTGGTCTGAGAAGCTGAGATGGAAATCCACCTACCTTTTGACTCAGATATGGGTTGGAGGAGTTAATACTCCAGTGTCCGTTGCCTGGGAGAAGGGTGTGAGGAGCTGAAATAGCACTCCACCATCCATTGCCTGAGGGATGAGTGGAAAAGAGCTCAGATAAGACTCTTCCATCCATTACTTTGAGGATTGGTGTGAAGTATTATCCCAAGAATTGCTGCAGACATGTGTGTGCAGACATGTGCAGTCGAAGGGCTGGCTGCCAGACTGGGGAAACTAGTTCCCCAGGAATGTGTAATACATGACATGAAGAGCACAGGTACTCCCCCCAGCTCTTACGAAAGGGGAAAAGGTAATCACCAAGAGACACATCACCAAGAGGCACATTGCCAGGGAGCCATTGCCATGATGATGACTCCAGAAGGACACCTCCGTGAGGAATCTTCGCAGATGACTACTACAGACCCTGTGGGACACCCTCCATGAGACATGGCCATGAGGGCAACTCCATGAGACACACTCTACAGGATACCTTCAAGGGCACTCCAGACAGACGCCTCCACGAGGACACCCACCACCAATGGACTCTTGGGGGACACTCTGCTCTGATACAATGAGACTACAAAACCTGAAGAACTCCCACCACCACCAACGAGGACAATGTATCACTGGGACACCAGTGGATCCACAGTGGTGACACTCTCTCTCTCTGTGCACCCCGAGTCCTTGTTTCATTTTCTACTTTTTTTCCAATCTGTAGTATTGCTATCCCCTTTATTACAACAGTTTCCCTTTTCCATAAAAGCTGTCTTTTTGTAAGTTGTAATAAACAAACTTTCTGATTGTGGTACTTGACCTCGTTTGTGTCTTAATTTCACTCTTGGGATCACGAACTGAAACAGGGTCCAGCACTAGAGTTTTTTCCGATTGGACCCTGACAAAGACACTCATTAGTTTCATCATAGCTGTTATTAGACTGCATGCATGCGTTCATTTGACAGATATTTACCTTTCAGAAAAATCTCTACTGATTTTTAGATCATTGGTAATTGATTATAAATTGCTACTAGAACTAGTTAAAAAGCAGTGTTTTCCAGTCAATCCAGTGAAATCCAGTATGCTATCTCTCATCACCTGTGGTTGTTTTGTGGTGCTCTAACATGAAGACACATAAGTGGTTATTCTTTTTGCATCAAGTGGAGGAAAAAAATATGAAAAGATTGTATGTGCTTAAGAGCCAAAAGGCAATCAGATACCCAAGTCCAAAGAAGAATCCTGCTGATGTAAACACTATTAACTATAGAATACAAAATGAAAAGTGTAAGGTAGGGAAAAGAAGTTCAAATATTTTTAAATCATGCCATTACTATAGCTCAGTATATTCTCACTGGCAAAATGTGACTATATATGATTTTTCTTATTATCTATAATGATTTCTAGTGCCAGTGCCCTCTTAGCAACCTCTACCTAGATGGTATCACATCAATAGAAAAACTTCCTGATGTGTGCTTCTGTAGTGATTTAAGCCCAGCCAGCAACCCAGAACTGCACAGCCACTCGCTCACTCCCTGCTCTTACCCCCCCAACCTTGCTCCTGGAGGGATGGGGAGGAGAATCAAAAAAATGTAACTCCCACTGGCTGAGATATGAACAGTCCAGTAACTAAGGTATAACACAAACCACTACTGCTACTACCAGTAATAGTAATGGTAAAGGAAATAACAAGGGAAGAGAATACAACCACTCACCACCTGCTGACCGATACCCAGCGTGACCCAAGCAGTGATCTAGCCCTTCCGGGTAAATGCCCCCAGTTTATATACTGGAAATGACATGCTGTGGTATGGAATCCCTCTTTGGCTAGTTTGGGTCAGGTGTCCTGTCTCTGCTTCCTTCCGGCTTCCCTTCCTCCCTGGCAGAGTATGAGACTCAGAGCAACAACTAAAACCATCGGCGTTATCAGCGCTGTTTCCAGGCTGAAAGTCAAAACCACAACACTGCACCAGCTACTAAGAAGGAGAAAAATTACTGCTACTGCTAACTCAGGTCAGCTTCAAAAGAACAGATCAAGGCATACTACTGCAGAAGAAGTTGACATAGAAACAAAAAGAAGGTAAAAGAAAAAGGCTTTTTAAAAAATATTATTTTCAGTATGTATAGTACTAATAGTGACTGACTCTTATAAAATTTGCCCTTTAAATAAATGCAGATGAGACATACTATACACTGGGCACTGAAGGTGAAGACTGCTCTCCTAGCTGTGGTGAGTCCAGAGGAAAGCCTTGAAGATGGTCAGAGTTCTGAAGCATCTCTCCTGTGAAGACAGGCTGAGAGAGCTGGGGTTGTTCAGCCTGGAGAAGAAAAGGCACCAAGAAGACCCTATAGCAGCCTATAGGATGCCTACAAGAAATCTGGAGAGGGACTTTTTACAAGGGCATGTCATGGTAGTACAAAGGGGTATGACTTTAAACTGAAAGAGTGTAGATTTAGATTAGATATTAAGAATGAATTTTGTACTGTGAGGCACTGAAACAGTTTGCCTTGAGAAGTTGTGACTGTCCCATCTCTGGTAGTGTTCAAGGGCAGGTTGGAGAGGGCCTTGAGCAACCTGGCCTAGTGGAAGGGGTCCCTGCCCATGGCAGGGGATCAAAACGGGGTGATCTTTAAGGTCTCTTTCAACCCAAACCATTCTATGATTTATTGTGCCATTAAATCCTGCCCATATTTGTATTCCATTAGATGCTGGCATACAAGGGAACCAACTGTTGATTAGCTTAAATAAAAATAGTCTTAATAGTGTTGTCTTTACTACAGTCTTTACTACACTGAAATATTTACTACAGTAAAGACTATAGTCTTTACTACAGTGAAAATATTTATTGAACGTAGAAAATGGGTTTCATGATATTGGAATCAATGGGAGGTAGGTATGTAAAATTTTTCGTATTGAGATACATTTATTTTGTAATTCAAAACTCTGGCAGCTGTTTGAACGAATCTCTCTGCAGATACACAGACACTAAATGGGGATTGTCTCTTAGAAAGTAATAATGTTTGGCACCTCTTCCTCACCAAATACAGAAACAAACCTCTCTCTTGAAAAATATCTCAGTTTCTCAGGAAAGACTCTTCTTTATTTCTTGAATGTTTTCAGTTTCTTAGACTTACTTAGCATGGGAACTGACCTCTTCTAGCTGTAAAGGTTTTTTTTTTTAAAGTAATTTCCCTTAATTTTTCAGGAATTTTTGTACTCTTACTATTGGGAACCCACAGGGTGGGTGCTCATTTTCCCCTGAAAATTGTTCATCTGGAATAATTGTAGTGACTAATACTGTGATCACATTTAAACTAGAAACAACTGCCAGTGTGGCAATATGGCTTAGGGACCTGACTCTTGTAAAATCTTTCCCTGCATATTCAATAGGATAAATGGCTTTTGCTACTATAGCTTTCTTCATTTTAGGAGCCAGAATAAATAATATCAGCAAGTCTGATGTTATAGAATCATAGAATCATAAAATAGTTTGGGTTGGAAAGGACCTTACGATCATCTAGTTCCAACCCCCCTGCCATGGGCATGGACACCTCGCACTAAACCATGTTACCCAAGACTCCATCCAACCTGGCCTTGAGCATTGCCAGGGATGGAGCATTCACAATTTCCTTGGGCAAACCATTCCAGTGCCTCACCACTCACACAGTAAAGAACTTCTTCATTATATCTAACCTAAACTTCCCCTGTTTAAGTTTGAACCCATTACCCCTTGTCTTATCACTACACAGTCCTATCTTCTCACAGTATAAATTATACCTATGTTAGAAAGACGTGCTCCAATACCCTCAGATCCTGTCATAGTTGTTTGAGTTCTATAGGCTTTGATTATTGATATCTTCATATATAACCAGCAAAGCAAAGGAATAAATCAGTTGAATGCAAAGGATAGTGAATTATACATGCTTTGGTAGCACACAAAAGAAAGCTTCCTTTGTGTCTATTAGGGTGATTATCTAACTCTGTAGTCCTTTGTAGCAAATGTCTAATTATATAAAAGCCAGATTTTCTTTGACACTCCCCACTGGTATATTATTACATTTATATATCAGCAGCTTACATTGAAGATGAATCAGGATAATCAGAACAGGCAACATATTAGATCAATTTACTGGAACATTACAGTATCTGGCTGAGAATGCCTCATGAGGATTTATATCTCAAAGGTAACAAGGAGGCAGCCTAATAGAGATTGTATTTACTAAAGGGCAAATGCCATGTTTGTGCCTGATGACCCCTAGAGTATGTTTCTGGTTTTAAGCTTCTGACGTGCTGGAAATAATGATAAAAGGCTGAAAGGCATTATAAGAAATCTTTGTTTAAAATACGTAATATTGCAATGTTTAGGTTTGCAATAACAGTACTAATTTGTCAGCATAAATCTTTTTTAAACAAAATTGCTTACACTAAAAATGGACAACATAAAATATACTACAGTTTCAGTTATTTAAACTGCTGTGCTAATAGTGAGTATCTCCTATTAGTCATCCTGTGAATTCTGCCTCACTGAACAAGTTAAATTTAATTACTCTTTAAAACTTTTACCAGGTACCTATAGAAATATTTCATTTTAAATCTTCAAATATGATTTTTAATAGGTACTCTTTCTTTTGTTTCATTATTACAGGCATTTTTGTGTGTATGTTAGTTTTCATTTTTAGAATTGTGTCCTGCAGAACTCAGTTCTAGTAAGAAGCCTAGAGCAGTTCCTGGTTCTTGCTCCTGCTGTTGGCCTGAGAGGACAATTTGCATTCTGCTGCACCCTGCTTTGCTCCTGCAGAGATGTTCTTTTTCCATGGCATGCTACAACAGTGTAATAGAAAAAAATCCCCACCTTAGTCAGCTGGTGCAATCGTTCAGTGCAAGCTTCCCACTATTTCACACAGCTCCATGAGTTGCAAGTGACTTGACAACTTTATTCTAAGGTTGTGCGTATGGTCATTTAAGATGGTTCTGCCGGGACTACTCAAGGAAATGCAGAAATGAGTATGTGCCTACCTCCCTCTGAGGCTGGAATGAGTCAGCTGTAATTGAATGAGGTAGCTGGCTGAGCAGTATAGCTGCCCTGCAAAGGCAAGATATTTTATCTCAAATGCATTTTCTTCAAATGAACCTGCATTGTTTATGGATCTGAATTGAGTCCTACAAAGAGCTGCACGATACCAT
The DNA here is from genome assembly GCF_037157495.1 of Lathamus discolor. Taxonomy (NCBI): domain Eukaryota; kingdom Metazoa; phylum Chordata; class Aves; order Psittaciformes; family Psittacidae; genus Lathamus; species Lathamus discolor. Next base: position 46,544,807 of record NC_088884.1, on the reverse strand, counting down.
ATAGGTTTGCCAACTACATCTCTTCTAGCTCAGGGACTGCTGATCTTTATTGTTGTGGGATTTTTTTTCAGTGCAGATATACTTTACAATGAATCATGGGTATTTTCTGCTTTTCTCACTCACGAGCCCAGCTTAAACTTCTGTCAAATACATTTGTTTCTTTAGAAATGCTGACCTTTTCAATACACCAGCATGCAAACAGGCACTTGCACATCTGTCTACTTTGAGTAAAGACATGTTTGGCTCAATTTTGAACACCAGCAGACACTTCCTTTCATATTTCATCACCCTAATTTAAGTTTCCTCTAGAAGTCGTACATGAGAGGTACTGAGATCATGACAGGCACAGAAGAGGAAGAATGTATGGAATGATCCTTGTAACAATATCTCTGTTGCTCTCACAGTAATATAGGATATTTACTATTATGTAATGACTTTACAACCACTGTATCACAGAATTGCATCTAAAGAATTCATAGTTGTTCTTTTTTTACCCTTTTCTATCAAGACATTAACGGGGAGTATGAATAAACTTTTATCCTGGCAATCTTACAAGGGATTATTAAACTTTATTTTATAGCCTCACTGAATAAATCACTTTTTTTTTTTTTTTTTTTGTACAGCTTTGCATATCTGATAGTGCATTCTTCTAATAGAGAAATAGATGGTTTGGTTTTGTTCTCTATCCAGTCATTTTCAATATCTTCTTCTTTGAAAAGTAAGCCAGTAAAATCTTCATACAGATTCCTTTTTTTTTTTTTTTTTAATAAAATCTTCAACAGCATAACAAATTAGCAAGTAAGGTTTAACTGTAATCTGTGATAGAAGTATCGGAAACTTAAAGAAGGTCAACATAATGGTAAAAAAAAGTAAACAGAAAACTAGCACTTCAAACACCAGCAGCTGAGAAGGAAAGTTTAGGACAGGAAAGAAAAGAAGTTGTTTGGACTTTCTTAAGCAAAAAAAAAAAAAAAAAAAAAAAGAAAAAAGAAAAAAAAAAGAAAAAAGAAACAAACTTCTTGTTTTTCATTATCATTACATTATCTTTTTAATTCTTATTGACTTTTCCAGACAGCAGAAAATTTTTGGCCTTTGTAAATTAAATTCACTGGTGAGTATATGTCAGTCATGAAGCTGAACCAGCCTCAGGAAGGAAAGCACAGGACAGTTGTGTCTTGAAATGTATGTGTTTCCTTCTTCAGATTACATGGTACCTGCTGCCTGCTTTGTCACATTTGATGAAACGGCGTAGACCTGAAATGAAGAAGAATCTTCTTCTGTGAGAGCCAAATTATATGCCAGAGTAGCGAGGCAGTTTCAAAATTATTTCCTTCTGAGTGTCCTAGAATCAACTTTTTGATAAAGGACCATACACATGAACTCCCATCCCAAGAACTGTAGGTGCAGCTTCAAAAAAGATACTGTCCTGCATTAATTCCCCCCTTATAGGTTAGTTCTTACATGTGTGCTCTGTCCTTCAGTAGACATTTATGCAAAGATGCTCCCAATTGGAGTTTTAACTTTCTGCCTTCAAGAACTCTGGAATTTTGTAAAATGTCCATTGCATCCATCAGCTTATTTTCTATATCAAAACAATAATTGTAAAGGATACCTAATAATAAGCCAGGGATGTTAAGGATAATAGGAAGGGATTCTACAGGTACGTAGCAAACTAAAACAGACTAGGGACAAAATAGGCCCCCTGAGGAAGCTTTCGGGAGAACTGGCTACGCAGGATTTGGAGAAGGCTGAGGTTCTGAATGACTTCTTCGCCTCGGTCTTCACTGGCAAAGGCTCTGACTGCACCACCCAGTTCTTAGAAAGTAGATGCAGGGGCTGTGAGAATGAAGACCTTGGGCCCACTGTGGGAGAGGATCTGGTTTGTGACCATCTTCAAAATCTGAACGCACACAAGTCTGTAGGACCTGATGGAATCCATCCGCGGGTCCTGAAGGAGCTGGCGAATGAAGTTGCTAAGCCACTGGCCATCATATTTGAAAAATCATGGCAGCCAGGTGAAGTTCCCGACAACTGGAAAAAGGGAAATATAACCCCCATTTTCAAGAAGGGGAAAATGGATGAAAAGGGAATTACAGACCAGTCAATCTCACCTCTGTGCCTGGTAAAATCCTGGAGCACATTCTCCTGGAAGGCATGCTAAGGCACATGAAAAACAACAAGGTGCTTGGTGACAGCCAGCATGGCTTCACTAGGGGGAAATCCTGCCTGACCAATTTGGTGGCCTTCTATGATGGGGCTACAGAATTGATGGATATGGGTAAAGCAGTTGACGTTATCTACCTGGACTTGTGCAAAGCGTTTGACACTGTTCCACACAACATCCTTCTCTCTAAATTGGAGAGATATCAATTTGATGGATAGACCACTCGGTGGATAAAAACTGGCTGGATGGCTGCACACAAAGAGTTGTGGTCAATGGCTCGATGTCTGGCTGGAGACCGGTAACGAGTGGTGTCCCTCAGGGATCGGTGTTGGGACCGGTCTTGTTTAACATCTTCGTCGCTGACATGGACAGTGGAATTGAGTGTGCCCTCAGCAAGTTTGCCGATGACACCAAGCTGTGTGGTCCAGTTGATACGCTGGAGGGAAGGGATGACATCCAGAGGGACCTTGACACGCTTGTAAGGTGGGCTGATGCCAACCTTATGAAGTTCAACCACGACAAGTGCAGGGTCCTACACCTGGGTCGGAGCAATCCCAGGCATGGCTACAGACTGGGGAAAGAAGAGATTCAGAGCAGCCCTGCAGAGAAGGACTTGGGGGTGCTGGTCAATGAGAAAATGAACATGAGCCGGCAGTGTGCGCTCGCAGCCCAGAAAGCCAACCGTATCCTGGGCTGCATCAAAAGGAGCGTGACCAGCAGGTCGAAGGAGGTGATCCTGCCCCTCTACTCTGCTCTTGTGAGACCTCACCTGGAGTATTGTGTGCAGTTCTGGTGTCCTCAACATAAAAAGGACATGGAACTGCTGGAACAAGTCCAGAGGAGGGCCACGAGGATGATCAGGGGACTGGAGCACCTCCCGTATGAAGACAGGCTGAGGAACTTGGGGCTTTTCAGCCTGGAGAAGAGAAGGCTGCGTGGAGACCTCATAGCAGCCTTCCAGTACCTGAAGGGGGCCTATAGGGATGCTGGGGAGGGACTCTTTGTCAGGGACTGTAGTGACAGGACAAGGGGTAATGGGTTAAAACTTAAACAGGGGAAGTTTAGAGTGGATATAAGGAGGAAATTCTTTCCTGTTAGGGTGGTGAGACACTGGAATTGGTTGCCCAGGGAGATTGTGAGTGCTCCATCCCTGGCAATGTTCAAGGCCAGGTTGGATGAAACCTTGTGTTGGATGGTTTAGTGAGAGGTGTCCCTGTCCATGGCAGGGGGGTTGGAACTAGATGATCTTGAGGTCCCTTCCAACCCTAACCATTCTATGATTCTATGATTCTATAATTATGTTAAAATATAAAAAATAATTACTATTTTTATAATAAAAACAAAAAAATAATTATATAATAATAATTAATGAGTTAGCCAGTTATTGATCATAGTTTTTGTTCTCATCATGGCTTCTATTCTCTGTCAAATGGATGTCATGTGTTGATGCCTCTGGCAAGAATATCAACAATTTAAAGGGCACGGGAAGCTACTATTTCTCTTCTTTCTATCTTGGTGTCTAACTCTTGTGTCTTGCAGGAAGCAAGGTATAAGGAAGGTTAGAAACTTATTGGTTTAAATATTTTAGCAGAGACTTTAAATGTAAGCTTTTTAGTCACATGGTGAAAAAAGCATAAGACATCTAAGTACAAAGAAATTGTGAAATAATTTGTCCAATCTTAATTGGGAAGGAAGGAAGAAGAGATTTCTACAGGTTAGCATAATACATGAACAAGTATATAATCGTTGCTGGCCCAGTGTGAATATAGTCTTCTTTGCTTCATTTTCAGTTCCATCTTCTCTTTTTTTTACTTTTTTTTTTTTTTTTTTTTTTAATTCCTCCTCAGTTTAATCTTTTGTCTGGCTTTAAATCATTTCTGATTAGGAAATTTTACATTCCTTTATGATTCCATCAAATAACTTTCTATAGAATATAAAATTTCAACGACTGTGGTTTCCTCTAGTAACTACTACAACAGTGCCTTTGAAAATAGTAGATAATTGTTAATGATTTTATGCATTATGTGTCCTCAACTTTGTTATATATGTTAATTGACTTCATGTCAGGATGATTAGCTATTTAGGTATTCCATTTTTCTGAGTGAGAGTCAATGTGAATTTATAAGAAAATACATACAGCTTTATTTTATTCTTCAGTATTTGTAGTTACATTTTTCCACTTAAAAGAAGACTAAACTGTATATAGTTAGCCCTTTCCCGAATATCTCTACATCAAGTAATTATTATGCAGTCTCTGCCCTAATTTAGAGCAACTGTTTCACAGACTCTTTCTTTTTATGGATGTAGAAAGGCAGCAAGGGCAAGTGGAGTGATTTGTCCAAGACTAAGGAATCTAGAGCAGCAGAGTTACAAAGGTAACAAAAGTCCTCTGAGACACGTGATACTTTATCTGTTGATGTGCTCAGTGTTTTTGCTAGATCAAATTGCTGTTACTTGTGCTTTTTGCTGCTCTGCAGAACCAATGTAGCTCTCAGGGAATGATCCAGGCTTGGCTCCAGCTGGCACATCATCAACCAAGTTCCTTACAGCAGTCAGATTGCATGGTCTTTGTGTGAGCCAGAGAAAACCCAGATTCTCTTTCAGGGTTTAAGATGAGTTTGAGAATGGAACAGTTAGAGGGAAATACAGCTTTTTTACATTTACACAGAGAACTGAGCAGCTGTGATATGAAAAATATTGAGAGACAATAAGAGACAATAAACAAGAAAATATTCTTTTTTCTTTTTCTTTTTTTTTTTTTTTTTTTTAATGCAGCCAGTTATCAGGGTAAAACCCCACTTTAAGGACTGTAACAACCCTGGTCTGACTACATGTACCTATCTCCCCTTTCCAGCCTACTAACTCCACACATGATAAATGAAATCCTTAAGATGTCAAGGGATACAAGCCAAAAAAACTTTAAAACTCTTTAACTGTATTTCTTATAATATTTCACTAACACAAAGAAAAAAAAACAAAACTGCAGTCTACTTTTCATAATATCTGTTATTTACTTAGAGCCAAGCCAAATATTTTTGGAAATAATTTATCTGACAAATTTATCTCTTGTGTATCATTCATGGAAACACTATGCATTTTTAATCATCTCTTCACTATTCAGAACTGACTGAAATTTTTATAACAGTAAATGCAAAACTGGACTATGACAGGTGCCAAGACCAAATGTTCAATAATCTTTTAAATCATGAGGTTTCAAGGTGATGAGAGGGAAGAGCAAAACTTTTCTGTTCTGGTTTTCCTTTTAGTTTTGACTTTTCAGGGTTGACCAGAATGATTTTTGTAAAATTTCCCCAAAACTGTACAGATTAAATAAAAAAAAAATTTTTTTAAATTTCTACACACTTAGCTATGTATGGATATGAGTTATATGTTATTTTATCTAAATATATAGGTATAAATATATGTAAATATATTAGGGTAAAAGATTTAATAAAACGAGCAAGTTTCATCTCTACGTGTTTTCACGGTAAGGAATTTAAAACATTAAATACTAAGTGTTGGGAAAAAACACAGATGTTGGCAACTAAGAAGCCATCATAAACACTTATGTTTATTATTCTCTTATCAGTCATGTCAGTCGTTGATCAGCTTCGTGCAATCACAGTTTTTTTTCCAGATATCTGTAATAGAAATAGCAAGCAGTTGTAAGCAATCGACTGGACTCCAAATAGGGAAGGAAGTGCGGTTTTGTTTTGCTGTTTTTTTCTCTATGTCTATATTATACATTAAACATCTGTTCAGACATCCCTAGATCATGTGTACCTCATCAGACCTGTGTGCTATTGGAAGGAATGAAACAATTTGATCTAGAAGGGCTTGGGCAAACACTTATTTTGTCAAACTAGCCAGAATACATGATGTAAAATTTATGTCAACTTTTACAGTTTTTGTTTTCCATGTGGGAGAACTGACAAAGCTTAATCTGGAATGAAACTGCTGATAAAAACTTAATTCATTGGGGTGTTTGAAAATATCTGAAAAGGCAGAATACAAGTGAAGTGATGTGTGACTGGCACTTTGCATCATTTAACTACACAGTTTTTGATCTGCCACCAGAAGTCAGGCAGGGAATTTAACATATTATCACACAATGGCCAGATACACGTCTGAACAAGATAGTTGGAGGGTTGGGGGCAACCTAGCCAGCTCCATGCAGCTGTACCAACACTGCGCTGATAACACTATCTCACTTCTGGGCACTAGTATTTCAGTTTGACGCCTCGCTGTGCTGTGCGGACATGCAGTATTCTGGGACAACTTAATTTTGGCCGCATGCTAACGAAAGAACATGAGATTTTACTTTGATGCTCAGGCTATCTTTCCTTATAGCTGGAACATACAGATTTTTGTCATTCTCAGTTTGGTTGCTGTCTTTAGACAGAATATTTTGAGCATACATAATAAAATTAGGACAAGATCTGCTCTACTTTTTTGTATTCTCTTTAACCAAAAAGGTTAGACACTCTACAGTGTTAAAGAAAAATAAAACATCAAAACAACACATTCTTCTTCGTACAATAAAAAAGAACCACATACTTGTCTTATTAGTGAAATGCTGACAATAGTTGTCATGAGCAATTAATTGCATTGCTAACAGCTGTAACTGATTTTATACTTTAATGATCCTCAGAAACTACACTAGCTCTCTGCAGATAGAATAACTAAACAAAGACAAATAGTGATTACACTTAAAAGCTACAGTTACCCACTAAGGGAAAGGAACTAATACCTGATGTTTCAATAATTTATCAGAAACCTTAAGTATTTAATACTTATTGGGTGGCATAATCAATCAATACCTAATTAAAATCACTTCAGGCAATATATTCCAGGCATCTTCACAGAACACAAGGAACATTTTTAATAAATTGGCTTGAGAACACTTTATGAACAGAAAACTCAAGATTTATTAGATAATATATAAACAAATTTATTTGGTTTTTATCTGCTTCTTGCTGTGGCTGGAAATTTTATTGCATCTATGAAAAGGTGTGTGGGGGGGGTGCATCACAGCCTCTGCCTTACACTTTAACTGTTCATAACTTCATGCACCTAGGGTATTTGGTTACTCATAAAGATCTCTGTAACTCTACATGTGTATTTTGTAATACAAATTTGAAGTAGTGCTCCTGTCCAGGGCTAAGACCTGAATGTCAGAACCATGAACAAAAAAGGGCAGGGAATATAATAGTCATTTTTCAGATATCATCAGGAAATCAGAGCCCTGGTTTTAAGATGCAGCTCATGTATAAAAAGTTACCAACAATCTCTGCCTCATCCTCCTCCCCAGTGACTGACTTTCTGAACTTCAGTCAGATTAGAATACCTAGTACAGTGGTCAGTAATGCAGTCAGTCATACTTTCTGGTTTTCAAACATTTTATCTTTCAAGAGTGAGTGAAAATTTATGAAACATTGAAACACTCACATCCTATTGAAATATTTCTGCTTCTCCTAAATTGTGAAATGACCATTTATTTGCATTAAAACACCTTAACATTTTAACTGTATAGAAGAATAACAAAAGTGAGTCTGAAATATGCACTGCATGTGTCATACAGAAAGTACCAGTCATGACAGGATCAATATTTTTTCCCTTCCTGTTCTGCTTGCTGTGGAAAAGGTTAATTGACCATTGCCCAAAATCCTAGCCGTCTTTCTTTTATTCAATGACACAGTATGTGTTCTTGTCTTGGCATAGGACTTGATGAATCTCCAGCATCTGGCTTAAATTGCTTCTCTGTGAGATAAAGCATCCATCTACAAGAGTGAAACAGCGCTTTCAGTGACACAGCTATTCAGTAGCCAGCAGACAGTTCTTGTAACTGCAGTTCTAGAACTTGTTTCTTCCTTGTTTAGAGAAAGAATTTGGTTAATGTTTAACTGGTTTTCAACAATACAAATAGTAATTTGAACCAGTGCTTCTATGTTCTTTGTAATGAAATGCTTCAAAATATGAAACAGAGATCACTGTGATGTGTTTTGTTTAGATGCTGAAACTCTGCCAACATACTGAAGATGGAAACTTACTTTGAGAAAATAATTGATCTTGAAAGGGGTCAAACTGCTTTTTACATTTTGGTATTAGGTTGATTTATTTTGTTATTGTATTTGTACTGCTTAAAAATGTTTCAACTAAGCTGCTTTGATTCATAAATGGATGTTTTAATGTTGCATTCCCAACAGGGGCTGCATGGTACAAATTCTTTACACAAAAATTCATTTACATTCAGATTAAATACTATGTGGCACAGTTTTCTCTGATTGCTACAAGTATTATAAATGTTTTGTATGCCACTGGTTTAGAACCATGGGTTTTATATGCTGATTTTTTGTAACTGAATCTGAGTTTCCCATCTGAATGTGATTCAGTCTATTCTAGGCAAATCTTCAACGGCTGTGTACTTTTATTCAGAGTGCTACCACCTGTTAAACAGGTCTGTAACAGTGACCTGTATATCATACTAATAGCTCACTACACAGACCAGGACTTTAGTGACACATCTGTTCCCATACTGCTGTGGCCAAACCACAAGCAGGAAAGCAAATTTTTAATGATGCATTTCATGTTGATGCTTAACAGGAGAGACAAAACTGGCTTCTCTGTTGGAAAAGAAAAGCTAACAGCCAAATTGTTTCAGCTGTATAAACCTGTGCAAGTTTCAACATCTCGCCTGTTAGGTGGCTCCTGCACAGGTTTCAGCAGCGGCAACTGGTGTTTGTAGGGAGGGTCTCTGCTCTGCAGTGACAGAGTAAAGTGGCAGAGCACAGCCTGGACATTTGGCAAGGTATAACAAGCAGACTTGCTGCTAATTCTTTGAAAAACAGCAGCATGAAGCCAAAATTAACATATTCCTAATGGAACACATATCTTTGGTAACGAGGTGTTTCTGCCCCCCTGGAGGAGGTTTTGGTATGGTTCTAGAAATCTAATTAAAAAATCATTACTTTATTACTATGGTATGCCCATTAAGACATATTTACTTGCCTCATTAAGGTAGTTTATTATCTATTTGATGCGGAGCAGGGAGCTCAGATTCTGACAGGTCGTATTCTTTGTTACCCTAAATCAGTAGATAGAAGCACTTAATTTTGTGCTTCTTACCTGCCTTGGGCTAGGGGCAGAATTTCATAACTTTGTGTAGAAAAAGATTGTCAAGTAATTAGAGCAGGAGAACATAGTGTTTTCTTTGCTTATAGTCACTATATGTATTGTATATAGTTTATGTACCATATATACTGCACATAGTGCATGAAGTTGGATACAAGTATGATGCTGTAATCAGTATTAATTTGCAGTAAAGTTGTTAACTGCTTTAATGAAATTCTAATGGCTGCTAGAGATGTTTTTGTATGTTGACTAGGTAGCTTTGGGTCATGGAAAGAAAAGATAGTTACATACACCAATGTACAGAAACTCCAACATGGCTACTAGTATTTTAGCCCTATTGGTTACTACAACTATAGAACTGAAAATGTAGTCTTTTTGAATGAAAGGTGTACTTTTATTAATTTTTTTCAATACCTTCAGTTGTCTTTCTCCTGGTAGTGTGGAGGATGTGGTAGCAGTATTCAAATTTAAGGTTAATTGGAAAGTTTTCATTTAGTGACATTTGTAAAGTTCTTAAGGTAGTGCAGAGGTGGTTCTGCAGATCTTTCTGAACTCACATCAACACGTGCTTCACTAATTAGAATTTTTGTACTGCATACTTATAGTAAAGCAATGTAAAGTAAATTTTTTAATATTTTTTATATAAAATATGTAAAATATCCACTCACTATAGTTTTTTGATTTGCTGTAGGACTCAAGTGAGACAGGAATATTTTTGTCATGCAAAAAAAGTAATATTTTCTGTTCCATAGAGAAGATATTTTTGCTTTATCAACTTTGTGGGTTAGGTGTATTGTTTGTTTCAGTCCACTATCTTCAATCAGTTAAACATTTAACTGTGATTTAATTACATTAATTTAGGTGACTGCTTCCGATTTTTCATGAAATAAATATTATTTTCTTATATGAGGAAATAAGGTAAATGCAGCTTTTAAATCTAAATTCTGAATATGTTTTAAAATTCCTACCTTTAGAAATAAAAAAGTTGTGCTTATGACAGTTTAACTTTTATTCCAAAAAATTATCATATGACATAGCTACAATACAGAAAAGATCTATTTGATTAATTGGAATAAAGCCTCAGTTCATCATAGGTCCTTGATGCAACCTCTAGGATTATACACCTATGATTAATCTGAACTATTCTGTGAAACTTTGGTTTGGAAAACTCTCTACAGAGAAGCATTTTGAGATTAAATATTTGCATGTATGCCTTGATATTTCCTAAAAGAATCGATGCTACTCTTTGAAAAACCCAGCCCAACTCAAACCAAACAAAAAAGAAACAAAAGCCTACTTCATACAAATTGCTCTGGAGTCCTGCATGTGTAAGAAAAATGAAGAAACAGGAATGAAAATAAAAATATTTTCCAAAAGAGAAACAAATAAATTAAAATACCTTCTACATTCATACCTGATTTTTTTTTGGTGAATTGCTACTTACAATGATAATGTTACAGCTAACTTTTTCCTAACATATCCTTATTTTTAAAATCATTCATTATTCTTTTTCATTAATGCTTTTTATCACAGCTCTGAAATAGTATGATTTGTATCAAATTCACACACAAGCACAAAAAAAAAAAGAAAGTCTATTTAATGCATTACTTCCCCAAGACAAATGGTTTAATACAGATGAAGTAGTCATTGGAATCTTTCCTGCAGCCACAAGGAGCTGCTAGCTTATCAACTGGAAACAAAGCAGCATCGTAAAACATTTCTCAGCAAAGCCAAGGAGAATGATTTGATGCCTAAACTCTCCAGTAATTGAAAACATATAATCCATATATTTCCAAATTATAGCTGTGACTAATCTCTTATGGAATAAGTTTTTTTTCTCCTTTATACTTGCTATACTACAGAAAAGGTGTCTATGAGTTAGGAGGGTGCTTTAAGATATAGCTGTCAATCAGGATAAGTTATTCCCTAGATGTCAGTTCCCTGTCCTCCCACAAGCACCCTGCAAAAGCTAAAAGGCAAACTCAAACCTTACATAAAAAATTTCATTTTGTGACCTTTCTTGTAGTTACATTGTCATTTTATTTATAATTCTATCCTTCAGATGATTAAATTTATGAGTGCAATAATATGAGAGTCTAATAATACGGTTATGAACATTATGTCATCAAACATTTCCTGTTAGATAGGGAACATGGACATACAGGTAGAATATTAAAACTTGGGTTTAAGCAAGTCAGTTAATTGTGATGAGTTAAATGTGACAAGTTAAATGTGATGCAAGCAGCATAAAATTAGTCTGAAACCTGTTCTTTGACCTGTATGGAATAAGTGAGTGGCCTTACATTAGCCTACCTAGATTACCAAAAATACTGTCACAGCCGACAGGATTTGGCAGATGTGGCAGATGAACTTCCGAAGACCTACTGTATAGCTATATCCAGATAATCAGAAGCTTCTCAGAGCTTTCTGAACATCTTAGTCCAGGAACTGGGATGCGAATCTCCTAAAAAGGTTTTTTTAGCCATTGCATTTTTCAGATATTTCTTTTTACGTAGTATACTTGGAATGATTTTGGGAACATGGAACTAGCAAAGATATCTTTGATCAGACTTTTGTGTCCTTTCTAAGACAGGCAACAAGCATTTATTCCTATTCCCTTTGTAGCATAAAACTCTGTCTCAGATTGTCAGATTCTGCTATGAGTCTTTCAAGACAGTTTCACTACTTCACTCAGCAGGACACCATGCTGTAGTTTCCAGCACAATTTCCACTGTGTTAAATATTACTGTGAAACAAGACCTTACAATTCTGTACCAAGTATTGTTAGTGATTAAAGATAGTTTTAAAACAGCTAAAAAAACATATGTTATGTCACTGTTCATAACAGGATTCTTTTAGTGTTTTTTATTAGCACATTAGCATCAGGAGAGATGTTACAGCGTGGGAATTTCTGCTTTCAAAATATTTTTGAGTTTTTTTAAAAAAAGACATATGGCAGACATTTTTAAAACTCTAAAGCTAAAATATCAAAAGAAAAACAGAAATATTAGAACAATTAGCAGAGTCTTAAAAGGCTTGCTTATCCTTGACCTAATTATTTTTTGTCGTGATGTATACAAGTCAGGATTTTATTATGTTTCATACTGATAGTTTCCATCTTACAAAAAGAGTTTAATCCACTAATTTGAAAACAGTGATTTAAATTTGTTGAAAAAATAAGGCTCATGAATGTGTTTAATTTATTAATATACCAATCTTTCAAATAAATAATTATAACTATACTGAACTCTGTCTTAAGAGATTTCTTAAATAACCTGTGAAAATGACTGGAAACAAAACCAAAAAATTCAATACTAGCTTTTTTAACACAAGCCATGGGAAGAGTAGCACACCAAATTAACTTGTGAGGAAGAGATGGAGCAAAGTTTCCAAAGGCAGTAAAATTCTAGAGGGGAAATACAATAATGATTTTTTTTTTTCTCCCCAGAATCTACTGTCTTGACAACAGTGAGTTTCTTCAAGGCAAATACCATAGAAAGAAGTAGATTTCTAGACAGATTTTACAACCAGTTAAGAATTAAGCTTGAAAAAAATTGGCAGCAGAGCTTTCTTTCAGACTATAGTGACTGAAATTCTGAGACTTTTTTGAGGAATAGAAATCAGGTCATGGGTGGAAGCTATCTTTTTTAGACATCTTTTCATTTTATATATTTTCTGTTGCCTGGTTCCTGTCTGTGTTCCTGAATTACTAAATTGCATTCCTATTAAACCCTTTTTGAGAGCCAGGCTTAGATAGCTGTACTTTTATTTTTGTTGACAAAGTGGGGGAGTATTTGTTCCACAATCTTTTGTTTCTCATGAGGTTCAAAATTTGAAGTACATTGTACTGCAATTAAAAAAAAGTAAAAAAGAAATGACTCAGACATCTGTTCCTTGCTGCTTTTTGACCAGTATTTTCCCCTTTGTGTCACTTCATCCCCACAGTCAGACCTCCAGATTCTCTTGACCAGAAGTTTATGGGAAGAATACTTCTTTGTGTCCATTCTCCAGTTGAGGATGCCTGATACTTAAAGACTTCTCATATAACTAGTAATGTATTGCTTGGGTTTACGTTTTCCCTGTGTTCTCTTCAGTTTAGAAGATTGTGAAATTAAGCTAACTCAAGATGTTTCACACTCCTCCTAAGGAGATGGAATATATTCTTTTGACAACGTCTGTCCTTCGGGTCTTTTTCTCATTGACCTGGATGCAGATTTGGAGTATATATCTCTCTTCGTGAACAGATTTCTTTTGAGTATAAATTCCCTCATGGCACTTCAGATGCCTTCTTCCTTGCTCCTGCCATGGACTACCAAATTCAATAACATGGTGACTTGTCAATTGTGTTTAAATTTTTTAGTTGGTACTAGGTGTGTATGTGTTTGTGTGTGTTTATATGTATGTGTACATGAACATGTATATACATGTATGTATACATACATGTGTATGCATATAAAGTGAAAATACAAACACAAAGGTCCCAAAGCAGTGACACACTTTCTGATTCTTAGCTATGCTTAAATTGCCATAGCACCCCCAGGTTTACAATATGGTGGTATGTGTGTTGTACATAGATGAGAGGAGTTACTCTCTATGTCAGCTGGTACACTTAACTTACAACAAGGTGAAAAAGCTCAACATGATATAAGAAAAAAAGGGAAGATCCCTGAATAAGAACAATACAATGATTTCAGGTCATGTAAAGAAACCATCTCTATCCTTCCCAGATGCCAATCAGCAATCCTTTGGGAAACCAGGTAACTTCTAGACTTGACAGCAGAAGAGAACACAGAATCTGAAGGAGGTGGTGACCTGAGGCCTAGATTTGTTTCTTATTTTTCTCCAAGGCACTTTAGAATGTAACTCAAGACACACACAAGCTTAGCTGCTGTCTATGTTTTGTTAAATAGATTAAGACATAAAACTGCATTTGTTTTTAACATGGGGATTTTTAATTATTGGGATTTAATTTTTCATATTTTAAATATTAAGTATATCAGCGCTTTCTGATTGGATGAGACCTTGAAATACTCAGCAGCTGAGTCTGTCAGGGGACTTGGGAATCTACCATTCTTTGTCAATCAGTCTTCAAAGCCATACATATAGTGAGGTTTTGGGGGGTTTTGCTTATTTATTAATCTGAGCCTCTGCGATTTAAATCTCTATGACGTAAGCTTCTCCGATATAAGTCTCTGAATTGACTCTACTGAACTGATCAGTTATTTTGTTTCTATTTTCGACTGTTTTGGTAAGCATCTTTTCACTATTTTTCCCTGTCTCCTCTTTGGTTTTATATAATTTATGCTGACAATACCCATAAGTAAGTCAATAAATAATTCTTACTGAAATAATATGTGTTTTATGTCAATATTAGATGCAAAGAAAATAAAACTGCTTCATCCATAAAAATAGAAACCGAACTGTTAAGTGAATTGATATATTTCCAGGACTTTCACAGTTAGTTTTGATAATCTTAAAGACACATCATGTGAGTTATTGAACCATCAAGCAGAAATATCAGAAAAACAAGTGAGTCTTTAGACCTCTACAATGTCATTATAGAGGATTATGCGAAATTCCTATTAAGAGCGCTGCAGCCACATTAACAAATGTCAAAGTCATTTTGTCAACTTGTTATAATCTTCTTTCAAGGGCATCTGCAATCCCCATGTTCCTTCACGAACTAAGCAGCCAGCTAGAATAATTTTAGAAATTTTGCCTATAAAGTTTGCAAGAAACTGTGCGAGAAACCTTGCACACTTTGACTCAAGGAATGATTTGTCTCTTATTAGAAATAATCTGCTGTTCTTCTGGAACTTTAGTTTTACATCATTTCTCAGAATAGGATTCTTCAGCTCCCAGGCTGTAAATGTTAAGTCCAGACTGAAATCTGGACTTAATATTGGTATTGTGGGGAAGGAGGTATTTGAGGTATTGGGAACTCTAAAGTTTTATCCAGCTGTCATATGGGAAAACACATCAGAAAAGCTGTGACTGGTGGAAATTGAGTTAAATGCTAATCTATGCAAATAATTTTATTCATTTAGGGAGTTTGATTTTGAGGTTTTGATCTCTTCAGATGTTTTATCTGTTTATAATTTCAGTGTAAGTTAATATTTTAAATCCTCATTCTTTTAAAGGTCTCATTAGAGGACATCAGCTTTTATCGAAATGCAGGCGGGGAGGGGAACAGAAGCCAGAGAAAATTAAAGCGAGTAAAGTGTGCTGTCTGCTATAGTTCTGTATTGGGTTTACATGGCAAAGTTTTGGTAGTAGGGGGCTGCAGGGGTGGCTTCTGTTAGAAAATATCAACAGCTGTTCCCATGTTGGACAGAGCCAGCTCCATCTGGTTCCAAGGCAGACCTACCACTGGCCAAACCTGAGCCAATCAGCAATGCTGGTAGCGCCTTTCTGTTAACATATTTAAGAAAGTGTAAAAAATGCTGCACAACAGCACCTGTGAAAAAAGAAGTGAGGAAATGTAAGATAAACAACTCTGCAGACGCCATGGTCAGTAAAGAACAGGGGGAAGGATGTGCTCCAGGCACTGGAGCAGAGAATTCCCTGCAGCCCATGGAGAAGACTTTGGTGATGGAGGTTGTCCCTCTGAAGCCCATAAAGGTCCATGGTGGAGCAGATATCCAGACTGCATCCTAAAGAGGATTCCATGCTGGACCAGGTGAATATACTTAGAAGGAAGCTGCAGCCTGCAGAAAGTCCATGTAGGAGCAGGATTTCTGGCAGAGGTGACCCATTTGGGAAACCGTACTGGAGCAGTTCTACAATTGCAGCCCATGGGAACGACCTACACTGGAGAAGTTACTGAAGAGCTAACCCTGCAGGATGGAATCCATTAAGAGCAGGGGAAGAATGTGAGGAAGAAAAATAGGCAGAGATGAAGCATTATGAACTGACTGTAACTCATCATATAAATGATGAACTGGCTGTAACCATTCCCCATGCCCCTGCACTGCTCTGGGAGAGGAGATAGAAGAGTTGGTAGTGAAGCTGAGCCTGAGAAGGAGGGTGGGTGAGGGGAAGGTGTTTTTAGGTTTGTTTACCATTATCCTTCTCTTCTACTTGGCTGTAAATTAAATTTCCCTTCCCCAAGTCAAGTCTGTTTTGCCAGTAATGTTAATAGGTAAATGATCTCCCTGTCCTTATCCAACCTATAAGCTTTCTGTTGTATTTTCTCCTTATATTCTGTTGAGGAAGAAGAGTGATAGAGTGGTTTGCTGGGTAGCTTCAATCCACCACAAGTTCTCATCTTTCTTATGAGAACACATGTCAAGAGTCACTTACTAGGGTAACTGCTTTGATTTTAGAGCAGTTAATGTGGAACAAAATCTAGTGTCCCCTATCTGTTAGGGTAATTAAACAAAAAAAAACACCCAACCAACAAAGTTTAACTGAACTGTCCCTCATACCAAGGTCAACGAGAATGACTTAGACCCCCTAAGTAAAGTGATTTTCAACTTTGTTTTTACTCTTTTCTGTCTTTGCCCCTGTGACAGCAAAGAAGAGAGCCAGTCAGCACAAAATAAGTTTCCTGCTTCTCTGGGGCTTCCATTGCTGACCTCTTGTAGTACTGCGATTGACTTACATCCCCACTAAGTGCTATTATGTAGCATTGTGAAAACAAAACACATAACCAAAATATCATTCTATTTACATAGTCTGAATAATACAGACAATTAAATAAAAATCATGTTTTTGAAAGATTAACTTGGGAGGATGGTAGAAATATCTGAACTGAAAAGTCTGTTTGATTTGGCTGTTTCTTTGCCCAGACAAATTTAGGAAACAACAATCTTTTCTTCAAATGTTTTTTTTTTGCACTGAAGAATGACATAGACCTGCTTGCCACATGATTACAGAGGGAAAAGTCTGCAGATATACATTATACTTAAATCATGTTGTAAGCAGTTTTTGTCTTTTGAATCTCAGATTACTGTTATATTTAATTTCATCAGAAAACAATGTTCTTTTATTCCTTTCAGACTCAGGGGGTTACTTTGCCTTCTGGGATGATGTGAATAGTCTGAAGGAACTCAAAAGTACTATGCTCAAGGGAAATGGCTGTTTCATATTACTCTGCAAATCAGAGTGTGTATTGCAAGACTGCTCATACGCAGAACCAGCCTCATTCTGTCTTCAGCCTTTCTGAGAACATAAGGAGCAGACATGAAATAAACATGGTCTTGCATGATTTGAAAAGAGAACTTAATAGTCAAGTCTTGATAGTAGTCATCAGACAAATCACTTATCTATTATTTTGGCTTTGTGATTCCATGCATACATTCCTGTGAAAATTCACATTTGACTCCAAACTGTGCATTTCATAAACTCCCCCAGCCAATGATTTACAAAAGATTTTCAGAAATTAAACCTAGAAAAGTCGAAGTCCAAACATGAACAAACCAGGGGGATGACATTCACACTGGCTGGAAAAGCTTTTTGCCTCGTGTTTCTTTTTAAATCATGATGGAGAAAACACTTTGGATTGGCAAAAGAGACAATCAAATGATTTAATGACCCTGGTTTTAATCTTTATTGCTTATATTAACTAGTATGTTCCAGTTGCTTTGCACTGCATGGGGAATACTTAATTGCCATTAACAATATTTACTGGTCTATTAATCTGGCTAGGTGGAAAATTTTCTTCATGGGGTTGCAAAATGCTGCCCAGCACAAAGTACCAAAGCATCTGCACAGAGCAATGAAAGGAGCATGTACAAAGCTAGAAACTCAGTATTTTTAGATGAATTGTTTTTTTTTGTATCCTAGTCAGCAAGGTACTGATTGTATATCTTAGTATCAGCCACAGTGAATTGGCATAAACGTCTGACTGCTTTTTCTATTTATTCTCATTTTCTCTTTTGCAGGGTACTTAAAAATTGGTATATTGATTTCCTAGTCAAACAATAATCTGCATAAAATTATAAAATTAACAGAAAAATAAAATATAAAGCCTAACTGCATCCAGATCTATGCCACATGGATTTTACATACTGACTTTAATGGAGTTACTCCATAAATACACTGCTGGAAGTCACCAAACCACAGCATTCAATGCAGAGTGCTTCTCTCCCACAAAGCTCTGACTCACAAATGTAAAAACTAGAAGGATCATATAAGTCCATTACCCTTCCAGCCTGTGGAAAATAGATAGAAATCTAGAAGATTCTGAACAACTGTGCTGCTCAGTGGGGCCATATGCATATACTCAAAGTAAAAAAGGTTTTCTTTAAGAAGTCGGTTCTGTGATGTAGGCAAAATCTCCATGTACAAAAAGGTAGTGGAGAAAAAAAGCATAATTTTGAGACTAATCTTAATGAATTCTGAGTTAATTTACACTTGAGGTTGATATCTGGGGCATTTTTTACCAAAATAAAGTGTATAATTATAATACCTGTACTATTGTTGTCTACATATCTTTCAAAAAGTTAGAGTTGTGGAGTTCTCATAGTAGTGGTTTTTTGGGGGTTGGTTTTGTTTTGTGTTTTAAAAATAGACTTTTTTTATATTTCTTTTATGATAATAGATATTAAGAAAGTTTTCTTACAAGCTTCATGACCTCTTTCAAAACAATGCACTTAACTGCACAAGACCCCAGAGTTGTTCAAAACATTTTAATAGACTCAAATACTTCTATAAATCAAAGTTGTAGGGAAACAAACTTTTTAGAAAATACATCTGTTTGTTTTTCTCTTCCCAGCAGTAGCAGCAAATTCAAGTAAAAGCTGTTGCATTTGTAATCTTATTTATTTATTTTTACTGCTCATTTTAGAACACTTACTCTAGATGATCACATTTCTATCAGACTGGGACTAGAATAGCTGTCATAATACCATAAGAAAACATATCCTTAGTTCCAGCTGATTATCAAAGCTGGAAATACTGGTTATAATGATTTGTGAAAAACAGAAATAGTCAGTACATGCCACCAGCACCAGAATACATTTTTCAGAATGTTACTACCTAGAATTGTTTCTCCTGCCTCACTTACCATATTTCTTTTAATACAGTGGTTCTCAAAGCAATGGTCACAGGATCCAAAATTGAATTTCCATCATAAATCCAACTAATTCTCTCTTTCTAGTTTTCCATTATGGGGGAGGAAGTGGAACAAAAAGAAAGAAAAAAAAGGGTCCTTAACTGGTCTCTGGTCCCAGGACAAGGTTACTGCACTGTGCTGACTCCTTCAAGACCTCCTCAGAAGCATCCGAAGCATTTAGAGTAAAACCAGTGACAGATCCCCTTTGTGGAGCACTTGTAAGCAGCTATGTGGGGAGGTAAAAAAATGCAGAGTTGCAGATCCATGCTCATAGACTTTTGATTTGTTGAATAATCAAGTGCTATATTTAAGACATGCTCTTACACTATAGCGTAAGACTCTTCTTTTAAACACCTTTGAGTTTCTGCACACATTAAGGGGTTAAGTATTTTCCTACTTTAGCAGCATGTAAATGCAACATTGTTTAGGCAAATTACTCCTTGCTATTACCAGTTGCCACATGGAGACTGTGTTGTTAATTTAATACATGGTGCAATATTTCCTGGTAATACCACAAATGGTTCCTGTCACCGCTGTATGGTTAAGAGCTTTTACAATATTTAGATATTTTGTTCTTAGGATTTTTAATTTTTTTTATTATTTTTTAATTTGTTACACTGTCTGTTTACACTTTGATAGCTTTTCTAAAGCAAATAATAAAGAGTTGTCTTTTGCACTATGTACATAAAAGGAAAAGGCTTGCCTGCTGTATGTTCTAGCCTCCCAGGATTCAGATCAGAGAGTTGGCCTAATTCACTGTCATTTAAAACCAGATGTTTTTTCTGGCACAATGTCTTGCAAGAGCAACAATGATATCCATCAGATGGTACTCAGGGAAGCTTTAGTGAATTAAGTTAGATACCACAAAGAAACAGGAACAATGAAGAACTGAAAATGAATCTTAAAAAAGAACCCAGATAAACAAGAGAGATTTTCCTCAACCATCTACTAGATGTTCTGAGTTCAAAGGAGGTCTTTAATACAACTTAGGAGGGAGAGCTGTTGCATGCTTTAAAAATAGGTGCTGATGCTATGTACCATATCTACACAGATCTAGTTATTGTTACACAAAACAGTTATATTCCTTGCTTCCAGGAAAAGGACAGTGTAAAACTACATGCACTGGTTTGGAAATGTAGCTTTTATGTGGCTAGAACATTATGTAGAAAATTAAGTTAGCATTGCTTCTGTATGGATTCTGAGCTAGTGAACTTAAAGCTGTTTGCCCCAGATCAGTCCTTGGCCCCTTGTATTCTCTGCAGATGAAGCAGGATAAAGTGAAGGAGAATGGCATAAATGCAAGGCAGGGTTTTGGTGTTGTGGTGTTGAGCTTTTTTTTCTACTGCTGTTCATATGTTTTTATGTATTTATTTAATTTATATATCTTCCATGTTCTTTTCATAAAATTGGGAGAGCCAGCTCCATGTCATGGTGAAGAATTTGAGGGTAGCATCACAGATATATACAGGATGAAAATATATCTTACGTTAGATACATAGTTACTTGTCATTAGTCACTAGTTATTTGATAAACTCCAGCTTGAAATAACCTCAAACTAAAACCCTCTAATGTAAAGATCAAGCCATCTACCTAAACCAAGAAACCCTACTCATTCCTGAAACCTGAGAATGTACATCTAGCACTTTCAGACTTTTGAATTCTTTCATCAAAAATATCATTGCTGAAAAGGTGTATGCAAAACTTCTATACCTGTGCTGGCGAACAAAAGAAAGATCTAACCTTCAGGCTGAGAGAAATATCATTTTATTCTCTAAATTGTACACACATCACCAGAATGTTTCCATTCAAAGAGAAGGTCTAACTAAACAAAAGAACTCAGAGAATCAGTTGAGTAGCTGTGAATAATTTTAGCAAAATCAATAGCAGAGTTTGGGAAAAGATTTCTAGAGGAAATTCTAACCAGAGTATCCTCAAATAAATCTAAATCAAGAAAGGCAATTAGAAAAAGAAAAAGCTTTCAAACCTCCTTTTGCAAGCAAGTTTTTTACCCCCAAATGGAGAAATGTTAGATTCACCACAGTGCAAAGCCAGTGTGATATAAATTCCAAAGAAAAGCATACATGTAATGTTCAACACAGCACAGTTTGACAAAATTTACAAGAGCAGTATGTAAAAAAAGTAATTTGCAACATTAACTCAGTGCAAAAATCAGAAAATACTATTAAATAAGCCTTTTTTGTTTCTCTTATCTTTTTCCTTCACTGCGTAAATCTGTTGATCATCAGGAGTGAAAAAACAGAATTAGGAGCTGCAGAAAAGATGGGGATAGGGAAGGAAAATCTGAAGGGGGAAATGCCTGTAAGCATCACCGAATTTGTTTCTGGAACATCTCCCATGTTTTTGATTGATTATGGCTATGGCAGGAGTTAAGAATTCCTTTTCTCTTGTCTATCCTAATATTTTAACTCTCTTCCTTTCAAAGATGTTTTATTTTTCTGTTTTTTTTTTTAATTTCTTTCTTTTTTACAGTGTCTCTTTTTTACAAAGAGTCACTTTTTTACAGTGACTCTGTTTCCTTCCCATATTGTTCTAATTTTTAGTAGCCTGTCTTTGCTTTCCCTCAGTCTCTGATTCTAACCCAAAAAATTCTAAAATACTTATTGGTCTCATCCTTCAAACATCATGTGAACAGCATGAAAGAAAGCTGCAACAATTCAAAGCAGTGTTTGTGGCGTTAAGAGTGGTGCAATACTTTCCCTCCCAGATACTGGGGTGCCAACAAATATATGCCAGGTTTCTTGAATACCTCTCAAGTCCTCCCACAGAGACTACTGCTTTCTAGACATTGTATACAGTTTTGTAAGATTAAATGTGCCAAGGCCTCTGTCATCCAAAAATCATGTGTGGGAAAATGCGTCTTAAATTTGTAAGCGCCCATGTGGTTTTAAATAACTATGCCACATGATTACTACTGTGCTCCCTGTCCTTGCTGGACATTATTCAGATCCATGGGTATTAATTAAGTTTCTTTATCTTGTACATTTCTGGAACTAATAAATCTAGTGGGAAAAAAAAAAAAAGTTAAAACTGAAGTAAAGTAGAGGGCATTAAAACCTCCGAGATAATCTTGGGCAAAATATTGCTGTACAAGAGGCTTTCAACTGTATTATTACAACTTTCACTAATTTTGCTACATGTTAACAGTCTAGAGAAAAGGTCTAAGAGTAATTATCACTAATTTATAAAAAAAAAAAAAAAAACCCAGAAGTATTTATCCCTTTCCTTTTT
Source organism: Lathamus discolor (assembly GCF_037157495.1). Lineage (NCBI taxonomy): Eukaryota > Metazoa > Chordata > Aves > Psittaciformes > Psittacidae > Lathamus > Lathamus discolor. The sequence goes on along the minus strand of NC_088884.1, from coordinate 46,522,206 downwards.
ATCTGAAAATTTTGTATAACTAGCCTAATCCACCATAGTGGATACTTGAAAAATATGTCAGAACTTTTTAGAAGGTGAGATACAAAAAGAGGAAAATTCAGAAGTTAATAGAAAAAAACAGAAGAAAGGTACCTGAGAAGAAAATAGAAGTCAATTTTCTTTTTATTTCTTTTCGTGATATTTGATGTGAAATACCTGGTAAAACCTCCTTCTCCTTGTATATTTGATTGGTGCTACAGACTGCAAATTCATTGGAAAGCAATAATAAAAGATTTGTAACAAGAATAAAATAATTAGCTTGTAAGAGAATGTACTATGGCACTTCAGACTATGACACTTGCCAAGACAAATTATGGCTGATATGAATATTTTAACAGAGACTGTCAAGACTCTAATGACACTCACGAATTGTCAACTGGAAATAGGTAAAAAAAAAAAACAAACAAGGGAAAAGATACAGAGATCTGAACCACAATAACAACTCTTTTTTCCTAGAAATTATACAGGAAAAATAATCCTTAATATAGGAAAAGTAGTAATGCAGAAAAAAGCCCAATTGTTACAATAATTTCACAGGACCCCAATAAGACTTCACTTAAAAAAAAAAAAAAAAAATTGTTGATATTTCACTAAACTGAAAAGAAATATTTCTTCTGGGTAATTCCAAAACACAGTATGGTATGACTTCTACACACAGTAGAGTTGGAACCTTTAATGACATTTTTATATTTATCATATTCCTAGGATGATTTGCATGGTTAAATACTTTTAGATTTATAGAATGCATTTTTTTTTTTCCTATACTATTGTTCAGAATATACCATTCAGTCTTGGGTATGTGATTACTGGAGAAAGACTGCATAATTGAAAGGTAAGAGATGAGACAAGAGGAATAATTATCACAGAGCAACATTTCAAAGAATGTTAAAAGAGCTAAATGCGTACAGTCTGTACAAAAGACAATTAAAAGAAAGTATGATAGGCATCCATAAATAATGGAAAGACCCCAAACCACTTTCCACTCTTCTTATGGAATATTTAATATCTCTTATTAAGTTAAATGTACTTTTTAATTTAATGTTAAATTATGTAAAATAATTAATAGCAGTGGTAATATTTTTCTATGGATACAATACAATACAATACAAGAGCTTGATGAGATCTAGGTCTATTTATTCAAGGAAATACTATTCATGGGAATCAAACTGTGAATTTTTACCTCTAGGAAAATAGAACCGAGACAGGAGAGATTAGGGGTTATAGGTGATTATGGACTGTCACAAGAAAGGAATTTTGTCTTATTTTGTACTACTTTTAGAAAGCAGTGATGAAGTCTTTCAGCAGACAGTGGTTATGCATTTTCTTCCATTCTGGCAGCCTGATATTTTTTGTAGCCTCAAGAGCCATTTACACCCAGCAGGGACAATTAAAACTGTGAGGAGTTTTTATTAAGAATCTAAATAATAATATTCAGAGTTATAAGAAATATTTGAAATTGGAATATTATTTTCCAACATCCCAACCTAAAAAAGGTAGACTTATTAAAGTTTCTGTGTTTAGTATCTAAGTTCCTGAGGCATTCTTAGCAAGTATTTTTGACTGAGACTGTGACTAGCATCAAGGGCATGAGTCCACTTGCTTTCTAGCACAGCTATATATGGACCCCTCCCATATCAGTTCTCTTACTCTTGTAACAAAGATGGTCTCAAAATTATTTAATAGTGCAGAAGCTGAACTAAAGGAAAGATGTAATGACACAAAACATCTTGCAAGGAAGCAGAAGATATTGATGGAAGCAGAAGATATTGATAGAAGCAGAAGAGCTAGCCTGGAGGCAAAAAGGAAAACAACAAACCAAACCTTCAAATAGATTTCAGGATGAGATGGTGAAAGAAACAATGCAACAAACAAACCTGAAGCAAATTGGTTAATAGTGGACTGATAATAACATTTTTTTCCCCATGGTATTCAGCCAACTCGTTCCATTTTAAACTGAAATAGGTTCACACAGAGAGTTTTGAACAGCACCTGCTTTGGATGCTCCTGCTCACTCTCTGGGGCAGCCCTTCTTCACTGATTACAGACAGAGCCTAAGGAAGTTAACAAAGTACTTAATGACAGCCATTAGCTGGAAAATAGCTGACAGGAATATAACCTGTTTTCTGAGGTGAAGTTGTAAGTCAACCAAAGAAATAAACTGCTTCAGAGTGAAAGATTTAGCTTCTCACTAACTGTGACTGAATAGACTGACAGATGGGATTGAAGGGAGCTACACCTTTCCCTGTTAGCAGGAGATGCCAAAGCTGGAACAATATCACAGCTAAATGGTTGGCATTATAGAATTTCACTGTATAATTTCTGGTTAACAGAACCAGAAACATGGGAAGCCAGTGTGCTCTGCAGAAATTGTAACCTTCCACAGAAATTAGAAATGACAAAATAAATTTTAAAAATGGCTAAAAACGCATCAGAAACTTTTTCTGAAATTTGAACTTGTTACTAAACACTAAAAACTCCTGTCAAACCTCCATTCAAAAAGGGCAAAAAAATCCCCAGCTTTTTTCCATTTACATTGCTTTATTTCTAGTGAAGGAGAAGCAGGTTCTTAATTTTTGCCCTTTTCCTGCCTTAGAAATAAAATTCTCAGGATGTTTCATATATTAAAAAGAAGAAAACACCCCCCCCCCCAAAAAAAAAAACCAACACAACAAAGAAAAAGAAAACCCAAACCCAAAACAAAAAACAACCAAAAAATCCCCCCATGCTTTCTGTCAGTAATAGTGCCACTTAAAATTCTGAATAATGAATGCATTTTAAGAGTCCTTGCGGTTTTGTGTCTGTGAATAATAATCCAGCGAAACTTCCGGAAGCAAAAGAAACAGGGAGAAGACCTACAGCTTTCATAGAATTTAGACAGCACTTGGGTTTTAGCTAGAATATTTCAATTTTCAGCTTGTTGATGAAAAATTTTCTTCTATAATAAATATTTTCCAACTACCTTCCAAAATCCTATGGTCTTTCTTTAAAATCTGCAATGAAAAGCTTTCAACCCATATAACTATTATTTTCAACTCTGATTTTTATTAGGGACATTTATTCTCTTAATACGGCTCTTATGTAACCAACATAATCTATGTGAAAATCCAGGGGACAGATCACATCTGGCCTGTTAACATATACATCATATTTGGAATAGTATCAGCATGAAGGCTGGCCAGATATTTGCCATGTCCTGGCAGCTTCAACCACCAAGGGCAGGGCTCTGGAAGGAAGGGAAATTGCTGCTTGCTTGAGCAAATAGAGTCCCTGTGCAGCTGGGCAGACATGAAGAGAAAGATAATCTAGGAGGGATGTTGTAACCATGGTGAACATAAAGAGTTTCCTAGAAAGGTAGCAAAGTTAACTCTTACAGGTAAATTTTATTACAGATTTGTCTTGAGAGGGATCAACTTTTTACTCTACCTGTAGTTTCTTTATGCTGCAATTAATTTTGACTTCAGCTGCAAACCTGTGGAAACCAGAACACTGATTGCCTAATTTGCTTCATGAAAACATCATACATGGAACGTTCATAATGATTATGTTAATACAGAGCAAATGGAAATAGTTTATAAAAATGTGACCATGCTTGATCTTTGTGACCCTTGGCAACAAAAGCATTTAATTAACAATTATTCACCTCCTTGCAACTTTTCTCAGCAATGAAATCTAAAAGCTAGTGGATTACTTGTTCCAGGTCCCTGTACATATATGAAAATTATTTGAGTGTACTTAAGGATAGCTTTCACATCTCCTCTTCTGCAAGTTTAAGCAGTAGCTGTGCAGCACCAAATTTTCTTTTCTGCAAGATTATGCAGTGTTCAGATGTTTAGTGCCAAAAAATTAAATATTAATAATACTTATTTTTTAGTATCCTGCAGGCATTTCTGTTATCATTGTATTATAATACAATTGTTTTAAAAAATCATAATAGTTACCATATTTTAAGTTCGTAAATGTGACCACAGTATTTATTGTAAAAATATAATAAATGCTGATGCTAAAATTATTGGCTTCCATGGCCTTATATGTATTCATTTTCTTCCCATCTGCTCACTCCCTCATCAGTCTTAGAGTCTTCATGATGTTTTCTTATACTTCTGTAAGATTGCATGTGTTCCACTCACACTTCTTCATCTTATTTCTCAACGGTTCTATTCTCCTCTTTAAACAGGGTCTTACTCAATGCTTTTTCAAATCAAACCTCAAGTACTTTAAATTTTTCCTTTGTCTAGAATGATGTAATCTCAAAGTGCTTTTCTTTATCCTTTAGCATGTCCTTCAGTCTCAAGTCTTTCTCCTCCACCTCACTGTCATTCCCTGGACTAAACAAGAAAGCATTTCCACTTGAAAGTGTTAATTTAATAATTTCTTTTTCTTCTTTCTTCTCTACCACCATATTAAACTTTTTATTTTGGTTTGGGTTGGGTTGTTTGTTGTGTTTTCTTCTCACTAGCAATCTGTCTTGTGCTCTGGAAGCTTCTGGTAAAGCTTCTGAAATTTGTATTTCTAACTGACCAAGCACTAGGTACAGGAGCACAAATCAGAGCAATAGAATACAGGTATGCTTCAGTTATACCCGAGAGGAATCCAGTTTGCATGGTTCAAAACTATTCAATTATGAGACTCAAAGGATGCTATGTGGATGCATTTGTGAGTGCACTTTTGACCCAAATAGAAATGTTTTTTAGACCCCAGGAACTCTCTCTCTCTCTCTTCTTCAGTCCAAGGTAAAAGGTACTCAGCTTTAAAATACTTTCAAAGTACTTTCTTGAAAGTAACGTCATACAAATTGCCATTGATCCTAGTAACTGTTCTTTTGGCCTTTTTGTCATGGTTGTTTGTTTTTTTTCCCCTTTTCTTTCTTTGTGTTGTATATGACCTGTTCTTAAAAACCTTAGTGATGGGGATAGATTTCTTAGGTTACCTAAACAATACCTTATCTCACTGTCACAAAGAGTAAGACTGATGGTTTATATATTAACTGCTTCAGTGTTCTGTCAAAAAAGCAGAAGTAGCAATATGAATGCTTAAGGGAGAAATTACTTTTTTGGTTTTCTTTGATTAACAGAAATTAGAGCTGTTACTGGTATCATTAAGCTGTGGCTCGCTTCAGAATGTTTAAATTGTATCTTTGTTCCATGAAACCACACTTTCCAAAGCTTCTGAAAGAGAGCCATCATTTGTTTTCACTGTTATAACAGTTACAAAATAAAGTTACAAGAATCCTCAAGGGGTCATTTAACTTCAAAGGCAAGATCAAGTTTACCTATACATGAAAATACTTGCCTGGTTAGTACTTACAAACCTCCAACAGTGGACATAGAATCTTATCGTTCAAGCTATGCTAAGAATTAACTATTTTTAACCTTAGTAAAATTGCTAATGTTTGAAATGGCTTTTTAAATCCCCTACCCAGTTCATTATCTCCTCTTAGCAAGCTTCTGTCTGCTCAGTAAACAAGGGAAAAAAATGATTCCTTCCTTTGGGAGGTGGTTGTGTTATAAAAGTTTTGTCATAGCCATGATCTGATTCAATTATTTTATTACAATTGATTAATATGGAGAGGCAATAAGCAAGCAGTGCTGGGTGTGCCAGGGAGTCTCCACTCCACCTAGGATGCACACTGGGGTCTTTGGGGTCCAGTCTCTTATACTTCTTGGTCCTGGGTCTCAGCCAATCCCTTCTTCTTCTGTACCTGGATGCCAACGCGGCCCCTTTTCTTTGTTCTTTGCTTGTTGCTGAGGTCTTCTTTTCGGTGAAGAAACTTCTTAGAAGAGGAAACTGAACTCCTTGGTAATGTATTAACAGGAAAACATTTGTCACAAGCTTAACCACAGCCCTAGTTCTATTTGTTCCATATCTTATATGTTTATCTGTCGAATACCCAAGTTTCACAATATCCTGCAACAGGATGTGTCTCTCAGTCACCCAACCATGCAAACATTTAAGTAATTGAACAGAGGGATTATCCCTTTGTTTCCTCTTCTCTTTCATCATTGCATTGATATGAACAAACATCATAGTCATGATCATTCTTATACATCTCACACAAGGTACAATGATCCCAAGGAGTTCCAAATTGTTGAAAATGAATCATTCCTGTATATTCCACAGTTGCAACATATATTTGAAAAGAGCTGTTGAATGTCCTTGCATTTTCTATTGACTATGAACTCCAAATTCTTCAGTCTGCCCTAGTTGATCATATTTCATAGATTATTCTCCAACAATGTCCACAGTTGATACATGGCTTTCTGGTATTTGTGTCCTGAAACAGAATATTTTATTGGGCATTTTCACCAGTAATGAGCAGAACAGGAGGATTACTTCATGAGTTTGGTAAATGATTTACTATAATGCAGGAACATCTTTAGGCTTTTTTGACCTGCTTTGGTCAGATGGTTCTTGGCCTTCATGATTAGCCCACAGCTGAATAAGATAACTGTGGAAGACATACAAATGTGTTGGCATATTAGTGAGGAGATCATTGCTTCAGTGTTACAACTGAGAGAACTTTCAGAGAGGTGATAGTTCAAATATTAAGGAACTGTTGCCAACATCGATTGCAGATGTGTGAGCTCTCAGTGATTCAGAATGTGATGCTGACCAGGAAAGGAGACACATTACTTGTTTCCAAGCAGTCTGAGCAATGTATCAAATTTACATGCAACAGTACCTAGTTGTTTTAGAGGTAATTTTGGTTAGATGTATGTTAATCAAGATGCAGTGTATGTTGATGCAGTGTATGTTGCATCTCCTAGCAGCAACCAGGCTTTGTACTGCTCATAATGCTGAAAAGCATGTGAGATCATTCTGGATCCTGTTCAGATACAGCAGCTAATTTCTGAATGATTTCAGTTTTAGTTGTGCTGGAGTTACTGAGGAGCTCTGAATAACTTTCTTTTCTTTGCTGTTTTATACGAAACCTTATAAATGGGTTACAAGCTACCCCTTCCTCTGTCAAACTGAGAGGCTAGTGAGGTTGATAGTTTAGAGGTGTTTTTGTGTGATTGATTGCCACAGGATTCATGATCTTATCAATCTATAAATGACCTTCACTTTCTTTCCTGCATTAAATAGGTTTTTGGCAAAATCATGTCTGGGTCTCAAGCCAGAATAAGAAGCCAGCAAAAAAAAAATTTCAAATCTAATCTGAAAGCTGCCAAAGGACCAGAGGACTGGAAATCCTTATTAGTCCTTCCTTTCTGGTATGGTTTACTGGCCTACCATGAATATAATAGTGACCTTTTTAAGTATCTGTCAGATGTTTCCAAGTTTGTCTAGAAATATCGTCATTTACTTGGATTTGTTATTTTTTTATAAATTATAAAGTGAGAGTAATATTTCCTAATCCTCTCAAAGACTAAAGGCAGTTTATTCCTGATAATTCTGATCAACGTAAGAAAGAGTCAACATGTAAATATATATGCTATTGAAAAAGGTTTTTTTGATATTTCAACATTATGAGTATTGGGATGAGCTTATCGGCACAAAATTAATTAATTGGCATTAATTTAGGAGGTTTTGAATTTTATTCAATCAAGGAAATACTGCTGAAGTGTTATTGGTTGTTTGCCATTTATCTTAAGTCTTGCATTTAAATAAAACATAGCAGAAAGCTCTAGCAAAAAGTTCAATTTTTTTCTTAATTTTTCTGACATATTTAGTATAGCATGAATAAAAATAGAAGCTGGATAATTTCTGCGTTAGACTGTAAAGGATATGGTTTCTGTTAGTGGAGATAAGATGGAAATTAAAACTGCAGAAAGTAATTTGTGATATATTTGAAATATTTTTTTAATATATATATATTGCTTAGTGTTACACTAGTATCATCCCCCAAAATGCCAAATGTGTATAGAGAAAATAGGAAGGTGATTTAAATTAAATACTCTGCTAAGACATTAATGAAATCACAGTAGGTTGATGCCAATGCTTTATAACACATGCAAAGCAAAAGCCTGACAACATTAGGATTTAAGTAATGTAAAATTTCCTATTCCATTGCACATTATTATGTTTGTATTGAGGTAGGTATTTCATGTATACAAATGAGATTATCTAAAGGTTATAAATATCTTGTTAAAAAAAAAACTATTTTCAGGAGATGAGACTGATTTATCTCTTGCTTTCTTCTTGCCAAAACCAGAATGATGGAGTATATCAATGAGCAGAGATTTATTTTGAGGTCAGCATTAAAATATTTACTTGAAAAGATCTTCAAGATTGTACCTTGTTGCTCCCCTTGTGCAAGTATTTTGTCTATTAATTTAATTTTAATATGACTAATTAGAATGAAAAAATAAACCAGGGTCAAATTTAGATCAGTGTGGTAGGTTTATCTGGGCCAGCACCTGTAAAGCCTCTCACTTGCTCCACAGTCTCGCCCTATACCCAGTGGAATGGGGAGAAGAATAGGAAGAACATAAGTGAGAAAAGTCATTGACTGACATAAAGACTGTTACCAAGCAGAGGAAAGAGGAAAAAGGACAAGTCAATCAAAGGCAATCAATCACTCTGTGCAAGCGCTGTTCACCAATAGCACAAACATTTCATGACTAAAATCATCACTCTTTTAGTCATAAGTGTAAACCACAGCACCATATGAGCTGCTGGGAAAAAAGTTAACTCTATCCCAGCCAGACCAAGTACAATCAGCTCAAAGCTATTTATGTATCAACTCTATTAATATGTAAAATATATGATTATTGCTTGAACTTCTTTGGGGTTTTTTGCACACTTTAGCATGGAGGTGGAACGATAGTATATGCCAGTGTTCATGCATCTGTCGTGGTTTAAGCTCAGTCAGCCATGCAACCACTCTCTCACTCCCCCTCATTCCTCCCCTCCTGCTCCCAGACAGATGGGGAGGAGAATCAAAAGAATGTAACTCCCACGGGTTGAGATAAGAACAGTCCAGTAACTAAGGTATAAAACAAACCACTACTGCTACCACCAATAATAATAATGACAAGGGAAACAACAAGGGAAGAGAACACAACTGCTCACCACCTGCCAACTGATACCCAGCCCAACTGAGCACTGATCTAACCCTTCCAGGTAACTGCCCCCACTCTATATAGTGGGAATGATGTGCTGTGGTATGGAATATCTCTTTGGCTAGTTTGGGTCAGGTGTCCTGTCTCTGCTTCCTTCCGGCTTCCTCTCCTCCTTGGCAGAGCTTGAAACTCAGAAAGCCCTTGGTCAAAGTGAACATTACTGAGCAACAACTAAAAACATCGGTGTTATCAGCGCTGTTTCCAGGCTGAAAGTCAAAACCACAGCACAGCACCAGATACTAAGAAGGAGAAAAATGACTGCTACTGCTGAACCCAGGACAGCGTCAAATGCAATTAATCCTGATAAAAGTAATGATGTTATTAGGTAAATAAGTTATGCAACTTAAATTAAAAGACAAAGTCTATAGACCTTCAAAACTCATTTGAAATTAGGAAATTAGTTTAATTATAGTAGACTTCCTAAAATCAAAACAAGTCAAAATAATTAGTTACAATGAAGGACTTAAATTCTGATCACACATTCATTTATTTAAAATAGAAATCCTCCCTTGCTAAACTTCGGTTAGCCATCTGTGTCATGTTTATTAGAATATCCTTTCATTAGATAGGAAAACTGATGTAGCTATAATAGGAATAGTACCAATATTCACTGAAATTTGAAATACCTGTAAGTCTAATCTGATTTCAGTGCTTCTTATATTTGTTAAAAAATTCTCTCCTTTGTATATTTCCAGTTCATTTTGATTTAATGAGAAATTAAAGATAATCCTTTCAGACATTTACTAAGAGTAACTACCCCCCCCCCATACACAAATGCATGCACAAAACCAAAACTTACCAGTTAATATATTCTTATGCACTTTAGATATTGTATTCATCCTTGTTCTTTAAAGAACAGAAGAAATTAAACCATAACACCTAAAAAGGAGCATGAAGACTTGGTTTATCCTGAAGTTACACTGTAGCAGAGTACAACGCAACAGAATGGAGAATAAGGTCTGTCGGGGATTATCTTTGGCAGCTGTGTAAACAAGATAACTGTATTTCTGTTTAAAAGGGGATAATAATGAGTTTCTGACTCAAATAATGACTGAATGAAGAAAAAAAAATATTTGTGCAAATTGTTAGAGCCATGTAGCTACCCAAGTAGACAAGACTATAAGGCAGAGTTTTCAAGAATTTCAGCAGAACTCTGAGCCTGTGTAGATGCACTGCACAGCGTCAGTGTGCTACCCTACTATTAACATTAAGGAACATCACCTAGGGTGGCCAGAAGACCAGCATTATCCTTAGAGATAAACTTCTAAAATGGATTGGCCTAACTATCTGCACAAAAAAGTTTGCATACACTTTTCCTTGTGCTACAGTCAAGTAGGTAGCTCATCTGTGTGTAAGACAGTGAAATAACAGAAATTCATAGGTGTTAGGTTAGTAGGTATTGTTTGAAAAAGAAACAAAGCATGTAAATTCTTACACCTTAACCCTATGAAACCCACCCATCCCATTCTTTCCTGCAAAGAGAAAGGGGCTTTGTAGTTCTGACAAAAGAGTAAAAAAGTGTTTAAAAGTTTAATTGCAAGAAGTTTTTTGAGCTAACCTACCAATTCTAAGCTAACCCACTGCTGCTTTTGCAGAAAGAATTATATGCTATTATGCTCTTCCACTGAAGCCAGAACACCATATTCTAATACACAGTTAGGAAGTAACCAACTGAATACTCATAAAAATCAGAAAGAGTGGAAGATTGATGTAGTGATTTAGGAAACCTATGCACAAATAGTAAACCTTTAAATGGAGTGCTATCTGGATACTATAGCATTTCTACTATAAATTAACTGTCCCTTAGGACTGTTTTTTAATCCAGATCATTTCAGAGATCTACTTTAGACAGCTAAACAAACAATCTTGATAGGATGTAGAACAGATGCGGAAATCAACGGCCAGAACAAAGGGAAGAGTCCAGAATTTTTGCTTTTCTCCATTGCTGAAGCCAGCACATTGAGAAACAATGACTTCATAGGTTTCTTTATGTAGGACTGTGTACATCCTTTGTATTCATTCTGTAAATGAATAAAAAAGGAGAGTTATCTTCATACTGGAGCTAAGGGAAAACAATGTGAAGAATCATTGTTACACAAATGGATCTAAATTTGATGACAAAGTGTTAAAAGAGGTGTTCACTCTTGTTCCTTAGGCTCTTCAAAACTGGATTTTTCTACATAGAGCAGTTGTTAAGTAGCAGTGGTCTTATCGGGAATTTATTCCAGTGACTAAAAAGGAGTCAGTAGTTTAACAATGTCGTTTATGAGATCCTTTAATATTTGTTGTGTACAGTAAAATAAACATATCTAAAAGTGTGCATAATAAAATTCTGTCTTTCAAGTTTCTGCAATAATTCATTGCTAATGTTTCTGTTTAATGTGGTGAAGATTTTGTTGACTAAGTGGGAAATTCGTATCTACAAATACTGTATAAACGAACAATAAACATGATTGTATTATGGACAAAATCTCTATTGTAAATCAGAGTTGTTGCAGCTCTTTTCCTACTAATTTGCCAGACACCATGTCAATATTTAGAGATATTATTGTCCTGGGTTCAGCAGTAGCGGTTGTTTTTCTCCTTCTTGGTAGCTGGTGCAGCACTGTGTTTTGACTTTTGGCCTAGGAACAGCACTGAGGTTTTTAGTTACCACTCAAATATTTTAGTCTGACCAAGGGCTTTGTGAGTCTCATGCTCAGCCAGGGAGGGGAAGCTGGGAGGAAGCAGAGACAGGACACCTGACCCAAACTGACCAAAGAAGTATTCCTTACTACAGCACGTCATGCCCAGGATGTAACTGGGAGTTACCCCAGAAGGGCTGGGACTGCAGGGTTGGATGAGGTATCGGTCGGTGCTCAGCCAGGGGGGGTTGGGCGAGTTATCCATCAGCTGGTGTTGAGGTGTTGTATTCTTTCCTCTTGTTATTTCCTTTATCATTATTATTATTGGTGGTAGCAGTAGTGGTTTGTGTTATACCTTAGTTACTAAACTGTTCATATCTCAACCTGTGGGAGTTGCCTTGTTTTCGATTCTCCTCTCCATCCCTCTGGGAGGGAGGGAAAGAAGGGGGGGGGGGAGTGAGTGGATGAGCTGTGTGACTTTGTTTAAACAACAACAATTATTAGTTTGAAATTTTCAGGGTCATCAAAATTTCCTTTTAGTTATAATTATTACCATTTATCAGTAAACATTCTGCCACAGATTGTGTTTCAAAAATATTTTAGATCCTCTCTGTTAAAAATGAAAATATTCCTTTTTTTTTTTTTTTTGGTGGTTTTCAATAACATCCATCTGAAATTTTATAGTGCCTCCCTTTTTATCTCATTTTCCTCTCCCCTTTCCTCATCTTTTTCTGATCCAGAAACAGTAAGAGCACCCATAGCTGGTATTCACACAGGGAATTTTCCATTTTATTGCGTCTGCTCCTTCTGCAGATACAAATGCTGCAGTATACCAAATGCTGCAATAAAGACTCAGATTGGTTTTATACCTATGCTTAGCACCACTAAGGGACTAATGAATGAAGATGTACTTAGAGCAGTTCCAGGAGTCCTTACAGTGTCAGAAAGCTGGTTGAATAATATAGGGGAGCATCAATTTCCGTATACACTGTGTTTTCTGCTAGCATTAGTAGGGAGGTTTGGCACATTCATACATGGGACATCATGTAGATAAAAACTCCATAGAGAGCAGAAATTTGTTGTAGACAGAAACAGCTAATAAATATGCCAGAATAACAAGTTATAAAGAGTTATGAAATACACCAAAGCACTAAGCTAGTTCCACACTCTCAGTGCTGAGGCCCTGAGCTCAGTTACTGTTGCTTAGATACACTCAAACTCAGTTTAACTAGTTCTCTTGCTACTGATTTGGCCACCTTATTTAGCATATCACATTGCACAGACAAACTCACTTAAGTATAGCCTTTGGAAAATTTTGTCCAAAACAATCAGAAGATCTTTGCTATATAAGGTCCAGATTCAAGTCTATAAATAGCAGTTCCAGCTAGCACATCTGTTTACAGTAATTTCTATATTTGACATCTTAAAGATAAATTTTTTATGCTTTATATCATTATGTATTATATCCTACTATTCACAAAACCACAATTTTAGCAAAAAAGTTCTGAATTAAGAGAATGTTAAAAGTTTCACAAACACATCTAATGCAGTTCATCAGTTACAACTGTTGTTGAACAGAAGAACACACTCTGTGATTCTTAATCTATAATGCAAATGTCTAGTATTTGGTAGTCATAATTCACAGGCTGAATATTGTGGTAAGACTTTGTGGACAACTAAGGAATATTACATATGCTTGTGGCAGTTCTAATCATCTCAGGTGCAAGTTTACTATACTTGTATAATGTATACATGTACACATAGACCAAAGAAAGGGGAGTGAAGAAAAAATTGCCTTTAACCATGTCTTGTAGTATAAGCCCTCCCTGGTAGATGAACACTAAATGAAGCAAAAAGCCTTCACTCAAGATTTAGTATTTTGTTAAATATAAACAAACTTGAAAAAATCAAGGTTTCTCACAGTTTATTTTACTATATTTGAGAAAATGTTTACTGTTCTGACTTTTTGTATTGGAAGGAGAAAAACAGTTGAAAGTGAGCTCTGGAGACTGACACTGTGAAAACAACAAAATGAACAAAACCAAAGAGAGAGAAAAAGTGTCCCAAAATCAAGAAGTTATTCTCATTACTTATAGTTAAGGAATATAAAAGGCAGTGGTCCAGAAGTAGGGGCTAGAAGATTTCTGGTGATCAAATTTTTAACAGAGGAATGTTCGGGCCTGAGATAAACAGTTAAAAAATAGGGTCTGTTAAAAGATATGTGGTGTGAAGGGGAAAGTGCAAGAATGAAGCATTTTTATTCTAGGACTAAAAATATTAGGAAATACATGGAATCTGGCAGTTTCTCGAGCAAATATAAATGCACAAGGGTGGGGTCACTAAAAAAGGAAGCAAGAAATCACTAAAATCTTTCACTGGATAAATTAGAAACGAGATGGCGAATTCTCAATGCTTTGCACCTTTAATCGTGTCCCAGATCCCAGCCTACTTAAGATTTTGAACCAGAAACAGCACTCAATATTGCAACTGCTGTTGTGCTGCTCAAAGCCAGAATATTGTATTTCCGTGTAAAGGCTAGATTGTGCACCACGGCAGCGAAAATCTTTGGCACTTCACTGCCAACAGAAGTCTTGCCTGATCAGACAACTCTTTGATCACTCCTTGCCTCCAGATTCATATTCCTACCACGTTCCTTGTGCTGGACCTGGTGTTTTTTTCACTTTCAGCAAGCTGATTGACCTCTTTGAATAGAAAACCAATCCAGCCATCATTGCTATTATTGTGGCACACGGAGTTGCTCATTCCAGTAGAGTATCACACAAGAAACAGAGCAAAGAGGGAGAGGAGGGATGTGCTGGAAATGCAGAGGGACCTCTCAGCTTCCGTGTGTACAATAATGTCTGAGTAAATACATTATACCATTTTCTTAGCTACTTACTAAGAGTGGTATTCGACTTTTTTTGATGTATTTGGTTATGAAAAGTGAAGATTATACCTGTGATAAGCATTTACAGACAGCAGGCATCATAAAAAACAACCATGCAGACTCTCCTCTTATTTCTGTACAGGCTTCATAAAACAGACGGACAATAGGAACTCTGCTGATCTGATGGCCTAATTCTTCTGTAGAAATCAGTGCTAGCTACTGTTGTAAGAAAAGATAGTCCAAGTAAAATTCCACTATATTGGTTACATTTGGATGAATATGAACCTGAAAAAGATGTACACCGGAGCTGTTTCTGTCTGCCATTTGAAGACTTAGAGTACGTGTGAATCATAAAGGAAGAAAAAGGAGACAAATTAGTCTGGGAATAATTACCAGTTCACGAAACATAGGCCCATCCTGTCAACAATTGAGCATAAGCCTCTAGCAAAAGGAAGCAATGCGAGGACCGATTTGCATGTACTGGAAAATGGATATTATAGGCAGAAGTCTGACATTGATTTGCTCTTTTAAGGCACCAAGGGAAATAGATTCTGGTTTAAAAATTTTAGGAAGTATATTCATACAATCATAGAATCATAGAATAGTTAGGGTTGGAAAGGACCTCAAGATCATCTAGTTCCAATCCCCCTACCATAGGCAGGGACACCTCACACTAAACTATGGCACCCAAGGCTCTGTCTAACCTGACCTTGAGCACCACCAGGGGTGGAACATTCACAACCTCCCTGGGCAACCCATTCCAGTGCCTCATCAGCCTCACAGTAAAGAACTTCTTCCTTATATCCAGTCTAAACTTCCCCTGTTTAAGTTTTAACCCATTACCCCTTGTCCTGTCACTACAGTCCCTAATGAAGAGTCCATCCCCAGCATCCCTACAGCCCCCCTTCAGATACTGGAAGGCTGCTATGAGGTCTCCACGCAGCCTTCTCTTCTCCAGGCTGAACAGCCCCAACTTCCTCAGCCTGTCTTCATACGGGAGGTGCTCCAGTCCCCTGATCATCCTCGTGGCCCTCCTCTGGACTTGTTCCAGCAGTTCCATGTCCTTTTTATGTTGAGGACACCAGAACTGCACACAATACTCCAGGTGAGGTCTCACGAAGGGCAGGATCACCTCCTTTGAGCTGCTGGTCACACTCCTTTTGATGCAGCCCAGGATACGGTTGGCTTTCTGGGCTGCAAGCACATGCTGAATCTGGCTCATGTTCATTTTCTCATCAACCAGCGTCCTTAAGTCCTTCTCTGCAGGGCTGCTCTGAATTTCTCCTCTGCAAAATCTGTAGCTGTGCCTGGGATTGCTCTGACCCAGGTGTAGGACCTTACACTTGGCAAGGTTAAACTTCATGAGGTTGGCATCAGCCCACCTCACAAGCATGTCAAGGTCCCTCTGGATGGCATCCCTTCCCTCTCCACTGCTATCAAGCAAACCACATGACTTGGTATCATCAACAAACTTGCTGAGCATACACTCAGTCCCACTGTCCATATTCCTTCTTATATTATACTTCTCTCACACAAAAATACAATGATAATTTTGTTTGCAGGAGCCCTTTCCCTTCAAAACTATTGTTTGTATTAATTTTGTCTTGTCTGACACTATTAGTTCCTGAATAATACTGCATAAATGTGAAGTGTTTAAGTAATATCCATAGTTATCGGTAAATTTTGTCATTCCTAAATGATCCTTTCAGGTGAGCTCTTTTTTAGTATCAGTTCTCTCATAATGCTATCTAAAAATGACTCCTTAATCACTTATAGGACACCTGATAGACATTCTGTCAATTCCATATGCCAAATAGAAGTAAAATGAACGCAGTAAAGAAAAAATATTTGAAGGTAGAATTACAGATTGAAAAAGTTTTTATTTCAACAAAACCATGATCTGCTCACAAACCTCTATAGATCCTATGCTTTTTTTTCTTTTTTAATTACTCACCATCTTAGGATGCTTCAAACAACAAAGGCAACAGCACCGTCTCCCTGGTTTCAAAAGTATTATAAACATCTTTAAAATAAAACAACAGTTGCTGGTTTAAAATGGAAGGGGTTTTGCTACTAATTTTGAACATTCTGGTTTTGACAGGACTTTCCGAATGGTATGGAAGTATTTGCTCTCACTATATTTATAGTCCATTTAAAACAGAACCCATGATCCAATTTTTCTAAATCAAAGGATGATCTGAAATCTAGAATTCCACTATGGATGAAATGAACCTTCAACTTTTTATTTTATTTTTTTTTAATTTCCACCTTAATAAGGAATCTGTATATCATCTAGGTATTTTTTAGGAATTATCAGTTCTTGTAGTCATTGTATTTATTGATGAGTGAGTCAAATGAGAAATCACCTACTTCTATTTTAAACTGTCAGAGACTTTTAGTATTCTTTGAGTCAAGAAATTATGAGCCATTTGTATCTGTTAAAAAAATAAAATATACTAGATATGTTAACTCAATACAACTAGATATGTTAACTAGACATGAAAAAAAATCACGATGGTGATGTAAAACAAAATAGAATCTTGTATCTATAGTTGTCTCGCATAGTCACAAGACAGTAAGGGGTTTTTTGTCTGCACGTACCTCCACACCAGACTGAAAGAAAGTTTGTATATAAAGATTGTGATTGTAGACCAAATTTGAACTTAAGCATTGTTTTCTTACTTTGAAGGCTCAAAAGTTCATGACTTGCTCATGGAAACTTTCTCTCTTTGTCTTTTGAAAACATAGACATTTCAGGGGCTCCAACTTAGCAAGAGTTTAAAGCTTATATTTCTGTAAGAGCTACAACCTAGATTACTGGCCCTGTAGTGAGAGTAAGGGGTGACATTTTTGAAACTGAGATTAATTTTGCATGGACCATTCCAGCCTGATGTTAAATCTTGGTAAATTAATTCTTTGAATTTTTATCCTAAGTCATTTAAATCCCAAGTTTAAATGAAATGCCACAACTAGGAATATAACAAGCAAAGAAATTTTATTCACTTGCATAATATACCTTACTTGTGAAGGCTACAATTTGTAATAATGTTTCTCCTTCATGTGAGTAGTCAGCCACTAGTTAGAAAGGGTCCCATTAAAGTACGTCACTGTCAAAATGGTGGTGCAAATATCAACCTGAAAACGAGTTACTTTCTCATTAGTGTGACCCACGTGGTACACATTTCTCTAAATTGGGATAGAATTAAACTCATGAAAGTCTTTATCAGTGAACATTACAATCTTGCATTTTGTCTCTACCACCTTGAGGCTTGAACAGGTTTCAGAACAGTTGCTCTGTACTTCAGTTCTATGTCTATGCATTTCCAGAGGTCTGGTCACCAGATTATTTTACTTGGGACCAATTTCTGCAATGAGTGAACATCCTCTGCCAATTAGTGGCTCTCCAGTTAGATTAATGTTTCAGTTATCTGCTGTTATTTGAATAGTGTCCTTATACCAAATGTCAAAAGTGTTTTGGAAAACTAAGCTCATGCAAGTCAACAAAAAAACTTCTAAAATGTAAGAAACCTCAACACAGAAAAGACTTGAAAAGACCTAGTCACTGGCAGACATTCCTTTCTGTGATCTGGGATACTAGCCTGGATTCTCGTTCTCACTGGTAAATACAGCTTTGAACTGGGTAGAATATTTTCCAGCTGACTAATTGCCAGATAGCTTTATTAAAAGAAGGCAATAAATATGGTGTGGTTTAGGGTGCTGGAAAATATGGAAGCTCTTTGTTTCCATCTTTGTGGGAAAAAAACCCTGTAATGAACAGTTGTCGATTTTATAAGCACAAATAATTTTTTTTTTTTTTTTGCTGCATTCTGTGTAACGGCACAGCTGATGGGGTGTAATGTTAACATTATTTTGATCAGCATCCAATATTAAACAACAAGCAACACTATCTGCTGTCCTTCCTTTTGGTGTCATGCTCATCTATTCTTACTGATTGCTCTCAAGTCAGCTGCGGATATTGCTGGCATCCTGTCTTGCTAATTCTGAGATAATTTTTTTTTTTTCCAGGATAAAATATTATTCTTCAAAAATTTCTGGGTAGCTCTATAAAAAGTCAAGTCAAATTCAATATCTTTTTCTTTGGATATATTAGATCTGTTGTTACCTGTACAGAAGACATACTTTTACCACTTCTGTTGAACACTCCTAACTCGCTTTAGTCCCAGTCAATATCAGCTAAAAATAACATTTCATGCAAGATTCAGACTAGCCACTATCAATTAGAAAAGCACGTTTGCAAGGTTTAGTTAATTTAAAGTTGCTCAGCAGGATTACTCTGAGAACAATGATATATTTTCACTCCCATTTCTCGTTAATTAGTAAGCCATAAAATGATTCTTACTCACCATAAAACCTTTGAAGTTCAAATAACTAAAATAAGTTTCATTCAGCTCATTGTTCTTTCAAGTTTTAGTCAGCTAAAAATGTTGCTTAATATTTTTCTCACGACAATGTGTGCTTATTTCTAACTCATATTCATTTTCATATCAGAAAGATCTATTTGACTGATGTTTTATCATCCTTTTACAAACATTCCACTTCAGTTATAAGGTAATAAATTGCATTAAAAGACATATATTTTCTGAAAAAATTATTTTGCAGAAAAAAGAAAAAAAAGGTATGAAGTATCCTGTCAGTGGTGCATCAACCACTCTTATTTAGCACTCCCACATATGTTTGAAACTATTTTTCTTTTTTTATCAAAAAAGAAAGAAAATCTTTTATCCTAATCAGTGGTTTAAGCAAAGCACTGCTGTGAGCCTCAGGGGTAGCACAACCTGGCAGTGCCTAATTCATCAGCCTGCATTTTGCAGTGGCAAGGTTTCTATGTCTAACAGGGCTTTAGTAGAATTACCATGGAGATTAAAAATGCAGTAAAATTTTAATTATTTTCTGAAATTAAAATGATGAATTGCATTACACAGAGAGACATGACATCACGGTATTAATTATTTTAATGCTACCTCAATTTTTTAGTTCATAGAAAGCAATAGAATTTTTAAAAGATGACACAATTGCATGGCTGATGTAGTCAGAAAAGTTGCTGAAGTTTTGGTGTGTGGGGTAAAATGAATTGTATAAAGAAACTGTGGCCAAGAAAAAGAGTGGAGATAGCACGTAAGTAACATATCTGGATTGATAACTTCACTGGTTACCGCAGAAAGCACAAAGAGAGGCAATAGTGCCGTACCAGTAATAAACTTAACATGGAGATTCAAATACTCTGCAGTTATGTTCAGTATTAGATTATTTTCCAAAATAACTCTTACCTCTGTTAATCTTACTTCATATCTCAGAAAAGGTTTTGCCTATGCTTTGTCCATCTGCTTACTTACCTATGTCTTTGATAAATGGAAAGACTCTAGAACAGTTGTTAACAACTGAGTAAATTAACTACTCTTCTCCAGGAGCAGAACTTAGGGCTGTTGAAACTTTATAATTCCATAAGAACACTTTAGTGTAGCATTTAGCATGAAGTTTAGTTTACTCTTTTGGGGAGAGTGACAGTATTAACATCTGCTCAGCTAGCAAGAAAACGGATTAGTTATATACCAGAATAACCACTGATACTCTGACAATCTGCTTCCCTTCTCCCAGCTTTTCAGTTAGGTTTTTCATTGACTTGCTAAAATTAGGACAAATAATTTTCCCGGGAAAAGGTGATATGTAAGTGTTTTGAGAAAACAGCAAGAATAGCAAAAAGGAATATTCCACGTGCCCTTTTAGCTCTCTGTGTTTCCAGGACTCTCACATCTGTCACAAGCTGAATCTTCATCTTTAGGCTGCACTTGCCATGCAAGCACTTTGTAAATTATGTTAATGAATCTTTGCAATGGAATTCTTATAGCCCTCTGAAAAAGTAGCCTGACTTTGGCTGAGCTGGTAAGAAATCATGCATTTCCTAGCTGTCAGCTACATTTTGCGAAGGTCCACAAACTGCAGCTTGGGAAGGGATGTGTAAGATGGCCTTCTTGCCCTTCTGATCTCAATCCTCCTTGCTCCAGGCTGTTTCCTCATGGGACCCTGAGGTTGTTACCAGTTAAGCCAGCTAGCAATGGCTTCAGAGAGCTGATATTTTTTCACTTTGAATTTGATCTGCATAAATCCCTCTCCAAATAGGCCTCTATCCGGAACAATAGACGTTCATTGAAATGTACTTGAAAACCCAGTATATCAGCTAGATGAGGCAGGGCAGTAGTAGGAGAGGCTCCCATCAACAGAGGTTTCCATCAGGAGCTATATGTATGTATTCATTGGCATAACAAAGTGAGAGACGCTGCAGTAGCTCAGTGCCTCCATGGGATTTCCTTGTCATAATGGCATAAAGATAATGAATTGTATTGTGTATTGTACCAAAGGTTTTGAATAGTGCTTTAATTCTTTATGACACGAACAGGATTCCAAAGGAAGATGGCTCCTGTTTGACCTGCTGTTTCAGCTGGTTTTTGACTCTCACATAAAGATGTTTCTATATATTCTCCACAGTTGACTACCATGCACATGGTGACTGATAGCAGTGATCTTCTATCCAGAGTAATCTATAAACCTAGGAAAAATGGTGAAACAGAGTCACAGATGTGTGTTAAATGACTGTGAGTGATCTATTAAATCCACAGAAGAGATTATTATATCATTGGTACTACTACTACTCCTCACAGTCTTGATCAGTCATAACATACAGGGAACAATTTTCCCCGATCAACTTTTAATGTAAATAGAAAATATAAAAAACAGTATTAAGTTGTAGTCTCACAATTGCATAGTGTCTTACATGTAGTCCACACAAAACCGCAAAGACTGGGAGTACAGTCCAGTCTGTAGGTCAGAGTAAACACCTCTGCCAGGTTCTGACTTTGTGCCAGTGGACTTGCACTGGTCCCAGGCCATTCCCCGTACTCTGGGGTCCAACAGAACTCAGTTCCAATATATTTTTTTTTGTTACCTACACTTCATTCAATAGAAATGTTTATGTGTTTTGTTTGTGTGTGTTTCCACTAGCTGTAGGTTTTAGTTTGAGAAGAGATATCTCTCCCTGAAGTAGTTCCGCACTTATATTCTTAGTGATTGCAACTAAAAAGTTATACTACTGGTGTCGTGACAGATTTGGTGAAAGGACTTGTGACTTTTCTGTGAAATACAGTGAAGCCTTTGTTTTTCAGTATGGCACTTTTTTGAACTCTATGTGGAATAGAAAGTTTAATTTTATTTAGATCTTATTGAGATGAACATCCAGGTGGTATAAAGGTACATTATACATTAAGTCTTTAACACTGAAACCTAATGGCCCATCAGCTTTTCTTCAACCAACAGATTCTTTCTATTACCTCAGGTGCTTTTCGAATAGGGTTCATGCCACATCTCTAGCTCTCTCATGGGGCCTGTCACATATTCACATTTAATTATTTTCATGCTGGTTGGCTTTGGCTGTGGGATGCCCTAAGCAGTAGGAAGTCACTAGGAAGCAGAAGTTGAGCACATTTCTGTTATATGACTTGTTCCAGTGATGTGCTGTTGATTGCCTGTTGTTTGGCAGTGATGGTGTAAACATGTTCACTCCAGCTGAAATAGTTAGGGCATCTTGTACCCCATAGAAATGAGGCTTTAAAAAACCTGTGCTGCTCTTTGACAGGAGCGCAAATCCAGCTGATAAAGATAGGATTGTTTTCACAATGTTCTTCAAATTTTTTAAGGCATTTAATTTATTATGGGGTGATAATTTGGTTAAAAAGAATAACAAAAGCTAAAGAAAGTAAAACTAAGACATGGTTTTAGACCCTCTAATTTATAAGCTGATTAGAGGCTGAAATAATGACAGGCTGCAAACTGTAACACCTCACTGTGAAATTTCATCAGTTAGACTTCCTTCACTTGCTCTTTTTTATTTTTCTTTTTTTTTTTTTTTTCTGGGAGTAGTTCTCACTTCATTTTTCAGTATTTTTATTAATAAACTGCAATAAAATTTGAAATCAGGATAAAGACTGCAGATGACAGATGGTAGGGTTCTAAATTATAGTAGTGAAATGTGATAGAAGATGAAAACATAAAATCTTACAGTCTTGCATTATGTCAGATATAGGCTGAAGAGAGCTGGATCATAGCTCATAAGAAGGAAAACAATATGTTTTGTTTTATTTCTTACTGTCTATCTGCTCAGTGGAAATTTTCAAAATTTAAAAAACCTGACATAAAATACTTTTAAGTGGATGAAGAGTATCTCTTTAAAAAAATCAACAAAAGAAAATATCCAGCTACTAACTTCTTGTAGAAATCTTCTCTGTTAGACATTTCAAAATATACTAGAGAATAAAAATGACAAGAACTTCAACACTACAAGTGTTTTCTGACAAATAAATTATTCTCTGGTGTCAAAATATGTTTTAATTTCTGAAAGTATTCATATATATATTTAATTTAAGATATTTTTAGGGTTTTTTTGTCTTTGTTTTAGCCTTCAATAAAAAACAGAAACATAGGCCTGCCACATGATAAAGAGAAATTTATGCTGAAATATGCAATACGCATGGTCCCTGTGATCTAGAATGTAGAGTGGTTTTCATATGTATAAGAACATAAATATCAATAAAACAGTCTGCATGGGCTTTTGACACATACTTGTGATCTGTGAAACAAGCAGTCTGTCCAGCAAAAAATACTCTGGTTTAAGGCAGTACTCATGAGCACATGTGCTCTGTTTCTTTCTTCTCTTTTCCTACTCCACTATGTATGTTGTCTGTAAAAGAACCAGAAATTATGGGAGATAATATTATGCATACTGTGGAAATTATTTATTAATATAAGAATTTAGTTACTGACAGATGATATACTGTAGGAATAATAAGACTTTATTGATCTATTAAGACAATAAGCACACAGAAGTATGTAAAATAATGTATTTTCAGCTAAAAAGTTTAAAGCATAAGGTAGCAAATAGAATCTGGTTGCTCATTTAAATTATATCTTGTCTTTATCTTACTACAGATCTTCTTTCCTAAAGGCAGAACCTATTAGATTTAAAGGCTAAAGTACATCCCTAAACTGTTTTTACAAAAAGTTGTGTAAATCTGGGGAGTTCTTAAGGAGCTTATTTCCTTCCTTCCCTTGCAAGGAGTCTAACCATGATCCTGAGAAGTGCAAGGTGAAAACTTAAAGCATCTTGGGAAGTTACAGGTCAACCAAGAGTGTATGTGATAAGTGTCTTCAGATTAAGAGCAGTCACAGTCTAAATCATGTCTAAATCTAAGTCATGTCCAAGTCTAAGTCACAGTCTACATCACAGTCTAAGTTCCTGACTTATGTCTATGTGCAAGTTAATGAGGGCTTAAGGATGATTGCAAGCTTATCTCCAAGTTCCTTCATTCTGGTAGTCGTAACAATAATAATATTTGATTTCTTTGATAAAACATATCCCACTATAAATATGTAAAACATTGTTGCTTCTGAATTAAAAAGCCTGTGCCTTCTCTAAAATCCTTGAAAACTGTATGGACAAAACCTGCTGTGTTGAATTCTAGCTCCAGAACAAACAAGGTGTCCTGTGTTTTCAGGTACTTCTTTTATCCCTATTAAATGTGAATTAAGAAGACAGAAAACAGTAATTGAAAAATACCCTTGAGATCAGTTTCCAAATTCTTCTTCTGTTATAAACAAAATGTGATTTTTATAAACAATTGAATGGGTAAATTAAGCATCTTTATGCACAAATAGATATATCAATGAGCAGAAACTACCATCTGTAGGGGAATCAACAGAGTTCCCCACCCCTATCTCCAATGTTCTCCTCTGTCGAATTACCATCATTTGCCAAATTCAAGTTTCTAATAAACATGAAGAATTTGTTGCACATAACCATGCAGAAAATATCTTTGATAATATCTTTACCAAATTCACCTCTGCAAGAAATACTGTGCAGTCCATGAAGAGATATCAAAATGTATGGTAAAGAATAGAACTAAATTAAGTATTGAAAGATGATGAGATATTGCTATAAGCATCAAGTTCATAGTGAAAGAAGAGTATAGCATTTGCCAGAGTATGACTTCAATTTCAATTTGCTTAATCCTAAAATAAGCATAAATCAGCAAACTGGGAATGTTTTACTCAAGTATGTCCATGAAAAATGCAGCTTTTGTGTAGGAAAGTTTCTAATGAAAGATGTTTTTTTGCCATCTTTACCATCAGGGTGAAAACAGGATGCTTTGCCTTAGATCAATCTGTATCTTTGTGTCCACAAGAAATTCTGTGCTGCCTCAAGGAATTTTTAGCTTGGATATTTGATGTCTCAATATCGTTCATTGGTTTTTACAGGGGTGTGAAAGGGCCCATGTCATCTGGCTTATGGCCTTCAGAAAAAAAAAACAAAGAGTGGAACTCCAAACCTATTGTTTCCATTGATAACAGAATGGTCTAGATAAGTCTATATAAGGGCAGACATCACTCAATTTAAGCTGCTTGTCAATTATTTAATAATTTGAAAATCTGTAAATTTTAAATAATTTGAAGAATTTTCCCCTAAGTTCAATAAGGAGAATGCTGTTTTTTATTTAATAGGATGGCTTAGTTTTTGAGATAAGTAAAAGTTCTGCTTATTAGCAAAAGCAAGAAAGTGTAGCTTCATTGCAGGATCCTGACAGAAAGAAATAACTTTAGTTCCTACACTGAAGCTAATGAATCCTACTTAGTGATGGGGTGTGCTCTAGGAAAATATTTCCATAATACTAACAGTGACACTAGCAATCTCAAATTTTCTTGATTCATGTATGTTAAAATTCACATATAACTTATTTCTGCCTGAATTAAGTATTTCAACGGCTGAATGAATATTCTTTTGTAGTTTTTGAGTAGTAAGTTAATGTTATTTATAGTGATCATCAGTTTTAGAATGATTCAAAATAACACTTTTCATAGAAATGATAGTTGCAGAATATGAATTTCCAGACATAAAGTTCTATATTAATGTGTGCATATTTTGATATCAAATGTAAGTAAACTCATATAACTTGGTGAAATAGAATACTCTCCAATATTAAATTTGAATAATACATATCTTTTTTTAGTTTTATTTCATTTTGGAGAAAGTGAATCATGAAAGTGAACTTGAGAAGAAAAAATATCCAAGAGTTCATCTCTCAATATCAAACTTTTAAAAAATATTCTATATAGTTATATTTTTTTCTTCTCTTTTTCTTTCTTTTCCTGAATAAAGGTAGCACCTGTACAAAATCATTTCCCTTGAAAGAATTATCTTTTCAGGCCCACATGTTTGGCTTATCTGTAATGAATTTCTTTATGGAGTTCTTTTCTTTTCTTCCCTGTGTACCTTAGGTGAACTGTATGAAACATCTTGAGCCCTTGAATTAAGAAGCAATAAAATATTTTGATACCACCTTCTGAAATGATGGCTGAGTTGGAACACTGAACTAATAAAGAATAACAATTATGACAGGTCTTTTAATGTGAAAAGATATAGATAAAGTATTTTAGAAAAGGAACCAAAGAGAAAGTAATATCAACATTTCTACCTGTTAAAGATCCTGATTGGACATATTATCTTGTATTTTGAATTAGTGTATATGGTATTAATCATTATTATTTGTGCATCCACTGTTATCCTTGAACAGACAGAATGACAGTGCAGATATGTATAATGCTAGTGGTTTTTAGATCATTAGCTAAATGTACAGTAAAAAGCAAATTTGAAGTAGCTCATGAGAAAATAAAATTAAACGGAAAATAAGCTATTTTCTTTCTTTCTTTAAGTTCTTTTGTAAAATTTTATCATAAATGCAGTCGTTTACCATTACTGTCATTTTTGCCACCAATAAAGATATAGCAACTGTCAATAAAATGCAAAAAGTGTAAGAAATAAAAATAATAACAATAAAAAAGGGAGTAGTGCAAAGAATTCCACCGCAGAGAAAATAAAGAGCTGTAAATGAGCAGACTTAAACTTATATAAAAGATTTGGAAAATTAATTCTTTGTTTTACAAGAGCTGATATTCCAACATACATTGTTTGGTGGCATAAACACTGTATGGTTCCTAATAAGCTTTCAGTATTACCTGTGCCAGCTGAACCCTTTCCTGTTTAATAAGAAGTTGCCACAAAGCAATTTGCTTTATGGAACAAAAAGGAATCTGAAGAGCCCAGAAAAAGAAATCCAATTTCATATCCAGATAGCCACTGCGCTATATGCTTTCCATTTTAATGGCTGACATTCTGTTTCTACTTTCCCAGCATCACAGAAGAAACTGTTTTTTCTGCCTAGTGAATAAAAAAATAAAAATTAGTTTTATGGTTTTGGGGTTTATTTTGGTTGCACCATGCTTGCAACACATGCACATACATTTATTAATGCCTCACTTCTTCTACTGTTAATCTAGTTAAAATACAGTTACAGTTTTACTCACCAGTTTCAACGAAAGAGCCAAATTTGATCCCCAGTTCAAAAAAAATTTTGAAGGGAAAATTTGCAGGTTTAGGAGGCAAAACCTTTATTTCAGAAGCCTCTTGATCTTAGACGTACAATAAAATTACATTATCTCATTCTGAAATGATTGAGGAACTTTTCATTCTTTACCAGTCATAAAGGCTCTATTTGGCTAGTCACTTCACTATTTGTATATGCATCTGTTTATATGTTCAGACCAGAAATAATTATGCTTAAAATTTCCATTGCAAAAAGAATTAGCTTCTTAAAAAAAAAAAAGTGTATGTTGTCTTTTAGTGAACTATGGAAGTCAAGCATTTCATTAAGCAGTAATTCAAACTGATTTGCAAAGAAATGTTCTTAATTGAACAGAACCTTAAAATCTAAACTCTTACTCTTTGATCTATGATTTCTAAGAAAGAACCTCTAAACTTCTAGCTCTCATTGGAATGACTGAGTACTATTGTCAAGGAACTCCTGGATTCCCATGAGGATTTCTGGATCTCCAGATTCAGTGGTACCAATTGCCATTTGCTACTTGGAATGCAAAACCCTGGGATTTTGTGGCAATAAGTCTGGGGCTTCTGAGCCCCAGCCTCTGCATAGCTTTGACCCTTGGAAGCCCAGAGAGTTAACAGTGATGCATCCAGAAAGCAGGAAATGGAAAACTGGTGGATTTTTTGGAACATGATTCCTTCAAAAATTTAAATAATACTAAATTTTGAGTGTAAAATAGAAGACAAATAATGTGATTTCAAATAAATTGAACATTTGTTGCTTTTGTTGGGAAAAGTTACACTCAACAATCCAAGAAGAGTTTATATTTTAAGTTAATATGGTGGTTGTATTGTTTCACTCTTTGTTTTTTTCTGGTTTTCTGTTCCGCTTCCTGCCTGATAATTTCCTTTTGTTTTTCTTTTTAGTTGTAAGAAATGCACTCTGTCAGCCATTAGTAGTCTCCATTTGATAGCTCACCATTGTATCTCCCTGAATTTTCCCCTGTATATTGGCTTTGCAAAGTATAATCTTTGAGCATTTTATTTTTTACCCTGGGAACTGATTGGTAGCACTGATTGCTTTGAAAAACTTTTTCCTATATTCTCAATGTTTTTTAAGTCTTAGAAAGACCTTTTTTTTAATAACATCATCTCTTTCAGCATTTTCTTCAACAAATCTTGAGCTGTTTATGTTATTTATTGGTTTTATTTATCTTTGTAGCAATCATCTGGAGAAATGTTGAATCTCGTCAGCTTTATTTTATTGCCAAACTCTAGTTCCAGTGAAACAAATGAGAGTTTTGTTATTTTAACATACTGGGACTGAAAACTGACTTTTACCTGAAAAATCTTGGCAAAAGTAGAGGTACGAGAATAAACTCCCAAGTTAGTGCAAGATATCCTAACACAACAACTTAGATTCTGAACTCAAAGCTCATCAACAAGTAAAGCAGTTTTAGGACTTCTCAGGCTTGCTATGGCTTAGGAGACTGTGACTCTTAGAACAACCATTTGTTAGCAATTCTAAGCATTAGAGTGATCACCAAAATGTGACCTGATAAAAGTCAAGAAGTGGGCTGAACGCATATACACCAGTTTTGCTTCATGTAGCTGGTGCTGGTATCATGTCCACTTTTCAGTTAAGATTTTGGAATGAGTGCAGTTGCACGCAGTATCTACATGGAGCTAAGGACTGCTGTTATAATTAACAGACTGCTTGAACTGCAAGTAATTGAGTGCCAGTCCAAATTACTTAGTACTATAATACTGTTTCAATTGAACACCTACGATATTAAATCTCTAATTTGTGTAAATAGGAGTCTCCTTAAAAACAGTGAAATTAAGGACTTGCAACAGCTGAGAATTTTATCTACCATGTTTTCTGAATTTTAGACCAATGTTTTTTGCTGAGTCTCAGATCTCTTAAGTGGCATGATGTTTCCAGCTCAGACAGTTACTTCATAATATCAACCCTGTATTTAAGAACATACTGACATCCTTCTAAGATATATTAATATTTATGCATTTCAGACAGTGATATTTTCTGAAGGGAATGTAAAATATGTTGTAGAGTACCATCAAAACAAAATAAACCAAACCAACCAACCAACCAAACAAAAAAACCCCCCCAAAAATAAATAAAAAAACAACTCCTACTGTGACTTTACCCACAAAATGTTCTAAAATATTTTAGTAGGGATTTTAACACTGAAGAAGTGGGCTTCTGCAAACTTGCTACTGATTTCTTCTTTGAATGGCTGCTGAGGAAGAAATTTACTTATAGAAACAAAGCAATCAGGATACATTTTTACATCATTTACCTGATTTTAGAAGTTGTTAAGCATACCTTAAACGTAAAATACAAACTTTTGAGTTTACCAGGAATAAGTTCTCAGGTCTAAGTGGTAGAGCATGGTTCCTATTGTGCAGAGAGTGCTATGTCAGAAAGTGGGGGAGTAAATTTGCAGACAATTCCAGAAATAGACTGAGCACACCTTAGTTTGCAAACTAGGCGTTGCACAGTCCATGTGCCTTAAGCATTTGTGGTTAGGTCTATTGTCTCCAAAGAATAATCTTTACCTGAGCTTCCTACATTCAGTTAAGACTTGAGGATGTGCTTTGGTTTCAATCTCTGGCCTTGATCCAGCTACGATTTAAAAGTGTTTCATTCGAGTGAACGCAAACCAATTCCGAGAAAATAAAATTACTCCAATAATGTCAATGTCCACTATGCTTTGGTCCAGAAATACAACTGTGGTGACCTTTAGAGACTACAGAGAGCTAAAGGTGATAAGAAACACAATTTAACTTCCAGACTTGCCTTGTACTTTTTCTTTTCCCCAGCTTCCTGCTGGAGCTCTCTAACTAGAGGCTCCAGGTGTCTTGAGTTTTACAAAGAGCAGAAAGGAACATCTGTTTAGCATGTAACAAATGTAACACTGTTTCTATTAACAGACCTATAAAGCAAGCAAACAAGCTCAAAACAAACAAAAAGATAAAAGAATACATTATAAGACTGAATTAGCACAAGTGATGCATGTTCTAATAAACCTTTTCTTCTCATTTCTTGTTTAGAGAGAATATGAAAACGTTGAATCTTAATCATGTAGACCATTTCACTACATGTGTTGTTCACCCTAAGTACTGAGTGGTACTGCTCAAATCTCTACAACTGTAACTGGCATGCTAATTCTTCTGAAAGAAAACATTCAACAGAATTCAATAACCTGTTTCCTGTTTTTATTATTTTTTAAACTAGAGTGAGTCCAATTACTGTAAAATATTTCTATTGATGTAGATTCCAGCTGCTAGTTCTGGGGATAGAGTTTTACTGAGTAAATAAAATACAGGAAGTAACTCAGATTATCTTGGCTGTTGTAAATTTCATGCTATAGCTGTCAGTTCTATTAATTCCAGTCTGTACACCTGAAGCTCAAGACTGATGGTATAGTCAAATATGTATGTATGTAATGAATTATTGCCCATAGGGAAAGTTTTGGGTTTTTTTTTCCTTCTTTCCTTCTCTTATTTCTTTTTTATGAAGATGGTTTTAATCTTGGACAGGATGACATTGAGGTGCTGGAGAGGGTCCAGAAAAAGGCAACGAAGCTGGTGAGATGTCTGGAGAAAGTCTGATGAGGGAACTGAGGTTGTTTAGCCTGGAGAAAAGGAGGTTCAAGGGGGACCTTATTGCTCTGTACAACTACCTGAAAGGAGGTTGTAGCGAGGTGGGGTTCAGTCACTTCTCCCAAGTAACAAGTGATAGGATGAGAGGAAATCACCTCAAGTTGCACCAGGGGAGGTTTAGATTGGATATTGGGAAAAATTTCTTCACTGAAAGGGTGGTCAGGCATTGGAACAGGCTGTCCAGCAAAGCGATGGAATTGCTGTCCCTCGAAGTAGTCAAAAACCATGCAGATGAGGGCCTCAGTGACATGGTTTAGTGGTGGTCTTGGCAGGCCTGGAGTAATGGTTGGACTTGATGATCTTAAAGGTCTTTTCCAACCTACTTGATTCTATGTTTCTATGAGATTGCTATTGCACTGATACTGCCTTGGACATTCAGATGTAATTTATTGCAAAAAGGGAAAGATCAAGCATGATTCTTCTGTGAAATGGAAAAAAATGTTATACATTATTGTTCAACAAAGTTAGTCTCTTGCTCAAAACACCTGTGATATATAATTTTCTCACTTCATTACTAAATGAATAACTCTAGTGTTTCCAGAGCAACAGAGGTGGTGATTTCTTTGTCTTTATTAACGTGTGCATAAAATTCACTGGTATGACATGTATGTCATACATACAGCTGACTGTATGATTATAAATAATATTTTTTGAAACATTTAGTTCTATGAAGTGTATTCCAGACTGGGAACAAATAGAGAATGTTATCTGAGTTAAAGAACAAACTTGTAAAAACCAAAAAAACCAAAAGGCCAGACAAAATGAATTATAAGTCTCAAACTGATTGGCTGTCTTTGCTATTTCACATTTCTGGGGTTTAAGTAAATGAAAGCTCCTTGCAAAACCTGGATAATAAGGGTGATAATAGGATTCTTATTTTAAGAATTTTCTTTTGGGAAAGTGCTCATTTGGCAAAACCAACCTTTTTATGGGAACCTGCCAGTTTTGACTGATCTTCAGTTCGAAAACATTTCTCAGATCATGAGTATATCTGTCTTCAAAATGAGAAGACCAGAACAACAAATCAGTTGTGGAACTCATCTGACTTTGGCAATCTCAACTACATCTCTCCCACTGCCTTCATTCTGCTCTAATTCTGGCACTGCCTCATCTCCCAGTTTACTGGTTCACAGCTAATTTTCCATAACTGGAACTGTTTCACATCCATTAGAAAGACAAAGTCATCTGGTTTGATTTTTTTTAAAAGCAAGAACAAAAGAAAGTTGTCTTCTGTATGAAAGCTTGAAATGTTTGAATGTTCTATTGATTCACATCTCCATTTTCCAGTCATCTCTAATTAAGTGTTCACAAGGGAGATTCTGGTTACACACAAAAGGGGCAGGCAACTAATTTGTTTTTGCTAATTCATGAAACTAAGGTCAAGAATTATGATAACTCTCCTTAACAAACAATGTTTGGGGGTTGTTTTTTTTTTAATTATGAAAATGAAGACTACAGAAAATCAACCAATTTCTCAGACTGAATATCGTCTCTCTATAAGGTGGAAGCTGAGCCTGGATGTTTTCTAAATAGTAAAAAAAATAAAAAATTAAACCTTGACTCCTGTCAATATTTTTTTGTTAAAAAATTAATATCATGATGTGATGTGCAATACAGCTGCTCAATTCTCATGAGACAAATATTTTCCCAAAACAGGGAAGAGTTTATATCCAGTATCTGTTGCAGAAATTTACTACAAATACAGAAGTCTTTTTTTGGCTTCTCCCCCTCCCCCCCCCCCCCCCCCCCCCCAAAAGCTGTATGTGTTTTAAGAATTTCTGGAACTCTTACAATCCAACATCTGTACAGGACACAGAATTGGATGACTCAGAAGATGAACTACAGTGAAAGCTGCCTTACAACACCACCAAGGCTCTGCCTCAAAGAAAGCTATGTGGAGACAAAGATAATTCTGGGCTGACCTATAAAACCACTAATCTTTGCAGAAAAAATGGCAGAATACTGGAAAGGAAAAGAAAAATATGGTGTTATATATATATATAGACTTGGAGAAAGAAAACCAAGATAAACACTTTAATTTAGATTTTTCCTGTAGTTTAGGAATGAGAGATTGAGTCCATTATACTAACGAAGTGCTACCTTGCTGAGATAGTTTTTTTTTGTTTAAACTGTTTTCCAATAGGAAACAACAATATATTTTGAAAACAAGAAGAAATTTGAGAAAAAAGTTGAGATTAAATTAGGGAGATTAAAAATATTTAAAGCATATTAAGCTATTAAGAAAACTCTTACATAGTAAAGTTGGGAAACAGTGACAGAAAAAGGAGTGGGTAGAGTTAATTTCTGTTGTTTCCCCTGGGTAGATCTACAGAACAGGCAGCATATGTTAAGAAAAAGCTAAGTGAGCTCAAGGGTTATCTCCAGGAATCTGAACTATCATGAACACTTCTGTTGTTTACTACGTCGTACTAACCTCCTTATTACTTGAAACAGGAGTGGTATGCACCTCATATGACAGAGAGCACAGACGATCCATTAAGACTTAACCGTGGTTTGAAGACACATGACATTTAGAATCATGGTAGTAATTGAGTATTTTACCAAAAAAAAACAGGGTTAGAAAAATTATTGTTTCAATTTCTACATTCTCCGTCTATGTACTCTGTAGTTCACAGTGGCACTGAGCTGATGTTAGTTAACATTTAAGCAAAGAGTCATCATGACACCTTGTCCTACTTTAGCTAACTGGATTGAACAAAAAGGTATTGTCGTGGCAATATTAAAAGCCCTCAAGAAAAGTTTAGAAAGGAATTTTAGTGAATAGGTCATTCTGTAGATCATGCTGGTTAGAATAAGGATTTAGGATAGATGCTAAGTAGCTCTGCCACTTACTACTGATGAAGTTTGAGTTTTCAACTTCCACTGTGTTGGCTGCCATTTTACCTAAGCAATATAAGTAGACCTTTCTTCTTTTAAAGAGGAATATATTGCAAGCTAAATAGGCAGGATAATTAGATTTTTCAGTTTTGTGAAATGCCCCTCTTTCAAGATACTGCAAGTCAGAAATAGATTTTTTAAAACTAAGTAAATAATGGAAAGACATTTTTTCGTTTAATATTTTCCTCCTAGCTCTAAATTATTCTTTAGTTACTGAATTACACACATAACATAGTGTATTCAGTTGTTTAATTTCAAACACACACATTGTTTAAAGTATACAGGATTACAGTATATTATAATATAAAAAAGGTCTTGACACAAATGTCACGGCACTTCCTGTAGTAAAATGGGAAATATTCATGATATGGTCTGTACAACAAAGAAGACATTCTCTAGCAGATCTTGCAAATGTATCTTCAGTGACTGGTTATACTAGAAATGGGGCTTCAGAAATGAGAAAGTTACTGTAGATGTTTGATTAGTCTTATATTTCTAGGCATTGTATAAATAAACTAATGATAATGTAAGTGCATTGTTGCATAATCATATTTGAATTAGTGCATCATTTTTTGTCAGCGTGGGTTAAGTTGCTTCAGTAATTTGTTTCAGTGATGTCTTCTTTCAGCTGCTTTTCTTCAGGTTTAAATTTCTGGATTAGTGTCCAGAGTTTCCACTGACTTGTCTTCCTAAACCAGGGACACAAACAGACTTTGTTTTGGTGTGGTTTGGTTGGGTTTTTAATACAGGCTACCTGACAGTCATTCTTTTTTTCAATGTCTTAAAATGTACTTTATTTGGATAAGTTATTGTGGGTAAATTTTACAGTACTGTGCTGGCTTTCATCTCTTTTCATCCAGCTGGCAGTTCTCTCAGCCTTTTTAAAATATGGCTGTGTAGGATGCACACAAATATTCCTATTTACTATTTGTCTGATGTTCAGCCAGTTAAATTATTGGAAGGCTTGTAAAGGTGCCATACTTCAGCTTCCAGAAGAAATGCCAGCACATTCCTTCACTGTAAACCCAGCAATGTAAATTGTCTGTAGTAGTTGTTCCTTTGAGCAACATTTTAAAATTGAGTGGAGCATTCTTACATTTTACAACTGTGTGGTGTACAATTTGGCAGTGTTTATGGACTTAGTATTTTTATTTGATGAGCTTCCAAAATTTTCCACACAAATGTAGTCTCTTTGTTATCTCTTTCATATAAGTTTTCTTATTGTGTTCACAAGCATCTTCCAAGAGCACATTAAGTTACACTGTCAGTTAATGTAACTTGTATATTCTCTCCCAAAAGAGAGAGAGAAAGATCAACAGCAGAGGTTTTGTTAGTGTTTTATACACACCTATATCTATACATGTATGTCCTAACAAACAGCATTTATATATATAAGTATGCGTGTTGTTGAATTTTATGTTTTAATAATGTTGGAGAAATGATCCTTCCCTTTCATGCAGGAGTCAGGATGTGCCCTCTGTGTATGTGTGTGCTGGGTGTGACAGTGGTAAGAACAGAGGCAAGGATGAGTGAATGGAATATTTATTTTACACTCAGTTAAACCTGGAACAGATGTTGCCTATCAAAGATGACCATGATACATACCACACAGAATTCAATTTTCCACAGAAATCAGTTCATATATTGTGGTTTTCACCTCCAAACTTTTTAAAAAATGTTTGAAGTTGCCAAGGAGGACATGGAGATAAGGACTGTGTTTTCATACACCAGAGGAACAAGATATCAAGGTGTTTTATTCATTCTTATAAGCATCAGTAGGGTTCCCATCCACAACTTTACCAATATCTACAATGCTTCTGTGTTCTAGACTTCATCAGTTAATTTAATCTTTGCAGTATACTAAAAGTCACATTATTAACTATTTTCTGTATTGCTGTTTGGTTTCTTTTACTGTTTCACCTAAAAAGACATATATGATTGATTATAGTAAAGTACAATGAAGTACCAAAGAATGACAGAATTAAGAGCAGTTTGCTTTATTTTTTGACATAATATATAGTACTCTTTAAACATTTTTGCACATGAGGGCACATTATAGAATTATAGAATCATAGAATCATGGAATAGTTAGGGTTGGAAAGGACCTCAAGATCATCTAGTTCCAATCCCCCTGCCATGGGCAGGGACACCTCACACTAAACCATGGCACCCAAGGCTATGTCCAACCTGGCCTTAAACACCACCAGGGATGAAGCATTCACAGCTTCTCTGGGCAACCCATTTTAGTGCCTCACCACCCTAACAGGAAAGAACTTCCTCCTTACATCCAATCTAAACTACCCCTGTTTAAATTTGAACCCGTTCCCCCTCATCCTGTCACTACAGTCCCTGATGAAGAGGCCCTCCCCAGCATCCCTATAGGCCCCCTTCAGATACCACGCAGGTCTCCACGCAACCTTCTCTTCTCCAGGCTGAACAGCCCCAACTTCCTCAGCCTGTCTTCATACGGGAGGTGCTCCAGTCCCCTGATCATCCTCGTGGCCCTCCTCTGGACTTGTTCCAGCAGTTCCATGGCCTTTTTATGTTGAGGACACCAGAACTGCACACCATACTCCAGGTGAGGTCTCACAAGAGCAGAGTAGAGGGGCAGGATCACCTCCTTCGACCTGCTGGTCACGATCTTTTTGATGCAGCCCAGGATACGGTTGGCTTTCTGGGCTGCGAGCTCACACTGCAGCTGGCTCATGTTCATTTTCTCATCGACCAGCACCCCCAAGTCCTTCTCCACAGGGCTGCTCTGAATCTCTTCTTTGCCCAGTCTGTAGCTGTGCCTGGGGTTGCTCTGACCCAGGTGTAGGACCTTGCACTTATCATGGTTGAACTTCATAAGGTTGACATCAGCTCACCTCACAAGCAAGTCAAGGTCCCTCTGGATGGCATCCCTTCCCTCCAGTGTATCAACCAAACCACACAGGTTGGTGTCATCGGCAAATTTGATGAGGGTGCACTCAATCTCACTGTTCATGTCACCAACAAATATGTTGAACAAGACCAGTCCCAACACCGATCCCTGAGGGACACAACTCCTTACTGGTCTCCAGTTGGTTATTGAACCATTGACCACAACTCTTTGCATTTGGCCATCCAGCCAGTTCTTTATCCACCGAGTTGTCCACCTATCAAATTGATGCGTCCCCAATTAAGAGACAAGGATGTCGTGTGGAACAGTGTCGAACGCTTTCAACTGCTCTACCCTTGTCCATCAGTTCTGTAGCCCCATCATAGAAGGCCACCAAATTGGTCAGGCAGGATTTCCCCTTAGTGAAGCCATGCTGGCTGTCACCAGCCACCTCATTGTTTTTCATGTGCCTTAGCATGCCTTCCAGGAGAATGTGCTCCAAGATTTTGCCAGGCACAAAGGTGAGACTGACTGGTCTGTAATTCCCTTTTCATCCATTTTCCCCTTCTTGAAAATGGGGTTATATTTCCCTTTTTCCAGTCGTTGGGAACTGACTGCCACGATTTTTCAAATATGATGGCCAGTGGCTTAGCAACTTCATTTGCCAGCTCCTTCAGGACCTGAGGATGGATTTCATCAGGTCTCTTGGACTTGTGCGCATTTGGATTTTTAAGATGGTCTTCAACCAGATCCTCTCCTACAGTGGGTCTAGGGTGTTCATTCTCACAGCCCCTGTGTCTGCCTTCCAAGACTTGGGTGGTGCATTCAGAGCCTTTGCCAGTGAAGACCGAGGCAAAGAAGTCATTCAGAACCTCAGCCTTCTCCAAATCCTGTGTAGCCAGTTCTCCTGAGAGCTTCCTCAGGGGGCCTACGTTGTCCGTAGACTGTCTTTTATTCACTATGTACCTATAGAATCTCTTCCTGTTATACTTAACATCCCTAGCCAAGTTTAATTCTAACTCGGCCTTAGCTTTCTTAGTTGGGATGCAACACTCCTGAGCTTGTAGTAGGTCATCCTTGAATATCAACCAACAGTCTTGGGCCCCCCTTGCCCAAGATATATCCCATGGAACCTTACTAAGCAGGTTCCTGAAGAGGCCAAAGTCTGCTCTCTTGAAGTCCAGAGCAGTGAGCTTGCTGCACGCTCTGCATTAAATTCAGCATTAAATTGACGTGTTTAAACTTTGCTTTTAATAATTTTGTTTTATTCGTTGGGACTGTGGGCACTGTATACAAAAGAACTGGAATATCTAAAAGTCTTTTGATTCTCTATGTTTTCTCTTCAGATTGTGGCATTTTTGATGACAAAAAGAAAATTAGTAAAAATTTTAGCATATATTTTTCTAAATAGCTTCTGAAAACTTTTTAGAAGTATATTGAAGTAACATAGCAATTTTTTGTTTGTTTGTTTTTTTCCCATCTTGTGCTTTAGGGCATATTCATCTCTGAACTGTATTGTTTCTATTGTCATTGTAAATTGATCTGCGGTTTAATCTTCCTTAGCCCACATCATCCTTATCTTTTGAAATGTTCACCTATTAATTTTTATTTACCCTAACAAATAATGATAGAAAAATCCATTGTTTTAAATTGTTCATTTTAAATATTAAACCTAAAGTGTCTTAATTATTTATTTATTTCTGAATCTGTGTATAGAGTTGTTTAGTCAAATTAATGGAATTGTAGATTGTTGAGTTTTATAAGACATAGCCTGATCTAAAACTTTTACTTGGAACACATTTATCTGCACTATGTTTGTCTACAAAAAGTTCCATTCATTTTAGTATCTCCATGAGACACATAAATGACAATGATTTGCATTAAAGACTCACAGCCTGCCTCATTGTCTCCCATTCTCTTTTAGAGTAAGTCAGAATGAGAGCCAGTGTGCACAACAGTGCATCAAATACTATATTTTAGTTGCAAATTCCATTTTCTACTAGTGATGCTGCAGAAACTGCTACTCACCTTGCAATGTGGTGCTCCAAAGACACAATTAGAAATCAAAGACTGGGCAGACTGTGGCCTCTCGTCTTTGTTGAACATAAGAAAGCAGTAAGAGCTGTGTTATAAACCGAAGTCTTAATACTGTAACACTAACAGCTAGTTTATAAGATAACTTTTCGGAGCTGTTCAAGGGTCCTCCAAAAAGAAAACAAAAACAAAAAAAAAAAGAAAACAAAGTAAAACATCTTTTGAGATGTTAGACTTGGAATTGCAGAGCATATAGCTGGGTGTTATCACTCATGTTCTCTGTTTTCAACAGATGAAGACTTTTAACAGAGAAGCTTTAATGTATACACATGTTCTGGTGTGAAAAAGTTTGGACAACTTAAATGTTTAAGTGCATGGAATTCCTTTCACAACTT
Organism: Lathamus discolor; assembly: GCF_037157495.1. Lineage (NCBI taxonomy): Eukaryota > Metazoa > Chordata > Aves > Psittaciformes > Psittacidae > Lathamus > Lathamus discolor. The sequence continues at coordinate 46,483,278 of NC_088884.1, read as the reverse complement.
CTGATGCTATTTTTGTCGAAAGAAAACTAGGGAATTCTAGAAGGCATTCTTTGTCGTTGTACAAAATAAGGTCACTGTAAGATTGTCACCATTTCTTTGACAAGTAGGAAAAAAAAAAGAAGCTATATTTAATGTGTTGTCTTAGAACAAGGCCACTTTCAAAATGTGCGATTTCACATAGGCCCAACTTCACCAGTTTCACCTCTGGCAACTGAAGTTTCTTGATAGATTCATATCTTCTCTTTGCTTACATTACTGCAGAGATTGCAGGAGTCATGTTTCCTGTGATGCACAAGAAAACAATTTCAGGGCACAGTGGATTGTTAGTCAATTTAAAACATATTTTCATAAAAGTTTCTGCCTGCTTTTTGTGATCCACGTAAATGAAAAGCATGCATTGTACACAACCTTAAGGTATTCGGGATAAGGTTTTATATATCAAGATGAAAAATTTACCTGTTTACTTCAAAATTTAATTCAAAAAATCTTACTTGTGAAGTACAGAAATGCATTATTCTAAAGCCAGTTTTTTATCTATAAAATTAAGGGTACTTGGAAAATTTGTAAAGCATACAAAACCCATTGATTAATGTACTGTAAAAAAGTTGTTTGAAACTAAAACTGTTTAAGGATTAAGAGTTATAATCTCTAGTACAATATTTTCTAACATCCATAAGATATTACATCACATTACAATTTTTCATTCACACTAAAACTTTGGGGTTCTTCTGTGGTTGAATTTTTTTTGTGTGGCTGGAGAATGAGGTGGAGTAGGGCAACAATGTAGAAAAAAACGTAGAACACTGTAAGTATGACAAAATGCAATGCAGGGGAAACAGGAGCAAATACAAAAATAGAAAAATATCTATATAATGATGGGCACTTTCTGTCACCTCATCAGACTCCATCAACAACTTCCAGTGTATGAACTACTGATAAACACAGAATGCACCACTGAGGATTTATTTCACCTTAAGGGGGTAAGTCAGAAGATATTATTTTATAATATTGATGAACATTTCATTTCCAGGCATTACATGGGACATTGTTGCTTTAATTATCAACTGTCAAAATAAATTTATTTTTTGTCATTCACAATAGTGAATTAATTAGAAAGAATTTTTAGTAAAGAATACATTTTTAAATAATGACAGGCATTAATGAATTATACTTAATATTGTATTTTCACTGTTTTGACTAATCATTCTTTTAAACATTTATTTTCAGTTAAGACTTTTCAGTGTGAGGTGAGCACAAAGACAAAATTAATATCAAAAAAAGACCATGTTTATTAAGTGATGGTCTTTTATAAAACGTTAGATCATATAAATATTTTTATTTGCCTTAATGACTTAAATACTTATATGGTCTGACATGAGTGGCAGTATTTTCTGATTTTTCAGTGTCTATATAGTTAAAATAATTAGCTCTATTGTCCTCTTAGTTGTTGGAATTTTTATTCCTAGTTTACAAGGAGAGAAATTCAAATAAGAAAACTCCACATAAGATTATTAACTACAAAGATGCTGCCTTCGATTCAGAGAGTCCTAGTCCATACTATTGAAGTCTTGCAGGGTCATTTAAAGAATTATCACCGCATACTTCTCCTGTTCCTACCCTCTTACTCTCTTACCTAGGCATCTGCTAGCAGTCACTGCTGGAGCTAAGATTCTGGGCTAGCTGGATCTCTTTTTTATTTCTTTATTTCTTTTTTTTTTTTTTCTCTTACATTTGTAATAAACTTATGCTTAGGGGAAAACATGGTCTTATAGCTGTTATGTTTAATTAGATACTTCCATTCATGTGGGTTAAACAGTGGTCTGCTATCATATTTTGTTCTTAACAATGTTAAGAGAAATGTTTCAGAGAAAGTATATCCTGTTGACATGATTAACTATGGTATCTTCTGGTGTTTTACAGAGAAAGGAGCAAAATGTCACTTCAGAAATACTTCTTCAAGGTATCAGAAACAAAATTTCTGCACTTCACTCCAGCACATTTATTTTGTCTGAGACTTTACAACACATTTAGGTTATGTTCTTTAAGCCCTAGGATCTTCCTCAATATGACTGTTTATTTGAGGTCAGTAATACATAGATCGAACTCTTATTTTAGATTTCTTTTTTAATTATCAGATTTTGTTAATGTACATCCTTACATCTATTCTGTAACATAATAATTTCTGTGAGGTCTCAACCTGAGTGGAAGACTGATAAGCAAAGCTAATATTTCATTTGTGATGATAGATTGGTTTTGTCAGATTTATATGCATACATGATTGGCTGTAATGTCGATCTGTCAAATGCGTTAGATTGTGTAGATAACCAGACCTTGATCTTCCAGTTTTGAACTGCGGTTGAAACGTAGAATCTCTATTTTTTTCAAGGACAGACCACTATTTTTCTGACAGTGAGTCCAGTTCAGTCAACTTGTCTCTCATAAACATGACTTTTGTTTTGCGTTGTTTGTATTCCAGATGTGAAACCAGAACATTTTTATCATTCAGATGTATTGACATCTAATTTGGATTTGTTCCAGAAATACACAATTCAGTTGTCTCCAGTTTGGAACTTGCTGTTGCAAGAGGGTTGCAAAGGTACATATTGGGACATAGATGGTTGTAGACAGACAAATTCTATGCTCTGAGAAAGCTATAATACAAAGATTAAGAAGTTCTAATAATAGTGTGTATATGAAGTATAAGCAAACTGTGTTTAGAGTCATCAAAGAAAATTAAAAAAATATTAAATATGAAATTATAAAAAAAAATTAAACTATATGATGCACTAAGAAAACTGACAAGTCATGCTAAATAATCAATCTCCAACTAATTCATTGCAGCTCTCCATGCTACAGTGAGGCTTATACAGAGAAAATAGTCATAGTAAACAAGAAGGAGTTCTTTTCTCCTTAGAGATTTGCATGCTTCTTTCACAAATGCATTAAAGATTATCAAATGCAAAGAAATATGAGCTTTTCTTTAGGATTTTTGCATGGGCTATAAAAACTGAGCTTAACAGGTAGGGAAAGGTACACACCTTCTCTTAAGTTTCTTCTTAAAATAATAATTTACACCTCATTACATGGCTTGAAAAAATCACATTACTGTTGAAACCTTGTATGGGAAGGAAGGACACAAAACAAATATTCAATTTTTAATGATGAAAAAGTGTTTCCTGAAATAGTGCACTCATTCAGAGCATGTAGATGCCATAACTATATGCAGCAAGTAACCAAGGTTATGTATAGTGTCATATCAATGGCATGAAAAAGTATTTTTATAAATATATTTCTTTATACGCTTTGCAGTCTAAGGAGCATTAAGTCCTGCTTCATTCACTGCTGAGGAGAGGCAGAAAAACCCGTGTATGCATTTCTCTGCAACAAGCATGAAATTTGATCTTAGAATCATAGAATCATAGAATCATGGAATAGTTAGGGTTGGAAAGGACCTCAAGATCATCTAGTTCCAACCCCCATGCCATGGGCAGGGACACCTCACACTAAACCATCTCACCCAAAGCTTCATCCAACCTGGCCTTGAGCACGACCAGGGATGGAACACTCACAACCTCCCTGGGCAACCCATTTTAGTGCCTCACCACCCTAACAGGAAAGAACTTCCTCCTTACATCCAATCTAAACTTCCCCTGTTTAAGTTTTAACCCATTACCCCTTGTCCTGTCACTACAGTCCCTGACGAAGTGTCCCTCCCCAGCATCCCTGTAGGCCCCATTCAGGCACTGGAAGGCTGCTCTGAGGTCTCCACGCAGCCTTCTCTTCTCCAGGCTGAACAGCCCCAACTTCCTCAGCCTGTCTTCATACGGGAGGTGCTCCAGCCCCCTGATCATCCTCGTGGCCTTCCTCTGGACTTGTTCCAGCAGTTCCATGTCCTTTTTATGTTGAGGACACCAGAACTGCACACCATACTCCAAGCGAGGTCTCATGAGAGCAGAGTAGAGGGGTGGGATCACCTCCTTTGAGCTGCTTGTCACGCTCCTTTTGATGCAGCCCAGGATACGGTTGGCTTTCTGGGCTGTGAGCGCACACTGCAGCCGGCTCATGTTCATTTTCTCATTGACCAGCACCCCCAAGTCCTTCTCTGCAAGGACGCTCTGAATCTCTTTTCTGCTCAAGCTGTAGCTGTGCCTGGGATTGCCATGTCATAGTTAAACTTCATAAGGTTGGTATCAGCCCACCTCACAAGCAAGTCAAGGTCCCTCTGGATGGCATCCCTTCCCTCCAGCGTATCAACCAAACCACGCAGCTTGGTGTCATCGGCAAACTTGTTGAGGGTGCACTCAATCTCACTGTCCATGTCATCAGTGAAGATGTTAAACAAGATCAGTCCCAACACCGATCCCCAAGGGGCACCACTCGTTACTGATCTCCAGCCGGATATCGAGCCATTGACCACAACTCTTTGCATGTGGCCATCCAGCCAGCTCTTTATCCACCGAGTGGTCCATCCATCAAATTGATATCTCTCCAATTTAGAGAGAAGGATGTGGTGTGGGACAGTGTCAAATGCTTTGCACAAGTCCAGGTAGATGACATCAACTGCTTTACCCTTGTCCAGCAGTTCTGTAGCCCCATCATAGAAGGCCATCAAATTGGTCAGGCAGGGTTTCCCCTTAGTGAAGCCATGCTGGCTGTCACCAGCCACCTCATTGTTTTTCATGTGCCTTAGCATGCCTTCCAGGAGAATGTGCTCCAAGATTTTGCCAGGCACAAAGGTGAGATTGACTGGTCTGTAATTCCCTGGGTCATTGAATTTCACCTTCTTGAAAATGGGGTTATATTTCCCTTTTTCCAGTTGTCGTGAACTTCACCTGACTGCCATGATTTTTCAAATATGATGGCCAGTGGCTTAGCAACTTCATTTGCCAGCTCCTTCAGGACCTGAGGATGGATTTCATCAGGTCTCTTGGACTTGTGCGCATTTGGATTTTTAAGATGGTCTTCAACCAGATCCTCTCCTACAGTGGGTCTAGGGTGTTCATTCTCACAGTCCCTGTGTCTGCCTTCCAAGACTTGGGTGGTGCAGTCAGAGCCTTTGCCAGTGAAGACCGAGGCAAAGAAGTCATTCAGAACCTCAGCCTTCTCCAAATCCTGTGTAGGAAATCCTGGAGGAAATCTTAAAAGGCTAAATAAAAATCAGTAGTGTGGTAAGAAAATCTTTGTATGAATCCAAAAATCTCAACAACTTGTAATATACAGAGATGTTGAAAACATATTAAAATTATTAAAAATATCTAACATGCCATATTTAAAAATTCAGTTTATTTTTATAATAGAAGTGTTCACATTTTTAATTTTTTTATTAACATTTATTTTTAACATTTTTATTACAAAAAATGAAATGTAAACTCTAAGTAGACAGTTTCCTAAACTTAGTCTGTATTAGGTTCATAATAATCGTAATCAAAGTCTGTGAATGGTGTAATTTTTAAATTTCTTGAAAGAAATATTCACCCAACAAAGTTAGATGAATCTCTTAAGAACATATTATATAAAAATAAGCAAATATATAGACAGTGTAAGATTTCCTACACTCTAAAGTACTTATTTTTGATCATGTGAAATATTTCTCTTAATTAAGAGTGTGAAGTTTTTTCATTAATTTAATTCTTTGTATTCAATTGCTAACTTGATAACTGGCTTTCTTATAATTACAATATTGTAAAGCTTAATATCAAAGTTTTAGAGGGACCCAAATGCGAAATTCATGACTGAATTGAACAATTATGAAAACTTATCATAGAGTCAAATTGTGATTATTAATACTTTTTAATTAATAAACACTTTCTGCTTCATCAGTTATTTGAATTTTGTGACTCCTCACAGTTCTAGAATATTTTTTTTCTTTGTTTTGCTCCGCAGAAAAGTTTGAAGACTTTTGGAGACACTTTGGTTAGTAGCTTCCAAGTCACCTTTTCAGCACGGGCAGAAAGTTGTATGTCCATAGAACTTTTGGCAAAATGGAATGGGGAGATGATAAATTACTATTTTGGGTCAAACTTTGCTGTACATAAAAGAAGCAGAGTTCAAGAAGCTCCATCCTTTTTCCACCCTTCCTTCAGCTACTTATACACATTGTTGACATCCCTCCTGAGACTTCTCTCTAGGCTAAACAGTCGCATCTCTTTCAGCCTTTCCTCATAGGAGATGTGCTCCAGTCCTTAATCATATTTGTGACTCTTCATTGGAGTCTCTCCAGTATGTCCTTGCCTTTCTTGTAACAGGGAGCCCAGAACTGGACACAGCATTCCACGTATGGCCTCACCAGTGCTGAGCAGAGGGGAAGGATTACTGAGAAGGATCACCAAGAAGGATCACCTCTCTCAACTTGTTGGTAATATTTAGCATAATGCATCCCATTACACTGTTTGACCTCTTTGGCACAAGGGTGCATTTCTGGCTTGTGTTCACTTGGTTTCCACCAGGATGCCAAGGTCCTTTACTGTGAAGCTGCTTTTCAGCTGGGTGACCCACAGTATCTGCTAGTGCATAATGTTACTCCTTCCCAGGTATAGGACTTTGTACTTGCTGAACTTGATGAGGTTCCTTTCAACCTGTTGAGGACCCTTTGGATGGAAGTATAGACTTCTGGTATATCAGTCACTCCTTCCAGTTTTGTATCATCAGCAAATTTGTTGAGGGTATACTCTGCTCCAACATCCAGATGTTGAATAGTGTTGGACTCAGTATTGCCATGGGGTACATTGCTAGTTATTGGCCTCCAACTACACTTTGCAGTACACTGCAGCATGCTGCATAGGCATATCCAGTGAGATCTCAGCTTTTGGCTACCATGAGAAGGCTGCTTCAAAATGGTTGCCTATAGTTTCTAAATAATGATTGAATATGAATAAGTAAAAAAACCCGTTATATTCTTAATTTTTGAAATCCAGATATCTACTTCTATGTTGTCACACCCTTAGTAAGTTACACATGTAAGAACCTCCCATTAAGAAAAGTTCCTGTTTGGTGAAGTCTGTTGCAAAAAGGAAAAAAACTAGGAAGAGTACCTTAACTAACTAAAAGCTAGGAAGAGTACACACTAATACTTAAAGCTTTCAGAGAGAGTGTTATTTTCTCTTTTCATCCTTCAGTAAATGATGCTTTCTTTGAATTTCTCTGTCTTGACTGTCTGTTGTAAGTCCCTGTTTCTGTTTAAAATTGTTTCACTGACTGGAAAGGTGCCCGGAATCCTGCTGCTTAGGGTCTTTGGGAGGCTACCTTTACAGTTTTCCATCATCCACTTTTTCGTGTTAATCCTTTTAAAATGGGGAATGGAAAACAACTGAAGGATCAATCCCTATTGTAGCATACAGTGAGAGTTTGACAGTCACTTTCCACATATTGTAGTGACAAGACCTGCTGGGTACTTCTGTGTTTGCTGCTTTTGGCTCCGTAAAACTTTAAGGCTCTCTGGAGCACTTTAAAATCTCCATGTTCATATGAGACTTTAGCTAATACACATAGAAAACTGAGAATAGAAGTGGGACTTAATTATTAATTTTGGAGCGCTTCTGCACATAATGAAAAACACCCATTGGTTCTTTCTAACAAAACTGTACATTTCTTAAATGGACATTTTAAAATAACATATGCAGTACCGAAAAACAGTTCAACTGATAGGTGATATTGTATTAAGTCTCCAGAAAAATATATGGCAGAAATGACAAAAGGTTAATTGAGCTTTTTTTCCCTTAACATTTAATATGGCATTCCAACAGCTATAAAGTATTTGACAGTGCTCTGCCATTGCCATTAGTTTAACAACAGGTTGGCTTAATTCCAGTTCCATTGTGCTGTATTTGCTGTTTCTATGGAGGTGGAAGAATAGAATTATAAGGGCAGAAAAGGACCAAAACAATACTTAAGAAATGCCTGAAGCCTGACCCAAATATTGAAGGCATGCATTAGTTTTAAACATTTTTAAAAACATGTGAGACAGATCATGGAGAATAAAGATTATTTTTTTTGGCGGCAGCAGACTAGAATCAAAACTGTTACATTTATTGCTGTTCTAGACATAACCTCTAGGTACATCCTGAATCTTTCTAGAAAGGCCATATTAAACTCCAAGAATATACAATTCTCATGGTATAAAATAGCTCACTGAGTACATTACCAATGTGTTTAAAACAATTTATTTAAGATAAATTAAGATAAAAATGGCTGGATGTATGAGGAAACTAGTAATTTATATTAAAGGAAGAGAGAATGATGTTTGAAGTTTACCTTAATAGGAATAAAAAGACCTCTAGGTTTATATATTATGAAAAGATATTTCAATATCATATTATTATTCTATACTCCACTGTATTATTGCTTGTGGTTGTCATGATAGCATAGTTCCATAATTAGTATTATGTATGCTGGAATTCTGTAAATATTGAGCAGCTAATGCATACGCTTGATTGGAAAGATGACCTAGCTATTGCATTCTGAATAAAGCTCAGCAAACATGCATCAAAATTTCTTGGACTACGGTCTCTGATAATATTAATCTTGATTAGTATGATGAATGTGATTTATTTTTTCTTAAAAAAAATATTTTCTAGATGCAAAATCTGTAAAATCTGCATTTTATCTATAAGTTGCTGGGTTTCATTTAATTAATTTGCCTCTAAGTTTATTTGAAACAGAATTTAAAAAAATGAAGAAGATAAAGAATTGCTTCTTTTGGATATGCTTCAAGGCATTCTTTCTTAAAGCAGATGCTTAGCTTTTGGCATTGTGAAAACTGGGAAAGGATTTCCATGCATTTCATTATCTGGTTTTGTTTGTTAGAATACCTTTATTGGCTTTTTCTCACAGAGGTGATTTTATGAGTTTTACACATGAATCTGAAAAATATCAAAAAGACTTCTGGAAGTAATTTATGAAAGCGTACTGAAGCAGCTACAAATCAGTTGATGTGGGGTTTCAAATGATACCCAAGAAATCTGAATTTTATTGGAAGATTTTATTGCATTTTATTTAATTGCTTAATTTTATTTTTTTTCATTTTTAATACTGTATTTCAATCAGTTAGAAATGCATACGGAATGAATACCTGATGAATTTCCAGTGAGGAAAGGCAACTTTCCATGATTTCTAAATAGGTAAATAAAAATAGATCACCAAAGTTCTCCTGTGAGTCAGCAAATTTGAATTTGGGAAAGAAAAGCAAAAAACCCAAATCCTTTGGATGATATATGTAGCTAAATCTACTAAAATGTTATCACCCATTTAAAATTACAATATTTTCTATGGTTTTAGCCAACTTCTCATATAAACTCCACTGAGAATTTTGTCATCACATCACTATTGAAGGGAATAAATAGAAAAATTCCTGCTCATACACTATACAAAGAGCAAAATTTACTGTTTTTTAAGGTTGCTTCAATTTTGTTAAGGACAAACAATTTTCACTGAATAAGAAATTATATCTGATCTTACCCGTATAGAACACTGTTGCTGTTGTTGTTTTGGTTTTCTGGGGGTTTTTTTAGGTTTTTTTTTTGGGGGGGAAGGGGTGTTGTTGTGGGTTTTTTGTTTTGTTTTTTTTTTATTTTGTTTCTGCCCATTAAATGCAAACTGTGACTGGCTTGAGGTTATCAAGGTCAGCTTCTGACTTAGTGTATATACAATTTCTAAACGTGTTCTCCATCTAAAATGCTATTTGTACTATTTTAGCTAATGACAACAGAAGTTGCAGATGGTAAACTTCTTTCTTGCAATTAAAGTTTAAGAAAAAAACAAGCCAAACTTCTCTTGCTTATCTAAGGTTACTTTATTCACTAGTAAATGTCTCTAATTCCAATTATCCATTTTGATGCAATATTTATTATTTACCAGAGGCTAAACAAAGATAGCAGAGGTAGAATATTGCTATAACGTCTTTGAACTGTCACTGTTTCTGTTGGTAGATAATGCAACACAGTGTCATAGAAACTTGGCCTCCTATGTAGTAAGGAGCATAAACCAGTGTTTTAGGAAATGACACAAGCATGTAATCACAGAGAAGCAGCCACAGAAGACAGATTTACCATCACCAGATCTATTCCATTAGGTTGTTGAAGCTTTCAGTCCTCTGTCATTTATTTAAACAAAATCCAGGTTTGAATTTTGAAGATCTATAGAGAACAAGCTGGATTTCTCATTTTGTAGCCAACTGTACATTTGTCTACAGCACAAAATGTGCTTTGCAATTAAGGGGAATGCTCCTGAGATTTTATTAGAAAGGCCAAAATGCAAATGGGCATAGAAATTTTTTGCCTGTATAGAGATATATGATGAAGTAATGTGGTCTGTTTTATTTATCTGTGAACATTATACTGCTTTTAAACTTCTTGTATAAATCATTGCTCAAATGTTCAAAAGTCACTGGCACTGACAACCCAGTCTAATGTAATGGTTCTTGGTCAGTACTCTTGTCCATATGCAGAAGTTGTTGCTAGGCTGGAGTTCAACACATTAAGCCTTAGGTGTTTAAAAATACCAATAGAATTCAGAGCAAACGGGATCACCCAAAAGTCTGTCTTATCATTGAGATAGATGTGTTACCCTCACTATCTTGAACGCATATACCCATTCTTTATACAGTCCTTATACAAACATATAAATTAATCTATTTTATACTTGAACCAGTTCCCACCATAGATGTCCAAGATTTTATGGGTCATCCTCTTTTCTCATCAGAGTTAATCAAAGGAAAAGTCACCATCTCTACTGCTACATCTAGTACTTAAAAAAATGTGATCTATGGCTTTCATTTGGCAGGTTCCATGCTACACAGAGTTCATCCCTGTTTGTTCAGGACAGTCCATGGTGTCTATGGCCTGCAACATAATTACTATTTTCATTTTTACAGTTCCAAGTGCTTAAAATAATCAGAGGTCCACAGGGAAAAACAAATACAAAGAAATCCAACCCCAACAACAACCTTTTGCTTCCCCCCCCAAAAAAAAACCAAACCAGAGCCAGAGGGGAAAAAAACAACCCCCAACCCAAAAAAACAGAATTATTTTTTAATAGCATGAAGCTGAGGGAAAAAGTTCTACATACTGGTTCAGGGAATGCAAATTAAGAATATTTGAGGGAAGAAGACTCAGTAATGATGGAAGAACATAAAGGGTGGAGTGAGCCAAACATTTTTCCCTAGAAATGGGTCTCTGGTGCAAACGATTTAAAAAAAAACCAACCAAACAGCCAACCAACCAACTAACACCTTGTTGCATGGAGAATTCAACTTCCTTAATGAAAGTTAAGTTAACCCAACAAGAGAATTGAGAAAGACAAACAAAAGTAAGGACTTCCTATTCTGTCTCCCAGAATCTAATTATCTAGCAGGCATTAAGATGAAAGGAAAGAGGAAAAAGCAACAAAATTTCAGATATACAATAAAGACCTAAACATCTGGGAAAACATATAACATAATGCTTGAAGGCTTCATTGGTCTTTACCAGAGTTCAAAAACAGGACAAACATTGCATAGTTCTATTTTTGGCCTGAGGGACTCGATATTTCATTTTTGAATGGAACCTCTACTTAAAAGCAAAAATAACAGAGATTTAAAATCAGCTTCTAGAAATTATTTGGAATATCAGAACAGATCCAGGATGATATGTTCTTTTGATGCACATTTGGCAGTATTGTTATCAAGACTTGTTATCATATGCATGCAAAGATACTTCTTTGGTTTTATTTAATTATTGGAGAATCTTGCCAGGAGAAGTAACTATACCAAAATTCATCACTCTTTGCTTTTGAAAGAGTTATTATCTGGGACACATTCCAACAAAGAAAAAAACATACATAGCTGAAAAAAAAAGCAGCTCCCAAATCAACATGTGAAAGATAAGACTCTTTATTTATTCTTCAAGAATTTTTAAAATTAAGTCATAAATTTTCATTTAAAAAAAATGCATGTACAATGTTCCAACAGAATTTTTTGTTCTTCTATTTATTAATTAGAATAGTTTTTATAGTTACAGTTATTATAGTTACAGCAAATTTTATACATTCATTTTGTTCCATGGAATTTTATTCTTTTTTCTCACTTCCTATTTTTCCTAAAACTTAATGAAGTGAAATTAATATTTGCTTTCAGCACTTTCGTGGTTTTTGCTTTCAGTACAACACACAGCATTTCTGTGAGGCTAAATTATGACAGGCCATGAGATATTTATCTCTCACGTGCAAATTTCCAATATAGCAATCAATAAACTAGCTTCTGCTGCATTGTTCTGAGGAAGAAAAGATGAATAAAAGAAAAAAACTTTGTGAAGCAAAAATATTAATAGAATTGTGTGTGTTTAATAAAAGAAACTGTTACATAATCTAGGCTTTAAATTTGGATTTTTATTACCTTCTGACATATTTTACCTTTAGCAAAAAAAAAAACAGTATTCATTTCCATACAATATCAATTGTAAAATCAATGGTTAAAAAAGAGCACATAAAGCAAACATTATGCTCATACTTTGTGATGCAAAGAATTGAGTTTCAGTTTCTGAAATGACCATAAACAAGAACTTCTGTGGGTTTTTTAATTATTTCATTTGAACATTTATTTTTTGACTCAGGAGGTAAAAGTTAAATTGTCATAATCTTGCACTTATGAACGATTCATAATACAGTTGCTCATCTCTTGCAAACAAGTTTTTGTCTCCACCTTAAAAACAAGGCTATGTTGATCTTTAGTTATCATCTGTAATAATGAAAACAATCTTAAATCAATAGTTAAAAGTATTCTAAGAACTCAATATGTGTATTACTCTGTAATTTTCATCTTTTCTGTAAGCTTCAAGCACTAAGAGCTGGCTTCTTCAATCAAAACAGTATGGACCATATGTGGTACAACCCAATTTGACTGGTATGCTTGTTTACTGGAAAATAGTAATATGGTGACACAAATACAAAATGTCCACAGGTTAATTTCACCTAAAACAGAGATTTTGTAGATGGGTAAACCCCACAGCCTTTCAATAAAATGTCTACTGTCTTACACCTATGACAGACTTCAAAGAGACATTGTCAACCATGTCACTTCACAAAGTCACCAATCTAAAATGCAAGGAAAGAAGCCTTGTACAATAAGCCTTTCTAATGTGCTTCATTTCTCTATTTCAGCTTACAGTTCAGGTTCCATTTTCAGTTTATTTTTCCTTTTTCTTTTCTACATATAGGGAAATCTTTTGTGAATATATATATATATATATATTTAATGAGCCTTTATTACTGTAGAGTAATTAACCATGATCTTCTTTCTGCAAATGAAAATTAGATGTATGTACAGCATGAGACTTCAGATGTAAATACGTAATATACAAGTATATATACCTATGTATACACATACTGCTGTCATCTTTAAAGCTGTCAGTGAAGGCCTATAGAATGGCTGAACAACATGAAATGCTGTTACTTAATACTATCACTCACTCGGTGGATAAAGAACTGGCTGGATGGCCGCACACAAAGAGTTGTGGTCAATGGCTCAATGTCCAGCTGGAGACCAGTAACGAGTGGTGTCCCTCAGGGATCGGTGTTGGGACCGGTCTTGTTTAACATCTTCGTCGCTGACATGGACAGTGGGATTGAGTGCGCCCTCAGCAAGTTTGCTGTTGACATCAAGCTGTGTGGTCCGGTTGATATGCTGAAGGGAAGGGATGCCATCCAGAGGGACCTTGACACGCTTGTGAGGTGGGCTGATGCCAACCTTATGAAGTTCAACCATGACAAGTGCAAGGTCCTACACCTGGGTCGGAGCAATCCCAGGCACAACTACAGACTGGGCAAAGAAGGGATTCAGAGCGGCCCTGTGGAGAAGGACTTGGGGGTGCTGGTCAATGAGAAAATGAACATGAGCCGGCTTCAGTGTGAGCTAGCAGCCCAGAAAGCCAACCATATCCTGGGCTGCATCAAAAGGAGTGTGACCAGCAGGTCGAAGGAGGTGATCCTGCCCCTCTACTCTGCTCTTGTGAGACCTCACCTGGAGTATGGTGTGCAGTTCTGGTGTCCTCATCATAAAAAGGACATGGAACTGCTGGAACAAGTCCAGAGGAGGGCCACGAGGATGATCAGGGGGCTGCAGCACCTTCCGTATGAAGACGGGCTGAGGAAGTTGGGGCTGTTCAGCCTGGAGAAGAGAAGGCTGCGTGGAGACCTCATAGCAGCCTTCCAGTATCTGAAGGGGGCCTATAGGGATGCTGGGGAGGGCCTCTTCATCAGGGACTGTAGTGACAGGATGAGGGGTAATGGGTTAAAACTTAAACAGGGGAAGTTTAAATTGGATATAAGGAGGAAATTCTTTCCTGTTAGGGTGGTGAGACACTGGAATCGGTTGCCCAGGGAGGCTGTGAGTGCTCCATCCGTGGCAGTGTTCAAGGCCAGGTTGGATGAAGCCTTGTGTGGGATGGTTTAGTGTGAGGTGCCCCTGTCCATGGCAGGGTGGTTGGAACTAGATGATCTTGAGGTCCTTTCCAACCCTAACTATTCTATGATTCTACGACCTAACTGTTTAGATACTGATGTAAAGATCTCTGATGCTGTTTATTAATCTCAGCTTTGCCTTCATCTTCCCTCTGGGGAAATTCAGTTCAGTTTGTTTTCCATAAGAATATTTTTCCGCATATTTTAAATTTCTTAAAGATGTTTCTATCTAGCTCTCCAATGTCCTACAGTCAGAACTGTTAGCTTTTGAAGTTATGTCTTACATTTCTGTATATATAATTTGTTTAGTTATTTAAGTGAACTATAGTCCTAAAATTATATTATGCTTGAGTCTTACGTCAAACCTGTTTTATGTAATATTCTGGAAAAGATTCCATTTCATCCTCCATATTTTCTTGAGTCTTTATCAGCCCCAAATTCTTAGACTCTTTTTTTAATTCCCTTTGGAAATAAACCACTACCAACAAAAGAAGAGTCAAATGAAAAGCAGAAATGAAATATCAGTATCTCCTTAGGGGTTTATTTCACCAAAATACTTCTTTAAAAAATTTGGTTTCTCAAAACTTTTTTTTATGGTAGAAATATTAATTATGTGTTTTAGCTGAAGATAGTTTCTAGTCTAGAAATTGAAGCCATGCAAATTGCTGCATATAAATAGGTCTGAAGAAAAAAATGGCATTTTTCCTCTGCCAGACATACATGTGAGTTTATTGCAGGGACAGATTATGATATTCCAGACCAGCAGTACTCTTCTGTATCTCACATATCAAACAAGAACTGTCCTCATATCAATAACTGATTGCATGTTTGCTCAGTCTGAAGCAACTCCTTTTTTTTGGCAAATGTTAAATTAATTAGCTTTGCATAAAATGATTATATAAGCTGTAGTATACAATATATAAAGACAATTTGGGGGCTAATTTTACATATTATTTATAAGCTGTAGATTGAAAAAGGGTAATCATATAGACTATGCTGGCAGATAGATAATCTTAAGTAGAAAGACAGCTGCAATAGTCACACCACCAAACATTAGCACATAATAGAAGTTCTTCAGACTATGAAATCAATCAATCTGAAAAATAATTGACATAGATTGTAGCAAATAAATTATTTAAACCCAAAGAAATATCTAAACTTGTTTTTTTTCCTTTTAACTCTGAATAGTATATGTTTGCTTCAATGAAGCTTAATGAATCAGTTCCTCAAGTTTATGAGAACCCATGTTGAAACACTTTTAAAGTGCCATTCAGTTTAACCTAAATATGTTTTGCTTTTGTGGTATTAGAAAAAGCAAACTAAAGCCACAGGTATGCCTACTGTATCATATCTACTATTTGCCATAACACTATATTTTACCCTTTTGTTCATCTCTCACTATTCTGAAAGCCAGAATTAATGAAGTGTCTTTACATGACTTAATTGGCCTCTGGTTCAAACCAAGTCTTCCTACTGGCTCTTAACATTGATGTGACATTGATAAAACTACATTTGTTCTACTGTTGAGCTGAATTAGCTGTGTTAGCTGTGCCTTTCTGCTTAGTTCAATCCCATGGGCTTTGAAATCACTTCCCAGAGATAAGCTTGAAAGGATACAAGGCAATTTATTCTCTGAGTCTAGATTTTGCATTGTCTTCATGATAGATATCCTCTGGCACACTGACATCCCATTATAAAAAAAACAAGCAGCAAAAGCACACTATTTTTCACGGAGAATATAGGATATCCAGCTGCACCATTCAAAGCTGGTTTTTATTATTTGCTTTGAGTAACTGTATAAACCATGAAAACTACAGAAAAATTGCTACTACAACAACAAAGTTTGCATGAAACTAAATCCATTTTTAAATAGCATACATTTGTAATGAGCAAAGTCTGTGATAGTTTGAAGGCTTTCTTTTTGTAGTTAGATTTTTAACTTATCTGATGAAGATGTTTTAATAATATCCATTGTGTGAAACGTGATCCTTTAAAAAGCTCTTACAGGAAAAAAAAAAATAAAAATCAATCCTCCTAGCTTGTCAGAGGTCAAATGTTATCTAAAAGCACTTGCAGGAAACAGTTTCTGCTTCTTATTTCTAATTATCTTCTAAAAAGTTTTAAGCCAGCATCTTTCAGAGGAAAAAAAAAATTAGGAAAAGAAAGAAAAAATAGTTACCCCTTAGAAATGAGTTCCAAAAAGGATTTAAATATTGAAATTTAAGACAAGAAAATTCTCCCACTGAACTAAGAAATTATAAGTACATTTTTTCATAAAATAAAACATTGTTACCAGAAACATTTACTTTGACTACTTAAAGACATTATTTTGCTCAGAAAAGAGATTTTTCCATGCTTTACTCCTCTGAAGGTTATGGCATGGTGAGTACACAGAGACACACATACTAGTAACATTGAATTTTTAAGCATGACACAAGGAGGATTTTCCTGGGGATTTCCACAACTGTCCTCAAGCATCACGCTGAAGATGGTGAGTTTGCGTGGGCTTGAGGGAACATTTTCTGCTGCTGGTTGAAGGGTGGCCAGTGTGGAACCACAAATGAAATGCTGATGGGGAATAGGGGAAAGGGGAAATAGTCTTGCTCATAACACTCAAATGAAGTTGAGGGAGCATCTGAGGTCGCAGCTCCTACTCCTTGGAGGTACTTCCTCCACATAAGTATTCAATAAAAACACAGAAGCTGTTTTGAAGGTAAGACTTCATACTATGCCATTAGTGGCTTAACCAAAGAGGTTCCTTCTTTATTTGCTCTTCTGCTGATTCCTGCTCTCTTCAGTGTACTGCACAGGGGGACTGCACAAGTTGCAGTCTCATGGGCAAGGCGCTTTAGCTGTGTGAATGTCTGAAGATGAAATGAGAAACTGGGTCTCTTACTTCTTGGCTAAACGCCCTAACCACCAGGCAAGCACATACTGTACGTGCGTGTCTGTTCAAAGGAGCTGGTGAGGTATTAGCAGCAGACCAACCCTTGCAGAGCAGAGGAGCTGAAGAAGGTGGTTATTACTCTTGCCTGCAGGTTTTTACACTAGTCATAGAAGTGCTGGCTATCTTTAAAATGCTGGTTTGTTTCTCAAGTGTTCACACAGATAGCAAACAACACAATCTGCCAGTGCTCTGCTGTCTTAAGCTTAGTCAACTGAATTGTCTTTCACTGTAGGAAGAAGAATCTCACTATCCAAGGGTTTTCAGAAAACTGGATTCAAATGCTTGTAGCATCTCTTTTTCATTTCAGAAGGGTGGAAAATCCTCAGGTCTTTCTAGTAAATTTTTGGTAGCTCCTATTTCTGGTGATGCAGCTGGAAACATACATTGATTCTAATGATCTGGGTTACTTTTTGGGAAAAGAAATGAGAGGTGAGAGAGAGAATCAACACGAAAAATTAAAATTCTTTCTTGTAGCCAGAAAGGAAGACAGGCAATAGGGCAGATAAGGTGTTCATTTGAGGAGGGTCCTCTCCCAAATTCTTCTCCAGAACAGCATATGATCCCATATAGTATTTTTCTTACAGTAACATTGTAGATTTTGTCATGATCTGCTCAAAATCGCTATTGGCTGTTCTTGCTTATGATGCTTCTAGTGCTGTTTGGAGCCTACTTTAGACAAGAGACAGGTGTTGCTTGCTGATTAGTTGCTAAAGTTTTTGCAAGTCTAACATTGGATAATACTTCATTATTTTCTCATTCTTGTTTCTCCTCAAATATAAACTGAAAGATACAAAACATGGTGTAAAAATGAGGAAAGGAGAGAAAGAAGGGGTAATTCTCACATCAGTGGCAATCACTAAGTACGAGAAATCTGACATAACAGGAATATGTGGGTTTGCTGATGTAATGCTATGAGAAAAACAGCATGCAAACAGCAGGAGAACAAGGAAAAACATTGTCACAGTAGCTTCAGAAAAACACGATCATGGCAACTTAAACAAAAGAGCTGCAAATGAAGGGCAGACTGCAAAGCTGCAGATGGAAAGCCATTAGTGTTAAGAATGATGGGGCACTTACAAAACTGGATTGGGATAATTCTTTAGGGGAATTCTTACAGAAGTTTTACTTTGGAATATTCAGCAGATTGGACATTTCTATGCAAGTGTGTGTTGTGTGTAAGAATCATATGTAGTCCTACGCAGTTTAAAGGCACACTTTAAAAAGATTTTGAAAGCGCTGTTTGTTTCAACATTATAATTTATGTATAGAAAGAGTAGTAAAATTGATGAATAGAGATTTTTTTTTTCTTCTGAGCTAATGTACTTGAAAGCAAAATAAATGGAATGTGTGGCCTTAAGGCAGCACACAACAATCCAACAACAAATTAGCTGATATCAGTGTGACTCCTAAATAAGAACAGATATACGGTGAAATTGTTAACATAAATCCAAATTGTTGTACATCTAGAGCACAGTGAATTAATGTATTCCATTTACTGTTTTTCATTCAGCTGACACATATCATAATCAACAGAGAACCAATCTGAATTTCTTAATATTTGTCTCATGCTCCCACAGAAAGAAAAAACAAAATGAAACAAAATAGAGAAATAATAAGCACTCTGAATAATAGTATTACTGTATGTTCAAGTTCTCTAAAATCACCAAGTGAAGCCACATGATACTTTCAAGGATCAGGTCTATAGATCAAAGGAAAAATAAAATTCCAAGTTCTGGGGCACTCAAATATAAGTCTGGTGACAGACTCAATCCTGAATTCAGAGGTACTATAGTTCAGCTATTGTTAATGATGCCACCAAGCAAAGGAGTAGGATGCAAAAGAGATGGAAATGCCTCAGATTTACTGTGCCAAGCTACATACAGAAAAAAACTATTATCTCTGGAAAGCATAAAATGAGGTCTTTCCTCTCAAAGAGCTTAGCACAATATTCTCTTTGCAAATCAGCTATCATCCACGTTCAACTGTTTTTCAAGTTTCTTTAAGCATTATCATATAGCAACAACAAAATATTGAATTACTTATATGAGAATAGCAATTGCATGGTCTCTTAAGAGCAATTGTTCCTGCTGTTTCTTGATCATGATGAAACAGCTGAGGACTGTAAGTAAGACATTGAATAAGAATTCAAATAACCTACTGGCTATGCCTCTTAGCTCAAAGCCAGATATAAACGCTCCATTTTTTGTCACTAACCTAACAACAACCATCTTAAAAATTCTGCAGTGTAGATTAAGATTTATCCATAGTGAACAGCTTCAGTGACATTATCAAAAGAAACTGAGACAGAATTAAATCCCATGGCACAATTCTTACTGATCTCATTGGGTTTGAGCAGTGAGCCTTGGAGGTGAGGCCAGACATTTAATAACCTGCAAATCCTCTTTAAACTTCTCATTGGCAGCATCACAAATATTATATGTGGAGTGCATGTGATGCACATGCAAATGGAATGTGAAAACTTACGCTGCCATTTCTTTTACTTTTTTTTTTTCTATTTGAAGCTGTGTCTTTTTCTTTAGCTTAGTTTCTTCCTATTTATTTCAGAAAAAAGTCATCTGAGCTACAACTGGCAAGTAAGGAAGTCAAAGGCTAAACGCTGCAATTATTTACTATAATACTAAACAGAGAATTTATAGTTTTCTCAGTGTCAAGAAAAGAGAAAGGAAAAGGAGAAGGAAGAAAAGGAACTGGGAAAACCTTCACATCTCCGAGGAAAATTCTTGCCTGAAGAATGACTTATATCTCTGGTGCTAGAAGATTTTTTCTAAATTTGACAGAGATGACTATTGATTTTTGCACTGCATTTTTCCCACCTTTTCTTTCCTTTTGAACTGATTTATAGGATGTGCTTGAAATATGACCTGTCTCTGGTTCAGGAATGAGAAATGCCATATTTATCACATTTCTCAAAGAAGCAATGTGTCTGAGAAAGTTCTCTCACTGCTCAAAACTGTCTTGTAGCAGTGACATAAGAAGGGAATAATTTTAATGCTAATGTCAGTAATGTAGGAAGACAGTGAAAGTCTTATTTCCTAGGCCAGAGAAACAGTTCCAAGAGGACTTAGCCAATGAAACAGTTCTTCCAATGGCTACACCTAGCAGCTCCCTATCCTTCCAGCAAATGATTGAGTGCTAAGCTGCATGCCCTTTCTCTTTCCTTTCTCTTCCTTTCCCATGTTCATCTTGACTATAAAGTTATAGGATTAATTCCATAAATGGAAATCATTGTTGTCAGAATTATAAGCAAATACTGAATCCCTTTGCAGTTTTTACAGTAATGTTGACATACATTATTAATATCACGTTAATGGTCATTAGATTTTTTTTCTTTTCTGAAATATTTTCTTTACTAAAGCTGTGTTTCACTAATGAATTTGATAAAAACAGCCCAGAACACTGTGTGATCAAAACTACTACAGAAATGTGAGAAATTGATCATGCACTTTGCAAAATGGATTGCTAAAGTTAATTCAGTGTAATGCAAAATCTTTTTTCTTTTTCCACATTTTTTCAATTTCAAAGACTTACATGCATACCTATTACAGCTTATACCATGCTGTTGATCTGTTTGAGAGTAGCAAGGCTCTGCAGAGTGATCTGGACAGGCTGGATCAATCGACAGAGACCAGCTGTTCAAGAAGGTTCAACAAAGCAAAGTGCTAGGTCCTGCAATGGGGTCATAACAACCCCATGCAACAAAATAGGCTTAGGGAAAAGTGGCTGGAAAGCTTCCAGGAAGAATAGGAGTTGGGGGTGCTGATTGATGGCCAACTGAATATGAGCCAGCTTGCGCCAAGAAGACCAACAACAGCCTGGCTTGTGGCCAGCAGGACTGCAGAAGTGATCATACCCCTGTACTCAGCACTGATGAGGTGGCACCTTGAATACTACCTTCAGTTCTGGGCCCTCACTACAAGAAAGACATTGGGGCATGTCCAAAGGAGGGCAATGAAGCTGGTAAAGGGTCTAGAGCACAGGTGTGATGAGGAGCAGCTGAGGGAACTAGGATTGTTTTGTCTGGAGAAGAGAAGTTTCAGGTAAGACCTTATTGCTCTTTACAACTACCTGAAAGGAGGATGGAAAGAGGTGGATGTCAGACTCTTTTTCCAAGTAACAAGCAATAGGATGAGAGGAAACAGTTTCAGATTGTACCAGTGGAGGTTTAGATTGGAAATTGTGAAAAAATTCTTCACCAAAAGGGTTGCCAAGCATTGGGACAGGCTGCTCAGGGAAGTGGTTGAGTCACCATTCTTGGAAGTATTTACAAGACATGTGGATCTGGCACTTCAGGATATGGTTTAGTGATGGACTTGACAGTGTTAGGTTAACAGTTGGACTCAATGATCTTAAGGGTCTTTTCCAACTTAAATGATTCTGTGATTCCAAGATTCTGTATCTAGCATGAATAAAGTCACTATGAAACCAATAAGACTTAGACATATCACAAATGGGGCTTCTTACTTTTAACTGTTTCCCTAGATATCTAGATATCTTTTCTAGGGATTTTACCACAGCAATTCTTAGTAGAACATAATGATTTTGACCCAATTTCAAGAAGTTTTATGACAGATTTTATTACATTGTCTTATTGAGTTCCAAGCTTCATGAGAGTTTTATTTGGCATGCATTGTTGTGTCAATATGTGAATATACACAAAATGAGGTATCTACTGGTTGTTGTACAAGTCACATACTTCTATGCTTTTATATGCTAAAGGGTATGTTTTATACATACTTGATTATATTGTTCCCTGATGGCGATATTAAAAGAGCTTATTATTTGCTAGGAGTACAGGTTTTTCATGGTGTCTGGTTTGAAATGAGTGAGAGGGAGATGGGAAATCCTGTTTATCAAAGATTCTGACTATTTCACAGAATCACAGAATCCCAAGGGTTGGAAGGGACCTAAAAAGATCATCTAGTCCAACCCCCCTGCAAGAGCAGGGTAACCTACAGTACATCACACAGGAACTTGTCCAGGCGGGCCTTGAATATCTCCAGTGTAGGAGACTCCACAACTCCCCTGGGCAACCTGTTCCAGTGCTCTGTCACTCTTACAGTAAAGAAGTTCTTCCTGATGTTAACGTGGAACTTCCTATGTTCCAGTTTACACCCATTGCCCCTTGTCCTATCACTGGATATCACTGAAAAAAGCCTAGCTCCATCATCCTGACACCTACCCTTCACATATTTGTAAACATTGATGAGGTCACCCCTCAGTCTCCTCTTTTGCAAGCTAAAGAGACCCAGCTCCCTCAGCCTCTCCTCATAAGGGAGATGTTCCACTCCCTTAATCATCTTTGTGGCTCTGCGCTGGACTCCTTCAAGCAATTCCCTGTCCTTCTTGAACAGAGGGGCCCAGAACTGGACGCAATATTCCAGATGCGGCCTCACCAAGGCTGAGTAGAGGGGGAGGAGAACCTCTCTTGACCTACTAACCACTCCCTTTCTAATGCACCCTAAGATGCCATTTGCCTTCTTGGCCACAAGAGCACATTGCTGGCTCATGGTCATCCCCCAAGCACTAAATATAACTCAGCCTATCTGACATCAGGACAGGGTGAGAACATACAGTGTGATAAAAAATTCCCTTAACTATTCAAAAATATTTGCTTTTGGAATTAGCTCACTTGAGAGGAGTAAGAAGTGTAAAACTACTATCCCTCCCTTGCACTCTTCCATAAAAAAAGAAAGAAAATCACTTTGGTCCTGGTAAGGGTGCCTTCACTATTCAGGTTCCATTTGTTGTATGCTTGATGAGCTATTACATGTTCTCTAGATGTGAAGTCAGAATCACCTTACTTTTATTATGTGCATATTTATACCAGAATCAAAAGTTCTCATATGACAATAGTTTATTGTTATATGTTCAGCATGCAGTGCTGCTATTCTTAATAATCAGAACCGGCTGGCATAAGTACAACAATGATGGCAATGGGTTATGCACTCCTGAATTAGATGCAATGCAAGCCAAGAAAGACTGACTCTTTAACTCTGTCTCAGTTTTTCATGACTAATGTCTTCTGTGAGGAAAGATTGCACAATTCCTAACCCTTGAAATTCCGCACTGACATTTAACAGATGCTGAAACAAAATACTCCACTGTACACTTTTTAGGAAGCAATATTTTATACTATCAGCAATTACGGTGGTGAATAAAAGTTTTCATTTTGGTATAATGGGTGTAGCACAGGGAAAGAAACTGATTTTAACAGATTCAAACTACTAGAACATCCTTAAACGTGTTTCAATGGGCACACATTTTATGTAGTAGAAATCCATGCCCTTCCTGCTATATGAAAATTTGAGAACTGTATTAAAAGGTACAAAAGAAATAATAAATATAAAAAGATAACTAACCAGTCTTTCTGAAGCAATTTTTATGTCTTCTTGAGTATCCGTCTATAAAATAGACAGTATAACACTTGCTAAAAGTTGAGAATCTCAGAACACGTTCTTTAAAGGATTGTTATTTGTGAAGGCTTTTCTAAACCATTATTTATATTACACTTTACCTTTTTTTGAGTGCTAATACATTTTAGAGGACAAATTGCCTCAAATCTCATAGCATATGTAATGAAGGTTTTTGCAAGCCTCTGAAAGGCTAAGTTATTTGCCAAAAGTCGCAGAGAAAAAGGCAATATCAGAGTCACTATCAATGTTTTGGGTCCTGTTCTGGAATTCACACAACTGTAAGTTTAAATCTGATGACAGTGTCCCAGGAGTAACAGTTATAATTGTAGCAATCTTTAATATCAATTTTACTAAAACTAAAGTTTTACTAACTAAAGAATAAAATATTCACCAGCACTGTTTATCTCCTGATCATCTAAGTTTGACCTTCTGTTTTGCTTAAATTTACTAATTTTACAGGTACATATGGACTTCCAAAGTTTACCCCTTCCCCTAAATTATATGCAGTGCACAGAATCACAGAATCATTAGGATTGGAAGGGACCTATGGAGATGAAATAGTTCAACCCTCCTGCCAAAGCAGGGCCACCTAGAACAGGTTTCATAGGAATGTGTCCAGGAAGCTTTTGTTTCTTCTCTGAGTGTAAGTCGAATCTGGCAATAGCCATTAAGGTGGTAAAGCACATTTGAAACTACCCAATTTCCCAGCAGGAAATCTTAATTTTGTGAACTAAGTAATCTACATTCAAGGCCAAGAATTAGTTCCAAGAGACACATTTACCAATTGCTTAACTAGGTCTCAGGCCAAACCATAATAACATCCTTGCATGAAATACAGTTTTGCTGTTGCACATAAATGTGGTGTTAGATGGAGGTTATTATTATGTATAACAATTATTTTGTTTATTCCTAAAAATCTGAACTCAAATATACTATTCAAGGCTGTGGTCTACATTCACAGCTTGTCAGTCACTTAAGATATTAAGAAAACACTAAAACCACTTTGGATAATAGAGGTGGTTAATACATAGCAAAAGGTAACAGTCAAAGAGACAGTAAAAAGAATGCATTAAAGATCTCTAATCAGATTAATCTTAATTTAATTGAAGACTTCTAAAGTGTCCTGCAATTAGGTGTCTTTCAAAGTGCTGAGAAACAGAATTTCATCAGCTAAGTCTGGAAAATCTAAGTAATTTCGTCCTCAAAGATTTAAAAAAAAAAAAGATAACAACTTCATCACTATAAACTGCGTGGAACTTCAATTACATGTTGTCTTTCTTCTTAGCAGCAAACTAGAAGGTACATCTCAAACTCGTGCTGTAGCCAAAACAGACCCTATGATATTCTGCCTGAATGGGAGTCTATTTTCAGATTTGAAATTTATATAATTTAGAGTGTATCTATTTCACACAATAATCCCTTCATTTATAGATTCAAATGCAGCTGAAACTAATTCTTCTCAATTATTCTTAGTTTGTCATTACTTATACGATTTCTTACCTCGTGAATAATGTCATTCCCTGTAGCTGAGAATTGATTATGGATACGACAAAAAATAATAAATCTCCCGGGTTGAAATGAACTGAGGTCAAACATTAGCAAAACATTCTATAGGAAACACAAAACCTGGTTTATTTAATGGCAACTACAGAAACAGTACTGCTTGTCACAAATGGTTTAAGCCTTGATAACCCTGTCTTGAAGCAGGGTGAATGAATCTCTTGAAGTATATTCCATACCTAATTGGTGAATTCTCTTAAGCCATCATTTTGGTTTCATTTGAAATACTTTTGTTCTTGACTATTATGATGGATGTACAAGTTTAAATACAAGTTCGAAAATTTAAATGTATATTCCCCAAGACACTGCCAGAGTCATTCCCTAAACGTGGTTTAGGAGAAAAATGAACTGTATATTCCAGTCTTAATTATACTCAGGTGTAGAAGTGCTTTTTTAATTAAAGTTGAAATCAGAATTTTAGTAACACCTTGCCATGTGAGTGGAAGGCAGTCCCTACTAAAGATTTATGTATTACATATAATATGTTTTATTGCCTGATGGTGAATTATATGAATATGCTGAGGCACCCTCTCTTAGCGGAAACTTGCTGTATGGGTTTTCACTTAATAGTTAAGAACTTTCCTTCGGCTTGCTTTTCCTTGCTTTCTTAGCATTGAGTGAATATCGCACTAGTCTTAATCCTTTTTAAATTACATTTCTGATTATGGAACAGAATTGCATGCAGTTCTCCTACTGTACTATTAAGATATAATCTGTGAGCTTAGTTCCAAGGCCAGGGTTTGGTAACTACTAACTTTAACAACTTTATACAATACAATTAACTTTAGAATTTTTTTGTATGTTTATGTTTTGTTCTATTCTCTCGTATTTTATTTTTAGAAGTCTAAAAGTATAAACACAACTTAAACCCAAATACTAACCTGCGCTTCATGCAAGTAATTTCTTTATATTTGAAAAGTCTGTCACCTAGAATTCGAAAACATTCTAACCAAGATAAAGAATAGTATAATTTCTGTGGTGAATCACCATAAGTAACTACTAGAGCACCAAAATAAAATGTACATGAAACATTTATATAGAATTTCGTTCAAAACCAGGGCAAAGCATGGATGTATGTTGTTTTCCCTTCTTTCTGCATTTTGGGGACAATCTAAAACATTTTTCTTGAAGTGCTAGAACTTTCTGTGCTTATCATTTTAACAACGGGCTAGGGACACAATAGCCATAATCCCAAGAGATACCAAAAACTACTACTACTTAGCATTTCCTTTGACTTCTATCATTGTAACACTTGGGCATCCCTGATTGTAATGGTAACTGATATTCCTCAGGATATTTGACATTATTTTATGAGTAATGATTGCTAGTTCGTTGCTATATATTTTATTTATCTAATGACTATAGAAATGCCGTTCCAGAGGGTTATGTGGAACAGCCACTGGGAACCTGTAATGTATACTTTCCTTCCTATGGACTTCTGGCATAGTAGGAACAGAAAAATGCTGCTTTGTGAGGCAAGATCAATGACCATAATCTAGTTTCTGAGAAGTTATCAACTGAAGATGAGATTATGACATGAAAGTAATGTTCCTTTCTGCTTCTGGATCATCCTCTTCTGAATCAACCAGAAAGCATCTGGAAGCATGGAAATCAGAACAAAAGAAAAGATGCCACACATAGGTCTGGATTCAAAACCACTTCCAGCCTGTTTGACAGCAAAGTAGTTTGCAACTAGACTGGACAAAACCTGTACATTTCAGACATATAATACAAAGAGTATGTAAATAATGCGACCAACCAGTAACATTTTTAAGAATAATATTTTAAAAAATTATGAAACAAGCTTAAATGTCTAACTGCATATTTTCTGATCATAATCTTTCTACACAGCAAAAAAAGATCAATTAGGAGACACAAAGAATTACGTGAAGACCAAAAAGCATATGGCAGAGACGAACAGCAGTTAAAAAAAACCCTGTTCCAAAATTGTGCAGAAGTTACTATACTTATTGTTCTGTTTTCTTACCTCCAATAAACCCCCTTTCTAGATAAAAGACAATCCACAACAAGTAAGTAAGGTCTATAAAGGAAACACTACAGGACTCTGGGATCCAGCCATGCTGTGCTGTCTACTTGATACTGCAACCTAAGTTCTAAAAATAATAGTAACAAAGTTCAGTAGTGAAAGTTGCAAGAATTAAAAAAATTATGATGGAGTAAATGAGAAATGGAATGAACAATACCAGGTACTGATCTTTGAAATCACACTAGAAAAAAATTTAAGTATACCACAGAGTTTTAAATCCGAATGTGCTTACTGGTATGCAAAATATTTGTGCAGTCATAAATTACTGTAGAACTCTCTTGAACTTGTTTTCCTCTGCTGGCACACAATTGAGACATTAGTGGCTCATAAAGAAGTGACACACTTGTGGCAGGAGCGTACTCAGAGCTGCTGTCATGTCATTCAGAGCTGAATACATAGGAAATTGACTTGAAGTAAAGTAAAAGAAACAGGTAAAGTGAAGTTTTCATTTTAATTTAGAGAATGTTTCTTGCAGTCTATAGTAACGGCTCTAGTGTCAGTCTTGTAAAATTTAATCTTAACACAATTTATAGTTACAAATGTTATTAATTTCCTTCAAAAAACGTTTGCTATTAAAAAAATATCTCTGATTTATCATCCCAAAATAATTGTAGGGAATGTCAGGGGAAAAAAAAAATCTACCAAAAATTAGTATCTGTGAAATTTAGTCCTTATGCCTTAGAGTGAGAGCTTGGTTTCAGATTCAAAAATTAAGCCCATCATGGACAAAATACAAGAAACCTTTTGCACATATATCGATTTAGAGCCAAATGGAATAGGCATTACTCCATTGCTATTGTAAGTTTTACTACCTTTTGACACAATGACACATAACATATAGAACACATAGAGACATGAAGATTAATATACACTTATGTATTTCTTTTACTGTGATATTAGTTACAAGCTAGAATTTATCTGGTTGAGCTTTGCAACTGGAAATGTCAGAATCAGGTTTTTACAACGTATAATGGAAAATGTAGTCCTCGTAAAGATCTACATTTGCCTTTGTAATAAAATCTAGACTTGAATTTCAACACTAAAGGGGTGTTCCTCACTGCAGCTAGTCATCATTAATGTCTACCTGTGAAATAGTCACTCTTTTGTCCTGTGTTAAAATTAGTCCATTGGTCATTTTGATATTTAAATCATTACTAAAGACTTTTTTTCTCTTTTGTAATATGGATGAGCAAACTACACAACTTCTCCCGGGATATGTCTGCAAGATGTTATAACTAGGGAGCAGGAAGATGTCATTCTTCTGTGAAAGATATTTCTTCAGTTAATGGTTAGAATGATAGTGAAAAAAATTAAGAAGTACAATGGAAAACAATACAAATATTAACACATCTGAATGAAGGTTCTGGAGCTTAAAAGCAGACTATTGGATATATATATATGGATCAAGGTGCATGAAAGAATAAAATTTTTACTGTGAGATTTTTAAGGGCAAGAGAATCTTGACATAGAAGACTAGATACAAAATCAGTGGATGAGGCAAGCTTGATTGAAGAAAAGCAGCTTATCATATTCTGGGAAAGCTGCTACTAAAAGAGAAGACACAGGAATCTATGGATCAATCAAGAATGAACAAAAGTTTCTAAGAGGATAACAGGAATCATGAAGGAAGTGAAAGAGAGGAAAAATAAGAGTAGGAGCTCCAAACATTCTGTTGCATTTTGATAAAGAATAAGTGAGAAAGGTATTTTTTTTCTGCATCAAATCTTCCATAAAATGGGAAGAAGAGGGGAAATCAAGTGTTTTCTGCTTGTAGTACTACCCATTGTTTCCTTTGGGACACAAACGAGGGGAAAAACTAGGTTTATTACCTTGTCATGTGTCATCAACCATGCAGTCATCTGTGCTCAGACTGACTATGCTTCTTTTCCAACCCAGTTATACCTTGCATATCACATGACTCTAGGGCCCTTTAAAAGGGGACTTGATGTTTTCCAGCATAAGTGCAAGGAAAGATGAAATCTAAATTCAGGCTGCGTTCACTCTCTTTGGAACATCATATGGCTGAACGATAGCTGGCAGCATGGTTGTGTAGGACTCACTGTGTCAGGCAGCCTACCTCATTTTATTCTGTTCCTTTCTGTAGCCCAGCAGCAGCATGGGTATAATTTTGTCAATAATCTGTAGCCAATTTTTGCTGAAGAGTTTGTTTCTGAAGTTAGACCGAGCTGGCCACTAAACAGATTCAGCTAGCCCACATAGAACTCTCTTGGATTTGACTCTCTTGTCAAACACCTTGACAGGTTTTATGTAGCTTACCTTATGCCTTATAGCACTAAATACTATAAAGAAGATTAAAGGAATGACCAGCATTAAACACTTCTGTTAACTGGCTTTGAAGAGTCTTTTGCTTTATTAGAGGGGGTGGAGGGAATAAAGAATGATGCAATCGATTTTGTAATTTGCTGAAGAGAAAAAGCAGATTAAAAAAGAATCTTCTGCAAACTTGAAGACTCAAAGAGCTCAAAATTCCCTCAGGATTTTACAGTGGAAAGAATGACCACTAGGAGCAATGCACGCATGGAGGTTGGCTATGACACAGCTATATCTCCATAAATGAAAACAAGGATCGACTACATATACTACAGATTTCCATTAATAAGGGTGGAGATATTTCTGCCATGAAAATGTGAATTTTCTTTGAAAAGCAGCTTCCTTTTGGTGATGTCTGTAATCCTCTTCTTTCCAAAAACCTTTCACTTGAAATCTTTCTTTCATTCCCTTCTCAACATAATTCCAACCCTCAGAGATGACCAATCAACACTGAGCTATTCTGGCTTCTTCTTAACCGTTTTCATCTGATTTACTGTTTTATTAGTGTTGCTGATAGTGGACCAGCTTGTTCCCCTTTACTTAAAAGTTTCCATTTACTTCAATCTATTTCATTCAAGATTTGTAACCCTGAGCCAACTCAAAAAAACCTTTTTATTACTGATTTTTTTTTTTTTAAACAACTTTGCTCACCAGGTGCTCTCCCAGCTCTACTTTTAAAAAGAAGCCACTTTCCACTCTTTAAAAATAAAAACATAAAATGTGGGTGTCCATTTATTTGGGAGTATTATGGATGCTCATTAATTCCACCCTCCCCACAACCCTTTTATCTCCCGGTTTTGATGCAGTTTACATCTGCACATTCTCAAGCAAAGTGGGGACAGGAGGGAAATTATTCCATTTCTTATACTCTAAGCTAAACTGTACGTGTTCTGCTGTTTTTCACATTTAAAGTCTGGAACTCTCTCCTCTGCTTTCAAACACATGTATTTGACTGAACTTCCATCAACCCCAACAGCGCAACTGCACTGTAACTCTTTGTGCAGACACAAGAAACTGTTAGTTGTCAATGAACACCTTGATGTATTCAAGTTTCATAAATAACCAAAACTATTTTGCAAGAAAGAAGACTGAAAGAGTCATTTTAATAGACTGCCTCCTCCACCACCTAATTTCTTTATAATATAAGGCAGAGCTGATTCCTGCTGTGGTTGAATGGAAGAAAATAGCTAACAGGCTAACAGGCATTTTTCAAGCATACACTATTACAGCCTGAGACAGCGAATTGACACAACTCCACAATTGACACAACTCCACAATTGTCACAACTCCATAACTGACACAACTCCAAATTACATAATTCCCTCAAACTGAGTTACCTGGGGTAAGGAGAGATAGAATCCTGTCCTAACAAGTTTTTCTCTCTTGACATTAGGCTTAATTAATTCAGGTTGCTTTTCATACCTTTTCCTGCATCCTCTCCCATATATTAAGTATGCTCTACTATTCAGATCCAGTGGCATCAGAGATATTTAAAATGTCCTGTGTGGCAAAGAGTTGACAAACTCAGTTGCTGTTTTCCTTTCAGGATCCAGGTACAGGCAGGAGGTCAAAATGATGGTAAGGGAAAGGATTTCTTAAGACTCTATGATTTTAGATGAGTTAAGGATAAGAATGTACATAGTTCATTCTTTCATTTATGACAGTGTTACAGAATACTAAACATATTTTGTAGTTGCATCCTTTTTGGTTTTAATCAGATAAAAATCTCTCAACAGAATAAAGAAAACTCTGACTGCATTTTTAGTATCTCTTATCAACCACATGGCTCAGTATTGGCTATCTTTTCTGGAAGTCAATCCCTATCCTATCACTTTTATAGGTGTCACATGGGGAATACTTCATCTGAAGTAGAAAGTGTTGAGGCAGTAACCTCTTTAATGGTTTATTTTCAAATAAAACCGTTGTTCCTGAGACCCTTCCTAATATAGTGGCAGACTGCTAATACGACCTACAAACTAATTTTTAAGTCTATTTTATAAACCCTGATATATAGAAATGGGGGTTTGAGTTGGGTTTTTTTTGTGGTGTTTTTTTTTATTTTTTAATTTATTTTTTTTTTACTTTGCTGATATTGTTTACTTTATTTGCTGTAGGAATGTGTGTTGATGAATCTTACACACAATTGGCAGTTTGTCCTGTAGGCAAATTAGAAATTCTTGGCATTACTTGCCTTCCCCTGAATACCTTTTTATATTTCACAGATCAGTAAATATGCTCCTAAAAGCTACTAAAATACTGCATTTACTGCCTTTCTGCTTGATGTGGGTTGGGCAACTGCTTTGGAAAATTAAGTATGTTCTAATAAAGTATGTTCTAATAATTACATGCTACTACAAGGAGGGTAAAGTTATTTAAAAGTTTAAAACTGTTATTCCTGTGTCAAGCAAGGGCACTGTTTAAAATTAAAAACATGTTGCATAATTCTAGGGAAAGAAAATATTTGGATATTGATATTTGTGAGTATTATATGCACTACACACCAGCTAACAGGAGCCATAACAACCATAGTCATTGACAACAGCACATGGTCATTTATTTCTACCTCTAGTGTTAAGAATGGATGAAACAACTAAACAATTTTTTTCCTATGTAAAGCAAATTGGCTTTATGTTTCCTGAGGACTTAATTACAATTTTTATCAAATAAAGTTGTTTCCAAAATAATCTTTTGAGTACTTTTGACAAGATAGACCCACATAGTTGCTTGTGCTGTACCTATGTAAAAGTTTAAAAAAAAACAATCCTCCCTCCTAAAAAATACCCCAAACAAAGCAAAGAAAACAAAAAGAAGGGTTTTTTGCTTCATGATATTCTGTAGGGAAAAAACAACAAAGCCCAGATTATCCACCTTCAAGATTATAGCCCATATAGGTTTCGAGAAGTATAATAAGTTTGCATGCTGGTAAGTTAATAAAAAAATAGATAGTTTTGGGTTTTGTTTGTTTGTTTGTTTGTTTGGGGGAGGGGGGGGTGTTTGTTTTTGTTTTTTTTAAGAGGAGGAATACCAAAATTCTAACATGATGTAGTGATTTCCCTCCAGTCCAGTCTTCACACAACTTCTACATTTCTGCCTCCCTGATGATCTCTTTGGAACAATTACACAGCAAAATGCCTTTCACTTTACAGTTGTAAATGATCCACACATACTGCTCAGATAGGTATTGCTATTTTTAGTCCCCAACAGACAGTTTACTGCTTGATGGAAGATCTCTGAATTGCTGTACAGAGTTCCCCTGGCTCCAGGTCCCTGTCTCAGAGAACTAGATTTCTCCATTTCATTCAGCCACTTTTGTTTGATTCTGTAGTTGTAATATAGTCTTCTTATATGGTTATACCTCACAGAAGGGATTAAAATAATTTATGTTTCCTTGCCATTTGTAAAAAATAAATCTACTTTCAGCTTCAGATTTCACTTGTTGCTAACATACATAGATATAGGTGTAATCCTGCTTAATGTTGAACTTAAGCCCACTATTCCTGCATTTGCAAGATATGCTAACTTAAGTGTTAATAGGTCTTTTCTTTACCAGAAGAGAGACTGGAGATCTTGTAAAAATCCACACATTTTTGAAACATTTCAGAATGGTATCTTGGGCTCTTCCTTGATTGAGTGTGTCACCTAAAAGGAAAAGAAACCTGGAAAACTGAGGACAGGCTTTGATAATGTCATTATAATCTGTTAGTCAATCATGAGAAATATCTGAACAAAAAGTGTTGCCTTCTGAAGGAAGTAATAAAGACAAATGAGAATTTATCAATCAACGCTCCAACTTGCTATTTTGGAGTAACAGTATTTTTCCAGATCACTTTTCCAATAAATTAATTTTAATAAATCAATGAATCAGATGATAATATTTTAATCAAACTAAGTAAGAATCTTATTTATTTGAAAATGCTACCTCAGTTATGAAGCTTGTTCAGTAACTGATCAATTAAAGGCACGTTTTTTAAAGTTTGCATGGATATTCACAGAACTCTGATCTTTATGGGAGTCATGTGGCTAAAACTCTTGTGTATCACCTTGAAAGGGGACTCTATGGTGTCTTAGAAAATGGGCCTGCATATTGTAAGTAAGGTTACTCAAAGACGTATAAGGTTAAATCAATACATCACTGTATGAATTACCCATAAGAGATAGCAAAAACCTAGAGGCTACTTCCAGTTCTTGTGTAGCAGTGATAAGTTAATCAGGTCTGGTTTGTTATTTCAGCTGCATTTGATTCATTTTGTAACAGAATAAAAATGAAGTTTTAAAGGAAATAGGAAGCTCCAAAGGCAATGTGACGAGAGATGAGAAGTATCTCATTTAATCAATGTGGTTTAGATTGCAAAAAAAGGTAGATGCAACAGTCATTAGCTCCTTTGGGTTTTTTGACGAGGGGACCCAAAGAATGAGGTACATCAGTACCCCAGCTGGTCATTTAACTTTATGGTGTGACACCAGCAACATATGAATTTGGCCCAGTGCCTACATGTCACAAACCAATGGCTAGTAAGCATGAAAAGTACAGTTAATTTGAACGAGATAACACCACCAGTGTAAGAAGAATGTTAAGAGAATATACCCTAATTCACATTATTCAGGAGTTAGCTACTGTTTAGAATATTAATGCCTGAACCCAAGCTTTTATCTTTCTTCCCTTAGTTGCAGGTAAGAGAATTGGTTAGTCACTAACCTGGGGGCTAAGGGGTCTGTTACAAGGCTACAGCAGTCTTAGTGCATTTAAAAAAATAAGCAATATGTACTTTTAATATTCTTTAAGATTTATTTGATGATACTTCATGTTATATTTTCTTATTTTATAATAATTTACCTGTGTGCATATAGTAGACAAAGACATGATGTTAATTTATAATAGAAACAAATGTCAGTTGTTCACAGCTTCAACATATCATATCCTAATAACTACCCTGTGGGTGTCCTTATTTCTGGCACGTCTTAATATCACTTGTACATGGGTACTGCTCATGGATGTGAAAAGCTAGTTCACTTCATAAGTGTGTTTATATAAACTGAACATTGTTCTCATAACTGCAACATAAACCATACTGTATATTCACTAAATTTGTAACAATATTTTCTATAGGATAAAGTAGAAGTAAATTTTTTTCTGAATAAATCACTTACAAAATTTTCACCTGGAAGATTAACTTCTGCAATTATTAAAATTCTGCATTGATTAATGTTTCGTTACCTATGATTCAAATGAGACTAAAGTAATTAGAATCATCATACATCTAGGGGAAATTACTTGTACCAAATCATGATGAGAAAAATGTCATACAGATTTGCTTGGTCTATTCTGTAATTATCTAATTTAACTGAAAATCTTGAAGAAGTATTAAAGAAATGACAAAAAAGCAAGTTCTGTTAGTACAAAAGAAAATGCCTTACAACACCACAATTAGATAAATGTATTTTTTTCCTTGCCTGTACTGTCTAATGGAAAATATCACAGGCAGACTGTTGACAAAGCAACTTTTTCCTGTCTGGAAAATGCTGCTGCACTGAGACTTCTATTGTCTTTTCTGACTGTGGATCAAATACATTAAAATGGATCCCTTTTTTGGAAATAATATTATTAAGGAATTCAGAAAGTTCTCTGAAGGTGATCCATTTAGTCACTTTACTGACAGAAAATGAGAGTAAAAACAAACAATCTGCAATGCACATTCTAATTGTTCTTTCATTAGGATTGCATCTACATTTGTAAAATATCTAATGTGTTTCACTTTTCTTGTTGGATATAATACATAGCTAGCATATATCTGTTGTTACAATATACTTCTACGTTTTGCTCTTTGTAGCTCCTTCCACTGGGATTGCACACCCCAAAACCAAAATAACAGCCTTCAGAAATTTTTGTAATGACAAAACCCCATGATCTTCTGAAGAAAATTGTTTCTCCTGGCTTTTTTTTGCTGAATCTGAGAGAAGTCCCAAGACAATTGGTTTAATTTTTCATGCAAAATTTCTTGGAGATCTCAACTATGTGTTGCGAAAAACACTTGAAAAGCATCTATGCATATGTAAGGAAGACATCTGTGCAACATGCGATTGACCACCAGGAAGAGGCAGAAAAAGAAAGGCTAAACAAGAAAAAAAGTAGGGAGGCTTTGTCCCAGATAGCTGTTTTGTTATTACCAACAATCCCTTTTAGGCAACATGCTAGATAACTTCAAAACACTTGTGAAATTTATTAACTTAATCAGTTTTCAAAATTGCCTGTAGTAGGGTGAGAAAATCATACACTAACTAAATTGGCAAGGAAAGTTGGATTGATAATTTACACCTGAAGAGAATTATGGATAACAGAACAGCAGGACTTTACACTCTATTATCACAACTTGTTCCATTATTTTTTTCTTCTTGTGATGATTTTGGCTGAAATAATTCTGCATAAGCAATATTTCTGTAGCAATAACTATTCAAATAATATTTCAGATAAGAAATCTGATAAAATGAAGTTAGGAGATGAAATATTCAAAATGTCTTCTTGTCATCAGGGTGGAACTTTGGCAGAGAAAAGAGAAAAGCATTTACTTTTACTCCTGAAACTATAGAACTTGAGTTGTCTAACTCAGAAAAGATAATTGGTACAGCCATACTGAGCAATGTTACATACATTCCTAGACTTCACTGGG
Organism: Lathamus discolor; assembly: GCF_037157495.1. Taxonomy (NCBI): domain Eukaryota; kingdom Metazoa; phylum Chordata; class Aves; order Psittaciformes; family Psittacidae; genus Lathamus; species Lathamus discolor. Next base: position 46,446,867 of record NC_088884.1, on the reverse strand, counting down.
TTCTCCTTACATTACTGGGATTAATAAATTATTTTTCATAATCACACTTGAATTATTAATTTTCAACATATCACCCGCTGCCAACTTTTTCATGTACCTCCAGTATTTAAACGTGTGTTTCTCCTATTATTATTTTTAAATAAAAAAACCTATATTATTTTTAATACATGCTAATAAATTATGGCAAAAACAATCTCCCACACAAACAAGATGTAAAAAAAAAAAAAAAAAAAAGCCAATGAAAAAAACAAACCAAACCCCCAAAAACCCCTAAACAAAGCAAAACACAAATCCAAAACCAACAACCAAACAAAGACAAAAAAGTGGAACAAGAAAATGTTAATATCAATCTTTGGATGAGGCCTTTAATCAAATATCATCATATTTCAGTAGCTCTTCTTGTGACTATGCCACAAGATAGATACCATTTTAGTTATTTGAGATTAGGTCTGTTCTTGGAGTTTGCCCTTTTATAGTTATCTTTATTTCGTTTTGTAAAGTTCTCTTTTTTAACAAGGAAGCAAATTATTTTTTTCTTAACAGAAGAGTGAGAGTCACTTGGAATAATTTAATTTTATATTACCTGCAGGAGTATGACATCAGGCCACTGCACACAGGTGGAAGTGTGAGATTTATTTAATGTTATGGATTCCCCCTAAGCATATAATTATAAAAAAAAAAAAAAAAAAAAAAAAAAAAGTGAAAAATCACTTGTTTACTGAGAAAATTCCAAATAATTTATATCCAGATACATTTCTTTCAATTCTAACTTGTGGAACTATGTGTCTGTATTTCAAAATATTTGAGAGGACAGATTCATTTTCTTTCATCCAATGTATACCTGCACAGCTTTGAATTCTTTGTACTGTTCATGCTGACTTTAGTGGAAACAGGATTAAGGTAGATTTGTTTTGATGCCTGACTGTGAGCAGAGTATATTTAACATTCAAATACAGAGATTTTAAAACTGTTACTATCAAAACATGAAAAGAACTCTGAGATTTTTTTTCTCAGGAAACTAACAAAGGAGGAGTTTTATTCCTCCCATAAAATTTGCTGAAGACTAATGTGGTTTAGAAGTGTTAGGTGCATTTTGCATAGACACAGGCAGCATAAAAAATCTAGCTTTGGTGATGGACACTAACTGTGATAACTGTGGGTCTAGACAACATATATTCGCTTTGTTTATTGGTTTTGATGTTTTTATGTGTATTTTAAATAATAAAATTGTAGATCTTGGGGTTTTTTAATCTTGTATTTTTAAAAACATCAATGTTATTTACATTTACATATTATCATAGAATCATAGAATGTTTTGGGTTGGAAGGGACCGTAAAGATCATCTTCTTCCAACCCGCCTGTCACAGCCAGGGTCTTCTTCCTTCCACTCAACCAGGTTTTTCAAAACCCCACCCAACCTGGCTTTGAATATTTTCAGGGATAAGGACGCCACAACTTCTTTGTGCAGCCTGTTTCAGTGCCTCAGATATTACCTGATGTTTCCCAATTAACAGATTTTTCTTTGTGTCATTCAGGCAATCAAAGGTTATTTATTCACTTTCTATGTCTAAAGTTTTCATCTAACTATTTTGGTACACTACAGTTCTACTCTTAATGATAGAATTTAAATATCTTTCTCATATAATTATTAACGCTGCAGCAGCTTCTCACCTTTGAAAGTCTTTTCCTACCTCAATGTAAAATTTAGAATATTTCTAACAACAAATTTTATCTAAATATTTGCACTATTCAAGATATAGGCAATACCTAAAGGATGCCTTCAAGAAATCTGGAGGACTTTTTACAAGGGCATCTTTAGACAAGACATAGGGGAATGGCTTTCAACTGAAAGAGGGATATTTAAATTAGTTGTTAAGAAAAAATCACTGTGAGGGTGGTGACAAGCTATGAGGGTGGTGACATGGAGAAGCTGTGGGTGCCCTCCTGGAAAGAGTTCAAGGCTAGGTTGGGTGGGGTTCTGAGTAGCATGGTCTAGTGGAAAGTGTCCCTGCCCATTGCAGAGGTGTTGGAACTAGACGAACTTAAGGTCTCTTTTAACCCAAATCATTCTATACATCTATGTTTCTATATTTTACCAGGCTGTCCTGGTTTCAACTGTAACAGTTATTTTTCTCACCAGTAGTTAGTACTGTGCCGTGGTTTGGCTTCAGTCTGAGAACAATGCTGATAACACACTGCTGTTTTAATTGTTGCTAAGTAGCACTTACCCTGATCAAGGACTCTTGTTTCAATGACTCAGTTTCTCCTTCTCTGCCAGTGAGGAGGGGCACAAGAAGCCAGGAGGAAGCAGAGATAGGACACTTGACCCAAAACTAGTCAAAGGAATATTCCATACCACAGCATGTCATTCCCAGTATATAAACTGAAGAGAGTTACCTGGAAGGGACGAATCACTGCTCAGGCAGGGCTGGATATTGGTCAGCAGGTGGTGAGCAATTGCATTGTGCATTACTCTATTTTCTGAGTTTTCATTTCCTCTTCTGTTGTTTCCTATTATTATCACTATTGTTATTGTTTATATTTTTTCTATCATTACTATATTTTATTTTAGTTATTAAAATGTTCTCATCTCAATCCGTGGGGTTTGCACTTTTCTGATTGTCCTCCACATCCTGCCCAAGAGGAGCATCCAAAATAACGTTAGGATTTCTAAATGCTTTTTCTAAAATATTTAGAATTTGTATTAGAATATAGAATGTGTATTTTATATTCCCCCTTCACCTTCTCTTTCTTTTATGTAAATTCTTATTGTCTGTGCTGACATTCCAACTATGAACAACTTATTTGTTTTTCTGGCTCTAGGCAAGTCACTGAAACTCTCTATCCTGCATCTATAAAATTAGCCTTCATTTTGGGTATTTAGAGAATTGAATAATTAATCTTTTGTGGGATTCCTGGAGATATAAAGCACTAGTATACAGTTTTTGCAGTCTTTTTGTAGCTGTAACTGCATGTATGAGACTCACAGTCATGATAATGTTTAAAAGCATTGGGAGGGCTAAGGGTTTGATGCACTGGCACTTCAGCACATAGAAAAGAGTTTCTTTTAGCAGGTTCTTCCTCTTGGATTTGAGACCCATCAAACCTGGCAAAATACATCAAATCACTCAATCTTGTGAGGTATTTCAGTATTCTGTGCAACTTGGTGCCAGAATATTGTGCTCACATAAATGCTACATTGACTCAATTCCTCCTAAAACAAAATTGGTTTGGGGTGGGGTTTTTCTGTTAAAAAAAGAAATTATTTTTCCAGCACTTTATGACTTTTAACAAAATCTAACATAATTTATGATGTGTTACCTTGGCCATAAATGACTTGATGCTGTAAATCACCAATGTTCCTTATTTCTGAATGGGAAGCCAGAAATACTGAATAGGTCATATTCAGTTAAGGTTGAGCAAATGGGAGTAGTGCAAGTTTGAAGTTTCACAGTATTTCAGCTAGTACCAAGGGAGAATATGACATGGAAGTCCTCATGTTATCTTCCAGTTACAAACCAAAAGAAGTGATAGAATAGAAATCGGTGACATGAAACAATAGATTTTGATAGCTTTCAATTGTCTGGGGTATTTGTATTACACTTTTAATTTGCTGGGATGGCCTTGATGAATACAAGAAAGGGGATTACGAACTCATATGTAATACACATTAATATAGAATCATGGAATAATTTATGTTGGAAAGACCGTAAGATCATCAGGTCCAACCGTTAATCTAACATTGCCAAGTCCCCACACACCACCTCTCCAAGGTTTTTAAATACTTCCAGGGATGGTGACTCAACCACTTCCCTAGGCAGCCTGTTCCAGTGCTTGACAGCCCTTCTGGTGAAGAAATTTTTCCCATATCCAATCTAAACCTCCCCTGGTACAACTTGAGGCTGTTTCTTCTTGTCTTATCTCTTGTTACTTGGGAGAAGAGACCAAAACCCATCTCACTACAACCTTCTTTTGGGTAGTTGTAAAGAGTGATAAGGTTTCCCCTCAGCCTCCTTTTCTCCAGATTAAACAACTTCAGTTCCCTCAGCCATTTCTCATAAGATTTGTTCTTTAGACCGTTCACTAGGTTTGTTGCCCTCTTTGGACATGCTCCAGCACCTCAGTGTCTTTCTTGTAGTGAGGAGCTCAGACCTGAGCACAGTATTCAAGGTTCAGCCTCACCAGTGCCGAGTACAGGGGGGACATTCACTTCCCTAGTCCTGCTGGCCACGCTAGTTCTGAGAGAAATTAGAATGCCATTGGCCTTCTTGTCCACCTGGGTACAAGGTGGTTTATGATCAGCCAGCTGTTGACCAACCCCTCCAGCTCCTTTTCAGCTGAGCAGCTTTCCAGCCACTTGTCCCCAAGCCTGTATTGTTGCATGGAGTTGTTGTGACCCAAGTGCAGTATCTGGCATTTTGCCTTGTTGAATCTTCTTGAGCAACTGGCCTTAGCTGATTGATCCAGCCTGTCCAGTTTTCTCTGTAGAGCCTTCTTACTCTCCAACAGATCGACATGCCTGCCCAGCTTTGTGTAATCTGTAAGCATATCAAGGGTGCACTCCATGCCCTCATCCAGATCATTGATAAAGAAGGTAAACAGAACTGGCCCAGTACTGAGCTCTGGGAAATACCACTTCTAATTGACCAACAACTGGTTATAACTCCATTCACCAGCACTCCTGTTGTCTATCCATCCAACCTGCTTTTACCCAGAAAACAGTAATGCCTGTCCAGGCATGAGCAACAGTTTTCTCCAGGAGAATGCTGCAGGATTCATTGTCAAAGGCTTTACTAATGTCTAGGTAAACAACATCCACAGCTTTTCCCTCATCCACTACGCAGGTCATCTTCTCATGGAAGGAGATTGGGTTAACCAAGCGGTACCTGCCTTTTGTAAACTGCCATTCATACTGACAGGGCCTGATCATGGGGTTGTCCTGTACGTGCTGTGGGATGTCACTCAAGATGATCTACTCTAATCCCTTCCCTGGCACTGAGGTCAGGCTGGCAGGCCTGTAGTTCCCCAAAAACTCCTTCTGGCCCTTCTTGTAGATGGGACCTCCCCGGTTAGCCAGGACAGCTCAAAAATATTTGAAAGTGCATCAGTGAGCACTTCTGCCAGCTCCCTCAGTACCTTTGGGTGGATCCCATCCAGCCCCATATATATACACACCACACAGAGCACTCTATTTCAAGATCTTATCTAATCCTTGATAAATTCATACTGATATAATTTACATCTTTAGAAGTTTATTACAGATGTAGACATTGTTCAAGACACAGGAACTGCAAAAGTCAGTACATTTTAAACATATATTCTAATTTATTTGATTTTGTGTTGAGCAAAGTGTCTGATTTTTCCAAAGATTTCTAAGGTATTTGGATTGTTAACATCTCTTACTTTTATGGGACTTAGGCATCCTGGTTTCATAAAGAATTTTAAAAATTAAGCCGGCAATTTTATTTTACTCAGTAAATTCTGAGAACTGAGTAAAATTATATGCTGAAAAGGTCTTTATCTGCATTAAAATAACAGTGATTTTAACTGCCTTATTCCTTATTGACCAATTCCTTATTGACCAAAACACTGAACTGACACCACTGAATTTCATGCAAGTATTGCAATTTATGTTATACTGTGTAAACAGAAGGAAAACATGTATTTTTCACTGATGACAAACTCTAGTGCAACTGGAATAAGACAGAAGCTTGCTAGCATTTTCATGACTATAACATTAAAAATACAATAGTTTCTTTTGCTCCTGGTAATGTAAATTAAATTATTTCCTGAACTCTACTTATACTATAGAGGATTTATACTCTGATTATGTTTATGCTGGAAAAACATCCTAGACTGGTATAACTGTTCTATGACCAAGAAGCTTTGCTAAGGGAATACAGTACTGGAAAGAGAATGAAAACATATAGCACTTACCCAAGATAATGGAAGGAAAAATTCCAAAACTAACCCCCACCTCAGTATTGCCCCAAAAAAATGTTTTCCTTACATTCTTATTCACACATTATAGTAATATTCTAACTGTTGTAATTGTCATATTTTTGCTGTATGGATCTTCTGCAAGTAGAATTCAGGTTATAATGCATAGATGAATGAGTTTGAATATCTGAAAGATGAAAATGTAAAATTGCAAAGTCCCTAGTTCTGTCGGGAAAGTTTGTTACTTCGAAAGAGAAAAAGTAGGTATAAATTACAGCAGTAGTACTAGCAGGTAGGATAAGCATCACCTTAAAACTCAGATTTATACCTAGTTAGGCCTAATTTAGTTACCTGAGAACACCCTGGATTATTTCACCACATGTAATGAAACAGTACTACATGAATTTGAAATTTGGACAGAAATGTACCTGCTTCAGTAATTCCATTGACAAAGTAGATTCACCTACTGTACATGTGAACGGCATTGCTTTCCAGCTTTCCATGAAGTTTTCCAGCTTCGTAAGGGTTATCTTGTCTTTCTTCATCCAATTCAAACTGAATTTAAACAAAAAATTCACATTATCTCACTGCTGCTTTCTTGCAACATGTTTTGCCTTTTCTCTGGGCACAGTTTGAGTCATTTGCCCAAAAAGATAAAATATCCAAGCTGCACAGAAGAGTAGCAACAGAAAATAATGCTGAGGGAACCTGACAAATGACAAATGCTTTGGAGGTGGAAATCACTTCTTTAGATCAGATCCCTTCTTTGTATCACTGCAAAGTAGCTGGGCAGTTTTGATAGGTTTTTTTCACATTACAGATGATAATTCATTAATAACTTTATTTTTTAGGTTTTGATAAACAGAAGTCAAGCATTCAAAAGTATTTAACAAGTCTAAAAATGTTCAATATTACAGGCATATGTTTTTCATAAAATATGAGTGCGAAAATGTATTTTTCATACAAATTTTAAATAAGCCTACAAGGAACGTGTGTTCTAGAACATATTTACCCACCCTGCATTAAAAATAGTAGTACCTCTATCTGAATACTTTCTGTGTAAAGAATCTCTATTTACATAATTACATGACTCAGTTTTATTTTAAATTTATTTGGTTTACAACTCACTCAAAATATGCCATTAAAAAAAAACCTAAGACATTAAAGGTTGCACCTGATCTAGAAAATACAGTGCATGTAGATGAGAAAATTATGTCCCTGTGATAAGGAATCTGATACTCTCTTGGAAATTGCTTTAGTTGCATTATGAAATCAGTTCTCTTTCCACTCTAATTTTCTCAAAGAATGTTGCATCCTCTTGCAAGCCACCGCTGGACACGCTAGCTGCCTTGTCAAACTGAACATCTTTCTGTTTTCCTAAAATAACTACCTGGGTTTCCTAACACACTGTTCTAAGTTTCACTGTCTAAATGTAAAATAAGCAAGTTGGTAATGTATCAAAATCCTCTTTCACACAAAAATAAATCCATCCTTAATTATATGAAATCAAAACAACTATGAACACAGATTTTCAGGATGTACCAGTAGTTCAGCAATAAGGACATTCAGTTCCTCCAGCTTATAGATGCAGACACCTAACCCCCCCTTTTTTTTTCATCTTTACAGTTTCAAAAAAATCCTACATTTTCATATGCATAATAAAAAGTATAGAAAAAAATTGTCTTTTATATTAGGTTTCATTAAAGATCTACTGTCTTTAGAGTTTCATTGTTGAATTTTGTGCATGTTCTCACTCATGCTTTTTAAAACTTTTTATTAAGTGTTTTTCCTGAAGATTTTGTTGTATTTCAGAATGAATGAAAGTTAAATAGTCTTTTTATGTAAGTATCCATTAACTTTTTCCCTATAATAATGAAAGGTAATAAAAAAGTACTAGCTGAGGCCTGATTTCCATAATTACCCTGGTTTTGTCCTGCCATGGTTCCACTTACTTTAGTAAAGTTACATGTAATTTACATCACTGTAATGGAATTATTCTTGAGCAATCCTTTCCCAAATCTAGTGTAAGGCAACTAAGCAGAGAGTTGCAAACCTAGTATAGTAGGAAGGATGCATTCTTCCATCGTGACATTTTAGAAATCTTTTTCAAAGCAAGGGAAAAAAGGAAAATATCTTTGGCAGAAACAGTCTTCCCCTTACAACTTATGTTCCGTTACAGAAGTCCAAAGTGTCAGGGAGCTGTAATGTATACACTATTTACCCAGCTGGTTTTTGGTTGGGTACTTACATTGGCAGCCTCAGCAGCAGTAACGAGCCTTACTACCTGTAGCAGTCATGGATGAAAATGCTGCTGTCATCATCTTCATTAACTTGGGAACCTGTCATGAGACATATGTTATTTTGAAGAAGATTAAATACCTACTGTTCTACTCATGCCAGTGTACGAGAAACCTTGAGATTTATCTTATGTGTGTTTCATAAACTAGTACAACCTAAAAATAGCTTAACAGAAGTAAAATCTAAGTTGAAATCCATTAATACATTCCAATTAAAAATCTAAAAGTAAATTATTAAAATTTCCTAACTTTGTGTTTTCTTTAATGATATTTTTTTCAATAGATTTGTTTCCATGCAAGCAGATTTTGTGACTCAGTAGAAGAGGTCTAGTTCTGTACCCCAATGTTCAAAACTCCTGATGGTTGGTAAGACTATAAAATATAGCCGGAGTGTTCTTATTTGTTTATATAGGTGTGAACTGTTGTTACATTAAGGAAAGCTATAATGGACTGGAGGAGAAGAGGCAACAGAGCTTTTTTCTAATTGCTTCCAGGTGTTTCCACTTTCAGCTTAAAGTAACAAGTTACTTGATCAGCCTTTTGAAAGTATTATTCCACTATCTTTAAAAAAAAAAAAATTAAATCTGGTATTCCTAGGAAGAGAAAAAAAAAAAAAAAAAGACAAAAGAAGTGTCCAAAACAACATTCGCTTTCTCTTTGTCTTCATATACCACCTGATTTTTTATGCTCATTCTTTCTTTTGGGGAGCATTCTTTTTTTTTTTTTGAGATTTTTCTGTCTTTATATGTTAAAATTAATAATAATAATAAATTAGACATTGGTAATGAGGGACTGATGGTTTTGGATTTTTTTCATTTGATTTGTTTTTTGTAAACGAGCTCACATTTCCTCAACTTAAGAAAAGTCTGTGTGGAAAACACATATATTGTCCTCTGTGGAATCTCATGGGTCATAAAAACAGGCCTGTGGATTAGTCTATTTTACATGATCCAGGGAAATACTCAAATTTCCACAACTGGACCTGCATTTTGGCCACATCATGATTACATCTTAGGACAAAGTCCTCCTCAGCCTGAAGATTCCCTGAAGTAAAAGCAAGATGTACATCAGATGCAAGCATGCCTTTTAGCATTGTCCAGTCAACCTGAAAAAGGAACCAACATCGTTGGGTCTTCTATAGCATTCACCATCCATCCCTCAGCAGACAGACAGAATTATACTCTGTCTATGGCTTTAAACTGTATTTGTCAGCAACGCTGCTGTTCTGGTTTCACTTTTACAACTTTACTGAGCTGAATGTGACCTAAATTTGTGGAACATATTGACATTGAAAGACTACATGTATTTGTGTTTTCCCAAAATAATAGTATAGTCTCAAGCAAAACAAATGGGAAGCACAAACCATGCTCTGAGTACAATTTTAGTAGAAATCTTGGGGGAAGGAGAGAGGAGTGCAGTGGAAAGAAAGGAATAGAAGGGGACAATCTCTCCTCTCCTTTCTTCTTTCTGATCTCTTCCTTAAGTCAGGGTGGAAGAGACGTTTGTTTCTATTAGGTTTGACTCCTGAAGCCCTCTCACAGTTAGGAGGAATGCATGATTTGAAGTCGGTAAAGCGGCTTCACAGAATATAAAGACAAATACAGTGTTAGAAATCTGGAAAAAATTCTGCTTTCTCCAACCTGGCATTTCGCAACTATTCCTTTATATATATCAGGAAAGTCTACAGCTGATTCTGACTATCTGTATTATATGATGGATACCAGGATTTTTAACCTAATGCTCTCATCAAATCCTTTTCAAACAATTAAGCAAATTATTTTTTTCTTTATTTTAAAGGTACGTGCTAGAAAAAATAAGCAAATCAGGTCAGATTTTCAGATCTAAGCAAATTTTAACAATCAACATTTTTGTTTTGAGATTTGAAATACACTATAAATCTCCACGTGAGAAAGCTATGGACACATTATCAAAATACTTGAAGGTGATAAGTGCTTCTCTTCTGCAGTCCAATGTTTCTTAAGCCAGTATAATTTAGCAAGCAAACTGTGAAATTCACTGCAGTCTGTTCAACAGAGTACACAGACTTTAAATTAACATGTTCTTTAGAAGAACAGACTGAGGTTATTTAAGAACTTGGAGTAACAAATCCAGTACAGAACTACTTGAACCTACAGCAGGTCATTCTCAAAATTGTTATTTGAAAGATGTGACCCAGAAGCTTGAAGAGGCAAGTAATTGTAATAAATTATGGTCTCATCTTGACCTGAAAAATCAAAGAGAGAAAATCAGACAAATTGGCCAGGGAACAGAACAAGTGTATAGAGACAAAATCAGAAAACCTGAAGTGTAATGTATTTTTAAATTAGAAGACAACGCAAAAAGCACCTGGAAAGTACTCTATATTAAAAGGAAGACAAAAAAAGGGGATATGAAAGTTCTTAATTATCATGACTCTTAAATAAGAGAAAATTACACAAAATGTTTCAAATAGAGTTCAAAACAAACACTTCAAGAAGGAACAGGAGAGAAAGCCTGTTTTCTTTAATTGAACTGCTGCTGAATAATTAGTAAAATAATGGTGTTTTATTTATTCCTGTGAAAAAGGAAATGCTTTGAGCTGTAAACTGATAACACAAACAATAGTACAACAAACACAGGTTTCAAAAGTTTGTGTTAGAAAGTTTTGTTACATAAGAAAAGTACAAGAAAAGAGTGGCAGAGTAGATTCATCATACCTTTTTTCATGGGAAGTATGAGCTAAAACTGGAGACTGTTTTCGATTTAAGACGATATTGAAGCTGCAAGATGTCATCTCGCTTTTATTTCTGTACAATCTATCCTCAGTTGTCTATGCTTGTTCCATTAATCTTGGAGCCGCAGAATACAAATCATCTTTCTGATGTGATTGAGATTTTTTTTTCTTTTTGCTTCTAGCACCCGAGGAAAATTCAGTGGGATTAGGGAATGATGATGCCAACCTTATGAAGTTCAACCATGACAAGTGCAAGGTCCTACACCTGGATCAGAGCAATCCCAGGCACGGCTACAGATTGGGCAAAGATTCAGAACAGCCCTGCGGAGAAGGACTTGGGGGTGCTGGTCGATGAGAAAATGAACATGAGCCAGCAGTGTGTGCTCGCAGCCCAGAAAGCCAACCATATCCTGGGCTGCATCAAAAGGAGTGTGACCAGCAGGTCAAAGGAGGTGATCCTGCCCATCTACTCTGCTCTCCTGAGACCTCACCTGGAATATTGTGCGCAGTTCTGGTGCCCTCAACATAAAAAGGACATGGAACTGTTGGAACAAGTCCAGAGGAGGGCCACGAGGATGATCAGGGGACTGGAGCACCTCCCGTATGAAGACAGGCTGAGGAAGTTGGGGCTGTTCAGCCTGGAGATGAGAAGGCTGCGTGGGGACCTCATAGCAGCCTTCCAGTATCTGAAGGGGGCCTATAGGGATGCTGGGGAGGGACTCTTTGTCAGGGACTGTAGTGACAGGACAAGGGGTAATGGGTTAAAACTTAAACAGAGGAAGTTTAGATTGGATATAAGGAGGAAATTCTTTCCTGTTAGGGTGGTGAGGCACTGGAATCGGTTGCCCAGGGAGATTGTGAGTGCTCCATCCCTGTCAGTGTTCAAGGCCAGGTTGGATGAAGCCTTGTGTGGGATGGTTTAGTGTGAGGTGTCCCTGCCCATATCAGGGGGTTGGAACTAGATGATCTTGAGGTCCTTTCCAACCCTAACTATTCTATGATTCTATGATTCTATGATTCTATGATTCTATGTAATTATATCATTACAAATATAATCAGGGGGATCACTTTTCCCTGGGATCATGCTACACTGAGGAAAAGATGCAAATAAGGGAAGAAGGGTCATGTTTTATACTAGCTTAAAAGGGTATATCCTATTTCTATTCCTTTCTGCATACAAAACTAACAGTTTGCTGCAAAACCTCTATGAGTTGGCTATAACTGATCTTCGCAGAGAAGTCTGGATTTCATTTATAGTCTGCAGGTGAAGATGACTCACTCATACCTAAACTTCTGTTTTGCAGAGGTTAGTATTCTTAAATTGGTTGTATATGTACATCAATGCATCTAGTGCCCTAAAAGATATTTTGTGACTTTTCAAGATACAATATAGCATTTCTCCAGTTGGAACCAAATAGCGAAGTTCAGATAGCCTGCTTTAATACCATTATAATGACCTTTGATTCAGACACTTAGAATAGCCTATTTATTTCTCTTCACCTGACCTGAAACCCATGTAAAATCATTCCTGATTTTTCTGACAGTTTTATAATCAGAGAGCAAACACTGGCAAGTAAGAGTATTTAGCTGATCATAGGCACTCGCTTCTTGGGTATGTTCCACAGGATTTATCTGGAATCTGGATGGCAGTTCAAGAATGATGTCACTTGTGTTTCATGTACTGCACACGGAGACTTTCCCATTCCCGATGCCAACATTTGACATGTTCAGCCACACATCTTACTTCAGCATGAAGCAACCAAAAACATCAGATGAAAGTGACTGTTCGTCATAACTGAAATGTTCACACCTCAATAAAAAGCCAAGAGGAGATCTACTATTTTAGTAATGTATGAGGAAACTGCATATTATGACAAAAATTCACCAACAGCTTGATCATTCCTTACTGTCTTTTGGCGTGCATCATTTGTGAATGGAATGAAAAATTCCCACTATAGATTTTCTTCCAGCTAGTACTACATTTACCATACCTGAGCAAACTCAGAAATTAAGACCAAGTGACATGTCACAGCCACTCATAAGTTAGTTTATTAAATCATAACCATGCATGTAGCATTCCAGGAGTTTATACAGTCTATATTGTTTCTTTTTGGAAATTAATCTGTTTGATCAATATAAACATGATGCTAATGCCCATTTCATTAATGTCCCTTATCGTACTCGTGATCCTCCTCTGGGCTTGTTCCAGCAGCTCCATGTCCTTATATTTGGGGAACCAGAACTGCACACAGTACTTCAAGTAGGGTCTCGGAAGAGCAGAGTAGAGGGGCAGGATCACCTCTTTGACCTTCTGGTCATGCTCCTTTTGATGCAACACAGTATACAGTTGACTTTCTGGGCTGCGAGCACGCACTGAAGACAGCTCATGTTCACTTTCTCATTGACCAACACCAAGTCCTTCTTTGTAGGGCTGCTCTGAATCACTTCTCCACCCAACCTGTAGCTGTGCCTGGGATTGTCCTGATCCAGGGGTAGGAACTTGTACTTTGCATTGTTGAACTCCATGAGGCTGGCACCGGCCCACCTCTCGAGCATGTCAAGGTCTCTCTGGATGACAACAAAGCCCACACACCCCAGGAAACTAAAGCTGAGTACGTTTTTATTAATTGTATCACTATTTAATTAATTGCCATAAAACACAAGAGAAAGCAGAAGAATAATGAATTTAAAACTGATTCGACAGGTCCATGGAAGCTATTAAATATCAATGGCCTATGCAGTCTCTAGATGAAGACATCCCAGAACCAGTTATTCTTATCAGATGAGTAAAATGAAGAAAAGGATGAGTCTTTGAAGGCCACATACTCAACAACTTCTGTGAACTAATCACTTGTGGAGGCAAGGTACTGAATAATAATGTCCTTTGGTCTGACCAACCCTATTTCAGTTTCTATAGATCTAAAATTTCTGATTCAGATTATATGTTTTGGACAAACAGAATTAGGGCTGACCCTTTAACCCAGATCATAATGTCCATCTAATGTATTACCCACACTGTCTGATTTTTCTTGCTATGTTACTGTTTAAATCACACAGCAAACAGAACTCAAGAGAAACACACAGAAAAATACAGAATAAATATCTCAATAATGATCTTCAAAACTACTTCTTATCATATGTGACCAGATCTCTCTCCATCTGTCAGTGTGGGCTCATTTAGAAATAAAGGCCTTCTTATTAAAATACCATTAGAAATGTCTTCTGTAAACATGTTGCATTTCTGTTATCTTAACAAAGCATGATTTTACATATGCCTAAGAAATCATAGACAGGACCTTGTGTAAAGCCCCATCACACCTTACTGGAAATAAAAAATCAAAACCTATCAAAGCCCAAAAATTTATTTATCTGACACTGTTTTACCATTTTGTTTCTTCAGTGTGTTTATCCTCTAAGTATAGAGCTTCTTGATAATTTCACATATTATATCCCCCAAATTCACAGATCTGTAACTTCATTTCCAAACAACACTGAGAAGCTGAGTGCAGAAGACTTGCTCGGAGAACGTTCAGACTCTGCAGGAAGCTGTTTTTCAGGAAGCACTCTTTCATCACATATAATGCAACAAATATTCTGGTTTAAATAAATTTGAGTGGCAAGTTAATCTGGGTGAGATTCATGAGTTATATTATTAACTGTCATTCAACACCATATAGCACAAGAGTTGCCTGAAATTTCATGCACACAGACAGATGTAGGGTCTCTCAAAGGGTTTCCAAAAGGTTTATGGGCTAATCTTTAGTAACTCTGGATTTTTTTATGAACTTAGCAAAGGCACACTATCCTAAAACTAAGGAGATTCCAGAGGATTTACTTGGCCTACCTAAAGGACATTTGTAGCTAAAGAGAAAACTTTGCCAACATTTCAGAAAATTCCTTGGTAGAAAAGTGAATGCAGATGCTTTATATGAAAAGCAATAATGATCATCTGCTGCAGTGACCAAAAATAAAAAAAAAATTAATCTTTATATTATAAAAGTATACAAACAAGAAATGGCATAGACACTATAGCTAAAGACCATCTGTTCAGAATTTGCAACAAGACTTTAAAAAAGTTTTTCAGGGGACTTTTAAGAAAACATTACTATTCATATTTACAGTAATAAATACTTTAAGAATCAAAAATAAAAATACATTTATAAGGATTTCATGTTTTGAAATGAATTCTGAACTTTTTCAATGGAAGATAGAAATATAGATTCACTTTGGGGTAATAAATAACTTTTCACAGGAATTTTTAGTTTAAGCTAACGTTATATCTGTTCCAGTGAAAGATGGATACAGTACTAGACCAATAGATTAGGGAATTCCTAATACTTGTATCTTTCAGGTGCATTGGTGATTGCACTTTTAGTAGCACTAAGATGAAGTGTAAGTTATCACATCTTTTGAACACAAAAATAAAAACAGATGTGGAGAAAACTGCTTCTTAAAAATGAAGATAAAGGATATAGTCAGAGAGGTTATGATTATAAAGTTCTTGCAGTAGTGGGAATAACCTTAGCTCTAAGCTGGTTTTAGTTTTAAATATCAGTAAGTACCATTTTTTTCCTAGTACACTTATGTAGCTACTATTATTTTAATAAACAGAATAACAGCATGGAAAATACTAGCCTTTTCTCAGGAAAGAGAATGTTTAAGATATGACAGCTACTAGAGGTTTTGGTTTTTATGCTGTTTTGGTTTTGGTTTTGATTTTTTTTTTTGTTTTAGTTTTTGATAGTTTTTTTTCTACATTAAATTCTTTTAAGGGGGAAAATAAATCTACTATGAAATCATATTTTTCCAGTTCATTATTGCTTACATGGGGAGGCTTTTATGAGTTTCACATTCTGTTTATTGTCAAAGAATATACTGTAAAAACCTTTCGGGAGGACTCTTGAAAAGGAAGTAGTCTTTCTAGAGGAAGGGAAAAACTTCTCTTTGCATTTCAGATTTTCTGCTCTCCATCCTTCCATCAAATTCAACTGCTTCTCCCCATTTAGTTGTTTCAGATACCCACAACATATTTATTTTCCCCTTTTAAGCAGATGGATTTTTACAAGCTAGAGGTATGGTCCTGTGGGAATCTCATGAAATTCAGTAAGGATAAGTGCAAACTCTCAAACCTGGGAGTCAGTAATCCCATAGAACAATGCAGCTTTAGGGCTACCTATCCAGAAAGCAGCTTTACACACAAAGACCTCTGAGTCCATGTAGAAAACAAGTAGAATATGAGTCAGTGGTGTTCTCTTGTGGCAGAAAGAACCAATGGAGTGTGGGCTGCATGGGTGGGAATACAACCAGCAGCTTGAAGGATCCTTCCCCTCTTCAATACTTACAAGATCATATCTGCCCATATTGTTTTGAGTTCCCAAGTCAAAGAAAGACATTGGTCTCCTCGGGTCTAGCAGGGAGAAGTTCTGATGAGGGGACTCAAGTATACAGCACACAATGGGAGGTTGAAAGCCTGAAGAAGGGAGGGCGCAGAGGAGACCGTATAAGAAGAAGAAAAACCACCTTTTAATGAGGGTCATCAGACACTGGAACAAGTTACCCAGACAGGCTGTGGAGTCTCCCTCCTTGGAGACATAAATTCAGCTGGCCAAGACACTGAATAATCTGATTTAATTGGACCTGCTTCAAAGAGTAGGTTGGAACAGGTGATGTCCTGAAGTTCCTTCCAAACTACATAATTCTGTGATCCAGCATTTTTATGACATGAGACAGTCAGACCTTTCTATCTGAACTGCTGAAGTGTCTGCAATTTCATCTTCCTTATGAAGACTGAAATTTTCAGCCACAGTTTCAAGCCATGAAGAAACATCTATATTCTCACCTATCATCACCTACATGTCTAGAACCATATTACATATCAACAGTGTGCCAGGTTGTAAAATGAATCAAATAAGGCATTTTTTTCACTTGGTAGTTACATTCTTGTGTGGCAAAGCATGGCAGATGGAGACCCTTCGCTGGAAAATTAACAAGTTAAGTAGGGGATTCTACTGTCAATACATATTACATAGTGTAGAGGATGGTAAAAATGTTCCTAGATTTCATCTATCTATCTATGTCATCCTTAAATGATTTCTTTAGTCTTAGTCTAGTCTAATACCAAGCCTATGAATAAAGGAATTCAGTTAAAGTTCTTTTTATAATTCCAAAACACGAGTTTATACCTGTGTCCCAGCTTCAAGCATAGACCATTTATGATGCTTCAAGAAGAACTCATTAATTTATAAAAAAAGTCAGAATATAAGCAAATAAGTACATATACAGCCAACTGTGCAGTATAAAGGGATTATCACTTTTTCATTAAAAGTCATTGTTAATGATGCGCAAATGAAAATAATACACTACACCACATATTTTAGTTCCATTTTAATAACATATTGACAAAGAATGTAGAAACAGAAAGGATACAGTTAAAAATATGTTCTAAATTTCAAGGATAAGAATTTGTTCTTGTCTTACTAATGAAAATCATCACAAAAACTTCCTTATTCACTCATCCTTGGCACGTCCATCATCAAAATATGTATATCCAGAAAGATTGCAACAATGAAAACCCTGATAAGATTTTGATCTAGAGTAAAAACATTCTTCTGACAAAACATTGTTTTATAATATTAATGGTTTGCCACACAACCTTTTACATATTTTTTTCCTAGCAAATTAATTACATGACATATCCTTGGTTTTACATTTTGCTTTTGACTTTTCTTGAGGTTTTTTCCTATTTAATTTGTTCCAAAAGTTTTGTACTAAGGTTTATAATGGCAATATCCTTTGTCTTTTTAAATCCATGTATGTATCTGTCATAAAACTTCATTTAAAAGTAAAAAAATAAAAAAAATCTTCCTTGGAATTTAAAAGCATCTATTTCTTGTTTTGTTACCTTTGCTTTAGAAGCTGTTTAAAAATCCTTTAAAAGCTGATGTATATCTGCTTTCCATTTAAATAGTCTAAATTATTTACTTTTCCAATTCCATTTTCTGTAGCTTTTAGTATTCATATGATTATCACCTTCATAGACACTGTCTTCAGTTGCCTATTACATTCAATGGTTCCTCTATAGAAAAAAAACATTTTCATAAACTTTAGTTAAACGTAACTTTCGCTACATAATTATCTTTTAATATTTCATCTGGATTATATT
This sequence comes from Lathamus discolor, assembly GCF_037157495.1. Taxonomy (NCBI): domain Eukaryota; kingdom Metazoa; phylum Chordata; class Aves; order Psittaciformes; family Psittacidae; genus Lathamus; species Lathamus discolor. The sequence goes on along the minus strand of NC_088884.1, from coordinate 46,428,755 downwards.
TTTTTTCTGTAAAAATGTTAATGGAATAAACACTATTGAAGAAGAAATAAGACCTTGGCTACATATGTAACTGGATATCTGATCGAGAGTACAATCAATAAGAATCAAATTAAATTTAACCAAATTGAAACAAATTATTTTATGAAACACAAATATTCCAGTTCTATAAAAGGCAAGAACTATTTAAATGATCACAGGACAGGAAGGGACACTCCTGCCTTACCATTGAAAATCCATTTCCTGCTTTATCCATTCCAAATCCAACTGCTGCTAACAAAATCAGCTGTGGTATACCAGACCTTCATAAATTTATCAAGCTCATATTAAATCTTCAAAACCTTTATGGACTCTTCTCCATCTACTGGAAGGCTGGTTTAGAATCTCACCTCTCTTGGTAGTTAAAAGCTTTTTAGTGTGTAAAGTTTATTCATACCTTTAAATCTTGTGTCAACAAGTGTCCCTGTGTAAACATGGATCTTATGCCTCAAATAGTAACCTAAATAAATCTGTGTCCTCTTTTTTTTCCAAAAATGGCAATATGTTGGGATAGCTTCTATATAGTTTAACAGCTACTGTATCATTTTCCGCAGAACTCTTCTGCTCAAAACATAAGCAGTTCTCGTTAGGTTTTGACATTTATAATAAGGTTTCCAAACAAATTCCTTTTCAACATAGGAGTTTTCTGTTGTTTTTTGTTTGTTGGTTTGGTTTTTTTTTTGAGGGGGGGAAGTGTTGGGTTTTATGTATCCCTGAATATAATGTTTTCTCTAGCTCTGACTCTCTAATCTTGTTTTATTTGGGTTTTGTTTTGTTTTTCCAAAAGGGATACTCACATTTAAGGTAGAACTATTGAATTTGTTAACCATCACTGTCTTCATTAAGTAGCTGCTTGGAGTATCTACCTGTTCATCAAGATCAACATCAGCAGCAAAGGTATCAGATTGAAGAAAGTTTTGCAGGCAAGAAATCCCTAGTCAGTAAGAACTATCTACAGTATTATACAGATACTCATGAATGGAGTGTTAAGAAATAAAAAAAAAAAAAAAAGAAAGAAAAAGGAAAAAAAAAAAAAACCCAACAATTATTCTCTTTTATCTTCTGCACAGGGTAACACTTATGGGGGTTAGAATATTAAATAGGATGACCGCTTGTTGTTCAAATGGCAACAAATATACATGATTGGTATATCTTCCCAATGCAGAGACTGGAAAGACAAATTGATTTTTAATCTGAATGAGCTAAAGAGTTACTAAAATAAGCAATGTTTTAACTCTGTTACCACTAATGTAGGGTTTTATGGATTTTCTTTGTGGAGAATGGTTATTCTAAGTTTTTTAAATCCCATTTGGTAAATTATGTATAAGCTGTTAAACTTCTGCAGAGCATATAAAAGTCTTGCTAACATCCACTGTACTGATGATTGCCTCTTATCAGGCGCAAATTCAGGCTGAAAGTTACTTCAGCATTTAGTGAAATACCAGTTTCATCACAAAGCACTATAACGCGTTTGATGGACTACACCTAAAGCCATTGTTTTGTTAAAGCCAAAACTAAATCCACTAGATGGCAGATAACATTTAAAATATGTAGTAAGAAGAAACAGACCATGAATTTAAAATATGATGTTTTCCCAGTTTATTAAAATATAGTCTATGTAGGGCATCTTGTAGGACTTGTTTACATAGTGGTAGCATACATAAAATATAGTCTATGTAGGGCATCTTGTAGGACTTGTTTACATAGTGGTAGCATACAATGGGACAGTACAAGTATTTTTTTAACTATACCTTTTCTACCTTGTCTAGTCATTTTTTAAAGAAATTAAGAACTTCCTTGGAAATTTCATTTGTGCGTTACATGACTATTGTGGTTTAAGCCTGCCCAGCAGCTATGTACTACACAGCTGCTTGCTCACTGCCCCCCTAGTGGGATGGGGAGGAGAATCATAAAAAATGTAAAAAAAAAGAATGTGGGTTAAGAACAGTTTTAATAAGGGAAATGAAAGTAAAATAATAATAATTATTGATAATAATAATGCAAGGAAATAAAGGGAGAAAGGGAGAGGGGAAGGAATAAACCCTGCCATCCAATAAAAAAAAAAAACAAAACAAAAAGAACAAATGATGCACAATACAATTGCTCACCACCTGTCGACAGATGCTCACACAATCCTGCAGCAGTGGTTGGGCCCTTCCTGCTAACTTCCCCCAGTTTGTATACTGAGCATGAAGTTAATATCCTGCTGGCTAGTTTGGATCAGGTGTCCTGTCTCTGCTTCCTCCCAGCTTCTTGTGCCTCTCCTCACTGACAGAGCATGAGAAACTGAAAAGGCCGGTGTTTAGGTTAAGCATTACTTAGCACAACTACAACATCAGTGTGTTACCAACATTATGCTCAGGCTAAACCCAAAAGACAGCACTGTACCAGCTGCTAGGGAGAAAATTAATTCTATCCCAGCCAAAATCAGGACAGCGACAGTTCAAAAAGTTAAAGGAAAAGCTGTAGTAATTTTTGAGATAAGATGTGGAGAACTTGATGTTAATGCTGCTCTGCAGCAATATTATATTTTTTTAAATAATTAAGAACATTGCAAAACTGAAGAACAGTGTTTTTATTGTACAATACAAACTATGTAATACAATTGCATCAAATCAAAATATGCTCAAACCTATCATTTTTTAAAACTATGTTAAGATAGTATAGTAGATGTTCGCACTAATACTTCCACAGGGAATATTCCTCAAAATGACTGACACAAATGTATAATGGACTGACATAAGATTTTGTAGAACTGCTATGTGTTGAACAGCCTTGATAGTTCTAATACTAAAATATGAAGAAGGAATTACAGTGATAAGACTAAAAAATACTGGTATGACAGAATATATTTTGAACGTTTTTCTGGATTTGTTTTATCTGTATGCTTTTATTTTGGTTTGAGTTATTTTTTGTTTGGTTGATTTGTTTCTTTTTGATTGTAGAATTGTTGTTAGGGTGTGCTTTCTTTCCATTTCTCCAGATCATATTTTTCTTGATTGTTCAGGTACAATCAATACATTATATATAGCATTTGATGCCACAGTGAAAGTTGATATTGGAAAGCCTTCTTTTTTTTCTACATAATAAGACGTTTAAAGTCTACTGCAAGGCAGGGTACATAGCACTGTGACAATGACATCAGAGTATTTGCATAAAAAGATCCTATGACATGAATATTTTTAAGCAGGCTCATCACCCAAGTATTTAGCAGTGTCAGATTTGGAGACTATGGTTGCTGTATTACAGTTACAATAAATTCCATCTACAATAAATTCCAGAATGTCAAATAAGTCACATATTTAACTACATCCACACTATTTTTTTACCTTTATATATCATATTTGTGCAAAGGCAACATTTATATTTTTCATATAAAGGATACGGGACATTAATTTATTCAAGTACACATTTTAGAACTACAACCTTGCTTTATAGAACAATCTCCTGATATTAATTTTCAGAGAATATTCAAAGTAAAGGGTAATCAAACTTTTAAAAAAAGAGTTTAGACCATTTTTTTCAAATCCTTTCTCATTTAACTCCTCTTTCGGAGACATCCTTATGCTTTTAACGGCCATGGTAGTTCTCTTGTCTCCTCAACATCCTTGGTCTAAGATTCAACATTTTTTCCATTTATACATGTCCTGGGTTGAGCAGCAGCAGTCATTTTTCTCCTTCTTAGGAGCTAGTGCAGTGCTGTGTTTTGATCTTTTGGCCTGGGAACAGTACTGATAACGCCGATATTTTCAGTTGCTGCTCGAATGTTTGGTCTGGCCAAGGACTTTCTGAGCCTCATGCTCTGCCAGGGAGGAGGGGAGGCCGGGAGGAAGCAGAGACAGGACACCTGACCCAAACTGACCAAAGAGGTATTCTATACCACAGCACGTCATGCCCAGGAGGTAACGGGGAGTTAGCCGGAGGGGCTGGGACGGCAGGGTTGGACGAGGTATCGGCCGGTGCTCAGCTGGGGGGAGTGGGGCGAGTTATCAGTCAGCTGGTACTGAGGTGTTGTATTCTTTCCTCTTGTTATTTCATTTAGCATTATTATTATTGGTGCTAGCAGTAGTGATTTGTGTTATACCTTAGTTACTAAACTGTTCTTATCTCAACCCGTGGGAGTTGCATTCTTTTCGATTCTCCCCTCCGTCCCTCCAGGAGCAAGGGGAGGGCAAGAAGGGGGGGGAGTGAGTGAACGAGGTTTGTGGTTGGGTTTAAACCACGACAATACATCATAAACTTTTCTTTTTTTGGGGGGGGGAGGGTGGGTGGGTGTGGCAAAGAAGTTTCCTGCTGCTGGCTCTTTTCTTGCATGGGTAATCAACTTCCTCACATCATGATACTTCCATTGTGAGTTGTTCTAAAAGCTGACATTCTAACACCTGTGTGAAAAAAAGGAAGTAAGGAAGCAAGCAGGTGGCCTGGAAACTTAAAAAAGTAACATCAGCTGATTCCTGGCAGCAGGGAGGTACAGATTTGTCAATTTTCCTGATTTCTAGTTTCTAGTTTTATTTGCATTATGTGGAAGTCAAAGTGTTTATCTTGATGAAGCTAGGACAGGCCTATATAAGACAGGGTGCATTACTGGCAGTCAATTATTCATATTTCATTTGTCAGTAGATCACTAGATACTGATGAAAAAGAATTATACCTACTGTGGAGTGATTATAAAATTATAGAACACTGATTTATGGTTGCACTTGAATTTGCTGACCCTTGAAGGCAGTGTTCAGGATAACATTTAAGGTAAGGTTTTTCTGATTTAATGGCAGAAGGTACAGTTTAGGTAGGTACAAAAAGTATGGTGGGAAGCCTGGAACCTGAAGGCTGAAGGAATCATCTTGCTGATTGCTTCCCTCTTCCCTTTTCAGGGATGTGTGCTCTGTGTCAAAATACTGGCATCTTCTTCAACATGTATTCTTGTGAAACTTTCTGGTATCTTCTTTCATCCTTTCTTCTGACTGCTGTTATGTGCTTATTGGTATATTTGGTTATTCTGTATTTCCTGCAAGACTGTACAGGAAAATATGAATGCTGAAACGCAGACTACAGAGCTTGAACCATAAAGAAGCCACAGCAAGAATAAGCTGTTAGGGCGCAAGATCATGTAACAGTAGACCAGATTTTGCTACTTTCTGTGGGAAGAAAGCCATGCCTGGTACTGAAAAGTAGTATAAAAAAAGTCATCATTTAGAAATTGAGACTTGTTTAAAGTCTGAGGTCACTATTCTAAGAGCTTTGATGGACTAGATGGAGAAAGACAAGAGCATGTATCTTTCAGTGTTTCCCATTTGACAGACTTTATAGGTATGGCTATATTTTTTTGTTCTGGGGGTTTTTGTGTTTTTTTTTTTTTTTTGTTAGATTTTGAGTATAACATCTCTGAAAGTCTATTTGAAATCAGTCTTTTGGTTTAGTACACATTTTACAGTGTTTATAGCTGCCCTGTTCTCCTTTGTCCTGCACATATTTTCCCTGCTGTTGTATTAGACTTTGTTTGTGCTGTTATTTTTTCTTTTTTCTCTTTTTATTATCAGATAATGACTCATCACTGAAAGAAATGTATTATAAAATAACAGTAGTAATAGAGCAATAGAGATAGATAAGGTCTAATTTATTCAAAAGTCTCAAGGACAGAAAACAGATTTTAAATTATTTATGTGTTTTGAACAATTAAACCACAAAGGTAACTGGGCTTCTTTAATGATAACTGCAGGTTTATCAGCAATGATCAGTTTTTCAGTTATCAAGAAACAAGGAAATTATGGTTTTGATAATTTTTTTTTCTGATAGTTTCTAGTTAGTAAAAACTAACATGTAATTTTCTTTCTTTAAATGAAGACTTAAGGCCAATTTATATTGTATACAAATATTTCTTTTAGCTTACTCATGAAAGTAAGTATGAATATAAAGTCGATGTTAACACTAGCCAAAAAAGATATTTGTGTTGTAATTGCTAAACAATTCTTGCCTACAGAAGACTTCACAGCTTCAGAGGGACAAATTTCCCCAGCTTCTACCCATTTCCACGTTAAAAGACATGCTTCAGCACTGTAAATACAGCTGTTCTGCAGAGGCTTTGTTCATTAACAAGTTTTGATTCCTTGCACACTGATCTTTTGCTTTTGTAACTGTTATGGTGCTTGCTAAGCTTTCTATAGTCTTCTCTGTTCCAGACCTTCTTCTCACCTCCTGCCTTCTGAGTGGGGGAATTGTAAGGGGTTTCTTGGGGACTAGGTCTTTGGCTCCTCCTATGTGGTGACTTAAACATTCATGTGTTTTCATTGGCTATATTTATTCTATGATATCATGGGATATAAGATGTTGGCAACATATATCTACACTGACATGCTCATGTTAGCTGCACTAAACCCAGGAAACATAGGTTCCTTCTAAAAATACCTGTGTATTACACTGATTTGTCTGATTTTCCTGAACAGTAGTAAAATGGGGTGGACAGGGCATTAGCAGGGTTACTCTAGGAGTAAGGATGGGACTGTTTTACAGAATCTGAGCCAGTTTTCACATCTGAGAACAGTTTTGCACAATCTACCCTGTGGGTGATCTAAATCGTGCCTACCCCCTTGTGCAGAAAGACAGGTCTGAGAAATCAGAATCTACTGTAAATAGTCTGGGCTTGTAACTAAAGTCAAATCATAAAGTCCTTAATCTGTAAAAAGTTTTAATCTCGGTGGTAATTTTTCCTGAAGTAGAACAGGTGGGATTCATATAACTAAGTAATTGGTAAGCTATTTTGTGGTCAACAGACAATGAAGTGATGGCTTAGCTCATTCTATCTGAAAGAGATTCCCCAAGCTGTGAAACTGTCTGAAAGCAAAATAACCTATACCAAAGAATGTACGTATACAACAAAAACTGAGTGTCTTCCCATCTATTAGATTCTTTCTGCATTCCCTCTAATAAGCTGATTTTTACTGTGTTACTAATAAATGACTTTTTTTTTTGTTTTGACAAACCAGGGTATTCATGGTATGGTATGGTTAAAATACTTACACTAAGCTGTTTTGGGTCGCAAAAATTTCATTCAGGGCTAATTCTGAATAAAACAAGTTTCTGAAAAATAGCCCCTAAATAAACCCTAATTCAAAACAATTTTAGCGCAGAAGCAATAAATATATTACAGGGCAATCAGAATATTACAGGGCAATTAAAATGCTTTCCTTCAGTTTCACCCTTTTGATTTGCCATTATAGTGAAATATAACACAAAATTAAAAAAAAAATAAGAGAGGAAAAAAAATAATTTCAGAATAGTTAAAACAAGGAGTTTTGTTTTATTTTGAGAAGAAAAAAATACCTGAATGCAGTTCATTATACTAATGTGATGCAGCTTTGTCAACTATAGGTAGAAGTGCTGACTCTCCTGAATAAGTGAATCTCTTTCTGACAGCTGTTAGTAGAAATCATCCTCCAAATAGTTCAGAACATTTATCTGAATCAACACTAGAAAAGTTTTGAAAATAAGCTGTATTCAGGAAACCATGCACAACATTATGATAGGCAACATTCACACTTAAGAAAGTTTCCTGTAATAGCAACTAAAATAGCAGTTAAATTTGTTTTAGTTTCCTGCATAATATATTTCTGGGAACTTGTCAGCAATAGATCACTTTTGTAGTGAAGAACTACCAAGTCTTAACATCACAGCTTAGGTGCCTACATGTATCTCAATAGTATGAATCCTATATTAAAAAATTTCTCTGAATATTTCCTTTATTATTTCCTTTTTGTTATGCCTTTAGTCAGCACCAGTCATAGTATGATCCTGAGAACTTAAACTTACAGGGCTTTTGCTGGGGCTGAACTTACTCAGATGCATAATTTCAAAATCATAATAAATACCAAAGAAATATATATATCTGTACCTCTATCTTCTGAAGAAGAGGGGCAAAGGAGAGGGAAACTCAAATTCTACTCCAATATGTTCCAAACCTATGTCACCTTAATCTATCCAAGGTTAAAATAGCATAGCTTATGGGAAGAAACTTCTGTCTGTAACGAGCTTTTCATTGTCCAGCTTTTAAGGCTCAATCATGAGTTATCAGTGAGATTACCTAATCTCAAAATCAGAAACAATCAAATACCTCGAGCAATGGCCTTTCCCTGGGACTGAAAACATACAGCTTACACCATAACCGAGCTGACAACTCTTACTCTGAGAAAGGAATGCTGTGCCATTTTAATTATTTCACTGCGATGGCAGCCTAGCTCAGGACAAAAAGAAATATTGACTATTTGACTATTTGTCATGACTTTGAAATGCAACCCCTTCAGTTTTGAAAGTGTCTCAAGGTATATGTGAGGAGAGATAAAAATATCTGCTAAACTCATTAGCCCTAAAGGGCATATTTTGAAGGACGTGGAAGAGTGACATTTCAAAGGAAAGGCTGATCTTCCTTGTCTTCTTTCCCAAAACAATTATGTATGTAAAATTATGCAGGAAGTCTGCAGATTTAGCTGTTAGAGTGTATTTGTGTTGACTCTTGTTTTTTTCTTCTATAAGAATTACTGGTGCTCATAGATCTGAGAGGTACTTTGTGTTATGATGTTAGTCAATAATAAAAATGGTCTGCCTAAACAAGGTGAAGTCTTTTGACACGCTGCCACTCTCAACTCTCAGTACTACACTTTTTCACTATTTGTTTCTATTATTTATTCAATCACCATAGCTACATGGATTAAACATTTCACACCTGCAAGTGACAAAAAGCCAACTTTCTAATTTTTTGGCATCCAAACATTAAGGAAAACCTAGGCCAAATCGGCTATTGAGCTCTAACTCTACATTGTTTAATTCAATAGACCAGATGTTTACGCCACTAGCTAAATCCTGTTTTGAGAAATTTGAAGTTTCTTAATATGGCAAACTACAAATTAATGAAACTACATGCTTGTGTGTATATGTTTATAGGCACACATGTATGTGTGTGTTTATACGTATGAATATATAAAAAGCACGTAATTTCACAGTATGTCAAGACATTCCACTTTCTAATACTGCTGAATATTGTGAAACTTGCTGAGAAAGGTCCCAGTGGTTAGCTAGCCAAGACACTTATTATCTCACTTCAGATGTTCAGGTCAATGCTGTATAAATAATGCTAGCTGACACTGTAGGACTTCCTTGCAGCTAATGAACCACAGACTGAGGTTTAACCATCATCTTAGTAACTGCTCACACATGAAGACAAAGTTCATCACACAGGTTTTACTGAAGAATAGTTTATGAGACTATTATATATGATAAATATTTTATCTATTGAACTCTGATGTATTTTCTTTCAGTTATATTCCACAGTTATTTTCTACACATTGTTCCTATTTTTTCCATACATTTTTGTATGTATATGGAACCTGTGAGCAAGAAAAGAGAAATTCAATAAACAGTTTAAGATGAGGGTTTAAAAATAAAAAAATAAAATTAAATTAAATTAAATTAAAAAAAAACTATTAAAAAAAAATCTCTTCTACAGCTTCAGAACTCTTTTTCCAGACTTTCTAGTTTGGAAAGTCAGGGAGTCATGTTTGATTCTTACTGATTTACATGATTGCTCTGAGGGTTTTTTTTTGTTTGTTATTTTTGTTTGTGGTTTTGTGTTTGCTGGTTTGTTTTTTTAAAGGAAAGGTTTTACCAAACTTCCCACTGTTCAAAACTCTCTTATTCCAATATTTTATATTAAAATACCTTAGAGAAAGGGGAATACTGGAAAAATAGCTTGCTAAAAGTGCTGTTTGGTTTTAAGGCATCTGTTTTACTAACTATATAACAGGATGAGATAGAAATGGAGAAAAATATTTTATTCTCATCAGAATAGATTTCACAAAGCTAGGTCTGGTATATTTACTATGTCTGACCACTTGCATGACTTTCCCCAAGCTGCCTAGAGAGTGTTTTTTAACTGTCTGTAAAATATATAGCATAGGCGAAGACAGAAAGAAGAACCTCTATGGACTCAACCAAACCTGCTAACTGTGACTAATATATTTCCTGTAGTGAAAAAAAGTTTCTTACTGTAAATAAGAGACATTCTCTTCTTAGATAAGGGACTTGTAAACTCTGGGAAGGGGAACACACTAGTGGATAAAGTTACTCTTTGACAGAGTACTTTTCAGCTAATACCTTGTAGTCTTAGGCTAATCAGGACAGTACCTCAGAACTCCTTAGAGGAAAAATAGCTCTGCAGAAGAGTGAAAGGTGTAAAACACTATGTATGCTGTTAGTGGACAATGCAGTAATTTAAATACACCACCAAAATCACACTCATCCCTAAATCTTATTAAAATAAAACTGACTAGAAACTGTGGGTGACTAGAAAATTTGTCTAATGTTCTGGCTTTGCTATTCACTAACAAAATTCTGTAGCACCTAGTGGTCTACCATCTGATGTTCGTCATTGTCAGTGTGTTTTGCATGTCAGAAGAGAGCAATTCTGAGGTGTGACTAATGAACTTTTTGTAGGGCAGTGAAAGTCATATTGGCTCTTACATCTGAAGAAACGTAGAAAAAACCTACAGTCAAGACTCAGGAGAAGTTCCAAGATTTTATCCACTTCTGCTAGTGTACAATATACTCTATGCCAATTGCTACTGCCATAAGATGATAATAAGCTACCTACTTTGGCAAGAAAATGATTAGAGCTGTTTTCTGGATCAAAACAAATCAAAGGAGGAGGATCAAAAGAGGATCAAAATATAGGTACCTCCAGTGTATAATTTATTTCTTTTGGACTACACTTTCTTCTACTTTTGTCTTCTTTGGTAGCTGCTACTTCTTTATTTCGGAAAAGCATTCTTTTGCAAAATATAATCAGGGAAAGATTCCTCCTGCTCAAGAGAATAAACATGCTCATAGTAATTATGGTCACTCTGAACCTTCCAAAGGTATCTTTATCCTGTTTTTGTCTTGGGAGACAACATATAATATAAGGAAATAAATTCCCTAACCTTTCATGACAAGGTAGTCTACTAGCTAAAAACCAAGAAATGGTTCTAATCTCATCCTTTTTTCTTTTTTCTTTTTCTTTTTCTTTTTTTTTTCCCCCTCTTTATTCTGGTGATTTCCATTCCTTTCTCAATTCCTTTTGGTTTCTGTTGAGCAAAGTCAGCTGGCCTATCTTGGCAAAAATCCCAGGAAGAAAGAGGTTAATTGCTTCACTTACTAGCAGATGCCCAGCTGAAGAGATTTAAATCAGTGGCTTTATAGAACAGGACTGGTAAAAACAACTTTAAAAAAGTTTGAAAGAGCACCCTGGAAGAAATAGGAAAACTTCTTAATTTTCAAGACTATGTGTTTGAAAATGTGAATACTGACACAGTCAGTCATTCACAGTCTAGGAGGTTTCTCGAGTGCATTTATGATAATTTCTTAATGCAAATGGTGGACGTACCAACTAGGGGAGCAGCGCTGCTAGATTTAGTACTCGCCAACAAGGAGGGTTTGGTCGAAGTGGTGACGGTCAATGGCAGCCTTGGCTGCAGTGACCATGAGATGGTGGAGTTTAGGATCCTGTGTGGGAGGAATAGAATACCTAGCAAAGCCACAGTTCTGGATTTCCGAAGGGCCAACTTTGGCCTCTTCAGTCAACTGCTAAGGGAAGTCTCATGGGAAAGTGTACTAGGCGGTAAAGGGGCTCAAGATAGTTGGTTAGCATTCAAGGACCGCTTCTTCCAAGCTCAGGATCGGAGCGTCCCAATGAGTAGGAAGTCAAGTAAGGGATCTAGGAGACCGGCGTGGTTAAACAAGGAGCTGCTGGGCAAACTCAAGTGGAAAAGGAGAATCTATGGATTATGGAAGGAGGGGCTGGCCGCTTGGGAGGAATATAGGACAGTTGTTAGAGGATGTAGGGAGGCAATTAGGACAGCTAAGGCCTCCTTGGAACTCAATCTTGCTAGTCGGGTTAAAGACAATAGAAAGGGCTTCTTCAAATACATAGCAAATAAAACTAAAACAAGAGGCAATATAGGCCCACTGCTGAACGAAGTGGGTACCCTGGAGACAGAGGATATAAAGAAGGCAGAGGTGCTGATTGCCTTCTTTGCCTCTGTCTTTACTCCTGCAGACTCTCCCCGAGGGCCCCGGATTTCTATAGCCCCAGAAGGAGTCAGGACAAAGGAGGAGTTTGCTTTGGTAGATGAGGATTGGGTTAGGGATCAGCTATGCAAACTGGACATCTGTAAATCGATGGGTCCGGATGGAATGCACCCACGGGTGCTGAGGGAGCTGGCGGAGGTCATTGCTAGGCCACTTTCCATCATCTTTGGTAAGTCGTGGGAAATGGGCGAGGTGCCTGAGGATTGGCGGATGGCAAAGGTCACACCAATCTATAAGAAGGGCAAGAAGGAGGACCCGGGTAATTATAGACCGGTCAGCCTTACCTCCATCCCTGGAAAGATGATGGAACAACTTATTCTTGACTCCATCACTAGGCATATCAAGGATGAGGGGGTCATTAAGAACAGCCAACATGGTTTTATGAGGGGAAGTCATGTATGACCAACCTTATAGCCTTCTATGAGGAAGTGACTAGGTGGAGGGATGATGGTAGAGCGGTAGATGTAGTTTTTCTTGATTTCAGTAAGGCATTTGATACTGTCTCCCACAGCATCCTCATAGATAAGCTAAGGAAGTGTGGGCTTGACGATCAAGTAGTGAGGTGGATCGAGAACTGGTTGAAAGGAAGAAGGCAGAGAGTTGTGGTCAATGGCGCAGAATCTAGCTGGAGGTCTGTGACTAGTGGAGTTCCTCAGGGGTCAGTGCTGGGACCGGTGCTGTTTAATATTTTCATCAATGACCTGGATGAGGGAACTGAGTGCACCCTCAGCAAGTTTGCTGATGACACAAAACTGGGAGGAGTGGCTGACACACCAGAGGACTGTGCTGCCATTCAGCGAGACCTGGACAGGCTGCAGAGTTGGGCGGGGAGAAACTTGATGAAATTTAACAAGGGCAAGTGTAGAGTCTTACATCTGGGGAAGAACAACCCCATGTACCAGTACAGGTTGGGGGTTGACCTGCTGGAAAGTAGTGAACGGGAAAGGGACCTGGGGGTCCTGGTGGATAGGAGGATGACCATGAGCCAGCAATGTGCTCTTGTGGCCAAGAAGGCAAATGGCATCTTAGGGTGCATTAGAAAGGGAGTGGTTAGTAGGTCAAGAGAGGTTCTCCTCCCCCTCTACTCAGCCTTGGTGAGGCCGCATCTGGAATATTGCGTCCAGTTCTGGGCCCCTCTGTTCAAGAAGGACAGGGAATTGCTTGAAGGAGTCCAGCGCAGAGCCACAAGGATGATTAAGGGAGTGGAACATCTCCCTTATGAGGAGAGGCTGAGGGAGCTGGGTCTCTTTAGCTTGCAAAAGAGGAGACTGAGGGGTGACCTCATCAATGTTTACAAATATGTGAAGGGTAGGTGTCAGGATGATGGAGCTAGGCTTTTTTCAGTGATATCCAGTGATAGGACAAGGGGCAATGGGTGTAAACTGGAACATAGGAAGTTCCACGTTAACATCAGGAAGAACTTCTTTACTGTAAGAGTGACAGAGCACTGGAACAGGTTGCCCAGGGGGGTTGTGGAGTCTCCTACACTGGAGATATTCAAGGCCCGCCTGGACAAGTTCCTGTGTGATGTACTGTAGGTTACCCTGCTCTTGCAGGGGGGTTGGACTAGATGATCTTTTTAGGTCCCTTCCAACCCTTGGGATTCTGTGATCTGAAGAGTCAGAGTTAGCACTGGGTTTTTCAAAACAATCAGTATACTTTCCCTCTGTTTTGCACTGTAAGAATGAAAATACTTTAACTTCTCATATATTCTAGTAGACTCATTTCGCCTGAAACCAGGTCATGTTGATTACAGCAAGTGAACAATTCATTATTCTTCTATACAGCACTAAACACATGCAAGGCCTGTGTGAGAGTTCTACTCCTTGCAGAAAGCAACATTATAAGTAGCATGAGTATATGTAATATTAACATTATCTCAGCAAATATATTGAATCTTTTTGTAGTCTGAAGCATGTCTCTAAAAATAAATGATTGCCTCTCTCCCCATTTGCTTGTATTTCTACTTCTACATGGAAAGAAAAGAATCTAGAAATCCTAACTTGATTTTTTTGTTTGTTTTGTTTGGAAAACCATTTATTTGGATGAGATGAAAATAATATTCACTTTAGCCTTAGAAGGTTTTAGAGTTTAAAAGCTAGTGAGTTTTATGCATGTTCTCTCAAAAGTTTTCTTCTCCAGCACATGCCCCAGTGGAAATCTCTCATATGCAATTAGCTTCCCTTAGTGCACTGATGCACTTTATTATCTGTTTATTTTACATCATCCTGCTAAGGAACAAATTTTGCCCTTGGATGCACAAATGTGGCTTCCATTAGCATAATGAAGGTTGCATGTGTGCATCCAAGGGTCAAATCTTTCCTTAAAAGTGACATTTATCTTCAAATTAGCTACTCTAACAGCCCTGGCTAGGGCTTTGACTACATGAATCAATTTTATTAAGAAAAGATGAACTGTACTGGAATTCTTTTTAAATCCTACTTGTTAAAATGTGCAGAGAAGAGATTTAGATACCAGCAGAAGTCTAACTCTATGCACATTTTCTCTGGTGTAAATATGGATAATTTCCAGTGATTCTTTCTGACATTTTGGCTCCAATGACATGTAAGTTGACAGTACTAGAAAATAACTGAGCTTTCTTGTGACTTTGCAACATCACTTTGAAGTTAATAGGAATCCATGTGCATAAACTTCCTTTGCAAGATTAGAGCCTAAATAACCAAGCATTTTGGCTGGGTGCCAAGGACAGTATGAGGAAAAAAGAGATTTCAAATTCTTCTCTAGACATTTCAGTTTCCTTTATATTTCTTGGAAAAGACCTAGAATTCCTAATTTTTGAGATATGAAGTGTGACTACTTGGTGGGTTTGGATATATACATGAATTTATTTAAATAATATTTTATTCCATAAAATGTCACTGACTGCTAAATTTTAAATCATGCATATTATTCCCCCTTTCAGCATAAGTTTACTTCCTTTCCCAGTATTTTAGTGGGAAATATTTCCCAGTATATTTCACCTATAGTGAACTCCAGATTCAGTCAGAGGTCAGAAATGAAGATTATTTTCTGTTGTGTGTTTAACAAAGATGGGCAGATTCAGGCTTCATCCCACCTTGGATGTTAAGCTACACATGAAGACATGCAAATAGGAACACTGGATGCATTAAGGACAGACTGATAATTTAGCTATGGAAGAAAATGAAAGACTGGCTCTTTTTATCAGTGTTATCATTATTAGATCTTCATTATTCTTTTATAAGATGAACCATAAATTCCTGTACACATGAATAATGTATACATATCTTATGTTTCATATTATATATATATATATATATATATATATATATATAGTGGAGGCTTTATTCCTTTGTAGGATATATGCTCGGCTCAGGAATACAATTTGAAGTCTTCATTCACCCTGAAAGACCAATTTTTAATAGTTTCTGTAGATATAAACATGTTTGCATACTTGCTGCTGGGATTAACTGAAGCATATAATTATCAATATTCTTGGGTTTATAATTCAATTTGTCCTACTAAAAAATAAAAGAAGCATTATCATTTCCAGGAGTCTTTTGATTAACAAGGAAGGATTAGTATTAAGTACACCTGGGGAAAGGAAAACTCTCATGCACTTCCTTCATCCAGTTAATTGTCTTTTAAGACAAGAAAACACAGTTACAGTTTTTATAGCATCAGCAAAGTTTTGTGCATCACACAACTAAATTTGAAAAACTCTATTTTAAGTCCTTTATATGTATGCAAGAGAAAAGAAAGTAGATTTTGCTAACTGTGCATATTATTTCCGTTATCTGACAGCATATCAAGAGATTTATGACAGTTTCTAACCAAATTATATTTACTGATAATTTAAAATAAAAAATTAAATAGATTTTATGCCTTTAATTAATTATATATAAAAGATGTTAAGAATTTGGGAATTTAAAATAGAAGGCATTTAACTCACACATGAAATTTACATTTATTCAATGTTGTCTCTTAGGGGTTAATTCTTATGGGTATTTAATGCATGCAATATATCTAATGTAACTATCTTTTTATAGAACACTAACAGATTGTAATAATTTTATGATGGCTAAAAGCCACCGTCCGGGATGAATTAAAACTTTTATAACTACTCTCAAAGGATTAAAAGAATATGTAGTAATTCTCAAACAACAAAGTACATCCTCACTGTAAAGATTCTCAATAGGAAACTTCTTAGATAAGAAGAGGTTTCTAGAGGCCATAAGAAAGAAAGTCAAAAGAAAACAAAACTCAACAAAACAAAACCCAAAGAATGTCATAGAATTTACTTAACATAAGAGTATTAAACTGGATGTAAAGACACGGAGCACAGAGTGTAACTAGCTTGAACCTTGTGTCCAAGAGTAGCTATAATCATATGCCTATGAATGAGTAAGAACAGGACAGATGTGCTATTTGCCTTGAGTGTTCTCCCTGTGACTATTTCCAAAGCTATATGATGTTTTCACTTCTTAGTCCACAGTGGATTCCCTCTGTGTGATCTACCTTTTGACCTGTGTAAATTATAGCATCTTTTGCTGACAAGTGCCTTGAACCATATTGCCTACTATCATTTCTACTTCCACAGTGTCTGCTAAACATTACAGAAATTCTTTAAAACCAGAGAAAACATACTGACTGCTGGTCATGATTATTATCTTGTTCAAAGGGTAGCATTATCAATCTTTCTGCAATCTTTGATCTATGATATCAAGCCAACTTATCAAGCCAACTATCTCTCATGCAAGATAGACATGCAAGAACAAAGGCAGGAACACTGGCTTGTGAAAAACCCTGCCAGTGTTCCTCTGAAGCACTGATCCACCAATCACCTCTAAGCTTCAGAAGCAACTATACTGCAGCCATGTTTGTGGTTGCATGCCTCATCCACAAACAAATCACTCCTAAGACAGATGATGAGATATCCTAATGGGGGCAATGCTTGTTGCCTAAGCTAGTAGTAACAGTACAGCTTGTCAGAAACAAAATTCTGAGTTAAAAATCATCATAATGCACAGGCAAGCAGCTTAGTAGCAATAGATCATCCTTTGGTAGAAAGGTTCAACTTCACAGACTTTAAACTAACAGAATACTGATTATTGGGGTCAATGAAGAAGTTTCTGTGAAAAAAAATTATTCATCAGAAATGCAGTTTTCAGAAAATTAATGTTTTCCAACATTTAGTTTTAAATTGGGTGGACCTGAAATAAAAAAAAAAAAAAAAATTGAGACCTCTATGGCTTCAAAAGCATTGGTTCAAAAATACATCTTATTTCCCTCTTGTGTTGATTACAACATAGTAATCATACGCCTCTCATTTTCTCCTGAAGAATAGGTTCCTTGATTAGAGTATATGCAGTCTTTTTCATTTTGACAAAGCGATCTATGGTATTTTGTGAATCACATAGCTTTAAGTATAGGAGGGAAATATAATCCAACCAAGAAGCCAATTTTATAAATTAAGAAGAGACCATTTACTAATAAATGAGGTTCCCACGTAGGAATTTATCCTAACATACTTGAGTCTGATGGCAGAATTACTTAAAAGAATTTTGCCCAGTTGCAGTACAATATTCTTTCTACATTTTCTATATTCTTGCATCTGAATGATTTTTACTGGAAATTTAAGCCAATAAAAAAATTGCTGTAGTATAAACTCTCCATTTTAGCACTATTTCAATACATGATGATGTACTTGGTATCCCACAAATTTGTAAATTCATGCTTTTCCATTAGCTCTGACAACTGAGAAGACAATGAAAAAATCGCTATTTTACAGTGATGTTACTGTGTTGTTATATTTGAGGGAAGACTATGTTTGTCAAATGATAGGGTGTGAGTGAATCTGAAATTGCGAGAGCTAAATGTGGGTGCCTGCATAGATGTGTCTATGCTTGAGCAGCAAACTTCAAGCAAAAAGCAACCACACTGCTACAGTTCAGGATGTGTCACATTCCCTTGTTAGCCTGCACTAGTGCTACTATCAAAGCCAGACCGCTGGGATAGGTGGGTCATTGGTGTAAGACTGCAGGAAGTTTCTTTTGTCAGTGGAGTCACCCTGCAGTCTAACAGCTGCATTAACTAAATATTTCTCTACTATATGAGAAACTCAGTTCACATACAGATGTCCACATGTGAAGAAATGGGTTTACATGTTTTAATCTGAGTGTGAATGCTACACTCCATGGCAATCAGTGACTTGAAGAACAGATATAGAAATAGAGCTGTTACTCTCACCCCTTGCTTTTCCTGAATAGGATTTGTCCATTTACATAAAATGTTAAAGATTTCATCAGAGATATTCATTGGGCAGTGACTAGTATCATCCCTCCTATGTGACTGACTACTTAGCAATGGATTTCAGCTGAGGAAGACAATATTTCTTGAAGTTAGTGTGTGTTAGAATGCATTGACTTTTTTCCCCTTCATCTCTCTCTGTTTATAATAGTAATAATAAGTCTCTCTGTTTATAATAAGTAATCACACGTTGTTTTCTATTCACAAATGTTATTGCTTAAAACATCAGGTTTTTTTTAATCCTGCTACAATAACAGTAACAATTGTTTTTTCCCTTTCAGAGATGTATTTTAAGAAATTAAATCTGAGCTCTCTCTTCCACAGCCATACAATTCTAACCTAAATTCCCAGTGCTGGTGCTCAGAGAAAATTTCCTGGCACATTTGTGACTAATTTTTTATCAGAACGAATTTTTATTTAATTGTGACCTGTAGTTTTCATTCCATAAAGTCATGTAGTTAAAGATATTAATTCTGCTTTCTCTTTTGAATTTTCTGTTACTTTAATAATTTTTAGCCTCATTATGGTGTAATTCATGTGCATATTTTATTGGATAATTCACTTCTTAGAGAAAAAAATGTTAGCTATTTATGAAAAAAAACCCAAACAAAACAAAAAACCAGCACAAAATATTGCATAGACTGGTACTGTATAACCAATATGTGAGATGCATGAATAAGTGATTTAAAAAGAAAGAAAATAGAGCAGAAAGCCTATACAAAAATCCCAAAAGAGTTCAAACCTGGGTCTGAATCTCAGTGGAGGTAAATCATAGCTCAGGATTTTGAGGATTTTTATATAATAGGAAACTGCAAAAAAAAAAAATTGTCTTTATTGTTAGCTGCAGAATTTATGAAACGATAACAGTATGATTGTAACAAATCTAACAAAGATAATATCTCCAGGCCAGTTTCAACAAAACCTCCATATGGTTTCTGCATTATGGAAGCTCATGTTAAGTCCGGAATGCTGATGGGGCTCGGAGGTGGAGTGAGTTTGTCCAACTTTGTGCCAGTTTGCACAATGTGAGAGCCACAGTTTTATTTAATCTTGCTGGCAGCTATTACAAATCCTGATAAATTGACTGACAAGCACAGAATCAATGTGTCATCTTTGCTCCATGTTATAATCACTTAAAGTCTGATTATATTTTAAAAAACAAAATGAAAGTGTCTGCTCTATAAATGTGTTGGAAACCATTGGCTTGATCACTTAACTACAAATCTGGTACTTGTGGGTTGTTTTTCTTTTACCTAAATTAACTGATTCTTCATTTCTAGCTACTTTCAGTGATTCCTTAAGTAGATTACACTAGTGACATACATGATCATCAGCTTACTAATAGGTGGGGGACAGGGTAGAGGTGAAGGGATATGTGAGTTATTGTTCAAATTTTTAAAGTTTAAAATAGAGTTCACTGGTCATCATATAAATAATTTCTTGGAAATGCAAAAAACTAAGTAGTGTGATCTACAATTACAGCAGCTACAGAAAAAAGGCTTTCAATTTTGCTCAGGGTTAAAACCTTACAAACTATGATCATACGCAGAAAAGAAGTTACATCAGCTAAGATTTTTCCTCTCTTTCTCTCTCTGTCTCTGAAGCACAACATTTATTTGACATTTGTATATTTGTCTCTAAAGCAAACATGAAAAAATTAGTTTGGAAAATTATTACTAGAGGGACATTTTTTCATTAAGCCAAGAATATTCCATTAGCTGTAAGGAAAAAAGTTAGATGTGGATTGAAGCTCAGACACAGTAAAAGGTCAGGTCCAACCAAGTCCTGAATCTGTGATTGCTCATGAATTTTAATTTGTCCAGTTAAAAACAACTTCCAGGCTCCTGAAAATGAAGCCTGAAACCCACTTCATTCTAGCTTACTGTTCTAACTACAACATTGTTTCTGGCCTTCAGTACTGTCTGTGCACGCTGTCTATTGCTCAGACCTGTGCTTTCCCTTGCTTCCTGCATACCCAGAATTATCTAGTTTACTGTCTGCAAAATTTCTTGCATGTTTCTTTTACCAAAACCTGTAGAAACAGGACAAGATGAAATGATTTTAAACTGAAAGAGGATAGATTTAGATTGGACAAAAGGAAGAAATTTTTCATGATGAGACACTTCTCAATGGTACTCTTGTTTTCAGGGTTTAACCTGCTTAGTACCTTTACTTTGACTCCTGATTTTATATCAGATCCTTAGTGTTGACTGCTTGGCACTTTTAATGCACGTATATTGTATGGGATGCTACTTCACTCGCATTAAGATGAGGACCATCTCTGCTAAATTGTGTTTATGCAATCAAACGTGGCATCATGTGAAAGCCAAGACAGAGCTATTTCTGCTAGGCAAAGGATCTGGCAGGTTTTGCCTTCTACTATAATCATTTTCTGTAACCAGACAAAAGATCTCAAACGTTTCACAAGGGTCAACATTCCTGAGCTATGATGACATGCTCTTAAATCCACACAGTACAGAAAACAGTCAGTCACTTAAAAAAAAATAGAAATAAAAAAATCAGTCATCTTTAAAACAAAGAAACAAACTATTAATGAGCTACAGATTATATTGAACAGATACAATCTACTTCTGTAGCTGAAATGAAAGAATAAAATTAGTAGGGAACAAAAATGAATTATATATATATATATGTATATATATGTAGGTATCATCAGAGTAACACAGGACAGTTTAGATAGAATTTTGAGAAACATCTAAAATAGGACATGGCAGTGCCTGAGGAGGTTCAGCACTTCTTGTTTACATGTAAGATAGTGTTTTCTGATTGATTGTAATATTCACCTGACTAATCATAACCAGCCATCTCAGCTTCTTATCTTTCAAAAATATGGAGAAGTACATATACGTAATTTAAATATGACTCTATATGCTTAGTGGTTAATTAATGCAGGTTAATTTTTAGGGACCATTTTGGATTTAATACACAGATGTATGTTTTTAGCAAATTTTTCTTATGCTACATTCTTGGTAATTACCTGATGTGATGATAAACTGCTTGGAAGTTTGAGAAGTTGTATTTTTACTCAAACACTGAGGAGTTCAGGTGGTAGAACTGCAAAATTTGATCGAACAGTATGCAAAAAAAAAAGAAACCACCTACAAGTTGAAGAGTCTATATTAAACCATAGTAACTAGGAGAGAAACATACTGTGTAATGTTTTCTCTGGGTGAAATCGAGTTTATGATAAAGCACTGGACTTTTCTATGCTGTGAACAGTATGCAGCACTTCTGTCAAGTCAGCTGTTGAGGTGATCAGTTGAAAAGCAGAGGGAAAAGTATTGGGGGTATATTTAAAACCATCATTGCAACATTTGCTAGAGTGTACATGTCAGTCTTCCAAGATAAATAGCATGGTTAGATGTTCTACTCCCTGGAAGAAAAAAAGCATCCTGGGTTTAGCCCATTTAAACTGAATTTGTAAGTTTCAGCGTGAAGATTGACCTTATTTAAAGACATATAACCCATTCTTCTAAAATGCTCTGAAGAGTATTTCATTATACATGAGCCTAAATATCAGTCTTACACAGTGAAGTTCATTATTATTTGAGATCCTTCAGTTATGGTAAAGGAAGAGCCATGATGACAGAGCTGGAAACCATGTACCTCTTGTCCTTTAATAGGATTAGCATCTAATGACCTTGTTTTAATAAGAACAGATGCACAACAATGTTCTTTGAGGTCTGAGAACAACTACAGACTGGGTCATTAAATCATAGTCTAAAATATTATCAGAATTTTAGGCCTAGAAAAAAAAAATACAGAGAGCTTTTTTTTCTCAATGGATTTCAGCATATCATATATATGCATATGTGCTTTTACCTACTCCCATGATCTAAAAAGAGCCACTGAGGATCTAATTTTGAATGTTACAAATGTAGTTTTACTTACAATATCCATCTTCAAAAATTGTTAAGCAATGTAACCCTAACAATTTATGGCCATCTTATTTCATTTGACATATACTCTCTGGATTGCTTTTGTTCATTTCAGGAGGGTGAACATTTTAACTGCCAGTCACCAAGCATAATTACGTAAAGCTTGGCTCCCCAAATCTGATTGTTGTCTATTTTTGAAAGGCAGCTTTGGAATATCAATTTGAACATTTGTAAGGATTTTAATCCAAATGAAAAAAAAATAATAAGAATTAACAAAGTAAATAAATACTTAAAAAAGAATATAACCTTAAAAAATAAATAAAAAAAATTGAATTACTGGCATTTAAGACTATATGTTGGGACAATTGTTTGCCAGTCTTGAATCTTTTCAGAAATATTTCCTGTATAAGAAGCCTGACTATGACCTAATATAAAAAAACCCCAATAATTAAGAAAATAAATTGCACTGATTAACAGTTGTATAGCATATTCTTTCCATACAATATTTGACTATTACATTACAGGCATTTTTTTTGAAAATTAAAATATAATTAAAAACTTTATAAAAGCTTAAGGTTCAGGGGTAGTTATAATGGAATATATGCTTTGCATTCCAAGACTTACAATGAACAATATTGAATCAAAATGACCAGGACAAATCACAAGATTAACTTACAAAATTGCTGCCATAAACTAAGAACAAAGTTTCCATAACTAGTCTAAGACAAATATTTGGAGTATTCATGGCATAGCTGTAATAAAAATCTGCATAATGCCCAGGTAAGATTGAAGGAAGGAAGTATTCTATTCCTCTGCACTATTAGCTGTATTTCTCTCTGTCCTGGATAAGCAAGCTCAATCAGTATCAGGTTCTATTTATTCTTTTTTTTTTTTCCAGTTGGCTGCTTGAAATTAGAAACCTGAAGTGCTGAACACAGGCTGAACTGCAGCTGGAAGTCACATAGATGTCAATAAGGAAACAAAGAAAGTGACTCTGTTCTCTCTATCTTAGTCCAGATACAAGAATCCTGTTGTCCAAAGTGAAACCAGCTAACAAAGAAGGAGTCTTTCTGGATAAAAGAAAAATAAATCATGCCAGGAAAGTAATGATTTTCATATCTTTGGACATTCACCTTTTCTGTGGTCTCCTACAGCCTTGCAAAAGGAAATGAACATCAAGACCTCAATGCTAACTGGGAACAAATTTGCAGGTGATTGTACTTGATTTTCTAGTACCTATATGGATCTTCATTACCTTGCAATCTATTTCAAATTATTGCAATGTTAAGTACAGGATTACACTGAAATTACTTATAAGGTTTGATGAATGAGAAATTCTAATATATGTTTCAAAAACATGCCATGTGTTTCATTTTGTAACAGAGACCAATTTTTAAAGAACTGTAGATTTTCAGAAAGAAAAGGTGAAAAATACTCATTCATCTTTTCTGGTGGTTAAACAAGCATTCTTATCAGAGCAATATTTGGAGAAACAAATCCTTCAAAATATTTATCTAAACAGTTTTATATCAGTTTGTGATGGACTTCTTTACCTGGGGTGACCTCCTAGCTCCATTTAATTCAACGGCAAAATTAATTTACATTAGGGGGAATAGAATTTCTTGTCAGAACTCTCCAAGTACTAACTTGAAAAATTAGCTTTGAATCATGAAGTACATTTAACATGAGCTATATGTGCAACATAAAGTGACAGTAATAATTTAAGATTGCATTTCAACTACCTGCTAGGGAATGTAAGGCAGGCTTAAGCATCCACTATACCTTCTAAGGTCAAGACACTGATGACTAATTTGTCCTGGTTTCTTTCAACTTGGCCATATCTTCTCTACAATTCATGGAGGGAAGCAATTGCAATGCCGTGATTTAGTGTATGTAAGTCTTAATAGATGGTCTTAATACAGTCTTTAATCTTTATCCATTCTGCAATTTGGTTAAACACAGTGGAAATGAGAATGTATTTTTGAATGTTTAACTACTAATCTGAACAAGACATAACTTTAAATGTGAAACAGATTAGATAATACTCTCCTGGGGGCAATGGGGACTAAGGAAAAAAAGGAAAAAAAGAAAAGCACCTTATTTTATGCTCATTGAGAGGTATGCATTACAATCTAGTCAAGCTTTTTTTCTTCCATTGGAACCATATAATTTATAAGTGTTGTTTTAAAAATTACTTCTTAAAGCTACCGTTCAACCACATTTTCTGTTACAGCCCTGCTGAAATAATTGATACATATTGCAGTGAAATTACTTTCTGCATGGTGCCAATGTAGCTTGTTTGTTTGCTGGGTTTCTTTTGCTTTCTGCTTTTTTGCTTTCTGGGGGCCTTAGAGTGTAAGTCTGAGAGAAGCTGAGTGGAAACATGGACAAAATTATTCGTGCTGCCTAGAATCCTCTCCAACTTTTGCCTGTCTGTGGAAAATTAAAGTGCATTTTTTAAATGCACGACACTGCTATACATTAAATATCCATTTCACTACTACAATTCCTTCTGGAATTAAAGACCCATTTAAAAAAATAGTGCAGTGTAGTTTTACTCCTTGACCTTATGTAAATAGGATATATTTCTTTTAAAATACAGCAGGGAAGATTTAAGATTTCATGATTTATTCTTCACTCATATAAACAGCATTCAGCATTTCTTTTTTTTTTGTGTGTGGATGAAGTTTTAGATTGCTGTTGCCTGCTATTATTCATTGGCAGCCAAGGTAAGGAATTAATATATATCCATCTATGTTCTTGTAAGGTCACTATTCACTACACTGTCACAATGAGAAATAAACCCAGAAAACTGTCTTTTAGTCCCACTGATATATATTCATGTGTTTCTTTTTCTATTTTCCATCAGATTTCTACAGCAGATAGCCATAAAGTAAATTGTGTTAAAGAGGAATGGGGTCTAATCATTAGTTCCTGGATTCTAACAGGGATAGGTCATTTTCAGTTGTACTCCAGAATCTTTCAGTGCCTGGCATCCCAGCATAGTATTTGGGGAACAGTTATCATTCCCAAAGGGCAGATCATCATTATAAGATATTAATCAAGACCCAAATGTGAGTCACATGTATAGAACATTTTTATATATTTATAGAAAAAAGAAGATAATTTTACGTGCCTCACAGAAGGACATGGACTTTGCAGTAGGACTCAGTCCTTGATCATGTAAGCTAAAATTTGTCTATGTATCCAATGAGTGCAGAATAGGTCTTTAGAATTTTCAGCCATTATTGAACTCTGAGTTCAATAGCCTGAAGGACTTGAAACATTCTGTGACTGTCTTTTTGTACACAGAGAGGTTAGATTCATATATGTTACTATACCACTGACATGGCCCATATGCTTAAAGTATGAAATAACTTCTCAGCTGTGTGGAATATACCTTAGAGCATATGTGTGGATCAAATATGTTTTTCTGTCTTCTGGTTTTTTTTGGGTCAGCCTGGGGCTTTTGTCTTAAACAATAGATCAGCCTTAGAAGTGCTCTAAGCTCTTCCTGGCTGTAATCAGCTGGCAGGCAGACTGTAAAGGTAATGAATTAAATATCTGTTCTCTAGCTCATGATTATTTCATCAGTTAGCAAAACAAATCCCTACCCTACTAAACTTATTCACCACGTGTTTCACTATATAGAAAGAAGTCAAAAAAAGGAGTGTTTTTTTCTAAAATTAATGCAAAAAAACCTGTACTGGTGGTATGTGGTATTTTCCTGGCATGATATTATATCAACTGAATGCTTCCACTTCACTCCTCTTGAGGTCTGGCATACTAATGGAAGCTTGTGGCATGCTAAGTTCCACTTTGATAGTTATATTCTATCAAATTCATTTTTTTGGATGAGCTTGTGAATCCTTGAATAAATATTCACATATTAATGGTAATTTGAATTTCTCAGCTGAAATAAAAAAAGGAGCTTGAATGCTTAATTCCTAGTACATATCGGGAGAAATATAAAATGAATATTAATAAAATTAAATACACATTTTATTCCACAGTTCAAGACACAAATATAGAAATCTTCTAAAGATCATTAAAATTAAAATAAAAAAGTAAATAGGTACAAATAAAATTATATAAGTGTTACCAGTCTGGATAACCAAGTAAAATGTATGATTTAATTTTATAATGTGAATGAACTGTTCAGAGAACAAATCAGTTAATATTTAACATCATATTTCTGGTGATTATGCTATAACTTTTTAGATGTAATGAAGTTCTAATTTTTTTTATGAGTTTAAACATACATATTGCTCTAAATGAGACTATAAATTTTTACTTTGCTAATGAAATATGTGAATCCATTTTTCACTGATAAGTAAAGGGTTCATAAGAGTTTGTAAAGTGAAGGGACTATGAAAACAAATGGGCATATTCACATAATGTGCAGCACCATGTCACATTAGTGCTTCTGGGAAACACTGATAAAGAGGAAAGAGGACAATGTCTGACTGCTGTTTCTTCTTTAGAATGCAAGTTTCTGACCTAGTAAAATATGAGAGATGTAAAAAGAAGTGGGAATATTGTAACAAAATACACTACATTCTGCTTGACAATTCTCAAACTGAAACAGGACAAGATTGATGACAGTTTAAAAATGTATTCTAAGCATAGCACCTTTTTCGTGTAATACATACACATTATGGAGCTAAAAATGAATACGAAAATGATTCAAAGCAGCGGTTTAAATTTCTGAAACTAGCTATCTCACAGTTTCTAACATGTCATAAAATTCTATTGTGGCCTCATACAACTGTGACTTGAACTGCCAATTTAAGAGAAACTATTTTGAGAGAAGAACAAAAAACTGATTCTCTAACTGGCTTTGAAGTTAAATGGAGAATTTATTATTCCTGTAGAGCAGGTGAATCAAGCTTGAAGTCTGGCAGGTTGGTAAAGTCCTTCACAACCAAGGTGAACATCAATAAACATCAAAATTGCAAAGCTTTAACAGGTGTTAGATTAGTTCACAGTAAATCATAATTATCTGACCTTACTTTGCCATTTACATTTTGCCTACAATATTTTCCAACTTGATGCCAGTCTACATCTACCTTAAATGGATTCAACAATATTTATTTCTCTGATGTACATGTATGTAAATGTGGACATGGTAAGTTTAACTATTGTGCCTGTTCAGTGACCATGGATTTTATTATGGAATTAATAACAAATCCATATGCATATTGCTGATTTTAACTGTTGAACCACACATTGTTGGTTTAATTTCCATGAAATTTCTTGGTATTCATTTAAGATGGTTATAGTACAAATAAATAATCTACCCATGGTCTGAAACTGAAAATTCTGAAGAATTTCAGAAATCATCCACTAGGGTGAGTGGCTCTGGTGCTGTCATGATCTGCAGCAGAGTGCACAGGGATGTTCCAAACTGGGAAACCTCAGGGGAAGCCAGGAGACCCACCAGGAGCCCATAGATCAGGTGGCAGCAGCTCGCAAGACCAGGGCAGGGCCAGAGGCAATGGTGGCCAAGCCCCCCCCCACCTGCGTAAAAGTGGCCAGGGCAAACAGGGTGCTGCATGGCAGGTGCTGAAGCCTTGACAGCTGTACCAGGGAGCGATGGTATCCACCTCTGAGCTCTGCACCTGGCATGACTGACTCAGGTTCCCAGACAAAGCCCCGGTGCGAGCGTGCTCTCAGGTTGCGCCCTGCTCCTGTGCCAGCATCAGACAGCAGCAGTGAGCCCACCTGAGGCAGGTGCTCCAGGTGCAGGAGCCCCTCCACTCAGTGACAGAGCTCCAGACAGTAGAGTGAAGTGTACCAGGGAGTGCGAGAGAGAGACCAAGAGACTGCTGGAATTGCACCCCACCTTCCCTGAGACAGGCGAGACAGGCCAAGCAGGCAGACAGGACACGTGATACAGACAATTCCCTGTCCTCTGCCTGGCTGAACAGATCCCAGTGACTTAAGGGATAGGGGATAATAACAACAAGTTTCTACTCAGAGCAACAGGTGTGTGTCCTTTGTAACTTCCTCACCTGCTCAGGTGCCCTCACATGATAGGTGTGAGGCTCTACACCTGGAACGGAGCAATAGGGAGGATGATTGTTTTGATGCAGGGCAGTTTTGATGCATTGCATAGACTGTCTTAACCTCAGCCTGTGTAGTCACCCTATCATCCCCAGTTATTGCTACCATTCTGATCTCATCAGGATTAGCAATTATTCTAAAAAAAAATTAAAAATTGTAAGGCAAAATGTAAATATTTTTCTTTCTTTCCCAAACTCCTACATGTAGACATTTATAAGCTGCTCGCATGCACAAATTCAGCACCTAAATAAACTCTTGTTCTAGCTTTGGTGAATGCCACTCTATGTTCACCCTTCTGGAAAATATGGTCTCTTTTTTTAAGCAGTTGAAAATTTAATTTCAAGAACTTGTTATGAGAATCTTGTCTCCAGCTTTTTTTTTAGCTTTCTTCAGTCTCCCACCTCTCCAAACTTAAGAACCTAAGCTTTCTCTTCCCATGTCTCCAAGCTTACTGTCTGGCTTCTACAGATTTCTTTCATGTCCTTACCGTTGCATTTTGGGGTACAAATATAGTTTTGCACATTTGCAGTTCATACAGAAAAGGTACATATTTATTAGATCAACAGGCTTTTGTAATTACTGATGATTCCTACAGAGACGTACTTTGTTTTGTTAATATATATACAAAGAGCTCAGTTATATTCATTTTAACAACATGTCTCTCCAAAACCCATTATTTGAATCATTTATGTGAACTGGTAATGTCTTTTTAAAAAATAATTAATAATAATCTTCCTAATTTAGAAATTAATAACTCTAATAAAGGAAATAAAACAAAGAATATTGTAAGGCATTATAACAAATACATGTGTATTAGAAAATCTACAATATACTTTATGCACGAACAACGGGTTTTTGCTCCACAATCTTTCATATTGCTCCATGACCTTTCACCTTGTGATCGATGATACTTATAATAACCATGGGTGAAATTATGAACAGGAATTAAGAGAGGTTTAAATCCGAGCAACCAGTTTCCACACAAACTGATTACGAACATCACTTATTTAGAAATTCCATGCAACAATCCCTGTGAAGTGAAACACTAATTTAAATCTACTGTGGCCTATAATGTGGGTGGCAATTATTGCTGTACAAGAAAGAAGCTGGTAGCTATTAGAAATGAGCTACAATTGCAATGAATAGTTGTGGGAGGATTCTTTTGATAAGGTTCATCGTTTTCGTGCCCGTGTTTGCATATCACCTAGAGAAATGAAGTACGCTTTCAGGTTTAGGAGTTGAAGTTATTATGACAGTGATAATGATAATAATATTAATATCAATGGTAATGATAATAATACAAGAAAGATGTGCTGTGGAGTTACAGAAAACACACCTGCTTTTACTAGTTAGCTGGTTCAGTTGAAATAAGGACAGTTCTGCAGTTTTGTTCATTCCTCAAATGAAATAAAGCTTATGTTGCATAGGTTCAGAGTGACTCATATGCTGCATTTGTTCTTTTCCTATCTTGTCTGTATTAAAGTAAAACACTGGAAAAATCTTTATTTTCATCTAAGAGACAGAAATCCTCCTCAGGGCAGTCTGAGTCCAACCTGATTCTAAGACATATTTTTGGCTTGTCTTTTTAAATTAAAAACAATGTCAAAATTATACTTTGACCTTACTATTTATTAATGATCTGCCTATTATTCCTTAATTACTGCTTCAATTTCTTTTGCTGTTAGATCTTGCTTAGATCACATCCGGTGCCTCACTGTCCCCTTCAAGGCAGTTTGACTCAGGACAGCTGTCCTTTAGCAAGTTTACAAATATGTAATGCTCCATCCACACCCATGAAAGCAGTAGTTCTGTCACAAACACTTGAAGAATTTTCTCTTGTTCCAAGAATGAGAGTGATTTCTTGAATGCCTGATTTTCCCTCATTTCTGTTGCACTGCCAGTCCTTGCCAAATATAGAGCTCCACAAAAAGAGTAAATCATGCAAAGCCTATTAAAACAACTTGCAGAGTTCTCAGGCATTAGAAAACTAGCAATAGTGGAACTGTGGTGTGCTGTTAACTGCTCACTCCTCGGGCAGTCATACCAGCTCTGGACAGACGCACAGATTTCAAACTGTGGTTGAGCATTTAAATATCTCCTTCTCTACTGAACTGCTGCTGAATGGAGAAAAGGATCAGGCAGCTGAGGCAACCCTCTCCAGCCTTTTTCCTCCTGCTCAGATGAGCAAAAGCAGATGCCTAGGAAGCAGCTGGAGAAAAGAGAAAGCATGAACAATACTGCTTATTCATTCTCAAACAGCCTTCAGTCACTGTGTCTCAGCAGATTCCCCACCAAATAGCATAAGCCTTTATAAAGCTTACATTGGTGCATCAATCTTTTTTTGGAGATTCATTAGTAAGTAGGACAGTTTTCAGTCCATCTCTCTTTGGCTTTTAATGAGATGCTGAGTAGAGTGTAGGAGCCTCTGGACACCTCCCCTCAGGATACCAGAAAGAGGAGCACACATTTTCAAGAATACTCTGGATTCAGAAGTTCTTCTGAGTATAAAGAGGAAACTGAGAATAATGTGGGCTGCTGAACATTCATTCATGCCCTTCAAATTCTATTTAGATTTTCAGTCAGCCTTGGCATGCCTTGTGATGAAAATCAAACATAAAACTGTGAGAAAAATACTTAAAATTTGACTTCTCCTGTGAATAAACATTATTTCTTCTTAGTGTTATAATTATTTGCATGCATACTTTACTCAAGGTCTCAAGTATGCCTGAAGTGTTCCAGTTAAATTACTCTTTACAGAAAAAAAAGGTAGTTTATTGATTAATTATGATTAGAGAACATGCCTAAAAATTCCCACTACAAGAAATATAGAACAAGTTCTATAAGTCAAGGAGTCTATAAGTTCTAAGTCAAGGAGTTGTTTTTTTTTTTTTTTTGCTAATTCTATCAAGAGAAAAGGAACATAAAGGGTTTCAATTCATGTGTGAGCAGGGAACAGGTTGTAAAGAAGGTGGGTAAAGAATCTTTTTCTCTAATTCAGATTGTCAGGAAATTTGTGGGTCTCCAGAACAGAGGATATAACTCCAACTGTGAAGGTCCTATTGCTTTGATATATTTTTACGAGTTAGATTAATCACTTTGTGAATTAACAGTCATAAAGAGCTTGGGAGAAAAAGGAAAATACTTGCTGAAGGAAGCAAAACTCTGGAAAAGTCACACAGATTAAGCCTTTGAGAAATAACAAGAAAAATAAATTTTTCAGACATATTTATTTCATGTCACAATAACTGTGTTATCTGTTCTAATTGGAAAATCAGCTTACATTTGCTTAGAAGAGTAGTATATTTTTCTTTAAAGTAAGGACAACTCTTCACAACACTCAACATTTACTTACTTTTATAATTAAATTGGGAGACACATGGGACACTTCCAAAACTTCTAACAATATTGTCTTGTTACTTTATTGTGATCTACTTCTGGTTTTCTGCCTTTTGTTGCTTTCTCTCTAAAGTATTAATATGATTTCTTTTCAGACATGAATGATAGCAAAAATGTCAAATCTAGCCTTCTGTGCTGTTTATTCTACCATTTAAATGTTTCAGGACAAGGGGTAACGGGTTAAAACTTAAACAGGGGAAGTTTAGATTGGCTATAAGGAGGAAATTCTTTCCTGTTAGGGTGGTGAGGCACTGGAATCAGTTGCCCAGGGGGGTTGTGAGTGCTCCATCCCTGGCAGTGTTCAAGGCTAGGTTGGATGAAGCCTTGTGTGGGATGGTTTAGTGTGAGGTGTCCCTGCCAGGGACCCCTGGCAGGGGGTTTGGAACTAGATGATCTTGATGTCCTTTCCAGCCCTAACTATTCTATGATTCTGTGATTCTATGTCTATTATTCTCAGTGTCATCTTCCTCACCCAAAACATCAATTTAACACGATTACTTTTATCAACAGGAATAATACGGATGCAGATAGATTATCAACAATTAGTTTGATTTATATGACAGTCTTGGGAAGGCTTAATCTTACTTCAGTCTTATCCATGTGAGCATTTTTGGTCAATCAACAGGATCATGCAAAGTGCATGCATATATGTTACATACTTGCTTAACGGTTGCAGTTTTAATCAAAGACATTCATAAATTTCAGACAGGGTTTGGTACTTACTTAAGATACCTCTTCTAATTCCATTTTTCTATTTCTGTATCCTTTCTTACTTTTGTTTCCCCTTTTAGTCTTTCTTTAGTCACCCAAGATTCTTCTGTATGGTAAGGAGTTCATGACAAAGAGTAATAATGCAACTTGCTGACAAAGAGGCTCCTTATGCATCATATTGATGAAAATGTATTCTAGGTCCTTGCTAAATATTGCAATTTTTTATGTTCATATATAATCCATAATAAAACATATAGGAGGAATATACTAATGCTGAGTACGTATGCAAGGATAAAAAAAAATAAAGACGGTCTGGGAGAAAAGCAGTCTCTCATACACTTTTCTGAGTGAAGATCCCTATAGCAGTGTCTTAGGCTACCTGCAGCAACTTTTTACAAGAAGTGCAAAACAATGACGTGGAGGGTCTGCACTGCTGACTGCTGTATTTTGATGCAAAACCCCTTGGCACTAATACAAAGAAATTAATCTCGATGTTAATAGGTTTGACATAGAACTTGCATTATCATCCATATCAAGCTAAACATCTGATAATAGGATAAAACATCTGCAAAGCATAGTTCTAAGACACTAAGGATAAAGAATTTCTACCTGTCCTTTCGTCCAAATTCAGAGATAGCAAGATCAAGCTTTTCAGTCCAAAGCAAGAACTTGGATGTGTTTGTCCCTTTCTATGTCCAGTTTGGGAGGGAATTTCAGGATTGTTTCTTGAGGGAAGATTGCATCCCCAGTATATCTTTAGTGATTGAACACAGCTCAGTAGTTGAGACTGATGAAATTTCTTTAATACTGGTACCTGGCATACAAATGGAGGTATAACTATAGCCTTCCTTACTATGATTTATGTTCTCTAAATGTTATGCTGTTTAAAATTAAAAAAGAGCCAAACACATATGTGTACGTATATAGATTTGTACATATATACGTCTACATGTATTTATATAAAAGGCATTTTGAAGTAGATTGTTAATAGTAAATGGTGTGAACGTGAAAAATTATCTTGTAAAAATAATATTTTACATGCCAACGGAATGATATGAATTATACTAGCTGATAGTATTACCATTCCTAATTAATAAAAATTGGCCTTATGGTCAGAGTAATTTCAAATTTGTAGTTGTTCCAACAACTTTTGGTTTGTTTAATTTTCAGAAGCTGCTGAGGTTAGACAGATTTCCTCCTCAGCTGTTTTATGAAAAGGTGGGAGGGAGGATGGTGCTAATGATTTGACATCTTCTTAAACAAAGACAAGAATCTCTAATGAATGTGTTACATAAAATTAAGAGTACTTTTATTTTCAATTTAATAAACTAGGTGGCAGGACTGTAACAAAATTTAAACTGCAAACTGCTTTTTGAAATATCTTATAGCAAATCACAACATAAGTTGTTTATCTCTATTGGATTTATTGTCACCACTTGGCCTAATTATTTTGACACTTCTCAGGTAATATTTAGGGAAAAAAAATTTACAAAAGTTGGAAAAGATTTTTTGTCCTCTCAGGGATAAAAGTAGAAGGTAACACTTTTCTAAAAAAAATATC
The DNA here is from genome assembly GCF_037157495.1 of Lathamus discolor. NCBI lineage: Eukaryota > Metazoa > Chordata > Aves > Psittaciformes > Psittacidae > Lathamus > Lathamus discolor. Next base: position 46,394,687 of record NC_088884.1, on the reverse strand, counting down.
AAAATAAGCTATTTTTAAAAACTAATATAAATATCTTAATTACAAGTTTTTACCATAGACTGAGTGACAATCCATTTCTGAAAGAGGGGGAGAAAAATGTAAGGTCTTCTGATCAAAAAAGACATTAAATGTTAATCTTTGTATTTTGATTATTTTTATGTTGGGTCAGTGTTATATAGATCAAAGGATTTCTACCTGTAGCGCTGAGGCTATAAAGGAAAATTGAGATTATGGAGTGTCCTGGTTTAAGCCCAGGCCGTAAATCAGAACCACGCAATCTACTCCCCCCGCTTCCCCCCCTTTTCTTCCCCCCTCTCCCAGAGGGATGGGAAGGAGAATTGAAAGAATGTAACTCCCACAGGTTGAGATAAGAGCAGCCCAATAACTAAGGTATAACACAAACCAGTACTGCTGCCACCAATAATAATGATGATAAGGGAAATAACAAGGGAAGAGAATATAATACCACCCTGTGACCGAATCCCAGCCTGAACCTGCAGTGAACTTCCAGGTAACTGCCCCCAGTTTTACCTCCTGGGCATGACGTGCTGTGGTATGGAATACCTCTTTGGCTAGTCTGGGTCGGGTGTCCTGTCTCTGCTTCCTCCTGGCTTCCCCTCCAGCCAGTTCTTTATCCACTGAGTGGTCCATCCATCAGATTGATACCTCTCTGATTTAGAGACAAGGATGTTGTGTGGGACAGTGTCAAACTCTTTGCACAAGTCCAGGTAAATGACATCATCTGCTCTAGCCATGTCTATCAGTTCTGTAGTCCCATCATAGAAGGCCACCAAATTGGTCAGGCAGGATTTCCCCTTAGTGAAGCCATGCTGGCTGTCACCAAGCACCTTGTTGTTTTTCATGTGCCTTAGCCTGCCATCCAGGAGAATGTGCTCCAAGATTTTGCCAGGCACAGAGGTGAGACTGACTGGTCTGTATTTCCCCAGGGCCTCCATTTTCCCTTTCTTGAAAATTGGGGTTATGTTTCCCTTTTTCCAGTCGTTGGTAACTTCACCTGACTGCCATGACTTTTCAAATATGACGGCCAGTGGCTTAGCAACTTCATTAACACAACGCTTAATTCCTTATATGCCAGCATATAGCTTCCAGAGAATTTTTGGCACTCATCTGCAAAAATTGTCCATGGAGTAAGCTTTTAACATATGGACATATTTTACGTCTACCATAACATCCCCACAAACAAACAGTCCTGGGTTCAACAGTAGCAGTCATTTCTCTCCTTCTTAGTGGCTGGTGCAGTGCTGTGGTTTTCACTTTCAGCCTGGGAACAACGCTGATAACACCGATGTTTTTAGTTGCTGCTCAGTAACGTTTACTCTGACCAATGATTTTCTGAGTCTCATGCTCTGCCAGGGAGGAGGGGAAGCCAGGAGGAAGCAGAGACAGGACACCTGACCCAAACTAACCAAAGAGGTATTCCATACCACAGCATGTCATGCCCACTATATAAACCGAGGGCAGTTACCCAGAAGGGTTAGATAACTGCTTAGTCGGGCTGGGTATCGGTCGGTGGGTGGTGAGCGGTTGTATTCTCTTCCCTTGTTATTTCCCTTATTATTATTATCATTGGTGGTAGCAGTAGTGATTTGTGTTATACCTTAGTTACTGGACTTCTCTTATCTCAACCCGTGGGAGTTGCATTCTTTTGATTCTCCTACCCATCCCTCTGGGAGTGAGGGGGGGAGGAAGGGAGGGGAGTGAGCCAGCAACTGTGTGGCTGAATCGCCAGCTGGGTTTAAACCACAACACAAGCAAACAAAGAAACAAAATGTATTTAAAGACATATGTAGCAAAATCCAGACAGGTAAAATTCTTGGATAAAGTTCAGAGAGGATTCATATAGTTTATTCATTGGAAATAAATAAATATGCTTTATTTCACTTTTCTGCAGATAACTCTTTTAAGTGTCTACTACTGAGAGTATTCAGACCTACTATAAAGATGGAAATCATGTTTAGATTTTAGAGACAGGAAAAGAAGACTACTAGTAGAACTGTTGGCTTGCTATTTCAGATATTGGTCTGCAAATGCATGATTTTAGAGAAGCCATGTTTAATTTGCACCAATAAATCATTAAGCCTAATATAAATTAATTTTCTTTAACCTTACAAAACATTGAAGAAGTAAGATAAAAGCTGTTATCATGGTTGGTAAACCTTTACTGTCTCAAACACATTTGCATTGTGTGTTACCTCAAATTTAGTTCAATGTCTATTTCAAATATTTTGAAGAATATTGTGCATTTGAAGCATTTCTTACTGTTATATTCTCAAGAAGTATTCTTTTTTATAATATTATGTGTATAAAAAAAATAGACACAAAGTTTCTACAAAATCCTCCTGAAATACTGCAGCAGCCATGCATTTCTGATGAGCTGAATGCTGAGCACAAAATTTGCATATGTTCTGTCAAATCAGATAAGAAAAGCACTCCTTTTTCTCTTTAATTAGAAGAAGCTAGACAGTGGAACACCAGCAGTACTCAGAACTTACATTCTTTCCCCACTACTATCATACTGAATTATCATAACAGAAAAATATATGTATGTCCAAATAGTAAAAGAGTAAGTGTTGAAGGATTACATCAGATAAGGTGTCATTACACTGTTTCATCTAATCTACAAAGGAAGAAGGAAAAAGCTACTGAATTTTATTTTCAAGTATTTCTGTAGAGAACACTGGTAAGGTAAAGTAATAAATGTATTTTAATATAGTTACTAGTGGTGTCGATGCTTCAGTAGAAAGGGCACTTTTCTGTCATAGCAACAGGAGCTATAGAGGTGATCCTTCAATTTTTTTTCTTTTTAATTTTGTTTTTATTTTGACCGCAGCTCTTTAATTCATTTACCCCAGCAAAATTTTGCAATTCTGCAAAGTCTATTTGACTTAAGATACATATTTGCTAAAAGTTATATGAAAGAAAAATAGCATAGTGAAATAATACCGTATGGCAGTGGTAGTTATTGGCCTAATGTGAACTGCAATCAGCTTTCCAATAACATGAATAATATGGAGCTGATCTAATGGATAAATCTAGAGATTCTGCAGCATTTATAGTGGTAAATTAAACAGCAATGGGTAATATTGCCACACACTGGAATTACACCATCTAAACTGTTCAGCTTTTCAAATGGCTCTCAAATGCCTTCTGCCATGCCTTTTCCCATATCAAATTGCAGTCTGCCAAGCAATCCCTGGAAGAGCTGGCCAATAAGTGTGGGCCAGAGACCATTAGCAATAGAAAATTTTATGTGGCCATGGGAAAGAGCTATATGGAGAGCTCCTGTCCTCTGTACAACTGCAAAGAAACAGTTTTGGTGAGGAAGGTTTGTGAACTTTATGTCAGCAATAGCCATACCAGATTTAGTTTGGCTCTTGCCAAATCACTTGGGTTTCTGCTCTGCTTTCCCTGCTTTTGGATGAAGTGACTCATTAAAGCAAGACTGTGACCTTGCTAGCAATGAGTCTCAGCTGATGTCTAGCATTGCACCAGAATCCCCTCTGGGAAGTGCCATGACAGTAATTCTGCTCTAAAGAGCACAAAAGATCCAGTGTGAAACACTGATTCCCTGGCTAGACAACTCAGCAAAGCCACTTAGGCTGAGTCTGTGTTGGATCGCTCTGTCACAGTGGGCACGGATCCAGCACCTCAGTGTTCAAGGACCAGAGTACTGACCCTTGAACACTGGCCTACATGATGCTAGTTTACTCTTAGCTGCACTTTCTTACTGAAGATCCTTGTGGCCCAAAAACTTCAGAAGCACTACTGCTGCCCACACACAGTTCTGTACCTACATTAACCCAGGTAGGTCTGAGCTCTTTCTGGGCAACTGGCTGCATCATTAAACCATTTAATGTTTTTCCTAACTTAGTATTCCAGGTATATGCACAGATGGGAAAAAAATCCTTGCTCTGCTCCCCTGGTTCCTGCTTAGTTTTAAGTAACATAATGAAAAGGTGATGGCATTCTGGCTATCACATGATTGCCTAATCAAACAGATCATGAGCAGTGCTGAGTGGGTTTCTTTTCACCTCACCTGAAAAGTCCTAGATAGATTCAGAAAGAGTTGGAGAAATAGTAAGTAATACAGTAATATATAGTCTTTGTACTTACTATAGGATAACCTTTCATGAAAACATTCATGAAATATTTTATAGGCTCATCAGAAATTACCATGGCACAAAATGCCTTAGAATGTCTTTGACATACCAAATGTAATTTCTTTCTCCAGTATTAAGAGGAAATACAGGAGTGAAAGTTATGACCTCATTCAGATCACCAGCAGACATCCTAAGTACTGAAATATCTGAGAGAAAGACAAATTTTCAAGCTGCAGAGGTACAGAGCCTAGATTCCATTAGGAATTTAAGAGATGGGTGCAGTTGACGGAGAAATCTAAATTCCCTGAATATGTATTCAGAGGTTCTAAATATAAAGCCTGACTCTTTTTATGGTGATTCAAGAACAGAAACACAAAAGAAAAGGGGTTAACTTTGTGTATGTGCAAACTAAATGGAAAATTGTCCACAGTCAACACACACCAGACTCCAGACACAGGAATACCCTACTGTTAGCTTTATTCCAGGGTTTATGATAGATAATCTCTGCAAGTGTCCTTACCCTATTTGCTACTATAGTAAGCAGACATAATTGTTCATGAATATTGTAGAGGTTGTCTCCCTTCTAAAAATTATAGCAACGTCAGCCATACCAGGAGGTCTGTCTGATCTCAGTGAAGTTTTTCCACATAGTTCAACAAAAAACTAAAGCCAAAGAATCATGTTTAGGTAATGATTTCTTTATTTTTGGTCACTCCCTGTCATATTAATCCGTAATCAAATGTTTTCCAGAAAGAAGAAAAAGATTTTTTCCTGTAAATAAAACACTTTTACTAACTTCTGTTTACACACATCAAGACATTTTTACATATCTGTGCATTTTGTATTTGACATTAGGCTCAGTACATTTGCCTTGCAGACTATATGAAACTGGGATGCTGGTAAACTGCAGTAGAACAATCAGATGACCTCACCACCATTTTCTCTGTGGTCACAAAGGGTTTGTTTGGAGGCTTTCCAAACCAGTGATTTAGAATTAAAAGTATCTGGTGCAGCTTTTTGCTGGAATTAAGGTGGTGCACAGCAAGTTTCCAGCTGTTGAAGGTGGAAGAAATGTGGAGAAACACAGAAATATTAGCAGTTACTGGAGGGAGGAAAAGAGCATATACAGGCTGATTAATAATACCCACACAACTGTTTTGCCAACATTTTAATCTATAGATAGAAGGACAGCTTGAAGATGTGCTCTGTGTGAAATAAATACTATTGTTTGTTTGGTGTTTGTCATTATTGCTTGTATATTATTTGAAAAAAGAAAACAAAAATAATTTTTAAAAATATATTGTTGATTGAAAAAAAAGTCTTTTTCCAGTGCTATTATATGCCTCTGTTGTTGTGTTTATTTCCACAAGTGATTAATCTTAATTACACAGCTTCTTTCACATCTTTACCAGAGGTTTTCTTGCATGTATTCTTGAATATCTAGGTGGAAGGCAATATTTCCAGTCACAAGAATGTATGGCCATAAGAAGTGTGCATGAAAGACTTTGCCAACCTTTATTCCTCAGATTATTTCCTTCAATAATTCAAGATCTTTGTGTTACTGGTTTGGGGAACTTTTTGGGTTTTTTTGTGGGGTTTTTGGTTTTTTTTTTACATTTCAGATTAAAATCTCATAAATCTTACTGTAAATCAGAGATCTCAAAATGGTTTTAATTTGGAATAAAAGGTTGACATAACAAAGAAATGCATTTTTTTTTCTGACATATTCTGCGGTAGATGGATTTTGAAAGAGTTAGCCAAAGTAGTGGGTCCTTAAAATTTCCTTATATCTTAACCCCAATGAATCTGGACAAGCTCCTTTGTACCATAATAGGGTTTTACATGTGGAAGAGATCATGAGAAATTTGAACAGGATCTTGTTCTTAAGTATATAAACTTGAACAAATTCTTGACAATGACAGGCCTATCAAAGGGCTACAGCCTTCAACTGGGCAGCATATCCTAGCCAGCCCCACAGAAGACTGATCCTTAGGCAATTCCTTGGATGCCAATACAAGCAATGCTAGAGCCAGCTGCTTTCCACAGTGCAGCCAGCCAAGTGTTCAGATGCTGTTGCTAGAAAGATGTATGATACAACAGAGCACCTGGATTTTGCAGCTGTAATGTTCACTTTTTAAGTTGCAGTTAGACTTTTTCCAAACGTCTGAGATGAATACTGAGAATAAGGAAGACAAAATAAGTTCATTTGAAGTAGTAGCAGAAAGTAAATGTAGGAAGGTAAGTGCCAAGCATATGGCATATGGCAAACCCTTTATGCTGTTTTCTGTTCTTAAGCCCCGTTCCTTTGCATATGTCATCAGCCCAAGAATTAACTTCTCTTTTGTTACTGTCAAGTCATACCTAATTGTGGGGAATTAGTTGCTTAGAGTACCTATCAGCAGAAAGGAACCCCCAAAGTACCTAGATGTAATAACAAAAGTGTACTTTCCAGATGAGGTCTGACTTCACAATAAATAAAGAGTGCAGTGTCGTAGGTTGCAAAGCATATTGTGTATGAGTGCCTGCTGGAAATTTAAACTGAAATTCCTTAGTATAGCAAAGTAACTGGTTCTACTGTGGGAAAACATGTATCTTTGACAGTATAATATTATTTTTTTTTAATAAATTAGCCCTTTTAAAACCTTCTGCAATTAAATAGTCTTTCAGTGTCTCCATTAAAAAAATGTGTGTTTAATACAAATGTAGCTCCTTTTCATAAGGTTTCAGTGCAAAAATTTTTATAGATTTACGTCGGTAAAATAACTTCAAAATTTTCTCATGAATCCACAGGTGAACCTTCATCCTTCCAGTCGTGGAATTGCAAGTATTGTGAGATAAAAGAAAAATTATATAATATGTCAAAGCACATCCTCAACAACAGTTCCTTGAAAATTGACATCAGTACAATCTGAAACTGGAAGAAGACAGATTGGTGAAAGTTCTCTGAATAATATCATGTTACATTCTAGCCAACATTTTCACAAAGTCCCAGGATAGTGACAGTATATTAGAGAAAACAGAAATTGTTCCAACGTGGCTAAGATTATTAAAAAATACTTTTGCGTTTGTAATCTAGTTTAACTGAAATTCATACATTGAAGATGTCAAACACATAACAAGTGGTTGGATTTTCAGTTAAGTCACTATACAGAGCAACTGCCTATGCCATATATAGATCAATTAGCTTATCGTATTATATCAAAGTTCTTTAATGGCATATGCACGTATTGTGTAGTAGCATGTCACTCAAAAATATTTAAGCCTATAACTGGCTTAACACCTTTCTGTAGAAACAGAAAAATAAAAATCTCCCTCTAAGATAATGAAAACCTTTGTTATTCCACTTAAGGATAAGAACCATGAAAACTAAAAGTACAGCTTCTATGAATAAAGGGATTCCCAGGAAAATTTGCGATTGGGACAACATAAAGAGAAAATTTTGACTTGCTTTCTGCTAAAATTCCTGCCAGTTTTACTTGGTGGCAAGTGAAATTGCCGACAGCCTCAAGGCAGAAACAAAGTACTTCTGCTCTCTAATATCTCACTACCTCTGTGCAATTAATTTTTACTTTTATGACCAGAAAAAGGGAGTACTTTACAATAGCAGGCATAAAACATTGATTTTAGGAACATTTCCCATTGGAAAGTATTCAAACAGAAATTTTCCAAGTAGATTTAGTGCTGGCATCATAAATATCAGTCAAACACATTTGATTTTACATTAGTTTAATTGATATGCCCTACATTGTATACAACAATGACGTCTAAATTGTATTTTTTCACATGGCAACATGTGATTTATATAAAAGATAAAATAGTACCATAAATAAATACTACAGTGTCTTGTATACAAGAATTTAAAGATTCTTGCTAAACATTATACTGACCTTTATAACTTTCTGTTTCGCATTATTCCCATTTTACAGATGTGGAGATAAATTCCTGTAGGATGCTCAACTCATCAAGGTCACAGAGAAATTATGCAGAGGATGATCCATTAACCTAAGCTTTCTGTGATTTGGTCTTCCATGTTAACTATTTACATAGTGTTTCCTCTTTGTTATGCCATGGTTTAGATTGCTTACAATAAGCTTCCTGTAGCACATACAAGTGTCTTACCAGTTATGCTGGGATACATCTGAGAGCAAGATAACAGAATTAGTAGTGTCATCTCATTAAAACTGCATAACATAATGAATTAATGGTATGAGTAACTGTGGTCTTCTATGCAATTCTACATCTACTTTTGTAATACACTTGGACACATTTACTGCTAATACTGCTACCTAGTGCTTCTATTTAGGCAATACTATGTACGTTTATGAGATTTTTTTCCAATAATTTCTCTTTTTTAAATGAAATATTATTTATCATTTTGGAAAAAATAGTTCTTTGGGATGGAAAGATGGAGTTGACTAGTGAACCCTGGCAGTTGTGAATGCTGAAAGCTAAAGTTGACATAGAATGGTTAATTTCTTTCAAGCTAATTCTAATCACAAAATTAATCAGTTCTTCCTTTGATTTGCTTCATATTAAGTCTTCAGAAGAGGAGGCAGAAACTCATTTTTGATCTTTCTCATTCATTTATATGTCAATATAATGTCTAAAATATTTACAAAAAAGCTAAAACCATTTTTTTTTCCAAAGCAGAAGCAAACAAAATATCATGATGTAATATAATTTGAAATTTTTTTTTTTTTTTATTGTTGCAGCACCATACCGTTTTGGACATCATTATGCAAAAGTTAATCTGAAAGTAATAATCTAATGTCAGCTATTCAAAAATGAAAACTTACTTAGTGATCGTCTGTTAGGGGTTTCTTTATATAGAATATTCAAATATAATTGTTTGCTGTAAATAATTCTATATGACTTTAGATGGTAATTCTCCTGAATTCTCTAAATCAAATACCTATCTTAAACTACCAGTGTCATTTTGAAGGAGTATCTTCACTATGATAATAAGGACACAGAATTTTTATAGGTACTATATCCAGAACAGAACTATTAAGTAGCCTTTCTACCCTAAGAATCTTTAGAAAGTTTTCAGCTGGTTAATATAATAATACACAGGTAAAATTTTATAACATTTGCTCTCAATAATGGTGTGAAAAAAAGAGTTAACCTAAAATTTTAGATGCAAGAATAATTAATGTAAAAATTAGTCAGTTAAATATGAAGTATGTAAGCTATAAGGGTAGGTTCTCTTTGTTGAATGAAGAATGTTTCGGAATATGTTTCTAATTGGAAAAGTAAGAGTAGTCATGATTAGTTTGAAGATAGAATTTTGATCAGTACAGATAAAACACTGATTGAACCAGAAAAGAAATGTGAAAAAAGGAGCCATAATTAAAACTTTACCTACTGAGCACTGTTCTTTCTGCAATGAATTATAACACTTTAAAAAGTGGAGCAGGTATTGCCATATCAAAATTACTGTAAAATAGAAATGTTAAGAAAGTGATAGAAAACACAGAAGGTATAGAAATTGGATATATTTCTTTCTTTGTGAAAACATGTGTGAAGCTAAATTTGTGTGTATATTTCATTTATTACTCATGCTTTCAATTTATCTTTGTTTCTTGCCTCTTTCCTCCATTTTCACTACTCATCTGTTTGTATTAATGTATTCCCCAAAATACAGTTGCTAAAAGTACCACTGCATGTAGCCTGTGTGTAACAGAATGTTTGCAGTTTTCAAGCAAAAAACTAATATTAAAAAAATTAGAGGGAAAAATACACACTAAAAATAGACTTCCTGGTGAAAACATAAAAAGACTAATTTTATACTAAATGATAGTTATTATATGCCTTTGCATTTGATTGATTAGTGATTGTAAAAGCACTGCTGTTATTGCAGTCATGTTGCAGAAGCCCCAAAGTGCCCTCAGCAGAATCACCAAGAAAAATAAAGCAATTTCCTTTTTCATTCATTCAAAGAGCCAATATATTATTTAAAATCAAACACTCCATGCTTATCAAAAGGTCTTTCTATTGCAGCATGTAATACATGCAATTGATCCAGCCTGGACATGAATTTCAAAGGAATTAGTCTGAAAAATATGATAGTCCCACAGGACAGACCTTTACTCACAGGTATTTTAGACACAGAAATAATAACACAGTTCATTGAATCACCTGCGTTATCTGAATTGTGCAAGGAATATTTGACAATTCTGAAAGCCTAAAGAATCACACACACACACAAAAACTCACAAACAAACAAACAAGCAAAAAAACCCCAACCCACATTAGAAACTTTGTGTTACCATACTTCTTTTTAAGCCAGATGTTAAAGATTTTTTTTTTTTTTTTTTTTTTTTTTAATCCCAGATACTACTTCAGGGGTTTTCCTTGGATTAACAGAATGGAAAAAAAAGCTATTGAGCAGAAATGTAAGAAATTCCTAATTCTTGAATGACTTCGTACTATGCATATACTCTTAACACTGCAAAATGGAAGTGTGGGATGCCTCTAAGACATTTAACATAAAGTACAGTTAATGGAATGGATATAACATCATAGAACACCGAAAAAGAGCTGGAAGGGAGCCTGAGAAGTTGTCTGCTTAAAAGCATGGTTGACAAACCTAAACCATTCTTGACAGGGGTTGTCCAACTGCTTCTTAAAATTTCCATTTAGACTCTAAATTTCTCTAGACAATATATTCTGGGGCTCAGTCCTTTCATGACTAATTCTTTTTTTTTTTTTTTCTCCCTTAACATGCCTTAAACTTGTTCCATTTCATTTATAACATTTGAACTGTCTTACAGTAATTCCAAGGATTAGTCTCAAGAATATCTGACAACCATCAAATCTTTGCGTTATCTAAATCTTTTTCTGTCATAGTCAATACATATGATACCACTATGATAACAAAGTCCTGGCTTTATTATCGTACTCTTACCTAAGCACAATTCATCTGACCTAATGGCAGCTACTGCAGTGTTGTTGAATCAGATCTTCTGACAAGAGAAGAGGAGGGCCTTTGTATATTTGAAAGATCACTTTATTAGTCCTAATAGTGTAATGTTGAAGATTGTATCAATGAGAAAAGTGTAATTGGGTCAAAAGCCAGTTTCCACGGTATAAAGTCAGTGTTAAATCTAGAAAATATGTTTATTTTTTTTTATTAATATATTAACAGTAGTTTGTCAATAAACTTAGAGGATACAGTGTAAGATTCTTCTCACAAAACTCCTTCACACAAAATTCCTTAAAGCTTTTTGAGGGAGATTATGGCTACAATACGCAGTTTTTTAAATGCAAACATGGGGTCAAGGCTCAAGTTTCTTCTCATTTTTATTGCTTGAAAGACTCAACATACAGAAAATTGCAGCCTATATTATCCAGTTTCCTCAGCTTTAAGCAGAACCCTGATATGTGCAGATAAGACTTGCAGCACAGTCCCAGACTGCTGACCTGTACCTTAGTTGCACTCCTAGTACCATTTTGTGGTCAAAATTTCATTGACAAGTCAGCTGAGAAGTCACTTCTAGAAATGCTCAAACTTCATACACCACAGAGAAACCTAGGATTTGTCACTAACCTGAGCTTGGGTTATGCACCCTCCATCTTGCTATTTGTACAGGATTAAGCCATCTCTCAGCTGTTCTCTAAAGCTTGTACAGGCAAAGTTCAAGACTTTAGAAGACTATTGCTGTAAATCTTCTTCAATATTTGGAAATGGTGGATGATGGGAAGAGTCTATTGACATACATAAATTGTGAGGGACAGAGTTCTCCTAAAAACTTGCTCTCAAATCATTACAACAGCCTCGGAATATATTATTTCCCTCAGGGTATGACTCATGTTTCTCTCAGGTCTCAGAATGAGGCAAATTTACTATTTATAATTAGAGTGCTTGCTAATCTTATTTGTAAAGGGAATTCAGATTTTTTCTACAAAGTGTTTTTCCACTAGAAAAAAAAAATCAAAATAATAAGAAAAAACCCAGAAATGTTTACATTTTAATCAAACTTTTGTTGGCTAAATATCCTAATAGCTAGGGATTTAGGATACAGATTTAAGAATATTCCTTCTGATGTAGGAAATGGCATGAGCTTACCATTTGACAACAGAAGATGCTACCTGCAGTATGGGGTGGCCAAGATTCAAATTCTAGGTTCAAATCAACCTAAGGTAAAGCCTAAAATCTATTGCACAGGATTTTTTAATTATTTTAGGTTGCTTTCTGGATAAACTGTCTTCTTTACACATTGGAATTAAGCCATATGCTTAAAACAGATATCCTGTGTGAAAATAAGTATAATTTTTCAGGTAGTCCTCATTTAAGTACTGCATTAATACTATGTTGGAACTTGAAATGCTCTCTAAATGCAAGTTGAAATGCTCTGTTGGAAGAAAAGAAAGTTTATCCTATCTTCCATGAGGGACCAAGCTGGGAAAATAGACTGCTAAATGGTTCTGTGCTTTATACCTACCTGTTCACTGGCTTATGTAGTTTTCTGGAGACAACCTCTTCTGTCTGATAGAGAATCTTCCTTACTTTGTTTCTTTAAGTCAGCTTCTCTTAAGAAGAATAGGAGACTATTTTGCACATCTTCACAAGCCAAACTAAACCCCCAAGGAGCTCCTCTGTCGCATGACAGTGAAAGCAAGAAGACAACTAAGAAAAGAGAAACAAAAATCTGACTGTGGTTGAATACTTCAGAAATCTATAAAAAGATTTTCTCAGAAGTTTGACATTTTCCCTTTTTTCCCTTTTTTGCCTCTAACAAACATGATGAATGGCAGGGGGGTTGGAACTAGATGATCTTAAGGTCCTTTCCAACCCTAACTATTCTATGATTCTATGAATGTTTAATGTAATGTACCACACATGAATTCTTAAATAAAATTTATTTAACATCTTCCTTTGAGATAACCTGAAGGTTCTTTGATTCTATGAATACAGTTGCCTGCTGATTGCAACAACTCTGAATAATGTATTAAAGGTCTACCAACTGAAACAGGATGAATGTTCACATCAGGGATTAAAAGATTTTTATTTAAAATGTGTACATTAAAAAAAATCCTTTTTTTAGTCTACTTCATAAGCTATGAAATATGAAGAAAAATAATTTAAGAATAGAGCTTCAGCTTTTCAGAGTTTTCCCTGAAGAAATCTCCAGCTAAAATGAAAGCTACGTTTAGTAAGTACCTGCTGTGCAAATAATGTTTAATAGGATTAAGGAATCAAAGTTAAAAAGTGTGTATAAAGTGCCTAATCACAGGAATCTATGTGTGCCCGTATTGTTTTTTCTCATATTTTCAAAGTCTTTCAGAACAAAATACCAAAATGTCAGAATTTTTCCTCTTAAATTCCTTATGTGAATGGGGCTTCTTCATATGCTGTGTATAAGGAGATACTTCCCAGGAGGTATCCAGGATCATTTGTACAAGCCACAATGGTCTTGCAATATTGAGAGATTTTTGATGATTGATTATGAAAATGAAATGCATTCAGAAAAACACATGTCCTGCACAAAGTGCTTTAGGCCCATAGAAATATTCAATTTTGTTCCCCACAAAGACATTCTTACAGCAGGCAGTCCTTTCTGACAATTTGAAATCATTCTGTGAATAAGAGATCATTCTTGCCTTCCCAGATTGTGCTATTGTGCTGTTACTGCTTTAACCCTTATCACAGAAAGCTGTTTTTCATCACCTATGAAAATTTTTGTATGATGGGTGCAACAGTACTGACAAAAATCTCCTTTTTTGTGAAAATATAGATAGCTAGATTTAATAGTGACACAAGCTAAACTCTGAATTTCTTCTTGGTATATCTACAAACATTATGAAACATATTTAGTTGTCTGTATTATTCTGTGAGATCCTTAATCTTAGTGCTATAACTACACTGCAAATTAAGTCAAAAAATATTGACTGAAAACAGTGTGGGGTTTTTAAATATAGTTCAAAGGTGGGACTTTTTCTTCATATGAGCCAAAAGTATACTCAGTAATTAATTCCTGAGTTTACCTACGGTTAACCTAAACATTAAAATCTTAATCTAAACAAATTTTTCTTGGCAATAAATCAACTCTTACTAACTAAAAGTGGCATTGCTTCAGGCTTCATGTAAATAAAATATAACCAATTGGAGATCTAAGCAGAAACTAAAGTCAGACAAAGGGTAATTTCGTAGTTCTTTTAATTTGATGTGACACAAGTCCCTGTGTAGCACAGCGTAGCAGGAGGGAGTCACAAGCAAAAGCAAAATAGAACTCAGAAAATATAAAAATGTGACAACTTTATAGGAGACAATTAGTCACAGAAAATTTTGGGATGAAATTGCAATGAAAATAAATGTCTAAAATATTTTTTTAATTATTTTATTGTTCTAGTGTATTTGCACAGTGAGACAATTTGTCACAAAATGCTATTCTCAGTTTGATCAGGGTTGTTGAAGACTTTTTAATAACATATATAAAATTTTATTTTTCTTCTAGCACATCTATAGCTTTAAACTCTCAGCAGATTCCTTCTATGCATCCATACACTGTGAATACTGACTTATAACAATTACATATTCTATCTTTAGTAAGTTAATAAAGAACAGACAAATTTTTCATATCATGTCATCATTAATGAGACCACTTTGGAGGGGTCAAGGGTTATAAAAAGAGATTAAAAATGGATGAATGAAAGGTAAGTGGAATTGCCTGAGAAATACACCTAAGAAAGACATTTTCACTGGGAATTTGCTTTCTTTTTTGATAGTGTGAAATAGCTTTGCAAGAAGTCTTCAAGCTAAGAGGAAAACTCCTCTTGAAAGATTATTCCTGACCAAAATCTGCAGCTTTCAGAGTAGTAAGCAGTTAGAACTACAATTTTGTTAATAAATCATATTGTTTAAACAAAACATAGGTAACCTTTTAACATGTTGATTGAGAATTTCTGCCCCTGCAGATAAAACAAGCTGTGAAAATATTTGATATAACTCAGGAATGGAAAACTATGACATGGAAAGGAAGGAAGACCTAAACAACTGTAGGCAGCAAAGGTCTAAAAGTGCCTCAAAAGAGTAATTGAAAAGTGAGGTGATGTTGCTGTAAAAATTACAATTGGTGAGATCTTTGTTGAACATTTTCTTTTCTTTTCATTGAGCTATTGGCTTTTTACAGCACACTTAAATAAAAAATAGAACAGAATTTTCTATGTGAGTTCCCAGACGCCAATTTCTGAGGGCAGGTAGCAATTTCAGGACATGCTCAGTTCCTGAACAAAATCAATCAAAAATGCTAAACTCTGACTAACATCTATGGAGTTATAAATAGGTTTACTACATCAGAACTTTGTGAATAGGTTTAGCACATCAGCCAATGAGGTGAGTGGCTCTGGTGCTATCATGATCTGCAGCAGAGTGCTCCAGCCAGTACACAGGGGTGTCCCAAACTGGGAAACCTCAGGGGAGCCAGGAAAGTCACCAGGAGCCTGCAGCTCAGATGACAGCAGCTCGCAAGGCCAGGGCAGGGCCAGAGGCTCTTAGGGAGCACTAGTGGCCAGGGCAAACAAACAGGGTGCTGCACGGCAGGTGCTGAAGCCCTGACAGCTCTACCAGGGAGCGATGGTATCCACCTCTGAGCTCTGCACCGGTGGGAGCGTGCTCTCAGGTTGCGCCCTGCTCCTGTGCCAGCATCAGACAGCAGCAGTGAGCCCACCTGAGGCAGGTGCTCCAGGTGCAGGAGCCCCTCCACTCAGTGACAGAGCTCCAGACAGTAGAGTGAAGTGTACCAGGGAGTGCGAGAGAGAGACCAAGAGACTGCTGGAATTGCACCCCACCTTCCCTGAGACAGGCGAGACAGGCCAAGCAGGCAGACAGGACACGTGATACGGACAATTCCCTGTCCTCTGCCTGGCTGAACAGATCCCAGTGACTTAAGGGACAAAGAACAGTGGCAACAATTTCCTGCCCAGTACAGCAGGCATGTGTCCTCTGTGACTGCCCCACCTGCTCAGGTGCCCTCACATAATAGGTATGAGGCTCTGCATGTAGAACCAAACAATAAGGAGGATGGTGGTTCATTCAGTATGGGGGTGTCACTGACATTAAGTTGGCCTATGCCCTCAGTCAAAACTGTTTCTATAAAGAGGAAAAAAACATGTCATTGTTATATGAGACTCCCTTCTGAAGGGAATAGAAATTCTGATATGTCAAAATGACCCACTGCTGCCTCCTTAGCGGTCAGGTTAAAGATGTGAACAGATAGTTTCCTACCTTGGTACAGCCCTCAGACTATTACCCATTATTGATTTTTCAGGTAGGTAGCTATTAAGTTGCAACAGGAAGTCTGAGGGCAATTAAGAGAGACTTGGGACAAGTGGTTAAGGAGCAAGAGCGCAAGCAGTGTTCTCCTCTATCCTAATTACAGACAATGATATGGGAAGAAACAGGAACAGCCAGCAGATCAATACATAGCTCTGAGCTTTGTGTCATTAGCAGAATCTGGGGTCATGGGAGACATGGTCTAGAGTGAAGTGTCCCTGCCCATGGCAGGGGTGTTGGAGCTAGACGATCTTAAGGGCATTTCCAACTCTAACCGTTCTGTGATTCTATGATTCTGTGACAACAAAGATGTCTCCCGTTCTTGATGTAGAAAGATAAAATAATTTATAATAGTCAAATAGGAAAATGAATTTTTGAAAGTTTGCTTTAAAGTATGTGATTATTAAAGATAAGTTAATTATTTTAATCGCAGGTTTAATTAATGTAATATTTTTCATGATCTAGAACAAAGAGTCTGAACCTGAAGACTGAATAGAACAGAGGATGCAGTTGACCCAATACATAAAAGTCTGCAAGGTGAATGCCTGGAACTCTTCTTTATGATGCTTTAACATTCAGTCATGTACCTGATTTTTCAACAATGGCTTAGTTTCTGTAATTTTTTCTGAAAATTTAAATGAACTTTCAGGGTGTTGCTGATTAAACTGTATTGTTGCAGCCAATTTTGTGTTATTAAAAATGTTAAATGAGAAAAGCTGGATTGAGCCCCGAAGATATATTTTATAATGTTTGCTGAACTGTTTGGATTTACTGTGTGAGTTAGCAATAGATACATCACAGCACGCAGGGGACACTTTAAAGAATCATTATTATTGCTGTTTATTGGTGTGGGTTTTTTTTGCAGTGTAATGTATTGCACAGTCAAGTAATTGTTTTCAAAAGAACAATAAGTATCACCCCAGTAAGGGTGGTTTATGGAAAAATATGTTGTCTAACAGGCAGTGATACATTTTTCCTCTAGGTTCACTTAGGTATTTTGGTTTTATAGCGTTTTATACCTTTTTATGCTTGAAGAAATATTTTGTATTGACTTTGATAGTTGAACAGGGCCAAGTCATAAACTCAGGTAGATTTATTTCTTCCTTCTCCATTACATTTATCCGGCTTTTGTTGTGGTTAACAGCAAATACACACAAATATCTCATTACCATACTTCTAAGAGGTACAAGTACATAAAATGGAACTCTTATCATATAATAAAATAAATATGGTGCAATTTAAAAAGCATTTAAACATTTCAGCAGGAAACACTGATTTAAGACAGAGTGCTTGTGTCTAATGGCTGTGTAAGCAGCTTACGAAGCTTTGTTGTTTTTTTCTTTTTTTCCTGAATCATGTTATAAATTATTATAAGACACTATGACAACTGCAGTGAAAAGTCTAAACATCCATTAGATTCATTACGTATTGTGTTTGAGGTCATCAGTTTAGAAGCAGAATTATGAAGCAATGAAACAGGGCCAGACTCTTTCATTTTTTAAAAGTATATTTATAGGGTTCCCCAAACCCTTTTATTTTTCTCTCCCAGGTAAAGGTTCTTGAAATGAATAAGTTTAGGATTATTATGTTACTTCTATTTAACTTAAAGAAGTTTTCTGAACTGTCTTAAGGAAATAAGTAATTTAAGATCTACTAATTTCTGTTTATTTTTAGCCATTTCCCCAATTCATTTAAGTTAACAAAATAATGTAAGTACCAATAAAAGTGTCTTCACCTTTTTCTTTAGGATTTAAATAGGCAGAGAATTTGTACTTCAAATGCGATTCAACAATCACTGAAAAAAACCCACTGAGGATAACTGTATTATAGCAAATTACTAAAATCTGTTAATCTAGAAAAAAAATAATGCAGATGTCCTGGTTTCAGCTGTAACAGTTATTTTTCTCCTTCCTAGCAGCTGGTACTATATATATATATATAGACTAAAAGAAAGGATAAATCTATTGTGGAATGCATATAGACTTTGTATGCTCAATAATCCTAACTTGGAAGTATTAGAATAGTTACGTTATCTAATGCAAAAAAATCTTATTTGTGCATAATTAGAACAATGAAAAAACATCATAAGAAACAGAACTCTTGATGTCTCTAAACCCATATATCTTTAATACCATAATTGATCGGATTAAGCAGAAATATTTTCCATAATGTTGCTGATAGCTATACTGCTGTTTCATAACAAAATAAATATACCAACTTGCTCTAGTTGTTCATGTCATCTGGTGCAAAATAATCTGCTTGGACATAAAGTACCAGGACATAAAGCAGCATGCCATAAATATCAAAATGTATTCCCTCAGACTGAAGCATTCTATAAAATTTTAATACGCAATATACAATCCAAAATATTAGATATGGTCATGGTTTGAGCATCTGCCAAATGCAAAGGTTTTAAATTATTCAGAAACTCTTCAGATCTGAGGATAATTAAACACCCGCTTTACACTATTAACCATCGCACAGTCTGCCATTCTCTTGCTACTCGTTCTTTAAAGATCCATTTTCTGGCATTGCATTTATCCATGGAAATTTGTAGCTTGGCTAAAAATACTGCAGAACCTTATGACTTCTTCAAGTAAAAATTTATTTTCTATCATAACATTAAGAATAATTCTCTGAAAATACAAATGATTTTACTGATGATACTCTAGCACTTCCTTTCTATCTCTTAGTTTGCAAGTAGAATAAACCAAAACCCACCCTAGGCATAAAGAAAAGATTCCCAATACTCATTTTCTTCTCTTCCTTGTTTTTTTTCCTGATAATACTCTGCACACTTATAATAATTCTCATAATCTTTTTCTTTGTAGAAACAGCAGTAAGCATTTTCCTGTTAATCAAATCCCACCTTTCCTCAGTTGCAGAGTGGGTGAACAGGGATGACATAGTGAGTGAAGTAATATGAAGTAATAAAATATATTTAAATATAAAATACTGTCACATAGTAAAGTTATGTGTTGTATTGTGCAGCAGGAATGTATAAATTGTGAATACCAATGAATAAAACAGATAAAATGTTAAATCTGGGCTTAGGTTGTCATACTAGGAGAAAATATTTTTGAGGTGACTTCAGGATCACAAAGAGTGATCACACCTTTCAGTCATTTTTACCAAATAACAAATGAGGAAGGGTGACGGAAGAGTGCATAGTGGCCAATTAACTTGCAGGAGATAAAACTGGGGACAAATATAATCAGTTTCACCAGTGATCAAAATCTGACCAGAAAATTCCTCTTCTACAGAAATTTTCCAGTCTTGTGTCTTTTCCCCACTTGGTAACCTTGAAAATCTTCAAAGTTTTAGATAGCTACTTGGTAGCTTTTGCAATCTTAATCAATATTCCAAAAATTCATGTATAAGTTCTCATTTAAAAACAAAGTTCTGCAATACTCTTGCTCTCTCACCTTTCCTCAGCACCTGCACATAAGTGAAGAGGAAATTTACCAAAGAAGAATATGTAGACTAGAACGTCACCTCTATTAAGATCTATCTAGATAGATACAAAAGAAGCCTTAAGACATTTAAGTATTTCAAGTATAATACTTAAAAATTATGTGTTTAAAACTGCTGATCTACAACAAGATCCTATCTTACGTGTGAATTTCACATTAACTAGTCACCATGATGAAAGAGCATACAATCTTGAAGGATAAGTCAAAAGCACAGGCAATATAACCAAAATTGTACATAAAAAATACAGAATGAAGGATAGAATGTTCACCTTTTTACTTCCTGTACTTATTAATACTTCCTATACACTTGTAGTATTCAATGTTATATATGGAAACTGCAAAATTTTTCCACTCCAATTGCAAGAAAGTAAGAAAAGCAACCCTGCACAATTTCAGAAAAGGCAGCACAGTAAAACTAGGGACTACTTTGGTCCACTAGTTATTTTTTGAAGAATAACTAAAGTAACTCAAAACTCAAATGAACTTTTGTCGGCATACATCTGACATTATGTTAATGGTTAAGTATTAAAAATTAATAAATTTTTTTTGCATTTACTTTTTACTTTTCTATTTCTGCTGTTACTAGTTAAACAACTGTATTTGAAATATAATGCAACAGGTTTTTATTCGAAAGAAATTTAGGCATTTAGCTGGGCATCTAATGAATGATAACACAGACCATGGGCATTATCCAGTGGAAAATGGCCCTCTTCCCTTGCAGATAATCTAACAGGTAAAAAAAAATAATTCACAGTTGAATCAATTGCCTGATTCAGCTAATTTTGCAGTTATAGATAGAGAGAGAGAGAGAGAGAGAGCGAGCTTGTGTCAACACTGGGGCATTGATAAGTAGGGAGTAGAAGTAGACAAGCAAGTGAAAAATTTAAGCCATAGTGTTCAGAGACAAATTAGGGTTAATGTTGAATGAAAGCAACAGTTTGAACAACACCTCGGTTTTCACTGTGTCAGTGAATGGAGAAACATTACTTACAGTATCAGTTCAGGCCAAACAATGAGTAATTTGGTCACAGATAAAAAAAAAAAAAGAATAAAAAAGAAGTCCAATGGGCAAGGAATAAAAAAGTACTCGACAAAAGAAAATTTATTCATTTTAATATATCACTGATAACTGAAGGATATCACTTATCAGAAAATTAAAAACATAAAACCATGCAAAGAATAGAAACAACACCACATTCCAACTGGAGTATAACACAAGTGGAATCAGTTATTATATACAGTGATCAATAAAGTAGTATATTATCTTTTGCTATAATTTAAGGTAGATACTTTGTTAATTACGACTATTCTGTTACTATTGCTATATCATACTTTTACTACTATTCTGTAGTGACTGCCTTTAGTTACTTGAAGGTATTTTATTACTTTTTTTTGTTTATTATTTTTCTAGCAGTTCTAATTGTAACAACAATAGCAGCTGAATTCAGCTTAATAAAGTCCTTCAGACTAAAAGTTCTCATGTCATAACAAACGACATGGAAGATTATAGTAACCTTGCTGCGCTTCATGTCTATGCTGTCTGGATATAAACTGATGTTAGGAAGATCTCACAGAAGTGAGATTTCTTTGGTCAAAATGGATAGCACCCTGGATCATGATCCTGTCTTAGAGTGTCTTATCAGTATGGAATGAATGGCTGTACTAGAAATATTTGTTCTTTTCCATGTCACTCAGAGCAGCAATATAGCAACCAGAAATATTCTGCAGATTTAAAGCAATTGAAACTTGATGTTATAGCAATATTTTAATGAACTCAGTTGTTCACAGAGAGTCCTTTATTCACCCTATCAAATTAATGATGGGTTGACAGGGTCTGCTCTTCTCATAATGTATTGTAAAATGAGCTACTGAACTGATAAAATCCCTACATAAGGCTGATTGCATCAAAACTAAATAAAATACCATCTTGTACTTTTATAGCCCCAATATATGCTCAAGAACATTGTCAAGTCCTTACATATTCTAAACTGTTTCTTTTTACTATGCCTTCTTGAGCTGACTTACACCATTAGCTACTTCTCCGCTCTGTTTGACTATTTTCACTTAACATATTTACCTGAGTGCACAAGCTAAAGCAAGTGAAATGAATGCATAATGTAACAATTCTTTTGTTTTGGATCTTGAAATTTCTTCACATTCTAAAGATACTTTATTTCTGTTTTACTGATTCATACTTATCCTACCTGTTCTTAGGAATCGTCCGTTACGATTAAAAACCTTCCAATGGTGACAGTTCTTTAAACTTATTTCAGTGTTTCATTATCTTTTACTTTAGGGAAGGTTTTTCTAATAGTCAGGTCAAATCTTTTCCCCCTAAAATCTGTGTTTTTTTTGTTAGAACCATAGCAGATTACAGTTTCTTACTGCAGCACACGTCACTGGAATAAATACTCCATGTGATTTAAATCAAATCAGGATTGAAGCAGTGTATAGATTTAATATTAATGAAATGCAACTAACCAACAATATCTGAACTATACATACAGAATCAGTAAAACGGATACAACATTTGGCATTCACAAAATGCCTGTAAACATCTACAAATTTAATCAACCTTCTCTAACTAACCCCCCAACCACCTAACTCCTCAGAAATAGGCACAGTTATGTACCCTTCCCCCTCCTTTCTTACAGGACACGTTGGTTACAGGTATCTTCCATCTCTTCCACGCATGGCTTTCCTTATTTACATACATCTCATGTTGGAGGTGGAAGGGAGACTTATTTATGTGGGGCTGTGCTGCTTCCCACAACCCACCAATTCACAATCCAGTGAGAAAGCACTCTGCAAAGTCAGATACACAAACCTGAGTTATGAGTCCCTGCTTCCTACATCCCTTAGCATCAAATGACAATCTGTTTTTAAGCTACTCATGGCGTCCAAAGGGAAGGATGAGCAGACACACCTAGGCAGATACTGTCAGTTGACTTCGGCCAGCATCTAACTCAGCCTCGTAGTTGTGCTGTTTTGCATTGTTGAGCTCCACAGTCACTAATTTCTGCGCTTCTTTTACACATCTTTTCATGCTGACTCATTTTCCCAAAAGTCTCAATTTACAAAGCCTACTGTCCTGTCATAGAAGGAAATTAAATTAGGTTGACTTGGATTGTTTTTTGAAAAACTCAATATGACTCTTCCCATTTTGTTCTTCCCGTGTGATTACAGATATTTGATTATGTCTTTCTTTAAAGCATGTTTACCCTTTCCATTACTCTTAGCTAAGATACTAAAAATATTGTTAAAGTCAAAAGAGAACTCATGGAGCCAAGAAATCATTATTAGGCCAATTATCGCATTAACACATCAAATTATCTAGCATGACATATATGAGCTGCATTCACATAGAAGGCTCATATAAAACCTTCTAGATACCATCACCCTCCCAGTAATTCTCTTGTCCTAAATCTGACACTTCTGTTTTGCTCCAGCAGAGGAGAATGAAGTTATGGAAGCAGTCAGTATACCAAGGTCATTGCTGGGAGTTCATGGTGGGGACTTCTCTCTGTTGGAAGGAGTATAGTGTAGAAGTTTCCCTCCACATCATTCTTATGGTCTGCCCGGATCTCCCTCTGTGTGTTTCCTTACACAGATTGATTAATTCTCATCCTTTCCCCTTAGTGCCTGGAATAACTTCCCTGGTCTCAGAGGATGCAAAGGGATATTTTGCTTTGATGCAAAGAGATAGCTTGCTTTGCACTCACTTTGTCCAAGGTTTGTCAAACCTCAACCATAAGGTGCACACAAGGGTTGAACTAAAAGTCTGGCTGATAGTAACTTGAAAGGGGGACAACAGGTCTATACAACGCCCGTGACTCTTGCTGGTAATGGCAAAGTGACATTTATGAGGTGACATGCGACATTATCTTTTCTTTGCAAGTTTACAAAGACAAATTCAAACATCCCCAAAATTACATCAGACAGTATTTTCACTCTGCAACCTGTTTTAAAAACATTGGGTTTATCTGAATTGATTTTATCTGCATACTCTTTTGTCTCTTTCTGAAGCTCTCTTATATCCTTCCTTACTTGTACTTCTGCATTTATACCCATTCTAAAAATAATCTGGGTATAAATTCTTCTACCAAATCTCTGTTCAGTGTACTGTTATATACATCAACATGATCTACGTTTTTACCATTTCTATTTCTTTTATTGTCCCTCACTATTTCAATGATTTGTTGAGCCTTCACTAGTCAACCTAAACAGGTAAGGGAAAATGGAAAAGATAGAAGAGAGACAGGGAGCTGATCAGCTTTCTTACAAAAGTTCTTTGAAGATGATGAACTTAGCTACAGACTTTAACCTACAAGCCTTACAGACCTGATGTTTTGCTGAGAATATAAGCACACAGCCACGTTATTGTGAGGTTATGGAGGATGAATATGTGGAATATGAACACTGAGCACGTGAAAAATTGCACACAGCAGTTCCATGTGTCCTGAATGAAAACCTAGCTCAGAATATGCTTCTTACGTTTACTGCTCTTACACACGCCACATCTACACGCTAACTTATCTGAATACTAGTTGCTTGAGTGCCGAGTCCTCAGATTTGGAAAACTCTGTGGAATAGTCTTAAATTGCTGTAATTTAAAAACATTTGGTCCCTGTGTTAGGGTGCATAGAAAATCAAAGTCATGTGAAATAGGGTGGTCTTAAAGAGGGGACACATTTGTCTAGGTTAGACATCAATAAACAGGCAAGTTTAAACTCCATGAAGTGTAGTTTTATGAAGAATAAAGAGCTATACAAGGGCACACTATATAGCATTGTGATCTATAGACCACATTGTATGGTTTAATCATAAAATCCTAGAATAATTAGGGTTGCAAAGGACCTTAACATCGTTTTAAGGTCCTCTAATGCCCTGCCATGGGAAGGGACACCTCGCACTAAGCCATGTCACCCAAGGCTCCATCCGTCCTGGCCTTGGACACTGCCAAGGATGGAGCACTCACAGCTTCCTTGGCCGGCTCAT
The DNA here is from genome assembly GCF_037157495.1 of Lathamus discolor. Classification (NCBI taxonomy): domain Eukaryota; kingdom Metazoa; phylum Chordata; class Aves; order Psittaciformes; family Psittacidae; genus Lathamus; species Lathamus discolor. The sequence goes on along the minus strand of NC_088884.1, from coordinate 46,369,821 downwards.
TCCAGTGCCTCACCACACTTACAGTAAAAAACTTCTTCCTTATATCCAATCTAAACTTCCTCTGTTTAAGTTTTAACCCATTACCCTTTGTCCTGTCACTGCAGTCCCTAATGAAGAGTCCCTCCCCAGCATCCTTATAGGACCCCTTCAGATACTGGAAGGTTGCTATGAGGTCTCCACGCAGCCTTCTCTTCTCCAGGCTGAACAGCCCCAACTTAGCCTATCTTCATACGGGAGGTGCTTCAGTCCCCTGATCATCCTTGTGGCCCTCCTCTGTACTTGTTCCAACAGTTCCATGTCCTTATGTTGAGGACACCAGAACTGTAAACAATTCTCCAAGTGAGGTCTCATGAAAGCAGAGTAGCAGCTATGAATGAGTCCTAATTGTCCCATTACATACTACTATTTAAAGACCAAGTCACGTGAAGAAATATTCAGGATTATGAAACATATCTTATATAATAAAAAGGGAAATAGTTAAGTAGAATGGTGGGACACATTTACAGACACTGAGATTCACTCATGTAGAACAACTTCTTTATGAATATTTCAAAAGCACCCATGTCTTTTGTTACTTAAAATTAGAGAGAACAAAGCACTACAAATTTTGTTTAGGGAACAATTCTTCCTTAATAATAAAAAGAACTGAATGATAACTTTATATAACTCTTCCATCTATGATTTAATTTGCCCTAAATATACCCTGCAGATATCAAGTAGATGTAAAACATTGTCAAGTCTTAAGAGCGTATTTGTATATGCTATGCAGAACCTTAGTCTCTCTTGTTTTACATTTTATTCTGTTTTGTATAAACTGACTCCTCATTTTACAGTCTATGTATGAAGCCAGAACTGCATCTCTTTTTCAAATTTAGCTCAATAAATTCTTATTTCCTTGTCAGATCATTTATTTTTATTTCAAATTCTTCCTTATACTTTGTTCTTTCTCAGGAAATAAATTCTAAGTTTATGACTAAGGTAAGTTTCTAATCCGAGATAACAATACCGGCTTTTCCAGTAGAGTACAGTATTAATGTTTTTATTAACCTTTCCAAGTGTTTGGCAACAGACCAGGGAGCATTTCTATGTAAATTATAATTTCTGGCATTCAGACAATTTTTCTCATTGTCTTTTTAGCCATGATTATAAGCAGAGTGCAAGATGGAAAGAAAGGCATTTAGCTGTTAGAAATAGCTGCCAACTCATATTTGCAAATCAAGTATTATATTTTTCATTCTGAACCACACCAGTGAGCCAGAGCATAGCAGAGTTTTTAAAGTCGATTTATTCAGCTGAAATGTGTATTTAATTGACTCAATCTATTTGTAAAGCACTTTACAAAAGCCCTTTCACCCACGAATCTCAAAGTAATATTATCAGTAGCACAGACTGCAGCAAAGCACACATGAGGTTAACATAATAAACTTAGGTTGACTTTATCAGAGGAAAGAAATATTGTTTTAGCACTGGTCATATTATGACATTATTGCAGTCATGCAGTTGGACTGCCTCTTACACTTGCAATAAATTTTCCTTCTCTCAGCCAAATCTTGCAGCACAGAGAAAGACTATAGGTATTGTTTTCTTGCAGCCTGAGTGGAAAAAAAATATTACCAGACAGCAAGAGAAATCTTATCAATTAGAATAAATTAATTTTAAAATGTAATTTTTTTGACAGCTTGATCTGATGGTTTATTATTTAGAAGTAGCTTATTGTAGTAAATTCAATAAATTCTAACCTTTCTTAATGCAAGTGGAATTCTGAACTTTCTCAGCTAAAGGATATTGAACACCTATACTCATTGTATGGGACCTAAGGACAGAGGGATGCTCCCATACATGCAGGAAAGGTATGAATGGAGACAGTGCTGTCACCGAGGGTACTTTCCTGGTAGAAGAGCTGTGGCTTACGTATGTCAGAAGCTGAAAGAAGTCTCTCTTCCAGTGCTCTGCCATCATTAGGTGAGTAACAGATCCATGAATGCTCCTCCTGGAAGTTGCTATTTCCCCAGATAATTGCTTACTTTATCTGCGCATTAAGTCTGCCTTTCTGTTTTTATATTGCGGCCTTGTATCCTTCATGGCAAGCAACTCTCAATGTCCACCCTGTCAGCACCTGTAATGGATTACAAACTATACTGAGCTGGGCTGACAGTGCCAGAAAAAAGTCAGTTTCTTGTTCTTCCCTTGGCAACTCAGCCTTCTCACCTCTTTTTGGGCTGCCAGAGAGGTTTTCAAATACTGTGCTCAGATTCCCAAATGATCTTGAATCAATTCTATTCAACATCACAATGTTGTAGCCACCAAGCACATTTCCTAGAACCATCAGCTTTGTCTTTCTGAAGATATGTCCTTCTCAGTGTATTTTTTACAGCCTGAAAAATACAGTTTTAGTAACACAGTCACAGCTTTTTCATGTATGGCCTCCTGTTAGCCCCATTTCCTTGAATTCGTATAATCATCTATTGTGACTATATACCTTCTAGAATAGATGTGAATCAGCTTATACTTTTTCAGCACAGTATTAAGATTCTATAAAGCTGTAAAGTTTTTTCCATTGTTAGTATTCTCTTTGTAGCTCCACAATATGTTTTGTATTGGGCATTCAATCTGCAGCAGTAGATTAATCTATTTGCTTTCATTTGCTCTGTCCTCTCCTCAGCTTGAGACATTTCTAGTTTCTAAGTTTTTATATTAGCAACAAAACCGAGATTTCAAAAATACATTTCAGCCGAGAATATGCAAAACTAGAAACATTTCCATTGTTTTCGTACTTTTTTTGTATGGAAGGAAGAAATATTTTCAGGAGGGAATAAAAAAAAGGAAAAAAACCCCAACCAAACAAACAAAAAAATAAAAACCACACAATAAAACATCGCTTTTTAATATAAATTTTGCTTCTTAGAGAACTTGCAATAAAATCAAAAGAAGTGGTGAGCTGTAATTATTTCCCTCACATAAGAAACAAGTGATGCTCTGCTGGCTTCACCTAAATTGTGCATTTAGGAAAAATTGTAAAAGAAACAAAAATTTGCTTACTTATTCTGCATTTGGGCACATCTTAGAGAACCCCAACAATGTCCATCCCTAGATTGTTACATGAATATTGCATGGAAACAGGACAACCTTTTAAAAGATTTTTTGTGAACTCTGGAGACAGGGCAATGTCATTTTAAAATTTAGTTTACTGAAAGAAAATGAACTACGTTTTCCCTATTTTGGATAAGCGCCCCATACATTAAGTTACAAAAAAAAAAAAAAAAAATTTACTTAATTGAAAAAAAAAAAAAAGTTGTTTTTCCACCTATGTCTTCTGTACTCCCCTCTCTTTGTATTTGAATAAACTGAATTATATTTAATTCCCTTACATCTGGTGACATTGTTAGCATACAGATGTGAGTTGTTACATGTTCTATTGTTTTGTTCAATGTTTTCTTGTGTTTTTCATCAGATAGGAATGGAAGGGTTTTCAAAATAATTCTAAACCATCTACTATTGTGCAGTCTTCTGTGCTGTTTTCTGAAAGACAACTTGTTCAAAGTGCCTCTTACACATTACAGCAGTTGGAAATTTTCTCCACACAGGAACCTCCTCATGGTACTTTCTAAAATGTCCTAGAACAAGCTATGCAGCTCAATTACATCTTTAAAGTGTCAATAATAAGTGATTTTGTTAATTGATTGTGGGTTTTTTTCCCCTTTGAGAGTCTCCTTGTAAGTACTCCTTGCTAATTTCCAGCAGTGTCTTTATTCAAGATTAAAGGATATTATTACCCATGTCTATATTCTGTTAATCATCAGGCTTACATAGGTTTAGGTTTTAATGCAAACGTTTACTTCTTTCGCTGTCTGTTAATCTACAAAAACAAGTCACACAACATGTGAATTTTCACTGCAGAACCCTGTAATATGTTCTGATTATTCTTTGTATTGATGGATTGTTTATATTTTAATATTTCATAGGCTTTATCTTTAGGATGTCATATTTTTTCCCTAGACACCTGCAAGTAGTTGTTTTAATGTTAGCACTAATATTCTCATGAACAGTCCTGAAAAGACTCTGCTTTGACCTGTCCTTTTTTAAGAATAAAAGCATAGTGCTTAGAAACCTGACGTCTAGAAATTGTTTCATTTTGTACTGGAGGATATGCGATTTGGGCGAAATCACCTAGTGCGAGGCATCCCTGCCCATGGCAGGGGGGTTGGAACTAGATGATCTTAAGGTCCTTTCCAACACTAACCATTCTATGATTCTATGATTCTATGTGCATATTTGTTTTGGTACCTATCAAAAATTCTAGAAGACATTCTCTGGAGATTTTATGTTATAACCCTTTTTACTCAGCCTTAACATTTCATAAATTATCTATCTTCTCAGTCAGGAAATGCAATCTCAGACCAACAGTTTATCTGTTTATAGACATATCTTTCCATCAACAAAAAGGGGTTTGCAATTTTATTTTTTTCTGCCATTTAACCCTGATATTTCATTCCTTCCATATCAGTATCTCCAGCAGAGAACATGTGAGACTGGTTTTGTTCTCGTTCCATAAGTAATGAAAACAGTACCTGGCTTGCTTAGGGTGTCCAATTCTCTGAAGTATTTCTTTGCATTTTGGGAGAGATGCTGATTATGGTCCATGGTGTTAAGTCTTTTTCAGACATGTTTGATAACCCATTATTACTTAAATATTTATCTGTTGCTCAGTAGATGTAGTGTTCCTTCCTACTTTACATTTTTGTGTGTGAATGCATGACTGAGTGATTTATTATTGATAGCCTGCACTTGACCATTTAGTTGTTTTATTATCATACATCATGTTTCAGACCTGATGTTATTATGCATTGGTACTGCTAAAAAACAAATTTCAGATAGGTCCAAAATACAATTGCAATCTAACTATTCATTGCACCTGAAAGGAGCTTGGCTGAGAAGAGAGATTTGCTTAAACTTTCTGATTTACTGATCATCTAGTAAGCAATATTTATTTAAAACATGGTCAAGAAATAATACATGCTTTATTTTCTCTTCTTAACAATAAAGATTAATTTAATTGTCCAGGCTAAAAAAAGAAAACTTAAAAATCAATCCTCTCTCCCCCCCAAAAAACAGTACTTGCATAACACATGTAAAATTTTAAGCTACAGAAAACATTCACATCCAATGTTTTAATTTATACATGTTGTTTCCCTTGTTCTGTGCATCTGTTCACCAAAAAGCAGGCAGAAAGCCAGCTTCATCTGATGCCTTAATAAGCTTATTTAGGAAAAGACAATAAAGATTTTCCCATCCAAATGTATGCTGACACTAAGTTCACTCTCAGCTATTGTTACTGAATGAATAACAGAAATAAGGCATTCAGAGGAAAAAAAAAAAAAACGACAAAACACATGAAAGAGATTTACATTTTTTAGTTTACGTTTGTATTAATTATGTGTCTGACTTATCATTTATCAAATAAATTCTTTTTTTATTTAGGTGAGAGAATTCAGCATATTTAGGCTGATGCCTGTGCTCTGTTGCTTTTCCTGTTCCTGCAGCTGTGGTATAAAGTCTTGTTTCTGATGCAGTATCTAGAAACCCTCCTTGGCCTGAGACTGCACAATACAGTCTTCAAGTTGCTTGAACGGGAAATGAGCAGTATGTCAAGAATGGAGAGCCTGGCCATCCCAGAAGCTGTCCCAGGTGGTTCCTGCAGTAGGATTGACTAAAATGTACACAGATGAGGTACTTGTAAACAGGCAGTGGAAACTGCACAGTGCAGGCTCTGGAATGATCGCATAGATGTTTGTATGTAGTTTAAGAGAGTCAGTAGCAGGCATTGTGCATGTGTGTGAGTAAGCAGGTGAGATTGCTGATCAGCTGGGTATATGAATTTAGCAGACCTGAGGTTCAGGGACTCTTATCACATCCAGCCTGAGAAAATTTTGGACACATAGATAGTGACCCACCACCCTGCTCAAATCATCCAGATCTGTTCATGAGAATCACCTTTATGCAAAAGATCCCATTAAATAGGGGTCCTTTTTTTTTTTTCAGTTTATGCTTTTGGTTTTACCTCTCTCCTGGAGTGTCTGTGTAGCAGGCTGGTACAAGTAGCTGGTACCCCCTAACCAGCTCTGAGAACACTTGTCCTTGCTTCCAATGCACTACAGAATCAAGTAAGTATAGCCACAAAAAGTTAGTGCAGACTTTTAAATGCAACAGAGAAGACACTAGTTTTGTGGCCAGGATTTGGGCTGGAACACTTACAAATTAGTTTTGCTTAGATATCTTAGACTGATATATTAATCTGGTTGGTTGGTTTTCTTTATCTGGACACAATTAAGGTGATCCAGCAAATATTCCAGTAGCTTTAGTATACACATACCATGGATAAATAAACAGCAAATGTAACATCTGCAAATTTACCTAAGAAAGTATCTGAAATAAGATTGCTATGTCTCAGTTGTGTTTCTAACTTTGGCAATGTGGGTACAAACTATTTTTTATGCTTTTTAACATACTATTTTTGTGGTTATGGGAGATTTGTTCCAAAGAAACTAATACAAAATTTAGTGAAAGGCCTCTGAGAAGTGACTTTAGCCATTATTTTCTGTTGGGACTAGTTTCAGAAACAACCCTTTGAGAAGTTTACTTAATTTACATCTTGTTGAGGATGGTGTCAGCATCTGTTAGGAGTGGTCCAGTGGAAATAAAGCTGGGTTGCACACTGTGAAAGAACTGTGCCAGAGATTTAACATGAAAGACTTGATTTCGTACAATGAACAATAATCCATAATAGCTCCCTATAAAATTACTCCAAAATTGAAATATTTTGTTGGCTTTTACAGCCAGCATGCCAAGATAGCTATAAAATACCTACTTCACTTGCTGTAAGCTTGTAATAATTTCTAACTGCTTTATAAGAGAGGTAGATAATTTGCTAGTATTATCTGTATGGTTGAAGCTATACATTTAATTTCCTTCAAGTTCCAAAGCCATAACAGCTTCCACTAAAAACAATATATTTAATATGCTGTTTATTTGCAGCTAGAAAGGACACAAACAGGGAAAATCTACATCTGGGAGCAGAATACATAGAGAACTTACAACTGGTCAAGCTTTCGAAATTCAGATAATTTTTAGTAGCACTTGAAAAACTCTTTAAATTTTGCCTGACCTGTGATTTCCCACAGTGTTAAAAAAGAAAAAAAAATAAGAATCTGCTGCTACACACGTACACTGACTTGCTAATACAGCAATATTTCACTACTACGTAATTTGGGAGATAACTCTATGACAGCTGGCCAAAAGAGGAAGTGTGATAAGTAAAGAAACTGTCCTTTAAAGCATTTTCTTATGTACTGCCAAGACACTGTTCCTGGATAAGAGTTTAATAGCTGCCTCATATGTAGATTTAATTTAATTAATGTTATTGTTGGAAAATTATGTAAATAAATATAAATATTTCCCTTACTAGACATATTTTAGAAGATATTTTGTTGTTATAGTAGCGTGCACCTCGTTGTAAGTAGCATTTCCAATTACATTAAGGTTTGTTAATGATTTTAAGTTCTGAAAAAAATCACACAAGCTAGAGTTCTCTCTACTGTGTTTTTCTTTCTGTATCTCTTATATTAAATATTTTTTCTCTTTAGTTTGTGTCACCTCAGTGTAATCTTAGAATGAGCTGCTATACATATGCAAGAAAAGAAAACCCATCTTTGTCCAATTGTTTCTCATTAGGTTGGAATGCCTAACAGTTAGTTTCATCATAATGTGATTTTAGCTTTCAGTCATGTTCAATAATCCACAGAGTTCAACTATTTCTTTTTCTGTTGGAAATAATAGGGTTTTTTAATTCTTCAGTGCTGGTGTTTGGGTTGGTATTTTTTGTTTAGTTAGTTGGTTGGGGGAAGTTTGTTGGTATGTGTTTGTTTATGTTATTCACATGGTTGTTTGTTTATTTACAATAGAATCTTATGACTAGTATGCATACCCTTTACCAGATGCCAGTTCAGTTCCCTTAATCTTGCTGTGTTGTAAGAGTTAGTTAGTGCTCAAACTAAAAAGAAATTGTAAACATTTTCACTCAAAAGGAGGCAAGAACATAAAAATACACTTTCCCTAATATCTAGCAACAAATATTTCTTTAAAATTGTGTGACTTCTTCAGTTGCTTCCAATATAATTGGGAATATAGCATAAGGCAATAAAATACAGGGAAATTGCGCGTCTACCTTAAGGGGAAGGTGCTTAAAAAGCTGGCATTGCACCACTTTACTACTAAGACTTTGTGACTAGGTGTGTCATCAGTTCTTATTTGGTGTCTAAGAAAAGCCTTTATAAAGAAGGCACAGAATCACAGAATCACAGAATCACAGAATCCCAAGGGTTGGAAGGGACCTCAAAAGATCATCTAGTCCAACCCCCCTGCAAGAGCAGGGTAACCTACAGTACATCACACAGGAACTTGTCCAGGCGGGCCTTGAATATCTCCAGTGTAGGAGACTCCACAACCCCCCTGGGCAACCTGTTCCAGTGCTCTGTCACTCTTACAGTAAAGAAGTTCTTCCTGATGTTAACGTGGAACTTCCTATGTTCCAGTTTACACCCATTGCCCCTTGTCCTATCACTGGATATCACTGAAAAAAGCCTAGCTCCATCATCCTGACACCAGGATAGCATTTACCTGATGGGCCACTGCGAAGTGAATGACACTAGAATATAAGGTGCTTATACGCTACGGACATGTGTGAACTAAACTCTACTGCAGGATGCAAAGATTTCTGTGCTAGAAAAGGCATTTATGTCCTTAAACATGCTCAAGTGGAGTATTGCTTTTTTAGAACTATGCAACCAAAACAAAACAGCCGGGTCAGGTGGAAAAACCCTTCTGCCTAAGCCTTTTTTTCTTACATAATTCATCTCAGGTTACAGAATTGTTCCTTAGATGCTGTCATGACCCAATTATGGTAAGACTAGATGAAAAGAAGTATTACAAAGTCTTGCTTATTCTTATAATAATACAATCCAGTGACTATCACAAAAAAGCAAACTGTTTCTGAGACATTCATTGGAACACTAATACTTACACTAAGAGACTACTTAGGAAGGAATAAAGAAATTCACGACTGTGCAAAAGGGGTAATAGTTCACTTTGAATTGTGATCTTCAAATACCATGCTGATGCTAGATGACACTCTAAGTCATACGGTTTACTTTTAGGTAGTCCTGTGAGGAGCAGGGAGTTGGACTTGACCCAAATGGGTCCTTCCAACCTGAGATATTCTATGAGTCTATGCTGTTAAAAAAGGAGATCTGAAAAGATGAATGATGTGTAAATAAAAGATGTATTAATTCACAGCAAATGAACTAAATAAATTCAATATCACAGGAATACAGAATCATAAAGTCATAGAATAGTTAGGGTTGGAAAGGACCACAAGATCATCTTGTTCCAACCCCCCTGCCATGGACAGGGACACCTCACACTAAACCATGTCACCAAAGGCTCTGTCCAACCTGGTTTTGAACACCGCCAGGGATGGAGCATTCACAGCCTCTCTGGGCAGCCCATTCCAGTGCCTCACCACACTTAACAGTAAAGAACTTCTTCCTTATATCCAATCTAAACTTCCCCTGTTTAAGTTTAAACTCATTACCCCTTGTCCTGTCACTACAGTCCCTGACAAAGAGTCCCTCCCCAGCATACTTATAGGCCCCCTTCAGATACTGAAAGGCTGCTATGATGTCTCCACACAGCCTTCTCTTCTCCAGGCTGAACAGCCCCAACTTCCTCAGCCTATCTTCATACGGGAGGTGCTCCAGTCCCCTGATCATCCTCATGGCCCTCCTCTGGACTTGTTCCAACAGTTCCATGTCCTTTTTTATGTTGAGGACACCAGAACTGCACACAATACTCCAGGTGAGGTCTCACAAGAGCAGAGTAGAGGGGCAGGATCACCTCCTTCGACCTGTTGGTCACGCTCCTTTTGATGCAGCCCAGGATACGGTTGGCTTTCTGGGCTGCGAGCGCACACTGCTGGCTCATGCTCTTTTTCTCATTAACCAACACCCCCAAGTCCTTCTCCACAGGGTTGCCTAACCTGTAGCTGTGCCTGGGATTGCTCTGACCCAGGTGTAGGACCTTGCACTTGTCGTGGTTGAACTTCATAAGGTTGGCATCAGCCCACTTTACACGCATGTCGAGGTCCCTCTGGATGGCGTTCCTTCCCTTCAGAGTACCAACCGAACCACACAGCTTGGTGTCATCGGCAAACTTGCTGAGGGCATACTTAATCCCACTGTCCATGTCAGCGACACAGATGTTGAACACGACCAGTCCCAACACTGATCCATGAGGGATACCACTCATTACTGGTCTCCAGCTGGACATTGAGCCATTGACCACAACTCTTTGCGTGCAGCCATCCAGCCAGTTCTTTATCCACCGAGTAGTCCATCTATCAAACTCATGTCTCTCCAATTTAGAGACAAGGATGTCATGCAGGACAGTGTCAAACGCTACCCCTGTCCATCAGTTCCATAGCCCCATCTTAGAAGGCCACCAAATTGGTCCAGCAGGATTTCCCCTTAGTGAAGCCATGCTGGCTGTCACCAACCACCTCATTGTTTTTCATGTGCCTTAGCATGCCTTCCAGGAGAATGTGCTCCAAGATTTTGCCAGGCACAGAGGCGAGACTGACTGGTCTGTAGTTCCCTGGAATATCCATTTTCCCCTTCTTGAAAATGGGGGTTATATTTCCCTTTTTCCAGTCGTTGGGAACTTCACCTGACTGCCATGATTTTTCAAATATGATAGCCAGTGGCTTAGCAGCTTCATTTGCCAGCTCCTTCAGGACCTGAGGATGGATTTTATCAGGTCCCATGGACTTGTGCACATTCAGGTTCTTAAGATGGTCTCGAACCAGATCCTCTCCTAAAGTGGGCCTAGGGTCTTCATTCTCACAGTCCCTGCGTCTGCCTTCCAAAACTTGGGTGGTGTGGTCAAAGCATTTGACAGTGAAGACTGAGGCAAGGAAGTCATTCAGAACCTCAGCCTTCCCCAAATACAGGGTAGACAGGTAGGCCCCTGATAGCTTCCAGAGAGTGCCCACATTGTCCCTAGTCTGTCTTTTATTTGCACTATAGAATATAAAAATTAAAAATAGTTATGATTATATGTATGTGTTAAAAAGGTTTTTGTTGCTTACAGAAATACCATTATCGGTAGAAAAAGTTAATCTTTCTGTTAGTCATTGCCTACCTGTAAGTGATGCCTGCTGGTTATTTGAAATATTTTCTGTTAGCTTGGTGTGTCTCTTTCTAGTAATCTTCATAAGCAACCTGAGGGAGTTTTCTGAAAAGAAAAAATAAAAGGAAATATATTAATAAATAAATAATAAAAATCCCCAAAACAAACAAAACCAAGCGAATGTGGTGTTTCTAGATATGTTTTGTGCAGGACTTCTAGAAGTCCCTTTAAAACTATGAAGAAAAAGAACTTTGCTGCATTCTTATGGAAGAAATCATGAGCTATGTAACTTGACTACATAGATTTAGTTCTCATACCATAGTCAGGACAGGGGGCAACATGAAAGATCAGAGGAATAGTTTGTATGTAGTATATTAGATCTATACTTGAAACTATATGCTCTCTCAACAGTGGAATTTGTACAGGGCCTTATTTGCCCATATAAATCCATGTAGAAATTCCTCAGATACCAATATGACCTGAAATAAAAATCATTCAGGATGATATAAAGAAGCCTTGACAGCCCCACAACAACCTGGCTCCAGGATGGTCCCAGGAACAGTTTTAATGCCAATAGCACAGCAACTTATCAGTCAGTTTCTAAATAAGTCAAAGAATGAGAACTGCTGCTTGGAAAATATAAAAGGCTTATGGGAATTAATGAACTGGAAAGCCTATTTCTCATAACGATTAACAGTGCATCACTGTTTAAACCTTGATCTCTCACAAGTGTTTGTGCCATATGTCAGGTGTTGAAAGACTGAAAACTATCTGCTTGTAAGAAAAAGCAGTGCAGTGGAATGACAGTCAACTGGGATGTGAGCAGCGAAGATACTTATAACAGTGGAGGAAAATCTTATACAGGCCAATGTAAAGCCAAAACCAACAGAAAACTTCCCCAAAGAAAGACTGAAGACTAATGAATGAATACTGTATAATTTTTGGAAAGAAGTTTCAATAGAAAGGTAAAGCAATAACAAATCTAAAATTACAGACACAAGGAACCTCTGTAAGAATAACAGAGTAATATACTAGTGACTACAGACATGGCTGGAGAGCAAAATTCAGGAGGGTCTGGGCTTTTTCTTTTTAACATCATCTTCCGTAAAAGAAGTAATTGAAATCTGTACATTCTCTCCCCCATTTTCCCTAAAAGTTATAAAGTTAACAAATAAGGATAAAATAAAATAAATGCCTACAAAGGTCATCAGTGAGGAAAAAAAAATCTCCATACAAATTCTATATTGATAAAACATTTAATTGGATTTGTATATGCAAAAAGACATACCAAGCTTGAGGATCAATGGTCCATGAACTTAGGAGGCCTGCCATGATACAGTATTCAACAGAGCTTCTAAACAGTGGGCATCCAGCTCTTACCGGCATCCCTTTAAAGCTTTGTGTTTGTGTCACTCAAAACAGTAAAATCCTCACTTCACTTTTTTATCTTACTGATAGGGTTTTTTGTTTGCCTTTTTTTTTTTTTTTTTCTAAAATAGGTCACTATATTTTAAAAGTGTGCTGATTAGTGGAGTAACATTTCTTCCTTTAGAAATACACTAATGAAATGCATATTTTGGAAGGTTTAACACTGGATCAATGCTTGTGGGGTTGACTAGGACCTGCACAGTAATGAATTTATTCTTAATAAGAGCATGACCTTTTTGTTATATTGTAAAATTATGTTATTTTTACCTGACAGCATAACGAAAAATCTTCAGATTGTGAGTTTAGTTGTAAATTGAGGTAGTGTAAACAAATAACTTCACAAAATTTAGATTATGTTATTTAGATCTTGATTAATACTTTTTTAATACAAATTTGTTAAATGAAACCTCACACATTGTGGCTTTATTAGTAAAACACAAAAAGCATTATGAACTCCTTTTCAAGTTAAAAAAATACCAAAAAAACCCAAAAACCATTTCATTCAAGCACATAGATTTTCACACTGGGAAAAGCAGAGAAAACACAGTGACACTGCTATCTGGAGTGAAAGCTCACAAGTCAGACTCTCACAGTTATATCAAAACTAACATAACAGCTACCTTGTGTATCACTCACTGCAATAAAGCTGCCATAAAAGCTGAATGAACTCCTCAGCAACTGAGATCTGATTTCACCATTTATCCCAAATTGTTGCATGTCAGCAGCCAACAGAAAAGAGAATGGTGAGCTTGCCAATTATTCTTCTGTGCAGCAAAAGTGTTCTTATCTGAATACAGGAACTGTTATATCAGTAAAGGGTAATGAGCTTGAGGTACACAATAGGGCTTTTTCTTCACCAAACACAAAGACAAGATATATTCTACTGACTGCCAGATGATTCCTCTGTGGTTTTCCCCATGAAACAAAGAATGTATACAACAAAAATTACAACAGTTGTTTTAAACTGTAATACTGGACATCCAAGAATGGTGGCAAGATTTTCTTCTTGGAAGAATGTGACAGAATAGCAGGGATACAGGTACGCCCACTACATGTTAAATGGTAACTGCATGCACCACTGGGAACATTAATTATTCTCCTCCTTCTAGAATTCTCTAGTTCAAATTTTTCTGGATGAGCCTATACTGCACTTCAGGACACCCACTGGGTTACCATGCAGACTTTGCAAAGTCACAGACTGCATTAAGAGACCCTGCTTAGAAGATAGTTAATAGCATCTTAACACAGATTCCCTTCCTTTCCCTTCCCTGCAAAACCCAATTAAAGAGAAAAGTAAATCAGATATCCCACTGAACTTGTGGTTTAATGAGCTTACATAAAATACTTTTCTGAATCCTTTTGTCCTGTATTTGTCCATTTTTGACCAGGCAGAATAAAATTTGAGAACTGGATTTAAAATTATTAGTTATATTTTGTGTTAACCATGGTTGTATGGAAACTGCATTTTAGATTAGTATTTCTAAAACTATGTTATCACTTAATTATTTAAAAAAGTATTATTTTAGAATTATGACAAAACATAATTTTCATTTGTAAGATTAAATGGATTGCTATTTTTAAACCAATCATATATTTTTGTATATATATGCTGATAAATTCTTTTCATTAATTGCCTCATATAATTAGGAACGATATATAGACCTAATTAAAGTATTAGTGCTTATAAAAATGACAGCAGTTCATTATAAACTGATCACATAACTGAGCATAAAATTAACAATTAATAATTTGCAAAGGCTTGTACAAAGTATCTCATCCCTCCCCTTAGCATGACTAAACAAAAATAGCAAATAATATTGTCTGCATTTAACTTACCTAATGAAAGTACTATTGGCCAGAGTTTCCACATAGAAAAGGGTTTCTTTCATCAACCGATGAACATGTGGAATGGTGTTTTGAGTTTCATTGGACTCAGAAATTTTACATAATATTAAATATATGACAGATAAAGAATCAAAGTAATTGCCTTCGATAGTATAGGCAAGTATACTAGTACCCAGAGTAGACAAAGTGCTGGACACATGGTGAATAAAGGTAATTTTCTTACTAACAGTCTTGTAAGCACACTTTTATTATGGTGCAACCTAAGTTAAGAAAATAATTTCATAACTCTGAAATATATTACACAGATTAGCTACTTTCACAAAGGCTCTCATTGTCTTTGCAGCTGTGTGCAATGACAGTTACTGTAGGCAAAGCTTGAGACAGACGTTACTTAACAGATTCCATACTAGCAACTGAGTAGACACTATTGTCTGTGCATTATATGCTTCACCACTGCTTTCAATTTTTTGTGATAAGAATGCTACTGCTTAGTGAAGTGATTTTTCAATTCTTACTCTTTTTTTAGGAATAACCCCTAACATTTACCCTGGGGTTTAGGATCCTTCTCTAGCAAATCCAAAGCAACAAACAAAAGACTTTCTTTTAAAATTAACTTTACTACACTATGTGCTACAATTAGAAAATCACCACATATAAATAATGGATTTTTTTTTTAATTTAATACTGACCATTACCTAAATCAGTTTAAAATAATGAAAAGAACATAAACTAGGCAATCAAATTCAAGCACCAATAGTGCTACTTGAACTTGTGGTTATTTATCACTGTCCTTCTAACGAATTAAGAATGGTCTCTTATTTTTACTTTTTAAACATTGGGAGCTTTTAAACTTTTAAACAATTGCACATTAGCAAATGGGAAACAGACAATCTATGGCAGAAAGGAGAATTCAGGAATACTTTATTTCATAGAATCATAGAATAGTTAGGGTTGGAAAGGACCTCAAGATCATCTAGTTCCAACCACCCTGCCATGGACAGGGACACCTCACACTAAACCATCCAACACAAGGCTTCATCCAACCTGGCCTTGAACACCGCCAGGGATGGAGCACTCAGAACCTCCCTGGGCAACTGATTCCAGTGTCTCACCACCCTAACAGGAAAGAATTTCCTCCTTATATCCAATCTAAACTTCCCCTGTTTAAGTTTTAACCCATTACCCCTTGTCCTGTCACTACAGTCCCTGACGGAGAGTCCCTCCCCAGCATCCCTATAGGCCCCCTTCAGATACTGGAAGGCTGCTATGAGGTCTCCACGCAGCCTTCTCTTCTCCAGGCTGAACAGCCCCAACTTCCTCAGCCTGTCTTCATACAGGAGGTGCTCCAGTCCCCTGATCATCCTCGTGGCCCTCCTCTGGACTTGTTCCAGCAGTTCCATGTCCTTTTTTATGTTGAGGACACCAGAACTGCACACAATACTCCAAGCGAGGTCTCATGAGAGCAGAGTAGAGGGGCATGATCACCTCCTTCGACCTGCTGGTCACGCTCCATTTGATGCAGCCCAGGATATGGTTGGCTTTCTGGGCTGCGAGCGCACACTGCTGGCTCATGTTAATTTTCTCATCGACCAGCGCCCCCAAGTCCTTCTCTGCAGGGCCGCTCTGAATCTCTTCTTTGCCCAGTCTATAGCTGTGCCTGGGATTGCTCTGACCCAGGTGTAGGACCTTGCACTTGTCGTGGTTGAACTTCATAAGGTTGGCATCAGCCCACCTTACAAGCATGTCAAGGTCCCTCTGGATGGCATCCCTTCCCTCCAGCATATCAACCGGACCACACAGCTTGGTGTCATCGGCAAACTTGCTGAGGGCGCACTCAATCCCACTGTCCATGTCAGCAACGAAGATGTTAAACAAGACCGGTCCCAACACCGATCCCTGAGGGACACCACTCGTTACCGGTCTCCAGCCAGACATTGAGCCATTGACTACAACTATTTGTGTGCGGCCATCCAGCCAGTTCTTTATCCACCGAGTGGTCCATCCATCAAATTGATATCTCTCCAATTTAGAGAGAAGGATGTTGTGTGGGACTGTCAAACGCTTTGCACAAGTCCAGGTAGATGACGTCAACTGCTTTACCCATATCCATCAATTCTGTAGCCCCATCATAGAAGGCCACCAAATTGGTCAGGCAGGATTTCCCCTTAGTGAAGCCATGCTGGCTGTCACCAAGCACCTTGTTGTTTTTCATGTGCCTTAGCATGCCTTCCAGGAGAATGTGCTCCAAGATTTTACCAGGCACAGAGGTGAGACTGACTGGTCTGTAATTCCCCAGGTCTTCTATTTTCCCCTTCTTGGAAACGGGGGTTATATTTCCCTTTTTCCAGTCGTCGGGAACTTCACCTGACTGCCATTATTTTTCAAATATGATGGCCAGTGGCTGAGCAACTTCATTTGCCAGCTCCTTCAGGACCTGCAGATGGATTCCATCAGGTCCCACGGACTTGTGTGCGTTCAGATTTTGAAGACGGTCTCAAACCAGATCCTCTCCCACAGTGTGCCCAAGGTCTTCATTCTCACTGTCCCTGCGTCTGCCTTCTAAGAACTGGGTGGCGCATTCAGAGCCTTGGCCAGTGAAGACCGAGGCGAAGAAGTCATTCAGAACCTCAGCCTTCTTCAAATCCTGTGTAGCCAGTTCTCCCAAAAGCTTCCTCAGGGGGCCTATGTTGTCCCTAGTCTGTTTTTTGTTTGCTACATACCTACAGAACCCCTTCCTGTTATCCTTAACATCCCTGGCTAGGTTTAATTCTAACTGGGCCTTAGCCTTCCTAACCTGGTCCCTAGCTTCCCAGGCAACATCCCTGTACTCTACCCAGGCCGCCTGTCCTTGCTTCCATTTTTTATAAGCCTCTTTTTTCCTTTGAAGTTTCCTCAGCAGCTCCTTATCCATCCAAGCAGGTCTCCTGGCCCTTCTGCCGCACTTCCTTCTAGTTGGGATGCAGCACTCCTGAGCTTGTAGCAGGTGATCCTTGAATATCAACCAACAGTCTTGGCCCCCCCTGCCCTCCAGGACTATATCCCATGGAATTGTCCATCCCATGTTCTCTTACTTAACTCTTTACCACAATCTTGTGTCTTCATGGCCTTCTCCTACCAATTTTTCTTCACTAGTTCTTTCAAAAATTTTATAAAATCACAGAAAAATTGTTTGTGTCAAACTGTTTTTAAAGGTTAGAAGATTTATTAAGCTGACCCAATTTCATTGCAATTTCCTAAGTTCAAGAGCATGTATTTAAAACATTTTAAAAATCAAGTGATCAAACAAGCAAACAAGAAAATAAGTTAAAACAGTCATAAACACATAACCACAGTTAATGCCCTGAATACTGAAAATATTCAATATCCACAGACCTTGCCCCCTTCTCAATGTGATTACTGCAGAGGTTTGCCTCCACAGAAATTCATGGAGGACTGGGACAAACACAGGATGTAAACAAACAGAAGAAAAAAGTTTTTTTTTAAAAGCTTTCAGTGAATGTGTAAGAAAGTTATTAGGTTTTAAAGCAAAAATAGGACTGTAATATTTACATCCTCCCAACAGATGGAAGTACAGCGTAATCAGTGGGACAGCAAACCTGAGATGGTTGCAGGAGAGTAAGTGAAAGAAGCTCTTTGATTACAGATGGCAGGAAAAAAATATGATTGAATTAATTCTAGGGATAAAAAGTCACATTTCTTCAGTTCTTCTAAAGTCTTGAGCAAATCTGTCTTTCTGAAGCTCCGTTTCTTCTCCCATAAAGCTACATAATGTAGAGGTACTGCAAAGGGAATATATAAGACATTCACTTCTCATTGAGCCACATCCTGGAAGGATCTAATTACTGAGAATTACAAATGGATCAAAATAGTAAGTTTAGGTTTTAAAAATGGCAAAATCTTTAAAGGGCTGTTCTCAGTTAAATTGTTATTGGTATCTAACAAGATGAGTGTAGAATACCCCTCACAGGATAATTATGCAAAAATTCAAGCTTGTTGACCTTGCCATGTTTCTGCAGTTTTGAGTGGATCAAAACATGCATCTTCCATATTTTTATTTTGTAGAATGAGAGTTTTAACAGAATAGCTGACAGGAATGGATTTTTTTATAAACAGGCCTTGCTTATAGGATTTTACCTTGAAATGTAACTGGTCAAACAGTGTATGTTGACATAAGGTCTAAACTGTTACCTATGGATTATGAGTGTAGTCCCCAAGAAATTCTTGTCTATTACCTATGCAACTATATGCTGTCATTAAGATTTACCGAAAGCTCCTTATGAAATCCAAGACACCAGTAGTAACCATGAAGTTTGAAACCCTCTTAACACAAGACTGACTGGAACTGTTACTGATATATTTCACTTGGAAATTTCACCATAGAGAGTGTTAAATTGGCAGAAAAATGCCAAAAGGACCCTACTGTATATAGAAAGATATAAACTTGCAAACACATAACACACACCATGTAAATGAGATAAAAAGTTGCCCTTGCTTACATGCTTGGAGATCACAGGAGAAATGGAAATTGGCAATCATCTGGGGGATTTATGACTATTTTTGTCTTTTCTTTGTTTCTTTTCTCTTTTCTTTTCTTTCTTTTCTTTTCTTTTCTTTTCTTTTCTTTTCTTTTCTTTTCTTTTCTTTTCTTTTCTTTTCTTTTCTTTTCTTTTCTTTTCTTTTCTTTTCTTTTCTTTTCTTTTCTTTTCTTTTCTTTTCTTTTCTTTCTTTTCTTTTCTTTTCTTTCTTTTCTTTTCTTTTCTTTTCTTTTCTTTTCTTTTCTTTTTTTCTTTTCTTTTCTTTCTTTTCTTTTTTTTCTTTTCTTTTCTTTTTTTTCTTTTCTTTTCTTTTCTTTTCTTTTCTTTTCTTTTCTTTTCTTTTCTTTTCTTTTCTTTTCTTTTCTTTTCTTTTCTTTTCTTTTCTTTTCTTTTCTTTTCTTTTCTTTTCTTTTCTTTCTTTTCTTTTTTTCTTTTCTTTTCTTTTCTTTTCTTTTCTTTTCTTTTCTTTTCTTTTCTTTTCTTTTCTTTTCTTTTCTTTTCTTTTCTTTTCTTTTCTTTTCTTTTCTTTTCTTTTCTTTTCTTTTCTTTTCTTTTCTTTTTTTTCTTTTTTTTTTCTTTTTTCTTTTCTTTCTTTTCTTTTTTCTTTCTTTTTTCTTTTCTTTTTTTCTTTCTTTTCTTTTTTCTTTTCTTTTTTTCTTTTCTTTTCTTTTTTTCTGTTTTTCTTTTCTTTTTTCTTTTTTTCTTTTTTCTCTTTTCTTTTCTTTTCCTTTCTTTTCTTTTCTTTTCTTTTCTTTTCTTTTCTTTTCTTTTCTTTTCTTTTCTTTTCTTTTCTTTTCTTTTCTTTTCTTTTCTTTTCTTTTCTTTTCTTTTCTTTTCTTTTCTTTTCTTTTCTTTTCTTTTCTTTTTTTTCTTTTCTTTTCTTCTTTAATTATTTTGATTATAAAAGCATCAAGACCAATGCAGCATCAGGGCAGGATTTTTTAACTCATTTTTAATCATTTTGTTGATATTACAAAACATTCAGATGTAAGCAGCTGCCCCAGTCTGGGTCTGGGTAGTATGGCTTGTTTAGACATGGCTTCCTTGTTCAGCACTTGTAGCTGGGCCAGGAACCTGGCCAAATAAGCTGAACATTGTACCTTGGTTACATGAGTTCATACAACTACTAATTCCCACCTTTTATTATTAAATGGGCATCCTTTCTATTCAATTACTTTTTGGTCTGGCTCCATTATCTTCTGTGATTATTGAAGAGATTTTAGTGTAAACTCAAAACAGATTTACTTCTGCATTTCATATATATCTCAGCTTTTCCATTTCTTTTTAATGAAAGAAAACATTTGTAAGTGTAACTGGTGCTTTATATCTTCTAAAGAAATTCACTCTCCTGGACTGCCCCACTGTTAAGACTTCACTGGCATGACATATGTTAGTAATGTTTTGCCTGAAAAAATATTTTTGTTCCTTAATTCCAAGACCTTTAATTAACTCCTTAATTCACTTTTAGCTATAAATTATATCTTATAGTGTTTGTTTCTTAAAATCACACTTTTGGACATGTCTGCACTGCACAATGTAGTGTCATACTAAAGATAACTCCATGAAGTGGTATGGGGAAGTCAAGGGTATGGGCACAACTGTGGGTCACAGTTAAATTCTATTAGCATGGTCATTAGTGGCCAGGCTAATTAGCTCCCTCTCAAGGCAGCACTAATTAGCTGATTTTCAGCAGTGTTGAGCTATATTGCTCACTTACACTTCCTCCAGTTCCTGAGGAAATTCAGTTGTGTCCAGCTCAAGTGCCTTTTGTCCATCAATATACACACATCCTGAGGCAAAATGTGTGGATTCATACAGCCTTTAGACCTGTTTCATAACTACCCTCTTCCTCTGTCAAGAAACCATCTGTTTCAACATATAGCAACTAGTCCAAAAAATAGAGATTTAGAAACCTGACTTCAGGCAGAGTTCCCTTCCTAAACAGGAGCTGCTCTGCACTGCCAATTTTCAAAATATCTTATTTGATTTTTGTAAAAATAGAGTAAAATAAATTTTACTTGAGATGAAGGACAATGTAAATCTCACTGGTGAGGAGAACCATTTTGTCTATATACTTCACTAAGTCATATTAAACAAATATGTTTATATTCAGCTGGTTGAGGTTTTACGTGACCAGATAAAGATTAAGCTGTTTATGCATTCTTGTGTGGTCTTTTGCTGTGAATTGTTTTATTTACAGTAAGTTACACCCCATATTGCTGCTCACTAATGTCCTCTATCTGAAAAAAAGAAAACAAACCCCAAATCAAAACAAACTTTTTAGAACAAATCCTCTGTGCCACAGAGTTATTTGGGATCAAAGCTATTTTACTAAGCCTGGGAATCTTCCTCTACTTCAATCAGATTAATATTAATATTTATATAGACTTTTTGTATTGCCTTTTATACAGGAGATATTAAATTTGATATAACTAATGGCACTGCACTCCAGAAGTAGACATATACTAATTTTGTAAATTGCTTCCCATAAACTGATAGATAGAGAATATCTGGCATTAAAAATATTTTTGCATTTTCTGACTCCAGATCAAAAGTCCAATGAAAATATGTCCAGCCCTAAACACCAAGTACATGTAAAATTCACTTTTGGTTGAGTCTGTAGATGGAATTAAATTATCTGAATGAAATCCAGGTCGTCATTGCACTGCACTACTGCTTTCTCTCCCATTGGAGGTTATTTTCTCTGCATAAAACAATTAAACTTTCAAAGTGAAAGATGACATTAGGGTTAAAACGAACACTCCAGTTAATACTGGAAACTCAGTACATCACAAAAGGATAGAAAAAATGAATGAATTTTGATTGGGTCGCAATTTTAACAGAATAACATAGCTAAAGCTTTAAATGAAGTGTCTTTTAAAGACAGCATAAAAGAGAAGCTTCTAAAATAGAATTAAAGGAAATTTGCAGACTTTACATATTCATATCTGTTGCTGTGAGACTATCTTGGTAAAGAGTTTCTAGAACATTCTGTGTCTTTATAATTGTTTAGAAATACATTAGTTCAATCAATAGAAACAATACATGAATAATGCATTGAAAATATATAATAGCAAAAACACATTTACTTGGAGTTTAAAGTAGTTGCACTATTCATTCAATTAGAGGGCATTCTTCATGCCAACATTTGTGAGAGAAACAGGCTATGAGAGGCTGAAGAAAGGAAAGAATGAAAGGCTGAAGACAGGAAAAAGCTTTGATTATTTGTCACCCTAATGATTAACTAGTGAAATTTCAGTGTTGGAATCCTGACGTAGAAAATCTGATTCAGAAAAGTCAAATAATACAGTGTTCTTCACTTTATCAACTTTTCAGGAAACATAATTTTTTTTTGTTGGTTAATTAAGGATCTCGAACTATCAGTAATATGTAGCATTTTTTTATATGTGCCTAGGCTTTGATTAAAGTGGTTTTAATGTCAACAGTCTATAATTATTTTTGGCTGAAAAGACCAAATGCAACCTGAAAAGAAATGCATGCTGTGATTCTGTGATCTTTATTAGTACAATTACGGTTACATTTTTAAAATTGGCCCTCAAATACTTATAAAAACATAGAAAAAAGGCCTATAT
This sequence comes from Lathamus discolor, assembly GCF_037157495.1. Taxonomy (NCBI): domain Eukaryota; kingdom Metazoa; phylum Chordata; class Aves; order Psittaciformes; family Psittacidae; genus Lathamus; species Lathamus discolor. The sequence goes on along the minus strand of NC_088884.1, from coordinate 46,347,182 downwards.
GATCTTATGTGCTATGGATGTCTTTTGAGAAAGAATAGCTGAATTTACCCATGGATTCACTTCTCAGTTTCTGACAATTTTCTTGACATTAGTCTCATTAATTCAGAATGGGGTTGCCTGAAAATATTCAAGTGAAAACACATTCAGGCAAATTCATTATGTTTGAGGACTAAATGTTTTGTTTCAATCACTTATTAGACGGGGTTTTCTTGGAGGGTTGTTTGGTTTGGCAGTATTGATGGGGGGTAGCTTTCACGGCATTCAAAGTATCATATGCTTGGGTTTTCACTAAGTCCTAAAACCCCAAAGTTAGCTATGGATGTGCCTCTCTTTCCACTGAAAAATGTATTCTTTCACTGAACAGCATACTCTTCCTAGTTTCATTGCTGCTAAAACAACCAGGAGAAAGCATTTCAATGAAGAACTGTGGTATTCAAGGTTACCAAAAAAAAAAAAAAACAAACCACCAAAAGCCAAATCTGAAAGCAAGGAAATTTAAAACTTTAAAAAAAACCTTTTCTTTGGTCCAACTACTACTAAAAACAACAAAAAGCAATATTTCAAATAGTTATTTTGCTGTTCATAGCTCGAGGCTAGAAGCCTGTTCCAAAGCCTGTCAGTATCACTGATGGGACTTTCACTGACACAACTAAATTTTGTTGTACTGTCCTAAACTACTCCAATGAATAGAAGATGAAAACTTCTTTAAAGCAGGATTATTTGTACTTTTAAATTAAAATAAATTTCATTTTCATTAAAAAAAAAAAATGTTCATTGGTTTAGCACATATACTAAAAACTTACTCGAATAAAAATAGGATCACTAATAGACATATGCAATGGAATTTGATTATTTTTTTCCGTATGTGTACAGTATTTTGCTCCAGTTTGCTGTTGTAAGGTCTATATACATACATTTACTCTCTTTCAATCTGAACTGATTCACTCTTAAATACAGGTAAGTACCCCAGTGATAGGAGTTGATGTAGATGTTATGGCTGTTCCCACTCTAGAGGTTCATAGATCATCAGTCTACTCAATACTTTTAATTCATTCATGTAGGAACATAGCAAGGAGAATTAGCCACAGTTTCTCACATACAAAGGAAGTGCAAAATATCATTTTACATACAACAGATGTCTAAAGAAAAACAGCCAGTTGCACATTCATGGGGCTAGAAATCTTCATTTTTTTTTTTTTTAAATAAAGATAAAAACAAAATGATGTCACTTTCTTTCCTATAATATTATCTAGCTTAACATATTGCAAATACTGTGAGGCAAGATGCCTGCCACGTAAATTTGCAGCTCTTTTTCTTCATAACCATGTTGGGATTTTTTCCCATTAAATCAACAAATCTTCTAAAATAGTTTTTAACAGTTTCACTTCTGCACTTGTTCATGCTGTGCCCAGAGCTGAGGAACTCAAGGTATCCCTGAAACTAGCACTAAAGCAAAAACCATCTTTCACACTAATTTCCTCTGTACATGTCACTTCTCACTGTCCTCTTTCTTTTTGGCTTGAAAAACCCATAACATATTATCTTTGGCAATTGTTCAGTAACCGTAAGCAAAGCTTCTATTCCAAGCCTGTCCCTTGGTATTTGAAATTTACATGTAATTCCCAATCTTTCCATTACTGCTCAGAACACTTGCCAAAATAGGAGTAATGTATAAATCATCAAAATCAAAGTTGGGCCAAAAGCATTGTCAAGCATTTTTCTTTTGCCCCAAGTTTTAGGGTTGAAACTTCTAAAGAGAACAGCTTTAAATGTGTCTTCAGAGCTTGGCAGCTCTCCAGATATAACTAGGACTAGGAGTCTTAACATTAGGTACAGAGCTTACCTGGGGTAGAGGACCCTCACTTTTGTAGACATAAATAGTTGCTTTGTTACAAACTCTGTGGGAGATACTACACTTCTTGATATCTTTCTTTAAATTAGAAGTTTTAAAGAGGATAAAACCCAAGTTACTGATGGTGGTGGGTGTAGATATTTAGACCAGATGACCTTCAGAGGTCCATGTGGTTATGTGTTCTGACATTTATGATTTATCTGTAGAGGATTTACCAGTGGATGTTTGTAAGTGCTGTTTCTGAGTCGGAATCTATCTTTTTATGTCAAGTGACAAATCCTAGGAGGCCCTCTGAGTCTTAATTGCAGCTCCTAAGATTTCTCAAATTTTATAATTAAAAAAATATTTTTAAAAAGTGCCAGTGGTCAGCTAGATTTAATTCTTTATGAACTTCTAAGTACCTTCCACTGATCACACTGTTATATGTTTGGTCTTTATTCCCATGCAAAGGTATAAATAAAACATCTACCTTTTGAAAGAGCCCTTTATACTTTGTTACAGCACAAAAAACACCTGGGTATGACTAAAATATGTGAAATAGGTCTTAATGAGCAAGGTGAAAGAGAATGGGTTTCTACTGTCTAATGTTAAATTTTTCTTGTACATTTTTATCTCTAGAAATCAAGCTTGTGTTCACATCATTTTATGCCATTTTAGCAATTTACTTTCCATTAGTTCAATGTCTATGCATCTAACCACAACCTGATGTTAATTAAAATCTGATTGACAGAACTTATACAGGCAAGTTTTCCCAATGTCTAAGACAAACCCGTGAGTTGCACTGGTTCAGTTAAATGTGGTAATTGTCCAAGTTTTCTTATATGATTGAATCTGTCAAGTGAGTTGGGTTTTCCTACTTCAGACTGACATGGCAGGATTGATTTTCTTTGAAGCTTAGGGTCATGATTCTACACATAAACCAGCATGGCTGATGTTTGTACATCGTGCTTCGGCTGGTATGATATGGCTTTTACATTTAAGGTTCTGTTCTACTACTCTGAAGAGTCACCCCTCTGCCCCTTACACTGGCTGTAATGATATCCTTGAGAGTCACAGCAGGAAAGGGACAAAGACATATTTTTTTCAAAGGATTTTTCAAAGCTCTTGTGACACTCTTGATTTTATTGCATATGTATAATTATCAACAATGTGTCATGTCAACATGTGAAAACAAAGTGTTAGCAATAAGCAAAAACAGTTTAGGATGTGCAGTCTATTTCTATTTCTATAGTTTTCCCCTAGTTCAATATCCGCAGTTCTGCTTCAAGATGTGGACAAAGCAGGAAGCAAGGGTGGCCCATGCACAGGTTGTGTCTTCACTATCAGTACAAAGTCTGGGCACTGCAAACAAAGGTGGGTGCTGATGACAGGATTGAATGACAGCCCCAGAAAGGGTGAGGGGATGACTTAAGTCAATCATCCCTCCAGAGTCCACCCAGGGCATCTAACCAGCAGGAGTAGGAGACAGGTTATAGCAGATGCAGTATAGGTCCAAGATCCAACAAAAGGCTGGAAGCAGGAACACCTCTGACTGATCATGGGAGGTTTGCTTGGTCAGGCATGAGCTGAAATGAGGCTCATGGGCCATGAGGAGAAGTGTGGGTGCTCAGAAAAATTATCTGTGCACTCAAAGCTCTGACAAATATCTGCTCCTATTTCTTGTGGTTAGAAAAGTGTTCATAAATCGTAGAATCATAGAATAGTTAGGGGTGGAAAGGACCTCAAGATCATCTTGTTCCAACACCCCTGCCATGGGCAGGGACACCTTACACTAAACCATGTCACCCAAGGCTTCATCCAACCTGGCCTTGAACACTGACAGGGATGGAGCACTTACAACCTCCCTGGGCAACTCATTCCAGTGCCTCACCACACTCAGAGTAAAGAACTTCTTCCTTATATCCAATCTAAACTTCCCCTGTTTAAGTTTTAACCTGTTACCCCTTGTCCTGTCACTACAGTCCCTAATGAATAGTCCCTCCACAGCATCCTTATAGGCCCCCTTCAGGTACTGGAAGGCTGCTATGAGGTCCCCATGCAGCTTTCTCTTCTCCAGGCTGAACAGCCCCAACTTTCTCAGCCTATCTTCATACGGGAGGTGCTCCAGTCCCCTGATCATCCTCGTGGCCCTCCTCTGGACTTGTTCCAGCAGTTCCATGTCCTTTTTATGTTGAGGACACCAGAACTGCACACCATACTCCAGGTGAGGTCTCAGGAGAGCAGAGTAGAGGGGCAGGATCACCTCCTTCAACCTGCTGGTCACTCTCCTTTTGACGCAGCCCAGGATACAGTTGGCTTTCTGGGCTGCGAGCACACACTGCCAGCCCATGTTCATTTTCTCATCAACCCACACCCCCAGGTCCTTCTCCGCAGGGCTGCTCTGAATCTCTTCTCTCCCTAACCTGTAGCTGTGCCTGGGATTGCTCTGACCCACGTGTAGGACCTTGCATTTGGCATGGTTTTAGGATCTCAAAAAGGGAATTGCTACAACCAGCATCCTGAGGAAGGAACTGCCTAAAATAATGCAAAGGGGAAAGCATGAGTCTGAGTCTTAAGCTGCAGTCCTGTCTAGAATTAGATGCCTTCCTCTGTGTGTACAGATTTTAGTTTCTCCAGTTGCATTCAGTCCTTGGTCTCCCATTCCTCCAGGTCAGAAGACTCCAAACACTTTCATTTTTGTTATGAGAGCTCCCACTAAGTTAAAGAGCCCCAACTGGAGCTATTTAGCCATGGGCTTCATAACTAAATCTTATTGCCACCCTAACTCACCACCCCCACAGCCATATTTTACATATCACAGTTTTGCATTTCTAGGTCCAAAGTGGGAGAAGATAGGAACAGGAAGTGTTAAGTCCAATCTAAGATGCAGAAAGATATAAGAGACTACTGTTTAGGCTTGGAGAATATCTCTTGTCCATAGATATTTCAAATTATTAGTATTTAGGAGAGAAATAGAGAAGTCATGCAAACCCGGTCAGAGCTCAGAAGCATGTGGAAGTGGCCATCAATTTGAAAACACAGAATAGTCAGGCTTTTCACTAGAAAACAATAAGCAGTGTAAGGTAGCATAATTTACACAGTACTAATCTTTGCAGTTTTGATCAAAAGTTTACAACATTCCATAAGTTCTAAATATATTTATTCAAAGTAAATGGTGCTTAGAAGTCCCTACTGAAATTTATCCATTTGTTAGAGTTGCCCTGGCTGAACCTCTTTTTTCCCTGTCAAATGCTCCGACTCACTCCACCTTCCCTAAAATCCCGTGAGATTTTCTGCGACAGCTGAGGAAAAAATGTGTTTTATGTTATACTAAATATTAGACTATTGTGTTTGTCTTTTTAAGTTTCCATTCCTTGCCAGATCAAATACTTGAGCTTACTGTAAATCAGAAGTGTGTATTTTGGGGAAGCTGAAACGTACAAATGACAAGTTGGAGAAATGCACTATGTCAGCAAACTGTTCATCCTAAAAGTTGCACTTAGCTTAAATCCTCTGCTTGTCATCATCTATTACAATGTACTACTATTTTTCTGTGGAATACAATGCCACAACAGTGAGGAGTCACAGGCATAAAATATATGTCCAGGCTGCTTCAAAAACAGGCTGGTCCCTGGTAGAAATTAGGGCAAGCAAAACCCTTTCGTAACATATGTTCAACTGCAAAGGACAACTGCAGCAGCCAGGAACAGCTGGAGCATAGGCTCACTGCTGTAACACCTCTCCTTTGCCACCTTCTCCTTTGGCCATGTCCCAACACCCTGCAGGCTGATCCAGGAAAGTGTTTAGTGCAGGCTTTGCCCCTTCCACTTCATACTGCCTATGATTTTCCTCTGGGGACAGCTCCAGGTGATTTATTGCTTCCTTGCATCAACAGAACTGCTACAAATTGAGCCTCAGAGACAAAATTAAGGGGGTTTGATAGGCAGTAATTCACATTGAAGTATTTGACAAAAAGGTCAGTGTTGTGCTGTTTACACTCATGTAAACTGGACACGATTCAAATAGCAAGTTACTAATTTCCAAAAAGGCAAAAACTTAGAAAGTCTTCTACTTTGAAAGAGGAGCCTAAGAAGATAATTACCATACTATTATCTCCTACCAACATTAAATTCATTGTTAGGAACTTCACAAAGGGATATAAGAAGAGCACACACATTTAAAAATAATGAACTGTAAGAATTCAAAGAAAGCTGCAGCACATTTTTTAGTGTTTATCCCACTCTAGGCTTCACATTTCTAAACAGAAACTTTTCATAAGATAATATAAGGAAAATGGTTTGTGTTCAGGCAAGGAAATAGTAAAGACAAGGACTTTTCTAGAAGAAACAGGTAGAGTTAGACTTATAAATCACCTGGACCAATACAACATATGGAGCAGAAAAAAGCACATCTCTTTTATAGGGCTACGTCTTCCTGACTCTTGGAGTTACATTACATAAATGGATTAATTTATTTAGACTTAAGGAAATATTCTAAAAAAGTCATTCACAAGGAGATATTAAGGATGCTTGATATTCACAATAAAAAAGAAATATGTCTCATAATTAAAACTTTATATGACAAGTGTCCTCATTTAGGCTGTAACAGTTATCTTTCTTCCTAGCAGATGGTGCAGTGCTGTGTGTTGGCTTTAGTCTGAAAACAACGCTGATAACACACCAGTGTTTTAGTTTTTGCTAAGTAGCACTTAACATTGATCAAGGGTTTTTCATTTTCTCATGCTCTGCCAGTGAGGAGGGGCACAAGGAGCGGGAGGAAGCAGAGGCAGGACACCTTAACCAAACTCTACAAAGCGGTATTCCATACCACAGCATGTCATGCCCAGTGAATAAACTGGGGGAGTCACTGGAAGTGCCATATCGCTGCTCAGGTCATCTGTATATCGGTCAGCTGGTGCTGAGCAATTGTATTGTGAATTGCATGCAACCATGACAGCAAGAAAACAGCTATAACAATAAAATAGCTGGTTTGAGCATACTCAAACATTAATAGCTATTGAATTCATAGGTTAAAAATTGGATCGGCAAAATTCAAAGTTCTTACCACATGTTATATAAAGATTTATCATAATAAAATAAATTGAAAAATAGTTAAGATTTTATAATGTTGGAAAAATACAATGAGAAATTGCATCTATACACAAAACACAATTTGTAAGTGTGGTTAAAATCTGACTCTCATTAGCTAGAGATCCTAAGGTTACATTTTCAATCTTTTGTAAGGCAAGAATAAAATCCTTGAATACTCTGGAATTATTTCCTTGTTTATTTAATAAAAAAATGAAATAACACATTATAAATTGATCAAAATATTTTGATATCATGAAGTAGCAAAAAAGACCTTATTTCACAAGGAGAAAACAAAATATCAGGGGATCCCCACAAGATCATTTTCTGGGACAAAACATTCCATGGGAAAGCTTACAGAAAACTTTAAAGAAAATCAATGTAGGCAAAAATAACTAAATCTCCTATCAATTATATTGGGATAGTAGAAAATTTAACAAAAAGATTCTGTGGGAAAATATAAAAAAATTGCTTTTTCTTTCCCCCTAACTTTTCACAAAACAAATGCTATTTCATAAGGAAATATTTATAAGGAAACATTTCCTCACTAAGAAGGAGGTCAAACACTGGAACAGGCTTCCTAGAGAGGTGGTTAATGCCCAAAACCTGTCAGTGTTTAGGAGGCATTTGGACAATGCCCTTAATAACATACTTTAACGTTTGGTCAGACCTGAGGTGTTCAGGTAGTTGGATTAGATGTTCATTTTATGTCCCAACTGAAAATTATCTATTCAATTCTGTGCAATTCAACTTGATTTCATTCTATTTGATTCCATCTGATTGATTTAGATTTAAAAAAGTAGTGGTTTCATTTTCTTCAGAGTCAGGTGAATCCAACAAAGAGGGAGAAAGAGGCGCCTTGGCTTTTAAAATGTAACATACTTAAATCTAACATGTCTTTTTGTATTTCGAAGTTGAAATTTATGCTGGCTGGGACAGAAGCCATTGTACAATGAGTTTTCTTGAGTATACAAATGAGCTATTAATTCTGCCATTATAAATTTATCACCTACAACCACTTACTAATGCTTCTTGGTTTCTTTCAGAAGGTTTTTTTTCATCTATATATGTTTTATGTCAAAGGTAGCAATTAAACTATCTCTGACTCTGATTCTCTTTTAATTCTTTTACACTTAAACAGTCTGGCTTCTACTCCACTGAAAAGTAGCTCCAGCTTTCTAACACTATTGCTTTCTGGGGAGTTAGTATCCACTTGACAAGATCACAGTCAATTATAGTAGCTTCCCATCAGGCCACCATTAGTTGGAATGGTAAAAATGATAAAACATCTCTCACAGAAAGACAAGTTGAAAATCTTGCTGCTCTTCCCTCTAAATAGCATCTAGATCAGTTAAGAATTTTAACTATTAGAACTTTTCTGTAGGGATACGGAAATGAAGACTTTTAATCCCATTAAATAAGGATCTTAATGAAAAAATGTTACAGAAACTTTAAAATCTCTTCATGTTTCATTCAATTTTAGAAGGAAAGCTTGTCTAACCTAATTTTATTTCTTGCGTCTCAGTTCTGTACTGCTAATTGTAAGGCCCCCATATGACTCAAATTGCAATTTTAACCGTATCAAAATAAGTACTAATATTTACTTTTATGTCTTTATTGAACTGAATCAACCTAAAATCAAATAAAGGAATTTGAAAGTGTGATAATTGTTTTGATTGTAGTCCCAGTAAATGGGACTTTGCCATTACCCACAGCAGTCTCAGTCTTTGTATGGGCCTGCAGGTTCCTGAGTGTAAGCTCTCAGGACTTGTCTGGGCTTGTCTTGGCCTGACCTGGTTTCACCTTATTTTAACCAACATTCCCTTGCCAAGTGACTATTGCCTAGCCTGTTTTAGCTAAAAACCTGTGAATATCTTATGACAAAGTGAGTGCAAAGCAAACAATATCTGTTTGCATCCCCTGAGATGGCAGGAACCTATTCCAGACATTGAGGGTAAAGAACAAGAAGGAATCAGCCCGCATAAAGTAAACATGTAGAAGGAAACCCAGGGAGATTCTGAGTGTGATGTGGAAGGAAGCTTCTACACCACACTTCTCCCATACAGATGAGATAGAAGTCACCATATGAACTCCCAGCAGACCTGTGTTCTTCTTTTTTCCCAAAATTTGTCTCAAATACTTAAATTTGGAGTGAAAGATACTGATGCTAGAGTAGAACTGGTTTATTAGTGCTCAGAAATTTCTGGAAATATGTAGAGTTTGGGAAGAGTGCTGGAGTTGGTCTTAATTTTTAATCTCTCATTGGTGAACATAGATCAGTTATTGCAGTCAGTTTTGAGTCAGCTGGCAGATTTCAGGTTACATGGCAGTGGTTTGATAATAGCTCCCTTTTTTCCCACAACATTTTATTTGCTGGAGTCATATAAGCAGTAATGATAACTTCCTTGGTAAATGTATTTTTACAACTGTTCCATTGCTAATTTTCAACACTGCTTAATGAACTACACAAAAAAACCCCACACCTTTTTAAATAAATTTAATTTGGTTAGTCATAATTCTTCAAATGTCAGTTTCTTTTTTATTCTCAACCTTGTCTTCAATCTCTGTTATGGAGAAATAACCTTTGATCAAAGCCACTAAATTAGTTTTCAGAATCATTTTACATTCTTGTTCCTTTCATAGTTATATTTTGTTAAGGACAAATGACCAAATAATCACAGATAGATAATAGAAGTCTCAAATTTGTTGGGCAAAGAAGAAATTCAGAGTGGCCCTGTGGAGAAGGACTTGGGGGTGTTGGTCGATGAGAAAATGAACATGAGCCAGCAGTGTGTGCTCACAGCCCAGAAAGCCAACCATATCCTGGGCTCCATCAAAAGGAGTGTGACCAGCAGGTCGAAGGAGGTGATGCTGCCTCTCTACTCTGCTCTTGTGAGACCTCACCTGGAGTACTGTGTGCAGTTCTGGTGTCCTCAACATAAAAAGGACATGGAACTGCTGGAACAAGTCCAGAGGAGGGCCACGAGGATGATCAGGGGACTGGAGCACCTCCCGTATGAAGATAGGCTGAGCAAGTTGGGGCTGTTCAGCCTGGAGAAGAGAAGGCTGCATGGAGACCTCATAGCAACCTTCCAGGACCTGAAGGGGGCCTATAAGGATGCTGGGGAGGGACTATTCATTAGGGACTGTAGTGACAGTACAAGGGGTAATGGGTTCAAACTTAAACAGGGGAAGTTTAGATTGAATATAAGGAGAACGTTCTTTCTTGTTAGGGTGGTGAGGCACTGGAATGGGTTGCCCAGGGAGGTTGTAAGTGCTCCATCCCTGTCAGTGTTCAAGGCCAGGTTGGATGAAGCCTTGGGTGACATGGTTTAGTGTGAGGTGTCCCTGCCCATGGCAGGGGGGTTGGAACAAGATGATCTTGAGGTCCTTTCCAACCCTAACTATTCTATGATTCTATGAAATAAGTACAAGAATTTGTGATTTTAATTAATTTTGACAGATATTATAGGATTATTTTTTGTTCTTCACCTTGCATTCAAATACCTGAGCTATGAGGCAATATTATTTTAATTTGTGACACATATATCTGTTTATATTTTTAAAGAGCTAGGTGTTGTTTCCTCCAAACATCAATCAGCAAATTCAATACTTCCAGAACAAATCTATTCCTTGAGAGAGGACGCCTGCAACACCGGAGCGGAGAGGGGAGAGATCAGCGTCCAGGAGCCTCACCTCAGAGCGACAAGAGCCACTGAGGAGGGAGCCTCAAGTCCTCAACAGGACTTGCCCAGGACTCGGAAGCTCAGCTCCCGCGAGGGGCTGACTCACAGGGGGCGGAGCCAAGAGGAGTGGCACCAGCTGGGAGTGGCTAAAAAACCTTCCCAGGGAGCGCGGCGACCAGGAGCGCGGCGAACAGAGCCGGCAAACAGAGAGCGTCGAGGCAGAGGGTCGAGGCAGTTTGCGCGGCAAACAGAGAGCGTCGAGGCAGAGGGTCGAGGCAGTTTGCGCGGCAAACAGAGAGCGTCGAGGCAGAGGGTCGAGGCAGTTTGCGCGGCAGTTCGCGCGGGCAGGCGAGCGGGCAGGGAAGCGTTCCATCCGCCTCATCGAGAGGACTCGCCTGGAGTACAGGAGGGGGAAGGAGTGCTGAGGGACGTAGACGGATTCATTGACCAGATAGATCATGGTTACAACACGATCGAAAGCTGTAGTGAGTATTAATGTGGGTATCCAGACTGAGCCTTCCTGCAGACATGCAGCTGTGCAGGTCTCTGGCTGCAGCGAATGCCTGAGCCTGGCACTTGTATTGGAGGGAGCCAGTGATACTGCTTGTGTTCGCTGTGAGCAAATAACTGACCTGCTCAGGCAGGTGGCTGAACTGAGGGAGGAGGTAGAAAGGTTGAGAGCCATTAGAGAGTGTGAAAGTGAAATAGATTGGTGGAACCACACCCTAAGGCAAGGGCAGAGGGAAGTGGTTCAACAAGCTATGGATCCCCTTCCCTCCTACCATCAGACAGAAGGAGAGAGCTTAATGGACAAGGATGGATGGAGGGAGGTTCCTCCTCGGAGAGGTAAGCGAAAACCCTCACAATCCCTTCCTCCCTCCCAGTTGCCCTTGAATAACAGGTACGAGGTCTTGGAAATTCAGGGCCAGGTGAATGGAGATGGTGAGGCAAATCTATCTAGTGAGTCACCCAGGGCTAGTCACTCACCCACATGCCTCAGAACTTCCCCAACCAAGAAGAAAAGAAGAGTAATTGTGGTGGGTGACTCCCTTCTGAGGGGAACAGAAGGGCCCATTTGTCGACCGGATCCACCACACAGGGAGGTCTGCTGCCTGCCTGGGGCTCGGATTAGAGATGTTAAAAAGAAGCTCTCTGAACTGGTGCAGCCGTCTGACTACTACCCACTGCTGGTTTTTCAGGTTGGCAGTGACGAAATTATTACGAGGAACGTAAGGGCAATGAAGAGAGACTACAGGGCCCTGGGACGGCTGGTTAAAGGGTCTGGAGCGCAAGTGGTGTTTGCCTCCATACCTGTTGCAAGCGAGGGTGAAGGGATATATAAGAAGACTCTGCAGGTTAATGTATGGCTACGTGACTGGTGCCAAAGGCAGGGGTTTGGGTTTTTCAGTCACGGGCTGCTGTATGGGACACCTGGTTTGCTGGTGACAGGCGGGATACACCAGTCCCAGAGAAAAAAAAGGGTTTTGGGGCAGGAGTTAGCAGGGCTTATTGACAGGGCTTTAAACTAGTTAGGAAGGGGGGAGGGGATTTAACTGGGCCTGTTGGGGACAAGCCCAAGAGGAACATGCTAGGGATTGAAGGATGGCGGGCTAAGGAGGACTATCAATCTCTTGTTTCACTTGTGGGAAAGGATAGCTCTTTAGACCCTGTCCCGCAGGGGAAAAAGAGTACTAGGACTGGCTCCCTGAAATGCCTGTACACCAATGCACGCAGCATGGGGAATAAACAGGAGGAGTTAGAAGTCTGTGTGCGGGCTAAAGGTTATGATCTAGTGGCGATTACAGAGACATGGTGGGACAGTTCACATGACTGGAATGTGGTCATGGATGGCTATGTCCTTTTTAGGAAAGATAGGTCAGCGAAGCGAGGTGGTGGAGTTGCTCATTATGTGAGAGAGCAACTAGAATGTATTGAGTTCTGTCCGGGGTCGGATGAGGAGCAAGTGGAATGTCTGTGGGTACGAATCAAGGGGCTGACTGGCACGGGTGATACAGTTGTGGGGGTCTATTACAGACCTCCTGATCAGCACGAAGGAGTTGATGAGGCTTTCTACAGGCAACTGGAAGTAGCCTCGCGACTACATGCCTTAGTCGTCGTGGGGGACTTTAATTACCCCGATATTTGCTGGAAGACTCACACAGCCAGTCATTCACAGTCTAGGAGGTTCCTCGAGTGCATTGATGATAATTTCTTAATGCAAATGGTGGACGTACCAACTAGGGGAGCAGCGTTGCTAGATTTAGTACTCGCCAACAAGGAGGGTTTGGTCGAAGTGGTGACGGTCAATGGCAGCCTTGGCTGCAGTGACCATGAGATGGTGGAGTTTAGGATCCTGTGTGGGAGGAATAGAATACCTAGCAAAGCCACAGTTCTGGATTTCCGAAGGGCCAACTTTGGCCTCTTCAGTCAACTGCTAAGGGAAGTCTCATGGGAAAGTGTACTAGGCGGTAAAGGGGCTCAAGATAGTTGGTTAGCATTCAAGGACCGCTTCTTCCAAGCTCAGAATCGGAGCGTCCCAATGAGTAGGAAGTCAAGTAAGGGATCTAGGAGACCGGTGTGGTTAAACAAGGAGCTGCTGGGCAAACTCAAGTGGAAAAGGAGAATCTATGGATTATGGAAGGAGGGGCTGGCCGCTTGGGAGGAATATAGGACAGTTGTTAGAGGATGTAGGGAGGCAATTAGGACAGCTAAGGCCTCCTTGGAACTCAATCTTGCTAGTCGGGTTAAAGACAATAGAAAGGGCTTCTTCAAATACATAGCAAATAAAACTAAAACAAGAGGCAATATAGGCCCACTGCTGAACGAAGTGGGTACCCTGGAGACAGAGGATATAAAGAAGGCAGAGGTGCTGAATGCCTTCTTTGCCTCTGTCTTTACTCCTGCAGACTCTCCCCGAGGGCCCCGGATTCCTATAGCCCCAGAAGGAGTCAGGACAAAGGAGGAGTTTGCTTTGGTAGATGAGGATTGGGTTAGGGATCAGCTATGCAAACTGGACATCTGTAAATCGATGGGTCCGGATGGAATGCACCCACGGGTGCTGAGGGAGCTGGCGGAGGTCATTGCTAGGCCACTTTCCATCATCTTTGGTAAGTCGTGGGAAATGGGCGAGGTGCCTGAGGATTGGCGGATGGCAAAGGTCACACCAATCTATAAGAAGGGCAAGAAGGAGGACCCGGGTAATTATAGACCGGTCAGCCTTACCTCCATCCCTGGAAAGATGATGGAACAACTTATTCTTGACTCCATCACTAGGCATATCAAGGATGAGGGGGTCATTAAGAACAGCCAACATGGTTTTATGAGGGGGAAGTCATGTATGACCAACCTTATAGCCTTCTATGAGGAAGTGACTAGGTGGAGGGATGATGGTAGAGCGGTAGATGTGGTTTTTCTTGATTTCAGTAAGGCATTTGATACTGTCTCACACAGCATCCTCATAGATAAGCTGAGGAAGTGTGGGCTTGACGATCAAGTAGTGAGGTGGATCGAGAACTGGTTGAAAGGAAGAAGGCAGAGAGTTGTGGTCAATGGCGCAGAATCTAGCTGGAGGTCTGTGACTAGTGGAGTTCCTCAGGGGTCGGTGCTGGGACCGGTGCTGTTTAATATTTTCATCAATGACCTGGATGAGGGAACTGAGTGCACCCTCAGCAAGTTTGCTGATGACACAAAACTGGGAGGAGTGGCTGACACACCAGAGGACTGTGCTGCCATTCAGCGAGACCTGGACAGGCTGGAGAGTTGGGCGGGGAGAAACTTGATGAAATTTAACAAGGGCAAGTGTAGAGTCTTGCATCTGAGGAAGAACAACCCCATGTACCAGTACAGGTTGGGGGTTGACCTGCTGGAAAGTAGCGAAGGGGAAAGGGACCTGGGGGTCCTGGTGGATAGGAGGATGACCATGAGCCAGCAATGTGCCCTTGTGGCCAAGAAGGCAAATGGCATCTTAGGGTGCATTAGAAAGGGTGTGGTTAGTAGGTCAAGAGAGGTTCTCCTCCCCCTCTACTCAGCCTTGGTGAGGCCGCATCTGGAATATTGCGTCCAGTTCTGGGCCCCTCTGTTCAAGAAGGACAGGGAATTGCTTGAAGGAGTCCAGCGCAGAGCCACAAAGATGATGAAGGGAGTGGAACATCTCCCTTATGAGGAGAGGCTGAGGGAGCTGGGTCTCTTTAGCTTGGAGAAGAGGAGACTGAGGGGTGACCTCATCAATGTTTACAAATATGTGAAGGGTAGGTGTCAGGATGATGGAGCTAGGCTTTTTTCAGTGATATCCAGTGATAGGACAAGGGGCAATGGGTGTAAACTGGAACATAGGAAGTTCCACGTTAACATCAGGAAGAACTTCTTTACTGTAAGAGTGACAGAGCACTGGAACAGGTTGCCCAGGGGGGTTGTGGAGTCTCCTACACTGGAGATATTCAAGGCCCGCCTGGACAAGTTCCTGTGTGATGTACTGTAGGTTACCCTGCTCTTGCAGGGGGGTTGGACTAGATGATCTTTTTAGGTCCCTTCCAACCCTTGGGATTCTGTGATTCTGTAAATCCATATATGTAGTTACAGAATAAATATACAAAATATTATCAGGATAAGAAAGGATGCCAAGAGGCATGTGTGCTCTTTCTCAGAGTTACACCCCTGTCTTGTAAATCCTTTGCATAATTTGTATGATATTTATATTAAAAATCTTTCCTGCATCCGTAATGTGTTTGAAGAAGGAATATAGCTAGTTTTTATTAAACTATAAAAATAATACTCTGTATCATCTGATTTCCATATCAAAAGCTGCCAGTAAATTCAGTATCAACCAGCATTCTATATTGTTTATTAAATTAAAATGATAGTATCACCAAAAGCATAAAAAAAAGAAAGCATGTAAAATAAAGTATAGCTTCAGCTACTTGCAAACAACAAAAGCTGTAGGAACAGCACCTTTCCAATGATTCGAAAAACTCTCTGTAATTTTCTTCTGTGTCATGCAGGTCAAATCAAGGGTCTTTTGGGGTCACCTGCCATCTGCTCAAAGCAGGCACAACTAGCTCCAACTTTGAATTTTGATTAGTTGTTCTATACCTTGACTAATTAAATATAACTACAATTTTTTTACCTCTTCTTCTTAACTATGTGCTGTTACTACAGTCTTGCCATTATTTTTCTCCTTTTCTCTAATTTCTTCTTACACAGCATTAGAAAACAGGCTTTAGAAAAAGTTTTAACAAGAACAAGCTTGTGTCTTAAAATCAATGAAAACAAATATTATCACATAATCCTCAAAGTATTCTTTAACATTAATTAAAATTATGCATTTTGTTTGTTTGTTTTTCTCTGCAGAAGCATAAGATTACTTTCTAATAAGAAAAATGTTTTCAGTCTATTGGGTCCTTACAGAGATTTCTTTTGATCCCACATAAAAAGGTTTTATACAAGATCAGGGGGATATTAGGGAAAGAATATATTTCCAATACGAAAAGGAAGTGCAACTGTGCAGTACTTTCACCTGACAGGTTTGTTGTTTTCTGATTTGCAGCTACATGGAAGTTATTGTACAATAGAAGTAAATGTGCCTCCTTACTTTATTTTTCAAAAGATGTCCCTTATGAAAATATCCATCCCTGGAGGGCAACTTTCAAATGCAAATGTATTTATTTCTCCTTCTAGATGTCATCCCAACACAGGCATCTTTCTGATGCCTACTGTCATGAATGAGAATGTATAAGTAAGAATTAACAATATGTTATTGTGAAAATGTTTTTCATATGTCTTTTCAAAGTAACAATTAAAATGAGAGTTCTATTTGCTGAATACTGTGCAATTATTTTTGCCTGTTTGTTTTGCCTTTTATTGCAAATAAAACAGGCATGCTTTGCTCTTTTTTTCTATTTTCTAAGCTGTATAGTGTATATAGTTGATTATTTATTTAAGTCAGCCATCTCCATTTAATAATTATTTTCACAGCATCATTGTGATTGCTACAACTAAGTATCAATTAGTCAACAAGCGATAAAAATGCAGTTATTTATAATTTATTCCGTCTATTTGATTCACAGTAGTACCAGTGCACTACCTCTTTCTGGACTAAAAAAATGTTTGCCTTTAAATACCAAATTCTAGGTTACAGCTTCCTGGTTCCACTGTATCTTTCAGGCATTACCACAAAAAGACCTTCTAACTGAAATATTTAATAGTTTACGTCTGGATCATGAACCTCCACTTACTCAGCAAAGAAGAGTCAGCAAATGAGGTTTCAAGAGAAAATATAAAAGAAGTCTTGGAGTTTGTTTATGAAAAGGATCATTTTATTACTTTGAAAATAAAAGAGATGATAGAGCAAACGTAGCTATACAGCTAGTCAAATGTTTTACACTGTCTTTTGTTTATTTGCCTGTTAAGATTAAATAAAACTTGCTTGCAGTGAAGCGTTCCTGTAAAAAAAGCAACCAAAAATCAAACCAATTATTTTCTAAAACATTCTGTTTTGAAACCAGATTTGATTTCTAGATTATTTGAGCAAAGGAAGTTGTCCAGAAGTGAAAATTTTTTTACTTTCTTCATTCTTTTTTTAGTAGTAGGGGAAATACTTCATACAGAGTTACAGAATAGATGAGGTTGGAGCTCAGCCCCCTGACCAAGGCAGGGTCAATAGAACAGGTTGCTTAGGGCAGTGTCCAGTTGGATTATGAGTAGTTCCCAGGATAGAGATGCACAGCCTGTCATTACCAGGGCAATGTGGTGCAAGGTTTGATCACCCTGAGAGCAGAAATGTTTCTTTTTTTGTTTAAACAGCATTTCGTGTATTTCAGTTTCAGACAAGAGGGCCATTGCCTCGTCCATTCGCTGCGCATCACTGACATGGTCCCCCTTAGTCTTCTATTTTTCCTGTTCTCTTTTACAGATGCAACTCTTTCAGCCTTTCCTTGTGTGTCAGATGCTCTGGTCCCATAGTCATCTTGTGAACCTTCACTGGAATTACAGCAGTGTGCTCCTGTCTATCTTGCACTGTTTGTTTGCACAGTCTGAAATCCCTAATATTGTAAGTCTTGTATTTCCCTAATTCTAGGAAAATGCTGTCTGTGTTTCTTCTCCTATACACTCCATTTTCCTTCCTTTACTGCTACTGAAAATGTCCTCTGAGGAGTAAGTCTTTAATGATGAAAAGAGGTAAAGGACAAGATTTTCTATACAACTTGTCTCCCTCACTAACGCAAATGCAATAAAAATCTGTTTTTATCCTTTTTACCTCTCTTTGGATCAATAATTTTATAGGTAAAAAACACACTGTACAAAGTGACAAAGGATGTTTCTTTTCAATATTTCTCAATATTTTAATATTTTTTCTTTTCAATATTTCTCAATTAATTAAAATAAAAATGCTATCCTTTTTCTTTTATTGCTTTAGGAAGTATTTGTTTATTCCTTTTAGGATTGTTCCACTTCTTATTCCTTTGTATTTATTTTGTATTTATTTTGTTTTGCCTGTTTTTTTTATTTTGTTTTCCATTTTTTCTCTTGATCTCCCACCTCCTCCTGAAGCAATCAAAAGCAAGAAGCAGTTATCTGCAGGAAACTTGCATATAAAAGACTTATTAAACCAAATACAGGGTTTGAGAATTATCACATCCATCAGCCTAATTGCATACATTTTGATGCCTCTGACATGTCTTCTTCATGTACACAATCTACCTTCAAATCCAAAGATATGGAAGAGGTACAAAACCCATTTCAGCTGTGTGAGAATTGGAATTCTTTATAGAATGTAAATTTTGTATGTTAAAGTACATTATTTTCCACATTATATCTTCCAAAAAGTTTAGTCTTTAAAAATTATTTTTAATTTCCCAAAACAGTGTTGTGGTGAATAGTTGTAGTAATTTTGAGATTTGTGTCCTTTGAGATCTTTTTCATATTGAGTATTGAGTGTTTCATATTAACTTTCCAAATTTAGCTACAGTGAAAAGAGCTCAGTGGACTTCATTGTACAACAGGACTGTTTTTTTGTGGTGTTACTAGCCCACCATTTGCTAACATGAATTTGCCATCTCAAAAATATTTGTTTTGCTCCTCAGATGTGGAAACTCCAGATTTTTGTGGCGTCTCCATGATTCAGGGTCTTGGTTTTGTGCATTATAAGTAATTTCTTCACTGCCTATTATGATTTATTACTGTGAGAGGTGTTGAAAGTTAAGTCATGAAATCTGAAGTCTGGATTCAGACCAAAAACACTACAGGCATATATTTTGCACTAGGGATGCTACAAAAATAGGTCATTCTATTGCCAAATATATATGAAAAAGCCCTCCACGAAATGTTAACTGTCATAATTTCAGACTCTAAAGGTTAAGGACTTCTACACCATTGAGAGATGTTTAGCTTGGAGCTTACTTTGTTCCTTATTTTACACAGTGCCATAGTGCTCTGATCCTCTGTTCCTTTATTATGACGTATTTCCATTGTGTAAAATTCTAACAATAGAACTATAATGGCAAACAGAGTAAAAGAGTAAATAATATTTACAGTGTTTATACTGCTTTTTGTTTAAAAGTATTTGAATTGTTTGAAGAACAAAGTAAATTACTTCTACATAACTAAATTTAGGTTAGAGAAAGAAAAGAAACATTTGGAAATGAGACACTGACAATTATCTACTGCCTTCATGTAGGTCTACGTCAGAACCACAGAGTGCTATTTCAGATGCACACAGAATAATGTACCATCCATTCCTAAGTGTTGGTACACTATACCACATAATTTGTGTGGATGATATAGTCACACTTCAGCTCGGATAACAAGACATTTTGCAAAAGCAACATACGTTAAAATTTGAAATATAATTACTTTATTCACACAAGCCAGTTTAAGGCTGTTGAAAGCTCTATACAGTGTTTAATGAATTCTGAATTACTTGATTATGCAATGCAGCACACATTACAGGGTCAAAATTCTCTGATAGATTTTATAGTTAAGGAAGCATTCCAGATACTAATGTAGACCAAACACTTACATTCTTTATTTAGGTGAAAACCCAGAAAACTGTTAATCATCCCAACTCCTGTTCACACATTATTGAAATACACAAGGAAAATCTACAACATTTTTGTTGGAACTTGATTAATTTTGTTGTCTTTTAATTTATGACACAAACAGAAACAGAAGCGTTGCTATTCACATAAACTAGAGTAACATAATAAAAATTCAGGATTTGAAAATGTTTGTATCATTTTCGATAGCAGTTCAACACCTAAATACTTCTTCAAATGGACAAATGAAATTATTGCAATAACTACAATAAAATAATTTTGTGAAAATGATATTAAAATATTCACTTGTCCTTATATTTCTGATATATTATTTATTTCTATAATTCTTTAAAAATGTTTTGTAATCTTATTCTTACAGTCACTATTAATTTTTTTGGATCTAAAACAGAAGTGTTTTTTTCTTACACTTTTAAAATTTGCAACTAATGAAATAGAATACAGGGTTTTTTTAAAGTGCAGGGTATTTTAAGTGGTTACTCTTTATGACAAAATTAAAGTTAGTTGAAAAAGATCCCTTAAATGTGCAATATACTCCCAAGATTGTTGCAGCATGGGCATATAGAGTAGAAAGTAACTAAAGAACAAATGTTTAATCAGTCCCTATCTTCAGGAAAAATAACAAACCGAAACAAAACCACATATATACAAAAATCTCTCAATATTAATGACAATAATAAGATACTTGTAATTCAAAGAATATAGTGTGGGTGTGTGTATGTGTTGTTATGTGTGTCTGCATTTAATATTTCACATACATGCACATGGTTTCCAGAGATGTTTGTCTTTCTGTGTAGGAAGAATATTTGAGAAAATAAATTATTTTGGATTGTTAGAAAAGAAGCCTAAACTGGGAAAACAAAAATATCATAATCTTTGAAGGTACAGTGGAGTTTCCAAATATATTCTTCACTGAAAATCCTATTCTGAATGGTTGACATCTGCATGTTCTTTTGCTTTTCCAAGACAAGCACATTGTTTTATAGAAATAACTTTATGAACCCAGAAGGTCTTTTGTATAGCTAGCCTCATGGAAGATTTCTATATTATTTAAGAGTATTGAATTGTGCGTAGGGACCTTGAGGCTGCATTTGTATTAATATATTAAATAGTGACCAGAAATGTCATCTAGCCTTGGAATCTGATCATATGTAGTTTTAAATAAACAGCATGGTCCTTAGCAGACTTCTGGCCTGTATCAC
The DNA here is from genome assembly GCF_037157495.1 of Lathamus discolor. Lineage (NCBI taxonomy): Eukaryota > Metazoa > Chordata > Aves > Psittaciformes > Psittacidae > Lathamus > Lathamus discolor. Next base: position 46,326,329 of record NC_088884.1, on the reverse strand, counting down.
CCATTATTCTCCCAGCAGTTTCCAAATACAGCTACAACATTGCAGAGGTCATTCCCAGCAGGCAGTTTGAATGCGCTCACACTGTTTTAGAGGCCAAGATAGATTATTAACACCATGATAGGTTGTTCCAGGCCAACTGGCCTGAGCACCAGTGAGCATTCCTGGGCACACCTGGTGCATGTTAGCATAGCCACAGTCTCATAGTCCAAAGAGACATCCTTTCTGACTTTCATCTACTCTCAGTAGTGCACAAAATGTGTCTTCATCAATTAAATACAGTCATTTACTTACTATGTGCAATAAATTATGGTAAGTAGAGTGATTTTATTTTTGACCACTACGTTTCGAGTCTTCTTCACAGACTCTCATCTTGTTAAATGTATTAGTCCTGGTAAAGACTTCTCTCTCTCTTTGGAATAATCTTTCTCTCACCTCTGTAAACAAACAACAGCTACTTAAGAAGCAAAGTGTAATACTTAGTAAAGCTGTTTGTGTTGGTTTTAAAAAAGAAAATAATGATATTATACACCCTTTCCTCTCCACACCCTAAACCAGCATTTGCATTAATATATATGATTTTTTTAAATGTGTGAATATATCGTGACTTTTTTGCATGACAGGAAAGAAATTGGGTAGAAAATTTGTATATATATAACATCAGTCATTTCAGTTCTAGTTCATCATACAATCCAATAAGTAATCCCAGCCAATCTATAAATAAAAATGCATTAGAACAAACATGAAGTAGAAAATGTTGCCTTACATATTTTTTCTTCCCTATTCTGCTTTTGCCTTCTTTCTTCTTCCTTAGCAGTATAGCTGCAGTGTTTTGTGTGCTTTCCAAATAGAAAAATAGCTTGCATCATATTCAGCTGTCATCTTTATATGTCTCTCTCACACAGATACAGATGACTTCTATAGCTGTGAACTAAATTGGTCACAGAGGAGCACAGCACAGGCATATTGCTTGCAGCCCAACACCACATGCATTAGAATATTCTCCAGGGTAAGTCAGCTCTGGGGTTAGGAGAAGTGTTTTCCCCTTCCCCCTTGCACTCCAAGTGTTTGGAACTGGTTGGAGTAATGTTTGGCTTTATTTGGTTTATATGGAGATTTATTAGGGTGGGAAGTCCCCTTTTCCTAAAGTTTCAGTAAAACATGCAGTCACTTCTGTGGTTTCCCTGGATGTGTTGCCTGTTGTTATAGTATAGGTTGGGCTGCTGTGGATATTATATGCTTCAGCCCTGCCTGGTCATTATAGAAAGACATTTCCTCTTGAAGCAATAAAACAATCAGAAGACAAAGCATCTGCAAATACCTGAAACACCAAACTCAGTTAAGTCAAAAGGGATAAAGAAGGGAACATGAGCAACATCTATCAAGTACTACAGCAGCTCAGCATGCCTTTTAAATTAAGGCCTATATGCAGGTGCATTTGAAAAATGCCCCTTTCAAGCACAAGCTGTTTAAAGATAGGAGTTTGGATGTCACCTGTTCTTCTGTGGGATTAAATCTTTCCAGACTGCAGCTGAATCAACCGCCCTTACAATTATGTACTACAGGCTCATAAATCACACTGCTAGGGAATAACTGCATTGTCACCACTGATGTCACCCTCAGTTCTTTGAAAAAAAATCACTGTGACCATGTGCATGTATCCCTTTCTCTGGATACAAATTCTTCAAAGTTCTTCAAATAATAATACAAAAAAAATAAAATAAAATTACACTATCAGGAACATGTGACATTCTTAAAAGTCAAATACACCTTACCAGTTTTTCAGAATGTACTGTGTGTTTTATGACTGCAGAGCTATCCACTGCAAAGTTTTGTTCTGGCAGCAATTTATATTTTCCTCATGAAAATTTAAAGGCAATACTAGTGTTGGTTGCATCCTGACACTTTCCATGAGGATTGTTTTAATGGAATTAGTCACAAAAATTAATTAATTTCATTGTAGCTTAGTTAAACTCAATTAACTATCTATATCATATTCTTATTCAGCTTTAAAGTTATTTAAATAGAGTTTGGCTTAATACACTTTTAATGAAGATCTACAAGTATACATTAGTATTTATTTTGATAAATTTTAGATTGCAGTAGGAGCCATAGAGGGGCTCCTAGTTATGGCTAAGACCTTCACAATTAGCAAGAGAAAATTGAATCCTAGAAATTAAATTACATAAAACATGCTTTTAGTCTAAATTGCAAGGAGCCATAAAGGGATTTTAAACAGTTTCTGTAATATTGTTTCAATAACGTCATTATTTAGTTGGGATTATAGGCTTCTTTTCAAGGTCCCTCCAGAAAGTCTTTAATAGTTTTTATTAATATTTCAGGAATGGTTTGCATATTTCCCCCCCTCTCCCTAGAATTTTCCTATTTTCCAAACTTCTATCCTTTGAAAATTAACAAAATCCCATGGAAATGAGAGAAAAATCTATATGAAACCCAATTTTTATGAGAAAATAAGGAGAACATATGGACAGAAATGAAAAGAATAATAAAGAAGTAGCATTTACATGCATTACAGTTTATTATTATTATTATTATATGATGTTATATATATACACTATATATAATAATATATATCATTATTATTATAAGTTACTGCATCTTTTACAACACCTTCTAAGATATTTTACAGAATAGAGTATCAATACTCCGGCATGGTTGTGAAATATCTCAACAAGAAAATGTGTATTAAAATAATAATTAGAGCCTGAGGTTTTATACTTTTTTTCTGTTAGTCATCTGAGTTCAACAGAAGTTTACAGTGTAGGGACCAAAGTCAGTTTTTTCTCAAGTGGCTTTAGGTGCTCATATTTATGGGATATATGCTGAGAGACCTTTCAGGTTGGCATTTTTTAAAAATCAGAGCTATATGTTTGTTTCAAGATGGATGAAAATTCCTAGGATTTTTTTTTCCCTCAATCTTGACCTGAAAACTTTGCCTTTAAAAACATTACAAAGCTCTCAAATATGGAATAGATTATCTCCAATGGCTATCTAGATATGTATTACATGCTCTTTACTATAATCATAGGGTGATGGAGCTCCAAGTATAATACATTCAAGTACCCTGCATTATTCCTGATGAGGTTTCAAGAAAGTTGTACTGACCAGGGAACATCATGTTTCAGATGTGTCTGCTCTAGTTTTGGAGTAAAAGCAAGAATGTGTCTTGGTTAGAATGCTAATGTACAAATTGTTTTCTACTCAGTAAAAGGGAGGGCCCCTATATACAGTATACCTCCTTTACTAACAAGTGATGAATCTCCAGGGCCAAAAGCAGAAAAGTGTTTCAGCATAGCACATACCTGGAATACACACCATTCCAGGGCAGCACACACAAGCTTGCATCAGATTCTACACATGGAAGAACTGGAAATATTAATTGAGTATTATTATAGAGGTTATATCCCATCTTGATTTACATAGAGAGATTTGAGTCCAAACATAGCTGTCAGTCATGGAAATCCTTATACCAGGTTTCTGTGCATACAGTTACATAGGAGACTACAGAAAGTGCTCACAAATTCTACTCACAGGAAATTATGCCAAGAGCTGAAATTTTTAAGCACTTTTTTTTTTGCAGTGTAAAACCATTTTAAAGCTGATTATGTCCAGCAATCACTCTGTTCTAACAGAAATATACTGGGAGATTCTACAGTGGAATAAGGGTGTTCCAGCTTCCTGAGTTTCATCTCTTTGAATAGTTACATGAAACACTACTTTGTGTGACCATAGTCACCACATTTAAAAAAGAAACAAAACAAAACAAAACAAGAAACAAAACAAAGCTATCAGTTCTGACCTCCCTCTTCCTGTCTTTCTGCAGTGGCATGTTGCATTTAGTATGACATGAGTACTGCAGACCCTGTAATTGATCTGGCTGTGGCTCAGTGGCTTAATTGTGGATTAAGGTCAAAAGTTTGCAATGTCACTAACTTCTAAATGCTTCAGAACATAATTTTTGCCACTGAGCACCAGGGAGGATAATATGTAAAAATTAAATATTGGTATAAGAATGCCATAATTCTGAACTGATGTAAAAACTTGGATTTTTATCGAATTTCTGAGTAAAATAATACATATATAATAGACAAATATCTCTTTTACTAGTAAATAGAAAAATAGAATCCTACCAGGTTTATTTTTTTAAAGACATTTTGTGTTTTTAGTAGAAAATGAAGATGTATAGTGTACTCTATATTCAGCCTGAAAAAGAAAAGGACCACATTCCCTGTGAACCTTGCAGTTCACATATGTTTCCAGCACTCTATGCCCTTTGTGACATGTCACTCCTGATATTGGAAACATAGCCATGATGCCAACAAGTTACCTGTTTGAGCCAAAGCAAATGAAGTAGAGACATGGTCTGTCATTCAGAATCTAGGAGAAAAATGTGCTATGGATCTTTACCTGTTCAAGTGCTCCTATATCTCAGCACCTTGACTCATCCCAGTCCTTTTCTGTCATACTTAAACTGGGTTGAGGTAAGGTTGCTGGCATTAGGAACTCACTCTGTGTACACCATGAGCCACAAGCTACATATGTGCCACTGGGCAGCCTACAAGGTTTCTTGACAGATGATGCTAGTTTGTAGATGATGCTGTTGACTGTCTTTTCTTCTATTTTCTTCCCTAAAAAGCAATTTTAAAATGTTTATGAAATTTAGTATGAATTTTTAGTTGATAGCTGAGCTGCAGTCTTTTTCCCTTCTGCATTGTTTTACTTAAGTTTTCCTTCTTGATGCACAATTTTCCTGTTTTCCTTAGAAATTATTCTTGCTTTAGCTGAAATGTTTCCAGTATGTATGTTTTACAGAATAGTTTATAAAAGGTACAATATATCAGTATCAGAGTTACATAGTAAAAACTTAGTGCAATTATTGCACATACCTACACTCAAAGCACGTATTCAGTAAATTACTGGTGAAAAAAAATACACCAATAAAAGTTGAGTGAAACAAATTTTAGACCTGTTTAGAATCTTGCATAGTTTTAGCATTTTTGCAGAATTTTTGATCTGATTCACGTGGTAGATCATTAGTTTTGTCTACAAAGATTTTTTTATTTTCTATTAAGACTATACTAAACCACAAAACTAGATGATCTTGAGGTCCTTTCCAACCCTAACTATCCTATGATTCTATGATTCTATGATCTCTTCAGGATGCTATAATAAAATGGCGTTGTACGCACTCAGCAATTTTGTTGGACATTGGTCACACAATACCAAATCATGTTCGTGTTTCTTTTCTGTCTTCAAATATGGGACAGCTGACTGTGTGGTATAGTAGTAAGTTACCTTTGACTGCAGAAAGATTACCCAACTGCTAAAGCGGAATGCCCTTGTTCAAGAAACAATATCAGGAAGCAAAATCACGAGTTGCCTGGAATTAAGTTTTGTAGCAGACAGATGTACACATCAGTGACTAATATTTTGAATTCACAGCTCCTTACTAGAATAGGTCATGAACTTGGGAGGGAAAAGAAAGAATAGTTAAACAAATAGATTTGGAGTTTGCCTGGATTTGCTACTTGGAACTTAGCCTGCTGATTATTTTATTAGTCAGTGGATATTTCAGTGAGAGGGGATCATAAGAAAGATTTTAGAAGTCAGTGGAAGAGGGTAATATAATAGACTACATGTCTGTGTTTCATGAACTGCTTACATATGCTATGTCAGAAGTTTTAGCTCCTCACTACCCTGTAGATTTGACTTTCGGCAGTTTGAAGGAATTTTTTTCTTACTTCCAAAGCAGTTGTCCACAGCATCTGTGCAGAACTGGAAGCACAACAAGCAGGTTATCGTTATTAGGACCTTAACACCTGCTTAAAAGATCCCAAAGACATGACCTGGGTTGATGTGATATTTGGAAAGAGATCCATCTTCATAGAAAAAATATATATAATATGGCACTCACCTGGGCCAGTGCAGATGTTAGTAATCACATCAGCTTTATTACAGATGAGAAAATAGATTTTCTAAATTTCCAGCATGAGATTGTGCTAAAAAACAATCACTAAATCCAAAACTGAACAGTTCATGTGTAGTCACTGAAATCTTTCCATCAGGTAATTTAAAAATTATGATGTGTAGAATTGAGGTAATCTGAGAGTTTCATACACAGGAGGATATTCAGACAAATAATCAGAACATAAACCAGAGAAACAAAATGTGATATGATAATGACATCTTTATACAGCGTTGTATGGACATTAAAGAACAAAAATATGAAAAGTCTCTAAATAGTACTAATAGGGCTTTTCTGTGAGAGAAAATGGTCACTGTGGAAGAATGAATGAGAGGAAAAGAAAAATAAATTTTCCTGCATTTTTTTGATAGCTAATTAAACCAATATTCACTACTTTGATATATCTTTATTCCTTCTTTTCTCCAACCTCTTTTGCAAGTGAGAATACCTGAAAGATTGGAGTTACTTCTTCAAAAACACTCCTGACCAATAAGGTCTGAATGGTCCCTGGGGGAAATGCAGCATTCTATATATATCACTCGACTGGGAGGAACTAGTTTGTACTTGAACATAAACTTCCCCTTTGCATGTTGTATCATATTCTGCCTCTGGTTTGCAAGAAAAGTCACCAAAATTTGGAAGCTGTTACACTTGAGCACAGGAGTAGACGCTCAAGAGCACACAAGACCTGATCCAGGACTTGAAGGCAGCTGTGCCACAGGATAGGCATTACAATTTTTGTCAGACAGGTCTTACTATTCTTCCACTGGTGGTAACATCTGTCTTTAGAAGTTATTAGATAGAAATGATTTTGTTTCATGCAATCAAATCAGAGAGTTCTAATTGGAGTTGAGAGTCTCATCACTTTCTAAAATCTAATCAAAAAGCCCAATTATATTTCTTTTAAATGTGTCCATCCACATCTAATCACAAAAATATTCAAAAGAAGATATTAACAGAACTTTTATATTGAAACAAATTAAAGTTCCACATGTACCACATTTCTAAAACATAAGAAAAAAAAATAGAGTTATGCTTTTAGGCATTCAGAGTTACCTATCTGAGTGCTGCAAGGCAATTATTTGTCAGAGTGTGTTTAATACAAGCTGATTTGCTTATATCTTTTTCACATTTTAAACAAAACTGCAGTTTTAATTGAGATAAAGACATCCCATGACAAAACTGTCTATATCCTTTTCTTATTTTTACAGTTTGCTTTAATGCAACAGTATTAATTTCTTTTTATTTCTCCTCTTTTCCTTTTGCCTCCTCATACTGAGTAAGCAGTTCTCTGTTAACAGTTCATTCAGGCTTAGATACGGATCTTAATTAACATAAAAATTGTCAGCAAATACTAAATCCCTGATCAGGAATACAAAAGAGTCCCCATGGCACAGATTTTCTTAACATCAATTTAATGAACTACCACTATCTAAATAGACCAGAGACCAGGAGAGTGTATGTCTTTATTAGACATACTGCTTAAAATATGCTGTGTGAAACAAAAACTAAACACCATATTGTAACCTTCAGGAAGGATGAAAGTCTATACTGAAAGACAAATGTGAAAAATAAGCCATTCTATAGACTTAACAAGAGCAAATTACATAGAGAAAAATTTGCAGTAAGATCTGGCTAATAAACCAGCATAAACAATTTTTTTTTTCTACTTTGCATAGGGTCAGAGTTATAATTTCTAAATTTTATATGCCTTCCCCTTTCACACTAATTCCAATATCCGTACATTCTTTCCTGTTAGGGTGGTGAGGCGCTGGAATCGGTTGCCCAGGGGGGTTGTAAGTGCTCCATCCCTGGCAGTGTTCAAGGCCAGGTTGGATGAAGCCTTGGGTGGGATGATTTAGTGTGAGGTGTCCCTGCCCATGGCAGGGTGGTTGGAACTAGATGATCTTGAGGTCCTTTCCAACCCTAACTATTCTATGATTCTATGATTCTACATTGAGTAAGATGCATGATTAACTCCAACAGCCACCAGCATGATGCCTATCACTTTACCTGACAAAAAAGAAAAGTCAAATTCAAAACAGGATACAAAGGAACTTAAAATACTAGCCTTCATAAATGTATCTGTACAAAACAAAAAAACAAAACAACCTCAGAATGTTTCCATAAGAAGACTTGTTGTCTTGAAACTGACATTTTCTAATTAAAATTGAATTATAGGCATGGGGCAAGACCATCCAATCTACCTGAAGTGTGTATATGATGATTGTTTGTACTGCACAGTCCCCATGTCACAAGTTGCTTTGTGTTAGGTATGTAAAACAGTTTAGCTGTAATTTCATAAGCTAAAAGTTACTTAGAGAACTGAAGTCAATTTATCACATAAGCAAGATCATAATTTCTAGTTCCATTATTGCAGCATAAGTCAATGTATCTGAGTAAAGGTACACATGAAAATGATGTCATTAACCAAGGCTGAGGTAAGAGTAATGGTGTGGGTCACCTTTGTGTGCACAGTCTGCACACCTAATCCTTTTTTTTTCTTTTTTTTTTTTTTTTTTTTTTGTTAATTTAGAGTAGTGCCATCCACACCTAAGAAGAAAAATATGTATTGGTTTCAAGGTATTTGTTGCTTCCCATCCATTATTTGATCTTCCACTGCCACTTGATTTAAACAGACACTTATTAGCTTTTGCTACTGAAAATTGTCCACTTATTTTTGATACTTTTCTAAAAGGGACAGATTGTACAGAGGAACTTGGTTTGGAAATGTGTTTTCTCACCAGTTACAATAGCTTCTGTGAGCAAACTGAAGTCCTATTTTTAGGTTAATATTATTATTTTTGGAACACTCACTTCAGTAAAGTTTCTTTCTTCAGAGAGAAAATTTATAGAATTTTAAGACACCTTCCAGAGCTGGAAGGCAGAGCTGTGATAATGGATCCTCCCTCATCTTCAAAAGATCAAGACTTTTCCCCTATTACTTTTTTTGGTTGGTTGGTTGGTTGGTTTTGTTGTTTTGTGTTTGGTTTGTTTCTTTTTATTTTTATTGCAAATAGAGATATTCTTTCTATATTGCAGATGGAGTCAACTGTGCACACAATAGGCAGGAGGCAAGAAGGTCAAAATGAGGTCCATCTCTAAATCCTTATTTTATTGACTTTGTGGTTTCAGAACCAGTTGGTAATCCAAGTCTACAAACTCCAAGTTGATTTTCCACCATAGACTATCACTAGAAGCTCTCTCTCTTTTCTCAGAGGATTACAACATAAAGATGAGAAACCTTCCTGAGTAAGGGCTCAGTTTGACAGACTAACACTGTCAGACATAAGCATATTTTGTGTGAGACATAACTTATCTACTCTGGAGTTACTCAGTACAGTATATTTGCAGTGAGATTTTACCAGTTCCCAGTCTCTGTCTGCAGAACGAGTCCTGATATAAGCATTGTGGTTTACATGTTCTGGTGACTTTTATCAGTGTGATTTTCCTGAAAATATTGTAAAGAAAACATAGCTACTTAGAGTATACTGATGTATACTAAATAAAAAATCAATTTTGAGTAAAAAATTAGCAAAAGCCACAGACTGAATCAAAATGCCAACTAAATTTCAGTGGTTATGTACCTTCTACCTGGGTGACTTCATAAAGTTTATAAGGCAGAAAGTTAAAGGTTTCTGCTATACTAATAATACTAAAACTCAATGTAAAGTTACAATAGCCTCATATATCCCTAAGAACCCCTAGACATCTGGATGAGAGTTCTCTGTTGGCTACTTAACTAAAGGTTTATGCCAAAAACCTCTTACCTTGCAGCAGGAAAAGCTCTGGACAACAAATACATCCAAATTAAGTCATTGCAATGCTCTTTCAAGTATTCTGATTCTTAATCAATTTTCTTTGCAATAAAACAATGCTTACTCTTTATTTGTCCAAAATTTTTAACAAAACAGTATTTAAATATTACATAAATATCACTTATGCATATTTACTGATGCACTTATGTCTATAAAACACGCTGCTAAGAACAATGCTTCCAAACCTTATACTTTTGATACTGTTCTTGAGGAAGCAGTCTTACAAGATGCTAGCTAGCTGCAGACAGTTACTGTTTGCTAGCTTTTATATAAAACTCTTCTGCTTTGCATATTTCTGTTGTGCTGGCCAGGTAAGCATGAAAATAACCCATGCACTTTCCTAGAACTTCAGAGTATATTAGAATGAGGTCTCACTACAGTATTATATAAGGGTAGTAAATAATAAAACCCTGCACTTGTCGTGGTTTTCTGCAGTAAAACTTGTTATAATTTATACATGCTGTAGTTAATAAAACTTTTCAGTTGGTGTTCAAGAATTAGTCAGAAATACTTGTAGTTATTTTTTCCACTCCATGTCTCTAATGCAGGTACATATATATGCGTATAAACTAACCTTAGTACTAGACATGTTCTCTTATATGAACCAGTTCTTGACCACTGAAGTGCATGAAAACTGTAGTAAATGTGTATTAGTTGATAATGTGTATTTCATTCAATGGAATTTAATTATATGATATTTTTCCTTTAATAAAAAATTCCTCCCAAGAGGAAAATAGCTTCATCCTCTCCAATAGTTTTAAAATGAGCTTAAAATCCTCAGCTGCCAAACCCCATCAAACTTCTAGTTAGACCTGAAACTTCTGCCTTTACATGTGTATGCTTTAGTCAGGCATAAAAATACTAAAAATGCACTACTTGGAAAGCTTTTAAATTAATATCTGTTTACCTCAGATAAATGTGAATTGTCAATATCAACTCTGAAGTTTCAGGTAGATTATCAGGGAGTTTAAAACAATACTGTCCGTGGATCATCTATATACTAGTTTAGTTAAAGTTGGATCCAGCAAGTTTGAGGGAAAACCACATGTCTGTGGCTTCCCCATTCATCTCTTCCCTACGGAGTATTTAATTCAATAAAATTTTCTGAAAATGCCTAGGGTTTTTCTAATCTAGGACAAGTGTACTCATGAGAAGAAAAGGGATGTTTAATGAGAAATGACTTTGACATGACAAGAAAGTTAAGTTATGGAATAAGGATGCACCAAATCATAAAGTACTAGGCTGGATCCCATCTCAGCTACATTTAGAATTGTCTGGAACAAACCATCCATAGGAAAAGCAGTAGTATCGGCTAATATAATGCAATTTATCTGAAGATAACTTTGTAGTAAGCTGTAAGTGAAAGAAATATTTTAAGTGAAAGAGGAAGAAATAGATGGCAAAAACCCCAGCACAGATGAAATGTTAACTTTTAGTGAGTGAATGTTGTAAGTAAGCCTTTGTCATTCCAAAATCAGGTTGTGTTCTTCCCTCCTGCTACTATCAGTGCCAGAGAGTAGACTATTCAGCTTAAAGAATGCATTGCACAAGTTTTTCTTTCCTTGCCTTTACAAGCTGATTGAAAAACTGGGCATGAGCTGACAGGGTGCACTTGCAGCCCAGAAAGCCAAATATATCCCATGTGGCTACATCAAAAGGAGTGTGACCAGCAGTTCAAGGGAGATTATTCTCCCTTCTACCTCTCTATTCTGCTCTTGTAAGACCCCACTATGGAGCAGTGTGCTCAGCTCTGGAGCCCCTGCATAAGAAGGACATAGGCCTGTTGAAGCGAGCCCAGAGGAGTGCCATGAAGATGGTCAGAGGGATGGAGCACTTCTATGGAGACAGGCTGAGAGGGCTGGGATTGTTCAGCCTGGAGAGTTGAAGGCTCTGAAGAAACCTTATAACAGCCTTTCAATACTTAAAAAGATCTTATAAGATGGGGACAAACGTTTTTAGCAGTGTCTGTAAGCAAAAGGACAAGGAGTAATGGTTTTGAAAGAGGCTAGATTCAGACTAGATACAATAAAAACATTATAGACATATAGAATAAGACCAAATGTTACCTGGAGGCATAATAATTAATAATAATAATATTAATAATAATAATGAAATTGCCAGGCTGGGTTGACAATTCTTATAATTTTTTAGTTATTTCATCATTTTATGCTCAGAAGTATGGAACATACAGTGGCTCAAACTGAAGAAAACACACCCAAACACCAAATGAAAGCTGCATTCCAGTTTTAACATTCTGTACATTTGAGAGATATGGAAAAAAAACAGGTAAAATATTCCAAATAAACCCCAGTTAATACAAATATATTCTCATCTCAGTCACCGCAAAGAAGTAGGTTTTGATGGTCTCCGATTATCCAAAGTTGAATTCAAGAGCTACCATGTATTGTATTATATGTGATATTGTAACAGCCTGATTTTTCAAAATTAATCTCTGAAGCCTTGAGGGGAATAACATTTCAACAACTAAAGCTCTGTAAGTTGTTGGCAAGGGTAACGTTAAACTAATATGTCATCAGCTTTGGCTCTCACCATTGTGACTCAAACAAACACATGGCCTGCAATCATTTTAAAAACTGCTGCTTTTAAAGGTCTATCAAACTGTGCTTCTATCTGCAATTCTTCCTTACCTCCTCCACCAAATTAACAAAAGATTTTAATGAAAAACAGAACAACCACTAACCACACATATCTGATCACAGCAAACAGGCACATTGCAGTAAAAAATTCTCCTGTCTGCTACAGGCTGCCCCACCAGAAAGACTGAGTGGATGAGGCCCTCTATAAACAAATAGGAGCATCCCCATATTCACAAGCTCTGCTCCTCGTGGGAGACTTCAATAAGCCCAATCTCTGTTGGAAGGACAGCACAGCAGGGCATAATCAATCCCAGAGGTTCTTCGAATGCATCGATAAAAATTCCTTCTCCAAGTGAAGCCAATGAGGAGTGGTGTTATGCCAAACTTTGTTCTCACCAACAAAGAGGGGAGGGTGAAGCCCAAGGGCAGTCTTGGCCGTAGTGACCATGAAATGGTGGAGATCAACATCCTTAAGACAACAAGGAGGAAGCACAGCAAGCTCATTACCCTTGACTTCATGAGAGCAGACTTTGGCTTCTTCAAGGATCTGCTTGGTAGAGTACTATGGGATAAAGCCCTGGAGGTAAGAAGGGCCTAAGAAAACTGGTTAATATTCAAGGATCACCTCTTCCAAGCTCAGAAGTGATGCATCCCAACAAAGAAGTCAGGCAAAACTGCCAGGAGGCCTGCATGAATGAACAGAAGCTCCTGGACAAACCCCAACACAAAAAGGAATCCTACAGAGGTAGAAACAAAGACAGTGAGGAATACAGAGAAATTGCCCATGCAGACAGTGATCTGGTCAGGAAAGCTAAAGCCCTGATAGAATTGTATCTGTTCAGAGATCCACAGTAACAAGAAAAGCCTCTACAGGTGATAAAAGGAAGATTAGGTGAAATTTGGGCCCTCTCCAGAAGGAAACGGGGGACCTGGTTACACAGGGTATGGAGAAGGACAGATACTCAATGACTTTTTGCCTTAGTCTTTACAGGCGAGAGCACCAGCTACACCGTCCATATCACAGAAAGCAGAAGCAGGGATGGGGAGAATGAAGAACCAATCACTGTAGGGGAAGATAAGGTTTGACATATCTAAGGAACATAAAAGTGCACAAGTCCATGGGACCTGATGAGCTGCATCTGTGTGTCCGGAGGGAACTGGTGGGTTAAGTGCCTAAGCCACTCTGCATCATATTTGAGAAATCATGGCAGTACAGTGAAGTTACCATAGACTGGAAAATGGGAAACATAACCCCCATTTCTAAAAAGGTAAAAAAAGGCAGACCTAGAGAACTACAGGCCAGTCAGCCTCACCTTGATGCCTGGCAAGATCATGGAGCAGATAGTTTTCTCCTGGAAACTATGCTCAGGCATATAGAAAATAAGGAGGTGAAAACAAGGAAAACTAAGCAAAACAAGGCTTCACTAAGGGCAAACCATGCCTGACAAACTCGGTGGAAGATATTAGGAAGACGTTCTTTATTCTGAGGGTGTTGTGGCACTGGAACTGTTTGCCCAAAGAAGCTGTGGCTGCCCCATCTTTGGAAATGTTCAAAACCAGGTTGGATGGGGCTTTGAGCAACCTGGTCTAATGGTAGGTATCCCTGCCTATGGCAGAGGGTTGTAACTAGATGATCTTTACAGTCCCTTCCAACATAAACCGTTCTATGACGACTTTCTGGACTGCTATAGTCAGTGGTTATTCAGTTAGATGCCTAAATATATTTAGTCCTTTCCAGTAGTCTCCTGACTTTATCCTTATGAACTTTAATATTCTTGTGAACCTAACCCAAAGCCTACTAACCACTAGTGATAAACAAACAAGCAAACAAAAAAAACACCACCAAAGCAAAAACAAAAACCCAACAAAACAAAAACAAACAAAAACAAAAACCAAAAACAAAACAAAAAGAAAACCCAAAAAATCCAGACGCATGAAGGAGTTACTGAGTTACATCTGTAAATGTGGGTACAGAGACATTCAAGATCAGCTGCATTTGTGAAAAGTTAGGCAGGCATAATCTAGGCCTGGTCTAGAAGCCGTGCACTCACTATCGGATGGGACAGTCAGTGAACTGACAAGAACTTCATCTCAGATTTTCCTTGAGTAACCTCAATTATGAATTGGTTAAGCTCCATCCTGAAAAACAATTAGCTAGTTTGATCCTAGTATTCCCATTAGAAAAATATTATGGAACATCACAAAACTGGTTTGGAGATCTCCTAATTTTTATCTGTGAGGGCTCACCAATACCTCTTACAGTGTTACACTGAGATCACAATTACATTTGTAAAAGGAGGCTATTCTTAAAATAATTTAAATTTTGAACCAACAGTGGATTAGTCTCCAGGTACATGCCTCTCCAATTTGTTTCTTTACATTACATCCCATTTCTCTTCCTCTAGAAGTTAAGGTCATTTAGTTCTTTCTACCTATTTCCCTGAGTCTCTGTGATGATGTCACTGATAATACCTGCCAACTGTGTTCCATCCGTAAAGTTCACTACTGCAAGGGTATTCCAAGAAGGCATCCCTTCAGGCACATACTTTTTTACCCTTATGGTTAATGTTTAATAAAATCCAAAATAAAGTAAACCTCAGTATTGATTCTTAGGGATTTACTACAGTAGCAACTTTCTTAACCATCATCTGCTGCTGTACTTTTTCATTCCACCAGTAAAGTCATCACTCCCCAATTCTAGTACGCCCCTTTCCCACTATTATACAACTTAGACCGGATTTGGTTTATTTGTCATCCTCTAAAAATATCAATATCAACAATAGAATCAACTATATTTACTGTATCTTACAGGGAAAAATATTTTCTGTGGCTTAATTTGCTTTTGTAAATAGAACTTGCATTTTTGTCTCAATTTACTTCCTTTTTTTCATTTTTAAGTAACATTACAACATACTGAGACCAGGCAAATCAATTTGTTAATTTAAATTTAACAAGTGACATTTGCTTTAAATGAAAGCATGTGAAATGAGATAGACTGATACCATAAGAAGAAAAGTATTTTATTCCTTGGCTAAGTATGATATGACGCTATGCTTTTTAGCTGTGACTCCCTAGCAGTGCAATACCAATAAACTGCAAACCTTTCCTGTGGTGAAAGGCTGACTCAGTCTCCAAATGTAATCATTCCTGGCATTGTCCTTGTAGATATTGCCAATGATATTAAAAGATATGTTACCTTTATTCTCTAGTTTTTTTGCTCCCCTGAGACCTCGGATATCTCAAACGTTTCTCATTTATACTTGAAGTAAAATTAAATCCTTTCAAAGAAAGAAAGCTGTTTAGGCAAATCTATTGAGTTACTTTGTGCTGTTTCCTCATTTAGCTCACTTTTTGACCAGTTGCCAAAGTTATGAGTTTTTAATTCTGTAAGACGGCTAAAAAGGACTGAATCTTACTTTGTGTACAGAAGCTGAAAATACAGCTCACTCTGAGATTATCCTCCTGGTTTCTGCGTTTGGTAAGAATTCTTTAAAGGTA
The DNA here is from genome assembly GCF_037157495.1 of Lathamus discolor. NCBI lineage: Eukaryota > Metazoa > Chordata > Aves > Psittaciformes > Psittacidae > Lathamus > Lathamus discolor. The sequence continues at coordinate 46,310,433 of NC_088884.1, read as the reverse complement.
GAAAAAACCTAAAGGTTTACTCAGGCGGAAGAGAGTAAACAGTATAGAGAAATCCAGAGGTGGGTAAAAGGTCCGGAGGTAGAAAGACAGGTGTACTCTTAAGATCTGTCAATTTCTGCACAGCTAATATGTCAGCAATACCGCTACCCTCTGTTCACAAATAAGCTAATAAATATGTGTGCAAATAAACTTTAATAAATTATGTATCAGTTTGCATTTCATAACTTTCAAATTCTGAATCTGTGCTGGAAATTACCTCCCTGTCAGGTATATTGTATCTGTGTCTCGAGTCTTATAAAAAAGTTTTTTACACTCTATGTAGAAAAAAGGTAACAGAATACTCAGTAACCCCAACCCAAAGTCAATCACAATAATTCTCAGGTCTACTGAACATTTAATTATTATCATCAGCAAAAATGCTTCAATAGGAGAAATTCCTTAAAGCTCACCCTAGAATTACCACAGCCATGGGAGAATGTAGGAGGTGAGAAGCAGGAAGATGCAGAGTTTTAGAAATAAAGATTCAAGAAGCTGTTTCTGTGTATGTCTAGGCAGCATCCAAACCACTGACTATCCTATGTCATCTCACTCACACTAGAACCTAACTCTTAGCCAAGGAATGAAATGAAGACTTTTCTTCTAATGGTACCATTAAAATGACAGCTATGTTTCCAGGTAATCATTCAATATTGATGGACTGATTATTTTCATTGAAAAGTACCAACTATCTAAAATTTATTTCTTCTGGGACATGACTTGTAAGTTATTCACTTCCACTGATATTTGTATCATTACATATTTGCTATTGGCTTTTGAAAAATATATGACTGGCAATATTTCTGTGCCTTGAAACATTCAGTTTCAAATCCACAAGGATTGTTCTGAAGAACTGTTCAAACAGTTCTATATCATACACAAATAGAAAGTTGTTTGATTTTATTTTGAGTTTAGATGAAGAAAGAGTCAGTCTATCATCATCGGAATTCATGTTGCTTTGTGACAGATCATTATTCATGTACCTTAACCATATCCTATGAAAAAAGGCATTTCCGCGCTTCTCAGCTGCTGGCGGGAGCATGGCAGCGGTAGTGCGGTTCGACTCCGCCGAGAGGTACCCAGGCCCTGGTGGCTGGCTGCGTCTGCCACAGGGAAGTTCCGGGAGTGTTGCCACGCCGTGTCCATGGACTAGCCGAGGCAGCACAGGGAGCCTCAGTTACGCCGACCGCCGCATAACGTCCCTGCCCAACTTGGCGAAACTTTGCAAGTGAGCAGGCTGCTGCCCCTGTTTCAGGTGAATGTCTTATTTCTGCTCTGTGACCGCTACAGAGCGCTGCGGAGAAGCCACTACACACAGACCCTATGAGAAGAGTTCAAGTGAAATGTATTATGCGCAGTGCATGTGCAGAAAGTGTTGGGACATAAAGCTTGTGACCTAGAGCTCTGGAATAAAATGGAAGGAAACCAGCTTCTAGAGAATGGAATTAGAGTATGTCGTATTCAGAAATGCTCAGTGGGGTGTTGATTCCTTTCTGGCTATCTCCAGCAGTGAGTTAGGCATCAGTACTCACATGTTGTCAGAACTTCCTGAGCCACTTTATATTTACAATAAATGTGTGAAACTTTTAATGCTTGGATGTGGATAATTGAGGTGCTACTACTACTTGCTTGACAGAGGAATTGTGTGGGGAGAGAAGGGGTCAGGTAGGAACTTAAGTATAATCATTGGTGTAAAGTAGGAATGGGCTGTGTAGGGATTTTTAAAAATTATTTTTGGCCCCTTCAGGAGCCTGCTTAGTAAGGTTCCATGGGATATAGCCCTGGAGGGCAGGGGGGCCCAAGACTGTTGGTTGATATTCAAGGATCACCTGCTACAAGCTCAGGAGTGATGCATCCCAACTAGAAGGAAGTGCGGCAGAAGGGCCAGGAGACCTCCTTGGATGGATAAGGAGCTGCTGAGGAAAATTCAAAGGAAAAAAGAGGCTTATGAAATATGGAAGCAAGGACAGGCGGCCCGGGTAGAGTACAGGGATGTTGTCTGGGAAGCTAGGGACCAGGTTAGGAAGGCTAAGGCCCAGTTAGACTTAAACCTAGCCAGGGATGTTAAGGATAACAGGAAGGGGTTCTGTAGGTATGTAGCAAACAAAAAACAGGCTAGGGACAAAATAGGCCCCCTGAGGAAGCTCTCAGGAGAACTGGATTTGGAGAAGGCTGAGGTTCTGAATGACTTCTTCGCCTCGGTCTTCACTGGCAAAGGCTCTGAATGCACCACCCAGTTCTTAGAAGGCAGACGCAGGGACTGTGAGAATGAAGACCTTGGGCACACTGTGGGAGAGGATCTGGTTCGAGACCATCTTCAAAATCTGAACGTGAACAAGTCCATGGGACCTGATGGAATCCATCCGCGGGTCCTGAAGGAGCTGGCGAATGAAGTTGCTAAGCCACTGGCCATCATATTTGAAAAATCATGGCAGTCAGGTGAAGTTCCTGATGACTGGAAAAAGGGAAATATAACCCCCATTTTCAAGAAGGGGAAAATGGAAGACCTGGGGAATTACAGACCAGTCAGTCTCACCTCTGTGCCTGGTAAAATCTTGGAGCACATTCTCCTGGAAGGCATGCTAAGGCACATGAAAAACAACAAGGTGCTTGGTGACAGCCAGCATGGCTTCACTAAGGGGAAATCCTGCCTGACCAATTTGGTGGCCTTCTATGATGGGGCTACAGAATTGATGGATATGGGTAAAGCAGTTGATGTCATCTACCTGGACTTGTGCAAAGCGTTTGACACTGTCCCACACCACATCCTTCTCTCTAAATTGGAGAGATATCAATTTGATGGATGGACCACTCGGTGGATAAAGAACTGGCTGGATGGCCGCACACAAAGAGTTGTGGTCAATGGCTCGATATCCGGCTGGAGACCGGTAATGAGTGGTGTCCCTCAGGGATCGGTGTTGGGACCGGTCTTGTTTAACATCTTCATCGCTGACATGGACAGTGGGATTGAGTGCGCCCTCATCAAGTTTGCCGATGACACCAAGCTGTGTGGTCCGGTTGATACGCTGGAGGGAGGGATGCCATCCAAAGGGACCTTGACACGCTTGTGAGGTGGGCTGATGCCAACCGCATGAAGTTCAACCACGACAAGTGCAAGGTCCTACACCTGGCTCAGAGCAATCCCAGGCACAGCTACAGACTGGGCAAAGAAGAGATTCAGAGCGTCCTTGCAGAGAAGGACTTGGGGGTGCTGGTCAATGAGAAAATGAACATGAGCCAGCAGTGTGCGCTCGCAGCCCAGAGAGCCAACCGTATCCTGGGCTGCATCAAAAGGAACGTGACGAGCAGGTCGAAGGAGGTGATCCTGCCCCTCTACTATGCTCTCCTGAGACCTCACCTGGAGTATTGTGTGCAGTTCTGGTGTCCTCAACATAAAAAGGACATGGAACTACTGGAACAAGTCCAGAGGAGGGCCACGAGGATGATCAGGGGACTGGAGCACCTCCCGTATGAAGACAGGCTGAGGAAGTTGGGGCTGTTCAGCCTGGAGTAGTCTGCGTGGGGACCTCATAGCAGCCTTCCAGTACCTGAAGGGGGTCTATAGGGATGCTGGGGAGGGACTCTTTGTCAGGGACTGTAGTGACAGGACAAGGGGTAACGGGTTAAAACTTAAACAGGGGAAGTTTAGACTGGATATATGGAGGAAATTCTTTCCTGTTAGGGTGGTGAGACACTGGAATCGGTTGCCCAGGGGGGTTGTGAGGGCTCCATCCCTGGTGGTGTCCAAGGCCAGGTTGGATGAAGCCTTGTGTGGGATGTGCCTTTAGTGTGAGGTGTCCCTGCCCATTTCAGGGGGGTCAGAACAAGATGATCTTGAGGTTCTTTCCAACCCTAACTATTCTATGATTCTATGAAAAAAAGAGCACCGGGAAATTTCATAGGTATTACAAGATAAAAATTGTGACCATTAGGCACTACAGTAATGAGAAGTTCACAGACCTTATTTGGGTATTTATTGCTGTTCATTGCAAGCAACTTTAAAAGCTTAGTTTTAATAACCAAAATTAACAAAATTCATTGCAAATCTGATTTTATTTTAATAAATAGATTCTCAGTTTTTATTAGAATATTTGCTCATCTTCTGCAATGAGCATTAATCTATGCAGCATACTTTTTTGCATAAACATATTTGGGTCTAAAAGCTCTATTGAGCCCTGGCAAACATCTTTAAAATAATATAATGGGATTCCAAGTTATCCCTTTGGGTTCTAAATATCTTTTAAAATTAGCTTTAAAATATCCATTTCATTTTATGTATTTGTATTTATGACAAATCATTGTAGTATATCTAATTAAGGATTACAATGCCATGGGTGAAGTTAATATTTCTGGATTTTTCTTCTTCATTGAATCTAAGGTAAGTAGCCACTTTGGCAGGCATATACAGAGGGAGTGGAGCAGATTAAAAGCATAGTGTTCACAGTCTGATTTTTCTGGAAATACACAGGAGGAGTTTAAAATAAAAATACAACATGGAAACAAACTACCCTTTCTGATTCAAACACAGTTTGGGTTATGCAAGGCAGAAGTATTAAGCTTATCTGAATGAAGAATAGAACAGCAACAACATAATTGACTCCTAATAGCCAAAAAGAGGTGTCATCATAAGCGCCATCACTGAACAGTATTGTCCTCTACAGCTGGTTAATTACATCACAGCATTAACCACAGACCAGTCAAGTCATCATTATGTTATAATATTCTATAAGTATTTCAATTATATAAATAAAATGGGTCACTTTGAGGTGTCCAATCATTACAACCAAAGCTCCAGTTCAACAGATAGTGTTCAAACTGCAAAGACCTGTTATATATTCAAATGAAAGGTAATTAATACACTCAAAAATAAGACTTTCAGTCTGTAAATTTGTCACTGTTGATAAATGACACTGGCAGATTCTGTAAAGTACTTCAACAGAATTAAATTAAAATAATGCTTTGTGCCAACCTCCCTCCCTTCCTGCAGGCTTAGCTCCCTGATCCATTTAATGATCTTGCTTCAATTCAGTAGCAATGCATTAGGAAAGTCTGGCAATCCAAGCATTTTCATAAGACAACTTTTATGTTACTTTTTACCTACTGGCATGTCTTTAGCAGTAAACTGTAATCTAAAAAATAGAGGATTAAAAAAATTTAAATAACACCCAAACTTGCACCATAACACTGAAATAACTTCATAAACAATATTAAACATTTTTCCACCCTTTGATCCAAATATGAGCTATCTACTGTATATATATTATTTCATTTTTAGGAATAAATGAGTGCTCTTTGTTACTGCACTTGACTTTAGTTTCAGTATAAGCTACGAGTTATATTATCTGAATTCAAATTCTGATCCAAATCAACTTTTAACTAGTAGAGTTCTTTCAGTCTCCTCATGGATAAGAAATTTATAAATTATGAACATATTTTAAACAGAAAGAAAAACGCATTTAATACAAGACAAGACCATTTCTAGAATTCCATTTTATGCTTAAGGGGAAAAAAATAAAGTACTTCCAGACGTGAATCAAGCTGTACCTTATTGAGCAGATTAAGCTGTTTTTAAACTGGCATAAGTTTAATTACTTTTGATATTAAAAACTATTACGTTGTTCAAAACATCAGAGCTATGACTTGTCAAACTTCTGTACTTAGTAGGATTTGGTGATGAAATTCTAAATTAGCTTTGAACAGAAACACTTCAGAACAGAATCTCCAAGTCATTACAATTTACTTTTAATCCCCTCTTCGGTTTTCATGTTCACGCAATTCATGGAGTGCAGAGAGGATAAAGTCTGCTTTCAGAATACAAGCCTGGGGCAAGGTGACATGATTAAGATTTCTCAATATACATGAAATTGGAGAAAACATGCAAGAGGGTACCTCAATGCCTCCATGTGCGTGAGAGGGGAAAGATTGTCTTATTATTAGAGCAGTGACCACGCAACTCTAAAACAAGCCCACTTCAGGGCATACCTGTTCCACAGCATATTTGAAAGAAGAGACTTGCTACTCAGTCTTCAAATGCCGTCATGCAACAACTCCAAAACTGTTGAAAGCTACAATATACTAGCTCCTGGGGTTTGCATGTAAGTAAGTGAACAGGTATATTAAGCCTCTCATTACATGAAATTGCTCTATATGAGCTAACTTTCCTGGAGGCAGTGTTCATGGCTGCTCATGAGATTCATGAATCAGTGAAGCTAGGAACTGGAAGGGATTCAATGAGTAGCAAAAACAACAGCAACACCAAAAAGGTCAAAAGATCCCAGCAAAGGACTGATTATTCCTATCTCATTCTTGGCAGATTTAACTTATTCTGAAAGATCTCCAGTACTTCCAGAGCATTCTTATCCTGCTCTACTGGCGGGGGGGGGGGGATGGAGAGGGAGATGAGGGCTATGAAGATCCTTACTGGGAACATATTTTATCAAAGGCACAATTTTTTATCAAGAGTATGAAAGGCAGCATGTGCATACATATGAAGATGTATGCAAGACACTAAAGCATCTTTCTATCATTCCTGAATTTAGATTCACCTTTCAGAAACTTTTTCTAGTTTGTTGTAATTACAGTATTTCCAATATATATATAAAAAAACCCAACATTTAATTCTAAAGAGGCATTTTCCACCTGCTATGTCTAAATGGTCATCTACCACTCTGTCTTCTCGCTAACTAGGATTCGACTCAGCTTTTACACTCACCTCCAGTCCTGTATCTGCATTGCTTCTTTTTCTAGTAAAGTTGGTAGAAACATCAGACATTTTGGAAAGTTCAATGAAGAACAAAGATTTTATTCTCTGTTGGGGAGAAACAGGGACTTCCCACAAATGATAAATTAGTCAAAATGGCCATACCTCATAGAATCGCAGAATCAACTAGGTAGGAAAAGACCTTTAAGATCACCGTTACCCCATGACTGCCAAGTCCAACTAACAGTTGTCCTTCTCAGATAAGATATTCATCAGTAAAAAACAAGGCTATTTTTATCTTGTTCCTGACTAAGAGTTATACCTAGGAGCAACCAGACACATCAAGAACAATACACTTCTCCCTTCACAAGCTAATTAGCCACTTTCACTACATCCCTCTGTGCAAAGATTTCAGCTCAATCAAGGATTATAAACAGCAAGATGAGGGGAAATCTCCAGCTCCTCCCTGCTGCTGTAGACCCAGCATGACTGAAGGAGTTTTAAAAGGATGCTAGCACTAAGTGTCATAGAGTTGCCTGTCCTTTTCAACCCCCTCCAATGCACAGTTCTTTACCCCACACTACCAAGGAAGATGCCACCTTCAAAGTGGGAACCAAAGAGGAAGAGATAGACTGCAAAGTGCTGGAGGAAGCACATTACACAGATCTGCAACATTCACTGACCTGTAAAGCTTACAATAATTCAGGAGTTTCCTCTCTGGAAGTAAAAATTTGGTCATACCAAATGTAGAAATTGGTCACTCCAGATCCTTAATAGCAAATAATTTTTGCACACAATCTTGGGACCACTTTTGCACAGCATCATAGAGCCATTACACCCATAATAATGACCTTTCTTTCATTATATGTATGGCATGAGGCTGAGAGAGGTAATTTGTCTTCCATTGTACCAGGCAGGAAAAGACTGTTTCATTTTATTTTTTTTTTTTTCAAAAACTCAGTAGCTTTTCTTACAGGTTGTTTCTAGGGCAGTCTAAGCGTGTTGCTCTCAGACCCTCTAATAGGTTCTGTAACTGAAAGAAGAAAAAGCTTTTTGTATCACGTGACCCTTCATCTAGTTTCAAATATCATATGAAAAAGGGTGTGCTTCACTTGCCCATACCTTTTAATTTTGCATTTATTCTGCTATGTTTACTTCTAGAATTGCACTGCATAGACAAGTGGTAATAGTTGTACAGCTCAGTCTGTGGGAAAGTTTTTAAATTCACAGTTTTCTTTTCTCTCTTGTAATTGATTCCAGAGAGAAAACACACACATTAATACATATTATCTCATTTGCGGTACAAATGTCTAATTATGAAGGCATTCCCTATATGAAACTCCCATTAAAGTCTGTCATGCCTGCAACTGGACAGCAAGGTCAGGAGCAGATTTACTTTCATACAATTTCTATGCATTGATGGAGTATGTTTACTTTCTAATACATTACAAAGAGTGATGGGTAAACCACAAAGTAACTCAACACTTGGACAAACACCAAAAACTGGATGCTCTTCTAAACTTTATTTCAACTGTCTAAAGCCACTTGATTCTCCACAGCTGGGCTGGAAGTCTTACAAGATTAGATATTTCAGCACTTCTGCTTCCCATCTTAGCCAAGTGGAGATAGTTTAAATTTGAAAAGCGGAAGGGTAAAGGGGAAGAGAGGAAAAAAAAACCATGGCAAGCATTAAACATAAACTAGATTTTCAAATATTTACCTGTTAATCTGAGATTCCAGTAAAATTCTGTTCTTAGAATGCGTATCCCAGTGACTCTGACTCCAGACCGTATAACACTATTTTTTCTCACTTACAACAGCATTGAATACTCATTTGGACTTAGATCCCAGCCAAACACTTTGGTCTGATACAGACAGCAGGACATCTGAGTCAGTGATCCTGGAACTAATAGTCAGACAACTGATGCCATAACCACGACAGAAATGAGACTCAGTCTTGATTTCACCTTAGTATTCCTGAAAGTAAAAATGCAGAATGCTGAAACTTTAATCACCTAGTAATAAGAATTATTAGGTATTGGAAAATAATGTGGCTCCTGAATAGTTTTTGATTTTTTCATGGAACTCACTGTATCAATCACTTTGAGTAGCTCATTTTTACATTCCCATGTTAATCAACCCGAAGTTTAAATAAGCCAAACTTAGCCATATATAAATTCTAATATTTTAATATTCATTTTTCTCAATGACAGAATTATTCATCTGATGCCCTGTGAAAGTTGTGAAAGTAAACACTGCACTAGATTAGCACTTTCTTTCTAAAGGATATTTTACTGTGTTTCTTGGCCAGATGTTATGAGAAACTTAATCTGAGGCTTATCCTAGCAGGTACTGATGGTTTTGTTCAAAACACTTACGCAAGCAATCTGGCTGGCTGCTTTTAAGTTTCATTGCAAATGTAGAAAAAGTTCATAGTTAGAACAGCTGCTTTTGCTCCACTGCCATCAGAGCATTCCAGTAACATAAACCAAAACCCCACAATACATACCCACTAATTAGTTCTTTTAATGCCTAAGCACTTATATTAAATATTTCAGTGAAACTGCTACTAACATGAACAGATTTTTAAAAAATATGTTTGTGTATTTTATTTATATATGTTTAATTATAAAATGTTTACTCAGAAAAACTATTGTGGCTGTCAGTGAGCTGCAGGAATGGGGCTGCTCTGGGACAGAGATGAGCCAGAAGCTATGATGACCCCAGCACTCCAGGCTGGGTAGTGTTGCTCCTACAGGGTGCAGTCCCATGGTACCAGATCAGGGGTGGTGCTAGCAACAGGTCTCAGAGACCAACCCAGACAAAGCAAGGAAATTAATAAGGTCCACAACCCAGCCAGTAAAAAGTACCGAAAATCTTGGTCCAGCCAGAGCAGTATAAAATGGCAGGCATCTGGGCTAGAGGCACGACTAAAGATAAGGCTGTTCATAAGCTGAGTCCAAGTTCCATCCAACAGTTCCATCCAGCAGGGCAGAATAGTAGGTAGCAAGACTAGGCACACATACACTTACAGCATCACTTAGGCAAGGTAGGGTGTCCAGACTTCATCCTAAATGGAGCCCTCAAATTTATAGGCAGGTCCCAGGTGACATTGTTCTGCACATGCGCAGTCTTTTGATACCCTCTAAAATATACTACTTTTCATTCCAAACCACCTGAGTAAGAGGTAGATCCCATGTCTTTGAACCCCCTTGAAAAGGATCTAAATGGTGTTATTTTTTCAAGAGTGGATTTCTTTAGGGTTGGGTAATAAGGGATAACATCTGGGGTACTATGCTAGGCATAAAGGGAAGCTAAGCACTTCTTAAATTACTTTTTGAGTGGCTGACCCTTCTTAACTCCAACTGTTGAAAACTTGATAAGCCACTTTTCCTATCCTGCTTCCTCCTGCTGTCACTCCAGTCATTTGACTCTACAGAAAGCTACTGAATAGGTCATGGCAGCTTCAAGGAAGTTATAATAGTTACTGAACCTGTAAATGGCTCCTTGTAGCCCAGGAGGTGGGGGGGGAGGATTTTCACACATAGGGCATAGAAAGCTGTCTCAAACATATTCAAAGAAAACAAGAAAAGATGTGGGATAGAAATGGAGAATACTGAAGGGAAAGAAAAAAAAAACTAAACTTTGAACGTTAACAAATACATTCAGATAATAAACTGATGCAAAGCTTCAGCACAACAAACCAAAGTGATACTGTGTAAATCCAAACCTTGCCTAAACAAATCATTCTGTCAATGAATAAATAATTATTTCCTTGGATAAATTAATTAATTACCTTGGGATGAATTAATTTTGTGAGATTTTAATAAAGTATGAGCTTCAGTTGAAACTTTCCCTACATGAGTCTCTGCTTTGTATCTGAACACCCCAGCGAGAGCTCATGTTATAGCTTTTCCTCATTACAGGGGCCTTAATAAGGTTTCTTTCCTTTATTTAGTTATCCCATTTCCCCAGACTTGCAAGATTTTCTTTACGTTTGGGTTCCTCCCACTCTGCCACATGTGAACTGAAATTGGCAAATGGGTTCACACTTTACTGAATGCACACAGTAATAGCATGACTGCATACGCATTTTTTCCATAGGAAAACAGAGCTAAAATAGTCTGGTAACAATACCTATCAAGTTCACTTAACAATTATCATCAACATATCAATGATTTGGAGGTTTGGTTTTTTGGTTTTTGGGGTTTTTTTAGAGCCACATCTTCATAGGATTGTTACTCAAAGAAAAGACAGGAAATATTTTCTAGAAATTTGATAGGTAGTAGCAAAAATAAACTGGCTTTTAGTCAACAGATGTATCTCAAAACACTCCTATATCTCCAAGTGGGAATGGATGAAAATATTTTGTGCATTTTGTATGTTTAACATCTTCACCGCTGACATGGACAGTAGGATTGAGTGCGCCCTCAACAAGTTTGCCGAAGACACCAAGCTGTGTGGTCCGGTTGATATGCTAGAGAGAAGGGATGCCATTCAGAGGGACCTTGACACGCTTGTAAGGTGGGCTGATGCCAACCTTATGAAGTTCAACCACGACAAGTGCAAGGTCCTATACCTGGGTCAGAGCAATCCCAGGCACAGCTACAGACTGGGCAAAGAAGAGATTCAGAGCAGCCCTGCGGAGAAGGACTTGGGGGTGCTGCTCGATGAGAAAATGAACATGGGCCGGCAGTGTGAGCTCGCAGCCAGGAAAGCCAACCGTATCCTGGGCTGCATCAAAAGGAGTGTGACCAGCAGGTCGAAGGAGGTGATCCTGCCCCTCTACTCTGCTCTTGTGAGACCTCACCTGGAATGCTGTGTGCAGTTCTGGTGTCCTCAACATAAAAAGGACATGGAACTGCTGGAACAAGTCCAGAGGAGGGCCACGAGGATGATCAGGGGACTGGAGCACCTCCCGTATGAAGACAGGCTGAGGAAGTTGGGGCTGTTCAGCCTGGAGAAGAGAAGGCTGCATGGAGACCTCATAGCAGCCTTCCAGTACCTGAAGGGGGCCTATAGGGATGCTGGGGAGGGACTCTCCGTCAGGGACTGTAGTGACAGGACAAGGGGTAACGGGTTAAAACTTAAACAGGGGAAGTTTAGATTGGATATAAGGAGGAAATTCTTTCCTGTTAGGGTGGTGAGACACTGGAATGGGTTGCCCAGGGGGGTTGTGAGTGCTCCATCCCTGTCAGTGTTCAAGGCCAGGCTGGATGAAGCCTTGGGTGGGATGGTTTTGTGTGAAGTGTCCCTGCCTATGGCAGGGTGGTTGGAACTAGATGATCTTAAGGTCCTTTCCAACCCTAACTATTCTATGATTCTATGATTCTAAAGTGTCTATATGTTTATAATCAGAGACCTGAAGAGATAGAAACTGATCCTTAAGTGTAGAAACACAAAAGTACCCTTAGAATGTTGCAGAATATTATGTTCTGTGACGTATATATTAAATACACTTTGGACATAAACTAACTCACTTCCTTTTCTGTAGCTGAGTCACTTCCCTTAGGTTCTTCTACTAATTCATTTACATAGCATTTCAGCTTCAGGATGAACAAAATCGACCAATTAGTATCTGATGATGCAAAGAAGACCCAAAATACTGAAGTATATGGTGCAGTCAACATAAATCACTGTCTCATTTAGAAGAGATAGAATCATGAAGACTGAAAGAATCCTTAAAGAAAAAATTGCAGAAATTACAAGGTTTACTTCAGCCAAAACTGTAATATTTTGCAATCATATTAAATCTTTGCATCCAATTGGAGATTTGGCCAAATTGTAATTAAAGCTTTTTAGGTTAAAGTCAAGATTTTTGGCTGATTCACTCAAATGCCTAATCAGTGTTAGTTAGGCTCTAATTCCTCCAAATATTTTGTGAAGAGCTGAGATGCAGGAGCTGCAGCTATGGGTCTATCTAACCCGAACTAGATAAGAAGTGCATAAACATAAGCAACTCGTATTAAAGAAAAAATAGTTAAGCCACCTCTTTTTTTTGGGGGGGGGGGGGGGGGGGGGAAAAAAAAGGAAGAAAGAAGGAAAGAAAAAAAAAAATAAGGAAGCAAGCTGTTGGACAATTTTATAAACTCCTTATGCTGTACTAGGAACAGAGAGACCTGAGAATCAATGTACAAAGCCTGGAATATGTGAGAAGCCACAAAACTGAGTTATAAGAACAACCTAAACTGTAGCTGTAGCCCATCTCCCTATGTTATTGTCCACGGCACTTTTTTCTAAGCTGTTCTAAGATTTATTTTCTATATACATGTAAGGAATGTGGAAGAAGCTGTCTACTTCTTATCAGATTTTCTTCCCGTAATTCCTCACAATTATTCAGTTTCAAGAGATTTAACTTCCTCATTGTATAAAGGAGTGGATACAATAAACTTTGGGCTTTAACTTACACTTTCAACCATATGAGCAAGCACCATAGAGATGAGCACACCATTAGTCTCTGCAATTTCTTCCCTGCAGCTCCCTACAGTGGTGCAGCTGTGAAACCCTCCATCAGACTACTGTGTGAGAAAGAGCTGTGACAATGAACTGTAGCTTATTGGGGTTTCACCCTCTTCATTTGAGAACTGCATTTTAACTTCAGGTTGTTGCACTTGGTCCATAGCTATAGCATGAGGCATGCATTAAGTACGACTATGGCTGGCATCCAGGCTCAACCTTATACATGTCTCATCATCAAGGACTTGTCACGCACTCACTAGACTCAGCTGAAGCTGGTTATTGTCACTGGGCCTCTTCTTCTCTTCTTGTGTAGGCATTATGTGATGGCAGCTCTGTCAAGGAGCTAGTTGCCTTTCCTGCCTTGCTGTCACCCTTGGCCCTCATTTCATCTCTTGGGAAAGAGATTGCCCTTGATGTCTCCTGAGAGCAAGCAAAATAAATTAACATGAACATGCAGAGTAACTGAAGGCATCCTTTGCACTTGGCCAGTTATGCACAAAAATTGCAGACTTAATTACTATCTCAGTGACTTTTTTCCCTGAACATAGTCAAAGATGTTATTTCATAGTCCACTTCATGTGTGCAAGCTGGTTAGGTCCTAATGGTACAAATTTTTTTTAACTGAAAAAAAAAAAAAACCCAAACAAATAACAAGTTGTGAACATGAAAAAATAGTTATGAGAGTAAGTTGCTTGAGTCAACAGCAACTACCCAGATGTCCTTACACAATAGTAGAATTATACAATAAAGGATGTTTGCTTTGTGTGAAACTCAGTTTAAATACATTTCCTATATTCTGCCTTCATAAATACCTGGAAAAATGGCTTGATTTAGTTGGAGGAAGGGTGGGGCAGAGATGAGCATGTAAATGAACTAGTTTCAAGTTCAGTTTAGAAGGACTCTAATGCTTTCACAAATACTGTTCTGTGCAGAATTTTCTCATTTACAAGCCTTTAAAACTCATCCATATCCTTACTTTACTGTGCCTACTATCTTTTCTAGTTCTCACTACATTCCCTAGCTTTTTGTCTGTAATTCCTCCTTTTATCTCAGTCTTCCCTTAAAAGCAGAAAACAATCACTCAAACTCAAGCACTGGAGCCCAGAATTTTCAAGGGGATTAAAATTAAAAATGAATTTGCCTATCTGTATCTAGCAAAAGCTTTTATTAGTATTCCATTAGTTATTTCTCTTCACTCTCAAATTTATTCCAGTCTCAAGCACTGTAGCACTTCCTAACATCTGTATAATATACTAGATAGCCATTAATTGTCTAAAGTAGCTGGTAATTGGCTGCCATTAAGTCTTTTGCACATCATGATATTAATTTTTTTATATATAACCTGGTAACTGATGTTTTGTCCCATGTTCTGATTATTTTGTTATCAGATTTCTCTAGATTTATTGAACATAATTCATTTGATGTAAATGGAAAGAAGAATATATGAAATTAAGCTAACATTCTCTATAAAGGCCATGGTGGTTTACTGTGAGAAAAAAAAAAAATTAGATGGAAAATAAATGTTCTTTTTACGTTTTAATGTTTTAGCCTTTTTGTAGCTTCTTTTGATGCAAAATGGCTGGATTTTTTTAGTTCATATGTAGTCTACTACTTATTCAGCACCTGGAATAAACCTGTCCGTTGTGCCTTATGTGTTTTCTCATGATCTGAATTACCATAATCGCAAGATTAACAACTTCAAGACAAATCACAAATAGAAGCATCTTTTTCAGACGTTTTGGTTTCAGGGAAAAAAAAAATCCCTACAAGGTAGAATACAGATGTTTTTGCAAATTATTGCCAAGATAGGTCATGACAGATTTCCTGTCCTATGTTAATGAACCTTGCATGATGAGTTTCTGATCTTCCAGTAATGATAACAACTTTGCATTCGTCACTTGCCTGGACTTCTTTGACACAGATGTTCACTTGTTATTTTCAGCTCAGGAGAAATGCAAAAGAAATATAGAATCTCTCAGTCTCAGTTTAAGTATCAGCCAAATTTCTGCAACAAAAGGTAGCAAAAGTCCTACTAAAAATAAAGTCAAATTTACAAGTATGTTAATATACTTATTATGTACTACTTTGAAGTAGTAGTACATAACGAAGAAGAGGCTTTTCCTCTTTAATTGTTCATTTCCCTACTTTCATTTTTTTCTTAACATATAGGAAGCAATCACTTTCTTAGCAGCTACCTGTTATCCTAAACAAGGCAAGGTCTTGCATTATCTTCTGCAACAGCTGTTGGTGTTTTGCTTAAACTGTACAGAAGAGAATAGATGCCTGGAATAAGATACTCCTGATGATGATCTGCTGGCTTTTTTCTTGTCACTACAGGACATGCCTGCTTTTTTGTCTGCATTCTGTGGCTTGATCCCTGTAACCTTTGTGAGGTTATGACAAGTCTTGTTAATCATCATTGTATTCACTACAGTTTCTCTCTGGCCACAAACTAAAACATGTCACTTAATGTGTGAATTCCCCCACTGTCTTCTCCATGCATTAAATAAAAAATATGTATTGCAACTTTCAAATCTCTGTATGGCTCTGTTCTTCCTTAGTAATTTGCTTCTGTGTGGCCACATCAGGTACATCTGTATCAGTATTTAGCTTGAAACTTTAGCTCTTGAACCAAACCCTTTAGCCACACTTTGACTCATACTGCAAAGTGGTCTCAGGGTGCACAAGTTGTATTTCTGTTCAATGAAGTTAAACCTGAAGATGCATTGCAGTGGCTAACAAACAATCCCCAGGGCCAAATATGTAGTTGTAATGGCTAGGAGAGAGCCAATTTTCTTCATAGCAGCTCATATCATGCTGATTTTTAGATCTGTGACCAAAACAATAGTGATGACACACTGAAGATCTAGTGATTATTGAGCAGTGTCTGCACAGCACCAAGGCTTTCTTCATTTCTCGCTCTGGCCCCATACTGAATAAATTTGGGGTCTATAATAGGCTGGGAAGGGATACAACCAAGTAGATGACCAAATCATCCAAAGGGTCAATCCATACCATTGGCTATCATGCTCAACAATAAAAGCTGTGGGAAAGAAGGAGGAAGAATGAAGCTGGAATGTTCGGAGTGATGGCATCTGCCTTCACTATTACATGTGATGAATTCTTGCTTTCCTGGAAATGGTGAAACACCTGCCTGCTGATGGGAAGTGGTGAATCAGTCCTTGTGTGCACAGAGTTTTTTTTACTTATTAAGCTGTCTTTACGTGAACCCATAGGTTTTCTCACTTTTATGCTTCCTCTTCTCCGCTCCGCCCCCCACCCCCGATCCTGCTGCAGGGGAGTCAGCAAGTGGCTGTGTGGAACTTGACTGATACAGTGGACAAAGATTTTAATGAGAGGGAGGAAAGAAACTGAGAAAGTGAGAAAGTGAAAGTGAAAAGGAAAGTAAAAGCAAAAAAGAGAAAGAGAAAAGAGAAAGAGATGAAAAAGAAAAAGAAAGAAAGGAAGGAAGGAAGGAAGGAAGGAGGGAAGGAAGGAAGGGAGGAAGGGAAAGAGAGAAAGAGAGAAAGAGAGAAAGAGAGAAAGAGAGAAAGAAAGAAAAAGAAAGAAAGAAAGAAAGAAAGAAAGAAAGAAAGAAAGAAAGAAAGAAAGAAAGAAAGAAAGAAAGAAAGAAAGAAAGAAAGAGAAAAAGAGAGAAAGAAAGAAAGAGAGAAAGAAAGAAAGAAAGAAAAAGAAAAAGAGAGAAAGAAAAAGAAAGAAAGAAAGAGAAAGAAAAAGGAAGGAAGAAAGAAAGAAAGAAAAAGGGAGGAAGGAAGGAAGGAAGGAAGGAAGGAAGGAAGGAAGGAAGGAAGGAAGGAAGGAAGGAAGGAAGAAAAGAACAGCCAACAGATTTTTTCTATCAGACTAGGTTTATAGTTTATGGTTAGAGTGTAGAGGAATTTAAATTAGGTCCAAGCAAAACTGAACACCTAGGATCAGTTTCACTAGCGTACAAAGAATCCTAATCCTTTGTAACATTACTAAAGATCTAAGAAGAAATTTAACATTCAAGACATTTAACTTCTGACCTAATACTTTTACATTTTGCCCCTACAATCATCTAAGTGTCTCAGATTCTCATCTCAAATAAGAAAAAGCAAGTCTGAAGTTTCTCAGATATGCTCAGAAGCCTGTTATGGGTTTTTAACCACAGTGCTCTGCCTCAACATTTCTTTAACAGAGGGTACCAGTTTTTCTTTGATACCTCTCCTTCTAGGTCAAAGGAGTTTGATTGAATTCAGCTCATCATAATTTCTAAGCTGTAACTTAAATACTGATATGCTGCTGAAAGGAAATGTTTTTATTGCCTCTTATCTGTGTCTCTAAAAAATGCTGGCATTTTATCTTTCATCTAGAGTATTGAACACTATGGAACAAATTACCCTGATGACTTCTTTTCCATTTTTATTTAATTTGAATGGAAAGTAAATTTCCTTGACCAAAAAATATATTAAAAAAAAACCCAGCACATATTTAGCTTTAATTTCCTTTCTATGATATACATTTAAAAATCTAGGCAAAATTGTAGGTTAAGATTAAATTTTTATTTGATTGTTTTTAAGGAAGCTAACTTTGCTGCTTGCTTAAGACTTTCAAATGATAGTCAATGACTGAATGATCAACCTTGGTTAGCACAGATTTAATTTTCAGTTCTGAGTTTGGAGGTTTTGCTTGTTTGTTTGTTTGACTGATCGATTTCTTTATTGTTGCTGGGGTTTATGAGGGTCTTATGGAGCATAACTTGATATCTACATATACCAGGCTCATTTTCATAATCACTAAATATATAGGATGATTGCTTGTCATGCTTTAATAAATAATAACATTTTCATAATTCTTAATTATACTTCCCTGTAAAAGTATCATTACTTGTTGTTTCTGAAGTTTTGACTTCCTGTTTTCTATGAACTTGAATCCATGCCTATAAGTCTGATTTTTTTTTTTTTTTAATGTACATATAAGAAGCCTCAATCTACCGTGAGAAACTGCCGTATTTACAAAGATATCTCAGTAAAATGACTGAGCTATAATTACAGTTTGAAGGACTGTGTTGGTTATCTTTTTCATTACTGCTGTTTCTATTTCATAGTGATGTCTACAACACAGGAGTTTTAATTCTTTACATGTCATAAATAATATTTAAAGACAGTAGAACAACACATGCTCTTCAATGGATATTGATCACTTTTTCACTATAAATCCAAACACACAGCCTACACACACCACAGGGAGAGTAAAACTGGTTATAAGACAGCAGATTCCATGTCCAACCTGTAAAATGAATGCAAATGCATGATGACAGTTCTATATTCTGTGTCATTTCTTCACTAGAGTTTTTCATGCTATTGGAATAATCCCTTTTAAGACAGCAGATTCCCTGTTTAACCTGTAAAATTCAAAAGGTCAAGTCTTTCCTCATTTTTAAATTTTTCCTTATTTGATTTTTATTAATTTCTTCCATGAACTAATTCTATTCATTTCTCAAGTGGCATTTCAATCTTGAGTTATCATGAACTAAATGATAGAAACAAAAAAAAGCTAAACAATGATAATAAAATTCCATTCATGACTAGTAAAGAATTTTCTTTCAATGTTCAGAGTGACAAGGATCATATACTGTCAGCAGCTCCAAAATCTGAGTAATATTGCAGGGTTTCTGCAGAAACATCATATGGTAACTAATGAGATGACTTACCACCTGGACCACCCCATTCCACACAGATATGAGCATATTTGGATCCATTTGTGAATGCAGTTAAATCATAAATAGCAAAGACATCTCTTAGAAATTGCAGCTGAACATATGTGGTTAGATTTTTCATGGCCACACAGCAACACTTTTATAGTAATTTAGAAGGAATGTTTTTTCCAAAAAGTTTGGAAATTACATCACCTCTTAAGGGGGGGGGGGGGGGGGGGGAATATTTCCTAAATTGTACCTAGAAATAAGAACTAGTTGAAACCTAACATGAATTGACCTTCTGCTTGAGAAAGTCATAGAAACTTGGTCGGTTTTTTTCATTTATTTATCCTTCTTAAAACTTTGAAACTGAGGCTGAATAAACCTACCCACTGCAGTCTGATAATCTGTGTGGTAACAGAATGTCCTCTCCTCTATTTGAACTGCCCTTATGCTGCATAGGGGAGCTTTAAAGCATTCAATTTATTGAACCCTGGGTGTGCCAAAATATTAGATAAGAAACATTTCAGTTAATCAGTGCATCAACATTTGATGGTTTAGGTTTTTATCTTCTTGCTTGCTTTAGTTAATTACTATCCGAAATCTCATTTTGGTTGACCACTTACCACAAGGCAAAATCACTTAATTTCTTGTCATAAGTTACTGTTCCTCAAATTCCTGCCATACTTAAGCTTTTTCGGTTTCTGTTTTTCTGCTCTTCGTTGCAGCATTTGGTGTAAAAATGGTGTGTAGATGAACTGGTTAAACTGACTCTGATGAATTCTTTCTGGTTCTAATTAGCCTTTCTTAAACAATGCCTTTTTATTGTGATAGTTCCTTGCAGAGAACTAACACCATGCTCTTTGAAAGAAGTTACTTGAAATTTCCAACTCTTCTATTTTTTCACATGAAATAAACAGAAGGAAAACATAAACATAAAAACTTGTCTTTGCTTTCTCTGTGGTTACTCCTGGGTCTAGACTTCCACTTCTGAAATACATTGCAAACAAGGTGAAGTAGAACTGAAGTAGAGCTACACACAGTGAAGTAGAGCTACGGACAGAATCATTAGCACAGCAGTGAACGCTTGGTCAACCTTTCAGACACGGCACATCCTCCAGGGCTGTTTGAAGTGGAAATGTGACATCAGACAGCTTTTTCCCCTGTGTTCCACTTAGAAATGTGGAATTTCTTACAATTTTCAAACTCAGTAATTCACCGAATAAAATAGCAAAGGAATTGCCCTGGATGTAACAATGTGCAGTTTATTTTTATGTACAGGACCATTTCTGAATGGAACTCTTTCAGAGCCTATGGTTATCTTAACAATTAATTTGATAACCACAAATTCATGTAGATGATGGAACTAAGGCTTCTTTTATTTTCTCTGCTATCTGGTAGGAGGATACTATTGAATCTATACCTGTGTTTAGCTCTATTCAAACAGTTACACCCTGCATAAAGGAGGAAAAGAGGATAGCCTCCTGCAAGTTCTTGAAGAACACTAAACAGATTGGAATAATTTCATCTAGTGCTGGAGCTGGCTGGAACCAGGTGTGTCCAGCACAGGGCATTCCCAGCCTCTCCTCACAAGGCCTGTGCAGACCTGCTGGGCACCTGCACACAATACAGATGTACTCAGTGCCTTGGTCTATCAGCTTTTGAATACTGAAACTGCTAAAGAAATTGTATTCCTGCAGAACATAAGGATCTAATTCATAGAATCATAGAATAGTTAGGGTTGGAAAGGACCTCAAGATCATCTAGTTCCAACCACCCTGCCATAGGCAGGGACAACTCACACTAAATCTTCCCACCCAAGGCTCTGTCCAACCTGGACTTGAACATCACCAGGGATGGAACATTCACAACCGCCCTGGGCAACCCATTCCAGTGCCTCACCACCCTAACAGGAAAGAATTTCCTCCTTATATCCAATCTAAACTTCCCCTGTTTAAGTTTTAACCCATTACCCCTTGTCCTGTCACTACAGTCCCTGACGAAGAGACCCTCCGCAGCATCCCTATAGGCCCCCTTCAGGTCCTGGAAGGCTGCTATGAGGTCTCCACGCAGCCTTCTCTTCTCCAGGCTGAACAGCACCAACTTCCTCAGCCTGTCTTCATACGGGAGGTGCTCCAGTCCCCTGATCATCCTCGTGGCCCTCCTCTGGACTTGTTCCAGCAGTTCCATGTCCTTTTTATGTTGAGGACACCAGAACTGCACACAATATTCCAGGTGAGGTCTCACAAGAGCAGAGTAGAGGGGCAGGATCACCTCCTTCGACCTGCTGGTCACACTCCTTTTGATGCAGCCCAGGATACGGTTGGCTTTCTGGGCTGCAAGCACACACTGAAGCCGGCCCATGTTCATTTTCTCATTGACCAACACCCCCAAGTCCTTCTCCGCAGGGCTGCTCTGAATCTCTTCTTTGCCCAACCTGTACTTGCATCTGGGATTGCTCTGACCCAGGCGTAGGACCTTGCACTTGTCATGGCTGAACTTCATAAGGTTGGCATTTAATACAGGAAAACCCCATGTAAAGGTAACCACCGGTGTGTTAGATTAAGAGAAAGAGTATCTGCCTGCTGCAATGTGTTGACGTCATGAGATTGGGAATGAAAAGTATTTCACACACACACACACACAAAAAAAAAAGTAAAAAATTCCAGACTATTGCCACTATTATCTAAAAGCAATAGAAACCTACACCCATTTATGAACCAGGACAGCTTTCATACACTTGATGGTTAGTTCTGCTCAAGCTATTCTTGGGTCAATTGCTGAAGTGAGTAGCTCGAGAGAGGACGCCTTCAACACCGGAGCAGGGGGAAGCTCAGTGCCCAGGAGCCTGAACTCAGAGCGCCCAGAGCCACCGAGGGAGCCTCAAGTCCTCGACAGGACCTGCCCAGGAGCCGGCAGCTCCGCTGACGCGGGCAGGGACTCACAGGGGGCGGAGCCAGGAGCAGCGGCACCCGCCCTGAGTGGTTAAAAACCTGCCCCAGGGAGCGCGAGTGACTAGGGCAGGTCGAGGTAGCTCACGCGAGCAGGCGAGCGGGATGGTGAGCGCTCGCCTCCTGACCAGGGCCCGGTCTGAGAGCTCTGCTCTGGCCGCCCCGGCGGCGGCCAGCGTAGGCACCCAGACAGAGCCGATGAGAGGAGAGCCTGCAGTGCAGAGCTCGGGGTGTAGAGGGTGCCTGCAGTGGTCTTGTGAGGGAAAGGTGCACGATGGGCAGGGCTGCACTCGGTGCTCCCTGGCGAAGGTCCTCCTGCAGCAGGGGCTGAGCTGTGGGACGCTGTCAATAGGCTGCAAGATGTCAGGGAAGCTGAGAAGAAGCAGGAATGCTTGCTCCAGGCCCAGACTGTGCAGGGGCCTCAAGCGTCCCCTGTAGCTCATGAAGGAAAGGAGGCCGTTACCCCAGGAAGCTGGGAAATAGTAACAAAAAAAAAAAATAAAATAAAGAGGAAAAGGACAATTAAAAGCAAGGGGCTTCCTCTGAAATCTGTTGTCCCCACACAGAACCTCTTTTCTGTCCTGCAGGGGGCTGCTGAGGAGACGCACTCGCACCGTGAACAGCCGGCTGATGAAGTGGTAAAGATCACTACTGGTGCTGCCAGGAAAAAAGCAGCGGGTTGTAGTAGTAGGGGACTCTGCTTTGACAGGGACAGAAGCACTCGTCTGTCGGCCTGATCCAGTCTCAATGGAGGTATGTTGCCTACCTAGGGCACAGATGAGGGATGTTGCAGAGAGGCTGCCTGCTCTAGTAAGTCCCACTGACAATTACCCACTCCTAGTGATCTATGTGGGTGCTAATGATATAGATAGCAGTAGCCCAGCAAACATAAAGAAGGATTACAGAGCCCTGGGAGAGGTAGCTAGGGGCTGTGGAGCTCAGATAGTATTTTCATCAATTCTCCAGGATAAAGGGGAAGACCTTAAAAAGGCTAGGACTATTGGCCAGGTTAATAAATGGTTAGAAGGGTGGTGGCATAGTCAGGGTTTTGGGTATCTAGAACATGGGACTCAATTTAGTAGGCCAGGTCTCCTGGGGGCTTGTGGAGCTGGTCTGACAAAGGGGAAGAGCAGTTTTGGTAGGAGGCTTGCCAGACTGGTCAAGGAAGCTTTAAACTAGATGTGTTGAGGAGGGGGGCATCATTCCATCCCAACACACCCAGTCAGTTGCCAACACCTATAATAAATGCTCGGAGCAATGTAGAGATATTCCAACTGCTCCAGCCAATGAGCTGGCTTCATTTGGAGCTCGGCTCAGATGCCTCTATACAAACGCTCGTAGCATGGGGAACAAACAAAAGGAATTAGAGATGTGTGCACGTCTATGGGTGTATGATATAATGGGCATCACAGAAACATGGTGGGATGGCTCTTATGACTGGAGTGTTGGAATGGAAGGTTACAGGCTCTTTAGAAAAGACAGGCCCAGCAGACAGGGAGGGGGAGTTGCCCTTTATGTTAGGGATAGGCTGGAGAGTATGGAACTCTGTCTGGGGACAGGTGAGCAGTCAACAGAGCATTTGTGGGTCAGGATTAAAGGGAGAACAGTGATGGGAGACATTACTGTGGGGATCTGTTACAGACCGCCTGATCAAGAGGAATATGTGGATGAAGCACTCTATAGACAGATAGGAACAGCCTCACGCTCACAGGCCCTTGTCTCATGGGGGACTTTAACCACCCTGATATCTCTTGGAGGGACAGCTCTAGGGCAGCCTTGGTTGCAGCGATCACGAGATGATCGAATTCGATATCCTCAGGACAGTGAGAAGAGCGTGCAGCAAGCTCACTGCTCTGGACTTCAAGAGAGCAGACTTTGGCCTCTTCAGGAACCTGCTTAGTAAGGTTCCATGGGATGTAGCCCTAGAGGGCAGGCAGGCCAAAGACTCTTGGTTGATATTCAAGGATCACCTACTCCTACATGCTCAGGAGTGTTGCATCCCAACTAGAAGGAATTGCAGCAGGAGGGCCAGGAGACCTCCTTGGATGGATAAGGAGCTGCTGAGGAAACTTCGAAGGAAAAAAGAGGCTTATAAAAGGTGGAAGCAAGGACAGGCAGCCTGGGAAAAATATGGGAATGTTGTCTGGGAAGCTAGGGACCAGATTAGGAAAGATAAGGCCCAGTTAGAATTGAACTTGGCTAGGGATGTGAAAGATAACAGGAAGGGATTCTGTAGGTACATTGCAAATAAGACAGGCTAGAGACAATGCAGGCCCTCTCCATAGCTATCTGGAGAACTGGCTACCTTGGATTTGGAGAAGGCAGAGGTTCTTAATGACTTCTTTGCCTCAGTCTTCGCTGGCAAATGCTTTGACCACACCACCCAAGTCTTGGAAGGCAGACGCAGGGAATGTGCTCACTGTAGGAGAGGATCTGGTTTGAGACCATCTTAAAGAACCTGAACGTGAGCAAGTCCATAGGACCTGATGAAATCTATTCTCGGGTCCTGAAGGAGCTGGCGAATGAAGTTGCTAAGCCACTGGCCATCATATTTGAAAAATCGTGGCAGTCAGGTGAAGTTCCCAATGACTGGAAAAAGGGAAATATAACCCCCATTTTCAAGAAGGGGAAAATGGATGACCCAGGGAATTACAGACCAGTCAGTCTCACCTCTGTGCCTGGCAAAATCTTGGAGCAGCTTCTCCTGGAAGGCATGCTAAGGCACATGGAAAACAATGAGGTGGTTGGTGACAGCCAGCATGGCTTCACTAAGGGGAAATCCTGCCAGACCAATTTGGTGGGCTTCTATGATGGGACTACGGAACTGATAGACGTGGGTAGAGTAGATGATGGCATCTACCTGGACTTGCGCAAAGACTTCAACACTGTCCTGCATGACGTCTTTGTCTCTAAATTGGAAAGACATCAATTTGACAGGTGGCCCACTTGGTGGATAAAGAACTGGCTGGATGGCCGCACACAAAGAGTTGTGGTCAATGGCTCAATGTCCAGCTGGAGACCAGTAATGAGTGGTGTCTCTCAGGGATCAGTGTTGGGACTGGTCTTTTTCAACATATTTGTTGGTGACATGGACAGTGGGATTGAGTGCACCCTCAGGAACATTGCCAGTGACACCAAGCTGTGTGGTTTGGTTGGTACTCTGGTGGGAAGGAATGCCATCCAGAGGGACCTTGACATGCTTGTGAGGTGGGCTGATGCCAACCTTCTGAACTTTAACCTTGCCAAGTGCAAGGTCCTACACCTGGGTTGGAGCAATCCCAGATGCAAGTACAGGTTGGGCAAAGAAGAGATTCAGAGCAGCCCTGCGGAGAAGGACTTGGGGGTGTTGGTCAATGAGAAAATGAACCTTCAGTGTGCGCTCACAGCCCAGAAAGCCAACCGTATCCTGGGCTGCATCAAAAGGAGCGTGACCAACAGGTCGAAGGAGGTGATCCTGCCCCTCTACTCTGCTCTCCTGAGACCTCACCTGGAGTATTGTGTGCAGTTCTGGTGTCCTCAACATAAAAAGGACATGGAACTGCTGGAACAAGTCCAGATGAGGTGCACGAGGATGATCAGGGGATTGGAGCGCCTCCTGTATGAGGACAGGCTGAGAAAGCTGGGGCTGTTCAGCCTGGAGAAGAGAAGGCTGCGTGGGGACCTCATAGCAGCTTTCCAGTATGTGAAGGGGGCCTATAGGGATGCTGGGGATGGACTCTTCATTAGAGACTGTAGTGATAGGACAAGGGGTAATGGGTTAAAACTTAAACAGCGGAAGTTTAGATTGGATATGAGGAAGAAGTTCTTTACTGTTAAGTGTGGTGAGGCACTGGAATGGGTTGCCCAGGGCGGTTGTGAATGTTCCATCCCTGGTGATGTTCAAGGCCAGGTTGGACAGAGCCTTGGGTGACATGGTTTAGTGTGAGGTTTTCCTGCCCTTGGCAGTGGGGTTGGAACTTGATGATCTTGTGGTCCTTTCCAACCCTAACTATTCTATGATTCTGCTTTTCATTATATTATGCAAAATGCAATGCAATAAAAATAATTGTTACTAACTCATTGGAAATGTCATAAATAAATAGTTCATAACTCTCAAGTCCTTGAAAAATATATTCCTTCAAAAAGTAGGTACAGAATAGATGCCAATTTAATTGCCATCATATTTTTGACAACCATAGAGAACCTTGTATCTAGCTTATTTTCTAAATTTAGCTCTCTTGCCTAGGATGAAATGATGGGGGGAGGATTATTAGTCTGCTTTTTCGACTCATTGGTGCCCTGTCAAAGACTACCTGCCTCAGCCGTTTTAAAGTATTGCTGGTTTCCATTTGAGATAAACATTTACAGTTTGCATTACAATCTCAGGCTATCTGATCTTAATAAAGTAAAGAGAATCTCTGATGTGAATGTTTGTTAAAATCATGTACTGCCTCCTTAATGAAATACAAAACAATTTAGTGTAAAATTCCTGATCTTGAAACATTTTTTAATGTGTACTATGTGTCTTACTTTTTATCTTAGCCTTTTAGTCTACCACCAGCAAAAGTTACTTTCCTTATATTTTTTAAAATTAGTTTTGTTTTATGGTGAAATCTAGGAGTGAAATCTAGGAGTAAAATCTAGATAAGAAAATTTTTTG
Source organism: Lathamus discolor (assembly GCF_037157495.1). NCBI lineage: Eukaryota > Metazoa > Chordata > Aves > Psittaciformes > Psittacidae > Lathamus > Lathamus discolor. The sequence continues at coordinate 46,283,968 of NC_088884.1, read as the reverse complement.
TCACCTATGAGTATGTCTTCAAGGTGCCATTAGCTTGTTAAGTTAGGAATGACCCAGGATGCCCTATTAATACATTACCAATTTAAAACTAACAGTGTTCATTAGAACAAGACTTGACACTTTATTGCTGACTTCATAGTGTATCAAATCACATTTTTAATATTCATATTCTACTGCAAATTACATACTTCCAAACTAAGTCCCTCTGATTTTGTAACCCCATTTCAGGGTAGAGATGTCATAGCCATTTTTTTCAAGTAAATAGTATAAAAGTCCTCTTTTTGAAAGTGACATGAGGTTTAATATAGTGGAAACTACTTAATGTCACATACAGTTCAACGAAGTATAAAAGGAGATGTTTTTTTCAACTGATGCAACCCCTTGCTGCGGAGAGCCAAGTGAGATTAAAATAGTTCAGTGTTCCTGTCCTCCACTTCTACCTTACTATTCCTAATTTTTGTAAAAAGCTAAATGTAGCTGTGAATAGTGTTCTGTTTAAATGTAAACTGTCCTTTCTAACTTTAATCTATCTCTTTGAAAAGAACCATCTGCTGACAATGATTTAGTATAGGAAATTCATGAGAAGTCAGTGAATGAGGCAAAGCATTTGTTATTTGCTCAAGCATACATGTTTTCAAGGTGGTGTTTTTTTTAAACCTATTTTTTTATTAAAAAAATAAAATCTATGAAGTATTAAAAATCTTAATGAATAAATATATCTTCCTGCAGATACCTAAACAGAATAGGTTTTTTCCTGATTTCATATAACGAGCAAATTGACTGTCAATTGACTCTAATTTACAATGCAGACACCTCACAGTCATTTAGAAATAATCATTTGTTTGCAGGCATGGTCTGGTATAACCATGCTGTGCAAGTCAATTGATAGTCTGTTGCTGTAGTTAAAGAGTAGGATAAGATGAAAGAAAAAGAAGTATTACAGGTCAATTTAAGGCAAAAGTCATGTGCTTTGGTCAGCTATTAACTGTCTCAGGCTGACTTAAAATATGATCTTTTGCATATGGCTATAAACAGGTTCTGTCTAAGCAACTAATTCTGTGCATGCTCTAAATGTCCTGATGTCTAGACCATTCCTGAAATTGATCTAAATTTATCTGTTTTATTTTGCTATAAAATGTCTAGTTTCTTGAGACTGTTACATTATCTCCACCATGGCAACCATCGCTGCCAGCTGAACACAATAAGGCCAGTCCTCCCCATGGCTTACATGTTGCACTTACTTCTTCCTGGATTCTTTCAGTATCTCAGATACAAGAGGGGAAAGAAAAAAGAAAGATCTCTCATCTCTCATTGCTCTTTTGCATTTAAATGATATCTATGCTGCCCAGTGTAGTATTCTGGTTTTAGTTAAACTAAAACCTATATTCACCAAGGTAAGGAAATTTGGGAACATCAAGAACAAGCTACGGTTATCAGTTGGATAACTAGATGTATAATTCTTTTAAAGTTCTGTTGACCAATGGATAGTATGAAAAATGTCGACAACTTTCAACCAACCAAAAGTACTGATGTCAAATTCCTATCAACAGAACATCTGAATCTCTTGAATTCCTCCCATTCTCTCATAGCAATAATGGCAGTCTATTAAGAAAAGGGACACAGGTAATATTATTCCTAACCAAAATATAATAATCTGACCATACACAAAAATAAAGGAATGAGAAAACATCTGTGGCATATTTCACTACTGTTTATAAACTGCGGTGAAGTAGATGAGTAAGTAAACATTTTTGAGTAAAGATCAAAACAGACTGTCTTGGAAAACACTTTGGAAAACAGAACATGAGTTTTGAAACTGGAAAGATTTCTATTTTGGCATTACAGCCTATTTCAACCATCCAAAATCATGAGTCAGACCTCAGATAATCAGGATTGGCCTAAAAATAGAACAGTTACAAAAAAAATTAGTTTGTGTTTCTTTTTACTAGACCTTTCCTTTTTGAGACCTTACAGATTACTTGTTTCATTTTGTCAAGGTTCTATAAAAAAACGTTAAAATTTGAAGCTTATCTTCTAAAATAAAGATCTCCTTCAATCTCAATTCCAGCTGCAGTGGCTTTGTGAAAAAAAACTAAATAACACGAGACTTGTTACATTTATGAGGGCTGGGAACACAGGCAATTAGCAAGCAACATTTGAAAAACACATTGACAAAAGGAATCATAAACAAATGCATTCTTAACACATCCATTCAGACTTATGTCTTTGGCACTAGATAGACTCACGACTGTTGACAGGCTGACTTCTTAATCACTGGGCAAGAGCAAAAGCAAAAGACCAAAGTGATGGCAACTTTCCTCACTGAAATGTCAGAGAAGTTAATGGGCAATAGATGGGCAAAGGTAGCCCCTTTGCCAGAAGCAAGGGATACACATTTGATCCACAACCTTCATATCTTGGTCTCACATTATTTTGATTTGCTGCAGCTGACATTATGCAGACCTGTGAGGTTCCTGCTCCCAGTAGCCACCAGACTGCCCTGTATGCCAATCCTAACACAACCATCCTTGCTTCACCAAATGTATACTTCCCTTTCAGACTAAATATAGCAAAAGTGATCTGTGGCAAATAAGACAAACTCTTCTGCCTACTCCTCTCCCTTCTTTCACCACTCCCCTCCCCTTATTCAGAAAGTTGCACTGATATAACGGCAATGCAATTCTTCAATACAAATCTTCCACTATAAGCTAAACCACCATAACTCAGTTTTATAGCAGTATGACAGAGTCCAGACACAGAACCTAAATCCATTTAAGTTAACACTACAATGGAGGAAACGATAAGACATTACATAGTAAGATCTCCAGAGCAAAAGACAATTCCTTACACTGAGAACATGCAGAACCTTGAGTAAAAGTGTCTTGAATGTATCTGTGTTTCTAGATGGTATTGTAATAGATACAATAGCAATAATAACAATCAAAAGCATATGAAAAAGAGCCACTCAGTCATTGCTTTTTCTGTTCCATTAGTGGAAAACAGTTATCATTTGTTGTTCTTTTTGACAATCCAAGTTTCAAAGATTAAAACACTGGGAAAGCATTTGCTTTTCAGTTTTGTCACTAAGTCTATTAAAAGTTTTTTTCAAATGGATGACAGGAGTGAAGGCAATCATCACAGTCAGTATGGGATATAATCTTGATCCAAGAAGCCTAATACCTGTGTATGGGAAGCAGTGACAACTTGCGATTACAGTCAGCTCTGTCCCTCGGAAAGTCACTTACGTGTGAATAGATATAAAATCCCTCTTATTACTGTTTTTCAAACAGAAAAAGAAGATATTAAGAAATGAGATTTCACATTATATCTTAACATAAGTAAAAGTAATGGGAATGTTGATTCATTGAATATATATTTTAGCACTTCTTCATGGACACATTTTGAAACAGTAGTATAAAATTTCATTATAAATAAAAATGAGTGGACAACAAAGTCAATATAATCAACAACGTAATGGAAGATCTGTTCTAGGATTCTCAGTCTTAAGATAGATTCTAATTTACCCTGTTTCTGTTTCAGTTTACATGGTCTTTCATCTCTCTGTCCTTTTGCTATTTTCTGCGTCATCATTGTCATTGTTTATCTCACATGCATACAGACTTCTCCTGAAGTTTGAGAATTTTGATACTGTCATTGTTTATCATGCTAGTCACATAGAATCACAGAATACATCCTCAGTGTTTTGAAGGGACAAAGGAAGAAAATAACTTTATAAATGAGATTATTAGTATTATATCAAAGCTGGGACAATGCAGAATAATGAAAACATCTGAGAGATCCCTTTTAGCTGCACTGGCAATATCAGTGCAGAAGCTTTTGTCTGTGGAAAGGCTGATATCCTTGCCCATGGCAGGGGGGTTGGAACTAGATGTTCTTAAGGTCCTTTCCAACCCTAACTATTCTATGATTCTATTATTCTATGATGTGGCAACTGCATAATGGACAGATTAATGTCTCATAGCTGTTGTTATAGTGACACAACATTTTAAAACTCAATGAGTTTTAAATTTATCAGTGCCCATGGACATAAGTGAATTCTTTCAAAACCACATATATCATGCCAGCACATGTGTAACCCTAAGTTCTCTATGCATTATATATATATGCAAAGCCAACAGGCTTTGTTTGCAAATCTCACTACTAATAATCATATTATTTCTTCAGTGATAATTAAAAAAAGGTTTAATGTCAATCATTTTTTGAGATTATTTGCCTAGGACTCACAAATTAAAAAGCATTCTATGCAGCAGTGTTAGTATATGCATTATGTTAAAAGGTACTATATTGGTACTATAAAATATTTCATCAAACTTTCTTAGATAGCAATGTCTGGTTACTCCTCAGTCACAGAATAATAGAAAGTGCTGCTGGAAGGCACTGTGAAGTTACCAAATCTATGAAAAAGCAAAATTGATTATATCTGTGTTATTCAGATATTGTGTCAGATAGATAGCTTTATAAACTGCTTTTAATATTTCCAGCGATGAAGACTTCACAATCTCCAGTGCTACATTATTTCTTTGTTCTTCAACACCTCCCTTGATACATTATAAGGAATCTTATCTTATGGGGAACAGTTTATTCTTTAAGTTTTTGCTGGTAGGGGAAATTAAGAAGCCACAGTCTGAATACATTTCAGGTGTTCAAGATGAATTGAGGTCACTGAAGTGTGGAAATTCAGAAATTCATGTAGCAGGGGGCTAGGATGAGATGAGCAGCTACTAGCGAACCAGACAGCATCCTTAGCAGCACATGGTTGGAGAGAACTGTGTTTTAACTCCCCAAAAGATTGTTAGCTTCAGTCTTACCTCTGCACATTTGAAACAGGTTAGTTTGCAGCAGTCATAGGATTATTGACCAAAATCAATCAGTCTTTTATAAGTTCTTTTGAGGGTTTTCTGAGGTTTTACCACGTTCCTTTTATGAAGAAATGTGATGAAGAAGGAGTTTCTAAATTGGGACTGATAATTTTTATTCTGCTTCCAACAATGTGTCAGCATCCATCAAGAAAAGCAGTAGATAATGTAGTCCAAGTTAGTAATTTGCTGATGAGCTGATGATGGGGGTCAGTCCCACATGTCAGTGATAAGACAGTGGTCTTATCTCATGGATGTTGTCATCAGGCTTTTCGGAGACTAAGAAAAAAAGTCAGAGCCAAAATAATTTACAAGAGCATAAAGTTTTCTTGTTTCATTATTCCTAATGTTACTCTTATTGTTGAATTCATTTGCAACTAAATTAATGTAAGCAAATCACCTATATGATTGACATCTTGTTCTTTAACTCTCTGTCTGAGAGCTAGGACTGACTGGCATGTTACCTCAAGCTAGACCTCTGAGATCTTTCCTGTTCATAATTAGCTTAGTTAAAGCATTTACAGTAAGAATGTAATTGAGCTAAACGTAATGAATAGATGTCCCATACTAATTGTTCTCTGTCTACAGAGTATTGCATCTTGAGAAACACCAGGATGAGTGAAATGGATAGATTATACTGCTGAGTCGTTTAAACCTTATTATCCCCACATTATGCTATAGCATCTTATTTTCATTTAACTATTAAAATGTTTTAAGAAAGGCAGTATTGATACCCCTCTTCTATTGATGAGAAAACTAAGGTGTTAGCATAGAACTTGTAAAGAAGCCATTTGGAATATATTAGTAAGAGAAAATACATAATTTTACATAACAAGATCTTTCAGAACAAAACTTATGTGTAAGTGGAAAGAGAAAGTGTCTCACTGGACCACTTGTCAGTAGAATGCTGATGATAATCACTTGGTTCAATACATAAGTGAAGACATTTTCAAAAGGAAGTATACACATAGACTATAATCAGTCTAGCATCTTGTGGACTACATTCTCAGCCAGAAAAATGTCATCCCTCTCACTTGTCCAGTGCAATTTCTTACATTCTTCTATCTTAATCATCTCAAACTTCAACACATGTGAGCTTACACTTGGCAGCTGCCAAATTCCTAGACATTAATTTTCAAGAATTAGGTGATGATTTTTTTTTTACTTTCCGTAACAATACTTTTAAAATCATAAATGCCATACAATTATAGAATCATTTAGGTTGGAAAAGACCCTTAATATCATCAAGTCCGACCATAAACAAAACACTGACAACTTCACCACTAAACCATCACAATTTCTAAGGAATAGAATAGGCAAAAACCTGCCAAAAATGGATTTACTTTTCACTATGTAAATAGCATAAAGAAATATAATGTTACAACTGCAGAGACATGAAATATTGGTCAGCACTGGATTGCACTAGCAAAAGCAAACCTGCAAATGCCTGTATGTATGTATACATGAATATATAGTTAAGTACAGATGCAAGTGGGATTGGTTTCAATTTACTTTAAGTGTCTTCAGCTGAGTTTATCATCTAGAATCCTGTTATAGTCAGTGGAGAAAAATAGGCTTTTCTGCATTGTGAATCATTTGACCTGGTTTAGATTTATTCATTAATCTGGAATAAGTTAACAGTAACTTTCCTTCCATTTATAATAACAAAAGTCAAATGTCTACCTCAGAAAAATATATGTCTGGTGTAAATTGGTGAGATTAAATGTGGCTTTGATATTTTCTTCTTGTTAATTATTTACAAGCTTCTAAATCACAGTGAAGAGCAATAAGTAATGGATACAACATGGGGCACCTTTTCTAAGAATAAATTGTTAGAAAAATTTAGAGGTCACCTGTTCAAAATAAGAATTAATCTAATTTCTTCTGTTGTGGTAACTTGGTTTGAAAGGGAAATGTGAGCCTTGAAGGCAACAAGAGATGGAACATCGCCTGACAGAGAAAAGAGCTACTTGGAACTATTAGAGGATGGAGTAGATACCAATAAACAAAATGTCTGCTGCTCATTGGGATTTGTAGCTCAAAAAATGGATCAGAGTAACTGTAGCAAACTTCTGTAGCACAGGATAAATTCAAACTATATTATTCAAAAATTTATCCAATGCTGATTTTTTAGATCTTTTTAACTAAGTGCAAGAATAATTTCTATGAACCTTCAAGCTTATTCCAAAGCACAGCAAACAGTAAACAAATGCCTGGCTACTACACTTTTATGCAAGAATTTTATTGCATAGTGAAGGAGAAAAGAGAACATCTGAAATTTTTTATATGTTACTTCTGATTACATGGGAAATATGGTGATCCTTATCTCCATGCAATGAATTAAAAAGACAAACTTCAGTGACTGAGTATCGTAAGTAAATATTTTCAGTCCTAGGCAATACAGCTGTGGCACAGATGGAATCAACAGGCACCTGAAGCCCAAATAAGTCAGCAAAATAAACTTTTCTACTTATTTTAATTCTTACTTTTATTAGGTATTTTTGAAAATGTATATAAAAGATCATATAAAAAGAAGGAAAACATTTATTCAGGGTACTGTTTGCTCATCATATACTAATTATATAATCAGTACCTATATATATCTCACAGGAAGTAAGATTCAGCCTCCTGTAATAATGATGGAAGCATTGTTTTCTGTCGGTTTTCCCCCTGCTGCTAGGTAATGAAAGGATGACAGACCTTTCCACCATTAACTTATTTTCCATGCATTTGTAGTTTAAGTCATATTTTAGACTAATGGGAGGAATTTAGAGTAATTTCCACCTCCCAAAAATCTTGTAATTAGAAAGCTATGAGAATTTTATCATATTAGTATCTGAAAGCTCAGTCAAGAGTAATTTCCCAAGGCAGAGCAGGGGCTCAGAAAATTACTTCATTTGCTGAAATAAAACTTGAGTACACTGTTAAAGTGTTTGCCAGAGCTAAGGTTGATGATTGACTCTCTGGCACAGTACCTTTAATTTAACAACATCTTTGTCATCCTGTGTCACACATGAGCAGCTGACTATGCATATACTCCATACTCAGTGGATCAGATATTGGAGAAAGCAGGGATAGGAAGGAGCATGGTGGAGAGAGGACGATCTCATAATAGTATCAAACATTGGCATATTGGGTTTGTATAGCAAGGTGTTGGTAGCAGAGGGAACTACAGGGGTGGCTTCTGTGAAAAGCTGCCAGAAGCTTCCCCATGTCCAACAAAGGCAATGCCAGTCAGCTCCAAGATTGACCAGCTGCTGGTCAAGGTTGAGCCAATCAGCAATGGTGGTAGTGCCTCTGGGGTAACGCATTTAAGAAGGGGGAAAAGCTGCTGCACAATAATAGCTAGGAGAGGGGAGAGAGAATATGTGAGAGAAACAACCCTGCAGACACCAAGTACCAAGGTCGGTGAAGAAGGAGGGCAGGATGTGCTCAAGATGCTGGAGCAGAGATTCCTCTGTAGCCCATGGTGCAGCCCCTGGTGAGGCAGGCCATGCCCCTGCAGCTCTGGAGGACCTTTGCTCCAAAGTGGAGCAAATATTCACCTGCAGCCCCTGACCCCACAGTGGAGCAGGGGGATACCGGAAGGAGGCTGTGACCCTGTGGGAAGCTCGTGCTGGAGCAGGCTTCTGTCAGGACCCGTGGCCACATGGAGAAAGGAGCCTGTGCTGGAGCAGGTTTGCTGCAGGACTGGTGACCTCACAGGGGATCCAAGTTGTTGCAGCCTCTTCCTGAAGGACTGCACCAAGTGGAAAGGACCCATGCTAGAGCAGTTCATGAAGAACTGCAGCCTGTGGAAAGGACTTGTGTTGGAGCAGTTCATGGAGAGCTGTCTCCCATGGGAGGGACCCCGCACTAGAGCAGGGAAAATGTGTGAGGAGTCATAGAATCATAGAATAATTAGGATTGGAAAAGACCCTAAGATCATCTAGTTCTGGGAGTCCTCCCCTGAGGAAGAAGGAGAGGCAGAAACAACATGTTGTAAACTGACCACATCCTCCGTTCCCCTTCCCCCTGTGCTGTTGGAAGGGAGGAAGTATAGAATTCAGGAGTAAAGTTAAGCCCAGGAAGAAGGGAAGGGGGAGGGTGAGGTGTTTTTAAGATTTGGTTTTATTTCTTGTTTCCCTAATCTGATTTTATTGGTTGTAAATTAAAATAATTTCCCTGTGTTGAGTCTGTTCTGCCTGTGATGGCAACTGGTGAATGACATCTCCCTGCACTTATCCCAACCCAAGAGCCTTTTGTCACATTTTCTCTTGTCTGTTGAGGAGAGAGAGTAACAGAATGACTTTGGTGGGCATGTGGCATCTAGCCAGTGTCAATCCACCACAAGTGGGCAAAAGCTGTGGAGTGCTGTCTGGAAGCTCTTTTGAGACTGTAGCCTGACACAGCCAGACTAGGACCTCTTCAATGCTTCATGCCACAGTCTTTTTGCTTGCCCTGTGATCTGCTTGCAGTCATTCAATGGTCTGGAGAGGCACTGCACATTGCTCCAAGTGTGCTAGGGTCACCTTTGGCAACTAAGTATGGAAGATGAGTTAGCTGAATAATTTCCATGTTCATTAAATAAGATTTGACCTAATAGTGAAATTCTGGCACACTTTTGTTCCAAATTTCAGACTCCAAATTCTTGCTCAGCTTCAATCTCTATTCACTCCCAGGTTGATAAATAAAAAACTCTAATGTCAGGACTTAAAAGCTGCATGTTTAAATATTGTTTTCTTTTCCTGTTACTCCTATGCTGTATAAAAGCAGTGAAGGCAGTCTAGCAAAACATGCACCTGTCAGAGTTCAGCTCCATTTGTACCTTATTATCCAAATTTGTTTCCTGTCTGTTGCAAGAAGCCACTGAATCTTTCATTCTTTAATGCCAGAAGACTATTCATGAAGTAATTTCCACAGTTATTTCCACTCTGAGCTTACCCTTTCACCCTGCACAATGTGACTTTTAGCCTAAAGGAACCACTCACATCTAAGCACATCCCCAGAGTATTGATATGTGAACTGTTAGCCCTGCAGAGCTCTTTTTAGCTATCAGATGTTTTTGCAAATACAGAGGCTGAGGTGGCTGGTGTTCGCCATAGTCATGCAAGGATAAGTCATTTCTGGGTGATTTATGGAAAATATGTCATGTAAGTAGAAAAGCTATCAAAACAGAGAAATTCAGTCTGTAAATTCCAATATCCTCTCTCCGAAAGTCGCTGCTACCACACACTTTAGGGGAAAGGCTAAGAATCGAAGACAAAGAGCAGGCTTTCCTCAGAAGAAATGTGCTTTTAAACTCTCTCTTGGGTGACTGCTTATGCTCAGAATCAGTGAAATTCTGTCTTTGTCACAATAATAATAAAAAGAAAAGAACAGCCTATGCTTAATTTTGTGGATGGCCCCCTGGCTCACATAAATGTCTGATTCATTTAAAGTCAGCTACATTCTCAACCTAACTAATAGGCTGTGCCATTTTTCCTTTAGGAATGAATTCCAGAAGTTAATTATGTATTGTAAAGAATTCTATAATTTTTCAGTTTAGCTGAATGTTGCTTTTCCCCACTCTACTCCCCCAACCTTTCCTCCTTTTCACTGTTTCGTACTCCTCTGTCATATTTCTCACTTCATTTTTCTTTTCTCCAGCATAAGTCCCCATCTTAGTTCTTGTTTTTGTGGAAAGCCACAACAAGTGGAAAGACTCTAAGGGCCTCTTATTCACTAATTCTGGAGGTATGGATGCAAAATAAATTTTTGGTCAATACAATCTTATAAAGTTTAGTGTAATGAAAATTAAAGCACATCCAGGCTGTTAAACTAGCAGCATGAGATCCATTCCAATAATTACAACAGCCCTGACAAAAGCCCTGAAATCAAATTTCCTGGATGAATAAATTCAGATTGTCTTATGAGAAGACGATTACGCACAATGAAGTGATCACAGGTGCATCTGGGAGAATCCCTAATGAGTATTGCATGCCCGTCTACTAAGTACCAAACTCATTTTTACTGTTCAGTGATGCTACTTAGATTTTAGAATATGGTCACTGTGTGCCATGTAAAATGTATCTCATTAAAGTGTTTCCAGAATCAAGGTGAAATTTCTGTTATATAATCATACCTATTACTTTTTGGCAAGATCCAGATATATTAATATTTGCATACATTAGGTTTGAAAAAGCATAGAGTAAAATCCTGATTCCATTTCTGTGAGAACACTATATAGAATCACAGAATCCCAAGGGTTGGAAGGGACCTCAAAAGATCATCCAGTCCAACCCCCCCGCAAGAGCAGGGTAACCTACAGTACATCACACAGGAACTTGTCCAGGCGGGCCTTGAATATCTCCAGTGTAGGAGACTCCACAACCCCCCTGGGCAACCTGTTCCAGTGCTCTGTCACTCTTACAGTAAAGAAGTTCTTCCTGATGTTAACGTGGAACTTCCTATGCTCCAGTTTACACCCATTGCCCCTTGTCCTATCACTGGATATCACTGAAAAAAGCCTAGCTCCATCATCCTGACACCCACCCTTTACATATTTGTAAACATTGATGAGGTCACCCCTCAGTCTCCTCTTCTCCAAGCTAAAGAGACCCAGCTCCCTCAGCCTCTCCTCATAAGGGAGATGTTCCACTCCCTTAATCATCTTTGTGGCTCTGCGCTGGACTCCTTCAAGCAATTCCCTGTCCTTCTTGAACAGAGGGGCCCAGAACTGGACGCAATATTCCAGATGCGGCCTCACCAAGGCTGAGTAGAGGGGGAGGAGAACCTCTCTTGACCTACTAACCACTCCCTTTCTAATGCACCCTAAGATGCCATTTGCCTTCTTGGCCACAAGAGCACATTGCTGGCTCATGGTCATCCTCCTATCCACCAGGACCCCCTGGTCCCTTTCCCCTTCGCTACTTTCCAGCAGGTCAACCCCCAACCTGTACTGGTACATGGGGTTGTTCTTCCCCAGATGCAAGACTCTACACTTGCCCTTGTTAAATTTCATCAAGTTTCTCCCCGCCCAACTCTCCAGCCTGTCCAGGTCTCGCTGAATGGCAGCACAGCCTTCTGGTGTGTCAGCCACTCCTCCCAGTTTTGTGTCATCAGCGAACTTGCTGAGGGTACACTCAGTTCCCTCATCCAGGTCGTCGATGAAAATATTAAACAGCACCGGTCCCAGCACCGACCCCTGAGGGACTCCACTAGTCACAGACCTCCAGCTAGATTCTGCGCCATTGACCACAACTCTCTGCCTTCTTCCTTTCAACCAGTTCTCGATCCACCTCACTACTTGATCGTCAAGCCCATACTTCCTTAGCTTATCTATGAGGATGATGTGGGAGACAGTATCAAATGCCTTACTGAAATCAAGAAAAACTACATCTACCGCTCTACCATCATCCCTCCACCTAGTCACTTCCTCATAGAAGGCTATAAGGTTGGTCATACATGACTTCCCCCTCATAAAACCATGTTGGCTGTTCTTAATGACCCCCTCATCCTTGATATGCCTAGTGATGGAGTCAAGAATAAGTTGTTCCATCACCTTTCCAGGGATGGAGGTAAAGCTGACCGGTCTATAATTACCCAGGTCCTCCTTCTTGCCCTTCTTATAGACTGGTGTGACCTTTGCCATCCGCCAATCCTCAGGCACCTCGCCCGTTTCCCACGACTTACCAAAGATGATGGAGAGTGGCCTAGCAATGACCTCCGCCAGCTCCCTCAGCACCCGTGGGTGCATTCCATCCGGACCCATCGATTTACAGATGTCCAGTTTGCATAGCTGATCCCTAACCCAATCCTCATCTACCAAAGCAAACTCCTCCTGTGTCCTGACTCCTTCTGGGGCTATAGAAATCCGGGGCCCTCGGGGAGAGTCTGCAGGAGTAAAGACAGAGGCAAAGAAGGCATTCAGCACCTCTGCCTTCTTTATATCCTCTGTCTCCAGGGCACCCACTTCGTTCAGCAGTGGGCCTATATTGCCTCTTGTGTTAGTTTTATTTGCTATGTATTTGAAGAAGCCCTTTCTATTGTCTTTAACCCGACTAGCAAGATTGAGTTCCAAGGAGGCCTTAGCTGTCCTAATTGCCTCCCTACATCCTCTAACAACTGTCCTATATTCCTCCCAAGCGGCCAGCCCCTCCTTCCATAATCCATAGATTCTCCTTTTCCACTTGAGTTTGCCCAGCAGCTCCTTGTTTAACCATGCCGGTCTCCTAGATCCCTTACTTGATTTCCTACTCATTGGGATGCTCCGATCCTGAGCTTGGAAGAAGCGGTCCTTGAATGCTAACCAACTATCTTGAGCCCCTTTACCGCCTAGTACACTTTCCCATGAGACTTCCCTTAGCAGTTGACTGAAGAGGCCGAAGTTGGCCCTTCGGAAATCCAGAACTGTGGCTTTGCTAGGTATTCTATTCCTCCCACACAGGATCCTAAACTCCACCATCTCATGGTCACTGCAGCCAAGGCTGCCATTGACCGTCACCACTTCGACCAAACCCTCCTTGTTGGCGAGTACTAAATCTAGCAGCACTGCTCTCCTAGTTGGTACGTCCACCATTTGCATTAAGAAATTATCATCAATGCACTCGAGGAACCTCCTAGACTGTGAATGACTGGCTGTATGAGTCTTCCAGCAAATATCAGGGTAGTTAAAATCCCCCACGACGACTAAGGCATGTAGTCGCGAGGCTACTTCCAGTTGCCTGTAGAAAGCCTCATCAACTCCTTCGTCCTGATCAGGAGTTCTATAATAGACCCCCACAACTGTATCACCCGTGCCAGTCTGTCCCTTAATTCGTACCCACAGACATTCCACTTGCTCCTCATCCGACCCCGGACAGAACTCAATACATTCTAGTTGCTCTCTCACGTAAAGAGCAACTCCACCACCTCGCTTCGCTGACCTATCTTTCCTAAAAAGGACATAGCCATCCATGACCACATTCCAGTCATGTGAACTGTCCCACCATGTCTCTGTAATTGCCACTAGATCATAACCTTTAGCCCGCACACAGACTTCTAACTCCTCCTGTTTATTCCCCATGCTGCGTGCATTGGTGTACAGGCATTTCAGGGAGCGAGTCCTAGTACCCTTTTTCCCCTGCGGGACAGGGTCTAAAAAGCTATCCTTTCCCACAAGTGAAACAAGAGATTGATAGTCCTCCTTAGCCCGCCATCCTTCAATCCCTAGCATGTTCCTCTTGGGCTTGTCCCCAACAGGCCCAGTTAAATCCCCTCCCCCCTTCATAACTAGTTTAAAGCCCTGTCAATAAGCCCTGCTAACTCCTGCCCCAAAACCCTTTTTCCTCTCTGGGACTGGTGTATCCCGCCTGTCACCAGCAAACCAGGTGTCACATACAGCAGCCCGTGACTGAAAAACCCAAACCCCTGCCTTTGGCACCAGTCACGTAGCCATACATTAACCTGCAGAGTCTTCTTATATATCCCTTCACCCTCGCTTGCAACAGGTATGGAGGCAAACACCACTTGCGCTCCAGACCCTTTAACCAGCTGTCCCAGGGCCCTGAAGTCTCTCTTCATTGCCCTTACGTTCCTCGTAATAATTTCGTCACTGCCAACCTGAAAAACCAGCAGCGGATAGTAGTCAGACGGCTGCACCAGTTCAGAGAGTTTCTTTTTAACATCTCTAATCCGAGCCCCAGGCAGGCAGCAGACCTCCCTGTGGGGTGGATCCGGTCGACAAATGGGCCCTTCTGTTCCCCTCAGAAGGGAGTCACCCACCACAATTACTCTTCTTTTCTTCTTGGTTGGGGAAGTTCTGAGGTATGTGGGTGAGTGACTAGCCCTGGGTGACTCACTAGATAGATTTGCTTCTCCATCTCCATTCACCTGGCCCTGAATTTCCAAGACCTCATACCTGTTATTCAAGGGCAATTGGGAGGGAGGAAGGGATTGTGAGGGTTTTCGCTTACCTCTCCGAGGAGGGACCTCCCTCCATACATCCTTGTCCATTAAGCTCTCTCCTTCTGTCTGATGGTAGGAGGGAAGGGGATCCATAGCTTGTTGAACCACTTCCCTCTGCCCTTGCCTTAGGGTGTGGCTCCACCAATCTATTTCACTTTCACACTCTCTAATGGCTCTCAACCTTTCAACATCCTCCCTCAGTTCAGCCACCTGCCTGAGCAGGTCATTTATTTGCTCACAGCGAACACAAGCAGTATCACTGGCTCCCTCCAATACAAGTGCCAGGCTCAGGCATTCGCTGCAGCCAGAGACCTGCACAGCTGCGTGTCTGCAGGAAGGCTCAGTCTGGATACCCACATTAGTACTCACTACAGCTTTCGATCGTGTTGTAACCATGATCTATCTGGTCAATCAATCCATCTACGTCTCTCAGCACTCCTTCCCCCTCCTGTACTCCAGGCGAGTCCTCTCGATGAGGCGGTTAGAACGCTTCCCTGCCCGCTCGCCTGCCCGCGCGAACTGCCGCGCAAACTGCCTCGACGCTCTCTGTTTGCCGGCTCTGTTCGCCGCGCTCCTGGTCGCCCAAGCCATTTTAAATATTTTTTATTTATTATTTTTTAGATTACAGCAGTATATGTTATTATGCACATTTTCTTTATTTTAATTCCTCAATGTTTAAGTAGATCTCTTGGGTTTTGACACTTGAATGGGGATTAATCATGTTCTATGATATATTTTCCTCTTAAAAAAAAAGGAAAACGGAAACTGAGCCAGATAATCTGGTACAAGGAAGAAGTGGAGTGGGAGATAGAACATAAAGGAGAAGCAGGATGTAAATGTAAGGACAGAGAAATGTGAAAGAAGCAAACGTCTTTCTTTGTGTGTCAAACATGCAAAACAATGATTACCTCGAAGTTCTAGGACTGTGCATAGAAATAGCACTAGGCGATAGTTCCAAAACCTGAAAGACATGAAGATTTCTCTCTTGCCATAACTATCTTTCCAAAGCTTATATTTCTCAAAAGTAGTATTTAGGTAATTAAATGCCTGAGAATTGAAGTCTTGATTGGTACAATTGTATATGCTATTATCACAGTGAATATTTACTACATGCTTTTAGTTCCACATTGTCAATGCCCTTTTAATGTTCACTGGAAAAAAGAAGGAGTTCAGGTTAGATTTTAACCAATATTCTGAATATTGATTAATTTTCTAATGGTTGTTTGGTTAAATGGCAATAGGTATTCTGAGACCCTGTTATGTGTAGCTCCCAATTCTGCTGTCTACTCTTCAGTATACTTTCTTCATTTTAGCAGTACCCTCAGGGTATGTCATTGAAAACAACAGATATTAGTCTCTCCATAACTGCACTAGCTGATAAACCAGAAGCACTGTGAAAACATAAGACACATTACAGTGATTATTATAGCATATTGCTGGTCTGGCTTTATCATATTCTCCTTTACATTTTGGGTTTAAACTAATATATGTTCCAAAGTCATGCCCATAGAGCAGAATGGAAAAACAGGACTTTTACCAAAGAATAGAACACATTCACACATACTGGATAGGAAAAAATGAAACAACACTGTTATGGTTTTATGAGGTGTAAGCTGTGCCCAATGCAGCTAGACAATGCACAAAGACCTTAAGCTTTAAAATGCTCCATCTTGCAGAAAAGAAATGTATTTTATGTGAGTTTTGTGATATTCAGTAGAACTGAGCCTCCGAGGAACACGATTTCCTTTATGAAAGAGAAATTTAACTCTCAGAATTTTATGTATAGTATGGTTTAAGAGAACTGAAACCTCTAGATGAGCTCATAAAATCACAGCTGGAAAAGTCTAGAAGTAAAAACAAATAAAGAAAATGTTCCTCAAATACTTGCTATTCTTAAAAGTTGACTTTTCTGCCCTTACTGCTGTAACAGGAATCATAGAACCTTAAGATCTGTTAAATATATACTGTTTTGTAAAATTTAAAATCACAGAATAAAGCAGATTGGAAAGGATGCCTGAAGGTCGTCTGATCCAAGGTCCTACTCAAAGCTGGACTAAGTTTAATGTTTGATCATATTACTCAGGATCTTGCCCAGTCTTGTATTTTGTCTGTGTGCTTCTGAAAGGAGTATAGCTTTGTCTTCTTTATAACAACCCATTAGATAATTGAAGACAGCAGTAAGACTTTACTGGCCCTTCTTCTTCAGGATGAAAAAAAAAAACCAACCCCACAACAATTTTCTCAAGCTCATAAGGCATATTCTCTAACCCTCTTGGTAGTTCTCCATTGGGCTTGCTCCAGTTTGTGAGGGCCTTTCCTATACTGGAGAGCCTAAATTTAGATGCAGCACTCACAGTGTGGTTTCAGGTGCCAAAGAGGTTGGAATTACCACTTCTCTCACTTTACAGGCTACGATTTTAGTAATGCTCCTGAATATGCAGTTAGCCTTCATAACCGCAAGAGCGCACTGCTGACTCATGATCAACTTGCTGGCCACCAGGATTTCCAAGACCTTTTCCTCAAAGTTACTTTCAAGCCAGTTAGGCCTGTTCTCTTACAGTGAGTTATTCCACACTCATTTTGTTAAATTTAATGAGGTTTCTGTTAGTTCACTTTTTTCCAGCACATCGAAATCCCTTTTGGATGGTCACCTTTCCCTTCAAAGTATCAAGTATTACTCCCAGTTTGGTGTCATCTACAAACTTAATGAAGGTGTTTTTCATCTGGTCATCCTGGCTCTTAAAGAAATACATTAAATAGCATCAGCTTATTCCTATCCTGTGAAGAATACCTCTAGTCACAAAAGCCAGACTCTTCAGAAGCCTTGGATGCACTCTACTGTCCAATTACTGTCCTACTGACTGGGTATATCAAAATATATTTTTATATTGTTTCAGTCCAGAGTTTCTTCTTCGTCCATACTGACATTTTGCCAGGCTTGCTTGCTTTCCTGCACATCAGGATGAACCATACTTGTGCCCTGAGGATCATCCAACTCTGCTGAACCCTTTTGTTCTTCAGGGCTAGCTTCCACAGGAGTCTGCCAAGCATTTCTATGAAAAAGCCTAGGTCAGCTCTCTTGAAGATCAGGGTTGCAATGCTGATATTCACCTTCACAGAATCACAGACTATTTGAGGTTTGCAGGGATGTCTTGAGTCAAGTCTAACCTCCCTTGCTGAAGCAGGGTCAGCTAGGTCAGGTTGCCCAGAACTCTGTCCAGTCCTTACCCCTGTCTCCTAGTATCTTCAGTTCTACCATCATATTCATAGTGGAGGCTTCTGTCAGTCTTCACATCCCTGACTAGTTTTAACTTGTTTATATATAGCAGGTCTTGCAGAACACTTCCCCAGGCTGGCTTCCCAAACTCTAATGAGTACCAGGGTCTTCAACCACGAAGCTACTTCCTCTATAGTCCGTAAATAAGACTTAATCTGTTTCCTCTTCTTGTGAAGTCCTCTGCAGAGGACACTCATCACAGTTTCCCTCTTGTTGGCTTCTATTCTTTAACCTGTCAGGTTTTAACTATCTTATCACTCATCCCAGAGCAAACCCCCACATAGTCAAGTGCTCCTCTGCACAGAGTGTAAATCTCCATCTTGTCTTCCTGGCCTGCGTTTCCTGAAAAAGCCCTACTTAGCAGTGTGTCTCTGCATCTCCATGATCCCAAAGAGATTAGACTTTAGTGCATAAGGACTTCTGACTTTTCCTGCTTGTTTCTCATGCTGCATGTGCTCATGCACAGGCACTTGGGACTGGCACCCAGATACACATCTTTGTTTGGCGAAGTGTGATATCTTCCTACATCATGCTGCTCCTGAGAGCATTCTGTCCGATGTTCCATGCCATTCTTTCACTTTTCCTTGTATTCATACACTCTCTCCCTCTGCATCTCACTTGAAGTCCAGCCTCCATCATATTTTTTTGTTCCCAAAATTCATAAATTTTTTGTTCCCCAAAAAATTCAGTAATTTAAGAATAACCTCAGACCATCTGTCCTTCCATGTAATATGGATTTATACATTTATTAA
This sequence comes from Lathamus discolor, assembly GCF_037157495.1. NCBI lineage: Eukaryota > Metazoa > Chordata > Aves > Psittaciformes > Psittacidae > Lathamus > Lathamus discolor. Next base: position 46,265,156 of record NC_088884.1, on the reverse strand, counting down.
TTTTTGTTCCTGCAAGGTCTGTGCAAAGATCTTTTCCATGTCCAGTCTGTCCTTCCTGATGTTACATCTACTCACCTTCTCCCATAGCTCCTTCAAGTGACAGCCCGGTGTCTCTCCTGGGGTGTACATCCCACACATGTCAGCCCTGGAGCAGGAGAAACCACATACATCCCTAACAACCTAGTACCCTGAGCAAACTTATCCTTCCTCAGGAGTTGGGTCTTGGTCAAAGCCTTGTCATAGTGAAGGTCACTGCAGGTTCTGTTAGAAACCACACCCCCTGATACAACTTTGCTGTTGTAGCAGCAACTTCAGCAGTCACACACAGTTCCTTGTACAGTGCCCCTGGGTGTCCAGCATGTCATATTAATCAACACTCACCAGCTGGTGCAGGATAAGTCCTGTTTGCATGCTCCTCTTCTATAATATTGGTTTTATTTTTGGTAATTAACTTAGACTCTGTGATTCTTACAAATACAAAACCTTAAGAGAAAGGTCAAGCAAGAAGAAGGACCTCTCTGTAACCCAGTGACACATGGTTCATTCTGAACCCACTTTGAAGAATTGCATATATTTTTTTCCATTTAAGAGTCTTGAGGTAATATGTATAAATAGCATGTAGGAGACCTGAAATCTCAGTATTTCTTTATTGGGAAAACTTCTTGACAAAGTTTGATTCCCTTTTATTTAACATGTCCCATGAAAATTTCTCAACTACAGTAAGGCTCCTTAGTAAGATACCTCTCCTTTTGCAGAGTATAGTCAACCATAGCTGTGCCACAGAGCAGTGTTCAGGATTCTAAAGAATATTAAATTCCAGTGTTCAGTCACTCTCAGGCTGAGAATAACTAGAGTTCATTTTCTGATGTATAATTTGATTCTTGATAATTAAGTTGTGGTTCATTTTCTAAGAATTTCAATAGAATGTTAAAAAATGGCAGCCACATGGATTACAATTTTCAGCAACACAGAGCATCATTTTATCTTGTCAGAAATTGGCACTCAATGTACAAGATATGTTACTGCAAATCATGCAGGTGCTATTCACTGATCTTGACTGTGAAGCAAGTTGGACTGGATGACTTGATGCTCATCAAAATCCTCTGTGAATATAAATTAGCCTGATTATTATTATTATTATTAAATAGCAGATTTAAAATAAACAAAAGGAATTGCAGTACATGATGAAACTATGGAATTCTTTTCCATAGGATATTTTAAATGCAAAAAAAAAAAAAAGACTTAAGAAGGATTACAGATACTCATGGAAAAAGAATCCATCAAATACAGTTAAACACAAAGATATAGTCTACAGCTCAAAAAATGCTAAACCTGCAGATTTCTGGAAGGATTTATCTGGGGAAGTATCACTAGGGCATTACACTGAATGTATCCACTGTATTTTTTTTTTCTAAGATGGAATACTGGACTAGATAAATCTTTCGCATGGTATAATATGGCTGTATTCCTGTAAATTTTGTGTCAACATAAACTCTCCTTGGTCTATACTGACTGCAAAGTCATGCTTCCTGATTTATCATTTCATCAACATTCCTCTACTCCGGTCTAACATGTATAAGTTCCATAATGCAGGAAACAGCTCTGACTAAGACATTTTAAAACGCTTTTGAAAGCATGTGAAAGCACTGACTTGAACTAAACCAGATCTCATTTCATGTATACCTTATCTTAGGTCACTAATAATGAAGTATCTTTGTGACAAGCATGCCTCTGAACTACTGCTTACAATGTATGTGAATGTGACATAAAGTACATATGTCCTCAGTTTGAATCATTTAAACTAATCTCATTTCACTTCTAATACACAAGGCTTACCTTGCACAGCTTTATGATTCAGTTTCTGGTGTTACATTTATACAGCTACAGGCCATGCAATATGCTAAATCCTTTTTAATCCTCTAACAAATTACTATTTCAACTAGGAAGCACAGTAATGAAATTATAATATTAAAATTCATCCTTGAACTGAAATAGACTTCTTTCCCAAGAAACCAAAACAGCATTTGCCCTCTGCTCCAAACCCATGCCATTAAAATCTGAGCTGAATAATTTCTAGAGCTGGATAAACAGTTGCAGTGATACTCTTAGAAAGTGAATATTAAGCTTCCACACTTGATGGCTCTCACCAGAAAGGTTATAATTTTTATGGAATGAGATAATGTTTGGGGTAGTAAGAATTCTAAATCCCTTAGACTCTTAACACAGAAACAATTAGGAGAGCCAGACAAGAGTCTGACTGCATCCTTCATAACTACAACCAGGCATGCACACACAATTACTTCACATCACTTTGACACATTATGTTTAAACTCTGTACCCAGCCAATAAACCTTCCAGAAGCCTATTTTTTCCACCAACAATGCCATGAGCAAGGCATGTATGACCTAGAAAGGTAAACCTGTAGCTGTTTATTAAATATTCTGATGATGTTTACCTGATAACTCTCATCAACCTTCTTGACTCCATAAAAGACATAGTGCCTCAATGACTGCTACGAAGTCTCCTTCTAGTAATAGTACCAACTGTTCAAGAATCAATAACAATGCAAAATGTGCAACTGTCTCTATTTCACAGTACTGCAAATATTATACTATATATATTGTAAAACCATGGGCCGATGGAAGATGGTGAAAAGTTTGCAACTAAGTTCTGCAAGACTAGTTACCAACTTTATAGGTCTTTGATTAAGACCTGACTCCTAGAGTTCTGTAGACTCATAGATTTTCAATTGTGTCTGATAAGAAATTATGACTGCAATGAGAAATTTGAAATTATAAACCAAAAAGTGAGTAAAAAAATTAAAAGAAACATTTGTGTTTCTTCATCTGTCTACTTTTAACAAATCACTTTAGTGATATTTTTCTTCACAAGACTTGAAGAGTTTGAATTTCTAATGCATTTTTTACCTTAACAATAATTTTTAACAGTGTTCTAAAACTTAATTTCTTTGTTTTAAGTATCATATTAAAAAATTACAATGAAATAATAAATATAATAAAAATTCATTTTATAATCAACTTCCAATAGGTGGGAGGAAACTATATTCTTTCAAACATAAGTAGCTAAAGTAATTATATAAATTACTCAGCTGGCTGTAATTATTTATAACTTCTAAGTTGCCTTTCAACTTATTTCTAACAAATTTTCAGTGCTTAAAATAAAAGCTCACTATGCTGAGCTATGCAAACCAAAATCCAGCAAATATATTTTTCTGATACGTATTCTCTAAGCTGAAGCTAAATTACCACCCATCTTAATTCATAAATGAGCTCCACTTCCCAACAACAGGGTTAAATTAACTTATGTTTCTTCTACAAGAGGTGAAGGGAATGAGAAGGAGATTTGGATGGAGAGACTAGACCAATTTATTAGTAAAAAACTGCATTTTAATATGAGGATCAGAGAACTGTTACTGAATTGTTAACTTCTAATTTGCCACAGTCTTATTGTACTGTTTTCTATATCCATTGGCAGTACTCGCCATTTGCTGATTTCATGTTTTACAATAGTTTTCTTCTTTGACATATGCTTGAATAAGGCTAACTGAAATTACCGAGGACAAAAAGACAAAAACAAGTCTAACACAATAAAGAGAACTAAGTAATGAACTTTTTTTCCCTTGAAACTGTATCTAATGTGTTTTGCAAATTAAAATGAACAGCTCTAGTAATAATTTTTAATATAACTGGAAATATAAATGCTATTTTCTGATTTTCAGTGTTTACCCAAAACCACCACTAAAGCTGACAATACACACCGTTCCACATAGTTCAGAGTATTGATTCAACAAATATCTTTCCCTCTTCAAACTGGTAATAGAAAGCACTTTCTATGTGCTAATACACATATCTATAGTAGAAAACCAGAACACTCATTCACTGTATGCTTACACTAAATATCTGCCATATATTTAAATGTGTCATGCCTACTAGAAAATTTTGCTAAAGACATCAGTCAGATCTTTGAAAAAGGACAGTCCTATTTTTCTTTAGTAGCCATGTCTTTCTAGTCACTGATGCAGGTTCAAGCCTGTGCAGGGTTTGTTTGTTTTTGGTTTTTTTTTATCCCTCTGTCAAATTTCAGAGATGCCAATCTTGAAATAAATATATTAATTTTAAATCAAAACTAGTCCATATGTACATACTTTCTGAAGATGAGAGGTCCTTCTCATATCAAAACAACTGCTGACCTGACTTTTGTTTTGTATATTCAGATATACCATTCCCCCGTGTACCACTAGCAAATCCCTTGAATGAAAACCTGATGTTATTCTAAGGAAAGGCACTTTGGCACCTTCCTGTTCCTCTGTCCCTTGCCTATACCATGTTAGAGATCAACAATTTCCTTTTTCAAGAGAGTGGAAGAAAATATGACAGTAGCAGGTGGTAACAGGTCTGATGTATTTGGTTTCAACTAAGTACTCTTTTTAGAAACATTTGTTGGCATTTTCTGATTCAACAGTCTCAAAAGCCATGAGGGATTCACAGACAGAAACAGGAAAGTAGTAGCTGTTCTTATTCTGAGATTTTTAATAATCTGTTTTTATAGAAGAGTGACCTGGGAAGAGACAGGGAGGCATGGGGCAACAAACAGCAGGGATACAGCAGTCTCAGGCTGGATACATTCACATCCCTGGAACAAGATGGGATTTACCCAGGAGAGCTGAAAGAGCTGGCTGCTGTGGTTATTGAATTCAATTGTCTGTCACCTGCAAAAAACTGTGGTGATGAGGGGAGATGTCCGACTAGTAAAAACTATAAAAAAATGATACTATGCGCATTTTGCCTTTATAAAAGGCAAAGTAGCCCGTGTGGGAACTGATCAGCATCACCTCAGCCCCTAGAAACATAACAAAACATTTCCTCTTAGGTTCTATTCCAAGCATGTGAAGGGTAAGTGTATCTGTAGTAATTGTCATAGATTTACAAAGGGCTTGACCAACACAAAATCTTTCTGCCATAAATCAAATGATTATGTTAATGAAGAGAGACCGGTGGACACTGCTGTGTGCTTTTCACACCGTCTTTATTAGCATTCTCATTTGGAAATTGAGAAAACACAGACCTCACTTTAGAAAAATGAGCTATTAGAAGAACTTAAAATTGCTGGACAACCAGGCACAAATACTAGTGACAATTTATTTGATTTTGCCTGACAGGCAGCAGCAATCAGAGGGCTCCATATGCAAAATCTGTGCCCCATATGTATTCAGCACCTTCATCAGCCACTTCAGTGCCATAGGCAAATCTGTAGATGACTCTAAACTGAAGGGAATTGTTGGCACAGAGTTTCAGTCTAGAGGGAGTTTTTAAAACTTGAAGACTGGGGCAAACAGAAACCTCCTGATTTTTGGTAAGACAAAGTTCAAAGTCAGAAACTATGATGGAAATTACTGTGTATTTGTAAAGACTAGGAACTGACAGTCAAATAGTAGCACTGTGTAAGAGCTTAGAATATAGTGGACTCCAGGTGGAACAGTGCACTGTGCTTTCACAGAAGCCAAACAATGCATTGGTCTGTGTTAAGAGGAATATGTCTAAAAGATAATGGAAAACTGCTGTCACTCTGTATTTGACACTGATGAGATTACACACAGAATATCACGTATAGTTTTGCCTTCCACTCAGTTCCAGAGGGATATGGAGAAACTAGGGAGTTCAGTAGACTATCATTATGACCAGGGATTCAGAGCACATGTGCTGTAATGACAGGATGAGGGAAAAGAAGTTTTTTAAATCAGAAAAGAGAAGACTGAGGGAAAATCTAATAAATTCCTATGGCCATTAGAAGGACAACTAGAGATGTTAAGGGACGTCTGTCGTGGAACTTTTTCTGTGCTCTGCTTAGACACTGGTCACTGCTGACATGAAGTGATGCTGGCAATAGGCCCCCTTCAAATGGGAGGTTAAACTAGGTAACCTCCAAAATTGCTAAATCTCATTATTATATCACAAATCTTAGCAAAATTTATAAGTTAGTTAACGCCTGAGATCAAAATCACAAGAAACCACGTGATCATATAAGAATTCCAGCTTATACTGCAGGGGAAAAAAAAAATAAATAAAATCACAAAAGAAATAGAAAGAAGCCCACCTTAAAATCATTGTTATATTGCAGATATTTTTCTGGTATTTAGGAGCCTCACTCATGTTTTGTGAACTCCAAAATGGAATTTCTTTAAATCTAAAGAAGGATGCAAGATCTTATGTTGGCACAACAATGAATGTCATGTTTCAAAATCCGACAGGGAAATAAAATAATTTTTTAAGGTGATTTTGTTTGCTTATTTTTACTGATATAGAGACTATTTAATCTTTGTATATGTCCACATAATGAACATGCTACATAATACGAGGCTTTACAACAAAAGTAACATGCTGCTATGTGCAGAAGTCTTGAAAGAAAAAAATGAGGCATTAGATGAGGAGACATAAATCTGCCACCTCATCAAGTGCATAATAAAAAGAAATTGCGAAAACGATTCGTATTACCCAACAACACTATTCTTTTAGCTCATTATTATAAAACTTTTCTGAAATTTGAAACTATTGAATAAACATGTTCCTTTGTCTTGTAGTGGTATATGCAGTCACATACAAACATGTTGTACTGGAACTCAGGTTTTGCCCCCAGTAGTTAAAAACATGAAGAAATAGTCTGTTATTTTTGCTAAGTCTGAGGTCATCAGATCTGCTCAAAATTGTGCAGTATGCATTAGGTAAAACTACTGTTTTGTTCCATATCTGAACATAGAAAGTCTGTTCCATTCTGGAAGATTGATGTATAAGTAGTAGGTAGAATTACCTTTGCTTCTGCCTGCTCCGTTTCAGATAATTGGTTTCCTGGAGTGAGCAAGCACCAGTCTGCTGGTGCTCATGGGAACAGACATCATCAGCCTACGCAAAGGCTAGGCAAAGAGGATTCTGGCATGCCACTGCACTTCTGTTTGAGAAAACTCCCTTTAGTGACTTCAGTTGACATCCACTATTTTGGACAGCAGCCCATCACAAGATGTGCAATAGGGTTTATATGACTTTCTATGCATTGTGCAGAACTAGGGTGCAGTAAATAAACTCCATTTTCTCTCTTTTCAATCTACACACACACCATTCAACCAGTATTACTTTGGATACCTTTCTAATATATGTTTCTGGCAAAATAGAAAAATGGCAAATGATGCAAATAGAAAATCAAATCCCGATGATTAGTCTGAAGCTTGAAGTTTCTTTCCCACAGAAACAGCTGGGATGGGAGTGCTTCCAGAGGTTTTGGCAAATTTTGGCTGTTACTGTAAATTTCTAACTACAGTAATAAAGAAAATTTGAAACTAGAGACTGGCAGTGTTTGCTTGCTGTTTGGCTTCCCGTGGATGCAATCAGAAATGACTTATTAAAGCAGCTGTGGATCAGGCTCTATTTTGTGATTTTAGCATTATCCATAAAGTAACAAGATTATATTAGACTGTCAAATTTCATCCCTTCACCTGCTCCTTGATGCAATTTGCTTGCACTCCCTTCTTTAAGACCCAAAATGGAAGGATTATTGAAATTCAGAGAGGCAATGCCAGTGCCAGGTGAACATTAAGGGGCCTTATCACCTAGTGCATGATAAAATATGAACTGACCCTGCTGACTTCCACCAGCTTTAAAACAGGCCCTGCCATACGTATGAGAAATCTGTACTGTGAGCAATAGAAGAGTGCAACTAGCTTGGCCTATTCCCAAGCCCATTCCCAAGCAGCAACTGCCCCCTCCCAGCCAATTCCCCTCCTTTATATACTGAGCATGATGTTCTATGGTATGGAATACCCTTTTGATTAGTTTGAGTTAGGTCTCTGCTCCCTCATGGCTTCTTGTGCCCCTCCTCACAGGCAGAGCCTGAGAAAATGAAAAGTCCTTGACTTAGGTTAAGCACTACTTAGCAACGACTAAAACGTCAGTGTGTTATCAACATTATTATCATACTAAATCTAAAACATAGCACTGCACCAGCTACTACAAAGAAAATCAACTCTATCCCAGCTAAAATCAGGACAACCACCATCACTGGATCGGATTGCTTGAATGTTCCCAGGGATGGGGCATCCACAGCTTTTGTTCCAGTGTCTTACCATACTCTTTTTAAATTATTTAAATGATTTTAAAATTTAAATATATTCAATCTAAATTTACCCTCTTTAAAACCATTACTCCTTGTCATGTCATTGCAGGCATTGTCAGAAAGTCTCCCTCCATCTTATAAGCCCCTGTATAACGAAAAACAAGGTCTTCCCAGAGCCTGCTCTTCTCCATGCTGAACAACCCTATCTCTCTCAGCCTGACTTCACAGGTGAAGTACTCCAGCCCCCTGATCATCTTTAGGGCAGTTCCCTGGATTTGCTCAAGCAGGTTCAAATACTTCTTGTATTGTCTGAAAGCACTACTCCGAGTGGGGTTTCACAGGAACAGAGTAGAGGGGGAGAATAACTTCCCTTAACCTGCTGGCCATATTTCTTTGGATGAAGCTAAGGATATGGTTGGTTTTCTGGGCTGCAAGTGCACATGGCCAGCTCAGGTACAATTTTTATTCCACCAGCATCCCCAAGTCCTCCTCAGGACTGCTCTCAACTCATTTATCCCCATCTATATTGATACTGGGGATTGTCCAAACCCAGGTGCACTTGGCTTTGTTAAACTTCATGAGGTTTGCACAGGCCCATTCCTCAGGCCTGTCAAGGTCCCACTGGATGTCATGCCTTCCCTCCAGTGAATGAGCTGCACCACTCAGGTTAATGTCATCTGCATACTCACTGGAGGTGCACTCAATCCCTCTATGTCATTGATAAAGGTAGCAAATAACATCAGTCCCAGTACAGACCCTTGTGGGACCTCAATGGTTTCCATCTGCCCTTGAGCCATTACTGGGACATGAACATCCATTCAGTTCCTTATTCATCTAACAATTCATCTTGCAAACATATTTGTATCACTCCCTCTACACAGGGTATTTTATTCTGGGAAAAATATGCACATCAAAGTATAAACAATGTCCTTTTGTGTTACAGCGATAATATATCCAAGATAATAGTTTCAATTTTTGTAGGAAGAATAAACAAATCATCATTATTGCAACTTCTGTCTTACACTGTCGAGAATCAAAAATCCTCCCCACTATATTGAAGGAAAATCAGTTTCCGAAGATTGATCTACATTATTCTGCATTTACTGTTTTCAAGTTTATTATATTTAAAAATTAGATATTAAACTCCAGCTATGTAACTGGCACACTGCTTTGACACCCAATAGTCAGTAAATATCTCTTGTACCTTCTTAAAACATTTGCAAAACAGGCTATTCTCAGAAAGGAGCTAAATCAACCATGTCATCGCATCCTCAATTGATGTTCATGTGCTAAGCCAGTGTGCCAGAACAACAGCCCATTGCAGCAGTTTTAAATACATGAAAAAGCATTTGGAAATTGGCCAATTAATTTTCTGAAGAACTGAAGGAGAGAAGAAATCTTCTGTATTTTCCAATATACTCACAGAATTTAATGTCTCCCTGTAGAGAGACATAGCACCATGCCTCCTCGCAAACCTCTGTAGGGTATATTTGTATATTTCATTCCTGGTAGGAGAAAAAAAAAAAAAAAGAAAAAATATATCTCACTGAATTCAGTCATCTTATCCAAATTATTTTTTTCTTTTTTTTCACCATATCAGGAGTGATATTTGTGATTTCCTCATCAATAGCTGGAGATTTGATAACTCAGGGTAATGGTGAAGCATCCCCTTATTCAGTAAATCTATTACAATTCATACAACAATACACAAGGCTCCATTTATTAAAAGCAAAAAGGAAAAGGAAAAGGAAAAATAAAAGGAAAAGGAAAAGGAAAAGGGAAAAAAAGGAAACTTTTTGATACTCTTTCATGATCTGCTTGGAAGTGTCTTTCTTCTTGGAGTTGCACAGTTGAGAGTAATCTTCCCCAATCCTACTTGTGGTCTAGTTTTTTCAAAACGTGCTAGGACTGTCTTATCTTCCCCTCAAAAGTTCTGGTATTCCCTTATATTTTGAAAAAAGACTATTTATATAAAATTAATAAGAAAAACAGCAAACATTTTTGTTGTTACCATCCTTTTTGGTTGGTAATTTTCCTGTCAATCCTGCTAAGGAGACAAGGGGCAATTTGTGTCATGTTAATTGCTTTGTCTATCTCCTCTGGAGTACTTGGTTGCTTAAGTAAACTGCTTTTGTATACTCTACATGTAAATTACAATGACTGACATTTACCTACTGAGTTAATTTCTCTGCTTTTGCTCAGAAATCTCCTTTTTGTCCCCCTTAGTACTGAAAAATACAAGGAAAAGATTTGCCATGTTCAAAACTGTTCTTAAAATGTGGTGCAACTTCCCATGAACAACTATTCAGAAACCTAGTTGTTACATTCTTTCATTACGGTTGAGCATTAAGACACTTCAAATATTTGCAGTTTCATTAATTTCCAAAGTTAAATGACAATTGTTAACTTTAATTTGGGTTCCAGGATAGATGGAATCCATCCTGGAGATAAGAGGATGTGGATTTTGAAAATAACAAGTTATTGCAATTCATTACAAATATATTTAATGCCAAACAGTCTTTGGCACACACACATGCAGTGAAAAAAATGCAAAAATTAATTGATTTTACGTATGTAAATACCAGTGATATATCTGGCACCACACTGTCCTCTCATAAAACATACTTTGAGGGTAGTGGTACGTGCAGGAAGGACAGAGGAAGAGCATTAAAAAAAAAAATACAGCATAGGGATGTTGGTTTTGAATATTGAATTGGGTGATTTGCATTTTTTCCCTTCCTGTGTTGCATAAATTGGCACCAACAAATAGGAATCAAAATTTGGGGTTTGTTGGGGTTATTTTTCCCCCACCGTTTAGAATTCAATAAGCTTAGTGGTAAGAAGTGTCACTGAATTTTATCCCTGGCAATACGCTACATTCTGTATAACATAGAAAAAAATTACAAGGATTTTGCCTAAAACAACTAACAAACCCTATGGACTCAGTCCTACTATGAACACTGCATATGAACTTCAAGCTGACTGCAATACCCACCAGACACATTAAAGCCCACCATACTGTATCTCAGCCTTCTTAGTCAGCACCTAAACACATGTAGCTCTTGATCTTATGTATTTTTCAGCATTTTTGCAATTCTCTCAGTTGTTTTTTTCCCAATTTCTAATTTTCTCAGAAGATAATCTGACTGCACAGTGCAAGTTTCTGAAATGTTCTTCAAATTGGCCTTTTTTTTTTTTTTTTTTTTTTCTGTCTGTGTGTGCTTTTGCTTTATGGCTTTTTTTTACTGAAAACATGTTAAGAGCTATATAACATAAAACTATTAAAAATTTTGTCTAAAATAACAGTCTATAGGAACACAGTCACTGAGACAGACAAAGGAGTTCTTTTCTTCACTTCTGTATTTATTAACTAGCATTCTGAGGATGCTACCCTCTGTTTACAATCAGAAAATGTCTGCTTTGTACTGAACTGACTGGATTATATCTGTTTAAATAATGGATATTAAAAACATGAATTGCAGCCTACCTCCTTAGCTTTATTATTTCCTGAGATGCAATAGTTTCCAACAATTTTCACTGCTTAAGTGGGATCAAGTTTTCACAGCAGGGATTTTATAACATGAGATATACCACATACACATGCAAGCACACAAACACACACACACATGCACACACAATTCATTTTAGTGTTTATGGCTTTGATCCTTTACCAAAATGACGTAAAAAAAAAAAAACAAAAGAATACAAACATTTCCTTTCAGTATATCTCATTGTATTATGGCAAAGAACACATGAACGACAAAAAACAACACTTATAACTTTGCAGAGAAGCTTTATTGTTCACATTTCCCAGAGATAAATTCACTAAATTTCGGATTACTTATTTTTATCATGAACTTTAAATTTCATATCTATTACTAAGATGGAGGGAGCTATATTTCCTGATCTGTGGTTGAAAGAAGCAAAACATGCTCACACACTGATAGTTCAGAGCTCAGATGAAAGAAGGAAATGAGAATGGTTCCCCATCAGTGTTCAAGAAAAGCTCAGTGACAGTAGTCTCAGAATGCTTACTCAGTCTGCTTCTTTCAGATGGTCTCTAAAAGAAGCAAACACTGCAAGACATTTGCAACATGTCTAGAGAAGGAAATAGCGAGTGCTAAAGGCTTTTTAGAAACAAACCTAGCCATATATCTATCTCTGCTTAATTCTTATGGACTGCCTGACCATATTCTTTGATGTGTTTATTGGATCACATCTTCTAATTCACATCAAAAGGAAAACAAATTAATACGCTCACAAGTGAAAAACAAAGCACAGAAAATGGAGATGGTCAGAAGATTTGCTTCAAAACCATGCTGAAACTTTATAAAGTGGAACCCTCTCATGCAGTAAGAAATCCTTGTGTAAAGGTAGAACAGCTGACAATAGTGTACCACAGCCCTGGCATAGGAAATCTGTTTAAATTCATCGTTTGTCATATTTGACATGAACCACCAACCATAAAGTTGTGATTTTAAACTGAATACACAGTAACATAAGGGAGATTTGAATTCAGATATGAAATGCTGTTTCTTCACTGCCATGACTATGAAGATGGCTTACTTACGAGAAAGATCTAGGTCTGTGATACATGCAATATAAAATCCCACTTTAGTAAAGACATAATTTTTCCCTTTAATGCTCCTTAGAGGTTTCCCATTAGCACAAGGCTACTATAACTGTGTTAAAAGACTTGGGTTTGAAATTATTTGAAGGAGAAAGGTGCAATCAGTCCTTGCAGAGTCAGCCCCAGCTGGCTCAGTACTGATACCAGCTCAGGCAGTGTTAGGCCTCTAGAACTGCTGCCTTCATCCTGCCAGTCAGTTGTAAACTTGAATTGTGATATTAAGGTACTAGACTTATCAATCCCACAAGTAGATGGCAATATCTTGCTAAGAATGAGACTGTCTTACACTCAATTAAGGTTCAACAGCTTTGAAATGTTGCATTGTTGGCTTCTGCATTTCAAATATTAGTATATGAAGATCTTTCCTTGTCTTTCCTAATTCCCCAGTGCACTGTCCAGTGTAATTTCTTGCCATTTTTCCTCAATAGTGTCTTTGGAAGCATAATACTCCAATGTCAGTTTATTTTCACGAAATCAAGTTGAATGAAAATTAATATATCTTCATGGGCAGTGGTCAAGTGTCCTGGTGTATTAGGAGGCACCCCAGTATGATTTTTTATAAAATTGAGGCACATTTATAAATTTAAGCTAAAACATTAACATTTGAAATAAAGCACCAAACTTCTGTTTAAATACCTAGATACATCTTCTGATGCTTAAGATATGTTGGACAAACTGTCTTTCATATGGTACATCCTATTACAAGGATCACAAGGGCAAAAAGTCCTCAACACTTTCTGGAAGTAAGAAATTCTTACAAAGCAAAGACAATGACATAGAGTATGATGGTAAGATGGAACATGACTGCAAATCTGGCATTAAAATTTCCTTTTTAAATGAATGAACATTCACAGTTTGAAAGCTTGCTGTGTTTTTTGTTTTCCTTTCAAACTTTTTCAAGCTATAAGGGTAATACCAAAGCTTCTTTTTACAACAATATTCGAAAGAAGACAAAAAAAAAAAAAAAAGAGAAAAATTAGTTTATGGAAATGGGGGATAAAATACATACCTATGCAGTGCAACGCAGCAGTTAGCGCCTCTTTTTTTTTTCATTTTTTGCAATCACCGAATTAAAACAAGCTCAAATACTAAATTTAGACATGCAATTTGTAAGCCAGATTTTCCAAAATACTGAGCTTCGAACAACTCCCATAAATTCTTTCAGGAGGTTACTGAATTCTTGGTACTTCTAAGTATCAAAACCCATATGTCTCTATCTAAATACATTTGGAAACCTAGCTTCACACATTTATTTTGAAAAACTGTATTCTCCAGCTGAATGCATCATGGGGGAAATAGTCTTGATTTTATTCATTGTAAAGGAATGAATAATTAAGTAATCACTAGCTGAAAAGTGAACACAAATTTATATTTTAGGAATGCATCAGGCATCTAGTTCACAAAGAAAAAGCATTCTCTCTCTTCCTGAAAACTGCTCATTGAAGTAGGGGCACTGAAAATGCAATTTTTAAGCTTTAAAACACAATACAGTTTGGATGTGGTTTTTACTAATTTAGGGTGGGTTTTTTTCGGAAGTGCATACGTGTAATGGTTTTATGAATAATTTTTGCAAAACAGTGAGCGTTTCTTAGTAGCATTCAGTTATTCTGTAAATTGTTTTCAATTGGGATATTCAGAAATCTTATTAATAATCACTGAAAATATACTACTTTTCTTCTCATATATCTGTTTTCAACTTACATCTTCAAATATACTGCATTTCACTTTTCATACAAAAATTAAGGCAGATAAAAACTCACCAACCCACCACAAAAGGCTTACCAATGTTGCCTGAATATTTGACTTATTTCTAGATAAATAATTATTTTCAAAATAAGTTATGCAAAACTTGCGTTTTGTCAACTGCTTAATGACTTTACAGGTAGTTCTTTCAATATCTACAGTTTTTGGTTTGAAAAACATCCAGTTTATTACTGTCCTGGGTTCAGCAGTAGCAGTCATTTTTCTCCTTCTTAATAGTTGGTGCAGCGCTGTGTTTTTGACTTTTGGCCTGGGAACAATGCTGATAACACCGATGGTTTTAGCTGCTGCTCAGTAATGTTTACTCTGACCAAGGACTTTCTGAGTCTCATGCTCTGCCGGGGGGAGGGGAAGCCAGGAGGAAGCAGAGACAGGACACCTGACCCAGACCAGCCAAAGAGGTATTCCATACCACAGCACGTAATGCCCAAGACGTAGAAATGGGGGCAGTTACCCAGAAGGGCTAGATTACTGCTCAGGTCAGGCTGGGTATCTGTCGGTGGGTGGTGAGCAGTTGTATTGTCTTCCCTTGTTATTTCCCTTATCATTATTATTATTGGTGGTAGCAGTAGTGATCTGTGTTATACCTTAGTTACTGGACTGTTGTTAACTCAACCCGTGGGAGTTACATTCTTTCAATTCTCCTCCCCATCCCTCCACGGGTGGGGGGTGGAAGGGAGTGGAGTGAGAAAGCGGCTGCATGGTTCTGGGTTTCCAGCTGGGCTAAAACCATGACAATTTCTATTTGTTTCCATTTCTACTTTAAAAACTGCAGCTCCTAGAAGACAAGAAAAAACTTTTGAAGACAAATAATCACCCAATCTTCAACCATTAGCAAATTCATAATAGTTCTATTTTCATTGTATGCCGAATTTCATTACAAAATCATTAAATAGATTTTGTCGGAAGGTAACAATAAACAAGTAGAACTTTGAAATTTTAAATGAGATGCAGAAAAATTCAACTTTGGATTTAATTCCAGAATCTTTGCATCAAATTCTGTCATTTCTAAAAATTTTACTAGCAAAATTTACTTGCTCGTGTTATGTAGTAATGAATCATTTCTGGATTTCTACATCTATTTCTAATGAGAACAGACATTCTTTATGGTTATTGGAAGCCTGTATATTTCCCCAGAGTCACCCTATCCAAATATCCAGTGCTGTTGGTAATGGTTATTTCCCCTCACTACAGACATTAGATGCAGTTTCCTCAGGGACCACTGCTGGAGATGACACGTGAATATTTTTCCTCCTCCACTCCCACTGGTACCTTGGGGTTGTTTCCAAATTCTGCTTGGCTTGTACTGTATTTTGGAGCAGGAAGCTCATGACTGATTTCAAATACAGCTCTCTAGTCATCATGGCATAATGTGTTGCCACCAAGATATCAGTTTAATGAACTAAGAATAAAAATGCAGATTAAGGAAATGCAGGATTATTCAGAGCACACCTCCTTGAGCATTTATACCCTCTAACCTTCTGTTTGAATGTTTCCTGAGAGAAAACCTCTACACATGGAGATGCAGGATTTGCTTCAACTGATGCAAGAAAAAGTCTTTCACAAATCATGTAGAAAATGTAACATCTGAAAAATATTAGAAAATAATATCAATCCAATATTTTTATCACTGGTTTTCAAAGTTGTTTAATTAGTATTAACTGATGCAAATAATCAGAAACTATGCTTTTTTTTGGTTTTGGTTTTGTTTGGTGTTTGTGGATCCTGAACAAGATTTTTCAGCTTGGACCAAAAAGCACCCAGGTTCAAATAAATGAAAATACCACTTATGTATATTCAAAAGAAGCAGTTATCTATTTATATCTTTAAGGAACAGTTTCAGAAGCCATTGAAATTACTGGAAATCTTCCCCTTAATTTCCATTGTTTTTCATTCAGTATTTCATGATACCTGTTCTGCTCACATTTATTTATGTTTATATCCATTTTTTATTTACCATTACTTTCTACCTCTTGATTTTGGTGTAACTTTCTCCAAAACGTAGAAAGGCTTACAAAATAAATTATCTTTTTATCAACAGCATGAATCAAACTCTATGTTGAATCTGTTATTTGAGGGCTAGAGTATAACTTCCTTAAAAACCTTCAACCCTGTTTTTCAAAGAGACCTCAAAGTATACTTATGTTTTAAAATTTGTTTCCCTGAACCATAAGAAGAGGCAAAACTCACCTCCTTCTCTTATTAGCAAAATACCTATTGATTCACAATTTTTTTTCCCATAGCATCACATTAGGAGCACAAGGCCACCTAACTATGGATCCTTTAAAACCTTCAAGGCTTAATTTTCCCAGCTCCAGTCCACAGCATTTTGGCCTCACATCCATTTCTTATTTACCATCTAAAAAGTTTTTTTTAAATTTGGATACTTTTAGAAGGTTGAACTAACCTCATTAGGCCATCCAGGTCTGTACGATTGGTTGCCTTGTCTCCATCTTTACATCCCTCCCTACCATGTTTGTGCTCTACTTACACATTTATGTATAAATGCCTAATACTGTTCTGCCCTTTTTAATGTTTGGGGTTTGTTTCTTACCCTCTTTGACTAGTGTTCTTATATTCACACCAAATTATGACAATTTTAATATTAGTTTAGTATCATTCTGTCTGGAGACAACTATAAAATCTACAGTTCAGTGAAAATGCTTCACCAACAAAGTATCCATAATCAACTGAGAGTATGTCTTACTGACAAATAGGGAGTGTTGATCCTTTTAAATTCAATGCAGTAGTAAAGCTAATCTCTCAATAGTACATGAACATAATACATACAGATATTTATCTCTGTTCATTAAAACATGTTATCTAAGAAGTCAGGCCTCTGACAAATCTTATTTATCACTTTATAAAAGCCCATTCTGCCACCTCCAGGAAAAACAAAACACGTACACACACACACACACACACACACACACACACACACACACACAAAAAGTTGGAATGGCACTATTTTGTGACTTTTTATTACTTAAATATTTTAGCACCTTTTTCCTTTATTGGCTGGGACTTATATCAGCCCAAGCTGTCCTGATTCTTAAGCCACATATTTGTCCATCAGTTTTTGAAGTCTCCCAGAACTATAGAAAAATGAGCATGACCGGCCATATCTATTCTTAGCCAGCTGTTTAAGAGCACTTGATATTAACAGTTTGAAGGCGTCTTTATTCCTCTTCTCACCAGGGAAGAAATAGGAAACTGGGTAAATATGAAGGCCAACCATGTAGGACCACCAAACACAAATAAGGGGAAGATAATAGTAACTTGCATTCTATGATACATGGGTGTCAGGGTGGCTGGTGGATTTCTTCTATGAGTAAGTAAGAGAAACAAGACTACAGTTGGTAAATTGAAGTTCACTAGAAAAAGGAATGTATTTTCACTGAACTTTCTCTTTAGGGAAGCACAGATTGAGAGACTTGAATAGAGAGCTGTATTACCTACCAGTTGTGATTCCTGAAAAGACAGCAAGAATGAAAGGAATCTCTTTGAGTCATGAGGAGAATATAGAAGCAGCACTGATAGCATTTAAAATAATCTACATAAATTTATAAAGACTTTTTAATGATATTTACAGGATGAAATCTAATAAAAAATAAATGGGAGGAAACCACAGTCTATTTATAGAGAGGCCACAAGAAGAATAAAGAACTAAATCATATATATAACTTACAGTAAGTTATTCATTAAACTGTCTCTTCCTATATAGTGCTGTTTCTATTTTCCATGGTAGTTTAGACTGAACAATCACAGCTGTCTTTTCTTTTAATATTAATAGAGAGGGAGCTTGTCTGGAGACACGGTGCCTGACCCAAGCACAAATTGTTTATGGCCATGTATGAATATAGGTGGCATGCTGTTTCTACAAACACTGTAGTAAAGTCATAACTAATCTGAAGACAGAGTGGGCTGTAGTGGCTTTTCGTATTGTTATTTCTTTGATGCTATAATCTCTAGGAGGGTTAGGTTTATTCAATTTTAACTGGATTGTTACACACTGCTTTGAGTTTTGAGTCTGAAAGGAAGCATAGCTTAAAGACATAACTAGACAGTTTTCTTATCATCTCTTAGTTCTTCTTTAATTAGACCAATCCCAGAATTATCTCAATGCTTCCTCATTTGAGCTTGATTTTCTCTTTGAGTATCACCAGCAAAAGAATATTCTAACAGTCTTTTTCACACCTTACATCAAAGAAAGCACGATCACAGTCCATGCACCTATTAAATAGCTTTCAAATTTTGTTTTAAGAATAACATTCTTAAGGGGAAATGAGACTGCTCCCTCTTAAAGGTAGATTATTCAGTTTAAAATCAATACAAGCAAGCAAGAAACAAGAAATCATTATCATGTAGGATTTCAATGCAGTAGAGTTTGGAATTTTAAATTCAAATCTGTTTAGGAAGGTTCTTCAGTTCTATTCACGGTCTTATTCAACATCTTTGTTGTTGACATGGACAGTGGGATTAAGTGCGCCCTCAGCAAGTTTGCTGATGACACCAAGCTGTGTGGTTCGGTTGATATGCTGGAGAGAAGGGATGCCATTCAGAGGGACCTTGACATGCTTGTGAGGTGGGCTGATGCCAACCTTATGAAGTTTAACCATGCCAAGTGCAAGGTCCTACACCTGGGTCGGAGCAATCCCAGGCACAGCTACAGGTTGGGCAAAGAAGAGATTCAGATCAGCCCTGCGGAAAAGGACTTGGGGGTGCTGGTCGATGAGAAAATGAACATGGGCCGGCTTCAGTGTGCACTCGCAGCCCAGAAAGCCAACCGTATCCTGGGCTGCATCAAAAGGAGCGTGACCAACAGGTTGAAGGAGGTGATCCTGCCCCTCTACTCTGCTCTTGTGAGACCTCACCTGGAGTATTGTGTGCAGTTCTGGTGTCCTCAACATAAAAAGGACATGGAACTGCTGGAACAAGTCCAGAGGAGGGCCACGAGGATGATCAGGGGACTGGAGCACCTCCCATATGAGGACAGGCTGAGAAAGTTGGGGCTGTTCAGCCTGGAGTGGGCTGCGTGGGGACCTCATAGCAGCCTTCCAGTATCTGAAGTGGGCCTATAGGGATGCTGGGGATGGACTCTTCATTGGGGACTGTAGTGACATGACAAGGGGTAACGGCTTAAAACTTAAACAGGGGAAGTTTAGATTGGATATAAGGAGGAAGTTCTTTACTGTTAGAGTGGTGAGGCACTGGAATGGGTTGCCCAGGGATGTTGTGAATGCTTCATCCCTGGTAGTGTTCAAGGCCAGGTTGGGCGAAGCCTTGGGTGGGATGGTTTAGTGTGAGGTGTCCTTGCCCATGGCATGGGGGTTGGAACTTGATGATCTTAAGGTCCTTTCCGACCCTAACTATTCTATGATTCTATGATTCTATAATAGAAGCTGTATTCTAATACTGTCAGAACATTTAAAGAGATACACCATGAAAAATTTTTACTCAGCTGTAGCATCAGTCTTTAAATGCATTCTTGTAAACAGATTGAAAAGAAGTTTTCATGCTGGATTGCATTGCATCAGCCTGACTCTCACATCTGTTATCTAGTGAACAGTGTCAGATGGAGTTCAAGTATAAATGTTATTTTCAGAAATTACATTGCTCTCTATTCACAGCTAAACCCCACAAGGTTTTATTTGCAAAATACAGCTTTATTTCTTAAGCCTTTTATTTGGTACACCAAAATGTCACCTAGTTTGTCCTCCTTTACAGTGTTTCTCCCAGGACTACAAATAAGATAGGATTCAGAAAAAGATAGCATACAGGCAGTGTTATCTGATAAATGCATATAAATTAGAAAACAAACAAAAGAACCGAAACAAAACAAAACACAAAACCAACAGATGTTTTATTTCCCTTTGCTTACTTAGCAATTTGAGCTGTCAACCTTTGTTCCATGAAAATTATATGAGTTGGAAGTAAATTTCAATCCATATTGTAACTAAACTTCAACCCTCCTCTCAAAACAGAAAACTAACCAAAAGAAACAACAAAGTCTTTGTTAGATATAGCTCAGATTTAATGTTTATTTTTTCTTGAAAGCCATATACTCCAGTAGGTTTAGTATCTTAGCAAACATCCATTTATTATGATGACTGCAAATTTCACTGCTAGAAATAGGTACAATTAATTCATTAATGCACTATTAGTTGTCACTCACTTCTTGCTATGGCCAGAAGTCTTCATACATTTCATATAATTATTTCTCAAGTTTGCATTCCCAAGGCTTTGACTTAAAAAAAGTTTAGCTGACACAGATAATGTATAATTTGGATTAAGGTTATTTTTAACCTGTCAGGTAATATTATTTTAACCAATAAATTAAATAGAACAGTATACAGTGGTATATACTTAAGCTTGTACATTAAAAAAAAACAACAAACCATAATACGCTTAGCATATATTTCACATTTCTGGTTTGCTTATTGTATCTCTGTGGATACCCTGTCAGGATAGGTCTTATTTCTTTGACATTCTTGTAATAAACCCTCATATTTAGCCCATGGTTTAGGTAGGTACTTGGTTAACAAATTCTGCCTCCGTCTGAATTTCATGTATCCTCAGACTTCTTTGAGAGTGGACTTCCATGCTTCTTCATATGAATGCTTATGGGCTGTAATCGGAAATTCTGATTAATGCCAAATTACCATTTATTTTGAAGCTAAAGCAAGATAATTTATGGCAATTTTAAAAGAAAAGTGGCTGTCTGTCATCCTTGGAATCTTACCCTGCCATGGATAACACACATTTTAGCTACTTGCATCTTCCTTCAAAGTGTCAGGTTCTATGAACAGTATCATAACAAAGAAGTCCTAGCTCCCCAACTAAACATACAGCTTAACAAATTGGTTTTGGTATTTACAAGTTTAACAATACCTAGTAATCTGTATCTCTGTCTGAATCTATGCAGAACTAGATAAAAGTATCCATGTTTGGTATGAATATGTTTCGGCAATACAGTACCAGTAATACAGTGGTTCAGCTGGATTTATTCACTTCAAATCACAACAGAAGAAGCCACATACAATGTTGTGTTAAATGCAGCTACAGAGCTGCCACTTGGCTTACTGAGAGATAATTCTGACTTCTACTCATTACTGCACTTCATAGTATAGACATATCTGATAAGTAAACATATCTTTTGAGAGATGAAGTGTCTGTACTCATCGCTTCAACTATAGGCACATAAAATGGTAAGGTTAGTGCACTTCCCAAAAATAAGTCTCTACAAAACGTTTCAAAAAGCCAAACAAAACCAACTGAAAGGTTAGATTTCTTTGAGGGTGCTTTTTTTATTTTTTTTTTTAGGGTGTGATTTGTTTATGCTTTCTATGCAGAATTTCTTGAGAATTTTCTACAAAGTTGAAATGTTCTGTGGAGAATGTTGCATATCTGACAAGAAAAGAGCCAAAAAGAAAATAGCAAAGATACCTAAAATTAAATATTTCAGTTTACTGAATGCTGAACTAACTTTAGGACATTCATTTTGAGGTATTTAAAAATTAATCCATTTCCACTCTGCTATATAATAAGGTACCTCAGTAGAATAGTATAATCATCCTACAGCCACAGATACAAAAGAACTACTGAAATACTGAAAACACAATTTTTATAAAACAATGTTCCATTTTAGAGAAATATTAGTATTGCTAGGCTTTCAGCCACCTAACCAGTAGATTCAGCTACTTCTCAACAAGGACAGGGTTCTCCAAATCATCTAAACTTACATCTAAGCTAATTCAGGTAAACTAAACTCGACAACCACACAATACCGAATCACAACAAAATGTCACAAAAGTTGTCTAATATCTACAGACATAATTAATGTATTTTCTTTTGCTAAACCGATAGGATAACAAATACTTCTCAATGAACACCGCATACTGGACTCCAAATAACCTTAACAGCCTGTATTGTACATTTCTGGTAAAACCTGTCAAATTGTTAGAACTATGCTTTTTTATGACACTTATGCAAAGCACCAAATGTTCATGACTTGGAAAAGTAACAGATATTAATTGGGTCACAAGTCACAATAAATTACCTCATGTTTCCGTTAACTTTTAAGTCCTCAACTACCTAATGACCAAGCTAGAATTTATTTATTTAAATTTTTAGTAGGAAGCAATATTAAATGGAGAGTATTAAATTTATATCTTATTATCTTTATAGCCTATTTTTATCTTCCATGCAGAGAAAAATAATGAGCAAATTAAATGCCCTTATTCACAATGGAGCTAAAGATTTTTCCCAGAGATTTTTTCTAGCTCTAAAATATTGATTTATTTCATTTGAAATCAAAATTCATTGTTATAAGTAACAGAGGCTGTACTCCTTTAGCTGGCAAGTGTAAATCAGATTTAATATCTTATACTTCCAGACAGAATTGTGATCTTGAAGTTATTTCTTGGTCTAGCCACTTAACTATGCTCTATGGGAAATTCAATTTTGTTGTTATGCATTTTCTGATTCTATTAAAAAAAATGGAATAGCTAATTATTTTTTAAATTTTAAATACAATATAAAACCATATATATATTGGATAGAAAAAAAGAGAAAAAAAGAAAAAGCTAAACATAAAATATGAAATCAATTGAATAAAACATGATGCAGTTCAGAGAATCTGGGATTGAGCATTTCCATTACGTACTGGGACAATTTTATTCTGATAATGCTAGCTGCAAGACCAAATAAAAATATGAAAAAGCTCTCAGGAAAGATGTGTTTTGCAAAAGCTTTGTTTATAGCTCAGATGAGAACGATTCCTTATTCAGGATTTCTTTTCCATTTCTTTTGAAAGATAGAACACCTTTTCCAGAAACAATTTTTTCATAATGTAAAAATATTCCAGTTGCTATAGAACTTCAAAATTCTTTTGTGACAAGGGTTTTTTGAAGATTTTTGGGGTCTTCAGGGTACATGGGTAGGGATGGGTCAAGAATTTGACTAGTAAAACTGAAATCAAGTCCTTCTCCTATGTGAGTGACTTAAGCAAGAGATAATACAAAAGTAATTCTGTTTAAACTAGTTGACAGATCTATGCAAAAAATGAATGTATTTAGCAAAAAAAGAGGTTTTAAATCTACACCGGAATGTACTACACCTCAAGTTTCCTCAGCTAGGATCTGAGATCGGAACAAGCCCAAACCTTCAACCAGAAATAGGAAAAGCACAGGCTTAGAAATAAAAGTGATATCCAAGAACAGAATCTCACAGAACACTGATCCAGTCTACCTCCCTCCTTGCAGTCTGCTATTAAATTGGAAATTCTATGGTAATACAGAAACTCCCTAACATCATTAGTTCTAACCTAACCTTGTGAAAAGATATGCTTTCATGAGTGAGCAGTTTTTATAGGCAACTACGTCTCCAGAATAAAGACTCATCATCTCCAGCTGCAGTTAATCTATGGCAGCTGCACTTAATCCACGTAGTCAATCCATGTAGTCAATCCATGACAGGTTAACTTCAGTTTTATCCATGACTGAAACCATGCTTTAAGATCCCCTTAGAAGAAATGTCAGAATAGATCAATTTCATTTGCTTATGGAGTGTGTTCACCCTTTATTTGACCAGTCAACAGATCAAATACACTATAAGTTCAAGGACTTCTTTGAGGAATGAGTGTGATGCAACTTTTCCAAATAGGATCTTTCCAGAAAATGAAGATGGTAGTTGTGGCAGTCTCTGGTTTTGTTTGATTAGCTTTGCCACGTGAGAGAATTAATTTCTCTTTCTTCTAGAGTCTTAAGGACTGAAAGCTCAAGGCTTGTTAATGTTATCATCTGTATTTCTGTGAAAATCCAAATCTGAAAAAAGAGCAGATATTCCTATATGTATTTGCTTTTCATATAGTACGGGAGGTTATGAATTTTCTGAGTGTGGCACATCCTCAAAATTCTATGCGTAGCAAAAGGATGATACTCTGCACAACATACAGGACATTATTATGGTTAATAAAATGATATGAACCAGATTTACATGAAAAATATCAGATGCATTAATTTTCTTTTGTGTAAATTTTCTGTAAGGAGAGCCTTTCATGTAACTATCTGTCTAGACTCCTTCCTGTTTTACAAAATCTTATGACGTAAGCATCCCCTGGGTGAGCATATATTTTTTTCTCTAGACTGATGATTCTGAGCTAATTCATCCATCTCTTCAGTATATTATCTTAAGTGCACAGCTGCCACAAGACTTGATCATCTGTTCTTCTTCATTACAGCTGCACCAGTAATACCACTCTATTAAACCATCAGACATCCATAAAAAAAAAAAAAAATCGAATTATCAATGGCTGGAATTTATCTGGTAATACTTAATCTTAATAATCTGGTAATTCTGGTAGGTAAACTTTCAGAAAACTTGTAATACATTCTCCATTCTCTGAGTTTCACTTTAGTCCCATTTTTTTCTCTGTTGACTTATTTTGGTTCAATTGTGTTTGTGATTTTTATTAGAATTAAGTAAAATATGTGTATGATTTAAGCCTATGTCCTGGGTTCAGCAGTAGCAGTCATTTTTTCTCCTTCTTAGTAGCTGGTGCAGTGCTGTGTTTTTGACTTTCAGCCTGGGCACAGAGCTGATAACACCAGTGTTTTTAGCTGCTGCTCAGTAATGTTTACTCTGACCAAGGACTTTCTGAGTCTCATGCTCTGCCAGGGAGGAGGGGAAGCCAGGAGGAAGCAGAGACAGGACACCTGATCCAAACTGACCAAAGAGGTATTCCATATCACAGCACGTCATGCCCGTTATATAAACTGGGGGCAGTTACCCAGAAGGGTTACATCACTGCTCGGGTCGGGCTGGGATCGGTCAGTGGGTGGTGGGTGGTTGTATTCTCTTCCCTTGTTTTTTCACTTGTCTTTATTATTATTGGTGGTAGCAGTAATGGTTTGTGTTATACCTTAGTTACTGGACTGTTGTTATCTCAACCCATGGGAGTTACATTCTTTTGATTCTCCTCTTCATCCCTCCAGGAGCAGGGGTAGGAAGGATGGGGGCGAGAAGTGAGTGAATGGCTGTGTGGTTTCTGAGTGACAGGCTGGGCTTAAACCATGACAGCCCATAAGATTATTAATTAAAATTATTAATTCTTCTTAATGTGGCAGTACAGGCAATCAGCATAAAATAGGCTGTATAGATTATGAAAACTTACGTGCAGAGTAATCTTTTCCTATGCAAATTTTTAGATAATTTTTCTATATAGTAGGTCCAAGGCAATCCACCACAATGACAGTAAGGAAAAAAAGTCAAAGCATTTTTGTTGGATAATTAATGTGTAATGCAAACTGTCCTATAATATAGGATGAATGTTCATTCTAGAGTTAGATGGACCTAAAACTGAAACTAGGTTTTCAAATGCTCTTTAGAAAATCGTTTACTTTCAGTGTTTGAGGTACTTTTTAGAAAAAGGATTCTTCTTGTGTTGGGTGTCCACAAATGTGTGTGTATTCTTTAAAAATAAAGCAAGTGCTTATATACATATATATGTGCTAAATACCTCAGCAAAGAGATTATCATCTATATTTTGTGCCTTGTTTGTGTTACAGGTATACTAACAGTAACTGAAAAACACATGCTGCTGTACAAAATCAAGTCATTAAAAGCATTCCTTTATTTATAGTGTGAGGAAATTCCACAGTTCAATGGAAACTGTTGTGTTATTTAATATCCAATATCCATTAAAGAGTGAAAAGTATTTAGGAGAGTGCACTGCTTAGATTAAAGGACAAACACTTTCAATAATGAGGAATATAAAAGTGTGGTGAAGTATTCTTCATTTCTCTACCACGATCTAATTCTTATAGATTCTGGCTATGATCAAGTCCTCTTTATTTAGATATTAACCTGCAACAGGCCATAACAGGTGATGTATATCTGACTCACTGAAAAGGGATCTGACATCTGGGTAACTAAGAACAAGCTTTTTCCATTCTTTTCTCAGTGAATTTTAAATGATGTTGAATAATGTTTAAAAGTAGAAATGGATTTTGTTGAACTGTACACCAACAATTCTTTCAAAAGTTGTTGGTAATGATGACTTATTTAATCCAAGGAAGGAAGGGAGAAGGACTGGAACTAATTCAGAGCATTTGTATTTGTCTCTGCAAATTCCCAAAGATGCAATGGAATTATTAAGTAATCTAAAGTCATAAAATTTTCCAATATTTTAAGCAGGATATATATGGTTATCAGCTCACATTTTTAGATGATAGAAGAGAAAATTAACAGCTAAAACTGAAAGATCCGATTCAACATACCCCAGACTTGAATAACAAGTCTCAAGGATATTCTGGAGATGGTCTGAAAGAGACTAGCAAATATCACAATAATTTAGCCTTAATTAGAAACAAACCATTTAAGGTCACAGAAGACACTCTTGAATGTCCATAAAATTATACTGAATAACATGTACTGTAACAGTAATGATTCCTCTTAAAGGTCTTGCAAGAAACTGTGATTCAAATACAAGCTCAAAACTGAAACACATTTTTTATTGAAGGACTCAGAACATTCAGGATTTGCACTGATGTGATTTTTACAACCTGTTCATTATTGTAGAAATTTCAAAAGTGAATAAAAGATCTGAGTAAAAAATATAATATAGGAAATTCAACATAGCTGTTTAAGATGACATTAGAAACTAAAATATTATTCATAATTTTAATGGGAACCAGTAATAATTACAATGAGAGACTGCAAACAGCAAAAATCCATGATTCCATAGGAATAACATTCAAATATTTGCTTTAAAATATTAGTATTTCATTAATGGCAAACAAATGTCATTGAGCTGTGCACTAAGTAGCATTAAAACTTTGCCTGCTTAGAAGGAATAGTTTATGTTACAGGAGTTTGATTGCAAACATGTCTGCAGTTCTCTGCCTTCTACAGATCAGTATAAATGAAATTTTGAGGCATTGTGGCTAGGTTTGACCTGCTATCATAGCAAAGCAAATGTTCATTTCAATCCTCAACACACTTTGGTTTCAGCATTGTAATGAGACTTAGTCATTGTAATCATGGACTATATACATTAGATTCCACTCTTTCCTAAACATTAGATAATCATTTCTACACACAGTCAAAGTCTAAATGAGGAAGCACTGATCAACCCAGTCTGAGAATTTTTAAGTTAGTCTTCTACACTGCTGACATAAAGCTACATACATGGAAATAAGAGGCAGTATCTAGGTCCAGCTAGCTCAAACTAAGTCAGAGTGGCAGACATCTTTATATCTGTTGTCATGTTCTTAATAGCATTTTTATGTAGTTTTTGCCTTCAGTGCGCTTTCAGTGAATTGGCTTTAAAAGTTCTCTTTATATTTTTTGTTGTAAATCTCATTACATTGGCAGGTAACATCACACTGTGTATGCTTTCTGCTAACTGAAGGCACTCCATAATACTATATTCCTCTTCTGTGGTTTATTGTTTATGCAAAACCAACTGTCAAGACAATATTCATTGTTATTACTGATGTGTTATCTTCTTTGACTTTTATTCAGGAAGACTTTTACTGATAAATTTTTAAATCTCCTTGCAAAATATCTGTTGAAAGTTTTGCCTAAGAATGTTATTACTTAAGAAATTTCTAAAATGGTTAGTTGTTTTGGGTTTTTTTATAAATTGCAAGCAATGACATACTGTCTTGCATTTCCAGTAGGAGCTAATACACTGAAAAATGTATTGTTAAAATATTAATCAAAAAATGAAAACTCAAGTTTAATACCTCAGGGAAGCTTCAGCTGAAGCTGTAGAAAGCTAGAAAACTTTAATATAGGCAAAATTTGATTAATTTAACAATGATTTCAGATAATATTAGAACAAGGAAAGAAAGAGAAGATAACATCCAAAGTTGGGTCATCCATACAAACCCAGTATAGTTTCATTAATTTCACTGGAGTTACAAGATTTTGTCAAATTCAGGCTCAACATTTAAAATTTTAGGAAATATAGGTTCTAATAAAATATCAGTCATGTATTTTGCTGTAATAAGAAAAAAGAGGAAGCCTCTGAATAGATTTTGAAATGTGATGTTAAGTATCTGATATTGTTTCCTTACAGAGTCTAAAACAATAACTCATTTTTTACTTACAGAGTCATCAGTCACTTCCCTGAAGTGCAGTTTGTAGTAGTTTACAAATTCCTAGGAGATTTTCAAAGGCATTTTGCATTGTGCATGAGGACTTGTATATTTCTAGTTCACAAAATTGAATCAATCCATCACAATAACTAGAATGGCAGTATATTAAATATTGTACATTAATCTCATACCCAGAAAACGTCAGCTTCTTGTTTCTGATATTCCCATTTTGTGTGGTGTTAAACAAATATTTGCACAGCCTGTGTATCATCAAGACAGTATTTGTGAGCTACAAAAGAGTAAATTAGCATGTCTGTATATATGCACATGTAAAAAGAAATCTTTGTAATCATAGTATTCCTATATCCATATTATTGCCCATTTGTCTGCTTACTCATGCCCCCGCTTTTCTCATACCAGGAGCTATGAAGCAATGCTTTTCTTCTTAACTTTGCCTTAATAGTTTCAACAGCCTTTCCTGTCATGCTTCCTCATAGACTTCACTAGCAGATTGATAGCTTGGTGGCTTAGTGGCAGCGTTTTCCATTTGTTCTTGATTGCAAGCTTTATGGTTCTGAGTGAGTTTCCAAGCTTGGGGAAGCAAATTACACAGGCTTTCTTGACAACATTCAAAATGTCATGAAAAGATCAGTATTACAATAGTTATAAGAAATTTACAAAAGTCTTCTGGGTATAACTTCTAATGTATGGGGCCACATTTTCCCAGGTAAAAGCAAGGCAGAAAAAAGAATTACAAAAGTTAGGAAATTAATTATCAATTCCCTAGAATTGTCATTATGAGCAGGTTAGCATGTCTTGTGATTCTGAGCAGAATGAGATAAATAGGTCATAGAGGACTTGGAAAAATGGTAATGTTTTTAAATAAATAATTTAATTTCTATTTCACAGGATTGGGATGATTCTGTTCACAACATAATTTATTTTCTGAACTGTTGTTAATGATGTAAAATTTTTCAAAACCTGTGGTTTAACATATGATATTTGGAAGACATTACTCTAACCATTAGAAATAATCTTCCCCATGAGAACCTGATTTATGAGAGTAAAATTTTAGGGTCTTGCAAGGTCTGTGTAGCAGCATAGGTAGAAAAACAGAGAAGATAACTGAAATTTAAAATCAATGAAGATGGATAATATACTACATTTTAATGCCCTCGTGATCACTTCTGTAACACAAATTACTGCAGAAACCCTATGGTGAACTTTATAAAGTCTCTTCTGGAAAACGTTTTATGATCCTGCTTACAAAGCCTGAAGCAGTGACGTCCTGTGTCCTGAAGAAATGATAGTAATTTGCGGCCAATGGAACTTGGGGTGTCCATGGGTATTTTTCTTGCTTATGAGCTCTAATCCCAGTGACTATTACAGTCCCCCCAAGGATATGACTACAGATAGGTAACACTATACACTGCACTTATTTGGAGCTATGTGTGCACTGGCCAAACTCAGTTGCTGATTGCCTCTTCAAATCTTGTCAAGCAGAATTCCTGAAGACCGAATTCAGCTTTTCACTTGCTTTTACTCAGCACTGATTTTCAAAAAGACTGTAGAAACCATATCATCTTTGATAGTTCCAACATCTTGCCCAATTTCCTTGAAACTGGTTTAAAGGTCTTGCAGGTACACACTCAGACAACTCAGGCACAGAAGATCCTTTTTCCTTGAAGGAGTGGATGAGGAATTAAAAAAAGAAATAAAAAAACAAAAGGCAATTCCAAGCTAAATTGTATTAAATATATTAAATCTGAAAAATTGCCAAAAGTTAATGTAAATATCAAAGCTGTAATGAGAGACAGAAAATATCCATTCTGATACATTATTTAATCAAGAAAGTCTCATACAAGTGTCGGTAAATCTCCCTTTAAAACAGATATCATGGAATATGCTTTGATTGAGAAAAAATACAGTTTTCATGTCACATCTAAAGTTTGGGAATAGAATCCATTACACTTTTACTTAATAAATGCTTTTATTTGAAGATCAGCCTCAGTAGCTCATAGTGAAGTTATTTGATAGTATTATGATTTGCATCATGATGTTATTTGCAGGTCTTGAAATGGACTGCAAGATCAGTGTGGGAAACACTATAGAAACAAGCAGATGAGTGGGTTCGGCCAAGGACAAAAGACTGACTACAACAGAATAACCACAGAATCACAGAATCCCAAGGGTTGGAAGGGACCTCAAAAGATCATCTAGTCCAACCCCCCTGCAAGAGCAGGGTAACCTACAGTACATCACACAGGAACTTGTCCAGGCGGGCCTTGAATATCTCCAATGTAGGAGACTCCAGAACCCCCCTGGGCAACCTGTTCCAGTGCTCTGTCACTCTTACAGTAAAGAAGTTCTTCCTGATGTTAACATGGAACTTCCTATGCTCCAGTTTACACCCATTGCCCCTTGTCCTATCACTGGATATCACTGAAAAAAGCCTAGCTCCATCATCCTGACACCCACCCTTTACATATTTGTAAACATTGATGAGGTCACCCCTCAGTCTCCTCTTCTCCAAGCTAAAGAGACCCAGCTCCCTCAGCCTCTCCTCATAAGGGAGGTGTTCCACTCTCTTAATCATCTTTGTGGCTCTGCGCTGGACTCTTTCAAGCAATTCCCTGTCCTTGAATAGAGGGGCCCAGAACTGGACACAATATTCCAGATGCGGCCTCACCAAGGCTGAGTAGAGGGGGAGGAGAACCTCTCTTGACCTACTAACCACACCCTTTCTAATGCACCCTAAGATGCCATTTGCCTTCTTGGCCACAAGGGCACATTGCTGGCTCATGGTCATCCTCCTATCCACCAGGACCCCCAGGTCCCTTTCCCCTTCGCTACTTTCCAGCAGGTCACCCCCCAACCTGTACTGGTACATGGGGTTGTTCTTCCCCAGATGCAAGACTCTACACTTGCCCTTGTTAAATTTCATCAAGTTTCTCCCCACCCAACTCTCCAGCCTGTCCAGGTCTCGCTGAATGGCAGCACAGTCCTCTGGTGTGTCAGCCACTCCTCCCAGTTTTGTGTCATCAGCAAACTTGCTGAGGGTGCACTCAGTTCCCTCATCCAGGTCATTGATGAAAATATTAAACAGCACCGGTCCCAGCACCGACCCCTGAGGGATTCCACTAGTCACAGACCTCCAGCTAGATTCTGCGCCATTGACCACAACTCTCTGCCTTCTTCCTTTCAACCAGTTCTTGATCCACCTCACTACTTGATCGTCAAGCCCACACTTCCTTAGCTTATCTATGAGGATGCTGTGGGAGACAGTATCAAATGCCTTACTGAAATCAAGAAAAACCACATCTACTGCTCTACCATCATCCCTCCACCTAGTCACTTCCTCATAGAAGGCTATAAGGTTGGTCATACATGACTTCCCCCTCATAAAACCATGTTGGCTGTTCTTAATGACCCCCTCATCCTTGATATGCCTAGAGATGGAGTCAAGAATAAGTTGTTCCATCACCTTTCCAGGGATGGAGGTAAGGCTGACCGGTCTATAATTACCCGGGTCCTCCTTCTTGCCCTTCTTATAGACTGGTGTGACCTTTGCCATCTGCCAATCCTCAGGCACCTCTCCCATTTCCCACGACTTACCAAAGATGATGGAGAGTGGCCTAGCAATGACCTCCACCAGCTCCCTCAGCACCCGTGGGTGCATTCCATCCAGACCCATTGATTTACAGATGTCCAGATTGCATAGCTGATCCCTAACCCAATCCTCATCTACCAAAGCAGACTCTTCCTTTGTCCTGACTCCTTCTGGGGCTATAGGAATCCGGGGCCCTCGGGGAGAGTCTGCAGGAGTAAAGACAGAGGCAAAGAAGGCATTCAGCACCTCTGCCTTCTTTATATCCTCTGTCTCCAGGGCACCCACCTCGTTCAGCAGTGAGCCTATATTGCCTCTTGTGTAAGTTTTATTTGCTATGTATTTGAAGAAGCCCTTTCTATTGTCCTTAACCTGACTAGCAAGATTAAGTTCCAAGGAGGCCTTAGCTGTCCTAATTGCCTCCCTACATCCTCTAACAACTCTCCTATATTTCTCCCAAGTGGCCAGCCCCTCTTTCCATAATCCATAGATTCTCCTTTTCCACTTGAGTTTGCCCAGCAGCTCCTTGTTTAACCACGCTAGTCTCCTAATATTAATCCCCTGCTGACCATTGGCAGCATTTGACAATTGTTGTCAAGAAACACAGGCATCAGAGGCAACACAAGTTAGAACATAAATGTTTAATTTTGTAGAAAGATTGTAAAGACAAGATTTAGTTGACTTCAAAAAGTAGTGTGAGGCTCTTTCAAAGTATGGGAACCAACATAAAAACATTTCTCAGAAAAAATGTTTCTTTGCCTCATCAGAAGCAATAATGAACAGGAACACATGTAATTTGGAAGACAGTCACATCAAGTTATCCCTGTCTGATGTTGGGATTCTAGTATTAGATTCGATAAATACATTTTTTGGACATAAAAGCAGTAATTAGGTTTTGAAACCAGGATGTCTTCAACTTTTTACCATGGAAGGCTAGTTGATTTTGGTCTTAAATACAATTTTTATGTTCGAAGAACAGTCAAGTCTTCTTCAACCATTATCCAGCTCATTTAATCCTAAATAGTATCAGACATAAAAGCAAGATTGGAATTACTGCTATTAAATTCATGTTATTCGGAAAAAAAAAAAAAGTAAAAAAATATTGTTTAATTTGGGGATTAGGGGTTACTGGTTTACCATCAAAATAATAGATTAAGTCCTGCTTCTGTCACATGCCTGAAGATCAACTTCAGGAAAAAAGTTGAGGAAGATTAAGTAAATGAGAAGTTAGTTGTTTCAAATCATAAATTTCAGGCTTGAAAATTATGGACTGCATATTGGTTGCAGAGGTGTTAACAAATGAATTGGGCTTTACTCCATTCAAAATAAAAATATTTAAAAATTATTTAAAAAAGAGTCATTTATCTGTGACTAGTGCTTACATCAAGGTATGAATGTATGCAGCAGATCCATATAGAAAGGTCTGCATAACAATGGAAACAGTTTACATACAATATGGTTTTGGCATCAGATACCCAATTTTTCTTGCACACAGCCAAAACTTTTATACTGCATCAAATATCAACATGTTGCAAACTGAGGCAAAAAGGAGTTTGACTAGACATAAACCAAGCAAGATCTAGGCTATATTTTTCATTCTTCTCTTTTTCATTGTAAGAACAGCTCTTGCTGTATTTTTTTCTCTTAATGTAGGGTTAAAGACTATAATTTTTTTCAGACTTCCAATTTGCAGACTCCCACATGCACAATTTTCAAGTACGCTTTCAGACCCAAACACTGCCAATCTAAGCCTCCTTACAAGCTTGCTTTTCTTAGTTACCTTTTAGAATTCAGGATTAGGGGACTCTACGTAATTTTTTTAATTTTTTTTTTTTTCAAAACAAACAAATGGCTAGTTAGTAGCTATTTAAATCACAGCTGACCTGGGAAAGAATAGAGTTACAAGGACAACAAACCATGAAAGCACAAAAGTTTATTTACTACCATGTTACTTTCCAACATGAAAGATTCAAAAAAATAACATATCTATGGATGTCTTGCAGTATCCCTGTGTGTTTAGCTTTGACAGTCTCTAAGGCCATAAAGGATTACCCTCAGAAGATACCACAACACAGTGTTGCATTTCAGATCTTAAATACCTCAGCCCTTTAGCTTTATAAGAAATAAAGCCGACAGTGGCCCAGCTACAGCTCATCCTTTTGTAGTCCCCACACCTCCTGCTATAGTTAATGAGAAACATTTGTTCACAGGTAATGATGGAAGACTGAAAAATGTTAAGTGGCAGACACCTGGTACATGTTAAAAAAAAGATGTACAGCTGTTCATTAATCATAGCACATCTTTTCAGCTAGTGAAGTATATGTCAAAAGAAAAAGGTTTCAAAACATATTGAAAAACATACTGTCAAACCCACTAAATGAGATTGTCTTTCTATTGTAACAGAGGTGTAATGAAGGTTAAGTCAGCACAACAGCTCTAAAATCTCCTTTCCAAAGAATTTGTCATTCAACAATGTAAAACTGAAGTCAAAGATGGGTTAAAGCATGTCATTCTACTTTTCAGTTCAACAAGCACTTTTTACCCCTATTCTTTTTTTTTTTTTTAATGCTGTTCAGCTCTTTGAATTGAATTTGAAGTTTAGATCCTAAAAAAAGCAACAGTTTTCATTTCTCATGTAGATTTGTATTTAACACTTTGGCTTTCCAAAATCTTTTTACTTTGAAAGTACTTATGAGAAACTCTCCTGATACTCAAAAGAAATAAATACAGATATTAGCTAGTGAACTCTCCCTGGTTTTATTTCCTTTTATTTTAATTGAGTTTGGTAGAGAGGCAAGTTTAACATAACCAGGCTATCGATCATTTCTCCATGTGGCAAATATTACTTTCTAATGTCAACTCAACTATATGTATGCCTCATTAAAATGAGGATTAAATGGAGTATATGATAGTTCTCATTTCCACAGAATCCCCACTTGAATATAGGATTTCCTGCTTATTTACAATCTTCAGGCAAGAGAGCACGTGGAAATAAGAAACCAAGATTATTGGTCATTCCCAGCTGGTCATCCCAAAGCTCATTATTGCCTTTCAAACCAGTTACAGTGTAAGGAATAGTTTTCTAGACCTGTGCTTATGGATATTTTACTTAATTTTCTATTCCTGTTGTTAAATAGTAAGAGGGTCTGCATGCTCACGTTCATAGTTTGAGAAGGCCAAAAACAAAAGAAAGGAGAAAAATGGTACAAATAAAGTTAGATTTCAGGCGAGTGTTTACTGCTGAATACAAGAAGGATGGGGAAAGGAGGAAACTTATGATCAGACAGTCAGTATTTGACTTTAGGCATTCCCAGATTACCTGACAGTATACATAGTTCGAGCAATAGCTGCTGAGCTGTACCGTATTCCAGATAGCATACAGTCTCCATTACAAGAATGCGGAGGAGAATTATTGTACAGAACTTAGCGGCTGCCTAGGGAATTGAATAGAGGTACATGTGCAATGCCCACCACATTTGTTTGTCAGAGCAGAGAAAATATGAGCACACAGATATATACCAGAGCTACAAAATGCACAGAAAGGGAATCCAGCTATACAGGAGTATTGAGGAAATAATTTCATCTACTGCACATCCCTACAGTCTGAAGGCATGATCTTGAACATGAGATTAATTTATGCTGTTGTATTTTCTAGCAGTATCCCATTTCAGGTGCTATAGATCCAGGAAGAATAGAGCTGTAAGTAGTATAGTGTGATGAGGAGCCAAATGAATGAGAAAGACGACAACAACAAAGTAAAAAAGAAAAAAAAAGTGCAGGCAATATGCAACAACTAAGGAACTTTTTAGGCAATCATAAAAGATTTTCCTTTTTTACAATAAAGATTAACATATGCAGGAGTGTTAAATGCTAGTAATCTATCTGTACAAGTTTCTGCATTATAATCACAAGGATGGGCTATTTTCAAATGCCCCTTTCTACGTTAGTTGATTAAATAGTTCAGTAAAATCAAAATCAAACCACGTCAAGGAAAGAGACACCCTGTATTTTACAGTATAATATTAGCAGCAGGACTTTGTGAAATTGAAGGCCAACATCAGGTTTTTATGAATCATAGTGGTTCAGCTTTATGAGAAAAATAACCTTTGAACTTCAAGTTTCCAGATGTTAGCATTTGCTGCGTAATGGTCAAAACAGATTCATAACTGTAACCCACACTGAGAGCTGGCGGGCCTCCATAATCAAGCATATAATACTATATTTGTAACTATATCGTCATTGCTAGGGTGTGTCACATATATAGGCAGAGTTTTTCATAAATCTTTACACCACAATAGCCTCCAAAGAAATATATGAGAAATTAGATTAATTTTCTTGAGATAATGTGTTTGTTTTCTTTTACTTTAGTTAGTGTCCTGATAAAAAAAAAAAATCCCTAAGAGATTTGGGAAAAAAAATCAATAAGCAAAGCAAAATTTAGTGTTGTATTGATTTAATGAGATTAAAGAAGTTGTCTATACCACACTTCAGGTTCTCACCTTTACATGAAAATGCACAATAACAAAATAAAAATGTATAAGATGTAAAGTTTAATCAAAACTGCCAAAACCTGTCTTCTCTCTCAGAACTTACAGAAAGTTCAGTGTTCCCTGAATATTTGATCTCTGGAAAGCCTTTTGGAGAGGGAAGGGAGTGCCAGAGTTCAGGCCTCTTCTCAGAGGAAGATATAGTAGCTACCTCATTTATAAAGAAACCTGCCCAGATCCTTTCTACTGATCTCAGTTGCATATGCAGAAGTGTTTTCCTTACAAATATATATGTAGTGTGCTTTAAGGCTGATCTATGGTGGAATCAAAAATAGGACAAAAATCATTGCAACGGAGCTCACGGGATATAGGGGTGAAGCCAACCACCCATCTTTTTGCAACCTGGAAAATATAGAAACATAGAATCAAAGAATAGTTAGGGTTGGAAAGGACCTTAAGATCATCTAGTTCCAACCCCCATGACATGGGCAAGGACACCTCACACTAAACCATCCCACCCAAGGCTTCGTCCAACCTGGCCTTGAACACTACCAGGGATGGAGCATTCACAACTTCCCTGGGCAACCCATTCCAGTGCCTCACCACACTTAACAGTAAAGAACTTCCTCCTTATATGCAATCTAAACTTCCCCTGTTTAAGTTTTAACCCGTTATCTCTTGTGTTATCACTACAGTCCCTAATGAATAGTCCCTCCCCAGCATCCCTATAGGCCCACTTCAGATACTGGAAGGCTGCTATGAGGTCCCCGCGCAGCCTTCTCTTCTCCAGGCTGAACAGCCCCAACTTCCTCAGCCTGCCCTCATATGGGAGGTGCTCCAGTCCCCCGATCATCCTCGTGGCCCTCCTCTGGACTTGTTCCAGCAGTTCCATGTCCTTTTTATGTTGAGGACACCAGAACTGCACACAATACTCCAGGTGAGGTCTCAGGAGAGCAGAGGGGCAGGATCACCTCCTTCGACCTGCTGGTCACGCTCCTTTTGATGCAGCCCAGGATACGGTTGGCTTTCTGGGCTGCGAGCTCACACTGAAGCCGGCTCGTGTTCATTTTCTCATTGATCAACACCCCCAAATACTTCTCCGCAAGGCTGCTCTGAATCCCTTCTTTGTCCAACCTGTAGCCGTGCCTGGGATTGCTCCGACCCAGGTGTAGGACCTTTCACTTGTCATGGTTAAACTTCATAATGTTGACATCAGCCCACCTCACAAGCGTGTCAAGGTCCCTCTGGATAGCATTCCTTCCCTCCAGCGTAACAACCGAACCACACAGCTTGGTGTCATTGGCAAAATAACATAAACATATATGAAAACAGTATTATTTTTTGGGGGGGGGGGGAGGGTGTCTTACAAAACCACAACCTACTCCTTTAAACCGTTAACAGCATAGTACTTCAGATTGTTTTATTCTGTGACTGAGTCTCCAGTGCTCCACGCAATTCTTCAGTAAGTAAAAAGCAAGAATGGAGAGGAGCTGGAAGCCATGATAGTTATCTGGCAATCTAACCAGCACTGTATAATTCCTTTTATATTTAATGTCCTTAGTATACGTCCTTGTACATTATTCTTATTGTTTATTTTTGATGACATGTGGCTACCTGAAGGGAAGAGTATTATTGTGATAGTCATCAAGCAAACACAGAATAAAATTCATTACTTAACCCTAAATTGTTTATAATCTTATTGTAAGCTCAGTATAAAAGCTAAATAAGAGGGAGATGGGAGAATACCTAAATAGATTCTGACCTTCTTGTCCTGATAGCTATAGCCATGCAGCAAAAGTCTGTCATATCCCAACTATGGAGTCTTACAAAACCAATTAAATCTAATAGATATATTTCTGGGTTTTTTTATTTTTTTAAATATGAATTATTAGTTTTTAACTTATCTTCCTATCTCAGCTGTATATGACAAAAAGATTTCCATGCACAACAGGCATAGAGGAGGTTGTCATAAAACTAAAGAGTTATTCAAGGTGGAGAGAACAAATATCTGTTTTCCCACTCTTTTCTCATGACTGTCAACAAAGTTTGTGTAATGCATTTGGGGTTTTTTTGCTTTTGTCTCTCTTTGAAAATCATGGTTATTTATTTGTTTTTTTATTTAAAGACCAATGCTGGCAGGCCAATATTAAGAAGAAAAATCTGACAAGAATATGTCAGACAACGCTTGCAATGAGTTTGTAAAGTTTGATAAGCAAGTATTCCAACTTCATGCCTATATGAGGTTAAAACAGAACAAAAACAACGGCATGTGAAAAATGACTTTTGAGCTAATAGCAATGCAGTCTCTTCAATTTCTGTTTCTAAAGGACTACATATGAATATTTTAATTTTTCAATTTTTTATTTTTTTTTTTTACTTTTATCAGACTTGTGTAATGTTAAAAATAATAAAAATAAAAAAACCCGCCAACAAAACTCACAGAAGTTCAGGTAATTTCATGGGCAAACCTAAGTGTTCAAGCTTATTCCAAGTAACAGTTCTGAAATCACTTTAAAGAAACCCTGTAAATGAATACAGTTTGTGTAAATTTTTTTTATGATAGGATTGATTTATAAAAAATACATAAAGTTCATTGTTCAGTGAAATCACAGAATCATAGAATAGTTAGGGTTGGAAAGGACCTCAAGATCATCAAGTTCCAACCCCCATGCCATGGGCAGGGACACCTCACACTAAACCATCCCACACAAGGCTTCATCCAACCTGGCCTTGAACACCGTCAGGGATGGAGCACTCACAACCCCCCTGGGCAACCAATTCCAGTGTCTCACCACCCTAACAGGAAAGAGTTTCCTCCTTATATGCAATCTAAACTTCCCCTGTTTAAGTTTTAACCCGTTACCCCTTGTCCTGTCACTACAGTCCCTGAAGGAGAGGCCCTCCACAGCATCCCTATAGGCCCACTTCAGATACTGGAAGGCTGCTATGAGGTCCCCACGCAGCCTTCTGTTCTCCAGGCTGAACAGCCCCAACTTCCTCAGCCTGTCTTCATACAGGAGGTGCTCCAGTCCCCTGATCATCCTCATGGCCCTCCTCTGGACTTGTTCCAGCAGTTCCATGTCCTTTTTATGTTGAGGACACCGGAACTGCACAGAATACTCCAGGTGAGGTCTCACAAGAGCAGAGTAGAGGGGCAGGATCACCTCCTTCGACCTGCTGGTCACGCTCCTTTTGATGCAGCCCAGGATACGGTTGGCTTTCTGGGCTGCGAGCGCACACTGAAGTCGGCTCGTTCATTTTCTCATCGACCAACACCCCCAAGTCCTTCTCTGCAGGGCCGCTCTGAACCTCTTCTTTGCCCATCTTATTACTAGATTGCACATCTAGTATCAGATGTATCGATGAAGAACTTCAGTTTACAAGATTGACATAAGAAAAATCAAATCACTCCCTGTTGCAAATGTATGATTGGATTGAGAAATGAAGCATCCCCAGTGGATGATGTTTCAAAGTATTAAGAATGTCTTCATGTCTTAATTATGTTTGGAAAAGAAGAAAAATACTTTGGCAGTCTAAACGTTACCTGCTATAACTTTCTGTTGACATCAATGTCTGGAGATTTTAACAGGAACATTGTTCGTATATGGTGCATAATATTTTTATATTTATAAACATCTCATGCTTGTAAATATAATTTAGTGTTATCTGAAGTTTGTTGCATGAAATATTGCCACCAAGACTGGAAAAGCACCCATAAAAAAGGAAGACAATTATTTGGTTTCCGCGGTTGAAAAGAATCTTTTTGTTGGTTTTCTGAGTTTTGGTTTTTTTGTGGTTTTTTTTTTTTGTTGCTGTTTTTTGCTTGTTTGTTTGGCTGGTTGGTTTGTTTTGTTGGTTTTTGGGTTTTTTTTACATTTATTCTTATCCTTGTGCATATACATCTGTTTGTCTCTGGAAGTGCCTAGAAACAGTTTTATACTTTGGTTTGAGTTAACTTTCCTTTACATCTGTTCATTTAATTTAGTAGAATGTTCCCTTGGATGTATATGAAAATTTAATAGAAGAGTTAATTAAAGAAAGAAAAACCTTCCTTATATGAACATTCAAAACTTTTATGGAAAGACCTACCATGACAAACAGACTAATTAATTCCACAGTTCTGGCTTGCAATATGTATTGAGAAAAACTGCTTGAAGTGCTTATTTGCGTAACAATGCCAAGACTACACTTCAAACTCCTACCTACTACCCCAGGATAATTTTTCATTTATTCCATT
This sequence comes from Lathamus discolor, assembly GCF_037157495.1. Classification (NCBI taxonomy): domain Eukaryota; kingdom Metazoa; phylum Chordata; class Aves; order Psittaciformes; family Psittacidae; genus Lathamus; species Lathamus discolor. Next base: position 46,224,211 of record NC_088884.1, on the reverse strand, counting down.
ACATATATATATTCTGGAATTTACACATACACACGATTTTGCATAACTAATGTGTCTTATTCTTAAATTAAACTACTCCCTTAACAACTGGCAATAACCAATTATTTTCTTCAATATATGGTTGAGTCACTGTGAAACTCGCACTATTAATCAGGATGAAAAAGTACTCAAGAGAAGTTTGGTTAATAAACAGAAATAAAACTTGTCACCAGCAAGATACATCAGAGTAGACATTCTCCCAGAGTTCTGAAACTTAATCATACATTTATTTAATTTGATTGCAATTGCCATTGACTTTGATGATTTCATTTCAATCTTCGGCTGCTATAAAAGTTATAAACTAATCCAAATTTTATCCTCTGATTCAAGTGGGGTTTGCATTTAAACTTCAAGGAGAAGTTTGACATGACTGGTCCTTTCCTAGGAAGGAATTTGATAATTATCATTCTGAAATACTTGTTTAGTAGTATTTATTTATCTACAAATTTATTATAAATATTTGTTTCGTAGACAATATCACTGAAATACAAAAGGAATTACATATAATCTTAATCCCCCAATTTAAAATTTAAATCTTAAAATTAAATTGTAAAATTTCGTTATACAAAATATTAAGAAATACCAATTAAAACTTTATTTCTTCAATCACTTCATTCCTTTTTAATAAATAGGCTGAAATGGCAGTATAGTACTGGCTGTAACTATGCACTACACTCCTTTTTTCTCTTATTATCTGTATCCTCATTTACTTCACAGTTTAAACGTAAACAGTAGTCAATCATGTTGTACATATTTTATAGTTCTTCTGTCATGTCTTCTTTCCTGTAGGGACTTCTTACTGTTCTTCAGTCATTTCACAAGTACACAGAAGCTATGTGGTCCTGAGAGTCTGATTCTGATGCATGCTCTCATTTCAGGAATCTTTCAAATAAGAGTTCTTTCTGATGCCAGTTAGAATGTCTAATTCTTGCTTTGTAAATGAAGCATAATGCCTTTTTAGAGAATGTTTTACCTTTTCTTAGTACTTATCCCCAGAACATTCAGTCACAATTTCTCTAAGCATCCAAACTCCTTGAGTTACATGTACACTGGAAAAATTTTTATTTAATTAAAAAAAAAAAAAAATTAGAGTAGTACAGAAAAATATGAAAACATATATAAAAAAAGGCCCTTTTTATCACTTTTCAAACCCAAATAATTTAAAATATAATAAAATTCAGGATGGACATGTAACATTCATGTTTTACTTTTGATTTGGCTGCACCAATTTAATCAGCCTTAATTTAATAACAGAATCTAAATATTATATTAAAAAAAAAGTACATTTATTTCTGTCTTTCATGTTTGCTAGCATAGCAGTGCATCCAGTTAAAACTACAAAGTCTGTGTTTTGGTCAAGTGCTTTCTATGCGACTAAAAGTCTCTCCCTGCAGCCCAGTTTCCCCCAAAACAGAAGAAAAAAAATAGAGTAACAAACCAAAGAGTAAACAAAACCAAAAATGGGGGCTGTGTCAGGAAAACTGAAATGATATTATTGTCATTCGTCTGTAAGCTGTACCTAAGGGTAAGATGAGATACTTAGTCTTCTGTTTTTACAAAATCCTTGCAGCTTTTCGTAGATACTAATTTTTGGTGAAAGACAAACGTAATTTTCTACATTCTACATATTGAAAATTAGTGGAAAAGATATTGTTGCTTCATGGTTCATGTAAAGGGAACCTAAGTCACCTTAAATAGGGATTTGGGTTTTTGGGTTTTTTTCAGAGTTTTTGGTTTTTAAAGGAAATATATTAGATCAGATTATAAATTCTATTTAGATATCCAAAATAGGTCTGATGAACTGAGCTCTAAAGGTGACTAAAAAAGGATTCTGAAACACAAAAATGCATGAGCAGATGAAGATACTGACAGCAATCCTAGAACTGAATCATAGGAGTCTCTCTATGTGGTCTTCAGCTGTGAGACAGCAAATTTCAAATAACACCTTGCTTCCACTTCTGGACAAGCCAGGTTTTACATTTTAAAACCATTACAATTCTTAACAGAAAGGACATAAATTTAATTTTGACTAAAGGTGAGACTTTCTGATTGTGCTTAGAAGTACACTGCCGTAAACAGCTGCTCCTTGCCCTCCATGGAAAAAAAAATGTTACCAAATGTACTTCACAGACTCTATGTCATTTGGAAGGATCCCCATTTCATAGCTGCAGCTTCTTCTTTCACTCATTACCATGCAGCTGAGCAAGTGCTACGCACAATATGGCATCAAGGGGTAACCCAAACACATAACAACAGTGTTCTTCCTTCAGCTCATGCCTCAATGTTGTATCAAAAAAATTGTTGAAACCTTTTTTAGGACACAACAAATGTCTTTTTCATCACAAACTAAACCATTTATTTTATTTTTGTTTTTTTCTACTCCATTCAGTGGTAATCTCTTCCCAAAACTGTGTTGCAAATTAAATAAAGAAACCAGAATCCAAATTATAGTATTTTTTTAAGAAAATCCCAAGCCCAGCAACAAGCAAAGAAAAAAAAAAAGCCAACCAAAAAAAATCCAAAAAATCTTTTCCATATTACTTTCAAATATTGTTTCTTTATGTTTAGTATTTCAATCAAACATTTTTATGCCTATAATCTGAAAAGACTGGTTTCTCCATTTAAAGCGCAGATTACAAGAATTTCCATACTAGAGATAGCTACTTGTGGATCTGATATCCATATCATGTTCAAGAGACACAGAACAGGGAAATGGGTAAGAATACAGAAAGTCCATATAGATTTCGGGAGATGTAGTTTTTGATTGCAGTAGGGAGTAGTCATCAAGATTCTGTTCAAGAATACAGCTATTTTGAAGGGAATAGAGAAAGTTCTAGCACATACAGAAGGGCAGAAAAAAGTCAAGTCCATGCATCATTAATTACACTGCCACTCACACAAAGGATGTACATGGAGAAGAGACACTGGTTAGGTAGAATTCATTTCATAAATGTTAAATGCCTAAAATATTTATATCTGCAACTGAAGTACCCACTTTTCTATCTTTGTACCATCAGTGCATAGCTAAGCCTCTCTAGATATCACAGGTGTCACAAGGAGAAAAGGAACACCAGATAACTTGACACTCTTGGTGGCAATTTATTAAGTGGACCATGTAAAGGATAATCTGCATCATGAAAAGATTTATACAAAGACTCTCACAGACCAAATTGAGGCAACAATTACTTCATCAGTGAGTTGGCACAGCTGAGCCTGGGAGAAACATGACTCTGGGTCAGGCAAGTCCCAGTGTTATGCTCTGGCTGCTGACTAGGTACGTGGTTGTACACTGTGTGTACCCTCCCCTTCTACATGGTGCTAGATGCTGGATGTCTGTGTAACAATGCTTTGCCTCAGACTCTTTTGAAGTGCAGGAAGGACATTACAGGCACAGTTTGCCAATGAAATCAGACAACCAGGATACCATTGTATAGCTTTGCAGAAGTTTCAGATGTTTTTCTTCTGTTACTCATTAACCCATAACCTATACCAAGCATCGTCACACTCAGTTTTGGTTGTATTGTCCTACCATTCATTGCATAGTATATGCAGATACACCATTCTTGATGCATCCATGAAAGCAGGTAGATAAGAAGTACTCTAAAGAGATTTCTCTTTCTAATAATTATGAAGAAAACTTGAGATACTTTTCTCATATGTAGGTGTCCATGAAATAGACACAACTAAATGAGATGAATCCACTCCCAATGTGATTAACCCTTTGAAGATGCTGGTATGGAAACAATATACTTATTAGGCATACATATAACGGACTCAAACAGAGTTTGAACCTTTTAATCTTTCTCTGAAAAAGCCAAGGTTATTTTTAAATTGTAATAAGGCAACCAGATCAAGGACGACAACTAGATCAAGTCATGCTGTGCTCAGCAGTGTCCCTAGTTTTCTATTAGTTATGTAGGAATCAAGAGAGATGCCAGTGGAAAGTTCAGTCATTTTTCTCAAGCAGCAATCCTAAAAGATGCTGTGAAATTTTCTGCCAGATACATAAATCTCAGCACATATAACCTGTGTTTCTGTTACTACCATTTTAATGAGAAGCTTATCTTGTGATATTGGTATTAATGGCCATGCCAAAGGTGGAGAAAGAGTTCTAGTCACAGTTTCTTTCTTATTAACTTCTTAATAGCCAAAGAGATATAAAATGTTAATTCTTTCAGTAATTTAACTGGTAAATAAAAAAGAAGGAATAGCAACCAGTTTTCTTTTTCTGACCTCAAACAATGCCAGCTGTAACTTAAATTAAATGCAAACATTAAACTAGATTTTAATTAAAACTGTTTTCCAATATATGTCATGTTTTGTATGTGGCAAGGAACACAGCTCATGAAACTGTTCCAGAACTTTGAAAGCTTTGAGACATGAAAATGAGTTAACAAGAACCATCTCAGGAACAAAGGATATTTGGGAACAATAAGCTGAAAGAGTCAAAGCTCAGTCAATAACAAAAAGATCACCACAGCATCTTGAGGAACTTAAACTTTGTTTCATTGCTATATGAAGCTGTGCAGAGCAGGGCTTCTGACAGTCCACCTTGCCACCCCCAAGCCTACACTGACAGGTGTAAGTGGACTGCACAATATCTTTTGGACAGAAATAAAATCATGAAGAGATGAAATAAACATTTTCAAGGTTATAAGACTATATTCGTTCCCAAGCGGATCCTCCTCAGGGAAAGAGAGGTCATTCAATATGATCTGATGTATTTATCCCAGTAACTGTTGTATAATTATTAATTCAGCTGAAATAAAGTTTTTTTCAAGCTCAGATAAGAGTGATGCAAACTCCATTGGGGAATGTGAATACCTTCATCACACTGAACTTTAATTTGTGTAAAAAGTTTAGTCTCGTCTCTGTATGTTAATCTTGTATTTAATTGTCCCATTTGTATTTATTCAGAAGATTTCTAAAGGCAATCATCTTCCTCTTACTACTTTCTTTCTGGCTTTCAACCTCCATTTCACTCTCACTATTTCTGTCTTCTCATGTTTTATTTTGTTACGTATTCCAACGTCATTTGCTCCATACAAATCTTGTCTATATCTTCTTCACCCCTGTGAGGAAGGAAAAAAAAACAGTAAGTTTAATAAACACAACGGAATGCCAAAGACCAGCTAAGATCAGGGACTCAAATATCAAAAATGCTCTTGAATGTTTATTGCAAAGACTGTTTATCTTGCCTGCCACTAAGATAGAACATGGAGAATTGAACCACATATCTGTAGATTATGGCTATAGCGGAATGCTATAGCATTTCCCTGGGATCTAAAGACCACACCTGTTAACTCTGAAATTCTGGTTTCAGAGTGTGCAGCTCTCACCTCAGTAAGGTACCTATTTAGTGCAGAATTCATCACACCAGAAGGTCATAAGCTGGGGATGTGTTATAAGCACTTTTGTTTGGATCCCCTTTAAGTCAATGGCTAAAGAGGTGAATATACCTAGTTCTTTGCTAAATCTATATGTTATTCTTGTAAATGAGGTTATTCTCATTCTTGCTACTCTAGACAGGCAAAGGATTTCAAAGAAAACAGGTCTGAAGAAGGGAATTCCAATGTTACACTACATAACAAAGAAGGGTTAAAAAAGAAGCAGTCCAGTACCCAATTTGCTTCTCTACCCACAGTATATCAGCACCATGACCTCCTACATCACTTTACCTCAAACAATAAAATACTTGTTGTCCGTTTGCTTACAAAGTATGTATACTTTTTCATCAACACTAGAAAAGTTTGCAAAAATCATAGGCAACTGATTTTAAAACTTGATAATCACATTCGCACACAGCAGCACAGAGTGTTTCATTAGAACAGTTGTGCTCTAATATATCACAACTTCACTTGCTAAGTAAAAAACAAAGAACTTTGTACAGATGATTTTCCATTCTAAGGCAACAGTTACAGACGTTTTTTCTTATTACACACTTAGAGGAAAAAAAAAAAAAAAGAAAAAGAAAATAAATAACCGGAGCTAACTTAGTTCTCATACTTAGTTAAAATAACAGGGTTGGTTTTTTGTTGTTGTTGTTTGTTTGTTTTTTTTTAAAGTAAAAAAAATCCTCAAAAGTTCTCTCACCTTTTTCGTAATATGAAAAGTTTTAAATATACTCTTTCTCTGTCTTGTCACATTTCAGAATTAAAGCACTATTTGCACAGAACGGTTCCTTAGAAATACAAGGACTAGACTTGTTTACAGACACACTTGTGACATATAAGTATACAGTAACAGTAACTAAATTATATCACGTATTTTCACAAAGATCTTCCATATGGATATGGAAGAAAACAGAAAAACATTGTGATGAGTACACTATTTTCAAAACCTTAGGTTAGATTATCTCATGTATTTCAGGTACTGTCCTCTTAAAGAGTCTTCTGTACAATGGGAAAGAATCAAACTAAAGACAACTATAGTTCCTGAGATAATTAAGACCAATATTTTAACTTTCTAGTGCATCTTACTATACCACTGAAGTCTGCTTAAATCATAAAGTCTTTTTAATATCTGAGGTCTTGCGACTTTTCCCTTTAAGGCTAGTGAAAGTTTCCCCTGAGATAAATAGATGCAGTATTGTTTATTAAATTAACTGGTTAGTTCTTTTATCTCCTGTCAGTGAAGATTTTTATCGTGGAAATGTCTCTGAAATAACTTTGAAAGAAAGTCTCCCCCCCAAAAAAAAAGCTCATAACCACCACCAAAAAAAGAACAATCCAAACAACAAAGCAACCAACCTCCTCAAAAAACCCACAGGCAAACAAACAAAATCTCACAAAACCTCTTAAAGGACTCTTAAAAACAAAAAAAGCACTTTAAAAACGAGCTGTATTTACAGTTTCTTCCAAAGTCCTTGTTTCTAAGCACACATTCAATTCCATTGTTGTTACACTGAAACAGCTGCAGACAATCAAGTCAGTCATTTCTCCAGACTGTTAACTCAGTCTTAAGGGGTTACTTCATCCATAACAGGATAACTAAGTGTTAGGAAGTTTCCTAGCACCATTCAATTTCGTTATTCTGCCTTTCTAAACCTTTAATATTTAACAAAAGTTCAATTGGATTTCTAAGTGTATTTTAAGTGTTAAAGAAAACAAAAATAAAAGAAATATTTCATTTCAGGCTGTCTAGAAATCGAAAATTAAAACAAACAAACCCCCAAAACAACAAATTTACACATCCACTATATTTTTTCAAAGTCCACATAAGTTCCACAAATGTTTTAAAGATCCTAAAGATGAGTTAAAAAAAAAAACCCAACAACCAAACAAAAACAAACCAACCAACCAGCCACGCATCCTCATTTATCCTTTGTTTTTAATCACATTTGTATAACCAGGCTCATTGTTTTTGCTCTGTTCAATGTCAGGATGCATAACGAATCAAGGTAGGTATTTGAAAGCACATACTATCAAATGTAAAGTGTTTTTTTTTTTAGCTGTCTGATACTAACCCCCGACTGGCTAATTAGAAGATATTTATTCTGTGAGTCACAGAAACACCTTTGTGAGTAGGCGCTTCTCAGAAACATCAGCAACAAATAATACAGTACTTATCGACATTCATCAATAACGACATTCTTAGAACTACGACAACAGTTTAGGCAAAAGCTTCCATTCAGGCAAAGTTAAAGGCATTGCAGTCTTGTCTTATAACTTTGAAACAATTCAAATCAGTACTGGTAAATGCATCAGGGCCTGGAAAATATTTTTATGAAATTATATGCTACACACAGAGGTGTGAGTTCTGGCTTTGCTGTAGCCTCAAAGCAACCCTAGATTGCCACAAGGAATATTCCCTCTCAAGAATGATCGTGAGTCCTAAGCCTAGATGACTGGAGGGGTACTGCCCCTACACAAGGAATGCTCTTTAGGTTGGACTGTTGATTAGACAGAAACTCTTCGGGGCTAATTCTTCCTAGTCCTGCATATCATAGCAATAAAAAACTACGGCACTCCAGAATCAAAGCCATGCTTCTGGATGGCTACAGTATTGTAGTTGTGACCTCAGACCCAAACTGATGGCATGTTGTGATGGTCAAAAGACCCTTTTTGAGTTTGTCTCAAAACAACTCAAGATAGGAGGAACTGACAGCTCATTACCGTTTACGGCAAACGGCAGGGGGCAGAGCAGGGGCCCTGCTCCAGCAAGGTGGGGGATGCTTCCCTGTGTTGTCCGCCCTGAGGCCGTGAAGATCAACTGCTCGGGCAACGAATTGCCTGCAGAGAGAGTACGGACACTGAGGCGCCTGCCAGGGCTCAACGTGAATTGAGTGTGGGGCTCATCAGACCCTCTGAGAATGAGTCCACACCTATGGGAAGCTTCCAAGAGAGCCTAACCCTATAAAAAGGACAACTATCCTGCAGCCATCCGCATGTATCCCTCCGCCCTGGGTCACAGCAGAATCACTGAAAGGACTACAAACTCACAGAGAGAAGAAGATGTCTCTGGATCCACGGGGTGGTGATTATATTTCTTTTCTTTCTTCTCTCTTTCTCTATATCTTTCTTTTTCTCTTTTTCTTCTCCTTTTCTCCCTCTACTTCAGATCCTATTTATAAGAGTAAGAACTTGCCAAGACTTTTGTTCCTCTTGACGCAGTTCTAGGGAAGTTTACTATAAAACTGTTTTGGTTTTCAGCTTCTAGAGGGACTTTGGTTTCTCCAATGAACCTTGTGGAGTATTGCAAATGATCACCCTCCCCCTGACCTGCTGAGAAGGACAAGAACACAGGTCCAGTTCAAATTCAGAGGCTTGCTTCAGTAGTCTCTGGAAGAAGATGAGAAGGCTTGAGCTCTTTAGTACAGACCTATATGTGCCTCTGATTCTCTTGGCTGCCATAGGTGCCACATATGTCTTTAGACACAAGTTAATCAGTTCCTTAGTGGCAGAGAAGCTGGCTTGGGCTCCTGCTCTGAGGCTGCATCACATGCAGCAGGAACTAGGAGATGAGAAAGACCTTAGTATTGTGGAAAATACAGGAATGATTCATGTCAACAATTTGGAACTCCTTGTGATCATTGTACTTTGTGTGAAATGTATAAGAATGATCATGACTATGACGTTTGTTCATATCAATGCAATCATGAAAGAGAAGAAGGAACAAAGGGATAATCCCTTTGTTCAATTGCCTAAATATTTGTATGGTTAGGTGACTGAACAGCTTTCACACTTAGTCAATGGCTTTTCTGATTCTCCACTTCCAGGGAGGAGGCTGGGGGTACGCAAGAAGCTGAAAGGGGACACATGTGGAACAACTGGCCAGAGAGATACTCCATACCGTAGGAAGTCATGCTCGGCAATAAAAGCTGTGGGGAAGAAGGACAAAGGAGGAAAGGGAGGATGTTCAGAGCTACAGCCTCTGTCTTTCCTGGAAATCGCTAAACACCTGCTTCCCAGTAGAAAGCAGGGAATAAATTCCTTATCTTGCTTTGCTTGCACATATAGCTGTTGCTTTACCTATTAGCCTCTCTGTATCTGAACCCTGGAGTTTTCTTTTACCCATTCAAGACTCTGCCCATTCCACTGCAGGGAAGTGAGCAAGTGGCTGTGTGGTGCTTTGATGACTACTGGGGTTACCCCACACCACTGTCCCATCACCAACAGCCCCACAACCTGAGTGTCCTGAGTAAGTAAAAAATGCTAGTTTAAAAAAACCCTGCTATTTATAGTTTAAAGAGCTTGCAGAGGCAATCTTCTGTGTGTCTTGCTTGCAGAGGCAATCTTCTGTGTGTCTTGCCTGGGTGCACAAGAATAAAGCAAGTAAGTACGAATAGTACCCAGAACAAATGCTTGAGAGAATTAAAAAAAAAAACCCAAACAAAAACCTCCCGAAATACAAACATGTACAGCTTGAGACAGGACTAGAGTTAGTTTTGGTTGCTGCTCAGTTGAAAAATAATAATAAAAAGCAACAAATAATACCCTATTATATATGCATACTAATTTGTCTGCAGTCTGTTTTTTAAGATTGCAATCCTCAGTAATAATGGTTTTCTGTCGGTGTTATAAAGTCCTTAACCATTCAGTGGTATTAAAGAACATAGTTTTTTCCTAATCTCTTACAGAAAATAAAGACTTTAAGCATTTGATGCATACATCTCACTTTTCTGTCAGTTACATGTTTGTTAGCATGATCAGTGTCAAATCAAACTTTATGGGATGCCATTCAGATGAAAGAGACCTTGATTACATCTGCCCACCTCCTACTTACCCAGCTAATCTAGTACAGTTGGAAAAAACAACAAACTTTTGTTACTGTTACTAACTTCACACATTTGTAGTACTGTGGAAGCAGGAAAACAAAGGGTATTAGAAGCCCCAGTAGCAACAACTAATTGGCCTTAAATGTAAAGAAAGCAAAAGAAATTGACCATCAAGATATGTAATTGTTGCAGCCATTGACAGTTTACACCCATGGTATACTTCAGAAGCAATAAGTAGCTAAAACAGAAGTTAGTTAGGGAGGGAAACACATACATGAAGAAACGTTGGACACAGTACAGAAAGCTGAGACTGAAGTGGAAATGCTGTCTGTGGGGGGAACAGGCTGCCAGCTAGGACCCAGCTCATCCTGTGGTCAGGGTGAACATCCTCCTACCTTCAGTCTTTAGAACACTCCACCGTTAACCAGGCTAGAGGAGCTTCGATTGCCATGTGTGCGTAGTAAGTACATAATGTAGAACAGAAATCCTGGGATAGAAATCACTATCCCCGTGATACAACCATTCTGTTCAACAAATAAATTTTAGATTATATGTCACAGGGTGGTGTGGTTCCCATTCTGTGGCCACCCTGTTCAAATTCCCCATGATACATGCATAAGATAGTAGGTTGTCCTGGTTTTGGCTGGGCTCAAACTTAGCTGCTGGCTAGGCTCAAACCCTGACATAAGGTTTTAATGAAATAAATTTCAATCATAATAAATGGCTGATCTCACTACCTGTGGGATGTTTGTCTCTGCCCTTTAGCATTTGTTTGAATTTCAGATGTTAGTATTCCCTATGAGAGATTTTTATACCTCTGACCAGAATATCATAGAGTTTTAGATGTAGACTTTGCTATCTATTTCTTCCAGTCCATATGTTTAAGCTGTTGAATGCAAATTTCTAGATTCACAGTAGGTTAATCACAGAAAAAAAGGGATATTTCTGAACTTCAGACTCTATTCTAATATTTTACATACTTTGTGTGAAACAGTGAAATACAAAACTCAGGTTTTTATTACAGAGACTAAAATTCCATGTGATTCCAGAAGAGTGCTGTGTCCACCATTACAAATATAAAACTTACTGTTCCAAAGCACAGAGGTTGGAGGAATTAATTCCAGTGCTGCTTAGAACACTGGGCAGACAGGCACGGAGCTTCCACACTACCCTTTATCTTTCTGCTCTATGTGTCGACAGCAGCGTGGTGGCCTTCAGGGTGTGGTTATCAGGCAGCAGCAGGGACCATGGATGGCAAGCTGAGGATGGCCATGGAGCAGGCTGGGTAGTGACCACTCCAAGCACAGTTCCGAAGCATTTGAGCCTGATGAGCAGAGGCAGCTGGTGACAGGAAAGAGTCCTACTAAATGAATGTCTGTTGAGTGTCAGGCAAAAACAAAAGTGCAACTCAGGTCTGAGGTGAATCCAGGAAATCCAGGCCAGGCAGGGACACAATTGGAGACATGCACCTTTAAAGCATAGCTCAGAATTGATGGAATGTTCAAGCAAGGCTCCTAGGGACCACTGTGGCTTATTAGTATTTCAAGGACGCTGATGGTGATTTAGGACTGTGAATCTTGGTAGATAGTCACATTTTTGGAGTGCACAGATTTACTTTTCTCAGCTTTTTTTTTTTTATGTGGTGATTGAGATGACTCTTGCTCATTCTTGCTGGCTTCTGTGTATGCTTAATTCTTTCTCTATTTACATCCTGTAGAAAATATAGGAATTTACATGACAGACTGGTGTGCCTCAGCAATGAACTTTGCTGTGCCTAGGTAAATTTATGCTGAGGTGCCTGTATTTCTGACCCCTAACAGAGGATCCTGTACTCTAAAGCTGCCTGAGCCATGCCTGAAGACCAGTAAGACCAGAGGCAAGTGACACTCTGCCAACACTCTTGGGGACTAACACTGTCCCTGTTTTCCAGAGCCAGCCATTTGATGATGAAAGTGTCTTTAAAAAATGAGTTCAATAATAAAAAAGCTAATATTCATTTGGACATTATTTAATGTTATTTTATGAACATTAAATTATGCTTACAGAAATTATGAGTGAGTCGTGAATAATTCAGAAGAACACAACAGATTAAATTTGTTGGGTAATTTGACAACAAATAATTCAGCTAACTGAAAATCATATAAATCTCGCATAAAATCCACATCTGCTTACTCTGGAAACGTTTAATGTAGGGATAGGTACTTTCATCAGGAAAATTCATATCATTGTCAAATGTTAGATTGGTTCATATTTATTTGAAAATAATGTGTAGATTTAAAAAAATATAAATCAATACGGACATTTAATTGTATATGATGACAACAGGAGGATTCCCCAAGCAAAAGACTGTTGTAGACAGAAAATTAAATTTAGTTACAGAAAATTTAACAACGAACTCCTCAAAAGGTGAAAATGTCTTTGTTTCACTTAATATTTTTTAAAATAATACACATTTACAGTGTCAAGGACTTAAGCAGAGGACACCAGTGAATGGCATAAGTAGCATCATAAAAGTTGAATAATATTGCATTTAGGCTGTGAAACTGACCTTGCAGGATCTAGAAAATATATGTGACTAAATGGTTTATATAAATATTGCAATATAGTGTTTGATATACTTGCAAAACCTCAACATGTCATTGCAAAGTGTAAACTGCAACATAGTATGATACCAATACAGTGCACATTCTATTGCAGTAGATTTAACTTGCTTTTCAGGATTGCTTTATACAACACATTGTCTTGATTTGATAGAAACGTCATTTCACTTCATTTCCTATATCCAGAAATGGGAAATTTATTGAATTCAGGCTCTCAAATATAGTATTCATTTTGTTTAGATTTAGCTAGAGTTATTGCGTGAGAAGTGAACGATTGCTAGCAGACTATTCCAGCAATTTCTGGACTTCATTATAAATGCACCTACACGAGTGTATGCAAGGCAGTAAGTCTTATACTCAGTAGAATTATACCAAGAGTATCTTACTGGTAAAATGAAATGAAATTACGGTACTACGAGTTACATGTATGTAAGTTCTTATGTGTGTGTATTAATATTTATATATAGTACATAGCTTGGTTCTACAAGGTCTGAGTGTTATGCATATGACCCAATTAACTACCTAAATGAGTATCTAATTTCTCTGGAATTTCAAAGGTATTAATCATGTTTGAAGTTTATGTAAAAGTTATCTAAAAGCTTAAGAGCTTTGGTGAATCAGAGCCAGAGTATTCACCACCTTGCAGGAACAGCCCCTAATCACTGCACTTCAGAACACACATTTTAATAGACTTTTAAATGGATTTGTGACCAAATAAAAACTTGGATCTGAATAGCCCCAGCTTTAGAAAAGCTATTCTGAAATGTGCATATTGAAAAAAAAAACCCAAACAGATTTAGGAGACCGAAAAAAAGGAGACACTAACTAATTCGCAGGTTCAGAAGGAACATGTTGTGGATTTCGTGTTGAAGGTTTTTTAGATATTCTGGCAACACACAGCACAGATTGTTTAGAAAATTTCATGTGCCATTGCAGCATTCTTCAGGACAGTCTGCTGAACACTACTGCAGTTTCCATCCTTGTTTAGAAGTTGTTGTCTGTTGAAACTGTATTATCTAATTCAGCTATTTAGTGGACTACTTGTAAAGCAACAACTTCTTTCTACACTGCAGCTACATTCTCATCATGCCCCTGGTAGTCTTAACATACAAAATTCAGCCTGAACATTCAGCCTCATATTAAAAAGTGCTCAGTTATAAACTAGGCAGAAGCATTTCTTCGACTCACTGGGGAATTTCCTGAGCTTGGCTTGTATCTTTGAGGAGCTGGGAAGCTGCTGAGGAACTGAACAAAGTGCTTTTACGCTTTTAGTGTGTGAATTTACAGCACTTTTTCAAAGGAGTAAGAATTAAGAAAAAATAAGCAGGTAGATTAAGCTCTCCGTTTTCTTCATCTGACTGACCATAACTGCGAGAAACAGCATGAATCACTGTTATGGAATAGGATAGGATAGGATAGGATAGGATAGGATAGGATAGGATAGGATAGGATAGGATAAGATTAGGATAGGATAGGATAGGATAGGATAGGATAGGATAGGATAGGATAGGATAGGATAAGATTAGGATAGGATAGGATAGGATAGGATAGGATAGGATAGGATAGGATAGGTAAGGTAGGGATTAAAAAAAAATAAATCATGTGTGTTATACAAATGAAATTAGCATGCAAAATCTAATTCTGAGGCTGCAACTTCAGTGAGCATCTCTCTCTCTTCCTATGGGAAAAAAATAATTAGTAAAAGCATCCAAACATCTTTCTATGATTTTTTCTCTTTGAAAATGCAAATTAAATTATCAAATAAAATTTAAAGGAAATTGGTAGGTTAGTGAAAGCAGCTGTAAACCAGATAAAGAGATTTTTGCAGTCTCCCAGTCTAGTGTGTAGAGTGGAAATCTGATGAATAAGTTCGGCACTGTTGCAATAGTAAAAACAAAACTCATAGCAAAGTCACGGGAGAGAAGGAATTTTAAGAACATAGCTGCTAATTTTACATAAATATTCCACGATAATTTAAAATGGCTAGGGATTTCAGAACAGATTATTATTATAATGAGTTTACAGAAAAGATGATACATTAGAATTTTCACAGGAATGGTGATACTGATATCACAAGAATTTAATGTTCTTTACAGTTACTACAGAATTATTGCAAACTTTTGTTTCCAGATTCTTTTGTTCTTGTGTGTACAGAACTGAAAGATACCAACTTTGCTACAGAAACAGATGAAAACCACCTGAGCTTATTCCTAGATGTGTTGTTCAACTGTGACCAGCAGCTAAGCCTCACACAACCACTCACCCCTCCCAGCCCCCAGCAGGATGGGAAAGAGAATCAGATGAAGAATCAAAAGTGAGAAAACTCTGAAAGACAATTTAATAGGTAAAGCAAAAGTTGTGGGTGTAAGCAAAGCAAGACAAGGAATTCATTCATTACTTTCCATCAGCAGCAGATGTTCATCCGTGTCCAGGAAAGCTGGGCTTCGCCATGTGTAATCATGGCTTGACTTTGCGAACAAAGATTTAGGAGGGGCTTTACCCACGCTTACTACAAGCGTGCTGATGACTAAAAAGGCCAGTGTGGGATAGGCAAATCTGGTTGCAAAAAGCACAGCGAAAGGTCTCCTTGGGTGGTATAGGCAGGGCACAATTCTTTCTGCGTTGTCTTTTCTTCTCAAGACTAGTTCTGCGCGTGTTCTCAAAGGAGACAACGGCCTCTGATTGGAGGCCAAGGTGGACCACTGATGGTAGTCAATATGTCCAAGGCTGAGGTATTGTTTCAGGGAGTCCTTATATCTCTTCTTTGGGGCACTTCTCTTGCAGCAACCTGTGGCGAGTTCACCGTAAAACACTATCTTAGGAAGGCGGTGATACTTCATCATAGAGACGTGCCCTACCCAGTGCAGCTGCGATTTCAGCAATAAGGCCTCGATACTGGTGACCCCTGCCTGTTCAAGGACAGTAACACTTGACACATAGTCAGCCCAACGAATGTTTAGAATTGTATGGAGGCAGCACTGATGAAAGCATTTGGAGACTTGCAGGTGACGGTGATAGATAACCCATGATCAGACCCATATAAAAGAGTAGACAGTACAATGGCTCTATAGACACTAATCTTTGTACTTTTCGTCAGGTGTTTATTGCACCAGACTCTTTTATGGAGTTTTCCGAAGGCTCTATATGCCTTTGCTATTCTGTTGTCTATCTCTTTGTCGATCATGGCATCCGAGGAGATAATGCTTCCCAGATAGCTGAACTGCTGAACTGACTTAAGCACTGACTTGCCAATGGTAATATGGGGATGATGATAATCTTCCTGTGGTGCAGGTTGGTGGAGAACTACTGTCTTCTTCAAGCTGACTTCCAGCCCAAAAAGCTCATCCACCTCCACAAAGCAAGATGTTAAGTGCTGCAGAGCTGCTTCTCTGTGGGCAACAAGGGCGGCATTGTCAGCAAAAAGCAGTTCACATACAAGATGATTAAGGGTCTTAGTGTGGGCCTTCAGTCTCCTTAGATTGAATAGGCTCCTATCAGTATGATATTGAATATAAATGCCATTTTGTTCATCAAGGTCTACTGTAGCACTTCGGAGCATCATGCTGAAGAAGATTGTGAATAAAGTTGGTGCGAGAACGCAACCTTGATTCACACCATTGGTTATTAGGAAGGGCTCAGAGACTGCATTGCCATATCTGACTTGGCCTTGCTGATCCTCATGTAACAGAATAATCATTTTGAGGAACTTGGGGGGACAACCTAATCATTCCAAGATCAGCCACATGCCTTTTCTGCTCACAGTGTCAAAAGCTTTGGTGAAGTCAACGAAAGTTACATAGAACCCCTTATTCTGTTCTCTACATTTTTCTTGCAGTTATCTGAGAACAAATACCATGCCTGTGGTACTTCTATTAGCTCTGAAACCACACTGACTTTCACATAGAAGTTCTTCTGCGATAGCGGGTACTAATCTGTTTGATAGTATGCTTGCAAGAATTTTTCCAGCAATGGAGAACAGAGTTATACCTCGGTAGCTTGAGCAGTCTGACTTTACGCCTTTTTTTATATACAGAGTGATGGTAATTTACCTTGTTCCCAGCAGTGCACAACTAGCTCGTGAAATTTAGCATGAAGTGCTTGGCCTCCGTGCTTCCAGATTTTGGGTGGGATTCCGTCGTGTCCTGGGTTTACCAGGAGCCATTTTGCTCCTTCTTAGTAACTGGTGCAAGCTCTGCGTTTTGACTTCCAGACTGGGCAGAGGGCTGATAACACCGATTGTGTTTAATTGTTGTTAAGTAATGTTTATTCTGGCCAAGGACTTTGTGAGTCTCATGCTCTGCTGGGGACGAGGGGAGGCCGGGAGGAAGCAGAGACAGGACACCTGACCCAAACTAGCCAAAGAGGCATTCCATGCCACAGCACGTCATAACCAGGGAGGTAACTGGGAGTTACCCGGAAGGGCACTCTCGCTTTTCGGGGGGGTTGAACTCATTCGGCGGTGGTATCGTATTCTCTTGTTATTTTCTCTTATCAATATTATCACTGGTGGTAGCAGTAGTGATTTGTATTATACCTTAGTTACTGGGCTGTTCTTATCTCAACCCGTGGGAGTTACATTCTCTTGATTCTCCTCCCCATCCCTTCAGAAGCAGGGAGGGTCAGGGTGGGGGTGAGTGGACGAGCTGTGTGGATCGGTTTAAACCACAACACGTCGACACCAGCTACCATGCCAGTTTTCACCTGCTGTATAGCCTTAAGAGTCTGTCCCATGGTAGGGGCTATATCCAATTCGCTTTTCACAGGATGTTGTAAAATGTGCTGGATTACTTCACGTAGGACTACACAGTTAGCACTGAAGAGTGTTTGAAAATGTTCAGACCAATGATTCAGGATGAATATTTTATCTGTAAGAAGCATTTGGCCATCTGCACTAAGTAAAGGGCTTTGAACCTGAAATGTGGGTCCATACACTGCTTTCAGAGCCTCATAGAATCCTCTGTGGTCACCCAAATCTGCATATAATTGATTTTTTTCTGCTAGGTTGAGCCACCACTTGTTCTGGATGTCTTGAAGTTTCTGTTGGAGTTTACTACATGTAAGATGAAAGGCTGCTTTTCTTACATGGCAAAGTGGCTGAGGGAGGTGTGCTTGATGGGCAGATCTCTTCTTTGTCAGCAATTCCTGGACCTCCTGGTTGTTATTGTTAAACCAGTCTTTGTTTTTCTTTAAGGAGAACCCAAAGGATTCTACGGAGAACTGCAGGATGCTATTTTTAATATTTGCCAAAGCGCTTCAGGAGGAGAATCTATAAGATCGTCTTCAAGCCTAGTTTGAAGGTTAGCCTGAAAGCTGTCCCTCACTGCAGTTATTTGAAGATTATTAACACTGAGCCTTCTCCTCAGAATGCCACCCCTCTTAGGTTTGTGCTTGAAGTGGAGGTGAAGTTTGCAACGTACAAGGTGGTGGTCTGTTTGACATTCTGCATAGGCATAGGCATCACTCGGGTGTGACAGACATCACGAACATATCTCTGGTGCACTAAGACATAATCAATAAGGTGCCAATGTTTAGATCAAGGATGCATCCAGGTTGTTTTCCAGCTGTCTTTCTGCTGGAAAATAGTGTTGGTGATGGTAAGCTGCTGCTCTGCACAAAAGCCTAGCAAGAGGCAACCATTATCATTGCAGCTACCAGCACAGTGCTTGCCTAGTACTCCTTTCCAGGCTTCAAAGTTCTTACCTACTCGGGCATTGAAGTCACCAAGGATTATGATCTTATCATCTATAGGAAACTTTTGAGTGAGGCGACGCAGGTCAGAGTAGAATTTGTCTTTTTCTGCAGGGTCAACTTGCAGAGGTGGAGCATATATGCTGAAAAGAACAACATGTTGCTTATTGTGTAGTGGAAGACGTAAGGAGATAATACGACTGGAATGACCTATCTGCAAATTTTCAAGTTTAGAGATGATAGAGTTTTTAATCATGAAGCCAACTCCAGAAAAACAACTTTCAGTTTTGGATTTGCCTGACCAGTAGAGTGTATAGCCAGCACCATGTTCTTTAAGGCTACCTTCCTCTTGAAGTCGAACTTCACTGACAGCAACAATATCGATGTTGAGTCATGACAGTTTGTGGGCAATTAGTGCAGAATGGTGCTCAGGATGCCCACTGTTCGCTGTATCAAGCATGGTTCTGATGTTCCAACATGCAAGTGTCAATCTGGACACACCTTTGAAGGCAGGTGTATGCCTTAGTCTCTTTGTCTTTAATCAACCACAACAGAAGATGCCCGTTGACTGTGGCTAGCCAACCAGGTGGAGGGGGAGATGAACTTTGGTTAGGCCACTTTTTCTAGGCCTCTCTGCATATGGAGCAAGCAGGGCTCTCCTTGAAAAAAGGCTGCTTGGTCATTCAGGATGTTGCTGAACAAGACTGTCATCTCCTGGGTCAGTCTTGAGCGACCAATGTCCTGAACCGCCTGCATGAAGGGTTGGGTTGCGACTTCCAGTGCACCTTATCACCTGCAGTTTCGTCCATCACCTGTCGCTACATGGCTTTGCAAGTGTGGGTAAACCCTTCAGGCCTGTGCAGAGGATTTTTTTCGGAGAGGCACAGTGTGCACAGAACTGACCGCATCCTTTACACCTGAGGTTTATCTGCCAGAGCCTAGCGAGCTTGGACGGTGACAGCAAAGTCCTCAGGTCATATGCTTGATTAGAGTATCCTTCTCTTAGATGGATGGCCTTACAGGGCTAAAAGAGATCCATCTGCCTGGGTTTGAAGTTAGAGTTGTCCTTCTCCTAGGATGGTTGCCCGAAGCCTAGTGAGCCCATCCTGCCCATGGACACACCTTGTCTGACCCTTCAGTTGAGACCTGTCTGGCATAGAAGACCCTACCAAAGGCATACGGCACCACCAGCATAGCTCCCGACCCCAGAAGGGCATGCAAGCTCTTTCCCCACGACAAGGGGGTGTCTGTGAAAGAGCATGTGTAGTAGTTGCTTGGGAAGACAAATAACATGACTCCAAAAGTCCCCCTTTTCATCCTTCTTCCCACAGCTTTTATTGCTGAGTGTGACATCATACAGTATGGGAAATTCCTTTGGTCAGCTGTCCCAGGTGCGCCTTCTCCCAGCTTCTGGTGCACCCCCAGCTTACTTGCTGACAGTTGAGCATGAGAAGCAGAAAAGGCTGTGTTGCTGCAGCAACACTGCTCAGCAATAACTAAACCATCGCTGTTATCAACACTGTTTGCATCACAAATCAAAACATAGCATATATGAGGTATTATGAAGAAAATTAACTCTATCCCAGCAATAGACAGAATACACTAGAGGAAAAAAAAAAAAAACACCAAACACCAAAAAAAAAAAAAAAAAAAAAAAGCAAACCAAACGAAAGAACAAACTGGAACAAACCCCCAAAACCCTACAGTGGTTTTCTATTAATCTTTAATGGACACCATTAAAGTTAAAAATGGTAGACAAATGGGGAAGAAAAACAGAAATGGGGAATGAGTATATTGCATCTTAATTATTCAAGCAGAGAATGTAGGACTTGCTCTTTATCAATTAAGAAATCAGTGACAGAACAAAAAGAGAGCAAAAAAGTATTTTCTACTGTAGAAACCACTATTATTCTTGCTAGAATAATGCTAAGAACAAGCACTCTGCATCTGACTTTCTCAGCTATATTTACTGAAAACAAGTTGAAACTAAATAGAAATTTAAAGAAGCTTATAGCAGAAGTCACCACGGAAAGTGACAAATTGTCTTTTCTACATAATGTTACCATGCAGACAGCTGCAGCAACTGTACAGACAGATGGGACTCATACTTATCACAAGAAAATGTTACAGGTATGTGGGAAGGTTACCCCAGAGCCAGCTATGAGTATGGTTCTCAGAAATTTATAGTCAACAGGTTATTCTGACGCGAAACCTGCCTGTCACATAATAAATCCATACATAAACAGGTAATCTCTGTAATGAGATGATATTTTCATTGATAGTTTTGGTAAAAATGGTGTTACTCTTTTATCAAGACCAGACTTATTTTCTCAGACAATATAATGAAACCATACTCAAGTACAATGAGCTTCCAAATCATAATCCCTGATGTAAACTGGATATTAAATAATTTCTAGCTTCCTATTCCATATTATAATTTTCTATATGAAACATATTTATATTGTCATCAATTTAGTTTCAGAATTAAGATTTCATGCCTGCACACATAAATACATAATTTTGATGATTTATGCCTTGAACGTTCCAGGGCAAGCTCTAAGTGCCCTGTTTAAGCATTTGTACAATCTCTCCCCTATTACCTAGTCACCAGAAGTATTCCAGCATAGATATACTAAACATATATTTTATGAGAGCATGGTTTATACTGTAATCTTAAACTCCAATGTGAAAAGAATTCATGCTGAAACTCTCTGCCTTCCATTCTTAAAGGGGTGAGGGGCAGCTATTGCTCTTGTAAAATTTTTATAGTTAATTTAAGCTCTATGTTATTATAAAAAAATTGTCTCCTTTGGTTTGGGTTTATTGGGGTTTTGGGGTTTTTTTTTCTATCTTTTTATTGCAGTTTTATTTTTTTTACTTTTTTCTGTTGCCTTGAATAAGAGAGGAATCCTGCCTGCTTACCCACATAAATAGCTCAACGTTTGCTATTTGCAGATGTCAGAGGTTGCAGGTATTAGTCTCAGCAACTTTGCTCTGCATGCCAGAAGCTGTTTCCTGACATCACACAAGAGGTGTACTGAGCAAGATTCCAAACGAATCATAGAATCATGGAATAGTTAAGGTTGGAAAAGACCTTAAGATCATCAAGTTCCAATCCCCCTTGCAATACTCCAAAACACCTCTGCAGTAGAGAGCCCCTCTACACCTCTGGAATAGGCAGGCCTGTATCCATAATAACAGTGTAGAACTATTACAAGTGTTCTTGGATGCCAGCACAGGGAATATTAGCATAGCTAAACTAACACAGAAGTGGGAGACCAGCTATTTCAGTAAAAGGGGTTTTATGGACCAAAGTTCTCCAAGTCTTCGTATGTCTCTAGGAGGGTCAGGGGGGAGAGGAGGAGGGTATCAGATGGCTACCAAGCATTATTTCCTGTTCAGTAATAAAAAAGTAAAAAGAAATTTTTCTCCATGTTTTGAGGTCAGCTCAACTTTTTGTTCCCATGATTAACACATCTCAACACAGCTCATAAACAGCTACTTAATGCCTACTAATAGATACTCAGCACAATGTTCCTGCTGCCTCATCAGTATGGAAAACTCATCCCTCTAATTTTACTATGTCATCATGAACTGCAAACTTCAGCACCTCTGGTAGAGCTTCACTTCAGTCCTAAGGTCATTTATTTTCTTTTTGCTTCTCCTGGTTGCCTTACATGTACAAGGAATGTTCATTCGCCTGAAAAGATGAGTATATCCAACGACTGTTGTAACAGAAGAGAGAACATAAGAGATCTAGGTGCTATGCACCTAAAACTACAGCAGATGCTGAGGTTTTTAACTTGAAAATATAGCCTTGTTACCATGCAGCTGATGGAGATTATATTATAAAATGTCAGAATTTAAGTTTGGATATGCACAGTTTTCTTGTCCTGTCTGAATCTTTATGAAAATTTGGCTAGAAGTACCAAATTTTTGTCCCTACGTCAAATGGTGAAAACCTGACCTGAAACATGACTATTAAAGTGAGATTCTTACATATCATTTTAGGTGCATGTATGTATTGCAGATATCTGAATTTTTATCAGAAAAATAGTTCCTTCTTTATTGAAGAGATGAGTACACTTCAACAGCAAAATACCATTGACCAGTTTTAGCTATTTTCATTGTGATGAAATTAATTACATCATACAGATGCCCCTATTTTGAATATAAATGACATCAAGTTCAGGAGCAGGTAATTGTTATATGGGCAAATCTCACATACTGGGTTTTTTTTTTTTTGTTTATAAAATCTCACTCTGATATTTCATTTCCCTGCTGAGCTAGCAGGTAGTCAGTCTTAAAGGGACATTTAGGAAAAATGTATTTAGATTTCCTAGTAGCAGCATCATAGTGAAGGTGATGACACTTAAGGGAAATTTGTAGGGAACTGCAATTTATCCAGCTATATCCATAATTTTTTATCTATTTTTTAAAAGCCAGAACTTTTGGAATATTGTCCTCCTGGTCATATGCATGTTTCCTATTAGCTGTATTTGAGATTGGAGTCAGAGCCAGTTTCATCTTGTAAGGAAAATAGCTGCCTCATTCAGCACTTAAGTCAAAATACTAACATCTGGGACTATGTTCAAAGCTAGCAGCCAAACAGGCATGGCAATTTAATCATTACCTTTGTTACACAGTGAACATGCCTACAAGCTTTTGAAGCAATATCAGCAGGAGAATCTTTCTCTTTCTTCAAAACTTTGCTTCTCTTATATCTTGTCTCATTATCAAAAGGAATGAAAAAACAGAAACCAAAGTCTGATTTCAATATATTCAGGCTAATCATATATTTTTGAATGGATGAGCATATCTGTTCTTTGGAACTATTTTGTACTTCTTTGTCTGTTAAAATCCTCCTTCCAAATCATTCCATAAGGCACAGATCTTTCATGAAGATCAGCTAGAGAAAGTTTCCTCATCGTCTCTCTTTCTTTCTTTGCCTCATCTATCACATTTTTGTGACTTGGATTATGGGATCCTTGAGGCAAGGAATGAAGGCCAAAAATGTGTTGTTAAATACTCTAAGGTAAGTCTGAAAAAACTTTTTGAAAATTTGTGGAGATTCTTCTGATGGTCACCACTAGTAGCTGCCTTAAACGTATTCTTGTGCCTTTGAAAGGTATATAAAAGCTTGTGTACATGGAAGTTTGTCACAGTAACAGAAAACAGTCTTCATACTGAATTATAGTCTGACACAAAAATATTGTTTGTCAGAAGAGTCCTGATAACCAATGGTTTTCTTAGAGCTTCAAGTCCCTGAATTATGGGTTTGCATTGTAAAGAAACTTGGGAGTGTACAGCCTGTATTTCCTTTGGATAAAACTAAACTGGAAGTTTATATGAGTCTACATTATATGCCCAATATAATAGAAACCACTAACAAGCAACCTGATAAGGAGGCAGTAAAACACAAGATCACTAGTCTTCCAAATTAGCTAGAATACACAGTAGGGACCTTACACTGTCTTTTTGCTGGCTGTAGTAGAACAGAAAACAAATAACCTGGTACAGAGTGGCCTGGTCAAATAGCACGTGATCCAGAATAAAGCTTTCTTATATAAAGTTCACTGACAAAATTATTTCAACCAACTTGAA
Source organism: Lathamus discolor (assembly GCF_037157495.1). Taxonomy (NCBI): domain Eukaryota; kingdom Metazoa; phylum Chordata; class Aves; order Psittaciformes; family Psittacidae; genus Lathamus; species Lathamus discolor. Next base: position 46,200,064 of record NC_088884.1, on the reverse strand, counting down.
CAAATAAAATGAGTTTATACTGGAACAGTACTTCGTACCTTGTGCCTGTAATGGTTTTCATCTAGTGGAGAAAGCACTATAGCCGGATTTGTGAGCCTTTCATTTACATGTAAAAGCTCTCAATGAAGTCACTCTTTCTTCATAAAGTAAAATTTAGCGGTTTACTAGACTACCAAAACCAAGAACAAATAATTTCAGGATCACTACATTACAGGCAGAATGAAGCTCCACACTCCTCAGGATGGGTACCCAGGAATGTAACACAGTTCTATGGCTGACCAGTCACTTTACCAGCTTTTTTTTCTTTTTGCACATATTTTGACCATCAGTGACACCATCCATGCAGAAAACTGGGAGAAGTGAATATTTTTATTCCAGTGTAACTCTACATCATCTCCATATGCAGCCAACTAGTGCACAACTGTGGCAACATGGCATAGTTTGCAGCAGAGTAGAAAAAGACTTGACCTACTGGGGAGTGGTTAGCTTTCAGATGATCTCATTTTTAATCTAAAGTCTTACCTCTCACCATTCAGAGGAAGGACAGATAGCTACCACTGTGTTATGTTAACCCTGAAGTAAATAGGCATCTGTACATTGAATGTTTTTTACTAGCATAATAAACCTGTCCTTTTTTATTTTAATTTTTTTTCCCCTTTAGGGACTTAAAATATCCTTCATAAAGGTGATTTGAATGAAGCTGCTATTCATCTAAAATGAATTGCACTACATGACTAATGCAAACCAGTATCCTCTGATCACATAATCCTTTAGTGTAACAATGCCAGTTTTCTCAGTAAACCTAAAATGGACTGCTAGTAAGTGGGTTATCTCCTGCTCTCCTGGTAATTGGTACAACAAACGATAACCCTGTTAATCTTTTACTTTAAATCCTCTGTTGTTTGGAAGCCTCATTCACTGAAGAATTATTCACTCATATATATTGCTATTCAGTACAACCTGGCAACAGAAAGATCAATGAGTCTCTTTCAGAAAGGATAGCAGTAATGATCTTCCTTCTGTTGTTTGTATCAGCCATTCTCAATATATTCAGACTTCACTCACACACCTGTGGTGTCCATTAGCCATCAGGCTAAATTTATTCTGATAGTTTTAGCAACCTAACCATGCCATACTTTCTGCCTATATTCAAGACAGACTGCACAGATAACGGACTGCAGTAGCTATACTGTCTGAAAGGAAGAGAGAAAAATTTACATCTAGTTGTCAATGTCAGTGACATACTACTCACAAATTTAAAATGCAGGACACTGAGTCAAAGGTGTACAGATGAACATGTATAACACTGGGAAGTATTCTGTAATCATAGGTTACTGTGTCTTAGACATAAGAAATGTCAGAGAACCATTTAATTTACTGCCGTGAGATATGATCAGGAAAGTCAGAATGAAAAATGCCTGGTGCTATAGGAACACAATATACATTTAGAATTGGCTGGTTTTTCTATTATAAGCATCTCCAGATGTCAAAGTTGTTTCCACTTCAAGGACCTGATGAAAAACAAAACAAAATCAGAAAACCCAAACCCACCTGAAACCATTACTGGTGTTTTTAATTTTAAGAAATCCCATATAAATAAAAATCAGGGACCCCATAATGGTCTGTCAATTTCAAAGAAAAAAAGAAAAAAGAGTTGTCATAAAAATACTCTAAATAATAGAAATTTTTAAAAAGTCAATATGCTTCAAAGACATTTTATTTTCTAAACCACATAATTTTTCATTAATAAAAGTATTTGAAAAATATCAACTAGATAACCACCTTTAAACAGGTATAGAAAAGTTACCTCCATCCTGAAGATGAAGAGAATAAGTTAAAAAAAAACCCTTGACTGCTGAACTAATACAGAACAGCTCTGAACTTTAAATTCAAATCACAGGACTGTTTTTTTTTTTATTAACATATTACTCTGTGTCCTGGGTTCAGCAGTAGCAGTCATTTTTCTTCTTCTTAGTAGCTGGTGCAGCGCTGTGTTTTGACTTTAGGCCTGGGAACAGAGCTGATAACACAAATGTTTTAGTCTGACCAAGGACTTTCTGAGCCTCATGCTCTGCCAGGGAGGAGGGAAAGCCGGAAGGAAGCAGAGACAGGACACCTGACCCAAACTATCCAAAGAGGTATTCCATACCACAGCACGTCATGCCCACGATGTAATGGGGAGTGACTCGGAAGGGCTAGGGCCCTACAGGGTTGGATGAGGTATCGGTCGGTGCTCGATTGGGTGGGGTGGGGTGAGTTATCAGTCGGCTGGTGTCGAGGTGTTGTATTCTCTTCCCTTGTTATTTCCTTTATCATCATTATTATTGGTGGTAGCAGTAGTGGTTTGTGTTGTACCTTAGGTACTGGGCTGTTCTCTCAACCCGTGGGAGTTGCATTCTTTTCGATTCTCCTCTCCGTCCCTCCGGGTGTAGAGGGAGGGAAAGAAGGAGGGGGAGTGAGAGAGCAACAGCGTGATTTATGGTTGACTTTGTTTAAACCACAACACTCTGTTAGCTTCATACTTTCTTTGAGGCTTCTGTCTGGCAATGTTCTAACTATCCAGTGCCTTAGCCTCAGCAGGCAGTTGTGCGGAAAGGAGGTTTTCATTGAGGCTAACCTGCATGGTATCTAGGCCAGCCTGTGAAGTGGAAGTTGTGATTGCAGTTCCTGGAAGCTGCAGAAGGCCAGGACTCAAGTTTCTCCTTTCCTGGGAGCGTATGCCTGTAAGTTGATGGAAAATAAGGACATGAGATCATTACTTTGAGTTAACTTTGTGTGATCAGTCAGCGCAAATTTTAAAAGAGGCTTAGATAAGTCTTTGAGTATATAACAATTAAGAAGCTTGCCTTTGAATTCCAGGAAGCCTTCAGAAGAAAAACTGTCATCTTAGTAGTCAGCACAAAAGATGAAGCAGGAATACTTCCAAGTATGCTCACTGAACAATTTCTGCACTACTTAAATCTAGGTATTTACAGTACCTGAGGTTCCCAAGTTGGCTAGAGGCAAATTTCTGAGTTTCAATGCTAAGAATATAAACTGGCATCGTTGTTTATGAATTTAAGTATTTTCTTGAATCTCATCTTAAGTAACTTACCTGGTACTAGAGAAAAAGCCATTATCAGAACCAAGAACAAAATCCAGCTCCCTTTCCCAGTTTCTTTATCAGAAGAGCATTATTTCTTTCCAAGGACTGAACATGTTACCCAAGTAAAAAAATAGTTGATGGAAATTCAGAGATATAAGAAATGGCTGGCAGAATACTCCAAGGAAAGCTTTATATGTAATGAATGAATTCATTTTCTTACATGCAGGATTAAAAGAGATTAAAAAGTGACAAATGCAGTGAAAAAAAATGTGATGTTGCCACTAGAATTTTTACCACACTTTCCCTTTTTTTTTTTTGTTGTTATTTTTGTTTGCTGAACTCAATCTGAATATTGTCTAGCAGTATGAATCAAGAAATTACTTGGTTGCTTTCCAGGAATTCACGAAGATTTGTAAATGTCTTCGGCTACCAGTGAAGAGGCATGTTTTTTCCTCCAGTTTTTGTCTCTTTTCAGCCCCTTTCTAATGGCTTCCTGGAATACAGTACTTGTCTTTTGCATACCTAGAAAAAGTTTGTCTTTTCATTACCTATGAGTTTTGGCTGTATGTTTGATCCATGCTCTTATGAAAAGCCTCCCACGCTCTGCTGCCTCTGCCTTCCTGCCCCACCATGACCCTGTTCTTATCTGACCAGTCCTTTTTGCTGGACTCTTTTCCCAGATCCTGACCCTCATTCTTCTTTGGAAAGTGCTGTCACTGCCCAGGAAGTGGTCACTGCCCACTGATCTTTTCCCAGAAAACTCAGGCCGGCTGTGCACAACATATTTCTGTCTATTACCCCAATACTTTTAACAGAACAAAATAGAGGAGATAATTGGGGAACAAAGAAGAAAATTATACCATATAAAAAGATTACATCCATCACATCTGATTTTGTCTTAGCATTACAAACTTGTCTGTGTAGTTTAATCTGTCATGATTAAACTTTGTCATGGATTTTCTGACCCATTGTATTTTGAGCAATGCTGTTCCCTAAAACAAGTTTTGTGTCCAGTAAAGACCATCAGCACACAAGATTTTCCTTGGTTTTCAAGCATTCACCTAGTTCAGGTTTATACTCAAAAGAAAGCAAGACTTAAGAGCATCTGGTGCAGATATTAGGATCAGTACCTGATTGATTGTAATTGTTTTAGCAGCATAATTTGGTCTTTGCAGTTATTAAACAGTTACAATTGTCATCAATTTTAAATACTTTGCCTTAAACCTTAATGGTTTATTGCTAATTGGGTGATTTGATATAAGCTTAATTGGTTAGGATGGCTGAATCAAAGAATCATTGCGTCTTATAAAACTGTACCTCAGATAGAGTAGATTTTTTAACAAGTCTTTATTCCTCTGGGAAAAAAGACAGAAATGACCACCACAAGGATAAATACATCCCACTGTATTTAATCTTAGCTTCTTTTTATCTAAGTAATCAGAGCATGAAATGCAATAGTTAATAATAAATTAATGACACTAGGAAAAAGATCCAGACAGTAGTAGCGTTTTGGAGCATTCTATATAAGGCTTTGTTATGGTTCTCATAATTGACCTCTGCAGGAGACAGCAAAACTGAGAAAAATAGCAGCTAGTGGGATGACCAGGAAAGACACAAAATTTATTTCTTAGTCTTACATGTAATGGAGAAAAGTCACAACAAACGTCATGTGTGGTGGGCTGACCTTGAAGTGCAGCCAGACGTCCACCTTCCTGCTTTCCCACTCCTCCTCCTCAACAGGACAGAGGTAGAAAATAGAATTAAAATGCTTGTGGATCAAGATAAAGATAGGAAGATCACTTACCAATTACTGTCACAGGCAAAACAAACTTGCAAACACAGCACTCCTTCACTCACAAATACTCTACCCATAACCTAAGCATTGCAGGGAGGTTAGGAATAGGGACTGTGCCCAGTTCATAACAGCTCTGCTCTGTCTCATCTTCCTCCTCACGCTTTTCCATGCTTCCTGCATGGGCTCCTCAAGACAGGCTTCACCTCCCTTGGGGTACATTCACCTGCTTCTGCATGGGGTCCTACATGAACTGCAGGGTGGGTATATGGACTAATGTGGTCATATACAAGCTGCAGGGGGGCAACCTACTGCACCATGGTAGAACCTCCATTGATGGCAGGGAAATGTCTGCTTCAGCACCTGGAGCATCTTATTCCCCCTTTTAACCTTGGTGTCTGCAGTGTTACTTCTCATGCTTTTTTCCTTTCCCCTTTCTCTTCTCTGCTTTTTCATGTTATTGCTCTTTCTTAAACTTGTTTTCCCCAGAGGTACTACAGTCTTGTCTGAGTGTCTCAGCTACAGCCTGTGGTGGGTCCTGTGGAGGTGGCTGGGCGCGGCTGTATTCCGCACAGAGCAGCTCTGGTTCCTCCTTACAGAAGTCAACCTCTGCAGCCCTGTTCCCCCGACTGCCAGCATGTGGGCACCTGCACCCCATTCAACCTGCCAGCTCTTGCAAAGCTTTGAGATTGCAGAAACAGAGGGAAGCTTTGCAGGAAATATTTTACTTCAGAAAAAAGAATCAACATCACCTAAATCCCAAGCCTCATCTTACACAAAACCCACTATCAACAAGTCTCTCAGCAGAGATAAGATTAGAGACAAGCATGTGGAGAGTAGCTGATTATTTGCTTCATCTCTAAAAAAAAAAAAAAAAAAAAAAAATTGGAAAAAACAGGCCTTTTTTAGAGTATATCAAGTTTAGTTATAGGCTGAGGGGTTCTTTCTTTGCAGTAGAAGAGAAAGTATCCTCCTTTCCCAGGTGCACTATTCAGGTTTAAGGAAATGCTTCCCTAAATTCAGAATAAATCATAGAATCATAGAATACAATCATAGAATAGTTAGGGTTGGAAAGGACCTTAAGATCATCTAGTTCCAACCCCCCTGCCATGGACAGGGACACCTCACACTAAACCATCCCACACAAGGCTTCATCCAACCTGGCCTTGAACACTTCCAGGGATGGAGCACTCACAACCTCCCTGAGCAACCGATTCCAGTGTTTCACCACCCTAACAGGAAAGAATTTCCTCCTTATATCCAATCTAAACTTCCCCTGTTTAAGTTTTAACATCATTATGCCAGCAGGGAAATGTGCAAAAACAGAGAAAGCGACTGTCTCCAAAACAGTTAGAAATAAAACTCTGTAATTTAGAGAACAACATCACAAGAAAGATATTTAAGTAAATTCCAAACAATTTCATGTATTTGTCATAAATTCACATAATTTTAGGTGGTGCAGATGTTCTGCAAGTACAATATCTTACAGTTTTACAAATGCTTAAGCTGTACCACCTTGATCTGAGAAACTCCCTCTTGTTTAAGCTGATGCCAAATGTGTGTCTTTCCACTGTTAAGCATGAAGAAGGGCAGGTTTGGAAGTGGTTGTTACAGTCATTAAGCAGTAGTGGGAAGAGCAGGAAATGGTGTAAAAGAAGATACATGGCAGACTTGGGATATTTTTCTAAGGCTTTTATTCAGAAAAGCTTTATTAAGAGTAATGTTCTTATGCCAAGTTTAGACAGCTTGAAGGTGCCACTCCATTGATTTTTTTTCCCCATAATGTGCAAAGGCTGAATTAATATTGAATTTCTGTTCACCCTATCCATATTATAACTCATGTGCAACTACATGGCTCACATATATCCCTTCAACTAGATGTGTTTTTATCTTTAATAGATTACTAAGCTTCCTATGTTTTTTGACTTTTACATAAAAGCTTCACAGAAAAATCAGAGAACCTTGACAAATTATGTGAAGCTTGAACAGAACTTTTCATCACATGAATCTTTACAATTCACAGACCTCAAATTGTAAGAGTTTCACATTCTTTGGTTTTGATAAAAGAAACGGGGTCTGATGAAGCTGTTTTGGGGAATAATATTAGTTGTATGAATTAGGTGGTTCATATAAATTTCATTTAAATAATACATGGTGGAGAGTTATCACAATGATTCTCTAATTCAGTCCATTTAAAATCATAGAGTCATAGAATAGTTGGGGTTGGAAAGGACCTTAAGAACATCTAGTTCTCACCCCCCTGCCATGGGCAGGGACATCAAAATGACAGTTTGATGGTTTTGTCAGAAAGGTCAGAAATATACTATTGCTGAGCTGGACTTTATTTGGGTATTTTGAAGGAGTAGCCTGTATTCTGAAGGGTTATATTTAGCTCATTCTATTTCAGTGGGATATAAGTTCAGGAACTATAAAAGACAGAAATAAGATAGGAATTCCATTTCAGAGGAAAAGAAAACTAAAACAGAACCTGGTTGCAATTTCATTTTGCAGAAAATGAAAAAAAAAAAAAAAGGAAGCTTTTTTGAGAAAAAATGATTACTGTGTTAGCGATTTCGTAGTCCACACAATGGTGTAATAACAAACTAGAAAGACTGGCATTATCTTTCACAAATATTTGAGGCAAAAACCATTTCAGCGTATTCCAATATAGCCATTGATTTCGTAGGTAACACACATTCAGTATAGTGCTTAAGCTTTTAACTTTAGACATATGTATAAATGCCACGGTGAGTGTTTTGCAGAACAGTGATAAGCATAAGCTTAAATGTTTTGCTCATCTGGGACTTTAATGAATACCTCTCTGATAATCTTGACCTAATACAGAATGATCACTTTAGGGATTAGTTAGCAGTTCAGTTAAATGCTGTTTTCTCTCAACTGCAGATGTGAAATAAATCCTCTAGAGACTGTGGGTAAACCACAAATTATGCCTCAGAGACATGAACTGAAGTTTGAGATAAGAAGCTTGGCTTTTTTATGTGCTCAGGCACCCAAACTCAGTGGAAGCAACATAATGCTGCTTGCATTTTCAAAGCTCATGTGACTTCTGTGAAATTCCCTTTTGTGTTTACTACTTCCTATTCATTGAGTAATTAGTTTCTTGGCATAAGGCACATCAATGACAATCAAAAGAAACTATTCCTTTGAAGACTGTACTATAAAAGAAGCCAGGAAACAGGATTCACAGTTTAAAAGCTTTATGGCATGAAAGGCCCTCCTAGTGCATTACATACTTGTTTTGTTTAGCCAGACACAAAAAGTTCCAAAAAACAGGTCACCTGCCCCTTTCCCCAACACATCCAGCCTTTCCTTCTGTAGCAGGCATAACTCTGAAGTAAATGAAACATGTTATTGTATATCTTCCCAAATACCTGAAAATCAGAACCAGTTAATATGGCTCTACAAACTGGTTAAAACTGGTTGGAGGAAGACCTTAAAAGAACAGGAACTCTGCATCCAGTAAGAGCTGGCAATTAAGGTAGCATTTCACAGAATCACAGAATCACAGAATCCCAAGGGTTGGAAGGGACCTAAAAAGATCATCTAGTCCAACCCCCCTGCAAGAGCAGGGTAACCTACAGTACATCACACAGGAACTTGTCCAGGCGGGCCTTGAATATCTCCAGTGTAGGAGACTCCACAACCCCCCTGGGCAACCTGTTCCAGTGCTCTGTCACTCTTACAGTAAAGAAGTTCTTCCTGATGTTAACGTGGAACTTCCTATGTTCCAGTTTACACCCATTGCCCCTTGTCCTATCACTGGATATCACTGAAAAAAGCCTAGCTCCATCATCCTGACACCTACCCTTTACATATTTGTAAACATTGATGAGGTCACCCCTCAGTCTCCTCTTCTCCAAGCTAAAGAGACCCAGCTCCCTCAGCCTCTCCTCATAAGGGAGATGTTCCACTCCCTTAATCATCTTTGTGGCTCTGCGCTGGACTCCTTCAAGCAATTCCCTGTCCTTCTTGAACAGAGGGGCCCAGAACTGGACGCAATATTCCAGATGCGGCCTCACCAAGGCTGAGTAGAGGGGGAGGAGAACCTCTCTTGACCTACTATTTAACCTAAAGGAGGAAAAACAGTCTACTTCCATAAGCTTTATCGGCCATATAGTAATCCTGCAATAACAACACAACATGTAGTGTAGAATTTTTAACTTCAAAATGTTTATTTGATCCAAAAATATACTTTTTGCTTTGCTCTAACAGATAGCATCTTGCAGCCATACTTCGATAGAGGCAGTTATCCACAGACATAAGAATAATCTTGCACCTAAACTCGGTTAGACTGTTTTCAAGCAGTACTAGAACTTGCTGCATACAGACATTTATGTGCAGATTAGCTGTTATTTCCTAGAGCATGGCTTGCATATACTCCCAGTTCTGAAACTCAGACATAGACTTTGAAATAGGATCATTTGAAAGAAAAGTACAAATTACTTTAGGACCTGGAATTTCTTTAAACCATTTATTTTTATTTGCAATTAGTTCTAAAAGAAAAATAAAAGGCAAGAAAAATGTTTTTCATAAATCTTTGGGTTTCCATATGTTTTTCATAAATGTTTTTCATAAATCTTCATTACTCTTTGGTTATTATCACAGCTTTTCAGAAATCAGTTTTGCAGGAAATATATTCCAAACAGCAAGGGGGAATAAAATTTGAAAGGGAAAAAGTTTATAGACTTTGAAATGAACAAGGAGTTTAAATGCTATCAAAGACTATTTGAATAACACACCTTGGAAATATCTGCTAAAGTGAATAAAATGGTTCTTTTGCCAGTGCTCATCACTTCAGGTTCTACAAAATGTATGCAAAGTAGTTCTAAAGTGCTACCTTACCGTATTTCAGCATTTTGCAATCTCACTTCAGTCAACTTTGAAGTAACAATCTATGGTACTTGGGAAGAGAAAAACAGGCCCACAAACTTTGCAATGAGCAGACTAAGCAGCTGTGTAAATATTTACCTTACAGTGATACTGTATTTCTTGTAGTAAACAAGGACACACAAAGATCTGGAGTTATTCCACTGTACATATGTATATATGCATGCATATGTGTGTGCAGTCTTTCCACATGCACATTCCTGTAAAAGTTCAGATGATGGGGTTTTGGGCACATGGGTGGTTTTGAGCAGCTTCCATAGTGTTCTTAACAGATTTCCGTACAGTTATGCAAAATTTTTACACTTGCAATGAATCTCAGTAGCACATGGCAGCACACATTACTTTTGAGTTTACAGTCACATTTTCTCTTTTCTGATGAGTTTGTAGTTCATGGGTTTGGAGTAAACCTGGTAGAGAGCTGGCTCAGAAAACTGGAGGAAATGTCTGTTACAGTGCTTCCTTGATCCACCTACTGAGAAGTGTGGAAGCAACTCAATGTAGATTCTTGTCCGATTCCTCACACTCAATAGAGAGGAAAGTAAAACCAACAGGTATGTATGCTTCAGGCTGGCATTATGTTAGTACAGTAGATTTTCCTAACATTGTTTTCAAGGTTCTTTTTTTTCACTGACACAAGTTCTGGTTTACAAGGAGCTGCAATATATTCAGTTTCATTTATAAAAGAAAATTGAAGTATACGTATTTGTTCTTAAAATAGAAAGCTTGATTTTGCAACAGATTTCACCAGGTCAGAAATACTGCCTCAAAAATGAGAGGTGTGTTAATATCATTATTAATTCATTACTCCTTGGCAATTCGAGGGAACTTGAAAGCTCTATTTCTACTCCCTGTCCATGTTAAAAGAAAAAACATGTCAGAAAAATATTCCTCCTGTTGTTATCCAGTAGTCCTTTACTAATTAACTAAAGTTATGTCTCTTTCAATGAGGCAAGATTTAAGTCTGCAAGGACAGAACACTCCGATCCAACAAAGCACTTAAACACAGACTTGTGATATATATGTGGACCCTTTGAAGTACGCATGGAGCTGAAGCTGATACAACTCATTCTTAAATCTACTGCCAATTCAATATTGTTCTACAATGTAAATTTTTCTAAAAATAAAAGCTCCATCCATTTTCTTCAGTTTATTCTCCAGTCCATTTCTGCTTGTTAAGTAACATTTGTGATATTAAACCTGAGTTTATTGCATCCTACATTGAAGCTCTTATTCCTTTTGCTAACCCTTAACTTTATACACTTCAAATTAGTTTTAATTTAGTTTCAACTCTTCATCTATTATGTAGTAATGCATACCTGGACATATTTAAGTTATTTGTGATTAAGTCAAGTGTGAGTTTTTCCCCAGGTTCCAAAACTCCTTTATATATATCAAATTGCAGGTAAAAGTCAACCATATTAGTTCCCTAATCCCAGGGACTGGCAACTGACTTGAAAGATTTAGCATAAGATTTTAAATCCTGAATGAGGTGATACATAGAAATCTCCACAGATTTGCATGTTTCGGAAAGAATTTAAATGTCATGATCTCAAACATCAACAAGAAGACAGATAACTTGATCACAAATTATTTACAGGAATTCCAAATTAGCTTAATTTTATAAGATTTTTTATTAATAAAAGTTTGTTGCAGTAGTAATAGCAAAGTTTTCTTTGGTTTTGCCAGAAAGATGGGGATATGTATAAACTCACACCCTCCCAATACTTCCAACTTTTCAGCAAGAAGTGAAAATAAAAAAGCATTGTGAGAATTTAAAGCAAAAGTACATTTTCTTTCTTCTTTCTAGACATCATATTTTCCCAGTTTTAATTTCTTCTAAGAAACTATTATTAGTGAATAAAAAAATTGCTAAAATGAAGTGATTAAAATCAGCACTTTGAACCTTCCCTTGTAAATATATTCAAGTTTGTGTGGAAAAATAAATATGAAAATCTCTTCAACCCTGTGGAATTTGTGCCCGTATGATACACCTGGAGTTTCAAGCAAAAACTGGTCTGCAGCAGCAGCATAACTTTCTGGCAAGCACTTTCTTGGCTTTTAAACCATTTTCTAAGTAACCCTCCAAAAAGTTGATGCAGAGTGACAAGCTTAGTGAACTTTTGGACTAGTGATTAACCAAAGCAGTGTACCTTTCACTAATTAATATCCCTGCTGCTAGCAAATTTTTCTTTCCAGCTTTAAAATGTTGAAGTTCTCAGTTGTATGTCAATACTGCATTAAGCTGATATTACAGTAATATGCTGTGAAAGGCCCCAGATGTATTGTGGGGGAGAAAAAGGAAGCCTTTTATCAAAAGCCAGTTCCTGCTTCCGGAACTATGATACAGCTTCTAAAGTTTCCCTCCAGATAATAGACAGCAGTCAGAGCTCAGAATATGGGAGAGAAGGGAAATCACATGTACATACAAATACAGTCAAATACAGTACAGTTCTCCTCACATAGAAGATGTAGCAAGTGAAATGCACCAGCTAAATGAAAACAAATAAAGATAACTTTATATAATCTAGTAAAAGGTCTACAGAACAGCAATGTAATTACACTGCTTCTGGAGACTAGACTAAGTTCTGTTTGAGTAAAGATGCCATAAAAAAAGGAAATCTTTAAAGTCATAGAAGTATTCTATTCTGATACAATAGCACTCTTCCTGTTAAGTTGGAAGGTCAAGATGTGGAAAAAAAAAAAAAATACTAGGCTTAGAAGCTGTTTTGTCCTCTTTGCGAAATGCTCCAGCGGGGTTTAAATGAGTCTAACTATTGTACTGCCTAATTCCATCTCATAAAATTACATATGCATCAAATACTAAAGAAAATGTGTGATTTTGTGTTATTTTTAGCTTTGCATATTTTTCTTCCACTTTTGTTCATTTCACCTTTGAGACTTAAGATAAACACTAAGCAGAGACCAGAAAAGCAAATCATTTCCTTTTAATTACTCCTCCAGGAAATCAGTTAATGAAGGTTCACCCTGGGTCATGTAAAACTGCTATCACGAATCTTTAAGCCACAGCCGAACTAGGAGAAAAAATCTGTCTGCCACACATGGCGTGATTTTTCCCAGGTGCTTCTTTCACTAATTAATAAAGAGTAACAAATGTTCTATGTGTGTGTGGGGACAAAAGAAATAAATAAAAACAAACCAACCAAAAAAAAAAAACCAAAAAAAACCCAAAACACATTTTCCTTCCTTTAGAACTCATATCCTGTGCTTTTCCCACCATAATTATGACATTTGATACAAACCCAACATGGTGTGTATTAAAAGGATTAAAAACTGGCTGATGTGTTTCAAAAAGTAATTATTAATAAGGAATCATGCTGAAACAGGTGAACTCCCTGTGGGTCAAAAAAGGGATCCATTTATATACTCAGTTGTTTCATTTTTTATTGGATGAAAACCTGATACATTCTTGCTGATAAAGTTAGTAGATGACAAACAGATCATAAAAGAAGCAGGTTGTTGTGGTTTAAACCCAACCACAAAGCCCGTCCACTCACTCCCCCCCTTCTTGCCCTCCCCCTGCTCCTGGAGGGACGGAGAGGAGAATCGAAAAGAATGCAACTCCCACGGGTTGAGATAAGAACAGTTTAGTAACTAAGGTATAACACAAATCACCACTGCTACCACCAATAATAATAATGATAAGGGAAATAACAAGAGGAAAGAATACAACACCGCATCACCAGCCAACCAATAACTCGCCCCACTCCCCCTAGCCGAGCGCCAACCGATACCTTACCCCACCCTGCCATCCTCTAGCCCTTCCGGGTAACTCTCCGTTACATCGTGGGCATGACGTGCTGTGGTATGGAATTCCTCTTTGGCTAGCTTGGGTCAGGTGTCCTGTCTCTGCTTCCTCCCAGCTTTCCCTCCTCCCTAGCAGAGCATGAGGCTCAGAAAGTCCTTGGCCAGACCAAACATTTGAGCAGCAACTAAAAACATCAGTGTTATCAGCACTGTTCCCAGGCCAAAAAAGCAAAACACAGCACTGCACTAACTACTAAGAAGGAGAAAAATGACTGCTACTGCTGAACCCAGGACACAGGTAAAGAGGAAGAAAGAGTAAAACAACAACAACAAAAAAAAAAAAAAAAAAAAGCAAAGCAACCCAGGAAGCTTGATAATGGGGGCAGAAACATACAACCCATTTCTTAATATAAATAGCCGCAAAGCAAGAAATCTACTACAGGAAGCAAGGGCTCTGGCAGGGATTAGGAAGGTCATGGTAGACAATAAGACAAACATGAGCTCTTACTACATATCTATAGCCAAAAGGGCTAGTGAAATCCTTAGATGTTTAAACAGAAGACTGTCAATTAGGAAGGATACATTACCTTTGTATCTGGCAATCATACAACTGCAATTGCAAAGCTTTATCCACTTTTTGGAGGTCTACAAAGATGTTGTTCAGTTGGAGAGAGTTCAGAACAGAAGCATGAGATTGCTTAGAAGATGAAAATGTGCATTATAGTAAAGATTTAAGGAGCTAAATCTGTTTATCCTAACAACAGTAAAAAGAGATCTAATCATAGTGTCTAAGTATTTAAAAGGGAAAAGAATGTTGTTAAGAAAGAATTCTCAGTACACTTATAAGTGTAATAAGATGAAATGGCTTAAAGTGAAACCCAGATCATTTCAACCTCCAGTTAAGCAAATCCAGTAGACTATTAAGATAAAAAAAAAAAAAAAGAAAAAGAAATATGTCTCTGTGCACTGCATTGCCTTTGTATAAAAAAAAGGGAAATGTGTTACCAGCAGTTTTCATCTCTTCTCACACTGCAGAGCAACTGAATTTATGAGAATAGAGCTATTCCATGAAACCTTTTTTTGAACTTGAGTAATAACATCCAGTGTCTTCGTACAATTCTAGAATGAAAACAGTATCATGGACAGTTTCCAAACATAAAAAATAACAAGCAAGAAATTGGCATGTGATACACTGACAAAATAAAGAAAACCCAAAGCAAAGAAGAAGGAATTTTTCAATTGCAAAAAATAGCAGCTGTTTAGTACCTTTGGCGTGAATATGAGAATACAGTGTGATTTGTATTAGTCCAAGTGTGACTGCTAATCTGTTCATCTTCTGATTTTACAGGTTGATATGTGGTGCACAGATTTCATTTGTAGGAATCACTGAAATTTGAAGCTGAATTCCATGAACAAATATAATATTTCTGGTTTTCTCCAATACATGTGCCAACCTTCATGATTTTTTGCAAGTCTGTGGTCATTGTTCAATTCAGTAAATGTTTCATATTGAATCCAGTTGCAAGTATTTGATTGCACAGGCCATATTCTTCAATTATATGAATCTGTGCTTATTCAATTTACCTGCTGTTATCCTGGGTGTAATGCTTGGGGCTTCTCTAGATTTCAGTAGAATGTATTTTCATATATTAGGTTCCAATTGCTTCCGCTTTGCTACTGCACTTGTCAAAGCCCCCATATGTCCTTACCATGTAAGAAATTGAATACCTTTCGAGAATACCATTCATTCTAAGTCCATGGTTTTCTAGGTCACTTGAAACACGTTTAGAAAATAAGTTCCTTTCCATCCTGTATGATACAATGTTCACTTATTCAACAGATATATATAGTCAGCACCCCATCTTCCTATTTTTCTGACCTAACATTGGTCTGTTGTTGGTCACACATAATTTGAAAGACCCATGAAAGTGTTCTATGAACCACAGGATAGGGCAGCACTATATAAACATTTTTCAGTCCTCCAAATCCTCATTCGATTACCTAAATGTGAAAAATAGTATGATTATATTAACTGTCCTGACTGAAAAAGCAAACACACATGCATCAATGTATTTCATTGGTCGATAATTCCTCCAAACATTGTTGTGAAAAGCTACTAATAAAGTGATGTGACATTCAGTAATCATGGAATTACAGTCTTTAAGTGAATTGCTTTATGATGACCAGGATCTAAATTTCTCATTAAAGTCAATATAAAGTTATACTTTCTCTGGATTGTAAAGCAAGCTTTTGTATTGGTGGTAGGTATAATATGAATGATTTACACTTCTGAAATGGAAAGATAAGCACCATCATAAAGAAATGGAGCATTAACATTAATGCTTTATTGCATAAGACAGCATCAAAACTTTATATTAATGGAAATAAAGAGATTGTTCTGTTCATTTAGAGGATGAAGATGCTTTTTTAATCAAATGAGGGAGGTGTGGTTATAATCTTTAAAAAATAAACAAGATACATTCTCGCATATGGAGTAATGAAATACACGGATAATTATATTAATTACCTGTTAGATTCAGCTAATGGATGCATTAAATAAATTGGTAGTGGAATATGTTAAAAAAAAAAACCCAAGGTAAAAACCCCATGCCTAAATAATCTTCTTCCTGTCCTAGATACCACCCCTAACATTTGTTTTTTGTGTTCTCCTATAACTTCCTTAGTTTGTGAACAAAAATAATGTGAAATCAGAAGGATTTCGTGATAAGAAATCATGCAAAACTATCCTAGAAGCAAACAGGTGCAATTAAAGTGATATACAGTGATTTTAACAGTACAGTCTCAAACAATTTAGTCTTAAGAGTTATTCTTTGCCAACTACTCTTGTCTTTCTGGATATCAAAAATATTGGCTTAATGCCAAAGGCTGTTACTGCATTGTTAACAATATACAAATGGTTCACACACTGGAATTGGAAAATATAAGAGGAGAGGAAAAAAAGATTAAAAAAATGGTAGCTTCAAGTCCATTTCAATAATATGAGGAAATTAGAAACTTTATGTCTGGAATTTTGGAGAAGCCAGAACATAACAAAAGTTTGCTTGTTGTAAGAATTTCTGTTGGTGCTTAATATTTAAGGCTTATATATTTAAAACAGCTGAGTCTTCATTTTTTACAGTTTCCAAATGTTAAAAGCTGGAAGTAATTAAGCCATTATTTTCACAATATCTCATTTAGGTAAATAAGGGTTTTTTTTCTTTGTTGCAGCTAAGTGTTTAAAAAACAGCTTTTTTTTTTTTTTTTTTCAAACTTGAAACAATTATAACTAGGTCAGAGGGAAGATCTTTGCACTAGGCAGGCAGATGTCTGAGAAAATTGGTATAGCAAACTAAAATACCAGTAAAAAAGATACAGCAGCTGCTGTCTTTGATGGAAAGTGCACATATAGAAATTACATAGCAAGCTTTTCTCTATGACTTTCTTAAATTTAATGGAGGACAGCTACTTCTGAGTGGCTTCTTAAGGGCCACTAATGTAATTTTATATTTTCCCTGAGGATAACATACACAACTGAGAGTGCTGTTCATGGTAAACCTCACTCTCAGTGACTTTTATAATTAATCTGTAAATGATGAGACATGTAAAATGAAAGCACATTATTTGAACTACATTAAATATGAACTGAGAGAAAATGTGTAGTTTGTATCCAATTAGATATTAAAGGCATTTAGATAAATCCTTTCAGAAGTTGCCATAAAAAGCTAAAATAGCCTTGTGGTTTTAAAGAATCACAGGCTAGTTGATGTTAGATTTTAATTTTTCTAAAGCAGCATTTCAGTGCAAAAAAAAAAGTATTTTTAAATTTTTGCACATTTTCTTATTAAACTTGTGACCACTAGTCTTATAATTCAGCTGTTTTCTCCCTGTAAATCTAAATTAATATAGATTTTGAATCTATTACCAAATATTTAAGCGTGTATCATATTGTTAAGAACATTATAGAGTAATCCAAAGTAAAACAAAACTGAATGTAGCAGGACTTCATTTTATATACTTTTTACACCATCCTAATAAAAATCTGGGAATCATTGAAACATAGTAAGTATGGAACCCCATGAAGTTACTTACATGGTGTTTTAAGAGTCAAATTGCACTTCGACATTTATGAATGTACTTGCCCTTGTGTATGAACGTACTGTGTGCTTGTATACTTACCCATCTATAAATGTACTTACTTTACTCTTCTTGATTGTTGTACTGCTCAGGCTATCTGGAGTAATGTGTTCCAGAATATCATATATTGGGGTTTAATTTAGCTGTGGACCCATGTGGTTATGAAAGTATTATGTGTGTGTCTAAACTCAGGAGGGTGGCAGACTCAGCTTTATCTATTTCGTCAGTGAGAAATCATTAGAATACCAAAGACTGTTTGTTCAATCAGTGCCTGGGGGTTTTAAGCCTTTGGAATAAGTAACTAAAGCCAGAAGGACAGCTTTGAAACTGTCGTATACATGCAGACCTTGGCTTAAAAGGTAATGTGGCAAAGCATAAACTGTTCAGTCAAATGTACTGGAAAATACTATGGGCGCCAAATTTTTAATTTCGGCTTGCTAAATATAATGCTGTAGTCTTTGAGCAAGCATGACTTACCAGAGGTGATTAATTTTCAGTAGAACACTCGTTGGCTCTGGTACCTGACGTTATGACAGGTTGCCAATGATATGAAGAAAAAATGAACACATTTTGAAAAGTACAAATATTTTGTAAGAACTATTTAACTCAGTTTTCCCAAGCTTTTTGTTTCAATAATTCTAAACTATGTCATGTTAGTACCATATTTTTTTATAGATTTAAATGTACAACTTAAACTATGGAAAATGTATTAAGTTCTTCCTGAAATACTCCATAGTCTACTATCTGTATGCTGAAGGCCAAATAATACAAATATATGAAATACATAAATATGTACAGACATGAATATTAACAAAATAATAAACAAGAGAGAGAGAGATGTAGTCAAGCATCTTCTTTATTCTTAGCACTTTTTTCTTTTAAATGTTTCCTTAAAAAAACAAAGCAAAGGTAGTGCAGGGTAATTCAGATTCTCTGTATTTTGCAAGAAACTAATTCTGAATGCCTGCAGTTAATCATCAGAACAGAAAACAAATAAAGCTAACTAGTCTATAAGTGAACCACTGCCATTACCTCACCGCACTTTTAGTTTTGGATGTCTATATTTTCTGATGTGGTCTTGCAGTTAACATTTTTCGGATACTCATAGAAGAAAATTCTGAAGCTTCAGCATCTAAATGGCAAGTCAGCGTTTGCTTTTCATTTGTCACTTGCTAAATTAACCCTAACTATATATAACAGAAAATGAAAGAGCAATTCTGGTGATGAAAGTATAGCTTCTGGGGCTGAATTGCTGAGTTACCTGTTCACTTGTTTCTCAGGGCAATATGTGAAAGAGTATCATTTGTTTCTCCTTTAAAAAGGAGAGGGGTTTAGTTTATAGGGGTTTTTATGAAATCTATTATGTATACTGAAAGAAAAAGGGCATGTGTGATTCTTGGAGAGAAAATATTAGTAAAAATATATTCAAATAAAAAAGAAAACATGTTTATCATCCTGCTTGCTTTGTTAAATCAAAGCTCAGAAATCTATTTATAATTATTTTTTACTGGAATTAAGATGCAAAGCACTGTCAAGTATCATAGGTTTCCTCAAGCATCTTAGTCTTAAAGATATAAGAAGCCTGGGCATCTTAATTCCTAAACAATACTTTGTATGAAAGAATAAGGATTTAGACAATGAATCATTGACTTAAAATCAAAGCTTTTCCAGAACTACTGGAAGCCTTTTTTCACTTCTTCTGCCCTCATTCAGCTCAAAATCATCTGATGTATTTACAAGACAATGAAGTTTTAATCACTTTGAAAATTAATGTACTGAACCTTTGAGCATTTTAAGGGTCATTCTCAGCTAATATAAATTGCCAGAGCTCTGCTGAAACCTATAAACTTAGGACAGCTTGTACAGTCTCGGGAACTTAATTTTAAAAATGTTGGGTTTAAGTCATGCAGCTTATTTAAAAAGTATTGAATACAGTATAATTAATTAAAAAACACACAAAGAAAATTAAACAGATTTACCTACTTAAGTGTCGACAGTGGCCTGTTTATTTAATTTAAATTCAGATTATTTCTTTCATGGATGTTGGTTTACTTATAATACCGCTATTTTTACAGTGATTTAGTTTATGAAATAAGCAGAGGTTTACAGCTTGGCCCAGGTATTTTTGCAGAAAGCACGTTCAAAGTACAGCATGAGAATGGTATCACATTTGGGTTACAGTCCTGTCACCGTAATAATTTTTGTGTATTGATAAGGTTATGAAAAATATTTAATTACATATATCTAAGTTATTTAAAAATTTCCCAGTGACTACAGAGGACATGGATTAAGCACTAAGAGTGCTGGAGCATTGGGTGAAAACAATCAGGCTTCATCACTATTAGCCTAAAAGGATTCCCTAGTTTCCCAAGTCTGGCTGAAAAAGAGTTCAAGCAAGTTTATTTATTCAGCAACCTATACCAATAGTTTGTCCCATAAGAGGTAAAAATCACCTTCATGATTTCGTTGGTAGGAGTTCCCTGTTCAAAATCACTCAGGACAACTTTCACATTTTTAGCACCTCACAGTGGTCCAGCTCTTCAAATAACCAAGCAACAGATGCCATGTTCTTTCACAATCTGAACCCTGTTCCTAGCAATAAAATCTTTAAAAGATCAAGGGTTTATTGCCAAAGCAACCTTAGCATTAAAGACAATCATGGTATTTTTCCTAAGAAAATATTCCCATTTTAATACTAGGCAAAATATTTAAAATCTCTGTAGGTAATACTAACTCACGATATTATCACCATTAACTTAAGTCTAAAGACTTAAAGACTTCTTAAGCTGTTATATCCAATAGGTTCCTTAATTACGGTTCCTTGGTCTGGGCATGTATCTAATATATGTCCAAGTTGCATATTGAGGTGGAAAAGTTTTCCCTCACAGATGTTATCTAGCAGTCCAGTGAGCAACCACAGAGCAAGTTTTACAGGGGTCTAATCCACCCAACCAATGGCCCAAGAGCCTAACATCAACTGCAGCAATCTGCCACTGCTCAGTTTAAGTGAAGCTATATTTAAACAAGATGGAGAACTAGATAGAACTAAACATATTGACGCAAAGAAAGTGAATAAGCAAGAGATGAAGAAAAAAAGAAAACAATTACTTACTTTGGTTCTGTACTGTTATAATTTATATATATTTTTTTTAAGTATTCTAGATGTAAAGAGGTTACTAGAACTTTACATTCTAGCAAACAGCAGTTTCAGAATAATGAAAATTTGTTTTCTTTAATGAAGGAGAGTTAAATTCATTCACATTATAGTTCAATTGCCACAGTCTAAGTGCATGCTCTTGGATAGTCACTTTTAGACAGTGATTGAACATGTAGGAATTGAGTTCTTGCTTCAACAGCATTTCTATTTCTGAAAATGTCCTCCATAAAGAATCATTTAAAACTCGGCACCATTTCAGAAGGCTTATTTTATGAAATGTACTTTCTTTGCACTGGTAGGATCCTACCAAATTCAGTGGGAATTTCATTCACACATTCAGTCTCTATCCAACAGTCTGTCTATATTTTTGTTCTACTAGGTCATGTCAGCCTTTTTTAACTATTAAACTAATTTCATTCCCTGTGTCTCTGAAATAAATGTTATTTATTAAGAGCAAAATAAAATATCTGAATGATAAAAATCCCTGTGTTTTTTCACATCACTCTCCAGTGCACTGTGGAGGCACTCCATCATGCTCAGGTTGGTTTCAGTTCAGTGACTAACAGGATCTGACTATTTCCTTTTATTCAAGTAAGGACAGAAATAGGCTTTATGTGATGGAAGTTACAAAACTTATCAATCAGGATAAAATATGCAATTTGTCCTGTGAAACAGAGAACTCAGACATCATATGACCTCACAACTATCTTTGACATTTTTTAACTCATTCGTACCTATAAACTGATTCAATATTTTTTCCCTCTTTTCTTTATTTTTGACCATTTTCTGAAAAGAAAAAAACATATTTTTGCTGTATCTGAGTACCTGAATTTTGAAGCTGCTCTTTGTCAGTCAGTTTTAAATTCATAACTTATCAGTATGTCTTGTTAGCTGGGATAGTAAGAGGATAGATATGTATGTTTACATGAAGGTTTCTTGAGTAGTCCCTGAATAAGGATATAATCTGTCTCTCACTGAAATCAATCATTTCAATAGTCCGTGAATCAACCTCAGATAAATTAACTTCCTTTGTACTAGACAGCTTTATATATGATTTCAGAATACGCAGCTGGAAAGAAATGCATAACCCTTATAAATGGTACTCTTAAAAGCAAATCTTCCATTAACTTTAATGAGAGCAAATTTGAGTGTATCATAGGAAAGAAGGGGGTATGTGATGAAATTAAACAGTTGTAAATTTAATACGAATAAAAGGACGTATTTCCTGACCCAGAGTATAACCAGCATGTTGAGACAAGGGGGGCAGGCACAAAATCACAAAATGGAATATATAAACCTTTAGAATCAGTTCTAAGTAATGTTAAGTTTCATGGCTTTGTAACAGTAGCAATGGAAAATTACTGAGGTGCATGATACACATAAAAAAATACAGAGTACAGCTAGAGAACATACTGAGAATCCTTATACAAGATAAATCGTTACAGTTGACATAGTTTTAAGAAAAACAGTCTAGAAGAATAGGATGCAGGGATAAGGAGTATCTGGGAACGGCAGGTGTCCAGGATAGGCTACAGTTAAACTAACTGATAAGTAGGAGGATAGGAGGATTATTATGTCTCTGGTTCTAACGAACCAATTAAGCTGATATGAGCATCTATTGCATGTGCTTCGAAGGCTGACAGAAGTTATGAAGATTGTTGGAAGAAGTAAATGACCCTCAGAGACACCACCACAATTCTGTAAGCACATTGGGAACTTTCTGGAAAATTATGTAATCCGTACGTAACCTCATGAATATGTATGTATGCCCAGTGACTGTATAAGGACGGCTTGCGTAGCAATACGGAGACACACATTAGGAGGAACTATTCCCCATGTCTCCTGGCGCCACAATAAAGAAAAGCTTGAAAACTTTGTTTGCAAGTTTGTTCCTGGAATTTTACTCTGAATCAATGTGGAGAAAACTCACAGGAGGTCGTCTAGGTGGCTAGATTTAACAAATGACTGGATAGCTTTACAGCTATTATTAAACTTTGTTGCTATGCAAGCTTAGACAGTGATGTGAATAATAACATTTCAGGCTTCAGGGTTTAAGCTGATTGCTCATGAGGATTAGAGAATAATCCATCTTCTCATTTCATATTACTCCAAATTTATTTAAGTGCCCTCTGAAAGAGAACGATTTATTTCAAAATACGAGGTAGTGGTCACTAAGTTACAGGAACAATAGAAAAGGAAGCAACCCTGTAATCCACATGCTCTGTTTAGTTGTTGATTACACGCATGCCAATTTAAAGACTGGGGGCTGGGAGCTTATTGCATTGATGAATTAGCCTGTTGCATTTCATATAGATTTCTGTTGTAGATTGGAGACTGCAGAATACCTTATTAGAGCTTTTCTTCACATCTCATAAAATTTTTTTTATACCCATAGTTGCTGTTTTCTTCCATTCCAGAAGGCAAATAAGGAAACAGATATTTTTAATTTTTAGGAAAGATAATCTTTACCAGGAAACATGTTATACAATTTGTAAATGTTCTCAACACTGTTAAAAAAACAACTATTTGTCTCAAGTTTTTCCATCTTCCTTATAAAGATATGATCTATTAAAATTATAAGTAATTAAATTTGCAAAATTCAACCAAACTGAGATAACAAGAACACATTTGATATAAAGGGGATTATTTCATAGAAAAGACAAGTAACTTGTGTAGAAATTATCTTCTTTGCTGCATCTCACCAAATTTTATGATTGTATGGTTTTCAGAGGTAATCTTGTACAAGGCAATGCATATTCACCTTTCTAAGACTGTTCATGAAATAAAGAATATTTGGTTTAATATTATAAAAAAAAATCACTGTAAAATAGATGCAATGAATTTCATAAAAGTTGGTTTGCCCTTTTGCTGTATATACATTCTGGCAGCTTGGCTACGATTTTACTTTGTTGTAAATACAGGTGGAAACCTATTTCTTCAGAATGTCATCAGCTGTAAGGGGTACAGGGAGCAGAAGATTTTTTGCTTCAGGTGCATTTTCAGGTAGTGAGTGGTTGCATTCTCTTCCCTTGTTATTTCCCTTATCACTACTATTATTGGTGGTAGCAGCAGTGGGTTTGTGTTATACCTCAGTTACTGGACTGTTCTTATCTCAACCTGTGGGAGTTACATTCTTTCGATTCTCCTCCCCATCCCTTGAGGACTGGGGGGAGGAATTAGAGGGGAAGTGAACGAGCAGCTGCATGGTTCTGAGTTACCATCTGGTAACTCAATAATACAATAATTGTAATACAATAGAGTCATTAATCGTGAAACTGATCTGGCTTATGTTCCCAGTGTGGTCACCACCTCTATACTTTGGAAGGTATATAATGGAAGTGTTTTGCAATAACATGTTTTTTTCCCTCCTCGGGTGGTCAGACTATAAAGAAGACATTCCCTTACACCCCCAGCACCCCCAGCAGACTATTTACAGCATCATTTGAGAGTTCTGAAGGTTTTGAAGCCTTTGAGTACCCTTGAGAGCCTGCCTGCTGATTGTGATGAGGATCGGCATGGTGGCACACATACAGAGTGTGTTCTACCCACGACCATTTCGTCTGATCTAGAAAGTTAAGCAGAGTCGGGTTTCGGTCTTGTCTAGGGTTAGACAACAATATAGAGGGACCAAGAGATATTCCCTGAGGCTAGTCAGTCATGAGTGGCAGAGAGTGTGGGATAGTATGGGCAAGTATCTAAGCCAGCGGGCCCCTCCAGTGATTTGGAACTTCACCACTGAACAAAATCCAGAAAAACTAGCGAGAAACTTAAATAAGGTGTGTTGTCATCCTGGTCTTACCAGAGAGGGACAAATCATGACAATGTGCTGGTGTTTCAGCTGTGCTTACAGAGCCTTGTTCAACACTATCCGGCACCTTCAAAGGGAAAAAATTGTCTCTGGATCTGATAATCACTGCAGCTAAACCAAAGGACCAATTTGTGCCAATATCAGTTGCCCTTGTATGCAAGTGGAAAAGCAAGCAAGAGGCACAGAAAGCAACTCGTACAGTGAAGAAAGATGAAGAACAGATGCACTTACTACACAGGACAGCATCTGAACAAGAGTTATTATTATGTCAGTCAGAGGAAGAGGAAGAAGAAGAGGTGACTTCTCAACCCTCGACCTCAACCGAGCCACGGAATATGCAAAAAGATTTTACCTGCCAACCAGGGGAGCACATCACCACCTGGTTATCCCAATGCTAGGACAATGGGGCCGATGGTCATGAACTAGAAGGTAGGGAAGCCAAGCAGCTGGGATCGCTTGCTAGAGAAGGGGGAATTGACAAAGCAATTGCAAAATAGAAACAGTCCCTCAGCCTTTGGAGGTGGCTCCTGGCAGCTGTGAAGGAAAGGTTTCCATACAAGGACGATGTTATGAGTCGTTCGGCCAACTGGACCATGATAGAGAAAGTTATACAGTCTCTGAGGAAATCAGCCGTAGTAGAGATGATCTATGCTAGGCCGGATGCTGGGAATGCATCCTTAGATCCAGATGAAGTCAAATGTACACGACCCATGTGGTGGAAATTTACACGGAATGCACCGTCATCATATGCCCATTCATTGGCAGCAATAACCTGACATGACGTAGTACCACCAACAGTGGGTGAAGTGATTCATCAACTCTGAGAGTTCAAAGACAATCTCACCACTTCCATCATTTCAGCTGTGAAAAACTGTTTCAGGAGTTCAAACAATTGAGAGACAATCTATCCAATCCATCCAGCTCCCCACAGGTACTAACCCACATCTCAGGTATTAATAAAAGGCATCCTACTGCTTGAGAGAGAAGATATAGGAGAGATACGCCACGGGCCACCCTATGTTTTTACCTGTGGGATCACAGAGAAGATGTGAGAAACTGGGATGAAAAACCTGCCTCAGCTCTGGAGGAAGTGGTGTGCGAGTTGAAGAGGAGAAAAAAGGTCAAGGATGATCATTCCATGAAAGCTGCGGCTTCAGTCTCTGGTGAGCAGATTCCCAGATGAAGTGGAAGAGCTGATTTTTCTCCAGCTCCTGTGATAAAGAAGACTAATCCCTGCCTACAAGACATAAGTGACCAATATTGTGATCACTATTAGAAGGGCCCTGCCTCCAGCCAGGTGGAGGCAAGGGACAATCAGATTTACTGGATTGTGTGGATCAGATGGCCTGGCACATCAGTCCCACAGTATAAGGCTCTAGTAGATACCGGTGCACAGTGTTCCCTGATGCGATCAAGCTATCAAGAGGTGGAACTCATCTATATTTCTGGAGTGACAAGAGGATCCCAAAAGTTGACTGTACTGGAGGATGAAATCAACCTGACTGGGAGGAAGTGGCAAAAGCACCCCATTGTGACTGGTCCATGCATCCTTGGCATAGACTATCTCAGGGGAGGGTACTTCAAAGGCCTAAAAGGGTACCAATAGGCTTTTGGTATTGCTGCTTTGGAGACTGAGGAAATTGAGCAGCTGTCCACCTTGCCTTGTCTCTCAGGAGGTTCTTCTGTTGTGGGGTTGCTGAAGGTCAAAGAACAAGTTCCAATCGTGACCACAACAGTGCACCGGCAGCAATATCGCACCAAGACTCCCTGATTCCCATCTATCGGCTGATCTATATACTGGAGAGCAAAGAAGTGATCAGCAGGACCTGCTCACCCTTTAATAGCCCCATATGGCCAGTGAGAAAGTCTAACGGAGAGTGGAGACTAACAGCAGACTATCGTGGCCTGAATGAAGTCACACCACCATTGAGTGCTGCTGTACTGGACATGCCAGAACTTCAATATGAACTGGAGTCAAAGGTAGCCAAGTGGTATGCCACGATTGATATTGCCAATGCATTTTTCTCAATTCCTTTGGCAGCAGAGTGCAGGCCACAGTTCGCTTTTACTTGGAGGGGTGTCCAGTTCACTTGGAACCGACTGCCCCAGGGGTGGAAACACAGCCCTACCATTTGCCATGAACTGACCCAGACTGCGCTGGAACAGGGGCAAGCTCCAGAGCACCTGCAATACATTGATGACATTATTGTGTGGGGCAATACAGAGGAAGAAGTCTTTGAGAAAGGGAGAAAAATAATCCAAATCCTGCTGAAAGCCGGTTTTGCCATAAAATGGAGTAAGGTCAAAGGACCTGCACAGGAGATTTAATTTTTGGGAATAAAATGGCAAGATGGAAGTAGACAGATCCCCACAGATGTGATCAACAAGATAACAGCAATCTCTCCACCAAACAATATGAAAGAAACACAATCTTTCTTAGGTGTTGTGGGGTTCTGGAGAATGCAGCTTGATTGTAAACCCTCTCTATCATGCGACCCTGAAGAAGAATGAATTCAAAAAGGGCCCAGAGCAACAACAAAGCTTTGAACAAATTAAATGCGAGATAGTTCACGCAGTAGCCCTTGGACCAGTCCGGACCAGGCCAGATGTAAAAAATGTACTGTACACCGCAGCCAGGGAGAATGGTCTTACCTGGAGCCTCTGGCAGAAAGTTCCAGGGGAGATTCAATCAACCATAGGTCAAGTAGTGAGTGGTGGGACTTTCAAACATTAGGATACACATTTACCAAAAGCCACCTGGTTGGTCAACACCAGAGGATCTGCCAACAGAGCTGGCCCAGCCCAGTCAGAACTTTTACATATTGTAGAGGGGGACAAAGTTCCTGTGGTGCGCATAAAGAATTTGCTGGGGAAGACAGTCTGGGTTATTCCTGCTCCAGGTAAAGCAAACCCACTCGTGGGATTACTTTTGCTCAGGGACCCGGACATACTTGGTGGGTAATGCGGGAAGGTGAGGAAATCCTATGTGTACCTCAAGGGGATTTGATTTTAGGGGAAAACAGCCAATGAACTCGGTTATATGCTGTTGCCTGCTATATAGCACTTCTATAGCGACCAACTGGATGCCTTCAGGTCACCGGCGACTGGCCCTGACTTCTATCATAATCAAGAAAGAATGAGCCTAGATGAAACCAGACAAGCTCAGTAGTGACCAGATGAGTTCCATGATGTCATCGGCAGGCGACAGTCCAGCACCACGTACCATCTCTCCTGCTCTGAAAGACTTTTACCAGAGATGGAGCCCGACATCAAGGACCAGATGAATTCAGCAGCTTTATAGGTATTGGTCCATGGATTAAGGAATGATATCTCTCTCTTTGTATGGAGGCGGATATATATATATACACATATATATATATATATATATATATGAGACAAAAGCGATGGTATATTGAAAAATGTGGGATCTGAGCGTGACGTGAATGGTATGTAATAAGGGGTGGATGTTCTGCCAGGAGGAAGCAGACACAATACACCTGACCCTAACTATCCAAAGAGGTATTCCATGCCACAGCACATCATACCCAATATATAAACTGGGGGGCAGTTACCCGAAAGGGCTAGATCACCGCTCTGTTGGGCTGGGTATTGGTCAGCAGGTGATGAGCAGCTGTATTTTCTTCCCTTGTTATTTCCCTTATCATTATTATTGGTGGTAGCAATAGTGGTTTGTGTTATACCTTAGTTACTGGACTGTTCTTATCTCAACCTGTGGGAGTTACATTCTTTTGATTCTCTTCCCCATTCCTCCAGGAGCCGGAGGGAGGAAGGCAAGGGGGAGTGAGCTGAGTGATTCTGAGTTACCAGCTGGCCTCAAACCATGACACTGTGAGAAAAAAAGTATACTGAGGTAGATCCAATACAGACATTTGAGGTTATATCAGCTGAAGATTTGTCCTGTTTTCCTGTGTTCTTATTGCATTTCATTGCTTGCTTAGCAATGTTTCATTGTATTCCTCTGATCTTTATCTAACCATCAACATTCAAAGCATACAGATGATCATATGAGCTATAATAATAACAGCAACAACAGCAGCAATGATAATAATAATCCCTTGGTTTCCCAAATTCTCAGTCTGTCCATTTCAGTGTTCAGTTCTTATGTGGAACTTCATGACAACTTTGTTAGATCTTTCTTCAGCTTTTCTATGTTTTCTCTGTACTAGCATTAAGTGGTCCTCCATGGACCACTGACATATAAATCAGACACTGAACTAACTCAGGTTAAAAATAAATTTCAAAAAAGGGTTATTTTTCAGTAGGATTATTTAATTTGAACTCAGACTCCATGAACTACTTATAGTAGTCTGAAAGTGATGGCAAACTATAGTCCAGAAGAAAAACAGACAGCCAAGGGGAAGGAAAGAAGTGAGAACTTTTCACCTGACTTTGCACCCAAAGTCAATATCTGACAGAATTTTTGTGCTAATCTTTTTTTCTTTGCAATGGGTGGGTGCTATAGAAAAATGCCTCTATAAAAGAATTTTAATCTATAATTCTTGTCCTTCAATAACGGCTATTTAACATACATCTACACAAGATTCCAATATAATTTAATCTACTAACTGTGCTGTGGTGCACCAAATCCAATTCCTCTTAAGATTAATTTGTACTTCTTTTATAAACATTTCAGATGTATATTGAAGCACCTTTTGTCAGTTCTGAAGATTTCCTTGATTTCAGCTGGTAGCATGTGGAAATAAGAATTGAGCAGATGTGGACATCTGAGATTACAATATCTCTATAAACATGAAATCCTGTCATGCTGGGTAAATTCCAGGAAATAGTAGTTTGCAAATTCTAAACACTTTTTTTTTTAAATAACCTAACTCTGAAAATCGCATTGTGTTGTTCTAAGTTATTGCAGCAACTAATTATCTGACGTCACTGCATGCACATATTTAGACATGAAAAATAAACTAACAAGGTTTTTGAAACTGTGAATGCTCTGAAATAGTTATGTCTAAAGGAACATCAATAACAAGCCATAAAAAATAAACAGGATACATATGTTTGTATGGATTTCAAATGGGCATTTTGAGAAGGAAAAATCTGGCTGCGATTTGAGAAAAATGCTCCACTGTAGTCCTATATTATGCTGTTTTCAGTATACGAACATCTGGACCATCCCATCTCGTATCCTATCATTATACAGTTTATTTGACCTGTATTTGGCTCAACATTAATTCCTGGCACTTCTGGTCTTAGTTACGCAATACGGTATGCTGTTAGAATGTGGTAAGAGTTTACAACAAAAATTGCACCTGGGGTTTGAGGAAATCTCAGTAGTGGATATTGTAACATAGTTTTATGTTTATAAGCTGTAACTCGATCTAATGTTTCTAGATGAGAGCAGATAGAATATGCCAGACAAACTTTATTGAAGAAATGGAAACAGCTTAAGCTGATTGTTTTCCAGAACAATCTACTGATTGTATAATAATAAAGATAAGGGAAACAACAAGGGAAGAGAATACAACTGCTCACCACCTGCCGACCGATACCCAGCCCGACCCGAGCAGTGATCTAGCCCTTTAGGGTAACTGCCCCCAGCTTATATACTGGGCATAACATGCTGTGGTATGGAATACCTCTTTGGGTAGTCTGGGTCAGGTGTCCTGTCTCTGCTTCCTCCTGGCTTCCCCTCCTCCCTGGCAGAGCATGAAACTCACAAAGTCCTTGGTCAGAGTAAACATTACTAAGCAGCAACTAAAAACATTGGTGTTATCAGCATTGTTCCCAGGCTGAAAGTAAAAAGCACTGCACTGCACCAGCTACTGAGACTGAGAAAAATGACTGCTACTGCTGAACCCAGGACACATGAAATAGTAAACAAGACATTCAGCTGTGTGCTGAAAAATGAGGGAAAGATTAAATATAGGTTTTGCCTGCATTTGAAAAACACGATTTCCAGGGAAATTAGGTTTTAGATCTATATTTTATTTGCGAGTTCTCAAACATGCTCTGACACCATGCAAACATATATATGTCCATATTTATAGAAAACCACTCAGTATTCATTTTATAAATACATTTCATACGTTTTTCTGTGCTGAAAAGTGGCAATCTTTCCTGTTTTGGAGCTAGTCACTGACTCATTGCGAACACCATTCAAAGACAGTAAAATTTCCATACAAACTAAATGTCTAAACTATAAACTACATCTATACGTTTAGGAACAAAATGAAACTTTAAAATAGGGAATTTTCTGAGAAGTAATAAGGCAAGACCTTAATAAAACAAGAATAGAAAAATGTTACCATGGTGTGGACCATTTTTATCAGAAGGTATTGTCCTAAGGTAGATAAACCAAGGATATTTGCCCGAACCCAAGTTAACAGAAATCCAGGGTATGCTCTGAATCCATTAGCTGTGGATAATATCTTGGTTTTTGTTAGGAAGGATGGACTTTCTAACCCATTTTGGTGTTTCCTTGTAAATGTTCCTTTGAATATATGCACAAGCCATTTTAGACTTACGTAGACTTCAGTAAATGATGAAACCCACGGATAATACTGGGAAATACTAGCTTACTACAGTGAAAGTTACAATTTGCCTTTGCTCCCATAGATGACAAAAGCTCATGTGTTTTGTTCAGACAGTGTATCCAATAGATTCACTGAAAAAGATTTCTGAAAAAAATGCATATTGTGGCACGCCGTATGTCTTCATTTTGCAGCAGAGTGCTCAAAGGTCTTTAACAGAGTGCTTCAAAGAACGTATTTAATCTGAAAAGAAAGATGGAAATAACTATGAAAAGACCTCTGTCCTTTTCTGAAATTAAGTGCATTTCTGTTAATAGTGTTTTATTTCTGCTGTCACAGTACCAAATAGTGTAACAGACATCAAGCCTGGAATATGTTTGAGGTTAAAAAGACAATACTGAGATATTTTTCAGACTTTTTTTTAACGATCCTGCTCTAGACAAAGTAATAAACACTGTATTACTGCTTAGAAAAAGTAAAAACATATCCTTCCATCATTACCTCTAGGAAACCTAGTTTCCAAATAGATGAAATTAAATGTTCTATCTTTCCTGCTTTATAAGCACTTGTCTGCCTGACAGTACCTTAATAAGGTTATTCAAAAGACAATAATCATCTCCCAGTGTAAACGATTCCCAAAAGTGCTGTTAGTTAACGACTTACATTAGTAGTCTCTGGTTATACCTTTTCTGTAACTTTTGTTTCACTCACATACCAGATTTCACTAAGGAGTGTTGCAACTACATTGTGTTACCCATGCAGAAGAATGTTCTGTTTATCTTACACAACAACAGGAAATCCCCAATCAGTTTTCTTTCCAAATTTCTGAAAGTGATTTGAAAGACTTGTAACAAAGAACTCCTCAGGGTTCTCAAACTAAAGGGCTCATTTTTACTATATTTCCATATTAATTGCTTTAGCTATTACAAATAGAAGTTCTAATTGGCTTTTGAAGACTTTTTGAACTTCAGTAATTAAGTCCACAAGGTACTCTTAAAACTGTTGGCTCTAACCTGCTGTCGTCTCCTTGTCTGCCCACACATTGGGTAATACATATAGACTCTATGCAGCCTGTTCCTTCATTTCCAGTTCACTATTTAGACTGTGTATGTCTTTCTTACACAGAATGATATGCATAGGCATACAAAGGAAAATTCAAGGAGGATTTGAATCTGGCAGGAAATTATTAATCTATTAAATCTGTAGAAAACAAGACAGAACCAAATCAAAACAAACCCAACATTTCCATTCTGAAGCAACAGTCAATGATTTCTGTTTTATTCCATAACTGAATGACTGACCCTTTTGTTTCTTACTGAGCTAGTTTTGATGGTACTGTGCAAAACCTTACGAGAAGTTTTCATTGCTAACAGAAAAACAGCACTGGATTTGCCAAGAATTTTGCTATCTTTGGAACCACGTCAGTATGATTTAATGCCAGGATGATGCACCTGCTCTTGTTTGCCAAGCAGCTCTTGAAAACACCCGAAAATCTCCTGCAATATAAAAATAAACTAAACTAAGGTATCACAGCCTATCAGTTGGTGAAAACCAAGACACATGAACAAGTGTGTGTAAGACATTATCTGTTCCACTGTTGCTGAGTTGAGATATCAGCAAGAAGTGGTAAAAGATTGAGATACAATTTTTCATGAAAGCCACAGAAACAGCATTCTTTTGGTGTCAGGTTCATCAGATTCCTTATGCAGCAAAGCTTTTCATCAGTGACTGAGACTATAGATATCTGGGGCATGATTCAGTAACAAACATAAAGACCTAAGTTGTTCCTGAGTCTCTGAAGTCTGGCAAATGTAACTGGAAAATATAAATCAAGATTTATGATGCTCCCACACTTAGGCAAGGTATCACTGCAGAATATGAAGTCACACTAAGCACCTGTTTTAGAAAGCTGAACCCTGTACCCTGTAGTGAATTGCAGCTCCTGATGAAGATATTTAAAGCTATGTGGCTATTGGGTGGGCATTTATTAAGAGGTACTCAAGTGTCCAAATTCCTGGTGGAGACAATGGAAATCTAAGAATTGCAGGCAGTGAAGTGAGTGGCCCTGCTCACCACAGATTAGGAAATTCATAGCTGCTCAGATATGTAGCTTTTGAAGCTGTTAAGGGTGTTGACTGATGATTTCAGTCAGCTGCCTACAGCATACTGAAAATTGAGATGGTGTTTCTTCCAAAGAATGCAGATTTCTCACAGAGCCTGTCATACATATCAGTTCCATACATATATATCAAAATATTTTAGGGCATCCTAAATGATACTATAAACACGTGGGGATACAATGCACATAAGCAGCTAAATTAAGGTATCTAGTATGGAACTAATTCCCATATTTGGAATTCCTGATTTTGGTTAAGTCTCACTGAACTAAGACCTCAGATTATTATATCTAAAATAAATAAAACTGCAGTTTCATTTAAAATTAGTATCACAATTATATATTTATATAAGATTCTTTGAACAAGCTTAAAAATAAAAAGAAATATGCCACGGACCCTGTGAAATTAAAAGAAAAACTCATACTGTTTGAACATCTTTTACTGATTGTTAAGCAGTGGAATATCAGTTTTAAAACAATATCATGTTAACAAACATTAACTCTCTTGTAGCTTGCACATAAAACCTCATATGTCTTTCAAAGGAATTTAAATTTTAACTAAATCAGTGTATTTGCTTCACAAAGGAGAAAAAAAAAATCAAAGCAGTGCAGTCACGTTTAAAAAAGTCCAGTGGAGATGGCTTCTAGAATTTGCATCCATATTTACAGTTAGAATAAAATCCAACTAAACTAAATACACTTCTATGCTTTTTCTATTGCCCTAGATCATCATGTAGAATACGTTTCAGTTCACCTTTTGCTTTTTTTTTTTTTCATTATCTTTCTTCTATTCACAATGTAAAACCCTGGACAAAATTAATTTTGTAATAGCATGTTTGAGATCAAGAGGTATTCTTTCTTTGATTTTAACCATGTTTAAAATCCACCAGATTTTCTTCCAAATAGATATCAGATGAATGGAACAAAGTAATTTATATTTGGATAAGCTAAATCTCAGTAATGATAAAGATAGAGAAAGAAAAAAAAAATCATGTAAATTGCATGGTTGATAGAAAGGAGGTGAAGAGCACAGGTTCCATAGAAATCAAAAATATTTAGGATTCAACAAAAATTGTCAATGTCTTATCAGTATGAACTATATACCAGAAGAAAAAGAATAAGCACACTTACACTTTATAATCTTGATGAGCTTTGTATTTCTTCGCAAACTTATCAAGCTTGTGTTAATGATAGTTGTTTAAGGTGCTATTATCATCAACTAACCTCTATCACGATGATAGGTAATGTGCATAAAAGAAGTCAATAAATCAAGTATTCAGCAGCTTCCTGACTGCCATAAGTCACAGCCCAACATACTAAACCAAACTGCCATTCGCTTTGCTTTAAAATGTTACACCAGGCTGTAAGAGGTAAAACCAGAAGATATTCAGAGGTTATCTTGCTATAACAGGGACTAAGACACAAAGTAACCATGTGGTCTTTTTCCAAATAAAGTTTTAATTCCCTTCAAAGAATTACGGCAGAAGTATAATCTATCCTTTTTTTATTATTATTTAAATACTTGCCATTACAAGGCTGCTTGTCTTGGAGCTTGAAATAAAGGACCGTTAATCTTGCCATGCTAATATTATGATAAAGTAAAAGAATTTGTGGCAGTCAGCCACAAAACTT
Source organism: Lathamus discolor (assembly GCF_037157495.1). Taxonomy (NCBI): domain Eukaryota; kingdom Metazoa; phylum Chordata; class Aves; order Psittaciformes; family Psittacidae; genus Lathamus; species Lathamus discolor. The sequence continues at coordinate 46,165,161 of NC_088884.1, read as the reverse complement.
CTCTTACTTACATACTGTTGCAAGCAGCAAAATTTTCTGAGTGAGCAGGCTTGGAAAAAGCATGACATAAAAAATGATTCAACCATACATTATAAGAAAAGGAAGAGGTTTTATTTAAATCTCCCAAACTTTCCTTCTAGTGCTGGAAGAAAACATAAACATATGTTTCCAGTAAACATAACACACTGATATCTTAATCTTGTAGAACAGCTTTCTCAAAAATATATTTATCCATTGAGATTTTATGTATAGAGACTATTAATTTGACATCTATTTTCAATTTCTTTTCTGGTCAGATACCAGAATTCCTAAAATATATATTCAGAGTTTACCAGGAACACTGATTTCAGATATGCTATAGATTCATAATGAAATGATTTCTACTATTGATTTGGGAATACTATCTGTTATTCCAATTATATTAATTTGAATAGGATACCAGGATATTGCAAACATTTTCCAAATAACAATTGAATCTTTGGCACAACTTCACGTTGCTAATATGAAAGAAAATAAGAAGCTGTGATTACAGAAAGACTATGAACTGCTGTTATTGCTCTGAAATATGGGGAGAGAGGGTTTTCTGAAGGCTTTTAGAAAAATAACTTTGTTTATTTTTCTGTTAGGGTTGGGACTGCTTTACATATTTGTTATTTCCTGAAAGATTGAATTGTGAAGTGCAAAAATGTAGAATTAAGTTTTATAAACTGCTTAAGGGATTTGGAGACCCATTTTTAAAAGTCAAGGTTGAAGAAAATAAGAAATGCCTCAGCAGCTTGGGTATTGTTTTAAAAAAAAATCTCAAAAAGCATACTTGCTTTGCAACCACATTCCATGAAATAGTGAAATCCACAGGAAAAACTTAAAAATGATGGACACTGAGTTTGTACATATCTTAAAAGTAAGTTGTGAAAATTACATTTTAAACTTTTTAGCAGGGTATCATTAGGACAGCCAGATGTAAACAATATAAAATAAAGAGTTTTAAAAGTTCTTATTTAACTTCACACTTGAGTTACATGACAGATTTTCAGTAACTGAATATGCAGATCATTATACCATTATACCAGGCTCCATTCAGATACTGGAAGGCTGTTATTAGGTCTCCACGCAGCCTTCTCTTCTCCAGGCTGAACAGCCCCAACTTCCTCAACCTATCTTCATACGGGAGGTGCTCCAGTCCCCTCATCATCCTCGTGGCCCTCCTCTGGACTTGTTCCAGCAGTTCCATGTCCTTTTTATGTTGAGGACACCAGAACTGCGCACAATACTCCAGGTGAGGTCTCACAAGAGCAGAGTAGAGGGGCAGGATCACCTCCTTCGACCTGCTGGTCACGCTCTTTTTGATGGATTGCCCAGATGTTATTATGCACATATATTCCTAGCTGAGATGAGCCACCTTGTTACATGAGATCATTCATCACTAGCCTGAGAGTAGAAAACTCATGATACAGATTTTTATTCTGACATTGTTTTTAAAATTAAGACATGCTCCGATGCACTTAAATTCGTCATTATCTTAAGATATTTGATAGAATCATAGAATCATAGAATAGAATCATAGAATAGTTAGGGTTGGAAAGGACCTCAAGGTTATCTAGTTCCAACCCCCCTGCCATGGGCAGGGACACCTCACACTAAACCATCTCACCGAAGGCTTCATCCATCCTGGCCTTGAACACTGCCAGGGATGGAGCACTCACAACCTCCCTGGGCAACCCATTCCACTGCCTCACCACCCTAACTGGAAAGAATTTCCTCCTTATATGCAATCTAAACTTCCCCTGTTTAAGTTTTAACCCATTACTCCTTGTCCTGTCACTACAGTCCCTGACAAAGAGACCCTCCCCAGCATCCCTATAGGCCCCCTTCAGGTACTGGAAGGCTGCTATGAGGTCCCCATGCAGCCTTCTCTTCTCCAGCTGAACAGCTCCAACTTCCTCAGCCTGTCTTCATAGGGGAGGTGCTCCAGTCCCCTGATCATCCTCGTGGCCCTCCTCTGGACTTGTTCCAGCAGTTCCATGTCCTTTTTATGTTGAGGACACCAGAACTGCACACAATACTCCAGGTGGAGTCTCAAGAGAGCAGAGTAGAGGGGCAGGATCACCTCCTTCGACCTGCTGGTCACGCTCCTTTTGATGCAGCCCAGGATACGGTTGGCTTTCTGGGCTGCGAGTGCACACTGAAGCCGGCTCATGTTCATTTTCTCATCAACCAGCACCCCCAAGTCCTTCTCTGCAGGGCTGCTCTGAATCTCTTCTTTGCCCAGTCTGTAGCTGTGCCTGGGATTGCTCCGACCCAGGTGTAGGACCTTGCGCTTGTCGTGGTTGAACTTCATAAGGTTGGCATCAGCCCACCTCACAAGCGTGTCAAGGTCCCTCTGGATGGCATCCCTTCCCTCCAGCGTATCAACCGGACCACACAGCTTGGTGTCATTGGCAAACTTGCTGAGGGTGCACTCAATCTCACTGTCCACGAGATTTCTTTCAGAAAATTCCCTGTTCATTTCTTTCAGAGTACAACTGAGCATCATCCATTTATTGGTTAAAATCCACAAAAATCATGTGGGAGATTCTTAAATAAGTAGAACTTCAGTATGGTGAGAAGGACTGATGTATAATGATCTAGAGCATTTAGCACCTATGAAGTCCCAAAGCTCAACATAATCTGCCAACAGTAAAATACTGAAAATTAGTTATGTCAATCTCTGTCTTTGTTTCTTGCACCTCAAGATTAAGACTTGAAGCCCATGGGCCTCCACAGATACTCTTTTGTATTTTAAAAACTTCTATACAATGCTTGCATATGCTATATCAACTGGGGGCTCTGATGCTATCTGTCTCATCAGTCTTGCTATAGCAATTTTACCACAGTGTCTGCAATGCTGCCTGAAAGAACTGCTGGCATTGTAAAGCCATTTTAAACCCAGGGTAGTGTGCTGAACTAATTCACCTGCCTGACAGTGGAAGCTTTTTCTGTCATAAGTAAGGAAGCTATGAAGAAGCAGCAGTAAGTTGCCATGTATGTGTGAAGAATGGGACTGCATTTTCAGGAGGAAAGCTTAAAAGTATAAATTATATAAATCTAAACTGCCCTGTATCATTTTTCAGTTGGTGCCAGCAGAATTCTCAACGAATACCTGGGTCTTCACAGCACAATGGATATTCTCTGTATCCAGAAAACCTACTAAAATATTAAAATAAATAAAAAATTGTGCTATGAAATATTTTAAGGGAAAAGAAACTAACTTCAGCTATCTATTTTCTCCATATAAGCTCTTTCTATACCATTCCTATTTACTATGCAGATTTAGCTTACAGGTTGCAATATTACATTTTTATCTCTTCAGTAAAAACACAGTTTTCCTATTAGTTCCTACCAGTTTTCTTTCTTAAATCATGTCTCCAGGTTTATAGCACACTGTGTTTAAGTCTTTAAAAATTTCTGTTTACTGCTGTACGTGTAGGTCAATGCAGTTCCACTAAGTGATCCATGACAGAATTCTGTGTCATTACTCAAATTGAAAGGGAGATAAGAAAAATGAGGGTACAAAAAAATCCAGAAGGGTGCCTTTTCCCTGACAGGAACTAATAGCTATCAACACTTACACACAAACCATACACACATGCACACAAAGGAAAAAGAGGGTGGCCCTAGTTGTCACCAGTTCTTTCAGGTATCTCTTACTGTGCCAGCTGTTGTCACAATAAGACGGTCAATGGTGGAAATTCAAAAACTGTCACTTTCTGCTGAAAAGACCAATCTGTTCTTGCTAGTCAGGATCAGCAGCTTTTTTTGCCATTTGTTTTAATAAAGAACTAATTCACAGCTGTTGATTGCCCAAGAGCTCTGACAAAGGTAGCACCTCCATTAAATATCCATTCCCTCTTATTCTCTAGGTCACCATTTATTTTACATAAGTAGGGAAAAACTTGCAATGTCTGTCTCATTATTCAGCCTGTCTTCCCATTTTAATCAAGGTGGAATCTGTACTTGACATAAAGTTGTAAAACTTTTTATATTTTAACATAACTTCACCAAAAATGTGAAGTGACATATTTATAGCCAATCCAGATAAAAGAGCTTTTATTTCTAGAAAAAAAAAAAACCAACCCAAAACAAACAACAAAACAACAAACAACTTACCATATCAAATGGAGGTATTTTTCCTTCAGCAGCAAAACCGTTTCACCTTAATTCCCACATATTTAATAAAAAAAAAAAAAAGGAAAATAAGTGCCAAAACCAACTTTCTCAAATTATGATGTAAGCATTAGGCAGAAAATCTGAGGTATTTCAGCCTCTTTCAGGTGTCTGGGTTGTCTAGAAATTCTACATTCCAAGTTCAATTCTGTTTTTTTCCTAGCTGTAGCTGACAATAGGTTTGAGAGGAATAAACTGAACAACAGACAAAACTGCTTTTCTCTGTAAGAAATACTTAAGAGTTCATCTACTCTACAGCAGCTCCAATGGGAAGGACAGAGAACAGGTGAAGACAATCCATCTCTGAGTTACTCCAGGATATTGGATAAATTCAGTTCAGCGCTTTCATCAGATTCAATGTTTCCTATGAAAGTCACATGTCCTTTACAAAAGTTCTCTAACTGCACAATAAGTGCTTAACAAGGGGAAGCATGCTATCTCATGTATTTGCATGCTCAGTGTCTTATTAGTGATTTACTATGGTTCGTCCTCTGATCCTGTGGATACACAAGGTATGGCAAATAAAATGCATATCCATACACTACCTTCTCTTTTTTTTTTTTTTTTTTTGGAAGAGAATCACAAACTGTATATTCCCTCCATTTTCATAAAAAGCATGCTGTCTAGAGCAAGTGTAATTTACAGAATGTATATGTTGATGTTAATCTACTGTCTAACTTCTCATAAAAGCGGGAGGATGAGATTGTAGGAAATGCCAATTCATGGTAAAATCATGTTGGACTGATTCTGTAATAAGTTGCATAAAGAAGCTGATTTTCTTAATCAGCTGCTGAAGTTTACAATTGGTCTCCTGGTATCTGTGCTATTTTCTACCCTGCCTGGGTGAGTATATAATTCCTGAATATGGTCAACATGCACTGCAAATAGAAAGGTGAGTGGCTACAGCTAACAAAAAAGCCTGCGCTGAAAATGTGACCTGTACTATACCAGGCTACATTTGCAGAATGGGAAGACTAAACTTTAATCTTACACTTTACCTCTATTTTACTTCCCAGATACCTTCCCATTTCAGTCATAAATTGTGTATTCACCATATCCTCTAGTCTTCTTAACATAAGTCCAGTCAAAATAAGCAGATTTTTAATTAAGAAAGCTGCAAGCAACCCAATCATCTCTAGCTGGAGAAAGAAAAGCAAATGATGGTTGTGGGGGTATAATAATGTGCTGTGATCAAGGCTGAATCATAGCTGAAACCTGAAGCTGACTGTCCCACTGTGGGTTGATTGAAATGTGAAAAAATAATTTAATGCAGTCAAAACCATTACACAGATTCCTAAGTGAATTACAAAAACTAAGGTAGTTGACTTAAAAATAAATTATACTTCAGTGCTTCTACATGCATATTAATCTGTATCGCTGGATGTTTTATCCAACTATGGTGGGAAAACTAAAGAGAAATATAGAATCCTGAACAATTCACAATTTTATTGGGGCCTGATTTTGTTTTAGCATGCATGACTTCTATTTTTGTAAATATACAGAAATTTTAGCTCATTATTAGTTATTAGTTTCATTTCAGGAGTACCTGACGGGCAGCATACCTGGGCCATATAATACTAGATGTGGTACAAAAAATGAGAAAGAAAACCTCCTTCCTTAAGGCCTCATTCTTTAAAACAAATAATCAAAAAAAAGAGTAGGAAAATTTTTTAAGCATGATTACACTATACTGTGCACGTTACGATATATTTGTCTGTTTAGATAAAAGAGTGAACCATCAGGAAAATCCTGAGGATTATGTATTGAGGGAAGAATACAAGCCTAAAATTTTAAAATATAAAATTCAGGAAATGGGGCTTTATAAAATTGAAGATTGATCCTGTCCTATGTTGACATTACTTGAAGTTTGTCATTATCTTTAGCAAGGTTAAGATGCTCCTAAAATGTCGTACAGATAAGTTCATTCAGAGGTTTGATCACAGAACAAAGTGTCGTGGTTTAAATAAAGTCACCCATAAATCATGCAGTCGCTCTCTCACTCCCCCCATCTTGCCCTCCCCCTACACCCGGAGGGAAGGAGAGGAGAATCAAAAAGAATGCAACTCCCATGGGCTGGGATAAGAACAGTTTAGTAACTAAGGTATAACACAAATCACTACTGCTGCCACCAATGATAATAATGATAAAGGAAATAACAAGGGAAGAGAATACAACACCTCACCACCAGCCAACTGATAACTCACCCCACCCCACCTGACCGAGCACCAACCGATACCTAGTCCAACCCTGCAGTCCACTAGCTCTTCTAGTAACTAGAAGTTACTAGAAGTAACTCTCCGTTACATCCTGGGCATGATGTGCTGTGGTATGGAATACCTCTTTGGCTAGTTTGGGTCAGGTGTCAGGTGTCAGGTGTCTCTGCTTCCTCCCGGCTTTACCTCCTCCCTGGCGGAGCATGAGGCTCAGAAAGTCCTTGGTCAGACTAAAACATTTGTGTTATCAGCTCTGTTCCCAGGCTGAAAGTCAAAACACAGCGCTGCACCAGCTACTAGGAAGGAGAAAAATGACTGCTACTGCTGAACCCAGGACACAAAGTAACACAATCTTCATGACTGAAGTGCGCCTGGTTTCCATCTCTGATAGAATGATGAAGCTTTGTGGAATGTTGACCATGTTTCTAAATATGGAGGGTTAGTCAGAAACTCTCACAGAGTATCTGATTCACTTATGAGCACATTGTTCACTTCAAAGTGAAATGGTAAGTTTACTTCAAGCACTGTATTTACACTGAACCCCATGCTATGTCTGAAGAGATTGTCACATCCAATCTTTGAAAGCTGAAACAGAATATGGAAGAGGTCTTGGAGTTTTTAATGTTGCCTAGTGTTTTAACTTCATTTTTATGTTCAGGAATGTTAATTGGACCCACACAAACAATCTCACATGCAGTATCCTGGCTTTTTTCCCCTCTTAATTTCTATCATTTATTGAGCCTTTTTATAACCTGTCCTGCCATTTTACATTTCACAAATGAAAAGTAGTGCAATGCAAATCCTACTGAACTGATAGGAGCTAGAACTAGTAGAGTCAGTCTACATTGACTTCCTTGTCCCCAGAACAAAGCTACAAGTGCCAACTGAGAAATCTGTACTAAACTCTCTTCTAGTAGAGACAACTCTAGTTAGGATCTCTGCACAGCAGCAAACAATGCAGTTTCTAGCTCATAACTATCTCCACGTAAAAATCTTATCAATGTTTATCCAATAGCTATTTAGATTAAAAAATACATTATTATAATGTTAAAAATCCGCAGGTTAATGAATATTATTCTCTCTCCAAAGACGGTGCAAGTGGAACCAGGGATAACATCATCAGAAAGTTTTTGGACAAACTGGAATAGGAAGGAGATATGATTTCATTCAAACTCATTAAACATTTTTATAAAGACCAGTTACAGATCTCCTTTGTTCTCTTTATGTAACCTTCTTAGTTACTTTAAAGAACAAAGTAGGTTTTGGTGTTTTGTAAATATTCTTTCATACATATCTAATGTATATTGATTAAGAAGGGGTCATTCTATTTGTGAAATACACTGTTTTACAGATAGGCTAAAATTACTTTGCCTTTAAATACTATTCTGCTACATTTCTGTCTCCAAAGAGATCATTGAAATTCCAAAATCCTGTTGGGACACAAGTGCAAAATAACTCTTGGGTATATGAAATATAGATGAAACTTTAGATTCTCAGAGAAGGCAAAGAGAAACAAATGTAAAATTTTGCAAGTGGAAGATGTGTTTTGAATTGGGCCAACATAGATTTTTCAGCATCAACATTCTCCTTGAGGAGGGAAAAAAGTGTAATTGCAAGGGCATCCCAAATGGGCCCCAGATGATCCGTTAAGCAGCTGAATCCATTTGCTTCTAACACTGGCGAGAGAAGCTTCCTGCTGTTCTGTCTTGCCTGTTAAAGCCTGCTGGCTCCAGGATGAAACCAAGATACTTTGCCCTTTATCTTTTTTAGGAGCACATTTCATCAAGTAGATATCCCAAGAAAAGCCATAAAGCTGTATGTTAAGAAATACAGGAAATCCACACTTCCTGTCAGGGTAGACTCAAAGTTTTCAGAATTTTTTCTTACTTGGGACAGAATAGGCTGCCAAACAGCCAACTCAGGCATCTAGGACAGACTTCACCAGTGCACAGAATATCACAGCTTTCTGAAACCTTTAGTTTCTCATTCTTTCTGTGCCTTCAGAAGCCTTTTCACCACTTCTGAAGCCCTGAAAAAGATATTGATAATTTAAGGTCTCATGTTTTATACAATAAATATAGAGGTAACATAAGGAAACCACAATAGGATTTTGTTCAGAAATATTTTTACCCCTTCTTAGCTTCCAGGTGAGAGTGCTACCTTAGTAGTACACAGAGAAATGGAGACTATGACCCTGAAAAACAATGGGAATGTTCTGCACTTCGGCATAACATGTGAGGCTTTCTACAGTTACAAAGGTTAGATTCAGGGAAAGGGAGCAGCTGTCCTCTGGTACAACTTATTCCTATAAAACACAGAGCACTGACTTCACAGGAGCTGTATGTGCTGAACACCTTTCAGAAGCTGAGTCGTTAAATTCCCTGACAATAGAAGACAGTAATGATTTTAAGCCAAGCAGTTTCTAAACCTGTATTGTGGAGCATTTTATCAGTAATAGTGGAAGGTTACAGGGCAATGCTGGGAAGGTCACAGGTCAAAGCTGTGTCACTTCAGAACTGAAGCATCTCATATCTTGTTTTTCTGAGGCACTAAAGACATAAAAGTACTGCAAGAGAAGAGGAATTACTTTGTAATTTAATTTCAAACCTTATTCAAGTATATAATAAACAGTCATCCTCTTTCAATGTCTTCTCTGGAGTGTGTTTAACAGAGCTGCTCTGTAAGGAATTCCGTAAGGGAAAGTCTTTGCAGCACATGTTCCTGAGAGAGGAAGAGGGACTGCGGAAATGCTCAAATACTTCTGAAATTATTCAGGGTATATATATGTTCTCGTTAAAGGCACAAAACTCAAATTGCTGTGTTCTTCCTTATTTCCATGCTGAACTTAAAAGTTTTTGAGGCAGACAGTATAACCTTGAGTACTACTGAGTATATGTCAGCACATCTAAAGGCTGCTTTGTTATTTCTAGGGAAAGGACAGTATGAGATTTTGCTAAAATAGAGGAAATCAAATAAATGAAAAAGAAAACAAAGAGCTTCTAGTTAATGGAAGTAGATTATAAATCTCCTATGAAAACAGAATTTCTGTTTACTGTTCGTGTGGTGTAACCTGACAACAATAGCAAATTACTTGGCACGTAATGCATTTAACTTGCCTTGAAGATACTACAATCACAAGACAAACTGATTTCATGGGTTATAATTTCAAGAATATAAAAGATACTGCTTAAAAAAGCTCACAGAATTAAATTTTCCTAAATTAGCTGTGATGGCTTCATAAAGATGAGAATTTTGCATGTAAATCTAACCTCAGAGAGAGCTCTTAATATGCTGTAAAGCCACAGAACTTCAGGTAAATCCTCTGAAATTCTGGCTTGTTGGACTGGAAATTTCTACCATGGTAATATTTCTTCCATTTGTTCCATATAGTAATAGAAGGTAAACATCCCAGAATGGCCAGCAATTAACACCTGCTGTGATGTTTCAAATTTCACATATTAAACAGACCTGAGCCAAGACAGTACTTGGAAGATGTAGGTGCTTTGTTATATACGGCTGACGAGTAAATAAGTAGTTCTATTTGAATGCTAGTCTGTATTTGCTTTCCGTGTGTATGAACTTCTGAACTACGGTCTTATCTTAAAATGCATTCATCAAAGGTGTCAAGGTTGTCTCCCTTAAAAAGTATATATATACATATATTTGTATATATATTTACTTACATTTTAAATTATATAAAATTTTGAAATATGACCTAGAACTAAAATGAAAAGGTTTGAAAAACACAATCGTTTAGAAAATTCTATAGCCTAAAGATTCATAGAAAAGATTAAAATAACCACTTTACAGCCTTGTAATTATTAAAATGTGATCATGCGAAGCTTGGAAGATGAATTTATAATAGCATAATTTTACTCTTGCAAATACACTCTCCCACAGATGACTAGGAATTCTTGGTAGAAACTGTAAACTATAAGAAAATTGAGTTCATGAAACTGGGTTCTTTGAGCATGCTTGTGTTTCTTGATATCTCACAAGTTGAACCTGCAGTTACTTAGAATATATTTGCTTTTTCCAGGAAACTGAGTTAGAGGCTGTTTCAGAGATGTGTGGGCCTAATTGCAGAAATTCTTTGCACCTTCTGTCTTCTTCTATTGTACAATATCAGACACAAAGCATTAATTTGAAAAAAAAATTACTGAAGAGGATGATTGCTGTTAAATAAACTATCTATGTGATATGGATTCACAATTCTTGTCCACATGGTAAAACTATCTGAATTAAAGTAATCAAAAGGAAATAGATTTTTCCTTTATACTTTGCTATTCTGTCCAGAGATTGATAGTTTACCAACCACCTGTGCTTCCCAGTACTCCTGGCAATTTTCTGTGATTTAAACCAGAATGCAACTAGGAACATGGAAAGGTTTTGAAGTAAATTTTACTGTGAGAAAATACTGTCACTGAAATATATTACAGTAAAAAGTAAAAATACACCATGCCTTTTGTAGGTACATAAATTGTATGACACAGACAATAAAGAAAAAAAAATCTCTTTAAGCAATGCTATTATATTTGAGATAATGAAAGAATAGAAATACATCTGGTGTGCAAAAATAAAAACTCTATATTCTGCAATTAAATACCTGTATAATTTTATGTAAAATAAACAGTGTGTAACATAGTTTCTGGGGTCAATTTCCAAATCCTACAGCCAAAAATCTAGCACCGCTAGGCAACTGGGTTAGCAATATAAACCGATCTGTAAGTGAAAGTTGCAATGTACATTAGCTGAGAATCTAAAGACTAATGTCATCAACATGTATTTTTTTACAGTTACTGAGTGCATGACTGCATATACATATTCAGATAAAACTAATCTCTTCCCATACAGCTGCATTGGTCTTGAACCAGATCCTCACCTACAGTGGGCCCAAGGTCTTCATTCTCACAGTCCCTGCGTCTACCTTCTAAGACCTGGGTGGTGCAGTCAGAGCCTTTGCCAGTGAAGACCGAGGCAAAGAAGTCATTCAGAACCTCAGCCTTCTCCAAATCCTGCGTAGCCAGTTCTCCCGAAAGCTTCCTCAGGGGGCCTATGTTGTCCCTAGTCTGTTTTTTGTTTGCTACGTACCTGTAGAATCCCTTCCTGTTATCCTTAACATCCCTGGCTAGGTTTAATTCTAACTGGGCCTTAGCCTTCCTAACCTGGTCCCTAGCTTCCCAGACAACATCCCTGTACTCTACCCAGGCCGCCTGTCCTTGCTTCCACCTTTTATAAGCCTCTTTTTTCCTTTGAATTTTCCTCAGCAGCTCCTTATCCATCCAAGGAGGTCTCCTGGCCCTCCTGCTGCACTTCCTTCTAGTTGGGATGCAGCACTCCTGAGCTTGTAGCAGGTGATCCTTGAGTATCAACCAACAGTCTTGGACCCCCCTGCCCTCCAGGGCAATATCCCATGGAACCTTACTAAGCCGGCTTCTGAAGAGGCCAAATTCTGCTCTCTTGAAGCCCAGGGCAGTGAGCTTGCTGCACACTCTTCTCACTCTCCTGGGGATCTCAAATTCGACCATCTCGTGATCGCTGCATCCAAGGCTGCCCTGGAGTACCACATTCTCAACAAGCCTTTCCCTGTTGGTGAGCACAAGGTCAAGCATGGCACCTCTCCTTGTCAGCTCCTCTATTACTTGCAGAAGGAAGTTGTCTTCCACACAATCGAGGAACCTCCTGGATTGCTTGTGCCGTGCAGTGCCATCTTTCCAACAGATGTCAGGGTGGTTGAAGTCACCCATGAGAACAAGGGCCTGCGAGCGTGAGGCTTTTCCTATCTGTCTGTAGAGTGCTTCATCCACAGGTTCTCCTTGATCAGGCGGCCTGTAACAGATCCCCACAGTAATGTCTCCCACGGCTGTTTTCCCGTTAACCCTGACCCACAAACTCTCTATAAGCTGCTCACCTGCCCCCAGACAGAGTTCCATACTCTCCAGTCTATCCAAACCTCGTTTACATCCAGACAGCTTAGAGAGTTGAAGATCTCATCTAACCATAGTTGTACACACTTGTACACACTTAAGTATATTAGTTACTTAAAAATTTTACTATTTATATTGGTAGTTTTTTTTAGTTTTGGAAATATTTTTATTAATTGTGGTGAAAAATATTACAGGCCAACTACTTTTAATGCATCTATTCAAGTGCATCTAGTACAGTGTAGAACTACACAGGCAAAAACCTACTTTTACAGGTTTAGATCTATTTATAATTTATGAAACAAAATAAAATTTGACACAAATATTAGACCACAAATTTTGAAGTATGATATTTAAAACTTTCTAATAAATATAATAATAACTTCTCTTCCTTTTTCTGTGTGTGGTCATGAATTAATACTCTTGGCAATGTTTTAATCCAAAAAAAAGAAAGTATTGAAAATTTCAGAAGAAATTTGTTATGTGCTATTTCTGTCTCCTGTAATAGAAAATGCTGGAAGCTTCCAGGGAAATCTGTGGTTTAAACATTTGCAATGCAGCATAACATGCAAAATATAATGGCTTTGGAACTTGTAGTGACAAAATCATCAAGGAACAGGGAATAACAAGATTTTTAGGAACAGATGTCAGTGAATGAAAAAGATTTAAAAAAAAAAAAAAAGTAGGAGGAGTCTGTGGTTCCCAAGAAAGCAAAAATAGATAGATTTTCTTTTATGTTTCTGTTTAAAAAAATAATTACGATAAGAAATCCATTGATACAGTCATAAAATATAATTAACTTATTAATAATATTTACTAAGGCATGACATTTCAGTTCTTTCTTGATATACCCCTTAGTTATTTAAATAACTAAAATAAGCCCAGACCTTCCCAAGTTATTGTCTTGGGTTCAGCTGTAACAGTTGTTTTTCTCCTTGCTAGTAGCTGGTGAGGTGCTGTGTTTTGGCTTCAGTCTGAGAGCAATGCTGATAACACACCAATATTTTAGTTGTTGCTAAGTAATGCTTACTCTGAGAGACTTTTCAGTTTCTCATGCTCTTCCAGTGAGGAGAGGCATGGGAAGCCGGGAGGAAGCAGAGACAGGACACCTGACCCAAACTAGCCAAAGAGGTATTCCATATGACAACACATCATGCCCAGCATTTAAACTAGTCATCCAAAAGGCCTAGATTGCTGCTCGTGTTGGGCTGCCGGTGGTGAGTGGTTGTATTCTGTTCCCTTGTTATTTCGCTTATCATTATTATTATTGGTGGTAGCAGTAGTGGTTTTGTGTTATACCTTAGTCACTGGACTGCTTTTATCTCAAACCATGGGAGTTACATCCTTTTGATTCTCCTCCCCACCCCTCTGGGAGCTGGGGGGAATAAGCAGGGAAGTGAGCAAGTGGCTCTGTGGTTCTGAGTTACTAGCTGGGCTTAAACCATGACAGGTATCAAAAGAGCATTAGACAGCCACTCGCTAGCTTGTTACGTGGGATGTAAAAATCATGGCAGTCAGGTGAAGTTCCCGATGACTGGAAAAAGGGAAATATAACCCCCATTTTCAAGAAGGGGAAAATGGAAGACCCGGGGAATTACAGACCAGTCAGTCTCACCTCTGTGCCTGGCAAAATCTTGGAGCAGCTTCTCCTGGAAGGCATGCTAAGGCGCATGAAAAACAACAAGGTGCTTGGTGACAGCCAGCATGGCTTCACTAAGGGGAAATCCTGCCTGACCAATTTGGTGGCCTTCTATGATGGGGCTATGGAACTGATGGACAAGGGTAAAGCAGTTGATGTCATCTACCTGGACTTGTGCAAAGCGTTTGACACTGTCCCACATGACATCCTTCTCTCTAAATTGGAGAGATATCAATTTGATAGATGGACCACTCGGTGGATAAAGAACTGGCTGGATGGCCTCACACATTGACACGTTGTGGTCAATGGCTCGATGTCTGACTGGAGACTGGTAACAAGTGGTGTGCCTCAGGGATCGGTATTGGAAGCGGTCTTGTTTAACATCTTCGTCGCTGACATGGACAGTGGGATTGAGTGCGCCCTCAGCAAGTTTGCCGATGACACCAAGCTGTGTGGTCCGGTTGATACGCTGGAGGGAAGGGATGCCATCCAGAGGGACCTCGACATACGCTTGTGAGGTGGGCTGATGCCAACCTTATGAAGTTCAACCACGACAAGTGCAAGGTCCTACACCTGGGTCGGAGCAATCCCAGGCACAGCTACAGACTGGGCAAAGAAGAGATTCAGAGAAGCCCTGCAGAGAAGGACTTGGGGGTGTTGGTTGATGAGAAAATGAACATGAGCCATCTTCAGTGTGTGCTCGCAGCCCAGAAAGCCAACCGTATCCTGGGCTGCATCAAAAGGAGCGTGACCAACAGGTCGAAGGAGGTGATCCTGCCCCTCTACTCTGCTCTCTTGAGACCTCACTTGGAGTATTGTGTGCAGTTCTGGTGTCCTCAACATAAAAAGGGCATGGAACTGCTGGAACAAGTCCAGAGGAGGGCCACGAGGATGATCAGGGGACTGGAGCACCTCCCGTATGAAGACAGGCTGAGGGAGTTGGGGCTGTTCAGCCTGGAGAAGAGAAGGCTGCGTGGGGACCTAATAGCAGCCTTCCAGTACCTGAAGGGGGCCTATAGGGATGCTGGGGAGGGTCTCTTTGTCAGGGACTGTAGTGACATGACAAGGGGTAATGGGTTAAAACTTAAACAGGGGAAGTTTAGATTGGATATAAGGAGGAAATTCTTTCCTGTTAGGGTGGTGGGGCACTGGAATCGGTTGCCCAAGGAAGCTGTGAATGCTCCATCCCTGGCAGTGTTCAAGGCCAGGTTGGATGAAGCCTTGTGTGGGATGGTTTAGTGTGAGGTGTCCCTGCCCATGGCAGGGGGGTTGGAACTAGATAACCTTGAGGTCCTTTCCAACCCTAACTATTTTATGATTCTATGTTGCTACAGCCATAGTTCCATTTTCCTGGTGGGGAAAAAGAAGCCAAGAAACATTTCTGAGATTTAAAAGACACACAGTAGATCACTAAGCCAATGAGCATTGTGAAAATACAAAAGTTTTGGACAGAACAATATTAAAAAAGATCAGAAAAAAATCTTTTACCTCTGGCTGACACAAAAGTCAATTCCACAGCATAAAAACTGAAGCCATTTAAGGGTGTTTTCAAGATTCGTTCGTCAGGTCTTGCTTTGGTATGGAGATGAAAACCTTAGCTGGGAAACAGTAAGATTATTCAGGATCAGCAATACAGCAATATCAATTGCAGCAATTGAAATGGTGCCTCCTACAACAAGGCAGTTTAAAATTATATAAAAAGAAGAGAAAAAAAAAACCCAACTTTTGTTTTCTGGTCTGATAACTCAGACATTTGCTCTAGATTCTGCTTCCAATTTACTTATTTGAAATTACACTGGATGGAAAATAAATAAGGCTGGAAAGCAAGGCCTAAAACATTATTGAAATCTTGATTTATATCTCAATATGTAACATTTTTTTTATTTCCTGGGCTTCTGAGATGTTGAAAAGAGGTTACAACTCTATGTCTTAGGAAATGCAGGACCAACTAAGAAGGGACAAAAACACAGAAAGAGTATTTTCCTTAGGTGCCAACATTTTCAGTTCATTGGAGCATACTGACTTATCCTCTAGTGTGTCCCTAATTTCATGGCTGTATGATAGTTAGTTAATTGTTTTACCCCATATTTTTACCAACCAGCACTTTAAAAAATAATATATTATAATGATTATATATCACTTCTTTGGCAATCTGGAAAATGTAAACTAGCTAGTAATATTTATGCCTCAAAATTCTTAGGAGTCTCAGAAGTCAAGCTCTGGAATCACTGTGAAGAATGAAAACACTTATGAAAATAAAGAGTATAAATAATTTAGAGAAAGAGCAAGAAAAATTGTAGAAACAACAGGGAATGAGTTTATGTGTACTGTAAAGTTAAAACATGTAAAATCTTCTCCCAGTTTTCACTTTAGTGTGTCTTATTTCTAAGTGTAACATCAAAACAGAAGCAAAGGTGCTGAAGACTGAAGACTTGATATCAGGGTGAAGTGGTTCATCAAGTGAGTCTTAGTTCTGATTAACAATTACAGACTGCAGAGAAAAACTAATTGCCTACTTGATTAAGAGCAGCTATCAAGTAGGTTCAAGTTCAAAATTGAGTTTTCTGCTAAAAAAGTAGACACTGAAAAGGGCTCTGGAGTTGAATAGTAGTGGCTCAGGAGTACTCTTTGAATAAGAGAAAAAAGGATTGGTCTTTTTTTTTACTAAGAATCACACAAGTGTATTATGCTTTTTATTTCACTTCTATACAGCCCAATTCTCCAAGTTAAATTCTTTGCATACATTTTCTACTTCAGTTTCTTTGCAAATAAACTACATTGTGGAATTCTCAGAGTAAGATGTGATGAAATTCAATGAAGGAAGAAATTAGGACATGGATAGCAAACAAAAACGGAGAGCTAAAGGGACCTCACAAGGTTGGTTACTGGGTGACAAGTAACCTGTGACATGGTGTACAAAAGGATCAGAGTAAAATTGACTTCTTCTAAATTAGAATTTAGTCTAAACATGCTAGTCACTAGGCTACACATTGTGACTCCAAATGTGTGATCATAATATGTTGTATTAGTTGGCTCTAAAAGTACTTGTCAGTCTTGTTTTGAAAATGTGTTAATGAGGAGATTTTTGTGTCAGGCAGATAGAAAATTACTTAAAAAAAAATAAAAATCCTCTATAGACATGTGCTCTGTGAATCAAACTGAAAACTGTTCAATAAGTGATGACCCTGCTCATTACTTCCTTTCAGCTGTTGGATAGAGACCTCACAGTGCAGATGCTTTAAATAATCTTTTGCACCTTCCTACACCACTTCACTACTAAGTGAGAGATTAAGTCTGATTACCTATAGTATTAACTTAACCTGAACTGATTCTGTATTGAGACAGAGAAGTAGTGCTGAGACAATTAACTACAATGTTTAACTTGCAAGGCAGTAACCTCAGTTTATGGTTAGTTAATAGACTTAAAAATAGTGGATTCTTTACTCCGCATACATATAAAACTTTATATGTCTTTTCCTTGCTTTTTTCTATTTTCATTAGATCATAAACTGCCACATAACTATAATACATGAATTATTAACGAGAACTATTTCAGAGAAACAATGAATAGAAATATTTTATTTTAGAGTTTTCTTTTTGAAATTAGAAATACAATATCAGCATGCTAACATAAAACAGAGGAACTGCAAATATCAGCTCTGAAAAGAGAACCATTCAAGTCTGGTCAGAAAAGATATAAACATATAAAATTCCAACACTTTCACTGTCAGGTTTCCAAGAGATAATTTATTTGATAATAATTAATCCATTATTTTTTCTTTTAAATAATTCAGTATGAGAAGCAAAAAAAAAGTAACATGTTCAAATGCTACTGTTCAGAATTTTTATATTTCAGCTGTCCAAAGGCTAATAAAAAATCCATTAAAATAAGTAGATTAATTACTATTAACTCTGGTGAGCTCTAAACTAGGTCTCCAGCAGTGCCCCACAAATATGATCTGATTTTTAGGTCTACTCAGTCCTCATATTCCTTCTCTGGGGTGGCAGGCACCTTGTGAACCTTCGCCTGCCTGATGTGTTTTTCTAGCAGTCTCACTGAACTTCCTGTGTGGAAATGTTATGTGGACAAATGTTTCCTTCTCATGCTAATGCATCAGTACTTAAAAAGTTATAATTAAACCTTAAAGCTGGTATCTTTTCAAGATTTAGTATCTTTGACATAATAACAAGCTTGAGTATCCATGTAGATGAAGAAGTATCAGTGTTTAAACAGATGTCAGTAATTTTTAGGAAATGGAACTAGATTTGCAGATGATGATGACTGAAGAGTTTAAAAATTGCTCTGTTGCAGTAACAAAAAATAGCATGTGAGAAAAACCAGATTGCATTGGAGCAAAAGATACTTTAAAGTTAAGATTAAGAAATTAAAAACAAGCTGCATCTCAAGGTCCAGATTTTTTTTCTAAGCTCAGGATTGGAAGCTGATTAACCGACACTCATTTTTTTCCCCAGAAAGATCTAACTTCACAAAGCAGAATTTAATGTAGCCATTCTATCCAGGCACAGACATCCTTAAACAAACCTTAGCAGGCTGCTCATTTTTTGGAACTGATGTGTTCTTAGAGCACTAAAATATTCAAGTAAGTTCCCAGTGAGTTACCTGAGAGATGGAGCAGGCCCAAAGCAAGTATAAATTGGTATATTTTGTTCTTTCTGTATCATAACTACAGTCCTAGCCCCAGTTACTGTTTTTACCACAAGAAAAAACTAGAAAAGAAGAAAATCAAAACTGTCTTTTGAGGCCATTTCTTAATGATTTCATCATTCTTTTAATACTCGATTCTTTTTGTTGACTCTAACTGCCAGATTCATAGTCAACATGTTGAAGACCTTTCCAGTTTCATTTTTCTTAATACGAAGTAAATGGCAACAAATGCCAGTAAAAAGGGGCAACAAAGGAAACATACCCTATAGCCGGGCCCAGGGAACCACGTGCCTATGAGCAAGTACATCCTTCACTTATGGTGAATACCTTCCTTGTGGAATGTCCCTGATTAGCAGTAGCTGGGACATGAAGTCATGTGGTGAAATATAGGTCCTACTATAATACAACACAAATGTACAAGAAATGTGAGGGGTTACCTCTTGTGAACTAAAGGCAAATCTACTGAGAAATGGCCTGTGTGATAACTACATGGTGTTAACAGGCTGTTGAAGAAGCTGGAGACAGCTACAGAGCAGCCACTGGAAGGTTAGTTAGAATTTTTAGTTTGGTGTGGCTAAACTACAGGGTTTGATTTGGACAAGATTCTACAGTCACATCACTTCTATTGAACTTATATCTGGTCCATCTGGTCCATTACTTTGATTTGATTAAGAATTGTAAAAAATCCTTTTGGGTTTCTATGCAGAGTAATAAGTTTTCCTAACCTTTGTCTCATTTCTTCTTTTGTGCAAAAACATATTGTGCACTATAAGCTGGCAACAAGACCCTAGTCATCCCTTGTTGGCAACTGGATTTTAAAAGTATTTTTAGCACTTGAAGTATATAGTTATGAACTAATTTCCTACAAACTTTAAATATAAAACTTGTTCCTTGAAGCTAAGCACATATAAAGAGCTATTTGCCAAAATATCCATCAATTCACTTATAGTTATTGATAGAGTGAATGTGTTGAAAGTCTCTTTCTTGCAGAAGACAGCAAATAAATATATATGGTTATTTTTTTCTGACAATGGATTATTTCACCTTAAGCTACATATAAAGTCTGTTTTAATTTCTTTTCTATAAATCACCTTAGCTGTGTTGAGCGCAAGAGCTAAACACATACGACAATTGTATAATGCAACAGCTTTAAGACTGCGGTTGCTGGGCAACATCACATTGTTTCATCCAAAGCGATATTTCAATCATTACAACAATAGAAAATTTTCAACAGATTGCCATCTTTCTTCAGGATGTTTCAAGATATTGTTAATTGAAGCCAACTGCTTAATACTATGGATAGTTGATTCTGTAATGTTATAGAAATAAGAAACCTATAGGCAGTAATAAATTGAAACTTGTTATAGAAACTTACCAGAAGAGGTAATAACCTTATCTGACCTACCACAGTTGTGGTACTTTTTGAAGGGAGTTTTGGAGCATAATGTGACAAGCTCCATGTGGTACCATTTCACTGGTTGGAGGTAAAGAATTTGTGAAACATTTAAAATTAGTGTATTCATATGTATCTTTTTAAAATACAACAAAAAATAAAACTGTCAGACTAAGTTACACCCTTAACCATATGTAATAATACCACAATCAGCGGGCTTGCATGGATGCAGCTGAAAGAAAATTTTGAAGATGAAAAGTTTCAGATGCTTTAATTTTCATGGGAATAAAACATGTTAGATGAGTTTGGAGAAGTTCCATGTTCAATGCACCATAATTTGTCTGACCTGCATAGAAGGTTTTCTTGATTGAGTGTGTGGTGATGCCTGGAAAAAAGGAAATATAATCCCCATTTTCAAGAAAGGGAATATGGAAGACCCAGGGAATTACAGACAAATCAATCTCACCTCTGTGCCTGACAAGATCATAGAGCAAATTCTTCTGAAAACCATGCTACCGCACATGAAAAACAACAAGGTGCTTGGTGACAGCCAGTATAGCTTCACTAAGGGGAAATCCTGCCTGACCAATTTGGTGGCCTTCTATGATGGGGCTACAGAACTGATGGACAAGGGTAGGGCAGCTGATGTCATCTACCTGGACTTGTGCAAAGTGTTCGACACTGTCCCACAAGACATCTTTGTCTCTAAATTGGGGAGACATCAATTTGATGGATAGACTACTCAGAAGATAAAGAATTGTCTGGATGGCCACATGCAGAAAGTTGTGGTCAACGGCTCAATGTCCAGTTGGAGATGACTAATGACTGCTGTCCCTAAGGAGTCTGTGGTGAGACTGATCCTGTCCAACATCTTCGTCGCTGACATGGACAGTGGGATTGAGTGCACCCTCAGCAAGTTTGCCAGTGACACCAAGCTGTGTGGTTCGGTTGATACGCTGGAGGGAAGGAATGCCATCCAGAGGGACCTTGACACGCTTGTGAGGTGGGCTGTTGGCAACCTTATGAAATTTACCCATGCCAAGTGCAAGGTCCTACACCTAGGTCAGAGCAATCCCAGGCACAGCTACAGATTGTGCAGAGAAGAGATTCAGAGCAGCCCTGCGGAGAAGGACTTGGGAATGCTGGTTGATGAGAAAATTAACATGAGCCGGCAGTGTGCACTCGCAGCCCAGGAAACCAGCCATATCCAAGGGTGCATCAAAAGGAGCATGACCAGCAGGTCGAAGGAGGTGATCCTGCCCCTCTACTCTGCTCTCTTGAGACTCCACCTGGAGTACTGTGTGCAGTTCTGGTGTCCTCAACATAAAAAGGACATGGAACTGTTGGAACAAGTTCAGAAGATAAAGGGGCTGGAACATTTCCCATACGAAGACAGGCTAAGAAGATTGGGGCTGTTCAGCCTGGAGAAGAGAAGGCTGCGTGGAGACCTCATAGCAGCCTTCCAGTATCTGAAGGGAGCTTACAAAGATGCTGGAGAGGGATAGTCAGCAACTGTAGTGATAGGACAAGGGGTAATGGATTTAAACAAAGACTTAGGTTAGGTATAGGGAAGAAATTATTTACTGTGAAAGTGGTGAGGCACTGTAACAGGCTGCCCAAGGATGTTGTGAATGTTCCATCTCTGGGGGTATTCAAGGCCAGGTTGTACAGAGCCTTGAGCAACCTGGTCTAGTGGGCATATCCCTGATCATGGCAAAAAGATGGGAACTAGATGATGTTAAGGTCCTTTCCAACCCAAACCATTTTATGATTCTATGATTGTGTGTGTCATGGAAATGCATTGTTTCGATACAGGACATTATTTTAAAATATTTTATGAGAGCATGGAATCCTACTGAAATAGTCCATGAAGAATATCGTGGAACAATTATGAAGGTATCTAAAGACACCACTGTATCAAGGCTCAAGATAAAAATACAGCGTCTATCATTTAATGGAAAGAATACTCACAGAACTTAGGTAACCCCATCTTGAGAGACTCAATAAATAATGTTGTTAAAAAGTTCATACTAAATGACTGGTAGATAAGGCATGTACACTTCTTCTATGCCCTGAGAAGCCAGGGCCTTCTATGAAAATTGTAGAGTCCCTGAAGACCTTCTTTGGCAGGTGGTAAGAAAACCCTAACTTATGCATTACGTATGTGTTCTGTGATGGTCTTGCTCTTGCAGTTCCTCACAAATTCCTTAGAATATACCACAAATAACATGTTCACAGAAGATGTGAATAAAACTCTTATTGCATTATTGGTCTAGCTCTTGGATATTATTTTTGTACAACTTGACTGGGTATTTCATATATTTGTATATGTCTATACACTCATACGCATACGTGTGTGTGTTTTTCTCACTTGTTTCCTTTTTAGTGGGAAGTTTGTGTATATTCATAACAGAGCACAGATCAGTGCTTTGCTCCTCTTGTGTGATTAGTGTAACTTCATGAAACCCATCTAGGAAACAAACCTGAACATTTGCATACATATGGGTATAAATAACATGTTGATACAAAACTGATTAATAATTGCATTTAGAAGGCCATAATTAACTGCATTTACATTTTGGTGCCAGTGGCAAAAGGAGAAAATGAATATTTATCATTCCTTCATTGAATTAATTTGAAAAAGCAACTGAATTCGTGCTTTATGTACAGTATTTTTGCATGCTTTAGCACTGTAAAGCTGTTCCTTTTCCCCTTTATAATGATCACAAGGATCATATAGCATTAGAAGATTCTCTTTGAAATGGCATTATTTCTTTGTGTTAGCAACATAAGAAAACATGCAGTTTGCAGAGGAGGTAAGTCATGTGCATTTCCTTCAGCAGGTAAAGTGCCTGGCAACTGTAGATCATATTCAGAAGCAAATGGTAGTTCTGGTAAATGTAATTCTAGTACTCTAAACAATGTGTAGGCTCACAACTTTAAACAGTTTATCCTCACTGGAGCTATTTAGGAGAATCTGCTTTTTTCTACATAGCTAACTAAACATTGAGTTAGTAAGATAATTCTTATGTGCTTGGGAAAAACATAATAATAAAAAAAAGACCTTGAAAAAGACAACACTACATCACCTTTCATTAGCAAAAATAATAAGAGAAATACTGGAAGTCA
The DNA here is from genome assembly GCF_037157495.1 of Lathamus discolor. Classification (NCBI taxonomy): domain Eukaryota; kingdom Metazoa; phylum Chordata; class Aves; order Psittaciformes; family Psittacidae; genus Lathamus; species Lathamus discolor. The sequence goes on along the minus strand of NC_088884.1, from coordinate 46,141,994 downwards.
GACTTTAGTGTCTCCTGGAATCTCTGTCTGAAAATAACCGGCATAGGCAGTTTCAGATGTGAGAGGATTCAATAAAAATACTCAGGAACCAGATATGAAGAAGAGAAGTAATTTTGAGCAATATATAATCATGAAAATCCGGCTATGTAATGTAATTATCAAATTCATTAAAGCAGAATGAAGAATTGGGAGCTGTACGCCAAAATTCACTCCAAGTTAATGCATTTCAGATATACTTTTTTATTTACTTTTCTTCAGCATAATTGTGATCAAGTTAGCTAGCTCAACAATTGCAGAACAGAAATTTCCAGAGTTTAGCATTACTAACTAAATAAAAATTACTATAGAAATTTCTATATTCAAGACTAGGTAGGTCACTTATGAAAAGAAATCCTTCACCCAGTCACAGAATAGCTGAGGTTGGAATGGACAACTGGAGATCATCTAATCCAATACCGCTGTGAAAGCAGGAACAACTAGAACAGGTTACTTGGAGTTGTGCCCAGCCAGATTTTAAATATCTCTGTTGTGGAAACTTTACAACCTCTCTGGGCAACCTGTTCCAGTATTTGATCACCCTCACTATAAAAAGGACTTTCTTATGTTCAGTGCAGCTGGCTTTCATATATGCCTCACTATCCATGATGCCTCAGTGTCTACTAAATACTTCACCAATTTGTCAGTGAGGAAGTTATGGGAGCCAAGTCAAAGGCTTTAGTAAATTCACAGTAAACAACATCCATGGCTTTTCCTTCATCTACTGAGCCAGTCATGTCATTATAGAAGACAGTCAAGTTGGTAAGACATTATTTCCACTTCATAATCCATGCTGACAGCTTCCAAACACCTTCTTGTCCATCGTATATTTCAAAATGGTTTTCTTGGCTCGTGCCTTTTGATATTTGATTTTACATTATTCAGGTTATTGGGCACTGTTACTACTAGAAAATAAGTAAATCCTTTTTCTTGCAAGAGCAATTTAACAAAACAGTGAGATATAACAAAATAGCTAGAAACACCACCCCCCCACACACACACACTTACTTTATAGAGTACTTGTTTAGATCAAATAGAAAAGATTATGTTGCGTCCAAAAGGTGTGAGATATACCTCTGCATGCTTCATCAAATTAGACCATACTGAAACATCTGCAGATTATAAACTGTAGAGATGTAGAAGATAAAAAATATATATATTTTTTGAGCCAGAGTTTGAACTTGTAGCATTTGTTACTTTTATTTTCTGAGCTGAGACTAGAATGTATTTTTTTTTTAAAGAGTTACATAATAATTTTTTTAAAAGAAGGAAATAAAATATATATGTAAATACTGTAAGGTACTTTTAAATAGCTTGATGTTATTACACAATGGGGTAATGGCTGGACTTGATGATCTTAAATGCCTTTTCCAACCTGGTTGATTCTACTGTTCTAAAGCGACAAGAGCAAATGCGAGGTCAAAACACCTAAAGAAAGACTTTCAGAGAGTGAAATATTATCTTTTTTCACCATATTATCTAGTCCAATAAAAGATATTATTTCTTCCAACAAACTTTGCCTGTCTGAAGAACAAATAACTTTGTAGTTAAGATGAATATTGCAATATTTTTGCCTAGGAAAGCCCATCTATTCTGTAGATTTGAAAATTTTACTTGGCAAAACTTTCAAGGTAGAAAACTTTGGCACTGGTGGTGGAATGCAGTTTTAGAAAATGTATGAAAAATGTCTGACTGTAACTGTGTTGCTCTTTATCTGTGGAATTGTGCTCTAGTTCCAATACACTTATTAATTAAGTGCCAGTTTTGCCAAAATGACCATTGCTGTTGGCAACACTGAATCCAAAATGTGCTTGAGAGGTATCCAAATATTTAGACCTACAGATGGTACTTTGGTAGCTTCATTCTAGTTAAAGAATAAGATTTGGCAGTAAAGCAATACACAATATGGATGGGATGTTAAACTTTGCAAAGTCTGCTGCATATTCAGCAGCTAATTTTCATCCAAAGTGTTCTAAATATTGTGCTAAATGAGCCAAGCTCATTCTTTCGTTTGTTCGCTAACCTCCCATAAAGTCAGTGGATTTTGTGTGCAAACATCTGACAACAGAATTTTGGCTTAAATAAGTTTTTGTAGCAGCTAAAAGAGAGCGAATGACCATATAGAATATTTATGGAAGGCATGGCCAGCTTTTCTGCTCAGATGATAGATTCATTGACTAATCCCCTGTTTCATTCTCTTTCTAGAGTGCCAGAAAAGAAAAATCAGTGAAGAATGAAAAGATAGTCAGAGAATCATAGAATCGTAGAATAGATAGGGTTGGAAAGGACCTCAAGATCATCTAGTTCCAACCCCCCTGCCATGGACAGGGACACCTCACACTAAACCATCCCATACAAGGCTTCATCCAACCCGGCCTTGAACACCGCCACGAATGGAGCACTCACAACCTCCCTGGGCAACCTATTCCAGTGTCTCACCACCCTAACAGGAAAGAATTTCCTCCTTATATCCAATCTAAACTTCCCCTGTTTAAGTTTTAACCCGTTACCCCTTGTCCTGTCACTACAGTCCCTGACGAAGAGACCCTCCCCAGCATCCCTATAGGCCTCCTTCAGATACTGGAAGGCTACTATGAGGTCCCCACGCAGCCTTCTCTTCTCCAGGCTGAACAGCCCCAACTTCCTCAGCCTGTCTTCATAGGGGAGGTGCTCCAGTCCCCTGATCATCCTCGTGGCCCTCCTCTGCACTTGTTCCAGCAGTTCCATGTCCTTTTTATGTTGAGGACACCGGAACTGCACACAATACTCCAGGTGAGGTCTCACGAGAGCAGAGTAGAGGGGCAGGATCACCTCCTTCGACCTGCTGGTCATGCTCCTTTTGATGCAGCCCAGGATACGGTTGGCTTTCTGGGCTGCGAGTGCACACTGCAGGCCCATGTTCATTTTCTCATTGACCAGAACCCCCAGGTCCTTCTCTGCAGGGCCGCTCTGAATCTCTTCTTTGCCCAGACTGTAGCTGTGCCTGGGATTGCTCCGACCCAGGTGTAGGACCTTGCACTTGTCGTGGTTGAACTTCATAAGGTTGGCATCAGCCCACCTCACAAGCGTGTCAAGGTCCCTCTGGATGGCATCCCTTCCCTCCAGCGTATCAACCGGACCACACAGCTTGGTGTCATCGGCAAACTTGCTGAGGGCGCATTCAATCCCACTGTCCATGTCAGTGACGAAGATGTTAAACAAGACCGCTCCCAATACCGATCCCTGCGGGACACCACTCGTTACCGGTCTCCAGCCAGACATCAAGCCATTGACCACAACTCTTTGTGTGCGGCCGTCCAGCCAGTTCTTTATCCACCGAGTGGTCCATCCATCAAATTGATATCTCTCCAATTTAGAGAGAAGGATGTCGTGTGGGACAGTGTCAAACGCTTTGCACAAGTCCAGGTAGATGACATCAACTATTTTACCCTTATCCATCAGTTCTCTAGCCCCATCATAGAAGGCCACCAAATTGGTCAGGCAGGATTTCCCCTTAGTGAAGCCATGCTGGCTGTCACCAAGCACCTTGTTGTTTTTCATGTGCCTTAGCATGCCATCCAGGAGAATGCTCCAAGATTTTACCAGGCACAGAGGTGAGACTGACTGGTCTGTAATTCCCCAGGTCTTCCATTTTCCCCTTCTTGAAAATGGGGGTTATATTTCTCTTTTTCCAGTCGTCGGGAACTTCACCTGACTGCCATGATTTTTCAAATACGATGGCCAGTGGCTTAGCAACTTCATTCGCCAGCTCCTTTAGGACCCGCGGATGGATTCCATGAGGTCCCACGGACTTGTGCGCGTTCAGATTTTTAAGGTACATGTTGTGACAAAGAAAGGTGTAACAAAGGAAAATAACATCAGAATTCTTGTCTAAAAGGAAAAAATTGTCTTGAAAGGAAGGATTAAATTATAGCTTAACTGAGCTGAACATGAATGTTGTAAAGTATACAGCATAAACAAAGGATAGCACTTTCTTACTTCTCAGGGGGAAAAAAAGACCCTACTGAAAACCAAAGCAAACAAAATCCAGTCATTTAATTTCAAAAATGCAACAGAGCAATAAGCAAATTAAGGTGAATACAATATCCAATGTCCTTTTGAATCCAATTTTAATACTTCCAAACTTCTGTTGCACAATCCACCAAGTTGGGACTCATATAAATGTATTAGAGAGGAATCAAAACTTTCAACTTGACAAGGTAGAATTAGGATGTTAGTGCATTTCCATTAAATGCACTATTCCATTTCCCTTTCTTTAGAACTGAAGGATATTTAAACTTTTTTTCCTATAACTGGAAGTTATTTTTATTATCTAAACACTTCCCAGGAACTTTCCCAAACCACATTGAAAAATTTATGTCCAGATATCAACTATTTCTTTTCATTACAGAAGAAAGAAATAAAAAAAATGTTATGGGCTTTGCTTTCATCTAAACACCAAAATGTACTAAGTATTGAAAGAAGAAAGATAGTAAAAATGGTGTGCTGTATAAAGAACAGGTATAGAGACTCACCTACGACAGAACACTCTATTTCACCTCTAAAGATGAGTCACTATTCTAGGATGCTTACCAAGTTTTTACAGAGAAGAAAAATATAAATTCCTGAAAAAAATTATATGAGCAAGTGCAAGTAAATAATTACATAATAATGTTACATACATGTTTCTCCAGCCTTGTGGTAGAAATCTAAAGTTTCAGTATGAATACATTTTTGTCCCTAATATAAACTTCACACATTTTCTGAACTGGTCACCAAAGCAAAAATGGTTTTTACTTCTTTTATGAATAGACTCTGTGATGCATTTTGGTTTTATCTTTTGCCATGAGACAATTAGTTTAGGATTTAATGACAGCCTTGTTGATATGAGCTACTTTTTCTCTATGATTACACTCTGAAATAAAACAGATCTGAATTAAGTGGAACTACAGACTAGTGTGCAAATAGGGCCTTGAGTTATTGTACAAGCCATACAGATAGCAGAACAGTCTTTTAAAGGTCTTTTATGTTAGCTTTGGGGTCACATTTTCAGAAAGACTGAATATTCTAAAAACATTTAGTCCCTTTTATATGTTTAGTTAAAGATGAAAGAAGTTTCAAAATTGTTTATTTTTCAAATCAAATGTTTGATTTACTTTAGCCTAGTAATGTATCAAAAGAGACTCAAAGTCAAATCACTGAATCTTACTTTCAAGTAAAGTAGAGGTTGTTAGAGTATATCTGGTAACACTTTAAGCTCTTTTAATAAAATAACAACATTTTCCCATATGGTAATAATCAGTAAGTTATAATGAATAAAAATTCTGTGTTCAGGATAGGAAATTCAGGTAGTATTTAGTTTTTTATTTATGTATTTATGCCATGTTCTAAAATTATATGCCTTTTACAGATGGCAATTTCTATTTGTTTATTGGCTGTTCTATTAACATAAAGCAAGATAAACACAGTTGAAAGGTAAAGAACATTTGCATAGATTTAGGTTGTTTGTTTGTTGTTTTTTTTGCAACCCATCTCTTTGCTGTCACCTGAATAAGCAGGACTGCATTTGACACTTAGAAACAGATCACTGACATTCTATTGCTGCACTTGCACTTACTGTCAAACACTCTCCAGAAGAGATGTTTATGGTGTGTTTCATGTAAAGAAGTGAGCCAGGAAAGCAGGGGGAAAAAAATGACAACAGAGAAATAAAAACATTCATCTTCTGTTATTTAATTAACATGTTACATTAATTCAGGTGGTTAAAAATACTCAATGAAAGCCATATTTTTAAAATGAGGAGGTGTTATTAGTGTCATCACTAAAACCACAAAGGTTAATATGTCTACAGAAATTACTGATTGTATTAAGTATTTCAATGTAGACAACATAAATGCTCTTAGCATACCTTGTTTCAGTATAGAAAACAGTTTATCTTTTACTTGTCTGTGGTTCCAGGGTGAAGCTAACAGAGAGTGAAGCAGAGGTAAAATATTCATGCTGCATGGCATAATTACCGTACTATTCCTAAACAAAGTCCTCTAATTTTTCTGATTTTCCTAATGAGGAAGGATGGATTAAATTATGAATTTGTGCTTGTCACCAGGTTATCTTGTGGCACCATTTTTGGCTTCCCCTGAACTGGGAGCTTAGAGGAGCTAAGTTTTAAATTTTCACTAAAATTTTGTTGCCTGAAAGAGGCAATGAATTTCAGCAAATTCTGAACTTACTGGGAGCTGAAAACTAGAAACTCCTATCTTGAAAAATAGTAAAAATCTTTATTCATATGAAGAAAGTTTTCAAGCTTCCTACCATCAGACAGAAGGAGAGAGCTTAATGGACAAGGATGGATGGAGGGAGGTTCCTCCTCGGAGAGGTAAGCGAAAACCCTCACAATCCCTTCCTCCCTCCCAGTTGCCCTTGAATAACAGGTACGAGGTCTTGGAAATTCAGGGCCAGGTGAATGGAGATGGTGAGGCAAATCTATCTAGTGAGTCACCCAGGGCTAGTCACTCACCCACATACCTCAGAACTTCCACAACCAAGAAGAAAAGAAGAGTAATTGTGGTGGGTGACTCCCTTCTGAGGGGAACAGAAGGGCCCATTTGTCGACCGGATCCACCCCACAGGGAGGTCTGCTGCCTGCCTGGGGCTCGGATTAGAGATGTTAAAAAGAAGCTCTCTGAACTGGTGCAGCCGTCTGACTACTACCCACTGCTGGTTTTTCAGGTTGGCAGTGACGAAATTATTACGAGGAACGTAAGGGCAATGAAGAGAGACTACAGGGCCCTGGGACGGCTGGTTAAAGGGTCTGGAGCGCAAGGTGTTTGCCTCCATACCTGTTGCAAGCGAGGGTGAAGGGATATATAAGAAGACTCTGCAGGTTAATGTATGGCTACGTGACTGGTGCCAAAGGCAGGGGTTTGGGTTTTTCAGTCACGGGCTGCTGTATGGGACACCTGGTTTGCTGGTGACAGGCGGGATACACCAGTCCCAGAGAAGAAAAAGGGTTTTGGGGCAGGAGTTAGCAGGGCTTATTGACAGGGCTTTAAACTAGTTATGAAGGGGGGAGGGGATTTAACAGGGCCTGTTGGGGACAAGCCCAAGAGGAACATGCTAGGGATTGAAGGATGGCGGGCTAAGGAGGACTATCAATCTCTTGTTTCACTTGTGGGAAAGGATAGCTTTTTAGACCCTGTCCCGCAGGGGAAAAAGGGTACTAGGACTGGCTCCCTGAAATGCCTGTACACCAATGCACGCAGCATGGGGAATAAACAGGAGGAGTTAGAAGTCTGTGTGCGGGCTAAAGGTTATGATCTAGTGGCGATTACAGAGACATGGTGGGACAGTTCACATGACTGGAATGTGGTCATGGATGGCTATGTCCTTTTTAGGAAAGATAGGTCAGCGAAGCGAGGTGGTGGAGTGGCTCTTTACGTGAGAGAGCAACTAGAATGTATTGAGTTCTGTCCGGGGTCGGATGAGGAGCAAGTGGAATGTCTGTGGGTACGAATCAAGGGGCTGACTGGCACGGGTGATACAGTTGTGGGGGTCTATTACAGACCTCCTGATCAGGACGAAGGAGTTGATGAGGCTTTCTACAGGCAACTGGAAGTAGCCTCGCGACTACATGCCTTAGTCGTCGTGGGGGACTTTAATTACCCCGATATTTGCTGGAAGACTCACACAGCCAGTCATTCACAGTCTAGGAGGTTCCTCGAGTGCATTGATGATAATTTCTTAATGCAAATGGTGGACGTACCAACTAGGGGAGCAGCGCTGCTAGATTTAGTACTCGCCAACAAGGAGGGTTTGGTCGAAGTGGTGACGGTCAATGGCAGCCTTGGCTGCAGTGACCATGAGATGGTGGAGTTTAGGATCCTGTGTGGGAGGAATAGAATACCTAGCAAAGCCACAGTTCTGGATTTCCGAAGGGCCAACTTTGGCCTCTTCAGTCAACTGCTAAGGGAAGTCTCATGGGAAAGTGTACTAGGCGGTAAAGGGGCTCAAGATAGTTGGTTAGCATTCAAGGACCGCTTCTTCCAAGCTCAGGATCGGAGCGTCCCAATAAGTAGGAAGTCAAGTAAGGGATCTAGGAGACCGGCGTGGTTAAACAAGGAGCTGCTGGGCAAACTCAAGTGGAAAAGGAGAATCTATGGATTATGGAAGGAGGGGCTGGCCGCTTGGGAGGAATATAGGACAGTTGTTAGAGGATGTAGGGAGGCAACTAGGACAGCTAAGGCCTCCTTGGAACTCAATCTTGCTAGTCGGGTTAAAGACAATAGAAAGGGCTTCTTCAAATACATAGCAAATAAAACTAACACAAGAGGCAATATAGGCCCACTGCTGAACGAAGTGGGTACCCTGGAGACAGAGGATATAAAGAAGGCAGAGGTGCTGAATGCCTTCTTTGCCTCTGTCTTTACTCCTGCAGACTCTCCCCGAGGGCCCCGGATTTCTATAGCCCCAGAAGGAGTCAGGACAAAGGAGGAGTTTGCTTTGGTAGATGAGGATTGGGTTAGGGATCAGCTATGCAATCTGGACATCTGTAAATCGATGGGTCCGGATGGAATGCACCCACGGGTGCTGAGGGAGCTGGCGGAGGTCATTGCTAGGCCACTTTCCATCATCTTTGGTAAGTCGTGGGAAACGGGCGAGGTGCCTGAGGATTGGCGGATGGCAAAGGTCACACCAATCTATAAGAAGGGCAAGAAGGAGGACCCGGGTAATTATAGACCGGTCAGCCTTACCTCCATCCCTGGAAAGGTGATGGAACAACTTATTCTTGACTCCATCACTAGGCATATCAAGGATGAGGGGGTCATTAAGAACAGCCAACATGGTTTTATGAGGGGGAAGTCATGTATGACCAACCTTATAGCCTTCTATGAGGAAGTGACTAGGTGGAGGGATGATGGTAGAGCGGTAGATGTAGTTTTTCTTGATTTCAGTAAGGCATTTGATACTGTCTCCCACAGCATCCTCATAGATAAGCTAAGGAAGTGTGGGCTTGACGATCAAGTAGTGAGGTGGATCGAGAACTGGTTGAAAGGAAGAAGGCAGAGAGTTGTGGTCAATGGCGCAGAATCTAGCTGGAGGTCTGTGACTAGTGGAGTTCCTCAGGGGTCGGTGCTGGGACCGGTGCTGTTTAATATTTTCATCGATGACCTGGATGAGGGAACTGAGTGCACCCTCAGCAAGTTTGCTGATGACACAAAACTGGGAGGAGTGGCTGACACACCAGAGGACTGTGCTGCCATTCAGCGAGACCTGGACAGGCTGGAGAGTTGGGCGGGGAGAAACTTGATGAAATTTAACAAGGGCAAGTGTAGAGTCTTGCATCTGGGGAAGAACAACCCCATGTACCAGTACAGGTTGGGGGTTGACCTGCTGGAAAGTAGTGAAGGGGAAAGGGACCTGGGGGTCCTGGTGGATAGGAGGATGACCATGAGCCAGCAATGTGCTCTTGTGGCCAAGAAGGCAAATGGCATCTTAGGGTGCATTAGAAAGGGAGTGGTTAGTAGGTCAAGAGAGGTTCTCCTCCCCCTCTACTCAGCCTTGGTGAGGCCGCATCTGGAATATTGTGTCCAGTTCTGGGCCCCTCAATTCAAGAAGGACAGGGAATTGCTTGAAGGAGTCCAGCGCAGAGCCACAAAGATGATTAAGGGAGTGGAACATCTCCCTTATGAGGAGAGGCTGAGGGAGCTGGGTCTCTTTAGCTTGGAGAAGAGGAGACTGAGGGGTGACCTCATCAATGTTTACAAATATGTAAAGGGTAGGTGTCAGGATGATGGAGCTAGGCTTTTTTCAGTGATATCCAGTGATAGGACAAGGGGCAATGGGTGTAAACTGGAACATAGGAAGTTCCACGTTAACATCAGGAAGAACTTCTTTACTGTAAGAGTGACAGAGCACTGGAACAGGTTGCCCAGGGGGGTTGTGGAGTCTCCTACACTGGAGATATTCAAGGCCCGCCTGGACAAGTTCCTGTGTGATGTACTGTAGGTTACCCTGCTCTTGCAGGGGGGTTGGACTAGATGATCTTTTTAGGTCCCTTCCAACCCTTGGGATTCTGTGATTCTGTGATTCTGTGAATAGAAGCTAGTGATCACAATGGCAGGTCCTTCTCACAGAACTGAAATGCGTGTGTTAGAGACAGCCTTTCAGCTTCCTGTGAAAAGAGAAGCTAGCAGGTACAGTAGCAGCCTAGTTGCTGAGGCACAATCTCGTCTGAATTCTAGGCCATAGAAACAAAGACACTTTACAACTCAAGAAGAACTACTTCAGCGCATGGGCTCAGTTGAAGCTCTAGTGATCAAGATCTTGCTCCTCTAAGTTAGGCTGCTAAGGCAGGTTAACTGCAGGATGATAACAGAGCCAGGCCACAGCTGGGTGTATTGAGTCTTATTCTGAAAGAAAATCTGATCTTTAACCACTTAAAGACATTACCACATAGAGATTAGACATAGCAGGTTCATCTACACTACCAAATAAAATAATCCCAGGATCTTTCTTTGGCTTTTGTCTTCTCCAAAACAAAACGGCCACGTCTAAATTGTTCATTAGGAGTAGTCCAGAACTATTCCCTGGCACTCTCTAGTTTACTAATATAGGCACCTATACTTATAAGAAATCAGTGTAAGTATTAAATTACTTGAGTAATCTCTCCAACAGTTATAGACTGATGCTCAATTGATCTCTTGTGTCTGAGCACATCTGGGAGTATAACATGCCAGTGATGAACACCAAAAGGAATCTTGGTTACAGCCACTCTACAAGTCAGAGAGTTATTTGTACTTAGCTGCTCCCAGACTGAGGTCCAACACATTACTATTATTATTGTTGTTATCATCAATAATAATATTAACAACAGCAATGATGATGATGATGATGATAATAATAATAATAATAATAATAATAATAATAATAATAATAATAATAATAATAATTTGATTGCATAGATATAGCCAATGCCTATGGAAAACTAAAGTGCTATAGACAACAATCCTGAAGACAGTTTCGATGGTAATAAGTTAGTGTCAGGGAATGTTCCAGGCTCAGAAACTTGATTGTTATCACTATTAAATTGCCAAGACAGTTCCTAAACCAGTTTTAGCCCATACCAGGCTTTGATGCAAAGAGTTCCCAGGCAGAGCTCAAGGGTTAGTATGGGTCAGGGACTAACTATTCCCAACAGGCAGTTTAATGTTTTACAGGGAAGAGATCTTTATGACATAGATGTTTGCCTGTCTGTGATGAGTGACATCAGTGCCACTCTACAGTCTCAGACATGGAATTTACTAATTAAGGCAGAGCTAAATGTGTCCCTTTACTTGGGAAGTTTCTGAGGGTCATGAAATGTGTATAGTCGTTTTACAGCACAGTTTACTGCTGAGTTCAAAAGAGAGAACATCTTAGTAGGAAATCAGATGTATATCAAAAAACACTGAGCAATTATGAGACAGAGGGAAGTTTTTGTGCTTTCTTGGTCCCCGGGTTGATTTAATTCAGTACTCAGAAGTGGTGCATGCCACATGAAAATGGATCCTTGATCACCATGACTACTAAGAATGATATTTTTCATACTCATCCCACAACCCCCATAAAGACCTGAAGGTTTTGTCAAGCCAGGAGAATGTGCATTTAACTGAAAAGTAAATTATGCTGTTTATAGAGCCTCTCATTACTTAATTCCTGATATTTCCTGAAGAAAACAATATATTTTCCTCCATAATAAGTAGTGTCTTCTGTCAGTTTAATGTGCTTTAGAGCATTTAGGAAGGAGTATAAGAAAAATATCCAGAGCCTAGAAATGATTAGATATAGACTAAAGTAGGATAAGGATAATTATAAAGGATGATTCCTTTCTCTGTCATCCTGATATACATTGATGCTGAGCTCCTGAAGACAATGAAGCCACTTGATATTATATTAGTTAAACGAGGAGCACAATCCAGCTGGCAGCCCAATGTTGGGCAAATGCTGCTATGTGGTACTCAGTTGGGACGCCTGAGTCTGTCCTGCTAATGAAAATAAGGACTTAATGAAGAATCTGCTTTGGACCATGCTACAGGTTAAGATGGTAGCCTACTTATGTTGTGGCTAAAGGGACTTATGGAAATGACAAAAGGAACTAAACATGACAAGTATGTTTTAAAAAAGGGATTAAAAGGGCTTCTGAACACAAAGAAGAAGCTAATGCAGATTTTCTTAATGTGAGCTTGGTTTATTTATCATGATTCTATCTTATTTTATGCATTAAATATGCATAAAATTTGTGCATATATAATCTGTTTCCATCTTTTTATATACACAGAATATTTATAGATCATTGTACTTACTTTCTATTTGACTGTGTTTTAATTTTTACTTTATATTGGTGTTTAGAGTTTTGCTAAGGCTTTCTGATTAATAACCTATCTGCAAGAATAAATTACATTTTCTTACATTTGGGCTTCATTTCTAACAGCTATGTTATATCTAGTTTTTTTTTAAATAGCAAACCAAACAAATTATATTCTAGAACTTAACACATACCACTGGGAGAGTCAGATACAACAGTAGGTAACATAGCTGTATTGCAAGTGTTTTGCCAAGTTTTTTTGTGATCTTCATTATACCTAAAGATGAAAACTAGCAAAAAAATCCCAAACCCAAAGTCTTCAGCAACATTTTTAGACAAGGTGTAATTTCATCAATTTATAGAATCATAGAATCATAGAAAGTTAGGGTTGGAAAGGACCTCAAGATCATCTAGTTCCAACCCCCCTGCCATGGACAGGGACACCTCACACTAAACCATCCCATACAAGGCTTCATCCAACCTGGCCTTGAACACCGCCAGGGATGGAGCACTCACAACCTCCCTGGGCAACTGATCCCAGTGTCTCACCACCCTAACAGGAAAGAATTTCCTCCTTATATCCGATCTAAACTTCCCCTGTTTAAGTTTTAACCCATTACCCCTTGTCCTGTCACTACAGTCCCTGACAAAGAGACCCTCCCCAGCATCCCTATAGGCCCCCTTCAGGTACTGGAAGGCTGCTATGAGGTCCCCACACAGCCTTCTCTTCTCCAGGCTGAACAGCCCCAACTTCCTCAGCCTGTCTTCATAGGGGAGGTGCTCCAGTCCCCTGATCATCCTCGTGGCCCTCCTCTGCACTTGTTCCAGCAGTTCCATCTCCTTTTTGTGTTGAGGACACCAGAAATGCACAGAATACTCCAGCTGAGGTCTCACAAGAGCAGAGTAGAAGGGCAGGATCACCTCCTTCAACCTGTTGGTCACGCTCCTTTTGATGCAGCCCAGGATACGGTTGGCTTTCTGGGCTGCGAGCGCACACTGCTGGCCCATTTTCTCATCGACCAGCACCCCCAAGTCCTTCTCTGCAGGGCCGCTCCGAATCTCTTCTTTGCCTAGTCTGTAGCTGTGCCTGGGATTGCTCCGACCCAGGTGTAGGACCTTGCACTTGGCATGGTTAAACTTCATAAGGTTGTCATCAGCCCACCTCACAAGCGTGTCAAGGTCCCTCTGGATGGCATCCCTTCCCTCCAGCGTATCAACCGGACCACACAGCTTGGTGTCACCGGCAAACTTGCTGAGGGCGCAACAACTAAACAACATACAACTAAAATTATTGATATATGAATTGATAGTGAAAATTTTACATAATATTAAAAAGCAAATAGATTGAACTGAGCTAACTACACAAATATAATTTCATAACTTACATTAAATATAAACTCATGGAAAGAAAATTACAAGCATTTAATAGTTAAGCGTGAAATCAACTTAGCTTCATAGCAATGTCAATAAAGACACATTATTAATTCAAGTTTAGCACTGATAATTATGCATAACTTTTCCAGATAAAGATAAGATTCAGGTGTTTTTCTCACCTCTTATCCATTCTTTTGCCTTGGTACAATTAGTGGTGAAGCTGAACCAGCCTCTGGTTCTCATCTTGAGCAGGTTAATAGGTCTTCAGACTTCATTTACCACTAAGATTTTAGACCATCATGAGTTTAAACATAGGTTCATGCTGACAGTTTAATGGTCAAATAAGCAAAGAGGTAACTCTACTCTTAACATTTAAACCTTCTGTCCTTTCTTCCAGGGCCACAGAAGTGAATTGCAGCGTGGATTTTCTAATGTGTCTTTGAATGTGCACATGTGGCAATGTCTAAAACAGTTGCCTGTGTTTACATTACAGCCCTTTCAAAATATTTTTCTTATCTTTTTATTTTGCATGGCCTCTGTGAGAGAAGAAAGGTAAGCAAAGAGATTCTCCTTTCCTTACCTTTTATCTGGTTAAGTCAACCTTCAAAGTCACATTATAGATCATCTGAGAGGAGAAGAATCTCACACAAGTTAAACATTCAACCTTTTCTTTGGCTTTTGCCAAGAGAGGTGTTTGGAGGTTGTTTTATTTTAATCAGTGTGCCAGACCTGAAAGCATTCACCGTACACCAGCTTTTGCCAACAGCAGGTCAAAGAATTAAATCATTATATTCATGAGACAGAAATGTCATCCCTTCCCGTTACAGAGACCCTTCAGCTTCTAGCCTTATAAACACTTTAACTGGCTCTTTTCCAGCAAAAACACAGTAGTTTCTTGACTTCATTTTAACACATAAAAGTAAAAGAGAAATTTGAAATGTGGATAAAATCCTGTCAATATCAAAGAAGTTAGATTTTTTGATGGTAGAAAACAGAGAAGTTCAGTTTTAAGGTGATAAACAAAATCATTATTTTTAGCTTTTAATAAGCTTCTTTAACACTTGTGAATATCATACAAACTGTTTTTAGTGCATGCTGCTAAAGGGGAAGGATTCTGCTGAATTCTTTCAGGACCTCTGATGCAAGGATAAAGGAAAAAAAATCAAAATAACATTGATCAGTTTTTTTCATTTTGTGCCAATCAACAAAAAAAATTACAAGAAATAATGTGAAAGTACAAATTTTAAGAACTTTAAACTAGATTCAGATGGAGAAAGGGATAAAATTATGCATCGTAGTGGTAAGCTACGGAATGGCATCACAATGTTTGAGGCATGACATGCTATTGACTGTTTTCACCCTGCCTTACAGTGTGCTAAGTACCCTGGAGTGGTTTTGAAAAGTTTGCATACTAATGTACACAGTATGAGAAATAAATATGAGGAACTAGAAATTTTAGCTATGACATTATTGGCATAAGTGAGACTTGCTGGGAAGAATCCTAGACTGGAGTACTGTGATAGAAGGCTATATACCCTTCAGGAGAGAGAAGAAGGGCAGGCAAAATGGAGGAGTAGCACTATATATATAAAGGAGGGGCTGAACTGAACAGCACTTGCAGTCGGGGATGAAGTGGTTGAGAGCTTCTGAGTAAGGATTAGGAGGAAAGCTAATAAGGCAGATGTTTTTGTGGAAGTCTACTATAGAACACCCAGCCAGGATGATGACACTGATGTATTATTCATAAGGTATTAAAGGAAATCTCTAGACCAGTTGACCTTATCCTTATGGGTGACTTCAACTTCCAGATGTTAAATGGAACTATGATGCAGCAGACACCAACAGGTCCAGGAAATTCCTGAAGAATGTTAAAGATAACTTTTCTAGATAGAGTTACTAAGGGAGGTGACTAGGAAATGTGCCCTCCTAGATCTGCTGGTTGTAAATAAAGATGGTGTCATGGATGAAGCAATGACTGGTGGTTGCCTTGGCCACAACAGCCCTAAAACAGTTAAGTTTAAAATCTTTGATGATATGAGAAAACTGTCAGCAGAGCTACCACACTGGATTTGGAGACAGCAGAATTTTGGCTGCTCAAAGAACTAGTTAGGAAGGTCCCCTGGGAATTCGGTTTTGAAAGTATTAAGGTCCATAAATGCTGGCCACTCTTTCGGAATTATCTTTTACAAGTGCAGGAGCAAGGAATTCCAGGGCTTTTTAAAGTATGTTAACAGTAGAAGGAGGACTCAAGAAAATATTGGTGCATTATTTGATGAGTTTGGTCGCCTGAGGAAGATAAAGCAGAAACACGATACACCTTCTTTGCCTGACTTTAACATCAGTTTTGGGCCCTGGGATCACCAGAGCCCTGTGTTGGAGGAAGACAGCTGATGGAGAGGTCACTTTCCAGATGACTTTGAACTTGATTTCTGCAGGTGAAGTCATTTTAAAACAATAGCCTTTAGCACAATGTTTGTTTCACACTGAAAATATCAAATAGGTACTAGATATGATTTTTGGTATTCTATTCAGCAAACTGGGTTGTCAATGTAGGCAAGAAATGGATGATGCATTGGTGAATCAAAACCAGCTATTAAAAACAGACCAAAAGGATGTTAAGAGGGAGAAGCTTATGAGAAATGAAACCATTTTCTCATTCTGTTTTGGCTTTTTTTTTTTTTCTTCAAAGGATTATTTTCAGTAAATGTAGAATAGAAGTAGTAAAACTAGAAGCAATTAAGGATACTCTGAAATTACCTTTATGTGTCTATTGATCGAGGCTTCAGACATCAAAATATCTTTTCCTCTGTAAGATTCATGAATACTACGTTTCTCATTTTTTTAAAATTTCAAAAAGTGTACATTATGGGGTTACTAGACCTGCACAATTAATCCTATTGTTTCCAACAGGAATGTCTGAAAATGAAATGAAATGCAATAGTTACTTACACTATGTTAACAAAGTCTGCAGAGACACTCATACATAAATAAAACATTAAGAATAAATACATCTGTGAAATTTACGCATAGTCATTTTACATTCTAAAATTAACTTAAGACTCTTCCTCTGTTGCTTGGAGATCCTATTATGAAACATAAGTTTAAATTCACCTATGCTACAAAGTAACAACCAACCATGTATATAAACAATTTCTGCTTTTTAAGAAAATTACTTTTAACATGCAGGTGAAATAAAAGCAATTACATATGCAACCGAATTTTCTTTTTAAAAGTGGATATAAATCAAAAGTCTTTTTTAAATGTTTATTATTACTCAGATAAGTTAAAAATTAAACTTGTTTGGAACATATCCACATCTCATTTTATATTTAGAATCTATTTGCTACTTAATCATAGAATAGTTAGGGCTGGAGAGAACATTAAGATCTAGTTCCAACCCCCCTGCCATGGGCAGGGACACCTCACACTAAAACATCTCACCCAAGGCTCTGTCCAAACTGGCCTTGAACACTGCCAGGGATGGAGCATTCACAGCTTCCTTGGGCAACCCATTCCAGTACCTCAGGACCATCGCAATAAAGAATTTCTTCCTTAAATCCAGTCTAAACATCCCCTGTCTAAATTTTAACCTGTTGTCCTACCACTACAGTCCCTGATGAAGAGTCCTTCCCCAGCATCCTTATAGGCCCCCTGCAAATACTGGGAAGCTGCTATGAGGTCTCCATACAGCCTTCTCTTCTCCAGGCTGAACAGCCCCAACTTCCTCAGCTATCTTCATACAGGAGGTGCTCCAGTCCCCTGATCATCCTTGTAGCCCTCCTCTGGACTTGTTCCAGCAGTTCCATGTCCTTTTTATGTTGAGGACACCAGAACTGCACACAATACTCCAGGTGAGGTCTCACAAGAGCAGAGTAGAGGGGCAGGATCACCTCTTTCGACCTGCTGGTCACGCTCCTTTTGATGCAGCCCAGGATACAGTTGGCTTTCTGGGCTGTGAGCTCACATTGAAGCCAGCCCATGTTCATTTTCTCATCAACCAACACCCTAAAGTCCTTCTCTGCAGGGCTGCTCTGAATCTCTTCTTTGCCCAGTCTGCAGCTGCGGTAGGGATTGCTCCGACCCAGGTGTAGGACCTTGCACTTGGCATGGTTGAACTTCATAAGGTTGTCATCAGCCCACCTCACAAGCGTGTCAAGGTCCCTCTGGATGGCATCCCTTCCCTCCAGCATATCAACCAAACCACACAGCTTGGTGTCACTGGCAAACTTGCTGAGGGCACACTCAATCCCACTGTCCATGTCAGCTACAAAGATGTTAAACAAGACTGGTCCCAACACCGATCCCTGAGGGACACCACTCGTTACCGGTCTCCAGACAGCCATTGAGCCATTGACCACAGCTCTTTGTGTGTGGCCAGCCAGCCAGTTCTTTATCCACCAAGTGGTCCATCTATCAAATTCATGTCTCTCAAGGATGTCATACAGGACAAGTTTGCAGAAGTCCAGGTAGATGACATCAACTGCTCTTCCCCTGTCCATCAGTTCCATAGCCCCATCATAGAAGACCACCAAATCTATCAGGCAGGATTTGACCTTAGTCAAGCCATGCTGGCTGTCACAAAGTACCTCATTGTTTTTCATGTGCCTTAACATGCATTCCAGGAGAATCTGCTCCAAGATTTTGCCAGGCACAGAGGTGAGACTGACTGGTCTGTAATTCCCCAGGTCTTCCATTTTCCCCTTCTTGAAAATGGGGGTTATATTTCCCTTTTTCCAGTCGTCGGGAACTTCACCTGACTGCCATGATTTTTCAAGTATGATTGCCAGTGGCTTAGCAACTTCATTTGCCAGCTCCTTCAGGACCCGAGGATGGATTTCAGCAGGTCCTATGGATCTGTGCACATTCATGTTCTTAAGATGGTCTTTAACAAGATCCTCTCCTACAGTAGGCTTGAGGTCTTCATTCTCATAGTCCCTGCATCTGCCTTCCAAGACTTGGGTGCTGTGGTCAGAGCATTCGCCAGCGAAGACTTAAGCAAAGAAGTCATTAAGAACCTCAGCCTTCTCCAAATCCAGGGTGGCTAGTCCTTCCAATAGCTTCTGGACAGAACCCACATTGTCCCTAGTCTGTCTTTTATTCACTACGTACCTACAGAATCCCTTCATGTTATCCTTAACATCCCTTGCTGAGTTTAATTCTAACTGGGCTTTAGCTTTCCTAACCTGGTCCCTAGCTTCCCGGACAACATCCCTTTATTCTTCCCAGGCCACCTGTGCTTGCTTCCACTTTTTATAAGCCTCTTTTTTCCTTCGAAGTTTCCTCAGCAGCTCCTTATCCATCCAAGGAGGTCTCCTGGCCCTCCTGCTGCACTTCCTTCTAGTTGGGATGCAACACTCCTGAGCTAGCAGTAGGTGATCCTAGAATATCAACCAACATCCAAGGCTGCCCTGGAGCATCACATTTCTAATGAGTCCTTCCCAGTTGGTGAGAATGAGGTCAAGCATGGCACCTCTCCTTGTCTGCTCCTCTATTACTTGCAAAAGGATGTTGTCTTACACACGATTGAGGAACCTCCTGGATCATTTGTGCCAGGTCCTACCATCGCTCCAACAGATGTCAGGGTTGCTGAAGTCCCCCACTAGGACAAGGGCCGCTGTTCCTATGTGTCTATGGAGTGCTTCATCCACAGAGTCCTCTTGATCTGGTGGTCTGTAACGATCCCTACAGTAATGTCCCCCATCGCTGTTCTCCCTTTGACCCTGACCCACAAAATCTCTGTTAACTGATCACCTGTCCCCAGACAGAGTGCATACTCTCTGGCCTGTCAATCACTGACATAACTAGCTACTCCCCCTCTCCATCTGCCTGGCCTGTCTTTTCTAAAAAGCCTATAATCTTCCATTCTGACACTCCAGTCAAAGGAACCATCCCATAGAATAGTGTAATTTTCAAGCAAGTTATATATTTTTAAGGCTAACAAAAAAAATATTTAAAATTTTATGACAACAATTTGCCTCTAATAATTTCTAGTTGTTTTATTAAAGCACCTTACCCATTTGATAAAAACAGTATGAAAAATATAAAACAAAAGTGACATGCATTGTTAATTTCAATCATTGTGATATTAGGAATCTACATCACATAACAATGTGTATTCTTTATATACACACATACATATATGGAACTGATCTTTTGTTTTATCTAGCAGATACGGATGTAGCTGAGGCAGAACAGGAATATTGGCACCTTTATTCAAACTATTTCTGTTCTAGACAATTTAGTACAGTCTCAGGACTTCCTCAGGTTTTGCTACTAATGCATAATTCCTGGCTGAGGAAGGAATTAGGATGGTTAAAGAATCTTTCAAGGACAATGTCCTTGTGAATTGATATAGAAACATCTTTGCATAACCGGATCCTGTAATCCTTTTTTTTTTTTTAACTCATATTGCATTATTTTTTACCTCCTGCACACACATAGTCTTTACTTACATTCTCTTCTTTTATTCACATTATCATGAATACACAATTTTTCCAGACCACACATACAGACATATAAAAGCACAGGCAGACTCCATCCTGAACCCATTCCTTTTCCAAATTCTGTCGTATTCCCACACCCACACATACCACCACACATATAAACAATTTCTCCAGACGTACCATTAGCTCAATTTATTTTCATCAAAAGAAAGGAAAAGGAAGTTGGCATGAATAGTAATAGAAGTCTAAGCCCTTTGCAAAGACACTGACATGGAATTACTTATTCTATCTATGCCTGTAATAATTTCAATTTAACATGATACTTCTCACTGAATACAGTTTGCCACTTAAAGTATTGCCAGTGGATAAAGACAAGTCTATCAATTATTATATCTTTTGGTACTAAGGATACTTGCTGCAATCACGATTAACTCCTTCAGTTTCACTGAGAATTCAAATAGCATGAATTTCATAATAATTTACACATCAGAATTGGTAATTGTCCAAAATATTGCATTTCTAAAGAGGAAGGGAAGGGAAGTGAAGGCAAGACAAGGCAAGGCAAGGCAAGGCAAGGCAAGTGTCCATACTTCAAGATCCCTCTGAGGATGACTAGTAGAAATGCAAAAAAATGAGTTTACAGTACTGAAAAACTATGTGGAGCAGCTAAGGTTTTAAACTTATTTCATACCCACCTTTGGACAGACAGTTTTATGGGTAGGTTGGTAATTGAATCTGGAGTAATGTCTAGTACATTACATCATCAGCCTGAACCTAAACAAACATAACCAAAAAAAAGGGGAGAGGGAGTGGAAAACAAAGCAAACCAAATGAACAACAGGAACAAAAAAAAAAAAGATAAATATTTGAGCTAGAATAAAAATGATGGAATGGACAAGCCTGTTTTGAAACAGAGCAAACAAGGAAAACAGAAACATTCCAACTCCTTTGGAGGTAAAAGCAGATATATTTAAAGAAGAGGTGAGAAAAAAAGTCAAATACAAATTTGAAACCAGATTCTTGTGAAAACAAAAACATTAGATCTAGTTACTGCAGAAAAAGCACAAAGGAAAACAGATAAAAACCTATAGTGACTCCCACAAGAACAAATACAAGAACAAGAGTGTATGAAGATAAAATGTACTGTCTCTGTATCAGAAAATGGTTTCTTAAAAAAAGAAAAGGTGTTTTATTTTCTTTTTTATTGTCATCTCATAGGTTTGAAAACAATCATGATTCAAGGCCCACTGAAATCAATCTTTTTCCTAATCTTTTTAGTTGGAATCTACATTTTTCACAATTTGGCATACTTGCCATTTTTTTCATTAGTATGGATAGCATGGCTATACTTAATGGAAATTTTGTGTCTATATATTGTTATCAACACTGTATAAATTTAGGGTATTTATACACTGTAATTTAGTGTATAAATATAGTGGGTACCAAAGACAGAGAAGTAGATACGCTAGACACCTTCAGACTTCTATAGTTTCAGCTTAGCAAACCAGTACTTTCAGTATCGGTGAATCCCCAAAAGAATGTATTTTTTTCTTTACACATTGCAAAGAATTAGTTCCAACACAAAACTTACCTTAATTTTTATCGTTGGGTTATTATTAATATTGTTATTATTATTATATGATGATGATGATGATGATACCTCAGCTTCTTAGTGAACTTCAGTTATAGTTCATGATTTCTGTCTTTTTAAAATTCTCTGTCCAAATGATCCCATAGGGATGCCCTTAAACACTCAACCTTTGCAGCTCAGAATAATTAATATTTTTAAAAGCTTTTTATAAGCAAAAGTGATGTTCCATGTATTAGCAATATCAATACCAGTTTCTGTCTAAATTTATTCAAATATATTTACAGAGCCTTTCTGTTAGTGTTTGATAAACTGATATGAATTGAAATGGAATGTATTTTCACAACATACACATTACCAGCCAATATGTGTAATTAGCAATTATTAGGAGATTGTATCCTTACAGAACACATTGAATATTGCTACAGAAGCAGAAAATAAAGAAAAGTCACCTTTTTGTGTTCTACAAGCAAAATTATAAGACAAAAAACCAAAACCAAACCACAAACCACAAAAATCTGAAGGCGGGACGGTGACTATAATATTTATCTGATAAAATAGGACAAAAATAGAGATTTGGTTTTCGTATGTGTTAAAAATAAAGGTAGATCACGGAACATGCAGATTATCAATTGAAAGCATGAAGCACCACCTGTTTGTTACCCTCTATAAGCAGCAAAGACATTCATTGTGTTGCATGTGGAAACAGTTTTTATAAGGATGCCATGCTTCTGCAGAGCATGGGCCCCTCTAAAGTCCATTGCCGCAGAATGCCTGAGTAATACCAGTCCTGCAGACTGGTATTTTAAAGGAACCTTCCAGATTATAAGTTAATGGTTCTTCCTAGTGCTAATGTACCAGATAGAAAAAATATTCTTCTCACATTCCTCTATGCAGACTTTGAGTCCACACACATTGGAATGAAAGAAATTACCCATCCACTTACCCTCAATAGCTATACGGTATAAAAGAAAGTTCCACGTTAACATCAGGAAGAACTTCTTTACTGTAAGAGTGACAGAGCACTGGAACAGGTTGCCCAGGGGGGTTGTGGAGTCTCCTACACTGGAGATATTCAAGGCCCGCCTGGACAAGTTCCTGTGTGATGTACTGTAGGTTACCCTGCTCTTGCAGGGGGGTTGGACTAGATGATCTTTTGAGGTCCCTTCCAACCCTTGGGATTCTGTGATTCTGTGATTCTGTGAATGGATAATATGAATCTTGGATTCATCTTACAGTTGCAGAGCCAAGAGGAAGGAGAGGGACTGATGCTCATTTAGTCATTGTATAATAAAGCAAGAAATGACTACCTATTTGGAGGTAACAGATGGTGGTGTTAAAAGGAGTGTATAACATATGTGAACTCCAAGTATTCCAAATACTGTTATGTCTTTGTATGATTACTAAAATGCTAGTCAAGGCTTTCTATATCATCATCTTTGTAGTCATTTCTTATGCATACACTAACCTAGTCTTACAAGTAGACTTAACAAAAAGTGAGAAGCTATTATTTCACCCTTAGTAACAAAGCAATGTACCACCCAAGTATTGCTCATTATTACCTGTTGTACCACAAGACAAATGAGATGTTCTTTGACAGCTTACAGAAAAACTTCCAAATATACTCTGTCCTACCGTTACTTTTAGTTTCTCTTTTCAAACCACTTTAATATTCTTGACATTTGTCCAAAATTCAATAGCTATGGGTATTATTTCCATATATGTATCATAAAATGTAAGAATAACTATGGAACAGCTCTCTGTTTGTTACGTCTGGTATTACTCATTTGCCACCTAATCTTGAAGCCTGTCTCACAAAGTTATTTTATAATTCTCTCTGGACTGGAAGAAAAAAAAGGCTGTTTAATTTTTCATTTTTAATCATTCATTTAGCTTTATATTTTTTTAGAAGGCATTTTGAGTCATTGAATAGATATTTTGTTTCTAGCTTTATGATGGGAGAAGCATCTAGGATGGCATTTGATTCTGAATGCAAGAAAACAAAGGATTATTGCTGGTGTAATTTTCAATGATGTTTTGCTATTACTGCCTGCACAGCTGTAGAACTTTACATATATATGCAATCAGGTTTGTCTTTTTTTTTGATTCTCACAAGGCAGAATGAAAAGTCATAAGATGCTTGAGGCTTAAAGAAAAAAATCATATTGTATGCTTTAGATTTGGATATGGAGAGAGATGCTTTTAAAATTTCTATAATGAGAAATATTACCAAAGACTCTAAGTTAGGGGAAGATTTAACCTTCCTAGATATGGTCTGACAATTAAATGCTGTCAATGCTAATAATACCTAATTGTTCCTTCATGGGAAAAATGACATGAAGTAACAATTAAACCAGAGGTAATGCTATTATAGACGCAATGTAGTAATCAATGTACATTCTTTTTCCGCAATATGTTTGCATGCTCTGTGTATTTCTTCATAGACTTTTTGATAAATGTCACTAATTCTGAGGGTTTTTTTGAACCTCACTGCTATAAAGATATAGATAAATATTGCAAATGTGCATTGAATTAATTCAGTTTCAGATTCATATAACCTAAGTTTAGTCATCAAAAATTCTGTCCATCAGCCATTCAGACTTCTAAAGAAACAATAGACGAATATAGTGAAAAATCTCTTTCAAGTATTTCTAATAAAACTTTGAT
This sequence comes from Lathamus discolor, assembly GCF_037157495.1. NCBI lineage: Eukaryota > Metazoa > Chordata > Aves > Psittaciformes > Psittacidae > Lathamus > Lathamus discolor. The sequence goes on along the minus strand of NC_088884.1, from coordinate 46,117,564 downwards.
AAATTAAAAAAAAACAGTTGCATAAAAATCTGCATTTTATTAATTTCTTTTTTAATCAAAGACCCAATGAAGGAATGTGAAGATATTATCCAGTAATTTTTATCAGATATTGATGAAATTGATTTGCATCAGAAATTTCTCAAGTGGTCACCAGAGAAACATCTGAAGATACAGTTATGTTTGAATTCTGAAATTCCTTTCTTTTAGTTACTTTAGTTTAGAGAAATAGGCATTCAGGACACCCCCCTACTGTCCACATAAAACATAAAGAAAGATTAAGCTTAGTAATTATTTTTCTCTTGTTGTCTACATTAAGTCCCTAAAGGAAATACAGGAAAGTGAAGAATATGAAAGAAGGAATCCCATCCTACAGTTTCACTTTTCTTTAGATTCTTTCAGGCAATGATACGTTTCATCATTTAGCTGTTTCTTCAAAAGAGTAAATGTATTGAAATTTAGAGGAGTAGTTCACTCTGAGTACTGAATGCACAGCCTTTCATGAGTGGCAGCAGGCATTTTAGAGGTAATAATGATCCTGTGAGGTCTAGTTTAAACATTTACATTTAGAATTTTGCTCTTCCAAATATATTCCACACCTTAAGAATCATATAATTCACAATTTCCAGTATTTCTCCTTCACTTTTTTTGAACTTGGGTCTTCTTAATTGGTCAGGCATTCCTATAAGAGATGTTGCAATTCTTGACTGTCCAGCACCAAGCTTAGTTCCCAGATTCAGATATTTTTTATTTATCCCCATTTATTATACTTCTATTCCCATTCTAATTCTACCTTTATCCCCAGTTTGCATTCTTCAGCTCCTCAAAGTAGCATAATGCCACAAAATGTAGTATACAGCTAACCCAAAAAAGCTTTAAAATTTTTAACTGAGTTCAATGTTAAGTGCAAAAAACATTCTGTAAAAATATTTTAGGGAAAGCTCACTTGTCTTGGAAGTAAAGAAATCACTTTCCTTAGTCAGCTTTCCACATATACAGATAATATAACCTAAGTCTTTAGCTCTTCTTGGTGAGTGTACTTCGAAGACTGTTTTACTATTTCTGTGGGAAAGTAATTCTAAGTAGGAAATTGCACTTTACCAACAGATACTTAATTCATCTGGAATCCTCATTGGCAATCTTCAGAGAAGTCAGGAACTTCTCATCTTGAAAACTCACCTACCTAAATGCAATATCTCATTAACTATTTTAAATAAAAATGAGTTACAAATATAAAAAATAGGACTGTGAGAGTGATTTATATTCTTAAATTATTCAGAGCATTTTAAAATGGACCGTGAATATTTTAATTTAATTTTCCAAAACTCCATTTTGCTTTGTGGATGTCACATTTTTTCTTTTATCTTTTCTCTGTTTTTTGTTTTGATAAAGAAATAGTTCCCAGGAAAGCATTCTGAAATTAAATGCTTCTTTTGGAGACAGGAAAGGAAAGCAGTAAAATTGCTACTGATATTTGTATGAACTATGTCATCTGCAATATCTGGCTGTTGTTTTCATATACATAGGGACATTAAAGTAACTCTAAATCCTGTCCATATGCTTTATCATTATGTACCACATAACAACGGAAATTGGAACTGAACACATTATATGCATGACAAGTCCCATATAAAATTTTCAGAGAAAATACTGGCAATTATCTATATAGCAGTCATTTTTCTCCCCCACTACAAAGGAAGCCCTATATCACCAAATCACTTCACTCTTTTTGACCTGCTTTCATTGACTCCACTTTTGCAATACACCTGAAAGAGTAGGCCATTCACTACTTTTGCAGAAAAAAAAATGAAAGCTTCTACAGTGCATATGATAATACTTTTATTATTTCATTGAAGTTAGCTCATAAATATAATGATAAACAGAAGGCCTTGCTATTTTTCTAGAGGGAATAACTTAAAAAAAATATATAATTTCCCCTGTGTTTTTTCTGCACTGCATGTTTTTTTTTTTCTAGGAATAGTTTTAGCAGGCTAAAAATCTGACTGGATGTTTTTTTACTCACAGACATCTAAGATATCCTATTACTACGCAGCTCTTCAGAGTTCCGTGCAGCACAGCTACACTCATTGTAAGCATAGTGATTTTTTTTGATGGTAGCATTACTCATTATACCACTGTCAGTACAAGATTGTGATTTCTTTCTACCTCCTTGTAAAGAAACAAAGGCTTAAAGCATAGTCCATATACTTGTATTCCAATAATTAATAGCAATTGTTAAGTGCAAATAGAGGAAGGAAGTGGCAGAAGTAGATAAGAATTTTTGTTGGATCATACACTGAGTCTTTAGAGTTCATATATGAAAATTTTCTACTTTACAGTTTTGTTTTGTTTAAATGTATATTAATAGCATCTTTTTGTAAAAGGTTTGTATGCATTGTATTATTGTATTTGTGTTATGTATTATTCATTAACAGAATTACAATTACTGAAACTAGCAGACAACTATTAACATAAAAATTCAAATATTTGCCTATTGGTCAAGCACCCTCTAAAATCTATAATCCACTTCGATCTTATACTGGATGGAGGTATATGGTGCATTATGGGGTACATACAGCTGCAGATATATTGTGAAACATGTATAAAGCGATACAGAAGAATACAGAACTGCAGTTTAATGCTGTATGAACTCAAAATGAAATGTCACCACCTCACAACCAAAGCAGTTTTTGCAATGTACTGTTGCTTGACAAGTTCCAATTTTTCAACTCAATTAGGTACAAAAACCAAGTGTTGAAATAGCTGGGTTTCCCCATGGAACAGTAATTTTAATTTTTGCTCAGCTCTACTTAATGTTACCTCAGCAACCTTCCTTTTTGCTTGTTATACAGGTTTGTCTGCACTACCAGTGGGAAAGCATCCTTCATTTATGAGGCAGGAAAGCAACCTCTACAGAGCCATTACTTCCCCTTTCCATAATGGTGTGAAGAGAGTAGGCTGAGCCTTGATATTATTTCTTTACCCAAGAATGTAACTGCACTAATACAGTGGCACCTGGCCATATAATTGCATGAAGTACAGAGCTGCTGTATTAGAGTCTATTCTACCCAGAAGTGATGGCAGGAGGTAGCTTGCGCCTGAGTTACAATCTGCGACTGGGGCACTGCAAAAAAAGTCATATGCTGCTTGCTCTTTCTGTGTGCTGTCCGCACAGTATTTGTAAAAAGTCACAGTTTAGTTATTACCTATAGCCACTGGAAAGATTATGGTCTAGCACTATGTCAACTGAATAATTTTTTGGTTAGGATAACAATGTCATTAATTCCAGTGAAATTATGGGTGCACCCTAGGACTGAAAATAAATTTTCTTTTTGAAATGTGATCTCTCTACAGTAGAAATAAGATACAAATCATCTGCAGTAGCAGTAATTTTCAGATCTACTGTATTTTCAACGTAACATCTTTTTAAACTGCTAAATGCTAATTTCTTGGAAAGTACAGATAATATTTATTATCCCTTGTCTCCAAAAATTATTTTTAAGAGTAACGATATTATTCTGTGGAGACATACTTCAACATTCATTGACCTGATGCCTTCACATTAATGTAATGCAATATATTGATATTGCAGATTTCTGTATTATATTATTTAAAATCTCACATGTTGAAGCTGGAAATTTGAAGGAAATAGCTTTTTCATACTCACTGTATGCTGCATTTAAGGTGAAACCTAAGACATGAATTCATGACCATAAGGGTGTTTTCTTCTCTGTGAAATTACACTGAAGTTAATAGGAATGTCCCAGGACACTGTTTCTGCTGAAATTATGGACATTGTATTCTAGCCCAAGCATGCCTCTTTATTACTTCTGCATTTATGTATGCAGTATTGAAAAATAATTACCTCAGATGTTAAAAATAACTTTCTAACCAAATTCGCAGCTTAATATAAGTTTCACGCTGACAAAATCTTGTTTATCCATCCAGTCAATTGTGTTTTAAAATTATCTGTTAACCTATGAACACATCAAAAAAAAATCTTCTTTTATTATCACACTAATTAACTGAAGAGGGGCATATACCAGGTATGACTAGGTACAGCCACATGTAAGCTTATAAAACAGCTATCATTGTTTTTTCTAAAGAGGAATCTCAAAGAAAACTAAGCATACCATTTAATGAGAAATAAAAAGCCTGAACTTCTACGTGGCGTGCTTAGCTACAGAAGTAAGAGTTAATGACACTAATCTTTGCACCATGATTCAATGTTTTCATTTTATTGCATTATTGGTATTTCATGCAAAGCTATGTGATCAATAATCTATGACAAGGTATCCTGGGTTCAGTTGTAACAGTTATTTTTCCTCTTCTTAGTAGCTGGTACAGTGCTGTGTTTCAGCTTTAGTCAGAACAATGCTGATGACACACCAATGTTTTTAGTTGTTACTAAGTAATGCTTCCCCTCATCAAGGATTTTTCAGTCTCATTCTCTGCCAGTGAGGAGGGGCACAAGAAGCCAGGAGGAAGCAGAGACAATACACCTGGCCCAAACTAGACAAAGGGGTATTCCATACCACAGCATGTCATGCCCAGTATATAAACTGGGGAGAGTCACCCAGAAGGGACTGATCACTGCTTGTGCTGGGCTGGGTATCGGGTCAGTGGGTGGTGAGCAGTTGCATTGAGTATCATTTGTGTTTATTGTTGGGTTTTTTTTCCCCCTTCCCTTTTTAGTTTTATATTCTCTCCCATTGTTATTTCCCTTATTGTTATTGGTGGTATTAGTAGTGGGTTTATATTATACCTTAGTTATTGGACTGTTCTCATCTCAACATATGGGGTTTACCTTTCGATTCTACTCCCCATCCCTCCAGGAGCCAGGGGGAAGAAGGGGAGGAATAAGCGAGCAGCTTCATGGTTCTGAGTTACTGGCTGGGCTTAAATGACGACACATGGTAATGTTATATTAAAAGAAGGATAATTAGCCTTTTAGGAGGTGATATAAGAGAAAACAGTGGAAAGAATTTGTACAGTGGATTACTGGATTTATAATAAAAGGATTCTCCTAGATTGGCACAAGTGTAACAAAGGATTGAAGTCAGCCAGTCATACTTATTATTTTATTTCTGTCAAATAAATTTTAATCTGTAGGATAAGGAGGGAGCAGGGGTTGTCAGTAACTTATCTATGGCTTAATGCCTTCATGTGTCTTAACTCCATAGGCTGCAAATGGAGCCTGTTGAGTTTCATAGTAGTCTCCGCAGTTCCATAAAGGATATTTACTTGGAAAACTATAGTAGCTTTGACATTCTTCTCTAGGCTGCCTCACTATTTGTCTTACTGGCACATGTATATATGTGATTTCTAAGCACAGATGGACTAACATCATGTCGGCCTCAACAGTCTCCGTTACCATCGGTACTGAGAGCTAATGGTAAATAACTTAAAGCCCTTGAAGAATGTTTTGAAATTTCAGAGTCAGGCAAAAAGTGCATTTTGTTGGAAATATACATAGAAACTGTGTCTACACAGTAAGCAAAGGGAATCCAAACACTTAGAAGAAAAAGTCAGGAAAAAGAAAATGAGAATACACTGGAGGTACTTGATATATCAAGTTAAGCATTGCATGTGGCTTTGCAGGTTCAGTGCCTAAAAAGATGAATAAGCAGAAACACAAAGCAGGGATTAGCCAGATAATCCAGTCTGCCTAGAGAAAGAAAAGTGACTGCACTGATCTTGGACATAATAAAAGCTTAATTTTCTTTAGATCTTTGGAAAACTGAACTGATGATACTGTCTGTCCTCACTAATGAAAGCAGAATCAGCTGCTAATATACAGTTTTCATTAGAGCAAATAGTTTCACATAAATTCCATTTATGCTTTGAAATAAAAGTTGAACAGAGTAAGATAAATTTTGGTTTTGTGAATTTTTAAACTTCAGCGTTTCAGTTAAGAAAAGTACTTAGGTGCTCCGTGTGCGTTTGAGATGTATGCAATAATAGCCTCATTTACTTTTGTTTTTCTAGCTCCTGAAAGAATCTAGTTTGATCTCCTGACCCAGCCCATTGAAAGGATTACCCCTTTCATGTGGAATTCTGGTTTGCCTTATGAGTAAGGCTGGGCATCTATTTGCTGCAAAAAATATTTATTCCTGCAAACAAATTTGTCTTTTAAGGCTTACATTCTTTAGATCCTTTTTGCAGACACATATCATGGCATATGTGCCATGTCATTCATCCCAGTCTAGCACTCATTGCATATAGGTGCTTTTACTTCAAAACTAACTTTTTCATATAAACTACTGATAGCATATTAGTGTCACATATGTAGAATTCTTCTCATGCAGCTCAAACATGCAGATGTCTGAATCTGGTCTAGTAGAATCATAGAATAGTTAGGGTTGGAAAGGACCTCAAGATCATCTAGTTCCAACCCCCCTGCCATGGACAGGGACTTAGTAAATAAAGAGAAACAATTTCTGCATAGTTTTATGCATCTGCTCTATTTTAGGACAGATAGGTGAGATGAATCAGCCCCTAAAAACACAAACCTAGCTATCTTCTGTGTAGATACTCTGACTGTAGACAATTCAATTAGGCAAGCTAAAGTCTTCCCATCATGCTTAGTCACATATTCAACCTGCTATACTTGGGTTAAATCTAAAACTAGGACAGAGATAGCTAGAAACAAGGAGCTCTACTGTCTTGAAATAACCAGTCAATTCTCTATTACCTGCATAATAACTCATTATCTTAGCACATAATTTAATAATTATGTAATCAGTTATTTAGCTGGCTCTCTCACTGAAGTAGTTCCTTTTGTATTTTTCCTATAAACAGTAATAATGTTTAACATTGTTTATTGTTCACATATGTTAATGACCCATCAAATGCAGTAAGAATATCAAATTATTGAATGTTGCTTAAATTCTTTGGGGCCTGCCAAGACACTGACATCTATTAATATGCAGGAAAGAAAAGTTAAAATAATCCCATTCATACAATAAGAAAAAAGAAAGAAAGAAACTCAAAACAGCTGTTAATTAGACACAGGCAAAAAACTGAAATACCCATGTGCAAGCACAATAGAAACTTGTTAGTGCGAAAAATTCATTAATTCCAAGGAATTAGTTTCTTCCTGTGTGTATTTCTAAAGAGAACTCCAGCATAAAGTCTTTGTTCTTCTGAAGTAAAGTTTTTCTGTGTAGTTAGATAACCCTGGCAATGTAGAATGATGCTTTTTTTATGCCAAGCAAACACAAACACTATATTGAAGATAACTGTGAAACGATCCCATTCATCTCCATGGAGTGTTAAATGTAAGGTCTAATTAGCTAAATCTGCTCACCATTTTACTGCTGATCACCCTCCTTTAAATATACAACCAAAGCTATTCATTTTGATTAAATGGCACTGTTAAGCTTTTAGAGTCAGAAGAGGTACAGAAGCCATAAAAAAAAAAAAAAAAAAAGCATGAAGGGTCCAGAAACTTTTGTTTTTATCGTCTTGTCCTTCAAGTATACTTCTTTTTAGTGCACTTGGATTTTTTTTCCCCATGTTTAGACATTCATACATTAAGGCTATTAAAACTATATGAAACTGTGAACTACTTACTTAGTAAATAATCTCAAAAGTTTCTCAGACACCCAATCTGTGAGCATGCTGAGTTTTAAACTGATGTTGGCTTTCCAGTGTTAAATTTTTCAGCATATTTTCCACAGTTAAAGATTCACTAATAAATGTCTTTTTTCAAAATGCTCCTTATATAAACAGCATGGAAAGAAAACTGGAGTTTAAAAATGAAGGACAGACTTCAGAATGTTTCTGAGAAGAAAAAAAGAAAAAAGGAAAGACTAAGTTTAAATCCTGAGGCAACAAAATACATATGTTCACCACATGAGCAGGAGACGTGATTATGGTGGGTGTGAAAGCTGTTCTGTATCCTTAATATAGACCTTGTACACTTCCTTTGAGCATCTGCTAGCATTTTAAATTCTACAGTGGAAGTTTTAGAGACACTGACCTGATGGCTGCAGTATCTCAAAAGCTGTGATGTGGAGATTAATTAATAAGGAAATGAAAGTTGGAATAACAAGAGATCTGAGACACCTATGTGTTCATTACTTTCATGGGCAGTAGGTGTATAGATCAAAAAATCAGAAGGTAGCCTTGATGATCTCTTTAGTTCAATATGATTTTCAGTGTGCTAATGATTATGGCAATGGATAAGGAACATGACAGCTTAAAGGCAGAGAGTCAAGATAGATAGAAAAAAAATGAAATTGTAATGCTGTGAAGGACTGTGTCAGTCAGTCTGTCTGTTAAGAAGCAGAGAAAATTCTACATCTATGAACATGGACCCACTCAGACATGTCCAGCTTCTGTTAGTAGGAAACACATCAGTTAAACAGCCATCTGAACTCTCAAGAATCCCTTATTTAAACATAGTCTCATAGAATCATAGAGTGGTTTGGGCTGGAAGGGATCGTAAAGATCATTTAATTCCAACATCCCTGCCATGGGGAAGGACATCTTCTCCTAGACCGGGCTGCTCAACGCCTCATCCAACCTGGCATTGAACATTTCCAGGTATGGGGTGTTCAGAAATAGTAGAATCCAAACCCAATTTATGGTTGTGTAATTTGTATTCGATATCTAATATTATTGAACACCAGAGCATAATAAGGTTATATACATTGTGTAAGAGAAAATAAAATAATTTTAAAAGATAATTTAAAGAGCTGAATTAATTTAAAAGTCATAAAACTTTTAGTTTTAAACCTATGTTATGAAAAATATTGTATACAGAGATAAATATTTAAATATTTCTAGTAAGTGTTACTAATCAAGGACACCTCTGACTGGAGGTTCTCATTACTTTAGTGATACAGTTCTATTCAACATTGCCATAAATTTGTTTCCTACAATAACAATAAATTTTAAAACAATAGTAAATCAAAACATTTTTCAATGAGAAAGTCTCTGAATATCCTCTATATCAGTCACAGCTTAGTTCTTCAATGCATTGCCTCTGATTTCACGTAAGTAGAAGTCTGAGGCTGATCGAGTCAATAACATACATAAACATGTAAAGCTGGTTTCAGTCACGCTTCCTTTCTGTTTGTCTTTAATTTACATAATAACTTTTCTATTGAGGTAATAGTCAACTGCTCTGAGATACAGAATGACTGTATTTTTATGCAAAATTTAATCAGTGATTGTCCACTTTGATTTGGATGAAACATAACCCCAGCTCCTGCTGCTCTCACTGTTACCCATTTCCTGAAAACTGTGTTGTTCTCTTGATTGTAAAGGGTTTACTGGCTAGCAATTAATTCATATTCCTAAAGCCTTTCCCACAGATGAGTTTAAAGCCTTCTTTTTGAGAGGGAAAGGGAGAGTGGGTGGTCAATCATCATTACACCTTTTTAAATACAGAACATTTTATTTTTCTACTCTGCAAACAACTGCATTTACAATTACCTAGAATTAGTGTTATAGTTTCTACTCCAGCAAAGTTGTATGACTTGATTAAGCGGCATTTTTATTATCAAAATTATGTACCAGCTAAGACTGCTCTGTTGCACAAGCTGTCTGTATCTCAAATCAACTATGAAATGCTATAGCCAAAGATCTTCAAGGGTCTGTAAAAATGGTGTATATGATATATTCCTTGAAGCCATGGGCATAACAAGAGAACAGTAGAATACTTTGTTTACTAACAAGAGAACAGTAGAATACTTTGTTTACTAACAAAAACGTATGTTACCTCAGGAAATTATTGATCTTTAATGGCAATATTCAGTATACTGAAACACTAAAATATTGTTGGCTGTTTAGAGAGTTTCTGGTGAACCTAAGAAACAGAATAAGAACCCTGTGCTGTAGGGATTCAATTCTAAGTGTCCATTTATTCAAAGCAGAGAAGAAAGTAAGCTATGATACTTTAAAAAATTATCTAGTAAAATCTCAGCAATAAATTTTTGACAAGCACATATATGCTGACATTCAAAATGGGTTTTAATGTGAGAGTTGAATTTTTAGTCACAACTGTTTTACTGTGGTAACTATGTTGCATCTATTACAGATAAGCATTCTGCATATTAGGACTACCTTTTAGCGGTTTTCAGCTTTTCTCTGCAGCTGCGCAGAGAAGCAGAAGAGAGCATGGGGGCGGAACACACAAAGCTCTAGCAAACATGCAGCAGTGAGCAGCTGTAGTCTTACAGTCTGGATCTTTTCACCTTTGTGCATCTGATCCCACAATTACCAGAAGCCAGTGACCCAGTACTTTCCCACTACAGTCTACTGTAGAGAACTACTGAACTACTGTCTTACTCGGACTCTCAAAATCACAAGATTTACTTGATTTGTTATTTGGTGGTTTTTGTTGTTTTTTTCCGGATAACTAGTGTGTTTTGTATTTCTTTTGATTTCTATTTTGGGAGTCTCTAGGGACACTTTTTGTTCCCTCAAAACCAGTGAAGACAGTAGTGTAGGATCATGAAGGATATAAATGCCTTTGCTATGTGAAAGGATTCTTTTTAAACATTAGGTTCTGTAGGCCCAATTTGGTTAGAAATACAAGCAATTAAAAGCCATCAATGACTGTGAGCATAGGGTATGTAAATATCTTCATGGATTTGGGCCCGATGTTCTATATATCTCAGCTTCCTACCTGAAAAATATTATCAAACATTGTGGGAAAAATATAATGACTCTGTTAAGCATTCGTATAGTACTAGAAAAATATATATGAATACCTAAGATAAGAGAACTATAGGTGATGAAATTTATTGACTGAAATTCCTATGAATTTGCATTACTCTAGAAGCATGCCCCCCCAAAAAAAGAAAAATCTTAATCATAACCTGAGGTTCATGAAAAACTAATAATTGTAGGCAACACAGGCACAGCAACACACAACTCATCACTTCTGCCGAAGAAGTACTGGATTAGTTTATAGTAGCAACACCAACGTAAGCAGATCTGGAAATACTCAGCACATTCCATACCCTCTCTTATTAAAAAAAAAAAAAAAACAAAAAACAAAAAAACAAAAAAAAACAGGGAAAAGAGATATATGAGGTAATCAATTTCCAGCAATTGATCACAGCAAATACCAGTTTAATATCTGCAAAATACAAAGTACAATAAAGAGTTATTATTTTTGTACTTTGTACATGTGCATAACATTACAGTGTCACCATGGTTATGGAAATATTACTTTGCAAGGTTCATTTTAAATACACAAAAAACATGCAAAGAAAAAAAAACACCACAGCCTAAAGGAAATTCAGCAATGGAATCCAAAAGGAAGACTGAGTGATACCAAAGACACAAGAGCAATAACATGCAAGATTCAATTACTTACAGCTGGACTTCATCCAGGTTGGGTTTGTGAAGGAGGTGTGAATGATACATTCAATGTTTTATCACACAGCATTATTTATGAAAATCACTAAAACCATAACTTCACATTAGGAAGTATCTGACATAAAAATCTAAAAATAATTTCCTGGGTTTATGTACATGGTTTAGAGATCATTCACAAAACTGCTGTGTTACAAAAGGGGTCTCTTTCAAATGGAGGTCATATCTATGCTAGAGCTTTCAGGTATGTTTTCAAGAAGGATGATCAGAGCAAGTGTATCCACATGTGACATTTTCAAATTGTGTTCTGTCATTCTGACCTTCTGAATTTAGGTGGCAATAACACAACTGCTGAACCTTTTTGTGTGTTTTATTCACAACAGAAAATGAACTTCCAGCTAACAAGCTGTGCACATTTGCTCTGCTTCAATTGCCCCATATGTATTGATAGCAATAATTCACTAAGAAGCACCTGCACCCTTTGTAGGTTTCTTCTGCTAGCAAGACTTCTACATTTCATTTGCTTTCCACTAAGTTGAAGAAATGGTTAAAACCGAAAAGTCTGACCATGGCACTATGTCACAATCTTTCACAAGGACATGAAATTACTCATGAAATTCTTTTCATGAGCATGAAATTTTCTACGTGTTACATTTTTCTTTTTTTTCCCCCTTTTTTTTTCAAAATGTCTTGCTTTTCTTTCTCTGATGTTCCTTCCTAATAATTTAAAGAAAACATTGTAAAATTTTTCCCTTTCCGATGAGCTGGTGCTAATATAGGATCATAGAATCATAGAATAGTTAGGGTTGGAAAGGACCTTAAGATCATCTCATTCCAACCCCCCTGCCATGGGTAGGGACACTTCAAGTAATCCATGTCACCCAAGGCTCTGTCCAACCTGGACTTGAACACCACTAGGGATGGAACATTCACAGCTTCCTTGGGCAACCCATTTCAGTGCCTCACCATCCTCACAGTAAAGCACTTTCTCCTTATATCCAATCTAAACTTCCTCTGTTTAAGTTTTAACCCATTACCCCTTCTCCTATCAACAGTCCCTAATGAAGAGTCCCTCCCCAGCATCCTTATAGGCCCCCTTCAGATACTGGAAGGCTGCTATGAGATTTCCACGCAACCTTTTATTCTCCAGGCTAAACTGCCCCAGCTTTATCTGCCTGTCATTTGAATATGCTGTTGTTTTATTTATTGTCTACATATGAAACTTGTTTTATTTGTGGTCTGCATATGGCACTGAGTTGGTGTATTTCAATTAGTAAAATGTTGAAGCTTTCAGAAATATGTTCTGGCTGTCTGCAAACCATAATAAGAAGGTAGAAGGTTATATGAGGAATAAGGAGCAGATTGAAGACTCTTACATTTCTTATTCTGGATACTGGGTTCAGAAGTTTCATCATTTTTCTCCATTGGTCATGTCCACCATGAGCTATCCTTTGGATCATAGGGTCATACTGGTTGGAACAGACCTCCACGGACAGCTAGTGCAACCCCATGCTCAAAACAAAACCAGTAAATGCAGGTTGCCCAGGGCCATGTTCAGGCAAGTTTTGGAGGGCTCCATGACCTCTCAGGCAACCTGTTCCAGTGCTTTACCATACTCATTGAGAAAGATTTTTCTCCCTCATCTCCCTGCACCTGTATAATCCCCACTCCATAATAATTTTGGAGGCTCTTCAAAGAGCTTGCTCCAATATGCCCGTGTCTCTCTTGTACAGGGAACCCAGAACAGGTCACTAGTCCAAATGTGATTTCACAATAGATGTTAAGTAGAGAGGGAGTATCACTTCCCTGGACCTCTTGGCAGCACTCCTGTTAATACAACCCAGCAGATGATTGGTCTTTTTTGCACTGAGGGCAGACTGCTGCATCACATTCAAATTCTTGTGTAGCAGGACACCGCAGATCATTTTCTGCAGAACTGCTTTCCATCAAGTTGACTCCCAGCAAGAACAGTTGCAGGGCACTATTCCTTACAAGATGCAGGCTCTGAGTCACATCTATCTGCCAGAGCACTGATCTCTCCTCACAGTTATTTAGAGACAGTGAACTCACTGGTCCCATTCTGTTCCACCATCTAGGTCTTTAAAAAAAGTGTTAAACATTACTGCACCTGCAGCCATCACTGAAGGACACCACCTGTAACTAGCCACTGGTTGGACTCTACACAGCAGATCAGAACTGTCTGAGCCCAATGCTCCAGCCAATTTTTCAACCAATTTATTGTCCACTTATCAGTCCACATCTCATTGATCATCCTGTAACAATATTATGTCAGTGTCGATGTCCTTGGTAAAGTCAAGGGAAGCAACAGTCACTGCTTTCTTTAGCTTTGCAGCTAGTCATCTCACCAGGCAAGGTGAGGCATAATTTACCCTTGATAAATTGATACCGGCTGTTCCTAATCTACTTCTTGTACTTCATATTGCTGGAAAAGACTTTGAGGAGCTCTCAGCCACCAGATAGAGACTGTCCAGCCTGTAGGTCTCTCGATTCTTCTTTACACCCTTCCTGAAGGTGGCTGCAACATCCATGCTGCAAAAATTCATTTAATTCATCTATGACTACACATGAGTAGCGTCAGCAGAAATCTCACTGTGGATGAGCAACAACCATGTTCCAGACAACCTTATATTCAGAGTAAGATTTTATGCCGCATACAACACGAAGTTCAGTTACGCCTTGGAAAGGACATAGAAAAAACTAACATGAAACTGTTAGACAAAGAGAAAAAAGTAGTTACTTCCAATCAAATTGCAGTCATTAGAAGTAGATATATTAAAATGTTCACCAAAGGGGTAACGGGTTAAAACTTACAAAGGGGAAGTTTAGATTGGATATAAGGAGGAAGTTATTTCCTGTCAGGGTGGTGAGGCACTGGAATGGGTTGCCCAGGGAGGCTGTGAGTGCTCCATCCCTGGCAGTGTTCAAGGCCAGGCTGGACAAAGCCTTGTGTGGGATGGTTTAGTGTGAGGTGTCCCTGCCCATGGCAGGGGGGTTGGAACTAGATGATCTTGAGGTCCTTTCCAACCCTAACTCTTCTATGATTCTATATGCAGAAAAGTAAGGTTCTGATACCTAAAGAATCACATAAAGCCTTCAGATGATGAGAACATCAATTTCAACACATTGTTTGAAAACAGTGAGAATACAGACATTTATTATTATTTCTTTACAAAGTTATAATGGGCTTATAACAGAGCATGTAATCATCTTCTGAGCCTCATGTCTTCCATGAATTATATCCATATACTTCACAATTTTTGAGGGTAGTGTTCACAGTGCTCTTTAAAATGCTAATTGATAACAGGATTAAACATAAAAGAACTGTTTGTTTGGTTGGGTTTTTCTGTTTGTTTGGTTGGTTTTTGTTTCTTGTTTTTTTCCTTTCCAGTAAATTTAGATTGAATACAGGCAAGTTGCAGATAAAATCATAGAATCATAGAATCATAGAATAGTTAGGGTTGGAAAGGACCTCAAGATCATCTAGTTCCAACCCCCCTGCCATGGGCAGGGACACCTCATATAAACCATCCCACCCAAGGCTTCATCCAACCTGGCCTTGAACACTGCCAGGGATGGAGCACTCACAACCTCCCTGGACAACTGATTCCAGTGTCTCACCACCCTAACAGGAAGGAATTTCCTCCTTATATCCAATTTGAACTCCCCTGTTTAAGTTTTAACCCGTTCCCCATCGTCCTGTCACTACAGTCCCTGACGGAGAGACCCTCCCCAGCATCCCTATAGGTCCCCTTCAAGTACTGGAAGGCTGCTATGAGGTCTCCACGCAGCCTTCTCTTCTCCAGGCTGAACAGCCCCAACTTCCTCAGCCTGTCTTCATAGGGGAGGTGCTCCAGTCCCCTGATCATCCTCGTGGCCCTCCTCTGGACTTGTTCCAACAGTTCCATGTCCTTTTTATGTTGAGGACACCAGAACTGCACACAATACTCCAGGTGAGGTCTCACAAGAGCAGAGTAGAGGGGCAGGATCTCCTCTTTCAACCTGCTGGTCACGCTTCTTTTGATGCAGCCCAGGATACGGTTGGCTTTCTGGGCTGCGAGCGCACACTGAAGCCTGCTCATGTTCATTTTCTCATCAACCAACACCCCCAAGTCCTTCTCTGCAGGGCTGCTCTGAATCCCTTCTTTGCCCAGTCTGTAGCTGTGCTTGGGATTGCTCCGACCCAGGTGTAGGACCTTGCACTTGTCGTGGTTGAACTTCATAAGGTTGTCATCAGCCCACCTCACAAGCGTGTCAAGGTCCCTCTGGATGGAATCCCTTCCCTCCAGCGTATCAACCGGACCACACAGCTTGGTGTCACCGGCAAACTTGCTGAGGGCGCATTCAATCCCACTGTCCATGTCAGCGACGAAGATGTTAAACAAGCCCGGTCCCAACACCGATCCCTGAGGGACACCACTCGTTGCCAGTCCCCAGCCGGACATCGAGCCATTGACCACAACTCTTTGTGTGCGGCCATCCAGCCAGTTCTTTATCCACCGAGTGGTCCATCCATCAAATTGATATCTCTCCAATTTAGAGACAAGGATGTCGTGTGGGACAGTGTCAAACGCTTTGCACAAGTCCAGGTAGATGACATCAACTGTTTTACCCTTATCCATCAGTTCTCTAGCCCCATCATAGAAGGCCACCAAATTGGTCAGGCAGGATTTCTCCTTAGTGAAGCCATGCTGGCTGTCACCAAGCACCTTGTTGTTTTTCATGTGCCTTAGCATGCCATCCAGGAGAATCTGCTCCAAGATTTTAGCAGGCACAGAGGTGAGACTGACTGGTCTGTAATTCCCCAGGTCTTCCATTTTCCCCTTCTTGAAAATGGGGGTTATATTTCCTTTTTTCCAGTCATCGGGAACTTCACCTGACTGCCATGATTTTTCAAATACGATGGCCAGTGGCTTAGCAACTTCATTCGCCAGCTCCTTCAGGACCCGCGGATGGATTCCATCAGGTCCCATGGACTTGTGCACATTCAGATTTTTAAGATGGTCTCGAACCAGATCCTCTCCCACAGTGGGCCCAAGGTCTTCATTCTCACAGTCCATGCGTCTACCTTCTAAGACCTGGGTGGTGCAGTCAGAGCTTTTGCCAGTGAAGACCGAGGCAAAGAAGTCATTCAGAACCTCAGCCTTCTCCAAATCCTGTGTAGCCAGTTCTCCTGAGAGCTTCCTCAGGGGGTCTATGCTGTCCCTAGTCTGTTTTTTGTTTGCTACGTACCTGTAGAATCCCTTCCTATTATCCTTAACATCCCTGGCTAGGTTTAATTCTAACTGGGCCTTAGCCTTCCTAACCTGGTCCCTAGCTTCCCAGACAACATCCCTGTACTCTACCCAGGCCGCCTGTCCTTGCTTCCACCTTTTATAAGCCTCTTTTTTCCTTTGAATTTTCCTCAGCAGCTCCTTATCCATCCAAGGAGGTCTCCTGGCCCTTCTGCCGCACTTCCTTCTAGTTGGGATGCAGCACTCCTGAGCTTGCAGCAGGTGATCCTTGAATATCAACCAACAGTCTTGGACCCCCCTGCCCTCCAGGGCAATATCCCATGGAACCTTACTAAGCCGGCTCCTGAAGAGGCCAAATTCTGCTCTCTTGAAGCCCAGGGCAGTGAGCTTGCTGCACACTCTTCTCACTCTCCTGGGGATCTCAAATTCGACCATCTCGTGATCGCTGCATCCAAGGCTGCCCTGGAGTACCACATTCTCAACAAGCCCTTCCCTGTTGGTGAGCACAAGGTCAAGCATGGCACCTCTCCTTGTCAGCTCCTCTATTACTTGCAGAAGGAAGTTGTCTTCCACACAATCGAGGAACCTCCTGGATTGCTTGTGCCGTGCAGTGCCATCGTTCCAACAGATGTCAGGGTGGTTGAAATCCCCCATGAGAACAAGGGCCTGCGAGCGTGAGGCTTTTCCTATCTGTCTGTAGAGTGCTTCATCCACAGGTTCTCCTTGATCAGGCGGCCTGTACCAGATTCCCACAATAATGTCTCCCACGGATGTTTTCCCTTTAACCCTGACCCACAAACTCTCTGTAAACTGCTCACCTGTCCCCAGACAGAGAAAATCAAACATTTCATTTGAAATACGTGCTTTGTTAACATCCTATAATACATAGCTGCGAATATTTAGTATTTACATGTTCTCCAAATCTAACACATCATAATCATGTCTAGTATTCTTTCATAACTCCAGCTGAGCTGCTGTCATGCAAGAATTAGCACTTTATCTCTAGGTTTTCCTCTTTATTCCACATCTTTTTATCCCTCACGTTATTTTCAAATATATTTTGGACTAAGAAGTAACTATCCAAGGGTACATTGTGTATTGCAAAGACATTTAGTCCCTTGTTGTGTGCTCACTGATTTCTTATTAGTACTAATGGAAGTTTATTACATGCGCATCAGTCAGAGAGCGGTCCTTGAGGAGAAAATGAAATGGCTGGGTAGAACAGGTTTCACTGTCTATATCAGAGTTGTCATTTAAATAAAAAAAACAAACAGAAAACTGAATGGAGAAATATAACAATTTCTCTATTTACTTCTCGCCTAACTTCACTATCCATAGGAAATATCCAACAGTTTAAGTGGTGTCTGAGAGCACAGGTTATTGCATACATATTTTAAAGATGCACCTTGATTTAATAATTCTAACAGAATTCAAATAGACACAGCATTTTCTCAGTGTTAAAAATTCTGGCTAACATTGATAAGAATTAATAACTTTTGTATGTGCAATCCAAAAATGTTTCAAGAGCGCTGAGGAGCACTGTTGCCTGTTTCACCTTATGGTTTTGAACAAGTCATGTAAGGCTAGATCTATGCTGCAGGACCCAATGTTCATGCAGCTGGCCCCTTTGCAGAACCCACTTTGAGAAATGGGCTTCATCGAAGATTCATAATATTCAACCTTCTCATGAATTTTGGAGCCCAAGAGCTTTCTGTTTTCAAAACATAGAAAGATGCTGTCCTGGGTTCAGCAGTAGCAGTTATTTTTCTCCTTCTTAGCAGCTGGTGCAGCACTGTGTTTTGACTTTAGGCCTGGGAACAGAGCTGATAACTCAAATGTTTGAGTCTGACCAAGGACTTTCTGAGCCTCATGCTCTGTCAGGGAGGAGGGGAGGCCGGGAGGAAGCAGAGACAGGACACCTGACCCAAACTGACCAAAGAACTATTCCATACCACAGCATGTCATGCCTGGGATGTAACTGGGAGTTACCTGGAAGGGCATGGGGACTGCAGGGTTGGACGAGGCATCGGTCGGTGCTCGGCTGGGGGGAGTGGGACGAGTTATCTATCAGCTGGTGTTGAGGTGTTGTATTCTTTCCCCTTGTTATTTCCTTGATCATTACTATTATTGGTGGTAGCAGTAGTGATTTGTATTATACCTTAGTTACTAAACTGTTCTTATCCCAACCCATGGGAGTTGCATTCTTTTTGATTCTCCTCTCTGGTCCTCCAGGAGTAGAGGGAGGGAAAGAAGGGGGGGAGTGAGAGAACTAGCTGCGTGGCTGGGTTTAAACCACGACAGATGCAATAGTGCCAAATAAGATAATCAGAGCACCTAGGACTGCTAGGTTCAAATTTGAAGGAATCCAAACCCATCTTTCCAGGATAGTGCTCTACCAATACATGGTCTTGTGAGATGGTTCTGTCATTCCACGCAACTATTAATTTTTAAGTAGGCTAACCAATTAATCTGTTGGCCTTTCCATAATCTTATAAAAAAACTTTAGGGTTTTTGCCTGCAACAGTACAACCTCATGTTTCATTTCATTCTGGTACGATGCAGTAGTGATTACTGCAGTAGTGGCCTGTACGTAGAAAGTCCTTTTCTTAGAAGAAAGTCTTATATCCAAATACTTAGAATCATTTTAGCACTCTTTCTTGGAGAAGATATTCCAGGACAGGCATTTTACCCATTCATGCCCTGAGTATTATATAAAAAACAACCTAGGGCATATTCCTTCACTGTACTGTTATTTAAGGAAAAACACAAAATGCAAATCACCGTGTCACCATGTGTGTGGTCTAACCACCAAACGATTCCTAAAAAAGGTTAGTTATCTCTGTACTTTGTAACAAACATGATTTCTAGGGTATGCAAGTGTGATAAGTTAGTATTTATTCTGCAAGACTGCTGGAAAACACTGGGAGACAAGTAAAATATATATCGATCCGCTCAGAGCTGTTGATGCTGAAACTCTACAGAACATTCACCAAACCAGAAAGATGTATATCTGCTCATTTTAGAGTCCCTTTGAGGTTAAACAGGAGCTAAAAGGCACTTTGGATATTTAATTGTCTTCAGATTCCTATGCACATCTTGCTGCGGATCAGAGATTGCAGTAATCAGTGTATCTGCCTCCATCTACACAACTTTCATTGGCTGTGGCCCAACGTAGACTTGTATTTACCTATCACATAATGGGGGTCCAGTCAATAGTGTCTATACTGATTGTAGGCAGGGTCTGGAGTTAATTCAATGATTGCTTTCTCGAGCAGTTTCCTTCTTTAAAGTGCTTCCGCACTTTAACCATGACACAAGCCACCATGAAGCAACATGAGAATTGGGAAGATCCGACTAGAACAGGAGCTGGAGCTTGAAAGTAACATTGCAATGTAGCCATTGTTCTTGTGTTTGCTTCAACTGCCCTTAATGTAGAATAAATTAAATAATGTTGAGACAATGAAGCAACGTGTCAGTGGAGGAGTAGACTAAATGTCATACAGATAGTTAAGATAGATGGGAACAACTTAAGTGTTGTAACAATTCCCTACTTGGATATGAAAGAATTCCCCTGACAGAAAAGAACTTGCTAGAAGAAAAAAAAAACTAGACAAAAAAAAAAAAAAAAAACCAAAACCCAGAACAACCAAAACCCAGAGAAAAGCAGTTCCTGCCTTGGCACTCACTTGTATACAAAAGAACTTCGAAATAATGTAGGCACTATCTTGGTAGTAGGAAGAAACAGGAGAAAAATCATGGCTTGTTCATGATTACTGTAGTCAAACCAACAAAGTCATGAAAAGACAACAGATTATTTTGCCTAACTTGAGGAAACTTTCAAAGATAGCTGATTTAATAGCTGTTTTACCCTCTTTTCTTGGATCCAACACTCCAGCTGGACCTAGACAATCAGATTTATAGCCTAGTTATGTTCCATGACGTTTGACTTCTGGAATCATGCCTTTGTGCCATTGGCAGCTTACATTAGCGACACATCAAAGGCTATAAATAGTTGTTTGTAAATCCCCATGTTTCTCCCATTCCTTGAAATACACTTTATCTGTACTATGCACCTTCAGGATCCGAGTTATTATCTTCAGAGAAAACATGCAAACAACAACAACAACCAAAAAAAAAGCGTGTTATATAAAAACATAGTAAGAAAGAAAAAAAAATTTCTTAAGGTTTGCAATAGGAACATCAGATGTGCATTGAATCACAGGTATCTATTTAGGATCTTAGTGATATTTAGGAATACTCTTTTCAACCAATTTATTGACAACCTTCCTACAAAATCTACATAGAAGTCTTAACAGCCTGTAAAATATACACAAAGCTTGAGTTTGCTATGATTACCATGGTTTTCTGTAAGATGCACTTGAGAAGCAGAAGATGACCCCAGAGGAAATATTTAACAGCCTTGGTGTAGCCGCAGATCAGATCACGAGATGCTAGAATACTTAAATTTGATTCTACTTTACAGACCAGAATGGTAAAGTGAAGGATTCTACTTTAATTGACTTACTCTGATTGAGTCTTCTGTTTGCTAGTCCTACTCATTAGCCCGTGGATACCCAAAAAAAACCTTCTTAACATCTAGAAGCCAAATATTACTTTAAGTTTTACCTATTTAATCTCTTTTTTTTTTTTTTTTCAGTTTTTGCCCTCAGGCAAATCTGTAAATGATCAGAGGTGGACTCCTGTATCCCTGGTATAAATGTAAGCATTTCCATTTTTTAAGAAGTCCAGTCTACATAATCCCAAATTACACCTCAACTGTACATAAATGTGCATTGATTTAATTACTCTTTGCTCTGCTATTTAGATGAATAAGGAAAGCTAAAGAAGGCTTTTTCATGAACACACTCGTCATAAACCAGTAAGCAACTATATTCCATATGCTCACTGAGATTTACAGTGGCTTAACTAGACCAACACACTGGAGTTAAGATGGGACTTATAGCCTATACATGACTAAAATGCTGTGGTTAAGATGCCTTCTAGAATATGAATATATTCCCATTTTATTTTGTTAAGCTAGAGAATTTTTATATATCTACTTATTTGATCTCTGTAATTGTGGAAACTAGGAGATTGCCAATAACACATTTACCCTCTCTAAAGTTGGGAAACACTGTGACTGCCATTTCAGTAATGGAAAGCTAAGAGAGAGAGAGATTAAGAGGTAGGTATTTTGTCATGTGGCCATCGGAGTGGAACTCAAAGCTCTGACTAAACTTTCAGTGCTGTGCCTGGAGGAAATTATCCATTCAAGCAAAGGATTCATAGCAGTCAGCCTGCTGAACCAGGGATATGCTTAAACTGGAGAACAGGAAATGATGGAGAGAACACATTCTTTGACTCTCACACTTCTTTTTGACATTGATATATCACTTCTGCAGACTGCAACAGAGTATGGAAGTACATGATCTAACTGTACTGAAAGTATCTCAACACAAAAAATGAGCCAACGCTTAGCTCCTTTTGATGGTGATACTGTGCATAATCTGAATAATATAGGTTTTTCTAAACTTTACATTATGCTATATTTTAGGGTATATTTTAGGTTGGAATTTGAAATCCTGAACCTTTCCCGTGAAGTGAAAAATGAAGCTGTTTCCCTGGGAGAAGAGAAGCCAATTTCCCTTTTCTTTTAAAACTTGGCCAGTGGTAAAGCTGTGTTTCATTAGGGCACTTAAACTCAGGGCTTTCCTCACCAATGGAAGATTCAATCAGATTTTTTCTATCTTCTAAATGTATTTCTTAACCATAAGCTTAGAGTACAAGCATTCTTCATTGAAATACAGAAATAATCCTAGAAAACACAACTGGAAAATAGGACTCCTATTTTCATGGGAGAGCTGTAATCACCAGACTAGTGTAATAAATCTGTAATTTTTGCTTCAGAGTGGCACCATGTCAACAAGCTGGGTAGACTTTTAAGGCCTCATTACTAAACTACATCCTTTCCTACATCTGGAAATGTGTTTTTTCTATACTGCATGTGTATAGAGGGAGAAGCACTTCTTTTAGTGTTTTGCAGCCACAGAACTCGAAGTAAAATACTGGAATATATTCCCTATCTCTCCCTCTAGATTTGTGGCAAAGTACTTGGGGTAAAAAAACATGAGAATTTCTCACAAAAAAAAATACAAAATTTTTTACAACAGCTACCTGCATCCAGCCTCATATATGTGTGATGAACAATATACATACACATATACAAACACAGACACACACATATATATAAATATATCTGTTTAAATACAAGTGCAGGATAACTATATAATCTATTTAGCATTTTTCTATGTTCATATTAAACCGAAACCTGGCTTTTAAGAACATGGAACACAAAGTAAATATTTACTCCCTTTTAATATCCAGTACACGGTGGTCAGCAATAGCAATGTGGTGAGAGCAACCAGGCATAACTCCTTAAAAATTTTTCAGGAAGGCACTAAAGTCTAATGGAAATATATAGACTCATTTGCAGGCTTAAGAAACAGTACTATTTATAGAACCCATAATTCCATTCTTCATAATTCCTAATAGTTTTATGAATTGCTGAGATGAATGCATGTCATCAGGCATGTAGATATTAAATCAGATCTGTATTTGCATATGGTTATATTATGTGCATTTGTGTGCTGAAAACACACAGCTTTTCAGAAAAAATCTGTATTTTGTTCCTAATTTTGATTGGTTCTCTTAAAATTACACTAGGTTAAAAGCGCAGTTGTAACTTTATGTACTGGCAAGTATACATGAAAGTGTATAGGGATGACTGCAATTGTTTCCTCTGGTTAGAGCTTTGAAGTTCCCTTGTAAGAAAGATGAAATCCATTCTGTTGGCTACAAACTTATGAATGAAAGAAATTATATTTTAAGGTCACAGATAATTTACAAAAATACATGTATGAATTATCTAACATATTATAGTACATATTAGAAATTCATTATTCTGTGCCATTACAACATAACTCTCTCTTGTAGGGATATGGACATGGTTACTCTTGGTACATCTGTAAAACTATGTGCACAGAGAAAATTTAGATGATGGATAATATAAATGTTTTTACAATTTGCTGTTTCCTAATGTTCTAGGATTTTTCATCTAGCCATAGAAAATAAGGTAAACTAATGTCTTGATAGTCTTTTTTTTACTTAGTAATTTAAGTTCTGCTCTCTAATGAGGAGGTTTTGATTGACAAAAGGCTTTCTACTGAAAAATGGTAATATCTGGGCTCCCAAAACTGTTGTCTTTCTCAAAGACAGATGGTAAATCTGTCAGCAGTAGCATTCTGCACAACAGCAGCCCAGATGCTTTTAGGCTACGTGTGTGAAGCCTCTCCACCCCCCAAGAGTACCAACGGGCTACTTGCCAGAGAAAGGTCCCCAAGGCAATTAGCTGCCTCTGAATTCAGCTTCAGCTGTCTGAAAAAAGTCAAATGAAGGTATGTTTGGTCATACACTGTTTAATGTGAAAAGTCTGTTTCTTTATAATTAAGCCAAACTTCTATATATCAGGCCAGCTGTTCCAAAATAACCTGTATGCAACCGTCATGGCTCACAATAGAAACTTTCAGTTTACAGTACATTTTATATTTTATTCAATGAAATTTTCTATGTGAAGACAAACGTAACTCAAGGGAACATAAAGCAAACATGAAAATTCTAGAACGTGTACAGGAAATATTTTGCAAAAGTAACGTAGATTATAAGGAAATTTTATCAATACATCTGCATATCTATATCCATCATATATGTGTTTATACAGATACACATACTGACAACATCAAAATAAAGATGTTTGAATCTATGGATCAGATCAATTCATTAGATTGTTGGTATTAAGATAAATAGCATTGCAATCAGCAAAGTACCAGGTATCTTAATTTGAAGAGAAGAATCCTGTTCAGATACTATTCAGATACCCTTACAGCTGGTTACAAAGACATGTCTATATGAAAAGTTTCACTGCTTAACTCTCCTGCTAAGGTAGTACATCTCCCTAAAAAGTACCAGTCAAAATATTAATTCCATTCAAGTGTTACTCATATAGATATTTATTCCTGTAAAAGCAGGACTCATTAGTCATAGAAGTCTAAAAAATTCAATCCTCTACTCTCCTCTGATCATTTACATGCTCTGACTTCTCTTTCAAACAACAATCTCCTGTAATCAGTTCATAGGAGAGAGAAAATCCATTGTAAGATTATGGACTAAAAATTTTTGCAACAAAAATTATATTAAAACTGTCTTGGTTTCAGAGTATGGTTAGTGCTTGAAAAAATCATACAAAAAATAAGGAGGTTGCTATATGCAAAAGTATGTGTGATCCACAAGATCTTCCAAGATACAAACAAGAATTAGCTAACTTATGGAGGAGACAAAGCAATAATTCAATATATAAATTCAGTATAATTTCTTCATAAACAATAAGAATGCTTTCATTTGATACCAGATTTGAAAACTCTGGCCAAGTTTTTACTCAGGTTAATGTGCCCGGGAAAAAATGTGACTGTTAATTAAAATTATACTGTAGTTATTTTAAGGAAGTATTAGACTGGAAAAAAATGGTAATTCCAAAAATCAATGAGCCAGAAAATGTCAGAAAGATCACAGCTAAAAAATAGGGGATTTAAATTATGCAAATGGAAAACATTCACAAGAATGAATTTTTGTCAGGGAATAATCAGATAAAAAATATTTTTTTTTCCTGTCTAGGAAAGCAAGAGAGGAGGATAACTCTTGAGGCTTCTGAGTGTCCTGGGTTCAGCAGCAGCAGTCATTTTTCTCCTTCTTAGTAGCTGGTGCAGTGCTGTGGTTTTGACTTTCAGCCTGGGAACAACGCTGATAGCGCCAATGTTTTTAGTTGCTGCTCAGTAATGTTTGGTCTGACCAAGGACTTTCTGAGTCTCATGTTCTGCCAGGGAGGAGGGGAAGCCGGGTGGTATTCCATACCACAGCACGTCATGCCCCCTATATATACTGGGGGCAGTTACCCAGAAGGGTTAGATCGCTGCTCGGTTAGACTGGGTATCGGTCGGCGGGTGGTGAGCGGTTGTATTTTCTTCCCTTGTTATTTCCCTTATTGTTATTATTATTGCTGGTAGCTGTAGTGGTTTGTGTTATACCTTAGTTACTGGACTGCTGTTATCTCAACCCAGGAGATTCATTCTTTCGATTCTCCTCCCCACCCTTCTGGGAGTGGTGGGGAGGAAGGGGGGAAGTGAGGGAGCGGCTGCGTGGTACTGAGTTACTGGCTGAGCTTAAACCACGACACTGAGATAATGGAGTGACATCAGTCGTGCAACAGTGTTGTTACAGGAGCATAATCAGCATAAATAGAAAAGAGAGAACTCCACTGATCTCTCAGGCTCTCTTTCCCTCTGTTCTTGTTAGGATCAGCACAGCTAAGGCACAGCTAGATGTGTTAGCTTGGCTGCAGCCTAATGCTTGAGGCAGCACCGAAATTGTAGCCTTGCAGTATAAAAGGCTGAGATCTGAGAACTTGTTTGAAAACTAATTTAGCAGAGTCACCACAAAAAGTGGGGACACAAACACAAATGAATACTACAAAAAGGGCAGCCACATTTTCCAGGATATCTTAAATCCACTCAACACTGTCACCCAAATTATTTCTTTTGCTTTCAATAAACTTTTGGTTATCTGCAATTCTAACTTGCATATTATTCCATTCATCTAGCCACTGTGATAAGTATGGTCTGCTGCCCAGGTAACGGGAGACAAAAACAAGCAGCAAATCAACTAACAATAGCAATTCAGTGTGTACTGATCCCAGTGAAATATTGATTTTAGAAGAACAAGCAATTTCTGGTCTGTACCAGTCTGGAACGGTGTACACAAGAAAGTTGGAACTGAGCTTTCCAAAGTATTTTATGAAGCATCTAATCATTTTTTTCTGCTTATGTCTTCTGCTGATATAGATTCCTAACTCAGAATGTTGGATATTCACACATAGAAATGAATATCAAGTGAAAGAAGAGGAGTTGGTGTTTTGTTTTGTCTTATTTTAAAATAAATTAACCTTTTATCCCATCTATTTAAAGAAGTCATATCCTATCTACTTTTTGTACCCATTAACCACTGTAGAATTGGCAGTGCTCAGTGCTTCAGCAGACCCTCAGCATTTATTGCTGCTTATCAAGCCTTCCACTTCAATAGAGGGCTCATGTCCATAAAGGAGATGGAGGTAAGTTTGTAGATTTAAATAGGGAACCCTGTCATCAATGTTGTCTAAACTTAAATCTGATTGTTTGCCATCACTTCCCAGAAGAAATAACTTCATCAAGTCTGCCCAAGTAAGGGAAGGAGGAGGAGAGGAAGCAGACATCTGGTCAGATGGATAGAAGACAGTTTAAATACTGATGTCAGCATTCAGATTTCCACAACTGTCATCTAGATTAAATTCTTCGTGCATATCTATATTATGATTTAATCCATTAAATAAGGGATATTCATTACAGAATTAAAATTAGGAGCATATTAGAAACTGACGTTCGTTCAAGTTACATCTCTAATAATATTCACGCTTTAAAAATTTTCAGTATAATTTTACAGAGTGTAAGTCCGCATTTAATACTTGAAAATTTCACCCAACCGAAATAAATTAAAAAAATATGCAAAGCCATTAGAAGTCATGAGCCTAATTTTATTAAGCTTCTTTTTTAAAATCACAGAAAATCTGCATTTTTATCAAAGCCAAAACTCTTCTTTGAGAGGGATTTAATTTATATATTACAAAAATTAACCAAATTTAACATTAAAAGTAACTTTATCATACAGAACAGTTTGTTCTTTATTGAAATGTTTCAAATTTTCTTTAAAGAAGCCAATACATACATTATTTTAAAAGGTTCTCTTTTTTTCACCTAAAGATGGCAGCAAGTATTTTAGCGATTTATTTACACAAATTAAACATCCCTGGCAGTGTTCAACACCAGGTTGGATGGGCCTTTAAGCAACTTGGTCTAATGGAAGGTGTCCCTGCCCACGGCAGTGGACTGGAATTGAATGATCTCTAAGGTTCCTTCCAACCCAAACCAGTCTCTGATTTACCAGCCCCACCTTTCCCACTTGAACTTGATTAAAGAACATCATATTGTGGCATAAGTAGAAGTGTTCTGAAGGCTTCCATCTAATCTACTTTTAGTTAATGACTAGCAGTGTTAATATAATGGTTAAAGATTACAGATTGTTCATAAATAATGTTTCTGCCTGTTGCATGTAATGACAATCAGGAAATTGCCCTGTCGTTACAATTTGACATGTAGTGTATAAACAAAGTTTCACAAAAAACACAATTGAAATAAGCACATGGTTGAGACATGTGGCTAAATCATTAAGCTGCATTTGGAAATGTTTTAAATCATTTGTATTGATTATTGGCCAGAACTTAGCTGTGGTAAATCAAAATAATGTTAATGAGTGCGACGTAGTTTTTCTTGATTTCAGCAAGGCATTTGATACTGTCTCCCACAGCATCCTCATAGATAAGCTAAGGAAGTGTGGGCTTGACGATCAAGGAGTGAGGTGGATCGAGAACTGGTTGAAAGGAAGAAGGCAGAGAGTTGTGGTCAATGGCGCAGAATCTAGCTGGAGGTCTGTGACTAGTGGAGTCCCTCAGGGGTCGGTGCTGGGACCGGTGCTGTTTAATATTTTCATCAATGACCTGGATGAGGGAACTGAGTGCACCCTCAGCAAGTTTGCTGATGACACAAAACTGGGAGGAGTGGCTGACACACCAGAGAACTGTGCTGCCATTCAGCGAGACCTGGACAGGCTGGAGAGTTGGGTGGGGAGAAACTTGATGAAATTTAACAAGGGCAAGTGTAGAGTCTTGCATCTGGGGAAGAACAACCCCATGTACCAGTACAGGTTGGGGGTTGACCTGCTGGAAAGTAGCGAAGGGGAAAGGGACCTGCGGGTCCTGGTGGATAGGAGGATGACCATGAGCCAGCAATGTGCTCTTGCGGCCAAGAAGGCAAATGGCATCTTAGGGTGCATTAGAAAGGGAGTGGTTAGTAGGTCAAGAGAGGTTCTCCTCCCCCTCTACTCAGCCTTGGTGAGGCCGCATCTGGAATATTGCATCCAGTTCTGGGCCCCTCTGTTCAAGAAGGACAGGGAATTGCTTGAAGGAGTCCAGCGCAGAGCCACAAAGATGATTAAGGGAGTGGAACATCTCCCTTATGAGGAGAGGCTGAGGGAGCTGGGTCTCTTTAGTTTGGAGAAGAGGAGACTGAGGGGTGACCTCATCAATGTTTACAAATATGTAAAGGGTAGGTGTCAGGATGATGGAGCTAGGCTTTTTTCAGTGATATCCAGTGATAGGACAAGGGGCAATGGGTGTAAACTGGAACATAGGAAGTTCCACGTTAACATCAGGAAGAACTTCTTTACTGTAAGAGTGACAGAGCACTGGAACAGGTTGCCCAGGGGGGTTGTGGAGTCTCCTACACTGGAGATATTCAAGGCCCGCCTGGACAAGTTCCTGTGTGATGTACTGTAGGTTACCCTGCTCTTGCGGGGGGGTTGGACTAGATGATCTTTTGAGGTCCCTTCCAACCCTTGGGATTCTGTGATTCTGTGATACAGCTATGTCTTCTAATAGATAGAAAGAGGAACTTTTCCTGTAAAAGTCATGAAGTTTTTTCCATCCCCCAAGGTAGATTCCCAACTGGAGCATTTCATCTACTTTAGGACAGCAAACTTTAAGAAGTCATATACCGAAGTGCAGTCCAGGTAAAAAAAAACAAACCAACCAACCAAAACAACAAAACCAAAACCAAACAACAACCAAAAAAACCCAACCTAAATAAAAAAGAACAAACATTGTCCCCATGAAATAACTGGAAAGAAATATTTATCCTAAGGAAGCAAGGTTTACAGTTAAAGAAATATGGCTTCAAAGGCCATAGGAGTAATGGTTTTTATGTTTAGCATATATGCAAGGAAATAATAGGCTTAATTGCATCAAAAAACATTGAACATTTTAAAAGATTTTCTAAAGGTGAGAAAAGTAAAACATAAGAATAGTTGACTGAGCGACACTAATGCATATGTGACTGAGGGTTTTAAAAAGGGATTAAGCAAATATACACTAGGAATTAAATAAATGTAAGGAATCCTGTGTTGTATCAAGAGTGGATGGGATGACCTTGCAGTGCTCCTACAAAGATTTTTCCATTTTTCTACTGTTACTGCTCTTAGCCGTTTATTCTTAAAAGTAAGTTTGGTTGATTGAACTAGAGGGGTTTCCTTCCCCCTCCCCCCTCCCCATTCATACAGAGACAAGTACAGACAGCAAATTTTGAGACAAATTGTCATGTGCTCTGGCCTTTGTAAAGTATAAAGGAGAAATGCATAGGAAGGGCAAATATAAATAAGACACATTAGAAGAAGCACACAAATAATTCTTGGAGGAAATGTTGCTAAGGTGAACAAAGATAAGCATGATGAAACTGAGAAGATCATCCCTTGCCAATTTACATCACAGAATCATAGAGTCACAGAATAGTTGGGGTTGGAAAGAGCCTTAAGATTGTCTAGTTCCAATCCCCCTACCATAAGCAGGGATGCCTCAGCCTAAACCATGTAGCCCACGGCTCTGCCCAACTTGGCCTTGAACACTGGCATTCTTAGATACTGAATCTGTTGTGAACTGGAATGCCAGAATACCATTAGCCACCTTGGAAACAGGGGTACATTGCTGGTTTATGTTCAAGCTGGTGTCCACCACAATCCTGTGGTCCCTTTCTGCCAAGCTGCTTGCCAATCAGCCCCCAACATATGCTGGTATATTGTGGTGTTCCTCCCCAGCTGCAGGACTTTGTACTTCTCCTTGTTGAACTTCTTGAGATTCCTGTCAGCCTATCACAGTCTCTCTGGATGGCAGGCAGCATGAACCTCTGGTGTAGCAGTCACTCCTCCCAGTTTTGTGTCATCAGCAAACTTACTGAGGATATGCTCTGCCTCATCATCCAGATCATTAATGAAGACATTGAACAAGACTGGATCATTGGGTTACATCACTAGCTAATAGCCTCCAGCTAGACCTTGTGCCACTGATAACCACCCTCTGGGTCATTTGGATAGTTTTTAATCCACCTCACGGTACATCCAGCCCATATATCAACAGCTTGTCTGTGAGGTATTTATAGGAGACAGTGTCAAAGGCCTTACTAAGGTCCAGGTAAACAATATCTACTGCTTTCCCTTCATCTGCTAGGCCAGTTATTTGCTAGTATTTACACTGTAGTTTGAACTGGGTGTAGTTTGCTGCTCTCCTGAGCCAGAGGAAACTCCTAAAGTTGCAACCACTCTTCTCAGATTGGGTATAATCCTCATATTCTAAAACCGCCAAAGTGTAGTCACTCTTTTCTACAAATCTTGTTTTATATTTTTGCATAAAGGGAATAATCTGTACTATATTTAGTGGAGAAACGGCAACCACATCTAAGATTTATGAAAAGCTGTTAGGTAGTATGAGATACATCTCATGCTTTTGAAGCAGAGTTCTGTGGTCTTTTTTGTGTTCCTTGTGGCTTCACATACTATACAATAGAGGCTGATCTTTGGCTGACCTACAGCTACCACAGTGTGTCACTGATATCACTGAATCAGATGGTATTTGATCTACTGATTAAATGCATCTGGCAAACTGGGTCGCAGAGGGGAGCCAGAGGCTACAGTATGGCAGTACAGCTGCAGGCTATGTAATCTGCTGGGGTCTGTTTCAAGGCTCACACCCTATCCCTGACTTCCACTGCCACCCAGCCCTGGCACACAGTTCTCTGACCTACCTTCTGTTGCCTCACACCAGTGCTTTTGCAGACTTTGTCTAAATTAAGTTTCTTGAGGAAATGTACCACCGAGAAGACAGACTATTAAAGAGTGATAATCTCCTCATGGTTCCAAGAACATCGATATTTTTATCTGTAATATGATAATACCTAGGAGCTCTCCAGTTATCAACTAGAATTCTACCATGCAGCAGGTGATAGTCTTATTCTGTGGAAGGAACAGTGAAAAACAAAAAGGGGAAAGAAATTAGAAAACAGAAAAAGGAAAAGGGAGAGGAAGGGACAAGGAAAAGGAAGACAGAAGGAAAGGAAAAGGAAATGAAGGAAAACAAAAAGCAAAATATATTTTAAAATAGAAAAAGGTAAGAATAGAAAAAAAGGAAAAAAATTAAGGGCAGGTTTCATTTTAAATAATTTTCAACTCACACAATGAAATCTTTCTTTAAAGGAAAAAGCCTTCAAATGCAACACAAAAGCAAACACTTTATAAACTTTCCTCTCCACGTCTTTGTGATAGCTGCCTTTACTCTAGCACCAAAAGGCAAATTTCCATCTCAGTACCAGTTACACACTGTGTAACAGAGAATTAATTCTCTTTCATAAGAACCAACCTGACATTTGGCCTTTATAAATTGAGGTCTTTATGTTACATGCAAGAAAAGACATTCACTACAGAAAACAATTCACAGAGAAGACAATTATTACTGGAAGAATGTTACATACAATTTTACCTGTAATTGTAGTATGGAGAGGGTAAAGAGCTGGTCAGAAATCATTACATCAATGTCAAGAAAGTAAATCTGGCTTTATTTCTTTCACTCCTTTGCTGTGTCTCTTGTAATCTATTATTTGATTAATATAACCCACAGGAGAACTTGTCACTAAAATTTCAGTTTGCATCAGGGGAAAAATAGCAGACTGAGACTTTTATTCTCCTCGCATTAAGAAAAATAGTTTCAAAACAAATATTTTTGCTATTGATCATGTTCCTGTAATTTAATTAAATTGTCCGTTGACTGCAAAGGATATCACACTCAGATTTATGAAAATTGAGACTTTTTTTAAAAAACAAGCTTCATCTATTAACAGTAACCTCTAAGCACTGGAATTTAGCCTGAATCCTTCACAAACCAGATTATACAGTCCCTGCCTTTCAGATGTTTTGTTGTTGTCTCCTGTACTGTATGTAGTCAAAAAACAAACACTGGATTAGATGAGCCCAGGATCAAATTCAGAATTCAGCATAGCACTTCACAAATATTTAAGTCATAAATGTATTTTCTTAAACAGGTGTAAACAAAGTACCTGCAAGAAAGGCAACTAGTTTTTCTTGTCCCATCCCAGACATTTGAAAGCTCCCTTCCAGAAGGAGGCTAGAAGGACTGAGGAACACAATTAGTTGCACAATGAAAGTCGCACAATAAGGCAGAGATATCAGTAAACTGAATTAAAAGCTGAGGTAGTGACATTATTTCCTTCACACATGACTGATTTATAAAAAAGCAGTTCTTTCCTGTACCACAAGATCTCTCTTTCTCTTTTAAAATTGCAGATGTTTTACTCAAGCAGGGTTTCTGCGAGATGAAATTTACTGTAATTTCCCTTAGACACAGGGCAGGTTTCCTTAAAATGCAGCCCTACCTTGAAAGTGAGTACTTAATTTTCTGTTCATTATGCCTCAGTGATTCTGATATTAAAACTGCTAGCAATGAATATTAAAAACAAAACCAAAACTGCCAGCCACACGAACTCAACCTGAAAGCCAATCTGATTTCTTCCTTTAATAGAATAACAAAGATTCTGCACAGCAAGTTATACCTCAATTACAAACGTGCAGCTCCATTGTCTTCTGATTATGTTTTGATTGACACCTGTGGCACTCTATTGGCATCAACGATTTTATGCATGTGCAAGCGCAGGCAACTAGCTGGAATCTGCTTAATCTTGCCCTAGCTGGTGCTCCAGAAGAGATTGCATCATGTTGCTATTTTTTAATATTCTTACAAGGTTAATGTAGGGGAAAACAATTTTAGGTTTTGGGGTTTTTTTTTGGTTTTTGGGTTTTTTTTTTGTGACTATTGTGCTGGTTTTGTCTGGAATAGAATGAATTTTCTCCATAGTAACTGGTACAACCCTATATTTTGGACTTTTGCTGGAAATCATGTTATTAATACAGGGATGTTTTAGTAATTGCTGAGCAGTCCTCACAAAGTCAAGCCTTTTCTGCTTCTCACTCCAGTGAGTAGGCTGGGGGTACACAAGGAATTGGTAGGCAGCACAGCCAGGACAGCTGACCCCAACTGACCAAAGGGATATTCCATGCCATATGACATCATGACCAGCATATAAAGCTACAGGAAGAAGAAGGAAAGGGGGGATGTTTGGAGTGATGGTGTTTGTCTTCCAAAGTCACTGTAGTGAATGACAGAGGCCAGGTC
Source organism: Lathamus discolor (assembly GCF_037157495.1). Lineage (NCBI taxonomy): Eukaryota > Metazoa > Chordata > Aves > Psittaciformes > Psittacidae > Lathamus > Lathamus discolor. The sequence goes on along the minus strand of NC_088884.1, from coordinate 46,083,718 downwards.
TCTTGGAGATGTCTGAACACCTGCCTGCCAGGAAGTAGAGAATGAATTCCTTGTTTTACTTTGATTGAATGCACAGCTTGTGCTTTACCTATTAAACTGTCTTTATCTCAGCCTCTGAGTTTTCTCACTTTTGCACCACAATTTTCTCCCCCATGCCGAATTTCATGCTACGGTCCTATGAGTATGAATGTAATAAAGAATATATATTGTAGCTCTTTAAGAAAAGTTAACGCATTAAATTAAAAAAAATTTGAGAACCACTCTCTCAAATATCATACATTTTTTACTGTTGCTTATCAAAATAAAAATTAAAGACTTTTTTCTTAAAAAAAGAAAGCAACAAACAGTGGAAAGCAAGGTGGGGGGTGGCTTTTTATTTTTATTTTTTTTTTCTGGAACAAGCAGGTTAGAATCATTCTTATTTTCAACATACAAGTAATTTTTATTTTTTTATGTACTGTTTGTGATGGCACCTGTTCTGGTACAGGTGAATGTGGGGATTCAGAGTAAGATAAACTCCAAACATACTCGGAATATATATCATCAAATTTTTCTCTAATGGTGAAACATCTGACATCTGCTGCTATTCAGAAGGAGAAGAATGACCAGACTGAACTGATTAAAGCATCCTTATAGCTATCCTGGAGAGCTGAGGAAAGTTGTATCCTGAAAACCACATTCATGGAAGAAAAGTCTTAGTGCAAATATAGGTGTTTATTGGTATAAGAAAGAATGCATGTATATGTATTTATTTAAGGCTAATCAGTTTCAAACTGGGGTCTAAATTGTTTCATATAGATAAATGATAATAAAAAGCATACGCAAAAAAAATGTTTAAAAAAACCTCATTTGGGGGTTTCCTAAAAACCTTTAATAGTAATATCTGTAATATTAAGCTGAAGTTTACAGTCTTAGTAATCAAATCTGTTCTTCAGGTTTCTTTAGAATACCTTCATTACCATCATGTGTGATTGCATCTGATAGCTACTCCAACAAAACTGTAAGGTTTCTGCTTCAGTAGGTCTTGAACTCATCACTTTAAATATCCTATTAGCTCTAAAGCCATCTGAAAGTCTAATTTTCTTTCTGTGAATTTTTTTTTGCCTCATGCCATTAAAGTCTAGCTAAGGGCAGCTAGAATGTATGTAATGCAAGCAATGCAGTATAATCAGAATGAAGTAACTTCATTTAGAAAAACACTTTGTAAGCTTGGTTTACACAAACAAAACAAATATAAATCAGGAGGACATCCACATACAGGTACTTTACCCTTCTAACAGATAAGTTGTTTTATTACGAACATACAAATTCATCTGTATTGGAACTGGCTCTGATCTGAGCATCAGAGGACATCCACATACAGGTACTTTACCCTTCTAAGAGATAAGTTGTTTTATTACAAACATAAAAATTCATCTGTATTGGAACTGGCTCTGATCTGAGCATCCAGTAAAAAAATTACATATTTAGGACTATAGCTTATTACCCACAAAATACTAAAACCAAAAATGCTGGTGGGATGGGTGGAATTTATGTTAATGAGGCATTTGACAAAGGTTTAACTTGTATATATGTTGCCTTATATTTACAATATTATATCTATTTTTCATTTACGTTGCAATTTTTCAGTTTAAAATGGTGGTTTGTCTTGAAGACCCACATTAACATTACAGAGACAACTGTCATAGCTTTGTTGCTGTGTGTTGTGAATGAAAGTAACTTGATATGCAGAATACTCATTGAATTTTATTAAAATAACCAGCATCTTAAATTCATGCAGAAGGGTAGAATCAGACACAGACACAAACTTTCTGTCTCTTAATTCTAGTAAATAATCTTTCACTTGCTACTGTTAAACTTTTTTCAGTAAACAAATGAAGTTTAACATCCTAACAACTTCCTAGCTCAATCTCTAAAGCAATATTATTCAGGTGATCTTATCTGGAATGAATTATTAAGAAAAAAAGAAAAGCTGATACTGGAAAAGTAGTGGTGGTCTTAGTTTCCACCTCAAATATTTTGGAAGATTTTTCCTAAGCTTTTTTAAAATAAAGTGTCCCAAAATATAAGTGGCCATCACAAGCAATAAAGATGCTATTTGAAGATACATAACAACATTAACTCTCTTTCCCTCACTCACCACTCCCCGAGTAAGAATTACAAGGTGTTAAAAGGTTATATGGCTAAAAAAAATAATGAGCACAAAACCATCTGAAGCTTCTGAGCAGAAAAGGAAGCTCAAATAACTTGGTGCCATAATTGAAACTCAGAATAAATCAGCAATTCTCAAAATTAGACACATAAGACAGCAGCAGGAAGTTGTGTGTCAAAGTAAGAGCTCCAAAGAAAGACAAATCTAGATAGATGGGTTTATATGTTTAATAGGAAGAGGTAACTTTGAAAAGGGCTGTAGAAGTCCCATACACATAACAGAAAACAATTAATGAAATATGGCAACCACCTTTATCCCTGGGATAGATGAGACAGGCAGACTGAGAATTTTATTCATGGATTTCTGGAATGTTACCTAGTGTGTTGCTGTCAGTAAGATACCTCTACAGCGGCAAAGAGATGCTCAAAAGGAAATTCACGCCCACGCATCACCACCATATATTTAAATTCGAACAAGCTCAATACTTAAGCTTTCTATCACATGTTTAGACCTGATATACACTGAATAAATAGCCAGTGATCAATGGAGAAAAACTAAGATTCTCCAAGCTGTTAAATAATGAAAAACTACACTTGAATATTGCAGGTTCGTTTTCTGATTGTTCTTGGTTTATCCATTAATAAAATATTCTATCCAACTATCTATCATCCTCCCTATGCTTCTAATGAAAGAAAATAAACCACCAGAAACTATTACAAATTACTAATTTATGTTTATTAACTCATCTTTTCCTAGATGTTTTAAAGAGTGACCTCATTGTAATGATTTTAAGTTGTATTTGAATCAGTATGGTCCCCATTAGAAATGCTACACTTCCAGAGGAAACGTTTCTTCCTGAGCCTAATTATTGAACAAGTTGTGCTCTGAAACTTGATTGATAGCCCTTAAACTTTTATCCTAGAGGTATTAGGAGAATTCTTTTCTCATTTACATGATGTTGGAATATGCTTTTTAAATTTACGAGGTTGTATTCCTAATTCCTATTTTGCGTTAATGAGCTCTACACAGTAATTCATTTGTTTTCTTCTAAATTTTAAAATTAACTGTTTTTACACTGAAAACTCTTTTTTTTTAACATGGGTGAAAGCAAATATGTGCAATTGACTGACATTCTCCTGTTATTTTTTAATTACTTCATGTATCACCCCAAAGTGATTTATATATGAAGTATTAGCGCAATATGCCTGCAGTTCTTCAATCTGAGAACCAAATTCAAAGGAAGTCTGAAAGAATACTCAAAAGTGTTTAGTCAGTTGTGATCTCCTCCTTTGAAATCAATTAGAGTTTCACCACTGATCCTTTGGGAGCACATCAAGCAATATTAAAGTACAAAAAGCATAATTGCCCAACAGCACTGCAAGTCACAGATGAATACTGACATCATGTCCTCTACCATGGGATGACTAAAATGTACAAAAGCATTTTGTGTGTTAATTTATAAATTATTTATATTACTGTCATATATTATTATGCATCTTCTCCATTAAGAAGAAATTACTGCCTTTATTAATGATATTCTAAAGCATTTCAGAATAAATGTTCTGACTTTTTTTCTATGATGCATTTGCAAGAGAAATCAATATATTCAGATCAGCACACTCACATATTGCAGGACAGATTTTTTTCTCTGCTGTATCTCCCAGCTCACCTGCTGCTGTTCACTAAAACAATAATCATAAATCTTTTGTCTTCTTTCACGTCCTATATGCAAGAGGGCCAAGTCCCACAGCTGTAGTGACGACTTCAGATCCAAGCTGTAAGAATGGGTTAAAAATAATTGACTCAGATGAAGTACTATGAAGGCTGTGACAGCCATGCAAACAATTCTTATATTGCCTTATGAACCGAATAACTGGCATCCAAAAAAAAATTAGTGGCTTGTTCAATTTTGGTCTCTGGAAACTCTAATAAGATTGCAAGCATTGTTTCTATGTAAAGTTGGTGCTGATGTTAATATCTAGCTTACACCTAGGTCCTAAACTGAGACAAGCTGTCCCAAACACAGACTGTGTTATGGTTAATTATCAGAATTATAACTTTTCTGTACCTTTAATTTAGGATTTTTCTGTGAAGTTAGTAAATTTCTCAACAAGAAAGTGTAATAGGCATATATATTGCATATGGATACCGATATGTATCTATCTACAACTTTGGGCAGGTCCTTTGACCTTACCCCATTTTATGGCAAAACCAGCTTTCAGCAGGATTTGGATTATTTTCCTCCCTTTCTCAAAGACTTCTTCCTCTGTATCTCCCCACACAATAATGTCATCAATGTATTGCAGGTGCTCTGGAGCTTGCCCCTGTTCCAGCGCAGTCTGGGTCAGTTCATGGCAAATGGTAGGGCTGTGTTTCCACTCCTGGGGCAGTCAGTTCCAAGTGAACTGGACACCCCTCCAAGTAAAAGCGAACTGTGGCCTGCACTCCGCTGCCAAAGGAATTGAGAAAAATGCATTTGCAATATCAGTCGTGGCATACCACTTGGCTACCTTTGACTCTAATTCATACTGAAGTTCTAGCATGTCCAGTACAGCAGCACTCAATGGTGGTGTGACTTCATTCAGGCCACGATAGTCTACTGTTAGTTTCCCCTCTCCGTTAGACTTTCTCACTGGCCATATGGGGCTATTAAAGGGTGAGTGGGTCCTGCTGATCACTCCCTGACTCTCCAGTCTACGAATCAGCTGATGGACAGGAATCAGGGAGTCTCGGTTGGTGTGATATTGCCGTCGGTGCACTGTTGTGGTTGCTATTAGCACTTGTTCTTCGACTTTCAGCAACCCCACAACAGAAGGATCTTCTGAAAGACCAGGCAAGATGAACAGCTGCTCAATTTCCTCAGTCTCCAAAGCAGCAATACCAAAAGCCCATTGGTACCCTTTTGGGTCTTTGAAGTACCCTCTCCTGAGGTAGTCTATGCCGAGGATGCATGAGGCTTCTGGACCAGTCACAATGGGATGCTTTTGACAATTCCTCCCAGACAGGCTGATTTCAGCCTCCAGTACAGTCAACTCTTGGGATCCTCCTGTCACTCCAGAAATATAGATGGGTTCCACCCATTGACAGCTTGATGGCATCAGGGAACACTGTGCACCAGTATCTACTAGAGCCTTATACTGTGGGACTGATGTGCCAGGCTATCTGGTCCACACAGTCCAGTAAATCTGACTGTGGTTTGAGCAGCAACTGTACTTGTCGCTGGGATTGGTGTAGCTGCTGTGCTTGGAGCTGGAGTAGCTGCGCTGACTGTTGCTTTGCCCTCAGATCCAGGACATTTTTTTCCTTTTGAAGGTGCTGGATAGTGTTGAACAAGGCCCTGTAAGCATAGGCCAAACCCCAGCACATTGCCATGGTTTGTCCATCTCTGGTATGGCCACACTGACCACACACCTCATTTAAGTGTTTTACTAATTCTTCCGGATTTTGCACTTGTTCGGTGGTGAAATTCCAAAGTACTGGAGGGGCTCACTGGCCTAGATACTTGCCCATACTATCCCACACACCCTGCCACTCATGGCTGTCCAGCCTCAGGGAAAATCTCTTGGTCCTCCTATATCGTCGTTTAACCCCAGACAAGGCCCAAACCTGACTCTGCTTAACTCCTGAAATCAGACGAAATGGTTGTGGGCAAAACACACTCTGTATGCGTGCCAACATGGTGATCCCCATCACAATCAGCAAAACAGGTCTCAACAGTATTAAAAGGCCATTCAAAGCCTTCAAAACTCTCAAATGATGCTGTAAATGGTCTGAGAGGGGGGCTGGGAGGGTAAAAAAAAATTTCCTTCACAGGTTGACCACCCAAGAAGGTGAAAAAATATGTGTAATTGCTAAGGACTTTTATTATATGCCTCCCAAAGTATAAAGGTGGTGACCACACTGGGAACATAATCCAGATCAGTTTCATGATCAATGATTCTATTGTATTACAAAACATTACCATAAAGTACAATGAGACAAGAACCGTAGCCCAAGCCGCACACTTGAAAAACACTAACACAGCAAATACCAGCTCTAAGTAATGTACAGCATTCTGAAACTGTGAGATCAAGAGGAACATCTTTGAGAGCCAATAAATCAGCATTGTGACGAGTGACTATTAATCTAAAACAATGAATGCTTATCACAAATAGGATTAGACACACTCTGGTCAGATCTGTCATCTCAACCCCTCGTGCCCCACATTGAGCGCCAAATGGAACTGTCATGGTTTAAACTGATCCACACAGCTCGTCCACTCACTCCCCCCCTTTTGTTTCTCCCTTTTTCTTTCCTCCGCACTACCCCCACCCCCAGAGGGATGGGAAGGAGAATCGAGAAAATGTAACTCCCACGGGTTGAGATAAGAACAGCCCAGTAACTAAGGTACAACACAAATCACTACTGCTACCACCAATGATAATAATGATAAGAGAAAATAAGGGAAGAGAATACAATACTACCCGCTGAAACGAGCCTGACCCCCAGAAGAGAGCCTGTGCCCCTTTTGGGTAACTTCCAGTTACCTCCCTGGGCAAGATGTGCTGTGGTATAGAATACCTCTTTGGCTAGCTTGGGTCAGGTGTCCTGTCTCTGCTTCCTCCCAGCCTCCCCTCATCCCTGGCAGAGCGTGAGACTCACAAAGTCCTTGGTCAGAGTAAACATTATTTAGTAACAACTGAAAACATCGGTGTTATCAGCTCTGTTCCCAGGCCGAAAGTCAAAAACACAGCGCTGCGCCAGCTACTAAGAAGGAGAAAAATTGACTGCTAGTGATAAATCCAGGACACCACTGCAGCTTCAACAAGGTACCAAGGTACAATCCTCTGACAAACTGTAGTTGTCACGTACTCCAGACCAGCTGCATTTTGACTCCATGCAGTAACTTGGTTTTGAGGCAAACCATCCACTCTTACAAAAAGTTGGTCAAGTTCAAGTAGTTTTGTTACTTAGGAATTGTACTCCTACTTCCGAAAGACCAACCAGAAGCTCCACTACAGATGCACACCAATTGTGCTCAAACCTCTGATGGGTACATGTCGTGGTTTAAACCGATCCATACAGCTTGTCCACTCACTCCCCGTCCCTTTTCTCCCTCTTTCTTTCCTTCACCTCCCCTCCCCCCCAACCCCACCTCCTGGAGGGATGGGCAGGAGAATCGAAAGAATGTAATTCCCACAGGTTGAGATAAGAACAGCCCAGTAACTAAGGTATAACACAAATCACTACTGCTATCACCAATAATAATAATGACAAGGGAAATAACAAGGGAAGAGAATACAATACCACTGCCGAACGAGTTCGACCCTCCCAAAGAGAGCCCATGCCGTTCCGGGTAACTCCCAGTTACCTCCCTGGGCATGACGTGCTGTGGTATGGAATACCTCTTTGGCTAGTTTGGGTCAGGTGTCCTGTCTCTGCTTCCTCCCGGCCTCCCCTCATCCCTGGCAGAGCATGAGACTCACAAAGTCCTTAGCCAGAATAAACATTACTTAGCAACAGTTAAAAACAATCGGTGTTACCAGCTCTGTTCCCAGGCTGGAAGTCAAAACATAGCACTGCACCAGCTACTAAGAAGGAGAAAAACAGCTACTGGTGAACCCAGGACAGTACATAAAGGTCCAAGTTAAAAACCGGTTCTTTGAACAGCTTCAAACAGTACACATAGAGACATTCAGTGGGTGGAGATACGCCATTTAAGGTCAAACCTTATCTCGGCCTACACTGGTTATCTCATTGTAAGGTCTGTCTGAGCACTGCTGCTTGCATCATCAAATTACTTCCTAATAATATGCCTATATACATAGATATGACCATAAAACTTCCTAGACTTTGGGAACTAAGTTCTGACATCTGTCTCTCTTTTATGTCTTTTTCTTCATGAGTTTTTATGGTTCACTTTATTTATTACTTACCTTCAGGTGGAATGAAGTATTTAGAGTGTCAAAATATTTATCTTAGTTTTCTTGATTTGTCATTCAAATTTATCTACTCTGTTTTTATTTATTTCACTCTTTATTCTAAAATGCACCATCTCGGGTTTAATAATTTCCAGGCATGATTTGAGTTTGGAGGATAAGCACTGGGCTCAAGTATCAAACCAGTGAATAAAAAAAAGTTTGAGCAGAACTAGGCAAAAAAGTGAATTTTTATGTTTTAAGAGGAGACACCATAATAAAATCAATCTTAATATGGTCTCCCTCTTTAACCTGAATTGACCATACTCAATGAATTCCCTGACAGTCAAATAACATTTATGATTCACAACATTGTCCAGTGATTAGAAGTACTTACAAAGCTTCTTTTTTAGACATCCTAATCCCAAAATTGATAAGGCATAACCAGAAAGCATTGCAAACAGAGTTTTAGGTGGTATGAGCCGGAGAAAAATAGGCTACACTAGGAACGCCAAAGAGTTTTAACAGCAAAAGAGGAAAAATATTAAAAAAGGTACTTAAATTTTTGATAAATCAAGCAACCCAAACTGATTGACTGGTTATACGAAACACACCATAATAATAAAAGAACACAAAGCAAACTCATTAGGTGTAAGCCCTTTTAGTAAATGAATGTCCAGCTGCTACATATATTCCATCTCTAATTTACGGTGACAATTTGGGCTAATATCTGCAGTATACTTGTCAGATTTTTAAAAGCATTAGTAGATAAGGGTTACCACAGTTTCTTACAGCTATGTATTCCAGCAGTAACTTGCAAGAAATTTTTGGCAGTGAGCTGTATTATTTTATTGAACTGATAAACATTTCTTAGTAACCCTTATTCATCAATTTGATAAACTTAGCAAGAGATGTCAAATGACATGTTTTTTGACAGTGTGTTTCTTTGGTTTTGCTAAAAGTCAAGCCTATCACCATGAAACTAGAATGAATATTTGGAGTATACTCATTAAAAATCCTGGGAATTCATATTTTTCCTTTACCTTTAAAATTGAGCAATCCAGCTAAGTGTGAATTCTTTGACATGTAACTTACTATGGAGGATGCATGTTTTCCAAATTTTTATTTGCACATTTTATATAAACATGTGGTTTGGGTTGAATGGCAAATTAAACTTTCAGAAAGAGACAATTTCAGTCACATCAACATAAGTAATCTATTTAATCTACTGTAATTTTCAAAAAGATAGACTTCTGTATGCAAATTTCTGTAGAATAAAATTATTTTCAGTAGCAAAAATATGTTTATTAATTAAACTGTTTTACTATTATAAATTGCATTTCTGTTTACGGATATATCTCGCTGAATTATTCAGTGATGTCTATTGCATTAGATTGACAGTAATCTCTGAAGATCATTGAATGGTATTGAATGACATGGCATATTTTTCCAGCATACATATTCCTGTTCATACACACTGAATTCTTCTAGCTGTAATGATGAGTGGAAGTGATAACTCTAGGTTTCACATCAGATTATTTTTGAGTATTCCAAACTGCCATGCAAACCAATCAGGCTGACAACCATCTGAATAATGTGGGTGCTCTACAGCTAGTTCTGGTACAAGCAGGTGAATGTCATGTTCGTTGGTCTTCAGGCTGACCAAGTGCAGCCTGCCTCAAATCATCAGCCAGCATTTGAGGAGCTTCACCAGCAACATCTCCCTGTGCTCCAGGTTTGGAGGAAGAGGGCTGAGTTCTGTAAGTGTCATTTCCCCAAACAAGTAATTTCTAATAATGACAATTTAATATGCCCTTACCTTAAAGTGCAGGATTAAAGATCAACCTCAGCTGCATGTTGTATTTACATATCTGCTATCTCACTTAAGTCTGAGGCTATTTTTCTGTTTCCTATCAAGTTACCATTCTAAACTTATTCACATTACAACGCTGTCTCCCTTAATATTTTCCCCTGATGTTAAACTATTGTTTCATTTGCTGGCTGTTGTGCATGTCTTTTTCTCTCTTAGTCAGTGGGCCTGTAAGCCAAATTCAGAAGTGATATGGAAGGTGCTGTAAGATAGATCACAAAATATTCACTTGAGTTCCCTCAGTATTTCATAATGTGAAAGGCGATGTAACACAATATAACTCTCATACAAGGTAGCTGAAAGGAGTTGAGCAAGCTAAAGCATCTCCTATATATTATGCTTTCCTCTAGCTCTTTATTATGTGAGTTAGCTTTGATTCAAGCACAGGAGGTCTGAGGGAGACAGTAAAGTAGTAGACACAAGTCTAAGGTAATTCTTCACTAGTTGTGGGTGCACTGGCAAGTTCACAGATAAACCATGCAAAAGTAGAGGCTCTCTGTGGGCTGGTTCAGCTCAAAGGTGGTTTAGCATCGTTGATTACAGACCTGACTGGCTCCATGTATTTATGAAAACATTATGATCCTGAGTCAGCAGAATCAAGCCACCCAAGAACCAATTTTGGGGGGAAAAACAAACGAGACACCAGCTATCTCAAGCAAGGGAGATTATAATGAAAAAATATTGAACTATCTGAATTGTTTCCAGTATTTTCAGTATCTCATTTTCTGAGTAAATAAAACAGAGTTGACTATAAAACAGGCTTTTTTGCATTACTCTTCACTTTTACCTGTTGTAGCACTTCTGAATTCAGCTCTACTCTTTCAAAAGAACTATGTACATATTTTTGAGAAACAAAGGTGTTTTGTTGTCAGTCTTACGTACTATGTAAAATAAAACATCTCCTATCTATCTGTAAATTTTGCTTAAAAAAAAAAAAGGGGGGGGGGGTCTCTTTCTGAATGTGAAAGAGAGGTTTATTTTCTGCAGTGGTCTAAGCAAACCGGTCCAGATTTTCAGGACATAGAAGAGTCTCTCATACTCAGAAGTTGGTGACAGAGAGAGTGAGAGTGGCTCAAACCTGTCTGCCTCTTTCCCTCAGGTATTCACTGCCTTTCACGACGCTTGAGTCTGATAACCCACATGACATCGCAGAGTATTTTATGGGAACTGGAATCTACATCAATAGGCTTTCCGTATTCTTTTTTCACTGAAAGTGAAAATGTTTCCAATACATACTCTACACTCAACCCTTTTTTTTTCACAAGGAGATTGCAAATCATGTCTTTATAAATTCTAACTTGGTTATGGAATTTTTAACAATAAAAATTTAAGTGTTGCTGATATGACCATATTATTAAGAAAGAACTGGCATTCTGGATCCACACAAAATCTCTGTCTCTAAGAACTTTTTACAATATATGTATGTTCATAGAAATAAGTAATGTCAATATCTTGCTGTTTGTCTAGAATATAAAGATATTTCAATGCAAAAGCTACTTTTGTCTAATTTGATCTCCATCTTTTGTGCTAGCAAATTTTCACTCTAGAAGTGTCTAAAACCCATGTTGATGATACAGAGAGCTCCTGCAATACTTGTCTCACACAAGCATGCTGTAGACATTGCCTAATTTGGGATTACTGCTGGCATATGAATTTAGTATGCAGTTTCTCTGTTAAAACACATGGGGTTTTTTATATTTTAAACTTTGAATGAATATTGAAAGGATAAATATTTGCATCCTACTCAACTTCACTGTAAGCATCAACATTAAGAATAGTTGTACTGAAACTTCATTTTTCTCTATATGTCATGGTTTAACCCCAGTTGGCGTGTCAGCCACACAGCGCGTTCTCTCACTCCCTGCCTTCCTACCCACCCCGTTCCTGGAGGGATGAGGAGGAGAATTGAAAGAATGTAACTTCCACGGGCTGAGATAACAACAGTCCAGTAGCTAAGGTATAACAAAACCACTGCTGCTACCACCAATAATAATAATGATAAGGGAAATAACAAGGGAAGGGAATACAACCTCTCACTACCCGTCGACTGATACCCAGCCTGACAGAGCAGTGAACTAGCCTTTCCGGGTATCTGCCCTCAGTTCTACATCCTTGGCATGATGTGCTGTGGTATGGAATACCTCTTTGGCTAGTTTGGGTCAGGTGTCCTGTCTCTGCTTCCTCCCGGCTTCCCCTCCTCCCTGGCAGAGCATGAAACTCACAAAGCCCTTGATCAGACTAAACATTACTTAGCAACAACTAAAAATATCGGTGTTATCAGCTCTGTTCCCAGGCTGAAAGTCAAAAACACGGCACTGCACCAGCAACTAAGGAGAAAAATGACTGCTACTGCTGAACCCAGGACACTATATTATTGAAAAATGCTATGTAAAAGTAATTCTTTTTATTGTTTTTAAGGGTGGAAAGGGATTGCCCAAGTTCTTTGACTTCTTTAACAAAAGGCCACATTTTCTGCTAATTTTAATAATTGCCAAACCACCCCTTGTCTAAAAGTAGAGACACTGGAAGCCACATCAGACTAATGATCACTGACATTTTATGTATACAGCGGATCTAGGATTTTGCAGATTCAAGATGATGAGAAATTCTATTTATCTATCTCCTTCACTGAATTGATCATGTTGATGTGAAAAGACTGTTATCCACATAAATACATGCTTGGTGTTAATAGTCCTCTCAACACCACTTTTTCTTTGCATTTATACATAATCTTTATTGTTATTCCATAAAAAGGAAAATAAAGTAATTTAACATATTATGGGATAGCCATAGGTGTTTGAGCTCTTTAATCCCAGAAGTCCCCTTCCTCCTATGTGACATTCTCTTAGTGGTCCTCAGACTGGGGAATGGAAAAGCCCCATTATATGCTCTGGTTCCTATTCAGTCAATTAGTATACACTCAGGAGTTACTCTTATGTGGCAGACCTGCCCATAATTGAATTTATGTCAGATAAGATGTTGTACTTATACATCCAGTGAGAGCAGAATTGAAGACATCAACCATAAGGCACACAAAGATTTCTCTTCCTTATAATCTCAATGAAACAGCTGCCATTTGTTTTTAGAGTATTGTGGAGATGCGTAACAGCCCAGGGACTGATTTACCTGACACTTCCAAGAATACTCAGTCATTTCTCCAACAGGTCAGGCTATCTCACTTCATGAAGATGACAGCTGACAACGCTTTGCCAACTTACGTCATTAATCTTTGTTGTAGAACCACCTATGTACTATTTCAGAAATTATAAATGTAGGGACAATTTACAACAAAATTAAAAGTAATTTTTCAATTCTAAACTGCAAAATACAAATCAGGAAAACAACTTTTTTTTTTAATGTGTCAGTGTCATTTCATTTTCTGGATGTGAATGTCATTCTGAAGATATTAAATTGAAAAAAAAGAAGCTATTATTAATAAATTATATGAGGGCAAAACAGAATCTAATCATAACATATTTCATTCACCAAACCTCCAACTATAGGCTACATTGGCAGTGAAATTAACTGGAAAGGTTGACACTGATTCATCCATGTGTGCTCAGAGCAACCTGAGCTTTCTTTGTGCCAAGAGAATTACTTGCTTCTTTTGTTTCTTTGCAACCTTTTCATAAAACTCTTGCAGAGCAAAAGGGCAATGAATAAAGTTAGAAGCTGGTCCTTGGTTCTAAGTTGTTGTAAACCCAGAAGTGAAAAAAAAAAAGCTAAAATACAATCAACTCAGGTAAACTGAATTAAATTTCAAGAGAGCTTCCATATCATTACAATAAGATGTTCCATTACTACCTAAAATAAGTAAGTGATTAACAGATTCATGTACTGGATCAATTTTCTTGCATAAAAACAAAACAATGGAAAATGGCAATGTGTCCTTAATACTTACTATATTGAACAGTTAAAAACTTTCATATTCTGAAGGATTTATTCAGTTACAAGAAAAGACTCACTAAAATAAATAGAGCATTTTAGTTCACCCTGTGAGAAACTCCTATTAAGGACAAATATTTGAGTCAGAAAATTTCTTAAGCTTCAAAAATAAACTGTATGGCTGAAGGAGATTCTTCAAAATGCACACTAAAAGTGATTCCTCTTCTGTTTTTACAGATGTAAATCACATTTCATTTAGACTGGTAAAAGAAAGTGGAGAATTCCAGCCCTACTGACTAACCACACTGTATTCAAGTTTGATATTTATAATTCTTTCTTTTGGTTTGTTGGGGTTTTTTTTGGTGGTTTGTTTTTTTTTTTTTTTTTTTTTGCAGTGGGGTTTTTCTTGGTTTTGGGTTGGGTTTTTTTTTGTTTGGTTGGTTTTTGTTTGGGGTTTTGTTTTGTTTTGTTTTTATGACTCAACAAGGCTAGCATTTACAATAAGGCACAGAATTTCAAATTATAAAGAAATACCCTATAGTCAGTGACTGATTGTCCGTTGATCAGATTCTTTCCAGACTGCATTTGCTCACCTCACCAGTTTCTTTCTATTTTCAGGATCCGCAATTACAATCAGATCTCAGACATAAACAAATAATCACCGTCTACTTTAGCTGAAAGGAGAGTTCAGTTTACACAGAGGGGAGTCCTACTGTTTTCTCAAAGAGTAGAAAAGGTGGGGTTTTTTTTGCCACACACATAAAGAACAGAATCTGAACCCTTTATGTTTCTTTCTGATTGAGCACAACAAAGTCTGTAGGGGGATTCTGGGTCAAGTGTAGGGTGTAATACCCCTCATTTTCAACTCCTGTCCCGGCCCTGTAGGTTCTACTTCATGCTTGGTCTTAAGGAAACATTTCCAAGCTCAGGTATCAGCTGCCCTTAACATTACCCAAGGGTGGTCTCTTGGTATCTGACTGATCAAAGACCAGCTGCCTTGCCTTATCTAACAGGAATACCTAAACCAAACATCCTATAAGCTATCATAAAAATCACATTCTTACAGGATTTGCCTTTCAGTTTTTAGGATGCTTCAAATTGCTCTAGACTAATATTAGTACATAATAAAAATAAAGGTGCTGACTGATTGCAAATGTTGCAAATATTCTTGCTCTGGCTGTAGTATGATTTTAATGCTTTTGCTTATGGGCAAAATAATGAGTGTTTTAGGATGTGAACATTTTACTTAATTGACACATTTTATTTTCCACATGTTCTGCAATAACTGCCAAAAACTGAGACTAGTCTTTTGCTATGGGATTAATCATCATTAAACATTAAACCATAAGAACGTAAAGTAACCTGTGAAACATTAACAAGCTCTATAGTTTTAGCAGGTCTTACCACAGAATCGGTGAGTAGGCTATCTTTAATGACCACATGTCATTATAAATGTATTCAAATTTCTATGCCTAATCTATGATTGATTCATTTTACAAATGTATTAAATCGACTAAAGTAGCTTGCTCAGGAGATTGACAGAAATTAGATAGCTGACAAATGAGTTATGAATTAACTTTTTAATTGAATGTGCTCTAATAAATATGAAGTTGTCATGCTCATAACATACATTAACTTTAGTATATAGCATAGTTAATCATGGAGCACTTCCAGGATTACTCACTGTGTGTGCCCTGTCCACAGAAAGAAAGAAGACAGAACATCTCCTCTTTCATCTACACGTTTTCAGACCATGCCCACATTCTGAAGGTGATCAGATATTTCATAGCATTTATAATATAGTCTACCAGAAAATATGTTAAAAATGAGCTTTAAGGAAATTCCGCTACTTACCTACAGAGTACTGCTATATTTCCCAGGCTCCCAATCATCCTTTCTTGGTCAAAAACACACACTGCACATCAGACTTTTGCCAGGCTGAAGGCTCCATTTACAGCAAATGCTGAAATCAAATATGTCACATTCTTTCCAGTCCAAGAAAAAGGTATGTCAATAGCAATTTATTTTATGAAAATACTTTGGACAGTGATTCCTTTAAAAATATGGAGTATGTGATGTAAAGAACAGAATTGTAGATACAGAACAAAGTATTTATAATTTTGATGAATAAATTAATCAGAAGGTGTCCTGGAACCAAAGAGGCAGACCAAAACCAGCTTGCTCCCAGCAAGAACAGAGGCAGCCAAGAGACTTAGCCACCATGTAAGGCTAAACGCTAACAGTGAATATAGAAAGAGGTGTTCACACTACGCAAAGCAAGACATGAACTTAAAAACTCTGGAGAGTCAAAAGGCATGGATCAAACTGCAATGTACTAAGAAAAATAGAAATGTATTTTGCCTATGCCAGTTTGCCTCTGGATCCGTTTATTTGCTTACAATAGTAATAAAATGTAACTGAAGTCACCAACACATGCTTTGGGTTTAGTATTTCATCTCTGCTTCTGAAAAGCTATCTCATATAAGAAAGTATTTAGAGTCAAGGGATTCATAGCCTCCAGAGGGTATTGACAGTGAGAGGGTCTAGTAGCTGCGTCATTGGTTGTTGGCTGTCAGGCAAGTTGCCTCCTAGGATGTGCCTTCTGTTCCTGACAAAGCGCTGTAAACACAGAGAAATGTGGTCTGAGAACAATCACAGCAACCTCAAAAGTGTCTGTCAGGGGAGGACTTGGCTATGGTTCTCACAGGGTCCTAATATCCCAAGGTACCTTAACACATCACACTCAGGGAAGAAAACAAAAGACAAAGGCTTAGCCTTATATTTCAGTAAGAACACATGATATCCACAGAGATAAATACAGTGGGTGTCCTTTTAAATGTTGTTAAATCAATTCTTCACAAATCAGCTCTTACTGAAATTGCATTCATCTAGGCTTTTGTTCATCCTGCTCTGAGCAATAATCCTATTTGCTACTATTCTCAGTGACCTCAGGGATAATAATGCTTGCTTTGCTTGCTCTGCACATCTCTTAATAGTAATGAGTTGCCCTGTGTGTGTGCACTTTTAAACCCAGGGTTAATAAGGCAATCACTTGTCTATTAGAGACAATCACATTTGCTGCTCTCACTTGATGTTGTAATAAGGCATATTTCAAGAGATACATTTTATTTTCTGGGAGTAGGTGGAATTTCAGTAAGTTCAGAGGTTCTGAATTATGACTATCACATATATTTTGCAGTTTTGGTTCATCAAGACCACGGAAAAAGGAATGAGAGGTATTAATTTTGTTTCCCCAGATCCAGGAGCCTGTCTGGTAAAGACTACTTTTATGGAAAACTGCATTGAGAGAGACGGCGGAAATACAGGTCAATATTTTATTGGACATGACAGATAATCTCTGTGTACTGCTGGTTTATGGATGTGAGACACAAATATTTACATAGTAGGTCATATGCATGTTGAGAACAACACATAAATATTTAATATTGATTATTTTTATGTTAAAACAGGTCTCCTGCCCTATGAATCTTAACACTCAATCTTTGTGCTAGTTTGTGATTGTGTTAATTGATTTTAAATATATTTTTTTCTATTTGAGTTCCCTTTATTAATGATAATTCTTTCATAGTCTCCAAGCTTAAGCTGTCAGCCTTATAAATCTGACTCAGAAAACAAGTGAACATTAATGCAGTTTTTTTCCTCAGAAGGACCTGAGAAATTTGAGAGAATCAACCACTTCTGTTGTATGAAATTTAGTCCCTCCCCGTGTAAGCTAGTTTCTAGTAAAGCACAGTAGTAATACTTATTTTTAGTAAAAATTACCTTTGCTGATGTCCTAGCTCAGTGCAATTGGACACTGATTCATCTACACAAAAACAGTTCCCATGATCACTAATCTTTGTTCTGAAAGACAGAAAACCATGCAGTGTACCTGGATCATAAATCAGGATAATCCTTACTCAGAAGTTTTCCTTCTCTATTGTCTTGTGTGATACCATCCAGAATTCAGTCCTTATTCGTAACTATGAAGCACTCTAGGCATACTTACAAATAATGAAATATTATTGTTATATTTACTATTTTAAGCAGTTTATATGATAGAGAGCATATTTCTACAGAGTTAAAATACAGTCTTATTTTAAAGCTATCTATATATTTCAATATACATAAAGGAAAAAGCCCAGAGTCACTAGTCTTGACTTTTGCAAATCTGCTTAGTGCTTTAAAGGAAACATGAAGCAATTAGCCAGAGAAGATATTTGTCTTAAAAACCATCATGTTCCTCTGAGTCTTTTAAAGAGCAAAGATAATTTTTTTTTTTTTTTTTTTAATTACAGGAACATGCTCCCACATATCTATAAAATATGTAACAAAATATAGTATTTTGCTTTATTTCACTGATCAAAAGTGATTTTATTATAAACCTAATAATTTTATCATTAGTAAATTCATAGTTAGCCTTTCCTCTTACTTTTCCTCTGAAAGACAACATAGAAGAATTGAAATGGTCTGACTGCAATAGGGATGTTAAGCTATTACTCAAATAAAATTACATCTGAGATCATTTGCAGCTGCCCCTAAAATAAAAAAAATAAAATAAAATAAAATAATTAAAAATAGCCTTAGTTCAAAGTCCTAAGAAAAAAATAAACAGATATTTCAGAGTTTTTGGCACATCCATTACCTCTGTTCATACAATAGAAAACACACTTAAAATTTAAGTCCAAATCTACAAAATAACCCTATTAGTTTTGTCTTTGCATTTTTTCTATTATTTCTCTTTTTTGCAAACTCTTGTAAAGGGGGCTGTTAGGTTTAAAGGTCCATCTTTAAGGTTGCACTTTTGTAAATTAACTTGCAGTAGTACTAGGTCTGACATACTGATAAAAAGGTTTCCCTAGTGTGCAGCAAACCACACTTGCATTTCATTGCCAATCAAAATATCCATCAGTGACAAAATAAGAAATTATTATTGTACAGAAAGGAGGAAGTATATTTTTAATACTGGAATTTTAGGTGCTTAGTAATTTTGCCAACAGGGGGGTTTCTTTATATAACAATATCATATTCATATAATTCACAAATTCAGTAAATGCAATAGCACATCTCTAAACCTATTTAACTAAAAGGTGTCCTTTACAAAATCTTCACAGAAAATACTTTTTACTAATTGCAGAAAAAAAAAATCAAAACAAAATTCTATATCCATGATGAGAGCTCAGAGAATTTTGTTCCATGTGGATCATGAGGGATCGTATCTCAGCCTTCATTAGCTGCCTAAAAGAAATTTGTATACTACCTAAAACATCCACCCAAAATCAATAGAATTCAAGCCTAAATAATCATTCCTTTCTTTATTTTATAACATTTGGTGAGAATTAAATTTTGTCTCGTAGCACAGCAGAGCACAACCTTATATAAGTACCTTAAGGTAACTTATTATAAACACAGTAAATTACTGATTCTTACATTGGTTTTATATAAATAAATTGCTATACTGTCACTATGTGTTTATTGCTGCTTGAGAATAAAGACTTCAGCCTGAGTTTTAATACATGATTGTCTGCAAACATTCATCAGTCATTGGTAATCTGAGCATAAAGAACACCAGAATAAATGAAACTGCAATATCACAAGCCAAGCTCTGACCTTCCTCAGTTTTCACTCAGTCTTTTCCTGAAGACAGTGCAACTCAGAAATGAATCATAACCTACAGCTCAGTGTATGGCTTACTCTCCAATATCTGCAAGACAGTTAAGACCTGCATTGCTTTCTTCCTCACACTGGAAAGTGCTTGGTAAGAATCGCGAGCTTATGTGCCTGTTTTTTTTCAGGTTTTCTATAATGAACAATGTTACATTTTCTCAGTAATGTTACACATCTTAGTCTGAGAGCTATCACATTTTCAACAAATGCATTGTACCCATTTGTTTATGCTGAAAACAGCAAAGGTGTATGTCACCTTCAACTCCACTACAGCCCTGATTCTATGAAGCTGGAGAGTCAAGCTCACTACTTCCCACTACTTATATCACAGGGCTTTATCCTATAGGTCTGCTGCCAGACAGCTGAACAGATGTCTGCTAATAACGGCAGATCCAAGAGCTAATGAGATGTGTCACTCACCAAGGATGTGACACAGGATCGTTGCTGGCATGAGCAGTATAGTGTCTTTATGGAGATTCAAGGTATCAACAGGATAGACTTCTGGAAATACAAAGCCAAATGAAACCAGAGGCAATTACTGAAAAATGGTGAACTCTTTTCCAAATCAATAGAGATGGATATGTGCCTCCAAGAATACTTAACCTATCCAAGTGAAATGTGGGAGACTTATATGGAAACATCTGCAGACTGCTGGCTGCTGGCGGCAGACTGATGTCTGCAAACATCCCTGACTTGGAGGTGACACCTGAATGCAGATCTTCTTCAGCTCATCTTGTTAGCTGTTCTCAGGCAGATTTCTCTACTGGAACTCTCCCAACCTGCACAAATAATTTCAGGCATACTGCATGAAGGATTTGAATCTCAGATTCCAGGCTCCTGTGTTCAGAGCTCTGAGCTACAAATTCACTCCCTTTGGCTTAAACACTACGTAATTACTTATGCAGCTCTAAAAGCAGTGCCAACAGAATAAGTTGAGAGACTTTCACAAAAATATGTGACTTTGGTGATTTACCACTACAGGACTGTGGCAAATGGGTGTAAATAGAGAATAATATGGTTTCGAAACAGAACTACCTACAGGTAAAAGAAGAAAACGAGAGATCTATTTTATAGTAACTATTATGATGTGGCTTATTTTTCTGCATACTGTTTCTGTCTCTCATGTTTGTCAAAACACCTAAGTTTCCTGCTTCTTTTCCTTTATTCTCTTTCTATCTAGCTGATTTCCTTCATTGTACATCTTACTCTCTTGAATTTCTGTATTGTATACCCAATACCTCCTGTGTGCTGTGCAGTGTAGGAGAGGACCTCGTTTAAGACAGGGTTAACTACTAAACAACAAAGAAACATGAAATAATAATAACAGAACATTCAAGCTCTCCACAGTTAAGCATCTCTCTGACAATGGTACATAAGCCATTAATTGCTGGAAAATATATGTATTTTTGTCTCCTTTTGACTTCAGGGAGGGGTGCAGGAACTCAGCCCAGTGCCAGATGATTTTGAATTCCTGTTTCTTCAGAAACTGTACTCAATTTCTTCAGTCACCTTTAAGGCATTTGGGAATTTTAAAGATCAAAGATGGAACAAATCTAGCCACTAGTACACAGTAGTTCTGGCACAATGATGGATAATAAGTTTCTTGTAGCTTCATTGTAACATTTTTTTTTTTAAGAAAAGCTACCAGATAACAAAATGTTATGCAAATATTGCTTCCACCACATCTTTCTTATACTAGAAATACCTCCAATACAATAATCAGCTAAAAGTCCAAGCTACACTGTACCAATTTTTTTAATTCCCTTTTGTTATTGCTCTCACTAGTCAACAGGCCAGTTACAGATTTCACCTCATTGAATGAGCTGCAGGACTGCTGAAATCTATAAAGCACCACTTGGCTCCACCTCTGTCAAAACTGTTAAGTCACATTTGCCCAAGTTCTAAAAGAGATTATTCATAACAAATGTATTGATCTGTTTGCAACCATTTCAGATGAAAGCCTGCTCCATAAAAAAAGAACCTCCACTCTCTACAGATTTATAACCCCACAGTAATGAAATGTTTGAACTGTGTGAGAGACAGCCAATGTTTTTTTATGAACCCATTATTTGAAGCTACTGTACTTTAATGTGGCATCCTGAATGGAAAGAAATAGTTTCATTTTATTTGTCTTACTTAAAACTTTCCACTTATCTGTGCAACTGGGAGATTGAAATCATGGATTTCGTTACACATCCCACAAAGCAAAGCCACTAGCATAACCAGTATCTTCCCTTTTTAGCTGAAAAAGCATATATATCACGTCTGTATATTGCAAAGTCTATTTTCAGCTAAAGTATTTCAGCAAAATCTCATGCCAAGTTCCATATCTTTATATATTTCTGTAAATACCATTTCTTGGAATACTCAGATGTTATTTTTAAAGTGTTATGACATGTATTTTGAAATCCATGAGTAAGACAAGGTGGTCCAGTCAGAAAGCCTCCATTCACTCTATTTCTTTTTCCACAGAAGAGAAATGACCACCTGAATGTGGGCAGACTCTACAGAGTATGTCTTCATTTGCTGAGAGGGTGTAGTTAAAGCTCCACATACCTCTGCCAAGACCCTATGGGAGGCTGGGGTGAACAGGAATCCTGCTGTATTAGCAGTTTCATCTCCAACCCACAGCACTGTCAACAGCATTTGGGGCAAGCACTCAGAAACAAATCAGCTCCCAGTGGTTTATAAGGTTAAACTATGTATAAATGCTTAGACAATGAACTGATGCTAAAGAGTAAGAATCTGTTCTGTATCAGCAGAAATAGTGCCTGGAGATGGACGGTGGAGGCGAGAATGTTCATAGCAGAATGGATCTGGAAGCACCCCCCACAACAGAGCCAAATTCCTGCATGCCCTGATCACCTTAGGCATTTTAGAGATGTGTGACCATTTAGGGTTTAGCAGTTGAAATCTTTACCCCTGATAACTGAAGCTTCAGTGCATTGCAGCACTGAACAACTCCTCTATTTGATTTGGGGATGTCAGGCTCAATCTGTATTAAATCTAACATATCAAATTTGGCCCAGTGTAGATCTAAGCACTTTTAGAAGAGAAATCACAAGCTGACAATAGATTTTGCATCCAGTTGCAATGGGAGAGCAAATGTTGTTTCAATTGCACCCAATCTGGCAACCTAACAGCTGAAACTCTGATGCAAACTAGAACTCTGATTTAAATAAAGAAAAGTTTGTTAATTATTTAAGAGATGAGAATCATCCATAGTTGTTACGCTGAGAAGGTATGAAAGATGAAGGAAAAAATGAGAGAGGGAGGTGGCATTCAGTGGGTATGATTACAGCACAGTCCTTTCTTCTGCTTCTGATTTTTGTGTTTCCCAGCTGGGTATCCCCAGAAACGATTTCTGACAATACAAGGTGTGGAGAAATTCGTAGATGTCACTAGACTCAGATTCTACTTTGGTTGCCATGAAGGATATTAATTTGAAAAGCTATGGTTTAGCAGTGCATACTGCAAGCTAAGCAATGTATATTTTGGGGTTTCGATGGCTCTTGTGAAATTTGTTCGTTGAAATGTTCCATTTGACTCAAGATTATTCCTCTCCTGTCAACATTTTGTGAACAAAACAAGGACAAACTACCCTTGAGTTAAAAAGAGGTCTTTAATAGCCCCAGGATAGGTGATAATTGGTTTTTCATACATTTTGCTTCAATTATTCTACCCAACATCCATTCTGCTTGCATATAATGAAAAAATAGAAAACCAAGGAAAGAGAGAGAAAACTTACAAAAAAGAAAAAAATTACCAACAGAAATTACCCAAGACAGCAACAACTGAAAAGAGAAATATACTTTCTTGTTAATTTCTCACTCTTGTTTACCCTTCCTTTTTCTTTTCTGTTCTGCTTTAGTTTATCTATTCCTTACTGACTGATCTTCTTTGGCTAACAAGCAAGAACAGATTCATCCCTTGTCTTGCACTCTTGCACATTGGCTTTACTAAAACAATCATCTGCAAAACTGATTAACTGTACTGCATTTAAAAGGGCTATTAAAGGATAAATCACTGCTTTGCAAGCATAAAGCTACCAGGGATTAGGTTTTCACATCTTGAGCTTAATCTACTCTTAGTGTCCAGTCTGTGAGATCCCCTGAAAGAGCAAGAACATGATGATTTTCCTGCTGATGCCAGGGTTTCC
The DNA here is from genome assembly GCF_037157495.1 of Lathamus discolor. Taxonomy (NCBI): domain Eukaryota; kingdom Metazoa; phylum Chordata; class Aves; order Psittaciformes; family Psittacidae; genus Lathamus; species Lathamus discolor. Next base: position 46,060,088 of record NC_088884.1, on the reverse strand, counting down.
ATGTAGCACCTCACCATTCTGCAGCTTCTGAGACAGTTCCATCAGTAAGCCTGCCAGATAGGCTTGAAATTCTGAATGCAGCACATACCTTGCCTGCCAGAATTCAAGATTACACTTTAATCACAGCTGCTAGGCTTCTTCACTTTCCCCATTCTTTCCTCTTCCATGATATATTTCTTCACCGAGTCAGTTTAAACATCTGAATACCATTTGTGAGGATTCTGATGCTGCAAAGAGGTTATTCCACCACAACCAGCACCACTGGCAGAAGTAAAACTGAGTTATTGCAGTTGGGTATTATTATGTGCCAGCTGAAATGACTGCACCTTTTCTCCTCTGTTTTTATGACCTTGTAGTCACAATAGCTAGAAATATTGACAAGCATACTCTGGAAAGGTGGCAGTAGGATTAAAGAAGTTAATATAAAGAGATGTTTTATCACAAAAGGCACATGAGTTACAATAGTTCCAACGTGGAGTGTTACCAGCAACACTGATCATCACAGTGACCAGTGGGCAAAATTCCCAACATATCAGCATGTGGAGAGCTCTAATGTTGCAGTGACAGCTTCACAGCTGCCTACATGGTATTCTCTGACTTACTGGAATGCTCCCATCTCCACAGCCCTACCATTAACCCAATGACCACAGCCTTTTTTCTTGTGAATTTGGACTGAGAAAAAAATAGAAAAAGGTTATTGGCAAGTGTAGTTGGCAAAAATAAGAGAGTTGGGGGCTTTTGCTGGTTTTCTGTTGGGTTTGTTTGGTTTTTTTTTCACTTTTGACCTCTAAAAAAGTCTCAGAAATGTTTCAGTACGGCCAATTTGGATGCATTTGCTTAAATGTTTATGAGGTTTATGAACAGAGCTTCTGGTCCTTAAGATTAATTTTTTCAAAACAAATTTAAGTGGTATTTCACAGAAAATGAGTAGGGCCATCTTGTTAAGGATTTCTTCTGAAGTGTTTTTCGCTCCTTTTCTTCCTGTTTTTAGTCCAAGCCTAGGTGTGCTCCAAAATGGGAAACTAAGAAGAATACAAAAATGACAGTCAGAAGTAGCTTAACAAAATGAGTCCCAGGTCAAGCCAGGGAGCCAGTTCAGGAAGGATGAGTCAGGCCAGAGAGATGAAAGGCACAGACACAAGCACAGCTGCGACATAGATCAGGCAGGGGCCAAGGATGTAAATCATCATCCAAGCAAGCGGCAGCTCCCCATAGCTCTTCTCACTACCTCTGTGTTTTCCCAGTTGTGAGATCCACGGCTACAAGGCATACCATAGCAAACCTGGTCTTCAGCATTGGCAGCCACTTAGGCAGGTTTAGATACTTACATTTTAGACACTGAGAGTCACTTTATTTTACCCTCAGTGAGAAAATCCATAAAGATCGTACTTCCAAGAACACGACCTCGTTTTTCCAAGCATTTCTAATTTCTTTCATTCCTGAGACTCTCCATATACGTAGTTATAAAAAAGATCATCACTGAAAACATGTAATTAATTAGCACAACTCACCTGCCAATACAAATGGATATGGAAGTATAGATTTTAGTCAACACCTTTGATAGCGAAAGCTAAGTAAAATGCCCTGAAAGCTTTGGTGATACTATCAGTATATTGACTATCATCTATTGTCACAGAAACTTCAGCAGTAACAACTTGTTGGCATCTTACTTATAAGAAATAGGGGTTTTTTGCCGTAAAGCAGAGTAATTAATAGCCATGAATGGTGTATCAAAAGGTTGGCAGGTCAGGCTTAGCCTGATTAAACCCCTAAAATATGAATGTTTATCCCAAGCTCATACAACACTCCAGAGTCAGCAAAATTTGGCAGAAAAATACACAGTACAATTCAAATTCTGGCTGCTTCCCAGAGATGCAGATATATGCAAAAATGATAAATTGGTCATGCTGAGTAACAAAGGGAAATTCTACATTTCAGAACCTTAAAATGTCTAGCTCTAGTATTGATAGAAATGTTTATGTAAGGAAGTGATTTCGTTTAAACCGGTTTCATCAACCATAGTGCATTTGAGTACAGATTTACATATACGAAACAGGAAAGTCATATTCAATGTGTGAATGCAAAATTGAGGGAAAGCACTGGATAAATAATCTCAGTTGTGTATACACTGTAAATTAAATAAGAAAAATTACAATTATATAATAAAATTGTCTGCAAAAGCAGTTCCCCTGCTAATTTAAAGGGGTTTTAATATTTTATTGCTTCCATTTCCCAAAGGCTTCCATGCTGAGGAAAGAAAGGAACTTTTTAAAATGTCCATTCAGCTCCTTTGAAATCAGAATGCCATTTGAAGTCTTCAAGTAGCATTGCAATAAAGTGATTGATCTTTCCCTTACATTTAAGCTCCTTTTAAATTTCTTTAATAAACATTCACTTGATAACACACTTTAAAATCATCCACATAAAGACACAAAATTACATGTCTCTTCAGCAACACAGGCTGCTGAAGTTGTGAATACTGTCTATGAAATTCAAACTTGGCATTTCTCACAGTGCCAAGGGAAGTTCAACTTGCATCTTATCTTTAACATTTAAGGATAAACCGCCAGATGTACATATCTAGACAAAAACTGCAATTAATGGTTTAAATCATCAGGCAAATTAGACCTTTCAAACAGCAGGAGAAAGTCTCTCTGAACAGGAGGTTGCCCTTTACAGAGGGCTGGTCCAAGTTCGTCACAGAAGGAAATAAGGACTTCTTATATCTGAAAAATCACAGACATTTGGAGCCACTAAATTTTGTTATTTTGCCTCTCCTTAGGAAAATTTGACAAAAATGTCATTTAACTTTGTCTCTTAGGAATCTTGCAGAAGCTGATAAGATTTAGCAAAAGTTACAGAACAACACAGGTGAAAAAGGAGGGGAAAAACGCAAAACAGAGAACACAAAAGGGAAAAAACAATTCAGAATATACTTAGAATACTGCTCTCAGTAGCCTAAAGGAAAATTAAAGAAACAAGCACAAAATATCTGTCTTCCATACTATCTTTTTGCATTTTGTCAAAAAAAGTTCATATTTCTCTAATTTAAACCCTGAGGAGCAAGACACAACTTTTAAAATTATAATTTTTTCCAAGGTGTATAGGTATTTTTCTATTTTAACCTACTCCAGACAGAGGGAAAAATATTCTGAAGTGAATCAGATTGAAGAGATGTCTCTGGAAAACAGTTATCTCTCCTGTGTCTTGTTCATCTGATAGCCAGTACAATGACCCTCTGATTGAAATTCTTTTATCACCAGCAGCTATAATAGACTGAAAATGCATAGAAAATTAAAGCTTCCAATGTCATCTCCTTACATAAAATTTGCCAATAATCTTACATTTATGATTTATAAAAGCAGCAGTATTACATATAGTTGTACTGTTTTTATAGTGCAGGTAATAGGTTTGGGAATTTGAAGACATTTTTATTGTCTCAAGGATTTCCTTCTCCAATACTTTTGAACCTGTAGGTTTTCTGGTGTTTCTATTTTCCAGGAAAGTTCTGAATCTTCATTTTATGTGACTCTAGATTTTCCTTTTTTGTCTCACTGCCTTCTGAAGCTGTCATTATCCACAGTTTTCTTCAGCTTTCCTAGTCTTACTGTAAGGATTGGGCTGCCCTTACAGTTATGAATAACATTACGGTCATACAAAAACTTTGTCCCATGTCCTGCTAGGAGAGATGTCTCCACTGAGCCTCCACTACAACAATACACAATTCAACTCATGCTATATTTCCAAATTTGAGTTACCCCTTTCTCGTTTTGTTTTAGTAGCCATAGCATTGAGGTGTCATGCTTTCCCTCACTTTTTATGACTAAGGGGGAAAACGTTCCTCCTGGAAGCCTCAGATACTCAAATCATCAGGATTTTTTCACCTTGCTTTCTACCCTTGAACTTGGCCTCCTGTTTCCATCCAATTGTCTTGAATTTATGGACTTTGGGCAGCTCAACCAAATCAGTCCCCAGGCTGCTCTGAAGCCAGCCAAGTTCCAGGAATCCCATCTACATATTTAAGGTTTCATACAACAAAGGGAGAAAGGAGGGCAGAGGGGAGCCAACAGGTTAGCAGGGCTTCCCTTTATAATTCCTCAGGGGAAGAAAAATAACACTGTAATGATTTAAACAGCCTGATGTGTGTTGTCAAGGCCCATAAGTCAGCACCAAAGAGTTATATGTAGTATAGGCCATAGAAGCTAAAAAATGCATTTGCTATAAAAATATACTGTGTTATTCCCCTAATGTTCTTCACAAATTCAGCCCAAGCCCTTTATCAGGAGACCAGTTTAAACAAGGTAAAGCTCTGGAGATTGGTTATTACTATACACTGAAGCTTGCAAAACAACTCCATATTGATGATCTAGATGAGAAAAATCTCTTTTACGTGTACTCATTTTCGCTGGTCTCAGAATCCTAATTTCTGCAATATCAAGGTATTTTAGAAAGTAGTTAATTTTCACTGCAAGCCAAGAAAATGCTTCTAATTTAAGGAGACTCCACAATGTTAAACCTGCAGTGAATTCGAATAAAATACTTAGGGAAAGCTGTCAATCAAAATAACACTGTGTTTATTAGAATTTAAAAACACTACAATATATGCGTATTGTATTAAGCTTAACATCATCAGGATGTTAACCTGTTAAGAGAGAAAACTTCATTCTATCATCTCTATCTCTATCGTCTCTACCTCTATCTCTTTCTAATGCACAAGATGTGTTAAGGAGACAGGAAATTGATCCACACCATTGTCTCAAGGACATCTGGCATAAACAGATTCCCCAGCTCAGGGATGCAGGGAACTGTATTAGTGTTGCCCAATAAGGTGCACCTATGCTAGCCTGCTGCATATCAGCAAGCTATATCTAACCCTCACTGCTTCTGTATACAAGATGTACCTACCATGTCAATGTGATATTTGCCCCTGGCCAGCATGCCTGATGCCACATAGCACCTGCTTTGATGCAATCCTCCACTGCTCAGGTGTTGAGTGTTTGCTGTAAACTACTACTGAATTTGCTTCTCATTTGAACAAGATTACTCTTCATGCTCAAGTGGAGTGCCATGTCAGAGAGGATGTGAGCCAAGGAAAGGTTTGACTCTCAACATTTCAGGCTTTCTTAGATCAAATCTGAGCAAGCAGGAGATGCAAATAAGTAATAATGTTTTCCATGTAGCCATTATTCCTGTCACTTAGCCAAACAGAGAAGTTGAGGGTCACTACATTTTAATACACGCATTCTTAACTTTCAGCGTTATTAAGACCTTGTGAGTCACTCAACGTAATGATTCCAAATGGAGGGAAAAAGTAAGGTAGATAATGGAGCCAGCAGGCGTGGAAGAGATTTTACTATTCCTGGGAGACGCTATACAGAAAGGTCAGACTGGACACCTACTGAAAAGTGCTGGAACAAGTGTCTTTCTGTAAAAGTGAATAATGCTCAAAATAAATTCATTAAACTGCGTTTATTTAAATAAAAACCAGAGGGATTGGTAGGGGAAGGAGAGATTCTTATCTGATATTTCCTCTGGTCATTATTTTTTCTGTAGATGGAACTGAATGAAATGCAATTATATACTGCTTTTACATTTTGGATTTTAAAACACTACAAAAGCACTATTCACCTAAACTTAGATGTGATGAAGTGCAGCAACTTTTCTGGTGGAAAGGGGTAACTACCATAATCCAGAATCTCCCACTAGCATGAACCAAGTTTTCCATCCTATTTCCCCTCCTTCCCCATGAAAGATCTCCCCTACAGCTTCTGTTTTGTTTTGGTTTAGTTTGCCTCTTATATATTAGACAAAAAAATGTTGTAACAGATACAATATCGTTTAGGTGTCCTTACCCGGAAAGAAGCTCAGTTTCCAGAAATAGAAAGCAAACATTATTTTGCCTGCTTTTGTAAGTCAAGAAGTAGCAGCTTAAATGCCCACTAGATTCCACCATTTTAAAATAAAAAGTTTTTATTAATAAGGTATTTTAATATTATTTTTTGTAACAAATCAAAGTTAAGAATCACCATACTGGGACATAAGTTTCAACTCCATTGAAAACGTGGGCATATTTGCATATCTAGAAGAACCTAAATTAAGGATATAATCAAAACCGCACTTGTCAGCTCAAGAATTAATTTATTAAAAGAAAGAAGCCTATTTGGTCTATCAGTTGAAGTCTGAGGTTATTTGTCATAGTCATGAGCAACGGCCTCATGATACTTCTGGTAATCATTTGGTCTTTCAACTTTCCTAGTCAGTGTTACCCCTACCTCTCTTCTGCAGGTTAATATTTAGAAAACCTATTAGAAAATACTATTTTTCTTTTCCTTTTTCTTTTCCTTTTTTTTTTTTTATTTATTAGAAGTTCCTTTAATATGCACAGAAGAGATATGACAGGGACTTTTATGGCCATGATCATGAAGTTAGTTTTCTTTTTTTACTTCAGAGACATCTAATTTCCTGTCTTCTCTTGATCTATCCAGGGGCAAAATGAAGTTCCAAGAAATCCCCACTTAATCACATTTCATTACAGGTCAGCTTTGTGTTTCTAAATTTTATAGGAGACAATATTAGTCACACAGGTCCTTGTGACTGATTACTTAATATATTCATACTTGAGAATTGTACTTGAGCCAGTCCTGAACAACTGCTGGCAGTTCACTGCATCATTATTTAAAGATACGAACCGTGTCTCCAAAGTCCTGTCTTTACATTTCACGTCCAGTTTACTTTTTATTCATATAAAAGCAGGTAATCTGGCAAGCAGGTTACCAGACTGCTTGTAAAGTTTTCTGTGCTTTTTTTTTTCTGGATGCTCTGTGCAGGTTTCTGCTTATTTCTTTTTCAGTTTAAGACACTGTATTATGTGCGTTATTGTTATTTTAGCAAACAATGTATTCTCCTTCTGCAGATCACTGTCTCCAGAGTGATATAGCTTTAAAAAAAACATAATGTCTATTCCTCCATGTTTTTGATGGGAGGGTAAGGGGGAAATTTGACCCTGTGGCACCTTCTTGCAGATGGACAAAGAAGAAAGAGAGGAGATATAACCTTTAATCATCATGGTGTGGCTCCCTAGATACCTCTGTGGTCATTCATCAGGAGCAGCACCAAGCCACTCTCAGAGGTGATAGGCAGAAGAATCACCCCATTTTTCTCCTCTGCTATTTTGTAGGACATTTGCAGCTCCTCATCTGCAGTTCCTCATTTGAAAATCCTCCACAGATTTATTATTAATTCTTTTAGCTATACCATTTACATATGCCATATCCAACATCTGACTAAACATTTGTTTATGTTATTTCTGCAGGTAGATTTCTAAACATCTGCCTCATATTCATTCTTTTGTTCAGGCAGTTGTGTAAGGTTCCTCTCTTTGTTAGTATTATTTTACTTTTCAGCTACAGATTCATTTCTATGAAAAGTAATATTTCAGGAAAGGAGACATACATCTCCAAAGCATGATGAGAATTTAAGTTTAGAAAGAAAGCAATTTTGGAAGTTTGTCTTACGAGCAGGAGAGATTGAAAGCAATCACTGCCTCAGAGCATGGAGCATTTTCAGAAGGGCTTCCAGCTTTGCAGGTAGGAATAACCTAGTACGTATCTGATACACACCAAAGCAGAGGTATAAAATGCTTTTTAACCTGATATGTATGGAAAGAGAAACAGGATGAAAGTCTTATCATAGGTACATGAAAGACATATTAACTGATTACAAATCTTTGTAGCCCTCTGTGTCCCTACCGTTTTAAGAAAGGCAGAGCACCTCTTTTCAATTATGCAATATTTTGCCCTTGACTTTGCTTGCCTATCTTTTCATTCAGGACATGGACTTATCACACAACTAATGGAATTCAACAAAAGAAGCTCAAAATGCTCGTTAACATTTTAATGATTTGTTTACTTGGGAAAGCTGAATCAAACTGCATAGAATTCTACTTTAAATAGAAATACCAGGAAAAAAAAAAAGTACATCCAAGGAATCTGCTGTTTACATGAAAATATGATTTCTATCACAAGGATTAGATTGTGCCAGAAACCTGCTACATTTTGTAGCACTTGAGGTAAAAAACATGCACCTTTTAAGAAATTATAATAAATACATCTGTGTTCTGTGTTTGTTTTCTTAAATATGCAAAGTAAGTTTAAAACCTATTTTCCTTTATATCAATCAAAATAAATAAAGTATAAAATAAATAAAAAAAAAATAAAGTATAACCCAGATAAATTTCTCTGATAATACGCAACATAAATCTACAGTTACTTTTCTTTAAAATGTTCTATTTACATGTAGAAACCTTACTGAAAGAAATGGTAGGAACCATGGTATCATTTTTCACAAAAAGACAGACATTGCATAGTGTCCAAAAAGACTTAAGGGTCAAAGTCAGGGATCACTTATACTCATGAAGTTCCATTGAATTCAGACATGTGAGCAAAATCTGCACTTTAAAATTGCTCAAAGTGCCTGAGGTAGTCCCATAAGGAAAAGTGCATCCATTTGCTGGCTGGGAGTACTGATATAGACAGGCTTTTTTATAAGCAGATTCACTTCAACAATTATGGTAATCAGACCTACAAAAGTCCCAGCAGGAGTGATGCTAACATCAATCCAGCTGTTTCATAAGAAAAAACATTATGTGAAATCAGCATTCTCCGTCCCATATTTTTTGTGAGACAGAGATCCCAGGTCTCCCACAAACAAAGAAGATAGATATTTTAGTGTAATGTTACTGTTATTCTACAGGAAGAAAAAGAGACCATGAAATGTAGTTTTGTGACTGAAATTGAATCAGGGTTTCTGGAGCTGATGCCATTTAAATATAATTTTGTCTGAGAAGATGCAAAAGGCAACTTCAGTGCAAGCAAAAATCCTATGAAGACCACAGTATAAGGAAAGGAATCATCAAAAGAATCATCTTTCTTTCTGTCCCTAGGGCAGATTTTTATAGTGTTAGGTTCTTAGCTTTCAATGAAAAACAAAACAAGGTGCAACAGCTGACTATGGACTATAACTTTCACAGTCAGCTATCGTTCTCAAATTCTGCTGCAACACTCTATTCAGAAATTCTATAAACTAACACAAGCAGAAGTTAAACACATCTGGGAAATGTCAGTGTGAGTCGGTTCTTTTTAATATTAGTGGCACCAAGAAAATGTTGGATAATTTTTTTGATGATTTAAGACCAGGAATGACAAACATACTACTTCTTTTATTACTTATTTTTCTAATAAAATACATTACAACAATAAAGGTATATCTTTATGGCCTCCATCTAGTTACATATTTTTGTAATGACAAGATTAATGCTGATAAGATCAGTATTGCCCATAAAAATATTTTACACTTATCAAAAATACTGGGTTTAATTGTTGAAGATTTTGAGAAAATGTAATTCCTTAAAATAAATTGGTGTTCTTAAGGTTTGCATAACAAAGGGAAGTGTTAGAACCACATTTTCATTGAATGAAAACTTAGAATTTTGGAATGAAATATGACACAGGCAAATTCCACTAGTCCACTGAGTGCAAAGGAAGGAATAAAACAATCCCAGTAAATGGTAAAGAAACAAAAGCTCTTATTTCACAATGCACAATCATGTTGCCTTTGGAACTGAAACACTTTCTAATAAGTCACTTTCAAAAAGCTGGAAATCATTTCACTTTTGAGGAAACACACCATCACTACATGAAATTGGAGGGCAGCGCAGCTTCCATGGGGTATCGCAACATGTTATGTACAACAAATCTGTCAGAAAAGTACAGGTGAATGCTATTTCATCCAAAACCTGGAGAGCTGTACACAGGGGCAATTCCTATTCACCTCTAGACTGAGCTGTAGTTAGTTCAGATAAGGATCTGAACATAGGAACAGTCTGAACATACCTGCTCTGATCAGAAAAACTCTAATGGACTTTAAGGGTGCTACATTCATTTTCTGGATCAGATGCTCAAAAGAGAAATGTCTCAAGTTTTGCTGAGCATTGCCTTTGTTCTCAAAATTGTCTCTGAGTTTGTATCTAACACATACTGAGAGTATATTGGTATTAACTGGAGCCCTTACACTTACATTTTAGTCTAACTTCAGTGATGTGAACAGAAGACATCCCATACATTGAGAAATAGTCTTCATTAACAAGCAAACCACAGAAAAAAAATAAAAGAAAAAAAAAAACTCCACAAAACAAAAAAACAAACCAAAACTGAGAAAGGCTTTGTTAGGTGTGGGGATATGCTGAAGAATGTGCACAGAGGGAAAAATGAAGATGAGATTATGGGAGAGAAAAAGCATCATCTTGTGTGTGATCTTATATGCATGCCTCAACTTATCCACTGTATAATATTTTGTTTGAGTGCATAAACTAAAGAAATAGAAAATGTTAGGGAGGGCAAGAAACCAAGAACTAAATAAAAATACTGAGTTCCCTTTCTTCAGTGATCCCACAAGTTTCTAGAAAGACTGCAGACTAATTTTGCCAAGACCAGAGTAAAAGAATAGAACGAATCATGTCCCATCATGAGGGAAAAAAAAATGGAGAGAAGAATGGTGACTTATCAGAAAAAGAGATACAGAATTTCTGCAGGATGCTTTTGAGACAGCTGTGCTCATTTAAACTCTGAGCAGGTGACAAGCTGCAGGAGATAGATCTAATAGTTTGAATGCTTTTTCTGACTGCTGTATGCAATTGCTAGGTGAATAGAAAATAGGCCTGTTTGTTCCAAGCTTAATAACAGATGCTTGATAGGTAGGACCTGACAAGGCTTAATTGCAATTTTGGCTTCATGTTGATATGGGAGGGAAGACGTAGGAAGCCTTATTTTTATGTCTGGTCCAGGAAGCTGAAAGATATTTCCCTGATGGATGTATACATCTGAAGGGCATATATTTAACCAGTGGCAAACTGAGGCTATGGAGAAGGAGAATAAAGGCCTCTCCTGGGTAGAATCTGGAGGTTTGTGATTTTTGTGGGACTACCTAGTGAATGAAAACCAGTATATCTTTGTTATGGAGAAAGGCAAGCAACGGTTTATCACTGGGGAAAGCATCTATTATGAAAACAGAAAAGGGGAAAAGATCCTATTTTGCAATTCTTGAAGTTTCACTGTGCTCTCAGGAGAATACAAAGATTTCTCAGGGAGCTATTCCCAAGCAATATTTTACCATGTTGAATTTTTTCAAAAGAGATGTTGATCAGACTAATTCCTCTATGAAATGTTTATTTATCCTTGTGTAACTTTGACAGATTTCAAAAATGTACGATTTTGGTGAACTTCTAGGACCCTTGTACATATGGAGCAGCTAGTTTGTACTGCAAATACCTGCATATTTTGGTCTTAATGTGAATCATAACTAATTGCATACTCCTAACAGCTCGATGGTACTGTAAACAGATATTATTTAATGTGATTTTTTTTTTTAAAAGAGAATACATTTACATGACTGTAAAAGGTAGAATTCTAACAGGCACGGGATGAAATCAGCAGAAAGAAAAAGCTGAGGTAAAAAAAAAGCTGAGTTTACTGCCCTTGCTGTAAACTAGTGACTGGTGTCATTAGGCAGTCTGTTTAGATGGACCTGGCAGTTTCCCACAGTGTTTAAGTCAAAGAGGGTGAAGATAAACTTCTGCTCTGAATATTGTCCTGTAAAAATGAATGAAGTATTTGGCAGCTTGCTTGTGAAAGATATTTTGTTATATTCATGTACAAGATTAATTCTTTTTCATGCTGCTGCTATTTCAGTCCTGCTATCAATAATATAAAGCTATTAGTAGCAAAGGTGGACTGTATTTTCTAACTGAAAGCAAGAAATCTTTGGAAACCGGGGAGAGAGGAGAAAAACTGAAATGTATTCAAGGAGTTGACAAAACAAATTCAGAAAACTCTGAAAATTTGTTTTCAAGGTGTCAGATTATTTTGAGGATCTCTAAACATATTGTCTTCTTTTCTAATTGGCACATGTATGTCTGAAATACATAAAATGACAAGCAATAAAATGACAAGAGAAATAATCCTTCCCTCTTAATCTAAGCGTGCATGACTTAGCCAAACCAAATACTCAGAGTTCCAGCTCCAGTACCGTAATGACCTGCCAAGCTCTGACTATGGACTGGCTTACTTCTGTGGATGTCAGTCTGCCTCAGTGTTTGTAAAATGAGTTACTGAAGCAGAGACCAGACTGTTTTTTTAACCTGTGGTAAACCAATGGGGTATTGACAACTCCACTACTTCCTGTGTATGCTACCAGTCTGAATATTGCCCTCTGTGCCCTCCCTTAGGCTCTCTACAAACAACGAGAAAGGGCTGTCTAGATGAAGGTCTCAGATCTTTCCTTAGGAAAGCCCATTAATTTTCTTCATCTATATTTTATAAGCTGCTAGTTTCCACTTTGCTCTTAACTCAGCTTGCAAAAAACTTTACTCTGTTGTTTATCAATCATTAACAGTATTCTGATTTTTTATGTTTGTCTGCACCATCTGAATATGGCTGGGCTCATAAGTATAAGAATATAATACCTACATAAAATCTGGGAGGAAAGCAGAAGCAAAAGCTGTACGAGGAAAGGGCACATAGAAGACCGTAAGAAGTTATGAAAATTTAATGCAAACAAAATAGCTCCCAGTTACCTACAGGCATCAAAGCTGGAAGAGATTGATTTTTGTCTGGTGATTAAAACTACCCCTAACCACTCTTCCAGCTGCTATCCAGTCCTAAGAACTTATTTACTGAAGAGCTAGGGAGACAGCCTAGCCTCAGGAGAACTGAAATGTTTTAATTTAAATTAAATTTTACAAGAAATTTAAAGATATAGAGTAGAAAGAAGAAAAAGTTTGGAAGAATTTGCAAAAAGTAATTCTGGTTTACTTTTTTATTTTATGTAAGCAGGATGTATATAAACATCTCTAAAATGCCATTATTATTCATGTTAATCTATGTTCTTACATACACACGTATATATACACACAGATATATATACTCCTGTTATGTTGTTAACTCACATCTGATGTCAGAAACCAAACTTAAGTGTCTTCGAGAAACTGAACATAACAAAAGGATTATACAAATTTACTAAAAATAGTCAAAGCAATTTGCATAACACAGTAAGAGAAAGTTGTCTGGGTTTTTTCCAAGCATAACACTGGAATGGTTTTATATACAGTTAAATAATATCCTTTTTATTTTCAGGACATATATAAATGTCTCAGTACATCCTGGATGCATAAACCTATTAAGATTCAGCTGTAAAACTCAGAATTGGATAATTTCAGAATTTCTAGATATTACATAGCTTGGTGAAAGCAGTAAAGATGCCAAGAAATCATTGATGAACATATAGAAGTCTTCCAACATCATCCACACATGACTTAGAGATTGAGAAAGAGGCCTTATTCCAGGAATAATAGATGTATACAAGCCCTCAATATTCCACAGAGTGAAATCTTCTGCATGATTTGTAAAATTTCCATTCTTTCTATTTTTTACCAATTTATGATAATTATGAGCACAGGTAAAAAACATGGCCACTTATTTTGGTGTCTCTATGGCTAAATTAAAAATCTGTTCTGATTATACAAAACTTAAAGACGTAATGAAATTGCTTCCTGTCTGAACACAGTAATATCTGAGAACTACATTTGTTGGATCCCAACTGTGGCACTGAAACAGAAGAAAAATGCAACTATGACATAACTTCACCAGCAACCTCAGAACTCCAATTAGCTATTTTTACCAAGTGCCAATCCTGCCAAACACACCCATTAACTTCTGCATATGCCCAAATACCCAAGATGTTTCATAGCTAGCTGGTCTACCTCATCACCACAGCATGTCACTTAAAGGTGGGATATTGAGTTCAGGAAAATTAAAGGCAGAAAGTCATATTCACCATAGCCACCATAGATTTTGGGAAACCCATTATATTGCTGAGACATTGATTCAGTCTGGCTGCTGCTTCAGGCTTGATTTGCTCTGGCAAACTAAAATAGATTGAAGACAACAAAGAAATAGATATCTCCAGGTAGATTCCATCCCATATTGTAATAAGAAAACAACATTGTAATAATGCCAAACCAATAGCCAGTGGTCAAGGTGAGGAACAAAGTCCTATTACTGTCCCACACGACATCCTCACTGTCCCACACGACATCCTTGTCTCTAAATTGGAGAGATATCAATTTGATGGATGGACCACTCGGTGGATAAAGAACTGGCTGGACGGCCGCACACAAAGGGTTGTGGTCAATGGCTCGATGTCCGGCTGGAGACCGGTAACGAGTGGTGTCCCGCAGGGATCGGTGTTGGGACCAGTCTTGTTTAACATCTTCGTCGCTGACATGGACAGTGGGATTGAGTGCACCCTCAGCAAGTTTGCCGATGACACCAAGCTGTGTGGTCTGGTTGATACGCTGGAGGGAAGGGATGCCATCCAGAGGGACCTTGACACGCTTGTAAGGTGGGCTGATGCCAACATTATGAAGTTCAACCACGACAAGTGCAAGGTCCTACACCTGGGTCGGAGCAATCCCAGGCACAGCTACAGGTTGGGCAGAGAAGAGATTCAGAGCGGCCCTGCGGAGAAGGACTTGGGGGTGCTGGTTGATGAGAAAATAAACATGGGCCGGCAGTGTGCACTCGCAGCCCAGAAAGCCAACCGTATCCTGGGCTGCATCAAAAGGAGCATGACCAACAGGTCGAAGGAGGTGATCCTGCCCCTCTACTCTGCTCTCATGAGACCTCACCTGGAGTATTGTGTGCAGTTCTGGCGTCCTCAACATAAAAAGGACATGGAACTGCTGGAACAAGTCAGAGGAGGGCCACGAGGATGATCAGGGGACTGGAGCACCTCCCATATGAAGACAGGCTGAGGAAGTTGGGGCTGTTCAGCCTGGAGAAGAGAAGGCTGCGTGGAGACCTAATAGCAGCCTTCCAGTACCTGAAGGGGGCCTGTAGGGATGCTGGGGAGGGACATTTCGTCAGGGACTGTAGTGACAGGACAAGGGGTAACGGGTTAAAACTTAAACAGGGGAAGTTTAGATTGGATATAAGGAGGAAATTCTTTCCTGTTAGGGTGGTGAGACACTGGAATGGGTTGCCCAGGGAAGTTGTGAGTGCTCCATCCTTGGCGGTGTTCAAGGCCAGGTTGGATGAAGCCTTGTGTGGGATGGTTTAGTGTGAGGTGTCCTTGTCCATGGCAGGGGGGTTGGAACTAGATGATCTTGAGGTCCTATCCAACCCTAACTATTCAATTCTGTTCTGTTCTGTTCTGTTCTGTTCTGTTCTGTTCTATTCTATTCTATTCTATTCTATTCTAATGGTTTTTAATGTTCTACTTGGTTTATCTGGATGTCAAAAAAAAAAAAAAAAAAGGAGACATAAAAATGTAGTGTTTATCCTCAGAAATTCCCAGCATCACAGCATTGTTATTCTTCCATAATACAGAACCAACTAATGAACTGCAGCTCCTCAGCTTCCAAGACAATTTAAATGCCTGTACAGAAGCATCCAGTGAGAACTGCAAAACGAAGACTGAACAAAATGCTCTCCAGAGAAGCAATGTCCACAAAGGTATCAAGTCAAGCCACAGATGGTTCGTTTTATAGACATTTTTCCCACTTTAAAAACATTTACATTGAGTTTATGGTGATTTCTGCACCCTCACCAAGCTCCCTGAAAGGTTCTAATCAGAAGCTTTTTTCCAATTCAGTTTTTTTTATTAACTTGCATAACTTTGCAAACCCCCTTACATGTCTTCTTTCAATAACCATTTTTCACAAGTTTATATATTAAAGTGACTTTTACCTTTCACCTGCTTCGAATAATGTATAACTTTTTACTTCATAGTAAGATTCAAGATATCTCTTCCTCCTTTATTTATGATATGCACTGATTAAATTAATTTCAAACTAGTCTGGGGCTTATTTTGGGTAAGGGACGTTTCCATCAGGATATTTGCAGAGTTTTCACTGCAAATTGCTTTATTACAATTGGCATTAGTAGAGTACAAAAAAGAGGTGTCATTAACAGCAGCTTTAGGTTCAAAGATCAGGTGAGGTGATGTCTAAAAGCAAAAGAGACAATTTCGTTTGGTTGGCTAGCTAATAAGGATCACTTGATAAATTCAGCGTTTGCACCTTCTGCTGAGAATACCTGATTGATGGGAGTCTGTCTGGCGCCACTCGTCAGAGCTGTTGGAGCATAACCTTGATGTGTATGTTTCAGCACTGTCTGCTTCTCTCTTTCACTTTTGCTATGTGTTGAGCTCTAATTTGTTGATTACAAATTGATGGTCGTTTAGACATTATTGATTTTCTCCATTTAGCATTCTTAATTCTGCTTCTCTACCCTGGTCTTTATGCAAGCATAAGAGAGGTACAACGTACCTCAACCATGTAAAGAAACTTCAGATGAATCTGGCATTCTTGCAGAATGGTGACTTGAATTAGGATCTGTTTCTTCTTTTCTACATGTTGTTTTGGGTTGTTTTATTTTTTTTTTTTTTGACTAAGCAATTTTCTGAATTTAAATAAATTGCTATAAATTCAACACACAATACAATTAGTAAGGCCATTTAAATTTTTTAAGCCTAGAGTGGCAGCATATTATCATTTTAAACCTAATTTATAGTGAACATCAACAAAGAGCTATCCATGTGAAGATTTTAATAACATCATGCAATGTGTATGAAATTGCGATCAATAATAGCAAAAGCATGACAACTCACGGTGAATTAACATATTTGTTAGCAAAACTGGCAGTGCAGAATTACTAGAGAAATCATATACTATATGTGGCAAGGTAAGACATAAAATTGATGCAATTATCCAAATGAAATACCACTAGAATTTATCCACATATTTTGGAACATAGTGTGATATTGGAAAATTGAAAATATACCTTTAAGGTAGAATACTTGATGAACAGTAATTCTAAGAGACTGTAGAGATTTGTAAATCTGATATTTCATATAATTCAGGGAAAAAACTCCTAGGTGACTGACAGAAAAGCACTTTCATAGAAGAGAGCTCACAGAAGAGAATGTCTTATCATGTGTTCATTTTTATGATCTGTGTGTGTAGTCCAGTCTGTAAAACAGTGAAACTTCACATCATCTGTGAAGCTCAGAAAGAAAGTAAGTTGGAATACTCCTGAAGAGTGTTTCAAAGGCCTAACTGTAGGGAATTCATGCCATTTTTGACCCTAGAATAATTGCATGGGACTGGCTTATATGACATATGACCCAAAAGAGACATAGATCCTTTGAAGCTGTTAAATAACAAGCACAAGACCATAGCACATCTAAAATGGCACTAGATGTTTAACTTTAAGCATCTGAATCCTGTGTTCATCCCTCCTTAGCAGTCTTGCTCAAGTGGCTGATTGATAGACATTGTTGTTACTCATAGCCCTCCATTCATTCTTCCCTTTTCAAGAAATTTGCTCTTCGAACAAGTTCAAAGCAATGGTCACTCCTACTTTCAAAAAAGGGCAGGAAGAAGGACCTAGGGGACTACAGATCAGTCACCTTCGCCTTGATGCCTGAGAAGGTGATGGAACAGCTAATCCTGGAAACCATTTCTAGGCAGAAGAAAGACAAGATAGTGACTGGGAGTAGTCAGCATGGATCCACAAAGCAGAAGTCATATTTAACCAACTTGATACACCTCAATGCTGAAATGAATAAGGATTTCCTACTATAGAGAAGCTGTTGATAAATGGGCTGGATGGGAGGACAGTGAGGTAGATTTAAAACTGTCCATCTGGAGGTGATGAGGTGGTGATTGGTGTAGCAAGGTCTAGATGGAGTCTAGTAGCTAGCGGTATAACCCAGGGGTCAATAACGTCTCCAATCTTGTGTAACACCGTCATTAATGATCTGGATGGTGGATCAGACCAAGTTTGCTGAGGATGCAAAAATGGACGGAGTGGCTGATATCCCAAAGGGATATGCTGTCATCCATAGAGGCCACAACAGGCTGGAGAAATGGGCTGACAGGAGACTCATGAAGTTCAATAAGAGGAACTACAAAGTCCTGCACCTAGGTAGGAACAGCCCCATGTGCAAATATATGCTGGGGGCCACCCAGCTGGAAAGCTGCTTTATTGAAAAAGACCTGGGGGTTGAGGGAGGTGATGTTTCCCTTCTGCTCATCACTGGTAAGGCTAAATCTGGAGTATACTGAGTTCAGTTCCAGGTTCCTCATTGCAAGACATATACTGGAGAGCGTCCAGCAAAAGAGCACAAAGACGATTAAGGGTTTGGACCATCACTCCTATTAGGAAAGGCTGAGAGAACTTGTAGTGCTCAGCCCAGAAAAGGCTCAGGAGGCAATCTCTTTAATGTGAACAAATATCTGAAAGGAGGGTGTAAAGAAGATGGAGCCAAACAATTTTCCGTAGTGCTCAGTGACAGGACAAGCGGCAATGGGTGCAAACTGAAACATGGACGGTTCTCTCTAAACACCAGGGAACGTTTTTTTAACTGGGAGGGTGGCTGAGTACTGGCATAGGCAGCCCAGAGCACTTGTGGGATCTACTACCTTGGAGATATTCAAAAGCTGTCTTGCCACAGTCCTGGGCAACTGGATCTACGTGACCTCTTATGCAGGAGATTGGACCAGATTACATCCAGAGTCTCCTTCCAACTTCAACTGTTCTGGGATTCTATGAAGGGGAAATTAAAAGATGTCTTGATACTGCAAACATTTAATTCACATCTCTGTATACCTAGCAAAAAATGACATTATTCAAGTCCACAGGCTGCAAACATTCTATCATATGAATTCAAGAATCTAACTCTGAAGACCCTCTCAGCCACAAGACAGTGTACAATCTGAAATTACAGATGAACACCTATGTGTAACTCCTGAAGATGTTCTCACACACTTGGAGAAACTCAGCCACTGCTAGAAAAATGCACCCACTTATGGTTCAGGCACACTTATGTAGACATGCGTGTATCACGCGAGCATTTGCATAATCATGCAAAACACTTTGTCACAGTTTAAACCCAGACAGTAACTCAGAACACACAGTCAGAACACACAGTTTTTCACTCACTCCACCTCCCTTTCCCTTGCTTTAGGCAGGATGGAGAGGAGAATCAAAAGAATGCAAAACCAGTGGGTTGAGATAAGAATAGTTTAATAAATAAAGTACAACATACTACCACAACTACTACTACTAATAATAATAGTAATGATAAGGGAAATAACAAGGGGAGATAATATAAAGCTAAAAAGGGGAAAAGAAAAATGACCAGTAAACACAAAGGATGCACAATACAATTGCTCACCACCCACTGACTTATACCCAGCCTGACCTGAGCAGTGATCAGTCCCTTAAGGGTAACTCCCCTCAGTTTATATACTAGGCAAGATGTGCTGTGTTATGGAATACCCCTTTGGCTAGTTTGGGTCAGGTGTCCTGTTTCTGTTTTCTCCCAGCTTCTCGTGCCCTTCCTCACTGGTAGAGCATGAGAGACTGAAAAGCTCTTGATCAAAGTGCTACTTAGCAACACTAAAAACATCAGTGTTATCAGCATTGTTCTCAGACTAAAGGAGAAAACACAGCATTCCACCAGCTACTAGGAAGAAAATTAACTCTATCCCAGCTGAAATTAGGACACTCCTGCATGCAAAGAATTAGGTTCTTAGGATACAATATAGCACCTCTTATTTAATGTGCTTCAAATTTCTCTGTTTGGGGCTTCTCTCCAGGTTAATAGAGTCTGATGGCTAGCTCCACAAATATTGCTTCAAGTACTATGGGAAAAGTTCCAATATCTGGTAAAGGTAATCTCTATCATGCACTTTTGCCAATAGTTCTGCGGACATTACATTACAGCATCTTATCTTCTGTTTTTCTTTTTCTGATGCAGTTCATTAAACATATTTCTTCCTTGATCCTGTTGTATTCATTCTGATTCACTAAAGCCCTCTGAGAGCGAGAAAAGCCGCCAGGGTATATATGTCCAGAAGAATCCTGAAACTCTGGAGAACTTTAATTTATCTTTACATATGAACATACTCAGCTCAATTTGTTGCAGTAATATCAAAATTAAACAATGAAAAATCAATGAACTGTGTAGGAATTATTCCTCCTACACAGTTTGAAAGACTTGCCTTTTCAAGCAAGTAAATGATCTCTATCTTGCTGTTTGTACTAAAAATGAAAATACAAAATCGCACTGTAATACAATGCCCAGCTACCTATCTTACACATTTTCCTACAGAATTTGCCTTAAAAGTTCTGAGTAACATTGCAAACCAGAAAATGGCTACAGAAACCATGTTTGACATATACCTTAAGTCACTTTGTTAAAAAAAAAAAAAAAAATTAGAAATGCTTATTTTTAGCAATGACAGAAGAGATTTCGTATCAGCCAGTCTCTGAAGCTGTTAGACATTTGGCAGGTCTCAACATTTGCTGAAAAGAAGCAGGTGTTACAAGAAGTAGGTGATACAAATACTGTAAGTTTATAATTGACACAGCCTTTTCATGGTCAAAAATAAATTCCAATTATTTTCACTTGTTTTTCAACGAAAGTGGAAAATTCCAGTGTTAGGCACTTCCTGTCCACTTAGAAAAATCCAAACTTGGAGACAAACAGGTGTTCTCAAGCAGTATTTCAGTTGTTTCAGTTTTACAAGAACTCATGAGAGCAAATTAATTTAGAAAGTTAAGGAAAGAGCTGGACAGAATAAACGTTGTATGTTTCAAATGTCAAGAAAGATGACAATGTCTTACACTACCATGTATGGTCCATATCTGAGGTCTGATTATAAAACAATTCCTAGACTACCTTTCCTGTTAACAACAGAAGCTTTCTGGGGAGAAACATATTTGCAGTTCCTTTTTTCATACTTTCAGGATTCAGATACCCTTTCCGTAAGCTAAGTTTCAAATAAGTTTTTACCTATTATAGACCACCTGTGTGCTATGAATTGGTTACATCTGTAACCATAACTGGTGTCTTACTTTCACTGCAGAACAGCTAAGTGGAAAACAGTGAGTCTAAAAAAAATACAACTGTTTTAAATATAAAAAGCTGAAAGGAAATTTACAGTATTAGGTTACTTTAAATTGCAAAGGTATTGAAGAAAATAGTATGCTATACCAAAATCTTCATTAAACATTTATCTTATTGTAGAAATGGTCAACATAATGTGCTAAAAGGTTGATCTGATCCTGTAATTTCTGCAGAAAAAAATATAACCATTTCAGACTTCTCTATTAAGAATTTTTAAGAAGCTAAATTCATGTGGTGTACCTCAAAGTTTTACTATACCTGTTGGACTATTCATAAGGTTCTATACTCTCCATGTCATATAGTAACACACCAGGAAGTTTCTGATCCATTCAGAAAGATATACTTGGTGATGTTTGAAAGTTCTACCAAATCACTTGGTCTGCCCCTGTGAAGTGCTTTTTCTTTCCCGTGAACCTCCGAGACTTACTTTGAGATTAGAGGGGTACAACAGTATGTAATTCTTTGTATTTTTTTGTTTTTTTATTTTGGTTTGGTTTTTGGGTTGGTTTGGTTTGGGTTTTTGTGACGAAGACATTATTTTGCTTGTTGTTGAGAAAGTATTTTCTTACAACATATTATTGCTGGTAGGTTTCAGAGATAACTTGTGCAGCCTTCATGTGCTAATTCCAGGTTAGTTACTTATAAATAGCTCACTTGAATTTTCATACTGTCTTCTTTGTACAAATATGTTGTGATTTGTAGCTGTATAGTTAAATATGTGTCAGACAATATATGGTATATAAGTAATACATAAAGAGGACAGTATAACACAAGTTGGAAAAATTAATCAAGAAAAGTAACTGACAATGGTAGTTATATTCTGCCAGTAACATATAAATTTTTTGAACTGAGCTGCAAAGAAATAATTTAGCGGTAATTTATTTGGGTGATGCTGACCCACAGCACCATGAACAGTTGAAAACAAAAAAAATGTGGTAGGATTTTTACTGCACTTTACATTACTTGCTGTGTAAGTTAGATGAAAAGTAGGATAAAAATGCATGCTAATCAACTATATATTTCATATCAGTAAAATCTCGCACAAATTTCAAGTAAGAACTTGATCCACAGTATGCTTTTGATTAATGACGCATATTTCTAGAGGCTTCAGTAGGCTCTGGATTAGCCCCTAAAGGGAAGAGCAGGAGTTGAAGAATAGAATCAAGCTGTTAAAGTCATAAAGCAATATATGATCCACAAAATTTTTCCAAGGAAGCCCAGCACTACTGTTTCCTCAGTATCTGTACACTTTCTTGTGCAGGATAATGTTTTCAAGGTGGATCCAAATAAACTATTACATTGACATTCATATGTTGGTAATAACATAACCAGGCTCTTCTGCACATAACTTACGTTCCAGAAAAGATAATATGTTCTTAGAGCAATGATGTGTTTCATTAGGCTGTGGTAAAATATTCCTGAAGGTACAATAGCGTAGATACTGTACTTGGCTAAGCCAACTCTCAGAAGAAGCGGTAGTAATGACAACTTAATTCAAGCCTTCCAACTTTGATATTAGCTCAGATGTGGATTGTTGCTAGTGACATCTTAAATGTTAAAATTGGTCTTCAGTGAAGCAGCTGATAAATACAGCTTTTGGAAATATTGGTGACATTACAGTTGCTTTCCTGAGGCAAATAAGATTCACATGCACCTCCTTTCAGACCCATTAATATATCTGCAGACCCAGCTACAAGGTTTGCCACAGAAAAGAAAGATTATCAGTGTACCCATCACAGAGATCCTCACCCAGCCTATTTCAAAAAGGTCTATAATTTCTGTTTTCACATAATAGACCTGTGCTTTCTGACATTTGTACATATCGATAACAGGTGAAAAAACCCTAAGAAAAGGCAATATGTATGCTGGACTACCTAAGGAGAAAGCCTAAAAGCACTGGAGCTTGGGATTTGAAATGTTATTCAAAGAAAAATACAGCTGCCTGTGGAGATGAATAATGCCCATTATTTTGAAATTAACCTTTGACTGAAAATGAAAAGTCTGATCAACAGAAAATCTTTACAAATCTTTCTTTTTTTGTGTTCAAAAGCTTGGACTGCCTCACCCACTTTCTCTCTGGGCATCAAATTAGTATAACTGGTCATCACATTTGTCATAGTTCATAAGCTTGCTTGTGCTGCTTCGTGATACAGGGCTGCAGCTTGTACCAATTTTGGTTAAAAATAATGTTTTACGTTCAGTTGGGGTTGTTTGGTTTGGTTTGGTTTGGTTTTCTCAAGTTAGGTTTGTCCATATGGTGGGTGGTTTTGCAGTACTTACACTAATTTTTGACCCTGTTCCTGTGCATCATGGTCTTGAGTCAGCAGTGTTGTCTCATCTATGGAACAGGAAATTAATGCCTACCCTAATGATAACTTTGATTTTCTTACTACTTCCTGAAACTACATTTGAAAAATGGTGTTCCCATTTTAAATTGTCATAAATCAGCTTTAAGGTCAAACAATCTATGTAATTCTCACTCCTGCCCTCTGTGCGCTACCACAATCACCCTTTCTGAACACTTTTTTACTATTATTATTTTTTATTCATCAAAATAATTTTAAGTCAGGTTGTTTCCCCTAATCTTGTCTGTTTTGTAGCATTATAAATTCTTATACCAACAGAAGGGAGGAGATAGAGGCGAGTAAGTAGAAAACTGGTCAAAGCAGCAGACACCAGTACTACTACTTCCTTCCTCAGCCTAAAGATACTGTGGCTACACTCTGATGTATGCAGCCTTTCCTTGGATAATTTAAAAAGGTGGTGAGGAATGTAAGAGTTGGCAGAATATGTAGTTTTGCCCAAAATTTTGGATTCCAACACTGACTTTTACATGCACACAGGATGAAAAGCGAGCACTTTGGCTCTTGACAAGTGTCATGACTACTTATTACATCTATATGGCAGATTTTCAACTATGGAGTTCAATTTCTACATGAGTTAGACACTTTGTACATGAATGTAAGTCACATTATGGGACTTCAGAGAGTTCAAGGTAGAATTCAGGTGTCCATGTAGACTTAGTCTTACTTAGTTCTGTTCCTCTTGGATGACTGGTTATATCAAGTCATAATCAGTTTTGGTTGGAAAATGACTGTGTGTTCTTACAACCAGATGTGAATCAAAGCACCTAAGGTGAATAGGGCATCCAGTACTATGGAAACTTATTAGAAATGTTCATAACAAAATAAAAATATTTGAAGTAAAATCTTTTACTGGCAGCATGACATCCAATAATGTTTTCTCACTTTTTCCCAGCGGTCTGCCTTAGGTTTACAAGGATTCAGAAGGTCTCCTTTACAAATTGCTTTAATATTTCTGTGAAGATAATATGAGTGTCCAACTGCCTATTGAAATAATTTTGAATTTTTTTAAACTATACAATTTAAAATAGAAGTGTGAATAATAAATTTTGCAAGTTCTTTTCAAAGGCATTTACTGAACCTAGACAAAGGGACTTACCTGCCAGAAACTCCTTATCACATAAGCTGGAAGTCAAGAAAAATCAAAAGCCACTATGTTTCTGAATCTTTTTTAATGGAAAATCCTAATATATTTTACAATGCCACTGACATTTTCACCATGCACAGGCTGAGCAGAGACTTTGAAATCAGAGGTGGGTTTTGGCAAAATGAGAGCAGTTACTGGTGTGTCACTAATTGAGTATCAGAAGTTTTCAAATCCTCTTTCAAATGATGCCTCTAGATTTTTCTATACTTGAGATATTGCAAAACTAAAGGAGATCATAATATTTAAGGCACACTAAGTACTCATTTCAAACAGCTGGTTGCACTTAGAAATAATAATGTTCATAATCTCTCATTAGTGGACTCAGACATTATTCAATGGATTCCAGCTCATAATAAAATTGTACAGCTCCTTTGACCTCCAAGATACTTAGAAAATACTAGGTTCTAGGAAAAAAGTAATTGTAGTTTATAACCACTTTGTAAAATATAATAATTAGGATTTTTTCTTTTTTTTAATTTTTCCTTTTTTTCTTTTTTTTTTTTTTAATAGCTATTTGCAATAAGCTAGCAGTTTCATACTGCTAATATATACTGCTAACCTGGAAGCATGAAATATGCTGTACACATCTGCCATTGCACAGGCAATCTAACTTGTCATGGTATAAAAGATTTTTCTTGTACATGCCACCTGTGTTTGACAGCTGACAAGCAAGTGATTCAGCTACATGAAAAAAATGTGCAAAATTACACTGAGCTGCTAATGGAGGAGTTCATTTGCAAGAATTAACTGGGGGACTTGAAAACCTATTCAACTAATTAACTATACAAATTACAAATATATGAGGGAATAGAAAATAGAAAAGCTTTTTCAACACTATGAAAAATAGTAGATTATTGATCCAAGTATGCCATTGCCAGATTACTTCAGAGCATAACGGATCCTTAAGTGAAAGATCCAATACATATGTAAGGTATTATAACTGTTTTTCTAGTGGTCACATTTGTGATCCATATGTAAAAGAAGAGAAAGCTATATTTTACGACTTGAGACGACAGAAGACTTGGAAAGCCCTGGGGTGATCCACAAGAAACGTAAAACATTAAGTGTATAGTAGCCATACTATTTTTGTCTTAAGCAGTTAGGACTGCTGTATAAAACTTTGAAGGTTAAAAGAAAGAACTGGAAAAAAGGAACTTTAGGATAGCAGCCTTCAAGACTTTTAGCAGGACTGTGTGAGGTTTCTCGCTTGTCATAATTTTTCATTTCAAGGGGTATATCTGGCAGACAGAGAGGAAACAGCTGCTTCAAAGGAAATTTTGAGGAATGTAATGACAAAGGCCAAACAATAATCCTTATCTATGAAAGCCATCTCAATTTTTAATAAACTGCTGTGTTATTTTCTTCTTTAAAACATCTACAGCTGACTGAAAACATTCAGCAGCTAATGCCAAATGGTTTTGATATGTCATCAGACTTGTATCATGTTTAAACGTTAGTGTGATACAGGTTAACACTCAAGAAAGAAGATTCATCAATTTTATTCTTGGCTCTACTAAGATTTCCAGCAAATGACTCACCTCTATTTGCTTGTATGTAAAGAGGTCAAAAGGATAGCTTTGGGCAGTCAGATTCTCCACCCCAGAACTAATCATAGTACTCAAATATGAGGTCTAACCAGAGCCACCTTTAGCATTATAACAAATAGCACATCAAAAAAGCATCATGGTTACTGCTTATTCTAAAGCACTGTCGACCAAATGAAAACGTGTGCTGATAGGAAACTTAAGCATCTAAAAACATTTTAGGGTTAATTTAATAGCAAAGATCTAAGGAGGCATTTCATAATGCCATGGAATTTAAATTTTGAAAACTAAACATATTTAAGAAAATGAAGTTTTGTGGCTGGGCCTGTCAAGGTCTGCCTCTGTCTTGGTTGAGTAGAGCGACTCCATATATGTCTCATAACCAAGACTGTTGGAGATTCAGCATGTGCTCTTGTATGTAAGTGCCTTGAAGGACCTTGGAGGTCCTAAACCCTTTGATGTATTTTATCTCTAAAAAATATGAATAATCCTGAGCAGAAAGTCATTTATTCAAAAACATGCTGATGGCTGTGACAACAGGTGATTACATGAAGTTATGGGTTGTCACCCCAGGGCTTATTGCTTCATAAGGGAGTGGGCTGATTCAGGAATTTGGCTTTGCCTTTCTGAGTTCTGAGTTCCGTCAGTCTGCATCTGCTCTGTCACTGTGTTCAAACATAATCCTCCTGTCTCTCCTTCACACACTTTTTGAAAATTTATTCCACTAAAAGCACAGCTTTTCTATTTATACTTCCTTAGGCTGTGATGACACATGATTTATCCATCTCCTGGTTTTTGTAATATGTCACATGACAGATAAGAGCATGAGACTGTACCACACGTGCCTCATTCAATTCACTATAGAAGCTAACTTTCTTCTCATTGTGGAGACCACATGTAGCAAATTAATAATACATTTGAAAACTTGACATTTTGAAAGACATCCTCTTTAGTTTCAGTTCTTGGTGTCATAAATAGCTATTAAATAGTTAAAACACTTCATGAGATTTTGTTGGGATTTGTGGCCTTTCTACCTACTACATCAGCCTTTGAAGAAAGTATCTAAACCAACAGACTGCACTCAAGGCTAAGTGTCTTCCCAGGTCTCTGGTTTGAGCTAAGATATGGTGCAGCAAGGCATAGAAAATGTAGAGGGAGAAGTGCAGAGCAAGAGAACACATTAATTTCAAGCAGCTTGATTTAATAACCTACTGATTAATTCATTCAGGATCTAATTGTCAAGCAAGAAGGATAGACATTCAAGAATATTACCAATCAGCCAACCTAATTTTAAAAAAAGTTTGATTATTTATAATTTATAGATACAATTATGGAAGGATAAGTAAAGGTATGGAAATATGACACTGCAAGTACAGGTCTGCTGGATAAGATCACAGATCCATATAGACCTCTGTCGGTCCTTTCAGAGTGATTATTAAAGGATACCACTGGAAAGAGTTTAGGTCATGAAAATTACACCCTGTACATGCTTTTTTAAGATAACTTCCCAGCTTTCCTTTGTAGAGATGTCCTGGACTGCTGGTTATCTGCTAAACAGTTTTAATAGCCATTGATGAAACTCTTTGATAGATATATTCTGGATTAGAACATTTGATATAATACATTTCATCAACTTGTTCTAAAATCACTTCCTTTAATAATTTATTCTCAGAAGTGCCAATGTGTCCTCATACTGCTTCCCTTGTAAAGAAAACTTGGTGTCATAAACTCTCTTAATTTTTTTCTGCATGAGATTAAGACTCAGACCAAAAAGGAAGTTTCAAATGCTGTCGTAACTTAAAATTTAATGTATGTTCACCTTTGGTTTATATTAAGACACAGAACAGCAACTCCAGCTGAAACCAGTTAGCTGAAACTATGTCAGCAGAGGTGTTAGAATAATGACCTCAGTACACGTATCTTTGCAGGACTTTCCAGTCTGAACGTGAAAAAGTATTCTCACTATTCTACTTCTGAGTGGTTAGTGAAATATTTTCTTTATGAGACTTTTTTTATTTGCGTATTGTGCTTTCATTTGTATTACTCAACTCTTTTGATCTATTGGGATACATTCTCTTTTCTAATCAAACTGTGGTTTACGTGTTGTTCAGAATTCATAGGACTATTGACAGAAGTATGTGTTAATACAATTATTTAATTATTATTCTTTCTAATGCTGCCCATTATAGTGGCACATATGTATTTACTGCCCAAACTGCTTTTCTTTAATACAAACATGACCTACCAGAAATGGGACGAGGGACGGGGGGAGGACGGGGGATTGGGGGGATGGATGGGCTGTTCAACAAAGAATAAAAAAGGAAATGAAAGAAATAATTCAAAGACACAAATTTAATATCTACTAGGAAAAAGAGAGACCAAGAACAAATTCCACTGGAAACATAAAATCAGAAAGAGATATCCTACGAGTGAGGAGAGATTTGAATTTTCCTTGACCTCCATGCATTGACACAGATGAAGCATGAGGAACTGACATGCATTAAGAAAAATATTTCTATAGATTAAATAAAATAGTTTTAATAACTTTAATATTTTAATGTAGGAAGTTATCAGCCAGAGCTGTTAGTGTACCTTTCACAAAACTTGTATTCAAAGACACTTTATCTTGTTAAATAATACAGTAATAGATCTGAATAATAAATAATAGAGGAACTGAGGAAGAGACAAATTAGGTAGTATAAGCAAATGTTGGTTTGTGGGTTTTTTTTTGTATGACCTACAAAAAAACTAAGAACATAGGCACATGCAGGCTGTTCTGTATGATAAAAGCTGTACTGGAAGCAATTCCATTTGTGGCCAGGAAGTACTATGGGCAAGTGGAAGTGTTTGGGGAGTGTCGCATAAAGATACAATATGATAATATAAAATAAAACACTGAAAAGGGCAGAGAATAACTGGGAAGAAGAAAACATAGAATCTGGGGTTCAGTTTTGTTTTGGTTTGTTCTGTTCTGACACCTGATGATCCATGCCTTTAGTTTAGCACCATGTTACATATGATTTTGTCTGTTAAGAGAGAGAAAACATTCACACAAGGGATCAATAGTTAGGTACTTAGATCCTCACTTTAGCCACCTACCATCATTTAAACATTCAGAAATGGAAAACACCCAAGCTGGTATGAAAAGAGAAAAAGATAATATTAGTTTCAGCTCAGGTGCCCAAATATAAGTAAGCACTCAGTGCAGATGGAGATGAAAAATTAAAACTTGGATGAATGCATTCTGTCGTCTTTTCCCCACCTGTGTCCATGCTGGAAGTCAGGGCCAGACTTCCTTTGATTGGAAAAGACCACCATGAAATAATTTGTCATGGTATGGTAATATTTATGTAAAGATTTTATTTAATAAAATTTGTAAGCTGGTCAATTAAATCAATAACAATCCTCAGCAACCTCTCCTTGGTTGCTCTGTTAGCTGGAGTAAGAGAGGTTCCTCTGTGCAGCACTTCAAGTGAACCTGAATTCATGTTTTTATTATTTACATTCTTTTCAGAGACACTTCTGTTCTTCTCTGAGTGTAACAAAGAATATACTTTACAATTAATTTACCTTCACACACACAAACAAAAAATTCCTTAGCTATTCATCAATACGACTTTTGTTGAACCTACATAAGAAATCATTTTTTAGTATTTATATTTTACACTCCGTGGGATGCAAATAAGTTTCAGAATTTATTATCTGCATAATTCTTCTGCAATCACTTTAGAAATTAGCATCCCCTCTGATTACGATTGCAGCTTCTTCACCATGATAAAAATTAGGCTGGAAATACACCTTATTAACTAGAAGCTATTAGGTCTACTTAATGTAAGACTTTCCAACAGAATAACAAAATAGCTTGTTCTTAGCAGGGGCTATGTTGTAAACTATCACTGTTTCAGCCGTGTTATAACAATATTTATCACTGGTGTACTCTAACAACTACAATTGCTTATGCAAAACTTAATGTACATTTACACATTTGTAGATAGTGAACATTTATTAGCCTTTAAAGTATGTTTGGCCCTCCCTTTTACTGAACTGAAGAATTTCTTTGATAAATATATTAATTTTTATTTTGCAAAGATGAAATTGAAATTCTTTTTCATTGTAACAGAGAACAAAGAACTATTGCAAAAGTAGTTCTCTCACAGGCTGCTTTTTCTTTAATACTATTTTTTCATCTAACACTCACGTTTTAGAAATAATTGAGATTATTTGTTAAGACATTTTAAGAGGCTCACAAATTTGACTAACTGTAAACTTTTTCTAAAACAACTACCTTAGTTTCCATTTTTATTCTGTAATAAGCTTTATAATTTCTACAGAGTTTGTCCTAACCAGCTGTTATTTGGATTGTTTCAGCTAAATTAACAATGACTATCTGACCACCATATTTTCAGTGCCAGGCTTTATGTGACCCTTGTATCAAGAATATACTCAACTATTTCACTTTCTTGCCCTTTATTCTTTTAATAACTCAGACTGTCATAATGGGGAAGCACATGCTGTCTCATAATCCTCTCTATGTCTGTTTTAGGAGAAGCAAATAGAATGGAAAGTGGTAACATGGAGTTGCTCTTGCCTCAAGGATTACTTCAGCTATATGAAGAGGTTTTCCACTAGGGAGAGTTTAGGTGTGACAAAACTCAGTAGTCTAAAGGTAGAGACTGCTAAGTGTATGAAAGGGATTAATATCATGGCTGCTGTTTGGGGCTGCGCTCAGGAGTACCCTCTCCAGTCCTACACTCCAATATGTCAGAAGGAAACCCTCCCTAAGGAAATCTCTTCCTTTTCCAGATCAGCATCCTTCAAGGTCTCTTTTTAACTTCTGATACTGTTCTAGGTTTGGAGCAACCTGCCTCCCTTCTCAGATGATTTTTGAGGACTTAGCAAGTGTACAAATGTTTGTGTCTTTTGCTGTTTTTCCCAGCTATTTTTGATTTAACACATTCCCTCTCACAAACTGAGATCACAAGAGTTCTTCTCTGTAACCACGCAAAATAGACATTCCCTCTGAGATTAGGATCTCAACATGTTAAGGTTGTCTCTGATTGCTATAACTGAAAAACTGAAAACCATCTTTGAGCCATAAAAGGAAAAAAAAATAAAGAGCAATTTAAAATAATCAATTCTATTACTGACTAGTGTAGCTAGCTGTGCCATTACTGGGGAATACTTTTTTCTTAATTTACTACAAAACTGTGTTTACCCTATGTAAAGTATATCTTTCCTCAGATCATGCATCATCTGCATTTGATAACAAATATAATCTAATCACAGGGATGAAACAAGCACAGACAGGGAAGACCAAAAAAAAAAAAAAAAAGAGAAAAAAGAAAAAAAAACTAAACAATCACAAAACAGCCCTAAAAGACCATGGGGAAAAAAAACCCACAACAACAAAAAAAAACAAAACAAAACAAAACAAACCCACAAAACCCAAACCAAAACTAAAAGCAACAAAACTAAAATATTAAGAAATTGTTTAAATGTCAGAGAGATGTATATGTTAACAGTACATTGACCCATTCTTAAATCCAGTTCAGATAAAATTCCCCAAACATAGAGTATCTAATCTAATATGCACCAGATGTAGAAGGGCATAGCGCTCCCCAGTCCACATATATTGTTTAATGCAACTTCATCAACTCATAGTACCCACATCGTATATTATATGGATCATAATCCATAGTAGAACTTGATATAACACTCTGAAGAATATTAAGAACATTCTTTCTTTCTGTGGGTGTTACAGACCTAATCATACAATCATACCCAGGCAAAATTTGAAGGAATATGTGAGTTTGGTATAGTTTAATTTGAATATGAGAGATACCCTGTACTTACAAGGAAACCAGGAAAAATGAATTATTTGGGATTAAAACACTAAAAACTTGCTAATAGATTCTGTTTTAAAATAATTTGAAAATCCTCTCACTTTGTAGCCAAGAATTGCCCCCTGGAAAAACACTGAATTTCTCATTGATAACAAAGGTGGACCAAATCCTTAACGTAGAGTCCTCTGTGAAGTTTAAAATGAAATGCAGTGAATAGGATATTTACTGTTAACAAATTACTTATGCATTCTTGAGAGTAATTTTTTTAGTGAGAAGTTAAACTTTCCCTAACTTGGGTTACTAGAGCTGCTCATGAATATCTCATATTCCTAAATGGTTAGATCCTCACAAGAGCAGAGGGAGAGAAAGCAGAATTTAATACCCCCAGTCTGGCCTTGGTTTTGCAAAGTCTACCCCCTGTGTAATATCACTCAATGGCAGTGATCAAAAGCAATCAA
Organism: Lathamus discolor; assembly: GCF_037157495.1. Taxonomy (NCBI): domain Eukaryota; kingdom Metazoa; phylum Chordata; class Aves; order Psittaciformes; family Psittacidae; genus Lathamus; species Lathamus discolor. The sequence goes on along the minus strand of NC_088884.1, from coordinate 46,027,703 downwards.
GCTGAAATAATTCAATTTAAGAAGAAAAAACACCTGCTAATAGAAATTTCTCTGAACTATGGAGATCAGTTTGCTTAGTTTGATTTTGTGATGCAAGACCAATAAACAACTGAAAAGCTCAAGCTTGATATGATATTTTTGGATATGATGGCTGGATTCATCAAGGACACTAAAGCATATATTTTATTTATTTATTATGTGATTTATAAGATCAAGTTGGTTAACATTATTCATGACAATGGTTGTTCTTTCTTCTCATTTTGGATATTGGTTTTCTTGCATAGCTGCTAAAAAGAATTTTTGGATGATAGGAGATAATTCTTTTCATAAATTGGAAAATATAATTTAAAAAAAATTCTCTGGCATTAGCATTTAGTTTTGCCCTGTCAAAAATATGCTCACATATCAGAAATGAAAAAAATATTAATAAAGAAAGTCTTGTATATTGTCCAAGCCTCATCTGCAGCCCAAAAACCAGAAAATTAAGATGCTGCTCTGTGTCAAGATAAGTTATGGAATACTTGCATTTTCTTTTGGATTTTGCAAGGTACAATAAGCTTAAAATGTAACATTTAGCAGTCCCTGTCCTTTACAGGCTATTTTTCATCTACCCAAATACCTCCTGAGAGTTTTCTCTAACTTGTCCCTGTGGTTGGGCAGGAAACTGAGATAAATGCTTAGATCTTGCATGTGTAAAACAGAATGGACAGAAAGAGAACCCCAAGCAAGAGAACCCCAAGAGAACCCCAAGCAACCTTGCAGATTTTATTTTTTTTTTATTTTTTTTTTGGGGGGGGGGTGTGTGTGTGACAGCTGGTTACTTAAGTGAAAACTTCCACAGCGATTTCCAGACTATCTCTTATTTTGAATTCTAAACTCTATTACAAAGACCTAATATAACATTTCCCACTCACCTTTAGTGGTTGTCACCTACACTATGCACTCTGCCTGACACATATACATACACTTTAGAAATACATGGAAATAAAAGATTTCTGTCTCTGTACAAAAAAATTAGCATAGGTCTCATATTCTCACAAGGAAGAAATAGTTACTTAAACAGCTCAGCAATCTAGGCTTAATAGTCTGGTAGAATAGCTATCTGAAATGATGTAAAAATCTCTGCAATATAAAGCTTTTAAGTTCATTTCTCTGCTAGATGATTGTTCACTCACAGATGGATAAATTTCAGTTTGCCAGTGTTGATCTATGATTTTCGAGAGTGTTTGATGATAGTGTTGGTCTAGTATGATTTTTAAAGCATTTTAAATAAAATGTTAATAAAATTATTAAAAGTTTTTTTCAAATTCAGACCACTGGATATAGCAAATTATCCATATAATTACTTGTGTGTGTGTATGTGTATGTGTGTATATATATATAATGTGTATTCTGACTATAGATAATTCAATAGGTACAGAAGTCTGTACACACTCCATTTATACATGATATGTACAAATAGACAGACAGGTAGACACCTGGATAAATGGGTTAAATTCTTCCCTAGTATTTTCTCCCATTACATATGCACACTGGGAGAGTGCAAAATATTTCTTTCCAAGAGAGTCGTTTAGGAGTGTTTGCCACCCCTGCAGAGAGAAAGTCTCTGAGGATTGTATTCTAACCATGCTGGGAACAACCTTTCCAACTCTCCATTAATCTTAATTTTTCTTATCATATTCACAAGGAAAGGTGTCACATTTACTAAGCAAAGTTCTCCCAAAAAACCTTACTCTCATTAGAGGCTTTCAGAGAAGGAAGCCGTTTCCACTGACAAATTTCGTGCCTGTCAAAGGCCCTGGAAAGCATTTCCTTCTCTTGTTTTCGTTAAGTTTTGGTCAGTTTTCTCCCTCTTGTTCTGTTATTCTCAGCGCTATTCCAGTGATTTTATTTCTTTCATCCTCCCTAGGGTTTTTTGAAAGCTTGCCGACCCCAAATAAGACAAGGAACTGTTCCTCTACCACATCCTCTGATTCATCCCAGGAGCCCAAGATATAAAATGGTTCTTTTCTTCAGGATTTTGGATGCCTTTTCAAAGCATTTTCTGATAATGTTTGTAAACATTTGAAATTAGATTAAACAGAACATCATAAAGAATGTCTTAGTGTAGCCGAATGAAACAGGTACTGGAAAGAGATGGATATTTTTTAGCTTTCTCATAGCTCTCCCTGTGACTCCTTGCTCTGTTAAACCAAGACCAACATTGCCTTTGTCATATCAACCCCCTAATGCTATAGCCAGCAGTCAAGAAGTGTATCTGCCTGAATCTAAGAAGGAAAAGCCAAGGCATGCCTGGACACAGTCATAGCTGCAATGTCAGGGACAAGCATGGAGGAATGCAGGCTCCCCATGACTGAAGGAGGCAGACCATGCTCTCTGCTATACAGTGCTAACAGAAGCAGAGTTTTTTTCTTCTTCCAAGTACATGGAAAGAGTATCAGGAGGTTCCTACCTCCAAAAAGATGTGGGCAATACCATGTTATTCTCAACTAAAAATATATGTAAAATGTAATTCAGAAAAGATCTGCTTTGGAATAAGGAAACAGACCATTTTGCTCTAGCACAGCAAATGTCTTCACATTAATGCCTTGCCAGTAACAGATTTTTTCTGTGGTCACTAACAGAGCCATCTGGTTTAACAGTTTTACTGTGTGTCTGTTTAGACACAGTTTCTTTTCTAACCTTCTTGTGAACCTAAGGGAAAGGCACAATTTGCTGGTTTTAATTTACATTCTAAACACGCCACATGACAATTCAAGGAGGAGAAGTTATTTCAGTCTTGACTTATAACTAATATAAATATCTGCAAAATGTATGCATGTGTCTAATTTTCCAAGTGTTTGGCTTTGATTGATAAATACAGACATGTATAAAATGATGATGTATATATTAAACATAGGTTATATACAACTTTTAAAATTATTTAACAATTAAAATATTCTTAGTAAAAAAAACCCTCACGTCAAAGCATTCACATTACTCTGTGGGATATTTTTCCTATATTGTACCATAGCAATGAACCCTTAAGGAATTTTGTAAGTAAATGTGGCAAAAAATATTGATTGTTAATTTATTTTTCTTATAATTTGTGTATGTTTTCTTTCTCTTTAGAACTTCTGCCCTTGTTAGATGAAGGATTTGAACAATCCTTTTTGCAATTATTTACAATCTTTTATATAGATTCTGAGGTCAAAAGTTTCCAAAGTTTCTGGGTAGAAATAGATAGCACAGAACAGCAAATATGTGCAAAAATATACAGAAAGTTTAGTGACCATGTACAAGAAAAAGGTTGGGAATGCCCACCATTTAGTTGTGAGAGCTCTCAGAAGTATGTCCTTCTGCAAAAACAAATCTGAGAAACACAATATTGAAATTATAGTGCCAACTAAGCAGGGGATTATAAAGGAAGCTAACAAGCTTCCTGTCATAATATGCTATATGTTACTTTGTTATAGGACTGAACTGTTGTTTCTCCCTATAAAACTAAGATAAGCACTCTCACCAACCAAATCTGTTAACACACGTAAACTATTGATTAAGACTGTGCCTTTTCTATAAGCAGTTGGCAGCAGAAAATGCTTGCTTGTGGAGAAGTCTGGAGGGTACCAATAACTAGATTTGATCTTTAAGGCGGTCTAAATGATTCACATTAGAAAATATAATTTTTTTTCTCCTTTGGCCAGTGCGGTCCTGCACCATTTTGCCATGTTATATAGTCCAGTTTCATTGAGATTCATCATTTTGCATCAAGTCTCAGTTCCCCAGGTTAAAAGATCTGAAACTAAAAACAAGAACAGCAAGAAGAAAGAGAAACTATGCCCTCAGCTTGGTGTGAAAACCTATTTGCAAACAATGACCATGAAGATTACAAAAGGAGAAGAAAAGCTGTCCCATTTTTTTCACCTGAAGATATATACATCAGACTTAACAATGGTGGTTAACGGTAGCCCAATTTTTTTATATCCTGCTTTTTTCCTGTGTAATAACAAGAATACTTACAATAGGTAATCTAAACCAGGAAGCTCAGGATCCAAAAGGATCACTGACTCATCCGAGTTTCATAACACACACAAAATGATCACGTTCTTTAGTCTTCAGAGGAGGCTTGCAATGATGTTTAATGAACTGCATAACTGTGCACTTCAGAAAGCAAATATATAAGAACTATAGTTATAAGCAGCGTTTTCTCTGAGCAATCGAATATGTTAAAAGGCTGGTAACATGATCAGTATTCAATATCAGTTTTACATCTGTAAAAATTCAAGTTTAAACTTGTGTAGTTATTACATATTTCCAGAAATACCTCCATCACTTCTTACTACTTCTTAGATTAGCATACAACTGTTTTGCTTCTACAAGATTAAAATGCCCTGAAAAGCAAATACGATTTTAAGGTTGCCTCTTGAAGAACGCATTGTATCTGCATTTACTACACTTATGCCTGCAAGTATTAATAGGAGCAGTTGCTACTGAGTGTTCCCAACTAAGCCCTTCAGATTACTGTGAGAATAAAATCCTTGAGCTCTGGAGAAAATAAATTTAAGAAATGTGATTTTGCTAAAATATGGCCTAATTACACATAACGTCAAATGGCAATTACGGAAGATGCAGAACAAGCTTCAAACAATATTTATAATTTGAAAAAGTCCTTCCTTTTTTCCCCTCCACTCTTTTTAGCTAATCATGTAAATTAGTAATTTCTTTTATGAATTTTGGAAGTGTATTCAAGAAAAAAACCTTAAAGAGATAAAAACCAGATACCATCTGCCAACCGCGTAACTATGACAACTCTAGATCCAGATGTAAAATGGCTTTTTCCCCAGCAAACTCTCATTAAAAAGAAAGCTATTATCAGGTTTTAACTTATAGGTCCAGGAGAAGCGAGATAAAATAGAAAATTAGTACAAATTTATGTTGCTTGAGTAAATGTTCTTCCTATGTTAGCCAGCGTCTGGTATAAAGTGGACTGGCACTAAAACACATGTAATAGGTAGCAGATAATACAGACTTTCAGAGCCCATAATCGGATCCAGCAGCGTTTGCATAGATCAGAAGGAAGCGGAGTTTTGAAAAAAGTTTTGTTACTACATACAGTAGAACTTGTGCTGAGGAACAGCTTCTTTGGATATCTCTCTTAGGAAGAGTTTGGAAAGAGACTGCAGTACTTCTTCGGAGACTTACTTATTCTGAGCTTCATTTCATACTTTGAAGATTCTTGACAATATTCTGTTGTCAGGTTTCATTCTGATCTGGTTATTTTTTCTGTTTAACAAATGTGTTCCTGATCAGCATTTGGCTACTTCGGCAAACATTCTGCCCAGTGAGAACAGAGTATTGACAGATCACAGCAAGGGTGATGATTGACTGCTTCAGTGCAGACATAGGCTGATTTAATTATTGGCAAGAGTGTGTGGAATTGTGGTCTTGCTTTTTTATATCATAAAACTCTAATTCTTATTTCCATTATGTTTAGGAAAATCCAAAGAAACAAAAAACTAATGTAACTAGCAATGACTGTATTTAAGGATAAATTTGATTACAGTTTGACTTTTTCTAAGTTAGTTTAATGAATTTGAAGACAGTTATGCCTATTTACACAAAGCTAAGATGCCAGACTTCTATGATCTCATATATGTTTGGGAGGCATTTGGGATTAAAGCATAACGACTTACTATTTATTTGCAGAGACACATTCTGGATAGTTGTAGCGCTTTGACTCAGTGGCATTATTCTGTAGTGGATGAGAAAGAAATAAAGCAGGGTGCAGGGGGGAAATCGCTTATTATAGATACCCATCTGCTGATAATAGCCATTAACAAATCATGCCAAATGACGATCATGTTTCTCTAATGAGGAATAGTTAAGGCAGAGAACCGAGCAAGAAACATCTGCCAGTAACCAAAGTTACTTGAATGAAATGGCCATGGCATGACCTGATTGAAGTGAGCAAAGACAGTGGACATGAAATCCTGGATTTTGAGGCCAAAGCTCAGTACACTTAACTACTCCTTCAAAATTTCTTCCTCTGAAAATATTGTCCCTGTTGCTGTACAGAAGTTACTTTTATTTGAAGAAGTTATTTTATTTTAAGTTACTCTGAAAATATTGTCCCTGTTTCTGTAAAGAAGTTACTTTTATTTTAAGAAGAAAGGGGTTTTTACAAATAGCTGTATATCACAGTCATGAAAAAGAGTTCTATATAACTAAATCCAGATGAATCTCACAAATATCAGCCATTGATTTGAACTATTCTGCAGTTCCAGTGTTCCTATACAAAGAAGAACATATATTGAATTTCACCTGGGGGTGCATGAAGAAGTCAGGCATGGTAGTGGAAGACAGCATTCAAAGAATATAGTTAACTCTATTCCTTTTGTTTATTTTTCTTAGCTTTAAAAATATATCTGCAAATAAACCTAGCTCAATTGCTTTTTTTTTTTTTTTTTACGCCATAATACTTAAGAAATCAGTAATCTCAAATTTCATTAAAGTATAAACTAACTCCTGTCTGGGAATTTATTTTTATTTTTTTAAACTCAACATTTATTTAACAGTAATTTGTGGCACAGAAAATGTGTCACAGAACTGTGTTTCTGTTTTTATTTCGTCATACTCCAAAATCTGCTTTTATGCCAGATCTGCATATTGTCACCATAGGGAGCAGAATATCTCTGAGTGGCACATCCCATAAAAGACACAAATCAAAACACAATGCAGTGAAATATTTGCTACACAGATGCTGGAATTAAAAGTGATTTTGGGTTACCTGAGGGACATCATTAAGACAGATATGCATTTTTTTCCTTGTAGTTAGGAGACTCAATTGAAAATACTTATATTAAAATTAACATTGAGTAGTGATCAAGACTGTAAAAATAATAAGCACACTATATTATTTACCTATAAGAGATGGTATATGAAGAATATCAGATAATTTAACTTATATAAGGTAGGTGAATTTTATTGACTATTGAACCTGTAGAGTTTTCTTCTGTCCAAGCACTGTAGATATGATGCTACCTCAGTTCCTTGTCCCCAGGACCAGTCAGTAGGGAAGCTCAGCACAGTTCCCAACACACACAGAGAAGATATAGTTAAAAATAGGATTTAATAGAGTATAAAACATACTGTGGTGTTAAAGCCCAGGACTCAGACACATATACTGAGCAGCCAGCACCTATTTATATGTGGCCACATACTTCTATTATATTTCCTTCTCTTGTCCTACTCTTTCCTATCCCAGTCTTGCTTGATTGTTCATTTTCTCTGCCTTCAAACTGTCTTCTAAATGTCTCATATCAAGGCTTTCTATAGTTTCATACATAAATCACAAAATTACTCAGTGAGTCTCTTGTTCTAGGGGGAAAAAATGAATTGAAAACCAGTTTTCCAGAAGTGTTTAACACATGGCATATATTGTATACATATGGTTACACAAGGTGAAAGGCAGCATGAAGATCAAGCCTTAATCTATAACCAGAAGATGCTGGTTTACTATATCCTTATTGTTTAACTTCGCCTAACTGCAAGCACTATTTCAGAAAAAAAAAAAAAAAAAAAAGAATCTGGTTATGTTTATCTTCTATCAGGCTGATAACATCTCAGAACTTTTCCAATCAGTGCTTCAGACTGAATTACAGCATGAAGCCTTATGAGATTTTAATTACAGGTTACTCATAAAGATTGCACTTCAGGAAGTAAAAAAAAAAATTAAAATCAAAAGCTTCTCTGAGATGATTTAGCCCTTGTTTACTATTTTTTTCACATCTAGTTTTGTTAAGAACTACAAATTATTTTCATTTCAATCCATAGCTTTTTGTAGTAGAGAGAAACCTAGCGTTTGAGCTTTGATGTTTCAGTCACATCATCCAACTTTAAAATAAAATGTTATAAAGCTACCTTTTATTCTACTTTTTCAATCAATTAAACTAAATTAAACTGTCAAGACATTTACTATATTCATTAATTTCCTTTTTTTTTCATATATCAAAAATGTCCTGGTTAATACCTGTTTTCAGAAAAAGGATCTTAAGAGTAATTACCTCCAAACTGTCTTAAAACTACAGGAGTCTATCACAATTTTCAGAGGATGAAGAAAGTCCTAATTTAATATCTGGAGGTGTTCAGCAGCACACCCTGGCAGCCCAGAGTGCAAAACGCATCCTGGGGTGCATCAAATACAGCATAATCATCTGGTCAAAAGAGGTGATTATCCTGCTGTATTCAGCATTGGTAAGGCCTCACCTTCAGCACTGTGTGCAGTTCTGGGCCTCACAGTTTAGGAAGGATGTGAAGGTCCTTGAATGCATCCAGAGGAGGGCAACAAAGCTGGTAAAAGGGCTGGAAGGTATGTCCCGTTATGAGTAGCTGAGGACTTCGGGCTTATCTAGTTTGGATAAAAGAAGGCTGTGGGGCAACCTTGATGTTCTCTACAGCTTCCTGAGGGAAGTTGTCTCAGTTGCATCAGTCCCTGTCTCTCCTGATTCTGAGTTTTCTTTCCTTTTCTTTTCTTTCCACTTAACCTTCAATAAAGCTGTAAAATATTAACTCGCATTCTCTTTTTTCTTTATAAATTTATCCTTACCAGACAAATAGAATAAGAAAGTTTTGTATGACTAGCTGTTGTAGAGCAAAGTTAAAAGAAACTCAGAGTCAGATCCTAGAACAGAAAGTTTTAAGCAACTAAACTAAAAACTTCCCATCAGCTTTACACAAAGTACAAAGCAGGAACAATCAGTAATGTGGTTTTAGAACAACCCAGCCAGAATACATCAGCAAACAAGTAAATTGAGTTATCTATTTAGCTGTTGCTATTTTAATATAGGTATATGTTTTCTAATTATAAGGATAAGAAATTCAAATAACACTTGTTTCCAAGAAAGGGAATAAAGGTCAGGATTATAAATTGATTGTTCAATTTTAGTAGTGGAGGAGCACACAGAGGTGGAATCTGATAATGGGTCTAAGAGATAAGGCATTTCCAGCAGTTAGCAGACACGTGGAAGATATGAGTTTCTCACTCTGTCATACCTGGCAGGAAATACCTGACTGATGTCTTTACTTATGTTAAGAACTATGAAAATATGAAAAAATATAAATAACACAACTGAACATCTTAAAACATTCAAAGTTGTATTTCATGATGCCATAGATGTAGTACTCTGTTTACAGTGCTTTACAATGAACTTTGACTTAGCCTTTTAACGATGGACCAGAAATTCTTAACCTAGGTTTCTTACAACCATTATAAATAATGATGGTAAGAGTTAAGATTTGTTCTGAGAAAGATTACCAAACCAGTCCGTAACAGTAAAAGGTAGTCTCTCATAACGTAGAATTGAACCTTTTCAACATAATAAAATATTTTAATTTCCTCCACAAGACTCTTATTTGGATCTTTAATTCTCTGTCACTTGCAGGATGCCAGGAATTGTGCTTTCCAGAAGCACTTATGATTTAAAGAGTTGGGCCTTGCAGAGCTATTATTTATTTAATCTTGCCAGAGCCCACAGCTGATAAATCTTCTATGCAACAACAGTCTTCAGTGTATAACGTGTCACTGGTGGATTTAACTTTTGAAAAAGATCCTAATTTGCTTGGCTTCAAAGACTGATAACAGAATAATCCTTCACCTCTGTTATTTCTAGCATTCAGCTGTGAACAAATTCACATGGTCAAGAATCTGTGAGTATGCATCACTTTTCTTGGAATATCTCATTCTGAGATTCTTAACTGAGTTTTTTTTTTTCCAGCAGCTTGATTTCCATCATGTTTTGAAACACCAATTACCTGAAGTCTTATGACCAAAGTAAATAGTAACCTTTCAAAATCCTGATCTTTTCAGGTCAGAAAAAGATTAAATATTTTCCAAATGGGATATTTTAGCAGCACTTTGCTTTATGTACAGAAGACAGTTTCTGTCAGTCTTGACTCTTACACAAGCATTTGGATAAACACATGGCAGTATCATAGTGGTTCAAGAAATTGCAATATTTTTTTGCTCCCAACACTAATATGAGATTTTATGTCATGCTTTTACCAATATTTAGGAAATTATAGCATCAACAATAACTCATTTTGTTTGAATTTTTAGAGTTTAAAAAATCTAACAGCAATTGGGGATCATTTAATGTCTTTAATGTTTTGTAATTTATATAATTTAAACTCAAGTAACCAAAGAATGTTTTATTTGTAATATGAAGAAGCAGCACACTATCAATTTTAACAGGTCTTGGAAGAAAATTCCTACAAAGATATTTAAAAATCTGTAGTAAATATCCCTACCACAAAATTCTGTTTGGCTTCTAGGAAAAAAAGAATAATATTTACTGTGATTCAGAGGATGAAATTCTGCCTTAATTTAGACATGTTATGTGAAGGAAGCACAGAGCCAAGAAAAGGGAAGTGTTAGAACTAGGGCACATTATGCACCACATTTTCAGGCCTTGATGAGTTCAAACGTGTACTTTTTATAGATATCCATGGTTTTTTAATTTAGGAAGTTCTCTTTCTGCACACTTTTAATTAAAGAATAATAGGTGGATTAGAAATAATTAATAACTTTTTTTGCCAACCTATATTGATAGGTTACTGTATCTCATTAACCTTTCTGCTGAAATTCTGATATATTGCTAGTAGTACAAACAACCTTAAGCACTACAATTTCATATCTGTCATGGTTGAAACCAAGCCACACAGCTCATTCACTCACTCACCCCCCAACATTTTCTCCCTCTTTCTTTCCTTCCCCCCCCCCCCCCACTCTCCACGCTCCCGGAGGGAAGGGGAGGAGACTCGAGAGAATGTAACTCCCACAAGTTGAGACAAGAATAGCCCAGTAACTAAGGTATAACACAAACCACTACTGCTACCACCAGTGATAATAATGATAAGAGAAAATAACAAGGGAACAGAATACAATACCACCGCCGAATGAGTTCGACCCTCCCAAAGAGAGCCTTTGCCCTTCCGGGTAACTCCCAGTTACCTCCCTGGGAGTAACGTACTGTGGTATGGAATACCTCTTTGGCTAGTTTGGGTCAGGTGTCTTGTCTCTGCTTTGTCCCGGCCTCCCCTCGTCTCTGGCAGAGCATGAGACTCACAAAGTCCTTAGCCAGAATAAACATTACTTAGCAACAATTAAAAACATCGATGTTATCAGCTCTGTTCCCAGGCTGGAAGTCAAAACACAGTGCTGCACCACCAGCTGCTAAGAAGGAGAGAAACTGACTGCTACTGCTAAACCCAGGACAGTATCCACCCCTTATTCCATACCATACACGTCATGCTCAGATCCCACATTTTCAATATACCATCTCCCTTACATATATATATATATACATCCACATGCACACACAGACAGAGAGAAAGAAATCATTTCTTAGTGCATGGACCAATCCCTATAATGCTATCGAGTCCATTCGGTCCATGATGTCAAATTCCATCCCTTGTAATAGTCTTTCAGGGCAGGAAAGGCTGTGTGCAGTGTTGGATCGTTGCCTGCTGATGCTGATCGTTCCTTCACTGCAGAACTCATCTGGTTCTATCAAAATTCATTCTCTGTTGGGATGGTGGTTGGAAGGAAGTCAGGGCCAGTCAGTGGTGATCTGAAGGCATCTAGTTGATGGGCTATAAAAGTACTACACAGCAGGCATCAGCAAGCAATTAAGTTCATTGGCTGTTTTCCCCTAAAATCAAACCCCCTTGAGGTATACATCCGACTTCCCCATCTTCCCGCATTACCCACCAAGTATATCCAGGTCCCTGAGCAAAAGCAATCCCACGAGTGGGTTTGCCTTTACCTGAAGCAGAACAACCCAGACTGTCTTCCCCAGCAAATTCTTCATGTGCACCACAGGAACTTTGTCCCCCTCTACAATATGTAAAAGTTCTGACTGGGCTGGGCCAGCTCTGTTGGCAGATCCCCTGGTGTTGACCAACCATGTGGCCTTTGATAAGTGTGTATGCCAGTGCTTGAAAGTTCCCCCACCCATTGCTCTCAGTGTGGTTTTTAACAACACATTGTACCGTTCGATTTTCCCAAAGGCTGGTGTGTGGTAGGGGATGTGACATACCCACTCAATGCCATGCTCTTTGGCCCAAGTGTCTATGAGGTTATTCTGGAAATGAGTCCCATTGTTTGACTCAATTCTCTCTGGGGTGCCGTGTCGCCACAAAATCTGTTTCTCAAGGCCCAGGATAGTGTTCCGGGCAGTGGCGTGGGGGCACAGTGTATGTTTCCAGCCATCTGGTAGTTGCTTCCGCCATGGTAAGCACATGGCGCTTGCCTTTGCAGGTTGGTGGGAGTGTGATATAGTCAATCTGCCAGGCCTCCCCATATTTGTACTTCAGCCATCGTCCTCCATACCAAAGAGGCTTTAACCGTTTGGCTTGTTTAATTGCAGCACATGTTTCACACTCATGAATAACCTGGGCAATAGTGTCCATTGTCAAGTCCACCCCTCGGTCACAGGCCCATCTATATGTTGCATCTCTGCCCTGATGGCCTGAAGTGTCATGGGCCCACCGGGCCAAAAATAATTCACCTTTATGTTGCCAATCTAAGTCCATCTGAGCCACTTCAATCTTAGCAGCTTTATCCACTTGTTAATTGTTCTGGTGTTCTTCAGTGGCCCGACTCTTGGGTACATGGGCATCTACATGGCGTACCTTCACCACCAGGTTCTGCACCCAGGAAGCAATATCTTGCCACAGTGCAGCAGCCCAGATGGGTTTACTTCTGCGTGGCCAGTTGCCATTGCTGCAACCACCCCCACAGGGCATTTGCCACCATCCACGAGTCAGTATAGAGATAAAGTACTGGCTACTTTTGTCATTCAGCAATGTCCAGGGCCAGCTGGATGGCTTTCACCTCAGCAAACTGACTCAATTCACCCTCTCCTTCAGCAGTTTCTGCAGCTTGTCGTTGGGGACTCCATACGGCTGCCTTCCATCTCCGATGCTTTCCCACAATAGGGCAGGACCCATCAGTAAACAAGGCATACTGCTTTGCACTTCCTGACAGTTTCTTATACGGTGGGGCCTCTTCAGCACGCATCACCTCCTCCTCTGGTGACATTCCAAAATCTTTGCCCTCTGGCCAGTCCATGATGACTTCTAGAATGCCTGGACGACTGGGATTTCCTATTTGAGCTTGTTGTGTAATTAGTGCAGCCCATTTACTCCATGTAGCATCAGTTACATGATGTGTAGAGGAGACCCTGCCTTTGAACATCCAGCCCAGTACGGGCAACGGGGGTGCCAGAAGGAGCTGTGCTTCAGTGCCAATCACTTCTGAAGCAGATCGAACTCCTTCATAGGCTGCCAGTATCTCTTTCTCAGTTGGGGTATAGCTGCCCTCAGATTCTTTGTATCCCTGACTCCAAAAGCCGAGGGGTCGACCTTGAGTCTCCCCTGGAGCTTTCTGGCAGAGGCTCCAGGTAGGACCATTCTCACCAGCTGAGGCGCACAGTACATTTTTTACATCTGGCCCGGTCTGGACTGGTCCAAGGGCTACTGCATGAACTATCTCACATTTAATTTGCTCAAAGGCCTGCTGTTGCTCAGGGCCCTGTTTAAAATCATTCTTCTTCTGGGTCACATGATAGAGAGGGCTTACAATTGTCGACGCGGGAGTCACGGACAACGCAGAGACGATCAGTGTGATCAAGCAATTGCCAAAGTTCATTGTATTTACAATAGGTTACATACCAATCTCATTCTTTAAGTTTGCGTCATATCCTTAGATACAGCAATTCCATTGGCATACTTTCAAAGCTTAACTTACGTCATAAGCTTAGAAACAACAATTCCATTGGCTAACGTTCTAACGTTCAAAAGTTAACAATGTCGACTTGCTGTTAGCATTGCTTGCCGACCACAACTTTCAACATCTTAATTCTGCGGCTTCGCATCCTGTTTCTAACAGTAAGACTATACAGCATCAGCAATCTTACTCCACTAATATGCCTCCCCAGACGCTTTGGTTATGTTAAGGCCCAAGCTCTCTTTATTTCAATCAAAGGAGCATGAGTTATGTCCCAGGCCTCTTGCCTCTGCTCACAGCTATGACAAACCTGCCCACATACAATCAAACAGTAATTTGGGATGTGCATTCTCCAGAACCCCACAGCACCCAAGAAAGTTTGTCTTTCTTTCTTATTAGTGGGTGGAGACATTGCTGTTATCTTGTTGATCACATCTGTGGGGATATCTCTATGTCCATCTTGCCATTTTATTCCGAACAATTGAATCTCCTGTACAGGCCCCTTGACCTTACTCCGTTTTATGGCAAAACCAGCTTTCAGCAGGATTTGGATTATTTTCCTCCCTTTCTCAAAGACTTCTTCCTCTGTATCACCCTACACAATAATGTCATCAATGTATTGCAGGTGCTCTGGAGCTTGCCCCTGTTCCAGCGCAGTCTGGGTCAGTTCATGGCAAATGGTAGGGCTGTGTTTCCACCCCTGGGGCAGTCGGTTCCAAGTGAACTGGACACCCCTCCAAGTAAAAGCGAACTGTGGCCTGCATTCTGCTGCCAAAGGAATTGAGAAAAATGCATTGGCAATATCAGTTGTGGCATACCACTTGAATGCCTCTGACTCTGATTCATCCTGAAGTTCTAGCACGTCTGGTACAGCAGCATTCAAAGGTGGTGGGACTTCATTCAGGCCACGATAGTCTACTGTTAGTCTCCACTCTCCGTTAGACTTTCTCACTGGCCATATTGGGCTATTAAAGGGTGAGTGGGTCCTGCTGATCATTCCCTGACTCTCCAGTCTACGAATCAGCTGATGGATAGGAATCAGGGAGTCTCAGTTGGTGCGATATTGCCGTCGGTGCACTGTTGTGGTCGCAATTGGCACTTGTTGTTCTTCAACTTTCAGCAACCCCACAACAGAAGGACCTCCTGAGAGACCAGGCAAGGTGGACAGCTGCTCAATTTTCTCAGTCTCCAAAGCAGCAATACCAAAAGCCCATCGGTACCCTTTTGGGTCTTTGAAGTACACTCTCTGAGGTAGTCTATGCCGTGGATGCATGGAGCCTCTGGACCAGTCACAATGGGATGCTTTTGCCATTTCCTCCCAGACAGGCTGATTTCAGCCTCCAGTACAGTCAACTCTTGGGATCCTCCTGTCATATAATATAGATGGGTTCCACCCATTGACAGTTTGATGGCATCAGGGCACACCGTGCACCAGTATCTACTAGAGCCTTATACTTCTGTGGGACTGATGTGCCAGACCATCTGATCCACACAGTCCAGTAAATCCGATTATCCCCTACCTCCACCCAGCTGGAGGCAGGGCCCCCTAACACTTAAGGCATGTCGAAAGGGATTATTCTTCGTTACCACAGGAGATGGAGTAAAGTCAGCTCTTCCACTCCATCTGGGAACCTGCTCACCAGAGACTGAAGCCGCAGCTCTCATGGGATGATCAGTCTTGGCCCTTGCTCACCTCTTCAATTCACTCACCCGTTCCTCCAAACCTGAAGTAGGTTTTCCATCCCACTTCGTCATTCTTCTCCATGATCCCACAGGTAAAACCATAGGGTGGCCCGTGGCGTATACCTCCTGTATCTTCTCTCTCGAACAATAGGATGCTTTTTGTTAATAGCTGAGAAGTGTGTCGGTACACGTGAGGAGCTGGATAAATCAGATAGATCGTCCCTCAATTGTTTGAGATCCTGGGACAGTTTTTCAACAGCTGAGATGATGGAAGGGGTGAGATTGTCTTCAAACTCTCAGAGTTTATGAATCATTTCATCCACTGTTAGTGGTACTATGTCATTCCAGGTTACTGTTGCCAATGAATGGGCATATGATGATGGTGCATTCCGTGTTAGTTTTCACCACACAGGTCGTGCACATTCGACTTCATCTGGGTCTATGGGTATATTCCCATTATTTGGCTTGATGTGATAGATCATCTCTATGATGGCTGATTCCCTCAGAGAATGGATGCCTTTGTCTAAAGTAGTCCACTTGGCCGAACGTCTCATAACATCGTCCTTGTATGGAAACCTTTCCCTCAGAGCTGCCAAGAGCCTCCTCCAAAGACTGAGGGACTTTTTCTCTCTTGCAATTGCTTTGTCAATTCCCCCTTCTCTAGCAAGTGATCCCAGCTGCTTGGCTTCTGTACCTTCTAGTTCGTTACCATTGGCCCCATTGTCCCAGAATCAGAGCAACCAGGTGTAATGTGCTCCCCTGGTTGATGGGTAAAATCTTTTCACATATTCCATAGCTCGGTTGAGGTCGAGAAGTCACCTCTTCTTCTTCTTCTTCTTCGTCGTGTGTTGATGACTCCTGATCAGATGCTGGACCGGGTGGTGAATACATTGTTTCTTCATCTTGCTTCACCCTTCTTGCCTCTTTTTTGTTTTTTCTCTTGCTTAGAGGGGCAACCGGTATTGGTACGAATTGGTCCTCTAGTTTGGCTGCAGTGATTATCACTGTGGTTTGAGTAGCAACTGTACTTGTCGCTGGGGGTGGTGTAGCTGATGTGCTTGACACTGGGGCAGCCGTGCTGTCTGTTGCAGTCGAAGTTTGAGTAGCTGCTGTAGTTGTCACTAGGGTAGCTGCGCTAGCCGTTGCAGCCAAAGTTTGGGTAACAGCTGTACTTGTCACTGGAGGTGGTGCAGCTGCTGTGCTTGGAGCTGGAGTAGCTGCGCTGACTGTTGCTTTGCCCTCAGATCCAGGACATTTTTTTCCTTTTGAAGGTGCTGGATAGTGTTGAGCAAGGCCTTGTAAGCAGAGACCAAGCCCCAGCACGTTGCCATGGTTTGTCCATCTCTGGTATGGCCACACTGACCACACACCTCATTTAAGTGTTTTACTAATTCTTCCGGATTTTGCACTTGTTCGGTGGTGAAATTCGAAAGTACTGGAGGGGCTCACTGACCTAGATACTTGCCCATACTATCCCACACACCCTGCCACTCATGGCTGTCCAGCCTTGGAGAAAATCTCTTGGTCCTCCTATATTGTCATTTAACCCCAGACAAGGCCCAAACCTGACTCTGCTTAACTCTTGAAATCAGATGAAATGGTTGTGGGCCAGAATAAACATTACTTAGCAACAATTAAAAACAATCGGTGTTATGAGCTCTGTTCCCAGGCTGGAAGTCAAAACACAGCGCTGCACCAGCTGCTAAGAAGGAGAAAAACTGACTGCTACTGCTAAACCCAAGACAACATCATAATTCAAAAAGCTGTCTACATAGACCAAATATACATAAGAATCTGGAATATATCTTATATAATTGTATATCCTATTAGCAAACAGACATGTAGCTCTTATCAAGTCTTTGCTTTTAAGAAAGAGAATAATACCAGAATTTCCCATTAAGAAATATTTCATTGCTATTCTCAAGCTGGCTACCCTCAAGTTCACTGAGCCAGTCAGAACCATGATTCCAACACAATATGATTGCACATGATTCCAGCTTATACCTTTTTGCTCAGTGTCATGAAGAAGGGATGTGCATCCACTAAAGCTGGTATCAGGCTGGTTGTAACTTCTGCAAAGAGGCTAGCTCACTGTACAATGATCCTAGCGTTAAAAACTGCATCCAAATGGCTCAAAGTCATCTTTGAAGGCCACAAATTCAGCTACTGTGCCACATACTTCAAAAATTAGAGTCTAGAACCAAAATCTATACTTCAAAGCACATAAAAAATTTGTTTAATTCCCAGAGATTTATGAGATTGGAAAAGATGGGACCCAAATTCGAGATGGAAAAAGGGCATATTTTGTTCTTCTGTGAGAAAAATGGACCCCTACTGATTTTACATGAATATCAGTTCCCAAAGCTATCATAATTAGCAAGGAGATAAGAGTATAGTAGAGCTAGTGAACTCTTTTCATTCAAGACTCAAAAGCTGATCTTTAATTGCTAAAAGTAGAATTCCCAACTGGCTGGCCATCCATCCATCCATCCATCCATCCATCCATCCATCCATCCATCCATCCATCCATCCCCTTAAGGCTCAGGAATTAGATTATACTAAAATTAACAAAAAGCAGATTGATAGGAAGAGACCTGTACATTGAAATATTTAATAATGAGGTTTGTAAATATTTCAGGGGTTTTACTTTGTGGGATTGATTGCCCCATAACTGAAGAAAATTAGCTGCTGAAACTGCACACCTGGAACATATCTTCCAGTGTAATGTCATCAAAAAGAAATTCAGTTCATGTCCTCTAGTTTCGTCAGTAAGCATGAGAGAACAACAGACAGATTTCACACCTAAAACAGTCCTCTTCTAGTCTATATCATGAAAGTAGATAAACCTTTAAGTAGCTTAACAGAGCAAAATTATAGAGTGCAAAATGTGAGTCCACAGCAAGTAAATGATAACTATGGGTTTTTACATTCTTGAAAGAAAACATAATTCTAAGATTTAGGAAAAGAATTATTACTTTTGGGTTGATTTTGGTTATCACTACAGACTAACAGTTCACTCCATACTAAAACTACTACTTTTATAACCTGGAATTTTAGGAAAGTCCAAAAAAATAATTAATTAATTTAAATCTTATGAGCAGCAATGTCATTTCCTCTGTGAAGCGAGTAACATGTCCAGAAAGTTACCAGATAGAAATGACTGGCAGCAGCAGGAAGACCTGAGTAGTTAATTCAGCCTAAGTGGAATGGATAAATGGATTGCTGCAGCCCTTTTTGGTCAGTGTCACTGTTAAGCAAGAAATTCATACATGTCAGCTGTCCATTAATGAAAAACACACAGTAATAGAGGGAACTCTGGAGCTACATAACTGGAACCACATCTAGTACTGATAGGAAAAACAACCACCATGCTGAATTTGTTATACAGCATGACATTGTTGCATATGGTTGCTTTGCAAATGCTGAAGTAACCTAAAGCAACTCCATGTAAATCAACACCTACAGTATGACTTCACTCTGAAACCTGATGAAGCACTCCATGATGCGAATATACCTGGGAAATGCATTCCAAAGTGTGCAGGGGGAATAAAATAAAGGTACAAAAAATCATTTGGACATGGGTTAGCTGGGAGACTTTTAAATCCTTAGAACTCAATCTTATGATTCAATAATAAAATCAAGATTATTTTTTTTAGCAAGGTTAGTTTACATATTGAAATTAAATCACTACAGAAAATCTATGAAAACAGACCTGGCTCTCTCCTCTGTAAATTGTCTGAATCTTTACTAGTTCTATTCCTGGTACTGAATGTGTGATATTATTGGGATGTAACTTCGGCACTCTGCATACAGTGTAGCAATTCCACGGGAAAAGAAGGAAGGACTGTGTAAAAGCACTGAAAAATCTGTATAAATCCAAATTTTGTGTACCCTGAAATAAGTGCTGCCAATATCCTACAGTCTGTTAAGAGGAAACGAAGTGGCAGGCACTGTAAATCTGCTCAATAGATAGCACAGCTCTTTATGATACAATTGACATCAGAATTTGGCCTCAGATTCACAAAGTATGCATGCTCAGATGGGAAAGCTATTCACTTTAACACCTCTTTTTGCCTCTTTTTCCAAGAAAATTTCCTTCTGAATCAGAAAGTGCACTTCCTTCTTATGATTTTAAAAATGGCATTTTCTGTTGTATTCATGTTATTTTACATTCCATTCAGCACAAGCTTTTAAAAGCATTGAGGTTACCTAAAGGAAACACACTCAATAAGTCACTGTAGATGAGTTATAAAAAACTATCCATTAATTACTGACCCACACATTATTGTCATGTCAGCTACTCAAAAATGTAAAGCCCACTTAAAACTTAGGGAGCTGTGGTATTTTCCACCAAGTGACAAAGAAGATTGCACAAACATCCCCAACTATCCCCACTGCTATCTGACCACAAGTACTTTTTGAGTTTTCAGAGTTTTCAGAGTTAAGAGTAAAGTTCAGGACTTTAACTATACAACATCAGGATGTTTTGTGTCCCTTGCTACTATTTTTAAGAAACTGTTCATTATATTTTAAAAAAAAGAAAAAGTGGTAAATGGGAATTCAGCCTTCTTGATATCTGCTAGTTAAGTTAAATCTGTTTTGCAGCAGATAGATGTTGTAGCAAGGATTGGCAAATTAAATATAACTGTCTTTCTGTTTATTCAAACAAATAAAAATCTTTTTGCATAACAGGCCAGTATATAATTTCAAAGAAATTGAGATGCAAATGAACATTAAATATGCTTTAGTTACAAAAAATAAGTTAATAATTTTCTACTCTTCTTGTTTTTATACAAATTTGTAGGGCTAATCTACTCTCAAGGGAAATTTTGCAGGTAGTGCTAGAATTTCCATATTACAAAAGGCAAATGCTTGTTTCAAACAGCTCCCATTCTTAGCACAGAATTTCATACAACACAATATTAACATTCATTCCTAGATTTATTCATAATGAAAAATTAGTAAGCTTTAAAAAACAGGTGGTATTTTACTTGTGTGTTTAAACTGTTAATTTGTAGCTCTGACTTGACAAAGATCACTGTAGATCTGACTTCAGAAAAGAAAAAGCTTTTCTTTAGGTCTATGTCATGCTTAACCATCACAGGGGCACTGAGCATTGTCTTCTAAATCAAGATTTTTATGCTGGCCTTTGCTGGATATTCATTACAGCTCCTAAAAAATAGTGCTATGGCTTCCAGATTTACAAGCCTGAGAAATAAAGAAAGCTGCAAACCTTCAGAGCAGGAATAAGACTCCGATGAAGCTCAAACACACTAGTCAACTCAACATAAAGCAGCCCTATGAGCTTAACATAAAATTGATATGGCCCTATCAGCCATATAAACTTTCAACATAAATTTGATCATAGCTCACAATGATTCAGATGTTTAAATCAGATTATTTTCTTCAGGTTTATAATTCTTCAGCTGCGGTATGATGTCTTCTGCTTTTCCGAAGTCATGATCTGTTCCATCAGCATGGCAATTGCAGTCACTGTACATTATTTTGACTGTGATATACCTTACCGACAACATCACCTCCTTTTGATTTACATTGACAGGACTTAAAATACAGAAGTGGAATATTCTCCGAGGCATATAATCAATAGCATCTGCTGCATTTCTGGTATTTCCTTTTGCCCTGTTTATACCATTACTGTCTCTGCTGAAGCTATATTACTATAAATGTTTCCAGGAACATATGTTGGCATCAGCTCACAGCACTGTTTCTACAGTACTAACAATTTAAACCCTCAGAGGAATCTCAGAAGTATTACTGCTTTGTTGTTCTAATGCTCAAGTTATTGCACTAAATAAGATGATGAAACATACACACTAAAATCCTCTGTAGCACATTCTAGTTTGTGCAATACAAGATAATAATGGGAAAGCACTTTCAAGAATAATAAAAAAATCTTACTATATTGGAAAAATAATAATTAGACACTATTTTTTTACAAGGAAAAAGAATTGTGTTCCAATATTAACATCAGCTAACTTTTGAAAACATTTTAGCATAAAAATTAATGCTCTCAAGAGCTATTTAAGACAACTAACAGCAAGAAAAAATTATGTTATTTTTAAAGAAATATGTGTATATGCATGAATTAAATCACATTTTCTAAGTATTCACATGTTATTAAAAAGTACAGTTGAAATTTAAAGAATTATGTTAAAGATTAGAGAGTAGACAGGAAGCTGGGAAAAAACTGATGAACTACAGCTTTGTAGCTGAACAGAGAGGAAAGTCTATTCATAACTTAAACAGCATTGTCTGATTTAGTTTTAGTAAATGTGTCAGACTAAGTACTTTAAAACACATTAACTTTGATAGTATGCTAATCATAGACACATCATGAGTCATGAAAATATTTTAGGTATAAATATCATCTAACTGTTTAACTGTAGGATAGACTTCTAATTGTTCCAAATTTTTATAATTAAAAAAACCAACCCGAACCACATTTAATGTGTTCAGGTGAAGCAAGAGTGCACCTACTTTCCTTTAGGCAGGTGAAGAAATGCTGAATCCAGCTAAAAAGGTTCTTTCGAGGTCAAATCCTAAGAGAAAATTATTGCATTTAAAAGAGATTAAATGGGGAGATTTTTGAAGTTTATAATTGGAAGTGGTATCAGGAGCAGTGATACATAATGAAGAACTGAAAAGAGTTATTGCAGATCATTTATCTGCTGCATACATCTCATTGAAAATAGTGCTGAAGATGATGTAAACTGAAGTGTATATGCAGGCCTGTGAAAGCTCAGCATCTGAAATCTGCCTGATTAACGTACATAACTTTTATTTCTTACAAATCACATATTCTACCAGAAGACAGGATTTCTTTAGACTAAAAATAAGTCTTTGTTAAACTTAATTCAAATTAAATTTCAGAAATTCTTTAAAGGTCACTTAAATGGTAATTTAAAATTATCTTTAACAAAGGAAAGAGGAAAAAAAATCATGTGCTATCACTGTGTTTAAAAAGGAAGGTTATCAGTAGTTTCAAGGAAAGAAAGGAAAAAAGTTACTAACTTGAATTCTGTGTCTAAATCTGGCCCTTTTCTTGAACTCTCCATTGAGATTATGTTGTCAATTATGCCAAAATTGCATTTCTTGACTGTTTTTAATCTCATTTCCATGTAGGGATTAAAGGATGGGAGGAACTGTCTTGCAGCAGTTATTCTGAAATCTGAAATTACCTATTTTCTAGGCCTGGTGCGCCATCTAAACGTGATCGACACTTTTACTGCTGGAAAGAAGTAGGCACTTCATGGATAGAGAAATGTGCCTCAGAATCGAAGATTCATGGTGAAACACCAGCAGGTTAACTTAAGGACATACCAAATGCCCCACAGATACCTCAGCAGTGTCAGAAAGGGCCTTTCTGACGCACACATCACAGCAGAAAAAAAAACGAAAAACAGCAGACCAAAGTAACAGTAGATGAAGGACTCATCAGTGGCTGGAGAAAAAGATTAAGACAAAATTTGACTATCAGGCAGAGCATTAAAGTGTTTCTCTAGGAACTCAGAAACCTGTTCTTATGCTCTAATTTCTGTTTATTGTATTTTGTACTAAAGAGAAAAGCAGCAAAAACCTATAGATAAAGTTCATGTCTTCAGCTGATATCCCTTGCTGTGACTGTTTCCATGTATGGCTTGTCTTCCAGTGCGTGTCCTCAATAAGATATATACATTTTACCGGCCTATTTCAGTGGAAAAGATTATCATAATCAGAGGATGGTCTTCCTGATAGTGGATCAAAGTGGGAAAAATGGGCAGAAATAGCCAGATATAATAATTTACTTTCTGATAGAGGTCTCTGAACACCAGGCTCTTTCACAGTAACAGCATCACCAACTGCAATAACTTCAAGGGAAAGCAGTGAAGAGCAAGCTCCTTGAATGTCCTCTGTATTGTATCTCCTCAGAAATATGAAAAAAATGGGGCTTTTAGTCTTTTTCAGATCTCATAATATCATTTATACCATGAAAACTGCAATATTTCTAGTCATATAATTGGTAACTGCAACACAATGAAAAATAAGGTGTCTAGAAACTTTGATGTTGAGAAGTGTCAAACGATTTGGTTAGGGAGCTACATTTTGTCCTTGGGCAATACCACTTTAGTGGAGGTATCTACCAGTTCTTTGCTCATAGGTGGCAAAGAACAGGTTTGTACATTAATTTTTAGCAAAGCGGTAAACTAAAATATTCTCATTTATTAAATCAGTCAAATTATACTCTACCTTTGAGTTACTTATATGGAATGTCTGTCTTATTTATGCACAAGTGTGATTTTTTAACTTTGTATGTTCTAATGGTGCAAAATTCCAGCCACTAACAGTTCATGTTAACATGTTCTAAGTACATACATCAGGAAAATACCTAAAGAGAAGCCGTGATCAAAGTAGTTCACTTTGGGAACACTTATGTTCATAGTAGATCTATCCCTATTTTACCTTTTTCCATAAGAATGAAAGTATACTGGAACAAATCTGAAAATGAGTGCATACAAACACTATAAATAACAGACACTAGCAGGTTCTACGTGACATTTATCAGTATGTCAGACACCAGCAAAGGTGAACCTATCTCCTATTTATAATACAATTCAACTTCAGCTTTCCATATCTTCAATTCCTAATTTTGGAAGTGTTTATTTCTAAGATTTTGGGTTTGATTTTCTTCTAAATCATGGACTTCCCCTCCAAAATTTCTCAAAAGATCTCATTCTTGCATCTCTCAATACTTTTATGTCAAATGTAAACTGAAATGTAGTTCAAACGTAGGTGAGTGCTGGAGAAGAGTAACAAGAACATTTAGTCTATACATTCCCTAGAACTCTGGTAACTTTTTAAGGAAAAGTAAAAATACAGTGAGATAGTGCAGAAGAGCAGATAAAGAAGATGACACTCCCACATTACAAGAATAATGATTTTCCTTTGGAGGGCACACACTTTTTCTTAACTGCTGGAAGAAATAGGTATTTTTAAGAGGTACCTATATATCAAGATGCTCATTAACTCAATTTCTGCCACCTGCTTTCATTGGCTCTCTGGGAACCGTAGTTTCCAGATTTTAGGCAAATGTTACCTACATTCAAAAACCTCTAAGAAAAAAAGATTACAGAAAAGATGAATAAATTATAAATTCATCATAGGATCCACTAAATAATAACCTTACAATAAAAAAAACTTCTTTAGTGGAGCTTCTCAGCACTAGGCCTACAACTCTCTCACACTGACAACCACAAAGAGTAGCACAGTAGGTGGAGTATCTACTTAAAATGGTTCCTGCATTTTCTTTGAATTTCCTCATTCTTATGTGGCTATGAAAACAGATATTAGCTTTAAAATCATATTCAAATAGGAAAATTTAAATTATTTGTCTATGATTTTTCACAGTATCAACTGAGATTTAATTTCATATTGTGAAAACATTAAGCTAAAATTCCTGCAGTGGCTTTCCTAGCAGTTACGCATATCTTTGTATCTTGATTGGCAGGCCTATACTTAAAACAATTAAGTAAAGATTACATTTTTAAAGTGGTTATTAAACTTGCCATATAACTTCTCTAGTGTTCTGCAGATTTTCTTACATTATTAATACTCAGGAAATGGTTTCTTGATGGAGAAATATCTTTCAAGAACTACCTGCATGAAATTTCTGCAAAAAGTAGAAATAGAATACAAATTACATACTTCAGTTAATAATCAAGTAGTGTTAAGACTGGCAGTTGGTATTTATCTATGAATACTATGTCTATAATACATTATATATTATAGCTATTGCATTCATCATAATTAGTTGGTTCACTGTTGCTCTAGGAGAGTTAACTTGCAGTCCAGAAAAAAGACACATGGCCAGTATCATGTTCTGACAATAAAAACACAAAGCTTCTTTGAAAGAAACGGTGGAAGACAGGTTTCACACGGCTTCATTACCCAATTAAAGATCTTTATAGAAAGCTTTTTAAATCAGGAATTACAGCATTTCTCCAACATATCAAATTTTTTAATGGACTCAGCTGTAAGACTAAAAGGCACCTCCAGTGGGCTGGGTTCTTCTATATATATATATATATATATATGAGCAGATACGCCAAAAGACAGGTACTCATTGTGCTTTTAGGACCTGACATGCATCACAGCATAATGTCCTGGATTGTTTTCTTTGATTTAGGTGCTTCTGCTCTACCTAAGTCTAATTTTAAGCACTGAAATACAAGGCCTTACTTTCTCTTCCTATATGACGTATGTTAGTACATTTTATTATAAAAAAAAGAGTTGAAATACAGGTCAAAATGAAAAAAGTATTCAGTAGATCTGTATTACATATTTTATATCCTTTTGCCCTGATTTACAAAATGTCAAGTTTTAATTCTGTAAAAGAATAATTTTCAACATTTCCACCACTTTTGCCCAGTTCCGTGAAGAACAAGAAATCCAGTTTTCGTTCACTATTTTTCATTCTTTAAGCATTTATAATTATACCAAAACTGGAATACTTTCTTCTATTTACGCTTCTTTAGGTATTAGTTTTAAGAATTTCTCCTGTCACTTGGAAAAGTTCCTTGTATATCAAATATGCACATAAGAAAAAGAAACTATAATTACAGGTAACAGCAATATAAGTTTAAGTCCTCAGAAGAAGTATTCAGACCACTCAAGCTCTGATTAACGTACAAACTGTTATAATTTGTTGTATAAAACAGATATTTGGAGCAATGCAGTCTTGGACACAGGTGCATTTTAATGACAAATCTGATTGTCGAATGGAATCTCTTTTTCCAAATACAGTTTAACTTCACAGGTGTTCTGGCAATTTTATCATGAATATTTAAATGTCCAAAAATCAGCTCTTCCAGAAACATAGGGCTTTCAGATGAAGCATTAGAGTACAAGTAAATCTATTTTAAATTGAAAAGAAGGAAGTTTAATTGAACTCGCTTTAAGTGGCGGAGACTGGAGAGGGATGTAAAAAATAAAACGGCAACTAAACTCACCAGGCAAGTAGTCCTAATCTCACAGAGTATTAATCATGTTCCTTGTAATGAGAAAATTCTATTAGCTATTTCATTTAAAATCATGTGCAAAAACATTGAAAAGAGCTTATTTTAAAAACTATTTCTTCTTCAAAGATTTTAATGGAACAATTGCATTCAATACAACATGACACATAACACATTTGTTATACATATATTAGTGTACAGAATTCAAGTTCAGTAATTGAGTGACTACATACATTTGGACATTTATTTGGGCAGTCGTGTGTTTCTTTTCATTCATAAAGTGTCTGTTTCCCTCCACTACTGCTCCATTAATCAAACAATATTCTCATAGTGAAAAGATTTTTTTATGCACTGGAAACATCATGCTCTACGAAAAAAAAAAAAACAAGATAAATAACCAGTCAATATCATTTATGTCTCAGCTCTCTAAACTTTTTTAAATCTTTGGTGTTTATTCTTCATCAGCTGAACAACAGTGGATAACTGTATAGCCCCAACACAATGCCAAGCATGTCGAAAGAACCTCAAGGAGAGAGGTTTAAGCTAACATCTTAGAGCTCAAGCTGGAATACATGCACAGTTAGTAACAAATGCTCAATTGATCTTCACTAGTGTGTGCAGCTACATCTCTGAGCCAAAACAGAGATAAAGGAAATCCAGTACCTACTGCCACTGGAAGAAGTGTCTAATGAAACCTATGCTGAGTAACTGACTCTTCGAAATATACCATACCACCAAAACATGTCCAGAGTTTCCAGTTGCTTTTTTCTTTCAGTAGATTTTTTTTATTCTTAGTTTATAGATTTAAAATGTTGATGGCTTGGGACCATGCATATAAATGCTTATGCATGGTTAAAAGTGTGTCTAGGCTAAATGCCTACATGACTATTTGCTAGATTTGAGCTGCGAGTGTGAGGAAAATACATGAACAATAACTGAATCTCACACATCTCCATTTTTAGTCTGGAACTCCCCATCTCAGTCTGTTCAGAGAGGTTTCAAATTTTATTGCTATGGCAGTAAAATCAATGACCCAATAGCAAGTCCCCAGCCAGCCAGTGAAAATTCCAAAACTTGAAAGTCTGATCCAGTAAGATATTCAAACCTGTGTGATTCCTTAACACAGGAGTAGTCCCACTGAAGTCAATTAAAACTGCTTCTTTATTTAGAATAACGCATGAGATACATATTCTGCCAAATGGAAACTGAAGAGAAAGTGTCTCATAGAAAAGAAAACAGCTATAATTCCTATTTTCTGTTAGGGAATATATATATTTTTTTTTCCCTAAGTTTTCACATCTAGGCTCAAACTCCTTTACTTACATCTGGGCTCAAACTCCTTTACTTAAATCATTCAGTTGGTATTCTATGATTCTATTAAGAACATGTAGACTCCTTTTTTAAAGAAGGCTAAATTGGGGCAGAAATAAAACCTTACAGTGATAATTATAGAATCATAGAATAGTAAAGTTTGTAAAGGATCTTAAGATCATCTAGTTCCAACAGCCCTGCTATGGGCAGGGACACCTCACACTAAACCATCTCACCCAAGGCTTCATCCAACCTGGCCTTGAACACTGCCAGGGATGGAGCATTCACAACCTCCCTGGGCAACCCATTCCAGTGCCTCACCACCCCAACAGGAAAGAATTTCTTCCTTATATCCAATTTAAACTTCCTCTGTTTTAAGTTTTAACTTGTTGCCCCTTGTCCTGTCACTACAGTCCCTAATGAACAGTCCATCTCCAGCATCCCTATATGCCCCCTTCAGATACTGGAAGGCTGCTATGAGGTCTCCACGCAGCCTTCTCTTCTCCAGGCTGAACAGCCCCAACTTTCTCAGCCTGTCTTCATACGGGAGGTGCTCCAGCCCCCTGATCATCCTTGTGGCCCTCCTCTGCACTTGTTCCAGCAGTTCCATGTCCTTTTTATGTTGAGGACACCAGAACTGCACACAATACTCCAGGTGAGGTCTCACAAGAGCAGAGTAGAGGGGCAGGATCACCTCCTTCGACCTGCTGGTCACGCTCCTTTTGATGCAGCCCAGGATATGGTTAGCTTTCTGGGCTGTGAGCGTGCACTGCCGGCTCATGTTCATTTTCTCATCAACCAGCACCCCCAAGTCCTTCTCTGCAGGGCTGCTCTGAATCTCTTCTTTGCCCAATCTGTAGCTATGCCTGGGATTGTTCCAACCCAGGTGTAGGACCTTGCACTTGTCATTGTTAAACTTCATAAGGTTGTCATCAGCCCACCTCACAAGCGTGTCAAGGTCCCTCTGGATGGCATCCCTTCCCTCCAGCGTATCAACGGAACCACACAGCTTGGTGTCATCAGCAAACTTGCTGAGGACACTCAATCCCGCCGTTCATGTCGCCAACAAAGATGTTAAACAAGACTGGTCCCAACACTGATCCTAGAGGGACATCACTTGTTACCGGTCTCCAGACGGACATTGAGCCATTGACCATAACTCTTTGCGTGCAGCCATCCAGCCAGTTCTTTATCCACCGAGTGGTCCATCTACCAAATTCATATCTCTCCAAGGATGTCATACAGGACAGCTTTGCACAAGTCCATGTAGATGATGTCAACTGCTCTTCCCCTGTCTATCAGTTTCGTAGTCCCATCATAGAAGCCCACCAAATTGGTCAGGCAGGATTTGACCTCAGTGAAGCCATGCCGGCTGTCACCAACCACCTTGATGTTTTTCATGTGCCTTAACATGCCTTCCAGGAGAATGTGCTCCAAGATTTTGCCAGACACAGAGGTGAGACTGACTGGTCTGTAATTCCCTGCGCCATTGAATTTCCCCTTCTTGAAAATGGGGGTTATATTTCCCTTTTTCCAGTCGTTGGGAACTTCACCTGACTGCCATGATTTTTCAAATATGATGGCCAGTGGCTTAGCAACTTCATTCGCCAGCTCCTTCAGTACCCATGGATGGATTTCATAATAAGACAGCCCAGCTGTAGAAGACTGACGAGGAAGTTTTCCTAAGCATTGTGATGCAACTTTCCAAATAATTTGTGTTCCAGTAGCACCCATATGCAACAAATCATTTTACCACAGCTATGGACTAAGAAATTCAAAGAAGTAGTAAGCTCATATTGCTCATAAGAAATTAAGACCAAATTATTTAACACAAGTTTCTGGGGAGGCTTTCCTTGATTATCTAACATTTTCCCTGGCTATGCCCTCAGTATAACAGGCATTTAGAGAAGATTACATCTGAATATGCTAAGGTGGCATCCTTGTTCAAAGGTTGATCCTTAGTGATAAATATTTGAGCTGAAATTTAATACGAACAGTATCATATCTTTCTAGTATTTTCTGTGCTCTTTCATCAAAGTTCAATTCATAAAAACAAGTCAGCATACTCTTCATAACTTAGTTTCACACTTTTGCTAATGTAAGTGCAGTTTGGTGATGTTGGGCTTTGCTTTTTACTCTGCTTATAGTCTTCTGACAAACACAATAATGAATTACTGCTGGATGTCTAATTAATCTTACACATTTTCAGAGGGTGTTTTATGACTCATTGGGACCATGAAATAATTTCTATTAGAAGACTCATCCTACATTATTTTGTCATAAAATACTAATTTATATGCCATTTACTGAAATTCAACAAATATAATTTGCTTTTAGTTTTAGCACAAACAGGAAATGTATCTTGTTTTCACATCCCACTCCACTAGTCACACTGTTTAAGACAATAAATAACCATAAAACCCCTGTACACAGCCTAACATAAATACAATATTCAGGAGCAAAGAGGTATGACACTAAAATGTTTTTGTAACAAATGGATTTTGAAGACCTTGGACCCTGGGAAGGTAATTATGTGATTTGATGGGGTTAACAGTAGCTGCAATCTGATTAAAGAACTGATAACATTAGTGCTGACCATGAATCTGTCAATACTTTCCTTTTTACTCAGAGTTTTTGCTTTAGTACAGCTAGATTATACTTTTTAAAATATCTACACAGTAATTTCAATCTGATTGCAATGTATAAACTAAATATAAGTGTCACTAATGTCTTGCTAATTTTTTTCTTTTTTTTTGTTTTATTTGCTTAGGTGTTTCAATTCTTTTGAGCCTAGAGTAAAGTGGGATAGTTCAACTGAAATAGTTGAAATTAAATGTGAATTAAGGTGGAGTGTTGAAATGTTATGGCACACTTCTCCCTGAGAGAAAAATATAGGCTACTTTTGAGAATTATGAAAATCCCTTTATTGAATCAGGTAGAAAAGTTGACTTAAGAGACCTTTAAATATTTCTTAAATAGCATCATCAAAGATGCTATGGTTCACTTGGCGCCATATTCAAAAAGGTGAGGATGAAGGAATTTAAGTCTTTTGACCCTTTGTTTGTTACAGATACATCCAAAGAGGTCAACTAAATTCTACAGCTGACAGTTAAGATAGCACATCATCTAAAGAAAATATTCTACTCTCTAAAACATCAAGAGAATTTCACTTTGCTGGGTAAAACATCCTTTGCCCTAAAAGGCATTACTGTATGCATACATCTCCTTTTGGATAATACGAATAATTAAAAATCCTCTAGTCCTCTCAAATATTATCATGTAGGTCAGTTAAGCAAAGAAATCTATAGAAATTGCGTTTTTAAGTGGGTGTGAAGACAAGAAAGTAACAAATTTGTATTTGATAACCTCTCTAGTATTGCATAAGCATAAATATATTTGCACATGAAAACAATGCTGCTTAAGCAAAGCACAAAATTGAAATATAAACCATGTATGTACAAACACAGTTTGTACGCTATTTTCATATTATTCCCCAAGCAAAGCCTTGTCTTTGAAGATGTATTCATTAAATGATGAACATAAAATTATCAATGTGCTATTTGAGAAATACTACAGATGCAAATATGGTTCAAAATTGAAGTTGATGAGTTGCAAAGAAGGCACCACAGAAGGTAAGTGGTTTTCTTGGTGAGTTTCTTCTGTCAGCCTAGGTAGATTGGAAAACATGCTGACTTCCTGTCAACTTCAGGAAAACATGCTGTCATTTATTGCCTGGAAAACCAGAGTTTAGTTATTGAAGTCATAAGCAATTTGATGGGAACATTTATTTTGGATGCACAACTCCAGAAATGCTAAGTTCCTCATAGGTGTTGATAACAACAACCTGAAGGAACACCCATTATTATCAAACACATTCTTCCTTTTCAAGTAAATCGCACTATGCAAACCTCTTTATGTATATATATGACATTTCCTTTTCGTAGGAAATGAATTATCAAAAAAATTTACTAATTTTTTAAAATATCATCAAACTTTGGTAAATAATTTTTCCATCTCCTTGTATGTCTTGTTTTGTTGCATTTACATTATCTGGGAATCATCTATTTAAAATAACTATATTTGCCTAATCTTCTAAAGGGCTCTTTCCTTTTTCCCAAAATGTGATCAATGCTAATGAAGAGACAAATACTGCTGTTGAGATGAAATACAAAGACAACTTACTAAAGTAATGTAATCTTTCACATATATGTTCAATTCCAACACCTCCCAAATACATCAAACAGAAGACCCTGAGCAATAGATTCAGATTTATTCACAAAAATGAGTGCAGAATAGAAACTGTAAAAGTTTTGTTCACTGCTACCATACCTATGTCTTTACCTTTATCCCAAAAGAACAAACTAACACAATTAAAACAATATAATTTCATTTTGTGGGTTTTTTTTCCCTGCCTATAATCTTCTTCATGAGTTGGTTAACAAAAATTCCTCTTAATGCCAGTTATGATGGTATGACCATTTGTACGCTGATAAGGTACAATTATATTTCAAACTGCCCTCTTGATCAGTACAGGTAAATAGGCATTAGCTGGCAGTAATTTCTTATTGTACTAGGAAGGTACAACTGGAAAAGCTGCCTATACAAGTACAAATATGTCATATAATTTGAATGCAATGTGGTTTTGGAGTCAAACTCAGTCTTTGAGAAACACCAGTTTGTAGCAGCTGCAAACCTGGCCCATTTAAGCCATCTTGTAAGGAATTCCTTCTTTGGGAAAAAATCTCACATTTATTTCAATAGAAAACTTGTCAGGCAGAGAATTAGCCAGAAGCTTTGCGTGTTCTTTTCATAATAGAAGAGAAGAAGGAGAAGTAAGATGAGGTAAGAAGTGTTCCTTGAAAATTTTTAACTCATATAATGTTAGACAATTTGGAGAGTCTGACTAAATTTTTAATATGCATAATTTAAATTGTTGAAAAGATATTTCAAAATAAGAAAATTTAGCAACTGTTATTTAAATTCGACTAAAATTTCTTTCTTTCCTTAATGATTGATTTAATTTGTAGGGATTTTTATGGTAGTGTTCATGAACAACATGGAAAACAGATTGCTTTATAGTTTGAAAAGTATGGATGAAACAGTAGCTAATGAGCTATAAGAAATTTTGTTCTTCAGTTCATGTGGTGAGTATATTAAAATTAAGAAATAGAAAGCATTTAATTTTTTTTATTATTTCTCTTAGAACTGTATTGTGAATTTTATTTATTTATAGCAAATAGAATATGCATGTTCTTTATTTTTTAGATAACATGCAACAATTTTTTTAAGTATCTGGTAAAAAAAGCACAAAAGATACCTTGTGCCAACATCTCTGTCTTGCTTAGTATAAACAGAGATGTCTAAAACCTTCTCTCTTGGAATTCACCAGCTAATTAACCACAAAAATTCCATTTTATTGTTTGACATTGAAACATGGTTTAACTCACTGTGACTTTCAGAGGTCTATTAAAAGCTAAACATCAAAAAATAAATGTGTTAAAGCCACATCCTTAGTTTAGGGGGCTGAGATTGCCTTTCAGGGCTTTATTTGCTTTCGTTTTATCCTATTCAGGGCAGAAGGTCCTTCCCAGTCCCAAGAAGCTGCTCTCTCTCCTGATCTGGAACCCTGCTGGTTCTGGTCCCCTAAAGCAATCTCTGTCTGTCTCTGGTTCACTCACCCTCTCCTCACACACTTCCCCCCCTTCCTCCACAGCTATTCCGTCTCTTAACATTTATTAATTCATTCTTCCAGTGAACCATATTTATATGCAAGCTGGATACATATTTATTTCTTCTTCTAACATCCTACAAAGATCAAGAAATCTAATAAAACAACTAAATGCTATTAAAAAGAGTGTATTATTTTATAGCAAGGCACCAAGTGGGCAATAACATATTCACTATCTTCTCGAGTCATATTGTAAAGCCAGGATTAAAGTTAAATTTGCTTCTTTGTTCAAGGACATAGCATTCTGTCTAATTCAATATAAAACAGAACAGCCCAATCATCAAAATTGAATGGAAAAGCTAAGCAGTGTCTGCCTTACTATTCTAGAAAATGGACATTTTGATTTTCAGATTTTTTCTAATATTGTTTCCCGAGACTCTTTTCCAGTGCAACATTTCCTTTGAAGCCTTACATAGCTTTCAAGTGCTAAACTACATGCTCTAGAGAGATGTCAGTGGCCTGCTTGTAAATGATAAGGCAGGAGAGGCTGACACAATGTATCTTGTTTACAGAAATTTTACCTCATTGATCAATAACCATAAGTAACAGAAAGATGGTTTCATTCTCCCTTTGACATGGTGCTAGCTACATTGCCTAAGGACTTTTTTCACTGTCAGACATGGTTTATTCTAATATCTATTGCCAGTTTAACAGCAACATAATGTTTTATACTCAGAAGTGCCAGCTATGCTTTCACACTTGATTTGTATTTATTCCATCAAAACATTTCTATTTTAATACACTGTAGTGCCTGGCTTTAAATCACTGTCCATAAAGTAAACTTGCTGAGTAACAAGATCAGACCCTCAGAGGAGATTCCAGGCAGTGGCGGGTTTTACTGTAGAGTTTTGTTTTCTAGACCTTGATCTTCACAACAGAACCTCAAACTTTGTGGCAAAGGTTATTGTTACTCTTAAAGTATTTGGTAAATACAGCTGCTTGTTGAATCTACCAGGAAGACATGCATCAAGATAACAGGCTGAAAGATGCACAGTCATTCTTGATTTAGATTGAAAAAAGAAAGTGGAACTAGATGATCTTAAGGTCCTTTCCAACCCTATGATTCTATAACTGGGAGATAAAATTTATTTTTTATCTCCTCCTCAGAGCTGAGGCCTAATAAGAGAATGATGGACAAGTAGTCTGTTTTGTTTGTTCAATAGCTCCCATTTAGTTACATTCAGGCATTTGTCTATATCTCTAAAATACGTCTTTGCTGCAGACTTCCATACACGGAGGTGTATTTTTGTAGCGGTAAATCAGGTCATGCAGAAAAAGCCAAGTAGGTAAGAGTTTTTACAAAAAGGACTAATTCTAGAGAAACAATTTCTCATTGTACTGACATGGGAATATAGATGAAAGCTGAAATTCACAATTTAGAGTTAACATGAAGTCCTGGATTGTTTTTCAGTTTCGGCTCATTAGGACAAAACGCTTAGAACCTGATCTACTGATGTTTTAGCTGAGAAAACAGTTTTAAAAGCCCTGTCAGAAATGGTAATTATGTCCTACAGACATGCCTTTAACCAAATAAGTTCAAAATTTTCTTTCATGTGTTATCAAGTAACAAACAGTGTATTTATTGTTTTCTAGATCCTAAAGTTAAGTCCTTATTTTCTTTTCTGTTTCTTTCACCACTGCAAAGTAATTAAACTTTTTTCTCAAATACTGTATAAAATGTCTTAAAAACTGTATAAAATACAAATGTAATTTTAAAATAAGAAACCATTAAAAGGAAAGCATCTGCAACATAGTTGTTTCTACTTTGATTCCAGTAGTGTAAACTGTGCCATTTCCAAGCACTGTAACTTACTGCCTGGCATTTTGGGACCAAAACTTATAAGTATTTTTACCCACTGTGTGAGCCAACATTGTGGCCAGACAGCAGGGAGGAGTATATACATTTTCATTCAGCCCCCTGTGTTAAGCCAATGATTTAAGGATGAGCCATTATCAGACAGTAGCTCACTAGTTAGAAGAAATACGTTAGTCCCCAATCCAGAACCAGTGGAAGATTGAACTGCAGGGACACTGGCCTTATCATGTGACTTTTTTCCTTCTTTTTTCAATTTGTTTATCCAGGCTTTTCCATTCAAGAAGCTCATCAGAAACACACACCAACTTCCATCTTTAGTTACCTAAACCCAGTAAATTTCTGGAAAAGAGCCAGAAATTTCAGATTACTTAAAATTTTTAGAAGATTTTAAGGTATTAAGGTATATGGAAATTTGGAGATAGGCAAAGAACATGGGTGTCACAATCACTCAGGTTTTGAGATATTTTCTGGTTTTGGACAAGTGAAAATTTCTTACTGTTTTTCTTGCAGCATCTGCAGTGGAGAAAGGAGAAAGTTGCGGACATGACTCAGAAGGACCTTCAGAAGCCTTGAGCTAGAATTTCTTCTGTTTGCCAGGATTTCACAAAGGTAAGGCAGCGAGTTGCATGGGAAGAAGCCACTTTGTGATTTTGTTTTTTCCTCATGGAACATAACAGAAGGAAATGCCAGTGACTGCAAAAGGAAGCAGTTGAT
Organism: Lathamus discolor; assembly: GCF_037157495.1. Lineage (NCBI taxonomy): Eukaryota > Metazoa > Chordata > Aves > Psittaciformes > Psittacidae > Lathamus > Lathamus discolor. The sequence continues at coordinate 45,991,674 of NC_088884.1, read as the reverse complement.
AACCAGGTGCTTAAGAAAAATCAGTGAAATAATTAGAATTTCTCTTGGGCAGTTATAGTGTTGAAAGTGTGCATGTGTACATACATAGTTTGTTCATAAATTGTTTGGTACATTTAGTGATTATTAAAATGGCACCCAAAGGCAATACAAGATTTAATACTAAAGAACACAAAACCTGATGAAATTATTTAGCAACCTCACAGTGTTCTTTCTTTAAAAACAAGGTTAACTCACATCTTGAGAAAATGATATTGCAGGGTGTTACACCTGATCTGTTTTCATTTTTATCCTGCTGACCAGGTAATGCTAAAGTTATGCTTGATAACAAGGGCATGATTTCCAGGAAATGCAGATTTGGGTTTTTTTTTTAATTAATCATTTCAGAAAATAATGTCTGGAAGCCACATCATCCTCATTTTTGCTTGTAATTTTTAGGCCTTAAAAATTTTATAGAGATCTTTGGGGAGTTAAAATAGTCTACTCATATTTTCTCAATACCAGTATAACTCTCAGGTTTGGTTTATGTTTAATTATTGGAAAATCATCTTCATGCCCTAAGCATAAACAGGAGAAAGTGTTGGGGTTTCTTTTAAAAATGCACATAGCTATATATTTCCACTGGGGGATGTTATACATTTGAAGTATATTCCCTAGAAGCTTCTGCAGTTTTGTTTTGGCGTATTCTCTAGGGTATGTAGAAAAATATGGGAAGGTTGTGCAAAATTTCCTGAATACTGAAATTTTTTGCAAAGGTGTCCTTATCATAGCAGTAGTTTTAAACAATTTGGATACTACTTTTGAAGTAGACAATGTCACAGAAACAATTTGGCTAGTTTAAGATATCTGTTCAAAGTTTCTCACTATGAAACGCAACTAGAGAGGTGATATGCACGTGACTGTGAATCTATCAATCTAATATTTTTCTCTCACTGATAGTAGTTCTAGTCAGCATGAGCACTTCTTTTACTTAGCTAGGAAAAATGTTAAATTTTTATTACAAGTACAGATATATTATTAAAAGTTTATATTGAAGTAGGGAAAATATGCTTTAAAAATTTAGGAAGTAAGAGTTAAGGTTCCAAGCATATTTATACAAAGGGAAATTTCTAGAAAATCCTGCCCAATACACCTAGCTGAACAGACATAACTGCTTCACTGAAAACAGGTCCTATGATGAGAAAACATGCACCACTTTTACTGGTGTATGAATATATCTTAACACTCTGGAAAATGCAAACAACTTTTCCAATATCCAATAGCCTTAAACTTGACATAAATCTCTTTACTTTCCTGGCTTTTGCCATTTTACTTATTTCTCACTCTTCATGCAAAAAGTATCAAAGAACTAAAAGCAGTTGGTTAAAAGAAAGAATTAATGTTGAAGGTATAATTTTACTTTTGATATTTCTTAACCTTTCTATTTCACAAGTTCCATATCTATTTATCACAGGTTTGGGGTGATTTTTTCCCCTTGACTAAGTTGCTGGGCTGAGAGTGATTTTTGTTTTCTCTTCTTCCGCTACTACAAGTTACCTTGTGTAACTTATGTGATTTAATGTGCATGGAGGAATAACTCTTATCTTGCTCTGTCTCTTGCTAGCCATAGAAATAGTGTCTGCAGGGGTGAAGCCAGGTGCCATTTCCTGAATAACAAAATGAGGTGGACTTAGCCCAAGAACATACTTTGGCATTTAGACATCAATTTGGCAATACCTGAAAATATAGAAGATGGAACATATCAGTTGCTAACAGTCAATCTATGTATTCATGTGAATATACAGCTGGTGTAATTTAGATAAGCATAATGCAACTAGCAGAGCTGAAATTTGGATAGAACAATGGAGCTATCCCTCTTCCTCTTGAAAATATCAAGACTATTTTTAATCACTGCAAATGATTAATATCTTGACTATTCTGCCAAAAAATTCAACACCAACATCATGCATCATTATGCAGGAACATTAATTTAATTAATATTGACGCACAGTGAAGAATGTAATCTATTGAAATGCCACCACTACTTGTTTTAAAATACAGAAATACCCTATTTAATCCAAATATGTTTTGTGCAACTGATTCTTGAGGACTATCCTGCTGCTCCCCTAACCAATAATTTACCCTTTTCATCTACTGTTGATTCATTTCATTCAAATCAGAATGGTTTCCAAAACAAGCTATTTTTTTCTAAGAAAAAAAAATCACTTTAGACCTGCATGATCAGAGGAACACATCCTGTCAACAGCTCTGCAACAAGATCCAGTGGGATGGACAGTGTCCAAAGAATACTAATCAGGTTTCTGTATAAACAAAGCGTATTCTACACTTCAGTTTCTAGAAGCTTATTGTCCAAACATTTTCTGAACTTATTAACTGCCTTAAAAAAAAGTCCTTCTGCACAACAGAAAGAACTATCAAAGCACCTATGGTAAAAAATAAGATTGCACTTTAACTTTTATGATGTGTTTTTTCAAGTACCAACTCTGTTGATGCTAACAAGCAGTTGTGCAACTTCAGTGTTTCCACAGTCAGGGCTTCTGACTGGAATTCTGCCCTTCTAACATTTTAGTAGTGGAGGCAATATGTGCATGTGGGTGGTTGTGGGGCAGAGGGAGAGTCACTTCTGTGGTTTGTGTGCTGGTATTTACAATGTCAAGATGGAGTCCAATATAAATATTAGCAACGAAGGGCTGCACACTTAACTCTTGCTCATCTCATTTCTCTAAAGTGTAAAGCAAAGGATGCTGAACACGTTTACAGCACAGCCCATTCACCAAATTGCTGAATACCTAATCTTAAACCAGCACTAGCAAATACATTAAATTCCTCTGAGGCAACACTTCAGTATATAGATTCAGCAGCAGGAGATCCAGTGAGTCCAGTCTGACCTCTGAGCCCCTGGAATCAAAGAGGCATGGAGTCTAAGGCATACAAATTACAGATCAAAGTAGAGCTGCAAAGTTTCAAGGCTTTTCTTGTTTAAATATTGACCTAGAGAAACAGACAGATGCTGGAGGATGTTTGGTTTGTATTCCATCTGATTGCTTTTCAAGACATAAGTTAGAGCCTGCAAAGGGAAAAAGTTTTCTGCAAAACAGTTTGAGGCTGCCGTGTTTCAGAAAGCAGAGAGAGGAGCTGGAAAGGGCAACAGTCCCACTTTCTCTGTCCACACACAGACTAAATGCTGTATGGCTTCCTGGTCAGGGAAGGTCAAATGAGTAGACCTCCAAATCGCAGAACCCTTCTGCAGAAGCTCTTAACCCTGAACTTTCTCTATTTCCCCACACTCCAGGTTTTGATATTCGTGCTAATTCTTTCTAGTAGCAGCCTAAAGAAAACGCTGGTAGGGAAGGAGAGATGGAACCTGAAGGTCTTTGGGACAGTCCCTTGTTATGAAAATATGTGAATTTACCTCCACCTTCTATCCTCAATTTTTTTTTTCCATGAGCCACTTTTCCCACCCACTGTTCCTGGTTTCTCAGTTCTTACAAATGATCCAAGACCCTGCCTCTTTTCCCCCATGGATCACTCCTTACACAAGTGACTTAGAATTACTCTAGAAAAATTCCTATGTCTTCAGTGTCAACCCAGACAACACTGGATTCCTAACATGATCACCATGCCCTCATGTCTCCAAACACCCATCCTACCACGAATACCAGGACTGAAGATCCCTCACCCTGCCATGGCTCCCTACTTTTCTCTATCAGCACTCCACCAAACAATCCTTGTCTCCTTTCTCATTTCCTCTTAAAGTTTCTTTTTCCAGATATAGGGTTATCTACAGCCTTATATAAGCCACCTAAAATTAAGTGCAGTCCTGAGCCCTTTGTTTCAAAGAACATGCTCAAGCAGCCAGGTGTAATTTCTCATTTAGTTTCCTTCAAATTCTGTCTGTCACAACACTGAATCCCCTAATCAAAAGTGTGAATGCCAAACAAATCTGTCACCCACCAAATCTTCCATTTGCTTCAAAATCCTCTTAAGCCTCCTGAACCACCCCTACAGAGGCTAATGTTCACTAAATACCTATTCTAACCAAAACTGTTCACCTAGAATTAAAGTTGCCAACCCTATGACTCCAAGGGAACTAAAAAAATCCAGATATAAAAACCCCATCACATGGAAAGGACTGTAAAGAATACAGCTGAAAAAAAAAAAACCCACAAGCCCCTAATGGCCCTATTTTGTCTGCTTAGTCACTAGAGGAGAAATTACATACTAGAATGCAAGTGTACAGACTCAAGGTACAGGGGTTTCTCTTCTCTTCCAGTAACATGGGAAACATGCTCCAGGTAACTGCAGCTGTGAGAAGCCTCTTGATTTGTGTCTGACCTATCAATTTTGTCTCCATTTTAAGGTGCCCGCTGCAGTACCTGAAAATCACAGACTGGACAGGGTGGGGTTTTTTTGCCCTGCTCAAACGGCCAATTATTTGCACATGCCTGTAGACTCCAGCAGGGAGAGAGGCCACGACACTGCACAGCCATGAAAAGATGTGCTCCTTATTGCACCAGGCACTCTTGGCATGCAGTCTAATGCACACCCCCCTGCTGCTTTGTTCCCTGTGACCTGGTGGGCAGGGGCAGGTGATGGTGAGGTCTGATTCAGGGTAGACTGTCTCACACACTGGAACAGAGGGAAGCAGGTAGGTTTTCACAAAAACCTGAGTGATATCAGGCCACAGATACTATCAGCTTTCAAACAAACAGCCCTGCACCTTTACAATATCCAGTAATAGTTCCCATCCGCTTGCCGCAGGGGGAAACGTAAATACCCACCATTTGTACACACATCTTTAATAGCCATAGCAGGAGACTCCATCGTGGGGCTGAAGTTTGGCCCAGCTACTCCAGACACATTTTCTAGTGGGTGAAAATGTGACTCTTTAGACCGGTGGGTCTAGTACCACTAGCCCAGGGACCAACCCAGGCACCACACCCTCAGGTGTACAAATAGCTCAGAGCCCTGCCTCGATACCAGCAGGTTCAAGGACTATTTCTAACTCAGTCACCGTGTGCCAAATAGCGTTGGATAGGTATTCACTGTGGAACTATGTAGAACAATATTTTGTGCCAATGACGAACACTGGGGAATTCAGGAGTCTTGAATTGACAGTGATTTTCTTGCAGGAAAGCCACCACTAAGTATAAGAAGAACGTTGATCTTTCACTTACCACTTCTCACTCCGGCACTCAGGTCCCTGCATGCAAATATTCTGGATTAAAATTCCAATTTCTTATGCATCTCAATGACATTAACTGGACAAAAGCTTTAATTTCAGACTCTATGAGTAATTACTTCAGAAGAGCCATTGTGCTTTAAATCTGTACAAGTCAAATCCACCTTAGCTTCCATACAGAGCAATTTTCCCATGTCCAAGGGCCCTCGAAATCTGTGTTGTCTTGCAGCAACAGTAGAAATCTGGAAATAAAAGTCTGTTGAAGAGTCCAAATATGCTGTACATCTGTTGATTTGCTACTGTATGTCATTGGATCATCTTATTTTTAAATTGAAAGTAGACAATATTGAAAATACTTTTATTGAGCTGCAAGCTTAGCTCCCATGGATTTAATAGATACTTTTCTAGCAAAGTAACACCAAGGTGGCAGCACCTTGAATTAACAGATACTTCAAAAGCCTCTTTAGGAAAAAGCTTTGCTTTTTTAAGCTTTATCAGAACTGCAATCCAAGTAAACCTTTATAATGTCATTGACTTTGTTGCAGTATAACTGCTGGCAACATTTGCATTTTTCTCAAGGCTATCTCAACAGAATTGACATGAAGTTGTTTTCCCATCAGAAGTTCCATCATAATGCTAATAGAGATTTTTTTTAAAATAGCTAAGATAATGTCACAGGAATATTCATTAACATGACAAAATTCCTTTTAAAGTTGTCATAAGGCTTCTTTGTTACAAATTGAATAATAATATCTACCAGATAGATGTCTTGCTTCAGCAGAACACCACTAGTTAAGACAATATTCATGTACACCCTTTTACAAGATCCTGTAAGCATCAGTTGAGCAATCTTATGTGGTATTTTGAACAGACAAGAATAATATGTGCTTCTATGATATCCTGAAGTTGATTTCCAACAATTTAAATTAATCTTAATGAATGAATGTGTTGGCCCAGTTAAAAATTTATTTGGATTAGAGTGTTTTTTAAACGCAATAACTATTCCACTCTGAAATGCATTTCAATTTCAACATAATTAACTTTATAAATGTGTTCTCACGTGGAATTATTCAGGAATAGCTAATTTCTTTTGTTATCTAGCTCTTGTTAAGTTTCACAGCTCCTATAAAATGCAGGAATTATTATCACCTTTGCACAGTGGTGAACTTGAAGCAAAATGCCAAGAGAAAACAAAATTATTGACATGACTTGAACTAGACCTTCAGACACTCTTACACATAAGTTTATGATCACCTATCCCATTTTTCTCCCTTATACATATATAGCCCTCCACAAGCGCTGAAACAAACAAGTGCATGCAGTTGAAATGAAAAGATTTTCTATCTGTAGAAAACTGTCAGATGCTTAGATCAAAACAAATCCTATCAGATTTATTTATTGGTGATTTCTAACTAAAAAGATTTCCTATTTTAAATAACTGTTGCTTACAAACAGAAAAGCCAACAAAGCGTAAAGATTCTTATTTGGATAAGTAATCCCAGCCACACATATTTCTGAGACAACAAAGCCTTGTTAACAATAGCTGCTAACATATGTAGCTACATATTTTTACTACATAAGAAATAATAATCATATCATCTCTATGCCATAGGGCAAAGAGCTTCTCACCTGTGCTTATTCCTTTAAAACAATGTTTTGTGTCTTCTTTTTTTGTTAACCTTATCCACATACAAAGAGTGCTCATAAATGATTAACAAATGAATTGCAAATGCTTTCAAATTAACAGGCTGCAGTAGTATGTTAAATAAATAACAACACACACAACGAGAGGTTAACCTAGGTCAATGAACACTAGAATAAACTAAGATATTTACTTTAAATGAATAACAGTATTAGAACAAAACATTATTACATTCTAATCTCTAATTAGGATTAAAAAATTAATACCTATTTTCTTTTCATAACTGAACAAATCCTTAATCCAAATATCTGAAAATTACTAAAAGTTCTTAGACCCTATTAGTATTACAGTTGTTCTTGTGCTTTTAGTTTCAACTAGATATAGATGCATGTGTCCTCTTTCTTCAGATAACAATTATTCAGTGTATTTGAGCAATACCAGCAACTCCATTGCAGTGGACACTACAGCAGTTTCATTGGCACCATGCAGAACGCCAGCTCCTAAACTTCAGATTCTTTAAAACAGGGACTAAAATATGCAATTTGCATAATAAAATCCATTTGTGATCATTGAGATTGCTGATATCTTTAAGTGATTTGATGGCTGAATAAGGAGTCAAAAATCTGGCCTTGAGAAAATAAGCCTCATTAAGGCTTATTTCTCCCTTCTGAAAAGAGAATGGATGTGAAAATATAATGAAGTATCTCTATCAATTGCAGAGCAGCAGTACATACACACAAACATTAATTTCCCTCTCCGTACAAACGGCAAGACATGTGCGCATACTGTGGGAATGAATCCTTTGCAGCTCATACCACAGAGAAGATGGAGATGGTGATCATGTTTGCCTTGAAATTGTATTGCATGACTGGTATATAATATAAAATGTGGGTGGACTCACTGATTATATAATTAATACTGGGGAACTGGGGGGTTGAAGATAGTTTTTGGCACCATCTATTAGTGGTCTAACTTTTCACTTCTGAAGACATGAATTCTGGTCATACTATGAGTAGGGGTTTTTTTTGTTCACAGGAAATCAGTGGTAGTTCTCCTTTTGGCTTCCACTGGCCAAACTTTACTCTAAGGCTGAGAATATAAAAGTGTAGCAAGAGATCTGCCTAAAACTTAGCTTCCTCTTTGGCTCTATTGCATCTTGGCAACATTTCCACTTCTCTTGGCCAGCTCTTCAAAATTCCACTAAAGACAAAAAAGGAAAAACAAAATTTTGTTTTGCCTCTTGACTGTTCCAGGATGTTGTTTTCCCCTTAAGTTGCATTTGATTTGTTCTATTATTTCTTGCACCAGTCCTAATAGTCCCTTTGGGACACTGTCCTGGCTTAAGACCCTGTAACATTTTGGCTTCCCTTCCCTTCTGACTGGCAAACCTTCTACACCAAAGGGCTGGCAGTAAGTGGCCTACATTCAGTCATACCACTCTTATGCCACCCAGAGGCTTATCTAGCTAGAGACAGTATTGGTACAGGAACACAGAAATTGCTGTGCAAGATACATGATCCTGCTAACCAGGACCATATTATACCTTTCTCAGTTGTTTTTACAGAGGACTACAAAATAATACATCAGAAACATTGTCAAATAATCTCAGGGTTCATTCTCTCCATTAGAGAGAATGTACCTAGCTGTTGACACTTAGCTGTAATCTTCAAAAGGAAGACAGCTGTGCACTTTGTCACATCCCATCTTATTTACCTATTCTTTAAGGTAAATAAACTTTATTTTTTAATTTCTCTCCCCATAGACCCAGGACTTTCCATATCTTTTCCTGGCCTGTCTAAATTATGTTAAATTTGTGTCTTATGTAAGAGCATTTGAGCTTAGCCTGAGCAGACTGGTATACTAGGTCACTTCTAGAAACAGTGCAACTGCACTGGTAACACAACTACACCTAGCAGTAAGCCCCACTCCTCAGGCTGGACAAAACACAACCTTGACATGACTGCTACCACAGACAGTGATTCATGCTATGTATGTGTCTCCATAAATGGTTGTTATTTTTCTTTCCAATATTGTATCAACTGCTAAAGACTTTACTTGGTTTACTGAAACACATAGGGTTTGTTTGTTTTTACTGAACTCCTCCTTTAAAACATATTTTCTGATTGTGACATTGCTGTCCTTTAGAAATTAAATTTTATTATGGTGTTTAGTTACTGCTGTGACTGGAATGTAACTGTTGAGTTACTTCAGACTAAGCAAGAATAGCTTCTGTGGCCATTCTCTTCATGTATCTATTCTAAGCAGCAACCACTTAATGTTAAGAAATAGTTTTCACAAATACAGTACATTTGTAGGTGGTACAAGTGGCTAGCTGAACTTCCCTGTTTTTAGTCTTGTCAGATTTTTGTGGCCTCTCCAACCATGCTTACCAGTAAGCACTCAAATTCTTCCCCTTCTCCCTCTGCGTATTTTGATTCAGAGGCTGGTAATAAAGCTTTACCAACAGAGACTATTACAGCTTGAGATTTCCAGTCATATAGATAAAATTTTGATAAGGGCAATAGAATGGAAAAAAAAATATTGAGGAAAAATATTGACATGACTCAAATAAATTTAGCAGTGTAACTGGATCCATGCTATCAGGAGCAGTGTTGGAGCATCAGGTACCAAATGGGTAATACTTACAACTGTGCAGACATTCATTTATGCTTACTCAGGGCTTAGATGCTCTTTTCTGGAAGAAAAGTGTACATTTTTCTACATAAAGAGAGAGGAAGCATTTCTAAAGAGACTGTACAAAAGAGGTGACAGACAGCCATCAACTTGTGCAAATTTAAGGGCTAATTTCAAATTAGCAAAGTATAAAAGCTAATTTTACATCAGACCCTACATAAAAATCAAACCAACCATGTAGGCAAAAATTTTACTTGTATTTTATCCAAAACCAAGTGTCTAAAAATAATGCAGATCATTACTAACTGATGAGCCTAGAGCACAGGCTGTGGGAAAATGTATAAAGAAGCTGTGATTTCATGGGAGAAATTCTGTTCTTATTTATATATGGTTGATGCCATTTATCCAGGAAGAATTGTATTAAGTCTTTTAGAAATAAATAGAATTGTAAGTGGATATATATGAAACCGTGGGAGTGACTGATCTACAGATGGCAGTGAATTTTCTCTGCTTGAAGAATTTAGCATGCCAAAACGAGTAACCATTCTGGAAAATTGAGAGTCTGTTTGTTATTTGTTTACTTCCACACATATTACTTCTATTCAACTTGTTCTTAAAGGGCTGCCAGTGTTGTTATGTTTTTACCTTTTTCCACAGGAAACTACAAAGATTCATCTTTTGAACTTCTATTCTTAAAAGCAGATTTGTATTGCTAGGCACACATAATACTCTGAACTTGGTTTCACTCCCTGAAAGGATTTGGTTCTTTGGTCTAAGAGAAGTACTAATCACTGACTGAAGTGGAATTCACTGCTGCTGGTAGATTCTCTTATCTCTGCACAAAGCTGATACTGTTTCCAGAGTCAGTGGAAGGTGCAGTGCTGTGTGATCTCAATTTGTTTTCATAGCAGTACACAGCCAGTGACAAGATAAAGATATACTCTTGAAAATGGAGCAGAATTTCAGAGGGAAAACTCTACCCTTGCTAAGCATACTGTTGGTGTGATTGGTAATAAAGAACACAATAGTAGTCTTTCTTTGCATAAATAATTTAAATGCAGCAACTACTGTAGCAGTCACACAGAATATAAATAGCTAATTCCAGAGACTAAATCCCCTGATTTCAATATCAAACTCTTAAGAGGTTATATTTGTCAGACCACAGCCAGTAATTACATGGCAGAACTCAGAGAAACTAATGGCCCTTCTGTATTCAAATGGTAATTACAAGAAGTAGAATACCAACCCCACCTTAAATCTTTATGTTCACATTTCTGATACACAAATGAAACACCATCGTTTTTAAAAGAGCACTTTTGAAGTGCCAGTACAGTTAGATCTAACCACTTTGCATACACATATGAAACATCCCTCCACACTTTGCCAAATCCATTCCTTGAAAAGACAGGTCACTGCAGTTTACAAGAGTCCACTTTCCCTGGAGAGATACTCCTGCCAGCTCACAAGGAGTGCAAATTGTTCACCCTCACATGTATCTGATGCAATAAGGCAAGCCAGGACATAAAAAAAATCCCACAGCAAAACCGTTGGGTACTAGAGGTGTAATGAAAATAGAATATATACATTTGCAGGTCTAATGTTGAGGAATAATTTGAAAAATGATAAGTATTCCTGAAAATTGCATATGCCAGTGGAAGTACCAGCCCCATTTCTTTTATCATGTATAGCAGCTTCTGATTCTTATTTGAAAAACACTTTTTATCTAATGATTGGTCTTACCTATACTGGACATTCCCTATGAGGAACAAAAAAAATAACATTAAAATTCAGCTTTAGGCGATATTACTTCCATTTGAAAACTACTCGTAAGATTAGGATTACTCCTAAGAGTACTCCTAAGATTAAGGAATGTTTCTGTCATTTAGACACACGAGAATGCTGAGAAAGACTTTTCTTAGATCTAATTAAATCTATTTCTCTCAGGATATGCAAATATCTATATATTTACATTTAGCATGAGGAACAAGATGTAGAAATATTTTACATCCCCAGCAGGCACAGATTTTACTCTACATTTTATCATTTCACAGTAATATTTACAAGAGACTGCTCATTGAGAAGACTTCCACAGATGATGATAAAACTGTTTATAAATAAAAATCACACAAAAATCCTACTCCTGACTGCTCCTGAACACAGATTAGCAAAGGCAAAAGTTGCTGATGTTCACAGACATCATGGCCTTGATTGCTTTCCTTTTGAAAAAAGACAATAGTTCTGTCCACTTAAAATTCACCTAAAAACTGGGTTTGTGATTTTGGTGGGATTTTTGGTTTGTTTGTTTGTTTTGTTGGTTGTTTTTTTTTTTTGTTTGTTTGTTATTTTTTTTTCCCGAAAAGATCTTATTTTGACAATTAGGAAAATACAAATGTTTTTGCGTGTCTGTCTTTACTTGGTGCTTAGCACTGTGAGATGGGTGGCAGCACTGACATAGATTGGAGGAATCATGAATACTTGCTAGTGACAGAGTTCTCAGATAAGAAACAGCTCTCCAAAATGTGGAAAATATAAATAACTTTAGCAAGACAACATATTACATGTGAAGACATAGTCTTTAGCATTTTATGAAGTTTAATAGTTTTAGATAGAGTCTTTATTGTACTACTTATTGTATAAACTCCACTGTCCCTGATCAGGGAAACATTTTTTGGACCATACAAACTGATAGAATTATTTTCCAGCTGGCAAATTAAGTCATCAAAAATAGAAGTGTTCCTAATACAACTCCATGACATTCCAAAAGAAGCATGATAAGTGGGTGTAGACTGTTGACACTGGAATAAGTCATCTTCTTTTATAGAATGATAAACATTCCTTGACCATTTGGCTCTTTCATCTGAAAGCTAATAATGCGTGCAGCTTCTCTCTACCCAAACATATTCAGTCACTTAACAGCTGTATAACGTTTTTGTACTCTTTTATATCCTTCTGTCTCAAAAGCAGCTAAAGAGAAGATACAACAAGTAAAAACATCTTCAGCTGAGAAAAAACCCAAACCAAAACAGAAAAAGCCACTGTGTCAAAAAGTGGCTTCTGTTACATCCATTTGCACTGACTGTTTCTTTTATACATGTCTAGAGCCTACACTGCATGTCTTTTTAACTGTTTTAGCTACTAATCCATGTTTTTAACTACATTAAAAACTATTACTCTTGCAAGTTAAAACAACTGAAGCTGATATTTATCCCTGTTATTGGAATTCCATAGTTACTAAAAAACTATACTCCCCCCCCTTTTTTTTTTTATATTTTTCCCTGTCTCGTCATCTTTTCATTTCTGTGATGAGATGTATAAGGTAAACAGAATAAAGATTTTTGTGCTGCCACATTCAGGACAATTGCAAATGCTCTTTCATGTGTACTAAATGCATGGAAAGTAAGCTCTGCATTCATATACAGTCATTCATTGGTTTATAGCTAAAATTCAGTCTGTCAGTTTTACTGCCTGTTAATAGGAAAAGAATAGAAACAAAACAGGGAAAATTATATCATCTGCTTTTGACAGCTGTTTTAGCATATTTTAACAGTATGAGTTCATATTTCTTTTTCATTCACTCTAAGTAATGAATACAATTGAAATATTAACACTGAAAATTCTTATAAAGTAGGTTTGTCATTGTCTCCAAACACCTCAGAAAAAGCTGAATTCTTGGGTGGAGGAGAGTCTAGAAACTGTCCAAATTACTGGAGGAGAGGGGTAAATAAAAGTGGGATCCTGTCACAGTTAATGCTGCATCCAAAATATTTACATAGGTAGATGTTCAAACCCAGCCTGCAGCTAAGTACCACGCAGCTGCTCACTCACTCCCTGCTACAGTGGAACAGGTGAAAGAACTGTAATGGTAAAAGTGAGAAAACTCATGGGTTGAGATAAAGACAGTTTAATAGGTAAAGCAAAAGCCACACATACAAGCAAAGCAAAACAAGGACATTACTGACCATTTCCCACCGGCAGGCAGGTGTTCAGCTATCTCCAGGAAAGCTGCACTCTAGCATGCCTAACAGTGACTTGGGAAGAAAAAGCTCCATCACTGAACATCCCTCCTTTCCTTCTTCTTCCCACAGCTTTATATGCTGAGCCCACGACATCATATGGTATGGAATATCCCTTTGGTCAGTTGTCCTGGCTGTGTTCCTTCACAAATTCTTGCGCACCCCCAGCCTACTTGCTTTTGGGGTAGTGTGATGAGCAGACTCTGTGTGAGCACTGCTTAGCAATAACTAAAACATCACTGTATTATCAATACTGTTTCTAGCACAAATCCAAGACATAGCCCCATACAAGTTACTATGAAGAAAATTAACTTTACACTGGCCAAAACCAGCGTAGGCAGTCATCAAAGTATGGGTAGTTATGGACAACTTTTGCTAGTTTTCATAGAAAAAAAAGGCTACCAAAAATCATATCATCATGGCTGATATAGAGCATAAAATATACAGTAATTTTTTTTAACACCTGGACCACTTGGAATATAAGTCTTTTATGCATAAAACCTCTTATTATTTTAGTTGTAGTCAGTGAAGTATAAAGGTGATTGCAAACTTTATGGTAAACATCAGCAGCAGCAAGAAATCACAAGCAGCTCCCTGACCTGCACCACCTACATAGTTTGAAAGGTTTCCCACACCTTTATCAATTCACCAGCACTGTTTAGCAGCCACCTAACTTAAATTATTAGAAATACAATAAATTCCAAAAATTCAGGGTTTAATTCTTCCTGTTGGTGCTATTTTTTGCAAACTAGGTAACATGTTACTTGGAAGTAGCTTGCATGCATCTATCATTTCTGGGAACCTACACTTATTAATCTCAAAACATGGAAACAGACTGAACAAAAAGTTTGAGATTCTAAACCTACTATGAATATTTGCGGGGATTTTTCCAGTGGTTAGTTAAGGAATTTCAGAGGTACAACCACCAATCTCCTTTGCAATGCTCCAGCAATACAAAATGAACCCCCAACACCAGGCTAAGTAATTTGGCACCTACAGTCATGGCTTAGCAGCCTAAATACATACTCTGTTATAGCCTGATATGTCTTGGTTTTATGTGACTGTTAGCTAAACTGATTTCAGTGGAGTTTTTTCCTAATCTGATATGAATATTAAGAACAAAAGAACAACTTATTTGACTCTCATCCTTTCTCCTTTATAAAAATATTAACTTAAAAACACTATTGTGAAGTCATAATGAAAACATTCTGAGAGCATTTTGAACATATCAGCCGGTTGCTGACCTGAAGGGTTAGGAAGGAGAGCAAGGTTAATCAAATTTAGTTAACCTCACTTCCACACCTGAGATGGACATCAAGGAAGGATGTGCAGGAGGAGCACCCACTTCTTTCTTAGCTTCTGTAATGCTTGTACTCGATGGAAACCAGGACATAATTATTTTTCAAAAGTGAAAATTCTCAAGCCTGAACACCTCAAGGCACACTTGTTGAAAAACACTGTTGTGACTTCCTAGAATTGCTCTTAAAATGTGCAGTATTAACCAACTGTATAAATAATGGTAACTCAGACATAATCCAGCTTCCGGTTTTGTTGCATGGTGAAGTGGCTTAAGAGCAACATCACCTTTCCTACTGCCCCATTCCTCTGGAGAAAACTCTTTCCAATAGCACATGCTGCTTTTAAAAACTGGTGCAGTAGACATCTTTGTGGGTTAGATGAGTCTGTTTGCCTTCAGAAATTCATATCTGCCTAACTTTAGACACATTCCAAGTGCTGAACTTGCTCCAGCAGTGGCTTCCTAGAATGTTTCAAATAATTTGACTTTAATTTGAGGCAGAACATTAGCATCTTCAATGAACTCAGTCATACAGCTTTCAGCACTGAGGGAGATAGTGTGCTTAAAAACATGTTTGTAACTTCTTTTTGACCTTGATAATATCAGCAGTGACAGGACAGTTCAGAAACCTCTCAGGAAAACCAGAGTTTACTTAATTTGCTTTCCAATACTGCTAGTTCCAGCTGGAGTCTCTGAAAATTAAGTTCATTATTTAGAAGATCTTTAAAGTGAATGACAATCTAGGTAAATGTCACACTCATTAATAACCTTCTTAAATAGGCAAAGAAAATAAGATGACTGTATTAACTTGGATTTCCTGAGAAAACAGCATAGATTGATAAGATTAACACCACATCTGACAGGTTGCTAAAAAATAAAACTAAAAATGCATCCATAAGAAATGCAGGGTAAGGCACAATCAGGTTATTTGTTAGCACCTTTGATAATTTTGGTGAATCAAGTCATAAACAAACAGGCAGACAGACAAGACATTTTCTATTTCTCATAGGTATAGGGTTTGTATCTTGATGTTTTCAGATCAATTTTTCTGCCTGATGAGAACAAAGCCCTAAAGGTCCTGATATTGCTTACTTTCTAACACCTAACAGCACTTAGGAAAAACAGTTTCTATATGACAATTTGTGTTAGATCAATATAATCTAGTACATTTCACATAAGCAGTGAGAAAAATCTCAGTGCTGATGTAACAACCTTCTTAGTATCAGGTTCAATAGATAAGCATCTACTGAGAGGAGATCCTTATCATATCATTGCTTTGATTGCCAGAAATATAGATCTTTGTGCATATGAGCATACTGCACCTCCTGCACCTGTATTTGTTTCAAAACAATAGGAAATAGATGATGCATGCATA
Source organism: Lathamus discolor (assembly GCF_037157495.1). Taxonomy (NCBI): domain Eukaryota; kingdom Metazoa; phylum Chordata; class Aves; order Psittaciformes; family Psittacidae; genus Lathamus; species Lathamus discolor. The sequence continues at coordinate 45,975,534 of NC_088884.1, read as the reverse complement.
GCAGAATTTGAATTTTCTCCAGAGTTTCCAGAAATGTTCACACTTATATTAAGTTTCAAATACTTTTAATGGCACACAAACACACAAACAAAGCTCAGTCACTCATACTCTTTCTGTAATGTGAACTGCGAATGTGAACAGAAATAGCCTCTCCTCCCTGCAAATAGAATCCGTACATTATTACATGGAATATATTAGTTCAGTTAAGGGACAAGAAAAATGTTAGCAGAAAGACAGAGGAGAAGGGGAGGTGGGGATGATCAAGCTATGAGTGAGCAGTGAGCAGAACATAACGGTTCTCTGTTGTCTTTTCAAGATTTTGCATGGAATAATAATTTCTTGCACCCAGCACCTTAATATTAAGGTTAATAAAAGTAAGTCAAATGTAAAGTGGTGAAGCAGCATCTATTTGCCCAGGTATATGTAACCTTAGAAAACTTATGGTAAAAGAAACTGAAGAATACTGGTGTCACTTCTGACGTCATAGTGTTGGCTCTGTTAACACTAATTCTTGCAATAAAAATAAAGCAGTGCATATTACAGAAATGAAAGCAGGCAGGGTCCTGAATAGTACTCCTATGGACAATGCAGTGTGCTAATGCAACTGGCAAAATACAGAGTGCTGAAAAAGAGCCTATATTAGTAAAGAAAAAATGTCTCTTAGTGCCTCAAATTTTCTCCTTGGCCAAGACTATCCAGACAGGCAGGGGGGTTTATGGCTATATTGTCTATGTCAGCTGCTTCATGCTGGGTCGCTTTCCACTGAATCAAAATTTTCCTCTTAACTAGTAAATTCTCACAAACAATAATGTGTTTCAGAGCTTTGACTTTACTCATAGCTCATTTATCATAGCAGAGAGGATTGACTGAATAATTCCAATCGAATGCCTGCCTGCTTTCTATGTTGAGTGAAAATCTAAAGTTGCAGTTATTTACTTAACAATTTTGTGGCAAGCTTGTGAGGTCAGCCAAAAGAGATGATTAGTGTGCAGCTGAACATGACCACTGGCCATATAATGGCATGGAAGAATGTACCCCCTTCCTTTTCCCCAGGTGTTCAATACTGAGGGATGTGGGATTGTTTTTACTACTCCTGCTCTCTTTTGGCTTACCTAACAGGGTTTGTAGTGCCATCCTCTCTAAATACATTTAATCCTCATTTTGCAAGTCACTTATTACAAAAATAAACCAAAAATCATTTTCCTGTTACTATTGCAAACTTCACCACTGCAGCCCCAGGGCTGTAAAAGAAGGGCTTACATGACTTAAAAAGCTGCAGCTGCTGAATCCCCCATTTTCTCTCCCATGATTTTCCTGAGCCATTTAGTTTCTCATTCTCCTGCTATTGTTAAATCTTCCAAGACTAACCTGAAATTGTGCTGACTGCTGGTATTTTTAATGCTCTTTTCGATATTTATTCCACACATCTCAGTGTATCTATTTCTCCTGTTTTCCTCTCTCCCTCCCCTCCCAGCTTTCCCTACCACCCCCCCCCCCCCCTTTTTTTTTTCCCCAGGTAGAAGACAGTATCATGAATACAATACATGAATTACATCTTCAGAATCGCCACAGGGGCCTCCAAAGTAAAAACAAATATTATTTTCTATTCTACGTAAATAAACTTTACATAGTGAAAATAGATCTTTTATTTTCCAAGAGGAGTATTGATTTAAGCTGAAATAAGTTACAACAGTATTGGAAAAAAGAAATACCATCTGGCTGCACTAACAGATGTATTCCTGAAAGTTTACAAAAGTACTCTTAACTCTGTCTTAGCCACGTATTAACCTGTGAAGCAAAGTAATTTAAAAATAAATGACTGATGATACTCTCTTTCCTGACAAGGTTCTCCTTTCTGCCTTGTTACATCCCACTTTTTGGACACAGTAAAAACGTTTCATTCTGCTAATACCACAATGAAAGCTCTGAGGTCAATGTTTATTCCAGCATAGTTCCACTTAGACCTGGACCTCCGCCAGATAAAAAAAACCCAGAACTGGATTTGCTTCTTGTAAGGGCTAGGAAATCTCAGAAATTCCTGATCTGCACTGAAGCCCCTTTTCACCACTCAAACAGGCAGTAGACTGCCTTGTATGAAATCTAGGGGCTGGTCTTCAATCTTAATTCAGGAGCCCTAATTCATTTGTTTGAAATGTCGTTCTTTTTATAAATAATTAAATCTTCTTCAGAGCACAAAGAATAAGACTAAAGCAAGGATTTTACCCTAGGTCTCCAACATCCTGCCTAACCACTGGTCCATTCAGGAATTTTCCTTGACAAGAAACTCCAGACAGATTTGGGCTTTTTTTTTTTTTTGAACATACAATTCCAGTGAAAATATTAGTCTTGACAAATTATCATTTTTTTGAGACAAAGCTTTTGCTCAGAGATTCATGACCAGCTTCTCTCAGAAAGATGACTTCCTTCATCATCCATTATTTGCTGGTTTTCAGCCCTAAGTTCTGTCCCAAACAGTAACACGGGACAAGGGACCACCTGCAGTGGCAGAAGCCTCTGCTGGCAGCCCCAGTCTGAGAACATCTCCCTTAGTGCCCCATGGGGCAGCATCGGGGCTGTAAACAAACAACATACTGGTTTGAATTTAATAACACTTTTTATTTTACATAAGAAGGAACACATTTGGATCTGGAAGTTTGCTAGCTCTCCCTTTTCACTATTAGTTTTAAAACAAACATAGGGTCATTTAATCTTGAAATACCATCCTGAAGCAAAAATTGATTTTGAAGCAAACGTCAAAACAATTAATTTTTGAACTGACAAATGAAACATTGTTATTTGTTATACTGGGGGGGGGGTGTCTATTTGTTTTTTATTAATATTATTCATCAGATTAAGCATAAATTCTAAATTTTTTCCTTTTAATATGTAATTAATCATTCACATACCTAGCAGAGTACCTGTCCATAGGTAAATTCAATAGCTATTTTTTGTTAGAATATACTATGCAAAACTTAAGAGTCTAGCCATTTATAGGAAAAATGTGGGTAACTCTTCCTCCTATTGAAAGAAACAATAATTCACCTTAAATGTGATAAGGCTGTAGCTTTTAAACTTCCTGAAACTTGGATCATCTTCTGATGCACCATATAGGACCCAATACCAAATATTTAAGCACTATTCTGATAAAATACCTGCCGAGAACCCTTAAACTGTGCTTTCTACTATAAGATCTGAAATGTGCTAGGGGTTCTTTATTTTATTTCACGTAACAAATATCTTGCTGAGCTATGTGTTTTAGAAGAACTCTAGTTTTATGGGCACAATTCTGCACTTACAATAATTTTAAGTACTAATTACATATACACATTTTCAGTGCTGTTAGACATACAAATGCTGATGTTTGCCCTAACAACTCGTGTGTGAAAATAAAATTGTAATCACAGAGCAGCACACTGGCTTATTCTCACTTCAGCAATTAGCAGCATAGCATCTGAGAGCAGATCAAGAGCAGCCCTGAACAGCATTGAAAACAGCCATGAGGAGAAAAACTTCTAGTAGCAAGTAGGTGCTTCTAGCCCAGAAAGCCAATGGCATATTGGGCTGCATCAAGAGAAGCATGAACACCAGGTTGAGAGAAGTGTTTCCCTCCTATCACTTCACTCTCATGAGACCTCACACCTGCAATACTTTGTTCAGCTCTGGGACCCTCAACATAAGAGGGATGTGGACCTGTTGGGCAAGTCCAGAGCAGGGCAATGAAGATGATTAGAGGGCTGGAGCACTCTATGATTCTATGATCTTAAAACTCCTTATTTATGGCTAGAACCATTACTCACAGCCTTCTGGCAAGCACAGGAATGTAATTGGTCCTACTTGTTTTAGACTGCAACAATTAATACTTCATAAGTGTCTGAATTGTTTTGTCGAATTGTATACCTCAAACAGTAATTGGATTTATGCAATGCTTTTCTTGGCCTGCAGTTGAGTTACAGATGTGGAAGTAAGCATAAAGGGCCCATGTGGGGCTAATCTGTACTAGCCTAGTTCCTTAAAATGTCTGTTCACTAAATGATTATTCCTCCAGTGAACATCCCTTCAGTAGCTGTAGGAGTCCCAGGATCAGCTCGTTTAACTGCCAGTTCTGCTTACCTCCATTCTGGGGAAAACCTCAGCCATCCCATCTGACAATGACATTTTCAGCATTCACAAATTAGTAATATGCAACATTTCTGGAGAAAAGCAGAGCTGAAACTGAAGTTTACATGTATATATATTTTCTTTATTCACATGTGATACACAGTATTACTTCCTAAGCGTGAACCATAATCATATTAGACACCCAGTATAATTTAATTTAATTTATTGTGATTTAATTTCATTATTTAAAAGTTTTAGACCAAAGATTCTCTGGAAAGGGTTGTCTCATTTAACAATTTGCTTAACTGTTTCAACCATTTTGCTTTCATTAAAATGCACGTTTACTATCTAAGAAAGAGGAGTACAATACTAAAAATATATTTGACTTTTATCTGAGCTTTTATTCATTTGCGATTTAGTTACATTTATGACTGATAATTACATTTTTTTTCTAAATCTTTGGTAGTTATTCTTCAGAATGAAAAGTTTTCTTGTGAGAAGTATGTAAAAACAATTTAAAGGTAATTAAAAAAATGCAGATGTATTTACACCATGGGGGAGCATCCACACAGTATTTTTTACTACGTATTCAAAAAACAGTAGATTGAAAGCACAGCCAAAAAATAAACTGTAATTTTTTTAATGTAAATTGTGTATCTAGTTCAGGGGGATAACAGAAGGGAGACTGCTGTGGCACTCAATCACAGTCCTGCAGTGAGATGACAATGAACAACAGGAGGAAATTTGGATATATTTCAAGAATAAAAGAAGAAAGAAGGCTAAACTGTTACACAGAAATAACATGAAACCTCTCTTCTCCATTTAATTCGACCAAATTTGTCATTTCATTGGCCAGACTTTTCTTTTTTGTTATTTTTCCTTTGTTTTTGGTAACAGCTTTTTTTCCACTTCAGCACCACCATTATTCAAGCTCCAGGTTGCTCCTGACACCGAAGATATTTCTTATTTAATCTCATTAGTATGAACTGTAAAACGTATAATCCATCTGAAATCATATGCTCCAGTCAGACTAGCCTCCTGAATCTGTGCATTTATAAGAAGGCAGAGTAGTTACATTTTCTTTGTTGGACTGTTTTCATAATGCCAGAATGGTAAATTCTCAAGAACACAGCAAGTAAGGGATTTTTATTTATATATATATATTATTTTATGCTGAATCAAACTTTAGGTCTTTTTCTGTATTTTACAGCTCTGCAATCTCTCTTATTTTATCCTTTAAATGAAAAAAAGCAATAGAAAGTAAGAAAATAAGAATAATTCACCAGCTTAAATTGAGCTGCAATCTATGCTGGTACTCTGCTCTCAACAGTAGCCATGTATGATTATCTAGAGATGATTATAAAAGCAAATGAAAATAATACTTCTCCATAACACTCACAAACTCCTGTCATCTTCAGGTCAGGGACATACTGATCTAGCGGTTCCTGTGTACAATATTTTTTTCCTTTGAACTTAGCAGATCTTTCTTTGAACACCAGGTAAACCTTAAGCATCCACATTATACTTGGTAAGAGTCCTCTTGTTTTGAATCCATTGTCATCAGTTTTTTTTTAATTTGCCATTTGATCTTGTGGTAAAAGATTAAACATCAGTTAAGCCCCTGCATGCTACTAAGGAGTCTATAAATCTGTATTATTTCCCCTCCCCCCCATCGAGTATGTCTTTACATACTGATGACTGCCAACTTTGTTGCTCCTCACACAGAAGCCATTTCATACTCTTGAAGGTCTTTGTTGACCATTTGTAGTTTTCCAGATCTCATCAACATCAAAATGATTGAGTGGTTCATTTAGAAACTTTCTACAAACCTTCAGTGCCATTACTTGCACTTGCTCTCATCAATCACGCATACATACTGTGAAACAATAATTTAGAAAACCCAGAAGCTGTGTCGCTTCGATGGCAGTCTAGAAAATAATTCATTTAAATGACACTACAAGTGTGAGGGATTCAAGACTTAATAAGACAGGCAACTGGATTGGCAGATGTTTGGTCTGCAAGGATGAATGGTTGCTTACTGGTCAATCATAAGGGCCATAAGAGCATCTCCTGATCCTGGAGGTCTCACTGCTGAGATTCAGAGACACCATGGCAACAGCAGAGCCACGGGCTGATCCTTCCTGTCTGAACCCCCCCATTCTGCAGTTGGGGGTGAGCAGGAGAGGGTCATTCCAGCCAGGGTTCGTCCCACCACCAGATAGAAGCCTGCACCAATGTTGGCACTCCAAACCTATAAATAAGTATTTGACTATCCCGAGAGCAATATGGGGAGAGAATGGATGAGAAAAGAAGCCAGCTGGAGGTGATGGGAAACATTTGCAAGGAAAATTGTTTTCATCTCATGGAAAACAAAAAAATATTTAAGTTAAGTACTATGGATCATAGGGTGAATGAAAAAGATAATTATGTACACAATAAGCTGGGCTAAAAATTTACATTAGATGGTAATATTTGCTTGGTTTTTTTTTCCCCTCAGCTTTTTCAGAGTCAAGAAAAGCCAAAGACTTCATATAGGGTATGTTATACTTACAAAAGAGATTGTATACAGAAACGGCATGTAACACACAGATTTACTGATCAGTTGTGGGACTGTGGTGACTGGCCAGAAGAGCAGACTGAGGAAGAGCTTAGCAGACAGAAATCCAACCACTGTTGTTTTAATTTGCATCTTATACATGTGCTTCTATTGTTTGTTATTTAAAACCTCTGTCAGTACTCCTCTGGAAAACATTACATTTGTCTGGGCTTACAGCACAGCTTTGGAAGAAACTCATCCTTGTCCTTAAACAAGATTTGGAGATTCAGAGTTGTTAGCAGGGATAGAAGATGATGGGGTCCATTCTCACCTGAACTTTAAAGCTCCCTGAATCTCTAAGTATCAATTCCCTGCTGTGCTGAGTGTGGTAGCAGACTGCCAGCATGGAGCCTGTCACTGCTGGAGATGTGCAGGAGAGCAGTCTGGATGCTGGGGGCAGGAAGGGGGCCCTATCAGGCAAAAAAGTATTAAGGTTGTTGATGGGCTGTATGTCTTGAATATACAACAGGAATGTGTTGGCTTTACCAGGGTCTTTCATCATCCATGTTTCTGACTTAAAACACCAAAATTATTGTTAAGGGAAAAAAAAAAAAAAAACAATGAAAAAACAAACAACAAAGAACAGATGAAATTTTAAGTGAGGGTTGAAACTCCTGATCAAAAAAACAAAACAAAACAAAACAAAACTTCTTCAGCAACTTAATTTTGGGTCTGATGTTGCTTAAGAGCCTGCAGTTGAGCAGTGCCCAGTATTGCCTGTGCCCACAGAATTCTCTCCCAGGAAAGGAATCAGGTTTAAAGGCTTAGCACCTGCATCATGTCCTCATCTTCCTTTACCTGAAATGCATGAGCACCACGTAGCTTCTTGTAAGAATGGACACAAGACTAAACTTCATGCTGCTCCTCAACTTCCCTATAGTACCGTGGAACAGATGCTTAACTCCAGGTGTAGGTTGTTCTCTGCATTCCTCTGCGTCACACTTCTGGTATTTGGCAGTTTCCCAGTGGCCACACTGTTTTGGATGGCATACTGAAGAAATTGACTATTCCTGTATGTTCCTTATAAAGACTGGACACATGAAATGGAGTTCTGTAATCTATTGTGTTGGTCAATCAGTTTTTCTTTCACAATGCTAGGTCTAGGTATAGCTGTAAATATGAATGATTATACATAGACATAAAGAGCAGAGGAAAACCAAAAAGTTCATCCAGAGCACAAAATTCCCAAAGAAAAAAACACAGTAATGAAAAATTGGCCTGCCTTAAGTGATGGAATAATGCTGAGGTGCAAGCCTGTCAGTCATGGCGTTACATGATTCAGACCTCCAAAGTGCTGATATTCCAATAACGCTAATTTTGCTGGAAATTCAGTAAAAGCAAGGTAGTCTAATGAAGAATTGGTAACTCATGAAAACTGAGAGCAAAAAAAAAAAAAATATATCCTAAAAATATGCAGAACACACATGCAAATAATATTATATCATCTATATATATATGCTGGATCGTTGGATAATCGGAATACCTTTTCACTTCCTAATATGAACATCAATTTTAAAACAAATGGACTAGAATGCATCAATGTGAATGATGTGCTTCTCTTTTTGTTTCACTGCACATTAAATCAAACCTAGTACTATAAGAAGAAACATGGGAGAAGAGCAGCATAAAAAGGACAAACTGGGAATGGTGACTCATCAATGAGAAGTAGGTTCCACCACACTGTTGCCAAATATGGCATGCTTTCATTAAATGAAGATGAATTCCTGGTTTCCTTTTTGTGTTTTTTCTTTACCCTTCTATTCTGTCTGTGGGGCATGGTTTGTTTTTCCTGACAGTCTGAGATTTCCGAGCTACTGCAATGTAGTGCCAACACACACTGTGCACAGTAAGTGAAGAAGAAACAATCTGGCTGTTGTTTCTTGCTTTGAAAATAGCAGTTTGCTTCTCATGACTGTATTTTAGATACTGGTACCAGAGTCCTGATTTTAGAAATGAAATTTGGCATCCAATTAAAATAAAAAACTATGCAAATATCCAGAATGTGTTGCAATGCAACTTTAGTAATTACACAAGCAAATTAAAGTTAAAGCTACCACTTACTTCTGGTTTTCTGAGGAATCAGGCTTCCGATCCTGAATGGATTCATCAGCGTGAACAAAGCATTAGCAGTTCATTTAAAGTAAATTTAAATTAAGAAGAAATTTAAAAGTACTTTTTAATAAATTGTGCTTCATTATTATTTAACACAGGTACTTTATATTTAACACAGATTAAGCAACAAACTTAACAGATTTGCTACTACCATTTATTCTGTTTGGACATCCACTGGCTATGGTTAAAATGAAGCCAAATTTCCAACAAGTTTCAGATCTTTTACTAAATAGCAATGATATCATGTCAAGAAGTTCCTAGAACAAACAGTGATACAAATCACGTGCCATGTACAATTAAATGTACATTTCATTTAGATTTTATAGGCTATTTACTGCATGATCTTCTTATGTCCTAAATTATCAAAGCTCTGTTGAAGTCAGTGAAGCCTGTTTATACCAGCTGAATTTCTTCTCCTTACTATTGAATGATTAATGTTGTTTTTTAATATTCAGTAGAAAAATACGTTGTGATATTGAGAGACATCAAAAAGAGAATGGAGAAATAAATGTTATAACTGGTTTGTGATTTCCCAAGAGATGCTGAAAGCCAACATTTAAGAAGAAAAATAAAAGCACAAATCTCACTGTAGCTGTTTTACAAGATATTCTGATTCCTTATTTGAAAAATTTTAAAGTAACTCCCTGGGCGAAAAGGGGAGACGGGACAGAAGTTGTACTGAAAATGAATCCTGCTTAAAAGTAGCCATCAATTACATGTGTGATGTAAGATGACTAATTGCCTAGTCTAGAGATTACTGAAGGTCAGACTGATTCTGCATTAACTACCATTCTTAAACACTGAATTACTTAATCCAGAATCATACAGTTTAATTACTTGTACTTTTGTCTCTTCAAGAATGTGACAACTTAGTTTGTAAATGGTCTATCTAATGGAGAATGTCAGCTGTTCATATACATCAGTTTGTTGCTCAGTGTTGTTTTATCCACTGAAGTAACAAGTTTTTTATCTTCTATTCTAAAAACCCATTTCATTGTGATTATATTTTTTAAAAAGACTGAAGACATAATGAACTTTGCAAATTAATTAAATGTGATAATTCTGGATTATCTCTTAATTAAACCACAGCTTTTAAACACCTTTTGTGATTCTATCAACTGATTAGAGATAATCTTCAGATAAAACAATTAATCTTCTTTCCTTTTGATTGCTTTCCTTGATCCCTTATCTGAAAGCAGTTATTAAAATTATTTGCCTTCTTTATCATCTGTCTGAGTATTTGGACTTCATTTTATCTATAGGTGTATTCTCAACTTTTCAAAGTATTTTGCCACTAAAATTCAGATCAAAGTGTTGGGCACCTTTTCACTCTGTTTCTGCCATTCACCAAAGTTTTTCCTATAAATAGTGGCTCCACACCAGCCATGTGTTTTTTTTTTTTCTGTTAAATTCCTAAATTGGATCCTGAGAACAGCCATATTTTGATCTCTCCATTTCAAATGTCTGCTATACAGATCCCATAGTCTCAGTATTCGGTGTGACAATAACCAAATAGCTACTGTCAAGTATCCAAAAGTACAGTGGTGGGTTTTGGAAAGTATAGAACATGTTAAGGAAATTGAAGCTGAAGTGAAATTTAACTTCACAGGATTATTTTAATTGCTCTACTTAATTAATGGAAAATGACACAGAATGACTTAGAATCCCCAGGGATAAATATCATCCCTACTACATTCTATATGACCTCATTTTGGGCAACTGAACATCTGCCATTGAATTGGCCTTGCTGGACATAAAGGTTTTTGTAAGATTTTAGAAAAACAAGACCTGCTTAAGACAACTACTTAAGACCTCTTCTGAAGAGGCTGACACGTTTATTAGTGCTCCATTTCTGTTTTATACCTATTAAACTCTGTGATGGTTGTTCAAAAAAGCCAACATTATCCTAAAAAGGCTAATCTTTCCCTCTGTATTAATTTAAAAAAGACAGAGGGTCATTTAGAAGACCTACATCAGTTATGTCTTTCCCAATGAGATTGTAGCAAGAGTATAGGGAGTTTTATATCATCCTTTGTGAATATCCTTCTCCAAAACTTTCCCATGTAAAAATGACTGTAACAATTTCAGGCTTTTTTCCATAAATTGTAAAATTTGTCTTTCTTTTCATACATTTCATGTTATTTGGAAACATATTAGCAGCACAACAGCAGCTGATTATTAACAGACATGTTGCAGAGCTGAATAGTTTTATAATGATTTGGAATGTACTGAGTTAATCATAACAAACCAAAGTCAAGACTAGTAAAGAGGAATAGATAGAAATTATGGATCTATCAGCATTCATATGTAGAAAGTAGTTGCATTACAACTTTCATTAAAACATACTTGTCAAATTAGTGTGTGAATTTTCCTGGTGGTAAAGGAAATAGAAATCGTGTTTACATTGATACATATTTTATAACAACTGCACATTGAAAGCTCCCATCTTTGAGCGGTCCCTTGACTTTAACGTAAGTATCTATGTTAATTTGGTAAGATGAGAGCAATATTTGGCCCAGTATCTTAAAAATCTCTGAAATATATCTACATTCAGTTTCATTCCTGATTATTAGCACCAGGGAATAAAACAGAGTAATCATCATTGTGTTTCAAATTAAATTTCTGCACATGAAATACCCAAGGAGTTTGTGGACTGCTGAGAATAACTGAAATTCATAACAGTGTTGTTAAGTATGCATTAAAAACATTGTCACCATTGGAAATCAACATATTATTTTAATGATATACTACATCCCTGCAAAAAATGAAATACAATATTTCGTACCTATGCTTTATGAGCCATGAATGATATGGAAGAAGGTTCTGGTTTTAAGAAAAATTTTTGAAAGGTGTGTCTGAAACCAAGCCCTTTTCTACCATTTATCACATTTGTGTTTTCTCCTCACACACACATGCACACACACACTCACTCTTTTAATCACAGTAAAATAACAAAGGGATCAGAATTTTCCAACTCCATAAATTGCCAGCAGGTACAAAGAAAATAGCTTCAGATTTTTATAAAAATGTATCACATATTTTAGGCAACAAACAAAAACTTACATCTGAAACAGACTAGATCTGCAAGTTGGAGTATGCAACAGATCAGACTGCCAAACAGAAGCCATCTGCCAAACACACGCAAAATTATAAAAATTACATTAACTCAAGTAACAATTGTTATTACTTTTAATTTTTTGGGTTTTTTTTTTCTTCCGCAAGAGATGCTGTTTGTAATAAGCTGTGAATACAAGCTGAATCACAAAATACTCACTGTATCACACAAAAGGGACCTCCTGCATTTTGGACATAAAAAAGGGAGGACATTATGACATTATGGTCACCCCTCAACAGCTATGTTTCCAAGTGTGACAAAAAATAATTTTATTTTGTGGTCAGCTATAAATGCATCAATGAAAAAGTATTACATGACCCTTCAAGAAAATACTGAAATGAGGCTTATTAAAGAACTGAATTTTCTGCCTATGTTTGTTTAATCCTGATTTTGATGCGTATATTACTAAGTCTTCTAAAAAAAAGAAATCATCCATAATACAAGTTGTGAAGTTTTGGATAAGCACAACTTAAGCTATCGCACATGTATTGTAACACATATAGCTGTATCCAGCTGAAGGGTAATCCTACAAATTCATATGCTCTACCCAAGAAAATTATGTATGGCAGGATACTTTTTGTTTGTCCAGTGTGACTTTGAATATTCTGTCTATGAAGGTGAGGTTTTCCTTTTTTCATCTCATTGTATAGAACATAAAATACTTTACAGGACTAGAATTTGCTACTAGTTCCACTTTCCTTACTAAAGCTTCTCAAAACAATGACTGGGATTTCCGACTGGGATTTCCTCTTTGGGACTAAGAGATACAGTTAGCCTGTTACACACTGTCGTGGTTTAAACAAAGCCAACCATAAATCACGCAGTCGCTCGCTCACTCCCCCCCTTCTTGCCCTCCCCCTACTCCTGGAGGAACAGAGAGGAGAATCGAAATGAATGCAACTCCCGTGGGTTGAGATAAGAACAGTTTAGTAACTAAGGTATAACACAAATCACTACTGCTACCACCAATGATAATAATGATAAAGGAAATAACAAGGGAAGAGAATACAACACCTCAGCACCAGCCGACCAATAACTCACCCCACCCCAACCGACCGAGCACCGACCGATACCTCCTCCAACCCTGCAGTACCCTAGCCCTTCCTAGTCACTCCCAGTTACATCCTGGGCATGACGTGCTGTGGTACGGAATACCTCTTTGGCTAGTTTGGGTCAGGTGTCCTGTCTCTGCTTCCTCCCGGCTTCCCCTCCTCCCTGGCAGAGCATGAGGCTCAGAAAGTCCTTGGTCAGACTAAAATACTTGTGTTATCAGCAATGTTCTCAGGCCAAAAGTCAAAACACAACGCTGCACCAGCTACTAAGAAGGAGAAAAATGACTGCTACTGCTGAACCCAGGACACACACCTTAGAGAAGAGACTTGTCTGTGTGTGAAGAGCACCAAGCTACAGCCTTAAATAAGTAACAGATGATGGATTTTTCCCTTGTCTGTCATGTTGCACAGTAATAGCCTGTCTTTCACTGTCCTTTTCTTCTGAGGAAGAAAGCCAATGTAACCAGGAATCTGAACAAGGAGTAATAGATCAGTATGAAGATATGTTTAGATTCCAACTGTTACTCGATTAAGATTGTCCCAAACTGAGGGCTGATGGCTCTCTTTTTTTTTTTTTTTTTTTTTTTTTTCCCTAACAGGTCAGTGGATTGGTTTGTAAAAGCATACTCCAAAAACACCATAGGCAATGAGGCATCATTTTCTTCAGGACACCACCATTTTCTTCAGAAGGATGGGAATTGAACTCTGAGAGAAAAAACAGTTATCATGCTGCTTAGCTGCTTTTTTCCAGCTCCCAAAGGAAGCTTTTCTCCTTCAAGGATTAAGAATGTGGGTGGATGGTATAGGTAAGTCTAGTGTGTCTGCAAACTGTGAGGATTTAAAAAGAAAGGCGACACAATGAGCCACAGGTGGTTCATAGCTCAAAACCGGTATCTGGAGATGTAATACTCTCAAAGTATTCACTCATTATTTCTCAGAAATATATCCAACCCTGCTGCAATTTCAACTCAACATGTCTGTATGTAAATAGACACAGGATTAGTGTTCTACATGAAATACCTCACATTATAGTCACACTGTGAAGTTCCTCTTGTCTCAACAGCCACAGCAAAGGAAGTTGCTGAGCAGTACCCAGACTAGTGTTTGGAAAGAATGAGAGAGAGAATGCAAAAAAAATGGCATTTGCTCTGTTTTCTAACTTCAGATAGTAAGTAGGCTGTGCCATCTGCTGAACAATTTGCTTCTGCGCTGTCTTGTCTGCCACTTGTTTAACATGTAATGTTATATGTCACTCTGACAGGAGCGCCACATTAACAGGCCCTAACAGGGTATGTCTCTCAATGGGATGACAGCTGACATTGACTCTGCCTCTGAAATACTGCCAGTTTCATTTCTATCCTCCAGACTCATTTCTCGAGATTATTAATGATAGTATGAGACTGAGTTTGCAGCACACTGACTTCAGCTACTGATGATTACTCCCTGTCCTTTCCAGAAGGGAGGCCTGTGGGTGTTATGACAATATAATTTTATTCTTTTAGGGTTTTTTCTCTCTGCTTTTTATCACACTTACTCTGTCATCCCCCTTGCCTTTTATGTGATCTTTTTTTTTCCTTTTTAACTTAACATTGCCTCCATATAAAGAACCTTCAGTCTTCTCTGCTCAGTCTTTTCCTCCCAGTCATTCCTACCCTTTGCACAGGGATATGCACAGGAATTGCTGTGGCAGGGTACAGAATTTTTGGATGCTGGGTTGCTGCTCTTCATTTTGCCTGCTATTAACCCAGAGCACTAAATTAGACACTGCATCCATGTCATACAGTGCTACAGTCTCCCCAGATACTTCAAGCAGAAAACTATTATCACTAGCTGTTTACTAGAACAACTGTCATGGTTGCTAGGTTTATGTCACTTTTGTACGCTACTACTAGATCAACATCTTGCATTATGTTTCACTTTTTTTTTTCACCTGCAGAACCAGAAGCTGATAAAACTTATGAAATAATAACTGCTGATCACTTTGCAGGTCCAACAGCATATAAAACATTTCATGCTTGTGTCTTTGAGAATGCGATTTGTGGTCCTGTTAAAATACGGTATTTTATATAGTAGTTGGAACAAACCATTGGAGCAACTTCATTAAAAAAAACACAACAGTTATAGAGAGGTTATTGAAACAAAAGTAGCCCAAGCACTGGTAAGTCTTATGAGCTCCGGCACAGCAATGTATTAACATGTCTTTATGGCTTCCAGGCCAGAGCTGGCTTCCATTCAGACAGCTCAGTGTGCAAGCAGATCAAACGCATGACTGTCTGCACCCGTCTGTGCAGACAAAGCCTCGGCTGCTTTCTCTGGCTCATCCTGCTTAGGCTGGTTTTGATGCTCCCCAATGAAAACACACTAAAGCCATTAAAGTATTTATGCATGATCTCCTAAGGCCCCAAAAGCTAAGTGCTGGTGGTCAGCAGGCCTTCCATCACTTTTATTGTTGGAAAGGCTCTGCTAAGTATTCAGACCAAAAGCTTAATGCTCAATCAAATACATAGAGCACACACACACAAAAAGATACAAGAAACTAATAAAGACTCAGTATTAGCTTTACTAAAGACCAGCTTATCTTACTGAATTTCACTTACGAATGCAATTAACTATACTTTTTAGCTCACTACACACACAGACCATCATATCATAGGGCTGATCTGGAAACAGTAGTCAAAACTGAGCATCCCACAAATCAAACCCATTATTGAGACACCCAACCTAATAAAAGCAATGCATTTTTCCAGTTCCCAAACTGCAGGAAAAGTCAATGATCTTTATTTTATCAAAAAGGTTCATTGCCACATGCTGCTGTCACGCCACTTCTGAACAGCAACATAATGTTTCTTTGTTCTTTTGTTGTGGAATCACCATCCCTTATGGAAACGTTTATTAATACTAAGCATGCATCATCTTCTAAGAACTCTAGACCAGCAAAAGCATATCAAAGTTGTCCTTTGCTTTCTATATCCTTTTCAGTGAAAAGAGTCAAGTTTCACATCAAAGAAGCCAATTTTCACAATTTTTCAGATATCTATGACTAGCATATAAAATGTTTACATAAATCCCTTGGTAAAAATCATGGTATATAGCTTTGCACAAAAGAGCACTTGAAAATAAGGATAAACCTTGGCCAACCAATAGATACTATTTTTCCACAGGCTGGGCTGAAACTCTTTAACAGACTTCCTTATGAACTAAGGTCCAGAGCTCTCTCTGGCTTCCACCCTCAGTAAAAGATGCTTTTTTACATCTTTTTGTGCCAAAAATGTCCAGCTTAAGCACAGAACAGAATATATTTGTTAATAATAATATTAAGAAAACCTATTGGAACAATAATTACAAAGCAGACTTTAACTATAAATTTAAGTTATTCATGTACATTCATACTCTCTTTTCCCTCAGGAAGAAAACAAAAATGAACTAAAGGTCAGCTTTTTAGCCTGCAGTTTATGAACTATCAAAACATACTCAGATACTATCATGAATCAAGCAATATAAAAAAATCACAGATAACAGAGTAGTATTGCCAATGCTTAAAGCTAGACATAATAAACATAATATTAAATAGCAAGGGTGCATGCTCCCAGTGCGTCTATACTTCTGCAGCTTCCAAGCAGCTGCATGAAATAAGGAGATCCCCATTTGTTATCATTTTAAATAGTTTAGGATACATTAAGATGAAAGATATAATGTCAAGATACTGTATTACTGGGTGGCCAGTTCCTACTTCACTGCTGTTGACATTTTTCTCCTTGATGTCAGCTTTAAAATATAGTTTCATTTATTGGAAGATTTTTGTTATAGTACTTTACACTGATCGCATGATCTCCCTTGATCTCCAGGAATCCCATATTACAATTGGAAGTGAGCAAGCAAATACCACAGAGCACCTTGAGCATAACACCATCAATCAGTAAACTTCACAGGGACTCTCTGTTTCCAAGAGGAAATAAGACACAGGGTCTCCTCAGCTGTGGTCTCTAAAAACCTTGGGGATCTTTGGTACAAGAATAGGATGCTAATCTCATTATCTTTTAAATTAAATTTCTAGACAGATAATTGCATCTTCCTAGGCTACGTTCCTCTGGCAGATGCAAGTGGGTTCAGTACTGTTTCCCACTACCATAAACTGCCTTCAAGAGTTGATGTGAAGTGTTAAATACTGCTTTGTTTTCCTTCAAAGGCATTTCTGCCAAGAGAAAATTATCACTCTATGGCCCTTCTGTATGTTGCAGGAGTGATGGGACATTAAAATATTCTGATAGCTCCAGGAAAAGGTATTAAGGAATACACCAGTATTAATAAAATAGTGAGTGGTGTTTTAAATCTCTCTACATCAGAGCTTGTAATGTGACATTGAGATCTATGGAACACACGCTGCATGAGCAGACTGACAGTATTTTCCAGCTTGTCGTACAAGGAATGGGAGTTTTTGAAATATCAAATGAACAACAATTTAACTCTGGATTTTTTCTTCACTGCTGGAAATCAGGTCTGAAATACCTTGTGTCAGATACCTCAGAAACAGGCACCCAGATTGAAAGTATCAGAAAAAAAAAAAAATTGCTTGCACAGCTGAACCTCTTTCCATTAGGAAAACAGTCCTGTGGGCTGCAGAACTAATGAGGCCTGGTTTCCTATGGGAAGTGTCTAATGATCAGATCCCCTGATGTCTGAAAAGGCGCAAGCTCCTGTTTTCCCACATTGAGGTTCTCACTCTCCAATCTGGATTTGTTTTCAGCATTTCTCTCCCAGAAGAACTGGAGAAGGGGAAAAGCACAAAAACATATTTGTACATTAGGTATTTTTTCCCTCTCTCTGTTCTCACTTTATATTTCTGTCAGTTTTTGAAAGTCTTTGTTTAAGTAAGCTCACTTTTTCTGGGGAAATGTAATTCTTTCAGATTTGTCTATCACTTTAAAAACAAGGTAGCAAACAAATGAAAGACGTAATCAAACTGTTGAATGTGGAAGCTTAAAAACAGGTTAACCACAAAGACAGAAAAAAAGATCTACTCTGTCAAAATCATGATTTACTCTCTGCTGTTAGAGGTTTCTGAAGTATTAGTAGGAGTAAACAGTTTTCTCAAATGTTTGAAATCAATTGACTTTAATGAAATGGAACAGCATAATGATTAGTAATCTTGGTACTTAAAGGTAATAGGAAAAACATAAACTTTCTAAAGAAACATATTTATTGAGCAATTTTAAATTGAGAACATTTCCAAAACGTAGTATCTTAGAAATGGATTGCCTCTCAATCAATTGAATAATTCAGTCAAAGTCAAGAGCACTTGGAAAAAAAATCCATCAAGTGAGCAAGAACAGTTTAATAATACACTAACCAGGTAGCATAACAGAATTTCTAGTTTCATAGTAAATTAAACATTGAAAAATGAAGTTTCAGTGTCTCATATGTGCCAAAATCCACCTGGAAAATCTTGGACAAGTGGGATCAGAAGAAATCTCGAATATTTAACTCTTTTGAAAACAAGTCCTGTCTGTATTAGAAAACACTGGAATGTTGTAGCATGCATGTCATGAAGCAGTGCTTCATCTCAGCTGTTTTACTATTAAAAATTGCCTGCTTGATGTCCTCCAAGTTGAAAACATAAGTCAATGTGATGAGCATCAGTGCTAGACCTGAGACACAACCCTGAAAGGAGGAAAAAAAAAATCCATCACTTTAAAAATAATGTTTTGCGTTACCCCTAATCTGAAATGATTATGTGGAAAGCCCTATGTACAAACAACTTTAAAATGTATTAAATACAATGTTACTCCACTGCATGGTGTGTAGCTATGTTTGTTTACATCAGAGTTGAAGTCAGGTACCATTAAACTGCACAAGAGGAGTAGACCTGTGGGTGAAATCAAATCTGCTCTCACTGTGAAATAAGCACTTTCCCTTAAGGTTAACTCTGACAGGCTCACCTTTGTCATAAAGCTCCAGTTCCAGAATGCATTTAGCTAGAACCAAACAGTGGGCACTCCTGCTTTGTAGTCTGAATGTCCAGCTCCAGCCAAAACAACCTTGAGTCCAAACACAGGGAAAACAGGAACCCTTTCTTACAGCCTAAGAGTGTTGCAAGATGCATTGACTAGTAAAATTAGTGTCTCTAAACCACTGTCAGAAGGTAATTAAAGCTAATAGTCGACTTTTTAATCTATATGCAGGAACTATGAAACAAGGATTATCAACTACAGAATCAAACACAGAGCTGGTAGCTATTCAAATAATTTGGCATGTATTTGTCATCACTGATTCATCTGTAATGAATCTGGGAATAAAATCATAGTCTATTTACTAGTACTCATTCTTTAGCACACTTTCCTTTTCAAGCTTACTGTAACAAAAATTAATTATAGCTCTTCATAATTATTTCTTTTAGTGAAGAATAAACAACATGATAAATAACAGGAAAAACTCTGGGGTCTTAAGGATCCATTCATTTTTTGCATATGCCTATGCAACTCCTTTTTGCTTTGGTGGAATTACAGCAACATGTCTGAGCTTGTAGTGGGGCCCCATGATTTTTCCAGTTATGAAGGTGTAATATGTAGATATTTTAACAGGATGCAATAACTGGGGGGGTTATTCTTTCCTGTAACAGAAAAAGCTTATGCATCTAATCCTTCTTACAGCACTGTGCTGAAAAACAGATATGGTAGAGGGGTCATTTTTGTTATATTTCTTGAATACATTCTCATGTGACATTCTCTTTCCTTGATGTATCCTACTCCTGCTAATGGTGAATTGCTTTAGCTACCGCTACCTGTTCTTTGAGCAGCCCTAAATGAATAGTATATTTCAGTTAGTGTCCTGCTACCCTCTCGCCTTTCCCAAATTAACTTCATATATGTCCTATGTGATCTCACTGGATTTCATTAAGTTCATCTAAAATGGGGAAGTTTACATTCAAATTTGGTTTTCTCAGTCCTTTGCTTTATGTAAACATATTTTTAGTGCTTTTTCTCCTAAATATAATGTTTTTAAAGGATTAAAGATTGCATTTTCTGGAGCTAATACTGTGATCAATCACATTAAGGACCATGAAGGGCCTATCAGTAGATCAGATCATGCTGGCTTCTCGGAGTAACTGTTATCATTTGTGTGCTGTAAGTACGAAACACATAATCTGGTGCAATTATAGAAGTGGCTTAGACAAAATGAACTTATGAAAAAAATATTATTCTAGGTCAGTCTAGGGTTAGGCTGTATCACTGCTATTCATGTCAACTTATGCTTCATAGAAAATTGTTTTCCTGCTTTCCACATGGATAATATTACACAAACTACTGTAGGCCAGCTGACATACAGTAAACATCCATGAAAAAATGTTTAGTGACATCAAATGTGAGGTGACTAGCCTTAAATTAAGCTTCTTGCATTCTTGCTTAATTAAATTGAATTAGCACATGTTTGCAGTGACTACTGACAGTGACTGAGTTTCAGCTGACAAATATCTGCAGTAGCCGCAACAGTGGAAGGCACATTCGGACCTTGCAAGTAACTGCACTATTTTTGGGGTTTTGCTGGGCTTGTGTTTGGTATGTTTTTTAAGGAGAAGCTCAAAAAAATTGAGACATTGTTTTCCCTGCAAGGTAGGCCTGAATGTTGAGAGCACTGGGAGCCCTGAGCAGCAAAATGCCCATTCTAGTACAGCAAACAAGATTCTAACAAAAGTGCTGTCATTGTTAATGGGTTTGAGATTTGGAGTGAGAAGCTTTTACATTTCAGGTATAAATGCTTAATCATTTATACTGCCACAACAACGTTAAGCCCCAGTACTTCAAGCTCCATAGAAGTCCACTCATGCCACTGCACTGGCCTGTACTGAGGGAAAGAAAAGCTATGGGACTGTGAGCATCAAGTGCAAGTTAAGCTCCTGAGAAGCTGAGAGGTAATCTATATGGAAATACAATTAACCTTTCTAACACTTCTTTGAAAAGGTAGACATCACCAGTGTAGAAGCAATATTAAAACTAAAGATGAGGCAAGAATACAGGACTGCATTTGATACTTTATAAAAACTCTACCTCGTAAACAGCATGACTCACAGATTATTAAAAAGCATGTTTCATGCTTCAGTCATTCCTCATCTTTCAACTGAGCTGACAAATTGTTTGCTTTGCCTTAGCCTGTGAAAGTGGAATCTGCCAGCCAAATAGTTAGCACTGTGGCAGAAAGTGCTTAGCAAACAACCCTGAACCTATTCAAGAGGAAGAAGGTGATGCTGTTAAAGAATCAGGGAGGGAGATGATGCCATTAGAAAAATCAAGTGAGCGTGCAATAAACTGCAGCTGTGACATTCGAGGCGGAGCTGAACACAACTGTGAGAATCCAGTCACTGAAAAAAAAATAAATTAGCACAGAACAAGACATCCATTACTGAGGTTATTTTTTAATTTTCTTTGGTAAATAAACAGAGGTACAATTTTTTCAATAAAAGTTAACATCATCCAAGGCATAAAAATATTAGAATTTCAGAGGAGATTTATCAACTTTGTGTCAGAGAAAACTAATTATTAACATACAAGAGTTATTACAACTGGACTTTACAAAAGAAACATGGTAACCAAGATTAAGTGTACATTTGAACTTCACCCTTATGAGACAGCATATGTAGAACTAGATTATTTGGTTTATACCAAACTAGAATCTGCCCTTTTTAATATGAACTTAAGGTAACAGAAACAAGCACAATTTCAAGGGGCCTGGGATTTATTAGGGGTGCTGGTTGTATTTTTAAGTTTATCCTTTTTTTTTTTTTTTTTTTTGTGGTTAAAATGCTAGTAAAAAATCCACCTAATTTTCAGAAATTACAGCTTTGTATTTCAATTATATTTTGCTAGAGCAAAACTAAATTCTAAGTTGAGGTTCCTGTCCCCCTCCTTCATTACTTGGCTTTGTTCTATCGATTATGGTTATGTTCCTGCTAAAATAATTACAGATTTTAATCAGTGTTCAAACAACTTCGCTCCATGGACTGTGAAGCGCAGAAGAGGGGTCTTTGACTGAAACACATCAGAATTAATGCTTTTTGCAGATCAGGAGGAGAGGTTATACATAGGAATGTCAGAGAGTTCACCTTCTTATCAGGCTTTAATATTCATTCAGTACAGTGCTGAAACAATTACAATCCTGCACTTGACAAACTGAAATGTGAATTAGTTCTCGGTTACTCTAGTTGCCATAACAGAAGCTCTCCAGGCATTCAGAGGGAATGTATCTTCTAACAAATTGTATTTTCCTAAAAATACAAGAAAAAAAGTTTCCCTGCTATAAACTGTTAATGTGACATTGCACTGTGAAAGAGGAACTCACCATTAGCCACCAGTACAACCTCTGTGCTAGCACTAGTGCTTTAACGCAGCTTCTGTATTGATGTTCTCAATCATGCAAATTGTTGCCACTGAACTTTGCAGTGAGTGAGACTGCACCAAATAAACCAAATGCCAAACCCTTCAGTTCTTCTAATTTGTTATCCAACTTCGAGAATCAAGTAGGCTCCTAGGACTTAGCTATATGCACAGTTATCGTCCCCCTTGTAGTAGCCCCACTTTACATGTTCATAGTAATCATCAATGTTTAATTTAGCAGCTGTTTGGAACCTGTACAATTCCTCTTAGGATGTATGGAGTACGGTTATATCATTCTCATAGTTGACCATTCTCAGAGTAGAATTAAATTATAAATCCAGCACTATGTGATGCTGCTTATTCAGTGTAAGTAAGTCAATCTATCATTTCAACAGTTTTCTGAGTCTCTGATATGAAACACTTAAAGCAATTTTAAGAAGCATTACAGCCTTTTGTCATTTAAGAGGCAAAGGTGCATATTAAAAACTTATTAACACTGCAAATAAGTAATTTATATGAAAGTTAGGCTTTTGTACCCTGTTATTCTCAATTATTCTTACTGAAAGAGGCAGAAAAACTAGTTATACAGTCCCATTAGAGCAGGCTACTTTACAGCCAACGAGAAGAAACAAATCACTGCTCTCAGGACAGTGCTGTCTGCAATAAATTTAACAAGGCAAACAGAGGCAAGAACCAAATACAGGAGCGAGGTTATGGGAAGACTAGGGTTAGGAAAGTTTGAGAAATGATTCCTGCCTCTTGCCACTTCCATAGATTCTAAGCAGGTAACAGCCAAGATGGGTGTGGCAATTTGGGATTTGCTAAAAAACACCCCTGTGATGCAGTCCTATTCAGCCCCAGTTTCTTAAAGCTCAAACATCAGTTGGTGTGTTTACAATAAGCAATAAAACCAGACAAAGCTATCAGTTGCGCTGCAGCTTCCAACATTGTCTGCCTGAAGCAGTAAGACTTGTCCAGGAATCATGTTTGAAAAAAAAATAATAATTCCTGTGTACTTTATTAGAAGCCTGCTCTTCCCGTTGTTTTGCTGTTGAACTCCTTCTCTTCTACAGTTTATGCTGAATTCAGTTTTAAAAGGCCACATTTCTCCATCAGAACACTTTTGCTAGTTAAATAAGTTTCTCATCAGAACTTGAATTAAATGGCACTAAAATGGCTGTTCTCACACCAAATTTCATAGACTTGCTTCCAGAAATACTATTTTTCCTGTTTCCCTCAGGGCTAGGACTGAAATGGAGATTTCCCTCCCTGCTTTTTGTTTAGCTGTTAGTAAGTTCTGGCTACTTTTTTCATTTTGAAGGTGAAAAAACCTCCTTTGCCTTTAGCTTCAGAGAAAACAGTTCCTCTTTTAGTCTACATCATTCATAAAACTAATAAAGCAGTAGAGAATATCCTAAAGACTCTCAACTAATGAGAACAATCACGAGACATTCCATTAGAAGAAAAAAAAATCCAGAAACACAGACATATTTATAGTTACATAGTGAAAAGATTAAATTAAATGTCACTGAAACTTCACAGAGAAACTGCATTTCAGAGGGAGGAGTAATAATAAATAATAGATATTTTTGTGACAGAGCCACTATGCTCAATCCATGAATTTTAAGGCATAAAAGCCATTCATAGAGTTCTGTTGTTATTAACAGTATCACTGGTTGGTTTTATTTTTTTATGTTTTTTTTTTCAATTCAATTATTAAAGATTTTAATTAAAGAGTAGAGAAGGACAAAATATGCTATGAAACTCTGGTGGCTGAGAAGAAAGAAAAGATCCTATTCTAAAGCAGGAATAAGGCATTTTCTAGCAAATGACATCTTCATGTTTTCATGTAAAACCATTCACTTCCACAATAGGAAAAACAATGCTGGATTCCAGAAACTGTGGGTATGCAAAAGTGACTCTAGTGCAATGACTGGCTTTGTGTATTAGATAGAAAACAGAAGAGGGAATTGATTTAATATAGGAAACAATACACTGTATTATACGCATGTACCATAGAGAAACTTATGGCTGTGGTTGCAAAAACATGACAAAATAATAAATCCATTCTATGTAAACTTAATTTCTCATTGCAATAAAGAAGAATATCAGGTACGCAGAAACATCTGTTTTAAAGAAAATTAGAGACAAAATATATTTCTCCAGAAAAAGAGAAAATATGCTTTGCTGACAGAAAAAAAAAGAAATCCCCCAAACCCAACAAGAAACAAAACGCTAGAGAAGAAACAAATAAAGCCTCTCAATTATTCTCTACTTTCTTGGATTACTTGGTACAGCAAACAGCTATACTATTGGTTTAGAAAGCTGTTCACCTGGGTTAAATCAATCCTGAAATCAAAACCGAACTCAAGCTTAGCCATCAAAGCTGAGCTTCATTTCTGCTTTGCTCACAACTGAATGTTTGGCTTAAATTACTCAAACCCTGCAGAAACACAGCTTCATACAACCAGGTTCAGAGTTTCAGAAAAACAAAAATATCCATGTAACAGTAGAATGTCAGCAGCTAAAGGACCAGCAATGGAAGACAGACTTATGCACAAGTTCTATCAAATAAAAAAAATACCAAACCCACAACCATTCTCACTGTACATGGTTTCCACACCCATTTCTTTAAAAGGAAATCTAAAGTTTTTTTAAAACATAAATTTGTGCTCAAATACACATAAACTGACACAAATTTGCAAATATAAACAACTTATTCTTCCAGCCTTGTGCAGAAGTATCTGTAAGCTCAATAATTTCAGTAAGTAAATGTAATTGCACTTTGTCACTGAAAGTATATTCAAAGAGTATGCAGCAAGCATGCATAATTTAATCTATTTTATCTTACACCTTTCTATAAGGCCCATACTGATGTTTCCACCCTTTTGAAATGCTTCTTCATATGTAACCTTCAAAGCTGTTGTACTCTAGAACTGTGGCACCACAAAAGAGCCAGTGCACAACTACAGTAAATATGTAACACAAAGAATATAGACAGAAGGGAGAAACATCAGACTGAAATTTGAATACAAATGCAGCCATAAAGGTTTTCTAATCAAGTGGCATAACTCAAGGCATGCATTCAGTCTTTCTTGGGTGCTGCAGTTTAATCCCAGCTGGTGACAAGCACCACACAGGCACTCCATGGGATGGTGGAGAGAACTGGAAGGGTAAAAGTGAGAAAACTGATGGCTGAGATAAGAACAGTTAATAACTAAAATAAAAAAAAAATAAATTAAATGAAATAATAAAATAAAATAATATAAAAATATAAAATAAAATCTAAAAAATATTATAATGAAAAGGAAAATGACCAAAAAAAAAAAACAAACCAAACCAAACAACAAAAGGCAAGAGAAATAAAACCCAAGAAAAAAAAGCAATGCAAATAGGAAACAATTGCTCATTACCAAATGACCCCTCCCCCACCTGTTCCTGAGCAGCAACCTCACAGCCACCTTTCTCCCTGGCTTATATCCTGAGCATGATATCGTATGGTATGGAACATCCCTTTGGGTAGTTGGGGTCAATTATCCCAGTTGTATCCCCTCTCAGCTCCTTGTGCACCCCCAGCCTCCTCACTGGCAGGGCAGCATGAGAATCTGAAAAGTCCTTGACTCAGTGTTAACACCGCTCAGCGACCACTAACACATCAGTGTGTTGCCAAGAGTATTCTCACTCTAAATCCAAAACACAGCACTGTACCAGCTCCTAGTACAAAAATTAACTTTATCTCAGCTGAAACCAGCACAATGGGGAACATATTCTACTCTACCCAAACTCTACTATACTGTCCTCTGAGGCCAGCATTTCTGGCTGGCAATGTTTGGTTTTGATATAGTAGGCCAAAAGAACTTAAGACCCTTGTTCAAGTCAGTATTGCTTTTGGCTTTTTTGTTTGTATGCTTTGTTTGGTTAGATGCTTGGGTTGTTTGTTTTTGTTTGTTTGTTGTTTTTTTTTTTTAATTTATCAATGCATTTCCTTTTCCATAGTTTATCCTACCTTAGAAGGATCTTGGGATTCCTTCTTTGCTGTTGGAATAAAGTCTGTCCCTCTAAAATTCTTACTCATTTCCAGAAAATGTCTGTACCTTCTTCCTGACACCTCCTTCCCCATCACCCACATAACATTGGATTTATTCTATTCTTTTAAACACATTCTTCCAATATCACAATACTGGATCTGAGAGTGATTAAACGCTCACTATCTGTGCGAAGCAAGACAGGGAGTTTTCAAATTGCAGGGCCGATCCAACTGAGGGAGCCCATATGACACCTGAGCGGGGCCTCTATTTCAAAGGACCAGAAATAATTCCAAAAAAAATGGTTATATGGGATTCTCTTTAGATTTCCCACAATTTATTTCTTAATCTCCATCTTCTCTCACAAAATCTCTCCTTTGCAACCCTTAGGGATGCAGCAAAATAAACACAGCAATTCAGCCGTCAGTGACTGTTCTCACACTTGAACTGAAGGCAGAATCTTTCATTCTACCTGCACTTACTCCTGTCAGGCAAAGCTGCTATGGGAATGCCTACAACTGAGAGTCCCAAGCCAGATTCAGATGAGCTGGTATATTTAAACAGAATAATTTGGTGCTTACCTTTATACTGGTTCAAATCCCAGAAGTAATACAGCCATCCATGCCAGATGCAGCAAACAAGTTCTGGTAGGCCAGTGTAATATAGCAGGACTAGAAAGCCACCAAAGAGCTGCCATGTGCCTTCATCAGAAATGGAGATGTATCGGGTATCTGCTACCCAAAAAGTGTGATGCTTGGAATAACAGAAACATCAGAAGCACAACACAAGGCAGAGAGAACAGGATCTCACAGAGAAGGGTTTTGCAATGAGATGCCAGAGGATATGTTTAGACTCTATTTCCATGAGAAAAGAGTGACACAGATCAGATTAGTGTTTGCATACTCCGTGTTCATTGTCTGCCATTTCATCAAAGCCTACATAGGCGAGGAATGACCGCATCTGAAGGTGAGGCATGACCTTTTCTTGAAAATAAGGCATAACAGCTGAATTTGGAAGTCAGTGACCCAAAGCCCCTATAGTGCTCTGCTCATACCTACCAACACTTTTCAACCATAGAGCAAATCAGTGCATAAGAACTGAATGCAACAGAACTGGAAAGGTATGAGAAAATTAGCATTAGGTCCACTGAGGTAAGAAGGCTCTGTCCATAGAAAGTTAAGAGAAAAGCAAAGGTCAAAGAACCATGTCACTTCAAAACACCTCATGCACAGGAAGGCAGCAGATTTGAAACGGATCAAGTGACATTGCAGCATGAGAGAAAAGTGATCTCAGACACTAAAAAATCCATGTACGTAGCAGAAGTCTTCTTTCCAGCTTTTGTAGCCAGTTATACATTTTAGAACCATTTTAACTGACATAATGTTTGTATGTCAATTCAAAACTAATTTATAAATATATCTTATTCATCAGCTTTTATTCCCTTAAGAGTTTAGAAACAATAATTAACTATAATAGTTACCATACCCCTTTGGCTAGATGTAGTAAGTCGAGATATTAAAAAGTGCTCCCAGAGAACCTTTCTGAAAATATTATCTGAAGTATAATTGCAATAGAATACAGAAGAAAGCCAGCTGTAACAGGTTGTGCTCTACTTATGCTATATAGTTCTCCCATACGTAAACCAGTCAATATAACTCATTGAATTAGAATAATTTAAAACAAAAATCAAATATTGTTACAGTAACACATAAAGGAATGCACAGTGTATTAGTTATCAATGCTTTATTATTGAAAACAAAATTGAA
This sequence comes from Lathamus discolor, assembly GCF_037157495.1. Taxonomy (NCBI): domain Eukaryota; kingdom Metazoa; phylum Chordata; class Aves; order Psittaciformes; family Psittacidae; genus Lathamus; species Lathamus discolor. The sequence continues at coordinate 45,947,405 of NC_088884.1, read as the reverse complement.
ATTCTCTTATCTAGCACATAAACAATTACTTCTACAAAAAGGAAAGCCTACAAATCTGATAATTTATACAAAGAACAGTTTCTCAAAAAATAAAATTTTAATTTAGTAAACTTGTTTTGTGCTCTTTTTTCTTTTTTTAGCACTGTCTGCAATAATCCACCATAAATCCCTGAGCAGAGAGACATATTTTAAACATGTTTTAAATTTATCCGAAAAGAAGAAAGTTATCAAGCCCAGACCTGTATTAAAAAAATGTATTTTCAGGGACATTCTTGTTAAATTTACGCTAGTCCTTTTTTCTTTTTTCTTTTTTTTAAAGAATCAAACAAAACCAGTTATCAAGGTAAGCATGACACTGTATCACAGGAGTGCTCCCCTTTTCCCCCTTCTGTGAAATGAATAAAAATTACTAAACAAGAATGAGTACAAGTTGAAGGAGACAAATAACATAGTGAATGGTTAAGACCAAGAAGCCATCAAAGTTCGATGGCTGTTGAGCAAATGAAGCTGTAGGATACCACAGTTTTATATTGAGTTCAGTTATAGCAACTATCTAATTTATTTCTATACTTCCAGAAAGTGAGTAAAGCAGGAGAATAAGTTCAAGCTACCGCTGTATTCTAACACTGGTTTCAATAATAAAGTAGAAATTCAACTCTTGAACCTTCAACAATTTTGATTTTCCAGCCATAACACTATTTGAGAAAAGCCTGACACACTCTACGAAACCAAACAATCTTGCCCCTCTGGCCCTTTTGGTAGGCCAGTTGTAAACTTAGCAATGTACGGTATTTCAGAGAGCAAGACGAAATAAAAGGAAACACACACTACTACATTCTTTTACTATACTGACTTTGAAACAGCTACTCCCCAATCTATTTCCATACAGATTTAAAATCCAAGTGTATGATGGGGAGAATGACTAAGAAGGTAGAGTGTAACTCAAGTGTCCCCTTTCCTGTTATGTACACACACTAACCACAGAAGTTGCAAGGAAAAACAAACAAAAAAAAGAAATAGCAACACTTACAGACGGTTGTGTTAATGGCAGGTAACGTTGCTGCAGTCAAGTAATAAATAAATAAATACAGCAAAGTATCCTTCTCTACAGTTTTGTTGGAATGGTGCTCAATAGTTAAAAAGCAAACTGAAAAACCCCAAACCACTTCTTGGTAATAAAGAGATTTTAACAGAAGATCCTGGAGAAGCTTCAGTTCAAGGTGTTCTACCACTTTAACATTATCTCTACCATTATGAGAACACTGAAGCAGATACCAATAGGTAATTAAATGAAAGAGTAAATTTTTGTACAAGCAATAATACTTATTCCAAAGAAAGAAAGCAGTTAACAAATGGCCTGGGGAAAAAAAAAATTACTAAAGCTTAAATATGCTGCAATTTAAAATAAATTATTTTAACATTTAAAAACTGAAGACTAAACCAGTAACTAGGCCAAATAATTCTGAAACAGAAATAAACTGAACCTCACCAAAAGCATATTTAGATATTCGACAGCTCTGGTGCTAGTACACATGTCAGAATATAAACAGAATGCTTATATTTAGTTAGAATCTAAATAGGTAATATTTTTTAAAACACCACCACTGTGAAAAATAACTGGCAACCACCTTTACAATTTTCTCTTGAGCTACACTGTTTTAAGCATGATCTAATCCAGTCCCTTCACTTATTTGCTAGCCTCACTAATTTATAACGTTCCCTTTTCTCAGAGTTGCTCATGAAGTCTCAACTACAGCATATCCAAGCACTAATATTTTCAAATCTCACTTGGCTGAGTTACTGCAAAAATACTGTAAGGACAGTCCAGTTTAAAGTTGGTCTTATCAGACAGCAATGTAGAGAGAGTCAAACACATTGCTCTATAATACCTTTTTCTTTTTCCTTAAGATGATCACACTCTTGATATCAGGGCAAACATCAGTCTTGCTTGTATTGCTAAACCACACTTCTGGACTTTTGTGTTAGTTTATTTTTACCACTCTGCATACACAGCTAATGTAGAATATGGGTGGTTCCTTGCTCATTCTGTCTAGCACACAGCCATTTGACCGTGTATCTCAAGAAAAGTGCATTAAAACTTAACAAGCTGAAATAATATGCATATTCTCAGCAAACAATTTTGAATGCTGTCATCTAATCACAAATGACATGTTTGAAAAAAAAATTACCATATGAGCTGTGAAATTAGTAAGCAAGTGGTTCTAAAGTGAGATACAGCAGTATTAAGACAAACTGCAAACACACTGGATTTAGTATACATTTTAATGAGTTACAGTATCAGCAAAACACTTTAACCTACCCTTACCACTTTTACTCCCATGTGGCTTAGTGTATACTGTACAATCTTCCCTTAATACTTTTATGACAGTATACATTTCAAGTACCCACCCAAAAGTGAGCAATGTGGGATTTGCAATGATTTATCAAATATGCCAAAACACCTTCTGTCAAGTGCTATGGTTCTAAATATTTTTGTGGGGTAACAAGTCCTTCATGAATATCTCAAAAGTCTCCTTTTTTCTATTTATCTAGCAAAAAAACTTATGCCAAAAAGCAGAATAGCTTCTCCTAGCAGCAATTAAGACCTCTGATCTTTGCAGTTAAGTCCAATGAGTTCTCTGATCCAACAACTGTGTGGAAGTTCTAATTTGTGGTTTTAATCAGTTTAAGATAAAAAAAAGTTCAGAGTTTTCATCATCATATTTTGGATGTCTTCAAACCTTGTTTCTCCATGATATTCCACAATTTGCGAAGATTAGACTGAGTGATGACATCATCAGGTTTAAGTTGAAGAGCACGGAGGTAGTTTTCTTCAGCCTCTTTCAGTTTACCATTCAGATGGAGAATGGCTCCAAGATTCATCAGGGCAGCTGGATACTGGTACAAAAAAATGGATGGAGAAATATTAGGAATATTTTCAATTTTTCTTTTCAGACAATCTTCTTCCACTTAAACAAATTATTCCCTTATGTTTGTAGACTTTTCATGGAGCAGTTTAGCAATTTAAGCAAATAGAGATAACAAGAAAAAGTTTCTGAACAGCTGCTGTATACTTTGTGCTTTAAACAGGTCAAGCTCTGGTGTCTACAGGCATAGACTTCTCTCTTTAATGAGGAAACACAGAACTCATAAAGCTTTACATGTGGTAATGTAGGCATAGCACAGTTTCCAAGAGAAAATTAAAGTGATCCAAGAGTGGATTAAAGACAGGAATTTAATTTTAATTCAACCCATTGCCAATAAAGAGTTTATAATCGTTGGGAATAGTTAACACATTGGAACTCATCCCTTTTCTTTCTTTGTCTTAATTACAACTAGTAGAAAATACAATCTGTTCTCAGATTGTAAGGATGTTCAGGGGTTCTAGGATATCCATTTAGATTCAGGCTGTAGCAATTATTTCTTAATGAATGAATAAAATGAACAGTGTTGGAAACACATGCTACTTTAGTAAAAAAGAAGTGAAAAATTCAGAACAAATCCATTAAAAAGCTCCTTATGTTACTAGCAATTTTTCCATCTTTAGCTAAGACAAAACATTTGTTTTTATATTTTCACCTTTAAATTATTCCATTATGAAATAATAGGATGTTCATGATAATTAAACACGCCTGGTTACTGGAGTTAACAAATATTACAAGGGCAGAAAAGCAGATATATGAAGCTGAAGAGAACAGTCTAACCTACCTTTTTTCAACTACCTAAGGTATTCACATGCTATTGAGAGCACAGGAAAGGCATTTGCAAAACCAGTACCTTTCATTTCAAAGAAAACAGGAAAAAAACTACACAAAGTTCAATGCGGTTTTCCCTCTCACGTCGTTTCCAATAAGCTTCAGGAACACTCACTTTTGAAATCACATACTTCAGCCTGAGAAGATAAGTGTTTCAAGGCACCACTCACCAATGATCAAAACACAATACTCAAACGTGAACCCACATGGAAACTCAGCTTCTGACTACTGTGTGTGGGTGTTGCTATGCTTTAGAGGCCCTTCAGTGACAATAACTTCAGGAAAATATGGTATGTAGAAGGCCAATAAAAAATGCACTAGAGTTGGTCTCCCAGACTCATGAGGTAATGGGAAGTCATTCGGATAAGTAAGACTTGTTCCAACCTCTCCACTAGCAAGTTAAACTCATTACTCTTATCCTTCTGAAAAAAAAACCCAAAACCCCTCCAAACAAACAAACATAAAAAAAAAAAAAAACCACAAAAAAACCCCACCAGAAAACCCCCAAACCACATAATTCTTGAATTTTTGTGTCTAAAACCTAAATTTTGTGGTGGAAATGTTGTTCAGAAAATTCTCTAGTTTTGTAAATTTTATTTCCTACAAATATTTCTCTTTTTATTCAGCTTTCATCCTGCTTCTTTTCAGCTATTAACACAAGTATCACAAAAATTCATAAAAAACTGCAACACACCATATTTTCAGAACACATGGCTTTCCAGAGTTTCAAAATTAAGCAAAAAAAAAAGAGTTCAGCCCTCCCTACTGTAAACATCATAATGCGAATACAGTAGAATGTGAAGTTGTTATTTTTAGATTTATTTTGCTTTGCCCTGACAGATTATTTCCACCACCCCTAAGTCAGTTACTTTGTTCTACTAAAAATAAAATGAAACAAAATGTCTTCCTGGATTTTATACAGTTTTCCCAATCAAATACTCTCTAAGATTTCCTCTTCAGTCATATTCTGTATAGGGAAGTAAAAGTAAGCCCATGGGATGTAATCTTTGCTATGGACTGCATATTGTCTCCATCTTTGTAATACCAGTCTCACATACTATTTTATAAATGGAATAATACGCTCTTTTATTACAGATGTCCTGGCTGTTAATTGAAGTGATGTAATTGAAGAATGACTGGAAAACAGCTCCAGTGTATATGGATGACTATATATCCACACATTTTATTTAATAATTTATTTGTAGACAAGATTATTTGAGAGAATTTTCTCAAATCATGAGTAGGATGGTCCGTTCCCACTAACTGTGCTCTTTATCTGTCTCATTAGTTTACGAATCATACAGCTTTTTTGAAAAGCACAATAATTTGTCTTCCCACTTGTTATATAACTGTGCATATGTTTGCATCTAGACAAAGCTTACAATGGGGAAGTATTAAAAAGCCTTAAACCTAGAAAAACTCACTTTAAATAAGACAGAAGTTAAAATCTGCTCAGGGTTAATTCTACAACATCCACAAACTTATTGTGTGGGAAGTAACACAGTTGTCTCATGTGGCTTCCAGAATTCCTCTCCATTTCCTCCACAACCCCCTGAAAATGTGGTATATGGTACTAATCAAATACTCTAAAGAACGTCATATACATAAGACTATATGCCTAGCTAAGAAAACTCTTCTGCCATCATGTCTTTAATTCAATATATAATTTCACTAGCCCATGCAACAAATACATCTAGAAAAAGAACCAAATCCACGCCTTTTGAGCAAACATGAAATTTTCCAGTTTCTACACATCATTCCCAATTTCCTGGAGACACAAAAAATTTTAGGCTGTTAATACTCTAAACAAATATATCCTTGGACATGGGTAACTGAAAACTCATTTCAGGTACAGCTGAAAGCTTATTCCAAGTAAAGAAATGCACACAATTTCAGACACACTGCTCCCTAAGTTCCTAGGGTATCAGCCAGTCCAGTATCTATTGTAAAAGTCACAAGAATTTTGGGTGGCTGCTAGATTACACATCATTGCCATCGCTCCCTGACAGCTATAAATGATGGTCTGAGGACAAGACAGCAAGAGACATTTGCTACAGTTTTTCTTCACATATATTGTCTTTGATTAAAGACAGATGATAAAACTTTTCAGTATGTTAACAAAGGCAGTCGGCAGCTACCAGTGCAATAACATGGGACTTGTAGCACTGTATAACAAATGACACCACCTACTATTTCAGAGACTTGAAAGGAGAAACAGGCCTGCCTTCATTTCCTTTTGGAGACAGATGCTTTACATCAAAAAAAGCTGACTGGCATTTCTATTGGGGTTATAAATGCTGTCTTTTATGGTCTATTGGGAATTATTCCCTTTATTAGCATTTTTACCGTGGTGTGCATGTTTTCTTAGTGTTTTTGAGGGAGGCTTGGGGGAAGTGCGCATAGGGAGGAGGGGAGAAGAATAACAGAGTAGTTAATGAATAACAAAATAGCAAAAGGCATGCATTTAGCTGCCTGAGGTGTTTTCGGTTTAAATCAATGACAGTTCTTCTAAACTTTCTAAAATGACTTTATAAAAACCCTGTGAAAATTAAATGAGAGCCTTTGTTATGCAAACATTTTAATCTAAATTAAAGTCTTCTCTAAAATTACCGAACTATGGAATGTCCACATAATTAAAAATAATTCTGGGTAGTATTTCCAGATTAGACTGGGGTAAATGAGTACAGTACTGAATCCACAAATAGAATGAATCTTAGCGATACAGAAGATAAATTACTGGCTCCCCATGTAGCAAATGTCATATCAAAAGAATAGTCCCAAACAGACAAGAAGTTTACTCCTACATCTGCCTAAGAAGTTATAGAGAAAGAAAAAAAATACAAACACTTAACCTAGCTGAAAACACCTCTTCCATGTTTGTTAGATAAGTATGAACAAACAACATCCCAAACACAAGCAATGAAATCTGCAATTATTTTCCTCAATGTTCTGCTTACAGATGACTTCTTAGCTCAACACCACAGAGGCAGGGCAGCAGATTCTGAAAGTGCATTTTGTTGCTGCTGGGGTACTTATAAGGAAAAACATGCAAATTTTTATTCCAGTAGAATCACGAGTGCAAGCTACTTCTCAGTCATTTTAAAAGGTCACTGAAAAGATGTTGCTAATATTCATCTTGCTCTTAATGAATTACTGCAGTGCATGATCTTGTAGATGTTTGAAAACAACCTCAGGACTGTTTAATGAATACTGTAATAAGCATGGCCAACCCATTCAAAACACAGAGGCTGTGTTTGATTTTAAAACAGTGCAATTAAGGACACTTGTGTTTTTAAGGGTTCCTGTTGAAAAGCTCATACTTAAAGACAGAAAATGTATCCACATGTGAATATTTCATCCCAGTATTTTTAGTTAAATATGCGTGAAGAATTCAGATATTTCTCTCTGATAACTGAAGATACATTGGAGGTACAGTGACTGAGTAGTGAAGCAGCAGAATATTAGTTGTAGCATGTGGGCTGCTTCATCTTATCAGTGACCATGAGATAACATGCTGTCATGCCTTTTTTTCCTCCTATAGTGATAGCAAGAATTTTGACTTGAACTTTTATTACTTGTGTTATTGCTGTAGCACAGCATAGTATTTTCTGAAGCAATCAAAATGTCAACAGCTCCTTTTTTATCGCTCAAGATAACTGTGGACAATACAATCGTTTCAGGGGTGGCACTTGCTTTCAAAAGACCTCACATCTGAGTAGAAACATGACCTAGGAGTTGCACCAAGATGTAAGCATACTACTTTTAAGCATGGGTTTGGGCCATGAAGGTAGAAGGAGAGGAAGGGTGAGGGACAAGATGGTTGCTGCCAACTGGATATTACTCTTCAGTGCAATTCATTGTCAACACTAAATTCAGCAGTGACACACAGACCTTTTCACAGGAGCGACCTAGTGTTGCCAGATAAGCCAAGTACCAGTTATTCCTTCCAGAGACTCATGTTTCCAGTTGGTCCTCTATGTTATAAGGCCTCCTAAGGACTTCAGTTTGCATATACTATGTTTGTTCCAAACAGCACATGAATCACAACTAAGACAATGATGTCAAGTAAGTTGGCTAAGATGACAAGAGTAAATTGTCTAGGAACTGATAACTTGATGGAAAAAGCATTCTGAAACAAGATGACAGGATGCGTGGCAAAATAGTACGGATCAGGGAGAATAAAAAAGCATAAAATTCAGAGCCGAGAGGGATTTCCTGTGTTAACAGCCCAGAGAGCAAAGCATTCAGTGCTGCTGGAAAACAACAAAAAAAGTCCCACCATCTTTGCAAAGTCTGAAAATGGAAGAATGCTCTGCATCTTTTCCCCTATGACAGTTAAGGACATCATTATTTAAATTGCAAGTCTACTCATGAACAATTTCAATAAGCAAGTTTTTGTGTTGACAGCTTTCAGCTTAAATAGTGAGTAGGGGAAATGGAGAGAAAAACATTCTCCTTTCAAGTATTAATTTGAATAAACATTGTGAAGAGCACAGTTTCCACAGTTGTATTAGTCAGATACGGACCTAAATGTCTGTTGCAAAGGTAGCCTGCATCCTGATCTAATTTCCTTAAGACTGACTAACATACTTAGCTATATAAATCAAATTAACAAGCCTAGGCTCAAGGGGAGAATGGATCCTTGGATTCAGTCATCATGTTTAAGAGATCTACATTGTTAACACTGATAGAGAACAATCTCAGTTATTATTTACTAACATGTCAATAAACAGAAAGAGACTTCATTTAGTACTCTACTCATATGTTGTTCACCAAACTATTATTCATGTCCAGGGGAGATGAACACCCTCCTGATAAAAACAAAACCAAACCAAAGCAAAACAAAAAAAAAAGAAGAAAGAAAAAAAAAAAACCCACATAAAAATAAGATCGGGAAAAAAAAAAAAGGTTTTGTTGGATACTGTTTCTCAAGTTCAGTATCAAGTTAAGATAATATACCACGTTAATAAGGCAGAACAGCAAAAGTTAATATGTGGCCACCTTAACAACTGATCGCCCCACAGAAATGTTAGGTCATGTACATTTTTTTTATTTTTAAAAATTATTATTTTACATTTAGACACTCTCATCTGGACATTCAAAGCAGATGACACTTTAACTTGACTGGTGAAGGAGAATAGATATAGAAAGTGTTTGTATGGATCTAATCTTATGTGCTTTCAAACGCCAAAGACTATGCTGCCTAAAATTGTAAACTACAGGATACGTACATTTAAAACCAGAAATTTAAGACTGAAGGAAGGGGTTTTATCATTTTACTTATGGCTGGCAGATGTAGGAGTTTTCATTCACAAGCATACCATGAAGTCATTCAGTTTTCTTGTAGATTTAGATATCAGCATGGTTAAGGAAACCCACAGCTGTAAATCAGTGAAGAGTTCTACTTGGCATGGGAAGGAAGCTTCAAGAGTCTACTTTGCTTCTCAAATTATCACATCAATAGGGGACATTTTTGCATCAATGTTCTCCGGTCAGTGGAGATTTTTTCCCTCAGCATCTTTTTCATCTTAACCTTCAGACACTGCTCAGAGTTTTAAAAACATGGTTATCCATAACCAAACAGGCATATATAGATACGTTACATCTTGCTGCTGAAAACCTACCACTGGCCTCTATATAAATTCAGAGTATATTGTTTTATATATCAGAAACAAAAGCATGCACTACAAATAGGGAAGGCTGCAGATCATAACATCAGATTAAAACGTCCCACAAAAATGTACATACATTTGTTATTTCTGTGTTTCTAGAGTTTTTCTCCCATTGCCATGGATCAATTGCTTTGATTTATGCTTAAAAATCTTCTTAGTAATCACTTTCAGTTTATACAAAAAATGTGATAGACATTTTTAGATAACATACTTGTATTACCACAATAAAAGCTAAACAGGAACATACGTTATGAGTATTTAATATTATGGCTATATTTAAAAAAAAAATAAACATTTTCCAGGAGTCAGTGTTTCTAATTAAGCTTCTTAGGTTTCCAGCTCAAATGTTGTCATTAGTATATGATAGGATAATCTTATCCAATATTCCTACCACTTCAGGATTTCGTTAAAAAAATCTTCAAATTACTTAAATTTTGTTTATAGAAATTCAACTGTGCTCTGATGTCTGCAATTTGATAATTTTACTATATAGCTATGATTATGGTATAAAACATTTAACAACTTCTTTACCTTATCTAACACTGGCATGCTGCATGCTAATTAGGAAGTCTACTCCCAGCAAGTGAGAAACTTGCTGAATAGAAATGGCATCTGTATTATCATACAAACAGAAATTGCTCAGAATCTTTCACTTACAGAATTTTGTTGTATTAAGAAAGAGTTCTTAGAAATTAAATTCAATTTGTGAGTAAATGCATTTTTGCACGAACTTGCTTTCTATATTTTGGAAACCAGAAAAGTAAATGGCTTTGTGTTACTGCCTAAAGATAAACCCCAACTTTAATTTAAAAGAAATGCAAAGTCTTAAAAGAAAAAGGAATATATTCTACTTTGCCCAGCAGCACACATGCAGGGTGATAAGAATAGCTGTCCATATTAACACAATCAAAACTGTCTAATCTGCACAGAAAACTCTGATTTAAAGATTATCTGAGATTATAATCACAGAATTATATTCCCATTATATACTACTAGTATTAAAAAAAATGTTAATTTTTTTCAATCAAATAAATCGTCATTGGAAAATAGAAATGCCTGCCGAAAAAAAAAAAAAAATCATCATCTTTCTGGTTTGGCCCAGATACTGATCAAACAGATCAGTACCCAGAGAAGGTCGTGTAGCTTTTCAAAATGCTTGTCACAAGCATATGAAATATTGCATTAGAATTTCCTTTTTTTTGAGTAAAATAGCCAACTGCTGAATTTCAGAATGAAGAAATGCTCATTTCTAGCCTTAAAATTTTGTGAAGTTCTAATTAAGGAAATTTCAAAATAACATGTTTTACAGCTTTTTGACTCAAGAAGTTCAGATGAATGCCAAGTGTCAAACAGGGCTTTGCACCTTTGGCTGACAAATGTAGCCAGCTGAATCAAATGCTTGAGAACCAGATTAATATTGACACTACTGTAAGTTTTCCAAAACTATTTAGGCATTTATAGTTGTATGGTATAACTTTCAGACACATTGTGCAAATGATTATGCAACTTGAAATACTTGCTTTGAGCACAAAGAATGAGAATCTTGCTAATTTGTTCAAGGTTTATATCATGCACAATCACTATTAAGACAGCTCACACAAAAAGTGTGATGTTAGAGTATTACAGAAACAAGATAGAAAACACTAGAAGATTATGAGGCACTGCAGGATGTTTTAGGATGAACTTTAGCCTTCATTCTATCTCTCCATTGACATGCTTTCTTTTTCCTAGCTTGCCCTAGACAACAGAATCAATCTGTATGCCTCTATTGATAATAATTTCACTGGAAGGGAAGTACAACTGATGTCTATCACACAAAGTGATAAATTTTCCATAATAATATGGTTTATCAATATCTGACGGTATTTTCAAATTCGTCAAAAAATGCAACTTCAGCATGTTGAAATGCTACCAAGGCAATTTTGCAAATAAAACCTCTCTATAACTTTTTAAATAAATCACAAAACTCTTGAGAACATGTATCATTCAAGGAAACACATTTTAATTAGAGCAGACACAACTGAAAACACTTGAAAAAATCTTGTTACTAAAATTTTCTTTTCTGAAATTTTTGCATATAAACCTTAAAATATTCATGTATCAATTTTTCCTTTCCCTTTGTCCTTTTTGATCTGCCTCCTATCACTTCCATGCTTGTTGCATACTGTAAAAAAGTTATGCCTACCCTCTGTCTTTGGTATACAAGATTATGACAGCAGCTGAGAAAAGAGGCACATGCTATTGGCCCTTTGCAAAATGTTGAATTACAGTACTCCACATAATTCATAAGAACTCACGCTCTACTTTTCAGCAGCCAATAGCCTGCAGGTGTTCCCTATACAGCATTTAGCAATTAAATCTACAGTACATATTAAAACTACCAACTTCCAAAGTAGGTCAAGGATTTATTTTTGACTCCTGTAGCTTACAAATTTTAAGGCTGTCATTCTAAAATCTCGTCTTCTAATAGCAAGACTACTGGGCACTAACTGCTTGCTAGGCTTTTACAGGGTTGTGAGTTGTAAAAAAACATACTTTCTGCTAGGGCAGCCTTATTTACCACCTCTGATAAGTGACAACATATTTACACTGTTTTCTATCAATATCAACAACAGCAAGACAAGTTCAGTGGTAGACCTACACAACCCATTCTGAAAGGTTGCATTTCATACCAAATATGCTGATGACTTTATCAAACAGAAGCTTTCTGTATTCTTCAAACTATGTCTTTAAGATATGGACACACAAAGCAACAGTGTGAACAATATTTTCCATTTTAAAAAGCTTTAATTAATTATTTCTGAAGGCACAAGAGGAAAACTAGTATTTACAGCACTAGCTCCAAGAAATCAAAGTTCAATTCCCATCTCCAAAATGTGATGTCAAAAATTACTCAGTGAAACCAGACACTTGCTCCAAACTGCTCTAGAAACATCCTTCCCTGACTGGAGCAAACTACCATCCAGGGTCAACTAGAATTGCTATGCAGTTCTGTGGTCAGAGGATACCTCAGTTTAATTTTCCTTCTCATTATATGTTTTCATTACACATACCACCCATTCTATATGAACACCACAGACTCCTATTGAAATTAACTTCCGGTCCAACCTACCAGGAATATTTTTGTTAGAGCTCATTTTTTCCCTCAAATCAAAGGCTTTGCCTCCTGTGCAATTTAGAATCATAGAATAATAGAATAGTCAGGGATGGAAAGGACCTTAAGATCATCTAGTTCCAGCCCCCCTGCCAAGGGCAGGGACACCTCACACTAAACCATCTCACCCAAGGCTTTGTCCAACCTGGCCTTGAACACCGCCAGAGATGGAGCATTCACAGCTTCCTGGGGCAACCCATTCCAGTGCCTCAACACACTTACAGTAAAGAACTTCCTCCGTATAACCAATCTAAACTTCCCCTGTTTAAGTTTTAACCCATTACCCCTTGTCCTGTCACTACAGTCCTTAATGAAGAGTCCTTCCCCAGCATCCCTATAGGCCCCCTTCAGATACAGGAAGGCTGCTATGAGGTCCCTACGCAGCCTTCTCTTCTCCAGGCTGAACAGCCCCAACTTCCTCAGCCTGTCTTCATACGGGAGGTGCTCCAGTCCCCTGATCATCCTCGTGGCCCTCCTCTGGACTTGTTCCAGCAGTTCCATGTCCTTTTTATGTTGAGGACACCAGAACTGCACACAATACTCCAGGTGAGGTCTCACAAGAGCAGAGTAGAGGGGCAGGATCACCTCTTTCGCCCTGCTGGTCACGCTCCTTTTGATGTAGCCCAACATACAGTTGGCTTTCTGGGCTGCGAGCGCACACTGCTGGCTCATGTTCATTTTCTCATTGACCAGCACCCTCAAGTCCTTCTCTGCAGGGCTGCTCTGAACCTCTTCTCTGCCCAATCTGTAGCTGTGCCTGGGATTGCTCCGACCCAGGTGTAGGACCTTGCACTTGTCATGGTTGAACTTCATAAGGTTGGCATCAGCGCACCTCACAAGCGTATGTCGAGGTCCCTCTGGATGGCATACTTTCCCTTCAGCGTATCAACTGTACCACACAGCTTGGTGTCATCAGCAAACTTGCTGAGGGCGCACTCAATCCCACTGTCCATGTCACCGACAAAGATGTTGAACAAGACCGGTCCCAACACTGATCCCTGAGGGACACCACTCATTAACTGGTCTCCAGCCGGACATTGAGCCATCGACCACAACTCTTTGTGCGTGGCCATCCAGCCAGTTCTTTATCCACCGAGTGGTCCATCCATCAAATTGATGTCTCTCCAATTTAGAGACAAGGATGTCGTGTGGGACAGTGTCAAACGCTTTGCACAAGTCCAGGTAGATGACATCATCTGCTCTGCCCTTGTCCATCAGTTCCATAGCCCCATCATAGAAGGCCACTAAATTGGTCAGGCAGGATGTCCCCTTAGTGAAGCCATGATGGCTGTCACCAAGCACCTTGTTGTTTTTCATGTGCCTTAGCATGCCTTCCAGGAGAATGTGCTCCAAGATTTTGCCAGGCAGAGAGGTGAGACTGACTGGGTCTTCCATTTTCCCCTTCTTGAAAATGGGGGTTATATTTCCCTTTTTCCAGTCGTTGGGAACTTCGCCTGACTGCCATGATTTTTCAAATATGATGGACAGTGACTTAGCAACTTCATTCGTCAGTAACTTCATTCCATAATCCCTGTTTAGAAAGCATTTTTTTCCCTCTGTTATGGGTAAAAAATCCAATTTGTCAACTCATCAGCAAAAAACTCCATCAAGGCAGCTACCAGAACATAATTTTTCAGATATAATTCGTGAAGGATCACAAACTGATATTTCAAAAGTGACAAAAAATGAGTCTGATAATTTAAAGGGTATTTAAATTCCATCAGGATGTGAAGAAATGAAGTAGAGGTACTGAGCTACAATAAAACTCCAAGTAACTCCACCATGAATATATCAATCATTTACCCCATGGAATCTAAGAGACATACAGAAAACCTTTATATGGAATTTAGTTTAGCATTTTATTGTGGATTTTCATTTTTACTGTTGTTGTTTTATTGAAAAAAAATTCAATTTTCTTTCACACTCTAACTGTTTTTGGTGAGTTTGAAGCAGCCAGATGCTGAGGCAACCGGCACTGTTACAAACCATAATGTCACATTAAAGTTACTTACTGATAGAGAAAGACAATCTTTACTGGAGCACCTGAAAAATTAAAACTGCCTCAGCTCAGTAACAGAGCTGTTCATTAAATGAACACATGTTCAGAAGGGTGGGTACACTTGAATGTATATTTGCTCTCTAGGAAAACTAACTGTCGTAAATAGAATCATGTAAATGCAATATACAAGCTGACCAACATACTGTGGTTCAGAATGCCTCAACAAAAAGGGACTATTCCTCGGGGGAGATGGAAAGCCACCCATCCCCTCCTCACAGCATCTTCTCATTAGCAGACATTTGAACTCCAGACTGTAAGTTTCCCAAGGGAAAAATACATTCAAACTGGCACTGAGTTTACTTTTAGACATTCCAAGAAAATTACTTCAGCCAGACACACACTACCCATCCACTTCCTTGCAGTCTGCAAACATATCATTCTTCTCAGGCAGATCTCAAACCAAAACTAGGCTTATTGTGGGGTGGTTTTCCTCTAATTACCTACATACACCCAAAGGTGTGGGAGGGTGGGAGAATACCAGCTGCATCAAAACCATCTTGTGAAACAGAAGTGTAAGTCCTTCAGAAGTCGTGGGGGGAAAAAAAGTAATACCCACAACTAAAAATCATTCTGAGAATAAGAAATACACCAGAATCATAGATTGGGAAGAAAATTAGTAAGTTAGTTATTGTAAAACATCCTAATGAGAATGGACTTTGCTGGGTTTATTTAATGAGTATTAAGAATGCTTCCTTATCATTTCTAATTGTATAATAAATTCCTTGCATTGTTTCCAGAGTTAGCGCCAGAATGCTCTATTAGGAAAAAACTTGCTGGATTCTCTTTTAATTGAGTTCAGATGGTTTAATTTCTGAAATGCTAATGTACTGCTGTGAGTTCCACATTTCATGGCACTTTAGTTTTGATTGACACTGAGGGCTACTTTTACAAGGCAAAGCCAATCTTGCTCTCTCCAGGAATTGATGCAGGCAGCATAGTACCCCCTGCAATATTCATATCAGACTGTGAATCACAATCAAGTGCATAGGTTTACCCATGATACATCATCCTCACTTCCACAATTTCAGCAGAGACTGCATCTTTACAAACTACTGCTTCCCATTATCTCAAAGCTTAATGATTCTTTTTATTTAACTTAGTAGTACAAATCTAGACTGTGACTTCCTATTAATTAGTTTTGCAAACCTATTCCTTTAATTATTCAGTAAATAAACATAATAATTTAGTACGAGCGAAACTGTTGCACAGGTATTTTCATACTAAAAAATAGTATAAAATAACAGAATAAAAAAGTTATTTGTTTACTAAGATGCAGATGAAAACCACTGGAATGCTAGATGAAACAAATCAGCACTCTAAGAGACAGGCCTAGATAACATCACGTTCTTTTTTCTGCAAATAATTTTGACGGCGGACTGAACATACCTATATATCAGATAAAGACTTCAGATCTGCATAATGAAAATGCATGTAAAAATCAGAAAAAGAAATGTGAAGACATTGACTTCTAGACAAGTTAACTGAGGTGCAGTCCCACAAAATTTCTGAATCAAGGTCTTGACAATAAAGTAGCTCAAATATTATTTGGTATGAGATTTTCTTCTCTTTATAGAATTTCTGACCTATCTATTGAGAATTACAGTCATTTGATGGGATTGAAAGAACGGTGTTCTGTTTCTATGTAGGTGCCTGGACAGAGAACAGAACCTGTAACTTAACACTTGGGTGATTAAATTCTTAGGAAACATCACTGCAATAATAAGAAACATGCATTATTTTTGTGGAAACACGGTCTTTTACCTTTTGGAGATGTAGTCACATAAACATTTCTAACACTGTGGGCAACAGCGCCTACAATGGAAAATGGCATAAAGCAAAATAGTCTGGGGTATTTTTTTTTTTTTCTGAAGAAAAGACTTTATTAGCAGCTTGAAGCAGCACAAGGGATTGCCACCAGACATACTTATGTCCTAAGTGAATAACGTAGAATCAGTTTCTTTCTCTCGTATTACATGTTAAGCATGAAATTACTTGTTCAACAATTCTTGCTAAGAGTAATTGATGATTTAATGCAGATCTAAAGGTTAATTAAATTAGAAAAGACGAGTTAGTACGTAGTTGCTTATTTCCAACATTTGTTTCCCCCCTTAAAGAAACGCATGTCCATACATTCTACAGTTCATGAAGATGGATGACTCAGAAAATACATTATGCCAATAATTAGACTGTAGAAGGAGTAATATTTATGGAAAATTTGTAAACATTTCCATAGTTGAAAGCGAAATGAAAAGCATTCCAAATTGCCATGACAACGAGTTTGTGGCTTACTTTGCCAAGCATGTCTGGGTATGCAGCTTATGCCTGAAAAACTTTATGCTAAGAAACATTTATAGCTGCTCACAGAATTTTACTGGAAGAAATCTGGAACTACATACAGGAGAAACAGAAGCAACTCTAAACAGTGAATGCTACTGCAATGCAATAGCTAAGTTAGCAGAAAAAACTCAAATGTATTTTCATTTCAGTCATTTAGGACTTGAATAGACAAAATACTTATGTATTGATTAGGATATCAATGTGCAATGAATTATTTTAGATGGAAATAAACAGCAACATAAAGGACTTTTATTTCTATGACAAAATTACCAATTACACTGGGTGAGCCAATCGGTCTCAGATATTTGCATAGTTAAATGCTTGTATAATCAGAAGAGTAGAAATGAACTCCCCATAATCTAACTTTCACAAAACTGAAGCTGAGAACTGTAATGACATGCTTTCCAACTTTCTCCTATGCATCTTACAGAAAGATGGATTACAGTATCAAGAAGCAGATTAAAGTATTCTATAATCACCAAAAAGCACATTCAGTCTTCGCTTTTTCTGAACCGCTACAATGCATGAGAAAGCACATGTAGAGTTTTCCAGGGTAAGGCTATAAATATTCACATGCATTTCCCAAAGGAAATTCAGTGTTTTCCACAGCTGAATAAATCAGTTTTCAAATTATACAACTCATCCTGATACCATGCTTCAGTATTATAGTTAAATATTCCCATTCCAATAGCCTTCTTTCTTTCTCCCCTGCTGAAGATCGGGGATGGGAAATGCTATATGGGGTTTTTTGTTTGTTTTGTCTGTTGTTTTTTTCAAGGTGGGAGGCACTAATCTCTCCTGAAGTAGAAATACTTTAAGATTCAAAACAACAGCCTATACACAAGCCTGCCTTGAAGCTGACAACTGTATATGGCTAAAAACCTAGATGTATATTTAAAATATTTTGGAGGACCACGAACAAATATAATTGCAAATATAGAAATAGCTTTTTGTTCAAAAGAATAAACACAGTTTTCTCTAATTGGCTGGAGAGAGAAAAAGATCTGCCTTGCACTTAGCCCCAGACAAGAAGGATGAATCTATAGGGACCTAGAAGGGGTGAATCAACAACAACAACAACAGCAACAAAAGAAAATAGAGCTAGAGCCCAAAGTAGATTTATAAAGCTTTCCTGCTCAGGAAGGGCAAAGAGAGTTCATGCATGGATAAATTTACATGGAGAAGTGTTGCTATTTCTGTGATAACACTGAAAAGTCTTTCTACCTGAAATGAAGGGCACCTTGCATTCAGTTAATATTAATTTTCTTTAATTTCTCCATTCTGCACAACCTTTAAGCTAGGTCAGCCTTCTTCTAGGCAGGATGAAAAATGTTACAGCTATTCTGATATCAAATCTTAGAGTGTCTTTTATTGCCTGTCAATGGGGAAATTCAACCCAATTTACAGTAACCCAGAAAGTGCTCTCTCATCCTTTCGAGATCAGAGAATGGTGTACTCTTTTCTCTAAGGGCCTTTCACTGTCTCCTCTCCCAGTGGAGCAGCATCGTGCCTAAGACTCCCATCCCTGTATCTGTCTGAAATCAGACTATTAAAAGTATGCTATCTGAAAATACAGTTCACATCAGTCATACCTATCTTCTTATTAGGAAGCCGCAGTGTACCCTTTTTAGTTGCTAAAAGTCCTGCATGCCCTATAACAATTGGTTTAATCTTTAGGAAGTAATAGAGCAGGAAGAAAGGAAGAACTGGATCCTGGGGAGTTTTCTTATTTCTCACACCTTCACCAAGAGAAAAGAAAGGAGGTATTTTCAGGAGGCCAAGAGTGTTGCTCGGCTGGAAGGAATCCACTACCGTTCATATCATTGAGGCGGAAAGTTTGGCACACTTGAGAGGAAGCCTTGAACAATGCGAGGCTTAGCAGCAGCTCATGCTGGTAGTGGGAAGCTGGACGGCCCTGACACAAGACAGGAGAAGCTGGGAGCTGCTCAGAAGGCAGGCAGGCAACTCAACTGGGTTTGGGTAACAGAGAATAGGTAGACCTGTCCAAAAGAGCTGCAGGAACAAGAAACTCGTCGCTGTGAGGGGTCGGTGGTATTCCTGGAACAGTGTGAGGATGACATTAGATCCAGTGAAGCACGGAACTGTGCCAGTTTTTTGTCAATTGAGGATCAGCTTCAGACAATTTAAGAATTGCTGTTCACTCATCAGCAACAGAATTAACATAGCAGGAACTCTTAAAATTTTTATGAAAACTCTCCCTGGCAATAATAGCACATGACCTTAAAAAGTTGGCAAAATGCATTAAAGCTGTATCCCTTACAATTATTCCTAGCCTGGTAAAGCTACATGAGAAGAAAGTGAAATGGGGAAATTTGGCATAGAAACACCTAAGCAAAAAATATATAATAAAGCAGATCTTGGTTATATACATTTCAAGACCAAACCCAACATCCACTTTATTTTTTAGAGATGTATGTACTATCAGAAGTATATTAATTTTCAGAGGTCCTGTCATGAATAAAATCCATATATTGTTAACATTTTCCATAAGAAGGCACTGAAAGCATGTTATCTGTAAGGTGGCTATGAAAATACAATCAATTATCTGGAAATCACCAGAATTATTCTTTTAGCTGTTAAACAGCTTGAGGTATAGCTTATTGCAAGATTAGAGCCTTTGCAATAAAATCTGTATTCCAGCACTGGCGGGGGGGAATAAAAGAAGCACTTGTAGAAACTGCTTTTTAATATGATATTGTGTTAACTGATTACATAAACCCTTCAAGTCATGAAATGGTTTAGTAGCCCACATCATGATTAAACCATCTACTGGAAATTGTATTTATTTTGCTTATAGGTACATTTCTCTTTCCCCCTCATTCTATGTGTGTGTCTTTATGTATGTTGTTACAGTAAGACATTTAATCAAGCCCTTTTGAAGTGGTAGAGTGGAAACAGCTGTTTCTGACAATGTGCTGCTGACATGGGGTTTAAGGCTGTCATGAACTCCAGACTGCAAGCAGCACTAATATGTGGTTGGGATGGTAGTGACTTGCAGGTCACGGCACCTCCTTGAGGAATGCTTCTAAGCCAATCAGCTCAAGGTGGTGGCTCAAAGTCTTAAGGCTCTGGTGAGCTCTCTTTCATTTCATACTCTTGAGGTCATACTTCAAAGTGCCCTTTCTTCTCAAAGCCATTGGCCATATGTGGGGGTTCTAGAGCAGCTTTTTGAACATTGGTTGCTTCAAGTTCTGCGTTAAAAAATTAGAAATGCAGTTCTATTATACAAATGATGTCTTAAAAGTTGAATCAAAGCTGAAGCTTAAGTCAGTACCTCACATTCTTGTAAAGAATGCCAACTTAAAGAAAGCTTCTGGATGACTGATTTTTCCACAACAAGGTGAGCTTAAAGCTCATGTTTTAGAGTGCCTAACAACCCATTAAAACAATTTCCTGGTTTGTGAACATTACAAGTTGTAGGGCACCTAGAAACCATCTCTGAACACAGATTTTCCTCAGCAATACTCCCATTCAGAATAATTACTGCATAAAGGTCTTGCTGTCCAAAACACGCTATCATTCCTTCGTGCAGCTGAATTTATTAAAATTAGATTAATGTGATTAAGGCAAATCCAAGCCAACGCTGTTAGAACAAACACATATGTGCTTCTCACTGAGAAAGCTCTAATATGATTTTGTTTTGATCAAGGTAAACACACAATGTAGGAATGCATTTTTTTGAAAGTATCAAAAAAGATCCAGGGGCTAGGGGAAGATAATCTCTGCAGGTTATCTATAGAGTTGAAAAGAGAGTCCTGCAAGAAACGATTCATAGCAAATAAAAGTAGATTCCTTCTCCAAACTGATTCCTAGATGCCTCTCTCTCTCTCGGCTCTCCAGGGGAATGTCAACTCTTTGAAGCCTATTTGGAAATAAATAAACATAATCTTGAGAATGCTTGCTTCTTCACTGAAGACAAATGATTCCCATCTCTGCAGCAGCACTATATTCTACAGAAAGTACTGTTGATTTGAAATTTGACTGGAAATTACTTTCACAGAGGACAGATACACACCTCCTGCAAATAAGGCCAATCATGAACTTTATGAAGAGAACAACTACATCTCAATCTGGAATAATAATACTAGCCAGATTTGATCTTTCTTTGCACCCAAGCTGCATTTCAGCTGGTGCTGCTATTGTACCGAACTGTTTTAATTCCTTTATACTCTGCAGAATGAAGGTATATTCTAAAGCAAAGATGATGCTCAAGATGTGGACATACATTTTAACATACCTGCACTGTATTCAATTGTTCTTCTACTGGGTATAATTATTTACTGGTTTTTGCAAATATTTCATGCATTGTAATAAAGCTTTTCACAGAGAACAGAGTACTGGTATTTTCAGTATTTGTCAGTCCTCTCAGAATTAGTTCAATGAAGAATGAATCACACTCAATACTACAAAAATAAAATCTTTTTATATCTGCTTTCTTAAAAACAATGACTTGCTCATTTCAGAGAGGTTTCTCCTGTAAGGAAATACTATTTTCCTGGGGATGTTTTTAGCTTTCTTAGTCACAACTTTTATAAAAATGGATTAGTTGAATGAGAGTGACTCAGACTTAAAGGCATACTGGATGCTTACTGTTGTGCCCCTATCATGAGATACTGAAAAGAAGGTTTGCTTAGGAGATAAATGCAAGAGTGAAGACTGCTGTCTGGAAAAAAACACTGAAGCAGATAACTAAGTAGTTCTGAAAGCCATAACCCAGTTAGCCATTTAAACTGGACTTGGATGTAGAAAAGCTCAACAGAGCAGCTTCTAGATCCAAAGGGCTTCTACATCTGGGTGCAGGGGAGGAAGTATTGTGTATGAAGTGTTGCTTCATTCCAAAAACAAAAGGAACAGTTGAGAAACCAAAGAAAGGGAGGGATACAAGAGGAAAACAAAGCAAGGATGCTAAGAACAAAATTGTGTCATGAATGCTCAATGAACATACAAATTCACTAACAATCAGTAAAGGCCTGAGTTCACAGTATTACTAACATCTCTCGTTGCTGCTAAGGATGGATGTGGTTCTAAGAAACCTGATCAGTTGAAGATGTCCCTGCTCATTGCAAGGGGATTAGGCTAGATGACCTTTGAAGGTCCCCTTCCAATCCAAACTATTCTATGATTCTATGGTATTTTATGGTAGTGATACTAGAGATATTGCACAACATGTAATAATTGTAAAGAAAGTAATGCAAGAGCATGGATATCTGAGTTTTATTTCAGACTGCACTACCTGAAAATCTCTCAAGAGACAGGCACAGGTCTAATTCTTTAGAATAACTGAAAATTTAGTTGTCTTACTACAGTGTATAAGAAAGGAGTGAATAAGAAAGGAGTTGGTAACAGAAAAATGGATTTTCAACTTGGAATCTGGAAAAGTGACTGGGAAACCACAGGATGAAAAAATATCATGCTGAAAAAAAGCAGAGAGCCAGTTTACATGGGATCCTGATCAACAATTCCTTATTGCCAAGCACTGTAAGAGGGAAGGTTCTCGTTAAACAGATGCATTTAGCACTTAATTATTCTAGGAACAAGGCTGATCCACTGCACAGAATGAGACTTCAGCGCTGCCACAGTATTCTCACTGAGAGGGAATTTGGGAACACACCTCTTAGCCACTAACAGTAAACAGATGCACATCATATGGATATGTGTATATATATGGAACTGTATGTATGCATACATCATTACATTACGTCACATTCATACAACTATTATTTTGAATTATCTCCAAAGAAATCTTTCTAGATCATTAATAATGGATTAAAAATATATCATTAAATCCTTCAGCACTATATTTTGATTAAGGATATTTCTTTAGCATCTTGACTCACAGAATTTTGCTGAACCTTCATGTTTATAAAACAGCGAGAGGATACACAGGCTATATCCAAAATAAAAAAATTAACTATGGACATTTTCAAGCTGTGAGGATGGTTCTTACACAGCTCTGGAATGGGCCACTTGCAGTCTCTCAGACAGTACATGAGAACACTCCAAGAAGCCAGCTCGATCACCACTAGAGAATAGTCCTGGCCACATTTAATTTACCAGTGCAGATGTAGCAATGAAGCACATAGGATTTGACTAATTTGCATTCCACACTTCTTTGGAAAGGTGGGGAGATTCTGTCTTAACCGTATCTGCATCATATTGCTTGCTACCTAGAAAACTTCCAATGATGGCTTCTTTTCCTCCTGCTCTGAAACTATTATGGTAAATTTGAGAGCTAATAATAAGAGAAAAGATATGCATGACTACTTTTGGCTTTATTTTAATTCTTGAGAGATTGCTCTTGTACAGTCATCAGATGGTTGATGCTGGCAATGAAAACTAATACCTTTCCCACTCTGCATCATTAAAGTATTTTTAAATAGTCATGAACCATATGCATGCTATGCTTAACTAGAAACTTTATCATCCTGAACATAAAAGTGAAATTATCTCTCATGAGGCCACACTTGGAGTCCTGTGTGTAGTTCTGGTGTCCTCAACATAACAAGGTCATGAAGCTGCTAGAGCAAGTCCAGAGGAGGGCCACAAGGATGATCGGGGGCTGGAACACCTCCTGTACAAAGACAGGCTGAGAAAGTTGGGGCTGTTCAGCCTGGAGAAGAGAAGGCTGCGTGGGGACCTCATAGCAGCCTTCCAGTATCTGAAGGGGGGCTACAGGGGTGCTGGGGAGGGACTCTTCATTAAGGACTGTAGTGAGAGGACAAGGGGTAGTGGGTTAAAACTTAAACAGAGGAAGTTCTGGTTAGATATAAGGAAGAAATTCTTTACTGGGAGGGTGGTGAGGCACTGGAATGGGTTGCCCGAAGAAGTGGTAAATGCTTCATCCCTTACAGTGTTCAAGGCCAGGCTGGACAGAGCCTTGGGCAACATAGTCTGTGGTGAGGTGTCCCTGCTCATGGCAGGGGGGTTGGAACTAGATGATCTTAAGGTCCTTTCCAACCCTAACTATTCTCTGATTCTGTGATTTGTAAAGAAAGCTGAAGCAGTTCTTACTTATTAGATTTTTACTTAAACTAATCAAAATTAAATGCAAGTTTCTCTAATAAACTGTTCTGATGGTCCCATCCAGCAAAGAGGATACTTAAGTCTTAACATGTAAAACTTGGCAGCAATACCTAGAAATACCTAATTTTAATTGTACCACTGCTATCACATAGAAACCCTCAGTCATTTCCAAAGCTCTCTGAGAAACCTCATACATATAATAATTTATGACTTTACACAAATACCAGAAACTCAGAAATACATTCAAAGATTTTTGAGAGTACAATGAACCACAGAAAAGAGAAGAGGAACTGTACCAACTTTCAGGCAACTGAGGGAATTCGTTCAACATAAGGGCATCCATGCAGAAAAAAACACCAAAATTCTTGCATCTGAAAGCATATGGAGTCACAAAGTCTAACTTGTTATTTCACAAAGTATGAACTAAAGAAATACACAGATTTTCTGAGTTTTGGTTTTGGTTAGTTTGGTTTTTTTTTTTTTTTTTTATTTTTTTAAAAGATGGTGTAAAAGTGTGTAATTTCATACAAACAATTATTTTTATTTTGGGTTATGGGGATTATATTTCGTTAGCTTATTTTGAGTCTTGGCTGGTGTTGCTTTTAATTCTCAGCTCTGAAAACTTTCATTTTAAGCCTGCTATTTTTTAACGTTTTTCCTTTTTCACTTGACTGAAATCGTTAATTTGCATCCTCAAATTTGGCACTATAGATTTCTGAGACAGGAATGTGTTCTACATTTGATTTATTGCATAGACAAAGTATCAGGTATTTGAAATAAATTTTGCCCCATTTATATTCATGAATATTTTTTCTCAAAATGGAAGGTAATTGAAAAGAAATATAACACTGAGTAAAAAATTGTAAAAAGAAAATATTTTATTTCTTTAGTTCCTGATGCAATAAAATTGGAAATAAGCTTTTCTTTTTAAAAAGGGTCTGTCACATATTTCTGCTTCAAGCAATAAGATTTTCTTTGCCAATATAGAACAATCTCAGAGGTAAATAGCTCTGAAGTAAAATCATCTTTAACTCTGTTGAATAACAATGTTTGCCAGAAGTTCATGACAGAGGAAAAGGCATACATGTATTGTTGAAAATACCATAAACAGTGGACCACAGAATTGCACTTCATTCTCTTTTACTAGCAAAAATAGATGGAATTAGGAGAGCTTTCCAAACTCAACACACTTAAAGGTACATAAATAAATCTTTTCCAACTATGTTAGCAAAGTAAGACTTGCCGCTAGGACAGTTCACTCAGGTAACTTAAAAGTATAGGGATTGGTTTGACAAATGAACAGCTTTATCTGACTATCCAATAATTGACCATTAAAAGAACATAAATAATATAGGCCGAAGTTTCTCCTCGACCACAAAGGGTTCAGCACTGTGGCACATTCATCTATTTACGTACTGGATATCATTAAGAAGGTACTTACATTAGGTCTTAATCCTGCTGCCATTTCATAATACTTCTCAGCTTCTTCATTGAGACTGGCTTGTCTACCAGGACAGAAAAAGCCAATAGAGTTACACCTCATTTTCCTTGGGTTAAAAAAGAAAACATACCTAATAAAGCATAGCTAAAACCAAAATACTGCAACTACTCCCCATTGTTTAAGGATATTACCATAACAAATGCAAAAAGTAAGCCAATCTGAAAGATATTTTTTTATAGCTCAGAATGTCCAAAGATTTCTCTTTGCTTACCTTATTTCTTTTTTAGTTCTAAAATTACATAAGTACACACAGGAGAGAAATGAAGAAGGCAAAAAAACTCAGCTGAGACAAAACCAGAGACATACCAGTCCCCACCACAGGAAAATCTGGCTTGTTTTTTGTAATTAGACATACTTTCACAGTACATTATGGAGCTGTAGATTGTACAATAATGCGGTCCCTTTCATTGTGCCTCCCCTATTATTCCAGAAGGGGAAAAAAATAATAATAAAAAAATAAAATAAAATCAGAGAATACAATGATTTTTCAAAAATGGGTTTTCAGGGGGCAGGGAATTCATTCAGAAGGCAGAGTTTTGATTTCAACATTTACACAAATCAGTCTGAGAGGGGATTTAAGCTTAGATCTCATATTCCAGGGGAATAAAATGGGTTTCTGGGTATGGGAAGCACTGCCAGTATAGCTGGCATCTATATTCTTGTATTAGTTTAAGTTTTATTTGTTCCCCTGAGTTTTCAGTTTAATGCCTTCAAATGAAAATGAAATATATTGCCACCGAAATTCAAACACATTTTTGTCTCAACAGGCCCCTTTCTTCTCTTCTCTCAAATTCCTCTCTTCTTCTTTTGTCTTGTTCTTAATTTCCCTCCAACTATTCATTTTGGCTACTGATCCAATGAATATCAGTCAAACACATACACATCATGAGAAGGATGTTAAATATGTAAGAACATTCAAGCAGAACTATCAGGCAGGCTATCTATCTTCTGCTAAAGTTATTTGCTTTTTATTTGCTCTTTTTTTTAATTTTTTTTTATATGAATAGTTATTTCCCTTCATAAGGGAGTTAGGACAGGAGTTCTTCAGCCTATTTGTGTTTATTATGCAATTACAGATGTATTTCTGCGATACATAATGGAAAAATTGGAAAACAAGGATAACACTAAGCACTGAGAAGGGTTGCTTGTTTTTTTTCATTTTTTTTCATTTTCTTCTGCTGCCAGGAACAGTTACTAGTTCGCAGTGTATTAATCAATCAACTGAGCACTTGTATCTGGAGATTTTACCTTGCTCATTACAGGAGATTTTACATGCTTTGTTATCCAGTGATCAAATTGTATTCTAATTTTATGTTCTCATCCATCCAAATTTTAAACATTAGCCACATAATACATGATAGGTAATTAATCCCAATCAAGACATTTTGACAGTTATTGGTCTTGGGAGGAGAAAGGGAAGGAGGATAATCGCTTTGAAGTTTCCCACATAATTCACGTGCAAGCTGAAACCACTTCTTGGCTAATAATTTGCCAAGTAGAACCTGTTTTATACCTGTTAACTGTTTTAAATTACTTTGCACATGTATCATCAACTCGGTGGTTGCAGTGGTTAGGAATGTCTAATGACTGAATGTCTAAAAATTTAACCTGTCATTTAACCTGCTTCTGAATCACCCCTGCTGAGCATTAGTAGTACATGAAACGACTTGGGGTGGGCAGGGGGAAATCTCATACTTCCAAGTTTTAGGATTTACTACACAGCATATAAAATGAAAAGATGTCACAGACCTTTTTTTTTTTTTTTTTCCTCCCTTCTTTTTAATGTTTTCACAAAGCTGTCGGGAAAAAAAAGCCTTTCTGAACGTGGTTAAATTCCGAACAAACAAGGTGCCTTACCCAGGAGGCAGACACAGATGGTACACTTCACCTCCAAAAAGTGGTGTTGGCATGTGAACATGGAACAAATTAAAATCCTGTCTCCTTTTAGCCCAGTGGAAATACATGGCTTGCTTTCCTCCTACATGTACATCTCGAAACATGGATCATTAATCCCTAAGTTGAAATCAGTTTGAAATTATAGCTCTCCATTAAAAATGGTTTATAGAAATGAATGCACACAACAGTAAACCAGTGAGGAAAATGCCAGTTCCATTTCTGGGGCATCTAGCAACAGCTCCTTTAGTTAAGATACAGCAGAATTCTGGTTCCCATTTTCACTGGAAATCTACACTAGAAATTCATTATGTTAAGCCTTGGAATGGCTTTCCCTTGAGAAAAATTAAAGGCACAGAGGCAGAAAATTGCAGTAACCCTATGCTACTGAGCAGTAAAGGGCGCTGGATCAATGTCAAACAATGGAAGGACACTACTAAAGGAATCATAATTCATATTAGAGTAAAACATTAGCTAAAATGTTGATAATTACACAGAATGGAAGAAAGGAAGCAAAGGTAAGTCTGGAAGACAGTCCTTTTCATAGTTGCAAGTTATATTTTAACCTGTATCCTAAATCTCCTCATGAGGACTGACCTTGAAAATACATCTGATTTTATCCATTAACACCTAGTATTCAATCTTACTGTAAGGGACAAAAATGTCTCTTCTTTTTATTCTCTCATACCTCTTAACCTGAGCCTTCAGACCTAACAGTTCCCTGGTTTTTGTTCCAGCTGACTGCCAGTGACACCTCATAAACGTGCTTGACAACACATCGCTCTTTGGGTCTCCTGATACCCAGTTACATTCAGCTTGCATTTATTTTGAATCTTTATGTTGATCACTGGAAAACATATTGCTTTAAGAGAAAAATACCATCAATGCTGACTGGTTTAGACGCATAAACAAGTGAATTTTAACCTGCCTATTGCTTTGTATAAGGCCTTAGTCTGTTTTGGTTTTTTTTTAACGTGAAACCATGGATGTCAGTCCAGCAATAACGATCAATCTTCAAAGAGATTCTTATTTTAAAATACGAATGTTGATACTTAGCATTTTTAATGGACCTTTTTGTGTCACAACAAAATCATAATCATATTCTATACATGTAGACCACCACGCAAATTCTTTGTTTACAAAATTTATATAGACCTATAGTTACAAAATTTATATAGACTATAAATTTAGCCATGCATATGCGCATATATGTATTTAAGCACATGGGCAGTAATTAAAGAATGAATAAAGTCTGTTTAGACAATGACACTGAAAACCAAAGACAATGTCATGTAGTATTGCTCTAATTTAGACTTCTGTTTCCAAATAGCCAATAAGCATGCTGTAACTTCACGTAATATAAGTGCTTCCCAGAACAAGCCACTTAAAGAAGCGTGAAAAGAACCAATTGTTCCTACAAAATATGCTTGTAAGCAAAGCTCTATTTCCTGTGCTTGTTCACATTTGGAGACAACGTGAAGTTCTTTTCCTGTTTCTAATTAGTACAGTGGTATCATCACACTGACATTCCTCATTCTAAAAGTAATCATTCCCTAGATCACAGGAAACCTATCTCATGGCAGCTCACCTCAGTATACAAATACAAAGTGAAACTTAGCACTGTTAATACACAACTTAGTCACTCAAACTATGGCCACCAAATGGCATTATAAATATATACTTCCCTACATTCCTATAAAATGTGTCTTTGCCAAAAAGGCTTCAAACTGCTATAAGCAAAAGAGCATAGCAAACACTACAAAAGTAACACATGTGACCAGTTACCGTTTTAAGATGGGCCACCCAAACATGACACTTGAATGAAGCTGTCTAGAAAACAAATTTGTTGAGAAAACAAATTTTACACTCAAGTATTAGGCAACTTATAAGTTACCAGACTGTTGAAAAGATATTAATTACATTCATTCCATATCTCACCCCTATTACAGATGACTTGATTAATCTGGCGCTGCATTATCAGGATCCAACAGAAGTCATCTCAGAAAAAAATTAATAACTATGCTTATGTAATTAGGAACAGGGAGTTGTCTTAATAATGCATACAGATATAACTTGGTTTTTTTTCCTTGATTTCAGTTTCAGATTTAGTCACAAAGAGAGGCAGTAAACAGTGTTAGAATATCTGACAGAAGGAACAGAAGTCTTTCTTGTGACTGATAAACTGAGAACAGACCATCTATAAACACACTTACTGCATCTGGACACATCTAACAATTCTGTTACAAATTAAAAAAAACCAAACCCTCAACAAACCAAATAAAACTAACCAGCAGCATACCAGTTAAAAATTTACAAAACCTGGTATTTCTTTATTCAGGTTGCATTTTAATTTAAACATTTTTCTCAATGAAAGGAAAAGAAAAACATTTTAGTGGAAGAACAATTGACTTGGAAGGCATGTTGTGATTGTTTTTATTCAAAGCAGCTGTAACCCAAATTTGAAAGAATTTGCCTGCAATTCTGAAGAAATGTCTACATGTTTCTGAATCCTGTGACACTCCTTGGGCTAATGGTGGAAACAGGAGTACGACAGGGAGGAAAGATGGTTCCTTTGTATTACAGCAGAATATCACTGCATAGAGTACTTGGTCTGGAAAAAATTAATTAGAATTCACACACAAACGTAAATTGCTATTACAATTAGTTATTACTTCCCAGTCATTTTGGAAAACTTGCACCATCCACATTAAAATTGTTTTCTACCTCTTATTCTACAACACATTTTAAAATTTATCCCTTCTCCCTCACAACAGTGCCCTGTAAACTTCTGTAATGTATTTTCTACCTCACAGCTGTGCAGTCCATTCAAAATTCTTACTCACTTACTAGTCAGTTTTTATAGCTCTTTAAGGTACCTAAAGAGCAGTTTGTCACCTACATGAAACTAATATATTTAATGATTTTATCCTTTCATTTATGACTGTTTTAGTACCCGCAGTTTCGAGTTGTGTCACTCTATGCCAGTCTGAGTACTCCCTTCTTTCCTCCTTCTGTTGTATCCTCGTATCTGCTTTCCTCTTGGAATCACCTCAGCTCTCCATCATTCTAAATATTTTGAAAATCAGCTTCTGAAGTCCCACAGACTCATGATGGATTTGTAGCTGCTTTGTCCTAATGCATGAATATACATTCCTCTTGTCCAGCAGGTATTATGTAATCAATATACTGAATAAATTACTAAGTAGTGAACAAAGGCAGACAACAGAATCATGTTTTAGCTAAAATCAGGCAGAGCATAACAATGCGGTTTTAAGCAAATACTTGGCAGCGCTGAATTTCACTTTGCCACCCTAATTCTTGCTAAATCCTTCAGACCACTTTAGACTCCCAAAGCATATTAGGAAGGCATTATCATCTTCCACAAAGAAAGATAAGCATTTAAGTGTAAAATTAGACAACTGGATATCCCTAAGGACCACAGTTGGATTCTAGCTAAACAAAACCACTGGCCCTTTTTTTTTTTAATATATTTTGTTTTGTTTTCAAGGTGTTTGGTTTGATGGGTTTTCTTTTTTTTTTTTTAGAGGTTCTTTTTTGTTTTTTGGCTTACAGTTTAGAATCACTGAGCCCAATGCTGGTCAAAGCCTCTCAAAAAGTGTCCACTCCCAACCCGACCAAGAAGGGTAACCATGGCTGATGTATACAGTACAGCCATATAGCTCTTACTCTGAGAGTCAAAGAAAAACTCATATCCCAATGTAAAGACATACCTCCAAAACCCGGGATGCCTCACTCAGTGCTCACAGAGGAAGTAAGAGACTTATTACAGTTATCCCCAAAATAATATTGATCTATGCCTCCACACATATTGATCTATGCCTCCCACAATCATACCATGAAACCGCCTTCCACAACATACTCACTGAAATCAGGAGACTGGCACACTTTATACTGTTTTGGATTCAGTTTTCATGCCCAACTTGCTATGCTTCTGTCAGTGAATTTGTTTCATTAATCTAAATGTTTCAAACTAGTGAATTATATCTTGAGAGATATAATTCAGAGAATAATCAGGGGGAAGGGAAGGATCTTTAAAATAGCGCATATACCTTTGGGAGGTCAAACTGTTGTTTACCAGTTAACCATCTGTCTTGGTTTCCTTTCTAATCTACAAGCAATGAGAATTATTTCTCAAAAGGTATTTTGGGTCTTATTTCAAAATCCTGGTATAGAAACCTTCATTCTGAAACACGGGCCACTTGGCTGAAGCCAATTCTACCTGCTCTTTAATACCATTTTCTTTTCATTTCATATCCTAAGTATTAAAAGTATAAACAGCCAAGTGAGATACCTTCATCAGACAAATTATTTCAATAACTGGCTTGTCTTAATGATGAACTGTATTTTTTATTTCCATTTTTTATGCATTTTCTAAGCATAGATACAATCTAAATGAAACCAAGTATCCTCATAGCTGTTAAGCAGACAATAGACAATAATTAGATGGTTATCCTAGAAATAAGCATGGAGGACACCTATTACCGTAATGTGAGTTTAATCATAATGTTCAGGTAGAAGCTTAATGTTACTGCATATCTGGGTCTGACAGCCTTAAAAGAAAAAAAAGCAGTCCAATTTTTTATTCTATTCGAATAGGACAACAGGATTAAATGTAACAGTAAATATTATATTACAGATTCTGATAATATCACTAAGTGCTCCTGTGAGTCTCAAAGTCATAATTAGCCTGGCAATATTTAGATTTCTAATTATTGTACTGTGTCCTACTGTTATTAATATAAAATCTTGTGTTTTCAATATTCCCTAGGTACACCCAGATCACTCTATTATTTTCAATTGCTATGAGATCTAAAGTTTTTAAAATCAGGTGAAAGAAAATTCTGCAGATGGTTCTTCACAAAACCCCCACTTTTTGTTGTGTGCAAGCAAAAAGGATTTACTGCTCATGAACAGAAATTTTAAAAGTAAGAAATTACAAGATAAGGCATAGAAAATCAGAAATAGAAAGTGCTAAATCCTGCAACACTTTCAGTCCAATTCTTTTCATCTTAATCGCAATACTGAATTATTCAAAAGTGTTGCTGAGCTTTAAAAAGGACCCTGTGTAAGTGAAAGCTGTAAAGACTTTTTTATTTCCTCTAAAAGTGGGGAGGAAAATCAAGTAAGGTGGATGCAAAAGCACTAACCTGAGCATATGGGCTGCATTGAAAACAACATCAAATTCTGTATTATCCAGTTCAGCTGCTTTTTTTGCCATCTCAGCTGCTTCTATCAGGCGGGATTCTTCTAGGAGGAACTGACCTGCAATGTAGTTCATGAATGTGAGCCCACAAAAAAACAACTGATGGATAATACCTCAGACAATATGGTTAGGAAAAGGAATTTAGAAAACAAAACAAACAAAAAAATCTCAGATGCCTAAGATTCAATGTTTAGTCATTGGTTGATCTACTCTGTACTTCAATATTTTTAAAAATGTAGTAAATATAGAAAAAATGCAATAAATATGACAAGTAGTAACTGCAATATTTGCAGAACATATTTATGAAGCGTGAGAAGAACACAGCACAACTCAGCTATCAAGAAACAATACTCCCATCCCTGAGAAGCCTGCCATTTAAGAATTTGCCCTTCTACCTATACACTGATATTCACTTCCTCAAAACAAAATAAAATATCATCTACAGTGAAATATATTCTAATTTAAAAGTATATCTCAGAATCACATGAAAATATTTCTTACATAAATACATGCAAACATATGTCTTCAGCTTTAGAATTATAAATGATAGTTTGATTTAAAATTATTAAATATATAAATATATATAATATACTTGATGCACTGGTATTTTATCATGTATTTTAGTAACACTAAGAAAATCACAAGAGGTGGCTTATTACAAGTTTCCTACATGATGCTTACTTTTCACATGAAAATATAGATGGCTAAAATTAACTGAATGAATTTTTTACAAATGATGTTATCATAATCATTACACTAAGTTAATACTGAAAAGAATGAATAATTTAGGATTAACAAAACTTTAACTAAAGTACAGTAGTTTCAAAACAAAACATAACTACTAGTAGAACTCTATAAGAATGTGTTTTCCTTTGAATAAGAGGGGAAAAAACATTTTCGAAGGTACTCAAACCACCCTATTTCTGTTTCTTTTAATGATTTTTTCACACCTAATTTATAAAATGCGCTCTTTTTGGGTCAAGGACTTTTCAAAGGGTTTCAGCCATCTAGAATCTGTGTCTACATAACTTAATATGTGGAAAAGCTATCTTAAAGTATGGTGATTATACACTCCAGTATTCTATCCTTTCTTGTTTATCTTTCTAAAGGTCACTCAAACAGAAGTCCACCAAATCATCACTGGCCACAAGCCTCTTCAGGTGCACTTTGCCATGAGCAAATTATTTCCTCTCTTGGTGAGGGATTTTCTTTTTTTTTCCTTGCCTCCCTTCCTCATACATTCCCTGTTACTTTCATGCTTATGCAGATTAATTTAACCAGAGCTAGCAAGGTCTGTAGGGGCAGGGTGAATTCAGTGATGCTTAGATACCACGAACCTGTTCACAGAAGGAATTATCTCAATACAAAAAGTGATGAAGGACAGCTTTCTAGTTTTTTGTTTTCTCTCTGGATATATTTCAACTTAGCAAGAGATGGAGTATTATTTACTCAGTCACCTGTATCTTAGTTATTCAGATCTGCAAAAATCTGTGCCTTTCTGCATTCAAAGCATAACGTTTGCTTTCTTTAGTTACATCCGCATTCTAGTATGTGCCAACCTTTCATGCATTATGATGCTTTGTGTTCAATTTGTCCAGAAACAGTTGCTTTCCAAAAAGCTTTCTTACACAGAACAATAAGTAAATAAATAAATAAAGAGAAAAGCATAACAATAAAACATACTGTGAGAAAAGTCTGTATTACAAGAAATTAATTTCTCTTTAGAATTAGAAACCATGGTGCCCTAGGTTCAGTTGTAACAGTTGTTTTTTGCCTCCTAGTAGCTGGTGCAGTGCTGTGTTTGGCTTTAGACTGACAACAATGCTGGTAACACACTAATGTTTTAGTTGTTGCTAAATAGTGCTTACTCTGATCAAGTACTTTTCAGTCTCTCATTCTCTGCCAGGGAGCAGTGGAAGTCAGGAGGAAACAGAGACAGGACACCTGACCCAACCTAGCCAATAGGGTATTCCACACCACAGCACATCATACCCAGTATATAAACTGGGGGGAGTTACTCAGAAGGCACAGATCACTGCTTGGGTCAGGCTTGGTATCGGTCAGCAGGTGGTGAACAGTTGTACTGTGCATCACTTGTGTTTATTGTTTTTTCTTTTCTTTCTAGTTTTATATTCTCTCACTTAGTTTTTCCCCTTATTATTATTAGTGGTAGCAGTAGTAGTTTTATATTGTACCTTAGTTACTGAACTGTTATTATTTCAGCCTGTGGGATTTACATTCTTTTGATTATCCTCCCTATCCCAGGGAGAAGAAATGGGGGAGTGAGCAAGCAGCTGTGTGGTTCTGAGTTACTGGCTGGGCTTAAACCACAACATATGGCTTGAGCCATTAATGGAAATCTTTTATGAAGGGGGAAAAAAAAAAATTACGAGAGCCATAAGTTAGGTTTTTAAACTTTTCTCTCTTTTTTTAATTTCTCAACCTAGTGGAAATACCTGAGTGTACAGGTGTGTCCCCTACCAGCATCCAAGCACTCATACAGCTGCTCACTGCCAGACTCCAGCTGGGTAACATGGGAAAATAGGAAGAACAAAAGCAAGAAAACTTCTGGGTCAAGACAAAGATAGTTCAGTAGATAAAAGCAAGCATTAAAAAACAAAAAACAGTGAAATGAAGGAAATTGCTCACCACTTCTCATATAGAATCGTAGAATAGTTAGGGTTGGAAAGGACCTCAAGATCATCTAGTTCCAACCCCCCTGCCATAGGCAGGGACACCTCACACTAAACCATCCCACACAAGGCTTCATCCAACCTGGCCTTGAACGCTGACAGGGATGGAGCACTCACAACCTCCCTGGGCAACTGATTCCAGTGCCTCACCACCCTAACGAAATAATTTCCTCCTTATATCCAATCTAAACTTCCCCTGTTTAAGTTTTAACCCGTTACCCCTTGTCCTGTCACTACAGTCCCTGACGAAGAGTCCCTCCCCAGCATCCCTATATATATATATATGTAGTCTGACACCCAGCCAGTCTCCAAAGGCTACCTCAGAAGCCAAACCCCTCTTCTTCATCTTTCCCAGTTTCTCTTGCTGAACATGACGCTATATGGTCTGACATATACCTTTGGCCGGCTTGAGTAAACTGTCCAAGCTGTGTCCCCTTCCAATCACCTGCTCATCTCCAGCCTACTCATGGAGGGAGCAGTGGAAAAAGGAGAAAGCCTTGACTCTGCTAAAACACTGTTCAGCAACAGCCAAAACACAGGCATGTTATCAACTCTGGTTTAGCCACAAATTCAAAACACAGCATCATAGAGTCAGCTATGAAGAAAGTGAGTTATCATTAGTATGCTATCTATCTATTGCAGTCAGAGCCAGTACAAGATGGAAACTTTCAGTTGAGAATTGATTTGCCAAGTTGTCCTGAAAGGCAGACTAATTTTATTCATGCATCTCAATTTAATTTAAAGCATCTGAGATATCCCATTTTGAAAACATTATCTGCCATTCATTTTAATATGATATACTGAATTCATATGACAACAAAGTGGATTGGTACTTTACTGCTGCACTTTCTTATTTAGAAATCAGACTTACGAACTTTTCCTGCCCAAGCCATAAAAGTGGGTTTCTCAAGAGAAGAGCACTAGCCGGGAAGAATAATGCCAAGGAGTTGAAGGTGGATTGAAAGGCTTGATCCACAAGCCTCTGGATCCAGCAACCACTTGTGTGAGTCTAAATTTGCATGCAGGATTTTCTCCTCTGACAGGCAGCTGGCAAACTGCACGATTTATGAGAAACTGCCCAGTATATCCAGAGCTTTCTTACTGCAGGTGTCATGACTCCAGCTCTTGCCAACAACGTAAATCATGGTAGCCTGATTGTTTTCTTGAATCAGAACCAGCTTTTGAGAAAACAGCTTTCTAGAAGCTCTGAATCCTAGATTTTCCTTTATCAAGGAAAGAATATTTCTCATTACTATTTTTCTGAAATGGGAGTGGTAAATCCATGGTCCAGGTTCAGGTGTGACCTTCAACAACACTGTTCTTTGCCTAGAACAATGTTACCTTTTTAATAGAATTTTCCACCTTTGTTGTTACACAGTACAGAGCTGAAGGTAAATGTGTAGTCAAGAGTTTTGAAAGACCTTTGACAGCAGAGAACTGATTCAATTTTTCACTATTCACATAATAATTCTCCCCTAAATGAAGATATCTAAGTATCAGAAATAGCATAAAAGCTGGCAAATCCTGTCAGCCTTGTTTAAACTTACTTTTTCTTGCAGATTGTCAACAACAGTTTTGAGTCTATATTTGACAAAAAAGAATTGAGGCAATATATGCAAACTACTTCAAAGTAAGACAAAAGTTTAAACAACAAATTTAAACAACAACCAAGAATTTTCAGTTCCTAAGAGTTGAGGAAAAACAACTCATTTTCATCTTATGTCAAAATTTTTAACAAATCTTCATCCACAGAGATGAAAGCATACAGCTCTCTACCTGGTGTAACTATCTTTCTAAAATGAGCATGAACATTTGTAAAACATTTTGTTAATATATGTGCCAACACCAGTTTAAAAGCCATACATCTGAATTGATAGTTATGCTTTGTTGTAATATGAAAGGTATTAAATGGTTGGGATATGCCAGTGTGCAACAATCTTTTCTGGCCAGAGCACAAAGGCATTAGTGCCTTCCTCTAGAATGGGCTCAACTATTCCTTACAGGCACTATGAGCTTCTTTCATTAGACAAAAGTGCAAGTTGTACCAATGTGTCTTTAACTGAAATATTCTCTCTTGTGCTCACTGGCAAACATTCAAAGGTACTTTGTACCAGAACAGAGTAGCTTTCTAAAATAGCCCATCTTGGTACTGCTGCTTTTGAAAAGAACCATTTTGAATGGTCTCAGAGCACCGTTAGTTCTGGACTTACTCAAACTTCGATGACTTACACTTCTGTCCTGATATCTTTAGTAATCCAAGCAAAACTGAGTAAACTACCTTGTGAATAAGAAGGAAAATTCCTCTAATCCCACCATAACAGGAAATAGTTAACATTTGCTTCTTTTAATATACATTTGTCACCAGATATTCTGCACCTTATCTTCTTCAAAAGAGTTTTCTCCTTCCATGGCAGCAATTTAAACAACTATATTAACATGAAAAGTGGCTACATCAAGACCATAGATTCAATTGGCGAATCTGTTTATAATAAATTTCACTGAAAGTTCTTTCAGAAGCACATTCAACATTGAGGATTTGAAGTTGAGTATTTGTTGATGCTGTCAAAGCATTTCAAATTTCAACAGAAACCAGAATACAGACTGGGTTCTTGCTGACCCAAAGCATCACGTCTTGTCTTTAAAGCACGCAGTAAGGCTACAAGCTAATGCCTTGAGAGCTGAACCACATTCTCACTGGCATGAGCAGAACTGCCGCTGAAGTTACCATCAACTTCAACTCTGCTGTGGTAATGCAGGGCAAAAGAGCAGATGCAGCCAGAGATTTCTGAATGGAAAATTTCAGCAGTATTCTGTGGAAGAAATGAGAGGAGAGACCTCGTCTCTGAGTTGATTTCCAAAGCTTGCCAGGTGATGAATCAATGTTGCAAGATGCCAAGTCCAGAGACATGACCTAATGTAACTGTCTCTTTTCAAGAGTTTCAAATCAGATTCATTGCCTGTGAATGAGCAGTTCCCAGAGAAAGCAAGTTTGCTTAAAGATCCTGTTTTGCAAGCCTGTTTAGATGACAATTTCTTGCTGAATGTATAATTTTACAGGGGAAGCAAAGAGAACTTTTATCAGGATCACCTAGATGGTAGCAGCATTCTGGTTTGTTTTGCTGCTCCTTATAGCCCATTCCATCTTTATCTAAAAAGCTGCTTTCTGGCTTTCTTGTTGGAAAGGCTTTTGGGGAGTTCATCCCCTCAGTTGGTTCCCATGGAGATCATTTCATGCAAATAACATATAAAGAAAGACTACACAAGCCTGTGGGTGCTGCAACTTCAATATACACACTGGCCTGGAAAGGTCTTTTAACTAGCCTTTTACTTTGTCTGAAAAACTTATATTACACTTGTGCTAAATATACCATTGGATGCCATCCAGAACACAACCAGAGATAAGATAGAAAAAAATTAAATTGCAAGCCTTTGGGACTCAATGACTGAACTTGTGACCACATCTGGATTACTGGAAGCTCTCACTAAAATGAAAGATTAATGATGAAAACATGTAATTCAGAGGACCTCATCTTCTACAAATACTAAGATTTTGGACCCTAGGTCATTCCCCAGATACCTGATGACGTATAAGGTTTGGAAAAGTGAAATTTAGACAGGAAAGTCCTATCCATTTCCACTTTAATAGTGGCTCCATGCTATTTCTTCAAAAATCCTCATAGAGGGCACTCATAGGTCAAAACACATGATCATTAACAAAGAAGTCTCCATAGTTGTTCATGCCACAGGCTTTTTTGATTCCTGCAGAAACCCCACATTTTGGCAAAATTAAATAAGTATAAAGCCACATTTCTATCTCTGTCTCTGATCTGTAATTTCTATACCACATCTCTCTAGCAGTCTTGTATAATGTGCTGAGGAAGCAGAGTCAACCATGTATTTGGGATGTCAGAATGATGAGATTTAAGGTAAATTTAAGGGAAGAACCAGAAACAAGGAAATTCCACAGTGTTTTGGGTCAGTGACCTGGCTTGTTTGGAAATACTCCACTGCATTCCACTTACGTGATTGTTTCTAAAAGAAGGCTGGAATAAATAGTTATTATAGTGGTTTGTAATAATCTTTTAATGTTGTGTGAAAGTAACAGCCTAGAGAACAACAAAAAAGACTTGACAATTTACAAGTAAATTGCCTTCATACACTCACCATTCACAGCTGCCAAGAAAACCGCAAACAAGACTTCAAATTAGTATATTCTTTGAATAGCTCAGTTGCTTGTTCAGTTTCAGTCTGGAGATAAGAAATACTGTCTGGGTTAATAGAGGCTGAAGATTTTCTTAAATAAAAGTTATTGGAGAGCCCTCTGGGAGCAGAAAGGTTGTAAGCTTAATGAAGTCTTTTTGCATTTTGGGTCTAGGAATCCTGTTTTCCTGTAATTACATTTATTCATTCATACCGTAGGAGGAGGTACAAGCCCTAGTCCACTGCACACCCAAGACAGAGAAACCCTTCTTCTAAAGAGTGCGTATGTTGTATGAACATGTGTTGAGTATCATAAACTTGTTTTACAGTTTCCCCACAAAACCACTATATATTTAGTGTAAGGATTTACAAAAGATTTTAAATGGCAAAAAGCCTTTCGTTTACTGAGATGTTCTTGAGTGCACACTGGAATGCTGGCAAAGTCACTTTGTGATGGACATACTACATCTGGTTGGCTGTGAACCATCTCATCAAGTAGTTTAATTTCTCAATATATAATCACCATGTAGCATCTGGTGTTTCCAATGGAGCAGATCCATGTACTCTGTTTTATTTATCATTTGGCATATACCACATTTATCTAACCTGCCAGTCAGAAATGGACAACTCATTCAGTGGAATTATGTATTGTGAAGTAAGTTTTATTTGTTTCATTGACAAAGATAAAAATTGACCTTCCCATGGACTAGAGTGACGTTTCTTCCATGGGCATAAAAGTCTCTTGAAGAAATGAGTACGACTTTGTTACTAGGCCATGGTTGGTATTCATCTTTCTTGTCAATACCCTGTTGACATTTTATTTTTCATTATTACACTGTTTTCTTCATAAAATCTTTTCCTTAAATGTATGGCAGGAAAATAAAGCTTTCCAGGGCTGCTCTTCAGGCAACGAAGAACAAAGACACAACGCTCCAGCAATATGACTGCATGGAAATATTATAAATACATCACATATAAGAAGAAAACTGAATCCACATATGTAAACATATGTAAATTCTCACACTTACTAGTACATGCAAGTGTATGACGTAAAGACTGAAACAAATGGTGCTCAAAAATCCACTGCTATCATATTTCAAATAAATTTATTTTGAAGCTTAATATACAGCAGTTCCAATCAATTTTCAGCATAGGACTTATGAGCGATAAAGCAGTCATCTTTGGACGCAAGTCATATACAAAGTATTCACAGGCTCAGGTGAAAATTTAGGCTTCAAAAAGGGATAAAAGCCCTGTGTTGAAACAATTACTAGAAAGACTTAGGATGAAAGCAGAAAAAAAAAAAAGAAAGAGCAGTTAACAAGTTAAACTTGTGTTAAAAAATAATAATAAAAAAAACCAACCAAAACGCCAACCAGATAATATGAGAAAATCTGTAAAAACAACTCCTAAATTATCACAAATTCAGAAGTGAAAGATAATGCCACCCCCTCCCCCCCCCCCCCCTTAGAATATTTGGGAACATATTAACTTGTTCCTCCTTCAATAAGTGTATAGCTAATATGCTTCAGTTTTACTTTATCTGACAGTGTATTTTTCATTTTGTTTTATATCTGTAACTGGGAATGCACTGTAAAAGGCAGATGAACAATGTGAATTGCCTAATTAAGTGAATGCATAATTAATCTAATGAGAATAATCCATTTTTATAATGAAAAAGGAATCATTAAACAATTTAGAGTTATTAGAAACAATGTATTATTCAAAGGAAGCTATTTTTAAAAGAGGTCTCAGTGGTGATTAGTAAAGCAGACTTAATATGAACATCCTGTTGGGCTCTAGACTTTCCCATTCCAATT
Source organism: Lathamus discolor (assembly GCF_037157495.1). Lineage (NCBI taxonomy): Eukaryota > Metazoa > Chordata > Aves > Psittaciformes > Psittacidae > Lathamus > Lathamus discolor. The sequence continues at coordinate 45,906,053 of NC_088884.1, read as the reverse complement.
AAGCCATTACAAATATAAGGGAGAAGGGACTAATGTACATACATTTATCTTGAAACCTACTTTCTCTTTTTTTTGTCACTCCGTTTTCATTATGGTGAAGAGAGGCTACTGTATGCACTTTAAGAGGCATGGTAGCAAACCCTGGCTTTAGCAAACAAGCTAGCAGCTTGTTGGCTAAACAAAAGTGGCAGGTTTAGCAAAACTCGCTTTAGTGTGGTTTTCATTATTATTATTTTTTTTCCTTTTAAGCAGCAAATTATAAAAGAAATAAGACAGTTTGGGAGGCAAAATGTTTGGATGACTTAAATTTCACTGTAGATTTATGGGGCTATTTTTTTGTTTGTTTGCTTCTTTAAGTGAAACCTAGTACACAAAGCCTTCAACAACTTCAAACTCCTAAATTACACTATATCCTAGTAGTCATTGCAATTAAAAAATACTGAAGAATTTAGGTTGTTTTCAAACAGATGAGCACTTAAGTGTTTCACTGTTTGAATTTCATCTCATCTCTGTGCACTAACAAATTTTATACAGAATCTTTCTTCAACTTCTGAGATAGGCTCAGTGGAGACAGAAATAGAAGATTTTTACTGCCTTTGTGAGTGGTCAAATAACCCCTGGGCCATAATGGCACTGGTCTGACCTGGCCAAATATTCTTATGTTTGGCACATTTGTTAACAAATTGAACTTACTGACTCTTTAGATCCCAACATGTTCTTCAAATATATATACAAAAATTCCTTTGGATTTGATTAATTCATAGGTGTCTCTGGTTTCCCAGTTTCACACCTGGATTCATCCCTCCTAACCACAGGCATTTAATCAAGGCAACTGGGTTAGAAAGAGTCTTCTTAATGGCCAATGGAGACCATTTCAAATAGGTCATCAATTTGTTGATGACAGAAGCCACCGAGGTCTTGCAGGATCCAAAATGGCATACTTGAGTTAATTGCTCAAGGTAACAAGGGATGCATAAGAGTCAATATCATGAGCAGGTGTGGGTAAGACCCTTTTAAGAAAACTTTGGTGGGGAGGGAAGGAGAAAGGAAAGGAAATGCAAGAATAAATAACCATTTATTAAGGTTTAGTCCAAACTGTTCATTTTAAGTCTTCTTAAAAAAAATTCATTAAATATATCTAATTAAAAGCCTCAGACTTTAAAGGAGCACTCAAATATAGTATCTGAAATAATTTCTGCCAGTGTTTTAGTTTTAAAACTTGTAGGTTGTGATAAAAATAGTATTTTCATTGATGGAGAATTAAAAAGAATAAAAAAAAAACAATTAAAAACTGGTGCTTCTGCAATCTTTCAACTGCCTTTTTTTTTATTTCTTCCCGACTGGTATGCAGTTTCTCTCATCTGTTAGGTGTTTCTGGTAGTATACCATGTACATGAGTAGCTTGTATCAGATCAACCATCAAGACTCACATATTCATAAGACAACTGTTTTACACAAATTCTAGATGTTCAGATAACTGGCATATGAGAAAGAAAAGGTAGAAAAGGGGAAGAGAAGGGTAGAATTAGTGGAGAACTAGATGAGAATTAGGAAAAAAGAAGGACAGGTGAGCAGCTGCCTGCATTTCAGCTTAAGAGGAGATTGCCACTCTTGTCACTAGAGTAAAAGCTCCTTCCTCTTATGTCCAATGAACTGGCATCATGTCAGGAGTGTGCAGGGATTTCTGTTTCTTCAGCTTTTCCACTAGCTCTCCTTTCAGACACCTCCGAGCACGGTAAGTTTGAGAAAACTGCTTTAAACCTAAATCCACTGAAATACAAAGCCAGCAAACTACCAAATTCTAACTAATTCTAACACTACCTCTAGCAGAGAAGCGTGCTGTGGTGGTATTACCCAAGGAGCAACCACGAATCTGTCCACATCTTCAGATTTTCATGTGATCAAATAAGTTGACTCCTGCACCAAATCACACCCAAGAAAGCCTTTGGCTTAAGGCTTGAATTGAAGCACAATGTAATACACATGTAAGCCTCTTGAAAGATACAGTATCTTAACAGTTTTTCCTGACAGCTCCAAAAAAAAGTACAGAAGGATAGAAGTCAAAAAGAACATCTGCACATCCTGGGAGCACAAATTATAAGCGTGTGCATCCATGTGCACTTGGAAGAAAATTGTCAATCCATTTATTTCTGCTAGTCCATCAACACACCCTTTTTTTCTCCCATCTGACCATTCTTTTCATTTGGCTGTTCCGTGAGGTATGTGGCTTCTTTAGGGCTGATACCAACTAATTTATTCTCTGTTCCAACATCTTCATGCTCAGAAAAAAAGATTTACATGGAAAATACAGATGTATTTCCCCATAGCATGTAAGACATAGATGGTACCTGCGACAAGGTGCTAAGATAAACTAATGAGCTGATAAAGCTTAAAGCATTCACTAGGGATTCCTGTGTAGTATCTGGAATGTCCCTGGTAACGTACACTAAAGAATCCCTATCAATACAAGAAATAGGTGGACGTGAAATTGAAAGAAAGGGAAAAGGGAAAGAAAGAGGAAAGAAGGAGAGAAAGAGGGAAGGAGGGAAAGGAGGCAGGCAGGAAAGAAGGAATCGTTTATTTCAAATTTTATAGTCCTGTGCCCGAAGTGACAAGGTTTTGAGACCAACTGTACTACATAGACATGTAAGACAAGCAGAAGTAGACCACATCTCTCTCATAGCTACTTTGATATAAACATGGAGTAACATCACTGAATTTTATGAGGTGATCTGAAGTTATGCCGTTAAAAGAAAAGATTTCGCTGGCATTCAGTAGAGGTCTCTGTGTATAATACTCCACGATAAAGACCTAGTGACTGGTATAGAGAACCTTCCTGTGTCTACAGCCTTTCTGCATCACATTTTACTATGTTTGTATTCCAGTGACTAAATTTTGCCTTTCACTCCTAATTTGCAGAATGTCATTTATGTTGCAATATCCTCTGCACAAGGACACAGAAACCACATTTTGAACCTGTGACACAATAAAAGAAAAATCTGCTCAAGTTTTTAGGCAATAATCTTCATTAGGAAACAACACACCATTTTAACACTGTAGTCCGGTAATGAAGAAATCGATACTCCTGAGATGAATGATGATTTGAAGAACCTTGCTTTCAGTTTATAGGGACTTGAAAATGACACAAAGGGAATATTGCAGGAAAAGAGGCTAGTTGATGAAACAGTGAGAGAGAAAAAAGAGAAAAAAGTCTAGACCTGTAATAAAATGCACACAGCTTCAATTGCTGGGACAGATAATCAAGACCTTTCATATTAAGTAAGGCTAGAAGGGACTTGAGTAGGATTTCAAGATACAATCTGCTGCAACTTTTCCTGATTATTTTGAGACATCAACTGTACTAATATTCAATTGAAATAACAAAAATATCTGCACAAATACCCGTATCAGATTTGCCTGTACAGGCATAAATAGGAGACAAGGTTACTAACTGCAATGATCCATAATGCAAACTAATGCAACACTGGCCTACATTAATTTAAATACCATAACATTTTCTAAATAACAACGTATGCATTGATTCTGGGAGTCCAGTACACAGAATTTTACACTGTATAGGACCAAAGGGAAATACAACATGTGAGCAATTCAGGCAGAGATATCACACAAAATAAAAACATGGTTATTATGTGAGATTAATTTTCCCTTTCAGCCACTCAGTTTTATTTATTTCACATTTATCAGTTAGAATCAGAAGAGGAAATTAAAACAATATACAAAGATATATACAGTATGCTTGTGGTTCCCTACCTTCTTCCTTAACTAAAATTAAATTTATTACTTCTTTCTGTATTTTCCAATTGGGACTACATAGCTAGCATTTTTAGATTTGTCTATTACCAGTTTTAAAATACAGTACGAATTAGTCCATAAAGTTAAATATTTTTGGTTACTTGGGACTAATCACATCTGGAACTACTTTTTGCACATCTAGCATAAACAATCCAAAGTTATAAAGACATCTTCGAATTATCTGTGTACTTTCTGCACATGCATGGCTCAGTAGGACAAAAAACAGCCAGCTTGTCAAAACCTTTTGTAATACTTATCCTTTTCAGCCATGAAAATGCTAGGAAGGAGATAGATCTAAGTCTTCAACCCAAAGCAGACACTTCGATACATAGAACTCATGCACAGTAAAGTATAACTTCTAGTTGCCCACCCAGCAACAACCAGCAAAGTTAGGCCAAAACTGTTAGTAATAATATCCCAGCTCATGAAATTTTGAGTTATGGCAACATTCACCTTTTTGTGTTTCCCAGAGAGGCAGCAATACTGAAATTCCTCTCACAGGAGGAAAGTTTTGCAAAATATTAAAATCTTCACTTTTGCCTCTGCAATGATTAACAGATTGATGAAGTTATATTAACAGGTAGATGAAGTTATAGATGACAGATTAGTTTCCTTTCCTTTAAAGAAGATATTTTGCCAGTAGCACATTTCAAATCCTTAATCTTTCTGAGAGATTAACAGCAAGCCCGCAATATGTGTGAAAACCTTATCTATCTGAAACATACCATAATGCATGTAGCAGTTTCCTTTGGTAGGATCCAGCTGAATAGCCTTCACAAAGTACTTTTCTGCCTCACTCTTGCGTCCCTAAAAAAAAAGATAACGGGGGGAGGGGGGCATTATTTTAATGGTGTGTCACTATGCAGCGATCACATACAGTTACAATTTCCAAATTCCAGGCACTAGAGAAAAACAACTTCTATTATCACTAGACTTAACCTAAGTAAATATGAATGTTTAAGTGTTACAGCAAGATTTGTGGTCAGCTACTTGATGTTGATGTTCTCCAGACTGAGGAAGAAATGTGTCCAACGTTGTCAATGTCCAAGAAGTTAAGGAAGGGGTAGAAATGTATTGCAGAATATATTGTAAAGGGCTTTGGGTGAACATCAAGATCCACACTACTTTTCTGGACAGGCATCAGGATGAGCATTACAGACCTAAGCTAAAATCAGAAGGGAAGGTAGGAAGGAGGTTTAGTCACGCTTTTTAAAAAAAAAAGGCGGGGGGGGCAGGGCTAGTTTGAGGAGAACATGTTTCGTTTCTATGAAATCACGGAACACCTCAACTTGGAAAGGACCCATACAGTTTATAAAATCCAACTCCCTCCTTCTTGCAGGACTACCTAAAACTAAAACACATGACTAAGAGTGTCATCCAGATGCTTCTTGAGCTCAGACAGGCTTGGTGACCATGACCCTGGAGAGCCTGTTCCAGTGTCTGATAATCAGCTCAGCGAAGAACCTTTCCCTAATACCCAATCTGAACTTCCCCTGATGCAGCTTCATTCCATTTCATTGTGTCCTAAATAACACTATATACATGGTCAACAGTAAAGTCACCATGACGAAAGGTAATTAAAAAAAAAAATAATAATTTTGGATTTCAATATGGGAAGTAAAAAAATAGAAAATATTAATAATTATAATGTGGGAAGTGAGATTTCATCAGAAAATAATCCTTTCAACCATAAAACATAACAGAAATTGAAAAGATAACTTTTAAAGATAATTATCAATTGTATGACAGATCAGACAGAAAAAAAACCCAAATCCCAACACAAATGATAGTGAAAAGAGTAGATATGTTCTATACCAGAAATTTTCTTATCACTGAAATCACCAAGCTACTAACGCAGTATAGTATGCATGTGCCAGAGCATGTCCATTAATAGTCGTTACTCTTTCCATGGAGAAACCAGCAATATTGGGTTAGCCTAGAGTCTGATATGAAACACAAATCACCATCAGCTATTTAGTAAGATATCTGTAACCTGTTTATCTCTATTTCCATGAAATTAGTTGCTTCTGTATGTATTATAAAATAGAAGACCTCCAGAATAAAGAACAGTTAAGCTTAACCACTTGTGGAAGAAAGGCATTGTGGTCTACACCTATCAAGGTTGCCTTGAGTGTTATTTCACAGATATAAGCATATAATCTTTCTCAAGTTTTGTGGTCTGGAAACAGATACTGCATACATCCTGCACTATACCACAAGTTAACATAGAAATAATAACGAGGTCTGTTCGTGATTACAGCTGCTCCAGATTTCCCTCAAGGGCCTTAGAGACAATAAAATAAAGACAGAGAAAGAAGTTGTGCAGCACACCACGAACTATATCAAGACCAGGTTCCATCAAAAACAACACAGAGGACATATTTCTAAGAGATCAACCTGGCAGAGATGTAAGTAGGCTTACAATTTACAATATTTCAGTTCCATAAAATAAATGTTCATTGGAGGTAAGGGTTTAGCTTTATTATTTAGTAAACTTTCTTTGGTAAACCCATATACCTTAAAATCATATCCACATGGCAAAAGGCTCTTATCTAACAAATGGTGCAATTACAGTACACTATTTGATATTGCAGTGTCTCTCATCCCTGGTTTGTTTGTTTGACTGATTGGTTTAGGTTTTGTTTGTTTATTTTTTAAAACAAACAACCTTCTCCCAAACCCATAGGACCTGTTGGACAGAGGAGGACCACAAGCAGAGGGATGTAGCATCTCTCCTATGAAGACAGCTGAGAGAGTTGTGCTTGTTGACCCTGAAGAAAAGGCTCGGGGAGAACTTAGAGCTGCCTCCTAGTACCTAAACACAGCATACAAGAAATCTGGAGAAGCGCTTTTTACAAGGTCATGTAGTGACAAGATAAGGAGAGATAAGGAGGCTTGAAACCAAAAGAGGGTATATTTAGACTAGATATTAGGAAGTTGTTTACTGTCAGGGGGGTGAGACACTGGCACAGGTTGCTCAGAGAAGTTCTAGCTGCACCATCCGTGGCAGTGCTCAAGGCCAGGTTGGATGGGGCTTTGAGCAACCTGGTCTAGTGGAAGGTGTCCCTGCCCATGGCAGGGACAGTTGTGTGTGATAATTAAACACTGAAATTTACACATTTAAGTCCAAGGTTGGCATTCATAGCCTGGCAAAAGTTACCATGACATCTGTGTAGTCCAGCCTTGAGGCTTTGAAATGACAGCACCAAGCATATGTACCACTACCACTGACAGAACTAACATGTACCGATTTTTCATCATTGCTTTAACAGACTAACGTCACTAGTTTTAGCTGGTTGCACTTCGTGTCTATTTCTAGAACATAAAAGGACAGTTCACTGATTACAGTCACAGAATACATAGCTTCTGCCTACAGATCTATAAGTACACAAACGTTTGTCAAACATGATTAATTTACATTTACTGTGATCACCAAAACCACATGACTGCTCTACTCTTTTTGGCACTTTTCAAATGGTATACTGCACTTCAGTTCAGGCCAGTCAGGAGACCTGATGTCACATAATGATAACAGGTGCCAGCATACATAGCATCAAAGAAATGACTGTGCTATTAACAGTCTCTAATACTCATTAACAGATAAAGGGGATATCCTGGGTTCAGCTGTAACAGTTATTCTTCCATGACAGGGGAGAAAAATCTTGGTTATATCACCAAAGATACAAGATGATCTGACTATGAAGATCATAGAATCATAGAATGGTTTGGGTTGGAAAGGACCTTAAGATCATCTAGTTCCAACCCCCTGCGATGGGCAGGGACACCTCCCACTAGACCAGGTTGCTCTAAGCCCTGTCCAACCTGGCCATGAACACCGCCAGGGATGGGGCATTCAGAACTTCCTTGGGCAGCCTGTTCCAGTGTCTCACCACTCTCACAGTAAAGAACTTCTTTTAATCTAACCTAAATCTCCCTTGTTTTGGGCATTAGCACAGTTACATATGTTCATGTTGGCCATCTTTTTAAAATACACACATTTGTCAAAAATTAAAAAAAAAAAAAGAATAAAACCATTTTCTTGCAGAATTGCATTTTGAGGAACCTTGCATCACATTATCTAAAATGTCCTCTTTGTTGCCATCTGTCTGCTGCTAAAACCTTGGCATAGATTTAATAAACATTATTTTTGTGTCAAACGATATAAAATCCAAACACTTGTCATAATCAAGCTATTTTACTATTAAAATTTAGCATTTATCAACTTTTTTCAGCTATTCAATGTACACCTTAACTACTATAACAGAACATATATACTGTGTAGTTAAAGACAACAATCCCTGTCATCCTCCCTTCCCACTGTATGTTTTCAGTGTTAAAACACATGGCATAAGGGAATAAAATTCCAACTTTTAAAGAAAACCCAAGCAATTGTTTAAACAGCTGAAAAATAACGATTTGGGGCAGGAAGGCATTTTGTGTGCATGTTCACTGTTACGTGACCCATACAAATGCAGGCATTGAGAGCCTCCCCTCTGGAAACCTCCCAATATCTAGCAGCAGGGTGTGCAGTTGTATATGTGCAACCACATGCTTTGGCAATTTTACAAAGCAAAAAATAAGTTTACAACTGCAAGATAGCAGACTTATTTGAAGGACAGAAAACTTACTCATAAGGTTTTAACGGAAGGACTTGATGGCTCTGAGGATTAATAATGGGATATGAAATACCTTTCACTTGTTGGTCACCAGTTCACATCCTGTCCAGGTCAGTAGCTAATGAAAAGGTGCTATCTAACAGCTACTGGTTTGCTCAGGAGAAATGAGTGGGTGGTCCTAGCCCAAGCCCTAATGGGGATCCTCTGCAAAGATGCACTGGCATATTTATGGCTTTTCAGTGCAGAGACCAACGAGACAGAATCATAAAACAATGAATGGTAATCTCATTGCTGGGGAGGAAAAAAAAGTAACATAATGAAGACACTTTGACAATTGATTTAGAAGGCTGTGCTGATATTCGCCTTACTGGATCTGGACCTTATTCTAAAGCCTGTAATGCGGACAAATATTCAACAGTTTTCCATTAATAAGGAAAACTTTATTCCCCCTCTGTCTAAATAAAGAAGAATTTCCCATTATTACTACCTTCCAGCAACACCATCAGATTTGAAAGGAAAAAAAGTGAAAGTAACTGACACATGACTCTTATAATTTAGCACACTAGTTGTCCTGGCTTTCAGAAATACCTCACAAATCATGGGATTTCCAATCAGAAGAGCTGGTTGCTTACAGGTTTGTTAATTGTTCAAATATGAATTCAGGAGCTTGATTTTTAAGACCAGATCTTTGCAGTTGACTGCAAGGGGTTTTATGTTTGTTGGGATGCTTTTTTCCTAGAGATCAAGACAATGGATCTGATCTTGGTAATATGGTTGGATGTACTGCTTAATAGGGCTTTCTTACAAAAGACTGTTATGGCGAACATGACAAACAAGAGAGCTAGCTAAGGGAAGCTGATAACATTAGTAGAAGGCCTTTATTTATCCACAAAATATTAAACAACTGAGGATAAAACTACCACTTTTATATCTACCCAATTCTTTTTCCACACTGTGCTGGCAAACTGTGCCAAATTCATGTTGAGGCAGCTGTTGTACTTCAGGCTACTGGAGGCCCAAGGACCCTGACATGCTAGTAAAATTGGGAAAGATTAACACAGCTAAGCAGCTCTGAATAACCCTCTTGTGGAAACTATGATGACACAGTGGCAACCAGTAAGGTGGTTCAACAAACTAGGTGGTCTCTGCAAATTAAAACAAATTATATTTTGTAAATATTCATCATTCTTTAAAGGGTGTGAGGGTTTAACCGGCAGAGGAGAGACTTCACTCTTCAACACAGTTTAGCCCGATTTAACTGATAATAATGTGATTACATATGGAACTCAATTTGTGTCACAAATGCAGTTGACCATCATTTCCCACAGCCTGTTGAATTTTATATTTTTTGGCAAGCATTCATATTTTTAATAAAAAGAACTGAATTATGAAAAGATATCTTAATGGAAGATTGATTAAACTGTGGACACTGAATAAAGAAAAGAATTATTATGTTACATATTTCCTTCTTCCTCTCTAGGACATTTTAAAGTCACAGAGAGACTACACAAGGATAGTAAAAAGCTCTGAACTGAACTTGTGACTCAATTTTAAGTTTCTTTAAGTTGCTGCATACCAGCACATCTGTTTCATAAACAGTTCCTTTGACTTACTTACAAAAGTTGTGTCAGGACAGGCAAGACACAAGTTAAATGGTGTGATACTGTGCAAAATAGTGATAAAGTGCTCAAAAGTTTACTTAGCTGGACTAAAGAAACAGGAACTAGAGAGCTGCATCTTACAATGAGGTCACTGACATATGCAACCTCCCCATTCCTCCTCTAAATATTAATACTTAAGAAAAAGCTTTAATATCTAGTATTTAGCAGCTAAATGGATTGTAGTTTTCCCCCACATTTTGCTGTTATTTCTATAACTCTTTCTTCTTCACTCTGAATTACAATGACAGCATCCTGCATCATAATTGGCACTGAAATGCTAGTACCAGTGAAACATGAGGGACTTGCACTATTCACATTGAAGGTCTAAAATTTATCTTAGTCTCTATAGTTCCTGTGCAGCAGAGATACACCTTGCCCCTTCATCCCACCTTTATTATAATAAAATATAAACAGCTGAATACAGAAGAGAAACAATGACTCCTAAAGTTTAACATCTGGCCCAGAAAAACACACACACAAGGCAAGATTTGTAACTAGAAGTGATTTGTAATGATAAGCACTACATATTTCATCAGAAATCCAAATAGTTGTCGGGGAAGGAGTTTACAGCCACGTAAAGCCCTTTGTTTCCCAAGTTATCACAGAATCATAGCATGGTTAGGTTTGGAAAGGACCTTAAAGATCATCACAGAATATAGATCATATACTTTCAAATATATTTTGATCATAATTATATTTTGATAAAATATAAAATATTAAATAATATAAAAATATTTTGATCATAATTATAGATCATATACTTTCAAACCCCCTGCCATGGACAGGAACACTTCCTACTAGACCACATTGCTCAAAGCCCCATCCAACCTGGCCTTGAACACTTCCAGGGATGCTGCAGCCACAGCTTCTCTGGACAACCTGTGCCAGTGCCTCACCATCCTCACCACCCTCATAGGGAAGAATTTTTTTCTTATGTCCAACATAAATCTCTCCTTTGTCAGCTTAAAGGCATTCCCCTTTGTACTGTCACTACAAGACCTTGTAAAAAGCGCCTCTCCAGATTTCTTGTAGGCCCTATTTAGGTACTGGGAGGCAGCTCAAAGGTCTCCCCTGAGCGTTCCCTTCTCCAGGCTGAACAAGCTGGACTCTCACAGCCTGTCTTCATAGGAGAAATGCTCCAGCCCTCTGATCATCGCTGTGGCCCTCCTCTGGACTCAGTATCAGTGGGCTTGTAAAAGATGCTCTCTTTTCAAACAAAGTTTTCTTCTCTCATGTCCTTAGATGATCACAGTGAGAAACAATACTGTGACTAGTACTGATCCTCAAGTTTTGGCTCTCTAATAACTCCAAGAACATGAGAATACTATTTCTGCTTGGTGTTACGTATTAATCTTGGTGTGTGGGAGCAAGAATTGGATGACTCTGGAGGAAATTAGGGTATAAATCTGTATCTACTGATACACAGTAATTCACCATATACTAATGTTTACCTTATACAAATATGAGCCAACCTTCTCATTATTGTGCAGTGTGATACATTCACATACCCTTGTCCTTGAGGTCATGACTGATGCTTTCATTCCCAGTCATTTCACTGGAGCAGGGTCCTCACATGCACAGGAGTCTATGTATACTATGCTTGTGTAATCCAGTGAATTACTTTTAGAAATAAGCTTGGTATGATCAGTAAAATAACAATGTCCTGTTTAATTTTAAACCTCCGTTTGTACCTTAAGTAAGTGGTTTGCTTCCATCTAAATATATTAGTCCTCCTTCAACTTGTTGACTAAAAATCCACCTCCTAGCCTAACTAAGATTCTGCTGAAGTTGGTGTAATTTTTTTATGAGCCAAGGTTATTTAGCGAGTAAATAACATAAATTTGGTTCTTGAGTCTACATGTACAGGTATAACTAATGGTGATAACCAGAGAGCTGACATTTAAGCACTACCCCTGGACTTTGGTGGGAATCCACTGGAGCTTAAGCATTTCTGAATGTGACATCACTGCTTATACATAGATTTAGGAGTGTAAAGCACATCTCATAACTATACTGGCTTGGGGCATGATTCAGTGGCTATCAAGGTGACATTTTCTTCAAGTAAAGCATGTATCTGATTAATCAGTAATTTATTAGAGCTATTTGACACCCATTTTCTTAGTTTATGGGTCTCATATCACAAAAACCATTCTTGTTTTATTAAAGCATTCAAAATTATGTAAGAAAGAAATATAGGCATAGGATGCACCACCAACCACCACCACCACCACCACCACCACGACCACCACCACCCCCCCTGCCTTGAAGCTTTATTTGGTTGGGATTTTGGGGTGGGTTTTTTTCGTTGGTTGGTTGTTTTTTTGGTTGGTTTTATACCCATTTTTTAGTCTTTCTTTTGGGGCAATATGAAGTCTGAAAGGAATTTACCTCATGTTACATCACTGTTAACACCAAAAAAAAAAAGATTGTATACAATCTTAAGTAAACTTTTAAACAACAGATTTTATTTCATACCTTGTGATTTATCTACTGTCTAGAGCCATACTGAAATGTTGACCTCAGTCATTAAGCTTTAGATTATTTTATATCAAGAATATGTAATGCAATGTTAAGTAAATTTCCATGTTATGCCGTTGTTTTTCCATTCAGTCTTATGCACATTCTGTATTTTTTGATAAAGCAGTGTATTAATATCTATTCATAGTTCACTGGCCATTTAGTATAATATAAATCAACTATCTCCACACACTGTTTCCACTGAGTCCTATGAATTTCTTTTAAGTTGAATTTGGCTTATATCATACATTTTTCTATGATTACTGACAAAATGACTACACAGAGTAACTACAGGTGACTGACGGCTGTATTCAACCATGTAGCAAACCAGAAAAATCTCTTTCTTTCCTGAAAGCAGTTCATCCTGTGTCAGTGATGTTTTCTATAACAAGCTTTAAGTGTATGTTGAGTAAAGCGAGAAGTTTAGGGCTCCCCTTTTCCTGTCTACAGGAAGTCAGAAACAAGATACAGAAGATGATGTCCCTAAAGGAGGTTAGTGAGGGGTTATGTGCCTAAGTACTTTTTCCAGAGTAATTTACCAACTAGTTAGATGGATATGTTATATTTTAATTAAAATGCTCTGTTTTACAATTAATTCTGTTACATTTGGCATGCAGCCAAACATATGTCCTAAGGGGACAGAAAAGTATATCTATGGATGCAATACGTATGGCACACAGCCAATCTCAGAAGAAATACAAGCTCAATAGATGTCAGCTATTGAAATTTCTGCAGTTCGGAAATCCTGACATTCAGCCTGAAGGTGTTAATGCTCCAGATGCACCAGATAACCAAACATAAGAAAAAATAGGGCTTATGGTTCTGAAGTCAATAGACTTTTCACATTGAAGAGGGAAACTCACCCCTCCCACCCCCTACAAGGAAACTGCTTGTAAACTGGAAACAAAAATGAAAAGAGCTTCTGACATTTTGCAAATTTCAGAACTAAATCCAAACTTCATGCTTGGATCAGTTTTAACCCTCAAGGGATATCAAGTGGCAAGAAAAACTGTTTGTGTCAGACTCCAAAGACAAACTGAATACCTGACTGAAAAGTAGCAGTGGCTATTGCTTGGCTTAACTTGATTTCCTAAGGAGGGCCTTCTCAAAGATTGAATGTCATTTATAAGTTGTTGTGATGGGAGTGTAACTGAAATAACCAATTTTCATTAAAATATTTTTCTTTGAAGCAGTACTAATAGCCAAGGGATTCAGCCTCCAAAAATGAAATATCTAATAGACTTGCTGATCTAATTAAATTGACTCATTCAGAAAATGTCTTTTCATAAATTAAAGATTTCTGTATGTGTAGTCATTTATTTATCATTCCCAAAAGAAGCATTACTAAAAATATTTTGTTGCTGTTGTTTTAAAGGAATTGGTTACTAAAATAAGGGAAAAAACTGCTTTGGAAAATTATACCTAAATTTAACATATAGCATTTCAATTGCTATGCCTAAAACTAGCCATGATTCTTTTGACACCATGACTGTTCTACCTCATCCCTGCTTTCTTCTAAGTTATGTAAATCTAGAGAGACAGAAGTGTAGCAACTAACCAGTGATGTAAAAAATGGCAATATGATGGGATTGTTCAACAGAAATGCAAATTTCTTTTCTGTGCTGGAACATCAGCAGCAAGTAATTAGAGAAATAGTAAATGCTGAATTAGTTTATTAATTATTGCAGTATGTCCTCCTTTTTCCCCGCTGTCCCATTTCTTTCTCTTTTTCCTGCCTTCCATTTATTTCTATGTTGTCATTTATTTACATTTATTTTGAGACAATTTTCAAGGACTACACCAACTACTGAATACAGAAGGGTATTTGATAGTTGCACTCTGAGTAATTTTGCAACTCTCCAAAAATATCAGGATACCACTCTGGTCTTCTGTTTGTCGGGAACATAAGCAACAAACAACTGCAGGCAAAAATATGGCCACCCACTGAGGAGGGAGCATTTCAAAAAAGTATTTAACTTCAGTGTTGATACTTGAATGTCCCAATCCTGTTTCTTTTACTTTAATCCAAAACACTGCAAATCTCTATCATGTCTACATCTGCTTTCTCCCCAGCCCACTTTGGAGAAAACACAAAAAAAACCCCAACAACATTTTATATTTAAGCAATCTTCTAGGGTGATTATTACTGAATTTAATATGGTTTGGAACTGTAACACAAAAATTTTACAAGGCAAAGTAAATTTTTCTTACAGCACTTCGGGTGATTTTCCAAGCCAGTAAAAAATGGATTAACAGCACTGTGTGGTGCTGTGTAAAATGCAAGAAAACACTGTGCAATTTTTTCCAAAGAAATATAGCAAAGACTAGAATTCCTAGATGCAGCACACTAAATATTACAATATGGGGCTATCCTTAAGTACTTAAGCACTTATAGCTTGCACTACTGCAAACTATGAGGGGTGGTTTGTGGGCTCAAGTTCACTCAAAACAGATAAAACAAAACTTAAAAACAAATTTATTTGTAATTGAAATAAAGCTTCTCAGACTAGTGCACCACTATAACAACTGTCCGCTGCCTCATGGAAGAGAGGCCAGCCATTAAGAGGAAGGGTTTCTTAGTCTTCTCTTTAAAGTGACAACTGAGAGCCTTACTTAGAAATTAATTCTTTTTAGCATGAAAACCAACCTTTTTTCTTCTAGAAGGTCTGCCATAAAATGGAAAATGAATTACAGCACCTGCTCAAGGCCTCACCTGGCACTGTCATTTTTGACAGATTCATTTTTATCCTAGAACTGGGAGCCATGAAATTTTAAAGTCTTTCACAAAAATTATGCTTTGCTTTGTGATATAGAAATAAATTACCCAAGCAAGGGATGAGGCTGTGGTACCAAACTCCTGTGCTGCCAGGAGATTGGCTAGGTCAACTAATATGTCACATTAACAAGTAAATTTCTTGAGTAATTTATGTTGCTTAACCAGTTAAAGATATGAAAAACACATAATGCTAAACACTGCAGTCCTAAACAGCTACATGTTGTTTTTAAAAAATAAATAATATACAAAGCACAAACTTAAGCCCCAGAAAATTGGCTATTTTCCAATTATTCTACTAGCTGAGCTACTAATCATGCTTTTCAACCACTGAATTATGCTGTTCTTATATATTCTCAGGAAAATTGTAGCTTAGTGAGCTATAATTTTTAGATATGAACATATAACATTATCCAATATAGAAGTTATGAAATATTTGTGACTTATGATACTAGGTAAGATGACTGTAAATTCATTAGGTTTTCCTTTAGATCTCTTAATTTGGTCTGCTTTATTCTGCATATACAGCAGCATGTCCAAACCCACCTGGCATTTCTTGTGTCGCAAAAGAGCTAATAAGCCTTAATAATTAATAATAAAAAAATAATAATTTTAATACTCATAAGTAGTTTTTTAATCCAAAGGTTTTAATGCACGCAAATTAGAACTAAATCACTTATCTATTTTAAGAACCAATGACAAATTTGCAGCTATTTTTAGTTTGGTTTTTGTTTGTTTGTTTTGTGTCAATGTAAATTACAGTTATGACAAGCCGAACATCATATTCTGAGTTTTATGACTGTATCTTTAAAGTTATTCAGGAAGTAAACTTTACTGAGGATGTTGCACAGACATAACAAAACTTTGTTTTCTTTGAAGACTTTCTTGGGAATATATATGGAAGTTTATGAAGGAAATAACTTAGAAAAGTATGTGCTTTTATTGAGTGTATTTTATTCAGCATTGGTACAGCCTGATCTTGAATATTCTGTGCAGTTCTGGGCCCTCTGAAAGCTTTTGCTGAAGAGTTGGAAAGGTAGTAGAAGACTGGGGACCATAAAGAAAGACTACAGAGCCCTGGGAGAGGTGGTTAGGGGCTCTGGTGCTCAGATAGTCTTTTCATCAATTCTCCAGGACACAGGGGAGGACCAAGAAAAAGCTGGGAGGATTGGCCAGGTTAATAAATGGTTAAAAGGGTGGTGTCACAGTCAGGGGTTTGGGTGTCTTGAACACGGGACTAAAGTTAGTAGGCCAGGTCTACTGGGGGCTGGTGGAGCTGCTCTGGTAAAGAAGGGGAAGAACAGTTTTGGTAGGAGGCTTGCCAGATGGGTCAAGGAGGCTTCAAACTAGATGTGTTGGGGGAGGGGGGCATCATTCCATCCCAACACACCCAGACAGTTGCCAACACCTATAATAAATGCTCGGAACAATGTACATACATTCCGGCTGCTCCAGCCAACGAGTCGGCTTCAATTGGAGCTCATCTCAGATGCCTCTATACAAACGCCCGTAGCATGGGGAAAAACAAGAGGAATTAGAGATGTGTGCACATCTACAGGGGTATGATATAATAGGCATCACAGAAACATGGTGGGATGGCTCCTATGACTTGAGTGTTGGAATGGAAGGTTACAGGCTCTTTAGAAAGGACAGGCCTGGCAGGCGGGGAGGGGGAGTTGCCCTTTATGTTAGGGACAGGCTGGAGAGTCTGGAACTCCGTCTGGGGGCAGGTGAGCAGTTTACAGAGAGTTTGTGGGTCAGGGTTAAAGGGAAAATAGCCGTGGGAGACATTACTGTGGGGATCTGTTACAGACCGCCTGATTAAGGAGAACTTGTGGATGAAGCACTCTACAGACAGACAGGAAAAGCCTCACGCTCGCAGGCCCTTGTTCTCATGGGGGACTTCAACCACCCTGACATCTGTTGGAACGATGGCACTGCATGGCACAAGCAATCCAGGAGGTTCCTCGATTGTGTGGAAGACAACTTCCTCCTGCAAGTAATAGAGGAGCCGACAAGGAGAGGTGCCATGCTTGACCTTGTGCTCACCAACAGGGAAGGGCTTGTTGACAATGTGGTACTCCAGGGCAGCCTTGGATGCAGTGATCACGAGATGGTCGAATTTGAGATCCTCAGGACAGTGAGAAGAGTGTGTAGCAAGTTCACTGCCCTGGACTTCAAAAGAGCAGACTTTGGCCTCTTCAGGAGCCTGCTTAGTAAGGTTCCATGGAATATAGCCCTGGAGGGCAGGGGGGCCCAAGACTGTTGGTTGATATTCAAGGATCACCTTCTACAAGCTCAGGAGTGCTGCATCCCAACTAGAAGGAAGTGCGGCAGAAGGGCCAGGAGACCTCCTTGGATGGATAAGGAGCTGCTGAGGAAAATTCAAAGGAAAAAAGAGGCTTATAAAAAATGGAAGCAAGGACAGGCGGCCTGGGTAGAGTACAGGGATGTTGTCCGGGAAGCTAGGGACCAGGTTAGGAAGGCTAAGGCCTAGTTAGAATTAAACCTAGCCAGGGATGTTAAGGATAACAGGAAGGGATTCTACAGGTACGTAGCGAACAAAAAACAGATTAGGGACAACATAGGCCCCCTGAGGAAGCTCTCAGGAGAACTGGCTACACAGGATTTGGAGAAGGCTGAGGTTCTGAATGACTTCTTTGCCTCGGTCTTCACTGGCAAAGGCTCTGACTGCACCACCCAGGTCTTAGAAGGCAGACGCAGGGACTGTGAGAATGAAGACCTTGGGCCCACTGTGGGAGAGGATCTGGTTCGAGACCATCTTAAAAATCTGAACTTGCACAAGTCCATGGGACCTGATGGAATCCATCCGTGGGTCCTGAAGGAGCTGGCGAATGAAGTTGCTAAGCCACTGGCCATCGTATTTGAAAAATCATGGCAGTCAGGTGAAGTTCATGATGACTGGAAAAAGGGAAATATAACCCCCATTGTGAAGAAGGGGAAAATGGAAGACCCGGGGAATTACAGACCAGTCAGTCTCACCTCTGTGCCTGGTAAAATCTTGGAGCACATTCTCCTGGACAGCATGCTAAGGCACATGAATAACAACAAGGTGCTTGATGACAGCCAGCATGGCTTCACTAAGGGGAAATCCTGCCTGACCAATTTGGTGGCCTTCTATGATGGGGCTTCAGAACTGATGGATATGGGTAAAGCAGTTGATGTCATCTACCTTGTGCAAAGCGTTTGACACTGTCCCACACGACATCCTTCAGAGATACCAATTTGATGGATGGACCACTTGGTGGATAAGGAACTGGCTGGATGGCCACACACATAGAATGGTGGTCAATGGCTCAATGTCCAGCTGGAGACCAGTAACGAGTGGTGTCCCTCAGGGATCGGTGTTGGGAGCGGTCTTGTTTAACATCTTCGTCGCTGACATGGACAGTGGGATTGAGCGCGCCCTCGGCAAGTTTGCCAATGACACCAAGCTGTGTGGTTCAGTTGATACACTGGAGGGAAGGGATGCCATCCAGAGGGACCTTGACACGCTTGTAAGGTGGGCTGATGCCAACCTTATGAAGTTCAACCACGACAAGTGCAAGGTCCTACACCTGGGTCGGAGCAATCCCAGGCACGGCTACAGACTGGGCAAAGAAGAGATTCAGAACGGCCCTGCAGAGAAGGACTTGGGGGTGCTGGCCGATGAGAAAATGAACATGGGCCGGCAGTGTGCACTCGCAGCCCAGAAAGCCAACTGTATCCTGGGCT
Organism: Lathamus discolor; assembly: GCF_037157495.1. NCBI lineage: Eukaryota > Metazoa > Chordata > Aves > Psittaciformes > Psittacidae > Lathamus > Lathamus discolor. The sequence continues at coordinate 45,886,938 of NC_088884.1, read as the reverse complement.
GCATCAAAAGGAGCGTGACCAGCAGGTCGAAAGAGGTGATCCTGCCCCTCTACTCTGCTCTTGTGAGACCTCACCTGGAGTATTGTGTGCAGTTCTGGTGTCCTCAACATAAAAAGGACATGGAACTGCTGGAACAGGTCCAGAGGAGGGCCACGAGGATGATCAGGGGGCTGGAGCACCTCCCGTATGAAGACAGGCTGAGGAAGTTGGGGCTATTCAGCCTGGAGAAGAGAAGGCTGCGTGGAGACCTCATAGCAGCCTTCCAGTACCTGAAAGGGGCCTACAGGGATGCTGGGGAGAGTCTCTTCATCAGGGACTGTAGTGACAGGACAAGGGGTAACGGGTTAAAACTTAAACATGGTGTCCTGGGTTGAGCAGCAGCAGTCATTTTTCTCCTTCTTAGGAGCTAGTACAGTGCTGTGTTTTGATCTTTTGGCCTGGGAACAGTGCTGATAATGCCGATGTTTTCAGTTTCTGCTCGAATGTTTGGTCTGGCCAAGGACTTTCTGAGCCTCATGCTCTGCTAGGAAGGAGGGGAAGCTGGGAGGAAGCAGAGACAGGACACTTGACCCAAACTGACCAAAGAGGTATTCCATACCACAGCATGTCATGCCCAGGATGTAACCGAGAGTTACCCGGAAGGGTTGGGACTGCAGGGTTGGAGGAGGTATCGGGCAGTGCTTGGCTGGGGGGAGTGGGGTGAGTTATTGGTCGGCTGGTATTGAGGTGCTGTATTCTTTCCTCTGGTTATTTCCTTTAGTACTATTATCATTGGTGGTAGCAGTAGTGATTTGTGTTATACCTTAGTTACTGGGCTGTTCTTATCTCAACCCGTGGGATTTGCATTCTTTTTGATTCTCCTCTCCGTACGTGCAGAAGCAGGGGGAGGGCAAGAAGGGGGGGAGTGAGCAAAAGAGCTTTGTGGTTGGGTTTAAACCACGACACATGGGAAGTTTGGATATAAGGAGGAAATTTTTCCTTTTAGGGTGGTGAGGCACTGGAATGGGTTGCCCAGGGGGGTTGTGAGCACTCTATCCCTGGCAGTGTTCAAGGCCAGGTTGGATGAAGCCTTGAGTGGGACGGTTTAGTGTGAGGTGTCCCTGTCCATGGCAGGGGGGTTGGAACTAGATGATCTTGAGGTCCTTTCCAACCCGAACTATTCTATGATTCTATGACAGCTTGCTGCAACCAGCAAGCAATTTTGCACATCTCTAATCTACACACTGGGCATAGGTTCCCCTCACTGTTCCTTATGAGAAAGCAAAGAAAACAGAGGATATAAGAAGGTGGTCCAGGTATCCAGGCTGGCATGAAGGGATTAAATTTAGTGAAAGGAGTTAAATCCAGTTGGCACCCGATCACAAGTGGTGTTCCCCAGGGCTCAGTACTATCTTTATTAGAAATATCTTTATCAATTACCTCAATGAGGGGATTGAGTGCACCTTCAGTAAGTTTGCACATGACACCAGGTTGGGCAGAAATGTTGATCCACTTGAGCAGAGGAAGGCTCTCGAAAGGAATCTGGACAGGCTGGATCAATGGGCTAATGGTATCAGGTTCAACAAGGCAAAGTGCCGGGTCCTGCACTTGGGTCACAATAACCCCATGCAGTGCTACAGGCTTGGGGAAGAGTAGCTGGGAAGTTGCTCTGTGGAAAAGGAGCTGGTGGTGCTGATGGACGGCTGGCTGAACATAAGCCAGCTTGTGACCAGCTGGCCAAGAAAGCCAACAGCATCTTGGCTTGTATCAGAACTAGTGAGACCAGCAGGACTGGGGCAGTGATTGTCCCCCCGTACTTGGCACTGCATTCAGTTCTGGGCCCCTCACTACAAGACAGACATTGAGGTGCTGGAGCATGTCCAAAGAAGGGCAACGAAGCTGGTGAAGTATCTAGAGAACAAGTCTTATAAGGCTGAGGGAACTGGGGTTGTTTAGCCTGGAGAAAAGGAGGCTCCTGGGATACGTTACCACTTTCTAAAACTACCTGAAAGGAGGTTATAGCAAGATGGGTGTTGTATTGAGGTAGGCGTTGGTCTCTTTTCCCAAATAACAAGTGATAGGACCAGAGGAAATGGCTTCAAGTTGTGCAAAGGGAGGTTTAGATTAGATATTAGGAAAAATTTCTTCACTGAAAGAGTTGTCAAGCATTGCAGCAGGCTGCCCAAGGAAGTGGTGGAGTTACCATCCCTGGAGGTATTTAAAGGATGTGTAGACATGGTGCTTAGGGACATGGTTTAGTGGAGGACTTGGAAGAGTTAGGTTAACAGTTGGACTTGATGATCTTACAGGTCTTTTCCAGCCTCAATGATTCTATTATTCCATGTCATGCTGCTTTCAGTAAGCATTAATACTGGCAAGAGATTTGAGGAGGCAGAAAAGCTGGGGTTAAGCCACTTCATTGGAATTTAAGTCAGGAAGCAAAATGCAGCCGAATTTGTGAACTTTACAGGTTTGACTTTACTGCTAGGGGGGTTTATACTAGAATTGCCTTTGGCTGGAACTTAGGAACTTGTCTGAAACCTTTCTCCTCTCCTCCCTCACCTCGCAATTTCACTGACAGAGAAACTTTTCTATCTATATTAGCACCCACTTCCACCTGTCACTTCATCATCCATCTCACATATCTCTCCTGGAAAAGTGTTATGAATGGTTTTGTCTTAGCACTTACATTCAGAAACAGGACTGCAACAAGTATGGAGGTTTGGTTCAACAGATGGGGGTAAAGAAGCCTCCTCTAACAGCTGAAACCTAACTGAAGTAGGCTTTTTTGTCTTCTAAATATGCAGGCTGTGAGAAAATGATCATGAACCTAGGTAGGAAAGTTTACCAGAAGAATAAATCACAGAGGTACCTCAAATTAGGTATGGGCTGAACCAACTATGCCAAAGGTTGCAGCTCTAATGATACAGTATCCCAGGAAGTCTATGTAGACTCCCAGGAAGCTTATGTCAACTTCCAGGAAGCATGTCAGTTACAGCAATCATATATTTGCAATGGGAAATAATACTACTACAGTTCAGTATACTACAAAATAGAAAAAATTCATTCAATGTGAAACACTGAGCAGGTAGTAGGCTGCGGAAGTGATTAATAAGTGACCAACATAGAATCACAGAATGGTTTGGGTTGGAAGGGTCCTTAGAGATCATGTAGTTCCAAACCACATGCCATGGGCAGGGACACCTTCCATTAGATCAGGTTGCTCAAACCCCATCTATCTCCAACATGGAGACAAAAATCTATACTCTACTGCCAAATCTCTTCATCATCCATTTTACCATTGAATGTCTTTTCAGACTCTGTAGCTGAAATACCTAAACGAAATAAATGCCAAATTTCAACAGATCAAAGGCTAACAAACTTTTTTCTTCATGAATGAAATAACCACCTGAAAAATTTTGTCATTTCTAATTACTTTGTCATCAAGATGCTGCCTTGTTATGTTACTCAAAAGGCAAAGTAAATTTTAAAGAAATGAAAAAGTCCAATTCTGATTTTTTTAGAACCAGTCCTTAGCAGTTGAGTAGTTCTTTTCACATGCTCAAAGAGATAGTCCTAAAGAAGTAAGTAAATTCAAAGCATGAGACATGTAATTCATAAAGTATAGGTGACACCCCTAGCTCTACCGTAGTCCGCTAGAACAATCCTGGGTAAAACACTAAGTATCTTTTTGTATTAATATCATAACTTGTGATCTAAGCTACTTACAATAAAGGCTTTTTCAAAGAACTCCTCACTATCTGTTATAAAGTTCCTGCTTTATTATAAGTGTTTTCTTACAGCATAGAGGTGGTGATATTTCAGGAATGGATGCAATGTTTCACAAAAAAAATGACACTGTCAAAAACCCTAATAACTGAAATGGCACAATAAATAGGCCATAAGCAATTCTCAGACCAAAGTCTTCCCATCTCTCTACCTCACCAACTCAAAGTGCCTGGGACCAGCTCCCAGGAGCTGCCGATTAACTCACCGTCAGGGCTAGCAGTTTTCCGTAGGTGAGATGGGCTGGGATGTGGTCACTCTTGGATCGCAGTGACTCCACGTACCAGTGCTCTGCTTCTGGCAGACGGCTCATTCTCATATAGGCTTCTCCTAGAGGGTAAAACAAATGCCGAATGCAAGTGAGAATGTCCAAAATTCCTCCAGGCTTCCATAATTTCTAATTTGAAAAGGGTAAAGTGTTTGAACACCTACAATGACATACACAGAGCAAGAAAAAGCCTTACAGAGGCTTGAGTGAGGAGATTGAGTAATTGCCTTATTAGGGTTTAAAGAGCATAGTTGAGATGAAAGTCTTGCTGCAAAAGAGATCTCCAGCTGCTAAGTTTCAGTCAAAAGTTTCAAAGCAACACAAGTTTTATCACCTCTGCTGTAGAAAAGTTACTTCTTTTCCATCAGTCTACATTGCACAGCAGGGAATGGCAGGGAGAGTACAGAACATGGTTGCATTTCATCATAATACATTAAGAACTTAGATTTTTTTAAACTAGGAAAGGTTAAGAAAACAGTCCTGAAACTATATTGGAGGGAGAGACACTAAAAAAAGATTAAAAATCTCTGAATGTGGTCAAATTAGGTCATCAGCCACAATTCATTTAAATTAGAATATACCATCCATAATTTTAAAATTGCTAGTCTTTAGAAGTCACATATGAAATAACTGAAACTGGACATTTTTCAAAGTGAAATCCTTTACTGCGATAGGCTGAGGCAGGCAATGCTGAAGAACAACAGATGAATGAGATGTCAGAAAGCCACTCACTGTGTTACAGATAATTGTAGACTTGAAGTTTCTGTGAAAGAATTTGGTATACAGAGAAAGACAGGCTTTTTCTCCAAGAAGCAAAGGTTGAAAATAAGCAACATCAAACAAGTATGTAATGGTGAAGAACAGTGACTTTCAGATTCATACCCTGCATTTACACAGCTCTTTCACCACGGCTCTAGATATAAATGTGCCCTTGCCCAAGCCAATGACAGACTGAAAATGCCTACAAGAGTCAGGATTTCATCATCTAACCAGCCAATTAATTCCAAATAAATAGTTAAGTATCTTCCCAAAATCATGAAGTCACAGTTTACCTAGTGCCACCCCTGGAGGACCTACCCAAGTAGAGGTTGGCTAAGGCTGACTCCAGGTGAGTCACTGGACCCAGTTCTGCATTACCTGGAAATTAATAGCTGTGAGGACATCAGGGAGAGATAGAAGGATGAATGTTCTTTATTCAAGCTTGAAGCCAACTACCACACCCACTACCACAAAATGAACAAGCCCAGTTAGACTTTTTTTTTTTTTTTTTTTTTTTTTTGTGTGTGTGTGTGTAAGCCATGAGAGAATAGGGGTCCCAGGCAAAATGTGGCTCATAAGTCTGAGTTTCAGGACCTAGGGTGCAGTGCATGCAAAATGACGAAACCACAGCCTAAAGACAAAATTAGTATGACATAGAGTCAGAAGTCATGCTGAGTCGAGGTTAAGAGACAATTTTTATGAGCAAATTCAGGCTTTCCAAAAAGGGCCTGTAAATCTAGCAGACCAGGACTTCTAATTCCAGGATCTACAGAGCACTGTGTACTCCTGCACTGGTCTCAGATACCTGATTACATACTCAAGTAAATACTTACCTCAAGTAATGACTTGAGTAAATAAGTACTCAAGTCATTCTACTGCTGGTTAGGGCCAAACTAAAACACAATTCCTCCAAAAAGAGAGGCCAAATTAAAAAAATAAAAATAAAAAAAAATCCAAACAGGAAATAAATCCCAAAAGAACATGAGCACCCTCCAGAACTCACAATCACATTCAGGATATCAATGTCATATGCATTTTTTTCACTATGTCAGCACTCAAAAATAAGTGACATGATAACTTCTTAAGCACAAAACAAAGACATCAAGTCAGGTGTTGAAAGGATGGAAGAAGTGAGAAGTCAAGCTATAAGCTGCCCTCAAATCCTCTCCCTAGGTCTATGCTTTGTGGCAGATTGTTTAATTATTTGATTGCATACTTTTCCCACAGGCCCCTGCTGCATTTAGCATACAGGAAATGAGGAATCCATATTGTGCTTTTCTTTCTGTGGAAAATTCCAACCTGTTACAGCTTGGCAAAGTTTCAAGCAATTAAAAACAAGATCCTTTAAAAAGTAATGTAAGCAGCCATAAGAGATGAAGTTATTATCTGCCGGTAGTGTATGCTGAAAACATTGCCGAATTTCAAAGAGATCCAAGGTTCTCATCTATTTTCCATGATAGATTCTAATATAAGAAAAGATTAACATCTTAGGAGTATGGCAAATTCAATTTTTAATAGGTTTTAAGAGCTCAACTACTTTACAGGCTAACCTCCTAAAACTTTGAGGCCATTTCTGAGTAGTGCATCTAGAAATGAAGCAACAATATATCAATCTTTTGAGACAGGCAAGTCCCCTGAAGACTTTACAGGGAATTCTCTATAGCTAAACATTTTTTTTCTGGAGTCTGTTTTCTGCCACTGAGCCCCATATCACCAAGAATTGCTATATTATAAGCAACTGGAACATGTCTTTACTACAGCAGGAAGTACTGTTAGGGAGTCTGTTGCTAATTTCATCTTCAAACTGATTTACAATGACACTCCTATCTAAGAAAATGAAAGCAAGTTGAAAACTGACAAAGTCTCTACTACTGCCATACTCAAAGACTGGAACAAAATCAAGAAACTGTTAACTGAAGTGTTAATTCAGTCAAGTGATTTTATGTGTTAGACTGATGAAATTTTAATAAAAGCTATTCTAGCTTAAGACAGTTTTCCAACAAAATGGAAGACAACATGTATGGATTAACTTCTGTCATTTAGGGGTCATTCAGGATGCATCTGTATGTCTGAGATTAAAATAAGAAAAATAGTATCTGACATTTACAGTCATGTATTTTTATAAACTTGCAACATGAATGATTTTGTCATTAGGAAAATAATAGTGTCTGTTGGTAGAAAATATGCAAATCAATGATATATGTGAGCAGGTTTCTATATTTACTATAACAATTAATTTATAAAATCTTTCAAAACTCATGCTCAAAATCTGAAAGATCACACACAATTTCTTAAGGAAACTAGTCAGATCTACAAAGTTCAGCAGAGGTAAGAGTAACAGATAAAGAAATTAATGGCAGTGGAAACCTTGAGACATAAATTGACAGTTATTGCAGCTCCCTAATCCATATCAACATGCAACCATCTGCAGCACTGCCCACACAATGAGTGGTGGTAAGAAATTCAATAGCCAACTCAAGTAAAAGGGGACAAATCAGTAATGCAAAACTGTTTCCATTTTTCCAGGGGTTCATTCAGCTATATATTTTCTGGGCTTTATGCACCCATTTCTTAGCTTATTCTACAAGTAAGAACACAGATTATTAAACTGTAACTCTCATTTACCAATGTAGTGCAAGAAAAACATTAATGTGCAACTGAAACTATTTAAAGTACATAGTTCATTACCCCTCTGCTAATACTTATGACAAAGAAGTGAGGAAAGAGCTACTTTTTAACTAGACTTTTATACTGGCACAACTAAGATCCTGGTACTCAGGATCAGGTGGACTTTTTTTTTTTTTGCCATAGGAATAGATCAGCTGCAAGACTACCATCCTCCAAAGAATATTTTCCCATATTTTCCCAGAATCCTTGGAATTAAAAAATTAATCTTTCAAAATAAACAAACCAAACAAAAAAGCATCCAACAAACTAAACCAACACCAAAAATATCCCCACTAGAATCCCAGGTCAAATTAATTATTCCTAATTAGAAAACAATATCAATCATATTAAGAATTAATTATGTATATCAAACACTAATGCTAACACAGGATCGGTTTGCTAGCAGCTATTTCCCCTGGAAGACTAACTTCTTGATAATGAAAGGAAATGTGATTTTAATAAAAATCCCAGAAAAAAAAGAAGACAGAAGTTAATTTTTTCTAATACATACCACATGTTGTTAAAAAGCATGTTTAGGTACCATTTACATGGATGTATGTTACATGGTTCTAGATTAACCCCTCATCTGCTTTCATATTTGTTCCATTTCAGATGCACGATGTCATACCAAGCAAAGGCCATTTCCTTGCAGGGAGCATGTTAGACTTATCAATCAGCAAGTACAACAGAACATTGGCTGTAATAGCACTATGCCTCTTTAAGTGTCATGTACCCATACTTTCAGATTAAGAACATATGTTGCTTTATGATCTTCCTCTTAGGACCCCAAAATGTATTGCTGAAAAGACAACTGAAAAATTATCTCCGTAAAGAAGGCAATGCAGGATAAACCTGTCTTGAATCATCCTTGTATCTGTTAATTATTTGCCACTCAAATTTCTGGATGTTAAAAATGTAATATAAAAAATACATAATCTGGCACTGACAAAAGCAGATGTCAAAACAGAAAGGAACATGAAGATGCACTTTGAAAACAAAAATTTCTAACACATACTTTCAGTCAGGATTTAAATTTTATTCTTCCATCATCTATTTGAATTTGGAACATAAACAGGTTGCCTTAGAAAATGATGGAGAGGTCTGCATCCTTGTGTACAACCCCTGCTACAAGGGGTTTGTATCTTTCATAACGCAACTGTGCAGCTTCCTTGCTCAAATTAAGGCTGCAGATGCACTTACCATAAATGCACCTGTCTGGATACATAACTTCCTTCTTTTTTCCCTTAGGTACCAGCACATACAATAACAACAATAACATAATAAATCTAGAAGCATAGTTTTATATTATACTATACTGATGTTTAAGATACATTGCAGAAGATTAACAGTCTTGGTGATAAATATGCAGTGCATGTATATCTCTGCAACAGCTGAAGCATGTAAGCTTAATGAGCACCAAGTTCTGCACAGACTGAACATATTCTGTTGTTTTTTTTTTCCTTTTACAAAACAATCTCCTTGAAGATTTGAAGGAATGTATCGTATTTTAAGAGGGCTTTTGATGGATGGGAGTCAATCCACATTTACTTTGGTTGAGCAGTTTTTTATAGGCTTCAATTAGCCAAAGCAAAGCCTTTGATCTTATTTAATTAGACCATTAAGCTACTTTGGAAGGAAAATACCTAAAGTGGAAAACAGATAAAAATGAAGGGCAAAATAAAATCACTTGTAGTGTGAACTTTGCACAGGTGTTTCCTGTTGTACAAAGACTTCCAGTGAAAGAAGTATACTGACACAAATAGAGGCATTGAGCTCACCTGAGATAGATAATTTCATTTTCCAACAGATGTGCAGCAGTATATCAGAAGGGAACAAACTAAGAATTTCTAACTGAACAAGTGATTGTACTTGTTTTTTGCCTTTTACTTCATTTACACACATTTAAAATATTTCTTTTTGTCAGTAAAACAGACATTATGCCAGTCTAGGTTTCTTTAAAACCATCTTAATTGAAGCATTTTCCATTAGAATCATATCTAAGTGGGATCCCTGTAGTCCAATTTCAGTATCAGACCATATTTTTGGTCTACAAATGTTATGATTACACTTATTTTCATATAAACCCTGTATGCTTATATACAAATGTATTTCAGGCTTAGACCCTTAGCTTTTTCAGAATATTGCCTATGAAAACTCATGCAATTTACATGAAATTATAGATCAATAGTCCAAAGAGATAAAACCAAGAAGACCCAAGAATCAGGAAAAAAAAAAAAACCCCAACAACCAACCCTGTTCTCAAACAGTGCATCCATTACCCCCTCAGCAATACACTCATGAAACCTTCATACTCAGCTTGAAACCCTCAAACAAAACAAAGTGAAAAAACAGGAGACACTGCAATCAGCCTGGAAATTTATACACAGCTTTGGCCAGCAGATATAAACTACCATAGTCTGCAAAGTCTCAGAGGAGGAAGGCTTAAAGTAGCAGGATGAGGATAGGGAAGGGGAGAGAAGGAAGCACAGAATTTTACTCCCCTCAGCATTGAAGTCTATTCTTATTTCCCTAGAACACGTAACAAAATATACATATAAAAGAGAAAAGAGAAAAAACAAACTTTTTTTTTTTTAACCAAGATGGTTTTAAAAGAAAAAAAAAAGTTTGCAATGTACATTTAGTAATAAATCATCAGTAAAGCTTCATGAGATGCATAGGAAGCATAACTGGAGCTCAGACCAATGCAGGCAGAATGCTCTGCATAAGTTATGATGTGGGATATGCATTTCACAGCTTAATCAACTTTGGCTCTTAAAAAGTAAGTCTTGCACAGCATGAACTGTAAAGCTATACCAGCAAAAGTGTTTCTTGGAGTTCTAAACAATATTTAAAAGTAATTCAATAAAAAAAAAGCATTTAATGGGAGCAAGGGGCAAATGGGATAGGAGCCTTAACAATATTAACAGATTTGTACAAACAACCACATCCACCCAAAAGCATAATCAAATAAAGCAATAGTTATGTTATAATCATCAACACAGAAAGTCCTGCTGCATGCTAAGCCTTTGTACTTAAGATGCAAACCTCTGCACCAGATGTAAAATCTGGCTCCGCTTTCCTGCTCTGTACCTGGCTGCCACTTGTGTACGATTTGTTTTCTGTCCATGTGTAATGTAGCAGATTAGCAAAGAAAAATCTGAACGCTAATTTGTGCATCATTAACTGTATTCACTCCTGTGATGTTAGGTTCTCTTGTAACTTGCATTTCTTCTTAACAAATATCTGTAAGGCTTTGCACTCCAGTGTTAGCTGGAAAGGGCAGATGAAGTGCCATCAAGACATTTGTCCTTATGACAGTATCTTGCCCATCTAAACCTGAACAATGCCACCCTAACATCTTTCTTGTTACTGTTTAGTAATAAAATAAAGCCTCCATGGTCCACCTCACATCACTTAACTGGCAGGAATATGAATTACTGTAGCAGGTGGGCCAATGTGGTTTTAAAAGCAATGTAATACAATCAACTGTACAATATCAGATTTCAAGAAACACAAAAGACATCTAGAGCAGAGTCTGATCCTTAAGCAATCCTAATATTGGCATTAAAGTGTTCAAGATCCCACAGGGACCATTTTATCTTTTGACCCCAGGCTTTAATTGAAATTTGAAACAAAATATATTACCTATTTAATGCAGCTGAGCTGGACTCTGGCCTTTGTAGTGCATGTTGCCATGCCAAGCAAATTAATCTGTGTAACCTTAGCATGTACTTTTTAATTTACATCAAAGAAATATGACATAGAGAAAATAAATGCCAAGCCAAACCTATACAGCTTGTTTAATAATTATTTTGATTCTAGTTTTAGAGTTTTAATTTTTAGGGACTCTTTTAACAAAAAAAAAAAAAGGGGGGGGGGGTGGTGGTGTTACTTTCTTGGTACAAAGCCAGAGAAACATATGGTTTCTTTAGCTGAGTTCTTGCACACCTGGCAAAATAAATCACAGCAACAGAAGACCAAAATCTGCCCTGCAACTTCTCATGTGCACAAATGTAGAGTATCCAATGCTGGTATTCTGGCCCTGCATTTTGTGCCATGAATAAATGCAAAGTCAAATGGACGACTTGCTTCTTGAGCCCCAGTACTTTTTCCTTTAAGAGTCAAGTTACTTAGGGTTTTAAAGAATGAGAGTCAGCCGGGGAGGCTGGCACACTGGAGGAGTGAGTGACTGGGCCTGTCAGAGCGAAAGGCCAATAGAAGCAAGCACAGGAAAAGAAGTGTAACACAAACAGGGAAAGCAGGTGGTGTAAAGGCTTAACACTGCTGGAGTGTTAATGCTAGCGCACTCAGAGTGCTGGAGTTCAAACCTAATTGAGTTTAAACAGTTTGTCTCCTGTTTATTCTCTTTTGAGTATGCCATATACACCATACAGGGGAAAAAGCTTCCATAAAAGCTTCAATGACATCATTGAATCATTATTAAAAAATAGAGAAAGCACTGTTTTCTTAGATCATATGCCAATATGCAGCAATATGCGTGTCACTGAAAAAAGCAGAGTGATTGACAGAGACTCAGAATACATTAATCACAGTAACAACTGCAGCAGATAATCCTCAAATTCTAGCTAGTCTTGGACTTTGTGATAAACCATGAAGACTTTTTCCACATGTAAAAAAACAGGGAAAGACCCCTCCTTCCCAAGCAGATGGGGAGCCTTTCCCAGTTTTTCCCACTTCTCCTCAGCAATAAGCATATGGAGAGTGGGTACAGCTCAGTGTCAGATTCATGCAGTTCCAGGCGCACAAGACAGGACCGGACTATTTCAGTTCCTCCAGTCTCCCTTTTAAAGGGAAGAAGCAGTCAGACAAGTTTATGTAAAATTGTTTATCAAAGAAAGTGTTATAGGAAACATGTTTGTAACTTTATTTTGAACTTCAAAACAGAAATAAACAATCCAGCTGGCCCACTGATGCCCAGTGACATGGTATGAACTGCAGAGTGGACGTACTCCTGATAACGGATGCAGTTTCCTTGTTCTCCTGTCACACGCGATGCAAAGAGATGACTGAATGAGTGTTTAGGATTTATCTCACACAACTTGAGCTAGTAAATCTAAGCTAGCCATCTCAGCTGCTTTTACAGGAGAAGTATGCTTGCAGGGGTTTATTTATATAATCTAAAATAAATATCTAAATCAGATGGGCTTAATTACTACCCAGAGGTTATCTTTTCCTTTCCACCCTATAAAATGAGTATAGCTACCTAGCTTTGTCATGTCATCTAATTTTTACACTAATACAGGTAAAAGAGACTAACCTAACTCACTCCAGCCCTGTATGCTCATGTAGACGCATCCACGACAGCTTTAAACAAATTGGTCTGAGTATTGCTGTTAATATAGCAGCACTGTGCTAAATTCAAGTCACTACCTGACCCTTTACGTAGCCCCTTGGATTGCCTTTGTAGCATAGTAAACAAGCTACACCTCAGCAACTAGTGTGAAGCAAGTTCTGGTTTCCCTGCAACAGCTGCCATCACAACAGCAAACAAAATACAAATAAATGCTATGCTAATGATTAGTTTCACTTTACCAAGCTCCATAATAGCCTGCTGCTCTTTGCAAGGTAAGCTCAGCTGACCCTAACTTGTTATGCCGCTAGGACATCCGTGAAGTGCTGGCAGCTGACTAAAGGAAACAAGCCCAAGTATCAGCTAAGCAGTGCAGGGAGGAAGTGTAGCAGCAGCCAAGCCCAGGCAAAGGACTGAGCTGGTCTTTGTGTTCACTACCGCTTTGACTTAATAAATGCAAATCCCAGGAACAGAGTGAACTCGTACATCATAGACTGTGCTTATAAAGGGAGCTGAGAAAGACATTCTGAACCTAAAAATGTAACGAATGGGAAAAATAAAGTAAAAAAGTAAAGAATCTTATAGGTCATGGTGGTCCTAAAGGAAGCATCTACTATTGGGAAAATAAAGAGTGGCACAGGCTCACTTTGCAGTGGAACAACCATCATGCTAGAAACAGCGCTGGTCTACTCTTTCCAATTTTTGTACTTCCGAGGAGCACTTTAATCAAAAATATGAAATATATATTTGCACTAAAGAGGGCAGTCAGACTTCAGAGGGTTCGCTGGAGCATGGCGGTACTTCAGTCACAACAGTGGTGACTGTTGATAAACCAACTGAATTTACCAGCAAATCCTGATAAAACAACAGTTGCACTAAGACTCTCTGTGCAGTACATGCCATAATCAACTTGTGTATTCTAGAGATTTTAGCCATTTGTATTAATATGACAAAGCTCAGCACTCAGGGAAAAATAAGTCTCCACTGAACTGTATGAACTGTTGAGGAAGTGTTTATAGTACTATTGACATTAGACACTTTGTCACTATGACAAGAAAAGTAATTAATTTAGCATTTACAGAGACATGAATTAATTTAGGTTTTACAAACACATACCAACAGTTACAACTACAATTTTAGAATATTTTTTTTCCTATGCCCTAGTACTTGCAAGGAGCTAATAAAAGATGTCTGCCTGGATAAGTAGACAGAAGTGAGTGGTGCCTCCTTTCCACAACTGTGTCAAGCCAAATGACATCAACCAATACATTCTCTCATGCATCAGGCACTGGGAGGGGAGAGAAGAGAGGGATGACCACAAAACCCCACGTGCTTCCTGTTTATCCTAATTGTTTCCACATATATTTTTAATTGCTCTACATTGAACTACTTTAAAGTAAAGCATCTTACATCCTTTTCTGTCCCAGAAAGGAGCTCACAGAGTTTACTGGGCCAGACACTGAGGTTGCTTAGAAGAAACAAATGCACTTTCAGAGAGAATTCCTCTTAATTCTCCATGCATTCTAAACATAAAAGTGCTTCATGGACATTCCTAAAGACATCAAGTATCTAACAGTCTTATCATTTAGTGTGCCTTATGCAGCATTGCATTTGCTGTCATTTAAGCTCTGAACCTGGTTTGGCTTGTATCTACTGAAAGCAATTATTTTGTTTTTATTAGCTAATTCATTTTAGCACCAGTTGCCTGGCTAAGCTTTTTTGTTTTACCCTGCCTAACTCCTTAAATACCTTTCTAAGGCAGTAACAATACACTTACCCATCATGTTGTATAAGCTCTGTGGGGCAAACTGCCTTGGCATTTTCTGTATTGCTTCTTTGTAAACCATGAGGGCATCCTGAAAAAAGACACACAAGTGGGATAAATCATTAAGTAAAGAACCAATTTCAAAAACAGTCTTTCACATATACGGTAAAACCAAACTATCTTCCTTTCAAAATGAAAGGTGAAGAAAGAAACACATCATAAATACCAGAGAAAGTTAACATTTCTCATTTATATAAGTCAGTGAAGCTTATTGACAAGAGATCAAATTAGTTCCAATATTGCAACTCTCTTCCCAGGCACAAGTATACATTTTAATATCCCTCAATGACTCACGAGTTTACAAACATATATTGTATAGGCAGTCAGAGAATATGGGATAATATCAAACTGCAGACAGAGGACTTTCTGATGACTAAGCTACAGTAAGTGACCTAAAAATTAATTGTCTACTGACAAGTAGTAACAAAACATAATCCATACAAATGAAGTCTGCTCCACAGAAGGAATGAGATAGATTATAGTTTCAAGAATGCCAAAATTGGATTCCCTTGCAAATGTGCCGTGCCTTGAATTACTTTATCACACATCTATGATTCATTCAAAACTTAGTATGCTTACTGGTCAGTCTGTTAGCTGTGCATAATACTCTACATCATCCCATCAAACAGTCACAACTTGTGAAGGCTGAAATACGCTTCAGAAAATCCAAGTGTATGATCAGCTCAAGGCTGGATCAGACTGCAATGATCACCAAGCAGAAATCTGATGGTTTATATTCTTAAAATCCCTTGCACCAACCAGGCATCAAACTCCAACTCATCTTTATGGATGTATTAGCTGTCTGTGTCTTAACCAATTAGTAACTGCCATCTGACAAAGCTGGATTCAGCATACAGATGACAAAGAATTCATAGAGCTTGTGCATGCCTAATCTTAAACAGCTGAATGAACTGTCATGGTCAGGAAGAGTTATATGGATCAAAACCATACATAACTCCTTCTGAGGTATGCTCAGCAAGGCAAAGAGAGAATGACTCTTTCAAATACTGCCAAAGGTAAAAGTCAATCAAATGTCCAGTTTTAGTAATTTCGTCAGGGAGAATGGAGAGGAATCACAACAGCCACATTTGTACGTGTAAATGAAATGAGATGTGTTAGGTGCAACATAGGGTTACATTAAAGATATCCAACCCACATCAGCACTTATCTGAAAATAGCACATAGTGGGATGTTTTTAATCACTGAAGTTTTGAATTGTTCTAACTAGGTCTTGTTTTTGGAGCCTAGAAAGCAAACATAATTCCATTTTCTCAACTAAAGATGGGCTTACTCTGTTTTGAATAAAAAGCCAATACACTTTAGATCGGCTGGTCTGTAATCAGGCTATCTTCTTTGCATACCAGCCATGGGGATAAAGCCAAAAAGAATGAATTAACACACAACAGATGTGACCATTGCTAATGTTGACTCTGACATTAGAACATCATGCTGCTAATTAACGTCGTCACACCTGTGGCTATAGAGAATAAATATTCACTGTAAAGAATGCTAATCTTGATTTGGTGAAATTCAATCAATTTGTGCCTGTGATGTATTTTGAAAGCCTGTCTGGAAGCAATAGCTAGTACTTATGTATGAAAGTTTTATCATTATATTCCAGACAAATCTGGAGTCTTACCTCATAGTGTCCTTGCTCATGAAAAAGCTTTCCTAAGTTATAAAGACAGCTAGTAACAGAGCTTTTATGGGCATGAGGGTCTTTCAAATTTTCATCAGGGATCTCTGAACACTTCAGGAAAGTCCTCCTGGCTTCTTCTGTCTTCCCTTGGTTCATCAGGATGATACCAGTATTTAAATAGGCAGCTGTGGAGAGGGAAAAAATATTCTTTTTTGATGTGGTTCCGATGTTTCAAAGTAATATTTGAAAGATATTACTTCAAAGTAATATCTGAAAGAGATCCCACGGTTATCTAATCTGGGGTTTGTATAGTAGAGATCACTCATTGGTGTAAAGAGGAACACAGAAGAGGTAAAAGTTCAGAGACAACTAAAGAGAAAGGGGCTATTAAGACTGAGGAAGGAGGGAACAGAACACTAGTTAAGCAGGGTGCTCCATTTTGTTCCTCTTTTTAGGACTGTATGAAGCATACAGCATCAGTATTTGAAATGTCCCAAAAACATATACATATATTTATACATGTATACATGTACGTATATACATACATATATAGAACATTTAATACTGAAGCTACCAAAAAAAGACAGCAATCTTAAAAGGTATCTACTTAATTTTGGAAGTGATTGCTAGCAACCTCGTATGGATTATTTCCCTTTTCCCCCAGGCAAGAAAGCAAAAGTGAATGGACTTTGAAAATACGTGTTACATCACATACCTCGAAAATCAGGAACTGGCTATATGAAACAGAAAACAGGAGACTGAAAATTTGGGCAACAGCACTTACGGCTCACCACCCCAGATCAGAAGCAGTGCTGTCCAGTGTTAACTCATTAACAGCTTCTTCTGTGCACTACATTAAATGTAGCTGTTGCCTAATAAACGCTTTCAAACAAGAGTGCACATTTTCACTTTTTGCTTTCTGAATTAAAAATTTCATGAGAAAAAAAGTGTCATTAAAGACTAGGAAGATTTCCTTAAAAAAAAAAAAAACAACCCTATATTCTATATTATGCAAGCTTGTATAGTTGAAATACTTACATGCTAGTGTGGGTCTGCTACCAATTGCCAGTTTATAGTAATGCAACGCCTCTGAAAACCTGCTGTTCTCCTGAAGTAGTAATCCTCTGCGTAAGGAAAAGGAAAAAGAGAGGGGGAGGTTACTGCAAAAAGTAACTTCAAAATAAATATTGGGAACAAAACTAAGGTAACAAACAAACACATGCTGACTGGTATTTCAGAGATACAAATGTGCATGTTACTAACAATTGAATGGCAAAATTCTGTGAAAACAAGATTAAGTCATAGACATCAGGTGCATCCACATGGCTTTAAAAAAGCAGATGTTAAATGCAATAATTGGGCTTTCTTGGAAACTAGGAGATTCATTTATTTAGTTGAGAAAATGGTAGACTGTGAGACTTTTAAAAGTGGATGAGGTATGGTGGTGGTATTTCTAAGTCATTCATGTTTAGCCTGTCATTTTCCCTTTACTTGCAATAAGGAGCTCCTTTCCAAATGCACAATAAAATTAACACACTTCACATGCAGTACCATAAGCAGTCCTCTTATTAAGCAATTTCACTAAATTATTTACCGTACAGCTGAGCACCTACACCAGTTCAATTTTTCCCAGTCTTCTTTCTGCTATGAACAAATTTAATAAACAAAGAGTATCAAAATATCACCTCTATTTCTAGTTTCTCTAACAGCAATTTTCTCTTCTTCCTCTATCCTTTTATTTGCTGATACCTTTTTGAATTGCAAAGATCCTGGACTTTTTCCATCTCCAGTCTCTAACCAGAGAATTTTTTTCCCTCCAAGTCTCACAAAAACTTTTTGAATTAAACCAGTAGACTTCAAGGCAAAAAAATCTAACCCAAACCATTCTATGACTCTAAAAGTGAATGGCACTTAGCTAAAGAAGTAACCATCATCTACATTGTTTCCTTCCCATCATTGGGTCAGGGTTTAACAGAATGGAGGAATAGACCCTCTTTTTTTCTACACTAACAGCACCACACAGCTTTGCTTCCGAAACGAGATCTCAACTAACTTCAAATTAGGTAGTAAATCACTTCTAATAGTAACAGGACTTACATTTAGTTGGTACTTGCAGTAATGTGAGCAATAAGGGAATAACATTCAGGATATTTTTTGGCATGGCACCAAGGTTTTTAACTAACTGTCAAGCATGTTGCAGGTGGCAAGAGGTATGACTGTCAGAATAGCAATGATATTTTGCAAATTTTCTAGAACCTGAATTTTGTTTACTCTAAAAAATTGCATAGGCTGTTATTATTCCAGGGGATGATATTATTGTTGTTATTATTATTATCATGGCATTTTAATCCAGTTTCCTATGGATAGAATTGACATAAAAATAAACCAGTTGCATTGTCTGACATTTAAGCTGCTTAAAAAAAAAAAACCAAACAAAAACCATAAAAATTCTTAGACACAATTTTGCAACCAATTTATCAGAAAAGTTCTATTTATATTTTATTTCTGGAATAAACAATTTCACATATTAATAGAGGTAATACAGTAATTGGTCAACTTGAAAAAAATCAATTACTCCGGTGAGTGTATGACATTTGTGCTTTTTGGATTTAAAGAACTTTTATTTGTAATAATTATCAAATTAATCTTCTGTGTTCACTACATGTTTTAGTACTGACACACTTGATTAAATACTTGATACTTTAAGGTCTTTTGTTCTACTCATCTTCCTGAAGACTTTTTTTCCTTTTAAGTTATTCAATTAGCAGACATTGTCTCTCTCTTGCCCCCCACTTTATTTTTATATACATGTCTAAACACATAAAAAACCCGCTAAGCTGTACAGATGTGAGATTAAATGCTGTATTCCAGCAAATAATTACTGTTTGTTTCTATTTGCTGTAAGGTTTGGTAGAAGAAAAAGGAGCGAAAAAACAGAGGATATAATTTTAAAAACCTTGACAAGGCATGAAAGTACCTCCTTTTCTTGTGAAATTGGTCTTGATTGAGCGCTGGTTTTCCCTGTGGCTTCTGACAGTGCAAAAATGGTTAGATTTATGAGTCTCTACTTCCAGTTTCAGATTAAACAAAGTCAGGAAAAGGCTTAAAGGAAAATCAAACAATAAAATTTTCAGCTAAATAAAATCAGGGGAGCATACTTCTGAGAGATAGCTGGCTTGAATGTCCACTATGAAGGGACAACTAGTTATTTAAATAGATAATCAGTTAAGATTATGAACATTTCATTAAATTCGCAAAGCATTCCTGAATTTACAGTGAATATTAGAAGAGTTTAAAAAGCAGTTATATTTCACTTCCAAGATGACAAAAATTACACTGTCTCTAGCTATAAGCTCAAACAAAATGTAGGCATATAAATATGCTCACAAACCTCTATGTAATTACTCATAAAATGCGACTAAAACTAAACCCAAACATTTCAAATTTAATTGCTGCCAAAATTAATACTGCTTATGCAACATCTGGCTTCTCTTTCTAAGGCATGTATTATAATCCCAATCTCTTAACTACATTATTACTTACTATTACTTCCACAGTTCTACTGCCTCATTCACTACACAGAAGGAATATAAATGAGCAATAGTTCAATATTTGCTTCTGTCTCCAGTTTTGTCATGTAAAACACCACCATCTTCTTACAAATATTTACCTTTTGAGCAAAATACAAATAAGGCCCAGGATCAAATGACAAAGTCCTGCTTCTTTCAAAGCTAGTTGAAGAAAATCTTCACATCTTTAGGTCCTATATTCTCCTTTCTGTTGCTGCATTTCACAACATCTAAGCCATTTCCAAGACAATAATCATGTTCATTTTCTGCTAGGCATTACATCTAAGAGGCAGACCCAAGGTTCTGAGGAACAGTGCAGTTTACCCTTGATACCATATTGCTACATCAGTGAACCTGATCAACAGAGATAGCAGGGCCAGTGAAGGAACAGCCCCAAGTGACAGACCCTGGGAGTGGAGGATGGATCTCTTCTACTCAAGGCTCTCTATCGGTTGCTTCAGCAATAATGCATTCAGGCAGCAAGTCCCAGGGTTGCCTCTGAAACGACTACCTTTGCAGTATGTTAAGTTGCATTAACAAGTCTTCAACAAGCTTCAAGTGGAAATTTGATTACATATTCATCCTTCTCCTCCAGAAACTGGTGAAATATGGGTTGTCACTGAAATGCTTCCTTTTTCATTGGAGTTGACTGCAGAGTCTCTTTCATTTCAAAATGAAGGCCAAAGCCATGAAAGCAAAGTTCAAAATGCCTCTTGTCTTATTTTCATTTTTACTATCTTGCAGCTAGAGAATTTTCATCAAAGACACTAAAAATTACTTTTAAATCACTAGAAATAAAACTTTTCTATGCCAATTCAACTAGAGAATTGCAAAGTGTTCTTCAAGCAAACTGACCATGTTTGAACAGAAAGAAGTGGTGTCATAAGCTTTGAACTAATTGTTGCATAATTAACACAGTAAGCAAAGCTTGCAAGAAAAGAACTGACTCACTACATAATAGAGGAGCATCAACAGAGGTCAATGAAGTGAGACCCACAGGCTGTAACAATAAAAGTCCATGACCTCCTTGAAGTTCTTAGCATTTCATCAGCCCCATTTTGATAATCCCATTTCCATCCTTCCTTCTTTATGCAACCCATTATCCTACAGCTGGTTGCTAGGGTTGCAGTCAGAAGCTAGCAATGGCAGATGGAGTCTGTGCTTCCTCATCTACTGGCTTTCAAAACTTCTAAACAAAAATTAGTTCCTTTCCACTCACCTGGAAAAGAGTGATAATAGACTAAAGCTCTGTAAAAATGGCAAACTCTGAAAAAGGTTTGATGCATGAATATTTCCATTTTTCATGTGTGTGTGTGTGTGTGTGTGTGTGTGTGAAAATAAAAAGGAACACTAAATGTTTAGCCAAAACTTTCCAGTTTGGCTAGTAAATGTACCTGATCGCACAATCAATGTAAAATTCGGTTGCCTTTTCTTTGACTATGCTTTATTACATTGAAGACATCTTTAAAAGGTTCAGGGTGCATTTGTAAGGTTCGACAAATATACATTTCTACTCCATTTCCTTTTAAAAGAGACTGCTGATTTTCATCTCATATTACTACTTCCTTCGTCTATAGTGGATACGGGAAGAATGGGGGAAGTTGCTCTGAATGACCAGTTTCTAGAAGCAGAGGGAAAACATCCGTCAGCTGGAGTTCACACCCTGTGGGCACTGCTGAGTTTCCAGTAGCTCACCCTTCCCAGTGGCCAGGGCAGATGGATATGTAAAAAAGTTCTTTGTATAGCCAGGAGTGGATCTGTTCTTGACATGCCTTTCCCCTTCATTATTTACACTTCAAAATGATAACTGCTCTTTAGAGATTGCTGGGAGAGGGTAGAAGGAGTAGAGAGAAAGAATACAAAAGCAGCGATGTGGTACAGGGCATGGAACATAAGCCAGTAGAGGAGCATAGCAACTGGCACGCATTGAGTACGTACCTGTCTTTTGTGGTTATGGATACAGAACACCTTCTCTCTTCCTTATGCAAGGATGAACAAAGGAAAGCATGTCCTTGACATAAGGGTGCTTGATACAGAAGAGTAAGCTCAAGTGATAGACTTGGATGAAGAGCTTAAAGTCTTCTAGCACTTTTTAATGAACTTTCTACAGTGGATAAGAATACCAAGCTAAATAAATAAAAAGCATAACCCCAAAATGCATGCCAAGTGCAAGGTCCTACACCTGGGTCGGAGCAATCCCAGGCACAGCTACAGGTTGGGCAGAGAAGAGACTTAGAGCAGCCCTGCAGGGAAGGACTTGGGAGTGTTGGTCCATGAGAAACTCAACATGAGCAAGCAGTGTGTGTTTGCAGCCCAGAAAGCCAACAGTATCCTGGGCTGCATCAAAAGGAGCGTGGCCAGCAGGTCGAAGGAGGTGATCCTGCCCCTCTACTCTGCTCTTGTGAGACCTCACCTGGAGTATTGTGTGCAGTTCTGGTGTCCTCAACATAAAAAGGACATGGAACAAGTCCAGAGGAGGACCACGAGGATGATCAGGGGGCTGGAGCACCTCCCATATGAAGATAGGCTGAGAAAGTTGGGGCTGTTCAGCCTGGAGAAGAGAAGGCTGCGTGGAGACCTCGTAGCAGCCTTCCAGTATCTGAAGGGGGCCTATAAGGATGCTAGGGAGAGTCTCTTCATCAGGGACTGTAGTGACAGGACAAGGGGTAATGGGTTCAAACTTAAATAGGGGAAGTTTAGATTGGATATAAGCAAGTTCTTTACCGTTAGGGTGGTGAGGCACTGGAATGTGTTGCCCAAGGAAAGTTGTGAATGCTCCATCTCTGGCGGTGTTCAAGGCCAGGTTGGACAGAGTCTTGTGTGGGATGGTTTAGTGTGAGGTGTCCCTGCCCATGGCAGCAGGGTTGGAATGAGATGATCTTAAGGTTCTTTCCAACCCTTATTACTCTATGATTCTATGAAAATGGTCCCCAAAAAAAACAAAACGCACGAGCAGTTGCTTCAAGTTTGCAGTTCCAAAACTCTATTTTCTCTTTACTCCACCCCCCAGTTGTAAAGCGGATAAATTAAAATGTTAATTGAAACATGAAACCTCCATTCAAATAAAGTTTACTGACATAACGGGAAAATGTGAAGTCTATTAGATGGAAGGAGAGTGGGAAGGAAATCAGTGGCTCCTTAAGCCTAGTAAGACAAATGCAGTGGAAGAGTATAAAGTTTCTCTCCAGAAATACATGAGGATGAAATTACTTAGAAAAAGTGAGAAGCAAATTCTGGCTATCCAGAAATGATGCACATCACTTCTATAGATAGAATTGCTCATTTAAATACACGCAGGAAAATATGTCCCCAAAATCAGTTCTTTGCAGCAATCCTGAATTCCTTAAGCTGCCATCTTTTACCCATCTTGCTTGACCAACAAGTTGAAAAATCTTCCCGTCTTCCTCCTCCACCTTTGTTTTGGCCTAAAGTCACTGAATACTAATGGAACAAAACTGGTTTTGGGGACTGGAAATCAGTCACGTAATATAAACAGCCGTAGACAGTCTACCGTTTTTATCAAGTTACAAATTAATTTGTTCCTGTTGAAGTCCTATTAAAGCCACTGGGTCTACTTACAAGTCAAACTCCTCAATGACTAAAGCTTTCATAAACTGACCAAGTACAATACACAGGAACATAACCGTCATCAAGGTAAACAGGTATGAAAGTGAAATATTTATAAAACTTTCAAGCCAGGTACAATATTGAAATATTTTAATCAATTTTGTTTACTGGTTGATAACAGTTAATACAGGGCCTGTTAGCTATTAGTTTGCCATGACTGCAGTTCATGCATGCCTCAAGCTACATTTATCCCATTGATTTCAGGTGGGATTATCTACAAAGAACTATATCTCAATGCTACACTGCATATCTGTACTTCACACAGGTCCTACAGAGAGTCCTGGAGCAGATTTCTGCACTACAGAACACCATTGGTCACATAAGTGCTACCTCAAGAGCTGGTCTCACAATATAGCAAGATGTTATTAAGGCAGCTTTTACATATTTCAGTTACTGTCTTTGAGAGAGGAAGGACTAGCTGGCAAAGCAGAGATTAATTCCAAACAGGTCTGTAACAAGTCTGCAGTCACAGCTAAGAAAAAAATAGGTATTTTGACAGCAGATGATGCATCCTGTTGGTTTTTTATCTCAACATTTTGCATTAAAAAAAATCACTTCTGGACTATCAAGGAAGAGGAACCATAACCTCATCATTTCCTACGACATGAAGTGGTGCAGCAAACACAAAAACTGCACGTTTGTAGGTGTGCATGCTTTCAGTGCTTTTTATCTCTGATAGCTCAGCACAGGAGAGTTTTATGCCAGAACCCTTAAGATGCAGAAGCGGAGGGGACACAATTTCAAATGTTTTGTATAGGCTAACAAGAAACAAGGAAGAACTTTGCTCATATTGATTTTTATCTGAGGATTCAGAGTTAAGCTCTAACCACTTCTGCAGTCTCAGACTTTACAGAATACAAATTTCAGCTACGACTGAAGACTTCACCAAACAAACCTAAAAAAAAAAAAAAAAAATCCGCATTTATTGACATAATACCCTAAGTTTGCCAAAGTTAAGTTTATGGAAATTCATATTTGTTCACACAGCCCTGTATCACTAAAGGCAAATGGGATATTTTGGGAGAGAAGCAAGGGAATGGATACTTGGTAGACATTTATCATTTATAGGCCAAAACTACAACATTTAAAGCAATTAGCGTAATTTTAAAGGAAAATTCAATATTTATGTGAGATTGTGAACATCCTTAAAATCGACTGAGAAACTGAAGATAATGTAGGTTACCAATACAGATCATAAAAGAATACTCTAACCGCAGCTAAGCTTAAATAAAAGTGAAATCATGTATGCAAAACTTTTGCATGATAAGCCACATTACTTTAGGTATTAATTAGAAGCAATCTGAAACAATACAAAAAACCCCATGAGCTTTAGCTAATAATCATAAGGCAACAAAGACTGAAAAGCCAAAGCAAGGTAAAAATAGTTTGGTTTTAATCACTGCCTAGTTTGGAAGAACAAACTACTGTTCTGCAGCTCTGTCCTTGGTACTTCACAGTATTAAAATACATGGATTTCTCAGTTAAAAAAAAAAAAAAACAGAGAAAGAAATCTCAGTTTATGCTGATTTACTACCCTATGAAATTTTTCTGAATTCAGCAGTGCTACATTGCTTTGAGATGCTGGCTTTGAGATTTGCAAAAATTACCTGCAGTGCAGTCCCAAGATGTTAGAGAAGTTATTCATAGGAGGCCACTGTATATGTATCACTGAAGTACAAAGTACCTTATTAAAGTCCTATTGTAACACATTCTCCATTTTACAATATAAAACAAGAACTGAAATCCTTTCTGCACTGAAATTGCTATGAAAAATCTCAAATGTTTTCAGAGTTGCCAGGAATTTACCCTCAGTTTTTCATGACAGTTTCAGAAAACAAGCCTCCAGACAAGAATTCAAGTCCTTAGTCTGAGCTCAGGTTTTCCAAATTCCAAGCCACAGATCTACACGACAGACCAGGTTACAATTATCCTGAGGTATAACCTATGCATACGTTTCACTTACACTTATTTGGACCTGAGAAAATGTCAGCAGAACAAACCCGTTTTTACCCATATCTAAAGTAGTGATGAATCATCAACGTAGTATTAATGTTAGCAGGGGCTTCCCCCCCCCCTTTTTTTTTTATAAATGAAAATAATAAACATTTTTCTGTTGGTCTCTAAAAGGAATTTATTTAAGGTTACAGAATTGACACATCTGAACACTATGGGAAATGACATGAATGAGACGAACCTTCAAATGGAAATTATGTAATTATGCAGTCTAAATTAATGTGGTTTAAATTGTCCTAAATGGCAAAAGCAGCCATAACTCAGAGCCATAAGGTATATGTATCAGAAAATAAAAATATACCACTGAAATCAACCATTCATCTAATGTGTTAAATCCTCTATATTTAAATGCATTTATAGGCAATTGCTAAGCCAATGTCACATTTTAGTTTCTTGAAAGAAACATCATCAAATACTTCCATTTATGTAGTTTCTCTCCTTGTTTACTACCCATTATAAATTGCGAGTTAATCCTTGTTTGTTTCCTCAATCAGATAGCACTTTATTATTGCTCTCTGTGAACACTCGGCTGCATGTGCCAATTAATCTGCAACAAATACTGAGATGTAAGATAAGAAACAATAAAGAGCATGTGAGACTACAATATACATTGGATATTTTATGGCCAAGATACAGTCATTAGAAATGACTGTAAGGATGCTTTTTTTTCCTAAAGTTCCTAAGTGACTGTTTCAGTTTCAAAGGCACACACTAAAAACCAGAAACAGCAAATCTAACTGGCCTCTTGTAAGCACGTATAAGACACATTTTTCCATTACACAATTTTTTGTAAAAGGCTCCCATAGAACTGCGCATGAAAGCTGGGCTGAATCTGCAAGGGAGCTCTTCAGAGTTTATGCTTAAAATAATTGCTTCGTTTGGGTTTTGTAATATCAAAACACACTCCATTCACCACCTAGCTTTTGTGCTAGATATGGAAGCATCCAACACATGGAAAGACTAGAAAACCAAAAAATGAAATGATGCAAGATTTTTCAATTTCAGCTGAATAACTAACAGTTTTGTGAAGCTTTTTTTAAAAGAAAAAAAATCTATTGTATTTAATACAGTAATAGCTTAAGAATTAGAGATCCTTTTTTGCGTAAGCATATGTATACACACACTATACAGCAAACACTTTCCCCTGAATATACTTCCTTTACTTTCACAGGTATATATAAGGTAACTTCATGCCCTACATATTGTAACCAGCATTTCAGTTAGATTCCTTTTATACAAATTCAGTAGAACTCCAAGAAGTGTTCTATTCAACAGAAATCAAAGTTTGTAGGTGTGTATCACTAGAAAGCTGGAACATTATCAGCTTGTTCTGAGACCAGCAGAACTACTGAAATCTGCTTTCTTTTATATCCCTGTGTTTATTGCCAAACCCCTTTTCTCTTCTTACCCTGGTATTAACTTCAGTTTCCTTCTATGACAGAGTAAGAAATTAAAGTACTGTACAGGCATATAAAAATTTTAATAGTTATAATTTTCATCCACAAAATGAATGGCATATAAGAAATTTAAGAGTATCAGTCTGGTCAGTTTTTTCCCTACAATTTTCTGCTGTGTTCAGAAGATATTCTTTAAATGTGATCAGAAAGAGTTTCTTCTTTAAAATACACTTTTCACACTCTCCACTGCCTAACAGACAAAAAAAATTACATATGAGTGTAACTGATGTTTATTAAAAATATACGTATTTTCAGATAGTAGTTTGATTTTGGAACAGAAATTCTATTATTAAGTTATTTTGAGCTCCCAGTATGTTTAAATGTACAGCAGATTAATGAAATGGGCAAATTATTCCTTGTTAAACACAGAAAAATGTAGAAAAAAGCTATTATGGTAAACTTTGTTTTGGATATTATAAATGACCATTTTAAACTGGACCTACAGGCAGAACATATTTTGTTTTTATTTAAAGGGGCTTACTATTTGCATTTAGGTTTTGTACATGTGTCTTTTTGTACAGATACTTTTCACACAGGACATAATTTTCATGCTACTACCTAATGGACAGCAGTCACCTGGATATAAGGTTAGATATAAGGAAGAAGTTCTTCACTGTGGGGGTGGTGAGCCACTGGAAAAGGTTGGCCAAAGAAGTGGTAAATGCTCCATCCCTGGGAGTGTTCAAGGGCAGGTTGGACAGAGCCTTGGGTGACATGGTCTTGTGTGAGGCATTCCTGTCCATGGCAGTGGGGTTGGAACTAGATGATCTTATGGTCCTTTCCAACCCTAACTATTCTATGATTCTATGATTCTGTTCTCTGCACACATCATGAAACAACTCATAGCTATTGAAGGTGATGAGCCAGTTGTGCAGCACAGCCACACTATGAGGGCTTGGGCTGGGTGGGTGGTGGCAGGAGGGGAAGGAAGGGTGAGTGCCAGAAAGAGTAGCAGTGCTGAGCAGGGAACAATGAGATGCCCAGCCAAGACACCTAGAGAACCAGCCTCCTCCCCTCTGGGGGATGCAGCACTATCTTGCCTCAGTGAGAAGCTTAGCATGGTGTTCACGGTGTGGTATATTAATGAGTTGGGAAATCTTTATAATCATTTTGATGCTCATGGTATTTATTCTTTTACCCCCTACAACAGGACTCTAGTAATTAAACTTTCTTGAGCCTATGCTGCTCTGAAGTCAGTCACAGGAGAAAAGAAATTTGCTATTTTAACATTTAAGTAAGTCCTCTGGAGCTAACCAAGCGGTATTGGTTTACGCTAGGAAGTGCTTACACCCACTCCACCCACCAAGTATTATTCAGACTTGAAAAAGAAGTCTAAATAACACTTCTGCATTTTAGCTGAGTCAGAAACAGATGGAGGGCTACTGTTGCCAGCTCATGTATATGTACTTTGTTCAGTGTGGGGGTTTTTAATTCTTTTAAAGCAAACAGATTTGTGAGCTTACCTTCTCCATATCCAACACACAGATATACAATAAAATTGACCAAGAAAAGGTCCTGTCTACTCCATTGTTTAAGGAGCATAATTAATGAAATGACTATACAAAGCAACAGCTATAACACCATCTCGATTTCCAGCAAGTAAATCAATAGCTCCATTCACAATAGGTTTTACAGATGATCCAAGCCCAGGAAAGCCCCACATACTTACAAATTATAAAGCATATCAGCCATGTTGCTGCGGTAGTACAAGGCATTTCTATAGGCGCTTTCAGCTTCAGAAATCTTGCTCTGGCTCTTGAGAACATTTCCAAGGTTACCCCATGCTGTCAAGAGGAGAAAACGGTACTCAGAAAGAGCTACGATCCAATTACACATGACAGAGTATCCAAGTATCAGGAAGTTCCTCAGGGAGACAAACTCCACAAAGAAACCATTTTTATGGAAGGTGGGGGAGAGGTTGGTCCTTTTTTTCCCTGGCTGTCTCTCCGCATCTCACTGTGAGATTCACGTTTCCAAGCAGTGATCTGCATACATTCTGTGTACATATAGCTTTCAGGTGAAAAAAAGGAACTTTAAAAACAAGTCTCCATGATTTAGAAATTACAATAGCAAAAGGAAAGGACCATTTTATTTTATATCACCTCTAAATAAAAATCCACAGAGTGAAATGTGGAACTGGGGCATCTTCATAGCTTTTCTTTTTTTTTTTTTTTTTTAAGCCTATGTATGCTAAACAGCAACAAATTTTCCCAGAGCAGGCACAGCTCTCACTGAGGTATGAAAATTTGACAAATGATGCAGGAATTGAAAGAATGGTTAGGTAAGTAACCAGGATTAAAGCACGCCATATGGATATAAACATACTATTCAGATCACTAAAATGCATTTTTTGTCTACTTGGAAAACATATGGTTTCTCTCCATACAATTTATTATGTTATACAATGTGCTTTTATACCCCATCTATAAAGGACTTGAGGTAAAAAATATTTAAGGCTCCACATGTGTTCCCTTTGCAGTTTTGTTGAGTGGCACAAAAACTGTACTTAAAGAAAGAAACTGGAAGTAACATTTTATGGAAAAAACAGCCCATGTTATTCATAATTTAGGAAGCTAATTTAACTGGCATTATAATTATAGTCTATGTGTATACATTAAAAAAACCCACATTATACTTACAAATACATCAAAGTTGTTTCATAAAACAGTTCTACTTTCACAAGTATTCTTTTTATGAGCAAAAACAATGGAAAGATGATGCAGGTCCTTTCCACCAAACACACAATATACTGCAAACCATTCTTCCCTCTAGAGGCACTAAGTATAAACATTAGCTCATGTAGCAGTTAAAGTCTACTGCTTCAATTACTCAAGCCGATCTTTTTATAGGAATTTGTATCAATCTTAAACAATACAAACTTTCAATGTAATTTTAACATAACACTGCTAAACAGGTTTATAATTGTTCCAGATACATGTTTTTTCCTCAGAAAGTGGATTGCTTTCAATCTGCTGTAGTCTCCTGCAGAAGCATCCCACCATAGGGATGAAAAAGCAGCAAACAGCACTTTCCTCTGAGCAGAATAAACTAATCATTGCTGGGAAAAAACTGATGGAGTCCTATTAGAAGTCACAAAAATAATGACATCCAACTGTGCACAACAAATTTTGCAAAGGCAAATAAAAAAAATAAATGCAGTATTTCCATGAGAAAATAAACTCTCTTCTGTGAGTCACTTCATTCTAGACTAGCATTTCATAAGACAAGAAATAAGTCAGGAGATATTTATCACTAAATTGAGAAAAGTCACAAATGTTCCATTATTCTCACGTTTAATGAAATAAAGCTGCTGAAAAATTCAGAAGCAGCAATTAAGGTGACTATCCAGCTTATAAGCATTAACACTTGTAAGAACAGAAAAAAACAACCCAGATTAATGTTTTTTAATAATTTGTGAAAACACTCTCTGATGTTGCTTCTGCAGTACATGACCATCCAATTTCCTGCAGCTGTATGTTCCATATAATCTGTAGCTATTTTTGTTTTCAGTCTGATCTCCCATATAAGAGCATTACATCAAATGAACATTTGGACAACTATTAAGAATTCCTTCATATAGTTACTAGCTCCCAACCACTTTGAAGCTCAGTAAGTGAAAGGACGTATAGAAGAACGATTCGGTTCATCTTTTCATCTGTTAAAACTGGAAAAAACCCTTATTAACACTGTTAAATGTGTTAGTTTCTCGTCCACACTTCATGCTATACACTCCATTTTTTATCCAACTGAAGTTTTAAAGCAATACTTTATTTTACTTTCTGTGAAATAATCGGTGTCAGCTTTTTAATATCAATCAATATTTAATCTGATTTCATTTGAAATATATTCCACTTAGACTTTTGTTAGAACTTGTAAAACTGTGAATGATTAACTTAATGTAATATAACAGAAGAAGCGATAGTAGCAGAAAACAGCAAACATAAACCACAGTAATTTCACCATTTGTCATTAGAAGAAACATGAAAACCAAGGGTATTTTACTTCCTCAAACTATAAAAGCTTAGTATAAATCTTCACATCTATTTAAATACAGAATTATACGAATGACCTAGTTCTGGCTGGAGATGAAGCTACATAGGACATTTTGTAGAATAAATGCTTATTTTTAGAGCTCATACTCATAGCCCTAGAAGTTACGAACAGCTATTATCTGCATCAGCCACATCCTCTTGGTTGTTAGTATATTACGGGAAGAAAAAGAGGATGATCTACATGGAAAAGAAGCTACATCAGCTACTCAGGAATATTCACTCCTCTTGTCTTAAGGAACACAACTAACCTTAGGGAAAAAAAAAATAAAAAATCAGTTAGTAGCTACATCTCTGGCACCTGATTTCTCAATCCATATCTCAAAACAAACTTCTGCAAAACTGTGACAACATTGGTTCAGCCATGTGCTCATTCAAAAACAGAAACAAAATTATACCTGAATGAAGCCACATCTCTATTAAAAACATACCCTATGATTTCAGCTGAATTTCAGCACTCAACTGTTTTTCATCTGTGCGTTATGAGAAATTAAAAATTAAACCCTCAAAAGAAAAAGAAACTAGGTCAATAATTCTGGAACTTAAAATGGATTTTTATTCCACTGATTTTTTATAGATATTCTTTATGTAAAATCTGTAATACCTGAAATTGCAAAAGGGTGTATTCAGAAGAATATATTAAGTATATTCAGAAGAATATATTAAATATTCTGAATATTTAATATTCAGAAGATGCTAAAGCATATATATATATATACATATATACACACCACAACTTAATCTTTAATTACAATTTTTATCCTGTTGGAGCCCCTATTCAGTACAAGCTGTGAATGAAACAGCTTTGTAATATTTACTTTTTTATTGCTGCTTAATTCCCTCTGCACCAGCAATGAGACCAAACCAGTCCCAGGTCTTTGAGAAATAATACTCCATCATACCATGGGAACAAAGGTAACATTCACGTATCTCACACACCTACAAAACAGTCAATCCATTCAAACTCTACTTTACTTCCTACTTTTCCATAGATCATAATCAACATAAATGGGAACATTTTAAATTAAATCCATTCCATCATCTTTATCCTAAGCCAATTACAAACTGAAAAATCTCTTAATGCTTGAGAATCCCTGTGCCAGTTACATTTCTTTGCAGGAAAACAGATCATTTTAAAAGGGTTTTGTTGCTGAAGATTTTAAATAAACAGCAGAATAAATTCTGTGACACTAAGTAGGAAAATAAACAATTGTTTAAAAGTCATTATTTTGGTCATATCAAACTAGATTTCTATTAAACTTTAAAGATGACATTTACGCCACCTTGCAGTGAGAGTAGGTTAAGTTCTCAGTCATTTAATTGCTTTCAAAATGAAAATGAATCTCACAAATTTCAGCTTCAAATTTAACATGATTAATTTCTTAACTACCTCATTGAAACTGAGAAGTGAGATTTAACAAGCCTGAAAAATACCAGGTTGGCATATAAAACCTTCTCTAACCTTCATTCTTCAACGGGGTAAGACAAATAACAGTGAAGCAGGAACAACACTATCCACTCTAATCTGCCTGAATCTATGAAGCTTTTATCTTGCTAGAGGAACAGTTGAACTTTCAGCTTGCAATTGAATTATGAAGACAAATGACAAATGGAAATGAATGCGTGCAAATATCTTAATTCAAATAAAACTTTGCTATCTACTGAATAAAGGATCATGATATGTTATTCAGTGAAATGGAAACAACAAGGAATAAAGTAAAGTTTCAGAGAAAAGTATTCAGGTGATGTAAAAGCATGTATGCTGATTTCGTGATCCAATAGTTTGATTTAAATAAATAAATAAATAAATAAATAAATAAATAAATAAATAAATGTTAACAAAGATAACTGAAAGTATTAAGGAGGATTTTCCTTTCACCATGTCACCCTTATATAATCTGTGAAAATTAAGACAATAAAATATATTTGGAAGCTCAAAACCTACTGAACGTATCTGAACACCTCTACTGAAACATGGAGAGGAAAAAAAAAAATAACTAAAATCCCTTCTTAAATCAGTGAAATACAACCTGTTAAACTTTTTAAAAGGTATAGGAAATGAAAGGAAAATACTTTCTTTCCCGTTATGTTATGCCAGAGGGCAAACACTGCCTTCTGTAAATCTTCCTAGAAGCAAACACTTGAAAACGGATTAGAGAAAATGTAGGATTCAAAGCTTAAAAAATTGATACACAACATTCAAAATTCACATCAACAAATTACAGAAGTTTTGTAATACTGTTTTTACCTTACTATCAACCAGACTTATTCACAAAATAAAAGTTAAAACACAAATTGATGAATGCATTAAAAATGTTTATTACTTGAGTGGGGTGAACTTGAACAAAGACTGAAGTTGTTTAGGGAACAGCAAAGTCATTTGTAAACAATTTGCCAGCAGTTCCAACTAGCAACTTCAGTTAATAGAAAATGCACATCAAGCCAAGAAAACTTCTATGGAGCTTTACAAATATTTGTGCATTATTTACTATTCTTTAGCTTGTGAAATTAATAACAGCAGTTCCAGGCTGCATTCCCTCTCTTGACAGTCCTTCTGCATTTCTCTTGACTCATCTATGAAAAAGAATTAAATGTGCAACAATTACCATCTCTATGTTTTTCATAAACAAAGTTTAGGGATGAAGAGATGCTGGTCCAGAAAAAAAAAAAAAAACCTTCAATATATTTTTATGCCAGAGATCTGTTGCTCTCTGTTATCACAATTGCATTTATGCTCCCACGTAGCAGGCATGAAAAATACGGTCCTGGGCAACAGGCAACATTTATGACAAGGAACCCTAACACGGGAATCTCAACAGAGGGGTTCAGAAACTGAATCCTTGATTTCAAAAAAACACACTAGCACAGCAAAAAACCTGACTCTGATATTTGAACACATAACCCATTTCAGAGCTGTAACAATTTCTTCAGCAATGTAAATAAATACTGGTATAGTCTAGGATAAGTAATTAAAAAAAAAAAAAAATCTGTTCAAACTTAAGTAGACAAACACCATTTGCCTTTCTTTGTTAATTCTGAGTAAAACTGATCTCCATCTTCCCTTCTGGAAAGAAAGCATACCTGCCATACTGGACAAAAGACAAGAGAGGATAGCAAAAACATACGAACCAACCCACTTTAACTTACATAAAACCCTTAAAGAGCAAAGATGTGCAATTTTGAAAGATACTCCACAATTGCAAAGTACATGAAATGATGATAAAAATAGGCTTTTATCTGGCAAGCTTTTAAATAGTATTTTTTATTTCCTCTCCCTCCACATGAAAGAATGGGAAGATGGAGGTATCATTGTATCCCTGGCAAAAGTGCAGTGGAAACTATGGTAATTATCAATACAGTTTGTTGATTGGTACCAAAACCACCATCAGGAGCTGCACTGTTTAAACAGTGCAGCTCCTCCATACTTCCCTACTATTTTACACCAGAACCATCAGTACTCCGAACTTCATGAAAAAGGTATTTCTATTCCCCCATTTACTTTGCAGACATTAGATTTCAAGACTCAAAGATTATTAAGCACGTGAGCCCAACAGATGCTGTAAAACTCCAAAGAAGCATCCTGTTGAAATTCCTAGCCATTATCATTTATAAGGCATTGATTTGGATGATGACTGAAGGTGAAGAATTCTAATTTTACTTTTCTTGAACACTTTTTCCTGTTTCAAATATTGTCTTAAAGGATTTTCCATTTGCATGTTTTCCCTTCCAAGGCTTGAAAGTCAATTACAAGTAAGATATGCTCATTTTATATAAATCAGTTCTTCAGTACAG
Organism: Lathamus discolor; assembly: GCF_037157495.1. Lineage (NCBI taxonomy): Eukaryota > Metazoa > Chordata > Aves > Psittaciformes > Psittacidae > Lathamus > Lathamus discolor. The sequence continues at coordinate 45,852,197 of NC_088884.1, read as the reverse complement.
CACACTAATAACCTCCTCGTGGTCAAAGCATCAATATTTGAAATTTACATTATGGTTGGTGCAAAATTTTATGTTTTTATTCATTACAAGCTTGTTGAGTTGGACAATCAGCAGGAAACAGGTTAGAACAGTATGACAAAATTTAAAACAAGAAGGTAACAGTACTAATTACATTTCCCACTTTGAAATGTGATGTTTTTCAAGAATGACATCACAGTATGATTTATTTTCAGGGGGTTGTTGGTTGTTTTTTTTTTTCCTGAAATTAGTTACTTCAGTTGTTACTAGCATAATGGAGTAAAATCTGAAAGAACTAAAATAACTTTTTTGAAAATGATGAGGTTTTATTACTTTCCAGGTGATGTTTCTAATAAAGTGACAAAAAATAGCATGGGGAAAATGCCTGTGGCCTGGATCACACTGTGCATCCGTTTTTATGAGGCTGTCACCATGAGAGGATTTATAAATGCTGGATTAACTTCTACAAGTTTGGAGCATAAAAACAAACCAAAAAATAACCTCCTGTCTTCTGCTATTAACTTTTATGTGGACTCAATTACTAGAGCATGACAATCCAGGTTTCCAGTTTAGGATACTTTTTTTTACCATCTGTTCTTAACACTTTTTCATTCTGCGCTATAAATTACTACTTTACAGCTATCAGTATGAAAGTCATGAATTCCAAGCATTCACTTTGCCACCTCACCCTGTAGCAATATCACTAGAATGTAGGCAGCATCAAGTGCAGCAGCATGTTGTGAATCTCTCTCATCTCTATGGTAATAGGGAGCATACAGAATATTGAATATTCTTAGAACTTTGCCTAAGTGTGTTTTTCTATTCATTCTTAGCATCTACACTCAATATTTCTAGCTGAGGTATTTTATGAACCAAATTGTTTGCTTTACCATCTATCTGAAGCTCCACATTAAAGGCTAAAAGCCACATATTGCCCTTCATAAGGCATTGCACCATTGCTAAGGTTACAGACTATTCAAAAATTAAAGAGAATTTTGTGAAACAATTCTGACAGAAGGGGATGCCTCAGTAAAAGTAAACTTAATGTAGTATGTAGCTTGCATGGAAAGAAAATTTCTTTTTCTTCAGGTTTATACCTTGAAAACAGATAGATTCCTGTTACCAGACTCTGCTTCCTCCTGCTGAAATTACAGGTGCTACACTGGGAATTAAAAGAACTGCATTGTGTTCACAGATCCGCCACTGGCCTGTTGCTCAGATCTGCTGTTCGGGAGGCTCCACCTCCTGATGCCTTTCTGTTTGTATTCTTGACGTTTGTTACTCATCCATTAATTACAAGATTTTTCTGTCAAGGATTATATCTCACTGTCGGTTTGCAGAGGGCCTACTGAAGAAATGCAGCTAGACACTAATGGACCACAGATGCATGATAACTTTTGGAGGAATGAAATAAAGGAGAAAGAGAAGGTGTCCTTGCAATACAGAAAAAAGATGTAATGAACTTTTCCCCATATAATTATCATTCTCACAAAATGAGGGCCAAGAAAACTAAGTTCCTTACACTTTAAACATTGTGGGAACATTGACATATGTGTATGTATTTCATATTTTTATCTGTGTTCTTAACTTTTCTTAAAGGGTCATCCTTCCTAAAACACATTTGGGAGCAGACAAAGCTGTAAAAAAAACCAAACCAACAACCAAACCCAAAAAAACAAAACCCTGTAAAATCTGACATTGCTTTAAGCCTTCTAAGGAATTCTAACAGTGGTTTATTTCATGAGAAATAAGTTGAAACATTGAGAACAATGTTTGTAGATGGAAAATTCATCCTACTAAAAAAGAATAAAAACTGACTTGCAACTGAAGTCAACAGTTTCCAACATCCAAATATTCCAAATTACCTTTGTTGGGTAATGCATGAAGAACATAGCACTAGTTATATCATTCACATCTGAAAGATTATAACCACAGCTATAAAGAACAACACCTTTTCCTCCTTCTTGAAAGGTTAAATTCATCATCAGCTTACAGCTTTTTCCTTCCAAGGGTACTAGTTGATAAAGCAGAGTGATGCTCCAGCCTTAGCACTCTCATTTCATCAGGCAATCACTTTGTTCTAGATGGGGAAATAGGTTCATGAACAGAGGCATAATAGGTTTTCCCACTAAAAATTATGAAAGCTCAGTTGCATGCTCAAAAAAAGGGAATGAAAAGAGCTCAATGTTTTAGATAGCTCTTCTACAATAAAGACCCGCTATCTCTCACAAAGATATATCAGATCAATTAGACCGTGTCAGTTAAGTGGTCTGCAAACATAAAAGTTCATGTAAATGCTAAAAATTATTATCTTAAAAGTGGAACAGATTTTGCGTAAGTTCTGCATTATGGTTTATACAGCAAATTATATTTTTCCTACTATTTTTTAAATATGCCATAAATTTGTTCATATCAGTTGCAATTATTTTCGCCTCAAAACTTCACTTGTTAATAAGACACATTTTGATCAAGTTACCTCATTTTGCCAACCCAACAGCCAAACTGCCAGACTGCCCTGTTTCTTGCTTCCTAAAGTGATAAATGGTTTCTATATACCCATAATTTATGAGTTTAATCTACTTTATACACTAAATTTTATATACATATCAGTGGGCATGTGCTAATGTTGAGATGGACTGTATTAGAGATTTACCACCTCTTAACTTTTACATATTATTCCCTTTTTATTAAGAGTGTTATTTATATCGTGTCTTCAACACTTTGTTGATCAATTCCAGGGCTTTTGGAATGACAGCAGGTGAAAGAAAAAAATAATTTAAAACTATGCAGAGCTCTGAAAGCTATCCAACACCATGTCAGCATGCGTACTGAACCAACTGACTTTTGGCAGACAGTGCTTCAGTTTTGTTTCTTAGGTTTGAAATCCTGACGCAAAAGGTATGAATGCATAACACTACCATGCTCAGCATCACAACCTGATATACCCGCTTCACTTGCTATGTTACAGAAAATAAATTTCTCCTCCTCAAAGGATAGCACAGCGGCTCTCTCAGCTCAATGAACTTGAGAGATGAGACCGAGCACCTGGTAAAGTGTTCTTAGGCACTACCATTTAATCTGTTCAGTCTAGAGTATGGACTCCTCATTCAGCCTAGGACACACTTGCAGATTTTGGTAATCCAATTAGCTTTAATGAACCTAATCTCAAATGTGTGAGGGCTCCCTAAACTGACTGAATAGAAAATATCACATTAACACATTAAAGATCACATTAATCTTGTTTTTAGCCAACACCCAGAATAAAGCAAGGCATTAAAGAAAAATTACAGGTATACTCACATACTGATGCACTACACGTGACAGACTACTGTAAGAAAAAATTCTTGCCAGTACTTTTGCTTAAGGTACGACAGGATGAAATAGCACTTCCTTACTATTCTTACTTATGTATCAACAATGTAAAATATTTTCAGGATAACATTACAGAAACTTTCTACTGAATAGCCCTCGCTCACGATTAGTCAATAGACAAGCTCAGGAAGAAACATGCTTCCCAGCCACTCATCTCTCAGATGGAGGTAACAACTCACATCTCCCAGGACCTGCCTCAGTGCAGCCAGTGTGCTGCATGGACAGTCCTTCCATTTTCCGCACAAGAGAAAGAAAATACTTCAGACAAAGCTGTCCTGTATATGAGATTAAGCCCATAATGCAAGTGTTCATACTGTAGAACCTCTAAAAAGATTCAAATTGGAAACCACAACCTCATTGAAACTATATAGGTGCCCTTCATAAATAAGCAAACAAACAAGACACCAACACACACGTTGTTCTGGATAGGTCATCCCATTTACCGATTTTTCACAGTTCAGTTTTGTTTAACATTGCAACTCTTATGAAGACATTCTGGTTCAGCTAAAACTACTGCAAGACTTGTTGAAAATACAGGTTTTCTGCCTTCCAAGCTGTGCTGGCACACCCCAATGCATCAGGAAATAACTTTTCACCTGTCACAAAGGTAATAAAGGACTGATAAATATAGATTATCTTTCATTTAAATGGAAATCCTGATGTTAAAGGAGATTCATGATTGATTCATGTGTTTCATGACACAGGGGTTCTGGTGGAATTACCACTGTAAGGAATTCCTGCACCTATCACCCTCCCTGCCCATCCCTCCTGTGAAAATGATTTTTGGGAAGCTCATGGTCTATATCAGATGAATAAACTAATCCAGGTTTGTTTGAAAAGACAGATCATAGTACCTTTAACATCTAATCTAGTCATTGCTCTGTTCACAGCAGAGGCTGATCACACCTTTGTTTGCACAGCTTCGTTAGCTATGCACTGTGGGAACACTGTAAGCTGTTACTGCCATAAAGTTTCCATTTCATGAAACTTCATAAGGGTCAGGAACAAAGCAGTGAACAGAAACTCTCATGATATAAGGAACTGTGCTTTTTTGAGGCGATAAATCATGCAAAAAAGAGAGAGGAAGCCAAAGGAGCAGAAAATACAAGTGGACAGAGAGCTCTGAGCACATGGGAAAACTCAGGATTAACCCTGAGAAACTCTTCAGAGCACCAAACTGACTCAGGCAAGGAGGTGTCCATGTACTAAATCTGTCACATTACATAATTTTTTAAACAGCAGGCATAGTTCTAAGAAAAATTATCTATGATGCAGTTTAAAATTTTGTCCCATGTTCAAAATTATGTGAGTCGTAAGCCAGCCTCCTGCAGAAACGGAAGAGTGCACATCGCTAACTGAAATGACAGCCATGGTCCTCAAAGCTGAAAGTAGATGGATTGTGTTGGCTCCTTTCCAGGAAACGGGAATAGAGAGGACAGTGTCCTGGAAAGGTGCCAGAGGAGCCACAGAAAGGGGAAAATCAGTGCTAGGCTGTCAAACCAAGAGAATCATGAGAGTGCTCAAACAACATACGTCAGAATTGGAAAAGGGAAATTAGTGCATTTCCAGGAAGCAGGCTTTTCGTAATACTTCAAGTTGTATGGTTTTGTTTATTTTGTTTTAAATCACTTATTAAGGCAAGACAGAGCCTGTGAAGCCTTGCCAGCCAATACATATCCACACTGGTATGGAAATAGAGGTTAGAGGGAGGAAGATAGGTCACAAAATGACCTCCTTCATTTTTTGCCAGTAGTGAAACTAACTAAAGACTTTATTATTAACTACCATCTTTAACAGTTCATATTCTAAATGTCTTCTGTGTTTGAAGAACTGAAAGAAAAGCTCAGTGTGCTAGAATGTCCAAGCAAAGAGAAGGAAATTATGTTGAGCCCTCAGTCCCTCTGTTTTGTGATCTTTTCTGCAATTTAAACCAAAACTATACACAAGCCTTTTGCACATGCTATAACTGCATCAGGCATCATTTCATTTTTGCATGTGTGAGGGGTGGCAATGATGACCGCCCAACCTTAAGGGTTAGTAAAGCTCCCTGTTACAAAGTAAGGGTATTGGAAATATTAATAAAATACTTGTATTTATCTATCTACACTGGGATTTTACAGTGCCAAAAGAAGTATAAAGAAGCATGTGTATAAATTACTGTCCCGTCCACATTAAAGGTTAGCTTCTCTACAAGATTTATGTAATGGGACCTCAGTGTGTACCAGTATGAAACCCATTACAGACAGTAAAATGAAGACCTGTAGCCTATGGTGAAAATCCTTATGTAAAGGGAAAATTTTTGCAGCCGATGTATTTTGAAAAAAAAAAAGAAAGTAAAATAATGAAGCAACTGGATGACTGACTAATACATTTAAACAGACGTGGGCAGCTTGAGAACCAACCCAGGTAATCTCATTTTCCTCCAATTGATAGTTAACTCTTTCCCCACTGAAAAAAAAAAACAGGCTGGTTTCAAAGAACCGATGAATATGGACTGAAGGCCTGACTTTTAATCAAACTAGACAATAAAATCCATAATTTTCTGGCAAAGAAAATACCAAATTTAATCCATTTCACTTGATATCCTACAAAACCCCCATCTTGCTAAAGCTAATCCCTCCTTGACCAGGGTGGGGTTTTTTTTTGCACTGTAGTTTTTAGCATAGATTGAGTTTGTTGAATGATTTTGCAGAGCACCCCAGTGAAGGCAGGGGAAGAAATAACAGTCTGATGAGTCCATGTCTCAAAACAAAGTAATAGAGTCCATGTCTCAAAATTGTTTATTTCTTTAAATTCATAGTATATGCAAAGGGGAAAATAAAGTCTAGCTAGTCATTAATAACAGATTCTCTTCCTATCCCCCTCCTATTTAGTATTCACAGATAAGAGATGCTGTTAGACAACACTCAAGGAAAAAAAAAGTTAGCATTCTTGTTTCCAGTCCTTTATATATGTAAAGGAAGCATATCAGGCTTTCTGGTATCCTGCTGAAGAAGAAGCAGATATCCCACAGTGACTTGGATTTCAGAGGAAACTACAGCACTATTGAAGAACTGAAAGAAAGAACACTGCCACTGGAGAAAAAAAATTAGATTTTGAAGGGCAAACCACTTTCCTTCAGCTCTCAAACATATTTAGCATAGCCAGAGTCTTTTACTGAGGCTGGGATGACTGTGGCATGTTCAAATGCTTTAGATAACTATGACCATTTCTCAAACTTAGTAACGCCATTCCTTTTACACTTCCTAATCATTCAGGGCAACAATAACACCCATCCCTACACTACTTTCAGACCATAGTATTTTTATTTATCTTTCAAACAATTCTATGCAGTTCACCTACCAGTTGAGTTTTTTCTTTCAAAGCTGTTATGAGCAGCAGGCAGATAGAAAGTATTTCCTATTTATTTCAAGAACTCTGAAGCATTCTGTACAACATTTATCCTTAAAATTCTTTTGCTATTATAATTATAACCTTTTAATTTTTATTTATATAGGATCATCTCATTATTGGGTGTTTCCTCATACAGTAGGCTGTGATAAGGGTTATTACTGATAGATAGAAACATTTTATAACACTGACAGAAGGTATACTACCTTTACAGTAATTTCTCCTTAGCCAAACTTAAGTTACTGATCAAACTCGAAAACAGTACTAGTAGTCAAGGAAATTTTCCATGCAACCTATAGTCAAAGGATTAAGTGCCAGAAAGTTCTGGTAAACACGCTGAGAAAACTGACGGTGCTATGTTTCTCTGACAATTACTTCTAAAACAGTTAACTAAAAAATATGCCAAGAATCACCATAATGGCTATGTAACCAGATATTTTTCAGCAACTAGCTTATTGGGGGTATTATACTCTCATAAATGTGGAGAGGTTGTAATAAAATAATGAATAATCAAAATTTTTAAGAGGTGATCCAAAGTCTACTGCAGAGGGAAAAATAGAGATTAAAGTGGCTTGATCAAAGGCTAAAGAAGAGCTCATTAGCAAGACAGAAACAAAGTCGTGAATACCCAATTATAGATGCTATGCCCATAGCACTGATATTTCTTAACAGTGATCATATGAAAAATTTTCATGCATGATTATTAGCAGGTTTTATACTTCTAAAATTTGCTGGATTATGGCAATCTGTGCACTGAAATTGTTTTCCCTTTTCAGTCTTGTTTTTCAAAGCCAGCATTTTGTATTCACTGCAGTGTCATTTGAGTCAGACTTTTACCACTTTAAGAGTGATTTTATTATTATTTAAGTGACATGAACCAAAGGAGCAAGAAATAATTACTGTGCAGTGTGATATTTTGGGCTATTGGCCAAACGATGAGTTGGAGTTTTACTGTCAAGCTCCATATAAGAAAAAGAATTTATGCATCAAATCACTGAAATGCAATTCCAAAGACAACAGGTATTTTTAAATGCCAGTGTGATGTTTATTAAAATACACACTACTCAGGATGCATAAAAAAAGTGTGATTAACAAGTTGTGTGCCAGAGCAGTAGCCATTGAATACAAAGCTCTAAAGGCATTACAAGAGAGCCCAGTTTCTTGTCAGCATAATCTAAGCTTTTAAAAATAAGCATATTTGAAGAATGTCATACCTTCAAATATTTCTTCTCCTTTTGCCTCCAGTCATCACTACTGATATGAAAATATTAATCAGCATGGAAAATACTGGTCTATTGCACCCTTTCTGTTTGAGAGAAATATGGCTTCTTTACTTAGCTTACTACACGGTATTAAACTGCTTTTCCTCATTGCACTATAAGCTATTTTCATTGTCTGCTGAAGAAGGGACCTTTTACTGATAGCTGCTGTTAGTAAGAAATCATTTTCTAAGAGTCGATAAGAATAACAGCAGAAAGCTGTCAAATCAGATCGAAACAGCTTCTAGTATTTACTTCTACCCAAGTGTACAGAACTAGAGCATACAACCTCTACAATGACAGGCATGGGTTTTTCCTTTTCTTTCCTTTTTTTTTTTTAATCAGAGGAACAACTCTTGGGTTAGGACAACCCTGGGTGCTTTTTTAACAATAACAAATTATGCAAATGGAACAATATTAACTCACATGATTGTTTCCCCTCACCCTAAGTTTACGATTAAAACAATTTGTATAGCAAATACATTTGCTTGCTGCATCAGAGGAATGGTAAAAGAGGAAATTAACACTACAAAGTATTCAACATGAGTAACAAAATTAAATTTGTTATTTTAAAAAATATTTTTTGAAAAAGAGTATTTTTTTTTTCAGTTCAGAGAGGGGGAAAGAAAAGAAAGAAATAAAGAAAAGAAAAAGAAAGGTAACTGTCCATGAAGTTCCAGGGAATAAAACTGATCAACTCTAAATGCTATGCCAAAGATGCCAAAAAAAAACCCTGGAGACTGTTCTCTAAATCATCTACAGGCACAAACATTGCAGAATGAGGCAGCAAGATCTTACAACCGTGTCGCAAAGCTAAAAAAACCCCAACATGAACAGGGAAAAGCAACACTGTGGTCCAGAAGAGTATTTCAGTGTTAGAATATCTTCTAAAAACATTAAGCAAAATTGAATTATTCACACCCACAGGAACCTGTGCTAGGAGCAAGGGTGGAAAGATAGAAGGAAAGCAACTTTCAATATTCATATGCAACAACTTATATATTCTTCTCTGTCAACACCATGTCTTGGTCTTATTGCTGCCCACTGAGAACAACATGGAAATTGAGATATGAAATGAGACACTAAGAACAGGATTTTTAACTTCAGGAAAGATCTGAAGCACATATTCCAGAGTCCTACTGACCTGTCCAAGATATGAACGTATGACATTTCATTAATACTAATTTGTGATGGAACAAGAACAAACACCTAAGCAACATGCAGAACTGATTTTGAAGCCAAAAGCTGTAAGGCCAACATAAGTCAGTGCCACGTGCAAGAGAGGGCTTACTAAACTAGGCGTAGTGTCACAATAACGTAGCAATACTGCTTTTGGAACCAGCCTAGTATGTTTCTTGCTGTACAATCCATTGCAAAAGCCACCTATATAAACTCAGCAGGATTTAAATGCACGATTAAAAATAAGCAACCACTTAGTGTAGCAGGTCAACTATTTCCAGGAAGGATCTTCAAAGCTTACTTACAAATGTCACGGCAAACACCAGGAGACTAAAATTATGCCCAAGCAACTAATGCCTCTGCAGCACTCCAACAATCTATGCCTTGCTCTGTTATATTCTACTTCTTTAATTAGTGTCTCTAACAGTACAACATAATATATATCATAATACATCATAATGAATATCTTTGATGTTCAGATGTTGACTGCAAGGCACAAAATGGCCTGGAGGAAAAAGATAAGGCTTTTTGAAGCCTGCTTTTGGTAATACAGAGAAAATTAGAGATAAAAAGGCATAATAAGAACAATTATTTTGTGTGTCATTGTAATTTTGTAATAAACATGAGGTAATCATCACCACAGAATGACTCTCGGTCTAATTGAAAAAGACATGACAGCTATCACCCATTTTTAACTTCTTTGTTTGTTTTTACATTTTGGGAGGCTTTCTTCACTATAGAAGAACACTCAAATAATGGGAGCTGGTTTATATCAGTTGGGCTGCTCATTAAGTTGAAGGTATCACAGAAAAATACTTGTGCCTTTCCTTCCCTAGTGTCAAAACATGTACACAGCCACTTCAGGATCCATAAACTACACTAATCAATCTTGCCTATTTTTTCCTTCAAGTGCTGACAGACTGTAACAAGGCAATGCTCAGATCACTTTAAAGATATTTGAAATACTAGTCATAACAAAAAGACCAGAACAAGCCCAGAAAGAGTTGGAGTCAAGACATCCTAGGTCCTCATTATGACTCTACCAGGCAAGGGCCATTACCTCTCTGCCACATAGAAAGCCAGATACGAAAGCTGGCATGTGTACAGTGGCTCGGAGGTGGCATCACCACCTTCTTTCTCACTTGACTCTCCTGCGGTGTATTTTGGTGTTTTGAGAAAGGTGATCCATGCATTATGCTTTTGAGTATTTTTTCCACATTTCAGTGACTGACAAGAACAGCCTGGAGAAATGTAAATTGCAGAAAGGCTGTGGTTGCCTGTGAGGTTAGGGGCTTTCTCACTTGAGGCAAAACACTATTTCTCTGCCTACAAGGTACCCTTGAGGGAGCCAGAAGAAAGAGCTGGCAAGGTACTTATTGCCCATCTCTTCACTGAGGACTGAAGATGAAGAAGCCTCTGAACAAATCTGCCTGAAAATCCCATAGCAGAAGAAAGGATTATATTCATACACCTACTACAGCACAGAGGACCTGATTATAAACCATCGCCATGTGAGACAACTCCATTTCCAAAGCAGTTCAGCCACATTAGTTCATAAATGCACCTGTGCTAATAGCTTGCCTCTCAAATGACCTTATTAGTACAGCACATCAGCTCAATGTTATCACACAGCATCCAGCCACAGAGTGGCTTTCATCCTGCTAGGCAAGAATACAGATGGATCTGGAACAAAACACTCAGCTCCCTGCTTTAGCAAAGCTGGTCCTCACAGATACCCACTTCTTTATTGGTCCCCACATGGGGAAGTTTTGAAGATTCCCTCTTTGCTTTTTAGCCGAGGACTAAAGAAGCTCTTGTTCAGAAGCTCTTTGCAGGAGAAGAAAGGAAAAGTGCTAGGGAAAATGATCCCACCACTCAAAAATGATCGGAAGTAAGAAAATACTCATGAGGAGAAATGGATGCAAGTTGAGGAACACAGAAATGAGGAATGGCAGCCTCTTCTTAGCAGACTAAAAGGAATGAAAACACTTTCTCTCTGCTGTCTGAGCAGTCCATTGTCTCACTGTTTGAATAGCCTATTTATCACCAGCATTCATAAAACTAAAAAAAAAAAAAAAAGAAAAAAAAAGAGGCAAACAAAAAAAAAATTGTTTTTCCTACGTCAACCTCATTTAATTACTGAAGAGCAGTTTGAATTGTTCATCTCCTAATACTTCTGTGCATTGGCAGCCAGTCTAGACCAGTCAGGCTTGCCTGATTGTATTAGAAAATAAAATTAGCATAGTCAAAGCCAGGGATAATCTCGGAAGTATTCACAATAATGAATAGAGTTGGGTGAAAGGTCACTTTAGCTGGGAGTTTCTGGTACCCAGCCTTGTTACAACGTGTGTGGGCTAGTAAATATTCAGCAGAACTTCAACAGAGATTTACAGCCAGCTCAGTCATGTCTGTATCACCACACTGATATGCTGCCTTTGCTTTTGCATATCTTACAAGAAACTTAATGTCAGCTTATATGGCGAGAAACCAGGCAATCATATATATATAAGTCTGTGCACACTGAGATGTGTATGATGAAAATAGCTCGCCTTGTCTCTGGGGAGCGTAATACCCAGCAGTTTAATTTCCAGACAACATCACGGCCAAACCTACTATTGGACAAAACCTAGAATTTTATTTTTTTTATCACAAAAACTGGCTTAAAGCAAGCAGACAATTATCAATACAGTCTGCGATATCTTGGGATCCCCACCAAAAATGGAACATACATTAACTATTTAATCAAACGTGCACACGCTCTTTTCTTTCTAAGGAAAGCCAATGTTTTAATGCAAGCTTTACAATGTCACTAAACTGGTAAGTCTCACAGCATCATATCACCACTCTGGTGTGCTGTCTTGCTGTTCACTTCCTTCAATTCTTGCCCTCCTATATTAGTTTTGAAAAAAAAAAAAAAAAAAGTAAAAGAAATGGGATGTGCTTGTTCACAGTTAACAAAAAGTCAATGCAGCAACAAGTTTAATAATTTTACCTAGGGAGACAAAGTATATGAAGAGGAGTAAGCGGACTAACAATTGACAAGCCACTATAATGCTGCTTTGCAAGGTATCTTATCTGTCAAATCTAGTTTTTCACTCTCTATCAGCTTTCAGTAACACCTGCATTTGCCTCATACTAAGACAGCTTTTAGACTATGCCATGATATAACTGTCTAACCAAGAAACACACCTCTGTCAGTGGATGACTTTGCACTATACAATGGGCTTATGAGCGCAGAACTTGAAAAACTCAAGTATATGTTCAAAGGCTGTCAGATTTTTCTTTCACAGACAGACAAAGCAATCAAGTGAACCCTTCTCAATTCTGATGAATTGTGAATAATGAAAGCTAGTCAATGCCTACACACAGCACTCACAGGTGGTGTTTTAACCATTCTCATATAAACCTGTTTGTGTGCCAAGAGCAGTACCGGCAGCAGTTCAGGATCCCAGCTGGATCTGCCATATATGAGGAAACCACAGCTAAACATTGTTACTGATCCCTGAACTAGAGGGTTTACTGTGTGTTTGGAAGCGTTTACACTAGCTGTAGTCACATTTCAGTATGGTGTCGATACAACCTTTAAGAGAAGTAGCTGGGAAACATTAAAAATAGCTGACATTTATACATTAACAGGAAGGACTAAGTATTTGACAGGAACTCTTTACAGTACCTGCACGAAGGAAGAAATACAGTAATTTCCTAGGGTGAATAATATGACCTCATTTCCTCATTTTTAGTATGTAGTATTGATGTTACTTGCATCATATGAAATAAAAAAAAAAACCCACCAGCTCCCTGATGGTGTCCTTTACTATTTTACATATTTCCTAGTCATAGTGAACAGAACATTCGGTGAACATATGAAAAAACTTCATCAGCATTATAGGTACCAGATTCCAGATGGAAAATTAGCAAGGTGGGTGGGATCTTTAATACTAATAATGCATCTTTAATTCTAAAACACAGAACTAAGATAATGAAAGTATCCTCTTACCTTAGGGTCTCATTTTCTCCACTTCAATGCAAACCTGTAACACCATATCAAAACATACTCCTGCTTTTCTTTATTTTTTACTAATGTATATACTACTGCAACTTAAAAGGACATTTCCTAGTGTATCCTCTTTAGATACAGCTGATAAATTCAGACAATTCAAAGGTAAAGACAGGAATAAATAAAGCATTGACCATAAAAAGCGGAATTTACCTTTAGCAGGGTTTACTTTTATCCCTGACCTATACAGCATCTCCTCATTCTGCCAGTCCCCATTCCGGACAACAGTCTTGAGTCCATAGAAAACAATTAATGCAGCAGTGGAACAAAAAACCAAGTTCTTCAGAAAACGCTTTTGGGCTTTGACATAAAGGGCCCTGACACCTACTGTAACCAGCAGGCAGAAGCCCATACTAGGAACATACAGCACACGCTCTGCTATTACAAAGCCAACATAAAAAAACAGGTTTGTGGCAGGAACAAAGGGCACTATTAACAAAGACAGAGACAGAATGACAATGTTCTCAGTTGAAGGAAGTGGCAGTTTCTGCATTTCGAGCTTTTTTATACCATTCTCTTCTTTTGATGCAAAGCTTGACTTCACCTCCAGTGTCTTGTACTCCATCTCTGAGTGGCAGCTATGCCCATTAGCATTCTGCTTGCCGTTCATTACAGTTTTCCCATTGCATTCTCTTTCATTGCTGGAACCCTTCAAACTAAAGTAGGCAAGGAGGAGGAGTCCAGCATAGAAGGCCACAGTGTGTAGATTCCTCCAGTCACTGACTGCTTTCAGAAGAGGCACAGCATCCATAGACCAGTCAAAGCTGAGGGTATCTGGGCACAGCAACAGCCAGAGGTTCTTTGTTGGCAGGTAAAAGAAGGTCAGCGTACGCGTGAGAAAACTGTCCGAGTCAGCTGCTGGATTGTCAGAATTGGAAAAACTTGGGGGCTTGTTGCCCATCCAGTATAAGCGGGCACCCAGCAGCGCAGTGCCACAGGAGGTCAATAAACCGATGCTGAAGAAGAGGGTCAAATTCTTTCTCTGAGGAACAAAAAAAGCAAATATAATCATCAACATAAATAAACAGCAGGTGTTCAATTCTGTAAATTATGAACAAAAGGAACTGAGAAATGTAGGATACAACTTTTTTATTTACTTATTTTTATTTTTAATGGAAACAAGCACTATAGATCTCAGTCACTTGACATTTGGATAACAAAATATTGGGGTACGCTGTTGACCACAGACTAAAAGAACAAGCCCTTTCACTTAAGCTCTATCAAGCCTGTACCAGTCAAGTCTTTGGAGATCTTAGGGCTGCCAGTCCTTGCTTAAGATTTAGTTGTGTAACCCTTTGAAAAATCTTTATTTTAGAGGAATTTATGGAATATTACAATGACTCCAGCAAAACCTCCCAAATCCTTTCTTTGTTCCTGACTGTGACCAAAACACCAGTTTGCCTTAACTGGATTTAAAGTTCCAGTTCCATTTTCTCTATAGAAAGTGCATCCTGACATATTCTACCTGAAAATTAAGTAAACCTTCCAAGACCACAAGAGAGGAAAACAGACACAGATTCCATGCTTAGGTCTTCCAGCTCCTACTTACTAACTACAGCAATCGTTCGGAGCCTTCAGATCTGCCTCCTATTGACAGCCCCACTTAATTTTGCATCTCACAGTCAAACAATATGATTTTTTTTCTTCAAGCACACGACACCAAGTAAGTGCTCTAAAACCTTTCACATCTTCATACCCATCTAAATAACATTCTGTGAAGCATGCAATAGCCTCCACCTCCCCATGTCATCATGCTAGCAACTTGAAGAACCTCCCCTTATTTATGGAATAACTCAACATTTGCCATCTGGAACTGTGTGTTGGGTTCCCCCCTGCTGTATCTGAAAGCACTTATTTATTCAAAGGCTTCCAGAAACATACCACTTCTGCCTAAATGAGAATCAGGAAGCAAGATTTTCTCACCTATTTCTATGACAGAAGAACCTAAGTTCTGCTCTCAATTACATGGGCACCCTAAATGAAAGCTGTTTTGAATTACTATCTCTTTACAGAAGAATCTGTAAATGCTAAAATATGTGCATTTTTGTATTTTAATTTTAGATGCCTTTTGTAACAAAACTATTTGCCAAATAGTGCCAGATACAACATTAGCATTTTTATAACCTTTCTCCCCATTATTACAAAGAATCATTTCTCAATCATTTTTCCTTTTATTAGGTCTGTTTCTTCCATGTCACACTACACATTCATGGGATGGTTATTCATGTTTCCTCAATCATTCAGAAGCAGGACTTCACACTGGAATTATCTTTCCTTCATGTTATTTTCTTCTTTGTGGGGGCACTCTTCCTGGATATGAAA
Organism: Lathamus discolor; assembly: GCF_037157495.1. Taxonomy (NCBI): domain Eukaryota; kingdom Metazoa; phylum Chordata; class Aves; order Psittaciformes; family Psittacidae; genus Lathamus; species Lathamus discolor. The sequence continues at coordinate 45,836,600 of NC_088884.1, read as the reverse complement.
TAGAGACGCTTGTGCTTCTCCATTTTAGGTCAATTACTAATAGTTTCCTACCATCAGGCTACTTATGTTCCAGTATGTGATGTGGTCTAATAATAATTTATCTGCTTATCTCATGAAGAAATTTCTGTAGAGTTTCTCTTTGTGAAGTCTAAAATACTTAATGTCAGTTAGATTAATTAATTCAATTTTGATGCAATATGGAGGAATTCAATGGAGGCATTAGTAGGGAACAAAGAAATTTGTAACAAAAATATTTATGTACTTGTATCAGAACCATCTAAAAAGGCCTAAGTCCACATATTTCATTTACCATATTAATTCCAGTTTGATTTATTAGCTTTTGTATATTTCTATATCCTGAAAAATTAACTATTTTCTGGTAATAAATCAGTCAACCCCCACATCTACAATTTATAATGAATGTATTCCGGGAAAGCATACTGCAACAACTTATTTATATTTGTAAGCTGGATAATACTTGATATCTCAGATACTTTTCATTCCTACCTGCCAGGACAGTTTAAATGCTTTTAATGATCTGATACTGTGTAAATGGGTTATGACTTAAAATCCCAATCAAGTTTATATTTGAAACAAAAATATTTTTCAGAGTTTATGGAATTACACGCACACGTTCACAGTAAAACCTATCCTCCTGGTTCAACTTGTCCTTTCATTCCCAGCAGATTTTGCTATACAGAAATTTTTCTGCCCACCCCTCTGGCTCAACTACTTTCAAACTCGTTTCCTTCAAACATGCACATAAACAACTGACAAATGTTAAATGTGACCTTTTTTGCTCTTTTTATACACCCTTCTACAGTCTCTTAAGAGGAGACTGTTTATACAGAAAGAGGCTGGGAAGTGGAAGACGGGTTTTTTTGTTTGTTTGTTTTAATTAAAAATTCAGAGCAGGTCTTTGCTGGAAGGCTATACACCACTTGAAAGATTATGACATCCCAAATACTAACAAGAAAAATGTGATTATCAACAGATAAGAAGTGAGCTTTCACGGATTGTTTTGATTGCTTTGTTATTTTGTTAATATTTACTTAACAATAGAAGAAAATCTCTCTTTCCTAAAGGTTTAACTTTTCAATTAAATGCTGAGAAAGTTCACACTACAAAGTTCTTTGACAAGACCATACTAGAGCAAATGCGCCATTCCTCAAGGATAATAGTGAAAACTGCTAAAAGCTTTCAGATCCTCTTCATAAATCATAAAACAATAACAATGAAAAGTTTGTCTTTTGCTCCCAGCCCTAGAAATGCAAACAATCTCAGTGCTAATCCATCCTCATTGCTGGTGTAACTATTTGCAGCCTTCCTTTTAAGCTTAAATTTAAGATCAGTAAGGTCCAGATCCTTTACATGTCTATGGCTCTACAAAGAGCACAACTTATCAATATGCAGTATTGCATTTCATGCTTTAACAAAACATTTTTATGATTTTGGGTTTTTTTGGTTATGGTTTTGTTGTTTTGTTGGCTTTGGTTTTGTGGGGTTTTTTTTATTTTACACCAGTGTCAAATTATATATCTAAGCATCCGTTCATGGAGCTCAGAGATATTTAAGTAGGTGGGTTTCTACACCAGCATATGTATTTATCATGCTGTAAACTAGTTAACACTAGTTAACTAACAAAAGAGCTCTGGTGGTTTTTTTAGCTTAAATAACTGACTAAAGGGATGGAGTGCAAATATCCTCTTGTTGCCTCAGACACAAATGGTTTGTAATCTTCCCTAGAAATAATTTTAGACATAGACCTCCTCAAAAGCCAGTAGCTTCACATCATCTTAAAATTAACTACCTGTTAACTGCAGTTACCGATAACCTGTGTAACACTGACATGCCATTGCGAATTTTCAGATTTCAGAGGACATCCTCTGAACTCAGTCTAAAACTAAGACTAAACCTGGGCCTAACGCTTAAACTTCTGTCACAAACATTTGAAGTAGGATGGGTTTTTTTCCCCTTTTTTCCCTCTTTCAACATTCATTACTTTTGCACAGCTTTTATCCCTCTGTAGTAATACAGTCAGAGATACTTAGAAAAGTTTAGTTCACATTTTGGGTTTACCTTCTTCCAGGCTTTGTATAACAAACCAAAGGAAAAAGAAAAATTGTTACAGCAATTTACTAAAGCTAAATAATGTAACAGCTCCCCAGTAGACTTTTGCCTTCAAAGAAAGTGCTTGCAAAATGAACTCTGCTCAGACAAGCACTTTCACTAGCAACTCTTCCTCTAAGCCTCCTGACAGCCTGTTCTCCTCTGACTGTGTACATTTAGTGTAGCCCAGCAGCAGGAAAAGATCCTCTGTAATGCTTGGCAGAAAGGATTTGGATTACTATACTCATGAGTCCTAATCCAGCCCATCTGCCATATGTTTTGACACCCCCATAAATCCTCTAACCTTTCATAAGTAGTCATTTTCATCTGGGGAAAAAAAACTGAGCACTGATTTAGATCAGATTTAACATCACTCCTGCCTGCTAACAGTCAAGTACCACCAATGCAATTTTAGTATTTGTGACTGCAGAAACCTTTTTCATCTTTTTACCAAAATCCATCTGCATGACCCACCCACACTGCACATTTCCCTTGCATTAAATCCTAATTCCTCACTCCATTACACTGCTCTTAAATAAGGCACTTCAGCAGATTTCTTGATCAGGCAGCCCCTGCCAAAGCTCATTCATCACCTAAGCAGTATCCAAAGCATTTTCAAAAGACACTATTCTTTTAACTTAATGTCATCCATTTCACAAAGCAGCATTAAATACGGTACATGGCCAAGACACTCCAGATATCAAAACCTTTGGGGCTAACCACGTACAAAATGTTATTTTTAGAACTCAGGAAATGCAGAAAAGAAAGTAGGCATTATCCACACGAGTTTGTTTTCCAACTTAGAGCTCCTTGAAAATATGTTGGCTTGAAAACTGGGACTTCCCAAAGCAGTAAAACACTGCCAGATCACTAGACTGACAGTACCTTGTTTCCATGGTAGGTAGATGCTCCTGGATTACAGATCAACTGAGTTTGAGCTGAACTATAATTCAAAATATATCTCCACCAGGGACAAAGCTATTTGCACAACCCCTGCTGGGTTTAGTACTGAGCTGGAAATGGGCTCTACCACTCCCTCTCCACTAGCCCAGTTTGCTCCTGCTCGCATGACCCACTGAGATTCACTTATTTACACTGGTGATACAACAGCTGACCTGAAGGTCTGCTCTTCCTCTGAGTTGTAACTCTGTCTATAGCTTATCCAATATCGTGACCATCTGTACATATTTAATGACACTTACTTCTGGTGGTATCAACCCACAGAATTCTCCTCAACAAGTAAGTCAATGCACTCATAAAACAGATGAATATTGTGTGTACATATTTTTTACTGTATTTAGCAAGTACCATAAACTAACCAGTATTTATTCCTGATGACTTGACTTACTAAAATTTAAATTGACTTATAAATACCGACATTTAGAATTGCCCAAAGTCTGCCTCTAAAACACTTAATATTTTGATATGTATCTTTAAAATCAATCAGTCAAACAAACAAAAAAATCAACACTATAACAGACAAAAAATCCCTTTAGCGGCTCAGCTGAAAAAATAGTTTTAAGGACTACAGGGGAAAAATAAATTTCATGAAGAACAGAAACTGTATGAATGACTGTAGAAACTGTAGAACAGCAGAAATTACTACATTAGCCTGATAAATCTGTGTGCATGATCAGTGCAACAGAGAAGGCTCTCTCTGAAGATAAGTCTACACAGCCAAATTCAGTGTGACAATGCTAGGTGATGCTAGGGATATCTACCCAGAGTTAATCAATCTATCTGCAGGAGCAAGAATTTAACAGAGGAGGCTAAAAGCCCAGTGTGACCCAAAGATATTCCTGAACTGCCAAACCGCTCAGGAATTCTGTCCAGCACTACTGATATCACTGCACAGGAAGATACGTATTCCAGCGGTCACACCTGCATTTCATTTAACAAGTACTGTCTCATTTGAGAGGTTTTGCAGTGAAAGAAAGGTGCTGCACTTTCTGCACCAGCTAAAATGCTGATAGCTCACTGAATATGCAAGTATGTAGAAAGGCAGAATTGGAATTCAAAATTATATTGAAAAGAAAACAGAAAAATGTGCAATAAAATAAACCCATTTAAAAGGCAGGGCAACTCTCATTGCTTAAAGCTACACAAATATGAGACAGAATGAGCAGTTGGCTTATCTTCAGAGAAGCATCAGGGATAATCAAAGATCACAATCAACTCTTTTAAACCACTGCTAAAGAGGTAAACAAACACCATACCGAGACTACAAATGAAAGCACAACCTTCAAGATCTATGCAGTAATTCTTCCTCTCTTCTCAATACTAATAAATCCTAACAGTGTCTGGTTCCAGCACAGAACTTGCAGAAATAAATTAAGGAACTGGATAGACAAAATGATAGATCAATTCATTTAAGTTCACAGAGAACCAAGGGAAAATTCTAGATGTGTAAAACAGCACCAGTATGCCTCTGCTGCATAGTCTAGGTAGTAGGGCAGTCTCATAGATGAGACGTACTTGCTGTAAAGACAGGCCGTCCTCTTGATTAACACACACACCTGAATACTCAAGGCTGAGGTCCATCATGTCTCCTACACCATATTAAGGAAATCGGGCCTGACGATGCTTTTGAACTACTCAACCTGTACAAAGTGTTGGCAACTTACTAAAGCCCTACTCATTTGGACTGATGGATATGCGTTTTTTCTTCTAAAGGAAGTTTGTTCTGCTCTTCTCTACAACATACAGGCATGGTTGAGAGAAAAAGAAGCAAAATGGCACTTAAAAGCACATACTGTAATCCTACCTATAAAACCTACCACCAAAATTATTATGGTACATTTTATGTTTCCTACACCCATAAGACGGTAATAAAGGCAAATTAAAGCTGAAGAGCTGATTTAATATACAGTGGGAGAAAAATATACATCATAAGAATGTAAATAGACACATACTTTTTAACTGACTAATGAAAATAGAAATGGATTTTATCAGCAAAAATACCATGTAACCCCAGATTAAGCCTCTGGCAATGACTAAGCAACTTTATCAATCCAGTAGAAGGAAGTAATCGATAATCAATTTCCATACATACATTAAATAGCAACTTATCTCTAGTTTTGACAGAACAACCTATTTAGGAGTAATAAAAATACATCAGCTGGAAGCCCACTGAGCTACAAGTCAGTTTATACAGTGAATAACAAGCAGCATCTTGTGTGGTTATTTTTCATTTTCCCTTTGCAAACTACAAAACGGAAGCATTTTATTTTATTTGTGCCTTTAATATACAGCAAAAGAACGAACAGCAAAGTTATATTGAAACTATACTCATAACAAAGAAAATATATTACAGATTTGAATCCTTGATTGTAATTCTTCCAGTAAAGCTTAAAAACCTACATTTTCAAAGAGAAACACAGGTAACATTGACAGTCCCTGTGAAATGCAGAACCTGCTCATAAACCTAGAAGGCACTGTAAATTATCAGGAAAGATCATACATTTAAGATCATACAAATAGTCATTTACTAACCTTCAGAAAAAAAAAAAAAAAAGTATTTAAAGCTGGGTTTGGTGCAGGTATTTTATTTTCAGATCTACTGAAAAGTGGACCTGAAATCCCCTCTATGGCAGGGGATTGGAACTACATGATCACTACGGTACGTTCCAACCCAAACCATTCTATGATTGATTCTATACTTGCCTCCTTTGTCATCTAGCCTAGTCTTGCCTTCCATGCAGCTAACCAGAGAGCCAAGAAGCATAGTCAATGAAATTCTGGAGATAAATACATGGATGCTTAAAGAGTATGACACTGCAGGGGGGGGGACCTCAAAAACTTATCAAAGAAATTAAAAAATTTTGTAAGACCTGACCAGCAAGTATTGCAATCTCAGAGGAGCAAGACTGGGAAAATAACATATTAATAACAATTTCATTTGTTCCTCTTTTCCATTAGATCACATTAGTTTCTTCTAAAATTGGTTATGCTCAAAGACTAATTTGGAGAAAAGAGAGTTTACTATGTCCTATGTTAATTACTGGAGAAGTTTTTTTAATTAATTCCCTATTGAATATACTAAATACAAATGGGTACAAATACCTGTTAGAAAATTAGTAGAGACACCAAATTAAACTTTTTGCAGCAAATAGCACTGGCTGGCTACATAAGTAATCACTACCCAATGATAGCAAACTGTTGCAAAAATGTCACAGGAATGAACGGGAATGTACAACTATAAAAATGTTTAGTTAATAAACAGAAATCTCATTTCAGTAAAAAAGCTCCTCAAAAGTATATTTGACAAATAGAATAGAATACCTTGAATAGGATGGGCTCTACCTTGATTCCCTACACATAAAATATGAAGAAAATTATAACAAAAAAGTGTTATTTCTTCTAACCTTAGTTTACATACCTTTTTAATGGGTACTCAAAAGGATATTGAAGCACATCCTTTTTCAAAACACAAACTGCATTACTAGTGTCTGACTCAGAGACAAACAGAGTTAAAGGTAAAGCAATTACTGAACTCTGTAATACAAAACCAAATCCTTAATAATCCAGATAAAAAGAGATGAAAAATGGTGAAGCAGAATAGAGATGACAAAACTTACTTCATGTGATTTTATTGCTCTCCATTAAGATAATGTGAAGAAATGAGGCAGTTTGCAAACTCCAGTGAAACAACAGCAAGATATTCTCAACCAAACTATTAGTGGGTGACTTAAAAGATTTTTTTTTTTTCCAGTACTGTAAAAGGTATGCGGAAGCTCCTTAATTGATTACATTAAACTTACTTGAAAGCCTGTGCAGTTATCTTTTTAAGCTTGAAATAAGGTCTTTAATATTCCAGCTAGGAAATGATCTGTGGTCAAATCAGTGTAGCTGTAAGACAATCTAGCTTCTCTGAAGGAAATGAAAAATTATGTATTCTTTTAGAAGAAACCAAGAAATTTATTTGTTGATAAATGCATTCAGTACCATTATCAAAAAATTTAAGTAAGTTTCTCAGGTTTTGGGCAAAACAAAAGCAGCAGAAACAAAACCACTGCAAACTGAAACCATTTGCCTGCTCATACTCATCCATATTCAGATATACATATACACAGACCCTTCCTTAACAAGTGCTGGTTTATAGGTTCAATGCATTAAAAATATGTTTTGGGCATCAGGGAAGTAAATGCAACCATCTTTCCTTAGCATGGCTACCGTGCAAACAGCCAGCCATTATGAAATTCATTCCAGTCTCATTAACGAGTAAAGTTCGGAAACACAGCATTTTGGAGCCATAAAGAGAGGATTTATAACGAGATTTCACTCAGTGGGAAGGCCAAAGTACAGCAGTTCTCTCTCCAAGTTATCATAATAGAAAGCTATTTAATGAGTGTGGGATTTCTTCAAGAATTCAAAAAAGGCAGGATTTGGAAGAGGATGTGTTACATTATGCAGACACCCACATCACTGAATATTTCTGCTACAGTAAAACCATCAAAATAAAAATCCTCAAAGTTATTCCTATTTTGAGCTTTCAAATGTAAAACACAGATTTGTAGAGATTAGCAGCTAGACACAATTCACTGTTTAGAACGTTAGCAAGGTTTAGTGAACTAAACTAGGTTGCCTAAGGTCATGCACTCCATAGTGCAAACAAAAAAAAAATTGTGCCCTGAAGCACGACACTGCCTTGCAACAACAAAAGAACAGAGTGATAACTTTCCTCATCAAATTCTGCAGAAGCCTGTGCAGTATTGGTGACTCAAATTCAATTACACACAAACTTGAATCCTCCCCTTAATCCAAGTCCAGATCAAAGCTACATCCAGCACTCAATAATGATTTAAAAATAAATACATTTCACTAACCCATATGCCATAATCTGCATGCACGAGATGGGGACATAACGGCTTTGCATGCTAGAAATTAATCACTTAACTTTCATATTACATTATTGAGTTTGCCAATGAAGGATGGCAGTGGGAAGGTGACATGAACACTGGAGCAGAGTACGCTAGAATTCTTAACATCAAAACACAAGTGCAACTGACACAACTCATATTTATTTTTCCAACTAGCAAATTTAGACTGTGGCTTCTTCACAATATGAGACTCTAGACAGCAATGATGCTTTAGAAAGTTTTTGCTTATTTTCTGTTGTTTCCAGGGTGATCAGTTCCTTGCACAAAGTGACATTGTGTCAGCCAGAGGAACAGGTATGGGGGTGGAAAGCTGAAGGAAGCAATGCAACTTCGTTAAGCCATGACTGCTACCAAAGACACCTACCAAACCAGGACTTCAAGAGTATTGCTAGGAGAGCTACACCACAGACAGCACTACAGACAGCAGTAACCTCTTTCACCATGCAGTCTGGAAATTTTCTTCTAAAAATGCTTCTGTTGCACATAGATCCAACCTAAGTATCAGCTTTCAATGACTTTATTTTCATGTTTCTTCACCCTGAATTCCTTTTATTGTTTGCTTCTGCCAAATATTACATTGAATTACACAATAGTGCCTTTAGAAATGGTGGTGTCCACCTTTTTGCCTAGAGTCTTGTAAAATCTAACCTGATCCAGTACTGCACCTGGGAAGAACAATATTCATAGAATCACAGAACAGTTTGGGCTGGATGGGACTTTAAAGATCATTTAGTTCAAGCCTCCTGCAAAGAGCAGGGACATATTCAACTAGATCAGGTTGCTCAGAACACCATCCAACCTGGCCTTGAATGTTTCCAGGGATCCACAGGTATCTACCACCTCTCTGGGCAACCTGTTCTGGTGTTTCAGTGCCCTCATTGTAAGAAAATTATTCCATATATCTAGTCCGAATCTACCCTCTTCCAGTTTAAAACCATTACCCACATTCTATACCAACAGGTTCTGCTAAAAAGTTTTCCCTGTCTTTCTTGTAAGTCCCTGTAGGTAATGAAATGCTGCAATAAGATCTCTCTGGTGCCTTCAATTCTCCAGGCTGAACAACCTCAACTCTCTCAGCCTTTGCTCACAGGAGAAGTGCTCCAGCCCTCTGATCTTTTTCATGGCCCTCCTCTGGACCTGTTCCAACAGGTCCATGTCTTTACTGTACTGAAACTCCAGAGCTGGATGCAATACACCAGGTGAGCTCTCACCAGAGTTGAGTAGAAGAACAGAATAACCTCCCTCGACCTGCTGATCACACTGTTTTTGATGCAGTGAAGCATACTGTTGGCTTTCTGGGCTGCAAGTGCACATTGCTGAGTCATGTCCAGCTTTTCACCCACAAGTACCCCTCAAGTCCTCCTCCAGAGGGCTGCTCTCAAGCCCTTCATCCCCCTTGCCTGTACTGATACTGAGGGTTGCCAGATCAAGGTGCAGGACCTTGCACTTGGCCTTGTTAAACCTCATGAGGTTCACATGGGCCCACTTCTCAAGCTTACCCAGGTCCCTCTGAATGGCATCCCAACCCATATTGTCTACCACTCACTCTTCCAGAATTTTATCATTTAAATATTCAGGCAGACACAGAGCAAGTCCAGCTAAACTGGGGTTGTAGTCTTTAGCTGACCACAATTTCAGCTACCACTCTACTACAAAGACATTTATTTGAAAGAATTAATCTGTTTTGAACCATTATCAGTTACCTTGTTCGCCAGAATCTCAATTAAGAAAAAAGACAAAAAACTTACAGTTCTTACATATGAATGAGGAGAGGTATGAAGGGAGAGACAGTATCTTTCATTAGACCAATCAGCTTCTCTAGAAAAACATATTATAATTGGAAAAAACAGTCCAAAACCAGACAGCTAGTCTGATAAAAGATACTACCTCCTTCCAATAAAGTTTGTTGTATTTTTACTCTCACAATGACAATTATACATGTCCTGCTTGCCACTAAAGAAGAAAAAAGCCTAGAGAAGCGAAGGCAATTTTTGCCATGAAAAAGTCTCTTCATCATTCCACATGTTTCAGCTCAAGTGTGCAAAGCAGAAATAAGGCTTTTAATACAATACAGCTGAAAGACATGAAGAATATGCTCTCTTCTTAATACACAGCACTTCTAATAAATTCTTACAGGAATGGGGAAAAAAATCCCAGAATTCCCTTTCCTTTAAAATAAAATAATGTTAAACAGGGAAGTTTTAGAAAACTGTCTTTGGCTTTCCATTAGTGAGAGGGAGGCATGAGGTAAAAAGCTATAAATAACATGGGTATGAAAAGAAATCTTATAAGAGAAATCAAGAAAAGAAAGAAACAAAGATCATAAACCAAGAGAAGGAAGGAGCAACAACACAGACGTAAATGAGAACAGTAAAAGGTTAAAATAAGAAGACAGTCAAGATTTTACTCTTTCCCAAAGAGATTGGTATGAATCTAAAAATAATGTGGGGTGTAGTGGAAGAATGCACAAGGATCTTCAATAGTAGAACTATTCAAATCACAAAACAAAGGAAAACAAACCAAAATAAATTGAACATTTGAACAAAACCAGAAAGACAACTTTCTTGGTTTGAGAATCTCTTCCGTGACCTCTCTTCCTTCTGTTTTATCCCTTCTCCCTGTCTTTGAATTTGCAAATATCTGCTATCAGGTGGTTGTCAGCAATTGCAGTTTGGTTTGGTCTCAGGCTTTTAAAATAGACACAAACTCTGCCTGTCCTGGGTGGGTACAACAGTATATATATACTGTTATACCCTGCATGGGTATAACAATACTTAACATGATAAGAACCTTCTAGTGCCAGCTCTGCAGCCAGCTCCTCTCTACCTACTAAGCTGTAAACCTGTGTGGTCAACAAATAAGTAGTTTCAGAGGAAACTATAGGACATACAGGGGTATAATAAAGAGTAAAACTTCAGGAAGACTACTACAGTTTATATTAAAATGCCAAGACCCTTAGCCAACAGTGCACATATATATACACACACATATATAATTATATTTCTATATATACCTCCCTCTGTGGGTGAGGCAGATGCTATGCCACATACATCCTTTGACATGTCAAGGGTTTATATACTGTTCTTTTTTTTCCAATTGCCTAATGAGAACATGACTAATTTCCATGTAATGAATTCGAAACTTCCTTTTCCACATAGAATTCTGGCTCAGGAGTAATCATCGTGGCAGGCTACCGGGATGTTTTACAATTATGCATCCTGAGATGTCAGAAAGGGACCAACCATACCCAATTGATTTTCAAGACAGCAGCTAGGCTGCAAAGAAGTCAGAAGTTGTTAATCATTTACGTACTTCTCAACTTTGACAATCAATGCAGCAAATACATTTCTTCACCTTGCTTAGAGAAAAAAAATGAGAATAACCTTTAAAGACCAGGAATACTCACACATTATGGATTTATCTGGCTAGCAATATTCATTTCAGTAATGAAAAATTTGACTGAAACGGCTAATGTTTTTAAATTACATACCCCCAAGTTTTATTAAAATTTCTTTTTATCTGCACAAGAACATAAAAACCATTAACTAAAATACATGCAGGGACAGAAATGACAACTGCTAGATTTTTCAGGAGTCCATCTGAAAGGACCTTGACATTTTTCCAGTTATTAAAAATTACATCTTCCACAATTCACATATCTAAGTAGGAACTGACCTGTAAAGACTAGCCTGTAGTGACATTTGTACTTTTCTGAAACAAACTGTTTTAGTATTGCTGCATTGTTTGTCTGAGGTGATTCCTGAGATTAATGTTTCTTATATTAAAATAATGAAAACTATGAAAATGATAAAAACTTCACAATGCTGAAAACTCCAGTGACTCGATTTTTAATCACTTACCAGCTTGGAAGCATCAGAATCTTAAATGAAAGTGAAATGCTTTAAAGCACGGACTCCACAGAAACCAGCACTCTGGGTGAAGTTATGTCTAGGCTAGTCTCCAAGTTCCTTAGAAATCTTCCTTCAGTCTCAGTTTCACAAATGGAAGAATTAGGCAGTTGGACCTCTTTTTAGAAGACAATGTCTTTTCCTTTCTTTTGCTCAGTGACTTTCCAGAACCATGGAAATGCCCTCCTTTTCAAGAGAAAACTAGAATTTCCACATATCAATCTGTATTTATGTGCAACAGATCCCAGACTATGCAGATATTCTCTCCCTAAGACTGACATTTTCTCTTCTCCAAGTTGAGCGATTCTGCATGCAATGCAATGATTCAGTTCTCAGTTGACAACAATGAGCATGAGCAAGTATGACTTGAGTCTGTTGTTCTGGAGGTGACCTGAGCTCTGGTATCTCATTGAGGAAATATTTAATTTAATAACTGTTCGAGCACACACACATTGCTCAGAGCTCACAGTGTGTAGTTCTAGTGTGGTAGCACATAAATTGGATGAAGCACTCTGAAATCCTGACAGCACAAAAGTAAAGGGGGGTGGTATATGCAGACCTGGATAAGCTTTATAAGCACTCTGTACATAACCTTGTCAGTGTATGCCTAAAAGCAGCTGCTTCAGGACGTAAGGATGGTGTCTAGGGACCCTGCTCAACTGAAGGTGACAGATGAACCTGAAGAGAGATGAATCTGAAGACCCACCTTTTGGACTTCAGCAATGTGATGGTTTAGAATCAGCTGTGCCCCTACCTCCTTCTCTGAATCTTGACCCGAGCTTTTGTGTGAAAGGTTTACATACTTTCCACATGCTACAAGTATAAATGAAGAGAGGTTTAAACCAACAGCTAAATTATGAAGCACACCTCCTACTTCCTGTAACAGACCTTGCTCAGACAAGAACATTAACAGCTGGGGATAACCTCACTCCTGTCAAACCCACAGTCAGCCTTTGAGTCTTATCAGAGAAATAACTCGAAGGACAGAAAACCCAGTTCATATTAATTTTTGTTATTTGCTTTCTGGAATCCCAGATTAAAAAGGTTTACATTCTTTAGCGCTGGCCAAAACCATAAGGACTATGTATATTGGTTTGGTTGGGTTTTTTTTCCTGTGAAAGCTGAGATTCTCACTGGGACAGATGTTACAAGTGTATAATTCGTTGCTCACAGTTTACAGTATGCGTATGTTTTGTTAAAGGGCTGTGGCTTGTCAGAAAGCACTGGGTTGACTGCTTGTCTTACCAGGCAGCTACGCACTAGTTCAAATGGAATGTTGGGAAGGAGGAGGGAGCTCTTGGAAAGTACCAAAACTGAGAAATCCTGCAGTGCAGGAGAAACAGGGAAATCCGTGGGAAGCAATGAGCCTTGAGGAAAGTAGGGAACCAGGTCTCAGAGACAACAGGCATATTTTTCTAGAGACCTGCAGGACACCACAATGATCCATCCAAACAAGGGAAAAATAAGATGCCTCATTCTTGCAAGGACAAAACCTGCTTTCAAACACAACTATCTGAGTATACAACACCCAGCAAATCTGTTCTCTCTCTTTTTATGAAATTTTGCTTTATTTTAATAATTATATTTTTAAAAAAAAGTTTTAAAAATTATCGGTGTATTCTCTCTAAGAAAAAGGTCCAGAGAGACATACCTCAGAGCTCTGAGATGGGTTCACTGGCCTAAGAATTAAGGCTTAAAATGCTGAGAAAACTGACACAACAGCTGAAACTGCATCAGGGGCCTTCTTGAAAGTACTGTCAATAAATTATACTTTGCTTACTGAGATTCATCTTTGCTCTAAAAATTGTCATGGGTTCTGACAGAAAGAAAACTTACTGAATGTGAAAGGTCATCTTCTCTTTGCATTAACTGATTTTCCAAATGGAAAAGATCAACCAACACAGAGCATTCTGCAACTAGTAGCAAAAATACAGCATTTCTTTAAGGTCAGGAGCAAAACCAACCTAGAAGGAAATTTGGCTCAACACCAAGTAAAGAAGTGATTAAAAAGTGTGCCCAGGTAGCTGGGCTGTCTGCTGGGATCGCAGCTAGGATACAGTCCCAGAGCGGTTTCCTTCAGTCCAGGGCTGCAACATGAATCAGTAAGATGTTAAGTACACATGCACATGACCTGCCATTTCCCCACCAGACTCAATTACTGCTTTTAATCTGTTCCTTTGAGGACAAGAACCCAATAACCAATCTGTCTGTGCAGAATCCAACTTCACCCATACAAAAATAATAAAAATAAAAATATAAAGATCTTTAAGTAAATATCTGTTTTTTTACAAGTGGTTCAGCATATCAGGGGATTAGTTCTAACAACGTGAGTGACACTGGCAGCTTGATATAGGTAGGTGATGAGACAGCAGAACTGTGCACAAGGGGGTCTTTAAGTCAATGTGGATGAGTACAGAACAATGCAGGATGTCTAAGAATACTGCAGCAACAAAGTTATTTCCTGAAAAGGAAGACAGATGAGGAAGAAGGGCTTGAGCTTTGCTTTCTGAATGCTACAGTTTGCTCATTTTTACCTATTTTTGGAAACTATCTGAAAGCAATAAATTATGCCAATATTCACCTGTCTTTTGAGTATCTCCTAACCATTTACAAAGCCAGACAGCAGTGGACCCCCAGTCGGGTAATATCTAACCTTTTCTGACGAGGCAGCTAGTATTGCTGGAACATTGCTAACTTTTCAGAGAAGAATTTTTCTCTTTTTTCCCACAATTGCAATTCATGCAGAATTTGTATTTTAAAATGTCATTAATGTTAAGTATGTTATCCTCCAAAAAGGTTATTTTACAGATCAGTGAGAAACAAAAGGGTAGCCTTTGCATGTTAAAATGTGGACTTTCAAATTCTGAAAAGAAATAAAAATGCAATAATGTAGTATGACTTGCAAAAATTATAGCACAGAAAAATACACACAGATGAAAACTTAAGAGATATGTATATACTTAGAAAAGGAAAAGAAGTAGCTAAGAGATACTTTATTCCTGAAATTTCATTTAACAAAGACTATGCTCCAAAAAAGTCACTTTAATACAGCAGCACAAGCGTATTTCAGTGCCATCTAGCTAACACTCAAGGTAACTTACATCAAAAACACAGACACCCTTTTCCCTGCAAATATGCTTTCTTCAATAAAAAACAGAGTAGTGGCACATTGTTTTTGCCTCAGATCCATCAGTGTTTTGAAGCATAAGAAATCTGGGCTGCTCTTGAAATAGTTGAGCTTTGATGTATTTATGTGAGGAATATTAAAAATGTAAAAAAAAAAAAAAACCCTTTATGCTGTGACTGAGTTCTTGATCTGGACAGATCCACATGAATTAGTACTTTAAATACTGTTTTTTCAAGTACAAACATATTAGGTGTCATTACACAACCATTCTATCCAATTCTTTTGTGCTATACATTATTTGATGGGTTGAGACAAATTCAAAAAAGGAAGAGCAAAGAAAGAAGACCATTTCAGCTCATTCTAATAAATGGAAAGAGTATTGATTTCTAAAGAAAATAAATCCGTAAAAGCAAGTGAAGAATATATTTTGAAGAGTGGAACACTATGGTTTAAATCCTCCGAAACTAGATTTTGCCTCCTCCATAGAATGGGCTTCCAGATAATAAAAGATATTTGCAGTCCTGGCCATGCCATTGTGACTGTTAACACCAACTAACAATGTGCAAGCTCTTTCTGAACTTTAATCAAAATTCTCCACATTAAAATAACTTGTCAGTCTAACATTTCTCCCTCCTGTGCAAAGTACATGGGAGGAAAAATGGTTTCTTTTGACTCAGCAATGTGATTTCATATCCTCTAAAAACTGTAATTGAAACATAATGGCCCAGCTTTAAATCTTTCTGGCTTAGAAGTGTACCATTCAGCCTCTACAGAACAACCTGAATAGCCAGCATATACCTGCTAGGTCATGCGATTAAAAATCTCAGAAAAGAATAAATAACCAAAATTATTCTTGTTTTCCCCTACACAGTAACTGCATTTTGGATTGCAGATTGTGAGAGCATGCAAACCAAACACCCTAAGCAAAAAAACCCACAAAACAACAGTAAGCCCAAAACTCAGCTAGTCAAGTGAAGAAGGAAAAAAAAAGTTGCAAAAGCACAAAGTAGAAGGTCTTGGAACATTGTGCCATGGCAGGACAAATGTAGCTACTAGATAATTATCTACCTTAAATTTCAGTTAACTTCTCCTGTTACATAATCTTTCACTATTTAGTCCCTTGTCCCTCTGTTCTTTTTTTTTTTTTTTTGCTAACATGTAACTAATGCCCTTACACATACCTCATAAAACTTTTTACCAAAAACAGCATTGAAAAACACTTCAGCAAAGGTATTCTGAAGAATAAGAAATGTCACTGAACGAAACATGGATGGGATTAAGACATGGCTCAGGAACATGCCCCCAAGACCTGTTGTGCTTGCTGCAGTTAAGCAGAAGCAGTAGCTAAAAGCTTGCTCCAGCAAACTCCACTTTCTTTCCCTGCCCTTCCATGTCAGCCTCAGCTCGTCCTCCCCTGCCCACCTTGATTCAGTGCTATACAGACCCCTTTTCTCTTTTCACCAGTCCCACCAGCTGTCCCACCTGAAAACTCCCTCTTTAGCAGCTGGCTGGGACTCCACTTTTGGTTGCACATTGGTAGGGAGTAAGAGAAGAGCAGGACAGGGCTGCAGTAAGCAAGACAAGGCAGGAGGAGCTTTGCAAGGCACCTGTGTGACAGTGAAACAACACTGCCTGAGGTAAGCCTGAAGAAAAATGAGACGGTAAGCAGACTAAAGATGAGGTGTTTAAAGCAGTAACATTTTTGATAGACTATCCTTGTTCAGACTGGAGAGAAATTTCAGATACTGAAGGCAGAGAGAGCATGCCCATACATAATCATATTCCTTGGCAGGAACTTGGCTGGATGCACTGCTAAAATAACTATTTAAGCACTCTCCCATCCTGCTAGACATATAGACAATCTCCACAACACATAAAGAGACTGCATAATTTTTCATAGATTTGGGGGTTTTCAGTGGTTTTGTTTGTTTTTCTTTTTCCTATTGCAATGGTAAATTTATTTGGCTGAATAAATCCAACTGTTCTTCAGACAACCATGATAGTTTCCAACTGACAATAACTACCAGCTTACACAAACTTATGTCCTCTTGTGAATTAACTACCTTCACTGTTTCATTAACATTAGGGACAAGCCTGAAGGTTTCCAGCAGAGTCTAAAGAGGGTTAAAACAGCTTTGAGAAATCCAAGCTTAGCTTTTGAAATGGATAAACAAGTGAAGTATGAAGTAAGCTACTTGGAGATATTTGTGGTTGGCCAGTTGCCTTTATGTTATCTGAAGTCAAAAACTTCCCCTAAGCATTCACTGGCTTGTGTGTCTGAACTGTAAACAGACAAAAAGTATTACTGACTATACCTAACTGCTGTTTTCACTGCCATAATCTCAGGCCTTTTCAACAGTCTCACCCATAACAAACAGATATTAGAGAATGTGAGCAACTAAAAAAATCAGAGTAGTCCTAATCATTAACCCAAACATATAATGGATCTAAAATTTCCCCCATATTACTCCACTGCATACTGAAGAAACTGGATGTAGAAGAAGATAAAGAGCAAACTGGGCACAGTTAATGTGTATTTGATACACAAACATTGCAAGTTACTGAATATCTACAACAGTTGTACTTTCTAAGGCAGCACCTCTCTTCTCCATGACCAGCCAGCTGTTCTTACAGGTCAAGATTTCCAGACCAGTGATGGGTCCAACTATATACCTAGAGATGTGTACACTGTGCTTGGTTACAGAGCAATGTTCACAGACAGCTAACATAGCATTTTACCCTGAAAACAAAGTTCAAATAGGAATACGAACCTCAAAGTGTAGCATATACATCTATGGGAATGTATTTTAGGAATTACCTCAGTTTTTCTTACCTTTGCGTGTCCATCTTGGATGCTACTTTGCACAGAAAACTAGAAATAGCTTGTACAAAAACTTGCTACCTCCCAAAATTTTATCATAACAGTCTGCTCTCAGGGAAATACTTTCATGAACAACTTAAAGCCATGGAATACATGTTTGTTTCTACATCATGTGACAAGCACTTATGAAGCAAGGTCTTGTGTGGAAGCCTAAAAATACTAACAATTAGTTTTTAGAAATTGGTCAGAAAGTGACTTCCTGACCCCACACAATTTTTCCACAATGACTGAAAAGCAATGGTGTGTGTTAATCATGCTGCCAGTGCTGACATTCTTAGAGACACCTTCTTCTCTGCTATGCAAACCTATGAGATTAGACAACTTGTCCAATGGATTACAGTAATTGCATTAATTCCTAGATAAACACGTCTAGTGGGCATTCTGCCTGGTTTGGCCATCATGGTCCAGCTGAAGCACTTCCATCAACTTGTCAATCATGTCCTGATCGGCTTTCAGCACTCATGACCCTGGTGGGAAATAATGGGTGGTGGTTTATCAGATGTAGCACTTGTCCAGAGAGCAGGAGGGGGGAAGTAGCAGGGGAGGCACTGGGCAAACCCGTGGAATCTGACCTTTCACTTTGGGCACCTCCTCATAATTTGACTCTGCCCCAGCTGGATAACAGTCATGCTGTTTTATAGAAATCTTTTGTTAAGTAAGTGTGAAGTGTTCAGTACAAGTTCCTAATAGATTGCACATCTGGAAAAATGGGCAAACATGACCTGCATAAGGCCACAAATCTGCAGGCAGGCAAGGAAGCTTGCCCAGGTGGAAAACGACCACCTCTACAAGTTAAAATCTCTATTGTGCCAAACTAACTTAGTTGCAGTGAACAGTGAACTGTTGATGAGGAACGGCAAGACCTGCTAAAAGAAATACAGAGATAGAGCAGGTTTTCATACTGCTACAGTAGCCAGTGCAGCAGATAATAACCAAATGAAGAAACTCCCCACTTAATAGCATACTTACCTCTTCCATAAACTATGAGATCTATATGCAAATCACAGCATTTCTCTAAAGACTGAGATATTTCCAATCTTTACACTGCTATCTTCACAGTCATTGTTAATGAAACAACTTGGCAGAACTGAGAAGAGTCTGATAAATTTAACATACATAAAAGAAGGGGAAGATATTTTTATTATTTTAAACATTAAAGCATTTAAATTGTTGCAGACTATTTTCAACACATTTTTATGACAATTTACTTGACAGGGGAGAGAAATGACAGCACAACCTGAGAGGCTGGTATTTCCCAGGGATACACAATAAAACCATTTTCTACAACTACAACTATTGATTTTACCTTTAAAGCAAAAAAAAAGAAACAAATATTCTTTGAAAGCTCTGAAGTAGCTTTAGAAAACCTATAAGGGATTGAGAACTTTGATCAAGAAGCCAAAGAGAACATTATATCTTAAATAAGGAGCGAAGAAAAAAAGAGGGGAAAAAACCATTTGGCAACTATGTTCATGGCAACATTTTTAAGCAGATTGGCAAAACCGAAAGATTAAGTGATTCAGTATCAAACAAAAGATGAAGTATCTTTCCTTGATAGCAATTAATAAATACTAGAAAACCTAAAGAACATTTTGAATAGCTACTGTAAATTAAAACTTTGGCTACGAACTGGAGAATCTTTCAGCTAATTGACAGGCATCTGTCTTCAGACTGTATTAAAAAGAACTTTTTTGTACATGCACACCACCCAGACTCTCCTAAAAACTGTACACAGAGTAGTGTTTTGGAATCCCCACCACAAAAAGCAAGGGAAAGCAAAATGATAAGAGAAGATAACATGTCATGGGTCACAGTGGACACAGGCCTATAGGGAGAGGACTAGTTTGGTAACTATCCTTTTCCAGCGTTTCCTTAATAAAATAAAATAAAAAAAAAAAATTTAAAAAACAAACAAACAAAAAAAAAAACCCAACCAAAAAACCCAGACTGAAATCTCTCTCCTTGACTGACGGACACTGTTTTCAAAAGTGAAGCACTTGCAAGATTCATTAAAATTGCATTCAGAATAGAGAAGAGACATCAAGTTGCCCTGAAAGAAAAATAAATCAGGAGCACCTTGTTAGACACCAAAAATCCAAGTAGCAGCAACACATTCTGAGTTCTTAAAAACTCTAGTTTCTGATAAAACATCATCTGAAGACTGTTAACCTGCTAAAAATCTTTTGTGCACTAAAACTTGTTAATTCTATATCTATACTTTAATAATACCAAAACTGGGGGGGTCTGTCACCTCCCAAGGAATCATACTTTATATCTGTGCTAAATATCAGACACACCTTCTGACAAATCCTATTTTATTATTTGTTTCTGAATATTTTGAACGAGGAAGAGTTTTCATATCAGATGATACAGTGCTACATAATGCTTACTTGATGTTCTTAAAGATCCTTCCAACCTCAGTGACTCTATAATCTTATGATTCCGTAAAAGCTGCTGTGTAAGTGATGATGGAAAGGAAATTATGTTTCAAATTCAGATGTTCCAACAGAATACCCTTCTACTTCTGCCTGATAGTACCTAGAAGTAGGAATACCTATCAATATCACATAAAAGCTTATGTATATTTGGAGAAGTGCGAAAGAAAGGACAAAAAAAAATATTTTAAGCCACACACAATTAGTCTGCAAGCATGCAACAAAGTCTGCTTTCCACTAAATGCACCTCCCAAGACAAGATTCAACACAATACGATGCGATTTTTCAGAATTCAGAACACGCTGCTCCTACTTGCATTTTTGGTGCCTAACAAGGTGCTCTTGAGTTATTTTTCTCTCAGGGCAACTTGATGCCTTTTCTCCATTCTGAGTCCAATTTTAATGAAGCTTGTAAGTGTTCCACCTTTGAGAACATAGTGTCCGTCAGTCAAGGAGAGAGAATTTGACAGAGAAACAAAAGTAAATGAGTAGTAAGGTGGACAGAAATACCAAGCATGGTAATATAAGCTGGGGTGTCTTTTAAACTAAACCTACACTAAAACACCACTAGTAGTTTCTGATACACCACCAGCCAAAGACTGTTAACTTGCTAAAAAAAAAATCTTGTGACCCAAAACTTGCTGATTTTGTATCTATACTTTAAGAATACTAAACCTGTTTTTTTGTCACTTTCCAAAGAATCATACTTTATGCTGTGTGCTAAATTTTGACCTAGACAATTTTTATAGCGGCATTATAAACTCTAGAAATAAGTTTGGAAGTAACATCTACTTGTTGAAGCCACTTTAGGAGGATACTGGGAGGAAAGTATCAACAATGTTATTTTGTCGAAGAGGTGGGGAGAAGTTAACACCAAGATGGCTAAAATTGCTGCGGTTCAAGTATTATCATGAAGAGTTCTGAAACAAAATACCATCTGGAGCACAAAATAAAATTTGAAGAATTATAACAGGTATACACACAGAAGGAATAACGGCTGTGCTAGCCACCTGTAACTGGCAGACACAGATTTTAATATATTTCTATTTCTCTGATTCATAACAAACTATCTACTTCTAGTACTTGGCATCAGGTCTTTGTTTCTGATTTTGGTGAAGTAACCAAAGTGTGTTTTCCCCTTGCCCCTCCACACAAGTGACAATGCTGCTGAACTAGCCCATTTCCTTGATTCCTGCAGTCCTTTAGCCATGGCTGTGACAGATGCCGTGGTACACCCTACAGTGCTGATGAGGTGGTACTTCCCTGATTCATGCCTGGAATGTGCTACTAGCAGTCATCTGTGCAGTTACAGATTAAACGTTAAAACTGTCAGCTTAAGACTTATCTTTTCCTACTGGCTTTTCCCTAAGCCATCTCAGTGATGTGGATCTCAACAAGCTTTATTCTTGCTTAATAACTGAGAAGCACCCTGGGGTCTGAAGACTCCATTATAAATATACTCGCTGATCAACTTTCATTAGAACTTACCTTCAGACTGACAAGTTTGGTTGTAAGTGGCATCATATGTAAAGTAGTTCATAAACAGAAAGCAGGGGACATTAGCTTTCTGTGAAAATGTATCATAACATTCGCTAATTTGAACAAAGATATTTTCCTTTTTAGGTTTAAAGCACGGAGGAGTGAAGTCTCCCTGGTGCTTCACACATATATTTTAATGACAATTTACTTGACAGGGGAGAGACATGACAACATAACCTTCTGAGAGGTTCGTATTTTCCAGAGATAGACAGTAAAAAATGAAGATATGCTACAAACTCTTCTACTTATCCCATGAGCACAAAAAATACGCTATCACTCAGATGCTTTTTAATCAGTTGCTGTTTAACATTCATCTAAACAAAAGTTAACAGTAAAAAGAAAGATTGGTCAAATGCATTTTAAAATCCTTCTTCATAATAAAAATTTCTAGTAGATCACTCCATCTCACTGTCAAAGTATCTCTAACATGGTTGATGGAGATGCATGGACAATTAGCAGGTCCTTCAGGTTCAACATTTTTTTGCTACTTGATTCTCTTGATAGAATATTAAAGATTATATATTTAGTTATGACTTTCAAATTTCCACCTTTAGGTTACAACTGATCACATTAAAATAATAATAACAGGGTGTGTCCTTGGGAGAGAGCTAATATGAGAGCAAGTGTTTTACGGTTTTACTATAAGAAAGTCTCCTAAGTCAAATTTACTGTCTTCGTATGTATAAATTAATTGGATTTAGATTTGGTGTGTATGACACTGTTCTGCTAAAGCAAAGGCCTATTTTGCAAAAATAACTTGAATGGAAGTTCCTGTTCCTGGTGTTGCTATGGCAGAGGACTGACCTGTCTTGCCAACGAGCTTATACAGCCAACTTACATTTTCTCCTCTCTTCTTAAAATTTACATTTTTATAGGTTGTGCTTCTTTGGGCAAAGCATGAAGGTAAAGACAAGATCTTAAAATATCAGGCAATTCACTGTGAATTAATAACACATTCCACTTTCGTAATTTATCTACCTTTTACCTCCTGATTATAAACTTTTCCAATCTGGCTATGTTCATATCATATAACAGACTTCCATCCTTAGGTTAAAGGAATAATCCCACAGTCTGTTACAAGGACGGCTCATTCTTTGCTACAGGACATGAAAAAGTCGTTTCAAGCATTATATGTTTATTATTCATTTATTTAAAAATTAAGAGTCAACTCCTAGTCCTCATTTTGCTGAATTTACCTATTTTTTTGCTTCCTTTATTTAAAAAAAAAAAAAATAATAACAAACAATAAAATCAATGCATTTATCCCCCAACCTTCTGCTGCTCTTGTCTGGTTTCTAACATTTTTTACCCATGATTATCTCATGTGGAGAAAATTCTGAATAAGTTTTGGCTTTCAAATATTAAAATATATAGCAAGGAATAACTTCATTCCCGCATTATGGTAGCATGACACATTCTGCAGAATTTATTTCAATGGTGGCGTCTCTCCTGATGCAGCATACAGACATTCAGCTTGAATCCACTGATCTTCATCTTTAGATGAAGACGTCATAGGACACTCTTTCACGATTAGCATCTTCAGATTATTCATCTCCTAACATCTGGTTTGTATTTTGTAACAACACCCAAAATTTCTTTAGACAGCTGGCCTTTTTTCAAAAAAATCCACTGCATTAACTAGCATATTTTAAAACAAATTTTGATATGCACATTTCTAATCCATTTTTGGTAGTAGTTCTTAAATGGTTACTTATGTCCTCATAAATTACAGGACTCTACACCTCTCTAATTCAATCCCAATGGCACTCTTCTGAAGTAATAGTTAATACCGTAAGTTAGCACACCTGGAATGGTAGAAAGGGCAAAGCTGTATCCTAAATTTAGGTCTGGTAATTATTTCTTTTACCTGAGTGAACATCTGTGGTCATTAGTTTTAGATTATCATTTCTTGCAAGCAAATTCACTCTAATCTCTTACAGCCACTTTGAAATTTCACATCATTAAGTTTAGGTCCCCTCTTCCAGTTCTGAACATACACTTGAGCACAACAGAGTGCCTATTAAAAAAAAACAAACACTTGGCAACTAAAAAAATCACAGCAGATGGGCAGGTGCACAGAGGCACAGGGGTTGAGCTCAGTAGGCCAAAACAAAACCAAACCAAAACAAAACACCCTTTTCAGATGCTCCATTGTAATAAAAGGGCAACATAGATAAAATAATGCTGAGCCATCTGGAAATGTTTCAGATGACCCAAAAAGATTACTTCTGTTACAGAGCTGTCATTTGCGTTATCTCCTTTCACTTGTGGTATACTTGAGTCCTTTAATTTCAAAATCTTCTACAAATTTCCTTAATGCATTTCAGGGACTCTTATAAATATTTACAAAGATGCAGCATAGAAGAGGCCCAAATATAAGTCTCTAACATCTGAGTTATTTGAGACAAAGTAATTTAGCTCTCTGGTTTGCCTGTCAGCTACCCAGGTTTTGGTTCACATGGTAACAGTCTTAACCAATACATACTTTCAAAGCAAAATTTATATGGATAAGAAACATACTAAAAGTACAGGATTTGAACTTTTGACAACCAATTCTTTAAACTACTAGAAAGAATTTTCGTATCTTTAAATTTAATTATTTACATTATAAAATTTAGAATTTCTAGGTAGGATGAATCACCATCCCTTCTGAAGCTTACTATTAGAACAGTGTACGATCTACATACTAAATGAATGCATACCAAAATATGAATGTATACATATTCCTCTCTGCATAGTGACTTCTACCAAGTGTGAAACTAAAACATTCAACCCTGAGCTGTAATACAAAGAACTCAAGATTCAATGACATTATGAATCCATATTTTTCCTATTACATTCCATTCTCTTCATCATCTTGTTTTACTTTGCCACCTTTATAAACAAAATAAATAGGATTATATTCATATATGATGTCCCTTGTTTCCCAGCTGCTTGAACTAGGTTGTTATTCTTAGAAAATTATTTTAGTATTTATTTAAGTCTGTATCCTGGGTTTGGGTGGGGTGGGGTTTGGGGGTCTTTTTCAGACCCTTCTCATTGTCTCTAATGAAGTTCTTCCCCTTCTCCATTGCTAACAGTCTCTCTCACTTCACTCTTTGGCAGCCATTAAATCATTCTAGTTTTCACTGCCCTTGAGTTTCCTCTGAAAGACTTATCTGCCCATGTATTATTTTATTTTCTTTTTACAAAAGTTACGTTGTTTGTTATTAAGAACACTTGGTAACTTCATGAGAAAATGCTTCTTGGTACAAAATCATGTCTCACAATCCTGGTATTTCCAATCACTTACCCACTTTATCTTATATTTAAGCAGCCCTATGACAATCTTGTATTCTTTTCTGAAACATATCAAATCTGGATGTCCCTGACAGGCAGTTCAAATAGGCTAAAGCAGATTAACTGTGATTCAGCAATTTTCAGAAATTCTGACTTTGCATCAAGCATTTAAATGTGAACTTCACTCAAATAATTTTTTGCGCATGCTTGGAGAAACATCACAGCTTTTTAGAGATGGGGGATAAAGCTTATAAAACAAACCTAAACTCCAGATTAAGGTATATGTACAATAATCCCACCCTTGGATACTGGAGAAATCTTCTAGGAGAACAATAATCCTTTAAAGTCCTCTGTGCCAAGTGGGGTCCCAAACAGTATGCTTAATGTGGAAATTTATTAACCAGGCTTCAGTAGCAGCCATAGCTGCACTAACATTTCCTATTTGAAGTCACTGTGGGTAAACATTGAGGATTTATTTTAGTGTATTACCCACTGCTGATTTTTTTAACATCCAAAGGACATAATAGTCTCCCATGAAAGATTTTCTCTCTGTATGACAGAAAAAACAGTCATCTTTCCTTTTTCTGCTATTTCTCCAATAACTTAAAAAATATCAAGATAACTTTATTGCAGGTGGACCTCAAAAACCATGCATTATCTTGTCAGAAAACAAAATGCCTTTTTACTAATTCTTTCAGAGTTTAGATCTTGTTTAACCAGTTTCCCATTTCTGGGGGAGTATCTCTAGATATCCCCTCTTCAGGCCTAGTCGTTTGTGGCCTACATATCAAGAAAACATGGTCAAATAGTGACCAGAGCAAAATTTGTGAAACAAATCTTGACTAAGAACTAGTAATATCTTGAAAACAAGTTTGTTCACTCATAAAAAAAAAAGTTTAGCATTAGTTACATCAGAACTAGATTTCAAACCATTTTCACAGCAAGGAAGAACCTCACTATTACCCACATACAAGTAGAGTTGCAACCATAATGGCTTAACCATATCATAAAGGCAGCTCTAGTTGATCATCAAACATATCAATAAATAAAAAAAAAAAAAAACCAACAAAACAAAAACCAAAAAAAAAAAAACCCCAACAAAACAAAACACAGAAACCAAATGGCAGCAGCAACTTTTGATCGTGCAGCCCAGGTTCATGGTTCAGTAAGATCTCCACAGGACAATGCGCCCAGAAAAAGCCAGCAGTCTCATGTTAAAAATACATGGCTTTTACTCTTAAGGACAGCACACAAAATGAGGATATAACGTTCAAGTGCAGAAGTGCTGAAGTTGTAATAATGTGAACTGGACATTTACATTTAACTAAGCTTTCACAAGGAGTCTGTACTTCTGCAAGAGCCTATGTAATTCACATAGCTGTACCGGCCAGCTAATGGCAGAATATATCAGATTACCAAAAAACTATGCAGAAAAATACGAGGTATTTAAATTTCCACAGGCACCAACACTGTCATCGGGGGGGAGGGGGTATTGAAAACAATTTACTCATTTCCTTTAATGCACAGAAAATTGAGTTTCTTAGAAGGATTCAGCAAAAACTTCAGCTATGTTATAATTCAAGATGCAAACACATATTATTTTAAAATGCAGTTCTAGGATTTTTAACGAAAACATTTCTGAGCCATTTTGCTGTGCCTCTTCGTGTTGACAGGCCTGGAAGAAGTCTGCTGATGCCAAGCAGCATGGCTTCATGGCTTTGAGACTCACAAAAATGTTAAGTCTACAGTGAGTTTCTAGACAATCATGTTTGGAGGTCTTGAATACCTTTTTTAAAAACAAATCTAAGTATTTCAAATTGTTTGTGTATCACAGTAATGTACATTTAACCAAAATACTGCAAGCAAGCCCAGAGGATGACAGAGCAAAGCAGACCGTCTGACAGACAAAACTTCCCCTGAGGGTCTGAAGCTGTCTGCTACACTACAACTAAAACAAGCAACTGTATTAAAATATGAATTTATTACCCCAATAAGGCAGTATGCTGGTTGCTAACCACCAAGTGCCACAGAATGCAAGGGCACATACCAAGTAAGATTTTATAAAATTTCACTTTTCATTAGTTTCCCAAAACTAAGAAAACGCACAAACACTGCCTGCAATAAGGATAGCAGACAGGTGCTGCAAACTCCGGCTTGTAAGAACAGCTCTGCTGATTACTATAGGAACGGTTAGCCTGCATAGATACCAGAATTTGGGCTTCTCTATTGCATATTCAGATTTTCATTCAGTTCTTCATTTTTGTCATCATTGCTTCGTCCTCCCTTTCTTCTTTACACTTCAGGCAGCCAGTCCAAAGAGTTGTCTTTAAGCAGGCATCCTATTCAAATATACGTGGTAGGTGGGTGGGGTGGGAATAAGCACTTTAATTAGGACTGGTATAGACCTGAAGCTAAAAACACTGAGCATTAAGGACTACGTGAAATAGCACTGTTGTGGTTTAAACCCAGCCACACGGCTCGTTCACTCACTACCCCACCTTTTCTCCCTCATTCTTTCCTTCCCCCCCGCCTCCCCACTCCCGGAGGGATAGGGAGGAGAATCAAGAGAATGTAACTCCCACACATTGAGATAAGAACAGCCCAGTAACTAAGGTGTAACATAAATCACTACTGCTACTATCAATGATAATAAGAGAAGATAACAAGGGAAGAGAATACGATACCACCGCCAAACGAGTCTGACCCCTCCAAAGAGAGCTCGTGCCTTTCTGGGTAACTCCCAGTTACCTCCCTGGGCATGACATGCTGTGGTATGGAATACCTCTTTGGCTAGCTTGGGTCAGGTGTCCTGTCTCTGCTTCCTCCCAGCCTCCCCTCATCCCTGGCAGAGCATGAGACTCACGAAGTCCTTAGCCAGAGTAAACACTACTTAGCAACAACTAAAAACATTGGTGTTACCAGCTCTGTTCCCAGGCTGAAAGTCAAAAACACAGAGCTGCACCAGGTACTAAGAAGGAGAAAAACTGACTGCTACAGCTAAACCCAGGACAATAAACTACGAAATCATTGCTGCTTCAGAATAAGATTAGCATTTCAGACTGAATTTATTTCTAGTAGGAAACCAGGCTATAACTGATATATGCCATGTAGCTATTATATATCACTTCCTTACTGGATACAGATTTGCAGTCACAAACAGGAATAAGCAGATATCATTAAAGAAGCTGCACTGACACCTGTATCTTCATTAGTTCACCTGATGATGGCAGGAGTTATTATCAGATTATCAGAGCACAGAGGAGCCATCTGGGTACTGCAGAGCCTTGGAGACCAACCTGAGAGCACAAGGACACATCAACCTTTTTGCTAACGGTGCAATCACAGATTGCTGACAACACACCATATCATGAGGAGGGCAGTGCCAAGGTAGAAACACTTACTGGCAAGAATCTAGAGCTAATATAATACTATATACACCATGGTCTATGATGGAGTGAAACCAGTGTACTAGACTGAAAATTGATGGACTCAAGAGGTGTGGGTTTTAAAGTTATGTTTAGAAACACCTATCTTCAAAATATAACAACACAGAGCTACCAAAACAATAATTAAAATATGAACAGCGACAGATTGCACTTTTGTGTTTGGTTTTTTTTTTTTAATTTGGATTACATATAATACCAAAAGTGTAACTGCAGCTAAAAAGTGGGACTGTTTAGAGATCACGTAGTCTGCCACAACTGCACCCCGCTCACAAATTTTGTCTTACAGTACTCTTCATATCAAGTTCTTGGTTAACAGCTCAGGTCAGAAGAGGTAAAAATATTTAATGGTTTAAAAAAAAAATAAAAATAAAAAAAAAAAAAATCACTCTAAGAAATTGCTAATTTCCACAGACTTCAAATTACAAGAAGCCAAAAATCCTATATATAAAGTAGCCCAAAGAAACAAGACCTAAAGTTAAAAAAATTGGCACTGCTTCCATTTTTAAACTCATGAGAGCTATTTTGTGGTGGTGTTTTGCCACTTCTAATAACGTCTTTTAAGGTGAAAAGTCTCCAAGTAAGAGATAGAGCTACAATAAATGTGCATTTTAAAAATAAACTGTAATCTAACAATCCCTACTATATAAACACTGCTGTTGATGCAAGCTTCATTGTGCTCTACAGCAGTACAAGCTGCCCAGGATACTTTTAAAACAGGCAGACTAAAACATGCAAAAAATTTATCCATAACCCCCAAAGTCCTGTTTTCTGGGAGAGAAAGAATTTACAGAGACTCGATACAATTCTAGCCCCTCTTTTTCCCCATTCCCTCATTGCCTTTATTAACTCAATATGCCCCTACACTCACTTTAAAGACTTTGTTGCTATGGGAATTCCATATTTTATTGTCAAGGAGAAAAACAAGATTTTGGTGATTAAATGTCACAGAAGCTCTGACTTTTGCACAACCCAATCAAATCTACGGCCTTAGAAGTAATCTGTATATGTGTCTGAAACTCTTACCATTCTGATCATAAAAGGGCACATATGTTCTACCTTGCATGTAAGAACCAGGTACACAAATTCTCTCTCCCTTCCCCCAAAAAGCTTCTGGACAATTTTAACACAATTTACTCATGTGCATTTTCAATTAGTTTCCTAGAAACTTAGGAACAAAAATATTTTGTTTCCCCCTCCTCCCAGCATGGACTATCTGCAGCATAAAGGGATTCTTCTCTTTTCTAAGAGACATTCAAGGTTAGCGAAGCTAGAAATTTACCTCCTACCAACTAACCCATAAAGTCAGCTACAGGATTGAAAGCCTGGGTTCCTTCCCCCCACATTCCTAATCCACATTGCAGGAGGAAAAATAAATACAGGCATATGTACCAAATACTGTTCAGTTCCCCCAGTAAATATGCCAGAAAATGTTTGCTGCCTTCTATCACAACTAGCCGTTTCCACTGTAAATCTCATACAGTTGTGTGTTTTCCTCCTTTTTAATACTGTAACTGTCTACACAGTTGAATGTTTAGAATCACTCAGCTTGGAAAGAGTGTGCAAGTAATCATTAAATCATTATGACTTAAATGAAAATAAGCATAAGCCAGGAAATTCAAAATTAAACTCAATACCAAGAGAAAAGCCTCCCTCATGTCTCCGGGTTTATGTGTGCTCCTGCTCCTTCAAAAGATGTTCTCCTAGGTCTGGAATCAGAGCTCATGCTAACCAGGAATAGCTCTCTCTTGGGTAGGACTCCAGAAAGACAATTGTCTTTGAAAAATACAGTTCTACTGAATAGTCTGCAGTGCTTTCTGAGCACTACAGTTCTGAAACTTAGGTGACTACAGTTAAGATACTCAAAAAATCAGGAGCCTGATCTTCACATACTCTCAGCAGCATTATCTTTCCCAAAGGTGCTGTAATGCACTGCTGTGAGTAAGAACTCAGAGCATCCAGAAGCTGCAAATGCTCCCTAAACTATATGATCCTGACTGGGGACATAGGTTTATCTTTTCTGACACTACTACACTGAACCCTGACTGCTGAGAGCAGCCTAAGATTGCTATTTAGCTGTGACTGACAAAGCGGAATGGGTTCATTCAGGAAAGCTCACTAGGAGCTACAAGCATTCATCACTGCATCAAATCAGGACATTTAGCTGCCTGAACAAGACATTAGGAGGCTAACAAAGTACCCACGATTGAACATCTGTATGCAAGGCACAGGTATAAACTTTCTGTGTGGCATTTAACAAACCCAGTACATACTTGATTACAATCATGAACGTGTGCATTTTAACTAAGACACCAAATTAGATTTAAGTAGAAAGGTGTGACTCCCAAAGCAAATCATAGAATCATAGAATAGTTAGGGTTGGAAATCGACATGAAAGGAATTACACCAGATGTTGAACTCATTACGGTGACACTTAGCTTTACCATTGTATGTTGTTTTTCCCATTTTGTAGCCAGTGCCCAGACAACTGACTCATGGCAGAAGCAGAGCTAGAAGGGAAGCGGTCATGGCTTTCCAGCTGGTGAACAAATGGAAAATTGAAGATAACCAGAGCTACATACATTTCTTATCCCTCAAAGTTCACAGGTACTCAGGTACCCTTATCTCAGCATAATATAATATGTTGTTCCAAAGGTACTGATATTTTAAGAAAGAAAATTGCCAGCAGTTAGAAAAACAGTTTTACAAAGCTTCTTCAATTCAGGAGCTAAAGAAATCACCAAGATGAAAAAAAACCCTAACACCTGCAAATGTTCCTAATGTTATGAAACAGTTGTTACATGCTAGGGTAAATTTGGTGCTTTCATTTGATTCCTTAAATATTTTGAAAACATTAAAAGCTAGGAGAAAAACATTGTCAAATTGATATTACTTGCAAAGGTTTTGTAAACTGGAAAGGAGCAAGCCCACCAATGCCCTGTAATTAAACAGCACCATGAGAAAGTCACACTGTTCTTGATGTTAGTAATTGGCATGTAACCTCAGAATAAAAAATAAGTGCTAACACCAACTGTGCAAAGCCCCTGGAAGCTTTTTTACTCTATGCCTCAAAGAGATCCCTTTTAAGCCAGGGGAAAATGCGCTGGGTTTGGCTGGGATATAGTTAATACTCTTCATAGTAGCTGGTATGGGGTATGTTTCAGATTTGTGCTGGAAACTGTTTACAATTCAGGGATGCTTTAGTCATTGCTGAGGAGTGCTCACACAGAGAGTCAAGGCCTTTTCTGCTCCTCACCCCACCCCACCACACTA
Organism: Lathamus discolor; assembly: GCF_037157495.1. Classification (NCBI taxonomy): domain Eukaryota; kingdom Metazoa; phylum Chordata; class Aves; order Psittaciformes; family Psittacidae; genus Lathamus; species Lathamus discolor. The sequence continues at coordinate 45,804,728 of NC_088884.1, read as the reverse complement.
GTGAGCAAGCTGGGGGTGCACAAGAGGCTGGGAGGGGACACAGCCAGGACAGCTGACCCCAACAGATCAAAGGGATATTCCATACCATATGACATCATGCTGAGCAGATAAAGCCTGGGGAAGAAGAAGGAAGAGGGGGACATTCGGAGTGATGGTGTTTGTCTTCCCAAGTAACTGTTACATCTGATGGAGCTCAGCATTCCTGGAGACGACTAAACACCTGCCTGCCAATAGGAAGTGCTGAATTAATTCCTTACTTTGTGCAGCTTTTGCTTTACCTGTTAAACTGTCTTTATCTCAACACAGGAGTTTTCTTACTTTTACCCTTCTGATTCTCTCCTTCATCCCACTTCAGGGGGAATGAGTGAATGGCGGCATGGGGTTTTATTGTCAATTGGGGTTAAACCATCAAAGGGAAGAATGGAAGAACGCAGCATCATTTGCATGCTATCATGCATTATAAAGCTTATGCAAGACTGAAGACAGTGACAACTTTTCTTTAGCAAACTAACCTCTCTATTAAATTGAAGGTTCTATGTGTGTTCACAATCTCAGTAAATATGAGAAGCTTCTCTTTTTTTTTAAATTTACTTACTCATTATTAAAGAACCCTTTGCCTTTTCCATCTTTCCAGAGAGGCATGCTCAAATACAGGCTCCAAAACATCATTGTAGACTTCAGATGGATAGACAAACATAACGCAGATTTTAGTAGTAATTCCAAAAAGACATTAAAGATTTAATATTAAAATATAATCCATTTTAATCCAGTGACTTCACCAAGATAGCTTATGATTCCTCATTTGATTTGCTAAATTAGCCTTAGGATGCTGTACTTCTGTCATATGTGATCTGTTTCAGTGGTTTAAATCACCCCATGAAAATATTTTCAGGAAACAACAGTTATTTATACGTATTGATGTCCAATTCAGTACCACTCCACTGACATCACAGGGACCTGCAGGAGATCACATCTCTGAGAAGAAAGATAGTAGACGCTAATCTTGCTTTTCTTATTTCAGGATCAAAAAGAAAAGCAGCGAGGAGCTGTGGGAACTACAGGAAACAACAGTATTAGCACTTGAAATTGTCAAGAAAGAAGTAAATTGCAAAAAGCTTCTTTTGTCTAGGAAATATCTGCTGGGGGGAAAAGGAGGGGTGGTCAAGACTATACAGGCCTCATGCTGCTGACATCCAGCAGAGTGAAGAGAAAAGCACCAGGCTGGCTCATCCGCAAACAGGAGCAATGTATGTGCAGGCACATTCATCTCAGCACTTCTACAATCTTGTACAACCTTAAAGCTGCCAGAAAAATTAACACCCAGCTGACCACCCAGAATGGGAGGTCACAGCTAGGGAACAACCTGGGCCCCAGCTGGCTATGTAGCTCCCAACCTTTTCTACAGCTCTTAAAGTGCTAAAGGTTACCCAGCCCACAAATGCAACATTTAACAGCTTACCACGCTTGAATATGCAGCTTTTCTTAGACAATATGAACCTGTGAGGGGTCAGGTCATGTTCTGAAGCTGCAATTTATTTATTATTTTTAACTACAACAAAAGTAGTCTCAAGGAAAAGACTGCTTACTAAATATCTGACTCTAGGAATTAATCTGTCTTGGGAGGGAGCAGCTGCTGCCCTAACAGTTTAAAAACTACATTTCAAACACACAGGACTAAGGCTGGACCATACCCACTCAAATGTTTGTTAGAAATAACTTGCAAAATAATGCTTACAGGTCAGATCTGCCAAAATACCCAGGCCTGTGGGTAAGTTCAAACATAATAAAATCCTTTAGATAGTAGAAAATAAACAGAAAATAAAACATCAAGCTAGATTTTAAATGGTGATAAAACACTTGCAAAATGGTATAACTTATAGATGGAGAAGAGGTGAAAAACCAGCAAGACCAACTACTGTGGTGCTAAGGCTTTCAAGCTCCTCACACAAGAAGGATAAAACTGTAAATTTAAATCAAGAGCAGCATTTTATTTTGAAATTGCTTTCCAAAGCACAGTTCTAAAAAGTAGCAACTTCAAAGAGTAAAGAATGTCTAAAGTGGCTTATTTCAAGTTTAGAGTGCTCTGAAAAATTAGCAGCTTTATCTAATACCCAGAAGGAATCATACATATCCCTCACAACTAAAGCTGACACAAGACCATAAAATAAAGTAGTGTTTTATAAAACTTGGTTTGGTGGTTCACCATGTCATCCATGGAGGCCCCAGGTTTACATCACTACCTTAGATAAAATATAGGCCTCCAATAAACTTGCTTTTTACAAAACCAATACTGTTATAATAGCACAGAAGGTTAGATAATGCATCCTGCAATCCAATTTGTGGTTCACTCTAAGCTATAGATACCAATAACTAATTCCACATGTGAGACAGACCTCCCAGAGGGAGATTTTAATCAAATAAGTGATGGTAAAAGCGAGGTTTAGTATAACTCCCTGTACTAACTGTATGTTGATCCGGTAAAATGTTACTGTACTTTAACAGTGGAACATTAGTAGAACACACATCTGGTTTAGTTATTTCTGTAAAGCAGTTTGTACACATAAACCACAGAGCAGTAATTATTTTATCATTACAATTATATTAAAAATGAGCTTTAAATGCATTTGCCCCATCTTTTTAACTACTAATGTTTTTCAGCTCCATTCCCACTTTAAAAAAAGAAAACGGGGCGGGGGGGGGGGGGGGAGGAAGGGCAGTACAGAAAGGTTTATATTAGCTTTGTACTATTAACTGGACAGAAGACTCTGTACTGCAAAGTTGATTAATGGTTTTGCTCTCAAGCTGGAGATTGCAAGTACAAAAAAAAATAGGCCTCTGAATTTGCATATTTGCTATAATTACAAACTTGATCACAGCTCTCTCCCTTATTCAGGTTCCCCACCCCCACCCTCCCCCCACCCCCCACCCCTGCTACATTTTTGGTAGTTTAATTTGCACAAGTCTAGCTGCTGACAGGTACAATCATCTGATACCTATGATACATGACAAGTCAATCAATCTGCATACCTGCTACAGAACTTACACTGCAAATGACTCAAGGTCTAAAATGCTTAAAAATCAAACAAAAGCCTAACTTTCTTCCACAAATACCATTTTGCTATAGTAAAACACCACTTTTTTTAATTGCTCTCATTTCAGACAACTCATTTACGACCACAATAAATACACTTCCATCAAAATCTGCTGACTTAAAGACAGCAAATACATTCTTTTTAGCCTCTCAGACAGAACAAAATAGAGCTAACCAAATGAAACGAGGTCCAGACTGACAACTTTGCCAGCCAGAGTGAGAGCATCACAGGCAGACGGGAATACAAGTCTTGGCAAAAGGAAAAAAGTCAGCAGCCAAGTCCTACTGAATAACCAATACGCAGATGACAGGGAAAAGAGCTGGATAGTTTAGTAAGTAGCTATGATACACATTTTAAAAATGCATTAAGAATAGCTTCTAAATAAGGGGTCATATTCATCTGCTCTGCTGGTGGTCCTGCTCTGCAGCTGTCTTGTTCAGAAGTCCTGCCAGTCTACTCAGATTGCACTAGGATGCTCTCATGTATTTGATGTGACAAATCAGAACTCACATGACAATAAATGTGAACTCAGTAAGCAGCTAGTGGTCTTGTGTAGTAGCTACCATTTCATATTTATTGGACACTCAGCCAAAAGCTAAAAACAAAATGGAAAAAACAGGCTTGTCACCCCAGTGCCAACAGCTACCATCTGCTGGAGCATTTTTAAAGCTGCTTTTAGCAGCCCATCCTTCACTGACCATCCTGAAGAAGAGTCAGTGGTTTTACTACTCTCTAAACATAATTAATCATGTTTCAGTTTCCTCAGTGATATATTCTGAAAAATCTTACAGAAACCAAAAGACACATTCTGGCAGCAAGCCAGCCCAGGTCCTTCACTAGCCACTTCCCCAAATCCCTTGCTCTCCATTCCTTGTTTTTGCCCCTGCACCTCAGTTTTTCTCCAGCAGTATTTGAACTACTGCTGTTTGTGGGGCAGTAATGAGGACTGGATATAACTGACTTGATTAAGGTTTAAAATGACTCCTAAAGATCTATCTGGGGTATATCTGGGATTGGGGATATTTTTAATGGTTATTTTTTACCTTAATTTCCTCTCGGTTCCAGTCTGCAGTACAGCCTATGAAACAGTTGTGTTAGGTCAACTGTGCAGCATTTAGCTCAAAGTTAGGTAGGCTGAAAAGGGGTATCTCCTTTCTATGGTTCCATTACCAAGCATTCAGTTTCATATCAATACTGGTTACTTATTTAGTGCAGATACCAGCCAACCACCTCTTAAAAACATTTTCCTTTCTTCCTTGGCTCCATTCTACCCTTTTCCCCTCCAATGCACTACAAGAGACCATAACTTTTTTTTAGACTGTCCTTCTTGGTGTCTTTTATCCCCCCTTTCTCCTGCAGTCATCCTCCCCCAGTATTTAGATTGGGAAAACACAAAGCACAAATATCAGAACAGGCAAATGGACACAATTCTTTCTAATTGCCTAGACATTCTAATAAAGAGTTCTCTCACAAGATGGGGTTTTGTTTTCTCGGTTTGGTGGGAGGTTTTTTGTTTTCTCGGTTTGGTGGGAGGTTTTTTGTTTTGATTCAAAAAATGCTCAAGACAGTTGGATAACACAGAATGAGTCATCTGTATATGGCTGTTTTGGTCTCACACAATTTGCAATGCAGGAATGTCTTTTCAAGCAAGAAAAATGTAAGCAACAACATTACAGAAAAATAAATAAATAAACCTGATAATCCAAAAGTTGCTTGCTTAAGGAGATTTTACAGTTTGTTCTAGGAAGAAAGGATTTGTCAGTTCCTACTAGGTACACATTTTACTTAAGGTCAAAGCAGCAGCATGAGAAAGGCAACACCCAATGATTGAAAAGAGATGCAGAGTTGAAAGCTTTTTCATTTTTGTTTGAGTCTGTGCTTTAATTCTGCATAATGAAAAAATTAAACCATGGGCTACATACTTCAGGGTTTTCTTTTGATTATTTTAAATACAATACTTAAAAAGCAAACAAACAAAAAACCCCAACACTTGTCTTTATCACAGTATGTATAAACACACAGAACTGAAATAAAAACAAAGCTTTCAGTAAGAAAAGTTTGCTCTGTTCTTCCTAGTGTCTTCAGAAAAATTATTATTTTAAAATGCCAATCTTACAGCGCAATCATCTTGAAATCATTTGAAAATAAATCAAAAAAGTAATTTCAAATCAACAGGACAGCACCTAACTTGCCCTCCTGGTGAAGACTTGTCAAACATTCATCAGACATACTACAATCAAACTCCAAATTTCTTAACTCCAAGTTCATTGGCCATTCCCAAATTATCCACTGATACCAACTAAATAGCATCCTCTGAAAACAGCTGCCAGCCTTCCGATGCAGCAGGCCAAAAACAGTCTCAATAACCTCAACATTCTCTAAACACTTTTATGTCAAAGGCTAAAACTCAAAAGACAAAGGAAATATAAACACCATGGTAGTACTTCACAAAATACTGGCTGAGAAGAAGGCCATGCACTAAAATAATTATTTTCAGTATCTTATTTAGGCAAATTGTAATGCTTTTATTGCCCTAAAATGTTTGCATCAAACTGTGAAGCTCTCCAGAAGAATGAAACATTAACTTTCAGGGTGCTACTTCTGTTCCTCTTTGATGCACCTGTCTTTATTTATTTTGAATTTACAATGATTATCCTTACAAAAGGCTTGTATTTCACTCCTTTACTTCACATGGAGTGCCTGGGAACAGGAAGCTGCAATGCTAAAGGTAGAGGCCATGAAAAGTGGAGTACAAAAGACTATACAGACAACTACTCATAAATAGATTATAAAGCCCCCTTTTTTTTTTTATTATTGCCTTTCTTGGTTATATTTTACTGAAAAATGCAACAACATGCATCCGTATGAAACATTTTCCATTTGTTAAATCAGTATTTTTCTGAAAGAAAGCGATTTCACTGAAATTTAAATCACATATACTCAGATTACTCATTTGTATAGCAACTGGTGTAAATGAGATTTGATTTCAACTGGGGTATCTTGGTGCCAGTAAAATACATACAGTTTGGGGAGAAGGAAGTTAGTGGATTTTGGTGGGCTTGTTTGTTTGCTTGCTTATTCTACTTGTTTGCTCTTGGGCAAGAAGTTAAAAAATGAGAAACAGTCATTTTATTAAGACAATAATACATCTGAGTCATAGCTCCGACTAGGGGGAGAAAAAATACACGCCAAAGGCATGTGCCCAGGACTTATGCATCTGTTAAACTAGAACAATAAGAGCTCTATCTTTGCCTCAGGGAGCCTGTAGATTGTATCAGCTGCTGCACTTGCATGCCCCACCAAACTAAGCTGAGTTTGCAAGATACAAGAGGATAAGAGCATGAATGAATTCTTTGCAAAAGGCAGCCAGATATCCAGTGCTCAACAGTAAATGGAATGAGGAGGGAGCTGCTGGAAGCAAGGAAAGCAACTGAAAAAAAAATACATCCCTAGCGTCAAGTAATAGCAATGGATAATAACACATTGTTTAAACAAAATTTAAAAACCCCATACTAAACTGCTTTAAATGTTCTTTCAGCATTAGACATCTGTGCTTATTTTAGGAAGTTGACTAAACTACTAAGAATTACTGTGTACTTGAAAACTCATTTAGCACCTGTTTAACAGTGATTGAGGCCTTATGAATAGCTTATGGAGAAAGACAACTCACCTTGTACAAAGCAGGAATGATCTGGTGCATTTTCAGTCGATTAAATACAAAGATATCATACACAGCTGAAATGGCCAGAACAGTCACTCCTTGCTCCTTCCACAGCATGCTGCATCCTGCACATAGCCCCGTTCCCAAGATCCAGCCCCAAGTTCTTGGTGAGGAACCTCTGGTTGAGCAGTGCTTCACGTAACACATCAGAGAAAGCAGAAAGAAGAGACAGGCTCCAATGTCTGCCCTCCCTACAATCCCTGCTACAGCTTCTGTGTGGATCGGATGAGATGCAAACAGCAGACCTGCTATCAAGGTCCAATACCCATCCCCAAACAGGATCCTGGAGAAGTTTGTGAAAAGGCCTGTGACTGCAGCATGTAACAAGACATTTACAAGGTGGTAGCCCCATGGCTCCATCCCTCCAACAGCATGGTTAATACGGAAGGAGAGTGTGCAGAGAGGTCTGTAGGACTTGTGGCTCCCACTGTGAGTGAGCAGTGTCCCCCAGAAGTCATTGTAGAAGATATGGATCCATGGCGTCTCAGGCAGAAGGTCCTGGTTTGTCTTGATAGCTCGACTACAAAAGACAAATAAAAACTTAATTTCAACAGAAGGAAAAGGGTACAAATGAAAGGCTGTGAAAATGCAATCACACTGCTACCAGAAGAAAGAATGGTATTGCTTTGGTGCTGCTTTAATTTCAGCTTTAAATTTTTACAGGAGGTGTTAAAAAACTACTATCTATTGACTTCCCACTAAAGCAACATTTCCATATAAATTGGCTTTTAAAACACTGAAAACAGATGTTACACTGCTTCCATTATATTAAAACACCCTTCAGTGACATTCTTCTGGAGTAACCGGTTAAGATTTGATGAGTTATAATTAAAATGTAAAAGAAATATGAAAAACTGACAAACGCTACTGTTGAAACAACAGATTCTCCACTAATTCAGTACAAAAACCCCCAACTGGCCTTTTATACTGAAATTTTAATTTAGATGTTGGAATGGATCTCACTGACATGGATGAACAATAAATACAGCAGTTGGTAGGAGCATGCAAATCTCTGGTGCTGAACAGGGTACTCCCACAGCTGTCTGTACATATTTTAACTGACAATATTTTCTTCTAACACCTTGCTGGAGGCAGACAGCAGAATATTTTACAGATGAAAATAAACCTTCCTTTATATTTCTTGTATTTACAAATGAGGAAAAAGAAAACACTTTTAAGTTGTAGTAGCTTATGAATTCAAGTCTGTGTCAGCTTGGCTTGGAAAAAAAGTGCCGCAGCTTTTAGCATTTATGTTTCCAACCACCCTGGCAAGGACTGGTGCCAGCCATTAGCAGTCTCCATGTCTAATTCAGTACTGTAAAATTCTGTCTTGTATAGTATTTGTACAAATCCAATCATTTGCATTTAAAATTTATGCTGTGGGAGAAGGTGTGAGACCTGCTTATTGCAAAAAGATGACTAGAATTTAATTAGTTACTTGCCTTCATAAGCAAAGTTATATTTAAGCAATTCTTTAAAGATGCACTGTTATTACCACTGAGCTTAACTCATTTAGCATTTATTTTACGAGGATAATTAAGAATCCAGCCAGCTTAAGTCCCTTCAGTTAAAAATACTAAACGAGAGATGATTTATATCAAATTCTTTACTCATTCCCTCTTTCTGTGTTTCCAATAAATATCTTCCCATAAGTAACATTTTCTCAATTCACACAAGGGAGAAAAAAGAAAAAGAATTGTGTGAAACGCAACTCAGGCCTGCATTTGAAATGCGCTACTCTCAGTCATACTCCAAGACTCCCCTCACATTCTCCATTCCTCTGGACCATGTATCCAAATCCCTTTTTGTTTCATTTTATAGTATTAGTTTCAGGAATGTTGTCTTGTTCTATAAAGAAAAATGCTCAAACACTGATATACTATGCCACAGAACCTCCACGCAAATACTCTAAATACCATGCAGCTCAGCATTTCCATTGTCCAGAGCACACTGCTGTAATGCTTTCAGACAGGCTTCCTCTCAGCATGTCCTTTTGTCTCTGAGAATATGGAGGTTATGGAGAGGTCAGATTAAAACCTTTAAAGATCTAATGATGCTTTCTACAATACTTGAAAATTTTCATTTTGACTTCTGCTCATGCCATGGATTGGGTTGCTTGCATTTGTTTTCCCAACCCCACACACATTTTTCTCATTTTAGTCCAGTCACGAAGAATATCGGAAGAAAACAAGAATTTTGTTTTCACAATATTTATCTCATCCTTCTGTGTAGACCTTTCCCGAAACCTAATTCCTCTGTCTGTGATTTCAGTTTGTAGAATCACTACCAGAACCACTATCAGAAAACTAGGAATGCAGGAAGAATAAAGCAGGTGTTGGGCTAGAGAGAGTCCTTTCTCTGAGAGAAACATATTATGTTAGACTACAGATTCCCAAACACTAAGAATGGCAATCAGATGTCAGGATTTAGAGTTGACACCTTGACTGCAAAAGCATTTGCTTCTTGGGAAAATACTAAGAAAAATAAGGGGCAGTAATATCATCAGTACAACTGTCCCAACTGTATTCTGCTACAAAAAGCCTAAATAGTGCACCGGTTCATTCCCAGGAAATGGTAGCTCTTATTATATCTTTTACAAATGTGGCCATTTCCAATATGTGAAGCCATGCAACCACTTAAAAAAGAAAACAAACAAAACAGAAAAAAAACCCTGTATAAAATACTTCCACACTATGCTGCTGCGCTTGCTAAGAGACCAGCCTTCTCCCTCTGAGCCAATGATTTTCATGCAGCATTTACTCATATTGGACTCATTCCCCACCAAAAGTAAACTTCTTTCCTCAAAATCATCAAGAAATCTACTGTACATTCTGAAGGCATTAATTCAGTCAAATTTTATATACAGACTTAGCAAAAAATCTGATGCAACCGTGATCAGTTCCTGTTCAGTCCTGGTTTTATTAAAAATATAGAAAATTAAAAAAAATCAAAAGGAACCCTTGAAGATACAGTATTGATCACCCTGTATTTGAGTATGGATTTCAGGTGGCAATTCTGAATTCCTCTTAGTTTCTTGTACGTGTAAAAGCAACTGATTCTGGTACCTGCCAGTCAGCATGAGAAATACAGCTGGCAATTCCAGCTTACTCAGTGATTCAGTCAGGTCAAATGTTGTATTCTCTATGAGTCAAAATTTTAAATAAAGTTAAAAGCCCTTTCCACATGGTTATTTTTTGATAAATGTTTAAAAAAAAAAAAAACACAACAAAAAACCCCCACAAAAGTCCAGTGAATGGTTTGGAATATTACAAAAGCCTAATACAAGAGCAAAGCTAGACATCCTACAACAAAGAAGTCTCACGTAATAGTCAACAACTACTCTGGTTCACATTATAAAATGTAAGAAAAAAAACAACTTGGCCAACACCAGACTTGATTGCGCAGGAGGATGCAAGATTATGAGCACCTGAGATATCAGAGCCAGGCAGCTCTTTGTCTTTTTGCCCTCAAAAGTAAAAGTCAACAAGGTCTCAGTAACACTAGGACAGCGCCCTGGACACCATTACTGCAGGAACAACAGAGTCCATGCAAAACCACCTGGGGCCATGCCCATCTGCATCCCCAGCCCGGCTGTCTAACAGCACTGGCAAGATAAACATGAGGTGAATTGTTCATCTCTGTGAAGGGGAGAGAAATACAAGCTCTGTATCTAATAACATAAAAGAATAAAAATAAATGATACTAATTGTTCATATCAAGGCCCTGAGGGCACTAACAAGCCCTCCTCCCTGGGGCTCCCCCACCCTACCCACAGCCCAGAACCCTATTTCTGCTCCACAAGGCCATCAGCCCCTGCCTCAGGGACACCACAGCAGGGCCGGTCTCCAGCTCCCCACAGCCCTGCCCTGCCATGGGTGCCCCTAAGCCAGGCCCACATCTTGGCCTGTCCTTGTCCCCAGGGAGGTGCCCGACACTGGGTGCCCCAACACACACACACACACGCACACACACACACACACACGGCTGCCCTGCTCCTTGCTGGGGCAAGGCTGTTTTTCTTTAATTACTAAATTAACAAGCTGTTAACTCTGCTGCAGTATTGATACTTAGCTGCCAATTTCAACAGCAGTTTTAAAAGCAGCCCCTCTTTGCGGCCTGGCAGGTAGTGCTGATGTGTCCCTTGTAAAGCCTCCCGTGCTGGCAGGAACCTGGGCTCACCACAGATAGAAAATAATATTAATTGCTGGCTCCAGGAAAGACTCTGGGATGAAAGAAACTACAAAACACCTTATTAGCCTTGTCTTCTCCTTCAGTCACAGTTTACCTTCAGGTTACATCCTGCAGATTAGTCCAATCTTGCTAATGGGCATAACAAGAGAAACTCTCCAACTGCACTCATCACTCTTAAACAGAGCTGTAAACTCTGTTCTTGCTAAAAGGCAGCGGGTCACCAGGGAAAGTAATTTTTCAAAGCTCCAACACAACTGGCATTTTTGCTTTCAACCAGCCTCAGATAGGGGTTGCAGACTCAGTCGGGGAACTTGCTTGCTTTAATTTTTAATGCCTGCCCACTTCACTCATCCCAGGAGAGTGGGATATCTTCTTCAGTGTACAACAAATGGATGGGTTTGAGGAGGGAAGGAACGAATCAGGGTCAGCAATCAATTCTTCAGAAATGTAAATCTGAAGATAGGTAAAAGCTGTAAAAATAAAATCATAATATGTAACCCAGTCAAAAGAATCATTCTGCCTTCTGCCACAAACTACTTACTTGCCTGGATGGATGCACACCTTTAGCACAATTCAGTGAGATTTTTTTCAAACTCAAAAATGCCAGAGATCCAGCAGTTCACGCATGCACATGCATACACACAAAAATCCCAGATGTTTTTAAAATTAACAGCTATATATGTCCTAAACTTCTGTGCTAGTGCTAAACTGATCCAGGTGTTAACACTGGGGCAAAAAAACAGATGCGACATTCTAAAGTGATTTAACGCGTTAAGACTTATGTCCAGCTTCAATATTGCTAATGGTCCCCATATGCTGAAAATGAAAATCAGCATTTGAAGTAGAGAACATATTTTAAAGAAAAAGGAGAACTCCCAAACCTGCACACAGGAAGCCATTGACCAGCCCTCTCCCACATAAAATAGATAGGCAGTGATGGACTTGCAAGTCTACTTGGAGGTTCTTCATTGTTCTTCCCCAAGATCACTTCTGAGTATTATTCATTTACTCCTTTTTGATAACTAGCAAAGTGAAAGTACACTATTTTTATGGCGGATCTTAAGGATCCTAAGGATGCTTTCAAGATTTTATGTTACTTGTATAGACAACAAGCCTGAAAACACAGCTAGAACCTACTTTTTGAGGTACATACCCGAAACACACTGCTGAGCCAACCCTCCAAACTACTTACAGGCTATCTGTCAGGCAGGTGCGTGGTCAGAAAGCAGGCAACTAAAGCTTGTCAAAGTTTGGACAACAGTTTGCCTACAGAATATACTATACATGTAGTCTGTATTGACAGCCTAAAGAAAAAATCAGAAAATACTATCTAGTACATAGAGATATCTTAATAAAGTATTAAGCAGAAGTACATGAAAAAAACATTCATTTAAATGTTTAATTATAGAGTCAAGGGAACTATCTGCCATTCCAATACATTTCTGGCGGCAATTATGTCTTACACATTCTGTATTAAAGTTAATTCCCTCTCAATAGTTGTGAAAGTGGAATTTATCTACAAATCCAGCAGGCAGGAAAGTTTTATCCATGCCCACTTCTCAAAACAACAGATCCCTATATTCTATATCAACTAGGGACACCTGCAAGGGTACGAAATACTGTGCATCCTCTGGGCTTTAAATTGTAGCTTTCAGTTTCTCTTTAGAACAAATTTTCTTAAGTGAATCTCCAACAAACAGCTAATAACTCAGCTATTTTCAGATGAGAAATACCGGGTAACAACTAGCTAAGTAATATATAGGATTCTGAGTTGCTGGCCAGGCTCTGAGAACAAGACTATACATACCAAACAGACTGAAGGAAATATCTATTTTAAATTAACAATCATATTTTAAATTAAAGGAAAAGCTAACATCACAAAAGGGAAATAAAGTTCTAATAAACTAGTGCCTAGTTAATTTCTGCCAATAGTATGTTCCTTTTCTAGTTGTACAGAACCATATGAACGCATGAATTTCAAAGCTCAAACACTGAAGAAAATACATATTTTTAATATAATATTCCTATATTATGTAACTGCTAGTGAAGGTTATTAATACACTGTTATTACAGGGCCTCAGGAGAATATATTAACAAATAATATTATTATTTATCAATTTGGAACTATTAGTGTCCTATAGCAGTAATTTCGTAGTCTGCGCCAGTCTTGTAATAGAACAAACAGGAACTACAAGTAACAAGACTGTTAGCGTTTTACTTCCAAAACTGTCTTGTGTGAGACTTCCCTGATTTACATATAAGCAGAGTGGAAAGATGGATGAGACAACCATAACTATACCCTCACATGATGGCAACCCCTGCCAAAAATGAAGACTCAGAGAAACAAACAAAAATCCCTCCAGTAAACAAACAAAATAACAGAGAAAGGTTATGGTCTTGTACCACAGTATAAAGACATACAGACTTCCTAAGATTTTCTAAGCTGCACAATGTCTTTTAAAGGAATTGATCTCTTAAAATAAGCAACATAAATTTGCAGAAGGCAAATGGCGGGGGCGGGGGGAGACAGAGACTTCTAAGCAAGGTAACTTATTCCTTGTTGATTTCCATGAATGACTATCAGCTGTGGCTTGACTTCACCCACCAGTATGCTATGATCCAGCAGCCCATCAGCTGCAGACTTCTAGACTTTACACTTTTGTGACCGAAGGTGCACGGTGTTTTTCAGAACAAGGAAGAAGTGGCAGTAGTTACATATAACACTGAATGCTGTTGAGCTCTGCCTTCACTATACTGAAGCATACTCCATGTATTGATTTTTGCATTGACTTGAAAGAGCTTTGAAAACTTTTAGTAACTAAAGGTTCAAAACGTATTGGTTACAAGAAGGTTGAGATGGCCTGAAAAATCTTTACCACCCAGAAGATAAATATTTCAAAAGCTAACTATAAAGGCTCTGAACTGTATCTTTCTCCATAGTATAAGCCTTTTCATGTCTAAGTATGTTCTCTTATGCTGAAAGAATCTAGCCTTAATATTAACCCTAAGTGCACCTCACTCCCTCTCAAGTTTAAGCTTTAGCCTGACATAACAAACACGGAAAGACGGACTATGTGAAATTCAAAACCCTAATTAATACCAACTGCCTGGGATAGCACTATTTGATTATTCATGCAAAGGTAAAAAACACATGCTGCAGGGAAGCAAGAAAAGTAATTAATATTTTCTGGTGCTGAACAATGAGATACCATCAGTTTCCTCTCAGGAGGGAGCAGTTAAAAATAGAGGGAGAAGAAGGGCTCCTGTCCTTGTGTCTGCACCCTGAGCTTCTTCACGACAGCATGTACAGCATGTCTGCGAAAAAACATTTATTGACAAAATACTTAAATTCCTAAAACAGAAAATGCTTTCTGCTATTCTCACAGCTGTTCCATAAGCTAGTTTCTCTCCTGATTAAAACAACACAAAATTGCTAATTCTGTTCCTCTAAGACTTCAAGATACTTCACACTTACCTGATAAGATATTCTTTCAAATGCACATTCAAAGTTATTCTTTAAAATATCCTTCAGCGCCAAACCACTGCCTGGCAATAACTCAAGATTTTTTTATTTTATAGTTACAGATATGTATTACCAGCTTCTTAAGCATGGTCAGAATTCATAGCTGGAACCTCTGCTGCCCTTTCCAAATCTATTGTAGATGATGAAAGTGGGCCCAGCAGGCCTTATTAGATTTACTATTCTGCAGTAGAATATGGAGCTATTTCTCTTGCCCACTTTCCTCTGAAAAAATAAAACATATTTTTTGCCATATCACCATACAACAACTCACAACAGCAAAAGGACAGAAATTTTAAAGCTTGAGAATACAGTAGACAGACATGTTGAGTTCCTTAACCGAATTAATAGTATGGATAATTAAACTTTTTTCTGACAAGTTACCTTCCGAATATACCTGAAGCCTTCCCGAGACACACGCATTTTAAGCCGTTATCTGAAAATGGAGGCACACATACTGTACCACTACAGAAGAGAATTTATCAGTCATACATCAGTCCCATGAATATCCTCTTTTCTGTTCTATTCAGTACATGGTTGGACTGTACCGAGAAAAAGCACTCTGCAATTTAATTTTTGAAAAATTATGGGTTTTTTTCCTCAATCTACTTTTTGACACAGCATTTTTTAGAAAGTTTGAGGAGATTACACATAATTATGCCTAAACCCATGGCATAAACTCTGGCGCACTCTAAATTTAAAACCTGAATATTTAGACATCACTCTGACTTTCACTTTTAGTGAAGCACTGAAGAAAATACCCAGGAACACATACGCATATAGAAATAATGAGTAGAGAAGGAAACTACCGAACCAAAATATAACACACAGATAGTCTCACTTCTCTTTTTTGGTGGGTGGGAGTGGTAAGTAAAAGCATCAAGTTATTTTGTAGAAGTTCCTTACTTCAAGCCTCTTATTTAAGCACCAAAAAAACCCTTCATTAACTAAGGTCTAGTCTAAACTTAAGTTTTTTTGGTTTAACTGAAAGGTGTTATTCAAAATCAATTTAGTGAAAACAGTTTGGTGTATGCATATCCACAGAGGTCAACTTAACCTTTATATTGGCTTTAGAACTCATATTGAAGAAATGTATGCACTGGGGGAGAGGAGAATCAAAACAATCCTAGACCCAGCTATCATTGGTCATGTTCATGCTTTCCACTGTAAGAATCCAATGATTCCTGAGCACTCAGACCCACCCTGGCTTTCATTATCCACAGAACTGCCAAGCACAGACCCCACTATACTACAAACTATCAGCTGTGAAATTCATGCCTACCCAAAATTCTCCTGCCTCCAAAAAATCTCTTCTTCCCTCCCTTCAGCCCCACCATCAGAAGCATAAATGCATAAAGCTAATGTTCTGACACACACCAATTGCACACCATCCCTTTTCCCACCCAAATGCTATCATGCTAGCAGATTTGTGGGGTGGGTTTCTTAATAAATAATATTGTACAGAATAACTATTTTCCATGTAGGTTAGACATATTTTGGTATCCTACAAATACGCTAAAAGACTAATTTTTTATGGCAAGAAACTGTAACTCCTGTGTATCCAGTTTATGAACTTCTCTGATATGCAGTCACAGATTACCATAGGCATAGATCTATTTACAGACAGATAGAAAATAGTATTAGGAGGGCAAGGGAATCCTTCCTGAGAATTAAAAAAAAAAAAAAAATTCTAATTTATTGTGAGTCAGCTCCAAATTCCATCCACACAATCACAAACAAAAAATGATGCACTGCCATTACAGTGAAATATTCTGAGGAAACACACAAAACAAAGCAAGCTTAACTAGATGTCAAAAGCAGCAGGAAATGTTAACGTATCTTTGAGATAAAACCCAAGGCTTATCTTTCTCTGTGATGATAGTTTACTCACCAGTGAATCAACCAAAATATTTAAAGTACCTTCTCAGAGGATTCCAAACTAAAAAACAGTGCAGCACTTTTCCTTCTCAGATTCCTATTAAGCAAAATTGCTACAGAATATAGAGTCTAAACTCTGGCTAGAAAGCACTTGTGATGGATAGACTTTATCCTCAGGTCTTGCCATACGTATGTCAGATAAATTCCTGGAAGCTTTTGGTTTTTGTTTTCGTGGGTTTGTTGTGTGGGAGTTTTTTTTGCTTGGTGGGTTTTTGGTTGTTGTTCTTTTGTTGCTTGCTTTGTTTTATTGGGGATGGAGGTTGGTTTTTTAACAGGAAAAATGGAACTTGTCACAGACATATGTCAAAACCAATTTTCTTTCAAACTGAATTCTCTCAGAAAGTAGAGCAACCCAGATAATTAAGAACAATATTTGGTCCCACAAAGATGTGTAATGACTTACAGTGAACAGAGTGACTGCTCAGCATAGTCCTGGCTGGATGAACTATGCTTTTTCCAGTTCTCCAACTTCTTTACAGGAACACTGTTGGATGCCCTTCATAAACATGCTTCAATAGAGCAGACTGGCACCCAGCCATTTGGAACAAGTTGATTCTAATGAAAAAGGTTAAAGTCATAGAATCCTAGACTGGTTTGGGTTGGAAGCGACCTTAAAGGTCATCTAGTTCCAACCCCCCTGCCATGGGCTGGGACACCTTTCAGTAGACCAGGCTCCTCAAAGCCCCATCTAACCCGGCCTTGAAAACCTCCAGGGATGGGACAGTCAAAACTTCTCTGAGCAACCTATTCCAGTGCCTCACCACCTTCACAGTAAAGAACTTCTTCCTAATATCTAATCCAAATCTACCCTCTTCTAGTTTAAAAGAGTTGAAATGAGTTTTAAAGATTTGTTTCCTCTCTGTGCCTCAATAGCTTGTCCAGATGCAGGGAGCCACTAGAGTAAACCAAGTTTTGTGGCATGTCATAGCAATTGTGGACCACTAGAAACTAAAACTATAGCAGTGTTTAAAGTATTTTTTTTTTCTTAATTCCTTGGTTAAGAGCACCTTGTTAGTAGGTAACAGTTTGGAGTGTCACAGAAAATGCTAATTCACAGTTTTTACATAAACAAAAACATGGGCTTTACAGTTGCTCTTACATGCAAGTCCACACTAAGCATACTCTCAAGGATTGTACTGGATGCTGTCTAAGACTGAGCTAAAAAGGCAGGAAATGACAAATTAGTTGAATTATGTTATCAGTTCACATAGGATCAGATTCTGATTTCTGTTACATTAGCATTAATCCACATTTTTCTAACCAACTGCAATTGGCATAAGCTGTTATAGCCTTTCAGTAGACTTCTTTGACTTCCAAGCATAAAACCAAAACAATCAGAAACCATGTCTTTCTATATTTTACAGCAGCTGTTGAGAATCAGGCAGTAAGTTAAAAGGATCACAGACAGCAATTCAGGTAAACAGAAGACATTACCAGAATCACACACCTGATCAGCATTCCTGACACTACCATTACAGCTAAGTCAAGTCAAGCTGAACTACAAGAAGCAGATGGCATTGAACTGAAACAGTGCCAGATTTTCAAGTCTCTCCAATTCTATGCAAGCCAACCACCTGCACTTTTTCCACTAGGTATCTGCATGCCATTTTATGCATTTTACTTTTTTTTACGCAGCTTTAACTTTCCCAAGCAGCATCTTTCTAAAAGGTCTGAAGATCTACTGGAAGATCAAACCAATATTTAACTACTAGGCTTAACTTTCTTACAGTAACGTTTAAGTCCAACTATCCTTGACAGCAGCACAACAGAGGACTGCATTTTTCCTTGTAGCCAGGAAACCCAAGCACCACAAAAGGTTATGGTATTTCATAACTCTGGCCTTTAGACAATGACAGCTATAAGTTCAACCTAAAAAGACCTATAGAAGAAAGCTGATTGAACACAAAGTTTTATGAAAGCTTTAAAAAAGTGAACAGTTTGCTTCTTTCAGTAGTCTTCCTCAAACACAGAAATGGTTTGTCAGGAAAGAATTCATGTGCACTATTTTATTAAGAAACTGTCAGTCATCTCCCAGAATTCCAGCACTGCTAATGGACAGGGATAATTTTGCGTTCTCTGTTCAGAAGAGGACTGTTTGAGACCACAATAAGAAGACATATCAAACACGGGTAAAAAAACCATGGGTAGATTAAGAGAAACGCATGCAGCTCAGTGCAATGAAAGTGACCCAAAGAACCAGAAAACAGACTGCCTGGAACAGTCAGTCAGCAGTTTCAGACTTCAGAAAGAGAAAAATAGTGGGTACTGTGTTGTTGCATTTGTTGACAAGGCAAATGTATTCTCTTCAAGTGTCCCAGATTCTCACATAAGGATGTGAAAAATAAAGAAAGATGTGACAGAATTCCACCTTGGAGAGAAAAAGTTTCAACTTCATGCACCTGAGCTTGAACCAAGTCTCTTTTCTACTAGGGATCTGCATGTGTTGTATAATGTCATTTAAGAAAGAGTATTGTAATGCCCTTTTTGTTTTTCCTGAAAAGCAACTATCCATTTGAATATTTACATAAAACATAGTGCATACCTATTACCTACAAAGCTGGGGAAGGTTACTTCTTCAGGCTCCCTCTTTGCTGTCCCCCGTGGCATTACAAGCCACTGAAAGTTTAATGAAAAAAATTATAGTTTGACAGACCATATAAAACAGCAGGATGCATTTATTTCTGCATAATAAAACCAACCTAGAGTAACATAAAGAATAAGCTGTCTCTGCTCTACAAGACTTTTTTTCTAGCAATGATCTTGCTACAAAATAATCAGGAATTCAAGACATTTCTCACCACAGGAAATTAGTTATTTGGAATAAAACAGTGCTGTGTATGAATCATAAATTTCCCAGGTTTCTAACATGTTGTGGTACATAGAAAGACACCGAGAAATGAATTATGACACACAGCCAAGAAATAATACAGCTATCTAACCCACACATCCTATCCACTCAGACAATGTAGCACCCAACGCATATGAAGATTTCAGGGTATACTGACAGGTGCTTTTAATGAAATCTGAAGAAATACTCAGATAGTAAGTTATTGCTATCCAGCTATTTCAGAAGTATTTGCCCAGATGGTGTATGTAATCAGCCATACATACGTACCTCATTCAAATCCACTTCCTCATCCCCTTTAGTACCTTCTCAACTCCAGGTTGTAAGATAAGAGCCTGTAGAAATCAGTGTGGAACAGAGGCAGCTCCTGGCTCATGAGAGGCGTATGAGTTGGAAGTCCCACCCTGGAACCTGTACTGAGTCTAACTGGAAACTGCAGCAGTGCCGATTGTGAGGATCATTTCACACGAAGATGTTCACCTTGAACCCCAAACTTACAGTGAACACTTAATCATCAACTACTGACAAAGATAAAATACTATTTTAGAGACACAGGCCGCTGTTATTTTAATATTACAGGCCAACAAAACAGATGAAAGTTTTAAATTAAAGGCTATTTCTCTGAACTGATATTCTGTGATTTTATGCATAAATCAAGCCAGGTGACTTATTTCCAATAGCTATGAAAATAATAAAATTCATTTCAATGACCTCAGAGATATATATGCTTATTCATGGTCGTGGCCCAAGGCAACCCTGAAATCAGACATTCCATTAAGTCAGAAGCATGGCACACAGCCAAGCTCCTGTAAAAGTTAAAGGTCTTGCACATACTTTCTTTATGTGTTTATTTGAATAGAATGGTGACTTTGGGTTTTGGGCCACCCATCATTTCTAGACCTCCCAAAATATTTAAAGGAACTATTCAGCCAAATCTTAGCATACACCGTTCCGCCTTGGGATGCTACCTCTTTAAACAAGATGTAAAAGCATCAAAAAATTAAGTAACAGGGGAAGAAACATCAAAACACAGTTTATCTGAAGATATTTTAATGTGTATTTTGCTCTGCAGATGAGTCATGCAACATTTTGGGTGCAGTTTAACTACAATAATAAGATAATAATAAGATAAAGAACCTAAATGCTGTTACAAAGCCAAAAGAAATACACAGTAAACCAGAAACTGTCCAATATAATAAAATAAGAAATAATGGTGATAATTATCAGAAAACAAAGAATGTACTTCAGGTCACCATACTGTAAAATAAATTTTAAAAATAAAGAACCTATTTTCCCTTTCTTCTCCAGGGTCACAAAAAGAAGCTTAACAACTGACTGACATAATCAGAAATACCACAGTGATGTGGGGACATTAGAAACAAATTCTGATTTGAATATTCAGAAATAACTGGCATTTGCCAGCAGTCTTAAGGACACCCTGCTACTAAATAAGCAAACAGTTTCTTAGTCTAGGCTCCAGAGCCACAAAAGTAATCATGAATTGCATTTTCATTTAGAAGCTACAAACTTATGCTATTTCTACCTGTACAGCTGAGCTCTCACAAATAAGACAAATTCACAAGGAAAAAATACTATGCTTCAGGATGAGCAGAAGAAATGAGTCAAACTTGCCAGTGTACATGACTCAAAAGCTATACTTACTGCTCTATTTTCTTGCCAGTGGTAGTGCTTTTTACTATAAAAGGTCTCTCTCAAAGACAGCAAGTGTTAAATTGATAAAGAGAACAAAGTTATTAGAACTTGCTAATAGTAGTCACCCTGATCCATCCTGGAATTCATGGCCCCATCTCTATATTTTAGATTCTACACATCAAACAAAATAAAGTAGCGAGCAAAAAGCTCTAAAACAGGAACCAAATCTGGTTTTTTTTTTTCTTTGACTGGGTACCACAATAAAGATTGGCAGGTACCAATTCCAGCAGTACCAGTTCCAGCCTGGCCAACTACCACTTTGAACAGTCATAAATTACACAAGCGTGTATATACATACACTGCAATTTAGGAACTGCTGCTGTAGAAACTTGATTCAGTGCTAACACAAAGATTTAAATTTGACTCCTGCAACAGAAAAGGGTATCAAAGCATGACTGCTCACTAAATGCCAAGGAAGGAACCCAGTGCACCTCTCAGCAATAGTAAAAATCAACTAATGAAACAGAATTATTATTATTATATTAGTATTTATTAGTAGATTTTTTTTAAGTGCTCATTTCCTTATAGCCTTAAAAAAAAAAAAAAAAAAAAAGATAAAAGCATTGTCAACAACAGCAGAAACTCTTAAGTTCTGCCACTCCACCTTTCCTGGCAGTCTAAAGATTGCTAGAACAAGTTAATGGTTACTCTAAATTGAACTTCACATAGCTCCTGTCACCAAATGGACTAACTCAGAAAGGAAAGTTGTTCATTAAACAACGGGTAAACGCAACACATTCAACCTGTTAGGACATGTGATCTGAAAGACTGCATCCGAATTAATTCTGAAAAGTGGATAGAAATACACAAAAATGTTTAGATTGCATACATAAATCAATGTAATGTATCCACTACATAAGGTAGAAGTGGAAGATACTGCAGCTTGTAGCATACCTGCCAGTTCAGTGTTCTCTTCTTGAAACTAGCACAAACACTAGTTTGCAGATACCTCACTCCAGTATGACATCCCACTGTGCTGGCAGTGCAAGGCTTCCTTCCCACCAGGCATGTTTCATCTTTGTGGAATGAACGTAGAGCAGCAACAATCCACCCTTCCTCTTGGTATTTATTACATGGCTTCTTACTGTCTGAAGGCTGCTAATGTCTCTTGGATACGTTTTTGTAATTTTTCAGAACTTATTTTAGATGCTGTGTAATTACTTTCAAACTGAAGTTTCACGGTGATGTTTTTCAAGCTCAACTGATTAAAGCTTGTTTAATAGATCTTGAAGAAAATATATTATTCACCTTAATGAAAATTTATGCAAATCACTGCCACTAGCTTCTGCAGAAAACCTTTTCAATTAATTATAATTAGGCTTTTTAGTTTTAGGCTTCTGCTTTTTTTCTACTAGGAAATTACAAGCATAGATTTTTTTCCTTTTTTCAACTGTGGGAGATGAAGAACTTCATTGGTGTGATGTACAAACTCCCATACAAACTGGGCTTGTAACTGCAGAGCACTTTTTATTCCTGCCTTTCAGATCAGGTCTAAGTATTTGCTCCCAGATATCCAGGACCGGAAAGAAGCAAAATAAAGCTGGTCATTGGTGCTGATATACATATAAATTACTCCTCAGCTTTAGGAGAGTGACTTGATAAACAAAATGAATAGGGTATTCAAATAGTGGCATGTCTCCATGACACTTCTGAAACTCTCACAAATACAGAAAGATCTCTATAGTAATGTACAAGTATATTTTTTACATATTTCATGGGCATTTCAGTGGCTTGCCTACTTAGCATTGATACAAAAAACCTTGCTTAAGTGGTCTAACTCTGAATATAGCCAGAAATACTCCACTAGAAAAGTTGCAACAACTCAGAAAGAACAATTCACTTACTAGTAATAACATCTGAACTATTTTTACAGATATGGATTTACAGTGAAGAAGATGGTGCAGAGCTTTATATTGCAGAGATTGTCAGAGGTTATTATGATTCATTCGATCAGATATCAAGAAGCTCCTCAAAGAAAAGCCAAATCCTTATTGTATTGCAACTGCTCTCCTAAAATCAGGCACTTTTAGCTCTTCTGAAAGAACTACCTAGCACCACTTTGGTACTTATCTGCTGAGGTCAAAGAGGGAAAGTGAGAGATTTTTGTTACAGTGTTTCTAAGGAAGAGCCTTAATTTGGCGGAACAGCACAAGTGCAGTGAATCTTGCATGTTCCCATCTGGCTGGACTGTGGCAGAATCCAGCCACTGCTTTGCTCCCACCTTCTTCCTTGAACTGTGAAATCCCAGAACTAATCCTGAGTAAGTTCCTCCATTCTCTTCATCGAACACATGACTAATATGGGAGGAGAAGGAAAGACAAAATAGGAAAGGACTGTGAGAGGTTGTTACCTGGAACTACAATTCAGGGAAGCCAGTTTGTGTCTGCTCCTACTTCTCTCACACAGCCACTGGATTCCAATCCTAGGACATCTGTGTTATGACAGCATCTCTCCCTAAAAGCAGTCTAACATACCTTTCATCATTCTCACCCTTCTGTTAGGATTTCCTATGCTGGACCTAATAGGGACAGAAATTAGGTAAAAGGAATGACTGCCCCAAGCAATGTATGTTCCACAAACTTAGAGCTACCCACTGATGACAGATCCCTTTATGTTCCTTTTTCAGATCCTCAGGCATGGCTTGTTTCCTACCATTAAACAGGAGTTTAAGTCCATGGTGATGGCCGCAATCATATCTCCTGTTGTTTAATTCTGTGTCATTTAACCAGAAATTAAAGAGCATCTCCTCTTGGAAAAGCCAATGTGAAAATGAATGTTTGGTTCTAGGCTTACAGTCTTCTAATCCAGATCAGTTACCACTCTTTAGCTCCACAGAATCAATCAGGGATCTGCTTTGAAGCCTATATTGCCATGACATAGAAGCAAAAGTTTGGTGGGCTAATTCCAAGTGCCATGAAATTTTATATAATGCAGTGCTAAACATTTACAGACCTCAAGAAGACATGCACAGAAAAACTGTGACCGAAACAGTAACACTCAAAATTAATGTACAGGACAACAGTCTTGAGCTGAACATAAAAATAAGAGTAAGGCTTTGGAGCAACAAGCAGATTCATTAGAAATTAAAAGGCAAAGCAGAATATTAAACAGCCACATTAACAAGGTAAAACTGTGTTATGCTTTTAATTTGCAGGCAGAATTTGGCATCTGGAACTTCATTAGCAATTCTCAAGCTGAGGTATGAACCAGTTCAGCCTCCCATGACTGTACCTGTTCTACAGGGCTAGCAGAAGTAAAACTGACATAATAGCTAGAATCATAAAGACAGAGAACACCACTTTTCAACACCCTCAGTAAAGCGACATGGTTTATTTTTTAAGCAGCCACTTCGCCCTTTTGGAAGCATAGTTATGGTCAGATGACAGAAATCATCGTTAAGGCTTCAATACTCACTGCCAAGACGATATTATGATGCAAGATCACATCTCCTTGTTTTGCCATTAACACTGTGTAATCTGTCAACTTCTCTTCAAGAGTAAAAGAGATCTTGTCTTACAGAAAAATAACTTGAACACTTTTTTCTTTTTTTTTTAAATCCAAACAACTGAAATATTCACAGGATCCTAGTTATGATTTCTAGGGAATGGTACAATAACTAAACAGCCACTAGAAATTAGAATTCAGGAGAAAAACTTCAACTGATTAGGTTTCTGAGAGATCTTCAGCTCATGGGATGAAGTGGTAAGTATAAATAAAAATTCAGGCATTCCAAGACAAATATTCCTGTAAAGAATCTGTTTTATATGAATGATGCTTTATTGGCTGATTTTCTTTTTTTAAGAGTCATCTAGCCAAACAAAGATAATCTAAAGGAAGATAATTACAGCAGCAGCAGGAATCCAATATTCAGTAATATTTTTTTCTTGTAAATGACGGCTTCACGCACAAAAACATTAAATACTAAAATGGCACAAACTGGCTTTCAGCACTGTAATTTTGAGAATTACAGTTTCAGAGCCTCAAGTATTTTGCTCCTGTAACAATTCAGATCTGTTCTAAGTAGCCCAACCTTTTAACATTTCCCAATCACATTAGAAGGCATGTCTCCCTTCTCCAGCCTTTTTTTTTCTTCCGGGCTTCTGTGTTCTCCCATTTCCATCTAAGAATGTAAGATTACTAAACCATATTGGGTTTTTATTGGGAAAAAAAAAAAAAAAATCACACAGTAATTAACACAATTACTTTTCCCCTACTAAAGAAATGAAGTATCAATACAAATCCATTAAGTTGTCCAAATACACTATGGTCCTTATCAAATCACCAGAGCCATCTAATAAATGTTCTTGATTTTTTTTTTTTTTTACTTTTTTTTTTAATTACTTACTTTTAAAAGAAAGTTTCCATCTCTCTTTTTCAGGCTTTATTACCCCACTGACTGAAATTAGCTGGTCTACAAGAAAAGCCACACACATGTATGCAGCTGCAAGCACACTTATTTCTTTCCCTCAGTATAATTTCCCAATTTAGCCATTTTGAATAAGCCCTGAGGTTCTGATAGCTCTCATAAAGCTAAAGCTTGCTCTGAAAATGGGCAAAATTACATAAAGTGCAGGAAGATGCCTTTATGCCGTTTTTCTCCCTTGCAAAACCATTCTGAAATAACTATATATAAAACTTCTTTCTAGTCAACAAAATGATGCTACACTTCATAGCTTTCCTGACCACCTTTAGAAACGGAGGAGGAAGTGGCTGTGAGATTCACAGAAGAGCTTGAAAGGAAAAGGAATTATGTGTTGGAAAACCTTTTCCTGATAAATTACACAGCGACTTCCTCAGCCCAAGGTGTCTTAAATAAATCCAAACAAAAAGTATCAGTATATAATTGCCTTTGAGATTCTCTTGCTCTGCAGAGAATTACCAGCTATAGTAACTTTTTTAATATTAAAGGAAAAAGTCTTCATCTTAGAAACACTACAGTTTAAGAAAAGTAAGGGCTTGACTAGCTGAAACTAATCATTGGACAGAGTTTTTCCTTTCCATTCTAGAACAGAGCATTTTCCCCGATTATATTTTCCTTAATAGCACAAAAAAGCAAAGACATTGTAGCATAAATAAAAGGAATAGCAATTTTCTAAGCCTTCTTAATTTTTAATTTTTACCCTACTTTGTGCTATTGGTCAGTTTATGAAGGTGAGGTAAGGGTTGGTTGAGCTTTAACAGATGCTGTAATAATTTAGAAATTAATCAATTTACAGGAAAACAATGCTTTTTTCTTGCTGATAGTTGGAGTTAGAGTGATTGAGGTTCTGCCCCCTTTCAGAAAGTGTTGATTTACGTTATGCAGCATTGGCTCTAACCACTTAAACACTCTATTAAGCAAGTGATCAAAATTTCTAATAATCTGCCCTTTTAGACAATGTCATCTTTTAATAGTCTGGCTAAGAATTTCTTCATGCCACGTTCTGAAATCTTGCTCCTAAATGCAGATGAGACAACTTTTAAATCTGATTGTGAGCTGTTGTGAACATGCACCCCTCTTTTTTTCTATATCGAGTACATAGTTATTTTACGTTTTTTTAACATATGTATGAACGTCACACCTTCCAGTGTCCCTCTGTAGGCACCACAAACCCCAAAAATAATTGGGGGGGTAAGGGGGGAAGAGGACAGGGGAAGCAAAGAAATGTGAAATTGTTTTTTTCATACTACTGTCCCATTAGGCCCAGGAGGACCAGAAGTCTTGAAAGCAAGCACAGTCATCTACCGTTCCGCACAAACAAAAGTTAGAGCTAGCGAATTAAACTAAATGAAACTGGCATTTAATTTAGAACGTCCTTGTTCAGTCATTTTGTTAAACCCTCATGGGGACATTCTCAGTGCTGCTGATGGGTATTAAGGCACCAAGTTTCTCACCTACATTACTCTACAGAGTTGTTTTGAAAATTAATTAATGTTAGTACAGCACTTCAAAAGTGTAAAATACTATGTAAATACTAGAGGCATCCAGTTAATGTTAATAAAAGCAGTTTAGCTGAACCCCCATTCACCATACCAAATGTAAGCATTTTATACTTTTAAAGTTCACGGACTGTCTACAAAAAGCCTAACACACACTGAACAGCACACTGAAAGCATGGGTAGCCTCAGCTTGTTGTTTCTGAAATCGATTCTGAATGAAGCCAACTCAAAACAATCATCTCGCAGGAACAGGAAGCCCACATAAAATCACAGCTCTCAAATGAAAGGGCAAGAAGTCTGAGTGCCTTTTCTGCTGCTGTGACCCAAGAAGCCATAGAGGGCAATGAGATTGCTTTAACTACTGTGACCTTTGAATCATGTTGTAAAGGTCAACAATTATTAGCTGAGTAACAAAAGGAAAAGGGAAAAGAAAATAAAAAAATCTAACATCCCAAAAAATTCATTGCAGTAGAAAAAGCAGTTCCTGTAACAGCTCCTCAGCATCTTCTCCTTCCCCTGTACCCCCAGTCTCTGTACAGCATGATGTTATTTGGTTTTCACACTGCTGTAAAAATCTCTAGGTTCTTAAGTGTGAAAGGCCACCTGAAATAAGCACATTTGGTGCTGCGCTGACCCTACTATACAGAACTTACATAACCATTGCCAACGTGAAAAAGACTCCTTTATCCATAATTAAATCAAGAACAGAATTAAGTTTATCAACCTTGCATTAAACTGTACAGTTAGAGAATATCACTTTTGGACAGCACTGACAATTCTTGAACAATAAATGGTTTTCATGAAAAGGACCAACACTAGGTATTCTACAAACTGTCCTACCTTCTTTTCAATGGCCTTCAACCTGGCCATACTTCCCAACAAAGACAGGTTAAAAACCAACTCCAGTCTGCACCATTTACACAAGTTGGTTTGCTTGTTGTTTTTTTTTTTTTTTACCCTCTAGCAACATACTTTATTCCATGACAGTATTCAAGTATACAATTAAAATTTATATGATCTACTAAAATCAGGTGAACTTACTTAAGAATAGATATCTGCGCATAACTACTTTGCTGGAATAACAAGAAGATTCATGCTGATACCAGTGTGAAGGCTTTTATTCCATCTATGTATACAGAAGATAGAGGTATTAGTGAACTTCGCCATTGTTATTTCCTGCAGAGATCAGTAAATGCACCGGTGTCTGCACAGAAGCATACCTAAGTTTAAACTTCTCACAGCTGTGTAATGAGCTTCACCAAACAAGCTGGTCTGAAGCTACACTAAAGAGTTCACATATTCAAATTAGCATTAAAAGAAGAAAAACCATACCCTGTATATAACTCATAAGATCAGTAGAAAATCAGCACAGTTCTCTCTGCTACCACTTCCAGACTACACAAATAGGCCTTTTTACACTCTGCAGAGGTTGATACATTTCAGAGTTCAAATGTCTGGCCCTAACTACAGTAATGTCAAAGTTTGATGCTGTTGCATGAGAAAAGGGTTGCTGGCATTCACATTTCACTTAAATCTCTAGTTCCAGATGCTTGGCTTCAACAGTAACATTAAAAGAGTCATGACTTCACTTCAGAACATCATTTCTGTTCTTAAGACTTTAGTAGCAACTTTCACCACCAGTGAGTTTTATATTCTTAAGAGGCAATAGCGGTCGGTCAGATGTTGGTTTAGGGGCCCAAAACTAAAACGACATCTGAATACACACTGGAGTCCTGCCATCACTATTCAGACAAACCATGAACTCCGCTACCTGTTCCCAATAGCAACACTATTTATGCACCTGATTTCTACAGCCCAAGTAAGTCCACTACTTCTGATGGGTCCCATGTTATTGGCACCTCCAAGTCTCCAGGGTCTTCTTACATTTATGTTCAAATCATCATCTGTCAAAAGGAATACTGTTAACTACAGCCAGAATATAGGTCCAAGAATGGCAAATAACAGCACTGAACACAGCCAGATTCATTTTCAGAGTAAAATTTCCCTTAAAAAAGGATGAATAAAGTAGACTGCTAGTCTAAGTCATTTGAGAATGTGGAGTGATTACCGTATTCTAATGGCAATTAGACTATTCCTAAAATACTACAGCTAGTATACGCCCCTCAGTACTACATTAATCAATTGCTTTCCACTGTCATTACACATGCATACAATTAAAAAAATATAAATACTTGAAAAACTAAAGATATTTGAACCCAAAAAGCTGGCTGTTCACTGATAAGACTTTTATGTTATTAAGCTAAAAGTAAGTTCACTTTGCAACATCATTTATAAAAATCAACACATATTAAAATCTATATGGAGTCCCTGCATTTTAATGCAAATATTTTATTTTTTTAAGTTGACTGAATAATGTTACTGTTCTGACAGAAGCAATAGTTTAAGTGCATCTGCCTCAGGCTTTTTGCAAGGCCTGCCCCAAAAAGACAAGTCAAATAGCTTCAGACCCTTCTATTGAAGCAGTTTATCCCCAGTCAATGCTTACTTAATCCTTGGTCTCTTTAAAACAACAGGCATGGAATAAAGCAGCAAGTAACCAGAAGGAATAAATAAAACCTCTGTGAGTTACAGACATAAAGAACAATGTGAGCAAATAATAGTACAGCATTCCTTCCTCCCTCTCTAAGTTTTCAGACTTTTAGGATTCTTGAAAGCAAGAATGTAATTCCAGGACCAAAAATACGATGATTATAACAACAACAAATAATAATAAAATCAGTCCTTTCAAATAGCTAATCATAATGATGTGCCTAGGGGCAGGCTTGCTCACTTTGAGTCAGATTTTATTAATTAAGGTTCTGTGATGAACAAGAAAACTATTTCATTTGTTGCCAGTTCACTGCTTAAATAATATATGCTGTACATTTTGTTATAGAGATGAGCACTAAGGTTGTCTCCTAATACCAGCTGATTGCTGCAGCTCCAGGTCACACTGAATCATTTGGAAAAGCAGGAAATTATCTCTCCGCATCCCAAAGACCAACAGAAGCCACACAGGTTGGAGGAGCTTTTGGAGCTGGCTTTGCCAAATGTATCTCTGTGGTCTAATGAAACACAGCTCAAAGGATCAGTACCTGTCAGTACCGTTTGCCATAGCCACCTCAAGCAAAAGAAATGCAGCTCTAGCCTTGGTGGCGTCACATAACTCAATTACCAGAATTTTAGCACCTACTGAAATCACTAAAATACACAGATAAATTTTTTGGGGATCTAACTTAAAAAAACTTTACCTTGCTCTCAGGATGATTATTACAAAGACAGTGAGGAGCTCGAATACTATTGTGATGTGGGTATATGCACACTGTTAATGGGAGACCTCATTTTCAAGCACAAGACAGAACAAACACTAACTTGCTTGACAAATGAAAATAATTATAAATAGTTCTACCTCCTCCCTTTTTCCTTTATATGTTTTCTTTGGAAGACATTAGTTTGATGGAATGGAGAGGGATTACATCACTAGTGGGAAGTGTACGAATAATATTGCTAAGACATTATATGTTTTTCTCCAGTTGAAAAGAAAAACAGCAGCTCAGTGCTTGGATCTCTACTTGAGCTCTGTGCTGAAGGCACTCACTCATCACCACAGAGGATCCCATTTGAGAATTTTCTTTCTTCTGCTGTGGGTGGAGGGGAATAAAATTTTACTTATTACCTAAGCAAACATAATAGTCATGGAAGAAAAATATTAGGTGTTAATATTTGCATTGAACAACCTTTCAGGACAGAAAAACTGAAAAGATATGTAAAAGAGCTTTTAAGATTTAAGTGGAAGTGCATATCTGGATCTTGCTTCACTGATGGAAATGTGATTTTGACAATTAATTAGCTTCAGAAAGCTCTGGATTTATGAATAGCCTAGCAGAATGGAAAATGAAAGACCAGCGATGAATCAGCTTTGCAAACAATCACGTTTCATGCCAAATTCTCCTTTCAAAGACCCCTTGTGTCTTCATAGCACATAAAGTAGGTTAAAGGCTTTCAAAATACCATATATAATGCAAGAGCTGCTACTCTGTGCTTATGATTATGACCAGTACAATAACAAAGTATGTCAGTGTGTAAACCATTAATGTCTTTAAACTCTGGTTTAGTTGATAGAAGTTTGGAAGTGGTTGGTACTGAGCAAGTATATCCCCTGCCTGCCTATAGGTACACAAGCCCTGTATCTACAGAAGGATTCTTTATTCACACATATACACCTTATTTGTAAATATTGGACTACATTTTGTAGAATACCAAAATATCACCTTTATTGTTGGAAAAAGAAATCTTTTTTGCCGCTTTCCAAGGCAACTATCTGAAATGTTCATGTTTCCCCACTCACTTGAAACGTTTTTATGGCAGCCTAAGTAAGACAGTACACAAAAATCTTTGCAAGTGTGAAACAAGATGACTGCATTTTTCATTATGTTTAAAGACTGTCTGTAAAAAGCAGCAGGTAGGGTAGTGCAAAGGCTTTCCAGTTACAACAACTAAATGTACTGAAAGCAATTCAGAGTGTGTGCAGATAACTATCTATCCTAATGATCTGCATTTGTAAGTAGAATCTATCAGTACTAACTCACTTACTTTCTCACAATCTTTTTAGCTATCAGCTTGATTTATGTCTGTAACTCTTCTGAAAACTCCTGCTTTGTTTTTTTAAACTTTCTCTGATGTTTATTCCTTTCCTGTCTATTCAGGCTATGAAACAAGTTGCAGCTCAGAACTATCTGAATAAACTGCAAAGGCATCTCTGTTCAATTCCTTCCTATATTAGCTCTAAAGGACTTTTACCCAAATGATTTTATACAAAAGCAAATGTCTCCAGTCTGACATAAAAGTCCAACACATCATTCCATGGAAGCAGCATCCAGGGAAAAAGGCATCCATTCACACAACAAACATGCACTTATGCATGGGTTCACAGCACAACCCATGCAGAGAGTTGTGAAGCTGTTCTGCCAAAGGCAAATTAGACCCCATGAAAGAGAATGCCTATTTTATAAAGCTGGTACTGAGAATCTGTTTCTTATAACACATTTTCCAAAGCATAACAGAGCTCCTCTGTCCCTCCCACATTTCTGGTCTATACACCAGCAGATCAGTGAAAGGTCACAGATCTGGGAATCAGCTGTGTTTGATGTGAGGCGGAAGCAAGGCTGTGTAGCCAGCGTATGAAACATTTGGACCACAGCAGGAGAGCATACAGTGAGGGCCAAAAGAGTAAGCTTATGCTGAGCACATAAGACATAACAGGTCTGTAAATGTAATGACTTCCAGCCTTCAAGAAATACTCTGTGGCATTCCAAATCAATATAGCAGCAGCTCTTTTCCTGCCCTGACCTCTAAGATATAATCCTCTGGGTCATTTGTTAGAGGATGACATGCTTTTCTTTTTTTTATTATGAGAATGCAAAATTACTTTTTGGCCAGAAAGATGGGATGATTTAGGTGTGAATGAGCACAGCCTATTGAGAACTTTCAGCAGAAACAAAAGCATGAAGCAAATTTTACAGCAAGTGAGCAACAGCAGACAAAAAGGCTTTGCAGAAAACATGCCCATCATCCTTGAAGCTTTTAACAGCTGAACAAATGAAGTGATGTGCCATCATACACAATCCCCTCCCCAACTCAAGGTAAGTCACCATTTACTTGGACCCACATGTGCCCAA
Source organism: Lathamus discolor (assembly GCF_037157495.1). Taxonomy (NCBI): domain Eukaryota; kingdom Metazoa; phylum Chordata; class Aves; order Psittaciformes; family Psittacidae; genus Lathamus; species Lathamus discolor. The sequence continues at coordinate 45,772,111 of NC_088884.1, read as the reverse complement.
TTATCTTTCTTCAACTAGGACTGCCCAGAAAATTGGAAGGACCCGCACGGCCACTTTTCCTTGCTACCAAGAAGCCACAAAAGGTAAGGGAAGGAAAATAATAGGAACCATGAACCAAGTCTTAAATAAAGGAAGAAAGTGAGAGAAATTGGTTGTGTTTGTGATGAAGGAAGAACAAGAGCTAAAACTGCTTTTAGGTCTCAAGCAGTGCAAATGTCCGTCTTTCATTCACTTGTCGCAGCTCAGTGTCCACAAGCCTTCTCAACACTGGTGTCAGGCTCTCGCCACGAAGGGAAAGAACACCTCTCACCACCCTTCTCTAGCTTATCTCTTGGGACTTCCAAAGGAGCATTTGAAAGCATTGACGCTTACACCTAACAGGCACATCCTCCATGCACATGTACCTAACTGAACAATCCCCCATGCATGTGTACCTAACTGAACAATCCCCCAAACGGCAGCTCTCCTACAAGGTAAGCCCCCTTTCTGACTACCCTCACAGGATGAAGGTGGTAGTCTGCCATCTCTGAATGCCAACAAACAGCATTATGTTCCGGAAAAATAGGAAGGGATTTAGTTTGCACAAATTACCTCTTTGTCTATTTAGACAAATCCCTTCAGCACAGGGTCTTTCCTGTCTGATCACACTAGATGCTACACAATGAAGCCTGCTCTCAAACGGAACCCCTCAGAACTCCAGGACAAGTACAGGTGACAGAAGACCCACCACCTCTCTATTTTCTTCTTCAATAGCAAGGTTGGATGTTTTCAACTGGAACATGGTACCTCACCTGGGACAAGACAAGGGAGAGATACAAGGCACAGCTTCAAGCTATAAAAAAATACTTCTTGTCTAAAAGAACAGTTATGTATCTCTGTCCATTTCACTGCTCAAGCAGCAGACCAAGATGAAAAGAAGCAGCACCCATTATCAATCAAAGCAGTCTGCTATGAATTGCTTAGTTTGTCACCTCCAACACTATCAATAAACAGTATTACCTAAGTATTTCCCAAAGGAACAGCCTCTATGAAGAATTAAACAAATGAAGCCAAAAGACCAGCTTTCCAATAGCCTTCTGAGAGTGAAATTTATTATCAGGTTATTAATAGAAGTAGACACCCCCTCTTCAAAGATATTTTCTTCACACACTCTTCGGGAAGGAATCCATCGTAATTTTTAGTATACAGTAAATTTTCTTCTGCCTTTAAAGTAGTTTTGTAAATAAAGCAAGTTTTGAGTGATCTACACACTTGTATCCCCATATACCCCCATATAATTTGTGCAACAACACACTTAAATACCAAAACACAAGAACATACTCAAGTACACCGGCATATCATCTTGTTGCAGCCAATCTTCCCTTCATCCACATTATTTTTTTCGTTACTTCAAAAAGTTTATAATCCAAATAACATGAGTTGAGAAAATAAAGCATGTAACATATGCATCATGCTTTAAAATACCCATGGCCTGCCCCAAAATAATCCAAATTTCTAAATATTATACAAGCAAGGGCTTTGCATATGGCAACATTTAGTCTATGCATACATAAAAATCTTGTGATATCAGAGCTCTTGTACATGATCTCTGGTACCAACATGGCAGATGTAAACTTCATTAAAAAAAAAAATAATTATAATGACATTAAATTAGAATAGACAGAAGACAGAATTTTGATGGGTTTAAATTGAAAGATACAATGGCAATACCCTGAAATGTTTTAGACAAATAAAAATCTGGCTTCACTTTTCTACATACCAGCTATGGAACTGATTACATCTATGCTTGCTGCTAAATAAAATAAAAAGCTGTTATTTTTATACATTGCAACCCAGCTAAAACAAGCAAACAGCCTACTTAGTTCTCACATTTGAGAGAATCAGGAGCAAGCGTGAAATGGGGCAGTGAACCCAAATTAAAAAATAGCAACTATGTTAACTGTTGAAGAGAATTGAAAAGCAAAGGAGGTAAACTGAAAACCAACCGGATGATACCATACAAGAGAAATGCTACATAAAAACTGTAACAATACCGAATTAAAAATTAAACTGGTTTACAGTTTCTAATATGCTGAATTAATTAGGGCATATATGAAGGAGGCAGCTCTTTTATTCAGTAAGAATAAAACCTTGTAAATTACCTTTAGGGTGCAATTCCAGTCTTACTTCAAGTAAGCAAATATATACGCTTTACAAAAAAGGGAACTGAAAATAAATGCTGGTAGGCATCACAATAAACAGATGCCAGTGCCACACATTCACTGGAAAACATCTAAATACATCATTCATTACCACACACCATCAACATGAATTATAATTTTCTCTTTACCCTATTTTATTGAAGGGTAAGCTGTAGCATAGGTGAAAAATAACTGGATGTTGAGGACCATGAGGTTGAATCTATATGAAGATATAAAGTATTTTGATGAGCATAACAGGGATGAAAAGAAGCACAGCCCTTACAAGTCAAATATTGCCTCTCTCTGCTGTTGGAACTCTTTAGGAGAGTTAGGGAAACAGTGGATATGAAAGAAGCAGTGAATGTAGGCTGCATGTCCTACATCAGAGGCTGGGGAAAAAAAAAAAAAAAAAAAGAGAAAAAACAAAACACAACCTTGGTAACCACAGAGTGAGTAGTAAAGTCCTGTCATGGCCTGAAAGTTGGCCAACAGATAGGAAGCAAAGGAGTATTAACAAATAGCCAACTCCCAGCACAGAAAGAAGTTAACAGCAGCATGCCCCGGGGAAGCTGTGCTGAGACTTACACTGTTCCATGTACTTATTAATGACCTAGGGGAGATGGAAAAAATGCTGATGGCAGGAAATTATGTAGGTTAGCCAAGATGAAACAGCATGGTGAGAAGTTCCCAAGCAGTGTAGCAAAACTAAGTTGGAGGTAAATCTTCCAGCATATTTAAATAAAGCACATGTATATTTGTGAAGGACAAACTGTGAGTACGTTCCTGGGCTTATAATTTATCTCTCAACAATCTGTTCACTACCAAGTCTAGTGCAGGTCAGATGGTGAGTCTTCTCATTTTAATTTGTATAAAGTGGAAGAAACCATTTATGTTAGTGAGAATTCCAATATAAGTATTCAGCCAAAGGAGAACTGGATCTTCTAATTCTTTCAAATAGAGCTATACATAATAGAAGACTGAAATAGAAAAATACATGTATAATAGGGCTACTAAGTAAATCAAAGGTGTATTTTCATTCTAAAGGATTAAAAAAAACCCAGTGAATTTTCACTGCCTTTTACTGGTTTTGACAAAAAGCTCAAGAACTCAATGCTGATATTATAAAGATGGAATTGAGACAAAATTTTTGTTTAAAACATGGCAGCGAGAATATATGCATAAATCTTACAAAACATTCAGAATAAGTTCTTAACCATCACGAGGTCATTAGGAAGGCTCATAAAGCACTTCTGCTGCTCCTCATATTAATAAATAATTGAAAAAAACAGGAGTAGGTGAAGAAGGGAGTAACAGTGAAAAGGAAATAACAAAGTTTGCTGGTTTTAATACAACAGCAAAAATTAACACCAACTTTGAGCAGCTGCAGAACAACTTCATGAAATTTTGCAGTCAATGAATTCTATGACAAAATTCAGTATTAGTATATCCTAATACAACCTATAGATGCGTATATAGTTAAGCAGAACATATTCCAAGTATACCCACACAGAAAGCAATGATCTCGACCTAACTATTGCCCATGAATTAAAAAAAACTCTGGAGTTATAAGATATTCTTACACTTGCATTTTAATAATCAAGTAGAACAGGATATTTTTCAAAAAAAAAAAAAAATCCTTACCTCATGCTATATATTGGTGCACCCAATCATTTATTTATTTTAAGACTCCATGCTCAGTTTTGTTTTCATTTTCTTAAAAAAAGAACTAGAAATCATACAGATAGGAAAGCTCCAATGACTGGAAAAAGGGAAATATAACCCCCATTTTCAAGAAGGGGAAAATGCATGACCCAGTCAGTCTCACCTCTGTGCCTGGCAAAATCTTGGAGCACATTCTCCTGGAAGGCATGCTAAGGCACATGAAAAACAACAAGGTGCTTGGTGACAGCCAGCATGGCTTCACTAAGGGGAAATCCTGCCTGACCAATTTGGTGGCCTTCTATGACGGGGCTACAGAATTGATGGACAAGGGCAGAGCAGATGATGTCATCTACCTGGACTTGTGCAAAGCGTTTGACACTGTCCCACACGACATCCTTGTCTCTAAATTGGAGAGACATCAATTTGATAGGTGGACCACTCGGTGGATAAAGAACTGGCTGGATGGCCGCACACAAAGAGTTGTGGTCAATGGCTCAATGTCCAGCTGGAGACCGGTGATGAGTGGTGTCCCTCAGGGATCAGTGTTCGGACCGGTCTTGTTCAACATCTTCATCGCTGACATGGACAGTGGGATTGAGTGCGCCCTCAGCAAGTTTGCCGATGACACCAAGCTGTGTGGTTCAGTTGATATGCTGGAGGGAAGGGATGCCATCCAGAGGGACCTCGACACGCTTGTGAGGTGGGCTGATGCCAACTTTATGAAGTTTAACCATGCCAAGTGCAAGGTTCTACACCTGGGTCAGAGCAATCCCAGGCACAGCTACAGGTTGGGCAGAGAAGAGATTCAGAGCAGCCCTGCAGAGAAGGACTTGGGGGTGTTGGTCCATGAGAAACTCAACATGAGCCGGCTTCAGTGTGCGCTTGCAGCCCAGAAAGCCAACCGTATCCTGGGCTGCATCATAAGGAGCATGACCAGCAGGTCGAAGGAGGTGATCCTGCCCCTCTACTCTGCTCTTGTGACACCTCACCTGGAGTATTGTGTGCAGTTCTGGTGTCCTCAACATAAAAAGGACATGGAACTGCTGGAACAAGTCTAGAGAAGAGCAACGAGGATGATCAGGGGACTGGAGCACCTCCCGTATGAAGACAGGCTGAGGAAGTTGGGGCTGTTCAGCCTGGAGAAGAGAAGGCTGCGTGGAGACCTCATAGCAGCCTTCCAGTATCTGAAGGGGGCCTATAGGGATGCTGGGGAGGGACTCTTCATTAGGGACTGTAGTGATAGGACAAGGGGTAATGGGTTAAATATTAAACAGGGGAAGTTTAGATTGGATATGAGGAAGAAGTTCTTTACTGTGAGGGTGGTGAGGCACTGGAATCGGTTGCCCAGGGGGGCTGTGAGTGCTCCATCCCTGGCGGTGTTCAAGGCCAGGTTGGACAGAGTCTTGGGTGGGATGGTTTAGTGTGAGGTGTCCCTGCCCATGGCAGTGGGGTTGGAACAACATGATCTTAAGGTCCTTTCCAATCCTAACTAATCTATGTTTCTACGAAAAAGATGAACATATTCCCTTCAAGAAGCAGCTAAACAGAGTGAGATCTTTTCAACTGGAAAAAGAGACCACAAAAAAGCCACTGGACAGAGATGCGTAAATACTCAATGGTACATAGGAAGTTAAATACAAAGTGAGGTTTTAGCTTTACTATTTTTAACACACACTCCAACAGGTATTTAGTACACAGAACTAAAATGCAGATTTTTTCGTATCCAGGTATTTTTTTGTTCCAGGGAAGCATCACTGTATTTCCTCTGCTCTCATATACACCTCTACTCACCTCACTCCTGCTAATGAAATAGTAAGCTAGATATATAAACAATTTGACCTAGTGTTACCATTGGTACATTCTTATTAGGGAGAAAAAAAGGTTATGATCAAAGAATGCTGGGAAATTATTACAGAAATGACAGCTTGGGGGTCAGAATTTGTATGAGCTAGCATTAAAAAACAAACTGACACATACAATAGCCTTTCTATTTTAATTGCTATAGTATGAAAAGCAGTCTCACTGTGGGAAATGTTTAAAAGTCAAATGTTGATGATAATTATCATCACAGAACTTGACCTGCTTAACTTGAAAGGCTTATTAATAATTTTACATGGAGCCATACAAAAGGCATCACAAACAACAGCCTGAAGACACAGGCACTGTAGCAAAAGATACACACCTAGAAATTTAGCATTAAAGAAAATGTTCTTTTATACCTCGAGTTTAACTCTTCTTTTCCTTGCATCATGCAATCATTTATACCAACGGCAGAAGAAACAGGAGAGAAGCCAACAGAGAAATTCTAAAGTACTGCCAAATTAGAATGTAGTGGTTTATACCTACTCTGCAATAGCCAGAATAGCTGCAGAGTAATTGAGCATTAAGACCTGATTTACTGTAAGAAAAAGGGGATGGAAAATGCCCAATTATTTAATGACCTTTTCTAACCCCACTCCACTGGAGAAATACATAAATAAATAAAACATTCAGAAGGCAGCAGGAATAATGAAACAATGCTCTTGCACAGAGCTAGTGGGGGAAGAGAGCTCTCTAATTTAGAAGAAAAAAAAAAGACAGTTTTCCTAGTAGAAGCAAGAAAATAGAGTAGGGGGAATTAACTCTTGGAGGATATTGACTCAAATAATTTAGTAAGACTATAAAACATTAACAACACAGATAAGAACACAGCCACAGCTGCAGTAAAATAAAATTACAAGGGCTATCAGTACTGAAATTCCAAGGTTGTTTTTAAAATCACCTCTAAGTAGTCTCTTTTTATCTTCAGATCATAAAAACAGGCATTTCCACACCAGTCTTTACATAGTTTCGCGCACTTTTAGAGGAAAAATATTTAAGTACAATTCCCACAGAAATAGAACACGAAATTTTTAAATGAGCTATTAAGCTAGCTCTTACCTCTAATGGCATCAGCATACTAGTTTTGAAATCAACATTAAAAAGTAGTTTTTATAAAAATGTTCACGTAATAGAAAACAAAACCAAGTTCAGTGAGTCAAGAGTTCTAAGCAGAGGAGTCTAGCTCTGCTTTTTTTCTTTAGTAGAGGAAAAATGGAGCTGTTTGGAAGCAAAGTAGCATTCAGGAAGGTATCTGTAAACCAGAGAGTGATGAAGGGGTGAAAAGCTCCACGCTGCTTTAAGAGGAAAGCAGTGCTGTGATTAAAAACACCTGAAGAGACCTTATGTGTCATGACATTTTCCTGTATTACAGTTTTTCCTCTTGTTCGTTTAATAATAAGGTATCTTGTAACTGTAGTCACAGACAAGGTACATGCCAAATACATCAGCCAAAGCACTCTTTTTTGAAAACAATCGGACAAAGTTTCCTGTTTAAGAGCAATATGGGCCTGCGATAGGATCACAGAAAGCTCAGCAGTAATCACAGCAAAGATACTAGAAAAAACAATGCACACACACATGAAATCCACGTTCCTACACTACAAACCACAGGTACATGCACTAAAATGCTTTTACTCCTGTGATTTTTCAGTTATGTAGTAATTTTTCAACCTGATGACCAAATAAGATGATTCAAGACCAGCAGGTTTTTTCTCCATCCTCTTGGCACTCTACTTATTACAGTACTTCTCTCAATATTCAAACGGACCAACCAACTTTTAATACAACAATAATCACCCTCAGCCTGCTGCATTCCAGGTTGCTATTTGAAATTTTTAAAAATATTCAGCAAGAAAGTAAGTTTCCCATCTCAGCTGACTGGATCTTTTGACAGTGTCTCAAATAATAAGGCCCACAGCTCCCAATTAAAAAGGGGCTATGCATAGTCCCCTTTGTTCAAAAAGCACTGCGGTCTCACTTACTTACAAGTGAGTAACTTACACTTAATTGAAGAAAACCTTGTAACAATTTTCAGGTTTCTGTAGACTGTATTTCCTTGACCAAGGAAACATTACACACCTGTAAATATGCACATAAAACCCCAGTTTCAGCTGGTTTTGAGTATGCTAGGATTATTAATTTGATTAATACCTAATGCAATCTTCAAGATAATAGAAACTGATATATGTGCCTTTCCTAATTGAAAAATAGCTTAAATTTTAAAAATGGATCTCAATTTATAACTGACTAGTAAACTTTATCACATCATTCCTAATATTGATAATGAAAAATTAAAGAAAGCATACACTAAAAAGAAAACAGGAGCAGTTTCTGACCAGAGACATCGCTGACCTTCCTCAAATTATTATGAAATCATGACACAATACAAAAAGCCAGATAACTATAAACAGAAGACTAAGTTCATATGCTTTCCAAGCCATCCTAGCCATCTCAGGACATACTTCTAAAAACTATACTTCTCTTTCTAGGATGGAAATGCCCAAGTCCATCTTCCATCAAAGTATTTGACAATGTATTTTTACAGAATAATCTAGTGGATTGGTGCAACATAACGTTATAGTAATTATTCAGAAACAAAAAAAAATCTCTGGGTACGATTCCTACTTTTACCCATGTTCTCCATGACAAAGAAAGAATAGAAACAGATCATTCAAAGGTAATTTATGCATTGGTTTTGGCACTATTCATCCAACTGCTGTAAAATATTTGAGTTATTCTGTGAAGCCCTGACATCAAATGCCTATCAGTACTCCTGTACTGCTTTAAGGAGGAATGCCAAGGCAGCCCAGCACACAAAAAAGTCTTGCACTATTTGAATCTCCAATATAATAGTCCTTTATCTAGTGCTCTCAGTGTTTTGAATCAACAGTTACATTTAAAAGAATTAAAACAGAATTTGACCACAGACAGGCAGGACACCAGCATACTTCTTTATGAATGTGTTATCTAGCTAGCTGGAGAGCATGCCAACACGACAGTGTTCAAGCACTTGGTATCTTAACCTCACTGCTTAATAACAACATAATGCTTCTCGGATGGTAAATGCTAAGTACAGGCAGTTAGGGCAACTGGGAAAATGCACTGCATCACTCTCTTTGAGACCACCAATGTGGTCTTTGGACAAGATCCTTCTTTCAGGAGGACACGGCTGAAAACAGCTCTCTAATTAGCATCAGACAGGCACAAGCTTGAGCAGAAAGACATGGGTCAACAGACTGAAGAGCGGGTCAAGCTACCAAAACTCTATGGGACAATACACAAACTATAGGGCAGCAAAGCTTCTCATCTGTGTAGACAATAAGTTATGCTAAAATCTCTAAGCCCTCCTTCTCCCTCTCACTCCCTCCCCCTTCCAAAGCAGGGAGAGGGGGAACAAAATTAAATGGACCTGTTGTCAGTGTGACATGGTCACTAATTAGCAGTTACAATTTTCTGAATAAACACAAATAAACAGAGGCCAAGTCTACATCACTTGCAGCCAAAAATGTTTATGCTGTATATAAGGGCTCAATTAGCCAAGCATTAAGAAAGTACAAACAGTCCCTCACAAAGTTTCACATCATTCAGAAGACAGAAAATATATAGAAACATTTCTGGAAGAGAATCACTTGTACTTATTCAGCCACTCTGATTTATTTTATTACAAGGACTGATGTATTGAAAAAAAAACAAACCAAAAACAAAAAAACAAACAATCGAGGGGGGAGGGGAAGGCAGTAACTAAAGCTGGGAAGGTTTGTTTCTCAACAAAATTAGTATCGATTGCTGTTCCCAAATAAACCCTCCACAACCCTGAAGGGATTCTCCAGTGAGATAACGCACTCCAAACTTCCGAACTTTAGATGTCTACCTTTGAGAAATAAGCACTTGTCTGATCATTTTTGACGCTGGATTCAAGTGAGTCATGCCCAGAGTGCCTCTTTCTTCCAATGGCTCTGAAGGGAGCCAAGAACACTTAACTCAGATGTTAACATATATATTGGACCACTGCTGTTGTTGGATTTCTTTCTCCTTTTCAAATTTCATCTAACAATGGGGTAAACACACTACTGTCTGTTTTTGTTAAGCTGTTACAATCAGTGCATTATATAAACTTTAAATCTTCCTTAAAACTTTTATGTCTGTCCTTTTTCAAAAAGGTCAAATTTTACAATGTAAAAAAAAAAAAAAGAGAAAAAAAGGGTTTCTTTCATCAGAAAACCAAATTTACCTGCAGCTGCTTTGCTCAGAAATGAGCTGTCAGCAGCCACTGAGACTATCGCTTCTCATGGCTTCCCTGGCATTAAGTCAAAACTACTTTAGGCCCAACAAGCCAAACCTCAATATAATGCACAGCACAGGCAGGAAATGGCAATGGGAAATGAATGTATTCTGGGGAGATTTAGGGGGCAAAATTCAGGTTTACACACAGGGGAAGAGAACGGAGCTGAGGCAGCAGGAGATTAAGGGAAGAGCTGGATCAGTGAAGGGCAGAGGAATGGACAGGGAAAAAAAAGTGGACAGGAAACCAAATGACATTCAAAAGGGATTATAAATCCTGTCATATTCAGTGTTTTATGTTGCTGATTATAAAAACATATCAGCATAAAAATTATTAACCATGTGTTAACTGAAGAAAACACTTTCCAGGACTCAAATCTTCCTTATCAGTTAAGGAACTTTGTCAAAATACAATTACTAAACAGCAAGCCATCAAGGAATTATTTTATTTAAGGAAGTATACATTGCATTGCTAACCCTGTAAGCCACATGCTTATAAAACAAATAGTAAAACATGTTTTTAAGTTGAAAGGAATTACAAGGATAGTTCTAAAATTATTTCCACATTTTTGGAAGCTTCAGGAATTACTGCTCAGTATCTTTTTCAAAATATTCAAGTGACTAAAAATGAGGAGACTCCTGAAAATATAACGATAGCACAAGAGTAAACAGGTGGTCACCGTTCAAACACAGTGGAAGGATACACATGAACAGAGCCAGAGCTGAGTGACCGAGAGGAATGGGCCAAAACACTGAGATAATTCTAAAACTCTGAATTCACAAGGGGAGGCGGGAAACGGGCTGAAACCTTGGGATGATGAAAGAAAGACTTGTTTTAAGAGTCAAATCTGAAGTCATCATTCAAGCAAAATGAACATCAAAGAGGAATTTCAGACAAAGTCAATACAAGAGCTGACTAAATATTGTAGGCTTTAGACTACTTCAAAACCTAAAAATTTAGGGCAACAGATGTTCCAGAATAATATAGGTCAGGAACAGCAGTTCAGCGTGTTAAAATAAATCAGTGCTTTCATATTTGAGTGTTGTTTACAGATAGATGAATTGGAAAGGGAATGACCTTGCCAAACAGAACAATGCAATGGGGCCTCTTCTAAAATAACACCTGTACATTAACTGTTTATTAACAGGCGTATTTCATGCATTACTTATTTTAACTACAATGAATGCTCAAGAGATGGTAACATTTAAATGCAGATCTATATTCATATTGGTTCAGGTTAAAAATATAATAAATGCCTCACAGTAAGTCTAAGAGTGATTACTAATAGAGTGCATTGAATCTTTCAGGAAATTTTCTCCCAAGACAAAGAAAAACTCCAACTTACTCTCACAGTACTATATGCCTAATACATGCCATATGTATAATATTTTAAACATACATTCAGTTCTAATTTCAGTCAGATAAGAATGAAGAAAAAACAAATGTCACTGATGGTTCAGATTTTGAAGCACATTCTTTTCTCTTGAAAAACAAAGTTGGGTTTTTTTTTAAATGCAATTTGTTTTTAATAGCTTCTCCTTAAGGAGCAGTTTTGACGGTAATGGGGCAAAAAGATGTGTTTTTCTGGTTGCCTATGTGCAACATCATACTATTCTGCTGTAAAGGATGAAGGAGAATTTAAACTTTGGGAAAGCTCATCTAAGTCCCTTTCACAAGATCCACCGTTAAAATCAAATACCCATTACTTTGAAGCTTCAGGAGAGTTATTTTCATTAATCTTTATGCCAGAATGCGAGGCAAAGCTGAGGTGAGAAAAAAGACAGAGAATGGAGGTGGCAATTATGTTCATAGAATAGTTAGGGTTGGAAAGGACCTCAAGATCATTTAGTTCCAACCCCCCTGCCATGGACAGGAACACCTCACACTAAACTATCTCACCCAAGGCTTCATCCAACCTGGCCTTGAACACCACCAGGGATGGAGCACTCACAACTCCCCTGAGCAACTGATTCCAGTGCCTCACCACCCTGACAGGAAAGAATTTCCTCCTTATATCCAATCTAAACTTCCCCTGTTTAAGTTTTAACCCGTTACCCCTTGTCCTGTCACTACAGTCCCTGATGAAGAGTCCCTCCCCAGCATCTCTATAGGCCCCCTTCAGATACTGGAAGGCTGCTATAAGGTCTCCACGCAGTCTTCTCTTCTCCAGGCTGAACAGCCCCAACTTCCTCAGCCTGTCTTCATACGGGAGGTGCTCCAGTCCCCTGATCATCCTCGTGGCCCTTCTCTAGACTTGTGCCAGCAGTTCCATGTCCTTTTTATGTTGAGGACACCAGAACTGCACACAATACTCCAGGTGAGGCCTCACAAGAGCAGAGTAGAGGAGCAGGATCACCTCCTTCGACCTGCTGGTCACACTCCTCTTGATGCAGCCCAGGATACGGTTGGCTTTCTGGGCTGCGAGCACACACTGAAGCCGGCTCATGTTCATTTTCTCATCAACCAACACCCCCAAGTCCTTCCTGCAGGGCTGCTCTGAATCTCTTCTCTGCCCAACCTGTAGCTGTGCCTGGGATTGCTCTGACCCAGGTGTAGGACCTTGCACTTGTCATGGTTGAACTTCATAAGGTTGGTATCAGCCCACCTCACATTATCTACAACAAGCAAGTAGCAAGTTGTGTTAAATATTCCAGTCAAAGACATCGAGGAATAAACATTATAACAGCAGAACATCCACTCTAGTTTTAGCAATTCATAGCATCTTTCAAAACAACAGTTTGGGATACAACTGAAAAGGAAGACCATAGATTCTTAAATTAACTTTAGAAATAAGCTGGTCTACACAAAGGAAAATATTTTTCTTCATTTTCTCTCTAATAGCTTTTCTTATTTTCTACTACTTGACACAGCAAGTGACCATCTTTATAATTAAGTGTAAATCAGAAACCTATGAGCTTACTCTATTTTGTTGAGGAATTCAGTCACTCACACCACAGCTCCATACATTATAGTACATTCAAATTCTGATCTGCAGATGTGCCTTTAGAAGTTTTATGCATTTGGAGAAATTCAAACAAATGCATTAGTCTGTGCAGAGCTAAAGTTTAACTACACAGCACCTGCACTTATCTCTTTAATTCCAAACTTCAGTATTTTATAAAAAAAAGTATTTGTTGAAGAAACATTTTTGAGATAACATACTCAAGATATTAATGAAATTAATTTATTTGAGAAGGATCCATTTAGGACAGGCCTTTTCTTTAAGGGTTTCCTCATCTAACCACACAAAACAATTTAATCTTTAAATTTTTGTAGTCCTCCTGCTTTTTAATTTACATACAAAAACTTATTTGCAATATTACCACACAGTTTGTAAGCACACAGCTTGGACGAGAGTTTAGAATTCTGCTAAACCATCTCTGAATACTTCCGTTTTCATACACAAAAATCATAGGTAGCACCATACCCCAACTTCTCTAACAATAGCTTGATCCCATAAGGTAATTGCTCACTGGCTTCAGTGTAGAAAAGCTCTAAGGCACCAAGGAGTAAGTGGCCAAAATTATTCCACACCTGTAGAGTTATATGATTCCTGCCTTTTTTAAGAATTGCAAAACATGGATTTATTCATCTCATTTTCGTTCCCCCTTCCCAAACGAGACAGTTTAATCGTGACCTGGCACATCACAACCAGCTGGAATTTGATGCTATTCCCAGCACTGATCAATCAGAACCTCGAAGTTAGATGGATGCATTAAGGCCCAGAAGATTTTCAAGTACAGGCTTCAGTTCGTATGGAGCTGGCAATGGTTTCGTTCCTCTGTATTGTTCAGCGATCCACAGAGAGTTCTTGCAGATGCTGAAAGTTATACTGCAGTGAAACCAAACCTTTAAAAGAGCAAAACCAGAATGCAATTGAATGAAGCTGCAAACCAGAGTGAAGACAACCTTTAGCAAGATTCTCTAAAAAGGAAAAGCAGGCTTAGTATTTTGCAATGACAGAAAACCCTCCAGAAGTGTGAGACTTTACTTCCAAAAGTCTTAATGAACCTGGACAGAAGCCTGCTTTGCACAAGCAAGTAGAATATCAGAATATTGATTGCAGTACTTCTTCACCCCTCACCCTGCCAGTTTGCAGGCGGCCAATATTGTAAGTTCTTCTGAAACATAGCTCTGCTTGCAAAAAACAATTCAAATGACCACTTACTGCAAGGGGAGCCAGTCTTTCATGCAAGTGACATACTGTAATAGGTATCTGCACTGCCCTCTACAACACTATTTTACTAGTTTGCTTACATATTAAGGTAAGGGGAAAATGGATATCCAGGTGCCATTTAGATCTATTCAAGTATTTGCTTGACTGTGCTTTTCAAGCTATCCTGACGGCATCTTCATTCGGGCTCTTGCATTGCATGTTAGGTGCTTACAGATTTAACTCTGGAAGTCACCAGTGGAATTCCGTAACTGAATTTTACACACACTATGCAATAATTAATTCTTTTCTCTCTCACACCAAGCAGAGTGTGAATTTGGTTCCTATACTGCTATTATGACTAAGAGTCTGGCACAGATCAAGGCACAGTAAACGCAGGTGCTGCGTAAGCATGAGAAAGCTTTGCCAATAAGCCTCTCTCCTGATCTACAATCGTAGACCCATCAGTTCCAGTGCTGAGGCACTGCGGAAAGACAGGTTGCCAATGTTGTCACAATGTGTGATGTTTCTCTGATGCAGTCAAATGTCCCTGAGGGAACAGGACGAATTCCATGAACTCTCTCTCACTTGCGAGTCACGCCAGAATGCACATATAAATAATAATAATTTAAAAGGCAGCTTTTCAATGCTAAAAACTACAATAACAAGAATATTTCTTTTTTCCTTCTCTGTGCTGCTCCAGAAACCAGAATGAAGCCGAACCAGAGGGAGAAGAAAGGACTTCCCTCTTCTCACACTTGTTTTTTAAACTACCCGAACAGCTTCTAGCCAGTAAGTGTACAAGAAGCTAAACCATGCATTGTCAAAAGTACAAAATCTGCACTTCAAAGAGAACACAAGCCATTAATATTAAACAATAATAATAAAGCTCCTATGCTTCAGAGAAAAGATTACAGTCCGGTCCCAGAGTCACATATGATTATGGATATTAAAAACTGGTTTCTCAAATAATCACATGGGGAACAAGCAGGCACTCCAACAGCTGTCAGTATTTTGTACCGGTCCCCTCAAGAAGAGATTAGTGTCTCACAGAAAATGCTGCATCCCACTGCTTTCACTCACACTTCAGGAAACATACTACTCCCCTCCTTTTCAATCCTAGTCCCACATGGCTTTTTACTTTAAGCTGCTGAGCAGCTTCAACATAAGTACTGTCTAAAGCGCTTCAGTTGCTCAACAGCTTCAGTTGGGTTTAAAGAGAAAATAAATATGTGAGGCAAAACCCTTGCTGAGGCTCTTGAGAAAAAGAAAATCTGTTTCACCTTGAGGAGGAATCATGAAAAGACAAAGTTTTACTTTGAGTCTCAGATGCCAAGGTATGCCAGGGAAACTCTGCTCAGCATCCTCATGACCAAATAAAATATTTCCCTTCTTACCAATCTACTTCTTGGGTCTCCCCAGGTACCTTGGGTTGAGTCTCAGTTTTGCACAATAGACAGAAAAGACACCACCTTTCTTCATTACCATGAATCTTCAGGGTGGGTTTCATAACACCACCTGTTCTGGCCTGGATGAGAACAGTTTCCAAGAGAGCAAGAGACTTTGGGAATGACACTCACCCTTGCTCAAACTCCAGCCTTTCCTTCAATGGGCAGGACAGGGCTGAGGTTGGCTATTGCAATGGCAAACCAGTGGGAAATACTGTCACTACAGGTATACTTTTTAATGGGTATATTACAAAGAGTAGAAAGTTTTTCAGCTTTCTGGGAGATTCATGCCTCAAACCTGGAGTATGGATCCAGAGCTGAAATACTGAAAACCCATACTGGCATTCTGGCCGGCTCTTCTGTATCTGATAAGGAGAGGAGGCTCACATGCACCAACAGCATCTGAACTTCACTTACACAGGTAGCTCCAGGAGGAACGCTCTCCCGTTTTACTCAGACTCTGTCATCTTAGTGCAGTGAGACAACTGGTCATTTTCAACTTTCCGTTCTTTAAGTGAAAGCATAGCTTCAGTAAACTTAAGCAAACATTCTCTCCTTGCTCCCATAATGAAGCGGCACAGAGTGGGAATAATATATAGAGGTTCAGTCACACATTGCTTTCTATACTTAGAATCGTAATTTCTATGGATTGATCCAACAGAGCAGAAAAAACAGTAAGCATTCGGACATTAAAAAAAGTCCCTACAAAGTTTTCAGTATGTTAGCATCAACTTTCATTAGCTCATATTCCCCAGAATGCCACTTCTGACCAAAAAAAATTAGAACATTAGTTGCTTGTGACATCACTAGGCAACTAAAGATGTAGTAACTATCAAAACAGAATGATAAATATCTTAGTACATCATGAGACAGAGACATAAGACTACAGAAGTTTTATTTCTGGAATATGAATTTCTTAATAAGATTTGGAGTTTGGTTCATATTTTCCAAGCAAATTCTTACCTTGTACATCACCTGACCTAGGGAGAGAAAGCAAGCAAAAGGCAGCAAGGAAAATACCCAGTGATACTGTGAAAGCTGGCAATACCGTAGATAACTTAATACAGCTAAAAAACTATTAACTGCACAGAACTAATACGTATGTGAAGTCCCACCAAAACACCGTCAAACTTGGACGTGCTTAAGGGCCAGAGGAGGAGCAAAAAGCAAGAACAAGCTATCAGCTGATTAAAAATTAAAGCCACCATTGTATAACCTACTCTGGAGAGAAGGCAGGGGCTCAACTTTTGAGAACAGTTTGAAAAGCACTTTTACTGCTAAAAATAAATAAACAACAATTGGAATTTGGAAGCAGCTAATACCCCTGTGCAACCGACAGAGAGCATGTCATCTAGGGACAAAAATATAGAAGTATTTAATTTGTATTAATATGTTTCTCTTAGTTAAGTTAAATTTTCCCTAAAGGTTTACACGGGAAAACTAGCACACAACATTCAGCTAATGAAGAGCACTCAAAACTAAGAGAGGCAAACAAGCTGGAGGTGAATCACGTTTTGAGTGCTTGTCTTGAAAATGTTTCCTTTAATCTCAGGTAAGTAGTTACTCCTCACCTTTCTTCCATGCAGCAGGCACAATCAACAAGAATGCATCTACACCAGTAGCACTGCTGCACAAGAAAGCACAGCTGCCTGGATCTGTTCTCACAGTAACAGCACTGATGCAAGGTGCCAGGATTCACTCTCTGGGGTAATTGGTTTGAATCAGGCTCTGGTTAAAGTTGTAACAAATCTATTGGCCACTGCTCAGGCACTATAAAACATGTTCCACACCACAAAACCACCAAACATTTCTGCAAAAGCCAACAGCATACAAGACCCACCAGTACAAATCACATGGATGACAAATGTTAAGCCACTGGCACTCTGCTGGAGACCAAGGTTATCAGTTATTTTGGGAGGGGAAGGTGCAGTAAAAGCATATAAATAAGGGAAGAGATGAGGGATGATCATGAAGTGTAACATTACCTTCAGTGGTTTCTACTTTATGTTATGAACTACCCTTACTCTTCAAGTACCCCTAGTAAATGAGACAGCTCCGCTGCAGGCACACATACACACAATCCCCACATGCAAGAGTTCATAGCACATCACACTGCAAACATGCCTTGCAACAAACACACTGAAGCCTTTCTAACAGCTTACTAAATATTATGCAGTTCTGCCCATTTAGCTACTAAGAACAAAGTATGTTCGAATGTGCTGTATTTCTATAGCTGTTCATGCAATGAATATACAAGTCAAATCCATCTCAAGTAAGAAAAAAAAAAACACATAAAAAAGACAGGCTGAACACCAAATCCACTTTTCAATTTAAAAAAGGAAAATTTTGTGTATTTTATTGGAAATATAACTTTACATGGTTCACAAAGCAGAGACATTTCATTGCTTCCTAGAACTCAAGCTACAGATGGACTTTAGGTGGGGAATTTTATTAACTGGTCAATTAACACAGTATTGTAAAATCTCTTTCTATTTTTGAAGTACTTTATATATCATTAATGAAACAATTTATATACTGACAGCTACAGTAAATAACTGTTAGGTGGTGTTATGTCTTTATTTTGGCCCTAAGTTGTCTTGCTTTATTATGTATGATTATACATTCACTCCAACATGAAAAGATTATTGCCTGAGACCACAGAATACCATACTGGAGGAGGTATTTCTAGAGGTTCAGTAATGCCTTTCCTTTCCACAGTACAAATACTATGTTAGTCCCACTCAGCCACTTTACAGGAGAAAAGTACAGTTCATTTTTTCCAGAGTTCCAGGACTAAGAGTTGCAAAAGACAACTTGTTGAGTGGTGAGGGATTTTCCTTGGAGAGGCAACACAGCTCTGCTCTACCTCCACCCTACCTGCAAGGAAACATGTTTCTCTACTTCTTTAAATGACAAGTGATTTTGCTTGTGGTTGGTACAGCTTTCTCAACACATTCCTTTCTTAAAGAAACTGGCTTACAAAAGAACACCCATAAGCAGAATTTAATTAACTAATTTAACTAACTTGACCTTGTGACTGCTCACACCCCTCTTTTCCTGAACTCATATTTTGCATCTTATGGCCCAAAGACAGGCTGAACACAGTCTAGTCTTTCACTCATGTTTTTCCTTCTAGGAAATGTAGCATCCACTCTTGAAATCACAGTATTTCCTTAAATTCATGAGGCCTGATTTTGATTAAGCAAAATCAGCCTCATAGTACAGGAGGTCTCCAGGGAGGAAGTAAATAGTTTCAGTTCTTTGTCCTTGTAAATTCAATTCAGATTAGGTGAGTGTGATCACAAGGAAATCTGAAAGACAGACTGCAATCCTGAGAAGGAAAATTAATTGGCAAGTTCCTTATGCATCCAGGTGGAGCAGGTCCATAATAAAGCTGTGAGACAAGAAACATTTGCATGACCAGATTACAAAGCATATCCAGAATTCCCAAGATATTTTGACAAGCTGTCTGTATGAAGGTAAGACATAAAAAGGTTATGGGTTTTTTTTTTTTTTGCTAGATTTGTTTTGTTGCTTTTTTTTTCTTGCAAGTAGGCAAGTAATTTTATTTTCTTTCACTAAAATCCCAAATGTATTTGCAGCTGCTTATATTTCACTACATTATCCTCAAAGAAAGGAGAAACCTCTATACCAGTATCTTCAGTGTTAGGTCTTCTGATTTAACTGACACTTCTTTTGCACATAGGAAGAAGTTTTGATTCACATTGTTTATGCAAAGCAGTGCCTCTGGATAGCTGAAGTTAGACTGAGGACATGAAGATGATAATTGCTTTAATGTTTATTGCTTCTTATTAATTTAGCAACAGCAAGGAGTGCAACATTTGCATTCGCTTTCAGATACTCTGTATACAGATCAAAAACCATCCCTGTACTATGCAATATGCTTTGAAATTTCACTATCAGCATAAATTGCATTTATTTCCCTAGACAGGAGAGACTGTGCCAACACATAGGGAATTCAACATGAGGCTTCAAAATTTTTATTTCCTCTACCATTAAAGTCATTGCCATAAACTTCTCCTACTCCAGACATGACCAGCATTTCTAAATTTTATCTCCACTTCCAGGTCTAACATTTCTTTTAACGTTAAGAGTTCTAATGAGATTGTCCTGAGGAATTTACAGATCGATGAAGAGAAAAAGAATGGGACCTGCTGAATACAACCACGTCATACTTCCCAATAGCATCTGCCCTTCTGTTTTGAGTTTTTTTAACCAACAAATCAAAGGAAAAAGTTTACCACTCACTCTAGAAATAATGTCAAGACACTGAAGCTACTTCTCTCTCTACTCTACTCAAACTCAAGCCATGAGGAGGTAACAACGTTAAGTATTCTAGAGCCTTTCAGGCAGCCTGGCTCAAAGAACATCCACCTGGAGAACATCCACCTCTCACAAAGCCCATTCTGCCCTCTCTGCAAAGTACACATATGTAGACTTAAACCCTTTGAATATGCACCCGAGCTCTGCAGAAATCTTCCCAGACAATATGATAACACTCTTCATTTCATCCTATTATCATAACATAATTGTTCAGATTTATAATGAATAGCGGTTGGGACTCACTCCAGGTCATTACTGCAACAAGCTTAAACCTGGAATGAGCTACCTCTGCTGGAGCAATCTTCCTCTGGAACTGGCTTGCTCCCTATGTTTACAGTACTCTAGCATCAACTCTGAACCCTGCAAGGTTTTTTTTCCCTGAAGCACACTCAACATTTAACCCATTTTTTCTGATATTTAATGTAATTTATTAAGTCAATAGGCATTTAACCTGTTTCTTGGACTTCCATGAGAGTTTAATCTGTTGTAATAAAGTATAATACAATGCAGATTAGTATTAAATCATGACAAGCAGCAAAGAAATGAGCACTCTTTTGTCTGAATGAGACAAAAAAAACAAATTTAAAATTTTTGAAGAAACTGTACCATCCTCAGAGGAAAAACATTCATGCAGCCTTTACAGACTGCACGCTCACTGTATTATCTGCTCCCACCATACCTTTTTTCCTATTAAAATTAATTATATATTCTTTTAATACCTGCTGTACACAAGCACCTCATTATAGCAAGCAATTTCTTTGGTTGCCAACTTCATTAGTGTGGGTGAGCTGTCTTCCTCACTTGCTAAATGAAGAGTATTAAAATAATGCATAAAAGAGAGAGAAAGAAGCAGGAATTAGAAACTAGACTATCTGATTCTCCTTTTACAACACAAATTTAGCATCACCTCTCTCAGTCAATCTAGCTGCTAATAAGGCAGGTTTGTATACCTGGATGCAGCAATAAAATTCAAATTGCTGCAAATACCACATAGGTTTTAGTCGCCAAAAAGTCTTTGTGGAAGTACACAGAGGGGACAAGGAATGTATATGCGTCTGTGCATGTGCACACACTTTTTAATTTCACACTAATTTGTGAAAGGGAGCATAAAGCTTACAAAGTTTGGAAGGGTTGTGCTTGAACCACCTGCCTAAAATGTCTGCACATGCATGCTCCAGCCGCCTCTGCAGGAAGGACACTTTCCCAGCCTCTTACTCCAAGATACTAAAATCCTGTTGAAAGCCTGTTTACACAATGCACATCAGAAGCTGACCAAATTAAGTTTAAGACTCAGAAGTTCAGCATCTGCTAAGCAAATATTTCCATAATCAATTCTGATATTGTTCTGGCAGAACTATTTTTCCCATCTGAAATGCAAAACTAAAACTGCTGCATGATTTAATATGGATAGCTGATGGGAAACAACAATATATTTTTAACTTGGACTTAAACTTTTTTATATTTTTTCATTTAACAGATTTTGCTTTTGTTCTCAAGATATGGCCATTATTAAGGGTGGAGGTTCTTTGGGGGGAGCAGGGGTAAGGGCTTACAAGCATGCTTGCAGATCTTTCTTTACAACAGAAAGGAACAGTTTAATCTGTGGAGTCTTGGCATCAGCAGGCCAACAGCTGTAGAAAACTAATTTCATTTGAAACCCTATAGGCAACTACTCTTACAGACTCCAAAAGCTACATCAATTTACACAAACTGTGAACAAGCTGTTGCAGACAAAGGAAACCTGCTTATACTCACAAAAGCTCAACTCATGATTCAAGTCATGCGTCAAAATGAAACAATTCAATTAATAATCCATTCAATATTTTCAGGAAAAGTTAGCATACCCAAACTTTTCAAGCAATTACTTAGCAAAGCTGTTTGAGCAAATCATGCAAAATGAAGAGAACTGCAGAAAGCTCAGACCATTGCTTAGTTCAAAACAATATTAGAATATATTACATGATAGCAAATCAGAATTTTTTTAAAAACTAACAATCAATAATGTGCTTCTATTTTTGGCATTAAAAAAAAACAACCAAACAAAAATACTATAGGTATACTGCTGCAGGAACTTGCTATAACAAGTCATAAAAAAGTCTACTAGCTTGATCTGGAGGAAGAGCAGCCTTTATTCCATCTACGGGTACCTACATTTTATGAGATATTTAAACAGATTCTGTGACCTCTAGAAATTGAAGATTGGACATTTGATTTTTTTAAGCATTGAGATTGTTAATCTGCTTACTTGAGCACGTAAAAATGAAATGTTACCAAATTACGAAGCTAGCAAGTCTTGCAGCGTTTCTACCGCATAAGTCAGTTACTTGAGAAGAAAATTACCTCAAGGGGTAACCAAATCACCACCATCTTACTGGGGAAAAAAAAGAAGGTAATGAGATTCTGAGATAATAGCAATT
The DNA here is from genome assembly GCF_037157495.1 of Lathamus discolor. Lineage (NCBI taxonomy): Eukaryota > Metazoa > Chordata > Aves > Psittaciformes > Psittacidae > Lathamus > Lathamus discolor. The sequence continues at coordinate 45,749,765 of NC_088884.1, read as the reverse complement.
ATTTTAAATACTGTACATCACCTCTGACATAAAAATATCCCTTGGTTTTCTTGAGCAATGTGGTTTAGTGTGAGGTGTCCCTGCCAATGGCAGGGGGGTTGGAACTAGATGATCTTAAGTTCCTTTCCAACCCAAACCATTTTATGATTCTGATCTAATTAAAAATGTATATTCCCAAATTTCAGAAGACAGAGTATATGCTACACAAATTCTATGTTTGTGCCTGCAATTAAAAAGACTTTAAACTAAGATGGCAAGTCAAGTAGAGAGGAAAATGGAAGCATCTACAAGACAGGAAGTGATTGGCAGGGTAGCAATAACAGCTTTGAATGACAGACCAATGGATATTTTGTATACTTACCTTCTGATAGACTAACAAGGTTTAAACTGAAAAATGTCTAAATACAATACATTGCTTACCTAAATAGTAATAGTTAATTAGTAAAAAAAAAAAAAAAAATAGATCAGCTTTTTAGTAAAGCAGATTTTCAAAACTGCCTAAGACTTGCCAAGCTTCAATACACTGAAGCTCAACACTTATATTCTGAAATGTTTTAATCTTCAAGCACCTTCCAAAGAGTTTTTTCTTAGTCCACTTATTCTGATTAAATACCTGGCAGTATAGAAGATTAATTTATAAAATGCATAGCTTGAAATGGCCATTTTTATGGTCTATTGTGCTATTATCTCATAGACCCTTGGATTCAACCAAAACCTGCACCAGCTATCGTTAGACTTTTAGTCAAATGCCTGTTTTATTGCTTATATCCAGAATACCAAGAACCAGTAGCATCAGCTTGCTATGAATATCAGATGGCAACATTAAATATCCCTAATATTTATTTTCTGCAGTCATTCAACTCGCATGGTTTTTCCTTGATTTATCTAACAGAGTCATTTACAAATCTTGATGTGTATCAGTGACTGTATTGACACACACTGACAATCACAATGGCATTACATTTTTCTCAAAAGGAGACGCTGGAAATCAAAACCCAAGAACAGATATTTTCACACGAGTACAAACATTATTCAGTCTTGGCCCTGAATAACCAATAGTAAATAGTGAGAGCATTTGATAAAAGAACAAAAAAGAAGCTAAACATTCTGATTCTGTACAGTAACAGGAAAAGGCTGATGGTGTACAGGAACTCTTAATTGTTTCCATCTATATTTCATTTTACCAAATTATATATGCTACTAAACCTCCCTATTCTGATGTTAAAGAAGGGGGAAAAAAAAATAATAATCAATGATCTAATCACTCTTCCTTCTGTCCATGCTGAGAGCAAATCTGCAAAATTATAATATGCCAGGAATAGTTTAGGCCAGGAACAGTTTAGGCCAGGAACAGTAAGGTGCAACACTCATAGAATTCAATGACGGCACTGTCATTCACAATGAGGCAGACAATAACCTGGTGCTATGAATACAAACTTTCCATTTTTCTGCCATCTGTCAATGCTTCATTTTTACCATTTGTTTTGTCTGACAGTTGACCTTGAGGCACAGACTGTTTCTATGCCATATTAGAACTTCACGGTATAAATCAGCCATAGACTAAAAGTTATTGTTGACTAAAAATGTAAAATCCATAACTAAAGCATCCTGAAGCTCCTTGTCAAGCCGCTGTAGCCAGTAGCCATGCATTGATTCATCAAACCAAGCCACGAAGCAAGAAGGAAACCTGACAGCAGCTACTTACTCATTGTCATGGGGGTGAAAAAAAAAAATAAAATTTAAACACACTTTCTTAATTAAGAATTAAAAATGGGAACTCATTTTAGAACTTCATCTTTTAGAGTGCTACTCAGAAACCTTAAGCTATTTTAATTATATTTTCCAGTGTTTCTGGTGTCCAAAGACTGGAGATATAAATTATGTGGTAGACTGTTTAGGACAGCAAAACAGTCAAAAAGCCTTCAGTAACATTGCTGATATTGAAAATTATGCTTAATAGTTGAATAGCATCTTACTCAGCCCTGTCAGCAAACCACACAGTGGTACCAACCCATTCCATCAATCTGACTTACTTAGAAGAGTTCTTTGGTCCTGTTTGTTACCATGAAATCTCTAAACTGAAGTCAATTACCCGAGTTTTCTACAGTGCACTTTTTAGAAGAATGGAATGTTTCCTATGCTTGTTTTCATCTAGGTCACTAAAGGTTGTTTCTATACCCGGACTATGGGTAGGCTTTATCCTCTCATTTTCTAAGTGCTGCCCTTCAGAGGGCCACAGCTTGCAAGGCTAATACTTCTACACCACACTTTAAAGCAAAGGTTCTAAACTAGCTCTGAGCAGGCATCCTCCACAATATGAAACATCAATCACACCAGTCAAAGATCAGGGAAGGGGCAGCTCTAATGAGACCAACAGAACATCACAGAATAGGGTAACAGGAAATTCTGCCTAGTCTCGAAGTGACCACATACTTTAACATACCCACAGAATACTGCAAATCCTCAGAGTCTACATCCCACTCCTTCAGTTTTATGAGGGTAACAAGAGCAGACATCTGCAAGCCCAAAGACCCTGACCACTCTCTATAATGGCTTGACTGATTCAGCCTCATCCACCCAAAGTGTCTCTATACCCTACTGATGAGAGGGTATAGACGTAACATCTATTTTCTTATGGTTCTTGTTGTCACAGAACACAAGTTAAGGTTACAAGAGTACATGACAAAGAAAACCAGTAAGTTTCAGGAACCAAATCCAGCAAGCACCATGAGTGCTGCAGGTAGAGCCGTTCTAAAACAGATCACTACTGAACAGAAAAGCTCTCCAGCAGCTAACTACGCTCCTTCTAAACATACCAGCTAGAGTCATCAGCTGCAAAGATTTGTATTTGCTTTTTCTTTTTCTCATCTGTTTAAACAAACAGTAGACACTCAGAAAGGAAATTATCAAACTGTAACTCCATTCGAACTTGAAGGCTGTCCAGTGCTACAGATAGACAGAAAAAAGGGAGTGGAAGAATAAAAAGCTTATTCACTCAAAAAAAAAAAAAAAAAAAAAAAAGAAAAAAGAAAGAAAGCAAGAAAACTTTTTTGCTAGAAAATTTTTTTTCCTAAAAAGTTATTATAACCAAAAGTGTTGTTCTGTTCCTATCACGTGAAGTGTCACAGACTTCTAAACTGAGTGAACTCGGAAGCACCAAAAATACTTTCAGGACATAAGACACAGCTTGTCTAAATGATCTCACGAATAGCCAAGAAGCCCATTCTTACGTTTTTTTCTTTTCTGTTTACATAAATCTTTTCAGAGATTGGTTGCTATTAGCTGTCTTGAATTCCTTTCTTGGTGTATGTATTTTAATAAAACATTTTTCATTCCATTCTGTACTAAATCAAAATCCTACAGTCAGAATTATTGAACAACTGTAAGTTTCTTGACCAGCCAAAAGCTATTAAGAACTTCCTCTAAACAACTAGCACTGAATTGCAACTACTGCAACGCAGTCACTTGCACCATTTCAACCAGTATCAGTGAAAAGATGATTTAATGTAGACAGTCTTAACTGTATTTTGGTTTGTTCTTCCCAGTGATCTAGCTTGGATATTAAAAATACCATTTATGCTTACCACCAAAAAGCCAAATGTCTTAAGTTATTAGAAGTACTTCATAATGTGATTAGCTTCTACGCAAACTTACTAAATAGTATACACTGGACTTTAAAGGAACTTCAGAATACAATTTGACGTTGAATTCTATGAAAGCCAAAATTTAAAGGATTGTATCATCTTTACACTTTAAAGTTTACTAAGTACATAAAAAAAACTTTGTTAAAAGTTCTGATCCTGCACTACAGATACCTGGAATGCAGTTTGGCTACTGAGAGCTTCCACTTCAGGACTGAATTGTAAAGAACCAGAAGCATTTTGATCCACAATGAATAGAGATGAAAAGGTATTGCTCTGAAATAACAGGAGTTCTAATGCCAAGAAAAAAATTGAACTGTTTATGCTAAATCCTTTGTTACTGTAGGCACTTTTACATACTAGCTACCATACACAACCAAGACTTCAGCATGTGCATGTGAGTTTTGTTATTTAGCTTTAATCTAAGAATAGATTTTCAACATAAGAAATGCCAAAGCTAAGATATGTACTTGCAAAAATGCCACAGCAAAAATAGCAGTCTGTCCTCACTTATCCCACAAGGAGCTTTGCAAAAACACTTTCTAAGTGAATTCTTTAATTGTTATCCTGTCAACCTTTCCTCTGGAAATATTTATTACAAATATTGTAGGCTGCATGATTGAATTTTTCTGAGTCTATTTTTCCTCCCTGATCTACATCCTGAAGGATACCTATGTCATCTAAAAGCTATTCTGGTCTCTTCCTATCCTAAAATCCCAGCTACAGGAAACTCACTTCCCTTCCACACTGGTTATTTTTCTTCCTAATAGATACAAAGACTGATCTGTGATAACACACTTAGTCACTGGGAATGGAAGGAGGGAGGAGGGAAGCAAAGTCCCTTTAAGATACTTTGAGAGATTAAAGGCAAGACTCAGGCCAGCCCAGCTGTCAAACAACTTTATGCGCAAGAAGTTTAACATTCATAACAGCCGTGGGAGACATTACTGTGGGGATCTGTTACAGGCCGCTTGATCAAGGAGAACCTATGGATGAAGCACTCTACAGACAGATAGGAAAAGCCTCACGCTCGCAGGCCCTTGTTCTCATGGGGGACTTCAACCACCCTGACATCTGTTGGAACGATGGCACTGCACGGCACAAGCAATCCAGGAGGTTCCTCGATTGTGTGGAAGACAACTTCCTTCTGCAAGTAATAGAGGAGCCGACAAGGAGAGGTGCCATGCTTGACCTTGTGCTCACCAACAGGGAAGGGCTTGTTGACAATGTGGTACTCCAGGGCAGCCTTGGATGCAGCGATCACAAGATGGTCGAATTTGAGATCCCCAGGAGAGTGAGAAGAGTGTGCAGCAAGCTCACTGCCCTGGGCTTCAAAAGAGCAGACTTTGGCCTCCTCAGGAGCCTGCTTAGTAAGGTTCCATGGGATATAGCCCTGGAGGGCAGGGGGGCCCAAGACTGTTGGTTGATATTCAAGGATTACCTGCTACAAGCTCAGGAGTGCTGCATCCCAACTAGAAGGAAGTGCAGCAGGAGGGCCAGGAGACCTCCTTGGATGGATAACAAGCTGCTGAAGAAAATTCAAGGAAAAAAGAGGCTTATAAAAAATGGAAGCAAGGACAGGCGGCCTGGGTAGAGTACAGGGATGTTGTCTGGGAAGCTAGGGACCAGGTTAGGAAGGCTAAGGCCTAGTTAGAATTAAACCTAGCCAGGGATGTTAAGGATAACAGGAAGGGATTCTACAGGTACGTAGCAAACAGACTAGGGACAAAATAGGCCCCCTGAAGAAGCTTTTGGGAGAACTGGCTACGCAGGATTTGGAGAAGGCTGAGGTTCTGAATGACTTCTTCGCCTCGGTCTTCACTGGCAAAGGCTCTGACTGCACCACCCAGGTCTTAGAAAGTAGATGCAGGGGCTGTGAGAATGAAGACCTTGGGCCCACTGTAGGAGAGGATCTGGTTCGAGACCATCTTAAAAATCTGAACATGCACAAGTCCATGGGACCTGATGGAATCCATCCGCGGGTCCTGAAGGAGCTGGCGAATGAAGTTGCTAAGCCACTGGCCATCATATTTGAAAAATCATGGCAGTCAGGTGAAGTTCATGATGACTGGAAAAAGGGAAATATAACCCCATTTTCAAGAAGGGGAAAATGGAAGACCCGGGGAAGTACAGACCAGTCAGTCTCACCTCTGTGCCTGGCAAAATCTTGGAGCACATTCTCCTGGAAGGCATGCTAAGGCACATGAAAAACAACAAGGTGCTTGGTGACAGCCAGCATGGCTTCACTAAGGGGAAATCCTGCCTGACCAATCTGGTGGCCTTCTATGATGGGGCTACAGAACTGATGGACAAGGGCAGAGCAGATGATGTCATCTACCTGGACTTGTGCAAAGCGTTCGACACTGTTCCACACGACATCCTTCTCTCTAAACTGGAGAGATATCAATTTGATGGATGGACCACTTGGTGGATAAAGAACTGGCTGGATGGCCGCACACAAAGAGTTGTGGTCAATGGCTCAATGTCCAGCTGGAGACCGGTAACGAGTGGTGTCCCTCAGGGATCGGTGCTGGGACCGGTCTTGTTTAACATCTTCGTTGCTGACATGGACAGTGGGATTGAGTGCGCCCTCAGCAAGTTTGCCGATGACACCAAGCTGTGTGGTTCGGTTGATATGCTGGAGGGAAGGGATGCCATCCAGAGGGACCTCGACACGCTTGTAAGGTGGGCTGATGCCAACCTTATGAAGTTTAACCATGCCAAGTGCAAGGTCCTACACCTGGGTCAGAGCAATCCCAGGCACAGCTACAGATTGGGCAGAGAAGAGATTCAGAGCGGCCCTGCAGAGAAGGACTTGGGGGTGTTGGTCCATGAGAAACTCAACATGAGCCGGCTTCAGTGTGCGCTTGCAGCCCAGAAAGCCAGCAGTATCCTGGGCTGCATCAAAAGAAGCGGGACCAACAGGTCGAAAGAGGTGATCCTGGCCCTCTACTCTGCTCTTGTGAGACCTCACCTGGAGTATTGTGTGCAGTTCTGGTGTCCACAACATAAAAAGGACATGGAACTGTCAGAACAAGTCCAGAGGAGGGCCACGAGGATGATCAGGGGACTGGAGCACCTCCCGTATGAAGACAGGCTGAGGAAGTTGGGGCTGTTCAGCCTGGAGAAGAGAAGGCTGTGTGGAGACCTCATAGCAGCCTTCCAGTATCTGGAGGGGGCATATAGGGATGCTGGGGAGGGACTCTTTGTCAGGGACTGTAGCAACAGGACAAGGGGTAACGGGTTAAAACTTAAACAGGGGAAGTTTAGATTGGATATAAGGAGGAAATTCTTTCCTGTTAGGGTGGTGAGGCACTGGAATCGGTTGCCCAGGGGGGCTGTGAGTGCTCCATCCCTGGTGGTGTTCAAGGCCAGGTTGGATGAAGCCTTGAGTGGGATGGTTTAGTGTGAGGTGTCCCTGCCTATGGCAGGTGTGTTGGAACTAGATGATCTTGAGGTCCTTTCCAACCCTACCTATCCTATGATTCTATCTCATTGCTACTCATTACAATCACTATACAATCTCTTATAAGAGAAAGAATATACCTGTTACATTCAGTTATGATAATGGAAATACTCAAAAATCATCAATTCCCTTGGCAAACATTAAATACTTTATCACCTTGGTGTTTCCTCTCAATTTCACCAAGGCCACGTTTTAAGTGAGGCAACATCTCCAGGATCATTCACAGCACTTACAGCTGTGAACGTATTCACTTTATGAAAAGAGCATAAAAATGCTCTTTTGCACAGGTTTATTAAGAGCCATAAATTAACTGTGACCATCACACCCAGAGATGTGTTGCATCCAGTATCATTGGCCAACGTATGACTGATATAAAATGTCAAAGGGGAAGCATTTTGCTGTGGGGCAGTTTGTCACGCTGCATGAAGCCCTAGAATGTCTGCTCAATTGCAGGGTCGCTTTTTCCTCTGCCAGGGTATCACGGTTTAAACTGAGCTACACAGCTCGTCCACTCACTCCCCCCCGCCTTTCTCCCTCTTTCTTTCTTTCACCCCCACACTGCTCCTGGAGAGATGGGGAGGAGAATCGAGAGAATGTAACTCCCACAGGTTGAGATAAGAACAGCCCAGTAACTAAGGTATAACACAAATCACTGCTGCTACCACCAATGATAATAATGACAAGGGAAATAACAAGGGAAGAGAATACGATACCACCACCAAATGAGTTCAACTCCCCTCCCCCCCCCCCCCAACAAAGAGAGCCCGTGCTCTTCCGGGTAACTCCCAGTTACACCCCAGGCATGACATGCTGTGGTATGGAATACCTCTTTGGCTAGCTTGGGTCATGTGTCCTGTCTCTGCTTCCTCCTGGCCTCCCCTCATCCCTGGCAGAGCATGAGACCCACAAACTCCTTAGCCAGAATAAACATTACTTAGCAACAACTAAAACCATTGGTGTTACCAGCTCTGTTCCCAGGCTGAAAGTCAAAACACAGCGCTGTGCCAGGTACTAAGAAGGAGAAAAACTGACTGCTACTGCTAAACCCACGACACAGGGGTAGGAGCAAAGAGCTGCAAACAGACAACGGAACATGCAGCCTGACATCACAGGCAGATGTTGCCTGTGCTGTACCTACACATGATAACTTCACCCAGCTACAAGCACCTTGGAAATTCTACATAAGAAATGACTGGCCTTTCTGACCCTGTGCATACTATTTGTAAATAATTCATTACATCCCAAATGTTTCTGCACAACACCTACACATTCCTGTTCTGCAAGGTTACAGCAGGAAGTGTAATCGGTTTTAAGCTTTCAAGAGGAAACAGTTTTATTTAAAGATGAAGAGCACTATACGTGGTTAAAGACGACTCACTCTGACTGCATCTTTGAACTTATTTTGACAGTTTTGCACCCTCTCCGAAGCATAAAAACATCACTCCCATTTCACAGATGAGGCTGGAATGAAGCCAAATTTACCATCCATTTATATTACAGGATATAATGAAACCTATTTAACCTCAGGGCTAAACAACAGCAACACATATTGAAAAGTAATATTACCACTATTTCAGTTTCAGATGGAAGACAAAAATACTGCTCACCACCTCTTCTTGAGCAGAATTCTGAACACAATAGTATCAAAAACAAGTGAATTAAACAGAGATTCTCAATAACCTAAAATTAGCTGCAAGTTGTGCCAACACTCAGTAACTTCTTACTACTGTTTCCAATGTCAGCATGTACAAAAAGAAACTTTACTTAAGAAGATCTTCTCTTGTACTGTCAATATTTCAAATATATTCAAGGTTTCTCTAAGCTGTTTATGATAAACCAGCAAGGCAGTCCATTTGAGTTTTATCCTTCTCTGCAAAAAGAAGTCACAGTATCTTTGGCTACAACCTTCATTCCTGTAGACTATGCAGAAGATTTCCTACAACAGATCTTATCTAACCTTCTTTGATGTAGCCAGAAATATGTCATTAGATGATGCACAGCACTTCTTGTTTCTACTAATTCAAGGTTACACAGTCCACAGCTTAAAGAATCAAACAGATGAAAACGTCATACATTACAACAAAGGAAAAAAACTGGTAAGTTTCTAAAACTGCTGTCTATAACCCTTTCAAATTATTATATGCTACTGCATCAAGACTATTGCCCAGACTTACAGACCAAAACGAAAAATACAGATTTTTGTTATTTCCTCTTGCCTTGTACATACAGCAAACAGCCACAAAGAACAGGGTAATTATGATGTGTATGTGTTAATATGTGAATTCAAAATGCTTATAATGAAAGCTATTGAAAACTCTTGTATATTATCATCAGCTTAGGACAAGAAGCTCTGCAGTACTTATTAGGCGGTAAAACAGGACACCAGCAAAGATGATCAATACAAATCATCTCAAAACCACTACTCTGCATCTGGTGCTGTCATTTTAGCCATTACAGGATAAAAATGGTTTTTGAATAAGCTAGCATTTCCAGCAGATTGCGTCTTTCTTAGTGACCTTCAGCTACATTATCCCCCACCCCCATCACCACTGCATATAGAAAGTGACTAACAGTGGAGCTAGAGACAAATCACACAGCACCAAAGCCGCCCCCTAAAGCCAGAATCTAGGCCAATAAATTCAACTTCAAACCCCACAGACACCTCCAAAGGCCAATATCTACCCTATTTCTGCCTCACCCGTTTCTTGATACATAATAGCATCTGCTTGATTTCACTTGTAAAAGACATACACTGAAGCATCTGAAATATGTAATTGTAGTTGTGATAATTCCCATTCTGCTATGAAGCTATATGCCAGGAAAAGACTGTTATTACTAATACACTAAATTGGTTATATGCTTTATAACCTAAATTGCACTGCTTCTAGGCTTGTGGTCTGATCTGTCCCTGGAAATGCAGTTGCTTTTTCTCCACAAGAAAAAAAGAAAAATAGTAGAATTAATGTATTTCAAAAGCAGGTAAAACAAAACAGAACTCCATTCCTAATTATATTAAGAAGAAATAGAAAGGACAGATTGTCTGAGACAAGAGAAACACTGTTTAAGATCTTGTTAAAGCAATTCTTCATGAAATGACTGTCCTGTTCTCACTGAGCAGGACCAAAGGGCAAAAATGTGCTGCTGAAAACAGTCCACAATATACAGACATAGCTGGGAGGAGTGTGCCCACACGCATTAACATATAGCTAAACCCCCCTTCCTATACACTCTTCTCAAACAGACACGTAAAACCTCAAGGCACTCGGAATATGACTACTCAGAGGTTTGTGTCAGGCTTTTTGTTTAGAGTTCCTAGAAGGCTTGGTGGTGTTTGTTTAAGGTTTTGTTTTGTTGGTTTTTGGGGGGTTGGGTTTTTTTTTTCCTCCCAATAAAGTGCTAGAGCTAAAGAGTATATATGGCAACAGTCTGACTAGAAATAAATGAGATGGGGCTTTACAATATTGCCCAGTGTTCTCTACCTGAGTCAAGACAGAAAGGAGTGATTCTGTCATTACATTTCCAAGTACACACCTATGCTTTGAAGAGCCATCTCATAGTCCATGTAAAAAGCCAGCACAGTGTGGAGTGCTGTTTGCACCAGCTCTGCCAGATTCAGTCACTGAAGAACACAAGGTGTAAATGGAATACGGAAGAAACAAAAGCCAATGAATACTCGCTTCTGATGAACTAGTTCTCACCATACACATCTCCTAATTCCCACCACTTGCGGAAACTGCATGTAATAAGGAAGGGATGTTTTGAGCCCTAGTCTGATCTATGTATATAGCCTCTGATTAGCACATCAGATAAAAAGAACAATTTGGACCCAGGAGAAGCAGAAAGAAGGTAGAAGATGGAACTGAAAGGACATAAGCACAGGTTTGGGTCAAGAGACCAACAGGGTTACCAGGTAAGAGACAAAGATAATACTGGGGAAATGAAGGCAATACTATAATAATTCATGAGCATTTTTTCCTCCAGTTCTATTCCTCACTCCCCTCCACACACACCAAAAAAAAACGTCCCACTTCTTTCCTTAATATTTTGTAGTCCTGCCAGGGAGTTGCTGTAAAAAGGTAATATCTGGGACAAATAAAATCAATCCCAACTACAAGCAGTTGAGCTGATGATTGGCTTTATCGGTTTTCAAAGATGATGCGCTGCTGAAGACATGCTGTTCAAGGACATTCCCTAGTTTTGTTTCCCTACATTTAGTTCACAGTCAGCTGGAAAACAAAATGGTCGTGTTACTGAGGTACAGCTTCACTCACGGCACCCATTTAAAACTTTGCCTTCATCTCAGCAAACATTCAATCCAAAAGCAAAGAACTACAAAAAGAGAGGGAATATATAATAATAAAATCCAGCAATACAGCTGAAGTTAAATAGTTTAAAGGTCTGGCTAAACTAGCTACTAGAAAAGTTCAGAATTCATGTCTTTTTAAGCTCCTTTTGCTCTAGAGAGTACTTTTCACCCTTTTTATTCCTAATACATATTCTTTATACTTCTACATACATAATGCACCTGGTCTGCCTGGCAAAGAGAGAAGACCAAGACAGATGAATTTTTATGCATGCAAAATTGTACTACCTCTCTTAAAAACAACATTCTGTGTGATGATGCAAGACTGCAAACTTTATAGTCTGCTCTTAAAATACCCACACAATATGTTTGTCTGTCTTAGCACGTGTACTTCGTTAAAGAGATAAACCAGCTTTGACAGCTATAGCATGTTCTGTGAATACAGCAAGGCTATATATTTTTTTATCTTGGTTCATACAAATAGCTCCGTTCAGTTACTAATTTATTCAAAACTGATGAACCCACAGGGAGTTGCAGAAACAGGAGAGCTTATTTTCCAGTCCATCAGTAAAATGAAAGTGCGATCTCTTCTATTCCACAAACAAATCTGGAGGGACACAGGTAAGCAAAATCAATTAGATCTACTTCCTTCACTACAAATATCTCCTTTGGTAAGTAGACTTTAGAGGCAAAGTTCTTATAAATGTGATTTTTTTTTTTTTTTTAGTTATTCAGTATATACAAAGCAACTGGAACTCAAAAAAAAAAAAAATTCCATCACTCATATGCATATTCATTGACTCATCAAGTATTCTAGGTTGGAAGGGACCTCTGGAGGTCATCTTGTTTATTCCTGCCTAATGCAGGGGCTTGATCTCAAAGAAAAATGAGGTTTCTCCATACCTTGACCACTCGGTTATTAAAGGCTCCAAGAACAGAGAAACCTGGGAAACTCTCTTCCAGTGCTCAACTACTCTCACTGTGGGTATTTTTTTACCTTTTATCTAATCAGAATTTCCACACTGTAAGACTGTTGCTGTCCGTTTTCACTAAACACCTCCAAGAAGATCCATCTCCTCTAAATGCCTCCTTTAGATCACTAAAGTCAGTAATCAGATCACCCTTACTCTTCTCATCTTCCAGTTGAGCAAACCCAGCTTCCTCAGCCTCCCCCTGCACTTATGCTCTTGCCTCCAGACTATCTCGACGCTCCTCTGCTGGACTTGCTTTTCTTCATAAATCCTTCTCCTCCACTGGGAAGCCCCATACTGGACACAATTCCCCAGGTGTTGAGCAAAGGGGAGCCACTGCTTTCTTTGACCTTCTGGCTGTTAATAAATAACACCGTGTGGTTGGCCTTTATTGCCTCAGGAACACAACACAATAATATCCAAAGATACTGCAACACAGCAACATTTAACCAAACCAGCCTGATAAAAGATAGGCTGAAAAAAGAATTTACGAAAAAATTGGAATTAGAAGTGTCATTTGCTGTTTTGTACATAAGTAAACATTAGAACAACAACTTTATTTTATACTGAACAGGTATATACATAGCCACTATTCAATATATAAGTTATAACCCAAAAAGAATGAAACATGCTTTACAGTCAGGTTTTTTGTTTGTTTTTGGTTTTGTGGGGTTTTTTTAAGTAATGATTTGGGCAATAAAAATAACATCTTAGAATCTTGTATTTAGATGAACACACTGTCTCCTGCACTAGATACATCCACATCTTCAAAACAGACAGAGGATTAAGCTTTCAAGGACACTGTCTAACCAGCCTTAGCAATGGCACCCCTGGAACCAGCATCCTGTTAGCCAAACAGGTTTTGCTCTGAAAGGCATCTGGCAACAGAACTGTGGTCTCCATTTATGATTCCGAAGATCAGCAATGAAGCCCTCCTGAAGAACATCACAAAAAAAGCTGAATATACTCTTACAGATCCTCAAACCACAGCCAATATAAATGTCATGAGAGAAAATATTCCTGGCAAGGTATGTCCTTACGGACTCAGAAAAGCAGCAACCATCTGCTTACTCAAAAATCAATCCCAATGAGATTAAATGAAACAGGGTAGTATTGCATCAGATCACAAGGATATCACTTAGGTGTTGTGGAAGCAGTGTTTTGCAAATGGTTAAGCTCAGGATGACTGGTGAAAAATTATGCGTTTATCACCATCAATGAGAAGTCAAGATCATCATTTAGATTACTGTCCCAGGACAGAAAGAGGATGAAGAGTGGAAAAATCCTTTAAAGTGTTCTTTTAGCAAGTATCAGAAAGCATTTCTGCCAGTTTTATAGAAAATTAGTATCTGGAAAGATAATAAAGCAGTCTGTTTACTTATCTGCAAATCACATGAATATGTACCAGTGGACTAACTTAGAGTTTGATAAAGACAATGCAACACATCAGTGATTTTCTGGAATCTCAGCACAACACAACAAACTTGTTTATCTACAATCATAATCACAATCCAATAACACTTATATTCTAAGCATTATCAGTAGGAACTAAGTGTTGTAAAATCGGAGTGTTGTGATGCAGCAACATTTATTCAGTAGCTCAGACAAAAAAGATTTACCATGTCTTTCTGACAACAAATGTTTCTAGCCCTTTTTGGGTATCGCTCATTGTACAAAAAAAACAAAAAACAACAAAAAAACCCCACTTTTCTAACCCTCAGTTGTAAATTATTTGGACATTTGGGAAGATACAACACTAGAGTACGTGACAGCTGCAAATGCTACCTTTCACTTTTTGAAAGATCTGTATTCTCTCATTCAATGCTTCTCAATTTTTATTTTTTTTTCATGGAACATGAATCATCAAGCACTGTTTCTGATCTGTGGCTGCTTCTGGCTGAAAGCACTGCTAAAATAGATATTCTAATTCTCACCTAAAATTATAAGTGATTTTAACAGACCCTTGTTTCAGAATAGAGATGAGAGGTAGTATCAGCTGAGTGTCTTTGACAACCTGCATTGTCAAGAACTAAAAACATGTCTTGTAATAAAGAGCTCTACATAAAATTATTCAGTAAAATAGTATAGGAAGCTCCCTCCTTCATATATATCATGTCTCCAACATTAATTCTTCTTTCTTTCCTCTCTTTTCCATTGCATAGTATTTGATGAGCCCCTATTCCTGTGTGATTAAAATCAAAAGCTCGTCAGCAACCACAAAGAAATGCAGTCTACTCATAAAAATAAGCAAACAAAACCCATGTTGGCTTTTGCAGCAATGCTGATTCTCATCACTACGAGATTCCCTTCATTTTCCAAAAAGACATACTGATCTTAAAACCCAGTTAAAAAAGAAGAAAATGAGACAGAAATCAGCTCAGCTGGTAACACCTGCCTTTGATTATTTCTTTCAACAATTTGTGTAGTTTGACACACATCTACTTTCCCAGTTCTTCAAAGGTTCTTATTCCTTATTCATGAGAAACACTTCAGTGAGGAAGCTGACCAGAGGTCTCCTGACCAGCCCTACCTACTACATGCCCTCTCACAGCCAGGACACATCCTGCAGGTCTACAAAGCACCTGAGTGCCCAGGGCATGAGGGGATTCCCCCAAGCACACACTGCTCTGCCCTCCCTCAGCAAAAGCTCACAGGAACCCTCACAGGAGGTCACCCACCCTTATTCTCTATAGCCAACCTGGAAGCAGCCTTCAGAGCAGCACTGGAGAAAGCCACTAAGCTTTCCAATCTACGGCTGTATGTTGCCAAAACTCAAAGGAAGTAAATGCAAATAAAATACTATTTTTTTTTTTCTTCAGTATTCAGTAGGATTACTGCATTTTGCATCACCACAGAAGTCTAGAAATAGTTTGAAGTCAAAAACTTCTAGGACACCAAGACACTGCCCAAGTGCAGAGGCAACAAAAGTACAGAAAAGTGCTGCTTTGAGAGCCTGACTCTCTTCTATGGAAACCAGCATTACAGTTGTGTTTATGTTTCGGCCATAAATAAACTGCCAATATCATTAGGACTTTTAATAGCCTGATGCAATGTGTGATTGGTTTGTAACCTGATGCACTAATTCTCCCTTACGGAGTCAGATCATGAAATCTTGCCCTACAACTCCAATGTTTGGCTTCAATTATTACTGTTAATTAATTACTTGTGCTACAGATACTCCAAATCTAACGTCAACTAAGCAGAAATTTGCTGTACTTATAAGGCAACCTAACTCCCTTACTCTCCCCTGAGAAAGCCGATGAAGCAAACATTTCAAGAGAAGTGAAGGGAAGGCAATCTGGCTCTTCACCCCTTCCCATGGCACAAGCTGGTTCTTCTCTCTGGAACAAAACCTGGAACAAAATTTGACTTTCCTGTGGAGGACAGAATGGCAGTAAGAGCCCTCAAAAGTACAACCCACCTCCTAACCTCACTTCACACCCTGTCAAGACACCTCCCTAACCACCAATGTCCCTTAGCATGGATGCAGATCTCATCCAAAACCCCAAGACTTGATTTTCAGAAAAACATTAAAGAAACAAACTCACTTCTATACTCTGTAGGAAGAAAGATGGAAAATGAGGTGGGTGGGAATGATCATAACTGCAGAAATTATGCATTAGGCAAAGTAGTGAATATTATCTGTCTTCAGCTTTCTAGGAGCCATGAATGCACAGACTGCAAGTCTTGACTGAAAAATAAAACCTGAAAAGGTAGCAAAGTACTCAAGCAGCAGTGTTGTATACACCTAGACTCTATTCTGTCCAGTAATTTAACTAATGTCTTACAAAAGGGATAACTGAGTGAAAGTTAAAAGTTTAATATACTTCAGATCATAAGACGTCCTAACATTGCTTTCTGGTGTTACACTGTGAATTTATGTAAATATATTTTGCTTTCTGATTTCACTCAGATAGCCCTTCTTGGCTTTGAAAGTGCTTCAGCTTAATATTTTCTAGCAGAACATGAAGGCAACTGCACAGTTGCCTCTCCTTTTCTTCATACACTAGCTATCCATAACATTTTTTGACATACAACCTTTTGCAGCTGGTACGCCAAGAACAGTTCTCTTGCATCTGTGCATTACCTTCTTCCAGAAAATAGCATCTGGGGACTTACAGAATGACAGAAGCTTTTCCCCTTGTGGGCTAGATTTTGGCACTAAAAAGCAAATGCTGAGCCAGACATTTCCCTTGCTAACACAAGTGCAAATTCAACCCTGCCACCCCTCAAAATAAACTTAATTTACAGCAGTGAAGCAGAATATCAGAATCAGACCTTCTATCACCAGCTAACTAGCAACCCCATGTTTAAATGTACTCAGCATCCCTACACGAATTACCTTTCCCACTTCAAATATATAAATTTGTGGCCGCTCCCACACACTCCCACTTTTACACAGTTATGAACTAATGCCACAGCAAGAGCATAACCAGCCCTACACTCTACTTTATTTGACTTGCATTGCTAAGGAATCATCTGCCTGCTTCTGTCTATGTAGGTGAGGATGAGATTTTTGGTTCACTTTTAAGGACGGACTGGCACAGCTATTTTTGTATCAAACCATAGAGCGTCTCAGCCCAGTTGTCTTAATTGAGTGTGGGCTCAAACCAATTTCTAAACAGTGTTTCAGAAAGACTTTAATTATTAATATTACTCTCATATTAGTGTCACTTTTGTATGAAAGAATGTATTTTACATATTAGCTGTCATGCCTACAGGGACTACTGTGTTACCTGCACAGGATTCCCTGCACAGATAAAACAATGAAATGTCACTCTGACTTGTTCAGAGTTGAAGAGGAAGAAGTCAGGGGAACCAACACATGCAAACACACAGCATTATGTGAAATACAGGGTGGAAGCGTGTGTACACACCACACACCCCTGAACAGAGAAGAATGGTTTCCCAGTAAAAGTTCTTTGTTATTTACTTTATTTCAACATATTTACCTGACCTGTTTCTTGTTTCCATTTTGTGCAAGAGGCTTCAAGGTAACAGAAAACAGAGAATTACAAGTATACCACAGCTATCAACAACTTGAAAAGCCTATTTCAAAGAAGCTCAAGTTAGCTGAAAGGAGGCAATGGAGGCCCTCAAGTTCAATGGCAGAGCCATACTGAAAATGAAGAACAGATTATTTTTGCCCCCTCCGATTTTATTGTAGGTCAGCATAAACTGGATTCCTTCTTCACACTTTTGATAAATACAAATTGGGGGCTAAATAAAATACTGTTCCTCACTCCTTCAGCTCATACAAAAAGTAATCCTTCCAGTGAACCACCAGTAGCTAGCAGCTACCTAGGACATACACTGAGACACACAAGGGAGAACAAAAGGAAGGATGCAATGCCATAGGGCTGCCAGTATTCCCTTTCCAGTGTTTCTTTACCAGACCACAGCTGGACACCAAACCCCTTTATTTCTAATTCTGAAAAATGATCTCTTACCTCTCAGCAAAGCACCCCCTAACTATCAGCTTCAAAGCCTTCCCAAGGGTCAGCAGGGGACAGGCTCTTTCCTGTTGAAACTATTGCCAAAATATACTAAACATGCAGAGTCAGAGGAGAGGAAGAAAAGGAAGGAAGAGAGCTCGGAGGGCTGTCTGGGAGAGCCATGTGCCTGAGGAGCTCGGTGCTTGCCCACAGGACAGCAATCTTGGCTCTAGACTGATGCTTAGTGAATAAATAATTTCACTAATCATTTTTGGTAGCTTTATTTCCAAGTAGCATTGTAGAACTAAAATCTGCATCCCAGAGCTGCAAATCCCATTATTGTTAAGATCACATTACAACTGCACAAACATTAATAAGCCTAACATAATTGCATAGTTGAATTTCTGAAATTAAGCACATATTTCACATGAAAAATTCCCATTAAAAGAGTTCAAAAGGGTTAAATAAGAAACACGTAAGATGTCAGAGACAAAGACATAGAAAAAAGTACACATTTATATATTACTGCTAGCCTTCTCCATAGCCCCAGAGTCATATCTGCACACAAAAGAAATAACATAAATGTCAACAGGCCATCTCAGGAAAGATATAAGCAGCAACACTGAATCCTAAATTCTTGTTACCTGGGTCACAAAGTACCATCATCTCTGCTGGATTTCACTGTGGATCGCATACCTTGGGACACAGAAGCCTATCTGACAGGCTCAGGTTTTCTCCGATGTCTCCCAGTGCCAGTTACTCTCACATGTTCCACACTGCTTTGCCTAAAGCCTGGAGGCATTATACCCTGTAAACAGTCATGCGCTTACTAGGCTTAGTAGCTATTCCAAAGACAACAGTGTACTTCTGTCCTTCAAAATGCACTCTGATTTCCTATCAGGTGTAAATCGCTACAAGATAAGGCTCAGAGCCGTTTCTGCCAGTTAGTGTAAGAGCCCAGGAAAACAAAGCCCATCAAAGCCTTCTTTTATATTTTAGTTTTTCTGCATGGTTGTTTTGAAATATATATAGAAATCTTTGATACTGTTCTGCGAACATTACAAAGAAAAAAAATGCTACTTATACTTTCTGCATTTATGAGAAAAACAATTCTCAACACAATGTTTCAAACGACTTAACTATTTCTGAGGATTTTACAAAAAATATTACATTTGCAGAAAGCGACCTCCATCCTAACAACATTTACTTCAAAGACACGTTCAAAGAAATTTAGGCAATAGGTGAGCATGGAGTAATCTCAGTCAAGAAATCAGGGGCACAATTTTCAAGAACTACTGATCTGCTAAAATCTGCCTTTGAAAGGCACAAAGCAAAAATAAACACGTCTATTTTGAAAGAGCACCGAACTATTAAAATGCTTTCTAATAAACAGCACATTAGAACTTCAGAGCCATACATGATGACCTGAATAGCGATTACAAGTTTGTTTTCAAAGACATATCATTAAGTACATGAATTAACTCTTTATTTTTTTTTTTTTACAGTAATAGCAAGGTAGAAATCAGATTAACTGTGTCAGACCATGAAAAAGCAGGAAAAGATTTGCTTTTTGTTATCTGAACAGGCTACAAGACCACCACCAAATGTTTCTCCCTGAGTAGAGGAGTGGCCCAGACACAATGCAATTATATAAAATAATGTGTATTTCATTCACATAGTCTCGTGTCATGCGATGGAGACTCGTAACCTTTACATGGGTAACACTTACAAACTCAAATAATATCACCACTTCAAAGCCCACAAAACGTATCCAGAAATAGCCTTTGACTCTCACCCCAGCAAAACCAGCCAGAAGTGCAGGTTTGCATCACCCATAGGAAATTCTATAACCCCTCCCTCCACTTTCCAGGCACAGGAGGATGATGATGTTTAGCAAAATCTTTCTGAACTTCCTCGTAAATGTTGCGCTCCCTTGTCGGAAACTCAGCTGTTTATTTAAACATGAGGAGAACGCTGCTGCAGCCACATCTGCATCTCCCACCCACCCACCCCAGAAAGAGGAACCAAGCTAATTACAGTTAGTTATGGACAGAAGCTGACAGCCCAGCTGCTGATAGCTGGGAACAAGAGAGATCAGGGTGAAACAACAGCATTTTAGCACATTGCCTTAGCTGACAGTTGCATATTAGTGTTATTGCATCTGCTGTTTCTACTGGAGAAATGAGGCTCATGCAAGCTCTACAGCCTTTATTTCCCTCCTGCTGTAGTCACAGGTTGAGACAGGAAAAACATCCTCCCTAGGAGGAAAACACCTTTTACTAGTGTCCCTCCTCTCTTCCTCCACCAACTCTGGAAACAATTAGCAACAAAAAAGTCAGTTCCTGCTCAGCTATCATCTCCGGTGTAGATGTGTTCTCCCTAACCTTAAATGCCAGAAGACTCTGGGAACAAACGGCTCTTTCCGGAGCTCCTCCTCTTGTCCTGCCCTCTTTAACCCACAGAAAGTAAACACTGCCCAAGGTGGCCACAGGCTATCATTTCCTACACATCAGAACAAAAACAGACCCTGGTTCAGACTCACACATCAGCAATCACCACCCTCCCACTTCTGATTCCCATAAGGCTATGTGAGCTATTATTTCTGTTGGTTTTAAATGGTGCGTATAGCACTAATCCCTTTTTTAAGCGCTAGGAAGGACCTACTGTTTCACAAGATGTGGAAGATGTCTCCACATTCCACATAGGAGTTCAAAAGACTCAGGTTACACGGTAGTAGAAAATGTCAAGTGTTCAGTCCAAACACCATTTTAAAGACAGTTTACTGACCAATATGGTGTGCCAGCCACTGAACACAAATACATGCAAGAGAATGTCTGGTATAGCAAAGACATAAATTTCTCTCTCATCTTTACTTGATCAGAATTGAATGAGGGCCAAATGGGACACCTGACAAAATCTGGAGCCAGCTCTTCAAAGAAGTGGATGCCAGGGGAGGCAGTTGGGGACAGAGTGATTGGCAAACAGGCCCCCAGCTCAAGTTACATCTGTATCATCATCCACCCCCATCCACTACCACCTGCAGCTGAGAAGACTGCTGGTTTAGGAGGGGACCTTAGCTACAAGAGGATAACCTCTGCCATTAAGGAATGTGAACTGCATAACCAGGAGGGAAGCACACAACATGACTTCTTTTTTCTCCATCAGTTGTTATGAAAAGCCAAAAATCTTCTAGCTTGAATGCTTTCAGCTGGGCATTTCTCCTGACTCTAAGTGAATCAACACTTCCTAATTCAATCTCCATTGTAGCCAGACCCTCATTATGTTGTCATTGCAAGCTCCAAAGAAAAGCACTTTAACTCAAAACAGCCAGAAAGAGCTGGAAGCACCACTAAATTAAAAAGTATCTGGGAAGTCATAACAGGGGAGAAAAAAATGGCAGTTTTCAGCTTTCATAAAATTTTTAGATACATTTTAAACAAACTAAAGCCAGATACATTCAATTTTCTTCTGGTTTTTATTTACTACCTGCGTTAAGAAGCTGCAAAGTAGAATTCCCAGCTGTTGTACACACAAAACAATTACGCCAAGCATTTTTTAATTCATTGTTTTAAGTACAAATGTTGAATAAAAGACTAAACCAAAGCAAGCTTTCTATTTTCTTAGCTCCATACTGTAAAAAGGAAAAATTTTTTCTTTTAAACTTATTCCTTTATGGACAATTACTGCAACAAATAACTGACAATTTTAAATTAAAAAAACGTATACAGGATCAAACTTATTATGCATATTTTCTCACAGATTGTATTCTTTATTATACCTCTCAAATTTTACTGCAACAAAATCAGCAAAAATCAACACTCTTGCCTTTATCAAGAAAGAAAACACTACACCTTCCTATTCAAGGCCAGGAAACATTTTATTAGCCCCAGACTTTTATTCCCGCCAGGAGAGAAGAAAAATACAGCATGCGTTAATCAGATTGTAAGCACCTCCATATTATCAAAATATCAATGCAGTCACAGCTGCCTGTTAACCAAGTTTGCAATAATTCAAATACAGAACCTAATTACAAAGGGGAGTATTATAGACCTGGTCACTCCTCATTTCGCTTGTTTAAGAGAAACAGGAAAAAACAATAATAAAAGAGGAAACAGCTCAAGTCTTCATTCAACTCTTTCTTATCATGCTAACGCTTAGATCTGAAAAGCAGAAGAAAAATACAGGAAGAATAACACTCTTCTTGATTAAGTTTTCATTTCATTTGTTCTACATTCTTTTTGCTTGAATATAATTCACCTTCTAGTATCATCATAACAAGTAGTACCATTTTGTTTCCCCCTGGTAATTTCCAGACACACATTGCCCCAGGTAGGATAAGGTACAGGGATATATAACTATACATACCCAAAGGCTCAGCATTTCATGAAAAAGTTTACTTACTAAATCAATTCTCTCCTTTAAGGTGCACCGTTTGCCAGAATACCACAGAATACACTGACCATGGGTGAGAACAGAGGTTAAGGAGAGTAAAGTCAACACAACCATCTCTTCTTAAAGTCTGGGAAAACAGAAGGACTTCACAGCCTGCTTCAGAGCTAATCCTAGTTTGGACTATTTCACACCAGTCAAAGGGAAAAAGAAACTAGGTAAATTCCAAAGTGATGAAAAGCTTAGAATCAAACAGCCCCGTCCCCTTCCAAGCAGATTAATTTCTGGATTCACAATGTTAACAGCTAGCAGAAGAGCTGCTCCTGAGAAACAATTTGGAGACTCTACAGACAAACACAAGCTATTTTTGCACTCATACATAGTGATAGAGACCACCTAGCAATGGTAAGGAGTAGCATTAACAAATAAATCACTCCTTGCAGTAACTTCATTCTTTCAAGAGATTTAAGAAGTGACTCAGTACAACAGTACAGTAACATACAAATCAAGACCAAAATCTAGATCTTGATTAAACTCGATGACCAAAACATGAAGCATAGGTGAAAGTTCTCCAATCAAAAATAAAGGTCATAGCTCCCTAATCCAAAGCAAAGGAGATGGAAATACATAGCTACTTCTCTTCATTGTTCTCAGCGTGTCTTGGAAAAATCAGTTAACCATCCATGCATACCCTTAATGTGCTTTCTCTTATTCCCAAACTCTACCAGAGAAGCATCTTAACTGGTTATGTTCCAAGCACACACCAGACAAGTTAATCAGAAGTTTTCTTACCCAGTATAAAATTAGAAGAAATAAAAGGCAGGGAAGAGAGAGAACAAATACAGAGACAGCAATGTACTCTACTCTTCCTAACTATTTTTATGCATTGGTCATTAACAGAGAAAACGCTACATTATTCTCATGTAATAATGTCAGATTCAGACAGTAAATAAAATGGTTTACATAAACAAATAGAATTTGAAGCTTGAAGATTCAGCACAGGACCTATGCAAACTGAGGGGGTAGCTACATCATCCCCCATGGGAAGTATACTGTTATCCTTTGCAGATTAGCCACTAAGGAGTGCAGCATGCTTAACTTCTGCTTTATGTTCTACTTATCCACATGATTTATATATATGACAGCTATTCATTCTTTTAATGCCTTTGATAAAAGTCTCACCTAAGAATGTTAAACCCTACATGAACCATGATGTAGTTATTCATTATGTACTTTAATGCAGTGTGTACTGCAGCAGTCAGATAAATGAGTCTACAATCATTTTTGTACGTTTTAAGTGCAGCTTTATCTGCTGATTTGCTGGCTTCCTTGATAGGAACTTCTCTAACTGTGACTAACATGTAGAGTACACAGTATCTTAAGTACTATATCCACAAGAGGAGAGATCTTACATTCACCAGTTGAAAGTCAACAGCAAAAGGCATTACTTCACAAAATGGAACAAAACATTTAACAACTTTTGAGAAGTGTTTCTTTTCCCCCTTGGGGAAGGAGAAGGAGGTAGGGAACGGAAAGTGTTTGAACCTTTACAGTCTTAAATGGCAACATTCTTAAATTTCTTGCCAAGAATTTGCTTCCCCCTACAATTTGAATATGGTATACTATACACTTTTATTTCCTGATAGCATGTTATTTCTCCTCACCAAGAACATTATTGTACTTAGGCACAATTTCCAAAGAATGACAAAGTCTACACCATACCAATGAATTCCTAGCAATGCACTTTCAGATACTTCCATACTGAACAATGGCAATATGATACACTGGCAAGGATCTATCTTGCCTATCAATGCAAATTGCTGATAAGAATTAACTTTCTTATCATTTGCAAGGGCTTATCCCCAAACATCAGAGTTTAGCAATCCCAAGATTGCTTTAAGCACATAAACCTTTGATACACCTTCTTTACTTAAAATTTACCACTTCATTTGCAAGCTACCTTTGAAGCAGTTGTGAAACTACCCATAATTTCCAAAGCTGATCCCTGTTCTTGCAGCTCAGAACAATCCACGGAAGCCTAGCTTGATGGACAGTGTGATATAAATCTCTTTGCTCAAGAACTATGCAAGGCTTCCTGTATTGAGGAGGCAAACACATTTTTTTTTCTGATTAAATCTGCATAATTACCAAGCTGTGTTCACTCAGCTCTGTAAGATATTTTGAAGGTAATTAACATTCTAAGAGATCAGGTCCTCTTTCCGAAAAGGCTGTATTCCCTAAGTTCTGAACAAAAATGGATTAGCTCCTCATGTTCAAATTGGATGCGCTACCCACTGGCATAGTACAGATGCGATTTCATATCAATCTTATATTACTGGTGGTGACAACACTGTCAAAATAGCAGAAGCCTGTAAAAACATAATAAGCAACAGATCTATGCCTAGCATTTCACAAAGCATGAATACATCAATTAACAGTCTTACAAAACAAAATTAGAAGAAAATGCTACTATTGTGCATCAAGGACACTGAGTCTTAAGTGATAAAAATGAAATTATCTCCAGGTAACTGAGCTGGCAACACAGTCCCTCTAGAAATGTCCTCTTTGGTTTTGGCCTTTAAGGACTCTTCTACACCGACAAGATTAGAAGCATACCTGGAGGTCACCTGAAAGTATGAATTAGTATTTACTGACAAGATTTTCAATTAAGCAATGTTCTTACTGAAGAAGGAACGATTCTTTAATACTAGAAACTGCTTTCACTGAAAAAGGGGTCCTGATGTCAGGTAATATAAAGGCTTTACCTATAAAGTGCCAAGAGTACTCAAGAGAGCATAGAAAATTGGGGATTTATGTGGAACAAGAAGCATAAATGGAAATCACTTAACTTGTTTATCCATGAATCCAACTCAATTACATGCTCTAAAAAAAATTTCATTATCAAATATTAAACAAAAATTTCATAGAATATTTAAAACCAGTTTTGCTGTGAGGCAAGAAATGCATTTGATTTACACATGTTAATGTAATTATGCAAATGTTGAAACTTTCATCATGTCCTGCAAATAGTCTGATTCCTTGGGGAGCTTTAGCTACTCAGTTTATTTTTAAAAGTGCTTTTCACCTCTTTATTGACTTTATTTTGTCCCACCTCTTCCGGAGGTCCCAGTCACCTCCGGGAGGCAGCAAGCAGGAATCAGGTTGCTACCTCCCCTGCTACACAAGCACACCTCTTCTGACAGCAGCGGGCACAGATTGCAGCCGTAATCAGGGATGCCTTCAGTCACCAAAAGCAAAGGCAAGGCAGGACAAAAAGCCGGAAAGGTGGTCTGGCCTCCTGATCTCTAGTTTGGTTTTCTGATGCTGTGATGAAGATGCAGAGAGCAGTCACCAACGTTTCTGACAACCTGGGCGTCCACCCAACACACATAACACAGATGCTAAAGATAAGCTGAAGCCCAGCCATGAAGTTCCAGACAGGATATGTTTGTAAGAGCATTCTTCCAGCTGTCACTATGAATGCTCAATGATAAATCAAGGATAGAAGTCACAATTATAGTCTCTGCTAATTAATTAATTATCCACATGCAGCTTCCTCCCCTTTACACCAACTGTGAAACTTAAAGGTTGAAGATACATTAAAAAGGGCATCTTTGTCTTACTCTATAACAACATGAGCATCATTAACGTCAAGTGCCCTCCTCATGCTATACACTGCAAACTTTCTTTTCCCTCACTATAGTACACAAGCATTTAAAGGACTTTGCCCATCCCCCTCTCTTCTGCAGCACACATCCTCACCTCATCTTCCCACAGCAAGAAGGCAGGGGCCTCACCACAAAATTCCCTCATTACATTTTTGCTCTCCAGGAGAGAACAGAAATGCTTTTACCTAGTAAGAGATAAAAGCCACCGTCTCTACAAGAAATCATTTCCACAAAAAAGGTCAAGTACATATGGTCATACAGTATCCTATAGTAATTCCCTTATAGGAAACCATTTCATAGTGTACTTGGAGAAAGCTAGAGCAGTGGTACACCCACCTCAGCTGCTAAACCCACTCTGTTTCCATTCCACTGTCAACAAGGATTTATGGTAAGACTTCTTATCTTGAAAGAATAATCAAATTGCTTTAGGAGCCTCAGTTTTATGTTATCACACACAATTACATGAAAGTAATGGCAAAATAGATGTTATCTAATTGGTAAAAGGATTCCTAAATCCTTTGAAGAGAGATTGTCCATAAACCATAAAATTAAGTAGGCCATGCAATTGTATAGCTACACTAACAGCAATGAAGTGGAAACAAAAAGATCACATTTACCAAGGAGATTGGTTAAATTACTAGCCAAGAGTATTAGATATGGAGTATGGTTTTAGAAACATTACTGAAGGCAATAGTATCACAGTACAGCACTGCATGTACAGCATGGCAGTGCATTTGAAAAGACTTCTCTGATGCTAGTGAGGTTCAGCTGTTTGTGGAGGGATCAGATCAAAGGCTACTAAAATTCAGGAAACCGATATACTCCAGGTGAAGAGTTATCATCATTTAAAACATTTCTCAAATGTATATTTCCAAAGTATTTTTAATGTTTCCCTTATCTTTTAGCTGAGACAACACATCTTGTAAATAGCAATGATGATATCTTTAAAAATTATTAAATTATCTCTGAATTGTTAAAAAAAAAACAACAACAAAGCAAACTATCACTAGGAGTGTTTTAGTTATCATTGCAAGCACACAGACAAAACTACTTCTTTGATGCTAAGTAAAAATCAAGAGATTGCAATAGCAACTGTGGACTAAGAACTGCATTAAATTTATGAAGATATTTTACATATGCATGAGCACAAACACATGCAGTGGCATACTGGATTTCCATCTGCATAGAACAGACTATCTGGTCCAGTAACACCATCTTTGGAAGTGGTCTTTGCATATTTACGATTTTTTTTCCTCAGGCCAGCCACGCTGCAGAATGAAAAAGAAGTGAACACACCCAACAGGCAGTTAAGCTCCAGTGAAGTTTTACTTCATCTTCTTTGAAGATGGTGTTCACTTAGGTTTCATTCCTCTTTCGAATAGTAATTCAGTGATAATGCATTCTTTCCCATGCAGCATTACTGAGGCTTGTAGCTGTTGTGATAACATATGCTGAGAAACAGCTGTGTCTCTGGCAAAGAGACTTCAGCGACAACTCACTTCACAATTTCTGATTGTTCTGATGCAATTTGATTTCTGCCACCCTGGTAGAAGAGATATGTCAGGCTTCTTATGCTGCATAGCGAAAGAAAGCCAAGCCCAATGAGATACAAGCATGCGATTGAGAGCTCTTAAGATGGGAACCTTGTCAATGAAAAAACAGTTAAGGGGCAATAAGCAGCTGCTAACCACTTCCATGAGCTGGGAACAGAAATCAGGTCGTCCCACAGAGCTCCCGGCACACCCACAGAGCTCCCGGCACACTTTCCACCACCCATCCCACTCCGCTAAAGATGTCTGTCCTGCTGTTTCAGATTTAAGATACTTTTTTTTGTCAGTCTTGAACTCTTGTCATTTACAAAATCATAACTTCCCCAACAATATTAACTGTGAGGCACAAATTCCTTTTTAATTATAGCTTAAGACTCAAATTCCTATTCCACTACTCAAAGAGAAAAGTAGCGCCACTGTGAAGGTTACTTGGTGCTTCTTACTGTCCAACTTCCTCCTTTTTTTCTCATCTAATAAGAATTTCAGAATTTATCATGCAAGTTACATGGGCTCAATTCTATTCCTAGATTTGATTATGAACCTGAGATCTAAGGAGCACTTTTAATCCAGACTCCATTTATACACCTGGCAAGATTTTGGCCCTTAAAATATTGCTGATTTCAAGAAATGCAAGTCTGAAAAACTAGAATCTTACCCTTCCGTCAAAAGGCCGGCATCCCTCCCCCTGCCTACCCACTGATCCTTTGTGTATCTTCTCTGGGGCAGTGTCTGGGGCTGTCTCAGAATGCCCCCAGGGAGGGAGAGGAAGCCGAGCTGTAAAAAAAAGCTTTGGAAAAAGCATACCCATTATATCCAACTGATTATATAGTGGCATCGCTGCATAATTGTTGCAAAAGGTTTTCTGGGTCCGCCACAACCATGAGCATTAACAATCTTATTAGCCAGATTCCATCCAAGCTTCTTTCTCCCAATCTTACAAGTATGATAATTGCCAAAGCCTCTGATATTTCCCCATGAAAAACAAATTAGGCTTTAATGCAATATGCAATCTCATTCCAACAGACTGAGGGAGATTCGCCCCTGCTTCATATTCTACAACTAATATCAAGCAACTCCTGGAAGCCAGGGGAGCCCAAGCAGATGATGCTTCCCCAGCAGTTCACATTTGCCTGCCTCCTGCTTCGTGTCAGGGATGGCAGGCGTTCAGCAACTGCACGTGTTCATTTGTGACAAAGCTATCTGTCCAACACAAGCAATGGGCTGTCTGTAACTGGTGTGATTACATTTAATAACATATCTAGGGAATCGAAAGTCTCATTACTGGTACATTTTTAATCACTGTAATTTAATTTTGAATTTTTGATTCCCAAGTCCATCAACAAATATAACAAGCTATTAATTAGGCTACAGAACCATCATTTCAGAGAAATTAAATGCAACTGTGAAACCACAATAGGTATAAACTGGCAGTCTGCACTAATCCTATATATTGGCCTTGAAGCACATTTCAGTTGATTTCTGATAAAAGCTTACCCCATTCCACTTCTAAGTCCTCCAGTATTTGAAGGCAAAAATCAAGTTCACTTTTAAGGAAGCACAGATTACAAATGGAAGGACTTTCACATTCTAGCCTTTGGCTACTAAAACTAGACTGAATTTCTGAGCAATTGCACAAGCTGCATTAGAATGAGACGAGCTGATTTCCAAAGTGTGAGTGCTAGCATTAGAATTCATTATGATTTTTTCAAGATAGGGTGGTGATTCACTTCACAAGCAAGCCCTCTTTCCTCTTTATGTTAGGCAAGGCAAATGCATAAAATTAATGTATTCACCTCCTTCCTAGTAACTAAATTAAGAGTGTAAGAAAGGATGCTCTATTTCTTTTGTCTTCTATTAAGGAAGTGCATTCCTAAGCAACTTGTGCTGCATTCTTCCAAAACAAAGAAGCCACAGTGCTGTAACAGGTTGATGTAACAGTTCATGTTCTTATAATGATCTCTGCAATCATACCATAGCTCATGCAGTAACAGAAGCAGTGACACAAAAATGAAAACCCAGGAAAACCGTTTCCCAGATGAGACCACAGTGGGAAAGCATGTATTCCTAAAGGAGAATGATGCTTTATCACATTTCCAAACAGCTTTGTAAAAAAAGCCAGGCAGAATTCGCTGTTATCCAAACAGTACTTACAGTGCATTGTATGTTTCTCATTCAAAGTGCTGTTCAAAGGGGCAGAGAGGTCCCTGGTCTGACAATAGCCCGCTACCAGGTGGAAACAATTAAGGAAGGAAGCTTTCCTCCACTGTGCAAATTATTCACTAGCAATCCCCACCAAAGCTCATGCCATGACCTAATTTAACTACATCACTTGCATCATGTCTCTCTCTTCCTGCATGCCTAGGACAAGACAACCCCATGATTTCTCCATGTGTTTACAGAACATTTTTCTTTCTTTAATTTGTCATAATTGTAGCTGGGTTTAAAACTCAGTCTGCCTTCTTCCTGCATCTGAAAGCTGAAATATGGAACATCTTTCTCTGCTGTGAGTCAGCCTAATTCAGTTTACTAGCTATATATTCATTTACATCAGCTGAAACTCTATCTCAGAGCTAATAGCAGTGGGTTTTTTTGTTTTGGTTTGTTTTTTTAACATGAAAACCAGGGCTAAGGAAGGAGGATAAAAGACACGCCATTGATTTTGTTATGACCTTTTTTTTCTAGTAATCCTGGTATTTGTATATACAATAGATCAGCAATAACACTAGCCTCTCTATCTTTCTACATGATAATCTTCCAATGAGTATTACAGGCAAAGGAATAATTTTTTTAAACAAAGGTTAACTTGATATGTTCTGTGTATTTTAGCCAGGCTACTTGGCCACCTTTGAGATCTTGGCCATCTAAACCAAGGAGCCAGTATTCACTCCTTACTAAATGATATTTCCAAGGGTTATTAATAACAGCTATGCTCAAGTTAGTGGAGAGAACCGTATCATACATGCAGAAGAAGTAAACATTTGATTTAAAATACTTAACCATTATGAATGGAGACAGAGAATGGAAGAAGTCTCTCTCATAAGAAAATTCACTGAGCCTCCACAGGAGCTGCCCATCTTTGTTCCCTCTTAGCAGTGTTCTCGTCCTGATAACCACCTTCCTTTTAAGACAACAGTTAGGCAAAATAAATCTTGCTCATACTATCAGTGTCATTCAGTAACAGGCAAGACAGCGCAGTTGCCGACAGCTTCAAAAGCAGCGTTGTGGTGCAGTCTGGCATCATTCATAATGAAAGAAAGGGTCCTTCTTGCCTCACAGAGTCACAGTTAACATGCTCTGCTGAAACATTTTAATACTGCTACATACTAATAGAATGTTTTCCATGAATCTCAAATGCTCCTGGTATTTGATACCACTCAGGACCACCTGCCCAAAAGTGCACCAAGTACAAGCACAGCAGGAAAAAATGAGCAGAATTCAGACTGCCTCCACTTAGGTTTCTTCTTTATTCAATAGAACAGCCATCGTCAAGTTTGCCAGCTTCAAAAGTAAGGGAAATATCACTTCTCCTCTCTTTCTTAAAAATAGCTGTGGCTAGACGATGAAGATGCAGCATCATGGTCTCACTGGAAATTGCTCGCTCCTGAGTCTTACACTGATGTTCTGAATTAGAATAGGGAGGAAAAGTGACCAATACTTGAATTAACACCATTTTACCATGACTGCAGATACCTGTTTGCTTCCTCCTCCTTCCCAGTGTACATAGTAAAACTGTAAGGCAAATGGCCCTTAAGCAAGTATCATAAGTAACTGTAACAGAGAGAGACCAACCACAGTCTCTATCTTGTTTCCTAAGCCCAAGGACCAAAGGAAAGAAAAGAGGATAGAAACAACACATCTCACTATGAAGAGGTAAGGTAGGAAACAAGACGGTTATGGGGCGTGGGTAATAGATCCTCCTCTTCCCAGTGAAGACCTACAATGCCGAAGGAGTAGTAAAAAGCAGCAGCAGGAAATGCAGTAGGGAGAACCCCAACACATTTAATCCTCAGTAAAGGCAGCCCAGCTTAAAGTCTGTGGAGCTCTTTATGTCACCAGAGGGGAAAAGCGTGCCTAATTACTTGCTACAATTACCAAAATCCATAAAATATGGGGTACTTTTGCCCACCCCCTTGAGAAAGAGGTTTGGGGGAAAATTTGTAATTTAGTCCCATCAAAATTATAACAGTCCTTGAATTCTACATTATCCTCAACAGTTTAACAAGGTTAGATTTGTTCTGGGATTATCAATCATTAGACTGTCACTGTCAGCCCTATAACATAATCACCACTTTATTTCCTTGGCAACAAAGGAAACTTTTAATGCAAAGAGATTTAAAGAACAGAGTGGACATTCCTCCCCAGACTGTAACCTTTTCCAGTAGAGTCTAGTTACAATACATCTGCTGAGTATCTCTTCTGAAAGGGATCTTAAAGACCAAAGAGATTATACACAATTTAAGAGCTTACAACACCACTCAGTTAAAAGTACATTACTGTGAAACCAGTAGTTCACCTCCTGGTTCTTCTGCACACCTATTCAGGAGACAAACACTGCAGAGTTACAGATAAGGTCCTTAGAAGCCAGATTTGAAACAAAGCTCAACACTAAACAAATGAAAATGTTTGTTCTGCTTACACACAGCTGTACTGGGGGAACACCCACTCTGAAGCACAGGCGCGCAATAGGTTTAGTCCGCCTGTGCATACAACTGGAACAAGTTTAAAGCTGAAATTGTGCTTAGCCTGTTGTCTTGGTAGGTAAAGCTAACAAAAAAATAAACAAATGAAGGCACACTGCAAAAGGCTGATCTTGCACACATATAGTCAACTCTTCACAAAAATATTTTAAACTAAGCAGATCCCTTCATGTGCTGCATTGTCAGTAATACTGATCAGCATCCAAAACCAAAACCACTACAAAGGAGAAATACCTGAATAAATATCAAATCTAGAAAATACCTGGAGAAGAAGGAAAAAATCATATATTGCCCTTGAAGCACTTGCCAGTAGATTTGCCTCCATTACAGCCAGCAGTGCCCAGCCTTATGAATGCAAAGACTCAGGCAAAGCTGCCTGACCAACAGCACTTTTGTGTCATTGTTCCAGGGTCATTTTCAAAACCGCAGTAAAAACCAGGGAATTACCAGTTAGGCTTTTGACAGTAAGGGACAAAAATCTGAGGAAAGCAGAAAAACACAATGCAACACAATAGAAAAATCTGGATAAACAAAGCTGTACATTATCTCCTCAAACAGGAGGAATTTAAAGGGATATAAAAATCTAACATTTGGGCAAATAGGGAATACCACAAACTGGAATGCCTGAAAGTTGCCCTGGATTAGAGGCTGTAAATCTGGAAGAGCTGCAGATCTGCCCCAGCAGAGTAAATCTTGACTAGGCTGAGCAAAGAAAGGTCAGAGGTGGATCTGATTTCAGCCTCCATCCACCACTCCCAGTCATAGTGCAACACACACTCAAAGTTACACGCACAACACGTGAAAAGCCCTTTTCAAAAACAGGAGAAAATCAACTCAAACACTGCATTTCTGTCTCCTTCTTTCCTATAATTTTTTTTTATATGAAAATGGAAAGTGGTAAAAGACTCCCATTTCCAATATATAAATCCACATTTCTGACTGCTTTAAAATAACAGAAAAAAATAGACGCATTAAGGTGTTTTTTGAATAGAAGTCCATGAGGCACACAAAGGAGTGAACAATCACAACGGGCTCTGTTTCACTCTGCTTCTTAAACACTGATAGGATGGCATTCATAACACTGCAAAAAGCACTAAGTACTAATTCTTACAGGGTGCGCTGGCAGCTCAGGTACCCCTAAGCAGGTCCCCATGCCCATGTGTGGGGTTTGGATTAGGCTGCCCAAAGTCCCCGGCAGCACCATGAATGGGGACCCTCCAGCTGCTGCCTTCGCCCACAGCTTGTCAGATCAGCACTGCCAGCATCAGGACAAAGAGAAGTACTCCAAGACCAAGTGATTGCAGAGCTTAAAGCATTTTCAGAAAGGAATTTCTGACGCCTCATGGAAGGGTCACAGCCCAGCTTACACCACCTGCATAGTAGCAAAGCCACGATCTTGACATTTTGCTAACAGCAAAAATTTAGGAAGGAATATACATTTTTAATCTCATGACTTCACAAATCTGTGCAGAAACAGACTTGTAAGTCTTTTATATGTACCCTTCAGTAGTTATGCTGGGATTATTGCTGCATGTTAGCAGTTTAGAGGGGCTGTAGGATTGCAGGGTTAATGCAAAGTTCAGCTCCTCAAAGAGGAAGTTAAAGTAATAAGGGATAACCTTTGTGCCATCCCTCTACATTTCTAGGCTTTAAAAAATGTTATTATTAAACAAAGAGGCATGGAAGCTCTCGAAAAGGCAAATGAGCAATACCTATATGCTTTAGAAGCTCTCACATACCAGGCTCAAATGCCAGAAACTACTGAATCTGCCTAGCAGAGCTGAATATTAAATCAAAAGAGAAAGTAGACTGTATAATAAAAATTGATCCATATTAATTAAGAATCAGAACATTTGGGGTTTTTTTTCCTGTAGGGGAAAAAATTCTTTTAACAGATAACCAGGTACATTTATAAAGTAGAGGCAGTTAATCCGAGCAGTATATGTTCAAAGTGCCTATCAGTATTTAGGGAATATTTTAATCCCCTGAGATGACCCTTGCCCTTCTCACTGCCAGCCTCCTCACACTGTAGATTATAGATTAAGTCATTTGCAAATCAGTCCATTGGGGATGCTCTGTAGGCAAAGAGGTGAATCAACTACAGAGCTCCCCTCCAAAGCATGGGCAGCTCACAAACCCATGCTGAAGGTAAAAATAAGAGGAAAGCTTTTAAGAGACATGTTTACTTCAAGGACAATGAGGCATCATCTGAAGGGATGCTTTTTCCACGGAGCCTGGCGAACAGCCCCCAATAACACAGGGCCAACTTGGCAGCTCTGTATTTCTGATCTTCTCGCTGACTACTTCCCAGCTCCCTCACAGACCTCTGCGGGTGACACTTTTTGCAGTAGATCACACCGCCACAGACAGGAGGTCCCAATCAAATTTAAGCATAACCCGACCTACAAACACCCACTTTCTCCTTCGAGATTTCCCAAGGAGGAATGCAGTCACAGGGGACTGCTGACAGCGTATCACTAATCAATCCACACCTCACCCACGGGGACTCCAGGGACAGGGTAGACACAGCTGATATCACTGGGATCAGCCATTGTCGGGGGGAGCATCTATCACTCATCCTTGGAAAACAAATCTCCAGTGTTCACTCAGCTGAAATAGGGCAATGTCAGGCAGGTTTCACAGGGGATGATGTTGCTCTTATCTCTATCAGCTCAGCAGGGGTCAGGGCCAGGCTTCTAGTGCCCTGCAGCTTTGCTGAAGCCAGAGAAATCAAAAGGCAACACCAACAGCTGCTGCAGGATTATCTGAGCAGAGCAGGCAGGGGAGGAAAAGCCAAGGGCCTTCAGTGAGGCTGTGATGCAGAAACCACTCTTGGGAAACCAGTGTATCCTTGGGACTGCTGTGATGATGCTACCAATCTAAAGGTGACCCTGACAATCAGAAGAACCTCATGGATTTGCCCTGCTAGCAAAGATGTCCTGGAGAGTGTACAGCAACTCATGAGCAGAATCATGATTAGCATGTTTTTACATAAGCACCACTGTTTCCTATTATTTTTCTATTTTATGCTTAAGTGTTCAAGAACTTCATGCAATATAGAAGAGACACTGTTACTGGTATTCACCAACATGAACTCCTGACACTCTTCTTTACCAAATATTTACAAAAGCTAGAGACAGCAGGTTACATGAATTATAAGAATCAGCAAAACAAAGATCAGGTTCAGAGAACAGAGTAATAACATTTAAATAATCCAACCTATCAGTAAAGCCAGCTTCCTGTAAGCCACTGTACAAGCTCCAAGTTTACACCTCCTGTGGGCTGAGGACAATCTAATTGTGAGGCAGGAAAGAACAAGCAGATACAGACAAAGCAAACAAACTATATAAATAAAATCAAAAAAACAGAAAAACAGGAGACAAAAACTTTAATATTGACATGCAAAGAAGATTAGCTGAGCTTGTATCACTTTCACAGTTCATGGTCTATGATGATGAGAAGCTGCTTTTGTTCCCAACGTTTTTTTCTGGTAAGGCTTGGGTTTTGTGTGATACTGAAAACAACAGTTCTCCTAACACTAGATGATTAGGACTGGAAGATAAAAAAGAGAAAAAAAAATTCCAAACCCAGCACACAGAAGAAAGTAATGTTAAACCAATTAAAAATGAAAAGAATTTGTAAAATACCGCTTCAAAAATATGCATAAAATTATTTACCTAGCTAAGGCTACATGCAGGTTTTAGCTAAAGGTAGAAATTTTATTCAGTAAATCAATGGATGAGCTCAACTTCAAATGTATCACTCCAAAGCCCCACACCACCACCTCAGGCAAATCCACAGACTAGATCATGGCACTGCTGACCATTCTAAGCTTAAAACCACAGTAAATATTTCTGAACATTAACTGTGGCACTTTGGTTCAATGATGTACGAAATGTAACTACCTTAAAAAAAGCACTGAATCCCCTTTTCTCCTAGAGACAGGTACATTGAAGAACCAAAATATAGTTTCCCAACAGCTTCCTGAAACACAAAGGGAAAGCTGTAAGGGCACAATTTGGATACATTACAAAAGAAAAAAAAAAGGCAATCCTTTATTAAGTACAATTAAATTTGGATTGTAATAGTCATTCCTTTAATTACAGTTGATGAAAAACATTGCACATAATTTGTGTTCCCCACACCAATGTTCCAAATACAGATTTCCATTACCTCATCAATACCCACAGCATGAAGTAATCAGAAATAAACCATGAGCAAAATCTCTAAGATTTTTATGTTCCTAAAAAAATAAGACAGCCATACCAATGTTCAGATTTATATAAGCAATGCTACTAAGTAAAATAAAAAACGGGCAGGGGTAGACATGAAGTATGTTAGTTTTGGGTGGGGTATTTGTTCCAGATTAAGAGCCTGAACAACAAGCACTTTAGGACTGGGACAGTTTCCATTTGTACAGTCTCTCAGAGAGCAAGGACCCAACTCTAGAAAGATCTGTTTCAAAACTCGTGTTATGACAATAAATCAGAAAGGATACAGTTTATACTTTTGAACCACCCATACTGCAGATAAGCCTTTTATTGACTAATTCTGGTACTGGTCTCCATCTCAGCTTTCTGGCTGAATCTGCCCTGAAGACAGAGCCACAACTCTAGCATATGCCAGAAATATCTAAATCCAAGTAACTAAGATCAACACTGAGACAAAAATACAGTGATGTTTCAGCTCAGATTCTGCAAGTACATTTAGGCCTCAGAGGAACCCAGGAGTATGCACTGACCGTATGTCAGCTATAACAACTAATGATTTCTTGCTTTTAGTCAACTGTTAGGCTGGACAGACATTGCAGTTGTCCCTCATATTTGCAGGGTCTCCAAAACTTTAGTTAAATCTCCTTGAAAACAGTATTATTGCCACTTGGACTTAAGACAGTTAAACAAAGCAAGTGATTAAATCACACTTTGAAAAGTATTAGCATTCCTGAAAGCTCACAATATATATACTTTTTTTTTTTTTTTTACTTTCAGATATAATAGGCCTTTTTATTGCCTTCTGAATATTGCTATTATATACTTACTACCTGAATAGACTTCCAAGACAACTTTCCAGGTAGCTCTTACTGGCTCACCTGTGCAAGCAGGCTGCTCCCATGCCATTTGCACTATGTTCTGCAGTTCACAGTGCAGTTCTGCACTACGCATAAAGCCTGACCTCACCATGCACAGAATATGGACATACTATAAAAAATGCTGTATCAGCTAAAGATGAACACAGGCATAGCCATTAGCACTTCTAAAACAATCCCCCATCTAAGAAAATAGTATATTAAAAAACAAAAAATGCTAGCATAAAAAAATCTGAGTATTTTCTTCCTGCTTTAGGATGAGAGAGGGAGATACCTAAACCAGCAAGTGGGAATGGAGAGATGTATTGCTATTCTGTTTTTCATGATAAATTGACAGCAGTCTAATTACATAATGCATTTCTACCAAGCTCGTGCCAGCATCAAAAGTTGGGCAACATTTAGGGAAATGTAGGAAATCTTTCAAAGCTTCATTCAACATTCCTGAAAGCATGCACCAAACATTTCAGTAAAACTCCACATTGAGCTGGTCTGACAATACATTGGTTGTGGCTGCATTTCCAGTTTCATACCATAAGCCTTGGAGGCCTGGGAGTATAATGTGTCTTTACAAATCATTTATTTTATTAAATGTAAAAATTAAGTTTCCCTTTGTCCTTTAAAATAAGACATGGCAGTAAAGAATATATAGTCCAAAAAGAAAGAAAAAAGCCTATTTACCTGGAACTAAAGATGTATGTCTTCTATAACAATAACCTAAGCAAACACAGGGAGAAGAATACTTGCTTAATTCAGAACATTTAATCTAATAATGGGGTAATAAATTAATGCCACATGCTGTGCAATGCCATGTTTGAAACTCACAGTCAATCCTCATGTGGAGAGAGATTTGAAAACTTCTTTAAAGTATTCAAAGCACAAGGCACAGCGTCACTTTCTAAGAGTTTCTATAGATTTAGAGCATCAACTATTTCTTCATATACATAGCCCTAAAAATAGTACAGTATTGTCTCTGCTGATAGTTCAGCTTGGCCTTCCATCCAAACCACTACTGCCAAAACTAGGTTAAAACTTTGTGCTTCATTAGCCACACAGCAGCCTTGGCAGGGACCAGCTCAAAGCAGCAGTGCTTCGCATTATCACCGTCTGTCCCAAACTAGGACTTAGCCTGAGGAATAGCCAAACAAGGCAGCTACAAAACCGTAGCTTCTACAGCAATCTAGTTTTTGCACAGCAACAGCTAAGCCTCTGTCTTCAGCTACATTGTTTTATCCATTTTCCTTTCCCAACCAATTTATCTCTTTTTTAGTATGTATTGTGTCTTTCTCCTTGAATGGGCCTAACCATATTAACTAAGCCATTGCTCATTTTTCCTACTTTGGTTCCAGTGTCTGTTTTTTGTATACATCTTATTGGCTTTCCATTGTAGGAAACATGAGAGAAGAAAACCACCCAGGGAGATGGAGAGAGAACAAGTTAGAAAAGCAAGCTGAAAACTCAGGAAAGACAGGAGTGAAATCCACAGAGACCTCTCTAGACAAGCTTCCCTGGTACCCTGTGACCAGATTATCAGCACAGGTTGCTTATACCCACTTACACTACTAATGGTCACCCCTTTCAGAAGTGTTGGCTGTGCTGATGGTGGTGTCATCTATCTCAGATTTCAGTGAGGCACACATCCTTGGCTTAAGCAGTTTGACCCAGCCTGGCTCGCTGCAACAGACGCAGTTGGGACCGCCAATGTCTAAGGACAATTTCTCTTTCAGAAAACACAGCAGCAGCATTCATAGGCTGAGAGTAATTTTTCTCCCGGTTTGCATACTTGGTTTGGATCTTCTGCATCACACGCACGTAAGAGCCACCAAGGGTTACATCTCATTTCACCCTGCCCTGCCTTCTGTCTTCTCCTTTCTCCAGACCTTCCTTCACTGTCACCATAACATTTAGACGGTCCTTGGACCTGCAAACACAACAGTCTCCAGCATACAGGACCACTATGCATACCATGCCTCTTTTCCATTCACTGCCTCTTTTCCATGCATTCTCTGCTTGCACCTTTCAGTCCAAAAGCTCCCTGGGGCAGAAAATCTCAAGTGCTCCTGAAAGCAGCCCAAAGTCCCACTCTGTACCCAGTGGGTTAATGTAACTGAAGTGAATGGAAATGCATCAGCATCTTAACAGACCAAAACATTTAAAAAACAACAAACACTGGTGAGGAAGTATTTGCCCCAGACATCTGTGCACACAACACCTGAGGAAAGGAGCTTTGTACCAGTGCTGAACCTCCTACTGCCTTGCTGCTTTACTTTTTTTCCGCTTGCTCACTACACCAAGTCTTCCCAGTCTATTCCTCCAGCAACAACTGGACTGCACAATCAGCAGGGTAATGGAGCTGGCATGCTCTGCTGTATTCTCCAAACACATTGGCAATATCAGTCCCCAGCTTGGACAAAAGACAAGGTTCTGCATCCACGTGTAAAGAGAGAGACAAAAGATAACAGGAAAGTTTGCAGCCTAAGTCTAACCTCATCATGGGGGTCATGTTCCTTTCATTTAAAGCCATGCACAGAGGAAAAAATAGCCTCAACAGTATGCCAAATTGAAGTAATTTAAAAGAATGAATAGTAGCTATTATTTGCTTAAGACCTCAGTGTTTCTCTCTTCAAGCAAGTTCATTGTACAACAGAGCAGGTCGATTTTAAATAAGAATTTAAGTAAGAATTAAATAAGGCTGCAGCTTCTTTTAGTATGCTACAGGTAAAACAGGTGAGCACACACAAAGGGCACCCCATATTGCTGTTTGCACATGCATTGTTGTGTAATTTGTTTCCACAGGGACAAAGGACTATCAGGCTGCCATAAGACTTCATGCTAATCGCTCGTGTGTGTGTGTTATGAAATGTAAATTAGGACTCCCTCAAAAACCTGGAAAATTCCACTTATCTAAATCTCAGAGGACTAAGAGGGCAGTCATTCAAATAATATTTCTTGCCAAGAAATGTGAAACTAGGCTCTGCAAAGATGTTCTGGACAAAGAGAAAGATCTATTAGCGTATATGACAGTTGTTTTGCTGCACATGCAGCTCCAAATCAAATTTGCAAACCAGTGAAACATCTGGAGAGGAGAGCCTCAGATGGTTAGAACTGTCACAGTTATGGTAATACCCACAGTGTTTCTTTACCAAGCGTGATAAGAAATTAAGTGATTAATATACATGATGATTACAACAGTTGACATAATTATCAAATACTGCAGGACTGCTGTAACTGGGGGGAGAAGGCTAGCCTGTAATTTCTATTTTACCTCCCCCATCCAAAAGAAAGCATCTACTGCTACTAAGTTCTTCTGAATATTGAAACATAATAATGATACTAATTCCTTATATGCATTTGTGCCAAAATATATAAAATAAAAATATATTACAAGAACAAGCATAGCCCATAAAGATTTTCACTGCTTCATTATTTAGGACCAACCAAGCATTTTATGAATTGTAGTTATTTATGATGTTTTATATACTCCGTGTTTGTTTATGCCCAAAAGGTTCATGTACTTCCTCAATGTGGCTCTCCATCACGCAACAGCAAGACAGGTCAGACTTCAAATTGCACCGCAAGGGTCTTATTTTCGTATCCTTGCAGGCCCTCTATCCTGCAAACACTTAGCCATGTGTTTAACTTTATGTATACAAGTAGTCTCACTGAACTCATTCATGAAATTCTAGCCTTATTTAAATTGCCACAGCTTTTACCATTGACTCCGGTTGGACCCAGATTTCATCTAATGGGACTATTTACATCTGAAAAGCTGAACACATGCCCAAGTGTTTGTAAAAATGAAGACTTAGCAGCAAAGCCAAGACATACACTGCCATTTTATCTCTTACCGTCTTGTTACACCACCTACAGAATGATTTGCTTTTATCTTGACTTTAACCAAGTTAGAACACAATAAACAGATCATCAGTAAAGCAGATTATTAGGTTATATTTTTCCTCCCTTTTGGATATTACTAACCAGGCTATTCATACTCTCTAATCTGCTAATTTTTTCCATTCCAATAAGCATGAAATAGTTGATGCTTCATCATCTAGGCACAAACACTGATTTTGCTTAGCTGGAGAGTTCATTTGTACTACGAAAAAGAATAAATTTCATGCAGGTACAAAAGACATACAGAATAACAGATTAGTGATTAGTA
This sequence comes from Lathamus discolor, assembly GCF_037157495.1. Taxonomy (NCBI): domain Eukaryota; kingdom Metazoa; phylum Chordata; class Aves; order Psittaciformes; family Psittacidae; genus Lathamus; species Lathamus discolor. The sequence goes on along the minus strand of NC_088884.1, from coordinate 45,708,400 downwards.
AACCACAGTTTTCTTTCTTTAATTACAACAGCAGCAATATTCAACCAATCTAAACTGAATTCAATTAAATCAAGGTTTAGTCAGTTCCTGAAGCAATAGCTGAAATATAATCTCTGTGCTTGCTTCCTCATTTAGTTTTAACATGGTTAGTGTAAGGTGATCCAAGCACCTAACTTCTAACCTTCAGCAGGAAGAAAAAAAGAAAACTCAGAAATTGCAAAGTCAACAGAGATCCTTTGCTACAGAAAGTAAAACTGTGGAAGCTCCTGCTGTACAGAAATTCTAAAAAGCTACTAAACAAACACAAGGACCAACCTGAATTTTCTGATTACCATACTGCTTACTGTATTTATGAGCTTAGAAACTCCTGAGGGCATAATCTGATACTAATTTAATCACTCTGCTGGAAGATCCACTGATTGCAGGGTCCATCTCTTCACCCCCTCCATGACCTGCATTGCTGGTACACACAAGAGAGCAGGCAAATATAGATAAGATGGAAAATTATGTCTGTTATTATATATGCAATTAAATATACATATTAAATGCAACCACCTTGTTATGAACAGGGTTCTTTTGCATTTTACAATACAAAATACAGCATGATAAGCAATACTCCTCGAGCAGTTTATTCTACAAGTGTGCTCATTTACTCTTGGCAAAGCACTAACTGGTCTCATTTCAGGTTCATGCTAAGAATTACCACCATATCTGATCTTCCTTAACAGGGCTGTGCTCTGCTACCGCACAGATTTTGTATAGGATTTTAGTTCATGAAAAATGAGGATGGAAAACAAATACTCTCCACTCACTAACCACTTATAGCAGCATATATAGTGAAAATTTTCATAGCGCACACACGAATGTTTCCCCACAATTTCTTATCTTGACAGAGGTATGCAAAATAAAGTGCTCTCAATGCCCTTGCTGAAGAAAAACATTCAGCCATCACTCCCACTGTGCTACACAATGAACAGATGCCCCTGCACCCTTGCCCACACTAATATCCCGTTCAGTTTATACTTTTAAGAATTGTTTAAATTACGCTAGACCAGAAGGAAATGAAATTTCAAGCTGATTTTTATCCCATCCATTATTGAAAATTCTCATCTACATCATTTAGATTTTTCCTTGAATATTTACAGAAAGAACAAGGCATAGGCATTAATATTTCTTATTCTTTTCCATACTTACACTTACCTGTGTCTTAGTTCTTTATTTTCATGCTTTAAAGTAATTTTACTTATTCAGAAAACCATACCATAATGTTAGGATTCAGTAGTAAGAAAATGAGTTTTAAATATTTTTGCTGTAAAATAAGCTCATACAGTTTTTCACATCATTAACAATTAGCATAGTGTGAACATAAACTGAAACTCTCTGCCTATAATAAGCTACAGAACAGGGAGTCTCAACAAAATCTACAAATTTCAGTCTGAGGGATGTTCAGAACAAGCCAAGCACAGAGCCAAGTTGGTAGATTTAAATATCGCACACGGCATGTGATCTCTGGAAACTGCACATAACAGGGTGGATCCTAGCTTCAAGCTGCATCTAAGCCTTTCAAGATACATACATCATACTTATCACCATGGTACCTGCAGTCCTGTACTATCCAATTTTCCTCCTTAGACAAGATTCTTTCTCCAACACTATTCCCAAGGAGCCCAGAGATCTACAGCTGCATAAAGAGCAGCAAACCTTCTCTTTTCCTGCAACACCTGCTGATCTCCATACATACCAAGTTAAAAGCTCAGAATCACAGTAGATTGAGCACTTAGCTTTGCGTCAGATGGACATACAGGTCCACTACACTACAGGTATTCCTATACAGCCAACAATTTTTTCAAGAGAGAAAAATTCCAAATATTAATACTATTATAAGCTAAAAGATTGCATATGCCGCACACAACCAAGTGAAAGCCAATATTCTTTAAGGCCTTTCTTCTTTCTGGGATCCTTTCCTCACCTCATCAGACACTCTCCCAGTCCCTATATAAGAAGTTCTTTAATTGTTTTCAGAAAGGACTGCATACATGGATTACAACTGGAATATTTAGGGGAAAACAAAAATAAAGAGTGAGCTGTCCCCTAGAGAAGTTTCCTGCAATATCTCTCCCAGGTTTAACTGTACCTCAAGAGATCAGTTTTGTTTACTTATAAACATCAACTTTTTATTAATATCCTTACATTAGTTTCTTTGTCAAGAGCTAGAAGCTCTAAATTCCAGAGGACCCACTAGCTTCCTGCTCCCTGGATATTCAATCCTTCCTTTTGCTTTTAACCCTGTATCAGCCAGGCATAAAGCTTCAAGTACCAAAGTCCATCAAAAACCAGGGTAATTCAGGGTTCTGCTTTGAAAACATACAAAGCTGCTCATTCAACATTAATTGAAACAGAATTAGTGAGTCTTTGTTTTATTAAAATAAAGAAGTACACTGCTACAGCATAAGACTCAAGAGAAACCACGGCCAACCTGCCCTGGCTAAACAGCATCTATACATCTAGGAATTCTATGGAAAGGGGTGAGTATATAAAGTATCTTCCATTAAACTTCCCTTCTTTAAGCCCAAGCCATCATTTTAAAATCGCAAGATACCTTTATCAGGGCTCAAGCCATGCTGCACCAACACCACGCTGCCACAGACCTACTAAAGATCCTGTTTTGGCTGCCAAGAGTTTGCATTTCTGGAAGGAACAATGACAAAGGAAGTAGCAGCAGTAAGAGATGTAATAACTTGCATGGTGGCTTGGGGCACATACATACACACAGTCCCAGGCCCACTCGGGTGGAGGCAGCTTTCATCTCGGACTCCACCTGCCAGCGATGCTCCATGAGCTACATCCCCACAACCATCTCCGTAACACTAGCTGAAGCTATGCAGTGCTGGAGCAGATGTCATTTCAGATGCCAGGAAGAGCATGAATATGACTGGCAGCAAACAGCAGCATAGATGGTATTCCAGGGTGATCCAGCTTGGGTTTTGCTTTTTTAGCATGATGACAGCAACATGAGGAACCATCTTCGTTGTGGCCTTTCCTTATACTTAAGTCTTCCATCTGCTAAAACTATGCACCTTGAGAAATCTCCAAAAGTGTGATGTTCATTAAAGAGAAATACTAACATTTTTAACAAGCCAAGTTATTTACATAAAAAAGATGAGTAATGTACTGTGAAATGGAATAGAATGTACAGCTACATCTTTTCACACAAATAGAAAATTTATTCCACTATATTGGTGTTACAAAGAACCTATAAAGAACTCTTTGGGCTACAAAATGAAAGCTGCTACATACAAAATTGCTATTTTATTTGATTAAATTTTTTTATCATTCTCTTTAGTACTTTTTCTTTCAGCAAGCTTTATTTATACAGCCATACAGCATTTAATTTTTATTTATTTTTTTTTATGGAAAACATGATTTTTTTTACCTGGAACCTTAATCCAGATCAAAGCGCTTTTTAAAAGCCCAAGTTTTCTTCTGCTTCAATTACAAAAAAGTAAAAGATCAGAAGTTTAATTACAAGTAATAAATTAAAAAACTGTAAACTTTCTTCTGCATGTAACGATTATTTTGTAAGACCAATACTCCTTGTCCTCCTAAAAAAAAAAAAAAAAAAAAAACTTTTGAAGTTTCCTCAAGTACAACTGAAATTATTTGAAGAAAATGAAGCACATACACTGAAGATTCATGGCATTTATTAAAAGAAAATTCTTGTTATAATTCAAGATTTTGCAACATGGAAATACACAGATAGATGCGTACCATACCTAGAAGTACCTTCCCAGGAACTTTCAGGAGTTGGGAGGCAGCATGGAAGGCCAAAGGAAGAATGGCAGAATGGGAGCAACTTTACCAGAGATTCACAAACCAAACTTCCAAGCAAAGCTTCACAAATTATTTCAGTTGCCCAAGATGATTCACTGATGAAATAACGTTGACAACAAGGACAGTCAGGCCAACGCAGAGAGGCTTAATCCAAGACATAAATTTTAGTTTTATCTAGAGGGCTGATGTACAACACACAAAATAAGGCTGAAGATCCTGCCTCACTTCTGAGCCCAATTTCTTTATCTTCTTATTAAAGTGATTAAAACAATCAACATTGTTGCTACATTAAGCAGTCAAATCAAATACAGTATCAAGTAATAAAGGAGGCATGATAGTACCTTCATCTTCACAAATCTGTTGGACATGAGAGGATATGACAAGGCACAATGTTCCTTCAAATATCTCTTTCTTTGAAAAGAAAAAAGTAAATGTCTATTTTTAAAAAGCATATGAAGCATAAAAAGAGTGTATACCAGAAGGCTCATAGCCTACAGAACAACAGCTACAAGTGGATTCTTCCACCCACAGAGTCAAACTCAAGGCAGCATGGGCTCCTTCCACTTTGGTAAGAAAAATACCCAGTGCTATTTGAGGTTAGAAAAGCTACTCTAATGGCCAGAGGCAACTGTCATCTTAATTTCCAACTGGACCTAATCCTTTTCCCAGTAGTAGCCCACTACGAGTCCACTCAAATAAAGGAGCCAACCAAATATAACTGATCCTGACCCAGGAATGTTGTCAGGCTGTAAAACGAAACCAAGAACACTCCCATGTTAGTATCGTGCTTACAATATCACATAAAGGCTAAAAGGACCAACATGATCAACCTGCAGAAGAGAACGAACATAGTACTACACTGCCTTGAAGGCACAGACACTGTGTGCTTTAAAAAGCAGATTTTTAAGTGTAGCGCTTAATGTGCTGCTTTGCACATTAAACAGTGAGATCCTCCTGTGCCTTCTCAAAAGCCCACCATCAAAAACATTCTGAAAATGCTGAAATCAAACCACACACGCACAAAAGACTCGAAGACACCAAAGTCCCAGAAGCGACTGATTTTTGGAGGGTTTCATCATTTCAAGGTTTCACGTTAGAGACGTGGAACAAATCAGTCATTTGCAGAAAATAAATTTATCCTGGATTAGGAGTTCTAGGCCTCCCCATGCTACCTCCAAAGATGCTGACCTATTATTTTATAATGCAGTGACCTGCATCTCTCAAAGTGACTACTAAAAGCCTGTCAAATAGACAGACATGCATATATAAATAACTTCAATTGCACAATCACGTCCTCACTTACAGCATTTAGAGCAGCTTGAATTCCAAGTGTGCTAAAGCACACCTCAGGGAAACACTCCAGCCTGGAAGGCAAGCAGCACAGGAATCACCATGAGACACATGGGTCCAAAACAGAGACCAGCCATACACTGAATATTTAGCGGTTAAATGACAATGGAGAAGATCACCTCTGCCTACCTCCTAGAGGCAGCTTCAGTACACAGATGATTGTCTCATCATGAAGTCTTTCATCTCCTGTTGGAATTTGAATGAAGTCATGGGGCTTGGTTTTTGTGATACTCCACGATAAGGGGTTTGGCTGACCCCTATGTACATACAGGTTTATTTTCCTGGTACCAGAGTTAGGTCTTCAGGATCTTTATAATGCTCAACATTCTATGCCCTTGGGATTTTTTTCCACAGAGTAATTCCATCACCTTAAAAGCACTGCAGACAAACTTACAGAAACTATTTCCAGTGGAAGAGTATTTCTTAGCGCTTTACTCATACACAGGAACTCATGAGTGCTGCGTTTTTATCAAAGTAAATAACGATTACCAGCTTCAACAGTTACTGGGCAGAACCTAAGAGCTATTTTAAACAGCATCAAGTGAGAAATATTCCCATGTAGAAGTTGGAGGCTAATGCTGTAAAGGCACTCCTGCTGCTCCAGGATGTTAGAAGCCTACGCACTTATCAGCCAGGCACTGCTGCTTATAGAGTATCTGATTTACAGAGCCATCCAACTCCAAGCTACATTCCCTTGCATCAGAGGGAGAGAAAATTCTCAGTAAAGCAATTAAGAAGTGAAGTCACACTTACCAAGAGCAAGTAGCCAAGCAATTGGAAATTCTATCTACAGAAGTTAAATGCTGTCTCTAAGTTGGGACTGCAGACAAACACTTGCAGTATATACATACATATACATACATATATATATATACACATATATATATATACCTTTTATTTAGGTGTTTGAGAGGGTTCAAAGACTAGTTTCACACCAGAAAGGTACCCTACGCATAGGGCACAGGTCATTCTTCAGCAATGATGGGGACCAGCACACTGGAGCATGATTCCTGGGCCCAGCACAGGTTATTAATTGTTACATGTAAAAAGCCAGAGCGGTAGGAAGAGAAGACAGGACAGAGATCTAGGAACAGTTTAGGGTGCTGCTGGGTGGGTTTGTTTCCATGACAATCTTGGTTACTGAAAAGTGACCCTGCTTCAAGAGTTCAAGTACTTTTTTTGGGATTTAAGTATGCCAGGCACTGGCAAAGTCTTTACAGTGGTAGTTCTGCTACCAATTGCTATCTTGTTCCTCTGAACCAATAATGGACTAGCTGACTAAAGCACATAGATGTTAAAATCATACAATTTCTCATTAGCAAAATAGCCCAGAGTAATGCTAAGTTCAGAAAAACCCAACCCATCTGAATACTAAATTCAGAAAAAAACCCTGTCCTTCTTTGAATCACAGGTCAGAGGTCAGGGTGGGGTTTTTTGGGTCTACTGACAGGCTGGTGAATAATAGGGGATGCCACAGACTAGTCCAGTCATCTAGCAGTAATGGTTTGTACCATCATGTGGAAAATCCTCATTCAATTACCTGTCAGTCTCTGGCTTCATGGGCCAGCTGGGACAAGGAGCACTGCTAAGGCCAATGTGCTTAACTCCTAGAGAGAAGGAAGTGCTCTGAGGCAGTCAACTGTGACCCTCCACAAATAAATTAAGGAGCCTTTGTGGCAGACTAATGGGAAATCTGTCCTGCTCTCTGCTGCAAGACAGATGCCAAACAAACGTTTGGCCTCAAGTTTTAGGCATACAACAAAAAATCCACTATTCTGTTTACTACGGAGATGTATATAGCATAGACATCTATGTGTGTTTTGAGAGGCTATCCTGATTTTAACAGGTTTTTAAGCATGGATATGAGATATTTGAATAAACCACTTGAAAGAAAATATCAAAAGAATTAAGATATAAAAGACAAAATGGCTTACACTGAAAGTATAATTTTCTCTTAAAACAGCAATTAAAAAGAATTAAGAGACAAAGGAAAGAAGGGATAGGAAGACAGTAAATGAGCATTATTTACCTCCAACTGAAACCTTTCACTATTCTCAAAAATTCCCATGAAGCCAGAGAAGAAAGGCTACCACAGTAATTCATAGTAAGGAACACAAGTATTCAAGTATTCCTGCTATTTGAGAAAGCCACTTTTACTTTCTCACCATTTTGAAGCTTAACAAAGCCAGGAACAGCTAGGGGTGGCAAAGCATCTGATCATATCAACTAGCCATCCCTGCTTAAAGAGGCTGGGTGGCAAAGTTTCATCAGCTTGACCTGGTCTGATTTACTGGTTTCCCTTGAAGTGAAAAAGAGATTGACAGATTACTTGATCCTCGTCTGCTGCCCTGGTGATACAGCATGCTTCTTTGTTGCACAATAAACTGTCATATACAAAGAGCAGCAACCTTGTGCTAGGCTGAAGCATCCTCCAAAGACACAGCCAAAGCGCCTTTGAAGATGCCTGTTACGAGACATTCACAGGCCCGCAAGATATTTCAACTGTCCTGAAGTAACAGTAGAGTCAACATGTTAAGGAATATTTAGGGTGCAATTCCAAAAAACAAATTTCCTCTGGCTCTTTGAGTTTTATTCAGCAATGGGCTAGCCTTTGTGGAAAAATGGTTTAGCATGGAGTTCTGCAGAGAGAGAAACTTGGAAAGAAATTACAGGATTTATACCCTTCTCCCTCTTATTGGAGAGGGGCCAACTGTGCAAGCAATAACACAAATATCTCAAGTCTAAAGGACTATCCTGAGACTACAGGAATACAGCTCAAGAACCTGATCTAGAAGAAGTAAAATGAAATCCTACTGCCACCCTGATTTAAACAACCTGCTCACAGAACAATCTCCCACTTTAAAAGAAAAAAAAAAAAGGAAAAAAAATCCTAGAAGCCAACAACGAGGGAAGGGCAAACTTCCAGATGAGAGAGGCAGAGGAGCCCTAATTCATCACTCTTGCAGCTATCAGATAGTTAAATTGAGATGAGAGACTTCTGAGCCTTTCGAGAAACTTTCACTCTGGCAAACACAAAGGTTTCAGAAGTGCAGCTGGAATACATATGGGAGATGCTGGAGAAAGTGGATCATATGAATTTAACTCCATTGTGTGCTGGATGAACTTCCTGCAGATGAGGCGCATCCTGTCGGTGACTCAGGGAGACTCTCCATCTGCTAACAGTCATGAATTTATGCCCAGAACCAGCTACCAGAAGTGACATGGTTTAGTGCTATATATGCACAAGAATCTTAAAATAAAGCCTACAGGGACATAATTTCTTTTCTGCTTCCAAAAAGTTCTATACTACAGCATTTCCACTGAGGAAAAAAAAAAAAAAAAAAAGAAACAAAACCTCTATCCTGATGAAACTAAGATTTCACATTTTGATCACAGTCTTTCCTTCAGCACAACCTTTTATGCAGCAACACTTTTAGAATCAATAGCCAAAAATATTTTTAGATTATTTAAAAACAGAACTGGTATCATATTAACAGAACACTGCTGTGCCAGGTTCACCCCATTAGATAACCAGTTACTGGTTCACTTGGTTGATACGACAATACAATACCTGAAAACTACATGGTCCCAGTTACTCAGTCATCTTCTCTGTGTTATGCTGTTCTTTACCAACATGTTAAAGTCCCCAATTCACAAACAAATTATCTTTACGGTAGTTTGAAATTAGCATGCAGAAGCCACAACAGGAATGACAAAGAGAAGACACCACAGAGAAAGCTACAAGTCCCCATCTCCCCACTTTTTCCAACCACCAGCCTCACTACTGTAATTCAGACGACTGCAGACAACTGCAAACTGAAGCTACTATAAGCTACTGGAGAGGTGTACTTGGAGCTGAAGAATTGAAACTAGATGACAAAAAGGGGCCATAAAAAATTTGCAGATATAAATTAATAATCAAATATATGCACACAACAAGGAGACAGATGGCAAGCAATTTTCCCCAGTGTATTTATACTTGTTCTTCTAGTGCACGTAACTGGGTCACTTGCTAGATTAAATCTCATGTGGCAGACCCAACAGAGGTACTGTTGAATGCGTATGGGATCAGCCTGTTTTTAAATGATGCAAGTCTGACACTACAGGGTAAAGGCATTTATTAGGATTTCTTCAACACAGCTTGCAATATTACCGTGTAACTTAGAAACAAGTCTGCTGGAGATTTTCTACAATCAGCAAGGCTGCCCCATTCAGGCCTGCTAAATAAAATGCAGCACAAGCTAGAGAAAGTTGAACAGTGCTAGCAAGTCTCACGGAACAGTCCTTACAGATATTAGACAAATACATATATATCTTCCAGAGCACCGATTTCATCAATGTGCCACAGAGAAAATACATCACTCAAGGTTAAAGATTCCTACTAATTCTCTCCTTAAAATATGCCTTGCTTCTGACATTTGGGAAAAGAAAGGAACACCTCAATGGATTAGTTGCTTTTAACATATTCTCTTTAGCAACACATGACCTCAGATACGCAGAGCACTAAATCTTCCACACCCCAGCTACAAACTGGCAGTGACCAGTCTTATTTAGCAGAGGTCACACGAAAGACTACAACTTCAGTGCATGGCACCCACAGGTCAAATTGCCTACTTTTGGGGGGGGATATTAAGTGGCAGGGAAAAATAATTACGCAGACGTGTAAGCCTAATTGAAGCAATGGGTTTCCCTCCTGTAATGCTGGTAGGTATTAGCATAAACACAAAATGCTTGTGCAGAGATTAGCCCCCCTTAATCTGGGAAAAACCTGTATTTAATGCAGTGCAACAAGGAAAATCTTCAATATATCCACAGGAATAGAAACTCCGTTTCTCCCTATACCCTGTTATCAGTTCCAAGATTATTTTACTCAGCAATAAATAAATCTTTATTAACAAGTCATGTGAGCTCCCTGTGACATTAAAGCAACATCTAAATATTCCCCCCCATCCCCTTTCCACATTCATCTCTTCTTTTGGATTACTGCATCCAGCTTCAAATAAGAACTAAGCAAAAATAGGGAATAAATATATTTATTGTTCCTAGATGAACGAGGAGGATATGAGTTGGGGGGGGGGAGGGGAATTTCTACCTAATAATCCTCACATGTATCAAGGAAATACCACAGCTGTCTGAGAATTACAGTAGCAGGGAACAGTGGAAAAAGATTGTGTTTTCTAGGTCTAGAGAAAAAGAAAACCAACACAATAAAGCAGCATTTCTTCTTTACACTGGCTCTCAGGTTTAGAGGCTGCCACTTTTATTCAAAGTAATCAATAAGTCAATTGATCAAAAAGATCACATGTTTGCACTGATTATGTGCATGCCATGTATCTGTCTAGCCTGGAACAAGTAAGGCAGACTAATGATGAAAAGTAAGAATGTATACATTTTCTTATTCAAGTTCCTCAGGCTTTAAATTCATTCAATTTCAGTTTAATTGGGTGAAGGGCGGGAAATAAAATATTGAATCCTTTGATACAGAGTCATAAAGCCATGGCTACAAGCAAGTTTGTTATATCACTGTCCATACAGTCCTTGGTCCGGTGCCGTGCTGCTGCTAAAATATTAAGTTTTACCATTGGGAAATTGATTTTGTTATAAGAAGTTTTTATGATGCCACTTAATCTTACCTAACCTACATAAAAAAAAAAAATACAGAAAGCAATTACAGACATCCTTTATACAGTAAGCTTGATCATTATATTAAAAAAAAGAACAGTCTGATGTAATTTCAATATAATGGCAAAGGAAGCAGGAAAAGCTATGGCAATATGCTGCCTTCCTGAAACAAAACATTGCAGGTTCCTAGCTTAAATGCACAGTCTTGATTCACTTAAAGTTAGTACCATGATCCATCTCCTACATGGAGGGCTGTGTCCTACAGCTCCAGCATCAACCTCCTTTTCTAGTGTTACATTTCAAGCCAGCTCCTGCAGGGCAGTAAGATTCTGTGATTACAGTTGAAAGAACACTTTGGGTCTGAGAGTCTGCCTCTTTGAATAGATAACCCTTTCTAGTTCAACAATTACTAGCATGCAACAGCCATTTCTGCTTTGCCCCTTCCAGTGCTGTAGTTGAAAAACATCCTAATTAGATGACCCTGCACACAGAAGTGCCATTAACTGGCTTTCAGAGCACTCCAGTGAATGCCTAAATCTTAGCTGTGATGATAAGTACTTTATTTAGTTAGGAGGTAAACACATAAAGCACTATTTTAGAACACCTCTTATAGTCTGGGATAAGTACTAGCAAAGATAGTGCATGGTTCTTTTCCACTCTTCCCAAGATGACACTCAGATATCACTGGGTTTTACCGGCACTGGAGCACACTCAGGTGAGATCAAGATTAACCTTGACCTTCACATCAGTAACACAAAGTAGTTCGAACTGGCCTGCAGCACAGGCTTATAAGCATGTCCTTAAACAACCCAGTTTTCCCTAAATATTGCAACATAGGCTACTTAGGGTTATGTAAATATTCCACAACTCCTGCAGTTCTTAACTACAACGAGCGTTTAAAATAGTGTCAGTGCGTCAAAGTATTCACTACCGGCTATTGATCCCACTCAGACCTTGCATTTCAGGACAATGGCAGATATTTTTTCTTTTACTGTTTGTGAATGAAGCTTTGAAATGCTAAAATAGGTTTAAGAAAAATCATTGTAGATAATTGGAAGACTAACAAAAACCTCAAAACACTTAACTGCTTCACAAGTCTTCGAGCGTATGTAAATGACCTGAAGCCTGAATCGCCACATTCTGCAGCCGACACTGTTCCCAGCCGGAGACCTAGAGCACGACTAACACTTGGCATTTACTTCCAGCATTAATAGGCTTAATAGTAGCAACCCTCGAAAACAAAGGGGGCTTGGAGGGTGACGGCATTCTGGAAGCGGTAACAGATCCTTAAACACGGCAGGTGCACCAAAATACAGCTTAAGGAAGGAAAATTCCAAGTTTAGTAACTAATTGTCTCCAGGACAGGCAGGTTATTTCCCAAGGTAAATGCCTAATCAAAGACATAACTGACCCTTTAGCATTCCACCAGCGCGCCGGGAAGTTCAGCTCATCCAGCAACATTTTCCCGCTCAGATGCATCCCTGACAACCCCCCAACGCCCCTACCTCCTCCCCTTCCCCATGCTTCCTCGCGTTCCTCCTCTCACAAGCGAGGCTCCAAGGCACCAACCCCTTTTGACAGCCGCTCGGGGAGTTAGCCGGTACTGCAAACAAGAGCGGTGAAGCTGGGCCCCCTTACAGTTCACATACAGTGGGACTCAAGAACTCCCCGCCACGATATCCCCCCTCCCCGCAAGCAGCGGGACGGCCGGTTGCCGCCACCGGGGAGGATCCGAGCCGGGTTGTCTCGGCAGCCGGTGAAGCTGCCCGGCAGCCAGCTCGCCACCCCGGAGGGGGGAGGCTGGTGAATAGCTGTCGAAGTCAATCCGCGCTCACTTTTGGATGGGTTAATTCCAACGGAGCATGAATCACTCCAGGACGGTTAATAAGTTTAGTCAGGCACCCTGTTCTCCCTAATTCATTTTAATTATGCATCTGTTTTAATTGTGATAAGATTAAGTCACCGGAAAAGGCACAGATCGGACTCTCCCCCGACTGCTGCTGAATGCAGGTACATCCAGGCAAGGAGCAGGTAGAGAGCCCACCCCAGCCCAGTCCGGCTGCTCCCCTGCCCACCGGCGGAGGGGCTGCGGTCCCCGAGGCCGTCCGGAGAAGCCCGACAGCGAACAGCAACTTCGCCCCGCCGAGGCCGAGCGCCCCGGTGCCACCGCCCGTGTGGGAGCAGCCCGGGACACGCTAAATCAAAGCAACCGGTCCCGTCCCACTGGGAAGGAAGAGCTGGAGGAAACCGAGCCCGCAAGGGACCTGTCACAGTCCCGGCGCCGCCGCGGCCACCCGGAGCCGAGGAACGGCCGGGACCCTCCAGCATCGCCCTCGGTGCCCCGAGTGGGGCGGCCGCCGCCCCGCTCCCGGCAGGTGGGCAGCCCCCATCCACCCGCCCGGCCCCGCCGCTCCCCGCCCTACCTGTCATCGTAGCAGAAGTCGGCGCCCAGGGTGTTGAGGTACAGGGCGAGCCCCAGGGCGCTGCTCAACAACTCCGCGATCATCTCTCCGCCTGCCGCCGCAGCCGCCGCGCTCGCACCGGGGCAGCCCCCTGCCCGGCCTCCCGCGCCAGTCCTGCCGCGCCTGACCCTCGCTCCCCCAGCACCGCGGGGAGCCGCTCCACCGGCGGCCGCAGCCTGACGGCGTCCCCCCGCGCCTCCGCCGCCCCCTACCCCATGGCAGCGGGGCGGGCAGGGGACAGAGCGCAGAGCGGCTGGGCTAAGAGCGGCTGGGCTCAGTGGAGCGCAGCGGCAGCTGCCGCCCTCCCCCAGCGCCGCCTCGGTAGTGCCGCTGCTCCGGCTGCCGCCCGCTCCGGCCCGCGACCCCTCGCTACCGAGCCGGGCGCCGCCGCCGAGGCTCTGGGAGCGCCCGCGTGGGGAGCCCGGGGCTCCCACCGCGCCTGCGTGCGGGCCCGCCCCGTGCCCGCCCCTCCGCCCCGGCCCGCCTGTCGGCCCGCCCCGCGCCCTGTGCAGCGCTGGGCCCGCACCCGGGCCCGTACCCGGCCGCGCGCACCCTCAGTGGCGCTGGCACTGGCACTGGCACTGGCACTGGCACTGGTACGGCGTCGTCAGGGGCGGTGGCACAGGCTGGTCCGTGCGCTGCGTCGGGCTTGTCCCGCTGCTGCCGCTGGCTTGGCACAGGCCTGTTCTTCAAGGGGGGTTCTTTCTTCTCTTCCCTTTCTCCTTTTTCCTTTTTTTTTTTTTTTTTTATCTCACTTCTTTCTGTCTGCTTTCTGTCGGTTTTCTTTCTTTTCAGTTTCTCTTTATTTCAGTTTTTCTTTCTTTTCCTCTTTTATTCCTGTTCCCCCTTCCTCTTCCCTTTACCATCTTTATTTTCCTCCTTTTCCTGTTACTATTTTCCCCCCTTTTCGTCATTTTCCTTTACTTCCCAGCATTATGTCAGATGGAATCTCGTTATTAGGAAAGAGAGGGCAGGTTACTGGGTCCGTGATGCCAAAGCAGTGGCCCCATGCTCTCCCTTGCCCTGAGCCTGGTACTTCTCTCACTGTCTATGTGGACATCCGTGGGGAGCTCTTAGCTCAGCTTCCAGTCAAGCAAAACCACAGAAACCTGGCAGGGGGGTGGCTGAAAACAAACACACTCCACGGCAAGGAGCGCTGCAGACTGGCTCCCTCAGGGCAGCCCCACAACAGGGCGGGGGGGGCACAGCCTACGACTGGTGCTGTGAGTGGGACAAAAAAATGGCCCGGGCAAGCAACCAAGCTATGGGAAATAAGGCACTGAAAGCATCTTCAGTAATTCATGGGATACCAAGGCATGAAGTTATGGAAAGGGTTTGGGTCCATCAAGCTGATTGTTTCCTTTTTTAAGAGAGTTTTATAAATGTTGCCTCCATGTACTGCTAGCCAGCCCTTTATATAACTGTTTCCTCATGATTTCCATCAAGTGGCACACCATGCTGTCGCAGAAGAATGGGAGTCTGTGCATCAAGCTGTGTCTAATAAATTGAGGAGCTTTTAACAAGCTTTCTTTCTCCCCTATGTGATTATTTAATGCTGTTCTTTGCAACCTCAAAATATATTAAGTGCATTAAGACCTCTTTCAAGCAATGCTTAAAGTGCTCCTGTGAAGTCTGCCCCAAGTGTCACAATTGTCTCAGCTGCTTTTACTTAGATTCAGGAGGGGTGTTATCACCATCGGTGGCAGTAATTGCAGACATGGGGGGAGGGTGTGTTTTGTTCAGAATATTAAAGCTTTGAGGGGCCTTATTGAACCCATTAGCAGATCACATTGATCTGGCATTAAAATTTCCAGCCTGAAGCGCAGAGCACAGTAACCTAGATTTCAGAGGATTGGTACGCTTTGTCAGAAGAATTTATTTTTGAACACCAATTCTCAATGTGTTTCTGGACCTACTGCCAAGATCCCAGTCATCATGACTTAGTCCTTCTTGCTGCGGAGGGATTGCTGAGGTTCCAGCACTAGATTTGCACAGCTCCTTGCTTGGAATATCCTAATAAACGCTGCATAAAAAGCAGTAGAATTACTGCTGAGTCACGGTGGCAGAAGTGTCATCTTCTCCATAAAAAGCATATGGGTTTTTTCTTCAAAGGGGCAGGATTACTGACTGGGGGAGATGAGGGCTGGCAGAAAAGCTTTTAG
This sequence comes from Lathamus discolor, assembly GCF_037157495.1. Taxonomy (NCBI): domain Eukaryota; kingdom Metazoa; phylum Chordata; class Aves; order Psittaciformes; family Psittacidae; genus Lathamus; species Lathamus discolor. The sequence continues at coordinate 45,692,973 of NC_088884.1, read as the reverse complement.
AAGCAAAACAGATCCACCAGTTTAACAAAGCCTGATGCTGGTTAATAAAACTGAATGCCAAAAAAGGGAAGGATGAATTGTGGAGAGCACCTAATCCCCTGGACATCCCCAGTACTCCAGGGCGGCTGGAAGTAGCATTAGTGCTCCACCAGCCTGTCCGAGTGGATTTAGATGCACTCAGAAGAGTCCACAAAGTCTGCATCATACAGAAACGTTTCTCTGTATGTAACCAAAGGATAAGTGTTAACCCAACAGTGAGAGCTTTCTCTGATGGAGAAAACCTGCTTTGTAGAAAGCCATAGATAGCAATGTGTGCATGTACCACCCCACCTGTCAGATCTGGGACCCCGGATGCCAGGCCAAGCTGGGGGCAGCAGATGAAAAGAGTTGACACAGAAAGCTGGGGACAGGTTCAACATAAAAATGATTGTCCTTGTCAAGCAAGCAGCACCTCAGGAGAAAATGAGGGTAAAAAAATCGAAGCATAATGCAGAAATTCCTTCTCTTCCTCAGTTAATTAAAAGTAATAAATACACTGGAGGTATGAACAGCATTATACCTCACCATTTCATCCGGAGATATCAGATAACATCCTGAGTCATAGAAGATTTACAGTGTGATGTATCGTAATCACAACGTATCTAAAAAGATAATTTAGAAGTTCAGATGTGTCACTAAGCAGACAGTTCCAAAATAACCTTCCCTGCCAGAAAGTCATTATCACAGACTCTGGTATCAAGGAAAAGGGAAGAGGTGGAGGGTTGTAACAACACATAATAATAGCAGTAATTGTAACGATAACTAGCGTAATGCAGTCATAACAGCTGATATGCTGTGTATAGCTTAGTAGACAAATTCACATAGTATATTGCAAATATGGCAATCAAAAGCAATCTGTTTTAATACCAGTCTGGAAATTTCTTCATTAAAGACCTTATAGACTCTGAGTCGCTGTGCTACAATACACTTCACCTAAACTGTGTCTGGAAGATTAAGTTGTGGCACAGCATGTAGAAATACATGTCTGTCACAGTGACAGATTTGGTTAACTGGTCACTGACTATGAGACCTTAAATGTCAGGGTAATGCATGTGGTGCAGATCCCTCAACAGATTAGATTAGACACTTCAATTTCTATACACTGGGCTCATTTTCTGGAGCTTGTAGAAAATATTTGTGCCAACTTCCTCAAAGCATCTGAGAAGAGAAAAGCAGACCCTCTGAAAGCTGCTGGAATTTTTTATTAAAATGAGGTAACTGGGTATTAAATGTTACTATAAGAATAATCAAATGGGATTTATTTTTTTATTTTTTTCCGGTACTTACGCTCAGATACCATCAAATAGATGTCGTAACACAATATGCATAATTTTGAACAACCTAAATTACATCCAAAGATGTGGATGAGCCTCAGAAATGTAAACGTTGGTGCATTTCAAAACACCCACACTGTTGCTATTGTGAGCAGTCAAGGATAAGCTGGTGTTATTTAACAAGGCAATCAAGTTAGCTGAACATGAACCAGTGACCTCACTTTATCAGAAGTGGAGAAAGTGGGAAGAAAAGAATGTTTTGGCCAAGTGCCTCGTTCAGAATTACTCACTGATTTGTGGAGGTAAAGTTGTTTGATTTTGTGGACAAACATCCAAGCTGTTGTTTTCCCATCATGCTGGCAAGATCATATTAATTCTCAAAGAGACCAGTATTTCTGCTTTCTCTAAGAAATTACTCTTTGCTTTTCTTTTGCTAGTGCTATGAGAATAATAACATAAGCAATGACAAACAAAGTAAAAATAAGGTGCAACTGCAACAGTGAAATCTCATGGAAATCTGCATAAAATAGGTCAGTAAAAACTACACACATGCAGAAAAAACAAGTACACACAGGGCTTGGGTCAGTACTTGGAAGAGATTTTAGCTGAACACATTTTCTAAGGAAGTACATTTTCAGGAGGCACCAGTTCCTAGTTTAGATCAGTCAGTGGAGCTAGAGTATTGCTGCAGAGGGAGAGAGAGAGAGAAAGAGGAAAAAAAGAGAAAAAGTACATTTTAGCTTGACCTTGTCTACTTATGAAATTATGCAGACTCTCTTTAGGAAGAAGAAACATAAGAGCAAGAGTACCTGCGCAACTCACAGGTGGCATATCTCAAGGAAGATGATTGCTCCAAGTGGCTGTGATTAAAAAAGAGAACACATTTTAGGGAAAAATTTGGGACTAGAACCTAAATCCATGGAGGGACTTCAATATCTCATTCTTCAGAAAATTCTTCTATGCCTTAGAGGAAGATGCCAGTGCAGTTTTTGTGTTCCCTTAACATCAGACAACCTGAAGTTTCAAAGTAGCTGATTCTACAGAGTTAAAAGTCCCTATGCATTTGGATTGTCTCTTGATGTTTTCAGAACCACCCAAAAAAGACACTGTTGTGCCACTTAAAGCTTTAGCATATCCTGAAGCTATGTCATAATTACCAAAACAAGCCTTTTCTTGCCTCTCAGTGCTTATGGGACCTGAGACAGGAGCATGCAAAACAACACATAGATGATTCTCCTTCAGCTGGGGCCTGAACCAAGGACTCAGCAGACACAGAGTACCTTTGCCTAATCTGGAGAATGGATTTGAGCTGCAATGTCATAACTCTGAAGTTACTGCACCAACGTCAGACAGTCTGACAGAATGCTTTCATATCCAGATTATTCTGTTTAAATACAATATTCATTTATTCATTGTATGCAAGAGTAATTGCTCCTACACTGGCAATTAGGACAGAGTGTATGTGCAATCTGGAATCAGATGACTGCTCCAAATCAGGAAGGAAAATGCAGATTGTGAACCTGGACAGCTCTGGTAAAGAGCTTTAAAATATAAGGCATTTGTAATGAGGGCTAAGGAAGCTCCCTCCCAGGTGATTATTTTTATGAAAACAAACTAATTTATATAGTCATCTGCTTCCAGAATATGTTCACTGATAAAAACTGTAAGGAAAAGGGGGTAGCTCCTTGCAGCTAAATTCCTGAATAAGAGCTAACATATATTTCCACCATTTTTTGCAAAGTTATTGGTTTAATGTCCTGTTATAGTCAAGAAGAAAATGTTCAGATAAGGTTCTGCTCCCCTGTGATTAAAAAAACCCCTCCAGATATTAAATGGGAAAACTGGGATTTTTTGTCTTACCCAGTACTCCAGCTGTCTCCACAGTAGACTTGCTCTCTCCTGTCAATTCCGTCTTCAGATGCCTGAGCATTCCCATTTAGGAATGCCTACTAAACTAACTGTGTTCTCTTCACTCATGTGCAGCAGGAAACGATGCATCTGAAATCCTGGAAGGATGCTCCAGTTTTCCATACTGTACCAATTGCTAATTAATTTGCTCTGTGATACTGTTGACTCATTTACTGATTTCTGGTGGTATGCTCATTACTGCTTGAAGTAAAAGAGCAATGGCACACCAAAAGGTACATTTTAGTATCTTCTGAAGTTTCAAGGATTGTTTTCTTTATGTTACTCCATTCTAAACTAATCCTAGTCTGCCTTACGTATTTATCTTCCTTGACCTTTGAGATAGCTCAAAGTAAGATCAAAAAGAGTTTTTAATCCTTCTTGCTCAGAATAAGTTGACAGTGTAAATTTACTAATTGCAGATATGTCAACTTGTCATCTCCCAGAACATGAGTCTCTTTACTGCTTGTTTTCTCCTGCTTCACAAAAATAGCAATATACCAGTTTTCTTTTTTTTTTTTTTTTGGTAGTTCCTTTCATCAAAACAGCTCTAAGAAATACACATTCATAGAAGATGGCTCTGGAAGTAAGTTAGAATTAACCTCATTTTACACAGGTGGAAATCAAGACAACTACCATGTTCGTTTATGCAGGTCATATAGGAACTTTATGGTGGAAGAGCAATCTATCTGAGATCCCAGCCTCGATTCCCAGTCATTCACTTGCTATCATCATGAGATCATCCTTCCTTTAACAGTAACTGCTATTTCCTTAGACAAAATACAATGGAATTATCCCAGGGATTAATTTGGCCTAAAATGCTAATTCTGAGAAAAGTCCTTCTTGACAGATGGATGCCTGCAACATAACTAAGAAGCCTGGATTTTGTGCAGGTGGAGGATAGGGAGTATGAGTGGTATATCATATCCTGCCTCTCATCATTTCTTGGCAGAAGCATTGTCCAGTAGATGGAAAAGCTTCATCAACAGCTGAAAATCTGTTTCTTGTCATCTCCTTCCCATAGAAAGAAACGAGTCATCATGCTGTCCATCAGTCCTCTGCTTTTCAGGGCACTGGCATTTCCTCTCTGATGCAGATGTTAAAAGACAGTTTTTTAGTCTAGCACTGTCTACTTCTACTTCGTTTGTCCTTCAAGTGTACAACCTGGGATATAGGCTGTGAAAATTGGACAAAAAAATGTTACGTCTCTGTAGCAGCAACATCAGACCTTTGTCCCATGGCAGAGCAAAACCAGCCAAAGATACGAGTGTAATTTCCACGTCATTCCCTGCAGATTTTGTACGGAATAACCTAATTTACTTCTTTACTTCAGTATAATCCTGGCTTCCTGCTGCACAAGCATGAAGTAAAGCCAGGAAAACTATGATTACTCTTATTTTAGAGAGAACATGTCAACATTACCAAAACATATCTAACACCAGCACAAACACAATTCTCAAGAGTTAAATAAACAAGGGAAAATTATTATAAGAAGTAAACCTTTGAATCCCACTAAACAGAGTCAGTTTGATTTTTCATTATAATTTTGGAACTAAATGATGTTTTGTACTGCAATGTAGACAAGTCCAGAGAGGATAGTCAAGGAGTTCTAGGTTCTTAATGAACAATAAAGCAGAAAGAGCAACCAAATTAGCAGGAACTAAATTGTTTCTTTGCCTCTGCTTGCTTAGTTTGAGAAATATCTTGTCTGTATACATGAAATCTTGACTCAAAATCTCAGATGGCCACTGTCTCCATACTTTATAATTAACACATGTCAGCAATAAAGTCACATTAAATTTAATTTTGAATGGATTAAAGACATTACTATTTTGATTTAGAGCTAAGGCAATTGCTTCTTTTATTTGCAAATATGGAAAAATACAAAACATGAACTGTTTGAGGGGTTTTTTTTGTACACGAGGTTTGTAGTAGAGGTTTAATCAGTTCAGTGGAGCATTCACAGCTTTTATCTGACTGTATAAAAGTGACTCAGGATATGCAGGTGACCCAGATTTCTCCCCTGCTGTGTCACACAGATAGATACAGAACTGTATACTTTCTGGCATCCCTGAGTCAATTCGTTTGCTACAGGATGTTACATATAGATGCTGTATCCCATTTACATTGGTATATGCCATAGGATGCAATAAAGTGAAGGTTATAATCTCCAGTGTACACACCAAAAATAAAATTCTTTGGAGACCCTACTCAGGCACTTTTTTCTTGCATGTACCCTGGCACAGGGCAGAGAACTCCATGTGTTTTGCCAAGTAGCAGCATTAGAATTTATTTAATCTTTCCTTATTTTTTTTCCCTAGTAGTGTTTGCTTACTTTGTTTGCTTGGGAAAATATGCCTAACTCTAGCTCCCGTAAACCTTACCATCACCAAGCTAGCCCATTTAATCCTTGTGCACTAGTAACAGCAAACCTGAACTTTAATCAGTCTCTAGTGACCTTTAGGAGAATTTTGCATCATGAGATTGTTTTTCATTATAATTTCTAGATAAAGTTGGTAAAAAGAATGTTGTGCTTTCCATTTCCATTAGGAATTTTTGGAAACAAAGGTGTCCTAGTGAATACATCTCATGGAAAATACTTTCTGTGTTGAAGCTTTCATTTGGTTTCCTGAATCTGCTAACAAGTGAAAGATGCAGCCTGCTCTGTCAGCAAAAGGATTTTCCCATATGCTAGCTACCATGTGGTTAAAACCATATTTTCTAGCCTAGGTACATTGTCCAAGATTTTGGATCACATTTGCAGCTGGTATAGCTTGTCATAGCTTCAGCAGAACTGTCACAGTTTCTATTATCTTGGGTCTATTCCTCAATACTTAATACAGAGGGAGGCATGAAAAGAGATAAACAGGTCTAGGGAATGTTGACATTTAAAATTCCTTCCTACCCTATTTTGCACAAGAAAGAGCATTACATTTGGCTATGTAAATAGATCCCAGATTTTAAAATAGCCAGGTTCTTTTCTGCCTCAAGGAGAAAGAAAGATATAAACCAGAATTATTGGCTTTCTGTAATATTTTATATTCAATTTTCTCTTGTTACGTTCATGCCATGTAATTGTGTGCACATGTGTACATGCATGGTCCTTGTTGTACAGGGTTACAGCCAGATTCTTGTCCATGTGCCAGTGCTCTACCGGGGGTTTGGGGAGTTGCTGTGCACTCTCCTTTATTCTGTGTACAACAATGAATACTCTTCCTATATCTGCCAAATGCATGGTCTGATCCCATTGATATCCATTTGGCATGAGACTGTTATTCACTAACCCTTCACCACAGCTATTAATCACATGCACATGCAAAGTGCTGTTTGCAAGGGATGGGTTCCCATGTCTGCTTTGTTATCTCATTTTATTAAAGGCTCTAATACCCCTGTTCTGGCCTACTATTCCTCATCAGTCCGTCACTGAAAAACATATCCCCGAGTGATTCTGGGCTCTCCACCCCATTCCCAGTACCCACAACATATGGATCTGTCCAAAGTGTAGGGCATATTCCAACTGTTTCCAGGAAACTGCCTTTTCCATTACCTCAAGAGTTACCCACTTTTCCTGGACTCACCCTCAACACTCTACTGTTGTATGTTGCAGCTTTGGAGAAAGCCATCCATTTTGAACATATAACTGACTGCAAATTCTTCATTCTTTGTCTGGCTTGCTCTGAGAGACTCACTTGCCTAATTTGGACCAATCTGGACAGTTTTCATTAGCAGCAGCAGACAGTAGTTGGCTGACATGTTCCTGCGACACAATCATCTATGTGTACAAATAACCCACAAAAAACCCACAAAGTACTTTTTTTTTCCCCCTTGGTCACAGCTGAAATCAGATAAGAAAAAGTTTCTTTATTTGCAATTCCAACACTTCTTAAACAAAAATTTCCCTTTAACTTTGAAAGAGGCCTGACAAAAGTTACTCATGAATACTGCCAGATAAGCACTGCCCCAGGGCTACACAGAGCAGCACCAGCCAGGCAAAAGAGCTACCAAAGAAGACTCAAAAAAATGTTGGTAGCAACCCAAGAGCTTTATCAGCCAAAGGGAACTTAAGTCATGAGCCTGATTTTGTGAACAAGGGGTCAAACCCTTAGTTCACTGAAGTCAGCATTGCTTTGGTACAGAGACAGCAATTAAGTTGGCTGAGCATCTCACATAGGATGTCTGTAAATGTATCTTTTCCATCTTTGCCATACACGCTATGGGAAATGGCTGTAACACTGTTTACACAAAAAAAGAGAAATGTCTCATTTTTTCGTATATTTGAACTCAGCTTCAGAGAACATTTCTGATACTCTTTATAACGTGCATTCTAAAAGCAAACCTTCAGTGGCAAAACATATGGAATAATAAATTATTTTTCAGTAGAAAAAATAAACTCTTGTCACAGGGACACATTTATCTGATTCATATTCTCCAGTGATCACTTTTATTGCAGCTTTTTAAGCCAAATGGTTTTGTTTGAGTTTATAAGTTTTCTAACTTTCAAAGTTTGGCAATGGGCAAAAACATGCACATAGCAAGGACGTGATGGAAAGAAAAAGGGAGCACTGGGCTGGAGTGCTCAGCATCCTGAGATGCTGAGCTCAGGGTTCTCCAGCTGCAGGCAGCTGTGGATGGGGCCAGTACCCATTATACCCAGTTTCCCAGTTATATATTCCTCTTGAGGCACTTCTGGTGCTGCTATCACAGAACCCTGTGCTTCTGGATGGTTTTGAGATCATTTAGGGAGCTTAGAATTACAGAAACAGATGTCAAACATCCCTAATTGGGTTGCTATTAGAAATCATGCTTTCTTAATCCCATTGTCAAAATGGAGACAGGAAGATCTTCGCCACAACTAATGCCTAGCATTTTCCCCAGCCTACTTTTCTTATGAGGTGAAGGGGTGAAATGTTTGAGAAGCTGAACAGCAAGCTCAGCTGTTCATCCCCTAACAGATACACACTCACCACTGCCCGAAAAAGTAGTTACTTGCTGCTGTACTTTTAGAAGATCTTAAATGCCCAGACCACTGCACTGCACCAACAACCTTTTTTTCCTTTACATGAGGAATAAATATATATGGCTGCACACCTTCAGAAAGGAGAAAAAATTACCTAGGTTCGTTTAAAAGAGCTTGAGGCACTTAAAAGTAGTAAAATCAGAATATTAGAAAAAAACCAGAAAAATATATATGTATATAACAACTTAGTATTGCTGTCAAAACTAACCTTTATTCAAAATAGAGAAGTGACTACACAGAGGTGAGGGCACGGCTGCCTACCCTTTGCATTAATCACTTCTGCTGGAAAGGTACGTAGTGGAGCCTAGGGTGATTAATCCAAAAGTAGTGGGAGGATGGCATTCTAGGAAGGGCACAAAAGTGCCAGGTCCGGAAGTCCCTGGCATACAATGCAGGATAATATCACTTCAGTAGAGATTTACAGTTCAGTGCCACATTGTCAAATCTTATTCTCTAAGTATATAATACAACAGATCAAGAACGAAGCATGTTATTCTTTCTAAATCACAGGGATTGAAAGGTAATAATTTCCTGTCTGTCTGTCTCTATTTCTTTCTGATTGCAGCATTCTCTCTCCTCAAATCCTAAATAAAGCCACAATAAAGCCAGTGGTTTAGAGAGACTTCCAAAATGCCTTTGAAGAATACGTGATGAATTGATGAAGGAGTTTATTTTCAATCTTAAGTTAGAGACATTTCATAACAAAAAGGGACCATGTTTGTTAGCAGGTGCAGAGGATAACTGTCTCTTTTCACTTAGAGACACCCCATCTATTTTCAATCTGCTTTCAAGTTTGAGAGTATTTTACCAGTGCAGAGACTTGGGAGGCTTTAGAAACTGTGTGTTCCTGCAGTTTAGAATATATACTTTTGTTTCTGCTTTTGGGTCCAGTGGAATTTGCAGTCATATTTCTTTCCTTGCGCTGTTTATCCTGTTCTTAATCTGCATTGATTTTCCCCTTATAAAGCTGGAAAAAAAAATAAAAATCAATTTTCCATTATGTTTTTTAATCAGTTGTAGTAAGAGTTAAACAATCCTTGGCATTGCAGGTAAAATAGCTGATAATCAGTTGGGGACTTATCTCATTTATTACACTGAGTTGACAGGGGATTAAATTCTTCTGTTGCTAGCATCATGGCTAAAGAAAATGGAGTAGTGGTGCCTTGCATCCAGGTACAGTGCTTGCCAGAGAAAAGTCCCACCCCAGAGGCTAATGTTAGAGACAGTTCTGCCAGCCTGGGGGTACCCAGAGTAGCTCACTTTGGTGACTGCAACCTCTAGAAAGAAAGAAACCACTGTAAAGAGGCAGCAGCCTGCTGTCTGCAGACTTTAGGGTTGAGAAGTGATTCTCCAATCATTTGTCAGTCACTGGCAAGGAGACCTTGATCTGCTGCTGCATTACAGAATCAAGACAAGAAGTGCTGAGTCCTGAGCTGCCCAAGCAGTGACTCACCCAGGGCCTGAAGCAGCTTTCCTTAGAATCAATGGGAGCCTTTCAATTGGTTTTACAGCAGGAGTTTGTTCAACAGTCACCATTGCGTGCTGGGAATTATTTGTCTGATGGAAAGCACAATCAAAAAACCCATTCTCATATTCATCATCCTTGATTGACAAGAAGTGAAAGGACCCTGGAAAAATAATGTGGTTTCTACGTGCAAAAAAGACACTTCAGGAGTCTGAAGACCGGGATAAGCAGATCTTTCCCTTCCCTGATTATTAAAGTACAGGGTTGGGAGACAGCTCTATGTAATAAGTCTCTGTGGTCACAGCTTCGGTTTCACTACTATGACTCACCCTTGATTGCTCTTAGGTAAGTGCCAGATGCCTTCTTATTGCTCTCAAGCTTCAGTTCAGCAAAACATACAAGCACACGCCTAAACACTTCTCTGAATAACAATGGTCTTCACACATAATTAAAATTCAGCACATACTTAAATGCATACATGCTTAATATGGGTGATTAAAGGATCATAAACTAATAGTTTTTGCTGACAATGTGACATAATTTTTCACCATACCCCTGTAAAATTGAGATAAAAGCTCAAAATAAAATTAAGGGATACCTTTAAACTAGCTAAACAAAACCCTAATATGCAGGTCCAGGTCTCTGCTGGAAGCAAGGGAATTTAATTGCCCCATTAATCACACTTCTACACTTCATCACTTTTAAGTATAAAATATTGATCAACAGTACTGTCCATTGCTCAAACTTCACAGTGCTAGTAGAGGCACTTTACGTATCTTCTCCAGATTCAGTGACCTCTCCACTGTGTCCTACCCCTAGAGAAGAGGCCAGTACTGAGAGCTCTCATGTTGACTGGCATCTACAGGCTCTCAGGACCATTTTCGCAACTGCCACTTCACTTTCAGACATCTGATTGCTGATTAGGGATGATGGTAAAGCCGCAGTTCTTAGAAACAACATGACAAAACTATTAGAAAAATGCTGCCTCTTGATGGTCACTCCTTCCTTGTAACTACAGGCTGGCACAAGACTGGTACTAGTGCTTGTCTCCATTTCCACACTGTTTTTACAGTGAAATCCAGCCAGCTTCCACTACTTTTCAGTGTCAGTCTCCTTTCTGACTCGCATACAGATTTTGCTTTTGCCTCCATGGCACTCTGGGTACACTGTAGAGGTATGCGTGGAACACAAAGAGAGTTAGTTTTTTTCCAAGCAGTTTGGGTATAACACCCGCTCCTTTTTGGTTTGGCAAAATACCAAATGCTTCTGCTGCACATGGTTTCAGGCAAGACTAAGTTGCTAGCAGCAATCAAAAAAAGGCACTGCTTTTCTGTAGGGATGTTCTGACAGATCCCACACTGCAGCCTTCCAGCCACTCAGCCCACGCAGAGAAGGCAACTAGAAGTTACACCATTAGATTAACTGCATATACTGCATACACTGGGAGCAGTGGCATCACCTAAGACCTGTACAACAAGGTTACATACTTTATATTTTCCTCAATTCTGCAATGTATCAGTTTTTACCAAAAAAATAAAAAAATAATAAAAAAAAAAATACAGCACTCAAATGTGCTATAAGTTTTTCTTCTGTTCCACTTAGGGAAGCTACAGATGAAGTGTTCTTCAAACAACTGGGAGAAGTTTCATGACCATTTGTCCTTGTTCTCATGGGGAGCTTCAACCTACCAGATGTCTGCTGGATGTACAACACAGCAGAGAAAAAACAATCCAGGAGATTCTTGGAAGGTGTGAAAGATAACTTCTTAACTCAGCTGGTTAGTGAGTCAACTGGGAGAGATGCTTGGCTAGATTTGCTGTTCGCAGACCAGGAAGGACTAGTGAGTACTGTGATGATTGGAGGCCGTTTTAGGCAAAGCGATCACAAAGTGACTGAATTTTCAAGCCTTAGAGAAGTCAGGAAGAAGGTCAGCAAAACCTCCACCTTAGACTTCCAGAGGGTTGACTTTGACCTGTTTAAGATGCTGGTTGGCAGAATTCCTTGAGAAACATTACTGAAGGACAGAGGAGTCTAGGAAGGCTGGACACTCTTCAAGAATTAAATCCTTAAAGCACAGGAGCAGGCAGTCCCCATGTGCTGAAAATCAAACCAGTGGGTAAGAAACTAGCCTGGCTGAACCGGGAAATACTGCTAGAATGCAGAAGAAATAGAGAATTTATCACCTGTGGAAGGGACCGTCACCCCATGAAATGTATGAGGATGTTGTTAGGTTATGTAGAGAGAAAGTTAGAAAGGTGAAGGCATAGATGGAACTAAATCTGGCCGCTGCCATAAAAGAAAATAAAATGTACTTTTTCAAATATATTACCATTAATAAGAGAGCCAAGCAGAACCTCCATCCTCTACTGGATACTAGGGGAAACCTAGTGACTGAGGATGAGGAAAAGGCTGAGGTACTTAATCCTGCCTTTGCCCCAGTCTTCAATAGTCATACCAGCTGTCTTCAGGGTACTCAGTCCCCTGAGTTGGATGGCAGAGATGGGAAGCTGATTGAAGTCCCCATAATTCTAGAAGAAATGGTTAGCGACCTCCTCCTCCACTTACACATACACAAGTCTAAGGAGCCAGATGAGTTACACCCAAGAGTGCTGAAGGAGCTGGCAGAGGAGCTTGCTAAGCCACTCTCCATCCTCTCTAGCAGTCCTGGTCTAGTGGGCAGGTCCCAGAGTATTTGAGGTTGGCCTCTACAAAAAGGGCAGGAAGGAGGACCCCATAAACTGCAGGCCTTTCAGCCTGACCCCAGTGCCAGGGAAGGTCATGGAGCAGATGTTGCTACGTGAGGTCATAAGGCATGTGTGGCAAAATGGAAGGATCAGGCCCAGTCAGCATGTGTTCATGAAGGGCAGGTCCTTGACCAACCTGATCTCTTTCTGCGATAAAGTGACCTGCCTGGTTGATGAGGAAAAGGCTGTGAACGTTGTGTATTTGGACTTAATTGAAGCATTTGATACTGTCTCTCACAGCATTCTCCTGGACAAATTGGCTCCTCATGGCCTGGACAGGAGGATATTTCACTGGGCTGGAAAGTGTCTTGATAGCCGAGCCCAAACAGTGGTAGTAAATGGTGTCGTTTCTAGTTGGCAACTGGTCACCAGTGATGTCCCCCAGGGATCAGTATTGGGGTCAGTGTTGTTAGTATCTTTACTGATGATCTGGATGAGGGGATTGAGTGCACCCTCCGTCAGTTTGCAGATGACACCAAGTTTGGCAGGAGCATTGATCTGCTGAAGGATAGGGAGGCTCTGCAGAGGGACCTGGACAGGCTGGATCAATGGGCTGAGGCCAGTGGCATGAGGTTGAACAAAGCAAAGTGCTGTGTCCTGTGTATGAGCCACAACAACCCCATGCAACACTACAGGCTTGGGGAAGAGTAGCTGGAAATCTGCTCAGCGGAAAACGACCTGGGAGTGTTAGTTCTCAGGCAGCTGAACATGAGCCACCTTGTGCCCAGGAGGCTAAGGTGGCCAAGAGCATCTGGCTTGTATCTGAAATAGTGTGGCCAACAGGGCCAGGGAAGTGATCATCCCCCTGTACTCAGCACTGATGAAGCTGCACCTTGAATACTGTGTTCAGTTCTGGGCTCCTCACTACGAGAAAGACACTGAGGTGTTGGAGCAGGTCCAGAGAAGGGAATCAAGCTGGTGAAGGGTCTGGAAAATGAGGAATGGCTGAGGGAACTGGGATGTTTAGTCTGGAGAAAAGAAGGCTCAGGTGAGACCTTATTGTTCTCTACAACTACCTGAAAGGAGGATGGAGTCATGTGGGGGTTGGTCTCTTCTCCTAAGTAACAAGTGATAGGATGAGAAGTAACAGCCTCAAGCTGCACCAGAGGAGGTTTAGATTGGATATTGGGAAACATTTCTTCACCCAAAGAGTGGTCAGGCATTGGAACAGGCTGCACAGGGCAGTGGTGGTATCACAATCCCTGGAAGTGCTCAAAAACCATGTAGATGAGGCCTTTAGTGATATGGTTTAGAGGTGATATTGGCAGTCCTGGGGTAATGGCTGGACTTGATGATCTTAAAAGTCTTTTCCAACCTAGTCGATTCTATGATTCTGGGATTCTATGTCTCCTTCCATTCAGCCCTGTGTAGCTGTTAGACTGCTCCAGTCTGTGGACACCTTAGGAAGGGTTGCTCTTTCCTCAGGTATTGTGTTATGACTCATGTCCAGTGAGACCCTCAGATTTTCCTTTTTATCACTGAGTGAAGGTGCTCCAGGGGTGAGCCTCTACAGACTCCAGTACTTTCTGCCATAATCCCAAGGACTCCTGTTTTTCCTTAACTGTCAGAAAGCCCTTAGCCAGCTGCTCTCCTCCACAAGGTCATTTGCAGGACAAACTGTTTTCAGTCCTCAATTGATCTTACAGACCATTTTGTGTATAGGAACTGCAGAATGGATGTTTGTGTCTAGGTCTGTCTTTCCCTCCTGCCACTCTGCTTTTCACCCCTCTCATGCACTCCCCCAGGGATGTTGCTTTCACTGCTGGCATCTTTCCTGATCCATCCTTGAGCACACAGAGCCAGGGTCACCCACACAATTCCTGGTGCTATGTCAGGAAGCGTCTGGGTCCCTCCTGGATATGGCTTGGCCGTCACAATGAGTTTCCACTCTCAAGCGCTTCTTCCTGTCTGCCAGCTTCTGCTCAAGCAAGCAAACATTGTGGTTTCCTATATTTGGACACTGGTCTAGACCACATGGACTCTTGCTATTGTTTTGTTGCCTGTTTTGAGACCTTCTGCTAGGATGCACTTTTTTTACCACACCCAGAATTTGCTGACACTCTTTCAAGTCTTCTCATATGATCCCAAACCATAACAATTCATCCCTCCAGGCTTTGTTCATGGTTCTTACCTCATGCTTCCTGCTCTTGTACTGCTCTCCCTTCATCAGGAAGCTAAAATAACCAGCCATGAAGCTATCTTTATTTCTATTACTTGAATCCAGCTTTGCGACCTCTCAGCTCAGCACCTGCTACTGGGTAGGCTGAGGGTGCCACAGGTACAGACTAGGTTGTCTCTGTGCAATAGCAATACAAACTGTCAGAACTTAATTTTTCAGGCCAAAAGTAATCTCTCTTCCAAGGGCAGTTTTCCCAAGCAGAGCCATATGACTTGTAGTTGCTTTCTGGCATAGTTCAGAGAATACCCGTAGTCTCAGACAGTCCAGGCCAGTGAAACTTATTCATTCTTAACTGATGTATCTTGTCTGACTTGCAGGCTAAATGGCTTCTTCAGCTACACTAGATGGAGGGACCTTATCTTTTTGAAACCACTCAAAGAACCAATAACCAGAGGTACTCCAGCTTCCAGTCTTCCTTGGCAGGATGTGTAAATCATACAGGCTTCTCACTCCTGTCCCCTGTACAGTAGGTTTTCACCTACTGTGACTCCTCATGTTCCACTGCACACTGTTCCTGTTCTACCCAGTTTGGGATGTGTCATGGTTTAAATAGATCCACACAGCTCATCCGCTCACCCCCCGCCCCCGACCCTCCCCACTCCTGGAGGGATGGGGAGGGGAATCAGGAGAATGTAACTCCCACGGGTTGAGATAAGAACAGCCCAGTAACTAAGGTATAACACAAATCACTGCTGCTACCACCAGTGATGATATTGATAAGAGAAAATAACAAGAGAATACGATACCACCGCCGAACGAGTTTGACCCCCCCGAAGAGAGAGAGCGTGCCCTTCTGGGTAACTCCCAGTTACCTCCCTGGGCATGACGTGCTGTGGTATGGAATACCTCTTTGGTCAGTTTGGGTCAGGTGTCCTGTCTCTGCTTCCTCCCGGCCTCCCTTGTTCCCAGCAGAACATGAGACTCACAGAGTCCTTGGCCAGAATAAACATTACTTAACAACAATTAAAAACAGTCGGTGTTATCAGCTCTCTGCCCAGGCTGGAAGTTAAAACACAGAGCTTGCGCCAGTTACTAAGAAAGAGCAAAACAGCTCCTGGTAAACCCAGGACAGGATGTCATTGCACAGGGCTGCAAGAATTGTTCTCAGATCATCACACCAGCACTTTAAAATGGTTAGAGGATGTGGTGGAGAAGATGATGGTGATGCAGGCAGAGAAAAATTACACACTCCAGTGTCAGATGTAAATGGTCACAGGTCAGTACTTCCACTGAGATATGCCTGGGCATCCCTTGCTGCTCAGCACAGTGCAGCATTGTTCCCATTTATCTTCTCCCAAGCCTTTTAGCTGATTCATCCAAAACCCTCTCTCTTCCAGAATGAGCTGGTCATGTGAAAGTTTTAGTCACTTTAATATTAGTTTAGTCACACATATTTACAAAAAAGCTTCTGCCATTTCTCCTGGATTGAACAATCTGAACAGTCTTGATTCCCTCAGCAGCAAAAAAAAGTGTGTGTATTTTTTCAAATGCATTTTACTTGAGCTCAGATTGAGGTGATTTTCTGGCAGCCAAAAAAAGCAACCACCAGTTCCCAGGTCTGCTCTTCCACAGGGAGGTCTGATAGACAGCAGCCCTTCTGTGTTTTAACCACCAAGATGTTCAGCTATCTGTTAGAAGTAAGACACTGATCTGTTTCTCTCTATGTTCAGATTTCATCTAGGTAAGTGTAAGTATGGATGCAACGGCAACTTAAAAGGGGACCCTGTGAGATGTGGACATTGTAAGAGCTGGGCTCTCCCTTTTTGGGGAAGGGCCAGTAACGCTTTTCTGATTTGTACGGCATGTGCACATCCCCCTTATACCTAAAACACCACAAAGCTAATATCTGTGTATTTAATAGGTGAGGATTGACAAAAACCAACCTGTCTAGAGTTGCTCTTTCCATGACACTTAATTAGGCAAGAGCCAAGAAGTTGAACACTGAACTATCACTTTATGGACCTCTAGAGCATGCAGAAGTATATGTCCAGTTCTACATGTCCTGGGATTAGTCCATATCTAGCAAAACTTTACTGATAAGCATCCAGCCTGGTAACTCACTTTCCCTATTAAAAAGCAAATAGCTGGAGTATCTCCTCTTGTACACCAGATCTACTGGCGGTAATGAAAGATGTTTTCCAAGGATTCTTGAGCATTGTGTATTGTTATTATTACTATTCTTTTTGTCTATGATACATTTAGTATATGTCAGATACAATAATTTGAACTTACAAAACACTTTTCATTAAATATCTTCAAGCTTTTTAAAATTCAAAGTCCATTTTACTGCATTGGTTCAAAGGCAGTTATTAATAATACACTGCTTGATAGACTGACAAGTGGAGAAACAGATAAGCTAAAAGACTTGTGCAAAAAGTCTCAGAATCCCTCAGCCTTAACTCTAATATTGATTTAACAGAACAAACCACAAAAAGTGTTAATTTCTTTTAAACTTTGTTGCAGTGTGAGAAGGGAAGACAATACCTTCTAAAAGTCTAGATCTTGTCTATCTTGTACTGCTTATTTCAGTAAGAAAGATCAAATGCACACATTTCCAAAGGTCATAAAGTATACATCAAAGCCCTATGACAGGTGCTTATCAGAAAATCTATATCTTTATAATTTAGATTAAAATAAACACAATTTGTTAAGCTGTAATACCTGTAGTATCACTTATAATCTTATATGATATTCTTATATGATATACTTTATCTTAATTGTTTTCTTGTGGGATGTTTACATGAACAGAAGAAACATAGCTTATTCTAAAAAAAGGTTGAATGTAACTCCTGTAACATCATTCTGAAAGCGGTGAGGAAATGTAAGAATATGGTGATTTACCAAATTTATGTAACATAAATTCCAGATGCTTGTCATATGAGCAGTCTTTTATGTTGAACACACACATATGACATTTTCCCTATTTCAATCAGAGATTTCACAATCTAGCTTGCATTTTTGGTTTTAAAATCAAAGAAAAAATTCGATGTGACCACAAAACCTTTATATAATGAATCAAATTAATAATTATTACCAGACCTTTTAAATGAACAAATGTGTTAATAATAAATCTGCTGTGCACAAGCATCTGTCATTTTCTCAGATACTGTGAGAGTTATTAATGGTAAAATGAAAGCAAATTCCTGCTGAAACATGTGACAAGTTAACTGATTAAGGGCACACAAAAGAAGAGTGTGGAAGAAGTTTCTATAGTGTATTTTCCAGTAGAGTTACCTTTCCTTTAGACCAGCCTGCTGGTTATACTTTCCCACCAATTTGGTTCTGCCATAGGAAATCTCATCTCCATGCATAGCATTAGGACCACTCTATTCTTATGCTACAGAATCCCGTTTTTATGATCATCAAGTCAAATCTTAAGTTGGTGTTAATAGAAGTTTTGTCTAAATTGGACCTCAGTGAGGCCAGGACTTTGGATATGGCCCAGTTTGTTTTAGTAATTAATAAAGTACTATAGCTACGGTACTTATTTACAAAAAAGTCAGCAGGCGTCAGCAGGCAGCTGTGTGGAAAGGAGAATGGGGAGAATCAGTACTGGCAGTACTCATTTTCCATCTCTCTGGCCCTGATTCAGCAAAGCACTTAAGCACATGTTTAATTTTAGGCGCATGAGTAATCCCATCTTTGCAGAGCAAAGCGTGTGTTTCATTCTCATTGACTTTAATGGGGCTACTCAGAGACCTGTCAAATCTCGCATGCTGTGTGTGACACTTTCACAACTGCTTCCACCTCACTCATCCCTGCAGCATGGCCTTTGGTCTGAACCTTTGCAGACCATGAGCCTTGTGACCTTGAT
This sequence comes from Lathamus discolor, assembly GCF_037157495.1. Lineage (NCBI taxonomy): Eukaryota > Metazoa > Chordata > Aves > Psittaciformes > Psittacidae > Lathamus > Lathamus discolor. The sequence continues at coordinate 45,674,536 of NC_088884.1, read as the reverse complement.
CCACCTAATCATCTTCCGGTAGTTGTATCTGGCGCTTGGGAAAATGGATTGGGAGTAACTGGGAATGATGATATTTATTCAGAGCACTCCCAGAACAACACCGATCTCAATTATCCAGCTTGTGGTGTCATGCTCAAGTACACTGCTGATTCAGTCTTTATCATCCTAATCATCTGAGAACATTTCTAGTAAGGATATTCCTTGATCCATTAACTATCCCAGGGCTGGATAAATGTGTATTGCTGATGGACAGGACTTCCCCTACTGAGGAAGCATGCTTGGAACAAAATAGGTGAACAGCTAAGGCCCAAATTAACAGTTCTGCAAGACCTGTTTAAGTGTCTAATTCTGCAGTCATGGAAGTCAATGGATGTTTCCAATAAAAATGGAATCAAGGCAGTAGGACCTAATTCAGCTAAACATTTAAGCAGATGCTAACTTTAAGAACAAGATGAAGTCCCTTTGAACTCACTGGGAATGAAACACATGCTTAAGTACTTCAATGAATCAGGGGCCTATTCCAGCTTTGGATCCACAGCAGTGGAAGGTATCTACAGAGGCAGTCCAGTAATTTCCTATTACTGCCTACATATCTGGCTGCAGCTATGTTTTACTTCTTTTGATAAATAGAATATTTTTCCTATTTCAGTAATTATTATTTCTTTCTTTTTACTATCCAGGGTACTATAAGTATGTAATTGCTGCTGGACTAATCATGTTTTGGATTGATTTTATGCATGGAACCTGAAGCTGTTTTATTCTACTGCAGTTTTCCTTTTAGATTTGTTCTCTAGCCCATTGACTGAATCATGACAAATGATTTCTTGAGCATGCTGACTGCATTCAGCTCCTGTGACATTTCCAAAAGCCTGCTTGTGATGGCTGATTTCATTTTCAAAACTTGCAGGGGTTATTTATGGGAAAACAAAAGCCCTTTTACAGATACCTAACAATGCATTTAGCTAGTTAGCTTATTTACTGTGCAAAAGGGGAAAACACTCAGCAGCTCTTCCTGCATATGTACTTTTATGAAATACTACATTTGGTTTTGAGTCATCCGCTTACCAATCTTTCATGCCAAACTGGCTTTAGAGGTAAAGAGTAAAATCTTTGCCACAGCTATTATGCAGTGCCAGTCAGGAGAAAAAAAGCCAACATAGGATGCATAATTTGGCAGTCTGATGCCATAGAAGGAAGCACTTTTCTCCCATCAGAATCAAAAGTAGACTTTTTGACTAGAGCCTGGGGGGCCCTTGAATTCTCTGGGATCAATAGTCACAAAGGCCACCCTCTGTTGGATCAAGCCCAGTGTGCATTATTCTAATGTCAGATGTACAGGAGTGCAAAACTGTACATAGTACACTGAAAAACTTTTCCTTCACTTGTGCACAGTTGGAGAAGAGCTTGACATTGAAATTAGATCTCTTGATGAACATAAAAACACTTGCCATTTTGTTTGGAAAGTTACTGTGTATGTTCATACACAATAGGCAATTGCTTAAAGTAAATACAAGTGACTTAAAGTCAATAAGTAGTATTTTCAAGGCTGACAAGGACTCAGATTTTATGAAAGTAAAGCTGTCTACTAGGCATAGAAAAGACATTTAGAATTAGGGATGGATGAGATCATCCCATTTCATTTTAAGCACTGCATTTTTGTTTTGAAAGTTCCAGCCTTCACAGAATTTCTCTTCCAGCTTAAAAGTTTGTGGGTATAAAGGGATCAGATGCTGTGAGGGATTAAGAAAGTTACCAAAAAAAGTACATTGTGTGCTGCATGTGCAGCCACACACTCATTCATGCCAGCCTGATCACGGCATATGGCCTTCTAACAAAGCAGAACTACATTTGGTATAAAGAAAGTGAGTATTTAAGCAGAAACTTTCTTCTTTCCTCAAAAAATGTTTCAGCTATGAGAGAAAACATTTATAAATATAAACAGATTCTACAAGCCTAATAATCCATCTGTGAGATCAGTTACACTGAGGACAAACAAAGCTATTCAGAATGCTTCAACATAAAAAAGCTAACAACTGGTGGACAAATTTTTGGTCAAGACAGACAGCCTGTGAATAAACGTTTACAACAAACCCACAAGCTAAAGCTCCATTTTCAGAGCTAATATAAATCTGAGACCTTGTGTACAAATTGCAAAGATACTTGTGTGTCTCATAGGCTATGTTGTTAGAGGAAGCTAGGCACCTGAATGCTTTTAAAATATTGTATAGGATTCAAAGAGTTAGTGATATTTAAATATCATTTAAATTATATTACTTGGACACCTCCAAATAAGAATTTCAGGCTCCTATGTTATTCATGTAGGTGATGTTTAAAACAATGTCTAATTAGTTATTTTTTCCAAGGTGTGTGTTCTCACGTAGATTTTATTCACATTAACTGATTCATGCCTTCAGTAAATACAGATTTTATCCATTCTAAAGATGCAAGAATGTCACATTTGCCCTTATCACATTCAGAGACAGCTTTGGGTATAAACAAAAAAAAAATCCCTACTGCATCAGAATGCTTATTGTACCTTTGCTAGAGGGCGTGCATTAGCTGTTCTAGAGTCAGATGCCTCTCAAACCACCACTTTATGAAGAATCGATTTCTGCTTTTGCCTCCCGATCCCATTTCTCTGTGGCAGCAGCAGGAATAGGAAATTTTGCCATCCAGGTATTTTGCTTCAGTGTTTTATTTGGGGTCTGTTAAGGCTGATGGTCTGAGGGTGAAGGTATATTGTTGAAATGAATAAAGAAGGAAGAAAGACCCCTGAAGGCAGACCAGCTGGAGGACAGGGAGAGATCCACAGCTTTCCTCAAAGTGTCCTAGGATATCCCAAATTACTCTAACCGCTCCCTGCCATTGGCATATCTGTGCCAATACACGTCATGCATATATACTGAGCTCAGTCTCAGCTCACAGGCTTTGTTTAGAGAACACTGGCAGGACTGGGAATATCTTATTTTAAATTGTCTTGTGGTGGAGGATGATATAGTGTGAATACCAGAGGAGAGGGCTTTCCAAAAGCGCACTGAGTCAAGAGACACAGACGTTGTCAAATGCAAAGTTTTTACTGTCTCCTTAAAAAAAAAAAAAAAAAAAAAAAAAAAGCTGTTGGCAATGTGCAGGCCCTGAAAGCTATACCAAAAATAACAATAATACATAGACCCTCTGGCCACAGATTACACTGTGAAATATAGAGAATATAAATACTAGCATTCCTGCCTGGGCTAGGCAAAATGCTGAAAGATATGCAGGGAACATAAAAACAGAGCCCTTCGTCTTACTCTTTAAAGAAATATGACAAATGAAAAGTGTGCTTAAAAGCACTAGGATTTGTTTGGAAGCAAAACAAGACTTTGTAAGTGTCTTTAGGCCACTGTGTCCTCCAGGGCAGGAATGAAAATTCAGGAATGAGGGCTGTACACCCTCTAAAATTTAATCTTCAAGATCTAGGGCTTCAGCTTAAGATTTTCAAGCAATGGATACTTCCACAGTTATCCCATCACTGTGGGCTACCCCCCCCAGTTCAGACATGCTTGCAGCAGTGCAATATGTATGGCTGCTCACTCACAGTCTGTAGGTGCAGGATGGTGAGAACCTAGGGAGACAAGATGACAGCTGAGGAGCACCCTGCCAGCACATGGAGGAGGTGTTGCAGGCACTGTAGGAAGGACAGAAAAATGTGGTTGTAAAAATACAAAGATTTCACAGTTTTAGGTGGTCATTAACCTCTTGTGACAGGAACATGTGATCATCCCCAGTGAAATGCACAGTACACCAATCTGGCATCTCCATCACAGAGAGGGCCTGAGTGTCATGGTGAAAGTTCTCAGAGCTCTCCCTCACTGCAGAACCTGTTATTTTCTGTCGTTCTTCATGGTCCCCTGTCTGAGGCACAGACGTAAGTCCAGAGCAGGCCTAACAGGGGACCTAGCAGACTCTGAGCAGAAAATAAATAACACAAGTCTACATTTGTAGACTCTGAACCTTCTAGTTTTTATAGAATATAGTCTGTTTATCCACTTCCCTTGAAGTCCTTCCTCTGGAAAAGACCTGTGAACTATTTTGAACTATCCCTATTCTGAACGCATTCATCCAGAAAGCAGCATATAAAAGAAACATTTAGTTTCTCTCCTGATTCCTGCACATTTTGACTCGACAAGAAAAGGAAAGCAATCAGTTCTGATAAGATGGGACATGGACTTGGGCCACAGTGAAAGAGCTATGGATTTTTGTACCTCGTTTGATGAAGGTGTTGGTGGGGATTGATGGAAGGCAAAGAATGAAAGAAATACAGAGCTTTGTCCATAAGGAAGAGACAGCTAAGCTGTCTCATTGGTGTACTGCTGACTGCTTATGGCCTCTATCATACTCCTCTCTCTCAAGAGTGTGCAGCCAAAGTAGGACTTCACCAGACTTTGTAGTTCTTGCAGTGCCAGAATGATTACGTGACCTGTTTTTTCAGACCGATTGGTATACCCTGCTCATTCACAGTAAAGCTGCTCTGGCATTTTATGCCCTCACTTCAGCTACCATGGTGTGAAAGCTGGGTGTGTTTTAGTGAGTCTCAGCCTCATTACAAGCTTTAGGGAACGTCCAGGAACAGCTAAAGTTCCTGCTACACGAAACATTTTCCTATGTCCCTGCCCAGGAGTGGGCGAACATCTGGACAGTGAAAGACAGTCTGTTCAATCAGGGTGTTGGGCTCTTGGGCTCTGTAATAGAGGGTGGAGAAAAAAGACCCTTCCAGCATTAGTATGGGTCAATGATGGGAACTGACATTTTAAGGCAGTTGTGTACTCAGTAAGGACTCTTCCTGTCAGTTTTAGGCAGCTCCTTGGAAGGACTTTGTCCTTAGCTACGCTGTCAGCTTCTCACAAAAAGGTGCTAGCCTCTGTGCACCACTCTCCCACCAGAGCAACCATCCTATGGACTGAGAGACATGGAAGAAGCCAGTTGGGATAGGTCTGTGAGAGGAACAAAGCTGGGGGACAACTATGAGAGTCTATTCTGGAGCCTGGAGATGGACATCTGCCAAGTCCAAGTGCTACTAGTGCTGAGGGCAGACCACAGGACTGCTGTTGGTGCTGAGGGCTGCATTACAGACCCAAAGTGTGTAAGCAGCTCCTTCAACACATCACTTCTGCCTTGCCTGCAGCCACTCAAACCTGGCACTAGCAAGGGCAGTGAAAGATGATCTAGAACTTTTGAGAGAAGGAGCCGTACAGCAGTTCAGTCAGAAGTTGTTCTAAAAACATAAGTTAAGAAATCTACAATAAATTAAAACCCTGACCATCTATTCCTACACTGACAATCCTGGCTAGTAAGAGAAGAGTGTCACTGGTTCTTCTAGTGAGATTCTTGCAGAGCTAGTAGCCCTGACAGAGAATAGCTGCAGGTGATGACAGAGGAAGAAAATCCCTGTTTGCTGCAGCTGGAGAAGGACAATGGTCTAACAGGTCAGAGACCAAAGTAGAAATGCCTACTAAAACTAATGGTGGGTATCAGGGGTAGGGATAATGAATTGTCAGAAATATTTTATTACCAGATTAAGCATTTATATGATGCTAACCTAGACAGTTGTCAATCAAATATTATTATATTTCATTATATAATGCATAAAGTGTTATTGGTGTGCATAAGGCTGCAAGTGAGAAACACATCCTAAAGCCAGTAATGTCCAATCTAAGGTATATAAAGGAATACATTCAAGATGCTAATCAGAGGGTTTTGAAAACTGGGGGGAAAAAGACAAATGGAAAAGAAACAGGATTATCATCTGCAATCTTGTGGTGTGCTCTAGAGTCTAATTATAAGAAATAAAAGCCCCAGTCTTAAAAGAGCTTTATCAAGGCTAAGGCATACCTGACAGGTACAGGAACAGCAAAGTATTGCAAGTCATCTGGAAGAGAGCTATGCACAGTTATCTGCCCTCCCTCTAGTGACTGGAACTGGCTGCGATAACTCTCCACTAGTCCACACAGTGTCTACAGTGGTCACAGGTGGTCACACTGGGTTTTTTTTTCCCCAAGCTGGTTTTGAGCTAGTTTTTATAGCAGCATCAACACCCCTTAGAAGTAAGCCTATTTTAGATTGGATATAAGGAAGAAATTTTTTCCTGTTTAGCGTGAGGTGTCCCTGGGGGTTGGAACTATATGATCTTAAGGTCCTTTCCAACCCTAACTATTATATGATTCTATGATTCTATAAGCTCTCACTACACAACTGTTTCCCTGATGATCATGCCCCTAACTGGCCAAGGTCAGTAGATGCACAAAGACAGTACTTAACAGCAGTGCAGTTGTGCACCTGCCCTCCCCTTCCCCCAGCCAAAAATATTCAAGTCACTAAACAAGGAAGGAGAGCAAAAGTACCCCAAGAGAAAAAAGGCTTTAAGCTGGAGCAGAAGCAGGGCTACAGCTACTAATAAGGCTAGAAAATATGCAGATAATGGGTTTTCATACTCTTAAATACATTCTCAAGTTCTGAGGTTTGATCACAGATATGATTCTAAGCCTGTGTCCTTCCTGAATAGCCTGGACAAGTATTCTGTGAATAAGGTAGTTTCCCTACAGAGGTGTAACCGTGGCTTTGCAGTACCTGGGTAATGGAGAGTTTAGCAATGCATCTGTGAAGCACTGACTTTCTGATGCTCTCTGAGGTTCCATAGTTTTCCAGTACCTCTCACTGTGTTTCTTTTCTCAATAGAATAGTATTCTGTACTGCTTGAATTGCCTGAGGCTATGCTGACTGAAAATACAAGAGTACTGTTTGTGAAAGGAAAAACAGAAAAGAAAGAAGAAATTTTTAAGACAGTTCTTTCACTGTGGATTCTCTTATAAGTTTCTTGACAAACCACAACTGGCCATGAATGTTGGATCCCTGAGATGTATACATCTACATTGGCATCACAGATGAGACTGAAAAATAGTGTTGAAGTAGTCAAGTTAACTTTAAATTAAGTAAGTAGCTCAAATGCTGTAGTAGATCTAAGAGCAAAGAATCACTAGCTTTCAAATACATCCTTAGTCAAGAACCACCAGACTCAGAGGAGGTTAGAATAAAATTAGCATAATGGACTTTAATAATAATGGATTACTTTTATGCATCTCAGTTGCTTTCCTGAATTATTTTTCCATATTAAAGCCTTATGTATATAAACCAACATGCTCACTGTTACTCTTCTTTGTTCTAAAAACTCCAAATAAAAAAAAAAAAAAACAATTTTTATTCATAAGAGATGCAACCTAGTTTTCCAGCCTTCATTTTTCAACACTCTGTGGAGCCACATCAGTGTAGCTGAAGGACTGATTTTCAGGGGTACCAATGGGGCTGTCCCAACTGCCTCTGGAAACCCATTTCCTGCTTCTTTGCCATGGCATTCATACTGGGCTCTTAAAGATGCTTTCTGTTGTCCTAGAGAGATGCCACGTCAGTTCTGTGCCTAGGGAAATCTGGTGGTCTGTGGCTGGCATAAGCCAGCCATGGCTGGTACTACAGTGCAGAGTAACAGTATCAAGTATCACAGCATCGTGCTGTCCATGGCAGATCAGCCTGCATTGTCCAGAGCGGGTCAGCCCTTGTCACTTTGTCGTTACTCCTATAACTAAGACTTAACTGAGAACACAGAACAGGCTTGAACACTGAGAATAAAGCACATTTATTTCATTATATGTAAATAATGCCATGTGCAATAATCAGATAATGGATATAACAATAACATGAATATCATTTGAAAAACTACTTTTTCAGCCCAGCTGTGGACTTTATACTAGCTCAGTTGCTTTACTAAATTCTGCTAGGATTTTCATTAATTTTTAATTTCTTAAGACAACTGCAGTGACACAGGAGTGGACCTAGGTCAGGCCCAGGTCAGAGGAAACTCATTTCCTAGAGACTAAAAGAAAGCAACAGCAGTCACACTTACCAACTAATGCAGACGATGGCTTCCACAGACTGTAGTATAATTCACATCTTCCCAGTGAATTTAATGCCTTAGACTACTCTGCATGTTCAGAAAAGGATGATTCATGCAGCTTATCTAAGTTTGGCCCCTTGCTCCCCAGGATCACTACTGCATGTGGAAAGGGACACACAGTCCTAAATGCAGTTCCACATAGACTTTCCTTCCCTGCCATTATTCAAAATACCTGTGCTGTGTTCTGCTTCTCAGCTGGAAAAGGCTTGCCTCAGGAAATGTCTGAATACAGCCAAAAAGAAACTAAAATGGGGGTGGAAATCAGGTCTATGTCAAGGAACTTTTTAACTATCCTTCCTGTAGCTCATCAACCTGACAACCAAAAATTTAGAATAAAGACTAAGATAATCACAGAAACTTTATAAGGTCTATTAATGTAGCAACTCAGTCAGATCTGCTGACATGAAACAGCTGGAGGTGCTGAAGCCCTTAATAAATGGACCCTCCTGATGAAATTTACAAGAGCTCTTGATCTGTCATCATGCTGGTTGCATCTGTCATTTGCACCTGGTATGAATATCTTAGTTAGCTATCACGTATCACTTTCATGTGGTCCAGCAGGACAGCTGGAATTACTTCACCTTTGTGTCAAGGCGTTTAATAGTAAAACATGTTTTATAAGATTCATTTGTGCCATCGCTAGCATTGTTTAGTGCTAGATTCTCCTAAAACAGTAGGTCGTCATCAGTCTCATCCACTGGTGATGCTCAGCTCACAACAGGCATTGTAAAATTGATCAGTGTTTCTCTCTTCCCTTTTACAGGCTGTTACATTCAGAGCTGGTTCTAGAAAAGGGGATCCTCTGGGGACCTACTTCAGCCATTATCTGAAGCTTGTATTTTGATTTAGGCGCCTCTCTGTGGGCCACCTGCATTTCACAGGAGCATATTCCTTTACAGGTCTGAGGTAGATCAGTATACGACCCGAGATTTCCATTACATGTTATTTCTTTCTTTATTCTGATGCTGCTGTCACTACAAATGCATGATTGCTAAGGTGCTTTTATCACATGTAAGTACCCTGAAGCAACAAAACCTCTTTGTTTCAGAGCCATAACTCAGCCTGTGTCAGTTTGGTCCCCTTCCTTGGTGACAGCTCTGTCTCGTGAAGGCTATCAATGTCTGTATGAAAGTCAGGAGACCTCTCACTCAGATATAATCCAAGGGAGAGCAGTACAGACAGGACCAGTTGCATAACCTTATCAAGACCAGTAGTTAGCACTATTGGGGCAACTATCTGCAAATAGAACGGCACACAACTGTCAACATGACCCAAGATTTGGACCTTTCTGTCCAGGGCTTTTACACACAGACTTTCTCCATGAACATGTTATATATGGAACACATGTGTTATATGGAACAACATTGTGAACTGCCCACTTGAATTTAAGCAGATTTAAAATTGAAGCGCTTCAATTTCCACATGTAAAAATAAGTGTTCACCTCTAAATACTAATTTCTTATGAAACTAATTTGCTGCAATGTATGATACAACTGATTTTTTAATTTAACAATTCATTAATTTAACTAAATTAATATTTTTAATACTTGATGCAGATCCTCAAAAATGCAACTTTTTCAGATTTTTAGGAAGTCTCCCAGTCTATGATTTTGGAAGTGTGACATTACCATGATTCACTCCCCAGATTTATGAAGCACTTACAATTTAACATAACAAAATTACTAGGCATGTCACTTGCAATCGAGTATCAATACAATTATCTATAAAGTACAAGCAGTGGATCTACATCACCTGCACATTTCTTCACTTTCTTTTGAAAGTTATATTTACATTGTTTCAAACATACTATTGAAACTCTTTATCTACAAATATTCTCAGGCAAATAATTTTTCCATGTCTTACAGAGTAGGTCAGAGTCTAATGGCAAAAGATTAAAGACATTATTCTTCCAGGTGAATAATGTTCTCTTTCCCCATATTCATATGCCCTTAATATTCTTTAAATTTATGTTCCCTCAACACAAATTCCTGATTCAATCCTCCATGTAGTAATATACACCAGTCTGTGACAATGAAGTGCTGCATTTTTCCCCTCATATTGAGGTTTTTCTCCTTTTGCTTCCCAGTTTGAATTATTTTAGTGCTTCCTGCCTTCTGCACACTAGCTTAGTGAAGTCAGAAGAGGGATTTAGGGTGTATTTTTGGTTCTATCATTTCTTGTTCTAGCTTTTTTTGTTCTTTAGTTGTCTTTTTCTCCTCTCACTCTCTCTCGTGTACCTGCATTCAGGTATTCATTTTTATTCCACAGTGAATCCTTTATTTTTCCAGGGGAAATGTAAAGAAGAGTTTGTGTCAATGAAAAGAAAATTTCTTGTGAAAATGACACACAGGGCAAACAGAATAGGAGGAAGGGGAAACTGCAGAAAGGGGCAGCCTGTAGCAAGGGTGAGCTGTGAGGGGTGGCAGCACTCCACAGAGGTGATGGTGCACATGGGCCAAGGCAGAGTAAGGACAACCAGAAGGGGCAAACACAGCTAAGGCTTGCTGGCTTCCGCCGCTCCAGAAAAAAAGTGGCAGTGGCTGGAAAGAGCCCAAGGAAAAAGGCGGGTTAGCTGGAAGAGGTCTGGAGAGGGAAGAGTGATGACAGTGGGCTCAAAAATCTCCTACTAAAGCTCTTGGCTGTGGAAGGGCCTGACTAACCCCTTCCATCTTCCCACTTGCATGGGCTGATCTTGGCTCTCACTTCCGGCTGGCTTTTTGTATTGGCCAGAAGTTTTACTCAGATGAGTAGTCTGCAGCTTAAGCCTTTTCATGAACAATTTAAATTTAATTTTCAAGATGTGTCCCCTTTATCTGTCTCCAAAGAATATCTGTGAAAGAGTGAACAAACACTTTGATTTACATTAATTAGAAACCTACTCACCTCACAGTCAACATCAAAGGAAAATATCCATAAAAATACAAATATCAGTGTAATGAGGCCCAACAAAAATGCATCAAATAAGAGAGCTTGGGCCACAGGTGAACTAAAGGAGGAAAAAGGAAGAGAGGGAGATGTAATAAAGCACTCAAGCGTCTGCAGAAAACATGTGCAGCTCGAAAACCTGCATGCAATGTCTTTAAAAAAGGGATATTGCACAGCCTTACTGAGCACTCCCAAACCATTTGGAAATGATACATGATGAGATAGAAAGGAATAAGAAACATCAATGCTCAAAATGGTTATAAAGCTGACAATGTTAGATCAGTACAGTGTTGAGAGCAAGAGGAAAAGAAATTGAAGAAAGAAGAAATTTTTCAAAGAAGATATACTGACAACTCCTAAGCTACCTATGCCCAGTTTGTAAAAGTGGGGAAAATGAACAAACCAGGACCATTTGCACACCCCAAGTAAAATATTGTTTATCTTGTGACTAACAAATATTGTAGAAAAAAAGAGGAAGTACATGACCCCAAAAAACTGAATGAAGGAATCTTAGCAATGAAAACCTGAAAGAAATTAGCATGACAGCATGCTTCATTTGAATCAAATAAGAGATATTCTAATACTGGAAATTTTAACAGCCATTAGGCTATTCTTTCCACAGTCATCTGTCTTTTTGGCATGTCACACTGAACTCCCCCAGAATTTATATATAGCATTTTTTATATCCTGTTATTGAAAAGATGAAAAACTGATAACAGGATCACTTCTAAAATGTAGCTATATGGTATCAGTTGGTGGGATCAAGCATAGGCAGGGACACCTTCCACTACACCAGGTTCCTCCAAGCCCTCTCCAACCGAGTCTTTAACACTGCCAGGGATGGGGCAGCCACAGCTTCTCTGGGCAACCTATGCCAGTGTCTCATACTACCCCCAGGTGTAATTTTTTCCTGATATCGAATTAAATCTACCCTCTTTCAGTTTACAGCCATTCTCCTTTGTCCTGTTACTACATGCCCTTGTAAAATGTCCCTTTCCAGATTTCTTGTAGGCCCCCTTTAGGACTGGAAGGCAGCTCTAAGGTCTCCCCAGAGCCTTCTGCTTATCAACAGCATAAATTAGAAAGTGTCTCATTCTCCTTTCCTTTGACCATGCTTATATGTCACACCTCTTCTAGCTCTTCATCACTTGAAGTACTATAGGTGCCTCAACTGACAACAGTTTTCCACACTATAAACCTCAATAACGTATAAGTTCTCTATATAGCCGTGTAAATAACAGTCACAAGCAAGAATAATAATAATAATTATAAATTAATTAATCTTTTAAACTTGGATAGAATTTTGCATTTGAGAGACTAAAGATAAAAGGAAAAAAATTACTTTCTTCTTTACTGAGCTGAATAGGAGTGGTCACTTATTAAAGCAACATGTTCAACAGCTTTTGCTGCACTAGCCTGGCAAACTTTAAGAAAAGCATATTTTCCCAAACCCTCACAAATCTAGTTAAGTTGTTAAAAATGCTTTCTATAAAACACTTATAGCTCCTTATCAAAATAATTTTAATGTGAGTGCATTCTCTGGAGCTTTCCTCAATATCTATGTAGAAAAATACTTATAGTCTAAGAGATTCCAACTTAAGCCCCTTTATCCATGATTTCAGCTAGAGGGTGAGAGCTCTTCTATATGAAGTTTTCCTGCCACAGAAACTCAGTGATGAAATGTGATGGCAAGGAGGGTGGTTCTGTTGTGTCAGAAAAGGTTAAAATGTGAAAAGCATAACTGTCCTGAAGTCTTTTGAAATCTGGGTCTGTCTCAGATTTCTTTTTACTATTGCCAGAAGATACTTCCTCACTGAGTAGCTGGATTTGATATGGGATTCAAATGATACTTTGGCTCTTGCTTTTTAGGGCTCACACAAAATGCAGTGTACCTTCTCTTGGAGTGATACTGATGGGAAATTAGTATAAAAATCTGACTTCTGGAAAGTATTGCATTCCAGCATTAGAACATTACTGGCAAGTTTGTTCCCTATCTACAAGGAAAACATTTTTCACCAAATGCTGACCCTGTGGGTAACTAAGCTTCTTGATGATGGAGTCACCTTTTGTCAGCCACACCATATGGCCTGCTGAAAAGGAAAATGCACCTTCTGCGTCCAGTGAAGAGGTCTGTTCTCTTTAAAGACCTGTCTCCAAAGCACTGTGGGTGACTTGGGTTCATAGGATTTCAGGCCAAAAAGGAAACTCCAGAACTCTCTAGTTGAGTTGCCTTTGGATCTTACATTTCATATGCTTATCCATTGGTCAAACCAAGTAACTGCAGCTTAACACAAGCCTAACATCTAATTTCTCTCATATTTGCTACTTCCATTTTCCCGTGGCTTGCTTCAGACCTAAACAACCACAGAGTAAGAGTAGATGTCCATATGACCCTTGCCTTCCTTTTGTAACTAGGAGAAAACATCATAAAGTGATAGTCATATGAAAACCACAGATGAAGAGATTGTAATTTTTAAAGTGTGGTTTAAGGAAGTATCTTTCTTCTAATTCTACTCACAGACTTGCCTAGCACTAAACCTATCTACATGAATCTGAAAGCATACTAAATCCAGGGACTTCATGGAGCTCTTCCACAGTGCAAGGGATTAATTTTTTATTTCATTTTGCAAAAGAGATTTATAGTACCAATCAAAAAGAGAGTGTGAAACAGAGGAGCACTGTAATACATGCAAACTTAGCACAAACACAGCAAACATGAATTATTATCTTTGTGATTCTATTTATCTACATAGGACTGGCAAGATGACCTAAGTATGACTCATAGAAATGGACATGGAAGAAATCTCCAACAGAATCAAAATCAGTTGACAATGAAGATGCAACTAAAAGAAACAATCAAGAAACAGTTAAATAAATAGCCGCTGTTTTTAAACAAGTGAACACATAAATAAAACCCTTTCCTCTCTAATGCACATATATAGCATTGTCAAGAATACAGTTTTGTTGGTTTTTTTTTTTTCTTAAGGTCTAATAAACTGTAAGGGTTACAAAACTAGATTCAAACTGTTGTTCTGCTTGTCTTGGGTATCTAGATCATATAGAGTCTTCTCTGGATATTTTCATTAGAAAAATTAACTCATGATGTGTCCAGTAGCAAGAAACATGCTCTTACCCACACTTGCTCAAAAGTTTTTTTTTTTCTCTCTCCTCTTCCAGTTTTTCCTCAGAGCTCTGATCTTGAGCCAATTTCCTCTTCAGATTTGACCTTCAACTAATTCCTCGGTATTTTTTTATGCTCCTTTTCTCCCCCCCTTTTTTTTTCATCACAAAGCCAGATGAACACATAACAAAGGAAAACACAAAGTTGCAATCTGTCCTCTGTTTGTTTCTTCCTTCTCTCCTTCCCCTTTCCACACTCCTTAAATTCAGGGTTGCTTAGACCTGCCCAATGTAGTTTTCAATTGTTTCTTCTTTCGTTATAAGTAAAAAGAGGCAGCTGTCAAGCCCCTGATTTACTCAGAGGACAGCATGGTTTCGCTTCCTGAAAGTCTTATGGTGATGTACTGCCCAGCATTCCTCAGTGCGGAATACATTGCTTCACTTCTGCAAGTTGTTTGCAACTTCAGGAATCTTAAATGTACTGCGGTTTCTGTCTGATGCTAACTTATTAAATTATTAACAAATTTGGTATTAAAATAGCCTTGTTACGTCTTTAAAACAAATACATTTAGTCTCTCAGAGAAAGCTAGTTTAAGATAAAGATAATATGATAATAAGATGAAGGTGTTTCAGTTAAAAAGAACCAGAAATCACCATGTCTTTATCTTACATAAGTGCTACATTGTGAAAATCCTCTCAGGCTTAGTCTAACTGTGTAACATTTAGCTGTTGTATTTCAACTGTAATAACAAGCAAAATGTAATCTTAACAGAATTTATCAAATCACCACAATCCTTCCACACTCAAGGACAAAATAGTTCCTCATTATTGTTATGTACCCTGTGCGTAAGGGGTTCTCCTGGGGTCCGTGACTTCTGCCTCCGCTTTCATTCCCTTTCTGAAGGAACATGAAGAGTATTTGCTAAAAAATAGCCCAGTCTATGCTCCTAAGAGCCTAAGAACACTGTCTCCTTGTGGATTACAGCTGGCCGCTGAAAGGTGTAAAGTTTTACAATTTACAGTGGTGGGATTTCTTCTTCATATTAATCTCTCCTACTCAAAAAACTTTCATTTTCTTGGCGAGCTGTGAGACTTTAGATTGTGAGTTAAATAGAATGTTCTGCCTGCAAATACTATAATGTATATATGGGCTAGAGGGAATGTATAGTAAATGAATGCAGAATGCATTAGTATTGTCTAGTTTGAGAAGAAAAGATGAAACTATAGTAAATTTTAAGCAGCTACAAGAACTGTCATAAGGATCAAGGATCATTTAAGATGTGAATTAACCTATTTATTTATAGAAAAGTCCTGCTACAGGCAGTACAGAATTAGCATACACTTTTAGCAGAATGGGCATATTTCTCCATTAAATTCTTTAGACTGATTTTAGATATCTTTAGAAATCAGTTCTATAATATTTTAAATTAGTAATTTTATCAAAAAGAGTAATTTCATTTCCATGGCATTCCATTGCATTTGTCACATTCAATTCATTACCATTATTTTTTCTTAATTATGTTTTGCAACAGCTGGACCACATCATCCCTTTCCTCACTATAGTCCTTAAAAGAGACTTGATGAGGACCTCTTCTAGAAGAAGACTTGATGAGGACCTCTTTGTAGAGATGCATGATCTCCCACTGGGGGGCCCAGGTTTTCCTCAGTCCAAAAAGGGCTCTTGCACTATTAATTTGTTCACATTCTTAAGCAGCTGACTTTGTCTATTCCTGCTTGCTTGGCCTCAGGCAAGACTTCTGGCTTATTGGCAACGTTGCTGTACTGTACCTGTGCTGTATGGGATTTCCTCTGGCTCTGACTGACCCTAATAAAAGCCCAAAGAGGCAGAGCAGAAATAATAATACCAGAACCCTAAAGCAATTGTAGCTAGAATGGATGCTTGCCATTTCCCTAAACCCCATCCAATTAATTTCTTAGCCTGTCCAATCTTTCTTTAATCCCCATCTAGGAGCCATGTCTCCTCCTGTCAACCCTGTCGGCTGACGAATGTGTAGGGCAATCTAACACTTACAGAAGACCTCCATGCGAAGACCCTGTGTGCATGCAGTAGGTATCCAGTCTAAGTTTTTCAGTGGAAAAACAGGTATGTTTCTCCTCTTTTTTTCTAGAAGGGAGATCCCACTAGCTGATTTCTACAAGTCTAAACTGATTGTTAACAGACTTTGCACTGATCCCAGCTTTACCTTCATTTAAAGGAATGTTTTGGTGGTGTGCAACCTGGGGATACTGCAATGGCCAAACAAAAGACAATGGAGACAGGAGTTCAAAGAGGGTGTAACCAAACTATTACCTGCCATTTGGGTTCGCATCCTTCTGATCTCAGCCACAAAATAGATACGAAGAGGTCACCGTTTTTGTTGAAAAGCTTCACTCACAAACCATTTTTTAGAATACTTTTGTAAATAACCCATGACTACAAATCTCAAAGTTAATCTCTGTTTCTCTGTAACTACTCCCTCAGGGTTCCTCACTAACACGTCCTTGGTCACTCCCTCTTCTTCAGCCTGACTGCTGTGCTCCTTCGCCAGTGTCAGAACACAACATAACCTAAGGACAGAATTTCAGCTGTACTTGCAAGTCCCTCATCTTTATGAGATGTAGTCACACCTCGACTTCACTTTAAAGGCTGATCTTCTTTCATCTTATGCTCACAAATGGAGAAGCCTCTTCTGTCAAAAGAATTAGAAAAGATTACATACAAGATGCTCCAGTATTTTCAGAAAACATTACATCCAGACAACTTCGTGTGAACAACATTTTCATAGCTATTGCATTTAAATTATTGAGTTCCACCCTGTAAACAATACATAATGAAAGCAGTATATTGGACATTATATCTTGACAACTGGCAAAATATCAAAATCAGGAATTATTATATAAGGTAAGGAAATAAAGCACAGCTACAATTATCTAACCTTTTTCTACTCACTGTTTCTTAAAATTGCCAAACTCATTTTGCCTAATTTTAGGGGGGAAAAAAAAAATCTTTCTATACTCAAACTGGCTCAGAGTTACTCAAAATTGCTGAGTATGTGTTTCATTCCATTTACATGGTACCACAAAAAATGTTCTGATATTGAAATAATGACTCTGAAAGGAGAGTAATAAAAGTTTAACACAAATGCTTTGTGCATGAAAAGAATAAGGTTTGAAACTGCGGTTCTGCTAAATCAATATATCTTCTATTGTCTTCAGAGCACTTCAAGATGCCGTCCTATTTATTTTATAAATAAACCTACATGCTTCTGACATTGTTATGGAAGTGACAGCATCAAAGCACAATTTACAATGAAGGTATGAAGGCATGAATTTGGCCCGTAATTTGCACATATATCAAAGTGCAATAGTTACTATTGTCCTTATCATGAGGGCATTTCTTCTACAGACTATCCATGGAAATATCCAAACACAGCTGAACACATTGTGGTATCAGCAGGAAGCTGTTCACTGTTCAGAAGGCAAGATACAATAGGAGAAGTCATACATTTTAAACTTTGTGAGCATATGTGCTAGTAAACATCATTAATCCTCTTCTTCACCAGCTGGACATCTGTATTTAGCATCATGCTAGTTCATATATAATTTATAATTGTGCTCATCATGGAGCTTGAATTTTATTTTAGAGCTAAAATGGACACATTTGGATTTCACTTTATTATTAATGAGTTCTAAAGGGCATGGATCAGTCATTTTACAATTTCTTTCAGAGGCAGTGTACAAAGTACAGGGACTAGTATAGGATGATTAGTTAAGCAGTGTAGTTTTCAATAAAGTTTCAAACTAATGTCAAACATCTTGAAATTATTATTACTTACAATCATTTTCATGTTTGTATTCTTTTTCCTGAAGTCAGTTATTGCTACAGTACTTATAATGTCTCTCCCACCATATGCGGCCATTTGCTGTCTAGAACTCCTTGACTTTTAGATCAATTTGAGCCAATGTTACAGGAATCAACGCCCAGCCCAGTTCCTGGCTGAAGCTCTGGGGGCTGATGGAGCTTGGTGCATGGTGACCTCTGCTGCTTGTGCAGTGCTACAGTCGTAGAAGGCTCAGCAAAAGCAGGACACCTCAACTTACGTTTCACTGTGGAAATGCGAGCTTGGACTACTCTGGGACAGTCTCAGATAACCAGTTGCACAATAAGTTGCTTGACTGTAGAAAAAACAGTGTATATGAAAGGGTGCGTGTCTCTTTCACTGATTTATAACAGCAGTATATAGTTTCAACTGAAATGCTATTGTAACTCCAGATGTTTGGCTGCATCTACTGTTTACCAGGATAAACACCGTACATATTAATTGAAATATAATACGTCATTTAATTTTGTGCAAAAAAAAAATATTATTTTCTAAATTATAAATGTCAAGATTTAGCATGCAATAAGATATAGAAGCATGCTAGAAAGTACTTTTTCTGTGCAAAATACTATCAACACCTTAACAGCAACCCACAGATCCTACATACAACCCTCACTCTCACTTTGCAATATTGCCATGGCAAGAAAACTACATCAGCACAAAATCAGGACACAAGGACTAATACAAAGTCTGACATCAAGTAAGTTGATGATTACCAGATCTATGTCTTGCACTCACATATGTCCTGTTGCAACTTTCAGACTGTTTTTTTTAAACCTGAAATGACAGCTGTATTAGAAGATGAGAGTACCCTAGTCAGTGTACACAGTGCCACTATTTTCACCGTCTTCTTGAAAGAAAAGAGTTTTCCCAGGCTACCTTTCTTTTTTCTTCTCCAGCCACTGAAGTTATGTACATTCATTCCCAGAAGGTATGACACCACCAAATGTTGAGCCAGATTCAGTAACTGGGACTGTGACATTTGTCTAGGACCCTTTGATAGATTCAAGATTAAAAATATCTTTTCACATGTTATATCTCTTCCAGGCACATTTTATGTCATGCAAGGCCTGGACAATATCATTTGGTCTTGGTAGAGCCCCAGGAATAAAAAGAATTCAATAAAATTTGGTTCAGATCAAAATACTGTGAATAATTGATGTTGCCTTTAAATTCCCAGCTTTGACATTTGCCAGTTTTCTTATTTTACCTGTTCCTTTCCCCTTTCTAAGTGACAAAACAGAAAATCAAGGGAGCCAGGAAAAGAAGTGGAAAAAAACCAAGAGCATTTCTAAATCCTGAAACTCACAGCCTGGTTAAAAGCTGGAGGTACATGAGTGTTTCCACAACTCTTTGCAGGTTAGTCTTTTGTCTGTGCTTTAACTCCAGTCCTGTTTCATTCAGTATAAAACAATCCTCAAGGATTACAAGGACGCCTCAAGACTCCTAAAGGAAATTTCAAATATGCATCATCTCTAAAGGGCTAATAAGTGGTGTATGGGACAAAGCTGTATCCCACAAGATTCCAGGCTGCACCATGGCTGTCCTGGGTTCAGTAGTAGCAGTCATTTTTTCTCCTTTTTAGTAGCTGGTGCAGCTCTGTGTTTTTGACTTTCGTTTGGCAACAGAGCTGATAACACCGATGTTTTTAGTTGCTGCTCAGTAATGTTCACTCTGACCAAGGACTTTCTGAGCCTCATGCTCTGCCAGGGAGGAGGGGAAGCTGGGAGGAAGCAAAGACAGGACACCTGACCCAAGCTAGCCAAAGAGGTATTCCGTACCACAGCATGTAATGCCCACTATATAAACTGGGGGCACTTACCCAGAAGGGTTAAATCACTGCTTGGTCGAGCTGGGTATTTGTTGGCAGGTGGTGAGTGGTTGTATTCTCTTCCCTTGTTATTTCCCTTATCATTATTATCATTGATGGTAGCAGCAGTGGTTTGTGTTGTACGTTAGTTACTGGGCTGCTCTTATCTCAACCCGTGGGAGTTACATTCTTTCAATTCTCCTCCCCATACCTTCCGGAACAGGGAGGGAGGAAGGGGTGGGGGGGAGTACGTGAGCGAGCTGCGTGACTGACTGGGCTTAAATCATGACAATGGCTCATGAGAGGCATAGCCTGCTCATGCTATATATGCTATGGCATAACTGAGCAACCCAGTGAAGAGCACATACAGAGAAATTTCTGAGGTATGTAACGTACCCAGAGTTTGCTAGTGAGTTTGGTTGGTTGGTTTGATTTCCTAAAATGTTCACAAGAGGGGAGAGATAAGGGAATATTTAATTTAAAGAACCTGTGAGGAGGCTTTAGTGAAAGAAAGGAGTGGTTTTGCAGCACTTCTTTCTGCTTACAGATTGTGCATGTGCAGGATATATTACACTGTGAGAGGTACAGGGGACAAAAGGCATGTTGCACTGGTACAGAGGTATAACTGGTGAGAAACTGCTCACATTAGGATACTTCCTGAGCAACAACTGAAAACAAAAACTGATCAGAAAAGCTTGTTTTAGTCAAACCTACTACAAATGTACAGTATAACTACTAGACGATAGTTTAACAATGGTACTAAGCAAAATTATGTATGATATTGCCTCTGTCTTTCAGAATACGAGTTAAAGTTCTTCAAGGCTTTCCATGAAACACTGAACAAGTTAGTGCAAAAGCAGTACTCTAAGACAGGGCCGTTACTTTTGATTAATAGCCTACAAGTCTACACTTAAATCAGGAAAAAGTCCCCAATAATACAAAGAAAACCATGATACAAGCATCCATAGTTGAACTCAAAACCAACTCTTTTCTTAAAGAGAATTTTTAGTCACTTTTAAAATAAAATGACTTTTAAAATAATAATTGTAAAAAAAATAAAGAAATTTGCAAGATTGTTCCTGTTAAGCTTCCCATTCAGACTTTCTCATGCCTGCTACTGTTTAGGCAATGAATATTCATGAACATAAACATGATTTGTAACATCTGTATACCAGTGGTAGAGCGTTAGAAAGACATTTACACTCCTTTGTTTGGGATATATACATGTATACAAAAAGAGCAGCTTTCCCTTGTGATCTTCTCCAGATATGATTTCACAGTCCAAAGTCTGGCCTCAAAAAATTATAATGTATATCATATGGTTCTGCAGGAACAGAAATGGAAGCAGTGTCCCTCAGCCCACAGCCAAACCCTTCTACCTTGCCAGAAAAGAGAAATAAAAGTTTAGTCTGTGAATCCCTTTTGCAGCCTTCACTCCTCTTAAACAAAAATCCCAACAAAAAGCAAAAACTAGACTACATCTGGGTTTGTCAGTACATAAAAAAACCCATCTTCTGAGTTAAAATTCCTCTTCTACATGGCATTTCTTTATTCCAGTTAGCCCAGCTGTGTTAGATGAGGTGGCAGGGCTTATCACGTAAGAAAGTTACACTGATTTACTTGAACATCCTTCCTTTAACAATCATTTGAAACCCATGCAAAGTCTATTATTTCAGCTTCCCACTCCTTGTTTTGGTTCGTCTTACATTGAGCACTTAATTCACCATTTTAAATTAACACCTACCCTTTGGTGACAGGTCCCACAGGTTTAAATTAGTACTTTCAGTTAGAGTTTATCTAAATTGAAAGTTCCTTGAGGTATTAATCTAATCTAAATAAATTAGTTAACAATAGCTAGGAAGGCTGTTTTAACACTTCATGGTGTGAGGTGTGTTCAGTACACCTCTAATAAAGACTAGGAAACCAACCACCTGTGGTATGACCACAGTATCTTTTTGGGCATCTGGTTGCCGGCTAAGACTCTTAGGAAGTTTAATCAGCTAAATAATGTCCATCCCAGACATAAGTGTGCATAAACGTACCTGAACATCTCATCTTCTGATAAGTTCTGTATAGCTACCTGTCCAGAACAGCAGAACAGCATCTTGCTAAGTATCTTCAACACACTCTCTTACCCTCTGGTCACTTTGTTCCTCTGCACTGTTTGCATGTAACAGCATAAGTAATTTTGATAATTCTTTTCCTCCAATTTACGACTTCCCAATTTTTCTTTTCTGGGCTATAATAGGAAAGA
Source organism: Lathamus discolor (assembly GCF_037157495.1). NCBI lineage: Eukaryota > Metazoa > Chordata > Aves > Psittaciformes > Psittacidae > Lathamus > Lathamus discolor. The sequence continues at coordinate 45,652,562 of NC_088884.1, read as the reverse complement.
ATTCCATATTTGTGCAACACCCAAGTTTCATAATGGAAGTTAAACTGGTCCTGAGTGAATTGTATGTCTCAGGTTCCTTCCCTATATAGAACTCTTTGCAGGTATGTCACCCAGCAATTCAACAGAAGCTGTAATTTGTCTATTGACTTTTAGCAGTTCAATTGCTAACGTGAAGTGAGTCAGTAATTAAAGGTCAGTCACTCAGTTGGCAATCTTTCCTGCCTCAGAGGTGAGAGAGAGCTTACAAATTCAGGATTCATGGAAACTGAAATGTACAGAGTTATAAGATACTGGTGGTAGAAGGCAGAGGTTTAAAAAAGTGAAACACTTTTTATCACTTCCTTGTGTAGAATGAAACATAGTCTGCGTTGCCCCAAAAGGATTCCATGAGTGATTTGAAATTTACTGCAAATGGATGTCCATAAGATAAAAAAGTCTTCCTGTGACTGTTTTGTTTGACTTTTATGAACCAAACTGGGCCTTCTGTTAGTGTGGTCTACTATGATTCTGCAGTCAGCACATCCAACAGTCTATCCAATTTCTTTGGAAGGAGAATTCTTTATTGAGCATTAATCTTTAGTTGGTATCTGAACCATTCCTCTTCTGGGATGTGGGCTGTTGTCAGTGTGCTGAAAAACACCATTAAAAATTTAATCTGCCATATTCTTACATCTTAATCTGAGAAACTGTCACATTCAGACTTCTCAGTCAATATGAAAATAGTCCAAAAGACAAGATAGGTAGTCTTGAGTGGAACATTGCATCTTTTTCTGGTCCTTAAGTGTTGCTACATACAAAATACAGACATAACTGCATGCTAGACATAACTGCAAACCAAGAACAGTCAAATGGCTCCAGTTATTCCGCTATGTCCACATTTCAGATTGACTCAAACCTCCTCTTCTGGAAAGCCTGTAAAAGAAAGATTAATGGGAAATAGGAAGTCTTCGAAAACACAGACATCTGGAAGTAAAGATATCATAGTGGTGTAAGCCACAGCGGAATAAAACATTTGTTTAATTCAACCTTTAGATTCTAAAGCCAGTCAATAGGGAAAGAGAGCCAATGATTAAACGACACACATTTGTTTATGGAAGGCTTTCTGTGCAGAAAAGCCATCCAATTTAGTTCACAAACTCTCCAAAACAGCAGGTGCTGGGTGTGCTGAGCTGACAGAGCACCCAGCTCCCAGGGCAAACACTCATCATTGCACACATAATCCTTGAACCTCTTCTGCTTGGCTGATGAACTTTGTCACCTGCATAAGCCTCTTCTTGCCCAGCCTCTTGCAGGAATGCAGGGCCAGAGAAGGGCAGAAAGGAAACCAGCAGCAATTCCGTAGGGATGGTCCACATCTACACCCCACTCCTACACAAATTCTACAGCATATCTCATCTGGATGTGCAGCTGCTGCACTATAGCAATAGCTGGCATAGGTCACTGCAAAAATTCAAGTGTGGATATGCAATAGTGTTAATATAAAAAGCAAGTAGATTTGAATGTTGTGAGCTATTTTGCTGGTGATGTTTACATTGTGCTGATTTTAATTTCCCACTCAGCAGGTTGAAATATTTTATTCCAGACTGTCTTGCTCCTTAATCATATAAATCTGTTTCTAATTGAAGCTGATATTAAAATAAAGGGTTTTTTTTTTTTTCCCTTAATGTCATTTCATGCAGTGCATTAGTATTCTCAAACATCTTTGCCAGTACAATAACATTGTCAATAGGTAACAGAACAGCTATAGGTACAATATTTTTAGCATCCTGGTTTGCAAACAATATTGCACCAGGAGAAGAAACTCCAAATTCACTTGCCCTGTGTGATCCTTTTGTGAGTAATAGAGGTTCAGCTCAGCATTTTGTAGACTTTCTAAAAATGAAAAGACTTTATCTAGTAGATGACTTGGTGATAGAAAGTACATTAGAACTTCAATAAATCACACTGATGGATGGAACCTTGTCGACTATTGAATTTAACTTGTATTAAAGTTAAATCCCATTTAACTGTGTGTATACGCCAGGTTTGAGACCAGCTGTGAATTACCGAATATTGGTCACAATACTGTAATGCAGTGAGTCACTTCCATTTTCACTCAACCCAATACAAGCCAAGAGTATTGAGCACTTTGCAGAGCTGCATGATAAGAGGAAGGATTATTCTATGAGGAAAGAAAATTAACTGTTGCATAATGAACATATAGAAGTCTCAGTGGTTTAATACTCATGAGTCTTTTCAAGAAGACTCAAGATCACCTTGTGATTAAGACATATTCTGATTAAAAAAACCTTTATTTACTGCTGGAAAAATAGAAAGACCTCTTTCCTAAATCCAAAATAAGGGTAAAGATCAGCAACACTTTCAGCCATTGCTACTGAGTACTACAAGATTATGGCTCAAGAGATTGTGGCCATTCAGGCATTCTTATGTAAAGAAATAGAGAAACAACTGGGGAGCAACTGTGGGGCATGGTGTGATAAACAAACAAAAAAATCTCCTTGAAAGGCATGTTTGCATACATAAAAGAACCACAGCAGAGTCTATTTCCTTTTGAGATGAAGACTGAAGGACTAGAATCGTTCAAAGTTTCCTGTTGCAAAAGATGTCTGTCACACAAACAAGCATTTGTATTTGCAATGAAATCCTGCAGCAGCCACTGAGTGTCAGCTCCAGTTTCATATAGCCAATTGCAAGCTTATGAATAATTAAGCTACACTGTAATTTGTGTGTTCAGGTTGAGAGGGAGAGAGGGTACAAATATGCAAAAAGGAAAGTTGCAACAAAATTGCAGGGGTGAATAATGCATAGGCAGCAATTTTCTAGCTGAAGTTTGCCACAGAGGTTAGAAAATTTCCAGTGTAAGCATAAGAGTGCAATGTAGACATAAAATCTCATTTCCTTTGTTCAAAATCCTCCCAGCTGTTTTGACAGTTTTCTCTTATTAATTTAATTAGAAGGAAAAAGAAAATTAAAGTACCAATAGCACTTGAACAGTTTAGTACGCTTCATAGGAGAAAATGAGATGGTTTTCTGCGTTTGAGAATAACATTTCATTCCAGAATATAACAGGAGATGCAAGTGGCAAAAACTAAGGCCCAAAATGTATTAGGATGGACTGTAAAAGACTTGTTACTGTACATTGAGCAATGACAGTTTTCTCAAAAGCATTGAGAAATTCCCAGCAAATGAATGCCAGGTATAACACACACTGAAACAAATGCATCATAACTTACACATCTCAGTCAGTAACTGCTTCAGACCATGTTTGGAGCCAATGTAGTAGAACTTCTGAAATATTGAAACAACTTTTCCCTGAGACTTCATGTACACTGGCCATCCCTACTTACATGGTTAAATTGTAAAATGTCTTGGTGTTATCCATTTCTTTGGGAAACAGTGTTAGAAGGAATGTGATAGATTTCCATCTTAAAGGCTCAGAAATCAATTTGGTTTTTACTTTGCTGAAAGGACAGTCCTCACCCTCACAGCAAAACGTGAAACCCAGCCGATAAGATATGTGTTGCTCTCTTTTCTGGTGTTAAGCAGTCAAAAATCTCTTCGAAGGAAGTCAAATGTGCACTTGATAAATCAGATAACTTCGTGATATAAGCAGCACCTCAGCAGAAATGTTATTGCCAATCTTCTCTGCTGAGTAAAAAGTCCAGTTTTATCTCCCTACACAAAGACAGAGTTAGGAGATTCTCCCCACCGCAAAGAGATTTCCCGCAGAAGTTCAGCTGAAACTACTGTGAACTAAGAAAAGTACTGAATGCATTTAAGAGTTATTTTTAAAATTCCTCTTGCTTTACTCCACTTCCCTTCTGTAACATTTCAATTCACATAAAAGTCTTCCACCATCTCTCCAGGGCTATTCTTAGGCTTTATCTTTCCAGAAGTGCTTATATCACATACTAATTGGTTTAATTAACTACAAGTCATAGCTCCAACAAAAGCATTTCCTATCTAGTCAATGTGACCATTAAAAAGTGATTTGCATTACATTTGGAACAGCAGGCATTTATCTGGGAAAGGGGTTAATGAAGCATGTGTTCTGGGCACACAAATCAGGTGCTAGAGGTATAGAAAGCAATAGATGGTTCCTCAGAAGCAATTTAGAATATTTTAGCTACTGGCTTTCCAATAAAGACTGACATAATTTTTTGCAATGATAAAATAATGAAGAGAAATAAAGAAAATCATCCTCAAGCAATTTGACAATTATGAGAGAAACCACAGTCTTTATTTGTAGTAATTCACAGAAGTGCTTCAACATATACTGGGGCAGAAAGATATTCTGTAAATTATATTTCAAAAAGAGAATTTGGAAGGGCAAGTGCAGTGTTCAAGTGTTGCTAATGACCTGCAGGGACAAACCTGCACAGATGCGGGGCTCTGCTCTTACATTCAGTAACAAGGCAGCACCACAGGCACCAAAAAAGGGCAGCGTTTCAAATGAAATTTAGGTCACATGTAAGTGCCAATATACAAAAATATAATCCTGTAAATCTCTGCACAGCTGCTAACAGACCTTGGACTTGCTTAAGCTCTGTAGGCACTCTTGTTTTCAACACAGACTTTCCATCCTTATCTGTAGCTCTTATTCTTGGCACGTGCATATGTATTTCATGTTGGCAGGATTGAGCAGGGCTGCCTGTGCCTGATGCTATAAATTAGGACTAGAAGGATGGGATTCAGAGCCCTAGTCCTGGGCTCTGGGCCTGGTCAGCGCACATCTGAAATGCCTGCACTCAATACAGCACATAGGTGAAGCAGTAAACCCTTTCAGAATATGGCAAGGAGAAAGAAGTGCTTGATTTTCTCCCTTTATAAATGGAGACTGATGCATCTTCTTCATCTTAGCTTTTGTCTAACTTTGGAGTTAGCCCAGTTAGCTGGCCTCCCAGGGTCCCTTCCAGACTAAATTGCTATGTGATTCTATCATATGTTACTCGCATTTTAAAACTAGTCCTTGCTTATCTGCTGCAAGATATACTATAGACATATTTGGGGAGTTCAAGGATGAATACTTCTTTATTCATAGAATAATGAATAAGGAAAGTAAATCCTGTCCGCGCACTGGTGAGCTGTAGATGGCTCACTGTGCATATGGGTGTACGATTCTGGCATCCTTTGATTTTCTCAGATACTGCTTAGGCACCGAGGCCTCCTAAATTCATGAGCCAAAATTTCAGACCCTAAAATTCAGGTGTGACACCAACAGGATCGCTTCTGGGGAAAGGGAACTCCAACTTCAGCTGCTCTGGTACCAGCTCAAGCAGCTCAGTTTCTCACAGAGGTCTATTATTCAGCAAGTCCTTTTCTGATTTTGCGCCAGAGAAGTCTGGAAAAGCGTTCTTTCATTCCTGCCCCATTGTGAGCTGAGCAGCAAGCTATAAAACAAGTCCTCATGCCCAGAGGTTATGGCTCTGGCTTTAAAATAGCTTCTTGAAGTTTTAATTCCTTCCCTCTCTTTTTCCTCAACTGAACATAAACTGAAAATCAACAACCGCAAATCATGTTAAAGCAGTAGAAAATGTAAAATTATTGTCCAGTCCATCTGTAAGCTACCAGCAGAGTGCAACTGGAATTAAGACAGGTATTCATAAGGAGTGGTAAGAGGACACAGGTTCAAGCTAAACTCTCACTGAAGCAGCTCTGAGCAGTGTTGGACTGTCAGCTCTCATGGTTTCAGATACTGCTCAGGGTGCCCGCGTGTGGTAGGGGGCCAGGGCTTCCAGGGGCAGCAGTGCAGGGCCTGGCACCAGGTCCCATCCCACCACCCCAGCCAAGAGCAGGTCAGCTGGGGCCAGATGGCTGGGGGGCACCTCTCTGGGGAAGGGGCTGAAGCTGAGACATGGGCTGCTTATGGGTCCAACTCAGCAGGGCCAGCAGCTGGGCAGGGCTGTGGGGAGCTGGAGACCAACACTGTTGTGCTGTCACTGGTGGCCCCAGGGGCTGGCATGGGGTCCTGAGTTGTGATCAGGGTTGGAGCAGTGCTGAGGAGGGGGTCAGGACCCTGAGGATCCTGATGCCCTCAGCACCCTGAGTCAGAGCGATGGACCATTCCAACTAGGCAAGGATCCATCATGCCATCTTTTGGAGGAGAAGGGAAGTTAGCCCTGTACCTATGGGCTTTGCAAATCTTCTCCCCAGGCCTGAACTCTCCTTTTTTCTATTGAACAATAAATAGGCATAGTTTGAGATACCATGAGGGCATGATGGGGAGAGACTCTTTGTCAGGGACTGTAGTGATAGGATGATGGGTAATGGATTAAAACTTAAACAGGGAAGTTTAGATTGGATATAAGGAGGAAATTCTTTCCTGTTAGGGTGGTGAGACACTGGAATCGGTTGCCCAGGGAGGTTGTGAGTGCTCCATGCCTGGCAGTGTTCAAGGCCAGGTTGGATGAAGCCTTGTGTGGGATGGTTTAGTGTGAGGTGTCCCTGCCCATGGCAGGGGGGTTGGAACTAGATGATCTTGAGGCCCTTTCCAACCCTAACCATTCTATGATTCTATGTTCCGTGACAACAGCTGTTGCCTTTTTTTGCCTTTCACACACATGAACGAATGATCTTCTCTTAATCATCTATAAGCAATACAAAGGATTTTGCCCTTAATGTCATAGCACCTTAGGCCAGGGTCTCTTAACAGTTTTTGTAAGTCCTTACTTAGAAAAAGCTACCTCAAACACCACTTTTAATCTCTGGTGATCTAGAGATCACATTTCCATCTGGCCATTGGGTAATAGTATGGCATAGCTCAACCCTCAGGTTGTGGCTTTGAGTGGCTGAGTGGGCACAGACTCCCCCTCTGGTCTCCACATGCCCCCGGAGTTACAGGTGAGTGATGGTGCCTCACAAGACCTTGCAAAGGGCTGCTGTGTGTTGTACTTTGTTCCTTCCTTGCTTCTGTTCCTTACGCTCAATTTAAATTGGGAGGTTTTAGATCCATATCTGTGGTGCTGCCTGGAACAATACAAGCTTCTGGTCTTGCTCACATGTTTATTTCTGCTGGCTAGGATGTCTTGTGCGAATTGCTAACACTAAGCAGAACTTTCCTGGAGGTGTGAACTGTCAGTTCTGTCAGGCCTGGCATGTACTCCTTTGAGAAATATGTTACCTCCTGCGAAGAATCCTTAAACTCTTCCTCAATATTTTGTTTCTCTCAACAACACATCTTCTGGAGAAGATAATTAAAAAAAAGGAAAAACTTTTTTTTTTGTTTTCCCTGAAATTGTGAAGTTTCCAAGTTATTTTTACCCGTACACTTAGTTTTCTTCCTTTCTCAATAGGGGAAATATCACTCCTTTTAAACCCTAAATCATTTACCTTTTACTAACTGTGGCTTTTCTTTCAGTGATAATATCATGTTTTCTGGCAGCACACAGGCTTGTGCACTTGCGTCCAACTTAAAACAAATAGATGTTTCATTTGCCTTTGGACTTATGGTTAATTCATCTTCTGTTGCAATGGTGTCCAAAAATCCCTGTTTCTTCATTCTCCCTTCAGACTCTCCTGGCAGCGGTAAGCTCTTAGAAAGTGATGTAATTACTTACAGTTTCTGCATTTTCTTGTGAAGGCTGGGCGGTGGTGTTTAGCGCAATGCATGGAACTGTTTCATGTATGTTGATTTTCATCTCCACATGCTTTCCTTCTTCCTTGTTGCAGTAATTCACCTTCTTTTGCATATTCTGTCAAAATCACTTCTTCAAAGAAGAGTTGAAACTGGATATCCTATTAATTACTGTCTTCTAATTATTATTTCAAACATGATTTGTTATACAGAAACTTAGTGTACAAGACTTGAGGTGTTTCAGCCCTCTGTAAGTCAGAAAGCTTTGTAGCTTGTCTTTTCTCCATGATTGAGAACATCCCTCTTTTATTTCATGTAACACAAAGAGCATTCCTCCATTTCTGTGGTAGCTTCTGCCTTTACCCTGGTGTTTGTGAAGATAGTCAAGTGCTGCTCAAAGTTCCATGTCTAGGATTTCAGATATTTAAAAATCATTTTATTTATGATTCAATAATTGTTTTTCCACTTGCTTCCCTCCTGGCATTCTGCATCAGTTAGGAATCATAAGTACCAAAGTGCTTGACAAATGTCTTGTTTAGGCTGTAATATCCCAGTCATTAACACTTGATCAATGCATTTCCAGATCACCCAGTAATGTATTTTTTGATGCAGATCAGGTATGGTCACACAAAAATTGTTCCGTAAAATTAAGAGCACGCAACATGGTGTTAATGCTGTCTTTACACTGCAGGATTTTTGACCTTGCACTATAGGCTCTAAACTTAACTTTAATGTGTAGTCAGACCATGACCTCAGTGCCTGACTTGTAAGCTAACAGCACAGTGTAATGTGAGCTTCAGCAGAACACAACGCATTCCCTGTGGCTTTTGCATGGTTATCTAAAGTGTGTAACTTCCCACTAGTTTAGGTGAGTTTCGCAAAGGAGCCATGGTCAAAGATGAAGACGTAGAACAGTTTATTTTTGTCCATACACAATGATAAAGGACTTCTTGATACTAAATTTAAACGTTTTAAAAATTTTTGCATTTTGTACTATGTTTCTCATTAGTCTGTCAATGTTTTCCCTGCCTGTGTATTCCAGAGTCCAGAACTGCATCATCATAATAGCTTTAGGTCTGAATGCCAATTTAAATACACACTTAATGAATATCAGAATATATTTAAATTGACTTTCAAACCCAAATAATTAAAATGCTTTTTTAAATAATTACCAATTTACTTTTTATGAAATGTGCTTTTAATTTATATTGTAGTTTTAATCTATGAAGTCACTGTTGTAGATGGGGAGAAGGTCACAGGTTAACCAAAGAGTATTTTACTTCAGAAAGCCTGTCACAGAATCACAGAGTCATAGAACCATAGACTGGCTTGAGCTGGAAGGAGCCTTGGAGACCATCCAGTTCCAACCCCCCTGCCATGGGCAGGGTCACCTTCCACCAGACCAGGTTCCTCAAAGCCCCATTAAACCTGGCCTCATACACTGCCAGGGATAGGGCAGCCACAGCTTCGGTGAACAGGATATATTGCTTCTCACTTTCTGACAGCTTATTATAATGGTAGAGCTTCTTCAGCACTGCACCAGCTACTAAGAAGGATTAAAATAACTGTTACAGCTGAACCCAGGACAGTATGAAACACCTATGAACATATTTTTTTGTGTCACTATGAACTCCAGTACTAACGTTATTTCATAATTTGCTAAAATCCTCAGTGGTTGACTAAAGGATTGGGAAGAATTGAAACGTGACATTGTGGAAATTGCTGTTTCCAGCTTTGAGAAGGAAAGTCATGGAAGATTATACACTGGGACAGAGACATAAAAATATGGTTTTGGAAAGACTCTCAAGGGATCATTTAACTCATTTGTTTCTAGTGAATGAAGGTCACCTATTAGATTGGATATCAAGCTTCCCTAGAGCTGTGTTGGCTCTGTGCCAGCTTACCACCTTCTGTGCCATCATTTTTTCATAAAAGCATCCTTCACCAGTGAAGCCTAAATGCCCTTGGATACGTAGGCAATGTATCCTGTGGAGGATGAGGATGAAGGAGTGGCAGACTCATGAGTTGAGGTCAAGTGGCAAGCAGCATGCATCCCATATTAATGCTCATCTTCTGCCTGGCTTTGTGCTTCTTACTGTGTTCAGTGAAAGGCTGTATACTGTGTTTTACTATGGACAGGGCTGGAAGACAATCTTATAAAATACAGGATGGGAGGTGTGGAACCCTGTGCCTTTGGAGCCAGATTGTATGGAGAGACAAGGGAGGCCTGGGAGGATAGGACAGAAAAAGCTGATTATCTGTGATGACCAGTGATCTACTCCACTTATCACCATAAAAATAATTCTTTCCATCCTTTGTTAGATGGTCCTGTCACATCTCCCTTCTTCACTCTCAGAGTAGAGCTCTGCATATTTTCTCTGAACCTTTATAGGTATTCTGTCTGGATTTCAGGGAGAGGATAGGTGGATTTTGAACAAGAAACTTTCAGTTGTGAACTAAATCCATGTGCAAATGCTAAAATTCATATTCTGTGGAGAACTAAATGGATTTCTGAGGTCTGCAAGCTTAGAAGACTGGAAAATTGCCAGAAACATGGCAAAGTGACATCGTCACCATTCTGCAATTAGTGTGGTATAACATAACTGAAGTTTTCTTGAGGGGAAAACAATCCATGCTGAGCTTGTACAATAAGCCTCTGTCAAGCACTTCCATTTTTTGGGAAGCTACTGTGTAGACAGTGCTTTGAACTACAGTAAGTCGCGAGGTTAAGAAAGGACTCAGTGGAACCTGAGACCATAGCTGAACAAATTCCAGTGGACCAAGAGCAACTTCTAATTTGATACTTTGAATTCATAGTTTTCTTTTCCATTAGGACTTTTAAAGTCCAGGTAGTATTTTAAAAATATGTAATAATACTACCCATGATTATGCATACATAGGCACAGATGTGAAGTCTCTAAGCAGGGAAACCCAGCAGACAGAACCTAAGCTTCTCTTCTTGGCAGATGTAAGGATTTAATTTTTAAGATAACAGCAACATTCCTCAGTTAATGTGGGGTGGTGGCTTTAGAAGTTGGTGCCTTGAAGGCTTGATAATCTGACATTTAAAATTTGTTTTATATGGTCAAAAAGATACTGCGCCATTGGGTTAATTTCTATTTTTTTCTGCTTATTACTACAATAAAACATTTGTATATTACTACAATAAAAACATTTGTATATATATATATAAAATCTTTAATTTAAGTTCCTGGAAAAAATGTTTGAGAACTAGGCTAGATTATTGATACTTTTGTAATAGAAAAGGTATTGGTGTCATTGCTATTTGCCATATAAAAGGTGTTAAGATCAGGAAAATTCCTTATATTTTCCACTGGAGGAAAAAGGGGTTTTGTTTATAGGTCACACAGAGAAGAATTATGTTCTTCATCAATTCACTTTTTGCTTTTGCATAGGCTGTACAAGAAATCCTGGACTGGTAGGAATACAGGTAGAAATGCTGATTATTCCGCTGGTGATTAATTGTCATACTAACAAAAAAAAAAAAAAGTATTTCAAGAAAGATCTATCGTTCTTGAGGAAGAGTATGGAAAGACTACATGAAATAAACACCTTTCATAATATGCAGAAAAATCTCCCCTAAGTAGTCACTTGACAGCAAGAAGAACCTGAACTGAGGAATTCAACCACGTATCTCTGTTTCCCCCAAAATAACAAAAATCCTTGTCAAAACTGTAAAACCATTATGTGTCCCTCTTGCATCCTTGGTAGAAGTGGTTATAAAATATTACCACAAATATTCTTGTCTACAACTTGCTAACACACAATGCTTCATACATCACTAGAGGTGACTTTCCTGGTGCATGGAAGTTGCATGTATACACTATGACAGTACAAACACAATAATTATTGTAAATCAAATAGTTATATACAAGCAGATTTGAGTCAAACATGTTGCCTCACATTTTTAACACCCACTGAGTTGGCTTAGAGTTTTCCCATTAGAGATAATTATCTATAAAGCTTTGTGTGTGTTGAGCATACAATGTGTAAAAATAGATAGACTAACTGGAAACAATTCTCCTTTCCATTCTGTTCAATTATTTTGGTTTACATTTGCTATGTTCTAAATGGCCAACATGTTTTTTTCATTAATTAATTAAATTGGTCTTGCCTTTGTTTTCTGTTCTAGCTAAACAAAGTTTAAATAGTTTCCATTGTTGCTGTTGCTGTGTTTCCAAAACATCCTGTGGTATGTCCAATTCACTATGTATTTGGGAATTTTTTGTGTGCTTGCTTTGAATGTTCAGTCTGCATATCATGAAATGTTCTTTCTGGCATCAAATGTCTAAATTTCCTTCCTAGCCTCTCTGTTCTTGGTTCATGGCATACTAATTTGGTCATGATATGGATATAAATATTAGATGTGTATATTGCACATACTAAATTTGTCCTGCAGAGAAGTCTGTGGTGAATATGTTTCAGAAATGTTTACTTTAACTATAGATTTAATTTTTAAGACGTATTTCTTTGGCTTTGTTTGTGCCTACTTTGTGTACATGTCACATAAGTACTTTTGTAAATGGTCTTCATTACATGAGTAGCTACAACTGCTAATTTTGATCAGATGCTCTAATAGTTGCCAGAAATATAGTTCATATTCATATTGCGTCATTAATCCCTCCCACCCCATTTGCCATTCTTGATGTTCTAGCTCATAATCCTCTAATACATTCCCCACTTATTTTTACTACAATGAAGTGCCTCATGACCTAAACAGGACTAGAGTAGTGAGGCTAAGCAGATGAACCAATGTCTGCAGAAACAGATCTTACTTTGCTGCAGAAATTATCCAGTCAGAAAACAAAGCAGTGGAAAATATAAATAATCATCCCATGCCATTTGTGAACCATCTGCAGGCCAACAGTTATTCTCTGAAGAAATTAGTGTATATTTTATGACAATAAATATGAGAGATAAATACGATCTCCTAGTACAATTCATGTCAGGCAGAATTCAGCAGTAAGCAATGACACAGAATCACATAGGCATCTTGCAGGCCACTTTTTAGCTTTTCAAATAAGGTTTAAATTAGACTTAACTAGTTCAGGTATTTTACACCTAGGAGCAGAATTCACATAAACCAAGTAAAAAGAATTAATCTATTAATCTGTCACAATGTTTTTCTGTTCTTCTATATAGCACATACACACTCAATGAAAAACATTCTTTTTGCAAAGAACACTTTGTAGTATTGTTCTGATAGTTTTTGCTGAAGCACACTTGTTACGGATAGTAATTTATTACCTATGTGCATTTTAGGGCATCCTCTTAGCAACAAATTGCAGAGGTAAAAAACCCTGGCTTTTTAAGACCACAGACAGGTAGAGAATTTTTCAGGAACTGAATGTAAACACTTCCAAGATCAATTTAAACAGAAGATACATTGATTAGACACTAAAAGAATGGAAAGAACTTTAAAATATTAATAGGGCTGTAGCTAATTTTCATAACAAACATTAGGGATTTCAGGTTTTCATTGATCACTTGTGTCTTACATAAAACTGCCTGTCTAGAATAATTTGCCTCAGTCTTTGGCAGAGTGGATCACTGGGATTCCTGTTGCTCAGTGCACTACAAACTGGAGGAAGTGATTACATATATTGGCATTGGAACTTTGTAAGTCTAAAACTGTAATAGGCACAGACATTCTAAACATCTTACAAGACAGATTTCAGATTTCTTCTCTATGTGAAAGCTTATTTAGATTACTTGAAAATACATGCTGCAAACTTTTACTTCAACTGGAAAATGGCACTTCTCTCCCAAAGTCCATTATCACACAATTGAGTAAAATAAACTCAAAAGAACAGGTGAAAAGCCCATGGAAATTAAATATTAAAGAAAAAAATTACCTTTTTAACACAAAAAGGATAGTTTCCCTGAGGAGACTTCAAGATAGTTTCACGAGTGAAGGTCAATTTTTGAAAAGCACTTTAAAGAACTTTTTGGTTTGAAAAGGACTGTCAGAATGCAAATATACCGATAATGCAGAGCGTGCATTCAAGGTGCTTTTCTTCAACAAAGGGGGATGTTTACGATTTATCACACATAGCAATGCTCATCTTTCTGAACAGAAATTAGGTTTATTTATTTTTTGGTTCTTTCTAATAATGTCCTGTAGGCAACCTGGGAATAGTAACATGTATTGCAATGTTCATTGGCAAGCCTGTGAATTCACTGTCCAAGGGAAGCACTCCAGTTCAGTAAAAAAAAACACTCTGAAAAGCCTGGAATAGTACATCTGTCCTTGGTTCAGCTGTATCAGTTATTTTTTAATTCTTCTTAGTAGCTGGTGCAGTGCTGTGTTTTCAGCTTTATTCTGAGAACAGTCCTGGTAACAAACTGATGTTTTAGTTGTTGCTAAGTAGCGCTTATCCCAGTCAAGGACTTCTCAGTCTCTCATGCTCTGCCAGTGAGGAGGGGCACGGGAAGCAGGGATGAAGCAGAGAGAGGACACCTGACCCAAACTAACCAAAGGGGTATTCCGTACCACAGAACATCATGCCCAGTATATAAACTGGGGGGAGTTATCCACAAGGCCCATATCGCTGCTCGGGTCAGGCTGGGTGTAGGTCAGCATTTGGTGAGCAATTGTACTGTGCATCACTGCTGTTTATTGGTGTTTTTTTCCCCCCTCATTTTTTAGTTTTATATTCTCTTCCCTTGTAATTTCCGTTATCATTATTATTATTGGTGGTAGCAGTAGTGGTTTGTGTTATACCTTAGTTACTGGGCTGTTCTTATCTCAACCTGTGGGAGTTACATTCATCTGATTCTTCTCCCCATCCCTCTGGGAGTTGGGGGGCACAAGGCAGGGAGTGAGTGAGCAGCTGTGTGGTTCTGAGTTACGGCTGGGCTTAAACCATGACAACATCACACCCTATTGCAAAGCAGCGTCACTTCTCCTAGAAGAGAAAGTAAGTCCTGTGGCGATTTTCTTGGGAAAGAAAACAACACCACTGTATTTTGCATACTGAGCTCTGGCTGTCACTGCTAATATACAGCAGTGCTCATATCTCTCTCCAGCCTTCCATAAAGGCAGGAGAAGAAATTAAATAATAGAAATATGAAGGAAGCAAGAAGAGGAGAATTAATGAGAAATTATCTCCAAACTGAGAACTGGAATGAGGGTTCTTAGACCCGTATTTTCAAATAGATATACCAAAGGATGTGCATTCAGTCACTCACTTGTTCCAAGTACCAATTTTTTTTTTCTGATATAATACTTTGTTTTAGTTTTAGTGATGGAAAAGAGAACTGATATTCAGACCAGACAAGTGTTCTAATTCAAGGTATTTGAGTAAGACAAGGAGCCTTTTGATTTTTAGTTTTTTTGATTATGGTGTATTTGTGTTTCTGTCTACAATGATTTAACTATTTTCTCACCAGCTGGACACAATCACTTATGTGCATAAACACAAAATAGAGAAAATATATATAGGAAAAGATCCCGAACATCAACTGGTGAGTATGTGAGGCCCTCAGTCTTAAGGAACTTAACAGCTGCATGCCAAAATTTCCCTGCAGCTGAGATACACAAAAATCAAACCATCCTCAACATGAGCATGAGGACAGGCATAGCTTGGATTAGTTCACTGTAGAACAGGACAGTTCCCTAAGCGGCTGACCACCTCACTGCATTAACAAGGCTACTCACTGCAGTGAGTTGACACATCAGGGACCAATCAGGCTGACTTCCACAACTGGAATTACTCAGCCTTTGGTGGCAGTGTGTCCCAGACACTAATTACATAAAACAGCTCTACAGGAGCCATGCTTGACCTGCTTGCTCATCAGCCACAAGCATTGTGCAAGTTGCTCTTTGCTACCCTTGGAAAATAAGAGAAAAATCTTAGCCTAAAGTGATTGAAGGAATAACTCAGGCAGTGGATGGGAGAACAGAAGTAATAAACCCCTTCTTTATTCCCCTAGACCATGTTCTTGTCTCAAAAACTCAGGCTTGATGCTTAGAGGATATACCTGCTCTTCCCCTGGACTAAGCAGGAATACTTATATCAGGGCACAACTTCACCACAGTCAACTGGTGATGCTGCAAAGCATAGAATTGATTTGGGGTAATATGCTACTATAAGGCTTATGTGGCCTTTGGGACCTAAGGTAATAATATTGCAGTTTTACATAGTACAAAGCAGAGCTGTCTTTCCTTTCCTGAGCTGGAGAATGAGAACACAAAGCTGGTCTCAAAGCATAACTGACTAAAAAGCAGTGAATTAAGCTGACATTAACTTCTGATGACAAACTGGTAAAGAAACTAAGTGCTTACTGTGAACTGTAATCTTCTCTTGCATGTATTCAGATTTGTTTTGGCAGCTGTTTTAATGGAGAAACACTGCGTTATTTAACATACCACACCACAACACTCCTATTTCATTCAATAAAATTGTAAAACAGTAGTGCAAAAAACCATGAATGTTCCTAGATTTGCTCTTCCAGAAACTTAGGTAGGGTTTGCCAAGGGAAAAATAAATCAGCAACATATGAAACTGCAATATTTAAATATTACATTAGAAGTGAATGAATAATTCTGATACATTTTAAGCTCAATTAATTTATGTTGTCTTAAAGGTAAATGCTAAATCATAACAGGAAATTAAAAAATAGTTATTCCCACTGAAAACCTGAAATATTTCCATTCTTTCTGAGATCCTACCTTCAGTTACCAAATTTTCAAGTTCTGCTGGAATTTTTTTTCAATAAAATTACCTTTAAAAAAAAAGTTTTCCATAGAAATCCATTATGAAAATACATCTTGAATGGAACTGTAAAAATCAATCCAAATTTATGTCTCACAGCCTACATTTATAGTTTCTGTATTGAATTCATAGGCTGTGCAGAAAGAGTTATTAATTAACATTACTGTCTTTACCACACAGGTCGTGACTAAAGGATGCGCTGCCTGCAAAGTGCTGATCGAGGTGGCTAATTGGGGTAACAATGTCATTTATACAAATACAATTCTTTGTTTTACAACACTTTATAAAGCCTCTGCACAGGTTTACATTGAAATCTTGCTATGAAGAGATTCTGTCAAAGTACTGTAACAAATGTTGTTTTTTGAAGAATTGAGGCTAAATCTTACCTTTTTTATTCATAAAACCAGACCTCATGTGATTTTTACCATTGGCTTCTGTGAAAAGTACGAGCTGTGACACTTGAGTTATTCTTAGGAACCGTAAGTGCTATTTAACTCTGTATTACTGTAATCAGTGCTTTTATTGTTACAGGACCAATGAGTGGAGAAAAGAAAATCCTGAGAGTTTAAATGCATTAAAAACATATTATCTGAAATAAAAAAAAAAAAAAAGAAGTCCATTTGAACCTTCCTTTACATCAGGAAGATTTCAATGTTGAACCAGTATCCACAATAATTTCTATTCTGTTCAACTCCAATATGTACAACAAAGGAAGTGTACACAATCTCTTTGCCTTCGCAAATGTAAATTTGGAACTGTCTTTGTACAAAAGATATTTGATCATCCACTCTGTTTGTCTTCAGTAGATGTTTTTGTACCCAAGCCTCCCATGGAAATCAACATAAATTTGCCAGTGACTCAAATGACGACAACCCAGGTCTTCACTGTGTAAGTGTATGTAATGGATTGTTTCATCTTAATGTTAATGTTTTATCTATGGACTTTTTGTATAATGCTGAATGCTTGAAATTGTCCTTTTCTATATTCTTTTTTTTTTTTTCTATAGACAAGTCACAGTTATTCAAAGGACATGAACATCTTCAGGAAGTGATGATTTCAGTTTCAGTGCTATTTAAACGTCTGGTTTAGGAAATTATCTTTTCTCCATAACTCATGATTTTAATAACTGGTGTTTAGATAGATGATGTTAAACTTGATTAATGCAATTAACTACTGCAAATGGAATGGTTAGCCAAAAAATCACCTCTTAGATACACTTGTTACATTTTCTCTCACTTCTACAGTACTGTTTGAAGATAAGGACAGGAACAACATGACACTTTTTTTCTTTGAATACCTTATTTTTCTAAATAAACTGAATGAATTCTGTTTATTAAAAAAAAAATAAAAATTCAACATCACTACATAAGCGTGGCTTTATAAAGAAGTGTGACTTAAAAAAAAACCTAGAAACCAAATGAGAAATTCTGTAAACCTATTGTTGACCAGATATTTTTTACTTAAATCAAGATTATGTCTAGGAGAATTCTTACTGATATGCATTTTCACTACATGACTCTCTACCATTATTCATATTCTCAAATTAAAACTAAAATTTCTGGGAAAGTAAGGATTTATATTTTTTATTTGCTTTTACTTAAAATTTTTAATCATTATAGCTGTTGCTAGCTAACAATAGTCTGCCAATAAACACTGAACTTAAAATTGATAAAACTTGATTTATGTGCTGTCCATAGACTATTTTGTGAGTTGAGTTCTTTGAATTGATATTCATGCCTTAGATTATAAATAGGTTAGCAAATGGCACATTTATCTGAGTAATATACAGGTCAGTCTACCCTTTTTAACATCTGTGTGTCCTCTTGATTGCTTCAGCCTTTCTAAGACTAACAAGTGAATTTAGGATTTATAGTTGAGAAACAACATGGCTGTTCTGCTGTCAGTCTTTACTCATTACTCTAATAATAGGAGGTGTAATAAACAACACAGATTTACAACTGTACATTTTAATTATTGTTTCTGAAGGTTTATGTAATCTTTATGTAATCAGGAGAGGTGATCACTGTTCTTTCTTGTTTAGAATTTTCTCTTTTAGTGCCAGACATTACTGAGTTATTCAGTAAGCGAACAGCTTTGCTCTTTTCATCAGTAATTCATGAAAGAGTTGACAGGGTGTTAAGGCAATCTGAGCGTCAGTCTAACAATCTGATTTGTGGGCTCAGTAGATTTACTGCATCTTGATTTTCTTGATAAATTCCATGAGAAACCCAATACCAGATGCCCTGACAACATCTTTATCTACATGAGTAAGTTCATATCAGTCCAGATGCAGACAGACTACATAAAACTGAGAATTTTGTAATGAAAAGTTAAAAAGTTTTCACATGCAGAATTTTTCAATCTACAGATAAACTATAGCTAAATTTAGAAGTGATAATTTGCTTTTGGACCGTCATTGTTCATTTTAAACACATATTAAATGAATGTATCTATCTTGTTGGCATGTGTTAAATACAAGAGGAAATAGAAAGTTTTTGCTTACTGTGACTGTAATTGCAAAAGACTAAAAAGAGATATTGTAATGATAAACTATTAACAAAAAATAATAAAGCAACCATAGACCAAAACTACAGATTATACAACAGGTATAAAATTAATGTTGTGTAGAAAATAGCTTGATTTCCTGGGGTGAACAGTATATCAGATTGTTGCCTAAAATTTTTTTTCACTTTTGCAGCTAGTTCCTAGATGTTAGGAGACTTCATGCTTTCTTGTATTTCCTCTGAATAAGAAAATTACATTTCTCTCTACAGTTTATAGAGAATAGCAATATGGTCTATGATAACTGCAAATCTTTAAGATATTTTGTCCATATAATCTTGCCTATATGTTATTTGTTCATGAGTTTAATTCTGGTCAACAGTGTGCCTCATGATGTAACTTGTACATATACTGTGCTTTTCTACCCAAGAACACACTTATACAGTGCAATTTCAATCTCTTCTAAATTGCACTGATAATCTAGAAACCATTTTCTGATTTTCTTCAGTTCTGAGGAAATGATGGTATATTGTAGGATTCCAATTGCATAATTTAAAATTATTGTAAACTCAAAAAATGAATCTAGAGGTAGTTCCCACTTACAGCAATTCACTGAATTAATTTCCTGTTTTGATGAGTAACAAAACTATATTATGAGAAAGGTCTGCCTGTGAAATGTAAACCACGGGACAAAACTCTCCAGTTTGATGCAGACATTGCAGACAGCCTTGAACAGGATGCAGGTGTATACTGTTAAGATTGGTGTACGACAGTATGTTCTGACAGTTTGAGGGAAATCTTCATTATGTTGGTGGGTTTCCTTGGACGTTTGAGTTTAATGATAATGTGCACTGGAATTTCTGTGAAGGATATGCCTCAGAGTTCTTGATTTGAAAAGGACTCTTGAAGAGAAGATAATGGTCATAGTGTTTTTTATAACCTATTTCTATCAGGCTGTCTGGTGTTTATTAATCTGTGTGATCATCAGGAATTAATTTCAAGGCTTTAAGGGAGAAAGCAACAGGAAGCATAACTGCAGTGCAACTTCTTTTTGAGGGATCCTAAATCTGAGAGGGATTTTAGTCCTTTTCTTAGGGTACACTGAAATACGACATCGACAAAGATAACCACTAAGCAAATTCCAAGAAACCAACTTATTCAGCAGTTGCCTGGGGATACAGAATATAGAGCCACCAAATTGAGTTGGTTATTTCACACGGGGAGGGAACTGAAGCTGTGTACCAGAGATTTAAGCCATGTTCCCATCTGGCAGGAAGTATGGGAAGTATGGCTTTGCAGTTTGGAAACTGCAAAATTTGAATGGATCTCGGAAACTAAGGAAGCTAAAGTCACAGTTCTAAGGGTTAGCTGGCCAATTTGAATGTCTGGGCAACCATACTTCAGTTCTGATTTGATTATGGACACTGAAAAATCTTCACGGCTCACAACCTAGCATGGATTCCTTTCCTTTCAGAGCACTAGGATATATATCAGCAACAAGAAGGACATATATCAGAAAAATGATAAGATGCACAGGATAAAGAGATTTAAAGATGCTAACAAAGACTGGGTATTCAGTTACTTCAAAGAGAAAAGAAAGTCTGAAGCACCATACTAAGTTGGCTGTTTCACACATAAGCAGGGAAGACTTTCTTGGTGCTGGTCCTGTTTTACCATTTGCTCTTAGTATCAGTGGTATCTGGCAACATAATGACACACTTAGGATGATTTTTAGGAAAAAAGTAAATCTGAACCGATAAGTACTGATAGAAAAGAATACTTCCACCATCATAAAGACATATAGCTGCCACCAAGACCAATACATTTAGCCTGGTTTCCTTGTGCAGATTTAATTCCATCATAGGATATACAGATTTTGAGTCTCAAGATTAACTCCATCATGACACATTTTAACTCTAAGCAGAGAGTTGTTAACAGTAAATTAATGAAGAATGTCAATGAAGAAGATAATTTGTAATAAAAATTAGTATTTAATCAGAAAAAAACTTGAATCTAAACCAGCACTTTTTTTTTTTTTTTGGGGGGGGGGTTGTTTCTTGGGTTTGTTTTTTGTTTGGTTTCTTTTTTTGGTGGTGTGATGTTCTAAGGCATGAATGAGAACTGCAGAATTAAATTTTATTGTCATAAAAGCATGCTTGGAGATCTTAAGGCTACAACAAACTCTTGGGTGTTAAGCTTGTACACATACCTTACATATACTCTTGTTCCTTCACCCAAGGACAGGTTTCAGCCCTAAGAAAAATACAATGTGCTAAATCTGCTACAGACTTCATAGGTGTGCCACACACAGAATCAGGCAAACACCTGAGGGAAAGCAGTTATATCCACTGTTCCTCAGGGAGCATATTAAGATAGATAGCTCTCTGTCATGCTGACAGAAAATGGAGATTCTTCTCTATCAAAAGACTTCATCATATTTAGGATATGGTTTACATTATGGAAGAACTTCTGGCAATAACCATGAAGAAAAATAATTTTATTCATCTTGATTACTGCCAGGGATTCTTCAATTATGTAAACAACAGCTCATAGGAATTCAGGCATCCAAAGCTTCGAAATAAGCTTTGAGAGCAGACAGCAACTGACTTTGCTGAATGCAAACTCGTCATATAAACCTCTTGACAGTTATTATTCTAAGAAGCACAATGCCTCTGTCTTTGCCTGCATAAACTACAAAGTGTGTGAAAGGTACTGAAAGAGCCTGAGAAGTTGCTGGGGGAGCATGGAAATTTATTCTGGCTTTTTTGAATCAGTGGTAAAATAATTCAACTAATCCTAGAGATGTGCTTGCTATGTTAAACTCTTTCAAATATCCTTTTAAAATAGTAATAAGAATTTAACTTTGAATTTAGATAGCATCACACACACTAAAATATCACAAGAAAATAGCAGTAGTCTGTATACCCTAATAAATTTCAACTGTAGTCAAATTAAAACAGGTGGGGCTCCCTGAAATTAATATTTTGGGGCCATAAAAAAGTACTTTTAAGCACTTGTTTTCAGTGAGAAACTGTGCTATCTTTGTTTGAACATCATATATGCCCAGGTTTTAGTATTTGGTCTGAAAAAGCAGAAGAAACAATTCATAACACACAAAAAAAGGCCAATTCATCACCAAGTAAGTTTTTCCAACCGCACATGAGATTTGGATGACAACACTTCACTAATAATTACTCACCATGTCTTAGCAGAACATAATATAATAAAACCTATTTTTTCAGGATTTTTTGTTAATCTTTTTTCTTTTTAACATCATGTACTTTAGATTGTCTCTTCAAATCAGTATTAGCGAGTTTATTTCCTTCCAGATACTTAGAGGTTAATAAAGGGTTTTATTTCTTTTGATTCATGTCCTGGGAAAAGAATCTGCCAGCCTGTTAGCTTCCTTAGTACTGCCTGTATAACAAAAGTGGGATATGTAGAAAGCCTCATTTTTTTTTCTTACCTCTACTCCAAAGATGCTGTAAGAACCTACAATTTCTGTTAATTTCCTTGGGTACTGCAGGTGTTCAGTAGCTCTAAGGATTGAATGTACTGGGACCGAACAAATGTGAGAAGCTCATAGCGGATCCATGGAGCTAATAAGGACTGTGAGTCCTAAAATAGACAGCAGTGAACTTCCATCACCAAAAAAACACCAGTATTTCTTCCGACTGAATGCATCAAGAAAGATGTCACCTGTTAGAAAAATACCTTACTTCTCTATTCTTGAGTGGCTGTGTTCCCAAGCTCTCACATTTTGCAGACTGAAACAGAATAAGATTTGCTCCTACTCACATCTGAATTTCAGTCTGATTCCTATGACTATTACTGTCACTATACAGCTAACATAAAAATATTTTCTGTTATTCTCATCTTCTGCCCACCAAAGTTGCATTCTCCCCTTTTCTATGTTGTATTTTATTATTTATTTGTTGTCTTTCTTAATGAGCGCTGGTAGTTAATTCTGTTTTATGTATGCTGGAAAATTCTAATAAAAGCACTAGGACTTGGAATAGAAACTTTTCTCTTTTTTAATTGATGGAAAATCTGCAAGTTTAATTAGGTTACCCATTGAGATAAATGCATCAACAAATAAATTTCCCACACATGAATGCAGTACAGTGAACGAGAAACTGCCTAGCAAGTTTCAATTCACTCAAGTACCAAAGTATTTCTACCCAACACATTTTGGCTAGAAAATAGCTTTCTGATACAACCCAAGGACTACAGAGCGAACTCCAGCAGGGCAGCTGATTCTTAAGTACTGGGAAATCTCCCACTGGGTTAGAGCACACACAGTTTTTTCTTCCAGAGTGACAGGCAAAGAAGTGCATGCCAGGAACATCCCTGAAAGAAGAAGGGTTCAATCCAAAACTGCTCTTTGCAGGTAGTTACTGTCTAGGCTCTTCTAGTTTGCTCTATAAGAAGGTGGTCCTGAAGATGTGGAAATCTTATTTAGTGTATGAATCTCTTGTTTACAGTGCAGGTTATTTTTCTGTTTTTACTATGCACCATCCAAATCCAGAAAAGAGAAAGATGAGGCTACTCTGAGACTTCTGGTGCCAACCCCTGGTAAAAATTAGGAAGGTATGATCTTGTGATTAGAAATAGCATGAGAAAGGGTATTGATACTTAGTATAATGCTTTAAAAAGAAGAAACATAAAAAATTACTTTAAAATAATAATCACATGATACAGGTTATAAATTTTATAATACAGCTAGATGTGCACCACTTTAATAATGGACATAAGGAAGGAAAGGTATTTACAAAGGAGATATTTATTTCTCATGATTCAAAGAGGCATTGCACTTTTTCCTTTTGCAGCTGAAAAGCAGTTTTCTTGAGGAATCAGTTAAAAATAACATAATAAAATGAGGAAAGAGCAGTATCAGTTCAGAGATTTCAAACTGTCTGCACTTAGCTTCCACTTAAAAACTTGACTGTTTCTTCAGAGCAATAACTGCACAGCATCTGGGGGATTTCACGGGATCAAATAACTTCACGAGTCCCGACCAGGCAATGTTTTCCTGTAAAATGATATATGGTTGAAGTACATGAAAATGGGTTTGACTTAAAAGCTAAGACATGGTATTAGGTCCACATTTTGAAATACAAAATTAAAAGAAAAAATAGATCCTTGATGCGAAACAGGAAAAACACTTATCTAACAAGAAAATCACAGGAAGTTTGTTGTGAAAAAAGAACACCCAAATCAGGATATATTTTCAAGTCACTAAATTATTTCTGCCACTATCAAATGTCAGCTTACCACTCACTTTACCAATTAAGTTTTTTCTCGGTTGAACTATAGCAAAAAAAAAAATTAAGGACCAAGTCCTACTCATTTTATGCAGCACATTCTACTACTGAAGCTAATTAACTGACTTTTCAAATGAATCAGGCCAGCTGGATCCAGTCTTCCTGTTGCATATGGCTTTTATCATTTCTATTTTTTCTTCCTAAACACATTTTGTGAATCAACAGTCCAAGATTAAATCAATGCATATATTACATTTAGAAAAGGTAAATTAGCACTAAATGCAACAAGTCTGATTTCCCATCAAAGAAATCATACAGATCTCTATGTGATTCAGAACTGGTTGGGAAAATACATCATTTGGGAATACATATTTGGAAAAATACATCATTATTTAAATATTTCAAATTATCTCTCTGTAAAAATGCCAGTTAGAATAAAAGCATATATTTACTACAATGCAGTTATACCAAGTGCACTGTGGCAGAAAATACAGTGAGTTTTTACTTACGATAAAATGGAGCTGTTAAAATCAGTTTTATGGTGGAAAACCAGAGCTATTCATATGAATCGGTTTAAACTTTATTTTTAAATTATATTTTTACCATGTCCCAGAGCAGAAGCTGGAAGATGCTACCATTTCCTCCTAGCAAATTATTATTTGTCCAGAAAATGCTTCTGGCACAGAGAAAGTATGACTGCTGCTTGTGAGTTAATCAGGCCAAGCTCAAAATTAGCGTTAGAAGAAACACTGTAATATAAATCATTATGGAGTAAATGCAGTAGCATTTCCTTATTATGTCCCAGGTCTACACTTGTAAAATATATCCAGGTTGCACGTTAGTCAAATGTACCTCAGTTGACCCATACAGTTGGAAAAAGTGCATCCTCTTTCATCATTGATCTTAATTAAGAAACAATAAATGGAAATCATAAATATTTTGGACCTAATTCAAAATATCTTGAATTACATGATCTAAATTGTAAGCTTTAGAATTTGAAGCATAATGTTTGTTTAGCATTTCCCATATTCTTTTTAATTATTAAATATCTCAATATGTTGCATAAAATGAGATTTGTTGCATATTTAATTAATTTCTTTTTTATTGTCTATTGACTAGTAATTACCATACAATTAAAAGAACATAAACTTTAATGTTGCTGCTTTGCTGAAAATAAAAACATCTGCTGGGCATATGTTTATACATAATGAAATGAATGCTTATCCTTTTGCAAATATGATGAGAATAATAATTCTGCAACAGTGACTTTTGGTCTGCAGAGTAATAAATTGGCTGAAATAGTCTCATTTCACTGATGTAGCCTCTAGGTACCATAAAATATAATGCAAAAAATACCTGCTCCTTGAGGTAGCAAAGACGATCCAGAAGTATCAAAACTTCAATGCAGGGAGCCAGAACAACCTTCAACTGAACGAAAGATTAGATACTATAATGATTTTGGGAATTAGAGACAATATACTTCCAAATGGCTACATTTCCACAGAACAATTCCAGGAAGGTCAGTCATTTTCCAGTGGTTCTGTTGTACAAATGTCACCTTGCCAATTTTCCCTTTAGGATGGGCATCTTCAAAACAGATTATATTAAAGATCAAAAATATATGGAATGCTGTAAAGCCAGGAAACTATGCTATTTAGTTGGGTTTGAGACATTGTCCAGCAAGAAAATGATATAACATGAAGCAGAACAATTTTAAAGAGGGAAATAATGAATTTTAATAAAAAGATTTTTTATGAAATAACTGCATAGAGACCAGTCTAGGTTTAAAAGGAGACTGACATTTCATTTTTCAGGGTAATAGTCCCTCTTGAAAAAGAATCTTCCATGTGTTCACTTTATTATTTTACTGACACCTAATATAGTTTTGGACTAGGATATGCTCCAGAGTTTGGATGAAGAAGCTGCTTTGTTTTTGAGATTGCATACCACAGCGTAAGACAGTCCACCTCCACATAAAACTTAACAGGGCTTTGTTCTAGACTAGCACAAATATACAAGGTAATAGTATTAATCCTATAACTTTTACCATATTAAATGCTTCGAGCTCATTCATTCTGTGCTTGTATTTTTCATAGTAATCCATTATACAGCTGTCTGGGAGCTGCAAGGGATTGAAACAAAACAAAACAGAACAAAAAAAGATATGAGAGTTATTCTGGTTACTTTCTCAAGAGAACTTTAAAATTAAATATATTTTCCTAATTGAAAGTCTCACTACAAAATGAAATCTGTGTTTTGTTTTTCAAATTAGCACTTTCCTAAGGTTTATAATAATTTTCCAATAGGAGTTCCTCAGTTCTCATTTACAACAAATGTTATTCAGACAGCATTTTGCACTGACATGAAATACTGAGATACATTCATTATTCAGAAAGCTCTAGCCATTCTTAAATGAGTATTATACAGTAAAGTGGAGATAACATTCTCATTTCCTTTCTCATATATCTTACCCCCTCTTCATCCCCATCCCAAAGGGATTTATTTAAATAGCTGAGTGGATTCTGGTGTGAGAGTAACATGCATCAGTCAGGACTCCTGGATGGTATTTCACATTAGTAAACCTACTATCAGAATCTGGAAATATTACTTTGTTTCTACATGCCTCAAGTTATCCATCTTTAAAATAAAACTTCTTCTATTTACTTTGAAGTACTACACATTCCCCTTCTTCCTTTCCAAATCACCTGTTGCAACACTGCCAGCACTGCCACTATGACTGTAAATGCTACAATCTGGAGCTGAATGTGACAGCTCAAGAACTTGACTAAGCCAAATACCCCTTCCCTTATTTCAGCCCTTAGTGGCCAGTGCACCAGAGGTAGCTAGAGCTATCTATGATCATAACTGCCCTTCACAAAGCCTGTTCTCTACAGGGCAACCAGATGACAACATCTTCCAGTTTTTAAAAGTCATGATATCTACTCTTCTCTGCTCTCCACAGTCCTGGAGGCTAAACAAGACAGTTAGTAACCTGCCAGAGGAAGGGGAAGTAGGTTTACTACCTTATTGGTGATGGAGGCTGCTGGAAAGAGCAGAAGTGAAAGAGCCTGATGCTCTTCTTCAGTACTGGGAGTTTGCAGTGTGGCTACTCTGTTGCAGGTATGGAAAGAGCTAGTCCAAAATTCATCAGAAAAGTAATGGTATGACAGACATGTATATGTGGCACTGAAGGACATGGTCTAATGATAAACTTGGCACTCTTAAATTTACAGTTGGAGGTGGTGATCTGAAAAGTCTTTTCCAATCTGAACGATTCTATGGTTCTATAACAAAAGACTAGGGAAGCTGAAGTATTTAATATATTTTTGCACACATTTATTAGAAGAGTCATCTGAGAGCATGTGGCTAATTCAGTTGCAAAGAAGTAAAATCTCAGCATAAAATAAGAAAAAAATAGAGAACATTTCTACGAATTAAAAGTTTTCAAATCAGGTATGTATTATGAACTTTATCCTAGGACAACAAAGAAGGGAATGAAGTCGCCTCAAACTATTTATGACTTATTGTCACTGAGAAGTTCTCAAAGATGGTATGTCAGGTGGCTAGCAGATGTATGCCTTCTATCATAGAGCAGTAAGCTCAAATTCAATACACTGAGAAAACCTGAAAAATAAAGAATTTAAAAGCACTGAAAGATAAGCAGATGAGTTATAGTTAACATGAATTTGTCCAGAATAAATCATAAGTCAGCCTCCTTTGCTTGTAAGGAAGGTGAAAGGATTCAAGACAAAAAAAAAAAAAAAAAACCAACCAACTGGTTGTCATATTTTGAATTTAGCAATATTTTGGACACCATTTCACATCATTTCATTAGCAAATTTAAGAAAAAAGTTTTAGATTAAACTGATATAATGTGAATGAAATCTGTTTGAATGACCATAACCAGAGAGTAGTTATGAATGAGTCTTTGAACAATTAAAAAGACCTCCTGACTGGAGGTATGTTACAAAATGCAGTGTTTCCATTAAGAACTCAGAAAATTGAACAAAAACCACATTAACTAAATCTGCAAATGTGCAATAGGAAGGCATTGCTGGAACTTAAAACAATTTTCAGAAATTTGAGCACTGATTAGAAGTGAAGTTTGAAACGCTGTACAGAAAAGCATAAGGGACTACACTCAGGCAGAAATAATCAGCTGTTCAGGATGGGGAACAGCAAATGACAGTCTGGGAGATAAGCAGTTCACAAGCTGAGTGACAGTCACAGCTGAGCTACTGAAGAAAACCCCAGTCACCATTCTGCAACATGTATGGGAAAGCAGCCTGTAAAGTGCAGGAAGTAATCCTTCAACTCTGCTTGGCAGTGGCAAAGCTCTAGCTGGAATAGTGCATCCATTTTTGGGCATCAGATTTCAAAGAAACAGTCTGAAAAAGCCCTCAGAGAGAAAAGAGATCAGAGATCTAGAAAACATGACCCATGAAGAAAGAATGAGAGAACTGGAACTGATGAGGCTAAATAAGAGAAAACTGAAAGTGGGCATAATAATAGTTTTTATCATCAAGGCTATCATCAAGAATCAGGGAACAGTTTGTTCACTGTGTCTACGGTGCATAGGACAAGACCTAATGGGCTTGCATTGCAGCAAAAAAAAATTCAGCCAAAAACTTGAAGAAAATTTCTCTCTTTGAGGTTAATTAAGGACTGAGGTTGTCAGTCTCCATCACATGAAACTTTAAGGTTTGACCAATATTTTCCAGGAACTACACAGAATTCTAACTCTGCCTTAAAACAGGGGGATAGTTACAAAAACTTTTGTAGTCTTTCAGCCACATTTTTTAAATCTATAAAGCACTTTTTCCCAGCTACAAAGGCGAAGTTGAGTAGCTGATCTGGCAGTACTAATGTGGACTATTAGGACTTCTTTGATCTTGTTGGTATTTCATTTTCAGCAAATCTCTGTAAATATCTAATTTGTTTTTCTCTCCCCCTCTAAAAAGTCAAACAAACTAAAATATATCAGTCATGAGATAAACAAAACAGTTTACTTAACCTCTGCTACATAAGCTTTTCATTTCAACTGAGAACTAAAATGGGTTTAGTATAATGGATTCTTGAAATTACAGGTTATTTGGGATTAAAATACAAAGTTCCGTATTATAAAAATGTCATCATGAAACCTGTCTGCTTTCGTTTCCTTTATGTTCTCTATCTTTTAACATGAAGCATTCAGATTAAAAGAAAACAAGCTGTGAAAGGTTTGCCAGTTAAAAAGCTGTGTCAAAAATGTCTCCTGGATGTTGCCATACTGTAGTACTAAGCCCAAATGCTTTTCCACTCCAACCTGGCTTACTGCACATTCTGATCTGTATTGATTATTATTACATCATAGGTACTATTACATTAGGTATGGATAGATTGGGTACTATTGCAAACTATGCCTCAGTTAAAAGTTTGGTGAGTGAACCAATTCAACGAAACAACCCAGCAGGAAAAGAGAGGAAGTGCCTACCAAAAAGCACTGACAGAAAAACCCAGCAAGAAAAGAGAGAAAATGCCCACCAAAAAGCATTGACAGAAAAAAAGTATGAAAAGGGTAACTTGTAGCTAGCTATATTATATGGTCAGTTTACTGGAAGAACAGTAAAACCCAAATAACACTGGCTTTGTCTGAAACTGCAACAGCTTGCCACCTGGTTTCCATTTTGAAGAGGTTCCCAACACAATCTTCAGCTGTCTTTTCAAGGCAAAGTAGGAGTAAATTATTGTTTGTACTTTCAGGAACAGAATTGTACTTACACATGCAAAGCAAGCGCCATTTAGACACTGAAGCTGGCCATGCAAAAGAACTAGAGAGCAGCAAGATCTCCACTTGCCTGGTGGTGGCACTAAAACTATACTATAGGCCAGACTCATCTTTTATGACCACTAGGAGACTGTCAACAGAGCCCTGGGAGCAGGGCAGATGCTGCATGCCTGAGCACACCCAAGTCAGACTGCAATCCCACAAACATTGAGCCCATGACTGAGCATGGGCTAAAAAGAAAATATTCAGGCAGAAGGTGTGTGATAAATAGTGATACCACACTTAATGTTTTCCCAGAGAGTATTCTTTCACAGTCGTGCATCTCCCTAGACTAAGAGTATTTTGACTGAATGAAAGTCTGGTTTACTGTCTGACACTGCACATGCCCTACAGAGGGAAGACAGCCTAATAAGGATGCTGTTCCAGTTTGTTTAAACAGCTTTTCCCTGCATTGTACAGCACATTTCCATTCCCTCTCTCTTCTGGTACCAGCATTATCATGAACACTAGCAAGTATAAAAAAGCAGTCAGGCAATACTTTTAGCAAAGCAGTGTCTTAAATCAGCTTGAAACATTAGGAAAGCATACCATATAGCAACTTTTTTACAATTTTTCTATGACAAAGATAGTTAAAAATAGCATAATGTAATGTAATATAGTGTAAAATAATGTAAAACAGATAATGAAATTACTGAGAAACTTAATTTTATTTAAAACTTTTTTTAAAATGCATTTCAAATGAATGCAATCTATATTATTTATATCTAATGGAAATAAAAGTCACGTCTCTTAAGATTCCTTGTCAGACTAAAATGTTATGCTACCACAACTGGGACGGTATTTTGTCTGTTCAAAAAACAATTATACTTGAAAACAGCATTATGCACATACACTTTATAAGCTGAATACAAGTGTTACCTGAGCTTTCATTCAGTATTAAGCAATTTAACAAACCATGAAATCTGTGAGCTTGAGTTCCTTCTGTCCAAGAAAACAGTAGAGAAAGTCAACTTTCCAACTGTAAAATGCATTGAGTGTGTAAATTCATTTAGAGCCTTCATTTTTTTGACTGTTTAGACTCAATTAATTGCCATGTTAAAATGCATGGGAAAGTGGAGAGTATTGTTTTGGCTTTGGCTCCATGTTTGTCCTACAGCCGTGCACAATAAAAAACATCAAAATTAGAAATAATCTTAGCAAAGATCAGTCAGTTTGAGGTATTCACTGTCATTTAAAGATATCAACACTGAGTTTGTTGAGGGACAGATATTAAGATTGTGAGAACTCTTAGACTGAAAGTCCTCTCTTTTCCAGTTTCTGCAAAAATTCTCCTTTTTAGTTTCCTATATAGTTGTATATATTCAGGTTAATTCATGTCTTTATGTATTACACAATTCCATTACTAACAGTTCCTCAGTCACACTCTTTTCACAGTAGCAACAATGTTGCCTACCTTAATAATATTTCACTTCTAAGAAAGCAGCTTCTTTCAATGCAACGTAGCTGATAGAAATTAAAAAAAAAAAAAGACCATCACAAACCCCACCAAATTCTCAGAAAACATTGTGGAGGCACTAAGCATTCTTCCAAGGAATCTATTTGACAACAAAACTGGTTAAGCCTATCGGTATTTCAAATAGTACATCACACTAAAACTTAAATTACGAATTTGCCAGTAGTAGTTCTCTAGTTAAGACTCAATTTTCAGATGAGAAATTAACAACTTATTAAGTCACTTGAATTTAAAAAAGTAAAATAAATCCATTTGGTTAAAGAGTTCATATCAGTGCTGAAATGTAAGCTTAGAAATTCTTCACTCAACTAATCCTTCGGGATAGGTTTAGCTAATACCAAACTCCTTTGGTCAAAATCTTGTAAGGTCAGTAAAGCAGAAATCCATACGAAAAACTACTTTTGCCTGCAAAAACTCAAACACGTCTGTAAGGAATGAAGTAAAGATCAGTCTGTTTAGAATGTTCTCCCATGGCCATGGAAGCCTGATTAAACATTTTCTAGGAAGGATGGAACTGCCCAAAGACCTCATTTTAAAAAAGCGCAGCTTTCAAAATACTGTAATGCAACTAATCCT
Organism: Lathamus discolor; assembly: GCF_037157495.1. Taxonomy (NCBI): domain Eukaryota; kingdom Metazoa; phylum Chordata; class Aves; order Psittaciformes; family Psittacidae; genus Lathamus; species Lathamus discolor. The sequence goes on along the minus strand of NC_088884.1, from coordinate 45,620,629 downwards.
GACAAGCTACATACGGACAGAAGCTTTTATGTTGTCCCAGGCTCACCTGCTCATTTAATTACAACACTGCTTGCCAATGATGTGTACAGAGCAGTGTTTCTTAATTATATGTGTTAAAATTATGAAAAAACATGCAGAACATTCTGTTCAACATAGTTTGACACAGTTGTGTTCAATGAATCAGAAGAACATTTGAACATCTGAAGCACAGCTGGTGTAGGACCAAACTAGGAAATATATGTGATAAACAGAAAATGGTATCATATGAGAAGCATGTATGTGTAAAGAGAAAGGAACAGCCTTAAAGCCTACTCACCATGACATGAGTAGAACATGATTAGCGACTAAAGCCAGGGCAGGTCATGACACAGGTAGGACTAAAAGCCAACATGAGGACAGGCCTTCTACTTCCATGGTCCTCAGACAGACCACAAAGTTTGTAAAGGCTTGTCAGATGGCTTCTGGTTTGGTCTGAAAAGGGGGAAAAAATGATCTTAGGGATAGATTCCAAGAAACTCAGGAGGTGTTTCCAAATATTTTTCCAGCCACTGACTGTGAAATTATCTGCAATAATTTACCACTTATGCATTTTCACAAAGCATTTATGGAATCAGGACATCTGAGTCTCCTAGCAGTAGTCTTTGAAAGTACCCTCTTCAAATTCTTGGCTTTGCAGTGCTTTAGCTAGTGTTTCCACCCAACATTATAGGAATCTGAACAAAGCAAACTTGAACTATTTTTCTATTGATTTTAAAAAGAGCACTAATATCATATAAATAAATGAAAGCAAGCACAGCATAAATTGCCTGCAGAATACATTAAATATAATAAGCCCAATATCTTAAATATAGATTTAGCTAACATGAATGACTGCCTAATCTTAAAATAAGAGATGACATCTCTTTAACACATGTTCACTCTGCCATCTGAGCAATTATAAAAAGGAAACATGCACTAAAACTGCAGTTCTAAACCAGTGATAAATCACTGAAATCTTTAACATGCTTCAAGTGTAAACACAGTTATTTTTAAAATTAACAGATCCTTGTTTTATAAGAAAAAAAAAATCAACAGAATAATTTATTTTGTCATAAAAAACTCAGACCTGTGACTATTTTTTCACTTGACAGTTTCAGCATTGAGATCACTCCACAAAGCTACTTAGTTTTCAGGCTTTACATATATGCTACTGCTATTTGTAGGCATTTGGATCATCAAAATAAAAGCAAAAGTCACATATCAATGCTGTTGTATTTTATTAAAAAGTATCACTGTTTTAAAAAAATACTACTGCTATATAGTATCACAGAATCATAGAATTGTTTAGCTTGCAAAAGACCTTTAAGATCATCCAGACCAACCATTAACCTAACACTACCAAGTCCACCACTAAGCCATGTGCTGAAGTGCCACATCTACATGTTTTTTAAATGCCTCCATGGATGGTGATTCCACCACTTCCCTGGGCAGCCTGTTCCAGCGCTTAACAACCCTTTTGGTAAAGAAGTATTTCCCAGTATCGAATCTAAATCTCCCCTTGTGCAACTTGAGGCCGTTTCCTCTTGTCCTATCTCTTGTCACTTTGGAGAAAAGACCAACCGCCACCTCACTGAAACCTCCTTTCAGGCAGTTGTAGAGAGTGATAAGGTCCCCCCTGAGCCTCCTTTATTCCAGACTAAACAACCCTAGTTCCCTCAGCTATTCATCATAAGACTTGTGTTCCATACCCTTCACCAGCTTTGTTGCCCTTCTCTGGACCTGCTCCAGCACCTCAGTGTCTTTCTTGTAGTGAGGGGCCAAGAACTGAACACAGGATTTGAAGTGTGACCACACCAGTGCTGAGTACAAAGGGACAGGTACTTCCCTAGTCTTGCTGGCCATACTATTTCTGATGCAAGCCAGGATGCTCTCTGGGCACAAGCTGGCTCATGTTCAGCTGTCAACCAATACCCCCAGGTCCTTTTCCACCGAGCAGCTTTCCAGCCACTCTTCCCTAAGCCGTTAGCACTGCATGGGGTTGTTGTGACCCAAGTGCAGGACCTGGCACTGAGATGTGTTGAACCTTATACCATTGGCCTTGGCCCATCAATGAAACATATAACAACTATTTACACTAAACACATAAAAAGTTTCCTAAGACTTAAGGGGAAAAAAAAATCTGTCAAAAAATGAACAGTTAGTGAAAAAGAAACTACATTTCCACACAAGTTCTGATTTCAGTATTATTTACCAGTTTTATCACTCAAAACTAAATAGCCTGGAGTTTGCAAAATCAAGAAGTCAATGGAGTAAGAGGAAGTAATGGAGGAGTTTTAGTATAGCTGAACTAGTAAGCCCAATGCATATTAGATATCTTTGGATTTATTTAATTATCTTAAAATGCAAGTGTAACTAATATAGGAAAAGGATTACTTTATAAACTGATGATATGCAATATTTTCAGAGATTCTTATAGAAATCAGATAAAATGATATAAAATTAATTTTTATTTATAAACAAACCAGAAGTTTTGGTTATTGTAGAGAAAGAAAGCATTGACAAGCTTATTCAATTAAATATAGTTCTAACATCTTTGCAGAAAATACAGGATGATATGACATAAAAATTTAGCTACATAGCTACATCAAGGATTTGAAATATTTTGAGTCTAACATTGACAGGCATAAGGTATCAAATATCAAAGTTGTTTAAATTACTTAAGATGATAAATGAGCTTTTTACAGGATGTGAGTTTCTCTTACTATGCTATTAATGCTATTAATGTAAATACTACTGTGATGGGTAGAATGTCTCACGGAAAGAGCCCTTCACCAAACAGCCAGTTGAGACTTGACAGCTGTGCCTTTTTGGGATGCTCTACCTGAAGCTCAGATCAGGAAAAAACACATGGGCAGCATATTTGTAAGAAGTCTGGTCAGGGTTAGAGCAAACAGGGATGGTGGAAACTGAGCATCTGTTTCTTGTTGCAGATCTCATCTCAGGTTGTTAGATGGGGCACATGCCAAATCATTGACCTTTTCCTGGGGAAAAGCCCCAGCAGCTTCAAGTTATGTGCAGACACCAGACTGTTCAAAACTGAAATACACCAGTCACAGCAGACTTGGAAGCTTGGTTGAGCAAAAACCAAGTAAATCTGCAAAAAAACGCTGACAGGCACATAAACTTCTTTTTGTGTGTGAAAGCTAAGGTGACCCTACTTCTGAAATTACTGTTGTATCTCTTTAATATATGTCTACATCTCAAAGGGTTAAGTGATTTGTGAAGTATTTTGACCAAGTAACCATCCTATATGCTATTATCCCATAGCAGTAACTATAGTATGAATATACCAGGAGATGGAATCAAAGTGCCTAATAACTTTTCTTTGTGGATGTGTCAGGAGTGTTTCCAGCCCTGTTTATCTTCCTGCAATCAGACACAGCATTAAACAGAATTCTCTCCTTACTCGCAGATTGCACTTTGCATGAATCTTGGCCAGCTTCTCTTTGTTAAACAGCTCCACCCGCTGAGGCTCACTTACTAGCAGAAATGGATCCTAGCTGGGTCATAGATCACTAAGTCTCCCAGACATACAACCATGCTTAGCCTTGTAAGCAGCTTCTCCCTTTAATCACCTTAAAACCAGGCCCTGTAAAAGGTCTTTTGCTAATCTACCCAAGTACAAGAAATTTAAGAAAGCTTTTTTTTTTTGTTGGGTTTGGATTTTTTTCCCCTTCAAATGCTCTAGAAATACATAAATACTTATACAAGGACTTTTTGCTGTGGCAATGCCATTTGTAGCACTTAAGCCAAAGAGCTGAAACGTGCTCTGCGGAAGAGGAAGGAGCAATTGCTCTTGCTTATTGAAAGAATCAACGCAAGTGTAAGAGTAGCCAGCTCCCCTAGAAGAAGGAGCAGGGATGTGAAAGTCCCACATTCATGTTAAATTAGGTGAAATAGTAAACGAAAGGGAAAAGAAATTTTACTAATTGAATTTCTCCCATATCGATGTGACACTGAACATTCTTCCCATACAACATGGAGTGTATAGCAACAGAGTGAACTATGACAAAATAAACAACCGGGAATAAAATACTGTCTCGGTGTGTATCCAGAGCAATTACTGAAGCCCTGTTCAGGAATTCATGGCCCACAAAGCAATTCCATTTGTTCTGAAGCTAGAAGCAATATAACTACACCTGTGAAGCATCAAGCTCACACTAAAGACCTCTCTCTGCCCTCACAAACTGAGAGTATTTTGTCAGACATTCAGTAGTCATGGTGTATGCCTCAGCTTTACTACTGAGGTGGAGAGATGGGGATGGTCCCGTACCAAGAGGCAGAAAAAATAGTTCATTTGTATCTTAGCGTTTCATCTGGACATGACAGACCCTTCCATGCTGAAAACAAACACAACAGAAGAAATTATTTTGGCTAAAGTAATGAGAAACGTCAGTCCCTGAACAGTAAGTTGTAATAATGAATGGCTCTAGGTGACTGATAAATGCTAGGTTTTGGTTTTTTTTGTTTTGTTTTGTTTTTTTTGATAAACTATTTTACTATTTTATCTTACTCTAACTCACTTGCAATTGATAATCTTTTCATAAGGAGTCTGGGTCTTACTTCAAATAAGCAAAAAAAGATCTTCACATCTATTTCACAAGTGAGAGAAGCAGAGAAGCTTGTTCATATGAAGAATCAGCAGGATTAAAGAACATATCTTTATTGGAAAATGACTGGATTGCACCAGAGCTACCTCTTAATCTGAACAGAGGCATTAGTGTATAAAAAGGAAGCAGCTGTGACGTTCATGAACTATGAGTCTGGAAGGATGTTTATATCCCAACAGTCCAGATTCAGCCACAGTGATCAAAAACGTCCATGACTTTACCATACATGCCAAGCTACCAAACCCTGGCAGTGACTCCTAGAAACTTAGTGCTGTTGCCCCTCTACTTCCCAGTACAATGCAGAGATTAAACTCACTTCAATTTTCTGACAAGCATAGTAAAAGACCTGAGACACAGTTTTATGACTTCTGGTTTTTAGAAAATGCTTTTTCAACATGTAAAACAGAGACTCAAATGCAAATAATATTTCCTCATTGTTCTCTGTTTGTATTACACAGTGTAACAAAAAAATCTGGAAGTATCCTTCATATACACCTTCTCTTGCCTTATATTCTTCCCAAGGCATCATTTTTTGGCCATTGCTGGAGACAAAGTAGACATTTGGTCTATGCAGTACAGCTGCTTTTTTGTTAATTTTTAACAACAGAGCTAGAAAACAAATTCTGCATAAATTCCTCTTTGATTTTTGTTGTCTATGAGAGCAAATGTTTAGGCTTCATCACATTTTTAGCCATGCAAGTATTTTTTTTCTGAAGAGAGGAATTTAATGCATTCTCCAATATTGTGTAGATATAGTGCTGGAAAATGAAAACTGCAGTGTCAGAACCACTGCTGAGGGAGCAGTAACAACTTTCCTCTCAGTAGTATCAAAATAGCACTGGGTTTGTGCTGCTGCAGATTTCAGCATAGCTGGGAAATAAAAAATAATATTGTTTAAATCAGCATAAAATTCAGTCTTCAGTATGCAGACAGCTGTACATAAAAATGAGGAGAAATATAAGTAAAAATGAGGATTTACTTGAATCAGGTCTTTAGCAAGCACACAAACATGTGCGGCTTGAAGTAGTGTTGACAGACATCTTTCTCTAAGGGCAATTTGCATTTGTCCAGACCCTTTCTAGCAAAAGGGAGCATGTCTAAAATCAGACATATTGACACAAAGTTTCTATGCTTACTGGCTTTAAAGAGAAGAATTTATAACTCTCTACCAGCAGAGTTTAACCAATGATTGAGTAAACTAATTATTGCACAGTCGACTATTGCTTTTCTGTGATCATATGATACTGAGGAAGACACCATTTTAATATCAGTTGGAGTAAATGCATGATGTTAGTCCTGTTTATACAGAAAAGCAAAGAGGTAACTCCATTTGCAAGCAGAATTAAGTATAATCTTTTAAAAAGCCAGTAAACATCAGGCATAAGTATTTTTCTAAACGTTGTAAGCATGATTCCAATGTCATTTGCATTTACTTACTTATTTGGTTTTGCATTTTCCCCCTAGTTCACGGTTTGATGTGCCTGGAAAATTTTAAGTGATCTGGCATTTTGACTACAGATTTTAAGCATTGCTTTACCAAATATGACAACAACGCTTACCTTAAATAATTCACATACTTGCCACTACTACTTTGATTTGTACTAAAATTGTTAATAATCTGTCTAGTACTCTCTAGTGTCTCTATTGCACAACTTGTTGTCACAATGTTGTGATCTTTACACTTTCATATTCCATGCCTGATGTGATGTTGCCATCTGTTGACCAATTTAGCAGTTGTAGTACTGAGATAAAACACAGAAGAACATAAAAAAAATCCAAAATATTTTATAAGTTTAAATCTCAGATTTGTACTTACTTCTTTATCTAGGAAAGTTTTTAAAATCTTAGTATTTATCCTTAACATCTGTTAATTTAAATTAAAAATAGTATTGGGTCTTCAAAGATCTTCATTGAGATCTACTTAAGGAGACTGTCTAAAGGGTAAATTAGAAATACTTTAGGAACTAAATTGTAAGAGAAACATACTGCATGGATGGAATTGCCTATCTTGCTATAATGTTACATTTTCCAGTTTCAAAGTGTCCAAAGGGTTCAAGATAATATTGCTGCAGAGAAAATGAAAATAACAAGGGGTCAAAGTGTTTACCATGTGATTCATTATTAATCTTTTTTTGGATCATGTTCAGTTTAAACTTAAGTACAGACAAAAAGGCAACATGTTTGTATAGAATAGTATTTCAGCTGGATTTAAAAGGGTATAAGAATTACTTTTATCAGGATGTATAGTAATAGCACAGGCAAGAAGTTCTTCAAGTCTCCTTCACTTGGCATCTGAAAAGTATATTTACCTCTAAAAAGTATATTTACCTCTAAATGACAGCACGTATAAAATAGAGCATTTTTTGTTTGTTTGTTTGTGTTTTGTTTTTCCTCAAAGGAGATTTGTAGGATTAACTTCAGAAATATCAGAAAGGCTTAAAAAAAATCAGATCGTGAGCACCATGTATAAAAAAGGATTGGTTGAATATAAAGATATTAAAATCTATCAATTTGAAAACAAAATCTTTAAAGAAATTTATACATGGAAGTCTATTAAAAACCCAACAAACCCAACATTAAAAATACCCAACTTTGATATGTTTCTTTTTAATATGTAAGTATGGATTGGCTATATTACTATTAATAAAAACAAGAATACTTTCTATTTATACAGTAATATATAAACTAAATAAACTCAGTGGCTTAAACACTGCATTGTGGTGCTGACTTACATGAATATAAGAATTTTATGCAGTCTCTATTTAGTGACTCACCTTTGAATCATCAAGTTCCAGCTTTTTCAGAGACTTTCTGACATAATCAACGAAGGAAGATGATTTAGAGAAAGTTTTTCCAACATGTCGATCACTGCAAATACAGCATTGAGATGCAGGCTTTTACACATCCAATAACAGAAACGGACACATTTTTAACTTAATTTTTAATTCAGGAGAAATAAGTCAGTTGGACAGCTACTACTGCCAAGTTAGTAAAATTTTTTCTTTTACCCCTACTACTTAAAGCAAAACAAGCTTGAAGAAATTTCTAGATACAGCAACTGTGCAACTGTACTATAGCTATAGTATGGTTATCAATAGCTAGTTGAAAGTTGCATTTAATTTCTCACCTCATATTTTTATTTCCCTACATGGACTACAAAATTCTTATTTTTGCTGACATATATTTCCTTTTATACTACTATAATACTTTCATAATTTACTATAATGATGCTGACATTTATTTACCTGTAACCACTGGAAAGACCAAATGCCAAATTGGAGAAAAGTTTCAGTTTTGCTTGTTACCTTGTGTTCTTACCCTTGCAATTATTATTTCAGTAAATGATGCCAAAATTTTCTCCTGTTTACAACTCAAAGGCCTGCTTTTGAAAGAAGCTAAAAATAAGGGTTGTTTCAGAAAGCATATTAAAAAAATCACGAAAACTAATAAATAAATAAATAAGGAAGACCTAATCCAGGACACTTACATTTGTTCTTTGTGTTTAAAATATTTTGGAGAAACAGCACACAAAGTTTTTGTTAGTCTGAATTCTCTTTCTTGACTGTGTCCTAATGTAATTCCTCTTCCAGCTGTGCAGTGCAAAAGTTAAATTTTCAGCTATAGAATTTTCAGCTACCCAATTACTTAGGAATAAGTACACTCCCCTCCCCCCAGTGAAAAACTGAGTAGAAAAATCTTAGTTCAAAACTTTTCATCCTCTTTATTCTTAGTAAACTGCCTTTCTCCTCATTTAAAGAGGCCAACAGAAAGACTTCATTCAGTGGAATTTCTAATGCTGTTTAGCTGGCAATGACTCTCACTCATTGAGAATCATTTCTCTGCTCATATTTAATATTCAGATGCACCTAAACATTTGGGCTGATGCAGTCTGAAAATTAATTCATGATTATGTTGTTTATGCATTATGTTCATGTTTATGAATATGCTTATGCCTCCTAATCACAAGCTACTGTGATTAGGTAGAAAGAAACTGACTGGGTCTGTCTGGGATGGAGCTAACTTCACAACAGCCCATATAGTGCTGTGCTATGGGTTTGTGACTAAAACAGCACTGGTAACACACCGATATTTCAGCTACTGCCAAATAGTGATTGCATAGCATCAAAGACTTCTCTGGTTTTCCCTCTGCCCCCCAGGAAGTAGGCTGGGGGTGCACAAGAAATATGGGGGGACATGGCCGGGACAGCTGACCTGAATGGACCACAGGAATATTCTACACCATATAACATTATGCTCAGTAATAAAGCTGGAAGAGTCTTCCCAAGGTAGTCACTGCTTTTATTTCAAAAGTATAATTTTAATCACTTCTGCCAAGTTATACTTCCTTTAACAAACAAAACATATTATGATCTACCTCACACTTCTTTTCATTACAGTTTAGTAGCCATGATTTTACGTATGATATTTTACATGATTTTAAAATTAACAAGCATTTCCTCTTTCAGGAGCTTGACCTTCTGAAAGGCAAGCTGTCTGGCTTTACATTTAGCAAAAGATTTGGGGGTATCTGCGTTAGCACTTATTTCAGATCAGGAATATAATTCTGAAATGAATTTTCTGGTTTTCCCCACCTCTAATGCCTTATTCATACTGTGGAATAGGATCAGAGCCCAAAAAATGGGTTATTTTCAATTTAAATTAAACTGGAAGGTGTGCTTCTGAATGTCCTCCAAGTGCTAATGGGCATACATTCCACAGAATTAGATAAAGTCAAATCCAACTACAACTCCAGAAAAAGAGCACAGTTCAGATGACAGGCCCTCAGCACCAGCTCTCCAAATCCCATCCTGTAAGGGCACAGTACTAGCCAGTGTAGACAGTGTAAGTAGCCTTTTACAGCCGCGATGGCCACTGAGCTTTAAGCAGCTTTTCTCAGGACAAATGGAAATGTTTTTTTTTTTTTGTCTTCTGAATTATTAAAGTTGCCAAAACCTCTGCATAAAAGGGTAGCCCAGGATTTTGTTGACGTTTTAGTGAATTCGCTGTCAGTTCTCTGGTGAAGTTTTACTCACATGTCCATTACGAAAGAGGACCTAATTCAGTGATGGCTAAAGGAAGGGCAATACATCTGTGCTATGGATTTAGGATGAACGAAACTATTCTGCATTTTACTAACACAATGTATATACAGTCTTATAAGACTGGTTCTTACACCCTTCAGCTTCCTCATAAGTACTTTCTCTACATAATAGAGGCAAAAAAGAACCAGACCTTTGGTTCGTATTCTGTTAATTTAGAGCTTCTTACCTTTTAGTGACACCATAAATCTCTTCTATAATAACCTGAAGAACAGCTCGATAAAACAGTGATTCTGTAGGCAGCTGCAAAAAATTTTACCACAGCAAGAATTTAAAACTGGCACTGAAATTAAGATCAGAGTAACAAAACAGTATTGACTTCCTTGACTACTTATTGGCTTGTATTCTTTACAATCAGTCATAAAAGGTTGAAGAGGACAATTTACTAATGTTCTTGCATTCAGTTAAAACTGTGTTTTGTGTCAGATTCTAACAAAAACATGAATGCAAGAAAATACCTGAAACTCTGAAGTAAAAGTTCACAGGTTGGCAGAGGGAAAAGGTACTGATCATGATCCAAATTCTACTATGCAAAATGAAAATAACAATTTACCTAAGCTGTTTTAAAGACAAAAGGAGTAACCCCTTGATGAACCACCATACACTGTAGTCTGAACCATGCAGAAAGTACAATGCTCATAAAAAAGAGATTACACTGGAAACTTAATATATTTGGGTATGAGAGATCTATTTGTATAAAACCAGTTAATGCTTGCCAATTAAAAATTCACAGCAAAGTGCATTTACTAGGGTCAGTGGGCTTACATATGGAAAGAAGAGGTCTCTCAGCCCTGGCTTTTAAATATTTGCACTGTTGGTGTCCACCACCCCCAAAAGGATAACTTGCACAACAATAATTCAAGGTATTCACTGGGAAAAAACATACAAGGATTAAAAATGAGAATGACAATGTTTCTAATGGGTTCAAGCTTTTGTCATAACAATTTCTATTTTTACATTAGTTGATAAAACACTGGGACAGAGTGATCCAAACCAGGGATATCAGAAGGACATTTATAGTGAATTTATGTCTGAGCTGAAAGAAAGTGAAAGAAGGTAGGAAGGGTAGTTTAATGCCTTAAGTTTTAAGCTGTGCTTTTTCTCCAAACGCTTATTTGCCAAAAGAAAACAGATTCACTAAGTACAATCACAGCAATTGAGATGTGATTTCACAATGACACATGCTATCTATCAGGATTCGATGTAGTATATGCTAGTCTTTTATATTCCAGAAATGCAGAAGTTCAATAAAAGGCCAGGGATTAAGAGTGTTCAAGGAGGAAAAACACATTTTATCTTAGAATGGCTAAAATAAACAATATTACTTACCATTTGGCCAACTGCAACTCGCTCCAAAGCCTTTAAGAGTAAAGGAATTAAATTGCTGATATGTTTATTCTTTATCAGAACATTTTATAAACACATTGTGTAAAAGTCAGAGGAGATGACATTTTAAAAGATTAATGGTGTGACAGAACATGAGCTTGCACACTTTAATGTGTTAATACCTTTAGGGACTCATAATCAGGTCACTCCTGTTGTTTTGGTTTATTTATAGGAGAAGCAATGACAACTAACTGTATGGAAATAGATACATGCAAAATTTGTTTGTTTTTCTTAGTGTATTGTAAAAGAATTTCAGAGGATTACTTTCTGTGGAACTGCTAAAAAGAAATGCATTTTTCTTGAGTCTGTTCATACCAACATACAAATAATTCACTTTGTATATTCAGCTATTTTAAAGTAAATATTAATTCACTGTACAATATCTTTAAATACTTTTAGGCCCTGCTATTCAGTTAAGTTCTGAACTCCTATATGTAGAGAAAATGAAAACTTCAGAGAGACTGCCGTTTAAAATACTGTGAACTATCTTTCACTAGATTCTTCATATAAATTCTAATGCAGGTGTGAAAGTATTTGATTTTTATGATCCATAGTGACAAAGAATGACAAATAATTAAAAGCATGGAATACTTTTCCACACTTGAAAAGGTACTGTGTTTATAAAAAATTCAACCAAGAATTAAAGATCATAGTAGAAACCAGGACAAAAAATCAGTAAATTATCTGACACTACAACCTATTAGATGGTAAACAAAATTTGACTAACAATTTACAGGTCATTGCCACCTTTAGTCCCCAGACTCCACTACAGTAAATAAGTCTGTGTCTGAATCACCCACTTCTTCTAGCTTTAGAACTGATCTTGTATTTCAGACTGTTCTTCAACACAGTCCAAGTAGTTGCAGTTCCTCTGTTCATGGCTTTGGCTGACTCACAGGTCTAACTTTTGCTGTATAAGCTGTAACTTTCATACCAGCATATATCTGCTGCTGCTTAGAAAACGGATGTGGGTTCTAATATGTACTGCAGGGGTCTGAAACTGAAACTCTCATCCAGAACCTTTGGCCTTTGGCACTTTAACCAGTTTGAATGACATGTAATAATGAACATCAGCAATAATGATCACTGCACAGCAGACTCATTTTCTCCTAGCCAGCCACTACCCCTACGAAGATGGGTGCCTAGCTGCACTGCACTGTCTCCCTTGTACCTCTTAGAAGACAAGGAAAATCCTAGTGAAATCCTAATGAAAAATGCATAGAGAATTACAAATATAATAATAAGTATCTAGTGACACAGGAGAACTCTTTGCCTTTTGTGAATGTTTAAACAAAAAAGTTTTAAACTGCCAAATTTCTGTGATTTCTGTGAAATCTAAAATAGATATATATGTCACAATCGGTACTGTCTCTTGGGGGCCATTTTCTTACAAAATGTATCTTCCTACCATTGTTGAAAAACAGCCCAAACTTCTTTCCAAAATAAATGGAATGGGAAAGGAAATAGCTAATGTGTCAGCTGAGGAAGAACTGGTATTGTATGACACTGACAACAAAAAAGAGAAAATGCAAACCCCTTTTACAAAGTACTTTTCGTGATTAGTTTTACAGTAACATTTCTAAAATGAACAATTTTTTTTCTTGTACCTTGCCAAGAGTAACACATTTAAGCCTTATGAATACTAAACAACTGTCCTCCTATTCATTCTCCTGATAGCATATAACTATCATGTTAGTTTAAGTTTACATAACCTTATGCATTAGCCTAAATTGTCTTTATTCTACACTGCCCTCTGTAATGGAGGCACAGAGCTAGTAGCAGAGGCTAGCCAGGACCTGATGTGATTCATCTTGATACCAGAAATTAAAAATTAATAGCAGAAAGGAATAGTGGTCTTCTAACTGAAGCAGTGGTTGAAATGTTCAGTACTTATCTGTTTTTTCAAATTAGACAACAGTTTATCATACTGTCTTGACGAGGTTATGTCTTTAAAAGCACTTTGTCTCTTGGTGCAATATTAAAAAGATGTTTCCAGTCTCTTAAGCCACATGGTTTTTGGAATAGGCAGGTTTGTCCAGGTTTTATACAGTCAGAACATTCAATATTATGAATCATGAAGGTGTTGGGGGAGTTACTGATTGCAATCCTTCTACAATTACCTTGTTCCCCCTAAGTCCTTGGCCAGGAACCATTACCCAGAGGGGTTACCTTGTTTAGGTTTCAACAAAGGTTTGGCCCTTCTGCCCACTCTTAAAAAACATTTCTGTCAATACTCCTTTTTTTCATACCTTCAGCAAATATAAAATATATAAAGCTGGAAGGTCAATACTATTTTTTTTAGATCTAATTCATCATGCTTACAACATTAATGATGTTATTCTGTAGAGTCTTGGATTAAACTCATGGCTTTAGGATTAGAAGCCAAAAACAATGAATCCTGTAACATCTGGATAAAGTTCTCAGTAGGAAAAAGAAAAGAAGAGGAATCATACCAAGCATGCTGACATTCTAGCATTGCGACCACAGCACCAGCCTTTGTCCTTCAAGTACTGACACATGGGAAATCCCCACACTTCATTGGGGCATTCTGCAAAAGGGAAAAAAAAAACCAAAAGGCACAGCTTTCATGGGCTATTTTTCTCTTACAGAATACAAAGTGTTGAGCAAAATGAACAGTAGTTAATGGTAGCAGAAACACTTAACTGTTCTAGTACAGCACCAAAACCCAGGGTCATCCTACAGAAAACATATTTTCCCTTCACCAGATGCTTTTAGCTTGCTGAATTCCTGAAAGCGTCAGATTTTCAAAACCGATTTGCTTTTGCAAAAATCCACAAAAAAACCCAAACATTCCAGGGGACAAGTGAAGAGTTTGCAAATACTCATTGCACCCTATGCCATGCCATGAGTCACAAAATGTAACCTTGGCAGTCATCTAATGTAGCAGGACTTCAGTATCCCTCTCATTGGGTTCTTTTTCTATAATAAACATCTTTCACACAGAAACTTGTTTATTTCAGTACTTGTTTATTGCAGTTCTGAAGGCTCTTTCTGTTGTGAGGCAGACTGTTTGTTTTCCAGAAAAGAGCAGCTGCAAAGGCTCTTGCTGTTACATCAAAACACTGAGAGGCATTTGCATCACAGTCTGTGCTCACTGTATTTCAGTAACATTTATATTTTGAATAACAACACAATTCTTCATGTTTAACACTAATGCAAATGTGGAAAAACTAAAGTACAGGGATTACTTTATAGATGTTCAGAATACCCACTTTTAAATGTAGACAAAATCTACAATGTATTGAATTTTCATTAGCACATTTGTCAGCTGATTTTTTAGAATGCTAAATAAGAATTACAACTTTAAGAAAACCCACAACAAACCAACTAAAAAACCCAAATTGGCTGGGATCCTAGCTTTTTAGCACAGAAAGATGACCAGCGCATATTCGAAGATAAATCATATAACAGGGTTAAAAAGAGGACAGCAGAAATACGACTCTTCAAATTTACCACCAGTCTGAGAAATATGCGTGTAAGTAGAATTCATTTCACGAAAGTTAAGCAAACAAAAAGGGAAATAGGAGGCTATAAAGGATACGACCCTCCTCCCCACAGCAAAAGCCCTTTGTTTTCTAGTGGTAGTCCCCAGTCTTTCCTGAACTCTAGAGAGTGACAAGGTAATCTTCTGCAGGTAGCCTCATACTTTGCTCTCCTTTTTGCCCTGAGAAATACCAGAGGCTTTTAGGGGATGAATATTGGTTTGAGAACCATGATTTAAAAAGAGGATTTTAATTCTATTTTGTAAGTGCCTAATGACAAGCTATAGAATATTCATTAACTTCAAGTCTCATTACTGAGTACCTGGAATAAAACTGAGGATTTCTACTGCAGGGATTGTAAGAAGCACTTATCAAACATATATACATATATATTTTTTTTCGCAAAGACAACATTTACTGCCATGGCTCCAATTGTATGATTCACACTAATAAGTCTTTCTAATACATATATTAAAATATTTCAAAAACAATTTGCAAACTGAGTTAGAAAGATGAAATCATTATCTTTTCAAGTAAACCCTTTTAATTTACACCCTATCCTCTAGGCAAACTAATAATTCATGACAGTTGAAGTTTCTACCCACTGAGCTACAATCTCAGTATTACTGCACTGTACTCATGTATGACTGAAGAATTTATGATACCTTTGAAAAAGATAATCAGGCAAAGCACCATCTTCATTTAATTTACTGAAGCTGTAAAATAGGAGAAAAAGAGAGGGAAACTAATGCTCTAACTTGGAAATTTTTCTGTATATCTAAAATTGGCCACATATACACAGTACTGCCTTGAGTTCCATTCAGCTTTCCACATCTAGGCCACTCTTAAGCACACCGCTGATTAAAAAAAAAATAACCAAAACACCTGTAGGATGAATATATTGCTATAAAATTATAAAGTTTATCAGCTACATTTTAAAACCCAGGAAATTCTTTTAATGCCTGCAACTATTTTTAGATATAATTAATATTATATAGCTAGCTAATTACCAGATTGTGCATCTATCTGATAAGACAGCAGCTGTTCCAATCTGCATAAATCTCCCAAAACATTCAAGCAACATTTTAAGTATGGGTATTCTATGGAAGATTTCACAGCAAACAGCTCAAGCTCAGCTGGAGCTCAAACATTCAACAATGCATGGAGCAACCACATTATAATTCAATACAGAGTAACCAATCAGACAGAATTCATTCAATTAAAAGTTTAGAAATTGAGGAATCTAGGTAATCATTTGATGAACTGAACTGAAGCTATGCTGGGGTATAATCCTAGAACCTACTAGTTAAATAGCTATAACTTTCCCTCTAAACTAACCTCTTTAAAAAGACTAAATCTCACATTTAGTAAAATGAATTGTTGCAAGTATTACAGAATCACAGAATGGTTGAGATTGGAAGGGACCACCGGAGGTCATGTACTCCAACCTCCCTGGTCAAGCGGGGTCACCTACAGCACGTTACTCAGGATCGTGTCCAGACGGCTCTTGAATATCTCTAGGGAAGAAAACTGACTTCACAATCTCTCTAGGCAACCTATTCCAATGCTCAGTCAAGACCAATGTGCTTGGGCCAGGGCAGGTCACCTTCACAGACACCTGAATCTCTTGCGCCCCTTCTTCAGAAATAGGTCTCAGTGGCAGGAGTAAAATTTGCAACACTACCCACTCAGGCAGATTATATGATACAGAATTGCCACCAGAGCTAAGAAAAATATTTTTTTATCTTCAAAAAAGGAAAAAAAAATCCTTTTTTTTGAGCAAAGGTTTTCATTAAAAAACATCACCAGGTTTCAGTATAACAAAACAGTGTATTTTCTATTTTTTATATTACAACAAAATAAACAATTGCAGAAAAAAAAAAAATATGTTCTAGAACAAAATCTATAAACCAAACTATAATTTCACAGTAAGTCACTTACAGAGGAAGAGAACATAGAAAATATGTTAAAGCAGTATCATGAACAACACGCAAACTTGTATCCTAGTTCAGCTTTGTGGAACAGGCTGGTTCTTTGAAAACCTACACAGATAAAACACTGATTAAGGTAGCTTGAAGATACTTCGCTGTTATTGCTCACTGTCCCCATAAATTGGAGACATCTGGCAGAAGTCAGAAACCATTCTCATAAAAATCACCCAATTACACACAGCAGGATAAACAAGTGTCTATAACACCAAAATATATAATGCTGAATAAAACAGAAAAGAACAATTCCAGTCATTAACCAAGGAAAAAAAATCCTATTATTACCCTCTGACTGAGCTTACTAACATTCACAGTTTCATGGAAAAGTTGTTTAAATTATTTAAACAAACTAATCCTGTCCTTACCATTCTTTTTTTAATAGTAAAGAACATTTTTCTGGTACACATAACATCTCCTCTCCTAGAAAGGGATTTTAACAGAATTTTGTCAAAATTGTCACCAACTTTTTCCAGTACCATTTTTTTTAATCTGTTTTGAAAAACAAAGGAACTTTATGGATCTTAAAACATAGGTGGGAAAATCCTTTAAATATTCACATTAAGCAATCCTTCAATGGATTTACTTATTCTTCCTGTGATCACACAGAAGCCTCACAACTAACCCTTCAGCAGCTAATTCCTCACACTCCTTTATACCATATACTGTATGGAGAAGCTGTCTTTGGTTTATTACATACTTGAAATCCTGTGGAGGAGATTAACATTTTGGGAAACAAGTGCAAATACATCCAGATGCCAGCCACAACAGAAAAATATTCATAGATTTTTTCCCCCGGTGCTGTCCAGCAAAGAGGAATACAAAACCTCAGGTCTATATTTGTAAAACATTTTAAATTTAAATAAAGGCAAAGTCTCAAACTTCATCCTCAACTGAACAAGACAAAAATTTCTATAAGGTATGTCAGATTACCTTCCCACTTCTGGGAACCAAATACTACTACTGCTTTCCAATATTTTGTTAGAAGGAAGTCTTATTTCTTAACTTGGTGCTGGAAGTCTTATGTTATTTCCTGTTCTCTAATTATTTGGAACTCATTATAAGACCATCAGTAAATTTCTCTTAAGTTTTGCAGAGGAACTGAACTTCCATTTTGTGCAATTTTTATAATATTGCAATACTAGTGGCATGTGCTATCTGGAGCACCTGTACTATTTTGAACTTTGTAAAGGATATCCTTTCTTTCTATTCAACTTCAAAATGCAAAAAGAAAAAAAAAAGGCAATACATATGGACATCTCATACACTGAAAACATTATACTGACTAGTAACAAAAGTATAAATCACAATAAGTATATATTTATAATGAGTTTAACTACAACTTCAGTTATTTAATTCTGTCTAAAAGCAGAGAAAAGCTTTAGGTGATCCTTATAGTTGTTACCATCCTATTCACCGATCCAGTAAGACTCCTACTGGCTCAGCATTGTTTCAAACACATTTTTTAAAAGAGTTGTTTAACTAACAAAACCATTTGTGTACCTAGGACACTGTTTTCCCAAACTACAGAACAGTGAATGTTTTCTATGTGTTTCATTTTTTGGTAGTTACAGGAAAAATATCTGGCAGTAGAAATCAGATGATTTTACTAGCTAATCCTTCTGTATATGCACAGAGGTTTCCAAGGAATTTCAAGAAAACAGGACAAGCGCCTCCACTATCTTTAATATTTGGCCTTCCATAGTTCATCTCTAAGCAAGAAACTACAACTTCTAGTGTGTTAATATTTAAAATTTATTTTGCACAGCTTTATAGCACTATATAGTTTCTATGAAATATCAGGACCAAAACACTTCATTGTTACAAGGGAAATAAGCTTAACTAGGATACCATGTGGTCTTTCAGTTTCTTTTTTACCTTTCTTTGCTAACATTTCATAAAAATGTATTTTCATTTATACTTCTCATCTTTTTCTTGCAATTCCCAACTATTCTGAACTGCAGTTCCTAATATAACAACTAAACTACTGTGTTTTCTGCTTCATCTTCTAAAAGAGATATTTTTATTGAGATAATGTATTGAACACTATTTTTTAAACAGAAACAATCCCAATTTTGTCACAAAACACTGCCTATCCCAATGGTTAATGGACAATTTATTAAAAAAAACCCAACAAACCATAAAATCACTCTTTGCGGTATGGTATGTGGTATGGATTATAATGTCTGTTTGGAATTTTTTTATCTTCTCTTTAAAAACAGAGTAATACAAATAAGTTATGAAAATGGCAAAGTAGTATAAAGTAGAGGATTCTGATTTTCTTGAAATGCACTTTATCTTTCTAAGATTTTTAAGATTTTTCTAGAATATTCACAATGAGAACAGAAAATATTTATTTTCTACTAATGAAGTTCATTAGACTGTAAACAGAATGTGGCAAAGAGAAGGCAGGAATATGCTTTTAGTGCACAGGCTGAAGTTCCCATTCACTGTATTTTATTTAAGAAATCATATTCTCCTTAGAAAAAAAACAATTGCTCACTTCAGTCCTAAATTTTATCTTTACTTGTGCAGTTATTATTCAAATGTTGTGAAACACCAGTCTCTTGATTTTTTATCAGCATGAGAACATAACTTCAAGAGAAAGAGAGTTTATTCTAATTTAGTACAGTTATGCTGATAGTACACCCACAGCTAGTGCTGTATGAAACCACTGTAATGGCAGTTTTTAGTGACAGAATCTTAAATTTCCTTTAAAAATTACCATGAAGACTGAAATCAGTTTCCGTATCAAAATTTATCTATCAGTTTCTGTCATTTATTTTAATACAGAAATGTATTAATGATTTGAAATGATATTATTAAAATGTTAATATTAAGAATTTGAAATATATTTCAAAACGGTGTATTATGAGTAGTTCTTAATAATACCATCCACTGAGTTACTGAGGTATAATCTTGTCAGTTCTAAATGCTTAAATATGTCATTGTCTTTTACCACTTAAAAGCTGCATTGGATAAAAACACCCTACATCTACATTTCTTTGTGAAGTGTGATCAGTATCAGCCAATGTAAAATATTGCATGTAGCAATCTAATCGGTTAATGTAGAAGTACTCCTTAGAGAACTTCAAATTCCTAATTTTTTAAAAAATCACATTAAGTCACATCTTCTATCCATTTTCTAGTAATTCGATATTGCCATCTATTTCAGCTGATTCGTTCTGTACCTCCACTTTCCAGATTCCATTACAGTTATGAATTATAATTCCCCAACTTGCCTCTCTACTTCAGTGCATGATTTAGGTATTTATGATGGCAATTCCCACTGATTGATGAAGCTGCTTTTCAAAGGTTTTATTGGCTTTTTTATTTTTATTTTTTCAGTATCAAAGCATGAGAAACCTGGGGTTCAGACACTTATTAGTTAAATTCAGTCACATATTTGTACTTCACATCTAGTGTACTTGAGTATCTATGACTTCTTTCGGTGATCATGAATGAAAATTGAAAAATAAAGATGAAAATAAATGTAGGACTATGTGAAGGCTCCATTTTGACCTACTAGTGGGAAGCTAGAGAATACTCAAGCCAAAAATAAAATGAGTGCCAACTGGACAGAAAAAGCACAACTGACTGGAGATCAGGCACAGCTGTCACTGTGAGGTAATTGTGCAAAGACTGCCAAGCACATTGAAAAGTGTCTGTATTAATCACACACTTCTTGGCCCATAATGCTTTGGGATTCTCATCAAAGACAAGCAGATAAAGGTAACATGACATGGCACCTAAAACATGTATGGCTGAATCCTCAAGGCTGGCACTAAGATCTTCTCTTCAGCTATTTAATTCAAAGAGCAATACCTAAGAGATAACAACCACAGGAATCATATCCTTGCTTGGGTAGTTCCTGACATGTTGATGGTCAGGTAAAAGAAAAAGCTGTAATAGACAGGACTAAATTATTGCCTTTCCTCTTGTTCCTTATTATTCTCTGTCCCACCATTCCTATTTCTGCATTTGAAGTTGTTAGACAAAATATCTTAAAGAGAAATGCCCAAACTGCATCTTAAACTCATATAAAAAGCTGTGATCTAAAAATCCTTGGGAGGATCTCCTGTCTAATTACTGTATTCCTTCTTCCAAGGAAGATAGTAAACATTCCTAGAAGTGTAAAACTAATTTTTTTTTTTTTTTAAGTGTGGGGGGGAAGCAGGAGGGCACATTTGAGAATGTAAATGGCAACGTAAATTAATTTCCCTTCTTCTGTTCAATTTTTTGATCCCAGTTTCATCATAGAATCATTTAGGTGGAAAAGACCTTTACAACCAAGATGAGCCATTAGCACTGCCAAGTCTGCCATTAAACCATGGCTCTAAGCACCACACCTATGCATCTTTCAAATGCTTCCAGGGATGGTGATTCTACCACTTCCCTGGGAAGCCTGTTCCAATGCTTGTCAACCCTTTCGGTGAATACTGTTTTCCTAATATCCAATCTAAGCCTCCCCTGGCACAGACTGAGGCAATTTCCTCTTGTCCTATCACCTGTTACCTAGGAGAAGAGACTGACCCCCAGTTCACTACATCCTCCTTTCAGGTAGTTGTGGAGAGTGATAAGGTCGCTCCTGAGCCTTCTCTTCTCCAGACTAAACAATCCAGTTCCTTCAGCCCCTATTCATAAGACTAAGGAAAAGGATTTTGTATCTGTTACTTTGAGCACAAGAATATATGATTAATAATAGAAAAATGACTGAAAGCTAAAAGAAAACTTTGAAGGGAAACAGCAAGTGAAAGATGAAGAAATGGCTTCTGACGGTTTTATGTCAATACTGGCATTTCAATAGAGTCACAGTAAGAAAGGCTGGGACCCCCATTCTTCCAGACTGATTACCACTTTGAAGGCCTAGAAGGACTTACAACAACCTAGACAAATCAGAGAAGCAGAGTGAAGACAGAAGTGAAGACAGAGACAAGAAGCTCAGGCTCAGAAATAGCTCAGTGAAGAAGAAGCCTGATCTCCCAGAAGAAAATAAGAGTTCCTTCTAGTTCTACTGAAAAACCCAGCAACTGGCATAAAAGTTGAGGTAAGTAGCTGTGAAAGGAAATGAAATAAATTCTTTGCTAAAATTGTATTAAAATATTGCTTTCCAGGCCAGTTACTTAATTCTAGGAACTTAGCACTAGTCATATTAAAAATCAACAACAGAAACATGACACTCCAACACGAACACCCAGTGAATAAGAAATAAACACGGCCCTTGATTTGGACATATATATATATATATATATATATATATATCAAATGCTACGCCATTTCCACTTATATGATGATTCAAGAGACAATAGTAATTTTCCATATGTACAAACCAAAATATTTACTAGTAAAAAGCATATTATATTCTGGTACTCAAAACTGTAACTATAATTTTAAAAATGTTACTTTTTTTTTAATAAATATAACTGTATTAATTGGAAAGGAAAATGACTCCTAATTATTAAGTTAAATTATCTGGAAAAAATCTAGTTTTTATCAGTAAACACGGCAAATGTATAAACTCTCTTTAGTGTAAAAATAAAATGGAATCATGGGATACAAAAATCCATAAACTGCCCTATAAATGTGTAAGCTAAAGGAAGAGTATTTTTATATAAACTCTTTCTATTGTGTTCCAACAATTTTCTCAATTTTCTTATGTATAAAAATTTATTTTCTTAGACTGGACAATGAAATTTTCTGCAGTTGCTTTTAATAAACTCCAAACAAAAAGAAGATGAATCGCAACACTGACTAAGGCTGGTTTATACACCAGACTTGTCTACCTCTTTCACTTGGAGGAAACTCCCATTGAAGCCAAATACCACCTTCTCATACTACCGAACACCTCTCAACACTCAGCAAGGCGTGACGCAAATTTAAAAAAGTAAAAGAATTTGTATGCTACATCAGAAAAATCCTCTTTGTGAAGTAGGAGAAAGAAGTATAATATATGCACAGGCACAATATGAAGTTATCCTTATATATCTTTTAATATAACCAGTAACACTAACAGAACTGTATTTTATACCTCCTACTTCTCATTCTCCTCATCTCAGTTGTCATTAGTGGCAAATTTATGTATTATCTTAGTGGAAATAGGTCTTCTGTAACAAACATGATATAGGCCTATGCGAGAACTGTAGGAGTGCTTATACTGTTGTTGTTATAATACAACAGAAGTCTTCTGCATGACAAACCCTGTAACATCCACATTGTATTAACACTCAAAGGTCACACTGTACATTAGATTTTTCTCACAAAGGCCTTGAAATTGCAATAGTCTGTGTAGAATATTATGTTTAAAAGGAACCCTGCTGAAGTCATTCAAATACCACAAATTATGTAGCCTACTTATATGCTGTAGACTGAAGGATTAGAACATGCACAATTTATATTTACATTGACATTATGCTACAAAGATGTATAAAAGGGAAATATCCTGATATGTATAAAAAAAAATCATTGTCACTAAAATTGTGGAAGATACCTTAAATGACTTCAGAGAAACTATATTTCAAGATGGAAGAAAGTTTTCTGAAGTTCTGTATTTGAAAATGGCCTTTGCTTTCAAAAGAATGCTTTTCCTGTCTTATTTCAGTTTGAAAGATCTTTTCTGCTTCTCTCCCTTCTCAAATAGACAATGCATTTATTTGCCAAGTTTGGTATAAAATGCAAAACATAAAAGATTTTAATGTTGATTTTTTTTTCTTTTTGAAAACATAAATAGACAATTATTTGGTATGTAATTTTTTCAGAAGAGTATTTTTACATTCCTGCAGATGTTACTGAAATAAATGGTATATTGAACATGTGTAGTTCGTCACTTTCATATTATGTTCACAGAGAATTCTTGTCAGAGTTCTTAATAAGTGCTGGACAAAAAGGCATTAGTTAACATACCATAAGGTCTTTGCTCTTGACATACGAAGACTGTCACTATGCACAGATTATTCTTACAGAAGGTAGGAAAGGAATTACCCTATTCAGACCAGCAGAAAATACACAGCGACACTGTGCCTCAACAGTTTTATAAATACTACCATCCCAACAGGAGATTAATCTTGCTTACCAAGGATTTACAGCTTTAGTAGTTCTTATCTTCTCAGTAAAATTAGTCTTTTTGCACTTGATCTCAATAACAGTCATTATAAAAAAAGTGAAGTATTTTCCCTTCTCAGCTATGTAATTTTTATTATGTTGTAAATATTCTGACTCCATTTCAGAGTATGAAATTGTTAGAGTATTATTCTGGATCTCCTTGAGAGAGCACAAGCTATTTAACTGTATTTTGCACAGTGACAGAAGAAAAAAGGTTATTAACAAATAACTGTCTTATGTCAGTCGTGTAATTGGCACAAAGAAGCAAACACATTTTTCTTTCAATGGTTATAAAAGTAAAACATAATTCTGTATGTCTTTGATAAGTTGTATGGATTTCAATATATCTTTAATCTTAAAACTCTTCAACCTTTTGTAGGTCTCTGTCTACATAATTTCTTATAAATAGAAAATGATAGTAGTTATAGGACTACAATTTTGATAAAACTATAAAGAAGCCACAGTTCTGCTTCAGAGAAGGGACTCATCAGATGAAATATCTAAAAGGATAATATCTAAAAGGATGCCTAGAAGTTATAGAAAAACATTAAGTTGTAAATGCAAAAAATTGCCAAGACCATAAAGCATTAACACAAAACTGAAAACCAAGTTGAAATTGTCAATTTGCAGTATGAAACTTCTTGATTAAAACTCTGATTCTAGAGATCTGAAAACAGGTAATGTAATTTTAACTCTAATGAAGAGCTTAAGGGAAGATCCAGGGAGCTTCCAAACAGGAAACTTCACATTTTTATAGAGAGCAAGTATTTTAAAGAATAGAGTCATTGGGTATTTGAGGAACTATAATATATTTGGAAAGAGTCAATGTGATTTTCTTAAAAAGTCGTATCTCATAAACATATTGCAATTTTTTCTTTTAAGGCTTCAAGTAACACTTAGACAAGAAAGACAGAGTAGGCTTCCAAATGGCATTCAACAAGACCATTAGAGAAACTTTCAAAACACAGAACAAGATAAAGTATTCCTATGGGTAAGTAATTGACAGAAACAATGGATGGGAAAGTATCAGTATCATTTTTTTCACTGAGGACAGAGATCACCAGAAGAGGCCTAAGGAGACTTCTGCTGGAACGGGTTCTTGATCAAATTCACAAATAATCTGAGACAGTTAATGAAGAGTACGACAAAGTTTTATGATGATCCTAAGGGTAATAAAAAAATAGAGCAATTTCTAGTAAAAATTAGACATGAAATGGCATATAAAATTCAATGTAGCTGAAAGTTATTCAAATTGGGAAAAATACTAACTTTAAATATACGATGAATGGCTTTGAACTGAGACCTGATAGTTCAATAAAGAGATCAACCTGGTACTAAGAAAAGGAAAAAACCCCAACCATTTAGAATTAAGTAAAAAAACCCAAACAAACAAAATACAGAAAACACCAGCACCTAAAGGGGGACTACAAGAAAGCTGGAGAGTGACTTTTTTACAAAGGCATATAGGTACAGGTCAAGGGGAAATGGCCTTAAACTCACAGAGAGTAGATTTAGACTAGATATTATGAAAAAATATCTTCACTATGAGGATGGTGAGACACTGGCACAGGTTGCCCAGAGAAGTTTTGGCTGCCCCATCCCTGGAAGTGTTCAAGACTATCAAATTGGATGGGCCTTTGAGCAACCTGGTCTAGTAGAAGGTGTCCCTGCCCATTGCAGGTGAGGGTTTGAACTAGATCTTTAAGGTTCCTTCTAATCCAAACCATTCTATGATTCTACAAACCTTGGCTTTCTCAATTATAATGTCTTACTGTGTATACCCATGCAAAATTATAAATGGAAGATAGTTTCCAGTTTTGATATATTTGTTCTACATTTATTAACAAAAAAAACTTTAAAAACATAAATAAGTAATGCTGCTATTTAACATCTGTAAAACTTACCTAGTTAATATTTTAATATTTTTTTCAGGATAAATTTTGATAGAGACCATCTGGGTTTTAGTGACTTGTTAGCTCTGTCACAAATTCACGAAACGTGCCCTGCGAGGAAATATCTACAGATGCCTTGGAAAGGAAATCAAGCATTTTGATCTTCTGTTTCTAAGTGTTTTCCTGTGTTGCCATGGCATCAATGATAGCTATTCTAAGACATTGGCTGTGGAATATCTTTTAAAATATACCTAGGCAACACATAAATCATCTGTCCTCTAATGTTTCTAAAACAGTGACAAATCTTTCCATATTTCAGTGGAACGGAGTGATATGCAGCCATTACGTTTGTGTAAGGAATCCTTTAGGAAATTTAGTTTTGAAGTTTTTGTCTTCTGAATGCAACTTATTCAAGGCCTTTTCAGTTTCCACAAATCTGCTAAAATTCTATATGTGAATTTTGACAACCCCGTGCATCCTTTCTGGTTCTCCTAATTATGTTCACTAGCTTTTAAAAGTTAGAGCTTAATAAATGTAGTAAAACTTTATATTTATGTAACTTGAGAGACCAAGGCTCTTATTCTTCTGTGAAAGGTTTGCTGACTTGTTGCAGAGTGCCTTATTGAGAAGGTATTCTCCACAGCTTCCAGGACAGCTCTAGACCTTTGTTGCCCAGCATGTATCGTCTTCTTCCTAGGACAGTGACCTGATCCTGGAAATCCTTACAAAAGCTGGAGTTTGGGATTTGCAGTACTCATGCTAATCTCAAAAACAGGTTTCTACCACATAGCTATCAATGAAGGTACCTATACAACTACACTGATGTCTTATTTCAAATTATGAAATACTTATATAAGTAGCTCCTTAGCAATGGTAATGCTCATGTGTTTTTTCCTCAAAACAGAGGATACAATATTGAAAAATTTCATTGGTTTCTATACTGGTACTGATGTGTTTAGTGGTTTGGAGGATAGAAGAAAGAGAATTAGAATACTGAAACAAATCAATTCCTTTCTAAGGAAAGTCTTCTTAAAAATATCTTAAATCTGCAGTTACTGTCTTTTAAGGGATAATTATAGTCCAGCTGGTACACTGCCTCAGAAATGTATTACCTAACTGTACGATAAAACAGCTCTCAAAAATCCTAACAATAGCTCCTGAACAGAGGCATGGAGTTTGTTTTAACTTAAAATTCACTAGCAAATAGATTGTTTCCAGAAAAATTGGCATAATGGTTCACTATGTAAATAGGTTTACGTAAAAAGTCTCATATAGTAAAATCATTACTATGCTGATGTAACTGACTATCCGATGCAGTTACAGTGAAGAAAAACCCCAAAGGAATCAATTATATTAATGGCCAAGTGCATTTTATCCATAGAAGAATCTCTGTATAAACAGCCAATTCTCCTTAGAGAAAGGCAAAGAAAAACTACTTAGAATTTTCCAAGAGCTGTCATAATAGTCCTTATTAACTGAAATTTAGTATTTGACAATGCTTATAACAGCAGTGAAATTTAAAGATAGGTGTTAGAAGTCACTGCCTTCAGCTTTTTAATATTGAATTGGAATTTGACATTATACAGCACCTCTTAGTTGTTGTAGTTACAAATAAATCAAAACAAAGTCTTTCATGATCTTAAGAGTTTAAAATTATTCCCAGCATAATTTGAAATGCAGTCTCACTACAAAAATTTCTTGATGAATTTAGCTTATTTAGAGACACATAGATGGACACTGTATAATGACTGCAATATTCCAGACTTTGACTACTGGGAACTACTTTCATCGGAAATGCTCCCAGAGTATTCACAGTGGGTCCAATGGTAAACTGAATCAGGCAGTCTTGCAATATCCTTAGTATTTTCAGAATATATAAGTAAGGTAAGGCATTATTCCCTGTAGTCAACTCCTTCAAAACAAGAAACCCCAACCTTGTGATAACCAAGGTGATTGAATAGCCTGCCAAAAATAGCATAATAATATTTTGTTGATATTTTGTCAACTCACCACCTCAAACTTATAAAGATTATGTTAGGCATCAAAACAGGTAAAATTTATTCCCATGAATATCAGTTAATTCCAGTTAATATGAAGTGAAAAAACAATTTTTCACTGGCCTCAAACAAGACTGATCTTAGTACTATATAAAACTTAACTGCCAAACAACATACAGCCCAGCCATCTCAAGTTATGGCAGCCATCAGTCCACAGCAGCTTGTGAGCTGGCACATCTGCTTCAACTAGACTTATGAGAACAACCAGCTACTTTTACATTAAAGAAGCAGCAAAGATGGAAAATGTGCTACTCTGGGGGAGTTTTGAGGTGGACTTGCTTCCACCTTGTTCTTATGGGAGCAAACCTCGAGAAAATAAGAAAGCTTTTAAACAGGGCAAAAAAAACCCCAGAATAAAATAAAATAAAATAGAGCAATGACATTAAAAAAAAAAAAAAATTAAAAAAAACTTCAAAGTCTCAAAGCTGCAAAGTCAAGATAAAATAAGTATAAAATGCTTTATAAGAGAACTTCCCACTGTGTCCTTGCAGGCAAGCCCTTGCTTGCCTTGCTTGGACTGATTTCAAACAAATAAGTGATTTCCTGTGATGCAGCAAATTCTCCCCAGTTCTCTCAGCTTCTTAGGAAGAACTTTTATCTATTGCCACAGAGATCTAGCTCTAAGTCTGCTTCCTAATACTGAAACTACTCTCTCCATGTAGGTCTTCTACATATCTCTTCAATCTCTGTTTTTTGTCTAGATTAGCCAGTAGCTTGCCTGAGGTTAGTGTCAGAGCCTAGACAAGTGAAGGACTACCTACAGTAGAGATTATATTGTCTCAGGGACAACAAAAGGAAAGTAGAAATAAAAGTGCATATGACCAGATGGGATGCACTTCAGAAAGTTGAGCCAACTGGCTGGTGTCACACAAAGGCCACGCTCTATCATCTTTGAAAAGTCACATCCATTGGGGGCAGTTCCTGGTGACAGGAAAAAGGCAAACTTCACACTCATTTGGAAGCAGTACCAAAATCCCCTTGCCTCAGACAGCTAGAAGATGAATTAGTTTACTTCTTTTACAAGTGAGTTGTTGGATCTATAACATCTGACTAGTTACAGAGTCCTCTAGCATCCTCTACAACGCTTTGTCAATTTGAAATCCATGCATAGTAAGCGTAGATACAAGCTCTAGTCTTAATTCTTTCCCATTTTCTCTTTCAAGAAGTATTGGCTTTTAATATACGGTCGGTCCTTGTGCTCTTACCCCTCCACCATACATTTATGAAAAAAACCTATATAGTAGATGACTCTTCAGTAGAATACAACAGCATAATAGACTTTAGAATATGTACCTTCATAGTAATAGTAAAAAAAATCAACCAATTTTTTTAGTATCACTGGAACTACTTATGTACTCTCCCCCTAAAAAAAAGAAAACATTTTCTTTTTTTTTCTGTCTAAAAGTTCTTCATAGAGAATGATTTTATCATTCAAGCTGAGAAAAATCAAATAGCTAGAAATTCGAACATGCAATTTGTCTTCATTTCCATGCCACTATGAAACTGCAGTAGCTCTTACCACCATGCATGTACATCTGTTTGTTTGAACTTAGAATAGGTTATCACACTTGATCCTTTGGTAGTGTCTGAGTAACAAGAGTTTAGTAAAGCCTTATGCACTTATCTGGAAAAAGTAATCCTACAGCTACAAACAGAAAATTGTGTCCTCTTTGCAATAATAAGAAACAGTCAAATGTTTCAGACACATATACTTAATGACAAGTACCTGAAAAGTTAGTAATTTTTAAAAGCTCTTATCTAAAAGGAATTGTAAATTTTTTACTAATTACATTCCTGTAACTTAGAAATTTCAATTGGTTTTCTTTTCTTTGTTTTTGGGATGAGAAGCACTGTGAAGTAACTGAAGCTAATACACTGCAAAAACTCTTATTGTTGTGAAGCCAGATAGAAACATGAAAAACTCATTAAAGCAAGCAAAATCTAGCATGTCTTGTGATCAGACTAGAGCTGTGCCTTAGCTGCCTGAGCAGCTAACTGCTAAAGAGCAGCATTAATTCTGCTCACAGTTGTATATGTACAACTCAACATAAATGGATGTTGCATGCAGACAGCCAACGGCAAAATCTGGTACAAAATATTTCAAATGGATGAAAACATATTGGACTAAAAAAAGCCTCCACATTTTACAAGTTAAGTAATAGACTAAAACCAGCTGTATTCAAAACCACATAAAAAACATTCTACATTAATGTCCCTAATTTCAGTAAAACTATTAGGAATATTGGCATAACAGAAAAGCTACAGAGCATCCGGGAGTGAATGACCCACATAATGTAATTAAAACCAGTACTAAATAAGCCACTGGAAAGGAACAAACACCAGGAGGTTATTAATTAGAAGTTATAATACTCTCAACACACAAACTGGCAGCCACAAGTTAAGCTCAAGAATTACCTTTATGGTTTTCAAATTGTTCTGACAACAGATGGTAGCAGCAACCTACACTGCAAACTGCTTTGATTTCAGGCTTGGCAGTGAAAATTCGTAGCGTATTTGCAGCAAGATCACCACATGTATGTAGACCCACCATCATACAGTCCTAAGAAGAAAAACAAAAAAAACCCACAAAGCAACAATAAGGCATCTCCCTCTTCAACTGAAAGAGCACAAATAACAATAAATTTCAAAACCCAATTATATTGCAAATGGTTATTGAGCTGTAAGGTTTAAATACGCAACTCCACGGGGACTCCTGCTGTTCTGTTCTAGAATTTTTCAATGCATAATAAAAGCTCTTCAGTGCTAAGAAAACATGGTGCATTGCCTCTGTGGATAGAAAGACTGCTCAATTCTTTGTTCAGGTAAGGAACTACCCATCTACAGACTCTACCTTCACCAGTCATGAGGAAGCAGAAGTTCAAGACAATACATAGTAGGTGGTTTACTTGCATGGAAGGGAACATCTATGAGTTGACTGGACACAGGCCATTTCTCTTGTCCTTCCTAGCTTTTCTGTCATTGTTTCTAATACTACTGCTATTTCCTTTTCTTACTTGGGATTTACTGCTATAAATCTGGCTGGACCTATCTATGGCATTTCTACTACTTTAAGCTGCTGAAATAAAAACCACTTCCTAAATATAGACATACTGTGAAAAGCAGGCTTTGTTTATTTCCAAAACTGTAGTTTTGTCTCAGTTTTGCAATATGCCTACTACTATTCAACAACAAATGAGCAATTTCTTTTATAACACAGAGAACTTAAGCTTCAGATGCTCTGTATTCTATTGCCTGCTTTCCTTTTTTTCTCAATTTCCCTTTTCCCTCTCTTTCTCCATCCAAATTATCCCTCTTCTTGCCCTTCTTATACTTCAAGGTATTTCCCTTTTGGCATTGTTAGTTGGAATCTATTGGAATCTAATCAAAACAACACGGCATTGCTTTGAGTTTCAGCCTTATTTATTAACAAGGTTATCAACAAGAAGTTAGCCCAGAGAAACTCAACTGGGATACCTGTCTATAATAATTCTGAATTTATATGCACATTGATTTTTGCTGCTCTGTGTCTGATTTATTCACCCATCTGTACTATACAGAAGGTGCATGTGTGAAACAGTAAAACCTCCCTTTTCCTTTGTGTTTTCAATTCTTCTTGTCCCCATTCACACCTTTTGTTCTGCTTCTCTGTGCTTGTCCTCACTCTGTACAACATTTTTAGGCAGCAAAAGTTCCGTTTCAGTCCATTTTAGTTTTTAAAGATTTTTTTCTCTATCAGTCAGCATCAGCTCACCACTCCACAAATCTTTTTTCAACACTAAAATTTGGAAGCTAAGGGAAGATGTGCACTTGCAAGGGCAGCATTTAAATCCCAGGCCAGGAAAACTTAAGAGAGATTCTTTCAGGAGAAAGCTAGTGGAAGATGGCTACTGCATACAAGACGGAGGAAGCACTACAGTGCTCAAAACTTCCGAACAATCAGAGGTCAGCCTGACTGTGTCAGGTACACTTTAAGACCATTACTGACTTCAGTGAGGTTGCCTGGGTATAACTGCAAGTACTTTCTGGATAATTGGCTTATATGTAGCAAAATTTGATATCTTAATATTAGTCCTGGGCTATATACAAACATCCATTCACCTGCAGATTTATTTCAGAACTTACGGCATAAATCAGTAATTACTAATTTTATTCCTCATTTGTCCTTATCTTACAAAAACTTGAGAAAAAAACCCATCAACTTAAGGTTCTAATAAAAAATTGAAAATATTTGTAAAACTATTTCTAAAAAAATTTCATTTCTAATAATTCTGAAAATACTTTAAAACATGAAAATCACTGCACATTATAAAGGGTTTTAACTACACACCTTTGTCACACATAATGTGGCATGGTATTATTATTTTTTAACACAATGAAGCTTTTGGTTTTTCTGACAGTACTGTTTTTTTTTAATAAAGGCAGTGATATCTTCTACATTAGACAAATTACATACTAAGAGTATACGAAATGCAACCGTGCAAGTGTAAATGCGTATGTTTCACCCACAAACCCTGCTGCTCAGGGTGGCTTTTGCAGACAGACAAGAACTTGCTCGGCATGTTCTCAGATAATCAATAGGACTTCTCATCAGCTCCAGTTATAGGGCCATCAGCATGAACCTATAGTCTTGAAACAGAGATTAATTACACCCCTGAATATAATTGTTCAGTTACCACTGAACACAGACAGGTTTTTATCTTTCCATAAAAGACTGATTGTATCTACCTCATCAATATGTGCTAGCTCAGGCACAGGAACTAAACAGCATTACAGCTTCTAGACTTGTGTCACAGTCTTTGAGCAGCTGAGCTTTGTGCTTGTTTGTGTAGCCACAATCCCTATCAGCTAGTAGATTACGAAATGAATTTATGGTGATTCTGAAAAGTCAAAAAATAAAAACATTATTTGCAAACAGAGCTCTTTTCAAACTCTTTGAGTACTATACACAATAAATTCTCCTACGCCTTCAAAGTTTAACTGAAATTACAAAAATATAAAACTTAAAAGATATGAAATTTCAGGGAAATTTCAGTGCTTCATATACCCATATACCTTGCAAATAGAACTTTTTTCATAATAATTAGATGCTATCTATAAGCACAATTGTAAAATACATGAATGTGCTAATATATATACACTGTTAACTTTGACCACTGATTATTACTTACCCCGCAAATTCTGAAGGCTGCTTTATGTATTCAAAATAATCCCAAAATACATTAAAAAATCTCTATATGCTAGACATACTTCTGCTAACTGGTTGAAAAACATTATTGGGGCAGAATATTAATTTACACCACTAATAGTATTCCACGTACACAGGAAATATTCTGTAGATATGAAAATGGCAATATAAGGACAATAGACAATCTAATTCAAATATGAGTAAAATAACCTCTAGATCTGTGATGATGTCACTGAGTTCTGTTTCTGCAGTGATGCAAGAAGTCAGTGGAAAATACAGGTTTGATTCACTTGACTCGCTCACTTTAGCCTTGAGAGATGCCATTTTTCTTCGTGCCTTTTCCTCTTCACAGAGTTCCCCACAGTTACATTGAGATGAAGAAACTTCTACAGCATCAGCAGGCAGAATGTTTAGAATACCAAGAACCTCTTCAGAAAGTTTGTTCTCATCAGATTGTGTCCAAGCCACCAAATCAGCTTCAGTTTGTTTGCTAATTTCACATGTAGCTATTCCTGTGAAACCACAGGAAGGAACTAACTCTTGGATAGCCATTTGGTCCTGACTTTGAAGACTGCTGTCATTATTTAGGGGGTTTTCATTGATTGCTTTACATTTAATTTCACTTTCCACTGGCCTGTAGTTTGCCTTTTCCAACCTCTGGCTTTTGAGGTTTGCTTTTCCTCGACTCTGATATGCTCTCCAGTGTTTCTTCAATTTTCTGTTCCTCTCATGAGCACCGTTA
Organism: Lathamus discolor; assembly: GCF_037157495.1. Taxonomy (NCBI): domain Eukaryota; kingdom Metazoa; phylum Chordata; class Aves; order Psittaciformes; family Psittacidae; genus Lathamus; species Lathamus discolor. The sequence continues at coordinate 45,587,033 of NC_088884.1, read as the reverse complement.
GTGTTGATGTTTGAGGAGTCAATTCCATAAACTTTTAAGTTATATTGCATGGACAAAAATGAGCTCAGGTAGCCTTTTCCAGAACCTATATCAATCACCTAGACAACAGTAGGGAGAAGGAGAGAAGAAAAAATTAAAATAAAATTTGATGTATTAATGAGCAACAAGACACACTTCAATCAAATGCAAAATAATCCCCTAAGAATTTAAACATATATGTAATAGCTACCTTATTAGAATCATCCCTCCTAGTATACTTAGTTATTTTGCTTTGTTGGTCCACCTTCTGACTTTAAAACACAGAACTTAACTGATTTGCTCCATAAAACAGACACTTCAGTGATTAAGCAATGCACATGTCCTGACTCTTTTGTACATTTTTTGACACAGAACTTCCTTCTGCAAAAGAAAATAACCATAAACTACCACCACCACCACCTGCCCTTGTTAAAGTGGGTCAGGAAATAGAGTTAGCAAAGAAAACGGTCACAGTGTTTAGCTTCAGGCTCCTAACTCCCATACTGAGCATCCTACTACCACTCCGTGTACAGAAATAAACATCTGCAGATTCAGTGCCTAAATTAATCACTTCAGATGTGACCTAAAGACAGGTGATATTGATACCCTCTTTTATGTCAGAATGTTTCTTTCTACTGCTAATCATTTTCTGTGAAAACTATTCATATAGTTTTGGTTAACATGAGGACGCTTTTGTAATAAAACAAGGGGCTCATATGTCACATGTGCTTTCTACTGCTTGTTCTGGAGGAAGGAGTGAACAGAGGGGATAACTAGCTGCCAGTTTAGTTTGTCTCATGGCTGATAGCACGTGCTAGTTCAGTGATTGATATGACAAGTAAGGAAAACAAACAAGACTAACCTGAGACCTTTAAGAACATAATCACAGCTTTATATCATGTGTGGTTTAATTTGTAAAAAATATATAACAAAATATTTTACAAGAATGGGCAGGGACTTTTCTCTAAGGAAAGAAAATGATAATGTTCACTTCTGTTCAGGCATCTCCCAAAAATTATATTGACTAGATATAATGACTTCTTTGTAAATTTTCCTGAAAGTGTTTGATTCAAGAACATCTATGCCTTGTTCTTGGTCTATCACACATTCATAAGAAAGCTTACACTAATATTTGTAAGTCTAAATAACAGCAAACACTACATGGATTCATCTTAAATGCAACTGCATAGTTTTTTACCAGGTAAGAAAACACTGTGAGGCAATACTCTTACTGAAATGATTTATTCCTTTTTCTAAGAAAGTTAAAGATTTTTATGCCCATGAAATTAGAAAGAAAGAGCTGAAGCAATGTCACTAAAAACTATGTAAAACACTGGAGAATACACACTATTAGGCAAAAATTGTTTACCCAGGGTACACATGGCTTTCTCATCTGCACTCATCATGCAATATTGCTGCGTATTTGTCATCTAGGTATGCTACAATCTTCAAGTTTCTTGTACAAAATCATTACAGAAGTGGATTTACTGAAATAGAATTGATACAATCTAAGCATACTTTTTGAAAATGTCATTTATTTCTCACATTTATCACCAACATTCTCCTAGACTATTTAAAAGTGGAGGAAAGAGAAGTGTTCAAGGAATAATTTTTCCCATTTTATGTAACAGATAAAACTATTGTGCAGAATATGCACACCTCCAATTCTACAAGGTTTTGAAATATTTCTGTGAAAGGCTGCACTTGGACATACACTTGGCCACAATTCAGCTAGTGAATTATTCCTAACTCCTACGTGTGACCTCTAGTGGTTGTAAAGACAAACTGCTCTTCGGGTAAGGCTTTTTTCAGTTGTTCCAAAAGGAAACAGTAATACATTGTTAAATTAGCACTGGGAGAGTGGTTTTAAAGCAAAAGGAAAGTTTGACTAAAAATAAGCAGGCAGTGATCTTGTGCTAAACAAATAGACCACATTAAATTAATCCCCACTTTACCTTCCCTTGATTACATAAGGAAAGGTAATCAGCAACACACTGCCTATCTGCCAAGCACAAACTTTTAAAATGAAATTTCCATGATATAATGAACGCCAAAGGTCTTGTCCATGGTGAGTTGGGTACTATGCCTAAACAAAGTTTCTGGAACAGAGCAATCAAGAACTCAGTTTCCAGGAGCATTTCATCATTTCCCAGCAGCAAACGACAAATTTAATGGATGCTGAATGCAGAACTATATCATACTTAACATTACACATTGCAACTCAGCTGCACATGCTGAAAAATCCAAGGAAAACTTTCACAAATACGTTAAAGAAAACAAATGTGCATTGAAGCAAAGAGGAACCATCACAGGTTTATTTTCATAGTTTAATCAAGAACTTCTTTATAAAAGTTCCATTTGCATGATAGGAAAGAAACGGGCAGTAAACATTTGAAAAAAACCTTTCCTTTAATGTTTTAACTCAAACCAATAACCTAGAGGTGATTACAGTAGCAATAAATTTTTTGCTTTCATTCTCATTTTACTATTTCTTATACTACATTATAAAATACCACAAGAGAGCAATATCCTCTACCACCCATTATATATCATGGGTACGAAGGTGAAATGAAGGGCATTTTTCAAGCTGTCAGTGATCTGTAATATCTGAAAGAAACACCCTAAGGATATGCGGTGTTGTAAAACATGTGTTGTGCTTTCATAGCTCTAGATTTTTTAATTAAATGCTGCATATATTTTGTTTTGTGAGAAGGATAAAAAAAAAATCAATAAGGAAAAAAACTCTCCTAAAACTTTACAATTCCTGTATTTTTTTAAGTTGAAAGGTAACCAAAACAAAAGGAGTTGCTTTTTAATAACTGAGGAGGCTTTTCTTTCTTTCTTTTTTTTTTTTTTTTAATGTAACTGGAAAGCTCTTTTCATATATTAGGGATTTGTAACTTTGCACAAATAAATTTTGTTACAGTGTAGTATGACTAAGACGGAAAAAAGTTAATATAGAGCAGTCAGCATTTCATATACATTGATATATTGCAATAATATTTTTCATTAAATGTTACCTTAAAAAAAAAACAACCCCACACCAGTATACAATCCTTTGTATAAAGATACTCCAAGCCATTAGATAAAAGCTCATAATCACTGGATGAAATTGCAGCATATTGACAGATTCTTAATAATGATTGGTTTGAGATTTTATTAGTAACCAGCTACATTGGGACTTAGGTTAGGTCATTAAGGCAACTCTACTTTTTTATCTCTGAACATAGGTTTTCTTTTCCTTTCATTCCTGATCTCACAGGAACTATTTAAAATCTAAATGAAAATACTATATGAAACACCACCTTCCAGCGAATGCAGACATTTAATATTGCATTATAAGCAAATGACACTCTCCTACAGTTTTTTCAGTATATGAAAGTCTTCAACACTTGAACAACTAATGCTTGCCTGAAGCAGAAGGCATGCAAGGCAAAAAAAAACCCGCTAGAGATAGAATAAATTACTTTTACAAATCTGCTGCTACTGTATCTCTGTTCTTTACAGAGTACACACACATTATGGCCGTTCAGGCACCCACACTTGTCACCATCACTGGCTTTTGAAAGAGCTGACGGAGAGACAGCCTTGCATTGCTGCAAGCAGTCGCAGATGCTCACAAACTGATTGCATCTCATGCAGTAATATTTGGCTTTAGTTGCAGCTCTCTATTGACTTTGTAATCAGTTGTAAGGAGAAGACTGCCTAAAACTTTGCCTTCGTTAGTCATTCCTCACAAAACAGATGGTCAGGATTCAGAGTTTTATCTATGTATCCACAGGCCTAACCCAAACATATAAAGTGTACTGCACCACTTCTGTTATCTAAATTAAACTTAGTCTGAGCCAAATACCCTCCTAATCAAAGTTCAGCTTCAGCAGCTCAGAGATGAAGTCAGGCTTTGGGGCCTGCCCTTCAGTCTACAGTAGCAGTAGCAGCAACCTGGGACACTGCAGTTAACCTCTACCTTTGACTGAACAGAGCACGGCCATGTACTCTGGCAGTATGACTGACCACGCCATTGATTTCTAGCTATCTCTCTGGTGCAGCGATGAGGCACGCCAACTAGCACTTTCCTATTACAAACACCAGGCACAAAATAGGGAACAAGATGTACAGAGGCTACGGTAATAGGGTTTGTTAAGCATAGAGAAAAGAAGGCTTGGAAGAGACCTTAACGCCATGTTCAGTATTTAAAGAATAGCTACAAAGAAAATGGGGACTCCCGTTTTACAAGGAGTCACATGGAAAAGACAATGGGTAATGGGCACAAGTTACTCCTGGGGAGATTCCAACCGGACACAAGAGGAAAATTTTTCACAAAGAGAACACTCATCCATTAGAATAATCTCTCCACGGAAGTGGTAGATTCCCCAACACTGGATACTTTTAAGATCTGGCTGGACAGAGCGCTGGATCATCTAGGTCATGCTTTGCCTAGAAAGGTTGGATCAGATGAATCTTGAGGTCCCTTACAACCTGGTACTCTGTGATTCCATGATTCTATGAATACAGACTTGGCCTGCGCAACTGCAGCGGCCTCTCCTTCCTTGCCCACATCCAATGTATTAATTTTAAACTATACTCAGACATATTTGCTTCAGAAAAAAGAAGTTACAGAGGGAATATGCTCAGCATAAAATCTGGGTAGATATTTTATTAATCTTTGGTTTTAACAAAATACAGTTTGTTCTCCACAAATCTTTGTGGGAATGAACATTAGGCTTGAGGAAATTAGTCTCCATTTATGCCTACAGCTCCTTGCACAGAAAGCAAGCGCAGCTCGGGTATAAAAAGAAATGAAATGCAATGTCCAGAGCCATCCACAGTTTAAAGGGAGGGTGAAGCTACGTTAACCAGTTACTAGCATTATAGAGATTAAAATTATTAAACCAACTCAGCTTAAATAAATGATTAAAAAATTCATCTTACCTCAACAAAATTCTAAGACATGGAATCCAACAGAAAGTTTAATATCACAAGAGCTTATGGAAAAATTACATCTACGTAAACTGAGGAAATGGTATTGTTCTTTTGTTTAATGGAATGTGAAATACAGTACTCAGAAAGTCAAGAATCGTTGTGCTGCTTGCATATCGTTAATAGATCAATAAGTAAACATCTACAAGGTTTTAATGCAACAGTGATCTACACACTGTGGTGTCACAATTACATGTAAAAAAACCCCTAAGAACCAAAACCAGGATAAGTTAGCTACAATCAAATTTGAGAAAGGAAACCTGCAATTCTTCACCATCTAAGGATGAACTTGCCATCTGATGTATGAAACAGCCAATTCACTGAGTAACTGCTGGGTGATAATGGTGTTAGGCGTCCAGATCTCACCCATGTTCTACCAAATGTACATCACGCATACTCTGCTGCATAAATCTCTGTTTAATCTCGTCTCAAATGTAAAAAAGTCATAACTAAATTCATAAGTGATAGATTTCAATTCATGTTAAGTAAAGATGAACAGCATTAAACAATAGGAAACAATTAAACTCTCTGTGCCAGAACAAGGCTGTACCCATTCATAGCAAAAAGAAGTACAATTTTTAGCTGTTCAACAGATAGAGGATGATTAAAATTTCTTAATTTTTTTTCATGTGTCATAAAATGATTATGACTCATTGAAAGGCAGCTCCTTCAAAACAATGTTTGTAAACAGAACGATCCTTCTCCTTGGCCCTAAAGGCTCTTCTTTAGCTGCCATTATTTACAGGCAAAATAAGAGCAGTGAAAGAATATCAAAATGATGATTTCAAACACAGTAAGGAGAACAATTCGGAAAGTACAGTTACATATAGTAAGAAATGCTTTCTTACCTGCTTTATGTCACAATAATTTGCTATGTTGACTACCAGCTCTGACATCACCTGCACTTCGTGTGATTTTTTATTATTCATAAACTCATCAGTTTTGATACCTGTATCAGATTAATAAATACACATTAACATAACCCATACTAAAAAAGATTTGTGATCAATCAGAAAAAATACCAGCCTAAAAATACGCTATAGTATTTTCCTATTTTAAGGATAGCATTTTTTAATTAAAAACTCACTGAATTGTTACAAGGCTAAATTTCTGATTTACATACTCTAAAACTCAGTACTGTTACTGTAGTTTTTAAAAGATGCAGCATATCAAGCATCTGACCAGATATTAGACAATAGCTACTTCTATAAAACTGTACTATTACTTCCTGCTAACTAAAAAAATATTTATTTCTGTGTTGTTCATCACACCTACCTTTACATAAATGAAATATAAGAGCAGGGACAATTGACAATCACATGGTATGGAGTGTTAATTCTGCAGATTTGCTCACAATATCAAGTGGGAGACATCTTCAGTGAAAGTTGAATGATGCTCAGGAAATTCAAAGGAAGATGCACTTCTATTTTATTTACCCTGTGGATTGGTTGTAGAACTGTTATATCTTTATGGTAGAAAATCACTAATTTCAGTGTTGCTGGAGGATGTGTTAATGAGCTGGAATCAATCTCTACCATAGATTTATTGCTTGTGAAGAATACCAAGCACCCACTTGTTAATCTCTACATCTCTACAAGCAAAGATGGATCTCAGAAGTCACTCCCTTGGGAGAAACCCACACATTTCTCACAGGGGACCAACACTACAGTACACTTGGCTCTAGTAAATTGATGGAAATTTTTGTAAGTCTGAGTGATGGCAGAAGAAACTGAACCATTACTGATGAGCACGCTCCTAGAAAACAAGACTTTTCTACATGACTAGGCAGATTAATGTACTTTCCCATTCTAGGTTTTTGCACAGTATGTGTTTATCTGTCCAGAAACTGATCATTAGGCAAAAACTATGTTCAGTCCTTGATCAGATCATGCTGGGAACAGAGCCAGGAGTGTTACTTCTTTAAAAGAGAGTGGGGAATTGAACTGAGCTCATGAGAAACCTAGTGTTTTCTCTATTTTTCCCAAAGCCCACAGGATCTCTCTATTTCTTAAACATCTGTTATTTTATAATAAACTGTTATGACAATACTTAAAATCTAACATAGACTCTTATGAACTGACAAAGGAAAATATAGACTAATACTTTGAAACAAAATATACAGCAGAAACAAGTGTTTGTAATTTCACTGAAGATTCTGCTTAACGTTAAAACTGTGAAGATCAGTGTCCTAAAAAACTCTTAATTTGTAAGCATTTGAAATGAAAGGGAAAGAAGACAGGGAAAAATTTAAAAGAAAGAAAAAAGGTCTTTTTTTGTTGATATTTGAACATTTTTGTGTCTGGATAGTCTCATCATCAGGAGCAGCAGAATGGGAACAGGAAGAAACAGATATTTAAGTTCTTGGCAGAAATAAAAGTTGTTTGCTGTCCGAAGCAGCACTGTCACTTTGAACTATCATCACATATTGCACCTTTTACTCTTTGCTATAGCATGAACTCAAAAGACTCAGTTGGGCAATGCTGTGTGAAGTACCATTTCAGAGAGCATCTACACCAAATTAAGTATTTCAAACAGATAAGAAATCCAGAAATCCAGAAACAAAAAACAGCTTAAAGAAGCTGAGGTTCCAGGCAGAAAATTCATAGTTTGCTTATATCTACAAATATAAAGGTTTAATCAGTTTAGCTACTGAAGTTTCTAAGCCGTTTTTAGACTTCTTCTACTACTTTCACAGAATGAACACTCTGTTTATATTTTAGCTCAAGGAAAATTACACTGCAGAAAATTATGGATTTTCAATCAATTTTATTGTTGATGCATTTTCTGCAAAATTCTGATAGCTTTTTTTTTTTTACATTTTTTTAAAAACAGACATATTACAATCTAATAGAAAACTGAATGTGGTGACAGTTTTATATTGCCAACTGCAAATTTGAAAAAATATGTATACTGCTTTTAAACAAACTGTGTAAATTCATTCTGCTCTTGCAAAATTACTTTCTTGAAACAAATAATTATGCTTCAGATTTCCTTATTATATGTACAACTAATGCAAGCAGAACAAACACTAACTTCAAAACCCGCCAGAAATGTAGAGATCCATCTCTTTTTGTGATGAAAAAAGAAAGGGGGGTTTGAATCCTTCAAGGAAGTACCCTGGATATAAGACCGGAACAGAAAGCGCAATGTTACTAATGTTCACACTGAAATCTGGTTATTCCCATTGTGAACCCCTAGCACTGGTAGCTGTTTTCCATTTGAAAAACTGCTTCAACTCTATAATGCCATTTACAACTATGTCTCTAGTTGTGAAACTGAACAAACTGAGGAGAGACTGTCTTACACAGGGCTAATGAAGATCTTCCTAGGATCTCCCATGGCAGAGTGCCAGGGTTTTATACCCCAGCTACTTATGTAAATTCAGATACACCAGAGAAAAACAGAAATTCAGAGTCCACACCAGACAACACCACCTATACAGAAGCTTACTATGACTTAATTTCATAAGCCAGAGTGAGGGACTAAGATAACCACACACTAAAAAAAAACCACCACTGAAGCAGAGTGATATTCCAGCACATGCAATTTAAATACAGATTCATTAACAGTTATGGCATGACTACTACTTTGGCCATAAACACATTGCAAAGGTAGAGAGCACTTTTAAACCAATACTCTAGCAACCCTAACTTCCTGTATCAATGTGAATCCTGTAACTAGAGAAATGCTCCTGGCTGGCCTCTTCCCCTTGGGCCATGCTCTTTTGGACCCCATGCACTCAGTGCAAGCAAACCGATGGTTCAGTAAGAACAACAGTGTCCTTTGTTAAGAAGCAATGGAGAAAGTCCTTTAGACTCACAACCCCATTCTGAGTAGCTGTGTCCACAATATGCTTAAGATGTTTGTGTTTACCCATTATTCCAAGGGAGGACAGCACTATGTCTGCATTAAGACGGTGAGGAAATTAGAGAACTATGCAAGTACACAAACTGTGGGAATAGGCCCATAAGATGCTTGTCTTAGAACAAGAAAATGTATTAAAAACATCTGAAGCATAAATGGAATTATCCTGCTGCATGCTTTTCAGAATATGAGCAAGGCCATCGTAAAGTTGACAGTTTTCTCAGACTTACACGTCTCTTGACTTGCAAGCTTTGGTATGTCAGGAAATTAATATATTTTCTGAAATACAGAACTAAATCCAAAATATCTAAAATAGTTTAAAGTTAAAAGATCACAACTTTCATTTGGAAATTTGCATGTTATGAATCCATAATTTGGTATTTTGCTTCTGCCAAATGTTTACCAGGAACTTCAATCAAGTTAATTTAACTGATACTTACTGCCAAGTCAACACAAAGGTTTTGAATTATAATACCATTGCATACATTTGGAAGACATTTTATTTTCTCTATGAAGTAGAACTTAGAATTACTGCATCACAAACCCAGGCCCTAGCTACTCAAATGAGCAGCACTCCTGCAACACACAGAAGAAAATATTGAGCAACTGCCTTATTCCTGATGCTCAATTCTGCATGACAACAAGATGAAAGAATCTTTCGAGTTTTGTCTAAGAAAGATAATACAGGTATGAACTCAGGTATGCATATAACAAGGTAAACTAGAGAATTATGGAAGATTAAGCAGAATGCAGGGAATGAGAGCATAATAAAAATGAAAAGGTAAAAAGCAAGCAGAAGAAAAGAAGCACACAGCTGTTAAATAAGAAAAAAGGGCTTCAGATGAACAAACTGCAGAAAGAAGCTAGCAAGTAAGATCAATCCACAATAAACCATTAAAATTATCATTAAAACTGGCATTTTAGTATTTCTGAAAAAATGAAAAACTAGGGAGCCAACCACAGAAAATGGTAAAACTGGAAAGAAAAAACATAAGAAATGTCAGTGTTTTAATGCATTATAGGGATAAAACACACTACAAGGCAGAAAGCTGCCAGTCCACCTCTGAAAAACTAATGAGAAAACTGAAAGACAGTGACAGATCTACAAAGACTGAAGACTCCCTGAAGAACACATTTTCAGTGAAAGTGACAACAGCCCAAGTAAGTAAAAATGCCAACTTATCATATACAAAAAATATAATCAGGAGTAAGCCTTCCAGTATCTAACTTGATGCCAACTTGAGAGTGTTTTAATTCAATTTCTTTAACTAAAGAAAATTAAATTACTCCAGTTTTATGACATATAACTGGTATCGGTCCAAAATATACAGAATGAATAACTTTTTTTTTTTTTTTTGAGTCATCAAACACTTATTGGGATGGCCCAATAAACACCAAATAAACACCAAAACACATATTTAACATAAAACAAAAGAAAACCCACTTGCCAGATTTTACAGTGAGAATTTCTCAAAACACAAGAACAGCAATCATAATTCCTGCTGCTCAGGCAGATGACAAACAAAAGGAATGAACAAGGTATCTCAAATAATGGTGTGTCTGCTTGTCTATCTCAACTCCTTTAAAACTGAACCTCAGGAAGGGTCTATAGGTACTGAATGCTGTGACCCTTCTGCTCAAATTTTAGCATAAGAATCCATTTTCTAAACAAAGGCAATGAATAAACTTATTAGGAACAAACGAAAAGTTAAGCATGTAGGGAAGACAAAAAAAAAAAACCCAACAACAAAAAAAAAAAAACCAAACCAAACAAACCACCCAAACCCAAAACTCAGCAGGTCCTATACTGAATAAGTAAAAATGTAAGTACAGATGTAAATGTACCTGTTGTTCCTTGACTGCCTCCTCTCAGTGCTTCAAGTACGTCTTCTAACGGGGTACACACTCCAAGGTTGGACAAAGAACAACACTTAGCAGCCAGGGCAAACAAATGTACATTGATAAGCTTCTCTGAGTTTTCACAAAACACATTGGAAAATGTGTCATCATCTGTACAGAAAAGGAAATAGGTCTGTAAACATTGCTGAACATCTTCTGTAACAGTGCTGACAAAAAACTACAAGCAGGAAATACTTAGTATCAGTCAGAAGTAACCATTTATTTTGCTTCCATAAGTGGGAAAACTCAGCTGTGTTCCACCTTCAGATCCAAGGTCAAATTTTGTTCTTAGCTGAACCAGTGTAAATGTTGAAAAAATCTACTATTTTTAACAGAGCAACTTCAGTATAATCAACAAGAGAACTCAGTCGACACTATCGCTTGTCTTTTGTTTACAAACTTGCTCATAATACATTTCCTCCTCATCACCAACTGACAATATATGCTACTAGATTGCTTAAGAAATGCAGCTGTTCAATATATTAAATATTTTGATTTATAATCATTACATACTTTCCAAGCTGCTTTGTAACTGGTGATTCTGTTGGGAGAATTAAATAAATTGATTTTTATTACCGATCAGGTGTAAGCAAAAGTTAGATTCCAATGAATATTTTGTTTAACTCATGATTAAATGCTTCAATTTAGTATTACTTAGTTCTTAGCGTCTGAAATGTACATTTATTTCTAAGTGAAACATATTGGTACGAATCATTTATTAATTCTGAATTTGTTTTCTATTGTCTAATTCCTATCTACTGTGGCTAAAACTATTTGTGAATTCCACATGCTTTTGCTAATAATTTCTGAATATCTGTAATTCTTTTCAAAGATATAAAAATTAACCAGTCCAGCAAACAAACTGTTACAAAGATTTAGAAAATGTCTCCTGGCTTGCCTTTTGTCTCATGAGTAGATGTTGAGCAAGTACATACCTAGCACAAGGTAGCTTTCCCAAATCTGGCCTACCTACCTGCATGACAACAGATACAACTGTTTTGATTGACCTCACCTCTAATGCTTTTAATTTTCTTGCATGACCACAATTAAAGGTCATGCGTATTATTAGAACTTACTAAAACCAGTCCCAACAGTGTCAACACATTTGTTTTCATTGTACTACATGACAAAGGCATGAGACCAGCAAACAAACTTTGAACTTAAAAAAGAATACTAAGCTATGACCAGAATCAATATTATTTCAGCGTCTGCATAGTGCTTGTTACTTTACTTCTACTACAAAATAAAAAAAGAAAGAAACTTTTTTCTATAAACAATTTATCTGAATTTCTGAACAACTGGTAACTTTGAATTAGTGAACCTTCATGAAAGAAAAAGGTGTAAAATGATACTAGAGAACATAAATAAAGACGAACGCTAAACCAGAATAAAGACTGCAGATTTTAGGGAGAAGTGGTAATTTTGCTTTCCTATGTCTCTGTAAGATATGTTACAGAAAGAGAAAAAATTAGATGTGTGTGTTTTGAAATGACTGAAAAAAAGCAAATTTCCTGACTGAATGACTGAAAAAAAGCAAAGACAATACCTTCATGTCAAGCAAATAATGGAAGAAACCAACAGGATAAGAAAAATGCTTTTGGACATTGTATGGAATTGTTTGGATCTGGGGGAGTGGGAGATGTTTGTGGAGTGTTTGTTTTGCACTTTTTTCCTCAAAAATTTTCAACAACCGTAAAATGAGGTGAATATCTACACAGAGTACTTTTGCTTTCTGATGGGTAAATGTTATGCAAGTTCTTACAAGAAAATGTCACAACTTGAGTAACTGCTTGTTCCAGAGTTCAGGGGTTCCAGGTGAGAGAAAATGAGAGACAAATAGAGAACACTCAACTAGTTTATTAATATAGGAAAATACAGAGAATCTAACAGATACAGTAAAGGATATTTCTGAAGAGTGTATATCTTACCAACCCCAAGGACCCTATGAAGACAATCAGGAAATCAGTGAGTCTCTGCCTCCCCCACATCGCATGAGGCTCAGGCTTTTATACTGACAAGAATGCACACTCATTCTGATACAGGGGGCCAGCCTATGTTGGAAGAAATGGCCAGCAATATCCGGAAAGGTCTCCAAGAGTTGAGACTTTTCCGGGGAGTTCTAAAGCGGAACTTTCCGGGTAGGAAGCAAAACTGGACTTTCTGGGGAGCAGCCAACGCAGGACTCTCCAGGGAGGAGCCAAAGCAGACAACCAGTACTTTTCTATCTTTGTGATTTTCACCACAGACCATTATCTGTTGTCCCTGATACTGCTGAATAAGAAAATTTCAGTTAATTTTTAAGGGAGATTCACTCATTTGTTTTATGTTAGATTTTTTATGAATGAACAGCATTTCAGAAAACTTATAGACTCACTGTTGGAAATAACCATCATGGGAATTACATATACTAACTTGCTACAGTATAAAAAGAAAACTATGGTCAACCACACACGTACCCATCTTACATCAAACAACCTTGCTGATATGGAAACCCATTAAGCCTATGCCCTTGAAGAAATGTATCTTTACTTTTGCTATCTAACTTTCAAACAGCTCACGAAGATCAACAGCATAAACAAATATTCTGCGGATTTAAAGTTCACAAGATTTAGCAACCCAATCTTGCTTTCACCTTACTGCCTGCTGATTCCACTATATCACAAAAATACAACTTATCTTGAAACTTCATAATTTTCCTAAGTTAAAGACTGATTACTGAAATTTGGACTTGTCTGCTTCTTTGTCAGAACTCTTGAAAACCTTATAAAGCCCCCACTTGTCTGCTTTCACTTTCTCAGCACCTGCCAGATTGGGTCGGGCTTTGAGCAACCTGGTCTAGTGGAAGGTGTCCCTGCCCATGGCAGGCGGGTTGGAACTACATGAGCTTTAAGGTCCCTTCCAACCCAAACCAGTCAATTATTTGGGTTGACATAACATATATTAACTTTTCTTATAAACCTCACTTAAATGAAACTAAATTTAGCAATACTTACGTTCTACAACTTCCATGAATTCAGTTATCTGATGGAAGAACATAAACAGAACTAATAGGATCTCATGCATAATCACTAGTATATCATCTGCAATACCACTCCTATCAAATACAAATTGTTGTCCCAGCTTGCCAACTAAAAGGAAAGAAAAACCCAACTATATTAAGGTATCTGAAGCATGACTTCAAGCAGTTTGTGGACTACATGATACTTATGAATACTAAAAAGGTTAGTTTTCTCAAAATATTTCTACTTTGGTTGCTCAGAAGATGAAATCTAGTATTTCTTTTAACCAGTCAGTCCCTACATTTGCAAATAAATCTTCAGAGGAAAGAAACATATGCCAAAAAAATTGGAATTACAAACAGTAATTTACAGTAAAATACGAAAATACTTAAACCACAGATTTTTCTGTGCCTGTGTCCAATTTACAGCAATGACATGATAAACAACATGCAATATGGCAAACGTCAGCTTTCTGATGTATAAAAATATAAAAGTTTTTCTACCTAAAAATGGATCTGAAGTTTTTCTATGGGGTCCAACTGAAAAAAAGGGTTCCACCCTTTATATGGTCATTATAATGAAATATCATCTGATGAGTATCTGAAAATATTCTTTAAAACTAGTTTACAGAACACACAATGTTCCATAGCATGATTATCTTCTTGCATGTAATACTGTACAACAGAATTATAATTTCTTGCTTGCTAGCTTCTAAAACTACAATTCAGCATGTATTTGTCATAGTAACATAAAATATCATGCAGAGTAACAGTTTTGTGCCAATCTGCAATAATGTTACTTTTTAGTTTGCAGAGAATGTATGAGTATTAACTGACAACTTCACATTTTCACATCAATTCTGTCAAACATAGCTTATGTTTCCTTATAATTTAATTTGGGATCTGTAATAGAACAGATTCTAGAAAACTCGTCATAATAGTTTGGGGATTGTGAATGTATAAATCTGAAACTTCTCAAACTCTTAGGAAGCAAAGTGTTTACCATGTGAAATCAAAATGTCATTTACCACATATATGGAGTAAGCTCTTTGGGGTACATTACCACAGTGTCATTTGGGCATGCAAAACAAATCTATGCTCATAGCCACACTCCAAAAAAAGGTAGTTCTATGAATGATAGCATGTTACAAGAGCCTTTTAGTACCCATTTCAAGGTAAACATAAATAACAAACATTTATGTATCTGATAATTCTGAAGCACAGCCACACATACAGTTGTTATTTAAAAGAAATATAAGGAAAAGTCACTCTGTGTTGGGTTTCAAGATCTCTAATGCTTGGCTTCTGATCTCTGATGTTATTAAGTTGTACTGATGCACTCAAATAATGATAGTAAATTTCTCAATCCTATTTTTAATACAGGCTAACAAGCATTCGTTTTCACATACAGGTGTTAGTGGTTATATTCACTAAAAAAATCATATTGTACTATGATGTACTTTCATCATATGACTGGGTGGACAGATACCATGCAGTCAAACAACTCAGGAATGAATTCCCAAATCAGCAAGCACATGCCCATTCATTTACAGTGCCTCCAATTTTGTCATAATACTGAGGGAACTTGGAGATTGTCTCAAAACCTTCTGAATGTTAAACAATACATAATAGTTTTGAGGCTAGGAAAAGAGAGCAATTTTGTCCTTTTTTTTTTTTTTTTTCAATAATCAGAAATAACTCCTGCAGAAACCAACAAAGAAATGTTATATACTGGTCACAACATGAAAGTTTCATACCTTTCTAAAACATGCACTTAATTTTAAAGATACATAAATCATGTCTTTTTTTTTCCAGTAATTTCTGTATCAGACTCTGCAACATGCATTTTGAATACAGATCATTAAATTATTTTCCAATTTTAAAAATCTGCAGAACAATGCTTTGCCTTCCCAGTTGTCTTCCTGCTCTACCGGCCACTACTTCAGTGTCTGAATAATTCCATGTGCTTTCCCATAGAAACAGGTAAAATCAGGGTAATTTTCCTTCAGTGTTTTATTTTTTAATGCCTTCATCTAGTAAATAGTTTTGCAACCAGCCTCTATTTACATTTAATTTTATGTCCCGTTGCTCTGAATCAGTTCTAGTTCTGACACTCCCTGTCAAACACATTAGTAGTTTTTCCCCACTGCTTCCCAACACTTTTGCTTGCTGACTGAAACACTGTCTTGTTTCCATCTGGCTCTCAAAAGTTAATTCATACTCCAGTATCTTTTTCATGCACAAATAAACTGTTTTGGGGTTTTTCTTTTTTTTTTTTTTTTTTCCCCAGATAACTCAACCCTCTAAAAATGAGTCTTACAGTTAATATTTTGAAGGTCTTCAGATACAAGAGAGAAACCTTGTAAGTGATGTAGCAATTCACAGTTCCTCAATCTCTTTCCAAATCCAAATCATTATCTTAGCCTGTCTTCTATGCCAAAAAGTGCACAGCTCCGCATGTTGCTTTCTGTGGACCCTTCTCTTGCACTCAACGTGCTTTCCTGTCTCACATGTCATTTAACGCAGCATTTCACAGCGAATGCTGCATGAGAGCTATCTCTGCTCTATAAGCTTTGGCATGATACAGGTTTTTCTCAGCTAAGTGCTTTGTCAGAGATTTTACTACATTAGTTCTGAAACGGATCTCTTTGCCTGGGCCCAGTCCCCGCAAATATCATTCCTTTCAGATGCTTTATCTTCATTTCTGTGCCCTGCCTGAAAGTGTTCTAGTGGTATGCTTCCCTTCTGCTTGAACTGCAGTAAATTCAGTCACAGTTTCATAGCTGGCTTCCTCTGCACTTACTTGAAAATTACTAGAAATATGAAGTGCTTCTTAAATTGGTCTTGTCAGAAATAAAACTGCTTTCTCTCTTCCTCTGCCAGACACTCAGTATTACAGATAAGCAGCGTTTAAGCCTTTTCCAGCTGTCCTCCACATTTCCAGAGCCTCAACAGTTGAAGGACTTTTAACTGTTACATCTTTGCACCCATGTGGAGGGTTTTTTGTGGGGGTTCATTTTATATCTGTTCTTCAGAAATTGGTCACAGCAAAGGAAGCCTGACAGGAGATTCATTTCTGAATGAACAAGATGAACAACTGCCACTACCGACAGCTCCTAAAGAGCAACTCCTCCCAACACAGATAGACCGTATCTGTTCCAAATACACCCCTTTACCCTGGAAAAGGGTACGACAATTTAGCAGTGCTTGCGAGAGCACTGTCACCAAGGGGCAGAAGCAGCTTCGTCACACGGTGTAGTAATGGATCCGCATGAAGGTGGCCGCAAGAAGGCAGAGGGCAGAAAAAATCAGAGCAGCTCGCCAGGGTGGTGTTTATTCAAGCTGGAAAAACAGCTTGTAACACGGGAGGTCCGAAAGCGATGGCAAGGCGGGCATGAGGCACGTCACCACGAGGCGGGTACGGCGGCGCTGCCACCGAGCGCTCTGCGGGCGGCCCCAGCAGCACCCGCGCAGCACCAGCCCTCTCTGCCCCCCCCCAGCTCCGCGGGCCGCGGCACCCCCCCGACCAACTCCGCCGCGACCGCCACCCGGCCGCGCCCCGGAACGGGCCCCTCCCTCTGGGCCCGCGATTCCGAGCCCTGGCCCCTCCCCTCCCCGCCCCGACTCACCCCACCGCGCCGCCGCGGCGCCGGAGGCCTCCGCCAGGGGGCGCCGCAGCGCCTCGAGCACGGCGCCGGGGAGCTGCGCTACCAGGCGGTCCCACAGCCCGCGCGTGTAGAACTCCACGGTGTGGGCGCGGCACAGCGGCAGCGCGCGTGCCAGGAAGCGCGACACGCGCCGCAGTGCACCCTCCGCCGCCGCCGGCGACGGCTGGGGCGGCAGCGCGAAGGCCGGCCGCGACATGGGGCATGCGCTCGGCTCGCCGGGGCTGCCGCTACGCAGGCGGCTGAATCGAGGACCGAGTGGCTTGGGCGGCGGCGCCCTTCCGTGACGCCATCTCGTTGCGCGGCGCCCGGAGAGCGATGGAGGCGGCGCGGCGTGGGGGCCCGGCGGCTGAAAATGCTGGTGCCGCGGCTCGAGGGCCCCGTCGCAAGCGGGTTTGGAGGCCTGCCCTGATGCGCAGTGTCGTGGGAAGTGTCCAGGAGGGTGAGTCTGGGGACGGGGGAGCCGCCGCGACTGGCCCCCCGCGGGTCAGAGGTGCTGTCGCGGTGGGAGAGACGGCGCCGCGGGAGGCTCGGCACTGGCCGGAGCCGCCGGTCGCAGCCCTAGGCGTCCCGCCGTGCCTAGCTGGCTCGACCGTGGCGGACCGGAGCGGGGCCGGTGGCTGCAAAGCTGGCCGGGACGTCCAGTGTGAGTTGCGTATTTCAGATAGAAGCATATGTGGCAAAAGGTTCCGATTGTTGGACGGTAGTTGTGCAAGTGTAGAAAACGAGTAGGAAACACAGCATTGGCTTTTGCAGCACTTTCCTGAAATGTCAACGTTGGAGAAAGAATCAAAAGTAGTGACTGGGCTGATCTGGACTTGCTGCCTTTGGAAACGTTTTTAAATGAGTATTGTAGAAGTCAGTAGCTCTTAAGACTAATGTAATAAAAATAAGATATTAACATATGTAATAAAAATAAGATATTAACATATTAGCATGTTTGACTTCAACGTCATTATACAATGATTGAGACTGAAACAGACATTGTCTGATGTTTCCTTTCAGGCTAAACCATTCTATGATGTAGCATACTTTTGAAGTGTAGAAGAGCTGTTCCTGGACAGGTGTAGAAAGAAAGTAGTAACAATCAAAATACTGTTTGTATGGAAAGATATAATGGGTTATTAATTCAGTGTTATACAGTGATTTAGAGGCGGGGTTTTTTTCCTGTGGCATTGCAGCTGCAGACTACTGAAGCATCTGGTGTTGCTATTGTCAGTGTCTTCTTCAGATTATCTTTAGGAATCTATGTTGATATTGCTTATGAAGCTGTAAGAAGAGAGAAGTGAAATGTTAACGCATCTTTTCACTAGGTTCAAAAAGCATTGCTGAAGGTATACCATGTTGAGTGTGCATTAAGAAGTATGTTTACCGTGGCATGTTCTCTCAAGGGTTTTAGGCAATAATTTTCAGTAAATTTGTACAAGCTGCAATGCTACAGTAGGAGACAGGTTTGTAACTGGATTTTCTTGAATTTTTGACTGGTCCTTATTAAAATTAGCACAAGTAGTGTGTTTCCCTGGTTTTGTAAAGTAAATGGATTGAAATGGTCCTGACAATAATTGAATGTTTTGATACCACTTTAGTGAAGCAGTATTTCACTCTCTTTTTCTTATGTTTTTAGGACGAGGATTTGCATTTCGGAGAAAACAAAAGATCGAAAGACAATACAGGAAATTACTGAGAAAGGGAAAGAAGGTTCATTCACAACAGGATGATCAATTTACTGATACTTATCCAGAGCACTTGAAGCATCTTTACCTAGCTGAGGAAGAAATGCTCAAGAAACTGCGGCGCAGGGCTCCAGATAATTCACTTTTATCAGAAGAAAAACTTAATGAAGCAGTAGAGTAAGTTTTTTAAACATGTCTCTTAAGAACAAGTAATTGTTTCCATTATTTAAGAAATATTTTAGATCTCACACTTTACATGAACTTCAGTATAGTGATTTGCTTAAAATGCCATTAGGTCTTAAATATTTTTCTTATTTGTTAGAAAATTTGAACCTACAGCTTTGTTGTGTTTGCATCAGAATCAGAAAGCAATATGGATGACGTTTAGTTCCCAGAAAGTTACCACTGTACTTTAAAGACAAGGTTCAGCCCAAGAGCAATAAATGTTTGACTAATTTGTTACCATATCTACAAAGATGAGAGCCTGCTTTTCAGGTGTAGTGTGCTTTTGCGTTTGCAGAATTTTCCTTTGAACTGATTCTGAGTATTTTAAAATTAATGTCACTTTTCAGAAAGGTTGTTCCCAGTTTGATAAATTGTCTTCTTTATACTGCACTGTTTTTTCTGCTGGAATGAGCAATATTTTGTGCAGTTACCCTTTCATGGTATGGCTAATTTTTGGGGAATATAACTATGAACTTAAAAAAAAAGAAAGGAGGATTTAGTAGAATGTTAAGGCAGTAAAGTGCTGTTTATCGAAGTAATAATTTTAAACAGAAATGTCATTATAGCTTGCCATTGGTGAGGAGTTTTTTGGGAGTTATTTGTTTGGCTTTTAATTTACTTATAATAACTGAGAAAAGCCAAATGGAGCTTCTCACTTATGATCTAACAAATTTCATACAACTTAAACCTTTTTTTCCCTGTGTAACAGTAATTCCCCCTGAAATGTTGGTTAGGTATGTCAGTAAAATAAAAAGTGTAGTCACTCAGGTCTGACATTGCCTTGGCAGTGTTTTAAAACAACATTCAAGTACTGTGACTGAGTTAGTGCTTTTTCATCCTCAGTACAAGGAGTGTCCTAAGTCTTTGAATTCCAAGGTGTATCTATAGCTAAACTTTCCTGAGAACAGCAGTCAGGAGAGTAGGTAAAGGCAGTCAGATCTAAGCCCACCAGGGAGAGAAAGGTAGAGTTTTTGTCTGGAATAGGCAGTTAATTCGTGGGGGTGTCTGAAATAGGCCTGATGTTTTTCTTTAAACCAGTGGGGGGTTAATTTTGCTTAAACTATGGTCATTATGGTTGTAAACCAGAATTAGTATTTTTTTCATGCATGTGACTGCTAATCGTTGAGGTGGTGTGGTGCGTAGAGACTTAGACTTCAGTGTTCTATGGGAATATAAAGTAAGACTGGTTAGGTAATTCTATTTTTAGCACACACTGTTACATTAAGTGGGTTGGTACTTGAGACGATGAAATGTCATTACACAGTATTGCCACAAGATGGAGATGAGACTAAGGCAAAGATTTTTTGTTTTTTCTCTGAAAGAGTGGTACTTCTAAATGAAAGTATGGACAAATACCTTCTCTTCCCTTTGTGATTGTCTGTCTGAAATCTCCTAGATGACAATGGCGACTTCTCAGATTTTTTAGTGTAGTAGGGTCATCAAAAACTTGCTTTGTGAGCAGTTCTTAAGTACCTAACAAGGCATGTACTTTTCAAGTGTGAAATGTCTTTGCTACCACACTGTTTATGTAATGGCTGTGTTGTGAATCAGAAGAAAAAATGATTTGGGACTAAATAACAAGAAAAATCCACTCAAAGTAGTGTGTCAGTAAATGCCAGACAAACAAAATTGGTTTTCTTGAACTGTTTTATTTGGTGAAAGGTAACTGGCAGTTTTTTAATACTGAAACTTGGAGGGAATGATATTTTAGTTCTAATTTCAGAGCGTTAAGGGCAATATTAATGCCATCTCCTTCCAGAAGAAACTTTTAGGAAAGCATTGCAAGGAGGCATTTTCTCCTTGCCATGTTAGCCTGATTTCTCTGGCATGCAGCCTGCTAACAACTGGCTGTCCTCGTATCTCTGCAGGTGCCTCCATGTGTTAGAACTATAAAGATATAATATGTTCTAAGCTAGTGCATTCAGTTTTTCTAGCTCTGAAGAGCTTGTATGATAGAGGAAGAAAATTTTTAGACGCTCCTTAAACTTCATGGAGCATCATCCGTGTGAAGATGCAGCAGGTAAGGGATATGGGTCCCTAAAAGTTGTATGTAGTCCAGTCTTTGGTATACTTGGCATTGAAGAAGTTTCGTTTCCTGTCTTTTCATGCGAACTGCTCGTTACATGACTTGTAATGGTGTTGGGCATCATGTAAGAGTGGTGTAAATAGGTATCCCATCAGTGTGGAAGGATGGGCCTTCTGAAACCTGTATTTCTAATAAACTTCCCCAAATACATACAAAATCATGGAAGAGTGTGCTCTGATTCTGTAGTGGCTATGGGATACATGGTTATGTGTACTCGGTGATAGTCTGTACTTGAAGTAAATGACTCTTTCTTACAGGTCGGTTACGACTGAAGGGAAATGTAAGAAGAAAACATCTAATCAGAAGGCAAAAGAAGAGTATGAGAAAATAAAGGCTGAGCGTGCTAGAAAGAAAGAGGTAAATCTTAAACAGATATATTTCTTGATTGTAAACAAAGACTAGATTACCATTTCTACCATTTTGGGTCCATCTGGACCCAAATAGGGCCATAGGAGAGGAACACAGATACTGGTATTCTTTTAGTCTTTTTCAACTTGACAGTAATATTCAGGCATGCAGGTCTTCAAAGTTATCATTGGTTTTGTTCTTACTATTTTCATCTTGCAATTGCCATTAGCAGGATTTTGTTATGTCAGTTGGTACATCAAGAAAACTTTAGAGCTTCATCTGCATAGCCCAGTGAATTATACTAGACTTTTTAAATATTGTAGAAGGGGAAGTAATAACAAGACTATCATCTTGTGATGAAAAACGAAATATCCATCCCATTTCTTAAGGTGTTATCATAATGCAGGCTTCATTTTACCTTTTTATGTTCTTTGACCAACAGCAAAACTATTAAATGTAATGGTATCCATTGCCAAAATCTCATTTGTCCCCTCATTCTAATTTAGTGGGACTTATTATTATAGGGCGTATCTTAACATCGTTGACTAGTCAGTTGAGTTACTCATTTGAGGCATCCTTACTTAAATAGTTTTGTTCTTTGCCAGTACACTGCTTGTTGCACTGTAAAATGGCCCACAGTGTAACATCATAGAAGTTGTGTAACTCACTGCTAACCAACTAAATTTCAGTAACTAGTTTAAATATTATAGAAATATATAGCTGGATAAAACATGTTATTTCTTCAGTTTAGCTGATTGAAAACTAGTGTAATTCTGTGCCAACTGGTCCGTGATCCTGGGTGAGTTAACGTGGTTGTTTAGCTGAGAGTTGCTGTTTTGAATATCAGATGCAGATCATGCTAAAACAAATTCATTTTATGACGAGGTTATTTAGAGGAAATGGGAATAAACAAAAACCCAGCAAGACTGCAGTGAATTTTCTTTGAGCAGCACATAAGAGTTATCTGAGGAGAGGTGTTAGCATTTTTTGTCTTTTCAAGATATTTAGGCAAAACAAACGGTAGCCAAGGGCCACAGTAACAGTAATCATTTATGGGGAATACTGTGTGATGTTCACATACTTTCCCCTCACATACGTTAGCAAAACGTTAGCAAATACGGATTTGCTGTTAACGTATTTTGGGAAAAGAAATAAGCTTAAGGGTACAACTTTTAGCCTCCACACTATATAAAACCCCTAGGATTTAGTAAAGATCAGAATGTAAGTAACAACCACCTAAGGAAGATGAATGTTCTTGCTTTGAGTAAGCATTTGGTTGGTAGCTTAATTGGATGTGGTTTACAATAGTGTGCTGAACAGCAGTAAAATTATTAGATGGGATGTGAATTGTAGGTAAATTAGAGTTGGTGCTACTCTGGTTTAAAAAAAAAAAAGGAATCAATTATATTTATCATCATTACAGGAAAATAACTGAAGTGTGCTGAATGGAGAGATGTTATCTGCAATTTTGTTGTTTTGTTTTTTTTCCCTGTAGCCTCCTAGATTTCTATTTAGAAATATTTTCTTGGGTTATTTCTAGTTAATTTTATGTTCTACATCATGGAGCATTCTTACTAATTTTTGTACATAACAGAAGCTACTATGCCATGGAAAACAAAAACATAATTGATAAATTATCATTTATTTGGATAATTGATAAATTGTCATCTATTTGAGCATTCTGCAGAAACACATGCCTTTGTGGTTCAGCAGCTATTGCATTTCAAAGAATAACCTTTATGAGAAGAAATAATCTAAATGATATGAAGCAGCCAGCCCTTCAGTTTGATTTGTGAGGTCTTGCATATTTTGGTAGAGGGCATGATATATGTGAAGGAAGCTAGTTAAGTTGCTTGTTGTAAATGTTTGCCCAAATTACTTGGTAAAATTAGAACACTATAGAAGGGGGCATAAGCTGTTTGATAAAAACCTGAACATATTACCGTGGTGATTATCCATGTAGTCTAAGTGCTTCCATTAGTGTTTTGTTTGCATATGTGCTGTCCCCTCAACATGGAAAGTTTGTACAGTTGAAAATTTGGTTATCTCCTGCCCCACCTTGTATCTCTCAGTTAAGACAGGAGTCTGTGTTGCTCTGAAGAGGACAGGTCACTAACAGTTTGGTCTTTATCAGGTTGCCCTAGATAATGCTTCTTGTGATGCTGTTGTAGTATCACAGACTTGCCCAACTTCTACCTCCAGATACGTCCCATATCCTATCTGCCAGTCCCATGCAGATGTGTTCAGTATCCTAGCACATCTGGATTGGCAAGACATTTACATGGGGTTCACTAAATGGCTTTTTTTTTTTTTTCTTTCTTGCACTCCAGAGGAGAAAGTAGGAAATTTTTCCACTTTGTCCTTTAAAGAGAAAAGTCAAGGAGCTCATTTCGCAGAAATGAGGTGGAATGGATTTTAGCAACAAACCTTATCATAGGATGTGCTACTGAGGAAAACTTGGCTCTTCTCATTAAACTTTAGGCAATATAATGTTTTGTTGCAGTATGTGCTGGAAGAGCATCCTGGTTAACCCTTTAAGATTAATGGTGTTTCTAGTGTCAGTACAATACATAATTGCCAGTATCTTTACAAAAATAGGTCTTGTTTATAGATAGCTTCATAGTTATATGAACTATGTAATGCATGTAATTATTTCCTAATCTTATTTATTTATTTAATTTTAGGAAGCAGAAAAAATGAGACAACGAAGAGAAGCAGCCCAGCGTTTGTACAAGCAGAAGAAAATGGAAGCTTATAAAATATTGAGTAAGAAAACAAAAAGAGGACAGCCAAATCTAAACTTACAAGTGGAGTTTCTTCTTCAGAAAATACAACAAAATGCATAAACCTTTGCACACATCTTAATTGCAGGTTTTGAGTTACCTGTGAACACTTTATTAAATTACTTTTAATAAATGATATCTTTACTTCTGTATGACTTTTGCTGTTGGTTTGTTTTATCTCATCACTCCAACATTGGAGGATATTCATAGTGAAAATAGGTATTCTGTGCTGAGAGAGAGAGAGAGATTTGGTACCTTGAAAATAAATGGTCTATTTCTAAATTTAAATTCTGTTAGCTAAGTAATATCCTGAATTCCAAATCATTAGAGCCTAGGACCATTTGAACATGAATTTGCATAGTGTAAAGCATTTGTTTTCTAGCTCTAACACTTCCTGCAATTGTGATTACTAAAGTTACGCTTACTTGAGAGGAGTGAAATGATAAATACAACATAATTGATACCTCGTGAACTGCCAAGGCTTAGAGTATGTTTTGTGTGCTGTTGAATAGGGTGTGGCATATGAAAGCAAAGAACATAAATTATACTCAGAGGGCTATTATTAATTATTCTCCTAGACTTAACATATACTTTGTGCTTGGTGATATATCTTTAGTCTTTTTATTCCATGTTCTTGGTGATAGTTAACATGAAACAGTTTTTCTGAAGAGGCACTGAAAATGCCTCCCTCCCCAGTGCTTCAGATAACCTGATCAAGCAGAGTGCACTGAAGTACCTGGTCTTGGGCCAGCATTGCTAGTTTCAAGGAGGAGGAGAAGTTTCTGTCATTTTTCCCCATCACTTTCCCTCTTTCATAGGTTTATTTGATTTGGAGATAAAAAGGCATTGTGGCTGAGCCTTGCTTCTCACATATGAGAGATGTTTTTCACACTGGAAGTTAATTCTTTATGTACCAGTTCTAAAAGGAAGATGTTTAAATGGGGTATTTCCTCATACTGTCCTTTGCTTATTACTATGACGTAGCAGCCCAGTACAGTAGTCACGAGACGCCAGTGCAGTCCAGTGTCTCGGCTGCTTCATGAGCCCACACTTCTGCACTGCCAAGCCACTTAAATTACTTTGGTACCCCTGGAAGGGAACAACAGCCATGGTGACGTTCTGTGACTCAATGTCATGCAGGTAGCTAAGAGAATTGAACCTTTGCTTTCATTTGATGAGTAGCACTGTAACAGTTGACCCATAATGTTTTTATGGAGAAAAGTGTGAAGAATGAAGGGAAGGGATCTTTTAAGGAGGGAAATAAAGCCCTGATACTTTTTTTGATGTTGCAACTAGGGAACTAGTCCAATAGCAAATATGAGTTCATGGAGGCTGCCTGTAAAAGCAAAGCTGCTGCTTTCAACTGTGTGTCTTGATTTTAAACGTGAGAAGTTAGTCCAATGGGATAGTAAACTTGTATTGTTTTTTTATTAAACTTTGCTATGAATATGTAGTGATTTTGAAATGTGAAAAAGAGCAGCCTAAATCCCGTTTCTGTTTTTTGTGGTTTAGGCCCAGCTGGTAACTCAGAACCATACAGCTGCTCACTCACTTCCCCCCTACTTCCCCTGTTCTCCCTGAGGGATGGGGAGGAGAATCAAACAAATGTAAATCCCACGGGTTAAGAACAGTCCAGTAACTAAGGTATAATACAAAACTACTACTACTACCACCAATAATAATAATGATAAGTGGAAAAACAAGGGGAAAGAATATAAAACTAAAAGGAGAAAGGAAGCAAGACAATAAACACAAGTGATGCACAATACAATTTTTCACCGCCCACTGACCGATACCCAGTCTGACCCAAGCAGCGATTTAGGCCTTCCAGGTAACCCCCCAGTTCATATATTGGGCATGACGTGCTGTGGTATGGAATACCCCTTTGGTTAGTTTGGGTCAGGTATCCTGTGTCTGCTTCCTCCCTGCTTCTTGTGCCCCTTCTCACTGGCAGAGCATGAGACTGAAAACAGTCCTTGGTTGAAGTAAACATTACTTAGCAACAACTAAAACATCGGTGGTGTTACCAGCTCTGTTCCCAGGCTGAAAGTCAAAAACAGCACTGCACCACCTACTAAGGAGAAAAATGACAGCTACTGCTGAACACAGGACACTGTTCATGGTATTTTTGGTGGTTTGTTTTTTTTTTCCCTAATCACACACTCGACCTCTCTTGCAGCTTGTTTTCTATTCTCTGAAAGCCTGCAGATCTGAAGTAGTTATGTCTTCTTTCCAGTACATCTTCTGAATAAGATGAAGTGGAAGGGATAGATAGGGCTGCACAGTTCGAAATTCTATTCTCCAAGTTGGATGATCGGTGAATGCAGGCAACATCAGACTTTTTTTTTACTATTATTTTAATTTTCTTTAATTATAGACCAGTGAAACTGTGAATCAGAAGGAAAGGGGAGAAGAAAGCATCAGGTACAGATATTAATTTTCTCTTTTCAGTTCTGAGGAAGAGAAAGTGAAGCTTCCCTTGCTCCTTTTGCAGGGTAACTTCTTGGGAAATCATAATACTAATTTCAATGGATCATCTCATTAAGCTGGTTTTGACAGAACAGGGACTTTCTCCCCCCATACCCATCTAGAAAGGTTTATAATTTATTTTTATTTGCCACTAATAGGAAAAATGCAAAACAAAACAAAACACCCTTTCACTGTTAAGATACTAAGGTTTTGGCAATGTGGACTTGGATTTTTCTTTTTCATAGTTACAGTCTGATAAATTATGGCTGTACTAATAATTAGGTAAAGAACATTAAGTAAAAAGCTTGATGTTATTCTCAGTGTCTATTTCTGCTTTCATAAAGTAATGTTTTAAGTCATTAATCAAAGAGTTTAGAAGCAATTTGAAATGTATTAATGAACAGAAGAAGTATGAGCATAAGAAAAATGTGAGGACAGGACAGAGCTCTGAAATATCAATTTGCCGTATAATTTTATTAACTCCTGCATACCTTCTGGGAGTTGCTGAGGGGAGTAGTTAATGAATTGAAAGCCATGCAGCAAGCTTGCTGACCTCCCTCTGAAGAAAACCTTTATGGGATATGTAAAAGAAAAAAACAAGTAAAGTAGTTCAGTTTGAACTCTTAGTAAAATAGTCGGTCTGTTCACAAAGCTGCTGTGTAACTTCACCTACAGCATGCTCTACCTTTTGTCTATAGCTCTGTCATGTCTCTCTTTTGGGAAAATATATCAATCCAGACTTGAAAATAATTATCCAAATCGCTATTAATTAAAAACTACATAGAAAACAACAAAGTTCATGACAGAGCTATAGACAAAAGTTAGAGCAATCAGCATGTTGTAGGTCAAGTCACACAGCAGCTTTGTGAATGGACCAATAAGAGCAGTGGTTCTGTAGCTACCAGCAGAATTAGTGACAGCTACTTCATTTTGAAGTAGCCGTCTCTAATAATTTGGGAAGCTATTTAACATTTTAGAAAGTTAAAACTGTACTGTAAGGGATAGTATGTTTTAGGTAAACGGCCAACTCAAATCAGTTACACATTATGGCTTAGACGTCATTAAGGAGACCCAGGTAATGAAACACGTACAGTAGCAAGATAATGCTTGATTATGGTAAGGCCTTGATGTTTCATTCAATCGCTAATGTTTAATGTTTATGTTCAATTTCTTTTATTGTCGCATTAAGCTAGACAAAATAAATAGATTTGTTTTAGAATACAATCCTAAGTTGAATACTTAGCAATGAATTTTTAAATTTGTTCTTAGTTTCAAGAGCTGGTTGTAGTTTTGGATGTAGAAGTATACCCCCAACTAGTCAAGCTGGTGCTGTTAAAACTTCTTTCCCCAAGAGCTTCATACACCGAGTGTTTATAATTAAAACAGTCTTCAGGCTGATATAATTTATGTTTCCTACCTACTCCAGTTTTGGGTTTGGTCCCAGATGATAGGACTGCTGTATTTTTGTTGAGGATTTTCCAGGGAGCAATGGAAGTAGCTGCCCTCCACAGATGGCTGTCTCACTGGCAGGAAATGCATCTGGTCTCAGCATTTAGAGCATTTAGGATTTACTGTGCACATACAAGCTCTGCATTCAGTGAACACACAGTATGTCTGATCTGGCCCAGACTCATTGGAATTATGGCAGGAAGCTTTACAGCTGATCTGTACAGATACTGAGCATTTGAAGCTTTGAGAAATTTTACTGCTGTTTACATACATGCACAAAACTAGCTTGCTCAGCATCCCGGACAGTTGGCACCACAGTATTCAAGTCTGCATCCACATTACTAGATATTTTAAAGTTATGTGAAAATGCTGGGTCATCAAACTTCATCAGACGACATTACTGGATACAAAATGTCCACTAACACCAAATATTTCACAACCCTACCTGTTAATAAATTAAGCTCAAGCTTATTTTCTTGTAAGCGCAGTTGCTTTTGCTCTGGTGTCCTTTTTCAGTTTGTATCTTATTTTCTGATGTTAGCTGAAAAAAACTACATTCTGTGCTTACGATCATGAAGCATTTATCTGCTGGAGGTAGGATGTCTCCTCTCAGATATATAAAGCTGCAATATATGATATTTTATATTCTGCTGTAATCATTAATGTGTGTTTTTGTCATCTCAAAGAAATATGCTATAATATAATCTCTGCTTTTGAATACAGCACATACATTTCATTCTCCAAAGACAATGCAGTGAAAGATTTTTCAATGCTGTTTTGATTTCTCCAAATAATGTTCTGTCTGTAGAAATTGTAGGCATAAAAAGCATTAACTCATGCAGTATCATAATTTCTACTGATATTTATGGGGTTTTTTTCCTGCAACTTATTTTATTTTGGGATCCCCCCCCCCCTATAAATAGTATAAGTAAAACTGGTACCTTAGGTTGAAAATGGGATTTGGGTTCAATGAGGCAAACAGTGTTCCTTTTTAAATAATCTAGTACGTATTAAAAATACACTTAGTGGTTGATAAATCAATATACATTAAAATATCAATGTATTCGAAGTTTGTTTTTTGTAATTGCTGTATAGGTGCCAACATGTTGGATTGCATTGCAGATTTGAAAATACAAAACAGTATTTCATATCCACTGTGCTCAAGATTAAAACAAAGGATAGGGGATATAAATTGCATACACATCCATACCCACATATAGGTATCTCTAAAAAGTTGACTGATTTTCAGGTAATTAGGATGGCCATTTTTAATGTTGAAACTGTGGTCTATTGTCCAGGTGGTAGTGATTGCTGCGGTCAGTGTTATTTTAAAACCATTTAGATACACATCATTTTGTGGTAATTTCACTTTCTGAATCTGCAAGTACGTGAGCTGTTGCTCCTTGGTCCCTCTTTACAGAATTCTGCTCTGAAGGCAGTGGAAGTACACTGATAAATTGCTTTCGCACTAAGAGCAATAAATCATGCAAAAAATGGCACTTTATATTTAACAAATATTTTCTCTGGGAGTGTACAAAGAGGGCAAAACACAGTTACAACACACAGGAACACTTTCCATTTCTGCACCATAATTAGAAGTAGAGCAAGTTGTGAAATTTTCAGCTGCATGAGTGGGGAAAGACAGCTCTTCCAACCCATGCCCTTGCTTCCCATCCCTGCTCAGAGCAACACTTAGGAATGGGCTTCATCTTGAGTCAGTGGGGCTTAAACAAAGTTCATCATGCAAAGTAAGACAAGCTAAAAAAAGGAAAGAAAAAGGCTGCCTCATCCATTCTCTGACCTCTTGTGTTGTTTGGTTGGGTTTTTTAAAGTTGGAACCTTTGTCTTATGGGTTTGTAACTCTGTCTGGAAGAGTACTTTTCATTACACCACACCTGACCGCTCCGTAAAAGCAAATGAGTTACATGGTGATAGGCAGACACAGCTCATTAAGGGCAGTACCATGTTGTAAACTCACTGAAACACCAGATTTCTGAGTGCATTGTCAGGAGATATCAGCATTAAGCATATTTCTGCAGGCATCTCGAGGTCATAAATGGCATGCAGGAGGAATTTTGCATGAAAGTTTTAAATTTGTAGTAAATTCTGAATATTGCTCAAATGTTCAACTTTCACAACTGATGAATTAGTAAGGTTTTTTGGCTAGAAGGTGAACTTCTATTTAATACTCTATGTATGATAAAAATGAAGGTTGTTTGCCAACTTCCTTGGTTCTGAAAGGCAGAGGTATTTTGCAAAAGTAACATATAGCCACAACTTTCACAGTAGCACCCTTTATTTTCTAATATTTTTAACTTTCTGAAGATTCTTTGGTATATTAGTGACTCTTTCACAGCAGGTCATCACCTGCCTTGGATTTGAAAACAAAAACATGGGTATGGTAAAGATTTACTATTTACTATTTAAGGAAAACTTGTAATGAGCAGCAAAACCAGGAAAAAACCGTAATCAGAAGTAAGCTTTACCTGAAAATATGATGTGTAGGTAAGACTGTCACAGTCTCTTATTTCCTCAGAATGTCATTTGGCAACTGTGAAATTAAGCTACCCTGGTCCTTAGGTAGCTGTAAAACAACCCACACCACCACAAAATAACAACAATCACACCCCCCCCCACCCCCCCCAACCCCCCCTAAAACAAACACAGGAACAGCTAGAAGCATCTCTGTCAGTCCATTTTCATTAGGTGTCTCTCAAAGAGGTGTTGTCAAACATTGTAAACTTTAGGCAGAAATGATTCTTTGATGCGTGCTACGAAAAAAATATCAGCGATGATGATTTGTTTGCTATTTGAATTATTATCTGTTCAGGGACATTATTTCTACCCCATCAAAACCTAATTTGTACTGAAGACTGCAGACTTTTGCATCTGTTAACAGTTGTGAATTAATTACACGCAGAAAAGCTTTTCATTGTCCTTTAATTTCATTATCTTTTACTTTCAGTTCTACGGTAGTATTAAATTGTAAACAGTTCTTTGAAGACGGTAACAGGGCTGTTGTGTGTGAAAGGAGAGATTTATTCTGGAATGGTTTTGGTATTACATGTGAGGAAGGTCATTAAAGTGATGGGAGATCAGAGAAGTGTATTTTTTACTTCTCTAACCAGCATGGAGGAAGAGATCTTATTCTTCCTAGGTTGGGACAGAAGTGTTTCCCAAAACTGTGTTTTCTTCTTTGACACATTGAGTCCACTTCCTCATAAGCTTATATATTTTTCAATGGAAAGTGACCCATGACAGTAAAGCTCAGAGACTAACAGAAAAGAAAGGGATGAAAGGCACAAAAAAGTTGGGAGAACTGGTAACAGCTGTCTGTTTCTTAATAAAAATAATCATCATACAGGTTCATACAAACTAGTGTTTTACAAAACCAGTGCATATATTTAGTGAAATAACTCACTCATGTAATTTAACAGAGAAGTTTACATTTACAGAACTTATTTTAAGCTTTTCAGGGTATACATCGAGGCTATTTCTTTGAGTTTAAAACAGGGATGCTATTGCAAGTAGCTAAATAATCTCAACTGGGGAAAGAAAAGTAAAAAATACTTTTCCCTACTTGAAGTGTGGGAAATCAGTACTTCAAAGCAAAGGGTTGTTTATTGCCAAAAGCCAGTGTTGTGATATGGTTTGTACTTATTTTAAAACTTGAAGCTCCTTTCAGGTTTTTAGAGTAAACAAACAAGCAAGCCAACAACAAAAACATAAGGGACAAAAATCCCCCCACCAAACACTCTGAAATTTAAGTTTTCCCTGGTGCCAACTGGATTTGGATATTTCTCAATGAGTGTTTCTATAGCAACAGCAAACATATTATGAAGATAATTTAAAAACCTTTTTTGAAGATCTCACGTTTGTGGTTATCTAGCTTCAGAAGGTGATATCAAATACCTGTCTACTTTTCAGCTGTGTCACAGAAATGATGGAAAGAAATAAATTGAGCACCTGTGCTTCCCTGGTACTGCATATGGGCAAGCACCCTTCAGGGGCACTTTTTGTTCTTGGTGCAGAAAAAGCCACTGGGTGGAGGCATGGAGCTGAATTTCATGAGGACACAGCTATTCGTAGATAAATAAACATAAAAAGAGGGACATTAAGATCAAAACTAGATAGACTTGCTTAACAAAGTCTGTAGGACTTGATCATTATTGGAAGCTGTGCACACCTTCTTTAAAACCTACTGATTATAACTTGAAATTATTTCTGGCATTAGAGAATCTATGAAAAACTTTTTTGAACTACTCAGATGTATCTCATATTTAATTTTATGCTGGTCAGTTACACTCTTGGCCATATCCTGCTCTAGCTATGCTGGTTACATGAAGAATACTGTTCATTATATATGTTACATATGTATTCATGCTTCCTAATCTACATAGAAGGAAACCCTGAAATCTTGCAGTATAGAGTCTATTTCAGTAATTTTTTGGCTCTTCTGAGGGCTAAATGGTGGTTTATCAACATTTTTCTCTTAATAGGGACACCAAAGCTGAGCAAGGCCAACTGTTCCACAAGCCATTGTAGGCTGCACAACACGTTGTTTTCCACACCTTATATACTTATCCCATGCTAAATAAAAGGCTTATCCACAACCCTTCAATTTCTCATCTGAACTTGATTAGCCCAGTTAATAGTACCGACCCTATCTGTAACAGAAACTAAGAGCAGTAGCAGGAGCTAACTACAGCTCCACAGCTTCCCTGCTTCTTCCCTGTACAGCTTTCTCCCACATGCGCAGCCAGCTGTGGCAGTGTCACAGGCCACTCAAATGCTTTTGGACAGGTGAGCCTCTGCTACCGAGGACCAACCTGAAATGACACAGAGGGTGTGCCTGTATCTCCCTGCACTGGTTCAGCTGGAAGAGTTGCTTCAAGAGGGCTGGTGACCTCACAGACAGAACTGGAGGTGGTGGGCCAGAAGCAGTCTCTTGACATCCATTTCATATATATACAGTGATTTTTAACGGAGGGCTCTGAGGTGCTGGGATTTACTAATCTCTGCCTAATCTCTTTTCCCGAGCCTTGGACAAATTTTCAGACCTCTGTCTCTCAGCTGTAATGGTAGTGACATCTGCAATTGACTGTTCCTCTGTTGATGCATCTCAAAGCAACTTTGTATAAGCTCTTCTCTGTGGAAATGTTTGGGGGGAAAAAGCAAAGTTGAACAAGTCCTCTGGAGGCTTGACAGATAGCCTCAACTTTATTTAATGGAGGGACAAGTGTCACAAGGTCAGACTTTGCAATTTTGTCTCCAAATGCCTGCCCTGTGCTCCTTCTTCCTGGAAAATGCTTGGAGAAGGTTTCCAGGGAATTCCAGTTAGTAAGTGGAGTCTTGGCAGTTATAGACCCATTGCTGAGACAAGTCAGAGACCCAAGGTTAACCAAAGTGACTACTGTGCTGCTGCAGGTTTGTTATGGCTCTTACTTGGGTTGGTTCACTCAGACATCTTCAGCCAGGCACAAAGACACTCTGCAGTCAGAGTATACGCACCTTTAAAGTATCAAAGCAAAAATTTATTAGTTAACATCTAAGAGTTAATGAGTCTAGGCATCAGTGTACTCACCACCTCTGGCATGATGGATCTTTGCTGAGAGGCTGGCATCAGTCAGGAGTGGGAAGTGTTGGATGCCACCACACATCATCCAGACTTCAAGTTGCTGTCT
Source organism: Lathamus discolor (assembly GCF_037157495.1). Taxonomy (NCBI): domain Eukaryota; kingdom Metazoa; phylum Chordata; class Aves; order Psittaciformes; family Psittacidae; genus Lathamus; species Lathamus discolor. The sequence goes on along the minus strand of NC_088884.1, from coordinate 45,552,892 downwards.
GCCGCCACATCAACCCTGATGACACTGGGTTGATGACATAGTGCTTCACAGCTAGATGATCCTCCCCACTCTTTTTTTCTTCTTTTCCCATTAGGACTTTGAACCTTTCCATGCTGCTGTTTTCTCTCTTGTATCTTTGTACCAGCTACTAATGGTGCTGTCTCAACAATCCTACCCTGGCTGAGACTTTCATCTTTTCTGTCTCTTTACACACCTTCTAACAGCACTTTCATGGCAGCCTGATTGGTATCTGCCCTTTGGTGTCCAGGTCACTATAAAGATGTTAGACATCACAGCACAGACCCTTGTGGTACTCCACTTGTCGCTGGCTTCAGGTAGCATCCCATGACCCTCTGAGGGCAGTCATCTAGAAGCTTTTTACCTATCTACTAGTCTGCTTTGTAATCATCTTTAAAACAGTAAATATGCAATGTTTATCTCATTTGGCATTTTCCCCAGGTAGTGGAAAAAAATTTATTAAAATTAGATTTGTTTATGATTTTTTAAATAATTTTTTTTCCTATAATAGCATTGTTAGGATTCCTTTTGTCCTAAGTAGACCTTAAATTAGCTTTATTTTCCTTACTGCCAGCTATAGAGCTTCCTTTTTATCCTTTAATTTCCTCTACTGATTTTCTACAATTTCTTATTGATATTAATTATCCTTCTCTTTTTCTGCTCTCTTGAACATAAAGAGGATTTTTTTATTTACCTGCAAAACTCTGTGATGTATATATGTAATAAAATTGAAAATGTAGAAGTACTAATTTATGTGCATAAATTCAGCTCATTTAGTATTACTGAAAACAAATGGGCATCGTAAAAGAGGCAGTGATACTCCTCATAAAGATAGTAATAGGTGTTATACTTGTAACACCTAACAATCCTGAAGTACAAGAATACTCTAAAGAATAATCTGTACTGTTTTCTAAGATCCACTTTGTTACCCTGGAGAGCTCCAAATGTATAGTATCTAGCTGGAAAAAAAGAGGCCTTTCCACTGAAAAATTTAAAACCAGTGTTGCCTTCTGTACCAAGATTATTCTAAAATTCTTACATAATTTTTTTGTAAATCATTTCATTCAGCACAGTAATATTAGGTCTTATCCTTCATCCTGACAGATGATGAGTTACATCACAGAATTACAAATTTTTGTAGCTTAGTTCCAGTGATCATGACTTGATTGTGATGTGCAAAATTCATGCTGAGCAAGTGGTAAGCTTGTAATACTTCAAAAGGTACAGTACTATCCTGGCATACACTTCTGTCCTGGTTTCAGCTGTAGCAGTTATTTTTCTTCCTAGTAGCTGGTGCAGTGCTGTGTTTTGGCTTTAGCCTGAGAGCAATGCTGGTAACACACCAGTGTTTTACTTGTTGCTAAGTAGTGCTTAGTCTGATCAAGGGCTTTTCAGTCTCATGCTCTGCCAGTGAGGAGGGGCATGGGAAGCCAGGAGGAAGCAGAGACAGGACACCTGACCCAGACTAGCCAAAGGGGTATTCCATACCACAGCATGTCATATGCAGTATATAAACTGGGTGGAGATACTTGGAAGGCCTGTATCGCTGCTTGGGTCAGGGTGGGTATTGGTCTGCATGTGGTGAGCAATTGTATTGTGCATCATTTGTGTTTTGTCAGCTTTCATCTCTTCTCTTGTTGTTTAATATTAATATTATTATTATTGTTGCTGTTGATATTATTTCTATTATCACTATATTGTACTTTATTTTTAGTTATTAAACTGTTCTTATCTCAACCCATGTGGTTTACATTCTTTCAATTCTCCTCCCCATCCAGCCCTGGGGAGGGGGCGAAGAGAGTGTGTGAACAAACGGCTGTGTGGTACTGAGTTACCATTTGGTTCTAAACCATGACAGCCTGTTCAGGGATATCTCAATCCTAGCAAAATTATATAAGGTTATTACAGTATAAGGTTGTAGAACAGCTAGATACCTTGTTTCTGATTTCTGAAACTTTTATCTTGTAGGTTTACAATGAACTAAGGCAATACAGAAAATTACAAGAAAAAGTGCCCCTATGCATTTATGAAGATTTTTTTCCTGACTATTCTTCTCCTGAGAAAAATGTATAGTATACATAAACTATGGCAACTTACAAATTTGATTTTTCTCAGCAGTTTTAAGAGTAAATAGATGTTTTCTAAGTCAACTCATAACCAAGAGCTTGTTTACATAGTTTGATTGACAAACTCCTCAGTACAATTACTTATATACCATGGGAAAAGTTCCTGGGGAAAACTATAGTTGAAGGATTATTTTGTTTGCTAGAGCTCTAGCAGTATTCTAACAACACTGTATGTGCAAAAGGGAACATTTTATAATAGCGAATGTTTTTTAAATGTCAAGTTTTGTTTCAGATGGCTCTTGAACATGCAGTCCTTGTAGACCATTGAATTTGAACCCTAGGGATCGCGATTTCTTTGACACCCACTCAATTATGCTTATTTGTGATTAGAGTCTGTAGGCTACAGCCATACTTGAGGAAGTAAAGTAGCAATTCATGCAGCCCTGGAGTGAGGCACAGTGAGGAAGCTCAACCCAACATGGCAGTGTAGGGTCTGTCACGTGAAGCTCGAAGGGTCATCTGAGTTTGAGTAGTGGAGAGGGTAAGGTAGTCGCCAAGTCTACTTCTTTCTGTAAATTCCCCCCTGAAAGATAATACCCATCTGCTAATATTAAGAGGCAAACCTAATAGGTAGTAATGATGCTGGCTTGGCTCGGCTCTCTTCTGTGTGGTGTAGATAGTCTTTTTGTCTTCGAACAGCATCCAGCAGAATCAGTCTATTAGTGGGCAGCAGGAGAGAGGGAGGCAAATAATAAGGGACTTTCCTGTTTCCTGTTATATCAGTTATTCACCACTGTTTATCAAATGCTTTATGAAACACAATTCAGCCTGTTATGCACATCTTCATCCACTCATGGTGCAATCAAAGCTGATACTATATATTTATATTCAACTGGCATATATGAATATATATTCTGATTGTTCTACCAAATGATTGGTAAGTAGTAGGTCACAATGATTTTGTTTTTTCCCCCAGTGTACTTTCACAAAGTCAATATGGGTGGTTTTGGATTATCTGTTAGGATTATCTGTATCATTACATGTCCTGCAGTCTTCAACATCTCTGCAGTTTTGACCTGCAGCGAAACACTAAAAAGACAATGTGTGTATGTGTACTTATTTAAAATGTGAAGCTGCTACATACTCAGCATTGTTACATACTTTCCTCTGTCTGATTTTACCTTGGATCCATAAAGTAATTAATCTTCTATTCCAATGTGGAATAAAGTGAAATCTCTAAGTAGTTACATGGATCAAGAGAGAAGTTGGGAGTAGCAGATCTCAATGTAAGATGAGGCCATTACTCAGTAGATTTCAAACAAGGTTAAAATTCATACCAGGTAGAGTGCCTTATGGAGTTAGCATCTTTATCACATTATATGCTAACATAGTATAACAGTCATCATATCTACTGAAAAATAATGTAACAAAAAATAATTCAATTGCTTTTAAACTTCACTAGAACCATTCTAATGAGAAAACACAGGATATTTTCTAAAATTTATTTGCTAAAAGAAAATTAAATTTCTGTCATGAAGACATAGTATCAGTAGTAAAATTACCCAGACACTTTAATATTTAAAAAAATAGGCATAAGCTTAAGTGTGATGATTAGTCATAATTGAGTCAGCTTATTAACTTCGTTGTATTTGATTTTTGAGGTAAAATTTTGTGCTATTGAAGGCAATTGGATTTTCACCATGTGTTTTCAGTGTGTCAAGTTTTCTCCCTTCTATTTTTTTTTGTTAACCTTTTTTGCCCCCATTCCAGTCTTTCATTTCTTGAAATGATAGAGTTCAAAGATCTGATCACAAGACCTGATAGATCTGGTGGACCATAGCTCTTAATTTGATGTGTCAGTAACTTTCAAACTGTAGCCCACATCTCCAGATGAACATATTTTATTTCTTCTTGCTAGTGTATGAAGATGTAACACCAACACAGTGTGTCAAGACCTTGCTGTCTCTGTGATAGAGAACACACAGATTTTTATGACCTCAAAGGAAAACGCAGTCAATTCATCCTGAACCACTGATTTTTCATTATACAATCCCACCCATCCACCCCCTCCTGCCCTCAAAGAGTTACAGCTAGAGACTTCCTCTTCTCGGAAATACCTTGTGTCAGTGTACAAGGAGTAGTGCATCCTGTAACAAACATAAGTCACCTTCCCTCTGGTGTCAAGGAAGAAATGCCTCACCTCATATGGACACTCAGGGCCACCTTTTTGAAAGGCAAATTTGTTTGGTAATATGACAATGATACAGGAAAGCATTTGATAGAACAGGCTGCATTCATGCAGTACATAGAGAACATTTCAGTGCATTTCAGAAAGGAAGTGATTCCAACAACTTCTAATTTTGATGCTCTCAGTTCACTTCTGAGGCAGAAGAATGAATCTTTCTTGTACCCTTTATAGAAACAATAAAGTACAATCTTAACAGAAATCATATGGCTCCAGATTTCCTTTGTACATCCCAAACAACATTTTCTTGATAGAAAGACAAAATGTTAACACTGTTAGAAAATGTGTAGTCTGAATAAATACATCTCTACGTTCAATCACAAGGTCAATGAAACATTTACAAAACTCAATTCTGAAAACAAACTGCAAAATTCTACAGAGGAATCTCAATACTTACATAGTTACTAATTTTACTGTTTCATGGATTCAAATTCACTGGAGAATTTCATGCTAGTGTAAAATGAAGCATAAAGTTCAGTCAAAAATAATGACATCTAGGTTGCTTATATTCATCAGTTCTAAAACGTGTTACAATCCTACTACAGCATACCATTGCATCATTAGAGGAGGTTTGTGTCTAGTTGTGGGCTACACGCATGAATTTTTCCAGTGATGGCATACACCACTTTATAAAAAAAACCCCAGACAAACAGATTGTTGCATGACAATCGATAGTCCTGTTTTGTTTTGGTTTGGTTTGGTTTGGTTTTGTCGTATTTTGGAAGTTCCCTAGAAGTAGTTCATGGAACCTTGTGAATGCGTGGATCACAAGCCAAAAAGCAGTCTTTACTGTTGAGCAATACTACTTATAACTGTGGTCTGGATGGTAAGGTCAAGACAGAAGCAGCTAAGGGTTGAAAACCAGCAGCTACAAATCACATTCAGGAAGGAGGGAAAAATAGGGCAGTATACCAGATCTTTAGCTACATCTTTTAACTAGAAGTGTTTCTAGATGGATACCTTTTAAATCAACATTTTCACAATGTAGTGGTTTCATAAGTAGCGTTTTGCCTTAAAACAGTAGGCAGAATTTTCTGAGGAGAGGCCATTCGGGTCACCAGGAGTAGGGAGAGTCACATCCATATCAAAGGATTTATTTATGGGCAGTCACATGAGAACGGTAGGGAGCAGAGTCTTAAGGAAGAAGAGCTGGATGTGCTCATCACATCAGAAAATATCTTAGAAGTTTGAAATCACTTGCAGGGAAACTGGCTTCCCAGGGAAGTGGTGGAATCACCATTCCTGGAAGCATTCCAAAAAAGTGCAGAGGAAGCCCTTAGTGATATGGTTTGGTGATGGACTTGGCAGTCCTGGGATAAAGGTTGGACTTGACCTTAAAAGGTCTTTTCCAACCTACTTGATTCTATGATTATGTGTTTTTATTGCTGAAGAAGAGGAAGAGTTGGTTCCCTCATACATCCCTCTGCCACTGCCTTGCTTGAAACTCCTCTACCATTTGCATGGGTCATTTTTCTTTAGTAAATGTTCTGGGTGTTTTTTGTTGAAAGACCTCACTGTGTCACTACATGATACTTGACACTTCCTCTCTTTTGACAAAGTTTTTAATTTTTTTCTGGCATCTAGCTAAATCTTCCAGGATCCAAGAATATCATGCAATATCAGGAAACACAAACTGTGGGTGAATTCAGATTAACAGACCTGAACTTCTGTGCAGCTAATCTGGATAGGCAATGCAAAGGCAAAATGCAGGCAACATTGAAAGCAATACATTTAGTGCTCAACACAGGTGTCAGGCTTTCCTCATTTCCAAAGATGTCATAATAAGGCTATCTTCAAGCCATAAAAAGGACTGTTCAGTAATGATACATGAAGACTGTGAATAAAATAACAATTTCCTACAAGATCTGATTAAATCAGGGTCACCGCTAGTGTGACATTTTAAAACCCATGGAAGAACTTGTTTGGAACCAAATCCTGAAATTGAATATTCATGTATTATGGTATTGCTTTTTAAATGGTGATAATAGCAAGAAAAGCTTTGTCTTACAGGATTTTCTGCTTATATTTTGTGATTCAAATGTTAAGGATGGTTTTTATTTTTTCTTGCTTGCCTGCATGTGGAAGTAGTGAAAAATATAGAAGACATGCCATATTCTTCACAGCAATAGTATCCTTCCTAAGAGGATATTTTTCCAGTGATAGACCCAGATCATTGACATAGAAACCTTGTTTTACTATCTATCTGTATTTTCATAACAAACCAGATTTGGGACTTCTTCAAGAAAATGCTTTCCTTTATGTGGATTCCTCAAATGTACCACATAAGAATAAACAACTCCTTAAAAAGTTCATAGCAGAACTTGGGATCTTGCTTAGTAGTAAAAAACTATACTTTTAAAAGCTTGTATTTCCTAACATAATAGCAGGACACACATGGCTGAAATTGACAGTACTTTCAGTCACTGACTCTGTAACTGCAGAGTTCTTCTGGATCCTGTGTTTTAAAACATTTTCTTCCTGATCTTAAAAGTATTGCTTTCTTAGTGAGAGTTCAAATTATGTCAGATTTTGTCACCAACAGAAGAAATACTAGTGAAACAAGTCAGTGAGTTGCGAGTGGAGAAAGAACCAATATAAGGCTCAGTAAGTGTTCCCCACAAAATACACCCTGTTTCGAAAGAGGGGCTTCACTTTAATTATTTTTGTTTCAGATTTCATTCATTGAATTATGAATTTCTTACAAGAGACTTCAAAAAAAGTTTCTCACTCCTCCAGAGAAAACAGCAAACTGTCTCAAGTAATGAGCTGCTGGATTTGCGGAATTGCCTCCTTTGTTGTCATGGAAACTAGAGTTATGAAAAATTGAATTAAAGAAGCTGATGACAACTCCCATAGTTTTTCTATAACTCTTGGAGTTGTTAATGTTCCATATCGCAGATAATTACTTGTAAATACTTTGGAGATAAAGATGGAAAAATATGAAGTTTTTTTGAAGAGTAACTGAATATTTATGTGCATGACTGGAGCATACTAATGCTTGTTAATCAATATCCTACAAAAGAATATTAGAAATCGTAATCCCACCAAAGTTAGTCAGAATTTATCACTGAAAGCATTAGGAAAAGAATTTGATCCACATGATGAGAAATTATTGTTCCACAAATCCTAGGAAGTTTCCACCACTGGAAATGAGTCTCTTTCTACAGATTAGCTGACAGTTATTCTAGGACTAAAGCATTCTTCAGCTGATATTTCCAGAAGGTTAGTGCACTGTCTCCTACAGCAAGAAACACCTGAACAAAACAAAGCATGTGTTTGGTTTAAAAGAGCTCTCTTGTGGGATTAGACCATCAAAATCATCTGGGTCAGTTGGTTTAGCCAATTTATAGATATGGTCTTAGTTATATCTGTAACTGTCTTCTGAAAAAAATACTGTCTTTTAGGGTACATGCGAATTTTACTCTGATGATCATCTAGATCAACTTTATTAAGCAAGTATCTTGTATCATCACAGAAGCAGCCAAATCAGAGGTACTTAAAATATTTGGCATCAACCTGAATTCTAACTCTGGCTTATCTTTTCTTGTTGATCTGACAAGTAATTATTCTCTTTTGTTGGTCACAGGAAACTTTGTAAGCAAATATTGGACATCCCAGTTCTGGTTTCTTCAACAGAAATCAGACACCAACCCTCAGATTTCTCACCAGGACTACCAGCAAAATCCAGTTTATTACTATTGCTATTTTGATAATGTTAAAGGATCTTGGATTTATTCAGGGATTCTTTATAATTGTTATAAAAACTATGACTTAAGTAGATATCTGCAACTCAAAAAATGAAATAGAGGAAGAAAGAGAAGGAATAGGAGTCCAGGCATAAGCACTGGCTTTCTGAAGTTGGTAGTGACAGTCCTGTCAGCCATCTCTTTTGACAAATTTAATATTGCACGTTTTCACTACCTTACAAATCAATACAGTTAGTAGTACTTAAAAATCAGTCATGGTGAACCCCACCTTTTATGACAAACCAGCATGTCGTACCCCTTCCAATACAGAAAATTAGTGGTCAGAGCACTGGGCATATAGCTAACATCTTGGGTTAATTTTCCCCTTCCTCTTAAAGTGATTCAAATCTAAACTAAGATACATTCCATGCAAGTCATTTAACTCCTTGTTTAGAGACTGTGTGAAAATACCCTCCAGCTTTTCAGATGAAGCTATGCACTCTACAGCAACTAACTTATTCTTCTCTTAATGGTGAATAGACAGCGTGACCATGATGGACCATAATGGTTTGGGTGCTCCCATGTGAATAAGTAATCAGAGATTTTTACCCTCCACTACTATGAGAGGTTGCACTTTTCATTAAAAAGAATTTGAATATATGGCAAAAGCATTTCTGAGAGGAGGACTCTAGCCACAAGGCACGCCTCTGTTTTCTGATTGTTCCGCTAGGGTCTTTGCTTTCTGCCTTCTGAATAGTCCAGGGAGCTGTCTGCTGTGTGTCCCAGCAACTCAATAAGAAAAGTGCTTTATTCAAATTTTTTTTGTTTGTTTTAGACATCAAAGAATTTGTATTAAAGTATTTAACATTTGTTGGATGTACCTAAATATTTTATTGAATCTGATCCTTTTTTTTTTTTTCTGCTTTTTCCGCCATTAAGTGATGGTATTACTGTTATATTTCACTGCTGTTGCTCACAAAGATACTGTGAGAAAAAGCCTGTAACTTGTGACTTGCTCAGGTACTAAATTAATGAGTGCCATAAAAACAAAGTAGATAAGAATAGATAAAGCAATACAATAAAATATATAATTTCAATTTCTAAATCTTCAAAATAACTTCCATAAACTAAAAATCCATTAAAAGGTATTCTCATGCAATGTGTAGTATTTCATACGAAAATACAAATGGTAATATTAGCAAATAAAATATAGGAACAGTACAGAAAATCAACACATTCTGTTAAATCTTTACAAGTAGAATGTGTTATTTAGAAATTAATAAAAATACATCAATTGCAGAAGAAAACTCAATATCAGTAAGAATTTTGTGTTGCTCTAAGAGAAGCCAGGATTTTGCTTTTAAGTTTCTTTTTTGATTTCACTTTGACTTTACTCAGTAATTCATCCTGATTCAAATCATGTTTAACTGTGTCATTGAAACCTAAAGCCAGGATTACTTGAAGGATATGTTTGAGTGCTTTCCCTAAATGATACCTTTGCCAAATCTCCTGGTTTAATCACCCTGTTTTTCTAGAACCATCTCCTGCATTTGTGTAGTTAATTAAGAGTTTCAGCTGCAAGTGTTTTCTGTGTGTCTTCCTTATTAAGCATCACATCTTTGTAGTAGCAGATAAAAACTAGCAAATATGACTTAAAAAACCCATAAAGGCACACAATCCAGAAAACAAATAAAAATAACCTCAAAGGGTTGTTTTTTTTGAATAGCTGGTTTTTGTGATCTACCTTCTTTGAGGGTATAGAGGTAAAACCGCAAGACACATGAGTGAAAAAATGTTTTTTCAAGAAAGATATAATTTTGTCTCACTGAAAGGAAACAAAAAGTTCCTTGAGTCTTACATATGACTTTTTTTTTTTTTTCATTATAAAAGCAAATAAATGGGGCTTTTATTTAGCCTTAGGAAGAATGAAGACATGAGAAATGCTAATTTAGATTATATCCTTCATGTAGTTTGCACTTTCCAGACAAATGAAGGTAGAAAAAAATCTAAAAGATATTATTTTATCTTAGGCAGTCTGTATATCCACAAACCAAAATGTGCTTGATTTAAGACCACTAATATTGATACTTTAATCACCAAAAGTTGAATGGCTTGGAAATGTTACATTTAGAGATAAAAGGAACAAAGGGGCTTTTAAAAATTAACATGTTTGTTAGGACCGTTCTACCCAAAATGGTAAAATATAATCCCCACAAGGCCAACCTACACTCCTGTGTTTCTTCTTTCATTGACATTTTTGTTTTTCACTATTCTTGGGTGAAATTAAATTAAACATATACCAATACATTTAAACATAAGCATATATTGCCAATCTCAGCATATCACAGGTCAGATGAGGAACCTACATTTAACCGCTGCAACATTTAATAAAAGCTTTTTCTCCAACACTATAAATTTCCAGGAGGATGCCTAAAATAATTCTTAACACCATGCCTAATGTCTTTTTCCATACCTGCAATTCTGATATCAAGGAAAAAATAATTAAGCCCTATGGATTGTCAGTGCAATTTTGAAAATTGGAGGGGATCAATCTCATGTGACATTCACTTTCTGAAATTTAGGCATCTGGTCTAAGTTAATTGTTTGGATCCTTCTGTATTCCATGGAGAAAATAAGTAGTGTCAGACACTGGGTCCTCCTGGTGAAAGACATTGATAGTGTGATTTCTAGTAATGGCTCTCTCCCATGATTGACTCTGGTGGTATCTGAATGACAAGCATTAAGCAGATGATGCTTTAGGCTTTATTAGTTAAATAAAGGGCAATAAACCTCATTTGTAAAGAAATTCCCATCACCATAGTACTTCAACACCAGGAAATTCAGATTCTCTAAGGTGTGTTTCTGTGCTGTATCCTGTCACTGGCAGCAGAACCTTTCCAAGCTCCATGGCTCCTGCCCGCTGGTGCTGCTACCTTCTCTCCTCCCTGAAGACCAGCAGCTCCTAGCTCCACCTCTGCAGCAGCTTGTGGGGCCATGGCAGCCTCTGTCAGGTACCAAGTGAGAAACTCGCTGCCTCAAAGGAGCAGTTTGCTGTATATGGGAGTGGGATAATACAAATTCCACTTCTAAGCAGATACTAGTTGTCCCTAAGGGAAGAGAAGAAATTATGGAAGCACCAAGTGACAATTTGAAGGGAAAAGCCTGAACAGAAATGGAGAGACAAAAAAAGGACATCTGTGACAGAAGAAACAGAATGTGGGGCTTGTGTATGCATAAAACCAAGGTGATACGATATATAAAGAACTCTGAAGGAAGAGGCTGTTGAAAAAAGGAGACATAATTCAGATTTTCATTTTATGATTAACTTGCATCATCTTTGAATAACCTGGCATGTGAACAGTTAAACTGAATCTCTTGAACAACCTATAGAGTGGCATTTGTTTCCATAAATTATTCACTGAATACCTACAAATAACAAACTCATATGTTGTAACTGCCTTTCAAACAAAAAAAGGGTGAAATATTCAATACATTATTCAAAAAGCTGGAGTTCAGATATGTTTTTTATGTATATCAGCCACAAATACACTTGAGGTGTTATTAGACGGCAAGTGTGATAAACTGGGTATTTCTTTTGCATCAAATGCTATTGATTGCTGAGCTCCGAGAGCCATTGTCTGTTGAAAATGTGGAGTATTTGAGCTTTTGCCAGTTTCTTGTTGCTGAGCAACAGCATTTGTCCCTTCCAGTTTCCTGTGTGTGTATAGCCTGTACATATGGTTTAAACTGAATGTAGAATGAAAACTATCTTAACTATTTAATGACCATGTAACATATCTCTTCTGTTGAAAAAGAGCTGCCAAGCAGCAAATTTTACGGATTTTCTTACATAGCTTTGGCTAGTGATGGGACATGGCTGTCAGGGAGCAGCCAGAGCATGGACGGGGAGCAGGAACCCCAAGAGTCCCTGTGCCATCCAGGCAGGGGCTCAAAGCCAGGGCTCAAAGCTGCGGCTCAGCTGCACAGCTAAGCGAGGGAGCAGACCCAGAAATCATGGCCAGGTCCAATCAAGGTCCCATAGCATAAGACAGTAACATGTTGATGGGCTGGGTCCAAGGTCCAGCCAGGACATCAGGACAGGGGCAGACATGGCCTTGGGATGGCTGAGCAAGAGCGGGGATGACAATGGGTTTGAGGCCAGGCTGGAACATGGGCCTATGGGTTGGCCCAGCTTGATAGGATCCACGGCAGGGCAGGGCTATTGGGAGATGGAGCGCTGGCCCTGCTGTGGCATCTCTGGGGCAAGGGCTGATGTTTCTGGGGGCATGATGAGGGGCTCTGGGTTGTAGGTAGGGTAGGTGGAGCTCCAAGGGCCTGACATGAGATCCTGAGCCACAGGCAGGGTGAGGGAGCCCCAGTCCCCCCAAGTCCTTGAGAGTGGTGTTGGTAAACATCCTTAGTGAGAGTCACATGTTCTCACTGCTGTGTCCGGATTATTGTGTAATACAGAATTTCTGGAAAAAAAAGGTAAAGACATTTACTACACTTTATGCCATGTCTGCTTTTTTTTTTTTTTTTTTTCCATTCCATAATAACCGTACAAGCAAAAAAATTAGTATGCATTAACAATGAGCATGTTCTGCAAAGGTTCGACTGTCAGCAGCATCTCACCACCACAGGAAAATAAGAGCATTTTTGTGAGAATCACAGCTAGGTAAAAGTGGGATTCACATGACAGTGCTAAAGATTATTTTGACCTTTTCATCAGTCACTTTGAAATGTCAGATGTTTTCAACTGACTCCACACAGCACCTTTAGCTCCGTTAAGTATCTGTTTTCTACCTGGTATTTTAATAATGAGTTCCAATAGCTGCATATGAATTAACACAGCAAAAAGTGATTTCCCTTGCATTTCCAAATGAGAAACCTATAGATAGATTCAAGTTCTCTGATGTTCAGGTATGAAGTCATTGCTGAATCTAGCTTCCAACTCTTAGCTCCTATGAGGTCTACCATGCTTAATTAGAGCATTTTCATAACTCACCAAGATCAACAGGAAATGTTTTAAGTGTGATAGGAAACACTCATGCTGGATTGAGTTACTCATGTCTGAAAATATTTTGGTCAAACTTTAATTCATCTTTTTTTTTATTCTAGCAGTTCTAAATGGTGTTGGCAATGTAACTTTTGCCCACTAGCTGAAAAAGTAGTTACTAGTAGTACAGCAGAGGAAGACTTTTCTAGTGTATATCTGATACTGGCTTAAACCTAAATTAGAAAAGCCATCACATTTTTCTGTTAAGAGGTAAGGTCGGCCCAGGAAATGCTGGCCATCATTTTTTTTTTCTACATTCAATGCTGTCTGCACCAGTATCTAACTGGTGGTTGCTCTCTCCTTCAAGAATAGTGTTATGCATACATGAAATGTAAGTTTACTAGATGACTGTCACAGTAGAGTAAAATAAGAGAAGACATCCAGTCAATTGCAAGGTTTTTCTACAGAAATGTCTTTTCAGGATCAGAGTAAAAGATTGCAAAGGACTGGTATAGAACAGTGTTTAAACAGATGAAGAGCAATTTAGTTTTAATTTTCATGAAAGATGCAAGTCTTCAGTTCTTTCATACCTCCATACTGAGGAAATAAAAAAGATATGAAAGAATTTCTCATACGCAGCTAATGCACAGAAAAGATTTCTATATGAATAATCACACAAATTTATCTCAAATAAGTTAATTATGTACACCTGACTTCCTCAGCCCTTCTCTGGACACAAATGTACCTTCTTTGGATACATCATAGCACCCCAAATCTTTGACCTGTTTCAGACGTTCATCACTAATTGCACTTCACTAAGAGCAAATTGTGCCTGACAAATCCTAGAATAACCGGCAAATTTTACCACAGCAACACTACTGTCACAGCACAAAACAAACAGATGCATTCAGACAGTTCTGCAATGTGAGTCTGCCAGCAGCCTTGCTGAAACTGAGTTAGAATAAGGTTTTGTGTAGTTGAGTTAGGATTTACCTAGAAAGTTAATGGAATGCACATATTCCCTCCAGTCCCACATAGTCAGTATTTTGGATCATTTTGCATATATTTCTTGGTCATATGTTGTAGTTCTTCTAAAATCCCACAGGATCTGCATTAAAGGTGGTATTTAGTTACCTGTGACAGCATCACCAATTGTGCAAAAAGAACTGGAATGCCACTTACCTGACACAACTCATACTTGCCACCAAAGTAATTTTATTTTGCTCCAGCTGCTCCCCAGAATTTGTGCTAAAACAAATAGACTGTGTGAAGTTTGAAAGTGTATGTTCAGAAGTGCATCCAATCAATGGTCTTAATGAAATTAAAGTTCATTTGGCTTTGAAAAGCCAACTGTTTTGTGTCAATATGAATGGAAGTAGTGATCAATGGTGACTATTTCAGTACAGAAGCATCATTATTTTGTTAAGCTTGCAGTTGTAACCAATTTTATTGAAGGAACAGACTGGAAGGAAGTGCCTGCATTTTACTTTGTCTTTGGAAGCAACATAGAAAATTTCTCTTCATAAATGGAGTAAGCTTCAAGTCTGAAAATCCTGAATTTGTTTTAACTCCTATTACAGCTGCAGGCATGCTCTAGTGGAACTGTACTTCAATGAGAGTCGTTCTAAATTCTAACCAAAATTTATTCATGTCCAGTTTGTTTCTATGTGGTTTTATGTCAGCACTGTCCGTTAGATTAAATAGTTCTTGTTCATCTCCCTTGTTTATCCCCAAAGTGTTTATATACAGAGTCACTGTATTCCCTTTCAGCTTTTGTTTCGCTAGGCTAAACAATGCAAGCTCTGTTGACAGATGGTTGGCCAGAATCCAGCCAGGCAAAGCTGATACACCAGCTTCAGAAAGCCAGGAGCAATCACTCTTTGGAGGCTACCTCAACTCCAGTGCAACCCATCAGAGATTTGAGGGCAAATAAATGTTCTCTTGGGCTGTAGCCATCTCATTCCCATTCCCCAATTACAAATACGCCATGATCTTATTTTTTTCTTTTTTTGATATAACTGGATTACTTGTGATCTAACTAATTTGTAGACCAAAATAGATGAAAGATGAGAATTCTGAAGAGAGGGCTGTAAGAAGCCATCACAGAACCTGGGCTCTTATTTCACAATTTTAGATATGGTAAAGTCCTTGCTAACTGTGCTATTGCTTCATCTATTCAAAAAGAGCTTTCCTATATATATGTGTGGCAGTCATACTGATGCCTGCTGTGTGTACATATTTTCCCCTGATCCTGAAAAAGAGCTCTTAGAATGCTTGTGGAAAAACAGGTGTGTACAGAAATAACTGAAAAATGCTGGATATTTTCCCCCCTCATTTCTTTGGTACGGACCTAGCAACAATAATTTCTCCTTTTGAGCCACAAATGTCATGGCCAAAATTCAAGCCAAGGCATTTTTGTGCTGCCAATATAGAAAAGGAATTGCTTGTTTCAGTTTTAAGGTTACTCTCCTTCCGCATCTTAAAAATATTTTGCAGTCATTAAGTGGTTTCTTACCAACAATGCTGGCTGTTTGTCAACATGGGTGAGATAATCCCTACATATAGTGCTGAGTCTTCGAATTGGCTTACCTCCAAAATGAAATTAATAGGTTGGGCTGCTGAAATAGGCTTTAAAATCTTGTTCTTGTAATTCTTACACAGGAAAAATATGTGTAAGCTATGGATAGTTTTATGACTAAAGAATCTGGTCAAGATTTGTCCCATGTAGATGTTTTGCTACCAAAGAAGTCAAATCTAAAAGGAGTATTTATCAGGATCAATAATCCCTACTTGGGTATCTGTTTCCCTCCCTTGCTCTTGTAAGTTCCTCCTATCCTTTCTTTGTTGCTTCCTTCACCTTATCTGTTCCTTCCCTGCCTCCTCTGCCTCATTTCCTCAAATTCTTCCCTCTGTTCTATCCTCTTTCTATTACTGAAATTTCTCTGTTTTATCATACATCATGGGATGATTTCTGTTGCTCAAACCTTTGTATGTTTGAATTAACCAGGGATGTATTTTTCAGTGCCAAAATAAGTCCAGTAGCACATTTTATTGGTTTGTTAAGACATATATAATCTGATTATTTTATGCTAAATATTTCAATGTTGAAGACATCAACTTGTTCTGTTTCAACTTCTTTTTTCCATACTTTCTAGTTCTTCATATTTTTCTTTTTTTCCTTGTTAAAACTGTATTTAAAGAATTGGAGAAATATGAGAATTAAGAAAATGCATTCAATTTGACACTACTGGCACTTTGCTTGTATGTTATGTTATGCCATTTCCCCATATTTCACCCTTCATGTGAGCTCCACCCTTCAGGAAGGAACTGAAGCTCTACTGGCTGTGGATGGACTTTTGGTTATTCAACACTATCATAATACGAATAATATATGTTACATTGCACTCAACAGAGAATGCTGATGCAGAGAAAAGAACTTTTACCTTACACAGGGGTCTGCTAACTGGGGTTTTGCAGCTGTATGCAAAAGCTGTCAGTAAGCTTTCAGTAAGGACAGCTGCAAAAACTGGACCCAAATACATTTTCTGTCACATACCTTAGTAAACATTCTTAATGCTAGAAATTAAAATGCTGCCATTTTCAGCAATAAAATTCATATTCACAGGTATTCTATAATCAGTAGTTCTTGGTTGTGGAGTCTTCAGTATTTGCAAATGTAATTTTAAAATAAACCCCAATTTCATTTGGACACTGAGCAGGGAAGACCTGCAAAATATCTAACCAGTTCATTTAAAAACTAAATTCTTTAAAGTGAAACATGGTACTATTACATGTATTAGGCATTCACTAAAATATATCTGCTCAAAATGCCACAAATCTTTCGTGCGCATGTGAATGTGAGGGTAGGGACTGGGTAAAAGACTAGTGTAGGAAAGACAGCTTCTATGAGTGGACAAGAAGAGGGAGACAGCAGGGAGAAAAGATGCAAGAGGAGGGAAGGAAAACAAACTATCCCAATCAAACAACTTTATATCATCATCTTCAGAGCAGTGATAGTCAATGGCCTGAGCTGAGTATCACAAGAAACTGGGACTTGGCAGATGTCAAAAAAAATCCATAACAGAGCAGTGTTAACTTGCCAGTGTACTAGTTTGCGTGGGCAGCAAGCAACTCAAACTGATCCCTTATATACAGATATATATACATGTATTCACAATGCCACCATACATGTACTATCCCTCTTTAACATTTATTTACCTAACTGGATTTCCATATGTTGTACTCTACCACATGCTGCAATGAAATGTAATAGCTTCTACAGAAAGTAGAATGTATGCAAAGCATTCCTTAATCAACTCAGGGACCACATTGCAGTCTTCTTGTTGTGAGTAGCCTTGTCATTTTCTGGATGATCATCTAATGTGATTTTTATCCTATCTACCTTGGCTGTGAACTCCTTTTCCATACTGACACAGTTTCTTCCCGCTTGTATTTTGAGTGGTTCTTTGGAAATATTTAGCTCCCCAAAGGACACTTTTGCTTTGGTTTTTCATTGTTGGGTGTTGTTGCTGGTGGGGATTTTTTTACAGTTATTAGGACCTAATTTTTTAAATCTTGGTTCTTCACAATTGCATAGTTAACAGTTTGCTGAAGTATTTTCATGTTTAATATTCTCCAGTCATGAGGTTTTAGACTTTTAGTGATGAGTTCTTGATTATTGCAGTTTAAACACAAACATGTTATTAAAAAAATGAGTGAAAGTCCAGGAAAATAATGAAGAAATGACTGACAATTTGTATGTTTAGTTTTTTGTATTTTTTTTCGTTTGTTTTAGAACTTGTTTAGCACAACCTTGTAATTTTTAGTACACATTTTATCATGCGGATATATATGTTAGCACAATAACTTCCTTAAGCTTAAACCACGACAGCGGGACAGCAAGACATGCTGTCACTGACATGCTTGCCATACAGGCAAGGGAAGCTCATAGTAATTTTTGACAAAATACTGCTAGAGGCAAAATTCCTTCCAGGGGCTTCTGAAGGTGAGGTAGTTCTGTTTAATAGAAGGTTAAGTGTTTTTGTATGCATGAAGACAAGGTCTTATTACTGTGAGCAAAGCTTTGTCCCCTCATGTCCCCACAATCATGCCTCTGGTTCTGGCCAGGGACACAAGTGAACCATTGACAGAAAGACCTCTCTTTCAAATCAGTTCTGTTTTGATAGTTCAAAGCTGATACTGAAACACACAAATCGCTTCATCTATCAGAGCATAGGAAAAGGAATATGGCTGGAGTAAAGACGTATAAGAGCAGAATGTTGTTATGCTGTAGACAGTCCTAAATTATTAAGCTTTATGTAACCTTTATGCAGTGTTACTGCTATTAGTGGAGGTGGAAAAGGTAAAATGACAAGGTTTCAGACCTTTTTTTTTTAACTTGCATTCATTACTTTTTAATTTGACTATAATCATGGTAGAACAGTGTAGAAAAATGTCTATTTCTTGTTCCAGTAATTCTGAAAAGGAAAGAGTGGTTTCTTCCTTCAAAAATGAATGTAAAGGATTTTTTCTACTCTTTCTTGTTTAGAACTGATAATTACAAATAGTAATGGATTTTTAAAATTTATTTTGCTTTTCTATGCTACCAGATTTTACCTGTATCTCTCATTGCAAATTAGTTTGCTATAGCTCTATCAGTATTTGCTCTATACTTATATTTGAGTTTGTCTCTTTTTCAAGGTATACCCTGTTACATTAGGGTTACATGCTTAGTTTGACTGATTTTCTCTCTTTTTATTGCTAGTTTTTCACATTTAGCAGGTGGCACATACAGGATGCTCATGTTGCAAAGTTTATGTCTTGCTGTTTCAAAACCTCTGTCAAGCAAGAGTTTGTATCTCTTTCTGCAAAGCACAGTGCACTTTCTTTAGTTCAAAAGTTTCTCCCTTAACCTAAATTTAGGAACGCAGGACATTATACTCAGTGGTATCAAATTAGATAGATGATTGATAGATAGGTAGATAGATAGATAGATAGATAAAGTGCTATATCTTCTTAACATTCAATCTACCAAGAAATTTCTCCTTTAAGCACTCCTTGCAGTCACATCTTAAGGTAGTTCCTTAATTAGTGCATGACTTTTATAATAAAATGTACATTTGAGATTTGAAAAGTAACATAAAGTCTTTTCTGTGGTTTCCTTCAGACAGAAGGTATTCATGGCATTTCTTTGGTTTTCAAAAAAGTTATCTCACAGATTAATGTGCCATAGTCTAATCCTGTGCTGCATGTTGTTTTATTTTTCTCCTGCTATTGTTTTTTCTTGCATTCATAATTTGTTTTAGTATCTTTCATAAAATTGAAATCAGGCATTAAGTCAGTGACTCATATAATTTTTCTTCCTTTTCTTCAACATTTTGTGCTTTTCAGTTAATACCAGTAGACCTCACAATACTATATTTTTACCAGAACCCTGTGGTGAAAGTAGTCACTGAACATTTTCAGTTTTGATGTGCTTCGGTTAAATTCATTCTCTTGGTCATTAACATTTTATTACCAGCCAACATATAGATGTTGTAATCAGATGTGTGTCATAGGAGAGCAGAACTGGCACCCTAATTCACAAACTGAACTCTAGTCTTTAGACAGCTGGTTCTTGGACTATTAATTGTTCTTTAAACATCTAGTGAGGGATGACTGGGCTGTGGTCAGACAAGGCTGAGCTTAATTTTGTTTTAAAGATAGAAGCTTAAATATATAACATACATTCAGGAATTATAAAATATATAACAATTTTGTTTGTAGTGTTTTGAGTGTTAACAGTTATTTTTAATTACTCCCTGCTTTATGAGGTGTAAAGGTGTTAAATGACAATGCAAAATATGGATTTATATGAGAATATTCTAGCTCATGGCTAGAACATCCTTTGATGTTCACAAATGCTGAAAACAATGCTTATATACATTAGTGTATTAATTCAGGTATTAGATATTGCAGTAAAATAATTAGCTCTCCTATGCTGAATGCAAGCTCATTTAATGACTTGAATAATTCTGTAGATGATTACAAGTTTCAAAATTATGAAATGCTCACTATAAATGCCAAATCCAACCTAATGGTTATTTTCCTGTCTACAGTGAATTCTCAGTATGTGAACCATAGAATCATAGAATAGTTAGGGTTGGAAAGGACCTCAAGATCATCTAGTTCCAACCTCCCTGCCATGGACAGGGACACCTCTCACTAAACCATGTGAAGTGTTTGTTTGATGTACAAAAAATAATTACAAACAAATCTGTCTTGGTTGTAAGCATTTGCTCTCATAAATGTGTGCATACCACAGAAAAAATCTCCCTTGAGGACACTGGGATTACACAACTGGTATACAGGAGAAAGGGACTGAGTTCCAAGGAGTAATTCCATACTGAATGTTCAAGGAATGGGACACAAGCTATCTTTAAAGAAGATGAAAGTGTAGCTTACACTACCGCAAATGTGTTGAGGGCTGCTCAATATGCAAAAAACCAAGACAAGGAGCCAGATTAGTTTAATTCCACTCTTTTGCTTTTTAATCTTTTTTTGCTATATTTTACAAGGTGATGACATTTTCTAGATACGAAAGAATCATAGAATAGTTAGGGTTGGAAAGGCCAGGGACACCTCACACTAAACCATCCCACACAAGGCTTCATCCAACCTGGCCTTGAACACCACCAGGGATGGAGCACTCACAACCTCCCTGGGCAACCCATTCCAGTGCCTCACCACCCTAACAGGAAAGAATTTCCTCCTTATATCCAATCTAAACTTCCCCTGTTTAAGTTTTAACCCGTTACCCCTTGTCCTGTCACTACAGTCCCTGACAAAGAGTCCCTCCTCAGCATCCCTATAGGCCCCCTTCAGATAATGGAAAGCTGCTATTAGGTCCCCACGCAGCCTTCTCTTCTCCAGGCTGAACAGCCCCAACTTCCTCAGCCTGTCTTCATACGGGAGGTGCTCCAGTCCCCTGATCATCCTCGTGGCCCTCCTCTGCACTTGTTCCAGCAGTTCCATGTCCTTTTTATGTTGAGGACACCAGAGCTGCACACAATATTCAAAGTGAGGTCTCAGGAGAGCAGAGTAGAGGGGCAGGATCACCTCCCTCAACCTGCTGGTCACGCTCCTTTTGATGCAGCCCAGGATACGGTTGGCTTTCTGGCCTGTGAGTGTACACTGAAGCCGTCTCATGTTCATTTTCTCCCAAGTTGTTAATAACTTGTGCTTCTAATGTTGCATTTAGCAGGAATAGAGTTTCTAAGAATTCTGCTCTAATGTTCCCGCTAAATTCTGTACATGTAAATAATAGAGAATTTATGTTCAATACTGTCTCCATTTCTATTATATTCACCAGGATATTGTACAAAATAAATACCTGCCAATTGCCTGTTTGCAATGTGACACTTTCAAATGTTTGCTGTGAATGTTACAGTGACTGTGAAGATGTTGGATGCATCTCCCAGAAGCAGACAAATTTATTTCCAGGAAAAGAGGAAAAATATGATGATAACTTATATATATATATATATAGTATAAATCTAATTATGCTAAATGGTAAGTTTGAGGTTGAAGATGACTGTTTCGTTATAATTCTTTAATTCTAAAGTGAAAACTAAAATGAAAATTAGCTCTTCAATAACAAATTATATTCTTTTTAGTGGGTTGGTTTTCTACAGCACTTAACACTTTTCAATTTTTTCTCTCTATTATTGCTTTAAAATGTCTATTTCTATAAACATTACCTACAGCTAATAGATGTGGCTCCTTGTTTTGATTGGTAAGTACAGGTCTCACTGATGCCTTGGGTTTCAACATCTGATTTAGTCCTAAGATCCTGATTTTGGTCGTTTATCTCTAATCCACCTGAGACTATTCTACCCAGTTCCATCTCCCTGAAGACAGCTCATACTCCTCTCTTCCTACTAATGTAGCATGTTAAGTAAACCACTGAGACCATTACACTGGAACATAGTCCTACAAATTTGTGCCCCCAGTACTCAAAAATCTGTTTTTCAGGAAAAAAAATAAAAATTCTTCACAACAGAATAATAACAGCTTCTAGTTGTTATTTTCATTCTGTCTGGATGTGTTCAATTCTCTGATTTAGTGATTTTAGAGTTCTGTTTACTTTGCACTAGAGGAGCAATTCTATTGCTCAGACACTTAATGTTATTAATTAGCAATAATGCACATAGCTATGAACATTAGAGCCAGATAAATGCCTCCTGCCATTTTAATTATCTTAAAGAGAGACACAAAAGAAAGACACCTATTTATTTAACAGCTGAAAGAGAACATATTTGTCTGTTGGCCATACCTAGCCTTTGTATCTTTGCTAACAATATCAAATCACGTATGTTAAAACAGGCTGTCAAGCCAAATGTATGTAGCGAGAATTTTTATATTAAAAATGCAATGAAATATTTTTATTTATTGTGGTTTAGATCATTACCCACAAAGATTTTTCTCTTTATATGCAGGAAGCTCAATTTTTCTTATGTAGCTTGCTTTACAATGCTTCCATTAGAAGAAAAGGAGGAAGATCTAGATTACTCTTTTCTTCAGCAAATATATTTTAACTAGAGAGAATAGAGCCTATTTACCTCATAATTAAACCCAAATGTCCAGGCTTTAAGTATGGACTTTCACTATGGGTTTGTTAAATTCCATAATATATTACCTGTCATCGTAAAACTCAATACCAATTTAACTAGTGATTTTGCTTAAAAGAACTCTTTGATTCTGGATAGGATATGAGACGTATTTATGGTAGGTGCTATTTTAACTAGTGATAGTTAACGTAAACTGTGTCTCAACTGCCTTTTAATTTTTTTTCAGTCTACATTTGCGCCAAAACATGGCTTGTGTTCCTCTGATTAAGGGTGGGACGTTTCTCTTATTAAGGCGGGAACGTTGTGTTCCTCTGATTAAGGGGGGAAGAAGAGGATTCAAAGGAGGGCAAAATTTGCGACACATACAGCTCTAAACACAGATCTACCCATATGAGAGCAGAGCGAGTAGAATTATGAGTAAGCTGGTTGCTGTCTGTCTTTGAGGCGCTATCACGTGTTTGAAATGCAAGTTGGCCATTTGAGAAGGCATCAAAATCATGTTCTGGGAACAGAACAGTTTGTTAGGAGACTGAATTTAGACGGCACTTGGAGAACCTTCCCCCCACCCCTCCAGCACAGGGGAATAGGATATTCGGATTACAGTCAGTTTATCACACGTTGACTTTGCTATTCATTCCTCCACAGGGGAGGACTCTCACATTCTTGATGTTTGCAGGGTTCTTTCTTTCACATTTTCTCATTCCTCTCTCCCAGTTGCTGCTGTGCAGCAGTTTCTTCCCCTTCTTAACTATGTTATCTCAGATGCACTACCACCCTCACTGAAGAGCTCAGACTTGGCCAGCAGTGGGTCCAGATGGAGATGGCTGCCATTGGCTCTGTCAGACAAAGGGAAGCTTCTGGCAGCTTCTCACAAAAGCCACCCCTGTAACTCACCGCTATCAACACCTTGCTGCACAAACTCAATATGTGCTCAAAACTACATAGTTTAGTATGACAAAGTCTATATACATAGTTAGACATAGTATATTACTGAAATTTTGTTTTTAAACTAGATACTATTTTCCAGCCATGTTTTTCTTATTTTTGTTGTTGTTGTTGTTGTTGGGTTTTTTTGGTGCAATTAACATGGCTACAAAAAATTTCCTTAAAAATTAAAAGGATCACCTACAGTTAAGTACACCCATCTAATTTGATGAACAAATTAACGTGTGATGTTTGATATACTGGTTTACGGAAGATATCAGAATAAAAATTCATAGACTGATATTTTTCAGGCCTGATGCTCATCTTATTTACAGCAAGCTGCTATTATCAGTGCATCTGATCATTATACATTGCAGCAGATTAGGCAAAAATCTGGCTATTATACATGCTAGACAAAAATTCTAATCACATTCAATTGTTAAAAGTTAAATAAAACAATGTATTCTAAAAAGTTAGTTATATTTACTTTGAAAGTACTTTTTTGTACCATTAAAGACAGATGAAAACTATGCCTTATAGTTAGCCATTTTATTTGTCCTTACTTGTTTTTAAGTAGATAAAAAAGATTTACAATTGTAACACTATTTTTATGAGTAATGTATTAGTTTCAGAGGGATAACTCAATTTGTAAGCTCTGTGATTCTCTTATAAATCAATGGTATTTTTCAATATAGAAAACCTGCTGCTGTCAGTTGCCAAAAATTGCTATAACCCATCAAAGTAAGTGGAAATATGGTCATATACACCAGCTGACAGGAGGATCAGAAGGTTCATTTCAGAACCATTTGAAAGAATCAGAACTGTCTCCATGAAATAGCTACCCAATAGAGTACAATGTAAACACTATTTTGGCATGAGATGAAACAACTTAGTGAAAAAAAAGAGGAAACAAACTAGAGATATATGGATATAATTAGAATCCTTTGAAAAATATCAAGAAAGACAGTGAGAAATACAGTAGTTGAACAAAAAATAGAATGCAAAGACAAAAGTAAATTTTGGGTTAATGTAATATCTACCAAAAAGCAAATGTGACTTGAAGTGAATAGGCTGGAAGACTGACACTCACAATAGTGGCTAAGACATGGGTGTCTTCTTCCTTTCACCTAGTCACCAGATGGTTTGTTCTGATACTTGTCTTAACCGTGTGCACCATTACTCCTTACATACTGCTTCTGAAGAAAGCTGAGCTAGTAACTCTCACTTAAAACATTTTAAATTTCTAATTCCGACTTTTAAATGTAATCCAGACATTACTTGCAATGGGTATTTTCGTTATACCTTCTTCAGTTCTCACGCTTTTTCCCTTGCAGGCTGGAAACTGGAAATCAACTCACCTTTTCTGTTTTCCATTACCTGTGGTATTGCACTTTTGTGTGATAAATATTCAGTATTAATATATTTTTAAAAGGTTCTGTTAGGCTTGCATAACTGTAAAATGAAAGAAAGTTTGTCTTCTCTTTTTGGTATATAACAAACCCAGTTAATGAAACTGATTTACTTTTGTGTTAGCAGGATAAAGTCCAGCTTAAGTAATCAAGATATTGTATTAATTCCAGCTGAGTTAATAAAGCTGATGTGCTAGTTAGGAGAAAATTACTGTTAATTACTAAGGGTCAATCTCTGATAAAATCTGTTCAAAACTAGGATGGTTCAAAATGCAGTTTGCAGAGCTAATGAAACTTCACTGAACTCTGAGAAACAGACATCCAAACCCTTGTTCTTTGGTTGCACCTATTTTGACAGTTCAGAAGTCTACATCAAGTCTACCCAATCCATAACTATAAAATATTACTTGATCCAATGTAATTTTAGTCTGTTGTATTGCAATACTTCTTATTTAGATGGCTTCCTGAGCCTGTGCTGAACCTTATGGAATGACTGCCTGCTTTTTTTTTTTTTTTTTCCCTTCTAATCTGCTGCTGCATAGGTACTTTTTTTTTTTCCCTTCTAATCTGCTGCTGCATAGGTACTTTTCACAGCTGCAAGTGCATTAGTACACTTAGTACACAGGTTAGTACACAAGCTTAGTACACAAGCTTAGTACACAAGCTGCAATTGCTCAGTACACTTTGGCTTTATACCTTTGAACCTTCTATTCAAAGAAGGAGAGAGGACTGCACGTAATTTCAGCTATTTAAAAGTTAAGTTTCCAGACCAAATTGCATATCTATGCTCTTTCTATTGCAAGTAAGATAGAAATACACTGTCACCTGATAATCACCTGACAATTTTAAGGAAGTATTAGG
Source organism: Lathamus discolor (assembly GCF_037157495.1). Classification (NCBI taxonomy): domain Eukaryota; kingdom Metazoa; phylum Chordata; class Aves; order Psittaciformes; family Psittacidae; genus Lathamus; species Lathamus discolor. Next base: position 45,527,079 of record NC_088884.1, on the reverse strand, counting down.
ATATGGTGAATCTTGAGAATAATTTGCCTTAATTGTTTTGTTTTGTTTTGTGTTATTTAATTAAATAGATGCTCTTTCCTGTAGACATATAGAACCACAGTAAACTCCACCAATGTGAGACATTGCTATTGGTAGATTGGAAAAGGCAGAATTTTCTCTTGTTCGAGTAGGAAACAGGTAGCTGAAATGTAAGCATTGAAGAATAAGGTAATATTTGGCGGCTGATAAATTAACCTTCAGCTCCTGCTAGGCAAAAAGACACAGAGAGAAATCCATCATCTATGTGGTGCAAAGCACTTTCTACAGATGAAAGCTACAGAAACACAACGGCAAACACCATGAAGCAGTTTAGCCCTCCTAGATGAGCAAGTGCAGGTGAGACTCTAAAGCTGCAAACTGTTTCCTCCACAAAGAACAAGGGAGAAGAAAGAACCACAGATAAGAGAGATTTTTCAGACTACTGTGTCTGAAATGCTAACAAAACTTTCGTGAATATTCAAAGAACTACGCATGCTTTTAGTTATTTCTGCTTTTAATTGCTTCTGGACTTTGAAAGAACCACAAGGATGCTGGAAAATGCACAACAAAGAAGGAGCGTATCAAACTACAAACTGTAATGGTTATCAATTATACTGATTGAAAAGAGGAAACAATGAAAGGAAGTCTGCATTGACTGAATACTAACAAAGACACATTGCTGGCTCCAGCTAATGGAGTTATTTAGGAAACTTTGGGTTCTACTCCCAAAAGTAACTTCTCATAATTAATTTATTGTGTTGTATTACTTCTGAAACCCATTAAGAAAGAATGTTGTGACATGGAAATCTACATTGCTGGCTCTTAAATGATGACTGCAATGCTATTCCTAACCACAAAGGAATGTATTTGGAAGTTATATGAGATAGGAATAAAGATAAATATAAAACAGTGTTGTACAAGCAATTTTAATACAAAAAATAGAAAGATAGAAGAATGCCATTGAAAAGCTTTTCTGTGTTTTTGTCCAAACAAGACATAATAGCTTTCGGGAACAATCACAGATTTTTTTTTTATACCTGCATGTGACTGAATGTTTTAAATTAGAAATGTAAAGGACTTTGTACGTATATTATATACTGACATGTATAAATAATGTATTGCAGGTCATATGCTAAACCAAACAGTGAAGCTGGAAGAAAGCGTATTCATTCAAACACCAGCACAAGGTACATTCAAAGATTCAAAATTAATTGTTTATAAAAATAATCTTTTTATTCTCTGTGCTCTGGTATATGTTGCAAATTTTGCCAAGTCAGAATTTCTCTAGTCAGTGGAGTCAACAGAAGTTTTTCTTCAAACATTGCAGAGCCCAGAAATCAAGATTTCAAGAACTCCATCTGGATCCTCACGACATTTGAAATGAATATGCAGATAAATATGTGGATTAAGAGTTCTGAAAGTGCTCCAAACTCATAAACTTCATAAATTCAGGAATCACTTGAATTTACAGAAGATTATGAAGATGCCTTTAGAATAGAATTGCCTAACGTAAAACATGGAATTCAATCTGTTCAGTGTATCACTATGAACAGAAGTAGCTTCTGAAGCACTACCACTGGGTAATTAACACAGAATGCATATACAGATGTTGATGAATTCGTTCTTAACTTTTTTAAGCAGAGAAACTAAGCAATTCAAAGGTGTCAAATAAAAGGAGGAATTGTTCAGCTTCTGCAGGCAGTCATTTTTTACATCAATAATAGATGACTACAGAGAAATACAGTTAATGATTAAACACTCTTGTCTAAACATAGAAGCCAGAATAATTTTTCCGACTAACAGTACGATGCCTTTTTGACGTCTTAACAGTAACTCAATTACTTATGTCACCCATCAGATATCATGCTTTATTCTACACAGATTCATATTTTTCCACAGATCATAGGCTGTATCTTATGGCTGTAATGATGGCAGGCTCATTCCTTTCAGCCCTGTGCTGAGCTGAGCCATCCTTGACCAAGCACGTTTGTCTGTGCCATGCCTCCTGGAGGGCTGCTGGGATCTCCAGTGCCCCAGAAGCCATGCCTACCCATGGGGAGCAAACCAGAAGATGGACACCTCACTGGGTGTATTTTTCTGTGGTGTGGATAGATATATGTGTGCCGATGCACCTGTGGATTTACTTCATATTAATTTTCAAGCAAAGCCATTAATTTTTGGTAAGCCTTAGACTGCAGTTCATGGATCACATGAATTCTCATCTGGCTATATTTGTCTACACACAGAATAAAAATTTTCCATAACTCATGAAAATATAATAACATGAAATCTTCCCCCTGACAAATTTTTTTCTGATGTTACAATAAAAATGATGGGTGTTTGTTTTAATGCTGTATGAGTAAACAATCCCAGGAAGCGTGAAAAAAAGTGAAAACCATAATGAGCAGCTTCTGAGATACTGAGCAGATTCTGTTATTTAATTTCAATGTACTTTGAGTCCTATGCATGACGAAATTGCCTCAACTTTCCTGAAGGAACAGATGAAGGGGTCATTCCAACACAGATGAAATGAACACTGATGAAAATTACTTAAGTTTCTCTCTTTAAAGATCTGAAGTAATTTACATGCAAGTTCAGTACTCATTGAAAATTTCAGGTAAAGGTTGAGCTTTAGTTAACACTGGTGAAATAGTCAGGAGCTGATTAATACAACAGAGGAATATTACTGAAAGGGTAATGCAGCTATCTCAAAGTCATGAGCAGATACAACCTTATGATAATTAAACAGTTCCAGCCACTCTTTCTTTGTATTGACCCTAAAGCACTTCAGTAAGTTATGACACAGTTGACAGAGTAATATGGAGCTGCATTGCTGGCACAGTCTCATTAATACTTTTTTATTTAACTTCTGAAACAACGTTGTTATTCATTTTCATCAAAACAAGTATATACTATTTTATATTATCATAGAATCATAGAATAGTTAGGGTTGGAAAGGACCTCAAGATCATCTAGTTCCAACCTCCCTGCCATGGGCAGGGACACCTCACACTAAACCATCCCACACAAGGCTTCATCCAACCTGGCCTTGAACACCGCCAGGGATGGAGCACTCACAACCATTCCAGTGCCTCACCACCCTAACAGGAAAGAATTTCCTCCTTATATCTAATCTAAACTTCCCCTGTTTAAGTTTGAACCTGTTACCCCTTGTCCTGTCACTACAGTCCCTGATGAAGAGACCCTCCTCAGCATCCCTATAGGCCCCCTTCAGATAATGAAAAGCTGCTATTAGGTCCCCACGCAGCCTTCTCTTCTCCAGGCTGAACAGCCCCAACTTCCTCAGCCTGTCTTCATACGGGAGGTGCTCCAGTCCCCTGATCATCCTTGTGGCCCTCCTCTGCACTTGTTCCAGCAGTTCCATGTCCTTTTTATGTTGAGGACACCAGAACTGCACACAATACTGCAGGTGAGGTCTCACAGGAGCAGAGCAGAGGGGCAGGATCACCTCTTTCGACCTGCTGGTCACGCTCCTTTTGATGCAGCCCAGAATATGGTTGGCTTTCTGGGCTGCGAGCACACACTGCCGGCTCATGTTCATTTTCTCATTATACATGGCATATGCATGTATCTAAGGATTACACAATTTGACATGATTTTAGTTTATTTCACTGTAAACATGTTCAGTCAAATAAAGGAAATATTATTCTGAAAAAAGAATCCTGCTTGGAAAAGAAATCATTAAATACTTGAGGAGTCAGCAAATTTCTTTTCATTAGTGCAAAAATTGACAGAGCACATTAGGGTTCTCTGGTATTTCAGGATTTCCAGGTAGACCCCGGGTAACTTTATAGTAGAGGTGTTAGGACATTAAGGAAGTGTGAAGTTTCATAGTTCGAATGAGAAGTGAAAAAACCGAAGGTCCTGATGAATGAAATTGCCTTTTCAGTACCTCAGTCTTTTCCCATGTAAAAGACTTAAAGGCTGAGGGAAATCCTATTGGTATCTTGAAGATAATTGGTTCCCACAGGCAGATCTTTTAAAATGGTCCAATTTCCTGATCATACTGTAGTTAATTGAAAAATCCTTCTTGGATTAATTTAACAAAATTAAACCAGTTAATTTCCTATTGTAAGGTTGTCCTGGGTTGAGCAGCAGCAGTCATTTTTCTCCTTCTTAGGAGCTAGTACAGTGCTGTGTTTTGATCTTTTGGCCTTGGAACAGTGGTGAAAACGCCGATGTTTTCAGTTGCTGCTCGAATGTTTGGTCTGGCCAAGGACTTTCTGAGCCTCATGCTCTGCCAGGGAGGAGGAGAGGCCGGGAGGAAGCAGAGACAGGACACCTGACCCAAACTAGCCAAAGAGGTATTCCATACCACAGCACGTCATGCCCAGGATGTAACTTAGAGTGACCCGGAAGGGGTAGAGGGACTGCAGGGTTGGACGAGGTATTGGTCGGTGCTTGGCTGGGGGGAGTGGGGCGAGTTATCGGTCGGCTGGTGTTGAGGTGTTGTATTCTTTCCTCTTGTTATTTCCTTTAGCACTATTATTATTGGTGGTAGCAGCAGTGATTTGTGTTATACCTTAGTTACTAAACTGTTCTTATCTCAACCCGTGGGAGTTGCATTCTTTTCGGTTCTCCTCTCCGTCCCTCCAGGAGCAGGGGGAGGGCAAGAAGTGGGGAGAGTGAGCGGACGAGGTTTGTGGTTGGGTTTAAACCACGACAAAGGTGTTTCCGAATTGCACAGTTTTGAAGTCCTTTATTTCTATTTTTACACATTGTAAAGCAAAACAGTAAGTCTAGCAAGTAGATGGCTGTACTTACAGGCACCAGCAAGGCCTTAATTTATTGACGAAGAGATATATGTCATACACAGTGGAAGACAAATTGAATGTTTCTTTCTGAAATATATACTAATGTGTATGCTATTGACATGAAAAGAAACCTTGTATTATTAAAAGGTTTAAAATAATCTTTTAACTTAACATGTTTGGAGGCTAAATTTACCATCATTAGTACAAGGAACTACAAATGTACATCTCTATATATGTCCCTGAGCTTTCGTCCTTCCTATGATTTACATCACCACTCCTTCTAAGTTTGAAGGCATGCCAAGCTTATATGCATACATACCTTATACATGATTGGGCATGTATGCATGCATATGTACAGGACACACATGTAAATGATATTGCAGACTATTAGTTTTTAATACCTACATATATCAAATATGCGTAGTATCTTTTAAAGGAAAATTCAAATCAATCACTGCAGTATCAAAATGTCCACCATTTTCTAAGCTTAGAAATCCCACTAACAGACTGAAGTTACAAAGTGGGACTACACAGCACTGACAGTGAAGCTGCTAGGAGGCTACCCTAGACTGTACATTGCATCAGCCAAGGGACCCACAGATGTCTGCCATGGGATGGGAAAGTTGTCTTTGAAAACAATTGACCCTTCCTATGAAGACCAGAAAAATAAAAGCTCTGTCATGCAAGTCTTACAATCAGCTGCTCTCCGTGGTGGTCCCTTACAGCCTCCTAATGGATTTTATGTCATGTGAAGATGCTGAGTTCATAGGGTTTTCCCCAGAAAATTTATTTGTCCCTTACATTAATAATTCCTGTCTGATATACAAGATGAATGGGAAAATATATGTAATATAATGGAAAGCTGTTTTCAGATTCTATCAAAAATAGATACTTAAGTATTTTATGACTATAGTTTTATTTTCCAAGAAGATTTCTACATAGGTACAAAGTCATCTTCTGTTGAAGATTTCTTCTTAAATTTTTGCATCTTAGGCTTCACAACATTTGTGCAGCAAGATATATATTCAGCTAAAAACATGCCAAAGTTGAGCCTTCAGGTATATCTGAATTCAGTGAAATTGCATATGAATTTTATTGTCAGGATAGTAATACTGGTTGTACTATTCAGCTACTAATGAAGCAGAATGTTTATTGATAATTTCTTTTGTGAGCTTCTGATGGAATGTGAAGGATGAGCATTTTCAGTCTGATGACAAAACCACAATGTCTGGTGCTGAAAAGTAAACAGAATTAAAGAATGTAGGAGTTTTGGTTACAAATATACATGCGGGTAGATAAAGATTTACTGTCCAAGGGGAATAAGTAGGATCATCTATTTGCGACCTATTGTGTTTATATCATCCTTCATCTCTTCCAAGACTTACCACTCTGCCTCCTCATTGTTTTTCAGTGTAATATACACAGTGTCTTGCATTGCTTTAACTGTAATGATATATACAAAGAAATGTGCTCTTTGCTTTCATCAGTAGTTACATATTTACATCACAGTTACAATTTCCCTTATATTAAAATCACTATCTTGTTATAGTTTATTGTCTGATCTGAACCACTATACTAATGCATAAAGCTCTATTAATATAACTACATTATTAAATATACAAAAGTAAACAAATTTGCAGTAGTTAAATGACATAACATCATTATATTTAGACAAAGACAAACCTTAGGAATTGCTTTGGTATTACCTGAGGAGGAGGAAAGGTGGGAAGTGACAGGAATACCTAGGTTCTGCACTAATGAAAAGAAGAGGTCATAACTCCAGCACCCTGGACAAGTTGTGTGGCCCTGCTTGTATCAATACAGTTAAATTCGTGATTTTGCCCTGAAATGGGTTAGCTTCTTTCACACTACCCACTAATCTGAGCCACCAGCCAAACCATGTCCACGCGGTGCTCAGGGTTGGCAGCAGGGTTGGCAGCAGCCTGGACAGAGCCACATGGGTGACAACAGGCCAGTATTCATGCCTGTGTCAAAGCCCTACCTAGTTCATTAGCATGAATAACTTACTACTATAGCAGGGCCACTATTTAAAAAAATTTACATACAAAATTGTTTTTTGTATAATTAAAATCACTTTAGAAACCATATAGTTTACCCTTTGTGAAGCTGTTGTTTTTTTTTTTTAATTACTCCAACCTAAATAAAAAAGATATAAGGGAGATTCACATTGCTTTGTTTTGACTAGCCAGCTGAACAGCCAAAATTATAGGCTTAGAATATAATTGTTTAACTTGTCTAAGAGGAGGATTACATTGATTTAAACTAAGTCTATTTAAAAGCAAACCAGCTCAATGAACTTGTGCATGGGTCACCTTAGAATCTTAAATTCCTATATAAAGAATCAACGTATTTCTTCATTCCGAGCACACCAGTTTCCCTGCATCAAAAGAAGTAGAGAGATTGGAATCTGACGTGTTGCTATTGCTACACATGCTTTCGGAAATGTGGTACCGGCTGTAGCTGAAAAAAACACGTTACCTTGTCCTCTTTATTGTACACCTAAGGACAAACCAGATTCATCACAGGCCCTCCAATTTTTATTTTAATTTTCTTTTCAGAGTGTGGTTCATCTGAAATCATGTCTCTGGGAGTCCCTCAGGCTGCAGGTTATTTTTCATTCTCTTCTGTCTGATGTTTTAGCTCTGTGATGCACTGCATCCAGTTATGTCCTTACACAAACTGACTGATGTGAACAGGCAGAATTATCAGCGTAATGACTAGTGAGCCGGAAGTCTAAACAAAAAAACAATGAGACCTCACCTTAATTTCCTGAGAATGGAAACAGAATAGATTGGAAGATGCAATAAGAGCTTTACAAACTAAAATGAGTTTCCTTCTTCTATTGCTTTAATAATTACTTTAATAATTTAATCAAAATTTTTCCCCTTAAATAGCAACAATTTTTGTTGAATTACCTACTTAGCAGCAGTGACAATAGGTTAAACAAGCTTTGATTATCTTTCCTTAATTATATATTGCATTCATGCTAGGTTTTGCAATTCTCTTTCTCAAGTCTCATTCAGTCCTAATGTTATAAAAGTCTACATCTTTCCGCGCTTAAATGAAAATTGTACTAAGTACACTGAATGACTTACAGAATGACACAATGATTGACTGAAAAAAAAAAAGGGCTTTGTGTTATGTGTTTGTACCCTCTGCGTACACCAATTAGCCATACTTCTACAGATACTAGAAAATGCAGACAGGCATGCTGCAATTAAGCACTGCACTGAAAAATAAATTACGGTATTTAGTTTAGGGAATAAAAAATTGCCTCTTCTCCAAGTGAAATACCTCTGAAAGTGTCCTCACTGCCTCCTGAATCTTTCTCTTCTACTCTGTTATTTAAAGGACTGCAGGGACAGGGCTTATTTTATTATATATCATATATATATATTATATGTATAAAACAAATATTATTTTAAAGCTACTAATGCCACAATTTCTATATTTCTGAAACCTACTCTTGACCTGTAAGAAGGTAAATTTTCTGTCTTTTAACATTAGTTTGGTCATTCTGTCACCAGAAGACTACTTGCATTACCGACTCTTCCCCTTTGCCTGCATGTGCCCATAGGCAATTAAATTCCTGAATTATGATTAGCTAAACGCATTCTCCATTTGACCTTCTTCATTACTCTGATGAAACTTCCATGTTGTATGACAATATTGCATACAGCAAAATGCAAAATTTTCAAGAATAAGCTTCTGTTATATAGCTTCAAAGCCACCACCAATGCATCTCTCAAGATGATCTGAAATTTGATTGTATTTAATACACATAAGATGTATATGATTATTAAACAGAATTTCAAAACATATTATAGGATGTTCACGCTTCATCAAGTCCAAACTGATTTCAATTGGTTTTTCAGCAGTTTAAAAAAGTTAAAAAATGTTGAAGTTAAGCAGAAAAACACCTCCATGGGGCAATGTGCCTTACATATCTCAGGAAAGGATCAATTGTCCTTCAGAGATGCCTATTACTCTCCTTTTACTATATAGGAGACTAGAAAACATTTTTTTTTTTTTTTTAATTATACTTTCAGATGGCTATCATTGTCATCTTAGCATGTTAAAAGGAATTTAGGAGTCCAATAAAGATAGATGGGAACAAATTTCATCCAAAGTTCAATGCTTACTCAGAAAGTTATGAAATTAATATATAGACAGTGTATATTTTGCATTTTGTCCTGCATCTGCAGTATCAGTCACAGGATGGACACAAAAATAGTGCCAGCATTTGTTGCAAGTGACTAGATAGCCCTTGCTTGTTTTCCTAATGATATGTAAAAATTATAAACAAAGGTGATACAGTTAGTCTCACCCTTTTAAGTACAATCTTCTTTTAATCACAGACAAAAATAAAGAGGTCTTAGTCTTCACATTAGGAAGCTTGGGGGTGAGGGATTTTTTCTTCCAGGACTTTGCTTTTTAGGCAGATTTGCTGACAGACTGGCAAATGAGCACATGTATCAAATGGCAAGAGCCCAGGACAGGCTAAGAAATTTGTATAGCAGCTTCAGGTTTAGACTGTGTCTGACCAGGAGTCTTTGCTCAGCTGTCACCAGCATGTCTGCCAAGATGCCCACTGACATGATTTAGGAAAAGTCCTCATGAGCAATTCGTTAAAGACAGTTATAATTTACAATCCTAGACTAAACAATGGCTTTTGCAAGAGGTAGAATTCATATTTTAAAATCAGATCCCCAAAACATCTTCATGAAACTGAAATACACTTTGTGCCACTACAGCAAAGCATATTTGCAAGAATGGGTCTCACTCCTTTTTCCTCCAGACTGAAAATTTACAGAGTAATACCTTATTAGCCACAACTATTCTGATCTCAATGTGTTTCCCTAACCTTGTTCACTTACATGTTAAAACATATTTCATATTACTGGCGGCTATAAGGAAGCTTGATTGATTGATTAATGACTCATTTGAAGTCAAACCTTGTCAATTCACAGCTTATTTTGGGAAGCAAATACTAAGCATGGTTTCAAATAGTTTATAATGCAGCAATTCTTTACTTTCAAGATAGGGGGTGGAGGAGATGGGCTACTTAAATGTTTTTTATTAGTTTAATGAATAATTACTAAGCAAAATCAGAACTTGCTCCATGTTTATATGAGTTCTATTTTTATATATTGCACAGAGTACAAAAAAAGCTTTGGATAATTGCTCAGTATGGTTCACAAGGATTAAACACTTCAACTTCTCACATTAAAACACCACAGAAGTGAACAGGATTAATTTTTGAGTCACTTCATGATATTTAAAAATATTTAACTAATAAGAGGCAATATTATATTCCCACTTCAAAGGCATTTTTACTTTAGTAATCTATTTAAAAAGAGAAAGAAAGAAAGGCTTTGTTAATATTAAGCTAATAGTGATGTGAAATATTTATTAGTATCAAGAGTCTACATTTTCTATTTTTATTTCAGAAAGGGATAATGCAAGTTGAAAGATTTGTAAATAGAAGACAGATGATAAAATGTCCCAGTGCTAATCAGTTAAAAGTAGTAACACCTCATTTTAAAATATTCTTAACAGAAAACCTGGAATTGAACCAATTTGCTTTAGAGAGTTGAGAGTTACTTGAAAGGGAAGGGGGCTGAACTGAGTGCAGGTAAGCAGAATACAGAAGCAGTACGAGTAAGCAGAAAATGCAAGGCCTACTTATTCCTGTGTAATGCTCTTTGTTTGACAAGTTGCTTGCATTTTGCAAAGCATTTGTGTAAAGCAGACAACGGGATGCGTTCAGAAGTACACATTTGACATGAAACGTCTTGAATTTAGCATGCTCTATAAGATAACAAAAGATTGACCTTGACAAATGCATAATGAGATATTTTTAAGCTCTCATCAGCACTTGAGTGTAATGAATTGATCTTCACATGTTTACATGTATAAGATAAAAGTGGTCCTAGCTGTTGCACACCTACTGCTTTCTCTGACAGAACCTTGATGTTCTTCAAAATATAAGAAAGATGCCAAATTGTATAAGGCGAAAGTCTTGTAGATAAATGACAGGCTTTAGTCCTTTTGTTGTTTACATACTTTCTCTGTTATTTTTACAGTAGTGCAGAAATGTCTTGTGATACAGAATTTGAAGTTAAAATACCTTTAAGGGCTGTAACCATTTTAAATTTCCTGTGATGAGAAATTCTGTCAGAAATGGGTCAAGCATAAACTGAATGTTGGTTCAAAGGAAGACAAAGGATGTTTTCATACAGAAAACAACATTCCTTTCACAGTGTGGCTGTTTCAATGTAGTAATGGTTTTCACCCTCTTCCACGTATTTTTTGCTGTTAAAAGGGTTCTGTATGGTTAAATGTAAGAATGCTCAATACTAACAGTTCAATGATGACTAAGCTCATTAATTTAGCTGGTTTTGCATGAATAGTAACTACTCACTGAAAGTGACAACATATGCATGTACAAACATATATACATACTTATATATCTATACGCATGTATGAGTATATATTCATGAGCATAATCTGAATTTTTTGTATTTATATTCATTTCTATGGGGTATAATTCTTATTCCACTCTATTTTTCTGCCTTTTTTTTTTTTTTTTTTTTTTTACTGCATATCTCAAATCTTCTAATCAGTGGTTTGAATGGTTAAGCTTTGCGGGGAATTTTCTTAAAGATTACTCATTTCTCTGAGTACCTACAGTCTTGACAGCTGTATGAAAAGTACTGTTAAATGTATGGCATAATTTAAATGCTGGTAAGCTATAAATAGTCCAAGAAAGATTTACTAAGGTAGCCTGGTGGCAGGTGCACACAGGTGCTTGTTGAAAGAAAACAATTATGTAGTTCCTCAATTTAGCAAATAGCATTAGCATGTGTAAGCACTCCATACTTTGACAAGCATATAACTTGTGCACATGTGGATGAAGCTTTAAATACCAAATTATACACACAATAATTATTAATTTACTTCTCACCATAGTGAACTATATTCTTAAACTACTGATATATGATCTGTAGCCAATATGATGGCATATTTAGGACAACAGACTGAGAATCCACATATTAAAATGGCATGTGCCTCCCGGTACTGAAAGCCAGGATATACTGATATGCTTTTTCACAGATGGATTTTTTTTTCTTGATGCTGTAAATACTACTATTTACTACATCTTTACTGATGTAGTGCTTAAAACATAGTATGGACTTCCTGAGTGAGTGGAGGATACTAAGGAAGGCATAAAGGTGTCTATTGGAAGATGTCCTTCCTCTTTAACTACAGATATATTTGTATAAAGGAGTAATGTTCAGAACTGAGGTCTAGTCCCAGGACTTTAACCAAAAATTAGATATGTAACATTTTATTCACATTCCTGTTCCAAAACTGAGTAGCCATATCTTTACAGTTCTCCAAAACTTAACTTTAGGTTTTGATGCCCCTGCTATTTGTACACTACAAATTCCCCATGTCCCAGGAGATGTGACTCTCCTTAGACTCAACCCAAGAAAAAGCAAGTATAGTAACACAGCTGTGGGTACAAAAATATCCTGATATTAATGGAGAAGGGGGGAGGAGGCTGCTGAGCTTGCTTTTCTCCCTTTCCTTCCCTCCCCAGTTCCCACTGGGCCCACAGCAGGAGATTGCCGGTTTTGGTGGGTGGAAAGGAGGCACTTCTTGTAGCTGTCTTCTGTGCTCTTTCCACCCCCTCCCCCTCCCCCTCCTCCTCCTTCTCTATCACATTAGGATCGCATTTACACCTCTAGAGCCCTTCCAGAGCTTTTCTCTGGCTCTGTTAATCTGGTTAATAAGGCCTGGGAGTCAGAGCAAAACTGCAGTACTGCAAATATGAGTAGCATATGAGTCTCTTGTGGGAGAGACAAGCAAATGGGTTCATCTGATTCTTTTTACTCCTTGTCTATAATTACTGTGCTCTAGAGGCTGCAGCAATATGCACTAGTAGTAAGTTTTTATTTTACAACCTCTAAGCTTCAGGAATCGGAATCTATATTTTTCCATTTCTGATGAAATTCTGTAACTGCCAGGTGAAGGAAGAGGCAGGGTAAGGATGTTTCAGGCTTCTGTGGAAAGTCTCACATCAGAGGAAAGAAAGCTTCATTAAGCCAGAAGAGGAGAAAGAATATGGCTCCTTCAACCCAAACAGGAGTGCGTTGTGGGTTTGGTTCCCAGGGCTACCTACCCATTTTACATTAAGGAGCTGCTAGACATGAGTCACTACAGAACACTGGGAAGGGTGACAAAGGTGAACTGTAGATAAATTCAGTCTCACTGGCTTAAAGCTGGTTGCACAAAGCAGATTGTAAAATTTCTTTTAAAAATAAAATTTTAAAGGAAAAAAAATAGTCAGTTACCAAAATTTTATTATTCTATATACAATTTTTTAGCCAAAGGCGCAGCTTTTATCTTTGAGAAGTGGATCTTAACAGTGATGTTGAGTCTTATTTTGGCATGTGGAAATGAATAAAAAATAAAAATTGTGTCCATGATATTGAGCTGAGAGAATTTTTCCCTTTATGGTCTTAATTCAAGATTAAAGCATCAATCAGGTAAAGGTCAAAACATACAGGTACACTTTAAATGAAGAAATACATTTATCAAACAGTTTCAAATGTTTATATCTCAAGAAAGCTATCTGTACAGGAGATGCTGAGGAAATTTTCTTTTCTTTAGTTGTAAGTGAAATTATCATATCAGTCAGATGTACACACAGAATATACCATTCAGTTGATTTGTAAATGAAATTTAATTTATTCTGATTTTAAAGTAAATTTGCATTTATTTTTAAATGTAATTTTAAATGCAATTTTAACATAAATTAAAATTTTACAGCTGATTGATAATAGACAAGAAATAGATTCTAATTTATTTGATGCATCTTTAATTTCTATTTTTTTCAAGATGTCTGTTTAAAGCTAGTCAGTTTAATATGCCTACCCTGTTTGTAAAGACTAGTGGAATAAGAAAATTAATCTCATAATTTTTCTACTTCTAGTTATTTGAATAACAAGACATTTCTAGTGGGTAGTGGTACTGGATACTTTCTCAGTGGAGTTTTCCTTTCACTTCAGCTGCTGAATGTTTCCTTGTATACCACACCTATTCCACTTACTTGATTTTCAGTTTTCTGTCTGCTAAGTACTCTTGTAATGATTTCATAGAATCATAGAACAGTTAGGGTTGGAAAGGACCTCAAGATCATCTAGTTCCAACCCCCCTGCCATGGGCAGGGACACCTCACACTAAACCATCCCACACAAGGCTTCATTCAACCTGGCCTTGAACACCGCCAGGGATGGAGCACTCACAACCTCCCTGGGCAACCCATTCCAGTGCCCCACCACCCTAACAGGAAAGAATTTCCTCCTTATATCCAATCTAAACTTCCCCTGTTTAAGTTTTAACCCATTACCCCTTGTCCTGTCACTACAGCCCCTGACGAAGAGTCCCTCCCCAGCATCCCTATAGGCCCCCTTCAGGTACTGGAAGGCTGCTATGAGGTCCCCACGCGGCCTTCTCTTTTCCAGGCTGAACAGCCCCAACTTCCACAACCTATCTGCATACGGGAGGTGCTCCAGTCCCCTGATCATCCTCGTGGCCCTCCTCTGCACTTGTTCCAGCAGTTCCATGTCCTTTTTATGTTGAGGACACCAGAACTGCACACAATACTGCAGGTGAGGTCTCAGGAGAGCAGAGTAGAGGGGCAGGATCACCTCCTTCGACCTGCTGGTCACGCTCCTTTTGATGCAGCCCAGGATACGGTTGGCTTTCTGGGCTGCGAGCGCATACTGAAGCCGGCTCATGTTCATTTTCTCATCGACCAGCACCCCCAAGTCCTTCTCTGCAGGGCCGCTCTGAATCTCTTCTTTGCCCAGTCTGTAGCTGTGCCTGGGATTGCTCTGACCCAGGCATACGACCTTGCACTTGTCATGGTTGAACTTCATAAGGTTGGCATCCGCCCACCTCACAAGCGTGTCAAGGTCCCTCTGGATGGCATCCCTTCCCTCCAGCGTATCAACTGAACCACACAGCTTGGTGTCATCGGCAAACTTGCTGAGGGTGTACCCAATCCCACTGTCCATGTCAGAGATGAAGATGTTGAACAAGACTGGTCCCAACACCGATCCCTGAGGGACACCACTCGTTACCGGTCTCCAGCCAGACATCGAGCCATTGACCACAACTCTGTGTGTGGCCATCCAGCCAGTTCTTTATCCACCGAGTGGTCCATCCATCAAATTTATATCTCTCCAATTTAGAGAGAAGGATGTGGTGTGGGATAGTGAGGATGTGGTGTGGGACAGGAGAATTCTCACATACTCTTTCATCCAAATCTTAATAAGTCCAGATCCATCTTCACTCTGAACAGGAAATTATATGTGTTTATTTTTCCATAGAATATCCCATACCAAAAACATGTTTTTGCATAGTTTGTTAAAGAAATATAATTATGTGGCTGAATCTTAAGATGGCATTTGACTCTCAGCAGGGTATTTGGGTACCCTGCCTATCTTTAAACTGTAATAAAGATTGACATTAATCAGCAGTCAGGTAGTATGGGTATATTCTGGTATACCAGCTGTGGTATAAACACAAGAACATCAGAGGCTTTGGAAACATGTCATAGGGCTAAAGGACCGGGGTTATCCTTATTGCTTCCTGTATTTTATCCTGATTTAACAGCACAAGGGCAGGTAAATAGAACAATTTGATCTAAAGTGATGTTTTATCTAGACACCACTTTAGACCAAAGACTAAGGTACAGTTCCTTTTAATGCTCATAAGGCAATACTTACATAAACAGCAGTATGGTATAGGATATCAGTGTGACCTAAAAAAGAGGAGCATCTGCTCAGCTCATGTGGGTTTGTTGCTGTCTTGTACCCAATCTAGAAACAGCTTCACCTGTTGATGTGTGGACAACATGGATAATTCCCCAGGTTGTGAAGTTATGTGGTTCTGATCAATGGCAGGATGTGATCCTGCCCCTCTACTCTGCTCTCCTGAGACCTCACTTTGAATATTGTGTGCAGCTCTGGTGTCCTCAACATAAAAAGGACATGGAACTCTTGGAACAAGTCCAGAGGAAGGCCACGAGGGTGATCAGGGGACTGGAGCACCTCCCGTATGAAGATAGGCTGAGGAAGTTGGGGCTGTTCAGCCTGGAGAAGAGAAGGCTGCGTGGAGACCTCATAGCAGCCTTCCAATATCAGAAGGGGGCCTATAAAGATGCTGGGGATGGACTCTTCATTAGGGCTTGTAGTGATAGGACAAGGGGTAACGGGTTAAAACTTAAACAGGGGAAGTTTAGATTGGATATAAGGAAGTTCTTTACTGTGAGGGTGGTGAGGCACTGGAATGGGTTGCCCAGGGAAGTTGTGAATGCTCCACCCCTGGTGGTGTTAAAGTCCAGGTTGGACACACCCTTGGGTGGCATGGTTTAGCATGAGGCATCCCTGCCCATGGCATTGGTGTTGGAACTAGATGATCTTGAGGTCCTTTCCAATCCTAACTATTCTATGATTCTATGATTTTGTGATGCAACATTAATTAGGTTTTCCCATTGACATTTTCTCTTTAATTTGTTAACACATTCTGATGACTGTCCATGAATATATATTTTCTTATATGATTTGTTCACCTTGCACATTCTGTTTTCTAAAATAATCTGGTCATCTCTGGGCCATCCATCAGAGTATACTTTTTTGAGATGCATATTAACATTCTTTGAAGACATAGTATTTTACCCATGCTTTTATCTGTTCAAGATAGTTTTATTTTATTCTTTATTCTGAATACTCTCTTATCTGAAGGTTCTCAGATTTCCTAGGATCCCTGGAAAGTTCCTTTACATAACCATAGTACAGGAGTATATGTATATCTGCTCTTGTGTATGTATTTTACACATATATTTTACATATAAGAATACATACATACCTGCACACTATATGTATAGAATCATAGAGTCATGGAATGGTTATAGTTGAAGGGGACCTTAGGATCATCTAGTTTCAACCCCCCTGCTATGGGCAGGGATGCCTCTCCCTAGACCATGTCACCCAAGGCTCTGTTCAACCTGGTCTTGAACACTGCCAGGGATGGAGCATTTACCACTTATAGGGCAACCTATATTTGTGTAGTATCTAACTGTTCTGTCTTAATGTAACATGCCTCTAATTATGGCAATATTGATCATGTTTTTTGTAGTTATACAATTTTCCTTATGCTGTTTAGTTCACTTTTAGCTACAATAGTTGTATGAGATGTCCTAAACATGAACTTATATTTAAGGGAACAATGTCTTCTATAGGATGCAAATTGCTGCCTGAGAATCTGAGCACTCTGGTACTGTAGTATACGAAAGTATAAATACCAGCCCCTTCATTATTTTTTTCTTATATCTTTTTTTCTGAGAATTAAATAGTAAAATCTTTCTGACGACTGCATCTAGAATTTCTCCATTACTGGTTTTTGTTCTTTATTTTTAAGTTATTTTTATTTTTTAATTATAATGACTGGAACAGAATTACAAAAGACAATACTTACAGTATTACAAAAAATCATTAGGTGCTTTATTTTCTTTCTCTTTTTTTTTTAATGCATCCAAGGAATTGCTGTCTTGTCTGTAATTTCACAGAATCATACATATGCTGAGTGGCTGAATCATCTGATTGAACCTCCCTGCTCAAACCACCTAGAATCAGTTGACCATGTTCAGATGCCTTTTTAGTGTCTTCAAGGATGGAGACTCCACAACGGTTCTGAGCAGCCTGTGTCAGTGCTCCTGTCGCACTCACAGTAAAAAAGTGTTTCCTGCTGTTCAAAAGGAACTTCCTATGTTTTAGTTTGTGCCCATTACCTCTGGTTCTGGCACTGGGCACCACCCTTTATTGTCTCTATTCTGTTACAAGCTATTACAAGTTGTTAACGAATGTATTTCTAGACAAAATGTAAATCTAAGGACAGAATTTATGCAAGGAAGAAAATGCTTGATAAAGCATTGAATGAATGCTTGATAAAGCATCGGAGTTCCATAAATCTTCCATGCAATGGCAACATATAGTATCTTTCATCAATTATTTATATTGGTTGTGGATAGTTATGAAGTAGATTAAATGAATTTTAAAAAATAATGGAGTTTATAAGCATTTTCCCTATCATGACATTAACCTATATCAGAGTTAGTAACAACTGCTTACTTAACAGTAATTTTACTTCTGAGATTTGGGTTTTTCTAGTTTTAATTTCTGCATAATTACGACGCATCTGTCATATTCTTTAACTTATTAATTATAAAGATATTCTTTCAATCCTAATTTACTTTTAAAGGAGAGTATTCCCCTGTGATATATTGCATAATTTTTTTTTCCTTTCAAAAATTTTGAGTTACAGACCTCCCCCACAAACACCCTAAGAGGGGATTCAGACTGCAGTATGAAGAGTTCAGATCTACTGAGAAAAGATTTGCTTTTATTTTAGCTAACGTTTTATAAACTGCAATGTCGAAAACTACTGACAATGTTGTCTGCCAAAGCTCCTTTGTTTTGTAGGTAGTAATGCTATAGGGTGACATTCAAATGCAGATATCCAAGCAAATATGCAATCATAAAATTTTTAAAGAGCAGTTAGTGATAGAAGCAAGGCCTTACTGCTTTTATATGACATTTTTCTGCAACCCACAGAACTATTGTTTTACAGTGGTACTATAATGGCTACCTAAACCGCTAACGTGGATTTCTACTGATGAATATAACTATTTCACACGGAACCCTATCTTAAAAGAAAGTTATTGAAAGTAGAGAATAAAACACTCAAGAGTTACAAATGCCAAATACATTTAGCAATGGGTCAAAACAAAACCTACTATTAGCTTAACTGAAGTAACTGGAATCAACAGAGAAGACTTTATGCATACAAGCTTATGACTGAAAAAGTAGCAGACAACCTCAAGGTAAGCAAATGAAGCACTTGTACAAGAACGAAGGGTTAGCATAATGTCAGGGTGAAAACAGATGAGGGTATATTACACAACTTGCATGTCCCTTGAATTTACAGTTTTAAGCACTGAGCAGAGTTATATGAATTTTTGCTTCCAGACTTAGATTTTGAAGCAAATTTATAGAAATTGAACATTCTTTTTAAACAAATAGTATGTCCTGGTACCTGGACTTGTTTGTACGTCTGCTCCATAATGTATTTAGAAGTAAAATGTAAAACAACTGAAAGAAATTTCATGGTCCCTTTAAAGCATGGAGCCAAATACTCCATTTTCTCTAAAAGACTGTAAAATGGGAAATGTCAGCTTGTATGAATGCATGGAAGTAGACATAATCAGCAGGTGACGGAAATTGATTGAATTAGACATGGGGAGCTCCAAATCAGTGATATTTTAATACGATCCTTGGATTTGAGTCCTGAGCCACCGTATTCTATTCAATATTTTGTCTGCTTTTTCAACTGACTATGTGAAAGTAGCTAAAGGACATTGTATGTGTTTTGTTTAATGGAGGTTTTACAGACCCCTTCAGAATCTCACCATAGCACCCATTTTAAAAAGCACACTTTTCTCTGAGTCTTGCTTTAATATTTTCACTGGAGGAGAAATACTCCTGTTGTGCCTTGTTAATGAAATGCCTTGCATCCCACAGAATTTTATTTTCCATTTTATCTATCTTGTTTGCCTCAAGCCCGTGATTCTCTCAGCTGTCAGGAAGTAAGAATTTTTCTTGTTACTAATCCACTAGTTTCATTTATCTGGTTACCTTTTGCTTTTCATTTTTTGTGTTTGAAGCAATGTCCCGTAAATCAGCTGTTCATCCTACAGTGGGTTTTTATAGAGCTTGCATCTGTTTCCAGTGTTACTGGCTTGACAGATGTCTATGGCTCATATTAAGATTAAATTAGCTTCCTGGGACAGTGTATGCCTCATACAACTGCTTTGTTTTTTTTCCATACTCTGCTGTGCCAGTACAAGCCTGTCTTTTACTAAAGAGAAATGCAATTTTCCAATTTCACATGTGTTAGTTTTACATTTTCAGCTAGACAAACATCCATCTGCTGGTTCTCACTGCCTTTAGATTTAAACAGGAAAAAAATGTTGACAATACAGCACATTTGCCAGATAGCTTATTGGCTTCATCAAAGCTTTGCCCACAAGATGGAGGTCCTGTCTCTTCGTGCTGAACATTGGTATTGGGTCTGCTACTGATGTCTATCTTCGTTTTACTGTTTTATAGATCACCACTCTGTCTTTTGTCTGCATCAGGTCATAATAATCAGTGATGCAGTCACCATACCATGGGATTGCGGTAGGGAAGACACAGAGTTCATTTTTTACTTATTTGTGTGCACATTTCCATTTAAGGGATGTTTATTCTATTAAAGAACACTATTGTCAGTCTGAAGTCGCTTCAGCAAGTCCAGCTGTACTCTTTTGCGAATGTCTATAATAAAGTCAGGCAGCTGAGTAATTTTGTAGAGGATTTAATCCTAACATTGTTTCCCTAAGGATGTGGCATATTTACCCCATTACAAAGCTGAAGAAGATGGTTTTGGAAATCTTTATGACAGTTTATAATATTCCTTCAGCAAACTGAAGGTAAAGAAAAAAGACATTTCTTTTCCAGGGCAAACCACAGACATGGTAAATCTAATGAAATGTCTAAAAATGCCATTATTTACTGCTCATGGTTTCTGTTTTACACAACTTGTTTTCTGTAATTTATTTTTAGACATTTAAAAATATGAGTATTTCTTGAGCTTCAGCTACTGGCATGTTCCTTAAAGATTTCCATAGCTACTTGTATACACAGGCTTCCTTTTAGCACAGATTGAGCTAGTGATACATTTATCTCTACATTCAACTATTAGCTATATCTTTGTCCAGTCTGTCTATTTAACAAAAAGCATATTACAGGAAACATAACTTTAAGATTAAATAACAAGACTGAAAAGAAACTAATTTTACTCCCACTCTCTACTTCCATCTTTTGAATGTGGTAGCTGGGACTCATTCTGTTAGACAGCCTATTAGGTTGGAGATGCAGTGTAATTTTCCTTCCCAATGTTCTTCTTGCAAATCCCATAATAAGGGACATGCCGTAATTTAGGAAGGTGTTACAATAGGAGCTGCCAGACTACATATGAGAGATTTGTTCGTCACTGGATAGCCTCTCAGCGCTGCTCTGTAATAGCTCAGGGGCCCTTGATTTAGGAAGGGCTCATGCTAACATGCAAAACAGTCAGGGGCTAACAGCATAAATGAAAACTGGCATAAATCTGCTTCAGCTTTGACAGTGAGACCTGTGATATGTTGCGGCACAGGGCAAAATGGGGTTCCACCCTTGGACTTGATCATGGGGAGTGGGAAGTCTCTATGACTGCTTATCCACCTTTCCAGGAGTGAAACTGAAAATCAACTGACACAGCTCTGACCCACTAACAGATTTCTCACTGATTTTCCTTGATTGATACCCACTGAATGATGTCTTTAGTAAAGACACATAATTGCAGAACTTGCAATAAATTGCAAATAACTTATGTCTCTTGTAAGAAACTTTCCCCCTGTGTGTGGCTCCAAGCTCTATATGACATATTGACAGCTCTCAAGTAATTTGTTTTCCAGCTCAGAACTTTTCTAGTCTCTGTCAGTGTAAATGTTTCTTTATATATGTATACACACATATATATATATACAAATTTGAATCATTCGGTCTGCACAGTATTGTATCTTATAACTAGTGGAGGAAAAATTCCACAACTGCAACTTTATAATACATCTGGCTCAGATATGACATGACAGATGTTCAGAATACACTTATTTGTTCGACATTTTAAGATGATTAAGCAGAATTTGGTTTAGATTCTAATACTTTAAATTAGCCATGGAGTTTACAGACTGCCCTAATTTTCAGTTTTGTAGCAAAGCTTCAAAGCAGAAATCCAGATAGGTTTTAAGGACTAGTAATTTATATGTTGATATTATTTTCTACAGTCTATTGAGCTAATAATATAAAATGTTAGACAAACTGCGGCATTATTTTCAGTAGGAATGAAGCAATAAAATAGATATTTTATCTGTGGCATATGGTTGGCATAACTTTTATTTCTATTTTATTTCTTTTGTGCATATATGCTGATATGTATCTAATTTTAAGACTGTTTCTCTGTATCTGAAAAAAATTAATTTGAATCATTGAATCACAGTATGCTTTGGGTTGGAAGAGACCTTAAAATCATCTACTTCCAACCCCCTGCCACGGGCAGAGACACCTTCCACTAAACCAGGTTTCTCAAAGTCCCGTCCAACCTGTCCTTGAACATGCCTTGCAGTCATGGGGCAGCCACAGCTTCTCTGTGCAACCTGTTCCACTGTCTCACCACCATCACAGTGAAGAATTTCTTCCTAATATCTAATCTAAATCTACCCTTTGCCAGTTTAAAGCCATTCCACCTTGTCCTGTCTCTACAAGCTCTTGTAAATATCCCTCTCCAGCTTTCTTGCAGGCCCCCCTTTGGGCACTGGAAGCTGCCCTAAGGTTTTCCCACAGCATTCCCTTCTCCAGCCTGAACTATCTTGACCCTCTCAGCCTGTCCTCTTATAGCTGGTGTTCCAGCCCTCTCATCATCTTCATGACCCTCCTCTGGACCCACTTGAGCAGGTCTGTGTCTTTCTTGTGTTGGGGGCCCCAGAGCTGAATGCAGTAGTCCAGATTGGCTCTCATGAGAGTGGAGTAGACAGGGAGAATCGCCTCCCTTTACCAGCTAGCCAGACTTCTTTTGATGCAGAACACAAATGTACTTGTATTCTTTTGAAATCATTATTTATTCTGTAAGGAAATAAACCTACTTCAGCCTTCTTCTCAAAGCAGCTCCAGTCATATCAGCTTGCTCAGTGCTTTGTCCAGTCAAAACTGAGTATTTCCAAGGAGTAAACCTCCTCAATGTCCCTCAGCAGCCTCTTCCAATATCTGTTCACTCTCATAGTAAAAGAGATTTTCTTTACATTTAAAAGAATTCCACAGATTGCAGCTTGTGTGTTTTGCCTGTTATCCAACCACTGTGTTACCTTTGAGAAGAATTTGATTCTGCCTTCTCTACGCCCTACCATTAAGCAATGGAAGACAGCAGTAAGTTACCTTTCTTTTGTTAAGGCTGAAGGCACCCAGGTATCCCAGCCTCTCATTGTACTATATGTGCTCCAGCCCCTCACCACCCTGGTCGCCCTTCACTGGACTTACTTCAGTCTGCCAGCCGCTTTTCTGTACTGGGGAGCCCCAGACCGTATGCAGCAGTCCATATGGGTGTTGGAAGTGCCAAATAAAAAAGAAGGACTTCTCCCCTTTACCTCCTGGCTGCAGTCCTGCTAAAACAGCCCAAGGGGAAGAACTTTGCTGCCAGGAAATATGACTGGCTCAGTTTACAACCATTTTGAACTTAAAATCTCAATAATCATACAAAAAAATACGTACTGCTTCTGTCTCTTAAGCAATCATAGTAAAATATCCAAAGAAAAATCCTCATATGAAATCACTGCTACTTGCATCACAGATGTGATGTGCGGGATCGCGCGGTGGCACCGTGTCACAGGGAAACACCTTTAGCCCTTGGTTCCATTTGGGAACATCTGTTTTCAAAACACATCCGAATCAGGGACATCCCTGCAGTGCCAGCATCAGAGCATGTAATACATGCAGTCTTTTTCAGCAGTCACCCTGTCATGGGATTGCAACGAAATACATTGCCTGGCGCTCTTGTCGGGAATGCAATCTGTACTCACAGAGCATGCTGCCAGGCAATAGCCATTTTATTGTTTACTTCATCCTTTTGCTAAATGCCCGATCTCAAATATTAAAAAATATATATGAAATTCGTAATATTCATAAAGATTACACTCTGTAGTAAGAGGACACTTATACATAATTTATAATGAGTTACTAAATCATTAATACTAGTTATAAATGCATAACATGGGCCGAGCTCTTAAAGTCTTCCTCTGGTTTCAGAGGCCTCAGCTTGAGCCGCACTCTTGACTTTTGTTGTGGGCCAAACCTAATTACTTGAACTGGAATTTGTTCATGATAATAGAATCATAGAATAGTTAGGGTTGGAAAGGACCTC
Organism: Lathamus discolor; assembly: GCF_037157495.1. Lineage (NCBI taxonomy): Eukaryota > Metazoa > Chordata > Aves > Psittaciformes > Psittacidae > Lathamus > Lathamus discolor. The sequence goes on along the minus strand of NC_088884.1, from coordinate 45,503,140 downwards.
AAGATCATCTAGTTCCAGCCCCCCTGCCATGGGCAGGGACACCTCACACTAAACCATCCCACACAAGGCTTCATCCAGCCTGGCCTTGAACACCGCCAGGGATGGAGTACTCACAACCTCCCTGGGCAACCCATTCCAGTGTCTCACCACCCTGACAGGAAAGAATTTCCTCCTTATATCCAATTTAAACTTCCCCTGTTTAAGTTTTAACCCGTTACCCCTTGTCCTGTCACTACAGCCCCTGACGAAGAGTCCTTCCCCAGTATCCCTATAGGCCCCCTTGAGGTACTGGAAGGCTGCTATGAGGTCCCCACGCAGCCTTCTCTTCTCCAGGCTGAACAGCCCCAACTTCCTCAGCCTGTCTTCATACGGGAGGTGCTCCAGTCCCCTGATCATCCTCGTGGCCCTCCTCTGCACTTGTTCCAGCAGTTCCATGTCCTTTTTATGTTGAGGACACCAGAACTGCACACAATACTGCAGGTGAGGTCTCACAAGAGCAGAGTAGAGGGGCAGGATCACTTCCTTCGACCTGTTGGTCACGCTCCTTTTGATGCAGCCCAGGATATGGTTGGCTTTCTGGGCTGCGAGCGCACACTGCCGGCTCATGTTCATTTTCTCATCGACCAGCACCCCCAAGTCCTTTTCTGCAGGGCCGCTCTGAATCTCTTCTTTGCCCAGTCTGTAGCTGTGCCTGGGATTGCTCCGACCCAGGTGTAGGACATTGCACTTGTCATGGTTGATACTCAGAAACTGTTACAGATGTGATACTGGCCATATGAGCTGTAGCTGCAAGCAAGCATTCCCTATATGCACCAACAAAGCTCAGGTGGATCTTTGATTTTTGTCAAACCATTCGGATTAGATTACTCAAAACAGATCCATGGAATGAGCTAAAGATCTTTACAAGCTTATCTGCAGAAGTCTATGATAAACAGGTAGTAAGGCTATTTTAATCTACAGGATTCTAAGCTCTGTAGAACTAACCGCTATTACCATCTAAAAGTCATTTAAATATTTATCATTTACTAACCCTCTGCAAAAGGCATATACTTACAAATTTACACTTAATTTAATTGTTGCTCTTGGCAGTAGGATCAGGCTAAAAAAATATGGTTCTGGTTTTACTTTAACTTAGTTGTTTTCCTCAAAAAAGGTTTTTGCTTATACATGTATAATTATGACATATCACTACACATACCCTTATAGGGTTTCAGATGAGCACTGTTTTTCAAGATGACTACAGCTTCTATTAGCATCTATATGTGATGTTATTGAACCTATTTGATTAAACTGATGAAAACACAGATATACAGATGCAAACAATAGGCTTTGCATAATAGCCATATACTCCAAAAAGAAATTTATTAATTGATGTAAAAATCAGTCTATTTAGCCTTATCAGCATAGCAGTTGCCTTTAAATAAAATCAACCCCGTTACTATTTTAAATCTATATCACAATATCAGGTTATGAAATTAATCTTTCACAGGTATGGTACTGGATCCCTGTGGATTTTTTTGAAATAAAGTACATAAAGTCATACTACGTTCTTTGCTTTCGGAGAACTAGCTGGGTGTTGGTATCTAGTAAGGGATGTCTTGTTTTATTAATACTGTTAAACATGTAGCCTTTTTCTATTTAGTGAACACTTTTGGTTATTCAAAACAGTAAATGACAATGACAGTTACTCTTCATAATGCATGAGTGAGTTAGCTGATGGAAGTTTGATTTTCTATTTCCAGATGAAGATGCACACCCCAATTTTGACCACCTAGTCTGAGACTTTTAGGGCCCTTTTTCTTCGTTCATTTCCAGGTAATTCTGGTCAGATAAAACTGTATATTCAATTATCTCAATGTTAACTGTGAATCTTTTTGAGTGCCTAAAATTCTATAGCTCTTAGTTAAAGGATAAATTTTAAATTGGCTTTACTCTTATTTCTCAAAGTAGCTTCATAACCCTCTCCATACGCAAGAATTATAAATAATATGTTCTGAACTACCTGTAGGGTTAGCCTAAAATTATGTGTAATGCATCAAATGGCTACAAATTACTAATTTTGGCCTATCAGGGGTGACATACCTTTTTTTTTTCAAAGGTAATTTAATTCATTTTTAGGTATGTATTTCTGTAAACACTGGAATATAGAACCAATATTTAAAAAAAAAACTGTTATGAGCATCAGCTGATGCTGTGAAAAAAAGCAGAATTTTAATAGCTTTTAGCTGTGCTTTAGATCATACTCTTTTTGACTCGTAATCATAGCAAACAAACTGCATATTTGTGTTCAGAAGTGCATTTATTTCACTAATTATCATCTTTGCCATTACAACAAAATTTTACTGATCTTCAGAAACTGAAAAGATTTTGTGCATCCACTATTATAATTAATTTTTGTTATTTGCCTGTTAAAAAAAAAATATCCCAGATTATATGTGTTCTGGAAGTCAGTGACTGGAAATAATTCATGAGTTATTTATGCTGGACAGGCAACTGAAAATCAGCTTTCATTGTGATGTGATGGCAAAAGCGATTAATGAGACATTTGGGTTTTGTTTTTTTCAGATCAGAAAGACCTTCTGTCATCTGTATACTTGAATATAGTGAAAAAATATCTAAATGAAAAGATAAGTAATAGCAGTCTCTTTCATCTAGCATGTGAAAATATCACAAGAGCTAGGGCATGAAACCTGAATTGACCTTAAATCACTGGAGCAACTATTAGCTATCATCAACCTCTGAAGCAAACTAATGGGGGAGTGATAAGTCCTTATGTCTTGTCTTCAAAAACTGTATCAGATGCCTTTCTACAGTGTGACCAAACATAATCATTAGGGTCAGTATAGGGTAAATGAGAGAAATGTATTTGTGTGTTGTAGAAGCCAGAATATGTTCTTTTCTTTCTTTAGTGGCATTCTGGAGACCAGTAACGAGTGGTGTCCCTCAGGGATCGGTGTTGGGACCGTCTTGTTCAACATCTTCGTCTCTGACATGGACAGTGGGATTGAGTGCGCCCTCAGCAAGTTTGCAGATGACACCAAGCTGTGTGCTTCAGTTGATATGCTGGAGGGAAGGGATGCCATCCAGAGGGACCTTGACACGCTTGTGAGGTGGGCTGATGCCAACCTCATGAAGTTCAACCATGACAAGTGCAAGGTCCTACACCTGGGTCAGAGCAAAGACTGGGCAAAGAAGAGATTCACAGCGGCCCTGCAGAAAAGGACTTGGGGGTGCTGGTCGATGAGAAAATGAACATGAGCCGGCAGTGTGCGCTCGCAGCCCAGAAAGCCAACGGTATCCTGGGCTGCATCAAAAGGAGCGTGAGCAGCAGGTCGAAAGGTGATCCTGCCCCTCTACTCTGCTCTTGTGAGACCTCACCTGCAGTATTGTGTGCAATTCTGGTGTCCTCAACATAAAAAGGACATGGAACTGCTGGAACAAGTGCAGAGGAGGGCCACGAGGATGATCAGGGGACTGGAGCACCTCCCGTATGAAGACAGGCTGAGGAAGTTGGGGCTGTTCAGCCTGGAGAAGAGAAGGCTGCGTGGGGACCTCATAGCAGCCTTCCAGTACCTCAAGGGGGCCTATAGGGATACTGGGGAAGGACTCTTCGTCAGGGGCTGTAGTGACAGGACAAGGGGTAACGGGTTAAAACTTAAACAGGGGAAGTTTAAATTGGATATAAGGAGGAAATTCTTTCCTGTCAGGGTGGTGAGACACTGGAATGGGTTGCCCAGGGAGGTTGTGAGTGCTCCATCCCTGGCGGTGTTCAAGGCCAGGTTGGATGAAGCCTTGTGTGGGATGGTTTAGTGTGAGGTGTCCCTGCCCATGGCAGGGGGGCTGGAACTAGATGATCTTGAGGTCCTTTCCAACCCTAACTATTCTATGATTCTATTTCTGGAAGGTCCTTAAGCCTTAAGCACAGACCAGATTTCCACAAATCATCTACTAGTCCTTTCTGGCCTCTCTAAATTTTGTAACTATATGAACATCCTTACAGATTTGAAACCATAAATATGTATTCAGGGTTTTTTTTTTCAGTGCTTCTTATGGTAGCTCAGTTACCTGCCAGCTTTTCAGTGCTAAAATGTGGTACTGGCCAAGGCTGGCACAGGCTGCAAATGACGAAGCATCAGCCAAAGTGGATGTCACCAGTCCAGCAATTTCAGGACCCGCTTGTAATGACCAGACCCAGATATCTGCAGACCCTACTCATGGCAAATCTGGAATAACAGAAGAGGGGAAAGGACGAATAGTTATAAGAAGCAACCTACATAAAGCAGGGTATTGTATTACTGCAGTACTTCAGTTAAGTAAAAGAAATTAATAAAAGGGAAAAGGCCCAAAGGAAATGGAAACTCAGTAATTGAGTAGATAGAAGGCAGTTATGGGGAGGGTAGGAAGGCAAACAAAATCTTAATTACCACAGAATGGGGAGAAAAGTGGGTCTCTATCATGAGGCATATTTGTAGCTAGGTTCCCTTTTAGAACAAGTTAATTTCACCCCAGAAAGAGAAAATTATATTGTGGCCAAAGAGCCACAGTGTGGGATGAAAAAAACAGGGGAGGCAAGGTAGACTAGAGAGATAAAAAAAGAGTGATGCAAGAGATACAAAAAAAGAAGTAAATGAAATAATGGAAAACAGAGAAGGATGAAATGAAACAAAGATGAAATTCAGAAATGGAAGAAGAAAAAGGGTGAAAGCAAAGATGGTGAGGAATAGAAAGAAAGGTAGGAAAATCTACCTACTTCTGAAGTTACCAATTTCTCTGTTTGCACTCACAGTTAATTGTAGATGACACAGGAAATATAGAAATAAGGATATATTAAGATGTTCAATATGGCAAAAGAGAAGTGAAATAAGTTAAAAGCAGCTGGTACAACTGGAAATACTTGCTTAAGGAAACATTCTGTTATCAACATACAGATCATAGTACTCTGAAAGTACTGTAAGGGATGACTGATGGAGAGATGCAAGGGACAGTGGCAATCAAACACAGATACAGTCCTCCTTCCACAACTGTATTGATGAATGACAATGAAACTGGCAAGGAGCAACCAACCAAGAAAAGAAAGGCGGGATTAAATATCAAGATCTCATCTTTATCACAGGAGGATTTAAAGTTTCAGATACTCATCCACCAGCATCATTCCTGTCCTCTTTGCAACGTATGGTTTTCTAAGTGATGAGAAAGGCTGCTATTAAAAATTAGACACCATTTTCCAAAACTGAACTTCTACCGTGTTTTAAAATATTCCATAGCCCTTTGCAGGAATTATCTTTACGCTACTGCGTGTGCTTCAGTGGCCGCAAACCTTCAAGACATTCATCACTTCTAAAGCAGAACAGAAGTTGGTTCTAGTCGGCAGCAATATGAACTCCGGCCTTTATTTAATATTCTGTAGGCATATTCTTAAAACGTCAGTGCATATTTTAAACACTTCACTGCACTTCTGTGCGTCACTTCATGTATTTAGTTTCTGTTCTGAAGTGCAAATATATGAGACACCACAGAAAAACTTTCAATTGCCATTGTACTGCCTCTGCGGTTTCTTTTGATTCATCATAATAGCTCATCATGGGAACTGCTTCTCTGTACATTTACATGCATTCTGTTCAGTGAAGGTTGTTTGGCAAGATGCATATATTCCAGCAAGGGAAAGAAATACTTTTCATTTTTTGCCCACAAGAGCAGGTGTAAACAAGCGCTGTAAGGAGAAATAAAGCAGTGTGTTGACAGCTGCTTCCTCTAAAGTTGTTACTCCAAAGCCGGATAACATGGCTGGTTTCACATATTGATTAAAAAAGAAACCCAACCCAAACCAAAACAACTACACATTTCAGTGTTTTTATTTTCCATCTAAAATCATTAAAAATCAACAAATACTTTTGAAAAAAAAACCAACCAGGTGAATAATACTGCTTTATAATGTTAGTTCCTTTCAATGCAGTGTCTAGATGACAATTACTCTTAAATAATTTCTGTGAAATTGAAACACTATTCAAATTCTTACGATTTTTTCAAATCAAAAGTATTACTGAAAAAGCAACTTCTTGCAATGCCTTGAGGTGTGTGAGTTTCTGTAGGAAAAACACTGAAGCTTGAACTAAGATCATGTAAGACAGATCTGCTTCTTTTTCCAAATACATATGTTTATTTTCTTGTGCTACAAGCAAACACTGATTTCAGTAGTACCTCAGGCATGTCATTCTAAAGGCTAAGTTGGACCAGAGGCATATACATTTTCAGGATATATGTTTTTCATTCTGTGATAAAATGCTGTATATTTTTTTCTGTAATACCGATTCTATTTACAGAATTTTAAGATCAGTTACGTATGAAACAGTGTTTACGCTTCAGATTTTTTTAAACCTCTCTGCAGTAAAGGTAAAGGTTTGCTTATTTTTATTTTTTGCCTTCCTTTTTGGTATACTAGAAGAGAATATTAATTTGTGAGTTACAGCTTGGGAATGCCATACATTTATTTTATTGGTAGGTGAAATTTAAGATGCAAATTTAGTGCTACTGTTGACTCCTTAGACTTTAATTTTTGTGGAAACTTACAGTTCTTAATCTATGTGTGGGTAGCAGCATGGCTCAGAAGATCAGGATCTGGACCGCAAGCACAATTTCTGGGTACAGTTTCTGGTTCAGTTAGTGACTTGCCATATGACTGCAGGCATTTGCTCTTCGTCTCAGTTTTTTTATAGATAAAGTAGAAATGACAACACTAAATTTCCTTTGCAAACTGCCTTGAAAACTAGAAAAGAAAAACTAAGAGGAATGATCATGAAAGATGTTACCTTGTAAATAATAAAAAAAAATAATTACAGAGGTAATTTTTTCTATGTTAGGTGAAAGCTAGCTAGTCCAGGTACAGAAATGCTGCTACAGTACAGAGCTCGGCATGAAATGCAAAACCCATCCAGGAACTAAGTAAATTTTCTGTTGGCTAATCTGCACAGAATTTGAGTCAGTACATCAATATGGAAAATAAGGATTGAAGTTGCTCCTGCATGTCTGGGTGAGCTGCAGCCCCACTTCTGATTGTAGATTATCTCTAAGTTAAATACACAAGACTTAATAGAAAAGTTAATGAAGAGTTGACAGTGTAAAATATTGCAAGACTCTTCAGAGTGAAATCCTGAATACCAGATAAATCTGTATATATTTAGAACATATTTAAATGCAAGCCTGGTTGGTCTCAGCTCCTGCATGTGAGATACCCACACTGACTCCTTCGCCATGTTCACTTGCGTGTTCTGTATCAAGATCTTCTAAATTCAAAACACAGTGCCCATCTCCCTCTCCCTGCATACATATGAGATACTGCTGTTTGCTCTCACCTGCCTCCCAACCGGTGGCCATGTTGTCATGGTGTAATAGAGCAGAAAAATAGCTTTACCACTGTCCTGCACAAAGGAATAAGCCTTATGCCAGTTTCACATTCCAGGAGAGTACATATAGCAGTTCCAGCCTACCGCCATGTCTTGCACCCTTTTTATGACTTTGTCAGAGTTCAGACATACATGAGGTTTCTTACACAGTAAAACTATGTTATATATATATATATAGCATACTATATTTGTTCAATAGAGTGTGCTCAGAACTGGAGCTTTAAAGACAGGGTTTTTTTTAACAGTACTTGATAGGCCTTCAAATAAGAGCAAGCATAAATCTAAAGAAAGTCTTGGCCTCGTTTTCAAGCAACTGAATACAGGATTCAGCCACAGCTACCCAGATGTAAAACGCACAGCATAAAAGAGCTTAAAATTGTCAAGTAGTTCCTGAATAAATGAGTGGCTGTGCATGAAGTGATTGGAAATGGATAATATTAGCATATAATCTTTGCCAGCGTATGGCACTGAATATATGGTTATTACTAGAGCTCTGTAGTATCATTTCAGTCAAGAATTTCTCTAAAGCATTTCTACTTGGCTTTGTGATATAACAACTTGTGGTCAATCAACGGAAAAGGAATTATGTAATCAAGAAAAATTAAGATCTAAGCATAAACAAGTATCTGCGGTGTGTCATGATACAGGTTACACAGTAGTACAAGTGAAGCAGTACAAGTGAAGCAGAGATGATGCAGAACAGATTACACTGCAAAATTTTCTGCCAGTTCACACGGCCCTTTTTTGTTTCAGCTTCCCAGGGGTCTAGTTTCACATGTGAACGCAGTCAGGCAAGGCACTGACTAGAAAGCATGATAACTGTCACATTGCAAAAACCTCTTTTTATGCATAAATATCTCTTCTGTGCAATACAAATATACTGCAGAGAGCATTTCTCTGTATCTGTCTCATTGACTCAATTTTCAAATTTCATCTGAAAAATTTATCTCCTCTTTGCCTTTTCTATGCTTATGGTTTTTTTTTGCTTTTTCCCTGCTATTTATTTCTAGAAACCATTTAGAGATCTGAAAGCCGTTATATAAAATTAAACTGTATTCAGTGAGACCCATCCAGCAAAACAAATAATGAATGCCTAAGCCCACAGTACATTAGAACTCCTTTCATAAATTTTTTGGATTAGTAGAATCTGACATTGGAGTCTTTTTTTAACACCTCTTCAGCTGCCTTTCAATGTTTTCTCCTTTCATCTTGTCCTCTGCCTTCTGCTGTCCCTGTAGCACTGTAAGAGAAGATCAGCTGTATGTGGAGAACTGGCATCACCAGTCTGGGGTAAGCAGTGGTAGAACTAACGTGGGATCTCTGCAAGCCCAGTTCAGCAGCAGCGGCAAAGCCTGCTGTCTTCAGCAAGGCAATGCCTCATTGTGCTCAATGCAGTGTCTTCCCAGCAAGGGCTGGAACGAAATGAAAGAGAGGAAACCAGTGATACCGCCTTAGAGCTGAAATGTAACATTAGCTCTCTTCTGCAACACAGAATGGTATGATGAAAATCTGCCTGAGAACAATGACACTGGATCTTTAAAAAAATTTTCTTTTAGAGATTAGCCTCTGTTTTTTAAGTTTTTTTTTTTTTTAAACAAGCCTTTGTTGAATGCAAAGGATGAACAGGTTTCCCCTTTGCTCTTATTCGTCAAATTTCTTATTGGACTATCTCTTCTGAACTCTATTTTCCAAAATCAATGAGTCCCACAGTCCATATAATCCCTGAGACACAGGGAACCCTAATCATGGACCTGACCCTCCCTCAGCCCAGCCCATGGTAAGACTTCTGCTGACCTGGAGATTTGTGTGCTCACAAGTCCAGCTTCAGCCAGTGGAGGACTTTTCAGTGGAGAAGCCAGTTGTCCTGGATTTACCAGTAGCCATTTTGCTCCTTCTTTGTAACTGGTGCAAGCTCTGTGTTTTGACTTCCAGCTTGGACAGAGAGCTGACAACACCGATTGCTTTTAATTGTTGTTAAGTAATGTTTATTCTGGCCAAGGACTCTGTGAGTCTCATGCTCTGCTGGGGACGAGGGGAGGCTGGGAGGAAGCAGAGACAGGACACCTGACCCAAACTAGCCAAAGAGGTATTCCATACCACAGCACGTCATAACCAGGGAGGTAACTGGGAGTTACCCGGAAGGACACACTCTCTCTTTGGGGGGGTCAAACTCGTTCGGTGGTGGTATCGTATTCTCTTCTCTTGTTATTTTCTCTTATCAATATTATCACTGGTGGTAGCAGTAGTGATTTGTGTTACACCTTAGTTACTGGGCTGTTCTTATCTCAACCCGTGGGAGCTACATTCTCTTGATTCTCCTCCCCATCCCTCCAGGAGCAGGAAGGGTTGGGGGGGGGGGGAGGGGGCGGGGAAAGAAAGAAAGAGGGAGAAAGAGAAAATGGGGGGGGGGGGGGGGAGTGAGTGAACGAGCTTTTGTGGTTGGGTTTAAACCACGACATCAGTGAGAGTAGAAACAGCCTCTATGGGGTAAATTCAATTCCTACTGATGTCAGTGAGCAATGACTTTGATGGCTGCTGCAGAGTGGTTTGATATCATGACATTAAACAGGCAGAAAGCTGCTGTAGGAGCATTAGGATACACAACACAAACTCTGTATCTTCTGTAGTCTGTGACTTCTGAAGCATGATGAGGTATTTCACAATTAATATCTAATATTCAAAAGAGCAGAGGTGTCATGGTTTAAGCCCAGCCAGCAACCCAGAAACACAGAACCAGAACAATCCAGAACCAGCCCAGAACTCCCCCTCACCTTCTTCCCCCCGCTCCTGGAGGGATGGGGAGGAGAACCAAAAGGATGTAACTCCCACAGGTTGAGATAAATACAGTCTAGTAACTAAGGTATAACACAAACCACTGCTGCTACCACCAATAATAATAATGATCAGGGAAATAACAAGGGAAGAGAATAGAACCGCTCACCACCCGTCGACCGATACCCAACCTGACCTGGTAGCCCTTCTGGGTAACTGCCTGCAGTTTATATGTTGGGCATGACGTGCTGTGGTATGGAATACCTCCTTGGTTAGTTTGGGTCAGGTGTCCTCTCTCTGTTTCCTCCTGGCTTCCCCTCCTCCCTGGCAGAGCATGAGACTCAGAAAAGTCCTTGGTCAGAATAAACATTACTTAACAACAATTAAAAACAATTGGTGTTATCAGCGTTGCTCTCAGGCTGAGAGTGAAAACCACAGCACTGCACCAGCTACTAAGAAGGAGGAAAATGACTGCTACTGCTGAACAAAGGGCAAGAGGGTAGCATTTATTTACAAAAAGAGAGAACGGGAACTGAAGCAAATTATTAGAGGCACTGGGAAACTATACAACCACTTGTATAATATAGGTAAAAGAACTTTCTTATTGCTGTCATCCTGTCATGTGGACTAAGCTGATGATGAGCTTTTAGTGCTTTACTCTAGAAAATTGTAGTTACTGTTCCAGTACATTGAAATCAAACTATTTGTGGGATGCAAGATATTTCACATTAAAAATATTTCTTCTGAAATAACTCAAAATATTGATATGTCTACATAATTCTGAACTAATTAAGGAAGAAATGAAGTTCCTAATTTCAATGGCTGACATTTGACTGTTATTCTCTATCTAAAATTGGTGAACGTTATACAGCATTTTAACCTTCTCATTTTGAGCTTGCAGATTCTTTTGTAAATAACTGAAGTAGAATTAAAGATAATTCTTTATTTTTAGGACACAGTTAAAACCTGTTCTTTGTAGTAGTATTCTACAAGAATATTCTTCAATACTGCTTTGGTACTTCTGTATACTATTCCTATGACACAGTTGGGAAAAGAGGTAGCTGAAAAACCAAAAAGACCAAGGAAAGCAGAAGCAGAACTGAAGGACTATAGAGTGACTTTTCCCCAAACGTGTTTAAAAATAACATTAGGTTTGCCACCCTTTATTCCTCGTATATGAAGAAATGTTTCAGTTAGAAGTTACACAGGGCCTCTGATTTACCAAGTACACTATTAGTAATTCAGCTTTTCTCCTTGAGCACTCTTAAAACTTTTGGGTGAATATTGTTTGATCTGAAGATTTCTTAGTGTTCCTTGTGGTACAGTTTTCACAGCCACATCAAGAGACAGCTAAATTACAGACATTTTTATTGACCCCTTCCTCACAAAAGAAAGGGTCAGGTCACAGGAACCTTCCACTTTCTTCAGCAGTGAACACTGATCAGTACTTCTCTATTTCAGTTCCCTTGAATGGCTTTGTCCTCCATGTGCCTTCCTTTTATACACCCTGATCACCAGTTTGCCATTCGAACTCTCTGGAAGGTTTTGTTCTCCTGCTGCTCTTGAAGAAGGGTTTAATATTAATTTTGATTCTTTTATTCTTCGTTCTTCACTTGTTCTTCTTATTGTATTTTCAAATCTACTTTGCCAGAATTAAAAAAAAAAAAAAAAATTACAATTTTTTCAAGTATTTTCCTCATTTGGATATGCCATCAGCTTTCACCTTATTCAAGACATTAATAAGCATATGTACTGTTTCTGTGCTTACAGTAAGGCATTTTCTTCTCACTGTTTGTAAATATTTAACTGCTTGAATTGCCCTTTTGGCAACTTTCTTTTTAACAATTTCTCTCATTTTCACCAGTTTCCTTTTTTTGAAGCTCAATACTCCAGTTCAATGGACTGTTGGCCTTTATTATTACAATAGGTATTTCCAATTCCTAGTTCCTAATTGTCTTGAGAACTTTGAAACAGAGCTTGTGAATTTCCCATTGTGGGCTCCCTAATCAGCTGTATCTCTATTTCTTGCAGGAGATACTGTGCCACTGATAGTATCTAAAAACCCTCTGCTTCACATCCGGATGTGACATTTGTCTAGTCTGTCTGTGGCAATTAAAGTCTCTTGTTACAGTTGCATTTCCCGGTTCTATATCTCTTTCAGCATACCCCAGTCAATGTTGGTCTCCTATTTGAGTCACTGGTAACATAGATCCAATACTTGGTTCTTGTTGTTAGAATATAGCACCTATTGAAACACCAATTAATATGTAACCTTCTCTCTGGGTCACTTTCAGTGGAATTTTATCTTGCATAGGGAGAAGCAGGAAATACACAAATTAAGAGTAAGCAATTGTTTATTAGCTATTGCACACAACAGGGAAACAAAGCCTAATGAGCTACTAGGTTAAGCATTGATATGTTCACTCCCACTTCACTGAAGGAGCAGTAGAGCTTTCCCTGGCCAGACTATTGTCAGTCAGAACGAAAGGGTTATCCACAGTTGCTCTTTGGTCCTTGGACTACACTTCCATGCTGTCTTGTTGCTGTCTTCAGAGTCTCTGTTTCCAATACCCTCTTTGTTTTAATTTCTTTATCTTGCATGGTTTAGCTCATATACTTTTTTTTTTACCTTAACAAGAACTTTCTTAGCAGGACAGAGCCAAATCAGAGCCATGTTGTGCCAGACCAGGCCCTAGATTGCAGACAGCTGAGCCCTAGGGCTGAGAGGCGTTCTCATAGGCTCCCAGTAGCTCACTGAGGTGTTTGGTTTGTTAACTTCATTTAAGATTTTAATATACAAGCCACCTCTATGACCAGTGGAATTTATTCTACCTTTTTTGCATATTTTGTATTTTTAGCATTGCAATGGCCCACAAACCATTTTAAAAACCTAGTAAAACAGTGCCTTAATTTAAGGGTAGATTTCTTCTAGTTCTGTCACCTGAGTCCTTAGTTTGCTGGCATTGAAGCAGAAACAAATGCTGCTGCTCTGGTTCCCTTGTGTGAGTTCCAGTCTGAATGGCACTGTATGTATTCGATTACGTGTATAACAATATGCTAAGCAGCCATGATCTCAAAATTGAAAATTTGGTGCTTTTCTGACCAAGGTGAAATTGAACTTGAAAAAAACCCATTGAATTTCATTGAAAGTGTTTCATTTAAGTGTTTTTGCATAGGAAACATGCTTCACTTCTGTATGTTCAAATGCTGCATTTTGCATCTTTTTCACTCTTAGCCCTACAGTCTGGGGCACTGAAGACAGCACTAACATTTTTGTGAGGGTTTGTGTGGCTGACTGTGTTGTAGGGCAATTGAGAGGTTGCACAGCTGTGTAGGAGCAGAGCAGACTGCTGGGAAGAGCTAATACAAGTCCTGTTGAGGGCACTGCCTTGTCATCACCTTTGGCACCCAGCTTGCCATCCCCTGTGGAGAATCCCTCTCCAGCTGCCCTGACAGGCAGGGACACAGAACCATGGTCTACTTATCCAGTCCCAGAACAAATGGAAGAAAACCCCCGACATAGCTTCCTAAACCCTGTTTTTCCAGCAGCCTGGTCTGTGACTGCACTATATAGCAAAACAGACCATGAGCACAGGCAGCCAAACCTTCCGGGTGGGAGGGGAGGATGTAGGGGGAAAGGGATGGAAGACAGGAAAGACTGCAGAGCCCATTAGTGCAATCGACCCTGATATCTAGTACTGTTTGTTTTCATTTCCTTCTTTCTTCAGTCTTTTCTGGTGATGTTGCATCCTCAGACATGCTCAATTTAAATTCATAAAACATTACACTTCCAGCTGCCTTTCCAACGTCTTTCCTTGATTTGTCTTTTATCACTCCAGCCACCTCATCTGTGTATCATGTTTATGGATATGGCTGGGAGGAAGGACATCAATCTTCTGTTTGCTACGTATTTGCCAACAGCTCAATCACATTTGTCTTATTTATAAAATCAGCCTGCTCCTCAATGTTTTCCCTTTTCTATTCCATTTCTAATGTCCTATCTTTCTCCCTCAGAATATATTTTTTTTTCTCTCACTGTAATCGTCACTAGCCAAGGGACCACATGCTGATTACTTTTGAATAGGGGATGTGTCTGTTGGATCCTTCTCTGGCATGACCTGCCCTTCCTCTCCCAACACAGAAATCTAGTTTGCTCTTTGACTCCCTATCAAATGTAATAAAATCAAGGCTTTCATCCTTCATTTTCATATTACTGCACAATCACCTCTGCCTCCAAATCAACTTTCAATTTTTTGTGGGTTTTTTTTTTTTACATTTCCTTCTTCACCTCATCTTGCAGCTGGCTTCCCTTTGCTTCACTTCCCTTCTGTGTTTTCCATTGCACCTGCTGTGGGATCCTCCATTTTCCTTCAGCTTTCACAAGTAATACACCAGACACCATTCATGGTGGGCTGGGACAGTAAATACCCAGTTATGAATCTTCATTCAGTGCCCAGTCACAGGCTGTCACCACCACGGTCACTTGAAGCCTGTCTTGAGCACCAGTTTCTCTATGTGCTCATAGGCTTACAGCCATCAGCTGGTGGTTTGCCCTCATTTTTCTTCTCTGCTCTTAGAACTTGGCTGCTTGATAGCTGACAGGATTACCCAAAACTCACATGTTAATGCTACTGTCAACCAAGCCCAAGCCCACGCTAGCTGCCACATTAACTTAATTCACTACAGACTTGGAGAAATCTCTCCATCCTTAGCTCTTGCATCTTTGAAAATGTCAGTTTCTTTTGTTTTAATTAGTTTAGGACACTTTAATCAAATTTTTATTAAGAATTTTTACTTAAAAGTACTCCTTATATATAGACACATATAACTGTATACTCATCTGTATACACACCCACACATATATAAAACCAAAGCTGTGTGTAACTACCCTTTATACACAAAGAGCCAGCAAAAAAAAGTAGGGAATAATACCAAAAGCAGTTGCCACTCCATTCCCATGAAGTTGCTCAAGAAGTGAGTTATTAGAGTGTAAAACATCACAGCTACAGAAAAACAATGTCTTATATTTTAATTTCAGTAATTTGTAGTAAGTATACTTTTTTCCTTTGTGTGACTGTGGGATTGATACCAAATCATTTATTGGCCATGTGCTAACAATCATCTTGCTGTCCTTGTCAAATTTTGTAATGAATTTTTCTCAGTTCAGCACTTGGTTTTTGGTAATGGGAAGCCTGCCAAGTTCTGAAATTTGATTTAAAGCTTTTAGCTAATTGTACTTCTTTCCTATTAGTTTCATTTAACAAATTTGTTGCAGTGAAACTGCAGTTTATGACCTTGTGATTCTTCTAAAACAGAATAAATTGCTACAAAAATTTCACAGTAGGGGAAGCAACAATTGTAGCAGCAAAGTTCACACCCCTCAAAATATTAAATCAGGATCCCATTTTCTGGGTAGCAAATGCAGTCCCTTATTAAAAATAAAATATATAAGCTGCTGAGATTGTGCCCACATTTCTATTGAAATTAAATTTCAGAGGAACTTTAACACAAGAATTTTTTTGAAGTTCTGATGGTTCTAGGTGATAATGAAATTCATTTTATACAACATGACGATATTGGCACATCACCCTTGCTTGGACCAATACTATTTCCTGCTTTATTTATGCTGATAAATGACTTGCTTCAACATAATAATCTACAGCAGAAAGGGTGACCTCAAAGCTAAGAAATCAAGGGGAAGTAGGAATAGAAATACAGGTCAGGATCAGCTTATTTCCTTGGGGACTACTGGGACCATTGTGCAAAATTTTGCGAAGATGCAGAGGATTTTACACTGCACGTACAGCAAGTTTGACATTGCTGGAATGTAATTTCTGGACCTGAGGAAACTTCAGTGTGATGGGCACATCAGTGGAATGGGTTAAGCTGGCCATTGGAATTGATTCTTATAGCCCACTCTAAGCCAAGTCTTTATTATTTATGGGTAGTTTCTGCTGCTGCTGCTGCACTATTCTGTACACTTCCTAAATCATACTGTCATCATATTAGCCTCAGCTTCTAACAACTGTGATTATAATCTGAATTTAAACGAACTTTGCTCATTTTCTGCTCAGCGTATTTCCAAATATTTACTTGGTAATTGTTCAACATTGCGCTTAGAATTCTTTTTTAACAAATATGTTTTACTTAATTTTATTAGTGTCCCTGGGAAATGTTTACAAGGAAAGGTAACTAAGTAAACGTAATTAAGCCATTGATAGACTCCTTGTTAGTTAATTTTTTTTCAGTGAAAGAGAATTGAAAATGTTGGGGTTGTTTTACCCAACTCTTATGGTAAAGCCTAAAGAGCAGCTAACCACTCAGATACTTTTCCAAATGAAAGACCAGGAATGGCAAGGGTTCATTCATTTCATGCCTGAAACTGATGAAAGGAAACCTGCAGAGAGCTCCTTTTCCAATGCTTTTCAAGGTGAGGGGAAAAAAAAAAAAAAAGAACAATTCTGTTTCAAACAAATATGTTGAATGATAGATGGAATCCCAAAGCTTGTATGTCTGTTCTACAGTTGCCTAATATCGCTTGCTGTAATGCAAAAAGGATCTATGTAATTTAATACATAACAAACTTGTGCCAATCTTTCCATCACTTACTTCAATTGACAGCATGGTTTCACATATTCAGCTTTTCATATTTGTCTCAAAATTGGACTGTTGATTTTGCTGTATCCCTCTATACATTCCACTCACTAGATTTTAAACCAGTGGGAATGTGACTTATGTGTTAAACACTTCCCATTGTTACTGTCACACACAACACCGCATTTGAGGACTTCTCTGTCAGGTTCCTGACTTCTTGCTTTCAGTCCTGTGTTTGCAAACCACCCACACCAGGCAGAAAACATGTCAGAGACATCCAGCTTAAAAAGGAAGGGCCTATCTTACAGAAACATGTTTCAGGCAGAACTTAGCTGTTATGGACAATAATAAACTATCTCAACTGCAGTGTTCCTTTACCAGTTTAAATTATATCTGCCTGCTCTTACCTATAACTTCCTGGGCCATATGAGAAGTATGAAATATGCTTAGACTCAGAAGGACTACATGAGTCCAGAATTATGTAATTTGCACCTTTTCTGGTCCTTCTTCAAAAATTGTGCTGTTGGGTTGTCATCTATATATTGCTGAATTCTGCAGGTTCTCATTTCATTGATTTCTTTTAGTCTCTTTTTAGAACAGATTTTTTGGTCCCTATTAGATTAATTACAAGTTTTAACTGAATATGCACTTAAATCACAGTAAGTTCTACTGAATGCAAATGATTGAACAGGAACTTAAATAATTTACAGCAGGAAGCAGCAGTTGCAAGGAAACTGCGTGTCTTTAATAAGCAAAGAAAGTACCATGAAAAATTGGACCTGGAGTGTGATAGCACTGTTTACTTTTGTTTTGCAAATATTTTGCAGACATTTCATCTGAGGTGTTTGATATTCTCCAACTAAACCAAATATGTGTTTAAACCCCACATACCTTCATAGTCAAAAATAACTATGGCTGCTGCTATAAAGTAAGACTTAATGAACAGTTTCAGTCACTTCATTAAATGGCGAGTTGTCAGATTAGGAGAAACAGTTGGCACATTTATACAAAGGGAGAAAACAAACCATTAAAAGCCATACTTATCCATTAGTTTTTACCGCTGCCTATTCTGGCATTGTTTTTAGCATACACATGCATGTTTGATTTCAGTCATTCCTTTGGCTAACAGAGCCTCTTTCCTCAAGCAGGTAAAACAAGCTGTATTACAACAACCACTATCCACAAAATGGGAACAATTCTGGTATCAAATCAAAAGTTAATGCACAATTATTATGCTGTCTTTCATATAAGTATTCTTCAGGCTAGAAGTTAAGAATAACGGATTTATCTGCGTTTGACTGTTTTGTTCAAGTTTTGGTATAACTTCTCAAGTGATTGAATTAGTCCTGGAGTTTACTAAAGGTGAAGAGGTTAGAGGCCCTGTCCCAGAATGTTTCACTGTTCTCAGGTCTGTCAAGAGATGATGATACATAGCAGACAATTATCTATTTGCATACTCACATCGTGTCTGATTTATTGTCCTGGCAGATACAGGCCAATGCAATGCTCGTTCCTGTTCCCAATTAGTGCCAAAGGCAAAGGTGAAAGATTTTGACTTTAAAAGGGGAAAGAGGAGATTGGTTATAACAGCTACAGTTGTCAGCCAGAAGAGGAAACTGGTACAGAAAAAAAAAATGAAACCCTGGCTATTCTTGTTAAAAAGAAAATGGAAAGTTAGTTGAATGAGGGGAAATAAGATCTTTTTAATACGTCTACTGTAAGTTGATTGAACACAGTGAATAATGATGATGATGTGAATGGATTTGTCTGCCTGTCTTCCCCTCTGCCTTTTTCTATACCTCTGTGATAATGTAGTAGGGTTTGAATGCTGTAAAGAGGTGCTTGTATTTTAATTTTACTAGCTTTGCTCAAGTTAGGTAGTTTTAAGGAATTAGATTACCTCAAAAAATTATTTATTCAAGGTACGATAAAATTGCCTTGGAGAAATTCTCAGTTGTAAGGTTGGGTATATTAATTCTGACAATAAAAATAGCATTTCTCTCCAAAAACAAGTATTTTTAACGACTAGATTTAAACGCTGAAGTAAAACTGTAAACTAGCCACAAACCATTTTTCTGTCTGTATATAAAATATTTTCCTTTGGTTAACTTTGAAGCATTTCTACTTGCAACAAACTTTAAAACAATGGAACATTGACTGTCCAGGGGACAACCCTTTGTTTGCAGATCAGGATCAAAGTTAGTGTCCTTAACTTCCCATCTGTTCAGTGAGGGAATCCACAGTTACCTATCTCCTTCTTGAGAAGAAAGCAAATTATCCCTTCATATTTAACAGTATTAGCAGACATCTTGTAAGTGTAGTTCATCTAAATGCATTGCTCAGAAAAACTTGTCTTTTAAACCAGAAGCATATGTGTCACCATAGTTTGGAATGAACCCATTCTCACTTTAGTTTTTATATTGAACTGCTTGTCACACACCAGCTGAAGAAGGTGATATTTTTTTCTCTATATATTGGTTTATTTAGGATTTTGGCTTTGAAACAATCAATCACATAATTTCAGTAGTTTTGGGTAATCTATGTCAGAACTGAAATTTCAAGATTTTAGGCTTTGAATCAGCTCAAATTTACATGTGCATCCAGGACGAGTATGTATGTTACGTAGCAACAAATTTTTTAACAGATTTGCAGAACTAACCTACTAGTAAAGAACTAAAGGTGTGGTGCTGGTGCTTGCAATTCTGTTGCCATCTCATATAAACTATGTACATTTCAGAAGAGTATAATATGGATTTTTGAAAGTTCTGATAACCTATGATTTTGAGAGCAATGAACAGAAGTAGCCTCTAATGGGCATATATAACAAGGCATACAAAAGAAGCACTTATTTTTCAAGCACACTTTAAAAATAAACCACCTTCAACTCCAGTTTCTGCTGCAAAATAGATCTTCATATTGTCACCTATGATTTAAGTATGGCTATATAAATACACACTGCTGAAACAAACAGGCAGACAAAGAGTAGGGGCTTGGGATTCTGTTGCTCCCATGATGACGGTCCTCTCAAAACAGTGAAGTTGTGATCTATGAAAACAGCTCCCAAATGAAACAGTAATGTAAGCAATAACAAGGCATTGTATCTTGAATAAATAATCATAATCTTTTCTAGTTCACTAACAGCTTTTTCAAAATGAATAGGTTCAAATCTCCCAGGAGAATGGTATTTTGTAAACACTGGATGTATGAGGTTCCATGTGTGGAATACCCTATGAAATTATTTACTTTTAACTGCCTGACTAGTCAGAGATTATTTAAATTAGACAAAACAAACTGATGACAGATTCATAATTTTTTAGATTAAAAAACACATATAGTCCTTCATTCTTTACACTCATAAATTTCACTGGGATTGTACATTGCTTCTACAGCACTTCATTCAGTCAATTACCTGATCATAATCGCGCATATTTTGTGGAGCACTGGTACAACTCAGAGAGAAAATGTGAGCATCTTGAATGGCAACAGCATTACCAGAAACCCTTCTCTGTTATTTCCTAATTTAAAGATTTTTTTGCTCGGTTCTTTTCTTCTGTGCAGGACGTTGACTACTTTAGCTGTTACCTTGGCAACTGTTTGGTCATTTCTATTGCAAACATTTTACATTGTTTTTTGAGCTTTTTGAGAAGAAAAGTGATATACTAAATAATAATATACAATTCTTTTTTCTATTTAGCCTTTCTATTTCTGCAGTCCATTACTATTTCATGAAAGAAAGCCTTGGGGACCCTACCAGAGCTTGATTTCTGGTAGATAGAAAGGAAGGGGGTGGAGGAAAAGAATAAGTGCATGTGCAGATGCATTTCTGTGACAGTAACAAATTGTGAAGGAAAAATGCTGAATGCATGCAGCTTTGAAGCTCTTGGAATAAAGGAACATCAGCATTTGAAAGCTCTTTAAAACAATTAAAAATTAAAATAATTGAAAAATAGTATTAAAACTCAGGGAGAAGAAAGCTTCTATATCAGGGTAAAGGCTGTTGCTTACTGTGGACTCTAGCCTGATACAGAAATATCACACTATTTCAGCCACGGAAGAGTCCTACCTCTGCATTTGCAGTTCTGCTCAGCTTTTAGGCGAGATGACAGAGCCAGTGATTGTCACTATGCTACTATAGCTAGGCAATTCCCAACATCTTCTTTGTTCAAAGACAATAGGAGTCCCTCAACCACATGCTGCTCTTAGCAGTGTAGACACAACCATAGACTATGACACAAACAACAGTCAAAACTTCCAAACAAGATTTCCAGTAATGTACATTTCCAAACTAAAAGACTTCTATAATCAAACTCATAATTATGTATGAACCTCATATAACAGTATTTTGCTGTTTGGCATATGCTTAGTAATGCACAATTTTAGTAATCTTTTCTCACCCAGCACAGTAGAGAAAGAAACACTAGTTTCTGTTTCTTATCAGGGCACAGCTGCTGAGCTGGTATTCCTGCATAAAGATACCTCAGATAATTGAAACGCTCAAAACACCTTGAAAAAAAGAAGAGGTGACCATTTATGTCTATGAAGGTCATATGCATTCTTTCCCTAGGGTACAGAAGACCTGAAATCTGAATTAGTATAAATTGTATGTGTTTAAACTGAAGATCAATTATGAAAAACAAAAGAAAAAAGAAAAAAGAAACAAAAGTTTATGAAAAGAAAAAAAAATGGAAGAAATGCAAAGACGAATTTGGAAGGAAACAAAATGAAATAAATTGTTAACAGTAGGAAAGAACAGTAGCAAAGAAAGTGAGGAAACGAATGATAGTGAAATACTGCATCAATTCCCATTTCTAAGTAGTGGTTTCATACCAATAACGGTGTCTATAAAGAATAAACAAAGAAAAAGACCCTCACTATAGTGATAACAAAAGAACAAAAAGTATAATAAAATATTTCCAAGAACCATTTGTAGATTAGCATTAAAGAAACTACTAAGTTATAACGGACATTAAACATTCACAATTACATAGAACATTTTCTCACACCACAATAAAATGACACTTGTAGAAATAGACTGAAGCCAAGGAAATCTGTTGGCAAATCTAAGTCAGTGAGAAATTTGTGGTGATGAATTTATCACTAAGATATTTAATCTTTTTAACAAAATACGGGACTAATAAAAGTGCTCCAAAAGATGCCATTATGAACTAAGTATCAAAGGAGAGTGATTTAAATTACTCCAATAGTTAGTGAGGTATTTTATTTCTTTTGGTGATAACCAGTTTACCATAGGCCCACATTAACCAGCAAAAAAAGACAACTGGCTAAAGAAGCTTGGGATTTTTAAATGAAAAGGTCCCACATTCACCAGATTTTCAATATAAGCATAGATACCACAAAGGCTGACAGAAAAAAAGCACCACCTTTTAATATGCAATTTTTAGATTTTAATGAAGTCTTTGGCATTCCATACCACAATTCACTCTCAAACATCTTGAAGTTTAAGGTCTACCAACAGAAATAATCAGCTTTGAAAAGATTTCACATGAAGACTTAGGTCAAACTGCACAAGTCTATAGTAACAGAAGACAATGTCAGTGAAAATTTATTCTTTTACATCTGCTTGCATTGCCCTTGATTTCAGCATCATAAAAAGCAGAGACTCATAGAACACAGGCAACACCTGATTTAAAAACAATTTTTAGATTCATGTTTTCTAAATGAAATTGTTCCTTGAAGAACTGGAATTTAAAAGGAAATCTTTAAGAAGAAATCTTTAAGGGGAAATTGTATGTATTTGTTCTTTTAAAAAGCAGCAAGACCTCATGTCATGCTAGCAGAGAATATTTTCTTCCAGAATTGCACAAACAGCACTAATAATTAGTTACAAAAAAACCCCAGTTTTCAGTCCAGGTATTATGGTAGAAGGCAAAAGGATATGAGGCACTGGACCATTCATTTTCTTCATTGGTAATGTGAATTGCCATAACAGCCAAAGAAAAATAATGCCTGAATTGCCAAAGCAGCAGTTACAGTTGATCATCAGAAACGTGCAACCTAAAAAACCAGAATCTATGAACTTCAATGCAATTACTTTAAATTAAAAACTGAAGATATTCGAAAATATAGGTAGACCAGAAAACACTATATAGTTAATGCAGGGTGTTTAAAAGTTACAAATTTTCAGCAAAATAATACCTTTTCCTCTAATTTTTTCTGGTTAGAATTAACTAGGCATATCTTAAAAGCAAATCATGAGAATCTCTAAGGCAGAAATGTGCTGTACATGGAGGACACAGAAGACAACCTACACAGTTTGGTTCAGAAGACTGCAAAGATTGCCCTAGGATAGACAATGATGGTGGAGCCTGCTTTATGTTCTGTGTCTCGTTAGATGACACAGAAAAAAATCACAGTCCACATAAAACAAGTTACATGATCATCAGGTTAGCTGACTACAGCACTCACACTGAATCTGCAGTGTGGTTCTTCATGCAGACAAATTCAGAATTTACTATCAATAACTTGCAAAATTACATGATCTCATTGATCATATAACTTTTTTATTGCACTAGTGCACAGTCAACTTTATATCTTCCTCACAGCATCTTTTATCATTCCTTGAGCACTACACACTTGCAATTTATAACTTTTTCACAGATGCTCAGGTCTTTTATTGTTTAAATGAATAAATTCAGCAAGTCTTTAAAGCAAATTCATATATT
This sequence comes from Lathamus discolor, assembly GCF_037157495.1. Classification (NCBI taxonomy): domain Eukaryota; kingdom Metazoa; phylum Chordata; class Aves; order Psittaciformes; family Psittacidae; genus Lathamus; species Lathamus discolor. The sequence goes on along the minus strand of NC_088884.1, from coordinate 45,479,691 downwards.
TAGGCATGTATTTGGTTCTACTAAGTCAACACTTCAAAGTCATCTTTAAATGAAGCTCATACCCTAACGGATATTTTTAAACCAGAGCTACAAATCCTGTCAAAAATTAATTTCTTGAATTCAAATTTCATTCCATTGTGTTCCAGGATTATAACAGACTAACACATGTCTAAGATACTGTCCTGGGTTCAGCAGTAGCAGTCATTTTTCTCCTTAGTAGCTGGTGCAACGCTGTGTTTTGAATTTTGGCCTGGGAACAGAGCTGATAACACAAATGTTTTAGTCTGACCAAGGACTTTCTGAGCCTCATGCTCTGCCAGGGAGGAGGGGAAGCCGGGAAGAAGCAGAGACAGGACACCTAACCCAAACTAGCCAAAGAAGTATTTCATACCACAGCATGTCATGCCCAGGATGTAACGGAGAGTTACCCAGAAGGGCTAGGTCTGCAGGGTTGGACAAGGTATTGGTTGGTGCTTGGTCAGGTGGGGTTGGGCGACTTATCGGTCGGCTGGTGGTGAGGTGTTGTATTCTCTTCCCTTGTTATTTCCTTTATCATTATTATTATTGGTGGTAACAGTAGTGATTTGTGTTATACCTTAGTTACTAAACTGTTCTTATCTCAACCCGTGGGAGTTGCATTCTTTCCTATTCTCCTCTCCGTCCCTCTGGGAGTAGAGGGAGGGCAAGAAGGGGGGAAGTGAGAGAGCGACTGCATGATTTATGGCTGACTTTTATTTAAACCACGACAGATACATAGGGTTATATGTCTAAGCTGCACAGTGTGTGCTCAGCTGACTGTCAGAATCACCGAACATGCATCTGTGTAATTCATACACTAGTAATGTTCACATGCATTGGAAGAGCAGTAAATATCTCAGCTTGGGAAACTTACTTCCCATCTGTTCAAATACAGTAAGTACACAAGAAATAAAAGCATTCATTAATCTAAATAAATAAATTAAAAAAAAGAATAAGGAAGAAAAATTTTCTGCTGTTAAGGCAAAGCACTGTGTAGTTTTAAAGGGGATATAGAATCATAGCGTCATAGAATAGTTAGGATTGGAAAGGACCTCAAGATCATCTAGTTCCAACACCAATGCCATGGACAGGGACACCTCACACTAAACCATGCCACCCAAGGCTCCGTCCAGTCTGGCCTTGAACACCGCCAGGGGTGGAGCATTCACATCTTCCCTGGGCAACCCATTCCAGTGCCTCATCACCCTTACAGTAAAGAAATTCTTCCTTATATCCAATCTGAACTTCCAGTTTAAGTTTTAACCCGTTACCCCTTCAGATACTGGAAGGCTGCTGTGAGGTTTAGATACATGCTATATATTGGTCTATATACATGCTATATATCTATATAGATATAGATATATATAGATATATGCTTGAGACATTTAATTCCTCTTCGAAGCCTGAGAGTAATACATATTATCTCCTTTTTGAGGCTTAGGTAACACCAGTAAAGTTATTCATCTGATCCAGAGTTTTAAATTGTGACCTGAAGAGCCAAGGCTAGCTCTTGCAGGGAGCAAATCAGGGATCTACTTTCTACCTTACTGTTGATGATGAAACTTGAAAGTCATTTACCTTTTTTGATATTAGTACAGTGCAAATTTGTCTTTGCATTTTTGTATTTTAAAGATTAAACTCTCACAAAAGTATGAGTAATGGAAACTGATTTGTCAGGATTAGAATTTACTAGCAGAGCTAGAGTTCTGATTGTTTGTAGCACAAGCACGATGCAAATTTGCTATCTAAGGATAAAATAAAACAAAGCCAGATAGGTTGAAACAGCTTGAGATAGCTAGGTTTGCAAAATTCTGTGCATATTTCATCTGGCTGATGAGAGCAGACATTATATGATCATCCGTACATTTTTCTGGGCTCACAGACAAAAATTAACTGTTTCTGGTTTTATTTCACTGGCATTCTATTTTTGTTTCTTAGGGAACCCAAATATGAAACCATGTTACTAGGAATTCTAATTGTTTTTCAGGAAATAAGAAAGAAATCCAGAAAAAGACGTTGTTCCTATTTGTGCCTAACAGAGCATCTTTTCCCTTTGCAATTTTAATTTATCCACTTTTTATTTGGGATCTACCCCTAACAGAACTGTGGCAACAACAATATATGCACTCATAGCTGAGCTGCATTTCCATGTTCCCCCAACCAATTACATTTTGACTAATGAATCTGTTAACCACATTTGGGAAGGATGAAGGATAGATATATGTGGTTTTGGAGTGAAAAAATTTCATATCAGAACATTATAAACTGGGGTGTCACCCTCTTTGTCTACTTATTTCATGCTACTTTCTACCCCACTTTTAACCTCTGAGGTTTCGTGGAATCAGGAATAATCTTTTCTGTATGTATATAGGCTGTGACCTCTACAGTTTCAGGTTTGCTTTCAGCCCAGCCAACAGCCACCCATTTCATTAGCATGCTATTTAAAGGAAAACAACACCTGGAAAACAGAATTTTATAGACCATCATCCCTCACCTATATTCAGAATATTAGCAATTCACTGCTGGTGGAAAATACTATGAGTCCTTGCCGAGGAAAATTTTGTTAGCTTGCTGCTGGAAACATTCTTCATGCCTGTTCGGCTGCCTGTTGCTTTGCCAAAAACTTGTCCCATGCCTCCCCATTTTAACTCTGTTTCCATCACAATGTCCTCTCTATACTTTGGTTAAAATTAGGTTTCAGAGGCTACCCACTCTTTTACAATTCCTGTATATCACTACCTTTTGCTTTTTCTCTTTTCTCCCAACAGCAGCACCTTTGGTGTTATTTCTTTGGCCTTGAACCAGTTTCCACCTCCTGCCAAATGCCACAGATCCACAAAATGCTTGTTCTGCAGTTGTAATTTTGCTGCTTCATATAAAAAAGCAGAGCTTGCTCTGGAGGCCTTGCTATAAATAGAATAGACTTTTTCCTAAGTCTCCTACTGATTTGCCAGATTGATAGTATCTCTGCTAATCAACCTGAATAATACATTGACATTCTCCTTTTCTCTTAAAATCATAATGCATAAATATTTTGCTTTATGCTTCTGAAAGGTTGTTTATTTAATTTTAAATAGCAGAATATCTTTATTATGCCTAGATGTTTTGACCCTTTATTTGATGTTGAAACATCTTTATATGTACACGTAAATTTTGTACATATAATTGAGCTATTTGAAGGTTAATTCTGGTAAGGTGACCTTAAGCTACAGTTTTTTGAGTTCTATTTCCATCTTTTCCATCTTTCTGGATGCCAGCCTTCAGAACATGTCAGTAAAACCAGTAAGGGCCTCATCACACGTTTAAATACAAATCTTCCTCTCTTCCCCACACATTCCCCTATAAATAGCTTGAAAAAATTGTTTTCAATTATAGATTAACATCCCGTACAATTATAATATAAAAAAAAATCCAGTTTAGATATCTCAGTGTGGAAAGGGAGAGAAATTTCCTTAATAAGGGTTAAAAAAATAATGTAATTAAGAATCTAGGTCATTAAGAGAATAATAAAGAGTCATTGGTCATTGATATGCTAATTTCATTATTATGAAAAGAGGAAATCTATAGGCCTATTAAAAAAGTGATTGACAATATAGCCTTAAATATTAGCACAGTTTGCAAGCACATTTAAATAGAATGAAATCTGATTTTTTTTTTTTAAAGAAAATACTTGCATCTGCAAAGTTTGCAATTGAAAAGAAAGAAATATAGCTGTAGTTTGCACATACAGCTAGGATCCAATCCAGTTCAAGAGTAAGTACCTGCACTTGTAATGAGATGTTTGAGTATTCAGAACAGATATATCAAATTTGTACCTTCAGCTAATTGCCCAAGAGAGTATAATAATTAAGAAAATAGCCCAAGAATAAGATACCTATTCCCCATTCCTGCCTCTGCTATAAAATGTTACTTCCATATGCTTAAGATCATTTTTCAAATTCTTATGCACACTTAAGAAATCTATTGCAGTCTTTTTGGGGTGTAAAAAAGAGAGCAGGTATATTTTTGGTTGTAGAGAAGATAATTGCTGTTGTGCTGATGTCTCAAGACAATCTGAAACATCCCACAGAAGCTCTGCTATCCTACTCAGCTGATGCATGACACACTGGATGGCAAATCCAGAGTGCCTAAGTGGCAATATTGCCAATTAGAAACAGAAAGCAAACATGCAAAATGAATGACACACACTTCCATAAATTATATGCTATTACCACAAATATTTCCTCCACTTTGGTGCAACTGTCAGATCTTTCATAATTATTAGAATATTGTGCAGAAAGCAAGATGAGGACATGGGCAGGAAAAGGCATTTCGCATACATTGGTCAAATGAGGCTCAACATTAACCCCATATTAATTTATATATATATATATGTGTATCTGCAGATATTGCCTATGACTCAATAGGGACTCAATAGGAACAAAAGCAAAAATAATCATACTTCTGATGAACCAAAGTGAGGAATTTAATATTTCTTTTTCAGGTGAGCATCAAGAAAAAATTAATCACCGGGTGAGTACATTGTTTGATGACTTATTCATTAAAAAAGCATTCATTACAATTGCCATCTCCCTGCAATAATTTGTCATTTTCACGTTATTTACAAAGCATTAGGGCTCTTTGCACTTTCCCTAATTAGAGATGGAGATTCAGAAGGATGTGAATGTTCTGGTGCCACAAAGTGAAATAATGAACATTTTCATGTAGTTTTACATAGATAATAGGTAAAACAGAAAGAATATACAGAGACAGATTCTCTCAGGTTGCAGAGCATGTCACTAATAGAGAGAGGAATAGGAGCAAGAGGTAATGATACAGGGCTTCTGTGTTAATTAGCAGATCTCAAGAACTGTCTTTCCCAATGCACGTGCTACTAGATACAGAAGAACCTTAACTACTGTGAATTTGCATGCACAGTTGCTTATTAACACGAAAGACCAGCATTAAATACTTAGGCAACAAGCCCTTAAATTCCAAAGTAGGTCTCTTCAGGGACCATCCTCTGGAGGGACACAGAAGTGTTGGATATTAGTTGCATTTGATTTTATCTCTTCCATGTTTGCAAGACAAATTGGATGTGCATCTGGTACACAAAGCAAGTAATACTACTTAAACCGTTGTAATATGAAATCACCCATATGCAATGCAGCTTTTCAATGTCAAATGGGAGCTTACTACACACACACAAAAAAAAAAGTCTTATGCAATGCAGAGCTGAGATTTATGCATGATGTAAGTGCATATTAAATAATTGTATGAAGAACCTATGATGATTTTAAATATAGATACAGAATTAAAGACAGTTGTAAGACATCTCCGTGTTCAAACTTATTCTGCATATGCTCACCAATATGTATTGACAGTAACTAAAGAACAGCCTATATAGATGTTTATTATATGTACAAAGGCCTGCTTTTGTCATTGAGTAGAGATAAAGCCTTAGTTTATAAGATGGCTCACTGAAGTTTTAGGATGTCAACCTGAATCAAGATTTGAGATACCATTTAACAGTGATCAGCTCAGGAGCATGTGAAAGGATTACAGCATACTTTTAAATATGATTTGGTAAGTAAATAATCTTTATGTAATTACAAAATATGCTCCTGCTGAAAAATACAGTAGCTTATTGCATTTGTCAAGAGTCTGATTCTGTTATTCCTATTTAAATTGTCACGCTATACCGCTGATTATTCCCACCATAGTCAAACCCTGGAAAATTTCTAGAATTCAGAAAAATCTTCATAAATATACTGCTACCTAATTCTAGAGGTGACAAAGTTTGTGATGTTAATGGTCTGCATCTAGGTATGTCATTGAACACCCCAATTATAATGCTGCCAGCCAGCTACAAAACTGTTACTTGCTAGTAGTATTCTTTAGTTGACTTTGCTAGGAGAAAATGATTCTTTAGACACTACCAGAATACTCCTTGCACTGATTCTCTTTACCTACAGCATGTGGGATGCCCTGAATCCTTCAATGTAAAGAGACATAAGGCAGAAATACTAGTTAGGACACTGACTGCCCATAGTGCTTCTGAACACAGACTATTAACATTTGGAAAACAGGGGAATCAAGGTGCTGAAAAGAGGAGAAAGACAAAAAGAAATGATCATGGAAAGAAGAAGGAGTTTCAGAAGTAAAAAGGAAATCTGGAAAGAGAATCCACGCAGACAGCATAGCTGCCAGCTACCATGGAGCGCAGGTATCATGTACATACAACAGTGGTCTTGGGCCTCTGTCTGTATTTACTGTGTTACTTTCAGTGTGTCAAGCTTCTCAGCACCAATCACAGAAGTCACAAGGAGATCAGATCAAGATATCTATGTCTGTTCCTGGTTAATTTTTTATTCCTTCTGGGATTTTTAAAGCTAGGTTCATCCACTAATTCAGTAGCATCCTTACTTTGTTTTTTTTTATACTTCCCTGAGTATTAACATCGTAATAAGGTGCTGGTGCCACTCTAATCTTTCCATCAACATTTATTAGTTTGTTAGCTTATGGTCATATAAAGCTGTTAATTTTCCCAATTTCATTCTGGCTGATGTATCTGAATGACATTTCAGTTCAGAGATAGCAATATTTTATTTAAAGCAAACCAAAAAAGCCATCACAGGCATGGCTCTGCAAACTGGGAGACACCTCAATATGTTATCAGACTTATTACAAGCCAGGTAGGTGGAATTCGCTGTGACCTGGAAGTGCAGAGATCTGGGACATCCACATAATTAAAAAGTCTTTGTGTAGCTTAAGATGGCGTTACAGATCATCTCACAAGATAAAAACCTGTGCATGCTCAACTTCCAGTCCTTGTTTCAGCATCCCTTCGCTATAGAAGCAGACACGGGGAGAGGAGAGGGAGGGTGTTTAATCTGAGCTGTGTAAATTAGCTCAGCCTCCCATTTTTCTTTAGTAAAACGTAAAGGGATTTTCACTTCAAAGTTGGTACATCAGAGGAATTTAAGATAATGTTTGCACAGGTCCTTCTCAACACAGCCTCTCACAGCCTGTTCTTTCAACTGAGGAGACATAGGTGCATATATATATGTGTGTGTATGTGCATATTTATATATATATATGTGTGTGTGTATATATATATGTATGGATGAATAGATGGATGGTTGGTTAGATAGACAGATAAATATAATCTGAGGATATGTATTCTATTTTCTCTTTATCAGCCCAAAGCACTATAAAGTTTTATACTTTTCTAAGCTAGTCAGCAACTAAATCCTTTTTTTCCTAGTTACAGCTTAAAGAAGATGGCTTATGAGCCTTTCCATTTCTCTAAGAGATTTTGACCCTCAAACATCAGAGAAGCAGCAAGATAATCTGCTGATGTAGTCCTTTTTTTGTTTCTTAGTACTGGAGGAGAACTGGCCAAACGTTCCTTTCTATTCCACTCTTTTCTATTCTGCCCTATTCCTCATGGTGTACAGTTCTCCAGTTCTCTTTTAAGAAGTTGCATGGATAAATTATTCTTTTGATTTTCTTTAGAAAATCAAAAATTGCTTTCCTTCAAGAACACAGAATCATAGAATCATAAAATGCTTTGGGTTGGAAAGAACCTTAAGATCATCTAGTTTCAACCCCAATGCCGTGGACAGGGATGCCTCACACTCAACCATGCTGCCCAAGGCTCTGTCCAACCTGCCCTTAAACACTGCTGCTTCTTTGGGCAACCTGTTCAGAGCCTTACCACCCTCACAGTAAAGAATTTCTTCCTTATATCTAACCTGAACTTCCCCTGTTTTAGTTTGAATCCATTACCTCTTGTCATATCTCTACAGTTGCTGATGAAGAGTTGGTCTCCAGCACCCCTGTAGGTCCCCCTCGGGTTTTGGAAAGCTGATATGAGGTCACCATGAATCTCACCTTATACCAATTCCTCCTCAAAAAAATCCCAACCTGTCAGTAATCTCTTTTGTCTCTTCTTGTTTTATTCTGTGCCACTTAACCCTGCTGATCAAATCCATGTAGGACACACGTGCTCAGCAAGTGGAACTGAATCAGCTTTGGAGATGGATTAACACTTGTACATGTTCTAAAAATGTACCTGGAAGGAAAAGACTGGTATTACTCCTGGGGCAGGTGGACTGTAGCATTGCAGACTGTCTTCTTTCTGTCCAGAATTTTGTGTCTCAGTTTTATCACAAAGGAGTTTATCTCTCACTTTTTATCAGTCTGAGTTTCTAAGGTGACCCTAACAGTTGTGTTGCAAGTTAAGAGGTGATATAGAGAAATGTTGTTTCTTTCATTCTATTATTCTGAATTTTAGTAGTACCTGTTTTGTAGTTCTGTTTTGGATAATAGTAGCTGCTAGGCTACAGGAAGCTTAGTGTTCCTGCTTGAAGCTTACTTTGCTTGGGACTAATTTGGTCAACTCAGCTCCTGTTCAGGATGCTACTGACTTGGGTTATACTCTTTTTGTCATCGAACAGTTCCCAGCTGCTGGAAAAACAGACTCACAGGCAAAGGTTCTTATTGGATCCAACCCTGCAGGTCTGCTGGCTTTCAAGAGTGGGACATTCAGAAGTCAAAAAGAAAACATGAAGGAAAAAGGCTTCTTGTGTCTTTTGATCTAGTCAGCAGTGGAGTTAATAGTAGTTTCCTTTGGTACACAAACAGAATCAGTTACACCCACTGTTATGCCATTATGGCTTTTCTCTGGCCAGGGTGTGTACTATCTTGCATTGCTCCTTTTACAGAGGCTTGCCAAGACATCCTTTTTTGAAAGAGCAGTTTGAAAGTTTCAGGGGTAAAATGCCTCATTAGGTAGTCGTAAAATAAACATCAGCAAAAGAAGTTAAATTTAGCTCAATATTTTCAACTTGATAATTTTAGCTGAATAAAATAAAATTAGAGGTATGCACAAGCAAGCCAAGGTCTTCAGACAACCTTGTCCTTAGGAAAAAGGAAAGAGATTTCTTTCCAGCTCTTTCATTTGCTGTACTAATGAAACAACAGGCACAACTGTGAACCCACTGAAGTATAGAGCATGAGACCCAATCACCTGAGTTGTCCTTCTGGGCTACCTGTATTTTATGGTTAGTTTTACTAAACTGGTATTTTTAACTTCCAAAACAACAGGGACTGAAAGAACTGGACGGCAACCTGGTTTTATGTTGTAAAAGTTCTCCTGTGTCCTGAAGTGTTCTCATCATCAGATCATTCATTCCCAGAAAAAAAAAGTCCAATTTCATGTATTCAATCCCCATCAGTCAAATAAAGACTGTATGTTAAACTGTGTAAATGTCAGCTTTAAATTTTTCTCATGATTTTTGAGCACTAACATAACAATGACCAAGAGGCTGTGACATATCTGGGTACAATGACAAAGATTCTTTCTCATTCCTTTGTGCCAGAACTGCTTATAGAAAAAGTAGTATTGAGCACTCTTTAAAATAATTCTGTCCAAATTTCTCTTCAGATTAGCTCTCAGAGTCTCTTATCCTGAATTACACTTCCAAAAGTCCAACCTTTGCTCCTTTCCCTTAAGTGGGTACTGGTGGTGGGGAACAATCATGCAAAGAACAACCAACTGAAATGTGCTTTGTACTCTTTTTATCTTTCATTGAGCAGAACAAAACATAGCCATATATAAAACCTATATAAATTGTAAGGCTGCCTGAGGCTAGTTTTTTACTTTCCCCTTTTTTGCCGATTTATCTTGCTTTACAATGAGCATGCACACTTCAAGGAATACCTCAGGAAAAACAGAATAATTTTTTTCCCCATTATTCCTTTGATCCAGACTGCACTATCTTCACTTCTCAGTTTCACTGTTCAGTGGGTAAAATGGATGAAGCCTAAATTTCTGAGAAAAGCAGATTAATTGCAAAGATATTTGGTCTCCATAGTAATGTTGTATCTTTGTTATAAGACACTAAAATCACGGGTAAAAAATACAGAAAAATAAAAAACCTGGACTCTACTCTATAATAATTCTTAACTCCTTTCCCATTTCTGTTCTGTTTTCTTTTCAAAGAAAATTTTGCATTGTTCAAACAATTAAATATTGCTAACAAATTTATAAGAGAAGCTTGAAATCTAGTTGACAGATTGTTTAATTATAGTAAAATATAGCCATGTAGTCATATAAACCAATTTTTTTTTAAGTCATTCTCTGGCAGAACATTTAAGATGAAAATGTAAGTTTAATATGTGCTATCCTGATAAAAGAACAAAGAAGGAACAATACCCACCCTATCTGCTTTTTCATACTTATTATCTGTGCCTTACAATCTACCCACACATGCACATTTGCCACTATTGAAGAAGTTATCTTTTATTTTAACAAAATATGAGTTTGAATGTGGGTTATTATCTGAAAACAAAAAACAAAACCCAAACAACCCCTCCTGGAAGAATGAGCAGAATAAAAAGGAAGAAAATTCAATTTTCATTCACATTCACATTTATTGAATATATGCTTTTATGTGTTATAAGCAGAAAGAAAATTCACACAAAAAGAAGGTTCACTTTGCTTAGATTTCTCAATTCCTTCCAACTAGCTGCAAGTCATGTGCACTTTCATAATACTATGATGCACATAAGTATATATGGGCTTGGTGGGAAGACATGAAAGAATTTTACAATTTACCATGAATGTACACTCAATAACTCATCTCCTGAGGACTCATTACAAGTCATTGTTCAGTTTGTTCACAGAACAATGATGCAAAGTCAATGGAAATATGGCAAGTTACATATGTGAGGACCTGACTTTGCATTTTTGCTAACAGATTTCAAGAAATTAACAATCACAGTGGTTAATACATTTTCTAAGATCATTTTAAACACACATAGATTTATTAATCTTAATTTAAACAGGGTAATTAAAACGAAGAAAGAAAAAGGACAGCATGACACGTATTGGTATCTACTATATGCAAACTTCCTTGCTGAATTTTTTTTTTAATATTCTTCCTTCACAAAATTCGCATGTTTTTCATCTTTCTATGTCTTTATTTCTCTTCTCCATAGCATTTTGTTGCAGTCAGATTACTATATTACAGTAAGGAACATTATGGAAGCCATCACTCATTAAACAGCTGCATGTTGTGAAACAAACAGCAATATTAAAGAAACTTATCATAAAATGAGTTGTTTATTTTGAAGCGCAGAATGGTAAAACCAGCTTTTGCCAGTTTGTTGGGTTCTTGTGTGTGTGTGCGTGTGTGTTTGTTTTTTTTTTTTTTTTGTGTGTGAGTGTTGTTTTTTCTTTTGTTCACATTCTTCTAGTGATTTTAAACTACCCAGAGGTAGTATTTTTTACTGCTCTCTCCCATTCCTGGGAAATAAGTTCTTAGATATAATTTCTTGTTTATCAGTTGTTTCTTTCATTCTCTGATAGTCTAAGCTGTTGGGTTTATTACTCTTAAGCCTAGAGGATGACATACACTAAAATACTATCATTTCACTATAGGGACAAATTATCTTCTCTCTCAGCAGCTTAAGACTATACTGTATCTAGAAATGTTTGATGAGAATGTTTGGAAGAAAATAGAATGTCTATATTTATACTATGAGTATTTAATCTTTACAATAGGGCATAGAATAAAATCCCACAGCCAAGATATTCTGATAATAGTTGATTAATATGTAGTTTATTTTATAGTGTAGAAATGCTATTCAGATGTAAATGCAAAATAAGAAAGGAGTTGCCATGTTCCTGCACTTTTTCTAAATATTTCAACTTTAAAATTACTTGTGAACTCCATCTATTGCCTTCAGTCTCAGGGGCATATACATAGCACTGTATAATCTCTAAATAAATAAAAAAATAATAATTATTAAAAAATAGTTGCCGACAATATGGTGTCTTGAAGCCTGTATGCAACTGTCGTTCCCAGACACAAAAATGACAGTTTGAAGCAAACTTTAGAGAAGAAAATAAATTCAGAAGCTTTTGATTTCAGGTATACACACCCATATATTTAAATATGATTATATTGAACAGAACTTTAAAACTTCATCATGCCAGAATAATTCTGTCTTCTCTCAGATGGATATAGATTTCCTAAGAAAAAATATGCAGAAGAAATTGTATTTTTCTTATGATACTTTCTGCATATTGTTTTTTCCTTTGTGTTCTGAATCATTATATATGTTTACTGTAAGTAGAAACAAACAGGAATTTTCTGATGAAGCTTTTTTACCAGAAAAAAGGAAAAATTTTCATGAAAATTTTGTCAGCCTCTTTAGGAAAAAAATCTCTTCAGGGAAAGTTTTCCAGGATCCAAGGTGACATCTGGGGAAGTGTGTCGCAGGGCGAGCGTCTGACAGATGACTGATTCCAGGGTTTTGTCATTTAACTTAAAACCATACGGCGGATCATTTACTAGTTTTATATGTACTGTAGGGTCATTCTGAACTATCTGGGAAACCTATTGCTGTTAAAATACCAGTGAGCTTTTTTCATTCTAATTCTCACTATATAGTAGTCATAATTTACTCATGCTAATTCGTCTTACGATGGCTCTTGGCTTTCAGCTACTTGAATATGATGTGGAACTTGTTCAAACCTCATGATTAATAAATGCAGCAGTTTTATATTAATAAAAAAAAAAAAGGCAAGATATTAAACTTTCGAGATAGCGTGAAGTGTTATGTGCTTCCAAAGTAGTATTCAGTGTATCTAAAATTACGATGTTAGGTAAGCTCAGTTTGTTCATCTTCTTACCTCAGGTGCATTGCTTTGATGAATAATTAACCACACATGCATTTGTCAGGGATATACACTTCTTTTTTATTCTCTCTTCTGTGATGAAATTTTCTGTTAAATACTATTTTCCATTTCCTTCAGCGACATTATTGTATTCCCAAAAATAATTGAAAGTACCGAAATTCAGCATGCTAGGTAAAATAGTTTTCTACAAAGCCCTGTGTTGGAACACATTTGTTGAGAAAAACAGCCAAAAAAAGGGAAGACAGGGTTGGATCATCATGTGACATGTGGAGGAAGCCAAGAGTACACCAGGCTAAGCAGGTAGTCGGCCAAAACCAAAGGCATGTAAGAACTGACACTGCTAAATACAGCTGAACATTTCTTCACTCCATCATCCAACAGCTACACAAAGGAGTAACATACGGCAGCAGCCCAAGCCATATGGGTGTCTGCAGGAACTCCAGCAAAGATCATAGCAAAAGCAGAAAGTGAGCTGCAGACTGATCTAGAGCATGCCTGCCAAGAGCTGATGGGCTTATGCATCAAAAGAGCAGACACTGAGGAAGCATTTCTGTCTTATCACCTTCCTATTACTATGCTCTGATGCTACCAAGTCAGAAAGTTTAAATTTCTGACAACAGTGCAGTGTTAAAGTAATTGATAGAGCCACCTGTACTGCTCTTTCACAGAAATGCATACAACTCCCAAGAGTGAGCGTTTACAAAAGGTACAAAAAATGTCAGTCTGTATGCATCAGCAGCAGGAAATCTGTCTAAAACTGTAGCGTGTCTCTTATTAACACTCTTGAGACAACAACAGAGTGACTTTTGCAAATACAATTTTTTCCTTTTTATACTGGCTGTGAAGCTGATTGAAGTATGCTTTGTGATAAGTGCTCAAGAGGAGGATGCACAGAGAGCGGGCCACTCGGGATGCCTTATAACTTGCACTGAGTTGGAGTCCCTTTCACCTGCTGGCCTCACCTTTGGAACACAGAAAAGAAGGAACCGAAAGTTTGGGAAGTTGTGTAGAGTCTCAGCAGGGATGAAACACTGTCTGAATGACAGTTAGGCTTATCTATCCAAACTCTGGGCCTTAAACTCCAAGCTTCAGAGCTTAATCAGACAGCTCTGAAGAAACTATCATTGAGGAAAGACATATCTTCTTGAGATAACAGTATCATATAAGACTCAAGCTATCTTGTGTGTGCTGTTCATTTCTAAGATATCGTCTTCCAGCTTCCAAAGGCATAATTATTCCATGCATTATCCTGTGTGTAGGTTTTGCATATAGAAATAATTTGTCTAAGTTTCAAGTGAAAACAAAATTAATGATATAGGGAAATGAATTTTAAGACTAACTACGATTATGCAGCATGAGTGAGTCCATGACTTGTCAATAAATCCTTATTCAATTCTGTTTATAAAAATACAAATGCAATTTTCATCTATTGTTGCTGAATTAATGCTTCTTTCTTTCTGTAAACAGAATATGAAAGGTTTTTCAGAATACCTAAATGCTTCTGAATCCTGTTGCGTTCAGTCATAGCTATAGAGGTCAGGACCTAAAAAACCTGTGAGTACTATAGAATTATTCTCAGGCTTAGCAGAATAGGATTTTATAGCTGATAATTGAACATCTGTGCGCTTTCATATAATTTGGCAATAAACACCAGTCTTGGTTGCTTTCAGCTCTTTTGCATGTGCCATTTTTTAGTATATTTTAAATCTTGGCATACATTTTTAGATGTCACTTTGCCTTTTTTTATCTTCATTAATTGCTTTTAGCTTCTGTAAAATGCAAACATTTCTATGGAGAGGTCAAATTCCTGTTTGATCATATTCACAGATCTTTGTATTACTCTAAGTAAATTTATAGTGTAATATTACAGAGTTGTCTCTCATTGTGCGTGAAAGACAGTTTATTCTTCTCATGGAAAATACAAGTCTAAATGCTGTATTATATTTTTAAAGTGAGCTACATGTACCTGCAGAGAATTCCACTTAGAAATGGTGACCTGGAAGGGCTTATCTTGTAAAAGAGAAAAGAACAATACTGAAGAATATTTCCTCAGGTTTCTAACAAAATGGCAATAGTGACTTTATTTATAAAATATAACATACATGTGTTGCCTTTATACATTCCGATATTTACTTAAATCTTAACACTCCCCTTTGAAACACAAAACAGTAACATGTATCCACATGTTTTGCTATGTACATATGTATATATAAAACACAGATGTTTTTAGGCAGAATGACTAGCTCTCTCTCACTAATCCCTGGGATTTACACATGACACAGAGAGGCAAAGCTCCATATGGGTCCTGTCTTTTCCTGCCAGCTTCCTTCTTTCAAGTCAGTAGCTATCAAGTGACTGATAACATCAAAAACTTGATGTCAGTCTCCTGTCCATGCGTGGCTCTTTACCTAAAGGCAAAACACTTTGTACTCCAGAACTAATGATAAGTTTCCAGAATTCTTGTATATCTTTGTAAGTGTAATTAATTAAGGGTAATGTGGGCTTTTCTAAGGGCTGCTCTGTGGGCTGATACGCTATCAGAGTAATGATGGGAAAGCAGCATGTTATAGCATGTTATGGGGATAGAAGCCCAGGTGCATGCTGGTGACAGCAGAAGACAGCAGATCTTATGGCTCAGGTCCTGCCTGGGACTGTTGTTCTTTTCTGATTCTTGTCCCAGCACAAATGTACGTTAAAAAATATAGAACAATAGACTGGACTGGACATAGCCTGTGGGGACTTTTCTGATGTAGGCATTCACAGGCAATATTATTTTAGCAACCTAGATCTGCTTATAGTTTTGACATCCTCTAGAGGATCATGACCATCCTCTGAAACATCTTTTCTGACAAAGAATAAACTACTCAAAGTCTGTAATAATGATGTTTACGCAGTGGATCAAAAGGATGCATTTTTGCTGCATCAAAAGAGAACATGCCATTAATTGATGACTCTTAAGAATGACAGTTTCTAAGATTTTACATTCATTGACATGGGTTGATACTTTTGCCACCTGACATGGAAAATATTTGCACTCTTTTGTTATAAAAGTAATTTTGCCAAATGTTTGAATTAAGATTGTATAGAGCCTGGGCCAGTAATACTCACCCCATGGAATTATTCTGCATATAAATTTAATGCTGCCTCACTACTAAATCAAGAATGATTCTTCTTCTTTGACAGGAGATAGATCTTCCATGAGATGAGCTATAAGCAAATTTTGAAATATTTGAGGAACAAAGTGTTACTCCTTCATATATGATAAAATTATTGATACACTTTTAAATATTAGTTCACCATGAAAAATACCAAGGCAGCATTTCATTAGTGTGTATTGTACTTTCTGTATCAACCAGGTGCAGAAAAATCCAGATAGTAGGACATTTGGAAAAGTCTCATAAAATTACATTCTGCTCACACAATAAGGCAGTTAATGAGTCCTATTCTCAGGTAAATAAAGCCCAATTCAGAGCATACAAAGTATCAGGAAGATCAATTAGTTGCTAATAAACCATCACATATTATAATAAATTGGTATTGATCTTTGAATCTTGAACTGATTCAAATTCAATTTTGTATGATGTGACTTTCAGAAGATACAAATAAGTGCTTGCAGGTGCTAACTTCTAGTTACCACTGTGTTTTGTCTAGGTGACCATTGGTTTAGACGCCAAGTAATGTGCTTTGTTATAAGTGCAAGAATTTGGAGTTTTCTCACAGCTCATAAGAAATTGCACAAATAGACTTGTCTGCCTCACTGAGACCTTTTGCTGTGATTAAAGAGGGAACCTTTTCTAGAGATATTCGATGGTTGCACTCAGAACCTCTGTGGCATATGATACTGTTTACCTTTATCACGACTACTGACTGCATAGTAAGAGGTCTTCAGGAAGGAGGGAATTGGGGATTGCGATGTCAGGAGGAGCCATCTAAGTACAGAGAAGCAGGAAAGCCCCATGCTTACTGTCCAGGAGGACTCTGTCCTCCTACCTCAATGTACATAATGTAATAAACCCAATATTTGGCTGCTATCTTGTGCCCTAGACACCCAATAGTGGGTGCACTCAACTGCCTTCATTTATTCCTTGCTAATAATAAGTGTCATCATCCACCCATGTAGGAACATATATGTGCAGGTTTGAGCCAGTTCTACAGCTTGTTTTGAATTGGCGTAGGCAGTGGTGATTTTCCAGCACCTAAGAAGGGAATCTGATTTGTGACCAATAGTAACGTCGACATGCACATGGCAATGTACCCTCAGGTGCAACTGTTCTTGGCAAATACTGAAAGCAAAGCTGAGAAACTTTCACAATCATGAAAAACCTCCTGAATTCAGCCTGCGTTCAAGTCACTTAGATGTTGGCTACTCTTCCTGCAGCTGTCCTCAGGGCACGGGGCTCCTGCAGCTGTCCTCAGGGCACGGGGCTCCTGCAGGGAAAACTGACATCTCTCATCTGCCTGACATCATTAGTGATAAGACAGATATGGTGGCTAAAGGCTGCACATATTCCAGGTGTGGTCATGTAACAGATAAATATGCCTTGGAGGACACTGTAGGCAGTTTGAACCAAACTTTTCCCTTTCCTTCCTTGTCTACATACAGCCCCAAGGGTTGGATGTACGGGTAGCATGCTTAGCCTCCAGCCTGCCTTGTGATACTGCCATCAGTGTTGTGTGACTCTCAGCAAAGACTGTGTAAGTACAGTCTTAAACAGACAATTCCAGATTTAGCAACAAAGCCTCTGTGTGTCAGTTACTACACAGAGCAGATTAACAAAACATTTCCCAACCTACATGACTTGAAGCGAGGAGAAAGAAAAAACTAGCATAAGGGCCAATGAGAAGATGAAGAGAGGTTAACAGGAAGAGAATTCCTCTCATTCTTTCAGAGCACTTTTTTTTAGCACAGACAATATTGGATGAATTATGTGCGTCTATGAGTTGAGGGTATTAAGCTTGTGTGGCTAAAGACATGAAGCACTGCAGTACTGTTTAAACTCATTAGACTGTATATCTAGAGAAGTAAAAAATAAAAGCTCACAACCCTAAATTACTTGCTTAAATGAACCTTTTAAAAAGATAGCGATGTACAAGAAACCCTGCAGGATTTAAGAAGCTTATCAGCCTTTATGCAGACTTGCTTGTTTCTGCTCTGTCTCAAGCATCATTTAAGGGTTGGGAACACATTTTCTCCTTTTGCACTCTGTTTTAACCATAGACTGTCAAAGCTGACAGGTTCAAAATAAATTCCAACATTGGAAATGCATCTTTTCCTTGTTGTTTTTTTTTTTTTGTTGTTGTTGTTGTTTTGTTTTGTTTTAGGGTGGTTTATTTTGGTTTGTTTGTTTTTTTTGTTGGTTTGTTTTTTTTGTTGTTGTTGTTTTTGCTTGCTTGGTTGGGTTTTTTTTTGTGTGGGGGAGGGGGTTGGTTGTTTTGGGGATTTTTTTTTTTTTCCCAGAAACAACTTTTGTGAGTTCTAGTCAACAACCCTGAAATAACTTTTCAGACTTTAAAACAGTTACGAAATGCTAGCTACTTAGATGTGGGAAGGCAAGCATCCAGCATATCCAAGATATGGCTTCACTGCAAGTGATCAAAAGATCAGCACCTCGATCCTTATGCTTTTGTTTGTTTGTTTGTTTTTTAATGGGTACTGCCAATACCTGGAAAACTCTCTAGCACTCTGGAGCATCAGAAACTGGAAACCTTGCCAGTTTAATTCTCTGTTGTTCCCCTAAAGTGGAAGGAAGCCCAGGTATGAATATTCATTATCTTAAACCCACACATTCTGGATAGAACAAATCTGACCATTGTGCAAATCCCCCAAGAGTTTCAAGGTCTGCTTAAAACAGCTGAGAATCAGGAATATTACACGGCACTTTAAAATTATTCCAGAATATTTAGGAATAGATTGTAGCTCAGACAAGTCTGAACAAGCAGAAAAAGAAAAACAAGAGAT
Source organism: Lathamus discolor (assembly GCF_037157495.1). Lineage (NCBI taxonomy): Eukaryota > Metazoa > Chordata > Aves > Psittaciformes > Psittacidae > Lathamus > Lathamus discolor. The sequence goes on along the minus strand of NC_088884.1, from coordinate 45,461,023 downwards.
TTCTTATGGCCATCTGCAAGTATGTCGTGGTTGGCACATGTTGCATAGCCATTCATTTTTAACAAAATACGTAGGAAAGGAAGGGTGAGGAATGGATGATGTCAGTCTTCTCTGTCTCCAGAGTCGCTACAGAGATGACCTCAGGAATGCATCATAATTAATGAAATTAGAAGTCACAAACCTGAAGCAATAATGAAGAAAGTAGAATTGAATTTTATGAGTGTGAAACTACTTCTAAGACAACACAGTTCCACACCACATTTTGCTAGGGGCTGTGCCAAAGGACATACCAGACGTTTAATACTATGTAACACCTTGCCTAAAGCTAAGCAGAGGTCCCTTTCATGCAGAATACTGACGCAAAATGTGACAAAACAAAAATATAAGAGGAGAAACAGAATCCTGATTAATAATCCTGATCCTAATTGGTCCAAGACCAATAGCTGACATCCATTATGATCTATTTTGTCCATTGAGACATCCCAGAGAATTTTTTTCTTGATACTGTCTTACGTCTTTTCATTTTGAAGAGACATTTTTTATATTTTCACTCTACTTTCCTCAGAGGAATGAAATATTTATTGTTTTGATATATACTCATTTAAATTTAATTGGATAGACATTAATGTTCGCATGTACTACCATGTCACCCTTGGAAGCCTTAGTTTCTGTGTTACTTTTTAAGGAACGGAGTCCTCTGTCCAGATTTTGTCATACACTGTATTTTGCAGATTGCTGCAGCATGCAAGGGAATTCCTGCTGAGCAGGAACACCCAGCCTGCAAGCCTTGGACAGCATGGTCTGGGGTGAAGCATCCTTGCCCATGGGAGGGGGGTTGGAACTAGGTGATCTTACAGTCCTTTCAAACCCAAAACGTTCTAGGACTCTGTTTCATTGGGTTTGTATTTTTGTTAAGACTGCTTCCTTAATATCTGGCAAAGTGTAACAACAGTTTTTGCAGTTTTTTAAGTTGTCATTTCCCAAAAGTATGATTTCAACTAATTTTAAAACTATTTGGAATGCATTTCCTGCTCTAATGTCAAGGTAGATGCTATTTTAATTTTACCTTTCTCTAATTTCAGTTTCTTCTGAACACTGAAATTACATTTCCACTTGCCACTTCTAATTATTAATCCTGTGATACACTAAAACATGGCTTTTCCAGAAGAAATCTTTGTGAGGAAATTCCAGCATCCCTGCAATCAGTGGTCTGGTCACTACCCGGTGAACCTTGAGAATCTTTGCTGCTGAAACTGGCAACAATTGCTGTCACCCTTGTGCTACATTAACCCACATAATGATATAATGTGGCAGACTGCGGAGGCAATAGTATTTTGGGTTTCAGTGAAAATTCAGTGTCAGAAATCCCTTTGTCTTGAAGTCTTGGATGTACATCTTACCTAGCAATAGCAACACAGGCTAGGAAATTTCTCATCTTGCTGAGGAAGCTTAGAATTTCTAATGGTTTATGCTTACTTACACAAATTCCTCAAGAGGTATTTGACTCCATATTTATGAATTGCTCTTTCTATTTGAATGAGACTAGTATTATCCATTTTCTTATTTTTCATGCTGAATAATAAAAATGGGCAAAATTTTTTTCTGGAGGGCTACTTCTTTTGAAACACCTCCTGCTATAGGGCAGAATGTTGAAATTTCAGAAAAAGGTAAGCTGTGTACTCTCAGAAATGTAAACAAGGCTTTAATCCCTTTTATAATGTAGCAGGTATGTTGTGTTGTTTTTAGTAGCTTCATCATCCTAGAAAAGCAAACAGTTTCAAAACTGTTTTCTTCTCAACATATGTGCCAGATGCAGTATTAGGGAGCTTGCAGAAAAATCAAATAAGGGTGTGATTATATAGAAAGCCTGAAAAGAGTTGTGTCCACATCATAAATATTTTAAATATATTTTAAATTATTTCAGGAGTCTTTCTTTAAATAGTAATTTTACAATGAAAGATAAACTATAATTTTATGCTAAATCAGTTCATATTATTTGAAGAAACAATGTTACAAACCACAGACGATAAATTAAATCCTCTGAAAATTTACTTTAGCAGCTACCAAAACAAAATAAACAATATGTTTGCATAATCAGGAAAGAAATGTTGAAGCCAAGTTCATAAATGAGTGTTGCTTTCAAACCTATTCAAATATTTTTCTTTTAAAATTGGCTTTTACATAAATATTGAAACTTCTAGTATCTAAGCTATACTTTTATGTTGTTACTTGATACAAAAAATGTTTTGCTTACAAAGAAACAACCACTTGACATTTAGCTTTGGATCTGTTGAGAAAAAAGTATGCATAGAGTCTATTTAATGTTGTACTATTCTCATTAATGTATTTATTATTCCATTTAAGAATAGTCATTATGATTACTTTGAATGCAACGGCAAAGTGAAATAATAATTCAGATTCTTAGATTCTAAGCCTCTGTGGTTTTTTTTTTTTTTGTTGTTGTTGTTGTTGTTTGTAGTTTTTTGCACTACCTTTCTCTTTTATAATGTGTAGGATCTACTATATTGGTGGATGCAAGGACATGAGGATTGTAAAATCTTATTAAAAGTAGTACTGATGATAAACACTGTAGACTTTTAGGAAAATCATGGTTGGCAGACACTTGAGGTGTTCATTTGGTTAATGTTTTTTTTAATCCTCATGCTCAAAACAAGTTTAATCCTAAAGATTTAATTGCAGGGTAAATTGTAGGGGGAAACAAAGATCTAAGAAAACTATCCAATTTGTGGACATTTATGTAAGCATTGCTAACTCACTGTGCTTATATAAATTGATCTTATATAAATGACATTTTTCACTTTTCATGGTTTACATATTGAGTAAAAAATCAATCTTAACTCCTCCACAGTGTTTGGTGCTCTCCCCACCAAGCTTGCTTTCTTTCTAGCAAAAGAACCGATCTCACTTGGTTATAATTTACTGGTAAATCAGTGGGTTTACATGTAAGGATGCAAGCTATATTATCTTCAGTAATTACATTTTAAGTCATAGTGGTAGTTTTCTTGTACAATTCAGTCTTCTGAAATTATCGGAGAGGCAAGCTGGTTATAGCCTTATTTCACACCAGCTTTCTAACAGACAGAGAAATGCCTTATGATGCCTGCAGAGCTTCAATAAATAGCATAACTCTTTAACAGGTATTATATTTGATTTACTCCTGAAATAATGTTCCTCGTTATTCTTCCATTTAGATTCCTTAGCTGAATACCAGTGTAGCTAATCTACTAGTGCATGTTAGTGCACAAATTGAGAAGTTGTGGAAACAGAAGCTGGAAATGTTTGGAAAAAACCTTTATGCATCATGAAGTAGGATTCCTAACTTATGAATAGAAATAACTCCATCTTATGTCTCAGATCATAACAGGAATTTATGTTCAATGTGTATTCTTTTCATTTATTTGAAAAATACAGTATTTACAACTGTAATTTGCATGAAGAGAGACCACATCTTTAAAATATGATATGCATTTTCTCTAAAAAAAAAAAAAATAAAAAATGCAATTGCTATCTATTCATACAGACTGGTATAGAACAGGACCCAGCTATTTAAAATTAAAGTAATCCAAATAGTAAATATAACTGGTGGATGACTAGACTATAATCTAAAAAAATGAACACTTTTATATCATTTTTGGTTTTAAAAGACCGTGTAAGTAGTTTAGTTTGAGCAGGTAGTTGTACTGTATGTGTACTGGCTTTCAGAGAGCAAAACCACAATTTCTCTTCACTGCTCATTTCATTAGTTAAATTCAAACCAAGCACTAAAAATGTTCATTTCTTCATGTCAACTAATGTGCGAATCGCTGAAGAAAAGCTGAGTGAGCAAAGCAGAAAATATGCAATTCATCTTAGAGATGAGGGCAAAGACCAAGGACTTAAGATATGAACAGTATATCATCAAAGTATATCGCAAATTTTTGTTATATCACCCCTTTTCAGTTCCAGTCTAGGGTGAGCTACATCCTTTTCCAAAGCAGAATTTAGGAGCATTGGAAGGTTTTGTCATTGTTTCCTATAGATGCAGGTAAACGGTGGACCCCCTATCATGATATAAGTACCACTACCTACTGTGACAGTGGGAGGGAGTAGGGAAGCAGAGGCAGTGATGCAGGCGACATCTTCGTCCTTCTAACCGTGCTGACGTTAAAGACTGTATCTGTAGTAGAGCAGAAAATGGCCACAGAAAAGGTTCAGAAGAAGGCTACAAGATCTCAAGGCTGCAAAGACATTGCGTACACAGAGTTGTCAAGTCACCCTGCTTACCTGGAGAGCAAAACCAGCTGGGGAATGCATTCAATTAATGAAGTTATCACTAAACTTTTCAATGTATTGAAAGGAAATAAAGATGCCAGGGATGCCTTGTATGGAACACAGAAAGAGTGAAATCTTTTTGCCCTTTTACTTTAGCAAAAGCCTTAGCGCAGGAACATGATAAAACTCTCTCTTTAATAACTATGCAAGAGCATTTGCAATAGCACTCGGACATGCTTTATTTTAATGAGCTGCCTGCTAAACTGTCTGTAAGGGTTACTTCAAGTCACAGTTTTACTCTATATATTCTTTCAGCACAAAGATGAGTCCACTGTAGCCTGAGCAGACTGTTCCTATACAAAAGCTGTTCTTTTTTTAACTCATTGTCTCCACTGTGTCAATAAGTCATGCACCTTCTTTGGGATACTCTTTAAAAACCACCTCTCTCCAGGAGAAAATCTTTGTGTGCATGCCTTCTCAAAAGATTAGGCACAATCTTCATCCTTTCTAACTTCAGTCCTTTTTTCTGACAACTGATTAATGAAACAACCAAAATAAGTAACTTGCTGATATGGTTTGACTATCAGTAGGGTCTCCAAAAAATGATGAATAGGGTTTCTCACTGTTGTGTAAGCCAAGCAAGGTGGAGGGTTGGAGTTAGCACTTTTGGACCTCATTGCTCTCTACAATTGCCTGAGAAGAGGATAGAAAGAGGAAGTGGCTGATGTCTTTTCCCGAATAACAAGTGATAGGACAAGAGGTAATGCCCTCAAGCTGTGCCAGGGGAGGTTTAGGTTGGATATTAAGAAAAAGTTCTTCACCAGAAGGGGGATCAGGTATTGGAACAGGATTATCATGTGGAATTGCTGTCCCTGGAAGTGTTCAAAAACCATGTAGACAAGGCCCTCAGTGACCTGGTTTAGTGGTGGACTTAGCAGTCCTAGTCCTAGGGCAATGGTTGGATTTGATGATCTAAAGGGACTTTTCCAGCCTAGTTGATTCTATGATTCAACCTTTGCCAGATGCTCTATTACCACCACATGTATTTGACAGCTTGGTTGGTGTGTTGTTATTACCTTCTGGTTTACAGTGGAGACGTGTCCTTCTTGAAGTATTATCTTCACAGTTATTGTCTCCACATGCAGTAGAATAGTTTAAATTCAACTGTCACCACAGCTTTCCAAGGAATGAAAAAGCAGTAGAGTATTATAGTTACTAGGCTTTGCAAATCCTTTAAATAACTTAATTTTCAGACATGTAATTGTATATTATTTAAACCCTTGTCCATGTATGTGTTTTCCAAAAAATCTCTTGTTCAACACATGTTGTCAAATGCAAAGGTAACCTTTCCTAAAACCAGAAAAAGTTTTAAAATAAAACAAAGCAAAAAACTCAGCCCCCAACCTCAAAACAAATCTGCAAACCTACAAAACCAACACCGAAACCTATCAGATTTATAGTACATTTATGTAAGAGATTTCTGGTGAGCAAATAGCAGAGGTTTGAGGTGGTGGCATGCATAGTGCCAGCAGGTGCAGAGGAGAGCCATGGCATCATCACTTAGAGACACGCCTAGGGGGATGCCACAGTTTCTGGTTGTCCTGGGCACATTTAAATTCTTCTCAGCTCTTATTCAAGTTATTATATATTGCCCAACCTTATCTCTACTAAAACACCTTAGGAACAGAAAGAATAAGTCAGCAATGCTTTACTTGGCCATAAAGAATAAATTAATGAGTGACTGAGTGTGTGTCACGGTTTCATTCTGTGTTGGCCACTGAATCCTTGATAAGAGACCAAATTTAAAAAGGAGGGTTTCCAAACATCCTTCTGTTTTTTTTTTTCTGATGTACGAGATAAAACATCTTTTCCAGTGTAAAAATCCAGGTTATGCATTCCTGTTGTCAAGAAAGGCTCACTGCAAGTTGTCAGGAAAGGCTCACTGCAAGTTGGCATAAGTGGCTGTGAATGGGAAAATGAGAAGACACCAGTTTGAGAAAAATCTGCAGTTATTCGAACAGTCAATGCTTAAAAGACTTCAGTAATCTAAAATAAAGATGTGTTATGTAGTATAGGACAGAACAAAGGGCTAATTTTACAGGTGCATCTTTAAAAACAAAGCAAATTAAATGCATTTCTAAAACATTCAAGTCACTCAGAGCAGCCAATATCAGGATCCCAAGGGATGATTCCTACCTATCATTCTTGGAATGTTTATAAACACCTCTTTGTCTTAAAGAAATCTGCAATCTTGGATGATTCTCATTTTCTTTCATTGCGCTAGTACTGACTTTCATTAGTACTAATTATCCTTTTTAGTGCTTTATTTCAGAAGGCTAATACTTGCTTTAATGGAAGCTGCATAAATTAACTCCCTTCTGAACTGGGAGAGAAGATTGGAAGATCTTTGGAGCAAGAATTATTCCTTCTTTTTTTTATCTAAACAGTTCCCAAGTGTAACTAGCCTTTCTTATCTTGGTCAAAGGCATTGATGTAATAGAAACACAAAGGCCTGCATGCCATTGCCAATGTGTGATTTAATGTAGCTAACGTGGTGCAGAGGGAATTCTAAGTCCCAAGCTGAGGCCATGAGAGGTGCTACATTGCAACTTGGCCCCTATAATAATTACAACAACAAATTTTATTGCGCAACCTTCCTTGGAGTTGTTGAACAAAACCTGACAAAAAAGTCATTATGTTTTGCTGGCTTTACTACTGTGATATTTAATATAAGAATATTTTAATCCATATTCCTGCTTTGACTTATGTTTTACAATTGTAACCCGTTCTCTCAACATTAAAGAATAAATGCTTACACATAAAATAGGTAAATGTATTCTATTTTACATTTACCCTCAGAGCAAAGTAAACATGTCAAAACTAAGAGCTCCCAGTGCTTTCATTGCTAAAACCCACATAATCTAAAAAAACCCATATTTTATTTTATTTTGATGAATATTTATGTTCAGATTCTTAAAAGTAAGCAGTGCTAGTAATAATTCCTGAGGATGCATAGTAACAAGCAGGATTAGAGGAATGCTATATTAGTTTTATCTCAAAAACAGTGCACAGAAAGAATTTATTTCAGCTGATTCTATAACAGGTATGGGAATAACAGTCACAGACCTCCTATCCTTTAACCTTCAGCCACTTATATTGAATATAATACTGAATATAATAAATATGTGTTTGCGTGCATACGTGCATATACATAAACATTGACAATGCAGCCACCATTTTACATTCTGGCAGTGCTGCATTGAAGAGAGAAGGCTTTCAGAGCTGAGCTTCCCAGTAAGTGCAAACATAGAAATTAAACACTGCAGGGAAGTGAGGAGCAACAGTGAAATAAAGCACAGTTTTCCTTCAAGTCTCCAGTCTGGAAATTCAGGTATCATAGTCATATCCACAGCCATGTATCCCTCTCATTAGCAGTGAATAAACTGGGCCACATGTCACAGAAGATTAAGTACAGGCCATAGCACAAAAGAGCAACTAGAAAACAAGACAAAACAACTTGGTTCCCATTTTTAATAACTGAAGTCATTTTTTGAGGAGCTGTGCTTAACTTGAGCCTTTGGAAAATGCCTGTAGCAGCTGGCAAATGGAATGAAATTCAATTAGTCCTGAATTTAGGTCTCTGGTTCTTAAGCACTATCAGGAGCATTAGGATGCTGAAGCTCCCATTTGGGTCATTCAGCATGGTTAGGGGAGGAGGAAGATGCTCAGTGGGGTAAGGGGAAATTAAAACAACCCTGTGCTGCAGCCACACAACTGCAGTCAATGGCTGGGAAGGATTCAGGTCTCTTCCCCAAGATCTGAGAGCCCCTCAAGCAGAGGGTGTCCTCAGATCCTGCACGGAATCCTCACAGGGGGACAGGATCAGTGCACACGGCAGTGGGTGCCCACCTCTGTTCCCAGCACTGCCCCCCTTGCATCTCCTTAGTCAATAGCCTGCAGACACCAGGGCTTCATTCCAAGGACTGACAGACTGTCACCAGTTAACAACTGGAAAAAACCTAATATACACACTAGGGGAGGTCAAAGTTTTACAGTCAAGGGACACTTTTTAGGAGGGAAGACCTCTATTAGTTTTTCTCACATATATATTACATGCAGGACCCTATTTGAAAAGAATACATTTCAGATGGAAATGGTAGGCACACAAATACTAGAAAAATATTATTTTATTAATTCCTATCATTAGCTGACTCTTCTTTTGCACATACATGGGATAATGAAGTCTTTACTATGCTATATAATTTTGATTTTGATGGCTGCTTGCATCATTTGCTAGGTAAGTAGCTATTCAGTATCTATTTTTCTCCTCCTTGTTTGACCTACACTCTCATGGCCTGTTTAGCATACACCTTATATTTAATATCTTTTTTTTTTTTTTTTTTTAATGGTTTTATTCACCTTTCCGGAGAGCACCCTGACTGGCTCTAAGCATGGCAGTATGGAAAATGCCCACAACCCTAATAGTTGGCCCAAAGTAATGGAAAAATCAAATAATTCAAGAGAAAATACAACTTTGATTTCTATTATTTGGCCATCCCTTAGAACGAATTAATCCTGAGTTTCAACCTCAGGTGCTTGACTAGCTACTATAAAATAAAAAAACAGTGTTTCCAGTAGCCTTAGTTTTTTCTTTTAAATTATTGACTTCCATTTGATAAGTTTTATGTGAGTTTTTTTAGATGCTTAAATGTGTTGCTTTGATTCCTAGACTTCTTTTTCACCAAAATAAAATCCTACTAAAATTCTGCTCTAAGGCCTTGAAATACTCTATTGTGACAGTATGACCAGTTCAGTGCGGAAAATCCTCACCAGAAATATTACTGAAAATGTTATTTTAACCCTAATATAGGTCATCTGTGAAAGACAATATGCTGATGGGATTGCTAAACTTGTTATGATTGTTGTTATGACTGTTGTTAGATACAATGACTAGAGAAAGTGTGAGACCTGAAGCCATAGGGAATTGACAACTAATTTTAACTGTGTGCATGACTACCAGCTCTATCTGCAAGATGGTACACCTAGGAGGATGCATATTTGTGTAGAGAAACTGAAATTTAAAAATAGCTACCTATTAAGAAACAATAAACCCCTGGTGAATAGAATTAGAATATAAATATTTTTAGTGTATTTTTGCCTGCACCAAATTCCTAAATCTTTATGCATTGCTATATCTTTTCTGAAAAGCATGAAGAGATCATTTCTCTGTGTGCTTGCAAGCTGCAGTGTATGGGGATGAGCAAAGTCCTGATTAGCAATGTTCTACTGTGTAACTATAGATCAGTGTAGGAGTAAGAAGGAAGACAAAGACCTTAACACAAACTGCAAAATATAGCAACAATTGCTTCTTTTTTTCACGACACTTGCATTATTACTTAGCTTATAAACCTCTGTGAAATACATACCTCAGAAATGTATTTCCCTACAATTTAAGTATTTTGCAATGCAAATTACTTGAAGTCTAACATGTTTCTAATACTTTTTGGATACTAGTAATGGAACAAAGAGTAGTGGGACTGGATTTATTGGAAAGTACTGAGGAATAGCTATGAAGGGTCGCAAATTAGACTGACTGCAGGAAAATTATATTCAACAACATCCAGTGATTGCTCTGAAATGGTTCTTCATGAGGCTAAATTTAAAACAGATTTTTTAAGACTCAGGAAATAACTAAGAAGGGTAAGAATGAGTGCAAGAAAATTATTTTCAGCAATGAGCAATGATTGCACTGGAAAAGGATTCATTGTGACACCAAATTTTAAAAAACAACTCTTTTTACCTTTAATTTGAGATTGAGGGGCTATTGAAGGTCTTCTGTGGTAGTAAACATATGGGTCATGGAATTGTTGGGTGTCTCTGTTAAAGCTATAAAAAGCATGAGAGCTATCCTTCCAATCCCAAATTTCCATGTATTTAACATTCAGTAATATCTCATTATCATCACAGATTAAGTGAAACAGAAGGGTCTAGTAGCTTGGTTTGCATTATTCTGCTCCATGATTCCTGACCCTAAACTTAATTCAGTTTAGCATAGCTGTCTTTTGTAAATTGGGTTGATGTCCTTGGCTTGCTACTTCTTACAGCACTGATTTATAGCTATATATAGCAAAACACTGTGCAGTGAGTTGCTCTTGGCTGGACACCAGGTGCTCACCAAAGCCACTCTATCACTCCCCTCCTCAGTTCAAAAGAGAAGTAAAAATACAACAAAAGTCTTATGAGTCAAGATAAGGACAAAGAGAGATCACTCATTCATTACCATCATGGGGAAAACAGATTTTACCTGGGGAAATTAGTCTAAGTTATTACAATACACCTGGAGTAGGATAATGAGAAATGAAACAAAATGTAAAAAACACCTCCACCCAACCCTCTCTTCTTTTGGGCTTAACTTCAGTCATGATTTCTCTACCTCTTCACTGCGAGTGGCACAGGGGGATGGGAAATGGGGATTATGGTCAGTCCATCACATGCAGTTTCTGACGCTCCTTCCTCCTCAGGGAAGGTCTCCTTGCATTCTTCCACTTAATCCAGGATGGGGTCCCTCCGTGTGAGTCCTTCCCACAGGCTGCAGTTCTTCACACATTGCTCCAGCATGGGTCCGTTCCATGGCTGCAGCCCTTCAGGCACAGACTGCTCCAGCCTGGGTCCCCTGTGAGGTCACCAGTCCTGCAGCAAACCTGCTCCAGCACAAGCTTCCCATGGGGCCACAGCCTCCTTCCGGCATCTCCCTGCTCCTGTGTGGGGTCCTCCACGGGCTGCAGGCGCACAGCCTGCCTCACCATGGTCTGCACCATGGGGGTGTAGGGGAATGTCTGCTTTGGCACCTGGAGCGCCTACGCTCCTTCTGCACTGACCTTCATGTCTGCAGAGCTGCTGCTCTCAGATATTCTCATTCTTCTCTCCCAGTTTCACTTCCTGTTTCTTAAATATGTTATCCCGTACATTATTACACATTGTCAACACTTATCCATCCCCACATCCAACAGATTGCAAACACACATAAAACTAATTTCTCCATGCTTATCAACAAACAACCAGTAATATATATTGTACGAAGTCTTCAGTGAATAAAAGGAACAGAACTTGTGTAAGCTATTGTAAATGTTATTAGAAGTTAAATAATGGCTTAGGAGTTCCACAAACAAGGGTCTATGGCACTTAACCTTTTTTAGTTTCTTTTTATTTCTACAAAGCTATTAAACTTAGAGATTCTAAAATTATCATTCAGTCCTCAATGCACGCTAATAAAACTGCACCACTTTGAAAAACGTGGGCATATATTCTGTTTTTGTTTTTCAAAGTAGCTTGTCTTCTCTTCCATCTTACACGGAAAGTAAACAGGTAGATCCTATTAGTATGAAAACTATCTCACAATCAAAACATAGATACCATTTCTCTATAAGTAAAATGAAAAAAAAATCTTTTCTGTTTTTTTTTAATAAATAAAATTCATTGAATTTTTACTAAGATAGATATTTTTTCAAACAGATAGAAACCTATGTCTAGCCTTACTTTTCCACACTGAGATTTTTTTTAAAGAAATACTTTCAAACCATTTAATGTATGAAAGTTGCAAATCATTTAGGGTATGAAATATATGCTGTTGAGCTATATGTCTCACTTTACTGTGAAGATGATGAGGCACAGAAATGGGCTGCCTAAGCAAGTTGTGAATGCTTCATCCCTTGTGGTGTTCAAGGCCAGGTTGGACAGAGCCTTAGGCAACAAGGTTTAGTGGGAGGTGTCCCTACCCATGGCAGGCGGGTTGGAACTAGTTGATCTTAAGGTCCTTTCCAACCCTAACTATGATTCAGCCTAAAACTAGGATGTAGTCTTTCTAAAACTAGGAAAGCTAGTATCTTTCATAACATTTTTTTCTTGTTTTATTTCCTAATAAAAAGGTCATATCTGGTTACATTTGCAAAGCACATAGAAGCTTCTTAAGTACATCTCTACTAAAAATCAGTAAAACTAAGCAAATATGTTTAAATATATTTTTAAGTGAATATACAGTTAAATGCTTTACTGACATTTTGCATGTTGCAGTATTTTCTTTAAGGTAGGTCCTAAACTATGTCAAAACATTAAGCACAGGCCACATTTTGATGCTAATAATGTCCCATAGTGCTAATAGATACTCATGCTTAAATGATTACTTGGATTACTCATTACATTAGTGGATGACTTTTAATTTTCAAGACAAACGAGACACCACTCACAAGAATTAAGATAAGGAAAGGTTTCAGTTCAGGACAACTGTTCTGAATAAAAACAATCAGAAATTAAAAATCTGTCATTAATTTAATCTAGGAGCAGTTCCAGGAGTCAGGAGTAAGATAAAATAATGGAGACATGATGAACAGATACTTTGTAAATAAAGAAATAATAATACCCAACCAAATTTAATCCTAGTGGTTTAGGTGCTAAATAAGTAGTTATTCAATATCTGGCTGGATGGCCGCACACAAAGAGTTGTGGTCAATGGCTCGATGTCCGGCTGGAGACCGGTAATGAGTGGTGTCCCTCAGGGGTCGGTGTTGGGACCGGTCTTGTTTAACATCTTCGTTGCTGACATGGACAGTTGTCGTGAAAGGAAGACTTGGACGACTCAATATGAGTTAACAGCAAACTTCGTTTATTGGGCTTCTACCTTCGGTTAATATAACAGTAAATATGCAAATACTAGGCACTTGATCGGTTCTGGCACAAATAAGGCATTGCGTAAGCTCTATATTTTTGCAGCTACACCGTGCACCCCCCCCCCCACCATCCTCTTTCTCATGCCTTTATCACTTAGTGTCCTTGGCTGTGATTGGTCATAGTATGTTGCTGTTTGCTGGAGTCCTTCATTTCCTCATTATCTGGCGTGAGAAGTCTGCACCATGTTCTACACAGATGTCTTGTTTCAGCTCATTGATGGGAACGTGACATTTTGACCTTTTTCGACAAGCCAATCTTCCACAGACAGTGGGATCGAGTGCGCCCTCAGCAAGTTTGCCGATGACACCAAGCTGTGTGGGCCGGTTGATATGCTGGAGGGAAGGGATGCCATCCAGAGGGACCTTGACACGCTTGTAAGGTGGGCTGATGCCAACCTTATGAAGTTCAACCACGACAAGTGCAAGGTCCTACACCTGGGTCAGAGCAATCCCAGGCACAGCTACAGATTGGGCAAAGAAGAGATTCAGAGCGGCCCTACAGAGAAGGACTTGGGGGTGCTGGTCGATGAGAAAATGAACATGAGCCGGCTTCAGTGTGCGCTCGCAGCCCAGAAAGCCAACCGTATCCTGGGCTGCATCAAAAGGAGCGTGACCAGCAGGTCGAAGGAGGTGATCCTGCCCATCTACTCTGCTCTTGTGAGACCTCACCTGCAGTATTGTGTGCAGTTCTGGTGTCCTCAACATAAAAAGGACATGGAACTGCTGGAACAAGTGCAGAGGAGGGCCACGAGGATGATCAGGGGACTGGAGCACCTCCCGTATGAAGACAGGCTGAGGAAGTTGGGGCTGTTCAGCCTGGAGAAGAGAAGGCCGTGTGGAGACCTCATAGCAGCCTTCCAGTATCTGAAGGGGGCCTATAGGGATGCTGGGGAGGGACTCTTTGTCAGGGACTGTAGTGACATGACAAGGGGTAATGGGTTAAAACTTAAACAGGGGAAGTTTAAATTGGATATAAGGAGGAAATTCTTTCCTGTTAGGGTGGTGGGGCACTGGAATCGGTTGCCCAGGGAGGTTGTGAGTGCTCCATCCCTGGCGGTGTTCAAGGCCAGGTTGGAGGAAGCCTTTTGTGGGATGGTTTAGTGTGAGGTGTCCCTGCCCATGGCAGGGGGGTTGGAACTAGATGATCTTGAGGTCCTTTCCAACCCTAACTATTCTATGATTCTATGATTCTATTTTTCTCCTTCTCATTTAAACTACATTTTCATGACCCATATAGCATACACTTTACATTTCACTTTTTATTTATTATTCATTCTACTTATTTAACTGCACTTCAGCTATTTATAAAAAAAAAACCAAACAAAACCAAAACAAAACTAGAAGCACTTGACAAGTGTGATCCACCTCACGCTGGTATCTAAAGCAGGTGTGATAGTGGTCTAGAAGCTCTTATTGACCATGGGTACTTCAAGAAACATAGAAAAATCACTCAAATATAAATGTTAACTTGGTTGATATCTTTAGTTAGATGAAATAATTCTCTCCTTAATGCCATTGTGTGGTCCCTTAGGAAGAAGGATCTCTATACTGAAATGTGACTGTCTGAAATGGTTGGAAGGTAAGACGGGATCAACTTCATGAAAACAAATACCAGTGGCCATGGCACCCTGACAAAACCAAAAATGTTTAAAGAAGTTATGAACAAACTATTATGTACACAAGTCTAAATTATAGAATTATGTTTAATATAAGAATGTGATTGTTTTGAAATCAAACATAATGTTTGGTTAGCATTTTTTTAGAATAAAATTTTTAATAAAGATGTAATGACATGTCACTAAATAAAAATGCAAAAACAAAAAAAAAACCCAACAAAATTAAGTTCTTTTTCATGTAAGACCTTTACAGTGTGGGCATTGCCCTGTCTCTATGGTGGCTGCGGACACTCCATGTTTTAGGTCCATTCATTGCTGTTGCCTGCCTCCACATGCAGCAAACTTTTGAGCTAGTATAAATCAGAATTTTCACAGGATTTGGAGATAGATAGGTATAATATCATTATATACATAAATAACATACTTTAGTTTCACCAATTATCTTTGACTCTTTTAATCAAGATGCTAAACCTTTAACTCTTGTGTATTTCAATGACACTGCAAGGACAGGATTTCTGCTCCTCCTTCTTCAGTGATAACGAAGACAGAAATTTCATGCATCTCACTCTCAGACAGCACTGGGTAAACCTCACAGACAACTGAACATATATTTCTCTGAGCTGTTTTACCTGCAAGACCACAGATTCCTTGTAAGAATATACCTCTCAATCATTTACCTCCAGGCACTGTTGTCCCTGGGTGCCTCCCGTGCCTCCAGTTTATCTCCAAAATATTCTGTTTATTAAAAATGGAAAAGTTCTGTGTTCGTTGTTTGCACAGTCTGCTCCTTATGTGTTTAGAAAGAAAGTAAATTAAATAAGTGGAAATACTGGTTATGTGAAGGAGATTACATCTGGGGTTTGTTTGGTTCATAAAAAAAAGAATAAGCAGAAAGGCAATTATCCATCCAGTCCCATAGAAAATGTTTTACAAAACTGTAGAACTGATAGAGGCTCTGGATTCTTCATGTTATGAAAGGAAACAGAGCATGCAAGTCTGCCTACAAGTTAGTAGGCAGATAAGTATTTCAGAATCTATGATTGAGACCTGTCGATCCACCTCTCTCTTCAAAATATTCCATGATACAAAAATAACTTTCCTGTAGAAGTACTGATGATCTCTTCCAGGAGAATATCAAAGAAAGAAAGCCTTTTGCTTTTTCTACATTTCGTGTCTTCAGCTATAAGTAGTGTCTCCAATACCTTTTAAAGCCACCTCTAAACTTGCTTCAAAACAAGTCTGTGAGCAAAAAGTGGAAAAAGTTCTTACAATTTCGAATGCTCCATTTTCTGTGCTGTGATCTTTTACTAGCTAAAGAAGAAGGTAGGCAAATCAAAATACTACCTTATTTGCCAAATACTTACACACTTTTAAAAAAATCTGTCTTGGCTTCTTAGCCAGTAAGTTTCAGATGTGTATAGTGGCAGAACTTGTGCTTTGCATTCAGCCACCAAACACAGCAATACACTATATAAAATATTGGTCCTTATCCAGTCATTCTTGGAAGGAACAGTCTTAGGACTAGCTAATTATCCTTAGGTATGTATCAGGAAAAACTCTGTATCAGTGCAGACACCAGACACTGTATTGGAGGGTACAGATGTATTTATTTGAATATCAAACTCATTTCTCCATTTAAAGCAATGTGGCACATACATAAGTGATAAAAAGGCAGAAAATAATCTGCACCATAAGGAGTAGCTGGAAATGTGTCCTGGGGAGCAGCCTTGTGGGAAAAAGCCAGAATATGCCTCCTCATGAGCAGCCTTAGAACTGAGATGATGCAGTCTGGACCAACTAACCTCTCTAGGCATTACAGGCTGGAAATTGGCATATGTGCTTTACTTTCAAATTCAGGTGTAAAGTTAAAAGAGCTTCATTCCATGAGATGTGTAAAAGCAGAATATTCCTTCAGGAACAGGCTAAAGACTTGGCTCATATCTCTCTTCATGACCGAAGGGGAAAGGGGTCTGGGGGTCCTGGTGGATAGGAGGATGACCATGAGCCAGCAATGTGCTCTTGCGGCCAAGAAGGCAAATGGCATCTTAGGGTGCATTAGAAAGGGAGTGGTTAGTAGGTCAAGAGAGGTTCTCCTCCCCCTCTACTCAGCCTTGGTGAGGCCGCATCTGGAATATTGCGTCCAGTTCTGGGCCCCTCTGTTCAAGAAGGACAGGGAATTGCTTGAAGGAGTCCAGCGCAGAGCCACAAAGATGATTAAGGGAGTGGAACATCTCCCTTATGAGGAGAGGCTGAGGGAGCTGGGTCTCTTTAGCTTGGAGAAGAGAAGACTGAGGGGTGACCTCATCAATGTTTACAAATATGTAAAGGGTAGGTGTCAGGATGATGGAGCTAGGCTTTTTACAGTGATATCCAGTGATAGGACAAGGGGCAATGAGTGTAAACTGGAGCATAGGAAGTTCCACGTTAACATCAGGAAGAACTTCTTTACTGTAAGAGTGACAGAGCACTGGAACAGGTTGCCCAGGGGGGTTGTGGAGTCTCCTACACTGGAGATATTCAAGGCCCGCCTGGACAAGTTCCTGTGTGATGTACTGTAGGTTACCCTGCTCTTGTGGGGGGGTTGGACTAGATGATCTTTTGAGGTCCCTTCCAACCCTTGGGATTCTGTGATTCTGTGATTCTGTGATTCTGTGAAAGTAAAGTTAGTATAAAATGATTGTGAACGGATAAACCTCAGTGATTTCAATTGCAATCACATCACCCTTCAGGTCTTTGTTTTGGTTTTGATTTAAATGTAATTGAAAACCCTTCTTAGCAACATAGTTGTGAAACATCTTAGAACAGAGATCAATCCTGAAATCAGTGTTTGGGAGAGGAATGATAGTTGCCTACTCTAAAGGAATAAATGAATTTGCTCTTTGCACTGAGAGTATGGTAGAAAGAAAGACACACTTTTGTTAGAGGTTTCATTCTTATATTCACAAGAGAAAAGGCCTTGGCTTTGTGTAAGCACTGTTCAGCAATAACTAGAACATCCCTCTATTATCAACACTGTTCCCAGCACAAGTCTAAAACATAGCCCACACTAGCTACTATGAAGGAAATTAACTGTATCCCACCCAAAACCAGTACAACAATCCACAAGGAGAGAGTCGTATTTAAGGGATAATGTGTTAGACAAATTTACAAGCAACGATTACACAGACAGATATATACCACTGACAATATGAAAGAAAATTGCATTTCTTTATTTTGATAAGAGTATGCATCTTAAATCCTGTAGTACGCAGGATCAGTAACCTTTCATCTTTATTTGAGAATCACTGACTGCATTAAACATCCAGAAAAGTTGCATTGAATATCACATCATAATTATCTTGAGAATTGTAAAACCAGATCAAATTTCTAAACAAACAAAACCAAACCACATCAAAATCATAAGAAAGAAGAGGAAATAAAATGCAGGCACACGCAGTTACCTTGCGAATAACTTCAATAGCTATGAATACATCCTCTCTGAGTAGTTCTCTAAGCTACATTGTTTCCATTCAGGTTTATTGAAACAACCTTGTTTCTTAGAAGGTGAATACAACAGCAGGGAACATTTTTAGAATCATTGCTTTCTATCGAAAATACTATTAAGAAACTTTGTTCTGTTGTTTCATGTGTTCATTACGATTACATCCTTCTGCTTCCAAGTTCTTCTTCCTTTCCTTCCTGTAACTAACAAGCAAAGCTAAACAATAATTTGCATATAAACTGTTGGGTCCTTCAAATACAAGACAGCATCACTCACCCAACGAGTTCAACAGGAGAAGTAACTACAGTGCAGCATGAGCTCCTTTGTCAATTTATATTTCTTTGCAGTTTCCAGGACACTGATATGAAAGGCTGCATGGGTCTGTACTGACAATGAGGACATCAGGGTAGTCTATCTATTCTTTTTGCAGTATGCCAAGAAAATGAAAAGGAAGAAAACCCGAAGAGTTGAAGACAGTCTCTTGAAAAACAAAAGTAACTAATTTTACATTTTCTGGTGGAAGCTTGTGTTAATTATAAAAATTTGTAATCTGGATTGAGTGCAATACTCCAATCTATGAAACTGCATTTCAGAAATAAGAAATGATAGATAGTGTGGAATAAACTCATCTCTTGGTCGCTCTGCAGGATTAATCACCACTTTAAACATTGCTATTCCCAATACTGTCACAGAAAAACTCCTATTGTCTTCTGCAGGAGCCAGATAGTATTTTTCTGTCTTAAATTATCTGGGAGAGAATACCAGTGTAATCCCACTATCAAAATTCAGCTGTGACATGATATTCTTGTCTCCCTAGTCATGACAGGTAATACAAACTGCCCAAATCACATTCCTGCTTTGAACAGCTTTCTCCTGGATCTAAATTATCTCCAGCAAATGCAGAGAGAGTCTAGGGACTGAGCTGCTGTTTGGGGCAAAACAGTATTCTGGGCATTTTTGTTTCAATCTTAATTTATATATAAGGTGGTAATAATGTTTATTAGATTCTGAGTGACTGATACCATAATCAAGTAATTCTGCTTATTATTTTCATTTAAAGTCCTGCCAACTGCTTTTTCCCACTCATTATGAGGCCATTATGTATGTTTTCAAATGTATTCATTGGCATGTGAGCTGTGCTTCATTTTATTTATTTAATTTTAATTACAATGGAGACAGAATGAGAGAGGGAAAACGCTTCTTTCAAATACCCAGTGTTTGGATGACTGTTTTGCTGCTGTTAGAAAAAACATTTTGGAGAGGGAAATGAATAACTTCTAAAGTAAAAGTTCAGCTGAAGATCAAATAATGTTGAGAAAATGCAGCATTACTTGAGTCAATCCCTAGAACTATGAAGTTTTGCCTGCTACCTTCATTAAAACCTACTTCACAGGGGCAGTTGCTGAAATGGTTTGAAAACTTGAGTGAAAAATGAAATAGTATCAAGAGTATTGTAAAGGAAATTACCCAAGATAAAGCAAAATTGTCACAGTTCAGCCAGGAATTGAGAAACTGCATCTAAATATTTTCAAAACTTATTGAAAAAAAATCTTATTGAAAAAAGTCTAGGTTTGGAACTTTTATTGTAATAGAAAAATTAACTGGTTTCTGTGCCCAGGTAATAGAAAAACACACCAGATTCATGCAGCAATTTTGTATTGGTTTTTGTATTTAATCAACTATTGCTCTGTAGAAAACACAGATGTGAGTAGGAGTCTTGGATAAATAAACTGTCCTGCAAAAATCTTATGCCAGTATTATGCATCCATAGTAAAGTTTTCGTAGCCTTCTTTGTTGCTGGAAGTTTCAAATTTTCTACATCTACTAAAGTTTAAGCATTCTAAACTGTTCCACAGTCCTCTGCTATAATGATCTCAATTCCCTTCAGAAAAACATCTTTTATCTAATCTTTAATCTCAATTTCTTTTGTTGGTAAGGAGGTTGTTCCACAGCATTGTGAAAAGGTTTTACTGACATCAGTAAGAATTGAACTGAGCTTAGAAACTCCCATTTATGACTTTTTCCCCCCAGCTTTTAGTGCCTGTCAGTGTTTTATCTTGCTTTTTCCAGATAATCATTGACTGTAAAAATTTTTGTTAGTGTTAGATACTCCAAAAAGGGTCCAAGACAAAACCAACTGTTAGACTACTTCAGAACTAATTTATTACTTATATTTAAATTTAGGTTGTTGCAGCATCTGAATCTAAAAATAATCTGCTAAAATTACACATACATGTATGTATGTATGAAAGCAGTTTTAACTACTGTACCACTAAGTTACTAATCATGTTTTTTTTTTTCACTGTTTATGTAAATTATGTAGCATAATTAACAATCATTATCCAAAAGAAAGGAAGAGAGCTTTCCATGACATTTGGTTCATGACTGGAAAACTTTAAAATAGTCAAAATTAAATAATGAAATAGAATATAAAATTTCATGGAGAGTCTTGATCTTGAAGGAGTCCCATTGCAGTAGATGAAGAATGAGGAAAGGCCACCTTCATTAAGAAAGTAATGGATTAAATTAGTTCAAATCTAACATCTCTAAGAGATGACATCAGGTGTCATAAAACTCCTGAAGGGAGTGAAAAAAGTGAAGGCAAAAGTAGTTATTTTGGTTGGAGGAACAGTTCTGTCTCTTGACTAAAGTAGAAGTAAAAATGTTTTGGAGAGGAAGATTGCACCTGGCCACTTCCCCTTTGTTGTGGTTTAAACCCAACCACAAACCTCGTTCACTCACTCCCCCCCCTTCTTGCCCTCCCCCTGCTCCTGGAGGGACAGAGAGGGGAATCGAAAAGAATGCAACTCCCACGGGTTGAGATAAGAACAGTTTAGTAACTAAGGTATAACACAAATCACTACTGCTACCACCAATGATAATAATGATAAAGGATATAACAAGAGGAAAGAATACAACACCTCAACACCAGCTGACCAGTAACTCGCCCCACTCCCCCCAGCCGAGCACCAGCCGATACCTTGTCCAAACCTGCAGTCCCTTCCCTTCAGAAGTAACTCCCCATTACATCCTGGGCATGACGTGCTGTGGTATGGAATACCTCTTTGGTTAGTTTGGGTCAGGTGTCCTGTCTCTGCTTCCTCCCAGCTTCCCCTCCTCCCTGGCAGAGCATGAGACTCAGAAAGTCCTTGGCCAGACCAAACATTTGAGCAGCAACTGAAAACATCGGCGTTATCAGCACTGTTCCCAGGCCAAAAAAATCAAAACATAGCACTGCACTAGCTGCTAAAAAGGAGAAAAATGACTGCTACTGCTGAACCCAGGACATCCTTTTAAGTGTTTACCGAGGGATGGGTTTTTGGTGACCAGGGGTGAGCCAGGGAGACAGCCATATAATGGGGACTGTGCCTGAACCAGAAAGTTCCTGCAGAAGATGATTGTTACAAAGTAACTCTTTATTTCTGTTCTTCAGACATTTTCCTTAACTTTGAAATGGTTGCTTTTCAAGCATCTTGGCATATTATGGCAAATATTAAGATTTACTGAAATTCCATATGCTTACACTTTTAAACTATAAACGCATGTGGCTTCAAGAGGTATTACAACTGCCCTGTTTACCCAATTAATTTAGTAAATCCTCAGCTGCTTATTTTTTCACACTAGCTAATTAATCTGCCATCAGATATATTCTTTTTCTGACCTTTTAAAGATTTTTAAATGCTTTGGAAAAAAACTTGTGCGGGTCACTGACTAAGTTTCAACCTTTTTAGGACTAATGTTCTGTATAAAAGGAAAGAGGCTGTGGATGAGTTAAATGCCAACAAATTGTCAGTGGCTATTTTTCCTGAAAGATTTACAAAAAGTTGATTACACAGTTGTACATTCTTTAAACAATATAATTGTTCAAGCAAATTTTGCTGTTTAGGCTACAGATGTTTCATTGAGCGTATAATGAGGGCTAATAAAACCTAATAATACTGAATAATGGGTCATGCTGTAATTAGATTTGACTCATCATACTTTCACATTTAAAAATGTTCCAGATACAGATTAAGCTTTATTGTCTTGAAACAAATAATTCTTCTGATGAAGCAGGTGTGTTCTATGGTTTCATTGCAATTCCTCAGTCTTCTGATTTTTATTAAAAAAAAAAAATAAATTAAAATTTCCAGTTCATGTACGGATGAAAATCTTTCTAAAGACAGAGGACACAACAGCCATGACTTACTCTTCCAGTCCCAAACTGAGGAAACCAGACTAGCTAAACCTTCATCTACAACATTATGGATCATCTCGGAGATGTTACGAAGCTCAGCTGTGTAATACTGTTGCAACTGGTAGTTCTGGCAGGTCAAAAGCAAATAATGACAGCTAACTTTAGCAATTCATGAAGAGCAGTTTTAGCTCAGAAGACACATTCATTCAGCTTGAAGTTAAATGTTGCAGTTTGTCATACTGAGCACGTTTTAAATCATAGGCTCTTAGACCCTTCTGAACTTGCACTTTTGTGATTGCATGGGACATTTTTGATTCACAGAATTACAGGAGAGTTAGGGTTGGAAAGGATCTTTAGATAATCTAGTTCCAACCCCTTTCAAAACTATCTACATGGTAGAAGAACATATGCAGACAAAACCAATCTCTATCTGCTTCTAATTACTTTTTGTGTTCCAAGTCAAGTACTGGATATCACAAAAGATCACTCCATGCCTCGTAGCTAAATAGTACAGAAGGAGTTTTGCTTCTTCCTATCGGTATCAGAAAAGTGCAGGTCCTTCAGGACCTTCAAGGGTTGCAAATACAACCCACTCTGAATTCTATACCTGCAGTTGCACATTAAGAGTAAAGTGTCCAGACCTCCTGGAAGGAATATTACATTTTTAATATAGGAAAAGTTTAAAACTGCAACATCGTCTGAATTCTATATCTGTAATGGCATGTTATGGGGAAATAATCCAGACTTCCTGAAAGGGATTTTACCTTTTTTTTTTTTAATCTGGAAAGATTAAAACTCAACAAGAACAACTCATAGTAAATGATGCTTAGGTTCTCTGGATTTATCCGTTTCCACTTCAAAGGACCATTTCTGTGGGAATCGCCGGGAGACGAGCTCATCAGATGATGACCGACAAGTCTCGTTTATTGCTAAGCAGATGGATACTTATATACCTTGCTTGCATGTTTATAGTTTGGTTACAGAGAGATCATTGGCTTATAGCTTTTACATGTTACAAGATCATTGGTTTATAGCTTCTACATTTTTGCAGCTACACCGTGCACCCCCCCACCATCCTCCTTCTCATGCACTTATCACTTAGTGGCCTTGGCTGTGATTGGTCATAGTTTGTTGCTGTTTGCCGGTGTCCTTCATTTCCTCATTATCTGGTGTGAGAGGTTTGCACCATGTTCTGCACAGATGTCTTGTTTCAGCTCGTTGATGGGAACGTGACCTTTTGACCTTTTTCGACAAGCCAATCCTCCACACATTTCCCATTT
Organism: Lathamus discolor; assembly: GCF_037157495.1. Classification (NCBI taxonomy): domain Eukaryota; kingdom Metazoa; phylum Chordata; class Aves; order Psittaciformes; family Psittacidae; genus Lathamus; species Lathamus discolor. Next base: position 45,437,474 of record NC_088884.1, on the reverse strand, counting down.
AAATAACCAAACTAATTGCCATATCAGTATTTGCCCACAATAACAAGAAGGACCATATGGAAGCTTTCCTACACACAAAATCTAAATCACAAAATATGCCCACATTTTAAGATTCCCAAATGTAAATAATTAAAAATATATAGAAGGACATACTCTTACTATGGATACTAAGTGTACTGTGTCTCCATCCTAGAGACCTCACTGAGAAACACATGGAGTTCTACCTGTTAAGCTACACCTTGGGGGTTTACCCCGGTTTTGCTGAAGGACTGTGTCCTTGGGGGTTGAGATCTGCCTGTGCATTGACAGAGCACTGCTACACCTCCTCTCCAGACTGTCCCCCTCCCAGGTTTAGAATATCTTTATTCCAAGTTTCTTTTGCAACCCAAATATCCAATGAACTTGAAAATCAAAAATTCCTTTGGGATTTTGTTAAGAGATGATTCATACTCTGTCATCCAGATATCAGAAGTGGGAATACACTGCTGTGCCCCCCCCCTCACTATGCGCCTACTTAAGATCAGCTCACAGAAGACACTGGCAGCGCCTACAGAGAGTCTAAATGGTACAGTCCCAGTGTTAAATGTTTATACACCAAATGCAGCTTTACGAACATAAAATGAGTGCCACAAACTGAAGTATTCTCATTTTGCAAAGCTTTACAATTTACAATTAATATGACAAACTTAGATAAGACCTACAATCTCTTTTTCCTCTGGTATTGATCCAGAAAAGGCTTTCTCATTTTCCATGAGCTGTAAGGTCTGTGATATGCTTTAAGGTGAATAATCATAGAACCATAGAATAGTTAGGGTTGGAAAGGACCTCAAGATCATCTAGTTCCAACCCCCCTGCCATAGGCAGGGACACCTCACACTAAACCATCCCACGCAAGGCTTCATCCAACCTGGACTTGAACACCGCCAGGGATGGAGCACTCACAACCTCCCTGGGCAACCCATTCCAGTGTCTCACCACCCTAACAGGAAAAATTTCCTCCTTATATCCAATCTAAACTTCCCCTGTTTAAGTTTTAACCCATTACCCCTTGTCCTGTCACTACAGTCCCTGATGAAGAGTCCCTCCCCAGCATCCCTATAGGCCCCCTTCAGGTACTGTAAGGCTGCTATGAGGTCTCCACGCAGCCTTCTCTTCTTCAGGCTGAACAGCCCCAACTTCCTCAGCCTGTCTTCATACGGGAGGTGCTCCAGTCCCCTGATCATCCTCGTGGCCCTCGTCTGCACTTGTTCCAGCAGTTCCATGTCCTTTTTATGTTGAGGACACCAGAACTGCACACAATACTGCAGGTGAGGTCTCACAAGAGCAGAGTAGAGGGGCAGGATCACCTCTTTCGACCTGCTGGTCACACTCCTTTTGATGCAGCCCAGGATACCGTTGGCTTTCTGGGCTGTGAGCGCACACTGCCGGCCATGTTCATTTTCTCATCGAGCAGCACCCCCAAGTCCTTCTCCGCAGGGCCGCTCTGAATCTTATTTTGAGGATTTGGGGGCTTGGGCTTGTCTTTTTTAATTTGAACTGCTGCTGCATTCCTAGTACTTGATCTTTAAAAAGGTGTTTGACAGTGTGTGCCCCAACCAAATATTGAACAAATATATGCTTTCTTTGAACACAGGATGCTTTGTTCACATGATAAAAAGCAATGTGTCCACTGTACTGTAATATCTGAAATCATTACTATGGGTATGATATTTGTGAAGTATATGAACAATTTCTGAATTGTTCTGAACTTTTCTGAAGAGCACTTTAGCATAAAAATGACACTTTACAATACAGTTCTGCATGTGGCAATATATTTAATCCCTTATTAGTAGCTGGGGTGTATAATTCCAGATTTATCTTTTATAAATGTCATTATGTAGGCATTGTTAGAGAAGAAAAGGGATCTGCTCCATTTTTCTTTCTGTTGTAATAAGAAACATGGTGGATGATAGCTACAATTCTCTAGAGATGGCAAAACAAGAAAGCATAAAAGGAAAAGAAAGATCAAAGAGAGGCTTAAAGCATCTTCCTAATGCAGCTAAAAAATGAGATTTTAGGCTCTACCAAAGCAGTGATATGCTCAGCAACTGGTTTATGCACAGTAATTCTGATTCTGTTAACAAATCAAGCCTTATATGAAAGCTACTTTTGTTAAAAACCTCTCAGGAAAATCAGGGCTAGCATTCATCTTCCAACCTGCCAAGCAGGTGAAGGATTTCTGGAAAAGGCTGGCTTGCAGGCTCATCCACAGAGGCAGCAAACTCGCTGCCCCAGCAGATGCAACATCATCATTTTGTGAAGTAGCAGTTATCCTGCCAACGCCTCAGCAATCTCCATTTCCACTCTGCCCCTACTCTGTCAGCTCACACAAAAGCTGCAAATAATGCAAAAGGGCCCACATGGTTAAAATGCGTAAGAAATATGAAACTCTTTAATGTAGCTTCTGACATCCACTGTGTTATAAACTGCGATTTTTTCTATTTTAAGATATGTTTTAATAAAGGTAATATTCAAGATACCTATGACACATCATGTTTTATACTGCAAAATTCCACTTCTGTGGTAATAACAGCTATTTAAGAACTGTAGCTATACTTGTATAGCTATGTAGGTGAGATTTTGAGGCTCTCACTTATATGTATACCACTACACTGTTAAGTTACACTCTTCTAAGTCAAATAATTTCAGTTATGTACAGGTGGGTTGTAGGTCTTCATGAGCAGTTTCTTTATATGATTCCATTTAGGACACAAGACAAAATGAGTGAGATTCAGTGAATCAAAATCAAGACTGCATATAAACTCCTGAAATATCAGCAATATGGGATTCTTTGTTATAGTAAGGACAATTAATACAAATCATCTTATTCACATTCTGCAAAGCAAAAGAAATTTAAAACAGACTAGAGTAATACAAAGAATTAAGAAAATTTTTTGAAAATACTAGATTCTAAGTCTTTCTTTTAATCTTAAGTGTCTATGTCAGATTGTTAGACAGATAATATATAATAATATTTAAAAAAATTTGCTGTAATGTGTATTTTGTGGTAAAGGTTTATTAGAAAAGAACACAATAGGTATATGAAAAAAACCACCGCCTGATCTTTGCATATAGAATCATAGAATAGTTAGGGTTGGAAAGGACCTCAAGATCATCTAGTTCCAAGCCCCTGCCATGGACAGGGACACCTCACACTAAACCGTCCCACACAAGGCTTCATCCAACCTGGCCTTGAACACCGCCAGGGATGGAGCACTCACAACCTCCCTGGGCAACCGATTCCAGTGTCTCACCACCCTAACAGGAAAGAATTTCCTCCTTATATCCAATCTAAACTTCGCCTGTTTAAGTTTTAACCCGTTACCCCTTGTCATGTCACTACAGTCCCTGACAAAGAGTCCCTCCCCAGAATTCCTATAGGCCCCCTTCAGGTACTGGAAGGCTGCTCTGAGGTCCCCACGCAGCCTTCTCTTCTCCAGGCTGAACAGCCCCAACTTCCTCAGCCTGTCTGCATACGGGAGGTGCTCCAGTCCCCTGATCATCCTCGTGGCCCTCCTCTGCACTTGTTCCAGCAGTTCCATGTACTTTTTATGTTGAGGACACCAGAACTGCACACAGTACTGCAGGTGAGGTCTCACAAGAGCAGAGTAGATGGGCAGGATCACCTCCTTCGACCTTCTGGTCATGCTTTTTTTGATGCAGCCCAGGATACGGTTGGCTTTCTGGGCTGCAAGCGCACACTGAGGGCTCATGTTCATTTTCTTATCGACCAGCACCCCCAAGTCCTTCTCTGCAGGGCCGTTCTGAATCTCTTCTTTGCCCAGTCTGTAGCTGTGCCTGGGTTTGCTCTGACCCAGGTGTAGGACCTTGCACTTGTCGTGGTTGAACTTCATAAGGTTGGCATCAGCCCACCTCACAAGCGTGTCAAGGTCCCTCTGGATGGCATCCCTTCCCTCCAGCATATCAACCGGACCACACAGCTTGGTGTCATCGGCAAACTTGCTGAGGGCGCACTCAATCCCACTGTCCATGTCAGCGACGAAGATGTTAAACAAGACCGGTCCCAACACCGATACCTGAGGGACACCACTCGTTACCGGTCTCCAGCTGGACATCGAGCCATTGACCACAACTCTTTGTGTGTGGCTGTCCAGCCAGTTCTTTATCCACTGAGTGGTCCATCCATCAAATTGATATCTCTCCAGTTTAGAGAGAAGGATGTTGTGTGGGACAGTGTCAAATGCTTTGCACAAGTCCAGGTAGATGACGTCAACTGCTTTACCCTTATCCATCAATTCTGTAGCCCCATCATAGAAAGCCACCAAATATATGGGTAGAGACTGCTACATGTCAAAAGCATTAAATGATGACACTGGCATTCCACATTCATTTCCCCTTGCATAGGAAGACTGGTGGAAATAAAAGACTATGTTAAACACAAAAAGGTTCACAAGAGGTTTGAAACAATTTTTATTGTTTTGATATAAATGATTTGGTAGCTTTTGAGTTATGCATTAAATTGAAAGCATATATATACACACACAATGTGTGCTTTCAATTTATATAGAAAGTTATATATATAATTTGAAGTTTTAATATCTGTGTATGTAAGCATACCTAAAATACACATCATGGCAGCTGTTAACAAGTGACTTAAAATACCCAACTCATCTAAAAGCTCTAAGTGAGGCTGGTCTTTTAACTCACTTTCAATTACGTTTCCAATTATTCGGCCAAGCAAATCATAAAGTTCACATTTTGATTTCCAACAAATACTTCACTTGTGACAGTACCTTTTCTCTTTCTTTCTTAATTATTCACTGTATGTATTTTTTAGCATGCTATTTTTACATCATGATGAGATTGGGTAAGTTGATTCCTGACTGCTGACTATTTGTGGAGCCTGATTTTCATCCCCAAATATTTTTTGATCATAAGATACATTTCATCAGTAGGTGAAGTAAATTTATGATTACAGTCAAGGCTAATAGCTAGGAATAAAGCAGAACATGAAAGAGATGGTTTGAAAAAAGAAAAAGAAAATAAGAACAATTCAAGTTTGTTTTAAGGAAGATTGCAGGGCAGACAACAGATGTGTATAACATTGCACAAAGCAGTGTCCCTCCCTTCCAACACAAATTAATATTTGTGGGTTTTTGTCTGAAGCATTCATGATGTTGCATACATTCTAATTTATTCTAAGCTCTATAAAATGAGCCCCACCATACTCTGAAAATAAACAATTTCCGTATTTCGAATCTGAAGGTCACCACAGCAAAACCTACAAGACTTACAACTTTGCTCTATATTTTTTTCCAGTTTCTTATAACTTTGGGAAATGTTAGGCCAGGATTCCCTTGATATGAGTCTACCCCTGACTGAGTAGCATGCATATACATAATATACATATATAAATACACAGATTTCTAAATTTCAATACAAAATATTAATCTCTTCAGAGAAGGTAGCTAGGAAAAAGCTTTTTCTTTTTCCTTAAAAACATTGTCTCATGTTTTGTAAAACACTAGTTCTTCTTTGCTCTTTGAAGCAGCTCAGAATTTGACAAAAAATTCATCCCAGTGTCGAGAACATTCTTTTACTGTCCTTCTCCAAAAGATCATGGATTTGGTTGATTGTTGAGTTCCTAAAAAAAGATATCTCAGCATTTCTCACAGTCAAGCTGTCTAAAGACCCCATTTCTTCTGCGTCCGGACTTCCCAGAAGTGTAGACTCCGAGTGTGAGTTTTCCTGAAATTTTCCTTCTTTGCTCTGGGAGGCTTTATGCTGTAAGACATAACTGAGAACTGAGAGCCTGGTCTCCCCTTTCAGGTAAGGCAGGATAAAGGAAAAATAATGCATTCTTATGCGTAAATACGTAAGGAAGACGCTGAACTCCGGACAGCATAAAGGAAAGGTGGAAAAAAAATTGTTGGAAGGGAGAATGTACCAAATGGGAGTTAAGTCCAGAGACAAAGTGAACATTACTACAGTTGGAAGCAATAAGTATATGAATAAGGAACTCCTTATTTTCTTTTCAACTCCCGACCTGTTTTACAGATGCACTCAGAGGAACAAACACAATTAGTGGGAGCACTATTTTCAACCTAGGAAAGTATCACACCTTGCCAAATCCTTGGGAAAAAAAAAAAAAAAAAAGCCTTGGGCTTCTGTAATTAGCATCTATAATTAGTTATTACTTAGAAAATTGGTCATTATCTGTATACTTCAGTCCCAGGTCTGCAAGTAAGTATACTAACTCAATTTTTTTTCGCAGAGGTGAACCCTAAAATAAGTGTCTTAGCATTTTGCTGTTTAATATTTTCATCAATGACCTGGATGAGGGAACTGAGTGCACCCTCAGCAAGTTTGCTGATGACACAAAACTGGGAGGAGTGGCTGACACACCAGAGGACTGTGCTGCCATTCAGCGAGACCTGGACAGGCTGGAGAGTTGGGCGGGGAGAAACTTGATGAAATTTAACAAGGGCAAGTGTAGAGTCTTGCATCTGGGGAAGAACAACCCCATGTACCAGTACAGGTTGGGGGTTGACCTGCTGGAAAGTAGTGAAGGGGAAAGGGACCTGGGGGTCCTGGTGGATAGGAGGATGACCATGAGCCAGCAATGTGCTCTTGTGGCCAAGAAGGCAAATGGCATCTTAGGGTGCATTAGAAAGGGAGTGGTTAGTAGGTCAAGAGAGGTTCTCCTCCCCCTCTACTCAGCCTTGGTGAGGCCGCATCTGGAATATTGTGTCCAGTTCTGGGCCCCTCAATTCAAGAAGGACAGGGAATTGCTTGAAGGAGTCCAGCGCAGAGCCACAAAGATGATTAAGGGAGTGGAACATCTCCCTTATGAGGAGAGGCTGAGGGAGCTGGGTCTCTTTAGCTTGGAGAAGAGGAGACTGAGGGGTGACCTCATCAATGTTTACAAATATGTAAAGGGTAGGTGTCAGGATGATGGAGCTAGGCTTTTTTCAGTGATATCCAGTGATAGGACAAGGGGCAATGGGTGTAAACTGGAACATAGGAAGTTCCACGTTAACATCAGGAAGAACTTCTTTACTGTAAGAGTGACAGAGCACTGGAACAGGCTGCCCAGGGGGGTTGTGGAGTCTCCTACACTGGAGATATTCAAGGCCCGCCTGGACAAGTTCCTGTGTGATGTACTGTAGGTTACCCTGCTCTTGCAGGGGGGTTGGACTAGATGATCTTTTTAGGTCCCTTCCAACCCTTGGGATTCTGTGATTCTGTGATTCTGTGATTTTCAACCTACCTCATATATTGTAGAAACAGAAACCCTTAAAAAAACAAGTAGTTACATTTTCTGTTCAGGGCAGAGAATATGTTAGTGAGAAGGGCATTTAGCCAAGAACTGACTGACATTTATAAAAAGTAATACTGATAACTAAGCATTCAGTGAAGGAAGAATAGAATAAGAGCTTGTAGATGAAATTTGGTTTCCATAATCACAGAGGATCCAAATTAATGTTATATAGACAGGAACAGAAACTAGGCACTTCTTAAAATTTAACTGCTTGATCCAGCACTTAAAGACCACAAAGTTCTTTCAGAATAGGTAACCTTTTATGCAATATTCATATACTTTGGAGGGCAATTATTCCCACTTATATTGAATAAGTTGATGTTGGCAATAAATCTGATTGCCGCACAATTTCTACAGTATGCGCTCTATTCCCAAGTGTGCCTGAAAAGTTGAAAATGTAGAAAATTCATATTTTTGCCTGGCTGAAAAAAGACATGCTGCCTACCAATTACTCAGGAGACAACCTCACCAGGATTCAGGCATCTATGTGAAAGCCTAAGTTAATTCAAAGATTCTGTATATACTACCAGGGTTTGGACAACGTGTGAAAACATAAATCAACAATTCATAAATTAGTCATGAGAATCTGCTACTATTTATTTAAAATTATCTCCACACAACTCCTTCAGGAATTACAGTTTGGAGTTGCTTATTTTTACATATGAGACAAAGAATGGATTAATAACTTCTCCTGAGTTTCTGCTAAGCTTTCTCTGATAAATACCTTTATATTCTACCTCTTCATCTGTAAAAGGTGAGGTCAGTTCATGTGTAGGAAGAGCCTGATGAAACTACTTCACAGGCAAAAGACATTTACTTATAGAAATTCCCAGTGTACTGAGTAGAGACAAATTTCTCTATTTCATACGCTATGAAAAGCATTCTTAGAATCATTCACTCCTAATTACTTAGGTAACTGATTGCATTTCTACCTACCATCTGTAAGGATAGATATTTTTCTCTGAATAAATCTAGCTTCCTGGCACAATGCTGAAAGTTAATGTAGTCAGTAAATATACAGATGTGCCCTATTAATGTATTATATATCTCAATAACAAGGAATGAGCAACCTATGTATTAAGAAACAAGAATATCAGTTACAGCAGAATATTTTCCAGGGAAAAGTTCCTGGATTGTGGCTCCTGAATTTATGGTGGCAGCCTGTTTGCTGCTTCTTCCTGAGGTTTCTGCTTCTTGTTTCCAATGGCCAAGCTAAAACAAAGGGTACAAAAGAATCTTAAAAATAGCATTTCTTTTATATGGGATGATGTCATGGTTTAAACCCAGCCAGTAATTCAGAACCACGCAGCCACTTGCTCCCTCACACCCTTCTTCCTCCCCCTGCTCCTGTAGGGATGGGGAGGAGAATCGAAAGAATGTAACTCCCATGGGCTGAGATAAGACCAGTCCAGTAACTAAGGTATAACAGACTGCTACTGCTACCACCAATAATAATAATGATAAGGGAAATGACAAGGGAAGAGAATACAACCGCTCACCACCCGTTGACCGATACCCAGCCTGACCCAAGCAGTGATCAAGCCCTCCCAGGTAACTGCTCCCAGTTTATATAGTGGGCATGACATGCTGTGGTACGGAATACCTCTTTGGTTAGTTTGGGTCAGGTGTCCTGTCTCTGCTTCCTCCCGGCTTCCCCTCCTCCCTGGCAGAGCATGAGACTCACAAAATCCTTGTTCAGAGTAAACATTACTGAGCAGCAACTAAAAACATCGGTGTTATCAGCGCTGTTCCCAGGCTGAGAGTCAAAACCACAGCACTGCACCAGCTACTAAGAAGGAGAAAAATGACTGCTACTGCTGAACCCAGGACAAATGAATATTTTATAAAGTCCAAGAACTAAACACAGGGTGTAGTGACATTTTTGACACTGAAGAGTATCCTGCAGAGTCTCCAGCTTTCAGTTGCAGAGGGCACAGGTTACACACAAGAGCAGATGCCTCAGGTACTGTTGGGTGCTTAAGACAGAATTAGACACATATTGCATGTGGTCTGATCCAGAGACCATTCTGAATTCTCTTAAAATCTTAGAATATGGAAGCTGAGATGTTTTTCCCATTTCCATCCTGGTTGCATTGTTGAGCTCATGAGGCTGGTTTATGCTCGAGTAAATGAAAAGAGAGCCATTCATACAGTCATAAAGTACACAGATGCTTTTTATCAATTGCAGTGCACTTTGCACTTGTATGGGTCAGCAGAAGCGTCGTACCAAATGAACTCTTTGCTCTAAATAACGGGCCTGGAGAATGATAATGGCTCACTGATTTTGTTTAGAGCAGAAGTACAGTTTTGAAGCTAATCCCCTGCTTGCCTCCATTCACCATGTGTTGCTTCAATGATGAGAACAGTTTTGGTGTTCATGAAATAGATTTTTTTCAGAGGAAACTAAATCACAAGGTCTGCTCTCTAAGTGCTTCAATGTTAATGGGGACATTGAACGAATGTGACGGTTCTACCATCACAAGATCTTCCACAATGCAATTAGCGTTTTTTCCTTACAAAAAGAGTCTTAGCTACAGAAGTAGCTGAAACACACAACACAAGGAATGGGTTGGATCGTGCAGTCCAGACTGAATTTAAATTGAAATAATCCCCACAATTTCATGTGGTGGGAATGGGATTAGCCTTAGCTTCAGGCACTTCTGCTTACATATCATAGATCCTTTCCCATTGTGCTGCACTGCCTACTAATCTAAACATAGAGATATCCTAAATTTAAATTTTTAGCATGTGAATAAATTTTGATTTCAGAAACCTATGTGCAGACACCCCTATGGCTTTCTCTTTCTAATAGTGGCAGGAACTTTGACAGGAAACCCAGCAGTTCCTTTCCTCATTCCATCTTGCAATAGGTAGCCAAAACTAGTCCCATCCTTCCTGTTACAGTTACGCAGTGTATTGGAAAAACATCTGGAAAGAAGACAGAGTAAATTATTAACACCATTTGCTCTGATATATTTAAAATGTTTCTGATTTCAACAATCATATAAATTTTTTGAGTGTCTCTGACTTCTTATGAAATAAAGATGAGGCAACTAAGATTGCTTGCACTGTGGTACAGAAAGTTTCTTATAAAGTTTCTAATAAACACACTGAGAAGTATCTCCAATAGCGCTTAAAGAAATCATTCTGAGAGCGGATACTTGGAAAATGGCTATCGCTGATCCAGAAGTCTCATTACAAGACACTGGATTTATAGAAGTATTGAGCTGCAAGGGGCCTCAACAAAGCAAATATCTTTCTATTGATACAACAATAACATCCTACACTGTTAATTGTTAGAAATCAGGAAATATAAACATAAAAACAACTCCTACAATGTTAAATTCACTCCATACTAGCTTCTATAAGTTCTGGCATATGTATGCACAAGGATACCTAGAAAGTAAAGCAGCTGTTAGCTTCAGAAATTGACAAGTGCTGATGTTACTTGTGATACTGATATAATTCAGATTCAGGAAAAAAATTATAATAATTTCTATGCAAATTTTTAAATAATACAAAATATTATTTTAATTGGCATAATATTCTGATTTTTGTTAATTTGCATATGTGGGGGGGGTTTATATCTTATTACATTTTATTTTTCCTCAGAATGAAAGAAAAAAGTCCTTTTTAAGAGGCTATTGCCTACATTCACACTGTCATTAAAGTCATAGAATCATAGAATCATAGAATAGTTAGGGTTGGAAAGGACCTCTAGATCATCTAGTTCCAACACCCCAGCCATGGACAGGGACACCTCATACTAAACCATCCCACACAAGGCTTCCTCCAACCTGGCCTTGAACACCGCCAGGGATGGAGCACTCACAACCTCCCTGGGCAACCCATTCCAGTGCCCCACCACCCTAACAGGAAAGAATTTCCTCCTTATATCCAATCTAAACTTCGCCTGTTTAAGTTCTAACCCATTACCCCTTGTCCTGTCACTACAGTCCCTGACGAAATGTCCCTTCCCAGCATCCCTATAGGCCCCCTTCAGGTACTGGAAAGCTGCTATTAGGTCCCCACGCAGCCTTCTCTTCTCCAGGCTGAACAGCCCCAACTTCCTCAGCCTATCTTCATACGGGAGGTGCTCCAGTCCCCTGATCATCCTCGTGGCCCTCCTCTGCACTTGTTCCAGCAGTTCCATGTCCTTTTTATGTTGAGGACACCAGAACTGCACACAATACTGCAGGTGAGGTCTCACAAGAGCAGAGTAGAGGGGCAGGATCACCTCCTTCGACCTGCTGGTCACACTCCTTTTGATGCAGCCCAGGATACGGTTGGCTTTCTGGGCTGCGAGCGCACACTGAAGCCGGCTCATGTTCATTTTCTCATCGACCAGCACCCCCAAGTCCTTCTCTGTAGGGCCGTTCTGAATCTCTTCTTTGCCCAGTCTGTAGCTGTGCCTGGGATTGCTCTGACCCAGGTGTAGGACCTTGCACTTGTCGTGGTTGAACTTCATAAGGTTGGCATCAGCCCACCTCACAAGCGTGTCAAGGTCCCTCTGGATGGCATCCCTTCCCTCCAGCATATCAACCGGACCACACAGCTTGGTGTCATCAGCAAACTTGCTGAGGGCGCACTCAATCCCACTGTCCATGTCAGCGACGAAGATGTTAAACAAGACCAGTCCCAACACCAATCCCTGAGGGACACCACTCGTTACCGGTCTCCAGCTGGACATCGAGCCATTGAGCACAACTCTTTGTGTGTGGCTGTCCAGCCAGTTCTTTATCCACTGAGTGGTCCATCCATCAAATTGATATCTCTCCAGTTTAGAGAGAAGGATGTTGTGTGGGACAGTGTCAAACGCTTTGCACAAGTCCAGGTAGATGACATCAACTGCTTTACCCTTATCCATCTATTCTGTAGCCCCATCATAGAAGGCCACTAAATTGGTCAGGCAGGATTTCCCCTTCGTGAAGTCACAAGGAATTAGCAGTTGAAGTTGATTAGTCCCTCTTAGCAAATGCAAGTCATCGGTCCCCCCGAGCAGCAACTCTGCCTGGCAGAGTTATGCAGCCACACAAAAGAGCCACATCTCTTCTGTTGCTGGGGACCTGAGAATTAACTAGCAAGTGTTGCCTGGGTGAGAGGCATGTCTTGAACATCTTGTCTTCTGTTGCAGCAAGTATGACAGAAAAGTAAAACAAGCAGTGGAGAGCTTTCACACAGGCAGAGCAAGCCCACTTGCAGCTGAGAGAGAAGGAGGTTGTAAGAATTTCTTCACAAATCCTTTGAATCATGAAATACCTTTTTTTCTTTTTTTTTTATATTCACAAGTATTACACAATAATAGATGAGCCATAAAGTGATTTATTGTCCTCTGGAACATCTGATGGCTAGTTCCTTAGTTAATAATAGCACTCAGTTTTAGCCAGAGCTTTCAATGATAACTCCGAATTCTTCACAACAGAGGTTTCAATATCTACATTTTATAAACAGAGAAATGGATGTACAAAAATTACTTGTTCAAGTCATCCCTGTCAAAGCTGGGAAGGGATATAAAATAGATTTTTTTTCCCCTATTGCTTTATTCAGAAGAATAGCTGCATAATATGTGTAATATGCGCACCTGATGCCTAAGCTAGCAAAACAATTGTTATGTGCATCTTGCCTTAAATTTCATGGGAAGAATGGGCTTTCCCCTGGCTCATTTTATGCTTTTTTGGAAGTGGATATTTAGCAGCAGTAGGGAATGGAGGTTTTGTTGAAGAAATAATAGCAGGCTGATAGTACACACTGTATGGTCTTTCTCAGGTCTGCATTCAGCCCAGCAGGTGTGCAAATGGCAGTATTTGCTCACTCATAACTGTGTGTTAAAACATCAGTTAAACTCTTTCAAATATTATTTTTTTATATATTACTGTTTTCAATTGGTTTTCAATGCAAGGGGCTGACAGTTGCATGCAAATTCTTTCAAGAAACAGTCTTTCTATCTCTCTTTGAATATTGAAATTTTGTAAAATGTAGAATACCGTATCTTCCCAACTTGAAAAACAAGAGTTCTTTTCAATACATTTGTGTCCCATCATTATGGCATTCAACTGATGTTTGGCAAAACAAAAGTAGGTTGCAAAGTAATGTTCCAGTTCTGGAACCTGACTGAGGTCCTCGTTTACTGTACATTTGCTCTGTTGTATCCCTATTTTTTTTTTCTTTTCTTTATGAACTGTCACTGCTTCAAGAGAATCCTGATTAAATCTCAATATGCATGCAAAACTAAAATGCTTGATAAAGGAAAGAGGGCTCTGCCATTTGTAGGTTCAGTCTCTAAGCCATTGCAACAGTCCTTGTGAATAGTAAATCCTCTGTAACTGTCAGTACTCAGACAATGTTTATTTATTAATAATGAGAATTTTACTTGTGTGTCTCTATAGGATTCTGGAAGTTGTCATGCTTCCAGCCCAATACATTGCTACGTGTTTTCATAGTTTATAAACCTTGTCACTTATGTATAACGCCAAACCAGCAATAACTCTTATCATGACATTTGCTTTACATTCATCTCCATTCAATGTTATTCTAAAACATTTGAGAAGACATATTCATGGCTGTATATGCCAAATTCTTATTTAAGACAATTACCTTCTTCTCACTTTATGGTCCCTCTCAGTCTTTCAGACTGAGTTTTGAGAAATATTTTACTTACACCTAACTGTCCTAAATTTCCTCTTAGAAGATTCTGGTACTTGTAGTTTAAAAGTATACCCATTAATTCAAATCGTAGACATAATGAAATAATGTCATAACATAAACAGGTTCCCTGTTGACATCAGCAGAAAATGTTTTTGAAGTGTTTATTCAAAAAAGAAAAATCTGAGTGAGAATGAGGGACATACATGGAGGCATTAATCAATGTGACATTTTTATTATCCCTCTTATAAATATTGTGAGCAACAAGTAACTGGAAGCTACAGCATTCCAAAACAAAGAAAGCACTTATCTTATCTTAGAGAGCATGTACAGGGTGCATAAAGTGGTGTGAGATATTTAAAGTGTAAAGCCATTCAGATACTCAGAAGATATAATGTTTTCTAGGAACTGAGTACTTAGTGAATCACACAATTAATTTTGATAATGGAATAGAGTGTCTGTAAAATTCTACAGGGAATTAACCAATATGAAGTATTTCCAAGACATAATGTTTTGCTGCTGATTTATATACTCAACTTTTGGAGAATTATTAGGTCTAATAGTAACACTTGTTATTACTTTATTTCTAATAAATAAAATTGCTGGTTGCAGCATAGAAATATTAGAAACTGTGAACTATAGCTGCTGGATTGACTACTACAAGTAGTGGCTATCAGCCAGTCAAAACACATATGTTGGGTTATTATTTAATACAATAACCTAAGGCAGAACTCCAGCAGAAACCATAATACATATTGCCTAATTAAAGAACATTAGTGTATAATCATGGAGACAGTGACTCAATGTTAAGACAATAAACATACTCTTACTGTTAATATTCTTTAACTTCTGAGTGTTTAATTTTGAAGGATAAACATTACAGTAGAACCATCTTCAAGACCAAATTTTCTGGAGAGGTCTGGATGTAAATTGCCATACCTGGTAATACCAGTGAGCCTCCAATCCACGATGGTGCTCTAGCAGTTGCAAGATCCAGCTGAACAGCAGGGCTGTTCACTGAAATAGGCAGCTGCTGGGCAACATGCACCTCCCCCAGTCCAGAACTCCAAGGCTGGAAAATGCTATGACACATTACTGTTTGCATCTCATTTAACTTTTGACTTAGGTCTTTGGGTACTAAATTTGCTATACTTACAAATTTAGTGTTCTGCCTTTCTTACAGTCCACTAAGGTCTGTACTTAGTGCTTTTGTACAACCATCACCTCACCAGTCCTTTTTTTCCCTATGACTGACTACATAATCACTGCAATTCTGAAACCTTGATGTTTTGTTTGTAAGTTTTTCTGCAGAAATTTCAAGATTACAGGTCAATCCTTTGATGATTTCACCTGCTGTTCAAGAGAACTGAACTAAACATCTCTCCATAAGGCACAGAGGACCTAAAATTTCTTTCCCACTCCCTATGGCAGTTTTGAGAGTGTGAAGTTCAGAAATTTATTTTCATGAGTGTGGACTTACAAGGCAAATTCAGCATGGAAGTGCTAATGTAATGGCAGTGCTACATGCTATTGGTTAGTAAACATTTCCAGTGGATTTTGCTTCAAACCACACCTTATAAAACCTGCTGGAAAGCAATGTCCATCTAGTAAAACTCCTAATGAAATTACAAGGTACAGGGACAATAGCCTCACATTTGAGAGAGTTTCTTTAGTCTGCTAAAATAATAAACTTAAGTAAACTTTTTATTGTACACTGGATATTATCTGTGGAAATTTGTATATAAGTGGGAAGGAAAGACATTATTCAAGTTTCCTTTCAGTTACTGAAAAAAAAAGTGCTATGAAGCCAACCTCTAATGGGTTTTAGGTCCCTTTAGACATCTTTTACTTCCTTATTTCCCTGTTTTAGAAGGTGTAGCTGCAGTCTGCAGTTCTCAGAGTAGTATGCACTGGTGCTGCTTATGGACTCTGTGACTCAGACATTGTAATGTTCAGTCTTTTTTTTAAATTCTAGGAACTCTCAGTGTTTCAAGTGAGAAAAAGGAACTGGATGTTTTGTCTCACTCATAATTGGTAACTGGACTGAGATAGATGTGTGTGTAAGTTTATTTTATAAGTTGTAATAACTACAAGTTAGTTACTAATCAGTTACTACTGGTGAGTGTAAAAAATCCTGCATGCTGACATTGGAATGAAGAGCAACCTTTACAGTGGAAAACGTTAGGGATTGTAGAATATTAACTGCTCTTCTAATACCTAATAATTCTCAACTTCACATTTTATGAAGTTATCTGAAACATTAAGTACTAATGTTAAGTATTTTATGTGAAATGCTTAGTGTGTCAGATATTTAACTGACTTTGTACTACATGGCAAAAATAGAGGCACCTATAAATATTAGACCTGGAAAGTCTTTATATCAGGGGTAGAAAAAACATACATGGTATCTCAAAGACTGAAAAAAAGTGCAATGATACTGTAAAATATAAAAGCAAAAAGCAAAAGATCACATAAACAAAATGAGTTTGTCAAATACAGATGTTTTTTCTTTCTCACTCCATCTGTAGGAGTGAGCTATGTTCTCAAAATGAAGCAGTGTGGAAATGCTACTGGAACCACAGCCTCAGAAGACATCCAGAACACAAGTAATAAAAAAAAAAAAAAAAAAAGAAGAAATAATTGCAATACATCAGTGTATACTCATGATTGGATTGTAAGAAATGATTAGGGGTTGCCACAACCAGATGAGTAGCCACCTTCTGAAAATAAATATTTCAGTAGCAAACTAGCTACCCTGAATTTGTAATGCTTGTTTCCTAGTTCTCCTCTTAGAAAACCTGATTCATAGTGATTTTCTGCAATAACTGAAATATCCCTAAAGAAACACATGCTGTTTTAACCTTAAATAATTAATTTCTTATAAGGCAGCTACCATTTTATTGACTATGGCTGCTGTTTGCTTTTACTGTAACACCTGTTTTCCCTCGAAACAATTGCAAGCTTGTTCAATGCGAATGGTGACTATGAAACACACTGTTAAAATTTTCTCTTCCAGCAGGATCATTTTACTTCTGAGCATTTCTACTTTCTCTCTGAGACCATATGATTTTCACCTGGTAGAAATCAACAGAATTCTGTGGTCTTCCTCTGGAGCTGTAAATCAAAGCCATCTGGACAAGTACTAAAACTTATTTGTTCTGTAGTTCAGCATCTACAGGGGTTACTACATCACTAGTTAACAAGATTTCAGTTTCAAGGTGTTTTTGAAATACTTCTACAAAGAAACAGTGAAAAGAACCATGAACTTAGATGAGAGCAAAGTACTTAGGATTTTCCTTCCAAGAATTCGTGCTGTTTGCTGAATCACACTTCTTAACTGTCTCAGTCAAGTGCTTCTTATGTGCACTTCTACAAGAATATCTGCAGAACAACAATGTTGTCATATATGTCAGATGTCAGTGTGAATAGAAGCAACTACTGCACTGACGTTCATGAGAAGTTAAGTGGCAGAGGGAGAATGATTTGTATTTGCAGAAGTGCTTTTGGTGTCCTTGAGTATGTCACAGCTTGTTGACCTACTCTGTTGGTTTATGGAGTAAAATCCAATTAACTGGTGCCAATCAGTGCCTCCTGCTAATGTTAAATAATGCCATGCACACTGTAGAAATGAATGGTAAAACAGAAAAGAAAAATAAAATCCAAGCGTCATTCTGATTTCAAACTGGTGTTACATCAGTGTATCTCCAAGAGGTGCAAGAGAAGAAGACCTTGTTATTAAGCACTAAGATATGACTCAGAAAATGTGGGTGAAATTTCCAGTTTGGCAGAATTTTTGTGACCTTGAGAAAGGCACACAAACCTACTGTGTCTCAACTTCTTCACCTATTACAGAAATAATACTGTAGCTTGTTAAAAAATGCTTATGTGGGGATTAACTGTCTTTTTAAGAACTTCTGCACAACAAGGAAGGAACTTACTACATTATGTCAATAGGATAAAGCCTCCTACTCTGAGCTTCTCTGAAATATCCTTGCTTTGGTGGCTTCTGTTTATACCGAACATATAAAAACTGAATGTGCAGGAAATGGGAAGATCAGAAAAATGTTGGAACCCAAGGAAGGGTAAAGAGGACGGACTCTGCTGTATTGTATGCTGAAAACATAATTATGTTTGACCATTCTGATGGAATTTTTAAACATCTAGATTCCCAGTGGCTTGGGGCTGACTATTGGAATCAAACCAATGTAACACATTTTAGAGGAAGTGGAGAAAATAAGGTGAAAATGGACACCTCCACTTTGGAGAAGGAAGGAACCCATGAGACACTCAAATGCCAAGGCCAAATAGGACAGAGGGGTTAATATTCACATTGCTCAAAGACAACACTCTTCTAAAGAAGACAATAGCACCCTCACCCCTCACCTCTCACCCTCAACATTTGAAGGTTGCCTTGGCTGAGTACATACACCACAACCCTTGGAGCTTGCTCATGCCCCATATACTTCTCTAATACACGTGTTCCTTCTGCAACATACAGTGTCATGATTTTCAAAACATAAAAAGGCTTCAGCCCTGCAGCCCTGCATATCTTTGGAGTTTCTGCTCGCACCTCTCTAAAACTTGATGTTGCCTATTGTTGTGAACATAGAGATCACTGCTGCAGCAGGTGCTTCTATCATCTCTTCAGGTGTTAACCATGGATAAGACAGGAAATATTTTATGCCATTTTCAACACAACCATGAGTTTATTATTCTCTGCAGAATCATGCTTTTTTTCCTATTGCAAACATCTTGTAGGAAAACTGAGGTGAGATTCATGGCCCAGGAGTCCAATGCTCACCACTTGGCCAACATACTCTCTATAAATAAGATAAAGAGAAATGTCAGGTACACCTGTGAGTCTACTAGGCAGCAGCAGAGGTGCAGCATCTCTTTGCAGTCCCTGGTGTGTAACTATGGGAAAAAGGAGGCAAGCAGGTGACTTGTTGGAGTACAAGAAAGATTCAGGCCACCAGTAACTCTGAAATCAGGAAATCTTACTTTGTGCGTAGCAGAAAACATTTATTCAAGGAACATCTTAGAGACAAATCAGCTCTTCCAGTACTATCAAGAAATGCTGATTAATGGCTGTATTTCCTACAGCTTGTAGGACCTTTTTTCTGTAACAGATGTAGATCTTTATCAGATGTCTCACTGTTATGAGAAGATTAAGAACCAAAAAAATGCCAAATATGTTGGTTTTATCTTAGATTCACTTCAGTGAGGAGTATAGCTTTATTTAAACATGTGGTCTCTATCTTTATATATATCTTTCTCTCAAAAGGACATTTAAAATTATCTGAATGAGATAGTCTTAGTGAATATCTTTGTTATTTATTAAATCCTTTTTTCAAAGTGGAAAAACATTAATTTTCCTCTGGAGTCTTTGTCTTGAGACTAGCTTTTAAATTGAAGAAGAATATGAATTCATTTTGTTTTGCAAAAAGACCCCACTGATGAGATAAATGAGAAACTCTTCTTAAACAATTTAGGTATGACTAAATATTTTCTCAAATGCATATGAAATTTTGTTAACTGTCTAGTTTGGGTTTTTTTTTTTTTTTGAGATGATGATGATGATTTGAGAAAAGGGTGGGAGAAGAAGAAATTCCTAGTATCTTTAGGCTTCTTCCCTGGAAATATCTGAAATTTGAGCTTTGCTGCGTTTGACTGTTTATGTAAATTATTTCTGTTCCTTGATTAGATGGGTGTGATTGCATTCTGTTGTTTTTCTTTCACATTGACAACTAATGGCTCCTAAGACAATTTCAGCTAATGTCCCCTGGTAGAAAATCTGGCAGGATGAAGGATGAAAAGCCTTAAAGTTGTAAACATTCCTTTCATACAGAAAGAACTGACTACTGTTGTGTAGGATAAGACCTTGGAAGAGTCTTTCTTCATAGACATGCCTGACAAGATTTCCCTAGGATTACTGGGCTGCACTGATTTCCCTTTCTCCGAGACCTAGCTCCACAGCATAGAATTTCATACCATTGTTTCAGGAAATATTGTGCAGCAACTGCTTGCAAAAGCTGTGGTGCTGATTCAGACTTCATACACTTTTTACTGTCTCTTCAACAAGCTATTGGAGTCTTGCCTTGATGTCATGCAGTTTCATGCAAATCATTGACCCCATTCCTGTAAGAGAAGCACTGTAGTTTTTTTACCACCTGCCCTTTCAGTTTGAACCAAGACTATCTATTTTCTGTTTTATTAAATAAATAATAAAAAAAAAAATCTTACCATTAGTAACAATGGGGACAATAAATGATATGGCTTAATACACTTTATTGGATTTTTTTTTTTTTTTCAGTTGTGATCAGGAAATAATATACAGCACAGTAGCAAAATGAAGAAAAGTTTGTAAAGGAATTCTTCAGTGTAAGATTTTATTATATGGTTTGTATTTGAGTACCAAGTACATAAAAATTACAGCAACTTTCATTATGATTTCTCCTTTAGGAGAGAATTTCTATTTGAGACTTATCAGAAACTCACACTTTCCAATTTTCATCATGAGTTCTGTATCTGCGATCACTGCTGTAAAGAAGTATACAATTAACTTCAACACAGCTTTTTCCCCTTGCTTATCATGGTTAAATCTTAGCTATACCTTTTGAACCTTAAATGTAGTAAGGTTAAATGTTTCTTTCTGAAGAAAGAATTAGAGAACTGGTAAGAGTGTCAATAGTACATCTCTTTGGACTAGCCTGTACATTGTATCTGCTTCAAGATGTTTGTGTCATTTTGTTGAGGGGTAAATATTAAATGTAAGTCCAATTTATTACCCAGGGTTTCTTGCATTGGTATATGTTTGGAACAAGAATGGTAAATGGACTGAGAGAGATAGTTGACAGATTGCTCATCATGAAGCTATCGTCAGTTAACAGACTAAGGTGAAAGTTTTCAGCATCATAAACTCATCATAAATCAAAATTGAAAGCTAAATCAATAAAGCAATTGAAACACATGCAATTTTTATACTCTCCTAAAATGAATGTATTAGTTCCTAATTTCTTTGAGGTATGTATGTTCTTGATTAACTGTAAACTTCAGAGAGAGTCAAAGTTCTCAATGTTTTTTGAGCCAGATCCTTTATTTCTCAGATGAAATTGAACAAGACAAAATACAAGCTCCTATGTCAGTAAAATAAAAACTAGATTTTTTTTTTATGTCAGGAGCACAACTGAATGAAAGCAGAAGTACAAAGAAGCAGTTGATTGGAAGATGATTTGGGGCTATGAAAGTAACAATACCCTGACAAGGTCTCAATTCTATATATAATTCTGTTCAAGAAAGATTTCAGAATTTCATAGGAATTAAATAAAACAATGCTAAACTGCTAAGAAGAATGAAATCTTTTCTATATGGAGAATAAAAAAGCTTAAGCTTTTTGTTTTATCAAATGCAGGTTGAAAGGAGATATCACCATTGTATAAAATAAGTAAGGGCAATGGGAAGAGAAGAAAATATTTGCACTAACAGCCACAACTAGAACAAAAGAAAAAAATGGCAACAAATTAACCAAGAACAAATTGCTCCAGAAACAAAAAAAAAAAAAAAAAAGAAAACCAAAATAACTCAGTATTAGAACACACCTAAAATGGAAGTCACAGGCTAAAAAAAGTGTTACTGTTTTGCGAAAGGTGATGCAGCCCTTCTGTCGCTGACAGCAAGGTGCTGGACTCAGTGACTCAGGAGGGTCATCCTTCTTTCCAGCCTCACCAAAATGTTAAAAGACAGTTTTTTGGTTTTTCCCCAAGCCATGTCTCTCAAGGTCGCATCTGTCTGCACACAGCAGCAACTCTCAGTTCTAGGATTCTATTGAACTAGGATGAAATATAACATGCACTTTGTATATTTATTTACTTACAACCAGAGTAATACTGGTGTATGAGGATGACAGGTGTCAATGAGGTAACATTTGCAACTCTGTCCAGGCATGTGCACACACACACGCATACACACACATACTATCCTGCAGTTGCACAGTTCAATATAAAACAATTCTTCAGTTGACTTTCATTGTCTATAAGCTATTTAAATACATATCATTGAAAAGTAACCTTATGGAAGCAGCTGTCCCCAGAGGTGTCTAAAATAAGCAGACACTTATTAAATCACAGACAGGACTCCTAATTTTGATTTTCAAAATCAAAAATAATTATTGGTAAAACCAGTTGAGAGCTCTGAATAATAACTGCAAATGTACTTGTCATTCATCTATAAAGAAAGAAAATACATAATTAATTCTATCATACGAAAACTAATCCACTAACATTTTCTTAGCTATCAAAAATTAATTCATGTTTTACTGTAGGAACCTTTACTGTGACTCAGATACCAAAGCCTCATCACCCCACTTAGATATTTCCCATTCAGAATAAGCACGCACAAGTCTTTGTGCATTAACACTCTAATAATTTACAGTTCCATTTTGAGTAACAGCAGAAGTAACTGGACCGTGGAATAAATTATCAAGGGAAGTGGTCATGGCAACATCATTTCAGAGAATGAAGTCTGTGACATTAGCAAGGATGGCTTAATGAACTGCTGTGCCAAATGTAGGTCGAGTCGTATTGTACAGATAGTTGTATTATCGAACCCTGAAAACAGAGGCTTCAGTTTCTACCACTGTCAGTCTGTGCTTTTCCTTTTCCCTAGCCTTTCTGTCTCATTCTTAGGCTTTTCCAGGCAGAGGTGGCTGTCAGTGATGGGGGATGGCTATGTCTACACTGTACCCCCCCACCCAGAGTTACCCAGTGGTCAGGTTGCCTCACTGCCTTCCATGCCCCTGGAGAATCCTTGTTTCTTGGTGTGCCCCAATGAGAAAGTCACGCACGCCAGCCTGCCAGCCTGCATCTGCCTATGCAGTAAATTAGATGAAGCAGGTGGAATAAGACAGCTCTTCTCCTCAAAAAAAAAAAAAAAAAAAAAAAAAAAAGTAAAAATGAGACAGATGACTCCTTAAGCAAATAAACAGAAGAGAAAGAGCAGGGTTGTCCACACTGCCTCCCAGGGCAAATCTTTGACCTATGCTGTCCCAAGGACTTGGTACAGGCATTTCTCAGGCTACTTCTGGTTGCTCCAGGCCAGACCTGTGCCAGGGAGCATGTTAACAACTAAGTAGTGTAGCTGACATTGGAAAAATTCCACACCATAGCCCATTTTGCTAGTGTAGCTCTAGCTACACCAGGAATTAGCCTGGCAGGCAGGTGTGCCCTTCTGGTTCTGACACCATCACCTCACAGTTTTTGTTTCTTTTTCTGTTCTAGTATTGTTTTCCCCAATTGATTGATGGGATTTTTTCCCCTTTGTATATTTTGAAGAAGGAAAGGTAGTGTTTGCAGCTGTGAACATGTAGAGATGAGCACTATCTCAGTGTCTGGATGCACCACATGACATGATACGGGTGAGTGAGTACATTTATAGAGAATCTAATTATTTTCTTGGCCCTCTTCTAAAACATTGCCTATCAGTATATCTTTCTTTGGACAAGGAATCTCCTCAAAGGAGAAATTGCTATAAGTGTTTCTTTTATTTTTTTCCATTGCTGAATAGACCTACAGACAAGATAAAGGCTGGGTCATATTTTTGGTCCTGAGCCAGTACTGACATTTTGTTCCATAGTCTACTCTTACTACAGATCTTAACACAGGATTCAAGCAGAGTTTAGTTGATTTATATTTCTTTAAATATATTATTTTCTTCAATAAAAAATGTAGTGTTACTGAAGCTGTAAGAGGGTAATTTTAATGAAGTATAGTTTTAAAAAGAAAGTCATTGCATGATATCTGTAATAACATATCTTTAAGCTGGAGATTATACTTACTGCGCCTCTTGTAGATCCTTAACAATAACCCCACCCCATGTACTCAAGAGTATGGAAATGAAACTCACAGTTCCCTGAAATGAAAAACTGCCTTGAATATTTTCCTTCCAGGCTGTCATCTTGTTTTAGTAAGTCCACCCACAAGCTTTATAAAATGTGATACATGAAAGGCCAGAAAGACTGAAACATTCAATAAGAAAGCCATATTTGTCACAATAACAGAAAATATTCATTCCATGTGAAAGTGAAAAATTAAATCTATGTTTCCACAATTTGTGATAGGCACTGGTCTGAATGAGGTACTATGTAAGAAGGACTGACTGGACTCAGACTACATGAATTCATATAAGTGGATTTATTGTATTTACTGCAATGTGCATGCATTACAAATATAAACATATCAAACTTTAGTTACCTGAAATGCAGTTTTGGCTGCTGGATGCAATTTACCTCCCAAACAGCCACAGAGTATTATTCTGATGACTAAACGGCAGCTAGGAAGAAAAAGTTTTTACTGTATTTTTCTTTTGCAATCAGTAATATCTTACTTTACTGCACATTCTGCCCATTCCATGACAAAAAAAAAAGCAAACACATGATGTCCTGGAGGAGTGGAGTATGTCCTTGCTTCTGACACTGGGTACCATTGTGAGAGCCTAGACAGTTCATTTAAACCAGGCTGTGATTTATGGGTATCTCAAAGAACACACCTTAGCTCTGTTTTACAGGAAAGAAAAGTGGAGGAGCTCTTTCTTCCTCCATAAAGATGTAAAATGCATACAAATGCTATCCAAGTACTAAGTATTCTGAAAAGCTCACCTCTGTGTGTTTCAAATTAGCACCCTGAAGAATGGATACTTTGGATAATTTTGGCCTTAAGCTATTTATGATAATTCCCCATGTATGAAATGGAGTCACCTCACAGAAGTACTGTGTGGATAATTTCATTAGCATCTTTAAAAAATGCATTGGATGCACTGGCAAGCATTTAGGAAAGCTCATGAGAATACATAATAACAGAATTACTAATTCTGAGTTCAGAATGGGTTCAGTAAATAACGGACAGATCCATACACCTAGAATAATGAAGAATAAACAAACAGAATAATATCAGGCTTTCATGTCAAGGAATACCCTTTATTCTTGCACTTCAGCAGACAGGTTTCTGGGGAAAAAAAGTGTATATGTTTACCAATCAAAAATGTATCATGAGATATAGGAGGCATAGTGAACGTAGCCTAAGCCAATTTTGAAATTTTAATGTAGATTTCAGAAGCTGGCGGAAGGGTGTTATTACATAAGATTTCAATCACTACTTAATTCTTTGGTGTGAACATAGCAAGTACGGTTCCAGAAAGCTTTTCCTTAGTAGATACTCTCATTAAAAGAAAATGTTCTCTTTCGGGCATCCACTAAGGTGGAAGTAAAGCTCTCATTTAGTTTCAGAGACGGGAAGACTGAAGCTCCTAAACAAACAGTACTCACCTGAGTTTTCTATCACAATTATGACTACTTCATAAAAGTCAGACTTTGGAAATCTACTGTTGTGTAAACATTTTCTGGTGTTATTTAAATGAATAATATCATCTGTGTGTATCTTTGGCACACTTTCCAATTTTTCTCTTTTAAAAAGCATTTTGTTTAGTTATCCCATCTAAAATAACAATCATATCTTAAAATATATTGTTGGTTTGGCATGAAGAAAATAAGGTGAACTTATTTTCTTAGAATTTTTCTGAGCCTTAAACAGACAACTTCCATTAATACAGATTTGACAGCATTTATACGTTTTTCAAAAGTTCCAATGAATGTAATAAATCTTTTGCACCTAGCTTCTCTACTTGGCAGTTTCACCATGATCCCTTGTTACAAATAAAAGTTTATAATCTAATCTTGAAGGACAGCTTATGTAAAAGAAAAAACTCTTGAAGCAAAATAGTGACATGTTTAGATGTATCATTAAAACCTTTCCAAACATAATGATCACTGTCAGGCACACAGGAATTACAGACTACTGTGCTTCTTTCAGTTTTAAATTACAGAAAAGCTCAGAATACGTTGTCTGAAAGTCATCACATAGAATTAGCAGTGACCACCTACTTCATAAACAACATAATTTCATAATAATTCAAACAAGCTGACAGCTCATGAGGAAAGTGATGATTTTCAATACAGGAAAGTAATTTAGTATTTGTTTTCTGTGTCTTAATTCATTGTTAGAGTGAGTGAATGAGAGCTCAGAAAATGAAGATATGCTCATGTACCTTGCCTCAAATGTCTACTCAGTTTAATCATGAGAGAGTTTAGGAAAGTTTACCTCTGAGTACTAACTTGTCACAGATTACTTGTTCATAAAGATCATGTAAACTCAGTCCAGAGTTTTGAATAGTTTCATGGATTTGGTTACAAGGAGCACAATATGTCCTTGTACACGTTGTTTTTATATACTATGTTGATTTTGAGAGAGTTTAAAACAGAATTCATCATTTGAGAAAAGGATGAAGCCACCTAGCATGTTACACTCAAAAGGTCCAGTGACTGCGTCTATATAAGAAGAAATTTCACAGTGTGTAAATAGCTGTGGTGTGTTGCTTGGTTTCAGAGAGTGTAGTGTGACATAACATAATGAATGGTTTCAGAGGAACTGAGTGTTGTAAGCAGTAATAACACCAATGAAAATATCAATAGAAGATAATTTGTACAAACATCAATGTTCAACATTGACATGGTTATTATTAGCTTAGGACCACATTCTTCTCTCATGATTTAACCCCAGCTGGGAACTAGGTACCACACAGCTGCTCGTTCATTTACCCCTGCCCTGCACCCATGCGATGAGGAAGAGAATCAGAAAAAGGAAAACCACATGGGCTGAGATAGGAATAGTTTAATAATTACATGAAGTAAAATACAATGATATAAAATAAAAGGGAGATTACAAAAAAAGAGGAATAAATCCCAAAACAGACAATGCAAATACATTTGCTCAGCACCTGCTGACCAGTGCCCAGCTTATTCGTGAGCAGCAATTTATGGCTCCCAGCCAACTCCCCCCAGTTTCTACATTGAGCATGACATTCTATAGTATAGAATATCCCTTTGGCTAGTTCTGGTCAGGTGTCCTGTCTTTGCTTCTTCCCAGCTTCTTTTGCCCCTCTTAGCTGGCAGAATATGAGAGACTGAAAAGTCCTTGATGAGGGAAAGCATTACTTAGCAACTACTAAAACACTGGTGTCACCAGCATTGTTCTCGGACTAAATCCAAAATACAGCACTTCACCAGCCATGAGGAAGAAAATGAAGTCTATCCTACCCAAAACAAGGACATCTTATCAGGATAACCGGAGTTCTGCCTTCTATTTTTAAATGAACTGGTATACTTCAGTCAGAGACTTTGCAGTCAACAAGTGTGTTCTGCGTAGTTTCTTGTCTGGAGGGAATCTTCTACCTTGAGAACAATTCTCTCACTGAAGAAATTTCCAGAGGTATAACAACATGACTGGGATTGCCTATCACTTTGTAGCACTGTTCCCTCTGTTCAGATAATAAAATATCAATCAAGGCCCCAAAACAAGTAAGTGCAATAAATCACTACTTAAACTGCATATATGACAGAAAAGAAGCTTTTCTAAAATTAAATATATATACATTATGATATGATTTGCAATTCAAGCACACAGCATAAAATGAAGCAGCTCAATGTGGTTAGATTCATTACAATCCTAAACTGGTTAGTGTGAAGCAAATTATTATTCCATTTAGAAATACTTCTACATGGGGGCGAGTATATGAGGGCTTCTTGGGCAGTGTAATGTGGCAACATTGCATAAATATAAAGACAATTTTTAATGGTAATATACCAAATCATACTAGGAGGTAGGTCACCTGCCTCATATCTTAAATATTTTATAGCCTTACATAAGCAACAAATATTTGGGGAAAAAAATACTATTCTCTCTGAAGAACAGAGAACTCATAACATTGTTTTCTCATTGCTTATTTGTCTTGTTTACAATAAGCTAAAAATATTTTTAAAAATCCTTAATTTATTGCATTAGAAATTAAATATACAATTAGTTTTCAGGCACTGTAGAAAGTCCCAGTTCCATACTGTAACAAAACCAAATTCCCCTGTCTTGAAATGAACTGTTACATTTGAAATATTGAAATAGAGAAATCCTGAGAAATGCAACCAGAAAAAACAGTAACTGCCTTAACCACAATGGAAAATATGGAAACACAGAGTATGTAGAATGTCTACAAATGGGAGTTATCTAGTCAAGATACCTACAGACATAGCAGTGAACAGATTTTAAGAGTGATCACCTTTAGCCTAACTTCGTTTTCACTGAATTCAGTAGCAAAAATTAATGAAATTCCCTGGGATGACTGTTAGTAAGAGGCAGGGAGTCTTTGAAAACCATGCCCTGGGCACTGGAGAATAATTCTTGTAAACAATCTTTTTCATCTGCTTAGTATCTTCTTGTCCTTGTTATTTGTGCATCCCTAAAACATGGGGCGCAAGCCTGCTTCTGACTCTAAAGCTGTGTGTTTCCTATATGTACCTTTACATTGCACTGCGTGCAGCTCAGCACTACACCAGTCTGCTCCTTGCTTTGCTTCCCAGGGAAGGCAACAGCACTATGCAGACCAGAAGGGAGTGGCAGCAGTCCTCGTCTAGGCTCTCATTATTGGGATTGATACCCTGACCCTGTTGTGCTCACCTGCCATTTGGTTAAGCTGCTTTTTAGGATGAGATTCTGGGAAGCCAGTGATATGAGTAGAGGCAGGACACACAGAAGAAAGCAAAAATGCAGAAGCTTCATATACATCTGCCCATACATATACACTCTTCTGAATACCTCAGGAGAAGGTTTGCATGGTTTTTTTTTTTTTGGTTTTTTTTTTTTTTTGCTGGTTCTTATCTGTTTTTATTTCACCTAAAGCTTATAACTAATTTCTGCCTCCTCAGATGCTATAGTTTCCTCTTGCAAACTGTTACAGATTTAGGTAAGTCTAATGCAGCTGACCTTCTCCGTAATTATTATTTATGTGGTGGATCAGGAAAAAGCTACTTAAATGTTAGTCTTTCAGGGTTTTATTGTCTTGTCTTTGTAGGATGACTTTTCTGTCTTATCTAACTCTATTTGATCTAAGTGCTTATATGGGTCCAGATCAAGTGTAGGTCTCAAGCACCTAGTTTGTGTCAATTCATCCCACCCTTGCAACTTCAGTGTGATTATTTTTATATGAAAAATGTACATATGTTTGTTTTTCATACAAAATGAAGCTTGTACCTAAATAATTTGCTCACGCAGGATAATAATTGTCTTGTTGGTCAAACACAGCCTGCCTGCAATAGCTTTACTGTTGTAGAAATACAGCTAGTGGTTTGACTTGTTTCTGCTTTGGCTATACGGTTTTGCTCCCCTAGCAGCATCTCATGACTTACACTGTCAAAAAAGGTCTTAAAAATAATCCTGCATTCTATCCAGTCTTTAAGCAAGCATCTTCCATTAAAGGTCTTCCTTCAGTATGACTATCATGGTAGCACTTCCATCTTAGCCTACGAAGTCCTAACACAGTTCAGGATCCCTTATTTCTGTGTAGTACAACCTTGGAAAAATAAGGAACCTACCTCCTCGATTCCATAAACCCCTTTATTTTACCTCTACAGTAATCTGTTACATGGTATTCAGTGACGATAATTCTGGGAACACAACCTACAACCAGCCGTCAGCTGTGTGCTCTTTGAAAGCCATCTGAACCTCAGATTTCACTTTTTCCTTAGTCCTTATAAAATTTTCAGGAATGAAAGTGAGCAAGTCCTAAAGTGTCCCCTGGAAATTATGTAATAACCCCATGTCACCTGTTATTCCCACAGCGTTTCTGGATAGCTGGTCAGCAATTCTTATATTGTCAGCAAAGTCAATCTCAAAAACATTTGTAGGTTTTTGAGAAAGCTTCACTTAAATAAATATAGTAAAAAAAATGTGGCAACTTGTACTTGGACTATACCAGTATGTCACAGCGTTCTAGGTGCCTTAGCCTTTCATGCTGCTATGGGCCTTATATCTGCAGCTCTGTAACTTGCCTTTTCCCTGACAGCCACAGAATTTCCCCTTTGACTTTTTTCCTCCTTCTCTCTCTCTCCTCTTTTGTTTTCTTATTTTTCCCAAAAAAGTAACTTCCACCATTGGAGTCAACCTATGCCATCAGCTAAGGAGGCCACTAACGTGAATGTAATTTCTGCCAAATTCGGAACTCCATGGTAGATCCAATTTCTTAATGTTCAAAATACTTGAATACTTTTGCATGATAGTAGGCGTTGATTTCATTATATGAAGCAGAAAGTGTTTGCCAAAGAGAAGACATAATGTGATTTTAACAAGATCAAGAGTGTTTGTCAAAAGATGAGGTATATTTTAACACCTTCCTTTTGAAATGCAACTTTCAAAGCAAATTCCCATTAAGGTGGAAAGCGCCTCAATTCAAGCATTTTAAGAAATAATAGATAGCCCTCATGCTCTCAGGATTAAGTCCCAGAAATCAGGTTTTTTCTCTAACCACCTGTCAGTTAATTTCTTTGGCAGCAATGAGATAGGAAGAGCTCTTTTTGAAACTGGGTGAAAAGGCTTCCTGTTACTGGCATGAAAATACGAATATCCTCAGTGTAGCTAAACAGCACACTTGTAAAGAATGAAAATTAGAAACAGTCTCAGTGGAATGGTAAGAAACCCAAATGTACAGCTACATTCACCACTGCTGCCACCTAAAAGCCCTATTAGGATCAAAATTAGTGGAAAAAGAACTGAAAATGGTATTCTGGCATAGACATGCAAAATTATGCAAGTGGTAAGAAATGAATTAGTATTCCTTCATTCACATTTGCAAACTTAATTAATTATCTCAGGGTTAAAATTAATTTTAAGCATTCGTTTGTTAATCCAAGGAAACAAAGACATTGACTTTTATAACATTAGGGTTTCTTTCATGATTCTCTCAAACCTTCAAAAGAATAGTAGAGAACACAAATATTGATAGCGAGCTTCAAAAAGTAAAACTCTAAGTATAACCTGATGTTTGAGATTTCAGCAAACAAAAATTCCAACTTTTAATGCAAGAATAAAAAATATGTTTATAATTTTAGTGCTTCAGAAGATCCCAGGTGACTTCAGGTTCACCTGTCTATAAATTCACACAGGGTTAGGTGGTAGTGGATAGCCAGCCTCTTAAAGGCCCTATCACAGAATCACAGAATCACAGAATCCCAAGGGTTGGAAGGGACCTAAAAAGATCATCTAGTCCAACCCCCCTGCAAGAGCAGGGTAACCTACAGTACATCACACAGGAACTTGTCCAGGCGGGCCTTGAATATCTCCAGTGTAGGAGACTCCACAACCCCCCTGGGCAGCCTGTTCCAGTGCTCTGTCACTCTTACAGTAAAGAAGTTCTTCCTGATGTTAACGTGGAACTTCCTATGTTCCAGTTTACACCCATTGCCCCTTGTCCTATCACTGGATATCACTGAAAAAAGCCTAGCTCCATCATCCTGACACCTACCCTTCACATATTTGTAAACATTGATGAGGTCACCCCTCAGTCTCCTCTTCTCCAAGCTAAAGAGACCCAGCTCCCTCAGCCTCTCCTCATAAGGGAGATGTTCCACTCCCTTAATCATCTTTGTGGCTCTGCGCTGGACTCCTTCAAGCAATTCCCTGTCCTTCTTGAACAGAGGGGCCCAGAACTGGACGCAATATTCCAGATGCGGCCTCACCAAGGCTGAGTAGAGGGGGAGGAGAACCTCTCTTGACCTACTAACCACTCCCTTTCTAATGCACCCTAAGATGCCATTTGCCTTCTTGGCCACAAGAGCACATTGCTGGCTCATGGTCATCCTCCTATCCACCAGGACCCCCAGGTCCCTTTCCCCTTCACTACTTTCCAGCAGGTCAACCCCCAACCTGTACTGGTACATGGGGTTGTTCTTCCCCAGATGCAAGACTCTACACTTGCCCTTGTTAAATTTCATCAAGTTTCTCCCCGCCCAACTCTCCAGCCTGTCCAGGTCTCGCTGAATGGCAGCACAGTCCTCTGGTGTGTCAGCCACTCCTCCCAGTTTTGTGTCATCAGCAAACTTGCTGAGGGTGCACTCAGTTCCCTCATCCAGGTCATTGATGAAAATATTAAACAGCACCGGTCCCAGCACCGACCCCTGAGGAACTCCACTAGTCACAGACCTCCAGCTAGATTCTGCGCCATTGACCACAACTCTCTGCCTTCTTCCTTTCAACCAGTTCTCGATCCACCTCACTACTTGATCGTCAAGCCCACACTTCCTCAGCTTATCTATGAGGATGCTGTGGGAGACAGTATCAAATGCCTTACTGAAATCAAGAAAAACCACATCTACCGCTCTACCATCATCCCTCCACCTAGTCACTTCCTCATAGAAGGCTATAAGGTTGGTCATACATGACTTCCCCCTCATAAAACCATGTTGGCTGTTCTTAATGACCCCCTCATCCTTGATATGCCTAGTGATGGAGTCAAGAATAAGTTGTTCCATCATCTTTCCAGGGATGGAGGTAAGGCTGACCGGTCTATAATTACCCGGGTCCTCCTTCTTGCC
Source organism: Lathamus discolor (assembly GCF_037157495.1). Lineage (NCBI taxonomy): Eukaryota > Metazoa > Chordata > Aves > Psittaciformes > Psittacidae > Lathamus > Lathamus discolor. The sequence continues at coordinate 45,405,048 of NC_088884.1, read as the reverse complement.
CTTCTTATAGATTGGTGTGACCTTTGCCATCCGCCAATCCTCAGGCACCTCGCCCATTTCCCACGACTTACCAAAGATGATGGAAAGTGGCCTAGCAATGACCTCCGCCAGCTCCCTCAGCACCCGTGGGTGCATTCCATCCGGACCCATCGATTTACAGATGTCCAGTTTGCATAGCTGATCCCTAACCCAATCCTCATCTACCAAAGCAAACTCCTCCTTTGTCCTGACTCCTTCTGGGGCTCTCGGGGAGAGTCTGCAGGAGTAAAGACAGAGGCAAAGAAGGCATTCAGCACCTCTGCCTTCTTTATATCCTCTGTCTCCAGGGTACCCACTTCGTTCAGCAGTGGGCCTATATTGCCTCTTGTTTTAGTTTTATTTGCTATGTATTTGAAGAAGCCCTTTCTATTGTCTTTAACCCGACTAGCAAGATTGAGTTCCAAGGAGGCCTTAGCTGTCCTAATTGCCTCCCTACATCCTCTAACAACTGTCCTATATTCCTCCCAAGCGGCCAGCCCCTCCTTCCATAATCCATAGATTCTCCTTTTCCACTTGAGTTTGCCCAGCAGCTCCTTGTTTAACCACGCCGGTCTCCTAGATCCCTTACTTGACTTCCTACTCATTGGGACGCTCCGATCCTGAGCTTGGAAGAAGCGGTCCTTGAATGCTAACCAACTATCTTGAGCCCCTTTACCGCCTAGTACACTTTCCCATGAGACTTCCCTTAGCAGTTGACTGAAGAGGCCAAAGTTGGCCCTTCGGAAATCCAGAACTGTGGCTTTGCTAGGTATTCTATTCCTCCCACACAGGATCCTAAACTCCACCATCTCATGGTCACTGCAGCCAAGGCTGCCATTGACCGTCACCACTTCGACCAAACCCTCCTTGTTGGCGAGTACTAAATCTAGCAGCGCTGCTCCCCTAGTTGGTACGTCCACCATTTGCATTAAGAAATTATCATCAATGCACTCGAGGAACCTCCTAGACTGTGAATGACTGGCTGTGTGAGTCTTCCAGCAAATATCGGGGTAATTAAAGTCCCCCACGACGACTAAGGCATGTAGTCGCGAGGCTACTTCCAGTTGCCTGTAGAAAGCCTCATCAACTCCTTCGTGCTGATCAGGAGGTCTGTAATAGACCCCCACAACTGTATCACCCGTGCCAGTCAGCCCCTTGATTCGTACCCACAGACATTCCACTTGCTCCTCATCCGACCCCGGACAGAACTCAATACATTTTAGTTGCTCTCTCACGTAAAGAGCAACTCCACCACCTCGCTTCGCTGACCTATCTTTCCTAAAAAGGACATAGCCATCCATGACCACATTCCAGTCATGTGAACTGTCCCACCATGTCTCTGTAATCGCCACTATATCATAACCTTTAGCCCGCACACAGACTTCTAACTCCTCCTGTTTATTCCCCATGCTGCGTGCATTGGTGTACAGGCATTTCAGGGAGCCAGTCCTAGAACTCTTTTTCCCCTGCGGGACAGGGTCTAAAGAGCTATCCTTTCCCACAAGTGAAACAAGAGATTGATAGTCCTCCTTAGCCCGCCATCCTTCAATCCCTAGCATGTTCCTCTTGGGCTTGTCCCCAACAGGCCCAGTTAAATCCCCTCCCCCCTTCCTAACTAGTTTAAAGCCCTGTCAATAAGCCCTGCTATGCTAACACAAGTCAGAGGATTAATGTAATCTTTCGCTCAAGGAAATAGACTTGGAATTAAGACATCCAGGTGCATTTCCAGGATCTTTTACGTTGAGCTTAAATACATTTTCTGGCTGCCTATTAGTAATCTTTTCATTTCTGTGTTCTTTTTCTGTCTTGTATGCTTGCTCCATCCCTGGCGGTGTTCAAGGCCAGGTTGGACAGAGCCTTGGGTGACATGGTTTAGTATGAGGTGACCCTGCCCATGGCAGGGGTGTTGGAACTAGATGATCTTAAGGTCTTTTCCAACCCTAACTATTCTATGATTCTATGATTCTAAACTACTAAAGGCAGAGCTGTTGTATCCCAGCAAGAGGGAAAATTGATATCCATCACTTTGCAAAGGGGATGTCATGTGGGAAAGGCTATTTGAAAACTACAGTTCATTAGGAAAGACACTGATCTTGATATTGGTAGAAAAAGAGTGCGGGCTTTAACAGAGGCCTTTCTATTCAAGCATTCCAAACTTCAAGTCAGTGAACTAAAAAGTAAAGAATTGGTGCTCATGGAAACATGTTATCTGACATAGCTGTTCTTTTTGTCAGTGTGGTTTTTCATACACTTATTCTAGACTGGGCTACTAGGATCTCAGAAGTAGCCAAATCTCATCCGCAAATTAATTTGTACCTGCTGCTACTTTGGCAATGTAGCTCTAAGTAATGCAACAGCCAGTTCTTGTGATTTTTATAAAATCGCAAGATTTCTAATTTTCTTTTCTAACGAACTTTCAGTTCAGACAATTTAAATATTACTGGTGTGTTTACAATATTGCTACAACATCCCCATGCACCTTTGAACTTGCCAACAAATGTCATAATTGATATTACCAATGAGTAGTGAAAGAGAAAGACATCCAAACAATCAAACTGCTGGAAAACAGCTGGTTGTTTACTGCACATAATCAGAACGAAAAGGGAAAGGAAATATTTGCAGAACTGAAATAGAGATATTTATGGATCAGTGCATTAGTTGCCTATCCAGAAGTTATCAGTTTTAGATACCGCTCTCACTGAGAAGTAAAATGGAGATAAGTCACCTAAAATAAGCCACTGGTTTAATAACTTGTCAGGCTAAGTTAGTTGATAAAAAGATCAACTACCGTATTTAGGTAAAAAATGAGAGGGAAAATACATACTATAGTCACTTGAACATTAATATATTAAAATTCTAAATCAATTTCAGTAGTTTGAAAGTGGGTCTTGTGCTTGTATAATTTTGGGCAGTACCAACTCCAAGGCATGTTTAACACGTGGTTATGTACCTGTATTTTAAAGAATTTATTGTTTTGGCTTATCTATTTTTCTCATTTTGGACACTGTGATTTTTATTCTCTTACTGCATGAGAAAAGGAAAAAATCCTTAAAAACCTATTACAAACAAAACTTGTTTGTCTTTAAGCTGTAGCATACAAATTGATACACAGAGGCAGCCTGATGGATTTATATGAAAACGGATCATACAGCTCTAGGTCCTGGAGAGTTATTCCTTATTCATCTTAAGAAAAGCATGGCACTTTGTAAAAGAAAATCTCAGCAACGTCTCAGTTGGAACTGAGAAGTTGTTTAAAAGTATCTATGTTTTAAAATTACATTAATACTTTAAAATTGTTGTGAAGTATTTACAGTTCCACTAAGTTTATTTACATAGGCAACAGCTGAAGATTTAGGCCTGCAGTATTTCTTAAACTTTAAATGTTTCTACCTGCTACACCTGTTTGAGAGAACCTTCACAAATGGCATACTATAAAAATTACTAAGTGAGGCTTCAGATAATTTTCCCCCTTTAATTTTTCATGTCCTCCATTTTTCTGAAAATCACAGGAGATAGTTTTCTTTTTCAAGGCCATGATCCATAGTAAATAATAACCACTATGGTACTTTAGCTTCCAATGATTCCAAGGCTTAAAATAGACTCTTGAAGTTGAGATAGTGTCATCCAGCAGAAAAAAAATGCATATGTTTTAAATGACCTAATTTTTCAAATGTTCTTTATGTGTAAAAATAACATGGTTGCTCTGTTCCAGTTAGAGTATTGGCATGCTATAAACACAAATGTCTAACACAGAAAGCAGATGTTTTCAGAAATAGGCCAGAAACAAAACACTGACAACCTCAGCGATGACAAAATCTGACAAGACATAGGGTACTCAATTCAGTCAGCTAAATTGAGGTGTCTAATGCCCTCTGAGACTCTTTTATCTTTTGTGTACCTGAAGTGCCCACCTGCAGCTGTCCTCCAGGTATCACCTAAAGGAGTCCCATAGCCTTATGGACTGGTAAAGCTCAAGCACAATACCACAAATAGCACTAGATGCTCTGTGTTTACAATGGAAACTCGTGGACTTGCACTTAGATCAGCATGTGCCCTTTAGTTTCAGACACTATTAACAAATCAGAAGTTGAATCTGCATCTCAGAATCTAAAGACAAAGCAAACTAGACTAAATACATTTCTCCAATCAAGGAAAGGTTTCATCTTAGGTGAGAAGGTCCAAGTTTCTGCCTTTGAAGCTGTGTACCTTTGAGTAGAAAATGCTTGCTTTTGAGGGCATCGATTTGATTTGCCTGCATCCTAGGTGATTCTGGAGGAATGATATCAAATACATTTGGTCTGTTAGTATGCGCTATTCTGAAATTGGCAAAATGATGCACTCCATGGAAAGGGAGGGGCAGTCAAACCTGTTCCCCCAAGAATGCACTTGCACATGTGTAAAAAATACAGCCCCCGCAAACATTGTACAGGTTGATTAGTTTTTAATTGTTTTAAAAGGAATGTTTCCAGTTCATGCTAAATAATCAAGCATCTGTCATTCTTTAAGCTGAAGCTTTCAAGATTTCTAGGACTTTTTTTTGCCAACTCATCTGCAAAGTAGTAAACACTTTGTAGCATGCCTTCTGTGCATGCTTGTTGCTTCTTTCTTTATCAGCGCTTCCTTTGGTGCAAATTCAACTCTGAATAAATTTGTAGGTCACAGCAGAACTGAAGAGGTAAATCCATACAAAGTTGTAATGAAACTTGAGAAACAAACTGAGATATGCAAAAGACGTTTTTTGTACTACCCTAACTAAATCCAAATAAACAATGGCACAGATACACCATAGAAGCATATCACCAAGCAGCTACATTTATCTTTCTGTTTATTGAGAACTGATTCCACTAAAATATGTGCTGGTTTAATTCTGAGCTTTAGTCTTTTAATTTCTCTTAAGAGAATGCTTTGATGCCAGTTTATCTGACAAAGCAGGACTTTAGTAAATAACAGTACCCAGTGCAATTAATCAAAACTCTGTATCTGCTCAAAAAAGAAACTGATAATCATGCAAAGAATACTCCTTTTCTGTTTTTATGCAACTGACACTTTTAAAAAACTCTGCTCAATTATACAGAAAAACAAAACAACTCTGAAGTTTAAGTGAAATAACTTCTCCCTCTAGATCAGCTTAATTGAAGGACGGGCAGTGTTCGTAAATTGTGTGCATATATATACATAGATATAAAAAACAACTCTAAGATGGTATAAGTCAGTAAAAATTTGATACTTTAGGAAATGAGAGAGTAAAATAGAACAGATTTTTTTTCTCATTCAAACCCACTTTGGAGGTAAATGCCTTTGTAGAAGGTATCTGGGTTGTACCTTTGTAGACCCCTAGGAACATGAGTAACATTATTTGAGTGATCAGTACTGCTAAGAATATTTTGTTATGAGAAAATGTAGAGCTTCTGATAATACAAAATCAATGTTAGGCTCTTCTGTAGTATATATAATAATAGGTGTGATACCCTACAGCTTTTTCTATCATAGTCACTGAACTGAAAAGAGACTATCCTATTTTAAACATGGTTTTCTTAAACAATAAGGTCATTTAAAATGAACTAGAAGCAAAAAAGTAAACAAAACCATGTTGTATTGAGTGACCATGTGATGATTTAATTGAATAAAAGTATATGTATAACTACTGTTCTTCAGTCTGACTCATTTCCCATCAGACTTCTCTCCTCCAGGGAGAATGTCATTTTTCATTAGGAGTTAAATCAGGACAGCTATTGGTAAGCAAGTGGGATGGCAAAACAGTGAGTCAGAATAACATCCCACAGCAAGTATTTGAGGCTAGTTTGAAGATGAGTCACTGAAAAAGGTAGTTCAGCCTCCTGAATTCACTGAACTATTTTTCAATGGACTGAGTCAAAAAAACCCAAACCCAAAACCAGGCTGAGAAAGAGAAATCCACTCAAAAGTGGAACTCAAAATGTAAAAGGAATGGAAAGACTATTCAAAGGACTGTTAAAGAAGTAAAAACAGTTGTCTTCATAAACAGTCAAGTTCAGCTGTGACTGACATCTGTGTATGCCATCTGGTGTATTAAATATCTTATTTTTAAATACAATGCTTGAACCTGTTATTTATATTAAATACTGTTTTCATTTGAAGAAAACTCTATTTAGTCTGTTCATCATAAATTACAGCCTTCCAAGGCTATGAACACAGTCATACCTGCTGGCTAAGAATGGCTGATCCAGCAGGCATTGCTAACCAGAGTTGTCTGAAAACCAGACAGGGAAGCGCAAAAGATGATAGCCAAGAAACTGTCTTCATATTCCTAGAAAAGGACTCTGTGTTATCAAAAGGCCTACGGGCTGGTTTTGACACCGAGGCTAGAGAGGACTGAGTGGCTGTGCTCACATTACATAGCATTCACTTGGGGTAATCACCCCTCCCCACCATGAGCATCAATCATTCTAGATAAGCATTTTTTGTTCCCTCTTTCCAGTTTATGTTGCATGCAACAATGTCAGGAATGCATTGCAGTTCATCAAAACGGTATTGTTTCATATCATGAAACTGAATGCATCTACGATGTGCTTCCGTGGCAGGGCATGAAGGCACGAGAGTGTTTAGAGGTTGCAAAGCCTGGTGGGAACATAATGTTGGAAGAAGGAGCTCAGCTTGGTGATACAGGATAGGTTACACTTCCGGAGAGCTGGGCAATCGCTGCCATTATTGCAGTGATCAAGTGTAGTCTTTACTGGAACCAGAAGTGTTGCTGTTGCTGCAGTGGCTAGAAGGTAATAACGGCACTGCAGCTACACTTCTGCCTTTTATAGGATGTGATTATAGGACTTGTGACATGGGTTATGCAGCAACGGCTCATGTGCTTGTTAATAATGAAGCACTAGCGGCTCAGTGCCATTAGCCTTAGACTGGCATCCTATAAAAGGCGGAAGTGTAGCCGCAGTGCCATTATTACCTTCTAGCCGCTGCGGCAACAGCAACACTTCCGGTTCCAGTAAAGACTACACTTGATCACGCAATAATGGCAGCGATTGCCCAGCTCTCCGGAAGTGTGACCTAATAGTCCATGTTGATTATTAGGAATAGTCTCTGGAATAAGCAATCTTCTGAACTCTGCTGGTGTTGTCTCAGGGGACATTCACTGGAAAGGAAAATGGTAGTTGGGGCTGAACAGAAGTCATTGTGGGTTTTATTCACTATGCAGGAGTTGCATAGGGATGGCAGGGCTGCCATCATCACCATCATCAGCTATTGCCCTATTGCTAGATTCAGAGGAAAATTATCCTGGGGTTTCTTTCAGCCCTATGGGATAGACAATAATTTCTTTTGGGGAATACTGGTGATATACTTTAGATTGAGAAGCACTCTTCCAGTTCGCTAGTAGTTTGTGAGACCTAGCACCTGACTTGGTAGTAAGAAGTCATGTCCCCTGTACTTTAATTTTTACACAGAAGGCATTTAACCAGTTTTTGGAAGCATGGTGCAAGCCAAAAGAACCTTGACCAAAGGGATTCAATGGTAAGACACAATTTTACAAAATATTTTTAAGAAGTTATTAATGTGCTTTCAAAAATTGTCAAAAGAGAACTTACCACAGCCGCAGAAAAAAAGAGAGCCAAAATATGCTCCACTGGGAAATATGTGTTATGCAGCAAATTCTCACTGACTGAAAAAGTAAAACAGATACAAATAGAATTAAGATAACACATTAATGTTTATTATTATTTGGTTATTTCATTACACTTAAGAATGACATGTCAAGGACATAAAGGCTAATGAACTGTAATCCAGTTGTTCTACCCCAGGGCATTGGAATCCCATGCTAGGAATTCTCATATGTAACTTAAATTTCTATTGACAACTAGAAAGAAATCATAAGAATAGCTAATTAGAAAGAAATAATTTCATACGGTGATTGTTTTGTTCAATGTGCACCTGCAGAGAGGAAAAAGACTGGATGCTGATGAGTCATGCAGGTTCTCAAAAAGGATGGCTGTTGGAAGGCATCTCTCTTTCATCCAGGTAGAGACTGAAGTGGAAAGACTAAATCAGGAAATAGTGAACCATAAAACATAGGCAGAGAACAGATAAAAACAAGAAAGTGAAAAAAACCAGCACCAAAACTAAAAAACTGTATGAAGCAACTGAATACAGTGAAAATAAAGCATTAAGCCCCTGAATATATGGAAGGGTTTGTTACATGGATGGGAGAGAAAAAATTTTGATCAGATATATGCAACAATTCTGGCTCAGCTTGTTTTCATGAAATTTGTAGGAACTTAGTATGTTCAATAGATATTCCGTCCATGGGCAACACACATACCACATACAGTGTGCAATCTTGAAATTTATCATTATATTTAAAATGAAATATATTTCATTATCTCAGCACTGAAATCTTGTTGATGTAGTTAACACAATCAGTCATGGCTCAAGTTTTTGACTAAAGCAATCAAGATTAGCTAGCAATGATAGTTTATAGTAGTTAGGAAAAAAATTACAGACTCACAAAATCATAAAATATCTTGAGTTAGAAGGATCAAATCTAGCTATGATTTACAGAATTCTGATTCTGTTTGGGGGTTATTTTTTCCTTAAAAAAAGAAATAAATATTCTAATTAGCAAAATAATATGGAAATACTTCAACTCTGTAGTTTATAGTCAGTTCAGGATATATCAGTGTAGCTTCTTCACTTAGAAAAGTCCAAAGATGAAAAAACGAGAGATCGTGGTTTGCAGAATTGGAAGAAACTTGGTTTACACAAGACATGTGAAAGTAAGTGATTTCAACCATGCAATTTTTGTAAAAACTTCAGTTAACAGATTTGGTTAAATTACTTGGCAATTAGTGAGAAAATCAGCTGGTAGCTCTGTGAAGGTAATGACCAAAAAACCCCATTTGAATTCTACTGATATGATGAAAAATTAAAGGAAAAAAAGCCCTTCCTTGAACCTTTGGATTTATTCATGCCTCCAGGGAGGGATTGTATTATTCATATACTTTTAATTCAAAACAAATATTTCACTGGATTCCATCGTGTCTACTAAGAAGTGAGTTTATGAACAGTATTCTCCATAGGAACACTAATATCTTTTCTCTATACAACTATTATTTTAATCAATATTTAAATTATGTATTTCTAAGAATTTGAAGCACCAAATTTGGTCAGAACTGGGCAATGTGGTAAGAAAATACTGGGTGAAGGCAGAGGAAGTGTCTCACGTACTCAGGCATGTATGCAGCTGGGACAAAAAAATTTTGGGTGCAATATCATTACTCAAAAGTGAATTCTGGGTTCTGGCCTTACATCATATTTTCCAGTCCATTCAGTGAAACTAAGTAAAAGATCAGAAACGTAATTACACTATAAAATTTCACACCTCTCTACCCAAAGGGGACACTGAGGTTTACAAAACACAGGAAGAGGGAGAATGATAAAAGGCTGATGCTGGTCAAGGAATCTAACAGGGTATTCCTCAGAAAAGAAGAGGAAACACTGGAACTTTAGTTTCTCAAAAGATGCTCACTGAGATCAGGCTAATGAAAACAGCTTGCAAAATGAATTTAGCAGCTGGAAAACTGTATCTGTTTTAAAAAAAATAACCTCATCTCAGCTTGTCCAATTATACTGCAACACAAAAATATATATTTCTGAAAAAAAAATGCAGTTATAATGAAGATGGAGGTTTTCTGCTGTGTATCCAAAAGACTGAATTTGGGTCTCACTCCACATGTATTTCAACACTGTCCTTTAGTGGTCCACATCTAAGGGATGAAAGTTACCAGGTGGGGAAACAAAGCTGACAGGAATACCGCTCATAAATCACTGGCTATAAAACCTCTTATTATTTAATTATTCCTGCTCAACAAACTGTCTAGCTTTAAGACAGGTAATTTGCCTGTATGATAGGAATACCAGTGATGTAATTTTAACCATTTTGAAGAATTTTCTGTTAGATAACTGTTCACAACGTATCTGTGAAATGAATCATGCTGCCATCACATTGCCCTTCCAAGTCTTCATGAAAACAATTATTTTGTAACACATAGAGCACACAGCACATGGGGATCCCAGACATACATCAGTGCCTCAATAAGCTCTCTGTATTTCAATATGCAAGATATTATAAAAACACACAAAAAAGAGGCACACTGCCTCAACAGATCTTGTGGTGGACTTTGACATGATTCGGTCTTGCCTTTCTAGCAGTTTTTTAGCACTTTTAGTCTCTTTTGTAACATTGGATTAGAGAAAATGCAGCATGATTAGCTGGATTTGTACTGAAGGCAGTGTCCCATGCTAGAGAATATGTGAACATCTGTCACTAGTATCAATGCACTTGCACAATCAATTAATATTTAAAGTACCTTGAAGATTAAAACTGATAAGTGCTATTATTGCTTGTTGATGGTTTATGAGTGTATTAAATTAAAGGCTTTCTGCTAATTCATGAAATCTCAGAATATTTTTTTTTAACCATTAAGATATTGGAACACTTATTCTATAGATAAACAGAAAAAAAAGTCAGGTTATTGGTTTCCAGCACATCAACTATAAGATGAATGACTTTTTTTTCCTTTAAGTTAAACAGAAGAAACATGAGTTTATGATATGTATGAGTTTATGTTATGTTTAAACAGAGGAAACAGGAGCATAAAATTAAATGCTTAGAAATTTTAGTTATTATGTGATATAACTTTCTTTTTTTTTTTTTTTATTTCTAACAAGTATCTTCCATTACCAAACAGCAAATCACTTCTCATTGATAACTAAATGTACCACTGACAGTTCTCAGATGAGCTTGTTGGTACCAGGATCAAATATTCTCTATGATTCCAAAATATTCTCTGTGTTCCAAAAGGACATGGAACTGTTGGAACAAGTCCAGAGGAGGGCCACGAGGATGATTGGGGAGCTGGAGCACCTTCCATATGAAGACACTCTGTACCTGAAGGGGGCCTATAGGGATACTGGGGAAGGTCTCTTCATCAGGGACTGTAGTCACAGGACAAGGGGTAACGGGTTAAAACTTAAAAAGGGGAAGTTTAGATTGGATATAAGGAGGAAATTCTTTCCTGTTAGGGTGGTGAGACACTGGAATCGGTTGCCCAGGGAGGTTGTGAGTGCTCCATCCCTGGCGGTGTTCAAGGCCAGGTTGGATGAAGCCTTGGGTGGGATGGTTTAGTGTGAGGTGTCCCTGCCTATGGCAGGGGGGTTGGAACTAGATGATCTTGAGGTCCTTTCCAACCCTAACTATTCTATGATTCTATGATTCTCTGTCAAACGGCATGGGTAACAAAATGCTGTCTGGTTTATTGACCTGGAGTACATACAGCATGCCAATAACGTCAAATGACAGATCAATTATCTACTAGATTTCAACAGCAAATAACAAACTGTATATCAAAGTAAAGACAGTCTTTTGCTTCCTCAGATGTGAACCTGTATTTGAGAAAAGAGCAACTTAGTTTCTTTGTTTTCCACTACTGCTGAAGGATCATTTAGCTTTACAATTTCTAGTTATTAGGAATGGTTATCAAGTTTATTGCAAAGTGCATATACATAAGAATAGTGTATACACAGAAAAGATGCAAAATAATTTTGACCATTTAATGATTTCTTTTCAAGGGGGTGTGTAAAAATGGGCTTCATTTCATAATCTGTCAGTAACATCAAGTGCAAACAGGGAGACCAAAACTTTTTCATTCTAGGACAGGACTGAGTATTAATTTCCCCAATGGGCCACCTCAGAAGTTATTTCTAAAATTTATAAATCAATTTTAATACTTGGTTCTATTTCAGAGTGTGTTAGCTACATTTATTCATATGTTTGTGTATTGACCTACTAAGACTGCTGATGAAAATTATTTTTTAGCATTTTGTCTTTTCAAAATTCTAATTTTTAAAATTCCCTTGATTCCTTTTCATGGAAGCATGCAAGTCTTTACTTCTGGAAACATATGGGAGGACACAAATATGCCTCTGTTTATTTTTAAATTACGATGTCTCTGTCCTTCCATTAGTAATTTTGTGAGTATCTCTGCAGTTCATCTCACAAATGTAAAATATTTGAGAGTGGAGTTTGGGTACTACTTGGCTCTGGCAAAAATATGGCTTTTAGCCTGTCACATTTTCATTTTGTCTCTCAAGTAGATTGAGCAGTCTAGTAAAATCTGTTTCTTAATTTACATGAGGCATGAATTTTCTGGAGCTTGAGGCATGCTCTCTGTAAATGTGCTGACAACAGTGACTGCACAGTGTTGCACGCACTCAGTGAGAGCCTGTTGTGTGAGGAAATGGCTGAGCAATAATAGATTTGCAGAGGGTATAAATCTGCTAATGCTGATTTGATGTTCTGCTTCCTTCTCCTAAGAGAGTAACAGGTTGAGAGGAAAGGGAGTTGTGTGGCAGCTGGAATGACATTTGGAAAGGAGATGGTCAGAGAGTCAGATTCCCTGGGGAGAGGGGGGGTTGTTTAATATGGAGTTGTGGTGTGCAGGTGGTTGAGTGCACTTTGGCACACACCAGGAGGCAGAGACAGAAGCTTAACTGGTAGTCCAAGCAGTGATGCACTGCGCATGCAACTACAGAAATTTCTGCACAGTGATGTTACATCAAATTATTCAGTAACCACATAAACTGAACTGATGGTAATAATTATGAAAGTGCTCACATTAGGAAGTGGTAGAGAATTTTTCCACCAGAACTTCCTTCTAGCAGAAAATTAGCTTCCTTAACTAAGCAGTACCACTGCTTCTCTCAAAACCATTATACTTGTCCTAGACTAATAACTCTTTCCCAAATGGTTTTAACTGACATATTAATTTTGGTATGTAAAACTAAATACCTAACCAATATAAAGGAGAACCTTTTTAATAAATTGATATTTTTAAAAATGAGACTATGTAATGAAGCTATGATGTCACTTCTTGCAATATTTGAATTCACCTGCCTGCAGAGATTTTATTTACGGAAAAATAACATCATCAATAGCAGGAGAACTAATATTAAAATAACTAATAATTATCTATACTGCTATTGATAGTTGTTCTCTATACTGATTGTATTAAATTGTAGATTGATGTGTTACTGTAATAACTAAATATAGTTTTTATTTAAGAAGGAAAGCAAAGGTAACCAGGAGTAGAGTTGTAACTGGTTATTATTTAAAAAAATCTTTGAATATAAAAAGCCCCATATATTTAAAAATAATTAAATGAAAAGCCTTACTGACATGTTAATGGGAGAAAGTTAAGAAGGATTTTGAAGATATTTTTCCTGATAAATTGATCACTGAGGTGAAAAATCCTGGGTTTACAAATACATTATTTTTAGAAAGGAATGCTAAACATGATGGGAACTCAGGTGATCATTAAAAAAAAACCCTGTGGCTTTTAAAAATAATGCTTCTCATTTCCAATCTCCCTGTTTACATCTCCTTTAAAATGTGAAGGAGAAAAAAAATGCATTATTAATGGTAAAAACAATAAAAGAATCTGGGTTTTTTCCTGAAAAGGATAACTAAAATATTTCTGATGAAGAAACTGGATGTCTCAAAAATCATTGCTTTAAGTATATACATCATAATTTATTAACACACAAATGATGTAGTATATGAAAATAGCTCCCACAACATATTAATAAGTGTCTTCAGTAGAGAAGATAATCATTGCAGTAGTCACTATATGTCATTCTTTTAAGTTATACTGCAGAGTAATGCTAAAAATGGAAATTAAAAAGTCATCATCTCTTCAACTAACCTTTCAAAACAACTCCCCCAACAACCTTTGCTGAAAACATGCTTTTGCTGAAGCAGCTCTTCCTATAGCAATACAGCTATTATAGTACCAGTGACACAGATCATAGCTTTCCAAAGTGTGAGCCTCTTTTTTAAAAAACTAAAAAATTTTCTCCCTTGCCCATCCCACCTTTGTCTGATGGTAAAACCCACAAAATACTATGGCTGTAAAATAAGCCTGTGTGAAACCGCCCTCAGGACAGTAATCTCAGGATCTGTGTATTTATCTAAGACCATGCTGATCGCTCACATGGGAGGCATGAGTTCAACCTAAAGAGGTATACCTAACATAGCTTAAATTTAGCATAGTAAAGCAATCAAAAGTTAGCAGGTTTCAGGTATGGGCAGGTATGGGCCAATGAGAACATACTTTTAGAAACTTGACTACAGTTATGACTTTTTGGAATGAATACTTCAGCTAGCTAGATGAATACAAGTTTAAGTATAGTTATAGTTGCCGCACCCATATACCCAGTTGCAATGTTGACTTACTATAAGACCTCCTGGGGAGAAATAAAACAAACTTTGAAAGTCAAATACATTTGGTTTCTCAAATATGTTTCAGGCAATTTACAATTATGAAATTTGCACAATAGGACTGCTGCTTTAACTTGATACAAGCTCTTCTGCTGTGCTAAACCAGTTCTCACTGCAAAAGGAAAAACAAGGATAGGATATGATTTTAAATTAGAAAAAAAGAGATGCTAAACCAAGAAACTAATCTAAAACAACACTTTTGGACAGCTACAGATGAAATCATCAGTGCAGTTTTAAACTTCATCTTGAAAACAGAGCAAGGGAAAAGTGCCTTTTCATTCTCTGATGTTTGTCCTCCACAGAAGTCTGAATGATTTGACTCAATGGCTTTTCATGTCACAGATTGCATAAACATATCTCACACTGTGATTAAGTTAATAGTCGCATTAATTTATGCAGTTATACCTATTACTGGTACTAATACAATATTTTTTGCATTTCCTCTGTCTAAGTACATAGAGAGAAGTATAACAGATGCAAAAGATTCTGGAATGAATACAAGAACTTACATAGAAATATAATAGATTAATTCCCTGTTTTCAGTGACAGGTTACAAAATTATATACTACTTCCTTGTTTCACACATTTTTCTCATACTAATTACAGACAAAAATGTCAGGCTAGTAAAATACACTTTAGAAGTTCAAAGAAAGAAACCTAATTTGATAATGGTCTACTCCTAATTACTAATATTTACTGCAATTACATGATGTGTATTAGTAGGATATATAAGTTACCTCTCTGACAGAGCTAGAATACTCTCTTTATTTTAATTCAAAAATGGATGGTATAGTGTAAAAAAGTCTTGTGACCTGTTTGTGAGACAACGCTTCAGGCTAGAGGTAGTCTAAAGCATTCATTCATCCAGCTTAAATCTAAAATACACTGTGACGGTGCCTCCTTCCTGACTGCAGAAGTTCAGAGTTACTACGCATCTAGAAAACGAAGTATGTTTTAACACACACTAATTCATACAGGATAATAAGGTGTTAAGAAATAATGAATAAACTAAATAAGACAAAAATATTCCTTACACATGCCCAAGGTGACAGATGTTGTTATGTCAGGTTTAGCAGGGGTCAGATCCATTATCTTCTGAAGTCAATGGAAATTATCTGACCTTACTGAAACTGAGTAAGACTTACAGAGCACTATGGACTATTTAAAACCACATTATTTTGCTTCGCCTGGTAGTGAAATTCATAACATTTCCAATCACTGTAAGAAAAAACTTAATTAGCAAGAAGCACTCTGCTCTTTGAAATAAATTAGCTCCCTACAGTTATTCAAAGTTATTTATGAACAATTTTGAGTAGTTTCATGTATGTTCAAACATCAGCTAAAGTTGTATGGGTGTTGCCATCACTATCTTGCACTGGTAGATGTTGTTCTTCACTGTCAATTCTTCCAGAAATGTCAATTCTGTTAAGAATGCAGGTGCTTAATCTAAGTACCAGCAGCAAACCCCACACCTGGAGAAGATGGGTATTAGCACGAGCTGTAGATATACTAATATTGATTCAAAAGTATAATTTATCTGTGGCTTCCAAAGAATCACCTGGATGTTTTGTGAAAAACAAAATGAACACAAAGACACATCTTGGTCCTCCATAAAATTATCATAATTTATTATATGAAAGAGGAAATGAACAGCATGGATATTCTGTCTCAGTTTCAATTTATGTGTAACTGCCTCTGCAGGTAGATGTAGAACATGATGGATTCAAGCTATGAGCTAGCTGGACTGAAACAGCAAGGTTTGGAAGCCATGGAGATCCAACCGCACATCAATGAGCCTAAGAAATGATGGAAAAAATTGGGGAGGAGAATCTACAAGGAGGACAGGGGGAGTATATGCATATTCTCCCTCCCAGGATCCCATGCAGGGTCTGTAGTAGCTTCTAGTACTTCCTGACTCAGGGGCCTCAAGCTCTCACAGAAATTCAGACCTTCTGCTCCAGAGGTTACCCCCAAGTTCTTCCCTTTCAGAACTTTCAAATCCCAGTCTCCCTTATGTCACACCTCTCTCATTCAACTTATTGCTCATAGTGCACTACTACTTTTGTCCAAGAGTCCTTAGGCTTATTTATCATATTTGAGAGCTATTCAGCTGTCATCAGACCTTTGCTTATGATTTGACCTCACAATGAACCACCCTATGAAAGACTTTTTTCTGTATTTGTGTGATCAAAGCCTTTCTATTGAGATCTTTGTATATCATAGAATCATAGAATGGTTAGGGTTGGAAAGGACCTTAAGATCATCAAGTTCCGAACTGTATGCCAGGGGCAGTGACACCTCGCACTAAACCATGTTCACCCAGGACTCCATCCAACCTGGCTTTGAACACTGCCGGGAATGGAGCATTCACAACTTCCTTGGGCAACCCATTCCAGTGCCTCTCATCTATGATCCTGCAGCCATTCATGGAATTACATTAAATACTATCATGAACTCTTTGTACTAAGTAGACAATTGTAAGTCCTAGTAATACTGAGATTTCCAAAGAAAAATGAGTGTCAGTGATTTACCAGAATGCATAGGTCGCAAAATGTTTTTTATGGTACGAGCTTCAGTGAATTCCAAAGATGGCAGAAGAAGTTAATGACAGAGAGAGAAACTATGTAAGAATATAAATTACTTTGTTTTTGTAATAAGTTCTCTAGCCTTAATAATGAATTGCAGAAAATTTCTTATATTCCTGGATATACTGCACTGAATTCCTGATTTTTCCAATTCCTCAGCCTTTCCTCCAGACCATACTTCCTAATTTATTCACCTTCTTCTCTGTGAATGTCTGTGTTCTATTTAGCCACTCATTAAACAGTCCTTAGCCCTGCAAAAATTTGCTTTTAATACTTGTGAAAGGTAATAGGGCTCAGTGTTACAGCATTTGTTCCAAACATCCTCTGATTTACAGCACTCAGAGAAAGGAATTTAAAGTAACAGATCTTTGTGTGTATACTCTGTTACTCTTAGCTTTCCCTCAAGCCTTTACATGTAAAAATTTAATTTTAATGTTTCCAATTGTCATCAGGACAAAATGATAGCTTTTTTGCTACAGTCTAAATATTAAACTGGGACATCTGTTGGTCCTTTTGGCTTACTGATGAGTACAATGACCAAACTGTCTTATCTTTGTTTAGGTTGCCATTTAATCTTTCTTAGTTATGGCTCATATATTAAAAATAAACAATCAGTATTTATGTGTATCCTGAGTGTGCTCTTATAAGGAAAGATGAAGATGTTCTCTTAGAAGATCTAACCATTCTGTAGGAAGGTTATTTTTAAAAAATGACATATTTTTGAGTAAGTGGAGATCCTGCTACTGTGAGAATATTTAACTGCATGCGATCTTGTCATTGATTCCACCCACTTCAAGCAGAGTTATTATAATGCATATTGGTGCACTATACCTAGTTCAGGGCATAGTTTCCTTTTTTTGCCTAACGCATTAGAAACCTCTGCATCTTCTTTTTTATTTTAATATATCAAAAAGATTACTAAAGAAACTATGCTTCAGTTCTGGAAGCTACAGAAGTATGTGGATAGGTTTGTGATGTAGATTCCAACCAAGACATTTTCTGTCCTGCTACTGACCGCTCTAAACTCAACCGGAATATAACAGTTATTTTTATATATATGAAACAAAACTGACATTAGGCAATGAGTCATCTTTCAAACGGATGAAATATATATATCAATAGTATATACCAACTGTAAAGATATTTGTCAATAATATATACTAACTGTAAATATAACAGTCTAATCTTCTCCTTCCACATTAGCATCAGCAGTTAAAAATTGCATAGCACAGATTTTGTACTTCAATCCAAGTGATAGGAAAAGAGAAATAAATGCAAGTAGTATTTTTTTCTAGTAGTCAATCTCTATGCTGTTTGTTTTATTTGTGGCTTGCAAGGCAGAAAACATGTAAAATGGGATTTTTTTTTGACACTATGAGAAGCTTATTTTGGTTTCTGCCCTGTCTGCTGGTGAGAACGTACCCACACAGTTTGGCTCATTACCTCTAAGCATGACTGATTTGGTTTTTATGGAAAAAAAAGGCACAGCATTACAAATTAGTCAACTGGAGCTATAAATGAATGTACAGCACATGAAAGACTTGCTTTGAATGCCCAGATAAATCCATTTGACTTTAAATACTAGCATCTGACAAAGCTGACAAATACTCTGGTGCTAAAAAAACTTTAGACACGCAAAAGTCTTTGATGCCTTATTTGTCAGAACAAGTAGTGGAAAATATCTGTTTCAGAGTGGGAAGGTGAACAGCCTGAAAGTGATTACTTTGGTTTGCTGGTTATATCTGAGTTTTACCTAGTGACTTACGGTAAATACAAGCTCCAGAAATTCTTCTTGACTTCAGCCTAGCACAACCATTTCTGTCCACCACAGGATACTGGAAAATAGCCTGTAGTTTGCATTGACTACATTAAGCAACCTGTTAGAATTTAATGTAGTGCATTATTTTCCCATTCATCATTAAAACAAGAAGGTCATTGAAGGATACTGACTCACACAAGTGAGACAAAAGCTTAGGAAATAAATTTTGGTGCAAAATCATGACAGCACAAAAGCACAATAACACTTGACAGAGGAAAAGAATCAATGCAAATTAACAGTATCTGCACATGAACAACAATCTTCCCATTTCAGCTGGGAATGCCCTACAAGCAATGCCCTACCAGAATTATAGATGACTGATCCAGGAAGGTTTCAATTCCAGAAGGAATGCAATCATTCTTCTTCCGGGTCACATGATAGAGAGGTCTTACAATCGAACTGTAATTTAGGATGTGCATTGTCCAGAACCCCACAGCACTCAAGAAAGCTTGTGTTTCTTTCTTATTAGTTGGTGAAGACATTGCTGTTATCTTGTTGATCACATCTGTGGGGATCTGGCGACATCCATCTTGCCATTTTATTCTCAGCAATTGACTCTCCTGTGCAGGTCCCTTGACCTTACTCCGTCTTATGGCAAAACCGGCTTTCAACAGGATTTGGATTATTTCCCTCCCTTTCTCAAAAACAGCTTCTGCTGTTATCACCCCACACAATAATGTCATCAATGTATTGCAGGTGTTCTGCAGCTTGCCCCTGTTCCAGTGCAGTCTGGATGAGTCCATGGCAAATGGTAGGGCTGTGTTTCCACCCCTGGGGCAGTTGATTCCAAATGTACAGGATGCCTGTCCAAGTGAAAGTGAACCGTGGCCTGCACTCTGCTACCAAAGGAATTGGGAAAAACACATCGGAAATATCTATCCAGTTTGCCTGAATTCCCAATCATCAGAGAGAAAGAAAGGCCTCTGAAGACCTACAAATACATATACAGTTGTGGTGGGTTCACCTTGGCTGGAAACCAGCTGCCCACCAAAGCCAATTTGTCTCTCACCTTCCTAAGCTGGACAGGAGAGAGAAAATATGACAAAAAGTTTGTGGGCTGAGATAAAGGCAAGGAGAGATCATTCACCAATTACCATCACAGGTGAAACAGACTTGACTTGGGGAAATAAGTTTAGTTTAATTTAATACCAAGCAAATCAGAGTTGGGTAATGAGAAATAAAACCAAATCTTAAAACACCTTCCCCCCACACCTGCCTTCTTCACAGGCTTAATTTCACTCATGATTTCTTCACCTTCTACCCCTAGAGCAGCTCAGGGAAACAGGAATATGTGTTGTTTTCAGTTCATCACATGCTGTCTCTGCTGCTCCTTCCTCCTCAGGGGAGTACTCCTCACACTCTTCCCTACTGCACTGTGGGGTCCCTCCCATGGCAGACATTCCTCCATAAACTGCTCCAACATGATTCCTTCCCACAGGCTGCTTCCTTCCTTCCTTCATGACATGCTCCAGTGTGGAGCCCTTCCACGGGGTGCACACCTTCAGGAACAGACTGCTCCAGCATTGGACCCTATGGGGTCACAAGTCCTGCAGCAAACCTGCTTCAGAATGGGCTCCTCTCTCCATGGGGCCACAGGTCCTGCCAGAAGCCTGCTCCAGCACAGGCTTCCTACAGGGTCACAGCCTCCTTCAGGCATCTCTGCATTCCTGTGTGGGGTCCTCCATGGGCTGCAAGTGGAGATCTGCTGCAACATGGATTTCCATGGACTGCAGGGGCATGGCCTGCCTCACCATGGTCTGCATCACAGGCTGCAGAGAAATCTCTACTCCAGTGCCTTGAGCACATCCTCCACCTCCTCCTCCACTGACCTCGGCATCTGCAGAACTATTTCTTTCACGTGTTCTCATTCCTCTCTCCCAGCTGCTACTGTTCCACTGGATTTTTCTTCCTCTTCTTAACTATGCTATCCCAGGGTTATTACCACCACTGCTGACAGGCTCAGCCTTGGACAGCGGTGGATTCATCTTGTAGCAGGCTGGCATTGACTCTATCGGACACAGGGGAAGGTTTTGGCAGTTTCTCATAGAAGCCACATCTGTAGCACCAAAAGCTTGCCATGCAAGCCCCATACACCAGTCCATCTAACAGAGCCGCTCTCTTTTTTCTTTTTTTTTTTTAATTTTTTTATTTTTAGAATTACTACACTGTAGGTGCAGTGGTAAACAGCATTCTGAAGAATTTTCCTCTCAGTGACAGTTCCTTTTCTATCTGTACACCTCTCATTATGAATTTCAGGAGCACTATATTTGATTAAATGTACTTATATCTATGCTAACTTTATATGTTAATTATGCAAATAAAAATGTTAAAATGTATTACAGAAATCTCTATGTCATGTGAGTGTTTTTTTACTGTGATTTACACTTCTATTACTGTTTAATAATTTTTCACAATGTCTTCTAAGTAATTCAGCATTGCAGTAATAATACTAAATTGTATAATATAGTGCCATTGTTGGGTACCTTGCAAACTTGCACTGAACTTCTAGGTAATACAGGTCTTCAGGCCTGTTTGTTCCCTGCTTATACCATTCAGCCTGGCTGTAAGTCTGTAACTAAGTGTGGATACGATTTAAAATCCATTTTCCTAAATATCAGCAAAAGCAGGCCAAGATTCAAGCTTTGTCATAAAAGTGTAGGTTACTTTGACTGGAAAACGTCTGCTATTAAAGAAACTTACAGATAATATTTAAGAGTTCAAACAAATGCAATTATTGCAATTCTGAGTACCATGATCTCAGACCTCCTGCCATCTCACAAAACCGCCATCTCTGATGTAAGTGTGCAGGCCAGCCAAGCTACATAACATGCCTAAAAGGAAAATCTGGAAGTAATGATTTATCTGCCTAAGCCAATAATGAATTGGAATGCTGAAAGACTGAGAGGAACTTAAGAATCTACTCCTTATTAAAGGTCAATATCCAAATCTAGCCAGATAGGCAACTCTTCCTGGCTAAGATACCTTCATAGGAATTGTCTCCTATATTTGTCCAGAAAGTAGTCTTCTTTTAAGAAGAAAACGTTATGTATAACAGAATAGACAATGTCTTAGCAGTTAAAGTTCCTCAGCTAAGTAATGTGAAAGTCAGTGTCAAAATCCTATTTAATCCAATTTCTAGCACGGACTTTACCAAAATTAGTGCTAGAATCACCAGAGGTCTGAATAGCACAACCCTCTTTCAGAGATCTTTCTTCTTGTATTTCTTAAGTGTTTTTAGATACCTATATCCAAAAAGAAATATTTAGGTCTCAGTTACATACACCACAGGCGAGGACTCTAGCCTCTAAGGTAGAGATCTGGTAGAAAAATTACTTTGTTGGTTACAGAAAATGGAAGAATTTCAACATGAAAGACAGAGATTCTTCACCTTCCTATTTATTAACTTAAGGTATTTGCCCAAAATACAGGATCAGGTCACGGCCTTACATCAGGCAGATTAGGAATCTGAGCCAAAATCTCTCATCTCAAATGGGCTCATAATTGATACACATTTTTGTCAGTAGCTTTCTGTCTTATACATTACCTTTCATGAATAAGAGGTCTGACAAAGTCCTGACAGACTCATGAGCTGTGCCATCGGCTCATCAGTTTGATTTAATCGGCTGTGGACACCACCACTGGTTAGGTATCTTTCCATCTGCTCTTTGACATATACCACTGGTGCATACTTCAGAGCTAGGGACTTTGAAAGGTAAATTCAATTTTAAATATTTTGTAAATCTCATCCATAAAAAGAAATTATTCCTGGGCTTGCAGAAGACAGGGTTTTCAGGGGGCTTTTTTCCATCTCTTTATCTCTATTTAGAGTTAGATGAAAACAATATAAAATACACTCTTAGTCAATGTGAATGGTGTTGCCCCACTAGAATATAATAGGACATACATAAAATACTAAGTTCTATTAAATTAATATATAGAGGCTGTATTACACCCTTCTACTTAACGGACAGTTTCTTTCTTTGATTCTTAAATGTTCCGCACATATGGGCTGCATGCAAAATTCTCCTTAAACGCTGTAATATAGATTTAGTAAATTTTTTTTTTTTTTTAGTTATATGTCTTTTTGTATGGAAGATTTGCAAAACTAATTTAATAGGAAGTGGATTTTTGGATACATGTCAACAAAATTGACTTGCCTAAGTAGAATTTATCACCTTCTCCAATACAGTGAATTAATGGGAAAACTCTTAAGATCTCTGAAAATTATAAAAGCTTTTTCACATCTGTTACCATTAGCTGTTCACACGCCCTGAAGCAACAGAAAATGACTACCAAACACATCCAAATAAAACCATTTGTACAAATCATGAAACACTGTAGAAAGCAACTTGCTCTTGAAATAAATAAGTTTTCCTGTGATTAAAAAATCTACTAAGCAGTTCTGATTTCTATTCCAGATCACTCCCACACACTTAAAAGGAGCCTGCTGCATTTTTTGAACTGCAGAAGATACCAGGATTTATATTTCTTCCAGCTGCACAAGAACATGAACCACATGGAGCCAAATTTCTTCCCATTGCAACTCTTGCTAATGTAAGAGAGTTATCTACTGAAAAAAATGTCCACTCCTGGTTTCAATTCTGCCAATTCTGATGTATGCCCACATGGCTAAGAGAATAATTTACTTCAACATTAAGTACTTCAACAGTAAGTAATGAAACTTACTTAAACCTAAAACTTTATGTTATAATCCACTATTTTTTTTGTGTGTGTGTCTGAAGCAAAAAAAAACTCTGAATAATAGAGTTTAAACAGGGAAGCATTTTCCCTCTTTAATCCAGATATAGTTCCTTCTTTGTTTCAAGTTGCTTTCGAAATTTCTTTAGATCCAGGGTTGTTACGGCCACAAGCCTTGAACCCTCCATATGATCTTATTTTTTTATGTGGTTCAGTTGAAGACATAAAATATAATTTTAGTTAAACCAGTGCAAATTTTATATCTAGACAATGCTTATATTACAACTGCTAAATATTTATTATTAGTAATAGTATGATTCAAGGAGATACTACTGCTTGCTTGTAATTTCAAGTGAGAACATTCATGATTTCTCATTCTCCTTTTAGCCATATCTAACACATTCTAGTTTTCAAGCTCTGCTCATTTGACATGGGATATTAAGTAATAACAAAAAATGTAATTTCCATAATGTTATTTTTACAGAAGTATTTCCAAGACAATTGTCCATTTCTTAACAGGTCATAAAATTTGGCTGAATTGGAGATTATTAGAGCACATATTTATTTATAACAATTTCATTTGCTTTTATTGTTCTTGTTGAAATTATATTATTTTTAATAAATATATTTTTATGAGGCTGTTTTAGTTTTACTGCAATTTGTATTTGGTACTCTGAATAATTTTTTTTTTTCAGCTTTCCCAGTGAAAATTCAATCTTTTCTCAAGGAAGCCAGGAAATATTTACACATATATTTCAAAGATAGAACCTTCCCTTTAACTCTCTTTCCAGATTTTCTTCAGAGCTTGAGATCAAATGTCTCCCTGTGTGCACAGAGTAGAAAAAGAAAGAAAAAAAGTCTACAGATATTTGATTGATGTTGGGTTTAAATAGGAACAGCATTTTTCATACCTCCAACCTAAGGATCTATCTTCCTAAGGGAATAAAACATCACAGGGCAACAGAGGCTGCACTCTTCAATGGCTACAGTGATAACTAAAAAGCATTTCTTTGGTGTGTAGGGAAAAAAAAAGCCCCATTTGGGGATGTAAATATTCATATTAGACTACAGAAAATAAGTAACCCTGAACCATCTCAGACAGAAAATAAAATGCATTAAACTGCTTTTACCTTTTCTATATGCACCCAAATTATCTTGTCTAAAGATTTAGGACTTTAAACAGAATAAGCTGGTGCTTTCTAAGTAAAATATCTTAGCTCATTGCTTGCAACACCTTTGTTGCTAGGCTGCATTAGGAAACAGGCATTCTCATGTTGCCACACTGTTTCTTCTTTCCTTTGTTAACGCTTCCATTTTCTTTTCTGCTGTCCATTTTTACTTCATGTTTTCTTCAGCTGGCCAATTCATTTCTATATTTTTTATAGTCTAACAATTATATTTTTTTGGCATTCTGATTTTATCCTTCTGTTCTGTTCCCGGTCCATCTTCTAGTTACCAGAAAGCTACTGAGCTGATGTCATCCAAAACTGAGTTCTGCATATGTAACAACAAGGAAGATGACACTGTTATCTCCACAGCCCAAGCCAATACTCACACAATTCAATAAACATCAGCACAGAACAGGAGACAGAAAAAAAGGCAGAAACACTTACATTAGACATAAAATTTTTACAAACATAATAAGGATGGATTTGGTTTGTTTGTGATTATTTGAAATCAGTTTTCCCGACCCATACTAGATTTCTTCTATGTATGTAACCTTCTTTCCTAAAAGGGAGGACATCATTCTGCAAATTGTTAAATTTCAGTATAAAGTTTGAGAAAGTACAAAACATCACAAAGAGGAAATCTGTACAAGTTTGCATTACTGACTTAGTGGTTTTCAGGTGACCAGAATAAGTCTAGTGCTATGTTCTAGTAAAGTGCACTTATCAAGGCATACTGAATAAAGACATGTAATTAAAATTGTAATGTTAATTTAGAAAAAATAATGTACACATACATATTTCCTACAGGTACAGCAGCACTTCTCAAATGTCCAGAATGCTTTTTGGACAAGTCTGAATTCACTCTTTTGAGAGGCTTGATCATTCCGGTTCTGGAGATGAATCTGCTCCCTGTACAGCACATTATTTTTATCTGTGTTGGAAATGGTTGAAGTGGTGTTGTTTTGTTTTGTTTTGGTTTTGTGGGACTTTTTGTTTGTTTGTTCTTTGTGTTGTTGTTTGTTTGTTTTTTTTTTTTTTTTTTATAAGAGCACATGCAAATGAAATTCTAGTCCTGTAGCTGTAATTGTCATCCTATGTTCAGCAAAATTTTAATATGAAAGATTTTGTTTTTCTGCTCTATTTGCTGTCTTGGTGCAGAAGATATAAATATACCGGGAAGGGATGATTTATTTGTTTTGAAAAGTGATACATCCGATGTTTTATTTGCTGACCATCTAGGCTCATATTCTAACACATTAAACTCCTGCTGATATGTATTTTACTTTGAGAACAGTTTGACTGATTTTTAGTCTGGCCCTGAGTCCAGGGAGAAAAGTGCCTAGTATTTGTTCTGAGTTGGTTTTGCTTTACATCAGTGATGCAGAAGGAAGGACAACTGATATGTCATTTAAAAAGAAGTGATGTCAAGTCAGCATGTCTCTGCTCTTCTTTGACTTGATGAAGAGTCACAAGGGCATATTTAGACTTTAGAAGTTTGAGAACTCCTTCTTGAACTCTTTTTCTCAAAAGAAGACCATAGCTAAGTATCTGAATGATCTCTCCCCCTGAGCCCCTTCCTCCCGCCCTCCCTCTTCTAAATACCAGAGCAACTGCTGCTACTTGAGATGCTGAATACATGCATACAATAAAGGACACAACAAAAATGAGTAGGAATTCACAGTGATACTGTAACCATGGTTTCATCAGTGAGTACTTGTTCGTATACCATTTTAAAGGCAGAGAGGAAAACAGCAGGTATTTCTGATAGTAACATAGATTCGAATCCAACATGACAGAATGTCTTACATAAGGAAAACACAAGATTTAGTGGAGTATATTAAAGTTCTCAATGTTGCCATGATAGTCCGGAATTACCAAAAAATATAATTTTCCACTAAATATGCTTGAAAACACTTAACTAATTTTCCAGTACTTTGCAGAATAATCTGAAATTATGAAGACTGCATCATGCAGTGAATAGCTAAAAGAGGAGTTGTAGATAGTTTCTAGTACAATCATCAGTACGATATGCTCACCAAATGTTTTCTTTCAGTCATTTGATCTAACGAAAAGTTATGGATTAATTTAATTAAACTACATTCATTCCTAAGTAGACATTTTGTAGCACACCGTATTAATATATTTGGAAGATATTTCTGTTCCTCTTGAAATACTATCTGAAACTCGGGACACTACATCTTTTATGGCAACAGTTGGCATCTATTTTAGATATAATGGCAAGGATTAATGCAATACAGAATGAAAAGTAAGAAACAGTGAGGGAAGTTATCAGAAGGAAAAAAACCACACATGAAGACATCTCTGTTCCCTAGGAAAACTGACTACAAGATAATTAAACTCAATATAACAAGATTGAATATTCAAGCACTCAGATGGCGACAAATTCCAAACATGAAGACAAAAACCCAAGGGAAGTATTAGCATAGCAATGTTTTAATATTCTGCATTTTAAAAATCACTTTTATGAATTTCCCATAAATATAGCGGGTCAAAAGAGTCAACTCTCTGGAACCAAGTCAGTATAGTAACTTAGTAAAAAAAAATATCCCTTTTTATACACACCAATGAAAGTCATGACAGACTTTAACAGTTACCAGTGTGTGTGTTCTGCCATAGGAGTTTCTGTTTATCACATGCAGAAGAGATCTGGACTATGGAACAAACAGCTTACATGAGCTTCAGAACTGCTGGCAGACTGACAGCAGTGGCTCTCCTGATCTTAGCACTTGCATTTCGGAGGTGATATTCAACAACAGATGACATATCTGTAGGCCAGTCTAGCTGCTGTATAGTTTACTGTTCAAATTGAGAAGTCAGGATAAAGGCATAACTATTTCTCATGCTGTTTTTATTTTCTCCCCTAATTCTTCCAGGTTGTGATCACAATTTCAATCTCCTTGTAACTGTTTCATCCAGGTTCAGAAGCACTGACCCATGTCAAAAAGGAAAACAAAAATATGAAAGAAGACACTTAACGTACTCAGTGTTTTTTATTTTTTTTTCACAAGCACCACTCGAGTTGTCCTTATTCTGTCTCTTTCATCCTCTCTATTCAGCAGTCCTAGTTAAACTACAGGTTTGACATGCCTATCACTTCAAATCCCTGAGTCATAAGTTTGCATGAAAGTAATATTTTTAAAAATAAAATATGAAACTCTTGGGTTCCATTATGTTGCAAAAGTCTTGAAGACACAGCCAAATGTAAGAAATACAGCAGTATACGCAGAAAACCTGAAGCCCAAATTCTGAAATCTGTCAAAATAAGACACAACCAGAGAGAAGCGCAGACCTCTAAGCCCTATGCCTTCTGCCATGCCATGACTACGATAATGCCTCCAAGAGCTCATATTATGGATGTGCCTCCCTCCAGCTCAGTATAATGCTTGCACTAGTTGCACCGGGACCTGTGTCAGCAGTGACAGGAGAAGAGAAGATGTTTCTCTGGAGGTGAAAGGCAGAGAAACATCCTCAAGCGAATGTCTGGCTTCCCCTGAGAGAGGTCCTTCAAGAGCCATAACTCGCATTGCATGTCAAGGCCACAGAGGGTAGCTGTAACAAAGCACTGGGCGCTGGCCAAAACGATCAGTGCTGAGACAACAGGCTAATATACATGTGTGGTGACACCTCACTTGCCGCAGCGTACCAATGTATGCTTCTCCCAGGCAAAGTTCAGTCACCTCAAATGCACCCTCACTTTAAAACACCACCACCAAAAAAAAAAAAAAAAAAAAAAGCAAGAAAGCTGCATGTACTTCAGTCTTTTATTTTTCAGTTTGCTCCCCATGATATGGCTCACTATTTAAAGCATTCAGTCTTTGTGTACAGTAGTATGAAGTTATTTGGAAAAATAATGTGTGGCAAATTGGCAGACAAGTACAGCTTAAAATATAGACAATCTGTTGAGTGATTTAGGAGAGCTGCCATAAAATTTCTTTTCTTACATTATAATATGTTTAACCATAGTACTGCAAGAAGAATGATAAAATTAAACAGTAAAGGTTCTTTGAAAATGCCTTGTAGGGAAGAACACACCAAGTGATTGTCAGGGCACAGCAGGGGCCAGGCCTGAGGTGGGAGGGACTCCCCTTGGGTAACAGAGCAGGGCTGGGTGTCAATGCCCACCCCAGCCCCAGCCAGGAGCAGGGTAGCCAGGGCGCACTGGGGCAGTCCAGCCCTCAGCATCACCTATCTGGGGACAGGGACAGACCAAGATGTGGGCCTGGCTCAGGGGCATGCATGGCTGGGCGGAGAAGGGCTGTGGGGAGCTGGAGACTGGCCCTGCTGTGGTGTTGGGCGGGGTGGGGGGTGCCAACGGCCCTGGGGGTTTGAAATGGGGTGCTGGGTTGTTGGCAGAACTGGGGAGCCCCAGGGAGGAGTCAGATATGGTCAGGGCTCACAGTACCCTTGGGGTCCTGGGTTATTGTGCTTTCAAGGGAGAGAAAAATATCCACAGACAGTACCGTTTTAACTTTTAAGAAAACAAAATCTATACCTGATATTCTATAGTTCATGGAAAGAAATCTCCAGGGCGGAGTTGATGATACTGTGATCTGGTGAGTTTATGAAATAATAAGATTCCACTACTTGCACTGGGCTACAGAAGATTGCATGTATCTTATAATATATTTGGGGCCTGAGGGCCCTAGCAGAAGGTATTAACAACTACTAGGAACTTTCTACTCAGTAAAATTCCATAAAGACTCAGAAAACAATGATCATTTTCTACACTCACAAATTAATTTAGGAGTCCACGTATCAAGCTGTTCAAACACATGAAGAATACCAACTGGTTTTGTAATTGCAATTAAAAAGTTAAACAGACATACAAATTATTAATTTTAACATCTAAACACTATGAAATCCAAAGTCCACTGAGGCTAAAACCCATGTCTATGTAGAGCTAGAGTTTCATCCCAGTTCTTTACACCATTATCTAGCACACAATATAGTCTTTTTGTGTTGTCATTCTGTATTAAAAACTGCCTCAAAAAGAGTTGCTAGTCTACAAAACAGTCTATTTAGTTAAACTCAATACATTTGATTTTTAAGGAAGGTAAATGGGCTTTTTTTTAGGATGTTTCTTGGTTAAATCTTAAATTATAAATGCAGAGGGAAGAGAGTTGTTCAGAAGCTTTCACTACCTGGAAACTGTCTGGCAACATTATTTTTAAGTTCAAGGTCTGCAGAAGCTTTCTCCATGTTTAAGTATACAATTTACTATTGGTTAGCATCAAGACTCCATTGCTTTTTGTGTTCCACATGTACAGGTTTTCCTTTACCACTAAAATACTGTTTATGCCAAATTTTTCTTTAATCTTTTTTCTGGCAGGAGTACATCTGAATGCTTTTCCCTATGTGCATATGTACCATTGAAAATCCATAGCAGTGAAGTTCTCAGCTTTGTAGGGCCTAATTAACCTCACCATACCCTTTAGGTCTGAGTTAAGTGTTAAGGAAAGAGGTATCACATTTTATCTGATGAGATTCACACAAGAGAACGAGTTGAGGACAGTCTACGGCAAACAATAGAAGATGCTCTGAAAGAAAACGGCATTTAGTCTAGTATTCTAAGGAGGCCATACAGCATTGTGGAGTGATGCTGGTGGTACTCATTGTCTTTACTCTTCTCCCTTTCCCTGGCAGAATGAGAATTATGACAGTCATCTGTTTACCACAGCTCAAATTTAGTTGAGAAATAACTGACTAATTGTATTAATCAGCCTATGAATGATAATGGCTGTTTTTTCTTTCTGAGAATGCTATGTAAGATGTACTCATTGGTTAACTACATCTCTCTCTTACTTTCCTGTCTGGTGTTTGAAATAATTCCCATTTGTGCAGAGTTTAGTTTTTTACTTTAAACTACATATTTTTCTCCTTTGCAAAATTCAGTCTTTTTCATACAATTTCAAAGATTTTTATAGTTTATAATAGTTATATATCTGTATTAGATTTGATTTGCCTTTTATTTCAGCAAATGCAGATTGACTGAAATGGACTACCTGGAAGCAACAGGTATAGTTTCTTTTTAATAAAAAGATTAATAATCAGTAGTAGCTGTTAATGGTCATCTTCAGCTTTCCAGTAATAAACTGGAAAATTATTCTTAACAAAATTAATTGAATGCTGAAAAAGTAGGAACAAAAAAAAAAAAAAAACCCATCTCCAAGATATAAAGGAGACATGGAGAAGTAGAATGTGAACAAAAGAAAATTTCTTCAATTTGTAAAAATTTCATTCTAAAATGGAATTTCTATTGGTCACATTTTATAGTAAGATTTGCTTTTTCATGTGAACAATATTGAAAAACATAATATTTGGGCGTTTGATAAATTTCTCTGGTAATTTTCTGGAGAATTCTTACTGCACTGAGATTTTGTAGGCGTGATTTTTTTCTTTTTTTTTTAATTGTCTTGGGGATCTGTTGGTAGGTGTGTATGCAACCGTGTGTGTGCATGACATGTGACAAGTCTCCTTCAGCTGGGATCCTGAGTTCTGCAAACAATGACTTTTTGTTCATCTCTGCTCTTCTGCTTGTCTCTTCTTTCCCTCTTCTGTCAGCTAATGGTAGAAGTGTGAAGCCTGTCACACATACAGATGTTAAGAAATCTTTGCCATGACTGAAAATAGTTTGAAACCAACAAAATAAACTGCTAGCAGTGATGCACATAATTAGCAGAAAATATGACTCACTTAAAGGGGAAAACTTAGAAATTCTGCAAATACATGTATTTCTTCCAAATACACTTATTTCTCCCTATGACTGAATTTCCAGTCCATTACTATTTTCTACTATGAATTTTTATTCAGATAACTGAATGAAGTAGAATTAACATTTTTATATTCTTCATTAAAAATAATGGACATTAAATAGCGCTAAGAATTATAAGCAAAAGGAATATATTTCACAATAATATATTATGCCAAGTGTGTTCTAGAATAGCTTACCTTTAACATAATAAATAACAATCTAACATATAGATAGCAAAATAAAGAGCAGGCTCAACATCACTGGATTTTACATAAATTTAAATTTGTAGCGCTACAAATTTAATGAGACCACAAGCACTCAGATCTTTGAGACCTGATGGCTCATTATTCCTGTTACTGCATAAATGTATAGAGGAGTACAGAAAAGAGCAAACTGAAGTGCCCTGTGCTGGTGTGCAGCATGACAAGGTGAGAGGCTGGAAACCAGCCCCACTGCAACACAGTTAATGCTGTTTGGGCCATGTTCTTACTGAAGTAACAGTAGCATGCAAGCTATTTTAAATTCTCACTCTCTTTTCCTCATCTTTGTATTCTTGCCTGTCATTTTTTTAATGACTATTTGAGATTCTCCATCAGGTATATTGTGTGGGCAGGAAGCCCAACAGGTACACTGTTAGGGTGGTGAGGCACTGGAATGGGTTGCCCAGGGAAGCTGTGAGTGCTCCATCCCTGGCAGTGTTAAATGCCAGGTTGGATGAAGCCTTGGGCAGGATGGTTTAGTGTGAGGTGTCCCTGCCCATGGCAGGGGGGTTGGAACTAGATGATCTTGAGGTCCTTTCCAACCATAAGTATTCTATGATTCTATGATTCTACTTAATAAAAACGTTTGTGTATAAAAACATATGCCAGTCCATGACCTACCAAAGGAAGGAACTCGTTTGGGTTTTTTGTAGTCCTGAACCTTTCACTGTTTATTGATTATTATGAACCTAAGCTTGTGCCCTAAGGAAGATGTATGGTTCATATATTGGCTTCTATTTCACAGTTTTATATTAATAAAGAAAATATCTTGTATGTATGGAACTCCTACGGTCCTTCTTCTAGAAAAAAAAACTAGAAACCTCTACAAAGTACCTGGTTGTTAATAGGGCTGTTTGTCAGATTCCATAATGAACAAAGAATAAAGTTTCTTTTTCTTGCTCTTAAACAATAATTTGGAGAAAAAATAAAAAGAGGAAAAAAAAGCCAACTAATGTCGTGGTTTAAACCCAGCCACACAGCTCGTCCACTCACTCCCCAGCCTTTCTCCCTCTTTCTTTCCTTCCCCCCCCCCCACCACTCCCCGGAGGGGAGGGCAGGAGAATCAAGAGAATGTAACTCCCACAGGTTGAGATAAGAACAGCCCAGTAACTAAGGTATAACACAAATCACTACTGCTACCACCAACGATAATAATGATAAAGGAAATAACAAGGGAAGAGAATACGATACCACCCGCTGAAACGAGTCCAACCCCGAATAACTCTTCCGTATAACTCCCAGTTACCTCCCTGGGCATGATGTGCTGTGGTACAGAATACCTCTTTGGCTAGCTTGGGTCAGGTGTCCTGTCTCTGCTTCCTCCCGGCCTCCCCTTGTCCCTGGCAGAGCATGAGACCCACAAAGTCCTTAGTCAGAGTAAACATTACTTAGCAACAACTAAAAACATTTGTGTTATCAGCTCTGTTCCCAGGCTGAAAGTCAAAACACAGCATTGCACCAGCTACTAAGGAGAAAAACTGACTGCTACTGCTAAACCCAGGACAACCAACCAACCAAAAAAACAATGAACAAACAAACAAAAATCCTCAAGCCCCAAAACAAACAAACAAAAAACCAAACAATCAAATGAACAAACGACCCAAACCTGAAAACAGTGAGAAAAAATGAGTACACATATATATGGCAAAGCTAAAAAACACCTTTATGGAGAAATATTTTAAATGGCATTGGTAATTTTTGTACTGCAAGCATATGAATTATTTAAAGGAAAAATTAAAATGTTATTTGCACATCCGTGATGAAGGTTTCCCAGCCAGAACACAGTGCCATAAGCAACTCAGCATTCTTTGAAAATTTTTACACATAGTAGGAATGAACAACAGCAGATGCTGGAATGCAGTGCTAGAATCTCCTAAACTACTGACCTTGTCTTTTGACAAAGCAAGGCTTTATTCTGTTAGCAACCCATTATCTTATGAAGTTCTTTTCTACCACCAGAATTTGCTATTCCCTTAACCGCACAGAAGTGGAGGTGGACATGCTTTGGCTACACATGAAAGTGAATGGTTGAATGGTGGGGAAATACTGCCAAAGTTTTTGTGAAAATCTGTTTAATATTCCAGGTAAGGCATTTAACCTGTGTGTTTCCTTATTTACTATCCTTATTATCTACTTGAGGCAGAAGGTATACAATGGAGTGCCTTACGTCAGCACGATTTCTTAAATTTGTTTTGGCATGTTTATACACTGCTACATTCAGCCCAGCAGCTAAGAAAATCCTACAAGAGTCCTTAATTTTATTTTTTTTTTTGCTGAGCAGATGACATTTTTCCCAATAATGAAACATTCTGTTATAATAAAAGAACATAACTGTAAAACCCTAAACTTTAATTAATCTAAACTAGAGAGATGGAAAAAAACAATCCATGGAATATTTGAAAGTATGGAGAATCAGAACCTCTTTTAAATACCCCTGTGTTTAAAATCTAGAGTAAGGAGTGGTGTGCATTTTGGCTTTCTCTGAGTAGTCTGTCTAGCTGATGAGCCATATTGCACCACAAGTACAGTACCTGTAGTTTCCTGGTCATAGAAAGATTTTTATCCAGATGAATAGCACTTTTGTAGCAAAGCTAAGAGATTATCAAAGTCTATGTAGCTGAAGTTACCTGACATTACACTGAGACAGAGTTTACTGGCAATTCAGTGATGGAAACTTTAACTTGGATACTGCTTTGGAGGGGTTTAGTGTAAATGGGTTTTTATTTATTCATGTGTGAAGGAGCCAGGCATGACCTGAAATACCTGTGAGATACCTCAATGACTTGACATTTTCAGATTGAGATGTCACTGGTCTTTACCTTAACTTTTTCAAGTTTGAAATGGTGCAGGAATCTTGGGGGGAAGGGTAAACTAATGTTATCAGTAAGTTTGTCCTGATGCTGGCTATGGTGTCTTTTTTACTGCCAATGGTGTTACAGATTGGATTGTTTCTTAATTATAAGATCTTTCACCAGCATCAGTTATGGCTCATGTTACTATTTTCTG
The DNA here is from genome assembly GCF_037157495.1 of Lathamus discolor. Lineage (NCBI taxonomy): Eukaryota > Metazoa > Chordata > Aves > Psittaciformes > Psittacidae > Lathamus > Lathamus discolor. The sequence continues at coordinate 45,370,404 of NC_088884.1, read as the reverse complement.
ATCTCTCTAGTCTCAACAGCTCCTTTGTGGTCCTCACCCTTGGCTTTAGAATTAGTTCCTCCTTCTTTAACTCACACACTATGCAAAGAACTTAATTATGAATTGAATTTGCAGGAATGAAAGGGAAGCTCATCAGCTGAGCAACGTGCATAGGACATGAATTTCTCTCTTGTGTACCTGGACTTCAGTGGCTTTTAAAGACATTGCTGTTACCCACTCAGATCTGCTCCATGCCATTGGCAAAGACCAATTAACAGCAGTTTATAAAAAAAACGAAACAAGACAAAAAGGAAAAATTATGCCATAAATGGGAGAATTTTTTTTCTTCATGCAACTTTTTGCTTGCATCTATATGTTAAGGATAATTAAGATAATAATTAAATTGTAGTCCAAGAATCTGATAGCACAGATACAACAGAGGTGAATACCAGTTATCATTTCATATGGTAATCACAGTAAAGTTTTCTATTACACTTTAAGTATTCAATAGAAGACAATTAAAATGTTCACTCACATACCACTTTAGCTGCGAGCAATACTTCATCTGAGTAATATCAGAGTGGAAAAACAGAAGAATAACTGCTCTTAAACAATGTTCCAAACCTGGGATCACAAAAATAAAAGGTCCCCTTCAATTTTCAGGTCTCATATACAACAGTATGTGAGCAACTGAGATGTTTCGAGCAGGTCTTTACCAGCCCTTAAATCATGCCCCCAGAAAAAGCACCCCAGAGGAGTATAGTATGACCAAAAGATTTTGATACATTCAACCATCCTGCAGGCAGGAACTAGAACCTGCTCTGCAGGTCAGCTAAGAGAGAAAAGCTGTACTTTCCCAGGTGAGGACTTTCAGCTCTGCTGAAAGGTGCTAACTATCCTATTAAACTCTCAGGTTTGGCTGTCTTTTATTGGCCTTTAGTTAGCTTCAAACAAGTCAATTCTAAATTAACAGGATGTCCCTGTTCAGAACTTTTTCTTCCTCCACTGAATGTCTGCAATAAGAGATTTTTAAGGTTACTGCATAAATTTTTGAAACCACATGTATAATGTCTTTTTGTGTGAGAAAACCAGGTTTATAACAATCTTCTAGTGGAACACAGGAATCAAGATACGGGAAGTAAAACTCACAGCTGAAATAGGTAAGAAATTTAGTGAGGAACTGCAGAGGAACCCTTAATATGCAGAGAGCATTTAGGAAATAAGTATGGATGCAATTGTAAAGTACAATTGGAATTATTACTCCAATTACATGGGAATGTAATTTATTCACACAATATTACATTTCTTCTTTTTATTTTTTTTTTCTTTTCCCCGGTCTTAGCCATGATCCCTTGAACTTTATTTCTGCACTCCTCTCTTAGTCTCTAATGGCTTCTTTATCAAGTAAAGACTAGTTCTAAATATTGGTGCTTTATTTTTTTTATCCCAAAGTAACATTTCTAAGACAGGTTCTTCCTGCTCTGTCTTCACCTAAAAATCTTATGCAGGCCTTCATCATGTTGTAGTAGCTCTAGCAGGCCCTAAAAAAATGAAGTGCTGCATCATCAATATTATGCAAAGCTACAGGAATACTTTCTACTCTTATTGCTTTGACTACATCACATACTTTTGTAAACATTATCTTCCCCTCAGTTTGCACCGTACGTCTTGAAAGTAAAGGCAAATCTTTTTCAAAGGTGGTTCTTTACCTCCCTGTATGATTCCTTGAGAGTACAGTGGTGTCTATGCTGTTTGTAAGAAAATATTTCATGAGTCCCTGTCTTTGCTGGAGACAGAATGTGAGAAAGACCCCTGCTGCGGCTTACACAGGGAAGGAAGACAGCAGTCAGATGTGTCTTTAAAGTATTCTCTCTGATATTAGATTATATTTTCTTTCTTTTTTTTTTTTTTTTTTTTTTAATATACAATCTCACCCTACTCTTCCTATCTGTCTTTTCCCCCTTAATTTATCTCCTATAAGTTCCATGTGCTCAAATAGATGAAACAGAGCCAGGTGATGGAGAGCCTGGGCGTTTCATGCTTTGGGGCTAATTAACAGATTTGGTTGGCATACTTGAAGCTTGGATAACCAAAAATATGTTTTGGAGATCGGATAGTTAAATTCCATTCAAGAGAAGCTAAAGCGCATAATTAAACAGCACATTCACTACTGAAGTTTCAATAAAATATATCATTATGCTTTTATGCTCTTCATCAAAATTATCCATGCAGTTTAGTTTTACCAAAAGAGGCCCTTTACTGTAGGGAGCATTCTGCTTGTATAACAAAGCCCAAAGGACTTGCTCCATCCAAGTTTTTGTGGTTCTGCAATAGTTTTTCATTTTCCATTCATCACTGTTTTCCTCCTTTCACCTCATTGACTTCAAAAGCCTATGTGCTTGAATAGGAAGAGTCTCCTGTTCAAACTGGTATCACAAAGCACAGGTGTTAATTGGAAGCCTCCACACTATGCAGTAACCTCAGCACTATGAAGGATGGTATTTCAGCCATTTACTCCTCTGTGAATCTGGCAACAGAGAAGCTAAGGGCAGCAGGTCAACTAGGACAATACTACGAGCAATAGTAACAATCTTTCTGTGCTGGGTTTTTGTTGGTTTGTTTGTTTGTTTGTTTTCCATGCTTGAAAGAAAGCAGATAGGATGGCCATGAGGAGCTGAAGGGCCAACAGGCTTCCCAAAATGTCCTCCAAATATTTATAAATCAAAAGATTATGAAGGAGACTCATCTGCTATACAGCTTTGCAAATCATTGACTCCTCTAGTCCATAGAACAAGGACTGGAATCTTTTCCAAGTGCTAAAAACAACCACCTTGTGTGAACATGGACGATGAGTTTGGAACTCCTGCATACCCGGCAAATATTTTTATTGGTAAGTTGCTGTTTGAAAGATGGTAAAAAGGAAGGATGTCATAAAGGACACTCATCTTCATCAATACTTAGAAAAGAGTGACACCTCCATGCTTACAGATGCTGTCATAAAACATAACAGTGGTAAGTCATAGTTTGAAGTTGTGAATCCTGATCTGCCCCATGTACCTTATTTTACAGAGTAATGTACTTTAACTCCAAAGACAAGAAAATAAAAATCTCCCCCAAAATAAAGGAAGAAACTCCATCATATATGCCCTTCTTTGAAGAAGTACATATCAACCAGCCTACACGGCTGTCTGCTGAACATGCTTGCACTCATGAGTGCTTTCTGAGCTGCTTAGTTTTCCTTTGCTTGCCTAACTCAAAACTCAGATTCATTGCAATTTGTTGTGCGTAAGTGGATGATGGATCTTGCCCTCCGCTGCAGAGTGATTGTTAGGACACTGCTCTAATGGTTTGTGTGTTGAAGATAAATTAAATCGGGACAAGGATCTGAAATGCCCAAGATAACTGACAAAAAGCCACTTAGAATAGTGGCATAAGTGGAGGGAAAGAGTTGGTTTGTCTCTTTTAACCCATGTTTTGCACTGAAAGGCCAAGCTCCAGCAACAAACTGGCTTGGCACCAGCACTTTCTTTGCACTTGTTTTTGCAATGTCTGTGTTGGCAATTCTTCTCAGCTATTTGCCTTCTACCATTCACGTGCATCCCCTCTGCAATTACATTTTCCACAATACAGTGTCAAAACCACTGTGAAACCACCACCACAACACCACTGAGCCTTGAACCTGCTTGGGTTGACCAATGTACAGGGGGGTCCATCTAATGTACAGGGGGTAGTACAGAGGGGTTGTACAAGGGGGTGTACAGGGGGGTGTACAAGGTGGTTAGAGGAATTCGCTTGCTTAAACAAAAGTATTGTCTGTTGTAAATACCTATCATACCTACTAAGCAGAACAAATGCACTAACTACTGATAAGGGGAGAAGCAGACGCCTGGTTCTATTGATAAGCAGCTATTGATAAGGAAAAGCAGATGCGTGAGTCTACTGATAAGGGGGAGAAGCAGATGGTTTATGGCTGGGATACCGACCAAACGCTAAGGCCATGCGTGAAGACTAAAATGTGAAAAGTTTAAGAAGAGGAAGACTCACTAACTGAGTCTTGAAGTGAGTCTTCATCTTGAAGACCCCTACTCACAGGAGGAAGACTCGTTTACTTCACCTTAAGACCCCTGCCCATGACCAGAGGGGGGCACCGTGCAGGCGCAAAGGACCTTCTAGAAGTGGGGATACTAAATATGTATAGGCATATCGAGTAATCTAATGCACATGTATACCTTAAGAGAATAAATGTAGAGGGAAAAATGACCCTGGGTGTGCATACTTTGGAGGAGCTATCCCCATGCACCTCAGCGCTGAATAAAAGCATACCTACTTTACAACTTTAATGAATTGTGGAGTCAATCCACATATCATAAGCAAATACCGAAATATTTATTGCAAGAATGAAGTTTGTGCAGTTGATAACTGTGTCTCATCCTCAAACTGGGATGAACTTGATTTCAAAACACTCTGAAAGTATTAGATATTGGGAAGAAGTTCTTCACTGTGAGGGTGGTGAGACACTGGCACAGGTTGCCCAGAGAAGTTGTAGCTGCTCCATCCCTGGCAGTGTTCAAGGCCAGGCTGGATGGGGCTTTGAGCAATCTGGTCTAGTGGAAGGTGTCCCTGCCCATGGCATGAGGGCTGGAACTGGATGGTCTTTAAGATCCCTTCCAACCCAAAGCTTTTTATGAACTGCTATGAAAAGCTCCCATTTTCAAGTGTTTTCTGGCACCCATTTATTCACAACATCCACCTCCTCCAAGACCCCACGTCCTGCCTCCTCACCCCTTCGCCACCCTCGGGCCGTGCAGGACAGGCGAGCGCTGGACAGTGAGTTTGTTCGAGCACGCGGGGCCCAACGGACAGCCACGCGGCCGCCTTCCCGCCCTTTCTAACGGCCGGAGAGGAGCCGTTGCGCTGAGGAAGGGGAGAACACGACGCATCACTCCCCAGACAGGATCCCTCCCCGGCGTCCTTTATGGAGGGAGTTGTCGTGAGAGGATGATCTCCGCGAAGCAGCGGCAGCAGCTGCATGCGGGAACCGTGTGCGTGAGGCAGGGGAAGCAGACGTGATTACTTCAGAATTTATTTAAGGAGCGGTGGAAACCACTGCAGCGCCTTCCAGGGGAAGTCCCAGCCAACGAGCAGCGCCCCCAGCCTGGGAGCGCCCGTGCCCGTCACCCCGCTGCCTCGCCCGCCCGTTGCTGGCTGCCCCGGCTTCAGACCCGGGAGAAGGGCGCTTGCCAGCGCCTGCCGTAATAGTAATTACACGCCTGGACTATTCAGATTATATCACATTTTAGCACTGCTTTGTCATGGTCAGATTACAGCAGATGATGCGTTTTATTACACTGTATACTTGATTAGATGAGATGTACTGGCGTTTGCCTGAACTCGTTAGAATTGCAGAATATAGTATCTTGCTGCTGTCGTGCTGCTTTCAATACAGGCATCACCGAGTTACCAGCCGGGGGTAGGGCAGTCCTTTGCCCCGGGCGTCGCTGGCGCTGGCCCCCAAGCAGAGGCGCTGTGCACGGAGTGGAGCAAGGGCATCTGCTGTGAGGGACCGGCCGGGGATCTCCCAGCTCTCACTGCCGCGGCTCTTGGTCTGTACCGCCGAGACCAGGCTCCGTACGGTGCCTGCAGAACAGCGGTGAGCTGTGGGTAGAGGATTTCTTTCTGTAAAGCAGAAAACAGCCTTAGCTTTTGATCATGCAGGCAGTCGTGCGCGCCTGTGGACTTCAGTCACGCACAGAGGCATAATTAGCCTGGGAGGTACTGAAGAACCAGAGAAATCAGGCAGCGTTCAGTTAAGCTTAACAAAAGATGAGAAATAAAGGGAAGATGCTTTCACCCTGGCCCCTCCCGCCTGTAATCGCTTGCCTCCAGCTGCAAAGATGCTGTTGCTCTAAAGGGGCTGCTGGAGCTTTAAGAGACGCTCCCCCCCTGCTCCCGACAATGGTCTGAGCCGAGCTCTGCTTCCCAAAGCAAAATTTGTAATATGCCATTTTTCCCATGGATGCTTCTCCTCTTGGCTGCTGACGAAGTGACCGAAGAAAATGCTGAGGTGCCAACCAGCCAGTCTTGCCGGAGGACGTGTGTGGGGGCTTGGGGTTTCTCGGAGCAACGCCTGTGTCACCACTGCTAGGAAGATGGTCCAGGAGTGCTCGGCTGTGTGAGTCCCCGCTCGAAACCGGTGGAGACTGCGGTTGTTATTGATCAAGTGAAATAGCAGACGCCGAAATAAAAGCCACTAGGTACTGAACCTTCTATTTCTGAGTTAGACATTCTCTCCTTAGCCCTGCTAGCCTCCGGGAGGTGAGATGCAAAAGCAGAATCTTGCTGTCTGCCACTTGCTGTGGTACATGTATGGTATTTAAATGCATTTCTGTAATGGAAGTTGGGGAATCTAAGACTAAAAATTGTGAAGTCAACTTCTCAATTTTTTGGTGTGGTTGAGGGAAATGTGAGGCTGGAGGGATAATGTAAAGTACAAATAGTCAGAATTAGTCCTTTTTTTAAGGTACTGTGCTGATCACCCCTCCTGTGTGGAAGGAGTGCAGGATGCTTCTGTTAAAGGTGATATCATAGTTTAGTGGAGTCTGGCAGGTAAGGAGTTAACTAGGAGGAGGAATATGCATGTAATGCAACTCAGACAATAGGAAGGATTTTCCTTATGGAATTACACTGTGCTGCCTAAGAGTGATCTTGCTGAGAACATCTGAAAAGGCATAACTGCAGTAAGAATCAGTTTTATCGGCCACTATGTTTATTTAATGATTTGGAAAAAAAAAAATAGTTTGTAAATGCAAAATATCCAGAATGATCCAATGAAATGAGTTTTCCAGCTGATGTCACTGTGGACAGGCTAGAATGTATGGTAGTTAGATTTCTACTTCTTTTTCCTGCAGCAAAATTACAAGTAACTTGAAATGACTCCTCAGCCTTGGTGTGCAAATCAAACATTTGACTATAGAGAAAACAAGGTTTTAAAACCAGTTATGGACAGAAAGGTGAGGGAGTAAAATTAGATTCACATCTAAGGTGGTAGCCTTCAAGGTGAGCAAAATGAATGCTTGTCTAACAGCCATTGTCAGGCAGAAGCCAAGTAGTATTCTGTCATTCCCAGAGCTTGCCCAAGTAAAAGAAGTCCAGCTGGTAAATTATAACCAGGCTACATGAAATTGCAGAGGTGTTCATTAGAACATTTGCTTTAAAAAATAATAATTCCAAGACTCTTGGACAATTGAGATAACAGGAGATGCCAAACAGGGTGGGGTCTTATGGGAAGAAAGATACAACTTTTTAATTTTCCATCTTTATATAGCATATGTACCACAGAAATTTCAAGTAGTTTTAGAAAAAGTCAGTGTTGAAAATGGACTTTTGCAGCCAGTCTATACATGATTATCAGGATCTGTAGACAGAATTGCTATCAATTTAGTTATTAATGGAGTAGTTAATGGAGTAGCTTTTTATGTAACTCAGTTTTAGCTAAGAGTAAGCATATTCTGTGTCCTTTGTTTCATTTTTCGTTCGTTCACTCACCTGGATATCTAAACTGAGCTGCAGAATTCCTAATTGAGCTAATATTGAGTTCACTCTTGATGGAGACATAATGCAGCTAATGTTATAGATTTGCTGTGACATTTTTTCATACGACCTGAAAAATCTTTAGTGCAATGAGAATGAGCCACATTCTTTCCCCCTCTCATAGAAAAGATAACTTAAACAGTCATTGCTTTTTTCCACTTAAATGTTGTGTGCTTAGAGGGGAAAGCTGTTTGTGATTTCTCTTAATACTGTAGGCAATGGTCACATAACATCCAGTGTGCTACCTAGTCATGCATAACATACATTTGTGATTTTTATCCTCCTGCTTGGAGGTAGTAAAATGACAAGAGGTTGATGGTTTGCCTGTGTTGGTGACTTTTTGCAACCATCTGCCCTGATTCAAACCCGCTTAAATCCATGATAGAATTTGCATGAATTCAAGCAGTTGTTGGATTAGGCTCCATGCAAGTGATTGGAGAAAACACTGATCTAGGAACCAATCAACCTGGAATAGATTTTGCAGTAGATTATGTACAAGATAGGCAACAAACAAGGAAGAGAATGTATTTAGAGAACTTTAATGTGCTGCTTCACAAACTGCTGTTGTGTATGGCTGTTATACCTGAGCACTTCAGGTCTAGAACTACTATTAAAATAAGTGCTTAGGCTTTGTTTCAAATTAGAAGAATTCTAAAGTTATTACCTTGCCTAAAAGTCTTTTCCTAGGAAGCAGGTTATGTGCTACATAAAAAGTTGCTGCATTTTAAGGGAAACAGTAATTTGTCAATATCCTACTTCCCCTTCAGAACTTCTCAGAGGGTTTGTGATAGTTGTAAGGTGCCGCACGACTTCAGTGTCCATTACAGTCCTTGAAAGTTTTGGGCATTTAGTGTGCTCCCTGAGCAAGGGAATTGTAATGTTTGTTATATGACTTCTGATGAATCTAAAAACTATGTTTGTGTATTAACTGTAAAGTGCTGGTGACTTACAGTAAATGCATTTTTCTTTGAGAGATTGCTTTACTTACATTCAGAGTACTGAGTAAAGTGGTAAACTTCTTCCTTCAAAGATACCAAATTCAGTACCAATGGAGCTTTTGTTTTTCAAGAAAGAGAAACACATTTAAAAAGTCTTGAGATCAGTCAAGCATAGCTCTAATTAAGTTGTATTGCTACAGAGCATCAGCTGCCTTCTGGCAAAGGAACATAAATTTTATCTTTTATTCTTTTGAATAAAGAAATGTTAATGAAGCCTATGTCACCTTTTTAAGCACTTTCCCTCCACTCCTTCCTCTTCTTTGCAGTCCTGGCAGTATAAGAAGTGTTGTACATGAGGTCTTGTTCTTTTATCATGGACTTCTGTGGTCTTGAAGATATGCGGCAGAGATGTTTAATCCACCCCTTGCGGTTCCTAACACCAATGGAAAGAAATGCCAGTGCCCTCAGTGTTCTTTCTTGGATGTCTGTGTTCCCTCATACGTAACTTTGCGTGCCTTCAGCCATGTCCGGACTGAGCAAGATGGCTACCACTTAGTAGTGCCTTGCTGCTATTGTAGTTATATGACCTGTTCCTCACTCCTGAGGACGGGTATGTTTAATGAAGGTCTTAATTGCCTGTTCCCTCTCCACTTCTATTCTTCCCTCAGCTCCTTTCCTGACTCAGTTTTCTGGGGGCACCAGTCTGTATTTCTCCTCCAGTGGCACAGAGCTGCATGACTTTACTAGATGCATGATTGGGCACCGCTGGTATAATCAAGTAGGATTTGAGTATCAGATTAAGAAACCAAGCTGGATGCCTGAAGTATACCTACTTTGTCTTTTCTTCCTTCTTTCATGTGATCAGGGTCTTGGTAAAGAAATCCTTAGTAAATTACTTCAGTGGGAATTTACTGCATCTCTGTAAATCTGACTCCAGATAGCTGCATACAGATTTCCGAGTTTACCCAGTTCAACATCATGTACCTTTCAAGAAGAAGCCAAGTCTGTGTTTCTTGGTTATTGGGTTTGTTTGGGGGTTTATATTTGTTTGTTTTCTGAGACTATGATGTTAGGAAAGCTTTGTTTTGGTTTTTTTTTTTGTGTTTTTTTTTTTTTTGTGGGGCTTTTTTTTTCAGTTCTTGATGAGAATATGATGTGTTCTTGTTTTTATTTCTCATAAATACATTAATAGCATGGTCAGAGAACTTCCTAAATGTACCAAGCACCTCATGGCTATATGTATGTTATAAACATTGACTTCATAACAGATGATGACCACTGAATAAGTTCAGTGTTGGGATTTGGGGGGGGGGGGGAGGAGGATTTTCTTTGATATTTACTGATTTTTCCCTTTAGATTCTAGAAAGAGCATATACCACTTGACTACTGTCATACTGTACATATGTGTTCTCCTTCCAAGCTAGGCTTCATCAGCTTTTCAGTCTTTTTTCTAAAAATAGCTTTCTCATTATTTGCTTTACTGTCATTCACTGGGTAGGTGAAAAAATATAAAGCAGTAAAATCTTTCTTCAATCCTATTTTTTTTTTGTTTTTTTTGTGGTTGGGTTCAAACCACGACAAAACCATTTGAATGATAAGCGAGAATATGGGAGGCCATAAAAGTTGAGTTACAAGACTTTTAAAACTTAAATATTAAATGTTCTATGGCTTCTGATGAATCTAAAAAACAGTGTTTATATATTAACTGTAAAATGCTGGTGACTTAAAGTAAATGCATTTTTATTTGAGAGGTTGCTTTGCTTGCATTCAGAATACTGAGTAAAGCGGTAAACTTTTTTTTTTTTTGAGAGGTGGCATTTTGACATCCAATATAACATTTCAGGTTTTTGGGGGTGTTTTTTTTTGTGGGTGTGTACGTATTTTCTGACAAAGAGTAATTGCCTACATTTCAAAAAATAAGCACATATTTTCTTTAAATTTGAATGTCTAAAAAGTACATATTTTCATTTCCCCTACTCATGTGATTCTGTTTTCATATTTCTCTAGTTTGTGGGATTTTTTTTTTTTTTTTTTTTTTGGGGGGGGGCTGTTTCTTATTTTTTTAATGTCATTTGGAGATTAGGACATCTAGTGTAAATAGCAGTATCTGAAAATGTGAACATACTTGTAATCAAGTATAACTGATGTTTTTGTTTTAATGATGATTTTCTTTACTTTGTCAAAGTTTTCCAAGTATACAGATCCCACTAATCTCCACAAGGTAAAGGCAGACCATTCAACTAGAATAAAGTTTTTCTTTTTTTCTCCCCCCCCCCCCCTTTTTTTTTTGTGTGTGTGTGTTGTTGTTTTGTTGTGTTTTTTTGGTTATTTTTTGCTTTTTTGTTTTTGTTGTTGTCATTCATTTATTTACTTATTTATGTACATGATGATATGAACCAAAATGTATTTTTTCTTTTAATTCCAAATTTCTCTCCAGCTTTATTTAAATAGATATTAAATTTCAGAATCTCCATGGTAAATGAGTGAATTCTTTAAACTTAAAGCTTTCTCCAGACACACGGAATTATTCAGTGTAGAAGGGAGCTTTGGAGGTCTTCTGTACCAACCCATTGCCTAATGCTGGGCCAGCTGCAAAATAAGATCAGGTTACTCAGTGCAGGTTTGGAAAATAAAAAGTTTTAGCAATCTGTGTAAATTTCTGAAGTGTAAGGCAGGTATTTACACACTCCAATTTCCTTTATATTTTGTCACATTATCTGAAAATTACAAGAGAAGTAATTTTGCAATATAGATTTGTGGCAATGCAATTCAAGCTTTTTGTTGTAAACTTCAGAGGAGGGATTCTGATGATTCATACACGTTGTTTGTCTTCACTTGTTCTTCCTTTACTGTCTGTTCTGAGTTATTTTTCACTAATAGGATTCATCAAAGCTACATAACTGTAATTGTCTTGTAGCAGTTGAGAGGAAGACACTGATTAGTGAAAGGAATACTGCCCTGGGATAACAAAAATCTTAACATAGGAGCTGGTGCATGCAGACCAAATGGAGAGATTAAAATGTATGCACGGACATATTTTTGCATCTGAATTTCAGTGTGCACATGGACTTGAATGAGGAACTAATGACCTAATTCACTGTATAAAACCAATTCAGAAGAGAAGAGGGCCAGGAAACTTCCTCCCGATGTTTGATCTTTTGGGGCTGTCCCTGGTTTCATAGTTATACGTGGTTACATAGTTATATATAGTAATCAGTTGTATGACAGGGGAGCAGGATCTCAAACCGTTGGCTGATATACGGAATTAGAAAACATGGAATATCCGGATGTAAGTTTATGACTGTATTTGGTCTATTCAAAAGTTACAGTTCAGAAAATCAAGTCCTGTGGGCCGAACCATTGAAGTGGTAAGAATGGAGGACAAGAAGGAAGTTTAAAGATGGCCTATTTTAGTTATCCTGCTGAGTTCTGAGTAGAATTGATGTCTACATGAATTAATGAGAGCTCTGTACTTGAGACAAATACCTGATGCATATGCATGGATCTGTTATTCCTGAACTCTCTCTCTATATATATCCAGTAAGTTCAGGATGAATCTGAGCTCTCTGTATGAAAATTGATTCATGCATATATAGTGAAACATATCTGAGATGTATCAAAAGTTCTGTAAGCTCACAGATCAGCCACAAAAATGTGTGTGGCATTGTGGGTCTAAAATGTAATAGAAGTGGGCTTGCCAGTAGCCTTATCCTGAACCTTTGAGAACTGCAGCATTGCATGTGGCTGCGTTTCCCCTAAATACAATTGAAAAAGGCATTTTTCACAGAAAGAATGACTTATTCTGCTTATTTTACCAGAGAGATTACTTTCAGTATCTAATGGTTGAAATCCTTCCTGTATTAAGTACATTTTAGCATAACACAGATTTATGGTTGGCAATTAGTAGGGCAAGATTCCTTCAGATTTCAGTGTATGAAATTTTGCAGTTGATTATATTATGAAACCAGAGTAATAATTGCCAGAGTTTTGGTGTTTTTTTAATCATCAAAGTGAGGCTTAAAATTCAAAGTTACATAGAAAATCAGAATGCTCTCTTTCCTCATTGGAAATTTAAGACTAAAATTACTTATGGTATGACCACATTAGCAGTCAGACCCAACTGTCATAGCAATACTATCTTTATTTTATGTTTTAATGAAAATTCTTCAGTTCTTTCCATCTGCATTGTGCTGGCTTGGTTCTCTGTGTGCTGTTGATGTGTGCAAACTTAAGTTCCTTACAGCTACAATTAAACTGGAAGCTTAACTGTAATGCCCTGACCCTGTGTGTGAACCACATCATCATGTGGTTAACCAAGGATTGTCTAATACCTGCACACACCATCAGAAGGCTCTGGAAACTTCAAGAACTCTTATAACTCCCTGACGTGATTCACTTCCTATATAAAGATCCAAATGCAAATGTGCCCTCCTATTTGTCCTCAGCTGCATGTCTTCAGCTACTAAATTGTGATTGGGCTGTTTGATGATGCTTTTCCTCTATTTTTGTTGGTTTGAAGTCCATGCTGTGCTTTACCTGCCTTTGCTTTTGTTGCAGCCCCTCTGAAATAACTTCTGTTTTCTCCTTTTTTTTTTTTTGTCCTTTAAAATTTCTTAAATATTCTCAGTATTTTGATTCCTTTCTGCTATCAAGCAGAAAACTGATAAAGGGTGCAATAAGGTCCTGGGGAAATGGCTCTATTCTTGAACATACGCTGGAAGAAGGCCAGCATTTCTTGGGAATAGTGTTAAATGGTGGCAGCCTTGGGACACTGAAGGCATCCCATCTGCTGGCTGGCATGAGTAATAAACACCAGAAAAAGTGTGTTTTTTGTTGGTTTTTTTTTTTTTTTGTGTGTGTGTGTGTGTGGTTTTTCTTGCTTTTTAAAAAGTGAAAAACATGTAAAAGAATGCTTTTCTAAGGGCAAGAAGACACAAATCATAGTAATTTGGAAGAGCATGGCATATATGTCTTTCACAAAGACCTGTAAGAAATCTTTCTTTGGGAGCCCCACAATATACTTGCAGTTGCTTGGAATTTCTTTGTTTTCTGAGTTGATGACCCAGGAATACCCTGAGAAGCTGGGTTCCCTTCAGGGTTGTTCTGGGGGCCTTGTTGGCTCCCACAGAAGATCCATGTGAGGACATGGCCCAGGATTCTCTTTCCCCCTGCTCCTCATTGTTGCAAGTGTTGGTGCAGCCCTTTCTGGTGTGACCTACCAGCATTTCTGACCTGGTCCAGGTTAGCATACTGCGTTTCTGTATTTGTTTCCAAGCTGAGGGTGAAGAAAGGGAGAGGATGTATGTGGTTCCGATGGAAAAATGGCATTGATCTCCAGATTGCTTGAAGGCAATGTACATCACCAGTCTGACTGCAAGAGCTCCTGTATCTTATAAAGATTCTCCTGGGGCTGTGAGCTATGGGAGAAAACTTCCAATAAAAACTGCCTACGTCTGGAACTCCACCCACTTTCCCTGCCCTCCGTGATCTTATTGATAGCAGAAATTTTTTACTTGTTTCATGTCATGGTAATGCAGCCCAGCCTTCCAAGGTAACCACACTGCGCGGTCCCCTCCCTGAATGCAGCAGCTGAGAGGGAGAAGGTGTGGTAACAGAGCATTCAACCCATGGATTCCATTGCTGCCCTACAGCCACTTACATATATATGACTTCCTGCATCCCCGTAATGGCTATAGGAGATTTTCTTTTAAATAAAGAGTTGAGATAGCAACAGCTGTTCACACAGAGGTTTCCCTGCCTGTTCCTACACACATACCAGCATGTGCATCACTCACTCTGCCGCTGCCTGTGAGCAGTTGCAGTGTATGCTGTGCCATTCAGACTATGCGATTTGCTGTGCAGGACATTAGAGGTAAATTTTTGAGTGATGAAGGTTCACTGATGAGAATCCTGTGGAGCAGGAAGTGTGCTCCATGAGATGTTGATGATTATGAGGCAGGAAAGGTTCAGTGACAATCTGAATTGTTTCTTTTGGTCTTGAAGAATGGCCACCTTGGTCTCTGGTCATCTGCTGCATATGGAAAAGTTATGATTAAACTGAGCAAGTGACAGATGGCCTTGGATGTTTTAGTTTTCCCTTTGCTTTCTGTTGCTGTAGCCATCCCAAACTGGTTAGCCACAAGACCTGGCTGGAGATGCTCCACAGGGTGATGGCTGTTTGCCGAGTGGAATGTATTCCTACAACACTGTGAGAGGTTTGTGCAGGCAAGACAGTGGCTCGTCCCTGCTGATAGTCCCACATATCATGGTATGTGTGGACAGTGGACAAAGCCGTTACATCAGCAGGAACTTCCCAAAAGCTCTTCTGCCTCTATAGGAAATTGAAGTATAGGGGGGTGGGTACTCATTTATTCAAACTGTTCTGTTGGTCCAGCTGCAGAGTTTAGTCACTCTCCCCATCTGTGGTGCCTCACAGCACACAGTGTCTATACTCCAACGAGGAAGTGGTAGGTACCATGAAGGTCAGTTGGTAATGGCACAGGTATTTTTCAACTTGAAGGTTTTTTTTGGTGATGGAGGTGCTGGTGTGTTAACATCTCAATATGAAAGGACATTAAGGTTCTTCCTAGTGAGGCCTGTAGTTTAGAAGAGGCAAAAGTTAGTGGAACAGAAAGTTTGGAACCTCATGAGTAATGGAAATATGCAGCATTGAATCAGATAATCCCGAGTAAATATACCTGACCTAAATATGTTAGAGATGGGAGGACTTATCAATATCTATCACTTTAAGCTATTAACTGTTTCTCTTGCACCTAATTAATTACTAAATGGGCAATAGCTATAAACAACTTTCATTTTTCATCCAGTCTAGACACTTTAAAAGCAGGATCAAGACCTATCTGAAACCTCAGAAATTAGGTTATTTCCTGTGAAGGTTTTGCAGTAGTAGCTGATAATTCATGCTGAAATACCAGTGTTTGGTACTTTTGGTAACTGCTAGTTATCACATTTGCCAAAAAAGTGAAAATTATCAGCAAGCAGTGTTAGCACAAGGGTTGCTTGTGGCTTAGTGATAGTAGGAGGAGTTGGTTTTAATGAATTAACAAGTGTCTTAGCTCTTTTGTTCCCTGGTATATGGCCTGTCTTTAAGTGACATTCTGTAACAGCTAGATTTTCCATTTTTCGTAAATGCCACTTTCACAGGTTCCGTTTTCCTACTTTGGAAGGCAGATCAGATTTAAGAAAATTTAGAGCTAATCCATCATAGTAGTGAGACTAAAATGGTGAGAATGTTACATGATGACACATTTAACAGTGAAAACATGTCAATCACGTGTCTTGTAGACAAAGATCATGCCCAGAACGTCCACAGCAAACTTCTAAATAAAATATTTTACTTTGATCCCACTTATTGAGATAAAATTCTTCTAGTAGTTACTAAAATAACAGAAAATCCAGAAATTAACCCTGAAGTTAATTTAAACTTAAGGTTAATATAACTTAAGGTTAATTTAAACTTACAGTTATTTCTCATATACTTCTTCAGTCAAACTAGGAAAAGTATTTCTAACTCTTTGGATGACTGTCATTGGGTAGATGGCATCTATTATTAACACAATTTTTTTTTTTTTTTTTTTTTTTGTAATCTGAGCTTTGAGACCTCTCCTATCTTTGGATTTATTTTTTTGTCATTGTTTTGTTTGGGTTTGGGTGTTTTTGGTTTTGCTTGCTCGCTTGCTTTGGTTTTTGTTTTGTTTTGTTTTTTTCTCCCATTTGCTGGACCCAGTATTTCGTAGCATAAGCTTCTCCCCATGTGTGAAGTAGGGTTTGAGATTTAAATAAGAAGCTTTATAATGGAAGAATGGGACTAGATGATACTTGCTCTGCTTAGGACTGGTTTTAGGAAAGAAACAACGGTGATTCTGACCCTGTTAATTCAGGGATGGTAATTAGCAGTGAGTTTTTAGTTTTTGACCTCTTGCTGAACAAACTCACTGGAGAATAATTTCCCCCAAGGGTGGGAATAACTACATAGAAAAATGGATTAACTTGGCATTGTTAAGGCAGTATGATACTGGATCGATGGTTAGCCTAAGCTGTACTGTAGAAATGCCTAAAGCAGAACAAAATCTGACAATTAATGGCAGCTACTGGCATCAATACCAACAATTCAACAATGACATTAAGAAAGGGGAGAAAATCAATGATAAAGGAGACTAAAATGCAGAGGAAGTCTTTTCTGTCATTTTAAGAGAGCATTATTTGCAAAACTATTAGTTTAAAATATTCTGCTACCCTCCATCTCCTTCCAGTCATTCTTCTCTCTGCTTAGGAAACACATTCAAAGTCCTTGCTGTGTGGAATTAGTCACTGTATTTAATCCCTGTCTATCGACCATCTGATTAACATGGAAAGCACAAAGTTGAAAGAGGGAACAATGCAATAACCTGCTAACTGTGTCCATGTGACAGAGTTAATTCCTCTTATCAAATCCCTTCGAATGTTTTTCTGCTGAAGAACTTTCCCTTGATTTGTGTTTTTTTTTAAAGAAATGATGTGTGAAGTGATGCCAACGATAAATGAGGACACCCCGATGAGTCAACGGGGGTCCCAAAGCAGCGGCTCGGACTCGGATTCTCACTTTGAACAGCTGATGGTGAACATGCTGGATGAAAGGGACCGTCTCCTTGATACTCTTCGGGAGACACAGGAAAGCTTGTCACTTGCACAGCAACGCCTACAGGATGTCATCTACGACAGAGATTCCCTCCAGCGACAGCTTAATTCAGCACTGCCTCAGGTATGTAGTTTATAAAGATTTTGGTTTTGGCTTGCTAGTTTTCTACTTATTGCTCCTTTAATTCTAATCAATATTTATTCCTTAAAGCCCAAATTCTGCTCCCACTGAGGTTGGCTGCAGAACTCCTATTGATTTAATAATATCCGGTTTGACCTCTTTGGGTCCTGTCTTCCGTTCATAGTAGGAGTAATGCTGTTGACTTCAAGGAGACCAAGGTGAAAGCCTGTAGCTACTGGTTCTTTTGGCTGTTGCACTAGCATTTACAACAGATGCAGGACCATTTAAATTAAAAATCAAATGATAGGAATGAAAAGAAAAAAAAAGAGGATGCTTCTAAGAAACAAGTAATAAAACTAGCTTATATAGGTTAAATAAGGTACTACACAAAATCACATGAGCAAGTGATATTTGCGTTTGTTAATTTTTAAATAATTACATAAATCTCATTACCTAAAATTACCTTGGTCTTTTTTAGGAACTGCAAAATTAATTACTTAAGTTAAAATCATAATATGATATTTTGTTATTATATATCAATATTATTTTTTCAATGTACTAGAATGAAAAACAAACATCTTCATTCAGTCTTGCCAGAGGTTTGAAATATACCGTCACTGAAACCACAGTTTTTCTCCATGTTAATTTATTTGCGCCTCTGAACTGCCACTTACTAAAGAATATGATGGTAGCCATGAGAGCCTGAGCATAGTTGTCTTGGCAAAGTTGTAAACCTGATAGATAGTGGTTTGAGAAAAAGGAAGACAGATTCAGTTGTGTGATTAGAATAAGGAGATGGTAAGGATGAATCAAATGAGTGAGAAAGTTCTTAAAGATAGAAGATGAAAAAGGCACCCACTGGAGTAGGGAACAGAAGCAGCTGCTTAAGGACTAACCCGCATAGGTTATTGGAATATCTTGGGATAGAGTTGAAAAAGAGAGAGACTTTAATTGTTTGAAGAACAGAATTACCAGTTTCAGCAATAGCTCCAGGCAATAAGAATGACTACACTTCGCTTGGGTAAAGCAGAAAGGAGTAGCAGTGATCTTGGTATACAGTAGAATAAAGATGTTTTGGGTTTGTTGAGGGTTGGGGATTTTTATTTGGTTTTCTCTAATCTGTGGGCAGTTGTGCTTCTATTCCACTGGTGTCTTTTCATAGCAGAGTGTAAAAGAATAAGTGAAACACAGCATAGATCCTTTATTCAAAGATTTATTGAGAGAAATCTGGAGAGGAGGTTCTGCATCTGTGAAACTCCATGGGGTGTGCCACTTAGTACAGAGGCACTCTCAGCCAGTAGTGAAGTATTTCTGTTGAGCTATAGCAGATGTCTAACCCTTAATGTTTCTGTGTCTCACATAAGCAACACTGCTAAAATGCAGGAGACTAGCTAAGGAAAATAATATTCATCATAAATGTGATACAGAGCCTAAAAGAAATGGAAATTCTAAGGAACTGGATCATGATATTATTTTAATCTTTTTTTCTTTTAGTAAATGTTGGTATTGTGTTTTTTTGAATGGTAGCCAAATACCCCCTAAATGTATTTGATTTGTCAGGTGAACACTTTGCACTACCTTGTGCTATTAAAAATGCATATTTCAGATAATATTCATTATGTATCTAAATAGAGATGTGTGTTTCACATGAGAAGCTGTTTGACATACTGCTTACACTTTAAAGCAGAAGCAGATTTTTTTTTCTCATCAATTAGGTTGTCTAGATCTTCGTGTAAGTAATTCAGTGCTTCTATAAGCCTGTAACATTCTAGTAATGCAGCCTTCCAAGAAAGTAACTTGCTTATGACTGGTGTACTATTTAGCTTCCTTTATGGATTTGAAATATTCTAAATAGTACTTTTATAATTTTTTTCTGTTTATAATTTTATGAATGACAAGCTTGCATTGCTAGCAGCCTGACATATGCTGCTATGACCCCATGACAATATGCTGCTCAGTGCTTTTATTCTGGAGAGAGGAAGAATTCTGTGTTCATTTGATTTAATAGAAGAATACATAAATATATGATGACTATATGATAATTATTATTTAGTTATAATGTTACATCTAATAAGTCTTGCTTTATCAAAAAATATTTTTTAGCACTTGTTTTCTTCAGTGGTTTTTAAAGTTAGGTTATTTCTTACTATTTACATGATGCTTTCCATCTAGAAAATATATATTGACACAGTTACATTCCAAAGCATTTTTGTTAGAACTCTGGTTTTGTTGATTGTCTTAACCAGTCAAAAATATGGTCTGGAAAAGTCATTACATGTTGCATAAATCTTAACAAAAAGAACCTTGCTCGAAAACTGGAGCAATGATTAAGCCATAGAAAAAGCTTGTCTGATTGGAAATAGGAAATAATTAATAATGTTAAATATGAAGCTTGAGATGTTAGTTAATGCTGCTAAAGCTGTTAATAGCTGTTAATGCTGTAGCAAAATATGAAGTTTGACTAAGTTAGATGGTTCTAAAGTCTTATACTGATCTATACTGCAACAGAACAATGTATAGTTAACTATTTCTTTCAAATTCAGGTTACAGAAATACAGGTGTCTTGCTAATTGCTATAATTGAAGTAATTTTTATTTCCATTAGATTAGTAGTCTTAACTTTATGAACATCTGTGTTTAACTGGCCAGCCATGTTTAAAGAAGGAGGGAAAAAGTGAGCAGGTAATTACAGACCAGTTAGACTAAATGTAATAAGAGAGAAGAGTTTCAAACTCTTTTTTATTAAAAACTAATAATAAGTCAGAAACTTAACTTTAAAATATTATAAAGGTGTGACAAAATTATCTTTATACAGAATAACTTAACATCACTCTTTGGTACCAGAATTTCTAGACTATGAAACTGAACTATGATATCCCTAAAATAGATCTCTTTCAAAGTGTCCCCATTTAAATTACTACTCAGTATGAAGTGAGTAAGAAAGAGTAAGATAGTTAATACGGTAAATAATAAAAGAGAGGAAAAAAAATCAGTTACAGAAGAGATTGAAAGGATGGAAGAGGCTAGTAGTAGTAGTAGCTGTTGATTAAGATTGTGTTTGGGGAGCATGCCAGTAGAAATTTTAGATGACACGAAATTGAGTTGAACAGTTACCTAAGGGAATGAGTATGATGGTACATAAGAGTAATAGAGATGGGATGATGTTGCATGGTACAAAGATGAGGGCTCTATATCTAGCAGTTAACAAAAATTTGTGTTCTGACTTTTTAGGTAGCAGTAGGAGACAGGGAAAGTACATGCTATACAACAGTTGTGGACAGCCGATAGAAGGTGCATGTAAAAAAAATGAGTATCACTCTGAAATGTGTTATGTAAGAGATTTCTATGAGAAGTAGAGGAGAATGCAGTTAAATCAAAGGCTGGTTTGAACCCTTCTGCCTGGGTTTTTGTTCAGTAATGGTTTAGACCAACCTTAAATTGGAAGAAATTCAGGAAAACACTGCTAGAGCAAAGAGGAAATAACATCTTCTGTGTGAAAAGACGAGTTTTCTTACTTCTGGGAAAAACTGAGTTGAGGGGGAATATGCATTATTTCATAAGTTTTATTGTAGAAGCAGGAAGATGGAGTGACTTTGTAAAGAACGAAGAAAGAGTTTAAGCCAAAAATAATGTTGATGGAAGAAAAAAAGAATATAGGGTACCATGAGTAAAGATATATCATTCATCAGAAGGTCTTGAATTATCAAGGAATGACATTCAGAATCCATCTTTCTTAGACAAAGACAGACTGAAAACCCCAAAATGTTTTCAAGATCAAGCTGTTGTGAAAGACATTTATATATCATAGTACCTTTGGTTAATCTCTGAACTTGATCCAGAACACACGTTCCTGTTCTTTATTTCAGAATTTACTGCGGAGACATTCTACTTTGTGTGGGATCACTCACACAAAGAACGAAACATGAGTCTGAATACTTTTACTAGAACCGTTAGAGTTACGTGATAGTACAGTTGAGAAGCATTCTGTGCAAAATAACTCCTCTGATATTAAGAATCTAGTTCACAAGTGGTCTTGTTTATTCTTTCCAAAGCTGCCTGTTGACAGTGGAAGCCTCTAAGGAAAGTGTGTTTAAGTCTGTGCTGCATGTACCCTTACAAAAAGCATTTATTGTATTTAGGTCATGACTCTTGAGACCAGAAAAAAATAAAAAAAATAAAATTGCTAAATACAATATAACTCTAATGGGGAAACATAGGATTTAAATACAGTATGTTTGTATTTTGTTGGAATAAAATTAGATCTTTTACTGTAGCTTAAAATGTGCTCTACTAAAAGGGTTAGAAACTAACTCCTGTGTTGAGTAGTAGAAAGAGTAAAATTTTCAATTCCAACTTTCTCAAGCATATTTCATCATAGTCTTCTCTAAGCTAAATAGTCTAGAAAGTGTCACCTATGTTAGTCGCCTTGTAAAAAAACATGAAAGAAATACAGTTCCTGTTATTGTAAGACTTACGTTGAATCATAAGAAAAGTTACATGAATACTTACAAGAATTTTACCGACAAGAATACATACATACAAGAGTCGTAACAGTTACAATAAGTATGCTCTGATAAAAATGCTGAGCTAGGCTTGTTTTGTGCTTATTGTTTCATTTAGTCTTTCAAAAATAAGTTTCAAGGTATGGAAGATGCTGAGCTATTATTTATATGAAGACACCCATAGGTCATCACTCTGTAGTAAAATACATGTATTTTGTTCATGAATAATGCACTTGCTCAGTGATTTACTTAGAAATTAATCTAATATTTACAGGATCCCAGGATGGTTGAGGTTAGAAAGGACCTCTGGAGGTCACCTTATCCAACTCTTCTGCTCCAGCAGGGCTGGGAAGAAGACTGCTGTGTCCTGCCTAGGACTGTGTATAGATTGTTTTTTAGTATCTCTGAAGGCAGACTCTACAACTGCCCTGGGCAACCTGTGCCAGTGCTAAGTCACCCTTACAGTAAAAAGTATTTTGTGATGTTCAGGAGGAACCTCTCGTGTTTCAGTTTGTGCCCACTGCTTATTGAATATTATATTACCAGAAACAGGGATAACAATGTGGCCCAGTCCTGTGGCTGTGCATGATGATAAAGTAGAACGACTTTGTGAGCACATTAAAATACTTTCAGATGCTGAAATGAATCCTGATGATTGTCAGTCAGGAAAATTTCTCTGATAACTGTCAGTCTGCCAGTCTCTTTTTCCTGTCCTGCACTGGGGATTTATCTAGACATTACTGGGCTCATTATTAAAGGATTGATGAAAATGTGTAAGAACTTTTCACTCAGATGAGTGAGTTACTTTCAGTTTGAATCTGAACTAATAACAAAATTATACTGTGGATGATTCTGAGAAAATAAATTCCAAATTAAGTTTTCAAATACAATGGTCTGATTTTTAATTCAAATGTTTATATAATTTAATAAAAATACTAAATTCTTTTAAAGTCCTTTGAATCAAAACTTTAAAATCAATTATATTGTAACAATTTTTTTTGAAGTTTTTTATTTCACAAAATCAGCATATTTAAATTTTAAACGTTGCTAAGAAGTTTTTACACTTCAGAGCCTGACAGAGCTTTGAGAAATGCTGTTGCAAGGCTGAAAAGCCTGTTGATAATCACAATTTGAAAGCAAACTTCATAGGTGAAATACTATTCCAGATGAAAATGGTAGATCATGACTTGCATTCGTTGACTAATACTTTGATATTTACAGTCATACATTGATTTTGTTCCATCTTTGAATACAAATTATTTTTTTAGAGAAAATACATAGATGATGGAAAGGTCATGCTATCACTGACATTGCTGTACTTATGCTGATAAAATACCTAATTTTTTATTTACAAAATCTTCCCTTCAGGTGTTTTAATCTCCTTTCCTGGGTAGTTGCTGTGTTTTTATAAAGAAGGTTTAAGTTCCAGTTTCACTGAGCATTTACGTTATTTTTAATGTTACTTATTTTTTGGGGTTTTGATTTGGTTTGGTTTGGTTTTTTTCATGGTTATAATTCTTTTCATGTTCTGATGATCAGAATCTGCACCTATACTATGTCTTCTATAGTCAGTTCATTCTGACTAATAAAGCTACCTGAAAGTTAAGCATTCAGTCTTAATCACATAGAATCTCTCCATAAGAAAATAGGAAAATTAGGTCCTTCAGAAAGGGCAGTTAATTTTGTAAGATGGGTAGCATGAACCTGGAAATGATCCGAGTTTTTTTTTTTTTTTTTCCTCATGACTAGAGAAAAAGCATTAATGCCTAGCTTGGGTGGTTAACTTTTAGACAGCTGAACTTGTAGGAATTGAATTCTTCCCTACATGGGTATAAGACCCCTGAATTTAAAATGACCTTTAATAACTACAGCAGTCTAAATATGCTGTTCGTTGGTAGAGATCATAGAATAATTGACATTGAGAGGGACTGTTAGAACTGAAGGGGTCCAAACCGCCAGCAAAGCAGGGCTAGTTATCCACACCTAGGAGGAGGGTGTTTCTGAAATACATATTAATTTATATATAATTTATATTAATACATGATACATATTAATACATATATTTCATAGAATCATAGAATAGTTTGGGTTTGAAGGGGCCTTTAAAGGTCATCTAGTCTATCCGAGATGGCATCCTCTCAGAAATTCCATAGCAATAATAGACAACCCTGTTAATGGTAGCTAGCAAACACATGTATAACTTTTCATTTGATTAAATGTTTAATACAAATTTACAATTTTATGAAAGACCTTCTAATAGTACATGTACAATAGAACAATTGAATTGCCTGTTTCTATACTAGCCTCTTTAGAGTTTTATTGAAAGTATCTTTGCTATGAAACCTTACAACAGGCAGTGCTA
Organism: Lathamus discolor; assembly: GCF_037157495.1. Lineage (NCBI taxonomy): Eukaryota > Metazoa > Chordata > Aves > Psittaciformes > Psittacidae > Lathamus > Lathamus discolor. The sequence continues at coordinate 45,346,276 of NC_088884.1, read as the reverse complement.
AAAAATTAAGTCAAACTTTCTTTTTGGTCTTGATAAGGAAGATCTTGGTAAGGAAGATAGCATGCAAATGGCTTAATTTTCTTAGTTTATTTCTGTCTTTTTGTTTTTATTTCCAGCAACTTTGAGTGTACTGTGACTCCAGTGAATCTCAGTGGTGGGGATCTAAGCACATAGTCCTAATTAAGTATATATTCTTCAAGATGGGCTTTTTTTTTTTTTCCTTCTCTAATAAATATTAGTATTAGCAATACTTGAAAATCTGTTCTTTCTGGATATAGATAGTAAGATTGTTTGGACTGTGAGACTGCAATGCTAAAAAGAATTTTTGATATCCTAAATATCCCATAGATTTTAGCTAAACTCTAATTGTTAGCTACAAGGATTCAGTAATAAAATCAGAAATATAAATATACTAGTAATCATTAAGTTTTTATCTCTTTTAATAAGAGACCACTTATTTAGAAATGATTACTGGAGGCATGGTAGAAGGGAAAAATCCAAAGAGGGAGATGTAATGACCTTGTTTTATTGAACCTCTTTATGTAATTTGATCAATATTAAGCTTTAATAGGATTGTGATTAGAGAATTTTATTGATAGCCTTGCAGTTTCTTACAATACTGATGGACAATGACTGTTTTACCGCCAGGGACAAGAAAGGTATTGGATGACAACAGTAAGTCAGTAGGGTCTTATTCTGAGGTTGTATTTTCTGTTTAAATGTGTGTGCATATAGTGCATAGATGCAAAAAATTAACATACATATAAATAAGTATAGTGACATAGTTACAAAAATAAAATAGCCCACCAGAAAAAAAAACAACACATTTTTAATTAATTGAAAATAAATATTGTTCTTTTAAGATTAGACACTTGCTAAGCAATTTCAGGAATTTGCTGTTTAGTTAGAAAGAATAGTTTGATCTACAGTATTGTTCTTAAAATAGCTCTTGTTCATGTGATGAAGATCGAATGGTGGCTTTTCTTGTTTTATTTCTTTCTGGCTTGCTGAAGACCATACAGTACAAATAGCATCCTGTGTATTGGAGTGAATAATCAGTACTTTTTTTAAAAGTACTAAAACTCTTGTCTTGTACAAATGGCTTTTGTAAGGTCTCCATCAATTTTTTTTTTATATTCCAAGGTAGAGGTTTGTTGTGGTTTTTTTTTCTTTTTACATTTCCACAGAATAATTTGAAAATAATTCCAAGAAGTGAAATGCAGATCCTGTCTCGTGTCTGATGTGGAAGTTTCAAGTTTTTTATGTTGGAAGCCCAGTGATGCACCTAGTATTCATGTGTAAAACTTAATCTCAGTGGAGTGCTTGTTGCCATCTCTAGAAGATTTCCACTGTCTTAAGAGAACAGCTGTTTAGGCTTCTAAATAAAAATGTTTTCATTTTCAAGTGTTCTGTACCTATGCAGATCCCACTAAAGTCAGTCCAAGGATCAAGTCTTTGTGACTTCCAAAATCAGTTTAGATTATTAAATATGAACATAAATATTTTCTTAAATTGGAATAATACTTTTCTGCTAGTTTAAGGTTTATCTCAACATATTAATGTTAAGGCAAGCATATTGATAACATATACAAAAGACCAGATATTAAAAATAGCTATTAATTCTAACAGGGTAAGTATAGAGGTAGATACATTTTGTTACAGAATTTAAATGTATCATGGAGAGACAGAGCTTCTGGAATTCAAAGGAAAATTGGCATTATTAAGTTACAGTGGCTTAAGTGGAACACACAGCTGACATACTAGTTGTGTCCAACCTTAGAAACATTTAGGAAAGATTTAAGTGTTACCTTCCACAGTCACTTACAGAACATGTATACATGACTGTTCTTTTTCTACATAAAAATAAATAAAAATTGTTTGCATAGTATTAAATACCAATATTATTATGGTCGATGACTTCTAACTAATAACAGTCTAGCTGTATAAATGGTGTAAGTAGGACAATGCTTTAGCTGGCTCCTCTTGACTGTGTTATTTTTAAACTGCCAGCATATTCACAACAGGGCACAATCATATTGTATATATATATTTGTGTATATGTATGTATATGTAATTGTACATACAAGTAATTATTTAAATTATTTTCAAGTATGAGGTTTTTCCTTGCTATTGGAAGTTTTGTGTGTTCAGTAGCATATTGAAAACATTTATCATCAGGAGATTTTCTCTTAAAAGCTGTAGACTTTGTAATAAATACTTGATGACTAAAGAACACTGATGAGACAGTCCAGCAGAAGAAAAAGCTGGCATACAAGAAAAGAGACAGAAACAGAAACATAAATATTTAGGGGAGGAGGAGCATGTTGTGAATGCCTGAAGCTAGCAGCAAGTCTATGTTCTCCCATTTCATTCTACATCTATTTCATACAACATTGGTATCAATTATTTTAGATTGAACCGGGTACACCAACTGCTACATTAACTATTGATGGCTCATAATCTGAATGCTTATGAAGACACATGACTGAATATGAGATAAAAATACAATGGTGCTGATCAACAGAATGGCACACAGATGGTTATCCACATCCTTATAAATGAAGATGTTTCCATAAAAATTGTAGACAAAATAGTTTTCATAACAGCTATAGTCATGCTTAAATTTTCCTAGTTTTTGTAACAGCTACAGTTGCAACAGCTACATTCATGCCTGGAAGTGTTTAAGAGGCATTTGGACAATGGCCTGGCTATGATTTAACTTCGTCAGGCATTTGGGAATGGATGGTCATTGTAGGTCCCTTCCAACTGAACTATTATATTCTGTTCTATGGTGAACAAAGACTGGAAAAAATAAGGCAATTTTATAAAGCTCAACTCTGACAGGCTAGTCTTTGCTCATGTTCCTTGAAAGCGAATGGTAGAGGCTCAGATGACATTCAAGAGCAGCACAAGACAAAAATGCAAAACAAAAAAAAAAGTAGCTTCTTTAAAATACATACTCCTTCTTTAATTTCTCTATTAAAAGCAAAGAAAATGCAGAACATTTAAGAGTTGGCTTTCACAAGTGTCTTACTCAGGCTGTCTTCTATATTAACAAATATTTACCTATACTAACAAGTATTTGCTCAAAACCATAAAACTATGTTAGGGACATGTTTTTTTTTTTAAAGAATGCATAATTTAGCTCTCACTGGAGTCTGTGGAGTCTTCCTAATGACTCTTAAGAGAACAGGTTTGCTGGTGGTGCTGAGTGTGTATAGTTCACATGATCTCTGGGATTCTGAACTTCTATAGATAGAAGTTAAGGGACAGGTAGAGCAGTAACTTTATTTTATGTAATATCCTTTAAGATAAGTGTTTTGGGTTTTTTTTCCCTAGTTAGATTCACATAACGCTTTATTTTTAAATTATCGTTGGTCTACTGCATTCTTTACCATGTAGGAGTTCTAAAAAAAATCCAATTATATTGTGACAGTCAGTTTGTTTTGACAGTCAGTCATCTGTCAAAACAGATAATTTAAATAAGTCTTGGAGACTTGCAGTAAGGTCCTCTGTGTAGGCTGGTTTATTTGAAATTATGAAGTAACCAAATTACAGATTTGTTTTTTCCTGCATGTTTGTTTTTTGTTGTTTGTTTTTTTTGTTTGCTTGTTTGTTTGTTTTCTGTTGTTCCCCCCCCTCTCCCCCCCCCCCCCCAAGAGTCTAAGCAGATGGGAACATAATGATAAATAAATGGAAAGAGTAATAATGAAAATATAATGCACAAATAGCCTCCAGCATGTCTACAATTTCATGGGTAATCCAGAAGTATGGGCACATGCATGAGAATGCAGTGTTTCTTGAAATGCATGCAGTTGCTTCTAGAGTTCTATGGACAGTGTTTTAGACTTATCCTAGTGAGTAAGGGAAGAAATAGGTAGGGGCTTCTGGAAATAGTTGGGCATGGTGGGGCTTCTAGAATAAGTTTGTGTTTGGCAAGACAATTTTTGATTGTTAATTTTTAGCTTGCCTAGCTAAGCAAATGTGGATATTTTCACTATGCCCAAATCAAAAGTGTTCCTTGACATTCTCACTATCAAAACCAGACTCATAAGAGTATTTGAGTCAGTGGTGCAAAATTTTTGTGTATTTTTTTTGCATTTATAATGACTAATACTGTCAATATAGGCATTATAGGCATTGAACACTAAGATAAATGCTACATTTAGAAAATAGATTTTCTGATCTCCTGAAAAATAAAGTTACTCTTTCTTTGGTACTAATGAATTAAGTGCCATCTGGAGAAAGGTGCTTTGGAGACAGAATTCAGAGATTATTTTAAAATTATATTTAGTATATATTTATACACTAACTTTGTGTATTATACTTCCTTTCCTTAATAATATAATATTAAAAAAAATAAACATTGACAATGGAAATAATAAGTATTCAAGAGACCAAGAAATGCTGAACAAATTTGCACTGATATCTTTTTAAAAGGTGAAGGATGAATACTATCTCATCTAGTTGGCGTGTGAGCACATTGTTGTAAGTTGCTAGGTCCAAAAATTGTAGAAGACAGTACTTCTGAAATAATGAACACTACATAGATATAATTGCCCCTGTTTGAGTAATATGTTATTAGCAGTAGAATCTTGGTACCAGAAGTATCCCAAGAGGCTGTTTGAAGATAGAGGATTTCTTATTGTTCAGTAATTTATACATGTTCATATCAGATCCAGATATCTGACTATTATGTGAGTTGTAGGCTTTATCTGCTATAAACGAACACAAAATTTGTCAGCCAAAACATATTTAAAATTCTAACACTATGTGGAGAACAGATCAATTGACTTATCCCAGTTATACTGTTTTATTGAATGATCAACTAAGTTCTGAAACTAATTTTCTTTTCCATCTAACTGCTTAGGATCTTAGCTTTACTACAAATTCAACTGCCTCCTTCATTAAGAAAGAAATGTGGTTTTCGGTTTGTTTTTTTTTTTGTAATCCCACTGATCCTTTTTCAGTCTGTACTGCCGCTGCTTCTGGTCACAACTGTGGCATGCAGTTATAAGCATACACTCACGTGCATAGATTCCTTCCCTCCAGAGACTCAATATTTGGATGATATCGGTGGCTTTGAAGACATATTGTTTACTGAAATTCATAATTTAAAAAAGTAATCAAACATTTCAAGAAAAGCTTTCAAGAAACAGCACAGTTTTTCACAAAATTAGACATGTCTATGCATTTATAAATTCTCAGATTAAGTCTTCAGAAATAATACTCTTCATGGGCAGATGGTTTTAATTCAGTGCAAACAGAAACTTCTGCTTATTAATAAGGATCAGTGAAGATTATTCAGGAACCTACCTTTAAGTCTGAAAAACTGATAATCTGATTTCCAAAATAAATGGCTACACAAGAGCGCAAATAATCTGACTCGAACTTGCTGAAATGTGTGCATTTGCTGCTAAAAACATCACTATATATTTCTGATTTCACTATTTTGTGTGGTTACAATTCTTTACAAGTCAGTTGTGCTTGAATCTGAACCAGTTATTTTCTGTGTGAATGTGTCCTTGATGATCTTGCTTCTTACATATGTATTGCAGAGCTATGATAGCTAGGATTACAAGAATATCAGTAACAATTTAAGGTAATAGAAGAAAATATCAATGTTTTGATCTATGCTTAAATATACAGAAAAATAAGTTTTTCTTGCTGGTCATTATTTGTGTTCTCAGACATTATAGAAAGAGAAGTGAGAACTTTTTCTCTGGATACAATATACCAAAGTACTTGCCTCCTAGAATACTAGCAGGTAACTATGAAATACCTGAAATGCTATTTGTCCTAACCCAGTGCTGCATTTTTGAGTCCTCCATTATGATGTCTCTTTGTTTTCTAAAGTAATTTACCAATATTACCTAATTTGCGTGGTGATAATGGTATGCTAATAAACCTTTTAAAGAAGACACAAAAATTACTTTACAAGACAGAAAGACACAAAGAAAGACTTTACACTTACGGATGGGTTTAGATCTCATTCTCCACCTGAGAATAAAATTCTTGTTTCCTATTGGTTATTCAAACAAAAAAGTTGTTTATTTGAAGTCATATAACAATGACCCGAATGTAAACCAGAAATTTTCTACACCTGTACATGAAGAACAGTTTTAGCTTTACAGTTCTTTGATTTTTGCAGAGATAGGAGGATGACTACCAATAACATAGAGGCAATTGTTGCCAAGTTCATAACACCTAGTGCTCATTTCTAGAGTGCACACACACCAGCTGCTCACAAAGGGATATCAAAACAAAGGCCTAATGAGATGAGTAACAGTACTGAGAGATCTCGAGGATGCTTTTGCAGACTTCTACTGTTTGCAACTGAGGGCAACTTTTTTCACTTCAGCTTGTATGCTGTTCCTAAGATAGAAGTAAAGTGTTTGTACACCAAAACCAGTGCAGTCACTTTTGAGCCACTGTAAAATTAAAAAATAAAAATTAAAAAAATCATGGACTTCCTCCTAATTTTTAGATTATAGAATCATAGAATCATAGAATAGTTAGGGTTGGAAAGCACCTTAAGATCATCTAGTTCCAACCCCCCTGCCATGGGCAGGGACACCTCGCACTAAGCCATGTTACCCAAGGCTCTGTCCAACCTGGCCTTGAACACTGCCAGGGATGGAGCACTCACAACCCCCCTCGGCAACTGATTCCAGTGCCTCACCACCCTAACAGTAAAGAACTTCTTCCTTATATCCAATCTAAACTTTCCCTGTTTAAGTTTTAGCCCATTACCCTTTGTCCTGAGCCTGGCACTTGTATTGGAGGGAGCCAGTGATACTGCTTGTGTTCGCTGTGAGCAAATAAATGACCTGCTCAGGCAGGTGGCTGAACTGAGGGAGGAGGTAGAAAGGTTGAGAGCCATTAGAGAGTGTGAAAGTGAAATAGATTGGTGGAACCACACCCTAAGGCAAGGACAGAGGGAAGTGGTTCAACAAGATATGGATCCCCTTCCCTCCTACCATCAGACAGAAGGAGAGAGCTTAATGGACAAGGATGGATGGAGGGAGGTTCCTCCTCAGAGAGGTAAGCGAAAACCCTCACAATCCCTTCCTCCCTCCCAGTTGCCCTTGAATAACAGGTACGAGGTCTTGGAAATTCAGGGCCAGGTGAATGGAGATGGTGAGGCAAATCTATCTAGTGAGTCACCCAGGGCTAGTCACTCACCCACATACCTCAGAACTTCCCCAACCAAGAAGAAAAGAAGAGTAATTGTGGTGGGTGACTCCCTTCTGAGGGGAACAGAAGGGCCCATTTGTCGACCGGTAGATGTAGTTTTTCTTGATTTCAGTAAGGCATTTGATACTATCTCCCACAGCATCCTCATAGATAAGCTAAGGAAGTGTGGGCTTGGCGATCAAGTAGTGAGGTGGATCGAGAACTGGTTGAAAGGAAGAAGGCAGAGAGTTGTGGTCAATGGCGCAGAATCTAGCTGGAGGTCTGTGACTAGTGGAGTTCCTCAGGGGTCGGTGCTGGGACCGGTGCTGTTTAATATTTTCATCAATGACCTGGATGAGGGAACTGAGTGCACCCTCAGCAAGTTTGCTGATGACACAAAACTGGGAGGAGAGGCTGACACACCAGAGGACTGTGCTGCCATTCAGCGAGACCTGGACAGGCTGGAGAGTTGGGCGGGGAGAAACTTGATGAAATTTAACAAGGGCAAGTGTAGAGTCTTGCATCTGGGGAAGAACAACCCCATGTACCAGTACAGGTTGGGGGTTGACCTGCTGGAAAGTAGCGAAGGGGAAAGGGACCTGGGGGTCCTGGTGGATAGGAGGATGACCATGAGCCAGCAATGTGCTCTTGTGGCCAAGAAGGCAAATGGCATCTTAGGGTGCATTAGAAAGGGAGTGGTTAGTAGGTCAAGAGAGGTTCTCCTCCCCCTCTACTCAGCCTTGGTGAGGCCGCATCTGGAATATTGCGTCCAGTTCTGGGCCCCTCTGTTCAAGAAGGACAGGGAATTGCTTGAAGGAGTCCAGCGCAGAGCCACAAAGATGATTAAGGGAGTGGAACATCTCCCTTATGAGGAGAGGCTGAGGGAGCTGGGTCTCTTTAGCTTGGAGAAGAGGAGACTGAGGGGTGACCTCATCAATGTTTACAAATATGTAAAGGGTAGGTGTCAGGATGATGGAGCTAGGCTTTTTTCAGTGATATCCAGTGATAGGACAAGGGGCAATGGGTGTAAACTAGAACATAGGAGGTTCCACGTTAACATCAGGAAGAACTTCTTTACTGTAAGAGTGACAGAGCACTGGAACAGGTTGCCCAGGGGGGTTGTGGAGTCTCCTACACTGGAGATATTCAAGGCCCGCCTGGACAAGTTCCTGTGTGATGTACTGTAGGTTACCCTGCTCTTGCAGGGGGGTTGGACTAAATGATCTTTTTAGGTCCCTCCCAACCCTTGGGATTCTGTGATTCTGTGATTCTGTCCTATCACTGTAGTCCCTAATGAAGAGTCCCTACCCAGCAGCCTTATAGGCCCTGTTCAGATACTGGAAGGCTGCTATGAGGTCTTCATGCAGCCTTCTCTTCTCCAGGCTGAGCAGCCCCAACATTCTCAGCCTGTCTTCATACAGGATGTGCTCCAGTCCCCTGATCATCCTCGTGGCCCTCCTCTGGAGTTGTTCCAACAGTTTCATGTCCTTTTTATACTGAGGACACCAGAACTGCACACAATACTCCAGGTGAGGTCTCACAAGAGCAGAGTAGAGGGGCAGGATCACCTCCTTTGACCTGCTGGTCACACTCCTTTTGATGCAGCCCAGGATATGGATGGCTTTCTGGGCTGCGAGCACACACTGCCGGCTCATGTTCATTTTCTCATCGACCAGCACCCCCGAGTCCTTCTCTGCAGGGCCGCTCTGAATCTCTTCTCTGCCCAAACTGTAGCTGTGCCATCAATTTAACACTTATGACATCACCAGCTCATATCCTCACCTTCGCAAAGATTTAAATTATATGAAAAATCAGCCTTGCCTATCACCTTTTCAACTTTGTATTGTTGAAGAAAGTGTTCATGTATTTGTGAATATGCCAGTCTTGTACATGAGAGTGCTTGTCTGCATGCAAGCAATGAATAAAGAAAAGAATGCGTACATGATATGAATTAACTACAAGCTACTGATCCAGGTGCGCTCAATCTGAAAACAGATGTGACTAAGTCCAGTAACAAGTTAAATTTAGTGGACTTATCATTTGAAGTGTTTTCTCCAAGTAAGACTGAAAAAATAAAAGGTATTGATACTACTAAATGCAAAATACTTTCTGCTTCTCTTGATGACTCTGCTTTTGAGAAGAGCAAGAGCACATTTTACATCATCACTGCAGAATTGTTCTGTTGTCATTTTTGCACAGAACATATCCTTGAACAAGAACACAACTTCCCTACCTCCTCTTTTTCCGTGAGTCAGTTGTGACTCATGATTGTTGTACATTGTCCTCCAAAAGTGAGTTATTTTATGAGTATAAAGTGTGTGACACAAGTCAAAGTCACCATGGGTATTATTTGAATATTCACATGGAAGGTTGTACATTAACAGAATTTTAACTGGCTTGTGACATCTTCTTATTTGAAAAGGATGATGCTCTACAAGCCAAAGATAAGTAGAATATTTTTTTTTCTGACAGAGTGATCACTTTGTAATGTAGTAGGATAGGTTACATAATTTGATTATGTTGTATCTTTAGTGTCCTTCATGATCCTTCTTTCAATTTCTAGTAGTGAAATCAATATTTTATCCATTTTGACTTCTATTGAAGATTCAGGTTCCCTTCCATTATGTCCAACATTTTCCCCCCAAAAAATCTGCAACTTATTGCTTCTGTAAATAATTTTTGTATTCATAATATGCAAACTTGTTGGAAGCAGTTTTAATAACTTGTGAGAGTAGGTTTGCATGGAATATTTAACTTTGATTTTCTATTAAAATACAGTTGCTACTGCACTAAAGTTTCTACTGATTATTAGTAAAAAAAAGAAAAAAAAATACCCCAAATAATCTAATTGCTACCACCAATAATAATAATGAAGGAAATAACAAGGGAAGATAATACGATACCACCCGCTGAAACGAGCCTGACCGAGCAGTGAGTGCCCTTCCAGGTAACTCCCAGTTACGTCCCGGGCATGACGTGCTGTCGTATGGAATACCTTTTTGGCTAGTTTGGGTCAGGTGTCCTGTCTCTGCTTCCTCCCGGCTTCCCCTCCTCCCTGGCAGAGCATGAGACTCACAAAGTCCTTGGTCAGACTAAACATCACTTTTATCAGCGCTGTTCCCAGACCGAAAGTCAAAAACACAGCTCTGCACCAACTGCTAAGAAGGAGAAAAAAATGATTGCTACTGCTAAACCCTGGACAGTATCCACCGCTTATTCCGTACCATTCACATTGTGTTCAGATCCCATATTTTCAGTATACCATCACTCTTACATACAGACATCCACATACACACACAGACAGAGAGAAACAGATCATTCCTTAGTGCATGGACCAATCCCTATAATGCTGTCGAGTCCATTCGGTCCATGATGTCAGGTTCCATCTCTTATAACAGTCCTTCAGGGCAGGAGAGGCTGTGTGCAGTGTTGGATCGTTGCCTGCTGATGCTGATCGTTCCTTTACTGCAGAACTCGTCTGATTCTATTAAAGTTTATTCTTTGTTCCTATGATGGTTGGAGGGAAATCAGGGCCAGTCGCTGGTGACCTGAAGACATGTAGTTGATGGGCTATAAAAGTATTACATAGCAGGCAACAGCATACAATTAAGTTCATTGGCTGTTTCCCCTAAAATCAGATCCCCTTGAGGTATACATCGGACTTCCCCATCTTCCCGCATTACCCACCAGGTATATTCAGGCCCCTGAGCAAAAGAAATGCCACTAGTGGGTTTGCCTTTAGCTGAAACAGGAGTAACCCAGACTGTCTTCCCCAGCAAATTCTTCATGTAAACCACAGTAACTTTCCCCTCTACGATATGTAAAAGTTCTGACTGGGCTGGGCCAGCTCTGTTGGCAGATCCCCTGGTGTTGATCAACCATGTGGCCTTTGATAAGTATGTATCCCAATGCTTGAAAGTTCCCCCCCCCCATTGTTCTCAGTGTAGTTTTTAACAGCCCATTGTACCGTTCGATTTTCCCAGAGGCTGGTGCATGGTAGGGGATGTGATATACCCACTCAGTGCCATGCTCTTTGGCCCAAGTGTCTATAAGGTTATTCTGGAAATGAGTCCCATTGTCTGACTCAACTCTCTCTGGGATGCCGTGTCACCACAAAATCTGTTTCTCAAGGCCGAGGATAGTGTTCCAGGCAGTGGCGTGGGGCACAGCATATGTTTCCAGCCATCCAGTGGTTGCTTCCGCCATGGTAAGCACATGGCGCTTGCTTTGGCGGGTTGATGGGAGTGTGATATAGTCAATCTGCCAGGCCTCCCCATATTTGTACTTCAGCCATCGTCCTCCATACCAAAGAGGCTTTAACCGTTTGAATTGTTTAATTGCAGCACATGTTTCACACTCACAAATAACCTGGGCAATAGTGTCCATTGTTAAGTCCACCCCTCGATCACAGGCCCATCTATATGTTGCATCTCTGCCCTGATGGTCTGAAGTGTCATGGGCCCACTGGGCAAAAAATAATTCACCTTTATGTTGCCAATCTAAGTCCATCTGAGCCACTTCAATCCTAACAGCTTTATCCAGTTGTTGGTTGGTCTGGTGTTCCTCAGTGGCCCAATTCTTGGGTACGTGGGCATCTACGTGGCGTACCTTCACCACCAGGTTCTGCACCCGGGCAGCGATATCTTGCCACAGTGCAGCAGCCCAGATGGGTTTACCTCTGCGTTGCCAGTTGCTCTGCTTCCATTGCTGCAACCACCCCCACAGGGCATTTGCCACCACCCATGAGTCAGTATAAAGTACTGGCCACTTTTCTCATTCAGCAATGTCCAGGGCCAGCTGGATGACTTTTACCTTGGCAAATTGAATAGATTCGCCCTCTCCTTCAGCAGTTTCTGCAGCTTGTCGTCAAAGACTCCATACAGCTGCCTTCCATCTCCGATGCTTTCCCACAATACAGCAGGACCCATCAGTAAACAAGGCATACTGTTTTTCACTTTCTGACAGTTTCTTATATGGTGGGGCCTCTTCAGCACGCATCACCTCCTCCTCTGGTGACATTCCAAAATCTTTGCCCTCTGGCCAGTCCATGATGACTTTTAGAATGCCTGGACAACTGGGATTTCCTATTTGAGCTCATTGTGTAACTAGTGCAGCCCATTTACCCCATGTCGCATCAGTTGCATGATGCATAGAGGAGACCCTGCCTTTGAACATCCAGCCCAGCACTGGCAACTAGGGTGCCAGGAAGAGCTGTGCTTCAGTGCCCATCACTTCTGAAGCAGCTCAAACCCCTTCATAGGCTGCCATCTCTTTCTCAGTTGGGGTATAGCTGGCCTCAGATCCTTTGTATCCCTGACTCCAAAAGCCGAGGGGTTGACCTCGAGTCTCCCCTGGAGCTTTCTGTCAGAAGCTCCAAGTAGGACCATTCTCACCGGCTGCGGTGTACAGTACGTGTTTTACATCTGGCCCTGTCCGAACTGGTCCAAGGGCTACTGCATGAGCTATCTCATGTTTAATTTGCTCAAAGGCTTGTTGTTGCTCAGGGCCCCATTTAAAATCATTCTTCTTCTGGGTCACATGATAGAGAGGACTTACAATCGAACTGTAATTTGGGATGTGCATTGTCCAGAACTTCACAGCACCCAAGAAAGCTTTTATTTCTTTCTTATTAGTTGGTGGAGACATTTCTGTTATCTTGTTGATCACATATGGGGATCTGGCAACGCCCATCTTGCCATTTTATTCCCAAAATTGAATCTCCTGTGCCCTGACCTTACTCCATCTTATGGCAAAACTGGCTTTCAGCAGGATTTGGATTATTTTCCTTCCTTTCTCAAAGACTTCTTCTGCTGTATCGCCCCACACAATAATGTCAGCAATGTATTGCAGGTGTTCTAGAGCTTGCCCCTGTTCCGGTGCAGTCTGGATGAGTCCGTGGCAGATGGTAGGGCTGTGTTTCCACCCCTGGGACAGTCTGTTCCAAGTGTACTGCACTCCCCTCCAAGTAAAAGCAAACCTTGGCCTGCACTCTGCTGCCAAAGGAATTGAGAAAAATGCGTTGGCAATATCAGTCGTGGCATACCACTTGGCTGCCTTTGATTCTAATTCATACTGAAGTTTTAGCACGTCCGGTACGGCAGCACTCAATGGCAGTGTTACTTCATTCAGGCCACGATAGTCTCCTGTTAGCCTCCACTCTCCGTTAGACTTTCTCACTGGCCATATTGGGCTATTAAAGGGTGAGCGGGTCCTGCTGATCACTCCCTGACACTCCAGTGTATGGATCAGCTGATGGATGGGAATCAGGGAGTCTTAGTTGGTGCGATGTTGTGGTGGTTATTGGCACTTGTTCTTTGACCTTCAGAAACCCCACAACAGAAGGATCCCCTGAGAGACCAGGCAAGGTGGACAGCTGCTCAATTTCCTCTGTCTCTAAAGCAGCAATACCAAAAGCCCATCGGTACCCTTTTGGGTCTTTGAAGTACCCTCTCCTGAGGTAGTCTATGCCGAGGATGCATGGAGCCTCTGGACCAGTCACAATGGTGTGCTTTTGCCATTTCCTCCCAGTCAGGCTGATTTCAGCCTCCAGTACAGTCAACTCTTGGGATCCTCCTGTCACTCCAGAAATATAGATGGGTTCCATCTCTCTACAGCTTGATGGCATGAGGGTACACTGTGCACCAGTATCTACTAGAGCCTTTTGCTTCTGTGGGACTGATGTGCCATGCCATCTGATCCACACAGCCCAGGAAATCCGATTGTCCCCTACCTCCACCTGGCTGGAGACAGGGCCCCTCTAATGGTGATCACAACATTGGACACTTAAGTCTTATTGAAAGGGATTATTCTTCGTTATCACAGGAGCTGGAGTAAAATCAGCTCTTCCACTCCATCTGGGAACCTGCTCACCAGAGACTGAAGCTGCAGCTCTCTTGGGATGATCAGTCTTGGCCCTTGCTCCCCTCTTTAATTCACTCACCTGTCCCTCCAAAGCAGAAGTAGGTTTTCCATCCCACTTCGTCATGTCTTCTCCGTGATCCCACAGGTAAAACCATAGGGTGGCCCGTGGCGTATACCTCCTGTATCTTCTCTCTTGGAGAACAGGATGCCTTTTGTTAATAGCTGAGAAGTGTGTCGGTACACGTGAGGAGCTTGATAAATCAGATAGATCATCCCTCAATTGTTTGAGATCCTGGGACATTTTTTCCACAGCTGAGATGATGGAAGGGGTGAGGTTGTCTTCGAACTCTTGGAGTTTATGAATCATTTCATCCACTGTTAGTGGTATTATGTCATTCCATGTTGCTGTTGCCAATGAATGGGCATATGATGACGATGCACTCTGTGTAAGGTTTTGCCACATGGGTCGTGTACATTGGACTTCATCTGGGTCTATGGGTATATTCCCATTATTTGGCTTGATGTGATAGATCATCTCTATGATGGCTGATTCCCTCAGAGACTGGATGCCTTTGTCTAAAGTACACCATTGGCCGAACGACCCATAACATCGTCCTTGTATGGAAACCTTTTTTCACAGCAGCCAAGAGCCGCCTCCAAAGACTGAGGGACTTTTTCTCTCTTGCAATTGCTTTGTCAATTCCCCCTTCTCTAGCAAGTGATCCCAGCTGCTTGGGTTCTGTACCTTCTTCGTGACCATCGGCCCCATTGTCCCAGCATCAGAGCAACCAGATGAGGATGTGCTCCCCTGGTTGACGGGTAAGATCTTTTCGCATATTCTGTAGCTTGGTTGAGGTCCGAGGTCGAGAAGTCACTTCTTCTTCTTCGTCATGTGATGATGACTCCTGATCAGATGCTGGACCAGGTGATGAATACATTGTTTCTTCAGCTTGCTTCACCCTTCTTGCCTCTTTTTTGCTTTTTCTCTTGCGTACAGGGGCAACCGATATTGGGACGAATTGGTCCTCTGGTTTAGCTGCAGTGGTTATCACTGTGGTTTGAGTAGCGACTGTATTAGTCGCTGGGGGTGGTGTAGCTGATGTGCTTGGAGCTGGGGTAGCCATGCTGTCTGTTGCAGTTGAAGTTTGAGTAGCTGCTATACTTGTCACTGGGGTAGCTGCGCTATCCGTTGCAACCAAAGGTTGAGTAGCGGCTGTACTTGTTGCTGGGGGTGGTGTAGCTGCTGTGCTTGGAGCTGGAGTAGCTGCACTGACTGTTGCTTTGCCCTCAGATCCAGGGACATTTTTTTCCTTTTGAAGGTGCTGGATAGTGTTGAACAAGGCCCTATAAGCATAGGCAGTTGTAGGAGAATGTAGGGTAGTCAAGCTTCCAAGACTGCAGACACATCCAAGAGCAGCTTTCTTTGGAAGTTACAACTTGTGCTTACATGATAGAAGCACACATACAATATTTTCTGATAGGTTACAGATAATGTAACTTTGTGCTTCTACTTGCCTACTTATGAATATAAATAGAGCAGTGAGGAACAGTGGTATTCACATTTGCTTCTACTAATTCAGTCTGCAGAAATAGTTTGAAGATACAAAAAAAGTGGGACTATATAGTTGGGAGTCTATACTTGTGAGTGCACAGCAAGAAAATGAGTCTTGTAGGACAAAGACACTGAACTGTGATTTAGAAAAGCTAAGGAGTGCTTAGGTCTGCCTCTGAAGTGCTGTTTAGCCATAGGTCAGTCACAAATTTGCTGTTCATCAAACCTCCAAAATGGTTTTCTTTCTGTTTCTTTACCTTTTTAATGTTTCTTAGGTGTAGCCCAGGCTTTGATCTGACTAGCTCACTCATTTCCTCTGTCACTCAAAAAAACAGTGTCTCTATACATACCTGTTATAGTAAAGCTTTTAAGTTACTTTTGAAAGGGGTGATGGGGAGCAAATTAGTGTTAACAGATACAGAAAGAACCTATGCAAGACTACGAAAATTTAATGTCAGTGCTGGAAGACACTATGTGAAGCTGAAACTTCCGATTTATGCTACGGGCCAATGAGCACTGTAGGTTTTAGGTTGTGGAAACTGCTCATGAGATATTGTCATGGTTTAAACCAATCCACACAGGTCGTCCACTCACCCCCCCCCCCCCCCCCGACCCTCCCCACTCCCGGAGGGATGGGGAGGAGAATCAGGAGAATGTAACTCCCACGGGTTGAGATAAGAACAGCCCAGTAGCTAAGGTATAACACAAATCACTGCTGCTACCGCCAATGATAATATTGATAAGAGAAAATAACAAGAGAATACAATACCACTGCCGAACGAGTTCGACCCCCCCCGAAGAGAGAGCGTGTCCTTCCAGGTAACTCCCAGTTACCTCTCCGGGCGTGACGTGCTGTGGTATGGAATACCTCTTTGGCTAGTTTGGGTCAGGTGTCCTGTCTCTGCTTCCTCCTGGCCTCCCTCGTCCCCAGCAGAGCATGAGACTCACAGAGTCCTTGGCCAGAATAAACATTACTTAGCAACAATTAAAAACAATCGGTGTTATCAGCTCTCTGCCCAGGCTGGAAGTCAAAACACAGAGCTTGCACCAGTTACTAAGAAGGAGCAAAACAGCTCCTGGTAAACCCAGGACAGATATCTAAGAAAGCAAGATTTGCATTTCATTGCTTCCTTGGTTGGTACGTTGCACAGCTGAGTATTTTGAAAGATGTACAGTACATTTTTCAATATTCAGTTTAGCAGCAGTGACTCTCAAGGAATGGAGCTATGTATTTTTATTAATGTATAGCAATTAAATAATTTCCATTTACAAATTAATATGCTTTTTAAATCCATCTTTATGACCACAGAAAAATTTATACAGTGTGTATATATAGCAATTTCTCCTTCATATTGTGGTTTTAACCCAGCCGGCAACCCAGAACCATGCAGCCGCTTGCTCAGCCCCCCCTACCTTCCTCCCCCTGCTCCTGCAGGGATAGAGAGGAGAATCGAAAGAATGTAACTCTCACAGGTTGAGATAAGAACAGTAACTGAGGTATAACACAAAACTACTACTGCTACTACCAGTAATGATGGTGATAAGGGGAGTAACAAGGGAAGAGAATACAACCGCTCACCATCTGATGACCGATACCCAGCCGACCTGAGCAGTGATCTCATCCTTACGGGTAACTGCCCCCAGTTTATATACTGGGCGTGACGTGCTGTGGTATGGAATACCTCTTTGGTTAGTTTGGGTCAGGTGTCCTGTCTCTGCTTCCTCCTGGCTTCTTCTCCTCTCTGGCAGAACATGAGACTCAGAAAGTCCTTGGTCAGAGTAAACATTACTGAGCAGCAACTAAAAACATCGGTGTTATCAGCGCTGTTCCCAGGCTGAAAGTCAAAAATACAGCTCTGCACCAGCTACTAAGAAGGAGAAAAATGGCTGCTACTGCTGAACCCAGGACAATATTAATACTGACTCAGTCGCTGATGCTATTCAGGTTCCTGGTAGGACCGAAGAAGTCTTTGTGTTTGTAGTGTCCCAGTATGGGTGGATACATTCCAGGTTTTCTTGCTTTTCATCAAGCTTTCTCAGAAATATGCCTCTTGTGTTGAAGACTTTTTGCAAGTCTTGTATTTTTGCATCTTTTGTCTGTTCCATTTAGGTATATCTGTTAATTTTCTGCTTATTTTTGGAATAGAGTTTTAAAAAAAGGGAATGGTTTGTTGTCTTTTCTGAACATTACTAGTAGGTGTGTAATATTTCTAGCTGCCTTAAAGCAATTAAACATAGCCACATATATATATGCTGAAATAGCTGAATAATAAAAAGCAAAGCTTTAACAACACTGGTTAATGCAAAACTGTGTGGGGAAAACCATTTGCATTGCTGTTAAATGGGTGTGTTTAACATACAAATTCATTTAACTGACATATGATCTTGCCATATTTCTATAGTCTTTCATTCAGTATTCAAGAGCAATGCAAAAAATACAAGATGGGCTTTCAAAGTTGTGACATTTCTATAATGTTGTATTTTAAATATTAGCACATATTTAGTGTGGCTATGTGGTATGTAGATTTTTATCGCTTTATGATTTTTTAAAAATACAAATACATAATAATGTTTTAATTGTTTGGACAGTTAGTGTCTAGGTGCTAGAAGTTCTGGGGTCTTCCTGGGATCTGGGGTTCTGTCAGGGCAGAACCTGGCCCCATGACCCATCCCAGCACCAGCCAGGAGCAGGGCAGCCAGGGGCCACTGGGGCAGTCCCAGCTCAGAGCGTTAGACCTCTCCCTGGGGATGGGGACAGGCCAGATATGGACCTGGCAGAGGGGGACCCATGGCTGGGCAAGGTAGAGCTGTGAGGAGCTGGAGACCGGCTCTGTTGCAGCACTGCTGGGGCAGGGGCTGATGGTCCTAGGGGCCAGAAATGGGGTGCTGGGCTGTGGGGGGAGCTGCAGGGAGGGGTCAGGGAAAGTCAGGGCCAGTGGTGACCTAGGGACCCTCAGCCCTTATTTATATAGTTGTCAAGGAAAAGGGAAAAATCTACAAACACTACTATTCTAACTTTTAACTGGTAGTCTATAGTTCACAGAAGAAAAACCTCAGTGTATTTTTCTGGTTGATAACATTGTGATCTCATGAATTTATGA
The DNA here is from genome assembly GCF_037157495.1 of Lathamus discolor. Classification (NCBI taxonomy): domain Eukaryota; kingdom Metazoa; phylum Chordata; class Aves; order Psittaciformes; family Psittacidae; genus Lathamus; species Lathamus discolor. The sequence continues at coordinate 45,327,586 of NC_088884.1, read as the reverse complement.
AGTAATAGGATTCCACTACTTGCACTGGGCTGTGAGAGATACAACTATACCATGAAATGGGAAACCTCTTTATTTTACATGTATGAATGTCTCCTGCTTTGCAATTAATTTATTTTTGTGTATTTATTTGAAAATTTCAAATACATAATTTAGAAGGAATTTCCCAATTCCGTTTTTACCTTGACAGATTCAAAAGCTATGATTTTGCATGATGTAGCAACTGGTAGGGTCTTCTGTTCAGCCTACAGGCTTCAAATAGCTGGTAGAACAGCCCTCTTTTGAAGAAGCAGGACCCCTTCGGGATTGCAGATAGGTAAAAATCTTAGGAGTTTAAGAAAACTTAAATTCTGACACCCAGAGACTTAAAAATCCTTTGGCTGCCTTTTTAAATTCTGATGGCAGCAAGATGATGAGCGTAATTATATATGCCTGAGTGACAGAACCGTATAAATGAGTGTGATGAGTTACCAGTACACAATTAGGTGATAACTGAGGTTTCTTAAAGATGACAGTTCTCATTGAGATTTTAAAACAACAATACATCTCAACTAAAATGAGTCTTGAAATTCCTTCATATGGGCTATATATTAGTCATTAATATCCTAGTGAACTTGGTCACAGATGATCTTATCTAGTGGTTTAGAGCTTAATGATCTGGAGGTGTTCTTGTTATTATAACAGATACTTCATGTCATTACTTGACTGAAGGGATATAATGTAGTTAGGTTTATAAACCATGTAGGATTTTTACAGTCTTTGTCACATCAGGGGTTTAGACACTTCCTTTAATAAGGAAAAAGAAAATCATAAGAAAAAATACAATATATTGTCCCTATAGATGATGTTTAATGTGTACTTTTAACACTTTCAAATTACTGCCCTTCCTTTCTAAGCATTTTAGGTTGGTGGGATACCATCTTAATGAGACAGCCCTAATTATAAAAGTGTCACTTCTGGAAATGAATAAAAATTTTCATTAAGAGCTCAGTGATTATATTTGTGAAGATTGTCTAGCTAATTTAAGTTGCAAAGGTAGATGATGCTCCTAAGTGGTAATTTTATGTATTTTAATAGGTGTATAATTCTGAATAATTTCAAGGAGATTATTAAATTCTATGATACCATTAAAGATACTTTTAACACAATAGATTGTTCATTCCTGATTCATTGTCAGCTTCCAAATATAAATTGGAAAACAGGTATAGGTTAAATCGCTTGAGAGCTGGGTGATTAACCTAGTTAGCAGGCTCATACAGTCATTGCTGTTCCACATAGCAGCAGTCAGATGGGCATACATCAGTAGGGTGACTGTGTCCTGGTGGGACAGATTGCCCTCATTCTTTGGGGCATCTGCAGCATCCCACTTAGTTTCACTGACTAAGAAATGGCCCAGATCCTTGAAGGTATCTTTTGCCTGATTGCTTTTGATTCCTTAAAGAGGTTAAGCTACTAATGTACTGTTAAGCACAACCAGACATGTTAACTAAGCCTCCAGTCTTCCTTTGTGAGCCCTTTACCTCAACTGTTACATTCATTGGCTTCAGTTAAGTACTCCTCACTATGCCAGTAATCAGCTCAGAGTGGCTAGCAGCTGCAGTCTCTGCAGCCAGCAGCCTACCCTGCTGTAAATTCTTGGGAAACGGACCTTGATTCTCATCTAGTCATTGTCCGTTTTGGGGGGAAATTAAAACCCTGTAATTATGGTTCACTGCTTTAATGATAAAAAATACAAACCTGATATAAAATGTAGGTCTCTAGCATACCATATGTTATTTTTTACTGCCTATAGGCTGGCCGAACAAGTATAATTGCTGAGAATATATGTGTTTTTTGGCTTCTCAGGCTGCTTAAAACTGACGCTGAATTAAGTATGAGAGGTCATAGAAAGAGCACAGTACATTATGTTGGCTGTTCATGTCTAGGCAGAGTTATGCAAATATATATAACTTTGCATTCTGTCATCTTTCTCCTGAGTGAATTTATTTCAAAAGAAATAAATCTTTTAGTCTTTTCTAATCTGAAATAATAACTTGGCTGCTAGTCTAGGTCACTTGTTCTGTGACCAGCCACACTAAGGGAATGCAGTTACATGTGAAGTAAAGCCGACTTTTAGGAGTAGAATTATCTGAATTTGTCTTCCTGATTTTGTGGCCTTGTAGTAATAGTCACATGAAATGGAACAAACTAAAAAGAAAAAACAAAACACAAACAACAAAATCTATCTCATCATCAATTCTTTAGTAAATTTTCCTTCTCCCTAGAGGGTGAACTCAATATCCAGAGTATATAGGTGCTTCTTGTTATATATACATATACCGTTATCACAGAAACACTCTAAGTGGACTGTTACCATTGTAAACCTCTGACAAAGCAATATGTTTTTCCAAAAAGCTTTTGAAGTATAGACTTAGCCTTAGGAAAAATGTTAATTGAGGGTTAGAATCAGTTAGAATCTGAAATGATACTCTAAATTTATTAAACACCTTACCAGCTTCTGAAAGGCTGGATATGGTCATCAATCAGAAGAGAGGACAACAAAATTTTAAAATGCCATCTCTACTAATTTATTTTTTTCCAGACTACGTTGGGGAACTGAAGTCACTGGGTCAGATGCAGTAATATCCTGATGTAAAAGGTGTCAAAAATATTTTGTTGTTTTTATTTTTTTCTTTTCAAAATTGGTAGTTTATTAATAAGCTACATCCTATTTTCAAACCCATTGAGAGTATCTGCATTTTAGATGTTAAATAATATTTCAAACAGCAAAACATTATTTCTTGTCTAAATTAAGATTAACCTTAATCTGTAAAAACAGATACAGGGACAACATGTCTGCTTTCTGATGGACTCACTAGTCTCCTAGCCAGCATGACTTACTACTTGAGGTAAGGCTAATTTGGACATGAGGTAAGATTCTTTGAGTAGAGTCAGAGATGATCATTGCATCATTGGTGAGGTAGTAAGAAAAAATTGTCAAGGAATTTGGTAGATTTCTAATGTTTTGAAGTTAAGGAGCTTTTTTTTTTTTTTTTTTGAAAAGGAAGATTTCATATTTTTTCAAGTTTTTCTCAGTAAAAATATCCTTGCAGTGAAAAGCATATTGCTCCAAAATGGTGGGAAGGGAGGAGGAGGATGTAATAATATGAAGTTATGTCAAATGAAGCCGTAGACTGTCCATATAGGTAAGAAAGGCTTCTTGCAAGACAGTTTACTTAATAATGAAAGGATGGTAAATGACATGATACATTCTTAAATACTGAAAATAAAAATGTAAAACCTAAACTAAAAAGGGACATGTTTTGAAGGAACAAATGAAGTTTTCAACTGATGATGAAAGACGTAGTATGGTATGAAATAATGATATTAGAAACTCTAAATGTGGAAGGGATCTTGTGGTATGCTAGTGCTTGATAATGTTGCAAAAAATAAAACGTTACAGAAGTCAGATAGCCATAAAATTTAGAATGAATGCTGCATGGTCATGAAAAAAAAATAATGATTTTGTTTTGTATGAAGTTTGAATGGGGGGGGGGGGGTTAGCCTGCATGCGAATAAAAGTTTAGACAATCTGGAATGTAATGGAAAAAACTGATGTAATGCAAATAATTTTTTTGAAAAGAATTTCATATAAAATGGTGTAATAATAAAATGTAGCTAGTATCTTAGCAACTATGTGAGTGAATATCAGAATAGGCATGTTACTGTTTCTTTGATTGTTTATGATGATACATTGTGGGTAGGAAAATGAATCTGAACTTCTTTCCAAAAGGTTGCATTACATTTCTTCATCTGCATAAAATCATAAAAGTCTGAACTCTGAAGTTCTGCATAAAAAATTACGTGGATTTTTTGAAAAGTCTATGTAAGGCTTCTGTGAAAAGAAGGATTTTATGGAAGTCCACCAGTAATAATTCTTGGCACAAAATCAGACATTCAGTTGGTATGCTGTGAAGCGTAATGGCTATGAGAAAGGCCTCCAGGGGGAGGACAGTAAACTGGAAGGAAGTCAAACTGATACTTAAAGGCACAACTTAAAGCATTACAAAACAAAAATAAAAATCTAATAAGCAAAATGTTTCCTTTGTGGATCAGTGGTTCCTCTGTTGTTGCTTTGTAACCAGTTTAGTTTCAGGGCCCTGTATGTTTTAATGTGTTATAATGGTACTCTACATGGAAAAGTTTCCCTATTCTGTGCCTTTTGTTTCTCTGTTATAAATTATATATTAGTATTAATAAGATAAAGCTTTTCTCTTTAGAGCATATTTTTACCATGGTATGGGAACAGGGAGGCAGTAGAGTCTGCCTCACTCACAAACCCTTCTCCTGCCATCCTGCTTTACTTCACATGTGCTTAAAGCAAATCCCATGGGCTTTGGTATAAATAGAAACAGCAGCTTCATGAAGTGTTCAGACTTATGTTGTTTGTTTATGAAATGAGAACATGACTTATTCCAGAGATGCAAAATTGCCTAGTTTAGAAGGAAGTATTTTCACAATTTAAGTAATTTTGATAGTTCAGTCAGTTATTTTAGAAATTTTATATTATTATATTGGATTTTTGTGGAAGTAAAGTTTCTGATTTGATATATTTTACTCATTTTAAAAGTGAATGCAAAGTATCTGACGATGGAGAAATGAGCAGAAGGATATTTGACATTACTGATTTGTATCTCAGCCTCATTGTGCGTTTTTCTTCCTCAGGTTGTTGATTTATTGTTTTCAACCCACATTAACAGCTGTGTGACACAGTTACCTCCAGGTCCCTTTAAATTATAGATATCTGAATGTTCAATTAAAAAAGAAAAAAAAAGTGCTTCTGGCACATAATATACAGATATGCTCTAGTGCGGATAAAAATTTTGATATGTTTTGGTTTGGGAGAAGGTTCTTTGCATAAGAGAAGCATTATATGTGAATGTCATGAAGTATTAATTAACTAATATTAATTTAAAAGTGTCTGGTGATGGAATGAAAAACCAGTGTTAGAAACCGATCTGGAATGAAATCAAAGGTATTTTTTTCTTTTATTTTTTACTTATTTGTAGAAAATAGACTTGCATCCAAGAAACACTTGATTTGCGTGTTCTTGAAAGGTGAAGGAGCATGGGGCTGGCTAGCTACACCTGAGTGATGTCATAAAGGGAGTCAGTAGCCAACTGGCAAGCAGAAAACAAGGCCTGCAGGAAGAAGTTTGGTGGGCTAGCTGGTTGCAGACTGCTGCCTTGTGTCAGGAAGCAAGTTGGCCTAGCTTAAGTTACTACTTTGGAAAGAGCCTGTTATCAGATGGTTTCCACTGCCAAAAGGATGTTTTTTACCCTCAGTCTACTTACAGGTAAAGGAGCTTCAAAGTGGGATCCTGCAGCACCTGAGTAATTTTTTCTTGAAGAAGTTACTTGAGAATAGCAGAAGGAATAAGAGGGAGTGGTAGAAAAATAGTTATAGCTGCTCTCATCTTGGTTGTAGAGCAGACTTGTGCTTACCTGCTGGCTCCTGTGGGACTAGTTACTGAAGTCTGAGTAATGGTTTGTTGCCATGAAAGCAGAAAGATGTTGCTGGAGATCTGTTGTGTTCCTTGTGAACTACTGGATAATGAAGTAGTGAAATGGTGTCCTGTTGTACCATTGTCACGCTTCTACCTTAACAGTTAACGCCTGAGACTTTTTTTCCTCAGTACTTCCCTGGATTAATGCTCTTTGCTTCATCTCTCATTTGCTTTCTTGGGTCAGCACTGATGTTTTTATTAGCTCGGGTTAATTTAACAGTGCTTCATGCTGATTTAACTATAGCTACTCTAATTTTTTAATAAAATTTCTTAAGCATGATTTTTCAGGTATAAATTTACAACAGTATATTTTAAAGTCTCCTGGTTTTATTTTGATCTTCCTTACTGTAAAACCCAAAAGAATCTGTACCTGTATTCTGTCACTTATAAGTGACATTCTAACTTGTGGAGAGAATTTCTTATTTCCTTCCCTGGGGATGGCAAATACCCATAACTAAAATTCAACTCCCCTTTTGCATGATTTATTGATGATACTGATAAATTGCCTTTCTTTATATTAAGCTTGTGATTAAAAATCTTGATGAAGTGTTGCTTCTGTTCAGAATCGCCAGACAAAACAGCTTCTGTAGAGCTACCTCACTCCACTGTGTTGGTCTAAACCATGTTTTATTCTGATACCAGGCTATGTGCTAATGAGGGTGAATTTGGAAATATAATGCTTTCTGGACATAATATGGTGGGTTTTTTGTGCCTTATTTTTGTCAGTCAGTGATAACTGTTTCATACTAATGGTCTGTAGAAATACATGCATTTTTTATAATACCATCTCTTAATATTTCAAATTAGTATTAATGTTTAATATAAAAGGAAGAAGTTACAGCCTTGTAACTTCGTATGTTTATGCTACCATAGAACTTCTGAAAAGAATGAAGTATTTGGGGTTTTGCTTACTGATGCATAGTTTCAAGTGCTTTTCTAGAAAAACATTTGCACAATTTTCAGTATCTAGTTCCCTGAAATAATTCAATGAACACTCAAATGTCCTTGTTGAGCTGATGCAGGTTCTACAGTTTTGTACTGTATTTGAATGTATGCCATGCCCTCTGAAGTAGTTTATTGTATCATTTATACTAGTTTATTATCATCATCAAGTTATACATCCTGAAATAGCTTTATTACAGTAAGATGTTTACATAAAGTAAACTGCTTTGGATGATGTTATAGGATGATGAATGTAGAAGGAAGATGGAAGGGAGAGAAATATTGTGTTTTGAGCCTCTGTTTATGTTAAGATCGGTGTAGATTATTGTCAGAACTTATCCTTACAGGAATCTAATATTAAAGGAAATGTTAGGGGATGCAAATTCTGTTTTTTTGGTTTTTTTTTTATTGAAGGTGTTCTGTGATTTGTATTTTGACAATATCATGCATGTTGCTACTGAAAGTAGTAGGTTGATGCACACCTAATATCTTGTTATGGAAACAGAACTTCAAAAATAGAAAGGAAGAGAAACACAAACTGAATTGTGGATTTGTAACAATGCTACTTAATATGTAAGATTCCAATGGAAATAACCTAATTAAATGTTGAAGAGAGATCTTGGATTTGGCAACAATTTTCTTGTTCTTCATCCTTGTGATAAGTAGTGATTCCAAGAGTTCTGTCTTTAGGACACAGATTAATTTTCTTAAGGATTTTTTTTTTTTCTGTTTTGCCATGTAAAACTAGGCAGTTGAAGATGTTTCTGTGACTTGCATCAGAGTCTAGAGTCCTGATAATGAAGCTTTCTCTCAGTGTATCACAATTGCTGTCTTCTTGAAATATAGCACTTAAAACGTCATTAGGGCTAGGCAGTATTCTACAGATGTGTTATCAAGAGGTCAGAAAATGAAACGAAAAAGCCTTTGTGAGTACATGCCTATATATTTTGGGTGTTTGCTTTTTTGCTTAGCTTCGTATTAGTAGATGAGGCAATTCTGAAAAAACTTTTGATTTACCTTTGTGATTGTTTTACACTTAGAAATCTCAGTGATGTCAGATATTTTCTTAAGTAAATCAGCCTGTGCTTTTACCTCCAAACCTCCATTAAAACATGAAAATTTAAAGAATCAAATAGTATCCTGCTGGTTGCAGTGAATGGGTAGGAAAATATCATGTTTGATTTTTATTGAAGCAGACAGCGTTCTGCTAAAGAGGACCATCTCCAAGAAATTTTTCCCCTGGGGGGATGGGGTGGTAGGAAAAGAACAGGAGAGTAGCAGGTTTTAGACTTGGCAGCTAAATGAAGTTTTGTTTTTTCCCTCTATGTTTTAATGTGCGGATTAGGTGCATTTGCACAACTGTGGATGGTGTCTGTCCTGCGTTATAGGGGGAATGCAAATTGTTTATCTCAGTGGCGAACCTATTCATTCTTTCCCTGTTGTGTATTGCCTTAAAGCAATGAGATGGTTGGTTTGTCTAAACTATTCTTGTTCTAATAATCCAGAAAACTTATAAGGGGAAGAACTTGAACCATTTTGTCTCCAGCTGTCTGCCTTTCTTACTTTAACAAGATAATTAAAAAAAAAAACATAAACCCTTACTAAGCTTAAAGGTATGATAATTTGTTCTTCAGCTCAGCAAGGTACCTTTTCTAGCATATTAGGTTTTTTAGATACCAGTGAACTGAAGACACTTGAGTGTTCAATATCAGAATCAGTAGCGTTTTACCTGAGGCTTTTTACAAGTCTGGAATCCTTCTTCAACAGGGTTCATGTATCTTTGCGTATGTTACCTGTATGCACAGGAATATCTTAAATTCTGGACCTGATCAGAATTACTGTGGATATAGCTATTCAGCTACGAACATGTAATTACAGCCTGGTTTTGTCTGCCTTTTTCACTTGGATCAGGAAATGTACACTGTGTTCTTTCTCAAACCTACCAGTATTTTAGTCATCTGCTTATTCCTATGAGCACAACAGTCCTCTTTCCATAAGCTGCAGAGAAGAAAAATGGTCAGCAAGCTGTGCTGTATACTCCCTGGCTCTAAACATTAAATTAGAACCTCAGACTAGTAAAATCAAATTGAATGGGCCATTCTTATTATGACAGTTTGGCCTGAACTTAAAAAGACCTCAACATTTTTTAGTATTTGAAATAGAAAACATATCCTTGGCTATTTAAATTACTAAACCGACTGGCTAAATATAGAATATAGAACCATAGAATAATTCAAGTTAGAAAGATCATTAAGTCCAGCCATTAACCCAACACTGCAAAGTCCATCACTAAACCAGGTCCCTCGGTGTCACATCTACATATCTTTTAAATACCTTCAGAGATGGTGACTTAACTATGTCGCTGGAGAGCCTGTTCAGTGCTTCACAGCCCTTTTGGTGAAGAAATTGTTCCTCATATCCTGTCTAAACCTCCCCTAGTGCAACTTGAGGCCATTTCCTCTTGTCCTATCACTTGGGAGATTACCTGGGAGAAGAGAATGAACCCCACCTTGCTACAGCCTCCTTTCAGGTAATTGTTGAGAGTGGTGAGGTCTCACCTGAGCCTTCTCTTCTCCAAACTGAACAGCCCTGGTTCCCTCAGTGCTCCTCATAAGACTTGTGCTCTAGACCCTTTACCAGCTTAGTTACCATTCTTTGGACATGCTCCAGCACCTCAATGTTTTTCTTGTAGAGGGGGGTCCAAAACTGAACACAGTGTGTGAGGTGCCGCCTTGCTAGTTTACTTTATTAAAGATAGAGTGGATGGCAGTATGTGTTGCTAAGATTGCCTGATAGTTTTGACTCCCTTAAAGTAGGTTTTAAGTACTGGAATGCAGTTTAATTTTATTTCCTTAACACTGAAGTTGTTCTGATTATCATTCTGTTTGGCATACAATATAAAGTGTCCTATTTCCCCTCTTCCTACACATTTAAACTAACACTTGGTTTTTATTATACTTTAGAAGCACTAGGTCTAACTTTCAATAATGAAACATATATTATGATGGCCAGAACTTGTCTAAAAGGATGACACAGAAGTGCAAGTTTGGTGTTTTTTCTTCCCTAAAGCAGCTGAGGTTTTTATAAGAAAAGAATTCTAGCTTCCTTGCAACACTGAAGTGACAGAAATTACAGCATGGTTCTTCTGTTACTTTTTGAAATTAATGCATTTTGGAATAGTACCTGCATAGATTCTAAAGTCCTGTAGAAGGTAAACATGAAATATTTCATTGTATGCAAGTTACGTTATGCTGGCTGGAAGCAAAAAGTTGCATAGGAGATGTTCTGCGATATGCAAGTTCATAATACACAATGCTGAGCACTTTCCAACAGGTGCATGAGTTCCCGCACTTCTTAGTAGGTTCTTTAATACATTCCGAGTGTGTCACAAGTTATTATTCATGTTGCCCTTTTCAGCATTTCTTTCTGCCCCTGACACTTTTTATCCTGGAGGTGCAATGACCTTTGAAATCAAATTTTTTATGTAAAACTTTTGAAGTGTAATGTACACTGACATATAGGAAAACAGATCATGAATGCCTAAGAGACTCAGGACACCTGTTGTCATCTTACTTAAAAGTCTTGCAAAAGGGATATAAATGATAAATGTATGCTATGTGTATGAAAATCATACACATCATTACTCTCCCCCTGTTAGGATTTATATGCCCATCTTGTCCAGTTTGGTGACATGGCAGAGAAGGTTATAACAGGATTCTATGTGTAAAAGTCAAAACAGGATGAACCACAAATGGAAATACTATGTAGATGTATTTAGACTCAAAGCAGCTAAACAACTAATAAAGATAAGTAATTGTGAGTATGTCTCCTCAAACTGAAAGAAGACAATGTGTTTTAACCAGAATAATAGTGTTAGTACAGTGCTAATAGACTATCAGGCAGATCTTAGAAATTCAGTCTTATGGAAACAGGGGGGTGGTGGTGAGAAAAGGTCATATAGTGCAATGCCTCTCACTCTTCACTATTCGAACTTGATTAATTTGATCAAGAACTTTTTCATGATTCGTTATAGTACTTATCTTCTGGTGAATGAGTAACAGATTTTGAAGGTGACAGGCTCTCTCAATATTTGTAATGCCATTGGGAGAAGGTCTGACCCAATAGTCCATTCCAGTCTAGTCATGCTAACTCTAAAGTAGTATGTGGGTCCTTTTGGTGTAAGGGTGTATATTAACAGTGAAGGGGAAGAATGAACAATGAAGCTTCATGGCTGCTGTAAGACAAAAAACAGGGCAAACTGCACTGCAGATGAAGTAATTAATGCAGCTATGTCATATGCTGGCTTTGCATTTTTCTCCCCTTACCCCTCCTTGACTATAAATTGCATTAACAAACCCAGAAGCGAAGATCTAAGTCGCCTGTATGCTTCCTGGATCACAGGTAGGAAGGAATTCAGTTTGATCCAGTGTTCTGCCTTCTATATAGGATGTGGGGGATGTTCATATTCATTTGAGAGCAATATGTACAGCTCCACTGCTTGTGGAGATTTTGATTCTGCCAGCATGGATTTTTTTAAAAATAGCTGCCCCCCCTCTGCAGTTGCACACTACAGTTATGCAGAAATTCTTGATCTACATCTTATTTCTCAAGGAGTGTGTTTAATTAAGACTTGGAAACTGCGTCAATCTCTTTTATCCCTATCAATGCTTGACAGATACAGAATTTTATCAGATGTGACTCTTCTTTTTTTTTCCCCTCCTCCCTAATTCAGTTGTTCTATAGCTTATGTTAGAAAAAGTATAAAACAAGATTTCATAAAGAAAGGAAATAGGCTGGAACTTTTGTGTATACAGTAAAGATTTGCTAAGCAATGGGAAATACTTAAGATATTTCCTAGCTATGATACGTTTGAGATTTTGGGGCTTGTTATTGTGGGTTTTCTTGTGGTTTTTTGGTTGGTTGGTTGGTTTTGGTTTGTTTTGTTTGTTGTTGTTGTTTTTCCCATAGAAATGGCTACATACTCTCACTTCATGCCTTTCTTCTGTAATTCTAAATTTTACTTGTCAATTAAAACTTGCTGGCTCAGTTACCATCAGCCTTAACTGCTTCACTCTCTTACCCTTCTTTCTCATCTTTTCTGGTGGGTGAATGACACATGGTGGGTTAAGAGTTCTGAATAGCTCTTTTTTCACTCTCCAAGATAGTTTCTTTCCAGTTGATCTGTTATAACATTTATTCCTTAATCATGGTGGCTGGGAAATGGGATGTGAGTTGGGAATTGGGAAGAGTGTATATCCTTCTTCCCTTCTGCTCCCCATTTAAGAATTCGCATTAAGAATCTGCTCGTCATTTGAAATGAACTTTCTTAATTAGATAGTTTCACTCTTAAATGAAAATTAACTTGCTTAGTTTTGCTTAGTTTGCATGGTTCTTCTGCACTTGTAATTTTCTGAAAATAACAATTTTTTATTGTCTAGAGTTAATAATTGCTGAATAATTATGATAGATATTTCTTCTGCGAGCTTCATATAAAAGATGAACATGTGAGTTTGGGAATTACTTCATTTAAAACACAGACAATTTCAGGAGTGCTCTTCTGCTCCAAAAGCTATTTGAATCTTTCTTCTCTGCTTCTACTTATTGTGTGATTTTAAAAAAAAATTGCCTTAGGACCCTCTCATCCCACTAAGAAGAGGAAGGCACTAAAGCAAAGGCAAGCCATGTCAAATGCCACACAAATGGAAATGTATCAGTAGATAATGCTTAGATAATGCTATCCTGTCAGTTCATTTTTGTGGTATGAGGACTTTATGTGACAATGTTCATCACTGATGAATGCTGAAATACAGAAAATTTGAGTTAGGGCAGTGAAGAGAAAGAAGGAGGCTCAGACTATATCTGTCCTTGTTCATTAATATTATTCATAAGCCTAGCTGAGTTTCTTCCTTGGAAAATGTTTCATAATGTCACTTTCTTAAAATGTGTCTATGTGAGTTGAATGTTTATTGTATTTCTTGGTCTGTAATTGACATTTTCTGGTACATCAGTTTTGCGGATAAATCAGCCTCTTCTACTTAGCCAGGAAAATGCATTGACTGCATAATATTTATCACACTGTAAGAACATATGGATGTTATTGTCAGTTTTTCCTGACCATATGCTTGGACTTGAACAGGCCGATGTAATTCCTGTCTTCTTAATGTGTTAAACATGAAAGTTTTAATGTAGAGTAGACTACAAATTAGGCAGGGAAAATTCTGAGGATTTTTTTAAAGCCACCTTAAACACAGAAAGATTTTTGAAGTCACGTAGCCTCATCTCATGTACACAACTTGTAGGGGGCAGCAGTTGGAGTGGCTGCCTCATTCTGATTTTCTGTGTGTGCCTGCTTACATTAAAATAAAAAATAGCCCATTACTGAGAGACTGTTCAGGAAGATTTTGGTCTTTAAGATATTGTGGATGTTAGTCTGATCCCTAGTCACAGCTGCAACATTGCAGTGTGTCGCCTGTGCCTATTTTATCACCAGTAATACACCTGGAAGTGGTTTTATATATTCATCCTTTACTGTGATGAGCCATTCAGCATTATAAATTGTTATATTTCATAGGAGAATAGAATGGCAACTTTGTCAGTTATTGGTTCCACTATGACTTAGTACTTTGTGTGTACTGCTGTGTTCCCCCACTAATAAATGAAAAGGATTTGCTTTCGTACTTAGATCATAACATTTGAAGGTGAGTTGTATTTACTTCAGTATAAAATTATGTCTTTATTTTCTTATCTTGCATCTGTTTCACTTTTTAAAATCCTGTCGCAAATCAAAACATCTATGAAATCGGTGATTTTGCTTTTCTGTAGAATTCAATAGTTGATTTTTGAACAGTAAAAATTTGGGTTCTATGTCCTGTGACAACCTGTTGTTTGATTTCTAGCAATCATTTTGAACTTGGTATCGAAAATTGTGGAGCAGTTGAGGAAGAAAGGACCCTGGATGACCATCTAGTCCGATTGCCCTGCTCAAAGCAGAATCAGCTAGAGCAGATTACTCAGGATCATGTCCAGTTGAGTTTTGAGTATCTACAGGGACAGAGAACCTCAACACCTCTCCCCAAACTGCTCCAGTGTTTGATTATCATTACAGTATTATATTTTTTTCCTTGAATGTAAACAGAATTTTTTGTTTTCCACTTTGTGCCCATTGCCTCTTGTCTGTTCACAGTGCATCACTGAGAAGAGTTTGGTTCCATCTTCTTTTTGCACTCCCCTTCAGTATTTATACACATTGGTAAGATCCCTCCTGAGCCTTCTTTTCTCAAGACTAAACAATCACTTTGAACTCTAAACAACTGAGATGGTACTGTTCATGTGTGTACCTTTGAATTTGTGGGAAAATAACAGTTTCAGTGAAGACACAATATTTTCATCTATTTGGCAATTTTCTATTTGGCATTGTGCCTGTATATTGTGGCTGATGTTTGCACAGCTGTTAGCAATTGCTCACAAAGAGACTTGCAGTAGGGAATCCAGCTCATAATATTAGATACAGAAGACTTCATTTTTTTAAAATCTACAGATCTTCAATCCAAAAAGATAAAAAGAAACTCTCTTTAAAGAATTTAAAAACCCATCCTCAGTAATGTTAGCTCGTTGTGTTCTATGAAGATTTTAAAAAACACATTAATGTTCACTGTGAAATTTAGGGCCACTACTCATCTCTGCTAGATGCTTTGCAGTAAACAAGGAGACGATGTCTACACCAAAGATGTGCTGTTAAGATTGGAGAGTGGATAGAGGTAACAAGTGGAACTTTAACTTCTCAGTGTTGATAGTCAGAAGACAATATTGATCACAAAGGTAATCCAGGTGTGCCCACATCAACCCTTGCACAAGTTTTTATTAGTACTGCAACAAAACAATTTTATTAGTAGATTCGAAGGGAAATAGGAAAATAGCAGGAATTTGTGGGAATTGCTTTCAAAAATAAGAAACAGTTTCAGATGAAACTCAAAGACGTAGACTATAGAATGTCACAAGTAAGCAGCGTTTTGTGTTGTCCTCATACAACTGTAGTTAGGAATTCAAGTAGCTATCTTACTAATACTATAGTTTGAGAGTGAGAGAAGTCAAGAAACATCATTCCTTTTGGAAGATGAATGCATCATGAATCAAGGAAGTAGTTTTGGAACTTAGGTACACAAGAGAAATAATGTTCTGTGCTTCTTGGTGTCTTTCTCGTGGACACTTAGAACAGGAAAGTGAATTTGAACATACGAAATTCTTTCCCAACATGGAGCTCAGAAGCAAATCTAGAACTAAGTTACAATTGAGCTCCTAGTTCTGCACACTGATGGAAATGGTTGGTTATATCTCAGATTACAGCTCAAACTAAAAATACAGTGCAAGGACAAACCATAAGTTTTTCTTTTTTTTTTTTCACTTATTGATGTCAATATTCATTTACATAAAAAAGGGAGAATTTGCGTTCACATACCAGTTTCTAATATTATTGTATGGTTGTGAGACAGAAATGACTAAACAGAGCAACAAAGAGAATTAAACATTAAAGGCTGGTGGGTGTTCTGTTTCTGTAAACACTTCTGTATTCAGAATTAAATAACATGTGGTCTTCAAAACCAGCTATACTAACTTCTGGGCCAGGTAGTGATGAAACTTACTGAGATTTAGATGTTACAATTTAATACAAAGTTCCATTGAATCCCATATGTAATGGTCTGCTTTAGAGCCTCATCCAAGACCTCTTTTGAGCAACCCACCACATTTGTGAGATGTCCTGGCAAGAGCAGCCAGATTGAATGAACATAGATTCCAGTCTACTGGAGAACATTGTGATTAGCATTTCTGCAATTTGGCCATAGATGTGAATTAAGCCCGTACAATCTTTCTGTTATTTTTAGTGGCATATTTATCTTTGCTCTGTCCTTTAGAGATGTAAAAAGCTTTTAACCATAGAGTGTGCTCAGTGGAATATTCTTTTGCGTTAGCAACTTTAGCACTGATGTCTGGAAAAACATTGGAAGAGGGAAAGATGGAGTTGCAAACTCTTGTACTTCAGCTCTGGATGGCCCTGCTACTTAGGGGAGCTTAGTATTTCCTGCTGTAACTTAGATGTGCCTAAAGCCATTGTGGGCGTTGGAGCAGCACAAACTTAAGAAAGTGATACAGCCTTGACTCTCACCTCCCTCAGACCTCTCAGAAACTGTCATAATACCATACAGTGAGATTGCCTTGTATTTCTGGAGCCCGTACAGGCACCAGCTGACCTCAGTAATAGCTAGTGGTGCTTATGACACAGACCTGAGTCTGGGAAGCAGAGGCTCTAGACTTGTTTTCACTGTCCGTCCTCATCACTTAATACCTTAATCTCTTCAAATGCTGTTGAATAGAAGCACACATTTATTAACTAAACTTCTTATTTCTGCTGATGTATCTGTAAGCTATATTAATTTGAATAAAAGAAGACAGGCCACACACAAATTAATGGGAACTTCTTCATCTACGCTCCATTGTGCAGAGGAAAGTTCAGAATTGTATGGGGCAGACATAAAAGTGTCAAAAAACAAACAATTATCAGATTAATTTGTTTTCCTTACAACAAACAAAACCAACCAAACAAAAAAGAACAACGAAAAAAATCTCAAATTAACTTCAAGTTTAATTTGGAGTGTAATTAATTAATGTGAATTATTACTCATCTGCATGTTGTACTCTTTTCCTGATTTCTTTGTCTTTTTACGTTAATCAGAAAAGATTGCCTCCAGTTTTACTTGTCCAAAAATGAGAATAATAAAAATTGAATAGGGACAGTGTGCTGAAATGCCTCAGCATAGATGTTCATGACCACTGAAAAAGAAAGGACATTATATTAAGAAGGCAAACAGCCATGAGTAATTAAACAAAGCTCTCCATGTATATTGGGACTTAAGCAGGGTAAGAGAGAGAAAAAAGGAATCATTAGCAAATGAACAGCTGGCAGAAACACATGTTTATTTTTTATGTCTCTAATGAGATATACAGCTTTCTTCTCTTACTGGAAAATTTAAATTGATACTGTCATTTGTAATAAAAACAGTTCATGTAGCTTGACTTCATTTGATATATATACAGGAAGACAGTAAATTCTCTGCAGTTCTTCGGGATAGTAATGTCTGTTAATAAAAATAAGCACATATTAAGAGCCACATAATGACAGTTACGTATCGTATCTTGTAGATACCGTTTTTAAATGAAAATTCAGAATAAGCATGCTGTTATCCCTGTCTGAAGAAAAATGCTGTAAAATGATTTTCTCACAGCTTAGTGATTAATCCTTAACCAATCCCACTTTAGTTATAACCCTTCCTTGAAACAAAACGACAAAATATGCTGAGTCTGCGATTTTACTTAATTTCTCAAGATCAGTGAGCTTATTTTTTGTAAATGGTCATGAGCAGAGTTTCTGTATTGATCATTGAACTGAAGTGAAGGAATAGAGGAATTAAGTCCTGAGAGTATAGTAAGCTTAGGGACCTTAGAAGACAAGTGACTTTTAAGTCCTGGGCAGTGTTTCACTGAGGCACTAGAATAACATGAAGGAAATATGCTATAAAGCTCAGAAACGATAAGTGATCTCATCATTACTGAGTTGAAGAATAAACTGTAAAGTACATCAGGTAATTTACTGTTTAAAAGCAAAGGTAATATTTTTTAGAAAAGTTGTCTTCTTTTGAATATATGCTTATGTTTACTTTCTGTCACATAAAATGTCTTTTTCCACCAGCAAATATAGTTTTTCTCTGTAAATAGAAGCTACATGCAAGAAGGTAGATGAGTAGATATGTAAGACTTGAGCTTATTTTCATGAAAGAAACAATATGATCCTAAACTGTTAAGATTCTTACTCCTATTTGTGCTATTAAAAAAAATTGGATTGAGAAGTGATCAGTCTTTGCAAAGCGTCATCTCTGTGAAAGGAATAGAACCAGTCTAATCTATTGTGATCACGCTTGAAGCACAGTCAGGTGTACTGTCTCCCTTTTGCTCTGCCCATTACCATGTTTACATACCTGCAAAGGGGAACAGGAATACTCAGCTATGCAAAGTCACATAAAATCAGACTCAATTGGGCTAGTTGGTTTCAAATAGAAAGGTTTTAATTCCTTCTGCAAGCTTTGTTTTTGCAAGGGTTAATCTTTTGTTCTTTCTTTTGTATGTTTGTGTTCTCATTTTTTACATACTGAATGCCAGATTCCTATCATATATATTTTGATGAGACAAGTCAAACAGGAAGTCCTGTCTGAGAGGCAGTTTGGAGTAAAGTACTACTTAAAGATGAGGTTAAAAAATGCCCTTCCTGCCTTTGAGGGGACCTGGGCATTAGTCTCTTTACAAAGATAGTGCTATTTTTCTGCCATATTAAAGCAAAGATATGAAACCCTTCAAGACAACTGGATGTATCTTGGCAGATTTTTCTGCAGGGTTATAAATGCCGCTGCTTCCTATTGGTGATATTTGAAACTGGGGATGATAACTATCAAACTAGCAAAGATTAACTAACTTTTGGCTCTTCTGAGGCTTTTGGTTTTTAACTGCATGTACTCCAATACAAACTAGTTAATATGAGTTGGTTTATTTTATTTATGGGAAGCAAGATAGGAATCCTTTCTGCCCTGTTCTGTTCAAAATGTTTCTGAAGGGTTTTTTCAGCGCATACATTCAAAGCAAAACATTTTGGTGAATTGTGCAAGTATGGGTAATTTCTCACAAAGTTATAGAAATGGGAGTGGGTGAAAGAGTGTTAGAGACAGCTGAATATTGTTTGTCAAAGACATTCTTTAACAAATTATTTGTTATTGGATAATTTGAAACTCACATTTGACTATTTCTGTAGATCGTGGGAGGGTGCTCTCAAATTTAGTGAATAAGAATTCTGTAAATTAAATGCTTTGTGTCATTTTTTAATTTTGTTTCTCCTCTGCTCCTTAGTTTCTTTTTTTTTTCCCCTTTTTAAAAAAAAAAAAAAAAGAAGCAAGCTTTACATCGTTGTATGCTAGGAGCCACCAGGGCTCATCTGGAATGCATAAAGCCACAAATGCTTTGTATTTCCATACCATGTTGTGAGTGAAGACTAAAAAGGACTGTTTTTTGCAGTGGGAATCATTTAGTTATTTGGATTTTTAAAGCAGAAGAAAGGGACAGGTTAAATGATCTTTCCAAAGACACATAAGTGTAGTGTGACCTAGATCCATGAACTAATTATTGCTTTAAAAAGGTGTCTTAATGAAAGGCGGAGTTTTTTCAAATGTAACCTATAGTTTCAAATTCTTGTTGCTTTCTGGCTAAGGTAAGCACTGTGTTGATGACTCTGATTTCAGATGTTGTACAATGCAAACATAGATTATTCACAACTGCTTTCATATAATATGAATGAAAAGTAAATAGGCTAAGATGGGATGCATATTAATCACTGAAAATTACTGTCCCTGTAAGTGAAGACTTTACAAAGAGTGCTTCTGTGCTACAGTCTCTTTTTTATCTGTGCCCTTGATCTTTCCAAGTTGCTTTGTGACTGTGACCCTGACAGTCTGCTGCTGTGCAGAATGTTTGTCATATTTTGGATGATTTATTTAGTTTTTCTCCTGAAGAAAGTAACTTTGGGCTCTTGTGGAAATTTCTCCTGGTTGATTGGACAGGCCTTTATTGGAAAAGGCTGACTTCCTCTTTTCCCTGGCACCTCTTCACCAAGCCGACTCTTAGTCATGTGTAGTTAGAACGTGCCAGGAGCTGCAGGCGAAAGAGCCTGTGTAGCTTCCCTGCTGTGTCAGCACTCAGGTGGATCCTTTGGGAGAAGCACCAGGTGCTCAGCTTTCCTTCCTGGCGCTTACTTACCAGGAGCTTCTTTTTCCTTCTCAAAGCAGGTCTGGTCATAGCTTGGCAGTTTCTTCATTGAAAGACGAAGAGTATCATCTTCAACAGTTCAGATCTGTTGGGGAAATTGGCAACTCCTAAAACTGGGCTTTGAGAGCTGGACATAAGTCTGTTAAATCCAGCAAATATAGTAGTTTGAGATTTCAGTGGATTGTGTGAAACATCTGGAATGAGTGCTGTTATGGCATAAGCCAGCTGTGGGTTACCAATTTACTGTATATAGGTATGTCTCTTTCCAATCTTTTGCTGTCAGCAGCTGTTCCTGAGATGGAGTGAGCCACTGTCTAGTGGTACCCAGGGCAGGATCTACTGGGTTTCCACCACAAATTAGGCAGGACCTCCAGGCAGTGATTTGCACCTTTCCTTCGTCTACCACCATGGGGTGGAAGGGTATTATTCTTGTCATATAGGTGGAGAGGTTCCTTCTAAAGGCCAATTTCTCTTCCTAACAGCCTAGGTAGGTGAAATTTGTGGCTGTGCCAAAACTGCATTGCTTTCTTTTAATTGAAGACATGCCAAGACAGAATGCTTAAGGGTAGGATTTCATTGTAGCTAATGTTATGGTTTTGTTTTCAGACTGAGATCAATTTCTGTTTGAAGTTGTGCTTCCAGTGATTTTTGGTAACATGAAATGTTTAGGCTACTCTGAAAACCATGCTATGTTTTGTTCCAAATAAATATTATTTGCTAATTGGTCATAACTGATAAATACATATAAATACACGTTATTTGGAGACATTACTTAGCACACAATTAGGGATTTTATATTGCTGTATTTTTCTTGGAAATTCGTGCCTTATTGAACACATTATTTCAGGATGTAGCTGCCCTGTGCCTGTATACTATTTGAGTTCAGCAAAATATACCTGCAATAGTGTTATTGTAACTTAGAAATATTATTACTACTAAAAGTATTTCTATTAGTACTATTACTATTAGTATTTCCAATACTTTTACTATTAGTATTACTAATGCTGTTAGAAATACAAATAGTATTTCTATTAGTACTATTACTACTAAGACACTGTTATTTTCACTGTATTACTTTGGTATGTCGTGTTTAGTTTTAGCATGAGACATTCATTGCTTATATTTCTTCAGACACAAATAAAAAAATGCACTTTTAAAAGAACTGTAATTTTATTTTCTGTTTTACTAGATTATACTACATGGATTGATCTACTATATTATATTTTAATGACAAGAAGTCTGGGATTTATTTTGGTGGTCTGCCTACATTCATTTTGCTTTCAAATTAGATAGGAAAATTAACTATTGGTTTGAATGCATGACTTTAACAGCATTGTCACAACAATCAATCCATTGCCATTAGAACAATCAATCCATTATCAATCCATTCCAGCCATAATCCAGTTTGATTTTTGTACACACTGGTATTTATTTTAAATCTGTAATTATTTTTTCAATTCTACTTTTTGCTTTTATGTATCTTACCTTGTTTCCTTCTTTTCAGTATTTTAGCATTCTTCCACCAGCTTGCTTTAGAACGATGCACGTAAAAGTACCAACTTTCATAGCTGCTGTAGAAGCTTGGTTTACATGTATATGTGCAAGATACCTCTAAAGTCCATAGTCTTTACCTCAGTACTTATGTAGAAGGCCTCATGCATGTGATGTATCTGTCTCTTGGTAGGAAGTGGTTGTTATGACGTTTTCATTTTGGGCAGACCTTTGAAATATACATTCTATCTATCAGTATTGCACGTCATCGTAAATTGGGGGAAAGAGTTGGATGTTTAATAGAAGAAATGTAGTCATCATACCTCATTTAGAATTCAGACGTAACACCAATTAATGTTTCTTGAATTAAGTAATGTAATTGGGTAGCTAAATATAGCTGGTATTTTAGAATAGTTTGTTTTAAAGCTCATCATTTGGTTTTAATGAAACTGTCTTTTCCTGATTGGTGCTCACTACTCCAGACAGGTATACCTGGGGCTCCTGTCACACCAGTGTGAGAAAAAACTGTTTCAACGTAGGACCAGTGAGGATTGTTTTAGAAGGAAAGAAGGCACAAAATTAGGCCTAGGCTGCTAATTAACCTTAATTAGAAGTTTTATAGCCTGCTTTAAGTACTTCAGTCCTCTCTGTGGCGGCTCTTTTTAGGAGCGCCACCCTATGAGACCTGTATAACTCTCTGTATGAACGTTGTACCTGAATGTCTATGGCATCCACACATGTACAGAGTACAAAACGTTCCTTTACACTGAAGGAAAACTGTGGGGTTTTTTGTAGTAGTAACTGCTGCTACACTGCGTTTTTTATTGGGTTCTCTATTTCAAAGGGCACGTCCGCAATGTATAGAGACATTTGAGAGGCAGAACTAGACTTGGTGCATCTTGGCACTTTTCAGTAAAAAAATATTAGGCAGTTTGCAAAAGGTATAATGAAGGCCATCACAAAATCTTTTGAGTAAGGTCTCCTGAGTTTTTACAAGTTCTGGGGTCTAGGCTGTGAATTTATTTTTCCTTTTATTGTATTCATATTTGTGCACCTGCTACTTGTGAAATTTGTAGTTTTGTCTTCCAGGGGGCTCTGAAGACCTTTTGAAAGCACATAGTAGTTAACAGAGAAACAGTAGAAAACAAACGTGCAAATTCAATTAGAGGGATTTTGGAGCTACCTGTAATACAGCATATGTAATATCCAGATACAGTGCTTTCTATCCTAGAAATTTTTCCTGAAATGATTGAGGATACTGTCTAGAAATACTTCTTCAAAGGTGCAGGAATTCATTATCAGTACAGTAGGCACTGAAAAATGAAAGGGCATGTAAAGTATAGGAAAAAAGGCTGAAATAAAATACAGTATTTTGCATTATATCAAAGACATGAGACCTAAAGACACTGTTGCATTTCAAGGATCTTTTCATCGATTGTGTGCAGTTCTGGTGTCCTCAACATAAAAAGGACATGGAACTGCTGGAACAAGTGCAGAGGAGGGCCACGAGGATGATCAGGGGACTGGAGCACCTCCCGTATGAAGACAGGCTGAGGAAGTTGGGGCTGTTCAGCCTGGAGAAGAGAAGGCTGCGTGGAGACCTCATAGCAGCCTTCCAGTACCTGAAGGGGGCCTATAGGGATGCTGGGGAGGGACTCTTCATCAGGGACTGTAGTGATAGGACAAGGGGTAATGGGTTAAAACTTAAACAGGGGAAGTTTAGATTGGATATAAGGAGGAAATTCTTTCCTGTTAGGGTGGTGAGACACTGGAATCGATTGCCCAGGGAGGTTGTGAGTGTCCATCCCTGGCAGTGTTCAAGGCCAGGTTGGATGAAGCCTTTTGTGGGATGGTTTAGTGTGAGGTGTCCCTGTCCATGGCAGAGGGGTTGGAACTAGATGATCTTTAGGTCCTTTCCAACCCTAACTATTCTATGATTCTATGTTTCTATGATATCTCTGTTATCATCTGTCCTGGTTTTGAGCAGCAGCAGTCAGTTTTCTCCTTCTTAGGAGCTAGTACAGTGCTGTGTTTTGATCTTTTGGCCTTGGAGCAGTGGTGATAACGCCGATGTTTTCAGTTGCTGCTCGAATGTTTGGTGTGGCCAAGGACTTTCTGAGCCTCATGCTCTGCCAGGGAGGAGGGGAGGCCGGGAGGAAGCAGAGACAGGACACCTGACCCAAACTAGCCAAAGAGGTATTCCATACCACAGCACGTCATGCCCAGGATGTAACTTGGAGTGACCTGGAAGGGCTAGAGGGACGGCAGGGTTGGAGGAGGTATCGGTCGGTGCTTGGCTGGGGGGAGTGGGGTGAGTTATTCGTCGGCTGGTGTTGAGGTGTTGTATTCTTTCCTCTTGTTATTTCCTTTATCATTATTATCATTGGTGGTAGCAGTAGTGATTTGTGTTATACCGTAGTTACTAAACTGTTCTTATCTCAACCCGGGGGAGTTGCATTCTTTTTGATTCTCCTCTCCGTCCCTCCAGGAGCAGGGGGAGGGCAAGAAGGGGGGGAGTGAGTAAAAGAGGTTTGTGGTTGGGTTCAAACCATGACATCATCTTGTTGTCTAGATACAAGGGGAATAGCTCAATTGTATTGATTCCTGACACCAGAAAATACAACCCAAGGGTCAATTTAGATTTACCTGAATTAAACTGGAAGGCAAATCAGTGACAGCTTTATAATACTTAAGTTACAGTTTTAAATTCAAAACTTACTTGGAAAGGAAAAGCTCTATTACACTTTTAATGGTGAAAGCCAATAGGGAAATGTTTACAAATATTTCTTCTCCTTTTACAAATGCTTTCATTTGAGGTGGTAAAGTCTGGTGATCTAGTGTACAGTAAAATAACCCGAAACAAAAACCTCGCCAAAAAAATACCCAACCGCAAAAATCAAACAAAACCAAAAAACCGAAACCAAAACCCAAAAAAGCTAAGGCTGAGGTTAAAGACTGCAAAAAGGTTGTACACCACTTTAGGGATACTACTACCATTCATATTGCTAATTCCTTTTTAGATTTTCATAATTTCCATACCTCAAGAATGTGGCTCTCTAGAAAGTATGTTTTTCTCAGTGGAGGTGAAGGAAAAGGAGTTGAGGCTTCTGGAGCGGAGACCTTTTGGGAACAGATTTGGCCTTGCTCACCTAACACAAGCTGGAACAATCCCAGCTGGTAAAAAGTTCATGCACAGTCATTCCAGGCAAATGAACTGTACCGTAAGCTTGAACTCAGTCCCAGGCTGCTGCCCTTGATGTCGTTGTCCTCTGGAGAAATATTGGAATAGGAATCAGTAAACACAAGAACAAGTGCTGCCATGGGGGAAGAGGCACTAGCTCCTCAAGAGGATGTTTCTGAAATCCAGTGTCTGGCCTGGTGAACCTCAGAACAGACACGCTGCTTGAGGTGGAGCAGTCCTTTACCCTTTCTGGAATCATAGTTGGGGGACCATGGGGAGGGAACAGCTTTCAGGCAGCTAATGTTGTGTATGTCACAGAACACTTGTAGCCAGTGAGATAACTAATGTCCATCCCCAGATCTCTTCATGGTGAGGAATGTTACTTCTCGCTCCAAATGAATTGACTCTCACACAGTGTTATTCATAATGGATGTTGGCACATGGTTTAAAATAAAGTCAAGGAGCAGAGAAAGAAAACAAGTACAGCCACAAGCAGAGGGGAAATGTACTAATGAAAATGTGACCCAGCAAGTTTATTCTAATGCTTCAGTCTCCATGTTAGGAGGATAATTGTCCATTACAGGCTTTGCAGGTAGACAATTAAAACAAGATGGCTTTATGGTGCTCCCCATTTTGTCATACTCTCAAACTCCCCAAGTGCCTTTGTATTATTGAGAATTCAGTTTATTTCACAGTATGATTTAGGTTTCTCTCTTTCTTCCAAAGAGGATAGAGTATTATATTCACATAAAGAGTGTAAAATATTGCAATGCTATATATGACCCATGGTGTCACTGTAGCATATAGTATTAAGACACAGCTTATCAGCTGTCCCACTGCATATTAAAGGAAATCTCTTTCTACATCTTTAGTATGACTTCTATTAGTTTATTAATTGCTACTACAAATCTTCAGGTTTTCCACTGCTAATCTGTCCCTACTGCTTCCTCCACTCAGAATTCCTGTCACATCCCCATTCAAAATGCAGAGCTATATATGAAGGTGCTGGCCTGTCCCTGCTGAACAGCCTTTCCTCCTGTCCATTATCTTTCTGTTGAAGAGGTTAGTTCTCACCTCAGGTGACCTCCTGGCTCTAATAAATGGTCCCTATGCAAATCAGGAATAATTTAAAAATATATTTTCTCATTCTGCTCTTTAGTCTGCTGAAGTCTATCAGAGTGCTTATTTCCTTGAGTGTAATAAAATTTGCATTATTATTATCCATTTGAGTTCATCAGCTATAAAGGATTACTTGTTTTCATCCTTTTCCTTCTGTAATTCCTTACAAATAACAGCATCCACAGACAGAGCTGTCACTTTTTGACCAAAGCAAACAGGAGGAAAAAGCAATTAGCAAATGATACAATAGAAGCCTACCTCTAGAATATTCCACATAACAGAGGAATGTGTCAAAAATAGGATTCTCTTCTACTTTATCCAACAGCAGAAACCAGAAACATGAATGCTTGCTTACTGAGTGAAGAGACTGCAAAGGAATTCTTTATAACCATGTCAGCTAAAGTGGTGAACTAAATGGCATGTCTTGAATTACTCAAGATATCAACAAACTTGCAGGCAGGCAAGACTAAAAATGTGATAGTATAGATTGTCTGAATGTATCACATATGGTCTAGTCATAAGCAAAGCAGTATTCTCCACTAAAAGTCCTCTGTATTCTGACAATAACTTTTAAATGTGGACACAATGTTTTATTTTAGTAGAATTGCAACATACAGAATATTTTTTGTTGTGTGCATGGGATTTTTATTTGCATGAAAAAATAATGACATAAAGCTCAGTCTGTTTTTACTGTGTCATGTTGGTATTAATGATCTGTTGCTTAACCTGCAGTTTAACCATAAATGGTAGGGGAGGACTGTTGGTTTTTTTTAATATTCTTTTGGAGTGACTGTTTCAGGCATTGACAGGGTACTGTCAGAAATTTATGGCATATGTTGTCCCAGATCAAGGGACTGCCTGTCAAGAATGCCAATAGATGTGGAAAAACTGACTGAGGATTTAAAACTTCAGGCATCATATGTATGAAGGTAGCTTTTGGAGAAAGAAGAAAAAAATACCCCCAAAAAACCCACTTCATTTTTTTAAATTTGATTTAACTTTTTTTCTTTTCATTTGACTCCAGAAATTAGTCACAGATATAAAAACTAAGTTTCAGAAGATAATATTGTTCTTTGAAGAAGAAAAGAGGAAGTTGCAATGGATATTCTATCTATTTTTTATCTTCATTTTCTATGTGTGTATTTTCTACACAGAGCTTTCCTGTCATAATAAATTGCCAACATTGTTTCTTTTCACATCTGTTTTTTGGCAAGACTCAGGGGTACTTAAAGAGATTAAACAGTGCAATTACTAAGTAAAGTCTCTTGAAGCTATCAGTCTTGCTAATGAGAGAAAATGCATGCACGCTTCCATTTAAATGAGATATGTGAAAGACAAGCTTTCAATACATCATAGTACCATGCAACATGATGTAAATGTGTTGGAGCAACATGGTGGTATATTGCAAAAGGGAATAAAAATAGACATGAAGGAGCTAGGCTGCTATGGGGAAACATGTTAGACCTTTCAATGGCATGCTTTGTAACCTTTGAGGAATTCTTACACAGCTGGAATTGGTGACCAGCATTTGAGACATCCATATATTAGAGGGGTTTTTTACCTTCCTTCTCCTCTTCCCCTCCCTCCCTTTCCTCCTTCCTGGATGTGGAAAGTCTGATTTTGCAAAACATCAAATGAAGCACCTGCTGTTCTTAGCATGGTTAATAAGTGTAAAGAACTTACGAGAAATAAGATTTCTCCCGCTACCTAGTAATTCTGATAGTATTCGAGACTGTAATGAGGAAAACAAAATGCTGCACTTTTCAGAGCTTGGTCACTTTATGAGAAAGGTTATATAAAGTGTTTCTTGTCATCAGCACTAGGTGATGGGTCTTTTTGACACAGGCTGATCTTACATAGTCCGTACTTTATAGTAACATAGTTGTATTTTTGTCAACTTCTTGGGGGGGCAGGAATTGTGGTGATTTTCTTTCCTTCTGTCTTCTTTTTTTGTCATCAGAGAAAGAAGAGGAGATCAGATTAATACTTAAAAATAATGCTTGCTGGTCTCCTGGGTTCAGCAGTAGCAGTCATTTTTCTCCTTCTTAGTAGCTGGTGCAGCACTGTGTTTTTGATTTTTGGCCTGGGAACAGTGCTGATAATGCTGATGTTCTTAGTTGCTGCTCAAATGTTTGGTCTGGCCAAGGACTTTCTGAGACCTATGCTCTGCCAGGGAGGAGGGGAGGCCAGGAGGAAGCAGAGACAGGACACCTGACCCAAACTAACCAAAGAAGTATTCCATACCACAACGCATCATGCCCAGGAGGTAACCGAGAGTTACCCGGAAGGGCTAGGGACTGCACGGTTGGACGAGGTATCCATCAGTGCTCGGCTGGGGGGAGTGGGGCGAGTTATTGGTTGGCTGGTGTTGAGGTGTTGTATTCTTTCCTCTTGTTATATCCTTTATCATTATTATTATTGGTGGTAGTAGTAGTGATTTGTGTTATACCTTAGTTACTAAACTGTTCTTATCTCAACCCGTGGGAGTTGCATTCTTTTCGATTCTCCTCTCCGTCCCTCCAGGAGCAGGGGGAGGGCAAGAAGTGTGTGTGTGTGGGGGAGTGAGTGAACGAGCTTTGTGGTTGGGTTTAAACCATGACAACTGGAAAAAAAATAAGGTTGAAAGTTAAAAATATTTAAAAACCTGTAATTTATATTGTTACTGTTTGAATTGAGAAAGCACGTGTAATGTGATTAAGTCTATTTAGGTCTGTTGTGCAGTAGTTCTTACTAAGCTTGGAAAAGACTATAAATAAAAATTATTGCAAAGAGTTTGTAAGGGATTAAATAGTTGACTACACAGTTTTAGCTATGTAATGGTTTAACCCCAGCTGGCAACTAATCCCCACACAGTCACTCACTCACTCCCCCGTGGTGGGATGGGAGAGAGAACTGGAAGGGTAACAGTAAGAAAACTCATGGGTTGAGATAATGAAAGGAGATGATGCTCTAATAAGTCCAGTGGTTGCACTTACACCCAGAAAATACCCAAAGGCTATAATTTAGAAACTTGAATTATTGTAGTTTAAGCATTATTTAAAGTATTTTCCATGGAACAAACTATTAACATATTTAAGCTTTTTATTTTCATAGAATCATAGAATCATGGAATGGTTTGAGTTGGAAGGGACCTTAAAGCTCATCTTGTTCCAACCCACCTGCCATGGGCAGGGACACCTTCCGTTAGACCAGGTTGCTCATAGACCCATCAAGTGTGGCTTCTAAAAGGTTTATGATCTTTAATGTGATTTGTAGGAAATTGAGGAACATTTCTTGTAAGAGGTGTGACTTTTCAGGGGAAAGAAGAACATGGGAACTGTATGTGCTTCTTTAAACTTTCTTGCAAAGTATTGTTATGGCTTAACACCTGGCTGGCAGCCGAGTACCACACAGCCACTTGCTCACTCCCCCTTGCCCTGCCCCGGCCCACTGGGATGGGGAGAAGAATTGGAAAAAGGTCAAATCTGTGGGTTGAGGTAGGAACAGTTTCATAATTGAAATAAAATAAGATATACTACTACTGATAATAATAATTGAATTGAAAAGGAAGAAATCAAAGAGAAGAATAAAACACAAGAGAGACAAGTGTTGCACAGTACAGTTGCTCACCACCCACTGACTAATGACCAGCCATTTTCACTTCCATCAATAATCTCTGTGAATCTCTCTAAATATGCAGTGGATTCTGAAATGTGCCCTGCCTAAATATATGCAGTCTATTTTGCAAAGTCACAAGTGGTAATTTAGTGTTTTCAAATATTTTAAATCAGGTGTAAGAATTATGAGAGTTCTGCACACGCAGCAAACCTTTTAAAGAAAATAAATCCGTGCCTTGTACAGCCGGTGATGTTTACATATTTACTGTGACACACAGGTGATTAGTTTTTTAAAAAGAGCATCATCTGCTACTTATTTGCATGCGTTTTTTCTTTTATAGAAGTGTTAAAATTATTACCATATCAGAATTCCTTCTTGTTAGTATTATGATAGCAATAATCACAAAGGAAACTTGGTGTCCTCTTCAACACACCATTATTTAGAAAATCGGATATAACCTCCTTACTCTGTGTGGGGCCCATTTTCTGTTTATAAAATAAAAACACAAATTATTTTAAGACTCAGAAAGCAACTAAATACCATGTATTAATATTAATGTATGAAATAGCCCTGGAGCTGATCTAATGATTATTTCAGCTATTTCGTATTAAGTTGTTTTTTTAGGGCTGTTTCTAGTTTCTATGGGGAACCAGAAAAAATATTTCCAAATTCTATTCTGCCATCCTTTTTGAGACATATCCTGCAAACCTACTGCAGATGAAGGATACATGTTATTTCTCTTTTTATACCGTTGATGCATCTCTTCAGCTGTGCCTTATGTTTTACTTTATCATAATCATCTTTATACCTGAGCATGAATCTGCAAGCTCTGTCAAAATTCCTTCTAATGTTTTAAAATCTTTTTTTTTTTTTTTTTTCTTTTCCTAAAGTCATGGTTAGTGTGGATAGACATAGGGTAAATTACTTAAGATGTTAATTTTTTTCTGCTTCCCAGTTTGCAACAGTTTTCTTCCAACGTAGAAGAGGATAACGGGCAACAGTTCCTCAGTAATACTTTCTCCCCAGATACTTTCAGTTATGAACAAGGAAAATGGTGAAGTCAACATTCTGAAAATACAAATTTCTACTCTGTTTTTCTAAATGTTGTGCTTCTTTAAAATAATGAAATACTGGCTATTGTAGCAAAAGTATACACTTTACACATACACATACAAACATGCATCCTTACATCTGAGCTATCTGGCATTTATGTGAAATATTCATTGTACTGAATTTTGTTAAAGTGAAAGAAGATTACCTTGTTGTAAACAAAGATGACTCAGTATAAAAGTTATCAAAAGGTAATCTTATGTATGATGAAGTTAGGGTGATAGTATGTTCCCGATCCTTAGTGAGGCAACCATTATTTTGCAAACAATTATTTAGAAAGAAATTTTAACTCTAGTTTTTCAACAGTATCTTTGTCACTTCAGAAGCTGTGGCACTGACTAGTTCCTGTAAAGACAGTTTGGCACCACATCTCAAAAGTTCTGCCAACCTTATTTAAAGTTCTGGCCTTTTATCCAATGAACTTTTCTGGTTTTGAAAAAATGCATTAGATTAGATTTAACTGCATTTGATGACTAACCACAGAGAAAATTGCCGCTGTAGAAGAACAGAAGGTTACAAGCAGTCCAATTCATACCAAAGTTGAAAACCAAGAAACCTCTTTTGTGCCCTAAAAGTCTTTTAAGCATAGCTTTCTAGTAGAAATTTATATACAAGCTAGTTCCTTCTGAAATGATGTGTTTTGGAAAAAGATGGGTGTTTTTTTAGTTTGACTAGATATCTGAATATTACATGCTCTCTTCATAGCTGGGATTGTATAAAACAATCTGAATTGCAGCATTCAGGTAAATAAATAAAACAAATTCTAGTTTTCTATGCAGAGAAAGACCACATATATTGATATGTGATGATGGTATACATTTACATTGGTTTTAGAAATGATTTTTGATAAAAATGGGAAAGTGCTGTTGAGATAAACAGCTTCTAATGAAATTAAATTTCTGATCCCCTGCATGAAAGCCAGCCTTTGCCAAAATACAGCAAAATTAGGATACAATAAGCAAGTAACAGGTAGTATTTTAATCAAAACACTTGAAAAGGTAAAGGATCAGAAATAAATGCAATATATACCAAAATCATAAATACCTACTAGGAAAACTAGATACTACTTACTTTGTAATCTGGTAGGTATGAAGTGCTATTCGTAAATTCTCACAAAACCTCAGGTCCTGCTTTCACACCACTGGTTCCAGAGAAGTTAAGTTAAAACCACTTCTATGAAGTCTAGTTAATGATTGATAGACTCACAGGGCTGTTGAAGTGGGGATTTATGTTTGCCCAGTAGCTCATGTCTGTACGTGAAACAGAGCTAGTGAATTTGGAACTTCCAAAACTTGGCAGCTTCAAGAGGATGCTGTCCCACTAACATGAGGCTGCACAGTGATTCAAGATTCTCTTTAAAAATAGTAGGCAGAGTGCCTGCAAACTTTGGCCTGTATTGTTAATTTTAACTATACCATATGTTTAACCTTTCTGTCCTTTTCAGACAGTCTGAGAGAACAGTGTTTCTGCGGAAGCTGCAAAGACCATGTGACACACATTTAGAAGAAATTGTGAAAACAAGGATGTCTTTCTCTTAAAATATGGCATGTCTTAAGCTTTCAGTAATAGATTGTCAGAGAAATTCACTTTCCCCTCTCCCCCCACCCGCCACTTTGTAATTAAAAGTGATGATGATATTCAAATTAATAGTTAATAAGAGATATCTTATGCCAACTGTAGCAGGCAATCCAAATCCAGTAGCAGTTAATTGCTCATTCATTTTCTCTATTTTATCTACTGTAAAATACCATATCTGGAGTGAATGTAAGGATGGGTAAATATCAAATGTTAACTTAGTAACGCATACCAAGAGTGATCAAACTAGATGTGTTAGCAGCCTAAAAAGTACTTGAATTTGTCTTTTAAGTTGCATGAAAGAGAACCACCTCTAGATTTGCCATGCTGCATAAAGGTAAATCAGATGTTCTTTCTATGTTGACAAATACAATAATGACTATATCTGATTTAGCTTTGCAACTTCTACAGCCTTCACAAGATTTCTTCCTGCTATGAACAGTTAAAATACTCCAGATCAAATTTAGGTAAAATTGTCTGGGGGAAAAAAAATTCAGTCACTGCCTTAATATGGATGGATGTGTGTTATTCATACATCTGTATAGGTTTCACCATAGGCCCAGAGTGCTAAGGTAATTTCAAGGAGATTGTTTGTCCTTAGACTTTTTATTTTAACACCTTCTGCTAGAAAAAGATCTCTGAGATTGGTTTAAAGAAGTTAATTATATAAAAAAGAAATGCCCTTTCTTTCCATTTCCTGAGTTCATAGTACAAATTTACAGTTCTATTAAACATACCTTTACTCTTTTTAATAGCCTTGTGTTTTGATGGGAAAAGCATAGAATGGTTTGGGTTGGAAGTGACCTTAAAGATCATCTAGCTCCAACTCCCTGGCCATGAGCAGGGACACCTTCCACTAGAGAAGTTTGCTTAAAACCCTGTCCAACCTGGCCGTGAACACTGCCAGGGATGGGGCACCCACAGCTTCCCTGGGCAGCCTTTGCCAATGCCTCACCACCCTCACACCTGAAGAGTAGACTTTGTGCAGGAAATAAAACATCACGGATTGATAGACAGAAAAGTTTGTGATCCGAGCATTGCTGTGGGTTGAAGATTTTAGGGACTAAAATCTTCACCTCTCTTGCAAATTCACAGTTACAAAAGTAACTTCAGTGTTGTTCAATTAAAATATTCAGGTTTAAAAATAAAATATTTCACTTTAATACACTTTTAAAAATGCCTGAAACATATTTTGCACTATGTTTTGCATTATGTTTGTTTCCAAAATATTTAGTTTGAAAAAATGTTAATGGGAGTATTTCAACAGTAAGTAAGTGCTTTGTGACATTTCTGCTTGAAGTTCAAGTGAAGGAAATGTTGAAAATTTGTGTTCATATAAAACGGTTTTATTTTCACAAACCAACATTTCTGAACAGAATAATATGCCTCAGAAACTGTTATTAAAACCCCCGCTACTTAAATGGAGAATGAAAAAAACCCACATTTCTAATCTTCCAGAGGAGCACTGCCTCAGTTCTTGTATCTGAACAATGGCATGTGACGTACATTCACAATTTATCTTACTTTCCTTATTCCATCAAATAAACTCTTTGCATTTTTTCTCCACTGAAATTATTTATTTGCACTTAAGTCAACATCTGGGTTCTGAACTTGGCAGTAACCACAATTATAAATCAGTGCTTTGCATATGCAGCTTGTGTATATGAAACCGTTCACTACATATGTAGTACACACTTTCTGAAATGATGAAGTGCAAGGTATACCTCGTGCATTTCATCTGCAAACACTGTTCTTATTTCCTTATTTTCGGCCTTCATTATTCGGCAGTACTCATGTGCATTGTGATGCTATAGAGAAACCCTTATTTTCGTTTAAAAAGTCCTCTCTTGCAACCATCTATCTTAATCTGTGCCCATTCTGTACATTATAAGTGGTAGAGTTACCTGTAAAATAAACCTTCTGGGAGTAATGGGTGTATTTTGAAACACTAATAAAAATTACCCTGGACTTTTGCCCAAGGAGAAATGTTAGTGGAGAGATATTAGTGTTCTTGGTCTCCCCTTTAAAGTTCCCAATAAGAGTGAATCTCTCCCGGAGTAATTGCAGCACTCTGGAATGACATAAAGTTCATGAGCTGCCAGCTAAATCTGCTGCAGGTTAAAGGAAGTACTAAGGTTATTTTAAATTATATTGGCATTTCTAGTGTTACCTGGAGTTTCTCACAGAGGTGTACAAGGAGTTTAATTAATGGATCAAGTTCAGTCTAAAAGGAGTCTGAAAAAGGATTAGGATATATCTCTGAGTGGCCAACTAGAGGAAGGGTATGCAAAGAAAACAGCCTGCAGCCAAAGAGGAAAAATGGATTTTTCACAGTGCTACTGACACAAGAAGTTGATGAGCTGCTCTGACCTCATCAGTCTATTCCCTCGTGTGAACCCATGTCCAAAGGAATAATGGTAATTTCTGCCTTGACAAATTCTCCCCCTCTTCCTGATTATCCTTGCACCAGTGATTCAGTCATCTGACATTCTGTTGCAGATTAATTCTCCCCATGTGCTTTTTCATTTTTTAATGGAGACAGTATGGATTCAATACTGAAATGCATGTTGAATAAGCATAAGATTATAATGTTAGTAGGTTCCTTTATGGCCAAATGCTTTTAATCAGCAGAAAGACAAGGGAAGTAGGAAGGAGACAAATGAAAATAAGTGATTGGGAAGAGGATGTGACAGGGAAATTGTGTTTTGGATAAAATATCAAGAAGATAGGAATGTGGAAAGCTGCTGTGGTTGTTCACTTCCAGGAGACTCCATGAAAGGATTAAGTCACCTGCAAATAACAGCACTGGATCCTTTTGAGTGTCACTGTGAAAAGGAGCACACACAAACATTGAACATTTTTCAGGGTTATGTATAATTTCTCATTTCCTGTCATGAGTCAAAGATGAATGATATGAATTAAACCATCAAACAATCTGTAGGCAGTAATACACCTTAAAACCCCACAACAGTTCACTGGTACTAATCACTGTGGAGAGTAAGGCACAAAGAAACTGGAACATTGATCTTTACTTTTTGTGCATCGCTCTCTCCAGTAGTATCCAAAAAGCTCAAAGAGAAAGATGTTATGATGTGTCTAAGACCTGGAAAAGGCCTGAATAACTGAGTAGCCCCATAGATCATTGAGAGACTTGGGGTTATTGAGCTTAGAGAAGAGAAGGCACCAGGGAGACCATATTTCAGGCTTTTGACATATAAAGAGGGCTTGTAAGAAAGATAGAGATTTCACTGAGGCCTGTATGGACAGGGCAAGGGGCGAGCATTTTAAACTGAGAGGAAGTAGATTTAGATTGGATATATGGAAAACATTTCTTAAGATGAGGCTGGTGAGACACTGAAATAAGTTCAGAGAATTTATAAGTGCTTCATCCCTACAAGTGTTCAAGGTAAGGTTGCACAGGGCTTTGAGCAACATGGTTTAGTGGAAGGTGTCCCTGCCTGTGGCCAGAGAGTTGGAACTAGATGGTCTTTAAAGGTCCATTCCAACCCAAAACATTCTAGGATTCTGTGATTATTATGGGCATTAAAGGTACCAAGATAATTTAGATTCATCGTTACTAAATACGTTAAATATGGTATTGTATAGCATTCACATTTGCAGGACAGGTGATGCAACCATCTTTCAGGACTTAGAGCAGAGCAGAAATTATGAAAAATGAGATGCCCTTTGAAGGCATGAGCTGTACATAGGAACTAAGCACATGTTTTTCTTTTATGTTGACGGCATCCTATCAGGAAAGTAACTGATGTGTTAGTACGCTGTTTCCTGATCTCCCGTAGTGTTAAAATCTCATTGTGTAAAATCTTCACTGTATATAACAAACTTTTTCACCCTTTAAAGGAATTAAAGTGTAGATACTGGGGAAGAGATTTAAGGATCAGCAAGTGTAGTCCTGTAAACTCCAGTTCAAAAGCCCATCTTCTGAACTTTGAACCTTCTCTTTTTTTAGCACAATAGTTTAATTCCAATCAGTTTTTTTTTTTTAAACTATTATGTATTTTAGCCTTTCTTGGGAAATATTCTTTAAAAACACTAGAGGAGAAATAGTTGCTCATTTTGCAAAAATATCATCAAAATGACAAAGTTGAAGATTTTTATTTACAAGTTTAATGCCCTAAGCTATCATTCCACTAAAAGGAAGGCAGTTTTTATGAAGATTGCTTAAGGACTTTAATCTGAAAATAATTTAAAAGAATAAACAGCATGACCCAAGGGTGATAGGACTGTTTACTTGCAATATATAGTAGATAAAGAGCCTGTTAGTGAATGTATTTATCTGAAAATGTAAAATTAATAGCCATGTTTAATGTCTCACACAGGAAACTGTAACAGTTATGTAGATCTTGAGGTTTGCATAGGCCCTCCAAAATCTGAAGTCCTTCTACTATTCATAATACCTTTCTGTAATCATCCCGGGCCAGCCACATGTGCCCTGGCACCTGACAGCTAAGTGAAGCACAGTATTGGGGAAGGCAGGAATATTTGTTATTAAACTGTCTGTAATAAAATATTCCATATATTAGGAGCACTGTGCCTTATCTCAGTGAAACAGTACAGTTCTGTAGTGAATGCAAGGGGGCAGTGCAAGATATGCAGTGCGGGAGATCCTGTAAGTGCACAAACTATAATAATTGCTACGTTGAGTCTGGAAAGTTGGCTTTTGTCAGCAACAGCTGCATGTGGCAGTTTTAGAAAATCTTTAAGGCAGTCCATCGTATTAGTCCCAGAGAAGATGGTAGGGGAGGAAGCCCTTTGCAGATCCTCTCAAGTTTTCTGGGTATACATCAGGTGTTCTTCAGTTAACGTGGAAGGCTGGGTCCATGTGCTTCAGCTATGATTCTTAATTGTTAAAAAATTATTATAGCTTTTTTGATGTTTGATATTTTATATTTGCATTCTTACTGCATAATTACATATAGATATGAAGAGAAGGCAAGGCTGTGCCTATAAGACACAGACCTAAACTGTGAGAAGCACATCATCTTAAGGGAAATTCGGGGAGGCATTGTGTGCTTCAGGGAGGGAGACACAAAAAGAACAACTTTTTCAACAGGAAATGTGCTTAGAGCAATGCCCTGAGAAAGATGTCATTTACTCTGGAAGGTGATGGGGAGAGGAACAGTTTGCTGCCTCTAAAGGCTTGCACTCTTTGCAAGCCTCCATTCCTATTTGTGCCACAACTGAGTGATCTGAGAGCTCCAATAGTTGCAGCTATGCTTCTCCCTGTGTACCTTACTTTTAACAATGCCCTAAGGATGATTCCTGACTATATATATAGATTACACAGAAAAGATCACAGCATGCCCTCCATATTGGACCTCCTCTGTCATCAACAGTGAATTGTACTACTGTAATGGTGTTTATAATTTGGGGAAAAATCACACTGTGACGGATTAGATTTTCTTTTGACATTTTAATCATCATAAAGGCTCATTGCTGCTTTGTTGCACTTGAAACCTTTGTGAATTGGATAATAAACACCTCATATACTTGAAGGATGACTTCTTTCCCTGAAATTAGTTAAACTTGACTAAATGTTGAAAATACTACATTGCTATCAGTTGGCAAATAGGTTGGTTTCTTTGAAATGTTCTTAGACTGTGCAACACATTTGTTTTGAAATATTATAAAGCACTTACTTTAAAATCAGTATTGTATTTTTTTCTTGAAACAACTGCTAATGGACAGTTTATTTGAACAGGTAATTACTGTCATAACCAATTCAACATATTGTAGCTTTTCTGAGAAATGCTTTTGGGAACTGTCTTTATCCCAGTACAATTTAAATGGATTTCAGAACAACTTGCAGTGAATTTGGATAATATCCTTTCCATCAGCAGCTAATTGGCAGGAAATGAACTTAATAGTACATGAAGAGTTTTTCAGTTTTGATAGCTTGTAAATGTGCTAAAATATCTGATTAACTCTGTATGGCATTATACAGTGCCTACTACTGTTTAAATAGTCCTATTCAAGCTGCTGAGACTAGTGAAACAAGTAGATTTAACTTTCAGACATTGCTAACAAACTGCCTTATGAAAATCACACAGGAAAATGTTCTGGGTGTCCTAAATCAGTAAATACTTTTTTGAAATTCAGGCTTAGGTCTTATCTTGTCAACAGCTATGTCTTACGATAAAGAAATTTGGGCTTTATATACTACTAACAGCCCAGACATTATTCCTAAAAGTTAACACTTCCCATGAGCATTTAGGACAAATTTTAAGACATCCAGTTGTTTCTGTGTAGTACTTTTTTTTTTTTTTTTTAATATCTTACTTAATATGTGTCTGGTTTGCAAAAAATATGTGCACAACATATGTCTTTTCTATTGCTTCTTGTCTGAAACAGTTTTAGCAAAATTAGTACATAAATAGTGACTATTATTAATGTTGGCATTAGTCTGGCATAATTTGTTATACCCACTCATCTATATTTCATATGCTGATCATGTTGAAAATCAATGAATCATGTGAAATTGCAAATGACAAAGTGGAAGCATTTGCAATTCTAGCTACTTCTGCTCATGGATTAACTATTTGAATGTACAAAAAATGAAATTCCTATGATACTGAAGGCCAACAATATGAGGTCTAGCCATGTGAAATTTGTACCAAAATTTCACATAAGATGATCAAATGAGAAAGCAGCTATAATGATATGCACCCATTTCTTTTGTCGATGCTTTGCACACATTGATCGTGTTCTTTGTATATGATGTAAGTTTGTGCTGGCAAAAGGAGAGGGAATGAAGCAGTATGGCTAATTTGCTCAGGGTCACTTTTATGAAGTTAGTAGCAGAAGTAGGACTAGAAGTCAACCATTTTTATAATTGTGATGCAGACCTATCATTCCCAGAATCCTACCTAGGTGATTATATCCACCTTACATTACAGTGCCTTTCCTAAAGGGCACTGAACTCCAAGCTTGATTAATTGTGACACATTACTTTCTGTGACAGGAGCATAAGCTCTGTATGAACAATTATTTAAATGTTCTCAACTGAAAATCAAGCCCTCGTCATCCATGCTTGATGTACAAACATGGTCTCCGGACTGTCTACGCTTTTCCCCATCTGTTTGGATGGCATAATGCCTGTTCTCAAATAGGTCAAAACCTTGCCATAGGGCATGTATGCCAGGCAACAATGGCTTTCAGTGGAAGACTGCATAACCCTGAAAGTGTCTTCACTTCTGCAGGAAGTCCTTCCTTTGGTATAAGATCGAAACATTAGCTCCTCAGTTTATATACTTATCCTCAGATATTGCAAAGCAGTGTGTCTGAACAATAGAGCGGAAAACGAAAGAATGGCCTAATATGATGTAAACAAGGCAAGAAAGAGTCTTTCTTTGGTTTTATCTCCTATGAACTCTGAGAAGAACAACATGGTTTTAAGGTCTTTAAGTGTGGGACCTGCCAGGCCAAGAGAAGAATCTGGCATGGTGTCTGGTGTATTAGGTTTCTCTGTCTACTTCTGCAAGTATACAAGCAACTTACTTACATGTTCAGGCCCCTGAGGCTGAAAACCAGGAGGCCACTGGTCAATGCACAGACCTCTGATTTCTCAAGAAGACCACTTACTGTAGTAGGTATCCCATAGACAGCAGACTGTCTTAAAATAATTCTTATCTAAGAAATGAGTGAGGATATGCACATAATTTTAGTTAGTTTGACCGTAATACTTGCCTTGCTTATATTTTGTGTGTAAAAAGGCAGCATATAAAATGTGGTAGTGGAATTGCTGTGTGGTATGACTTGCACATTGTATGGGCACTTAGCTATAGGCAGCAACCTAAATATCTCTTTGCAGGAAATAATAAAATTAATAAAATATCTTGTATATGTTTGAAAATGTTGATCTCTCAATAGCATAGACAGGAGTCAATCTTCTGAGCTCTGTGGCTGCTGTACTCTGCAAAATATAAGCTAAGCTCTTTTAAGTTATATTAAATAATGATTAAAATTTTCTGTTACAAAACATTTGACATGCTGTCATGTATATTTTATTTCCAGCCAGTGTATACTACCACAGCAACATAAGCACAAAAATAATCAAAATTATGGTTCAATTTCAATGGCTTCAGTACCCTGAAAGTCACTGAGAGGATTTAGATGGGACATATGTCTTATTTTTTTTCCCCTACAGTTTCAGATCTTCAGGGTTATCTCAGGTAGGTACTGATTGAAATTGATATTCACATTAATTGCAAAATAACCCATTGTTACTAAACTGTTCTGGAGTTCAAATACTGCAGAAAACTCCATATAAGTTACAGTGCACCAACTCCATGAAATACCAGGGAATAATCAAAGTGCCCTCTAGTGTAAAAAGCTTAGCAATGCCTGTTTATAGAGTGAGTTGAATATATATATAATCATACACTCCCTTTTCCATCTGATAAGGGCTTTGAGAGAACCGAACTTTAAAAATTCTGCTGATTCATAACTATTTTTTTTCACTAGCATATTCATCTGATTTATTCATATAAAAGCAAATTCAGGCCTATCACCAGGAAAAATCAAACAAAACAGGAATAAATAGCTCAAAACCAGTGTTAGGCATATGCTGTCCTAAAGAAACGTCAGTTTCCATTAGGAAATACTGCTGGTCTTTCTTTGAACAATGTCAGCACTGGTGGCCTCTGCCAGTCTGTTGTGTTTCTTCATCTCCTTCCTGCTGGCTCCATGCCATAAGGCTTGAGTTGAAGTTGCCAATGTCGTTGCAGTGTCGCAGTGTTTTCTGTCTAGAAAAGACAGAAAAAATTAGAGAAGAGCTAAACATCAACAAAGTGTATGTCTAAGCTTCCTCACATGTGCCTTACAATTTGTCAGCTGTTCCTTTACAGCTGAAATCCAGTGCAATCTTTAGTTATATTGTTGAAATTCTCCTCGTGAACAATGGATACATATTTGTGTAAATCTTCAGCTGGGCAGTCCAAAATGCATTGCATAAACCAAGAGCCTGAGTCTCAAGGTTAATTTCACAAGTGGTCTTGCTCTGTAAAGTGATGTGTCTGCAGTCTTGAAGTGTTAAGACAGCTGGTAGGAAATCAGTTACCCATCAGGTATATCTGTGCACACCTGTGACTGAGTGCTTCTCAGAATTATTCAGGACTCTGTTACCTTCTGAGATTACAGGCTATTATTTAGTAGTCCAAGGGTTAGACAAGGATATTTGGGGTATTGGTTCTCCTCAGCTTGGATCTGTAACTGTGCCACCCTATATGACTGATCTAATCACTGGACTGCCAGCAGTGGTCAGTGGGGCCCCTTGGCATCCTGCCCAGGGAAGCTGTATTACTCTGCAGCCACAAGTGGAAGAACCTCTTGGGTGGAGCAAGGGTGAGCTGGAGCTGCACGAGTCTGGTTAGACCTGGCAGCTGGGAAGAGGCAGCCCAACAGTTGCAGCATCTGGTGCTTGGCTGCTGGAATCACATAGGAAAACACTGAACTAACCTTTTAAGTGCCCTACATTATTACTGTGCCTTTATACCAAGGTTCATCTTGCTGGCCTTGTTTCTGGACCCTTGTATTGTTTTGCAGTCTCAGCACCAGTAAGAGCCATAGCAGGAGCTCTTACACAGAATAGGCATTTACATGGAAGTTAAGGCCGTGTTCTTGAACTGGGAGCTCTGGTTCAGGCCTTTTAGGCTGTGAATTGTTTTACCATTAGGATATGTCTTCAGTTCATATAGTCACATTATGATAGTGTACTGTTTGTCCATATATCTTAGATACACCTGAACATTCCTCAGGGACCTACAGATGAAATCTGGCCTTCCAATAATGGAAAAAAGGACTAGGAAGTGCAGAGATCTTGGAATACATCACAGTATACCCCTATGAAACAGCAGACTGTCAGAGAATCAAAACCAAGTCAGAGTGATATAAACAATTTCCCTGATGGTTCTTCAGAGCTGTTTCAAAGCCTCTTGCCAAATCTGAAGATACGTGCAGGGGTTTGGATATTCTCAGAGCAGTTTCAAAGGACTTTACAAAATACCCTTTTGTCTGCTTTCTCTTGCCATATCCCAGATATAGCAGGCAGCCTCCAGAGAAGCCCTAACAGTTGTGCTCAAAACATTCAACCAAATCTTTCTTAATAAAATTCAGGAATGTGTACTACAGATGTCTTAGCATACATTAGCAGTGTAGGGTCACTAATGATGGCTTTTTACAGCCCAGAGACTTGTTACTATAGACCACAGGAAATGAAACAGCCTACTCTGAAGCACTATGGGGGAGCTGTTTCCTGACTCCATTGTCCTAGTAAATGATGGGCTGCAACAGGTTTCCCTGTTTCATCAGAACTCTCTATAGCCTTATCTTTCTGCAACTCCAGATCACCCTTCTTTAAGCTTATGATTTATTTAAATTACATAGTCTAGAGGTCAGTATGCAGAGGAAGATCTATAGAGGAAGCCTTACAAAAACTCTCTGGCTAAATGTTAAGGTTAGAGACTGTGAATAATCCTCTGTTCTTTCTAAACTGAATCCTTTCAGTGGCAGCATTATAATAATGGGCATTTATGGTTTGCCTTGCAGTCCTGTTATTAATACTGAGTAGGAGCCAGTCTTTTTACAAATCTTGCAACTTCCCAGTCAGCGGGTCTGTATTTATGGTTGCTATTCTGAGATACCTAATTTCCTGTGCACTCTGTGAAGCTTTGGTGCCTAACACTTGGTTTTGGATTCCATCCCAGTGACCAGGTGCCTCTAAGTCACTTGTATAACCTCCTAACACTTTTTTTTTATGTCTAGCCATTAAAACGGAGTTAATCACTGCTGGACTTCAAGGTGCTATTTTCAGTGATGTCCAGTGTAGCTGGATGTTAGGAAACAACAGGATAAAGTCTCTAGTCAGAGACAGATTGGACAAATTTTGCAAAAGCAAAAAAAGCTATAAGTTGATTTATTTTACTTCAAAACCATCAGAACTGTAAAAATCAAAGTAGTATAGGTCAAACCTATGCAAATCTGTATGTCAACCTTCAGTTAAATATATTGGTTAAGAGATTTAATTTAACAGGTAATAAAATCTTGAATTCAAGAGCAACTCCTTTTGAATTAAAAGTATTTCTCTGCATAGAAATCTGGCCTGAAGAGCACTATTGATAATAAGGATTCTTGTAGATAATGAAGAAACTATTGTTCCTATCACAGGAAAATCAGTCATGCTCCTGAAATGTTTATGACTGTCAGGCTTAATCATTCCCAGATACACTGGTTATGTGACAAATCTGGTAAAATGTGATTTAGTCTCAGGAAGTCCATTCAGGCCAGGTTACTGGTACTGAAAATAAAAAGTATATGATCTGTAGCCATCTGTGGCAAATAGAGCTCTTTATGGTAAAAGTCAAGTATCATTTGTTCTGAAAACTGTCCTACCAAGTGAAATAACTTCTTGTTGATATTCAATATCTATATAAAATAGGGTGCAGGGCATAAGGGGAGGAAATAATCATGCTGTGGTTATAAGGAAGCAGCAGCACAAACAAAAGCATCTTAAAAAATGTAGGTTTATCAAAGCTCGGGGGGAAGGAAGTCTGATATTTGGTTTTCTTTTTTCCTGCTACCATCCCTGCTACTTCTGTCACCTTTCCCCTTCTGTGCTGGGAGCGGTAAAAATTATAAGGTGAATCCCAATGTGCTGCATTTTTGATTGCTATTTTGTTATATGCATCCCATTTTCAGGATATTTTTTCCTTGCTGTTTATCTCTCTGCTAAATTTGGAAAGCTCTCTGCAGGCTAGTGTTCTGTTGAATGAGCTGTCTGCCTAGATAGATAACGTGATGTGATTTTGCACTAGTTAGGGCTGTAAAGTAAGAGTACTGTTCTCTGGCTTGCCAAGGGCCTCTTTACATATATTAAATCTTGTCTCCTTATATCATGTGAAAAGACAAAATTAAACCAATAATCCATTTTCTGAACAATTCTCAGCTTTAGTGGAAAAATATGTA
Source organism: Lathamus discolor (assembly GCF_037157495.1). Lineage (NCBI taxonomy): Eukaryota > Metazoa > Chordata > Aves > Psittaciformes > Psittacidae > Lathamus > Lathamus discolor. The sequence continues at coordinate 45,284,189 of NC_088884.1, read as the reverse complement.
GAGGAAGGGAAGAAGGGGAGATGCCTCATGCACTAAAATAACAAATTTGGGATGTGGACCTGTGGGAATAAGTCGAGAGGAGGGCCACAAAGATGATGAGGGGGCTAGAGCACCTCTCCTATGGAGACAGGCTGAGAGAGTTGAGGTTGTTCAGCCTGGAGAAGAGAAAGCTCTGAGACCTTAGAGCTGCCTTCCAGTACATAAAGGGGGCCTACAGGGATGCTGGAGAGGGACTTCTTACAAGGGCATGTAGTGACAGGACAAGGGGGAATGGCTTTAAGGTGAAAGAAAGGAGATTTAGATTAGATAATACAGAGAAATTCTTTACTGTGAGGGTGGTGAGGCACTGGCACAGGTTGCCCAGAGAAGCTGTGGCTGCCCCATCTCTGGCAGTGTTCAAGGTTATGCTGGATGGGGCTTTGAGCAACCTGGTCTAGTGGAAGGTGTCCCTGCCCGTGGCAGGGAGTTGGAACTAGGTAATCTTTCAGGTCCCTTCCAAACCAAATCATTCTATGATTCTATGAAATTCAGGACATTGTTAGGAAGTAAGGCTAGAAAGAAACCACTAAGATCAGCTACACAGATTCCCCCTGTAGATTTCCTCCGAGGTACTGCCATACTTTGTGTCTCAAGTGAAACCTCTCGATTTTAGAGACTCAGACTGAATATATCAAATTTTCTGGTAAGTTATTTTGGTTTTTAATTTATAAACAGAGAAGTGTTCTTGCATCTTAGTTCTAGTCTCATGTGTATACACAACAGAGCCAGAGACAAAAACAAAAAACTTGCATCTTATATATAAAATCTTCAGAGTTTGACCTTGTTTTTCCCACCACCAAAATTAACAGAAGCTTAGTTATATTTCATATATATTTTTAAAGTTGTCCAAGCTTGTGTTCACAAAGACATATTATTTGGGTGACATTGATTATGCCTTGGGTGACATGGTTTAGTGGGAGGTGTCCCTGCCCATGGCAGGGGGGTTGGAACTGGATGATCTTAAGGTCCTTTACAACCCTAACTATTCTATGATTCTATGATTATTTCCCAAGCTTTTGGCACACAGCAGCTTCTGCAGAAAAAATGAAACCAAACACAGTTCTAGAGAAGAGATGATGGACAGAAACGATATAGAAGACAGAAGCAGGGCAGAATTCTGAGGCACTTCAGGTTTGGGGATCTTGCCTGTGAGACAAAAGGGAATCTGAGATGTCTTTTCCTGCCCCTGGTTAAGTTTAAAAAGCTATGCTCTTGAAGTCTATACCTGGCTCTAATGGAGGTGCTTTTGGGAATCCTCTAATCTTTGTTGTACATTAGGCATCTTGCAAGAACACCCTCATTTTCAGTCATCTTATTTTGATAGCTAAAATACTGGTTTCCCAGAATCTTATTTTAGATACTATTCCTATAATGCTTCCTGTATTAAGTGAAGGATCTACCATATAGAAGTCACAATTTTATGTAATGTTGTTGTAACTCTGTAGTACAATAGAAACAAAATGAAAACACATAACTTTTTAAAGGCATCAATTATGACTACCACTGGCAGATACCCAAAATTCTGTAAAGGAAACTGCTACGTGCTTCCAGCAGCTCATAACAAGCACTCTCAAATCTTTGCATAATATTTCCACATTGAATATGCAGGCTTTAACATCTGGAAGTAGTGCTGAATTACTTTTCCCTGAACTTTCAATGGGGAATACATGGAATATATAGAAATTTCCTAGGCTATGTTTACTTTTCACAGACTTCTAATAAACAAGTTTGGTAACAGGAATGTTCAAAGATACAAGGAATCTTATTAGTTATGCAAAGTGAAATTTGTAATTATAATTGAGAATGATGGCATCAGGAATAGGTTTATGTTATATAAAGATGTAAATATGTAAATTTAAAACAAGGGATGTCAGATGAGAATACTCATCTATTTCCAGAAAACACAACAACCAAGAGCTTTTCATAAAAATAAACTCCATCCAATATTAAATACTGAAAAAACTTATTTTCATAGACTTCAAAAACAATAGAGGTATTGTGAGGGAATAATTGTTCATTGTGTATTAGTCACCCTGCTGCATTAATTATTATTACTAATAATAGCTGTCTCAGAATGTTTGGACCCTGAATTTGGATTAACTTTTCCATCTGCTCATCAAATAAAAGTCCTTAATCAGGCAAAGCCTTGGAAAGAATCATTAGGAACCATTGACTAAACATAGCTAGGACTTTGTAGAGACATGAGCTGTGCCTTTTTACTTTGTCTCTTCCAGAGCATAGGTCACCCCAAAGTCACAGGAAACATATCATCATTTTCCTTGTGTGGTAGCTGTAGGGCTTCCCTTGTCCTCCAGCTTTTGTCCCAAACAGCTATTCAGAATGTCTCACAGGATAGAATTGATACTAGTAGTATGAGATTTGAAAGGATCCGGTTCTTCATCACACTGCGTTTGGGTGTCTTCTAACCAAACATCATATTTAGAAGCAGTGTAACTTCTCATTGCCTCATATGCAACGCATGTGTGTAATGTTTAAGGATTAAAAATTTCCTGTACATCATGGCATACAGCAATCCATGTACCCCCACCAGCCCTGGAGGAACAGATCTATCCACCTACTTTATCCATGTAAAAGGCACTTCCAATCTGAGAAGGAAGGAAAATGAGAAGACGTATGAGAGAACGAGAGTGGTTCATAGAACTTTTACTTTCAGCAGTAAAAAAATAACTTTTTGTTTGTATGTTTGTTTGTTCTTGTTTTGTGAGCCTCCAGAGAACAATATATAAAATTAGAATCTTAACTTAAAACATGGGCCTGTGTTTGATTTCAAGAGTATACTTTGTGAAATAAAGCTTGTACAGCTTCAGACTATTCCATATTTCTGCAGTTAAAAAAAATTAAACATGTTCCATTTCCATTGTTCATCAAAAATGGGGGGAAAAAAATGGTTTGTGCTACCTTCTTGTAGTTTCCTACCCTCCTTGCACCTCTTGCAGTTGATTTCCTCTTCTCCTCCTGAGCTGCTTAGAGATTGTTCTGTCTCTGTGACTTTGCTCTCTGTCACTTCAGACTCCTGACTTGCTCTCAGCAGCTGTCTCTTCTGCTGCTCTGCTTTGTGTGTGAGCCACAGCAAGCTATCGACAAATCTCACAGAACATTAGGACCTGGGATTTTCGGTTTTTCCCCTTGCTGTGCCTACATGTGAAAAGCAAGAAAACAAGGATGGGGGAGCATATAATGTTGATGTTTATTATATTTCCCCATCTATTCTGTCTAAATGATTATACATATTGTGCTTATATGTGCCTAAAGCACAACACAGTTAGGATTCAGGCAGCAGCAGTGTATCGAAACTAAATAAATGAGACAAGAGTTTCTCTCAAGAGCTTGTCAGTGAGTTCCTTTAAAAGATTGCCATAAATCCCTATTTATTTTATAAAAAGAACTTCTACTGCATATCTGCAGCAAAGTTGCCCAGAGACTGTCTGAACACATTGCCAGAGGGGGTTTCTGGCTGAGCCTAACCATGTTCATAGAACAAACTTGAAATTATAATCATATTGGGAGATTCTGTGATCTATGATTTAAAAGAAATAATATCTAAAATGTAGCATTTATGTTAGACAAAGCTATTTCCACTATTGATATTTTTATTGATAGTATATTTCAAGAGAAATTTCATAGAGTAAGTTTGCTTAAATTTATTGAGAAGCAATAAGGTCCTGTGTGCTTGTGTAAAGCTTTGTTATTTCTAGTATATAATACCTAAAACCTGTCTATAAAATAACATTCCTGCTTCAAGTTTTTGCTTATCAGTAAACATATTTCTCAGACAGTATAATAAACTTAGGGGAAAATCTGGTTATTGGCATGCTAGGAAAATTTAAGTATCTAAACTCAAAGATTAAGGCAGGAAGTGACAACTAATTATTATTTCTGTGATTAATCTTTACAATTTAGAAGTGCTAAGCATCTCAACTTCACTGTGCTGCTCTGTACATGTGTAACATGAAGACATGGGATTGAATCTCTCCACCTCAGACAAACCAGTGCTTTGAATTCTTATCTAATATTTTAATAATTTATCCATTGTCAATTCCCATTTTATTGCATTCACATACTATGAATCAAAATTAATTAAAATTACAATCTCAACAAGCATTTTGACTCTGATCATCTGTAGATGGAGCTGGACACAGCTCAATGTGCTTGGGGGAAATGAGCATAGACCTTGTGGCAGGAATGGCCCTTCAATATGCGACTTCAGCTCGACTTGAATTCCTCTCCTAATTCTTATAACATGCTCCCACTGAGCTGGCAGCACTCATGTTTGCAGAAGGGTTGTATAATTTCTCTTTATCTTGGTAAATCTGGCAGGTGGGCTGAAGCAGCTGAGAGACCTGCAGTGTCTGCACAGCGCTGGGGTGTTGATGGGGGTGGCAGGGATATAACGTCCCATTTCTGTCCCCTGGTATTTCTGCATACTGTAGCTACGATGTTGGAAAGTCTCCCACCAGTTGAGCTGTCTTGGTACTGGAATTGAGAGCTACAGGAAAGCAGCCACCTGCAGCATTAATTATTGAGACACTTACAGCTACTCAGAAAACTTCCCTAGCTTCCTGGCCCACATCAGTGCTGTAATTTCAAATAATTATTGGGTCTTTCTGTTCACTGAACCAGCCAGCTTAGACCTAATGAGATTTTAAGTTAGCCAAAATTTGAGACACTGCAACTTATTAGTCACCCTGAATATTATCGATCAGAAGAGGACGTTGTAGTAAGCTTCTCTCACATCTGATTTCTTTCAAAAAGAAAGGCTGAGCCACCTAAACATGATTCCTTCAGCAGCAGGAGGGGCAGCAAAACTGCCAGTAGCACCCTGTGACATCAGAGGCAGTTGACAGATCTCAGTTACTGGCAGTGTTTGGGGCAAAACTCTTTTCCTGAGGGCATGAAGGTTCTGGTTGTGCTCTGTGTTCAAGCAGGCATCCATAAGGCTGAAGACAGGTGATAATCCCTTCACATGCTGGAATCTTTTGGATTTTTGGAGGAAAATCCACAGGTGCCCTGTGTTCATAAGGAAAGAGGATAACATGGGGAAGGTGGAGGAGGGAAAAGAGTGGGTTTTAAATGGAAAGAGAGCCCCTGAAAGCGTACTTGTCTCTCAGTCTCCCTAGCTTCCTCACCACCTGTCTAGCATACTTCTACTTTTCCCTCCTATAGTGGTATTTTACCCATGTAGTTCTGCCCCGTACCTATTTCCAGTGTCATGCTATATTATTTGCTGTTTAACCTGCATTTCCATATAACTTCAACAAAATGTGGACTTTCTGCTATGAAGATATGATTACTATAGTATCTCTGCTTGTTACCAATTACAGTTCAAGTTTAGTTGTTGGTAAAAGAAATTTTTGTATAGCTAAGGGCAGTTCAGGTCACAAGAGTAAGATTTTGTTTTTTTCAAGGAAAACAAATGTCAACATCTGCAAGCATTGTTAAGTTAATGAAAATGGGCTAAAATCAATAAATATAATATGATATATCCCTCATTGGACCAAAGATTCAGGTTTCAGAGATGTTTGCCTAATTCCCACTGAAGCTTGTCTTTTTCATAGAAATACGAACTTTACCTGTCTGTTCATATTTTACTTTACTATGCATTTTTTTGTATTTATCTGTCCCTATGAGTAACTCACAACTTTATTGTATTTGTGCTAACCTCGTTCTCTTGGAATGCAGACATGTAATCATCTCACGTTTCCCAACTGAGGAAACGAAGAAAGTTCTAAACTCCAGTTTTGACAATTCTGCTTACCCTGTGGAATTCCTGACTCTTGGAATAACCCTATTGATGCTAGTGAAACTTTTTCATGGAGCAAATCACAGCTGTTACCGGCTTGAAGGGCATGTCTAAATCTTTCTGGAACCCATCTGAGACAGCTTCTTAGTGATGGGTTCAAAGCGAGCAATAGGAAATGAACTCCGGGCTCCTGACACACAGTCTGAGACTTGAAAACAAGAGACCTATTTCCGTCATTCAGTTCTGTAGGCAACCGATGTGGCCCATGAAAGGTGTGGGGTGAAGCTCCGCAGGACACACAAGAGCTGTGGAGCTGTGTCTCCTGGCCTGCAGCCCATGGCTGCTCTGTGTGTCACCCTGTCAGGCAGCCACAGCTCCACATGTGCAGCACCCTGGCCCCGCATCCTGGCACTCGCTGCTGCTGGCATGGGACCAGCTTCACAATCCCTTTGTTCCCCATAGATTTGCTATGGTCAGCATCATCTTGGGAGATGAGGGTCAAGATGCCTTTTATGTGACCTCAGCTAGATTACCAAAAGGTCACTGGCCAGAGACCAAATTAGTCTCCTAAGTGTTTTTCTTCATTGTTTACTAGTCAGAACGTTTTATTATGCAGGCTTCAGTGTCATATAATTGCAAATGCTTTTATTATTAAAATGGAGTCGAACCTCGCAGCTTTTTGGCATTTTAACTTGTTAGGCGCATTAGTACGATTTTTTAAGAAAGAGCACCCTCTTGTGGAGGTACGTGGTCTGAGTGTTCTGAACAGCCAAAATCACGCTGAAAGCCGTGCAGTTTGACATTGCGAGTTTAAGCATCAGTAGTCTTTATAGTCACAGTTTTACCTTAAATATGAAAATAAGGAAAAATAAAGAGGAAGACGAGATAACATATTTCTTTCTTATTATCATAAGGGTTCACAAAGATCATTTGGAAGCTCTGAAAAAATAATTTCAGAGCTTATTGAAGTAGATAAACTTCAAGACACTTCTATACATATTCTAGGGTGACAAAGTGACAATGCTAGATTTGAGGCTAATTCCTGAGAATATGAGCTTCAGGTTTATGATTCCTACACAGAAATTGTTTTAGACTACAAGTTTTGTTTGATAGACCAAGGCAACGGCCTTCAAAAGGAAGCCAGAGCACTGTTCTCTGCCGTACAGCCAGCTATATTAAAGCCTGGATTTAAGCCTACAGCACATTCATTGTAAAGCAGTCACGTTTGTACTGAATGTTATTATACTGTAGGTGAAGTGCAGTCTTCTTAGACTTTCTGTTAAATTCGGTATTTCTCTGTACCTCTCTGTACTGTCTGTCTGGTTTCATGCTTTGTTTTCCAGTCATTTAGTATAAAAATGTCAAATAGAACTGCTTCATTAAATGGAAATTATAAATTCATAGAATCATAGAATAGTTAGGGTTGGAAAGGACCTCAAGATCATCTGGTTCCAACCCCCCTGCCATAGGCAGGGACACCACACACTAAACCATCCCACAAAAGGCTTCATCCAACCTGGCCTTGAACACCGCCGGGGATGGAGCACTCACAACCTCCCTGGGCAACTGATTCCAGTGTCTCACCACCCTAACAGGAAAGAATTTCCTCCTTATATCCAATCTAAACTTCCCCTGTTTAAGTTTTAACCCGTTACCCCTTGTCCTGTCACTACAGTCCCTAATGAAGAGTCCCTCCCCAGCATCCCTATAGCCCCCTTCAGGTACTGGAAGGCTGCTATTAGGTCCCCACACAGCCTTCTCTTCTCCAGGCTGAACAGTCCCAACTTCCTCAGCCTATCTTCATATGGGAGGTGCTCCAGTCCCCTGATTATCCTCGTGGCCCTCCTCTGGACTTGTTCCAGCAGTTCCATGTCCTTTTTATGTTGAGGACACCAGAACTGCACACAATACTGCAGGTGAGGTCTCACAAGAGCAGAGTAGAGGGGCAGGATCACCTCCTTCGACCTGCTGGTCACGCTCCTTTTGATGCAGCCCAGGATACCGTTGGCTTTCTGGGCTGCAAGCGCACACTGCCGGCTCATGTTCATTTTTTCATCAACACCCCCAAGTCCTTCTCTGGAGGGCTGCTCTGAATCTCTTCTTTGCCCAATCTGTAGCTGTGCCTGGGATTGCTCCGACCCAGGCATACGACCTTGCACTTGTCATGGTTGAACTTCATAAGGTTGGCATCAGCCCACCTCACAAGCGTGTCAAGGTCCCTCTGGATGGCATCCATTCCCTCCAGCATATCAACCGGACCACACAGCTTGGTGTCATCGGCAAACTTGCTGAGGGCACACTCAATCCTACTGTCCATGTCAGCGATGAAGATGTTAAACAAGACCGGTCCCAACACCGATCCCTGAGGGACACCACTCGTTACCGGTCTCCAGCCGGACATTGAGCCATTGACCACAACTCTTTGTGTGCGGCCATCCAGCCAGGTCTTTATCCACTGAGTGGCCCATCCATCAAATTGATATCTCTCCAATTTAGAGAGAAGGATGTTGTGTGGGACAGTGTCAAATGCTTTGCACAAGTCCAGGTAGATGACATCAACTGCTTTACCCTTGTCCATCAATTCTGTAGCCCCATCATAGAAGGCCACCAAATTGGTCAGGCAGGATTTCCCCTTAGTGAAGCCATGCTGGCTGTCACCAAGCACCTTGTTGTTTTTCATGTGCCTTAGCAGGCTGTCCAGGAGAATGTGCTCCAAGATTTTGCCAGGCACAGAGGTGAGACTGACTGGTCTGTAATTCCCCGTGTCTTCCATTTTCCCCTTCTTGAAAATGGGGGTTATATTTCCCTTTTTCCAGTCATCGGGAACTTCACCTGACTGCCATGATTTTTCAAATATGATGGCCAGTGGCTTGGCAACTTCATTCGCCAGCTCCTTCAGGACCCGCGGATGGATTCCATCAGGTCCCACGGACTTGTGCGCATTCAGATTTTTAAGATGGTCTTGAACCAGATCCTCTCCTACAGTGGGCCCAAGGTCTTCATTCTCACAGTCCCTGCGTCTGCCTTCTAAGAACTGGGTGGTGCAGTCAGAGCCTTTGCCAGTGAAGACCGAGGCAAAGAAGTCATTCAGAACCTCAGCCTTCTCCAAATCCTGTGTAGCCAGATCTCCCGAAAGCTTCCTCAGGGGGCCTATGTTGTCCCTAGTCTGTTTTTTGTTTGCTACGTACCTGTAGAATCCCTTCCTGTTATCCTTAACATCCCTGGCTAGGTTTAATTCTAACTGGGCCTTAGCCTTCCTAACCTGGTCCCTAGCTTCCTGGACAACATCCCTGTACTCTACCCAGGCCGCCTGTCCTTGCTTCCATTTTTTATAAGCCTCTTTTTTCCTTTGAATTTTCCTCAGCAGCTCCTTATCCATCCAAGCAGGTCTCCTGGCCCTCCTGCTGCACTTGCTTCTAGTTGGGATGCAACACTCCTGAGCTTGTAGCAGGTCATTCTTGAATATCAACCAACAGTCTTGGGCCCCCCTGCCCTCCAGGGCTATATTCCATGGAACCTTACTAAGCAGGCTCCTGAAGAGGCCAAAGTCTGCTCTTTTGAAGTCCAGGGCAGTGAGCTTGCTACACACTCTTCTCACTGTCTTGGGGATCTCAAATTCGACCATCTCGTGATCACTGCATCCAAGGCTGCCCTGGAGTACCACATTCTCAACAAGCCCTTCCCTGTTGGTGAGCACAAGGTCAAGTATGGAACCTTCCTTGTCAGTTCCTCTATTACTTGCAGAAGGAAATTGTCTTCCACACAATCGAGGAACCTCCGGGATTGCTTGTGCCATACAGTGCCATCGTTTCAACAGATGTCAGGGTGGTTGAAATCCCCCATGAGAAAAAGGGCCTGCAAGCGTGAGGCTTTTCCTATCTGTCTGTAGAGTGCTTCATCCACAGGTTCTCCTCGATCAGGTGGCCTGTAACAGATTCCCACAGTAATGTCTCCCACGGCTGTTTTCCCTTTAACCCTGACCCACAAACTCTCTGTAAACTGCTCACCTGTCCCCAGACACAGTTCCATACTCTCCAGCCTATCCCTAACATAAAGGGCGACTCCCCCTCCCCGCCTGCCGGGCCTGTCTTTTCTAAAGAGCCTGTAACCTTCCATTCCAGCACTCCAGTCATAGGAGCCATCCCACCATGTTTCTGTGATGCCTATTATATCATACCCCCATAGATGTGCACACATCTCTAATTCCTCTTGTTTTTCCCCATGCTACGGGCGTTTGTATAGAGGCATCTGAGATGAGCTCCAATTGAAGCTGGCTCATTGGCTGGAGCAGCCGGTATATATGTACATTGTTCTGAGCAGTTATTGTAGGTGTTGGCAACTGACTGGGTGTGTTGGGATGGAATGATGCCCCCCTCCCCCAACACATCTAGTTTAAAGCCTCCTTGACCAGTCTGGCAAGCCTCCTACCAAAACTGTTCTTCCCCTTCTTTACCAGAGCAGCTCCACCAGCCCCCAGTAGACCTGGCCTACTAACTTCAGTCCTATGTTCAAGACACCCAACCCCCTGACTATGACACCACCCTTTTAACCATTTATTAACCTGGCCAATCCTCCCAGCTTTTTCTTGGTCCTCCCCTGTGTCCTGGTGAATTGACGAAAAGACTATCTGAGCACAGGAGCGCCTAACCACCTCTCCCAGGGCTCTGTAGTCTTTCTTTATGGTCCCCAGTCTACTACTATCTATATCCCTAGCATCCACATGGATCACCAGGAGCGGGTAATAGTCCGTGGAACTTACTAGAGCAGGCAGCCTCTCTGTAACATCCCTGATCCGTGCCCCTGGTAGGCAGCACACCTCCCTCGAGATGGGGTCAAGCCGACAGACGAGTGCTTCCATCCCTTTCAAAGTAGAGTCCCCTATTACTACAACCCGCGGCTTTTTCTTTGTAGTGCTAGTAGAGATCTTTACCCGTGCATAATCCGGCTGTTAGTGGTGCAAGTGCGTTTCCTTGTTAGTCTCCTGCAGGACATCAAAGCGGTTCTGCGTGGGGACAACAGATTTAGGAGGAAGACCCTTGCCTTGAATTGTCCTTTTCCTCCTTCTTTTGTTATTTTTCTTTGTCACTAATTCCCAACTTCCCGGGTTGGTGGCCTCCTTCTTTCCTTCATGAGCTGGAGGGGAAGCTTGAGGGCCCTGCACAGTTTGGGGCTGGAGCAAGCAGCCCCGCTTCCTCTCAGCTACCCTGACATCTTGAAGCCCGCTAATAGCATTCCGCAGCTCAGCCCCTGCTGCAGGAGGACCTCCACCAGGGAGCACCGAGCGCAGCCCTGCCTATCGTGCACCTTTCCCTCACCAGACCAGTGCAGGCACCCTCTACACTCCGAGCTCTGCACTGCAGCCTCCCCTCTCATCGGCTCTGTCTGGGTGCCTATGCTGGCCACTGCCGGGGCAGCCAGAGCAGAGCTCCCAGAGCAGGCCCTGGCCATACGACCGGTGCTCACCATCCCGCTCGCCTGCCCGTGCGAACTGCCGCGCAAACTGCCTCGTCCCGCTCTCGTCCCGCTCTGTAACTCTATTTAAATAAGCTAATCAATTTACTCAAACTTTCACTTATTTGCATAAAATCGAAATAAATCAGCAGTCAAACTTTACATTTTTACTGCACTTTATTTTCATGTGTTATGTGGCACTCTCAGATGCTCCAGTGCAGTTGCTCTGGCTCTTAACATAGAGCTGCTAGCATACAGTAGCTCTTGAAATCAGGCCTGGTATTGCGTGCTCATGCACAGTTGTCCCAGTAAAAATATGTCACCCACCAGGCGAAGGCATCACACTAACTTTGATCATTTGGTATGTCAGAAAAAAAAGCCTTTTATAGGAGCATGAAAGTATGTTGCTTCAGAACTACAGGATTCCTTTTGCCTTCACTTAGCATAAGAGATTCTTCTATGACAAATACTTTGTCGCTCTGATATTATTTTAGCATTTTATATATATACATAAGTGAATATATATATAAAAGCTGTATATTTTCATATATATATACATCTATATACACACATGTCAGTAGAATAATTCCCCAAAGCTGATTCAATGAATAAGTGAACGTATTTACATTTTTATGTCTCTTCCCAACATATAACAACCTTGCAATAACTGTTTTCTTGGTGGAAGTGCAATTAAAAATGGGTATAACTTAATAACTTGTAAAAGTACTTAGAAGTTCCTTTTGTATTATCAGAGTGGACCTCATAACCAAGAAACTCAGTTTTATGTTCCCATTAAATATCCTAGCCATCTTATACAAGCATTGATTGCTACTGTCATGTCAGATGGTGTGTAAGACATGTGCTAAATCAGAAATGCATGATCTTTAAGCAGAAAATTTCCTGAAAAATTTCATTTAAGCTTTTGAAGGAGTCAGATTATTTTTCATGGCTTCCTGAAAAACTTCAAATGGTATTTTTCTTTTTAGAAAGCTGTTTGCTCTTACTGTTGTTGAAGGGTAGATTAACATGACGGATCATGGTGATACCTTTGCTTCTATCCTGGTAAGTGTATTTTGTCTGTGCTCTGGTAGTGGTTGTTTGTGTATTTAGGCTTAAAGAGTATATTAAAACCTAAAAGTTTGATGTGTCTGCCCTCCAGTGAACACAGATCAAAATGAGCACAAGCTTTATATTACACTCTCATCTGAGAGATCTGTAAGACCTTTTGACCAAGTATGACCGAAAAACAGGTGTCACCAAGTAAAGGAGACTGGAGATCTAGCAGTCTGGTCTGCCTTTTAACCATGTTTAGGAATACATATTTCCAAAGAAAACTGAAGAAATTTTGAAGGTAATTTTGACTATCTATTTACAATAGAAATTGCCTTTTTGTTGGTGGGTTGTTTTTGGTGGGGTTGTTGGGGGGTTGTTTTGTTTGGTTGGTGGTTTGTTTTTTCTTGGAGGGGTATAGTTTTGTTTTAAAATTTTGAATTATAAATAGAAATTAGCATCTTGCACTTAGGTAAGCTATGATTTTTCACAGGGGGTTTAAAAATTTATTATACAATTTTAAAAGTTCTATGCATAGACGTAAATGATTCGTCTTTCATTCGAGACCTACTAAATGCTGGAAGTGAAACCCCTCAGAAATAGTCTGTGCATATTCTAAATTCTCTGGCTTTGAATTACTGTTCTGATGGATTTGATTTTTTTTTTTTATATTTCCCTCTTTAGTTGCTGCTGCTTTGAATTTTTTGGGAAATGTTGTGTCTTTTACTTTGCTCAAAAAAAATTATAAAAAATATGATCTGAAATAAAAGCCTGCAGCAGCTTCAGATATCATCACCTCTCCACTTGGTGAGAGATGCCAACCCTTGGTCTGTGTCACCTCATGTTCTGACAGAAATGAAGATGTGCTTTAGTCTCAGTCACTGCAAATCACAATCCAGCATAGGAGTGCAAATGACTTTTGTTAGTGGTGTGAGCTAATGTTGCAGCCTGCAAAGGGTGTAATGTATGTGACTCAATCTCCATTTGTGAAAAAGGCAGAATACAAGAATTGGATATACATACCACTTCATGTAGTTTCAGAAAATTGTTGCCTTTACTCACGTCTGTTCATGTTTAAGATGTGTGAAAAGTTTCTTAGTGTTATGAACCGCTTTTCCACTTTTGGTTGTGTATACGAGGGGTGCCTCCTTCTGAAATCACACATCTAAATACATCTGCCTGGAATTTAACAGCCACAGCCCTACTGGAGATGAAAGGAAGGTGGTGTAATTTTATTTTTGTTTTTTCTGAGGACTTTTCTTCCCATGATTCCTTATTTCTTAACTAGAAGACTGCTTGAAGGTTTGATATGTTGTTCTCTCTTTTATATATTCTGCTGTTGCTGCGTAATATTGAGATTTCAATGTGAACAGCAACTGCATTAAAATAAATTAAGAAAAAACCCTTCTTATTTCCCTCCTTCCTCAAATACAAGAAATTCTAGTTTCTCTAATGATCCAGGCTTTGTAAAGTTACTCAAACTTGTAAAATACTACCAGGAGTAGTTGTTAACTTCCATTTTATTATATGTATCAAAGTAATTTCAAGAATCCAGCCCTGTATTATTTAATTTGTCAGGGTTCATACTCATCCAGAGAAGTCACTAAAACAATTACATGCCAGCTGACAGGAAAATTATGTTTAAACATTCTACACGAAGCACTTACTTATTTTTACATATAGTCATAAGGAAAAGTTTGTTTTTCAAAAGCTGGATAAAACTTTCTGGCATAATTTGATGAGGTGAATGTTAAGGTCTTGTCTAATATTTGGCAAACAAAAAAAATGCAGTCATCTACTACTTAAATTTAAGCCACAGTCTTTGTGTGGCCAAGAAACCACAATTTCCATGCCATACTGTGTGTTACCATTGATAATTTTCTGTAGATTTGTCCCTGGCTTGCACTGTCCTTGGTGCCGCAGCCTACTGCTTCTCTTTGTTGGAGCCCTGAGTCAACAGGCTTCAGTTTGCCCGAGTTTGCTTTTGTATAGTGTAATCTTTGACCATTTTTTTGAAAATCAATTAGTTCTGAGATCTGTCAGCTTTCTGGTAGTTCCCACAAGTTCTTTTCCTTGGTTCCACTTCTGCGGGCAGTCGGTGTTTGCAGTTGGGCATTTGAGAGCTTTGAGAATATGTGTGGAATAAGACGTATCTACACATTTCATGCATTAGTTGGTTGCTTCTGACTCCAACACAGCTAGAAGTCTAGAGAAATTCTACATCTAAAACAAATTTCCCAGTTTCAGAGATTCTACCACTTCAGGTTTCTTACCATTCTTGAGTGGAGATTTTGGGGGTTCTTTACAGTTCCTGTAGGTTCCCTTTGGCCTGATTGGGTGCTGAGGTGGATCCCCCGCCTGTGTGGAGCTGGTGGTGCTCCATGTGATCCCATGACTCAGAGAAGAGGTGACTCCCACCAGCATTTGCTTTCCTTGTCATGCGCTCTCTTTGTATTTTACCACCCACTTGCAGAGAAAGAGAAAATTTGTTCTCCCAGATAACCAGTCCATCATTTTGCTTAAGGTAACTGTAGGGACATACCATGAATCAAGATTGCTGACAACAAATGGCAGCATTTCACATGTTTTGATATTCTATGATTGGATAATTCCGCAGTAATAATTTCAATGAGAAATGTTAGCACTGACCTTTTCCTGCAAAGAGTTAGAAAATTTTGAAACACACTCCTAATGCAGCGACAATCCTGAGAATATTTCGGCCTCATTGCACTTTATAGCACTGCTGTTACAAATGTCATATACAAGTAATGTGGTACCACCTCTAGAGAACAGGTGTGATTGTGTCTTTTGTACTGTTTATCTTGCATGAAACAGAAGCACATACAGTTCTGTATGAATTTTTCACAAGGGATACAAATACTGGTCCGACTCATGTGAGCTTTAAAACTTATTCCAGTAAGAACTATAATTTATATTTGGTATTTTAGTGAGTTCAGTAGTCTAGCAACAAACTGAGAATCACTTGGTACCCCTGTCAGTGATTCTGAAGGCTCATTTTAAACCTTTATCTAAAATATATACTTCAGACTACTGCTAAGCAAAGCTGCTTATGTGCAAATACATTTGCAAGACTGAAACTCTAGAGAATTATCATGAGTTAATATCTGTCCTTTTTGCCAAACTTCATCCAGAAATCAAGAAAACAATAATCCAAAATTATGTCCCATATTTTTCCAGAGGAAACATTGTATGTATGCATTAAAAACAGTTTTCAATTCACTTACTACCTTTTCTCTTGAATGAGGCCACAAACCTTCTTCATCTCTATAACAGCTGTAATAACACTTCAAAGGACCCCTGGTTTACTTCCTCTGTAATTGCCTTCTGCTTTCATTAGAACTGTTTAGCACTATTTTTAAGCAATATGTAGCACAAGGGATTTCTAAAATTATGATAACTGTGTGCATTAACTGAGGAAGGACTAGTTAACTGAATTTGGCATGGCAAGATACAGCTTGCAGAACAGTTTGATTTTGTACACAGTTTGCATTTATCACCTCTCCGTTAAAGTAGTAACGAAACAGTGGTGCCCAGCGACAGGACAAGGAGTAATGGCCATAAATGAAAACACAGGAAGTTTCACCTCAACATGAGGAAGAACGTTGTTAGCTGAGGGTGGCTGAGCACTGGAACAGGCTGCCCAGCAGGTCTGTGGAGTCTCCCTCTCTGAAGACATTCAAACCCCACCTGGACGTGTTTCTCTATAACCTGCTCTAGTTGTCCCTGTCTAGATCATCTGCCCTCAGGGGGGCTGGACTAGATGATCTCCAAAGCTGCCTTCCAACCCTAATGATCCTGTGATTCTGTAATTCTGTGAAACAGTAACAGACTGTTACTGTGACTGAGTTAAAACTTTTAATAGTGAACATAAATCTGCCATGCTGACACCAGGGAGCCGGGGACACACATTCTTAACTTCTTCCTGATTTTCTTCAATCTCCACCAACAGCTACGGATTGAGTAATCTGTGTCATACAACACACACTCATCTCTCCCTACACTGTTCATAGTGAGCACTTGGCAGGGGAGCAATGACACCTAGAGAAGCCTCAACATAACATCATTTTTCCCAACAGTATTCTTGTTACAGTGAAAGACTACCTCTCCCCAGATTGACTGTCCGTCTCCCTCTCTTGCAACCCTGTTTTCATGCACTGATGACGTGAAGGAACATCCCTAGACATCTTTAAAGGCTCCTGGCCGGCTGTGGCGGCTCACATAAGGCCGGCGGCAGCGCCCCGACAGCCGCAGCCCGGCCAGGCGGCAGGTGGCAGTCAGGGGAAGGGGATGGGTCAGAGCTTAACTGTCGCCATTTGTTTTGCCGATATTTGGGGGTGTTTCGCAAACTGGAACATTCAGGGGAGGGTTTCAGCCAATTGCGGAAAGTCAGACTTTTGTCTTCTCAGACCTGGACAAGAACAAGTTTTTTTAGTGCTTCAATCTTTAACTAGAAATAGTGCCTTATAATCCTTTCATATCTCGCAGTTTATCAATGGTTATTTGGGCTTAAATCCTCTTTAAAATGTTACATTTTGCTCAGAAAATGTCATTTAACAAAGAAGTCATGCTAGGAATAAAATGAATCATGCACATAAATCGTCACTTCCATGTGCATTAAAATGAAAATAGGCCTCTAGACCATCAGTGTCAACTTGGTTATTCTTACCCTAAAGATTTAGTGCTAAGTCCATGTGAAATTTGTGGCATATATCACTGCATGTCTGCACAATCACCTGATTCCCATGTTTTGTAATACTGAATGTTTGTAGATGTCCATTAACTGCATCCTGCTTGATGGAGATTAGAAAGTGGGCCCTTACAATTTAAATAGGATATGCATATACTTAAAGAAAAGCCTGCTTACTGACTGAGGGGCCACTTTCTAATCTCAGATACATAGTGTGCTCTGCCTGTTTACTGTATACGGAAAACCAGGATACTGAGCAGAGATTAGTATGGCATTAAACCTGTGCATTCTGCAGTAAGTTGCCTGCATAATGATAAATGTTTTTAAATAATTTCTTCAGCCATACAGTGTTTTTTCTTCTTTTTAAGTGTATCAACAGCTTCCCTACATGTTTTTCAAAAACCTGTATTTAAAAGCCAGTATGCAACTTTGATTTGACCTTTGATAGGATGATTCACAGATTCACAGAATCATAGAACGGTTTGGGTGGGAAAGGAACTTAAGATCATCTAGTTCCAACCCCCCTGATATGGGCAGGGACACCTCACCCTAGAACCATGTCACCCAAGGCTCTGTCCAGCCTGGCCTTGAACACTGCCAGGGATGGAGCATTTACCACTTCTTTGGGCAGCCTGTTCCAGTGTCTCACCACCCTCACAGTAAAGAACTTCTTCCTTATATCCAATCTAAACTTACCCTGTTTAAGTTTTAACCCTTTGTCCTGTCACTACAGTCCCTAATGAAGAGTCCCTTCCCAGCATCCCTATAGCCCCCTTCAGGTACTGGAAGGCTGCTATGAGGTCTCCACACAGCCTTCTCTTCTCCAGGCTGAACAGCCCCAACTTTCTCAGCCTGTCTTCATACGAGAGGTGCTCCAGTCCCCTGATCATCCTCGTGGCCCTCCTCTGGACTTGTTCCAGCAGTTCCATGTCCTTTTTATTTTGTGGACACCAGAACTGCACACAATACTCCAAATGAGGTCTCATGAGAGCAGACTAGAAGGGCAGGATCACCTCCTTCGACCTGCTGGTCACGCTCCTTTTGATGCAGCCCAGGATACGATTGGCTTTCTGGGCTGCGAGTGCACACTGAAGCCGGCTCATGTTCATTTTCTCATCAATCAGCACCCCCAAGTCCTTCTCTGCAGGGCCGCTCTGAATCTCTTCTCTGCCCAATCTGTAGCTGTGCCTGGGATTGCTCTGACCCAGGTGTAGGACCTTGCACTTGTCGTGGTTGAACTTCATAAGGTTGGCATCAGCCCACCTCACAAGCATGTCAAGGTCCCTCTGGATGGCATCCCTTCCCTCCAGCGTATCAACCAAACCACACAGCTTGGTGTCATTGGCAGACTTGCTGAGGGCGCTCTAAACCCCACTGCCCATGTCACCGACAAAGATGTTGAACAGGACCGGTCCCAGCACCAATCCCTGAGGGACATCACTCATTACTGATTTCCAGCCGGACATTGAGCCATTGACTGCAACTCTGTGTGTGGCCATCCAGCCAATTCTTTATCAACCGGGTGGTACATCCATCAAATTTATGCCTTTCCAGTTTAGAGACAAGAATGTCGTGTGGGACCGTGTTGCACACTGATTATTTTTGCCTGGATAGTTTGATACCCACATTTATTCTCTTTGTATCTGCAATTGTAAGTCACATGGAGATAATTAGTTTTGGTTTTGAAGCAACCACAATGTAGTGGGAATTCTGCATCTTTCACATAAGGTGAATTTCTTTATGGTATCATGTTTTTACTTGGTTTTGGCTTTGTTTTCCTTCCTTACTTTCTGAAGAAACATCTTTATTTTTCTGAAGACATTCTCAACACTGCATAATCATCAGAGAAGGCTGATTTTTAAAATGCCTGAAGGGACAGAAACCCAGTGCAAGACACAGGGGAGAGTGTAGTATTTAAATGTTTGCAAGAGTGTGATGCAAAATCTACATCAGCACAGACACCAGACCTAAAGCTTTCTCTTCCAGTGATGTCATCTTTCAGCAAGAAGAAACTAAAATATATTATAATTTTTGGCTGGAACCTTGGGAGGGGGTGCTGTTCATCCCACACAGCGCTGATGGACTCGTGCTTCTCACAGATCCATCTCTCTGCTGATTGAATAGTATAAAAAAAGGCTGGCTCTGGTACCACTTCTTCTTTATTTGTTATTAGATGAAGCAGAAAAAGATATAGCTTCTTAGTATTTGCTGTGCTGGACAATTCCTTTGAACATCTACAAGTACATCAAGATGCCTGTATGCTGAACTGCAGGGAAAACCCAGTGCAAGAGGGCTAACTCCTCACTGGAGTGGTAGATGAAGTCTCTTTTTTTGGTGTTAATTGTGTAACCGGTTCATTGTTATTCCTTCATCCATTTGTTTATGTAGCCTAGTTTGATGGAAAAAACTCCTTATCTTTCAATCTAAGCCACCTTTTCCCCTCTGTCGTCTTTGCAATACCTGTGCAGCAATATCCTGTGTCAGCAGAAACACTGTTCTGTGTGGCAGCTTTTGCTTTGTAACAGTTTTGAAAACAGCTATACTCATATATATTTTGAAATGTTATACTCATGTAGTCTAGTATTTAACTAACATAGTAGTTTATTCTAAGTGATGGGAGATGTATTTGCTGTTTTCAGTGTTCGTAGTGTGTATGTTTGTTGCAGGGTTTAGGTCAGTGGTACTTTCTATATTAGGGGGAGGAAAGGAGTAAAATTACTTTCTTTTCTCTGCATCACAGTCTACAGAGCAGAAAGAGCTGCATGGAACTGTACCATTCTTTACTTTTCTGTGGATAATAACATTTCTGAATAGCCATAGACACAACTCCTGTGTTCTGCCATCATCAGAACAAAATAGGAAATGAAGACTGAGCCAACTACATTTTAATGAAAGCAATGTTTTGTTATTTGTTTCTATAAAATCTAGCTAACCAAATTCCTTAAGAAAACAATAAACATGGGGAAGAAACTCTAGGTTTAAACCAGAAGATTTTCATTGTATAACCTACCAAATCCACAGATCAAAAATATTAATTTTGAAAATAAGTCTTCTGCCAGAAAAGGTCTAGTGTACTTTTGACAGAAGCATTTTTAAAGACAATATAGTTAATCACTTTTCATGAATGCATGAATGAACGAGTAAAAACATTCAGTGCTCTGAATTTAGACACATGATCCTAGCTCAAACTTATGTCCTAAACTCCCAGTCAATCATGAAGTAAATTATTATGAATTCGTATATATTACACCTTTAAGAGCTGACTTAGAAAACACTTCAAACTGTTAAATCATGAACAACCTGTCAAGTTATTTACCATTATAACTGATGCAGAACTTTTTGTTCTATACTTCCAGGTTTTTAGGGCAATATTATTCACTACTGGAAATAATTTCTTTTAATGAAGAACTGATCACGAATTGAGAATTTATCAGTGAATATTTTTCATTTAGCACAGCTCAATTGCCAGAGAAATATCTATGTCCTCTCACTTATCATAGATGCTGAGCACCCATCATTTCTGCAGAAGGTGATAAGATATGAGGATGCTCAGCATGCATTGGAAAGGAACTGTGGTTAGCGAAACCTTCTGGCAATCATTAACTGAAAAAAAAAGGAGGGGAGGAAAAACAGGTTTTAATTAAAAATTGCTTTTCCAGGATCAGCTGCTTGTAGCTGCATGTTGCTGAAGGGGAAATAATTTGTGAAACAATCAGACTGAAAAAAGGAATTAAGTTAAAAACCCTCAATTTTTACAAGCAGAGATGCCTACAATTTTATGTAGTACTTCTGCCTGCAAGATTCAGTATGATCTGTACTCTGGTGATTAAATCAGGAACACTTAGTGAAGGAGGCTGTTGTCTTCTGGACTTGGCTGTGCCGCTGATTACAGCTATTAAGTTGCTGGAGTGTGGGAAGAGAGCAGAGCAAGAAAAAGCCTGCCTTCTGGTTAAAGAAGTTTCATGCTTCTCTGAAGCATGCCCTGCTGCCTCTGCTACAGACAACTTGTATGATTTTGGTCAAGTATAATGGTCAACATAAGCATAAATCTTAACAGACAGTCAAGTGCTGGTCTTCACACATGGTCTCTGTTCTTAAATCTTGAGACCATCTAACATTTTCAGGTCTCAAGCACTCCCAGCAAGAATGACAGATTTCTTTGGTGTTATAAAATCTGAGTTAGCTAAAAAATCCCCCAAAAGTTGTGTAAGGTACTTCATGTTGAATGCAAAATTAACTGACAGTTTTGGCTGCAGTTTGCCAGTGTCATTCATAGTTACTGATATGTACTGGAAAGTAAAAAACAACCTCATCTCAAGTTGCACAAAAGAAATGAGAGTTTGAATCACTGGGATGCAATGGCAATATAGAGAAATACAGTTATTTCTGAGTGGATGTTAGAAAGTCTAAGTTAAATGTAATACCTTCTTCTTCAGAGAGCAATATCAGAATGTCAAAATTATTTTTAAAACCCTGTCAGAAGAAAATAAAAGATATCAGATCTCAGAGCAGTTCATGATGCTGAATTCTGGGAAACTTAAAAGAAGTCTGGAAATATGTTCAGGTTAGAAATTGTTAATGCAGATCTGTCCTGATTGTCCTGAAAATCAAGAAAACAAGCCAACCTAATAATTCTGTTCAGCTTCTTCTGGAGAAACACCTTCATACAACACAGATTTAATGCTTAGAATAGAATACATAAAAGTATAACAATTACTGGAAGGAAAACATGGACAGGCTGGATCGATGGGCTAAAGTCAATGGTATGAGGTTCAAAAAGGCAGAGTGCTGGGTCCTAAACTTGAGCCACTGTCATCATTTAAAGTCCGGCTGGTAACTCAGAACTGGGCAGCCACTTGCTCACTTCCCCCGTTCTTCCCCTGGCTCCCAGAGGGATGGGGAGAAGAATGGAAAGAATGTAAATCCCATGGATTGAGATAGAAACAGTCCGGTAACTAAGGTACAATACAGAACTACTACCACTGCCACCAATAATAAGAATGATTACGGAAATAGCGAGGGGAAAGAATATGAAACTTAAAGGGGACAGTGTTTCAACAGCTTTCTGTCATCCTCTTTAAATATTGCTAAGACCTATGCTTTTCTAAGAATGTCTGCTTATGATATGATCACCCGTGGCTAGACCAGTCATGTTGTATAAATTGTGTGTGATTTAAATTATAAGAGCTGAACTTTCTCCAAGACCATTTTCCACACTGAACTACTGTTCTTCTATTCTAGGACTGAAACTTCTGTCTAACTTCAAGATACTTTTAAGATATATACTTCATTTGGCCAATTCTATTTCTGTATCATTAACTGTATTCATCTGAGTCGTAATATCTGATTACAAGACACACGTAAACCTTGTGTAATGTTTTGTTTATATCTTTTTACATTTGGCTTTTCTTGTGGGTTCTTTGCAATCAGGTTTTTCCTTTAACAGGAAAAACTATTTTTTTCAATTTGTAGCCTTCCCTGCTTTATCTTCTAATTTTTAAAGATTATTAAGATATTAGTTTCTAAGTATTTTCTTGAAATTCAAGATAATTTGCATGCTCTTGACATCTCCCATATCACTTTACATTGTATTGTATTGGTTTGGTTTGGTTTGGTTTGTTCTTCTGCCTGTCTGTTGGGTTTTGTGTCTTTGCGTCTTTGCATTTTTTGCATGTGTTATGTTTCCCATATGTTTTTTAACTGTGCTGTACACATTATGTGCTTTAGTTCGAGACCCCTATGCTTTTATCCTTGTTTGCTGCTTGTGATAAAGTTGTGCCTGAATCTTTCACATTTCACATGCTGTTTCATCATTAACTGTGGAGAGTCTTCAAAATATTCTGCATAGATAAGCATATAAAAAAATTGTAACATTTTGAGAACTTACATCTCCCCATTCTCTCAGGTTTTGTTTCAGGCTATGTGTACTCTGTATTATGGAGATATGATTGCAGTATGTCTAGATAATATAACTTGTGCCAAGTTTGTTCTAGATGAATTGCATAAAAAGAGCCTTGAAGACTTGGCAGCACAGCTGCCAGGAATCAGTGATCTTCTATAGATGATCCAGGCAGAGCACATGCTGTTTTACGTCAACGGCTAAGGGATAATGGTGAAATGAACTAAAGGTATCCATCATTTATGTCATACCAAGCTGCATTCTCTCCCCAATTATGATGTATTCTCCATTCAAAAATTTGACTACCACACTGCACCCAGTATGATTTATCTTGTTTGAAGTTTTAGAAATAGTTGATTAATATTGATCATTCATATTCTATCTTTAAATCTTACCCTAAGCACCAAATGATTTTTAATAGCAAGACTGGAAATTAATGAAATCTTTTATTATGTGCCATAACTTTTAAAATTCAGGAAAGGTTTGACATGTTTATATGTTAGTAAATCTAACAGTACTGGGAAATGTTCCTGGATGGTCAAACACAGTCATCTGTAGTTGTAATTTATTGGTCCTGGCACACTTTTCATCTACACTGACTGAGTTTTTCTAGGAAATTCCAAAGTATGGTGTGAGAACAGGACAATTGCAGGAACCATTCCAATAAGCAGTTTGCATGAAGCTTCTTTGGACACTTCTGTGTTGACTAGCACATCTGTGCACTCTCCTGTGCCAACTGGCCACAACGATTTGGAACTTTCCAAAGCACATTTAGTCTACTCCTATAAATACAGCTTTACTTTCCTCTGTAGTGGTGTCACAGCCTCCATGCCAAGTCTTCTATCACTTACACTTCAGTTTTGACAGGTTTTGCCTGCCTTTTTCTTGCCCCATTAATGTCTCCAGTGACTCAGGTAACAACTCTGGAGATGGGCAGTAACACTGAAACACAGCAACGGTTGTGATGAGATTGCTTAGGAGGATGATCTTTGCATAAACTAAAACAAGAAACAACTGAGCTAAAAAGAAGTCTGTGGAAAGGTATCTATGAAACGTATTTGTGCTTATTGAAAGTTACTGATAATAGTAAAAGCTTATTTTTAGCCCTCATGAAAAGGGGTGATTTTTAACCATGGAGCATGATGTGACATGTCATTTTTAATCTAACTGTAGCATTCAGCATTCCATAATGAGCATTTTCTTCTCTAATAGCTGTTTACCATTTTAATTTTTAGGTGCATTAAGTGCAAAAATGAAATTACAGAAATTAGAAAGACTTTTTGAAGGTTCTTGTAAATCAAATGTAGAGTTCAGTAGATAATTTAATATGTGAACAGTTCAAAGACATGTGAAGCAATAAAATATCTTGTTTATCTTGAAAAGAAATCAAGTTTGTTCAGTTATTATAAGATGAAGTGTATGTAATGGAAAATTATGGGGAAATAATCATGAATGAGTCGTTTGAAATTTTTAAAAAATATAATCACAAGTTTTATTTAAATTGTTGACTCATCTGTGATTTGTTTTCACAACTGTTCTGTCTTACTTGTCTGTCAAACCACATCCATGGTCATCTTAGATTTTTCAGTTAGACAGTGCAAGTGTAGAAAACCTTTCTGCTGTTTACTGAAATTTCTGTCATGGTCAGTGTCCAAATGCTTTGAGTTATAATTTATGTTTGTGCTTGTCTAGATTGGTTTGTATGCCACCTATTTATTCTGAGGTGTAATGTTGCTCAATCTTAGCAAATTACAGTTAACTTCAATTTCAGTGCTGTTCTCTACGCTCCAACTGGAAGGTTTGGATTCTTGGTAAATGGACAGGAGTAGGAGTGAGATAAAATGTTTCCTTTTGATTTCCATCTGGATGTGCAGAGAAGGAGCAAGACATATTCTGTCATGGTAAGCTGATATTTGGTGATGTAGAAACAGATAGTGAAAATTATTAGGGGTAAGAAGAATTTTTAAATTAAGAGAGGCTGTTGGGATTAGCACTGTTTGGTTAAAGGAAAAATAAACCACAATTTATTTATGTAAAATGTAACTGCTATAGAGGAGCTACAGTAAATGTATCTATTTTCTTAACAGAATAGAAGCCAGTCAGTATAGTTGAAAGGTTAAAATATTTAAAACTCATCAAGTCAAACAAATTATATTCTGTGTATGATTTTTTCTTATAGGTATCTTTCCCATAAAGTATTGCTGAGAGTACATCCTGTATCAGACTCGGGAAAGGACTAAACTTTTATATGTTAATAATAAAGGTTAAATATGTGGTTGGCTTGTGCCATTTTATTTCTTCCAAATGAAAATTCTTCCTAATGTATTTCAATTAGGAAAATTTTCTATATATGACCAATACTGTGATTTTATTATTCTATTAACCACAGGTGCATTTATTTTATATATGTCTTAAGTTCATTATATATATGGTGCCCTACAGTTTTTACAGATGTCCTATGATACTTTAAAAACATATTAATTAACATAGCCACTACTTGACATTTATAAAATTTCAAAGCTGCTTGGTATTTTATGAAATTCTAAAAAAAAATTCTGAGCTTTGAATCATAATGAATGTATATTGGGTTCATTTAATGTACATAAGGCATGTTTATGCTTCAGTGAATATGAAATGAGCATGAAGTACGAAGAAATAAGAACTGCCTGGCCTGAGAATGCTACGTTATGTAACCTTGTAGATGTGACTTAATTTGTTTGTGTCACAGTATCTCCTTTTATAAAATATGAATAATTTTGCTGTGCTCCATAATGTTCTGTATCTTAGTCTGGGATGTTAATCTTGCATGTGTTTATAACAGCAGACTATACCTGAATGTGACTGTGAAATTGTTGCTGCAGATGTTGCTTTTCACATCATTAGTTTTAGGCAAGCACAAAAAGCCATTTTCTGGTTTGTGTGGTTTTGGTTTTGTTTCACATAGGTATTTTTAATAGTAAATTTCTCTCAGGTGTACTTAACCTGTGCCGGGC
The DNA here is from genome assembly GCF_037157495.1 of Lathamus discolor. Taxonomy (NCBI): domain Eukaryota; kingdom Metazoa; phylum Chordata; class Aves; order Psittaciformes; family Psittacidae; genus Lathamus; species Lathamus discolor. The sequence goes on along the minus strand of NC_088884.1, from coordinate 45,258,288 downwards.
TTTTTTGTCCATCATCATGTTTTCTAGTCATATTTTGATGACTTGTTTAACATTTAGTTTGGGCTGCTAGGGTAGGATTCACTGCACCTAACTTCAGATATCTAGAGCGTAGGCATTTCTGTCTTTACTGCCTCCCATCTCTGTGGTGTGATTCATCTCAAATTAAAATAGACATCTAAAATAGGTCAGAAGCAGTGCCCCTTGAAAATGCCTGTCTTTATTGACTTAAGGGAGCCTTTGGTAATGCAGAGACACTGGCACTTACACTGCAAATAAAGCCCACCGGAAGATGCTGACTTTCATTCCTGCAGTTGCTTGTAAGAGGGAAATGGAGAAGCTACCTTACATGCATTGGCAAAGAGCTTTCAATGTGGGGATGTAGTCCTTGCTAAATAGGAAGCAATAGCAGCAAGGACTTCTCAGTTTCCCACCTGATATCACTCCACCTGAGGCTTTCTGTGCACGAATAATGCTTTTCTTTTGATCTGTCATCTTTGTAGTCTTACCACTAAGTTTTCAGCATTTTCCACGAGCCATGAGTGCAGAATACCAGGCAGTAGTCATCTGCTACCACACAGAAGGGACAAGATCTGTTTAAAAGATGAGAGCAGTACTGTGTCAGTATTGCAGTGTTTAATTTTAAGTTTGCCTACATTTTTATGCTTCAGTCAAGTAGCTATTTTTTCCTGACTGTCCAATCCAAATGTATGCTTTTAGACTGTGATCCTTAATAATTTTAATTCTTTCTTCAGTTAATATTGGCACACACATTTGTTAATTGTTAGAATCATATTTGATAGATCATAGTTGATTGGAGTTGAAGATGGATCATACTTGATCCATCTTCATCTTGATTTTCTAGCTAGAGATACAGATTAAGCTGTAAATGTTAATAATGTATATGACGCTGTTTATAAGTTTATGGCACTTTTGAAATGCATGGCAAGATAAATCATGAATAATGCTGCTTAGTCAGCTGCATGATGAATAATGAAGGGAAATCTTTCCCTTTTTTCATGTCATCCGTACTGAATGCAGAAAGGAAAGAAAAAATACTGTTATTTTTCTTATGTCTTATAAATACTGTGATACTTTATATTCTATACTACTTTTTTTTTTTTTTTTCAAAATGTGTTTAGTGAAGCATAAAGATGGCTATTGTGAAGATTAAGGTTTAGAAAGTCCCTTTTTTGGGATTTAGCATGTTTTGAGGCCATTCAGCCCAAAGAGTAGGAAATTATGGTTTTAAATTGTTGCCTTTTACTTTTTTTTTACAGAATTTTCAGGAAGATAAATATGATAATTGAAAATGAACACTAAATCAGCATTAATCACCACAGCATATTCTATGATTGCCCAAGTCTGAATTAAAAAGGAAATAATAAAAATTTGAATTCACATTTCCTAGTACTGGAAAAGTACTCAACTATATTTGTGTATCATCATTTTTTTCCCAGGGAAATGCACTAAGTTTGCTTCTACTTAATGGGTATGCAGTTGCTGGATTGTTCTGTATTTTTATAATAGCTTGTAAGGGGAAATGGGAGGCTGCTGAGTCAAGAGCTGGAAGAGCCATTTGCCTGCAGGACAGTATTGACTGTTTTGTTTTATAATCCCATATCTTTTCTGTGTTAGAAAGATAATTTTAGACAGTGTCAGTACACAAACACTCCCACTGCACTTTTGATAGGGAAAATGGCATCAAGAGGTTAAGGACAAGTGCAGAAGAAATCAGATATATTTTTAGATGAGATGCTGTTTCTGCTTTCTACCATGACCACTTATCTTTATAAGGCTGTATGTATGGCAATGAAGAGACATGCACTATAGCTATGTCTTGAAGTCTTTTCAAGCTAATATGTTATTACTGATTTGTGGTATGTAGTTACAGGAAAGTGCTAGAAGGTTTGATTGCTTGTCACTAGCTATAAATAGGAATTTTATATCATCTGTAGAAGACTACATTTTGTGAATAGAGTGGGAGCCACAGGTCTGAGGTTTTCAAACTTGCAGTCACTCCAAGTGTCTGGCTTGTTATGTGTACAACAGTGAGACCTGATGCTCAAAATGGCACGTAACAGCATCAGCAGGGCTGAAGCAACTTGGAGAGGCTATTGAAAAACTGAGCATCCTTGAAAATCAGATGAAAGATATCTTCAATTAAACAACCAAATTAATCACTGCTTTTAGAAGTATGACTGTAAATATTGTTCCCTTCAGCAGTCCTGTAGCAGATTCCCATTCCAAGGATTGTAATCCCATTCAGAATCATTGATCTAGTTAGCTGCATGAACATCAGTAATATTTCATTACTTGCATGAAGTAATGAAAGAAGGCATGTTCATGCAGTTTTGTGGGTTTCGTTCTGGTTATCCATGTTTCTCCAGGTTATGTTCAATTAATTCAGAAATATATTTGCTGGCATTGTGGAAATATGATGACATTTTAATTGAGAAAGAAAGCAAACATGTTCTTTTGCAAAGGCCTACTCATATCCACAATCCATACTTGAGTATTCCCAGTTTCCATGTAAAATATGAGAGCAATCAGTTGTGAATTTTAGCTTTTGATTCAGTTCTTTAAGGTCTTATTCAAAGGACAAGTATAAAAACTTGCATCAGTCAGACAAAAGCTATTTACCAGATGGAGCAAAACCAGAAATAACAGACAAAGACAATTGTCTTGGCACAAGGTTTCCTGACAGCCTTTATCATCTAAACATAATTCTGCCTCTCATTTTCATTAGTAGTTTCTCTCTGAATGGCTCATATACTTGTGGAACAGGATATATCTCAGTGTATATGAAGACTGCAGGATCAGTATAAAATAATAGGATGAAAATGAATAAAATAATATCATTAGGAAGCAAAAATATTTTTTGAAGGAAGGAGAGGCAGTTTAGACAGGATATCTATTCATAGCGAGCTGTGCTAAGTTGTAGTGCTTGAGCACGTTATCTCAAACTTGTATCTTCCTTTGGTTTTCCATCATAAGCCCTCATCCTATTTTTAACCTCATGATAATGCACATAATGTAAGATGTTCACTTAAAAAGAAAAAACCTTTCTGCTAAGGATGATATATAGGCAAGGATTATCATCTCTTATGTTCTTTCATAATTTCATCCTTAATGTACTGTGATCCTTTGCAATAATTTATGTGATTTAGATTCTACATTTACTGGTAAGAGATGATTCTTATTTTGCCAAGTGACTGTGTGTAATGTTACAATCCAAACAACTTAAAGGATGTAAATAACAAAAGTGATACCTAAGTGATAGGGTGCAGGGTGAAATAGCAAGCTGATTGTTTTCACATTTCTTTGCTACCATCTGGGATCACATAATTTTGGAGGTTTTAGTCTTGATTCAGCAAGAGTTAATGTTAGATTTGACTGGAATTTTATTAAAAATACTCATAAATGCAGTCATTGCTATGATTCTACATGAAAAAGTGTCTTCTTACATGAAAAAGTGTCTTTAATTCCAAAGAGTCTCAAGACTTTTCATGAAATATGTATTTTTGTCACAAAACAGAAATATAGTCATTCCTGGCATCAAAGTGAATGGCAGAGGACACAGGTTGTGTACTAAATGTAGTTTAGCATCTGTGCTTTGAGCAGTTGAAGCACAAGTCATGGAGAAATGTATGTATCTTTTCAAATCAGGTAAGATATAACTTTGTGGTACAGATCTTTCCCTGATTTTTTGTTGTTTCATTACACATTCTTGCAACTCAGCCATCCTCTCCTACTCTAACTCTCACATTGTGCTTAATATCCAGAACACTTCTCTATATTCAAGTTTTATGTTTTCATTCAGGTTTTTTTTAGATTCACTCAGTGAGTCACTGTTATCAATGCATAACTTAAAAATAGATAAAATCAGTGTTTATATCAGGTTCATTTCAGTTACCTAATGAGCTTCTGTATACAATCTTGATTTACTGATCAAGTTTTGTAGAGGAAATACAGATCCAGTGATGAGGGGTTAAAGTGTTTAAAGAAAAACAGAATGGTACTTTAGATATTTCATCCCAGCTTTGTTGAACTATGAAGAAAGGAAGTCAGATAAAGAACTATTTAATCAGTAAATCTTGTGAGTGTGAGAATTAATTTCTCATACCTATGATGACTAGAATATTGTAGACACTGCTGTACAGGAGCCCTGACTGTGGTCAGCAATTGCCTGTCTGGATTGTACAGGAGGAAGGGGAATTTTGCTTCTGCCCAGGAAACAAACAGCTGTCCTGGGTTCAGCAGTAGCAGTGTTTTTTTCTCCTTAGTAGCTGGTGCAGCGCCGTGTTTTTCATTTTCGGCCTGGGAACAGCACTGATAACACCGATGTTTTTAGTTACTGCTCAAATGTTTGGTCTGACCAAGGACTTTCTGAGTCTCATGCTCTTCCAGGGAGGAGGGGAAGCCAGGAGGAAGCAGAGACAGGACACCTGACCCAAACTAACCGAAGAGCTATTCCATACCACAGCACGTCATGCCCAGGATGTAACAGAGTTACCCAGAAGGGCTGGTTCACTGCTCGGTCAGGCTGGGTATCGACGGGTGATATTGTATTCTCTTCCCTTGTTATTTCCCCTTATCATTATTATTAGTGGTTGTAGCAGCAGTGGTTTGTGTTATACCTTAGTTACTGGACTGTTCTTATCTCAACCCATGGGAGTTACGTTCTTTCGATTCTCCTCCCCTTCTGTCCAGGAGCCGGGGGTGGGGAAGAAAAGGGGCGAGTGAGTGAGAGGACTGTGTGGCTGACTTACGGCCTGGGCTTAAACCATGACAACAGCAAAATCAGGCATCATGTCTTTTGGACTTACTTCTGTTGTGGTTGCATTTTATGATTGTTGATTAGGGACTGCATACTTGCGAGGTTATAGAAAATGTATTCTGGATTAGCTTCTGTATTTATAAACTCACTTAGATAATGAATCAGTGACTAATTTCATTGACCTTTTATAGCACAGAGATAGTTAGCATTAGAAAAATTGTGAAGTTTGCCATTTAAAAAGGAAATAGTTATGAAAGTTTGAAGTTCACTAGCTGATAGTTACTTCACTCAGTTTTTTTTTCAAAATAATTGCAATACTTGATAAAATGTCCTAGTATCTACAACTGAGCAGGGGTACTTCAAAAAAATTAATTGCATTCATCTTTGCATTTCTTCTGAAAGCTTCAGTCATTGTTCTTGTGCTTGAAAGGGAAGCGTCATACAGAATACATAGGTTGGGGCATGCTTTATCCTTTACTATTGCTGACATACACTTTATACAGCTAACAGAAGATAGGACAAGGGGCAATGGGTGTAAACTGGAACATAGGAAGTTCCACGTTAACATCAGGAAGAACTTCTTTACTGTAAGAGTGACAGAGCACTGGAACAGGTTGCCCAGGGGGGTTGTGGAGTCTCCTACACTGGAGATATTCAAGGCCCGCCTGGACAAGTTCCTGTGTGATGTACTGTAGGTTACCCTGCTCTTGCAGGGGGGTTGGACTAGATGATCTTTTTAGGTCCCTTCCAACCCTTGGGATTCTGTGATTCTGTGATTTTGTTCTCCAGTGTACTTGTATTCATAGGTTACACAAATCCTTATATTTGAAGTTAAAATAGGGCTCGTAAGTACATACTTAAGTGCTTTTCTAAGACACACTTTGCATACAAGCTTTGATATTTGTATATTCAAGATACGAAGCGACAAAGAAAAATGTTGTGAAATGTTGATAATAAGCTCTTAATTACAGGAACGGGATGTATAATAGGCTTTATTTCTCAATAAGATAAGTTGATCTATTTCTACAAGTCTTCCATTCTAAAATGATTTTCTATTTGTACCAGGAGGCTGAAAGTGAACAAAAACTTCCTTGTATTATGTTTAATTTTCCTTAATTCTTCCTCCCACTTGGTTTTCTGGGAGCTGTACCAACTGGGAAAGGTTAGTTTCTGAGACTTGATATGTATGAGTTTTATAGATTCTTTGAAGTATGTTCATTTGTCAGGTAATGGGGTTTTGTGTAGCTTTTCTGATGGAAAAAATGGAAATGCTTTTGGTGTAGAACTTCATTAAATGAGCTAAAAGGAATTGCAAATTAGTTTGGATGTGGAGAACAATTAGACGTGATGTGTGACTTTGTGAAGATATTCACTGCAATTTGATATGCAGTTTGAGTATCTTTTGTTTGAACTGCGGTAGAGGTTTAACATCATTTCAGCCATTAATAGTTGCAGATCAGAATTCTTTAAATATTAACATATTTCAGTTTAAAGCAAATTCAGGGAATTTTAGCCAGATGACTAATGTATTGTATGATACTCCCTCTATATCAATGTCTACAACAGCAGATATTAAAGAAACATCAGTTCAAGTACAGGACTGTAGATTTTGGAAGCTGAGTAGGGTTTCTGTGTGTCTGTGAAGTAAAAGTGATGCGGTCTAGGTTTAATGTGAAAGCTGTCTAATGTTCTGAAAATCACACTCTCCCTGATCCTGGAGGAAGGCATGTGTCTTTAACATGGTTTTCCCTGGTAGAGGCAGAAATGAGAACAGTATGTGATATAAAGTCCATGTTTCTGGGTAATAACTCACCTAATTTAATATGACTTGGTGATTTAAATCTTAACTCAAAACATCTGCTTTTCTATTGCACTACATATTCTGAAGAAAAACTATATCACACAAGCACTAGCATATTAAAAGTGTGTTTGTCCATCTTTGCAGACAGAGATACAGTTTTTTGTATTAGTGTCTCTCAATTTTCAAAATACTTCACATAATGGTCTGATATATTGTTATATATATATATGTATATTCCCTTTTTGATGTGTAACTTACTGTTTTTTTAATGCATACAGCTATCTACATATATTAACATTTATCTATATTTTTACATCTACTATATAAAAGCAGTAGGCCTTACATCAAAAAAGAACAGTTATACCACACTGAAAGTTTTGGAGAGGGGTATGTAATTAAAATGTAAAGTCAGCATAACACATACAATATAGGTTCAGAGCTTGGTAACTCATACATTCAAAAGTAATTGTAAGTAAAGGCATCTCAGGAGCATTACCATGCCTCATGGTTTTAAACATGCAGGATTTCTTTTCATGTAAAAGATTTATTTTTTCCTCCACTACAAATCTTTCACTTCATGGAATAATTAAGTCATCCATTGGAAGACTCATTGGAACAAGTATTTGAATTGGGATTACTTCTGTCACTGAGCTGTAGTTATGGTCTGTAGGTCTGTTTCTCCATTTGCCCTGTTGGGTCTGTTCAGTTTCCTTTATTCTGTTCCACTTTCTGCTCCCTTTCAGGCTATGTTGTTTGATACCCAGCTTAGTGGTTGTAGCATTCAATTAGACATGGGAGACCTGGTTTCAGCTCTGTGTTCTGAGGAGATTGCTGAATCCCAGCTTTGGGGCTGCTGGCTTTTCTGAAATATGTCTGTGTCTCTGTAATTGCGAACACACATGCTGCTGTGCACCTGTTCATACTTTACTGAATTTACCTATGCCCTAACCAAGTCCTGAGAGAAGGCTGGTTTCACGTTTTTCAGAAAATCACTGTTTTTTGCCAATGTTTTCAAGCTGTTTGAGTGGTACATCAAAATTACATTCTGATTCCATGAGAGTCCTGCAAGAATATGGTGGTGGTTTGTTTTTCAGAGAGCTGAAAAAATTTATAGTCATTGCTGGGAGCATTTTCTCATGAGGTCAAAGTTATTGGAGAGAGAGAACAACAGTTTTAATGTCATGCCTTTTCTCCAGTTCTACATTGATTAGTTAAGGAGATGTGTTAGTTGGAACTTACATACAGGGTGAGAGGGTTGTTAGGGTTTTTGTTGCTGTTGTTGGTGGTGTTTTCTTCTAAGTGTAAATTTTGTCGTCTAAGGAAGAAAACCAAAGCAACAGATAAAAGACCAGGAGCAGTATTTCGAAAAGCAGCATTTTTTTCAAAATAATGGGCAGCTAGGTGACAGTGGACAGTGATCCAAATAAGAGCTTCTAGTGGAAGGCTGCAGCTAGAAGAAGATATGTGCTACTAGAGGAACAAATAGGGAGCTAGCAAGTCAAAATACAGCAATAGATTTATGATTGTGGAAGGCATTATTGAGACTGTCACTACAGCACTTATATTCAACTTTGGTATTGACCATTTCTTAAAGATGTTGATAATATCTTTTGGGAATGAAATTGCTTAAGGTTTAGCAAATGTCAGGGTAGCAGCATGAAATGAGATTCCTATATACATGGTAGTAACAAGGATTAAAAAGTTGTAAATGTTGAAGCAAGAGAAGTTCAAGCTAATAAGTACAGTTAGTAGTGAAAGTAATTGTCTGTGGGAGAAATGTACATAGGATTTTGCACATGAATTCTTCAAATTATACATTTGGTGAGGAAGCTAAGAGGTAAATTTCTGCCATCTTTTGGGGCAAACAGTATTAAGTGTCCTGAAAAAAACTCTATGCATTATGCCATGGAGTAGGTACACATTTGGTAGGTAGATTATAAAGAAGAAAGCATCAGCTGAGAACAAAAGATTCTATACTCAGATTACCAATAATCTGGTATTTTCTTGTGACCAGTTGAAGGGCCCCTTTCGGAATATTAGTATCTAGATCTTCTGGAAGAGTACTGAAGAAGTGGAGAATAATCTTTCAATTTGAGGTCTATGTCTCAAGAAAATGTTCCAGACAATAGTTTTGCTTTGATTCAGTAAGTGTTATAGAAGCAGTGTGATGATGATTATGAGAAATTGTTAGACATGGATCTAAGAGGATTTTTTCTCTGGCTTACAAAATGTGATTATTGTGGTATGTGCCACACTGGCGTACACAGTTAAACAGACAGGTATCTCTGCATCTATCCCAACTCCTTTCATAGTCATTTTACTTTAGAAACTGTATTATCTTCATTTGCTAAAAGCATTAAAATAAAACAGAATAAAAAACAGAGGCAACCTTGCAACTCACTAGGCTTTTTAGATTTTTGACAAGTTTCATTTTGAAAGCACCATTTCTTAAGTGGTTTCTCTGTCTCTCATTTAAACCTTATGAATAAAATACAAAGTGCTTGATAGAACAGGTAAAGTTAGTTTTCTAACCACTTTACATTTTTTACACTTTACTGAAAACTTACTTTTCAATTCTTGTAAATGGAACCTTATTTTTTATTGCAAAAAGGTGTTAAGTTATTTGAATATTACTTCCTTTAACGTTTTCATGTAGTTCAAACGATCTCTGTTTGAAGAAAAAATGCAGCGACTGCTTTTTGGATGTTTGATGCATGTGTTCACAAGTACTATTGACCTTACAAAATAACTTTTTCAAAAAATATTATATATAGCTAATAAGCTAGGCTGTAGGTCTGCAGCTTTGTGAAGCACTGTAAGGCTCAGAATAAAACTTCAAACTCATAGTTAGGAAAACTTTTCAAAAAAAGATTCAGAGTGAAGCTGAGAAAACAGGAAAATAAATAAGAAAAAAGAGGTTTATAATATGTATTATATTTAAACTGACTGTAGCTCTGTTAACAGTCTCACCGATGTTTATTTCCCACTATCTGCAGTCTGTAGCAGAATCAAAAAAAATAAGAAATGTAAAAAATATCAATTTAGAAAGCAGTACACTCTTATCTAGGCAAGACAATCAAAATACAAAAAAACCCACAAAACCAAACCCAACCAGTTTTCTGTTATTTAAAGCAAGTTGCTATGTGTTAACATAGCTGTCAGCAACTGAAATGATAAAATTGTCATTGTTATCAAATAGAGCTATAAACTGAATGCCAGGCATGCTTTAGGTTAGTCAGAAGAGGTCCTGTGTTTTTCAGTGTGCATGCTTGCTCAAAATGAAACCGTGTGTTATTGGTTAACTGGGATGCTTAGCATAATCACTTTGCAAGGCTGTGGTGGAGGGAGGTGATTATCACTAAGAACAGATGGGCAGGTCCAAAGCATTGCCAGATTCTGCAGAAGCTTCGTGTACTGTAGGTTCTAGCTCTCTTTTCTTTGGCATTTGTGATTTTTATTCACTGTGCACATTCTGAAGGGCTAGCTGAGCTAGAGGTCAGGGAGCAATAACCTTACAGTTTAGCTCACAGATGTAGGAGTGGGGAATTCAAAGCTCTGTCACTATACATCTGAACTGATGGGGAAGACTGCATTTAGTACAATTTCCTCCCTAAATGTATGAAAGGATTTATCTCCGAGCTTAGCACTCTGCATCTGTAGCTCTCTGTGGATTATATTGTGTGTGTGACCAGAAATGATATTCTCGGATATGAACACTGTTTCTGCCTCTCCTAAAGTGCATCCTCCTAATGGGACCCGGTTTTATACTTTTCAGGTAAGTGAACTTTAATAAAACGGAAAGGATTTTTCATGGTACTTGAATGATAGGTAAACTTTGAGTAACAGTAGCTAATAGGTTAAGAAGCTTATGTGTTAATTAGTTTTGTATTGGTAGGAGAAAATATGTAAGAAATCACCATCATCAGAATAAGTTTGCTGCCGTAAAAATATCAGCATGTAGATTATTCCTAAACAAACATAGAATTGTGTTGATTTTGCTATTCATTTTCTTTCTCAATGCCATCTTACAATTCATTAGATTTATAGTTCCTTAGATGGACCCACACTGTCTGTCTGTTTAGTTCAGATGAGCACTGTGTCGGCATTATCAGAAATTCCAAATTCATATTATACAGAAAAATATTTTTAAAACTTTGAATATTATACCTGTCTGGATTTTTTTATATTGATTCTGAATGTAGTTTCATACCAGCTGATGCTTAATTTGATTCATGTGGAAAGTAACCATACAGTGCAATTGACAGAACAGCACAATATATTGTTAGGACTATTAAGGTTCTCAGTTTTAAGCCAAGTTTTGCCTCATTCAGGTAAATAAGCTTGTGTGCTTAGCTAAAGGTAAGAATTTATTATATGCCTTAAATCTAATGTGCAAAGCAGTCTAATTAAAACCATCTTTCAGTAGCATTTAATCAAAAGAAATCCTCAATGCCTTGGCTCTGGAAAACTATGTAATCCTATATTAAGACTTAACAATAAGAAACCCCACAACCTTTCTGCCCCAGCTGCTCCCTGTAGCACTCTGGCCCTGCAGGGCAATGCAAACACTCCACTACGTAAAGTGGCAATAGCTTTTTCAGGTCAGCCTCTGATACACTTAGGATTTAAATAACCTTCCCACTCATCATTGCATGATGGCTTTGTCTTTTTTGTTACTTTATGCTATTGTGGAGTGATGTCTTTAATATGTAACATATCCTGTGTGTGCTACCAGAGCAAACTGAGGCAATTTAAAATTAATTAAATGCATGGCAAACTTCTTTCACAAAATACAGGTACCACATTCTCTGGGTCGGATAGCTGCATTTCATTCTTGCCTTCTTTTAATCCATTGTTTTTAATTGTACTGTCTTGGCCTTCTTACAGTGATGTCAAATGATAGTTGAGGGCTGTGCAGAAAGAGTGGCATCCTCCTAACAGTGACGATCTGCTGATCCTGGCAGTGATTCAGAGACATGAATGCCCCAGGCCTGTTCCTCTACAGCATGACTACTTTTCTCACACACTGACATCTAAATATTACGTACAGCCTCCTGTAGCTATGCTCTTAAGCACAGTTCCTGACATCAGGTATTCCTTCTGAGTGTGTCAAGTTAAAAAAGTCACTAAAATTAGGATGCTTGATTGTGATACTAAGTCGACTATTTTATTATGTGGTACTTCATGAAAGTAAGAGCTAACAATGAAGTATATAATTTTTTTTACAGTATGTATTGTTGCTATTAGTAATCTCTGTGATTACTGTAGGCATTATCCCACATATAAAAATTGTCTTCTAAAAATTATTTCTTCTGCTGATTTATAAGCTGAAGGGACAGTAGATGTAACTGAATTTCCTGTTGTGTTCTGAATACTTTAACAAACAATGTAGAGTTAAATGACCTTGGAATGTAAAGCTGCTAATTCAGGACAGTGTGTGTTTGTGTTCTAGAACAGCTTGCTGTTATCAGTGCTAAAAGAATCCTGGGAAAACTAAAAAAAAAAAACCCAAAAAAACAAACAAACAAAAAAATCAACCAAAGACAGCCTATATTTTCCTGTGATGTTTTCCTGTGTGAAAATTTTCTTCTATGTATTTGTTTGCATATGTGCAGTATAAAGAAATCCATGTGAAGCAGCTTTCCAGTTCTTGCCTTGTCTTCCTTTGTTCCTTGCTTCCTTGCTTTTGACCACCATATTTGTGGTATCTTCTCTTTCGCTCTTGAATTACTTCAGTCTTTGCTTACAAATACAATAATTGCTGAGGACTTCATATGACTCTTGTTAATTATTTTGATCTGGTCTAAACTACTTTCAACTTTTGCTTTCTTAGTTACTGTTTCTATATGTTACATTGTAATCTCTTTGAGACAGAGAATCTCATTTAAATAGTTTGCAAAGTTATGGGAGAGCTTAATGGTTCTTAATTTGAAATATATATATGCTGATATCTAACCTAAATGTCTGAAAAATAATCTTAGCAAAACCAATGTCTAGAGTTTTTAAAACTGAATACATCTGACTGATGGAGGGTAATGAGTGATTTAGCTGCTGAATTGTACATTGATATAATAATTGAAAGCTGCTGAATTAATTTTATATTGATTCAAAACTGCAACATACTAATTCTTTCAACAACAAAAATGGTACTGAAAGAAGCACAAAGCATGTGTGCAACTTTATTATTGGCATTTCACTGGTGTTCTTAGGAAATAAGACTGGAGTGGCCACTATAGACATACAGAGATCCATCTAGAAGAGAACTTGGGCTGGGGAGAACCATAATTAGTGGATATCTCTACAAATTTTTGAGTTTATTAAAATCTTAATCAAATGTTTTGAATAATATGCTTTAAAATCAACTTTATAAACTGTGCTCATTTTATGGGTTTAACTGAAATCAGAAGTCTGCTATAAATTTTTGAATTCAGAGATTTTCTTGCCTGATGAACTTTCTTTTTAGTAGATGAAATTAACAAGGAATTTCTTGACAAATAATTGCACTATTTAAAATTATGCTTTCACTTGCAATGACACATCAAAATTAAACAGTTTTTTTCACTTCCCCCTTCTCTCCCACTTTGTTGTGTTTTATCAGCTTCTTTTGCCTCCAAGACACCTAGTGTTCAGGAAAAATATTGAATTTGAAAACTACATTGATATCTGCAACTACCTAGAAACTATAAAATTCCTAGTACCTTTGTCCTGCTCAGGAAATCTGTCCTGAAATTCTGCAAATGGTGAAAGCATGATTTGGTTCAGTATATTTGCTGAACCACCTGCTATAGTTAAAAGAAGCTTAAGCTTTGATCCCTAGACTCTGCTTGATAAAAACAATTAAAATAGAAAATTATAGGAGAGAAGGTCATATAAAGCAATTATATACTGTATGAAGGAAAGGAGTTGTAACATTATTATGAACAAGGTTTAGTTTTAAAATTACCAAGGCATTACCAAAGTTTAATGCTTTGTATTTCAGTATCTGTTTGATCTCAATTTGCTCATGCCAACCTTAGCAGAGTTCTGCAGCTGTATAACAGAAAGTGATTTTCCTTCTGTCTTCAATGTTCATAAAAACTTAGCATTTCTGCTATTCTATGGGGATAAATTAGTTTGCCAGCAGTCCCAGGGTGAGCATGTATCTATCTTTCATGAACACTGTAAACATCAAAGTCCAAGTAGTAACATTGCAACACTCTCTGGTTGGTCTTGTAGTTCACTTGTATTTAATGGTTATGTGTGTAAAATAATGATACAGTTGGAAAAGTATTGATTAGAAAAGAGCTATTTTTAACCTGGCTATTGGTTATGAAATGGGAAACAATGTTTTGAAAAAAATACTTTTTAATCAAGCTGAATTTATAGAGACCTGAAGAGTGGTTCCTTTTTTATGAAAGCATAACACAAAGGAACTTAATTCTGGCAGTTCAGATTTCATATTTGAAAGTTGTGGAATACTGCTTTGATCATTTAAAAGCAACTTAAGCTTACATTGGTGTTTATCATATCCAGTAAATATTTTGTTTTCTTAAATTAGTTGTCTGCACTTATAAATTGAATACTAATTTGCACAACTAAACATTTTAAACATCTTCACATTGTACACAATGTTTATGGCACCAAAATTTTAAATTGAAAGAGTATTTTTTCCTGTTTCAGTATCTTTGCAAAAAAAGAAACCAAAACCTGAAGTATTTGCATGAACAGTATATTTTTACTCTTGTAACTTTCAATTATTAAGCTAAGCACAAATCTAAAGCACAGATTTAAATGAGGGATAAAAGTAGTTGCCAGTAGACAGAACTTAGGAACTAGGCATGTGCAGTAGAGAGAGACTAACACACTCAAATTGTGGCAATACACTGTCTCATGTATCCAGCCACAACTTTAGCTGTAAAATCAACAGTATGTAGTAACATTTTCCATAAATGTAAAGCAAAAACTTTCAAATAATTGGAAGAAATACTAGCACATTTTATAGTCAGTTGAGATTTGTGGTTTATAAATTAATTCTTAGGACAAGTAAAGTATACTTTTTGCTAAGAAGTAATGAAGTAAGGACCGGTCTTTTCTGAAACCTTGGGAAGTTAAAGCAGTTTTTGAAAGTTATCAGATGATCAGAAGGAAATGTCTAAGACACATCAAGGATGTGGCCCATCCCCAGAAATGTTCAAGGCCAGGTTGGACGGGGCTTTGAGCAACCTGGTCTAGTGGAAGGTGTCCCTGCCTGTGACAGAGGCTTGGAACTAGATAAGCTTTAAGGTCCCTTCCAAGACAAACCATTCGGTGATTTTATGAGTCTATGAAATAAAATTACTTTCTTACTGAATCAGCAGAGGAATCCTAAAATATTCAAAGGCTTGAAACTGGGTTACTGGGAAATGTTTCTATACATAAAACATATCTATCACCATGATGCTGATTACTACTCTTTATTTCTTAGCAACTAAATGTTACAGTCCAATGATAGTGAATTAACAACAGAATGCAAACAGAAATGTTACTTTCTAGTACAAAATGTGCTTTGAGCTATGTGAAAAAAGCATAATCTATAAGAAATACTAGATGCACTCCTTAATTTTCCTCTTAATTCCTATATTCACAGTTTAAATGAAATGTATACTTACGTAGAACTTCTGTTTATACTGTCTTGTAGTTTTAATGTTTCAGTAATTCTATTGTTCTTCCATGTATCTTCATATATGGAACTAGTAAATGAAACAAAAAGCGTCTTCTGTGAGAGAAAGCATATTGTTAAAATTTATAATTGCACTTACTAGCATACATTTACCATGAAGTTATGCTTCGGGCAGGTATGCTGTGCTACTCTGTTTAGTAGGCCGTAACTTTTCTAACTATTTTTTGCCCTGCCTATTTCTATGCAATCTAATTTAATATCAAAGACATCAGGTTTTGAGTTTCTTTGCAGAAATCCCCTGTACTATGAAAAAGGTATATTTTTTGTGAGTGAGATGGGTTATCAGTCACCTTGTATCTGATGTGATCACTCATACCACTACAAAGTTTTTGTAAAACATGTATTTGATGACTCGGTTCCTACTCTATGGAGACTTAACTGCTTGTGTGGGAAATATACTATATACAAGATAATGATAAGGGCCAAGAATTTGTGTGTACTTTCAGAGCTGTGTCACCTAGTCCGCCTAAGAACTGTGGAATCTGATCTTATCTTGAACCTTTCAGCTGGCTGACCATGTGGGCAGCTCTTTCCATTAATTCTCTGGCAGGCATGGGCTTTCTCTCTTAGTTTTGCCTAAATAAAGGTTTTCCTCTTCTTACTTAATGCACCAGCACAGTATGTTTTTATTTGCAAACAACACGTAAAAGTACTAGAGGCATGTTCTTTGTGAAGGCTGCAAGTCCATAGCCAATTGGTAACTTGTATAAGTAGTGATGGTAGACATCACTGAAAGGCCGGCTTTAACAGGAGTCAACTAAATAACTTGGTTTGTGTGCAAAAAGTGGTACAGTTCACATAGGATGTTGTAGACTTCTGAGGGTTTGAAAGCTGTCTCAGTGAATACACATAATAACAGTGGCAGAAAGGCTGACAGTGAGGTGGTTTTGAAGACCTCTGACATGTTAACAGCTACAGAAAATAGTCATGCTGGACCAGTGTTTTAGCCTGTAGCCGAAAACTAAAACTGTTAAAAAGCCTAAGCAGTGTCAAAGGCAGGAGACAATAATAAAGTGATCTGCATTGCAAATAGCTTGGAAATATTTAGAGCTGTAAAAGTGGGGTTTATATAATTTTGGAAATTAGGAAATTCAGAGGAATAGTGTGAGGAATATGTTTACAGGCTCTTTTACTCAGAAATAAATGACAAATGGTAATAAAGGCTGGTCTTGCATTTCAAGTGAGTGATATTTATTCTTATTCACTATTCTTATTCTGTTATATGTATTTTTTTTTTCCTGTTTTATGAAGAACAAACTTAAAGCTTTTCTGCTCAAATACAGACATGTTAATGCAATGTTAATCTGAATGTATACCAAAAGATTAATGTTTTCTGTATTCAAACAACTATAAAATTTTGAAGTAGAGATATTTAAAATTTTTATGCATTAAAACATATTATTCCAAACAAAATTTTAATGTTTCATCTGGTAGTTCTGGTTTTGTTTTGTTTTGTTTTGTTTTGTTTTGTTTTGTTTTGTTTTTGATAGAATGGAGGAGACTGAGCATTTGTTAATCAGCTATAATGGCAACTAACAGATTTAATCATTTTTGTGACAGTGTGGCACTTGGACTCCAAAAATGGAACAGAATTATTCAGGCTGACAGAAAAATTAGAACATCATCCAAGTGTCTGGCTAAAAAACTCTAAAACTGTATTACTGTATTTAATACAGTGTGCCTTAAGTACAGAAATAATTTTGTTTGCACAAGGGTATTTTTTTGTAATTCTGTTGTGCTAAACAATTGTGATTTGTGGGCATCAGCCACAAGATGAGGACAATGTCCTCATCACCAGCAGTCCTGTCCACACCTGTGATGCAGGGAGTATCTTTGAAAAGCTGCTTGTTTTCTGGTTAGTTTCTGAGTTTTTATGGAATCATGCTGAGGGCTGCCCCAACTGCCACCACATATCCTCACTTCTGCTTAAAAATCAGTAGCACTGCATCACCCCTCATTTTCTATAGTTTGTTTTCTAGCCAGTCCATAAAATGGTCTGATAGTTTTTATAGAATCATAGAACCATAGAATAGTTAGGGTTGGAAAGGACCTTAAGATCATCTAGTTCCAACCCCCCTGACATGGGCAGGGACACCTCACACTAAACCATGTCACCCAAGGCTCTGTCCAACCTGGCCTTGAACACCGCCAGGTATGAAGCATTCACAACTTCCCTGTGCAGCCCGTTCCAGTGTCTCACCACCCTCACAGTAAAGAACTTCTTCCTTATATCCAATCTAAACTTCCCCTGTTTAAGTTTTAACCCATTGCCCCTTGTCCTATCACTACAGTCCCTAGTGAAAAGTCCCTCCCCAGCATCCTTGTAGGCCCCCTTCAGATACTGGAAGGCTGCTATTGAGGTCTCCATGCAGCAAACATGCTGTTCTGCATGCAGTGAACTGGGAAGGGTGACTGACTATTAACTGTCTGTTTTGATCTATAGATACATTGCATCCTCCTCTGAGTGGAAACACATGTTGCTTAAGGTTCTTTGCCTGTTGTACAAAATCATTTTTTCCACTTAAAAGCATTTAACTGAACAGTAATGAAGCAGAGCAGTCAATGCATCTTTCCCATGCGGAATTCCTGTCAATTCAGAGTGTGGCAGGTTCTACTTTGCAAAGTAATGGAGTCGAAAAATACCTGTCCTTTTTCTGACAGAATCACTGGGGATAAATCAGAGCTGCTATTTCTTTTGCAGCTGAGTGGATGTGACCAATAAAAGCAGGGGACAGCAGGAGGAATAGCAATAGGAGTGCTTTCTCCTATTACAGAAATAGGATCATGGTTCGGTTTCTGAATCATAGCTAGCAACCATGTTTCTGGCTCAATTTTAGAAATGCTTTCAGTGTTGGATTCTGAACTTGGGCTTCTTTTACCATAATTTGAATAGAAAATAAAACTAGAGGAATAAAGGTACTGGTATTTTCCAGAAGAGTAAGAATACTAAGGATTATTACACAATAATGTGTCTTGACTTAATACTCATTAGTCCATTCTCTTAAATGAAAACAAGCTGGATAGAGTGAGATATCAAAGTGTTTGGATAATAAACTTTCCTTATAAGAAAAAACAGACCAATATAGGCATAGCCTGTTCTGAGGGCACAGATTGTGCCTCTGTAGATGGGTGTCCTGAACTTCCTGTATAAATTGTGGTGATAATCTGTTGGAAATCATGTTGGTTTTCCCTTGATGAGTATTACCAGTCTTCCTATATAGCACTGCTGAAGCTCTCCCATCCCTGCCTGGGAGAAAAGTAAGTAATTTGCAGATTTCATTGTACATTTAAAATATATTCCTAGTAGTTGTCTCAGATCTTGATCATACTCCCACTTTGATTTGCTACACATTGGACCAAGTGGAGGAAAGAGTTTAGTACAAGAGGGTGTTCTGTCTGGAAGTCTTTAGCGCTGTCTTGACTAGCTTTTAGTATAACTGCAACCTTAAAGTTCTTTGCAGTATATCTTTTACTGTATGAAAGCCTGAATTAGTTAGCAGTAGGAACATAAATGTTGCCCTCTACATCAGTTGATAAGCCTATGCTAATTAGATTTCCTTCAAGAGCTGGAAATACCGTATATCAGCACTTAAAAATGTTTTGTTTGTTTTTTTTTTTGAAGAAAGATACAGTCTAGAGAAAGGTACAGTTGGATAGAAACTACTTACTGGACTTAAAAAAATAAATAAATGGAATTATATATAGATGGAATAATTACTAACTAGCACAGCACTGACTTTGTTTTATGTAAGGCATTTTCTGCTCACAGTCTTCTATACATAGTTCATAAATTTGTAAGGCAAGAGGATCTGTTGCTTGCCTGTTACTCATTTAACATTTCCTCATACAGTCTTCATTATAAACAGCATCAGCTGCAGATTTCTTCTCTTTCTTACATCTGTCTAAAGGCAAGCAAAAAAGCAGGTGAATATGGACAATGCAAAATACTTGGTATGTTGAACTGTCCTGTGACTGGAAGCAAGCAATACAATTGTGAATAAACTTTCTTGCTGAGGAACTTGCTAGCCTATAGATGTGCCTTTTTTTTTTTTTTTTTTAATTACTGTGTTAGAAGGATTAAACTAAATATTCCTATTTTACCTTTATTCATAGGTTGTATTTTCATTTTGAATGGAGTCGTGTTAATATACATCACAAGGTTTTTGATACTAAATTTCTTAATAGTGATTTCTATAAATAAATTTTATTTTGCCACATCAATTTCTGCTTAGTTCAGTATTCAGTTTGCAGCTATCTTTAGCATAATATTTATGGAGGACAACAAGGCTAAGATTGTTTTGAAATGACAGCGGGCATAATTCACTTGATGTCGTGATTCACTCAAACATGTAAACAGATGAGAAAGGTATGGATTCGTTATTTCCACCAAAAGAATTAGAACTACTTACTCATGGAAATTTAAATAATCTGTTTATATTTTTTTCACTTGAAGGAATTACACAGTTTTACACGACTAAGAGTGCTTGTTCACTAGGAATAACACATTTCACTTTTTGTCTAACAAAGTGTGAGCTGTTTTTTTTAATTAAGTATTCTAATACTGCATGCATGATAGTGGTACAGTGTGAGAAATGACTGTCTGCCCCATCATCCAGAACAGTGTTAGTGCTGAGCAAAGGCAGAGTGGTGAGGAGATGCCAGTGGCACTTAAAATGCATTGAGGGTGTGATTACATATAGAGATGTGCTTCTGTTGTAAGCTTAACTGAGTGTAAGGGAAGATACATCATGTGTGCTAATAGCTCCATTAGTAAGTAGTGTGGCAGAATAAAAGCTGATCTCTAGTGCAAAAGAGGAGGATCTGATGTCTGTGTCATTCACATTTGGGGGCCAGGTGGGTTATTTTGGAATAGGTCTAGTCAAGTCCTACTGGTTGAATGTCCACAAGTGAATGGAAGGCATCAGATGCACTCTCAAGAGATGAAAACCAAAGAAAGTTGAGAAAATAGAGAAATTTGCTTCAGACCTCCTGATGCAAACTGAAACACTAGTGTAGACTTGATTTCTGTAATGGCAGGCTCTGATAGACAGCATTTCAGAATAAGGGCTGGGTTCTGTGAGTCTCAAATCATATTATGGGAGAGAATAGTCCTCTCAAGGAGTCCAGGAAGATAAGCCTCCCTATGCTGAGCTAATCTTTGTCAATATAACTGTATTGATAAAGACTATATTGACTCTCTAATATCATGAAGTCGTTTCAGATGAATCTTTCCAAGGCATGCTATTTGCAGTGTGTTTTATTATTTTCCTAGGACTCTATTACTAAAATAAATATTATGTGGAGAAAATTATTATTGGGATGTTACATTTCTGAGCAAATAAAAAATTATTAACGAAAAGTTTTGATGAAGCAAAGAAAAATTTTTTTTTGACATTGAATTATGGAAGCCTCTTTTCTCTACCATACTTCTATATTAGTATTTAAAATACTACTATAAAATAATTTCGCATTAGTAATTGAGTCTCTCTTTCATGTAGTTGGGAACCTGAATTCCAGATGGGGTTAATACATGTATACGATATATCATATAAAGTTTGAAGACATATATGGCCTCTTTTGGCCTGAAGCTTTGAATGGGTTGGCTAGGGCTGTAATGAACAGTGGAGCATAAATTGTGCTCAGCAAAAGAATGAAAGTAGTAATTTCCACTAAACACAGCCATGAACACATCTATTGCTTGGAGTAAAATTGTCAACATCAACCTTTGTGTTTCAAATAAAGATCTGACGTCAGTACTGTGTACTGTCCTCTCCTCAGACTGGGAACATTGTAGCTTGCTTGAGATAGTCTGGGAATTTTCAGCTGGTCAGTAAAAGAAACCTTTCAGGAAATTTTCTTGTTATAGACATTTAATAATTTCAAGCTACAGTTTAAAGCAACACACTTTTTGTCATGTACTAATATGCATTTGTTGGGAGGTATAATTTTGGGAGTTAGCAGGTAGGCCAAATAGTCTTTAAATTCAAAGTAAATCAGCAGGGACCGTGGAGCAGGGGAAGGAGGAAGAAATTAAACCAACCAACAGCAAATCTATTGTTTTAAGTTTCTCAGTTCCCCACTTTCTTACTCTTCCAGAAGCATTAATGTACGGCAGTGCTTCACAGACTGTGTCTTATTTCCCTATTCTGAGCAGCACAACTCCATTGGAGGCCTGAGCTTCAGGACAAGTTTCATCATCTCCCTTACCTTTGGCTTGTGAGGAGACCCATAACAGGTCTTTGAAACCATCTCGCTTTCCATTACACATGATTTTTATTCATGGGCTATTTATGGAGGGAAGCTTAGCCCTTAGTTTGCATAGTCACTGTGCTTAGTAGCATGATGAAAAATTGCTGATCTCATACTGCTGCTTTCATTGCAAGACTTGTCTGCTATTTTAATTGTTTAGAGGTGTTTTTCTGAAGTACCACAATGATGTTGTGAAAATACAACAAGTGTTTTGAAGTAGTTTCTGGGTCGGTAGTAAATTGATCTATTTAGGCCTTCAAGAACATTGACTTTTTTAAAGCATACATTTATTTTAATATTATTTTAAGGTAAACTCTATGATGTAGACCAATACTTCCGGCATGTTTGTGAATTGATATTATAAAAGATTTATCTTTTTCTGACATTTATTCTGAAATGTTTTGATAAAGCTTTGCGCTTCAAAATTTGAGAAATGCACTTGAGAAATCTTTCTTATGTCATTACTTCTGCAGTCACTTTTTCAATATTTTTCCCTAGAAATTCTATATAAAATAAATATATACGGATGAATTTGGATACAGGCATGTGTGCATAAATAAATATATTTCACTATGAAAAAATAGCACTTTGGAATCTGATATAAATGACAAGGTATCAGAGATCTTTGGAGCACTAAAAGAATTCTTAAGAGTATTCCTAAGAGTAGGGTTTTTTTTGGTAATTTTGAGGGATTTCAGCAGTCAGAGTTTAAAATTATCTCTGAGAAAGCATGAACCTTTGTAACTAGGTAGCAGTCATTAGTTGTCACAGACCACTTAAATATGGTGTTGAGTATTATCTAATTACTGATACTATTCATAAAACAAAATTGTGTTTTTCCAGACAAATTTGAGGGTGTGGCAATCTAGTCTTGCTTTGCACAGATGCAATCAGCAAAAGGCTTATTGTATGGCCTCTGAGTAAAATAATACATGAATAAAATTTGAATGTCCTGGTGGAAGTGCAACTGAAGTGTCTGATATGTCACAGGAATAGAGCCTAGGAAAGGAGCTTAGCCTTGTATGCCAGACTCTATCAGCCCCCTAATCCTGTGGGTGGGAATATGATATATGTAAAATGTTTACACAGTTCAAGATCTGTTTTCCACACTGTGTGACTAGTCGGAAGCTCTTCAAATAGAGTTTCTTTATTCCTCAGGTTTTTGACTGCTTTCAGAATATTGCTGCGTAAGGCTGTATAGAAAACCTGGTGATCAGAAAGAGAGAGCTTACTTTCCGTTTTTCCAGAATAGAATTGACTGTCAAGGCAATTATTTCTTATCATTCCCATTTATTATCTGAATGACATGAGCTTCTACTTAAGACTTTTACCTCTTGGAAACTTCTAGCCTCAAAGAAGCTGGGGAAAGTCAGGATATAGTAGAGGTGGACAGTTCATACATGTTTTCGTGTTTCTTTTCTGTGGTATTCATAGAATGACAGATTTCAGAAAACTGCTTTAGAATACTTGATATCAGTTCCAGGGGAAAAAAAAAAAATTATTGCCTGGTCACCCACCAATGAAGAGTTAATTTTCAAGCTGTGAGGTGAAGAGCCGAGGGGCAGATGCACAAAGAGATATTGGTATGACCCTCATTTTGGCTCACAGCTTTCACTTTAAATGTAGGAATACCATTTTATCTAAGTCTAAATCCACAATTAAGCCTCAGAGTGAAAATTTGGATTAAGTATACAATTAAGCACCTTTAAGACTTGAAAATCACATTTATCTTTTTTCCCCAAAAGTAGCCAGAACAAGGGAATTAAGTATGTTGGCCCACACATGTAAATATGACAAGATCAAGTGCGTCTGCTTTTGTCAAGTCAGCATTTGTGAAATCATCCCTGGTAATTCCCTATTCAGCAAACAAAAATTTAACAAATCTCCTAGGTGTCTCCAGTTGAGCAAAGGGATAGCGTTAGGTCTTTTGAAGATCACCATCCTCTTAAAAGGAAATATTTAGGGACATGAATTGATTTTATTAAAGTGAGGATTTTACCAAAGAGGCAATGAGCATTCATTTAGAACTTAAGAAGAATAAGCGAGAAGGACTCGTAGTGTGGTTGTAGAATATGCTGGAAACTTTCCTATGGCAGCTGCATCATGCAAGATCCAAGTCACAAATTGGATTGCATTTCTTTCTTGCACGAAAAAAGATATGGATATTTTCAAATTTAAGTCCCACTCATTTCATGTACCAGCTGCTTTATCACCATTTAGTATCCTTTTATTCCAATTACAGTTCTGATATAGCTACAGCTCTTTTAACATCTTAGTGAACATGGCAAAAATACACATTCAGATAGCAGCTGAATATACAGTTTGCTATGAATGGATGGTATAATCTACTAAAGGAATAATAAAAACATTTTCATTCCATATGTTCTGCGTATTTGGGAAAACCCAGCATGTTAGCTCTGAAAATTCACCTCACATTTGCATGAAACTAGTGTAAAAATGGAAAGTCAAACCCATTATTTTCTTCCACTTAATTTCTTTCAAATAACAGTGTTGTATTACTTCCTGACAGCGCTTAATTAACAGACCTGGAGATTTTTCTTAAACTAAGGTTTGAGATTCTTCAAACTCATCTGTGAATTTATCTGACCAAGTGAAAGCTAGCAGGCTTGTTGTACTCATTATTTTCTTTGCAGTGTATGTGTGCCTTGGTGAATGATCTGTGAGAGTTAAAATAATTTCAGTTATATGTACAATCTTTATAAATGGGTGAGCAAGCTAAGGCACATTTTTTGCTAAGTGAAGGTACAATTCTGTTTTTTCTGAGAAACAAATTTGGATTAGGAGTCAAGGAAAATATAGATTCCTTCCATTTGTCTGTGTTTTGGGGTCCTCTGAGGACTCATCTTTCTAGTGTAAATGTTTTAGCTTTACTTTCGGGGCAAGATTCATCTCACTTGATATTCTGTGTCAATCCAGACTATTAAACCTGCTCTATCCAGACTATTAAACCTACTTGCAATTTCACCAAACTCTCTTCTGTCTACCACATAAAGATATAAACCATTCCAAAAGTACCTGTCTCTAAGATTTTGAAGGCAGCTGAGGAGGGTTATATTTGATTTTGATGTGCTGATTTCTGGTAAAATCAAACTTGCTTTCAGTATCCAGAGGCTTAAGAGTGAACATTTGGTTTTGGTTTTAAACTTAGCTCATGTTCTTACATTTTGAAAATCTGAGGAGTAGGTTGTTGATGAAAATTTGTTTGTATTCAATATATACTAATTTGGAAGAAAGCAAATCTGAATATGCAAAATGTGTGTTTCAGTCACCTTCTGAAAAAATGGGTGAAGATAAGCTGATAGCAATGTTTGATGTGTGGTTGTCAGATTTTTTTCTTGCCTAATATTAGAGAGTATGCTTATAGATGTGGAAAAATGACTTTGTGCTACTGAAATAAACACCATTCACCAATTTTTATATCTAATGCTATGTATAGGACCATAAGAGTAGGGTTTTCAGTGAAGAACAGGTGTAGCTGGGATTTTTAGATCAATCTTTCTTTAAAGAACACATCTAAAAATACTGTTTACTTACATTTGTAGTAGAATTGTCTGTGCTTTCAAATTTGAATACTCTCTCTGCAATATGTTTACTTTGCTTACATTGCTGAAGGAAATGTCTGTCTGTTTAATATTTTAAATAGCTTTGATGTAACCGTATCTGTCAAGAACTGAGACAGAGCAAAGCAAAATCAATTATGTCAAAGTCTACATTACATATCAAGAGATCAATCTTGACTTAACGATATAGTATGCTTTATAAGAGCCATATATTGAAATTGTCAGCCCTTTTAAATGGTATGTGGTTATTTTTGGATAAAAACAGAGGAACTAGAAGGTTATTTTAAGAAGTCGAAGAGTATAAGGGAAAACTTAATATTTTTTGTACATTTTGTCTAATCTTGACATCAGACATAAAATCTAGGTAAAATGAAACCAGCTTGGTAAAAAATAATAAATTCAGGTTTGTAAGAACAAAAATTAGACATACTATTGCTGAAATTCAATGGAATTCTTAACTTTTCTAAAGTGATAGAGATATTTCTGCAGAATTCAAGTACCGATCGTCATTTTAAAAACAATGTATATGGAGCAGTTTGATTATGGAAAATGAACATTATCTCTCTTATTACAGTGTAATCATAATTGTAGTAAAAGTATAAAAATAATTGTAGATTTTGCCATGCAGTATGGCTGAAGGTTAAAATCTATCCCAGTTTGCTCTTCTCTGCTATTCTGTTTTACTGAAAATCATCATAGGAAGATGTATTTTTGTTCTCTCGCTCTGAAAAGTAAGCTTTTCCTTAAGCAGAACTTGAAAGACCAAAGAACTTCAGCTTTTTTTTTCACTATTTCAAGCCATCTGAGATGGTCATAGTGATCTACAGCCGCTTATGAACTCTATGACCTGCATATTAAGGTAATATATGTATGGATCTACTAGATTCTTAAAATCTTTAATGATTTGGTTCTAGAGCAGTGTAGTTAGGCAGATTGTAGCAAACCAATAAGATAGTTTTAGATATGCAGCTGTCTGGAAAATATTTTGCTAGGTATAGGAAACAATGACTGTTCTCTAAAGAAACCAGCTTTGTATAACAGCAGGGTCTAAGGACTACTGAATCTAGGAACAATGGATTAGTAAAGAAGTTACTGTCTAGAAATAGAAGGAGAAATGCTTAGTGACTGTCACAGAGTATAAAGCAACATTAGTTATACTGACCCCAGATTTTCACTCTGACACTATACAGGCCTAGTGATACTTTAGATAAGAAAATATATTCTTTGTCTTTTTTTTTTTCCTTACTTATGTTGACTCTTTTCTCAGTATCTCAGACATTTTAAAAGTCCTGTATTTCAAGCAAGCTGCTCTGAATGGAATTTTTTAGGATTTGCTAGTTGAGCATTTGGTGCAGAAGGTGCCACAGTCTGTTAGCCAAGGATGACTTTCAGAGGGACAAAAAATGCAACTACTTGTCAAAAGAGGTTCTGTGGAATTTATCTTTCCAAATATCACTCGGCTACAAATCTCCCTTGCTTAAAGCCAAAACTGACTGAAACCCATATAAGACAGAAGGAAATGCAGAGGGTTTGTAGGTAAAAATATAGTCTTTGCCTTCAGCATGGAGTGGCAGCACTTGAAGACTCACTTCATGGCCTAATTAGACATATAGCAAGATCTGTAGCTATACAAACTGTGCAAATACAGTTTATTGCTATATAAAAATCATGCATCTTGAAAATGCTTAAAAAATGAACAGGATCTGCCACAATATCAAATGATTCATACATAGAAGCTGTAGGTGAAAGGTTTCTTCTGAACATGCCATTAGGCAAAAGTTGATCAGTGTCATTATTTAGATTTTTCTCCCAAGTTAGTAGGTAAATCACTTTCTTTAATGTAGTTTTGAAAAGATTTAACGAAGTTGGTTTGTAGAAAACAGTGATGATGGAGAATGGGTGCTAAAAAAAAAAAAAAATCATCTGTCCTTGCAAATTAGGTATTGAAGTAGAATGGTCTTGTTTGTAGACCCACAAATCCAAGAAACAGTATTTATTGCAGCCCCTAGCAGAACAGATGGAAATCTGTGCTTCTCAACTTGCTAATTAAACACAAATTAAATCTTGTTTCATATCAGCTATAGTTTGTGTTTTTCTTTGTAAAGAGCAGTGACAAGAAGGCATATAATTCTCTTTATGTTCCCTCTTTTCTTGCTTCTGCTTACTGTATGTGCTTATTTCTGTAAGAAAAATTAAAATTTTTCATATATATATTTTTAAGAGATAAAAGCATAAAATAGTTTAAGAAATTTAAGTTTCCTTCACAGCCTAAAAATTTTTGACATTCTTGTGCTTTGTGGGTAGAAAGATCATTTCCATTCGAAGCCCTGCTGTGATAATGGGAGTTTTACCACCTACAATATAAGGGTAGCTCTGTTGCAAGTATTCAGAATGAACAACATTTCAGCTGAACTTTTGCATCTGTCAAAGGAAGGATTAATGATAAAGGCTGGTATGTCTTGTTCAGGTTGTCAGTGTTTTCAAAAACTAGGAGCCCCCAAAGCTTTGCCACTTTTATGGAGCCTGCTCACTGTGTAAGTGACATATTACACGAAATAAAACTGCTCTATAAGAAAGCTGATGGAATACATGATAAATTACTTCCTTATAACTGCCTCTGAACATTTTTAATATAAAATATTACATGAGTCCATATCAATATACTCCATGCTTTAGTATCTTATGAATTTTTACAGTTTTTTCATGAAATACACATTAAACTACATCTTTTTGCTTTTTGTGAAAATAAGTATTATGTTTTCATGTCCTTATCTATGTTAAAATTATAATGCTTTAAGGGTTAAGAAATACTTTTGCTATCAGACACTTTCCAGAAGCTTTATTTGAACCCTTCACTTGATTGAAAAAGACATTAGTAAGACAGTATAATTACACGTGTATGTAAAAAAAAAAAAAATAAAAATTAGATTTGAGGATTGTTACTAATGGGGTGATTATTAGAATACAAGTGAAGGCATCAACAATTTAATGCTTCATCCAGAGAGAAAAGCAAAACAGAAAAAAATAATGGAGGCTCCTGTAATTCTTAAGCAAAGCCACTACAATAAACAAGCAGTTATGACCTCTACTTCTTTTTTGAGCATTGTTTAGAGATTCTGGTAGTTGAAGTGTACTATAACTGTTAGAGCAAAACAGCTGGTTTTCCTTCTACAGGAGAAGGAAAATAAATGCAGGCTAGTGTCAGAAAAAAAGAAAAAAATACTTGGCATGAATCTGTGGTTTATTGACTTTCTTAGCTACCTCTACCAGCTTTCACTTTGACTCTGCAAAAGGATGGCTTCCTATGAACAGTTAAATAAATAAAAAATAAAAGTCATGGCCATATTTACAGATAATGACTGCCACAGCTAGTATTGCATAAAGAACAGCATACATAACAAGATAAAGAACTTACAAACATCTGTCATTTTTTATTAGGAATTCAGTGATTTCAGCTGTCATTTTTTGTCTCTGTAAGGTTCTCTTAACAGACAAGGGTTCCTCTCTTTAGGGATCTTTGTGATCCAAGAGCAATAGGAAGGTTTTGTTGTTTTGTGTACCATAAATACAAACCAAAATATTAAATAGTAGGGATTTAAATGTCTTCTAATCCCATAAAAGTAAAGTCCAAAGTCCCAATTTCTTTTCATAATGCATTTATTAACAATGTAAGACTACAGAACAAGTCCATGAAGATTTTCTTGTTACTGAATATCTTTCATTACGGAATTTGCCTGCCCAGAACTTATGTCCAGTTTCCTTTAGCCCTTTGGCTGTATTATAAAAACTATTATTTCAGATAAATGACACAGAAATACCATACTTTTTTATTTTCCCCTCTCTGTCTGTAATTGACTTGTGCATATTCTGTCTTTGAATACCATATTTTCCTTATTCTGGTGAGCTTACAAAATATATTTCTTAGACTGTAGTTAAGAAACTTTTCTTCATATTAAAATATACACTTGTAATTGCACACAGTAAATGTCTTTGTCATGCCTAATATAACTGGCATTTAAAACAGGACAATTTTTTAAATAATGTAACATTAATGCATGAGAAACAATAAAACTTTTTTTTTCAGTGGATTTTTTTTGTATTCTAGACTGTGAACAGGGTATTTGATTTAAGCAATAAAAAGCTCTACAACATTTACATGGAAAGTTTGAAAGCCCACCACCAAGCATCTTTTTTCAAAAATCCAGCACATGCAACAAAGATGCCCCCAAAAAATCAGTAAAAAAAAAATCACTTTTTTCTACTCTCTGTATTTAATTTAAGCTAAAAAATGATAATTTGTTGCATATTATTAAACTATTAACTTGAAAATAAAAGATCTATCAAAAAAATTAATACTTTGATCTGTGTGAATACTTTGATTCTTGTGGAAAGAAAAGGATTCACCAGTTCCTCTCAGGCTAAACCTTTTCACTGTGTTAATTTCAATCAGGTTTGTGTCAAAGGAATAGTAGAAAGCAATCCATGTCTCCTCTAACTTTCTATATTCACCTTACCAATTTTTCCCACTACACACCCCCGAGAACAGGTATTTTGGAAAGGACAATATATTTAGACTTACCTAATGAAACAGTTTCAGTGGAGTCCCAGCATGAAAGGGCACAGAAATGTTAGAAGTTTAGCCATGGCAATATTTTGGCACCATATGTTTATCAGGAGGATTTATTGCAGACACTGATGTTACAGCTAAGTTATAATTAAGCTGGCATGAGACTGATGAAACAAAGCTAATGTTTTGATGAAGCTGAAGTTGCTCCATATTTGGAAGCCTAGCTCCAGGTGGGAAGCCTTTTCTTGTATTAGGCTAAGAAAACAGAAGCAATTTTAAAAAGCTTTTCCTACTTTTTCATCACTTTTCCTTTTTTCCTAATTTAGATCACATACATAATGCAATCTTGCCTGTTTCTTTTGTTAAGTATGCAAACTTCTTTTTTTGAAGAAAATAATATCCATCCGATGCACAGTTATTCCACTCCTTCCCATCTTTTCCTCCATACTCTGGCATCTTCCCTTTTTAGAAGAAGAAATTTGCTACACACAAGTTACCATACTTTTATGCTGCTTTCATGTACATGGGCTGATGTGTCTGTGTTACCAGCAGGTTAGGAAATGAAGAAAGATCTGCATCTTCTTTGCCCTTCTACATTTGCAGAAAACCAGTAAGACATTTCAGAGATACACAGTCTGGTGTTCAGTGTGGACCTCAGTATTAAATGTGCCATGATTGAAATGCAAGAGCTGCAGGAAGAAAGCTCCATGATGTAAGAAATACAGAACCTGTGTATACTAGAACGGCTATATGCATGGAGAGATTGAACTCTGCCAGCAGTGATTTCTGTTCATGCTATTTTGCATTGTTAGACCAGAATAACGCCCTTCAAGACAAGATAGCTCTGTTACCTTGGAAACATCCAGCCAGCCATGGATAATCTGCCTAGCACTTACTGTTACTTTTCAGAGCTTTTATCAACATTTACTGAAACAACTCATTTGACTCAATCTGAAACTTAGTTATGTTTATGGAAAAATCACCATTAGCCACTGAATTTTTATTACACTTCAGCAGCCTGACTAGAAAAAAAAAAAAATTGTTATGCGAGACCAGGTTTTACTGTCTGTCGAAAGACTGAATGTTGTCTCATTTACTCCTTCAATTTCCCTGTTCACACACAAGAACTTCCATTATTGCAATAGTTTGAAAAAATTTAGCATTTTCCATTTCTTGAGAATGGCCTCAAAGGGAGCATCATTTTACTGGGACAAGTACCAGGCACGACTATTGTTATTTCAGATGATTACTTAATCTCAATTTACTGTTGAGATTTGGAGTTGCATGTCTTAACTCTAACACAATACAGAGCACAAAGCTTCTGGCTGCTACTGCTGGTTTCAGTTGTAATACTCACATAAACTAAACTGAGGGACATCAGGCTTTGTACAGTGTTCTATATTTTGAGAAGGCACCTAACGTATCTTAAGTAAAGTGTCTTACAAACTTTTCTTACAAACTTAGATAATTTACTTAACATTCCCTTTCCTTCATTCTGCAAGTCTAAAATAAGAAAAAAAATGCTCTTTTCCCCATCCCTTGACCATAAGTTGTGTTTGGATTGAAGATATGAGGGGAAAGGAGTAAGGCCATTGACATCACAACTGTCTCTATTACTTTAAATGTTCCAATTGCCATTTAGAATCAGCTTGCGCTTAGCCTTCCCCCCATATACTAGGACCAAAGATGGAATTAGCAAACCCCCTGCAACTAGATACCATCAGGATGAGAAAGAGAGAGACTGACAAGGCCAAACTACTTCAGAAAGACCCATACTATTGTCTCTGATAGTCTGGTTTTGGTGACTTTCGAGGCACGCTTTTCACTCGGAGTCGAGAGAAAAACAGGTGTGTTGGCTGTTGAGCAGGTATTGGTCTCCATAATGAATGGGGCATTACTTTGAAATACCTGATGGCTTCTTGCAGTTTGCGAATTAAGTGCGCTTCCTCTCTTGTAAATCTAACAACCTACTTCAAAGATACTAAGAAAACTGGGTCTTTAACTTTTCATTTGGCCTTTAAGCATCATCATAATTAGAGACAGTAGAAATCTGTCCAAATAAATAGTGAATGCATGTTAAAATGAACCTGTGGACTTGTCCTGCACTCTATTTTTGAGAAATGAAACTTTACATTCAAATTTAAGTCAGCCTCAAAAGTAATTCTTTTCTCTTGAAATGCTACTCATTTAATTTTTAATATATTCTGCTCCTTTTTCTTTTGACATAATTTTCTGATAACATATTATACATGCATAAAAAAATACTGTCCTGGGTTCAGCTGTAGCAGATATTTTTCTCCTTCTTAGTATATGGTGCAGTGCTGTGGTTTTGACTCTCAGCCTGAGAACAACACTGATAACACCAATGTTTTTAGTTGTTGCTCCGTAACGTTTACTCTGACCAAGGACTTTGTGAGTCTCATGCTCTGCCAGGGAGGAGGGGAAGCCAGGAGGACGCAGAGATAGGACACCTGACTCAAACTAGCCAAAGAGGTATTTCATACCACAGCATGTCATGCCCGGGTAAACTGGGGGCAGTTACCCGGAAGGGCTAGATCACTGCTCGGGTCGGGCTGGGTATCGGTTGGCGGGTGGTGAGCAGTTGTATTCTCTTCCCTTGTTATCTCCTTTATCATCATTATTATTGGTGGCAGCAGCAGTGGTTTGTGTTATACCTTAGTTACTGGACTGTTCTTATCTCAACCCTTTCAATTCTCCTCCCCGTCCCTCCAGGAGCAGGGGAACAGAAAGAAGGGGGGTGGGGGGTGGAGTGAGAGAGAGGTTGCGTGGCTCTGGGTTGCTAGCTGGGCTTAAACCACGACAGTAACAAACAATAAAGTTTCAGTATGGCATTTAACCAGAGGTGATTTGACGTATGATGTGGTATTTCTCATACATCTAAAGATGAGGAAATGTCAATAGAATCAGTCTACTAAAACTCCTTAGGATGCTTCATGGTTTTGAGGATAATAAAGTAGAGGGATTTGGCAAATTTCCTCTGGGAGGGCAAAGCTTGTCAGCTGCCTAAGACACCTATCAAAGCTACTTCACAGATAAACTATAGGGCAGGTGTGGCTTAGATGAAGAAATATCAGATCACCTGATTGATCAAATCCTACAGAATAGAAGGTGCCTAGGGAGGCTTTCTAATTTGAATCACAAATGTAGTTACTTCTTTTAAAAGATATGTTTCATACAAAGCTATACAAGAAAATCAAGTAAGGCTGAGAGTGCGCATCACGTTTTTGCTTCTTACTGTATGACATTTTTCATCTTTCACCATAATCATGCTTAGTTCATCAGCTGTCTCTGGGCACATCTCATCTGACATATTTTATTGGGAGCATATCATGTCATGCAATATCTTAGCAGGCTTGACCAATGAAATTTAAAGGGAGATTTTTACTTGGTTTTCTCTTCTCTTTTCTCTTTCTGTACATAACAAGGTGGGAAAGCTGTGATCCCACATCGCACAGTGACTTTCCCCCCCCCCCCCCCCATCATTTCAATCTGGTTTCTTTGAATTCAGCCAGATTATTTGTGTTATAACCATAGTGAGTCAGGTTTAAGACTCCAATATGAGATGAACAGAATAAATGTAGATTAATTACTCTGTAGTAGTTAATGATTAAGTGAACCATTTTACTTTATTCCTGTCTTAATAACAACATAGTTTTTAAATAGACATTTGTGTTGAGTATGTGTATCATTTGATGTAGTTTGGTTTATTTTTAAGTAACATTTTATATAATAAATCAACTATGGTGTAAGGAGGATGATAGCAATGTATCCCCTGAAACTGAAGTATTACATGGTCAGTTACAATACTAGCACTATTTATTAATGGACCACTTGTAAGTCAGGGATATAAATATTCCAGTGTCTCCAGACCTGGTGCTCATATTGCTCTCAGTATCAGTAGCTACAGGGGGAAAAATATACTAGCCTATAGAGCTTGCACTTTAGAAATGCAATAAAAGAGACGAATATCTAGGGGACAGTAAATTCTAACGTAAATTAGAGATACACTATAGGCATCTGCATTTAGAAAAAGTGGAGCACAATGATATGGCATAATCTGTCATTATGAAGTAGTATCTAGTATGTAATACCTAATATCTATTTAAAAATAAGTAACAAACTGAAAGGAAATTTGATTTCAAATAGTTAAAGCCAAACTGATATAAACAGAGAATGTTCCTGTTTCCAGAGGTACCTATTAAAGGAGATTGCCTATGCATTTACTGTTTGGTTCCAAACTTTCCTTGCCATGTTTTAGCCAATAATTAGCTTTAAAAAAAAGAAAAAATCTGAAAAAGATAAATTTGAATAGAAACGTATTTTCTTTGGTGTGATTATATTTAGATAATGTTTTCAGAGATCTACATCTTGTGATTAAAAAGCTGGTGGTTTAAATCCATAAGAAAAGAGTACTGCTCAGATTTTGAAATATGGTAAACTGCTTTGTTAATTTTTATTCATAGTTTTTAGCATTCAAAAGAGATGTCCTTGACCATCGCATTCATGCACAATCAAAGAGATGAGTAGATCAAGGGATGTCAGGCTTGCTTAGCACCTCATCTATGCAGATCACGCCTTGTAAATTTATTATAATTAAGGTGAGTGATTCTTTTAAATGGTAAAATTACATGAATAAATCCAATTGCACTGCTTCCACAGGAATTGAATTCAAAGTCCACTCTAGGCCTAAGGGAGTTGGCACTGTCCAATTAAATGAAAAGCATGTCTAATACTAAGTGGCTAACAGAAACATAATTACCATGGATAACTAGAAATAACAGGATTAGAAGTAAAAAATTACCCATTATAATGCTGATCCTGAATTTATTGTGCATGAATTCAGCAGTGAGCCCATGCATAGCAGATGTCAGGATAGGGACTTAAATACCAATTGATCAACTTTTGTTATTGTATGTTGAGGGAGTAGGAGAATATGAGACTAGCATAAAAATTTACCCCTTGCAGCCCAGGAAGCCAGGCATGTGCTGGGCTGCATCAGAAGAAGTGTGTCCAGCAGGTCGAGGGAGGTGAGACTCCACTCTCGTGACACCCCA
This sequence comes from Lathamus discolor, assembly GCF_037157495.1. Taxonomy (NCBI): domain Eukaryota; kingdom Metazoa; phylum Chordata; class Aves; order Psittaciformes; family Psittacidae; genus Lathamus; species Lathamus discolor. The sequence continues at coordinate 45,223,540 of NC_088884.1, read as the reverse complement.
CCTGGATTACTGTGTTCAGCTCTGGGGCCCCAACACAAAAAGGAAATGTACCTGCTGGAGCATGTACAGAGAAGGACTACGAAGATGATCAAGGGCTGGAACACCTCCCCTATGAAGACAGGCTGAGAGAGTTGGTGTTCAGCCTGGAGAAGAGAAGGCCCTGGGGAGATGTTAGAGCAGCTTCAGAGTTCCTGAAGGAGGCCTGCAAGAAAGCTGGAGAGGGACTTTTTACCAGGGCATATAGTGACAGGAGAAGGGGCAACAGCTTTAAACTGAGGGAAGATAGGTTTAGATTAGTTTTTAGGAAGAGATTTTCAGCTGTGAGGGTGCCAAGGCACTGGCACAGGTTGCCCAGAGAAGCTGTGGGTGCCCCATCACTGGCAGTGTTCGAGGCCAGGTTGGAGAGGGCTTTAAGCAGCCTGGAGGTAGGAGATGTCCCTGCCCATGGGAGGGGGGTTGGAACTGGATGATCTTTAAGGTCCCTTCCAAGCCAAATCATTCAATGATTCTATGCATTCCTGATTGTAGTACCCTGACTCCCTTTTGCTTCCCTTTTCTTCTTCCCTTCTTCCCTTCCTTACTCCCTCCCTCCCTTCCTTGTGAAAGAGCCTACTATTCCTGAATTTTACTTTTCAACTAATCTAGTCTTTTTCTCATAGACTGCTCGACTTTCCACTGTATATTACCTATATAATCCATTATAACACTTATGTAAAAGACTGTATAATTTGATCTAGTAATGCTTCTATTGATACTGAACTTATCCAATTAAAAATAATAAAGGCTTAATCAATCTTTATACAACATGGTTCAGTTTCTGCAGTACAGTATTGGCAAGAAAAATAGTATTTATATATCCATAATATACCTACATATTCTAATAGATTCAGTTTAACTCTTTTTATGCCCAACTTTTTATCTCCTTATTCTGAGGAAACTTGTATCAAAGCCATCAGTAGTTTTAAATATGTCCAGAGGCAAGTTCTGTAAATAAATTCTGTTCATATACAGGAATAATTAAATCTCAGTCTTATGATGCTCTGTCCACGGATCATAGATCAGAATTTATTCTGTTAAAGGAAAGTACATCAAGGTTACAAAATCAGAACATCAAAGAACTTATATGATTCGCAAAGCAAATTTCTTATTTCACCTTCTCAATGGTACCTTACTATTAAATGACACTAAGTTTTGATTCTTTTCTTATTGCAGAACGTATAAAGCATTTGTAAGTAAGCTAATACCTTCTATTTCATATTCAGGCTTGTCTTCTTATCCTCTACATTCTTAGTAGTTTTATCATTTTGATAACTTGTGTGGTATTACCAATACAGCAAATGGGGCTTCCATTATGTAATGTACCCTTCTACTTCTGTAAAAAATATATTACTGAGCTTGTGATTTCAAAATTCAACATCCTTCCTTTTCTTCTTTTTTTTTTGTACAATATTATTTTTACAATTGTCTCTTCTCAGCAACTGATTTTTTTCTTATTTTATTCTAAGCAACTGGAGAGAATCTTTTATAGCTTCAGCCTTTTTAGATAGTCTCTTGATTGGTTTCACTCAGTCACCTTCCTTAGGTATCATCTGTTGCCTAATCCACTTCCCTGAGCTTTGAAAGACTCCTTATCTATTTGCAGTTTTATCATATTGCTATTGCATCACTGTTTCACATAGAAGTTAAAAAAGAAACAATAAGGCTCCACATTCAAATGAGGCTGGCAACCTCCAAATCAGTTAGAATTATTAATTTGTACCCTGACAGGCTTCCCAAACTATGACATAAGTGAGGAAATCAGAAAAAATGAATGTTAGGAATGCAAGATCTATACATATGCAGCCTTTGAAGGTCAGTTTTACTTTGAAGGTCAGGTGTTGTCCCTTGATGTATGGCTATTTATTTAGTCACACAATACACAGTCTCAAGCACATACTTTACTTCTGATAAAAAAATTACTTCACTGAAATATATAAATGATACTATATGAATTAATGTATATATCTGCATATTTGCATTAGAAAAAATGCTCCTGTATTTTTCTGTCATACAAGTTAGTTCTTAATCACTTAGATAAGCATTTTCATTTTTGCTCATCTCTGTTTATCTCATGTTCATATCCTCTTGTTGGCTTGACTGCTTCAGAAAAAACACTGTATCAAGTGCTTGTCATAGCTGATCAACCAGCATAGTTGAAGTCCCTGTGTTCAGCTGCACACAGATAGTATTGGTCAGCTTTTGGGCCACATTAGTGCCTTCTTGGGAAGGCCAAAAATTAGAAACTTACACACTGCAAGCCATCAGATCCATATTTCCTTTCTATACGTGGTTCTTGCCTTTTGTGAACCCATACAAGAACCTCAGTGATATCTTTTGGTGACCTTTTCTTTATCCCCCATTTAATTCTGTTGGTAAAACAGCTATCAACTGTGTCTTAAAGCTTGCCGCTTATAGGAGTCAAAGGCATCCCAGTCATCCAGTGAATAAGGTTGCTTCCCTGATTTAGTGCACTTTATATTATCTCATTCTGCCGCCTTCTTTTTTTTTTTAAGATATTGTTTGTATTTCAGATCAGGATACTTATGCCAGTTCGTTTTTAAATGTAACAAGGTGACTTTCTGGGAAACTTAAAAGGAAGTAATAGTGATTAATGCTACCAGAAGGCTTACATCTGGGAAAGCTCTCAGAAATCTTTGTACTACACTCTAACAACCAATGGTACTCTGTTGGTGAGGCCTGGGAAGGTTTCTGAAGCTCGCTATGCAATCAAAGAATGTGCAGGTATATTTATTTTTTATGGGTAAAATTCATCTCTACTGATAGCCAGAGCTAAAATCGTATGCTACCAATGACATCAGAAGAGATATAGGCAGATTAATTAAAAAAAAAAAATTATATATATATATTTAGCCTAGACACAACTTCTTGGTGGTCCACAGAATCTGTAAGATTCTAACAGAAGTGCCTGTTACTCCTAAAAGAAGTGCCTGTTACTACCCAGCCACCTCTACAAGCAGCTGGGGCTGTGATTACGGGAAATACAGCTGTAAAGCCATCTTCTAACACACTGCTTCTTAACTTAATTTGAACATTCCTTATGGCTTTAATAATCTAGTTTTATCATGTAGAGTTTTATTTGATCTGAATATGCTAATGAAGAAGACCAAAGTGTGTCTCAAGACAAGAGAAAGGTAGAAAAACAAACTAAAAATTAAATACTGGGAGAAGACAAATGTATGCTTGCTGTATGTCTGGGATGCTTGTATTAGTGGTTTTTACACCTAAAATAGCTGCATAAAGAATGTTGAAATGTTTTTCAAGCTAATTAATAACAAACAGAAGCACATTTACTATTTATTAATCAACACACAGTTTGAATTGGACAAATGAAGACACTGTGTTGTTAGTGAATTATAAAGATTGAAGCTTTAGGTTCCTCAAAGTGTATTAGACATCTTTAACTTACTAGAATGTGATGACCTTCTGAAGCTGATGAGATTCCTTGTGCTTAAAATTAAGCACATGGTCTAGTAATTTGCAAGGTCAGAGACCTTGAAGGTTGGCACTCATTAAAAAAGTGAAAGAGGAATAAGTCTAGTGTGTCAGAGCTCTTGAAAATATTCCATTTTTAGCAATAATGGTTTTGATGAGGGCAGAATATCCCTGAGATACTTATCTAACTGACTTCACATGATTTACAGAAAGCCTGTCCAATTTAAACTCACTATCAGTGTACAAAACTAGAAATTCTGCTATGAAAAGGAAGGCAGAGCTAAGATTGAGAGATCTTGAACAAGTATTAAAAATCACCTAGTGGAGAATTAATTTTCACAAAAGAATAAACATTAGATAACCAAGATATAATTAGGTATTTTTAATCCAGATATCATAGGTTGGGATTTTTTTATTTAATAAAATACCAAAGGTAAAGCAATTAAATAATCTTATCGTTGAGAAAAAAATGAAAAAATAAAATCAAAATCCCTTTAAAAAAGTTCATTTAGCATTATTAAAGCTCTCATTGCATATTCATATAATTCTTATACAGCCTGTACTTCCAAGTATTTTTCTCTCAGATTTCTCAAGAAGGTAACTTACTCAGTATCTTCCATATGTCAATCCTTATTGAATAACACCTACATAGTTCATGCTGCAATGCTATAGACTTCAAGAATGCCCAGCATTGAAGACAAGTGGTTTGACTCATAAACAGGTGCTTTAAAGAACAAGCATTGATACCTTCTTTCCTTATGTGCAATCAGTTTGTGGGTGGTTTGGAGAAAATTTGGTTTTATTAGCATCTATTAGATGCACATTGCAATGCTCCAACCATGTTGTGGTCTCCACTGCAGGCCATTTGAAGTCCAAAAAGCTACCAAGCTCTTGTGCAATTGCATGAATAGGTAGTAACAAAGGTAAAAGTTGCCTGCTGAGCTGTGAGTTTAGCAAATAAGGTTAAGGAATTTTAGGTCCAACAAATGAGATATGTTACATCCAGTATGATCCCTGAGGGAATTAAAGGTTTATTGCCCAGGTGTTTATGCAATACAAATGGTGCTTTTGTTACGAAGATCTGGATGTGCGCACCTTATGTCTGGTTATTATGATTTCGTGTCTGTATTCAAGAGAGCTGTGGCTTGTCGCTTAAGCCTTGCCTGTATTTGTGTCATGCTGCTTTGTGTGTCTAGGCCGGTTCAGCATTTTCAGATTCCTTGACTATTTAGCTGAAATCTGAGTGAAGTCCTTTGGGATTGTTATTTCTGGGTTTGTTTTGGTGTGCTCTGTTACTATTCTGTGCAGGGTTTTTTTGTGGTAAGAAATGCAAAACTCCTTGTTTACCTTCTGATAACGGATTAGCTTCTTCTAGAGTAAAAGAATGCTTTAAATGAGCTTCTGCTGCTAACAGTGAGGAGGATCCTTAGCTCCAAGTCTTTAAACCTTTTATGTGAAGGGATCAGTGGGGATTTTTAAGTTGACTAAAGTGATGGAGATTACCATACCAAACAACCCTCAAATAGCTGAAAAGGTTAGACGTATGTTTCAGACAAATGTACTTCAGTAAAGTAACAGGAAAGCAATGCAGTGTCAAAGAGTTACAGAATACCATGGTGAAAATTATACCACAAATTGTGTGGGACTTCTGCACAGAATTTTAGTTGAAATTCAATGTGCTATGTACAATGTAGCTGTTAGGTATGATAAACAACATTTTTACTAATAACTTTGGAATGCCTCTGTTTAATTATAAATAATATAAAGATGTTATCCATTAAATAATACAATTAAGCTGCAATTAAAAAAAATGCTGCTAATTATCTAGGTAGTTAAATATCAAGGTAATGGTATGTGTTCATATAGTAAAACCAATCTCAGATTTTAGGATGGCTTTAATTATGAAATCCTAATTTACCTCTCTTTATGTAATATATTCACATGACATTTACTATATTCAGGTACTACTGTAGGACCTACATAACTGCCAGTGACCTGTTGCTCAGACTTTAAGGTAGAATGACCAAAGGAAATTTTCAATAATGAGAAAGGTTACTGATGCATTATTAAATGTACCTAAGGACCTTAAAAGGTGTAATCTAATCCTGCCTATACATTACAAAGCTGCTCAAACCATACTGTGCATTTCATTGCATTGGGCTTCTAGAGACTAAACTTGGTGGGGGAGAGGTTCTTAAATTTTGATAGGATTAGATTAAAGGTATTAATGAAAGTGTTTTTCTTCACCAAATTTCAACTATATTTTCTAGAGAAAACAGCAAGATTGAAGCTGAAAATTATAAGTGTATGTTTGAACAGTTTTTACTTCTTCAGAAGCAGCCATATTTCTCAATTTGAAAGGGATTTTCCATCTCCCTCCCTCCCCTTGTCCCTCCGAATGTAAAAACATATTCTGGAAAGTTTTTATTGAGTTTTAAGAAGCTGAAATGAGTTTTGCTACATACCATCAGAAATCCTTGTATCAATCTCAAGAATTTCTGGGACACTCATGTTGGCGGGTACACTTAGATAGGCAGGGGACCCAAGACTGCCCTCTAATGGCGCTTTCTGCAGTGTAGCGCAGCTGACAAAAGCTGGCTGGTAAATACCATACTGTAGGTTACACAAACCATTTCCAGTAATTATAGCGCTTCTTTATGCCAGCAGGACACCTGTAAGAATATGTACTTTTTACTAAATCAAGAAACAGATGAAAATGTCTGTGGCAGTGTTAATATTACAGAGTTCACAGAGGGGAGAATGGTTGTCACTTCACAAATTGCTTCTGTATAAAAGTATTTAATTTATAAAACAGTAGGCTCTGCTGTTAGCTGAAATGAATTTCATTTTGTCAGTATACTGCAATTAGAGAAGATTAAGAGAATGATTATGACTCTGCTTTTGTGTATCTTAATGCATGTTAGAGCTGTTAACTTCTATCAGCTGTATATCATACACAAATTAGGGAAAGAACATGTTCTGGCAGGACTCCAGACATGCTACTGCCAACTGATACACCTGTGTCTGGGTGCTGCGTGCGAGCTTTTCAAAGGGTCCAGAAAGCAGAAGAGAACCTAATTCATTGTAATTGTAGGGGAGTATTTTTGTTTGGTTTTTGAAGGTTTGTTTTGAACCTTGTGAGGAGCATGTTACCTTTTAATGGGAAATGGCCCTGTGATATGAAATAAGAGGGCTGTGTTCTGCTTCAAGATGAGCAAAACAGTGTTATTTTGAATTATTACTCAAAAAAAAAAGGAAGGGAGAGGGTTTGGGGAGATGGAATTATACAGAGCATTCCATTGATTTTTGAGTACCAAAATAGTGTATATTATACACTCTTCTTTTGTGCTATGTGTTGACTCTGAGAGGTAATTTCTTCTATCAGAATATACACAAACATATTCCTGTACTTTTAAGGGACTGTGTCTTTCCAGAGTACATTCGTTTGATTAAACACAACTTCTAAAAAAAAATCACACTTTTGTGAGCCAGTAACATTGGCTCTTTTAATCTGTAGACCCTTCAGCAGTACCTTAGAAAAATTTCAAGTATAGTCCTCTGACCAAAGCTATTGGTCTGGAGGAGACATGCCAGATTGAACTGAAGCTGAAACTCAGAAGCAGCTGGAAAATGGTCTCATGCTCCCTTGGAGAATTGGCAGTATTTATAGTAAAAAGCAGCACTAGAATTTAGTTAATTCTCATTCTTCCATAGGAAAAAACGGCGCACAATAATGGAATGATAAGAGCTGTGTTTGTGCTTATGCCTACTGTGTCGTCAGCAGTAAGATGACACAAAGTATAGCTCAGAAATGCAGACCCTCTCATGAGTAACCCTTAAAATTTTGCAGTCTTAACAGAACCTTTTCTGTAAGTACTTAATCCTGTGTGGGGTTTTCATGCTTTTTCCATGCAGCATTTGGGAGATTATAAACCTTGTAATTATTAGGAGAGCAAAAACTGCTAACTCTCTAAACCCCAAACAGTGAGCTGTGAGAAATTCTTGGTACTTTCCCTGTGTGAGGGTATGACCTAACTGTTGCAAACAGGTAGGAGGATAGGTAGAAGGTAGGCAGATACATAGACAAAAAAAAACACCCAAGTGTTAATGTGTACTGAGATGATAGCTACTCTCTTGGGCCTCTCTGTTTTCCTGTGTTCTCCTCCAGTCCACTTTGAAAGACGAGAGTTATTTCAAAGGATCTTCTAGAATCTTCTTTTAAATTAATATTTCTTATTAAGTAGGAAGTAAATTTCTAATTTGTGTTCCACCAGTTGGACAACACAAGGTAATAGAAGTTAAGAAGAAACTTTCAATTATATTAAAATATAAAAAAAATGCCATGTTAAAAAAAAAAATACTGAAACAAGGACATAACTGTGAGACCTTTGCAAGATCATAAGCTAAGGTTATCATTGGCAAAGTAAGTTTTAAAAAAATATTGCCAAAACAGAGGCTATTCCTGATTTCGTGGATGCGCAATCTGGCCATTGGTCTGTCAAGGGCATTAGAACTGAGAAGGAAAATTTCAGAGCTCATTAGGAATATTTTGTATCTGTGAAAATTAGGTACCAAGTTGATATAAGTTCAGTTTCCACAGATACCAGAGAACTATGACCTTCTCTGGTTTTGGCAGCAGTGTAATTCAGGTTTGATTCACTCAGCGCTTCCTGTTGATAGTGTTTCAGTGGGATAGTGGGGAAGTTATTTGCACTGCTTACATTAGCTGTTTAGGGTAGCTTTCCTGATAAGGGAAATGGAGACACTCCCCCACAAGACCAAACTTAGGACTCACCTAACTTCAGACTGTCATTATGGAGACCCCTAAACTGACCTGCTGTTCACAGGGCAGTCTTGGACCCCTATTCTATTAGGAGGTCGTGGCCTTAATGTTCTGCCCTCCTCATTGCATTGCCAAAACATTTGCCAGATGATTTAAGTCGTCTGTGTAGTAGTTTGGTTTTGGTTGATTACACACACACACACACACACACACAAAGCGCCAAAAAATTATGGGTTTATTAAGTGATCGCACAGAGGAGTCACGCTGCAGAAGTACATATGGTCAGTGTATGGTAATGGGACCTACCCTTTCAGAACCTGTCAAGTTTTATGTCAGCTTGTTACACACCTTGAAACTCCAGCCCACTGCCTGCTAGGGATACTGCTGGGGCAGTTTGGCTTCCAACCTGAATGCTTCAGGCAGCACTGGTATTCTCCCCACCCCAAAAATCAGTTAACAAGTTAGTTTTTTTTCTCTTTGGCAGTTTTGCACTCTCACTCTCTGAAGTTTTTCTTTCAGAGAGTTTCACTCTCTGACCTCTTTCTAATCTATATAGAGTATAGAGATTCCTAGTAACCCAAATCTGCATGTGTGTACATGCTTGTAATTATTTCATAGTATAAAGTTTAGAGGGCCTGTATTGTTATTTTCAGTATTTCAAATAGAAAGTTGCTCTAACACGTTCTTAGTCTGCTAAGAGTCAGTTACAACTACATACAGAATCATAGAATCATAGAATAGTAAGGGTTGGAAAGGACCTCAAGATCATCTAGTTCCAAACCCCCTGCCATGGACAGGGACACCTCACACTAAACCATCCCACCCAAGGCTTCATCCAACCTGGCCTTGAACACTGCCAGGGATGGAGCACTCACAACCTCCCTGGGCAACCGACTCCAGTGTCTCACCACCCTAACAGGAAAGAATTTCCTCCTTATATCCAATCTAAACTTCCCTTGTTTAAGTTTTAACCCGTTACCCCTTGTCCTGTCACTACAGTCCCTAATGAAGAGTCCCTCCCCAGCATCCCTATAGCCCCCTTCAGGTACTGGAAGGCTGCTATTAGGTCCCCACACAGCCTTCTCTTCTCCAGGATGAACAGTCCCAACTTCCTCAGCCTATCTTCATATGGGAGGTGCTCCAGTCCCCTGATCATCCTTGTGGCCCTCCTCTGGACTTGTTCCAGCAGTTCCATGTCCTTTTTATGTTGAGGACACCAGAACTGCACACAATACTCCAAGTGAGGTCTCACAAGAGCAGAGCAGAGGGGCAGGATCACCTCCTTCAACCTGCTGGTCACGCTCCTTTTGATGCAGCCCAGGATATGGTTGGCTTTCTGGGCCGCCTGATTGATTATTCGGAATTATGAATAAATTTTATGCCTAAAGTATTATCAATATTAGTTATGGTGATACTTGAGGGACACAGGGAAATTTTCAATTAATCCAAGCAATTTTTTTTTAAATTGTCAAAATAACAACTGATTTTTTAATATGAAATTTCTCATTGTAAAATTCAGTCTACATGTACATTCTGTGCATTTCTTTTAATTGCCGCTGCAGTGGAATTAAGGTAAACTTGGTAAGCACAAAGATTTTATTTTCTTTCACAAAACAAATTCTGACCAAAACTACAAATACATGTACCACACAACATCCTTGTCTCTAAATTGGAGAGACATCAATTTGATAGGTGGACCACTCGGTGGATAAAGAACTGGCTGGATGGCTGCGCACAAAGAGTTGTGGTCAATGGCTCAGTGTCTGGCTGGAGACCAGTAATCAGTGATGTCCCTCAGGGATCGGTGCTGGGACCGGTCTTGTTCAACATCTTTGTCAGTGACATAGAGTGGGGTTTAGAGCGCCCTCAGCAAGTCTGCCAGTGACACCAAGCTGTGTGGTTCGGTTGAGATGCTGGAGGGAAGGGTTGTCATCCAGAGGGACCTCGACATGCTTGTAAGGTGGGCTGATGCCAACCTTATGAAGTTCAACCATGACAAGTGCAAGGTCCTACACCTGGGTCGGAGCAATCCCAGGCACAGCTACAGATTGGGCAGAGAAGAGATTCAGAGCAGCCCTGCAGAGAAGGACTTGGGGGTGTTGATGAGAAAAATGAACATGAGCCGGCAGTGTGCGCTCGCAGCCCAGAAAGCCAACCGTATCCTGGGCTGCATCAAAAGGAGTGTGACCAGCAGGTTGAAGGAGGTGATCCTGCCCCTCTACTCTGCTCTTGTGAGACCTCACCTGGAGTATTGTGTGCAGTTCTGGTGTCCTCAACATAAAAAGGACATGGAACTGTTGGAACAAGTCCAGAGGAAGGCCACGAGGATGATCAGGGGACTGGAGCACCTCCCGTATGAAGATAGGCTGAGGAAATTGGGGCTGTTCAGCCTGGAGAAGAGAAGGCTGCGTGGAGACCTCATAGCAGCCTTCCAGTATCTGAAGGGGGCTATAGGGATGCTGGGGAGGGACTTTTCATTAGGCACTGTACTGAGAGGATAAGGGGCAATGGGCTAAAACTTAAACAGGGGAAGTTTAGATTGGATATAAGGAGGAAGTTCTTTACTGTGAAGGTGGTGAGGCACTGAAACAGGCTGCCCAAAGAAGTGGTAAATGCTCCATCCCTGGCAGTGTTCAAGGCCAGGTTGGATGAAGCCTTTTGTGGGATGGTTTAGTGTGAGGTGTCCCTGCCCATGTCAGGGGTGTTGGACCTAGATTATCTTAAGGTGCGTTCCAACCCTAACTGTTCTATGATTCTATGTATACAACTATGTACTAATCTGCCTTTTTATTATTTTTATTATATATTCTGAGATAAGGTCACAGTTTTAAGTGATTCAGACAGTTAAATTTTAGGTCAAATTATATTTCGGGAGAAAGCTGGGAGTCAGATCTTTCTCTGCCCATTTATGAACTGGCAATTTTGTTGCTTATTTTGTGGCTACATCATAAGAATCTTTATCAGAGAGCTTGTGTGCTCACTGTACTTGCGTAGAAGATTGACACAGTTGCACTAAGTTAGTTACTCAGAATATATTAGAGACAAGTGTGTAGTTACAGTGCAAGCTGTTCTCCAGAAAGCTTCCTTGTATTTCATAGGGGTTTTTTTGGCTTTATTTCTGAGAAATCTGACCTGGTGCATCTGTATTGAAATAAAAACTAATTTTTTTATATGCTGGTCTAACTTTACCGGTGTGAAGTGACACTCTTGTAAATCTCACTCTATAGCAGTGCAGTGCTTCCATGCTAAACATCTAGTGTTCAGTTTTCGTGACAGTGATTCCATTTTCTCCTAATATGAAACTATATTTGGCATATTTTAGCTCTTAATTATTTGATACAACTTCTTTTCCCAACAGTATCATCCACTCCTGCCTCCAAACCTCTCCATAGCCTGAAGCTGCTTTTTTGATGTGTTGGTAAAATTAACTGGAAGTAGGTGTTGCTGTAGCTTGACTGTCAACACAGTTGGAGGACAGACATGAATTTATGTAATCTCTTTTATCCTGATGCTATTAAGTAGCTAAAGATTAGGCTCATAATTCTGACATTTCCCCTGTTTCAGTGTCTGTATCATTAATAACACTGTTGGCCTTCCTATTACTTCTGTAAGTTCTGGCAAGAAAACAATAGGTAGGCACAAGTATGTGTGAAATGTCTTTATTAAATTAGCTTATGACAGCAAACAAAATTTATTTATTTTTATTTATAGCTGCCTCAGCATTCTTATTTTGTTTGCATACAGGGTGTGATAAAACTAAAGGTATGTACTACTTCCTCAGAAGGTCTAAGCTAGAGTGCAATCGTTAACTTTAGTAGACATAGTTTGGCTATCACATTCTTTCCTTTGTTTTTACTACCTTGTTCAGATTTGAAATTTATTTATATTACAGAAATTTCTCTGGCCACATATAAAAGGGAATAGGACTCTTAGATATTAAGACTAGACTAGAACAGTATACCCATGGGAACATTAATAGCTCTCTTATGACACTTCTTTTCCTGTTAGATGGGTGTTGTCTATATTTATAGATTTCATCTTCCAGATGGATATATCTGTTTTGAGACAGATGGGAGAGTGGGCACTCTGTACCAGCTGCTGGGAGATCAGCATTAAGCAGCCACAACTTGGCTCCACTGATATTTGCATGTCATGCCTCCCGTTAGAAGAAGTTGCCTTTCTTAACCACATATTCACAATTGCTAGCTGTGACATATAGTCGTTTTTCTGGAAGTCACTTTTACACTTTTATTGTTAAGCATTTGTGTAGAAGACTATTGTTCACGTACATTCATTCAGTAGGTATAAGCAGATAATAAATATATTAAATGAGGTTAAAGATGCAACACAAAATTCAATAATGCTTGTATACAAAGCTACAGAAGGGTACAGGATGATTTTAGACCATAATATAACCTTTAGTTAATACCATTCATAATACACATGAAGTGCTAATTCTTCTAATTATATTTAGATAGGGTTGTTAGTACCTTTATATTGTATATATTAAGATACTCGGCATCAACATTATGTTGTTGAATAAAACATTGGGACTATGGTATTGACTTTTGTACAAAGGTATCTTCTTTGCTTTCAACTGAGGATGTGGAAATGGCACTAAAAAGTGTAGACCTACTTTTACGATTCTAAATAATGGTGTAAGTATGTTTTGAGTAACTTACTGTCTCTCCAAGCTACATCTCTATTTGCTTGATCAAGTAGCCTGCAAAATGTTCTGTTAAAGCCACCACTGTAACCATGACAGTTACATATCTTCCACTTTTTCCTCAACAAACAAGTAAACAGTGCTTAGAGAAGGGGGATATGTAGGGACTCACAGTGCATGCACTGTCAATGATCCATCCTATATCATTGCAGTATCTGTTTTACTGCAAGAGAAAACTCTTCAGTACTAGGTGTCTCATTGGTTTTATTAAATAGTGCAAAATATTGGTAAAATTTCTTAACATATTTCTGAAATGAGACATCTAAAAATTTCCTGCACAAACACATCCTCTTCCCTGCACAGCATGTACTTAAGGCTAAATTTAGAAAATTGGTGTTTAGGAAATAAAATTGGAAATAATATAACTATCAATCAGCTTTGCTGTTGTGAATTTCTGGGTCATCTGCTGAAAGTTGCCTCTGCTAAGCACGATGTTTAGGACTCAGGCCCTCAGACTCCCCTTGTGAATACAGATGCAAACTTTTTTGATAAGGAAAAGGTAGGTTTAGTTTCACAAAGAGTGCTTTAAAGTATAGCAATATTTGCAGAAAGTGAGAGGTAATAACTAAGAGGGCAGGAATGATTCCACTAATCCAGCTATGTCCTAAATTTCACTGAAAGCCCTCTGCCAATAGTATCTCACTCCTCGTCATTGTCAGTAGATCATTGTGGTTTCAGTCAGAGTATTTATTTGATAAGTGAACTGGAGCATGAATCATCTTCACTTTGAAATGGACTTTAACTGGTTTCATGGTGCAGAGAAAGTCAAGGACAGATTATAAAACCTTGTGATACTTTTTTTGGAAGCTTTTTCATGCATTTCTGAAACCCAGTTTAGATGTCATTTGCTGCGTATGGTTCTGGAGTTAATGCACTTTGCTGGAATGAGGCACTTTTGAAATAGGTCTTGAACAAAGTTAGTTTCCTTCTTGCTAAAGAAAATCCAGTAGATAAAAGCAGGTAAAAACAGCCGTTTGAATTTGTTTGCGACAATAAAAAGGGCAGCCAAGAACCAAGTGCTGATCTATTACTCCTAATGATAGGTTTACCTCTATTATATATTGTCATGGCTACTAGATAGCTAACACCCTCATAACTTTAGTATTCCTCTGAGACTCCAGACAATTGATCAGTCCTTTAGCTTCACTTGCAGCTGGTAAGTTCTGGCCAGCTTCAGATTTTACATATGATGAATGGAAAGCCAAATAGATTTGATACTGCATGCGCTTATTGCATATTTGGATACAACAGCTGAACTCAGAGCATCTCGGATGTTTCAAATTTGGAACAGTGTTCTGTCGACTTTGTAATCCCTTAGTTTTCACCATTGTAGGCTGACCTGGAATTGCAGCACAAGGAGACCATAACTGTGCAACTTTACTCTGGTTGCAAGATTAAGCTAATCTTGCTTTGAATAGGAAAGAACAAGGTCCCTCTTTTGCTCCTCTCTGATGTGTTTGTGCACATAATGTGCAGAATCTTCTACGTAATACTGCAGGCTTTGTGTGCGTGTGCCTGCTGTGGCCCTTACAAAGCACAACAGCCTGGATTTCTGTACTGCAACGTCTCTATTACTACAGTAGTTGGCTCTCCACAGTGGTATGAATCTGCAGATGACATGCAAAATTTAAAGCCAGATGCTACTGTGGAGTCCATCTGATAGGAGAATAGTACAAATGGCATTTGTTCTGTTTCAAGACCTAGTGACAGGTGTGGTGGTGATGTCAACAAGTGGTGGGTAAGTGCTCCAGAGGTAGAATTATACCATCTGAAATTTGATCTGATATTGAATATATTGAGTGTTGTTTAGTGCTGAGATTCTTCTATTTGGAACAGGTCAGATGATAAAAACTTGGAAAATCAAAAACAAATAATGTCTGTGAGGAAAACTATATAGCTTCAGACCAAAAGTTCATAAAATAAAGCCCTTCTAGCTTCATAGTTTAGATGTAATAGAGTTCCATGGACATTAACAGTATATCCTAATGAGTACCCCTGAAATAAAAGTGATTTCCATAAATAAGACAAAACAATTGATTGTAATCTGCTATTAAATAAAAACTGTTTCTTACCCCCCTTTGAACACTATTTTACAGTGGTTGTTTTCTTTTTCTTTTCTTTTGTTGTAAATAGAATATATTACATCTAAAAAAAATTACAGATTTGAAGAATAACTTATAGTCTTGTTGAAGCAAGAGAAAACATGCACTCTGAGAAGCTTTTATACAAAAAATACAAAAATAGAATTAGCTGCTTTTACACCATTATTTCCTCCAGTTCGCCAAATCATTGGTATCAAGGATCTTCCACATGGAGATGGGAGCAAGACAAGTGCCATACAGCTCCCTCAAGGGGAGTTATTATGGGGAAATTAATGCAGATGGAATAACAGAGTGCTAAAAATAGACTCAGCCTTATAATGTCCTGTTACCGTCACAACTTTCCAATTATGTTTTCAGATATCCAATACCGAGAAATCGAGATAATAGACAAAAGGCTCTGTATGTTAGAAACATACAAACTGGTCTGAATGCTTGCACATTTATAATGAGGGAGCACGACTGCATGTTTCTGAGGGAGGAAACTCACATTCATACACTCCTAATTAAGCAGAAAGATAAAGGGAAATTCTTCACTTGTGATTTGAGGAAGTGAAAGGGACAACGAGTACCAAACTCATTGGGTGAATTTGGCCTCTTGATCTCACAGCACCACAGTAATGTTATTTGTGTAGCTATAATTGAACATAATCTTGAAGCATCCCTTCTTTGTAAAGGAGCTGTATATAAACAGCACCTTCTCGCTCCACAAATCTGTCTCTTGCACACTAAGTAGCACACTTGCATTCTGAGTCATACGCATGGCTTCAGGAACAACTATTTTTTTCTCTGTTTTTCTCTTCTCTGTAGAATTCTAATATTAACAGCACTCTAGGGAAGGGAGGTGCTAAATATTCCCCAGGCATATCGTCAATATTGGTGCTGTGTTCTCATTCCAAAATCTTAATTGTTCTGTGACCAAGATAAAAATAACAATTTCTGACTTTCAACCAGTATACAGTCTATGTCACTATGCCTTTTAATGGAAGTATATTTTTCATACTAGAATTACTTTTTCAGTAGTTTTAACAGTAATCATAGTATCAACTATTGTACCTTTAGTGGAGAGATTGTTTTTTTTTTTTTCCTTTGTGTTTTTTTTTAGAAATCAGTGCAGAGAAAAAGCTCTAATCCAGCATTTGTTTCAAAGAGAGTAGAATGTCAAGTAGTTTTCATCATCTTTCCTCTTTTATTGGCAAAATTATGCCTCAGGATTTGTTCTTTAAGCAGTTTTCATAAGAAATGCTTGAAATAAATGTGTAAAGCTGTAAAGGTTTGTAGCCACGCATACATGCACACTGTATATAGTTTAATTGATATGAGTAGTTTTCAGTATTTATGGACTTTTGTATAAAGCTTAAATTATTTTTGTAGTGCTGATACAGTTCCATGCTGATAGACTTCAGAAATTCTAAAGAAATCTTTAGAAAGACCACTACTGGAAGTTTCATAGTCAAACACAGTCAAAAAAATGACCAACCCGAAAATGTTTTCTGTTTACTTTTCCATCTGCATTCTGGTTTACTAGGATACCTGAAAGAGAACTGGATATGCAGCTTGCCCCTTATTTTGATGTTTTGATGCTATGTATCTGCATTACTACCAAAATAAAAATGGATTAGAAGCTAAACCACAGAAAGATTTTCCTTTGGAATTCCCATAACTATATTCTTATTTATTTACTTGCTTTTGAGCTTAAATGAAATAGAGATATAAACCTGCATTTATTAGTGGCTTATTCCCTTCAAAATCTAATGGAATTGAAAGACCTGAACAATTACAACAGGGGGGATGGCTGGGCAATAGATTGTTATTAAATATAAACTCTAAATCTGTTATTTTGTTCTAAACATAAGAGGGTTAAGTAGTCTGCCAGTACCAGTGTTCAGTTAAAAATGGCTTAGTTCTGCTGTTAAAGTCTGTCTGTTTGACTTAATTCCACAATAAAATTGTTCTGTTAAAATTTCATGTAGCAGCATATGGACAGGGTTTTATGTTGGTCAAGCAGATGCACACTGAATTCTAGTATGTACTTAAGGAGATACACTTTTAGCAATATAAGGACTTAACCTATATTTACAGCTGGGATTTTCATGAGGGTTTATTCAGTGATGTATTAGTGGCCGCCATCATGCAACACATGCATTTATTTATTTATGTATTTATTTGTTTTTCTGGCTGTAAGCTTTAAGTTATGTAGTTTATGAGTTTTTAGTTTAGATTTGTTATGAGTTCCTTTGAGCTGGATATGATATGGAGAGGCATAATATATGTAACACAGGGGATATTTTAATTAACGTACTTGGGAAATAGATAAAAACTCTTGGAACCCATGCCTCTTGCAGTGTTGCTGCTTTCTTTCATAAACATTGGGTTTTGTGCTGTGAAGTAAGATGACGCCATTCTGTATGTATTTTCTGGTTTATCCTTTCTGTGCAAAGGCTGTGGTTCAATACATTTTGATTTTCAGTGGCAGAAACTCGTACATTGAAGCTGGACACCTATACAAAGGTCCTGTCCAAACTCATTCTCCAGCTTTGCAGTTCTTTAACTCCTGCAGAAGTGAAGCTTTCTAAAATGGGTGGTTGGCCAGCAATAACAGTCTATGTTCAGAAATGCTGCCTCCTGCTCTGCTTCTGCCTCATGATTTTACAGATCACTAATCCACAGGATCCTTCTTAATTCGTCCCTGCTGGCTTTCATTTTTAAGGTTTTCTTATAAGGTTATACCACAGGTAAAGACCTTGAACTAACTATAATATCTGTAAAGAACATTCTTACACATTCATCAGTCTGACATATAACATTTGTAGTCTTCAAACATATTACATCTGGTTTTGAACATCAGGGCTGTTATATGCTCTATGATGTAGCATATGCACTTGTAAATACTGGTGATAGTACTTAGAAAGTAAGAATACTGAAGAATTAAGGTTGAGGTTCCATTGTCTGGGCAAGGTAGAAGTATAGTTGTGGTTACAAAGAGTGCACAGTATAACAAATTTGACACACCAAATTAAGGGAAGGCTGGAATAGAGGTATAAAAGCAGAAAACAATACATTACTGCCTAAAAAATGCAATGCTTATTGTACTTGCAAATTATGTTTGCAGACTTCCAGGTTTTTAAGGCATTTTACATGTTTCACAGTTGGGATTTATCAGCAGTGGATGTCTCTGGTTCTAGAGCGATAATCTGTACTGTAAAAGCTCAGTACTCAATAGTAATTTAGGAAATTAGACAGCAGTGACAGAAGTATGTAGTTCAAAAGATAAAGAATAATGAAGTCTTAAGTATTCAAAACCATAATAAAACATGAGAAGGTGAAGACATGACACTTCATTTGTATCCAACAAATATCAAAATCTAGACATTGCTCTATCTTGTTTTCAAAATGTAAGTAGATTTTTCCATGCAACTTCTTTTGTCCAGTGTCAGGGAGTGATATGAAAGAAAGTATGCTTGCAAATTTCTGGATATCACAAAGGAATATCTGAATTCTTTTCAGTCAGGATTCACTTGAAAGAAAGTGACTTTGTTGTTTTAAACCAGCACATTCTCCTCAGTGTGGTTTCAGAATGCTGGAGTACCGAGTATGGCACAGTATCTTCATTTGAAAAGTATTCGAAAAGTATCACATCCAAATGAAATGGGGGGAGGGGGAGGAAGGGTGGGGGGAAGAATAATCACCTCATGCTGACATCTTTGAATATTTTTGAGGTCTAGAAATGATAGGGTATTAACTCCACAGAAGAATATATTTTGGTTACAGTCTTTGGATAACAGTCTCATCTCAAAAAAATGAAGTGACCGTGCCTGTGGTGGCTTAAAATATTAAGGGATATTCTTTTAATCACCTAGGTATTTTGCGTATTTCCTAAAGCTTTGGTTTTGAAATTTTGGAGAGACTTTATTTTATTGATTGATTGATTGATTGATTGAAATTTTGGAGAGACACTTTGTTTGTTTGTTTGTTTGTTTGTTTGTTTGTTTGTTTGTTTGAAATCTGAAATACCCATGAAAAGATCCACAGCCACTGAAAGATTTTGGGAACATCTTGTGTTTTAGCTTGGGCTAAAGGTGGAAATCAGGTTTCAGAACACATATACAAGACTAATCTTAAAAGATACTTATCAAGAAGTAAAAGTGGCTATTTGTCTCTATTATATGATTGGAAATAGATAAAAAATTGAGGCAGAAGCTCTAATAATAGTTGATTCATAATATTCCAAAAGTGACTAAGAGTCGTGTTTCAGTTCTACAGAACTAGTGAACTTGCTTCTGCTGACTTGAATGTGAAAAATTAGTAAATTACATTCATGTTTTTTCCCATTTATTTTGCATTTCTGTTACGTCATGTTGTTCATTTGGTTTCTTCATCTGCATCCAGTAATGTCAAAAACAAAGTTTTGGAAGCCTTAAAGCTTATATATAGCCTTATAAAGCTATATATGTTCAAAGTGTTACACGAAACTCTTCATATGTAAGCAGCATGGTTCTGAGAAGTTGCTGTCTGCATTTTCCTCTCTACTGAAGTTCAGGTACTCAAATCAAGTACTTCACTTTGAAGTCGTTGTCTTGATTGTCTTACCTCCATTTGGAATCGTGCACATTTGGAGAAGCTTTTCTATGTGGGTGACATGGTTTTGTTCTACACAGCATGCAAGAATTTTGTGCTTGTACTCCATATGACTTAAAGTTCAGCAGAATTGGTTCAGAGCAATGGATTATTTTATTCTTCCTGTGACAGCTGTAGGGATTATTTCTTACCTAGAGGAACATGTGTTGGGACCGGTCTTGTTTAACATCTTCATCGCTGACATGGACAGTGGGATTGAGTGCGCCCTCAGCAAGTTTGCCGATGACACCAAGCTGTGTGCTCCAGTTCATATGCTGGAGGGAAGGGATGCCATCCAGAGGGACCTCGACACGCTTGTGAGGTGGGCTGATGCCAACCTTATGAAGTTCGACCATGACAAGTGCAAGATCGTACGCCTGGGTCGGAGCAATCCCAGGCACAGCTACAGACTGGGCAAAGAAGAGATTCAGAGCGGCCCTGCGGAGAAGGACTTGGGGGTGTTGATGAGAAAAATGAACACGAGCCGGCAGTGTGCGCTCGCAGCCCAGAAAGCCAACCGTATCCTGGGCTGCATCAAAAGGAGTGTGACCAGCAGGTCGAAGGAGGTGATCCTGCCCCTCTACTCTGCTCTTGTGAGACCTCATTTGGAGTATTGTGTGCAGTTCTTGTGTCCTCAACATAAAAAGGACATGGAACTGTTGGAACAAGTCCAGAGGAGGGCCACGAGGATGATCAGGGGACTGGAGCACCTCCCGTATGAAGACAGGCTGAGGAAGTTGGGGCTGTTCAGCCTGGAGAAGAGAAGGCTGCATGGAGACCTCATAGCAGGCTTCCAGTACCTGAAGGGGACCTATAAAAGGGTGCTGGGGAGGGACTCTTTGTCAGGGACTGTACTGAGAGGACAAGGGGCAATGGGCTAAAACTTAAACAGGGGATGTTTAGATTGGATATAAGGAGGAAATTCTTTCCTGTTAGGGTGGTGAGACACTGGAATGGGTTGCCCAGGGAGGTTGTGAGTGCTCCATCCCTGGCAGTGTTCAAGGCCAGGTTGGATGAAGCCTTTTGTGGGATGGTTTAGTGTGAGGTGTCCCTGCCCATGGCAGAGGGGTTGGAACTAGATGATCTTGAGGTCCTTTCCAACCCTAACTATTCTATGATTCTATGAAACAGAATATTAATTTACAACAGGTAATGCTGTTGTTATTGAAATGAAATGGTTAAAACTGAAACCCTGTAACTTAAAACAACTATAAGCCTATATAGAGAGAGATTAAAATCATCATTATATTTGATTTCTCATTGGATTACTCAATAGTATTTATACTAATCATCTCAATGATAATGTAAGGTGTGTATCAAATGCTATATTTTCTAATATAGTGTGTAGATTGGTTTAAACCACGACAGTATATGATATACAATTCCAGCAATGTAGGAAACCTGATAAAGCAAATGTTTAAAGTCTAAGGAGTTTTTGAACTGTGCTCACAGTACTCACATTTTTTTGAAAAGCTTTAGTTAGGAATCTCTGCCTATATTTTTTAAAATGCAGCTTTCTGCCTTTTTTAGCTTTGAAGGTTATAATAAAACTCAATTGAGTCATCAGAGATCTGAGAAACAACTAATATGAGGTATTAACCATTTCATCTTCTCTTTTGGAGCCCTGTGAGTTTATACAGCTCACTGTAGTTCCAAGGGAGCTAATACCTCCGCAGAGCCTGGCACAGAGCAGCATAGAAACGCCTGCTGTGATTCCGAAAGCAAGGTGTTATTTTGTTGTTGCTGTTCCTGGGTTATTGATTGCTCTTTCTTCATAGGCATCATGGCGCACTGGTATGGTTATGCTGTTTCCCAGTCTGAAGTTAGGTATTTCAGAACACATTCAGGAGTTTTCTATTGCACAGCATAGCCGTGCTCACAAGCTCTGTTGTTTGCGCTATAGATTTTGAAATGGTCCTGCTTTGCTTAAAAATCCTTTTTTTTTTTTTTTTTTTTTGTTTTCTTTTTTTTTTTTTTTAATTGCTGGCATATTCTGTTTAGTTTCTGTATCTGGTTGGTATGGTACAGACTGGGCTTTTTTGTGACTCTTACTCTTTGCCTATGCTTCTAGGGAATAAGTCATAAAACATACTTTTTGTTCTTTGTGCAACTCGCGCATACACCCAGAGAGCAGGAGGCTCGAGATGAGCATTCTGAAGAAGTATAGTCAGCCTGGAGCGCTGAGCAGCACCTGAAGCTTGGGGCTGCTGACATTGGCTATAGATACAGTCCTTTACTGGAACATGCTATTGCCTGGCTACCTAGTGACAAAACCAGATCACTACTTAGCAATTTCCTCCCTAAAGCCTGCTGATGAATACTCCTATATGTGAGCAGGTTATTCTTGTTTTTCTGCTGTGAGAGTTAACAAAATTTCAGCAATGCGTAAACACTGGGAAAGAAAAAATAGCTATCCCATCTGCTTTCCTCTGATTAACATTTCTTCCATCACATGTTTAACACTAAGCCTCTCTGATGGAATTAAAAATAGATAGCTACAGAAGAGCCTATGTCTATTCATTGACACAGTCTTTGAAACTTACAACCATAAAATCACTAGAGTAATAGACCCTACCAGGTATAGATAAAAAAAAAACAGATTTTCATTAAGTGTTCCTGTTGCAGTGCTTCTGTATCTCATCCTCTTGGGAAAATTCTGTGAGGAATTTCAAATATGAATTTATATAAATATATATCTCTCAAGCTATTACAAACTATCAGCAATCAATAGTCCCAACAATCAATAACAGCAGCGATCAAGTATGTATATATGTATATATGATAGATTACTACAAACTTAGAACTAACGAAACAAACTTGTCAATGATGTAACAGCAAATATGCTAGATTAGTTATTTGTATGTATATGGTACAAAGTGCATTAAATATGATTCTATGAAACAGATTCCGGAAGGGACCAAAGCATCCCAGAGGACAGAACTAACCCATCCTAGAAGTGGGAGGACAAAATGAACCAAATCCAATTACTTTTTTTTCCAGACTGTTTTCATGTTCTTGCAGTTAGAGCAGCCAATGACAGTTACTAATTCTTACTTCCTTAGGATGTTTACCCCTTTTTCCAGACTCTTCTCACACTTTCAGATGACAAGTTACCATTACTGTTCATTGGGTTTGTGTTTTTTGACGGTATCTCAGGATGTCTCTGGTTTATATGTACCCAGCTGTATTTCAGTGATGCCAGCTGTGCTTCTCAGGGATGCCAGCTGTGCTTCTCAGGGATGCTACTTGTTCACAGGCCTAGTTCCTAGGCTAACAGCTCCCAGGCTGTCAGGTATGTTCTTTTTCAATATTTCAGCAGACATTTTCTCCTGTTCAGTTAGTCTAATCCGGTCACTTTTATTCCTACTCACAATAGAGCTGTAAGTGCAAGTTTTAATTTTTCTGTTAATAAGAAACAGAAAAAAATGTGAGCTATTTGGTTAATAAGCTGGTAGTTTCTGCAGATGATTTATGTAAACTAAGAATGTGTGATGCGGTCCTGGGTTTTTACCTATTACTTAGTAGCTATGATGTTGATCCAGGATCAGCCAGTAAATCTAAGCAGCCTTTAGATTCCTTCTGTGCTTGGGAAGATTTGCCTCCACTCCTGCCATCTTCTGGAAGAGGGTGCAGCAGCCAAGCTATCCCCTGACCTGTGCGTATCTCCTGTTGGTTTGTTGGTTAGTGTAAACTGCTAACAACTGAGTAGGGCAGGGATAAAAATCCAAGTCTGCCGTTACTGTGGGAGGTGCTGCAGCTGATCTGAAAGCCATTTTCTTTTCTGGAGGAGTTAACCGTATGTACAGGGGAATAACAAATATTTTGTGAACTTAATGCTGTTGACGTTCATCTGAGTGGTAGCAGACTTTGGTTCATATCCATGGTCAGAAAATGCTAAGAGACTCAATTTGAATTTGATATGAGTGTCCTTCCTGTTACGTGACTCTCTTAGCTGTACAGTGCATTGACATGAGGGTCTCTGGCTTTACTGGGAATGCTCTTAGTAATTATGACAGAAGTAGAAGAGAGATACTCTTGCAGTATGACAGTGGAGAACAAGAGACAGGCAGCTTTAGTGCCTGAGTGCTAACTAAACTGCCACTGGAATATCACATAAATAATGGGTTTGGGTTTGGTTTCTTTTTTTCTGTTTGGTGTTGGTGTTTTTTTTAATAACAATATAGTAGTTCCCAATAGGATTTCAAGCGTATTGAAACTTTTCAATATTAATAGCAAACCCAAACTATGGGCATAGACACATGGAACTGAAGAAGATGCATAAATGCATAAATTCTCTTAATCAAATGTGCATATGAAACGTTTTGTTTGCAGTTTCACTGAGAAGCTAATTGAAGCAGATTCAATTAAAATAGACTGACCAGAAATCATAGCTATGATTTCCTTAAATGTCTGTCTTATTGTAGGAACACTGGAGCATTTCTTTCATTATACACTATTCAATTATTCAGTTTCAGGATTGCAAAATTTTATGATTTTTTTTTCCTAATAGATGCTTATCAATAATCCCATCATTGTTTGTGAGACAGCTGGATGAGTAAAACTGTAAAGCTGTTAACACTGTATCAAAAGAGGCAAAGCTCTTGATAAAAGAGTGGGATTCTGCGTTAGGAAAGGTGGTAGTTCTGTTAAGTAAGGTTACATGACACTCATAAC
Organism: Lathamus discolor; assembly: GCF_037157495.1. Taxonomy (NCBI): domain Eukaryota; kingdom Metazoa; phylum Chordata; class Aves; order Psittaciformes; family Psittacidae; genus Lathamus; species Lathamus discolor. The sequence continues at coordinate 45,199,149 of NC_088884.1, read as the reverse complement.
TAAGACTATCGAATGCACTTATTGAGGTAATGTTTGTATCTTTGTTTCACAGTAAATGTTGTGTTAATGATTAAAATCACCACACTTCTGACTCATATATTATTAACCATGTTTTCTACCAGTGTTAATCATGTATTCCTTTGCTGAACACATGCACATATGCCAAATCATTGTCCAGAGAGAGTGTTAATTAATATATATATGCTGAAATTCTTCATAAGTTTTCTTTTTTTTTATATTGTGGAAAGATACTATTCTGTATTTAAAACATTGTTTTTTGCAGTAATTGCAATTTTAAATTGAAATATAAAGTATTGTCTAAATGTCATCTTCTTGGAAACCATATTTTCCTGAGCTTACTTCCTGTCACTACTGCTACACTTTTAAGTAATGTTTCTAACTATGAAAATTGCAGTGTCCTGTTTTAATTAATCTCATGCACCAAAATGCAAGCAAAAAATAAATGGAAAAAAAAAAAGTCAGGAATTGATTGTACTTTGACATCTTGCAGATGGATGGATTGATGGATGTAGAAAAATTGACAGTGCATCCTAGCAAAACACCTTTTCCATGTAAACAAAAATTATGATTAGAGAAATACACCTTAAAATCAGTAAAGATATTACTAAGTGAAGATATTTCTTAGTTACATAAGATAGCTCATTGCACTAAGCCCATCATGTTGGTACCAATAAGACTAGCTTCAGGTGTGAGCTCTTTGCAGCATTCAGGCCTACACAGAACTGTCACCCTTTGAGATATTTTCTTATAGTCAGAGGCAATTCACATGGGAAACACTTGCACATTCGAGTTTTGGAATGAGACTGTTCTGTGGCCAGACAGCACTTCTGCCTTTACACTTTTGATGACATCATACTGTGGATCTTCCCAAGGTGTGGAGCTGGCAGCTGTGCATCAGTTACCAACAGAAACTGCAAGAGCATGATCCCCATTTCCCCTCCTCCTTCCTCCTACAAAATCCATGAGATATTTTCACTGCTTATAAGATATTACTTTTAAGAAATTTCTGTGAGTTAGCATAGCCAGGATGGCTATTTATATAAACTGTTAACTGATGGTATGTGCAAGTTAATGCAGCTTAGTTTAGACCACAGTGAAAAAGCAGTTACTTGAATCATTTCAAGTTCTACTAAGGTGAATTATGTTGCATTTTCCACAGGCCAACAGCAGGCAGTCATTTTACAGTGACTCTTTTGGTAAACTTGCTGTCATCTGCGTGTTTGCAATTATAATGCTTTCTGTAGTGTCTTAATACGGATGAGATGTATTTGCTTTTTTGTTTTATGTAGAATTGTGATATTGCAGATTACATTAAAGTTAGCCTTACAATTAAAAGTTAGCTTTTTATTTCCATTTGCAACTGAAATACAGGTCATCTTGGAGGAAGGATTTAATTTCAGTGAAATTAGGGGGGGTTTGGGTGTTCGCAAGGTGGAATAAGTTTGCTACATTTAAAATCCATAACAGTGTAAGGAATACATTGTGTTTTACTTTATATAGCAAATATTGCTGTGACCATTCCTCAATAGTCTGTCTGTCTAGACATTCTCTTGATCTCTGAATGCATCTTCTATAAATAGTTAGCAACTTGTATTTTGCTTGAAATGGGAAATCAGCTCAGCTTTCCTCTGACAGAGATGTGGTAATCTTCAGACAAGCAGAAAATCCAATGTATCTGGCACCTGCTGAAGTTTTCCTTTCCCATGCTTGCCTGTGAGCAGTAATGACGCAGCAATGGTGAGGAAACAGCTTTTCAAAGCAAAGTACTCTATTTTGCCAAGAAAGATTTGATTAAATAACAGAATGCCTTGTCTATGCTTGGCATTCCTTAGGAAACAAAACTGACAGCTTTTTGGCTGAGAGAACTGTGCTATATTTAAACCACTCACCTTTAGGCAATTCACTCAGATGTTAAGAATCACCTTAGAAGGTACCTGCTTTGCTCACTCACAGGTGCTTTCAACTTGAAGTACTCTGAATTATATTTCATTTACATAATTTAATTTCAGCCTTTTTGATACAGATTCTGGATCATAGCTGCCCTTTACTGATCTGTGCTCTCTCCACTTCTCTGTCAGACTGGTCTTTCCACTGGTCAGAGTATTTTTATCTGCCCTTTCCCAGCTGTTAGAAAACTTGCCTTATTAACAAAGCTAGTATATTAATTATATTTTCATTACATTACTATGTGTTTTATAGGTATTCTTCTTCAGGGGGGCTATTAGTTCATATCTTTCTTTTCCTTTTCTGGCTATGTTTTATACATTATTTTTAGTTTATGAAAATAGCACTTGAAGTACACATAACATACAGATATAATCATATGATAATTTACTAGGTTGTTACAGCTGCCAACTTTCTAGTGAAAATATGATTTAAAATTTTGATTAAAAAAAATATTGGCAAGCTGTTTTTCTTTTTTTCTAGCCCCAGAATAATGTTCCACTATTATGGTCTATTTTTTATTAAATTACTAAATGCCATTAGTGTTGTTAGACATTCATGGTCTAAATTTAGATTTTATGCTAATCAATAAAATACCTCTTCTCTGCAAACTAGATTCTGTATTTTTTATATATGTATTTGTCTATGTCTGCAGTTATGATGTACTCAAAAAGATTGTTTTTGTCTGGATCTATAGTCATTCATGTCACTGTGTTGGTGAACCTGAGAAAAAATATAGCCTATACTTATCCAGTGATGCTCTGATGCTAATTCTTTGGCTGTTTGAGTAAGTGTTGCCAGGGTAATGTGTTACTCTTTTTATTATATTCTTTTCATTGTAGTCAGTGAAGTGTGTGCTCTTTAATTTAGCTCTTTAAGTAGTCCTATTGTCCCAGTTTTATAAGGGCATGATAATTATTGTTATACTTTAAAATCCTGGTGCTTATCTAGGTAGAATGGCTGCCTGTAGAGGAGCAAGATCATAGCTATGAGGAAACCTTTTCTTTCCTGGGCCACTCCTTGGTCACTGCTACAACATCAAGGACTTGTAGACGCATAGCAAAGGAAACTGGGCTTGTGGACATGTGCACTGTCTTGCTCACTTTCTTCAGGTCTCCTGGTGTACATGCACTTTAAGCAACTTTGTCATTATATCCAACAAATTTTCAACGTGTATTTCTGTTCATTTTCATTATAAAGACAGAGCTCTCTGAACATCATCTGATAAGATATTTGGTCTGATTTGTCCTCCAAGAAGCTGCAGGGAATGTTAAATGAGGAAAAAATAAACAGCTTAAAAAAAAAAAAGTTCCCCGTGCTTATGTTTTTCTTGGAGCATTTCAGATTTGGGCTTTCAGTGCAATGCTGAGTTATAAACCAGTGTCAAAAATGACAGTTGAAAAAAGTTTTAAAATGCTTTTGTGACTCAATGTGCTGTTTTAATACATAAAGACATGCACTCCTCAGTCTGCTGGTCTTCACCTGAAAAGTTCATACTTAATTTAAATCAGAAGTGTTTCAGTTCTTTCCTTTACAATTAGAATTCAATTTAATTTTTGAATGTGCTCTTCCTCATAATGCTTTACATGAAAGCTTTGAGAAAAGTGAGTAATCTCCTTTTCCTACCTAGCCAAGTTATCAGATTTAGAAGTTACATTTGAGCCATAGTTAATAGAGAGGAATAATCAGTTTCATGTACATTTCATCCTAAAATAGATCCTGCATAGGTCAGATTAATTTTATTTTGATTTTGATTGTGTAGTTTTTTTGTGTTTGGGTTGTTTGGCCTGGAGAAAAGGAGGCCCAGGGGAGACGTTATTGTTCTCTACAACTACCTGAAAGGAGGTTGTAGTGAAGTGAGTGTTAAAATCTTCTCCCAAGTAATACATGATAGGACAAGAGGAAACAGCCTTAAGCTGCATCAGGAAGGGTTTAGATTGAGTATTAGGAAAAATTTCCTTACTGAAAGAGTCGTTGAGCGCTGGAACAGACTGCCTAGAGAAGTGGTTGAGTCGCCATCCCTGGAGTGTTCAAAGGATATGCAGATGTGGCACTGAGGGACATGGTGTAGTGGTGGACTTGGTAGTGTTGGGTCAGTGGTTGGATTCAATGATTTTAAAGCTCTTCCAACCTAAAAAATTTCTACGTTTCTTTGATTCTAATGTGAAGCTAAACTGATTTCTGACATCTGGCTGTTGCCCAAAGGGTGACAGACAGCAGAGAAAAAGGTGCAGTTCTTGTTAATTTGTCATTGCTGCTACTTGGCAGCATCATAAGCAGCCTCTGTCCCTGAAACTGTGTGTAAATCATTAATACATCACTGCACTGCTCTGTATTAGTTTGGTTGTCTTTTTGTATCTCAAAGGATTGTGGGGGGTCTTCAAATGCAAAGAAAAATGCTGCTGCTGAAGTCTGTGACTTAGGCTTCTATATTTACCAGGAAAAGCAAATAAATCAAAACCAGCAAAATACATCCAACTAGTGTACATGTATCCCACATATACTTTGTTTATACACACATGAAATGGTGCTTTTTACCTTTTTTCAGAGAAGAAAAATTCTCAGAGTTATACTTCACAGTGCCTAGCAAACATGGTGGCGAATTATAATATAATTAACTTTAATTATTTCTCTAAGACAGCAGGAATGCATGTGATGGCCCTGACCTATTCAGGACCTGCACAACTTTATACAGTCATCAGTGAGACAGGGAGGGAGAGAGACAGATTGCTTGGAAGATGGATCAAGAGAGTAGCATTAAATCCACCAGGAATTAAACTGTCATATGCCTGTCCCATTTCTATATTCAAAAGCAAGCTGTATTTTTTCAGCAGTGTCTTTTCTAGAAGGATGAACATTTAAAACAAGCCACCAAACTAAGAACAGTTCAACTAAAACACTTTGCAGACTGCAGATATCTATGTATATGTATATGTTTTTCTCTGAGGTGATAGTCTATGAGAAAAATCAGTGTGGAACAGTGTTAGCTGTATTTGCTAGTCTTGTAGAATGAGGTTCTATTTATAAAAGTGGTACTTCTAAAAATAGAAATAGAATATTAATTTTTTTTTGTGGCCTCTAGTATTTACAGTGATAATCTTAGCAGATCTATTGTTGCTGCAATTAGAATAGGCAGAGTTTTAATCAGTGAATCTTCTTTCTCTTGCATCATCAGGCAGAAGAGAGTGGGTTTTATGTACTTCTTATTTTCCTCTTTAACTTTCTCCAACTCTATAGTTTTAAACCCACAGATTTTTCTATTCTCCAAAGAAAGGGAGCAGAAATAAAATCTCTTAATCACTATATTCTATTCTGCTCTCATGAGACCTCACTTGGAGTATTGTGTGCAGTTCTGGTGTCCTCAACGTAAGAAGGACATGGAGCTGTTGGAGCAAGTCCAGAGGAGTGCCACGAGGTTGATCAGGGGGCTCAAGCACCTCCTGTATGCAGACAGGCTGAGAAAGTTGGGGCTGTTCAGCCTGGAGAAGAGAAGGCTGCGTGGAGACCTCATAGCAACCTTCCAGTATCTGAAGGTGGCCTACCAGGATGCTGGGGAGGGACTGTTCATCAGGGACTGTAGTAACAGGACAAGGGGTAATGGATTTAAACTTAAAAAAGAGGAAGCTCAGGTTAGATATAAGGAAGAAGTTCTTTACTGTGAGGGTGGTGAAGCACTGGAACAGGCTGCCCAAAGAAGTGATAAACGTTCCATCCCTGACCATGTTTATGACCAGGTTGGGCAGAACCTTGAGCAGCATGGTCTAGTGTGAGGCATCCCTGTCCATGGCAGAGGGGTTGGAACTAGATGATCATAAGGTCCTTTCTAACCCAAACCATTCTGTGATTCTGTAATTCTATATAGACAAATACCAAAGGAGAAATAATCATAAATGAAAAGAAGCACTTTCCTTGTTGTGAATACCTTTCAAAAACATATTTAAATCAAATATGGGAGAGGGAAGAAAGTATATGTTCTTTAAAATCCTTTTCATACAGTGTTTTCTCAGATAATGTTAAAAAATATTTGTCTTAGTAGAAATTACCAATGATGTGATGACCTCTAAGACTGAAGCTTGTTGTTTAAGAGGCTGGTAACTTTACATTTCAAAGCTATACCAAGACAACTTTCAGTTATACACTCAATATTATATTTAACTGTACTAACATCCACATCCTTCATACTCAAAATCTAATGAAACATCTATGAAGTATTAGATGTTTCCTTTCCTATATCTCACATCCTTGAGTTGTGTTGCAGTCTGGATGGAGGATGCAGGGTCAAAGTAAACTTCACTCCTGTTTTGTCCCTGTAGTGGCTGAAGCAGTTTTCTCCATTCAATCTAGGTTTGTGCAGGTCTTTTGACACAGCTGTGCTGAGCACAGCAGTGTGGTGGAAGTATGGGCAGTCCTTCATGACTGGCTTCCCTGACCACAGCAGATGGACTGTGTCATTTGCTTTTTCATCCTGCACGATGTTCAATGAAGACATGCCTCTTTTCCTTTGTAAGAGGAACAAACAGTAGTTTTCCACTGTCTGAAGAGGGAAATTCTCATTACCTGATATGCCTTCTTTTATATTTTCTAGGAGGCAACATTGGTCTGCATTTAAAGTCTGGCATATTGGGCATTCATTAACCAACATAGTATAGACAGTACAAACTCACATGTGACAAAGCAGGCAACGACTTGCAGAGGGGGTACAGTAGGAAGTTCCCAATTAATACAAAATATTGTTATGGCTTTTTTTTTAATATGAAGGATATGAAAGAGAAACTATTACTGAAGCTTAGCTGTCTATGATTACAATTTCCAGATAGACTTATCTTGAAGACTGCTTTTTGTCATGGTTTAAGTCCAGTTAGTAACTCAGAATCATGCAGCCGCTCACTCCCCCTGCTTCTTCCCCACCCCTGCTCCCAGAGGGATGGGGAGGAGAATCGAAAGAATGTAACTCCCCCAGGTTGAGATAAGAACAGTCCAGTAACTAAGGTATAACACAAATCACTACTGCTACCACCAATAATAATAATAATAAGGGAAATAACAAGGGAAGAGAATATAAAGGTAGAGGGGAAGGGAGAAAAAACAATAAACACAACTGATACACACTACAATTGCTCACCACCCACCAACCGATACCCAGCCCGATCCAAGCAGAGTTCTGGGCCTTCCAGGTAACTCCCCCCAGTTTATATACTGGGCATGACATGCTGTAGTATGGAATATCCCTTTGGCTAGTTTGGGTCAGGTGTCCTGTCTCTGCTTCCTCCTGGCTTCTTGTGCCCCTCTTCACTGGCAGAGCCTGAGACTGAAAAGTCCTTTATCAAGGTAAGCACTACTTACCAACAGCTAAAACACTGGTGTGCTATCAGCACTGTTCTCAGACTAAAGCAAAAACACAGCACTGCACCAGCTACTAAGGAGAAAAATAACTGTTACAGCTGAAACAAGGACACTTTTGAAGGATGTCATGGTTTAAACCCAGTCAGCCATAAATCACTCAGTCTCTCTCTCACTCCCCCCCTTCTTTCCCTCCCCCCACTCCTGGAGGGATGGGGAGGAGAATCGAAAAGAATGTAACTCCCATGGGTTGAGATAAGAACAGTCCAGTAACTAAGGCATAACACAAATCACTGCTGCTACCACCAATGATAATAATGATAAGGGAAATGACAAGGGAAGAGAATATAACCACTCACCACCCACCGACTGATACCTCACCCCAGCCCGCAGTGCACTAGCCCTTCCGGGTAACTCTCAGTTTACATCCCTGGCATGACGTGCTGTGGTATGGAATACCTCTTTGGCTAGTTTGGGTCAGGTGTCCTGTCTCTGCTTCCTCCCAGCTTCCCCTCCTCCCTGGCAGAGCATGAGGCTCAGAAAGTCCTTGGTCAGAGTAAACATTACTGAGCAGCAACTAAAAACATTGGTGCTATCAGTGCTGTTCCCAGGCCGAAAGTCAAAAACACGGCACTGCACCAGCTACTGAGAAGGAGAAAAATGACTGCTGCTGCTGAACCCAGGACAGGGACCGGTTTGTAATTGGTCCATACAGTCTATATTCTGATGATTTGGTTTGGTGAGGATATCTCAACTGATTAGGCATAGCACAAATTACACAAACAGATAACACAGAGCTTAAATCAAAAGTACAAGCACTGATTGGCTTCTTCAGGCAAAAAAAAAAAAAAAAACATTCACCTCTTACCTACTGAGAGTGCTTAGTTGCAAAATTTCTCAAGACTGTCTTTCAAGCTTTTGATTATCATTACACACATTCATGCCATGAGATTTATTTTTAGCTGTTCTGTTACAGGAAAATTACAAAAAAAAAAAAAAAGAAAACCCAACCAAAAAACCACCACAACAAAAACCAAAAACTTTAATTAGCCTCTATGATATATTCTCCATGAAAATATATACTTAATAAATGACATAGAAACCCTGTTGTGAACCTGAATATTCTGCAGCCTAAAGTACCCTGATGAGGGCATGAAAAATGATCACTGGAGAGATTGGTGTGATCACAAGCCTGAATTAACACTTCTGTTCTTTACCCCTTCCCATCTTTCTCCTTGCACATGTCAATCAAAAGTTGAAGTATAACCTCTTGGGCCTCCCTAATGTACATGGGAGTTTGTACTGGTTGCTCTATTTTGTTTGCTCACATTTATATAGAATACCTTTATCCCAGACTCCTCCATAGCAGGGCAGAGCAGAATATCTTTCAGTAGTGCAAGAAGATGGAAGCATTCTGCACTCACCCAAGGGCATGTTTTCTTCTGCCTCATGCTGCTTCCAGATCAGAGGACAAATTGTCCCTGTGCAGGAAACTTGATGTGCTGGCACATGCGTTTAGGGAAACAGGGGAAATATTTATTACTACAAAGTAAAACCACAATTCTCTGTCCTAGGTGTTTTTTTGTTTTTTGTTTTTTGTTTTTTTGTTTTTGTTGTTGTTGTGTTGTGGGGTTATTTTTTTGTTGTTGTTTTTTGGTTTGGTTTGGTTTTTTTCTATGTAGAAGTCTGAGGATTGAAAGAGGAACAGATTTTGAAGCAGCTTCATCTGACTTGTGGGGCAAGCAAAGCATTACGCTGTTGTTGAAACTGATTTAGGCATACTTTTTGTTTGCTGTCTGCTGTAGTTATACAGTAAAAATGAGATTACAAGTAGCAAAATGTTAAAATTAAAGCATGATTCATTTTATTTTGAGCATGTTTCCAGAAGTTTGGCTTCATTTTGCCTTTGACAAAGCTCTGATAGTTCCTATGATCCATGTCCAGTTTTTAAGATTTCTCTCTCCCACAAGACCCATGTGGTTTCTGAAAGCTGTATAGGCTCCTCTGGTGCATTTGAGCTCTGTCTAATCCAGATCTGTCAGAGGTCTGATCTCCTGGGACCATGTGCATCATTCTCAATGCATCTATCTAAACTGCATTTGTCTTGATGCAGAGCATGCATGAACTGCTGTATCTTCCTTCCCTACAGCCCCTCTCTCTGCTGGTGAGAGATTTCTACTATAACCTGGGTACAGGTCTGGTTGCTGGGTGATTAGAGAAGCAGGATTTCAGGGAGTGCAGAAAAACACTATAGATGTATTTGGTTGGTGGCTTTTTCTTTTTTTTTTTTTTTCCTCATTTTCTTTACTTTTTCCTTCTTTTTTTCATTCCTTCATTTCTTCTTTCCTTCCTTTCCTTCATTTCTTTGCCTTCTTTTCCTTTTTTTTTTCAGTACTAATCCTTGATAAAATGACTTGGAACTGAACCTGGAATGTAAATAGAGTCTTCATTAGACAGAGCAAAAGAGTATTCAGCATGATTTCCACAGATCTACTTTCAAAGACAGTTAACATAACATTCCAACATGCTCATACAGTTTCATATTTTTACATGATATCAAATGAGCATACCCTTTCTTTTGTGCGCTTGTAATGAAAAAAATACTGCAGTCTAAAAAGACTTTATGCAAAGGAATTTCTGGCAATTAGGCAAAGAAATATTTTTCAGTTTTGACTAAGAACTATTCAGGCAGTTCCTTTCTGGACTTCTTTTATTAGCAAAATTTTTAATGGCAAAATACATGCCTGAATTATTTCCGTGCCTTGGTACAACACAGAAGCATGATTTGAGATATTTTAATGGCTATATGAAATCAAACTCTGCTTCTGTGATCACTGTTCTGAATCTTTAGTAGCTATAATAAATTTCTCCTAAGTTCAATATATTTAAATCAATATTTTATACTGTAAATGTAAGAGCTTATTTTAACAATGGTGATTTTCTGCATTCTCATCTTGTAGGGATTTTAAAAATGAATAATCAGAGTATAATGACACTGTTCGGTCACTATGATGCAGGTAAACAAATGTGAATCTTACCTCTTTAAAATGCTCACTTAATGATGCATTATGTTACCTTGTATCACTATGGGGGAAGGTACTATACGGGTACTGGGGGATGATTACTATGCAGACTGCAAGGTCTGTCTTTCTGTATATTAGGTATTAGGGCTAGATCTTGCAAAATTTTATATGTAAGTTTAACTCTGCAATTGTATCAAGTTCCCTGTAGCTCAGTGGGAGTACTCCCATGAACAAAGGCAAGTGTGTATAGGTCGTACACACCAGAGAGGTCCTATTGATGTAGATGGTTGTAGAGTGGGTTTTGTTATTTCTTCTTACATTTTTTTTCTGCAGGCTATCATCAAGCATATAATGTATAGTATATATACTATTATGTATAGTGTGCATATATGTACAACATATATCAAGTCTTAGAATCATAGAATAGTTTGAGTTGGAAGGGACCTTAAAGGTCACCTAGTCCAACCTGCCTGCAAGGGGCAGGGACCTCCTCAACTAGATCACGTTACTCAAGAGCCCATCCAGCCTGACTTTGAATGTTTCCAGGGGTGGGGCAACTACCACTAATCTGGGCAACCTGTTCTAGTACTTCACCATGCCCATTGTGAAAAATTTATTCCTTATATGTAGTCTAAATCTGCTCTTTAGTTTAAAACCATTACCCCTTTTCCTATCACTACATGCCCTTGTAAAATGTCTGTTTTCATCTCTCTTACAAGAATTAGTTAAAACTTTGTTAAATTTAGTGCTTCCACAGAAGCTTGAAATTCTAGTCTCATTTATCCCTTGTCAGTATTTCTATCTAATTATGAAATGCAGGCCAGTTTGCTGAATATGTGGGCCATTATCTGTGATTGTGATTATTGTCTGATTCCGTCTTGGAAACGCTAGGAGGTATAGCTTGGCTGTGCATGTACCTTGAGGGTTTTTTGTGCGTGATGAATTTTCTGATAAATGGTTTCAGATGTGCCACAGCCTCACACAAGGCTTTTCCTTGTGGAAACGCAAAAGAGAGAAGAGAAGAAGCCTGGAAACACTTCTGGATCTATCATTTAGGGTACAGATTGAGAATCTATCCCTGTACATGTATTTCACAACAAATAATGGCTGAAGTGCTCCTCCCAGGCAAGAATATAGTTCTAGAGCTTCATTTTCAGATTTTTTTATCTCTGTTGACCATATTTCTTTCCTCTGATAAGCTTTAATGCTGATGCGTTTTCAATAGGAGGAAGACAAAACTGTAATAGACAGCTTCCAATAGGTGACAGTTGCTAGGGTACAAAGTATTAAGTAGATGCTAGAATATTAGATACGTTCATGAGTGGAATAAATATTCTATCAAGATGCATGAGATGGAAATCTCTGCATTACTTACACTGGATAACTCATTCATAGATTTTGTATCTCAAATGATTGCCAGTAAAATCTTCATGACAATATGATGTTTTTGTCTTAACATGCATAGTTTGAAGACAAACAATTTTAGAATTAATGCACAAATTTTCTACTTTTTATTGAATCTATTTCTTTCATTTCTGTTCTGATACACTTGACATTTTAGGTACTATGAGTCCAAGTAGATAGGAAATCACCATTGCTATAAGGAAATAGCCTTATTGCCTTGAAATATAAGGGATCACACATTTCCAGTTACGTAAAGTTTCCCATAGTAGGCCTGAAGAGTCAAAATACTGGTCCTTAAACCTATTAGCTGCTAGAATTCAGCACTATTCATTTTATCCTTTTCATCAAAAAACTTTTAGTCACAGTTTTACAAGAGGAAAGAGGGGGGGAAACTGTTTACAAGATTAGCTTAAAGTTACCCAGAGGATATTGCTTTGAACAGTGATGAATAACAGACAAAAATGAATTAGTTAACAGAGCTCAGATGCAGCAGTCAAAAGTATACAGTAGATCTACCTTTTCACACAAAAGTGCAAAATTATCGGAAAATATTTTGTGTGAGATATAAGTAAATTAAAAAATGTGCAAAAATCTGAAAAATATTTACACATTATTTTTTTAACCCTTTATCAGTAGTTGTATATGTATAAACATTGAGATTAATAAGCATCAAACCATTGTTAAATAAAGATATGAGAGTGAAATAATGAATGTTTATAATGAATGTTTATAATATGTGTGTTTTCTTACGCTGAGATATTGTTTATTTTGAACCATATCTTGCTGACATAATGTGGGCTGTTTTCACGTTACAAAATTATGGAGCAACAGTGGTGTTAAAGATATGTCTAAACATGATACCTGAATTGACCATGAAGTTGATTTGCAGGGAAATGTTCTTTTCAAAAGTAGCTGCTCTGTATGAATTGAAATTGCCTTAAAAAAAGAAAAAGAAAAAAAAAAAGACAATAAAAAAGCATTATAAAAACATTTTCAAATATTTAAGGTGGTAAATATAAAGAAGGGAAGTATGGCAGAAGGAAGTTAAGAACTTGGCAGTGTACATGGAAAGTTTGCTTAAAATTCAAGATTTATTCTTTTTTGTTACCACTAGTAGAGTAATTCTCCTTTAAAACACTGAAAGTTAAAACTATTTCAAATATTTTAAAACTCTTACAAATCACAGAATGAACATCATTGACAATATGTGGTTTGTAGATAGTCAAACATGGATACATGCCTGTGGCTGTTATCAAAGATATTGTTAATGTGTACATTTTAGTTTACTGCAAAAGTCAGTATTAATATACAGTCAGGCTTAACTTCCTCATAAATTATAATAGTAAAGTCATTATAAAACACATCTGGCAATATGTTGTGTTTTCTAAATGTTATATTGTGCTATTAAAAATACTTGAATGCAAAAATACTGTCTTTTTGTCAGTTCTGAATACCGTGTTTACTGAATTGAGTTGGTAAATAGTCACAGAAATAGTGTAGGTCAATACTTACTTTGAGAGACAATGATGCTCAACTATAACTAGCATGAATATTGTATGTATTGTTACATATGCTCATAACAATGGAAGAAAATCGTTGTTTAGAGGTCTAGTCTAGACCTGTTTTGGGTTTCTTTCTTTGGTTCGTTGGAGTTGTTTTAAATGACAGTCAAGATATATTGATTCAGAGGTTTAAAAAATGCTTCTAGAACTTGTTGAAAATTTCTGATATTAATTTCCTCTGAAGTAAATGTCATCTGAAGAATTGTCATCTGGTCAGATTGCCCAGTAGTCGGGGTCTTTCTGAAGATTTTTACATGTTGGACTTCACAAAACTAAATTAAGAAGTCATTAAAAAGGAGTAAAAATAACATTCAGTGCTAATGTATATTCTTCAGATAGCTGAAGGGGCTTCTTTTGGTGTCTTTCCATAAATTATTTTAATTTGGGGAGTAGATCTTTCTTTTTTCAAGCCTAAGAAACAGGTAAACCTCTTGCCTGATGCAGAGACTTCAGATTCAAGTTAGCCATAGAGGTATGATTATTTCTCCATAGTTATGTGACTTTTTGACAGTGCTTCAGAGTTCACTCCTGCAGTACACTACAGAACACTGAAGTGACTTACTATTTGCCTATTTACTCAATGCCTCATGAGCCAGGAGATGTAACAATACTTTCAATTTTTTTTGTGTGAATTTCAGTTGAGCCACATTTTTCTTCTCTTAGATCAGCTTGCTTGAATGATAACAACATTCATCTTGTTAACATGGTATAATTTAAATATACTGTAGCACTGTATAAAATTGTGTTCCATTCAGCAGAATCTCTGTTGCCCCCTTTTTCAGATGACGGTTGCTGCTGCTACGAGCATTGAGAATAACATTCAAAGGACCATATCCTGCCCTAATGTATGTTCAAAATATCTTGGATTTTTGTGTAATTTAAATGCAAAACCTTCTAATGTGATTTTCATCTTTTGTTTCCCACAGAAGCTTGTGCATCTAGAGATTACTTAATATTATATGTTTCAGGGTCAATGAATATTGTACTACAAGTGAGGTCTCACTCTATCAAAATTACTGAATTACTGTAATTCTTTTCTGATGCAGCTACATAAAGAAAATTTTAATAGATTCACATTTCCTTCTGCATTTACCTTGCTTCCCACATAGCAAAATGTTCCTGTCAGTTGAAATCAGTAGAACAACAATAAGCAAACTGAGGAAAGCAATAAGAGGCTATATTTATTCTACTGAACCCGATTCTAAATTGGATTTTCATATAAAGATATGTAACACTAAATTTGGAAGGAAGGTAATTTCATTTGTCTTGCTTAAACAAATATATCTCATGACTTAAAATAAAAGAAGGGAGGAATTCTATTGCTCGGGAAAGGCAGACTAAGAAATCTATTTTGTTAACAAATGAAGCAAATTATTCACTTGTAGTATAATAGGCCATTTATCTTGCTTTAGTAAAAGTATTCAGATAATGCAAAGTTCCTGGGCCAAAATTGAACTCTTAAACATTAATTGGAAAACATTAATGAGAATTTGGGATGTACCACTGTGGAAAGACTGTGGCTCTGCATTATATAGAAATTATTTTTTTATCATGTAATGTGTTTGCTAATTTATTTTTCATCTAAAAATTATCATGTTTATAGGGGAACAAGCAGGAGGAATTCTGGATAAGCATTTCCACCACCTTAAGTTCTTTTAAGGTAGAACAAATAATCAAAGTACAAGCACAATATAGACAAAATAACTAATAGCAAAGAGGAAAAATAGTGTGAATTGATATTGGCAAGCAATTTGTCTTCCTTATCAGAAAAAAAAAAAAAAAATCAATATCTTAAAACAGTCTTTTTCTCTGGAAAGTTTGTGCTTTTAAGGGAACATAGAGAAATTCTTCACACTGCAATCCTAGAAGATAATGCATCTATCTGAATCATTATTGAACTTCTGAATACATTTCTTGAATGGACCAATATTATAAATTCTTATCTATTATTTGTACTGTTTGATTCCACTTTCAGATTTCCTTCTATGCAGAGGATAAAAGTTTGCTCAGTATGTAACATATGATTAATCTCTCGTCTCATCTGGATTTTCAATATTACTTCAACTTCTCCAAGGCAATTTTAGTATTTCAGTCTGCATATAGTACCATTTTGAATGGAAGATAGTAATAGTAAAGCTAATAACATGACAGAGTTGACAAGCATGGTGAAACACAGAATTTCAAATTTAGATATAGAAGTCCATAGTATTACCTTAACTGCCATTGAACAAAAATATTCTTACTCTTACCTTTTGAGATCACAGGAGCTGTCATTATGAACTACAGTTCTTAATTATCCTGGGTTTAGTTTTGTTTTTCTCTCTGTACTTATGTGAAGTATTTTTGTTCTCCAAAAAGAAATATATCAACCTCTGCAAGAAAGGGGATAAAATTGAAAATCCATAAAATGCTCTTCTAACTCCATCTCCTTATTTTCATGTCAAAAGTTTAATGTTGAATTTAATATTGTTGCCTCTGCTCTAGAGACAGTGGAGGGTAGATGCAGTCTTACCTGTTGGTTTTCTGAAGGTATCAGTCTTTGTTGACTAAAAAGAGGACCTAAAAGGCTGTCTTGGCTTAATTACCCTCCTAATAGATGATTAAAATTAAGTAATACAAACCCTGTCTTCAGAATTTGAGATGATGTTTAGGACAAGAATTGCCTCACCTTACTGTAGCCTCCTAAAAACCTGGTGTTCAATTAAGCCATGATGCAGCCACTTTCAATGAAGAAAATAAGGTATACCTTTTGAGGAACTGTCCTCTCAAGATAGATTGTCACTGAGCCGTCTTCCTCTCTTAACTCAATCTGTAGGTTAGGCAAATAGCTAACCTAATAGACATTAAAGATCATTCCAAAGCCGAAACTTAGAAAAAAAATGAAGTTCCTGTGTGGGCAACAGTGAAGAAATTTGCAAATCAGTTGAAAGACTAGACTTTACTAGGTCCTTCTGATATCTCTCCATGAATTAAAAAGCATTCTTAAAAAAGCTAGCTCCTGTTCTAGATTTCACTTTCAGTGTAAATTCATTAAAATAAAAACTTTCATGTTGAAAACTACTGTTGATTTCCTCTGGGAAATAGTTCAGTCACAAAGGGTGTGAAACAAGCTCTTGCCATTATTATTTACTTATACCCAAAGTCATTCTCAGGTACTCATGAGACCTAATTTTAGATTCTCACTTTATAAATAGGTGCAAGCAACCAAATTCTTAACTCTGAAGACTCTTAACAAGGAGATACTGTATTTTTTGTTGCATACTTCCAAATAATTCTCAGTGAAATTCTATGTTTTTTAATGATTTTTAATACTTAAATTCCTTAAATTTATTTTTATTACACCTGATTTTTGCATATATAATTAATGACCAAAAGTCCTATTAGATACAGAAGAATCCTGTTCAGAGACAGAATATAATCCCTACCAACATCTACATGCCATCCAATGCACAAAGTGAGAATGAAGAATGGAAATCTGCACTCACCCTTTCACCCAGAATTTTCAGGGAGGATAGTAAGGGAAGGCAGTTCTGCTTTACAAGTATTTCTCTTAGTACAAAATCTTCCTGGGGCACAGTAACAATTGCAAAAGCAGATCGAGCTTCAGTTTAGAGATATACTGTAACTGAAAAGTCATCCAAAACTTGGTGAATAATTGCGAAGCGGTTTATTCACGCCTAATTCTTCTGGTTCCCTGATAATTGGAAACTGTTTATGTAGCTATTCATTACTGAATAAAACCCAGCTCCTTAGACTTTTTCACAGGTACACTTTTATGTCATGACTGATTGTATGCTAATTAGAGAAAAAATGCGAATGAAAATAACTTCATGTACTTTGCAATATATATAGGAAAATAATTAAATAATTTATTTTATTGTATTGAATTCCAAACCCACAATTACCTGTGTGAACCATAGTTTCAATAACTGGCATTAAGGCTGTCAAATCTACAGCTGAAACTGTTTGAATGCAGGGTAACTTTTCAATTACTGGGCTACATTGTTCTGAAATGTTTTCTGGTTTCTTGTAATTACTGTGAATTGTACAACTTTTTATTTCTGCCTCTAGTAAAAGTAATAGCTGTGGAGGATGCTCTCAGAAGCATAAAATTATCAGTCAGTGTATATTGCACTAGTTCAGCATTTTAATTACATGGTATTAATTATACAGTTGTAATTAATTAGAAACCTCAGTTATTTAGTAAAAAAAAGGGGGGGGGGCAAAATTAATTTGATTTGGCTTTCTGGCTCTTTATATCAGACCTAAAATGTATTTTTAGAAGAACTCATCTAGAAGCAGTGACTGAGATGCTAAACTGTACAGAAAACATAGATCATTCATGAGAGATATATACTAAAATATTTCAAAATTCTCTATTAATTCTGAGTCACACCTCTTAATGTTATTAATAATAGTTGTAAGAAGATTTCTAAATGTAAATATAGTATACCTTTTGCTTAATAAAATTACACTGCAAAGCTTGCAATAAAACTGAAACTCAAGAAGAAACTGCAACATATTTGAAATTGATCACTCAGATATTATGATGATTTTCAGGTTACAATTTTGTTACCAATTTATCACAAATTAAAAACTCGAATTTGTGTGCTGTTGTTCTGTGAAGTTTACAACTCCACAGTCTTCATTATAGGCTTCAGTTCACCTTTATTCCCCCATAAACTTCCTGTTTTCTACTTCTTATTCTTATGAATTGTTTACATGAGAGAAGCTGAGTGAAGAAATTGATATTATACACAACACTAATATGCTATTGTAGTATATTCCTTTCTGTTACATACTGTTTAATGTCATAATAAGAGGTACTTAACTGCTGGGTTTGCTGTCATTCATACAAGACATACCAAATCTTGACTGTCTCTCCCTCTCTCTCTCTCTCTCTCTATATATATATATATATGTATCATTTTTATACATTAGTCTTTAAACAACTGCAGTTGTTGCATACATTAAAAAAATGCTTCTTGATAAGAAGTAATATCTGTAGATGTACTCTAAAGTATGCATGTATTCTAGCACACCTGGATGGACATTGCTGATGGATATAAAGTCATTTAGACAGAATAGTCTATCATACTTTGATACCTCAATGCCATTACTTCATGAGTGGAAACAGTGCAAGCTAATGGTCAGAACAAAGACAGGACACTTAGTATGCAGATCCAGTTGCTGGGTTTGCATGATCTTGAGCTTCTGCAAAATGACAGTATTAATACTCCCTATTTTTACAGCTCTTTAAGGTCCACAGTAAAAATGTAAATAACAAAATATGAAGACAGGCTGAGAGAGCGGGGGTTGTTCACCCCAGAGAAGGCTCTGCAGAGACCTTAGAGCAGCCTTCCAGTACCTAAAGGGGCTGAAAAAAAAGCTGAAGAGGAACTTTTTTACAAGGGCATGTAGTGACAGGACAAGGGGGAATAGCTTTAAACTGAAAGAGGGGGGATTTAGATTAGACATTAAGAAGAAATTCTTTACTGTGAGGGTGATGAGACACTGGAACAGGTTGCCCAGAGATGTTGTGGCTGTCACATCCCTGGCAGTATTCAAGGCCAGGTTGGACAGGGCTTTGAGCAACCATCCCATGGCAGGGTGTTGGAACTAGATGAGCTTTAAGGTCCCTTCTTGTAACTATATATACATACAAATATGTTACATTTTGAGTGAAGAAATAGAATTTGTTTTATAATTGTTTCCCCAGCCAACAGTTCTGCTTTATTAAGTTGCTAATACTTGGCATCTAAGAAGAAACAAATATGTCCCAAGAAAGAAAATGAATTATTTTAAAGGTCAGTGTTACTTAAGCACTTGTTTCATGCTTACAGCCTATTGAAGTTAGAAATATTTAAAAAGCATACGCATATTGGATGTGACAAATCATAGGAAAAAGCTTACACCAAACACTGTTTCGAATATCCTCAGTGCCTCAAGTCTTTGGATTGGAAATGCATAAATGCTTTATGCAATAATGATTGAATATAGTACTACAGCAAGGATTAAACTTGGTTTCAATTTCCCAAAGGAAATGACAGGGGAAAAAAAAAATCTATACCATGAGAACTCTAAACTGTGTATTAAATATAGCATACTTTTTTTCTTTACCTGAGGAGCCATGATGACAGACCACTAAAATAAATTTGGAGATGATGTTGTTCTGATTGTATAAATGAACTTTATTTGGCCTGAACAAAAATATTTGCCCAAGATGAGGAGCTACCACAAAAACCTATTTCATCTTACAGAAATTCAATTAATGGAAAAAGCTTTTGAGTCTGAATCACTCATATGTTGTTGTTCCTAAGAAGGTTACCAGTGCAGTAGAGACTTCTGGAAAAATTTTGCAGCCTCTGAGAGCACTAGTTCTATTCAGCTGCTTTGCAAATCTGTATCTACCATGTGGTCCCACGGTCTGTCCTTTTAGTAGAGTGCCAACATAAACTAATATTCATCACACGTACCTACATAATAACATCAGTTTCTAAAGAAGTGAGGAAATCTGCTAGAGCTATTGAATTGCTACTGTTGAGTTTTCAGAATATCAGAACCCAACACTCTCGGACCAGGTTCTTTTAGATAGTACATACAAGAAAGATTTACTGTTTAATACCAAATTTACTTGTTTGAAGGTATTTGACATTACCTGGGATTTTGGTTTAGAAAAGTGATACAGCGAGATATTCTGAAATTGCAACAAAAACACAGTGTGACAGTTGTGCTCTACAGTGAACTCACATAATGAACATAATTTCTATTAGTACTCTCTATATGCTAATTGTCATGGCACTGGGCATTCCTGGGAATGTTGCTGGGAAGGAATACGTATTTTGAAGCCAGCTCAAACTTACTGCTCTCTTCAAAGTCAAATTTGCTGTTTGCTCAATATTTATACTCTTTGTTGGTCTGAGCCACAAGTACAGCTCCCCCATGCTGGTCTGTCTGGCTCAGGAAGATAATGCTTTCTGTTGATCATTTTAGAGTAGTCCATTTACATAACCAGTTGACCCACTCAACTGATACAGGTGTTGAGATAAGTTCAGCTGCCTTTATAATAGCTTTGTCCAATTCAGATGTTATTTTCTGAGCTTCATGAGCACATCATCCTTGTCTGTCTTCTCTGGGTTTTATTTCACTATAGGGGTTTATTGATCCATGACACAGAATCAGCAGTATTGCAAGCTACAGCAAATGCTCTTGGAAGAACAAAAAGAATATGTTAAGCAGTTTGTACATGCGTCTCCCTCTTTCCTTAGCGAGTCCAAATGATCACATCTCATGGTTTACGCCCAGCCAGTAATTCAGTACCATGTAGCAGTTCGCTCAGCCCCGCCTTCCTCCCCCCGCTCCTGGAGGGAAGGGGAGGAGAATCGAAAGAATGTAGCTCTGACGATTTGAGATAAGAACAGTCCAGTAACTAAGGTATAACACAAACCACTACTGATACCACCAATAATAATAATTACAAGGGAAATAACAAGGGAAGAGAATACAACCGCTCACCACCTGCTGACCAATAACCAGCCCTACCTGAGCAGTGATATAGCCCCTCTGGCTAACTGCCCCCAGTTTATTTACTGGGCATGACATGCTGTGGTATGGAATACCTCTTTGATTAGTTTGGTTTGGGTGTCCTGTCTCTGCTTCCTCTCGGCTTCCCCTCCTCCCTGGCAGAGCATGAGGCTGAGAAAATCCTTGGTCAGACTAAACACTACTGAGCAACAACTAGAAACATTGGTGTTATCAGCACTGTTCCCAGGCTGAAAGTCAAAACCACAGCACTGCACCATCTACTGAGAAGGAGAAAAATGACTGCTACTGCTGAACCCAGAACACCATATTCGGATAATAAAGCTGAAGGCTGTCAAGTTCACTTTTTCGGTCAATTCTTCTGGAATACAGAGGTCCTAATACAGAAATTTCATCAATAGACATAAATATGATACTACACATAGGAAAGGTGAAGAAGGCATCAGTCATATGAATAATTCTTTTTGTTACGTTATTAGTTCTCTGATAGCAAAACAAAAAAAATTTTTAAATGTTTTATAAAGATATCTATGAAATACTATCAAGTCACTATAGAGAAGGCCTTTCGAGACTAAAAATGCTTAAACTTTTCATTTGAATTTAAAAATTGACATACATAGAAGTTCTTATGCAAACTGTTGTTTGAAGGTCTAGTAAAGACTGCGTGCATGTCCATACAGTTTTACATAAGCTACTTAATAACAGACAAATAAAATCTCGAAGTAATTTGTGGAAAAACAGCAAATCAAGTTGAATAGGCTTCCTGAGGCAAAACAGGAGGCACAACTTTATGCCAAGTTAAGCATAATCAGAAGGGAAGGATATTTTCAAATTTATCTATTTCAGCAGATAGGGGCTTGTATTTCTCTGAGGATTATATTTCTCTGAGGATAGCTTTTACTATCCCCTTTACTTTTGCAAAGTGGACTCATTCGATTCTCATATTGCATTTTTTATTGTTAAGAAAGTCTTTTGATATGATTGCAAGGCAATTGCTTGGGGATTTGGTTGGGTTTTGTGGGGTTTTTTATTTGTTTTTGTATCCAAAAACTTCTAAAAGTGGGTAATGAACACTGAAATGCTGTAACTACATTTTAATTCATTTAGTCTTCTTGGTTTTGGCCACTTAATGCAGTTGAAAAGTAACTCCAAAATTTAAAGAAGGAACTTTCCTTTTCTAGATGTCCATTTACTCTCTCACACATTGCTTTCTTAGTATATAGGCACTTATATTTCACTTTAAACAAAAATATTATATTAACTTCCACTATAGCTCAGTGGCTTATTCGTAAAGTTGGTAAAAAATTTTTGAATAACAGAGACTGGAAAAGGAAATCATCGAATAGTTAGGGTTGGAAAGGACCTTAAGATCATTTATTTCCAATCCCCCTGCCATGGGCAGGGACACCTCACAGTAAACCATGCTAGCCAAGATTTCATGCAACCTGGCCTTGAACATCGCCAGGGATGGAGCATTCACAACCTCCCTGGGCAACCCATTCCAGTGCCTCACCACCTAACAGTAAAGAACTTCCTCCTTATATCCAATCTAAACTTTCCCTGTTTAAGTTTGAATGCATTAGCCTTTGTCCTATTACTACAGTCCCTAATGAAAAATCCCTCCCCAGCACCCTTTTATAGGTCCCCTTCAGGTACTGGAAGGCTGCTATGAGGTCTCCACACAGACTTCTCTTCTCCAGGCTGAACAGCCCCAACTTTCTCAGCCTGTCTTCATACGGGAGGTGCTCCAGTTCCCTGATCATCCTCGTGGCCCTCCTCTGCACTTGTTCTAACAGTTCCATGTCCTTTTTATGTTGAGGACACCAGAACTGCACACAATACTGCAGGTGAGGTCTCACAAGAGCAGAGTAGAGGGGCAGGATCACCTCCTTCGACCTGCTGGTCACGCTCCTTTTGATGCAGCCCAGGATACAATTGGCTTTCTGGGCTGCGAGCGCACACTGAAGCCATCTCATGTTCATTTTCTCATCGACTACCCCCCCAAGTCCTTCTCCGCAGGGCTGCTCTGAATCTCTTCTGTAGCTGTGCCTGGGATTGCTCCAGCCCAGGTGTAGATTTTTGAAAACCAATAGAGTCAAAATGGATGAGAAAGAAAAGAGGTGCCTCCAGCTGCCACCTTCAGCTCTATAAAATGAATTGATTTTCTTGCATTCCAGTAGTGCTAAAATAGATGTCTGCCTATGTAGGTATTTTTAAGACTTTTATTAAATTTGCATGTGATGATTATATACTAAATATAGTGCAGGCAGCTAGCATTTTGGCTGACAAGTCAGATTTTCAGTTCATCAAGCAAGTCAAGACACAGACAAGGTGCTCTGCTCAGGTATACTGAAGCATGACCTTTCCAAACTGTTAGGTGGTTTAGCACCCAGGCAGGGTTTTTGCATGCCGGGTTGTCCACAGACATTTTACAGACAAACTGTGAGATAGCTATGGTACCTGTGTGTATGCTGGAGGTGAGCTGAGTTGAGGACTGCATGGCCACACCTGGGACAGACAGCTAGGATGTAGACTTCAGCACCTAACATGGATCTCTGGAGTTATCTTCTGCTTTATTTCTGATGCTGGGATTCTGTCATTTTTTCCCTCCTCCTTGTCACAGCTTTTGTTATCAATACAAATTCAGAAGTACTAAACTAGATGTCTGCCTGAAATGGATATATTCAAGATTTTCTGTAAACTAATAAGTGATGGTTATATACTAAATATATTCCAGGCAATTACCTTTTTGTGATGACAGAGATTTCAGGGTTTTATACTGAGACAATCATGTGTTTCTAAATCAAAGTTTATAAACTGTAGTATTGTACTATTACTGTACTTATTTGCTATCTTCACTTAACTAAGACCCATTCCTTTTATTACAAGTAGAAAAGCACATACATTCCCTAGGGAACAGGCAACCAGTGAGGTATCATTTTCTGCAAGATTTACGTTCTTTCTGTTTGGAAAAGTCTTGCTTTTATGGCCGGGAAGTTTATTTTCATGTATGAGCGACATAATGCAATGCTGTGGCCTTAATTCAGTATCTACTTTTTTTCCATATTAGAAGTACTCAATCCCATTTCTCTTGACTGAAATATTTCTCTACAATTATGAGAAATTTTCCCCTTTTACTAAGGAACTAAAAGGTAAATGTTTAACACAAATGGCTCACCATGGAGTTTTGTTGGTAATATATGCAAACAAGCAACTGTTCAGTTTTACCAACTAGTACAAGAAATTCTCTTTGGAAAAAGCTGTCATCTACTAGGTTTTGCTTTTCACTGAATTTTGGTATCCTCTTCATTGCAGTAATCACTTTTCTCAGCTTTCTCACATGATCATTTTGGGGGGTTTATAGATAGGACAAATAGTTGATGTGTGAAGGGAGGTTCCTTTATTTATTTTGTTTACTTTTGTTTTCTGTTTTATTGAAGAGATACTTCCAGGTAATTATTTTCAGATTTATCTCCTTTTGCCCAGTTGCCCATCAAAGAAAGTATTAGTCACATTGAAAAATCTGACAGAATAAGCTGTTTGAGCAAATTAATCACTATTAGCAATTAATTAATTAATTACACATTTATCAGTTTGCCAGGGCAAGCAGGGAGTTTTACATAGGCCTGCCATCATGTGTACTTTGATGATACTTAAACCTAACAATGTTAATCTTATTTGAGAGTGCTGGCACCTAGAGTCCTGTTTTGGCAATATGATCTTATCGACTGCTACTGGGCTGGGAAAGGTATCAAAGTCATCCTAGCTCGAGGTGGAGGGAGTGCCTGGGTGACACCTGCCCAAAGCTGATGGGCTCTAACTGTGGCTTTAGGCTCAGCTACAGTAAAAATATTCCTCTCAAGTTAATATGCTTTTCAATTTTAAGTTGGCTGGAAAGAATTGATGGGTTTGCTCTAGGGACTGACTTTTTAGAAGCTAAATACTAAATATTTTCCACTGTTGTGATTGAGTTTGATTCCTTTGCATCCACAGGCTTCAGGAAGGGGGGTACCAGGGCAAAAGAGTGTAGCTGTAAAATTTTAAAATGTTCTGAACTGCTATGGGACCCTAAGCTTCAGCACATGTCTGGTTTGGGAAGATTTGTGAGGCTACAGTACTAATGCACTTCACGCAGCTGGAAATTAGGAGCATGTTCTGAAACCAGTGTTCTGCTTCCGTTGTATTTCTGGTGTTTGCCTTTCTGTGGATGTTTACTTGTTATTTTTATAATGTTCTTGTTTCTGGAAACATACTGTAAGTAAATATACCCAGGGAAAAATATGTATTTAACATGCACTTTTTACACATGTTATCTAGTTTGGTTTGGATTGTTTTATTTTTAACTTCTGAACATTGGGGCACATCTTGGAGAAACACAAATCATAAGCCAAATATTATACAAAAAAACATGCAAGAAGTTTGTGAAGTATTTCTCTGCAGTGAATCTAACAGATTCGTATCTGTGGACAGGTGGGAATGAGTCTGTATGCATTCTATTTCACAGGGGAGGTACAATGCAAACATAGTTTATTTATGTTACAAATGCACCAGGATTTCTCCGAGACAGTATTACTAAAATAATGTTTTCTGTTACTCTTGATGTTAGCTATCGTGAAGGCTGAGTGCTAAAGAAGGGCTAAGTAATAGTCTGAATCTAGTAAGGTTTAAAACTATCTAGTGAGAATATTTAATAGTCCCTATGGGTATGTTTGTGAGTTTGAATGTATTTCACTAAAATGATACTTTAGAAAGGTAATTTTTATTTCCTCTCCCCTTCATATGACTCTTTCAGATCTTGCAGTGATACCTGCAATCCTAAACAGAATTTTCCTGAATAAAAGAGCTCAAAGCTGTCACATATACTCTGTCCTGAACATTATCATCTGTGTTTATTTAGTTATCTGGAAACACAAGGTAGTAAAGGGGGCGGACATATGATTGAATTGATAGTAGTGTAGTAGGATAATGAACTTCAAACTGCAGCAGTTACTCTTCAGCACCTCAAAGGCAACTGGGCTTGTTTGAAGTGTAACTTTCACTTAGAGCACTAGATCAGAAACTCTGATTTAGTTTTCAAAGTGATGGTCACACTTCAGACAAGCCCAACTGCTTCTGAAGTGCTTGTGTAAAGATTAGGTAGCAAAGCTTTCTCTGACACACACTTATAGTAATTATTTTAAACATCACTTAAAAAAAACCACCAAACCATCCAACCAAAAAAACCCAACAATCCCTGTGTTTGCCCATTTCTGATTTGTCCTTTTTATGGAGAAACATGGATAGCACATAAGTATGCTATTTCAAATTCTGAAAGGATAAAAAATACACTTGTACTGTGGAAGGAAGAATGTGTTCTGAATGACAGAGTTGTTGACCTATTGTTAATAACTGAATGAGTGATCATGAATAAAATTTACCAAGATATAATGCTGAGGAAGAAGAGAAGGAGACAAGTGGCAGAATAGTCTGTGTTCCCCAAAATGAGAGCAAAGGAAAGGTCATGCTGTATTTTGTCAAGTTTGCCTGGGAAAAAAACAAGCTGCTGTGCAGAGAACTAAGTTGAAGCTGGAGAGGCAAAGAGTTTGAAAAGTGAGTCAGGCATGCTGCAATTAGCACCAAAACCAAACTGGAATTGGTGCCAAAATAAGCTGTGCATTCCTTATCAGCATTATAAGACAAGGCCTGTTCTGTTTACTGGTAAGTGTGTGTTACTTCATGCAGTGACCCTTCATATATCCTCTCTGTCAGGATTTATTTTAGGTTATTTCTTAGGGCTATGTACTGACCTCAATCTGCCATATAATGAGAGTTGTATGTATGCATGTATGTGCTGAAGCCGTTGTACAGTCTGTAAAGCGCTTCAGCGATTTGCATATTGTCCAGGGCGACTTAATGGCCTTGTTTCAGCTGTAACAGTTATTTTTTAATTCCTAGTTGCTGGTACAGTGCTGTGTTTTGACCTGAGAACAATGCTGGTAAAACACCAGTGGTTTAGTTGTTGTTAAGTAGTGCTTGCTCTGATCAAGGGCTTTTCAGTCTCATGCTCTGCCAGTGAGGAGGGCACGGGAAGCTGGGAGGAAGCAGAGACAGGACACCTGACCCAAACTAGCCAAAGGAGTATTCCATACCACAACATGTCATGGCCAGTATATGAACTGGGGGGAGTTACTTGGAAGGGACTGATCACTGCTTGGATTGAGCTGGGTATCAGTCAGCAGGTGGTGAGCAATTGTGTTGTGCATCACTTGTGTTTTCTGAGCTTTCATTTCTTCTCTCATTGTTTCCTATTATTATTATTATTATTATTATTTCTATTATCACTGTATTTTACTTTATTTTAGTTATTAAGCTGTTCTTATCTCAACCCATTTGGTTTAATTCTTTTGATTCTCCTCCCCATCTGTCCCAGAGGTGGGGAAGGGAAGGAGTGAGTGAACAGCTGCATGGTGCTGAGTTACCAGCTGGGTCTAAACAATGACCCTCCATTTATGACTTTGTGTTTATTTTAATCTTGAAAAAAAAGAAGAAAACAGTAGGATAAATAAAAAATAAAACTCTGTGCTGGCAGTGGGAGGTTGTAGTCTAATTCAGTACAGCAGTTTAGTCTCTGCTTATGCTACTGCTCTGTGACCATTTATAGAATCATAGAATAGTTAGGGTTGGAAAGGACCTTAAGGCCATCTAGTTCCAACCCCCCTGACATGAGCAGGGACACCTCACACTAAAACATGTCACCCAAGGCTCTGTCGACCTGGCCTTGAACACCACCAGGGATGGAGCATTCACAACTTCCCTGGGTAACCCGTTCCACTGCCTCACCATCCTCACAGTAAAGAATTTCTTCCTTATATCCAATCTTGTATCCAATTTCACTATTTAATCTTTAAATATCTGGGAAAATATGCTTCTGACAAATTAGAATAAAGTCAATCCAATTTTCCATAAAATTAATTTACAAGTTTGTCATAGTTTGACATTTTAGACCACATTTTGCTCTTTGTCTCTACTGACAGATGACAAATTTCTAACTGTGGAGTAGTAAATTGTCATCAGTTTTGATGAATTACAGTATTTAATCAATCAAGATATACTCATATATATAGTTTATGTTAATGGATGTCACTTGAAAATAATAATAGTCTGCAACATAACTATATCTGCGAATTATTTATGAACTTTTAGAAGTGAATACAAATATCTGTTAAACAAAGGCATTGATTATTAAATAAAAACCAAAAAAAGTTGATGGTCCAATTTCCCTTATTATATAGCTGCTTCCCTTCCATATGTCAGTAGTATGATTTGAATAAAAAAGTCACTGTATCCCCAACTAACACTTTCACTTCTGATAAGTGTGCTGCCATAGTCTTACATGACTAATACTTCTACAAAATACAGTATATGTAGTACAGCATTCTGAAATATGACTAATTAAAACACATTGTAAGCCAGTCTGCAGTTTCATCCTACACTATCTATATTATGAGCCGTTTAAACCTCACCCATCTGAATTACAAATTCAGCTTTCTTGTATTTACAGATGTGTATATGAATGATGTTTTAGCCCATTCCATTTCAGTAATAATCTGACAGCTGTTTAATTTGATTATAGACTCCGTGTGCCTCAGTGTTCCCATCAGTCAGGAGCAAAGCACTGAAGGCACAATCGCTATTTTCAAAGTAACAGGGTATGCTGTCCTTCATTGTGATATCTATTCCAAATTGATCTTGCTAACAGTCATAATGGTAAATAATTCATACAGAATAGTAGGCCATCCACAGAGAGGCTATACTAATTTGAGATGATTTCTACTACCTAGAAGGGGATGGCTGAATAAGTAAATATTTGCAAGACTTAATTCAAAATCTGATGTAGATTCAACTGAGAATTTAAAGAAGGAATACCTTCTTGACAGAAAGCTGTACAGTAGTTCTCCATTTGTCCAATTTTCACTGAATGACACTGAATATATTGGAATTATTTACTTCTTGCAGATATTAACATGGGCTCTGAGACTCTAAAGAGTTTTTTTCTTTCTTCCAAGCAGTATTGGCTATGTGCTTATGTGTGAGTAAGGACATATTGCAAAACTTCAGTCGGTGCTCACCTTCCTGGAACAAAAGGAGGGGAGAGGGAGGAAGTAAGGCCGGAAAGCAAAGAAAAAAAATGAGAGTGTGGGGTCACAAGTCCACTGTATTATGGAGTTAGTTCTCTCTCTTGCATAACAGAAATCTCCTTCTCTTCGTTTTTCTCTGTGAATTAATGAAATCTTGCATTGTGGCATTTTATCACATTTCCACATTTTAGATGTCTTGCAGACTGATAAATAACTCAAACCATCATTGGTAATTCTAGGTAGTTTGAAGCATGTTTTGTGGATATGTAAGAGCCACTAAGATAACAGAGGAAAAGAAAAACACCTTATTCCCTGTCTGCAAAAGCATGGTATGAGTCAAAGAAAGGAACACTGAGTTTAAATTAGAGGTTTAGTAGTTCAACATGATGTGCTCCACCCACATCATATTATTTCTTATATAATTGTTAGCCAATTTTCTTGAAGGGGTAAAAGAAAACACTGCGTAAAATTGGTGAAATCAATTTTGCTTACATTTATTTGTGGAGAAACACAGAAAAATCTTCTGGAAACAGCATCACAGTATAAACATATAATATTTTTAAAGAGATTAACTCAGACCACAATTCTGAAAGTATGGGGGTTTAAATTTTTTTTATTTTTTATTTTTTTTTTTTAATATATGGAGAGACCAAAATTTTAGTCCAAACCAGACTTCCTGGTTTTACCTGAGTCCTGTTACGATACATCAAGGTGCATCTCATCCAACCTAAAACTTGTGTGCAGATGAACTCTTACTTTGAGCAGAAATGTAGCAATAAACATTTCAGAGGATTGACACCAAATGCACATACTTAAAACTTGCAGTCAGCCTAATCTAGAACCAAGGATTATTGTTATGGCTCTTCTGTACTAAAAAGATAAAAAGTGAAATACATTCAAAATTTTGTAGTGCTTTGTCTTGTTAATGGGAGTCAACAAGATTGAAGTCTGTTTGCTGCTAATGACAAATAGCTAAAATAAATAGTTGATCATTTAGAAAGTGCGGTGAATTTCCAGCAATATTTCCAATGAAGGAATGAGAAGAAAATACAATATTTTTTACAAAATTTGATGGGGTGAAAACATAATAAATGAGAGATTAAAACTGCGAGTGAATTGTGGTATATACTACTTTTCTATGTTAAACAAGTTACCTCAATTTGTAGGAAAGCAAATCAGCTGACATAGCTTATGTGGAATGTAGAATAAAAATCATAAAGCCTTACCAGTCTTTCTCATGCAGTGATTAATTTGCTCAGACCTTCTTGAGATGAACTGTGGTTCAAAGATGCAATATCCAGAGGAGATTTTCAGCTGAATCTCCCCAGTGTCTCTAAAACTGAATTTTATGTTGGGGAGGTTGGGTTTTTTTTTATTCTTTTTTTTTTTTTTATTTTATTTTTTTTTGTTTTACAAATTTTCTCCTTTCAGTAAATTTGTGTGTGTTTTTTCTTTTGTGGGGGGGGATGATGAGAGACCGTATTTTTATTTCAACTCCCTGTGTACTGGACTGTATACACACACTGAACAGTTGAGCATTGCAGCCATGAGGTCTCATAATTTTTGAGGCATACCCTCAGTTTGGAGACTAGTTATATATGTTTTGTGCGTATTTGTTAGCACGAAATAAATCTCATAAGCATTTCCTGGGAACAATAAGCAAAGAAAGCAGCATTTGTTAAGCCAGCCCCTAGAGGCAGAGATTTAAGGCAAGAGAGCTGTGGTATGCCTCCCTAGCACAGTCCTGCTGCCAGCACATCTGGCAGCTCTGTCAGCAGGCCTGTCCCCATGGCCTCCCACTCTCCTGGGCACCCTCCAGCCTCTGCTCTGACTGTATCTCAGGTGCCTTACCAGGGAAAGTCTGTGACTTTTTGTTATTTCTCATGCCTAACAGTCCTTTTGGTGGCTACAAATTTCTCCTGAATTTGCTTTCAAGACTTCTGACCTCTCTTAAAAGATAAACATGGGATAAACGACGAGCTGTCATTTTGAGTCAGCTAATTTTCAGTCAGACTGCTTTATAGCCCGAGTATTAAGACAAAATGAAACAGCAGATAAGGTAGGCTCTTGACATTATGTTTATTCAGGTGACAAAAATAATTGTTCTTTCTTGGGTTGTTTATCATAAAACAAATTGTTAGTGTACTGATGTCATAGTATAATATAAAAGCAGTACAGTCAGCTGAATAATTTTCATACAGTTTTAATTCACTTCAGTTCTTAATTAGCTTTATAGCCATACAACTTCTACATAAGCTTTAAGAGCACAGTTGTGCCTGTCAAATCAAATTAGATGTGCAACAGATACTACCTTCAGTGCTCCTAAAGTATGACTGACCATGCAAGATTTCTGCTGCAAACAATAATTCCAGATGACAGTATTACCTTCATCCCTGGAAACTGGAGGGAATTGCACAGGCAGAGGTTGTTATCATCATGTGTTATTGATTACATAACTGGGTAAAAAACAAAAATATGATTTGCTTCTAACCTGTGGAAGAAATACATTCCCTGGAGCATTCTCATATCTCAGGGACACCTTGAATAAAAAGGGTGTATTTAAAATGAGTGTTACTTGCAGTTTTAGAAACATGTATTGAAAAACTTGTTGTGAGGTTTTATCCTAGTTATTGATTCATCAAAGCAGATGTGACAGAAATACTCATTTGTAAACCTCCAGGGCAAACTCAATTTTACTTTGAGACTTTCCCTGAAAAGTGTTATGATAAAGGGAAAAAAAAATGCCCTCTTTCTATCATCATTCAATTCAGAAAAGTCAAAGCTCTTGACAGCCAAGAAATCTCTGGTAGTTCAGAATATGAGAGGTATGAAGAGGTGGCTGCTTGTTGTAAATGCTGGAACTGCAGATACATTAACAGCACAGGAATTTCAGAGAGCAGCAGCAACTGAATAATTAAAAGGCTTGAAGGGCCTGTGCCAGTGACTCAGACAAAAAGTTCTAAAAT
This sequence comes from Lathamus discolor, assembly GCF_037157495.1. Classification (NCBI taxonomy): domain Eukaryota; kingdom Metazoa; phylum Chordata; class Aves; order Psittaciformes; family Psittacidae; genus Lathamus; species Lathamus discolor. The sequence continues at coordinate 45,167,230 of NC_088884.1, read as the reverse complement.
ACTGGACTCAGGTAGCACAGCTAAAGTGGGCGCTAATAGTTACTGTGAAGTTAAGCTTAAGATTTCAAGGCTGCAAGGACACCATGTCAGGTATGCCACTCTCTGGGAGGAGAATTTTGAATAATGGCTTGGGTTTAAGCAAGGGGAAACGCTGATGACCAAACAAAATTTCCCTAAGAATAAGCTCCATGCTGCTCAGCAAAGTAGTAGGAACTTCATTCCTTATTCAAGATTGTATTGACCAAAGCATTAGCGACTGTTCTGCTGGTAGCAGGCTTGCCTTGGCACAGCAAAGAATATACAGTTTGATAAACTCATGTCTTTTTCTGTTTCCAAGGAAAGCAACCAAAGCATGTTACCAGACTGGTTTGCCTTACTGTACTTAAACAATGGAACTGGGAATTACCAGATGATACTCGTTATCCTTTCACCACTTGTCACCCATCCCAATGCCCAAGCATATTCCAAAATCTCTATTTCAATTCCAACCAAAACAATACAAAGAAATAAGAAAAAGTAAATAAAAATGTACTACATGGATTACACAGAAAGTTTATTCTGTGAGGTTCTGCAAGTACTATAGACACTTATCCATGTGTATAAACTGTACGTAAATTAGTAACAAGAGTTGTACCCTGTAACACTATGAAGTTCCCCTTACAGGAATATGAAGAAAAAAAAGGTGTATGTGTGCTTTTGTGTTTCAAAATTCCAGCTCAATCTGAATTATGATCATTGGCTTTCTATTAAGTACAGTATTTTCATTTGATATGTAACATTAATTATAACCTTAAGGACAGAAGTTTTTTGAGCAAAGTTCTAGACAGAATAACACTGCTGGACTGGCAGTTTCTGAATCCTAGAGTAAGACCTGCAGGTAGTAGTTCTAATGATACTTCTGGGAAGTGAGAGAAAAGGTTTAAAATTTAAGTCTCATATTCAAAACTGTTAAGGGCTTTAACATCAAGTATGCTGTGTAGCCTCACAAGTTCTTGATCACTAGGATGTAAAAAAATACTGATTAGGAGTTATGAAACATATGATCAACAGCTGATCTGTAAAAAAAAAAAAAACCACTGAGGATATCAAAACAATGCTTTCTTTACATGCAGTTTGCATAGAGGTTTACTGTGAATTTAGTTCCAGCTACTGAAAAATTAAACAAAAGAAGCCCTTAGTTACACATTGTCAGCATATCACTTGAAACCTATCTGAATACTTTGAAGTATATTATTAATAATACCATATACCATAAACTATTTAGAAACTTGATTAAAAAAGAATGAGCCTAAGAATACCTACCAAGTATCTGTTGAACAGCACTTAGTTCAGATAAAAGCTGCTTTCAACAACTCAAGGAGAAGCAGCAAACCCAGCCCTTTTGAGCTCATTGCTAGCATTTGTCTTAAATAAGTAGATTTAGTCTCAGCTTTATCCAACTGGTTGATAAGATAAACCACCTGGACATGTTTTTTTCATAAAGTGCTTTCTTTGGGGGGGAAGGGAAAATTAAGAATGACTGCAATTTAACCCTGGCTGCTTGTGGGTGCACTATTTCCCTCAAACTAAAATGAACTTAAAAATATGCATATACCTTGTTAAGCAGCAATGCTGTCCATCAAGACATCTTTTTTTTTGACAAATGATCACAAATTTTAAAGGTTTTTTTATCCATCATTTTCATGAGAAATGTAGCATCTGTTTTTTTGCTGTAGAGAATAAAATCAACCACTGCAGTTTAGTATATGTCATGCCTGTCAAAAACTAACACATAAGGAGTGAAACCTTTTCATTATTGAAAGGAACGACAGTTGAACTATGTGTCTACACTTTCTACAGACAAAAAACTATGCTTAATCTTTAAGAGTAACAGCAGCGGTAAAAATTGAGAGATCTTACTAGGAATTTTGATAACTAGAAAATATGTTTTTCAGAAAACCTGCTAGTTGCATGTATAAAACTTAACATCAGGACCAAGTTACAATCCAGTTTCACTTTATGTTGTTATTTCATAGGAAACTGACTCCACACTAATGAACATAAATATTGCTCTGACTCATCACAGCCTGTCACTATAATGTCCAAATACATTTTAATAGGGAAATTCAAATATGAAGTAAAAATAACAGGGGTTTTGTTGTTATGTTTTGGTTTTGGTTTTTTTTTTTTTTCACAAAACACATTAATTATGTTTTTCTGATATTAGGTAGATTTTGATTAATGCATACCTTAATTTTTTTCTCCCATGCCATGTTGCAACAGCTGCCTTACAGAGAGGCAAGTGCACTTGCAAAGCGGATATGTTGAATTGAACTTCATTATGTGTAAAAGGCATTGTCTCTGTTGCTATGAAATAGGCCAGTTCTGTTCCTCTTCTGGTGTGATTCTGATAGCTTCACATGGGTGATGTTGCCACCAACTTGAACCTTCCTTTGTTTCTAAACTTAAGTAAATGTTTTCCATAGGTACTTTTTTATTAGATATGCCTAGACTTTAAATGGTTTTGATAGATACTGATGTTTACATGCACCATTTTAGTTTGTGTTGATGATTTCTAAATATTATTTAAATCCTTACACTCTAGAATGCATGTGGGTTTGATTATTCTAGTGCTTACATTTTGAGTAACTTCATATATAATTTTATTCAACAGGAATTTGCTGCACTGACGAAAGAATTAAATGCATGCAGGGAACAGCTGCTTGAAAAAGAGGAGGAGATTTCAGAACTGAAAGCTGAAAGAAACAATACAAGAGTAAGTATACAGCAGACCTTTTCTGGAAATCATGTATGTGTAAAGGAGGAGTAATATACTTAAATATAAATTTAGATCTTCATTTTTATAGACAAAATTACATCTTTTACATGAGACTTGTAAGACTCTATGTAACAGGACAGATCTACCTTGCTACGGTTTGGAGGAAATGAAAGTACATGTTAGCAAGATATATTACAAAAATTAGCAGATTTTATATGTAATATGATAAGTACATTCAGTTTAAATGCTTTCTAAAGCAAGGGGCTCATGCAACCTTCCAAGCCCCAGGGCCTGCCTAAGTAACCTTCACATATCCTCATGTCTTACCAAGGCTAAAGGCAAGGTTGCAACAGACCCAGCTTTCTTTTGTGCCTTGGATTTGATCTGAATAAGGAGGAGATGAAGTCTGCCACACATGTCATAGTTACACTGCTTTGTCTAGATGTCAGCCTTGTGACCCTTACAGTAAATGTCACTTACCATGCAGCTGAGTTAGGACAAGATTTCAGCCTTAAATTTACCATGTTCTACTTCAATCAGAAGATGTTATTCTGTCTGGGGACAAGAATTTGTGATAGCATGTTCTGAAAATTCTCAACTGCTGTACAGAATGGTTTTCAGAATAAAATAATTTCCACATGCAAGTATCTGGGCAAAGGCAGAATTGATCCAGAAATGGAAGAGGGGAGCAAAGAAGACTTTATGGGTTGTGGAAATATGTGAGAAAAGAAATGAAGTAGTCCCAGATGAGACAGGAGTCAGGCTGGTAATGAACATATGGAATAGATCTCAGAGAGGTTCAACACCAAGGATGATTTCTCACATCCATATTTCATTCTTCTGTGATCTGGGTAACTCTTCCTTTTTTCATGGTTTCATTAAACAAATAGAACTTTGGCTGGTCAGATAACATCTTTCTTTGGTCAGCTAATTTGCATTCTGAAGGAACTGTAACAACCTACATGACTAAAGAACTGAGAGGGGATTTTCCTTTCTTCTGTGTAACTATATCACCAGGGTGCCATAGACTTCAGAAATCTAAGGAAAGACATATGATACAGGTGCCTGCAAAAAGGCAAAGCTGCCCCATCTACTTCCATGCTAGCTTGAAGTACAGGAGATGATCACATTTAGCATAAAAATCACCTCCAAGGTTTGGGAAATGTGATGGGAGTCATAGGTAAGATCTACATTTTCTCACACAAATCTCATACATTCTAAACTGTCCGAAATGACTCCCACAAAAATAGAATCAATTAGTAAAGAAACATGTAGGAATTGTGCTGTATTTTTTAGGTTTAGGAAAACATCTGTACAAATCTCAAGACTTTTAAAGCTGCTTAAACTTTAAGTAACTGCTCTATATATCGGGTATTTTAGTATTTAAAGTAAAAATAGGAAATTCCATTAAGAAAATTATTTACATAGGATAGAGTACACTTTGTGTTAGTTTCCAGAATACATTTTTGAATGCAGAAATGTAGCTAAAAAATACATTCAGTTGTACCTATTCAACAAACTATATATACCCATTCCTGTACAGAACATTTGTCAATTTCCCTTTCTTTACAGAAAAAATACCATATAAACTAAATTTGCAATGTCATCTTCTCAGTTGTCCTAAGTTCTTGCTAAGTACGTGCATTAGTCTGTCTAGCACAGTGCTTTATGCATTTCACTACAAAACCCACTGAACATCAACTTTGGTACATTCAGACTGCAATGTGCCAATACTTACTATGGGTCTGACATAAGCAGTGCAGACTAGCAGAAATTCATGAACAGCTTGGAGCCAAAGATACCTCCTTGCCAAACAACTGTGAGAGAAAAGGAAGATGAGTCAACTGCAAGTCACATCTAAGTCAGACTGAGCTCAGTTATAGGCATTTTCTTTGCAAACCAAGAAGCTTAAAGATCATCCACTCTTACATTTCTTGTGTTATATAAAAGAAAAATTGGTAAGAGATTTTCCAGGAGAAATAATACCAACGAAGGAGAGTTATAGGATGTTATAATCCTTGCGAGAATTCCTTGCAGTTGAAACTAGTAAACTCTATCAGTGTGTTTTCAGAGTTAGGATGAAGCTGAGTATTGGAGATTAAAAGCTTTATGCTATGAAAAAGACATAGGAAGTGCAGGAGATGTTACAGTAAACAAGAGGGGAAGATGTAGTCCAAGTATTAATGAGGAAGGAGAGAGAGAAAACATTTCATGCCTTACCCTGACCTCTAGCTTTTTCATTAATAAGTTATCGCCCCATCATGTCGTATATATGTTCTTGCCAGTCTAAACTGCCACATACATTAGTTGTCAGAGTCTGCTATAATAGTAGTGCTGTCTTGTATAGGCTCCTATACACATCTTTTATAGGGAAAATCGGCATTTTAGATACGAAGCTATTGTCTTCAGAATACAGTCTCGATAAGGTGCTAGTGATGAGAATTCTGGCAACACTCATTCAGAAGACATTGCCTAGATAGAAGTGTTTTTGCAAACTGAGATTTCTGCTGTTACTAATGCAAAACAGCATTAATATTTTGTAAGAAAAAGCTGCTCCAAAATTCTTCTGTGGTTAAGCAAAGATTTTAGTAAAGTAATAGTGTTTAGGGAATGACTGATAACACTTCTGTGATGAGGAAATTAGATGTATTTTCTAATATATTAACTTAGTCCAAATAAAGTTTCTTTCTTCCATCCCACTAGTGTTCACACTCAACCCAGCTCTAGGCTGTCTATGTTAGTAAGCCTTACCTGCATCCCGGGACATGCACATGCATAGCCATGGTAGTGGTGGTAGTGGTGGTGGTAGTGGAACTACTCACTACAAACATTTTTCTTTCAAGGAGGAGTTCCTACTACTTTTAAATAAAGACGCTCAGTTCCAAATTCTCAGATTGCTGTTTGTGAATTTTTTAATCCAACTTTTTATCTCCCTGGGGTAGCAGCATAAATACACTGTTTGAAGTACCTACTGGTTCAAACTGAAGATAGCAAGAAGAAATAGAAGTGACAACTCTGTCAGGTTCTGAGTACACACTAGCCTGCTAGCTCACTTTTACATTTTCAGTTATGCCTAACTGGCTGTTCTTTACTCTAGACCCATACCTGTGGGTTTATTTCTTGGCAACAGCCACATATACTTCTTGTCAATCTCCATAGAAACAAACCAACCTTCCCCCAAAACCACATAACCACACGTATCCTGATTTGCTATTCTATGACAAGCTGCCCTGGCAGATCCTGACAGAAACATGTATTAGAGAGAGACCATGATGCAATTACATCAGCCTTGTTCTCAGACTGAAGCTGAAACACAGCACTGCACCAGTTACTAGGAAGGAGAAAAATACAGCTGAACCCAAGAAAGTACCCACCCCTTATTCCATACCATTTACATCATGCTCAGGTCCCACATTTTTCAATATACCATCACTTTTGTCTCTTGATATATATGCAGCTGAACCCAGGGTATCAGGTCCTGTACACACCATGTCTCAGCCAAAATATCAGCGCTTAAACTTTAGCCCAATGTTTATCAAGTTCCTACTCAATCATTCTTAAGCAAAGCTTCCTACTGACCTTTTACTGTTGAATATGTATTTTTACTATGATACTTAACTTTTTCTGATTTAATACAGTAGTAATATTTTCGTGTCAAGAACTTAGCAACTTAATCTGTCAGTACATGAGGCAAAATAGAAAATGCAGGAGCATATGTATGCTGATTGGTGTGGTGTTGCTGACAGAAAGGTAGACAGGTTCTCTCTGGAAAATAATTGCATGAAACTTTGAAAATATACAAAAAAATATTAATAGCAACTGTTGCAGTTATTCCTTTGAATATTCTCTAGCTAGAATGATCACCTATAGCATGTGGAAAGACAGCAGCTTTTCTGAAGCTAGAACACAGGTCAATGTGACTTTACCATGTTATTTAAAGAAAATTATGAATTCCACTAATTTTGCTGTACTAAGTTTTAATTTAAATTGAAAGTTATTTTTGTCTCAACACATATACTTTAAAAGTAAAAAAAAAAAAAAAAAGATTGTGGGGTTACCATTAAATAAGAATATGATTATGAGGAAATGTGAAGTTAAATTGAAAGTTATTTTTGTCTCAATGCATATTCTTTAAAAGTAGAAAAAGTTTGTGGGATTACCTTATTAAATAAGAATATGATTATGAAGAAATTTGAGGTTTGGTTTGACAGCTGAAACAAAAAATATTGTAATGCTGATATGGTTAATTCTGATTGTATTTTTTCACTGCAACAAAAAACAGACATATACTTTTTAGCTCATTTTCTTAGAGCTTACATTAGTTTAAAAGGTGCTGAAACTAAATTGGGCACTCTGTTTTCTTTTTTAAACATGACAAAATGAGTTCTTAGAGTCTGAAAGTACTGTACACATGAAAATAAGTATAGCTGTTTCCTAAAGTTCTCTAAAGGCAAAACCATTATTTCATTAACGTAAATGACAGTAAATTTAATTAGATTTGCCTCAAGATTATATCTATCCTCTAGACTCATCCATTTCTTCTTTCAAAATAAGAACTACTGCCACAGAAAAGAGGGTGACTATAGTTAGTAAATGCAATATATAGTAATACCTGTCATTTCAGATGCTGTATAATCTAATAGTTATTTGATATAGTTATTGCATTATTCTCTCAAAACGCCCTTTCTTTGTTTCTATTACTTCGTACCATTATCCTGATTATTACATTTTCTTTCATACTTTTGCTTCACATATGTTTGTTTCGATTAAAGTTTTAGGCTACCAGTATTGTTTTTCTGTTCCGGATGTACAGAAAGACAGGCACGGGACATATGGTGCAGTTAAGCTCTAACTTCAGGTTTTCAAAGAAAGATTTTCACTAGTAATTTACCAGGATAGCTATTTGAGGTCACCCTAGCTGACCACAAGTGCAAAGTGGTTTCTGTCAGAGTGGAACAATGTTGAAGAAAATGACTGACTTGTGTGACTGGTTTCAGAGATAATCTTCAGCTCCATATCTGCTTATTTTACTTGTCTTCTTTCCTCGCACCAGAGATGGAGATTCACTGAACAATGTGCATTCTAAATATAGACTGAAAAGAAATTTTTGCCTGTGCTGGTGAGAAATTTTAAGGTGGACCTCAAAAGAGAATTGTCTTCTTAGTGGGTTGCCCCATTCCTCTAAGGAAAACCTTAAGCTAAGTCTGTATGATTTTAGTAAATCCCTTATCTTTTGATTTTTCTTCCTGTGTTCCATTATTTATGCCTCACCTTTTCTGTCCATCACCCACTCCCAATTCTTTAATTTCTCCATTTATTATCCTGCTGTGTACTTTTTTTTGGTTTTTACAAATAGGTTTGTTGAAAGTAATGAAAGTTAAGATATTTTATATTTATTAAAATCCAGGTCCTGTAGTAATACAAACTCTACTGGGTGACACTAATTTAAAATTGCTAAGTCATTCCTCCTAAAAAAGAATGGTTTATTTTTTTTACATTCCATATGTAAATCAGTGTCCATGTAATAATGATATTATAGTATAATATAGGTAGGTGACATAGGTAGATGAAGTTTATATCATTACCTTTAAATAGGAATTTTCATTTCACAGAAATCAATCACTTCCATAAGTGCTTTGGAAGTTATTTGAGAAATACAGGAAGCTGGGTGTAATCTAACAATTTTCTCTATTATTGCTGATTTAGTTCTTCTTAACATTTTAAAGAGGCTTCATTCACTCGCAAAATATGCATTAGAGCATTTTTCAATTTTAAGATTATTATTTTAAACATTCTTTATGCTCATTTAAAGTCCAGGTCTCCAGAAAACATTATCTCATTTAGCTATGATAAAATTATCAGCATGGCATCTTGAGCATCCTAAAATTTGCCCAGCCTAAGAGTTAAATTCACTTGTCAGATTGTTTCATAATTCATTGTCAAGCTTATGCTTTCCAGTAGGAGAAGCATAGCAATGAAGCGTGGGTGATTCTGTCCCACCTGCTACAGTTCATCATCTTTTTTTCTCTGCAAGCTGCCTGTCCCTCTGAGTGCTTGACAACTATAGCAGCTTGACACAGTGTGAGGGAGCAGAAAATGCTTAGTAGTCCCTGATCTTTATTAATGCCAGAGTTTAATTGAAATATACTAAAATACCTAAAGCTGTTTCTAACAATTCTTTTTCAGTTTAAATGAACTACTAATATTGTTACAATGTTATTTCAGCATGAAATTTTTTGGTATTCTCACAAATAATTTGGAACAGTAATTCTTGAATTACTGGCAGGGGGGAAAGTCCTCAGCATGTCCTCATGCCCCAAGTTATTGTAATTTCCTTTAGTTGTTAAACTGCATTGCTTGGACAGAATATCTTCAATGTTAATTTCCCTCATCACTGTAGCAATGGGACACTTCATAGTTCTCTCAGTGTAGTTAGGTTTGCTCTTCCCAGGGAAGTAGGGAAGATTTTTTTCTTTTTTTCTTTTTTTTTTTTTTTTTCCAGTATAATCGTAGCTGGGGCAAAAGTTGGGTAAAGCAGCAGTATCTCTGCAATGTCCAAGGGTAATGAAGCTGTTGAAGGGTCTAGAGCACAAGTCTTATGAAGAGCAGCTGAGGGTACTGAGGTTGATTAGTCTTGAGGAGAGGAGGCTCAAAGACCGTATCACTTTCTACAACTAGTTGAAAGGAGGACAGAATGAGGTAAGTGTTGGTGTCCTCTCCCAAGTAACAAGTGATAGGCCAAGAGGAAATGGCCTCCGGTTTACCAGGGGAGGTTTAGATTGGATAGTGGGAAAAGTTTCTTCACTGCAAGGGACATCAAGCATTGAAACAGGCTGCCCAGAGAAGTGGTTAAGTTGCCATCCCTGGAGGTATGTAAAAGATGTGTAGATGTGGCACTTAGGAACATGATTTAATGATGAACTTGGCAGTGCTGCCTAGCAGTAATGAGGCATTGGGAGGCCTGGTTAATAATACTCTTGCTCAGCTGGATTTGCTGTAAGCAGTGCTTACAGAATTTGTGGACAAATAAAAAAAAAAAATAAAAAATTTACAAGCCAGAAGCCTATGTCAGCATGTTTCTTGAGCAACCTTTGGGCTGACAGTAAGCAAAGTTCCAGTGTTCACAGGTACTTTCCAGAAAAATTAACGAAAAAATGAACCAAACTGAGTAAAACTCAAGTGAGTAAGAACAGGAAAAAAAAGCAAAAAGCGTTAAATGTTCAGAGGTAGTGCAGTAATTCTTCATGAGTATTTTGACACTTGGGTGTGACATCAGCTCACCTGTCTTCATGTAGTAAAATAGGCAACACAATATTTTGCATTTGATTTATTTGATGACTGTGACACATATGCCAACATTAAAATGTGGTTTTATCATCTCTAAAATTCTAATTCTAAGCTAAAGGCAAAATTAGTGGATGACTTTTATGGGTTTGGTTTTCTACATTTTGAATGTTTCTAATATGGCAGCAACTTAACCTGTTACCTGCTCTTCTACAGAAGTCTAGGGTGTTGCACTTTTCATGACACATAGTAAACTCCACGATCACCCCATTAGAAATTCTGAATTTTTACCAATCTGTTCTCTTTTTATACTTGGAAACCTTGTTTAATGTTTCTTTCTCTCTTCATCATTCTTTTTGATCTCCAGTCTTCCTTCTCTTAACAAGGATCTTGTCTTTCTTCTGTCCATCCTGACTTCGAATTCCCTCTTAAGATTGTGTGTCCACATCCATTCAAAAATGGTTCTGGATGTATATATATATATATTTTCCCATGTTCTTTATTTATCTCTGTCTTACAGGTTATGTGTAATTTCTTCTATCACAAATGTTTTTCCCCTGTCAAGAATTCTGTGTCACCATAATTTTTCTTTTCCTCTAAACCAGATTTTCTTATTTTCGCTTCCTACCAAGACTTGCATACAGGCCCTCAGAACTCTCGTTTTTTGTGTTTGTCTGGAACATAAGTAGTTCTAGGTAGCAGAGTATCAAATATGATAAATTTGCTCAGTGTTTGTCCAAAAATTAGCTATCAAGATTTTGTTATTCTGAACTTATTTAGTGAGTGCCAGCTTGAGCTTCAGACAGCTACAGACTCACAGAAGGAATGGCCATTCTAAAAGCTCAACGGTAGTTCAACATTTTTCCTTTTGTTTACAATTTCTCCAGAGTTTCATAGCATTTTCACCACATTTAGACTGTTACTGTGGTGGCTATGATACATTGTAAGTTTCTGCATAAAGGCATACAAGACAGACAACAGAGCAGGGTAAGTCAGACTCTAACAGGATCAGCCAGGAAGTGGAAATGACTGTGGAGAAATTTGAGTCCACAGGTTAGATTGGAGCCAGAGTCTGGCTACCCCAGGGCAATGTAATGGGGCAGAGTCTGGGTGCAGAGAGAAGGTAATGTTGCAGCCACTCAGTCTCTTTGCAGAGATGGGGCAGTGAGTGGGTTGTGGCATTAGAAATCAGCTATTGACTTACTTTTCTCCATCTATCTCCTAGATAAACTCGGTGGCCTAGAAAAATCACAACGATATATGAATTTAGACCAAAATTTAGAAATTCAGTTCTATGCATGATAGCAATTAAGTGTGTCTTTGAGTACTGCGTTACCATCTTACCAAAGCACCATACCAAATTCCCAATGGCTCTGTGAAGCAGAGGTCTCTACAAATTTGCCTGTTACTTTGGACTGGCTCAAATAATTAAAAATCCACCTGGATCTGCAATCAGCCTGTCGTGGTTTAAACAAAATCAGCCATAAATCACGCAGTCGCTGTCTCACTCCCTCCCTTCTTGCCCTCCCCCTATTCCTGGAGGGACGGAGAGGAGAATCAAAAAGAATGCAACTCCCATGTGTTGAGATAAGAGTAGTTTAGTAACTAAGGTATAACACAAATCACTACTGCAACCACCAATAATAATAATAATGATAAGGGAAATAACAAGGGAAGAGAATACAACACCTCACCAACCACTGACTGATAACTCCCCTTTCCGACCGAGCACCACCTGATACCTCGTCCAACCCCGCAGTGCACTAGCCCTTCTGGGGTAACTCTCTGTTACATCCTGGGCATGATGTGCTGTGGTATGCAATACCTCTTTGGCTAGCTTGGGTCAGGTGTCCTGTCTCTGCTTCCTCCCGGCTTCCCCTCCTCCCTGACAGAGCATTCTCAGACAGTCCTTGGTCAGACTAAAACATTTGTGTTATCAGCTCTGTTCCCAGGCCAAAAGTCAAAACACAGTGCTGCACCAGCTATTAAGAAGGAGAAAAATGACTGCTACTGCTGAACCCAGGACACAGCCCTACAGGGATTGGATGACAAAGCTCATTAATTTCTTGCTTATTTGCTTTTGATAAATACAGGCCATCCCTTGAATTAAGAAACGGTGGAAATACCCTCCCGTCTTAAACTGCGTGGAGGCATTACAATTCTTAATGTATTTTGCGTATGTATTCGCTATTTTTGTGAATAATACAGTTATTGTAACATAATAACTGGCTGCAAATACAGACACAAAACCGATATTTGAAGCAAAGATAACATCAAACCCCAATCATTCCTGACTTAATAGCAATACATTGCAACTATAATGTGATTACACTCTGGTTTTGCTTTTCTGTGCCTATCAATTCATGTAACAATAAAGTCATTGTGTGGCTGAGTACAACTATGGATTACAGATAAATATATAACTAACAATGCCTAGATTAAGAACACATTGAAGGAGAAATAATAAACAGCTATCCATATAACTTTCAAATTTCCACTTCAATGACTTAGATACAGTTGTATGTTGTAATTACAATACATTTAACATGCGTTGTGATTCATTAATTTAATTACCGTGCTTCAACCTTACAATTAACCTATTCTGTTTTATGTTCAGACAGTAAGAACAGCAACGGTACAAACGGGGAATTTTCTATACATCAATTATCATTTTAATTTTCCATGTAACCTCAGAGTAATAATGAAAAATAATTATATATTCTACAATAATAATAGGTTAACAATAAGCTATTTACAGGTTATTTTACAGATATTTATAATAGCTTGAGATTTCTCTTTATGGATCTTTTTGTCTTCCATCATGTCTGCAGTGCAATAGAGACAATGAACATTTTAGATCACATGGCAGTAAGAAACGCCATTAGCTGTGGCATTTAGAATGAATAGTCTTAAAAATGCAATGAAATCTACTGTTTACTTTTACATATTTTGTTCAGTAACTTCCAGTAGAAATTGAAACTATCTTACGGTTAGGGTAAATTAATTATAAGCTTCTTTAGTATTTTTGCATGATGTTTTAGACTGGCTTTGGTTATTTGGTTGTTAATGTTCATCAATTACTATAACAAATAATATTGTAAATATGTACTTAATTTAGTTAAATAGTGGCCCTATACTGAGTGGTTTCTTGTTCTTGCTTTTCATAGCAGATTTTTAAATTAAATGAATAGATTTCATGTTTTTCTATTTATTCCATCTGATTTAGAATCATGAAATGTTGCCAATAATTACAGTAATCTCTACTACAGTGAGGTTGCTAAGCAAATTGCCATTTGGTACTATGCAGTTTATAGTTGGAATTCTCATAGCATTTAGGCGCACGAAAATTAATATCCTTTTATATCAAATCCGATAGCTGTTACTGGAACATTTGGAGTGCCTTGTCTCAAGACACGAAAGGTCACTGAGGATGACAGTGGTGAAGCGGCAAGCACAGTCTCCCTCAGGAGTTTCCAGTGAAGTTGAGGTCCTCAAAGCTCTGAAATCTCTGTTTGAGCACCACAAGGCTTTGGATGAAAAGGTAGAGTATGGAAAAAAAGCTTACTAAATACTCTCTTTAACTTACTTAGCTGTGCCTTATGATGCAGCAGAGCATCTGTATTGTTTATTTGCTTCTTGGAATATGTCCTGTACTTACAGCATGTACATGTGTCCAGAGAAAACCATAAGAATGTATGACCAATAGCTGTAACACACTTCAGGTCACTTTATCTATCTTTTGTAGACAACAGTGCTGACTTTTCAAAGCAAGTAAATTCACCCCTACCAGACATGCTTCTCCTATTTAGCAGTACATAAGGATGACACCATGTAATTTATTGTCTTTACAATATGCTTTTAAGTTATTGCTGAGAAAATGTAAGTATCTCACATTTTAAAAACACACAAACAGAATAAAAAGGCAGAATGAGATGTTTCTAACTACATAAATGAACCCGCGTCTCAAAAAGTTTTAAAAGGAAAACCTCCTAAATTTCAGACATGTTTTTATTGTTTACTATAGAAGCATAGTGTTTACCTTATAAATAGTGTAACCTAAAATAAGTAGTAGATCCTGTGTTGCAGAATAAAGATAAAATCCACGGATGACAACTGTATCTAGTCATGCTAATTAGGAGGGTCTTTCCACTGGATTCCTCATGTGTCCTCTGCTGGAAAGACTTTTGAGTGAATGAAACTTTGTACAACTAGGAGGTATCACTTTGAGCATTGCTTACATGAATTCAGAAATCCAATTGATGTCTAGAAACACTATATTCAGAAGATGATGCATCTGAATTAGTTAAGAAGTGCCTCAAAACTACACATTCAGGGAACATGTAAGAGCCATTGCTCATGAGTAAAGAACCTAGTACCTTGTGGAGAACCTAGTACCTTGTGGAGTTTGTCTTGGCTGATTTGTTTGCGCTCACTGCTGCAGCTGATTTGCTATTTGAGATGTCTGAGAAAGCAGAAGAGACATTTGTGTAGCACAGCACCCAAGACCATTGACTGCAGAGTTGATCTGTGTTTGTGTAGAACTGGTTGAGTGGTCTCACAGTAATAAATTTAACTTTTCCAAATTCAAAAATATACTCAGAAAGTTGACCTTATTTAAGTAATTTATAGTAATATTTATTTTCTTTGGTAATAAAGGTGTGAAAAACTGTGGGGTTTGAGTCATACTGGGTTAACTTATAAGGTTCAAAGTTAAATGAACTTTATGCCAAATCAAATCTTATTTTGTGTTTAGCCATAGCTTTAGTTATACATTCTATTCAGCTACATGTCATGGAAGTACGTTTAAAGAAAATATAGGAAAGGGAATATAATGACTCTTGCTTCTGTAGCCAATTTATTGTAATGAGCTTTTAGATACCATTAAGATTTACAAAATCCTGTATTATTAAAAATATCTTTTGAGGACTGATAGGATTTATGGTCTGAACTTTGATCTTTTACCCAACATTTTAAACACTGATAAAATTATAGAGCAGGGAGTTTTCCTGCTTCTATACTTTTTGACACTATGTTGCATACATATGAGAAACAATAAGAACTAAACTTTAAATAGATTCTGATTATTTAGCAGTTACGTACTTCTTACACATTTTCTTTTGTACATGTTTTAGTGTTTAGGTACTATGCAGTTTATTTGACATCTAATTTTGAAAATTATTTTACAGAACTAGATTAAATCTAAATATGATATTTTGACCTATATCTCTGGAAATTCTGGTGGGTTTTTCTAATGTAACAGGTTAAAATCAGTAATCAGTTAATTTCAAAATCTTGGACTGACACAGGTAACACATCTTATGCATATAATGGGTCTCTGTCCCAGTGGTAATGATAATTATCAGTGTAGAAAACTCAGCCATCTGCAGTCATATTAACAGGAGATTTGTTACATTATAAAACAAGTTTTAAAATAGATTGGCCAAAATGACTTTTTCCTATTTGCTATTCATCTATGCATTGAGCCTTTTTAATTTTGATATAGTAAATAATATTTTAATTATAAAACTTTCCAAAATCAATCAAGGCAACAGTTTAATGAATTAGTTTAAAATAATTGATTATAAACCTAGCACATACTATTTTCAGGTACACATCCTGTATGAAATTATGTATTTATGTTGAAGTGTCTTTCTTTAGAAGAATTGGATCAAAGTTTTGTATGGCATCCAGATACCCGATAATAATACTATCACATTATGCCATGCATTGTCAGCATTATTGAGACTTCTACTCAAAAATAATGGAAGTAAAAGTGACTGCATACATCCAAATGTGCTGAAAAAACTATGGTTTCTTGACAGAAAAATTACATAAATTAGATTTGTTTCAGACCCTTCAGAAGTAAGATATTAATCCACCTATGAAAATTCATTGAAGTTACTCAGAAACTAGTGAAACAATGTAGGTTCGACCTCCCAGAGGACATCTGGCCCAACTTCCTGCTCAAAGCAGGCACAACTGTGTCAGGCTGCCTAGCTGTAGTTTCCATTGCTGAGTCCCTCTTGTCCCATCACTCTGCATCTCCAAGAAGAACTTGGCTTTGTTTTCTCAGTATCTTCTGGTTACCTAGTTGTAGATAGCAAAAAAAAAAAAAAAAAATCTCCTCTGAACCATACCTTCTTAAATGTGATGAGACCCAGCTCTCTCAGCCTCTTCTCATATGCCATGTGCTCCAGCCCAGGTCCAACTTAGTGAGCCTTCTTTGAAGTCTGTCAGTGTCTTTCTTGTACTGAGGAGCCCCAAACCAGATGCAGTCTCAAAAGTCCAGAGGGGGATAATTATTTCACTTCAACCTGCTGACTGAGCTGTGTGGCCTTATTCACCCCTAGGTCTTTCCTGCAAGACTGTTTTCTCTTCCGCAAGCCTGACTTGTGTCCTGAAGTTATTCCATTCATAGTGCTGGAATGCCTCTTGGACTTTGTGCCACTGATAACAAATCTCTAACCTTTGCAGTCCAGCCAATTTTCTACGCACTGTATAATCCCCTTACCCAATTCAGATCTTACCTTTTTCTCTATGGGTAAATGAAAGACCTCACAGAAAACCTTGGTAAAGACAAAGTAAAAAACATTCCCTGTTATCCCCACATCCACTGAGCCAGTCATCTCATCACACAAGGCAACAAGTTTGGCCAGATATCATTTGGCTTTGATAAAGTCATACTGGCTCTTCCCAATTACCATCTTGTCCCATATGTGCCAGGAAGTGGCTTCTGGTAACCTTTGCTCCATAACCTTCCCAAGAGTGGCCAGCTTGTACTTCCCTAGATTTTCCCAGGATAATTTCTGCCTTTTATAATGGTGGTCACAAAACTTGTGGGTTTTCCACTCATCAGGAATCTTTGAATGAAATCAAATGAATACTGGAAACTTCAATTTGTTTTTTTTTCCACAAGAAATGTTGACATTGAAACCAATAATTTAGCCTTTGCACCCTTGAAAAAGCATAACAAGATATTTTCATAAAAATGCTTGCTTTTAAACTCAAAAAAATCTCAAGGAAGTCTATCCATTTTTCCTAAATGCAAATTTTCGTTCACTTTCTCACTTCCTATGCTTAAACATCTCAAGGTGTTGTAACAAATGCTGCCACAAAACTTGACTGGTCATGCAAGGATTGCTGTGTACACCATACGAGAGTTACAAAACCATCCTCATTATTCTAATGAAAGTCAATGAAAAAGACAAAACAGACTGGAAGGTGGAAAATAAAACATATCAGTTCAGGGTTCATAGTTCCAAGGAGGACTGCTTAAGTATAAAGAAAACCAGGAATGATACCTTATTCCAAATGACCTGTTGTCTATATATTACATGAAGTCTATACTTTGCCTTTACCTTTTGTCCAAAAGACAGATCACCATAGAGAGTGGTATCACAATGCGTTAGAAAGTGTGTCATTGACGGTTATTTCAGTGTCCGACAGCTCCTTCAGCATTCCTTCACCACCTGTGGAGTGAAATCTTGTCATGAGCTTCTCCTGCTAGAAAGCCAGTCCCGTGGCTAAACCAAATATATAAATCCTAGTGAGTAGAAGGTAGTAAGAGTATGCTGTTATTTTTACTTCATTGTCCGTATGAAATCCTAGCAGTGCCAGACAACCATCTTCATAGTCTGCTCTTGCACAGTCACAGTGTGTTTTGTGAGAATTTTCACTTTAGGGTTTCAGGATAATGAATAAATATATAAATATTTAGTATTCTATGTGTATCTCAAATAAATCTCATTGGGTCTCCTTGGGTGAGTTGTGTCACAGCAAATATAAATGACACTAGCTACATTATTATTATTTAGAAATTTCATTTGGCATAACCTGCACATATAGTCAAACATCAGTATGTATCTAATGATGCTGAAATATTTAGAAATCTTAAAACACTGGCCGTGGACTCTTCTGCTACCAATTCCAGATTTTTTTAATGTTCAAAGTTACATTCAGTGATGTTTTTAATAAGTGTAAGGTTATGTTATGTCTAACAAACAAAAGGTATTAAAAAAATTTAAAGTTTTAGACACTAGAGGTTAGGACTGATTACAACTGGGAGTGATGTGAAATTCTGACTTAACGTTTCTAATAGCCTTTGCTGTTGCCTAAGGCACTTGAAGTTTGTGGCTGTATTCATAGGGAAGATAGCCTGTGTGGAAATCTAAATTAATCACCCCTGACCTTCTTAATGCTTCAGTTCCCAAAGACTTCTGTTACTGCTGCTGCTATCTTTCTTTGGTTTATTTCATGCAATGACAAGTTTTAGAAATAATATAAGACAGCTCTATGAAACATTTTGAGATATTATATATGAATATACATAATAAATTATAATAAAGAAGATGAAGATAAGATTTACTAGACATCATTAGAGTTGAATAGAAAATAGAAGCTCAGATTAATTTCATGGTTAGAATATACACTGAGTGTAAGAGTAGGTCAGGAAGTACATATTCTTCATAGGCAAATAAGGAAGAAAAAAAATAGAAAAATTGTTATTTTATTTATACTATTTTATACCTATAATTAAATTCTAACATGTGCCTGACTATTTTAATGCAGACGTTTTTCGTATTTTGCTTTAAACTTTGGGCTCAACATTTAAGCATTTGGAAAGAAGAAACTGTTTAAAGCAACTTCTTCCCCAAACACATTTTTTTGGTTGATGCTTCAAGAGAAGAGTCCAATTGATCTTCACAGAGGAAGGAGACTACCAGGTCCTATTGCCCTAGCTAAGATTCAAAACACACTGGGTTTCTCACGACTAATTCATGGCAGAAAAGTATACCTGATATTCTTGCAAATAAAATCAACCTGTTCATGTGAACATTATCACTATCTTTTTATTCATTAGCAGGTAGCTAGGAGAGCTTTTCCTCAATAGACTGTTCATGAAAAGAGATTCAATGGTAGCATGTGCGAGTGCTTTATAAAAACTCTTTGTGGGCTGCAGATCTGGAAAGAATGAAGAAAGAATTTAACACCAGGGGAAAAAGTGGGAAGCAGTTGCTAGGAGACAGAGAAAGATGGGTGATATTTTGCACAAACAGCACTGCAAATATGACATTGACTATGTTACATTTCAAGATAATGCAGTTGCATTTAAAAGCCAGAGGAATAGGCAGTCATCTGGGCACATGTTAGAGGATGTATCCAACCCTTTGCTTGCTGTGCAACCCTTTTGCTCAGCACTCTAATAGGAATCTGTCCGTGAAACATGCATATTATAGCATGTTCTGATAGATCAGGTGACATCTGATTACTCTTACTTTGTGAAAGTTTATTTAGTAAAGCTTTACCTAGTGCAAAGAAAATAGAAATATATTGAAGGACCATATGAAATTTAAGTAGTATGTTATTTCCGAAGTGTTAAACACGGTCTCACTGAGATAATGCTTACTTTTATGAACTATAGTTACTTACTATCTTTCCCTTCCAGAAGATAAATAATATTCTAATTGCTAATTTGCATTCATCATAAGAACCACACACATACCTCCTCCCTCCATATTATCAGATAAAAATAGTTTGCATTTGTTCCAGCTCCTTGTTCTCTGACAAGGTAGTGACCAGGAACAACACCTTTTCCTGGACCTCTCAGAAATGAGGATGTTTCTGTTTGCTTTTTTTGCTATAACATAAACCTGAAGAGGAAATTCAATACAAAAGTCTTTGCAATACATTTGTATATGGCTTTTCAGTCTTTAGTTGTTGCCTTTAGATTCTAAGGTTATTAGATGTGAACTTAAAAAGTTCAGGAAAACATTAGTACAATTACTAACTGGTAAATATTGCTCAGAGTAAAATATTTTCAGAATACATACATAACGCACATGTTAGTGTGGCTTTTGTATTCTTTCCTGGAATGTGAATGACCAAACCTGAAATCCTTATTCAGCTTTTGTCTTATTCCTCCAGTTTATTTTGAAATCAGTTGAAGACTGAGAAAGAAATTTAAAGTGAGAAATAAAGTTACAGTTTATCATCTGTAAAATGAAGCAGATTTCTCCTTCAGATCAGAACACTGATTTAGTATTTTTCTTCTTGTTCAGTGATAAAATCAAAGATTTCCCTCCACTTAAACAATCAGTACTTATGCGATTGAAAGTGATGAATTAGTTGCAATATTTCCAACGGAAAATGTGAATGAATTAGTTGTTTACTGGGCAGATTAAAGGAAAAAAAGTCTCCTGTGCCAAGGCAGTTGCTTTCAGTTCCTTTTGCAACTCTTATATTCACAGAACAAGGACCACTGCAATTTTGATTAGGTCATTATAAAAAAGCAGTACATTTAAATGTGTACGTAGAAAGAAGGGAAGGCAATGCAAGGCTAAGGAAACAGCTTCCAGCTGTTTCTCTGTGTCACACTGGTACTGTTCCATGTTACTAACAATGTTCCTTGTTATGAACAATGAATAGGCCAAGAATGAAAAAGAAAATTATTTTAATACAATAGCTTGATATTCAGAATGAAGACATTAATTCTCTACTTCTTTTTTTCTGAAGTGCCATGTTAAAAAAATTGTCTCCTAAATTTTCTTTTAGACAAATGCCTGGTATTTCCAGGGAGTGTTTATTTCAGTCTTTAAAATGTCCATATAAAACCCACTCAGATTCAGTTCTACAGTGCCACAGTGTATAAAGATTGAGGATAATTTTTCTGATTTCAGCTCCTGTGGATCTGTGACCTCAGTAATGTTGCCTAGTTGGTTTGCAAATTCTAACACTATTCAAAGTGAATGCCAGTGTTAGACATACTATAACGTATTTTTTAAACATGAATTCTCATTTGTAAAACACTTAGGCTTTAATATATGGAGGTTTCAGGAAACTTACAAAAATTTGAAGTAAAATTACCAACTGCAGTCTTCTGAATTTTCTCTCAATCATCTTGTCCCCCAGCGGTGCTTACAGCCAAGAGGACTGAAGCCAGAAAGATTACTGTCATTTTTCCATGGAGGTTTTGCATCTAAGCTGAGATTTCCATTAAGAAATTGTTATCTGCCAGCTGTCACTGTGGTTAAGAAATTGAAATGAGGACTCTTGAACACAGGACTATGCCCTTCACATGCAGGACATGGACTTTAATAGTGAAGAGCTAGTAAAAGATAGAAATGGTGGTAAGAGTAGCAGAATACAAAAAAAAGAGTTTTAGGATCCACAGAGGAATTGAGGGAACCTCTGAGGAGACAGAGAGCATGATAGGAGAAGAGAGAGAGGAAAGATGCAAGTACCAGATAGCAGACTTGTACTGTCTTGGGTCTGACTGAGAGCAGGTCATCAAACAGCCCTTGGAAGCTGCTAGAAGAACTGGAGAAATAATACTGGTTTTCAAGCAGAATATGACTTTAAAAATAGGAGATAGAAAAATAAAGAAACACTTTTTCAGCTATTCAAACAATCAAAGTTTTTTGATTACAAGCAGAATAACTAAAAAATAGAATCAGATGAAAATTATGAATAAATTAGAATTAGTAAATATAATATTTCAAATTAATTTTCCATATTCCAAGTGTGTTAGAATTGAATACTAAAAAAAAAATATAAAATGACTGCTATGATAGCTTATGTGCTACCATAAATCTGAATCTTTATAAGGATGCTTTCCAGGAATTATGTAGTTGATTTTGGAAAGCAAGCTTTATGATTAAAGATTTTTACATACATTTTTAATGAAAAAAGTACAAAAATTTAATAAATAGTAAAAATATTTTAGGTTCCATTGAATATTTTCACTGCATTCTCTTGTTCTGCTGTATAAAACTCACTGAAACAGTCATGAAAATTTGTAGTAATTTTCACTCTTATCACTGCCACTCACGGCTCAGTCACTCCCACCTTAAAATGACTTATACTGTGTCAGGTGAGGAACAGGCGCAGTCAGTTACTGCAGCTCAGCTCTTGATTAGATAGTCACATCCTATAGGAAATGTCCATTTAAGCTACAACATGCATCTTTGTCAACGTTAACAGTTTATTTTTTTTCAGTCTCATAGGGCTGAAGGAATAAAGGGAAATGAATTGATCAGAAATTGGACTAAAAATATTGTGGATTCTTTCTAATCTTCAGAGCATCTTAGTATTTCATATACCTTATACCTTTCATATACTCTTCAACTCACTTTTCTTTTGCTCCTTTGAGTAAATCACTTGTGATTTCTGATCTGTTAAGTCTAGTTAGTATATAATAAAATCATAGTTACCTGAAGGTATTCATATAATAGATGAAATATATTTTCTTTTTTTTTTTGTTTCTTTTAATAAAGCTGAAGAATGTATACCTCAAAGTCCTGTGTAAGCAACTATGTTTGCATTTGTTAGGAAGGCTGAATAGATTTCATTTTTAGTGTTCATTTCCTGAATATGTATTTGACCTTTAGGTTTAGTTTTAAAGTTTAGTGAACATGTTATGTTATAGTTTTGCTAATTTTTTTTTTTTTTTTTTTAAGTGTAAACCATTCTTGAGATGTAGTGAGTCTATTTGCAAAATTTCACTTCTATCAGTAGTAATAGAAAATAAAGTGTGTAAGGAAAATTGATGTTTATCAGATTAAGAGGTATCACTGGAAAAAGTATGTAAAAAAGTATGTAAGCATTAGTACACGCCTTTTCAGGGATCTTCTGTATTTGTCAAGCGTGTGCAAACAATTGTATGTACATGAAGAAGTACTATGTTCTGTTGTACATGAAAGTTTTTCATTTTGCTTTGTTTTCCAACTACATCTTTTGGTCTAAGAGAATATGCTAACTTTCCTTACAAACATTGCTAATAGCCTTAACCATCCCTAGATCATCATCGGAACATTGCTGCAGTGTAGCTGGAACATGTATAGAAGTATATCCTGAGTGTTGACTGATGAGCCAGGTTGTAATATGAGGTTGATGTCAGGTGCCTAATGAAGTTGTGTAGATTAGGAGAGGAGTTGCCATAGGCTCCTTTCATAGTCAGGAGGAAGAGTCACCTGCACTCAGCACTGAAATTCACCTCTATGTCTAATTTGCTTTTGATTGTATTAGGACACTGCTGACTACATTGCCAGCTTAGGTTATTGGTCACTACATGAGCTGATGGTGAGCCAGAGTACTCAAACAACAGTAAATATGGCTTCAGAGGTATTAAATGAATATAATAATTAATATTTAGTCATAATTTCAATACTACCAATAATTGAGTAGATCATACACATCCTTGGAACAGAATAGGTCATCTATGAAACTGGCATGAGCGCAGCCATCTTTTTGCTTATGAGAGTATATCCTGTTTATGACTTTTTGCAAAACCAAAACAAACTGCATGATGATATAAAAAAATCTTTAGTATGTGTGCCTGAAGGCAATGCTGAAAGTTATTTTGTAATGAATTTGTTGAATAAGATTGATATGAATGGATTAATTATCTTCCATGCACTGGACTTAAAACATCTGCAAATGTTTTTTTGTTTGGTGGTTTTTTTTTTTTCTTTTATTCTTTGTAAAAGATGTTTGTAAACAACATTTTATTTTTATTCTGTGTCATCTTAGAATATTTGCGTTTGCTGTGTATTCCATAAAAGTACAGGCAAACTGGAACAGCAGTATGACACTTCAAGTATGACACGTATTTTCATGGGTTTAGCCTTCCCATGGTTAGGTTTGAAAGTTTACAACACTGTATGGTCTCATGAAAGGATGCAACACACATGGCTGCAAACAGACTGGCAAGGCATACAGTAGTGCATATGGCAGATTATATAATCTTTAAAGACTGATAGAAGTTACGTTACTGCACATATTTTGATTTTTCTTCTAGGTAAGGGAACGACTGAGGGTTTCTTTAGAAAGAGTCTCTGCACTGGAAGAAGAACTAGCTGCTGCTAACCAGGAGGTAACACAAAACACTTTCTCCCCTTTTGAGGTTCAATTTCTCTAATACTCTGTCCCATGTGTTCCCTGCCACTTTTCTTAAAGCTCTCAGGATAAAAAAAAAAAAAAAAAAAAAAAAAGATAAATTGCATTCTGAATAAGCTGCTCAGTGAGGCTTGTTTAAGGTGGTTGTAAGACCTTCTGTTTATTCTTTTATTCCCTTCTTCTGTTCCCTTGTGAGCAAGCCAAAATCCAAGAGCTAGTGACAGATTCCCACATTTCTTACTGGCCATGAAAAAAGAGTGAACCAACAAATACGTCAGTTACTATAAACAATTCGATAACCTGAATTCCTGTTTTATTATAAAATTAAGTAAAATACACACATACATATATATATGCATACACATATTATATAAATGTTAACGTTGATGGAGGAAGGATTATGGATGGCTTTGAAATTTAGGTTTGTCTCTTCCCTTTTAATTGCAGTGTATCACAATGAGCTATGGTGCCATATAACCATTGTGAATTTGGACAAGAGATTTTTTTACCTCTATAGTAGTTTGCAGATTGTTCTCTTTTGTATGAAAGGGTTGCAGCAGCACATATTTGCATTGCACAATAACAGTACACACATATAGAAAGGAATTTTACACCCCAGAGAGGTGTTTCTGAGGCCAGAAAATATTAATATTAGTGTCTGCTGGTGACCTTACCATTCCCGTTATGTTCTGAATCTCCACCTAATGTGTGCTTCTCACACTGTTAAAAGTAAGTCAGACAAGCAATAGAGTTGGATTAATATTTTGGGTTCTGTCAATTTACTGGTGTCCTTTTCCTCAGGTTTAAGAGAAAAGCTGAAAACAACCACAGACAAACGAGAAGTACTAACAAATAATTCCGGGAAAATGGAATGTAATTCAGGGTAATACGTGATAATGTAAAATATAGACTCCTAATGTATTTTTTCCAATATTCAGCTAGGAAAGTTACTTTCTTAAAGTAACGTCTTAAAAATAGGATCTGCAGTTAAGGTATTAGTGCTTTATAAATTATAAACTACATGTTTTGAATCATTCCTTTCTTCTCTGAAGTAGCTGTAATTTATCTGTGCAAAAAATAAAACCCCTCTTTCATTCTTCCATTTCATAATGTCTAGGATACTTGGTTTCAAATGATTTAGTTACACTGTGTTATTTATTCTGTTATTTGCACCAGTTTTTATTAAATCAAAACCAGTACATTTGTTCAGTCAAGCCAACTGAGATATATCACACTTCTCTAATCCCTCCCATTTAAGATCCAATTAAATCCAAGTCCACTTCACTGAGCACGGGACCAGGTCTTTAGAGCATCACCTTGTTATGTGGAGTTTTAAATAAAATAGTGAAATTTGTATTGACAGTAAGGAACAAAGGCATGTACAATGAAATCGAATTGAAATAGGACTTTCATAGCCTTTCTTGCCCCAAATCCTTAGAAATGTTCTACAAACTTTGTGTCTACCTGATACTAAAAACATTTAGAAGAGCCAAGCATAATTAACCAAGCATAACATGACCATTAGCACAATCTGAGTACTATTATTTCAGTTTCCTGTGAGGCACTCTTAAAGTTGAAAAATGGAAATTCAAATAAGAAGGAAAAAAGATGGTAAGAGATGTAGAAGAGAACAGGTGGATAATTTTCAAACATATAATGCATTTGAACATGAGCAGATGATTTTCACATAATTATTTATTTAAACAACATAAAATTAATTAGAGAACTGCAGTATATAAGCCTGTTTTCATATAGATTCCACAGTGAATACGGGTAATTACACAGGTAATAAATGGCTTTAAAAATTTAGTGTACTATATATGAAAATAAATGGGCTAAGTTTACAAGGGAATTGAATATACGCTTTTCAGTAATTTCTGTATTCCTGTCACTTGCTGTCTGTTCCCCCCAAAGATAATTAATAACTTGTTTCATATTCATATTCTCATACTGATTCTGAGTGTACTACATATTCAGAACTGTATCTAAACATAAAATGATGACAGTAAATCGGTCCCCTGATTAAACAAGTGTATCAATAGATATATAACAAGTATCAGATTGTGGGATACAAAGTACTAGAAATGTGTTTGTTAAGGTAACACTTTTCTCTGAAAGCCTATGGCTGTGGCTCTGATAGAGCAACAATGAGAAACTGCAGATACTCCTGAGTACTTACTGGAAAAATGCTTATAGACAACAGAAAAAAGGAGGGAGAACAACTATAGCTTTCCAGCACTGGGTAGTAAACAAACTCTCATTTAGTAGTCTTTGTGGCATATTGCATACATAGCACAGGGAGAGAGAGCATCTGTAGCTCTCTCAAATCTGGTTTTATCTCCACTTGCAAACACCATCTCACAAAGCACTTTGTATTTGATAGGGAATAGTAACACACGTTGACTTTAAACTGCAGGGGCAACTGAGATGGACAGTAGGACCCTTTGGGGGAACTTAGTTTGTGTAGCTAATATTTAAGGGTAATGTGTAATGGAGAAGGTCTTTGGTCTGCAGTTCTAACAGTGACTATTGATATAGCATAAGTCACTCTCATTGATACAGTTGAACTTTTCAGAAATAAAAATGTCCACCAAATGGTTCATTGCTGTTTTGATTCTGTGATGGCAATAGCTTCTATAAGGAAGTGAATGTGTAGTTTATCTCCTTTTCACATAAATGCTGCACAGAAATTATTTTGATTTTATGAAATATTTCAATGTGCTAGCAGTTTTTATATTTTCAAAAAGTCAGTTATCTATAAATTGCAATATAAAATGTACATCAAATTAAGGGAATCCTTATGTTTGCTACAGGTTCAATAACAATAATTTAGGGCTAGAATTAACCAAATCAGTTACATTAACTATTCTACTGAATAGGAAGTCTTGGTTTTAAGTAGTGTCAAGCTGGAGGATACTTACAGGGTACATCAGCTCCATATTAAAACGTTTACAAACACTGAACATTATACTCTCTCTTACAGAACACAGGATTCAGTTCAGAATTAGGAGTTTTGAATTTGCGTGTCTACATGTGAACCAGTATCTAAAATCTGACTGTAGTCTGCGGAGGTCTAGTAAATCCAATCTGCCAGCTGAGCTGGTGATGAATCTGCCAGGGCTGCCAGATAATAGTACAAAATGGACCGGAGAGCTGTGTCTGTCTGGAGCTAGAGGTGGGGAAGGAATACTGCTGGTCACTGTGATGACACCAAATGCCTGTGTTAGGTAACTGACTCTCACAACAAGCTCATATGTAAACACCTCATGTATAGACAGCTAAAGGTAGGTGTCTTACTCCTTACAAACAGCAGAAGCTCTCTGAGTCGGGCAGTGGGCTTCTAGATACAGGGGAGGCTAAAAAAAATGGGCCTATATTATATTTACAGTGGATTGAAAATTCTTTAAATATACTTTTTACTGTGTCTGCTGTAGCTAAGATGAATAGTAGATATTGTTAGTTTTCTGAAAAATTTACTTCCCATTTTTAGTTAAAACTGCTGTAAAACATAGCTACATTTGCTTACCCCCCAGCTGCTTTTAAAATGATGACAATTTTCAGCTGGTTCCACATAACCCATGGTCTCTCCAAAGAGTTTTGTCACTGAAGGTCCAATCTGCAGTTAGCAATTAGACAACCTGCAACTGGTACACCGAAATCTCCCTCTGGAGACGTTCAAAACCCGCCTGGATGTGTTCCTGTGTAACCTGCTGTAGGTGGCCCTGCCTTGGCAGGGGATTGGACTAGATGATCTCCAGAGGTCCTTTCCAACCCTAATGATTCTGTAATTCTGTGAAGCTTAGTGGTACAACACTGTCTGTCTATGAATTTTCTGAAGGCAAATGTGATGTTTTACAATTGGTATATGAACACAGTTCTGTTAACCAGCTTCATTTTTACACACTAATTTGAAAAGACTGAGTCTCATTTGCAAGTGAAGTGGGATGCTAATTTTCCTTCCCAGCTTTGTCATTTATGATCTTCATGGAAATTAACTTTACTATTGAAATTACTTACAATATAACCACTTTTGTTCCCCAGCTTTTGAGATCCTCTCATTAGCCTTACGAGTGTGAATCTTCTAAAAGTATGCTAAACTACAGCACATGCAAAGAAGACACTAAGATCTTTCATTAGTGCCATATATCACCAGAAACTCAAACTCTAGTGGCTTCCTCAGGGCAAGGATACATAGATTATAGACCGTGGCCCACAGTGATGCTTTTAAACCCATTTCTGCTGCAATGCGCAGTGTTAAATGACAACTGTTGCAATTTCCATTAACAGATTTCACTGTTTGCCAGAACTCAACAAATAGTCTCAAAAAAAAAAAAAAAAAAAAAAAAAAAGACCTTTAGTGCTTTTTCCCAGGGCTTATATGTAAAATTAAGCTTTATATATAGTTAATACTATACTGGAAAATAGTTTTTTGTTTTGGTTTTTTTTTTCCTATGGCTGCGCTTACTTTACACATGAAATTTATCCAGCCCTTGTTAAATCTTCTGTGTTAGTAAGAATTGTATGACAAGTGACATTCCAAACCCCTTTTTTGTTTCTGGTTAATTTGCTGGCTTTTCCACCTTTCCTCATTGGTAGAAAATGTGGCATAGAAAATTATGTTTATTATCTCAAAGATATACTTTAGGAACCCACTGAGACTGTGTAGAATATGAAATAAGAGAAATTACTGGTTTGAGTTTATACATAATTTTGCTCCCATACACTTTTCTTCAGCATTTGTTGAAAATGTCAATGCTGTTTGCAAATGCCAAACAACATTACATCACTTCTGTCAATTGACACAAATTATATTTAAAACAATCAGGCTTCCTTTTAAAACCTCATTGTTACAGTTTCTATAGAATTCTACTCAATTTTGAGGCTAAATTTTGCTCCTGGAGCTGAGAGAGCTTGCAGGAGGTTTGGACCGTAGATCTGTGCTTTATATAACTGTATGCATTCTCCTATTTAGGTAGTACGTTTCTTCCTAATAGTGGGTTAGTTTATTCATTAGGCTTCCTTAATGCTATTTTTATAGCATCCATGAAAGCGTTAATATATAATTTACATTGCTGAAATGATGATTTGCAATTTATGATTTTTTATATTCTACCCCAGAAACACCAGAAAATATAGCCACTTAGTCACCAAAGAACTTTCAAATGCCATATTTAATTGCCTGACTCTTGCTATGCAGGGAAAGTCAAGAAACCAGTGAAAATTTGAGATACTTTTAACAGTTGAGGATATTTTTACTCTGACCATGAGGGATGATGCAGACATGATTGTAGTGTCATTGCCACTAATGAAATATTTTGTAATATATATATATTAAACCTATAAATATATATACGCATATCACAGAATCACAGAATCCCAAGGGTTGGAAGGGACCTAAAAAGATCATCTAGTCCAACCCCCCTGCAAGAGCAGGGTAACCTACAGTACATCACACAGGAACTTGTCCAGGCGGGCCTTGAATATCTCCAGTGTAGGAGACTCCACAACCCCCCTGGGCAACCTGTTCCAGTGCTCTGTCACTCTTACAGTAAAGAAGTTCTTCCTGATGTTAACGTGGAACTTCCTATGCTCTAGTTTACACCCATTGCCCCTTGTCCTATCACTGGATATCACTGAAAAAAGCCTAGGTCCATCATCCTGACACCTACCCTTTACATATTTGTAAACATTGATGAGGTCACCCCTCAGTCTCCTCTTCTCCAAGCTAAAGAGACCCAGCTCCCTCAGCCTCTCCTCATAAGGGAGAAGTTCCACTCCCTTAATCATCTTTGTGGCTCTGCGCTGGACTCCTTCAAGCAATTCCCTGTCCTTCTTGAACAGAGGGGCCCAGAACTGGACGCAATATTCTAGATGCGGCCTCACCAAGGCTGAGTAGAGGGGGAGGAGAACCTCTCTTGACCTACTAACCACTCCCTTTCTAATGCACCCTAAGATGCCATTTGCCTTCTTGGCCACAAGAGCACATTGCTGGCTCATGGTCATCCTCCTATCCACCAGGACCCCCAGGTCCCTTTCCCCTTCGCTACTTTCCAGCAGGTCACCCCCCAACCTGTACTGGTACATGGGGTTGTTCTTCCCCAGATGCAAGACTCTACACTTGCCCTTGTTAAATTTCATCAAGTTTCTCCCCGCCCAACTCTCCAGCCTGTCCAGGTCTCGCTGAATGGCAGCACAGTCCTCTGGTGTGTCAGCCACTCCTCCCAGTTTTGTGTCATCAGCAAACTTGCTGAGGGTGCACTCAGTTCCCTCATCCAGGTCATTGATGAAAATATTAAACAGCACCGGTCCCAGCACTGACCCCTGAGGAACTCCACTAGTCACAGACCTCCAGCTAGATTCTGCGCCATTGACCACAACTCTCTGCCTTCTTCCTTTCAACCAGTTCTCGATCCACCTCACTACTTGATCGTCAAGCCCACACTTCTTTAGCTTATCTATGAGGATGCTGTGGGAGACAGTATCAAATGCCTTACTGAAATCAAGAAAAACTACATCTACCGCTCTACCATCATCCCTCCACCTAGTCACTTCCACATAGAAGGCTATAAGGTTGGTCATACATGACTTCCCCCTCATAAAACCATGTTGGCTGTTCTTAATGACCCCCTCATCCTTGATATGCCTAGTGATGGAGTCAAGAATAAGTTGTTCCATCATCTTTCCAGGGATGGAGGTAAGGCTGACCGGTCTATAATTACCCGGGTCCTCCTTCTTGCCGTACTTATAGATTGGTGTGACCTTTGCCATCCGCCAATCCTCAGGCACCTCGCCCGTTTCCCACGACTTACCAAAGATGATGGAAAGTGGCCTAGCAATGACCTCCGCCAGCTCCCTCAGCACCCGTGGGTGCATTCCATCCGGACCCATCGATTTACAGATGTCCAGTTTGCATAGCTGATCCCTAACCCAATCCTCATCTACCAAAGCAAACTCCTCCTTTGTCCTGACTCCTCCTGGGGCTATAGAAATCAGGGGCCCTCGGGGAGAGTCTGCAGGAGTAAAGACAGAGGCAAAGAAGGCATTCAGCACCTCTGCCTTCTTTATATCCTCTGTCTCCAGGGTACCCACTTCGTTCAGCAGTGGGCCTATATTGCCTCTTGTGTTACTTTTATTTGCTATGTATTTGAAGAAGCCCTTTCTATTGTCTTTAACCCGACTAGCAAGATTGAGTTCCAAGGAGGCCTTAGCTGTCCTAATTGCCTCCCTACATCCTCTAACAACTGTCCTATATTCCTCCCAAGCGGCCAGCCCCTCCTTCCATAATCCATAGATTCTCCTTTTCCACTTGAGTTTGCCCAGCAGCTCCTTGTTTAACCACGCCGGTCTCCTAGATCCCTTACTTGACTTCCTACTCATTGGGACGCTCCGATCCTGAGCTTGGAAGAAGCGGTCCTTGAATGCTAACCAACTATCTTGAGCCCCTTTACCGCCTAGTACACTTTCCCATGAGACTTCCCTTAGCAGTTGACTGAAGAGGCCAAAGTTGGCCCTTCGGAAATCCAGAACTGTGGCTTTGCTAGGTATTCTATTCCTCCCACACAGGATCCTGAACTCCACCATCTCACGGTCACTGCAGCCAAGGCTGCCATTGACCATCACCACTTCGACCAAACCCTCCTTGTTGGCGAGTACTAAATCTAGCAGCGCTGCTCTCCTAGTTGGTACGTCCACCATTTGCATTAAGAAATTATCATCAATGCACTCGAGGAACCTCCTAGACTGTGAATGACTGGCTGTGTGAGTCTTCCAGCAAATATCGGGGTAGTTAAAGTCCCCCACGACGACTAAGGCATGTAGTCACGAGGCTACTTCCAGTTGCCTGTAGAAAGCCTCATCAACTCCTTCATCCTGATCAGGAGGTCTGTAATAGACCCCCACAACTGTATCACCCGTGCCAGTCTGCCCCTTGATTCGTACCCACAGACATTCCACTTGCTCCTCATCCGACCCCGGACAGAACTCAATACATTCTAGTTGCTCTCTCACGTAAAGAGCAACTCCACCACCTCGCTTTGCTGACCTATCTTTCCTAAAAAGGACATAGCCATCCATGACCACATTCCAGTCATGTGAACTGTCCCACCATGTCTCTGTAATTGCCACTAGATCATAACCTTTAGCCCACACACAGACTTCTAACTCCTCCTGTTTATTCCCCATGCTGCGTGCATTGGTGTACAGGCATTTCAGGGAGCCAGTCCTAGTACCCTTTTTCCCCTGCGGGACAGGGTCTAAAAAGCTATCCTTTCCCACAAGTGAAACAAGAGATTGATAGTCCTCCTTAGCCCGCCATCCTTCAATCCCTAGCATGTTCCTCTTGGGCTTGTCCCCAACAGGCCCAGTTAAATCCCCTCCCCCCTTCATAACTAGTTTAAAGCCCTGTCAATAAGCCCTGCTAACTCCTGCCCCAAAACCCTTTTTCTTCTCTGGGACTGGTGTATCCCGCCTGTCACCAGCAAACCAGGTGTCCCATACAGCAGCCCATGACTGAAAAACCCAAACCCCTGCCTTTGGCACCAGTCACGTAGCCATACATTAACCTGCAGAGTCTTCTTATATATCCCTTCACCCTCGCTTGCAACAGGTATGGAGGCAAACACCACTTGCGCTCCAGACCCTTTAACCAGCTGTCCCAGGGCCCTGTAGTCTCTCTTCATTGCCCTTACGTTCCTCGTAATAATTTCGTCACTGCCAACCTGAAAAACCAGCAGCGGGTAGTAGTCAGACGGCTGCACCAGTTCAGAGAGTTTCTTTTTAACATCTCTAATCCGAGCCCCAGGCAGGCAGCAGACCTCCCTGTGGGGTGGATCCGGTCGACAAATGGGCCCTTCTGTTCCCCTCAGAAGGGAGTCACCCACCACAATTACTCTTCTTTTCTTCTTGGTTGGGGAAGTTCTGAGGCGTGTGGGTGAATGACTAGCCCTGGGTGACTCACTAGATAGATTTGCCTCACCATCTCCATTCACCTGGCCCTGAATTTCCAAGACCTCGTACCTGTTATTCAAGGGCAATTGGGAGGGAGGAAGGGATTGTGAGGGTTTTCGCTTACCTCTCTGAGGAGGAACCTCCCTCCATCCATCCTTGTCCATTAAGCTCTCTCCTTCTGTCTGATGGTAGGAGGGAAGGGGATCCATAGCTAGTTGAACCACTTCCCTCTGCCCTTGCCTTAGGGTGTGGTTCCACCAATCTATTTCACTTTCACACTCTCTAATGGCTCTCAACCTTTCTACCTCCTCCCTCAGTTCAGCCACCTGCCTGAGCAGGTCATTTATTTGCTCACAGCGAACACAAGCAGTGTCACTGGCTCCCTCCAATACAAGTGCCAGGCTCAGGCATTCGCTGCAGCCAGAGACCTGCACAGCTGCATGTCTGCAGGAAGGCTCAGTCTGGATACCCACATTAGTACTCACTACAGCTTTCGATCGTGTTGTAACCATGATCTATCTGGTCAATCAATCCGTCTACATCTCTCAGCACTCTTTCCCCCTCCTGTACTCCAGGCGAGTCCTCTCGATGAGGCGGATGGAACGCTCCCCTGCCCGCTCGCCTGCCCGCGCGAACTGCCGCGCAAACTGCCTCGACGCTCTGCCTCGACGCTCTCTGTTTGCCGGCTCTGTTATACATATATACATTTTATATATATTTATTTTATATATAAAATGTAAAAAACATATATAAAGACATATATATATTAAACATATAATATAAAACATACATATATATATTTAAAGTAAAGCCTCAGTTAACTATGATGTGTTCCTTTTACCCATGCTTGCATATGAAAAACAAACCAGCTGTGTACCTATTAGCTTAGGGTACTTTTTGTTACAGGAGTTTCTGGATGGCCTTCACCTTTGTATGTAAATACAATGCAGTAATTTTTGGAGTAGAAATATAGTTAAAGGAATAGTTTGATGAGAAAAAAAGGCATGCACCTTTTTGAATGTATAATATACGCAGAATTTCATGAATGTGAATTTCAGAAATTATAGATATCAAATCTCTGGATGAAACTGGGTGGAATTTAGTGACTTTTTTCCTGAAGAATTCCAGGTGGATGGCTTATACCTATCTCTGGTGACTTTAGTAAATCTTTTTGCAAAAACTCTGAGTCAGCCTTCATCTACAGCACCTTGCTTTACCGTATTTTCTCAGATTGGTGCAACCGAAAATTACTGCTTTGCAAACTCTCCCCTATACTTTTTTAAGCTTTTTTTTTTTTTTTTGTTTTGTTTTGTTTTTTAAGCTATAAATTTACACAGGTCTAACTCTGGAGGGACCTTGTTTGTGGTCTGAACTTAAATTTTAAATGTCTATGTAATTGTGCCAAATGATATATTTTCTGCAAAGTTGCACATAATTGAAAATATCTTGGTTTGAAGCGTAATCTTTATCTGCTATATGTAATTGCTTTTCATTCTGCATTTAACCTTAGCCATCTAGTTAAATGCTAACTGCTGAAAGTTATTGTTGCCCTTAAGTTTTAAATGTGGTAATGAAGCACAATGACTTTTTTTTGTGAATGTTTCTCATTCTGCATGTTCCACAGCATTAATTTCTGTCTCTATGCATTTGAATTAGTGTGTGTGGTATGGCAGCTGAAGAGGCTGAAAATTACTACAGCAGCACTACAGCCTTCATTGCTTTCCTTTTTTTACAAAGTCAAAAAGAAAGAATCACAAAAAAGTCAGTTTAATTGCTGTAGCTGTTCCATTTTGTGTCATCAACTAAATGTAATCTGAGTTCTTATAAGAAAAAAACACTGGAATTCTTTGTGGACATTGAGTGCAGCAGGGCTGATCTTTGCACTATCATCAAAAGCATTTTTCACTGAATTCAGGGCAAAATAGGAATGAAATTCAGTATGTTTTTCAAATAATTATTTAAGAATATTACTTTCTATTGACATATTTGAAATGGACATCACCATTCCACTTGCAAAAGTGGTTTCTCAGTATAATTTCCATAAATTTCTACCATAGAGAAAAATTTTCCAATTTTGAGTAAAAATATCCCATGTATTTCCTACAATGACAGTAGATAATAATTTTATATTTTAATGATTTATCATTAAAATATGCTAAAACATATTTTAATATTTTCATACAAAAATCTTAATTAAAAGTGCGCATAGGTTTGATTTCTTCTTTTATAACTTTCTTTAGTCACTTAGCCCTGTTTATGTGTTGGCAACCCCCTAATGTATGTTAAATATGTTGAGCAACTTTGGTCTTTGCTGAAATGATTTTGCAGACCAGTATTGTGTAGCTGCCCAAATGTCTCAGGCTATTTTCAAAAGACATACAGAAATGCTGTGGTCTCTTACCTCTCTATTTAGCATGTGGCCACCATATCCTAAAATACATGCATTTTCAAATTTTGCCTTGACTTCTCATCTCCTTCCTATGTATTCTTTAGAAGAAACCAATTTGTATGAAAGATTGTGATTAATAGAAAGGATATGTGGTATGTGCTCAGGTGTTAATGGAGAGCTTCTTGAGGAAAAATGTAGCTGAACAATTAAGCTTTTTATTCCTTTACAAATACAGTAGTTCTAATACAGTCTTTGATATCAAGTGCTTGGTAAGTGGTATATATTACTCATCATTCAATATCATGTCATAAAGGCAATTGCTACTTCCTGGTTTAATTTCTAAATATTCTGAGATCCCAAATATGTTTTGCAACACAAACTCTCCATAAAATTAGCTTATTTATCAAAATAAGCAAAAACCTAATCCAGTATATTTGTGGGTATGTTTGCTTTAAAAATTATTTCAAGGATGCTCATTTTGAAAACAAATTAGGTGCTACTACTCTTAATATAAACGTAATCTTCCTTTGGTGTACTTTCTGGCAAACATAGGCATGTACTAAATTTATTAGTGTATAACAATTTATTGTAAACATTTCTTGCAAGAATCTGTGGAGGTCCTCTTCCTACCTTGTTGCTTGGACCACATCTTCCATGTACTGGATCTGCTGAGTTTCTCCTTACTCACTTTTTCGAGAGCAGATCAAGGGTTAGCTTTGCCTTTACAGTCTGGCACCCATAAAAGTTTTCAGTGAAGTCACTTGTTTCAGTCCATACTACATGAGTTCTCCTACACTCCAGTTTCCCCTCTCAGCTTTTCAGTATTTTGTTACATGTTGCTTTACTTTAGAAAAGTGTTAGAAAAGTTTTGAATTACACTTCTTCATGTCACTCCTTAAACATCATTCCTGTCACCATCATTACTGATTATTATTAAGAAAGTGATGACAAATTTGTAGGCTCTCTCATCTTTTCTTTTTTCCAACTCTTTTATTCAAATAGTTAAGAAAAGTAACAAGGAAATCTATGACAAATATTTACATTAAGTATTATATTCTCGTTTTTATACTACCTGTTGCTTGTCTTCAGATTGTTGCCTTTGGGCATTTAAAATTTTTGTATTAAAAATTTTTGCATTAAAAAAT
This sequence comes from Lathamus discolor, assembly GCF_037157495.1. Classification (NCBI taxonomy): domain Eukaryota; kingdom Metazoa; phylum Chordata; class Aves; order Psittaciformes; family Psittacidae; genus Lathamus; species Lathamus discolor. The sequence continues at coordinate 45,130,815 of NC_088884.1, read as the reverse complement.
GTGGCCTAATTTTAATTACAACTTAGAGCGCTGTATAAAAATTCACTAGTACATTTAATAGTAATATATATTCCATCTTCACATTTATATTGGAGGGGTTTTATTACACAACTTTACTATGACTATTACTGCATTACTACATTCTCAGAAGAGTGCCAACAGAAGAACAGGACTCTTTTTTTTTAATTATTTTTTAAATTAAAACATGGATCCTGCTCCACAGCATTTCTGGTATAGAAGTGCCTTGTAGTTTTTGTTTCTCTTACAGCTGTGGAATGGATAGCATTACTGTAAAGCCAGGGTAGCACAGTGACCTGTGCAGTACATGTGGCTGTCATCCTTACCCTTTTTAATACCACAGAAGCTTTGCAAATGTCACTCACAGAACTCAGGCTAATCTGGTCCTTTTTGAATATTCTTGCTCTGAAAACATTGAAGTTATTTTAGCTGGGGTGACTGCCTATTCCTGCAGCAGAAAAAGTAGGATACAATCCAATAGAATTCATGGGTGCAATGATCAACTTCAAAAGTATTGATAGATGAATTTGGCTAAATTGCATAACTTGATTTTTGAGAGCTGATGGCTGTAGTGGCATTTATTCAGGTGCACAGTCTGCCACACAGTTGTTGGCCCGGTACACGGCATAAATCCTGGTACACCACATTAATCCTAGCGTTCTCACCACATCATAACTCTATGTTTAGGAGTTAAATACTGAGCACATGCACTCACCCCATCTCCATACCTGTTTTTTAATGGGAGAGAGGCTCAGACTGAGGTCAAGGAGGGAATGACAGTGCTCTCCATGAGGTCCTGACTAAATAACTATAGGACGTAGTATTCAAAGCTCACTGCACAACACAATTGCTCTGCAATTAGTCAGTGTGTATGGAAAGTTTCTGTTTTCTGATTCTCATGAGGCTGAGTTACTGGTGTTATTTTTTGAGATATGTAAAATGTTTATGTTCATCAGTAAATAAGGATCATGGAGCATGCCTGACATTTCTGCACAACAGCAAGCAAATATATCAGTATATGACACAGAGCTGTGAAACTGAACATGTCTCAGAGTGATAAATGGATCTTGTGATATCTTTTCTACGTTATTCTGGGGAACTACAGAATAGCTAAACTCTGAGTTTCTAGCACAGGCTTTGTGGATTTCTTGTTTACCACATATTCCTCATGCAAAGTAGAATAAAGGGAGAAAGAGGAGATGAGATGACAGCCAAGGAAATACAAGCTGAGAGAAGAACAAGGATGGCAGGAGCCAGCTGTGTGGCTGAGCATGTTTCACGTGCCTGAAAACTCCAGATCAATAAAACTGGAAGGTTATTTGTATATGATTAGCTTAAAGATTGTTTGTAGTCAGCATGAGATTAGACACTAGGATAATTTCAGATTGAATTTAACGTCATGTGTTTGGCATGCTGCTTAGGGAGTTAACAAATCAATTTAATGCAACTCTCATCGGCCCTGGTTTCCTAAGATTAAGTAGGCAAATGCTTTACTTTAACCACACCAACTTGCTAAAGTAAAGATCATAGCATATATTTAAATGCATGTCCAGTTGATTCATGATGTAGAGCTGTTACTTGTATAAAGGAAGATTTTAATGTCTAACGCTTAATTTGCTCACAGTATGCACAGAGTGCCTTTCTTGAGACATCAGAGAGCAGACATCACTTCTCTTTGGTCTGTTATTTTGGGATTCATAAACTTTGAAATGTATGACATTTTATCTTGCTCCAGAGGTGTAAAGTCAGGTTTAAGAACATAACCGATTATCTTTCTGTCTGTATCAGCTTCAGGGTCATTTGACATTTGTCAGTTGCGGTGTTCAAGCAGATCAAGCAAATTTCACTGCAAGAATCAGTCTTGTTGATTCCTTGCCATCAACAATCCTCTTGCACAGTGATCTTGATGAAAATAGAAAACCCATACCCATTATCCTTAATTTTTAATCTGCTGGAACAATATACTCTTTTAACATGTTTAATGTACTTCTTTAGAATGAGTATGCAATTTTGTGTATATTTGTTAAATGTTACATCATTAGTTAAGAATATTTGCACCCACTAACTCTCAAATAAGATTTTAGATAGTATAACAAGGTCACAGTATTATGTTTTATGCTTATTACTCTCCATAATCAGTTTTAAAAGTGTGAATAGGCCTTACGTGCTGCATTTGAATAAAAGTTTTAAATTGATGGCATGAGTCATTAAATAAAATCAACTATAAGCTTCAATATGTTCATATTTGTTAAAGAATATTCCCGTTAACACATGAACCACAAAATGTATAATTTGTCTTTTCATAGTTGATCACCTTAGCCCAGCAGCGTACATGCAGCTCTAACAGTATCCTGCAGATTGATAAAGTAGTTAACAAGCAAGAAAGTAAAAACTAATGTCTGTGAGCAGTGTCAGCAATAATGTGAATCAAGAGTAATTTGCCACTCAGAGGTCTGTATTGGCTCTCCACTGCCAATAAGCAGAGCAAGGTCCATAAACATGACAAATTGATTCCACATTTGTTACTGATAGACCAAGAAGAAAATTATTGCTATTTCACTACTGGTTTGCTAATGCTGATAAAAAAATTCATTGATAAAATATTTGTCAGGAAAAATAGGAACAGAGATTGTACTGGGGATATAGAAAGGATAGCTGTATCTTGGTAAATGCTTACCAAGCATAGTCATATCAGGCGATTTTTGTTTTCAAATTTTAGGGGTTTTTTTTAGTGCAAACACATTCCCATCCTATGTCTGTAATAGAAATAATTATAGAAATCATTTTACTTGGGATCCAAAAATAATGTTTTGGTCTGAGAGGGAAGAATTCGATACTTCTACTTTGAGATCTTGATTGGAAAATGTCATGATTAAAAAATACTAAATAATCTTCATTAGGATTAATAGCGACTATCAACATTAAGTGGAATTATTCCAAGAGGAGCTGAAGAGGGTTTGTTTTACTTAATTCACTTCATAAGAAATGATCCAGATTGCTTAACATTGAACCTGGAGAGTATAGTTTGGACACCTTTAATTGTGTAGAATCCATGTTTACAAAAAGGAGTAAAAAAAAAAAAAAAAAAAAGAAACCATATGTATAATTCCTCCTTTGCATTAGAACATGGCTATCATATATGATTCTTTTCTATAGTAATCCTAGAAGGAAAACATTATTTTAATATTTCCACTTATGAAGAATATTCATAATCAAAACAATCTAAAAATTGTATCAGTGAGGACTATCTTTTATTTTCATTGGAGAAATGTGTGAAAAAAATTACTCCCAGTAAGAATGTAATTTAAAAGTATTAAGATCTTGATTAAAATTAAATGGGTACATTTGGTTTAATATTTTAAATATAGACTTTAATTCACTCTACTGTCCTTTGATTTCAACTGACTGGGAGTTTGATTTAAACTGGGATTTCTTCAGTTTGTGCATGCAGATTGAGTCTTTGCTATTCTTCAATTGTAGCTCTAGGGTAAGGTTCATTTCCTTTCTGGATTTTTACTCATATCCTATTTATCTGTTGCACTTTCATGTTTTGTATGGTCAGTAAAACAGATAGTGATTTCAATATCGATACATTGAACAGGAAAATTTAATAAGACTAACTACACATGCAGAATAGTGGTGTTTTCATAACAGAAGTGTCCAGGCAAGGTAAATCTAATGAATCTCAAAGTCTTCAGGTGACAATACACAGACAAAGAATACAAAATTTATCAGGGGAAGACTATTTTCACCTGAAGGGAAGTATATTAATGTAATCAGGAAAGAAAAATAGATCTGCAGTGCAAATAGCTAAATACTCCATTTTAACCTGAGCAGGAGTTTTTTCCACCTGAATTGTATACCTTAAACCTTGGTAGTTTTAAATTAAATGTGTATGTACTAACAGCAACTACATAAAGGCCTAGAGTCATATTATTTTATTTAGGGTCAATATCATGGTTATACAGAGAATGTATATAATTCTATAAATAAACCATCTGTGTATATAGTATCATATATATCATATATATGTATGCACACACACAATATTTACATCTATTTCAATAGCTCAGATTTTGTCAAAAACAATGAAAATCATAATGTTTATGCCAAATCTCTCTTCAGCTCTGACCACCTGGAACTCAGACCCTATACTACCAATGAGCTGTAGGGCTTTTTTTTATCCTGGTCTGTGTACATTACTAGCATCTTTGGAAGAATAATAATGAAGGAATAATGATTTTACTGCTTCTTTGTTGAGCTTGGTTGGGGGGAGGGGGGGGAAGAAAAGGAAGAGTAATAAATCAGCAGGTGTCAAATACATACTATAATGCAACTGTGTAATTGATATTTGTTTTTCCATTGTACTTGTCTCTGTAAAAGTTCTTTCACTGTGTCATATTTCATACAATTTTTGTGGCAAATTAAAAGTAGCACAGTTTTGTTTACTTAGATAAGGGTTTCTGAAGAAAATGTGCCAAAATATACCTGGTAATCTTCTGTGAAAAATCTTGACAGATGCTCTTTTTCATAATAGCAACTGCACAATTGCTTTAAATAACTCTTATTTTGTTCACATTGTTGCCAGTACACCATAGAAATAAATGTTACATGCTCTAGACTGTGTGCAACAGCACAAGACACTCATTTACAAAGTAACACTTCATTTGGTTCAGAATTCATAATGAAGCAAAGAAGACTAATAAACCCTATTGCCTTATTATCAGTCTAACATGTTAGTGTATTACTACATTAAAAGTGTAAAAATGACTGCTGATCCACGCAGTTCACGTTCAGAAGGAGTCAAGACTCAGTGATGTAAACGGATGGCAGGAGGTCCTGCGAGCATTCCGTTGATACCAGCACAATGCCACAACTGTGGGCTGCACCTGGACTACACTACCCTTGTCACAAGCAGGCATGACCTTCGTAGGCATATCAATAAAACAATAGCCAAGACCTGTCAATAGCTATCATGAGTGCAAAACACCAATAGTGAAGATCACATGGTTAGTATTTTCATGTTTTCCTGTCAAAATTATGACTCTGACACAGATTCAGAGCATCTCCCATCATCTTTGCAAGTTGTCATCCATTATTTGCACTTCAGTGACGTGAACGCAGTCTGAAAGTGCTAGCCACCATACAATACAGACAGGGTCACAGAGAGCCACTGCTACATCAAGGTTAGAATAGAATAATCAAGATATACCAGAAGCTGCAGAAGCAAGATATTTTAGCTTTGTTTGACAGAACTTAAGGCATAGCTCAAAGATCCACTTAAACCATAAAAGAACTGTAACAGAGCGTTGGAGCTGAGTGTTCTACCTCCCCCATTTGCCATAAAGATCCTCTGACTATTTAAATCAACTGTCTTTTACAATGCTCCTGTGATCAGTTTGCAGTTGCTGTAAATCTGAATGTATGTTCTCTTGCAGAGCTCTCTATCAAATACTGGATTTCTAGTAATGATAACACCATGCTTCTTGGCCATTAAAGAAGAAGAATGTAGAGATTCTATTTCAATTTACACTTACTTAAGCTCCATATAGCGCAAATGCATAAGATTTGTTTTCATTAGTCTACTACTGTCTAATCGCCTAGGGTTATAAAGACTCCCTCATGAGGACTATTTCACCTTAATGAGTATTCCTCCACAGCAATGAAAGCTCAATAACAGAATTAAAATCTCAAACATCCTCAAAAAGGAAGGAAGAGAACAATTTACGATGTTAAAATGTTGAAAATATGCATTACTCATAACGCCCATGGGTTTTTTTCTTTGAATAAAGTTGTATTTTTCTTGACATGTCAGGATACATTTTCAAGGGCTCAATTGTGTAAAGTTTCTGGAAAGCTCACCACTTAAAGAGCAATAAAATTCACTGGAATCCAGGCAATTATAAAATAAACCCAGCTTGGGTTGTCAGAACATTAAGTTTACAAGTGAATTTTCAGAGTGCTACAAAAGCCCTACTTGCAAATTTGTCTGATTCTTTTTTTGTTTAAGTAGTTGAATGGGAGAGAAGAAAAAGTGCTAAGTTAAAAAATTAAGAAGCTTTTTGATATTTTCCTTCCCCCAGAGGGAGCTGTGGTGAGTTGACCCTGGCTGTAAACCAGGTGCCCAACAAAGCTGCTCCATCACTGCCCTCCTCAGCTAAAACAGGGGAGAGAAAATATAATGAAGATCTTGTGGGTAGAAATAAGGACACGGAGAGATCACTCATCAGTTACTGTCATGGGCAAAACAGACTTGACTTGGGGAAATTAGTGTAATTTATTACTAATCAGAGTAGGATAATCATAAATAAAACCAACTCACGCCTTCCTTCTTCCCAGGCTTAACTTCCTGTTTCTCTGCCTCCTCCCCTGCAGCAGCGTAGGTGAGTGGGAAATGGAGGTCATGGTCAGTTCATCACACGTTGTCTCTGCCATTCCTTCTTCCTCAGGGGAGGACTCCTCACACTCTTCCACTGCTCCAGCATTGGTCCCTTCCACAGAAGACAGTCTTCCGTGAATTGCTTCTGCGCATGTCCCTTACACAGGCTGCAGTTCTTCATGAACTGCTCTCTCCATGGGGCCACAGGTCCTGCCAGGAGCCTGCTCCAGTGCAGGCTTCCCACGGGGTCACAGCCTCCTTTGAGCATCCCCCTGCTCCAGTGTGGGATCTTCCACAGGGTGCAGGTGGAGATCTGCTGCAATGCTTGAAGCACCTGCTGTCCTCTTCCTTCTCTGACCTGGGTGTCTGCAGAGCTGTTAATCTCACATTCTACCTCCTGTCTCCCACCTGCAGTTGCTGTTGAGCAGTAACTTTTTTTCCCCTTCTTAATTATGTTATCCCAGAGGTACTGTCACTATCACTGATAGGCTCAGCCTAGGCCACCATCATGTATGTCTTCGAGCTGGCTGGCGTTGGCTCTCTCAGACACAGGGGAGCCTTTTGGCAGCTTCTCAGAGAAGCCACCTCTTTAGCCACCCCTACTATCAAAACCTTGGCAGGAAAACCTAGTACAGGAGCCCAAAGTGCATTCATTGTTACTAATGAAGGTTTTATTCCCCGCCTTCCAAAGTTATCTTTGCAATCTGCCCTTTGAAATGTAACTATTTGCAAATCTCAGAACCTGCCTTTCTAAATGGAAAAACTAAAACATTTCAACACTAAAGCCATCTTCAGGGAGATTCATTTTTTTCTGCTGTTTTAAGACTATGTATGGATGTATGAGAAGTTTGGTTTATGAAGTCAGACTCTGCATTTATGACAGCCTTAAGAGCATCTTTTGTTCACTTGCTCAAAAGTTATCCCATGTATTTCATTTGATCATGATACTGAAACATACTGAGATTTTAGCTACCACTCGGATGAAAGATTCCCCCTGCCCAAGCCAACACCTCACTTTTCCATGTGTATTTATTAATAATATTTCATATAAGATTCATTCATTTCAAGTAATAAATCTCATTTTATACCTAGACAGCACCAAAAATCTGTATTTGCTTGTTTGTTGGGAAAAAAAACTAAATGAGAAGTTTCTTGCCTTTATACCTTTACTACACCTACAATGAAAATGAATTTACATTATTAGACAGGTTTGTGAATCTTAGACTTTCATCTGCTTTTGTCTAGTGAAGGATGTTGAGAAGGCGGTTGAGCCACACACGCCACCTATTCCCCTGGGTTTTCAGGAACACTTTGGTGGTCTTATTACAGGACCATCTCACTAGTACCTGCTTCATCAGTTATTCAAAGATGGGGCAAACTCCCTCCTTAGCCTCTTCCTTTGGTCAATGTAGAAAATGAAGCTAATCAGAATTTGTGGTGCAATCCCATTGATTTCTGGAAATAGTTAAAAAGTTGGGTTTTATGTCAGGCAAAGAAAGCCATCATTGGTTCAGTCATTTTGATTAGTATATGTTTTAATTGGGAAAAGAAAATCTTGTGAGAATGTAAATGGTAGGTGTCAGGCTGATATCTAACAAAACCACCTAAGCCGGGGGGTGGGGCGGGGGGTGGGGCGGTGGCGAGTTATCGGTCAGCGGGTGGTGAGGTGTTGTGCTCTCTTCCCTTGTTATTTCCTTTATCATTATTATTATTGGTGGTAGCAGTAGTGATTTGTGTTATACCTTAGTTACTGTACTGTTCTTACCTCAACCCGTGGGAGTTACATTCTTTTGATTCGCCTCCCCATCCCTCTGGGAGCAGGGGGAGGGCAAAAACGGGGGGAGTGAGAGAGCGACTGCATGATTTATGGCTGACTGGGTTTAAACCACGACACCTTCCCACCAGCCTGGAGGGATTTCAACTTGCTATTTGAACAGGGAAATATTTTCTTACATATTTAAATCTTGTATCTAAACCATATCTGATTATCTTGGTGTTTGGAGGTTATGTGCTGCTTTCTCATTGGATTTAAGTAATTTGATCAAGAAAATAAATTAATTCAGGTTTGATTTTACATGTCTGGTTGAAACGTAGCAAAACACCAAAACACAAGACAAGCAGCAGTCAAAACATCATACATCTCTGAACTAAACCGTAAGGGGCTGAACAATGCTGTTGCTTTCAGGAAAAGTCTGGCAGTGAGTCAGTAATACTTATGGGAAATCTAATAAAAGCTTTTCCATTGATGCTTCAGATACATGTACAGTAAATAATAAAGAGACAAGAGCAAAGTTCTGTAGCTGTAAGACAGATTTTTGGATGACATCAGACTGCTCAGACCAAGAAGTGCATAATTAAAAAATGTATGTATATTAGGCAACTGTTACTAAAAGTGTAATAAGTTGGTAGTTCCTTTTCATTTTTGTTATAGATAAGTATATGAAATATGTTTAGTAAAGTCAATTACCTGAAGCCTGAAACTAGCAAGGTAACAAGTGGCCACTCAATTAGAAGTAAGAACTGAGTAAGTTTCAGCTGCAGAGGTAGCCACATCGTTTAGGATTTTTTATGTTTAGAAATGGATTCTGATCTAACACCTCTTGAATAATTTCAAATTAATTATTTGTTAAAATACCCAAAGTAAATATAGAGGAAACACTTTTCCTGCTTCATTTGTGTCTTGTGGGAGACTTTTCACCAAGAATAAATCTGTTGCATTCTCATGTATAATTTCTATATTCCAATTTGTGGTTTTGGTGCCTATCGAACATAGTTCAAATGTTGCCATTTTTTTGTGTGCTGTTTTTCCTTTTCATTTTGGTCACCCTTTACAGTTTGCTAGTTTTTGCAACTACAGTGTGAATCTTTTTTTTCTGTCATATATATGTCTTAGTGTCCTGATACAGATAGTAATCAGACTGTTTACTTTGCTAAACAGATGTAATTTATGCTATTCCTCACTGATTTATAGCCTTGTGTAATCTTTATTCATGATTAAATTATTGTCTTATTACATTGTCCGTTTCACTAGCTTGGCTGATGGGTATGGTTCTGTAACATCAGGTACTTCTTCAGATCACTTCTGGCTTATGTATTGATATTCTATTCTATGCTGTATTTTAATATTTGAAATTAATATTCCCTTAACATCTGAATTCAGATTAGTATTTTCAAGTGTACAGGCACGGGATGTAGATTTGGTCATTTATGATAAGGAAGACCAGTTTTAATTTTGAAACTAAAACATTTAATCCTTATTTCATAAAAAGCACATGATTCAGTGATGGTGATAGATAATGGACATAAATTCTGCTAAGATTTTGGAGAGAATTTATATGGGTAACACAGTAGGGATGTTTACCGAAATCGTAATCAAAAAAGGTGGCCTTTAGAAAATTGAAAATATTTTAGATTTGAGACAAAAATGTAGAGGTTGTGTAACAATATATTCAGAATTATTATGACAAGGTGGGACTTTAGAAATCATGCTGTTTGTTTCTATGTACCTTTGAAATATAGAAGAGAGAATCTAAATTGGTGGAAATTCTTTCAAGTTTGAATGTCATGAAATCCTCCCTTGTCAGTCATAAAAACTGGCTACAAAAATGTGAAGTATGTTGAAGATCAACATACCTGCAAAAAGAGAACAGGCTGAAGGAATGTTCTTTCAGGTAATAGGACATTTTGATGAGCTTAAGCCACAACACTTAGAAAGGTCTAACTAGAAAATTAATACTCCACATTTCAGTCTTTTTAAGCTCACAACCGTTGTTTTGGTTTTCTCAATCAAGAAATAACTTTTCATCTGACTGAGTTTAACATCTGCAAAGTTAGCAGGGAGCCAAATTTAGGCCTGCAGCAGGAAGCTGTCTTTAGACTTAATTATGGAAAGACTGGCATCTCTGCAGTTTTACATTAGCTTTCAATTAGAGTACAATTGTTGTTGTTGCTGTGGTCCAGGTCAAATCTTGCCAAGTGTGCTAAATAGGAAAATAACGTCTGTAATAGCAGTTTAGAAAAGAAATATAATAATTTGAGACCCACAGCCAGAAGTTGAGAAGGAAAAATATATGTGTTACATTTGATCATATTTTAGCATGTATTATTTGGACTTCAATGTTTAGGTTGATTGTTCAGTTTTGGATCCAACAGTAGTAAATAAAACAGTGGTATTTATCCCAATTTATTTTCTATCAATTGGTCTTTCAATTTTTTTAAATTTTATTTGGTTTGGTTTCAACAGATGTGACTCCATCCTCAAGAATATTAGCTTTTACTTTTTCAAAAGAGAACTTAGCATGAAAACCATGAAGAATTTAATCTTAGAGGGTTAAATAGTACTAGGTACTTGGAAAGCTGTCTGCAGACATGTTTTGCAGTAGATATTTTAAGTTAGATATCATAAACATAAAAACATCAATATAAGGAATAGGCATTTCTCAAAAGTAATATTACTGAATTTTATGTATGCTGCACAATTAGTTTCTTACCTAGACCTGTGGTATTATCACTGTCTGCTGTTGTAATGATGATTAGAATTTAAGATTCAGAGGCTACCTAGGAAATAGAGTCCTCCCTGTCTTCATCTTCACCTATTTCATCATCATCATCATCCATTCAGCTGTGTTTTGGCCTCCTGTGTAGAAACTTACACAAATTCTTCAGTGATTTAATTAATATGTTTTCAAATTATTTGCATATTCTGGAAAGTTCTAGTTAAATAAGAAATAAGTAAAAATGAAAACAAGTTAGCTGTGTGCATCTGCACAACTTACATCTGTTATCTGATGACCACCTTAGAGCTGAAACTGTTAAGATGTGACAGACTTCAAACTCCATGTTATTCCTGTGTATAGTTACTCTGCATTCATTACTGTAACAAAACCATTGAAAAAATTAGCTGTAACAATGATGGGGGGTTGGCAAAGAAATTTTTCCCATTCAAAAATCAAGTGAATCTCCCCAAAATAGTGATACATAATATTGTACTCTTTTATTTGCCTTTCGCTTTGAAGGCACAATTGCATGTTTTTATTTACTTACTTACATACTTAAAAAGTAATCCTAGGGCACCTAAAGACCATCAGAGGCTATGAAAAAATAACTATTGTGAAATGTGTGATGAAATAATAAAAATTTGTGCAGTGTTTATACAATATTCTTGTTGAGCTAAAGGGTTTGTCTTAGATGCAGGTGGTAATTCAAAATGAAGGCATAGTGAACTCTGTATTTTAACAGATCAATGAAAGATTATTATATGAAAATCCAGATCTACTGTTGGCTGCCAGTTAACATATCCTATGATTTTATGCTTGTTTTACTTCATATATAATTGCTCTCTACAAATCAGAATTTTATAATATATACATTGAAGTACCTCCCTTAATCTACCTTAAAGTCACTTAGCAGTAATTGATGGCTAATTCTGCCTGGTGGAAACCATAATTTCGGTAATTTAGATTTGAAAACCATCTGAACTGTAAAGAAAAAGAAATAGGTGAAGCTATTCAGAAAAAAAAAGTTACTAAATTACCAAGTCCTGTGTACAAAGGGAATCTATGCTGATGAGATTATAAAGATCTTTTTGTTATTTAAGAAGGGTCTAATTCTCTTATTTAAGCAAAACATTTTAAAGCTCATTCTGTTTGTACGATCCCAAAAGACACAGATTGTGTCGGACAGTTCTAATTCCCATTCTTTTATATTTTGCTATAATTGCTTTGGGTGAAATGTTGCCCTCAGTTATCAGTCTCAGCACTGAAATCAGTGCGAGTCACGTGAGTCCTGCAAGGGCTGTAATTTGGAATTTAGCAGGCAGTGAATCAACCTGACTCAAATCATAACAGTTTTCAACATCCATACTAAGGAAGAATTGTTTACAGTGGTGCATCCATGAGATTTCAAATTCTGGTCAGAGATGATTCAGTCTCTAAAATCAGAATTTAAGCATAAGCTAAAAAACATGCTTGAAAAAACACTTTTTTTTATTAAATTATTCAGATCAAAGTAAACATATTTTAATGTAAATTAAAATTAAATTAAGTCAAATTCAGTGTCCCACAAAATCTTAGCTGCTCTAAAAACTTAGAAGGTAGTATGGCCTTAAATCTTTCCTCCCACCCCATGCTTTTCTATTTTAGGCCAGGACACTGTTTTAGGGTGCTTCTGACTCAGGATTTGTGCAGACACAGTACAGGACAGAAGCCTTTACATTTACATCAGCTTTCCAAAAACAGCATGTATACAACTTACCTGCTTTCTACTGTTTAATACACAATGTTATCCATCCAGTAAATCATTCATTATGGAAGTTTATGAAAGCAGAACTGTATAGAGAGATCTAACTGTCCAGTTTATCAAAATAAGAAAGTTTTATATTAGACACATTTTCCAGCTTACCATGTTATAGCATGTAAAAATCTTTCAGGACCTGAAACTTTCCATCCTGCTTATTGTCTGAGGGTAGGCTGCAAAATCAGAGATAAAGCAACTTATTTTCCAGTAGCTGCATGGGATTTTTACTAGCACTACCAATAAATAAAACAATACTTTCAATACAATAAAACCTACTTGTATATGCACTAAAACAGTTAATGAATACTACAGGCAAGGGCTTTTACCTACATGTTTTTCTTAACACGAATTAGTCAAAACGTATGCTGCACTTAGTAACAGATGGGAAGTTGACAGAAAATTAGCACTTCATTTTGCATCACCTGATTTTGATTCATAGCCTTTCAGTACTGTTTTTATATAATGATAGTTTGGTGTCCATTGTGTTCTGTATAGAAGAGTGAGTTGTCCTTGCACTGTTACAAAATCAATGCCTAACAGCTCTTACTATGTTTGATATTTAAACCTGTCTGTATGTACAGATAATTTTGCAAATGCTACAAATGGCCAAAATAAGATCAAAATATTAATAGGTTTAACAAATTGTCTGCTTAGTAGTTTTAAGGTTTATTATGCGTGTTGACTGCATATTTTCTCTTTTGCAGATTGTAGCTTTGCGCGAGCAAAATGCACACATTCAAAGGAAAATGGCAGCTGGTGAAGGGCCTGCCGAATCAGAGCATATTGAAGGAATGGAGCCAGGGCAAAAGGTTCATGAAAAGGTATATAATGTTAGTTTTCACTGGAATACACCATCAGTATGAGAAATAAGCAGGTGTTAGATTTTTGTAATGTAAATATTTTGTGGCACATCCATTTAGAATAGTCTGCTTAATTAAACCAGTATCAAAAATTAGTTTGTTTAAATGGAAAATAAATGTAAACGAGCTCTTTGATAGAGTACAGAGTTAAACCCAGGGTTTATAACAAACTTTGCTTGGAATTTTTGCATAATGCTACAATTAAGAATACTATATCCTGCTGAGTGGTCTTATGCACATCACATACAGAAGGGCAAGGTGTAATGGCATGGGTATGTGAAAGAGTATACATGCGATAACTACTGCCAGAATAGTCCATAGCAGGATAACAGAGACCTAAAAACTAGAAAAAAGTAATTTTCCACTCTGATACCTGTAGATACTCTTTAAATTCATGTCCATGTTCATATGGAGAGAAATTAAGAGCTTTACTTGCTTAGCACATTTGCAATGAGAAATAAGGATATTTAGATATTTAAATACTAGATATTTCATATTAAATGTAGATAGAATATTAAGTTTAGATACTTAGCAGCCTAAGTATTTGCTGCTTCAGGCTGAACGAGAAATAAAAGGTAGAAAATATTGATTTAGAAACAACATTTTCTTCTAAACCTTAGTTTTCCAGTTTGATAAAAACCCAAGTTGTGTATCTTCCTCTGTTGCTTCACTGTTACTAACTTAAAATGCAAGCATAACATAGTGTTTGGCAGACAGATGAAATGAGTAAAGCTGCTTCTTGGATCTCTAATTGTGCATTTCTGTCTAATGGCCTGTGATGAACAGTGGCATAAATCATACTTATAAAGAATAACACTCATCATTACTTACTTATTTTACAGGCAATCTAATTTACAGGGGTTCATTTGCATGGCAAACATTAATTTTACATGCTTTGCGGTTTATTTTATGTCTGCATTTTTCTTTGAGTAATCTATGTGATTCAGAGCCATACAGTAAACAAATACTGTTCATCTACTTTCCTATTCCTCGCAAAACCTTACTCTTTGACACTTCTGTGAAATTTTGTTAAAACAGTGAACATCCCACTCACTTGAGCTTTTAAATACCACCACACTGCTTAGCTGAAAATCTCTAATTTTAGCATTTCTTTGCAAGCTATGTCTTCTGATTTGAGTCAGTGCACACCTTATTTGTAAGCAGATCTAAATGGAAATATCTGTCCTTTAAGAAATCTGCATTTTTAGATATTAATAAAAGGGGAATGAAAGCAAAGAAACATATTGCTGTCATTTTATATGAAACGTTTGTAGACCATTATGTCCAGAAAACTTCTGTGCTTCCCAGTCAAAACAATTGAAGTTGGTTTTGTTAAGCTGAATTAAAGGCTTGCACTTGATAACTTTTGCGTACTAGATATCGAGTTAAGAGAAGACTATATATTGACACCAGGTCACCCAATGTACACTAATTCAAATCCTCTGCAGTAGCTGCCCTCTCCCTTTCTACATTACCTTAGTGCATAATACCATCAATTCCTTCTTGTGAAGTCCTTACTTTGTAAGATGCTTCCTCTTAAACCCATACTCTAAGCATCCATTTAGAAAACATTCTTTCAACTTCTGCAGTATGGATGGAAAACAATAAGCTATGAAGTAACAGTTTGCACCCTTGTCCTGGGTTTACCAGGAGCCATTTTGCTCCTTCTTAGTAACTGGTGCAAGCTCTGTGTTTTGACTTCCAGCCTGGGCAGAGAGCTGATAACACCGATTGTTTTTAATTGTTGTTAAGTAATGTTTATTCTGGCCAAGGACTCTGTGAGTCTCATGCTCTGCTGGGGATGAAGGGAGACCGGGAGGAAGCAGAGACAGGACACCTGACCCAAACTAGCCAAAGAGGTATTCCATACCACAGCACATCATGCCCAGGGAGGTAACTGGGAGTTACCCGGAAGGACACACTCTGTCTTTGGGGGGGTCGAACTCGTTCGGCGGTGGTATCGTATTCTCTTGTTATATTCTCTTATCAATATTATCATTGGTGGTAGCAGTAGTGGTTTGTGTTATACCTTAGTTACTGGGCTGTTCTTATCTCAACCCATGGGAGTTACATTCTCCTGATTCTCCTCCCCATCCCTCCGGGAGTGGGGAGGGTCGGGGCGGGGGGTGAGTGGACAGGCTGTGTGGATCGGTTTAAACTACGACAGTTCTTTTTTGGAAATGGCAGGGGAGAGGCTTCCAAGTGGTATGCTACGATTGATATTGCCAATGCATTTTTCTCAATTCCTTTGGCAGCAGAGTGCAGGCCACAGTTTGCTTTTATTGGAGGGGTGTCCAGTTCACTTATAATACAGGAGATCAAGGTTCAGTTTCAGTCAATCTGAGTGAGATCCTATGGTTTGGGTTTCGACTTTGAGTCTGATAGTCACAATTATATAGGTTAAACTTAAGCAGTACCTTTAGGCAGTCACCTTATTAATCATACCTGTCTTCTTGGACTTTGCAGGAGATACAGACATGGTGAAGTCTAAACAGATGTTGAAGTAGGGCTTGCCTAGATTTGCAGAACAGACCATCCCAAACTGATATAGGCAATTAGAGGACTCCTCAGCTTAAAATAACCTACAGAAAGAGTTAGCCGGTATGGGTCACATATAATAAAGACTGGACTGTATTCTGAGTTTTAGGTGTGTCCAAGTTTAGCATCTGTTTTGAAGCTGTAATAACTTTTTGTGTATTTAGGAAAAAGATGGCAACATAGATTTCAGTTCATATGACCAAAGCTGCATTATCGTGTTTATCTACACTGGTGTTAGCAAAATTATGAAAAAGCTAATAGTGAAAATTGAGAAAAAAACCAAACAAACAAAACCCCACAACTCTCCAGAAAATGAAAATAAAAAGAATGCTAAAATGACTCTTATAAATTTTATAGGAAGTGTTTTGCAATTTCTATGAAAAATATACATATTTTTATGAGACAATTTGGTTAAAAGGAAATTGTTTTACAATACCTTTTTTTTTTTCTATAAAGAATGGCTCAGTACATAATTCTTTTTTTTTTTTTGGTTTTTTTTTTCAAATGGTCAGTAAGAGAAATCAATCCAGTTAATCTTTAAAAAATAGAAATCTTATTAATGGTGACAGGGTATATTCATAAATGGAGTCTCATTACCAAGTATAAATGAAACATCTGAAAAGAAAATAATGGTGAAATAGAAGTAATGAGAAGTATTAACTATGAATATTTATTGCTTCACCAAAAAATAAAGCCTAAACCAAAAGCAAACGAACAAAAAGGAAAAACTTCTAAGAAAAAATTGACTTAATAGCTTTTAATTCTGATTTCACAAAATTACAAACTTTGTAAGGCATCTGCTGTAGGAAAGTATTAGGGATTTCAACATGAACTATCCTGATTTAAAACAAAACAATAAAAAACAACAAGGAGCTTCTAGGGTCTAGCTTTTTGTGCCTGGAGAAGACTGCAGATTGTACTGTGAGTTGCTTTTATTGGCGGATGGATGCCAGGTCATTAAACAGATAAGGTCACACATGTTCCCTAAGGGGAACTTCAACCAGTTATGTTAACATTTCTGCTCTATGACAGTAGAGCTTCCAAGCTACATCTTTCAAGCAAGACAAATTTAAAAGCTAGCAAATACGAAAACTTGCAAACAGGCCAACTTGCACAAACGGATCTTTAAAGGACTCTGAAAAATTATTAAAAAAAAAAATCTGACAAAGATCACCGCTGAGGGAATTCAACTATTTCTATTATCAGATACTCTTCTCCTTAGATTGGTGACCAGTGGACACCACTTGCTGTTGTCCAGATCTTCACTTGATCAGTAGGGAGCTGATTGGCTCACAAACAAATGCCAGGAAAGACATTATTCCCAGTGAATAAATTGTCCCTTGAGAAATCTATTTGGAAATAGGTAGGGAAGCTATAAAAGTGGGACTGAGCGTTAGAGATCAAGATCATGACAATAGAGGATGCATGCAGGGTTATTAAAGGAAAGAAGTTGGGCAGGTGTGAAACTCTGCAGTGGCACATAAGTGAAGAAGGAACCTGCCATTTAGCAGGAGGGTAGCTTATGTGCCTCTCTTCTCAATATTAATGGTTTTCCATCTGAAATAGCCAGCAGTGAGTGACAACTCACAGGTAGGCTCCTCCTGACATTATGAGCAGGGTCTGTTGACTACACCTCATGCAGCTCTGGGGAAACTTGAATGAAGGGTGTTAATAAAGTATTACCAAAATTCATCTGCCACCTCGAATTATTGCACCAACAATATTACAGGAGGCTATTTATATAAGCAAATTTAAAATTATGATGAAGCTTTTGGACAAGAAGTATTGGTGTTCTCATCAGTCCTTGTTGATAAGCTTTGTAGCTCAGAATGAAAGGTGCATCTTGGAGATGAAAGTTTGACTGTGAAGGTGGTGTTGCCAGTGACCTTTGGTTTTTCTCAGCTCTGGAATAATGCTTGAGGATCTAGTGGGCAAAACCAGTCTGTATCTCATGTAAAAGCAGAAATGTCTTTGACCAGTGGATTTCTGAAAGAAAGTTTGCTGTAAGGACTTTTTGTTCTGCTGTTTACTGAGTGCAGCCAGAATGCATGATGTGTAAAAAAATAGTGGGAGAGGTGATCCTTGCCCCAAAGCACTCATAGTCTGAATTACTGAAATAATACTCTTCAGACATACAATACATTTGATAACCAGACAATAGGTTTGTTCTTCAGCACTGCAGATGTCATTCTGGCTTTCTAATCATCTCTTTCTGGATTAATATCGATAAAGCTTATTAAAGAAGCATGTGCTGAGTGGGACTTAATGAAGATTGATGGCTTGAAACACCAGAGGAGGTGGGGCGTTTTCAGAGTGAAAGGAAATACAGATAACTGTAGCTGGGATTGCAAGTCTTTATGAATCTAAGGAGTAAGTCTGGGAGAGTATACAATATTCTCTCTGAAAGAGTCAAGGAAAATATTTTGTAAGCACTGTCATGCTTAATAATTCAGTCTGCATGACTATGAATACTTAGTGCTCAACAGTATAGCATAGGGATTTTATTATCCTGAAAATCTGCATTACTTATGCATTATTTACATGCTGAATCAATAGACTTCTCAGATCTTTAATTTTTCAAGAAAAAAAGTTCTTTGCCTGTTTTGTATAAATTAGTCTTTCAGTCATACAAAATCCTTTTTACCTAACAGAAATCTCTATATACTTACTTCTGCAGGTCAAGCTGTTTAAACCACCGCTTTAAAAGTGTGCTTACCTTTGCAAGGGAATTTTACCTCTCTAGTGCTGTGCCATCTGATGGCATTGGCTGACTAACTTATGCTGGATGATTTACTGCAAGGAGTTGCTGGGCCAGTAATTTCTAATGCTAGTCTGGGCAGACTAGTAAGAAAAAGGAGTTAGTCAGGGTAAATGGGGACAGGGTTTACATGTTGAATTTGGTTTGGGCAGCTAACTAGCCCTTATAATTAAGAAGCAGTACGTGATTTCTCTCTCCTGTGTAGGATCTCATAAATTCTTCTAATAGCGTAAAGGAGAAATAGACAGGCACTCTGGAAGAAACCAGCAACAAGAAGAAATATGCCTACCTGTCAAGTAAACCCTTTTTTTATTATTATTATTCTCCCCATCCAAGCCACCATTTTGCAAAGTGAGTAAAGTGTAAGAGATGATTACCGGCACCAGAAAGAAGAATGAGAGCTGAAAGCTGATCAGGAAGCAGACTTATTTCAGATCTTAAAATTAGTAATAAACACTGAAGTCTTTTGATGGCTTGGTAGAAGAAGCAAAAAAGTGAGGATGGTTTGAGAGAAAAGTGTTGGAAAAGGCAGCTATTTTTACATCGGTATTGTGGTAGCAAAGAAATATTTCAGTTCAGAGAACACTGGCTTTCGTAATTGATTAGAGATTGGAGAAAATGCAAGGTAACTGAAGAGGAGACCTCTAATGATTCTGCAATTTCTGCCTGACACAGACCAAAAGATTTGGAACAACCTAGAGAAGCAGCATAGTATTCAAACATAAAAGAGGCAACCAACCACTTGGAAATTACTGTGGCAGCTTAGGTGTAATGCTATTATTTTGGGCATAGCTTTTTGCATTCGGTTTTGTGTGCTGATTATATGGATGATGATCCTGTTGCTTTTTCTTCTTTAGTTGTCACTTGTGATTGGGCTGTCACATAGCTGTGTCTGTGTTAATATAATTTACTTTCTTTTAAACCTTTTGCATGAGCCAGTTGAATGGAATAAGAGTGGAAGAACTCTGTAATAAAAAGCATCTTCTGGCAACTTGTTATTCCTTTATTCTTACATCTCAAACAGCATCTCTTTGCAGCATTAAATTTTACTCTTTCATAAGGTCAAGTGACATGTAGAGTTTAGCTTCCTTTCATGATTATTTTACTTCCTTTTTAGTATTTCTATACTACAAAATTCATACAAGTTTATTTGACCTGGGAAATATACTGTATTTCTGTCTCTCCCCTGATCTGGCCAGCATTCTAAGTCAGAAGTATCGTCAGCACTGCAGAGCTCAAAATAATATTTTTTTTTTTTTTTTCCCTGGGACTGGGGATAAAATTTTCCGGTTTGTCTGCCTAACTGTTTTAAAAGTTTTTTTTTTTTAAAAACAAACAACAAACTGAACACCTGGTTTTAAAGCTTTTAAGTTTCATATGGCATTTCTTTCCTACTCTTCCTCACATTGAATTTTCAGTATATGTATTATTTGTAGGAATTACATTGATTCAAAGAGAGTCTAAAAGTAACTTGGGTTTTAAAACAGGTACTATTACTGATCATGTTCTATTTCCAAAATATTTCAAAAGTGATTTGTATCTTTAAAATTCTATATACTATATATTAATGAAGATTTTAATATCTCAGCTACCATATCAGTAGCTGACTGACCAAAACTCAGAGCGACTGACCAAAAGTCAGGACAGCTGACCCAATTTATCTATGTTTTATAGAGCAACAGATGGCACTTGCCTTAGTAGAAGATAAAAGGAGAAGTCTCACAAAATAAAGTGAGACAGTGGTATTCCTTTAGGTTGAGATGCCATCCTAGAATAACAGAAAGAGCAGTATCTTGAAATCCAGTCACCATGAGTATTAGAGTCATAGGCTTATGGCAGATATGAGGATACGTCATATCTTGAGACAGGTAACAGTATATTCCAGTCTCCAAGAGCTTCTGCAGCAATGACATTCTGTTATTTAGAAACAATTGCCTTATTTATATAGCCATTTCTAAACACTGTGATTTTTCTGAAAACAATTCCTTGCTGAAACTTACCTTGTATCCATTGCTTTGTGTTTTATGTATGCTTTAGACAATTGCTTTTTTGTCCAACTTCAAACTGGCAAGAAAAAAGAGAAAATGAAATGCCCTAATTTGGCAGGTTCAGAGAGAACTTGCAAAACTTATGTTCTTTGCTTACATATATTTACATACTTATATGGGTAAATAAACCTTCATCTATTTAGCAAATAGAACTTATTATATGCAGACCTTTGAAAAGCCATTTTAATGTTACTTTTTATGTTGCATGTCAAGAAAATATGTATAATCAAAAGGGTGCTTAAATCAAAAGTTTTCATGATTTTAAAGATAACTCTGACATAACTCTAGTGGACATATTCCTATATAGTTCTGGTGTCCTTAACATAAAAAATGACATGGAATTGTTGGAACAAGTCCAGAGGGAGGGCCACGAGGATGATCAGGGAACTGGAGCACCTCCCATATGAAGATAGGCTGAGGAAGTTGGGGCTGTTCAGCCTGGAGAAGAGAAGGCTGCGTGGAGACCTCATAGCAGCCTTCCAGTATCTGAAGGGGGCCCATAGGGATGCTTGGGAGGGACTCTTCATTAAGGACTGTAGTGACAGGACAAGGGGTAACGGGTTAAAACTTAAACAGCAGAAGATTAGATTGGATATAAGGAGAAAGTTCTTTCCCGTTAGGGTGGTGAGGCACTGGAATGGGTTGCCCAGGGAGGTTGTGAATGCTCCGTCCCTGGCGGTGTTCAGGGGAGGTTGGACAGAGCCTTGTGTGGAATGGTTTAGTGTGAGGTGTCCCTGCCCATGGCAGGGGGGTTGGAACTAGATGATCTTAAGGTCCTTTCTAACCCTAACTCTTCTATGATTCTATATAATGCAGCTTGCCATTTCAAAAGTATCATGGTTTACATCACATAAACTACATTCTAACATGCCATTTATTACTTTTCAGATTTGTTTTTTGGCTGCTTATAACCTTGCAGCAATTCCTGGACCACTATTTAGAGAGCTGTAAGGCAAATTCAATTCAAGGTAGAATTTGTTCATCTGTGACAACTGCTAAAATTGCTGTATGAGATTAAAACTGTACACCAGATTATAATTATCATAGATTAAAAAAAAAGTTATCTCAAATTTGCACAATGGAATAAAGTATGATGGTTATAATGTTTATCCTGTTTGAGTACTATTTGTTTACTTATCTGACTGCTGTATAATAATGGGATTTTAAGTAGACTAACTGAACACTTTCAGAACAACAAACTGAGTGTAAATAAGTTTTTTAATTGCTATCATCATTTTATCATAGTGTCCTGAAAGTAGGCCAATGATGATTCAGCAGCTAACATAAAATGTCAAGATAATATAATTAACTAGTATAAAGAAAGCCATTTTGGAAGAGTTATTTGATATAATGATTTTTTAGAGTAAAATACCCTTATTCGATGGTCCGCAGAAGGGAAAGTGGTCTTAATCAGTTCATTTTATGGCTGATTGGGGAAAAAAATGTAGTTAAAGCCAATAAGTGAAGTAAAGTTCTTTTTTAATTTTGTGGAAGATTCCTGTTTAAATATGTTCTGACAATAATAATATAGAAGTGCTAATGAAAGGAAGCTCGGTTTCCTTTCAGAACTTGCTAGGAATGTTTCATGTATACATTACTATGCTCCCTACTATCTGAAGGACAATGAGCGCATTTTAGGACCAGTACTCCTGCATGATGTTCTTTAAGATATATAACATATTTAAAATGACAGTTACACTGAAATGCTTTGTTCCCATACTGCATAACAGAAAGGTAACCAGTAAAATTGTACCTAGTCAAGAAAGTGAATGATAGCTTTGGACTACTTCAGGTTAATTTTTTTCATGTTAATGTAAAATAACACACTTCTCTCCTGAAATCATTTACTTACAATATAGATAATATTCTTAAAATCATATTTGCAATGTAATGTGAGTTCAAGACTTTTGTATTGGGGTTTGTTTTTTTTATTCTTTATTTGCAACTATATTCATACCAAGGCTTTCAGCAGCATACAAATTACTACAGCAGAATGTGTTTCCAATAGTCTGTTGTTGTCGAGACTCTAAGCACTTCTTGGTACAGTGAATTTGTGATTTATTAGTGTTGCTTCCTGCCTGCAGTGTTGCCTAGTTTTGCAAATTAAATAGGCTTTCACTATGTTTAAAGGCTGTGTAAGTTTAGACAAGATGTATTCATGCAGTTTGTTGCTTTTTAGGAGTAGTATTGTTGCAATTTGTATTTGAATAGTTGTAATGTCAAACTAAAGCTATTCTTATACAGTATTCTGCTCTTAATACAGAAGTTTATTTCTCTATGAGGTGTTACATTCTGGAATCCCTACATAGAAATGAATACTAATATTTTTACAATTTTTTCATAACTACACCTGTCTTATCTAGCATGAGAATTATTGTGTTTTTCTCTTCCTAGTTGCTTGTGTAATTTTTAAAATAATCTTTGTTTTAGAAATTCTTTGCATAAATTCTGTATTAAAAGATAACTAATAGATAATGTCACTTCTCTGCCAACAGCGCTTATCAAATGGCTCCATAGACTCCAATGATGAAGCTAGTCAAGTTGTTGAACTTCAGGAACTACTGGAAAAGCAAAACTATGAAATGGCACAAATGAAGGAGCGTTTGGCCGCACTATCTTCCCGTGTGGGAGAGGTGGAGCAGGAGGCAGAGGCTGCCAGAAAGGAACTTATTAAAACAGAGGAAATGAACAATAAATATCAGAGAGACATTAGAGAGGTAAGGAGTTCATCACCCTTGCCTCCTGTTTCTTGTCTGTTGTTCCTGTGTTACCCGCTACAAACTTATAGAGACCAATGAATATGAGTAGCAAAAGGTGAGTACTGGCAAAAGCCCTGTACATTTGAAACACATAATTTACATTAAGAAATAGTACTAGAAATCTCTTTATACAAATCCCTGCTTATAAAAGTGGGTATGCATATGTGCAACTGAAATAGGAGAAAGGCCAGCTCCTTTGGGATTTAGCATAACTAGAGTGCATTCTGGCCAGTTTTCAGCTATTTCAATTTTTCAAAATGAACTCTGTTAGATAAGGGTGATGGTAATATAGATTATCTAAAGTACATTTTTATAACTCCTGTGTGGTTTTATAAAATGATGTTATTTATATAATCAATTATAATATTTCCTCATGTGCGGTAACTTCATTACCCCTGTTATTATGCTATTCCCTTCCCTGAATAAATGAAAAT
This sequence comes from Lathamus discolor, assembly GCF_037157495.1. Classification (NCBI taxonomy): domain Eukaryota; kingdom Metazoa; phylum Chordata; class Aves; order Psittaciformes; family Psittacidae; genus Lathamus; species Lathamus discolor. The sequence continues at coordinate 45,106,727 of NC_088884.1, read as the reverse complement.
GTAATCAGTTTTCCTTTTCTTTCTTCCTGTTTAAATTTGTGGTACTCCTTAGTGCTCTCCAGAGTATCTGTCTTATGTGTTTGTTCTCAATATGTGTGGATGGTTAGCTTCTATTTTAGTATTTTAAAAATAAAATTTTAGTGGGACCCAGGAATGTCCCACTATACAATATATATACATATACAATATATATACAATATACAATTTTCCCCTACATTATTGAACTATGTTTCTACTATTATGTACCTATATCAGTTTTTCTATTTTCTGATCAAGCATTACGTTACAATCATAGAATCATAGAATAGTTAGGGTTGGAAAGGACCTCAAGATCATCTAGTTCCAACCCCCCTGCCATGGGCAGGGACACCTCACACTAAACCATCCCACCCAAGGCTTCATCCAACCTGGCCTTGAACACTCCCAGGGATGCAGCACTCACAACCTCCCTGGGCAACCCATTCCAGTGTCTCACCACCCTAACAGAAAAGAATTTCCTCCTTATATCCAATCTAAACTTCCCCTATTTAAGTTTTAGCCCATTGCCCCTTGTCCTGTCACTACTGTCCTTAATGAAGAGTCCCTCCCAAGCATCCCTATGGGCCCCCTTCAGATACTGGAAGGCTGCTATGAGGTCTCCACGCAGCCTTCTCTTCTCCAGGCTGAACAGCCCCAACTTCCTCAGCCTATCTTCATATGGGAGGTGCTCCAGTCCCCTGATCATCCTCGTGGCCCTCCTCTGGACTTGTTCCAACAGTTCCATGTCCTTTTTATGTTGAGGACGCCAGAACTGCACACAATACTCCAGGTGAGGTTTCACAAGAGCAGAGTAGAGGGGCAGGATCACCTCCTTTGACCTGCTGGTCACGCTCCTTTTGATGCAGTAGCTGTGCCTGGAATTGAACCGACCCAGGTGTAGGACCTTGCACTTGTCGTGGTTGAACTTCAAGAGGCTGGCATCAGCCCACCTCACAAGCGTGTCAAGGTCCCTCTGGATGGCATCCCTTCCCTCCAGGGTATCAACTGAACCACACAGCTTGGTGTCATTGGCAAACTTGCTGAGGGCGCACTCAATCCCACTGTCCCTGTCAGCGATGAAGATGTTAAACAAGACCGGTCCCAACACTGGTCCCTGAGGGACACCACTCGTTACTGGTCTCCAGCTTGACATTGAGCCATTGACCACAACTCTTTGTGTGTGGCTGTCCAGCCAGTTCTTTATCCACCGAGTGGTCCATCCATCAAATCGATATCTCTCCAATTTAGAGAGAAGGATGTTGTGTGGGACAGTGTCAGACGCTTTTCACAAGTCCAGGTAGATGACATCCACTGCTTTACCCTTGTCCATCAGTTCTGTTGCCCCATCATAGAATGCACGCAAGTAAATGTGAGCTGAATCTGGTATTGTTTTTTGCATTGAAAAATATAGAAACTAGAAAAATATAAAAACAATGAGCATTGTTTCTGTTTGCTCTACTCAGCAGGTACTACTTTAAACATCATAGTTTCAAGACATCCCAAAGGAAATAAAATCTCTTTAAAACAGAAAAAATACTTCTGAGCATACTTTACGTCTCGGACTACTGTTTGCATCTAGTGAAAATTACACTGGTATAAAATGATGTAGCATTTTAATTACATGGGGTTTGCTGTTTTTTTGTTTCGGTTTTTTTTTTGGCACATTAGGCGATGGCACAAAAGGAAGATATGGAAGAAAGAATAACTACGCTGGAGAAGCGCTACCTCAGTGCTCAGAGAGAATCCACCTCCATACATGACATGAACGATAAGCTAGAAAATGAACTGGCAAACAAGGAAGCCATCCTCCGTCAGGTGCGAATATTACTCAGTTGGTTTCTTCATATATAGTGAATATTAATGCTAAACAGGGGGAAGATAGGAGGTTTACAATAGTTTAATATGTTAATTTTTTAATTAGCAAATTATCTGAAAAAAAAGCTTCATATCAGCTTCTACAACTATGACTGCATGTCAAGGTGTATATTCAACACTGGCAAATAACTGTGTGTTCTGATAGTGTTTTGCGTAAATGCACATAGTCTATTCCCTAAGTGAAGAATTATCTTTGCTTCTTATCTAACAATTTTCTGAATTTTATTTACCAAAAAAACAAACCAAATAAAAAAAATAGTGTAAGCAAAAAAAAAAAATTCCCTTCTTCAGGAAAGATCAAAATTTGCATACAATATATTCTAATGATTTCTACTTTTAAAAAGGAGTATAAGATAAAAAGCATGATTGTGCAACATTCTCATGTGGTACTTTGTTTCCACAGTGATTCAAAAGCTGAAGTATGAAGTGAACAGAAAATACTGTTTGTAATTTGAAGATTATAATGTGAACTGAAAGCTAGCATGAAATGAATATAATTCACATTGTAAAAGATGAACTTTCTCCTCAGCCTCAGTATCAGACTTCTTAATTATTTTTTTTCACCTATCTTGTCTTCAAACAACATAAAATACTATATGGGAAATAAGCCTTTATAATCTGATAATGTCTGCTTCTGTGACTCTATGCAGGTATATTTACACACACATACATCTCTCTGTATCTGTGTATATATATTTATGTGACTACTTCCTCTGGGAAGTTAAAGAATCGGAACTAAAACTCTGTTTTATTGCTGCCAATGTAAATCATGCTGCGCTGCAGGAGTCTACCCCCTCAAAGCAGTGATCAGTAAAACCAGTCTTAGAATATATACAAGCAGACTTAACAATGATTTGCAGCATAGCGATGTAAAAAGCCTACCTTTTCATGCTTTGAAGGATTAAAAATGTTTCTAAAAGCACACTTCTTTTTCATTACATCTTCTATTATCTGGAATAAACAGGAAACTGGGAAACACTTATCAAGCCATTAAAAAAAGTCTTAATCATGTGGTGTTTCTCAGCAGGCCAGAAATTAGTGCAAAAGTTATCAAAAGCCCTCCTTTTGCTCTTTAATGGTTATCACAGATTAATCAATTTCACCTCTGTAAAATGAGACTTTATTGTAGTTTCACAATGAGCAATATCACTGCCAACTAAAGCAAATAGCAACCATGAGTGAAATTTCAGATTTAACATTTCCTAATATATGATTGGCATTTGTTCAGAAAATTGCTTTTGATAATTTGTTCAGAAACATTGCTGGGAATTCTCTTCTTTTGGAATTATACTTCTTTCCCATTTTAGCTCATACATAAACTTTTCTGTGAGATGGACTCAATATTTCCATCTAGAAAATTCTGAATTTACTGGCACCTATACATTCATTTTGCTCAGATAGACAACCCATTGATCAGAGGACTTTCTTGTTCATCTTCATTAGTGCAATTTTACAAATCATTTTTTCCACCTTCGTATGATCCTTGAGCCTCAGATCACTCATTGTTAGTGAAACTGGCAGCCTACGCTGTTCCATGCTAGAGATAATAACTCTCCAGAGAGCTCTCCCAAGTTGTGATCTATGCCTATGTAGTGAGTTTTGATTGCTTCCCCGATACCTAAGAAAGCAAAGGAAAATCTTAAGTCTGGTTATTTTTTTTTATACCTGTTTATCTATCTTTGGCCTTCAGCTGGAAGACAAAAACAGACAGCTGCAAGAGCGTCTAGAGCTGGCTGAGCAGAAGCTGCAGCAGACGATGAGGAAGGCTGAAACCTTACCCGAAGTGGAAGCTGAACTAGCACAGAGAATTGCAGCTCTGACTAAGGTACTGCCCTGAGAAATAGGTTCACTTCAGAAGCCCCATTGTTTAACGCTGGTTTGCATCCTGATTCCTTGCCTCAAGGACAAAACAAAATTAGTACCAAGATGATCTGAAAGAAGAAAATGTTTCCCAATAGGTATGTGCCACAAGTTTAACCAGGAATGGTCTCAATGCTGTGTTTGTAATTCTTAGCATTTTGGTAATAGAAAAAGTGGTTATCTGTAAGCTAGACAATATTTAAAAAGAAGTCCTTTATATTTCCAATACATGTGAGTATAACTTATCCCAGGAGGGTTCATTTTACTGCATAAGTGTTTCTAATTTAAGGGGTGGGGGAAGTCCCATTCCTAGACTTATTTAGTTCTGGATGATTTCATACATGTGTATGAAACAACAATTATTTCCACTCCAGTAAGTGCTATAAAATCAAATCTTAGTGGCAGCTGGGATCGTTTGTACAACGCAAATGAAAAGAACTTGCAGTACATAAGATAGTTTGTTCTGAATCATTCATTGTATCATATGTCTGCAAGGACAAATGTGAAACCCTGAGAGGACTTCAAACTGTTTTTTTTTTTCCCTGATAAATGTACTATATGGCAATTTTCTTGCACAAAAATAATCAGAAAAAACATTTTTCAGTAGTGTAGTTTTCGTATTTGGTCTCTAATACTTCCAGGTGGACATGTACTTAATATAATGTCTTGGGTATTATCAGCTTCATAAAGACATACAATACTAATATGTTTATTCTTCATCCCTTAAAATCAGACAAGTAGAGAAAATGCATTTAAGAGACTGTATTACATATCACGCTGGTTAATTTAAGTGTTCCTTTCTCTATTGCCAAGGAATATTCTAGCTACTTATGTGCCTGGCTATTTTTAAATTTGGTGGATTATTTTCAATTTTCATGTTTTTCCATTTATAGCAAAGCCTTAGGTGCTGAACAGCTTATTAATACTGTCTGATTTTTAAGTAATTTAGTGAAGAAGTATAAAGAAAGAGAGGCTTATGGGGCATTTGGGTTGGGGGATTTTTTATTATTTTATTAAGGCAAGATCGTTATCCAGTAGTCAAAATTACGTGTTGTCCACTTTAGGTTTGTATGAATGGGTGGGAATCTGAAAGACAGACCAAAAATGGTGGGAAAAAAAGAAGAATCAGTGAAAAGAGAGCTACATGAAATACCAAACAAATATCACTGCATTTTAATAAAACCTCAGGTGCACAGAAGAGCAATCCCTTGCCATTTTAACTTTTGTTTTCCAGTTGTCTCTGATTCAACAAATAATCACATATTCTAATACCCTCAGTACCTTAAAAATACTGTTTTCTATTTTAAGAGGATTTTTCCTGAATAATTTCTCCAGCAATTAGGCACCAGTAAGTATTTTGCAGTCTCAAGCATGTCTTATCTTGCAACTGCATTTTTCCTTGAACATATGTTAATGAAAAATATTGTAAGAAGAAAACCCATTTCACCCATGCAGAGCACTCAGGGACTTCCATGAGATATTGTTGTTATTGTGACCATAAAGCTGCAGTATTCATCTCTGTTTGTCTTCTTGCATTATTTCATAGGATGGGGTTAGAGAGCTGTGAACAGAGCTGACACTCCACTCCATTTCACTTTGACGTACTTTGTCAAAGCTTTTGCGAAGCAGGAAATTAAGAGGCATATTAGACTGTTAGTGCCAGTTCTGTTCATTTCTCTGTAATTACCTGAAAAACTGAAGAAATTATTTAATTTAAAATTATGTCTTCTTGGAATACATGACATGAAGAATTATGTCAGAATTTGGCCAATAGGCTAAATAAGCCTGTATTTTATATATCTTGTATACAGCATCTTTGCAAACTGCAGAGCTTATTGAAATGCTGGTTTGAAAGCTGTAAAGTCCAGTAATTTTCATGAGTCACATAAATGGAGCTCAGAACCAAGGACAATGCTGTAATCACTGCAGCTTGCTTAACTAGTTTTAAATGAGCTAGCTGGAATACTGTTACCATACTAGCTGGTCAATGAAAGCTGCAAGACCTACTTAAGGGGCTGAATAATGCTTAATTAATTTTGCCTTTGTGCCAGCAGACATATTGTCAGTAGGGCTCAAATTAGCTGGCTTCGGACTACTTTAATTCTGCTTACCTGAGCTGCGATCACTGCAATGTTCATATATACTAGATAAAAGATGAGTGTCCTGAACCAGCTAGTCTTTCTGCACTACAAAGAAGTCAAAACTGACCCTCCTTTCTTTTGTACTACCTCAATGAAAGTGGCTTCTCTGAGATTAATGGGGTTACAATCAAATGAAAGAGGTGAGTTAAGCCTAATGTGTTTTACATGTGTTTTCAAAGGGAAGTAGTATGGGATAACTTGAAACCATGACTGCTTCACTGTGGGTAAAATGTAAGACCAATTATTTACATGTGGAGATAAAACAGAACAAACATGTTCTGGATTTGGATATGATTTTTTTTAATCATATTTTCCCCTCAAGTTTAAAATATGCATGTTACAATTCTGCACTCAATTTATTATGCTTTTCCTTACAATAAATCTGGGTTGGGATTCTGCAAATGAAGGATATAGAATGAGATCCTTCTATGGTGTCAGTTTTAAAAACAGTCGGTTTTAATTTTTATATATATATATATGGGCTAGTGAATGTCTTTTGCTACTTTTCCATGCCCAAACTAGTTCATAAGGAGTGAAGTTCCAAAAGTTTGGACTGTACAGTGAACTCAGATAAGTACCCATAAATTTACCTGAATCATTTGAACTTTTCTTTGGCTTTGTTTTCACTGTGTTCTGCCCATTGGGTGAGCAACTGGAGGGTTAGTCAGCCTGTAGCAGACTAACCTGGAACAGCATGATCCCATGTACTGTGCTGTCCCGCCTGGCTGTCGCGCTGGTATCTGTCTGGTCATGACAAGTAGCACAGCTCTCGGCATGTACCCCAAGATTTAGATTGCCATGACTCATTGAGCCACCTTGTAATCACTCTCACAGTATTGGTCTGTTTGCCCACCCAGGAGAAGAGGCAGTTGGTAGCAGAAAGAACCTCCCTCCAATATTAACTAAACCTTTCTTTATCCTGTAAGATGTTTATTTTCCTCATAAGGGAGAGACTTTGGAGCATCCAGAATCTTCAGATGGTTAGTCTGTGAAACATGTTTTCTCCTCGCATTTATTCAAGGAGGTGTCCAGTAAAGACAGCCAGGATCCACCCACTTCCATTCACTCACCCTAACTAGTAGTCACTCTTCTCCTCGGGTGCTTGTGCAGCAGAGGTACCATGTCGCTTCTCTGATCACAAGACAGCAGTCAGCATTTTGCTTCATCATTCCTGTATGCAGGTCACCAGAAATGCCAACAGTGCTTTTTAGCTGCATTAGAGAAGCCCTGAGATGGAGAAGAGGAAGACATAATCATAATAAACCACATTTAGCATAGTAACACCTTCAGATAATTTTAAAGGTGATATAGAATGACTTGAAAGTTGGAGGCAGGAGGGACACAGTGCTGCTTTTGTGTCAATGAGGGGAACTGGTTTGCATTAAGTAGGGAAGAATTGGAAGAAAATGAAAAGAGAAGGTTTGTAATGGAAAGGATGCAATAAAGTTTCTCTTGGGAGAAATGGATGTGGTTGAGACAGAAACCTCAACGAGAACAAGGGATAGAGAGAAGATGATGTGTTAGATAGAGAAAAATGTTGATAAATCCTCTTCTGAAGAAAAAAAATAGATCTTCTATGGGGAGGGAAGCCTAAGAAAACTCCACATTTCCAACACATTATTGTCTTTTCAAGCCACCCCTCTTCTTGTGCTTCCCTTTCCACAGAAGATTTTGTCCTGATAGGAGGAAGAAATGAAAGAAGCAGAACTAAATGGAAGGTGTTGCTTACTAAACCTACAAGGTGTAGAAGGTAGTGAGAAAAAGAAGGAGCAAAAATGTGTGGATAACTAGTGACTGAAAGGCTGGGTTTCAGAAAAAGGATTGACTTAAGCCAGCACATTTTGTCACATTTCAACAGGTTAGAAGTGAGCATGTGAACAAATAGCTGATAACTGTGAGCTGTTGTGACTCAGTCACCATGGTCACCTGTTTCTCCGTCAGTCGCACAGCTCAATTCAATAATGCATTCTTTCCTCTTCAATAACTCATTCAATGGATAGCCAAAACAGTGAGCCATAAGAAGCCATTAGAAAATCTGGAGACTGCAGGTGTTCAAAAGTCAAGGTCTCAAAACTGTGGAAATGGGCTTATACCATTAGAAAAGTTTAGATTTCTCCCACAGATCAGCACAGAAGAAAAATTACAGCACCAGTACTGTACAGGTGGTTTCTGCATCTGAAATTGGACTTTTTTTCAACTAAGATGCAAAGACCTGAAAAATGTGCAGTGTCAATAGTAACAGATGATGTGAAAGAAGCATCTTTTTTGTGGGAGTATTAGCAGCAGGTGTAGCAGCAGAGTTTTAACAGGGTTTGACAGCAGTAATACAAACTGCTTCCATATTCCCTCAAAGCAAAAATTTCCTATGTTACTGGCTTATACTGGCTTTTTTTTTTTTTTTTTTGCTATTTCATATCATACAGAGTGCAAAGTGAGCATAAGGACTCATGCTGCTCTCTATAGGGGTCAGAAATTGTTAGGTTTTGTCCATATATTTTTAATCCAGTCTGAGATGCACATTTTCTCAAATCTATTTATATCTGAATGTGCTGGCTAAGCACTTTAAATGCTAGCTGCTGAGTAGTGCACCATGTGTCTTATAAATCCTCATGTACAAAGTGATAGAGAACAGGCATACAAGTCATGTATTGAAAAGAATGGAGAGTAAGGTCTGCCAAGCAAGTAGCAAAGCAAGTTCCGCTTCAGAAAGATTTGAACTCAATTACCTCTTAGCAAAGCAAGTCAGAAGAAATCCAACTTCTGTTTGTGATCATGAGTCCACAGTTGTCTCTTCTGTCTCATGTATCTAAAACTCTGCTAAGGGAACATGACTAACACTGCTGTCAGCCTCTGCCTCATGCCTGAAACCACAACACAGAGACGAAGACATTCAGTCTATGACAGTGTGGCCTGGAGAAGTCTGTGCAGAAGGCATTTGCAAATTCCTTAGGAAACAGGTGAATTACTAGGTCTTTTTGTCTAGAAGGGTCTCTTTGAGACCACGGCTGGGGCCTTCCTCAGCATAAAGGGCAATGAGCAGGGGCTGCTCAGGCATTTGACACGTAACCAGTGATTGAAATCCCTAAACAGCATTAGAGCCCAGGGTGGGTACTGAGGAGGTGCACCTATGCTTGTTTAATGTCTCAGCTACAAAATAATTTTGTTCTTTTACAGAAAAAATAAATGTAAATTATGTAGCTCGCTAGACCAGCTTCTCAAGGATGGGTTATGACAAACAGCACCATATATCAGAATATTTAAATGAGATTCTCTTTGAATCTAGAAGTATTAGTTTAGTTATCTTCATATTATGCATTAACCTGCAATTAAGAGTATAGAAGCAGAAAAGATTAAGTTTTCAGTCAGTTAATACAGCTTCTAAGTAGTTTAATTCTGTAGGATGATACACCCAATGGGTTCTGTATCTCCCTCAATAAAAATGGTTTAAAAATGAGATAGAATTTGTTCAGCCTTTTCCATTATCAGCCTATCTTTGGTGATTTCAAATCTTCTGACCCTTGGAAATGCATTAAGGGAAAGCCTTGAATCAGTAGTGCAGCCAGGACTCAAAAAGGGGAAAAGACTATCTTCTACAGAGGAGGATGAAGCTTGGTCACTTCATGGAAGGGATAGCATGGTCTGGTTTTCTGTGAGGACTTCACTTTTTTCAATCCTATCTTTCTATTTGTTAGTACAACTGAAAGATAAGATAAAGAAAATCATAAAGGGATTGTCACGGGTCTGATTTGTAATAAATAGATGAAATAGTTTCAGATAGTGTCAGATACATCACAATACACCTGCTTCATGATAAGAAACAATAGCTGCACTTGTTAAATTACCTTAGTTACAAAATGTACTGACTTTCCCTTAAATTTTGGAAGAATCTGAGTTTTGTGAATATACTTACTCTGAAAATAGTAGTAATCTTCAGAGTTAAGCATTATTCTTGTATTTATTCAAAGCAGGATTTTCTTATGTGGATATCTACATATCAAAAGCTGCAGTTTATGTTAAATCTCTAGATTACAGGCTTGTTTTCTGTCTGAGCTTTTGGTCCTGATAATAATACCGAGTTTAAGTTATGGGTAATTTTAAGTTATGATGTATATCTGGAATTGCGTTTGTATCTACTCCTAATCATTCTGATAAATCATTAGAAGATGAGTATGGAAAACAGTCTTATTAAAAAAAAAGTTGTAACATTGATATTTCTTGTACATATTAAAGTTCGCTCATCTAAAGATGGAGTTCAGGATCTCTTTATGAGAGAGTGTAAATATGACAGAGTGAAATAGCATTTGACAAGAGTTAGCTCACAACTCAAAGTCATCATCACCACTATCTATGCACATTGCATAGACATTCTGCACAGTCCTGTTTCCATAGCAATGAATCCAATATAGCATTCACCTTTCCTTAAGGATGCTGCTTTTTTTTTTTTTTTTCATTTTCAATAATAACATAGGCTTGTTTGATATGAAAATAACATGAATATTCATGTTTTGCAACACATGACCTAATTAAGGTCAACTTGTGTCAGAAATAGTAATGAATCTTTGGATGGATTACCATTTCTATACTCGGTAATGACTTTTCATTCCTATTAATGAGTTTTTATTTATAGGTTCTTCTTTTATCTGGTGACCTTGATCTTCCAAAGAGATCCACCAGGGTGGATCCTTTCAAAGGGATGGAAACTATACTGTTTATTTGGACAAAAGGGCTTATGTAGAGTATTCTAAAGTGGAATACTAAAGCTTGAGCCTTGTCTCTTTTGATGTTCTTTCTGTTCTCTAGAAATTAGGGAATATACCATTAACATTGCTCAGTTCTGTAACTGACCAACCATTAATTTAGTATTTATGCATTGTTTTCATACCTAGAAAATTATAGAAGAATTATGAAGGACTTTCTGACATTGGCCTCACAGAGTCCTGATTTTTAGTTTGACATAATTAAAAAATAACCCATTAGATTAGAAAGTATTGCTTTGAATTCACTCCGTAGTAATATGTCATCAGCCAGCCATCACTAACCTTGAACTTCCATGTGTAGGTTGATAGCTTTTTTAGCACTCCATTATTTTCAGTTTCTCCACATCAATTGCATCATATTCACCAAGTATCAGTGTAGTTTGTTCCACATAAAAATCTGTCAGTTCAAAGTATTGAATTTTCAGTCACTTTTCTTTTAAGCATTCTGTGCTGTGTTCTGTTCAGTGTCAGTGTCTTTAGTTCTGATTTTTCAATTTTGTCCCTCTCCTTTTCCTTGACTTGTTAGTCTGATCCAACCTCTTCTACCTCATCTGATGATTATCAATATGTTATGGAAGCTAAACTACAAGAAATGATCTCCATACGTAGGAAGGTAGTCCTACTGGACTTTACTTTCTATTGCTAAATAGAAACCATCTGATTTGTTTTCATTTTCTTTAACTTATTTTATTTTATTTTTATTGATAATCAACCATTGTGCAGTTCAGTGCTTCAGGAGCTTACAATTTTACGATGGCAGGTTTGTGTTCAAACCATGCACAGTCTGCATGTTACATTTGGCTGATTTCATTGCTCATAAATAACTCCAATGTTTTGCTGATGCTTGGATGTAACAGGCCTTTGTAGCTGACACATTTCAAGCAATGCTGTTCAGCTGCCTGTTTAAATAAAGTTTCTTTTTGGAAAACTAATTTTGCAGTTAGTAGTAGCTTGCTTTATGTTTTGTTTAAACTTTACTGACTGAAAAACTTACGAAGCCACTTAAGTTAAAGAAAAAGAGTTTTTTATGTTTTTTACAGGCAGAAGAAAGACATGGAAATATTGAGGAACGTATGAGACACTTAGAAGCTCAACTTGAAGAGAAGAATCAGGAACTTCAAAGAGTATGTGCATTGCAGACAATTTCTGTGCACTTTTCTTGGTTTAATTTGTCAATATAGCACTACATTAAGCACTTCAGCACACAAACCTATTTACTGATTTATTTCTAGCAGCATCTTCCCACTTTATTTAACCATCTTAATACACTAGTTTACATCTAGTCACAGCAAAGTATTCTGCTGATAGAAAAGTTAATGTGCATTAATCAGTAACTGTAATTACATTTCTTTTTTAATTTCTTTATATGTCTACAGTTACCATACTTTTTTAAATTATTTTTTAATGATACAACTCTGTAATGGTTAATTACTAATCTGTCTCTTCTGTTCTACATTAAAGGCAAGGCAAAGAGAAAAAATGAATGAGGAGCACAACAAAAGATTATCAGATACCGTAGACAGACTTTTGACAGAATCCAATGAGCGTTTGCAGCTGCACTTAAAAGAAAGAATGGCAGCACTTGAGGAAAAGGTACAGTGCAAAGAGCAGTAGAAATTTCAGCTTAATAAAGTTTCTCCTGTATGAAGTACATTCTGCTTTTATTAGGACGGAGGCATGATGCTCATTTTTGTATTACCAAATATTACCACAAATATGGTCTAACTTACACATTCGAGAATTAATTTAAGAGTATGCTCAAATGTTTTTCCAGAACTCCTGAAAATTGGATATGCTGAATATTATGAATCCCTGTTTTACCAGTGGAGAGTCTGGAGAAGAGCTGGTAAATGACCAGTGCAAAATATGGTATGAGGCAGTGAGAGAAACTGGATGAGACCGTGGAATGAACATGTTTCAGATACACTGTCATTCCTGTATTTTAACCTGCTGATTTTACCTCACTTCCTGTGGGAAGAGTAAAACGCTGTCACCACAGGAGACAGAGGATCCATCCTCAGAGGGGGAATGTTATTTGCAGGTTTTCTGTGATGTGAGACATTGAGCCTGCAAAAATTCAGCTCCCTTGACCTTTATATTTGCCCTCCTTGATTTCTGCCTCTTCTAATTAATTATTCTTCAGTTTGATCTGAGGGGCATCTTTCAGTAGGATATTTCAGAGTATCTCAAGAGGAGGTACTTCAGGTTTATATTGTTGAACAAAATATACAAAGCGAGAAATAGGCCTGCCAGAAGAGGAACCTGGGAGAATAGTTGTGTTAAGAGTGTGACAGCTACTCAGTTCAAGGAAGATACAAAGTTTTTGCTGTTCTTGAAAAAAAACATGATCTTTGAATTATAAATAATTAATAATAAAAAAATAATTTAATAATTATTTTTGAATTCTTTCCAGAGTTTGAAATATATACTCAAACTGAGACATTAAGGGATTTTAATTTTAAAGTCCAGTAAACATGAATTTTGCTTATTTTGCTACTTTATACATGGAGGATACCCTTGTATGGTGATATCTGATATTTAACGCAGCTCTAATTTCTTTCTCTTTTTTGTTTTTTTTTTTTTTTGTTTTTTGGTTTTTGTTTTTTGTTTTGTTTTTTTGTTGTTGTTTCTTTGTTTTCTGGTTTTGGTTTTTTTTGGGGGTGGTGTTGTTTCTTTTTGTTTTGTTTTATTCTTTTTTATTTTTAGAATGTTTTGATTCAAGAATCTGAAAGTTTCCGAAAAAATCTGGAAGAGTCTTTACATGACAAGGTACTATAAAATTCTGTGATTTTATCTTTTTAATCATAAGTTATGTATTATTTATTCTTTGGATATAGGTATATAGTATGTTAACTGGCCAGCTAGCATGTAAAATCTTCCTGACATCAGTAATTCCTTTAATCACTCAAATCCCCTAACTAGCCTTTGAGGCTCTCTAACAGTTGTTCTGACCTAAGTTCATGGTTGAGATTCTAGCCTCAGGAAGTCAATATGAAAATTTATATTGATTTCGCTGGCTCTGAATTTTTGTTCTATCAGTTTTAATTCTAAAAATGTCTTGGTTAATGGAGATATATGCATAACTGGCTATGCTTTCATGGTGAAGAATGTAATTGCTTGATTTGATGCAATTGTGAACAGATGCAGTGGTGTTATACTAAAAATAGCTGAAAGGGGCTATGTTAATTTCGATACTAATTAACCCCTCATACTGTTTGGTGAATCAGTCAATTTAATTATAAATATTTGTTCCAATCCCAAACGTTAGGATTTTGTTTTGAAGTTATACTTGCCTTGAGCACAGTTGGATACACAAATGTGTCTGCATTCCGATTCACAGAAGTGGTTTTGCCATGTCTTAAATTCATTTAAAAGTTATTGTGTAGAATTTAATAAACATAGCTCCATTTGACACTAATATAATTGCATCATATGACATCCAAAATCAAGATCTTTGAGAAAAATAACAAAAGTAGTATCTGTTCAAATTTTTATTTTCATTTACATTCAGATAACTGTAGAAAGGCAGCAAGATTAAATTCCCAAAATGGAGCTTGTAGTGTATTGTAATTGTATTTTAGATAAATAAAATTTATGTACTGTGTTGCCACAGTTATAAGATGATTCAGCTGTCACAAAATCAGGGTCATACTTCACCAAGTTAGATAACAAAAGGACGTTTCTAAAGCTGTGTCAGTTGAAACAAAAGTTGCTGTCATTTTACTACCAGAGAACCTAAATCTGTATTCTGAATACCGGTTTTGTCTGTTTAAATAAAGTATTTTTCCAATCTTATCTCCAACATAATATTGTTTTAATAGTGTTATAGTGGAAGTAAATACAGTGGATAATTCTTTTTCAGTCTGTATTCTTGATTTGAATGTACGTATCATATCTTGACAAAAATGGAAAGTTTGGTATAAAAACCCTACATTTCTATCAAAAGATATTTTGGAAAGATATTTTCATTTATTATATTTATTGATTCTTGCTTAAGGGTGGGAAGTGAATTACATAGAAAACCTCCACTACCACTTTGTGCAACTGGAAATTAATCCTGTACACAAAACTGCATACATTTAACTCCTGAGTTTCTAGCTCCCACCTTGAATGGTTTATTTGTTCTACTTTGATGAAGAAACTGATAAAGCCATTTCAGATAGATAGACATGACTGCTGATATCAATAATCTCTAAATAACTAGCAGTTGATACAATTAGAGTGACCACAAAGTCATCTCAGTAATTTTATTCACTCAAGAATTACTGCAAAAAAACTGCAATAAGAATTACTGAATATGTTATTACTTAAGTACAGATCCTTTTCCTTCCTAGCATTTTGGAATTCTGAATATTTTAAACTCTAGTAGCAGCAGTGTAAAGTCTTCATCTCTCATGTTCTCTCTTAATTTCTTTAAAAATTCTTTTCTTTTAGAGATTTTTTAATTTTATTTAGAGATGATAGTTATTTGTACAAATTGGGAACACTGCTTAATGGCTGCTGCCAATAGTGTTTTTGTTAGCTGGTTACAAAAGTCCTATCTCTGTGGCACAGTCATTTTTTGCCAGCAGCACCTCATACTGGAGTTTCATATACTCCCAAGAGCTCTAAAGCTGCAGTTTAACAAGTCACCTAAAATGTGGTTGTCTCTAAGTCTGTACTGGTATCTGTAAATAAAAAGGCCAGGATGCGCTCTTGATCTCTGAAGGGCAAATGGTGTGTTGCATGCTGAACTATACCTGACAAGGAGAGTGCAATTAGTGCACAAATCGGTGCTGGTTCTTCTTTTTCTCACCTTAGCTGTATAAGAAGAAGAAAAAACAAAACATATGTTTCAGCGACAAACCTGTCCTGCCATCACTTGCAGGTGGTGGAAAAACAGTAGTGCTATACAACCTCCTTTAGATGCATATGTCTTATTAGCAATAATGAGACTTGAATGAGTTCACTGCCCATTCTTATTACAGTCAGTGCTATGTTCAGTGTATCTATCTTATCTTCTTTAGCTTTATGAGAACAGTATCTCATAATGTAAATGCATTTTGTATTACAAGTAAGTGTATATTACTACTCTCGTTTCCAGGAAAGACTTGCTGAAGAAATTGAGAAACTGAGATCTGAACTGGATCAAATGAAATTGAGGGCTGGTTCTTTAATTGAACCCACCCTGTCAAGGTAATACTTAATGACAAAAGTTTCCTCAAAAGTTCCAACTTTGAGTTGAAACAGAACATAAATAGAAGAGTCAAGTCTTTATGACAGGGATGTGCTCAGACCACGTGTAAAACAGTCATGTATTTCTTTAGAAATATAAAATCTGTGCAATGATTATTACTGTTGCTTTTTACTTTTTTCATAGGTAAACAGGGCCTTATAGCAGTGAGTATACACTGAAATATTATTAAAATTAAGGAAAGTCTTTCAAATTATGGATTTTTTTCAAACTTATATCTAAATACCTTTTTTTTTTCCTCAGCAGACCTTAAAGTTGAAATAATCATCTTTAATGCTGAAACCGATCAGCATATTTATGAACTTATTTATTTGTTCTATCAGTTATATCTTCAGCTGAGGATGAAGGCAGTATTCAGTGAGATCTGAAAATAACAGGACAGTAACCATTATGCCTCTTTTCAGTATGAAAGCAATATGGAGACAATAATGAGACAGACACCATAAAAATAGCTACTAACAGCTGAAATTAATTTATAATTCTAGGAAGTTCTTGTCTAGAAGTATCCTTCAAAATAAAATTGTTACTTTACGTATAATTGTGTGCCATGTCCGGTTTTCCTAACAAAAACTGACTTTTAAATCCTGGCAGCAAAAGCTCATGGACCAAGTCTAAATTCAGAGCACTGTAATCTTCTAAAGTTATTCTTGTTGGATGTTTTGCTTGCATCAGGTATTGTCTGCTCATTGTTTCCTCAGGCATCTTGCTTGGTATCTAGACATGGTTTCTCCCTCAACCTTTTACTATCTTTGGAATAGTATTTTTCTGTACATGGAGAAGTGTAAATCCATGAAATTCAGAATGTGATGCTTATAACTGTTGTAATATTTATTCCTTTGGGAGTGTAAGTGTGACTACACTCACACACAACACTTTCTTAAGAGTGCTTGTGAGGACACAGACTATTGAACTGCTGCAACAAACAGCTGAGATGTTTTGGAGCAGCTGTTCTTGGTGATCAGCAGCCTTTCTTGTTGGGTAGATGAGTATCATTAACCTGTGCCCTGTAAATTGGACTCTGATTAGCCCTTGTCAAAAGGCTGTTTGAATTTGATAAACTGCATAAATGTCTTGAGAATTCAGCAGGTTTGCCTAAAACAGTATGTTTCTCCTGTGACCTCACCTTGCAAAGCTACCAGCCCTCTCAGGAGTAGGGAGGTGCCAGCATTAAATACTAATTGTTTTCAGCCATATTCAGCTCTGTATTTGCAGGAATTTATTCATTCAGCAGAGTAATGAAGCTGGCCAGCTGTTAAATATCTGCTGTCAGACACCGGAACCTGGGTTGTGTCTGTTTTCCTGCCAACTTGCTGCACAAGTGCACAGGTGTGACCAGCAGGTCGAAGGAAGTGATCCTGCCCTCTACTCTGCTCTTGGGAGACCTCACTTGGGGTACTATGTACAGTTCTGGTCTCCTCAATACGAGAAGGACATGGAGCTGCTGGAGGAAGTCCAGAGGAGGGCCATGAGGATGAGAGGCTTGTGAGACTGTGTGGAGACCTCATGGCAGCCTTCCAGTATCTGAAGGGGTCCTATAGGGATGATGGGGAGGGACTCTTCATCAGGGGCTGTAGTGGCAGGACAAAGGGTAAGGGGTTAAAACGTAAACAGGGAAAATTCAGGTTAGATATAAGAAAGAAGTTATTTACTGTTAGGGTGGAGAGGCCCTGGAATGGGTTGCCCAAGGAAGTTGTGAATGCTCCATCCTTGGCAGTGTTCAAAGGCCAGGTTAGACAGACTCTTGGGTGATGTGGTCTACCTTTATGGCAGTGACTTTTTATTTTCTGTGTACAGTATTTACTGTAATAGAACTTTTCTCTGATAACTAATAATACTTGGCACTTCACAGAATCATAGAATGATTTGGGTTGGAAAGGACCTTAAGATCATGTAGTTCCAACCCCCCTGCCATGGGCAGGAGCACCTTCCAATATACCAGTTTGCTCAAAGCCGCATCCAGCCTGGCCTTGAACACTGCCACAACTTCTCCAGGCAACCTCATCACCCTCATAGTGAGGAATTTGTGCCTAATGTCTAATCTGAATGTCCCCTCTGTCCTGTCACTACATGCCCCTGCAAAAAGTCCCTCTTCAGACCCCTTTAGGTATTGAAAGTGTTATAGATATTCTCACTCATGAACATGTAACACATGGAACCTCAGGCATATTCATTCAGGAAAGTAATGGAAGGAAAATATATAGTATTGTACATTCAACAGCTGGTTCTAGTAATTATCCTGTAATCTGTTTGTTTATTCATGCTAAAGTTTTGGACAATAAGTTTTATTGTGCAAGCTAATTTTAAAAAAACACAAGTTTTATTTGTTTAGTTTCTTCCTTAGTTTTCTCATAGTAAGTTTTCACTTTAACGTTCTTTCTTGTGATGTGGTTTTACCATTTATTATTTGATACATAATAGTTTGTTTGTTTACAAAAACAAATCTGTGTTCGTAGATTGAAGGTCATTGAATTGTTGTTGCTATTACTATTACTTTCTCAGTCTACTGATGTGGTTTCCTTATAGGCCTCACCTTGACTCATCAGCAGAGCTGAGGTACTCTGTGGGCTCACTGGTTGATAGCCAGTCTGACTATCGGTCAACAAAAGTGATAAGGCGACCTAGAAGAGGCCGGATGGGAGTTCGCAGAGATGAACCTAAGGTTAATCCCCAATTTGTTCTCATATACTGGCTGATAGGAGAATGTATTTTAGGCTGTTAAGCTTATAGTTTGTGTTTTTCCAGAAAACAACAAAAGCCAACAACCCACCAAACAAGAAAACCCAAGCCAAATAGCAGGGTTTTTTTCTACACATGCTCAGACATGAGTACTGTACTAAAATTAAGGCAGGAAAGGTTGAAGTTCAGACATCAAAGTTAAAGCACACTTGACTATCTGTCTTTTCTGGGCATCTTTTTGTGTAAATTTTCCTGATAGTGATTTTATACCCTATTAGAAATTATGTGAAAATACTTCACATCATCTATGGTAATACTGCAAGTATTAATGGAGAATTAATCATTGAATAAGTATTCTTAAATGTTAGTTGTTTTCCTTTCCCATTTTATAGAAGTTCTTATTTGCAGATCTTTTACATGGAATAAGCCATGTTCCTATTCCATATAAGCCATAAGCCATATCCTTATTTCCACTCAGGTAAAATCACTTGGAGATCACGAGTGGAATAGAAGCCAGCAGATTGGTGTTTTGAGCAGTCATCCATTTGAAAGTGACACTGAAATGTCTGACATCGATGATGATGATAGAGAAACACTTTTCAGCTCCATGGACCTTTTGTCACCAAGCGGCCATTCTGATGCTCAGACTCTGGCCATGATGCTTCAGGAGCAGCTAGATGCAATTAATAAAGAAATCAGGTATGTAGCCTGAACCAGTTGTGATGTACTTATGATTACAGCTTCAAGCTTTCTTTAGTGCATGAGTTAAGGTATCATTCATAACAATTAGAACACCTCTTGTACCTTTAAATGTTTGATAGTGTACCTGCTTTTCATAGGAGAGTAATGATTATGTGACGATAGCAATGACATCCTCATTCCCTAAACATAGAAATTTCTTTCAAAAAATGTTCCAAGTGAAGAACTGCTGACCAACTAAGGAGAAATATACTAGAGAAGGCTAACACATGGCAGATGTGACAGATCGCTGCTCATAGGCCTCTTTTCAAGGTCTTTTTCACCTTTCTGCATGACTCCACTTAGTCAGTAATGACCTCCTATCAGATGTATTTTATTTCAGTTTTCTTCATGCTTTCTTCTGGTAATTATTCTTATGCTACATCTAATATAAACAACATTTTCTAAGACGTGGTTTTGATTTTCTATGGAGGCATTGAATGTGAATTTTCATGCTCCAAGTTGTGTTACAGTGCTTGAAAATAGGTGGTGAATTGAATGTATCTTAATTATTTGTTTGAAAATGTAATGGAATGATAGAGATTCCAGTGGCATACTTTAATTGATTTTTATAAATGAAACCATATTTTAGGCTTACAGCATTCCTACATGTAACTGTAGGGTAACTTAAAAAAACCCAACATGGTGTACGAAAAAAAATCCTCTCATTAGTGGCTTTCTCTAGAAGGAGGTGAAGGAGATGTTACTAATTGTATTAGTGGCTTTCTCTATGAGGGTGATAGATGCACCACCCGTGGAGACATTCAAGGCCAGGTTGAATGAGGTTCTGGGTAACCTGGTCTAGTTGAAGATGACCCTGCTCATTGCAGGGACTAGTTGATGTTTGAAAGTCCCTTCCAACCCAAACCATTCTCTGCTTTTATAGACAGAAAGACTGGTTAGAAATTCAGTCAGAACCAGACTACCTTTGCCAGCCCTCAGTCTTTGAGCAAGATAACTTTAAAGGGAGAACTGTACTGGAATATATTGAATTTGAATAACTTTTCTGTTCCAATCCTTTATACTTTTTCCTCCTCTTTACAAAAAAAAAAAAAAAAAAAAAAAAAAAAAAAAGACTCCTTCTAACCTGGGTTGATGGACAAAGGACTTATAAAGAAATGCTTGATTTTAAACACATTTTTTCATTCTAGGTGAAATCACAATTAAAAAACAAAACTAAAAACCCAGTGGAAGCATCCTATTGAGGCCATGTTTAAGAAGCTTTTATTTTTTGCTAAGAGAGCTGTTTTAATGAAATTCACTTAAAACCTCAGTGCTTTAGAAGCAGTTATTTTTTCATCAATTCATAGGGACGAAACAGACAATTTGTTTTACATGTTCTCTTGTTTTATTAATTTGGATTATTTTAGCAATTCCCTTCTTAAAGACCCAGTTTCATTGGATTTGAAGTTTGTGTTTGTGATTTAGCAACAGAAAATCAGATGAAGCCAACTTAAGACTGGAATTATTTTCTTGTAGTAAATCGGGTTGTTAACTCCCCCTCCCCTATATGATCTATAATTTTTCATTCTGGTGATTAAAAAAATACCCTTTCCAATATTATTTTGGTGTTGATCTATGATATTTGTCTTTATTTTCTTTTACTTTCAAATCTCATTTGAAAGAATGTTTATTAGTTTTTCTTTTGGGGTATCAGAGACAAATACAACATTTTCTTTTGTCAAATAAGGTTAATCCAAGAAGAGAAAGAGTCAACAGAACTGCGTGCAGAAGAGATAGAGAACAGAGTGGCCAGTGTAAGTCTGGAAGGCTTAAATCTGGCCAGAGTCCACCAAGGTACCTCCATTACTGGGTCAGTGACAGCATCGTCACTTGCAAGCTCATCTCCTCCCAGTGGACACTCAACTCCTAAGCTCACTCCTCGCAGTCCAGCCAGGGAGATGGATAGAATGGGAGTTATGACGCTGGTAAGAAACTTTGTGATAACAATTTTAGGTGTGATATTTCTGGTATTAAATGCTTAATTTTTCACTGTATGAATGGCTTATCTCTCCAATTCTTTATTCACCTCTTTGATGTACATATAGATAGCAAATTCGCTAGGATATGGACATTTGGGTGTTTGGGGGTTTTGTATTGTGTTTTTGAGCACTGCATGATTCACCAGGGGCATAATGGTCTGAGGACCAAGGGCTTCCAGCACACAGGCTGTGGAATTAATAAGAAACAGAACTTATTACTGGAATTACTGTAATCAATTTATATGTAAAAATGTTTGCTAATGAAAAGCTGTGAAGTGATACAGTTATTACACAGTAGTCTGTGGGACTACGCCAAGTTTAAACCTCCAGGAAATGTCTAGAAGACATTAAAACCTTCTACTACTTCATACATATAATCATTTGGATCTACTTCTATATTTGGTATACTCATATACTTGCAACATTTTTTATGTATTCTTCATCATGGTATATCAAATACTTGAAATAAGTGGGGTTTTTTTTTCCAATAGTTGATTTCACTGATATATTTTTAATAATACAAGCAGCACACAAATGGATACCAAGCCATCAAATTGCCATGCAAAGCATTTTTAAAATACTGTGCCTTTGAGGACATGTTCTGAAATACCTGTTTTGATTTGAAAAAAAAAAAAAAATTACTTTTTGTCTTAGACAAAAAGTAACAGCGTAACAGTCAAGAAAATGAAGGTAATATGCATTGACATATTCAAGACGTAAACCTCTGATAAGAATGCAGATGCAGGATTCAGCATTCAGAGCGGTCTACAAACTATTTTTGAGCCTGAGTGAATTCATCCTTTTAAGCACTAGGATTGAATCAGAGCAGCTGCCTCTGCTGATCTCTATGTGCAGGGAGGAGAATAAGATACATGTAATCCTATTTTTTATTTGCTGTTTCTCTGATAATCGTGGTGTCTCCAGTGTCCCGTTGTGGTCCATTCCTGGGGAGCAACAGCAATAGTTCCCTTTGGAGCCCCTCAGCAGAGGGGAAATGAGCCTCAATCTCAATCACAAGGCAGAAATTAACTCTCCTAGCCAAGAAGGCTGCTAAGAAGAACTGGGAGTGAAGTCTGGCTACAGATAAATGCAATGGTTAAACTGACCTTCCAGCAGACACCTGCACTGCCTGGTTGCCTTGATTTGGACACAGTAGCTTTGGGTCAGTAGGTTCATCAGATTCAAATATGAAATGACAGCATAGCCTCTGTTCTTCAGGCTGCCATGGACTCACTGGTATCCAGCTCTAGCTGTGCTAAAGCTCAAATGGGTATGTCTGTATGGCATAAGTTGCAGTTGAGTTCTGGATATACCATAAGCTGTAAAAGCAGCACCTGACTGGGTGTTCAGCAGCACAGCCCACAGCCTTGCTCACCATCATCAACCAGTTCAGGACACTTTTGCCCAGCATTGTTTCAGCAGGAGCTCAGTGTTGAGTATCTCCTCCTTACTGGCTGGTGACAGGTGCTGACTGGCTGTTAGACATCTTCTAAGTGTAAACTTTGTGTTGGGAAACGTTTTGTAGAAGTTTGATCTCTAGAGCACAGATTGCCTAATAATCCTGTAGGAGTTGGCTGGAGAAGCAGTACTGCGTAAGTTTCCGCAGCCCAGGTAAATGCAGTAAATATATATCCTGCAAAGCATCTTCAGCTTTAAATGAATGAAACATCTAACAAAAATAAAAATGAAAAGGGGGTTGAACAAGACATATTCTAGCAGCCTTCTACTTCCAAATAATGCTTCAGTGCAGAAGATGCGTGAATTTGATTCCATTTACTGAAAACGGTAGTCACTTTGATATGGGATAGCTGGAGAGAAAGACCCCTTTTTCAGACATAGTATTTGTTGGTGGTACTTTTTTTTATACATGGTGAGACACCAATACATTTGTAATATTAGATAAAACTAAATCTCTGTTGGGGGTAGCAGAAAGACTTATACAAAAACTCAGAAAATAAAAAATGCTGTAATAAGCTTGCAATGTCCTGTTCTTGATAAGCTCATGAAAACGAAGGCAATCATAAATATAAATCAGAAAAATAACTGCTTTCCCAAATTGGCATATTTGTCAGGGTTTATGCTACGACAGCAAGCATATAATTGGTATATAATGTGGATGGTATTAATGAAACTTCTGCTTTCCACTTTTGAATGTGAGAAGAATGAATGTGTGGCATTTTGTTATGCTCAAATAAGATTTATTAATCATTCTTTTTTTGTTGTTGCTGCTTTTATTACCAACCTAAGCCAAGTGACCTAAGGAAACATCGGAGAAAGGTATGATACTAGAGGGTTTTTTTAAGTTTGGGAAAGCACATTTTTCATATTCCTCTGCTATTCAGATAACCTTGCCAGCCTCTGCATCCCCTCTGCTCCTTTTCATTCAATTCCTGAATATAATCATTTTAATCCTACCTAGAAAGGTTTGCAGGTGTCACAGCTAAGCCACAGAATCAAGGCTCACTAGTGATACCTCGGAGTAGTAGCCTCTAGAGCACAAACTTAAAGGAATGTAGTTTAAAACTAAAAACTAAAAGCTAAAAACTAAAACTAAAAATAAATAAAAAGTGTGGATGCAAAAGAATTACCTTCAAATGTATTTTGACCATTGTTCTTGCTGGAGGAACCAGAGTGAGATTACTTGAAGTTTTCTCAAGCAGTGTAAAGTTATTTACAGCATTGGCACTGATTATGGGATTTATCTTTGCATGAGAGGAGACAATATTAAAGGTAAATCATTATATGCTGTGATATCAAAAATTCATTTTTGTCCATGCTTATTTTCAAGCATTCTGACCATTCTGTTAACAAGCTATGGAGAGAGTGGTCCTATTTATGTTTTTTATTTACCTTCTCCCTTACATCCCTGAGAAACTTTGTTTACTCAAATAATCCTGTTTAATGAAGAGACATACTCATGTCTAAGGTTATTTTCATGTTTAGACCTTCAATGGATCAACCTGTTTGTCATAAAAGGAATTAATTTCTTCTTCAAATGTGATCTTTCTTTCAAATACATACTTCAATCTGCCATATTTAGACAATTGCTCTTTCCCAATAGCTTCTTTTAAAAATAAGAATCCTTACAATTTGCCAAAAAAAAAAAAAAAAAAAAAGCACCTGAAACTTGACAAATTACTGCAGCATATATTGAAACTTTCTTGAAAAGCTATTCTGCTGTCAATGGAGTCTCTCTTCCCCAGATTGCAGTAGTTGAAGAAGATGGGCGTGAAGATAAAGCCACAATCAAATGTGAAACTTCTCCTCCTCCAACACCCAGAACTATCAGAATGACTCATACCCTTCCTTCTTCATACCACAACGATGCCAGAAGGTAAGATATTTGTAATATGAATTAGTACTTCACAGTTTTACCTGGTGTTATTCTTTTCAGATTATGTTGTTGTTTAACTATTCCAAAATGACTGATTTCTTCCCGCTGCTTCTTGTCAATTGTTTCCCCTGCCATGAGAGAGAAAGCCTCGTCCTTTGTCTTTTGCATGACCCTAAGAATGTTTGTCAGTGCTATAATGCAGAACCATAGAATCACGGAACGGTTGGAGTTGGAGGGGTTCTCTGGAGAACATCTAGTCCAACCCCTCTTCTGCTGCCAAAGCAGTTTCACCTAAAGCAGATTGCACAGGATCATATCCAGGCCCTTTTGAATATCTTCAGAGAAGGAGACTCCACAACCTCTCTGGGCAGCCTGTTCAAGTCCTCTCTCACCCCAAAAGTAATGAATTTTTTCCTCACATTTAGATAGAATTTTCTGTGTTTCATTTAGTGCCCATTTCCCCTTATCCTGTTGCTGGGCACCACCAAAAAGAGTCTGGCCCATCCTCTTGACACCCACCATTAAGGTATTTGTATGAGTTGATATGATCCGCTCTCTTTAGCTGGGGAGCCCACATGCAGCCTCACCAGGGTTGAGTAGAGAGTAGAGAGGCAGGATAACTTCCCATGATCTGCTGGCCACACTCTTCCTAATGCACCCCAGGACATGGCTGGCCTTCTTTACCACAAGAACACATTGCTGGCTCATGGTCAACTTGTCCGTCAGAACTCCCAGGTCTTTCTCCACAGAGCTGTTTTCCAGCAGGTCAACCCCTAACCTGTACTGGTGCATGAGGTTATTCCTCCCTAGGTGAAGGACCCTACACTTGCCTTTGTTGAACTTCCTTTCTGCCCAGCTCCCTAGCCTATTCGGGTCTCACTGAATGGCAGCACAGACTCATGGTATATCAGCCACTCAACCCTGCTTCATATCATCAGCAAACCTGCTGACCCTACACTCTGTCCCTTCACCCAGGTCATTGATTAATAAGTTGAACAAGACTGGACCCAGTACTGACCCCCGGGGAGCACTGCTAGCTACAGGTCTCCAGCTAGACAGCGTTGCTGATGACTACACTCTGAACTCTGCCATTTAGCCAGTTCACAATCCACCTTACTGTTCCCTCATTTAACCCATACTTCCTGAGCTTACCTACTAGGATGTTATGGGAGACAGTATCAAAAGCCTTGCTGAAGTCAGGGTAGACAACATCCACTGCTCTCCCCTCACCTACCCCAGCCAGCCATTCAATCATGGAAGGTTATCAGATTGGTCAGGTGTGATTTCCTCTTGGTGAATCCATGTTGTCAACTCTTGATAACCTTCTTTTCTTCCACATGCTTAGGGATGACATCCAGGATGACCTGTTCCATCACCTTTCCAAGAATGGAGGTGACTGCCCTGTAGTTTTCTGGATCCTCCTTCTCACCCTCTTTGAAGACTAGAGTGACATTGGCTTTCCTTCAGTCCCTGGGAACCTCTCCTGCTCTCCATGACCTTCTGAAGATGATGGAGAGTGGCTTAGCAATAACACCTACCAGATCCCTCAGCACTCATGGGTGCATTGCATCAAGGCCCTTGAATTTGTGGTTGTCAGTTTTGCCTAAATGATCTCTAACCAGATCCTCCTTGACCAAGTGAGTCTCTTCCTTTCTCCAGACTTTCTCTCTTGCCTCCAGTGTCAGGGATTCCCAAAGGCTGGCCTTAACAATAAATCCTGAAGCAAAGCACACTTTCAGTAACTCCTGTCATCTCTGTATCATTTGTCATCAGGGCATCCATCTCATTTAGCAGGCCCACATTTTTTCTAGTCCTCCTTTTGCTACTGATGTATTTGAACAAGCCCTTGTTGTTGTCCTTGACATCCCTTCAGATTTAATTCCAAATGGACCTTAGCCTTCCTCATTGCATCCCCGTATACTCTGACAAAGTTCCACTATTCTTCCCAAGTAGTCTCTCCCTTTTTTCATGTTCTGTAAACTTCCTTCTTCTGTATGAGTTTTACCAGGAGCTCCTTGCTCATCCATGCAGGTCTCTTGCTCCCTTTCCTTGATTTCTTACTCGTAGAGATGCATCAATTTTGAGCTTGGAGGAAGTGTTGCTTGAGTATTAACCAGATCTCTTGGATCCCCCCTACCTTCCAGAGCCCTAACCTGTAGGACTGCACAAAATAGGTCCTTGAAGAGGCCAAAATTATCTCTCATGAAGTCCAGAGTGCTTATCATAATTCTGCTTATTGCCCTGCTCTTTTCACACAGGATCCTAAACTCCACCATCTCATGGTCACTTCAGCCAAGGCTGCCCCCAACCTTCACATCCCCAGCCAGTCCTTTTTAGCATGAGGTCCAACAACACACTTCTCCTCATTGGCTCCTCCACCACCTGTGTCAGAAAGTTATCACCAGTGCTTTTCAGGAACCTTCTGGACTATGTGTCTTTAGCGGCATTGTCTCTCCAGAAACTACCAGGTTGAAGTCCCCCATGAGAACCAGACCCTGTGATCATGAAGCTACTTCCAGCTGTTTTTAGAAGGACTCATTGACGACTTCTTCCTGTGTTTTTAGAAGGACTCATGGACGACTTCTTCCTGATCAAGTGGCCTGTAGTAAACACCCTCAACAGTATCACCTGTGTTAGCCTGTCCCTTAATTCTTACTCTTAAGTTTTCAACTGGTTCTTCATCTGCCCCTATGAAGACCTTAATACATTCCCATAAAGGGCAACTCCACCATCTTGACTTTCTGGCCTATCTTTCCTGAAAAATACATAGCCACCCATGACAGCATTATGGTCATGTGAGGTATCCCACCATATCTCTGTAATTGCAATGATATCATGGCCCTGCAAGTGCACACATCTCTCTGATTCTTCCTGTTTACTCCTCATGCTGAATGCGTTGGTGTACAGGCATTTCAGAGAGGTAATTGAGCATGTGGGTTTCCCAGGAGAGATGCAAAAGGATCCATCCACCTTAGCCATACATACCCTTGAGGTGGTTGGCCTTCTGGTTTTCATCTTGGGAGGCAGCTGAAGAGCATTTGTTGCTGCTCTGGTTGGTCTGGCATATTCCCCAGTTGGATGCAATAGTGTGACTATTGCCACTCTGGACCCTGCCCATATATGCTGGATATTTCTTTTTGAGGTACAGTGTCAATCGTTACTAGAAGGAGTGAAACTGCAGATCCTAGAAAGACAAGCTGCAGTCTGATTCCTGTGTTTTTCATCAATTTTTCTTAGCAAATTGAAAATAATTATTTACTTTCAGCCTTTTTTTTCAAGTATGACCCATTCAGACTGATGGACAAAATGTGATCTTGTATTGCCCTACATGTTGCTAAATTGTTTAAAGATGATGCAATTGTTTCACTTGTTGGGAGATCATTGCTGAAGTATAACCTATTTGTTTGCAGAGCTGCTCAGAAGAAAGTAAAATCTTACCTGCAAATATTGCCATGCTATCTATTCCATTTCTTTATTATCATTTTGTAGTAGCTTGCCTGCTTCATTGGAGCAAGAAAGCATTGGTCTTGGCAGTGTCAATAGCAGCCAGGACTCCCTGCACAAAGCTCCCAAGAAGAAAGGAATCAAGTCTTCGATAGGACGCTTGTTCGGTAAAAAAGAGAAGGCTCGTCTTGGACAGCTCAGTAAGGCATTAGTGGTAACAAGCCAACATCACCATTTCACAGTCATTTTTCTATTTTTAATTTTGCTGCTTTTCAGTTTCCAATTTGCTTATTTTTCTGTTTTGTCTGGCAGAACTTTTCCATTAAACTTCATTGCTATCAGTTGTATTTGTCATGAGTTTGCTATAACGTAAATGAAAAGAGACTCCTGGCACAAATTACTTGAGTCATCCTCTTCACTGAACCTACTGCTTCAATAGTCTCTTGAATTAGGGTAGAAGTGCTAGCAGTGTATTCTCAAATAGCCAAATAATGAGGAGGTCAGAAAGGAGTAAGTAATAAACTGCTAAAAGCAGTGTAGCTATGTGATGTGGAAGGTCCTTGCAAGTAAGTGTGGTTGTTTTTCAGATTTCATTGTGTTGATAGATGTCTGCTAGTGCCTATCACTGAATGTCCTCACCATACTCTTCCAATTAGCTATGCTGCTCACAGCAGTGCTTTGTTTTCTTTCTAATACTTATCTCCTTTTCCCTTTCTAAGAAGAACCTAGTCTAATTCATTCCTGGTAAAAATTTTCCTCTGTGATTTTCCACAGGAAAATACACACTACATGCAAAATTTAAAAAAAAAAAAAAAAAAAGTCATAGCATAGCTTTATTTAATTACCTTAGGTAACATAAGCAATAGAAGGTGAAATGACTGTCTTTAGTAAAGGCTTATAGTCTGCATGCCCAGATAGGCAAATACATCCTTAGCTGCAGTCTGTATTGCTAGGCTATCTGATCTAGCTAGGTTAAGATTAGCCTGCATACACATGCCAACAAACCATCAAACTGGAATAGATGTGTCAATAAAATAGAGATATTAGCTATTTCTTAGTTAGAAAGATGTCACATGATGTGAATTTGTGAGGCACTACATTTTTACTGCCATGGTGACCAAATAACATCTGTAAAAGAATTTTAAGGGTTTACAGTGTCTAAACCAAAAATTAAAAAAATAAATTCATATTAAAACATGTCCTTATCACAACTAACAAACCCATCACTAAAATCATACAGAATAAAATAAGGTAACATTCAGGTCAGAGTGTCAAAAACTCAAATAACAGCATTCTCCATTTATACTCCAACTTTTCTCTCACTGAACTTTGTGTTCTTGGAAAAAAATTCTAATCACAATTTAAATTGTTTTTTCCCCCACTTTAAGAAGAATAAAAATTATTTATTCAGTCTTTTTAATAGTGCAATGTATTTCAGAATCTACTAAATGAGCCTTTCAAGTACACCTGTATGTCACCGTCTGCGCTGATGGAGAACTTTATAACTTCAGAGTGCATTATTATTTCACATTTATATTCCATAAAACCAATTTTATTCATACAGGTAGATTAAGCATAATAATCTATGATGTCACAGTAATTCAGTAACACAGAGGATAAAGGTGTAACAAAATGTTATTCTTCCCTGCAGTTCCTTGCAGTGTAGAACAAAAATAAAATAGCAGGAACAATGTAATCTGCAAAAGACTAATTTCTTAACAATGCCCAGCGTGTGTAATAAGACATATGTATAATTGGATAAAGTTTATTTGTAAGTCTCAACACTAGCTCATGAAATCACAGAATGATACTAGTGAAGATTTGCTATTAAATGAAACAGCAAAGATTTCAGTATAATTCACATTTTAATTAAGCAAACTAGGTTTACAGGAGTGTATAAAAATAACAGTAGGAATATTAACTGCCCAAAAAGTAGATGCAAAATATTTTTAGAAATTGAAAAGACATTGAGTAGCTAAATTATAGTTTTTCTCATCTTAATTCTGAAGATATCAAAAGAAAACCAAATATTGACTGGCAATTTTCGTTCAATGGCTGTACATTAAAGACCAAACAAGATTTAAAAAATATCAATCATGGTAGTACTTGAATCAATTCTATGATGGGTAGGCTATCTGTGCAGCTGTGTAATTAATATTTCTATTTATAGTAAGTTACTGTACCACAGAAATCAAGTAAGCCCTATCATTACTGCACTGCAATATATTTGTATGTTTTTTACAACTTATTATACAACATAAATAAAAGAATCTTATTTAATTCCATGCTTAAATTAAACATTCTAATTTGATATGGATACATACTACTTATTTTTAATATGGAAAATATCTTTTCTTCAATAGCTTATCAAATATTAAAGAGGTAATAAATGTGATTTTGAGCTACAGAAACATTAATTTGTTTTCTTATATATGCATATTTGCACATGCACATAATCATGCTTAAAGAGCACTTTAAAAGTTCATGTCAATGCAGAGGATATTAGGGATCCCAGTGATATTATATAGTGTAAGTACACATCATGTTTCCATAACTAATTCTATAATATCTCTAAAAATCACATGTAATATATACTTATATTTAAGAAGCAATACTGTAAACTCCAAAGTTTTATAACAAACTTCAACAGAGCCAAATAATCACCCAAAAGGTCTCCTTGCTCTGCATTCCCTGCAGAGCTCTGAAATTATTAGTTTTCTACTGCTAAACTTGCCAAAGTTTCATTTATTTGTAATTTGCTAGTTTTACAACCTCTGTCAAACGGTTTGTGTTCAAAGGTAAATTCATGCCTTAGGAGATCTTTCTCAGAATCAGGAGCCAAGATTTCTAGATTCTTCAAGATTTCTTTAATTATGGGAAGAGAGAAAAGGAATGTCACAGGGACCATGGGTGTCTTTTGTTTATTTATTTATTTGTTTGATTTTAAACTTACCCACTTGGGGAATACCACACTAGATGCATAAGCAGGTCCATTCTTCCATGAATCCAGGCAGCAATAAAAAAGTCAGAACATCTTTCTGCTTCTGCACTGGGAAAGTCACTTTAGTGGATATATTCTATGATCTATGCTCATCATACAGTGGCAGTAATGTCCATAGTTTATAATATGATCTTATTGGTCAAGGTGTCCTTGTTTACCGCAGGCTTTCCTTGTCACTCTATGGAAGTTATTCAAGTTTCCTCGCCTTTGACAGGAATTAGGTGCCCACGAGACATATCCAGGAAGACCTGAAAGGCTTTTTACTTCTCTGACAGATTCTTCATGTCATCTCTGGCTGGGGAATTCACAGGGATAATGACATCAAAGACTCTAAGACTCTCTATGAGAGCAAAATAAAGACTTTAGTAGTACAACATTACATAATGATATATTATGTCAGAAATAATGACAAGTTCTTGGGAGCTTGAGTTCTTGAGAAGACCCTTTCATTTGTACATTTCTCAACTAAGATTAAAAAATGGTGACGGCATTGCTTAGTTAGGATCATGAGACTGAACTTCACGAGGCAAGGAGAAACAGGCGAACGAGATAATGTTGCACTCTTCATAAACTTCTGCTAAACACAAGGAGGAAACAGTCTTTCCCTCTACTTCTACTCTTTTCCACATAGCAAAAGCTTGCCAAAATTTACTTCCGTAGGTTATAAATGTTGTCCACAAACACCATGTATCATGGTTTAAGGAAAGAAACATAGGTGGTAGTGGTGGGTGGGAGGGAGATTGAAGGGTTGAGGATGGGAAAAACTGGGAAAGAGTTATGGGAAAATATGAGGGGGCTTGTTTTGTTTTGTTTTGTTTTGTTTTCCAGGAGGCTACATGGAAACAGAGGCAGCAGCTCAGGAATCTCTGGGATTAGGAAAACTTGGAACCCAAGCAGAAAAGGACCGAAGACTAAAGAAAAAGTGAGTACCTTTTTTGTGTGACTTTCATTGGCTCAAACTTGATTCAAACATCAAGTTTGTATTGTTTTTATACACGTGTAATGAGAAGCAAGACCGTTCACTATGGCAGTTTAGTACTTAGCATGTTTTTTTTCCAAATTAAAAAGTTTTAAAGCTGCATATAAATTGTAGGGAAAACCAGTCTGTCAGTTGCACGGTATTGTTTCATCTGTGAAAGAATGTACGCCTATGAGAAAGAGACATTTTCTATTTCACATTGTCATGAATTCCTTTTGACTTTTGCCTTCCATGCAATTCTTTAAAAATAGGCAGGCAATTAGTGACTCACTACATAGTTAAATTATTTTCATAAGGTAAAGAAAAATAATTTTTTTTGCATTGTCTATTGAACATATGGTTATTTCTGTCTATAGAAGTCAAAGGCTTCCCATAAACCCTGGCAGCTTCGCTTTCTTTTTGCCTGTCAGCAAATGGCAACCTAGCTTTTAGTTTGCATAAATCATATAATAATTTAATACTATATTTGCTCTCCCTCCTTGTAAAATCAGTACCCTGACTCATAACAGCTTCTAGCACCTACGGAGAGCTATTAAAATAAAGCTACAAACACAAAAGAACCCTCTTGGCAGCATCACAATTCCAGTGTAATTAGAGGGTGTTGGAGAAAAAAGCTGGTACTTAAAAGTGACTGCAAATTCATTTCGTAAACAAACAGGTTTATTTTTCATCCATAGCCATTGACTTTTGTGCTATTATTTGGATTCTGAAAGCCTAATTTTTTAAATTTGCAGGGATTTCAAGTTTCTTTCAGTCTTTCAATGTTCCTTTACAAAGTTTCAAGAGAATTTGCAATTCTAATCCAAAGAATCTAGTGATACTGTTTCAGCTTCTCTTTAAATTTATATATAATTTTAATCACTACTTTCATATAAATCTCCTGATGAAATACAACTTTAAATGTAAATGTCCATGTAACATAAAAATGTGTTTCATTTAAATCAGCCTCAATTTAGCAATTAAAGATAGTAAAGCAATCATTGTGCTAGCTGAGAGAGAAGAAATGTTTTAAATTCAATTAAGAAACTCACAATAACATTCACAGGGATATCAGTTGATGAGTTTTGTCCCTGAATTTCTTATCTATACATTTCTATCAGTCATTAGTCATTTAGAAATATATGAGTGGAAAGATTATATTGCTATGCTTTTTCACTAAACATAGACAACATTTCTGATTCTAAAGAATATCAGTGAATTTTCAGCAGTCTGTTTTTTGAAATCCCTATTTATCTTCCAGCTCTGATGACTGAAGGTACCACAGTATTGAAATCACTTTGAAGGGACGAATGTGTTCCCTTTGTTAATTTTTTCATATGTTCTTTAAACTGGATAAAATAACTTCAGACTTGATACATACTACTGCATACTTGACATGACTACTCAACATATGAGAGTGCCTACCAAGTTTTGGGTCTGGAAATAGTAGGTGTACAAGTAATCTGTTTTTATACGTATGTCTAATCTCACACAAACAGACTTTTCCATGCTTTCTGCTTTTCAAGTCTTTCCTTTCTTTCTCCTGTGTCTTTGTGTCTTTGGTTCTTTATGGATTAGATGTAATCAAAACGTTCTCTGCCAGAAGGAAAGAAGTCTTTCCTTTATGAATAGGACTGTTCATCTAGTCTGAACTGTATACTATTTATCATCAGTATATGCTATATACCTATGTCATTTTTGTTTTTTTCCTAATTCCTTTAGATTTGTCTGTCTTCACAGTTTCTCACTTTGGAATCCTTACAACTGCTTTTAAGATTACTGCTAGTTTACTGTCGGAGGAAGGTTTCTGTATGTATTACATAGTTGTACAGGATATGGGAAATATGTGACATTTAGTATTAGAGGTATACATGAGGTTCTACTGAATTATAATAGTGATTAGGGAGCCAAGCAATTAATAGGGTATAAAAGAATTAACAATTAATTGTAAAAAATGCAGTCTTATATTTGCATGTCTTACCTCAGAAAGTATTAAGTTGAAACAGTCCAGAAAGTCACTTAAATGAAAAGTTTGTCTCAGTAGTCAGATTCCTTTCTGCCAACACTTATAAGCACAATGCATAACTCCCTCTGGAAGCAGAGCCTTAACGGTAGCTGCAAGGTTACTGATCTGGGTAATGCAGATGGGAATATTATTCCCTGTGTAACAACAAGGATGATGTTAATGTGTATGAGGTCTTTATAAGAGGTAATAACAGAAGTCTGAGGATAATTTTCTATCTTAGGATGTAGCAGTAAGATTTAAGTCCAAGCATTTGATTCCATTTTACTCATAAACAAACCTGCGCTATAAACCCTACAGATACAGTGAGCTCAGTTGCTGGAACAGAGAGAGCAGGGCACTTTACCTTGTAAGGATTTCTACTGCTAATTTCAGATTAGGACATAAAACTCCAAGCCAGATACATTAAAAGGATGAAGCATAGGCTAAAGCAGGGAGGCACTCCTACATTTTAGGTCTGGATGATCTTTCTGTATGCAGCCAATTTCCTTCTCTATTAAACCAGCAATACTACCACACACAGAATTTGTGATTCTCTCTTGCACATGTAAGTCAAGTAAAATGGCTTCCAGCACTGTTAACAGTTCAGTGAAGTTCTCTTTCAGTTAAATGGTAGTTCTGGTGCAGGAAAGCAAGGAGTCTCCCCTTGACATGAAACCGGAGGTCTGATTCATCACTGGGATCAACGCATGAGTTCTGTGAGCAGTACTCATGAACTTCAACAGTTTGCAATTAGCTTTGAATTAGTAATTAAAAATAGACAGAAGTTAATATAAAAGGATGGATTCCTTAAAATGTTATCGATTTCTTTCAGCTGAATTAATCTCTTAAGTGAAAAATACCTTAAAATGCTAAATTTCTAATTTTGTATATTTTAATGTATTCTCATCAGTAATTCAACAAGGATGTCCCTACCCCAGGGATGAAGAAGCATGGTGTTTCAAATTGCCAGCTGCTGTAGCCAGTAGGTACTGATGGTCCACCAGGTGCCCTGGCCACCTGCTCCCCAAGTAGCCAGCACATGCATTGACCCTTCTCTGCACTCATGGAGTTACAAACGTACTGTGACATGTGGTAGTGTTTTAGTGCGATTTACAGGTGTACAATAGATTACCGAATAATACATTTCATCCAGAGAAGTTTCATGAGAAATCATGGTAATTCTGGAGACCAGTCCTCTCTCTGGTGATTGTAGTGTCATTAACTTAAATTTCAGCATTTTCCTGTTTCTTGCTTAGAAAATGCTATTTAGATGTAAAATTTCTGTCAGTTTCAATTGACTGCTTAGACATCATTAAAATATAGTTAACAGTTTGCCTCTGTGATATGCTAGGCATTTATAAACCTTAAACAAGAGTCTGTTCATCCAACATTTGATTATTCCAGTAGATTTCTTGGGAACAACTCTTTCTCCTAAGGCTTCAAAGAGAAATTAAGGAAGCTGTGTAAATTTTTTAAATTAGATCCAACACGTTCCTTAATTAAGTTGCCTGACTCATCCATAGATCTTTACTCTCAGACATTGAACAGCTCTAGTTAATATTAGAAGTTTTTAAGTCTTACTATTTGTAAGTTGAGCATGCAGGCTCAGAAAACAAAAAATGAGTATCAGGGGTATTTAGAGTGTTTAGGGTGTTATTACATCGTTTGGTGAAAATAAATGACATTGTGTGACAAAGAATAATGTATTGCATTTTTATTATTTAAACTAGCCTTTATATTCCATTTGACTTGTTCTATACAAAATATTTTGTATATAATATCTTTTGCCTTTCGTCTGACACTCAGAGCCTGTTTGTCTAATGGGTAATTTCATCAAGAAAATGTATAGTTTAGGACTAAAGTATTAATGGCACTGATCTCTGTATGTCACCATTACATTTGATCCCCCTGATGATTCAAATAATCAGCACTCATCTCAATCATAAATTTTATTTGATTAAGGTATACTGTGTAGAAGACACTCATCGCTGAAATGAAAAATGGAGCTTTTCTTCTTCCATTATTTTGTACGTGTGTGTGTGTGTGTGATTAACCAGTGTGCTAGTGAAAAATGACTACCTAATTTCCAATTCTGAATTTTGTGGACTTCTGCTGCCATTTCTTCATGACTGCGTATACACTGTTCCACCTCTTCATGACATCATCCTTCATGGGTGTCTTTTCCACCAAATATTATGACTGTGCACAATAACTTGGCCTTAGCATTCACTTAGGGTTTTCATTATAGCCCACCCTGGGGACCCAGCATAGGCAGTTTCAGGTCAGTCCAGTTTCTATGTGAACTCATCACGATTCTCAATGGCTTCAGACAGAGGCATAGTCACTTCTGGGACAGCAGAAATTGATTAACATGTGTCCCACAAGACAATTCATACCTCAGAAAAAGAGTAGATATCACTGTGCCTAAAGCCAAATAATCTGTATCCCACTTGAAAACTCTTATCCCTACTGACCTCATCTCAGGTAGCAAATTAAGACACTTTACAGAAGCTGTATAAATATTTTACTGTCCTTTTCACTAAAATACCATACAATGAACCCTTTATAAAAATCTTCTTTAGCAGTGAACTCAGCCAAACTTGAAATATTACTAACAAATAGAGCCATGTTTATTTCCGTTTTTGTAAATTTCCCTAGTGAACATCAGTTGTATTCTCCTTGTCTGCAGTTTTGCCCAGGAGTGATGTCAAATCATCCTTACCTAAAAGCCTCACTAATGTCAAACACAACTCTAAAGTCTTGCTTTGTCTTTCAAAGTGCAGTATAGCTCTGAGTACCAGTAATCGTATCCTTTTCAAATGTACTGTTTGATTTGATTTGCAACAGTATGCAATATAGTACCAAATAAGTACCTGCCTGAAGAAGGGAGCATGCTTGTGCTTGTTTTGGCTGTGATAGAGTTAATTTTCTTCATAGTAGCTAGTATGGGCCAAACCACAACAATGCTGAAGAAAAGACAGTCTTTTATGTTGCATAAAAGTATGTAATGACAAGTCATAATCACTGATATTTCACAGGGTGTGTTTATTTCATCCTGTGCAACGCACTAGCAGAAGGCAAGGTTTGAGAGACATTTAACTGGTGTGTAGTCCTAGATTGCCACATGGAGGAGTATTTGACCTTGTGCATGCTGCTAATACAGTTTGAAATTGGCCAATGCCATTGCCTCCTCAGCAATCCCAAATACAAGTTATCTCCATGAAAAAAATATTTGCATGCAAGTCAGCTAGCCTGGATCCTACCGACAGGATTCCAGGCAGAAGCTGATAAATTCCCCAGTGTATTAATATGAACGTTTGAAAACCAATTATTACTTCATAACCAATGAAATAACTGCACTGTCTTATAATGCTGTCAATCCTGGTGGTGTTAGGATGAGTTGGGCAGAGCTTTAGCTTCACTTTTATCTTCAATTTTGTTTTGAATCTGGGCAAGAATCTATTAATTCCGTATTTCCAAAACAAGCTTAAGACGTGAGGTTTATATTTTCCTAGGGAAAACAAATTAAGCCATTCTTTCAGATGAATCTGTTTTGGGGAGATTTACTCCACAGGTACAGGTTTTTATTTGCCTTGTAAAATCAAGATGTAAGTAATTCTCATATGTAAAATTTTGGCATAAAAAGAAATTCTTAGTATTCATAGCTTTAGAATTAACCTTGCAGAAAGAACTGCAGTGCTGCTAAAGTCTCAGCTGACTACAGTGATGTACATATTAAACAGCAGTAGCTTGCATATGAACAGAACAGCATGTTGTATTAATTGATTCTTCTTCCTTTCTACTTAGAAAAGAAAGAATGATAAATATTTTAAGTTCCTTTGATAAATTTGACAAATTCCTAATAATGGTTCTGTTCTTTTCTTTTGTTGGTGTTCATTCCTATGTAGCCTTCAAGAACTGGGAGATGATAGAGAAAAGTGTGGAATTCACATTTAAATAAAAGTAGTAAAAAAGCCCAGAACACGGGGTCTTCCATTTCTTTACAAGCAAACTTAAGTTTTAGATCACTGTCAACAGACTACTTGAAAAAATGTTTAGGTAGACCTTTTTGTGGGATCAGATTTTGAGACATCATAGTTATCTTTTAGGTGCTTTTGAATCCACACAGTGCCCCTTTAATTGGGTTTTATGTGTGCAACTTCAATTAGAATTTGTCATAGTGTATTTGTGACTACAAATAATCTCTGTCCTCTGCCATATGCAAATAGCTGGTTTTAATGGTTTTCCTAATTGCACATATTTTGGAAAAATTAATCCGATTGGATTAATTAAGGACCTTTTCTGTGCCATCCATCTTATGTTCCTGAATACTTAATGCTTATCATACACCATTATGTCCTAACTGTGCTTTTTTTTTTTTACAGTGATGTAAAATGTGATGCCTTCCCCCCCCCCCCAATTTTTTATTTACTGAATATGTAGGAAAATTCAAGTTTTCTATTTAATTTCTTCCCTTCCTACCCCATCTCTGAGAAACTAATGTTGTTAGTAGCTTTTAGACTGATCTTTAGTACTTCCTCCCTTTCTAGAAAACAATGCTGTGTTCAGTATCATTTTCTGTTTTCTTCTTCCAGTGGAGGAAGAAGAGGTATTCAAGGTTATGATATGGAGATTAGGATTGTCTGCTGTGTTCACCATGGTTGTTTTGGCTGGATTGGTGTCTAATTCTTGAGACAGACATAAAATTAGTTTTATTTTTAAACTTAACTCCTTTAGCAAATATTTTTAACACTTACTGAAAGACCTTTCAAGTTATTAGTCAGTTAAAGCTTTTGCAATGTTAAAATATATCTGGCTATTATATATAGCCAATTTATTATTATATTTTTATATATATTATATTACTATATTATTATATATATAATTCTCTAAGAGACTTGGAGCCTTCTTAGCATTACAAATATAAGGATATATGGGTATGTATCTTCAGAGGATTATTAAACCTTATTCAGATTATTCTGAGGATGAAAAAATTGATATATTTTATTCTATATCTAATCACATTTTTTAAAAGTCTTGTATTTTAAAGAATATTATTTTTATCCTTTGCCCTTTTTTATTCTTATTCTTTTCCTCATAAAAGTAAAGGACATTTTTATCAACAAGTTGCAAGGGTTTTTGTCAAATAAAAGCAGAACAAAACCCATTCCCTCACTGTTTTACAAATATAAGCCTATCTATCACAGTTTTGAATTTCTGGATAAATACAAGCACCTACCTATATGCATGCAGCTGGCTTTCTAAACAATGATCTCCAGCAGATGAAATATCCTGTCAGATTAACTGTAGAATTAGGGTTTAATTAATAAGGCACAGCAGAGGGAAAAAAGTAAACTTTTAGTTTAATGTATGTCTAAGGGAAATTATGTTTCTTCAGTAAAATGATGAGGAAAAGTCAGAAGCTAAAACATAAAGATCCATTTTCTTTCCTTCTGTATTTTATTATTCTGCAGACAAGGTGATCAGGCAGTGAAATAATGTCCCTTGATTCTCTGCTTCTTTAATGAGGGAGACTGCAATGGCCTTCAGGTCCCATAAGTTATGCCCAAGCGACTGCAAACTGCCAACTAGTTAAAACTGCCAGAAAATTACTTGCATTCTAATTAATTCCCCTGCTTATTTCTCTCTACCCATAACCAAAGGACTATTCAGAGGAAGAAGTAAAAAGTGAGAGTTCTGGTTTAATAGACTCTGAAGGTCCAAAATTAAAAGTTTTTCCAGCAAAGGTGTTCATCAGTCTTTACAGTTAGCTCAGTAGAAAATGAGCATGAATAATCAATTCATATTCAGTTCTAGTGCTACTTTCATCAGATTTGGTAATCATTTGACTAGTTCTCTAGTCCTTTATTTATATTGCATACCTTTGTTGTTCTTCCTTAATTTTCCTTTCCTAAACCTTCTGTGTCTAAACTTGTCATTTATTTCCATCTGCTTTTCTGTATTGTGCTCTCTCTCCTCTCTCCCAGCTGTTCTGCTCATATCACAAATATGAAAACAAAATTTAAGATCTTGAAACCACCGCCCTCCTGAACTCACTGAAATGTCTGCAGTCTTTTCTTAATTATTATCAGAGCACAGACTTTTCATCCCCAAGTTTTCTACAGCTACCTCCACCAAGCATTTTTATATCTCTATAAATCACTTCTTAATAGAAGTATAATATTCTGAGATGTCTGGGTTTCATTCAGGCATATAATTTTCTTTTTATGATGGCAATTAAAGGATGCTGAAGAAAGTTTATTATTGGCGATAACATCTTGCTTTCTCCTGCAGATATGGTTACCAATTATATTGGCAAGGATAGGTTACCTAGAGGGCAAATCACTAATACCAGTATTGCTACTAATCTAATGTTAGTATGACCATTAAAAAATTTTAGTCATCCATGTACATGAAATCTGAATATTTAAAGAGAAATTGAGTCTACATAATTTATGATTCCTCTAAGATATTTTACTCAAATATTAAAAAAGTACACATAGAAAGTAAACATTGGTTTGTAATGCACTCAGTTTTACTGTTTCTCTATGTTAATTTGCTTAAATCCACAGGTTTTGGACTTTCCGGATTTTTGGTGTTACACAAAAATCATTATGCAATAATTCAGATCTGGTCAAATGCTTGGATTTGAAAATCTATTCTACATTCACTGCCTTTACAGATTTACTGGCACAAATATGTATTGTAGATGGAGGATATGCCATGCGGAGTGGTACCTAATAAGTAACCAAAATCAGTTTAATAAAAATCTCATTTTGACAGATGCATCTGTTCTTCACAAGAACATTTAACTTCTTTAAAGCATTCAAAAGCCAGTTAGAAAGATTTCTGTAGTTAGAATGGTAGCATTATTTTATCTATCATATGATTTTTATTTTCTATGGGCTACTATATGTTCATTAACATTTATGTGCTTTTTTTTTTTCCATTCATCTCTCTCCATCTCATGAAAAGCATATCTGGGTAAGTTAAAACACCATGGCTGCTGAACATTCTCATTTTCAGCACCATGTTTATTTTCTATCTTTTATTCTTCTTTCTTTTTGTTTTTCTGTGAACCTTGTGTAACAGTCCATACAGAAAACTAACCCAAATGAAAACTTTCGAAGTATTCAAAATAAATGGTAAACCTCAAAAGCATACAAAAATTCAGATCAGGACTTGCTCCTGCAGGGATTAACAGAATGGATTAAATAATGGGAGACTAATTCTGGTGATTTTTATTTGATTTTTTTTTCTTTTAATAAACAGTTTTGGGAAGGTGTAAAGCCCAGAATCGTGAAGACATTTGAAAGTTTAAATCAGTGGAAAAATCCTGAGAGTGACAGCCTAGATAAATGAATGTTGCTAAAGCATATATTCCTAGTTACATCACAGAAGGCTTGAGGTTGTAAATACTCTATGAACCCAGACTACACAATTTATACCTTTTTGGTTGAGCCCTCATGCTCTCTAGTAGTACAATAATATTTTATTTGTGCATATACTTTTACTATTTTGGTTTTCACTAGTGCATTTTTTTTAACCTGATACCAAGTTTAAAATCTTCATCTCCTCTTTGATTTATCGCACAAATGTTATATTTTCTTGAATATATTTTGTCATTTATTGAGAAAAATTAATTCATTTAAAACGCACAAGCTATAGCTTTCTAAAGGTATAAGGATAAAAAACTCAAAGAGAACAGGGGTTACCACATTCATTTAAATAAATACATAAAATTTAACTTGGTTTTTATTACACATTTAATACCATTATTAATTTATACAAATTCAGCTACCTTATTTTGTCATACAGTGACTTTAGCTGTAGGATTCTAGTCTGTCTTAAATATTTAGCAAACAACAATAGAAAAGATAAAATCCAAATCCAGCTTAATTGAATAGAAATCTTCTCTTCTGAATTTATAAGTCTTTGAGTATGAGTGTGTCTGCTTTCAAGAGGCAGATGTGCTTAATCTTAACTTGAAATCATGGGATTACTCAGACAAATATAACATATTTGGTCTATCATTACTGTCTACTTCTCTGCCAGAATTATGTAAAATATTTTGTGGTAAATTAAACATTCTGGTACTGGTGATAAATCGTGATAGTGTCAGAGGATCTACAAGATAAACACTTTTGTTTGTTACCTTTTTTAAGAAAACATCTATGAGTAAAAGCCATTTCGCAAAATCTAAATTGCCTATTAGCCAAAATTTTTAAAATAAATTCTGCTTGTATTTTGCAAACATGATTCGACTCTTGATTTCACCATGCCTGCTTTTCAGTTCATCTCCCATTTATGATTACATTTTAACTAAGACATCATAATATGTTTAATATAATAGCCCTTAGGACTTTTCATGTGAACCCTAATAGAGCTATCAGAGTAAATGCTATTATTTGGAGAAATGTGAATGGAGAAATCTGTGTTGAAACATTGTTCAAGTTCCATCAAGACAGTGTCTGGACTACACAGACTGTATGCATTATGTACATCAGAATTCCTAAGCTGTTATTTCTTGTTTGCTTCATGGGAGGGAGCCTCTTCTTCATAAAGAAAATTGAATGTCACTGAATGACACTCTTTAAATCAAGATCTTGTTAACTTCCCACACTAAGACTATTTAAAGATTATTCTTATTTTTAATGAAGTTTATTGCATTTTATGTAATGAGTTGGTGAGGGCTGCTCATAGAGAGCTAAAGTTTTCCTAGTGCAAAGGAAACATATATATGAAATAGCAAATTTGCAGGATAATAACATAATTTTGCTTTTTTGTTCCCCTGTTCCTTTTGCTCCTATGTACCTCTGCTGTTCAGAGGGATAGTGAAGCATTCATATTCCCCATGGTATGAGGCAGTTCTGCTCTCAGCTTGGTAGGTTGATTTGTGTGCTAAAGAAAATGGCCCAATGTAACAGCATCTTTAGAAAGTAATTTTGGGGAGGACCAGAAGTCAGTGCTAGGGAGGCAACCTCACTTCTCTGACACACAACTTGACAACTTGGCGCTATATGATTTTTCTTTTCTGTCTTTCATAAAAGAGTGATGACAGACTGCTTGATGAGGTACTCTCTCTAAAGCAAATAGATGCATCTCAATTTTTAGATAAATGCTAAATAGCTGATGTTCATGAAATTTCCTGACTTTACAAAACCAGACTGAGGGTATGATATATTTTAAATAAGATATTGCAGTTATTCCCATAATATCACCAAGAAGAGGCTTTTATTGTTGATCAATAATAATGTTATCTTTAAAAATGCAGCTTTAATTTGGAATTAATTCCAGTGGTAGTGATTTAAAGCCCTATGTGCAAAATAATAGCGTTTATAGTAATGCTTAATTAATGTCAATTCTTCCTCATCAGCTTGTTTTCATATGTTGCCAAAAAACTAAATGAGCATGGAAATAATAACATTTTAATTACCTCCTTACCAGTGCAAAGTGGACACATTATAACATGTAGTACTCTTCTGACAAAGTCCTAAAATGAGAAAATCTCCATGTTCCCCTGCAGAGCATCTTCCAAATTACAGAAACTGTAAAATGATGTTTGCAATCTCCAAACCCTATTTTGTAATGGAAGAAAGAGGGAGTGATAAGCTTTACAGTATTTGTCTCTTCCTCTTGTTTTTGTAAAGAAAATTGAAACACAGTTGCCAGCATTTGCCCTTGAGG
This sequence comes from Lathamus discolor, assembly GCF_037157495.1. Lineage (NCBI taxonomy): Eukaryota > Metazoa > Chordata > Aves > Psittaciformes > Psittacidae > Lathamus > Lathamus discolor. Next base: position 45,063,018 of record NC_088884.1, on the reverse strand, counting down.
ACCTTCTGTTTTCAGGAAACCAGTGACTACCCCACAAGGACAATAATTCATTCAGGTTGTTATAAAATATTTGGATTATATTCCAAAATAGGCAGATCACTGGATTAATTTTTCTGATGATTTGATGATTTGATCAAAACAATGCATGTTTTCTCCTTTGTGACACTTTCAACTTATTTTGAAAGAATGGCATTCTTTTTTAGTGCTTGTTCATATAAAAATCCCAGAAGTTTATTTGACTGCCAGCTAAAGAACATCTCAGTCAAAAATAGAAACTCTTGGTTTAGTTCTGGTTTAGAAATTATAGGGTCAGGTTGTGCAGATCTCCTAGTGTGTATTAAAAAGTAGTCAAAGAATAATGTTCAAAAGTAAAATGTAATTTAAATAAACTTTAATATTGGAGAGTTGTTTAAAAGAAATATCTGAGGAAGGGAAGTATAAATTCTGAAGTATATAATTCTTTTCAAGGGAAAGAAATATTATAAAAACTCTCTAGTATTCCACCTCAGTGAGGAACAACCCTTATGATGCCTGTATTCACTGTGCATGTCCAAGTAAAGGATTTAACTTTACATTAAAAATATTTTAAACCCAAAACACTTCCAAAGACCCTTTGGATTACGTTTATCATACTTCAGTCTTCAGTAATAGCATATATATAAGGCGTCCAATTTCTGGCCTGGACCCATTTTCTTCAGACAAAATAAATAACCACAACTGTATTTCCTTTAGCTCTGTGAGCCTGACTGCCTCTGAAGTAGCAGAAGTGCTTTCCTGCTCTGGGAGAATGTATTTGTTTGAGAAGCATTGGAATAATGCTAATCCTCCATACCAAGCCTCAGGACAGTTCAAATGTTGCAAGGTCACACAAGACTCCTTAGAAATATGTACTTTATAATTCCAGCATAAGGTATTAAGTTTTTCATGAAGGTAAGACCCTTAAGTGCCAATGCCCCTTCTGCAGGCACCTCACTTCCTGAGGACATGCAGGGATTTCACACCAAATCAAAGAAATAAGGCACACATTTTAGTAAGGATTATGCTTTCTTACAAAGTAAGTATAGCTCTACATGTCTTTGGACATAATATGCTGGGCTGCATTAAAAGGAACGTGGACAACAGCTTGAGGTTAGGTGATTCTCCCCCTGTACTCCACTCTCATGAGACTACACCTGCAGTATTGCATTCAGCTTTAAGGGCCCCCAGCATAAGAAAGAAATGGACCTGTTGGAGTGAGTCAAAAGGAATGAAAATGATCAGTGTGCTGGAGCACCTCCTGTATGAAGATAGGCTGAGAAAGTTGGGCTTGTTCAACCTGGAGAAGAGAAGGCTCAGGGAGACCTTAAGGCAGCCTTCCAGTCCCTAAAGAGGACCAACAACCTCTGGAGAGGGACTTTTTACAAGGGTGTGTAGGGATAGGATAGGGGCAGGAAGAACTTCTTTACTGTAAGAGTGACAGAGCACTGGAACAGGTTGCCCAGGGGGGTTGTGGAGTCTCCTACACTGGAGATATTCAAGGCCCGCCTGGACAAGTTCCTGTGTGATGTACTGTAGGTTACCCTGCTCTTGTGGGGGGTTGGACTAGATGATCTTTTGAGGTCCCTTCCAACCCTTGAGATTCTGTGATTCTGTGAATGGCTTTGACGAAAGAGGGTAGGTTCAAGTTAGTTATTAAGAAAAAAAAAATCACTGTAAAGGTGGTGAGGCACTGGCACAGGTTGCCCAGAGAAGTGGCTGCCCCATCCCTGTCAGTTTTCAAGTCTACTGGAAGGTGTCCCTACCCATGGCAGGAGGTCGGAACTGGATGAGGTTTAAGGTCCTTTCCAACCCAGACCATTCTATGGTTCTGACATCTGAGTGACATAGAATAAGCTATGCTGCAAAGGACGTGTGGGAAGAGAAGTTAGATAAACTTCAGTAGTGCTGTCAAGTACTTGTAATGTTGCATATTACTACACCCTAAGCACAGAAAATAAAGCAGCTGCCTTTCTATTAATATTCAGAGCTAGGGATTTAAACATGTATGCAAAATTGAATATTTGAATTCCATTCCCTACTAAAGTCAAACTCTCTCAGCCTGGCCCCTTTGCAGTGCAGAAATCCCCAGAGGAGTCCATACAAGTAAGATCACTCTACTGCTTCTACCTTTTGTGATTTTGTAGTACATATATTTGAAATGCTGCTAAGACAGTGAAGAATTGCCAAGGGATAACTGAACCACAAAGGCTGTAGTAATAAAGGAAGACAGATCAAAACTTAAACTATAATTCCAAGATTTTCTTGTTATGTGGGAATGTAAGCAAATTTTAATACTACATTAGCATAGTCCCTGTCTAATTTGATTTTCACTGCAGCTTGTTGCTGAGAGCATTCTTTTGTGTTTCACTCAGTAGGAGGCAGCTGAAAGTATGTTGTTAAATACCGGGGGAAAAAAAAGACTTTTGAATGACTGCTTTTTCTATGCCACCACCACAGTGGGGTTTTATTCCTGCTCCAGGAATAAAAATGTCTGGTCAAATGGTTGAATATGTTTAATCTCATTTTTCTGATAGTCTAGCTGACTGGTCTATACATAACTACCAAATATTTCATACCGCTGTATTAAAAGTACATGTTAAGCTTTGAGAATGATGTTTTACATATATACTCACTGCAAGCCAGAGAAGCTGCAGATGCAGGAATTTGATTGTTATATGGTCAACTCAATAGAAATATATCTATGCATATGTATAAAATTTAGAAACCACATCAATCTATAATTATAAAAATATATATACATCAGTAAAGCACATGCATTTCTTCCTTATATAAGCAATAATAATTAAAAAATCTAACATGGAACTATCAGAGATACAACCAACCATTAATTAGCCATGAATGGCTTATTTAAGATGTAGAATAGCTGTACTCAAGACACCTTAGAATTGTACACAGCTGGTCCAGCAGGTTTAGTGTTTCAAACACTCAGACTTGACAATGTTACTACTACGATTCACTCAGGTCTGGAGGTTGGCAATCTGGGGAGTTTCTGGGCCATTACCAGACCAAAGCTAAGCTAGCCTCAAGAGGAATCCCTCAGTTTTCTCTGTTTGCTAATGTCTTCTATTGTATGTGTGATCCTTATATACAGGGTATCCCAATTCTCTACTGCTTCAGCTAAGAACAGACAGAAACCTTGCCTTTTGTATGTTGGGTGTTTAAAGGGATGTCAAAGCGCACCAAGAGGAAACAATCCAAAAGGGGAAGGAAACCTATTGTTCACTGGTGTTTTCTGTGTCTTTTCTATGCCTGTCATCGTGCTTCACTGTTGTTACCCTTAACAAAATGGCACAGCTGCGTCTATATTGTCCCTGCACATACCTCTGCGTATTTAACCTTTTTTGATCCATTTTTAGACATGAACTTCTGGAAGAAGCTAGGAGAAAAGGTTTGCCTTTTGCACAGTGGGATGGGCCAACAGTGGTTGCCTGGCTGGAGGTAAGTGTTGGCCATAACTTGGAAATGTAAGTCACTTTTCCAGACTGCTGTGTTTGTCCTTACAGATTCATTAAGAGACTGTGAAGTGTCCTCCTCCCTCCCCTCTGCACAGAGCTGTGAGCACTAAGCAGCTTTTGATACTGGATGGTGTATATCAGAGGCTAGAGCCGAAAAAAAGTAAACCAGGATTGCACGGGGAGATGAGGACAGGCAAAAAGGCTTATCAAGTGCACTTGAATCCCCAAGTTTTTGAAATCTGATAATTTCTCAGTCTCTAAATATCTAGGAACTCCACAGACAGTATATGTAGGATGATGTGCAAAGTTAAAACCAGAAATTAGCTTTCAGATTTTATTGGAAGTTAACACAGAAGCTACATCTTCAGGATTTTTAATAAATTTAAAGAATTTGTAACTTTCTGTCTTTTAAAATGTAATCAGGGGGCTGATTGGCCTAGATATCACTCAGAACGTGATAAAAAGGTGTTCGTCTCTGCACTTTCACCTGGGATGTGGCAGACCTAGACTGAAATGTCTCTAATTTGACAGGCAGTGCCTCCATCTCTGAAATCCAGTCTGTAGACAGCTCTCCTTTATTTGGAGCACCTAAATGAATGGATTTTGGAACCTGTCCAGAGAAACATTCAGCAGAGCTATCCATTAATTTTGACAAAAAAAAATCAATGGAATTTTTAGGTGATGGAACTGTTCAAAAATTTTTACCCAGATACCGAGGGGAGGAGAGGAGTATGATCTTATACAAGTACACAGTTACTTTGATATGGCAAGACTATCATTTCAGTAGAGGTACAAGATTTTGTTGCTTCAAGGAACAGGTGTCTATTTGTTGTCTATACGTTGTCTATACCAAGCATCTCTATGTATTTTCACCTCTTCTCATGTCTGCTGTAGTTATCACCTGTTGACCATGAGAATTTGCCAGTTTTCCCCTTCCATTAAAAAATAAAAGGTCCCTCTTTAAAGCTTTAATAGGACTATGTTCAGGGAATAAATGAAGGGTGAGGAATGAAAAAAGCTGAATTTCTGCAGAATTTCTGCTTCATATTGGAATTCCTGAAGGCACCTAGTGAAAAAGAATAAATGAAAATTGCAGAAAGGCAGTTCAAGTGTTTGCACATGACCTTGGAAGATGGGATTATATCTTTCTTCCCAAAAAGTATCACTGTTAATATGAAATGTTCATTAATTTGGCTTCTATGTGACTTTTTCATATGACTTTTGAGAGTTCTTTAACCAGATTTTATCAGTTGGAGATATTCAATATTGCAGTCAAAGCTGATTTGCTGGAAATGTGTCCATAAAAAGGTCTATACAATTCTGAATACTGAGAAAAATTTGCCCTTGATATCCTCCAGGGTGATCCAAAATTTAAAGACATTTCTGACAAGTTAAACCCTAATCTTTTCTTCCCCACTTTATTCTTAGCTGTAAAACAGGATGTGTTTCCCACTGTCCCAGAGAGTGGCTGTAAAGAGAAATTGATGTTTATGAACTTCTTGGGAAATATGATTCGAGCAGAACAGGAAAGCCAATGAGGAACTTTATGTTGCAGTATTAAACGCAAATTGAATATTGATGATAAAAAGAGATGACAGCAGAAGTCCTCTATTTACTCAGCGAGCATCAGGGCATTCAGTCAGCATATAGACACTGTGTGGATTTCATACTCTACTGGGGACAATATAACATGTGACCCTTCGACTAAAAACCAAAATTAATATTAAAGGAGACAAAGACCCAAATTAGAAGTATGTGTGATCACATTTGTGACATTGCCATACCTTTCAGGGCTTAACTTTTCAGCTTTTGTGTTTATTCTGGTCATTTGTACATGGCACAGACACAGTTGAGAACTGTGGGTTTTCTGAACTAATCCTGGAAAAGTATATCAATCTTCATATCTGGGTTCTCTTCCTGGAACAATTACTGTACCTTCTATTTAGGGACTGTTTTCACCTTAATTTTATCTTCTGGTAGACAGCTGTTTGTTAGACAGAACTAATGTACCTAATTTGTTAAAGAATTAATTTACTTAATGAGCAGCAAATATTTGAATCTGTTTCTGCAGGGTGAATAACTCACAGTATTTATGCTTTGTATCTTTTCAATTGCATGTATAAAAAGAAAAATAAAGTAAAATTAAATGAGAATATTAAATGGAATCATAGAATCATAGAATAGTTAGGGTTGGAAAGGACCTTAAGATCAACTAGTTCCAACCCCCCTGACGTGGGCAGGGACACCTCACACTAAAACATGTCACCCAAGGTTCTGTCCAGCCTGGCCTTGAACACCGCCAGGGATGGAGCATTCGTATCTTCCCTGGGCAACCCATTCCAGTGCCTCGCCACCCTAACAGTAAAGAACTTCTTCCTTATATCCAATCTAAACTTACCCTGTTTAAGTTTTAACCCATTACCCCTTGTCCTGTCACTACTGTCTCTAATGAAGAGTCCCTCCCCAGCATCCTTATAGGCCCCCTTCAGATACTGGAAGGCTGCATGAGATCTCCACGCAGCCTTCTCTTCTCCAGGCTGAACAGCCCCAACTTTCTCAGCCTGTCTTCATACAGGAGGTGCTCCAGTCCCCCTGATCATCCTCGTGGCCCTCCTCTGGACTTGTTCCAGCAGTTCCATGTCCTTTTTATGTTGAGGACACCAGAACTGCACACAATACTCCAGGTGAGGTCTCACAAGAGCAGAGTAGAGGGGCAGGATCACCTCTTTCGACCTGCTGCTCACGCTCCTTTTGATGCAGCCTAGGATACAGTTTTCTTTCTGGGCTGCGAGTGCACACTGAAGCCAGCTCATGTTCATTTTCTCATCAACCAACCCCCCCAAGTCCTTCTCTGCAGGGCTGCTCTGAATCTTTTCTCTGCCCAACCTGTAACTGTGCCTGGGATTGCTCCCACCCAGGTGTAGGATCTTGCACTTGTCATGGTTAATCTTCATGAGGTTGGCATCAGCCCACCTCACAAGCGTGTCAAGGTCCCTCTGGATGGCATCCCTTCCCTCCAGCGTATCAACCGGACCACACAGCTTGGTGTCATCGGCAGACTTGCTGAAGGCGCACTCAGTGCCACTGTCCATGTCACCGACAAAGATGTTGAACAAGACCGGTCCCAACACCGATCCCTGAGGGACACCACTCATTACCAGTCTCCAGCCAGACATTGAGCCATTGACCACAACTCTTTGCGTGCAGCCATTCAGCCAGTTCTTTATCCACTGAGTTCTCCACCTATCAAATTGATGTCTCTCCAATTTAGAGACAAGGATGTTGCGTGGGACAGTGTCAAATGCTTTGCACAAGTCCAGGTAAATGAAATCAACTGCTCTGCCCCTGTCAATCAGTTCCGTAGCCCCATCATAGAAGGCCACCAAATTGGTCAGGCACGATTTCCCCTTAGTGAAGCCATGCTGGCTGTCACCAAGCACCTTGCTATTTTTCATGTGCCCCAGCATGCCTTCCAGGAGAATCTGCTCCAAGGTTTTGTCAAGCACAAAGGTGAAACTGACTGGTCTGTGGTTCCCTGGGTCATTCATTTTCCCCTTCTTGAAAATGGGAGTTATATTTCCCTCTTTCCAGTCATCGGGAACTCCACCTGACTGCCATGATTTTTCAAATATGATGGACAGTGTCTTAACAACTTCATTCACTAGCTCCTTCAGGACCCACGGACGGATTTCATCAGGTCCCATGGACTTGTGCATGTTCGGGTTCTTAAGATGGTCTTGAACCAGATCCTCTCCTACAGTGGGCCTAAGGTCTTCATTCTCAGTCCCTGCATCTGCCTTCCAAGACTTGGGTGGTGTGGTCAGAGCATTTGCCAGTGAACACTGAGGCAAAGAAGTCATTAAGAACCTCAGCCTTCTCCAAATCCAGGGTAGCCAGTTCTCCCGATAGCTTCCAGAGAGGGCCCACATTGTCCCTAGTCTGTCTTTTATTTTCAGTGTACCTATAGAATCCCTTCCTGTTATCTTTAACATCCCTAGCCAAGTTTAATTCTAACTGGGCTTTAGATTTCCTAACCTGGTCCCTACCTTCCCGGCCAACATCCATGTATTCTTCCCAGGCCACCTGTCCTTGCTTCCACCTTTTATAAGCCTCTTTTTTCCCCTGTAAGTTTCCCCAGCAGCTCCTTACCCATCCAAGGAGGTCTTCTGGCCCTCCTGCTGCACTTCCTTCTAGTTGGGACACAACACTCCTGTTTGTAGCAGGTAGATCCTTGAATATCAACTAACAGCCCCTCTAGGGCTATATCCCACCTGAAGAGGAAATACATTTTAAAGCTGTGGTCAGTTTCCTCCTGGCCCTTTGTTTAAATGCAGCTGGGTATAATCTACATGATTTTGGTTTACATTTTTTTTTTTACTTTCATGAAAGTTTGTATTACAGTTAGTTGGAATTTGCTCATATTTTTAAGATTCAGACTAGCATTGAATGGAAGGCAGTGGCTAATTCTATCAGTGGAAAGTGCTGTCTCTGCTTTCCAGATCTGTTAGTGAATATACTGATGGCGTATTTTGACTCATTTCCTTGAAGCTATTAAGAGAAAAAAATAATGAAATTATATAATTCTGATGGCCTATTCAAGATGCACAAAGCTAGGCCTGTCTGTTTTCCATGGTGTTATCCCCACATTCTCAGTACTTATGGCACTCACTGCTTATGTCCTTCTCACAGTTTTGCTATAGCATAATGTATTTAATACTGTGACAACAACTTCCCACACGTGTATCCCTGCTATGGAATTATCTCCTTTGGGAGCAATGAGCTGTAGACACTGACAGTCATTAATGAGGCAGCACAAAATGAGAAAGCTATATCTATACTCAGTAGGTCCCAGAAAAAACTACTAGGAGTAGAGAATACCTCTCACAAGAAAGACTGTGGGGAAGCAAGGGGCTGTTACTGACCTAAGTTGGTAAAACTAAAATAAGGAGTGGAAAAGCATAAAGTCAGAAGTATCGTCTAAATCCTCAGGTAATGTAGTTGGGCTTACATTTCACTGCAGCTTCTAGCCAGTATGTCTAGCTGGGATGTGACACCATACCAGACTCTTCCCAAATTCACAGTAAGCTCAGTCCTCACTAGGTTGGTATCTGGACTGTGCTTGATTTATTTCTACCAATAACAACTGAGAAGTCTAAGATTGTGCCCCATGAGTACACCATGGGGACTAACATGGGAAGAGTAAAAAATGGTTTGGTACAAAAGTAGAAAAATTACATAGTCGATTCCTCTTAGATTGTTTTCTCTATATGATAAGACTATCAAATGGGCAGTAACATTGACTTGTGCCACTACTTACTCATTGAAGGCCTGGGAAAGGACGAGCCCAGATGATAGAGATACACAGTTCTGATATTATTCAAAGCAACCCTTGCCTTAAAGTTGTGGTTACAATAAAAACAACAAAAAGAATTCACATGAAGCCATGGCAATTACAAAACTTCAGAAACAATTTTGTTTTATTAAAGACTATGGTATTCATAATAATTTGTGTGTATTACCAGGCTTATTCAGATTGATAGGTGTCTTGATGGTTGATTTCCTTTGAGAAATGAATGTGTCCTTTCTCTCAACAGCTCTGGCTAGGCATGCCAGCCTGGTATGTTGCTGCCTGCCGTGCCAATGTGAAGAGTGGAGCTATTATGTCTGCTCTGTCTGATACTGAGATCCAAAGAGAAATTGGAATCAGCAATCCTCTTCATCGCTTAAAGCTCCGATTAGCAATCCAGGAGATGGTATCACTGACGAGTCCGTCAGCACCTCCAACATCCAGAACAGTGAGTCCTGTTCAGATAACTTTTTCTTCCCCTGCAGGAGTCTTCAGAAAGTCTTTCATAGTACAAGGGTGGCTCTGTGGTAACACACACTTCACAATCAGCGGGAAATGTCCTACACAGACTTAGGAGGACCTGTTCGTCACTCACTTGATTGTTGATAGCAGATATTCTAATTTTTTTTAAGTTGTGCTTTTGATTAACCTTGATGTTCTCTAAACAACCAGTATTGAGCATCTTATTTGTAATTTTACCTGCATTTTTGCCTTCCTCTTCCTTCAAGTCATCCAACCAAATCAGATTGTGTTTCAATTTGTTTGTTTCTCTCTTTTGTTTGGGGGAGTGCAGTGGTGGCAAGGCAGGAGTGGGGAAAGGTTACATAGGAGCACAGCTCTTTTGAACCTTGTTCCTATTCCCCTTTTTTGCATCCTTTCAGATGTTATCTAATCTGTGTAAGCAGACTTAGTTCATCATGCTTTTAAGAGAGGTGATTGGAGGTGTAAAAGGAGAACTGGAGCATGTGCATTTGGTGAGGAAGGGAGGGAGAGTAGCAGCAGACAGTAAGGAAGCAAGAAGAAACACAGAGATACAAGTCTGAAAGGAAAAAAGGGTATATATGAAAAAGAGCAAGAAAGTAGATTAGGGGAGAGTAAGAATTTATATTCTATAAATAAAAACACCTTTTAGTGCAAAATAAAAATATAACAGGCCAAACTGATGAGATAAAAAAGAAACAAGATGATGGGAGCTTCATGCTGAGAGGCTGATGGTGATGGCTGTGAAAGAGGCAACAGGGACTAAAGAGACTAATAAATGAATTGGGCTTGATCAAATGGGAAATATGGCATAGATGTGAAGGACAAAGACTACTACTTAAGAGTGCAGCCCAGAATTCTAATAGTAAGATAATAATAATTATTTTAACAATATTATTCATGTTTTCTAATCTGTTATCTTCAAAGAATTCATGGTGAAAATTGGAACTGAGATACCTTTGAGGGGTACCAGATCCACTGAGCTGTGTAAGCAATGGGCAACAGGACTCTAATGTTCCTATTGACTGGCCTTTTATCTTTAACTTGCTAAGGTTCTTTAAATATTATAGTTCCCCCATTTGATATTTTCTCCCATCAGCACAGTTGTATATGTCATAACCAAGGTAATACTATGAATTGTTATGAATTTCACCAAAATAAAGCAGTATACACTCAACATCATGTTGAATTACTAAACAAAAATAATTTTTATTTTAAAAGCACAACAGCATATTTCAAAACATAAGAGCATTAACACTGAGACAGCAGCAGATTCAACATAGAAACACTGGTGATAATTTTACCTTGTTTTTTTTTAATACTCCCTGAGTAACTGGCAGCACAAAGCTGCCCTGCACTGGAATGTGGATTTCTGAGTCCCAAGTCTTTCTGTATCCTCTTTTTCTCAAGAAAGGAGTTAATTTACTTCAGCTTTCAAGAAAATAACAGCAGACTTCCACACCCCCTCCCTGCCTCATCAGAGTGTCCTAGTAATAATCTAACTGAAAACAACAGGATGAGGAAAAAGTGTTTTATATGTGAATTCTCTCAACAATTTCAATTTACAGAAACCAGTTAGACGTAATCATTATTTAGATTACAACATGAGCATGTGATGTGTGCAGAATATTTAGGCTGGAAAATCTTTGAGGACCGAAGCTTACCTCGAGACAGAGCCATGAGCTAAAGGTTGTATGTGCCATTTGTGTGTGAAATGAAACTTTAATTATTATTCTTTCCTTTGTGATGGTGCTCTGCCAGATTTCATCCATCCGTTTGAGTTGAAATACTCCATCGTGTCTGCTCAGAACCCTCTCATGAATACAAAACAAGTTGTATAAAGCTGTCTTTAGTTGCAGCTCAGTAGAGGCAAGAATGTGGTTGTGCTGATGGTGATGCTATGCGCTGTTAACTTACAGTGGTGCTGCCTTTCTTCTTTACCACTGCTTACCTAATGTGGATCCCACCTGCCTTCCTGTGGGCCTTGTCTGTAGCCCTCAGGCAATGTTTGGGTGACCCATGAAGAAATGGAAAATCTTGCTGCTCCAGCTAAAACGGTTAGTCTTTCCAATTTAATTTAAAATGGTTTCAGTGCTTGAAAGAGAACTAGGATGTATCTTTTGTATCACAGATGCATATCTTCTGTAGGATGCTTCCCAGGCATGCCATTAGAAGTTGCAGGGAGTAGTGACATTCAATTTAAAGAACTGTTACATCGTTTCTCAGCAAAAGAAATTACACACTGTGCTGCGATCACAAAAATTGTCTTAACCTAAAACCAGTATTGGAGTTTTACAGTACATAATGGTTTTACTGCCAGTGTGAAGCCTTATTTAATGAAATGAAATCATTGTGGTTACAGGTGCAACATTTCCCCTATACTCTATAGTGTGTCTTCTAAATATAGCTTTATATCTGCTGAAATAGAAAGAAAAAAAAAGGCTTCAGAATGGTGAATTATACAACTCAGTTTTTTCATTATGTTAAGACTGTGCATAGTCTTTAGTATTCATACTTGTGTATTCATGCTTTCTGATACAGGGTTCATGGAGTGCATCATTTTTATATTGATTTTTGTCAAGCTTCTTCCTGCTTTGGGGGGGGCGGGGAATGATGACATAAATATTAATAGATTTTATTCAATAGTTCTGACTTTTATCTATCTTTTACTTGGGAAGTATAGGGGTTTGCGTTTTTCTTTTAGCATTACATCATAACGACTCCATGACAGTGCATATAAAACATGATACAATCCTATAGTGAGATGTCTGAAAATCCTATCTTCAGTTTAGGAAACTTTATAGTCAGCCCCATCCACAAATGTCGGGGGATGTACTGAGGCTAAATTTTGATACAATAAGGACTTATTTCTTAGAAATTTATGCTTGCTATACTATTATAAGTTTTCTCAGGAACACACATGAAGCAAATTCTCATCAATATTTTTTTTTACAACTGAGCTCATTTTCAATTTTATTATTATTGGTAAAGATAATACAAATACAACAGCACTGCACTGACCAGAAGTGGAGCTGATCCTGTTTATCTGGCCAGCCAGAAAAATACAGTTTTGCCATAAATAAATTTATAGAAAAAGCTCCTTTACAATACATTGACAAGAAGACAACTTCTTATTGTGAATATTGTAACACCTAACTAGAAATGAAAAATGGCATCTGTAATGCCCAATTTTGTAAGTAAATAGTTGTGTTTGATTGTGAAAGCATAAAAAGTGGTTAAAATAATGCTGTAAAGTTAAACAAGCTCTAATTACTTTATATCTTGAAAATTAGCTAGATTTGCCCTAGTAAGATTTTACGGGTTTGGTGCTATGATTTTAAAGGTAGTTTAGCCCAGGGCATTGCCACTCACTGGAGTTATTTTACTGGCACATTTTACATGTATGCTTTCATTTGTAATAAGATTAACATACACATGAAAACCACATCTTTTTATAAATAACTTTTATTGTCTTTTTACGTGCTTTACTAATTGCTTCCTGCTGATAACACAGAAAGAATCTGAAGAAGGCAGCTGGGCTCAGGTATGACCCTTTCGTATGATTTTTTTTAATGGAATGTTAATTAAGAACGTTATCCGTATGCATAGAGGAGAATAGTATTGTGCCAGTATCTCAATGATTAAATTGTGATTTACATGTTTTAGAGTTCTAATATAAAGAAAATATTCTCTGGATAGGTTTGCTACATAAAGCACAAAGAAATACACATGCTTTAAATATTTTTCTTAAAAGAAATGGCTACATTCCAGAGACATCTTCTACTTCCCAGCTAAATCTAGGAAAAATATTTTCCTCATTTTGGAGAATAGACTAATAAAATATGCCAAGAGTTTGAGATCTAACATTTCTAAAACTGCACCAGATTTTTTTAGAACAATTGTACATATCATACCCAACTATCATTCTACAAATAGTATTGTAAAATTGGGAGAAAATTTTTCACTTTAGTTAGACTATCAATTACTTATATTTTTCAACTTCCCTCTGTAATATATGCACTGTTTTATACAGTCTTACTGGCTTTACTTATAGGATTCTTTTTCTCTTCAAAATCTCACAAGAATGAGAGACGAAGGGACTATATTTTCCCCCACAGAAAATATATCCAGCTTGCACTCTGTTAACCTTTTGTCTAGAATGACAGGAGACATTCAAAACAAAACCAAAAAAATAGGTAGGCTTGAAAGTGTGCTCAAATCTGAGCACAATCCTACTGAAGAAGTGTTAATCTTGCAGTTTGAGTTCATTTCTGTTAAGTTTTAGTGGTACAATATAATTGACAACAGTGAGATGAAAAATCTATTTTGCATCTCTAATTGTGCAACCCATATAAAAATAGCTTGTGTTTTTTTCTTCTTCACCTCACCACAATGAAGTAGCTTAATGCCTGAATGCTAGGAGGAATCTGGTTTGCTCTTGTCTTAAAGAATTAGTTTATTGAACTCCACTTATGACAGTTTTAAGCTGTTCACAGCTGAAAATACTTCATTAATAAAAATTTATTTGGTCACCTGCTGTGATGGATGATGAATGATGATTAGCATAAACTTGTCTGACAAACATAGTAATCTTTTAGTCTCAAAAGGATTTACAGGGGTGTAACCATGAAGTGTCATTAGAGCCTGTTTACAAAATCCTAGCCCCCACTAAACTGTGACACAAACTTTGGTTGAATCACTGAGGCCATGTTTGTATTACCAAGTAGGAATTGTTTATCAATCATAAATATTCTAGAAGGTCAATTGAAAGCAAGTAAAATTAAGAAACACATTTCAAGTGTGTAATTTTGTTTATATTTAAAACTCAAAACTGAACATACAATTTCCTGTTACAAAAAAAAAAAAAATTGCTTGAAGTCTACGAATATAAACCAAGACACAACAGGCAAAACTGCTATTAGTGACAAATATCTCAAAGTGGTTTCCACCTCCAGTGTCAAAACAGAATGTGGGTTTTTTTAGACATATTTCTAAGCTAGGATGTCTCACTAGAAACAAGCATAGCAGATATTATGTCTTCAGTCTGTGGTGCAACTTTGAAGAAACTAAAGAATATATTTCCCCTGTCCTTTCTCTTTCCCCTGTAGACCCTGGCTTATGGTGATATGAACCATGAATGGATAGGTAACGAATGGCTCCCCAGTCTGGGTTTACCTCAGTACCGAAGTTATTTCATGGAATGCCTGGTAGATGCAAGGATGTTAGACCACCTGACAAAGAAAGATCTGCGTGTGCACTTAAAAATGGTGGATAGCTTTCATCGGTATGTTGGAATAAAGACTACACCTATAAAGAGGTTTATGTGTCTGATGTAGTGCTCAGTACTGCACAGAATAAAACTACTTACTTACTGCTGTTCTGGTGTGGAAAACCACACAGAAAAGTGAGTGCTGAGTGTCAGAAATGTGAATAGTGTGGGATTCCTTTAGTAATAGCAACCACATTGAAATTATGTTTCTTAGAACTAAAGATACTGGTACAGATAAATTTCATAACGAGGGGGGAACTATTAATGCATAAATAAAGCCTTGACAATACAGAAACAGTAACAATTTATTAAGTGGTTTAAAGTATCAAAAAGTGGTAGACTAAGATTTGAAGCCCTAAGATCTCATAATAATGAAAAACTACTGTGTGTAGTGCATAAAAGCTATTAAGAGTACAAGCAAATTGACAATTGTTCAGGTTACCTAGGGATATAACCAGGAAACTAAATTGGAAATATGGAAATAAAGACATTTAGACTTCAGGGAGAATGATGTTTATGTGACAAGAAGTGGAATTTTTTTTTAATGTACTGTCTGATTTGTTACTCTTTTAAGGTCTGATTTGACAAAACATTTCATGGCTCACAAAGGCTGAACTTTCCTGAATACCATTTTTAATGTTCTGGGTTTCTTGTACTAGAACATTTATTCAAACATATTCATTTTGGTTTCATTCATTTCATATTTTTGAAGTCCGTGTTGATTTTTAACTGGTTTTGCTCTCCCCTCTGTCCTCAAGATTTGCTACATGGGCACCATGAAACACCTCATGTGAAATGCAGGAAATACATTCTACATATGTTCCCATCTTCAAGATTATTAACTCTGTAAATGTTTCTCTTTAAATAACAGAACAAGCTTGCAATATGGAATCATGTGTTTAAAGAGGTTGAATTATGATAGAAAAGAACTGGAAAAGCGAAGAGAAATGAGTCAGCATGAAATAAAAGGTGATAGTTCATGGGAATAAGTACTGGGAATGTTTCTTCTTCTGAAGCTTGGCACTACTAACCCTTTGTCAGGCCATTTTAGCAAAGCATTTAACCATGTGCTTTAAGTAAAACTAACCTAAGCCCACCTATCTTCAGAACACACAATATCTCCCTAAATTACGTACAGTTAAGTACTTTGCTAAATCGGGGCTGCAAGTGCAAATGCTGTTTTCATTCATACATTTTGTTAAATTGGATTTTTGAACAGATTTTATCTTATTCTAGCCTATTGCAGTCTCAGATGCAGAAGGCCAAGTAGCCTGCAGCTTAGAGGGAGGTGCTGGAGGTACCATGGGGAAACGGGAGCACTCAGGACCCTAACACTGATCTCCTGATATCAAAAATCATTGCCTTTGATTTCTTACTTCAAAATATGTATCATAGAATATGTTGCTTAGAGGGGTGGCCACTGAGACGGTTGGTATATAATAATAGTTCCTAACAGACCAGGTGTTACTAAATTTAACAGCTGATTTTGAGTTATTTTTCTGTGCAAAGCTCTCTAGAGCATCCCAGAATATTTTTCTGCACATATACTTCCTGTTATACATATATATACACATATAAAAATATATATATATAAAACCAATTAGGGTTGTTGAATTTTTTTCCATCATCAGAAGTGAATTTTTTGATTTCCAACTCTAGCAACTACAGCAGTTAGCTAAAGAGCTAACAAAAAGGAATTGGAGGGGGAAATGGCTACAGTGAAAACATGCATTTGCTCAAGTGAGATGACGGCAGGCAGTAACACAAAGGCTATTGTTGTCAGTCAGCCTGAGTGGGTACAGCTGGAGACTGAAGGGTAATTGGGTACTGGTCTCAAATTCTGGTGAGTCTTCAATGACAGTCACAGCTATGACACGGGCAATAAACCATAGCCTCGTTCACCCTGATGCACACATCAGGATGTGTGCATCCATCAGTTTGACATGGTCCCAAGTGGGATTTTGTCTCAGTGATCCCTGGCTGCCATACTGTGTTTCAGATGATCCTGACCCCAGCCTGGGATGCTCTTGGTCAGGCGACTGCAAATGCCTGCACACAGAACAGCAACCTTAGCTGGACTTCCAAGGGTTCAGGAAAAAGCCTCATCACTTACTAACACAAAACTCAGTGTTACATTTTCCACTCACAATTATAAAGATCACTATAATTAACTTTCTTTTAATCTTACAGGCAGGGTAGGCTACTTCTTTTATAACAGCCAAATCCTCAGAAATGGTTTCCTAGCCCATTTGTTTTTCCTTAGCTTTATAACTGGCATGGACCTTGACAGTTCAACCAGCTTTCTGAAATAAAAATAGTATTAGTCTCTTAACACTGTGAACTCATTGTTTACTTTATAGCATGTTATAAAATGGCAGGTGCTCACCCAACTCTCAAAATGTTTAATACAAAACTCTAAAGTGAAGCCTTGAAGAAAAGGTATTTCTCCTGTGTCCATTCACTGTTAAACTGTAAAACCTTGCCTAAGAATTGGCAAGGCTAGCTAACAGAAGGTGAGAGGAACTGCATTCTGGAAATGCCCTCTGGAGGCACCTTTCTCCTTTGGAAACATTTAACTTGCAGGTAGCTAAAATGACACAGGGTTTTGAATAGGTGTTATTAATTCTTTATGAATAGTTTGCTGGCATTCCTCATTTAAGAAATGAAGCAGTAATCATGTATGACAACATGAAGTTATCATGTATCAGCAGACTGAACTGATGTTATGTCCTTACAGATGTGCTGGTGTGGAGCAATGACCGAGTCATACGCTGGCTCCAAGCTATTGGCCTCCGAGAATATGCAAATAATATTCTAGAAAGTGGTGTACATGGTTCACTTATAGCACTGGATGAAAACTTTGATTACAGCAGTTTAGCATTATTATTACAGATTCCAACACAAAACACCCAGGCAAGTTTGCTCATGCTACTTCTGATTAATCTGTACACATTATTGCCTTTTATTCATATTCAACCATTTTAATTTTTCACTTTGGTATCTCTAGGCACGTCAGATCCTTGAGAGAGAATACAACAACCTTTTAGCACTAGGAACTGAAAGACGACTTGAGGAAGTAATTAATTTTATTTTCAGTATTTATAACATATCACAGTAAAATATAAAAATTAAATTGAATGCATAAAGACATTTACTTTGCACATTGTTAAAAAGACTCAGTTACAGCTTTAAGAAAAAATAAGGGAATGCCAGTCATGGTTTCTAAAGTAACTTCAGTACAGCTACATATTCATATCACTTAGGATTCTAAATTTGGTACTGCACTCTTACCTAAAGATGAACATTCTCCATAAAGGAAACATGCAGAAAGGACTTGAAGTTTCACTGGCCAGAGAAAGTGGTGATGGGAGTGCAATCTGTTCTTTAGGACACACTTTTTCTTCAAAAATAAAGAAGACAAATTAAAAATGAGGGCTAAATGGCTTGTTTTGAGGTGGGTTTTTTTAGTTTTTTGGTTCTTCAAAGTTAATCAATATGTAATAGAGTTATATTTGGGGCAGTTATCTAGGGTAGGAAATCTCAAATCCACCTATGGAAAATACTCATCTTTAGATAAGAGACCAGTGGGGGAAAAAAAAAAAACAAGTCTTTGACTTCTGCACGTAAGAAGGAATAAAAGTTTAAGAACTTAAGATGCCTATGAATTCTGTGCATGCACATGAGTGTTTAATTCTTTATTACCACTTTACATAACCCTCATAATGCAGTGACAAACCCATGCACTTTCTGTAACAGTATCTGGTAGATATCTGATTTTTAAGGAAATTCTACTTTAGCTGATACAAAAACCATCTACAATATTGACCCAGAGATTTACGAAGAGTTTTCCACCCTAGCATTTAACTTTTCTAGAGCGTTTACCTTTACAAGAGTGTCTCAAATGCACTGCAGTTACTGGATGCAGTGCAACAGAGCAGGGTAGTTGTTGTGGAATACATTTGACAGTGGGGAGAGGCAGCACGCAGCAGGACAAGGTATCAAAAGGCTAAAACTTAGAGGAAGTTTAGATTGGATATAAGGAGGAAGTTCTTTACTGTAAAGGTGGTGAGGCACTGGAATGGGTTGCCCAGGGAAGTTGTGAATGCTCCATCCCTGGCGGTGTTCAAGGCCAGGTTGGACAGAGCCTTGGGTGGCATGGTTTAGTGTGAGGTGTCCTTCCCCATGGCAGGGGGATTGGAACTAGATGGTCCTTTCCAGCCCTAACTATTCTATGATTCTATGATTTTGGTTTACCAAATACAACTCTGTGTTAACAGAGTGATGACAAGAATTTCAGACGTGGCCCCTCCTGGCGACGACAGTTTCCTCCACGTGAGGTTCATGGGATCAGCATGATGCCGGGCTCTTCGGAAACGCTGCCAGCCGGGTTCAGATTAACCACAACATCAGGGCAGTCGCGGAAGATGACAACTGACGGTATGCAGTCATTCATGCACTTAATGTTGAAAATCAAGGGACTTACTCTGCATGCTAAACTGACTTCTATTGCATGTCTGTCGCACACCAGAACGGCTGTGTTCATGTAATTATAGGATGAATAGTCTGGGAGAGCTGAATTAGGGAATGGAAAACCACTGACTTGGCATACTGTTGATCTTTTCAGGTTAGCTTCAGACTCTCAGTGTTTGAGAAAAGAAAAAGCGGGGATGGGCATCTAGCAATCCTAGATCTGCAAAAGAAACATTCAGAAAGAGGGGAATTAATTTCCTAACTTTTATCTAAGATTGCATATAATAGCTAAGCAATTTTTTCAGTTTATTAGCCTTTCTAGCAGGTAGAATGTATTTTAGAGAATGAACTTAGAAAGGGCTATCACCTTTATTTTCCTAATTTACATTCCAACTAACTAACTCATCCTTTGACCATCAAATAACTCAAGCTGCTAACAATTAGTTACAAGCAGACAGGTAGTGTAGTTAGTAAATACTGAATTTCATCTATATTTTTTCATCGTACTAATTGAGTTACTATATACCATTCTTAATTTTCTCTGGAAATCTTTTCAATTTCCAAACGATGCACTAACTCAGTAGTGATTGGAAAAGTAACAAACAAATCATAATTAAAAAATAAGTAAAACTTAAAAGTCGTTGTAAAATGGCAGGGAGAAAGGACAAATCCCACTGCAGCTATTCCCTCATGTATATGGATGGTAAAGCCACGTATACCTGCTTGAAGTTCTGAGAAGTATGAATACACAGATTGGCCTCTTCCAAATACCACTGCTTATATCCTCATGAGAGAATTCAGGTCTAGGAATAGACTTGTCTCAAAGTAATTTAATATCCTGCTTGTAGTGATTATGTTCTGTAACTCTTGAATGAAATTGGTATGACAGTATTGCCATCTGAATTCCATTAAAACCATCTAAATTCCATTAAAGTTTCTCACTTTTAAAAACAATACTTTATAGTTGCAGTTGTAGATGGAATAATTTAATGATTGCATCACTGAATTTCATTGGCTCTGCTGCTCATCTGCACGCTTTGCTTTTAATCCTGCACTTTTCAGCAACGATGAAGTTGTAAGACAAGAATCTATTCCAAGGAAAATTCCATGTATAAATAAAGGTACTAGCTGCTCCCTAGGCATTTCCATGGCCTACATTACTGTAGGAGCTAAGAATCTTACAAATATTCATGGATTTCATTTTCTAGCCATGCTATGATGTAGAATATATTATTCTCATTTTATAGATGGAGAACTAAGGCACAAGGGAGATTTAGTGTTTTACTTGAGGTCTTCCAGATGGTAGACTTGAACATAGGTAGCTTTGAAGACCTACATCTTCATCCAGGATTTGGCTTCTTATCTCCCAGTGCTAGGGACACTGTAGTATTTAAACAGCATAATAGGTACAGTATTAGCACTTTCAACAAAAAAAGGACAAAATTGAGTTTTAAACTGTATTCACTTATGACAGACTTCAACAGTACACCAGACATGAGTGTAAACACTTGAGTTCTGAACTAGACTATGCCCAGATGATGTCACAGAAATATACAGAGCAATTTAATAGCCACCCTTCCAGTGGGAAACAGACTGGTTTATTTTCTTCATGATTCTAAAGAGGTTCTGGTTTGTTTCTTTTTTGCAATTTGCAGTTGCTTCATCACGACTGCAGAGGTTAGACAGCTCAACAGTTCGCACATACTCATGCTGACAAGGCCTAGCAAAGAAGCCAGCACTGAATTGTTGTGAGTATTCATAAGAGGCCATCATGAAAACTCTTTATAACTGTACCCTACACCAAATATTCCTTGACATTATTCAAGCAAGAGCCAGCATGGAGCAGAAGACCTAACTCAGACTCACTAGAGTGGTCATTAGATCATGACAACAGCCTCAAGCTCAGTCCAGGAGACACTACACTGTTCTTTTTCCCATCTCAAACATCAGGTTCTTTCTGCTGAAACCACCTTAGCAAAAGAGACAAAAGTTTTCAGACAACTCTGTTCAGTTGGTAGCTCACCAATTGTACTGTATTTTGTACGCTTTCAAACTTGAAGCTTGAACTGGAGAGACAGCAGTAGGCACACGTACTGAATTTACTTAATGAGTACTTGATGGCATTATACCAGGAGCTAGGAAGAGGGGGGAGGGAAAACTAGTAAAGCAGAAGAGATTTACCTTTTTCGATGAGAAATATGTCTAAATGTAGAACATGAGATACCTGCATAAATCTGGAACAAAACTTCCCCTTTACAGAAAATCTTCTGAACTTACGTATTACAGAGATTCTTGCCCTTCACAAATCATTCAGAACTCACCAGTGAAAAAGAAAGGATATTCTGAGCTGGATGCAACTTTGAATCAAATTTAGTACTGGAATTCATTTCTCACCACTTCTCTTTCCAGTACGGCTATGAATCTCTCAGATTCAGTCTTCCAGAGTTCTGTGGAAATACACCATTTTCTGCTACATCATAAATTTTGTAATAAATCCTAACATGATGAATGCTTTCATCAATACGGCACCATTTCATGCTAATATTTTCTCAGTAAAAGTTTGTTGTTCCATTTAGTTACTAAGAGGATTCTAGGCGAGCTGGAAAGAATATCTGGATAGCACCAAAACTTCACCAAGCATTGAACATGCTTGAATAGCTGCTACATATTGTAGGCAAGACATTCCGGGGTCTGTGAGTGAGTAATTTTTTTTAGATTCCCAAGACTGGGAGAGGATTGAGGCCATTGAGATTTTACTAATTTTGGGCAGGTTGAAAAAGTGCTTAGTGCAAATGTTATCAGTGGAAAACATGGATTGCTCAGGATCTTACTGAGGACATGAGCCTTATTTCATAGATCTTCAGGAGGTTTATACTACATTAAGATTTTATACTCTTGCAAAGGAAACTTTTCATGCCACCACTGAAAAATAAGCACAGGAGATTTTTGTTCCTTTTTGCCTAAAATAGGTACAAAGATGGAGGTGAAGCACATAAACTATATAAATCTCTTTATGTGTGTGTGTATATATATATATATATATATATATATTAGAGCTTGGTGTTAGTAAAGTCAATGACAGTACTCTTACTGGGTTCAGTGGGGGTAGAAACTGAGAGCAGAGATGCATATCTTTTCTCCTATATGCTTCAGAATTGCAATGTTGAAAACAATAACTTATGACCAAGAAATTAAGTTCAAACACCAAGCTATCTATTAGTCCAACAGTGATGAGCCAGGCGCATAAGGTGATATTTTCCAATAGTTTGAAGAGTGCTACAAGGGCAGAAAATTAAAATTGGTATGTTAACAAAAATCAGTGTAAGACTATCTGAACTGTTTATTTCCACTGTATTCAAAAATTGTCTAAAACATAGCAATCCACAAGCAGAAGTAAATTAAGAAACTTTTCTTGCACTATGTGGGAGTTACGTATTTTGAGAAAAAAGCTGTTTATACAAAGTTACACAAGCTATACAAGTACTTCAATTTCTATAGGAGTATTAGTCGTGTTTCAAGTATCTGATACTTGTCCACTGTTCTGCTAATTGCAATCTAATCTTAAATGCTTGAGAGCTCTGTAAGCATCAGATTTACATCTAAATGTAAAAGCTAATATATGAGAATTACTGACATTAACATACTTAATTAATATTTCTTTTCGCTTACCATATATTCCTTTTAGTGAAGCAATAAGATGGTGTGAACTAGATGCACTCTTCGTAAGTGCAGTTTCTAAACATCAATGCAGGTTAGAAACCAGAGCAAGTTAAAGTATTTTTGGCTTTCAGTGAATGACATCAAAAATATGCAGAGAGAAGATTTCCTTCATTAAGATATCAAACTTGAAAAGCTAAAATAATTACCTGAATCTCAGGGATGAACGCATAAACAAAAACCACTCCTGTGGGGAATTTGAAGTTGGTTGAAGGGCAAGAGAAGAGTTTTCTGAATTTTGTGATCACAGTTCCTAACAGTTTCTTCATGGAAGGAAGTGGTTGATACTTGGACAAAAGAAAAGATTATTTATTACAACATGCCTCCTGAAATTTTCTAGATCCAGGTCAAACTGTGACCCAGGCTTTTAACACCTTGCTTAGTTGTCTTACATCAATAGTTATGTCACCCTGGTGACTTAACTACCTGCATGCATAGAATCAGGAACTGATTCTAACTAAGCAGCAGAGGGGATGGATAGCTGGATGAGCTATCACACTATACAATATAAGACAATTTTATAATAAAGGGGAATATGCATATAAAAAGCAGATTTAATAGAGAGCTGCGAAGAGGTTGCACATGGAACAAATGAGATGGCCTGTGATCACAGCAGGCTGCAGATCCTTCATTCTGCTACTTGCCTTTCCTACAGGTAATGTCAAAGCCTCCTATTTCAAAACAGTGTATGGCAACAACACCAACTGGGTACAACCTTACAGTGTCTTATGGTGTTTCTTCACAACAGCTGGGTTTAATTCATATGCTTTCAATTTGCATTTCAGATATTTTTTTTTAAACAATTGCTGAAACCACCATGACAAGCTGCCAGAAACCATGCACTGATATTCTTAGAACTGTCACATGAACATATTCCATGCAACCCAGTTTGAATGCACTCTCAAATCAGAAATTTAACAAAATTTAACACTCCTGGTGCCTGGCCATTTTATCTTGCAAAGAAGTTTGCCATAAAGCACATTGGATGGGTCAAGCTTTCTGCTTGATGGCTTCATTTTACCCAGCTAAGCAATGCTATTACACAGCCAGTGGATTTGGCAGTCACACAGTCTGAGCTTTCCTAACACTTTTCTCTACCAAAATACTTGTCACCACCAAGTCAGAAGGCTCAGCCAGAAGAGTTTCACTGCCATAAACTGAGGCAATACAACACAGTAGCTTCATTTTTATTCTAAAGAAATGTCAAAGGGGGGTTGGCAAAATCAACAATGTACCCTATCAATGAGGGGTTCCAAAGAGGATTTGTAAAGACAGAGAAGAAGAGTGACAAAAAGATGTGAATGACAATCTGGAAACAGGTGGTCCATAGCAAAGAAATAGGGTGAAAAAGGTAAATGCTGTCAAGCTGCAGTGAACAAGGAAAATCACAGAGTACGTCAACAAAGTCTATACACTTAAAATGTGTGTTCCACCTTTTTTACCAAACAGGCAAAGGTCTCCAGATCCACTACTGAACCAAAATGAGAAAACAACTGTAAAATGAACATAAGCAGGCATCTGTTTGATCTAGGACAAAAATTAGTATACATTAGTAAAAGATTAAAATGTATTATTAATAGGTTTATGCTACAGATCTAAAATTAAACAACAAATTCATGTCTCCCTTAGATAATCAAAATCCATGTTTTACTAAAACATGCAATAGCTTAGTTCTATAATATTTTCTGGTGTCACTGCTTCCTAGACTAAATTGGAATCAAAGAATCTCACTAATTAACATTTGTTTATTTTCTTCCCTTAGATGTCATCTCTTACTTCTACTTTACCTGAAGTGCACTACCACTACTTAGGAAAAAGAGCGTTAAAACTTTCTGCAAGAACAGGGTAATAGGGAAGAGAACACATAAGATTTATCAAAAGATATGGTATTCCTTTCATGTATTGATTAGTTTAAAACAAGAATTGCTACAAAAATAAAAGAAAAACAAAACAACCTCCCCATTTCCTCTCAGCATCTCTGTCATCAGAAGTTCGGCAGTAGTGCACATCCAAAGCTTTTAACAAATGAAGCCACTCATTTTTACATTGTTCCATCTGTTTTATTGTAAAATACTAAGACATTTACGTATTTACTGTGTATGTATTTCTTTTAAAATGTGTAAGTCTTATGTAAATGGATATAAATATGATTTTTTAAAAATAAAATCTATGGTACATGGGGTCTCAGTGCAAACATTTGACAATACAGTGTCAATAATACTGTTTGTATCTTTTCATTCCACCATTTTTACAGTTTTTGGATTGTAACAGTCAAATGAATATGTTTAGCAGAGTTAGAAGCTTCAACATGGTCCTACTGAGAAAATCTGTCAATATTTAAAGCTGAACACCTGCCTCTGATGATGTATAATAGAACAACGTAACCTGGAACTGGAGCCAAAATGGACCTCTAAAAACAAAACAGAAATGTTAGATCTCTATAGAGAAGAATTATTCATTTTAAGAAGCTCACATCTTAAAAACTAACAAATAAACCTGGAAGAACCATTTACAAAAAAAAAAAAAAAAAAAAAAGAAAAAAAAGAAAAAATCTTAAAAAAAGAAAACCCACAAAAAAGGCAAGTTAATAAAACATGATTTATACAAAAAAAAGAAAACCTTTCTTCTATGTTACCTGTGGACCAAGAAGAATCTTGCTTTACCAGGAGCCACCTTTTTGTTCCAGGATCTTCAGACACCAGCCAGCATTGGAAAATTAAAAATAATATTTGCATAGAATCAGATTCTCACTTCCAGATATATTCAACAAAGAAAAAGAAAGAAAAGAGAAGCCAAACCCCACCATTTCTTCATTATAACAGGGCATTAGACAGGCTCCTGTCTAATGTTATGCTTTTAGCCAAGATGGCCTTGCTGAGACTTCACAGAAGTCAGTTTTATCAGAGGAAATAACTGAAAGACAGAGTGATTAATACATAGTGTATAAAAGTTTAGAAGAGCAATTATTACCTGCTGTGGCTTTATTTGGTGGTGTTATTGTCGTTTATTCTTTGTTTAAATGGGAAGTTTCAAAGTAAGACCTACTTAATAGTCATTTACCTATTTGCTATTTTTCTGCTGCTTGATCTTAGCTCAAGACCTGTCTTTTAGTTATTTCTTTTAGCAGTTTGATCTGCAATGTTTGCACGTACATAAATATTTGTTTTGTCTATTTTCATTTGGCAAAATTCAATCAGATGGTGAAAGATTTTGCTCCCCCAATGTCAATAAAAAAAGAATTCAGTGCTATTTGTGTTTAAAGTCTATTAAGCTTGGTACGTAGTAGCATTAAAATAGTTTGGATGCCAGATATTTCTCATAGCTAAGCATAAGCACATTTTGCCACCAAGAGGTATGTTATGACAGACCTACAGGTGAGAATCTGCCACGAGAGGGAGCACTGAACTTGCTGATGGGCGAGATATGATGACTCCGGTTAAGACCCAAGTGAGTAAAGACATGGCTCTCTTACCTACAGTTCTTCGGGCTTAACCAGCATCACCGCTGGTGGTCTTTTCCTCCCTCAGCCTCCTTTTAGATTATTTAAATCCAGAATGTCACAAAGTAAAGCAATTCAAACACCATTTTCAGTGGTTGCAGTATCATTTGAATATACTTCCCCTTATAAACACCAGCTCCCATTTTAAGAATTTCTTTTGCAGCCCACATTATCCACACAGTCCACACTTAAATTCCAGAAGCAGAGAGGAATGAGGTGTGTTGGGGAAAGCAATGAGCAAGATCATGCAACCACAGCTGCAGTTATCCTGCCCCAGATGTACAGTACCCCCAAATTATTTATTTCACAGTGGAAAAAAACAGACTAGAAAAAAAAAAAAAAAAAGTATATTTTTAAAAGAGCATTTTTGTGACTCAGTTTTGATCTCAGGCTAACATAAAAAATCCTTTAGTGCATCCCTGTCTCCTTCATAAGAGCTGGAGCTGTACACTCAACAGCTAAAAATTGTGGCTATGCACAAAATGTTATCTAGTTGGCTGCAACGCTTTCAGTACACTGGGAATAATTACTACATCAACCTTTCCCAGCCAAGTTTCAATAACTCCCTGACCATTAAAATCTACCCACATGCTGCTTCTCTCTAAAACAAAAATTAACAAAATTGGTGCTCTCCTACCACTTGTTGAATGGCTTGTTCTTCCTCAATGTCATAACAGGTTGCTGAGCAGCACAAAAGCCATACACAAGAATGACTACTCCTGCTCTTTTTCTCCAGCTTGGCACAAAGCTAAAGCTGTAAACAAAGCATTCTCTTTCTGCAGTCACAGTTCCTCAGCAAAAGGCTCCTCTGGAAAACAAAAGGAATGCCCACAAAACAGCTGTTTTTCCATACTGTACTACTGCTGTAAGGTGGCTTTCTTTGTCTGATTTCCTGAAAGTTGATGAATGAGACATTTAGCATTTCTAGAATCCTCCTCATTACCAGGGTGGTAGCAGAGTGAGTACACCTGGCCACTCTGCCCTTCTCTTCTGCCCCAGTCTTGATCATAAATTATTCCTACCAAAACAGGTTATTACAACTATTTTTCTCCTGGACACACTTTAAGAATGTTAACTATTCAAGCTCTTCACAAACAATTCAGAGGACAGACAACTGTTTCTTGTCAATATGAGCAAATAGCCCCCCAGAAAGGTAAGTGCTTAAATCTCCATTACTAATGTTGTGGTTTGTTTGCTGTTGGTTTTAAGTCTGATATTAAGTCTTTCTTCCTTAACAAAAGAGCCCCAAAATAGAAAACAGCTTACCTTTCCTTACAAATGGGGAAACTGGTAAAGGAACATGAGATGTCATTGGGAAAACTATACATGATCTGGGAAATTCTCTTCTACATCCTGTGGCAGCATTCTTGCTAGAGGACTTGTATTCTCACTAATTAGCTCTGCTTCCCTGCTTCTTCAATTATAACTTGGTGCTGCAGCCAGGATAATTACAGCAAACATTGACAACTTAACATCTCAGCTTTCATTGTGCAAAAAAAATGTAATGGCTGTGTACCTCGTGAATGTGCCTCAGTTTTCTCTGACAAGACCCTTGTGGTTTCTCACCACTTAAAAAACAAAACCAAACAAAACAAAACCACAAAAAAACCCCACCCCAAACCCGACATCAGTGACAGCTCCCAGGATCTCTCTCTTGCCCTGGCTTAGCATGCGTTGTGAAGTTGTAAAATTGTGAAACTTCAAAATACTCATCAGTCTCTGCAAGGCACTCCATTTTCTGGCATAGGCCTTCTATTAAAGCCCTGGCACATCTGGAAAAAAATACTACCTTCGACTAACTGCAACGTACATAAGTGGTATTTCAAGAAAAGTCTTCAGGGCATCTCTGAGAAGCAAAATTACTCCACATATAAATCACTGGTCTGTATAGTTAGCATATCTACCATGAAACATCATAGGACTTAGTCTTTATATGCTTTTACTCCCTGTTCAGACTGGGATTTTCAACTAAATCAGATAGCTGAGCAGGGTGGCTACCTTATGCAATAATCTGGCAAAAAACAAGTACAGCACAGACTCAGACTTGGCTGGTTTATTATACAACTGTATGACCTGGCTCGACACAGTTGCATGCAGTCCCCAGTGAAAAAATACCCAGAAATTGTATTAGTTTCCTATGTAACTGGCAGAGCTCATTGACTCTACAAAAAAGTCACAGGCATGAGGCAACACTGGGTATGGCTCATGTTAATTAGCATCTATCACCTTTTAGCTCCTACCTCAGCCTCCTGATTTATTTTATCACTTAACATCCTTACCTATACCCAAAAAAAGTTAAGCTATTTCTGGACTCTTTTGAGGACACCGCCATAGCAAAACATATCTAGACTCAATTTCTGCCTTACCATGGTGTAAGTATGGAACCTCTCTTTCATACCAACATCATCTGAATTTCCATATTGCTTACTGGTTTTTCCTCTGAAAAGCATTGCCAAGTCTGAGTAACTTTGCTGCTTTTAAGCTTTTCTGTGAATGTATATTTTTAAAGGTATTTTTACATTTATTGTTCAATTAAAACCTGCAGGTTGAGAAGTAATGCATGTAGAGAGAGTATCCTCCAGCCCCTGGGCTTGCTGAGAACCCCGTATTTTGAAATGTCAATAAAGTCAAGAATGGGCTCTCTGGTATCTGTATTTGCTAAATTTCTTGGCTATACATATCTCAGTGAGCCCAAAATACCGAATTATGTCAGCAAAAGCACATTCTGGTTACCTTATAAGTGGTACAAACCACAACAAAATTATCAGAAAATGCAAAGGAAAATGCTTGCCTTTATTTAGAATACATGGGTTTTACTGAATATTACTATGGACAAATCCAGATTTTCACATATTCAAAAGCCAGGAATTGCCTATCATTCTACAAAAAGACACTTCATAATGATATTGTGTAAAAATATTTTAGAAATTTAATTTACAGCAAAAAGACTTAAGAAGAAATTGTCAGTGCAATAAAGAAAACTAATTCTAAAATTTATAAGAATTTCAAAGACAGAATAGTAGAATAGTTTGAGTTGGAAGGGACCTTAAAGATCACCAAGCTCCAAGGCCCATAAAGGCGCACAATCTACAAGTGAGGACAATTTATATCTGCGAAAATTTCACATCAGAATTACTATTTCTTACTGTCCTCAGTCGTGACTTTACCTTTTATAAGCTATTTTAGACAAACTGAAGTTACTGGTCACTTTATACAACAACAGACTGAAATGTTAATGCTATAGAAATATATGAATTATATTTGCAATTTTTAGCAATCTTAATATCCAACATATAATGACTACATGGAGAGAGTTTAGTCTGCTTCACTGGCTGTGACAATATGGTAAAGAACACAGTAATATTTCTAAAGTAAAAAATCAGTCCTACATCATTAGAAATTTTTATAATGTGGTGGTTCCTAGCAGAAAGTCTTTTTGTATACTTCATTAACTGACCCACTTGTTACCAACAATTATTCCATTTACTTTTTCTTTAGCACTTCTTCAATGTGTTTAAACACACTAGCATCTTCAATGGTCGGTGTTATCTGAAAAGGAAGAATACACAGAAGCATGTGATAGTAGATTGCTGTCCTTCAACAGTAAACCAGAATTTAATTCAGAAAATCTCCTAACTCTAGCTCTCAAAACCAGTCAAGAAAAAAGTACCTGGAAAGCTCTGGAACATGAAAACCTTTTGGGGAAGCTACAGTAGAAATAAAATATACAATGTGGTACCTGAAATCATGGACCACTTGAAGAATGGTCTAGAGAACAGCAACCATGATGTTGTGTCTTTGGATGTGCATGTGTGCCTAATTCATTAAAGTATACATCTCCAGCTTACCTTATATGGCTTTCCACTGACAAGTGCAGAAAGAGCTGAACGCGGGATCTTGCCAGAGCGCGTTTTTGGCAGCTGTTTCACAAACACCCCCTTCTGAAAAGCTGCTACTGGACCAATGTTAGTTCGAACTCGCTCAACAATCTCTTCCAAAATCTTTTCCTCTTCTGTCTTTATACCTAGGATATAAAGAAGAACTTCTTGTTCATGTCCTTTTGATTTTCTGGGACTTTTGCAAGTCTAAGTAACATCAGTATCAGTGAGCTCTCACCTTCTCTCAGTACACACAATGCAAAAGGAACATGTCCTTTTAAAGGATCTTCCTGGCCCACAACAGCACAGTCAGCCACAGCACGGTGGAAGAGAATACACTGAGGGACAGAGAACAAAACTAAACAGAACTAAAAATAGCTGAACATTTCAGTGAGAAAAATCCATAGGCATGGACATAAAAAGTAGACTTATTTCTTACATTTTGACAGCAAAAAGTGCTTAGTAGACCTCAGGATTCCAATTACACATGTTGCAGATGCACGTGTGTATACTTTCATACACACATGTAGTTTTCAAACAAACATACATAATAAGTATGGTGGTACAAAATACAAATATAGAACAATGTAAAGGTGACTTACAGCTTTGGAGAGTATCACATCTTTGGTTTTGTTAGTGAGATCTTTGCTGGAACAAGTAACAGTAGTCTAAGATTATGAATAACATGGAGTTAAGTGGACTAAGGACCAAAACCATAGAAACACTCCAGCTACAGGGCTATAAGGTCATAGTGGTTTGTTCTGACTCCTATCTTTTTGATTCTTCACTGCAGAAAGGCACAGTGTTTCAACCAAAGCCAAATACAGGCCCAATCTCAGCTTGAAGCTAGTCTAGTTCCATTCACTCTCTCTGAAACATTAGGTCTTGTTCTTCTTAGATTAAAAAAAAGGGAATTAATCCAGAGTTGCCTCCTTTCTATTACACATTTATACAATTAAGCAAGTGATGGACAGTGACACTAGTATCTCAGATTATCTTTTAAGAAAAAAAGCGAGAGATTCTCTTTTCTTTCCAATTAGCCAGCTGAGGATCTCACTTTTTAGGAAAAAGTCACCAAGATTTCTCAGTACATACTGAGATGCGTGTCACTAAGTCTGGGACAAAGTTGAACTTAAGGTAACAGCAGTTGTGAAACCTCCTCGAAAGTAATTGGCTCTTTTCCCGAAAATATCCGTGTTTCTGGGGGTACCTTGCTGTCAACAGTGCTTTCAATATGTCCCCTGTACTCAACCACAAAGAGGATCTAAAGTGACCTTACATAAAGGCCACACTGAGGGTTCGTAATGTGACTGTGCATATTAATCTGTGCATACAAAGATGACATGTTTGCTAAAAACAGATCTTCACATACCATGTTGTCAAAATCAAAGGCAGTGGGATCACTGAAAGGGAGACAAGCTAAAAGAAGTTTTAAGAATAAAGGCTTTTTTTAAGTGTTGCATTGCTTACTCATACAATGGTAGGAGCACGAGGAAGACTACAGGAAAGATACACAGGAGGCAGGAGAAAAAATCTTGAAGGAACAGAAAGTTGAATCAACGCTGCTCCAATTAACAGAAGGGATGCTCTTGTGTGACCTGGTTGTGAACCTGATGGTGGCAGGAACAATTCAAAGCATTTCCCATAACCCATCCTCAAAACAGATAATTTGTAGTAAAAATAAGCAAGAGAAACTGTCCCTCTGTGCCACGGTCACATATGTCAAGTATCTTTTAGCAAAATAAACCTGCACAGTGTTTCTCGCATACCTTTTTTGACAGAAGCTATACTTATTTCACAAACTATGATCCTAGAAAAGTCCCATACTACAAAAAAGCAAATTGGAAATACTTAGCTCAGAAC
Source organism: Lathamus discolor (assembly GCF_037157495.1). NCBI lineage: Eukaryota > Metazoa > Chordata > Aves > Psittaciformes > Psittacidae > Lathamus > Lathamus discolor. The sequence continues at coordinate 45,031,001 of NC_088884.1, read as the reverse complement.
TAGAGGTATGCTCTGTCAAAGTACAAAAGCATGCCCATATATACACAGGTTTTTAAACTGCATATTTTTCACAGGAATGAAATGGGATGTACACAAGCCATATCAACAGTAACACCTACTGCACTGCAGTAATGATGGAGCTCCAATGATAATAATAGATAACTTGGATAAATAAACTATTTGTTTGGAACACAATAAAGCTGAAATTCTTAGTCAAAGTACTATAGAAAAACTTTGTAAGCCTGTAATGAAGCTATAATGTAAATGCAGATAATACACTTGTTCAACAAGGTGACTGTCACTTCATTAGATGGTGATTCAATGAACCTCTAATTCTGTATTTACAGATCTTACTGAAGGGCAAATTGTGGTCTTATTAATGCTTTCCTATTTAACAAGCAATTTGCTGTGCATGCATTAATAACATTTATTTTTCAGCTTTGTTCAAAAGGTGAATAGAAAAACATACAGAATTTTATCATGATGAAACACTTTTTCTTTCTAGGGAAAGACCTAAGTAGCAGGGAGGAAAACAGAGGCACTGAACCTGGGATGAAGGATACAAAGGTAATATAGCTGAGGAGATGATTCAATTCATCATTTGTATACTAGTTCCGCATTCAGCCTGAAGAGAAGAAACAGTGCCTAGCTCGGCCCCTGAGCAGTAGAGCAGGTGAGCAGTAAGAGCAGTAAGGGGTGGGATGAGACTCCCAGCTGCACTTTAGTAGAGCAACACAAAAAAAATTACTTCAAAAGGAAAGAGGTTTAATCAGCCTGAAAGCCACCTTTAGGTCTCCATAGACCTGAGTATTGCCTGTGTTTGCCTGGATTTGATCACTACTGTGTAACCAGAACGTCTTTCATGCTCTTTCAAGTTTTCCAGCTTTCTTTAAAAACCAGTCACTAGACTAATAGGCACTATAAAGCAAAAAATAACTAACAGATTAGTTCACAATTCCATGAGCAGTTAAATTCAGGCTTCTTAAAGGGGTATTGTTCCCTTGTACATGCCCAGCACACCTTTTCCTGTACTCCCTGAATAATCATTTGATACATAATCAGGGAAAATTGTAACTGGCAATCAATCGCTGTGGTTCCAGAGAGGTGAAGAAACAATGACATGAAACTGAGACACTATTATGAACTGCACTATTTTCAACTTTTTGAGTTGCACGTGCATTATATTAATGACTTTCAATTTAACACCAGAGTTGTGGGTTTCTTACAGAAATTTTCATTACCATTTAGCAGTGCTCATGCAATAAGAGAAAAAAAGCTGTCAAGAATCTGTGAAGGAGACCCTTCAAATCAACCAAAAACACTGAATGTGAAGTCAACCAACACCAAACACTTTAAAGAAGCACAATTAAAAATGTATTTTAGGAATAAAAGTTTCTCCTCCTAAGTAGGTGGTCAAACCACTTGGCATATTGACCCCACATTATCTTAATGTATTCCCAAATAAATATGTCATCAGAACTTACAGGGATGCTTCCCATGCTACATATTGACCCTTAACTCTACCTTCAAATGTCAAATCATATCTATCTTATCAATCCCATGTTACAAACTGCTTACTGTTGACTAAATTTATTATGGTTTTGGAAAGCACCATAACAGGAAGGACTTGTAACGATTAATGTTTTGCTTAAAAGTACCAACAGAAATGAAATCAAAAAAAGGAGAAAGAAAATTAAAGGGTTTAGTGAGATTTTCAGTCTCAGCTTACTTTATCTTTCATTCTTCTATTTTACTGTCAGGCAATGCTAACCTCTTCAATTGCACCTGCTGAAATCCTGTGTCCGGCAACATTGATCACATCATCAGCTCGAGACAGGACATACAAATAGCCATCTTCATCCATATAACCTGCATCCATAGTATCATAATATCCCTAAACACAACACAACCAAAAATAAACTCAGAATTCATGGGCATCCATTCATTTCCTATGAAAACAACACACAAAATATATTGTTTCAAATTAAATATGGTTTTGGTGTCCAAAAGATTTAATTCTGTAATATTTTTCAGTATTCTGTCAGAGTACACTGTGCTCCTTCCTTTCCAGAATGGTTTTGTAGTCTATGATTAAAAGAACAGAAGACATTATACAAATATGGATTTTTTCCAACTTTGCTTACATTGATCCCTGACAGCTTGGAGAAGGATGTTGCCTGAATCTACACAAGGAAGATGGAATTATTACAATATAATGATAGTTGCCAAATTGCTCCTAAAGATATTCTTGTTTGCTGAATCCAAACATACATCCTCATCACGATGCAAGTGTACACAAAAAATAATTTGTCTGATTAATTCAAACATTTACTTTTATTGAAGCAAACCTTCCATTTTGGACATTCACATAGGAAAGGAGGAAGACAGTCCCTGGACAGTGAATCTGACGAGGAAACATAACTGATGCACTAAGGAGCCTTCCGTGCATTTAGGTGCACACTAGGTACGTGTATATTTCTGGACTGCATGTCAACAGCAGCAGTATATTTGAAGCTATGCTAGTCTAAGGCTGTGAGGCTTATATCTTTCATTAAATCAAATGACATAAAACAACTTTTAGGTTCAGAAGCTTGCATTTACTAATTCTGTTTCAGAGCTTAAAAAAACAAACCAAAACAAAAACCAGAAACAACAAGACCAAAAAAACATCCACAGTGTTGCCAAAAGTTTAAAGTATGGATAAAGAAAGATCTCCCATTAAAATAAGATACAATCATTTTGACTGCTATCTAGTTTAAATTTACTATAATTCAGTTCTGAAAAATTACCAAAGATTTATACAATTAATTTCAGAATTCTTACTGGATATTTTTTGAAATATAACCTCTGGAATGTTTCCTGATTTTCCCAAAGACCTGAGAATGCTCCAGGAGGCAAAGGCAACCTTAAATTAAAAAGAACAAAGTATTAAGAAACACAGATATACCAAGTACAACTTATGTTCTCCATTCATACTTCATATTTACATAAATAATCATTGGCTATACAATCAGAAAACATTTCAGCTTAATATGCAGATAACAGATCAAAAAGACCACGTGTCTGTTGTAATCACACGCACGTAGCTCTGAACTGTATCCAGACCATACATTAATATAAATAAGCATCTCTGTCATTCAGTAAAAAAATGTTTGGTCTAGTAAACCCTATATACCATACTATGATATCAGCATTCAGCTTTCAACATTTCTAAGGATTAAGTGTCTGAAATGTCATATGGGACACTTCACACACACATCTGTCAGAAGAGAAGCTACAGAAATCTCAGCTAACAAAGAAGTGTTTGTTTCATAGAATCATAGAATAGTTGGGGTTGGAAAGGACCTCAAGATCATCTAGTTCCAACCCCCCTGCCATGGGCAGGGTCACCTCACACTAAACCATCCCACCCAAGGCTTCATCCAACCTGGCCTTGAACACTGAATTGTTTCTTCCTTCAAAGCTCTGACAGGGTTAAATACAGGTTTACCTGAAGTAGGAGGTACATACTCAGGCATATCAACACAAGTTTTATGAAGCTTAACCTAGTGATAGAGAGAACAATCATGCAAGCAAGCATTTTTATACCGATAAAACCATAAATGCCTCATACAGATTTTACTAGCATATGCCTGCATTCCTAATCAGCAAATCTTTAGCCAGGGGTACTCTATTTTCTACTGTGATAGTGTCCCTGTGACACCAGAAGGCAACATCTCTAGCAGTGAACACCCCTCTATAGCATAGCAACACTGGTATTATTACTAGTCTCCTATTGTGTTCAGGTCAAATGAACAGGTGCTACCAGCTCAGTGACATGTGCATTTCTAACACTACAGGCCCCAAAAGAATATTTATATATCTATATAGAGATATAAAATATACATATATATATATACACACACTCACACACATTTCTTTCTAACTGAATCTGGTATAAACAGTACAAGCTACACCAAAAAGGCCGTATCATCTATTAATGATTTCAGCCCATGTTTTCTTACAATCCCAGTATTTTTCAACTTAATTTGGCTCAATTAGCATAACAGAATATCTACTATAATTATTACTACTTTCTCTGAGGCTTCTGGCTCAACACATCCTACAAATCACATTCCTTGAAAGTATGGTTGAGGTAAGGCCAGAAATGCCAAGACACTTCCCAAGTAGTCACCCAGGCTTCAGGAAGGCAGGTTGCCTTCTGCCCAGCTGAAGTGAATTCACTGGTCTATTTTAAGCCTTTCAAACTTAGTAAACATCCTTGTGACAGAAAAAAAATTATCTACAGGGTATTTAACTTAAAAAAAAGTAATTAGAAAAACAATATATTGATCTCAGTGTTTGTGGACGTAGGAGTTTAAAAGAAAAATCTCTTGTTTAGATTCAAAAAGAAACACTAGCAAATGGAAGTTACTATGGTTGTTGCCTGGTTGCTAATAGCATGGCAATTCATAACAGCCTCACCATTGTAGATTTTTAACTTCAAATTTCTTTCAGTCTGAAACATCCTTGTGATGGGAGAGAAAGGACAATCCATATTGACAAAGCCTTTAATTTCTCCACAGTTCTACTCAGTAGTTTGCAGTTATTCATTAAATAGAAAGAACAATTTTACTGCTGAAATCAGAAAAGCATTTTCATTCCTGCTACTGTTAGTGTTTATAAATCTAAGCACAGAAGTGTGTAACATCAGAAAAATGCAATCCCTGCTCCCAACATTTGTTATTGTTTGGTTTTGTGCCTATTTGTTTGTGAGGGGTTTTGGTGGGGTTGGTTTGTTTGCTTGTTTGCTTTTGCCTTTTCTTCTGGGGGTGGTGGTGTTTTGTTTTTTGTTTGTTTTTTTTTTGTGTTTTTTTTTTTTTTAAAGAAACATTGCATTGATAAGTACATCTACAGTGCTTATTTTGTGAGGCTATGGAAACAAGACTGCTAAACTACTGGCTGTCACAGGTATCAACAGTGACAAATCATATCGCACAAATCATAGCACAATAGAGACACAATCTGACAATGTGCTTCCATGGCTTTGTGTAAAATATTACTTGATGTTAGGCTTCCATTCCATCTACTAAGCAAAACCCGAATGCCATCCTCCACGTGCCCGTCTTTCAAGCAAAGTAATTCCAGAGGAATGGGCACATACCATTCTCCCATGACAGTAAAGCTCTTAGCATCATTACTGACTAGAATTTCTAGGTGCTGTGCAAACACAAGTAATTAGTAAAATCAATAAAGCCAGAATTCAGCTGGACAAAATGTAATTATGTGTACTGGAATTTTGCCAGGACATGAGAATTAAAAATCCCAGAGACAAAAATACCTCCATCTCACTGCTGTCAATGGGAATAGTCCCATGAATTCCATAGGAAGCAGACCTGGATCATAAGTATGTGCAAAGAGGCAGAAGAGAGAAAATGACATAGTCATAAAATAACAGCAACCTGAAAACAAACATCTCTTCCTTTCTGCAATCATAGAATGGTTTGGTCTGGAAGGGACTCTTAAAGGCCATCTAGTTCCAAACCCCTGCCATGGGCAGGGATATCTCCCACTAGACCAGGTTGCTCAAAGCTCCGTCCAACCTGACCTTGAACGCTTCCATGGATGGAACGTCCACAACTTCTCTGGGCAACCTGTTCCAGTGCCTCACCACCCTTACAGAAAAGAATTTACTTCACCAGACTGCCATGACTCTCAAATATAATAAGGGCTTGGAGATCCCCCCTTAAAAAAAATTAATATATATATATTTTATTTATATATATATAATTTTGAGATGTTTGGTTTGGGTCTGTTCTTCCTAGGAATCATAACACAAAACACCTACAAAAGTCCTGTATCAAAAAAATGTTGCCTTCTTGTCCCAACACTGAGTTGATATTCAAGGCCTTTTGGGGTTATTTTTATTAAGAGGACATATTGACCAAAAATGTTTGGTATGCATAAGTAAACACGATTGCCCCAGACATGGTCCTGCTTTCCTTTCACAAGTGACAGTACGACAGAAGACCAAGGAGGAGGTAGGTTCCTTCATCATCATTTCCATGATACAAAAAGAAGCTGCTTTGATTGGTTTCTCCTTGGGACATGTACTGCATTTCTCTAGCTGTCTGTTAACTTCTTTCTCTCATCCTGTATGGCAAGCCACAAACCAGCCAGTGTTGAGCCTTTGCATCTGCTATCAGTTCAAAGATAAGACCTCCCTTACACTATTCATGCTTTTTATTTTATATATCTATTATATAAATAATTTATATAGTCATAACTACAGTAGCATCTTCTATCACATCATTCCTTTTTCCTTCTGTAAAGAACAATCATGAGCTTCAACAAATACAAATTCAAGACAAGCTTGCCATCTTTATTCTGAAATATGAATGTATTATCAGCTATTCTAGATCAGGCTACTAAGAATTTTAAATCAGTCAGCTCATCCCATTAAACAAGCAAACAATAGGCAAATTTCAAACCTAATCTGAGGTTTAAGCCAAAAACCCACTCTGAGGTGAATCAAAACACGTGAACTTGGGAAAAGCTGACCTTTGGATTTCAAACCTCAAAAAAGATGTATAGATCCAAATTCTGATCTTGCTCATGCTTATTTTTTACCAGTACAGGAGCAGCTGTACAAAGGATGCAATTCTCAGTTCACTCTAGTGCAATTAAGATGATGATTGTAGAACTACGGGAATAAAAATCCAGGCCCGTTTCTCATTTCAAGGTTGAATACATTTAGGACAACATCAGGAAAACTAGGTAAATTGTGTAAATTCATTATGTAAATTATATGGGTTCATTTTACAAAGATCTATTCTGGTTCCATTTTACAAAGATAAGAAGGTAGTTTCATTATAAATTGGAGAAACTAAGATAGCTTAGGTGAGCTTGGCAGCATCATAAAAACACTCTGAAGTACTTTCACAGTAGCTGTTTTCTGCTAGACAATTTTAAATTACAATCATTATCTGTTTTTTAGCACTGTTTCACAGTTCATTTATTTTTCATACAATGGTGGCTGATCTTTTACAGAACAGCCCACCTTTACCTTAGTCCATGAAAATCTGACTCTGTGTGTCACATCCTTTCAGGATGACACTCATCCAAATGGTGTAAGATTCCTTGTGGTTGGAATTTGTTCCAATTCCAATTTGTGGCTGGCAATTACAGACACAGCACTCAAAAGATAATTTACACAGAAAAGCAGATTTCTGAAAGTACAAATGAAAGTCAAAAGCTATTAGAGGTGCTACCTTGTCTGAATTACAGAAAAGACATCCTTTTATTTTATAGTAGGCATTAGTACTCACAAGCTGCTCATTACAGCCAGTCAAGGCAAGTGTAAACCATCGTTCAGTGAGTGCGCTTGTGAATAGAGCTAAATCATCTTGACTGACAGCTAGATTTATTACTCAGCATTTATGTAGCCCTGTGTATAAACATCACTCTTAAAACATTTTTTTGACTGCAAGTTCGAAAGCCATCTGGAGTCTAGAAGCTTTTTCAGACACTGGGAACAACAGCACAGGAAAAAGGGTGAAGAGGTAAGAGCAGAGGATCTCAAACACCCATCAGTTTGCATGAAATGCTATTTTAGTTAGCTGAAAGGGGACAACAGTAGTTGGTCTCAGTGTGGATTTTTCAGGAAAAAAAAATACAGTGAGTAGGGAAGAAAGAAACCCATCAAAATCTAGTGAAAGCACTGGAAAAAGTTAAAAATTCAAATGCTACTTACATGTGCTCAGCCAGAGATCTGTTAGAAAGCTCATCTTTGCCCAGATTGCTCTTACACTGAAAGCCCTACTCACTGTTACGCTTGCAAAGGGAAAAAGACAAATCCAATAAACTTGTGGAAGGTTAGCAGAGAGAGATCTTTTGCACAGATTTTTCATGATCATGTGATCTGACCTCCCATATAACACGGGCTAAAGAATGCCATCTACTAAATCCTGCCTCAATCCCGTAGCCTTTGGTTAAAATAGAAACCCAGGCTTGAACTAAAGGTGTCAAAGAAAACCACCATAGTCCAAAGAATTTGCCCCAATGGTTTAATACTTTCCCTGTTAAGATTGTGTTTTATTTCTCATCACAATATATCCAGCTTACAATCTCTTTATGGTAGACTAAACAGCCATCTCTCAGAGATGTCTTTTCCTGGGAGAATTTCCTGACCTTGATGAAGTTATTTAACTCCTCTTGGATGAGCTACATACCATAAGTTACACTGTAAGTTTTAGCCAGGGTTTCCAGCACTGTAGTCACTCCCATTCTTATTTTCTCTAAAAAACAGTCACTTTATCAATAGTCTTTTGAAATACAGACATAAGAACTGAACATAATGCATTAATGATTTTACTAACATCATATCCATAGACAGTAATAATAGCTCCTTTTCAGTTGTCCCTACTGAATAGCAAGGAATCATATTGCCTCCTTAGTTACACTAGCAGCTTTCATTTGCAGGTCTTAGGTGTTCAGAGGTTTATCCAGTGTAACATAAAAAGTTCCTTTGAAAGTCACTGCCTTCTAGGGTACACTCCTTCATCTTATAAATCTAGCAAATTTTCACTATTCCTACCTGTTCGACCCTTGTTAAAATGAGTGTATTGCAAGTGGTCTATGCAGGATGACACACTTTCTTAACATGATTCTGCAAGTATCTTTTCTCCCTCAAGAAATCTTCCCTGAGGCCAAGCCACTCAGAATGGTCTACAACATGTCCTTCCTGGGGTTGTCACAGAGTTTCAAAACAGAAAAATGGACAACATTAATTACTGAGGCTATAAAACAATTAGATCTTCACTGGCTATTTTGGCATCTCAGGTAGCTTCTAAATGCATTTCTTCTGAGCTAATGCCATATACCCCTCACTTTTGGCTTCAGGTGGATTCTCCCCTTGTTTTCACTATCTGAAACCACTTTTCTTCCTGGGAAGAGGAAGAGCATAAAGGAGAGCTGTGACTTTTCTTATATGCTTATCCCAAATTAGAATGCCCAAAAGTTGACCCACCAAGTCTTCCAAGATTTTTCTTTACTTTCTTCAATGGGATACCAAGGTATTACCCTTTAAGCTCTCTTGCTTAGCATTTCTGTTATGCATCTTGATTATATTCCTGGCTTCAGACTTCCACATAGATACTGATATTTTTCTAAAATGCATTATAAGAAATATTAAATGACTATCCTTTTTGTTAACCATCTATTTGTTCTCTAAATACTGTACAAAGATTGAGCAAAGTACCACAAACCATGAAACTGTGAAGGAGTTGCTTATTTCTGAAAACATCTCTTCCACTAAAGTATACTAACTTTATAGTACTTGCTTAAAAAGTCTTGTCATATTTCTATTCAGTCAACTTAAAATCTAAAATGATAAAAACCTGCAAACTTGTCATGACCCTTTCTGTATAAACCTCATGAATAAATATTACTTTTCAATACTTTACAGTCTTACAGCATTGTACATGAAGTTTTGCATTATTTTACCCTATATAATGGGGTGGGTTGTCATTTGAATCATTTCAACATTATAATTTTCCTCCCTTTTCCCCACTAATCCCCAATTGATGAAAAAAATCCCCCATAATATTAACAGTCTGCAGAGCCTCGCACATAGTCACTATTCTTCAGAGCAATTTAAACAACACAACTAAAACATTGCAGAGTTGCTGTCTATTACACTACATTGTCTCATCTCTTTCTCAATATGAAGCAGAAATATTTATGTGATTCTGTGGAGATCGATAAAACAAATTTGTAAATACTTATCCTGCAAACCTCCATTATTACTCACAAAATTAACTATACAAATATACTAGATGAAGTGTAACTGGAGTCTAGCTGGAAATTTACTGGCAGCCATTACTCTCTGGTTAGAATGAGCATAAAGTAAATGTAGTCCTCTTGCTGTTGTGGGTGAATATAAAGAATAATGCTAGCTAATGAGAAAGTTCTGACAACTGCTTCATAAAATAAACATTACGGGTTTGAAATCTTTATAATATACAAGGAGAAAACAGAGCTTCCCACTGCACTGGAATTTAAATAGGATTTCTCTTTGCTAAGGTTCGTTGTAAGAACAGAAAACTTGGGAAATTCTCACGGCTAATCACAATTACATATACACGCACATTTTCAAGAATATATTAATCACAGGCAGGTCAGAACAATGCAGCAAAACTGTGTCACTAAATCAGACCAGTCTTTGCTAAGGGAAATGGAGGTCATTCCTACTGTAATTTTCACTTTGGAATAAATCTTCATAATCTTTCATGTTCAAACATTCTTCTACCAAAAAAAAAAAAAAAACCCAGCAAAAAAACAAACAAGTAAATTTAGAAACAATTCACACAAGCCCAACCTCATGAGTTTTTGTTTTCTTTTGGTTTTGGCTTTTCTTATTTGTTTGTTTGCTTGCTTGTTTGTTTTCCCCTTTGTTTGTGGTTTGGGGATTTTTTTTTTTGTTTGTACTATGTAAAGAATGGAGAATGAACTTAAGAGAACTTATTGGCTCAAAAGTTTAAGTCAGAAGAAAGGCTGGAAGGGAAAGAGGGGTGACAGTTACCTTAGAACTGGTTTCATACTGACTAATGCTACAATGTAATTTCTTTCTCCACTTTTTCCCCCCAATTGCAATAAATATGGACATGCTAAAAATAATAACGTCCCTATGTCACTACTTGTTCTTGAATAATCCAATGCAAAAGAGCAAAACAAAACAAGAATTGCCCTTTTACCCCTAACAATTTATTCGACTGCAGCAAAAGTCATGCGGGGCAAGTTAAACAAAACCAAAACAAAACCAGCAATAAAATCAATAGATAAAAACACTTGTAATCACTTAAATGCCTAAATGTGGAGCCACATTAGGGAAGATAAATTCTGGCTTTAAGAGTTTGACAATAACAGCAAACAGGACCATCTAATATAGTAATATCTACTCCTGACAGGCACTTAATCATAGAGTCATAGAATTATAGAACTGATTGGGTTGGAAAGGACCTTAAGATCATCTAGTTCCAACCCCCCTGCCATGGACAGGAGATGTCCCTGTCTAGCAGGGACACCTCCTGCTAGATCAAGTTGCTCTAAGCCCCGTCTAATCTGGCCTTGAACATTGCCAGGGATGAAACATTCACAGCCTGCTTGGACAACCTGTTTCAGTGCCTCACCACCCTAACAGTAAAGAACTTCTTCCTTATATCTGACCTGAACTTCTCCTTAAAAGTTCAGATTTAAATGGGTTTAAGTTTGAACCCTTTACCCCTTGTCGTATCACTGCAGTCCCTAATGAAGAGTATCTCCCCAGCATCCCTATAAGCCCCCTTCAGATACTGGAAGGCTGCTATGAAGTCTCCAGTCAGCCTTTTCTTCTCCAGGCTGAACAGCCCCAACTTTCTCAGCCTGTCTTCATACAGAAAGTGCTCCAGCCTCTGATCATCCTCATGGCCCTCCTCTGGACTTGCTCCAGCGGCTTCATGCCCACACAGTACTCCAAGTGAGGTCTCATGAGAGCAGAGTAGAGGGGCAGGATCTCCTCCTTCGACCTGCTGGTCACACTTCTTTTGATGCAGCCCAGGATATGGTTGGCTTTCTGCGATGTGAGCACACACTGCTGGCTCATGTTCAGTTTCTCATTGAAATGATAGTAATGACTCAAACATATGCACACATCTACTGACAGTACCTCTTAGTAGATATAATTCAGCCAGTTTGGCAGAGTTGCTAAGGATGGAGTCCATTTCACTTCTCTTTTGGCAGACAACCAAAAGGCACCTACCCTAAGCTAGCATGTCACTCTTGCAGTCACTGGAGAGACATGAGCCCATCTGGAAGGCTATTAATTTGATCCTAGCTGAATGGCTGAAAGCTAGGATTAATTTTCTTACAAAGTACCTTTCTCTCTCTTCCTTGATTACAAGCCTATGTTTTATCATGTATCAGGCATGAGAGAGCTTTGAAAGGTGGCACTTCACTCCGTCCTGGGTTACTGACACACAAATCACAGTCTTTATTAAAGGCTGGAGCAATTTTCATTATTCACACTCAGCAATGGAATGAATGTGCAATCTTACACGTGTCACACGACAACTATGTCTAAATATGAGTCTGCTGATCCAGGGAAGATTGTGTGTGCATTTAAACACATGCTTGTATGCCCTGATGGCTTAGACCTAAGGTGCTGAAAATTAGGTAGGGTATAAACTTCATCCTGAAAGCACTCATCTGTGTCAAACAGTACAATAACTTCATGTGATACCACCTCAGTCTCCACAGTGGCCTAGTTACATTAGACCACTAGTACAGCTGAGCAAAAAAACCTCCACACTTTGGTAATTCTGACTCCCAAGCAAGGCCAGCTAGCACATCAGCAGCAAGGTCCAGTGTCTGGAGCTTTCACAGCCAGTTCATGTGTCCACGGCCCTAATCCTCAGCCAAGTTCTCTAACAGCTCATCAAAATCGCTACATCTGTCCCAATCTTTTGGCTTTTGACAGGGTTTCACTGAAGGTTAATGCTAATCTTGATATTTTCTTTCATTCATTTAAAAAAGCAGCAAAGACTCTGAGCTACCAAAACTCTCCCAGATTTTACCACAAAAGAAGTGGATGAATGCATTTCTTTCAGGTCCTGTAATTGCTGGCAGTTTGGAAGTGTTCAGAACTGAAATATTTTCTGTGACTGAAAATGGAGGTGGCTACAGCTAGTGTGTTAATCACAAAGCAGGTATCTGTCTGAGGAAAATGCCATTTGCCTAAAAGCCTATGAAGCATCCAGAACACAGGGCTGGCACATCCTGTGGCAAGCAGTAGTCTATCAGTCTTTACCTAACTAAGGATATGTTCTGTCAACAGTGAGACAGCAAAATGTAAAATAAATTTAACTGATGTTATCTAAACAGAGGCCTCTTTATCTAAGAAAAGCTTACTTTGAAAATAATTTTAAAGCTTATGGGACTCATCTTGCAGGAATGTGGTCAATGGTACTAAAAATCACCCACATGATGCAAAGCTGAATTTTATTCTTTCTTTTCTTTTTTTTTCTTTTTTTTTTCTGGAGTCTTTTCCTGTATGTATTTTGTCCAAGTACTACCCTAACTGAACACTGTGTGTTTCATGCAAAGCACAGGCAGCGCCAACAAACATTCTTCCTCTAAGAATATGCATCAATTGGGACTCGAAGATAGTGAAAGAGGAGGCAGCATCGCACCCATAAACCAAAGCATGTCAATCTGCCCCTCTGTACTGTTTCACTAAACTGAAAGATAAAGTAGTGAAGAGAATACTTCAGCATTTTGCTCACACATCACAACAGAAACACTTCATCCTGTGCCAACAGATGGCAATTGAGAAAATGGTAAACTTTGCTGTCTAACAAAAGAACCAAACCAGCAACAGACACTCATTCACTCATACAATTTCATTTGTGATTTTCAATCTTTCAGTATTAATGGACATTAAAAGTTCTAACAGTTTTATATCAGTATCAGTGACAGCCATACTTTTCAATCCTCATTACTTCAATTACTGTGTTATACATAAAAACTTCAGTCAAAAGACAGCCCATGTAGGAAGATTCTCTTAACAGTAAGATACTTAGCTTGCTTACTTTACCACAATATTTCCTAAAATCTTTGCTTTCACTGGTTTCTTATTTTTATCCAGAATCATCACTGTAAAAAAGAAATATAGGAAAAGAACTCCTGATTAGTGTATTTTTTATATTACTACAAATAATCATACATTTACTCTCCTTCTTGCAAATAGTGTATTTCAATATACAAAAATTTGGGGAAGGGTGATCTACTGCTCACCCCTGAATTACTAAGAACTGACTTAATTCTTCAAAATGTGGTGTTGCCTCAGTTTGAAAACAATGCAATTAAATTATCTGGTAAGATATCAAGCAGATAAAAAATAAAGTACAATATAATATCTGATTTAAGACAACAGAGCTAGAAATCAGTATGGTATCTTGATTCACTCTTAAATGGAATTTCTGCCGCTGCACTTTGGTATCATAGCTAAATACTACTTTTATTCTTCATATTCTAAAAGCTTAGCAAGGAAATCAGTTTATTCTAGCAATACTGTAGCAGGAAAGAATTTGGCTGTGATTAAATAAAAAAAAAAAAAGAAAAGATTTTGTAACTTCTATTCATATTGCAGCATAAATACAACATAATTTAGTGATGTCCAAAACCATTAACAGTTGCATGTACAATCTAAAAATGCACAATCCAATTTCTAAAGGGTGTGAAGATCTCTTGTAATTAACATAGTAACAGCAGCAAAACAATATCAAAACAGAAGTGGGTGACAGCAACAAAGCTGCCAATACTGATCCACTGCTTCATAAATGGCTGCATTACAGAACATAATTGCCTGAAAGAAGTAAAGTTTTTCATAAAGCTTTAAAGAATTTTAGTGCTACTTTCATGTTTCAGTTTTAGGGCATGCTAAAGGCATTTCCTTCATTCTATTTAAAGAAATTCTTCGCTTACACTAGGCCCGATGTTCAAAAGAATTTGTAGGAAATGCTTGTATTCTTGCTATTCATACTTTTTTCTAGGCCTATCATCCGATAGCACGTGCAATGCAATTACATTCTTGTACTCTTCCCTATTTATTACAACTGTGGGCAAACTTGATGGCTGTGGGGTTTTAATGTTGTTTTTAAGCTATTGCTTGTCTTCATACCATAACTATAAATGCCAGAACCCAAGCTGCTGAAAATCAGTATTTTCTTTAATGTTCACTTTCACTTGCATGTATTAGAAAAAAAACACAGCTTAGCTCTTTCTGCTCAATGATGTGAGGACTTTTCCTGAAGATGGTTTGATTTCTAATGTAATTACTTTTTGAACATCAAATAATTATTGAAAACTGTGTTAAAAAACAGGGATCCTACGTATGAAAATATTTTTCAATTCTTAATCCTGTAGCTGAACCCTCTGAATGAAAATACCTTTGAGAGAATGAGACGTCATCCTTTTAACGTTTGTCCATAGCCTAACATATCTCCCACCCAGAAATAAAAATGCTTCACAAGTACTGAAAAATAATGTACTTAAAACTCTAGTAAATATAAGCCCTGTATTATATGTACCTGAACAAAACAAAGCAGAAAACTAAGTTTAATTTTCTTGAAAAACTATGAGATGAGTTCAAATAGAGATTTATAACCTTGCCAAGCTGCTTACTAGCTCACTAAGACTTGTCTGTGGAGGAGAGAGTAAGAATTTTCTTTATGCTTTTCAGAATAATTCTCATATAAAATTGTACAGCCAAAAGAAAATCATAGAATCATAGAATGGTTCAGGTTGGAAAGGAATCATCTAATATAGTAATATCTACTCCTGATAGGCACTTAATCATAGAATCATAGAATTATAGAGTGGATTGGGTTGGAAAGGATCTTAAGATCATCTTGTTTCAACCCCCTGCCATGGACAGGGACACCTCCTGTGAGAGCAGGCTGCTCTAAGCCCTGTCCAACCTGACCTTGAACACTGCCATGGATGAAGCATTCACAGCCTTCTTGGACAACCTGTTCAAATGCCTCTCCACCCTCAACAGTAAAGAATTAAAAATCTATTTAATCTAATTCATTCAAACCTAATCAATCTAATCAATGTGTCTCTGAGACATAATTATTCGATGTACATCTCCTAAAGCAAAATTATGTAGGTTGTGAAAATTGAAAATACGGGTATAACAGAATACTCAGAGTTCAAGTTATAGCAATTATTTGCCGAATTATCATTTCCTCTTTTGCTGATAGTTATTACTTTTTTCTTCCTTATTTGCCAATAGTACTTTTACTGCTGCTGTCATTTAGAACAGTGCAACTGTAAATAAAGCCTTGAAGCACAAAATTCTTTTCATATCCTTGTTATATCCAGCATAGAAGGATATAGAATATATAATAAAAGTAGGAGCAGTTAATCAGTTTTCTTGAACGTAACTCTGAATTTCATCTTCACAATCACATTCCACAACACACAAAAAAAGCAGAACTTCCTGTTACAGGCAGGAAGAAAATATGCTAATAAGACTCTAATGTGCTTTCTTTACAAGGTATGAAAATTAAAGATAATTAACTTCAGAATATAAGTAATATACATTCCTACTAGCAAGTTTAGCGCAGTCTTACCATTGTATCCTGGCACTGGTTTTCCTGCCTGTCCGGGTGGAGGTGTTGTAGAGTTCCCTAAACCAATACAGGAAGCAGTAATTGCAGAACCAGATTCTGTTAAGAAAACACAGGTATTGTTAGATAAAATTGTTCTTAGTTTCATTCAGTATTTATTGGTTCTAAGTTTTGCCTTCTAGCTCAGCACATCAAAATAATCAATTAAAAAAAAATCTCAGACTTATAATGGAAGTTTCAGAATTCAGGAGATTTTACGTATTATGTAATGAATTTAAGTCCATCACAGAAATTTGCATTCTTTAAAATGGAACATTTTTCACCCCATATAGAAATAGGTCAGTGTCGTGGTTTAAGCCCAGGCTGTAAATCAGAACCATGCAGCCCTCTTGCTCATTGCCCCCCTTTCTTCCTCCAACCCTGCTCCCAGAGGCATGGGGAAGAGAATCGAAAGAATGTAACTCCCATGGCTTGAGATAAGAACAGCCCAGTAAGTAAAGTATAACACAAACCCAAAACTACTACCACCAATAATAATAATGATAAGGGAAATAACAAGGGAAGAGAATGCAATACCACCCGTAGATACGCAGCCCGATCGAGCAGTGAGCCAGTAACCCTTACCATAACATGAATGGTATCTTGGAGCTAAGCTTAAAGTCCTAATCACCATGGCTGCCCCAGATGAGAAAGCTGTGGAACAAGCAATGTCTTTGCAGTGCCGCTCTCAGTTAGAAATGACTTTTGCAGCCCAGGTGTCCCTGAAGTTGTAGCCTTTATGACAGCCTTAACCATAACATTAACCCTAACCCTAATCCTAACCCTAATCTAAATGGCACCTTGGACCTGACTTTACAGTCCCAAGCACCATGGCTGGTCAGATGAAAAAGGCGTTGAAAAATTAATAGTGCTCTCCTTATATTGCATTTAGCAGGACCAGTGTCCCTGGAGATGTAGGCATCATAGATCTCTGAACAGTAACACCCTAATATAAATGGCATGTTGGAGCTTAGTTGGAGCTCTCCCAGATGAGAAAGGCGTGGACCAAGCAATCTCTTGGATCTTAGAACAGCAACCCTTAACTGAATCTAAATGGCACACTAGACCGAAGTTTAAAGTCCCAATCACCATGGCTGGCCAGATGAGAAAAGGCTGGACAAAGCAATGTCTTTGCAGTGCCGTGCTCCACTCAGCATGACTTTAGCAACCTGAGTGTCCCTGTCTATGTACCATTTATGAGTGCCTGAACACTAAACCTAACCCTAACCCTAAACCTAACCTAATCTAAAGGGTACCCTAACTATAACCCTAATATAAATGATAACTTGAGGCTGAGTTTACAGTCCCAAGCACCATGGATGGTCCAGATGGAAAAAGTGTTGAAAGATTAATAGTGGGACACTGGAAAGCTCTCCTTAGATTGTTTTTAGCAGACCAAGTGTCCCTAGAGATCTAGCCATTATAGATATCTGAACAGCAACACTCACACTAATCTACACGGCATGTGGGAGTTCGGTTTACAGTCCTTAACTCTATGGCTGTCCCAGATGAGAAAGCTGTGGACCAAGCAATGTCTTTGCACTGCCGTGCTCCACTCAACAGGACTTTTTCAGCACCAGTGTCCCTGCAGCAACAGTTTTTATGACAGTCTGAACCCAAACCCTAACCCTAACCTTAACCCTATCCCTAACCCTAATCTAAATGGCACCTTGGAGATGAGTTGATATTCCCAAGCACCACGGCTGGTCCAGATGAAAAAGGTGTTAAAAGGTTAATAGTGGAACACAGGAATGCTCTTCTTATATAGTTTTTAGCAGTCCCAGTGTCCCTGGAAATGTAGGCATTATAGATCTACGAACGGTAACCCTCACCCTAATCTAAATGGCATTTGGGGGCTTAGTTTAGAGTCCTAATCACCATGGCTGCCCCAGATGAGAAAGGTGTGGACCAAGCAATGTCTTTGCAGTTCCGTGCTCCTCTTGAAATGCCTTTTTCAGCCCAAGTGTCCCTGGAGCTGCAGCCTTTATGACAGTCTGAACCCGAACCCGAACCCTAACCCTATTTTAAACGGCACCTTGGAGCTGAGTTTCCAGTCCCAAGCACCGTGGATGGTCCAGATGAAAAAGGTGTTGAAAGACTAATGGCGATACACTGGAATGCTCTCCTTAGATTGTTTTTAGCAGTCCCAGTGTCCCTGGAGATGTAGGCATTATAGATCTCTGAACAGTAACCCATTAAGTATAACCCATCAAGCATTCTACATAGCATGCTGGAGCTTAGTTTAGAGTCCTTATCACCAGGGCTGTCCCAGATGAGAAAGCTGTGGACCAAGCAATGTCTTTGCACTGCCATGCTCCACTCGACATGCCTTTTCCAGCACCAGTGTCCCTGGAGCTGTAGCCTTTATGACAGTCTGAACCCGAACACTAACCATAACCCTAACCCTAATCTAAAGGGTACCTTAGAGATGAGTTTCAAGTCCCTAGCAGAATGGCTGGTCCAGATGAAAGTGCTCTGCAAAAAATAATAGTAGTACACTGCCAGGCTCCCCTTGAAATGATGTTTACTGCCCTGGTGTTGGAGCTGTAGCTATTATGGATCCCTGAAAAGTTTGCATAACCCAACAACCTAACCCTAATCAGAAAAACAGCTGACAGCTGATGCTGGCCCAGACAAGAAAGGTATGTTAAGAAGCAATGTTGTTGAGTGTCGTGACTTTTGCAGCCCAGGTGTCCCTGGAGCTATAGCATTGATGACAGTCTGAACAGTAACACTAACCCTAAGCCTAACCCTAATCTAAATGGCACCTAGGAGATTGTTTAGGGTCCTAATAACCATGGCTGCACCAGATGAGAAAGGTGTGGACCAAGCAATGTCTTTGAAGTGCCATGCTCCATTAGGCATAACTTTTGCAACAGTGTCCCTGTCTATGTAGGCTTTATGAGTGTCTGAAACCTAACACTAAACTTAGCCCCAACCCTAATCTAAATGGCTACTTGGAGCTGAGTTTCAAGTTCCAAGCAGAATGGCTGGTCGGGATGAAAATGTTGTGAAAAGATTAATAGTAGTATACTGCCAGAATTTCCTTGTAATGATCTTTGCTGTGCTGGTGTTGCAGCTGTAGGTACTACAGATTTCTGAATAGTATGCATAACCCAACACCCTAAAACTACACAGAACAGTACCTGGAAGCTGATGCTAATGTCGCAAGAACCATACATGTACGTATGAGAAAAGTGTGGAATCAAGCAATGTTGTTACAGTGCCATGCTCCTCTTGGCATGCAATTTGCAGTAGCAATATCTCTGGACCTGTAGGCTTTATGAAACCCTGAACACTAACCCTAATCTAAATGTCACCTTGGAGCTGAATTTAAAGTCCAATGCACCATGGCTGGTCAAATGGAAAAGGTGCTGAAAGATTAAGAGTAGTATATTGCCATGCTCTTTTATAATCTGTTTAGCAGGCCCAGTGTTACTGAAGATGTAGTCATTATGCACATGTGAATAGAAACCCTTACTCTGATCTAAACGGCATGTTGGAGCTTCGTTTCGTGTCCTAATCACCATGGCTGTCCCAGATGACAAAGGCATCGACCAAACAATGTGTTTACAGAGCCATGCAAAATTAGGCATGACTTTTACAGCCTCAGAGACCCTGGAGCTGTAGCCTTTATGACAGTCTGAACCCAAACACCAACCCTAACTATAACCTTAATATAAATGATAACTTGAGGCTGAGTTTACAGTCCCAAGCACCATGGATGGTCCAGATGGAAAAAGTGTTGAAAGATTAATAGTGGGAAACTGGAAAGCTCTCCTTAGATTGTTTTTAGCAGACCAAGTGTCCCTAGAGATCTAGCCATTATAGATATCTGAAAAGCAACACTCACACTAATCTACACGGCATGTGGGAGTTCGGTTTACAGTCCTTAACTCTATGGCTGCCAAAGATGAGAAAGCTCTGGACCGAGCAATGTCTTTGCACTGCCGTGCTCCACTCGACATGCCTTTTCCAGTACCAGTGTACCTGGAGCTGTAGCCTTTATGACAGCCTGAACCCGAACACTAACCATAACCCTAATCCTAATCTAAATGGCACCTTGGAGATAAGTTGACAGTTCCAAGCACCATGGATGGTCCAGATGAAAAAAGTGTTGAAAGATTAATAGTGGTACACAGGAATGCTCCCCTTACATTGTTCTTAGCAGTCCCAGTATCCCTGGAGATGTAGGCGTTATGGATATCTGAACAGTAACCATTACCCTAATCTACATGGCATGCTGGAGTTCAGTTTACAGTCCTTATCTCTATGGCTGTGCCAGATGAGAAAGGTGTGGACCAAGCAATGTCTTTGCACTGCCGTGCTGCACTCGACATGCCTTTTCCAGCACCAGTGTCCCTGCAGCTGTAGCCTTTATAACAGTATGAACCCAAACCCTAAACCTAACCCTAACCCTAATGTAAATGGCGCCTTGGAGCTGAGATTACTGTCCCAGGCACCATGGCTAGTCCAGATGAAAAAGCTGTTCAAAGATTAATAGTGGTGCACGGCAATGCTCTTCTTACATAGTTTTTAGCCGTCACAGTGTCCCTGGAAATGTAGGCATTATAGATCTACGAACAGTAACCCTCACCCTAGCCTAAATGGCATTTGGGGGCTTAGTTTAGAGTCCTAATCACCATGGCTGTCCCAGATGAGAAAGGTGTGGACCGGGAAATGTCTTGGCAGTGCAGTTCTCCACTCGACAGGCATTTTTCAGCCCAAGCGTCCCTGAACCTGTAGCCTTTATGACAGTCTGAACCCGAACCCTAACCCTAACCCTAGCCCTAATTTAAACGGCAGCTTGGAGCTGAGTTTCCAGTCCCAATCACCGTGGATGGTCCAGATGAAAAAGGTGTTGAAAGACTAATGGCTATACACTGGAATGCTCTCCTTAGATTGTTTTTAGCAGTCTCATTGTCCCTGGAGATGTAGGCATTTTAGATCTGTGAACAGTAACCCACTAAGTATAACCCATTAAGCATTCTACATGGCATGCTGGAGCTTAGTTTAGAGTCCTTATCACCAGTGCTGTCCCAGATGAGAAAGCTGTGGACCAAGCAATGTCTTTGCACTGCCGTGCTCCACTCGATATGCCTTTTCCAGAACCTGTGTCCCTGGAGCAGTAGCCTTTCTGATAGTCTGAACCCGAACTCTAATCCTAACCCTAACCCTAATCTAAATGGCACCTTGGAGCTGAGATTAATGTACCAGGCACCATGGCCGGACCAGACGAAAAAGGTGTTCAAAGATTAATAGTGGTACACTGGAATGCTCTTCTTATATAGTTTTTAGCAGTCTCAGTGTCCCTGGAAATGTAGACATTATAGATCTTCGAACAGTAACCCTCACCCTAGACTAAATGGCATTTGGGGGCTTAGTTTAGAGTCCTAATTACCAGGTCTGTCACAGATGAGAAAGCTGTGGACCAAGCAATGTCTTTGCACTGCCGTGCTCCACTCGACATGCCGTTTCCAGCACCAGTGTCCCTGCAGCTGTAGCCTTTCTGACAGTCTGAACCCGAACACTAACCATAACCCTAACCCTAACCTAAATGGCATCTTGGAGATGAGTTGACAGTTCCAAGCACCATGGATGGTCCAGATGAAAAAAGTGTTGAAAGATTAATACTGGTACACAGGAATGCTCCCCTTACATTGTTCTTAGCAGTCCCAGTATCCCTGGAGATGTAGGCGTTATGGATATCTGAACAGTAACAATTACCCTAATCTACATGGCATGCTGGAGTTCAGTTTAGAGTACTTATCTCTATGGCTGTCCCAGATGAGAAAGGTGTGGACCAAGCAATGTCTTTGCGCTGCCGTGCTCCACTCCACAAGTTTTCATCACCAGTGTCCCTGCAGATGTCGCCTTTCTGAAAGTCTGAACGCGAACCCTAACCCTAACCCTAACCTTAATGTAAATGGCACCTTGGAGCTGAGATTACTGTCCCAAACACCATGGCTGGACCAGATGAAAAAGGTGTTGAAAGATTAATAGTGGTAAACGGGAATGCTCTTCTGATTTAGTTTTTAGCAGTCCCACTGTCCCTGGAAATGTAGGCATTATAGATCTACGAACAGTAACCCTCATCCTAGCCTAAATGGCATTTGGGGGCTTAGTTTAGAGTCCTAATCACCATGGCTGTCCCAGATGAGAAAGGTGTGGACCGAGCAATGTCCTTGCAGTGCCGTGATCCACTCCACATGCCTTTTTCAGTCCAAGTGTCCCTGGAGCTGTAGCCTTTCTGACAGTCTGAACCCAAACCCTAACCCTAACCCTAACCCTAACCCTAATTTAAACGGCAGCTTGGATCTGAGTTTCCAGTCCCAAGCACCGTGGATGGTCCAGATGAAAAAGGTGTTGAAAGACTAATGGCGATACACTGGAACGCTCTCCTTAGATTGTTTTTAGCATTCCCAGTGTCCCTGGAGATGTAGGCATTTTAGATATCTGAACAGTAACCCATTAAGTATAACCCATTAAGCATTCTACATGGCATGCTGGAGCTTACTTTAGAGTCCTTACCACCAAGGCTGTCCCAGATGAGAAAGGTGTGGACCAAGCAATGTCTTTGCACTGCCGTGCTCCACTCGACATGCCTTTTCCAGCACCAGTGTCCCTGGACCTGTAGCCTTTATGACAGTCTGAACCCGAACACGAACCATAACCGTAACCCTAATCTAAATGGCACCTTGGAGATGAGTTGACAGTTCCAAGCAGCATGGATGGTGCAGATGAAAAAAGTGTTGAAAGATTAATAGTGGTACACAGGAATGCTCCCCTTACATTGTTTTGAGCAGTCCCAGTATCCCTGGAGATGTAGGCGTTATGGATATCTGAACAGTAGCAATTACCCTAATCTACATGGCATGCGGGACTTCAGTTTACAGTCCTTATCTCTATGGCTGTGCCAGATGAGAAAGGTGTGGTCCGAGCAATGTCTTTGCAGTGCCGTGATCCACTCCACATGCCTTTTTCAGCCCAAGTGTCCCTGGACCTGTAGCCTTTATGACAGTCTGAACCCGAACCCGAACCCTAAACCTAAGCCTAATTTAAACGGCAGCTTGGAGCTGAGTTTCCAGTCCCAAGCACCGTGGATGGTCCAGATGAAAAAGGTGTTGAAAGACTAATGGCGATGCACTGGAATGCTTTCCTTAGATTGTTTTTAGCAGTCCCAGTGTCTCTGGAGATGTAGGCATTTTAGATATCTGAACAGTAACCCATTAAGTAACACCCATTAAGCATTCTACATGGCATGCTGGAGCTTAGTTTAGAGTCCTTATCACCAGGGCTGTCCGAGATGAGAAAGCTCTGGACCGAGCAAAGTCTTTGCACTGCCGTGCTCCACTCGACATGCCTTTTCCAGCACCAGTGTCCCTGCAGCTGTAGCCTTTATGACAGTCTGAACCCGAACCCTAACCCTAACCCTAACCCTAATGTAAATGGCACCTTGGAGCTGAGATTACTGTCCCAGGCACCATGGCTGGACCAGATGAAAAAGGTGTTGAAAGATTAATAGTGGTACACGGGAATGCTCTTCTTATATAGTTTTTAGCAGTCCCAGTGTCCCTGGAAATGTAGGCATTATAGATATACGGACAGTAACCCTCATCCTAGCCTAAATGGCATTTGGGGGCTTAGTTTAGAGTCCTAATCACCATGGCTGTCCCAGATGAGAAAGGTGTGGACCGAGCAATGTCCTTGCAGTGCCGTGATCCACTCCACATTCCTTTTTCAGCCCAAGTGTCCCTGGACCTGTAGCCTTTATGACAGTCTGAACCCGAACCCTAACCCTAACCCTAACCCTAACCCTAACCCTAATTTAAACGGCAGCTTGGAGCTGAGTTTCCAGTCCCAAGCACCGTGGATGGTCCAGATGAAAAAGGTGTTGAAAGACTAATGGCGATACACGGGAATGCTCTCCTTAGATTGTTTTTAGCAGTCCCAGTGTCTCTGGAGATGTAGGCATTTTAGATCTCTGAACAGTAACCCATTAAGTATAACCCATTAAGCATTCTACATGGCATGCTGGAGCTTAGTTTAGAGTCCTTATCACCAGTGCTGTCCCAGATGAGAAAGCTGTGGACCAAGCAATGTCTTTGCACTGCCGTGCTCCACTCGACATGCCGTTTCCAGCACCAGTGTCCCTGGAGTTGTAGCCTTTATGACAGTATGAACCCGAACCCTAAACCTAACCCTAACCCTAATGTAAATGGCGCCTTGGAGCTGAGATTACTGTCCCAGGCACCATGGCTGGACCAGATGAAAAAGGTGTTGAAAGATTAATAGTGGTACATGGGAATGCTCTGCTTACATAGTTTTTAGCCGTCCCAGTGTCTCTGGAAATGTAGGCATTATAGATCTATGAACAGTAACCCTCACCCTAGCCTAAATGGCATTTGGGGGCTTAGTTTAGAGTCCTTACCACCAGGGCTGTCCCAGATGAGAAAGGTGTGGACCGAGCAATGTGTTTGCTGTGCCATGATCGACTCCACATGCCTTTTTCAGCCCAAGTGTCCCTGGACCTGTAGCCTTTATGACAGTCTGAACCCGAACACGAACCATAACCGTAACCCTAATCTAAATGGCACCTTGGAGATGAGTTGACAGTTCCAAGCACCATGGATGGTGCAGATGAAAAAAGTGTTGAAAGATTAATAGTGGTACACAGGAATGCTCCCCTTGTATTGTTTTGAGCAGTCCCAGTATCCCTGGAGATGTAGGCGTTATGGATATCTGAACAGTAACAATTACCCTAATCTACATGGCATGCGGGACTTCAGTTTACAGTCCTTATCTCTATGGCTGTGCCAGATGAGAAAGGTGTGGTCCGAGCAATGTCTTTGCAGTGCCGTGATCCACTCCACATGCCTTTTTCAGCCCAAGTGTCCCTGGACCTGTAGCCTTTATGACAGTCTGAACCCGAACCCGAACCCTAACCCTAAGCCTAATTTAAACGGCAGCTTGGAGCTGAGTTTCCAGTCCCAAGCACCGTGGATGGTCCAGATGAAAAAGGTGTTGAAAGACTAATGGCGATACACTGGAATGCTTTCCTTAGATTGTTTTTAGCAGTCCCAGTGTCTCTGGAGATGTAGGCATTTTAGATATCTGAACAGTAACCCATTAAGTAACACCCATTAAGCATTCTACATGGCATGCTGGAGCTTAGTTTAGAGTCCTTATCACCAGGGCTGTCCGAGATGAGAAAGCTCTGGACCGAGCAATGTCTTTGCACTGCCGTGCTGCACTCGACATGCCTTTTCCAGCACCAGTGTCCCTGCAGCTGTAGCCTTTATGACAGTCTGAACCCGAACCCTAACCCTAACCCTAACCCTAATGTAAATGGCACCTTGGAGCTGAATTACTGTCCCAGGCACCATGGCTGGACCAGATGAAAAAGGTGTTGAAAGATTAATAGTGGTACACGGGAATGCTCTTCTTATATAGTTTTTAGCAGTCCCAGTGTCCCTGGAAATGTAGGCATTATAGATCTACGAACAGTAACCCTCACCCTAGCCTAAATGGCATTTGGGGGCTTAGTTTAGAGTCCTAATCACCATGGCTGTCCCAGATGAGAAAGGTGTGGACCGAGCAATGTCCTTGCAGTGCCGTGATCGACTCCACATGCCTTTTTCAGCCCAAGTGTCCCTGGACCTGTAGCCTTTATGACAGTCTGAACCCGAACCCTAACCCTAACCCTAACCCTAACCCGAATTTAAACGGCAGCTTGGAGCTGAGTTTCCAGTCTCAATCACCGTGGATGGTCCAGATGAAAAAGGTGTTGAAAGACTAATGGAGATACACTGGAATGCTCTCCTTAGATTGTTTTTAGCAGTCCCAGTGTCCCTGGAGATGTAGGCATTTTAGATCTCTGAACAGTAACCCAGTAAGTATAAGCCATCAAGCATTCTACATGGCATGCTGGAGCTTAGTTTAGAGTCCTTATCACCAGGGCTGTCCCAGATGAGAAAGCTGTGCACCAAGCAATGTCTTTGCACTGCCGTGCTGCACTCGACATGCCTTTTCCAGCGCCAGTGTCCCTGCAGCTGTAGCCTTCATGAGAGTATGAACCTGAACCCTAAACCTAACCCTAACCCTAATGTAAATGGCACCTTGGAGCTGAGATTACTGTCCCAGGCACCATGGCTGGACCAGATGAAAAAGGTGTTGAAAGATTAATAGTGGTACACGGGAATGCTCTTCTTATATAGTTTTTAGCCGTCCCAGTGTCTCTGGAAATGTAGGCATTATAGATCTACGAACAGTAACCCTCACGCTAGCCTAAATGGCATTTGGGGGCTTAGTTTAGAGTCCTAATCACCATGGCTGTCCCAGATGAGAAAGGTGTGGACCGAGCAATGTCCTTGCAGTGCCGTGATCCACTCCACATGCCTTTTTCAGCCCAAGTGTCCCTGGACCTGTAGCCTTTATGACAGTCTGAACCCGAACACGAACCATAACCGTAACCCTAATCTAAATGGCACCTTGGAGATGAGTTGACAGTTCCAAGCACCATGGATGGTGCAGATGAAAAAAGTGTTGAAAGATTAATAGTGGTACACAGGAATGCTCCCCTTACATTGTTTTGAGCAGTCCCAGTATCCCTGGAGATGTAGGCGTTATGGATATCTGAACAGTAACAATTACCCTAATCTACATGGCATGCGGGACTTCAGTTTACAGTCCTTATCTCTATGGCTGTGCCAGATGAGAAAGGTGTGGTCCGAGCAATGTCTTTGCAGTGCCGTGATCCACTCCACATGCCTTTTTCAGCCCAAGTGTCCCTGGACCTGTAGCCTTTATGACAGTCTGAACCCGAACCCGAACCCTAACCCTAAGCCTAATTTAAACGGCAGCTTGGAGCTGAGTTTCCAGTCCCAAGCACCGTGGATGGTCCAGATGAAAAAGGTGTTGAAAGACTAATGGCGATACACTGGAATGCTTTCCTTAGATTGTTTTTAGCAGTCCCAGTGTCTCTGGAGATGTAGGCATTTTAGATATCTGAACAGTAACCCATTAAGTAACACCCATTAAGCATTCTACATGGCATGCTGGAGCTTAGTTTAGAGTCCTTATCACCAGGGCTGTCCGAGATGAGAAAGCTCTGGACCGAGCAATGTCTTTGCACTGCCGTGCTGCACTCGACATGCCTTTTCCAGCACCAGTGTCCCTGCAGCTGTAGCCTTTATGACAGTCTGAACCCGAACCCTAACCCTAACCCTAACCCTAATGTAAATGGCACCTTGGAGCTGAATTACTGTCCCAGGCACCATGGCTGGACCAGATGAAAAAGGTGTTGAAAGATTAATAGTGGTACACGGGAATGCTCTTCTTATATAGTTTTTAGCAGTCCCAGTGTCCCTGGAAATGTAGGCATTATAGATCTACGAACAGTAACCCTCACCCTAGCCTAAATGGCATTTGGGGGCTTAGTTTAGAGTCCTAATCACCATGGCTGTCCCAGATGAGAAAGGTGTGGACCGAGCAATGTCCTTGCAGTGCCGTGATCGACTCCACATGCCTTTTTCAGCCCAAGTGTCCCTGGACCTGTAGCCTTTATGACAGTCTGAACCCGAACCCTAACCCTAACTCTAACCCTAACCCGAATTTAAACGGCAGCTTGGAGCTGAGTTTCCAGTCTCAATCACCGTGGATGGTCCAGATGAAAAAGGTGTTGAAAGACTAATGGAGATACACTGGAATGCTCTCCTTAGATTGTTTTTAGCAGTCCCAGTGTCCCTGGAGATGTAGGCATTTTAGATCTCTGAACAGTAACCCATTAAGTAACACCCATTAAACATTCTACATGGCATGCTGGAGCTTAGTTTAGAGTCCTTATCACCAGGGCTGTCCCAGATGAGAAAGCTGTGCACCAAGCAATGTCTTTGCACTGCCGTGCTGCACTCGACATGCCTTTTCCAGCGCCAGTGTCCCTGCAGCTGTAGCCTTTATGAGAGTATGAACCTGAACCCTAAACCTAACCCTAACCCTGATGTAAATGGCACCTTGGAGCTGAGATTACTGTCCCAGGCACCATGGCTGGACCAGATGAAAAAGGTGTTGAAAGATTAATAGTGGTACACGGGAATGCTCTTCTTATATAGTTTTTAGGAGTCCCAGTGTCCCTGGAAATGTAGGCATTATAGATCTACGAACAGTAACCCTCACGCTAGCCTAAATGGCATTTGGGGGCTTAGTTTAGAGTCCTAATCACCATGGCTGTCCCAGATGAGAAAGGTGTGGACCGAGCAATGTCTTTGCACTGCCGTGCTCCACTCGACATGCCTTTTCCAGCACCAGTGTCCCTGTAGCTGTAGCCTTTATGACAGTCTGAACCCGAACCCTAACCCTAACCCTAACCCTAATGTAAATGGCTCCTTGGAGCTGAGATTACTGCCCCAGGCACCATGGCTGGACCAGATGAAAAAGGTGTTGAAAGATTAATAGTGGTACACGGGATTGCTCTTCTTATATAGTTTTTAGCAGTCCCAGTGTCCCTGGAAATGTAGGCATTATAGATCTACGAACAGTAACCCTCATCCTAGCCTAAATGGCATTTGGGGGCTTAGTTTAGAGTCCTAATCACCATGGCTGTCCCAGATGAGAAAGGTGTGGACCGAGCAATGTCCTTGCAGTGCCGTGATCCACTCCACATGCCTTTTTCAGCCCAAGTGTCCCTGGACCTGTAGCCTTTATGACAGTCTGAACCCGAACCCTAACCCTAACCCTAACCCTAACCCTAATTTAAACGGAAGCTTGGAGCTGAGTTTCCAGTCCCAAGCACCGTGGATGGTCCAGATGAAAAAGGTGTTGAAAGACTAATGGCGATACACTGGAATGCTCTCCTTAGATTGTTTTTAGCAGTCCCAGTGTCTCTGGAGATGTAGGCATTTTAGATCTCTGAACAGTAACCCATTAAGTAACACCCATTAAGCATTCTACATGGCATGCTGGAGCTTAGTTTAGAGTCCTAATCACCATGGCTGTCCCAGACGAGAAAGGTGTGGACCGAGCAATGTCCTTGCAGTGCCGTGATCCACTCCACATGCCTTTTTCAGCCCAAGTGTCCCTGGACCTGTAGCCTTTATGACAGTCTGAACCCGAACCCTAACCCTAACCCTAACCCTAACCCTAATTTAAACGGCAGCTTGGAGCTGAGTTTCCAGTCCCAAGCACCGTGGATGGTCCAGATGAAAAAGGTGTTGAAAGACTAATGGCGATACACTGGAATGCTCTCCTTAGATTGTTTTTAGCAGTCCCAGTGTCTCTGGAGATGTAGGCATTTTAGATCTCTGAACAGTAACCCATTAAGTATAACCCATTAAGCATTCTACATGGCATGCTGGAGCTTAGTTTAGAGTCCTTATCACCAGGGCTGTCCCAGATGAGAAAGCTGTGCACCAAGCAATGTCTTTGCACTGCCGTGCTCCACTCGACATGCCGTTTCCAGCACCAGTGTCCCTGCAGCTGTAGCCTTTATGACAGTATGAACCCGAACCCTAAACCTAACCCTAACCCTAATGTAAATGGCGCCTTGGAGCTGAGATTACTGTCCCAGGCACCATGGCTGGACCAGATGAAAAAGGTGTTGAAAGATTAATAGTGGTACACGGGAATGCTCT
This sequence comes from Lathamus discolor, assembly GCF_037157495.1. Taxonomy (NCBI): domain Eukaryota; kingdom Metazoa; phylum Chordata; class Aves; order Psittaciformes; family Psittacidae; genus Lathamus; species Lathamus discolor. Next base: position 45,001,186 of record NC_088884.1, on the reverse strand, counting down.
TCTTACATAGTTTTTAGCCGTCCCAGTGTCTCTGGAAATGAAGGCATTATAGATCTACGAACAGTAACCCTCACCCTAGCCTAAATGGCATTTGGGGGGTGAGTTTAGAGTCCTAATCACCATGGCTGTCCCAGATGAGAAAGGTGTGGACCAAGCAATGTCCTTGCAGTGCCGTGATCCACTCCACATGCCTTTTTCAGCCCAAGTGTCCCTGCAGCTGTAGCCTTTATGACAGTCTGAACCCGAACCCTAACCCTAACCCTAACCCTAATTTAAACGGCAGCTTGGAGCTGAGTTTCCAGTCTCAATCACCGTGGATGGTCCAGATGAAAAAGGTGTTGAAAGACTAATGGAGATACACTGGAATGCTCTCCTTAGATTGTTTTTAGCAGTCCCAGTGTCCCTGGAGATGTAGGCGTTTTAGATCTCTGAACAGTAACCCAGTAAGTATAAGCCATCAAGCATTCTACATGGCATGCTGGAGCTTAGTTTAGAGTCCTTATCACCAGGGCTGTCCCAGATGAGAAAGCTGTGCACCAAGCAATGTCTTTGCACTGCCGTGCTGCACTCGACATGCCTTTTCCAGCACCAGTGTCCCTGCAGCTGTAGCCTTTATGAGAGTATGAACCTGAACCCTAAACCTAACCCTAACCCTAATGTAAATGGCGCCTTGGAGCTGAGATTACTGTCCCAGGCACCATGGCTGGACCAGATGAAAAAGGTGTTGAAAGATTAATAGTGGTACATGGGAATGCTCTGCTTACATAGTTTTTAGGAGTCCCAGTGTCCCTGGAAATGTAGGCATTATAGATCTACGAACAGTAACCCTCATCCTAGCCTAAATGGCATTTGGGGGCTTAGTTTAGAGTCCTTACCACCAGGGCTGTCCCAGATGAGAAAGGTGTGGACCGAGCAATGTGTTTGCAGTGCCTTGATCCACTCCACATGCCTTTTTCAGCCCAAATGTCCCTGGACCTGTAGCCTTTATTACAGTCTGAACCCGTACACGAACCATAACCGTAACCCTAATCTAAATGGCACCTTGGAGATGAGTTGACAGTTCCAAGCACCATGGATGGTGCAGATGAAAAAAGTGTTGAAAGATTAATAGTGGTACACAGGAATGCTCCCCTTACATTGTTTTGAGCAGTCCCAGTATCCCTGGAGATGTAGGCGTTATGGATATCTGAACAGTAACAATTACCCTAATCTACATGGCATGCGGGACTTCAGTTTACAGTCCTTATCTCTATGGCTGTGCCAGATGAGAAAGGTGTGGTCCGAGCAATGTCTTTGCAGTGCCGTGATCCACTCCGCATGCCTTTTTCAGCCCAAGTGTCCCTGGACCTGTAGCCTTTATGACAGTCTGAACCCGAACCCGAACCCTAACCGTAAGCCTAATTTAAACGGCAGCTTGGAGTTGAGTTTCCAGTCCCAAGCACCGTGGATGGTCCAGATGAAAAAGGTGTTGAAAGACTAATGGCGATACACTGGAATGCTTTCCTTAGATTGTTTTTAGCAGTCCCAGTGTCTCTGGAGATGTAGGCATTTTAGATCTCTGAACAGTAACCCATTAAGTAACACCCATTAAACATTCTACATGGCATGGTGGAGCTTAGTTTAGAGTCCTTATCACCAGGGCTGTCCGAGATGAGAAAGCTCTGGACCGAGCAATGTCTTTGCACTGCCGTGCTCCACTCGACATGCCTTTTCCAGCACCAGTGTCCCTGCAGCTGTAGCCTTTATGACAGTCTGAACCCGAACCCTAACCCTAACCCTAACCCTAATGTAAATGGCACCTTGGAGCTGAATTACTGTCCCAGGCACCATGGCTGGACCAGATGAAAAAGGTGTTGAAAGATTAATAGTGGTACACGGGAATGCTCTTCTTATATAGTTTTTAGCAGTCCCAGTGTCCCTGGAAATGTAGGCATTATAGATCTACGAACAGTAACCCTCATCCTAGCCTAAATGGCATTTGGGGGCTTAGTTTAGAGTCCTAATCACCATGGCTGGCCCAGATGAGAAAGGTGTGGACCGAGCAATGTCCTTGCAGTGCCGTGATCCACTCCACATGCCTTTTTCAGCCCAAGTGTCCCTGCAGCTGTAGCCTTTATGACAGTCTGAACCCGAACCCTAACCCTAACCCTAACCCTAATTTAAACGGCAGCTTGGAGCTGAGTTTCCAGTCTCAATCACCGTGGATGGTCCAGATGAAAAAGGTGTTGAAAGACTAATGGAGATACACTGGAATGCTCTCCTTAGATTGTTTTTAGCAGTCCCAGTGTCCCTGGAGATGTAGGCATTTTAGATCTCTGAACAGTAACCCAGTAAGTATAAGCCATCAAGCATTCTACATGGCATGCTGGAGCTTAGTTTAGAGTCCTTATCACCAGGGCTGTCCCAGATGAGAAAGCTGTGCACCAAGCAATGTCTTTGCACTGCCGTGCTGCACTCGACATGCCTTTTCCAGCACCAGTGTCCCTGCAGCTGTAGCCTTTATGAGAGTATGAACCTGAACCCTAAACCTAACCCTAACCCTAATGTAAATGGCGCCTTGGAGCTGAGATTACTGTCCCAGGCACCATGGCTGGACCAGATGAAAAAGGTGTTGAAAGATTAATAGTGGTACATGGGAATGCTCTGCTTACATAGTTTTTAGGAGTCCCAGTGTCCCTGGAAATGTAGGCATTATAGATCTACGAACAGTAACCCTCATCCTAGCCTAAATGGCATTTGGGGGCTTAGTTTAGAGTCCTTACCACCAGGGCTGTCCCAGATGAGAAAGGTGTGGACCGAGCAATGTGTTTGCAGTGCCTTGATCCACTCCACATGCCTTTTTCAGCCCAAATGTCCCTGGACCTGTAGCCTTTATTACAGTCTGAACCCGTACACGAACCATAACCGTAACCCTAATCTAAATGGCACCTTGGAGATGAGTTGACAGTTCCAAGCACCATGGATGGTGCAGATGAAAAAAGTGTTGAAAGATTAATAGTGGTACACAGGAATGCTCCCCTTACATTGTTTTGAGCAGTCCCAGTATCCCTGGAGATGTAGGCGTTATGGATATCTGAACAGTAACAATTACCCTAATCTACATGGCATGCGGGACTTCAGTTTACAGTCCTTATCTCTATGGCTGTGCCAGATGAGAAAGGTGTGGTCCGAGGAATGTCTTTGCAGTGCCGTGATCCACTCCGCATGCCTTTTTCAGCCCAAGTGTCCCTGGACCTGTAGCCTTTATGACAGTCTGAACCCGAACCCGAACCCTAACCGTAAGCCTAATTTAAACGGCAGCTTGGAGTTGAGTTTCCAGTCCCAAGCACCGTGGATGGTCCAGATGAAAAAGGTGTTGAAAGACTAATGGCGATACACTGGAATGCTTTCCTTAGATTGTTTTTAGCAGTCCCAGTGTCTCTGGAGATGTAGGCATTTTAGATCTCTGAACAGTAACCCATTAAGTAACACCCATTAAACATTCTACATGGCATGGTGGAGCTTAGTTTAGAGTCCTTATCACCAGGGCTGTCCGAGATGAGAAAGCTCTGGACCGAGCAATGTCTTTGCACTGCCGTGCTCCACTCGACATGCCTTTTCCAGCACCAGTGTCCCTGCAGCTGTAGCCTTTATGACAGTCTGAACCCGAACCCTAACCCTAACCCTAACCCTAATGTAAATGGCACCTTGGAGCTGAATTACTGTCCCAGGCACCATGGCTGGACCAGATGAAAAAGGTGTTGAAAGATTAATAGTGGTACACGGGAATGCTCTTCTTATATAGTTTTTAGCAGTCCCAGTGTCCCTGGAAATGTAGGCATTATAGATCTACGAACAGTAACCCTCATCCTAGCCTAAATGGCATTTGGGGGCTTAGTTTAGAGTCCTAATCACCATGGCTGGCCCAGATGAGAAAGCTGTGGACCGAGCAATGTCCTTGCAGTGCCGTGATCCACTCCACATGCCTTTTTCAGCCCAAGTGTCCCTGGACCTGTAGCCTTTATGACAGTCTGAACCCGAACCCTAACCCTAACCCTAACCCTAACCCTAATTTAAACGGCAGCTTGGAGCTGAGTTTCCAGTCCCAAGCACCGTGGATGGTCCAGATGAAAAAGGTGTTGAATGACTAATGGCGATACACGGGAATGCTCTCCTTAGATTGTTTTTAGCAGTCCCAGTGTCTCTGGAGATGTAGGCATTTTAGATCTCTGAACAGTAACCCATTAAGTATAACCCATTAAGCATTCTACATGGCATGCTGGAGCTTAGTTTAGAGTCCTTATCACCAGTGCTGTCCCAGATGAGAAAGCTGTGGACCAACCAATGTCTTTGCACTGCCGTGCTCCACTCGACATGCCGTTTCCAGCACCAGTGTCCCTGGAGTTGTAGACTTTATGACAGTATGAACCCGAACCCTAAACCTAACCCTAACCCTAATGTAAATGGCACCTTGGAGCTGAGATTACTGTCCCAGGCACCATGGCTGGACCAGATGAAAAAGGTGTTGAAAGATTAATAGTGGTACACGGGAATGCTCTTCTTATATAGTTTTTAGCAGTCCCAGTGTCCCTGGAAATGTAGGCATTATAGATCTACGAACAGTAACCCTCATAGAATAGTTAGGTTTGGAAAGGACCTTAAGATCATCTAGATCCAGCCCCCCTGCCATCCTAGCCTAAATGGCATTTGGGGGCTTAGTTTAGAGTCCTAATCACCATGGCTGTCCCAGATGAGAAAGGTGTGGACCGAGCAATGTCTTTGCACTGCCGTGCTCCACTCGACATGCCTTTTCCAGCACCAGTGTCCCTGCAGCTGTAGCCTTTATGACAGTCTGAACCCGAACCCTAACCCTAACCCTAACCCTAATGTAAATGGCTCCTTGGAGCTGAGATTACTGCCCCAGGCACCATGGCTGGACCAGATGAAAAAGGTGTTGAAAGATTAATAGTGGTACACGGGATTGCTCTTCTTATATAGTTTTTAGCAGTCCCAGTGTCCCTGGAAATGTAGGCATTATAGATCTACGAACAGTAACCCTCATCCTAGCCTAAATGGCATTTGGGGGCTTAGTTTAGAGTCCTAATCACCATGGCTGTCCCAGATGAGAAAGGTGTGGACCGAGCAATGTCCTTGCAGTGCCGTGATCCACTCCACATGCCTTTTTCAGCCCAAGTGTCCCTGGACCTGTAGCCTTTATGACAGTCTGAACCCGAACCCTAACCCTAACCCTAACCCTAACCCTAATTTAAACGGAAGCTTGGAGCTGAGTTTCCAGTCCCAAGCACCGTGGATGGTCCAGATGAAAAAGGTGTTGAAAGACTAATGGCGATACACTGGAATGCTCTCCTTAGATTGTTTTTAGCAGTCCCAGTGTCTCTGGAGATGTAGGCATTTTAGATCTCTGAACAGTAACCCATTAAGTAACACCCATTAAGCATTCTACATGGCATGCTGGAGCTTAGTTTAGAGTCCTAATCACCATGGCTGTCCCAGACGAGAAAGGTGTGGACCGAGCAATGTCCTTGCAGTGCCGTGATCCACTCCACATGCCTTTTTCAGCCCAAGTGTCCCTGGACCTGTAGCCTTTATGACAGTCTGAACCCGAACCCTAACCCTAACCCTAACCCTAACCCTAATTTAAACGGCAGCTTGGAGCTGAGTTTCCAGTCCCAAGCACCGTGGATGGTCCAGATGAAAAAGGTGTTGAAAGACTAATGGCGATACACTGGAATGCTCTCCTTAGATTGTTTTTAGCAGTCCCAGTGTCTCTGGAGATGTAGGCATTTTAGATCTCTGAACAGTAACCCATTAAGTATAACCCATTAAGCATTCTACATGGCATGCTGGAGCTTAGTTTAGAGTCCTTATCACCAGGGCTGTCCCAGATGAGAAAGCTGTGCACCAAGCAATGTCTTTGCACTGCCGTGCTCCACTCGACATGCCGTTTCCAGCACCAGTGTCCCTGCAGCTGTAGCCTTTATGACAGTATGAACCCGAACCCTAAACCTAACCCTAACCCTAATGTAAATGGCGCCTTGGAGCTGAGATTACTGTCCCAGGCACCATGGCTGGACCAGATGAAAAAGGTGTTGAAAGATTAATAGTGGTACACGGGAATGCTCTTCTTACATAGTTTTTAGCCGTCCCAGTGTCTCTGGAAATGAAGGCATTATAGATCTACGAACAGTAACCCTCACCCTAGCCTAAATGGCATTTGGGGGGTGAGTTTAGAGTCCTAATCACCATGGCTGTCCCAGATGAGAAAGGTGTGGACCGAGCAATGTGTTTGCAGTGCCGTGATCCACTCCACATGCCTTTTTCAGCCCAAATGTCCCTGGACCTGTAGCCTTTATTACAGTCTGAACCCGAACACGAACCATAACCGTAACCCTAATCTAAATGGCACCTTGGAGATGAGTTGACAGTTCCAAGCACCATGGATGGTGCAGATGAAAAAAGTGTTGAAAGATTAATAGTGGTACACAGGAATGCTCCCCTTACATTGTTTTGAGCAGTCCCAGTATCCCTGGAGATGTAGGCGTTATGGATATCTGAACAGTAACAATTACCCTAATCTACATGGCATGCGGGACTTCAGTTTACAGTCCTTATCTCTATGGCTGTGCCAGATGAGAAAGGTGTGGTCCGAGCAATGTCTTTGCAGTGCCGTGATCCACTCCGCATGCCTTTTTCAGCCCAAGTGTCCCTGGACCTGTAGCCTTTATGACAGTCTGAACCCGAACCCGAACCCTAACCGTAAGCCTAATTTAAACGGCAGCTTGGAGTTGAGTTTCCAGTCCCAAGCACCGTGGATGGTCCAGATGAAAAAGGTGTTGAAAGACTAATGGCGATACACTGGAATGCTTTCCTTAGATTGTTTTTAGCAGTCCCAGTGTCTCTGGAGATGTAGGCATTTTAGATCTCTGAACAGTAACCCATTAAGTAACACCCATTAAACATTCTACATGGCATGGTGGAGCTTAGTTTAGAGTCCTTATCACCAGGGCTGTCCGAGATGAGAAAGCTCTGGACCGAGCAATGTCTTTGCACTGCCGTGCTCCACTCGACATGCCTTTTCCAGCACCAGTGTCCCTGCAGCTGTAGCCTTTATGACAGTCTGAACCCGAACCCTAACCCTAACCCTAACCCTAATGTAAATGGCACCTTGGAGCTGAATTACTGTCCCAGGCACCATGGCTGGACCAGATGAAAAAGGTGTTGAAAGATTAATAGTGGTACACGGGAATGCTCTTCTTATATAGTTTTTAGCAGTCCCAGTGTCCCTGGAAATGTAGGCATTATAGATCTACGAACAGTAACCCTCATCCTAGCCTAAATGGCATTTGGGGGCTTAGTTTAGAGTCCTAATCACCATGGCTGGCCCAGATGAGAAAGCTGTGGACCGAGCAATGTCCTTGCAGTGCCGTGATCCACTCCACATGCCTTTTTCAGCCCAAGTGTCCCTGCAGCTGTAGCCTTTATGACAGTCTGAACCCGAACCCTAACCCTAACCCTAACCCTAATTTAAACGGCAGCTTGGAGCTGAGTTTCCAGTCTCAATCACCGTGGATGGTCCAGATGAAAAAGGTGTTGAAAGACTAATGGAGATACACTGGAATGCTCTCCTTAGATTGTTTTTAGCAGTCCCAGTGTCCCTGGAGATGTAGGCATTTTAGATCTCTGAACAGTAACCCAGTAAGTATAAGCCATCAAGCATTCTACATGGCATGCTGGAGCTTAGTTTAGAGTCCTTATCACCAGGGCTGTCCCAGATGAGAAAGCTGTGCACCAAGCAATGTCTTTGCACTGCCGTGCTGCACTCGACATGCCTTTTCCAGCACCAGTGTCCCTGCAGCTGTAGCCTTTATGAGAGTATGAACCTGAACCCTAAACCTAACCCTAACCCTAATGTAAATGGCGCCTTGGAGCTGAGATTACTGTCCCAGGCACCATGGCTGGACCAGATGAAAAAGGTGTTGAAAGATTAATAGTGGTACATGGGAATGCTCTGCTTACATAGTTTTTAGGAGTCCCAGTGTCCCTGGAAATGTAGGCATTATAGATCTACGAACAGTAACCCTCATCCTAGCCTAAATGGCATTTGGGGGCTTAGTTTAGAGTCCTTACCACCAGGGCTGTCCCAGATGAGAAAGGTGTGGACCGAGCAATGTCCTTGCAGTGCCTTGATCCACTCCACATGCCTTTTTCAGCCCAAATGTCCCTGGACCTGTAGCCTTTATTACAGTCTGAACCCGTACACGAACCATAACCGTAACCCTAATCTAAATGGCACCTTGGAGATGAGTTGACAGTTCCAAGCACCATGGATGGTGCAGATGAAAAAAGTGTTGAAAGATTAATAGTGGTACACAGGAATCCTCCCCTTACATTGTTTTGAGCAGTCCCAGTATCCCTGGAGATGTAGGCGTTATGGATATCTGAACAGTAACAATTACCCTAATCTACATGGCATGCGGGACTTCAGTTTACAGTCCTTATCTCTATGGCTGTGCCAGATGAGAAAGGTGTGGTCCGAGCAATGTCTTTGCAGTGCCGTGATCCACTCCGCATGCCTTTTTCAGCCCAAGTGTCCCTGGACCTGTAGCCTTTATGACAGTCTGAACCCGAACCCGAACCCTAACCGTAAGCCTAATTTAAACGGCAGCTTGGAGTTGAGTTTCCAGTCCCAAGCACCGTGGATGGTCCAGATGAAAAAGGTGTTGAAAGACTAATGGCGATACACTGGAATGCTTTCCTTAGATTGTTTTTAGCAGTCCCAGTGTCTCTGGAGATGTAGGCATTTTAGATCTCTGAACAGTAACCCATTAAGTAACACCCATTAAACATTCTACATGGCATGGTGGAGCTTAGTTTAGAGTCCTTATCACCAGGGCTGTCCGAGATGAGAAAGCTCTGGACCGAGCAATGTCTTTGCACTGCCGTGCTCCACTCGACATGCCTTTTCCAGCACCAGTGTCCCTGCAGCTGTAGCCTTTATGACAGTCTGAACCCGAACCCTAACCCTAACCCTAACCCTAATGTAAATGGCACCTTGGAGCTGAATTACTGTCCCAGGCACCATGGCTGGACCAGATGAAAAAGGTGTTGAAAGATTAATAGTGGTACACGGGAATGCTCTTCTTATATAGTTTTTAGCAGTCCCAGTGTCCCTGGAAATGTAGGCATTATAGATCTACGAACAGTAACCCTCATCCTAGCCTAAATGGCATTTGGGGGCTTAGTTTAGAGTCCTAATCACCATGGCTGGCCCAGATGAGAAAGCTGTGGACCGAGCAATGTCCTTGCAGTGCCGTGATCCACTCCACATGCCTTTTTCAGCCCAAGTGTCCCTGGACCTGTAGCCTTTATGACAGTCTGAACCCGAACCCTAACCCTAACCCTAACCCTAACCCTAATTTAAACGGCAGCTTGGAGCTGAGTTTCCAGTCCCAAGCACCGTGGATGGTCCAGATGAAAAAGGTGTTGAATGACTAATGGCGATACACGGGAATGCTCTCCTTAGATTGTTTTTAGCAGTCCCAGTGTCTCTGGAGATGTAGGCATTTTAGATCTCTGAACAGTAACCCATTAAGTATAACCCATTAAGCATTCTACATGGCATGCTGGAGCTTAGTTTAGAGTCCTTATCACCAGTGCTGTCCCAGATGAGAAAGCTGTGGACCAACCAATGTCTTTGCACTGCCGTGCTCCACTCGACATGCCGTTTCCAGCACCAGTGTCCCTGGAGTTGTAGACTTTATGACAGTATGAACCCGAACCCTAAACCTAACCCTAACCCTAATGTAAATGGCACCTTGGAGCTGAGATTACTGTCCCAGGCACCATGGCTGGACCAGATGAAAAAGGTGTTGAAAGATTAATAGTGGTACACGGGAATGCTCTTCTTATATAGTTTTTAGCAGTCCCAGTGTCCCTGGAAATGTAGGCATTATAGATCTATGAACAGTAACCCTCATAGAATAGTTAGGTTTGGAAAGGACCTTAAGATCATCTAGATCCAGCCCCCCTGCCATCCTAGCCTAAATGGCATTTGGGGGCTTAGTTTAGAGTCCTAATCACCATGGCTGTCCCAGATGAGAAAGGTGTGGACCGAGCAATGTCTTTGCACTGCCGTGCTCCACTCGACATGCCTTTTCCAGCACCAGTGTCCCTGCAGCTGTAGCCTTTATGACAGTCTGAACCCGAACCCTAACCCTAACCCTAACCCTAATGTAAATGGCTCCTTGGAGCTGAGATTACTGCCCCAGGCACCATGGCTGGACCAGATGAAAAAGGTGTTGAAAGATTAATAGTGGTACACGGGATTGCTCTTCTTATATAGTTTTTAGCAGTCCCAGTGTCCCTGGAAATGTAGGCATTATAGATCTACGAACAGTAACCCTCATCCTAGCCTAAATGGCATTTGGGGGCTTAGTTTAGTGTCCTAATCACCATGGCTGTCCCAGATGAGAAAGGTGTGGACCGAGCAATGTCCTTGCAGTGCCGTGATCCACTCCACATGCCTTTTTCAGCCCAAGTGTCCCTGGACCTGTAGCCTTTATGACAGTCTGAACCCGAACCCTAACCCTAACCCTAACCCTAACCCTAATTTAAACGGAAGCTTGGAGCTGAGTTTTCAGTCCCAAGCACCGTGGATGGTCCAGATGAAAAAGGTGTTGAAAGACTAATGGCGATACACTGGAATGCTCTCCTTAGATTGTTTTTAGCAGTCCCAGTGTCTCTGGAGATGTAGGCATTTTAGATCTCTGAACAGTAACCCATTAAGTAACACCCATTAAGCATTCTACATGGCATGCTGGAGCTTAGTTTAGAGTCCTAATCACCATGGCTGTCCCAGACGAGAAAGGTGTGGACCGAGCAATGTCCTTGCAGTGCCGTGATCCACTCCACATGCCTTTTTCAGCCCAAGTGTCCCTGGACCTGTAGCCTTTATGACAGTCTGAACCCGAACCCTAACCCTAACCCTAACCCTAACCCTAATTTAAACGGCAGCTTGGAGCTGAGTTTCCAGTCCCAAGCACCGTGGATGGTCCAGATGAAAAAGGTGTTGAAAGACTAATGGCGATACACTGGAATGCTCTCCTTAGATTGTTTTTAGCAGTCCCAGTGTCTCTGGAGATGTAGGCATTTTAGATATCTGAACAGTAACCCATTAAGTATAACCCATTAAGCATTCTACATGGCATGCTGGAGCTTAGTTTAGAGTCCTTATCACCAGGGCTGTCCCAGATGAGAAAGCTGTGCACCAAGCAATGTCTTTGCACTGCCGTGCTCCACTCGACATGCCGTTTCCAGCACCAGTGTCCCTGCAGCTGTAGCCTTTATGACAGTATGAACCCGAACCCTAAACCTAACCCTAACCCTAATGTAAATGGCGCCTTGGAGCTGAGATTACTGTCCCAGGCACCATGGCTGGACCAGATGAAAAAGGTGTTGAAAGATTAATAGTGGTACACGGGAATGCTCTTCTTACATAGTTTTTAGCCGTCCCAGTGTCTCTGGAAATGAAGGCATTATAGATCTACGAACAGTAACCCTCACCCTAGCCTAAATGGCATTTGGGGGGTGAGCTTAGAGTCCTAATCACCATGGCTGTCCCAGATGAGAAAGGTGTGGACCGAGCAATGTGTTTGCAGTGCCTTGATCCACTCCACATGCCTTTTTCAGCCCAAATGTCCCTGGACCTGTAGCCTTTATTACAGTCTGAACCCGAACACGAACCATAACCGTAACCCTAATCTAAATGGCACCTTGGAGATGAGTTGACAGTTCCAAGCACCATGGATGGTGCAGATGAAAAAAGTGTTGAAAGATTAATAGTGGTACACAGGAATGCTCCCCTTGTATTGTTTTGAGCAGTCCCAGTATCCCTGGAGATGTAGGCGTTATGGATATCTGAACAGTAACAATTACCCTAATCTACATGGCATGCGGGACTTCAGTTTACAGTCCTTATCTCTATGGCTGTGCCAGATGAGAAAGGTGTGGTCCGAGCAATGTCTTTGCAGTGCCGTGATCCACTCCGCATGCCTTTTTCAGCCCAAGTGTCCCTGGACCTGTAGCCTTTATGACAGTCTGAACCCGAACCCGAACCCTAACCCTAAGCCTAATTTAAACGGCAGCTTGGAGCTGAGTTTCCAGTCCCAAGCACCGTGGATGGTCCAGATGAAAAAGGTGTTGAAAGACTAATGGCGATACACGGGAATGCTTTCCTTAGATTGTTTTTAGCAGTCCCAGTGTCTCTGGAGATGTAGGCATTTTAGATCTCTGAACAGTAACCCATTAAGTAACACCCATTAAACATTCTACATGGCATGGTGGAGCTTAGTTTAGAGTCCTTATCACCAGGGCTGTCCGAGATGAGAAAGCTCTGGACCGAGCAATGTCTTTGCACTGCCGTGCTCCACTCGACATGCCTTTTCCAGCACCAGTGTCCCTGCAGCTGTAGCCTTTTGACAGTCTGAACCCGAACCCTAACCCTAACCCTAACCCTAATGTAAATGGCACCTTGGAGCTGAATTACTGTCCCAGGCACCATGGCTGGACCAGATGAAAAAGGTGTTGAAAGATTAATAGTGGTACACGGGAATGCTCTTCTTATATAGTTTTTAGCAGTCCCAGTGTCCCTGGAAATGTAGGCATTATAGATCTACGAACAGTAACCCTCATCCTAGCCTAAATGGCATTTGGGGGCTTAGTTTAGAGTCCTAATCACCATGGCTGGCCCAGATGAGAAAGGTGTGGACCGAGCAATGTCCTTGCAGTGCCGTGATCCACTCCACATGCCTTTTTCAGCCCAAGTGTCCCTGGACCTGTAGCCTTTATGACAGTCTGAACCCGAACCCTAACCCTAACCCTAACCCTAACCCTAATTTAAACGGCAGCTTGGAGCTGAGTTTCCAGTCCCAATCACCGTGGATGGTCCAGATGAAAAAGGTGTTGAAAGACTAATGGAGATACACTGGAATGCTCTCCTTAGATTGTTTTTAGCAGTCCCAGTGTCTCTGGAGATTTAGGCATTTTAGATCTCTGAACAGTAACCCAGTAAGTATAAGCCATCAAGCATTCTACATGGCATGGTGGAGCTTAGTTTAGAGTCCTTATCACCAGGGCTGTCCCAGATGAGAAAGCTGTGGACCAAGCAAAGTCTTTGCACTGCCGTGCTCCACTCGACATGCCTTTTCCAGCGCCAGTATCCCTGCAGCTGTAGCCTTTATGAGAGTATGAACCTGAACCCTAAACCTAACCCTAACCCTAATGTAAATGGCGCATTGGAGCTGAGATTACTGTCCCAGGCACCATGGCTGGACCAGATGAAAAAGGTGTTGAAAGATTAATAGTGGTACACGGGAATGCTCTTCTTATATAGTTTTTAGGAGTCCCAGTGTCCCTGGAAATGTAGGCACTATAGATCTACGAACAGTAACCCTCCCCCTAGCCTAAATGGCATTTGGGGGCTTAGTTTAGAGTCCTAATCACCATGGCTGTCCCAGATGAGAAAGGTGTGGACCGAGCAATGTCTTTGCACTGCCGTGCTCCACTCGACATGCCTTTTCCAGCACCAGTGTCCCTGCAGCTGTAGCCTTTATGACAGTCTGAACCCGAACCCTAACCCTAACCCTAACCCTAACGTAAATGGCTCCTTGGAGCTGAGATTACTGTCCCAGGCACCATGGCTGGACCAGATGAAAAAGGTGTTGAAAGATTAATAGTGGTACACGGGAATGCTCTTCTTATATAGTTTTTAGCATTCCCAGTGTCCCTGGAAATGTAGGCATTATAGATCTACGAACAGTAACCCTCACCCTAGCCTAAATGGCATTTGGGGGCTTAGTTTAGAGTCCTTACCACCAGGGCTGTCCCAGATGAGAAAGGTGTGGACCGAGCAATGTGTTTGCCGTGCCGTGATCCACTCCACATGCCTTTTTCAGCCCAAGTGTCCCTGGACCTGTAGCCTTTATGACAGTCTGAACCCGAACACGAACCATAACCGTAACCCTAATCTAAATGGCACCTTGGAGATGAGTTGACAGTTCCAAGCACCATGGATGGTGCAGATGAAAAAAGTGTTGAAAGATTAATAGTGGTACACAGGAATGCTCCCCTTGTATTGTTTTGAGCAGTCCCAGTATCCCTGGAGATGTAGGCGTTATGGGTATCTGAACAGTAACAATTATCCTAATCTACATGGCATGCGGGACTTCAGTTTACAGTCCTTATCTCTATGGCTGTCCCAGATGAGAAAGGTGTGGACCGAGCAATGTCCTTGCAGTGCCGTGATCCACTCCACATGCCTTTTTCAGCCCAAGTGTCCCTGGACCTGTAGCCTTTATGACATTCTGAACCCGAACCCTAACCCTAACCCTAACCCTAACCCTAATTTAAATGGAAGCTTGGAGCTGAGTTTCCAGTCCCAAGCACCGTGGATGGTCCAGATGAAAAAGGTGTTGAAAGACTAATGGCGATACACGGGAATGCTCTCCATAGATTGTTTTTAGCAGTCCCAGTGTCTCTGGAGATGTAGGCATTTTAGATCTCTGAACAGTAACCCATTAAGTATAACCCATTAAGCATTCTACATGGCATGCTGGAGCTTAGTTTAGAGTCCTTATCACCAGTGCTGTCCCAGATGAGAAAGCTGTGGACCAAGCAATGTCTTTGCACTGCCGTGCTCCACTCGACATGCCGTTTCCAGCACCAGTGTCCCTGCAGCTGTAGCCTTTATGACAGTATGAACCCGAACCCTAAACCTAACCCTAACCCTAATGTAAATGGCGCCTTGGAGCTGAGATTACTGTCCCAGGCACCATGGCTGGACCAGATGAAAAAGGTGTTGAAAGATTAATAGTGGTACACGGGAATGCTCTTCTTACATAGTTTTTAGCCGTCCCAGTGTCTCTGGAAATGAAGGCATTATAGATCTACGAACAGTAACCCTCACCCTAGCCTAAATGGCATTTGGGGGGTGAGTTTAGAGTCCTAATCACCATGGCTGTCCCAGATGAGAAAGGCGTGGACCGAGCAATGTCTTTGCACTGCCGTGCTCCACTCGACATGCCTTTTCCAGCACCAGTGTCCCTGCAGCTGTAGCCTTTATGACAGTCTGAACCCGAACCCTAACCCTAACCCTAACCCTAATGTAAATGGCTCCTTGGAGCTGAGATTACTGTCCCAGGCACCATGGCTGGACCAGATGAAAAAGGTGTTGAAAGATTAATAGTGGTACACGGGAATGCTCTTATATAGTTTTTAGCCGTCCCAGTGTCCCTGGAAATGTAGGCATTATAGATCTACGAACAGTAACCCTCACCCTAGCCTAAATGGCATTTGGGGGCTTAGTTTAGAGTCCTAATCAGCATGGCTGTCCCAGATGAGAAAGGTGTGGACCAAGCAATGTCTTTGCAGTGCCGTGATCCACTGCACATGCCTTTTTCAGCCCAAGTGTCCCTGGACCTGTAGCCTTTATGACAGTCTTAACCCGAACCCTAACCCTAACCCTAACCCTAATTTAAACGGCAGCTTGGATCTGAGTTTCCAGTCCCAATCACCGTGGATGGTCCAGATGAAAAAGGTGTTGAAAGACTAATGGCGATACACGGGAATGCTCTCCATAGATTTTTTTTAGCAGTCCCAGTGTCTCTGGAGATGTAGGCATTTTAGATCTCTGAACAGTAACCCATTAAGTATAACCCATTAAGCATTCTACATGGCATGCTGGAGCTTAGTTTAGAGTCCTTATCACCAGTGCTGTCCCAGATGAGAAAGCTGTGGACCAAGCAATGTCTTTGCACTGCCGTGCTGCACTCGACATGCCGTTTCCAGCACCAGTGTCCCTGCAGCTGTAGCCTTTATGACAGTATGAACCCGAACCCTAAACCTAACCCTAACCCTAATGTAAATGGCGCCTTGGAGCTGAGATTACTGTCCCAGGCACCATGGCTGGACCAGATGAAAAAGGTGTTGAAAGATTAATAGTGGTACACGGGAATGCTCTTCTTACATAGTTTTTAGCCGTCCCAGTGTCTCTGGAAATGAAGGCATTATAGATCTACGAACAGTAACCCTCACCCTAGCCTAAATGGCATTTGGGGGGTGAGTTTAGAGTCCTAATCACCATGGCTGTCCCAGATGAGAAAGCTGTGGACCAAGCAAAGTCTTTGCACTGCCGTGCTCCACTCGACATGCCTTTTCCAGCACCTGTGTCCCTGGAGCAGTAGACTTTATGACAGTCTGAACCCGAACACTAACCATAAAACTAACCCTAATCTAAAAGGCACCTTGGAGCTGAGATTACTGTCCGAGGCACCGTGGCTGGACCAGATGAAAAAGGTGTTGAAAGATTAATAGTGGTACACGGGAATGCTCTTCTGATTTAGTTTTTAGCAGTCCCACTGTCCCTGGAAATGTAGGCATTATAGATCTACGAACAGTAACCCTCACCCTAGCCTAAATGGCTTTTGGGGGCTTAGTTTAGAGTCCTAATCAGCATGGCTGTCCCAGATGAGAAAGGTGTGGACCGAGCAATGTCTTTGCAGTGCCGTGATCTACTCCACATGCCTTTTTAAGCCCAAGTGTCCCTGGACCTGTAGCCTTTATGACAGTCTGAACCCGAACCCTAACCCTAACCCTAACCCTAACCCTATTTTAAACGGCACCTTGGAGCTGAGTTTCCAGTCCCAAGCACCGTGGATGGTCCAGATGAAAAAGGTGTTGAAAGACTAATGGCGATACACTGGAATGCTCTCCTTAGATTATTTTTAGCAGTCCCAGTGTCCCTGGAGATGTAGGCATTTTAGATCTCTGAACAATAACCCATTAAGTATAACCCATCAAGCATTCTACATGGCGTGCTGGAGCTTAGTTTAGAGTCCTTATCACCAGGGCTGTCCCAGATGAGAAAGCTGTGGACCAAGCAAAGTCTTTGCACTGCCGTGCTCCACTCGACATGCCTTTTCCAGCACCTGTGTCCCTGGAGCAGTAGCCTTTATGACAGTCTGAACCCGAACACTAACCATAAAACTAACCCTAATCTAAATGGCACCTTGGAGCTGAGATTACTGTCCAAGACACACCGGCTGGACCAGATGAAAAAGGTGTTGAAAGATTAATAATGGTACGCGGGAATGCTCTTCTGATTTAGTTTTTAGCAGTCCCACTGTCCCTGGAAATGTAGGCATTATAGATCTACGAACAGTAACCCTCACCCTAGCCTAAATGGCATTTGGGGGCTTAGTTTAGAGTCCTAATCACCATGGCTGTCCCAGATGAGAAAGGTGTGGACCGAGCAATGTCTTTGCAGTGCCGTGATCCACTCCACATGCCTTTTTCAGCCCAAGTGTCCCTGGACCTGTAGCCTTTATGACAGTCTGAACCCGAACCCTAACCCTAACCCTAACCCTAACCCTATTTTAAACGGCACCTTGGAGCTGAGTTTGCAGTCCCAAGCACCGTGGATGGTCCAGATGAAAAAGGTGTTGAAAGACTAATGGCGATACACTGGAATGCTCTCCTTAGATTATTTTTAGCAGTCCCAGTGTCCCTGGAGATGTACGCATTTTAGATCTCTGAACAATAACCCATTAAGTATAACCCATCAAGCATTCTACATGGCGTGCTGGAGCTTAGTTTAGAGTCCTTATCACCAGGGCTGTCCCAGATGAGAAAGCTGTGGACCAAGCAAAGTCTTTGCACTGCCGTGCTCCACTCGACATGCCTTTTCCAGCACCTGTGTCCCTGGAGCAGTAGCCTTTCTGACAGTCTGAACCCGAACACTAACCATAAAACTAACCCTAATCTTAAAGGCACCTTGGAGCTGAGATTACTGTCCGAGGCGCCGTGGCTGGACCAGATGAAAAAGGTGCTGAAAGATTAATAGTGGTACACGGGAATGCTCTTCTGATTTAGTTTTTAGCAGTCCCACTGTCCCTGGAAATGTAGGCATTATAGATCTACGAACAGTAACCCTCACCCTAGCCTAAATGGCATTTGGGGGCTTATTTTAGAGTCCTAATCACCATGGCTGTCCCAGATGAGAAAGGTGTGGACCGAGCAATGTCTTTGCAGTGCCGTGATCCACTCCACATGCCTTTTTCAGCCCAAGTGTCCCTGGACCTGTAGCCTTTATGACAGTCTGAACCCGAACCCTAACCCTAACCCTAACCCTAACCCTATTTTAAACGGCAGCTTGGAGCTGAGTTTCCAGTCCCAAGCACCGTGGATGGTCCAGATGAAAAAGGTGTTGAAAGACTAATGGCGATACACTGGAATGCTCTCCTTAGATTATTTTTAGCAGTCCCAGTGTCCCTGGAGATGTAAGCATTTTAGATCTCTGAACAATAACCCATTAAGTATAACCCATCAAGCATTCTACATGGCATGCTGGAGCTTAGTTTAGAGTCCTTATCACCAGTGCTGTCCCAGATGAGAAAGCTGTGGACCAAGCAAAGTCTTTGCACTGCCGTGCTCCACTCGACATGCCTTTTCCAGCACCTGTGTCCCTGCAGCAGTAGCCTTTATGACAGTCTGAACCCGAACACTAACCATAAAACTAACCCTAATCTAAATGGCACCTTGGAGATGAGTTGACAGTTCCAAGCACTATCGATGGTCCAGATGAAAAAAGTGTTGAAAGATTAATAGTGGTACACAGGAATGCTCCCCTTGTATTGTTTTGAGCAGTCCCAGTATCCCTGGAGATGTAGGCGTTATGGATATCTGAACAGTAACCATTACCCTAATCTACATGGCATGCGGGAGTTCAGTTTACAGTCCTTATCTCTAGGGCTGTCCCAGATGAGAAAAGTGTGGACCAAGCAATGTCTTTGCACTGCTGTGCTCCACTCCACATGACTTTTTCAGCACCAGTGTCCCTGCAGCAGTAGCCTTTCTGACAGTCTGAACCCGAACCCTAAACCTAACCCTAACCCTAATCTAAAAGGCACCTTGGAGCTGAGATTACTGTCCGATGCACCGTGGCTGGACCAGATGAAAAAGGTGTTGAAAGATTAATAGTGGTACGCGGGAATGCTCTTCTGATTTAGTTTTTAGCAGTCCCACTGTCCCTGGAAATATAGGCATTATAGATCTACGAACAGTAACCCTCACCCTAGCCTAAATGGCATTTGGGGGCTTAGTTTAGAGTCCTAATCAGCATGGCTGTCCCAGATGAGAAAGGTGTGGACCGAGCAATGTCTTTGCAGTGCCGTGATCTACTCCACATGCCTTTTTCAGCCCAAGTGTCCCTGGACCTGTAGCCTTTATGACAGTCTGAACCCGAACCCTAACCCTAACCCTATTTTAAACGGGACCTTGGAGCTGAGTTTCCAGTCCCAAGCACCGTGGATGGTCCAGATGAAAAAGGTGTTGAAAGACTAATGGCGATACACTGGAATGCTCTCCTTAGATTATTTTTAGCAGTCCCAGTGTCCCTGGAGATGTAGGCATTTTAGATCTCTGAACAATAACCCATTAAGTATAACCCATCAAGCATTCTACATGGCATGCTGGAGCTTAGTTTAGAGTCCTTATCACCAGGGCTGTCCCAGATGAGAAAGCTGTGGACCAAGCAAAGTCTTTGCACTGCCGTGCTCCACTCGACATGCCTTTTCCAGCACCTGTGTCCCTGGAGCAGTAGCCTTTATGACAGTCTGAACCCGAACACTAACCATAAAACTAACCCTAATCTAAATGGCACCTTGGAGATGAGTTGACAGTTCCAAGCACCATGGATGGTCCAGATGAAAAAAGTGTTGAAAGATTAATAGTGGTACACAGGAATGCTCCCCTTGTATTGTTTTGAGCAGTCCCAGTATCCCTGGAGATGTAGGCGTTATGGATATCTGAACAGTAACCATTACCCTAATCTACATGGCATGCGGGAGTTCAGTTTACAGTCCTTATCTCTAGGGCTGTCCCAGATGAGAAAGGTGTGGACCAAGCAATGTCTTTGCACTGCTGTGCTCCACTCCACATGACTTTTTCAGCACCAGTGTCCCTGCAGCTGTAGCCTTTCTGACAGTCTGAACCCGAACCCTAAACCTAACCCTAACCCTAATCTAAAAGGCACCTTGGAGCTGAGATTACTGTCCGAGGCACTGTGGCTGGACCAGATGAAAAAGGTGTTGAAAGATTAATAGTGGTACACGGGAATGCTCTTCTGATTTAGTTTTTAGCAGTCCCACTGTCCCTGGAAATGTAGGCATTATAGATCTACGAACAGTAACCCTCACCCTAGCCTAAATGGCATTTGGGGGCTTAGTTTAGAGTCCTAATCAGCATGGCTGTCCCAGATGAGAAAGGTGTGGACCGAGCAATGTCTTTGCAGTGCCGTGATCTACTCCACATGCCTTTTTCAGCCCAAGTGTCCCTGGACCTGTAGCCTTTATGACAGTCTGAACCCGAACCCTAACCCTAACCCTATTTTAAACGGCACCTTGGAGCTGAGTTTCCAGTCCCAAGCACCGTGGATGGTCCAGATGAAAAAGGTGTTGAAAGACTAATGGCGATACACTGGAATGCTCTCCTTAGATTATTTTTAGCAGTCCCAGTGTCCCTGGAGATGTAGGCATTTTAGATCTCTGAACAATAACCCATTAAGTATAACCCATCAAGCATTCTACATGGCATGCTGGAGCTTAGTTTAGAGTCCTTATCACCAGGGCTGTCCCAGATGAGAAAGCTGTGGACCAAGCAAAGTCTTTGCACTGCCGTGCTCCACTCGACATGCCTTTTCCAGCACCTGTGTCCCTGGAGCAGTAGCCTTTATGACAGTCTGAACCCGAACACTAACCATAAAACTAACCCTAATCTAAATGGCACCTTGGAGATGAGTTGACAGTTCCAAGCACTATCGATGGTCCAGATGAAAAAAGTGTTGAAAGATTAATAGTGGTACACAGGAATGCTCCCCTTGTATTGTTTTGAGCAGTCCCAGTATCCCTGGAGATGTAGGCGTTATGGATATCTGAACAGTAACCATTACCCTAATCTACATGGCATGCGGGAGTTCAGTTTACAGTCCTTATCTCTAGGGCTGTCCCAGATGAGAAAAGTGTGGACCAAGCAATGTCTTTGCACTGCTGTGCTCCACTCCACATGACTTTTTCAGCACCAGTGTCCCTGCAGCAGTAGCCTTTCTGACAGTCTGAACCCGAACCCTAAACCTAACCCTAACCCTAATCTAAAAGGCACCTTGGAGCTGAGATTACTGTCCGATGCACCGTGGCTGGACCAGATGAAAAAGGTGTTGAAAGATTAATAGTGGTACGCGGGAATGCTCTTCTGATTTAGTTTTTAGCAGTCCCACTGTCCCTGGAAATATAGGCATTATAGATCTACGAACAGTAACCCTCACCCTAGCCTAAATGGCATTTGGGGGCTTAGTTTAGAGTCCTAATCAGCATGGCTGTCCCAGATGAGAAAGGTGTGGACCGAGCAATGTCTTTGCAGTGCCGTGATCTACTCCACATGCCTTTTTCAGCCCAAGTGTCCCTGGACCTGTAGCCTTTATGACAGTCTGAACCCGAACCCTAACCCTAACCCTATTTTAAACGGGACCTTGGAGCTGAGTTTCCAGTCCCAAGCACCGTGGATGGTCCAGATGAAAAAGGTGTTGAAAGACTAATGGCGATACACTGGAATGCTCTCCTTAGATTATTTTTAGCAGTCCCAGTGTCCCTGGAGATGTAGGCATTTTAGATCTCTGAACAATAACCCATTAAGTATAACCCATCAAGCATTCTACATGGCATGCTGGAGCTTAGTTTAGAGTCCTTATCACCAGGGCTGTCCCAGATGAGAAAGCTGTGGACCAAGCAAAGTCTTTGCACTGCCGTGCTCCACTCGACATGCCTTTTCCAGCACCTGTGTCCCTGGAGCAGTAGCCTTTATGACAGTCTGAACCCGAACACTAACCATAAAACTAACCCTAATCTAAATGGCACCTTGGAGATGAGTTGACAGTTCCAAGCACCATCGATGGTCCAGATGAAAAAAGTGTTGAAAGATTAATAGTGGTACACAGGAATGCTCCCCTTGTATTGTTTTGAGCAGTCCCAGTATCCCTGGAGATGTAGGCGTTATGGATATCTGAACAGTAACCATTACCCTAATCTACATGGCATGCGGGAGTTCAGTTTACAGTCCTTATCTCTAGGGCTGTCCCAGATGAGAAAGGTGTGGACCAAGCAATGTCTTTGCACTGCTGTGCTCCACTCCACATGACTTTTTCAGCACCAGTGTCCCTGCAGCTGTAGCCTTTCTGACAGTCTGAACCCGAACCCTAAACCTAACCCTAACCCTAATCTAAAAGGCACCTTGGAGCTGAGATTACTGTCCGAGGCACTGTGGCTGGACCAGATGAAAAAGGTGTTGAAAGATTAATAGTGGTACACGGGAATGCTCTTCTGATTTAGTTTTTAGCAGTCCCACTGTCCCTGGAAATGTAGGCATTATAGATCTACGAACAGTAACCCTCACCCTAGCCTAAATGGCATTTGGGGGCTTAGTTTAGAGTCCTAATCAGCATGGCTGTCCCAGATGAGAAAGGTGTGGACCGAGCAATGTCTTTGCAGTGCCGTGATCTACTCCACATGCCTTTTTCAGCCCAAGTGTCCCTGGACCTGTAGCCTTTATGACAGTCTGAACCCGAACCCTAACCCTAACCCTATTTTAAACGGCACCTTGGAGCTGAGTTTCCAGTCCCAAGCACCGTGGATGGTCCAGATGAAAAAGGTGTTGAAAGACTAATGGCGATACACTGGAATGCTCTCCTTAGATTATTTTTAGCAGTCCCAGTGTCCCTGGAGATGTAGGCATTTTAGATCTCTGAACAATAACCCATTAAGTATAACCCATCAAGCATTCTACATGGCATGCTGGAGCTTAGTTTAGAGTCCTTATCACCAGGGCTGTCCCAGATGAGAAAGCTGTGGACCAAGCAAAGTCTTTGCACTGCCGTGCTCCACTCGACATGCCTTTTCCAGCACCTGTGTCCCTGGAGCAGTAGCCTTTATGACAGTCTGAACCCGAACACTAACCATAAAACTAACCCTAATCTTAAAGGCACCTTGGAGCTGAGATTACTGTCTGAGGCGCCGTGGCTGGACCAGATGAAAAAGGTGTTGAAAGATTAATAGTGGTACACGGGAATGCTCTTCTGATTTAGTTTTTAGCAGTCCCACTGTCCCTGGAAATGTAGGCATTATAGATCTACGAACAGTAACCCTCACCCTAGCCTAAATGGCATTTGGGGGCTTAGTTTAGAGTCCTAATCACCATGGCTGTCCCAGATGAGAAAGGTGTGGACCGAGCAATGTCTTTGCAGTGCCGTGATCCACTCCACATGCCTTTTTCAGCCCAAGTGTCCCTGGACCTGTAGCCTTTATGACAGTCTGAACCCGAACCCTAACCCTAACCCTAACCCTAACCCTATTTTAAACGGCAGCTTGGAGCTGAGTTTCCAGTCCCAAGCATCGTGGATGGTCCAGATGAAAAAGGTGTTGAAAGACTAATGGCGATACACTGGAATGCTCTCCTTAGATTATTTTTAGCAGTCCCAGTGTCCCTGGAGATGTAAGCATTTTAGATCTCTGAACAATAACCCATTAAGTATAACCCATCAAGCATTCTACATGGCATGCTGGAGCTTAGTTTAGAGTCCTTATCACCAGGGCTGTCCCAGATGAGAAAGCTGTGGACCAAGCAAAGACTTTGCACTGCCGTGCTCCACTCGACATGCCTTTTCCAGCACCTGTGTCCCTGGAGCAGTAGCCTTTATGACAGTCTGAACCCGAACACTAACCATAAAACTAACCTTAATCTAAAAGGCACCTTGGAGCTGAGATTACTGTCCCAGACACCGTGGCTGGACCAGATGAAAAAGGTGTTGAAAGATTAATAGTGGTACATGGGAATGCTCTTCTGATTTAGTTTTTAGCAGTCCCAGTGTCCCTGGAAATGTAGGCATTATAGATCTACGAACAGTAACCCTCACCCTAGCCTAAATGGCATTTGGGGGCTTAGTTTAGAGTCCTAATCAGCATGGCTGTCCCAGATGAGAAAGGTGTGGACCGAGCAATGTCTTTGCAGTGCCGTGATCTACTCCACATGCCTTTTTCAGCCCAAGTGTCCCTGGACCTGTAGCCTTTATGACAGTCTGAACCCGAACCCTAACCCTAACCCTATTTTAAACGGCACCTTGGAGCTGAGTTTCCAGTCCCAAGCACCGTGGATGGTCCAGATGAAAAAGGTGTTGAAAGACTAATGGCGATACACTGGAATGCTCTCCTTAGATTATTTTTAGCAGTCCCAGTGTCCCTGGAGATGTACGCATTTTAGATCTCTGAACAATAACCCATTAAGTATAACCCATCAAGCATTCTACATGGCGTGCTGGAGCTTAGTTTAGAGTCCTTATCACCAGGGCTGTCCCAGATGAGAAAGCTGTGGACCAAGCAAAGTCTTTGCACTGCCGTGCTCCACTCGACATGCCTTTTCCAGGACCTGTGTCCCTGGAGCAGTAGCCTTTATGACAGTCTGAACCCGAACACTAACCATAAAACTAACCCTAATCTAAAAGGCACCTTGGAGCTGAGATTACTGTCCGAGGCACCGTGGCTGGACCAGATGAAAAAGGTGTTGAAAGATTAATAGTGGTACACGGGAATGCTCTTCTGATTTAGTTTTTAGCAGTCCCAGTGTCCCTGGAAATGTAGGCATTATAGATCTACGAACAGTAACCCTCACCCTAGCCTAAATGGCATTTGGGGGCTTAGTTTAGAGTCCTAATCAGCATGGCTGTCCCAGATGAGAAAGGTGTGGACCGAGCAATGTCTTTGCAGTGCCGTGATCCACTCCACATGCCTTTTTCAGCCCAAGTGTCCCTGGACATGTAGCCTTTATGAAAGTCTGAACCCGAACCCTAACCCTAACCCTAACCCTAACCCTATTTTAAACGGGACCTTGGAGCTGAGTTTCCAGTCCCAAGCACCGTGGATGGTCCAGATGAAAAAGGTGTTGAAAGACTAATGGCGATACACTGCAATGCTCTCCTTAGATTATTTTTAGCAGTCCCAGTGTCCCTGGAGATGTAGGCATTTTAGATCTCTGAACAATAACCCATTAAGTATAACCCATCAAGCATTCTACATGGCGTGCTGGAGCTTAGTTTAGAGTCCTTATCACCAGGGCTGTCCCAGATGAGAAAGCTGTGGACCAAGCAAAGTCTTTGCACTGCCGTGCTCCACTCGACATGCCTTTTCCAGCACCTGTGTCCCTGGAGCAGTAGCCTTTATGACAGTCTGAACCCGAACACTAACCATAAAACTAACCCTAATCTAAAAGGCACCTTGGAGCTGAGATTACTGTCCGAGGCACCGTGGCTGGACCAGATGAAAAAGGTGTTGAAAGATTAATAGTGGTACACGGGAATGCTCTTCTGATTTAGTTTTTAGCAGTCCCAGTGTCCCTGGAAATGTAGGCATTATAGATCTACGAACAGTAACCCTCACCCTAGCCTAAATGGCATTTGGGGGCTTAGTTTAGAGTCCTAATCAGCATGGCTGTCCCAGATGAGAAAGGTGTGGACCGAGCAATGTCTTTGCAGTGCCGTGATCCACTCCACATGCCTTTTTCAGCCCAAGTGTCCCTGGACCTGTAGCCTTTATGAAAGTCTGAACCCGAACCCTAACCCTAAACCTAATCCTATTTTAAACAGCACCTTGGAGCTGAGTTTCCAGTCCCAAGCACCGTGGATGGTCCAGATGAAAAAGGTGTTGAAAGACTAATGGCGATACACTGGAATGCTCTCCTTAGATTATTTTTAGCAGTCCCAGTGTCCCTGGGGATGTACGCATTTTAGATCTCTGAACAATAACCCATTAAGTATAACCCATCAAGCATTCTACATGGCGTGCTGGAGCTTAGTTTAGAGACCTTATCACCAGGGCTGTCCCAGATGAGAAAGCTGTGGACCAAGCAAAGTCTTTGCACTGCCGTGCTCCACTCGACATGCCTTTTCCAGCACCTGTGTCCCTGGAGCAGTAGCCTTTATGACACTCTGAACCCGAACAATAACCATAAAACTAACCCTAATCTAAATGGCACCTTGGAGCTGAGATTACTGTCCAAGACACCCTGGCTGGACCAGATGAAAAAGGTGTTGAAAGATTAATAGTGGCACACGGGAATGCTCTTCTGATTTAGTTTTTAGCAGTCCCAGTGTCCCTGGAAATGTAGGCATTATAGATCTACGAACAGTAACCCTCACCCTAGCCTAAATGGCATTTGGGGGCTTAGTTTAGAGTCCTAATCAGCATGGCTGTCCCAGATGAGAAAGGTGTGGACCGAGCTATGTCTTTGCAGTGCCGTGATCCACTCCACATGCCTTTTTCAGCCCAAGTGTCCCTGGACCTGTAGCCTTTATGACAGTCTGAACCCGAACCCTAAGACTAACCCTAACTCTAACCCTATTTTAAACGGCACCTTGGAGCTGAGTTTCCAGTCCCGAGCACCGTGGATGGTCCAGATGAAAAAGGTGTTGAAAGACTAATGGCGATACACTGGAATGCTCGCCTTAGATTATTTTTAGCAGTCCCAGTGTCCCTGGAGATGTAGGCATTTTAGATCTCTGAACAATAACCCATTAAGTATAACCCATCAAGCATTCTACATGGCGTGCTGGAGCTTAGTTTAGAGTCCTTATCACCAGGGCTGTCCCAGATGAGAAAGCTGTGGACCAAGCAAAGTCTTTGCACGGCCGTGCTCCACTCGACATGCCTTTTCCAGCACCTGTGTCCCTGGAGCAGTAGCCTTTATGACAGTCTGAACCCGAACACTAACCATAAAACTAACCCTAATCTTAAAGGCACCTTGGAGCTGAGATTACTGTCCGAGGCGCCGTGGCTGGACCAGATGAAAAAGGTGTTGAAAGATTAATAGTGGTACACGGGAATGCTCTTCTGATTTAGTTTTTAGCAGTCCCACTGTCCCTGGAAATGTAGGCATTATAGATCTACGAACAGTAACCCTCACCCTAGCCTAAATGGCATTTGGGGGCTTAGTTTAGAGTCCTAATCACCATGGCTGTCCCAGATGAGAAAGGTGTGGACCGAGCAATGTCTTTGCAGCGCCGTGATCCACTCCACATGCCTTTTTCAGCCCAAGTGTCCCTGGACCTGTAGCCTTTATGACAGTCTGAACCCGAACCCTAACCCTAACCCTAACCCCAACCCTATTTTAAACGGCACCTTGGAGCTGAGTTTCCAGTCCCAAGCACCGTGGATGGTCCAGATGAAAAAGGTGTTGAAAGACTAATGGCGATACACTGGAATGCTCTCCTTAGATTATTTTTAGCAGTCCCAGTGTCCCTGGAGATGTAGGCATTTTAGATCTCTGAACAATAACCCATTAAGTATAACCCATCAAGCATTCTACATGGCGTGCTGGAGCTTAGTTTAGAGTCCTTATCACCAGGGCTGTCCCAGATGAGAAAGCTGTGGACCAAGCAAAGTCTTTGCACTGCCGTGCTCCACTCGACATGCCTTTTCCAGCACCTGTGTCCCTGGAGCAGTAGCCTTTATGACAGTCTGAACACGAACACTAACCATAAAACTAACCCTAATCTAAATGGCACCTTGGAGATGAGTTGACAGTTCCAAGCACCATGGGTGGTCCCGATGAAAAAAGTGTTGAAAGATTAATAGTGGTACACAGGAATGCTCCCCTTGTATTGTTTTGAGCAGTCCCAGTATCCCTGGAGATGTAGGCGTTATGGATATCTGAACAGTAACCATTACCCTAATCTACATGGCATGCGGGAGTTCAGTTTACAGTCCTTATCTCTACGGCTGTCCCAGATGAGAAAGTGTGGACCAAGCAATGTCTTTGCACTGCTGTGATCCACTCCACATGACTTTTTCAGCACCAGTGTCCCTGGAGCTGTAGCCTTTCTGACAGTCTGAACCCGAACCCTAAACCTAACCCTAAGCCTAATCTAAAAGGCACCTTGGAGCTGAGATTACTGTGTCAGGCACCGTGGCTGGACCAGATGAAAAAGGTGTTGAAAGATTAATAGTGGTACACGGGAATGCTCTTCTGATTTAGTTTTTAGCAGTCCCAGTGTCCCTGGAAATGTAGGCATTATAGATCTGCGAACAGTAACCCTCACCCAAGCCTAAATGGCATTTGGGGGCTTAGTTTAGAGTCCTAATCACCATGGCTGTCCCAGATGAGAAAGGTGTGGACCTAGCAATGTCCTTGCAGTGCCGTGATCCACTCCACATGCCTTTTTCAGCCCAAGTGTCCCTGGACCTGTAGCCTTTATGACAGTCTGAACCCGAACCCTAACCCTAACCCTAACCCTATTTTAAACGGCACCTTGGAGCTGAGTTTCCAGTCCCAAGCACCGTGGATGGTCCAGATGAAAAAGGTGTTGAAAGACTAATGGCGATACACTGGAATGCTCTCCTTAGATTGTTTTTAGCAGTCCCAGTGTCCCTGGAGATGTAGGCATTTTAGATCTCTGAACAATAACCCATTAAGTATAACCCATCAAGCATTCTACATGGCGTGCTGGAGCTTAGTTTAGAGTCCTTATCACCAGGGCTGTCCCAGATGAGAAAGCTGTGGACCAATCAAAGTCTTTGCACTGCCGTGCTCCACTCGACATGCCTTTTCCAGCACCTGTGTCCCTGGAGCAGTAGCCTTTATGACAGTCTGAACCCGAACACTAACCATAAAACTAACCCTAATCTAAATGGCACCTTGGAGATGAGTTGACAGTTCCAAGCACCATCGATGGTCCAGATGAAAAAAGTGTTGAAAGATTAATAGTGGTACACAGGAATGCTCCCCTTGTATTGTTTTGAGCAGTCCCAGTATCCCTGGAGATGTAGGCGTTATGGATATCTGAACAGTAACCATTACCCTAATCTACATGGCATGCGGGAGTTCAATTTACACTCCTTATCTCTATGGCTGTCCCAGATGAGAAAGGTGTGGACCAAGAAATGTCTTTGCACTTCCGTACTCCACTCCACATGACTTTTTCAGCACCAGTGTCCCTGCAGCTGAAGCCTTTCTGACAGTTTGAACCCGAACCCTAAACCTAACCCTAACCCTAATCTAAAAGGCACCTTGGAGCTGAGATTACTGTGTCAGGCACCGTGGCTGGAAGAGATGAAAAAGGTGTTGAAAGAATAATAGTGGTACACGGGAATGCTCTTCTTATATAGTTTTAAGCAGTCCCAGTGTCCCTGGAAATGTAGGCATTATAGATCTACGAACAGTAACCCTCACCCAAGCCTAAATGGCATTTGGGGCCTTAGTTTAGAGTCCTAATCACCATGGCTGTTCCAGATAAGAAAGGTGTGGACCGAGAAATGTCTTTGCAGTGCCGTGATCCACTCCGCATGACGTTTTCAGCACCAGTGTCCCTGCAGCTGAAGCCTTTCTGACAGTCTGAACCCGAACCCTAAACCTAACCCTAACCCTAATCTAAAAGGCAGCTTGGAGCTGAGATTACTGTCCCAGGCACCGTGGCTGGACCAGATGAAAAAGGTGTTGAAAGATTAATAGTGGTACACGGGAATGCTCTTCTGATTTAGTTTTTAGCAGACCCACTGTCCCTGGAAATGTAGGCATTATAGATCTGCGAACAGTAACCCTCACCCTAACCTAAATGGCATTTGGGGGCTTAGTTTAGAGTCCTAATCACCATGGCTGTCCCAGATGAGAAAGGTGTGGACCGAGCAATGTCTTTGCAGTGCCGTGATCTACTCCACATGCCTTTTTAAGCCCAAGTGTCCCTGGACCTGTAGCCTTTATGACAGTCTGAACCCGAACCCTAACCCTAACCCTAACCCTAACCCTATTTTAAACGGCACCTTGGAGCTGAGTTTCCAGTCCCAAGCACCGTGGATGGTCCAGATGAAAAAGGTGTTGAAAGACTAATGGCGATACACTGGAATGCTCTCCTTAGATTGTTTTTAGCAGTCATATTGTCCCTGGAGATGTAGGCATTTTAGATCTCTGAACAATAACCCATTAAGTATAACCCATCAAGCATTCTACATGGCGTGCTGGAGCTTAGTTTAGAGTCCTTATCACCAGGGCTGTCCCAGATGAGAAAGCTGTGGACCAAGCAATGTCTTTGCACTGCCGTGCTCCACTCGACATGCCTTTTCCAGCACCTGTGTCCCTGGAGCAGTAGCCTTTATGACAGTCTGAACCCAAACACTAACCATAAAACTAACCCTAATCTAAATGGCACCTTGGAGATGAGTTGACAGTTCCAAGCACCATCGACGGTCCAGATGAAAAAAGTGTTGAAAGAATAATAGTGGTACACAGGAATGCTCCCCTTGTATTGTTTTGAGCAGTCCCAGTATCCCTGGAGATGTAGGCGTTATGGATATCTGAACAGTAACCATTACCCTAATCTACATGGCATGCGGGAGTTCAGTTTACAGTCCTTATCTCTATGGCTGTTCCAGATGAGAAAGGTGTGGACCAAGCAATGTCTTTGCACTGCTGTGCTCCACTCCACATGACTTTTTCAGCACCAGTGTCCCTGCAGCTGAAGCCTTTCTGACAGTCTGAACCCGAACCCTAAACCTAACCCTAAGCCTAATCTAAAAGGCACCTTGGAGCTGAGATTACTGTGTCAGGCACCGTGGCTGGACCAGATGAAAAAGGTGTTGAAAGATTAAAAGTGGTACACGGGAATGCTCTTCTTATATAGTTTTTAGCAGTCCCAGGGTCCCTGGAAATGTAGGCATTATAGATCTGCAAAGATTAACCCTCACCCTAGCCTAAATGGCATTTGGGGGCTTAGTTTAGAGTCCTAATCACCATGGCTGCCCCAGATGAGAAAGGTGTGGACCGAGCAATGTCTTTGCAGTGCCGAAATCCACTCCACATGCCTTTTTCAGCCCAAGTGTCCCTGGACCTGTAGCCTTTATGACAGTCTGAACTCGAACCCTAACCCTAACCCTAACCCTAACCCTATTTTAAACGCCACCTTGGAGCTGAGTTTCCAGTCCCAAGCACCGTGGATGGTCCAGATGAAAAAGGTGTTGAAAGAGTAATGGCGATACAGTGGAATGCTCTCCTTAGATTGTTTTTAGCAGTCCCAGTGTCCCTGGAGATGTAGGCATTTTAGATCTCTGAACAATAACCCATTAAGTATAACCCATCAAGCATTCTACATGGCATGCTGGAGCTTAGTTTAGAGTCCTTATCCCCAGGGCTGTCCCAGATGAGAAAGCTGTGGACCAAGCAATGTCTTTGCACTGCAGTGCTCCACTCGACATGCCTTTTCCAGCACCTGTGTCCCTGGAGCAGTAGCCTTTATGACAGTCTGAACCCGAACACTAACCATAAAACTAACCCTAATCTAAATGGCACCTTGGAGATGAGTTGACAGTTCCAAGCACCATCGACGGTCCAGATGAAAAAAGTGTTGAAAGAATAATAGTGGTACACAGGAATGCTCCCCTTGTATTGTTTTGAGCAGTCCCAGTATCCCTGGAGATGTAGGCGTTATGGGTATCTGAACAGTAACCATTACCCTAATCTACATGGCATGCGGGAGTTCAGTTTACAGTCCTTATCTCTATGGCTGTTCCAGATGAGAAAGGTGTGGACCAAGCAATGTCTTTGCACTGCTGTGCTCCACTCCACATGACTTTTTCAGCACCAGTGTCCCTGCAGCTGAAGCCTTTCTGACAGTCTGAACCCGAACCCTAAACCTAACCCTAACCCTAATCTAAAAGGCACCTTGGAGCTGAGATTACTGTCCCAGGCACCGTGGCTGGACCAGATGAAAAAGGTGTTGAAGGATTGAAAGTGGTACACGGGAATGCCTTCTGATTTAGTTTTTAGCAGTCCCAGTGTCCCTGGAAATGTAGGCATTATAGTTCTACGAACAGTAACCCTCACCCTAGCCTAAATGGCATTTGGGGGCTTAGTTTAGAGTCCTAATCACCATGGCTGTCCCAGATGAGAAAGGTGTGGACCGAGCAATGTCTTTGCAGTGCCGCGATCTACTCCACATGCCTTTTTAAGCCCAAGTGTCCCTGGACCTGTAGCCTGTATGACAGTCTGAACCCGAACCCTAACCCTAACCCTAACCCTAACCCTATTTTAAACGGCACCTTGGAGCTGAGTTTCCAGTCCCAAGCACCGTGGATGGTCCAGATGAAAAAGGTGTTGAAAGACTAATGGCGATACACTGCAATGCTCTCCTTAGATTATTTTTAGCAGTCCCAGTGTCCCTGGAGATGTAGGCATTTTAGATCTCTGAACAATAACCCATTAAGTATAACCCATCAAGCATTCTACATGGCGTGCTGGAGCTTAGTTTAGAGTCCTTATCACCAGGGCTGTCCCAGATGAGAAAGCTGTGGACCAAGCAAAGTCTTTGCACTGCCGTGCTCCACTCGACATGCCTTTTCCAGCACCTGTGTCCCTGGAGCAGTAGCCTTTATGACAGTCTGAACCCGAACACTAACCATAAAACTAACCCTAATCTAAAAGGCACCTTGGAGCTGAGATTACTGTCCGAGGCACCGTGGCTGGACCAGATGAAAAAGGTGTTGAAAGATTAATAGTGGTACACGGGAATGCTCTTCTGATTTAGTTTTTAGCAGTCCCAGTGTCCCTGGAAATGTAGGCATTATAGATCTACGAACAGTAACCCTCACCCTAGCCTAAATGGCATTTGGGGGCTTAGTTTAGAGTCCTAATCAGCATGGCTGTCCCAGATGAGAAAGGTGTGGACCGAGCAATGTCTTTGCAGTGCCGTGATCCACTCCACATGCCTTTTTCAGCCCAAGTGTCCCTGGACCTGTAGCCTTTATGACAGTCTGAACCCGAACCCTAAGACTAACCCTAACTCTAACCCTATTTTAAACGGCACCTTGGAGCTGAGTTTCCAGTCCGGAGCACCGTGGATGGTCCAGATGAAAAAGGTGTTGAAAGACTAATGGCGATACACTGGAATGCTCGCCTTAGATTATTTTTAGCAGTCCCAGTGTCCCTGGAGATGTAGGCATTTTAGATCTCTGAACAATAACCCATTAAGTATAACCCATCAAGCATTCTACATGGCGTGCTGGAGCTTAGTTTAGAGTCCTTATCACCAGGGCTGTCCCAGATGAGAAAGCTGTGGACCAAGCAAAGTCTTTGCACTGCCGTGCTCCACTCGACATGCGTTTTCCAGCACCTGTGTCCCTGGAGCAGTAGCCTTTATGACAGTCTGAACCCGAACACTAACCATAAAACTAACCCTAATCTTAAAGGCACCTTGGAGCTGAGATTACTGTACGAGGCGCCGTGGCTGGACCAGATGAAAAAGGTGTTGAAAGATTAATAGTGGTACACGGGAATGCTCTTCTGATTTAGTTTTTAGCAGTCCCACTGTCCCTGGAAATGTAGGCATTATAGATCTACGAACAGTAACCCTCACCCTAGCCTAAATGGCATTTGGGGGCTTAGTTTAGAGTCCTAATCACCATGGCTGTCCCAGATGAGAAAGGTGTGGACCGAGCAATGTCTTTGCAGCGCCGTGATCCACTCCACATGCCTTTTTCAGCCCAAGTGTCCCTGGACCTGTAGCCTTTATGACAGTCTGAACCCGAACCCTAACCCTAACCCTAACCCCAACCCTATTTTAAACGGCACCTTGGAGCTGAGTTTCCAGTCCCAAGCACCGTGGATGGTCCAGATGAAAAAGGTGTTGAAAGACTAATGGCGATACACTGGAATGCTCTCCTTAGATTATTTTTAGCAGTCCCAGTGTCCCTGGAGATGTAGGCATTTTAGATCTCTGAACAATAACCCATTAAGTATAACCCATCAAGCATTCTACATGGCGTGCTGGAGCTTAGTTTAGAGTCCTTATCACCAGGGCTGTCCCAGATGAGAAAGCTGTGGACCAAGCAAAGTCTTTGCACTGCCGTGCTCCACTCGACATGCCTTTTCCAGCACCTGTGTCCCTGGAGCAATAGCCTTTATGACAGTCTGAACACGAACACTAACCATAAAACTAACCCTAATCTAAATGGCACCTTGGAGATGAGTTGACAGTTCCAAGCACCATGGGTGGTCCCGATGAAAAAAGTGTTAAAAGATTAATAGTGGTACACAGGAATGCTCCCCTTGTATTGTTTTGAGCAGTCCCAGTATCCCTGGAGATGTAGGCGTTATGGATATCTGAACAGTAACCATTACCCTAATCTACATGGCATGCGGGAGTTCAGTTTACAGTCCTTATCTCTACGGGTGTCCCAGATGAGAAAGTGTGGACCAAGCAATGTCTTTGCACTGCTGTGATCCACTCCACATGACTTTTTCAGCACCAGTGTCCCTGCAGCTGTAGCCTTTCTGACAGTCTGAACCCGAACCCTAAACCTAACCCTAAGCCTAATCTAAAAGGCACCTTGGAGCTGAGATTACTGTCCGAGGCACCGTGGCTGGACCAGATGAAAAAGGTGTTGAAAGATTAATAGTGGTACACGGGAATGCTCTTCTGATTTAGTTTTTAGCAGTCCCAGTGTCCCTGGAAATGTAGGCATTATAGATCTGCGAACAGTAACCCTCACCCAAGCCTAAATGGCATTTGGGGGCTTAGTTTAGAGTCCTAATCACCATGGCTGTCCCAGATGAGAAAGGTGTGGACCTAGCAATGTCCTTGCAGTGCCGTGATCCACTCCACATGCCTTTTTCAGCCCAAGTGTCCCTGGACCTGTAGCCTTTATGACAGTCTGAACCCGAACCCTAACCCTAACCCTAACCCTATTTTAAACGGCACCTTGGAGCTGAGTTTCCAGTCCCAAGCACCGTGGATGGTCCAGATGAAAAAGGTGTTGAAAGACTAATGGCGATACACTGGAATGCTCTCCTTAGATTGTTTTTAGCAGTCCCAGTGTCCCTGGAGATGTAGGCATTTTAGATCTCTGAACAATAACCCATTAAGTATAACCCATCAAGCATTCTACATGGCATGCTGGAGCTTAGTTTAGAGTCCTTATCACCAGGGCTGTCCCAGATGAGAAAGCTGTGGACCAAGCAATGTCTTTGCACTGCCGTGCTCCACTCGACATGCCTTTTCCAGCACCTGTGTCCCTGGAGCAGTAGCCTTTATGACAGTCTGAACCCAAACACTAACCATAAAACTAACCCTAATCTAAATGGCACCTTGGAGATGAGTTGACAGTTCCAAGCACCATCGATGGTCCAGATGAAAAAAGTGTTGAAAGATTAATAGTGGTACACAGGAATGCTCCCCTTGTATTGTTTTGAGCAGTCCCAGTATCCCTGGAGATGTAGGCGTTATGGATATCTGAACAGTAACCATTACCCTAATCTACATGGCATGCGGGAGTTCAGTTTACAGTCCTTATCTCTAGGGCTGTTCCAGATGAGAAAGGTGTGGACCAAGCAATGTCTTTGCACTGCTGTGCTCCACTCCACATGACTTTTTCAGCACCAGTGTCCCTGCAGCTGAAGCCTTTCTGACAGTCTGAACCCGAACCCTAAACCTAACCCTAACCCTAATGTAAAAGGCACCTTGGAGCTGAGATTACTGTCCCAGGCACCGTGGCTGGACCAGATGAAAAAGGTGTTGAAAGATTAATAGTGGTACACGGGAATGCTCTTCTGATTTAGTTTTTAGCAGTCCCAGTGTCCCTGGAAATGTAGGCATTATAGATCTGCGAACAGTAACCCTCACCCTAGCCTAAATGGCATTTGGGGGTTTAGTTTAGAGTCCTAATCACCATGGCTGTCCCAGATGAGAAAGGTGTGGACCGAGCAATGTCCTTGCAGTGCCGTGATCCACTCCACATGCCTTTTTCAGCCCAAGTGTCCCTGGACCTGTAGCCTTTATGACAGTCTGAACCCGAACCCTAACCCTAACCCTAACCCTATTTTAAACGGCAGCTTGGATCTGAGTTTCCAGTCCCAAGCACCGTGGATGGTCCAGATGAAAAAGGTGTTGAAAGACTAATGGCGATACACTGGAATGCTCTCCTTAGATTGTTTTTAGCAGTCCCAGTGTC
Source organism: Lathamus discolor (assembly GCF_037157495.1). Lineage (NCBI taxonomy): Eukaryota > Metazoa > Chordata > Aves > Psittaciformes > Psittacidae > Lathamus > Lathamus discolor. The sequence goes on along the minus strand of NC_088884.1, from coordinate 44,965,106 downwards.
CCTGGAGATGTAGGCATTTTAGATCTCTGAACAATAACCCATTAAGTATAACCCATCAAGCACTCTACATGGCATGCTGGAGCTTAGTTTAGAGTCCTTATCACCAGGGCTGTCCCAGATGTGAAAGCTGTGGACCACGCAATGTCTTTGCACTGCCGTGCTCCACTCGACATGCCTTTTCCAGCACCTGTGTCCCTGGAGCAGTAGCCTTTATGACAGTCTGAACCCGAACACTAACCATAAAACTAACCCTAATCTAAATGGCACCTTCGAGATGAGTTGACAGTTCCAAGCACCATCGACGGTCCAGATGAAAAAAGTGTTGAAAGAATAATAGTGGTACACAGGAATGCTCCCCTTGTATTGTTTTGAGCAGTCCCAGTATCCCTGGAGATGTTGGCGTTATGGATATTTGAACAGTAACCATTACCCTAATCTACATGGCATGCGGGAGTTCAATTTACACTCCTTATCTCTATGGCTGTCCCAGATGAGAAAGGTGTGGACCAAGAAATGTCTTTGCACTGCCGTACTCCACTCCACATGACTTTTTCAGCACCAGTGTCCCTGCAGCTGAAGCCTTTCTGACAGTTTGAACCCGAACCCTAAACCTAACCCTAACCCTAATCTAAAAGGCACCTTGGAGCTGAGATTACTGTGTCAGGCACCGTGGCTGGAAGAGATGAAAAAGGTGTTGAAAGAATAATAGTGGTACACGGGAATGCTCTTCTTATATAGTTTTAAGCAGTCCCAGTGTCCCTGGAAATGTAGGCATTATAGATCTACGAACAGTAACCCTCACCCAAGCCTAAATGGCATTTGGGGCCTTAGTTTAGAGTCCTAATCACCATGGCTGTTCCAGATAAGAAAGGTGTGGACCGAGCAATGTCTTTGCAGTGCCGTGATCCACTCCGCATGACGTTTTCAGCACCAGTGTCCCTGCAGCTGAAGCCTTTCTGACAGTCTGAACCCGAACCCTAAACCTAACCCTAACCCTAATCTAAAAGGCAGCTTGGAGCTGAGATTACTGTCCCAGGCACCGTGGCTGGACCAGATGAAAAAGGTGTTGAAAGATTAATAGTGGTACACGGGAATGCTCTTCTGATTATTTTTTAGCAGACCCACTGTCCCTGGAAATGTAGGCATTATAGATCTACGAACAGTAACCCTCACCCTAGCCTAAATGGCATTTGGGGGCTTAGTTTAGAGTCCTAATCACCATGGCTGTCCCAGATGAGAAAGGTGTGGACCGAGCAATGTCTTTGCCGTGCCGTTCTCCACTCCACATGCCTTTTTCTGCCCAAGTGTCCCTGGACCTGTAGCCTTTATGACAGTCTGAACCCGAACCCTAACCATAACCCTAACCCTAATTTAAACGGCAGCTTGGAGCTGAGTTTCCAGTCCCAAGCACCGTGGATGGTCCAGATGGAAAAGGTGTTGAAAGACTAATGGCGATACACTGGAATGCTCTGCTTAGATTGTTTTTAGCAATCCCAGTGTCCCTGGAGATGTAGGCATTTTAGATCTCTGAACAATAACCCATTAAGTATAACCCATCAAGCATTCTACATGGCATGCTGGAGCTTAGTTTAGAGTCCTTATCCCCAGGGCTGTCCCAGATGAGAAAGCTGTGGACCAAGCAATGTCTTTGCACTGCCGTGCTCCACTCGACATGCCTTTTCCAGCACCTGTGTCCCTGGAGCAGTAGCCTTTATGACAGTCTGAACCCGAACACTAACCATAAAACTAATCCTAATCTAAATGGCACCTTGGAGATGAGTTGACAGTTCCAAGCACCATCGATGGTCCAGATGAAAAAAGTGTTGAAAGATTAATAGTGGTACACAGGAATGCTCCCCTTGTATTGTTTTGAGCAGTCCCAGTATCCCTGGAGATGTAGGCGTTATGGGTATCTGAACAGTAACCATTACCCTAATCTACATGGCATGCGGGAGTTCAGTTTACAGTCCTTATCTCTATGGCTGTTCCAGATGAGAAAGGTGTGGACCAAGCAATGTCTTTGCACTGCTGTGCTCCACTCCACATGACTTTTTCAGCACCAGTGTCCCTGCAGCTGAAGCCTTTCTGACAGTCTGAACCCGAACCCTAAACCTAACCCTAACCCTAATCTAAAAGGCACCTTGGAGCTGAGATTAATGTCCGAGGCACCGTGGCTGGACCAGATGAAAAAGGTGTTGAAAGATTAAAAGTGGTACACGGGAATGCCTTCTGATTTAGTTTTTAGCAGTCCCAGTGTCCCTGGAAATGTAGGCATTATAGATCTACGAACAGTAACCCTCACCCTAGCCTAAATGGCATTTGGGGGCTTAGTTTAGAGTCCTAATCACCATGGCTGTCCCAGATGAGAAAGGTGTGGACCGAGCAATGTCTTTGCAGTGCCGTGATCTACTCCACATGCCTTTTTAAGCCCAAGTGTCCCTGGACCTGTAGCCTTTATGACAGTCTGAACCCGAACCCTAACCCTAACCCTAACCCTAACCCTATTTTAAACGGCACCTTGGAGCTGAGTTTCCAGTCCCAAGCACCGTGGATGGTCCAGATGAAAAAGGTGTTGAAAGACTAATGGCGATACACTGGAATGCTCTCCTTAGATTGTTTTTAGCAGTCATATTGTCCCTGGAGATGTAGGCATTTTAGATCTCTGAACAATAACCCATTAAGTATAACCCATCAAGCATTCTACATGGCATGCTGGAGCTTAGTTTAGAGTCCTTATCACCAGGGCTGTCCCAGATGAGAAAGCTGTGAACCAAGCTATGTCTTTGCACTGCCGTGCTCCACTCGACATGCCTTTTCCAGCACCTGTGTCCCTGGAGCAGTAGCCTTTATGACAGTCTGAACCCAAACACTAACCATAAAACTAACCCTAATCTAAATGGCACCTTGGAGATGAGTTGACAGTTCCAAGCACCATCGACGGTCCAGATGAAAAAAGTGTTGAAAGAATAATAGTGGTACACAGGAATGCTCCCCTTGTATTGTTTTGAGCAGTCCCAGTATCCCTGGAGATGTAGGCGTTATGGATATCTGAACAGTAACCATTACCCTAATCTACATGGCATGCGGGAGTTCAGTTTACAGTCCTTATCTCTATGGCTGTTCCAGATGAGAAAGGTGTGGACCAAGCAATGTCTTTGCACTGCTGTGCTCCACTCCACATGACTTTTTCAGCACCAGTGTCCCTGCAGCTGAAGCCTTTCTGACAGTCTGAACCCGAACCCTAAACCTAACCCTAAGCCTAATCTAAAAGGCACCTTGGAGCTGAGATTACTGTGTCAGGCACCGTGGCTGGACCAGATGAAAAAGGTGTTGAAAGATTAAAAGTGGTACACGGGAATGCTCTTCTTATATAGTTTTTAGCAGTCCCAGTGTCCCTGGAAATGTAGGCATTATAGATCTGCAAAGATTAACCCTCACCCTAGCCTAAATGGCATTTGGGGGCTTAGTTTAGAGTCCTAATCACCATGGCTGCCCCAGATGAGAAAGGTGTGGACCGAGCAATGTCTTTGCAGTGCCGTAATCCACTCCACATGCCTTTTTCAGCCCAAGTGTCCCTGGACCTGTAGCCTTTATGACAGTCTGAACTCGAACCCTAACCCTAACCCTAACCCTAACCCTATTTTAAACGCCACCTTGGAGCTGAGTTTCCAGTCCCAAGCACCGTGGATGGTCCAGATGAAAAAGGTGTTGAAAGAGTAATGGCGATACAGTGGAATGCTCTCCTTAGATTGTTTTTAGCAGTCCCAGTGTCCCTGGAGATGTAGGCATTTTAGATCTCTGAACAATAACCCATTAAGTATAACCCATCAAGTATTCTACATGGCATGCTGGAGCTTAGTTTAGAGTCCTTATCCCCAGGGCTGTCCCAGATGAGAAAGCTGTGGACCAAGCAATGTCTTTGCACTGCAGTGCTCCACTCGACATGCCTTTTCCAGCACCTGTGTCCCTGGAGCAGTAGCCTTTATGACAGTCTGAACCCGAACACTAACCATAAAACTAACCCTAATCTAAATGGCACCTTGGAGATGAGTTGACAGTTCCAAGCACCATCGACGGTCCAGATGAAAAAAGTGTTGAAAGAATAATAGTGGTACACAGGAATGCTCCCCTTGTATTGTTTTGAGCAGTCCCAGTATCCCTGGAGATGTAGGCGTTATGGATATCTGAACAGTAACCATTACCCTAATCTACATGGCATGCGGGAGTTCAGTTTACAGTCCTTATCTCTATGGCTGTTCCAGATGAGAAAGGTGTGGACCAAGCAATGTCTTTGCACTGCTGTGCTCCACTCCACATGACTTTTTCAGCACCAGTGTCCCTGCAGCTGAAGCCTTTCTGACAGTCTGAACCCGAACCCTAAACCTAACCCTAACCCTAATCTAAAAGGCACCTTGGAGCTGAGATTACTGTCCCAGGCACCGTGGCTGGACCAGATGAAAAAGGTGTTGAAGGATTAAAAGTGGTACACGGGAATGCCTTCTGATTTAGTTTTTAGCAGTCCCAGTGTCCCTGGAAATGTAGGCATTATAGTTCTACGAACAGTAACCCTCACCCTAGCCTAAATGGCATTTGGGGGCTTAGTTTAGAGTCCTAATCAGCATGGCTGTCCCAGATGAGAAAGGTGTGGACCGAGCAATGTCTTTGCAGTGCCGCGATCTAGTCCACATGCCTTTTTAAGCCCAAGTGTCCCTGGACCTGTAGCCTGTATGACAGTCTGAACCCGAACCCTAACCCTAACCCTAACCCTAACCCTATTTTAAACGGCACCTTGGAGCTGAGTTTCCAGTCCCAAGCACCGTGGATGGTCCAGATGAAAAAGGTGTTGAAAGACTAATGGCGATACACTGGAATGCTATGCTTAGGTTGTTTTTAGCAGTCCCAGTGTCCCTGGAGATGTAGGCATTTTAGATCTGTGAACAATAACCCATTAAGTATAACCCATCAAGCACTCTACATGGCATGCTGGAGCTTAGTTTAGAGTCCTTATCCCCAGGGCTGTCCCAGATGAGAAAGCTGTGGACCAAGCAATGTCTTTGCACTGCCGTGCTCCACTCGACATGCCTTTTCCAGCACCTGTGTCCCTGGAGCAGTAGCCTTTCTGACAGTCTGAACCCGAACCCTAAACCTAACCCTAACCCTAATCTAAAAGGCACCTTGGAGCTGAGATTACTGTCCCAGGCACCGTGGCTGGACCAGATGAAAAAGGTGTTGAAAGATTAATAGTGGTACGCGGGAATGCTCTTCTGATTTAGTTTTTAGCAGTCCCACTGTCCCTGGAAATATAGGCATTATAGATCTACGAACAGTAACCCTCACCCTAGCCTAAATGGCATTTGGGGGCTTAGTTTAGAGTCCTAATCACCATGGCTGTCCCAGATGAGAAAGGTGTGGACCGAGCAATGTCTTTGCAGTGCCGTGATCTACTCCACATGCCTTTTTCAGCCCAAGTGTCCCTGGACCTGTAGCCTTTATGACAGTCTGAACCCGAACCCTAACCCTAACCCTATTTTAAACGGCACCTTGGAGCTGAGTTTCCAGTCCCAAGCACCGTGGATGGTCCAGATGAAAAAGGTGTTGAAAGACTAATGGCGATACACTGGAATGCTCTCCTTAGATTATTTTTAGCAGTCCCAGTGTCCCTGGAGATGTAGGCATTTTAGATCTCTGAACAATAACCCATTAAGTATAACCCATCAAGCATTCTACATGGCATGCTGGAGCTTAGTTTAGAGTCCTTATCACCAGGGCTGTCCCAGATTAGAAAGCTGTGGACCAAGCAAAGTCTTTGCACTGCCGTGCTCCACTCGACATGCCTTTTCCAGCACCTGTGTCCCTGGAGCAGTAGCCTTTATGACAGTCTGAACCCGAACACTAACCATAAAACTAACCCTAATCTAAATGGCACCTTGGAGATGAGTTGACAGTTCCAAGCACCATGGATGGTCCAGATGAAAAAAGTGTTGAAAGATTAATAGTGGTACACAGGAATGCTCCCCTTGTATTGTTTTGAGCAGTCCCAGTATCCATGGAGATGTAGGCATTATGGATATCTGAACAGTAACCATTACCCTAATCTACATGGCATGCGGGAGTTCAGTTTACAGTCCTTATCTCTAGGGCTGTCCCAGATGAGAAAGGTGTGGACCAAGCAATGTCTTTGCACTGCTGTGCTCCACTCCACATGACTTTTTCAGCACCAGTGTCCCTGCAGCTGTAGCCTTTCTGACAGTCTGAACCCGAACCCTAAACCTAACCCTAACCCTAATCTAAAAGGCACCTTGGAGCTGAGATTACTGTCCGAGGCACCGTGGCTGGACCAGATGAAAAAGGTGTTGAAAGATTAATAGTGGTACGCGGGAATGCTCTTCTGATTTAGTTTTTAGCAGTCCCAGTGTCCCTGGAAATGTAGGCATTATAGATCTACGAAGAGTAACCCTCACCCTAGCCTAAATGGCATTTGGGGGCTTAGTTTAGAGTCCTAATCAGCATGGCTGTCCCAGATGAGAAAGGTGTGGACCGAGCAATGTCTTTGCAGTGCCGTGATCCACTCCACATGCCTTTTTCAGCCCAAGTGTCCCTGGACCTGTAGCCTTTATGACAGTCTGAACCCGAACCCTAACCCTAACCCTCACCCTAACCCTAACCCTAAACCTATTTTAAACGGGACCTTGGAGCTGAGTTTCCAGTCCCAGGCACCGTGGATGGTCCAGATGAAAAAGGTGTTGAAAGACTAATGGCGATACACTGGAATGCTCTCCTTAGATTATTTTTAGCAGTCCCAGTGTCCCTGGAGATGTAGGCATTTTAGATCTCTGAACAATAACCCATTAAGTATAACCCATCAAGCATTCTACATGGCGTGCTGGAGCTTAGTTTAGAGTCGTATTCACCAGGGCTGTCCCAGATGAGAAAGCTGTGGACCAATCAAAGTCTTTGCACTGCCGTGCTCCACTCGACATGCCTTTTCCAGCACCTGTGTCCCTGGAGCAGTAGCCTTTATGACAGTCTGAACCCGAACACTAACCATAAAACTAACCCTAATCTAAAAGGCACCTTGGAGCTGAGATTACTGTCCGAGGCACCGTGGCTGGACCAGATGAAAAAGGTGTTGAAAGATTAATAGTGGTACACGGGAATGCTCTTCTGATTTAGTTTTTAGCAGTCCCAGTGTCCCTGGAAATGTAGGCACTATAGATCTACGAACAGTAACCCTCACCCTAGCCTAAATGGCATTTGGGGGCTTAGTTTAGAGTCCTAATCACCATGGCTGTCCCAGATGAGAAAGGTGTGGACCGAGCAATGTCTTTGCAGTGCCGTGATCCACTCCACATGCCTTTTTCAGCCCAAGTGTCCCTGGACATGTAGCATTTATGAAAGTCTGAACCCGAACCCTAACCCTAACCCTAACCCTAACCCTATTTTAAACGGCACCTTGGAGCTGAGTTTCCAGTCCCAAGCACCGTGGATGGTCCAGATGAAAAAGGTGTTGAAAGACTAATGGCGATACACTGCAATGCTCTCCTTAGATTATTTTTAGCAGTCCCAGTGTCCCTGGAGATGTACGCATTTTAGATCTCTGAACAATAACCCATTAAGTATAACCCATCAAGCATTCTACATGGCGTGCTGGAGCTTAGTTTAGAGTCCTTATCACCAGGGCTGTCCCAGATGAGAAAGCTGTGGACCAAGCAAAGTCTTTGCACTGCCGTGCTCCTCTCGACATGCCTTTTCCAGCAATTGTGTCCCTGGAGCAGTAGCCTTTATGACAGTATGAACCCGAACACTAACCATAAAACTAACCCTAATCTAAAAGGCACCTTGGAGCTGAGATTACTGTCCGAGGCACCGTGGCTGGACCAGATGAAAAAGGTGTTGAAAGATTAATAGTGGTACACGGGAATGCTCTTCTGATTTAGTTTTTAGCAGTCCCAGTGTCCCTGGAAATGTAGGCATTATAGATCTACGAACAGTAACCCTCACCCTAGCCTAAATGGCATTTGGGGGCTTAGTTTAGAGTCCTAATCACCATGGCTGTCCCAGATGAGAAAGGTGTGGACCGAGCAATGTCTTTGCAGTGCCGTGATCCACTCCACATGCCTTTTTCAGCCCAAGTGTCCCTGGACATGTAGCCTTTATGAAAGTCTGAACCCGAACCCTAACCGTAACCCTAACCCTAACCCTATTTTAAACGGCACCTTGGAGCTGAGTTTCCAGTCCCAAGCACCGTGGATGGTCCAGATGAAAAAGGTGTTGAAAGACTAATGGCGATACACTGCAATGCTCTCCTTAGATTATTTTTAGCAGTCCCAGTGTCCCTGGAGATGTAGGCATTTTAGATCTCTGAACAATAACCCATTAAGTATAACCCATCAAGCATTCTACATGGCGTGCTGGAGCTCAGTTTAGAGTCCTTATCACCAGGGCTGTCCCAGATGAGAAAGCTGTGGACCAAGCAAAGTCTTTGCACTGCCGTGCTCCACTCGACATGCCTTTTCCAGCACCTGTGTCCCTGGAGCAGTAGCCTTTATGACAGTCTGAACCCGAACACTAACCATAAAACTAACCCTAATCTAAAAGGCACCTTGGAGCTGAGATTACTGTCCGAGGCACCGTGGCTGGACCAGATGAAAAAGGTGTTGAAAGATTAATAGTGGTACACGGGAATGCTCTTCTGATTTAGTTTTTAGCAGTCCCAGTGTCCCTGGAAATGTAGGCATTATAGATCTACGAAGAGTAACCCTCACCCTAGCCTAAATGGCATTTGGGGGCTTAGTTTAGAGTCCTAATCAGCATGGCTGTCCCAGATGAGAAAGGTGTGGACCGAGCAATGTCTTTGCAGTGCCGTGATCCACTCCACATGCCTTTTTCAGCCCAAGTGTCCCTGGACCTGTAGCCTTTATGACAGTCTGAACCCGAACCCTAAGACTAACCCTAACTCTAACCCTATTTTAAACGGCACCTTGGAGCTGAGTTTCCAGTCCCGAGCACCGTGGATGGTCCAGATGAAAAAGGTGTTGAAAGACTAATGGCGATACACTGGAATGCTCGCCTTAGATTATTTTTAGCAGTCCCAGTGTCCCTGGAGATGTAGGCATTTTAGATCTCTGAACAATAACCCATTAAGTATAACCCATCAAGCATTCTACATGGCGTGCTGGAGCTTAGTTTAGAGTCCTTATCACCAGGGCTGTCCCAGATGAGAAAGCTGTGGACCAAGCAAAGTCTTTGCACTGCCGTGTTCCACTCGACATGCGTTTTCCAGCACCTGTGTCCCTGGAGCAGTAGCCTTTATGACAGTCTGAACCCGAACACTAACCATAAAACTAACCCTAATCTTAAAGGCACCTTGGAGCTGAGATTACTGTCCGAGGCGCCGTGGCTGGACCAGATGAAAAAGGTGTTGAAAGATTAATAGTGGTACACGGGAATGCTCTTCTGATTTAGTTTTTAGCAGTCCCACTGTCCCTGGAAATGTAGGCATTATAGATCTACGAACAGTAACCCTCACCCTAGCCTAAATGGCATTTGGGGGCTTAGTTTAGAGTCCTAATCACCATGGCTGTCCCAGATGAGAAAGGTGTGGACCGAGCAATGTCTTTGCAGCGCCGTGATCCACTCCACATGCCTTTTTCAGCCCAAGTGTCCCTGGACCTGTAGCCTTTATGACAGTCTGAACCCGAACCCTAACCCTAACCCTAACCCCAACCCTATTTTAAACGGCACCTTGGAGCTGAGTTTCCAGTCCCAAGCACCGTGGATGGTCCAGATGAAAAAGGTGTTGAAAGACTAATGGCGATACACTGGAATGCTCTCCTTAGATTATTTTTAGCAGTCCCAGTGTCCCTGGAGATGTAGGCATTTTAGATCTCTGAACAATAACCCATTAAGTATAACCCATCAAGCATTCTACATGGCGTGCTGGAGCTTAGTTTAGAGTCCTTATCACCAGGGCTGTCCCAGATGAGAAAGCTGTGGACCAAGCAAAGTCTTTGCACTGCCGTGCTCCACTCGACATGCCTTTTCCAGCACCTGTGTCCCTGGAGCAGTAGCCTTTATGACAGTCTGAACACGAACACTAACCATAAAACTAACCCTAATCTAAATGGCACCTTGGAGATGAGTTGACAGTTCCAAGCACCATGGGTGGTCCCGATGAAAAAAGTGTTAAAAGATTAATAGTGGTACACAGGAATGCTCCCCTTGTATTGTTTTGAGCAGTCCCAGTATCCCTGGAGATGTAGGCGTTATGGATATCTGAACAGTAACCATTACCCTAATCTACATGGCATGCGGGAGTTCAGTTTACAGTCCTTATCTCTACGGGTGTCCCAGATGAGAAAGTGTGGACCAAGCAATGTCTTTGCACTGCTGTGATCCACTCCACATGACTTTTTCAGCACCAGTGTCCCTGCAGCTGAAGCCTTTCTGACAGTCTGAACCCGAACCCTAAACCTAACCCTAAGCCTAATCTAAAAGGCACCTTGGAGCTGAGATTACTGTCCGAGGCACCGTGGCTGGACCAGATGAAAAAGGTGTTGAAAGATTAATAGTGGTACACGGGAATGCTCTTCTGATTTAGTTTTTAGCAGTCCCAGTGTCCCTGGAAATGTAGGCATTATAGATCTGCGAACAGTAACCCTCACCCAAGCCTAAATGGCATTTGGGGGCTTAGTTTAGAGTCCTAATCACCATGGCTGTCCCAGATGAGAAAGGTGTGGACCTAGCAATGTCCTTGCAGTGCCGTGATCCACTCCACATGCCTTTTTCAGCCCAAGTGTCCCTGGACCTGTAGCCTTTATGACAGTCTGAACCCGAACCCTAACCCTAACCCTAACCCTATTTTAAACGGCACCTTGGAGCTGAGTTTCCAGTCCCAAGCACCGTGGATGGTCCAGATGAAAAAGGTGTTGAAAGACTAATGGCGATACACTGGAATGCTCTCCTTAGATTGTTTTTAGCAGTCCCAGTGTCCCTGGAGATGTAGGCATTTTAGATCTCTGAACAATAACCCATTAAGTATAACCCATCAAGCATTCTACATGGCATGCTGGAGCTTAGTTTAGAGTCCTTATCACCAGGGCTGTCCCAGATGAGAAAGCTGTGGACCAAGCAATGTCTTTGCACTGCCGTGCTCCACTCGACATGCCTTTTCCAGCACCTGTGTCCCTGGAGCAGTAGCCTTTATGACAGTCTGAACCCGAACACTAACCATAAAACTAACCCTAATCTAAATGGCACCTTGGAGATGAGTTGACAGTTCCAAGCACCATCGATGGTCCAGATGAAAAAAGTGTTGAAAGATTAATAGTGGTACACAGGAATGCTCCCCTTGTATTGTTTTGAGCAGTCCCAGTATCCCTGGAGATGTAGGCGTTATGGATATCTGAACAGTAACCATTACCCTAATCTACATGGCATGCGGGAGTTCAGTTTACAGTCCTTATCTCTAGGGCTGTTCCAGATGAGAAAGGTGTGGACCAAGCAATGTCTTTGCACTGCTGTGCTCCACTCCACATGACTTTTTCAGCACCAGTGTCCCTGCAGCTGAAGCCTTTCTGACAGTCTGAACCCGAACCCTAAACCTAACCCTAACCCTAATCTAAAAGGCACCTTGGAGCTGAGATTACTGTCCCAGGCACCGTGGCTGGACCAGATGAAAAAGGTGTTGAAAGATTAATAGTGGTACACGGGAATGCTCTTCTGATTTAGTTTTTAGCAGTCCCAGTGTCCCTGGAAATGTAGGCATTATAGATCTGCGAACAGTAACCCTCACCCTAGCCTAAATGGCATTTGGGGGCTTAGTTTAGAGTCCTAATCACCATGGCTGTCCCAGATGAGAAAGGTGTGGACCGAGCAATGTCCTTGCAGTGCCGTGATCCACTCCACATGCCTTTTTCAGCCCAAGTGTCCCTGGACCTGTAGCCTTTATGACAGTCTGAACCCGAACCCTAACCCTAACCCTAACCCTATTTTAAACGGCAGCTTGGATCTGAGTTTCCAGTCCCAAGCACCGTGGATGGTCCAGATGAAAAAGGTGTTGAAAGACTAATGGCGATACACTGGAATGCTCTCCTTAGATTGTTTTTAGCAGTCCCAGTGTCCCTGGAGATGTAGGCATTTTAGATCTCTGAACAATAACCCATTAAGTATAACCCATCAAGCACTCTACATGGCATGCTGGAGCTTAGTTTAGAGTCCTTATCACCAGGGCTGTCCCAGATGTGAAAGCTGTGGACCACGCAATGTCTTTGCACTGCCGTGCTCCACTCGACATGCCTTTTCCAGCACCTGTGTCCCTGGAGCAGTAGCCTTTATGACAGTCTGAACCCGAACACTAACCATAAAACTAACCCTAATCTAAATGGCACCTTCGAGATGAGTTGACAGTTCCAAGCACCATCGACGGTCCAGATGAAAAAAGTGTTGAAAGAATAATAGTGGTACACAGGAATGCTCCCCTTGTATTGTTTTGAGCAGTCCCAGTATCCCTGGAGATGTTGGCGTTATGGATATTTGAACAGTAACCATTACCCTAATCTACATGGCATGCGGGAGTTCAATTTACAGTCCTTATCTCTATGGCTGTCCCAGATGAGAAAGGTGTGGACCAAGAAATGTCTTTGCACTGCCGTACTCCACTCCACATGACTTTTTCAGCACCAGTGTCCCTGCAGCTGAAGCCTTTCTGACAGTTTGAACCCGAACCCTAAACCTAACCCTAACCCTAATCTAAAAGGCACCTTGGAGCTGAGATTACTGTGTCAGGCACCGTGGCTGGAAGAGATGAAAAAGGTGTTGAAAGAATAATAGTGGTACACGGGAATGCTCTTCTTATATAGTTTTAAGCAGTCCCAGTGTCCCTGGAAATGTAGGCATTATAGATCTACGAACAGTAACCCTCACCCAAGCCTAAATGGCATTTGGGGCCTTAGTTTAGAGTCCTAATCACCATGGCTGTTCCAGATAAGAAAGGTGTGGACCGAGCAATGTCTTTGCAGTGCGGTGATCCACTCCGCATGACGTTTTCAGCACCAGTGTCCCTGCAGCTGAAGCCTTTCTGACAGTCTGAACCCGAACCCTAAACCTAACCCTAACCCTAATCTAAAAGGCAGCTTGGAGCTGAGATTACTGTCCCAGGCACCGTGGCTGGACCAGATGAAAAAGGTGTTGAAAGATTAATAGTGGTACACGGGAATGCTCTTCTGATTTAGTTTTTAGCAGACCCACTGTCCCTGGAAATGTAGGCATTATAGATCTACGAACAGTAACCCTCACCCTAGCCTAAATGGCATTTGGGGGCTTAGTTTAGAGTCCTTACCACCAGGGCTGTCCCAGATGAGAAAGGTGTGGACCGAGCAATGTATTTGCAGTGCCGTGATCCACTCCACATGCCTTTTTCAGCCCAAGTGTCCCTGGACCTGTAGCCTTTATGACAGTCTGAACCCGAACCCTAACCCTAACCCTAACCTTTACCCTATTTTAAACGGCACCTTGGAGCTGAGTTTCCAGTCCCAAGCACCGTGGATGGTCCAGATGAAAAAGGTGTTGAAAGAGTAATGGCGATACAGTGGAATGCTCTCCTTAGATTGTTTTTAGCAGTCCCAGTGTCCCTGGAGATGTAGGCATTTTAGATCTCTGAACAATAACCCATTAAGTATAACCCATCAAGCATTCTACATGGCGTGCTGGAGATTAGTTTAGAGTCCTTATCCCCAGGGCTGTCCCAGATGAGAAAGCTGTGGACCAAGCAAAGTATTTGCACTGCCGTGCTCCACTCGACATGCCTTTTCCAGCACCTGTGTCCCTGGAGCAGTAGCCTTTATGACAGTCTGAACCCGAACCCGAACCCTAACCCTAACCCTAACCGTAATTTAAACGGCACCTTGGAGCTGAGTTTCCAGTCCCAAGCACCGTGGATGGTCCAGATGAAAAAGGTGTTGAAAGACTAATGGCGATACACTGGAATGCTCTCCTTAGATTATTTTTAGCAGTCCCAGTGTCCCTGGAGATGTAGGCATTTTAGATCTCTGAACAATAACCCATTAAGTATAACCCATCAAGCATTCTACATGGCATGCTGGAGCTTAGTTTAGAGTCGTTTTCACCAGGGTTGTCCCAGATGAGAAAGCTGTGGACCAAGCAATGTCTTTGCACTGCCGTGCTCCACTCGACATGCCTTTTCCAGCACCTGTGTCCCTGGAGCAGTAGCCTTTATGACAGTCTGAACCCGAACACTAACCATAAAACTAACCCTAATCTAAATGGCACCTTGGAGATCAGTTTCCAGTCCCAAGCACCATGGATGGTCCAGATGAAAAAAGTGTTGAAAGATTAATAGTGGTACACAGAAATGCTCCCCTTGTATTGTTTTGAGCAGTCCCAGTATCCCTGGAGATGTAGGCGTTATGGATATCTGAACAGTAACCATTACCCTAATCTACATGGCATGCGGGAGTTCAGTTTACAGTCCTTATCTCTATGGCTGTTCCAGATGAGAAAGGTGTGGACCAAGCAATGTCTTTGCACTGCTGTGCTCCACTCCACATGACTTTTTCAGCACCAGTGTCCCTGCAGCTGAAGCCTTTCTGACAGTCTGAACCCGAACCCTAAACCTAACCATAACCCTAATCTAAAAGGCACCTTGGAGCTGAGATTACTGTCCGAGGCACCGTGGCTGGACCAGATGAAAAAGGTGTTGAAAGATTAATAGTGGTACACGGGAATGCTCTTCTGATTTAGTTTTTAGCAGTCCCAGTGTCCCTGGAAATGTAGGCATTATAGATCTGCGAACAGTAACCCTCACCCTAGCCTAAATGGCATTTGGGGGCTTAGTTTAGAGTCCTTACCACCAGGGCTGTCCCAGATGAGAAAGGTGTGAACCGAGCAATGTCTTTGCAGTGCCGTGATCCACTCCACATGCCTTTTTCAGCCCAAGTGTCCCTGGACCTGTAGCCTTTATGACAGTCTGAACCCGAACCCTAACCCTAACCCTAACCCTAACCGTAATTTAAACGGCACCTTGGAGCTGAGTTTCCAGTCCCAAGCACCGTGGATGGTCCAGATGAAAAAGGTGTTGAAAGACTAATGGCGATACACTGGAATGCTCTCCTTAGATTTTTTTTAGCAGTCCCAGTGTCCCTGGAGATGTAGGCATTTTAGATCTCTGAACAATAACCCATTAAGTATAACCCATCAAGCATTCTACATGGCATGCTGGAGCTTAGTTTAGAGTCGTTTTCACCAGGGCTGTCCCAGATGAGAAAGCTGTGGACCAAGCAATGTCTTTGCACTGCCGTGCTCCACTCGACATGCCTTTTCCAGCACCTGTGTCCCTGGAGCAGTAGCCTTTATGACAGTCTGAACCCGAACACTAACCATAAAACTAACCCTAATCTAAATGGCACCTTGGAGATCAGTTTCCAGTCCCAAGCACCATGGATGGTCCAGATGAAAAAAGTGTTGAAAGATTAATAGTGGTACACAGGAATGCTCCCCTTGTATTGTTTTGAGCAGTCCCAGTATCCCTGGAGATGTAGGCGTTATGGATATCTGAACAGTAACCATTACCCTAATCTACATGGCATGCGGGAGTTCAGTTTACAGTCCTTATCTCTAGGGCTGTTCCAGATGAGAAAGGTGTGGACCAAGCAATGTCTTTGCACTGCTGTGCTCCACTCCACATGACTTTTTCAGCACCAGTGTCCCTGCAGCTGAAGCCTTTCTGACAGTCTGAACCCGAACCCTAAACCTAACCATAACCCTAATCTAAAAGGCACCTTGGAGCTGAGATTACTGTCCGAGGCACCGTGGCTGGACCAGATGAAAAAGGTGTTGAAAGATTAATAGTGGTACACGGGAATGCTCTTCTGATTTAGTTTTTAGCAGTCCCAGTGTCCCTGGAAATGTAGGCATTATAGATCTGCGAACAGTAACCCTCACCCTAGCCTAAATGGCATTTGGGGGCTTAGTTTAGAGTCCTTACCACCAGGGCTGTCCCAGATGAGAAAGGTGTGGACCGAGCAATGTCTTTGCAGTGCCGTGATCTACTCCACATGCCTTTTTCAGCCCAAGTGTCCCTGGACCTGTAGCCTTTATGACAGTCTGAACCCGAACCCTAACCCTAACCCTAACCCTAACCGTAATTTAAACGGCACCTTGGAGCTGAGTTTCCAGTCCCAAGCACCGTGGATGGTCCAGATGAAAAAGGTGTTGAAAGACTAATGGCGATACACTGGAATGCTCTCCTTAGATTTTTTTTAGCAGTCCCAGTGTCCCTGGAGATGTAGGCATTTTAGATCTCTGAACAATAACCCATTAAGTATAACCCATCAAGCATTCTACATGGCATGCTGGAGCTTAGTTTAGAGTCGTTTTCACCAGGGCTGTCCCAGATGAGAAAGCTGTGGACCAAGCAATGTCTTTGCACTGCCGTGCTCCACTCGACATGCCTTTTCCAGCACCTGTGTCCCTGGAGCAGTAGCCTTTATGACAGTCTGAACCCGAACACTAACCATAAAACTAACCCTAATCTAAATGGCACCTTGGAGATCAGTTTCCAGTCCCAAGCACCATGGATGGTCCAGATGAAAAAAGTGTTGAAAGATTAATAGTGGTACACAGGAATGCTCCCCTTGTATTGTTTTGAGCAGTCCCAGTATCCCTGGAGATGTAGGCGTTATGGATATCTGAACAGTAACCATTACCCTAATCTACATGGCATGCGGGATTTCAGTTTACAGTCCTTATCTCTATGGCTGTTCCAGATGAGAAAGATGTGGACCAAGCAATGTCTTTGCACTGCTGTGCTCCACTCCACATGACTTTTTCAGCACCCAGTGTCCCTGCAGCTGTAGCCTTTCTGACAGTCTGAACCCGAACCCTAAACCTAACCCTAAGCCTAATCTAAAAGGCACCTTGGAGCTGAGATTACTGTCCGAGGCACCGTGGCTGGACCAGATGAAAAAGGTTTTGAAAGATTAATAGTGGTACACGGGAATGTTCTTCTTATATAGTTTTTAGCAGTCCCAGTGTCCCTGGAAATGTAGGCATTATAGATCTGCGAAGATTAACCCTCACCCTAGCCTAAATGGCATTTGGGGGCTTAGTTTAGAGTCCTAATCACCATGGCTGCCCCAGATGAGAAAGGTGTGGACCGAGCAATGTCTTTGCAGTGCCGTGATCCACTCCACATGCCTTTTTAAGCCCAAGTGTCCCTGGACCTGTTGCCTTTATGACAGTCTTAGCTCGAACCCTAACCCTAACCCTAACCCTAACCCTATTTTAAACGCCACCTTGGAGCTGAGTTTCCAGTCCCAAGCACCGTGGATGGTCCAGATGAAAAAGGTGTTGAAAGAGTAATGGCGATACAGTGGAATGCTCTCCTTAGATTGTTTTTAGCAGTCCCAGTGTCCCTGGAGATGTAGGCATTTTAGATCTCTGAACAATAACCCATTAAGTATAACCCATCAACCATTCTACATGGCATGCTGGAGCTTAGTTTAGAGTCCTTATCCCCAGGGCTGTCCCAGATGAGAAAGCTGTGGACCAAGCAATGTCTTTGCACTGCCGTGCTCCACTCGACATGCCTTTTCCAGCACCTGTGTCCCTGGAGCAGTAGCCATTATGACAGTCTGAACCCGAACACTAACCATAAAACTAACCCTAATCTAAATGGCACCTTGGAGATCAGTTTCCAGTCCCAAGCACCATGGATGGTCCAGATGAAAAAAGTGTTGAAAGATTAATAGTGGTACACAGGAATGCTCCCCTTGTATTGTTTTGAGCAGTCCCAGTATCCCTGGAGATGTAGGCGTTATGGATATCTGAACAGTAACCATTACCCTAATCTACATGGCATGCGGGAGTTCAGTTTACAGTCCTTATCTCTAGGGCTGTTCCAGATGAGAAAGGTGTGGACCAAGCAATGTCTTTGCACTGCTGTGCTCCACTCCACATGACTTTTTCAGCACCAGTGTCCCTGCAGCTGAAGCCTTTCTGACAGTCTGAACCCGAACCCTAAACCTAACCCTAAGCCTAATCTAAAAGGCACCTTGGAGCTGAGATTACTGTCCGAGGCACCGTGGCTGGACCAGATGAAAAAGGTGTTGAAAGATTAAAAGTGGTGCACGGGAATGCCTTCTGATTTAGTTTTTAGCAGTCCCAGTGTCCCTGGAAATGTAGGCATTATAGATCTACGAACAGTAACCCTCACCCTAGCCTAAATGGCATTTGGGGGCTTAGTTTAGAGTCCTAATCACCATGGCTGTCCCAGATGAGAAAGGTGTGGACCGAGCAATGTCTTTGCAGTGCCGTGATCTACTCCACATGCCTTTTTAAGCCCAAGTGTCCCTGGACCTGTAGCCTTTATGACAGTCTGAACCCGAACCCTAACCCTAACCCTAACCCTAACCCTATTTTAAACGGCACCTTGGAGCTGAGTTTCCAGTCCCAAGCACCGTGGATGGTCCAGATGAAAAAGGTGTTGAAAGACTAATGGCGATACACTGGAATGCTCTCCTTAGATTTTTTTTAGCAGTCCCAGTGTCCCTGGAGATGTAGGCATTTTAGATCTCTGAACAATAACCCATTAAGTATAACCCATCAAGCATTCTACATGGCATGCTGGAGCTTAGTTTAGAGTCGTTTTCACCAGGGCTGTCCCAGATGAGAAAGCTGTGGACCAAGCAATGTCTTTGCACAGCCGTGCTCCACTCGACATGCCTTTTCCAGCACCTGTGTCCCTGGAGCAGTAGCCTTTATGACAGTCTGAACCCGAACACTAACCATAAAACTAACCCTAATCTAAATGGCACCTTGGAGATCAGTTGACAGTTCCAAGCACCATGGATGGTCCAGATGAAAAAAGTGTTGAAAGATTAATAGTGGTACACAGGAATGCTCCCCTTGTATTGTTTTGAGCAGTCCCAGTATCCCTGGAGATGTAGGCGTTATGGATATCTGAACAGTAACCATTACCCTAATCTACATGGCATGCGGGAGTTCAATTTACAGTCCTTATCTCTATGGCTGTCCCAGATGAGAAAGGTGTGGACCAAGAAATGTCTTTGCACTGCCGTACTCCACTCCACATGACTTTTTCATCACCAGTGTCCCTGCAGCTGAAGCCTTTCTGACAGTTTGAACCCGAACCCTAAACCTAACCCTAACCCTAATCTAAAAGGCACCTTGGAGCTGAGATTACTGTCCGAGGCACCGTGGCTGGAAGAGATGAAAAAGGTGTTGAAAGAATAGTAGTGGTACACGGGAATGCTCTTCTTATATAGTTTTAAGCAGTCCCAGTGTCCCTGCAAATGTAGGCATTATAGATCTACGAACAGTAACCCTCACCCAAGCCTAAATGGCATTTGGGGCCTTAGTTTAGAGTCCTAATCACCATGGCTGTTCCAGATAAGAAAGGTGTGGACCGAGCAATGTCTTTGCAGTGCCGTGATCCACTCCGCATGACGTTTTCAGCACCAGTGTCCCTGCAGCAGTAGCATTTATGACAGTCTGAACCCGAACCCTAAACCTAACCCTAACCCTAATCTAAAAGGCAGCTTGGAGCTGAGATTACTGTCCCAGGCACCGTGGCTGGACCAGATGAAAAAGGTGTTGAAAGATTAATAGTGGTACACGGGAATGCTCTTCTGATTTAGTGTTTAGCAGACCCACTGTCCCTGGAAATGTAGGCATTATAGATCTACGAACAGTAACCCTCACCCTAGCCTAAATAGCATTTGGGGGCTTAGTTTAGAGTCCTAATCACCATGGCTGTCCCAGATGAGAAAGGTGTGGACCGAGCAATGTCTTTGCCGTGCCGTTCTCCACTCCACATGCCTTTTTCTGCCCAAGTGTCCCTGGACCTGTAGCCTTTATGACAGTCTGAACCCGAACCCTAACCATAACCCTAACCCTAATTTAAACGGCAGCTTGGAGCTGAATTTCCAGTCCCAAGCACCGTGGATGGTCCAGATGGAAAAGGTGTTGAAAGACTAATGGCGATACACTGGAATGCTCTGCTTAGATTGTTTTTAGCAGTCCCAGTGTCCCTGGAGATGTAGGCATTTTAGATCTCTGAACAATAACCCATTAAGTATAACCCATCAAGCATTCTACATGGCATGCTGGAGCTTAGTTTAGAGTCCTTATCCCCAGGGCTGTCCCAGATGAGAAAGCTGTGGACCAAGCAATGTCTTTGCACTGCCGTGCTCCACTCGACATGCCTTTTCCAGCACCTGTGTCCCTGGAGCAGTAGCCTTTATGACAGTCTGAACCCGAACACTAACCATAAAACTAACCCTAATCTAAATGGCACCTTGGAGATGAGTTGACAGTTCCAAGCACCATCGATGGTCCAGATGAAAAAAGTGTTGAAAGATTAATAGTGGTACACAGGAATGGTCCCCTTGTATTGTTTTGAGCAGTCCCAGTATCCCTGGAGATGTAGGCGTTATGGATATCTGAACAGTAACCATTACCCTAATCTACATGGCATGCGGGAGTTCAGTTTACAGTCCTTATCTCTATGGCTGTTCCAGATGAGAAAGATGTGGACCAAGCAATGTCTTTGCACTGCTGTGCTCCACTCCACATGACTTTTTCAGCACCAGTGTCCCTGCAGCTGAAGCCTTTCTGACAGTCTGAACCCGAACCCTAAACCTAACCCTAACCCTAATCTAAAAGGCACCTTGGAGCTGAGATTAATGTCCGAGGCACCGTGGCTGGACCAGATGAAAAAGGTGTTGAAAGATTAAAAGTGGTACACGGGAATGCCTTCTGATTTAGTTTTTAGCAGTCCCAGTGTCCCTGGAAATGTAGGCATTATAGATCTACGAACAGTAACCCTCACCCTAGCCTAAATGGCATTTGGGGGCTTAGTTTAGAGTCCTAATCACCATGGCTGTCCCAGATGAGAAAGGTGTGGACCGAGCAATGTCTTTGCAGTGCCGTGATCTACTCCACATGCCTTTTTAAGCCCAAGTGTCCCTGGACCTGTAGCCTTTATGACAGTCTGAACCCGAGCCCTAACCCTAACCCTAACCCTATTTTAAATGGCACCTTGGAGCTGAGTTTCCAGTCCCAAGCACCGTGGATGGTCCAGATGAAAAAGGTGTTGAAAGAGTAATGGCGATACACTGGAATGCTCTCCTTAGATTGTTTTTAGCAGTCATAGTGTCCCTGGAGATGTAGGCATTTTAGATCTCTGAACAATAACCCATTAAGTATAACCCATCAAGCATTCTACATGGCGTGCTGGAGCTTAGTTTAGAGTCCTTATCACCAGGGCTGTCCCAGATGAGAAAGCTGTGGACCAAGCAATGTCTTTGCACTGCCGTGCTCCACTCGACATGCCTTTTCCAGCACCTGTGTCCCTGGAGCAGTAGCCTTTATGACAGTCTGAACCCAAACACTAACCATAAAACTAACCCTAATCTAAATGGCACCTTGGAGATGAGTTGACAGTTCCAAGCACCATGGGTGGTCCCGATGAAAAAAGTGTTGAAAGAATAATAGTGGTACACAGGAATGCTCCCCTTGTATTGTTTTGAGCAGTCCCAGTATCCCTGGAGATGTAGGCGTTATGGATATCTGAACAGTAACCATTACCCTAATCTACATGGCATGCGGGAGTTCAGTTTACAGTCCTTATCTCTATGGCTGTTCCAGATGAGAAAGATGTGGACCAAGCAATGTCTTTGCACTGCTGTGCTCCACTCCACATGACTTTTTCAGCACCAGTGTCCCTGCAGCTGAAGCCTTTCTGACAGTCTGAACCCGAACCCTAAACCTAACCCTAACCCTAATCTAAAAGGCAGCTTGGAGCTGAGATTACTGTGTCAGGCACCGTGGCTGGACCAGATGAAAAAGGTGTTGAAAGATTAAAAGTGGTACACGGGAATGCTCTTCTTATATAGTTTTTAGCAGTCCCAGTGTCCCTGGAAATGTAGGCATTATAGATCTGCAAAGATTAACCCTCACCCTAGCCTAAATGGCATTTGGGGGCTTAGTTTAGAGTCCTAATCACCATGGCTGCCCCAGATGAGAAAGGTGTGGACCGAGCAATGTCTTTGCAGTGCCGTAATCCACTACACATGCCTTTTTCAGCCCAAGTGTCCCTGGACCTGTAGCCTTTATGACAGTCTGAACTCGAACCCTAACCCTAACCCTAACCGTAACCCTATTTTAAACGGCACCTTGGAGCTGAGTTTCCAGTCCCAAGCACCGTGGATGGTCCAGATGAAAAAGGTGTTGAAAGAGTAATGGCGATACAGTGGAATGCTCTCCTTAGATTGTTTTTAGCAGTCCCAGTGTCCCTGGAGATGTAGGCATTTTAGATCTCTGAACAATAACCCATTAAGTATAACCCATCAAGCATTCTACATGGCATGCTGGAGCTTAGTTTAGAGTCCTTATCCCCAGGGCTGTCCCAGATGAGAAAGCTGTGGACCAAGCAATGTCTTTGCACTGCAGTGCTCCACTCGACATGCCTTTTCCAGCACCTGTGTCCCTGGAGCAGTAGCCTTTATGACAGTCTGAACCCGAACACTAACCATAAAACTAACCCTAATCTAAATGGCACCTTGGAGATGAGTTGACAGTTCCAAGCACCATCGATGGTCCAGATGAAAAAAGTGTTGAAAGATTAATAGTGGTACACAGGAATGCTCCCCTTGTATTGTTTTGAGTAGTCCCAGTATCCCTGGAGATGTAGGCGTTATGGATATCTGAACAGTAACCATTACCCTAATCTACATGGCATGCGGGAGTTCAGTTTACAGTCCTTATCTCTATGGCTGTTCCAGATGAGAAAGGTGTGGACCAAGCAATGTCTTTGCACTGCTGTGCTCCACTCCACATGACTTTTTCAGCACCAGTGTCCCTGAAGCTGAAGCCTTTCTGACAGTCTGAACCCGAACCCTAAACCTAACCCTAACCCTAATCTAAAAGGCACCTTGGAGCTGAGATTAATGTCCGAGGCACCGTGGCTGGACCAGATGAAAAAGGTGTTGAAAGATTAAAAGTGGTACACGGGAATGCCTTCTGATTTAGTTTTTAGCAGTCCCAGTGTCCCTGGAAATGTAGGCATTATAGATCTACGAACAGTAACCCTCACCCTAGCCTAAATGGCATTTGGGGGCTTAGTTTAGAGTCCTAATCACCATGGCTGTCCCAGATGAGAAAGGTGTGGACCGAGCAATGTCTTTGCAGTGCCGTGATCTACTCCACATGCCTTTTTAAGCCCAAGTGTCCCTGGACCTGTAGCCTTTATGACAGTCTGAACCCGAGCCCTAACCCTAACCCTAACCCTATTTTAAACGGCACCTTGGAGCTGAGTTTCCAGTCCCAAGCACCGTGGATGGTCCAGATGAAAAAGGTGTTGAAAGACTAATGGTGATACACTGGAATGCTCTCCTTAGATTGTTTTTAGCAGTCATAGTGTCCCTGGAGATGTAGGCATTTTAGATCTCTGAACAATAACCCATTAAGTATAACCCATCAAGCATTCTACATGGCGTGCTGGAGCTTAGTTTAGAGTCCTTATCACCAGGGCTGTCCCAGATGAGAAAGCTGTGGACCAAGCAATGTCTTTGCACTGCCGTGCTCCACTCGACATGCCTTTTCCAGCACCTGTGTCCCTGGAGCAGTAGCCTTTATGACAGTCTGAACCCAAACACTAACCATAAAACTAACCCTAATCTAAATGGCACCTTGGAGATGAGTTGACAGTTCCAAGCACCATCGACGGTCCAGATGAAAAAAGTGTTGAAAGAATAATAGTGGTACACAGGAATGCTCCCCTTGTATTGTTTTGAGCAGTCCCAGTATCCCTGGAGATGTAGGCGTTATGGATATCTGAACAGTAACCATTACCCTAATCTGCATGGCATGCGGGAGTTCAGTTTACAGTCCTTATCTCTATGGCTGTTCCAGATGAGAAAGGTGTGGACCAAGCAATGTCTTTGCACTGCTGTGCTCCACTCCACATGACTTTTTCAGCACCAGTGTCCCTGCAGCTGAAGCCTTTCTGACAGTCTGAACCCGAACCCTAAACCTAACCCTAACCCTAATCTAAAAGGCAGCTTGGAGCTGAGATTACTGTCCCAGGCACCGTGGCTGCACCAGATGAAAAAGGTGTTGAAAGATTAAAAGTGGTACACGGGAATGCTCTTCTTATATAGTTTTTAGCAGTCCCAGTGTCCCTGGAAATGTAGGCATTATAGATCTGCAAAGATTAACCCTCACCCTAGCCTAAATGGCATTTGGGGGCTTAGTTTAGAGTCCTAATCACCATGGCTGCCCCAGATGAGAAAGGTGTGGACCGAGCAATGTCTTTGCAGTGCCGTAATCCACTACACATGCCTTTTTCAGCCCAAGTGTCCCTGGACCTGTAGCCTTTATGACAGTCTGAACTCGAACCCTAACCCTAACCCTAACCCTAACCCTATTTTAAACGCCACCTTGGAGCTGAGTTTCCAGTCCCAAGCACCGTGGATGGTCCAGATGAAAAAGGTGTTGAAAGAGTAATGGCGATACAGTGGAATGCTCTCCTTAGATTGTTTTTAGCAGTCCCAGTGTCCCTGGAGATGTAGGCATTTTAGATCTCTGAACAATAACCCATTAAGTATAACCCATCAAGCATTCTACATGGCATGCTGGTGCTTAGTTTAGAGTCCTTATCCCCAGGGCTGTCCCAGATGAGAAAGCTGTGGACCAAGCAATGTCTTTGCACTGCAGTGCTCCACTCGACATGCCTTTTCCAGCACCTGTGTCCCTGGAGCAGTAGCCTTTATGACAGTCTGAACCCGAACACTAACCATAAAACTAACCCTAATCTAAATGGCACCTTGGAGATGAGTTGACAGTTCCAAGCACCATCGATGGTCCAGATGAAAAAAGTGTTGAAAGATTAATAGTGGTACACAGGAATGCTCCCCTTGTATTGTTTTGAGCAGTCCCAGTATCCCTGGAGATGTAGGCGTTATGGATATCTGAACAGTAACCATTACCCTAATCTACATGGCATGCGGGAGTTCAGTTTACAGTCCTTATCTCTATGGCTGTTCCAGATGAGAAAGGTGTGGACCAAGCAATGTCTTTGCACTGCTGTGCTCCACTCCACATGACTTTTTCAGCACCAGTGTCCCTGAAGCTGAAGCCTTTCTGACAGTCTGAACCCGAACCCTAAACCTAACCCTAACCCTAATCTAAAAGGCACCTTGGAGCTGAGATTAATGTCCGAGGCACCGTGGCTGGACCAGATGAAAAAGGTGTTGAAAGATTAAAAGTGGTACACGGGAATGCCTTCTGATTTAGTTTTTAGCAGTCCCAGTGTCCCTGGAAATGTAGGCATTATAGATCTACGAACAGTAACCCTCACCCTAGCCTAAATGGCATTTGGGGGCTTAGTTTAGAGTCCTAATCACCATGGCTGTCCCAGATGAGAAAGGTGTGGACCGAGCAATGTCTTTGCAGTGCCGTGATCTACTCCACATGCCTTTTTAAGCCCAAGTGTCCCTGGACCTGTAGCCTTTATGACAGTCTGAACCCGAACCCTAACCCTAACCCTAACCCTAACCCTATTTTAAACGGCACCTTGGAGCTGAGTTTCCAGTCCCAAGCACCGTGGATGGTCCAGATGAAAAAGGTGTTGAAAGACTAATGGTGATACACTGGAATGCTCTCCTTAGATTGTTTTAGCAGTCATAGTGTCCCTGGAGATGTAGGCATTTTAGATCTCTGAACAATAACCCATTAAGTATAACCCATCAAGCATTCTACATGGCGTGCTGGAGCTTAGTTTAGAGTCCTTATCACCAGGGCTGTCCCAGATGAGAAAGCTGTGGACCAAGCAATGTCTTTGCACTGCCGTGCTCCACTCGACATGCCTTTTCCAGCACCTGTGTCCCTGGAGCAGTAGCCTTTATGACAGTCTGAACCCAAACACTAACCATAAAACTAACCCTAATCTAAATGGCACCTTGGAGATGAGTTGACAGTTCCAAGCACCATCGACGGTCCAGATGAAAAAAGTGTTGAAAGAATAATAGTGGTACACAGGAATGCTCCCCTTGTATTGTTTTGAGCAGTCCCAGTATCCCTGGAGATGTAGGCGTTATGGATATCTGAACAGTAACCATTACCCTAATCTGCATGGCATGCGGGAGTTCAGTTTACAGTCCTTATCTCTATGGCTGTTCCAGATGAGAAAGGTGTGGACCAAGCAATGTCTTTGCACTGCTGTGCTCCACTCCACATGACTTTTTCAGCACCAGTGTCCCTGCAGCTGAAGCCTTTCTGACAGTCTGAACCCGAACCCTAAACCTAACCCTAACCCTAATCTAAAAGGCAGCTTGGAGCTGAGATTACTGTCCCAGGCACCGTGGCTGCACCAGATGAAAAAGGTGTTGAAAGATTAAAAGTGGTACACGGGAATGCTCTTCTTATATAGTTTTTAGCAGTCCCAGTGTCCCTGGAAATGTAGGCATTATAGATCTGCAAAGATTAACCCTCACCCTAGCCTAAATGGCATTTGGGGGCTTAGTTTAGAGTCCTAATCACCATGGCTGCCCCAGATGAGAAAGGTGTGGACCGAGCAATGTCTTTGCAGTGCCGTAATCCACTACACATGCCTTTTTCAGCCCAAGTGTCCCTGGACCTGTAGCCTTTATGACAGTCTGAACTCGAACCCTAACCCTAACCCTAACCCTAACCCTATTTTAAACGCCACCTTGGAGCTGAGTTTCCAGTCCCAAGCACCGTGGATGGTCCAGATGAAAAAGGTGTTGAAAGAGTAATGGCGATACAGTGGAATGCTCTCCTTAGATTGTTTTTAGCAGTCCCAGTGTCCCTGGAGATGTAGGCATTTTAGATCTCTGAACAATAACCCATTAAGTATAACCCATCAAGCATTCTACATGGCATGCTGGTGCTTAGTTTAGAGTCCTTATCCCCAGGGCTGTCCCAGATGAGAAAGCTGTGGACCAAGCAATGTCTTTGCACTGCCGTGCTCCACTCGACATGCCTTTTCCAGCACCTGTGTCCCTGGAGCAGTAGCCTTTATGACAGTCTGAACCCGAACACTAACCATAAAACTAACCCTAATCTAAATGGCACCTTGGAGATGAGTTGACAGTTCCAAGCACCATCGATGGTCCAGATGAAAAAAGTGTTGAAAGATTAATAGTGGTACACAGGAATGCTCCCCTTGTATTGTTTTGAGCAGTCCCAGTATCCCTGGAGATGTAGGCGTTATGGATATCTGAACAGTAACCATTACCCTAATCTACATGGCATGCGGGAGTTCAGTTTACAGTCCTTATCTCTATGGCTGTTCCAGATGAGAAAGGTGTGGACCAAGCAATGTCTTTGCACTGCTGTGCTCCACTCCACATGACTTTTTCAGCACCAGTGTCCCTGAAGCTGAAGCCTTTCTGACAGTCTGAACCCGAACCCTAAACCTAACCCTAACCCTAATCTAAAAGGCACCTTGGAGCTGAGATTAATGTCCGAGGCACCGTGGCTGGACCAGATGAAAAAGGTGTTGAAAGATTAAAAGTGGTACACGGGAATGCCTTCTGATTTAGTTTTTAGCAGTCCCAGTGTCCCTGGAAATGTAGGCATTATAGATCTACGAACAGTAACCCTCACCCTAGCCTAAATGGCATTTGGGGGCTTAGTTTAGAGTCCTAATCACCATGGCTGTCCCAGATGAGAAAGGTGTGGACCGAGCAATGTCTTTGCAGTGCCGTGATCTACTCCACATGCCTTTTTAAGCCCAAGTGTCCCTGGACCTGTAGCCTTTATGACAGTCTGAACCCGAACCCTAACCCTAACCCTAACCCTAACCCTATTTTAAACGGCACCTTGGAGCTGAGTTTCCAGTCCCAAGCACCGTGGATGGTCCAGATGAAAAAGGTGTTGAAAGACTAATGGCGATACACTGGAATGCTCTCCTTAGATTGTTTTAGCAGTCATAGTGTCCCTGGAGATGTAGGCATTTTAGATCTCTGAACAATAACCCATTAAGTATAACCCATCAAGCATTCTACATGGCGTGCTGGAGCTTAGTTTAGAGTCCTTATCACCAGGGCTGTCCCAGATGAGAAAGCTGTGGACCAAGCAATGTCTTTGCACTGCCGTGCTCCACTTGACATGCCTTTTCCAGCACCTGTGTCCCTGGAGCAGTAGCCTTTATGACAGTCTGAACCCAAACACTAACCATAAAACTAACCCTAATCTAAATGGCACCTTGGAGATGAGTTGACAGTTCCAAGCACCATCGACGGTCCAGATGAAAAAAGTGTTGAAAGAATAATAGTGGTACACAGGAATGCTCCCCTTGTATTGTTTTGAGCAGTCCCAGTATCCCTGGAGATGTAGGCGTTATGGATATCTGAACAGTAACCATTACCCTAATCTACATGGCATGCGGGAGTTCAGTTTACAGTCCTTATCTCTATGGCTGTTCCAGATGAGAAAGGTGTGGACCAAGCAATGTCTTTGCACTGCTGTGCTCCACTCCACATGACTTTTTCAGCACCAGTGTCCCTGCAACTGAAGCCTTTCTGACAGTCTGAACCCGAACCCTAAACCTAACCCTAACCCTAATCTATAAGGCAGCTTGGAGCTGAGATTACTGTCCCAGGCACCGTGGCTGCACCAGATGAAAAAGGTGTTGAAAGATTAAAAGTGGTACACGGGAATGCTCTTCTTATATAGTTTTTAGCAGTCCCAGTGTCCCTGGAAATGTAGGCATTATAGATCTGCAAAGATTAACCCTCACCCTAGCCTAAATGGCATT
This sequence comes from Lathamus discolor, assembly GCF_037157495.1. NCBI lineage: Eukaryota > Metazoa > Chordata > Aves > Psittaciformes > Psittacidae > Lathamus > Lathamus discolor. Next base: position 44,936,284 of record NC_088884.1, on the reverse strand, counting down.
TGGGGGCTTAGTTTAGAGTCCTAATCACCATGGCTGCCCCAGATGAGAAAGGTGTGGACCGAGCAATGTCTTTGCAGTGCCGTAATCCACTACACATGCCTTTTTCAGCCCAAGTGTCCCTGGACCTGTAGCCTTTATGACAGTCTGAACTCGAACCCTAACCCTAACCCTAACCCTAACCCTATTTTAAACGCCACCTTGGAGCTGAGTTTCCAGTCCCAAGCACCGTGGATGGTCCAGATGAAAAAGGTGTTGAAAGAGTAATGGCGATACAGTGGAATGCTCTCCTTAGATTGTTTTTAGCAGTCCCAGTGTCCCTGGAGATGTAGGCATTTTAGATCTCTGAACAATAACCCATTAAGTATAACCCATCAAGCATTCTACATGGCATGCTGGAGCTTAGTTTAGAGTCCTTATCACCAGGGCTGTCCCAGATGAGAAAGCTGTGGACCAAGCAATGTCTTTGCACTGCCGTGCTCCACTCGACATGCCTTTTCCAGCACCTGTGTCCCTGGAGCAGTAGCCTTTATGACAGTCTGAACCCGAACACTAACCATAAAACTAACCCTAATCTAAATGGCACCTTGGAGATCAGTTTCCAGTCCCAAGCACCATGGATGGTCCAGATGAAAAAAGTGTTGAAAGATTAATAGTGGTACACAGGAATGCTCCCCTTGTATTGTTTTGAGCAGTCCCAGTATCCCTGGAGATGTAGGCGTTATGGATATCTGAACAGTAACCATTACCCTAATCTACATGGCATGCGGGAGTTCAGTTTACAGTCCTTATCTCTAGGGCTGTTCCAGATGAGAAAGGTGTGGACCAAGCAATGTCTTTGCACTGCTGTGCTCCACTCCACATGACTTTTTCAGCACCAGTGTCCCTGCAGCTGAAGCCTTTCTGACAGTCTGAACCCGAACCCTAAACCTAACCCTAACCCTAATCTAAAAGGCAGCTTGGAGCTGAGATTGCTGTCCGAGGCACCGTGGCTGGACCAGATGAAAAAGGTGTTGAAAGATTAAAAGTGGTACACGGGAATGCCTTCTGATTTAGTTTTTAGCAGTCCCAGTGTCCCTGGAAATGTAGGCATTATAGATCTACGAACAGTAACCCTCACCCTAGCCTAAATGGCATTTGGGGGCTTAGTTTAGAGTCCTAATCACTATGGCTGTCCCAGATGAGAAAGGTGTGGACCGAGCAATGTCTTTGCAGTGCCGTGATCTACTCCACATGCCTTTTTAAGCCCAAGTGTCCCTGGACCTGTAGCCTTTATGACAGTCTGAACCCGAACCCTAACCCTAACCCTAACCCTAACCCTATTTTAAACGGCACCTTGGAGCTGAGTTTCCAGTCCCAAGCACCGTGGATGGTCCAGATGAAAAAGGTGTTGAAAGACTAATGGCGATACAGTGGAATGCTCTCCTTAGATTGTTTTTAGCAGTCCCAGTGTCCCTGGAGATGTAGGCATTTTAGATCTCTGAACAATAACCCATTAAGTATAACCCATCAAGCATTCTACATGGCATGCTGGAGCTTAGTTTAGAGTCCTTATCCCCAGGGCTGTCCCAGATGAGAAAGCTGTGGACCAAGCAATGTCTTTGCACTGCAGTGCTCCACTCGACATGCCTTTTCCAGCACCTGTGTCCCTGGAGCAGTAGCCTTTATGACAGTCTGAACCCGAACACTAACCATAAAACTAACCCTAATCTAAATGGCACCTTGGAGATGAGTTGACAGTTCCAAGCACCATCGATGGTCCAGATGAAAAAAGTGTTGAAAGATTAATAGTGGTACACAGGAATGCTCCCCTTGTATTGTTTTGAGCAGTCCCAGTATCCCTGGAGATGTAGGCGTTATGGATATCTGAACAGTAACCATTACCCTAATCTACATGGCATGCGGGAGTTCAGTTTACAGTCCTTATCTCTATGGCTGTTCCAGATGAGAAAGGTGTGGACCAAGCAATGTCTTTGCACTGCTGTGCTCCACTCCACATGACTTTTTCAGCACCAGTGTCCCTGAAGCTGAAGCCTTTCTGACAGTCTGAACCCGAACCCTAAACCTAACCCTAACCCTAATCTAAAAGGCACCTTGGAGCTGAGATGAATGTCCGAGGCACCGTGGCTGGACCAGATGAAAAAGGTGTTGAAAGATTAAAAGTGGTACACGGGAATGCCTTCTGATTTAGTTTTTAGCAGTCCCAGTGTCCCTGGAAATGTAGGCATTATAGATCTGCAAAGATTAACCCTCACCCTAGCCTAAATGGCATTTGGGGGCTTAGTTTAGAGTCCTAATCACCATGGCTGCCCCAGATGAGAAAGGTGTGGACCGAGCAATGTCTTTGCAGTGCCGTAATCCACTACACATGCCTTTTTCAGCCCAAGTGTCCCTGGACCTGTAGCCTTTATGACAGTCTGAACTCGAACCCTAACCCTAACCCTAACCCTAACCCTATTTTAAACGCCACCTTGGAGCTGAGTTTCCAGTCCCAAGCACCGTGGATGGTCCAGATGAAAAAGGTGTTGAAAGAGTAATGGCGATACAGTGGAATGCTCTCCTTAGATTGTTTTTAGCAGTCCCAGTGTCCCTGGAGATGTAGGCATTTTAGATCTCTGAACAATAACCCATTAAGTATAACCCATCAAGCATTCTACATGGCATGCTGGAGCTTAGTTTAGAGTCCTTATCCCCAGGGCTGTCCCAGATGAGAAAGCTGTGGACCAAGCAATGTCTTTGCACTGCCGTGCTCCACTCGACATGCCTTTTCCAGCACCTGTGTCCCTGGAGCAGTAGCCTTTATGACAGTCTGAACCCGAACACTAACCATAAAACTAACCCTAATCTAAATGGCACCTTGGAGATGAGTTGACAGTTCCAAGCACCATCGATGGTCCAGATGAAAAAAGTGTTGAAAGATTAATAGTGGTACACAGGAATGCTCCCCTTGTATTGTTTTGAGCAGTCCCAGTATCCCTGGAGATGTAGGCGTTATGGATATCTGAACAGTAACCATTACCCTAATCTACATGGCATGCGGGAGTTCAGTTTACAGTCCTTATCTCTAGGGCTGTTCCAGATGAGAAAGGTGTGGACCAAGCAATGTCTTTGCACTGCTGTGCTCCACTCCACATGACTTTTTCAGCACCAGTGTCCCTGCAGCTGAAGCCTTTCTGACAGTCTGAACCCGAACCCTAAACCTAACCCTAAGCCTAATCTAAAAGGCACCTTGGAGCTGAGATTACTGTCCGAGGCACCGTGGCTGGACCAGATGAAAAAGGTGTTGAAAGATTAAAAGTGGTACACGGGAATGCCTTCTGATTTAGTTTTTAGCAGTCCCAGTGTCCCTGGAAATGTAGGCATTATAGATCTACGAACAGTAACCCTCACCCTAGCCTAAATGGCATTTGGGGGCTTAGTTTAGAGTCCTAATCACCATGGCTGTCCCAGATGAGAAAGGTGTGGACCGAGCAATGTCTTTGCAGTGCCGTGATCTACTCCACATGCCTTTTTAAGCCCAAGTGTCCCTGGACCTGTAGCCTTTATGACAGTCTGAACCCGAACCCTAACCCTAACCCTAACCCTAATTTAAACGGCAGCTTGGAGCTGAGTTTCCAGTCCCAAGCACCGTGGATGGTCCAGATGAAAAAGGTGTTGAAAGACTAATGGCGATACACTGAAATGCTCTCCTTAGATTGTTTTTAGCAGTCCCAGTGTCCCTGGAGATGTAGGCATTTTTGATCTCTGAACAATAGCCCATTAAGTATAACCCATCAAGCATTCTACATGGCATGCTGGAGCTTAGTTTAGAGTCCTTATCACCAGGGCTGTCCCAGATGAGAAAGCTGTGGACCAAGCAATGTCTTTGCACTGCCGTGCTCCACTCGACATGCCTTTTCCAGCACCTGTGTCCCTGGAGCAGTAGCCTTTATGACAGTCTGAACCCGAACACTAACCATAAAACTAACCCTAATCTAAATGGCACCTTGGAGATGAGTTGACAGTTCCAAGCACCATGGATGGTGCAGATGAAAAAAGTGTTGAAAGATTAATAGTGGTACACAGGAATGCTCCCCTTACATTGTTTTGAGCAGTCCCAGTATCCCTGGATATGTAGGCGTTATGGATATCTGAACAGTAACCATTACCCTAATCTACATGGCAAGCGGGAGTTCAGTTTACAGTCCTTATCTCCAGGGCAGTCCCAGATGAGAAAGGTATGGACCAAGCAATATCTTTGCACTGCCGTGCTCCACTCCACATGACTTTTTCAGCACCAGTGTCCCTGCAGCTGTAGCCTTTCTGACAGTCTGAACCCGAACCCTAAACCTAACCCTAAGCCTAATCTAAAAGGAATCTTGGAGCTGAGATTACTGTCCCAGGCACCGTGGCTGGACCAGATGAAAAAGGTGTTGAAAGATTAATAGTGGTACACGGGAATGCTCTTCTGATTTAGTTTTTAGCAGTCCCACTGTCCCTGGAAATGTAGGCATTATAGATCTACGAACAGTAACCCTCACCCTAGCCTAAATGGCATTTGGGGGCTTAGTTTAGAGTCCTAATCACCATGGCTGTCCCAGATGAGAAAGGTGTGGACCGAGCAATGTCTTTGCCGTGCCGTTCTCCACTCCACATGCCTTTTTCTGCCCAAGTGTCCCTGGACCTGTAGCCTTTATGACAGTCTGAACCCGAACCCTAACCCTAACGCTAACCCTAACCCTATTTTAAACGGCACCTTGGAGCTGAGTTTCCAGTCCCAAGCACCGTGGATGGTCCAGATGGAAAAGGTGTTGAAAGACTAATGGCGATACACTGGAATGTTCTCCTTAGATTGTTTTTAGCAGTCCCAGTGTCCCTGGAGATGTAGGCATTTTAGATCTCTGAACAATAACCCATTAAGTATAACCCATCAAGCATTCTACATGGCATGCTGGAGCTTAGTTTAGAGTCGTTTTCACCAGGGCTGTCCCAGATGAGAAAGCTGTGGACCAAGCAATGTCTTTGCACTGCCGTGCTCCACTCGACATGCCTTTTCCAGCACCTGTGTCCCTGGAGCAGTAGCCTTTATGACAGTCTGAACCCGAACACTAACCATAAAACTAACCCTAATCTAAATGGCACCTTGGAGATCAGTTGACAGTTCCAAGCACCATGGATGGTCCAGATGAAAAAAGTGTTGAAAGATTAATAGTGGTACACAGGAATGCTCCCCTTGTATTGTTTTGAGCAGTCCCAGTATCCCTGGAGATGTAGGCGTTATGGATATCTGAACAGTAACCATTATCCTAATCTACATGGCATGCGGGAGTTCAGTTTACAGTCCTTATCTCTAGGGCTGTCCAAGATGAGAAAGGTGTGGACCAAGCAATGTCTTTGCACTGCTGTGCTCCACTCCACATGACTTTTTCAGCACCCAGTGTACCTGAAGCTGAAGCCTTTCTGACAGTCTGAACCCGAACCCTAAACCTAACCCTAAGCCTAATCTAAAAGGCACCTTGGAGCTGAGATTACTGTCCGAGGCACCGTGGCTGGAACAGATGAAAAAGGTTTTGAAAGATTAATAGTGGTACACGGTAATGCTCTTCTTATATAGTTTTTAGCAGTCCCAGTGTCCCTGGAAATGTAGGCATAGATCTACGAACAGTAACCCTCACCCTAGCCTAAATGGCATTTGGGGGCTTAGTTTAGAGTCCTAATCACCATGGCTGTCCCAGATGAGAAAGGTGTGGACCGAGCAATGAACTTGCAGTGCTGTGATCCACTCCACATGCCTTTTTCAGCCCAAGTGTCCCTGGACCTGTAGCCTTTATGACAGTCTGAACCCGAACCCTAACCCTAACCCTAACCCTAACCCTAACCCTATTTTAAACGGCACCTTGGAGCTGAGTTTCCAGTCCCAAGCACCGTGGATGGTCCAGATGAAAAAGGTGTTGAAAGACTAATGGCGATACACTGGAATGCTCTCCTTAGATTATTTTTAGCAGTCCCAGTGTCCCTGGAGATGTAGGCATTTTAGATCTCTGAACAATAACCCATTAAGTATAACCCATCAAGCATTCTACATGGCATGCTGGAGCTTAGTTTAGAGTCCTTATCACCAGGGCTGTCCCAGATGAGAAAGCTGTGGACCAAGCAATGTCTTTGCACTGCCGTGCTCCACTCGACATGCCTTTTCCAGCACCTGTGTCCCTGGAGCAGTAGCCTTTATGACAGTCTGAACCCGAACCCGAACCCTAACCCTAACCCTAACCGTAATTTAAACGGCACCTTGGAGCTGAGTTTCCAGTCCCAAGCACCGTGGATGGTCCAGATGAAAAAGGTGTTGAAAGACTAATGGCGATACACTGGAATGCTCTCCTTAGATTTTTTTTAGCAGTCCCAGTGTCCCTGGAGATGTAGGCATTTTAGATCTCTGAACAATAACCCATTAAGTATAACCCATCAAGCATTCTACATGGCATGCTGGAGCTTAGTTTAGAGTCGTTTTCACCAGGGCTGTCCCAGATGAGAAAGCTGTGGACCAAGCAATGTCTTTGCACTGCCGTGCTCCACTCGACATGCCTTTTCCAGCACCTGTGTCCCTGGAGCAGTAGCCTTTATGACAGTCTGAACCCGAACACTAACCATAAAACTAACCCTAATCTAAATGGCACCTTGGAGATCAGTTGACAGTTCCAAGCACCATGGATGGTCCAGATGAAAAAAGTGTTGAAAGATTAATAGTGGTACACAGGAATGCTCCCCTTGTATTGTTTTGAGCAGTCCCAGTATCCCTGGAGATGTAGGCGTTATGGATATCTGAACAGTAACCATTACCCTAATCTACATGGCATGCGGGAGTTCAGTTTACAGTCCTTATCTCTATGGCTGTTCCAGATGAGAAAGGTGTGGACCAAGCAATGTCTTTGCACTGCTGTGCTCCACTCCACATGACTTTTTCAGCACCCAGTGTCCCTGCAGCTGAAGCCTTTCTGACAGTCTGAACCCGAACCCTAAACCTAACCCTAAGCCTAATCTAAAAGGCACCTTGGAGCTGAGATTACTGTCCGAGGCACCGTGGCTGGACCAGATGAAAAAGGTTTTGAAAGATTAATAGTGGTACACGGGAATGCTCTTCTTATATAGTTTTTAGCAGTCCCAGTGTCCCTGGAAATGTAGGCATTATAGATCTGCGAAGATTAACCCTCACCCTAGCCTAAATGGCATTTGGGGGCTTAGTTTAGAGTCCTAATCACCATGGCTGTCCCAGATGAGAAAGGTGTGGACCGAGCAATGTCCTTGCAGTGCCGTGATCCACTCCACATGCCTTTTTCAGCCCAAGTGTCCCTGGACCTGTAGCCTTTATGACAGTCTGAACCCGAACCCTAACCATAACCCTAACCCTAATTTAAACGGCACCTTGGAGCTGAGTTTCCAGTCCCAAGCACCGTGGATGGTCCAGATGGAAAAGGTGTTGAAAGACTAATGGCGATACACTGGAATGCTCTGCTTAGATTGTTTTTAGCAGTCCCAGTGTCCCTGGAGATGTAGGCATTTTAGATCTCTGAACAATAACCCATTAAGTATAACCCATCAAGCATTCTACATGGCATGCTGGAGCTTAGTTTAGAGTCCTTATCCCCAGGGCTGTCCCAGATGAGAAAGCTGTGGACCAAGCAATGTCTTTGCACTGCCGTGCTCCACTCGACATGCCTTTTCCAGCACCTGTGTCCCTGGAGCAGTAGCCTTTATGACAGTCTGAACCCGAACACTAACCATAAAACTAACCCTAATCTAAATGGCACCTTGGAGATGAGTTGACAGTTCCAAGCACCATCGATGGTCCAGATGAAAAAAGTGTTGAAAGATTAATAGTGGTACACAGGAATGCTCCCCTTGTATTGTTTTGAGCAGTCCCAGTATCCCTGGAGATGTAGGCGTTATGGATATCTGAACAGTAACCATTACCCTAATCTACATGGCATGCGGGAGTTCAGTTTACAGTCCTTATCTCTATGGCTGTTCCAGATGAGAAAGGTGTGGACCAAGCAATGTCTTTGCACTGCTGTGCTCCACTCCACATGACTTTTTCAGCACCAGTGTCCCTGAAGCTGAAGCCTTTCTGACAGTCTGAACCCGAACCCTAAACCTAACCCTAACCCTAATCTAAAAGGCACCTTGGAGCTGAGATTAATGTCCGAGGCACCGTGGCTGGACCAGATGAAAAAGGTGTTGAAAGATTAAAAGTGGTACACGGGAATGCCTTCTGATTTAGTTTTTAGAAGTCCCAGTGTCCCTGGAAATGTAAGCATTATAGATCTGCAAAGATTAACCCTCACCCTAGCCTAAATGGCATTTGGGGGCTTAGTTTAGAGTCCTAATCACCATGGCTGCCCCAGATGAGAAAGGTGTGGACCGAGCAATGTCTTTGCAGTGCCGTAATCCACTACACATGCCTTTTTCAGCCCAAGTGTCCCTGGACCTGTAGCCTTTATGACAGTCTGAACTCGAACCCTAACCCTAACCCTAACCCTAACCCTATTTTAAACGCCACCTTGGAGCTGAGTTTCCAGTCCCAAGCACCGTGGATGGTCCAGATGAAAAAGGTGTTGAAAGAGTAATGGCGATACAGTGGAATGCTCTCCTTAGATTGTTTTTAGCAGTCCCAGTGTCCCTGGAGATGTAGGCATTTTAGATCTCTGAACAATAACCCATTAAGTATAACCCATCAAGCATTCTACATGGCATGCTGGAGCTTAGTTTAGAGTCCTTATCCCCAGGGCTGTCCCAGATGAGAAAGCTGTGGACCAAGCAATGTCTTTGCACTGCCGTGCTCCACTCGACATGCCTTTTCCAGCACCTGTGTCCCTGGAGCAGTAGCCTTTATGACAGTCTGAACCCGAACACTAACCATAAAACTAACCCTAATCTAAATGGCACCTTGGAGATGAGTTGACAGTTCCAAGCACCATCGATGGTCCAGATGAAAAAAGTGTTGAAAGATTAATAGTGGTACACAGGAATGCTCCCCTTGTATTGTTTTGAGCAGTCCCAGTATCCCTGGAGATGTAGGCGTTATGGATATCTGAACAGTAACCATTACCCTAATCTACATGGCATGCGGGAGTTCAGTTTACAGTCCTTATCTCTATGGCTGTTCCAGATGAGAAAGGTGTGGACCAAGCAATGTCTTTGCACTGCTGTGCTCCACTCCACATGACTTTTTCAGCACCAGTGTCCCTGCAGCTGAAGCCTTTCTGACAGTCTGAACCCGAACCCTAAACCTAACCCTAACCCTAATCTAAAAGGCAGCTTGGAGCTGAGATTACTGTGTCAGGCACCGTGGCTGGACCAGATGAAAAAGGTGTTGAAAGATTAAAAGTGGTACACGGGAATGCCTTCTGATTTAGTTTTTAGCAGTCCCAGTGTCCCTGGAAATGTAGGCATTATAGTTCTACGAACAGTAACCCTCACCCTAGCCTAAATGGCATTTGGGGGCTTAGTTTAGAGTCCTAATCACCATGGCTGTCCCAGATGAGAAAGGTGTGGACCGAGCAATGTCTTTGCAGTGCCGTGATCTACTCCACATGCCTTTTTAAGCCCAAGTGTCCCTGGACCTGTAGCCTTTATGACAGTCTGAACCCGAACCCTAACCCTAACCCTAACCCTAACCCTATTTTAAACGGCACCTTGGAGCTGAGTTTCCAGTCCCAAGCACCGTGGATGGTCCAGATGAAAAAGGTGTTGAAAGACTAATGGCGATACACTGGAATGCTCTGCTTAGATTGTTTTTAGCAGTCCCAGTGTCCCTGGAGATGTAGGCATTTTAGATCTGTGAACAATAACCCATTAAGTATAACCCATCAAGCACTCTACATGGCATGCTGGAGCTTAGTTTAGAGTCCTTATCCCCAGGGCTGTCCCAGATGAGAAAGCTGTGGACCAAGCAATGTCTTTGCACTGCCGTGCTCCACTCGACATGCCTTTTCCAGCACCTGTGTCCCTGGAGCAGTAGCCTTTATGACAGTCTGAACCCGAACACTAACCATAAAACTAACCCTAATCTAAATGGCACCTTGGAGATGAGTTGACAGTTCCAAGCACCATGGATGGTCCAGATGAAAAAAGTGTTGAAAGATTAATAGTGGTACACAGGAATGCTCCCCTTGTATTGTTTTGAGCAGTCCCAGTATCCCTGGAGATGTAGGCGTTATGGATATCTGAACAGTAACCATTACCCTAATCTACATGGCATGCGGGAGTTCAGTTTACAGTCCTTATCTCTATGGCTGTTCCAGATGAGAAAGGTGTGGACCAAGCAATGTCTTTGCACTGCTGTGCTCCACTCCACATGACTTTTTCAGCACCAGTGTCCCTGCAGCTGAAGCCTTTCTGACAGTCTGAACCCGAACCCTAAACCTAACCCTAACCCTAATCTAAAAGGCACCTTGGAGCTGAGATTGCTGTCCGAGGCACCGTGGCTGGACCAGATGAAAAAGGTGTTGAAAGATTAAAAGTGGTACACGGGAATGCCTTCTGATTTAGTTTTTAGCAGTCCCAGTGTCCCTGGAAATGTAGGCATTATAGATCTACGAACAGTAACCCTCACCCTAGCCTAAATGGCATTTGGGGGCTTAGTTTAGAGTCCTAATCACCATGGCTGTCCCAGATGAGAAAGGTGTGGACCGAGCAATGTCTTTGCAGTGCCGTGATCTACTCCACATGCCTTTTTCAGCCCAAGTGTCCCTGGACCTGTAGCCTTTATGACAGTCTGAACCCGAACCCTAACCCTAACCCTAACCCTAACCCTATTTTAAACGGCACCTTGGAGCTGAGTTTCCAGTCCCAAGCACCGTGGATGGTCCAGATGAAAAAGGTGTTGAAAGACTAATGGCGATACACTGAAATGCTCTCCTTAGATTGTTTTTAGCAGTCCCAGTGTCCCTGGAGATGTAGGCATTTTTGATCTCTGAACAATAGCCCATTAAGTATAACCCATCAAGCATTCTACATGGCATGCTGGAGCTTAGTTTAGAGTCCTTATCACCAGGGCTGTCCCAGATGAGAAAGCTGTGGACCAAGCAATGTCTTTGCACTGCCGTGCTCCACTCGACATGCCTTTTCCAGCACCTGTGTCCCTGGAGCAGTAGCCTTTATGACAGTCTGAACCCGAACACTAACCATAAAACTAACCCTAATCTAAATGGCACCTTGGAGATGAGTTGACAGTTCCAAGCACCATGGATGGTGCAGATGAAAAAAGTGTTGAAAGATTAATAGTGGTACACAGGAATGCTCCCCTTACATTGTTTTGAGCAGTCCCAGTATCCCTGGATATGTAGGCGTTATGGATATCTGAACAGTAACCATTACCCTAATCTACATGGCAAGCGGGAGTTCAGTTTACAGTCCTTATCTCCAGGGCAGTCCCAGATGAGAAAGGTATGGACCAAGCAATATCTTTGCACTGCCGTGCTCCACTCCACATGACTTTTTCAGCACCAGTGTCCCTGCAGCTGTAGCCTTTCTGACAGTCTGAACCCGAACCCTAAACCTAACCCTAAGCCTAATCTAAAAGGAATCTTGGAGCTGAGATTACTGTGTCAGGCACCGTGGCTGGACCAGATGAAAAAGGTGTTGAAAGATTAATAGTGGTACACGGGAATGCTCTTCTGATTTAGTTTTTAGCAGTCCCACTGTCCCTGGAAATGTAGGCATTATAGATCTACGAACAGTAACCCTCACCCTAGCCTAAATGGCATTTGGGGGCTTAGTTTAGAGTCCTAATCACCATGGCTGTCCCAGATGAGAAAGGTGTGGACCGAGCAATGTCTTTGCCGTGCCGTTCTCCACTCCACATGCCTTTTTCTGCCCAAGTGTCCCTGGACCTGTAGCCTTTATGACAGTCTGAACCCGAACCCTAACCCTAACGCTAACCCTAACCCTATTTTAAACGGCACCTTGGAGCTGAGTTTCCAGTCCCAAGCACCGTGGATGGTCCAGATGGAAAAGGTGTTGAAAGACTAATGGCGATACACTGGAATGTTCTCCTTAGATTGTTTTTAGCAGTCCCAGTGTCCCTGGAGATGTAGGCATTTTAGATCTCTGAACAATAACCCATTAAGTATAACCCATCAAGCATTCTACATGGCATGCTGGAGCTTAGTTTAGAGTCCTTATCACCAGGGCTGTCCCAGATGAGAAAGCTGTGGACCAAGCAATGTCTTTGCACTGCCGTGCTCCACTCGACATGCCTTTTCCAGCACCTGTGTCCCTGGAGCAGTAGCCTTTATGACAGTCTGAACCCGAACACTATCCATAAAACTAACCCTAATCTAAATGGCACCTTGGAGATGTGTTGACAGTTCCAAGCACCATCGATGGTCCAGATGAAAAAAGTGTTGAAAGATTAATAGTGGTACACAGGAATGCTCCCCTTGTATTGTTTTGAGCATTCCCAGTATCCCTGGAGATGTAGGCGTTATGGATATCTGAACAGTAACCATTACCCTAATCTACATGGCATGCGGGTGTTCAGTTTACAGTCCTTATCTCTAGGGCTGTCCCAGATGAGAAAGGTATGGACCAAGCAATATCTTTGCACTGCTGTGCTCCACTCCACATGGCTTTTTCAGCACCAGTGTCCCTGCAGCTGAAGCCTTTCTGACAGTCTGAACCCGAACCCTAAACCTAACCCTAACCCTAATCTAAAAGGCACCTTGGAGCTGAGATTACTGTCCCAGGCACCGTGGCTGGACCAGATGAAAAAGGTGTTGAAAGATTAATAGTGGTACACGGGAATGCCTTCTGATTTAGTTTTTAGCAGTCCCAGTGTCCCTGGAAATGTAGGCATTATAGATCTACGAACAGTAACCCTCACCCTAGCCTAAATGGCATTTGGGGGCTTAGTTTAGAGTCCTAATCAGCATGGCTGTCCCAGATGAGAAAGGTGTGGACCGAGCAATGTCTTTGGAGGGCCGTGATCCGCTCTACATGCCTTTTTCAGCCCAAGTGTCCCTGGACCTGTAGCCTTTATGACAGTCTGAACCCGAACCCTAACCCTAACCCTAACCCTAACCCTAACCCTATTTTAAACGGCACCTTGGAGCTGAGTTTCCAGTCCCAAGCACCGTGGATGGTCCAGATGAAAAAGGTGTTGAAAGACTAATGGCGATACACTGGAATGCTCTCCATAGATTGTTTTTAGCAGTCATAGTGTCCCTGGAGATGTAGGCATTTTAGATCTCTGAACAATAACCCATTAAGTATAACCCATCAAGCATTCTACATGGCATGCTGGAGCTTAGTTTAGAGTCCTTATCACCAGGGCTGTCCCAGATGAGAAAGCTGTGAACCAAGCAATGTCTTTGCACTGCCGTGCTCCACTCGACATGCCTTTTCCAGCACCCGTGTCCCTGGAGCTGCAGCCTTTATGACAGTCTGATCCCGAACACTAACCATAAAACTAACCCTAATCTAAATGGCACCTTCGAGATGAGTTGACAGTTCCAAGCACCATAGATGGTCCAGATCAAAAAAGTGTTGAAAGATTAATAGTGGCACACAGGAATGCTCCCCTTGTATTGTTTTGAGCAGTCCCAGTATCCCTGGAGATGTAGGCGTTATGGATATCTGAACAGTAACCATTACCCTAATCTACATGGCATGCGGGAGTTCAGTTTACAGTCCTTATCTCTAGGGCTGTTCCAGATGAGAAAGGTGTGGACCAAGCAATGTCTTTGCACTGCTGTGCTCCACTCCACATGACTTTTTCAGCACCCAGTGTCCCTGCAGCTGAAGCCTTTCTGACAGTCTGAACCCGAACCCTAAACCTAACCCTAAGACTAATCTAAAAGGCACCTTGGAGCTGAGATTACTGTCCGAGGCACCGTGGCTGGACCAGATGAAAAAGGTTTTGAAAGATTAATAGTGGTACACGGGAATGTTCTTCTTATATAGTTTTTAGCAGTCCCAGTGTCCCTGGAAATGTAGGCATTATAGATCTGCGAAGATTAACCCTCACCCTAGCCTAAATGGCATTTGGGGGCTTAGTTTAGAGTCCTAATCACCATGGCTGCCCCAGATGAGAAAGGTGTGGACCGAGCAATGTCTTTGCAGTGCCGTGATCCACTCCACATGCCTTTTTCAGCCCAAGTGTCCCTGGACCTGTAGCCTTTATGACAGTCTTAGCTCGAACCCTAACCCTAACCCTAACCCTAACCCTATTTTAAACGCCACCTTGGAGCTGAGTTTCCAGTCCCAAGCACCGTGGATGGTCTAGATGAAAAAGGTGTTGAAAGAGTAATGGCGATACAGTGGAATGCTCTCCTTAGATTGTTTTTAGCAGTCCCAGTGTCCCTGGAGATGTAGGCATTTTAGATCTCTGAACAATAACCCATTAAGTATAACCCATCAACCATTCTACATGGCATGCTGGAGCTTAGTTTAGAGTCCTTATCCCCAGGGCTGTCCCAGATGAGAAAGCTGTGGACCAAGCAATGTCTTTGCACTGCCGTGCTCCACTCGACATGCCTTTTCCAGCACCTGTGTCCCTGGAGCAGTAGCCTTTATGACAGTCTGAACCCGAACACTAACCATAAAACTAACCCTAATCTAAATGGCACCTTGGAGATGAGTTGACAGTTCCAAGCACCATCGATGGTCCAGATGAAAAAAGTGTTGAAAGATTAATAGTGGTACACAGGAATGCTCCCCTTGTATTGTTTTGAGCAGTCCCAGTATCCCTGGAGATGTAGGCGTTATGGATATCTGAACAGTAACCATTACCCTAATCTACATGGCATGCGGGAGTTCAGTTTACAGTCCTTATCTCTATGGCTGTTCCAGATGAGAAAGGTGTGGACCAAGCAATGTCTTTGCACTGCTGTGCTCCACTCCACATGACTTTTTCAGCACCAGTGTCCCTGCAGCTGAAGCCTTTCTGACAGTCTGAACCCGAACCCTAAACCTAACCCTAAGCCTAATCTAAAAGGCACCTTGGAGCTGAGATTACTGTCCGAGGCACCGTGGCTGGACCAGATGAAAAAGGTGTTGAAAGATTAAAAGTGGTACACGGGAATGCCTTCTGATTTAGTTTTTAGCAGTCCCAGTGTCCCTGGAAATGTAGGCATTATAGATCTACGAACAGTAACCCTCACCCTAGCCTAAATGGCATTTGGGGGCTTAGTTTAGAGTCCTAATCACCATGGCTGTCCCAGATGAGAAAGGTGTGGACCGAGCAATGTCTTTGCAGTGCCGTGATCTACTCCACATGCCTTTTTAAGCCCAAGTGTCCCTGGACCTGTAGCCTTTATGACAGTCTGAACCCGAACCCTAACCCTAACCCTAACCCTAACCCTATTTTAAACGGCACCTTGGAGCTGAGTTTCCAGTCCCAAGCACCGTGGATGGTCCAGATGAAAAAGGTGTTGAAAGAGTAATGGCGATACAGTGGAATGCTCTCCTTAGATTGTTTTTAGCAGTCCCAGTGTCCCTGGAGATGTAGGCATTTTAGATCTCTGAACAATAACCCATTAAGTATAACCCATCAAGCATTCTACATGGCATGCTGGAGCTTAGTTTAGAGTCCTTATCACCAGGGCTGTCCCAGATGAGAAAGCTGTGGACCAAGCAATGTCTTTGCACTGCCGTGCTCCACTCGACATGCCTTTTCCAGCACCTGTGTCCCTGGAGCAGTAGCCTTTATGACAGTCTGAACCCGAACCCGAACCCTAACCCTAACCCTAACCGTAATTTAAACGGCAACTTGGAGCTGAGTTTCCAGTCCCAAGCACCGTGGATGGTCCAGATGAAAAAGGTGTTGAAAGACTAATGGCGATACACTGGAATGCTCTCCTTAGATTTTTTTTAGCAGTCCCAGTGTCCCTGGAGATGTAGGCATTTTAGATCTCTGAACAATAACCCATTAAGTATAACCCATCAAGCATTCTACATGGCATGCTGGAGCTTAGTTTAGAGTCGTTTTCACCAGGGCTGTCCCAGATGAGAAAGCTGTGGACCAAGCAATGTCTTTGCACTGCCGTGCTCCACTCGACATGCCTTTTCCAGCACCTGTGTCCCTGGAGCAGTAGCCTTTATGACAGTCTGAACCCGAACACTAACCATAAAACTAACCCTAATCTAAATGGCACCTTGGAGATCAGTTGACAGTTCCAAGCACCATGGATGGTCCAGATGAAAAAAGTGTTGAAAGATTAATAGTGGTACACTGGAATGCTCCCCTTGTATTGTTTTGAGCAGTCCCAGTATCCCTGGAGATGTAGGCGTTATGGATATCTGAACAGTAACCATTATCCTAATCTACATGGCATGCGGGAGTTCAGTTTACAGTCCTTATCTCTAGGGCTGTCCAAGATGAGAAAGGTGTGGACCAAGCAATGTCTTTGCACTGCTGTGCTCCACTCCACATGACTTTTTCAGCACCCAGTGTACCTGAAGCTGAAGCCTTTCTGACAGTCTGAACCCGAACCCTAAACCTAACCCTAAGCCTAATCTAAAAGGCACCTTGGAGCTGAGATTACTGTCCGAGGCACCGTGGCTGGAACAGATGAAAAAGGTTTTGAAAGATTAATAGTGGTACACGGTAATGCTCTTCTTATATAGTTTTTAGCAGTCCCAGTGTCCCTGGAAATGTAGGCATAGATCTACGAACAGTAACCCTCACCCTAGCCTAAATGGCATTTGGGGGCTTAGTTTAGAGTCCTAATCACCATGGCTGTCCCAGATGAGAAAGGTGTGGACCGAGCAATGTCCTTGCAGTGCTGTGATCCACTCCACATGCCTTTTTCAGCCCAAGTGTCCCTGGACCTGTAGCCTTTATGACAGTCTGAACCCGAACCCTAACCCTAACCCTAACCCTAACCCTATTTTAAACGGCACCTTGGAGCTGAGTTTCCAGTCCCAAGCACCGTGGATGGTCCAGATGAAAAAGGTGTTGAAAGACTAATGGCGATACACTGGAATGCTCTCCTTAGATTATTTTTAGCAGTCCCAGTGTCCCTGGAGATGTAGGCATTTTAGATCTCTGAACAATAACCCATTAAGTATAACCCATCAAGCATTCTACATGGCATGCTGGAGCTTAGTTTAGAGTCCTTATCACCAGGGCTGTCCCAGATGAGAAAGCTGTGGACCAAGCAAAGTATTTGCACTGCCGTGCTCCACTCGACATGCCTTTTCCAGCACCTGTGTCCCTGGAGCAGTAGCCTTTATGACAGTCTGAACCCGAACCCGAACCCTAACCCTAACCCTAACCGTAATTTAAACGGCACCTTGGAGCTGAGTTTCCAGTCCCAAGCACCGTGGATGGTCCAGATGAAAAAGGTGTTGAAAGACTAATGGCGATACACTGGAATGCTCTCCTTAGATTTTTTTTAGCAGTCCCAGTGTCCCTGGAGATGTAGGCATTTTAGATCTCTGAACAATAACCCATTAAGTATAACCCATCAAGCATTCTACATGGCATGCTGGAGCTTAGTTTAGAGTCGTTTTCACCAGGGCTGTCCCAGATGAGAAAGCTGTGGACCAAGCAATGTCTTTGCACTGCCGTGCTCCACTCGACATGCCTTTTCCAGCACCTGTGTCCCTGGAGCAGTAGCCTTTATGACAGTCTGAACCCGAACACTAACCATAAAACTAACCCTAATCTAAATGGCACCTTGGAGATCAGTTGACAGTTCCAAGCACCATGGATGGTCCAGATGAAAAAAGTGTTGAAAGATTAATAGTGGTACACAGGAATGCTCCCCTTGTATTGTTTTGAGCAGTCCCAGTATCCCTGGAGATGTAGGCGTTATGGATATCTGAACAGTAACCATTACCCTAATCTACATGGCATGCGGGAGTTCAGTTTACAGTCCTTATCTCTATGGCTGTTCCAGATGAGAAAGGTGTGGACCAAGCAATGTCTTTGCACTGCTGTGCTCCACTCCACATGACTTTTTCAGCACCCAGTGTCCCTGCAGCTGAAGCCTTTCTGACAGTCTGAACCCGAACCCTAAACCTAACCCTAAGCCTAATCTAAAAGGCACCTTGGAGCTGAGATTACTGTCCGAGGCACCGTGGCTGGACCAGATGAAAAAGGTTTTGAAAGATTAATAGTGGTACACGGGAATGCTCTTCTTATATAGTTTTTAGCAGTCCCAGTGTCCCTGGAAATGTAGGCATTATAGATCTGCGAAGATTAACCCTCACCCTAGCCTAAATGGCATTTGGGGGCTTAGTTTAGAGTCCTAATCACCATGGCTGTCCCAGATGAGAAAGGTGTGGACCGAGCAATGTCCTTGCAGTGCCGTGATCCACTCCACATGCCTTTTTCAGCCCAAGTGTCCCTGGACCTGTAGCCTTTATGACAGTCTTAGCTCGAACCCTAACCCTAACCCTAACCCTAACCCTATTTTAAACGCCACCTTGGAGCTGAGTTTCCAGTCCCAAGCACCGTGGATGGTCCAGATGAAAAAGGTGTTGAAAGAGTAATGGCGATACAGTGGAATGCTCTCCTTAGATTGTTTTTAGCAGTCCCAGTGTCCCTGGAGATGTAGGCATTTTAGATCTCTGAACAATAACCCATTAAGTATAACCCATCAAGCATTCTACATGGCATGCTGGAGCTTAGTTTAGAGTCCTTATCCCCAGGGCTGTCCCAGATGAGAAAGCTGTGGACCAAGCAATGTCTTTGCACTGCCGTGCTCCACTCGACATGCCTTTTCCAGCACCTGTGTCCCTGGAGCAGTAGCCTCTATGACAGTCTGAACCCGAACACTAACCATAAAACTAACCCTAATCTAAATGGCACCTTGGAGATGAGTTGACAGTTCCAAGCACCATCGATGGTCCAGATGAAAAAGGTGTTGAAAGATTAATAGTGGTACACAGGAATGCTCCCCTTGTATTGTTTTGAGCAGTCCCAGTATCCCTGGAGATGTAGGCGTTATGGATATCTGAACAGTAACCATTACCCTAATCTACATGGCATGCGGGAGTTCAGTTTACAGTCCTTATCTCTATGGCTGTTCCAGATGAGAAAGGTGTGGACCAAGCAATGTCTTTGCATTGCTGTGCTCCACTCCACATGACTTTTTCAGCACCAGTGTCCCTGCAGCTGAAGCCTTTCTGACAGTCTGAACCCGAACCCTAAACCTAACCCTAACCCTAATCTAAAAGGCACCTTGGAGCTGAGATTACTGTCCGAGGCACCGTGGCTGCACCAGATGAAAAAGGTTTTGAAAGATTAATAGTGGTACACGGGAATGCTCTTCTTATATAGTTTTTAGCAGTCCCAGTGTCCCTGGAAATGTAGGCATTATAGATCTGCGAAGATTAACCCTCACCCTAGCCTAAATGGCATTTGGGGGCTTAGTTTAGAGTCCTAATCACCATGGCTGTCCCAGATGAGAAAGGTGTGGACCGAGCAATGTCCTTGCAGTGCCGTGATCCACTCCACATGCCTTTTTCAGCCCAAGTGTCCCTGGACCTGTAGCCTTTATGACAGTCTTAGCTCGAACCCTAACCCTAACCCTAACCCTAACCCTATTTTAAACGGCACCTTGGAGCTGAGTTTCCAGTCCCAAGCACCGTGGATGGTCCAGATGAAAAAGGTGTTGAAAGAGTAATGGCGATACAGTGGAATGCTCTCCTTAGATTGTTTTTAGCAGTCCCAGTGTCCCTGGAGATGTAGGCATTTTAGATCTCTGAACAATAACCCATTAAGTATAACCCATCAAGCATTCTACATGGCATGCTGGAGCTTAGTTTAGAGTCCTTATCCCCAGGGCTGTCCCAGATGAGAAAGCTGTGGACCAAGCAATGTCTTTGCACTGCCGTGCTCCACTCGACATGCCTTTTCCAGCACCTGTGTCCCTGGAGCAGTAGCCTTTATGACAGTCTGAACCCGAACACTAACCATAAAACTAACCCTAATCTAAATGGCACCTTGGAGATGAGTTGACAGTTCCAAGCACCATCGATGGTCCAGATGAAAAAAGTGTTGAAAGATTAATAGTGGTACACAGGAATGCTCCCCTTGTATTGTTTTGAGCAGTCCCAGTATCCCTGGAGATGTAGGCGTTATGGATATCTGAACAGTAACCATTACCCTAATCTACATGGCATGCGGGAGTTCAGTTTACAGTCCTTATCTCTATGGCTGTTCCAGATGAGAAAGGTGTGGACCAAGCAATGTCTTTGCACTGCTGTGCTCCACTCCACATGACTTTTTCTGCACCCAGTGTACCTGAAGCTGAAGCCTTTCTGACAGTCTGAACCCGAACCCTAAACCTAACCTAAGCCTAATCTAAAAGGCACCTTGGAGCTGAGATTACTGTCCGAGGCACCGTGGCTGGACCAGATGAAAAAAGTGTTGAAAGATTTAAAGTGGTACACGGGAATGCCTTCTGATTTAGTTTTTAGCAGTCCCAGTGTCCCTGGAAATGTAGGCATTATAGATCTACGAACAGTAACCCTCACCCAAGCCTAAATGGCATTTGGGGGCTTAGTTTAGAGTCCTAATCACCATGGCTGTCCCAGATGAGAAAGGTGTGGACCGAGCAATGTCCTTGCAGTGCTGTGATCCACTCCACATGCCTTTTTCAGCCCAAGTGTCCCTGGACCTGTAGCCTTTATGACAGTCTGAACCCGAACCCTAACCCTAACCCTAACCCTAACCCTATTTTAAACGGCACCTTGGAGCTGAGTTTCCAGTCCCAAGCACCGTGGATGGTCCAGATGAAAAAGGTGTTGAAAGACTAATGGCGATACACTGGAATGCTCTCCTTAGATTATTTTTAGCAGTCCCAGTGTCCCTGGAGATGTAGGCATTTTAGATCTCTGAACAATAACCCATTAAGTATAACCCATCAAGCATTCTACATGGCATGCTGGAGCTTAGTTTAGAGTCCTTATCACCAGGGCTGTCCCAGATGAGAAAGCTGTGGACCAAGCAAAGTATTTGCACTGCCGTGCTCCACTCGACATGCCTTTTCCAGCACCTGTGTCCCTGGAGCAGTAGCCTTTATGACAGTCTGAACCCGAACCCGAACCCTAACCCTAACCCTAACCGTAATTTAAACGGCACCTTGGAGCTGAGTTTCCAGTCCCAAGCACCGTGGATGGTCCAGATGAAAAAGGTGTTGAAAGACTAATGGCGATACACTGGAATGCTCTCCTTAGATTTTTTTTAGCAGTCCCAGTGTCCCTGGAGATGTAGGCATTTTAGATCTCTGAACAATAACCCATTAAGTATAACCCATCAAGCATTCTACATGGCATGCTGGAGCTTAGTTTAGAGTCGTTTTCACCAGGGCTGTCCCAGATGAGAAAGCTGTGGACCAAGCAATGTCTTTGCACTGCCGTGCTCCACTCGACATGCCTTTTCCAGCACCTGTGTCCCTGGAGCAGTAGCCTTTATGACAGTCTGAACCCGAACACTAACCATAAAACTAACCCTAATCTAAATGGCACCTTGGAGATCAGTTGACAGTTCCAAGCACCATCGATGGTCCAGATGAAAAAAGTGTTGAAAGATTAATAGTGGTACACAGGAATGCTCCCCTTGTATTGTTTTGAGCAGTCCCAGTATCCCTGGAGATGTAGGCGTTATGGATATCTGAACAGTAACCATTACCCTAATCTACATGGCATGCGGGAGTTCAGTTTACAGTCCTTATCTCTAGGGCTGTCCCAGATGAGAAAGGTGTGGACCAAGCAATGTCTTTGCACTGCTGTGCTCCACTCCACATGACTTTTTCAGCACCCAGTGTCCCTGCAGCTGAAGCCTTTCTGACAGTCTGAACCCGAACCCTAAACCTAACCCTAACCCTAATCTAAAAGGCACCTTGGAGCTGAGATTACTGTCCGAGGCACCATGGCTGGACCAGATGAAAAAGGTTTTGAAAGATTAATAGTGGTACACGGGAATGCTCTTCTTATATAGTTTTTAGCAGTCCCAGTGTCCCTGGAAATGTAGGCATTATAGATCTACGAACAGTAACCCTCACCCTAGCCTAAATGGCATTTGGGGGCTTAGTTTAGAGTCCTAATCACCATGGCTGTCCCAGATGAGAAAGGTGTGGACCGAGCAATGTCTTTGGAGGGCCGTGATCTACTCCACATGCCTTTTTAAGCCCAAGTGTCCCTGGACCTGTAGCCTTTATGACAGTCTGAACCCGAACCCTAACCTTAACCCTAACCCTAACCCTATTTTAAACGGCACCTTGGAGCTGAGTTTCCAGTCCCAAGCACCGTGGATGGTCCAGATGAAAAAGGTGTTGAAAGACTAATGGCGATACACTGGAATGCTCTCCTTAGATTGTTTTTAGCAGTCCCAGTGTCCCTGGAGATGTAGGCGTTATGGATATCTGAACAGTAACCATTACCCTAATCTACATGGCATGCGGGAGTTCCGTTTACAGTCCTTATCTCTATGGCTGTTCCAGATGAGAAAGGTGTGGACCAAGCAATGTCTTTGCACTGCTGTGCTCCACTCCACATGACTTTTTCAGCACCAGTGTCCCTGCAGCTGAAGCCTTTCTGACAGCCTGAACCCGAACCCTAAACCTAACCCTAACCCTAATCTAAAAGGCAGCTTGGAGCTGAGATTACTGTCCCAGGCACCGTGGCTGGACCAGATGAAAAAGGTGTTGAAAGATTAAAAGTGGTACACGGGAATGCTCTTCTTATATAGTTTTTAGCAGTCCCAGTGTCCCTGGAAATGTAGGCATTATAGATCTGCGAAGATTAACCCTCACCCTAGCCTAAATGGCATTTGGGGGCTTAGTTTAGAGTCCTAATCACCATGGCTGCCCCAGGTGAGAAAGGTGTGGAAGGAGCAATGTCTTTGCAGTGCCGTGATCCACTCCACATGCCTTTTTCAGCCCAAGTGTCCCTGGACCTGTAGCCTTTATGACAGTCTGAACTCGAACCCTAACCCTAACCCTAACCCTAACCCTATTTTAAACGCCACCTTGGAGCTGAGTTTCCAGTCCCAAGCACCGTGGATGGTCCAGATGAAAAAGGTGTTGAAAGACTAATGGCGATACACTGGAATGCTCTCCTTAGATTGTTTTTAGCAGTCCCAGTGTCCCTGGAGATGTAGGCATTTTAGATCTCTGAACAATAACCCATTAAGTATAACCCATCAAGCATTCTACATGGCATGCTGGAGCTTAGTTTAGAGTCCTTATCCCCAGGGCTGTCCCAGATGAGAAAGCTGTGGACCAAGCAATGTCTTTGCACTGCCGTGCTCCACTCGACATGCCTTTTCCAGCACCTGTGTCCCTGGAGCAGTAGCCTTTATGACAGTCTGAACCCGAACACTAACCATAAAACTAACCCTAATCTAAATGGCACCTTGGAGATGAGTTGACAGTTCCAAGCACCATGGATGGTCCAGATGAAAAAAGTGTTGAAAGATTAATAGTGGTACACAGGAATGCTCCCCTTGTATTGTTTTGAACAGTCCCAGTATCCCTGGAGATGTAGGCGTTATGGATATCTGAACAGTAACCATTACCCTAATCTACATGGCATGCGGGAGTTCAGTTTACAGTCCTTATCTCTATGGCTGTTCCAGATGAGAAAGGTGTGGACCAAGCAATGTCTTTGCACTGCTGTGCTCCACTCCACATGACTTTTTCAGCACCAGTGTCCCTGCAGCTGAAGCCTTTCTGACAGTCTGAACCCGAACCCTAAACCTAACCCTAACCCTAATCTAAAAGGCAGCTTGGAGCTGAGATTACTGTGTCAGGCACCGTGGCTGGACCAGATGAAAAAGGTGTTGAAAGATTAAAAGTGGTACACGGGAATGCCTTCTGATTTAGCTTTTTAGCAGTCCCAGTGTCCCTGGAAATGTAGGCATTATAGATCTGCGAAGATTAACCCTCACCCAAGACTAAATGGCATTTGGGGGCTTAGTTTAGAGTCCTAATCACCATGGCTGTCCCAGATGAGAAAGGTGTGGACCGAGCAATGTCTTTGCAGTGCCGTGATCTACTCCACATGCCTTTTTAAGCCCAAGTGTCCCTGGACCTGTAGCCTTTATGACAGTCTGAACCCGAACCCTAACCCTAACCCTAACCCTAACCCTATTTTAAACGGCACCTTGGAGCTGAGTTTCCAGTCCCAAGCACCGTGGATGGTCCAGATGAAAAAGGTGTTGAAAGACTAATGGCGATACACTGGAATGCTCTGCTTAGATTGTTTTTAGCAGTCCCAGTGTCCCTGGAGATGTAGGCATTTTTGATCTGTGAACAATAACCCATTAAGTATAACCCATCAAGCACTCTACATGGCATGCTGGAGCTTAGTTTAGAGTCCTTATCCCCAGGGCTGTCCCAGATGAGAAAGCTGTGGACCAAGCAAAGTATTTGCACTGCCGTGCTCCACTCGACATGCCTTTTCCAGCACCTGTGTCCCTGGAGCAGTAGCCTTTATGACAGTCTGAACCCGAACCCGAACCCTAACCCTAACCCTAACCGTAATTTAAACGGCAACTTGGAGCTGAGTTTCCAGTCCCAAGCACCGTGGATGGTCCAGATGAAAAAGGTGTTGAAAGACTAATGGCGATACACTGGAATGCTCTCCTTAGATTGTTTTTAGCAGTCCCAGTGTCCCTGGAGATGTAGGCATTTTAGATCTCTGAACAATAACCCATTAAGTATAACCCATCAAGCATTCTACATGGCATGCTGGAGCTTAGTTTAGAGTCCTTATCACCAGGGCTGTCCCAGATGAGAAAGCTGTGGACCAAGCAATGTCTTTGCACTGCCGTGCTCCACTCGACATGCCTTTTCCAGCACCTGTGTCCCTGGAGCAGTAGCCTTTATGACAGTCTGAACCCGAACACTAACCATAAAACTAACCCTAATCTAAATGGAACCTTGGAGATCAGTTGACAATTCCAAGCACCATGGATGGTCCAGATGAAAAAAGTGTTGAAAGATTAATAGTGGTACACAGGAATGCTCCCCTTGTATTGTTTTGAGCAGTCCCAGTATCCCTGGAGATGTAGGCGTTATGGATATCTGAACAGTAACCATTATCCTAATCTACATGGCATGCGGGAGTTCAGTTTACAGTCCTTATCTCTAGGGCTGTCCCAGATGAGAAAGGTGTGGACCAAGCAATGTCTTTGCACTGCTGTGCTCCACTCCACATGACTTTTTCAGCACCCAGTGTCCCTGCAGCTGAAGCCTTTCTGACAGTCTGAACCCGAACCCTAAACCTAACCCTAACCCTAATCTAAAAGGCACCTTGGAGCTGAGATTACTGTCCGAGGCACCGTGGCTGGACCAGATGAAAAAGGTGTTGAAAGATTAATAGTGGTACACGGGAATGCTCTTCTTATATAGTTTTTAGCAGTCCCAGTGTCCCTGGAAATGTAGGCATAGATCTACGAACAGTAACCCTCACCCTAGCCTAAATGGCATTTGGGGGCTTAGTTTAGAGTCCTAATCACCATGGCTGTCCCAGATGAGAAAGGTTCTGGACCGAGCAATGTCTTTGCAGTGCCGTTCTCCACTCGACATGCCTTTTTCAGCCCAAGTGTCCCTGGACCTGTAGCTTTTATGACAGTCTGAACCCGAACCCTAACCCTAACCCTAACCCTATTTTAAACGGCACCTTGGAGCTGATTTTCCAGTCCCAAGCACCGTGGATGGTCCAGATGAAAAAGGTGTTGAAAGACTAATGGCGATACACTGGAATGCTCTCCTTAGATTGTTTTTAGCAGTCCCAGTGTCCCTGGAGATGTAGGCATTTTAGATCTCTGAACAATAACCCGTTAAGTATAACCCATCAAGCATTCTACATGGCATGCTGGAGCTTAGTTTAGAGTCCTTATCCACAGGGCTGTCCCAGATGAGAAAGCTGTGGACCAAGCAACGTCTTTGCACTGCCGTGCTCCACTCGACATGCCTTTTCCAGCACCTGTGTCCCTGGAGCAGTAGCCTTTATGACAGTCTGAACCCGAACACTAACCATAAAACTAACCCTAATCTAAATGGCATCTTGGAGATGAGTTGACATTTCCAAGCACCATGGATGGTCCAGATGAAAAAAGTGTTGAAAGATTAATAGTGGTACACAGGAATGCTCCCCTTTTATTGTTTTGAGCAGTCCCAGTATCCCTGGAGATGTAGGCGTTATGGATATCTGAACAGTAACCATTACCCTAATCTACATGGCATGCGGGAGTTCAGTTTAGAGTCCTTATCTCCAGGGCTGTTCCAGATGAGAAAGTTGTGGACTAAGCAATGTCTTTGCACTGCTGTGCTCCACTCCACATGACTTTTTCAGCACCAGTGTCCCTGCAGCTGTAGCCTTTCTGACAGTCTGAACCCGAACCCTAAACCTAACCCTAACCCTAACCTAAAAGGCACCTTGGAGCTGAGATTACTGTCCCAGGCACCGTGGCTGGACCAGATGAAAAAGGTGTTGAAAGATTAATAGTGGTACACGGGAATGCTCTTGTTATTTAGTTTTTAGCAGTCCCAGTGTCCCTGGAAATGTAGGCTTTATAGATCTACGAACAGTAACCCTCACCCTAGCCTAAATGGCATTTGGGGGCTTAGTTTAGAGTCCTAATCACCATGGCTGTCCCAGATGAGAAAGGTGTGGACCGAGCAATGTCTTTGCAGTGCCGTGATCCACTCCACATGCCTTTTTCAGCCCAAGTGTCCCTGGACCTGTAGCCTTTATGACAGTCTGAACCCGAACCCGAACCCTAACCCTAACCCTAACCGTAATTTAAACGGCACCTTGGAGCTGAGTTTCCAGTCCCAAGCACCGTGGATGGTCCAGATGAAAAAGGTGTTGAAAGACTAATGGCGATACACTGGAATGCTCTCCTTAGATTTTTTTTAGCAGTCCCAGTGTCCCTGGAGATGTAGGCATTTTAGATCTCTGAACAACAACCCATTAAGTATAACCCATCAAGCATTCTACATGGCATGCTGGAGCTTAGTTTAGAGTCGTTTTCACCAGGGCTGTCCCAGATGAGAAAGCTGTGGACCAAGCAATGTCTTTGCACTGCCGTGCTCCACTCGACATGCCTTTTCCAGCACCTGTGTCCCTGGAGCAGTAGCCTTTATGACAGTCTGAACCCGAACACTAACCATAAAACTAACCCTAATCTAAATGGCACCTTGGAGATGAGTTGACAGTTCCAAGCACCATCGATGGTCCAGATGAAAAAAGTGTTGAAAGATTAATAGTGGTACACAGGAATGCTCCCCTTGTATTGTTTTGAGCAGTCCCAGTATCCCTGGAGATGTAGGCGTTATGGATATCTGAACAGTAACCATTACCCTAATCTACATGGCATGCGGGAGTTCAGTTTACAGTCCTTATCTCTATGGCTGTTCCAGATGAGAAAGGTGTGGACCAAGCAATGTCTTTGCACTGCTGTGCTCCACTCCACATGACTTTTTCAGCACCTAGTGTCCCTGCAGCTGAAGCCTTTCTGGCAGTCTGAACCCGAACCCTAAACCCAACCCTAAGCCTAATCTAAAAGGCACCTTGGAGCTGAGATTACTGTCCGAGGCACCGTGGCTGGACCAGACGAAAAAGGTGTTGAAAGATTAATAGTGGTACACGGGAATGCTCTTGTTATTTAGTTTTTAGCAGTCCCAGTGTCCCTGGAAATGTAGGCATAGATCTACGAAGAGTAACCCTCACCCTAGCCTAAATGGCATTTGGGGGCTTAGTTTAGAGTCCTAATCACCATGGCTGTCCCAAATGAGAAAGGTGTGGACCGAGCAATGTCCTTGCAGTGCTGTGATATACTCCACATGCCTTTTTCAGCCCAAGTGTCCCTGGACCTGTAGCCTTTATGACAGTCTGAACCCGAACCCTAACCCTAACCCTACCCCTAACCCTAACCCTAACCCTAACCCTAACCCTATTTTAAACGGCACCTTGGAGCTGAGTTTCCAGTCCCAAGCACCGTGGATGGTCCAGATGAAGAAGGTGTTGAAAGACTAATGGCGATACACTGGAATGCTCTCCTTAGATTGTTTTTAGCAGTCCCAGTGTCCCTGGAGATGTAGGCATTTTAGATCTCTGAACAATAACCCATTAAGTATAACCCATCAAGCATTCTACATGGCATGCTGGAGCTTAGTTTAGAGTCCTTATCACCAGGGCTGTCCCAGATGAGAAAGCTGTGGACCAAGCAAAGTCTTTGCACTTCCGTGCTCCACTCGACATGCCTTTTCCAGCACCTGTGTCCCTGGAGCAGTAGCCTTTATGACAGTCTGAACCCGAACACTAACCATAAAACTAACCCTAATCTAAATGGCACCTTGGAGCTGAGTTGACAGTTCCAAGCACCATCGATGGTCCAGATGAAAAAAGTGTTGCAAGATTAATAGTGGTACACAGGAATGCTCTCCTTGTATTGTTTTGAGCAGTCCCAGTATCCCTGGAGATGTAGGCGTTATGGATATCTGAACAGTAACCGTTACCCTAATCTACATGGCATATGGGAGTTCAGTTTACAGTCCTTATCTCCAGGGCTGTCCCAGATGAGAAAGGTGTGGACCAAGAAATGTCTTTGCACTGCCGTACTCCACTCCACATGACTTTTTCAGCACCAGTGTCCCTGCAGCTGAAGCCTTTCTGACAGTCTGAACCCGAACCCTAAACCTAACCCTAACCCTAACCTAAAAGGCACCTTGGAGCTGAGATTACTGTCCCAGGCACCGTGGCTGGACCAGATGAAAAAGGTGTTGAAAGATTAATAGTGGTACACGGGAATGCTCTTGTTATTTAGTTTTTAGCAGTCCCAGTGTCCCTGGAAATGTAGGCTTTATAGATCTACGAACAGTAACCCTCACCCTAGCCTAAATGGCATTTGGGGGCTTAGTTTAGAGTCCTAATCACCATGGCTGTCCCAGATGAGAAAGGTGTGGACCGAGCAATGTCTTTGCAGTGCCGTGATCCACTCCACATGCCTTTTTCAGCCCAAGTGTCCCTGGACCTGTAGCCTTTATGACAGTCTGAACCCGAACCCTAACCCTAACCCTAACCCTAACCCTATTTTAAACGGCACCTTGGAGCTGAGTTTCCAGTCCCAAGCACCGTGGATGGTCCAGATGAAAAAGGTGTTGAAAGACTAATGGCGATACACTGGAATGCTCTCCATAGATTGTTTTTAGCAGTCATAGTGTCCCTGGAGATGTAGGCATTTTAGATCTCTGAACAATAACCCATTAAGTATAACCCATCAAGCATTCTACATGGCATGCTGGAGCTTAGTTTAGAGTCCTTATCACCAGGGCTGTCCCAGATGAGAAAGCTGTGAACTAAGCAATGTCTTTGCACTGCCGTGCTCCACTCGACATGCCTTTTCCAGCACCTGTGTCCCTGGAGCAGTAGCCTCTATGACAGTCTGAACCCGAACACTAACCATAAAACTAACCCTAATCTAAATGGCACCTTGGAGATGAGTTGACAGTTCCAAGCACCATAGACGGTCCAGATGAAAAAAGTGTTGAAAGATTAATAGTGTCACACAGGAATGCTCCCCTTGTATTGTTTTGAGCAGTCCCAGTATCCCTGGAGATGTAGGCGTTATGGATATCTGAACAGTAACCATTACCCTAATCTACATGGCAAGCGGGTGATCAGTTTACAGTCCTTATCTCTAGGGCTGTCCCAGATGAGAAAGGTGTGGACCAAGCAATGTCTTTGCACTGCTGTGCTCCACTCCACATGACATTTTCAGCACCAGTGTCCCCGCAGCTGTAGCCTTTCTGACAGTCTGAACCCGAACCCTAAACCTAACCCTAACCCTAATCTAAAAGGCACCTTGTAGCTGAGCTTGCTATCCGAGGCACCGTGGCTGGACCAGATGAAAAAGGTGTTGAAAGATTAATAGTGGTACACGGGAATGCTCTTGTTATTTAGTTTTTAGCAGTCCCAGTGTCCCTGGAAATGTAGGCATTATAGATCTACGAACAGTAACCCTCACCCAAGCCTAATGGCATTTGGGGGCTTATTTTAGAGTCCTAATCACCATGGCTGCCCCAGATGAGAATGGCGTGGACCGAGCAATGTCTTTGCAGTGCCGTGATCCACTCCACATGCCTTTTTCAGCCCAAGTGTCCCTGGACCTGTAGCCTTTATGACAGTCTGAACTCGAACCCTAAACCTAACCCTAACCCTAACCATATTTTAAACGCCACCTTGGAGCTGAGTTTCCAGTCCCAAGCACCGTGGATGGTCCAGATGAAAAAGGTGTTGAAAGACTAATGGCGATACCCTGGAATGTTCTCCTTAGATTGCTTTTAGCAGTCCCAGTGTCCCTGGAAATGTAGGCATTATAGATCTACGAACAGTAACCCTCACCCTAGCCTAAATGGCATTTGGGGGCTTAGTTGAGAGTCCTAATCACCATGGCTGTCCCAGATGAGAAAGGTTCTGGACCAAGCAATGTCTTTGCAGTGCCGTGATCCGCTCCACATGCCTTTTTCAGCCCAAGTGTCCCTGGACCTGTAGCCTTTATGACAGTCTGAACCCGAACCCGAACCCTAACCCTAACCCTATTTTAAACGGCACCTTGGAGCTGAGTTTCCAGTCCCAAGCACCGTGGATGGTCCAGATGAAAAAGGTGTTGAAAGACTAATGGCGATACCCTGGAATGTTCTCCTTAGATTGCTTTTAGCAGTCCCAGTGTCCCTGGAGATGTAGGCATTTTAAATCTCTGAACAATAACCCATTAAGTATAACCCATCAAGCACTCTACATGGCATGCTGGAGCTTAGTTTAGAGTCCTTATCACCAGGGCTGTCCCAGATGAGAAAGCTGTGGACCAAGCAATGTCTTTGCACTGCCGTGCTCCACTCGACATGCCTTTTCCAGCACCCGTGTCCCTGGAGCAGTAGCCTTTATGACAGTCTGAACCCGAACACTAACCATAAAACTAACCCTAATCTAAATGGCACCTTGGAGATGAGTTGACAGTTTCAAGCACCATGGATGGTCCAGATGAAAAAAGTGTTGAAAGATTAATAGTGGTACACAGGAATGCTCCCCTTGTATTGTTTTGAGCAGTCCCAGTATCCCTGGAGATGTAGGCGTTATGGATATCTGAACAGTAACCGTTACCCTAATCTACATGGCATATGGGAGTTCAGTTTACAGTCCTTATCTCCAGGGCTGTCCCAGATGAGAAAGGTGTGGACCAAGAAATGTCTTTGCACTGCCGTACTCCACTCCACATGACTTTTTCAGCACCAGTGTCCCTGCAGCTGAAGCCTTTCTGACAGTCTGAACCCGAACCCTAAACCTAACCCTAACCCTAACCTAAAAGGCACCTTGGAGCTGAGATTACTGTCCCAGGCACCGTGGCTGGACCAGATGAAAAAGGTGTTGAAAGATTAATAGTGGTACACGGGAATGCTCTTGTTATTTAGTTTTTAGCAGTCCCAGTGTCCCTGGAAATGTAGGCTTTATAGATCTACGAACAGTAACCCTCACCCTAGCCTAAATGGCATTTGGGGGCTTAGTTTAGAGTCCTAATCACCATGGCTGTCCCAGATGAGAAAGGTGTGGACCGAGCAATGTCTTTGCAGTGCCGTGATCCACTCCACATGCCTTTTTCAGCCCAAGTGTCCCTGGACCTGTAGCCTTTATGACAGTCTGAACCCGAACCCTAACCCTAACCCTAACCCTAACCCTATTTTAAACGGCACCTTGGAGCTGAGTTTCCAGTCCCAAGCACCGTGGATGGTCCAGATGAAAAAGGTGTTGAAAGACTAATGGTGATACACTGGAATGCTCTCCATAGATTGTTTTTAGCAGTCATAGTGTCCCTGGAGATGTAGGCATTTTAGATCTCTGAACAATAACCCATTAAGTATAACCCATCAAGCATTCTACATGGCATGCTGGAGCTTAGTTTAGAGTCCTTATCCCCAGGGCTGTCCCAGATGAGAAAGCTGTGAACCAAGCAATGTCTTTGCACTGCCGTGCTCCACTCGACATGCCTTTTCCAGCACCTGTGTCCCTGGAGCAGTAGCCTCTATGACAGTCTGAACCCGAACACTAACCATAAAACTAACCCTAATCTAAATGGCACCTTGGAGATCAGTTGACAGTTCCAAGCACCATAGACGGTCCAGATGAAAAAAGTGTTGAAAGATTAATAGTGGCACACAGGAATGCTCCCCTTGTATTGTTTTGAGCAGTCCCAGTATCCCTGGAGATGTAGGCGTTATGGATATCTGAACAGTAACCATTACCCTAATCTACATGGCAAGCGGGAGATCAGTTTACAGTCCTTATCTCTAGGGCTGTCCCAGATGAGAAAGGTGTGGACCAAGCAATGTCTTTGCACTGCTGTGCTCCACTCCACATGACATTTTCAGCACCAGTGTCCCCGCAGCTGAAGCCTTTCTGACAGTCTGAACCCGAACCCTAAACCTAACCCTAACCCTAATCTAAAAGGCACCTTGTAGCTGAGCTTGCTCTCCGAGGCACCGTGGCTGGACCAGATGAAAAAGGTGTTGAAAGATTAATAGTGGTACACGGGAATGCTCTTGTTATTTAGTTTTTAGCAGTCCCAGTGTCCCTGGAAATGTAGGCATTATAGATCTACGAACAGTAACCCTCACGCTAGCCTAAATGGCATTTGGGGGCTTAGTTTAGAGTCCTAATCACCATGGCTGTCCCAGATGAGAAAGTTGTGGACCGAGCAATGTCTTTGCCGTGCCGTTCTCCACTCCATATGCCTTTTTCTGCCCAAGTGTCCCTGGACCTGTAGCCTTTATGACAGTCTGAACCCGAACCCTAACCCTAACGCTAACCCTAACCCTATTTTAAACGGCACCTTGGAGCTGAGTTTCCAGTCCCAAGCACCGTGGATGGTCCAGATGAAAAAGGTGTTGAAAGACTAATGGCGATACCCTGGAATGTTCTCCTTAGATTGCTTTTAGCAGTCCCAGTGTCCCTGGAAATGTAGGCATTATAGATCTACGAACAGTAACCCTCACCCTAGCCTAAATGGCATTTGGGGGCTTAGTTGAGAGTCCTAATCACCATGGCTGTCCCAGATGAGAAAGGTTCTGGACCAAGCAATGTCTTTGCAGTGCCGTGATCCGCTCCACATGCCTTTTTCAGCCCAAGTGTCCCTGGACCTGTAGCCTTTATGACAGTCTGAACCCGAACCCGAACCCTAACCCTAACCCTATTTTAAACGGCACCTTGGAGCTGAGTTTCCAGTCCCAAGCACCGTGGATGGTCCAGATGAAAAAGGTGTTGAAAGACTAATGGCGATACCCTGGAATGTTCTCCTTAGATTGCTTTTAGCAGTCCCAGTGTCCCTGGAGATATAGGCATTTTAGATCTCTGAACAATAACCCATTAAGTATAACCCATCAAGCACTCTACATGGCATGCTGGAGCTTAGTTTAGAGTCCTTATCACCAGGGCTGTCCCAGATGAGAAAGCTGTGGACCAAGCAATGTCTTTGCACTGCCGTGCTCCACTCGACATGCCTTTTCCAGCACCCGTGTCCCTGGAGCAGTAGCCTTTATGACAGTCTGAACCCGAACACTAACCATAAAACTAACCCTAATCTAAATGGCACCTTGGAGATGAGTTGACAGTTTCAAGCACCATGGATGGTCCAGATGAAAAAAGTGTTGAAAGATTAATAGTGGTACACAGGAATGCTCCCCTTGTATGGTTTTGAGCAGTCCCAGTATCCCTGGAGATGTAGGCATTATGGATATCTGAACAGTAACCATTACCCTAATCTACATGGCATGCGGGAGTTCAGTTTACAGTCCTTATCTCTATGGCTGTCCCAGATGAGAAAGGTGTGGACCAAGCAATGTCTTTGCAGTGCTGTGCTCCACTCCACATGGCTTTTTCAGCACCAGTGTCCCTGCAGCTGTAGCCTTTCTGACAGTCTGAACCCGAACCCTAAACCTAACCCTAACCCTAATCTAAAAGGCACCTTGGAGCTGAGATTACTGTCCGAGGCACCGTGGCTGGACCAGATGAAAAAGGTGTTGAAAGATTAAAAGTGGTACACGGGAATGCCTTCTGATTTAGTTTTTAGCGGTCCCAGTGTCCCTGGAAATGTAGGCATTATAGATCTACGAAGAGTAACCCTCACCCTAGCCTAAATGGCATTTGGGGGCTTAGTTTAGAGTCCTAATCACCATGGCTGTCCCAGATGAGAAAGGTGTGGACCGAGCAATGTCTTTGGAGGGCCGTGATCCGCTCTACATGCCTTTTTCAGCCCAAGTGTCCCTGGACCTGTAGCCTTTATGACAGTCTGAACCCGAACCCTAAACCTAACCCTAACACTAACCCTACTTTAAACGGCACCTTGGAGCTGAGTTTCCAGTCCCAAGCACCGTGGATGGTCCAGATGAAAAAGGTGTTGAAAGACTAATGGCGATACACTGGAATGCTCTCCATAGATTGTTTTTAGCAGTCATAGTGTCCCTGGAGATGTAGGCATTTTAGATCTCTGAACAATAACCCATTAAGTATAACCCATCAAGCACTTTACATGGCATGCTGGAGCTTAGTTTAGAGTCCTTATCACCAGGGCTGTCCCAGATGAGAAAGCTGTGAACCAAGCAATGTCTTTGCACTGCCGTGATCCGCTCGACATGCCTTTTCCAGCACCTGTGTCCCTGGAGCAGTAGCCTTTATGACAGTCTGAACCCGAACACTAACCATAAAACTAACCCTAATCTAAATGGCACCTTGGAGATGAGTTGACAGTTCCAAGCACCATAGATGGTCCAGATGAAAAAAGTGTTGAAAGATTAATAGTGGCACACAGAAATGCTCCCCTTGTATTGTTTTGAGCAGTCCCAGTATCCCTGGAGATGTAGGCGTTATGGATATCTGAACAGTAACCATTACCCTAATCTACATCTCAAGCGGGAGTTCAGTTTACAGTCCTTATCTCTAGGGCTGTCCCAGATGAGAAAGGTGTGGACCAAGCAATGTCTTTGCACTGCTGTGCTCCACTCCACATGACATTTTCAGCACCAGTGTCCCCGCAGCTGAAGCCTTTCTGACAGTCTGAACCCGAACCCTAAACCTAACCCTAACCCTAATCTAAAAGGCACCTTGGAGCTGAGATTACTGTCCGAGGCACCGTGGCTGGACCAGATGAAAAAGGTGTTGAAAGATTAATAGTGGTACACGGGAATGCTCTTGTTATTTAGTTTTTAGCAGTCCCAGTGTCCCTGGAAATGTAGGCATTATAGATCTACGAACAGTAACCCTCACCCAAGCCTAAATGGCATTTGGGGGCTTAGTTTAGAGTCCTAATCACCATGGCTGCCCCAGATGAGAATGGCGTGGACCGAGCAATGTCTTTGCAGTGCCGTGATCCACTCCACATGCCTTTTTCAGCCCAAGTGTCCCTGGACCTGTAGCCTTTATGACAGTCTGAACCCGAACCCTAAACCTAACCCTAACCCTAACCCTATTTTAAACGCCACCTTGGAGCTGAGTTTCCAGTCCCAAGCACCGTGGATGGTCCAGATGAAAAAGGTGTTGAAAGACTAATGGCGATACCCTGGAATGTTCTCCTTAGATTGCTTTTAGCAGTCCCAGTGTCCCTGGAAATGTAGGCATTATAGATCTACGAAGAGTAACCCTCACCCTAGCCTAAATGGCATTAGGGGGCTTAGTTGAGAGTCCTAATCACCATGGCTGTCCCAGATGAGAAAGGTTCTGGACCGAGCAATGTATTTGCAGTGCAGTGATCCGCTCCACATGCCTTTTTCAGCCCAAGTGTCCCTGGACCTGTAGCCTTTATGTCAGTCTGAACCCTAACCCTAACCCTAACCCTAACCCTGTTTTAAACGGCAGCTTGGAGCTGAGTTTCCAGTCCCAAGCACCGTGGATGGTCCAGATGAAAAAGGTGTTGAAAGACTAATAGCGATACACTGGAATGCTCTCCTTAGATTGTTTTTAGCAGTCCCAGTGTCCCAGGAGACGTAGGCATTTTTGATCTCTGAACAATAACCCATTAAGTATAACCCATCAAGCATTCTACATGGCATGCTGGAGCTTAGTTTAGAGTCCTTATCACCAGGGCTGTCCCAGATGAGAAAGCTGTGGACCAAGCAATGTCTTTGCACTGCCGTGCTCCACTCGACATGCCTTTTCCAGCACCTGTGTCCCTGGAGCAGTAGCCTTTATGACAGTCTGAACCCGAACACTAACCATAAAACTAACCCTAATCTAAATGGCACCTTGGAGATGAGTTGACAGTTCCAAGCACCATCGATGGTCCAGATGAAAAAAGTGTTGAAAGATTAATAGTGGTACACAGGAATGCTCCCCTTGTATTGTTTTGAGCAGTCCCAGTATCCCTGGATATGTAGGCGTTATGGATATCTGAACAGTAACCATTACCCTAATCTACATGGCAAGCGGGAGTTCAGTTTACAGTCCTTATCTCCAGGGCTGTCCCAGATGAGAAAGGTATGGACCAAGCAATATCTTTGCACTGCCGTGCTCCACTCCACATGACTTTTTCAGCACCAGTGTCCCTGCAGCTGTAGCCTTTCTGACAGTCTGAACCCGAACCCTAAACCTAACCCTAAGCCTAATCTAAAAGGCATCTTGGAGCTGAGATTACTGTCCCAGGCACCGTGGCTGGACCAGATGAAAAAGGTGTTGAAAGATTAATAGTGGTACACGGGAATGCTCTTCTTATATAGTTTTTAGCAGTCCCAGTGTCCCTGGAAATGTAGGCATTATAGATCTACGAACAGTAACCCTCACCCTAGCCTAAATGGCATTTGGGGGCTTAGTTTAGAGTCCTAATCACCATGGCTGTCCCAGATGAGAAAGTTGTGGACCGAGCAATGTCTTTGCCGTGCCGTTCTCCACTCCACATGCCTTTTTCTGCCCAAGTGTCCCTGGACCTGTAGCCTTTATGACAGTCTGAACCCGAACCCTAACCCTAACGCTAACCCTAACCCTATTTTAAACGGCACCTTGGAGCTGAGTTTCCAGTCCCAAGCACCGTGGATGGTCCAGATGATAAAGGTGTTGAAAGACTAATGGCGATACCCTGGAATGTTCTCCTTCGATTGCTTTTAGCAGTCCCAGTGTCCCTGGAAATGTAGGCATTATAGATCTACGAACAGTAACCCTCACCCTAGCATAAATGGCATTAGGGGGCTTAGTTGAGAGTCCTAATCACCATGGCTGTCCCAGATGAGAAAGGTTCTGGACCGAGCAATGTATTTGCAGTGCCGTGATCCGCTCCACATGCCTTTTTCAGCCCAAGTGTCCCTGGACCTGTAGCCTTTATGACAGTCTGAACCCGAACCCTAACCCTAACCCTAACCCTAACCCTAACCCTATTTTAAACGGCACCTTGGAGCTGAGTTTCCAGTCCCAAGCACCGTGGATGGTCCAGATGAAAAAGGTGTTGAAAGACTAATGGCGATACACTGGAATGCTCTCCATAGATTGTTTTTAGCAGTCATAGTGTCCCTGGAGATGTAGGCATTTTAGATCTCTGAACAATAACCCATTAAGTATAACCCATCAAGCATTCTACATGGCATGCTGGAGCTTAGTTTAGAGTCCTTATCACCAGGGCTGTCCCAGATGAGAAAGCTGTGGACCAAGCAATGTCTTTGCACTGCCGTGCTCCACTCGACATGCCTTTTCCAGCACCTGTGTCCCTGGAGCAGTAGCCTTTATGACAGTCTGAACCCGAACACTAACCATAAAACTAACCCTAATCTAAATGGCACCTTGGAGATGAGTTGACAGTTCCAAGCACCATCGATGGTCCAGATGAAAAAAGTGTTGAAAGATTAATAGTGGTACACAGGAATGCTCCCCTTGTATTGTTTTGAGCAGTCCCAGTATCCCTGGATATGTAGGCGTTATGGATATCTGAACAGTAACCATTACCCTAATCTACATGGCAAGCGGGAGTTCAGTTTACAGTCCTTATCTCCAGGGCTGTCCCAGATGAGAAAGGTATGGACCAAGCAATATCTTTGCACTGCCGTGCTCCACTCCACATGCCTTTTTCAGCACCAGTGTCCCTGCAGCTGTAGCCTTTCTGACAGTCTGAACCCGAACCCTAAACCTAACCCTAAGCCTAATCTAAAAGGCATCTTGGAGCTGAGATTACTGTCCCAGGCACCGTGGCTGGACCAGATGAAAAAGGTGTTGAAAGATTAATAGTGGTACACGGGAATGCTCTTCTTATATAGTTTTTAGCAGTCCCAGTGTCCCTGGAAATGTAGGCATTATAGATCTACGAACAGTAACCCTCACCCTAGCCTAAATGGCATTTGGGGGCTTAGTTTAGAGTCCTAATCACCATGGCTGTCCCAGATGAGAAAGTTGTGGACCGAGCAATGTCTTTGCCGTGCCGTTCTCCACTCCACATGCCTTTTTCTGCCCAAGTGTCCCTGGACCTGTAGCCTTTATGACAGTCTGAACCCGAACCCTAACCCTAACGCTAACCCTAACCCTATTTTAAACGGCACCTTGGAGCTGAGTTTCCAGTCCCAAGCACCGTGGATGGTCCAGATGATAAAGGTGTTGAAAGACTAATGGCGATACCCTGGAATGTTCTCCTTCGATTGCTTTTAGCAGTCCCAGTGTCCCTGGAAATGTAGGCATTATAGATCTACGAACAGTAACCCTCACCCTAGCATAAATGGCATTAGGGGGCTTAGTTGAGAGTCCTAATCACCATGGCTGTCCCAGATGAGAAAGGTTCTGGACCGAGCAATGTATTTGCAGTGCCGTGATCCGCTCCACATGCCTTTTTCAGCCCAAGTGTCCCTGGACCTGTAGCCTTTATGACAGTCTGAACCCGAACCCTAACCCTAACCCTAACCCTAACCCTAACCCTATTTTAAACGGCACCTTGGAGCTGAGTTTCCAGTCCCAAGCACCGTGGATGGTCCAGATGAAAAAGGTGTTGAAAGACTAATGGCGATACACTGGAATGCTCTCCATAGATTGTTTTTAGCAGTCATAGTGTCCCTGGAGATGTAGGCATTTTAGATCTCTGAACAATAACCCATTAAGTATAACCCATCAAGCATTCTACATGGCATGCTGGAGCTTAGTTTAGAGTCCTTATCACCAGGGCTGTCCCAGATGAGAAAGCTGTGAACCAAGCAATGTATTTGCACTGCCGTGCTCCACTCGACATGCCTTTTCCAGCACCCGTGTCCCTGGGGCTGCAGCCTTTATGACAGTCTGATCCCGAACACTAACCATAAAACTAACCCTAATCTAAATGGCACCTTCGAGATGAGTTGACAGTTCCAAGCACCATAGATGGTCCAGATCAAAAAAGTGTTGAAAGATTAATAGTGGCACACAGGAATGCTCCCCTTGTATTGTTTTGAGCAGTCCCAGTATCCCTGGAGATGTAGGCGTTATGGATATCTGAAGAGTAACCATTACCCTAATCTACATGGCAAGCGGGAGTTCAGTTTACAGTCCTTATCTCTAGGGCTGTCCCAGATGAGAATGGTGTGGACCAAGCAATATCTTTGCACTGCCGTGCTCCACTCCACATGACTTTCTAAGCACCAGTGTCCCTGCAGCTGAAGCCTTTCTGACAGTCTGAACCCGAACCCTAAACCTAACCCTAAGCCTAATCTAAAAGGCACCTTGGAGCTGAGATTACTGTCCCAGGCACCGTGGCTGGACCAGATGAAAAAGGTGTTGAAAGATTAATAGTGGTACACGGGAATGCCTTCTGATTTAGTTTTTAGCAGTCCCAGTGTCCCTGGAAATGTAGGCATTATAGATCTACGAACAGTAACCCTCACCCTAGCCTAAATGGCATTTGGGGGCTTAGTTTAGAGTCCTAATCACCATGGCTGTCCCAGATGAGAAAGGTGTGGACCGAGCAATGTCTTTGGAGGGCCGTGATCCGCTCTACATGCCTTTTTCAGCCCAAGTGTCCCTGGACCTGTAGCCTTTATGACAGTCTGAACCCGAACCCTAACCCTAACCCTAACCCTAACCCTAACCCTATTTTAAACGGCACCTTGGAGCTGAGTTTCCAGTCCCAAGCACCGTGGATGGTCCAGATGAAAAAGGTGTTGAAAAACTAATGGCGATACACTGGAATGCTCTCCATAGATTGTTTTTAGCAGTCATAGTGTCCCTGGAGATGTAGGCATTTTAGATCTCTGAACAATAACCCATTAAGTATAACCCATCAAGCATTCTACATGGCATGCTGGAGCTTAGTTTAGAGTCCTTATCACCAGGGCTGTCCCAGATGAGAAAGCTGTGAACCAAGCAATGTCTTTGCACTGCCGTGCTCCACTCGACATGCCTTTTCCAGCACCCGTGTCCCTGGAGCTGCAGCCTTTATGACAGTCTGATCCCGAACACTAACCATAAAACTAACCCTAATCTAAATGGCACCTTGGAGATGAGTTGACAGTTCCAAGCACCATAGATGGTCCAGATCAA
The DNA here is from genome assembly GCF_037157495.1 of Lathamus discolor. Taxonomy (NCBI): domain Eukaryota; kingdom Metazoa; phylum Chordata; class Aves; order Psittaciformes; family Psittacidae; genus Lathamus; species Lathamus discolor. Next base: position 44,895,829 of record NC_088884.1, on the reverse strand, counting down.
AAAAGTGTTGAAAGATTAATAGTGGCACACAGGAATGCTCCCCTTGTATTGTTTTGAGCAGTCCCAGTATCCCTGGAGATGTAGGCGTTATGGATATCTGAACAGTAACCATTACCCTAATCTACATGGCAAGCGGGAGTTCAGTTTACAGTCCTTATCTCTAGGGCTGTCCCAGATGAGAATGGTGTGGACCAAGCAATATCTTTGCACTGCCGTGCTCCACTCCACATGACTTTCTAAGCACCAGTGTCCCTGCAGCTGAAGCCTTTCTGACAGTCTGAACCCGAACCCTAAACCTAACCCTAAGCCTAATCTAAAAGGCATCTTGGAGCTGAGATTACTGTCCCAGGCACCGTGGCTGGACCAGATGAAAAAGGTGTTGAAAGATTAATAGTGGTACACGGGAATGCTCTTCTTATATAGTTTTTAGCAGTCCCACTGTCCCTGGAAATGTAGGCATTATAGATCTACGAACAGTAACCCTCACCCTAGCCTAAATGGCATTTGGGGGCTTAGTTTAGAGTCCTAATCACCATGGCTGTCCCAGATGAGAAAGGTGTGGACCGAGCAATGTCTTTGCCGTGCCGTTCTCCACTCCACATGCCTTTTTCTGCCCAAGTGTCCCTGGACCTGTAGCCTTTATGACAGTCTGAACCCGAACCCTAACCCTAACCCTAACCCTAACCCTATTTTAAACGGCACCTTGGAGCTGAGTTTCCAGTCCCAAGCACCGTGGATGGTCCAGATGGAAAAGGTGTAGAAAGACTAATGGCGATACACTGGAATGTTCTCCTTAGATTGTTTTTAGCAGTCCCAGTGTCCCTGGAGATGTAGGCATTTTAGATCTCTGAACAATAACCCATTAAGTATAACCCATCAAGCATTCTACATGGCATGCTGGAGCTTAGTTTAGAGTCCTTATCACCAGGGCTGTCCCAGATGAGAAAGCTGTGGACCAAGCAATGTCTTTGCACTGCCGTGCTCCACTCGACATGCCTTTTCCAGCACCTGTGTCCCTGGAGCAGTAGCCTTTATGACAGTCTGAACCCGAACACTATCCATAAAACTAACCCTAATCTAAATGGCACCTTGGAGATGAGTTGACAGTTCCAAGCACCATGGATGGTCCAGATGAAAAAAGTGTTGAAAGATTAATAGTGGTACACAGGAATGCTCCCCTTACATTGTTTTGAGCAGTCCCAGTATCCCTGGAGATGTAGGCGTTATGGATATCTGAACAGTAACCATTACCCTAATCTACATGGCAAGCGGGAGTTCAGTTTACAGTCCTTATCTCTAGGGCTGTCCCAGATGAGAAAGGTATGGAGCAAGCAATATCTTTGCACTGCTGTGCTCCACTCCACATGGCTTTTTCAGCACCAGTGTCCCTGCAGCTGAAGCCTTTCTGACAGTCTGAACCCGAACCCTAAACCTAACCCTAAGCCTAATCTAAAAGGCACCTTGGAGCTGAGATTACTGTCCCAGGCACCGTGGCTGGACCAGATGAAAAAGGTGTTGAAAGATTAATAGTGGTACACGGGAATGCCTTCTGATTTAGTTTTTAGCAGTCCCAGTGTCCCTGGAAATGTAGGCATTATAGATCTACGAACAGTAACCCTCACCCTAGCCTAAATGGCATTTGGGGGCTTAGTTTAGAGTCCTAATCACCATGATTGTCCCAGATGATAAAGGTCTGGACCGAGCAATGTCTTTGCAGTGCCGTGATCCACTCCACATGCCTTTTTCAGCCCAAGTGTCCCTGGACCTGTAGCCTTTATGACAGTCTGAACCCGAACCCTAACCCTAACCCTGACCCTAACCCTAATTTAAACGGCACCTTGGAGCTGAGTTACCAGTCCCAAACACCGTGGATGGTCCAGATGAAAAAGGTGTTGAAAGACTAATGGCGATACACTGGAATGCTCTGCTTAGATTGCTTTTAGCAGTCCCAGTGTCCCTGGAGATGTAGGCATTTTAGATCTCTGAACAATAACCCATTAAGTATAACCCATCAAGCATTCTACATGGCATGCTGGAGCTTAGTTTAGAGTCCTTATCACCAGGGCTGTCCCAGATGAGAAAGCTGTGGACCAAGCAATGTCTTTGCACTGCCGTGCTGCACTCGACATGCCTTTTCCAGCACCTGTGTCCCTGGAGCTGTAGCCTTTATGACAGTCTGAACCCGAACACTAACCATAAAACTAACCCTAATCTAAATGGCACCTTGGAGATGAGTTGACAGTTCCAAGCACCATCGACGGTCCAGATGAAAAAAGTGTTGAAAGAATAATAGTGGTACACAGGAATGCTCCCCTTATATTGTTTTGAGCAGTCCCAGTATCCCTGGAGATGTAGGCGTTATGGATATCTGAACAGTAACCATTACCCTAATCTACATGGCATGTGGGAGTTCAGTTTACAGTCCTTATCTCTAGGGCTGTCCCAGATGAGAAAGGTGTGGACCAAGCAATGTCTTTACACTGCTGTGCTCCTCTCCACATGACATTTTCAGCACCAGTGTCCCCGCAGCTCTTGCCTTTCTGACAGTCTGAACCCGAACCCTAAACCTAACCCTAAGCCTAATCTAAAAGGCACATTGTAGCTGAGGTTGCTGTCCGAGGCACCGTGGCTGGACCAGATGAAAAAGGTGTTGAAAGATTAATAGTGGTACACGGGAATGCTCTTGTTATTTAGTTTTTAGCAGTCCCAGTGTCCCTGGAAATGTAGGCATTATAGATCTACGAACAGTAACCCTCACCCAAGCCTAAATGGCATTTGGGGGCTCAGTTTAGAGTCCTAATCACCATGGCTGTCCCAGATGAGAAAGGTGTGGACCAAGCAATGTCTTTGCACTGCTGTGCTCCACTCCACATGACTTTTTCAGCAGCAGTGTCCCTGCAGCTGAAGCCTTTCTGACAGTCTGAACCCGAACCCTAAACCTAACCCTAACCCTAATCTAAAAGGCAGCTTGGAGCTGAGCTTACTGTCCCAGGCACCGTGGCTGGACCAGATGAAAAAGGTGTTGAAAGATTAAAAGTGGTACACGGGAATGCCTTCTGATTTAGTTTTTAGCAGTCCCAGTGTCCCTGGAAATGTAGGCATTATAGATCTACGAAAGGTAACCCTCACCGTAGTCTAAATGGCATTTGGGGGCTTAGTTTAGAGTCCTAATCACCATGGCTGTCCCAGATGAGAAAGGTGTGGACCGAGCAATGTCTTTGCAGTGCCGTGATCCACTCCACATGCCTTTTTCAGCCCAAGTGTCCCTGGACCTGTAGCCTTTATGACAGTCTGAGCCCTAACCCTAACCCTAACCCTAACCCTGTTTTAAACGGCAGCTTGGAGCTGAGTTTCCAGTCCCAAGCACCGTGGATGGTCCAGATGAAAAAGGTGTTGAAAGACTAATGGCGATACACTGGAATGCTCTCCTTAGATTGTTTTTAGCAGTCCCAGTGTCCCAGGAGATGTAGGCATTTTTGATCTCTGAACAATAACCCATTAAGTATAACCCATCAAGCATTCTACATGGCATGCTGGAGCTTAGTTTAGAGTCCTTATCACCAGGGCTGTCCCAGATGAGAAAGCTGTGGACCAAGCAATGTCTTTGCACTGCCGTGCTCCACTCGACATGCCTTTCCCAGCACCCGTGTCCGTGGAGCAGTAGCCTTTATGACAGTCTGAACCCGAACACTAACCGTAAAACTAACCCTAATCTAAATTGCACCTTCGAGATGAGTTGACAGTTCCAAGCACCATCGATGGTCCAGATGAAAAAAGTGTTGAAAGATTAATAGTGGCACATAGGAATGCTCCCCTTACATTGTTTTGAGCAGTCCCAGTATCCCTGGATATGTAGGCGTTATGGATATCTGAACAGTAACCATTACCCTAATCTACATGGCAAGCGGGAGTTCAGTTTACAGTCCTTATCTCCAGGGCTGTCCCAGATGAGAAAGGTATGGACCAAGCAATATCTTTGCACTGCCGTACTCCACTCCACATGACTTTTTCAGCACCAGTGTCCCTGCAGCTGTAGCCTTTCTGACAGTCTGAACCCGAACCCTTAACCTAACCCTAAGCCTAATCTAAAAGGCACCTTGGAGCTGAGATTACTGTCCCAGGCACCGTGGCTGGACCAGATGAAAAAGGTGTTGAAAGATTAATAGTGGTACACGGGAATGCTCTTCTTATATAGTTTTTAGCAGTCCCAGTGTCCCTGGAAATGTAGGCATTATAGATCTACGAACAGTAACCCTCACCCTAGCCTAAATGGCATTTGGGGGCTTAGTTTAAAGTCCTAATCACCATGGCTGTCCCAGATGAGAAAGGTGTGGACCGAGCAATGTCTTTGCCGTGCCGTTCTCCACTCCACATGCCTTTTTCTGCCCAAGTGTCCCTGGACCTGTAGCCTTTATGACAGTCTGAACCCGAACCCTAACCCTAACCATAACCCTAACCTAATTTAAACGGCAGCTTGGAGCTGAGTTTCCAGTCCCAAGCACCGTGGATGGTCCAGATGGAAAAGGTGTTGAAAGACTAATGGCGATACACTGGAATGATCTGCTTAGATTGTTTTTAGCAGTCCCAGTGTCCGTGGAGATGTAGGCATTTTAGATCTCTGAACAATAATCCATTAAGTATAACCCATCAAGCATTCTACATGGCATGCTGGAGCTTAGTTTAGAGTCCTTATCCCCAGGGCTGTCCCAGATGAGAAAGCTTTGGACCAAGCAATGTCTTTGCACTGCCGTGCTCCACTCGACATGCCTTTTCCAGCACCTGTGTCCCTGGAGCAGTAGCCTTTATGACAGTCTGAACCCGAACACTAACCATAAAACTAACCCTAATCTAAATGGCACCTTGGAGATGAGTTGACAGTTCCAAGCACCATGGATGGTCCAGATGAAAAAAGTGTTGAAAGATTAATAGTGGTACACAGGAATGCTCCCCTTGTATTGTTTTGAGCAGTCCCAGTATCCCTGGAGATGTAGGCGTTATGGATATCTGAACAGTAACCATTACCCAAATCTACATGGCATGCGGGAGTTCAGTTTACAGTCCTTATCTCTATGGCTGTCCCAGATGAGAAAGGTGTGGACCAAGCAATGTCTTTGCACTGCTGTGCTCCACTCCACATGACTTTTTCAGCACCAGTGTCCCTGCAGCTGAAGCCTTTCTGACAGTCTGAACCCTAAACCTAACCCTAAGCCTAATCTAAAAGGCATCTTGGAGCTGAGATTACTGTCCCAGGCACCGTGGCTGGACCAGATGAAAAAGGTGTTGAAAGATTAAAAGTGGTACACGGGAATGCCTTCTGATTTAGTTTTTAGCAGTCCCAGTGTCCCTGGAAATGTAGGCATTATAGATCTACGAACAGTAACCCTCACCCTAGCATAAATGGCATTTGGGGGCTTAGTTCAGAGTCCTAATCACCATGGCTGTCCCAGATGAGAAAGGTGTGGACCGAGCAATGTCCTTGCAGTGCCGTGATCCACTCCACATGCCTTTTTCAGCCCAAGTGTCCCTGGACCTGTAGCCTTTATGACAGTCTGAACCCGAACCCTAACCCTAACCCTAACCCTAACCCTATTTTAAACGGCACCTTGGAGCTGAGTTTCCAGTCCCAAGCACCGTGGATGGTCCAGATGAAAAAGGTGTTGAAAGACTAATGGCGATGCACTGGAATGCTCTCCTTAGATTGTTTTTAGCAGTCATAGTGTCCCTGGAGATGTAGGCATTTTAGATCTCAGAACAATAACCCATTAAGTATAGCCCATCAAGCATTCTACATGGCATGCTGGAGCTTAGTTTAGAGTCTTTATCACCAGGGCTGTCCCAGATGAGAAAGCTGTGGACCAAGCAATGTCTTTGCACTGCCGTGCTCCACTCGACATGCCTTTTCCAGCACCTGTGTCCCTGGAGCAGTAGCCTTTATGACAGTCTGAACCCGAACACTAACCATAAAACTAACCCTAATCTAAATGGCACCTTGGAGATGAGTTGACAGTTCCAAGCACCATGGATGGTCCAGATGAAAAAAGTGTTGAAAGATTAATAGTGTCACACAGGAATGCTCCCCTTGTATTGTTTTGAGCAGTCCCAGTATCCCTGGATATGTAGGCGTTATGGATATCTGAACAGTAACCATTACCCTAATCTACATGGCAAGCGGGAGTTCAGTTTACAGTCCTTATCTCCAGGGCTGTCCCAGATGAGAAAGGTATGGACCAAGCAATATCTTTGCACTGCCGTGCTCCACTCCACATGACTTTTTCAGCACCAGTGTCCCTGCAGCTGTAGCCTTTCAGACAGTCTGAACCCGAACCCTAAACCTAACCCTAAGCCTAATCTAAAAGGCACCTTGGAGCTGAGATTACTGTCCCAGGCACCGTGCTGGACCAGATGAAAAAGGTGTTGAAAGATCAATAGTGGTACACGGGAATGCTCTTCTTATATAGTTTTTAGCAGTCCCACTGTCCCTGGAAATGTAGGCATTATAGATCTACGAAGAGAAACCCTCACCCTAGCCTAAATGGCATTTGGGGGCTTAGTTTAGAGTCCTAATCACCATGGCTGTCCCAGATGAGAAAGGTGTTTACCGAGCAATGTCTTTGCCGTGCCGTTCTCCACTCCACTTGCCTTTTTCTGCCCAAGTGTCCCTGGACCTGTAGCCTTTATGACAGTCTGAACCCGAACCCTAACCCTAACCCTAACCCTAACCCTAATTTAAACGGCAGCTTGGAGCTGAGTTTCCAGTCCCAAGCACCGTGGATGGTCCAGATGGAAAAGGTGTTGAAAGACTAATGGCGATACATTGGAATGCTCTCCTTAGATTGTTTTTAGCAGTCCCAGTGTCCGTGGAGATGTAGGCATTTTAGATCTCTGAACAATAACCCATTAAGTATAACCCATCAAGCATTCTACATGGCATGCTGGAGCTTAGTTTAGAGTCCTTATCACCAGGGCTGTCCCAGATGAGAAAGCTGTGGACCAAGCAATGTCTTTGCACTGCCGTGCTCCACTCGACATGCCTTTTCCAGCACCTGTGTCCCTGGAGCAGTAGCCTTTATGACAGTCTGAACCCGAACACTAACCATAAAACTAACCCTAATCTAAATGGCACCTTGGAGATGAGTTGACAGTTCCAAGCACCATGGATGGTCCAGATGAAAAAAGTGTCGAAAGATTAATAGTGGTACACAGGAATGCTCCCCTTGTATTGTTTTGAGCAGTCCCAGTATCCCTGGAGATGTAGGCGTTATGGATATCTGAACAGTAACCATTACCCAAATCTACATGGCATGCGGGAGTTCAGTTTACAGTCCTTATCTCTAGGGCTGTCCCAGATGAGAAAGGTGTGGACCAAGCAATGTCTTTGCACTGCTGTGCTCCACTCCACATGGCTTTTTCAGCACCAGTGTCCCTGCAGCTGAAGCCTTTCTGACAGTCTGAACCCGAACCCTAAACCTAACCCTAACCCTAATCTAAAAGGCACCTTGGAGCTGAGATTACTGTCCCAGGCACCGTGGCTGGACCAGATGAAAAAGGTGTTGAAAGATTAATAGTGGTACACGGGAATGCCTTCTGATTTAGTTTTTAGCAGTCCCAGTGTCCCTGGAAATGTAGGCATTATAGATCTACGGAGATTAACCCTCACCCTAGCCTAAATGGCATTTGGGGGCTTAGTTTAGAGTCCTAATCACCATGGCTGTCCCAGATGAGAAAGGTGTGGACCGAGCAATGTCTTTGGAGGGCCGTGATCCGCTCTAGATGCCTTTTTCAGCCCAAGTGTCCCTGGACCTGTAGCCTTTATGACAGTCTGAACCCGAACCCTAACCCTAACCCTAACCCTAACCCTATTTTAAACGGCACCTTGGAGCTGAGTTTCCAGTCCCAAGCACCGTGGATGGTCCAGATGAAAAAGGTGTTGAAAGACTAATGGCGATACACTGGAATGCTATGCTTAGATTGTTTTTAGCAGTCCCAGTGTCCCTGGAGATGTAGGCATTTTAGATCTCTGAACAATAACCCATTAAGTATAACCCATCAAGCATTCTACATGGCATGCTGGAGCTTAGTTTAGAGTCCTTATCACCAGGGCTGTCCCAGATGAGAAAGCTGTGGACCAAGCAATGTCTTTGCACTGCCGTGCTCCACTCGACATGCCTTTCCCAGCACCCGTGTCCGTGGAGCAGTAGCCTTTATGACAGTCTGAACCCGAACACTAACCATAAAACTAACCCTAATCTAAATGGCACCTTCGAGATGAGTTGACAGTTCCAAGCACCATCGACGGTCCAGATGAAAAAAGTGTTGAAAGATTAATAGTGGCACACAGGAATGCTCCCCTTGTATTGTTTTGAGCAGTCACAGTATCTCTGGAGATGTAGGCGTTATGGATATCTGAACAGTAACCATTACCCTAATCTACATGGCATGCGGGAGTTCAGTTTACAGTCCTTATCTCTAGGGCTGTCCCAGATGAGAAAGGTGTGGACCAAGCAATGTTTTTGCACTGCTGTGCTCCACTCCACATAACATTTTCAGCACCAGTGTCTCCGCAGCTCTAGCCTTTCTGACAGTCTGAACCCGAACCCTAAACCTAACCCTAACCCTAATCTAAAAGGCACCTTGGAGCTGAGCTTGCTGCCCGAGGCACCGTGGCTGGACCAGATGAAAAAGGTGTCGAATGATTAATAGTGGTACACGGGAATGCTCTTGTTATTTAGTTTTTAGCAGTCCCAGTGTCCCTGGAAATGTAGGCATTATAGATCTACGAACAGTAACCCTCACCCAAGCCTAAATGGCATTTGGGGGCTTAGTTTAGAGTCCTAATCACCATGGCTGTTCCAGATGAGAAAGGTGTGGACCGAGCAATGTCTTTGCAGTGCCGTGATCCACTCCACATGACTTTTTCAGCACCTGTGTCCCTGGAGCAGTAGCCTTTATGACAGTCTCAACCCAAACTCTAACCATAAAACTAACCCTAATCTAAATGGCACCTTGGAGATGAGTTGACAGTTCCAAGCACCATGGATGGTCCAGATGAAAAAAGTGTTGAAAGATTAATAGTGGCACACAGGAATGCTCCCCTTGCATTGTTTTGAGCAGTCCCAGTATCCCTGGATATGTAGGCCTTATGGATATCTGAACAGTAACCATTACCCTAATCTACATGGCAAGCGGGAGTTCAGTTTACAGTCCTCATCTCCAGGGCTGTCCCAGATGAGAAAGGTGTGGACCAAGAAATGTCTTTGCACTGCCGTGCTCCACTCGACATGCCTTTTCCAGCACCTGTGTCCCTGGAGCAGTAGCCTTTATGACAGTCTGAACCCGAACACTAACCATAATACTAACCCTAATCTAAATGGCACCTTGGAGATGAGTTGACAGTTCCAAGCACCATGGATGGTCCAGATGAAAAAAGTGTCGAAAGATTAATAGTGGTACACAGGAATGCTCCCCTTGTATTGTTTTGAGCAGTCCCAGTATCCCTGGAGATGTAGGCGTTATGGATATCTGAACAGTAACCATTACCCTAATCTACATGGCATGCGGGAGTTCAGTTTACAGTCCTTATCTCTAGGGCTGTCCCAGATGAGAAAGGTGTGGACCAAGCAATGTCTTTGCACTGCTGTGCTCCACTCCACATGGCTTTTTCAGCACCAGTGTCCCTGCAGCTGAAGCCTTTCTGACAGTCTGAACCCGAACCCTAAACCTAACCCTAAGCCTAATCTAAAAGGCACCTTGGAGCTGAGATTACTGTCCCAGGCACCGTGGCTGGACCAGATGAAAAAGGTGTTGAAAGATTAATAGTGGTACACGGGAATGCCTTCTGATTTAGTTTTTAGCAGTCCCAGTGTCCCTGGAAATGTAGGCATTATAGATCTACGAAGATTAACCCTCACCCTAGCCTAAATGGCATTTGGGGGTTTAGTTTAGAGTCCTAATCACCATGGCTGTCCCAGATGAGAAAGGTGTGGACCGAGCAATGTCTTTGGAGGGCCGTGATCCGCTCTAGATGCCTTTTTCAGCCCAAGTGTCCCTGGACCTGTAGCCTTTATGACAGTCTGAACCCGAACCCTAACCCTAACCCTAACCCTAACCCTATTTTAAACGGCACCTTGGAGCTGAGTTTCCAGTCCCAAGCACCGTGGATGGTCCAGATGAAAAAGGTGTTGAAAGACTAATGGCGATACACTGGAATGCTATGCTTAGATTGTTTTTAGCAGTCCCAGTGTCCCTGGAGATGTAGGCATTTTAGATCTCTGAACAATAACCCATTAAGTATAACCCATCAAGCATTCTACATGGCATGCTGGAGCTTAGTTTAGAGTCCTTATCACCAGGGCTGTCCCAGATGAGAAAGCTGTGAACCAAGCAATGTCTTTGCACTGCCGTGCTCCACTCGACATGCCTTTTCCAGCACCTGTGTCCCTGGAGCAGTAGCCTTTATGACAGTCTGAACCCGAACACTAACCATAAAACTAACCCTAATCTAAATGGCACCTTGGAGATGAGTTGACAGTTCCAAGCACCATAGATGGTCCAGATGAAAAAAGTGTTGAAAGATTAATAGTGGCACACAGGAATGCTCCCCTTGTATTGTTTTGAGCAGTCCCAGTATCCCTGGAGATGTAGGCGTTATGGATATCTGAACAGTAACCATTACCCTAATCTACATGGCAAGCGGGATTTCAGTTTACAGTCCTTATCTCCATTGCTGTCCCAGATGAGAATGGTGTGGACCAAGCAATATCTTTGCACTGCCGTGCTCCACTCCACATGACTTTTTCAGCACCAGTGTCCCTGCAGCTGAAGCCTTTCTGACAGTCTGAACCCGAACCCTAAACCTAACCCTAACCCTAATCTAAAAGGCAGCTTGGAGCTGAGATTACTGTCCCAGGCACCGTGGCTGGACCAGATGAAAAAGGTGTTGTAAGATTAATAGTGGTACACGGGAATGCTCTTGTTATTTAGTTTTTAGCAGTCCCAGTGTCCCTGGAAATTTCGGCATTATACATCTACGAACAGTAACCCTCACCCTAGCCTAAATGGCATTTGGGGGCTTAGTTTAGAGTCCTAATCACCATGGCTGTCCCAGATTAGAAATGCGTGGACCGAGCAATGTCTTTGCAGTGCCGTGATCCACTCGACATGCCTTTTTCAGCCCAAGTGTCCCTGGACCTGTAGCCTTTATGACAGTCTGAACCCGAACCCTAACCCTAACCCTAACCCTAACCCTATTTTAAACGGCACCTTGGAGCTGAGTTTCCAGTCCCAAGCACCGTGGATGGTCCAGATGAAAAAGGTGTTGAAAGACTAATGGCGATACACTGGAATGCTCTCCTTAGATTGTTTTTAGCAGTCCCAGTGTCCCTGGAGATGTAGGCATTTTAGATCTCTGAACAATAACCCATTAAGTATAACCCATTAAGTATAACCCATCAAGCATTCTACATGGCATGCTGGAGCTTAGTTTAGAGTCCTTATCACCAGGGCTGTCCCAGATGAGAAAGCTGTGGACCAAGCAATGTCTTTGCACTGCCGTGCTCCACTCGACATGCCTTTCCCAGCACCCGTGTCCGTGGAGCAGTAGCCTTTATGACAGTCTGAACCCGAACACTAACCATAAAACTAACCCTAATCTAAATGGCACCTTCGAGATGAGTTGACAGTTCCAAGCACCATCGACGGTCCAGATGAAAAAAGTGTTGAAAGATTAATAGTGGCACACAGGAATGCTCCCCTTGTTTTGTTTTGAGCAGTCCCAGTATCTCTGGAGATGTAGGCGTTATGGATATCTGAACAGTAACCATTACCCTAATCTACATGGCATGCGGGAGTTCAGTTTACAGTCCTTATCTCTATGGCTGTCCCAGATGAGAAAGGTGTGGACCAAGCAATGTTTTTGCACTGCTGTGCTCCACTCCACATAACATTTTCAGCACCAGTGTCTCCGCAGCTCTAGCCTTTCTGACAGTCTGAACCCGAACCCTAAACCTAACCCTAACCCTAATCTAAAAGGCACCTTGGAGCTGAGCTTGCTGCCCGAGGCACCGTGGCTGGACCAGATGAAAAAGGTGTTGAAAGATTAATAGTGGTACACGGGAATGCTCTTGTTATTTAGTTTTTAGCAGTCCCAGTGTCCCTGGAAATGTAGGCATTATAGATCTACGAACAGTAACCCTCACCCAAGCCTAAATGGCATTTGGGGGCTTAGTTTAGAGTCCTAATCACCATGGCTGTTCCAGATGAGAAAGGTGTGGACCGAGCAATGTCTTTGCAGTGCCGTGATCCACTCCACATGACTTTTTCAGCACCTGTGTCCCTGGAGCAGTAGCCTTTATGACAGTCTCAACCCAAACTCTAACCATAAAACTAACCCTAATCTAAATGGCACCTTGGAGATGAGTTGACAGTTCCAAGCACCATGGATGGTCCAGATGAAAAAAGTGTTGAAAGATTAATAGTGGCACACAGGAATGCTCCCCTTGCATTGTTTTGAGCAGTCCCAGTATCCCTGGATATGTAGGCGTTATGGATATCTGAACAGTAACCATTACCCTAATCTACATGGCAAGCGGGAGTTCAGTTTACAGTCCTCATCTCCAGGGCAGTCCCAGATGAGAAAGGTGTGGACCAAGAAATGTCTTTGCACTGCCGTACTCCACTCCACATGACATTTTCAGCACCAGTGTCCCTGCAGCTGAAGCCTTTCTGACAGTCTGAACCCGAACCCTAAACCTAACCCTAACCCTAATCTAAAAGGCACTTTGGAGCTGAGATTACTGTGTCAGGCACCGTGGCTGGACCAGATGAAAAAGGTGTTGAAACATTAATAGTGGTACACGGGAATGCTCTTCTTATATAGTTTTTAGCAGTCCCAGTGTCCCTGGAAATGTAGGCATTATAGATGTACGAACAGTAACCCTCACCCAAGCCTAAATGGCATTTGGGGGCTTAGTTTAGAGTCCTAATCACCATGGCTGTTCCAGATGAGAAAGGTGTGGACCGAGCAATGTCTTTGCAGTGCCGTGATCCACTCCACATGACTTTTTCAGCACCAGTGTCCCTGCAGCTGTAGCCTTTCTGACAGTCTGAACCCGAACCCTAAACCTAACCTAACCCTAATCTAAAAGGCACCTTGGAGCTGAGATTACTGTCCGAGGCACCGTGGCTGGACCAGATGAAAAAGGAGTTGAAAGATTAATAGTGGTACACGGGAATGCTCTTCTGATTTAGTTTTTAGCAGACCCACTGTCCCTGGAAATGTAGGCATTATAGATCTACGAACAGTAACCCTCACCCTAGCCTAAATGGCATTTGGGGGCTTAGTTGAGAGTCCTAATCACCATGGCTGTCCCAGATGAGAAAGGTGTGGACCGAGCAATGTCTTTGGAGGGCCGTACTCCACTCCACATGACTTTTTCAGCACCAGTGTCCCTGCAGCTGAAGCCTTTCTGACAGTCTGAACCCGAACCCTAACCCTAACCCTAACCCTAACCCTATTTTAAACGGCACCTTGGAGCTGAGTTTCCAGTCCCAAGCACCGTGGATGGTCCAGATGAAAAAGGTGTTGAAAGACTAATGGCGATACACTGGAATGCTCTGCTTAGATTGTTTTTAGCAGTCCCAGTGTCCCTGGAGATGTAGGCATTTTAGATCTCTGAACAATAACCCATTAAGTATAACCCATCAAGCATTCTACATGGCATGCTGGAGCTTAGTTTAGAGTCCTTATCACCAGGGCTGTCCCAGATGAGAAAGCTGTGAACCAAGCAATGTCTTTGCACTGCCGTGCTCCACTCGACATGCCTTTTCCAGCACCTGTGTCCCTGGAGCAGTAGCCTTTATGACAGTCTGAACCCGAACACTAACCATAAAACTAACCCTAATCTAAATGGCACCTTGGAGATGAGTTGACAGTTCCAAGCACCATAGATGGTCCAGATGAAAAAAGTGTTGAAAGATTAATAGTGGCACACAGGAATGCTCCCCTTGTATTGTTTTGAGCAGTCCCAGTATCCCTGGAGATGTAGGCGTTATGGATATCTGAACAGTAACCATTACCCTAATCTACATGGCAAGCGGGATTTCAGTTTACAGTCCTTATCTCCATTGATGTCCCAGATGAGAATGGTGTGGACCAAGCAATGTCTTTGCACTGCCGTGCTCCACTCCACATGACTTTTTCAGCACCAGTGTCCCTGCAGCTGAAGCCTTTCTGACAGTCTGAACACGAACCCTAAACCTAACCCTAACCCTAATCTAAAAGGCAGCTTGGAGCTGAGATTACTGTCCCAGGCACCGTGGCTGGACCAGATGAAAAAGGTGTTGAAAGATTAATAGTGGTACACGGGAATGCTCTTGTTATTTAGTTTTTAGCAGTCCCAGTGTCCCTGGAAATTTCGGCATTATACATCTACGAACAGTAACCCTCACCCTAGCCTAAATGGCATTTGGGGGCTTAGTTTAGAGTCCTAATCACCATGGCTGTCCCAGATTAGAAATGCGTGGACCGAGCAATGTCTTTGCAGTGCCGTGATCCACTCGACATGCCTTTTTCAGCCCAAGTGTCCCTGGACCTGTAGCCTTTATGACAGTCTGAACCCGAACCCTAACCCTAACCCTAACCCTAACCCTATTTTAAACGGCACCTTGGAGCTGAGTTTCCAGTCCCAAGCACCGTGGATGGTCCAGATGAAAAAGGTGTTGAAAGACTAATGGCGATACACTGGAATGCTCTCCTTAGATTGTTTTTAGCAGTCCCAGTGTCCCTGGAGATGTAGGCATTTTAGATCTCTGAACAATAACCCATTAAGTATAACCCATCAAGCATTCTACATGGCATGCTGGAGCTTAGTTTAGAGTCCTTATCACCAGGGCTGTCCCAGATGAGAAAGCTGTGGACCAAGCAATGTCTTTGCACTGCCGTGCTCCACTCGACATGCCTTTCCCAGCACCCGTGTCCGTGGAGCAGTAGCCTTTATGACAGTCTGAACCCGAACACTAACCATAAAACTAACCCTAATCTAAATGGCACCTTCGAGATGAGTTGACAGTTCCAAGCACCATCGACGGTCCAGATGAAAAAAGTGTTGAAAGATTAATAGTGGCACACAGGAATGCTCCCCTTGTATTGTTTTGAGCAGTCCCAGTATCTCTGGAGATGTAGGCGTTATGGATATCTGAACAGTAACCATTACCCTAATCTAGATGGCATGCGGGAGTTCAGTTTACAGTCCTTATCTCTAGGGCTGTCCCAGATGAGAAAGGTGTGGACCAAGCAATGTTTTTGCACTGCTGTGCTCCACTCCACATAACATTTTCAGCACCAGTGTCTCCGCAGCTCTAGCCTTTCTGACAGTCTGAACCCGAACCCTAAACCTAACCCTAACCCTAATCTAAAAGGCACCTTGGAGCTGAGCTTGCTGCCCGAGGCACCGTGGCTGGACCAGATGAAAAAGGTGTTGAAAGATTAATAGTGGTACACGGGAATGCTCTTGTTATTTAGTTTTTAGCAGTCCCAGTGTCCCTGGAAATGTAGGCATTATAGATCTACGAACAGTAACCCTCACCCAAGCCTAAATGGCATTTGGGGGCTTAGTTTAGAGTCCTAATCACCATGGCTGTTCCAGATGAGAAAGGTGTGGACCGAGCAATGTCTTTGCAGTGCCGTGATCCACTCCACATGACTTTTTCAGCACATGTGTCCCTGGAGCAGTAGCCTTTATGACAGTCTGAACCCGAACACTAACCATAAAACTAACCCTAATCTAAATGGCACCTTGGAGATGAGTTGACAGTTCCAAGCACCATGGATGGTCCAGATGAAAAAAGTGTTGAAAGATTAATAGTGGCACACAGGAATGCTCCCCTTACATTGTTTTGAGCAGTCCCAGTATCCCTGGATATGTAGGCGTTATGGATATCTGAACAGTAACCATTACCCTAATCTACATGGCAAGCGGGAGTTCAGTTTACAGTCCTCATCTCCAGGGCTGTCCCAGATGAGAAAGGTGTGGACCAAGAAATGTCTTTGCACTGCCGTACTCCACTCCACATGACTTTTTCAGCACCAGTGTCCCTGCAGCTGAAGCCTTTCTGACAGTCTGAACCCGAACCCTAAACCTAACCCTAACCCTAATCTAAAAGGCACCTTGGAGCTGAGATTACTGTGTCAGGCACCGTGGCTGGACCAGATGAAAAAGGTGTTGAAACATTAATAGTGGTACACGGGAATGCTCTTCTTATATAGTTTTTAGCAGTCCCAGTGTCCCTGGAAATGTAGGCATTATAGATGTACGAACAGTAACCCTCACCCAAGCCTAAATGGCATTTGGGGGCTTAGTTTAGAGTCCTAATCACCATGGCTGCCCCAGATGAGAAAGGTGTGGACCAAGCAATGTCTTTGCAGTGCCGTGATCCACTCCACATGACTTTTTCAGCACCAGTGTCCCTGCAGCTGTAGCCTTTCTGACAGTCTGAACCCGAACCCTAAACCTAACCCTAACCCTAATCTAAAAGGCACCTTGGAGCTGAGATTACTTTCCCAGGCACCGTGGCGGGACCATATGAAAAAGGTGTTGAAAGATTAATAGTGGTACACGGGAATGCTCTTCTGATTTAGTTTTTAGCAGACCCACTGTCCCTGGAAATGTAGGCATTATAGATCTACGAACAGTAACCCTCACCCTAGCCTAAATGGCATTTGGGGGCTTAGTTTAGAGTCCTAATCACCATGGCTGTCCCAGATGAGAAAGGTGTGGACCGAGCAATGTCTTTGCCGTGCCGTTCTCCACTCCACATGCCTTTTTTTGCCCAAGTGTCCCTGGACCTGTAGCCTTTATGACAGTCTGAACCCGAACCCTAACCCTAACCCTAACCCTAACCCTAACCCTAATTTAAACGGCACCTTGGAGCTGAGTTTCCAGTCCCAAGCACCGTGGATGGTCCAGATGGAAAAGGTGTTGAAAGACTAATGGCGATACAGTGGAATGCTCTCCTTAGATTGTTTTTAGCAGTCCCAGTGTCCCTGGAGATGTAGGCATTTTAGATCTCTGAACAATAACCCATTAAGTATAACCCATCAAGCATTCTACATGGCATGCTGGAGCTTAGTTTAGAGTCCTTATCACCAGGGCTGTCCCAGATGAGAAAGCTGTGGACCAAGCAATGTCTTTGCACTGCCGTGCTCCACTCGATATGCCTTTTCCAGCACCTGTGTCCCTGGAGCAGTAGCCTTTATGACAGTCTGAACCCGAACACTATCCATAAAACTAACCCTAATCTAAATGGCACCTTGGAGATGAGTTGACAGTTCCAAGCACCATCGATGGTCCAGATGAAAAAAGTGTTGAAAGATTAATAGTGGTACACAGGAATGCTCCCCTTGTATTGTTTTGAGCAGTCCCAGTATCCCTGGAGATGTAGGCGTTATGGATATCTGAACAGTAACCATTACCCTAATCTACATGGCATGCGGGAGTTCAGTTTACAGTCCTTATCTCTAGGGCTGTCCCAGATGAGAAAGGTGTGGACCAAGCAATGTCTTTGCACTGCTGTGCTCCACTCCACATGGCTTTTTCAGCACCAGTGTCCCTGCAGCTGTAGCCTTTCTGACAGTCTGAACCCGAACCCTAAACCTAACCCTAACCCTAATCTAAAAGGCACCTTGGAGCTGAGATTACTGTCCGAGGCACCGTGGCTGGACCAGATGAAAAAGGTGTTGAAAGATTAATAGTGGTACACGGGAATGCCTTCTGATTTAGTTTTTAGCAGTCCCAGTGTCCCTGGAAATGTAGGCATTATAGATCTACGAACAGTAACCCTCACCCTAGCCTAAATGGCATTTGGGGGTTTAGTTTAGAGTCCTAATCACCATGGCTGTCCCAGATGAGAAAGGTGTGGACCGAGCAATGTCTTTGGAGGGCCGTGATCCGCTCTACATGCCTTTTTCAGCCCAAGTGTCCCTGGACCTGTAGCCTTTATGACAGTCTGAACCCGAACCCTAACCCTAACCCTAACCCTAACCCTGTTTTAAACGGCAGCTTGGAGCTGAGTTTCCAGTCCCAAGCACCGTGGATGGTCCAGATGAAAAAGGTGTTGAAAGACTAATGGCGATACACTGGAATGCTCTGCTTAGATTGTTTTTAGCAGTCCCAGTGTCCCTGGAGATGTAGGCATTTTAGATCTCTGAACAATAACCCATTAAGTATAACCCATCAAGCATTCTACATGGCATGCTGGAGCTTAGTTTAGAGTCCTTATCACCAGGGCTGTCCCAGATGAGAAAGCTGTGAACCAAGCAATGTCTTTGCACTGCCGTGCTCCACTCGACATGCCTTTTCCAGCACCTGTGTCCCTGGAGCAGTAGCCTTTATGACAGTCTGAACCCGAACACTAACCATAAAACTAACCCTAATCTAAATGGCACCTTGGAGATGAGTTGACAGTTCCAAGCACCATAGATGGTCCAGATGAAAAAAAGTGTTGAAAGATTAATAGTGGCACACAGGAATGCTCCCCTTGTATTGTTTTGAGCAGTCCCAGTATCCCTGGAGATGTAGGCGTTATGGATATCTGAACAGTAACCATTACCCTAATCTACATGGCAAGCGGGAGTTCAGTTTACAGTCCTTATCTCCAGGGCTGTCCCAGATGAGAATGGTGTGGACCAAGCAATATCTTTGCACTGCCGTGCTCCACTCCACATGACTTTTTCAGCACCAGTGTCCCTGCAGCTGAAGCCTTTCTGACAGTCTGAACCCGAACCCTAAACCTAACCCTAACCCTAACCTAAAAGGCACCTTGGAGCTGAGATTACTGTCCCAGGCACCGTGGCTGGACCAGATGAAAAAGGTGTTGAAAGATTAATAGTGGTACACGGGAATGCTCTTGTTATTTAGTTTTTAGCAGTCCCACTGTCCCTGGAAATTTCGGCATTATACATCTACGAACAGTAACCCTCACCCTAGCCTAAATGGCATTTGGGGGCTTAGTTTAGAGTCCTAATCACCATGGCTGTCCCAGATTAGAAATGCGTGGACCGAGCAATGCCTTTGCAGTGCCGTGATCCACTCGACATGCCTTTTTCAGCCCAAGTGTCCCTGGACCTGTAGCCTTTATGACAGTCTGAACCCGAACCCTAACCCTAACCCTAACCCTAACCCTGTTTTAAACGGCACCTTGGAGCTGAGTTTCCAGTCCCAAGCACCGTGGATGGTCCAGATGAAAAAGGTGTTGAAAGACTAATGGCGATACACTGGAATGCTCACCTTAGATTGTTTTTAGCAGTCCCAGTGTCCCTGGAGATGTAGGCATTTTAGATCTCTGAACAATAACCCATTAAGTATAACCCATCAAGCATTCTACATGGCATGCTGGAGCTTAGTTTAGAGTCCTTATCACCAGGGCTGTCCCAGATGAGAAAGCTGTGGACCAAGCAATGTCTTTGCACTGCCGTGCTCCACTCGACATGCCTTTCCCAGCACCCGTGTCCGTGGAGCAGTAGCCTTTATGACAGTCTGAACCCGAACACTAACCATAAAACTAACCCTAATCTAAATGGCACCTTCGAGATGAGTTGACAGTTCCAAGCACCATCGACGGTCCAGATGAAAAAAGTGTTGAAAGATTAATAGTGGCACACAGGAATGCTCCCCTTGTATTGTTTTGAGCAGTCCCAGTATCCCTGGAGATGTAGGCGTTATGGATATCTGAACAGTAACCATTACCCTAATCTACATGGCATGCGGGAGTTCAGTTTACAGTCCTTATCTCTAGGGCTGTCCCAGATGAGAAAGGTGTGGACCAAGCAATGTTTTTGCACTGCTGTGCTCCACTCCACATAACATTTTCAGCACCAGCGTCTCCGCAGCTCTAGCCTTTCTGACAGTCTGAACCCGAACCCTAAACCTAACCCTAACCCTAATCTAAAACTCACCTTGGACCTGAGCTTGCTGCCCGAGGCACCGTGGCTGGACCAGATGAAAAAGGTGTTGAAAGATTAATAGTGGTACACGGGAATGCTCTTGTTATTTAGTTTTTAGCAGTCCCAGTGTCCCTGGAAATGTAGGCATTATAGATCTACGAACAGTAACCCTCACCCAAGCCTAAATGGCATTTGGGGGCTTAGTTTAGAGTCCTAACCACCATGGCTGTCCCAGATGAGAAAGGCGTGGACCGAGCAATGTCTTTGCAGTGCCGTTCTCCACTCGACATGCCTTTTTCAGCCCAAGTTTCCCTGGACCTGTAGCCTTTATGACAGTCCGAACCCGAACCCGAACCCTAACCCTAACCCTAACCCTAATTTAAACGGCACCTTGGAGCTGAGTTACCAGTCCCAAGCACCGTGGATGGTCCAGATGAAAAAGGTGTTGAAAGACTAATGGCGATACACTGGAATGCTCTGCTTAGATTGTTTTTAGCAGTCCCAGTGTCCCTGGAGATGTAGGCATTTTAGATCTCTGAACAATAACCCATTAAGTATAACCCATCAAGCATTCTACATGGCATGCTGGAGCTTAGTTTAGAGTCCTTATCACCAGGGCTGTCCCAGATGAGAAAGCTGTGGACCAAGCAATGTCTTTGCACTGCCGTGCTCCACTCGACATGCCTTTTCCAGCACCTGTGTCCCTGGAGCAGTAGCCTTTATGACAGTCTGAACCCGAACACTAACCATAAAACTAACCCTAATCTAAATGGCACCTTGGAGATGAGTTGACAGTTCCAAGCAACATCGACGGTCCAGATGAAAAAAGTGTTGAAAGATTAATAGTGGCACACAGGAATGCTCCCCTTGTATTCTTTTGAGCAGTCCCAGTATCCCTGGAGATGTAGGCGTTATGGATATCTGAACAGTAACCATTACCCTAATCTACATGGCATGCGGGAGTTCAGTTTACAGTCCTTATCTCTAGGGCTGTCCCAGATGAGAAAGGTGTGGACCAAGCAATGTCTTTACACTGCTGTGCTCCTCTCCACATGACATTTTCAGCACCAGTGTCCCTGCAGCTGAAGCCTTTCTGACAGTCTGAACCCGAACCCTAAACCTAACCCTAACCCTAATCTAAAAGGCACCTTGGAGCTGAGGTTGCTGTCCCAGGCACCGTGGCTGGACCAGATGAAAAAGGTGTTGAAAGATTAATAGTGGTACACGGGAATGCTCTTGTTATTTAGTTTTTAGCAGTCCCAGTGTCCCTGGAAATGTAGGCATTATAGATCTACGAACAGTAACCCTCACCCTAGCCTAAATGGCATTTGGGGGCTTAGTTGAGAGTCCTAATCACCATGGCTGTCCCTGATGAGAAAGGTTCTGGACCGAGCAATGTCTTTGCAGTGCCGTGATCCACTCCACATGCCTTTTTCAGCCCAAGTGTCCCTGGACCTGTAGCCTTTATGACAGTCTGAACCCGAACCCGAACCCTAACCCTAACCCTATTTTAAACGGCACCTTGGAGCTGAGTTTCCAGTCCCAAGCACCGTGGATGGTCCAGATGAAAAAGGTGTTGAAAGACTAATGGCGATACCCTGGAATGTTCTCCTTAGATTGCTTTTAGCAGTCCCAGTGTCCCTGGAGATGTAGGCATTTTAGATCTCTGAACAATAACCCATTAAGTATAACCCATCAAGCACTCTACATGGCATGCTGGAGCTTAGTTTAGAGTCCTTATCACCAGGGCTGTCCCAGATGAGAAAGCTGTGGACCAAGCAATGTCTTTGCACTGCCGTGCTCCACTCGACATGCCTTTTCCAGCACCCGTGTCCCTGGAGCAGTAGCCTTTATGACAGTCTGAACCCGAACACTAACCATAAAACTAACCCTAATCTAAATGGCACCTTGGAGATGAGTTGACAGTTCCAAGCACCTTCGATGGTCCAGATGAAAAAAGTGTTGAAAGATTAATAGTGGTACACAGGAATGCTCCCCTTGTATTGTTTTGAGCAGTCCCAGTATCCCTGGAGATGTAGGCGTTATGGATATCTGAACAGTAACCATTACCCTAATCTACATGGCATGCGGGAGTTCAGTTTACAGTCCTTATCTCTAGGGCTGTCCCAGATGAGAAAGGTGTGGACCAAGCAATGTCTTTGCACTGCTGTGCTCCACTCCACATGACTTTTTCAGCACCAGTGTCCCTGCAGCTGAAGCCTTTCTGACAGTCTGAACCCGAACCCTAAACCTAACCCTAACCCTAATCTAAAAGGCACCTTGGAGCTGAGATTACTGTCCCAGGCACCGTGGCTGGACCAGATGAAAAAGGTGTTGAAAGATTAATAGTGGTACACGGGAATGCTCTTATATAGTTTTTAGCAGTCCCAGTGTCCCTGGAAATGTAGGCATTATAGATCTACGAACAGTAACCCTCACCCAAGCCAAAATGTCATTTTGGGGCTTAGTTTAGAGTCCTAATCACCATGGCTGCCCCAGATGAGAAAGGTGTGGACCGAGCAATGTCTTTGCAGTGCCGTGATACACTCTACATGCCTTTTTCAGCCCAAGTGTCCCTGGACCTGTAGCCTTTATGACAGTCTGAACCCGAACCCTAACCCTAACCCTAACCCTAACCCTATTTTAAACGGCACCTTGGAGCTGAGTTTCCAGTCCCAAGCACCGTGGATGGTCCAGATGAAAAAGGTGTTGAAAGACTAAAGGCGATACACTGGGATGCTCTCCATAGATTGTTTTTAGCAGTCATAGTGTCCCTGGAGATGTAGGCATTTTAGATCTCTGAACAATAACCCATTAAGTATAACCCATCAAGCATTCTACATGGCATGCTGGAGCTTAGTTTAGAGTCCTTATCACCAGGGCTGTCCCAGATGAGAAAGCTGTGGACCAAGCAATGTCTTTGCACTGCCGTGCTCCACTCGACATGCCTTTTCCAGCACCTGTGTCCCTGGAGCAGTAGCCTTTATGACAGTCTGAACCCGAACACTAACCATAAAACTAACCCTAATCTAAATGGCACCTTGGAGATAAGTTGACAGTTCCAAGCACCATAGATGGTCCAGATGAAAAAAGTGTTGAAAGATTAATAGTGGCACACAGGAATGCTCCCCTTGTATTGTTTTGAGCAGTCCCAGTATCCCTGGAGATGTAGGCGTTATGGATATCTGAACAGTAACCATTACCCTAATCTACATGGCAAGCGGGAGTTCAGTTTACAGTCCTTATCTCCAGGGCTGTCCCAGATGAGAATGGTGTGGACCAAGCAATATCTTTGCACTGCCGAGCTCCACTCCACATGACTTTTTCAGCACCAGTGTCCCTGCAGCTGAAGCCTTTCTGACAGTCTGAACCCGAACCCTAAACCTAACCCTAAGCCTAATCTAAAAGGCACCTTGGAGCTGAGATTACTGTCCCAGGCACCGTGGCTGGACCAGATGAAAAAGGTGTTGAAAGATTAATAGTGGTACACGGGAATGCTCTTGTTATTTAGTTTTTAGCAGTCCCAGTGTCCCTGGAAATGTAGGCATTATAGATCTACGAACAGTAACCCTCACCCAAGCCTAAATGGCATTTGGGGGCTTAGTTTAGAGTCCTAATCACCATGGCTGTCCCAGATGAGAAAGGTGTGGACCAAGCAATGTCTTTGCACTGCTGTGCTCCACTCCACATGACTTTTTCAGCACCAGTGTCCCTGCAGCTGAAGCCTTTCTGACAGTCTGAACCCGAACCCTAAACCTAACCCTAACCCTAATCTAAAAGGCAGCTTGGAGCTGAGATTACTGTCCCAGGCACCGTGGCTGGACCAGATGAAAAAGGTGTTGAAAGATTAAAAGTGGTACACGGGAATGCCTTCTGATTTAGTTTTTAGCAGTCCCAGTGTCCCTGGAAATGTAGGCATTATAGATCTACGAAAGGTAACCCTCACCCTAGCCTAAATGGCATTTGGGGGCTTAGTTTAGAGTCCTAATCACCATGGCTGTCCCAGATGAGAAAGGTGTGGACCGAGCAATGTCTTTGCACTGCCGTGATCCACTCCACATGCCTTTTTCAGCCCAAGTGTCCCTGGACCTGTAGCCTTTATGACAGTCTGAACCCTAACCCTAACCATAACCCTAACCCTAATTTAAACGGCAGCTTG
Source organism: Lathamus discolor (assembly GCF_037157495.1). Lineage (NCBI taxonomy): Eukaryota > Metazoa > Chordata > Aves > Psittaciformes > Psittacidae > Lathamus > Lathamus discolor. The sequence continues at coordinate 44,871,734 of NC_088884.1, read as the reverse complement.
GAGCTGAGTTACCAGTCCCAAGCACAGTGGATCGTCTAGATGGAAAAGGTGTTGAAAGACTAATGGCGATACACTGGAATGCTCTGCTTAGATTGTTTTTATCAGTCCCAGTGTCCGTGGAGATGTAGGCATTTTAGATCTCTGAACAATAACCCATTAAGTATAACCCATCAAGCATTCTACATGGCATGCTGGAGCTTAGTTTAGAGTCCTTATCACCAGGGCTGTCCCAGATGAGAAAGCTGTGGACCAAGCAATGTCTTTGCACTGCCGTGCTCCACTCGACATGCCTTTTCCAGCACCCGTGTCCCTGGAGCAGTAGCCTTTATGACAGTCTGAACCCGAACACTAACCATAAAACTAACCCTAATCTAAATGGCACCTTGGAGATGAGTTGACAGTTTCAAGCTCCATGGATGGTCCAGATGAAAAAAGTGTTGAAAGATTAATAGTGGTACACAGGAATGCTCCCCTTGTATTGTTTTGAGCAGTCCCAGTATCCCTGGAGATGTAGGCGTTATGGATATCTGAACAGTAACCATTACCCTAATCTACATGGCATGCGGGAGTTCAGTTTACAGTCCTTATCTCTAGGGCTGTCCCAGATGAGAAAGGTGTGGACCAAGCAATGTCTTTGCACTGCTGTGCTCCACTCCACATGACTTTTTCAGCACCAGTGTCCCTGCAGCTGAAGCCTTTCTGACAGTCTGAACCCGAACCCTAAACCTAACCCTAACCCTAATCTAAAAGGCACCTTGGAGCTGAGATTACTGTCCCAGGCACCGTGGCTGGACCAGATGAAAAAGGTGTTGAAAGATTAATAGTGGTACACGGGAATGCTCTTATATAGTTTTTAGCAGTCCCAGTGTCCCTGGAAATGTAGGCATTATAGATCTACGAACAGTAACCCTCACCCAAGCCAAAATGTCATTTTGGGGCTTAGTTTAGAGTCCTAATCACCATGGCTGCCCCAGATGAGAAAGGTGTGGACCGAGCAATGTCTTTGCAGTGCCGTGATACACTCTACATGCCTTTTTCAGCCCAAGTGTCCCTGGACCTGTAGCCTTTATGACAGTCTGAACCCGAACCCTAACCCTAACCCTAACCCTAACCCTATTTTAAACGGCACCTTGGAGCTGAGTTTCCAGTCCCAAGCACCGTGGATGGTCCAGATGAAAAAGGTGTTGAAAGACTAAAGGCGATACACTGGAATGCTCTCCATAGATTGTTTTTAGCAGTCATAGTGTCCCTGGAGATGTAGGCATTTTAGATCTCTGAACAATAACCCATTAAATATAACCCATCAAGCATTCTACATGGCATGCTGGAGCTTAGTTTAGAGTTCTTATCACCAGGGCTGTCCCAGATGAGAAAGCTGTGGACCAAGCAATGTCTTTGCACTGCCGTGCTCCACTCGACATGCCTTTTCCAGCACCTGTGTCCCTGGAGCAGTAGCCTTTATGACAGTCTGAACCCGAACACTAACCATAAAACTAACCCTAATCTAAATGGCACCTTGGAGATAAGTTGACAGTTCCAAGCACCATAGATGGTCCAGATGAAAAAAGTGTTGAAAGATTAATAGTGGCACACAGGAATGCTCCCCTTGTATTGTTTTGAGCAGTCCCAGTATCCCTGGAGATGTAGGCGTTATGGATATCTGAACAGTAACCATTACCCTAATCTACATGGCAAGCGGGAGTTCAGTTTACAGTCCTTATCTCCAGGGCTGTCCCAGATGAGAATGGTGTGGACCAAGCAATATCTTTGCACTGCCGAGCTCCACTCCACATGACTTTTTCAGCACCAGTGTCCCTGCAGCTGAAGCCTTTCTGACAGTCTGAACCCGAACCCTAAACCTAACCCTAAGCCTAATCTAAAAGGCACCTTGGAGCTGAGATTACTGTCCCAGGCACCGTGGCTGGACCAGATGAAAAAGGTGTTGAAAGATTAATAGTGGTACACGGGAATGCTCTTGTTATTTAGTTTTTAGCAGTCCCAGTGTCCCTGGAAATGTAGGCATTATAGATCTACGAACAGTAACCCTCACCCAAGCCTAAATGGCACTTGGGGGCTTAGTTTAGAGTCCTAATCACCATGGCTGTCCCAGATGAGAAAGGTGTGGACCAAGCAATGTCTTTGCACTGCTGTGCTCCACTCCACATGACTTTTTCAGCACCAGTGTCCCTGCAGCTGAAGCCTTTCTGACAGTCTGAACCCGAACCCTAAACCTAACCCTAACCCTAATCTAAAAGGCAGCTTGGAGCTGAGATTACTGTCCCAGGCACCGTGGCTGGACCAGATGAAAAAAAGTTGAAAGATTAAAAGTGGTACACGGGAATGCCTTCTGATTTAGTTTTTAGCAGTCCCAGTGTCCCTGGAAATGTAGGCATTATAGATCTACGAAAGGTAACCCTCACCCTAGCCTAAATGGCATTTGGGGGCTTAGTTTAGAGTCCTAATCACCATGGCTGTCCCAGATGAGAAAGGTGTGGACCGAGCAATGTCTTTGTAGTGCCGTGATCCACTCCACATGCCTTTTTCAGCCCAAGTGTCCCTGGACCTGTAGCCTTTATGACAGTCTGAACTCGAACCCTAACCCTAACCCTAACCCTAACTCTATTTTAAACGGCACCTTGGAGCTGAGTTTCCAGTCCCAAGCACCGTGGATGGTCCAGATGAAAAAGTTGTTGAAAGACTAATGGCGATACACTGGAATGCTCTCCTTAGATTGTTTTTATCAGTCCCAGTGTCCCTGGAGATGTAGGCATTTTAGATCTCTGAACAATAACCCATTAAGTATAACCCATCAAGCATTCTACATGGCATGCTGGAGCTTAGTTTAGAGTCCTTATCACCAGGGCTGTCCCAGATGAGAAAGCTGTGGACCAAGCAATGTCTTTGCACTGCCGTGCTCCACTCGACATGCCTTTTCCAGCACCTGTGTCCCTGGAGCAGTAGCCTTTATGACAGTCTGAACCCGAACACTAACCATAAAACTAACCCTAATCTAAATGGCACCTTGGAGATGAGTTGACAGTTCCAAGCACCATCGATGGTCCAGATGAAAAAAGTGTTGAAAGATTAATAGCGGCACACAGGAATGCTCCCCTTGTATTGTTTTGAGCAGTCCCAGTATCCCTGGAGATGTAGGCGTTATGGATATCTGAACAGTAACCATTACCCTAATCTACATGGCATGCGGGAGTTCAATTTACAGTCCTTATCTCCAGGGCTGTCCCAGATGAGAAAGGTGTGGACCAAGAAATGTCTTTGCACTGCCGTACTCCACTCCGCATGACATTTTAAGCACCAGTGTCCCTGCAGCTGAAGCCTTTCTGACAGTCTGAACCCGAACCCTAAACCTAACCCTAACCCTAATCTAAAAGGCACCTGGGAGCTGAGATTACTGTCCCAGGCACCGTGGCTGGACCAGATGAAAAAGGTGTTGAAACATTAATAGTGGTACACGGGAATGCTCTTCTTATATAGTTTTTAGCAGTCCCAGTGTCCCTGGAAATGTAGGCATTATAGATCTACGAACAGTAACCCTCACCCAAGCCTAAATGGCATTTGGGGGCTTAGTTTAGAGTCCTAATCACCATGGCTGTTCCAGATGAGAAAGGTGTGGACCGAGCAATGTCTTTGCAGTGCCGTGATCCACTCCACATGCCTTTTTCAGCCCAAGTGTCCCTGCAGCTGAAGCCTTTCTGACAGTCTGAACCCGAACCCTAAACCTTACCCTAACCCTAATCTAAAAGGCAGCTTGGAGCTGAGATTACTTTCCCAGGCTCCGTGGCGGGACCCGATGAAAAAGGTGTTGAAAGATTAATAGTGGTACACGGGAATGCTCTTCTGATTTAGTTTTTAGCAGACCCACTGTCCCTGGAAATGTAGGCATTATACATCTACGAACAGTAACCCTCACCCTAGCCTAATTGGCATTTGGGGGCTTAGTTTAGAGTCCTAATCACCATGGCTGTCCCAGATGAGAAAGGTGTGGACCGAGCAATGTCTTTGCAGTGCCGTGATCCACTCCACATGCCTTTTTCAGCCCAAGTGTCCCTGGACCTGTAGCCTTTATGACAGTCTGAACTCGAACCCTAACCCTAACCCTAACCCTAACTCTATTTTAAACGGCACCTTGGAGCTGAGTTTCCAGTCCCAAGCACCGTGGATGGTCCAGATGAAAAAGGTGTTGAAAGACTAATGGCGATACACTGGAATGCTCTCCTTAGATTGTTTTTAGCAGTCATAGTGTCCCTGGAGATGTAGGCATTTTAGATCTCTGAACAATAACCCATTAAGTATAACCCATCAAGCATTCTACATGGCATGCTGGAGCTTAGTTTAGAGTCCTTATCACCAGGGCTGTCCCAGATGAGAAAGCTGTGGACCAAGCAATGTCTTTGCACTGCCGTGCTCCACTCGACATGCCTTTTCCAGCACCTGTGTCCCTGGAGCAGTAGCCTTTATGACAGTCTGAACCCGAACACTAACCATAAAACTAACCCTAATCTAAATGGCACCTTGGAGATGAGTTGACAGTTCCAAGCACCATGGATGGTCCAGATGAAAAAAGTGTTGAAAAATTAATAGTGGCACACAGGAATGCTCCCCTTACATTGTTTTGAGCAGTCCCAGTATCCCTGGAGATGTAGGCGTTATGGATATCTGAACAGTAACCATTACCCTAATCTACATGGGAAGCGGGAGTTCAGTTTACAGTCCTTATCTCCAGGGCTGTCCCAGATGAGAAAGGTGTGGACCAAGCAATATCTTTGCACTGCCGTGCTCCACTCCACATGACTTTTTCAGCAGCAGTGTCCCTGCAGCTGAAGCCTTTCTGACAGTCTGAACCCGAACCCTAAACCTAACCCTAACCCTAATCTAAAAGGCAGCTTGGAGCTGAGATTACTGTCCCAGGCACCGTGGCTGGACCAGATGAAAAAGTTGTTGAAAGATTAAAAGTGGTACACGGGAATGCTCTTCTTATATAGTTTTTAGCAGTCCCACTGTCCCTGGAAATGTAGGCATTATAGATCTACGAACAGTAACCCTCACCCTAGCCTAAATGGCATTTGGGGGCTTAGTTTAGAGTCCTAATCACCATGGCTGTCCCAGATGAGAAAGGTGTGGACCGAGCAATGTCTTTGCAGTGCCGTTCTCCACTCGACATGCCTTTTTCAGCCCAAGTGTCCCTGGACCTGTAGCCTTTATGACAGTCTGAACTCGAACCCTAACCCTAACCCTAACCCTATTTTAAACGGCACCTTGGAGCTGAGTTTCCAGTCCCAAGCACCGTGGATGGTCCAGATGGAAAAGGTGTTGAAAGACTAATGGCGATACACTAGAATGCTCTCCATAGATTGTTTTTAGCAGTCCCAGTGTCCCTGGAGATGTAGGCATTTTAGATCTCTGAACAATAACCCATTAAGTATAACCCATCAAGCATTCTACATGGCATGCTGGAGCTTAGTTTAGAGTCCTTATCACCAGGGCTGTCCCAGATGAGAAAGCTGTGGACCAAGCAATGTCTTTGCACTGCCGTGCTCCACTCGACATGCCTTTTCCAGCACCTGTGTCCCTGGAGCTGTAGCCTTTATGACAGTCTGAACCCGAACACTAACCATAAAACTAACCCTAATCTAAATGGCACCTTGGAGATGAGTTGACAGTTCCAAGCACCATGGATGGTCCAGATGAAAAAAGTGTGGAAAGATTAATAGTGGTACACAGGAATGCTCCCCTTGTATTGTTTTGAGCAGTCCCAGTATCCCTGGAGATGTAGGCGTTATGGATATCTGAACAGTAAACATTACCCTAATCTACATGGCATGCGGGAGTTCAGTTAACAGTCCTTATCTCTATGCCTGTCCCAGATGAGAAAGCTGTGGACCAAGCAATGTCTTTGCACTGCCGTGCTCCACTCGACATGCCTTTTCCAGCACCTGTGTCCCTGGAGCAGTAGCCTTTATGACAGTCTGAACCCGAACACTAACCATAAAACTAACCCTAATCTAAATGGCACCTTGGAGATGAGTTGACAGTTCCAAGCACCATAGATGGTCCAGATGAAAAAAGTGTTGAAAGATTAATAGTGGTACACAGGAATGCTCCCCTTGTATTGTTTTGAGCAGTCCCAGTATCCCTGGAGATGTAGGCGTTATGGATATCTGAACAGTAACCATTACCCTAATCTACATGGCATGCGGGAGTTCAGTTTACAGTCCTTATCTCTATGGCTGTCCCAGATGAGAAAGGTGTGGACCAAGCAATGTCTTTGCACTGCCGTGCTCCACTCCACATGACTTTTTCAGCACCAGTGTCCCTGCAGCTGAAGCCTTTCTGACAGTCTGAACCCGAACCCTAAACCTAACCCTAACCCTAATCTAAAAGGCACCTTGGAGCTGAGATTACTGTCCGAGGCACCGTGGCTGGACCAGATGAAAAAGGAGTTGAAAGTTTAATAGTGGTACACGGGAATGCTCTTATATAGTTTTTAGCAGTCCCAGTGTCCCTGGAAATGTAGGCATTATAGATCTACTAACAGTAACCCTCACCCTAGCCTAAATGGCATTTGGGGGCTTAGTTTAGAGTCCTAATCACCATGGCTGTCCCAGATGAGAAAGGTGTGGACCGAGCAATGTCTTTGCAGTGCCGTGATCCACTCCACATGCCTTTTTCAGCCCAAGTGTCCCTGGACCTGTAGCCTTTATGACAGTCTGAACTCGAAACCTAACCCTAACCCTAACCCTATTTTAAACGGCACCTTGGAGCTGAGTTTCCAGTCCCAAGCACCGTGGATGGTCCAGATGAAAAAGGTGTTGAAAGACTAATGGCGATACACTGGAATGCTCTGCTTAGGTTGTTTTTATCAGTCCCAGTGTCCCTGGAGATGTAGGCATTTTAGATCTCTGAACAATAACCCATAAAGTATAGCCCATCAAGCATTCTACATGGCATGCTGGAGCTTAGTTTAGAGTCCTTATCACCAGGGCTGTCCCAGATGAGAAAGCTGTGGACCAAGCAATGTCTTTGCACTGCCGTGCTCCACTCGACACGCCTTTTCCAGCACCTGTGCCCCTGGAGCAGTAGCCTTTATGACAGTCTGAACCCGAACACTAACCATAAAACTAACCCTAATCTAAATGGCACCTTGGAGATGAGTTGACAGTTCCAAGCACCATGGATGGTCCAGATGAAAAAACTGTTGAAAGATTAAGAGTGGTACACAGGAATGCTCCCCTTGTATTGTTTTGAGCAGTCCCAGTATCCCTGGAGATGTAGGCGTTATGGATATCTGAACAGTAACCATTACGCTAATCTACATGGCATGCGGGATTTCAGTTTACAGTCCTTATCTCTAGGGCTGTCCCAGATGAGAAAGGTGTGGACCAAGCAATGTCTTTGCACTGCTGTGCTCCACTCCACATGACTTTTTCAGCACCAGTGTCCCTGCAGCTGAAGCCTTTCTGACAGTCTGAACCCGAACCCTAAACCTAACCCTAACCCTAATCTAAAAGGCACCTTGGAGCTGAGATTACTGTCCGAGGCACCGTGGCTGGACCAGATGAAAAAGGAGTTGAAATTTTAATAGTGGTACACGGGAATGCTCTTATATAGTTTTTAGCAGTCCCAGTGTCCCTGGAAATGTAGGCATTATAGATCTACTAACAGTAACCCTCACCCTAGCCTAAATGGCATTTGGGGGCTTAGTTTAGAGTCCTAATCACCATGGCTGTCCCAGATGAGAAAGGTGTGGACCGAGTAATGTCTTTGCAGTGCCGTGATCCACTCCACATGCCTTTTTCAGCCCAAGTGTCCCTGGACCTGTAGCCTTTATGACAGTCTGAACTCGAACCCTAACCCTAACCCTAACCCTAACCCTATTTTAAACGGCACCTTGGAGCTGAGTTTCCAGTCCCAAGCACCGTGGATGTTCCAGATGAAAAAGGTGTTGAAAGACTAATGGCGATACACTGGAATGTTCTCCTTAGGTTGTTTTTAGCAGTCCCAGTGTCCCTGGAGATGTAGGCATTTTAGATCTCTGAACAATAATGATGGAACAACTTATTCTTGACTCCATCACTAGGCATATCAAGGATGAGGGGGTCATTAAGAACAGCCAACATTGTTTTATGAGGGGGAAGTCATGTATGACCAACCTTATAGCCTTCTATGAGGAAGTGACTAGGTGGAGGGATGATGGTAGAGCGGTAGATGTAGTTTTTCTTGATTTCAGTAAGGCATTTGATACTGTCTCCCACAGCATCCTCATAGATAAACTATGGAAGTGTGGGCTTGATGATAAAGTAGTGAGGTGGATCGAGAACTGGTTGAAAGGAAGAAGGCAGAGAGTTGTGGTCAATGGCGCAGAATCTAGCTGGAGGTCTGTGACTAGTGGAGTTCCTCAGGGGTCGGTGCTGGGACCGGTGCTGTTTAATATTTTCATCAATGACCTGGATGAGGGAACTGAGTGCACCCTCAGCAAGTTTGCTGATGACACAAAACTGGGAGGAGTGGCTGACACACCAGAGGACTGTGCTGCCATTCAGCGAGACCTGGACAGGCTGGAGAGTTGGGCGGGGAGAAACTTGATGAAATTTAACAAGGGCAAGTGTAGAGTCTTGCATCTGGGGAAGAACAACCCCATGTACCAGTACAGGTTGGGGGTTGACCTGCTGGAAAGTAGTGAAGGGGAAAGGGACCTGGGGGTCCTGGTGGATAGGAGGATGACCATGAGCCAGCAATGTGCTCTTGTGGCCAAGAAGGCAAATGGCATCTTAGGGTGCATTAGAAAGGGAGTGGTTAGTAGGTCAAGAGAGGGTCTCCTCCCCCTCTACTCAGCCTTGGTGAGGCCGCATCTGGAATATTGCGTCCAGTTCTGGGCCCCTCTGTTCAAGAAGGACAGGGAATTGCTTGAAGGAGTCCAGCGCAGAGCCACAAAGATGATTAAGGGAGTGGAACATCTCCCTTATGAGGAGAGGCTGAGGGAGCTGGGTCTCTTTAGCTTGCAAAAGAGGAGACTGAGGGGTGACCTCATCAATGTTTACAAATATGTAAAGGGTAGGTGTCAGGATGATGGAGCTAGGCTTTTTTCAGTGATATCCAGTGATAGGACAAGGGGCAATGGGTGTAAACTGGTGCATAGGAAGTTCCACGTTAACATCAGGAAGAACTTCTTTACTGTAAGAGTGACAGAGCACTGGAACAGGTTGCCCAGGGGGGTTGTGGAGTCTCCTACACTGGAGATATTCAAGGCCCGCCTGGACAAGTTCCTGTGTGATGTACTGTAGGTTACCCTGCTCTTGCAGGGGGGTTGGACTAGATGATCTTTTTAGGTCCCTTCCAACCCTTGGGATTCTGTGATTCTGTGATTCTGTAATAACCCATAAAGTAGAGCCCATCAAGCATTCTACATGGCATGCTGGAGCTTAGTTTAGAGTCCTTATCACCAGGGCTGTCCCAGATGAGAAAGCTGTGGACCAAGCAATGTCTTTGCACTGCCGTGCTCCACTCGACACGCCTTTTCCAGCACCTGTGCCCCTGGAGCAGTAGCCTTTATGACAGTCTGAACCCGAACACTAACCATAAAACTAACCCTAATCTAAATGGCACCTTGGAGATGAGTTGACAGTTCCAAGCACCATCGATGGTCCAGATGAAAAAAGTGTTGAAAGATTAATAGTGGTACACAGGAATGCTCCCCTTGTATTGTTTTGAGCAGTCCCAGTATCCCTGGAGATGTAGGCGTTACGGATATCTGAACAGTAACCATTACCCTAATCTACATGGCATGCGGGAGTTCACTTTACAGTCCTTATCTCCAGGGCTGTCCCAGATGAGAAAGGTGTGGACCAAGCAATATCTTTGCACTGCCGTGCTCCACTCCACATGACTTTTTCAGCACCAGTGTCCCTGCAGCTGAAGCCTTTCTGACAGTCTGAACCCGAACCCTAAACCTAACCCTAACCCTAATCTAAAAGGCAGCTTGGAGCTGAGATTACTGTCCCAGGCACCGTGGCTGGACCAGATGAAAAAGGTGTTGAAAGATTAAAAGAGGTACACGGGAATGCTCTTCTTATATAGTTTTTAGCAGTCCCAGTGTCCCTGGAAATGTAGGCATTATAGATCTATGAACAGTAACCCTCACCCAAGCCTAAATGGCATTTGGGGGCTTAGTTTATAGTCCTAATCACCATGGCTGTCCCAGATGAGAAAGGTGTGGACCGAGCAATGTCTTTGCAGTGCCGTGATCCACTCCACATGCCTTTTTCAGCCCAAGTGTCCCTGGACCTGTAGCCTTTATGACAGTCTGAACTCGAACCCTAACCCTAACCCTAACCCTATTTTAAACGGCACCTTGGAGCTGAGTTTCCAGTCCCAAGCACCGTGGATGGTCCAGATGAAAAAGGTGTTGAAAGACTAATGGCGATACACTGGAATGCTCTGCTTAGATTGTTTTTAGCAGTCATAGTGTCCCTGGAGATGTAGGCATTTTAGATCTCTGAACAATAACCCATTAAGTATAACCCATCAAGCACTCTACATGGCATGCTGGAGCTTAGTTTAGAGTCCTTATCACCAGGGCTGTCCCAGATGAGAAAGCTGTGGACCAAGCAATGTCTTTGCACTGCCGTGCTCCACTCGACATGCCTTTTCCAGCACCTGTGTCCCTGGAGCAGTAGCCTTTATGACAGTCTGAACCCGAACACTAACCATAAAACTAACCCTAATCTAAATGGCACCTTGGAGATGAGTTGACAGTTCCAAGCACCATCGATGGTCCAGATGAAAAAAGTGTTGAAAGATTAATAGTGGTACACAGGAATGCTCCCCTTGTATTGTTTTGAGCAGTCCCAGTATCCCTGGAGATGTAGGCGTTACGGATATCTGAACAGTAACCATTACCCTAATCTACATGGCATGCGGGAGTTCACTTTACAGTCCTTATCTCCAGGGCTGTCCCAGATGAGAAAGGTGTGGACCAAGCAATATCTTTGCACTGCCGTGCTCCACTCCACATGACTTTTTCAGCACCAGTGTCCCTGCAGCTGAAGCCTTTCTGACAGTCTGAACCCGAACCCTAAACCTAACCCTAACCCTAATCTAAAAGGCAGCTTGGAGCTGAGATTACTGTCCCAGGCACCGTGGCTGGACCAGATGAAAAAGGTGTTGAAAGATTAAAAGAGGTACACGGGAATGCTCTTCTTATATAGTTTTTAGCAGTCCCAGTGTCCCTGGAAATGTAGGCATTATAGATCTATGAACAGTAACCCTCACCCAAGCCTAAATGGCATTTGGGGGCTTAGTTTATAGTCCTAATCACCATGGCTGTCCCAGATGAGAAAGGTGTGGACCGAGCAATGTCTTTGCAGTGCCGTGATCCACTCCACATGCCTTTTTCAGCCCAAGTGTCCCTGGACCTGTAGCCTTTATGACAGTCTGAACTCGAACCCTAACCCTAACCCTAACCCTATTTTAAACGGCACCTTGGAGCTGAGTTTCCAGTCCCAAGCACCGTGGATGGTCCAGATGAAAAAGGTGTTGAAAGACTAATGGCGATACACTGGAATGCTCTGCTTAGATTGTTTTTAGCAGTCATAGTGTCCCTGGAGATGTAGGCATTTTAGATCTCTGAACAATAACCCATTAAGTATAACCCATCAAGCACTCTACATGGCATGCTGGAGCTTAGTTTAGAGTCCTTATCACCAGGGCTGTCCCAGATGAGAAAGCTGTGGACCAAGCAATGTCTTTGCACTGCCGTGCTCCACTCGACATGCCTTTTCCATCACCTGTGTCCCTGGAGCAGTAGCCTTTATGACAGTCTGAACCCGAACACTAACCATAAAACTAACCCTAATCTAAATGGCACCTTGGAGATGAGTTGACAGTTCCAAGCACCATCGATGGTCCAGATGAAAAAAGTGTTGAAAGATTAATAGTGGTACACAGGAATGCTCCCCTTGTATTGTTTTGAGCAGTCCTAGTATCCCTGGAGGTGTAGGCGTTATGGATATATGAACAGTAACCATTACCCTAATCTACATGTCATGCGGGAGTTCAGTTTACAGTCCTTATCTCTATGGCTGTCCCAGATGAGAAAGGCGTGGACCAAGCAATGTCTTTGCACTGCCGTACTCCACTCCACATGACTTTTTCAGCACCAGTGTCCCTGCAGCTGAAGCCTTTCTGACAGTCTGAACCCGAACCCTAAACCTAACCCTAACCCTAATCTAAAAGGCAGCTTGGAGCTGAGATTACTGTCCCAGGCACCGTGGCTGGACCAGATGAAAAAGGTGTTGAAAGATTAATAGTGGTACACGGGAATGCTCTTCTTATATAGTTTTTAGCAGTCCCAGTGTCCCTGAAAATGTAGGCATTATAGATCTACGAAAGGTAACCCTCACCCTAGCCTAAATGGCATTTGGGGGCTTAGTTTATAGTCCTAATCACCATGGCTGTCCCAGATGAGAAAGGTGTGGACCGAGCAATGTTTTTGCCGTGCCATTCTCCACTCCACATGCCTTTTTCAGCCCAAGTGTCCCTGGACCTGTAGCCTTTATGACAGTCTGAACCCGAACCCTAACCCTAACCCTAACCCTAACCCTATTTTAAACGGCACCTTGGAGCTGAGTTTCCAGTCCCAAGCACCGTGGATGGTCCAGATGAAAAAGGTGTTGAAAGACTAATGGCGATACACTGGAATGCTCTGCTTAGATTGTTTTTAGCAGTCCCAGTGTCCCTGGAGATGTAGGCATTTTAGATCTCTGAACAATAACCCATTGAGTATAACCCATCAAGCATTCTACATGGCATGCTGGAGCTTAGTTTAGAGTCCTTATCACCAGGGCTGTCCCAGATGAGAAAGCTGTGGACCAAGCAATGTCTTTGCACTGCCGTGCTCCACTCGACATGCCTTTTCCAGCACCTGTGTCCCTGGAGCAGTAGCCTTTATGACAGTCTGAACCCGAACACTAACCATAAAACTAACCCTAATCTAAATGGCACCTTGGAGATGAGTTGACAGTTCCAAGCACCATCGATGGTCCAGATGAAAAAAGTGTGGAAAGATTAATAGTGATACACAGGAATGCTCCCCTTGTATTGTTTTGAGCAGTCCCAGTATCCCTGGAGATGTAGGCGTTATGGATATCTGAACAGTAACCATTAGCCTAATCTACATGTCATGCGGGAGTTCAGTTTACAGTCCTTATCTCTATGGCTGTTCCAGATGAGAAAGGTGTGGACCAAGCAATGTCTTTGCACTGCTGTGCTCCACTCCACATGACTTTTTCAGCACCAGTGTCCCTGCAGCTGAAGCCTTTCTGACAGTCTGAACCCGAACCCTAAACCTAACCCTAACCCTAATCTAAAAGGCAGCTTGGAGCTGAGATTACTGTCCCAGGCACCGTGGCTGGACCAGATGAAAAAGGTGTTGAAAGATTAAAAGAGGTACACGGGAATGCTCTTCTTATATAGTTTTTAGCAGTCCCAGTGTCCCTGGAAATGTAGGCATTATAGATCTATGAACAGTAACCCTCACCCAAGCCTAAATGGCATTTGGGGGCTTAGTTTATAGTCCTAATCACCATGGCTGTCCCAGATGAGAAAGGTGTGGACCGAGCAATGTCTTTGCAGTGCCGTGATCCACTCCACATGCCTTTTTCAGCCCAAGTGTCCCTGGACCTGTAGCCTTTATGACAGTCTGAACTCGAACCCTAACCCTAACCCTAACCCTATTTTAAACGGCACCTTGGAGCTGAGTTTCCAGTCCCAAGCACCGTGGATGGTCCAGATGAAAAAGGTGTTGAAAGACTAATGGCGATACACTGGAATGCTCTGCTTAGATTGTTTTTAGCAGTCATAGTGTCCCTGGAGATGTAGGCATTTTAGATCTCTGAACAATAACCCATTAAGTATAACCCATCAAGCACTCTACATGGCATGCTGGAGCTTAGTTTAGAGTCCTTATCACCAGGGCTGTCCCAGATGAGAAAGCTGTGGACCAAGCAATGTCTTTGCACTGCCGTGCTCCACTCGACATGCCTTTTCCAGCACCTGTGTCCCTGGAGCAGTAGCCTTTATGACAGTCTGAACCCGAACACTAACCATAAAACTAACCCTAATCTAAATGGCACCTTGGAGATGAGTTGACAGTTCCAAGCACCATCGATGGTCGAGATGAAAAAAGTGTGGAAAGATTAATAGTGATACACAGGAATGCTCCCCTTGTATTGTTTTGAGCAGTCCCAGTATCCCTGGAGATGTAGGCGTTATGGATATCTGAACAGTAACCATTAGCCTAATCTACATGTCATGCGGGAGTTCAGTTTACAGTCCTTATCTCTATGGCTGTTCCAGATGAGAAAGGTGTGGACCAAGCAATGTCTTTGCACTGCTGTGCTCCACTCCACATGACTTTTTCAGCACCAGTGTCCCTGCAGCTGAAGCCTTTCTGACAGTCTGAACCCGAACCCTAAACCTAACCCTAACCCTAATCTAAAAGGCAGCTTGGAGCTGAGATTACTGTCCCAGGCACCGTGGCTGCACCAGATGAAAAAGGTGTTGAAAGATTAAAAGTGGTACACGGGAATGCTCTTCTTATATAGTTTTTAGCAGTCCCAGTGTCCCTGGAAATGTAGGCATTATAGATCTACGAACAGTAACCCTCACCCTAGCCTAAATGGCATTTGGGGGCTTAGTTTAGAGTCCTAATCACCATGGCTGTCCCAGATGAGAAAGGTGTGGACCGAGAAATGTCTTTGCAGTGCCGTGATCCACTCCACATGCCTTTTTCAGCCCAAGTGTCCCTGGACCTGTAGCCTTTATGACAGTCTGAACTCGAACCCTAACCCTAACCCTAACCCTAACCCTATTTTAAACGGCACCTTGGAGCTGAGTTTCCAGTCCCAAGCACCGTGGATGGTCCAGATGAAAAAGGTGTTGAAAGACTAATGGCGATACACTGGAATGCTCTGCTTAGATTGTTTTTAGCAGTCCCAGTGTCCCTGGAGATGTAGGCATTTTAGATCTCTGAACAATAACCCATTAAGTATAACCCATCAAGCATTCTACATGGCATGCTGGAGCTTAGTTTAGAGTCCTTATCACCAGGGCTGTCCCAGATGAGAAAGCTGTGGACCAAGCAATGTCTTTGCACTGCCGTGCTCCACTCGACATGCCTTTTCCAGCACCTGTGTCCCTGGAGCAGTAGCCTTTATGACAGTCTGAACCCGAACACTAACCATAAAACTAACCCTAATCTAAATGGCACCTTGGAGATGAGTTGACAGTTCCAAGCACCATGGATGGTCGAGATGAAAAAAAGTGTGGAAAGATTAATAGTGATACACAGGAATGCTCCCCTTGTATTGTTTTGAGCAGTCCCAGTATCCCTGGAGATGTAGGCGTTATGGATATCTGAACAGTAACCATTACCCTAATCTACATGGCATGCGGGAGTTCAATTTACAGTCCTTACCTCTAGGGCTGTCCCAGATGAGAAAGGTGTGGACCAAGCAATGTCTTTGCACTGCCGTACTCCACTCCACATGACTTTTTCAGCACCAGTGTCCCTGCAGCTGAAGCCTTTCTGACAGTCTGAACCCGAAACCTAAACCTAACCCTAACCCTAATCTAAAAGGCACCTTGGAGCTGAGATTACTGTCCCAGGCACCGTGGCTGGACCAGATGAAAAAGGTGTTGAAAGATTAAAAGTGGTACACGGGAATGTTCTTCTTATAAAGTTTTTAGCAGTCCCAGTGTCCCTGGAAATGTAGGCATTATAGATCTACGAACAGTAACCCTCACCCAAGCCTAAATGGCAGTTGGGGGCTTAGTTTAGAGTCCTAATCACCATGGCTGTCCCAGATGAGAAAGGTGTGGACCGAGCAATGTCTTTGCAGTGCCGTGATCCACTCCACATGCCTTTTTCAGCCCAAGTGTCCCTGGACCTGTAGCCTTTATGACAGTCTGAACTCGAACCCTAACCCTAACCCTAACCCTAACCCTATTTTAAACGGCACCTTGGAGCTGAGTTTCCAGTCCCAAGCACCGTGGATGGTCCAGATGAAAAAGGTGTTGAAAGACTAATGGCGATACACTGGAATGCTCTCCTTAGATTGTTTTTAGCAGTCCCAGTGTCCCTGGAGATGTAGGCATTTTAGATCTCTGAACAATAACCCATTAAGTACAACCCATCAAGCATTCCACATGGCATGCTGGAGCTTAATTTAGAGTCCTTATCACCAGGGCTGTCCCAGATGAGAAAGCTGTGGACCAAGCAATGTCTTTGCACTGCCGTGCTCCACTCGACATGCCTTTTCCAGCACCTGTGTCCCTGGAGCAGTAGCCTTTATGACAGTCTGAACCCGAACACTAACCATAAAACTAACCCTAATCTAAATGGCACCTTGGAGATGAGTTGACAGTTCCAAGCACCATCGATGGTCGAGATGAAAAAAGTGTGGAAAGATTAATAGTGGTACACAGGAATGCTCCCCTTGTATTGTTTTGAGCAGTCCCAGTATCCCTGGAGATGTAGGCGTTATGGATATCTGAACAGTAACCATTAGCCTAATCTACATGTCATGCGGGAGTTCAGTTTACAGTCCTTATCTCTATGGCTGTTCCAGATGAGAAAGGTGTGGACCAAGCAATGTCTTTGCACTGCTGTGCTCCACTCCACATGACTTTTTCAGCACCAGTGTCCCTGCAGCTGAAGCCTTTCTGACAGTCTGAACCCGAACCCTAAACCTAACCCTAACCCTAATCTAAAAGGCAGCTTGGAGCTGAGATTACTGTCCCAGGCACCGTGGCTGCACCAGATGAAAAAGGTGTTGAAAGATTAAAAGTGGTACACGGGAATGCTCTTCTTATATAGTTTTTAGCAGTCCCAGTGTCCCTGGAAATGTAGGCATTATAGATCTACGAACAGTAACCCTCACCCTAGCCTAAATGGCATTTGGGGGCTTAGTTTAGAGTCCTAATCACCATGGCTGTCCCAGATGAGAAAGGTGTGGACCGAGAAATGTCTTTGCAGTGCCGTGATCCACTCCACATGCCTTTTTCAGCCCAAGTGTCCCTGGACCTGTAGCCTTTATGACAGTCTGAACTCGAACCCTAACCCTAACCCTAACCCTAACCCTATTTTAAACGGCACCTTGGAGCTGAGTTTCCAGTCCCAAGCACCGTGGATGGTCCAGATGAAAAAGGTGTTGAAAGACTAATGGCGATACACTGGAATGCTCTGCTTAGATTGTTTTTAGCAGTCCCAGTGTCCCTGGAGATGTAGGCATTTTAGATCTCTGAACAATAACCCATTAAGTATAACCCATCAAGCATTCTACATGGCATGCTGGAGCTTAGTTTAGAGTCCTTATCACCAGGGCTGTCCCAGATGAGAAAGCTGTGGACCAAGCAATGTCTTTGCACTGCCGTGCTCCACTCGACATGCCTTTTCCAGCACCTGTGTCCCTGGAGCAGTAGCCTTTATGACAGTCTGAACCCGAACACTAACCATAAAACTAACCCTAATCTAAATGGCACCTTGGAGATGAGTTGACAGTTCCAAGCACCATGGATGGTCGAGATGAAAAAAAGTGTGGAAAGATTAATAGTGATACACAGGAATGCTCCCCTTGTATTGTTTTGAGCAGTCCCAGTATCCCTGGAGATGTAGGCGTTATGGATATCTGAACAGTAACCATTACCCTAATCTACATGGCATGCGGGAGTTCAATTTACAGTCCTTACCTCTAGGGCTGTCCCAGATGAGAAAGGTGTGGACCAAGCAATGTCTTTGCACTGCCGTACTCCACTCCACATGACTTTTTCAGCACCAGTGTCCCTGCAGCTGAAGCCTTTCTGACAGTCTGAACCCGAAACCTAAACCTAACCCTAACCCTAATCTAAAAGGCACCTTGGAGCTGAGATTACTGTCCCAGGCACCGTGGCTGGACCAGATGAAAAAGGTGTTGAAAGATTAAAAGTGGTACACGGGAATGTTCTTCTTATAAAGTTTTTAGCAGTCCCAGTGTCCCTGGAAATGTAGGCATTATAGATCTACGAACAGTAACCCTCAC
The DNA here is from genome assembly GCF_037157495.1 of Lathamus discolor. Classification (NCBI taxonomy): domain Eukaryota; kingdom Metazoa; phylum Chordata; class Aves; order Psittaciformes; family Psittacidae; genus Lathamus; species Lathamus discolor. The sequence goes on along the minus strand of NC_088884.1, from coordinate 44,853,642 downwards.
CCAAGCCTAAATGGCAGTTGGGGGCTTAGTTTAGAGTCCTAATCACCATGGCTGTCCCAGATGAGAAAGGTGTGGACCGAGCAATGTCTTTGCAGTGCCGTGATCCACTCCACATGCCTTTTTCAGCCCAAGTGTCCCTGGACCTGTAGCCTTTATGACAGTCTGAACTCGAACCCTAACCCTAACCCTAACCCTAACCCTATTTTAAACGGCACCTTGGAGCTGAGTTTCCAGTCCCAAGCACCGTGGATGGTCCAGATGAAAAAGGTGTTGAAAGACTAATGGCGATACACTGGAATGCTCTCCTTAGATTGTTTTTAGCAGTCCCAGTGTCCCTGGAGATGTAGGCATTTTAGATCTCTGAACAATAACCCATTAAGTACAACCCATCAAGCATTCCACATGGCATGCTGGAGCTTAATTTAGAGTCCTTATCACCAGGGCTGTCCCAGATGAGAAAGCTGTGGACCAAGCAATGTCTTTGCACTGCCGTGCTCCACTCGACATGCCTTTTCCAGCACCTGTGTCCCTGGAGCAGTAGCCTTTATGACAGTCTGAACCCGAACACTAACCATAAAACTAACCCTAATCTAAATGGCACCTTGGAGATGAGTTGACAGTTCCAAGCACCATGGATGGTCCAGATGAAAAAAGTGTTGAAAGATTAATAGTGGTACACAGGAATGCTCCCCTTGTATTGTTTTGAGCAGTCCCAGTATCCCTGGAGATGTAGGCGTTATGGATATCTGAACAGTAACCATTACCCTAATCTACATGGCATGCGGGAGTTCAATTTACAGTCCTTACCTCTAGGGCTGTCCCAGATGAGAAAGGTGTGGACCAAGCAATGTCTTTGCACTGCCGTACTCCACTCCACATGACTTTTTCAGCACCAGTGTCCCTGCAGCTGAAGCCTTTCTGACAGTCTGAACCCGAACCCTAAACCTAACCCTAACCCTAATCTAAAAGGCAGCTTGGAGCTGAGATTACTGTCCCAGGCACCGTGGCTGGACCAGATGAAAAAGGTGTTGAAAGATTAATAGTGGTACACGGGAATGCTCTTCTTATATAGTTTTTAGCAGTCCCAGTGTCCCTGGAAATGTAGGCATTATAGATGTACGAACAGTAACCCTCACCCAAGCCTAAATGGCATTTGGGGGCTTAGTTTAGAGTCCTAATCACCATGGCTGTCTCAGAGGAGAAAGGTGTGGACCGAGCAATGTCTTTGCAGTGCCGTGATCCACTCCACATGCCTTTTTCAGCCCAAGTGTCCCTGGACCTGTAGCCTTTATGACAGTCTGAACTCGAACCCTAACCCTAACCCTAACCCTAACCCTATTTTAAACGGCACCTTGGAGCTGAGTTTCCAGTCCCAAGCACCGTGGATGGTCCAGATGAAAAAGGTGTTGAAAGACTAATGGCGATACACTGGAATGCTCTCCTTAGATTGTTTTTATCAGTCCCAGTGTCCCTGGAGATGTAGGCATTTTAGATCTCTGAACAATAACCCATTAAGTACAACCCATCAAGCATTCTAAATGGCATGCTGGAGCTTAATTTAGAGTCCTTATCACCAGGGCTGTCCCAGATGAGAAAGCTGTGGACCAAGCAATGTCTTTGCACTGCCGTGCTCCACTCGACATGCCTTTTCCAGCACCTGTGTCCCTGGAGCAGTAGCCTTTATGACAGTCTGAACCCGAACACTAACCATAAAACTAACCCTAATCTAAATGGCACCTTGGAGATGAGTTGACAGTTCCAAGCACCATGGATGGTCCAGATGAAAAAAGTGTTGAAAGATTAATAGTGGTACACAGGAATGCTCCCCTTGTATTGTTTTGAGCAGTCCCAGTATCCCTGGAGATGTAGGCGTTATGGATATCTGAACAGTAACCATTAGCCTAATCTACATGGCATGCGGGAGTTCAGTTTACAGTCCTTATCTCTATGGCTGTCCCAGATGAGAAAGGTGTGGACCAAGCAATGTCTTTGCACTGCCGTGCTCCACTCCACATGACTTTTTCAGCACCAGTGTCCCTGCAGCTGAAGCCTTTCTGACAGTCTGAACCCGAACCCTAAACCTAACCCTAACCCTAATCTAAAAGGCAGCTTGGAGCTGAGATTACTGTCCCAGGCACCGTGGCTGGACCAGATGAAAAAGGTGTCGAAAGATTAATAGTGGTACACGGGAATGCTCTTCTTATATTGTTTTTAGCAGTCCCAGTGTCCCTGGAAATGTAGGCATTATAGATCTACGAACAGTAACCCTCATCCTAGCCTAAATGGCATTTGGGGGCTTAGTTTATAGTCCTAATCACCATGGCTGTCCCAGATGAGAAAGGTGTGGACCGAGCAATGTGTTTGCAGTGCCGTGATCCACTCCACATGCCTTTTTCAGCCCAAGTGTCCCTGGACCTGTAGCCTTTATGACAGTCTGAACTCGAACCCTAACCCTAACCCTAACCCTAACCCTATTTTAAACGGCACCTTGGAGCTGAGTTTCCAGTCCCAAGCACCGTGGATGGTCCAGATGAAAAAGGTGTTGAAAGACTAATGGCGATACACTGGAATGCTCTCCTTAGATTTTTTTTAGCAGTCCCAGTGTCCCTGGAGATGTAGGCATTTTAGATCTCTGAACAATAACCCATTAAGTATAACCCATCAAGCATTCCACATGGCATGCTGGAGCTTAATTTAGAGTCCTTATCACCAGGGCTGTCCCAGATGAGAAAGCTGTGGACCAAGCAATGTCTTTGCACTGCCGTGCTCCACTCGACATGCCTTTTCCAGCACCTGTGTCCCTGGAGCAGTAGCCTTTATGACAGTCTGAACCCGAACACTAACCATAAAACTAACCCTAATCTAAATGGCACCTTGGAGATGAGTTGACAGTTCCAAGCACCATGGATGGTCCAGATGAAAAAAGTGTTGAAAGATTAATAGTGGTACACAGGAATGCTCCCCTTGTATTGTTTTGAGCAGTCCCAGTATCCCTGGAGATGTAGGCGTTATGGATATCTGAACAGTAACCATTACCCTAATCTACATGGCATGCGGGAGTTCAGTTTACAGTCCTTAACTCTAGGGCTGTCCCAGATGAGAAAGGTGTGGACCAAGCAATGTCTTTGCACTGCTGTGCTCCACTCCACATGACTTTTTCAGCACCAGTGTCCCTGCAGCTGAAGCCTTTCTGACAGTCTGAACCCGAACCCTAAACCTAACCCTAACCCTAATCTAAAAGGCAGCTTGGAGCTGAGATTACTGTCCGAGGCACCGTGGCTGGACCAGATGAAAAAGGTGTTGAAAGATTAATAGTGGTACACGGGAATGCTCTTCTTATATAGTTTTTAGCAGTCCCAGTGTCCCTGGAAATGTAGGCATTATAGATCTACGAACAGTAACCCTCACCCAAGCCTAAATGGCATTTGGGGGCTTAGTTTAGAGTCCTAATCACCATGGCTGTCTCAGAGGAGAAAGGTGTGGATCGAGCAATGTCTTTGCAGTGCCGTGATCCACTCCACATGCCTTTTTCAGCCCAAGTGTCCCTGGACCTGTAGCCTTTATGACAGTCTGAACTCGAACCCTAACCCTAACCCTAACCCTAACCCTATTTTAAACGGCACCTTGGAGCTGAGTTTACAGTCCCAAGCACCGTGGATGGTCCAGATGAAAAAGGTGTTGAAAGACTAATGGCGATACACTGGAATGCTCTCCTTAGATTGTTTTTATCAGTCCCAGTGTCCCTGGAGATGTAGGCATTTTAGATCTCTGAACAATAACCCATGAAGTACAACCCATCAAGCATTCTAAATGGCATGCTGGAGCTTAATTTAGAGTCCTTATCACCAGGGCTGTCCCAGATGAGAAAGCTGTGGACCAAGCAATGTCTTTGCACTGCCGTGCTCCACTCGACATGCCTTTTCCAGCACCTGTGTCCCTGGAGCAGTAGCCTTTATGACAGTCTGAACCCGAACACTAACCATAAAACTAACCCTAATCTAAATGGCACCTTGGAGATGAGTTGACAGTTCCAAGCACCATGGATGGTCCAGATGAAAAAAGTGTTGAAAGATTAATAGTGGTACACAGGAATGCTCCCCTTGTATTGTTTTGAGCAGTCCCAGTATCCCTGGAGATGTAGGCGTTATGGATATCTGAACAGTAACCATTACCCTAATCTACATGGCATGCGGGAGTTCAATTTACAGTCCTTACCTCTAGGGCTGTCCCAGATGAGAAAGGTGTGGACCAAGCAATGTCTTTGCACTGCCGTACTCCACTCCACATGACTTTTTCAGCACCAGTGTCCCTGCAGCTGAAGCCTTTCTGACAGTCTGAACCCGAAACCTAAACCTAACCCTAACCCTAATCTAAAAGGCACCTTGGAGCTGAGATTACTGTCCCAGGCACCGTGGCTGGACCAGATGAAAAAGGTGTTGAAAGATTAAAAGTGGTACACGGGAATGTTCTTCTTATAAAGTTTTTAGCAGTCCCAGTGTCCCTGGAAATGTAGGCATTATAGATCTACGAACAGTAACCCTCACCCAAGCCTAAATGGCAGTTGGGGGCTTAGTTTAGAGTCCTAATCACCATGGCTGTCCCAGATGAGAAAGGTGTGGACCGAGCAATGTCTTTGCAGTGCCGTGATCCACTCCACATGCCTTTTTCAGCCCAAGTGTCCCTGGACCTGTAGCCTTTATGACAGTCTGAACTCGAACCCTAACCCTAACCCTAACCCTAACCCTATTTTAAACGGCACCTTGGAGCTGAGTTTCCAGTCCCAAGCACCGTGGATGGTCCAGATGAAAAAGGTGTTGAAAGACTAATGGCGATACACTGGAATGCTCTCCTTAGATTGTTTTTAGCAGTCCCAGTGTCCCTGGAGATGTAGGCATTTTAGATCTCTGAACAATAACCCATTAAGTATAACCCATCAAGCACTTTACATGGCATGCTGGAGCTTAGTTTAGAGTCCTTATCACCAGGGCTGTCCCAGATGAGAAAGCTGTGGACCAAGCAATGTCTTTGCACTGCCGTGCTCCACTCGACATGCCTTTTCCAGCACCTGTGTCCCTGGAGCAGTAGCCTTTATGACAGTCTGAACCCGAACACTAACCATAAAACTAACCCTAATCTAAATGGCACCTTGGAGATGAGTTGACAGTTCCAAGCACCATGGATGGTCCAGATGAAAAAAGTGTTGAAAGATTAATAGTGGTACACAGGAATGCTCCCCTTGTATTGTTTTGAGCAGTCCCAGTACCCCTGGAGATGTAGGCGTTATGGATATCTGAACAGTAACCATTACCCTAATCTACATGGCATGCGGGAGTTCAGTTTACAGTCCTTATCTCTATGGCTGTCCCAGATGAGAAAGGTGTGGACCAAGCAATGTCTTTGCAGTGCCGTGCTCCACTCCACATGACTTTTTCAGCACCAGTGTCCCCGCAGCTCTTGCCTTTCTGACAGTCTGAACCTGAACCCTAAACCTAACCCTAACCCTAATCTAAAAGGCACCTTGGAGCTGAGATTACTGTCCCAGGCACCGTGGCTGGACCAGATGAAAAAGGTGTTGAAAGATTAAAAGTGGTACACGGGAATGGTCTTCTTATATAGTTTTTAGCAGTCCCAGTGTCCCTGGAAATGTAGGCATTATAGATCTACGAACAGTAACCCTCACCCAAGCCTAAATGGCATTTGGGGGCTTAGTTTAGAGTCCTAATCACCATGGCTGTCCCAGAGGAGAAAGGTGTGGACCGAGCAATGTCTTTGCAGTGCCGTGATCCACTCCACATGCCTTTTTCAGCCCAAGTGTCCCTGGACCTGTAGCCTTTATGACAGTCTGAACTCGAACCCTAACCCTAACCCTAACCCTAACCCTATTTTAAACGGCACCTTGGAGCTGAGTTTCCAGTCCCAAGCACCGTGGATGGTCCAGATGAAAAAGGTGTTGAAAGACTAATGGCGATACACCGGAATGCTCTCCTTAGATTGTTTTTATCAGTCCCAGTGTCCCTGGAGATGTAGGCATTTTAGATCTCTTTACAATAACCCATTAAGTACAACCCATCAAGCATTCCACATGGCATGCTGGAGCTTAATTTAGAGTCCTTATCACCAGGGCTGTCCCAGATGAGAAAGCTGTGGACCAAGCAATGTCTTTGCACTGCCGTGCTCCACTCGACATGCCTTTTCCAGCACCTGTGTCCCTGGAGCAGTAGCCTTTATGACAGTCTGAACCCGAACACTAACCATAAAACTAACCCTAATCTAAATGGCACCTTGGAGATGAGTTGACAGTTCCAAGCACCATGGATGGTCCAGATGAAAAAAGTGTTGAAAGATTAATAGTGGTACACAGGAATGCTCCCCTTGTATTGTTTTGAGCAGTCCCAGTATCCCTGGAGATGTAGGCGTTATGGATATCTGAACAGTAACCATTAGCCTAATCTACATGGCATGCGGGAGTTCAATTTACAGTCCTTATCTCTATGGCTGTCCCAGATGAGAAAGGTGTGGACCAAGCAATGTCTTTGCACTGCCGTACTCCACTCCACATGACTTTTTCAGCACCAGTGTCCCTGCAGCTGAAGCCTTTCTGACAGTCTGAACCCGAACCCTAAACCTAACCCTAACCCTAATCTAAAAGGCAGCTTGGAGCTGAGATTACTGTGTCAGGCACCGTGGCTGGACCAGATGAAAAAGGTGTTGAAAGATTAATAGTGGTACACGGGAATGCTCTTCTTATATAGTTTTTAGGAGTCCAAGTGTCCCTGGAAATGTAGGCATTATAGATCTACGAACAGTAACCCTCACCAAAGCCTAAATGGCATTTGGGGGCTTAGTTTAGAGTCCTAATCACCATGGCTGTCCCAGATGAGAAAGGTGTGGACCGAGCAATGTCTTTGCAGTGCCGTGATCCACTCCACATGCCTTTTTCAGCCCAAGTGTCCCTGGACCTGTAGCCTTTATGACAGTCTGAACTCGAACCCTAACCCTAACCCTAACCCTAACCCTATTTTAAACGGCACCTTGGAGCTGAGTTTCCAGTCCCAAGCACCGTGGATGGTCCAGATGAAAAAGGTGTTGAAAGACTAATGGCGATACACTGGAATGCTCTCCTTAGATTGTTTTTAGCAGTCCCAGTGTCCCTGGAGATGTAGGCATTTTAGATCTCTGAACAATAACCCATTAAGTATAACCCATCAAGCACTTTACATGGCATGCTGGAGCTTAGTTTAGAGTCCTTATCACCAGGGCTGTCCCAGATGAGAAAGCTGTGGACCAAGCAATGTCTTTGCACTGCCGTGCTCCACTCGACATGCCTTTTCCAGCACCTGTGTCCCTGGAGCAGTAGCCTTTATGACAGTCTGAACCCGAACACTAACCATAAAACTAACCCTAATCTAAATGGCACCTTGGAGATGAGTTGACAGTTCCAAGCACCATGGATGGTCCAGATGAAAAAAGTGTTGAAAGATTAATAGTGGTACACAGGAATGCTCCCCTTGTATTGTTTTGAGCAGTCCCAGTACCCCTGGAGATGTAGGCGTTATGGATATCTGAACAGTAACCATTACCCTAATCTACATGGCATGCGGGAGTTCAGTTTACAGTCCTTATCTCTATGGCTGTCCCAGATGAGAAAGGTGTGGACCAAGCAATGTCTTTGCAGTGCCGTGCTCCACTCCACATGACTTTTTCAGCACCAGTGTCCCCGCAGCTCTTGCCTTTCTGACAGTCTGAACCTGAACCCTAAACCTAACCCTAACCCTAATCTAAAAGGCACCTTGGAGCTGAGATTACTGTCGCAGGCACCGTGGCTGGACCAGATGAAAAAGGTGTCGAAAGATTAAAAGTGGTACACGGGAATGGTCTTCTTATATAGTTTTTAGCAGTCCCAGTGTCCCTGGAAATGTAGGCATTATAGATCTACGAACAGTAACCCTCACCCAAGCCTAAATGGCATTTGGGGGCTTAGTTTAGAGTCCTAATCACCATGGCTGTCCCAGAGGAGAAAGGTGTGGACCGAGCAATGTCTTTGCAGTGCCGTGATCCACTCCACATGCCTTTTTCAGCCCAAGTGTCCCTGGACCTGTAGCCTTTATGACAGTCTGAACTCGAACCCTAACCCTAACCCTAACCCTAACCCTATTTTAAACGGCACCTTGGAGCTGAGTTTCCAGTCCCAAGCACCGTGGATGGTCCAGATGAAAAAGGTGTTGAAAGACTAATGGCGATACACCGGAATGCTCTCCTTAGATTGTTTTTATCAGTCCCAGTGTCCCTGGAGATGTAGGCATTTTAGATCTCTTTACAATAACCCATTAAGTACAACCCATCAAGCATTCCACATGGCATGCTGGAGCTTAATTTAGAGTCCTTATCACCAGGGCTGTCCCAGATGAGAAAGCTGTGGACCAAGCAATGTCTTTGCACTGCCGTGCTCCACTCGACATGCCTTTTCCAGCACCTGTGTCCCTGGAGCAGTAGCCTTTATGACAGTCTGAACCCGAACACTAACCATAAAACTAACCCTAATCTAAATGGCACCTTGGAGATGAGTTGACAGTTCCAAGCACCATGGATGGTCCAGATGAAAAAAGTGTTGAAAGATTAATAGTGGTACACAGGAATGCTCCCCTTGTATTGTTTTGAGCAGTCCCAGTATCCCTGGAGATGTAGGCGTTATGGATATCTGAACAGTAACCATTACCCTAATCTACATGGCATGCGGGAGTTCAATTTACAGTCCTTATCTCTATGGCTGTCCCAGATGAGAAAGGTGTGGACCAAGCAATGTCTTTGCACTGCCGTACTCCACTCCACATGACTTTTTCAGCACCAGTGTCCCTGCAGCTGAAGCCTTTCTGACAGTCTGAACCCGAAACCTAAACCTAACCCTAACCCTAATCTAAAAGGCAGCTTGGAGCTGAGATTACTGTGTCAGGCACCGTGGCTGGACCAGATGAAAAAGGTGTTGAAAGATTAATAGTGGTACACGGGAATGCTCTTCTTATATAGTTTTTAGGAGTCCAAGTGTCCCTGGAAATGTAGGCATTATAGATCTACGAACAGTAACCCTCACCAAAGCCTAAATGGCATTTGGGGGCTTAGTTTAGAGTCCTAATCACCATGGCTGTCCCAGATGAGAAAGGTGTGGACCGAGCAATGTCTTTGCAGTGCCGTGATCCACTCCACATGCCTTTTTCAGCCCAAGTGTCCCTGGACCTGTAGCCTTTATGACAGTCTGAACTCGAACCCTAACCCTAACCCTAACCCTAACCCTATTTTAAACGGCACCTTGGAGCTGAGTTTCCAGTCCCAAGCACCGTGGATGGTCCAGATGAAAAAGGTGTTGAAAGACTAATGGCGATACACTGGAATGCTCTCCTTAGATTGTTTTTATCAGTCCCAGTGTCCCTGGAGATGTAGGCATTTTAGATCTCTGAACAATAACCCATGAAGTACAACCCATCAAGCATTCTAAATGGCATGCTGGAGCTTAATTTAGAGTCCTTATCACCAGGGCTGTCCCAGATGAGAAAGGTGTGGACCAAGCAATGTCTTTGCACTGCCGTGCTCCACTCGACATGCCTTTTCCAGCACCTGTGTCCCTGGAGCAGTAGCCTTTATGACAGTCTGAACCCGAACACTAACCATAAAACTAACCCTAATCTAAATGGCACCTTGGAGATGAGTTGACAGTTCCAAGCACCATGGATGGTCCAGATGAAAAAAGTGTTGAAAGATTAATAGTGGTACACAGGAATGCTCCCCTTGTATTGTTTTGAGCAGTCCCAGTATCCCTGGAGATGTAGGCGTTATGGATATCTGAACAGTAACCATTACCCTAATCTACATGGCATGCGGGAGTTCAGTTTACAGTCCTTATCTCTATGGCTGTCCCAGATGAGAAAGGTGTGGACCAAGCAATGTCTTTGCACTGCCGTGCTCCACTCCACATGACTTTTTCAGCACCAGTGTCCCTGCAACTGAAGCCTTTCTGACAGTCTGAACCCGAACCCTAAACCTAACCCTAACCCTAATCAAAAAGGCAGCTTGGAGCTGAGATTACTGTCGCAGGCACCGTGGCTGGACCAGATGAAAAAGGTGTCGAAAGATTAAAAGTGGTACACGGGAATGCTCTTCTTATATAGTTTTTAGCAGTCCCAGTGTCCCTGGAAATGTAGGCATTATGGATGTACGAACAGTAACCCTCACCCAAGCCTAAATGGCATTTGGGGGCTTAGTTTAGAGTCCTAATCACCATGGCTGTCTCAGAGGAGAAAGGTGTGGACCGAGCAATGTCTTTGCAGTGCCGTGATCCACTCCACATGCCTTTTTCAGCCCAAGTGTCCCTGGACCTGTAGCCTTTATGACAGTCTGAACTCGAACCCTAACCCTAACCCTAACCCTAACCCTATTTTAAACGGCACCTTGGAGCTGAGTTTCCAGTCCCAAGCATTGTGGATGGTCCAGATGAAAAAGGTGTTGAAAGACTAATGGCGATACACTGGAATGCTCTCCTTAGATTGTTTTTATCAGTCCCAGTGTCCCTGGAGATGTAGGCATTTTAGATCTCTGAACAATAACCCATTAAGTACAACCCATCAAGCATTCCACATGGCATGCTGGAGCTTAATTTAGAGTCCTTATCACCAGGGCTGTCCCAGATGAGAAAGCTGTGGACCAAGCAATGTCTTTGCACTGCCGTGCTCCACTCGACATGCCTTTTCCAGCACCTGTGTCCCTGGAGCAGTAGCCTTTATGACAGTCTGAACCCGAACACTAACCATAAAACTAACCCTAATCTAAATGGCACCTTGGAGATGAGTTGACAGTTCCAAGCACCATCGATGGTCCAGATGAAAAAAGTGTTGAAAGATTAATAGTGGTACACAGGAATGCTCCCCTTGTATTGTTTTGAGCAGTCCCAGTATCCCTGGAGATGTAGGCGTTATGGATATCTGAACAGTAACCATTACCCTAATCTACATGGCATGCGGGAGTTCAATTTACAGTCCTTATCTCTATGGCTGTCCCAGATGAGAAAGGTGTGGACCAAGCAATGTCTTTGCACTGCCGTACTCCACTCCACATGACTTTTTCAGCACCAGTGTCCCTGCAGCTGAAGCCTTTCTGACAGTCTGAACCCGAAACCTAAACCTAACCCTAACCCTAATCTAAAAGGCAGCTTGGAGCTGAGATTACTGTGTCAGGCACCGTGGCTGGACCAGATGAAAAAGGTGTTGAAAGATTAATAGTGGTACACGGGAATGCTCTTCTTATATAGTTTTTAGGAGTCCAAGTGTCCCTGGAAATGTAGGCATTATAGATCTACGAACAGTAACCCTCACCAAAGCCTAAATGGCATTTGGGGGCTTAGTTTAGAGTCCTAATCACCATGGCTGTCCCAGATGAGAAAGGTGTGGACCGAGCAATGTCTTTGCAGTGCCGTGATCCACTCCACATGCCTTTTTCAGCCCAAGTGTCCCTGGACCTGTAGCCTTTATGACAGTCTGAACTCGAACCCTAACCCTAACCCTAACCCTAACCCTATTTTAAACGGCACCTTGGAGCTGAGTTTCCAGTCCCAAGCACCGTGGATGGTCCAGATGAAAAAGGTGTTGAAAGACTAATGGCGATACACTGGAATGCTCTCCTTAGATTGTTTTTATCAGTCCCAGTGTCCCTGGAGATGTAGGCATTTTAGATCTCTGAACAATAACCCATGAAGTACAACCCATCAAGCATTCTAAATGGCATGCTGGAGCTTAATTTAGAGTCCTTATCACCAGGGCTGTCCCAGATGAGAAAGGTGTGGACCAAGCAATGTCTTTGCACTGCCGTGCTCCACTCGACATGCCTTTTCCAGCACCTGTGTCCCTGGAGCAGTAGCCTTTATGACAGTCTGAACCCGAACACTAACCATAAAACTAACCCTAATCTAAATGGCACCTTGGAGATGAGTTGACAGTTCCAAGCACCATGGATGGTCCAGATGAAAAAAGTGTTGAAAGATTAATAGTGGTACACAGGAATGCTCCCCTTGTATTGTTTTGAGCAGTCCCAGTATCCCTGGAGATGTAGGCGTTATGGATATCTGAACAGTAACCATTACCCTAATCTACATGGCATGCGGGAGTTCAGTTTACAGTCCTTATCTCTATGGCTGTCCCAGATGAGAAAGGTGTGGACCAAGCAATGTCTTTGCACTGCCGTGCTCCACTCCACATGACTTTTTCAGCACCAGTGTCCCTGCAGCTGAAGCCTTTCTGACAGTCTGAACCCGAACCCTAAACCTAACCCTAACCCTAATCAAAAAGGCAGCTTGGAGCTGAGATTACTGTCGCAGGCACCGTGGCTGGACCAGATGAAAAAGGTGTCGAAAGATTAAAAGTGGTACACGGGAATGCTCTTCTTATATAGTTTTTAGCAGTCCCAGTGTCCCTGGAAATGTAGGCATTATGGATGTACGAACAGTAACCCTCACCCAAGCCTAAATGGCATTTGGGGGCTTAGTTTAGAGTCCTAATCACCATGGCTGTCTCAGAGGAGAAAGGTGTGGACCGAGCAATGTCTTTGCAGTGCCGTGATCCACTCCACATGCCTTTTTCAGCCCAAGTGTCCCTGGACCTGTAGCCTTTATGACAGTCTGAACTCGAACCCTAACCCTAACCCTAACCCTAACCCTATTTTAAACGGCACCTTGGAGCTGAGTTTCCAGTCCCAAGCATTGTGGATGGTCCAGATGAAAAAGGTGTTGAAAGACTAATGGCGATACACTGGAATGCTCTCCTTAGATTGTTTTTATCAGTCCCAGTGTCCCTGGAGATGTAGGCATTTTAGATCTCTGAACAATAACCCATTAAGTACAACCCATCAAGCATTCCACATGGCATGCTGGAGCTTAATTTAGAGTCCTTATCACCAGGGCTGTCCCAGATGAGAAAGCTGTGGACCAAGCAATGTCTTTGCACTGCCGTGCTCCACTCGACATGCCTTTTCCAGCACCTGTGTCCCTGGAGCAGTAGCCTTTATGACAGTCTGAACCCGAACACTAACCATAAAACTAACCCTAATCTAAATGGCACCTTGGAGATGAGTTGACAGTTCCAAGCACCATGGATGGTCCAGATGAAAAAAGTGTTGAAAGATTAATAGTGGTACACAGGAATGCTCCCCTTGTATTGTTTTGAGCAGTCCCAGTATCCCTGGAGATGTAGGCGTTATGGATATCTGAACAGTAACCATTACCCTAATCTACATGGCATGCGGGAGTTCAATTTACAGTCCTTATCTCTAGGGCTGTCCCAGATGAGAAAGCTGTGGACCAAGCAATGTCTTTGCACTGCCGTACTCCACTCCACATGACTTTTTCAGCACCAGTGTCCCTGCAGCTGAAGCCTTTCTGACAGACTGAACCCGAAACCTAAACCTAACCCTAACCCTAATCTAAAAGGCACCTTGGAGCTGAGATTACTGTCCCAGGCACCGTGGCTGCACCAGATGAAAAAGGTGTTGAAAGATTAAAAGTGGTACACGGGAATGTTCTTCTTATAAAGTTTTTAGCAGTCCCAGTGTCCCTGGAAATGTAGGCATTATAGATGTACGAACGGTAACCCTCACCCAAGCCTAAATGGCATTTGGGGGCTTAGTTTAGAGTCCTAATCACCATGGCTGTCCCAGATGAGAAAGGTGTGGACCGAGCAATGTCTTTGCAGTGCCGTGATCCACTCCACATGCCTTTTTCAGCCCAAGTGTCCCTGGACCTGTAGCCTTTATGACAGTCTGAACTCGAACCCTAACCCTAACCCTAACCCTAACCCTATTTTAAACGGCACCTTGGAGCTGAGTTTCCAGTCCCAAGCACCGTGGATGGTCCAGATGAAAAAGGTGTTGAAAGACTAATGGCGATACACTGGAATGCTCTCCTTAGATTGTTTTTAGCAGTCCCAGTGTCCCTGGAGATGTAGGCATTTTAGATCTCTGAACAATAACCCATTAATTACAACCCATCAAGCATTCCACATGGCATGCTGGAGCTTAATTTAGAGTCCTTATCACCAGGGCTGTCCCAGATGAGAAATGTGTGGACCAAGCAATGTCTTTGCACTGCCGTGCTCCACTCGACATGCCTTTTCCAGCACCTGTGTCCCTGGAGCAGTAGCCTTTATGACAGTCTGAACCCGAACACTAACCATAAAACTAACCCTAATCTAAATGGCACCTTGGAGATGAGTTGACAGTTCCAAGCACCATGGATGGTCCAGATGAAAAAAGTGTGGAAAGATTAATAGTGGTACACAGGAATGCTCCCCTTGTATTGTTTTGAGCAGTCCCAGTATCCCTGGAGATGTAGGCGTTATGGATATCTGAACAGTAACCATTACCCTAATCTACATGGCATGCGGGAGTTCAGTTTACAGTCCTTAACTCTAGGGCTGTCCCAGATGAGAAAGGTGTGGACCAAGCAATGTCTTTGCACTGCCGTACTCCACTCCACATGACTTTTTCAGCACCAGTGTCCCTGCAGCTGAAGCCTTTCTGACAGTCTGAACCCGAACCCTAAACCTAACCCTAACCCTAATCTAAAAGGCAGCTTGGAGCTGAGATTACTGTCCGAGGCACCGTGGCTGGACCAGATGAAAAAGGTGTCGAAAGATTAATAGTGGTACACGGGAATGCTCTTCTTATATAGTTTTTAGCAGTCCCAGTGTCCCTGGAAATGTAGGCATTATAGATGTCCGAACAGTAACCCTCACCCAAGCCTAAATGGCATTTGGGGGCTTAGTTTAGAGTCCTAATCACCATGGCTGTCTCAGAGGAGAAAGGTGTGGACCGAGCAATGTCTTTGCAGTGCCGTGATCCACTCCACATGCCTTTTTCAGCCCAAGTGTCCCTGGACCTGTAGCCTTTATGACAGTCTGAACTCGAACCCTAACCCTAACCCTAACCCTAACCCTAACCCTATTTTAAACGGCACCTTGGAGCTGAGTTTCCAGTCCCAAGCACCGTGGATGGTCCAGATGAAAAAGGTGTTGAAAGACTAATGGCGATACACTGGAATGCTCTCCTTAGATTGTTTTTATCAGTCCCAGTGTCCCTGGAGATGTAGGCATTTTAGATCTCTGAACAATAACCCATTAAGTACAACCCATCAAGCATTCCACATGGCATGCTGGAGCTTAATTTAGAGTCCTTATCACCAGGGCTGTCCCAGATGAGAAAGCTGTGGACCAAGCAATGTCTTTGCACTGCCGTGCTCCACTCGACATGCCTTTTCCAGCACCTGTGTCCCTGGAGCAGTAGCCTTTATGACAGTCTGAACCCGAACACTAACCATAAAACTAACCCTAATCTAAATGGCACCTTGGAGATGAGTTGACAGTTCCAAGCACCATGGATGGTCCAGATGAAAAAAGTGTTGAAAGATTAATAGTGGTACACAGGAATGCTCCCCTTGTATTGTTTTGAGCAGTCCCAGTATCCCTGGAGATGTAGGCGTTATGGATATCTGAACAGTAACCATTACCCTAATCTACATGGCATGCGGGAGTTCAATTTACAGTCCTTACCTCTAGGGCTGTCCCAGATGAGAAAGGTGTGGACCAAGCAATGTCTTTGAACTGCCGTACTCCACTCCACATGACTTTTTCAGCACCAGTGTCCCTGCAGCTGAAGCCTTTCTGACAGACTGAACCCGAAACCTAAACCTAACCCTAACCCTAATCTAAAAGGCACCTTGGAGCTGAGATTACTGTCCCAGGCACCGTGGCTGCACCAGATGAAAAAGGTGTTGAAAGATTAAAAGTGGTACACGGGAATGTTCTTCTTATAAAGTTTTTAGCAGTCCCAGTGTCCCTGGAAATGTAGGCATTATAGATGTACGAACGGTAATCCTCACCCAAGCCTAAATGGCATTTGGGGGCTTAGTTTAGAGTCCTAATCACCATGGCTGTCCCAGATGAGAAAGGTGTGGACCGAGCAATGTCTTTGCAGTGCCGTGATCCACTCCACATGCCTTTTTCAGCCCAAGTGTCCCTGGACCTGTAGCCTTTATGACAGTCTGAACTCGAACCCTAACCCTAACCCTAACCCTAACCCTATTTTAAACGGCACCTTGGAGCTGAGTTTCCAGTCCCAAGCACCGTGGATGGTCCAGATGAAAAAGGTGTTGAAAGACTAATGGCGATACACTGGAATGCTCTCCTTAGATTGTTTTTAGCAGTCCCAGTGTCCCTGGAGATGTAGGCATTTTAGATCTCTGAACAATAACCCATTAATTACAACCCATCAAGCATTCCACATGGCATGCTGGAGCTTAATTTAGAGTCCTTATCACCAGGGCTGTCCCAGATGAGAAATGTGTGGACCAAGCAATGTCTTTGCACTGCCGTGCTCCACTCGACATGCCTTTTCCAGCACCTGTGTCCCTGGAGCAGTAGCCTTTATGACAGTCTGAACCCGAACACTAACCATAAAACTAACCCTAATCTAAATGGCACCTTGGAGATGAGTTGACAGTTCCAAGCACCATGGATGGTCCAGATGAAAAAAGTGTGGAAAGATTAATAGTGGTACACAGGAATGCTCCCCTTGTATTGTTTTGAGCAGTCCCAGTATCCCTGGAGATGTAGGCGTTATGGATATCTGAACAGTAACCATTACCCTAATCTACATGGCATGCGGGAGTTCAGTTTACAGTCCTTAACTCTAGGGCTGTCCCAGATGAGAAAGGTGTGGACCAAGCAATGTCTTTGCACTGCCGTACTCCACTCCACATGACTTTTTCAGCACCAGTGTCCCTGCAGCTGAAGCCTTTCTGACAGTCTGAACCCGAACCCTAAACCTAACCCTAACCCTAATCTAAAAGGCAGCTTGGAGCTGAGATTACTGTCCGAGGCACCGTGGCTGGACCAGATGAAAAAGGTGTCGAAAGATTAATAGTGGTACACGGGAATGCTCTTCTTATATAGTTTTTAGCAGTCCCAGTGTCCCTGGAAATGTAGGCATTATAGATGTCCGAACAGTAACCCTCACCCAAGCCTAAATGGCATTTGGGGGCTTAGTTTAGAGTCCTAATCACCATGGCTGTCTCAGAGGAGAAAGGTGTGGACCGAGCAATGTCTTTGCAGTGCCGTGATCCACTCCACATGCCTTTTTCAGCCCAAGTGTCCCTGGACCTGTAGCCTTTATGACAGTCTGAACTCGAACCCTAACCCTAACCCTAACCCTAACCCTAACCCTATTTTAAACGGCACCTTGGAGCTGAGTTTCCAGTCCCAAGCACCGTGGATGGTCCAGATGAAAAAGGTGTTGAAAGACTAATGGCGATACACTGGAATGCTCTCCTTAGATTGTTTTTATCAGTCCCAGTGTCCCTGGAGATGTAGGCATTTTAGATCTCTGAACAATAACCCATTAAGTACAACCCATCAAGCATTCCACATGGCATGCTGGAGCTTAATTTAGAGTCCTTATCACCAGGGCTGTCCCAGATGAGAAAGCTGTGGACCAAGCAATGTCTTTGCACTGCCGTGCTCCACTCGACATGCCTTTTCCAGCACCTGTGTCCCTGGAGCAGTAGCCTTTATGACAGTCTGAACCCGAACACTAACCATAAAACTAACCCTAATCTAAATGGCACCTTGGAGATGAGTTGACAGTTCCAAGCACCATGGATGGTCCAGATGAAAAAAGTGTTGAAAGATTAATAGTGGTACACAGGAATGCTCCCCTTGTATTGTTTTGAGCAGTCCCAGTATCCCTGGAGATGTAGGCGTTATGGATATCTGAACAGTAACCATTACCCTAATCTACATGGCATGCGGGAGTTCAATTTACAGTCCTTACCTCTAGGGCTGTCCCAGATGAGAAAGGTGTGGACCAAGCAATGTCTTTGAACTGCCGTACTCCACTCCACATGACTTTTTCAGCACCAGTGTCCCTGCAGCTGAAGCCTTTCTGACAGTCTGAACCCGAAACCTAAACCTAACCCTAACCCTAATCTAAAAGGCACCTTGGAGCTGAGATTACTGTCCCAGGCACCGTGGCTGGACCAGATGAAAAAGGTGTTGAAAGATTAAAAGTGGTACACGGGAATGTTCTTCTTATAAAGTTTTTAGCAGTCCCAGTGTCCCTGGAAATGTAGGCATTATAGATCTACGAACAGTAACCCTCACCCAAGCCTAAATGGCAGTTGGGGGCTTAGTTTAGAGTCCTAATCACCATGGCTGTCCCAGATGAGAAAGGTGTGGACCGAGCAATGTCTTTGCAGTGCCGTGATCCACTCCACATGCCTTTTTCAGCCCAAGTGTCCCTGGACCTGTAGCCTTTATGACAGTCTGAACTCGAACCCTAACCCTAACCCTAACCCTAACCCTATTTTAAACGGCACCTTGGAGCTGAGTTTCCAGTCCCAAGCACCGTGGATGGTCCAGATGAAAAAGGTGTTGAAAGACTAATGGCGATACACTGGAATGCTCTGCTTAGATTGTTTTTAGCAGTCCCAGTGTCCCTGGAGATGTAGGCATTTTAGATCTCTGAACAATAACCCATTAAGTATAACCCATCAAGCACTTTACATGGCATGCTGGAGCTTAGTTTAGAGTCCTTATCACCAGGGCTGTCCCAGATGAGAAAGCTGTGGACCAAGCAATGTCTTTGCACTGCCGTGCTCCACTCGACATGCCTTTTCCAGCACCTGTGTCCCTGGAGCAGTAGCCTTTATGACAGTCTGAACCCGAACACTAACCATAAAACTAACCCTAATCTAAATGGCACCTTGGAGATGAGTTGACAGTTCCAAGCACCATGGATGGTCCAGATGAAAAAAGTGTTGAAAGATTAATAGTGGTACACAGGAATGCTCCCCTTGTATTGTTTTGAGCAGTCCCAGTACCCCTGGAGATGTAGGCGTTATGGATATCTGAACAGTAACCATTACCCTAATCTACATGGCATGCGGGAGTTCAGTTTACAGTCCTTATCTCTATGGCTGTCCCAGATGAGAAAGGTGTGGACCAAGCAATGTCTTTGCAGTGCCGTGCTCCACTCCACATGACTTTTTCAGCACCAGTGTCCCTGCAGCTGAAGCCTTTCTGACAGTCTGAACCTGAACCCTAAACCTAACCCTAACCCTAATCTAAAAGGCAGCTTGGAGCTGAGATTACTGTCCCAGGCACCGTGGCTGGACCAGATGAAAAAGGTGTCGAAAGATTAAAAGTGGTACACGGGAATGCTCTTCTTATATAGTTTTTAGCAGTCCCAGTGTCCCTGGAAATGTAGGCATTATAGATCTACGAACAGTAACCCTCACCCAAGCCTAAATGGCATTTGGGGGCTTAGTTTAGAGTCCTAATCACCATGGCTGTCCCAGAGGAGAAAGGTGTGGACCGAGCAATGTCTTTGCAGTGCCGTGATCCACTCCACATGCCTTTTTCATCCCAAGTGTCCCTGGACCTGTAGCCTTTATGACAGTCTGAACTCGAACCCTAACCCTAACCCTAACCCTAACCCTATTTTAAACGGCACCTTGGAGCTGAGTTTCCAGTCCCAAGCACCGTGGATGGTCCAGATGAAAAAGGTGTTGAAAGACTAATGGCGATACACTGGAATGCTCTCCTTAGATTGTTTTTATCAGTCCCAGTGTCCCTGGAGATGTAGGCATTTTAGATCTCTGAACAATAACCCATTAAGTACAACCCATCAAGCATTCCACATGGCATGCTGGAGCTTAATTTAGAGTCCTTATCACCAGGGCTGTCCCAGATGAGAAAGCTGTGGACCAAGCAATGTCTTTGCACTGCCGTGCTCCACTCGACATGCCTTTTCCAGCACCTGTGTCCCTGGAGCAGTAGCCTTTATGACAGTCTGAACCCGAACACTAACCATAAAACTAACCCTAATCTAAATGGCACCTTGGAGATGAGTTGACAGTTCCAAGCACCATGGATGGTCCAGATGAAAAAAGTGTTGAAAGATTAATAGTGGTACACAGGAATGCTCCCCTTGTATTGTTTTGAGCAGTCCCAGTATCCCTGGAGATGTAGGCGTTACGGATATCTGAACAGTAACCATTAGCCTAATCTACATGGCATGCGGGAGTTCAGTTTACAGTCCTTATCTCTATGGCTGTCCCAGATGAGAAAGGTGTGGACCAAGCAATGTCTTTGCACTGCCGTGCTCCACTCCACATGACTTTTTCAGCACCAGTGTCCCTGCAGCTGAAGCCTTTCTGACAGTCTGAACCCGAACCCTAAACCTAACCCTAACCCTAATCTAAAAGGCAGCTTGGAGCTGAGATTACTGTCCCAGGCACCGTGGGTGGACCAGATGAAAAAGGTGTCGAAAGATTAATAGTGGTACACGGGAATGCTCTTCTTATATTGTTTTTAGCGGTCCCAGTGTCCCTGGAAATGTAGGCATTATAGATCTACGAACAGTAACCCTCATCCTAGCCTAAATGGCATTTGGGGGCTTAGTTTAGAGTCCTAATCACCATGGCTGTCCCAGATGAGAAAGGTGTGGACCGAGCAATGTGTTTGCAGTGCCGTGATCCACTCCACATGCCTTTTTCAGCCCAAGTGTCCCTGGACCTGTAGCATTTATGACAGTCTGAACTCGAACCCTAACCCTAACCCTAACCCTAACCCTAACCCTATTTTAAACGGCACCTTGGAGCTGAGTTTCCAGTCCCAAGCACCGTGGATGGTCCAGATGAAAAAGGTGTTGAAAGACTAATGGCGATACACTGGAATGCTCTCCTTAGATTGTTTTTAGCAGTCCCAGTGTCCCTGGAGATGTAGGCATTTTAGATCTCTGAACAATAACCCATTAAGTACAACCCATCAAGCATTCCACATGGCATGCTGGAGCTTAATTTAGAGTCCTTATCACCAGGGCTGTCCCAGATGAGAAAGCTGTGGACCAAGCAATGTCTTTGCACTGCCGTGCTCCACTCGACATGCCTTTTCCAGCACCTGTGTCCCTGGAGCAGTAGCCTTTATGACAGTCTGAACCCGAACACTAACCATAAAACTAACCCTAATCTAAATGGCACCTTGGAGATGAGTTGACAGTTCCAAGCACCATGGATGGTCCAGATGAAAAAAGTGTTGAAAGATTAATAGTGGTACACAGGAATGCTCCCCTTGTATTGTTTTGAGCAGTCCCAGTATCCCTGGAGATGTAGGCGTTATGGATATCTGAACAGTAACCATTACCCTAATCTACATGGCATGCGGGAGTTCAATTTACAGTCCTTATCTCTATGGCTGTCCCAGATGAGAAAGGTGTGGACCAAGCAATGTCTTTGCACTGCCGTACTCCACTCCACATGACTTTTTCAGCACCAGTGTCCCTGCAGCTGAAGCCTTTCTGACAGTCTGAACCCGAACCCTAAACCTGACCCTAACCCTAATCTAAAAGGCATCTTGGAGCTGAGATTACTGTCCCAGGCACCGTGGCTGGACCAGATGAAAAAGGTGTTGAAAGATTAATAGTGGTACACGGGAATGCTCTTCTTATGTAGTTTTTAGCAGTCCAAGTTTCCCTGGAAATGTAGGCATTATAGATCTACGAACAGTAACCCTCACCAAAGCCTAAATGGCATTTGGGGGCTTAGTTTAGAGTCCTAATCACCATGGCTGTCCCAGATGAGAAAGGTGTGGACCGAGCAATGTCTTTGCAGTGCCGTGATCCACTCCACATGCCTTTTTCAGCCCAAGTGTCCCTGGACCTGTAGCCTTTATGACAGTCTGAACTTGAACCCTAACCCTAACCCTAACCCTAACCCTATTTTAAACGGCACCTTGGAGCTGAGTTTCCAGTCCCAAGCACCGTGGATGGTCCAGATGAAAAAGGTGTTGAAAGACTAATGGCGATACACTGGAATGCTCTCCTTAGATTGTTTTTATCAGTCCCAGTGTCCCTGGAGATGTAGGCATTTTAGATCTCTGAACAATAACCCATTAAGTACAACCCATCAAGCATTCCACATGGCATGCTGGAGCTTAATTTAGAGTCCTTATCACCAGGGCTGTCCCAGATGAGAAAGCTGTGGACCAAGCAATGTCTTTGCACTGCCGTGCTCCACTCGACATGCCTTTTCCAGCACCTGTGTCCCTGGAGCAGTAGCCTTTATGACAGTCTGAACCCGAACACTAACCATAAAACTAACCCTAATCTAAATGGCACCTTGGAGATGAGTTGACAGTTCCAAGCACCATGGATGGTCCAGATGAAAAAAGTGTTGAAAGATTAATAGTGGTACACAGGAATGCTCCCCTTGTATTGTTTTGAGCAGTCCCAGTATCCCTGGAGATGTAGGCGTTATGGATATCTGAACAGTAACCATTACCCTAATCTACATGGCATGCGGGAGTTCAGTTTACAGTCCTTATCTCTATGGCTGTCCCAGATGAGAAAGGTGTGGACCAAGCAATGTCTTTGCACTGCCGTACTCCACTCCACATGACTTTTTCAGCACCAGTGTCCCTGCAGCTGAAGCCTTTCTGACAGTCTGAACCCGAACCCTAAACCTAACCCTATCCCTAATTAAAAAGGCAGCTTGGAGCTGAGATTACTGTCGCAGGCACCGTGGCTGGACCAGATGAAAAAGGTGTTGAAAGATTAAAAGTGGTACACGGGAATGTTCTTCTTATAAAGTTTTTAGCAGTCCCAGTGTCCCTGGAAATGTAGGCATTATAGATGTACGAACAGTAACCCTCACCCAAGCCTAAATGGCATTTGGGGGCTTAGTTTAGAGTCCTAATCACCATGGCTGTCCCAGATGAGAAAGGTGTGGACCGAGCAATGTCTTTGCAGTGCCGTGATCCACTCCACATGCCTTTTTCAGCCCAAGTGTCCCTGGACCTGTAGCCTTTATGACAGTCTGAACTCGAACCCTAACCCTAACCCTAACCCTAACCCTAACCCTATTTTAAACGGCACCTTGGAGCTGAGTTTCCAGTCCCAAGCACCGTGGATGGTCCAGATGAAAAAGGTGTTGAAAGACTAATGGCGATACACTGGAATGCTCTCCTTAGATTGTTTTTAGCAGTCCCAGTGTCCCTGCAGATGTAGGCATTTTAGATCTCTGAAGAATAACCCATTAAGTATAACCCATCAAGCACTTTACATGGCATGCTGGAGCTTAGTTTAGAGTCCTTATCACCAGGGCTGTCCCAGATGAGAAAGCTGTGGACCAAGCAATGTCTTTGCACTGCCGTGCTCCACTCGACATGCCTTTTCCAGCACCTGTGTCCCTGGAGCAGTAGCCTTTATGACAGTCTGAACCCGAACACTAACCATAAAACTAACCCTAATCTAAATGGCACCTTGGAGATGAGTTGACAGTTCCAAGCACCATGGATGGTCCAGATGAAAAAAGTGTTGAAAGATTAATAGTGGTACACAGGAATGCTCCCCTTGTATTGTTTTGAGCAGTCCCAGTATCCCTGGAGATGTAGGCGTTACGGATATCTGAACAGTAACCATTAGCCTAATCTACATGGCATGCGGGAGTTCAGTTTACAGTCCTTATCTCTATGGCTGTCCCAGATGAGAAAGGTGTGGACCAAGCAATGTTTTTGCACTGCCGTGCTCCACTCCACATGACTTTTTCAGCACCAGTGTCCCTGCAGCTGAAGCCTTTCTGACAGTCTGAACCCGAACCCTAAACCTAACCCTAACCCTAATCTAAAAGGCAGCTTGGAGCTGAGATTACTGTCCCAGGCACCGTGGGTGGACCAGATGAAAAAGGTGTCGAAAGATTAATAGTGGTACACGGGAATGCTCTTCTTATATTGTTTTTAGCGGTCCCAGTGTCCCTGGAAATGTAGGCATTATAGATCTACGAACAGTAACCCTCATCCTAGCCTAAATGGCATTTGGGGGCTTAGTTTAGAGTCCTAATCACCATGGCTGTCCCAGATGAGAAAGGTGTGGACCGAGCAATGTGTTTGCAGTGCCGTGATCCACTCCACATGCCTTTTTCAGCCCAAGTGTCCCTGGACCTGTAGCATTTATGACAGTCTGAACTCGAACCCTAACCCTAACCCTAACCCTAACCCTAACCCTATTTTAAACGGCACCTTGGAGCTGAGTTTCCAGTCCCAAGCACCGTGGATGTTCCAGATGAAAAAGGTGTTGAAAGAGTAATGGCGATACACTGGAATGCTCTCCTTAGATTGTTTTTATCAGTCCCAGTGTCCCTGGAGATGTAGGCATTTTAGATCTCTGAACAATAACCCATTAAGTACAACCCATCAAGCATTTCACATGGCATGCTGGAGCTTAATTTAGAGTCCTTATCACCAGGGCTGTCCCAGATGAGAAAGCTGTGGACCAAGCAATGTCTTTGCACTGCCGTGCTCCACTCGACATGCCTTTTCCAGCACCTGTGTCCCTGGAGCAGTAGCCTTTATGACAGTCTGAACCCGAACACTAACCATAAAACTAACCCTAATCTAAATGGCACCTTGGAGATGAGTTGACAGTTCCAAGCACCATGGATGGTCCAGATGAAAAAAGTGTTGAAAGATTAATAGTGGTACACAGGAATGCTCCCCTTGTATTGTTTTGAGCAGTCCCAGTATCCCTGGAGATGTAGGCGTCATGGATATCTGAACAGTAACCATTACCCTAATCTACATGGCATGCGGGAGTTCAATTTACAGTCCTTATCTCTATGGCTGTCCCAGATGAGAAAGGTGTGGACCAAGCAATGTCTTTGCACTGCCGTACTCCACTCCACATGACTTTTTCAGCACCAGTGTCCCTGCAGCTGAAGCCTTTCTGACAGTCTGAACCCGAAACCTAAACCTAACCCTAACCCTAATCTAAAAGGCAGCTTGGAGCTGAGATTACTGTCCCAGGCACCGTGGCTGGACCAGATGAAAAAGGTGTTGAAAGATTAATAGTGGTACACGGGAATGCTCTTCTTATGTAGTTTTTAGCAGTCCAAGTTTCCCTGGAAATGTAGGCATTATAGATCTACGAACAGTAACCCTCACCAAAGCCTAAATGGCATTTGGGGGCTTAGTTTAGAGTCCTAATCACCATGGCTGTCCCAGATGAGAAAGGTGTGGACCGAGCAATGTCTTTGCAGTGCCGTGATCCACTCCACATGCCTTTTTCAGCCCAAGTGTCCCTGGACCTGTAGCCTTTATGACAGTCTGAACTTGAACCCTAACCCTAACCCTAACCCTAACCCTATTTTAAACGGCACCTTGGAGCTGAGTTTCCAGTCCCAAGCACCGTGGATGGTCCAGATGAAAAAGGTGTTGAAAGACTAATGGCGATACACTGGAATGCTCTCCTTAGATTGTTTTTATCAGTCCCAGTGTCCCTGGAGATGTAGGCATTTTAGATCTCTGAACAATAACCCATGAAGTACAACCCATCAAGCATTCTAAATGGCATGCTGGAGCTTAATTTAGAGTCCTTATCACCAGGGCTGTCCCAGATGAGAAAGCTGTGGACCAAGCAATGTCTTTGCACTGCCGTGCTCCACTCGACATGCCTTTTCCAGCACCTGTGTCCCTGGAGCAGTAGCCTTTATGACAGTCTGAACCCGAACACTAACCATAAAACTAACCCTAATCTAAATGGCACCTTGGAGATGAGTTGACAGTTCCAAGCACCATGGATGGTCCAGATGAAAAAAGTGTTGAAAGATTAATAGTGGTACACAGGAATGCTCCCCTTGTATTGTTTTGAGCAGTCCCAGTATCCCTGGAGATGTAGGCGTTATGGATATCTGAACAGTAACCATTACCCTAATCTACATGGCATGCGGGAGTTCAGTTTACAGTCCTTATCTCTATGGCTGTCCCAGATGAGAAAGGTGTGGACCAAGCAATGTCTTTGCACTGCCGTGCTCCACTCCACATGACTTTTTCAGCACCAGTGTCCCTGCAGCTGAAGCCTTTCTGACAGTCTGAACCCGAAACCTAAACCTAACCCTAACCCTAATCTAAAAGGCAGCTTGGAGCTGAGATTACTGTCCCAGGCACCGTGGCTGGACCAGATGAAAAAGGTGTTGAAAGATTAATAGTGGTACACGGGAATGCTCTTCTTATGTAGTTTTTAGCAGTCCAAGTTTCCTGGAAATGTAGGCATTATAGATCTACGAACAGTAACCCTCACCAAAGCCTAAATGGCATTTGGGGGCTTAGTTTAGAGTCCTAATCACCATGGCTGTCCCAGATGAGAAAGGTGTGGACCGAGCAATGTCTTTGCAGTGCCGTGATCCACTCCACATGCCTTTTTCAGCCCAAGTGTCCCTGGACCTGTAGCCTTTATGACAGTCTGAACTTGAACCCTAACCCTAACCCTAACCCTAACCCTATTTTAACGGCACCTTGGAGCTGAGTTTCCAGTCCCAAGCACCGTGGATGGTCCAGATGAAAAAGGTGTTGAAAGACTAATGGCGATACACTGGAATGCTCTCCTTAGATTGTTTTTATCAGTCCCAGTGTCCCTGGAGATGTAGGCATTTTAGATCTCTGAACAATAACCCATTAAGTACAACCCATCAAGCATTCCACATGGCATGCTGGAGCTTAATTTAGAGTCCTTATCACCAGGGCTGTCCCAGATGAGAAAGCTGTGGACCAAGCAATGTCTTTGCACTGCCGTGCTCCACTCGACATGCCTTTTCCAGCACCTGTGTCCCTGGAGCAGTAGCCTTTATGACAGTCTGAACCCGAACACTAACCATAAAACTAACCCTAATCTAAATGGCACCTTGGAGATGAGTTGACAGTTCCAAGCACCATGGATGGTCCAGATGAAAAAAGTGTTGAAAGATTAATAGTGGTACACAGGAATGCTCCCCTTGTATTGTTTTGAGCAGTCCCAGTATCCCTGGAGATGTAGGCGTTATGGATATCTGAACAGTAACCATTACCCTAATCTACATGGCATGCGGGAGTTCAGTTTACAGTCCTTATCTCTATGGCTGTCCCAGATGAGAAAGGTGTGGACCAAGCAATGTCTTTGCACTGCCGTGCTCCACTCCACATGACTTTTTCAGCACCAGTGTCCCTGCAGCTGAAGCCTTTCTGACAGTCTGAACCCGAAACCTAAACCTAACCCTATCCCTAATTAAAAAGGCAGCTTGGAGCTGAGATTACTGTCGCAGGCACCGTGGCTGGACCAGATGAAAAAGGTGTTGAAAGATTAAAAGTGGTACACGGGAATGTTCTTCTTATAAAGTTTTTAGCAGTCCCAGTGTCCCTGGAAATGTAGGCATTATAGATGTACGAACAGTAACCCTCACCCAAGCCTAAATGGCATTTGGGGGCTTAGTTTAGAGTCCTAATCACCATGGCTGTCCCAGATGAGAAAGGTGTGGACCGAGCAATGTCTTTGCAGTGCCGTGATCCACTCCACATGCCTTTTTCAGCCCAAGTGTCCCTGGACCTGTAGCCTTTATGACAGTCTGAACTCGAACCCTAACCCTAACCCTAACCCTAACCCTAACCCTATTTTAAACGGCACCTTGGAGCTGAGTTTCCAGTCCCAAGCACCGTGGATGGTCCAGATGAAAAAGGTGTTGAAAGACTAATGGCGATACACTGGAATGCTCTCCTTAGATTGTTTTTAGCAGTCCCAGTGTCCCTGGAGATGTAGGCATTTTAGATCTCTGAAGAATAACCCATTAAGTATAACCCATCAAGCACTTTACATGGCATGCTGGAGCTTAGTTTAGAGTCCTTATCACCAGGGCTGTCCCAGATGAGAAAGCTGTGGACCAAGCAATGTCTTTGCACTGCCGTGCTCCACTCGACATGCCTTTTCCAGCACCTGTGTCCCTGGAGCAGTAGCCTTTATGACAGTCTGAACCCGAACACTAACCATAAAACTAACCCTAATCTAAATGGCACCTTGGAGATGAGTTGACAGTTCCAAGCACCATGGATGGTCCAGATGAAAAAAGTGTTGAAAGATTAATAGTGGTACACAGGAATGCTCCCCTTGTATTGTTTTGAGCAGTCCCAGTATCCCTGGAGATGTAGGCGTTACGGATATCTGAACAGTAACCATTAGCCTAATCTACATGGCATGCGGGAGTTCAGTTTACAGTCCTTATCTCTATGGCTGTCCCAGATGAGAAAGGTGTGGACCAAGCAATGTTTTTGCACTGCCGTGCTCCACTCCACATGACTTTTTCAGCACCAGTGTCCCTGCAGCTGAAGCCTTTCTGACAGTCTGAACCCGAACCCTAAACCTAACCCTAACCCTAATCTAAAAGGCAGCTTGGAGCTGAGATTACTGTCCCAGGCACCGTGGGTGGACCAGATGAAAAAGGTGTCGAAAGATTAATAGTGGTACACGGGAATGCTCTTCTTATATTGTTTTTAGCGGTCCCAGTGTCCCTGGAAATGTAGGCATTATAGATCTACGAACAGTAACCCTCATCCTAGCCTAAATGGCATTTGGGGGCTTAGTTTAGAGTCCTAATCACCATGGCTGTCCCAGATGAGAAAGGTGTGGACCGAGCAATGTGTTTGCAGTGCCGTGATCCACTCCACATGCCTTTTTCAGCCCAAGTGTCCCTGGACCTGTAGCATTTATGACAGTCTGAACTCGAACCCTAACCCTAACCCTAACCCTAACCCTAACCCTATTTTAAACGGCACCTTGGAGCTGAGTTTCCAGTCCCAAGCACCGTGGATGGTCCAGATGAAAAAGGTGTTGAAAGACTAATGGCGATACACTGGAATGCTCTCCTTAGATTGTTTTTATCAGTCCCAGTGTCCCTGGAGATGTAGGCATTTTAGATCTCTGAACAATAACCCATTAATTACAACCCATCAAGCATTTCACATGGCATGCTGGAGCTTAATTTAGAGTCCTTATCACCAGGGCTGTCCCAGATGAGAAAGCTGTGGACCAAGCAATGTCTTTGCACTGCCGTGCTCCACTCGACATGCCTTTTCCAGCACCTGTGTCCCTGGAGCAGTAGCCTTTATGACAGTCTGAACCCGAACACTAACCATAAAACTAACCCTAATCTAAATGGCACCTTGGAGATGAGTTGACAGTTCCAAGCACCATGGATGGTCCAGATGAAAAAAGTGTTGAAAGATTAATAGTGGTACACAGGAATGCTCCCCTTGTATTGTTTTGAGCAGTCCCAGTATCCCTGGAGATGTAGGCGTTATGGATATCTGAACAGTAACCATTACCCTAATCTACATGGCATGCGGGAGTTCAATTTACAGTCCTTATCTCTATGGCTGTCCCAGATGAGAAAGGTGTGGACCAAGCAATGTCTTTGCACTGCCGTACTCCACTCCACATGACTTTTTCAGCACCAGTGTCCCTGCAGCTGAAGCCTTTCTGACAGTCTGAACCCGAAACCTAAACCTAACCCTAACCCTAATCTAAAAGGCAGCTTGGAGCTGAGATTACTGTCCCAGGCACCGTGGCTGGACCAGATGAAAAAGGTGTTGAAAGATTAATAGTGGTACACGGGAATGCTCTTCTTATGTAGTTTTTAGCAGTCCAAGTTTCCCTGGAAATGTAGGCATTATAGATCTACGAACAGTAACCCTCACCAAAGCCTAAATGGCATTTGGGGGCTTAGTTTAGAGTCCTAATCACCATGGCTGTCCCAGATGAGAAAGGTGTGGACCGAGCAATGTCTTTGCAGTGCCGTGATCCACTCCACATGCCTTTTTCAGCCCAAGTGTCCCTGGACCTGTAGCCTTTATGACAGTCTGAACTTGAACCCTAACCCTAACCCTAACCCTAACCCTATTTTAAACGGCACCTTGGAGCTGAGTTTCCAGTCCCAAGCACCGTGGATGGTCCAGATGAAAAAGGTGTTGAAAGACTAATGGCGATACACTGGAATGCTCTCCTTAGATTGTTTTTATCAGTCCCAGTGTCCCTGGAGATGTAGGCATTTTAGATCTCTGAACAATAACCCATTAAGTACAACCCATCAAGCATTCCACATGGCATGCTGGAGCTTAATTTAGAGTCCTTATCACCAGGGCTGTCCCAGATGAGAAAGCTGTGGACCAAGCAATGTCTTTGCACTGCCGTGCTCCACTCGACATGCCTTTTCCAGCACCTGTGTCCCTGGAGCAGTAGCCTTTATGACAGTCTGAACCCGAACACTAACCATAAAACTAACCCTAATCTAAATGGCACCTTGGAGATGAGTTGACAGTTCCAAGCACCATGGATGGTCCAGATGAAAAAAGTGTTGAAAGATTAATAGTGGTACACAGGAATGCTCCCCTTGTATTGTTTTGAGCAGTCCCAGTATCCCTGGAGATGTAGGCGTTATGGATATCTGAACAGTAACCATTACCCTAATCTACATGGCATGCGGGAGTTCAGTTTACAGTCCTTATCTCTAGGGCTGCCCAGATGAGAAAGGTGTGGACCAACCAATGTCTTTGCACTGCCGTGCTCCACTCCACATGACTTTTTCAGCACCAGTGTCCCTGCAGCTGAAGCCTTTCTGACAGTCTGAACCCGAACCCTAAACCTAACCCTATCCCTAATTAAAAAGGCAGCTTGGAGCTGAGATTACTGTCGCAGGCACCGTGGCTGGACCAGATGAAAAAGGTGTTGAAAGATTAAAAGTGGTACACGGGAATGTTCTTCTTATAAAGTTTTTAGCAGTCCCAGTGTCCCTGGAAATGTAGGCATTATAGATGTACGAACAGTAACCCTCACCCAAGCCTAAATGGCATTTGGGGGCTTAGTTTAGAGTCCTAATCACCATGGCTGTCCCAGATGAGAAAGGTGTGGACCGAGCAATGTCTTTGCAGTGCCGTGATCCACTCCACATGCCTTTTTCAGCCCAAGTGTCCCTGGACCTGTAGCCTTTATGACAGTCTGAACTCGAACCCTAACCCTAACCCTAACCCTAACCCTAACCCTATTTTAAACGGCACCTTGGAGCTGAGTTTCCAGTCCCAAGCACCGTGGATGGTCCAGATGAAAAAGGTGTTGAAAGACTAATGGCGATACACTGGAATGCTCTCCTTAGATTGTTTTTAGCAGTCCCAGTGTCCATGCAGATGTAGGCATTTTAGATCTCTGAAGAATAACCCATTAAGTATAACCCATCAAGCACTTTACATGGCATGCTGGAGCTTAGTTTAGAGTCCTTATCACCAGGGCTGTCCCAGATGAGAAAGCTGTGGACCAAGCAATGTCTTTGCACTGCCGTGCTCCACTCGACATGCCTTTTCCAGCACCTGTGTCCCTGGAGCAGTAGCCTTTATGACAGTCTGAACCCGAACACTAACCATAAAACTAACCCTAATCTAAATGGCACCTTGGAGATGAGTTGACAGTTCCAAGCACCATGGATGGTCCAGATGAAAAAAGTGTTGAAAGATTAATAGTGGTACACAGGAATGCTCCCCTTGTATTGTTTTGAGCAGTCCCAGTATCCCTGGAGATGTAGGCGTTATGGATATCTGAACAGTAACCATTAGCCTAATCTACATGGCATGCGGGAGTTCAGTTTACAGTCCTTATCTCTATGGCTGTCCCAGATGAGAAAGGTGTGGACCAAGCAATGTTTTTGCACTGCCGTGCTCCACTCCACATGACTTTTTCAGCACCAGTGTCCCTGCAGCTGAAGCCTTTCTGACAGTCTGAACCCGAACCCTAAACCTAACCCTAACCCTAATCTAAAAGGCAGCTTGGAGCTGAGATTACTGTCCCAGGCACCGTGGGTGGACCAGATGAAAAAGGTGTCGAAAGATTAATAGTGGTACACGGGAATGCTCTTCTTATATTGTTTTTAGCGGTCCCAGTGTCCCTGGAAATGTAGGCATTATAGATCTACGAACAGTAACCCTCATCCTAGCCTAAATGGCATTTGGGGGCTTAGTTTAGAGTCCTAATCACCATGGCTGTCCCAGATGAGAAAGGTGTGGACCGAGCAATGTGTTTGCAGTGCCGTGATCCACTCCACATGCCTTTTTCAGCCCAAGTGTCCCTGGACCTGTAGCATTTATGACAGTCTGAACTCGAACCCTAACCCTAACCCTAACCCTAACCCTAACCCTATTTTAAACGGCACCTTGGAGCTGAGTTTCCAGTCCCAAGCACCGTGGATGTTCCAGATGAAAAAGGTGTTGAAAGACTAATGGCGATACACTGGAATGCTCTCCTTAGATTGTTTTTATCAGTCCCAGTGTCCCTGGAGATGTAGGCATTTTAGATCTCTGAACAATAACCCATTAAGTACAACCCATCAAGCATTTCACATGGCATGCTGGAGCTTAATTTAGAGTCCTTATCACCAGGGCTGTCCCAGATGAGAAAGCTGTGGACCAAGCAATGTCTTTGCACTGCCGTGCTCCACTCGACATGCCTTTTCCAGCACCTGTGTCCCTGGAGCAGTAGCCTTTATGACAGTCTGAACCCGAACACTAACCATAAAACTAACCCTAATCTAAATGGCACCTTGGAGATGAGTTGACAGTTCCAAGCACCATGGATGGTCCAGATGAAAAAAGTGTTGAAAGATTAATAGTGGTACACAGGAATGCTCCCCTTGTATTGTTTTGAGCAGTCCCAGTATCCCTGGAGATGTAGGCGTTATGGATATCTGAACAGTAACCATTACCCTAATCTACATGGCATGCGGGAGTTCAATTTACAGTCCTTATCTCTATGGCTGTCCCAGATGAGAAAGGTGTGGACCAAGCAATGTCTTTGCACTGCCGTACTCCACTCCACATGACTTTTTCAGCACCAGTGTCCCTGCAGCTGAAGCCTTTCTGACAGTCTGAACCCGAAACCTAAACCTAACCCTAACCCTAATCTAAAAGGCAGCTTGGAGCTGAGATTACTGTCCCAGGCACCGTGGCTGGACCAGATGAAAAAGGTGTTGAAAGATTAATAGTGGTACACGGGAATGCTCTTCTTATGTAGTTTTTAGCAGTCCAAGTTTCCCTGGAAATGTAGGCATTATAGATCTACGAACAGTAACCCTCACCAAAGCCTAAATGGCATTTGGGGGCTTAGTTTAGAGTCCTAATCACCATGGCTGTCCCAGATGAGAAAGGTGTGGACCGAGCAATGTCTTTGCAGTGCCGTGATCCACTCCACATGCCTTTTTCAGCCCAAGTGTCCCTGGACCTGTAGCCTTTATGACAGTCTGAACTTGAACCCTAACCCTAACCCTAACCCTAACCCTATTTTAAACGGCACCTTGGAGCTGAGTTTCCAGTCCCAAGCACCGTGGATGGTCCAGATGAAAAAGGTGTTGAAAGACTAATGGCGATACACTGGAATGCTCTCCTTAGATTGTTTTTATCAGTCCCAGTGTCCCTGGAGATGTAGGCATTTTAGATCTCTGAACAATAACCCATGAAGTACAACCCATCAAGCATTCTAAATGGCATGCTGGAGCTTAATTTAGAGTCCTTATCACCAGGGCTGTCCCAGATGAGAAAGCTGTGGACCAAGCAATGTCTTTGCACTGCCGTGCTCCACTCGACATGCCTTTTCCAGCACCTGTGTCCCTGGAGCAGTAGCCTTTATGACAGTCTGAACCCGAACACTAACCATAAAACTAACCCTAATCTAAATGGCACCTTGGAGATGAGTTGACAGTTCCAAGCACCATGGATGGTCCAGATGAAAAAAGTGTTGAAAGATTAATAGTGGTACACAGGAATGCTCCCCTTGTATTGTTTTGAGCAGTCCCAGTATCCCTGGAGATGTAGGCGTTATGGATATCTGAACAGTAACCATTACCCTAATCTACATGGCATGCGGGAGTTCAGTTTACAGTCCTTATCTCTATGGCTGTCCCAGATGAGAAAGGTGTGGACCAAGCAATGTCTTTGCACTGCCGTGCTCCACTCCACATGACTTTTTCAGCACCAGTGTCCCTGCAGCTGAAGCCTTTCTGACAGTCTGAACCCGAACCCTAAACCTAACCCTATCCCTAATTAAAAAGGCAGCTTGGAGCTGAGATTACTGTCGCAGGCACCGTGGCTGGACCAGATGAAAAAGGTGTCGAAAGATTAAAAGTGGTACACGGGAATGCTCTTCTTATATAGTTTTTAGCAGTCCCAGTGTCCCTGGAAATGTAGGCATTATGGATGTACGAACAGTAACCCTCACCCTAGCCTAAATGGCATTTGGGGGCTTAGTTTAGAGTCCTAATCACCATGGCTGTCTCAGAGGAGAAAGGTGTGGACCGAGCAATGTCTTTGCAGTGCCGTGATCCACTCCACATGCCTTTTTCAGCCCAAGTGTCCCTGGACCTGTAGCCTTTATGACAGTCTGAACTCGAACCCTAACCCTAACCCTAACCCTAACCCTAACCCTATTTTAAACGGCACCTTGGAGCTGAGTTTCCAGTCCCAAGCACCGTGGATGGTCCAGATGAAAAAGGTGTTGAAAGACTAATGGCGATACACTGGAATGCTCTCCTTAGATTGTTTTTAGCAGTCCCAGTGTCCCTGGAGATGTAGGCATTTTAGATCTCTGAAGAATAACCCATTAAGTATAACCCATCAAGCACTTTACATGGCATGCTGGAGCTTAGTTTAGAGTCCTTATCACCAGGGCTGTCCCAGATGAGAAAGCTGTGGACCAAGCAATGTCTTTGCACTGCCGTGCTCCACTCGACATGCCTTTTCCAGCACCTGTGTCCCTGGAGCAGTAGCCTTTATGACAGTCTGAACCCGAACACTAACCATAAAACTAACCCTAATCTAAATGGCACCTTGGAGATGAGTTGACAGTTCCAAGCACCATGGATGGTCCAGATGAAAAAAGTGTTGAAAGATTAATAGTGGTACACAGGAATGCTCCCCTTGTATTGTTTTGAGCAGTCCCAGTATCCCTGGAGATGTAGGCGTTACGGATATCTGAACAGTAACCATTACCCTAATCTACATGGCATGCGGGAGTTCAGTTTACAGTCCTTATCTCTATGGCTGTCCCAGATGAGAAAGGTGTGGACCAAGCAATGTTTTTGCACTGCCGTGCTCCACTCCACATGACTTTTTCAGCACCAGTGTCCCTGCAGCTGAAGCCTTTCTGACAGTCTGAACCCGAACCCTAAACCTAACCCTAACCCTAATCTAAAAGGCATCTTGGAGCTGAGATTACTGTCCCAGGCACCGTGGGTGGACCAGATGAAAAAGGTGTCGAAAGATTAATAGTGGTACACGGGAATGCTCTTCTTATATTGTTTTTAGCGGTCCCAGTGTCCCTGGAAATGTAGGCATTATAGATCTACGAACAGTAACCCTCATCCTAGCCTAAATGGCATTTGGGGGCTTAGTTTAGAGTCCTAATCACCATGGCTGTCCCAGATGAGAAAGGTGTGGACCGAGCAATGTGTTTGCAGTGCCGTGATCCACTCCACATGCCTTTTTCAGCCCAAGTGTCCCTGGACCTGTAGCATTTATGACAGTCTGAACTCGAACCCTAACCCTAACCCTAACCCTAACCCTAACCCTATTTTAAACGGCACCTTGGAGCTGAGTTTCCAGTCCCAAGCACCGTGGATGTTCCAGATGAAAAAGGTGTTGAAAGACTAATGGCGATACACTGGAATGCTCTCCTTAGATTGTTTTTATCAGTCCCAGTGTCCCTGGAGATGTAGGCATTTTAGATCTCTGAACAATAACCCATTAAGTACAACCCATCAAGCATTTCACATGGCATGCTGGAGCTTAATTTAGAGTCCTTATCACCAGGGCTGTCCCAGATGAGAAAGCTGTGGACCAAGCAATGTCTTTGCACTGCCGTGCTCCACTCGACATGCCTTTTCCAGCACCTGTGTCCCTGGAGCAGTAGCCTTTATGACAGTCTGAACCCGAACACTAACCATAAAACTAACCCTAATCTAAATGGCACCTTGGAGATGAGTTGACAGTTCCAAGCACCATGGATGGTCCAGATGAAAAAAGTGTTGAAAGATTAATAGTGGTACACAGGAATGCTCCCCTTGTATTGTTTTGAGCAGTCCCAGTATCCCTGGAGATGTAGGCGTTATGGATATCTGAACAGTAACCATTACCCTAATCTACATGGCATGCGGGAGTTCAATTTACAGTCCTTATCTCTATGGCTGTCCCAGATGAGAAAGGTGTGGACCAAGCAATGTCTTTGCACTGCCGTACTCCACTCCACATGACTTTTTCAGCACCAGTGTCCCTGCAGCTGAAGCCTTTCTGACAGTCTGAACCCGAAACCTAAACCTAACCCTAACCCTAATCTAAAAGGCAGCTTGGAGCTGAGATTACTGTCGCAGGCACCGTGGCTGGACCAGATGAAAAAGGTGTTGAAAGATTAATAGTGGTACACGGGAATGCTCTTCTTATGTAGTTTTTAGCAGTCCAAGTTTCCCTGGAAATGTAGGCATTATAGATCTACGAACAGTAACCCTCACCAAAGCCTAAATGGCATTTGGGGGCTTAGTTTAGAGTCCTAATCACCATGGCTGTCCCAGATGAGAAAGGTGTGGACCGAGCAATGTCTTTGCAGTGCCGTGATCCACTCCACATGCCTTTTTCAGCCCAAGTGTCCCTGGACCTGTAGCCTTTATGACAGTCTGAACTTGAACCCTAACCCTAACCCTAACCCTAACCCTATTTTAAACGGCACCTTGGAGCTGAGTTTCCAGTCCCAAGCACCGTGGATGGTCCAGATGAAAAAGGTGTTGAAAGACTAATGGCGATACACTGGAATGCTCTCCTTAGATTGTTTTTAGCAGTCCCAGTGTCCCTGGAGATGTAGGCATTTTAGATCTCTGAAGAATAACCCATTAAGTATAACCCATCAAGCACTTTACATGGCATGCTGGAGCTTAGTTTAGA
This sequence comes from Lathamus discolor, assembly GCF_037157495.1. Classification (NCBI taxonomy): domain Eukaryota; kingdom Metazoa; phylum Chordata; class Aves; order Psittaciformes; family Psittacidae; genus Lathamus; species Lathamus discolor. The sequence goes on along the minus strand of NC_088884.1, from coordinate 44,816,800 downwards.
GTCCTTATCACCAGGGCTGTCCCAGATGAGAAAGCTGTGGACCAAGCAATGTCTTTGCACTGCCGTGCTCCACTCGACATGCCTTTTCCAGCACCTGTGTCCCTGGAGCAGTAGCCTTTATGACAGTCTGAACCCGAACACTAACCATAAAACTAACCCTAATCTAAATGGCACCTTGGAGATGAGTTGACAGTTCCAAGCACCATGGATGGTCCAGATGAAAAAAGTGTTGAAAGATTAATAGTGGTACACAGGAATGCTCCCCTTGTATTGTTTTGAGCAGTCCCAGTATCCCTGGAGATGTAGGCGTTATGGATATCTGAACAGTAACCATTACCCTAATCTACATGGCATGCGGGAGTTCAGTTTACAGTCCTTATCTCTATGGCTGTCCCAGATGAGAAAGGTGTGGACCAAGCAATGTCTTTGCACTGCCGTGCTCCACTCCACATGACTTTTTCAGCACCAGTGTCCCTGCAGCTGAAGCCTTTCTGACAGTCTGAACCCGAACCCTAAACCTAACCCTATCCCTAATTAAAAAGGCAGCTTGGAGCTGAGATTACTGTCGCAGGCACCGTGGCTGGACCAGATGAAAAAGGTGTCGAAAGATTAAAAGTGGTACACGGGAATGCTCTTCTTATATAGTTTTTAGCAGTCCCAGTGTCCCTGGAAATGTAGGCATTATGGATGTACGAACAGTAACCCTCACCCTAGCCTAAATGGCATTTGGGGGCTTAGTTTAGAGTCCTAATCACCATGGCTGTCTCAGAGGAGAAAGGTGTGGACCGAGCAATGTCTTTGCAGTGCCGTGATCCACTCCACATGCCTTTTTCAGCCCAAGTGTCCCTGGACCTGTAGCCTTTATGACAGTCTGAACTCGAACCCTAACCCTAACCCTAACCCTAACCCTAACCCTATTTTAAACGGCACCTTGGAGCTGAGTTTCCAGTCCCAAGCACCGTGGATGGTCCAGATGAAAAAGGTGTTGAAAGACTAATGGCGATACACTGGAATGCTCTCCTTAGATTGTTTTTAGCAGTCCCAGTGTCCCTGGAGATGTAGGCATTTTAGATCTCTGAAGAATAACCCATTAAGTATAACCCATCAAGCACTTTACATGGCATGCTGGAGCTTAGTTTAGAGTCCTTATCACCAGGGCTGTCCCAGATGAGAAAGCTGTGGACCAAGCAATGTCTTTGCACTGCCGTGCTCCACTCGACATGCCTTTTCCAGCACCTGTGTCCCTGGAGCAGTAGCCTTTATGACAGTCTGAACCCGAACACTAACCATAAAACTAACCCTAATCTAAATGGCACCTTGGAGATGAGTTGACAGTTCCAAGCACCATGGATGGTCCAGATGAAAAAAGTGTGGAAAGATTAATAGTGGTACACAGGAATGCTCCCCTTGTATTGTTTTGAGCAGTCCCAGTATCCCTGGAGATGTAGGCGTTATGGATATCTGAACAGTAACCATTACCCTAATCTACATGGCATGCGGGAGTTCAGTTTACAGTCCTTATCTCTAGGGCTGTCCCAGATGAGAAAGGTGTGGACCAAGCAATGTCTTTGCACTGCCGTGCTCCACTCCACATGACTTTTTCAGCACCAGTGTCCCTGCAGCTGAAGCCTTTCTGACAGTCTGAACCCGAACCCTAAACCTAACCCTAACCCTAATCTAAAAGGCAGCTTGGAGCTGAGATTACTGTCCCAGGCACCGTGGCTGGACCAGATGAAAAAGGTGTCGAAAGATTAAAAGTGGTACACGGGAATGCTCTTCTTATATAGTTTTTAGCAGTCCCAGTGTCCCTGGAAATGTAGGCATTATAGATCTACGAACAGTAACCCTCACCCAAGCCTAAATGGCATTTGGGGGCTTAGTTTAGAGTCCTAATCACCATGGCTGTCCCAGAGGAGAAAGGTGTGGACCGAGCAATGTCTTTGCAGTGCCGTGATCCACTCCACATGCCTTTTTCAGCCCAAGTGTCCCTGGACCTGTAGCCTTTATGACAGTCTGAACTCGAACCCTAACCCTAACCCTAACCCTAACCCTATTTTAAACGGCACCTTGGAGCTGAGTTTCCAGTCCCAAGCACCGTGGATGGTCCAGATGAAAAAGGTGTTGAAAGACTAATGGCGATACACTGGAATGCTCTCCTTAGATTGTTTTTATCAGTCCCAGTGTCCCTGGAGATGTAGGCATTTTAGATCTCTGAACAATAACCCATTAAGTACAACCCATCAAGCATTCCACATGGCATGCTGGAGCTTAATTTAGAGTCCTTATCACCAGGGCTGTCCCAGATGAGAAAGCTGTGGACCAAGCAATGTCTTTGCACTGCCGTGCTCCACTCGACATGCCTTTTCCAGCACCTGTGTCCCTGGAGCAGTAGCCTTTATGACAGTCTGAACCCGAACACTAACCATAAAACTAACCCTAATCTAAATGGCACCTTGGAGATGAGTTGACAGTTCCAAGCACCATGGATGGTCCAGATGAAAAAAGTGTTGAAAGATTAATAGTGGTACACAGGAATGCTCCCCTTGTATTGTTTTGAGCAGTCCCAGTATCCCTGGAGATGTAGGCGTTACGGATATCTGAACAGTAACCATTAGCCTAATCTACATGGCATGCGGGAGTTCAGTTTACAGTCCTTATCTCTATGGCTGTCCCAGATGAGAAAGGTGTGGACCAAGCAATGTCTTTGCACTGCCGTGCTCCACTCCACATGACTTTTTCAGCACCAGTGTCCCTGCAGCTGAAGCCTTTCTGACAGTCTGAACCCGAACCCTAAACCTAACCCTAACCCTAATCTAAAAGGCAGCTTGGAGCTGAGATTACTGTCCCAGGCACCGTGGGTGGACCAGATGAAAAAGGTGTCGAAAGATTAATAGTGGTACACGGGAATGCTCTTCTTATATTGTTTTTAGCGGTCCCAGTGTCCCTGGAAATGTAGGCATTATAGATCTACGAACAGTAACCCTCATCCTAGCCTAAATGGCATTTGGGGGCTTAGTTTAGAGTCCTAATCACCATGGCTGTCCCAGATGAGAAAGGTGTGGACCGAGCAATGTGTTTGCAGTGCCGTGATCCACTCCACATGCCTTTTTCAGCCCAAGTGTCCCTGGACCTGTAGCATTTATGACAGTCTGAACTCGAACCCTAACCCTAACCCTAACCCTAACCCTAACCCTATTTTAAACGGCACCTTGGAGCTGAGTTTCCAGTCCCAAGCACCGTGGATGGTCCAGATGAAAAAGGTGTTGAAAGACTAATGGCGATACACTGGAATGCTCTCCTTAGATTGTTTTTATCAGTCCCAGTGTCCCTGGAGATGTAGGCATTTTAGATCTCTGAACAATAACCCATTAAGTACAACCCATCAAGCATTCCACATGGCATGCTGGAGCTTAATTTAGAGTCCTTATCACCAGGGCTGTCCCTGATGAGAAAGCTGTGGACCAAGCAATGTCTTTGCACTGCCGTGCTCCACTCGACATGCCTTTTCCAGCACCTGTGTCCCTGGAGCAGTAGCCTTTATGACAGTCTGAACCCGAACACTAACCATAAAACTAACCCTAATCTAAATGGCACCTTGGAGATGAGTTGACAGTTCCAAGCACCATGGATGGTCCAGATGAAAAAAGTGTTGAAAGATTAATAGTGGTACACAGGAATGCTCCCCTTGTATTGTTTTGAGCAGTCCCAGTATCCCTGGAGATGTAGGCGTTATGGATATCTGAACAGTAACCATTACCCTAATCTACATGGCATGCGGGAGTTCAATTTACAGTCCTTATCTCTATGGCTGTCCCAGATGAGAAAGGTGTGGACCAAGCAATGTCTTTGCACTGCCGTACTCCACTCCACATGACTTTTTCAGCACCAGTGTCCCTGCAGCTGAAGCCTTTCTGACAGTCTGAACCCGAAACCTAAACCTAACCCTAACCCTAATCTAAAAGGCAGCTTGGAGCTGAGATTACTGTCCCAGGCACCGTGGCTGGACCAGATGAAAAAGGTGTTGAAAGATTAATAGTGGTACACGGGAATGCTCTTCTTATGTAGTTTTTAGCAGTCCAAGTTTCCCTGGAAATGTAGGCATTATAGATCTACGAACAGTAACCCTCACCAAAGCCTAAATGGCATTTGGGGGCTTAGTTTAGAGTCCTAATCACCATGGCTGTCCCAGATGAGAAAGGTGTGGACCGAGCAATGTCTTTGCAGTGCCGTGATCCACTCCACATGCCTTTTTCAGCCCAAGTGTCCCTGGACCTGTAGCCTTTATGACAGTCTGAACTTGAACCCTAACCCTAACCCTAACCCTAACCCTATTTTAAACGGCACCTTGGAGCTGAGTTTCCAGTCCCAAGCACCGTGGATGGTCCAGATGAAAAAGGTGTTGAAAGACTAATGGCGATACACTGGAATGCTCTCCTTAGATTGTTTTTATCAGTCCCAGTGTCCCTGGAGATGTAGGCATTTTAGATCTCTGAACAATAACCCATGAAGTACAACCCATCAAGCATTCTAAATGGCATGCTGGAGCTTAATTTAGAGTCCTTATCACCAGGGCTGTCCCAGATGAGAAAGCTGTGGACCAAGCAATGTCTTTGCACTGCCGTGCTCCACTCGACATGCCTTTTCCAGCACCTGTGTCCCTGGAGCAGTAGCCTTTATGACAGTCTGAACCCGAACACTAACCATAAAACTAACCCTAATCTAAATGGCACCTTGGAGATGAGTTGACAGTTCCAAGCACCATGGATGGTCCAGATGAAAAAAGTGTTGAAAGATTAATAGTGGTACACAGGAATGCTCCCCTTGTATTGTTTTGAGCAGTCCCAGTATCCCTGGAGATGTAGGCGTTATGGATATCTGAACAGTAACCATTACCCTAATCTACATGGCATGCGGGAGTTCAGTTTACAGTCCTTATCTCTATGGCTGTCCCAGATGAGAAAGGTGTGGACCAAGCAATGTCTTTGCACTGCCGTGCTCCACTCCACATGACTTTTTCAGCACCAGTGTCCCTGCAGCTGAAGCCTTTCTGACAGTCTGAACCCGAACCCTAAACCTAACCCTATCCCTAATTAAAAAGGCAGCTTGGAGCTGAGATTACTGTCGCAGGCACCGTGGCTGGACCAGATGAAAAAGGTGTCGAAAGATTAAAAGTGGTACACGGGAATGCTCTTCTTATATAGTTTTTAGCAGTCCCAGTGTCCCTGGAAATGTAGGCATTATGGATGTACGAACAGTAACCCTCACCCAAGCCTAAATGGCATTTGGGGGCTTAGTTTAGAGTCCTAATCACCATGGCTGTCTCAGAGGAGAAAGGTGTGGACCGAGCAATGTCTTTGCAGTGCCGTGATCCACTCCACATGCCTTTTTCAGCCCAAGTGTCCCTGGACCTGTAGCCTTTATGACAGTCTGAACTCGAACCCTAACCCTAACCCTAACCCTAACCCTAACCCTATTTTTAACGGCACCTTGGAGCTGAGTTTCCAGTCCCAAGCACCGTGGATGGTCCAGATGAAAAAGGTGTTGAAAGACTAATGGCGATACACTGGAATGCTCTCCTTAGATTGTTTTTAGCAGTCCCAGTGTCCCTGGAGATGTAGGCATTTTAGATCTCTGAAGAATAACCCATTAAGTATAACCCATCAAGCACTTTACATGGCATGCTGGAGCTTAGTTTAGAGTCCTTATCACCAGGGCTGTCCCAGATGAGAAAGCTGTGGACCAAGCAATGTCTTTGCACTGCCGTGCTCCACTCGACATGCCTTTTCCAGCACCTGTGTCCCTGGAGCAGTAGCCTTTATGACAGTCTGAACCCGAACACTAACCATAAAACTAACCCTAATCTAAATGGCACCTTGGAGATGAGTTGACAGTTCCAAGCACCATGGATGGTCCAGATGAAAAAAGTGTGGAAAGATTAATAGTGGTACACAGGAATGCTCCCCTTGTATTGTTTTGAGCAGTCCCAGTATCCCTGGAGATGTAGGCGTTATGGATATCTGAACAGTAACCATTACCCTAATCTACATGGCATGCGGGAGTTCAGTTTACAGTCCTTATCTCTATGGCTGTCCCAGATGAGAAAGGTGTGGACCAAGCAATGTCTTTGCACTGCCGTGCTCCACTCCACATGACTTTTTCAGCACCAGTGTCCCTGCAGCTGAAGCCTTTCTGACAGTCTGAACCCGAACCCTAAACCTAACCCTAACCCTAATCTAAAAGGCAGCTTGGAGCTGAGATTACTGTCCCAGGCACCGTGGCTGGACCAGATGAAAAAGGTGTCGAAAGATTAAAAGTGGTACACGGGAATGCTCTTCTTATATAGTTTTTAGCAGTCCCAGTGTCCCTGGAAATGTAGGCATTATAGATGTACGAACAGTAACCCTCACCCAAGCCTAAATGGCATTTGGGGGCTTAGTTTAGAGTCCTAATCACCATGGCTGTCCCAGATGAAAAAGGTGTGGACCGAGCAATGTCTTTGCAGTGCCGTGATCCACTCCACATGCCTTTTTCAGCCCAAGTGTCCCTGGACCTGTAGCATTTATGACAGTCTGAACTCGAACCCTAACCCTAACCCTAACCCTAACCCTATTTTAAACGGCACCTTGGAGCTGAGTTTCCAGTCCCAAGCACCGTGGATGGTCCAGATGAAAAAGGTGTTGAAAGACTAATGGCGATACACTGGAATGCTCTCCTTAGATTGTTTTTATCAGTCCCAGTGTCCCTGGAGATGTAGGCATTTTAGATCTCTGAACAATAACCCATTAAGTACAACCCATCAAGCATTCCACATGGCATGCTGGAGCTTAATTTAGAGTCCTTATCACCAGGGCTGTCCCAGATGAGAAATGTGTGGACCAAGCAATGTCTTTGCACTGCCGTGCTCCACTCGACATGCCTTTTCCAGCACCTGTGTCCCTGGAGCAGTAGCCTTTATGACAGTCTGAACCCGAACACTAACCATAAAACTAACCCTAATCTAAATGGCACCTTGGAGATGAGTTGACAGTTCCAAGCACCATGGATGGTCCAGATGAAAAAAGTGTTGAAAGATTAATAGTGGTACACAGGAATGCTCCCCTTGTATTGTTTTGAGCAGTCCCAGTATCCCTGGAGATGTAGGCGTTATGGATATCTGAACAGTAACCATTAGCCTAATCTACATGGCATGCGGGAGTTCAGTTTACAGTCCTTAACACTAGGGCTGTCCCAGATGAGAAAGGTGTGGACCAAGCAATGTCTTTGCACTGCCGTGCTCCAGTCCACATGACTTTTTCAGCACCAGTGTCCCTGCAGCTGAAGCCTTTCTGACAGTCTGAACCCGAACCCTAAACCTAACCCTAACCCTAATCTAAAAGGCAGCTTGGAGCTGAGATTACTGTCCCAGGCACCGTGGCTGGACCAGATGAAAAAGGTGTTGAAAGGTTAATAGTGGTACACGGGAATGCTCTTCTTATATAGTTTTTAGCAGTCCCAGTGTCCCTGGAAATGTAGGCATTATAGATGCACGAACAGTAACCCTCACCCAAGCCTAAATGGCATTTGGGGGCTTAGTTTAGAGTCCTAATCAGCATGGCTGTCCCAGATGAGAAAGGTGTGGACCGAGCAATGTCTTTGCAGAGCCGTGATCCACTCCACATGCCTTTTTCAGCCCAAGTGTCCCTGGACCTGTAGCCTTTATGACAGTCTGAACTCGAACCCTAACCCTAACCCTAACCCTAACCCTATTTTAAACGGCACCTTGGAGCTGAGTTTCCAGTCCCAAGCACCGTGGATGGTCCAGATGAAAAAGGTGTTGAAAGAGTAATGGCGATACACTGGAATGCTCTCCTTAGATTGTTTTTATCAGTCCCAGTGTCCCTGGAGATGTAGGCATTTTAGATCTCTGAACAATAACCCATTAAGTACAACCCATCAAGCATTCCACATGGCATGCTGGAGCTTAATTTAGAGTCCTTATCACCAGGGCTGTCCCAGATGAGAAATGTGTGGACCAAGCAATGTCTTTGCACTGCCGTGCTCCACTCGACATGCCTTTTCCAGCACCTGTGTCCCTGGAGCAGTAGCCTTTATGACAGTCTGAACCCGAACACTAACCATAAAACTAACCCTAATCTAAATGGCACCTTGGAGATGAGTTGACAGTTCCAAGCACCATGGATGGTCCAGATGAAAAAAGTGTGGAAAGATTAATAGTGGTACACAGGAATGCTCCCCTTGTATTGTTTTGAGCAGTCCCAGTATCCCTGGAGATGTAGGCGTTATGGATATCTGAACAGTAACCATTAGCCTAATCTACATGGCATGCGGGAGTTCAGTTTACAGTCCTTAACTCTATGGCTGTCCCAGATGAGAAAGGTGTGGACCAAGCAATGTCTTTGCACTGCCTTGCTCCAGTCCACATGACTTTTTCAGCACCAGTGTCCCTGCAGCTGAAGCCTTTCTGACAGTCTGAACCCGAACCCTAAACCTAACCCTAACCCTAATCTAAAAGGCAGCTTGGAGCTGAGATTACTGTCCCAGGCACCGTGGCTGGACCAGATGAAAAAGGTGTTGAAAGGTTAATAGTGGTACACGGGAATGCTCTTCTTATATAGTTTTTAGCAGTCCCAGTGTCCCTGGAAATGTAGGCATTATAGATCTACGAACAGTAACCCTCACCAAAGACTAAATGGCATTTGGGGGCTTAGTTTAGAGTCCTAATCACCATGGCTGCCCCAGATGAGAAAGGTGTGGACCGAGCAATGTCTTTGCAGTGCCGTGATCCACTCCACATGCCTTTTTCAGCCCAAGTGTCCCTGGACCTGTAGCCTTTATGACAGTCTGAACTCGAACCCTAACCCTAACCCTAACCCTATTTTAAACGGCACCTTGGAGCTGAGTTTCCAGTCCCAAGCACCGTGGATGGTCCAGATGAAAAAGGTTTTGAAAGAGTAATGGCGATACACTGGAATGCTCTCCTTAGATTGTTTTTAGCAGTCCCAGTGTCCCTGGAGATGTAGGCATTTTAGATCTCTGAACAATAACCCATTAAGTATAACCCATCAAGCACTTTACATGGCATGCTGGAGCTTAGTTTAGAGTCCTTATCACCAGGGCTGTCCCAGATGAGAAAGCTGTGGACCAAGCAATGTCTTTGCACTGCCGTGCTCCACTCGACATGCCTTTTCCAGCACCTGTGTCCCTGGAGCAGTAGCCTTTATGACAGTCTGAACCCGAACACTAACCATAAAACTAACCCTAATCTAAATGGCACCTTGGAGATGAGTTGACAGTTCCAAGCACCATGGATGGTCCAGATGAAAAAAGTGTTGAAAGATTAATAGTGGTACACAGGAATGCTCCCCTTGTATTGTTTTGAGCAGTCCCAGTATCCCTGGAGATGTAGGCGTTATGGATATCTGAACAGTAACCATTACCCTAATCTACATGGCATGCGGGAGTTCAATTTACAGTCCTTATCTCTATGGCTGTCCCAGATGAGAAAGGTGTGGACCAAGCAATGTCTTTGCACTGCCGTACTCCACTTCACATGACTTTTTCATCACCAGTGTCCCTGCAGCTGAAGCCTTTCTGACAGTCTGAACCCGAACCCTAAACCTAACCCTAACCCTAATCTAAAAGGCAGCTTGGAGCTGAGATTACTGTCCCAGGCACCGTGGCTGGACCAGATGAAAAAGGTGTTGAAAGATTAATAGTGGTACACGGGAATGCTCTTCTTATATAGTTTTTAGCAGTCCCAGTGTCCCTGGAAATGTAGGCATTATAGATGTACGAACAGTAACCCTCACCCAAGCCTAAATGGCAGTTGGGGGCTTAGTTTAGAGTCCTAATCACCATGGCTGTCCCAGATGAGAAAGGTGTGGACCGAGCAATGTCTTTGCAGTGCCGTGATCCACTCCACATGCCTTTTTCAGCCCAAGTGTCCCTGGACCTGTAGCCTTTATGACAGTCTGAACTCGAACCCTAACTCTAACCCTAACCCTAACCCTATTTTAAACGGCACCTTGGAGCTGCGTTTCCAGTCCCAAGCACCGTGGATGGTCCAGATGAAAAAGGTGTTGAAAGACTAATGGCGATACACTGGAATGCTCTCCTTAGATTGTTTTTAGCAGTCCCAGTGTCCCTGGAGTTGTAGGCATTTTAGATCTCTGAAGAATAACCCATTAAGTATAACCCATCAAGCACTTTACATGGCATGCTGGAGCTTAGTTTAGAGTCCTTATCACCAGGGCTGTCCCAGATGAGAAAGCTGTGGACCAAGCAATGTCTTTGCACTGCCGTGCTCCACTCGACATGCCTTTTCCAGCACCTGTGTCCCTGGAGCAGTAGCCTTTATGACAGTCTGAACCCGAACACTAACCATAAAACTAACCCTAATCTAAATGGCACCTTGGAGATGAGTTGACAGTTCCAAGCACCATGGATGGTCCAGATGAAAAAAGTGTTGAAAGATTAATAGTGGTACACAGGAATGCTCCCCTTGTATTGTTTTGAGCAGTCCCAGTATCCCTGGAGATGTAGGCGTTATGGATATCTGAACAGTAACCATTACCCTAATCTACATGGCATGCGGGAGTTCAGTTTACAGTCCTTATCTCTATGGCTGTCCCAGATGAGAAAGGTGTGGACCAAGCAATGTCTTTGCACTGCCGTGCTCCACTCCACATGACTTTTTCAGCACCAGTGTCCCTGCAGCTGAAGCCTTTCTGACAGTCTGAACCCGAACCCTAAACCTGACCCTAACCCTAATCTAAAAGGCACCTTGGAGCTGAGATTACTGTCCCAGGCACCGTGGCTGCACCAGATGAAAAAGGTGTTGAAAGATTAAAAGTGGTACACGGGAATGCTCTTCTTATATAGTTTTTAGCAGTCCCAGTGTCCCTGGAAATGTAGGCATTATAGATCTACGAACAGTAACCCTCACCCTAGTCTAAATGGCATTTGGGGGCTTAGTTTAGAGTCCTAATCACCATGGCTGTCCCAGATGAGAAAGGTGTGGACCGAGCAATGTCTTTGCAGTGCCGTGATCCACTCCACATGCCTTTTTCAGCCCAAGTGTCCCTGGACCTGTAGCCTTTATGACAGTCTGAACTCGAACCCTAACCCTAACCCTATTTTAAACGGCACCTTGGAGCTGAGTTTCCAGTCCCAAGCACCGTGGATGGTCCAGATGAAAAAGGTGTTGAAAGAGTAATGGCGATACACTGGAATGTTCTCCTTAGATTGTTTTTAGTAGTCCCAGTGTCCCTGGAGATGTAGGCATTTAAGATCTCTGACGAATAACCCATTAAGTATAACCCATCAAGCACTTTACATGGCATGCTGGAGCTTAGTTTAGAGTCCTTATCACCAGGGCTGTCCCAGATGAGAAAGCTGTGGACCAAGCAATGTCTTTGCACTGCCGTGCTCCACTCGACATGCCTTTTCCAGCACCTGTGTCCCTGGAGCAGTAGCCTTTATGACAGTCTGAACCCGAACACTAACCATAAAACTAACCCTAATCTAAATGGCACCTTGGAGATGAGTTGACAGTTCCAAGCACCATGGATGGTCCAGATGAAAAAAGTGTGGAAAGATTAATAGTGGTACACAGGAATGCTCCCCTTGTATTGTTTTGAGCAGTCCCAGTATCCCTGGAGATGTAGGCGTTATGGATATCTGAACAGTAACCATTACCCTAATCTACATGGCATGCGGGAGTTCAATTTACAGTCCTTATCTCTAGGGCTGCCCAGATGAGAAAGGTGTGGACCAACCAATGTCTTTGCACTGCCGTACTCCACTCCACATGACTTTTTCAGCACCAGTGTCCCTGCAGCTGAAGCCTTTCTGACAGTCTGAACCCGAACCCTAAACCTAACCCTAACCCTAATCTAAAAGGCAGCTTGGAGCTGAGATTACTGTCCCAGGCACCGTGGCTGGACCAGATGAAAAAGGTGTTGAAAGATTAATAGTGGTACACGGGAATGCTCTTCTTATATAGTTTTTAGCAGTCCCAGTGTCCCTGGAAATGTAGGCATTATAGATCTACGAACAGTAACCCTCACCCTAGCCTAAATGGCATTTGGGGGCTTAGTTTAGAGTCCTAATCACCATGGCTGCCCCAGATGAGAAAGGTGTGGACCGAGCAATGTCTTTGCAGTGCCGTGATCCACTCCACATGCCTTTTTCAGCCCAAGTGTCCCTGGACCTATAGCCTTTATGACAGTCTGAACTCGAACCCTAACCCTAACATTAACCCTAACCCTATTTTAAACGGCACCTTGGAGCTGAGTTTCCAGTCCCAAGCACCGTGGATGGTCCAGATGAAAAAGGTGTTGAAAGAGTAATGGCGATACACTGGAATGCTCTCCTTAGATTGTTTTTAGCAGTCCCAGTGTCCCTGGAGATGTAGGCATTTTAGATCTCTGAAGAATAACCCATTAAGTATAACCCATCAAGCACTTTACATGGCATGCTGGAGCTTAGTTTAGAGTCCTTATCACCAGGGCTGTCCCAGATGAGAAAGCTGTGGACCAAGCAATGTCTTTGCACTGCCGTGCTCCACTCGACATGCCTTTTCCAGCACCTGTGTCCCTGGAGCAGTAGCCTTTATGACAGTCTGAACCCGAACACTAACCATAAAACTAACCCTAATCTAAATGGCACCTTGGAGATGAGTTGACAGTTCCAAGCACCATGGATGGTCCAGATGAAAAAAGTGTGGAAAGATTAATAGTGGTACACAGGAATGCTCCCCTTGTATTGTTTTGAGCAGTCCCAGTATCCCTGGAGATGTAGGCATTATGGATATCTGAACAGTAACCATTACCCTAATCTACATGGCATGCGGGAGTTCAGTTTACAGTCCTTATCTCTATGGCTGTCCCAGATGAGAAAGGTGTGGACCAAGCAATGTCTTTGCACTGCCGTACTCCACTCCACATGACTTTTTCATCACCAGTGTCCCTGCAGCTGAAGCCTTTCTGACAGTCTGAACCCGAACCCTAAACCTAACCCTAACCCTAATCTAAAAGGCACCTTAGAGCTGAGATTACTGTCCCAGGCACTGTGGCTGGACCAGATGAAAAAGGTGTTGAAAGATTAAAAGTGGTACACGGGAATGCTCTTCTTATATAGTTTTTAGCAGTCCCAGTGTCCCTGGAAATGTAGGCATTATAGATCTACGAAAGGTAACCCTCACCAAAGCCTAAATGGCATTTGGGGGCTTAGTTTAGAGTCCTAATCACCATAGCTGCCCCAGATGAGAAAGGTGTGGACCGAGCAATATCTTTGCAGTGCCGTCATCCACTCCACATGCCTTTTTCAGCCCAAGTGTCCCTGGACCTGTAGCCTTTATGACAGTCTGAACTCGAACCCTAACCCTAACCCTATTTTAAACGGCACCTTGGAGCTGAGTTTCCAGTCCCAAGCACCGTGGATGGTCCAGATGAAAAAGGTGTTGAAAGACTAATGGCGATACACTGGAATGCTCTCCTTAGATTGTTTTTAGCAGTCCCAGTGTCCCTGGAGATGTAGGCATTTTAGATCTCTGAACAATAACCCATTAAGTATAACCCATCAAGCACTCTACATGGCATGCTGGAGCTTAGTTTAGAGTCCTTATCTCTAGGGCTGTCCCAGATGAGAAAGGTGTGGACCAAGCAATGTCTTTGCACTGCCGTGCTCTACTCGACATGCCTTTTCCAGCACCTGTGTCCCTGGAGCAGTAGCCTGTATGACAGTCTGAACCCGAACACTAACCATAAAACTAACCCTAATCTAAATGGCACCTTGGAGATGAGTTGACAGTTCCAAGCACCATGGATGGTCCAGATGAAAAAAGTGTGGAAAGATTAATAGTGGTACACAGGAATGCTCCCCTTGTATTGTTTTGAGCAGTCCCAGTATCCCTGGAGATGTAGGCGTTATGGATATCTGAACAGTAACCATTACCCTAATCTACATGGCATGCGGGAGTTCAATTTACAGTCCTTATCTCTAGGGCTGCCCAGATGAGAAAGGTGTGGACCAACCAATGTCTTTGCACTGCCGTACTCCACTCCACATGACTTTTTCAGCACCAGTGTCCCTGCAGCTGAAGCCTTTCTGACAGTCTGAACCCGAACCCTAAACCTAACCCTAACCCTAATCTAAAAGGCAGCTTGGAGCTGAGATTACTGTCCCAGGCACCGTGGCTGGACCAGATGAAAAAGGTGTTGAAAGATTAATAGTGGTACACGGGAATGCTCTTCTTATATAGTTTTTAGCAGTCCCAGTGTCCCTGGAAATGTAGGCATTATAGATCTACGAACAGTAACCCTCACCCTAGCCTAAATGGCATTTGGGGGCTTAGTTTAGAGTCCTAATCACCATGGCTGCCCCAGATGAGAAAGGTGTGGACCGAGCAATGTCTTTGCAGTGCCGTGATCCACTCCACATGCCTTTTTCAGCCCAAGTGTCCCTGGACCTATAGCCTTTATGACAGTCTGAACTCGAACCCTAACCCTAACATTAACCCTAACCCTATTTTAAACGGCACCTTGGAGCTGAGTTTCCAGTCCCAAGCACCGTGGATGGTCCAGATGAAAAAGGTGTTGAAAGAGTAATGGCGATACACTGGAATGCTCTCCTTAGATTGTTTTTAGCAGTCCCAGTGTCCCTGGAGATGTAGGCATTTTAGATCTCTGAAGAATAACCCATTAAGTATAACCCATCAAGCACTTTACATGGCATGCTGGAGCTTAGTTTAGAGTCCTTATCACCAGGGCTGTCCCAGATGAGAAAGCTGTGGACCAAGCAATGTCTTTGCACTGCCGTGCTCCACTCGACATGCCTTTTCCAGCACCTGTGTCCCTGGAGCAGTAGCCTTTATGACAGTCTGAACCCGAACACTAACCATAAAACTAACCCTAATCTAAATGGCACCTTGGAGATGAGTTGACAGTTCCAAGCACCATGGATGGTCCAGATGAAAAAAGTGTGGAAAGATTAATAGTGGTACACAGGAATGCTCCCCTTGTATTGTTTTGAGCAGTCCCAGTATCCCTGGAGATGTAGGCGTTATGGATATCTGAACAGTAACCATTACCCTAATCTACATGGCATGCGGGAGTTCAGTTTACAGTCCTTATCTCTATGGCTGTCCCAGATGAGAAAGGTGTGGACCAAGCAATGTCTTTGCACTGCCGTACTCCACTCCACATGACTTTTTCATCACCAGTGTCCCTGCAGCTGAAGCCTTTCTGACAGTCTGAACCCGAACCCTAAACCTAACCCTAACCCTAATCTAAAAGGCACCTTAGAGCTGAGATTACTGTCCCAGGCACTGTGGCTGGACCAGATGAAAAAGGTGTTGAAAGATTAAAAGTGGTACACGGGAATGCTCTTCTTATATAGTTTTTAGCAGTCCCAGTGTCCCTGGAAATGTAGGCATTATAGATCTACGAAAGGTAACCCTCACCAAAGCCTAAATGGCATTTGGGGGCTTAGTTTAGAGTCCTAATCACCATAGCTGCCCCAGATGAGAAAGGTGTGGACCGAGCAATATCTTTGCAGTGCCGTCATCCACTCCACATGCCTTTTTCAGCCCAAGTGTCCCTGGACCTGTAGCCTTTATGACAGTCTGAACTCGAACCCTAACCCTAACCCTATTTTAAACGGCACCTTGGAGCTGAGTTTCCAGTCCCAAGCACCGTGGATGGTCCAGATGAAAAAGGTGTTGAAAGACTAATGGCGATACACTGGAATGCTCTCCTTAGATTGTTTTTAGCAGTCCCAGTGTCCCTGGAGATGTAGGCGTTTTAGATCTCTGAACAATAACCCATTAAGTATAACCCATCAAGCACTCTACATGGCATGCTGGAGCTTAGTTTAGAGTCCTTATCTCTAGGGCTGTCCCAGATGAGAAAGGTGTGGACCAAGCAATGTCTTTGCACTGCCGTGCTCTACTCGACATGCCTTTTCCAGCACCTGTGTCCCTGGAGCAGTAGCCTTTATGACAGTCTGAACCCGAACACTAACCATAAAACTAACCCTAATCTAAATGGCACCTTGGAGATGAGTTGACAGTTCCAAGCACCATGGATGGTCCAGATGAAAAAAGTGTTGAAAGATTAATAGTGGTACACAGGAATGCTCCCCTTGTATTGTTTTGAGCAGTCCCAGTATCCCTGGAGATGTAGGCGTTATGGATATCTGAACAGTAACCATTACCCTAATCTACATGGCATGCGGGAGTTCAATTTACAGTCCTTATCTCTATGGCTGTCCCAGATGAGAAAGGTGTGGACCAAGCAATGTCTTTGCACTGCCGTACTCCACTCCACATGACTTTTTCATCACCAGTGTCCCTGCAGCTGAAGCCTTTCTGACAGTCTGAACCCGAACCCTAAACCTAACCCTAACCCTAATCTAAAAGGCAGCTTGGAGCTGAGATTACTGTCCCAGGCACCGTGGCTGGACCAGATGAAAAAGGTGTTGAAAGATTAATAGTGGTACACGGGAATGCTCTTCTTATATAGTTTTTAGCAGTCCCAGTGTCCCTGGAAATGTAGGCATTATAGATGTACGAACAGTAACCCTCACCCAAGCCTAAATGGCAGTTGGGGGCTTAGTTTAGAGTCCTAATCACCATGGCTGTCCCAGAGGAGAAAGGTGTGGACCGAGCAATGTCTTTGCAGTGCCGTGATCCACTCCACATGCCTTTTTCAGCCCAAGTGTCCCTGGACCTGTAGCCTTTATGACAGTCTGAACTCGAACCCTAACTCTAACCCTAACCCTAACCCTATTTTAAACGGCACCTTGGAGCTGCGTTTCCAGTCCCAAGCACCGTGGATGGTCCAGATGAAAAAGGTGTTGAAAGAGTAATGGCGATACACTGGAATGCTCTCCTTAGATTGTTTTTAGCAGTCCCAGTGTCCCTGGAGATGTAGGCATTTTAGATCTCTGAAGAATAACCCATTAAGTATAACCCATCAAGCACTTTACATGGCATGCTGGAGCTTAGTTTAGAGTCCTTATCACCAGGGCTGTCCCAGATGAGAAAGCTGTGGACCAAGCAATGTCTTTGCACTGCCGTGCTCCACTCGACATGCCTTTTCCAGCACCTGTGTCCCTGGAGCAGTAGCCTTTATGACAGTCTGAACCCGAACACTAACCATAAAACTAACCCTAATCTAAATGGCACCTTGGAGATGAGTTGACAGTTCCAAGCACCATGGATGGTCCAGATGAAAAAAGTGTTGAAAGATTAATAGTGGTACACAGGAATGCTCCCCTTGTATTGTTTTGAGCAGTCCCAGTATCCCTGGAGATGTAGGCGTTATGGATATCTGAACAGTAACCATTACCCTAATCTACATGGCATGCGGGAGTTCAGTTTACAGTCCTTATCTCTATGGCTGTCCCAGATGAGAAAGGTGTGGACCAAGCAATGTCTTTGCACTGCCGTGCTCCACTCCACATGACTTTTTCAGCACCAGTGTCCCTGCAGCTGAAGCCTTTCTGACAGTCTGAACCCGAACCCTAAACCTGACCCTAACCCTAATCTAAAAGGCACCTTAGAGCTGAGATTACTGTCCCAGGCACCGTGGCTGCACCAGATGAAAAAGGTGTTGAAAGATTAAAAGTGGTACACGGGAATGCTCTTCTTATATAGTTTTTAGCAGTCCCAGTGTCCCTGGAAATGTAGGCATTATAGATCTACGAACAGTAACCCTCACCCTAGTCTAAATGGCATTTGGGGGCTTAGTTTAGAGTCCTAATCACCATGGCTGTCCCAGATGAGAAAGGTGTGGACCGAGCAATGTCTTTGCAGTGCCGTGATCCACTCCACATGCCTTTTTCAGCCCAAGTGTCCCTGGACCTGTAGCCTTTATGACAGTCTGAACTCGAACCCTAACCCTAACCCTATTTTAAACGGCACCTTGGAGCTGAGTTTCCAGTCCCAAGCACCGTGGATGGTCCAGATGAAAAAGGTGTTGAAAGAGTAATGGCGATACACTGGAATGCTCTCCTTAGATTGTTTTTAGTAGTCCCAGTGTCCCTGGAGATGTAGGCATTTAAGATCTCTGACGAATAACCCATTAAGTATAACCCATCAAGCACTTTACATGGCATGCTGGAGCTTAGTTTAGAGTCCTTATCACCAGGGCTGTCCCAGATGAGAAAGCTGTGGACCAAGCAATGTCTTTGCACTGCCGTGCTCCACTCGACATGCCTTTTCCAGCACCTGTGTCCCTGGAGCAGTAGCCTTTATGACAGTCTGAACCCGAACACTAACCATAAAACTAACCCTAATCTAAATGGCACCTTGGAGATGAGTTGACAGTTCCAAGCACCATGGATGGTCCAGATGAAAAAAGTGTGGAAAGATTAATAGTGGTACACAGGAATGCTCCCCTTGTATTGTTTTGAGCAGTCCCAGTATCCCTGGAGATGTAGGCGTTATGGATATCTGAACAGTAACCATTACCCTAATCTACATGGCATGCGGGAGTTCAATTTACAGTCCTTATCTCTAGGGCTGCCCAGATGAGAAAGGTGTGGACCAACCAATGTCTTTGCACTGCCGTACTCCACTCCACATGACTTTTTCAGCACCAGTGTCCCTGCAGCTGAAGCCTTTCTGACAGTCTGAACCCGAACCCTAAAACTAACCCTAACCCTAATCTAAAAGGCAGCTTGGAGCTGAGATTACTGTCCCAGGCACCGTGGCTGGACCAGATGAAAAAGGTGTTGAAAGATTAATAGTGGTACACGGGAATGCTCTTCTTATATAGTTTTTAGCAGTCCCAGTGTCCCTGGAAATGTAGGCATTATAGATCTACGAACAGTAACCCTCACCCTAGCCTAAATGGCATTTGGGGGCTTAGTTTAGAGTCCTAATCACCATGGCTGCCCCAGATGAGAAAGGTGTGGACCGAGCAATGTCTTTGCAGTGCCGTGATCCACTCCACATGCCTTTTTCAGCCCAAGTGTCCCTGGACCTATAGCCTTTATGACAGTCTGAACTCGAACCCTAACCCTAACATTAACCCTAACCCTATTTTAAACGGCACATTGGAGCTGAGTTTCCAGTCCCAAGCACCGTGGATGGTCCAGATGAAAAAGGTGTTGAAAGAGTAATGGCGATACACTGGAATGCTCTCCTTAGATTGTTTTTAGCAGTCCCAGTGTCCCTGGAGATGTAGGCATTTTAGATCTCTGAAGAATAACCCATTAAGTATAACCCATCAAGCACTTTACATGGCATGCTGGAGCTTAGTTTAGAGTCCTTATCACCAGGGCTGTCCCAGATGAGAAAGCTGTGGACCAAGCAATGTCTTTGCACTGCCGTGCTCCACTCGACATGCCTTTTCCAGCACCTGTGTCCCTGGAGCAGTAGCCTTTATGACAGTCTGAACCCGAACACTAACCATAAAACTAACCCTAATCTAAATGGCACCTTGGAGATGAGTTGACAGTTCCAAGCACCATGGATGGTCCAGATGAAAAAAGTGTGGAAAGATTAATAGTGGTACACAGGAATGCTCCCCTTGTATTGTTTTGAGCAGTCCCAGTATCCCTGGAGATGTAGGCGTTATGGATATCTGAACAGTAACCATTACCCTAATCTACATGGCATGCGGGAGTTCAATTTACAGTCCTTATCTCTAGGGCTGCCCAGATGAGAAAGGTGTGGACCAACCAATGTCTTTGCACTGCCGTACTCCACTCCACATGACTTTTTCAGCACCAGTGTCCCTGCAGCTGAAGCCTTTCTGACAGTCTGAACCCGAACCCTAAACCTAACCCTAACCCTAATCTAAAAGGCAGCTTGGAGCTGAGATTACTGTCCCAGGCACCGTGGCTGGACCAGATGAAAAAGGTGTTGAAAGATTAAAAGTGGTACACGGGAATGCTCTTCTTATATAGTTTTTAGCAGTCCCAGTGTCCCTGGAAATGTAGGCATTATAGATCTACGAACAGTAACCCTCACCCTAGTCTAAATGGCATTTGGGGGCTTAGTTTAGAGTCCTAATCACCATGGCTGCCCCAGATGAGAAAGGTGTGGACCGAGCAATGTCTTTGCAGTGCCGTGATCCACTCCACATGCCTTTTTCAGCCCAAGTGTCCCTGGACCTATAGCCTTTATGACAGTCTGAACTCGAACCCTAACCCTAACATTAACCCTAACCCTATTTTAAACGGCACCTTGGAGCTGAGTTTCCAGTCCCAAGCACCGTGGATGGTCCAGATGAAAAAGGTGTTGAAAGACTAATGGCGATACACTGGAATGCTCTCCTTAGATTGTTTTTAGCAGTCCCAGTGTCCCTGGAGATGTAGGCATTTTAGATCTCTGAACAATAACCCATTAAGTATAACCCATCAAGCACTCTACATGGCATGCTGGAGCTTAGTTTAGAGTCCTTATCTCTAGGGCTGTCCCAGATGAGAAAGGTGTGGACCAAGCAATGTCTTTGCACTGCCGTGCTCTACTCGACATGCCTTTTCCAGCACCTGTGTCCCTGGAGCAGTAGCCTTTATGACAGTCTGAACCCGAACACTAACCATAAAACTAACCCTAATCTAAATGGCACCTTGGAGATGAGTTGACAGTTCCAAGCACCATGGATGGTCCAGATGAAAAAAGTGTTGAAAGATTAATAGTGGTACACAGGAATGCTCCCCTTGTATTGTTTTGAGCAGTCCCAGTATCCCTGGAGATGTAGGCGTTATGGATATCTGAACAGTAACCAT
Source organism: Lathamus discolor (assembly GCF_037157495.1). Lineage (NCBI taxonomy): Eukaryota > Metazoa > Chordata > Aves > Psittaciformes > Psittacidae > Lathamus > Lathamus discolor. The sequence goes on along the minus strand of NC_088884.1, from coordinate 44,796,058 downwards.
TACCCTAATCTACATGGCATGCGGGAGTTCAATTTACAGTCCTTATCTCTAGGGCTGTCCCAGATGAGAAAGGTGTGGACCAAGCAATGTCTTTGCACTGCCGTACTCCACTCCACATGACTTTTTCAGCACCAGTGTCCCTGCAGCTGAAACCTTTCTGACAGTCTGAACCCGAACCCTAAACCTAACCCTAACCCTAATTTAAAAGGCAGCTTGGAGCTGATTTTACTGTCCCAGGCACCGTGGCTGGACCAGATGAAAAAGGTGTTGAAAGATTAATAGTGGTACACGGGAATGCTCTTCTTATATAGTTTTTAGCAGTCCCAGTGTCCCTGGAAATGTAGGCATTATAGATGTACGAACAGTAACCCTCACCCAAGCCTAAATGGCATTTGGGGGCTTAGTTTAGAGTCCTAATCACCATGGCTGTCCCAGATGAGAAAGGTGTGGACCGAGCAATGTCTTTGCAGTGCCGTGATCCACTCCACATGCCTTTTTCAGCCCAAGTGTCCCTGGACCTGTAGCCTTTATGACAGTCTGAACTCGAACCCTAACCCTAACCCTAACCCTAACCCTATTTTAAACGGCACCTTGGAGCTGAGTTTCCAGTCCCAAGCACCGTGGATGGTCCAGATGAAAAAGGTGTTGAAAGAGTAATGGCGATACACTGGAATGTTCTCCTTAGATTGTTTTTAGCAGTCCCAGTGTCCCTGGAGATGTAGGCATTTTAGATCTCTGAACAATAACCCATTAAGTATAACCCATCAAGCACTCTACATGGCATGCTGGAGCTTAGTTTAGAGTCCTTATCACCAGGGCTGTCCCAGATGAGAAAGCTGTGGACCAAGCAATGTCTTTGCACTGCCGTGCTCTACTCGACATGCCTTTTCCAGCACCTGTGTCCCTGGAGCAGTAGCCTTTATGACAGTCTGAACCCGAACACTAACCATAAAACTAACCCTAATCTAAATGGCACCTTGGAGATGAGTTGACAGTTCCAAGCACCATGGATGGTCCAAATGAAAAAAGTGTTGAAAGATTAATAGTGGTACACAGGAATGCTCCCCTTGTATTGTTTTGAGCAGTCCCAGTATCCCTGGAGATGTAGGCGTTATGAATATCTGAACAGTAACCATTACCCTAATCTACATGGCATGCGGGAGTTCAGTTTACAGTCCTTATCTCTAGGGCTGTCCCAGATGAGAAAGGTGTGGACCAAGCAATGTCTTTGCACTGCTGTGCTCCACTCCACATGACTTTTTCAGCACCAGTGTCCCTGCAGCTGAAGACTTTCTGACAGTCTGAACCCGAACCCTAAACCTAACCCTAACCCTAATCTAAAAGGCAGCTTGGAGCTGAGATTACTGTCCCAGGCACCGTGGCTGGACCAGATGAAAAAGGTGTTGAAAGATTAATAGTGGTACACGGGAATGCTCTTCTTATATAGTTTTTAGCAGTCCCAGTGTCCTTGGAAATGTAGGCAATATAGATCTACGAACAGTAACCCTCACCCAAGCCTAAATGGCATTTGGGGGCTTAGTTTAGAGTCCTAATCACCATGGCTGTCCCAGATGAGAAAGGTGTGGACCGAGCAGTGTTTTGCAGTGCCGTGATCCACTCCACATGCCTTTTTCAGCCCAAGTGTCCCTGGACCTGTAGCCTTTATGACAGTCTGAACTCGAACCCTAACCCTAACCCTAACCCTAACCCTATTTTAAACGGCACCTTGGAGCTGAGTTTCCAGTCCCAAGCACCGTGGATGGTCCAGATGAAAAAGGTGTTGAAAGGCTAATGGCAATACACTGGAATGCTCTCCTTAGATTGTTTTTAGCAGTCCCAGTGTCCCTGGAGATGTAGGCATTTTAGATCTCTGAACAATAACCCATTAAGTATAACCCATCAAGCATTCTACATGGCATGCTGGATCTTAGTTTAGAGTCCTTATCACCAGGGCTGTCCCAGATGAGAAAGCTGTGGACCAAGCAATGTGTTTGCAGTGCCGTGCTCCACTCCACATGCCTTTTTCAGCCCAAGTGTCCCTGGTCCTGTAGCCTTTATGACAGTCTGAACCCGAACCCTAACCCTAACCCTAACCCTAACCCTAACCCTAACCCTAACCCTAACCCTATTTTAAACGGCACCTTGGAGCTGAGTTTCCAGTCCCAAGTACCGTGGATGGTCCTGATGAAAAAGGTGTTGAAAGGCTAATGGCGATACACTGGAATGCTCTCCTTAGATTGTTTTTAGCAGTCCCAGTGTCCCTGGAGATGTAGGCATTTTAGATCTCTGAACAATAACCCATTAAGTATAACCCATCAAGCATTCTACATGGCATGCTGGAGCTTAGTTTAGAGTCCTTATCACCAGGGCTGTCCCAGATGAGAAAGGTGTGGACCAAGCAATGTCTTTGCAGTGCCGTGCTCCACTCCACATGCCTTTTTCAGCCCAAGTGTCCCTGGACCTGTAGCCCATATGACAGTCTCAACCCGAACCCTAACCCTAACCCTAACCCTAATTCAAATGGCACCTTGGAGCTGAGTTTCCAGTCCCAAGCACCGTGGATGGTCCAGATGAAAAAGGTGTTGAAAGACTCATGGCGATACTGTGGAATGCTCTCCTTAGATTGTTTTTAGCAGTCATAGTGTCCCTGGAGATGTAGGCATTTTAGATCTCTGAACAATAAGCCATTGAGTATAACCCATCAAGCATTCTACATGGCATGCTGGAGCTTAGTTTAGAGTCCTTATCACCAGGGCTGTCCCAGATGAGAAAGCTGTGGACCAAGCAATGTCTTTGCACTGCCGTGCTCCACTCGACATGCCTTTTCCAGCACCTGTGTCCCTGGAGCAGTAGCCTTTATGACAGTCTGAACCCGAACACTAACCATAAAACTAACCCTAATCTAAATGGCACCTTGGAGATGAGTTGACAGTTCCAAGCACCATGGATGGTCCAGATGAAAAAAGTGTTGAAAGATTAATAGTGGTACACAGGAATGCTCCCCTTGTATTGTTTTGAGCAGTCCCAGTATCCCTGGAGATGTAGGCGTTATGGATATCTGAACAGTAACCATTACCCTAATCTACATGGCATGCGGGAGTTCAGTTTACAGTCCTTATCTCCAGGGCTGTCCCAGATGAGAAAGGTGTGGACCAAGCAATGTCTTTGCACTGCCGTACTCCACTCCACATGACTTTTTCAGCACCAGTGTCCCTGCAGCTGAAGCCTTTCTGACAGTCTGAACCCGAAACCTAAACCTAACCCTAACCCTAATCTAAAAGGCAGCTTGGAGCTGAGATTACTGTCCCAGGCACCGTGGCTGGACCAGATGAAAAAGGTGTTGAAAGATTAAAAGTGGTACACGGGAATGTTCTTCTTATAAAGTTTTTAGCAGTCCCAGTGTCCCCGGAAATGTAGGCATTATAGATCTACGAACAGTAACCCTCACCCAAGCCTAAATGGCAGTTGGGGGCTTAGTTTAGAGTCCTAATCACCATGGCTGTCCCAGATGAGAAAGGTGTGGACCGAGCAATGTCTTTGCAGTGCCGTGATCCACTCCACATGCCTTTTTCAGCCCAAGTGTCCCTGGACCTGTAGCCTTTATGACAGTCTGAACTCGAACCCTAACCCTAACCCTAACCCTAACCCTATTTTAAACGGCACCTTGGAGCTGAGTTTCCCGTCCCAAGCACCGTGGATGGTCCAGATGAAAAAGGTGTTGAAAGACTAATGGCGATACACTGGAATGCTCTCCTTAGATTGTTTTTAGCAGTCCCAGTGTCCCTGGAGATGTAGGCATTTTAGATCTCTGAACAATAACCCATTAAGTATAACCCATCAAGCACATTACATGGCATGCTGGAGCTTAGTTTAGAGTCCTTATCACCAGGGCTGTCCCAGATGAGAAAGCTGTGGACCAAGCAATGTCTTTGCACTGCCGTGCTCCACTCGACATGCCTTTTCCAGCACCTGTGTCCCTGGAGCAGTAGCCTTTATGACAGTCTGAACCCGAACACTAACCATAAAACTAACCCTAATCTAAATGGCACCTTGGAGATGAGTTGACAGTTCCAAGCACCATGGATGGTCCAGATGAAAAAAGTGTTGAAAGATTAATAGTGGTACACAGGAATGCTCCCCTTGTATTGTTTTGAGCAGTCCCAGTATCCCTGGAGATGTAGGCGTTATGGATATCTGAACAGTAACCATTACCCTAATCTACATGGCATGCGGGAGTTCAGTTTACAGTCCTTATCTCCAGGGCTGTCCCAGATGAGAAAGGTGTGGACCAAGCAATGTCTTTGCACTGCCGTACTCCACTCCACATGACTTTTTCAGCACCAGTGTCCCTGCAGCTGAAGCCTTTCTGACAGTCTGAACCCGAAACCTAAACCTAACCCTAACCCTAATCTAAAAGGCACCTTGGAGCTGAGATTACTGTCCCAGGCACCGTGGCTGGACCAGATGAAAAAGGTGTTGAAAGATTAAAAGTGGTACACGGGAATGTTCTTCTTATAAAGTTTTTAGCAGTCCCAGTGTCCCCGGAAATGTAGGCATTATAGATCTACGAACAGTAACCCTCACCCAAGCCTAAATGGCAGTTGGGGGCTTAGTTTAGAGTCCTAATCACCATGGCTGTCCCAGATGAGAAAGGTGTGGACAGAGCAATGTCTTTGCAGTGCCGTGATCCACTCCACATGCCTTTTTCAGCCCAAGTGTCCCTGGACCTGTAGCCTTTATGACAGTCTGAACTCGAACCCTAACCCTAACCCTAACCCTAACCCTATTTTAAACGGCACCTTGGAGCTGAGTTTCCAGTCCCAAGCACCGTGGATGGTCCAGATGAAAAAGGTGTTGAAAGACTAATGGCGATACACTGGAATGCTCTCCTTAGATTGTTTTTAGCAGTCCCAGTGTCCCTGGAGATGTAGGCATTTTAGATCTCTGAACAATAACCCATTAAGTATAACCCATCAAGCACTTTACATGGCATGCTGGAGCTTAGTTTAGAGTCCTTATCACCAGGGCTGTCCCAGATGAGAAAGCTGTGGACCAAGCAATGTCTTTGCACTGCCGTGCTCCACTCGACATGCCTTTTCCAGCACCTGTGTCCCTGGAGCAGTAGCCTTTATGACAGTCTGAACCCGAACACTAACCATAAAACTAACCCTAATCTAAATGGCACCTTGGAGATGAGTTGACAGTTCCAAGCACCATGGATGGTCCAGATGAAAAAAGTGTTGAAAGATTAATAGTGGTACACAGGAATGCTCCCCTTGTATTGTTTTGAGCAGTCCCAGTATCCCTGGAGATGTAGGCGTTATGGATATCTGAACAGTAACCATTACCCTAATCTACATGGCATGCGGGAGTTCAGTTTACAGTCCTTATCTCTATGGCTCTTCCAGATGAGAAAGGTGTGGACCAAGCAATGTCTTTGCACTGCCGTGCTCCACTCCACATGACTTTTTCAGCACCAGTGTCCCTGCAGCTGAAGCCTTTCTGACAGTCTGAACCTGAACCCTAAACCTAACCCTAACCCTAATCTAAAAGGCACCTTGGAGCTGAGATTACTGTCCCAGACACCGTGGCTGGACCAGATGAAAAAGGTGTCGAAAGATTAAAAGTGGTACACGGGAATGCTCTTCTTATATAGTTTTTAGCATTTCCAGTGTCCCCGGAAATGTAGGCATTATAGATGTACGAACAGTAACCCTCACCCAAGCCTAAATGGCATTTGGGGGCTTAGTTTAGAGTCCTAATCACCATGGCTGTCCCAGAGGAGAAAGGTGTGGACCGAGCAATGTCTTTGCAGTGCCGTGATCCACTCCACATGCATTTTCAGCCCAAGTGTCCCTGGACCTGTAGCCTTTATGACAGTCTGAACTCGAACCCTAACCCTAACCCTAACCCTAACCCTATTTTAAACGGCACCTTGGAGCTGAGTTTCCAGTCCCAAGCACCGTGGATGGTCCAGATGAAAAAACTGTTGAAAGATTAATAGTGGTACATAGGAATGCTCCCCTTACATTGTTTTTAGCAGTCCCAGTATCCCTGGAGATGTAGGCGTTATAGATATCTGAACAGTGACCATTACCCTAATCTACATGGCATATGGGAGTTCAGTTTACAGTCCTTATCTCCAGGGCTGTCCCAGATGAGAAAGGTTTGGACCAAGCAATGTCTTTGCACTGCCGTGCTCCACTCCACATGACATTTTCAGCACCAGTGTCCCTGCAGCTCTAGCCTTTATGACAGTCTCAAACCGAACCCTAAACCTAACCCTAACCCTAATCTAAATGGCACCTTGGAGCTGAGATTACTGTCCCAGGCGCCATGGCTGGTCCAGGTGAAAAAAGTGTTGAGAGATTAATAGTGGTACACGGGAATGCTCTTCTTATAAAGTTTTTAGCAGTCCCAGTGTCCCCGGAAATGTAGGCATTATAGATCTACGAACAGTAACCCTCACCCTAGTCTAAATGGCATTTGGCGGCTTAGTTTAGAGTCCTAATCAGCATGGCTGTCCAGGACGAGAAAGGTGTGGACCAAGCAATGTCCTTGCAGTGCCGTGCTCCACTCGACATGCCTTTTTCAGCCCAAGTGTCCCTGGACCTGTAGCCCTTATGACAGTCTGAACACGAACCCTAACCCTAACCCTAACCCTAATTGAAAAGTCACCCTGGAGCTGAGTTGCCAGTCCCAAGCACCGTGGATGGTCCACATGAAAAAGGTGTTGAAAGGCTAATGGCGATACACTGGAATGCTCTCCTTAGATTGTTTTTAGCAGCCCCAGTGTCCCTGCAGATGTAGGCATTTTAGATCTCAGAAGAGTAACCCGTTAAGTAGAACCCATTAAGCATTCTACATGGCATGCTGGAGCTTAGTTTAGAGTCCTTATCACAGGGCTGTCCCAGATGAGAAAGGTGTGGACCAAGCAATGTCTTTGCACTGCCGTGCTCCACTCGACATGCCTTTTTCAGCCCAAGTGTCCCTGCACCTGTAGCCCTTCTGACAGTCTGAACCCGAACCCTAACCCTAACCCTAACCCTAATTGAAAAGTCACCCTGGAGCTGAGTTGCCAGTCCCAAGCACAGTGGATGGTCCAGATGAAAAAGGTGTTGAAAGGCTAATGGCGATACAATGGAATGCTCTCCTTAGATTGTTTTTAGCAGTCCCAGTGTCCCTGGAGATGTAGGCATTTTAGATCTCAGAACAGTAACCCGTTAAGTAGAACCCATTAAGCATTCTACATGGCATGCTGGAGCTTAGTTTAGAGTCCTTATCACCAGGGCTGTCCCAGATGAGAAAGGTGTGGACCAAGCATTGTCTTTGCACTGCCGTGCTCCACTCGACATGCCTTTTTCAGCCCAAGTGTCCCTGGACCTGTAGCCCTTCTGACAGTCTGAACCCGAACCCTAACCCTAACCCTAACCCTAACCCTAATTTAAATGGCACCTTGGAGCTGAGTTTCCAGTCCCAAGCACCGTGGATGGTCCACATGAAAAAGGTGTTGAAAGGCTAATGGCGATAGACTGGAATGCTCTCCTTAGATTGTTTTTAGCAGCCCCAGTGTCCCTGCAGATGTAGGCATTTTAGATCTCAGAACAGTAACCCGTTAAGTAGAACCCATTAAGCATTCTACATGGCATGCTGGAGCTTAGTTTAGAGTCCTTATCACCAGGGCTGTCCCAGATGAGAAATGTGTGGACCAAGCAATGTCTTTGCAGTGCCGTGCTCCACTCGACATGCCTTTTTCAGCACCAGTGTCCCTGGAGCTGCAGCCTTAATGGCAGTCTGAAGCCGAACTCTAACCATAACCCTAACCCTAAGCTAAATGGCAACTTGGAGATGAGTTGACAGTTCCAAGCACCATGGATGGTCTAGATGAAAAAACTGTTGAAAGATTAATAGTGGTACATAGGAATGCTCCCCTTACATTGTTTTTAGCAGTCCCAGTATCCCTGGAGATGTAGGCGTTATAGATATCTGAACAGTAACCATTACCCTAATCTACATGGCATATGGGAGATCAGTTTGCAGTCCTTATCTCCAGGGCTGTCCCAGATGATAAAGGTGTGGACCAAGCAATGTCTTTGCACTGCCGTGCTCCACTCCACATGACTTTTTCAGCACCAGTGTCCCTGCAGCTCTACCCTTTATGACAGTCTCAAACCGAACCCTAAACCTAACCCTAACCCTAATCTAAATGGCACCTTCGAGGTGAGATTACTGTCCCAGGCGCCATGGCTGGTCCAGGTGAAAAAAGTGTTGAAAGATTAATTGTGGTACACGGGAATGCTCTTCTTATAAAGTTTTCAGCAGTCCCAGTGTCCCCGGAAATGTAGGCATTACAGATCTACGAACAGTAACACTCACCCTAGTCTAAATGGCATTTGGCGGCTTAGTTTAGAGTCCTAATCAGCATGGCTGTCCAGGACGAGAAAGGTGTGGACCAAGCAATGTCTTTGCAGTGCCGTGCTCCACTCGACATGCCTTTTTCAGCCCAAGTGTCCCTGGACCTGTAGCCCTTATGACAGTCTGAACCCGAACCCTAAGCCTAACCCTAACCCTAACCCTAATTGAAAAGGCACCCTGGTGCTGAGTTGCCAGTCCCAAGCACAGTGGATGGTCCAGATGAAAAAGGTGTTGAAAGGCTAATGGCGATACACTGGAATGCTCTCCTTAGATTGTTTTTAGCAGTCCCAGTGTCCCTGCAGATGTAGGCATTTTAGATCTCAGAACAGTAACCCGTTAAGTAGAACCCATTAAGCATTCTACATGGCATGCTGGAGCTTAGTTTAGAGTCCTTATCACCAGGGCTGTCCCAGATGAGAAATGTGTGGACCAAGCAATGTCTTTGCACTGCCGTGCTCCACTCGACATGCCTTTTTCAGCCCAAGTGTCCCTGGACCTGCAGCCCTTATGACAGTCTGAACCCGAACCCTAACCCTAACCCTAACCCTAATTTAAATGGCACCTTGGAGCTGAGTTTCCAGTCCCAAGCACCGTGGATGGTCCAGATGAGAAAGGTGTTGAAAGGCTAATGGCGATACACTGGAATGCTCTCCTTAGATTGTTTTTAGCAGTCCCAGTGTCCCTGGAGATGTAGGCGTTAAAGATATCTGAACAGTGACCATTACCCTAATCTACATGGCATATGGGAGTTCAGTTTACAGTCCTTATCTCCAGGGCTGTCCCAGATGAGAAAGGTGTGGACCAAGCAATGTCTTTGCACTGCCGTGTTCCACTCAACATGCCTTTTTCAGCCCAAGTGTCCCTGGACCTGTAGCCCTTATGACAGTCTGAACCTGCACCCTAAGCCTAACCCTAACCCTAATTTAAATGGCACCTTGGAGGTGAGTTTCCAGTCCCAAGCACCGTGGATGGTCCAGATGAAAAAGGTGTTGAAAGGCTAATGGCGATACACTGGAATGCTCTCCTTAGATTGTTTTTAGCAGTCCCAGGGTCCCTGCAGATGTAGGCATTTTAGATCTCAGAACAGTAACCCGTTAAGTATAACCCATTAAGCATTCGACATGGCATGCTGGAGCTTAGTTTAGAGTCCTTATCACCAGGGCTGTCCCAGATGAGAAAGCTGTGGACCAAGCAATGTCTTTGCACTGCCGTGCTCCACTCGACATGCCTTTTCCAGCACCAGTGTCCCTGGAGCTGCAGCCTTTATGGCAGTCTGAACCCGAACACTAACCATAACCCTAACCCTAAGCTAAATGGCACCTTGGAGATGAGTTGACAGTTCCAAGCACCATGGATGGTCCAGATGAAAAAGCTGTTGAAAGATTAAGAGTGGTACATAGGAATGCTCCCCTTACATTGTTTTTAGCAGTCCCAGTATCCCTGGAGATGTAGGCGTTATAGATATCTGAACAGTGACCATTACCCTAATCTACATGGCATATGGGAGTTCAGTTTACAGTCCTTATCTCCAGGGCTGTCCCAGATGAGAAAGGTGTGGACCAAGCAATGTCTTTGCACTGCCGTGCTCCACTCCACATGACTTTTTCAGCACCAGTGTCCCTGCAGCTCTACCCTTTATGACAGTCTCAACACGAACCCTAAACTTAACCCTAACCCTAATCTAAATGGCACCTTGGAGCTGAGATTACTGTCCCAGGCGCCATGGCTGGTCCAGGTGAAAAAAGTGTTGAAAGATTAATAGTGGTACACGGGAATGCTCTTCTTATAAAGTTTTTAGCAGCCCCAGTGTCCCCGGAAATGTAGGCATTACAGATCTACGAACAGTAACCCTCACGCTAGTCTAAATGGCTTTTGGGGGCATAGTTTAGAGTCCTAATCAGCATGGCTGTCCCAGATGAGAAAGGTGTGGACCAAGCAATGTCTTTGCAGTGCCGTGTTCCACTCGACATGCCTTTTTCAGCCCAAGTGTCCCTGGACCTGTAGCCCTTATGACAGTCTGAACCTGAACCCTAACTCTAACCCTAACCCTAATTTAAATGGCACCTTGGAGCTGAGTTTCCAGTCCCAAGCACCGTGGATGGTCCAGATGAAAAAGGTGTTGAAAGGCTAATGGCGATACACTGGAATGCTCTCCTTAGATTGTTTTTAGCAGTCCCAGGGTCCCTGCAGATGTAGGCATTTTAGATCTCAGAACAGTAACCCGTTAAGTATAACCCATTAAGCATTCGACATGGCATGCTGGAGCTTAGTTTAGAGTCCTTATCACCAGGGCTGTCCCAGATGAGAAAGGTGTGGACCAAGCAATGTCTTTGCACTGCCGTGCTCCACTCGACATGCCTTTTCCAGCACCAGTGTCCCTGGAGCTGCAGCCTTTATGGCAGTCTGAACCCGAACACTAACCATAACCCTAACCCTAAGCTAAATGGCACCTTGGAGATGAGTTGACAGTTCCAAGCACCATGGATGGTCCAGATGAAAAAGCTGTTGAAAGATTAAGAGTGGTACATAGGAATGCTCCCCTTACATTGTTTTTAGCAGTCCCAGTATCCCTGGAGATGTAGGCGTTATAGATATCTGAACAGTGACCATTACCCTAATCTACATGGCATATGGCAGTTCAGTTTACAGTCCTTATCTCCAGGGCTGTCCCAGATGAGAAAGGTGTGGACCAAGCAATGTCTTGCACTGCCGTGCTCCACTCCACATGACTTTTTCAGCACCAGTGTCCCTGCAGCTCTACCCTTTATGACAGTCTCAACCCGAACCCTAAACCTAACCCTAACCCTAATCAAAATGGCACCTTGGAGCTGAGATTACTGTCCCAGGCGCCATGGCTGGTCCAGGTGAAAAAAGTGTTGAAAGATTAATAGTGGTACACGGGAATGCTCTTCTTATAAAGTTTTTAGCAGTCCCAGTGTCCCTGGAAATGTAGGCATTACAGATCTACGAACAGTAACCCTCACCCTAGTCTAAATGGCATTTGGCAGCTTTGTTTAGAGTCCTAATCAGCATGGCTGTCCCAGATGAGAAAGGTGTGGACCAAGCAATGTCTTTGCAGTGCCGTGCTCCACTCGACATGCCTTTTTCAGCCCAAGTGTCCCTGGACCTGTAGCCCTTATGACAGTCTGAACCCGAACCCTAAACCTAACCCTAACCCTAATCTAAATGGCACCTTGGAGCTGAGATTACTGTCCCAGGCGCCATGGCTGGTCCAGGTGAAAAAAGTGTTGAAAGATTAATAGTGGTATACGGGAATGCTCTTCTTATAAAGTTTTCAGCAGTCCCAGTGTCCCCGCAAATGTAGGCATTACAGATCTACGAACAGTAACCCTCACCCTAGTCTAAATGGCATTTGGCGGCTTAGTTTAGAGTCCTAATCAGCATGGCTGTCCCAGATGAGAAAGGTGTGGACCAAGCAATGTGTTTGCAGTGCCGTGCTCCACTCGACATGCCTTTTTCAGCCCAAGTGTCCCTGGACCTGTAGCCCTTATGACAGTCTGAACCCGAACCCTAACCCTAACCCTAACCCTAATTGAAATGGCACCTTGGAGCTGAGTTTCCAGTCCCAAGCACCGTGGATGGTCCAGATGAAAAAGGTGTTGAAAGGCTAATGGCGATACACTGGAATGCTCTCCTTAGATTGTTTTTAGCAGTCCCAGGGTCCCTGCAGATGTAGGCATTTTAGATCTCAGAACAGTAACCCGTTAAGTAGAACCCATTAAGCATTCTACATGGCATGCTGGAGCTTAGTTTAGAGTCCTTATCACCAGGGCTGTCCCAGATGAGAAAGGTGTGGACCAAGCAATGTCTTTGCACTGCCGTGCTCCACTCGACATGCCTTTTCCAGCCCAAGTGTCCCTGGACCTGTAGCCCTTTTGACAGTCTGAACCCGAACCCTAACCCTAACCCTAACCCTAACCCTAATTTAAATGGCACCTTGGAGCTGAGTTTCCAGTCCTAAGCACCGTGGATGGTCCAGATGAAAAAGGTGTTGAAAGGCTAATGGCGATACACTGGAATGCTCTCCTTAGATTGTTTTTAGCAGTCCCAGTGTCCCTGCAGATGTAGGCATTTTAGATATCAGCACAGTAACCCGTTAAGTATAACCCATTAAGCATTCTACATGGCATGCTGGATCTTTGTTTAGAGTCCTTATCACCAGGGCTGTCCCAGATGAGAAAGGTGTGGACCGAGCACTGTCTTTGCACTGCCGTGCTCCACTCGACATGCCTTTTCCAGCACCAGTGTCCCTGGAGCTGCAGCCTTTATGGCAGTCTGAAGCCGAACTCTAACCATAACCCTAACCCTAAGCTAAATGGCACCTTGGAAATGATTTGACAGTTCCAAGCACCACGGATGGTCCAGATGAAAAAACTGTTGAAAGATTAATAGTGATACACTGGAATGCTCCCCTTACATTGTTTTTAGCAGTCCCAGTATCCTTGGAGATGTAGGTGTTATAGATATCTGAACAGTGACCATTACCCTAATCTACATGGCATATGGGAGTTCAGTTTACAGTCCTTATCTCCAGGGCTGTCCCAGATGAGAAAGGTGTGGACCAAGCAATGTCTTTGCACTGCCGTGCTCCACTCGACATGACTTTTTCAGCCCAAGTGTCCCTGGACCTGTAGCCCTTATGATAGTCTGAACCCGAACCCTAACCCTAACCCTAACCCTAATTTAAATGGCACCTTGGAGCTGACTTTCCAGTCCCAAGCACCGTGGATGGTCCAGATGAAAAAGGTGTTGAAAGGCTAATGGCGATACACTGGAATGCTCTCCTTAGATTGTTTTTAGCAGTCCCAGAGTCTCTGCAGATGTAGGCATTTTAGATCTCAGCACAGTAACCCGTTAAGTTTAACCCATTAAGCATTCGACATGGCATGCTGGAGCTTAGTTTAGAGTCCTTATCACCAGGGCTGTCCCAGATGAGAAAGGTGTGGACCAAGCAATGTCTTTGCACTGCCGTGCTCCACTCAACATGCCTTTTCCAGCACCAGTGTCCCTGGAGCTGCAGCCTTTATGGCAGTCTGAACCCGAACACTAACCATAACCCTAACCCTAATCTAAATGGCACCTTGGAGATGAGTTGACAGTTCCAAGCACCATGGATGGTCCAGATGAAAAAACTGTTGAAAGATTAAGAGTGGTACATAGGAATGCTCCCCTTACATTGTTTTTAGCAGTCCCAGTATCCCTGGAGATGTAGGCGTTATAGATATCTGAAGAGTGACCATTACCCTAATCTACATGGCATATGGGAGTTCAGTTTACAGTCCTTATCTCCAGGGCTGTCCCAGATGAGAAAGGTGTGGACCAAGCAATGTCTTTGCACTGCCGTGCTCCACTCCACATGACTTTTTCAGCACCAGTGTCCCTGCAGCTCTAGCCTTTATGACAGTCTCAACCCGAACCCTAAACCTAACCCTAACCCTAATCTAAATGGCACCTTGGAGCTGAGATTACTGTCCCAGGCGCCATGGCTGGTGCAGGTGAAAAAAGTGTTGAAAGATTAATAGTGGTACACGGGAATGCTCTTCTTATAAAGTTTTTATCAGTCCCAGTGTCCCCGGAAATGTAGGCATTACAGATCTACGAACAGTAATCCTCACCCTAGTCTAAATGGCATTTGGGGTCTTAGTTTAGAGTCCAAATCAGCATGGCTGTCCCAGATGAGAAAGGTGTGGACCAAGCAATGTCTTTGCAGTGCCGTGCTCCACTCGACATGCCTTTTTCAGCCCAAGTGTCCCTGGACCTGTAGCCCTTATGACAATCTGAACCCGAACCCTAACCCTAATTTAAATGGCACCTTGGAGCTGACTTTCCAGTCCCAAGCACCGTGGATGGTCCAGATGAAAAAGGTGTTGAAAGGCTAATGGCGATACACTGGAATGCTCTCCTTAGATTGTTTTTAGCAGTCCCAGGGTCTCTGCAGATGTAGGCTTTTTAGATCTCAGAACAGTAACCCGTTAAGTATAACCCATTAAGCATTCTACATGGCATGCTGGAGCTTAGTTTAGAGTCCTTATCACCAGGGCTGTCCCAGATGAGAAAGGTGTGGACCAAGCAATGTCTTTGCAGTGCCGTGCTCCACTCCACATGACTTTTTCAGCACCAGTGTCCCTGGACCTGTAGCCCTTATGACAGTCTGAACCCGAACCCTAACCCTAACCCTAATCCTAATTTAAATGGCACCTTGGAGCTGAGTTTCCAGTCCCAAGCACCGTGGATGGTCCAGATGAAAAAGGTGTTGAAAGGCTAATGGCGATACACTGGAATGCTCTCCTTAGATTGTTTTTAGCAGTCACAGAGTCCCTGCAGATGTAGGCAGTTTAGATCTCAGAACAGTAACCCGTTAAGTATAACCCATTAAGCATTCTACATGGCATGCTGGAGCTTAGTTTAGAGTCCTTATCACCAGGGCTGTCCCAGATGAGAAAGGTGTGGACCAAGCAATGTCTTTGCACTGCCGTGCTCCACTCGACATGCCTTTTCCAGCACCAGTGTCCCTGGAGCTGCAGCCTTTATGGCACTCTGAACCCGAACACTAACCATAACCCTAACCCTAAGCTAAATGGCACCTTGGAGATGAGTTGACAGTTCCAAGCACCATGGATGGTCCAGATGAAAAAACTGTTGAAAGATTAAGAGTGGTACACTGGAATGCTCCCCTTACATTGTTTTTAGCAGTCCCAGTATCCCTGGAGATGTAGGCGTTATAGATATCTGAACAGTGACCATTACCCTAATCTACATGGCATATGGGAGTTCAGTTTACAGTCCTTATCTCCAGGGCTGTCCCAGATGAGAATGGTGTGGACCAAGCAATGTCTTTGCACTGCCGTGCTCCACTCCACATGACTTTTTCAGCACCAGTTTCCCTGCAGCTCTAGCCTTTATGACAGTCTCAACCTGAACCCTAAACCTAACCCTAACCCTAATGTAAATGGCCCCTTGGAGCTGAGATTACTGTCCCAGGCGCCATGGCTGGTCCAGGTGAAAAAAGTGTTGAAAGATTAATAGTGGTACACGGGAATGCTCTTCTTATAAAGTTTTTAGCTGTCCCAGTGTCCCCGGAACTGTAGGCATTACAGATCTACGAACAGTAATCCTCACTCTAGTCTAAATGGCATTTGGCGGCTTAGTTTAGAGTCCTAATCAGCATGACCGTCCCAGATACAAAAGGTGTGGACCAAGCAATGTCTTTGCAGTGCCGTGCTCCACTCGGCATGCCTTTTTCAGCCCAAGTGTCCCTGGACCTGTAGCCCTTATGACAGTCTGAACCCGAACCCTAATCCTAACCCTAACCCTAAGCCTAATTTAAATGGCACCTTGGAGCTGAGATTACTGTCCCAGGCGCCATGGCTGGTCCAGGTGAAAAAAGTGTTGAAAGATTAATAGTGGTACACGGGAATGCTCTTCTTATAAAGTTTTTAGCAGTCCCAGTGTCCCCGGAAATGTAGGCATTACAGATCTACGAACAGTAATCCTCACCCTACTCTAAATGGCATTTGGGGCCTTAGTTTAGAGTCCAAATCTGCATGGCTGTCCCAGATGAGAAAGGTGTGGACCAAGCAATGTCTTTGCAGTGCCGTGCTCCACTCGACATGCCTTTTTCAGCCCAAGTGTCCCTGGACCTGTAGCCCTTAGGACAGTCTCAACCCGAACCCTAACCCTAACCCTAACCCTAACCCTAACCCTAACCCTAACCCTAACCCTAACCCTAATTTAAATGGCACCTTGGAGCTGACTTTCCAGTCCCAAGCACCGTGGATGGTCCAGATGAAAAAGGTGTTGAAAGGCTAATGGCGATACACTGGAATGCTCTCCTTAGATTGTTTTTAGCAGTCCCAGGGTCTCTGCAGATGTAGGCTTTTTAGATCTCAGAACAGTAACCCGTTAAGTAGAACCCATTAAGCATTCTACATGGCATGCTGGAGCTTAGTTTAGAGTCCTTATCACCAGGGCTGTCCCAGATGAGAAAGGTGTGGACCAAGCAATGTCTTTGCACTGCCGTGCTCCACTCGACATGCCTTTTCCAGCCCAAGTGTCCCTGGACCTGTAGCCCTTTTGACAGTCTGAACCCGAACCCTAACCCTAACCCTAACCCTAACCCTATTTTAAACGGCACCTTGGAGCTGAGTTTCCAGTCCTAAGCACCGTGGATGGTCCAGATAAAAAAGGTGTTGAAAGGCTAATGGCGATACACTGGAATGCTCTCCTTAGATTGTTTTTAGCAGTCCCAGTGTCCCTGCAGATGTAGGCATTTTAGATATCAGCACAGTAACCCGTTAAGTATAACCCATTAAGCATTCTACATGGCATGCTGGAGCTTAGTTTAGAGTCCTTATCACCAGGGCTGTCCCAGATGAGAAAGGTGTGGACCAAGCAATGTCTTTGCACTGCCGTGCTCCACTCGACATGCCTTTTCCAGCACCAGTGTCCCTGGAGCTGCAGCCTTTATGGCAGTCTGAACCCGAACACTAACCATAACCCTAACCCTAAGCTAAATGGCACCTTGGAGATGAGTTGACAGTTCCAAGCACCATGGATGGTCCAGATGAAAAAGCTGTTGAAAGATTAAGAGTGGTACATAGGAATGCTCCCCTTACATTGTTTTTAGCAGTCCCAGTATCCCTGGAGATGTAGGCGTTATAGATATCTGAACAGTGACCATTACCCTAATCTACATGGCATATGGGAGTTCAGTTTACAGTCCTTATCTCCAGGGCTGTCCCAGATGAGAAAGGTGTGGACCAAGCAATGTCTTTGCACTGCCGTGCTCCACTCCACATGACTTTTTCAGCACCAGTGTCCCTGCAGCTCCAGCCTTTATGACAGTCTCAACCCGAACCCTAAACCTAACCCTAACCCTAATCTAAATGGCCCCTTGGAGCTGAGATTACTGTCCCAGGCGCCATGGCTGGTCCAGGTGAAAAAAGTGTTGAAAGATTAATTGTGGTACACGGGAATGCTCTTCTTATAAAGTTTTTATCAGTCCCAGTGTCCCCGGAAATGTAGGCATTACAGATCTACGAACAGTAATCCTCACCCTAGTCTAAATGGCATTTGGGGGCTTAGTTTAGAGTCCAAATCAGCATGCCTGTCCCAGATGAGAAAGGTGTGGACCAAGCAATGTCTTTGAACTGCCGTGCTCCACTCGACATGCCTTTTTCAGCCCAAGTGTCCCTGGACCTGTAGATCTTATGACAGTCTCAACCCAAACCCTAACCCTAACCCTAACCCTAACCCTAAGCCTAATTTAAATGGCACCTTGGAGCTGACTTTCCAGTCCCAAGCACCGTGGATGGTCCAGATGAAAAAGGTGTTGAAAGGCTAATGGCGATACACTGGAATGCTCTCCTTAGATTGTTTTTAGCAGTCCCAGGGTCTCTGCAGATGTAGGCATTTTAGATCTCAGAACAGTAACCCATTAAGTATAACCCATTAAGCATTCTACATGGCATGCTGGAGCTTAGTTTAGAGTCCTTATCACCAGGGCTGTCCCAGATGAGAAAGGTGTGGACCAAGCAATGTCTTTGCACTGCCGTGCTCCACTCGACATGCCTTTTCCAGCACCAGTGTCCCTGGAGCTGCAGCCTTTATGGCAGTCTGAAGCCGAACACTAACCATAACGCTAACCCTAAGCTAAATGGCACCTTGGAGATGAGTTGACAGTTCCAAGCACCATGGATGGTCCAGATGAAAAAACTGTTGAAAGATTAATAGTGATACACTGGAATGCTCCCCTTACATTGTTTTTAGCAGTCCCAGTATCCTTGGAGATGTAGGTGTTATAGATATCTGAACAGTGACCATTACCCTAATCTACATGGCATATGGGAGTTCAGTTTACAGTCCTTATCTCCAGGGCTGTCCCAGATGAGAAAGGTGTGGACCAAGCAATGTCTTTGCACTGCCGTGCTCCACTCGACATGACTTTTTCAGCCCAAGTGTCCCTGGACCTGTAGCCCTTATGATAGTCTGAACCCGAACCCTAACCCTAACCCTAACCCTAATTTAAATGGCACCTTGGAGCTGACTTTCCAGTCCCAAGCACCGTGGATGGTCCAGATGAAAAAGGTGTTGAAAGGCTAATGGCGATACACTGGAATGCTCTCCTTAGATTGTTTTTAGCAGTCCCAGAGTCTCTGCAGATGTAGGCATTTTAGATCTCAGCACAGTAACCCGTTAAGTTTAACCCATTAAGCATTCGACATGGCATGCTGGAGCTTAGTTTAGAGTCCTTATCACCAGGGCTGTCCCAGATGAGAAAGGTGTGGACCAAGCAATGTCTTTGCACTGCCGTGCTCCACTCAACATGCCTTTTCCAGCACCAGTGTCCCTGGAGCTGCAGCCTTTATGGCAGTCTGAACCCGAACACTAACCATAACCCTAACCCTAAGCTAAATGGCACCTTGGAGATGAGTTGACAGTTCCAAGCACCATGGATGGTCCAGATGAAAAAACTGTTGAAAGATTAAGAGTGGTACATAGGAATGCTCCCCTTACATTGTTTTTAGCAGTCCCAGTATCCCTGGAGATGTAGGCGTTATAGATATCTGAAGAGTGACCATTACCCTAATCTACATGGCATATGGGAGTTCAGTTTACAGTCCTTATCTCCAGGGCTGTCCCAGATGAGAAAGGTGTGGACCAAGCAATGTCTTTGCACTGCCGTGCTCCACTCCACATGACTTTTTCAGCACCAGTGTCCCTGCAGCTCTAGCCTTTATGACAGTCTCAACCCGAACCCTAAACCTAACCCTAACCCTAATCTAAATGGCACCTTGGAGCTGAGATTACTGTCCCAGGCGCCATGGCTGGTGCAGGTGAAAAAAGTGTTTAAAGATTAATAGTGGTACACGGGAATGCTCTTCTTATAAAGTTTTTATCAGTCCCAGTGTCCCCGGAAATGTAGGCATTACAGATCTACGAACAGTAATCCTCACCCTAGTCTAAATGGCATTTGGGGTCTTAGTTTAGAGTCCAAATCAGCATGGCTGTCCCAGATGAGAAAGGTGTGGACCAAGCAATGTCTTTGCAGTGCCGTGCTCCACTCGACATGCCTTTTTCAGCCCAAGTGTCCCTGGACCTGTAGCCCTTATGACAATCTGAACCCGAACCCTAACCCTAATTTAAATGGCACCTTGGAGCTGACTTTCCAGTCCCAAGCACCGTGGATGGTCCAGATGAAAAAGGTGTTGAAAGGCTAATGGCGATACACTGGAATGCTCTCCTTAGATTGTTTTTAGCAGTCCCAGGGTCTCTGCAGATGTAGGCTTTTTAGATCTCAGAACAGTAACCCGTTAAGTAGAACCCATTAAGCATTCTACATGGCATGCTGGAGCTTAGTTTAGAGTCCTTATCACCAGGGCTGTCCCAGATGAGAAAGGTGTGGACCAAGCAATGTCTTTGCAGTGCCGTGCTCCACTCCACATGACTTTTTCAGCACCAGTGTCCCTGGACCTGTAGCCCTTATGACAGTCTGAACCCGAACCCTAACCCTAACCCTAATCCTAATTTAAATGGCACCTTGGAGCTGAGTTTCCAGTCCCAAGCACCGTGGATGGTCCAGATGAAAAAGGTGTTGAAAGGCTAATGGCGATACACTGGAATGCTCTCCTTAGATTGTTTTTAGCAGTCACAGAGTCCCTGCAGATGTAGGCAGTTTAGATCTCAGAACAGTAACCCGTTAAGTATAACCCATTAAGCATTCTACATGGCATGCTGGAGCTTAGTTTAGAGTCCTTATCACCAGGGCTGTCCAAGATGAGAAAGGTGTGGACCAAGCAATGTCTTTGCACTGCCGTGCTCCACTCGACATGCCTTTTCCAGCACCAGTGTCCCTGGAGCTGCAGCCTTTATGGCAGTCTGAACCCGAACACTAACCATAACCCTAACCCTAAGCTAAATGGCACCTTGGAGATGAGTTGACAGTTCCAAGCACCATGGATGGTCCAGATGAAAAAACTGTTGAAAGATTAAGAGTGGTACATAGGAATGCTCCCCTTATATTGTTTTTAGCAGTCCCAGTATCCCTGGAGATGTAGGCATTGTAGATATCTGAACAGTGACCATTACCCTAATCTACATGGCATATGGGAGTTCAGTTTACAGTCCTTATCTCCAGGGCTGTCCCAGATGAGAAAGGTGTGGACCAAGCAATATCTTTGCACTGCCGTGCTCCACTCCACATGACTTTTTCAGCACCAGTGTCCCTGCAGCTCTTGCCCTTATGACAGTCTTAACCCGAATCCTAAACCTAACCCTAACCCTAATCTAAATGGCACCTTGGAGCTGAGATTACTGTCCCAGGCGCCATGGCTGGTGCAGGTGAAAAAAGTGTTTAAAGATTAATTGTGGTACACGGGAATGCTCTTCTTATAAAGTTTTTATCAGTCCCAGTGTCCCCGGAAATGTAGGCATTACAGATCTACGAACAGTAATCCTCACCCTAGTCTAAATGGCATTTGGCGGCTTAGTTTAGAGTCCAAATCAGCATGGCTGTCCCAGATGAGAAAGGTGTGGACCAAGCAATGTCTTTGCAGTGCCGTGCTCCACTCGACATGCCTTTTTCAGCCCAAGTGTCCCTGGACCTGTAGCCCTTATGACAGTCTGAACCCGAACCCTAACCCTAACCCTAATTTAAATGGCACCTTGGAGCTGACTTTCCAGTCCCAAGCACCGTGGATGGTCCAGATGAAAAAGGTGTTGAAAGGCTAATGGCGATACACTGGAATGCTCTCCTTAGATTGTTTTTAGCAGACCCAGAGTCCCTGCAGATGTAGGCATTTTAGATCTCAGAACAGTAACCCGTTAAGTATAAACCATTAAGCATTCTACATGGCATGCTGGATCTTAGTTTAGAGTCCTTATCACCAGGGCTGTCCCAGATGAGAAAGGTGTGGACCAAGCAATGTCTTTGCACTGCCGTGCTCCACTCGACATGCCTTTTCCAGCACCAGTGTCCCTGGAGCTGCAGCCTTTATGGCACTCTGAACCCGAACACTAACCATAACCCTAACCCTAAGCTAAATGGCACCTTGGAGATGAGTTGACAGTTCCAAGCACCATGGATGGTCCAGGTGAAGAAAGTGTTGAAAGATTAAGAGTGGTACATAGGAATGCTCCCCTTATATTGTTTTTAGCAGTCCCAGTATCCCTGGAGATGTAGGCGTTATAGATATCTGAACAGTGACCATTACCCTAATCTACATGGCATATGGGAGTTCAGTTTACAGTCCTTATCTCCAGGGCTGTCCCAGATGAGAATGGTGTGGACCAAGCAATGTCTTTGCACTGCCGTGCTCCACTCCACATGACTTTTTCAGCACCAGTTTCCCTGCAGCTCTAGCCTTTATGACAGTCTCAACCTGAACCCTAAACCTAACCCTAACCCTAATGTAAATGGCCCCTTGGAGCTGAGATTACTGTCCCAGGCGCCATGGCTGGTCCAGGTGAAAAAAGTGTTGAAAGATTAATAGTGGTACACGGGAATGCTCTTCTTATAAAGTTTTTAGCTGTCCCAGTGTCCCCGGAACTGTAGGCATTACAGATCTACGAACAGTAATCCTCACTCTAGTCTAAATGGCATTTGGCGGCTTAGTTTAGAGTCCTAATCAGCATGACCGTCCCAGATACAAAAGGTGTGGACCAAGCAATGTCTTTGCAGTGCCGTGCTCCACTCGGCATGCCTTTTTCAGCCCAAGTGTCCCTGGACCTGTAGCCCTTATGACAGTCTGAACCCGAACCCTAATCCTAACCCTAACCCTAAGCCTAATTTAAATGGCACCTTGGAGCTGAGATTACTGTCCCAGGCGCCATGGCTGGTCCAGGTGAAAAAAGTGTTGAAAGATTAATAGTGGTACACGGGAATGCTCTTCTTATAAAGTTTTTAGCAGTCCCAGTGTCCCCGGAAATGTAGGCATTACAGATCTACGAACAGTAATCCTCACCCTACTCTAAATGGCATTTGGGGCCTTAGTTTAGAGTCCAAATCTGCATGGCTGTCCCAGATGAGAAAGGTGTGGACCAAGCAATGTCTTTGCAGTGCCGTGCTCCACTCGACATGCCTTTTTCAGCCCAAGTGTCCCTGGACCTGTAGCCCTTAGGACAGTCTCAACCCGAACCCTAACCCTAACCCTAACCCTAACCCTAACCCTAACCCTAACCCTAACCCTAACCCTAATTTAAATGGCACCTTGGAGCTGACTTTCCAGTCCCAAGCACCGTGGATGGTCCAGATGAAAAAGGTGTTGAAAGGCTAATGGCGATACACTGGAATGCTCTCCTTAGATTGTTTTTAGCAGTCCCAGGGTCTCTGCAGATGTAGGCTTTTTAGATCTCAGAACAGTAACCCGTTAAGTAGAACCCATTAAGCATTCTACATGGCATGCTGTAGCGTAGTTTAGAGTCCTTATCACCAGGGCTGTCCCAGATGAGAAAGGTGTGGACCAAGCAATGTGTTTGCACTGCCGTGCTCCACTCGACATGCCTTTTCCAGCCCAAGTGTCCCTGGACCTGTAGCCCTTTTGACAGTCTGAACCCGAACCCTAACCCTAACCCTAACCCTAACCCTAATTTAAATGGCACGTTGGAGCTGAGTTTCCAGTCCTAAGCACCGTGGATGGTCCAGATAAAAAAGGTGTTGAAAGGCTAATGGCGATACACTGGAATGCTCTCCTTAGATTGTTTTTAGCAGTCCCAGTGTCCCTGCAGATGTAGGCATTTTAGATATCAGCACAGTAACCCGTTAAGTATAACCCATTAAGCATTCTACATGGCATGCTGGAGCTTAGTTTAGAGTCCTTATCACCAGGGCTGTCCCAGATGAGAAAGGTGTGGACCAAGCAATGTCTTTGCACTGCCGTGCTCCACTCGACATGCCTTTTCCAGCACCAGTGTCCCTGGAGCTGCAGCCTTTATGGCAGTCTGAACCCGAACACTAACCATAACCCTAACCCTAAGCTAAATGGCACCTTGGAGATGAGTTGACAGTTCCAAGCACCATGGATGGTCCAGATGAAAAAGCTGTTGAAAGATTAAGAGTGGTACATAGGAATGCTCCCCTTACATTGTTTTTAGCAGTCCCAGTATCCCTGGAGATGTAGGCGTTATAGATATCTGAACAGCGACCATTACCCTAATCTACATGGCATATGGGAGTTCAGTTTACAGTCCTTATCTCCAGGGCTGTCCCAGATGAGAAAGGTGTGGACCAAGCAATGTCTTTGCACTGCCGTGCTCCACTCCACATGACTTTTTCAGCACCAGTGTCCCTGCAGCTCCAGCCTTTATGACAGTCTCAACCCGAACCCTAAACCTAACCCTAACCCTAATCTAAATGGCCCCTTGGAGCTGAGATTACTGTCCCAGGCGCCATGGCTGGTCCAGGTGAAAAAAGTGTTGAAAGATTAATTGTGGTACACGGGAATGCTCTTCTTATAAAGTTTTTATCAGTCCCAGTGTCCCCGGAAATGTAGGCATTACAGATCTACGAACAGTAATCCTCACCCTAGTCTAAATGGCATTTGGGGGCTTAGTTTAGAGTCCAAATCAGCATGCCTGTCCCAGATGAGAAAGGTGTGGACCAAGCAATGTCTTTGAACTGCCGTGCTCCACTCGACATGCCTTTTTCAGCCCAAGTGTCCCTGGACCTGTAGATCTTATGACAGTCTCAACCCAAACCCTAACCCTAACCCTAACCCTAACCCTAAGCCTAATTTAAATGGCACCTTGGAGCTGACTTTCCAGTCCCAAGCACCGTGGATGGTCCAGATGAAAAAGGTGTTGAAAGGCTAATGGCGATACACTGGAATGCTCTCCTTAGATTGTTTTTAGCAGTCCCAGGGTCTCTGCAGATGTAGGCTTTTTAGATCTCAGAACAGTAACCCGTTAAGTATAACCCATTAAGCATTCTACATGGCATGCTGGAGCTTAGTTTAGAGTCCTTATCACCAGGGCTGTCCCAGATGAGAAAGGTGTGGACCAAGCAATGTCTTTGCACTGCCGTGCTCCACTCGACATGCCTTTTCCAGCACCAGTGTCCCTGGAGCTGCAGCCTTTATGGCAGTCTGAAGCCGAACACTAACCATAACGCTAACCCTAAGCTAAATGGCACCTTGGAGATGAGTTGACAGTTCCAAGCACCATGGATGGTCCAGATGAAAAAACTGTTGAAAGATTAAGAGTGGTACATAGGAATGCTCCCCTTACATTGTTTTTAGCAGTCCCAGTATCCCTGGAGATGTAGGCGTTATAGATATCTGAACAGTGACCATTACCCTAATCTACATGGCATATGGGAGTTCAGTTTACAGTCCTTATCTCCAGGGCTGTCCCAGATGAGAAAGGTGTGGACCAAGCAATGTCTTTGCACTGCCGTGCTCCACTCCACATGACTTTTTCAGCACCAGTGTCCCTGCAGCTCTAGCCTTTATGACAGTCTCAACCCGAACCCTAAACCTAACCCTAACCCTAATCTAAATGGCCCCTTGGAGCTGAGATTACTGTCCCAGGCGCCATGGCTGGTCCAGGTGAAAAAAGTGTTGAAAGATTAATTGTGGTACACGGGAATGCTCTTCTTATAAAGTTTTTATCAGTCCCAGTGTCCCCGGAAATGTAGGCATTACAGATCTACGAACAGTAATCCTCACCCTAGTCTAAATGGCATTTGGGGTCTTAGTTTAGAGTCCAAATCAGCATGGCTGTCCCAGATGAGAAAGGTGTGGACCAAGCAATGTCTTTGAACTGCCGTGCTCCACTCGACATGCCTTTTTCAGCCCAAGTGTCCCTGGACCTGTAGATCTTATGACAGTCTCAACCCGAACCCTAACCCTAACCCTAACCCTAACCCTAAGCCTAATTTAAATGGCACCTTGGAGCTGAGTTTCCAGTCCCAAGCACCGTGGATGGTCCAGATGAAAAAGGTGTTGAAAGGCTAATGGCGATACACTGGAATGCTCTCCTTAGATTGTTTTTAGCAGTCCCAGGGTCCCTGCAGATGTAGGCATTTTAGATCTCAGAACAGTAACCCGTTAAGTATAAACCATTAAGCATTCTACATGGCATGCTGGATCTTAGTTTAGAGTCCTTATCACCAGGGCTGTCCCAGATGAGAAAGGTGTGGACCAAGCAATGTCTTTGCACTGCCGTGCTCCACTCGACATGCCTTTTCCAGCACCAGTGTCCCTGGAGCTGCAGCCTTTATGGCAGTCTGAACCCGAACACTAACCCTAACCCTAACCCTAATTTAAATGGCACCTTGGAGCTGAGTTTCCAGTCCCAAGCACCGTGGATGGTCCAGATGAAAAAGGTGTTGAAAGGCTAATGGCGATACACTGGAATGCTCTCCTTAGATTGTTTTTAGCAGTCCCAGGGTCCCTGCAGATGTAGGCATTTTAGATCTCAGAACAGTAACCCGTTAAGTATAACCCATTAAGCATTCGACATTGCATGCTGGAGCTTAGTTTAGAGTCTTATCACCAGGGCTGTGCCAGAGGAGAAAGGTGTGGACCAAGCAATGTCTTTGCACTGCCGTGCTCCACTCGACATGCCTTTTCCAGCACCAGTGTCCCTGGAGCTGCAGCCTTTATGGCAGTCTGAACCCGAACACTAACCATAACCATAACCCTAACCCTAAGCTAAATGGCACCTTGGAGATGAGTTGACAGTTCCAAGCACCATGGATGTTCCAGATGAAAAAACTGTTGAAAGATTAAGAGTGGTACACTGGAATGCTCCCCTTACATTGTTTTTTGCAGTCCCAGTATCCCTGGAGATGTAGGCGTTATAGATAGCTGAACAGTGACCATTACCCTAATCTGCATGGCATATGAGAGTTCAGTTTACAGTCCTTATCTCCAGGGCTGTCCCAGATGAGAAAAGTGTGGACCAAGCAATGTCTTTGCACTGCCGTGCTCCACTCCACATGACTTTTTCAGCACCAGTGTCCCTGCAGCTCTGGCCTTTATGACAGTCTCAACCCGAACCCTAAACCTAACCCTAACCCTCATCTAAATGGCACCTTGGAGCTGAGATTACTGTCCCAGGCGCCATGGCTGGTCCAGGTGAAAAAAGTGTTGAAGGATTAATAGTGGTACACGGGAATCCGCTTCTTATAAAGTTTTCAGCAGTTCCAGTGTCCCCGGAAATGTAGGCATTACAGATCTACGAACAGTAACCCTCACCCTAGTCTAAATGGCATTTGGCGGCTTAGTTTAGAGTCCTAATCAGCATGGCTGTCCCAGATGAGAAAGGTGTGGACCAAGCAATGTCTTTGCAGTGCCCTGCTCCACTCGACATGCCTTTTTCAGCCCAAGTGTCCCTGGACATGTAGCCTTTATGACAGTCTGAACCCGAACCCTAACCCTAACCCTAACCCTATCCCTAACCCTAATTTAAATGGCACCTTGGAGCTTACTTTCCAGTCCCAAGCACCGTGGATGGTCCAGATGAAAAAGGTGTTGAAAGGCTAATGGCGATACACTGGAATGCTCTCCTTAGATTGTTTTTAGCAGTCCCAGGGTCCCTGCAGATGTAGGCATTTTAGATCTCAGAACAGTAACCCGTTAAGTATAACCCATTAAGCATTCTACATGGCATGCTGGAGCTTAGTTTAGAGTCCTTATCACTAGGGCTGTCCCAGATGAGAAAGGTGTGGACCAAGCAATGTCTTTGCACTGCCGTGCTCCACTTGACATGCCTTTTCCAGCACCAGTGTCCCTGGAGCTGCAGCCTTTATGGCAGTCTGAACCCGAACACTAACCATAACCCTAACCCTAAGCTAAATGGCACCTTGGAGATGAGTTGACAGTTCCAAGCACCATGGATGGTCCAGATGAAAAAACTGTTGAAAGATTAAGAGTGGTACATAGGAATGCTCCCCTTATATTGTTTTTAGCAGTCCCAGTATCCCTGGAGATGTAGGCATTATAGATATCTGAACAGTGACCATTACCCTAATCTACATGGCATATGGGAGTTCAGTTTACAGTCCTTATCTCCAGGGCTGTCCCAGATGAGAAAGGAGTGGACCAAGCAATGTCTTTGCGCTGCCGTGCTCCACTCCACATGACTTTTTCAGCGCCAGTGTCCCTGCAGCTCTTGCCTTTATGACAGTCTCAACCCGAACCCTAAACCTAACTCTAACCCTAATCTAAATGGCACCTTGGAGCTGAGATTACTGTCCCAGGCGCCATGGCTGGTCCAGGTGAAAAAAGTATTGAAAGATTAACAGTGGTACACGGGAATGCTCTTCTTATAAAGTTTTTAGCAGTCCCAGTGTCCCCGGAAATGTAGGCATTACAGATCTACGAACAGTAACCCTCACCCTAGTCTAAATGGCATTTGGCGGCTTAGTTTAGAGTCCTAATCAGCATGGCTGTCCCAGATGAGAAAGGTGTGGACCAAGCAATGTCTTTGCACTTCCGTGCTCCACTCGACATGCCTTTTTCAGCCCAAGTGTCCCTGGACCTGTAGCCCTTATGACAGTCTGAACCCGAACCCTAACCCTAACCCTAACCCTAAGCCTAATTTAAATGGCACCTTGGAGCTGACTTTCCAGTCCCAAGCACCGTGGATGGTCCAGATGAAAAAGGTGTTGAAAGGCTAATGGCGATACACTGGAATGCTCTCCTTAGATTGTTTTTAGCAGTCCCAGAGTCCCTGCAGATGTAGGCATTTTAGATCTCAGCACAGTAACCCGTTAAGTATAACCCATTAAGCATTCTACATGGCATGCTGGAGCTTAGTTTAGAGTCCTTATCACCAGGGCTGTCCCAGATGAGAAAGGTGTGGACCAAGCAATGTCTTTGCACTGCCGTGCTCCACTCGACATGCCTTTTCCAGCACCAGTGTTTCTGAAGCTGCAGCCTTTATGTCAGTCTGAAGCCGAACACTAACCATAACCCTAACCCTAAGCTAAATGGCACCTTGGAGATGAGTTGACTGTTCCAAGCACCATGGATGGTCCAGATGAAAAAGCTGTTGAAAGATTAATAGTGGTACATAGGAATGCTCCCCTTACATTGTTTTTAGCAGTCCCAGTATCCTTGGAGATGTAGGCGTTATAGATATCTGAACAGTGACCATTACCCTAATCTACATGGCATATGGGAGTTCAGTTTACAGTCCTTATCTCCAGGGCTGTCCCAGATGAGAAAGGTGTGGACCAAGCAATGTCTTTGCACTGCCGTGCTCCACTCCACATGACTTTTTCAGCAGCAGTGTCCCTGCAGCTCTAGCCTTCATGACAGTCCCAACCCGAACCCTAAACCTAACCCTATCCCTAATATAAATGGCACCTTGGAGCTGAGATTACTGTCCCAGGCACCATGGCTAGTCCAGGTGAAAAAAGTGTTGAAAGATTAATATTGGTACACAGGAATGCTCTTCTTATAAAGTTTTTATCAGTCCCAGTGTCCCCGGAAATGTAGGCATTACAGATCTACGAACAGTAACCCTCACCCTAGTCTAAATGGCACTTGGCGGCTTAGTTTAGAGTCCTAATCAGCATGGCTGTCCCAGATGAGAAAGGTGTGGACCAAGCAATGTCTTTGCACTGCCGTGCTCCACTCCACATGACTTTTTCAGCACCAGTGTCCCTGGACCTGTAGCCCTTATGACAGTCTCAACCCGAACCCTAAACCTAACCCTAACCCTAATCAAAATGGCACCTTGGAGCTGAGATTACTGTCCCAGGCGCCATGGCTGGTCCAGGTGAAAAAAGTGTTTTAAGATTAACAGTGGTACACGGGAATGCTCTTCTTATAAAGTTTTTAGCAGTCCCAGTGTCCCCGGAAATGTAGGCATTACAGATCTACGAACAGTAATCCTCACCCTACTCTAAATGGCATTTGGCGGCTTTGTTTAGAGTCCTAATCAGCATGGCTGTCCCAGATGAGAAAGGTGTGGACCAAGCAATGTCTTTGCAGTGCCGTGCTCCACTCGACATGCCTTTTTCAGCCCAAGTGTCCCTGGACCTGTAGCCCTTATGACAGTCTGAACCCGAACCCTAACCCTAACCCTAACCCTAATTTAAATGGCACCTTGGAGCTGAGTTTCCAGTCCCAAGCACCGTGGATGGTCCAGATGAAAAAGCTGTTGAAAGGCTAATGGCGATACACTGGAATGCTCTCCTTAGATTGTTTTTAGCAGTCCCAGGGTCCCTGCAGATGTAGGCATTTTAGATCTCAGAACAGTAACCCGTTAAGTATAATCCATTAAGCATTCTACATGGCATGCTGGAGCTTAGTTTAGAGTCCTTATCACCAGGGCTGTCCCAGATGAGAAAGGTGTGGCCCAGGCAATGTCTTTGCACTGCCGTGCTCCACTCGACATGCCTTTTCCAGCACCAGTGTCCCTGGAGCTGCAGCCTTTATGGCAGTCTGAACACGAACACTAACCATAACCCTAACCCAAAGCTAAATGACACCTTGGAGCTGAGATTACTGTCCCAGGCGCCATGGATGGCCCAGATGAAAAAGCTGTTGAAAGATTAATAGTGGTACATAGGAATGCTCCCCTTACATTGTTTTTAGCAGTCCCAGTATCCCTGGAGATGTAGGCGTTATAGATATCTGAACAGTGACCATTACCCTAATCTACATGGCATATGGGAGTTCAGTTTACAGTCCGTATCTCCAGGGCTGTCCCAGATGACAATGGTGTGGACCAAGCAATGTCTTTGCACTGCCGTGCTCCACTCCACATGACTTTTTCAGCACCAGTGTCCCTGCAGCTCTACCCTTTATGACAGTCTCAACCCGAACCCTAAACCTAACCCTAACCCTAATCTAAATGGCACCTTGGAGCTGAGATTACTGTCCCAGGCGCCATGGCTGGTCCAGGTGAAAAAAGTTTAAAGATTAATAGTGGTAAACGGGAATGCTTTTCTTATAAAATTTTTTGCAGTCCCAGTGTCCCCGGAAATGTAGGCATTACAGATCTACGAACAGTAACCCTCACCCTAGTCTAAATGGCATTTGGCGGCTTAGTTTAGAGTCCTAATCAGCATGGCTGTCCCAGATGAGAAAGGTGTGGACCAAGCAATGTCTTTGCACTGCCGTGCTCCACTCCACATGACTTTTTCAGCACCAGTGTCCCTGCAGCTCTAGCCTTTATGACAGTCTCAACCCGAACCCTAAACCTAACCCTAACCCTAATCTAAATGGCACCTTGGAGCTGAGATTACTGTCCCAGTCGTCATGGCTGGTCCAGGTGAAAAAAGTGTTGAAAGATTAATAGTGGTACACAGGAATGCTCTTCTTATAAAGTTTTTAGCAGTCCCAGTGTCCCCGGAAATGTAGGCATTATAGATCTACGAACAGTAACCCTCACCCTAGTCTAAATGGCATTTGGCGGCTTTGTTTAGAGTCCTAATCAGCATGGCTGTCCCAGATGAGAAAGGTGTGGACCAAGCAATGTCTTTGCAGTGCCGTGCTCCACTCGACATGCCTTTTTCAGCCCAAGTGTCTTTGGACCTGTATCCCTTATGACAGTCTGAACCCGAACCCTAACCCTAACCCTAACCCTAACCCTAATTTAAATGGCACCTTGGAGCTGAGTTTCCAGTCCCAAGCACCGTGGATGGTCCAGATGAAAAAGGTGTTGAAAGGCTAATGGCGATACACTGGAATGCTCTCCTTAGATTGTTTTTAGCAGTCCCAGGGTCCCTGCAGATGTAGGCATTTTAGATCTCAGAACAGTAACCCGTTAAGTATAACCCATTAAGCATTCTACATGGCATGCTGGAGCTTAGTTTAGAGTCCTTATCACCAGGGCTGTCCCGGATGTGAAAGGTGTGGACCAAGCAATGTCTTTGCACTGCCGTGCTCCACTCGACATGCCTTTTGCAGCACCAGTGTCCCTGGAGCTGCAGCCGTTATGGCAGTCTGAAGCCGAACACTAACCATAACCCTAACCCTAAGCTAAATGGCACCTTGGAGATGAGTTGACAGTTCCAAGCACCAT
The DNA here is from genome assembly GCF_037157495.1 of Lathamus discolor. Lineage (NCBI taxonomy): Eukaryota > Metazoa > Chordata > Aves > Psittaciformes > Psittacidae > Lathamus > Lathamus discolor. The sequence continues at coordinate 44,764,645 of NC_088884.1, read as the reverse complement.
GGATGGTCCAGATGAAAAAACTGTTGAAAGATTAAGAGTGGTACATAGGAATGCTCCCCTTACATTGTTTTTAGCAGTCCCAGTATCCCTGGAGATGTAGGCGTTATAGATATCTGAAGAGTGACCATTACCCTAATCTACATGGCATATGGGAGTTCAGTTTACAGTCCTTATCTCCAGGGCTGTCCCAGATGAGAAAGGTGTGGACCAAGCAATGTCTTTGCACTGCCGTGCTCCACTCCACATGACTTTTTCAGCACCAGCGTCCCTGCAGCTCTAGCCTTTATGACAGTCTCAACCTGAACCCTAAACCTAACCCTAACCCTAATCTAAATGGCACCTTGGAGCTGAGATTACTGTCCCAGGCGCCATGGCTAGTCCAGGTGAAAAAAGTGTTGAAAGATTAATAGTGGTACACAGGAATGCTCTTCTTATAAAGTTTTCAGCAGTTCCAGTGTCCCCGGAAATGTAGGCATTACAGATCTACGAACAGTAACCCTCACCCTAGTCTAAATGGCATTTGGCGGCTTAGTTTAGAGTCCTAATCAGCATGGCTGTCCCAGATGAGAAAGATGTGGACCAAGCAATGTCTTTGCACTGCCGTGCTCCACTCCACATGACCTTTTCAGAACCAGTGTCCCTGCAGCTCTACCCTTTATGATTGTCTCAACCCGAACCATAAACCTAACCCTAACCCTAATCAAAATGGTACCTTGGAGCTGAGATTACTGTCCCAGGCGCCATGGCTAGTCCAGGTGAAGAAAGTGTTGAAAGATTAATAGTGGTACACGGGAATGCTCTTCTTATAAATTTTTTAGCAGTCCCAGTGTCCCCGTAAAAGTAGGCATTACAGATCTACGAACAGTAACCCTCACCCTAGTCTAAATGGCATTTGGCGGCTTTGTTTAGAGTCCTAATCAGCATGGCTATCCCAGATGAGAAAGGTGTGGACCAAGCAATGTCTTTGCAGTGCCGTGCTCCACTCGACATGCCTTTTTCAGCCCAAGTGTCCCTGGACCTGTAGCCCTTAGGACAGTCTGAACCCGAACCCTAACCCTAACCCTAACCCTAATTTAAATGGCACCTTGGAGCTGAGTTTCCAGTCAAAAGCACCGTGGATGGTCCAGATGAAAAAGGTGTTGAAAGGCTAATGGAGATACACTGGAATGCTCTCCTTAGATTGTTTTTAGCAGTCCCAGAGTCCCTGCAGATGTAGGCATTTTAGATCTCAGAACAGTAACCCGTTAAGTATAACCCATTAAGCATTCTACATGGCATGCTAGAGCTTAGTTTAGAGTCCTTATCACCAGGGCTGTCCCGGATGAGAAAGGTGTGGACCAAGGAATGTCTTTGCACTGCCGTGCTCCACTCGACATGCCTTTTGCAGCACCAGTGTCCCTGGAGCTGCAGCCTTTATGGCAGTCTGAAGCCGAACACTAACCATAACCCTAACCCTAAGCTAAATGGCACCTTGGAGATGAGTTGACAGTTCCAAGCACCATGGATGGTCCAGATGAAAAAACTGTTGAAAGATTAAGAGTGATACATAGGAATGCTCCCCTTACATTGTTTTTAGCAGTCCCAGTATCCCTGGAGATTTAAGCGTTATAGATATCTGAACAGTAACCATTACCCTAATCTACATGGCATATGGGAGTTCAGTTTACAGTCCTTATCTCCAGGGCTGTCCCAGATGAGAAAGGTGTGGACCAAGCAATGTCTTTGCACTGCCGTGCTCCACTCCACATGACTTTTTCAGCACCAGCGTCCCTGCAGCTCTAGCCTTTATGACAGTCTCAACCCGAACCCTAAACCTAACCCTAACCCTAATCTAAATGGCACCTTGGAGCTGAGATTACTGTCCCAGGCGCCATGGCTAGTCCAGGTGAAAAAAGTGTTGAAAGATTAATAGTGGTACACGGGAATGCTCTTCTTATAGAGTTTTCAGCAGTTCCAGTGTCCCCGGAAATGTAGGCATTACAGATCTACGAACAGTAACCCTCACCCTAGTCTAAATGGCATTTGGCGGCTTAGTTTAGAGTCCTAATCAGCATGGCTGTCCCAGATGAGAAAGGTGTGGACCAAGCAATGTCTTTGCACTGCCGTGCTCCACTCCACATGACCTTTTCAGCAGCAGTGTCCCTGCAGCTCTACCCTTTATGACAGTCTCAACCCGAACCCTAAACCTAACCCTAACCCTAATCAAAATGGTACCTTGGAGCTGAGATTACTGTCCCAGGCGCCATGGCTAGTCCAGGTGAAGAAACTGTTGAAAGATTAAGAGTGGTACATAGGAATGCTCCCCTTATATTGTTTTTAGCAGTCCCAGTATCCCTGGAGATGTAGGCATTATAGATATCTGAACAGTGACCATTACCCTAATCTACATGGCATATGGGAGTTCAGTTTACAGTCCTTATCTCCAGGGCTGTCCCAGATGAGAAAGGTGTGGACCAAGCAATGTCTTTGCACTGCCGTGCTCCACTCCACATGACTTTTTCAGCACCAGTGTCCCTGCAGCACTTGCCCTTATGACAGTCTTAACCCGAATCCTAAACCTAACCCTAACCCTCATCTAAATGGCACCTTGGAGCTGAGATTACTGTCCCAGGCGCCATGGCTGGTCCAGGTGAAAAGAGTGTTGAAAGATTAATAGTGGTACACGGGAATGCGCTTCTTACAAAGTTTTTAGCAGTCCCAGTGTCCCCGGAAATGTAGGCATTACAGATCTACGAACAGTAATCCTCACCCTAGTCTAAATGGCATTTGGCGGCTTTGTTTAGAGTCCTAATCAGCATGGCTGTCCCAGATGAGAAAGGTGTGGACCAAGCAATGTCTTTGCACTGCCGTGCTCCACTCGACATGCCTTTTGCAGCACCAGTGTCCCTGGAGCTGCAGCCGTTATGGCAGTCTGAAGCCGAACACTAACCATAACCCTAACCCTAAGCTAAATTGCACCTTGGAGATGAGTTGACAGTTCCAAGCACCATGGATGGTCCAGATGAAAAAACTGTTGAAAGATTAAGAGTGGTACATAGGAATGCTCCCCTTACATTGTTTTTAGCAGTCCCAGTATCCCTGGAGATGTAGGCGTTATAGATATCTGAAGAGTGACCATTACCCTAATCTACATGGCATATGGGAGTTCAGTTTACAGTCCTTATCTCCAGGGCTGTCCCAGATGAGAAAGGTGTGGACCAAGCAATGTCTTTGCACTGCCGTGCTCCACTCCACATGACTTTTTCAGCACCAGCGTCCCTGCAGCTCTAGCCTTTATGACAGTCTCAACCTGAACCCTAAACCTAACCCTAACCCTAATCTAAATGGCACCTTGGAGCTGAGATTACTGTCCCAGGCGCCATGGCTAGTCCAGGTGAAAAAAGTGTTGAAAGATTAATAGTGGTACACAGGAATGCTCTTCTTATAAAGTTTTCAGCAGTTCCAGTGTCCCCGGAAATGTAGGCATTACAGATCTACGAACAGTAACCCTCACCCTAGTCTAAATGGCATTTGGCGGCTTAGTTTAGAGTCCTAATCAGCATGGCTGTCCCAGATGAGAAAGATGTGGACCAAGCAATGTCTTTGCACTGCCGTGCTCCACTCCACATGACCTTTTCAGAACCAGTGTCCCTGCAGCTCTACCCTTTATGATTGTCTCAACCCGAACCATAAACCTAACCCTAACCCTAATCAAAGTGGTACCTTGGAGCTGAGATTACTGTCCCAGGCGCCATGGCTAGTCCAGGTGAAGAAAGTGTTGAAAGATTAATAGTGGTACACGGGAATGCTCTTCTTATAAATTTTTTAGCAGTCCCAGTGTCCCCGTAAAAGTAGGCATTACAGATCTACGAACAGTAACCCTCACCCTAGTCTAAATGGCATTTGGCGGCTTTGTTTAGAGTCCTAATCAGCATGGCTATCCCAGATGAGAAAGGTGTGGACCAAGCAATGTCTTTGCAGTGCCGTGCTCCACTCGACATGCCTTTTTCAGCCCAAGTGTCCCTGGACCTGTAGCCCTTAGGACAGTCTGAACCCGAAACCTAACCCTAACCCTAACCCTAATTTAAATGGCACCTTGGAGCTGAGTTTCCAGTCAAAAGCACCGTGGATGGTCCAGATGAAAAAGGTGTTGAAAGGCTAATGGAGATACACTGGAATGCTCTCCTTAGATTGTTTTTAGCAGTCCCAGAGTCCCTGCAGATGTAGGCATTTTAGATCTCAGAACAGTAACCCGTTAAGTATAACCCATTAAGCATTCTACATGGCATGCTAGAGCTTAGTTTAGAGTCCTTATCACCAGGGCTGTCCCGGATGAGAAAGGTGTGGACCAAGCAATGTCTTTGCACTGCCGTGCTCCACTCGACATGCCTTTTGCAGCACCAGTGTCCCTGGAGCTGCAGCCTTTATGGCAGTCTGAACCCGAACACTAACCATAACCCTAACCCTAAGCTAAATGGCACCTTGGAGATGAGTTGACAGTTCCAAGCACCATGGATGGTCCAGATGAAAAAACTGTTGAAAGATTAAGAGTGATACATAGGAATGCTCCCCTTACATTGTTTTTAGCAGTCCCAGTATCCCTGGAGATTTAAGCGTTATAGATATCTGAACAGTGACCATTACCCTAATCTACATGGCATATGGGAGTTCAGTTTACAGTCCTTATCTCCAGGGCTGTCCCAGATGAGAAAGGTGTGGACCAAGCAATGTCTTTGCACTGCCGTGCTCCACTCCACATGACTTTTTCAGCACCAGCGTCCCTGCAGCTCTAGCCTTTATGACAGTCTCAACCCGAACCCTAAACCTAACCCTAACCCTAATCTAAATGGCACCTTGGAGCTGAGATTACTGTCCCAGGCGCCATGGCTAGTCCAGGTGAAAAAAGTGTTGAAAGATTAATAGTGGTACACGGGAATGCTCTTCTTATAGAGTTTTCAGCAGTTCCAGTGTCCCCGGAAATGTAGGCATTACAGATCTACGAACAGTAACCCTCACCCTAGTCTAAATGGCATTTGGCGGCTTAGTTTAGAGTCCTAATCAGCATGGCTGTCCCAGATGAGAAAGGTGTGGACCAAGCAATGTCTTTGCACTGCCGTGCTCCACTCCACTTGACCTTTTCAGCAGCAGTGTCCCTGCAGCTCTACCCTTTATGACAGTCTCAACCCGAACCCTAAACCTAACCCTAACCCTAATCAAAATGGTACCTTGGAGCTGAGATTACTGTCCCAGGCGCCATGGCTAGTCCAGGTGAAGAAAGTGTTGAAAGATTAAGAGTGGTACATAGGAATGCTCCCCTTATATTGTTTTTAGCAGTCCCAGTATCCCTGGAGATGTAGGCATTATAGATATCTGAACAGTGACCATTACCCTAATCTACATGGCATATGGGAGTTCAGTTTACAGTCCTTATCTCCAGGGCTGTCCCAGATGAGAAAGGTGTGGACCAAGCAATGTCTTTGCACTGCCGTGCTCCACTCCACATGACTTTTTCAGCACCAGTGTCCCTGCAGCACTTGCCCTTATGACAGTCTTAACCCGAATCCTAAACCTAACCCTAACCCTCATCTAAATGGCACCTTGGAGCTGAGATTACTGTCCCAGGCGCCATGGCTGGTCCAGGTGAAAAGAGTGTTGAAAGATTAATAGTGGTACACGGGAATGCGCTTCTTACAAAGTTTTTAGCAGTCCCAGTGTCCCCGGAAATGTAGGCATTACAGATCTACGAACAGTAATCCTCACCCTAGTCTAAATGGCATTTGGCGGCTTTGTTTAGAGTCCTAATCAGCATGGCTGTCCCAGATGAGAAAGGTGTGGACCAAGCAATGTCTTTGCAGTGCCGTGCTCCACTCGACATGCCTTTTTCAGCCCAAATGTCCCTGGACCTCTAGCCCTTATGACAGTCTGAACCCGAACCCTAGCCCTAACCCTAACCCTAACCCTAACCCTAATTTAAATGGCACCTTGGAGCTGACTTTCCAGTCCCAAGCACCGTGGATGGTCCAGATGAAAAAGGTGTTGAAAGGCTAATGGCGATACACTGGAATGCTCTCCTTAGATTGTTTTTAGCAGTCCCAGGGTCCCTGCAGATGTAGGCATTTTAGATCTCAGAACAGTAACCCGTTAAGTATAACCCATTAAGCATTCTACATGGCATGCTGGAGCTTAGTTTAGAGTCCTTATCACCAGGGCTGTCCCGGATGTGAAAGGTGTGGACCAAGCAATGTCTTTGCACTGCCGTGCTCCACTCGAAATGCCTTTTCCAGCACCAGTGTCCCTGGAGCTGCAGCCTTAATGGCAGTCTGAAGCCGAACTCTAACCATAACCCTAACCCTAAGCTAAATGGCACCTTGGAGATGAGTTGACTGTTCCAAGCACCATGGATGGTCCAGATGAAAAAGCTGTTGAAAGATTAATAGTGGTACATAGGAATGCTCCCCTTACTTTGTTTTTAGCAGTCCCAGTATCCTTGGAGATGTAGGCGTTATAGATATCAGAACAGTGACCATTACCCTAATCTACATGGCATATGGGAGTTCAGTTTACAGTCCTTATCTCCAGGGCTGTCCCAGATGAGAAAGGTGTGGACCAAGCAATGTCTTTGCACTGCCGTGCTCCACTCCACATGACTTTTTCAGCACCAGTGTCCCTGCAGCTCTAGCCTTCATGACAGTCTCAACCCGAACCCTAAACCTAACCCTAACCCTAACATAAATGGCACCTTGGAGCTGAGATTACCGTCCCAGGCACCATGGCTAGTCCAGGTGAAAAAAGTGTTGAAAGATTAATATTGGTACACAGGAATGCTCTTCTTATAAAGTTTTCAGCAGTTCCAGTGTCCCCGGAAATGTAGGCATTACAGATCTACGAACAGTAACCCTCACCCTAGTCTAAATGGCATTTGGCGGCTTAGTTTAGAGTCCTAATCAGCATGGCTGTCCCAGATGAGTAAGGTGTGGACCAAGCAATGTCTTTGCACTGCCGTGCTCCACTCCACATGACCTTTTCAGCACCAGTGTCCCTGCAGCTCTACCCTTTATGACAGTCTCAACCCGAACCCTAGACCTAACCCTAACCCTAATCAAAATGGCACCTTGGAGCTGAGATTACTGTCCCAGGCGCCATGGCTGGTCCAGGTGAAAAAAGTGTTGAAAGATTAACAGTGGTACACGGGAATGCTCTTCTTATAAAGTTTTTAGCAGTCCCAGTGTCCCCGGAAATGTAGGCATTACAGATCTACGAACAGTAATCCTCACCCTACTCTAAATGGCATTTGGCGGCTTTGTTTAGAGTCCTAATCAGCTTGGCTGTCCCAGATGAGAAAGGTGTGGACCAAGCAATGTCTTTGCAGTGCCGTGCTCCACTCGACATGCCTTTTTCAGCCCAAGTGTCCCTGGACCTCTAGCCCTTATGACAGTCTGAACCCGAACCCTAACCCTAACCCTAACCCTAATTTAAATGGCACCTTGGAGCTGAGTTTCCAGTCCCAAGCACCGTGGATGGTCCAGATGAAAAAGGTGTTGAAAGGCTAATGGCGATACACTGGAATGCTCTCCTTAGATTGTTTTTAGCAGTCCCAGGGTCCCAGCAGATGTAGGCATTTTAGATCTCAGAACAGTAACCCGTTAAGTATAATCCATTAAGCATTCTACATGGCATGCTGGAGCTTAGTTTAGAGTCCTTATCACTAGGGCTGTCCCAGATGAGAAAGGTGTGGACCAAGCAATGTCTTTGCACTGCCGTGCTCCACTCGACATGCCTTTTCCAGCACCAGTGTCCCTGGAGCTGCAGCCTTTATGGCAGTCTGAAGCCGAACACTAACCATAACCCTAACCCTAAGCTAAATGGCACCTTGGAGATGAATTGACAGTTCCAAGCACCATGGATGGTCCAGATGAAAAAGCTGTTGAAAGATTAAGAGTGGTACATAGGAATGCTCCCCTTACATTGTTTTTAGCAGTCCCAGTATCCCTGGAGATGTAGGCGTTATAGATATCTGAAGAGTGACCATTACCCTAATCTACATGGCATATGGGAGTTCAGTTTACAGTCCTTATCTCCAGGGCTGTCCCAGATGAGAAAGGTGTGGACCAAGCAATGTCTTTGCACTGCCGTGCTCCACTCCACATGACTTTTTCAGCACCAGTGTCCCTGCAGCTCTACCCTTTATGACAGTCTCAACCCGAACCCTAAACCTAACCCTAACCCTAATCTAAATGGCACCTTGGAGCTGAGATTACTGTCCCAGGCGCCATGGCTGGTCCAGGTGAAAAAAGTGTTGAAAGATTAATAGTGGTAAACGGGAATGCTCTTCTTATAAAGTTTTTTGCAGTCCCAGTGTCCCCGGAAATGTAGGCATTACAGATCTACGAACAGTAACCCTCACCCAAGTCTAAATGGCATTTGGCGGCTTAGTTTAGAGTCCTAATCAGCATGGCTGTCCCAGATGAGAAATGTGTGGACCAAGCAATGTCTTTGCACTGCCGTGCTCCACTCCACATGACTTTTTCAGCACCAGCGTCCCTGCAGCTCTAGCCTTTATGACAGTCTCAACCCGAACCCTAAACCTAACCCTAACCCTAATCTAAATGGCACCTTGGAGCTGAGATTACAGTCCCAGGCGCCATGGCTAGTCCAGGTGAAAAAAGTGTTGAAAGATTAATAGTGGTACACGGGAATGCTCTTCTTATAAAGTTTTCAGCAGTTCCAGTATCCCCGGAAATGTAGGCATTACAGATCTACGAACAGTAACCCTCACCCTAGTCTAAATGGCATTTGGCGGCTTAGTTTAGAGTCCTAATCAGCATGGCTGTCCCAGATGAGAAAGGTGTGGACCAAGCAATGTCTTTGCAGTGCCGTGCTCCACTCGACATGCCTTTTTCAGCCCAAGTGTCCCTGGACCTCTAGCCCTTATGACAGTCTGAACCCGAACCCTAACCCTAACCCTAACCCTAATTTAAATGGCACCTTGGAGCTGAGTTTCCAGTCCCAAGCACCGTGGATGGTCCAGATGAAAAAGGTGTTGAAAGGCTAATGGCGATACACTGGAATGCTCTCCTTAGATTGTTTTTAGCAGTCCCAGGGTCCCTGCAGATGTAGGCATTTTAGATCTCAGAACAGTAACCCGTTAAGTATAATCCATTAAGCATTCTACATGGCATGCTGGAGCTTAGTTTAGAGTCCTTATCACTAGGGCTGTCCCAGATGAGAAAGGTGTGGACCAAGCAATGTCTTTGCACTGCCGTGCTCCACTCGACATGCCTTTTCCAGCACCAGTGTCCCTGGAGCTGCAGCCTTTATGGCAGTCTGAAGCCGAACACTAACCATAACCCTAACCCTAAGCTAAATGGCACCTTGGAGATGAATTGACAGTTCCAAGCACCATGGATGGTCCAGATGAAAAAGCTGTTGAAAGATTAAGAGTGGTACATAGGAATGCTCCCCTTACATTGTTTTTAGCAGTCCCAGTATCCCTGGAGATGTAGGCGTTATAGATATCTGAAGAGTGACCATTACCCTAATCTACATGGCATATGGGAGTTCAGTTTACAGTCCTTATCTCCAGGGCTGTCCCAGATGAGAAAGGTGTGGACCAAGCAATGTCTTTGCACTGCCGTGCTCCACTCCACATGACTTTTTCAGCACCAGTGTCCCTGCAGCTCTACCCTTTATGACAGTCTCAACCCGAACCCTAAACCTAACCCTAACCCTAATCTAAATGGCACCTTGGAGCTGAGATTACTGTCCCAGGCGCCATGGCTGGTCCAGGTGAAAAAAGTGTTGAAAGATTAATAGTGGTAAACGGGAATGCTCTTCTTATAAAGTTTTTTGCAGTCCCAGTGTCCCCGGAAATGTAGGCATTACAGATCTACGAACAGTAACCCTCACCCAAGTCTAAATGGCATTTGGCGGCTTAGTTTAGAGTCCTAATCAGCATGGCTGTCCCAGATGAGAAAGGTGTGGACCAAGCAATGTCTTTGCACTGCCGTGCTCCACTCCACATGACTTTTTCAGCACCAGCGTCCCTGCAGCTCTAGCCTTTATGACAGTCTCAACCCGAACCCTAAACCTAACCCTAACCCTAATCTAAATGGCACCTTGGAGCTGAGATTACAGTCCCAGGCGCCATGGCTAGTCCAGGTGAAAAAAGTGTTGAAAGATTAATAGTGGTACACGGGAATGCTCTTCTTATAAAGTTTTCAGCAGTTCCAGTGTCCCCGGAAATGTAGGCATTACAGATCTACGAACAGTAACCCTCACCCTAGTCTAAATGGCACTTGGCGGCTTAGTTTAGAGTCCTAATCAGCATGGCTGTCCCAGATGAGAAAGGTGTGGACCAAGCAATGTCTTTGCACTGCCGTGCTCCACTCCACATGACCTTTTCAGCACCAGTGTCCCTGCAGCTCTACCCTTTATGACAGTCTCAACCCGAACCCTAAACCTAACCCTAACCCTAATCAAAATGGTACCTTGGAGCTGAGATTACTGTCCCAGGCGCCATGGCTAGTCCAGGTGAAGAAAGTGTTGAAAGATTAATAGTGGTACACGGGAATGCTCTTCTTATAAAGTTTTTAGCAGTCCCAGTGTCCCCGTAAAAGTAGGCATTACAGATCTACGAACAGTAACCCTCACCCTAGTCTAAATGGCATTTGTCGGCTTTGTTTAGAGTCCTAATCAGCATGGCTGTCCCAGATGAGAAAGGTGTGGACCAAGCAATGTCTTTGCACTGCCGTGCTCCACTCGACATGCCTTTTCCAGCACCAGTGTCCCTGTCGCTGCAGCCTTTATGGCAGTCTGAAGCCGAACACTAACCATAACCCTAACCCTAAGCTAAATGGCACCCTGGAGATGAGTTGACAGTTCCAAGCACCATGGATGGTCCAGATGAAAAAGCTGTTGAAAGATTAATAGTGGTACATTGGAATGCTCCCCTTACATTGTTTTTAGCAGTCCCAGTATCCTTGGAGATGTAGGCGTTATAGATATCTGAACAGTGACCATTACCCTAATCTACATGGCATATGGGAGTTCAGTTTACAGTCCTTATCTCCAGGGCTGTCCCAGATGAGAAAGGTGTGGACCAAGCAATGTCTTTGCACTGCCGTGCTCCACTCCACATGACTTTTTCAGCAGCAGCGTCCCTGCAGCTCTAGCCTTTATGACAGTCTCAACCCGAACCCTAAACCTAACCCTAACCCTAATCTAAATGGCACCTTGGAGCTGAGATTACTGTCCCAGGCGCCATGGCTAGTCCAGGTGAAAAAAGTGTTGAAAGATTAATAGTGGTACACGGGAATGCTCTTCTTATAGAGTTTTCAGCAGTTCCAGTGTCCCCGGAAATGTAGGCATTACAGATCTACGAACAGTAACCCTCACCCTAGTCTAAATGGCATTTGGCGGCTTAGTTTAGAGTCCTAATCAGCATGGCTGTCCCAGATGAGAAAGGTGTGGACCAAGCAATGTCTTTGCACTGCCGTGCTCCACTCCACTTGACCTTTTCAGCAGCAGTGTCCCTGCAGCTCTACCCTTTATGACAGTCTCAACCCGAACCCTAAACCTAACCCTAACCCTAATCAAAATGGTACCTTGGAGCTGAGATTACTGTCCCAGGCGCCATGGCTAGTCCAGGTGAAGAAAGTGTTGAAAGATTAAGAGTGGTACATAGGAATGCTCCCCTTATATTGTTTTTAGCAGTCCCAGTATCCCTGGAGATGTAGGCATTATAGATATCTGAACAGTGACCATTACCCTAATCTACATGGCATATGGGAGTTCAGTTTACAGTCCTTATCTCCAGGGCTGTCCCAGATGAGAAAGGTGTGGACCAAGCAATGTCTTTGCACTGCCGTGCTCCACTCCACATGACTTTTTCAGCACCAGTGTCCCTGCAGCACTTGCCCTTATGACAGTCTTAACCCGAATCCTAAACCTAACCCTAACCCTCATCTAAATGGCACCTTGGAGCTGAGATTACTGTCCCAGGCGCCATGGCTGGTCCAGGTGAAAAGAGTGTTGAAAGATTAATAGTGGTACACGGGAATGCGCTTCTTACAAAGTTTTTAGCAGTCCCAGTGTCCCCGGAAATGTAGGCATTACAGATCTACAAACAGTAATCCTCACCCTAGTCTAAATGGCATTTGGCGGCTTTGTTTAGAGTCCTAATCAGCATGGCTGTCCCAGATGAGAAAGGTGTGGACCAAGCAATGTCTTTGCAGTGCCGTGCTCCACTCGACATGCCTTTTTCAGCCCAAATGTCCCTGGACCTCTAGCCCTTATGACAGTCTGAACCCGAACCCTAGCCCTAACCCTAACCCTAACCCTAACCCTAATTTAAATGGCACCTTGGAGCTGACTTTCCAGTCCCAAGCACCGTGGATGGTCCAGATGAAAAAGGTGTTGAAAGGCTAATGGCGATACACTGGAATGCTCTCCTTAGATTGTTTTTAGCAGTCCCAGTGTCCCTGCAGATGTAGGCATTTTAGATCTCAGAACAGTAACCCGTTAAGTATAACCCATTAAGCATTCTACATGGCATGCTGGAGCTTAGTTTAGAGTCCTTATCACCAGGGCTGTCCCGGATGTGAAAGGTGTGGACCAAGCAATGTCTTTGCACTGCCGTGCTCCACTCGAAATGCCTTTTCCAGCACCAGTGTCCCTGGAGCTGCAGCCTTAATGGCAGTCTGAAGCCGAACTCTAACCATAACCCTAACCCTAAGCTAAATGGCACCTTGGAGATGAGTTGACTGTTCCAAGCACCATGGATGGTCCAGATGAAAAAGCTGTTGAAAGATTAATAGTGGTACATAGGAATGCTCCCCTTACTTTGTTTTTAGCAGTCCCAGTATCCTTGGAGATGTAGGCGTTATAGATATCAGAACAGTGACCATTACCCTAATCTACATGGCATATGGGAGTTCAGTTTACAGTCCTTATCTCCAGGGCTGTCCCAGATGAGAAAGGTGTGGACCAAGCAATGTCTTTGCACTGCCGTGCTCCACTCCACATGACTTTTTCAGCACCAGTGTCCCTGCAGCTCTAGCCTTCATGACAGTCTCAACCCGAACCCTAAACCTAACCCTAACCCTAACATAAATGGCACCTTGGAGCTGAGATTACCGTCCCAGGCACCATGGCTAGTCCAGGTGAAAAAAGTGTTGAAAGATTAATAGTGGTACACAGGAATGCTCTTCTTATAAAGTTTTCAGCAGTTCCAGTGTCCCCGGAAATGTAGGCATTACAGATCTACGAACAGTAACCCTCACCCTAGTCTAAATGGCATTTGGCGGCTTAGTTTAGAGTCCTAATCAGCATGGCTGTCCCAGATGAGTAAGGTGTGGACCAAGCAATGTCTTTGCACTGCCGTGCTCCACTCCAAATGACATTTCAGCACCAGTGTCCCTGCAGCTCTACCCTTTATGACAGTCTCAACCCGAACCCTAGACCTAACCCTAACCCTAATCAAAATGGCACCTTGGAGCTGAGATTACTGTCCCAGGCGCCATGGCTGGTCCAGGTGAAAAAAGTGTTGAAAGATTAACAGTGGTACACGGGAATGCTCTTCTTATAAAGTTTTTAGCAGTCCCAGTGTCCCCGGAAATGTAGGCATTACAGATCTACGAACAGTAATCCTCACCCTACTCTAAATGGCATTTGGCGGCTTTGTTTAGAGTCCTAATCAGCATGGCTGTCCCAGATGAGAAAGATGTGGACCAAGCAATGTCTTTGCAGTGCCGTGCTCCACTCGACATGCCTTTTTCAGCCCAAGTGTCCCTGGACCTGTAGCCCTTAGGACAGTCTGAACCCGAACCCTAACCCTAACCCTAACCCTAATTTAAATGGCACCTTGGAGCTGAGTTTCCAGTCCCAAGCACCGTGGATGGTCCAGATGAAAAAGGTGTTGAAAGGCTAATGGCGATACACTGGAATGCTCTCCTTAGATTGTTTTTAGCAGTCCCAGGGTCCCAGCAGATGTAGGCATTTTAGATCTCAGAACAGTAACCCGTTAAGTATAATCCATTAAGCATTCTACATGGCATGCTGGAGCTTAGTTTAGAGTCCTTATCACTAGGGCTGTCCCAGATGAGAAAGGTGTGGACCAAGCAATGTCTTTGCACTGCCGTGCTCCACTCGACATGCCTTTTCCAGCACCAGTGTCCCTGGAGCTGCAGCCTTTATGGCAGTCTGAAGCCGAACACTAACCATAACCCTAACCCTAAGCTAAATGGCACCTTGGAGATGAATTGACAGTTCCAAGCACCATGGATGGTCCAGATGAAAAAGCTGTTGAAAGATTAAGAGTGGTACATAGGAATGCTCCCCTTACATTGTTTTTAGCAGTCCCAGTATCCCTGGAGATGTAGGCGTTATAGATATCTGAAGAGTGACCATTACCCTAATCTACATGGCATATGGGAGTTCAGTTTACAGTCCTTATCTCCAGGGCTGTCCCAGATGAGAAAGGTGTGGACCAAGCAATGTCTTTGCACTGCCGTGCTCCACTCCACATGACTTTTTCAGCACCAGTGTCCCTGCAGCTCTACCCTTTATGACAGTCTCAACCCGAACCCTAAACCTAACCCTAACCCTAATCTAAATGGCACCTTGGAGCTGAGATTACTGTCCCAGGCGCCATGGCTGGTCCAGGTGAAAAAAGTGTTGAAAGATTAATAGTGGTAAACGGGAATGCTCTTCTTATAAAGTTTTTTGCATTCCCAGTGTCCCCGGAAATGTAGGCATTACAGATCTACGAACAGTAACCCTCACCCAAGTCTAAATGGCATTTGGCGGCTTAGTTTAGAGTCCTAATCAGCATGGCTGTCCCAGATGAGAAAGGTGTGGACCAAGCAATGTCTTTGCACTGCCGTGCTCCACTCCACATGACTTTTTCAGCACCAGCGTCCCTGCAGCTCTAGCCTTTATGACAGTCTCAACCCGAACCCTAAACCTAACCCTAACCCTAATCTAAATGGCACCTTGGAGCTGAGATTACAGTCCCAGGCGCCATGGCTAGTCCAGGTGAAAAAAGTGTTGAAAGATTAATAGTGGTACACGGGAATGCTCTTCTTATAAAGTTTTCAGCAGTTCCAGTATCCCCGGAAATGTAGGCATTACAGATCTACGAACAGTAACCCTCACCCTAGTCTAAATGGCACTTGGCGGCTTAGTTTAGAGTCCTAATCAGCATGGCTGTCCCAGATGAGAAAGGTGTGGACCAAGCAATGTCTTTGCAGTGCCGTGCTCCACTCGACATGCCTTTTTCAGCCCAAGTGTCCCTGGACCTCTAGCCCTTATGACAGTCTGAACCCGAACCCTAACCCTAACCCTAACCCTAATTTAAATGGCACCTTGGAGCTGAGTTTCCAGTCCCAAGCACCGTGGATGGTCCAGATGAAAAAGGTGTTGAAAGGCTAATGGCGATACACTGGAATGCTCTCCTTAGATTGTTTTTAGCAGTCCCAGGGTCCCAGCAGATGTAGGCATTTTAGATCTCAGAACAGTAACCCGTTAAGTATAATCCATTAAGCATTCTACATGGCATGCTGGAGCTTAGTTTAGAGTCCTTATCACTAGGGCTGTCCCAGATGAGAAAGGTGTGGACCAAGCAATGTCTTTGCACTGCCGTGCTCCACTCGACATGCCTTTTCCAGCACCAGTGTCCCTGGAGCTGCAGCCTTTATGGCAGTCTGAAGCCGAACACTAACCATAACCCTAACCCTAAGCTAAATGGCACCTTGGAGATGAATTGACAGTTCCAAGCACCATGGATGGTCCAGATGAAAAAGCTGTTGAAAGATTAAGAGTGGTACATAGGAATGCTCCCCTTACATTGTTTTTAGCAGTCCCAGTATCCCTGGAGATGTAGGCGTTATAGATATCTGAAGAGTGACCATTACCCTAATCTACATGGCATATGGGAGTTCAGTTTACAGTCCTTATCTCCAGGGCTGTCCCAGATGAGAAAGGTGTGGACCAAGCAATGTCTTTGCACTGCCGTGCTCCACTCCACATGACTTTTTCAGCACCAGTGTCCCTGCAGCTCTACCCTTTATGACAGTCTCAACCCGAACCCTAAACCTAACCCTAACCCTAATCTAAATGGCACCTTGGAGCTGAGATTACTGTCCCAGGCGCCATGGCTGGTCCAGGTGAAAAAAGTGTTGAAAGATTAATAGTGGTAAACGGGAATGCTCTTCTTATAAAGTTTTTTGCAGTCCCAGTGTCCCCGGAAATGTAGGCATTACAGATCTACGAACAGTAACCCTCACCCAAGTCTAAATGGCATTTGGCGGCTTAGTTTAGAGTCCTAATCAGCATGGCTGTCCCAGATGAGAAAGGTGTGGACCAAGCAATGTCTTTGCACTGCCGTGCTCCACTCCACATGACTTTTTCAGCACCAGCGTCCCTGCAGCTCTAGCCTTTATGACAGTCTCAACCCGAACCCTAAACCTAACCCTAACCCTAATCTAAATGGCACCTTGGAGCTGAGATTACAGTCCCAGGCGCCATGCCTAGTCCAGGTGAAAAAAGTGTTGAAAGATTAATAGTGGTACACGGGAATGCTCTTCTTATAAAGTTTTCAGCAGTTCCAGTGTCCCCGGAAATGTAGGCATTACAGATCTACGAACAGTAACCCTCACCCTAGTCTAAATGGCACTTGGCGGCTTAGTTTAGAGTCCTAATCAGCATGGCTGTCCCAGATGAGAAAGGTGTGGACCAAGCAATGTCTTTGCACTGCCGTGCTCCACTCCACATGACCTTTTCAGCACCAGTGTCCCTGCAGCTCTACCCTTTATGACAGTCTCAACCCGAACCCTAAACCTAACCCTAACCCTAATCAAAATGGTACCTTGGAGCTGAGATTACTGTCCCAGGCGCCATGGCTAGTCCAGGTGAAGAAAGTGTTGAAAGATTAATAGTGGTACACGGGAATGCTCTTCTTATAAAGTTTTTAGCAGTCCCAGTGTCCCCGTAAAAGTAGGCATTACAGATCTACGAACAGTAACCCTCACCCTAGTCTAAATGGCATTTGTCGGCTTTGTTTAGAGTCCTAATCAGCATGGCTGTCCCAGATGAGAAAGGTGTGGACCAAGCAATGTCTTTGCACTGCCGTGCTCCACTCGACATGCCTTTTCCAGCACCAGTGTCCCTGTCGCTGCAGCCTTTATGGCAGTCTGAAGCCGAACACTAACCATAACCCTAACCCTAAGCTAAATGGCACCCTGGAGATGAGTTGACAGTTCCAAGCACCATGGATGGTCCAGATGAAAAAGCTGTTGAAAGATTAATAGTGGTACATTGGAATGCTCCCCTTACATTGTTTTTAGCAGTCCCAGTATCCTTGGAGATGTAGGCGTTATAGATATCTGAACAGTGACCATTACCCTAATCTACATGGCATATGGGAGTTCAGTTTACAGTCCTTATCTCCAGGGCTGTCCCAGATGAGAAAGGTGTGGACCAAGCAATGTCTTTGCACTGCCGTGCTCCACTCCACATGACTTTTTCAGCAGCAGTGTCCCTGCAGCTCTACCCTTTATGACAGTCTCAACCCGAACCCTAAACCTAACCCTAACCCTAATCAAAATGGTACCTTGGAGCTGAGATTACTGTCCCAGGCGCCATGGCTAGTCCAGGTGAAGAAAGTGTTGAAAGATTAAGAGTGGTACATAGGAATGCTCCCCTTACATTGTTTTTAGCAGTCCCAGTATCCCTGGAGATGTAGGCGTTATAGATATCTGAAGAGTGACCATTACCCTAATCTACATGGCATATGGGAGTTCAGTTTACAGTCCTTATCTCCAGGGCTGTCCCAGATGAGAAAGGTGTGGACCAAGCAATGTCTTTGCACTGCCGTGCTCCACTCCACATGACTTTTTCAGCACCAGTGTCCCTGCAGCTCTACCCTTTATGACAGTCTCAACCCGAACCCTAAACCTAACCCTAACCCTAATCTAAATGGCACCTTGGAGCTGAGATTACTGTCCCAGGCGCCATGGCTGGTCCAGGTGAAAAAAGTGTTGAAAGATTAATAGTGGTAAACGGGAATGCTCTTCTTATAAAGTTTTTTGCAGTCCCAGTGTCCCCGGAAATGTAGGCATTACAGATCTACGAACAGTAACCCTCACCCAAGTCTAAATGGCATTTGGCGGCTTAGTTTAGAGTCCTAATCAGCATGGCTGTCCCAGATGAGAAAGGTGTGGACCAAGCAATGTCTTTGCACTGCCGTGCTCCACTCCACATGACTTTTTCAGCACCAGCGTCCCTGCAGCTCTAGCCTTTATGACAGTCTCAACCCGAACCCTAAACCTAACCCTAACCCTAATGTAAATGGCACCTTGGAGCTGAGATTACAGTCCCAGGCGCCATGGCTAGTCCAGGTGAAAAAAGTGTTGAAAGATTAATAGTGGTACACGGGAATGCTCTTCTTATAAAGTTTTCAGCAGTTCCAGTGTCCCCGGAAATGTAGGCATTACAGATCTACGAACAGTAACCCTCACCCTAGTCTAAATGGCACTTGGCGGCTTAGTTTAGAGTCCTAATCAGCATGGCTGTCCCAGATGAGAAAGGTGTGGACCTAGCAATGTCTTTGCACTGCCGTGCTCCACTCCACATGACCTTTTCAGCACCAGTGTCCCTGCAGCTCTACCCTTTATGACAGTCTCAACCCGAACCCTAAACCTAACCCTAACCCTAATCAAAATGGTACCTTGGAGCTGAGATTACTGTCCCAGGCGCCATGGCTAGTCCAGGTGAAGAAAGTGTTGAAAGATTAATAGTGGTACACGGGAATGCTCTTCTTATAAAGTTTTTAGCAGTCCCAGTGTCCCCGTAAAAGTAGGCATTACAGATCTACGAACAGTAACCCTCACCCTAGTCTAAATGGCATTTGTCGGCTTTGTTTAGAGTCCTAATCAGCATGGCTGTCCCAGATGAGAAAGGTGTGGACCAAGCAATGTCTTTGCACTGCCGTGCTCCACTCGACATGCCTTTTCCAGCACCAGTGTCCCTGTCGCTGCAGCCTTTATGGCTGTCTGAAGCCGAACACTAACCATAACCCTGACCCTAAGCTAAATGGCACCCTGGAGATGAGTTGACAGTTCCAAGCACCATGGATGGTCCAGATGAAAAAGCTGTTGAAAGATTAATAGTGGTACATTGGAATGCTCCCCTTACATTGTTTTTAGCAGTCCCAGTATCCTTGGAGATGTAGGCGTTATAGATATCTGAACAGTGACCATTACCCTAATCTACATGGCATATGGGAGTTCAGTTTACAGTCCTTATCTCCAGGGCTGTCCCAGATGAGAAAGGTGTGGACCAAGCAATGTCTTTGCACTGCCGTGCTCCACTCCACATGACTTTTTCAGCAGCAGTGTCCCTGCAGCTCTACCCTTTATGACAGTCTCAACCCGAACCCTAAACCTAACCCTAACCCTAATCAAAATGGTACCTTGGAGCTGAGATTACTGTCCCAGGCGCCATGGCTAGTCCAGGTGAAGAAAGTGTTGAAAGATTAAGAGTGGTACATAGGAATGCTCCCCTTATATTGTTTTTAGCAGTCCCAGTATCCCTGGAGATGTAGGCATTATAGATATCTGAACAGTGACCATTACCCTAATCTACATGGCATATGGGAGTTCAGTTTACAGTCCTTATCTCCAGGGCTGTCCCAGATGAGAAAGGTGTGGACCAAGCAATGTCTTTGCACTGCCGTGCTCCACTCCACATGACTTTTTCAGCACCAGTGTCCCTGCAGCACTTGCCCTTATGACAGTCTTAACCCGAATCCTAAACCTAACCCTAACCCTCATCTAAATGGCACCTTGGAGCTGAGATTACTGTCCCAGGCGCCATGGCTGGTCCAGGTGAAAAGAGTGTTGAAAGATTAATAGTGGAACACGGGAATGCGCTTCTTACAAAGTTTTTAGCAGTCCCAGTGTCCTCGGAAATGTAGGCATTACAGATCTACGAACAGTAATCCTCACCCTAGTCTAAATGGCATTTGGCGGCTTTGTTTAGAGTCCTAATCAGCATGGCTGTCCCAGATGAGAAAGGTGTGGACCAAGCAATGTCTTTGCAGTGCCGTGCTCCACTCGACATGCCTTTTTCAGCCCAAGTGTCCCTGGACCTGAAGCCCTTATGACAGTCTGAACCCGAACCCTAACCCTAACCCTAACCCTAACCCTAATTTAAATGGCACCTTGGAGCTGAGTTTCCAGTCCCAAGCACCGTGGATGGTCCAGATGAAAAAGGTGTTGAAAGCCTAATGGCGATACACTGGAATGCTCTCCTTAGATTGTTTTTAGCAGTCCCAGTGTCCCTGCAGATGTAGGCATTTTAGATCTCAGAACAGTAACCCGTTAAGTATAACCCATTAAGCATTCTACATGGCATGCTGGAGCTTAGTTTAGAGTCCTTATCACCAGGGCTGTCCCAGATGAGAAAGCTGTGGACCAAGCAATGTCTTTGCACTGCCGTGCTCCACTCGACATGCCTTTTCCAGCACCAGTGTCCCTGGAGCTGCAGCCTTTATGGCAGTCTGAACCCGAACACTAACCATAACCCTAACCCTAAGCTAAATGGCACCTTGGAGATGAGTTGACAGTTCCAAGCACCATGGATGGTCCAGATGAAAAAGCTGTTGAAAGATTAAGAGTGGTACATAGGAATGCTCCCCTTACATTGTTTTTAGCAGTCCCAGTATCCTTGGAGATGTAGGCGTTATAGATATCTGAACAGTGACCATTACCCTAATCTACATGGCATATGGGAGTTCAGTTTACAGTCCTTATCTCCAGGGCTGTCCCAGATGAGAAAGGTGTGGACCAAGCAATGTCTTTGCACTGCCGTGCTCCACTCCACATGACTTTTTCAGCACCAGTGTCCCTGCAGCTCTACCCTTTATGACAGTCTGAACCCGAACCCTAAACCTAACCCTAACCCTAATCTAAATGGCACCTTGGAGCTGAGATTACTGTCCCAGGCGCCATGGCTGGTCCAGGTGAAAAAAGTGTTGAAAGATTAACAGTGGTAACCGGGAATGCTCTTCTTATAAAGTTTTTAGCAGTCCCAGTGTCCCCGGAAATGTAGGCATTACAGATCTACGAACAGTAATCCTCACCCTACTCTAAATGGCATTTGGCGGCTTAGTTTAGAGTCCTAATCAGCATGGCTGTCCCAGATGAGAAAGGTGTGGACCAAGCAATGTCTTTGCAGTGCCGTGCTCCACTCGAAATGCCTTTTCCAGCACCAGTGTCCCTGCAGCTCTAGCCTATATGACAGTCTGAACCCGAACCCTAAACCTAACCCTAACCCTCATCTAAATGGCACCTTGGAGCTGAGATTACTGTCCCAGGCGCCATGGCTGGTCCAGGTGAAAAAAGTGTTGAAAGATTAATAGTGGTACACAGGAATGCTCTTCTTATAAAGTTTTTAGCAGTCCCAGTGTCCCCGGAAATGTAGGCATTACAGATCTACGAACAGTAACCCTCATCCTAGTCTAAATGGCATTTGGCGGCTTAGTTTAGAGTCCTAATCAGCATGGCTGTCCCAGATGAGAAAGGTGTGGACCAAGCAATGTCTTTGCAGTGCCGTGCTCCACTCGACATGCCTTTTTCAGCCCAAGTGTCCCTGGACCTGTAGCCCTTATGACAGTGTGAACCCGAACCCTAACCCTAACCCTAACCCTAACCCTAATTTAAATGGCACCTTGGAGCTGACTTTCCAGTCCCAAGCACCGTGGATGGTCCACATGGAAAAGGTGTTGAAAGGCTAATGGCGATACACTGGAATGCTCTCCTTAGGTTGTTTTTTGCAGTCCCAGGGTCCCTGCAGATGTAGGCATTTTAGATCTCAGAACAGTAACCCGTTAAGTATAATCCATTAAGCATTCGACATGGCATGCTGGAGCTTAGTTTAGAGTCCTTATCACCAGGGCTGTCCCGGATGAGAAAGGTGTGGACCAAGCAATGTCTTTGCACTGCCGTGCTCCACTCAACATGCCTTTTCCAGCACCAGTGTCCCTGGAGCTGCAGCCTTTATGGCAGTCTGAACCCGAACTCTAACCATAACCCTAACCCTAAGCTAAATGGCACCTTGGAGATGAGTTGACAGTTCCAAGCACCATGGATGGTCCAGATGAAAAAACTGTTGAAAGATTAAGAGTGGTACATAGGAATGCTCCCCTTACATTGTTTTTAGCAGTTCCAGTATCCCTGGAGATGTAGGCGTTATAGATATCTGAACTGTGACCATTACCCTAATCTACATGGCATATGGGAGTTCAGTTTACAGTCCTTATCTCCAGGGCTGTCCCAGATGAGAAAAGTGTGGACCAAGCAATGTCTTTGCACTGCCGTGCTCCACTCCACATGACTTTTTCAGCACCAGTGTCCCTGCAGCTCTGGCCTTTATGACAGTCTCAACCCGAACCCTAAACCTAACCCTAACCCTAATCTAAATGGCACCTTGGAGCTGAGATTACTGTCCCAGGCGCCATGGCTGGTCCAGGTGAAAAAAGTGTTGAAAGATTAATAGTGGTATACGGGAATGCTCTTCTTATAAAGTTTTCAGCAGTCCCAGTGTCCCCGCAAATGTAGGCATTACAGATCTACGAACAGTAACCCTCACCCTAGTCTAAATGGCATTTGGCGGCTTAGTTTAGAGTCCTAATCAGCATGGCTGTCCCAGATGAGAAAGGTGTGGACCAAGCAATGTCTTTGCAGTGCCGTGCTCCACTCGACATGCCTTTTTCAGCCCAAGTGTCCCTGGACCTGTAGCCCTTAGGACAGTCTGAACCCGAACCCTAACCCTAACCCTAACCCTAATTTAAATGGCACCTTGGAGCTGAGTTTCCAGTCCCAAGCACCGTGGATGGTCCAGATGAAAAAGGTGTTGAAAGGCTAATGGCGATACACTGGAATGCTCTCCTTAGATTGTTTTTAGCAGTCCCAGTGTCCCTGCAGATGTAGGCATTTTAGATCTCAGAACAGTAACCCGTTAAGTATAACCCATTAAGCATTCTACATGGCATGCTGGAGCTTAGTTTAGAGTCCTTATCACCAGAGCTGTCCCAGATGAGAAAGGTGTGGACCAAGCAATGTCTTTGCACTGCCGTGCTCCACTCGACATGCCTTTTCCAGCACCAGTGTCCCTGGAGCTGCAGCCTTTATGGCAGTCTGAACCCGAACACTAACCCTAACCCTAACCCTAAGCTAAATGGCACCTTGGAGATGAGTTGACAGTTCCAAGCACCATGGATGGTCCAGATGAAAAAACTGTTGAAAGATTAATAGTGGTACACTGGAATGCTCCCCTTACATTGTTTTTAGCAGTCCCAGTACCCCTGGGGATGTAGGCGTTATAGATAGCTGAACAGTGACCATTACCCTAATCTACATGGCATATGGGAGTTCAGTTTACAGTCCTTATCTCCAGGGCGGTCCCAGATGAGAAAAGTGTGGACCAAGCAATGTCTTTGCACTGCCGTGCTCCACTCCACATGACTTTTTCAGTACCAGTGTCCCTGCAGCTCTGGCCTTTATGACAGTCTCAACCCGAACCCTAAACCTAACCCTAACCCTAATCTAAATGGCACCTTGGAGCTGAGATTACTGTCCCAGGCGCCATGGCTGGTCCAGGTGAAAAAAGTATTGAAAGATTAACAGTGGTACACGGGAATGCTCTTCTTATAAAGTTTTTAGCAGTCCCAGTGTCCCCGGAAATGTAGGCATTACAGATCTACGAACAGTAACCCTCACCCTAGTCTAAATGGCATTTGGCGGCTTAGTTTAGAGTCCTAATCAGCATGGCTGTCCCAGATGAGAAAGGTGTGGACCAAGCAATGTCTTTGCAGTGCCGTGCTCCACTCGACATGCCTTTTTCAGCCCAAGTGTCCCTGGACCTTTAGCCCATATGACAGTCTCAACCCGAACCCTAACCCTAACCCTAACCCTAATTTAAATGGCACCTTGGAGCTGAGTTTCCAGTCCCAAGCACCGTGGATGGTCCAGATGAAAAAGGTGTTGAAAGGCTAATGGCGATACACTGGAATGCTCTCCTTAGATTGTTTTTAGCAGTCCCAGTGTCCCTGCAGATGTAGGCATTTTAGATCTCAGAACAGTAACCCGTTAAGTATAACCCATTAAGCATTCTACATGGCATGCTGGAGCTTAGTTTAGAGTCCTTATCACCAGAGCTGTCCCAGATGAGAAAGGTGTGGACCAAGCAATGTCTTTGCACTGCCGTGCTCCACTCGACATGCCTTTTCCAGCACCAGTGTCCCTGGAGCTGCAGCCTTTATGGCAGTCTGAACCCGAACCCTAACCCTAACCCTAACCCTAAGCTAAATGGCACCTTGGAGATGAGTTGACAGTTCCAAGCACCATGGATGGTCCAGATGAAAAAACTGTTGAAAGATTAATAGTGGTACACTGGAATGCTCCCCTTACATTGTTTTTAGCAGCCCCAGTACCCCTGGAGATGTAGGCGTTATAGATAGCTGAACAGTGACCATTACCCTAATCTACATGGCATATGGGAGTTCAGTTTACAGTCCTTATCTCCAGGGCTGTCCCAGATGAGAAAAGTGTGGACCAAGCAATGTCTTTGCACTGCCGTGCTCCACTCCACATGACTTTTTCAGCACCAGTGTCCCTGTAGCTCTACCCTTTATGACAGTCTGAACCCGAACCCTATACCTAACCCTAACCCTAATCTAAATGGCACCTTGGAGCTGAGATTACTGTCCCAGGCGCCATGGCTGGTCCAGGTGAAAAAAGTGTTGAAAGATTAATAGTGGTACACGGGAATGCTCTTCTTATAAAGTTTTCAGCAGTCCCAGTGTCCCCGGAAATGTAGGCATTACAGATCTACGAACAGTAACCCTCACCCTAGTCTAAATGGCATTTGGCGGCTTAGTTTAGAGTCCTAATCAGCATGGCTGTCCCAGATGAGAAAGGTGTGGACCAAGCAATGTCTTTGCAGTGCCGTGCTCCACTTGACATGCCTTTTTCAGCCCAAGTGTCCCTGGACCTGTAGCCCTTATGACAGTCTGAACCCGAACCCTAACCCTAACCCTAACCCTAACCCTAATTTAAATGGCACCTTGGAGCTGAGTTTCCAGTCCCAAGCACCGTGGATGGTCCAGATGAAAAAGGTGTTGAAAGCCTAATGGCGATACACTGGAATGCTCTCCTTAGATTGTTTTTAGCAGTCCCAGTGTCCCTGCAGATGTAGGCATTTTAGATCTCAGAACAGTAACCCGTTAAGTAGAACCCATTAAGCATTCTACATGGCATGCTGGAGCGTAGTTTAGAGTCCTTATCACCAGGGTTGTCCCAGATGAGAAAGGTGTGGACCAAGCAATGTCTTTGCACTGCCGTGCTCCACTCGACATGCCTTTTCCAGCACCAGTGTCCCTGGAGCTGCAGCCTTTATGGCAGTCTGAACCCGAACCCTAACCCTAACCCTAACCCTAAGCTAAATGGCACCTTGGAGATGAGTTGACAGTTCCAAGCACCATGGATGGTCCAGATGAAAAAACTGTTGAAAGATTAATAGTGGTACACTGGAATGCTCCCCTTACATTGTTTTTAGCAGTCCCAGTACCCCTGGAGATGTAGGCGTTATAGATAGCTGAACAGTGACCATTACCCTAATCTACATGGCATATGGGAGTTCAGTTTACAGTCCTTATCTCCAGGGCTGTTCCAGATGAGAAAAGTGTGGACCAAGCAATGTCTTTGCACTGCTGTGCTCCACTCCACATGACTTTTTCAGTACCAGTGTCCCTGCAGCTCTGGCCTTTATGACAGTCTCAACCCGAACCCTAAACCTAACCCTAACCCTAATCTAAATGGAACCTTGGAGCTGAGATTACTGTCCCAGGCGCCATGGCTGGTCCAGGTGAAAAAAGTGTTGAAATATTAACAGTGGTACACAGGAATGCTCTTCTTATAAAGTTTTTAGCAGTCCCAGTGTCCCCGGAAATGTAGGCATTACAGATCTACGAACAGTAACCCTCACCCTAGTCTAAATGGCATTTGGCGGCTTAGTTTAGAGTCCTAATCAGCATGGCTGTCCCAGATGAGAAAGGTGTGGACCAAGCAATGTCTTTGCAGTGCCGTGCTCCACTCGACATGCCTTTTTCAGCCCAAGTGTCCCTGGACCTGTAGCCCATATGACAGTCTCAACCCGAACCCTAACCCTAACACTAACCCTAATTTAAATGGCACCTTGGAGCTGAGTTTCCAGTCCCAAGCACCGTGGATGGTCCAGATGAAAAAGGTGTTGAAAGGCTAATGGCGATATACTGGAATGCTCTCCTTAGATTGTTTTTAGCAGTCCCAGTGTCCCTGCAGATGTAGCATTTTAGATCTCAGAACAGTAACCCGTTAAGTATAACCCATTAAGCATTCTACATGGCATGCTAGAGCTTAGTTTAGAGTCCTTATCACCAGGGCTGTCCCAGATGAGAAAGGTGTGGACCAAGCAATGTCTTTGCACTGCCGTGCTCCACTCGACATGCCTTTTCCAGCACCAGTGTCCCTGGAGCTGCAGCCTTTATGGCAGTCTGAACCTGAACACTAACCATAACCCTAACCCTAAAGTAAATGGCACGTTGGAGATGAGTTGACAGTTCCAAGCACCATGGATGGTCCAGATGAAAAAACTGTTGAAAGATTAATAGTGGTACACTGGAATGCTCCCCTTACATTGTTTTTAGCAGTCCCAGTATCCCTGGAGATGTAGGCGTTATAGATATCTGAACAGTGACCATTACCCTTATCTACATGGCATATGGGAGTTCAGTTTACAGTCCTTATCTCCAGGGCTGTCCCAGATGAGAAAGGTGTGGACCAAGCAATGTCTTTGCACTGCCGTGCTCCACTCCACATGACTTTTTCAGCACCAGTGTCCCTGCAGCTCTACCCTTTATGACAGTCTGAACCCGAACCCTAAACCTAACCCTAACCCTAATCTAAATGGCACCTTGGAGCTGAGATTACTGTCCCAGGCGCCATGGCTGGTCCAGGTGAAAAAAGTGTTGAAAGATTAATAGTGGTACACGGGAATGCTCTTCTTACAAAATTTTCAGCAGTCCCAGTGTCCCCGGAAATGTAGGCATTACAGATCTACGAACAGTAACCCTCACCCTAGTCTAAACGGCATTTGGGGGCTCAGTTTAGTGTCCTAATCACCATGGCCGTCCCAGATGAGAAAGGTGTGGACCAATCAATGTCTTTGCAGTGCCGTGCTCCACTCGACATGCCTTTTTCAGCCCAAGTGTCCCTGGACCTGTAGCCCTTATGACAGTCTGAACCCGAACCCTAACCCTAACCCTAACCCTAATTTAAATGGCACCTTGGAGCTGAGTTTCCAGTCCCAAGCACCGTGGATGGTCCAGATGAAAAAGGTGTTGAAAGGCTAATGGCGATACACTGGAATGCTCTCCTTAGATTGTTTTTAGCAGTCCCAGTGTCCCTGCAGATGTAGGCATTTTAGATCTCAGAACAGTAACCCGTTAAGTATAACCCATTAAGCATTCTACATGGCATGCTGGAGCGTAGTTTAGAGTCCTTATCACCAGGGCTGTCCCAGATGAGAAAGGTGTGGACCAAGCAATGTCTTTGCACTGCCGTGCTCCACTCGACATGCCTTTTCCAGCACCAGTGTCCCTGGAGCTGCAGCCTTTATGGCAGTCTGAACCCGAACACTAACCATAACCCTAACCCTAATGTAAATGGCACCTTGGAGATGAGTTGACAGTTCCAAGCACCATGGATGGTCCAGATGAAAAAACTGTTGAAAGATTAATAGTGGTACACTGGAATGCTCCCCTTACATTGTTTTTAGCAGTCCCAGTACCCCTGGAGATGTACGCGTTATAGATAGCTGAACAGTGACCATTACCCTAATCTACATGGCATATGGGAGTTCAGTTTACAGTCCTTATCTCCAGGGCTGTCCCAGATGAGAAAAGTGTGGACCAAGCAATGTCTTTGCACTGCCGTGCTCCACTCCACATGACTTTTTCAGCACCAGTGTCCCTGCAGCTCTGGCCTTTATGACAGTCTCAACCCGAACCCTAAACCTAACCCTAACCCTAATCTAAATGGCACCTTGGAGCTGAGATTACTGTCCCAGGCGCCATGGCTGGTCCAGGTGAAAAAAGTGTTGAAAGATTAATAGTGGTATACGGGAATGCTCTTCTTATAAAGTTTTCAGCAGTCCCAGTGTCCCCGCAAATGTAGGCATTACAGATCTACGAACAGTAACCCTCACCCTAGTCTAAATGGCATTTGGCGGCTTAGTTTAGAGTCCTAATCAGCATGGCTGTCCCAGATGAGAAAGGTGTGGACCAAGCAATGTCTTTGCAGTGCCGTGCTCCACTCGACATGCCTTTTTCAGCCCAAGTGTCCCTGGACCTGTAGCCCTTAGGACAGTCTGAACCCGAACCCTAACCCTAACCCTAACCCTAACCCTAATTTAAGTGGCACCTTGGAGCTGACTTTCCAGTCCCAAGCACCGTGGATGGTCCAGATGAAAAAGGTGTTGAAAGGCTAATGGCGATACACTGGAATGCTCTCCTTAGATTGTTTTTAGCAGTCCCAGGGTCCCTGCAGATGTAGGCATTTTAGATCTCAGAACAGTAACCCGTTAAGTATAACCCATTAAGCATTCTACATGGCATGCTGGAGCTTAGTTTAGAGTCCTTATCACCAGGGCTGTCCCAGATGAGAAAGGTGTGGACCAAGCAATGTCTTTGCACTGCCGTGCTCCACTCAACATGCCTTTTCCAGCACCAGTGTCCCTGGAGCTGCAGCCTTTATGGCAGTCTGAACCCGAACACTAACCATAACCCTAACCCTAAGCTAAATGGCACCTTGGAGATGAGTTGACAGTTCCAAGCACCATGGATGGTCCAGATGAAAAAGCTGTTGAAAGATTAATAGTGGTACATAGGAATGCTCCCCTTACATTGTTTTTAGCAGTCCCAGTATCCCTGGAGATGTAGGCGTTATAGATATCTGAACAGTAATCATTGCCCTAACCTACATGGCATATGGGAGTTCAGTTTACAGTCCTTATCTCCAGGGCTGTCCCAGATGAGAATGGTGTGGACCAAGCAATGTCTTTGCACTGCTGTGCTCCACTCCACATGACTTTTTCAGCACCAGTGTCCCTGCAGCTCTAGCCTTTATGACAGTCTCAACCCGAACGCTAAACCTAACCCTAACCCTAATCTAAATGGCACCTTGGAGCTGAGATTACAGTCCCAGGCGCCATGGCTGGTCCAGGTGAAAAAAGTGTTGAAAGATTAATAGTGGTACACGGGAATGCTCTTCTTATAAAGTTTTTAGCAGTCCCAGTGTCCCCGCAAATGTTGGCATTACAGATCTACGAACAGTAACCCTCACGCTAGTCTAAATGGCATTTGGCGGCTTTGTTTAGAGTCCTAATCAGCATGGCTGTCCCAGATGAGAAAGGTGTGGACCAAGCAATGTCTTTGCAGTGCCGTGCTCCACTCGACATGCCTTTTTCAGCCCAAGTGTCCCTGGACCTGTAGCCCTTATGACAGTGTGAACCCGAACCCTAACCCTAACCCTAACCCTAACCCTAATTTAAATGGCACCTTGGAGCTGACTTTCCAGTCCCAAGCACCGTGGATGGTCCACATGGAAAAGGTGTTGAAAGGCTAATGGCGATACACTGGAATGCTCTCCTTAGGTTGTTTTTTGCAGTCCCAGGGTCCCTGCAGATGTAGGCATTTTAGATCTCAGAACAGTAACCCGTTAAGTATAATCCATTAAGCATTCGACATGGCATGCTGGAGCTTAGTTTAGAGTCCTTATCACCAGGGCTGTCCCGGATGAGAAAGGTGTGGACCAAGCAATGTCTTTGCACTGCCGTGCTCCACTCAACATGCCTTTTCCAGCACCAGTGTCCCTGGAGCTGCAGCCTTTATGGCAGTCTGAACCCGAACTCTAACCATAACCCTAACCCTAAGCTAAATGGCACCTTGGAGATGAGTTGGCAGTTCCAAGCACCATGGATGGTCCAGATGAAAAAACTGTTGAAAGATTAAGAGTGGTACATAGGAATGCTCCCCTTACATTGTTTTTAGCAGTTCCAGTATCCCTGGAGATGTAGGCGTTATAGATATCTGAACTGTGACCATTACCCTAATCTACATGGCATATGGGAGTTCAGTTTACAGTCCTTATCTCCAGGGCTGTCCCAGATGAGAAAAGTGTGGACCAAGCAATGTCTTTGCACTGCCGTGCTCCACTCCACATGACTTTTTCAGCACCAGTGTCCCTGCAGCTCTGGCCTTTATGACAGTCTCAACCCGAACCCTAAACCTAACCCTAACCCTAATCTAAATGGCACCTTGGAGCTGAGATTACTGTCCCAGGCGCCATGGCTGGTCCAGGTGAAAAAAGTGTTGAAAGATTAATAGTGGTACACGGGAATGCTCTTCTTATAAAGTTTTTAGCAGTCCCAGTGTCCCCGGAAATGTAGGCATTACAGATCTACGAACAGTAACCCTCACCCTAGTCTAAATGGCATTTGGCGGCTTAGTTTAGAGTCCTAATCAGCATGGCTGTCCCAGATGAGAAAGGTGTGGACCAAGCAATGTCTTTGCAGTGCCGTGCTCCACTCGACATGCCTTTTTCAGCCCAAGTGTCCCTGGACCTTTAGCCCATATGACAGTCTCAACCCGAACCCTAACCCTAACCCTAACCCTAATTTAAATGGCACCTTGGAGCTGAGTTTCCAGTCCCAAGCACCGTGGATGGTCCAGATGAAAAAGGTGTTGAAAGGCTAATGGCGATACACTGGAATGCTCTCCTTAGATTGTTTTTAGCAGTCCCAGTGTCCCTGCAGATGTAGGCATTTTAGATCTCAGAACAGTAACCCGTTAAGTATAACCCATTAAGCATTCTACATGGCATGCTGGAGCTTAGTTTAGAGTCCTTATCACCAGAGCTGTCCCAGATGAGAAAGGTGTGGACCAAGCAATGTCTTTGCACTGCCGTGCTCCACTCGACATGCCTTTTCCAGCACCAGTGTCCCTGGAGCTGCAGCCTTTATGGCAGTCTGAACCCGAACCCTAACCCTAACCCTAACCCTAAGCTAAATGGCACCTTGGAGATGAGTTGACAGTTCCAAGCACCATGGATGGTCCAGATGAAAAAGCTGTTGAAAGATTAATAGTGGTACATAGGAATGCTCCCCTTACTTTGTTTTTAGCAGTCCCAGTATCCTTGGAGATGTAGGCGTTATAGATATCAGAACAGTGACCATTACCCTAATCTACATGGCATATGGGAGTTCAGTTTACAGTCCTTATCTCCAGGGCTGTCCCAGATGAGAAAGGTGTGGACCAAGCAATGTCTTTGCACTGCCGTGCTCCACTCCACATGACTTTTTCAGCACCAGTGTCCCTGTAGCTCTACCCTTTATGACAGTCTGAACCCGAACCCTATACCTAACCCTAACCCTAATCTAAATGGCACCTTGGAGCTGAGATTACTGTCCCAGGCGCCATGGCTGGTCCAGGTGAAAAAAGTGTTGAAAGATTAATAGTGGTATACGGGAATGCTCTTCTTATAAAGTTTTCAGCAGTCCCAGTGTCCCCGCAAATGTAGGCATTACAGATCTACGAACAGTAACCCTCACCCTAGTCTAAATGGCATTTGGCGGCTTAGTTTAGAGTCCTAATCAGCATGGCTGTCCCAGATGAGAAAGGTGTGGACCAAGCAATGTCTTTGCAGTGCCGTGCTCCACTCGACATGCCTTTTTCAGCCCAAGTGTCCCTGGACCTGTAGCCCTTAGGACAGTCTGAACCCGAACCCTAACCCTAACCCTAACCCTAACCCTAATTTAAGTGGCACCTTGGAGCTGACTTTCCAGTCCCAAGCACCGTGGATGGTCCAGATGAAAAAGGTGTTGAAAGGCTAATGGCGATACACTGGAATGCTCTCCTTAGATTGTTTTTAGCAGTCCCAGGGTCCCTGCAGATGTAGGCATTTTAGATCTCAGAACAGTAACCCGTTAAGTATAACCCATTAAGCATTCTACATGGCATGCTGGAGCTTAGTTTAGAGTCCTTATCACCAGGGCTGTCCCAGATGAGAAAGGTGTGGACCAAGCAATGTCTTTGCACTGCCGTGCTCCACTCTACATGCCTTTTCCAGCACCAGTGTCCCTGGAGCTGCAGCCTTTATGGCAGTCTGAACCCGAACACTAACCATAACCCTAACCCTAAGCTAAATGGCACCTTGGAGATGAGTTGACAGTTCCAAGCACCATGGATGGTCCAGATGAAAAAGCTGTTGAAAGATTAATAGTGGTACATAGGAATGCTCCCCTTACATTGTTTTTAGCAGTCCCAGTATCCCTGGAGATGTAGGCGTTATAGATATCTGAACAGTAATCATTGCCCTAACCTACATGGCATATGGGAGTTCAGTTTACAGTCCTTATCTCCAGGGCTGTCCCAGATGAGAATGGTGTGGACCAAGCAATGTCTTTGCACTGCCGTGCTCCACTCCACATGACTTTTTCAGCACCAGTGTCCCTGCAGCTCTGGCCTTTATGACAGTCTCAACCCGAACGCTAAACCTAACCCTAACCCTAATCTAAATGGCACCTTGGAGCTGAGATTACAGTCCCAGGCGCCATGGCTGGTCCAGCTGAAAAAAGTGTTGAAAGATTAATAGTGGTACACGGGAATGCTCTTCTTATAAAGTTTTTAGCAGTCCCAGTGTCCCCGCAAATGTAGGCATTACAGATCTACGAACAGTAACCCTCACCCTAGTCTAAATGGCATTTGGCGGCTTTGTTTAGAGTCCTAATCAGCATGGCTGTCCCAGATGAGAAAGGTGTGGACCAAGCAATGTCTTTGCAGTGCCGTGCTCCACTCGACATGCCTTTTTCAGCCCAAGTGTCCCTGGACCTGTAGCCCTTATGACAGTCTGAACCCGAACCCTAACCCTAACCCTAACCCTAACCCTAATTTAAATGGCACCTTGGAGCTGAGTTTCCAGTCCCAAGCACCGTGGATGGTCCAGATGAAAAAGGTGTTGAAAGCCTAATGGCGATACACTGGAATGCTCTCCTTAGATTGTTTTTAGCAGTCCCAGTGTCCCTGCAGATGTAGGCATTTTAGATCTCAGAACAGTAACCCGTTAAGTAGAACCCATTAAGCATTCTACATGGCATGCTGGAGCGTAGTTTAGAGTCCTTATCACCAGGGTTGTCCCAGATGAGAAAGGTGTGGACCAAGCAATGTCTTTGCACTGCCGTGCTCCACTCGACATGCCTTTTCCAGCACCAGTGTCCCTGGAGCTGCAGCCTTTATGGCAGTCTGAACCCGAACCCTAACCCTAACCCTAACCCTAAGCTAAATGGCACCTTGGAGATGAGTTGACAGTTCCAAGCACCATGGATGGTCCAGATGAAAAAACTGTTGAAAGATTAATAGTGGTACACTGGAATGCTCCCCTTACATTGTTTTTAGCAGTCCCAGTACCCCTGGAGATGTAGGCGTTATAGATAGCTGAACAGTGACCATTACCCTAATCTACATGGCATATGGGAGTTCAGTTTACAGTCCTTATCTCCAGGGCTGTTCCAGATGAGAAAAGTGTGGACCAAGCAATGTCTTTGCACTGCTGTGCTCCACTCCACATGACTTTTTCAGTACCAGTGTCCCTGCAGCTCTGGCCTTTATGACAGTCTCAACCCGAACCCTAAACCTAACCCTAACCCTAATCTAAATGGAACCTTGGAGCTGAGATTACTGTCCCAGGCGCCATGGCTGGTCCAGGTGAAAAAAGTGTTGAAATATTAACAGTGGTACACAGGAATGCTCTTCTTATAAAGTTTTTAGCAGTCCCAGTGTCCCCGGAAATGTAGGCATTACAGATCTACGAACAGTAACCCTCACCCTAGTCTAAATGGCATTTGGCGGCTTAGTTTAGAGTCCTAATCAGCATGGCTGTCCCAGATGAGAAAGGTGTGGACCAAGCAATGTCTTTGCAGTGCCGTGCTCCACTCGACATGCCTTTTTCAGCCCAAGTGTCCCTGGACCTGTAGCCCATATGACAGTCTCAACCCGAACCCTAACCCTAACACTAACCCTAATTTAAATGGCACCTTGGAGCTGAGTTTCCAGTCCCAAGCACCGTGGATGGTCCAGATGAAAAAGGTGTTGAAAGGCTAATGGCGATATACTGGAATGCTCTCCTTAGATTGTTTTTAGCAGTCCCAGTGTCCCTGCAGATGTAGCATTTTAGATCTCAGAACAGTAACCCGTTAAGTATAACCCATTAAGCATTCTACATGGCATGCTAGAGCTTAGTTTAGAGTCCTTATCACCAGGGCTGTCCCAGATGAGAAAGGTGTGGACCAAGCAATGTCTTTGCACTGCCGTGCTCCACTCGACATGCCTTTTCCAGCACCAGTGTCCCTGGAGCTGCAGCCTTTATGGCAGTCTGAACCTGAACACTAACCATAACCCTAACCCTAAAGTAAATGGCACGTTGGAGATGAGTTGACAGTTCCAAGCACCATGGATGGTCCAGATGAAAAAACTGTTGAAAGATTAATAGTGGTACACTGGAATGCTCCCCTTACATTGTTTTTAGCAGTCCCAGTATCCCTGGAGATGTAGGCGTTATAGATATCTGAACAGTGACCATTACCCTTATCTACATGGCATATGGGAGTTCAGTTTACAGTCCTTATCTCCAGGGCTGTCCCAGATGAGAAAGGTGTGGACCAAGCAATGTCTTTGCACTGCCGTGCTCCACTCCACATGACTTTTTCAGCACCAGTGTCCCTGCAGCTCTACCCTTTATGACAGTCTGAACCCGAACCCTAAACCTAACCCTAACCCTAATCTAAATGGCACCTTGGAGCTGAGATTACTGTCCCAGGCGCCATGGCTGGTCCAGGTGAAAAAAGTGTTGAAAGATTAATAGTGGTACACGGGAATGCTCTTCTTACAAAATTTTCAGCAGTCCCAGTGTCCCCGGAAATGTAGGCATTACAGATCTACGAACAGTAACCCTCACCCTAGTCTAAACGGCATTTGGGGGCTCAGTTTAGTGTCCTAATCACCATGGCCGTCCCAGATGAGAAAGGTGTGGACCAATCAATGTCTTTGCAGTGCCGTGCTCCACTCGACATGCCTTTTTCAGCCCAAGTGTCCCTGGACCTGTAGCACTTATGACAGTCTGAACCCGAACCCTAACCCTAACCCTAACCCTAATTTAAATGGCACCTTGGAGCTGAGTTTCCAGTCCCAAGCACCGTGGATGGTCCAGATGAAAAAGGTGTTGAAAGGCTAATGGCGATACACTGGAATGCTCTCCTTAGATTGTTTTTAGCAGTCCCAGTGTCCCTGCAGATGTAGGCATTTTAGATCTCAGAACAGTAACCCGTTAAGTATAACCCATTAAGCATTCTACATGGCATGCTGGAGCGTAGTTTAGAGTCCTTATCACCAGGGCTGTCCCAGATGAGAAAGGTGTGGACCAAGCAATGTCTTTGCACTGCCGTGCTCCACTCGACATGCCTTTTCCAGCACCAGTGTCCCTGGAGCTGCAGCCTTTATGGCAGTCTGAACCCGAACACTAACCATAACCCTAACCCTAATGTAAATGGCACCTTGGAGATGAGTTGACAGTTCCAAGCACCATGGATGGTCCAGATGAAAAAACTGTTGAAAGATTAATAGTGGTACACTGGAATGCTCCCCTTACATTGTTTTTAGCAGTCCCAGTACCCCTGGAGATGTACGCGTTATAGATAGCTGAACAGTGACCATTACCCTAATCTACATGGCATATGGGAGTTCAGTTTACAGTCCTTATCTCCAGGGCTGTCCCAGATGAGAAAAGTGTGGACCAAGCAATGTCTTTGCACTGCCGTGCTCCACTCCACATGACTTTTTCAGCACCAGTGTCCCTGCAGCTCTGGCCTTTATGACAGTCTCAACCCGAACCCTAAACCTAACCCTAACCCTAATCTAAATGGCACCTTGGAGCTGAGATTACTGTCCCAGGCGCCATGGCTGGTCCAGGTGAAAAAAGTGTTGAAAGATTAATAGTGGTATACGGGAATGCTCTTCTTATAAAGTTTTCAGCAGTCCCAGTGTCCCCGCAAATGTAGGCATTACAGATCTACGAACAGTAACCCTCACCCTAGTCTAAATGGCATTTGGCGGCTTAGTTTAGAGTCCTAATCAGCATGGCTGTCCCAGATGAGAAAGGTGTGGACCAAGCAATGTCTTTGCAGTGCCGTGCTCCACTCGACATGCCTTTTTCAGCCCAAGTGTCCCTGGACCTGTAGCCCTTAGGACAGTCTGAACCCGAACCCTAACCCTAACCCTAACCCTAACCCTAATTTAAGTGGCACCTTGGAGCTGACTTTCCAGTCCCAAGCACCGTGGATGGTCCAGATGAAAAAGGTGTTGAAAGGCTAATGGCGATACACTGGAATGCTCTCCTTAGATTGTTTTTAGCAGTCCCAGGGTCCCTGCAGATGTAGGCATTTTAGATCTCAGAACAGTAACCCGTTAAGTATAACCCATTAAGCATTCTACATGGCATGCTGGAGCTTAGTTTAGAGTCCTTATCACCAGGGCTGTCCCAGATGAGAAAGGTGTGGACCAAGCAATGTCTTTGCACTGCCGTGCTCCACTCAACATGCCTTTTCCAGCACCAGTGTCCCTGGAGCTGCAGCCTTTATGGCAGTCTGAACCCGAACACTAACCATAACCCTAACCCTAAGCTAAATGGCACCTTGGAGATGAGTTGACAGTTCCAAGCACCATGGATGGTCCAGATGAAAAAGCTGTTGAAAGATTAATAGTGGTACATAGGAATGCTCCCCTTACATTGTTTTTAGCAGTCCCAGTATCCCTGGAGATGTAGGCGTTATAGATATCTGAACAGTAATCATTGCCCTAACCTACATGGCATATGGGAGTTCAGTTTACAGTCCTTATCTCCAGGGCTGTCCCAGATGAGAATGGTGTGGACCAAGCAATGTCTTTGCACTGCTGTGCTCCACTCCACATGACTTTTTCAGCACCAGTGTCCCTGCAGCTCTAGCCTTTATGACAGTCTCAACCCGAACGCTAAACCTAACCCTAACCCTAATCTAAATGGCACCTTGGAGCTGAGATTACAGTCCCAGGCGCCATGGCTGGTCCAGGTGAAAAAAGTGTTGAAAGATTAATAGTGGTACACGGGAATGCTCTTCTTATAAAGTTTTTAGCAGTCCCAGTGTCCCCGCAAATGTTGGCATTACAGATCTACGAACAGTAACCCTCACGCTAGTCTAAATGGCATTTGGCGGCTTTGTTTAGAGTCCTAATCAGCATGGCTGTCCCAGATGAGAAAGGTGTGGACCAAGCAATGTCTTTGCAGTGCCGTGCTCCACTCGACATGCCTTTTTCAGCCCAAGTGTCCCTGGACCTGTAGCCCTTATGACAGTGTGAACCCGAACCCTAACCCTAACCCTAACCCTAACCCTAATTTAAATGGCACCTTGGAGCTGACTTTCCAGTCCCAAGCACCGTGGATGGTCCACATGGAAAAGGTGTTGAAAGGCTAATGGCGATACACTGGAATGCTCTCCTTAGGTTGTTTTTTGCAGTCCCAGGGTCCCTGCAGATGTAGGCATTTTAGATCTCAGAACAGTAACCCGTTAAGTATAATCCATTAAGCATTCGACATGGCATGCTGGAGCTTAGTTTAGAGTCCTTATCACCAGGGCTGTCCCGGATGAGAAAGGTGTGGACCAAGCAATGTCTTTGCACTGCCGTGCTCCACTCAACATGCCTTTTCCAGCACCAGTGTCCCTGGAGCTGCAGCCTTTATGGCAGTCTGAACCCGAACTCTAACCATAACCCTAACCCTAAGCTAAATGGCACCTTGGAGATGAGTTGGCAGTTCCAAGCACCATGGATGGTCCAGATGAAAAAACTGTTGAAAGATTAAGAGTGGTACATAGGAATGCTCCCCTTACATTGTTTTTAGCAGTTCCAGTATCCCTGGAGATGTAGGCGTTATAGATATCTGAACTGTGACCATTACCCTAATCTACATGGCATATGGGAGTTCAGTTTACAGTCCTTATCTCCAGGGCTGTCCCAGATGAGAAAAGTGTGGACCAAGCAATGTCTTTGCACTGCCGTGCTCCACTCCACATGACTTTTTCAGCACCAGTGTCCCTGCAGCTCTGGCCTTTATGACAGTCTCAACCCGAACCCTAAACCTAACCCTAACCCTAATCTAAATGGCACCTTGGAGCTGAGATTACTGTCCCAGGCGCCATGGCTGGTCCAGGTGAAAAAAGTGTTGAAAGATTAATAGTGGTATACGGGAATGCTCTTCTTATAAAGTTTTCAGCAGTCCCAGTGTCCCCGGAAATGTAGGCATTACAGATCTACGAACAGTAACCCTCACC
Organism: Lathamus discolor; assembly: GCF_037157495.1. Classification (NCBI taxonomy): domain Eukaryota; kingdom Metazoa; phylum Chordata; class Aves; order Psittaciformes; family Psittacidae; genus Lathamus; species Lathamus discolor. The sequence goes on along the minus strand of NC_088884.1, from coordinate 44,726,158 downwards.
CTAGTCTAAATGGCATTTGGCGGCTTAGTTTAGAGTCCTAATCAGCATGGCTGTCCCAGATGAGAAAGGTGTGGACCAAGCAATGTCTTTGCAGTGCCGTGCTCCACTCGACATGCCTTTTTCAGCCCAAGTGTCCCTGGACCTGTAGCCCTTAGGACAGTCTGAACCCGAACCCTAACCCTAACCCTAACCCTAATTTAAATGGCACCTTGGAGCTGAGTTTCCAGTCCCAAGCACCGTGGATGGTCCAGATGAAAAAGGTGTTGAAAGGCTAATGGCGATACACTGGAATGCTCTCCTTAGATTGTTTTTAGCAGTCCCAGTGTCCCTGCAGATGTAGGCATTTTAGATCTCAGAACAGTAACCCGTTAAGTATAACCCATTAAGCATTCTACATGGCATGCTGGAGCTTAGTTTAGAGTCCTTATCACCAGAGCTGTCCCAGATGAGAAAGGTGTGGACCAAGCAATGTCTTTGCACTGCCGTGCTCCACTCGACATGCCTTTTCCAGCACCAGTGTCCCTGGAGCTGCAGCCTTTATGGCAGTCTGAACCCGAACACTAACCCTAACCCTAACCCTAAGCTAAATGGCACCTTGGAGATGAGTTGACAGTTCCAAGCACCATGGATGGTCCAGATGAAAAAACTGTTGAAAGATTAATAGTGGTACACTGGAATGCTCCCCTTACATTGTTTTTAGCAGTCCCAGTACCCCTGGGGATGTAGGCGTTATAGATAGCTGAACAGTGACCATTACCCTAATCTACATGGCATATGGGAGTTCAGTTTACAGTCCTTATCTCCAGGGCGGTCCCAGATGAGAAAAGTGTGGACCAAGCAATGTCTTTGCACTGCCGTGCTCCACTCCACATGACTTTTTCAGTACCAGTGTCCCTGCAGCTCTGGCCTTTATGACAGTCTCAACCCGAACCCTAAACCTAACCCTAACCCTAATCTAAATGGCACCTTGGAGCTGAGATTACTGTCCCAGGCGCCATGGCTGGTCCAGGTGAAAAAAGTGTTGAAAGATTAATAGTGGTACACGGGAATGCTCTTCTTATAAAGTTTTTAGCAGTCCCAGTGTCCCCGGAAATGTAGGCATTACAGATCTACGAACAGTAACCCTCACCCTAGTCTAAATGGCATTTGGCGGCTTAGTTTAGAGTCCTAATCAGCATGGCTGTCCCAGATGAGAAAGGTGTGGACCAAGCAATGTCTTTGCAGTGCCGTGCTCCACTCGACATGCCTTTTTCAGCCCAAGTGTCCCTGGACCTTTAGCCCATATGACAGTCTCAACCCGAACCCTAACCCTAACCCTAACCCTAATTTAAATGGCACCTTGGAGCTGAGTTTCCAGTCCCAAGCACCGTGGATGGTCCAGATGAAAAAGGTGTTGAAAGGCTAATGGCGATACACTGGAATGCTCTCCTTAGATTGTTTTTAGCAGTCCCAGTGTCCCTGCAGATGTAGGCATTTTAGATCTCAGAACAGTAACCCGTTAAGTATAACCCATTAAGCATTCTACATGGCATGCTGGAGCTTAGTTTAGAGTCCTTATCACCAGAGCTGTCCCAGATGAGAAAGGTGTGGACCAAGCAATGTCTTTGCACTGCCGTGCTCCACTCGACATGCCTTTTCCAGCACCAGTGTCCCTGGAGCTGCAGCCTTTATGGCAGTCTGAACCCGAACCCTAACCCTAACCCTAACCCTAAGCTAAATGGCACCTTGGAGATGAGTTGACAGTTCCAAGCACCATGGATGGTCCAGATGAAAAAGCTGTTGAAAGATTAATAGTGGTACATAGGAATGCTCCCCTTACTTTGTTTTTAGCAGTCCCAGTATCCTTGGAGATGTAGGCGTTATAGATATCAGAACAGTGACCATTACCCTAATCTACATGGCATATGGGAGTTCAGTTTACAGTCCTTATCTCCAGGGCTGTCCCAGATGAGAAAGGTGTGGACCAAGCAATGTCTTTGCACTGCCGTGCTCCACTCCACATGACTTTTTCAGCACCAGTGTCCCTGTAGCTCTACCCTTTATGACAGTCTGAACCCGAACCCTATACCTAACCCTAACCCTAATCTAAATGGCACCTTGGAGCTGAGATTACTGTCCCAGGCGCCATGGCTGGTCCAGGTGAAAAAAGTGTTGAAAGATTAATAGTGGTATACGGGAATGCTCTTCTTATAAAGTTTTCAGCAGTCCCAGTGTCCCCGCAAATGTAGGCATTACAGATCTACGAACAGTAACCCTCACCCTAGTCTAAATGGCATTTGGCGGCTTAGTTTAGAGTCCTAATCAGCATGGCTGTCCCAGATGAGAAAGGTGTGGACCAAGCAATGTCTTTGCAGTGCCGTGCTCCACTCGACATGCCTTTTTCAGCCCAAGTGTCCCTGGACCTGTAGCCCTTAGGACAGTCTGAACCCGAACCCTAACCCTAACCCTAACCCTAACCCTAATTTAAGTGGCACCTTGGAGCTGACTTTCCAGTCCCAAGCACCGTGGATGGTCCAGATGAAAAAGGTGTTGAAAGGCTAATGGCGATACACTGGAATGCTCTCCTTAGATTGTTTTTAGCAGTCCCAGGGTCCCTGCAGATGTAGGCATTTTAGATCTCAGAACAGTAACCCGTTAAGTATAACCCATTAAGCATTCTACATGGCATGCTGGAGCTTAGTTTAGAGTCCTTATCACCAGGGCTGTCCCAGATGAGAAAGGTGTGGACCAAGCAATGTCTTTGCACTGCCGTGCTCCACTCTACATGCCTTTTCCAGCACCAGTGTCCCTGGAGCTGCAGCCTTTATGGCAGTCTGAACCCGAACACTAACCATAACCCTAACCCTAAGCTAAATGGCACCTTGGAGATGAGTTGACAGTTCCAAGCACCATGGATGGTCCAGATGAAAAAGCTGTTGAAAGATTAATAGTGGTACATAGGAATGCTCCCCTTACATTGTTTTTAGCAGTCCCAGTATCCCTGGAGATGTAGGCGTTATAGATATCTGAACAGTAATCATTGCCCTAACCTACATGGCATATGGGAGTTCAGTTTACAGTCCTTATCTCCAGGGCTGTCCCAGATGAGAATGGTGTGGACCAAGCAATGTCTTTGCACTGCCGTGCTCCACTCCACATGACTTTTTCAGCACCAGTGTCCCTGCAGCTCTGGCCTTTATGACAGTCTCAACCCGAACGCTAAACCTAACCCTAACCCTAATCTAAATGGCACCTTGGAGCTGAGATTACAGTCCCAGGCGCCATGGCTGGTCCAGCTGAAAAAAGTGTTGAAAGATTAATAGTGGTACACGGGAATGCTCTTCTTATAAAGTTTTTAGCAGTCCCAGTGTCCCCGCAAATGTAGGCATTACAGATCTACGAACAGTAACCCTCACCCTAGTCTAAATGGCATTTGGCGGCTTTGTTTAGAGTCCTAATCAGCATGGCTGTCCCAGATGAGAAAGGTGTGGACCAAGCAATGTCTTTGCAGTGCCGTGCTCCACTCGACATGCCTTTTTCAGCCCAAGTGTCCCTGGACCTGTAGCCCTTATGACAGTGTGAACCCGAACCCTAACCCTAACCCTAACCCTAACCCTAATTTAAATGGCACCTTGGAGCTGACTTTCCAGTCCCAAGCACCGTGGATGGTCCACATGGAAAAGGTGTTGAAAGGCTAATGGCGATACACTGGAATGCTCTCCTTAGGTTGTTTTTTGCAGTCCCAGGGTCCCTGCAGATGTAGGCATTTTAGATCTCAGAACAGTAACCCGTTAAGTATAACCCATTAAGCATTCTACATGGCATGCTGGAGCTTAGTTTAGAGTCCTTATCACCAGAGCTGTCCCAGATGAGAAAGGTGTGGACCAAGCAATGTCTTTGCACTGCCGTGCTCCACTCGACATGCCTTTTCCAGCACCAGTGTCCCTGGAGCTGCAGCCTTTATGGCAGTCTGAACCCGAACCCTAACCCTAACCCTAACCCTAAGCTAAATGGCACCTTGGAGATGAGTTGACAGTTCCAAGCACCATGGATGGTCCAGATGAAAAAACTGTTGAAAGATTAATAGTGGTGCACTGGAATGCTCCCCTTACATTGTTTTTAGCAGCCCCAGTACCCCTGGAGATGTAGGCGTTATAGATAGCTGAACAGTGACCATTACCCTAATCTACATGGCATATGGGAGTTCAGTTTACAGTCCTTATCTCCAGGGCTGTCCCAGATGAGAAAAGTGTGGACCAAGCAATGTCTTTGCACTGCCGTGCTCCACTCCACATGACTTTTTCAGCACCAGTGTCCCTGTAGCTCTACCCTTTATGACAGTCTGAACCCGAACCCTATACCTAACCCTAACCCTAATCTAAATGGCACCTTGGAGCTGAGATTACTGTCCCAGGCGCCATGGCTGGTCCAGGTGAAAAAAGTGTTGAAAGATTAATAGTGGTATACGGGAATGCTCTTCTTATAAAGTTTTCAGCAGTCCCAGTGTCCCCGCAAATGTAGGCATTACAGATCTACGAACAGTAACCCTCACCCTAGTCTAAATGGCATTTGGCGGCTTAGTTTAGAGTCCTAATCAGCATGGCTGTCCCAGATGAGAAAGGTGTGGACCAAGCAATGTCTTTGCAGTGCCGTGCTCCACTTGACATGCCTTTTTCAGCCCAAGTGTCCCTGGACCTGTAGCCCTTATGACAGTCTGAACCCGAACCCTAACCCTAACCCTAACCCTAACCCTAATTTAAATGGCACCTTGGAGCTGAGTTTCCAGTCCCAAGCACCGTGGATGGTCCAGATGAAAAAGGTGTTGAAAGGCTAATGGCGATACACTGGAATGCTCTCCTTAGATTGTTTTTAGCAGTCCCAGTGTCCCTGCAGATGTAGGCATTTTAGATCTCAGAACAGTAACCCGTTAAGTAGAACCCATTAAGCATTCTACATGGCATGCTGGAGCGTAGTTTAGAGTCCTTATCACCAGGGCTGTCCCAGATGAGAAAGGTGTGGACCAAGCAATGTCTTTGCACTGCCGTGCTCCACTCGACATGCCTTTTCCAGCACCAGTGTCCCTGGAGCTGCAGCCTTTATGGCAGTCTGAACCCGAACACTAACCATAACCCTAACCCTAATGTAAATGGCACCTTGGAGATGAGTTGACAGTTCCAAGCACCATGGATGGTCCAGATGAAAAAACTGTTGAAAGATTAATAGTGGTACACTGGAATGCTCCCCTTACATTGTTTTTAGCAGTCCCAGTACCCCTGGAGATGTACGCGTTATAGATAGCTGAACAGTGACCATTACCCTAATCTACATGGCATATGGGAGTTCAGTTTACAGTCCTTATCTCCAGGGCTGTCCCAGATGAGAAAAGTGTGGACCAAGCAATGTCTTTGCACTGCCGTGCTCCACTCCACATGACTTTTTCAGCACCAGTGTCCCTGCAGCTCTGGCCTTTATGACAGTCTGAACCCGAACCCTAAACCTAACCCTAACCCTAATCTAAATGGCACCTTGGAGCTGAGATTACTGTCCCAGGCGCCATGGCTGGTCCAGGTGAAAAAAGTGTTGAAAGATTAATAGTGGTATACGGGAATGCTCTTCTTATAAAGTTTTCAGCAGTCCCAGTGTCCCCGCAAATGTAGGCATTACAGATCTACGAACAGTAACCCTCACCCTAGTCTAAATGGCATTTGGCGGCTTAGTTTAGAGTCCTAATCAGCATGGCTGTCCCAGATGAGAAAGGTGTGGACCAAGCAATGTCTTTGCAGTGCCGTGCTCCACTCGACATGCCTTTTTCAGCCCAAGTGTCCCTGGACCTGTAGCCCTTAGGACAGTCTGAACCCGAACCCTAACCCTAACCCTAACCCTAATTTAAATGGCACCTTGGAGCTGAGTTTCCAGTCCCAAGCACCGTGGATGGTCCAGATGAAAAAGGTGTTGAAAGGCTAATGGCGATACACTGGAATGCTCTCCTTAGATTGTTTTTAGCAGTCCCAGTGTCCCTGCAGATGTAGGCATTTTAGATCTCAGAACAGTAACCCGTTAAGTATAACCCATTAAGCATTCTACATGGCATGCTGGAGCTTAGTTTAGAGTCCTTATCACCAGAGCTGTCCCAGATGAGAAAAGTGTGGACCAAGCAATGTCTTTGCACTGCCGTGCTCCACTCCACATGACTTTTTCAGCACCAGTGTCCCTGTAGCTCTACCCTTTATGACAGTCTGAACCCGAACCCTATACCTAACCCTAACCCTAATCTAAATGGCACCTTGGAGCTGAGATTACTGTCAAAGGCGCCATGGCTGGTCCAGGTGAAAAAAGTGTTGAAAGATTAATAGTGGTACACGGGAATGCTCTTCTTATAAAGTTTTCAGCAGTCCCAGTGTCCCCGGAAATGTAGGCATTGCAGATCTACGAACAGTAACCCTCACCCTAGTCTAAATGGCATTTGGCGGCTTAGTTTAGAGTCCTAATCAGCATGGCTGTCCCAGATGAGAAAGGTGTGGACCAAGCAATGTCTTTGCAGTGCCGTGCTCCACTCGACATGCCTTTTTCAGCCCAAGTGTCCCTGGACCTGTAGCCCTTATGACAGTCTGAACCCGAACCCTAACCCTAACCCTAACCCTAACCCTAATTTAAATGGCACCTTGGAGCTGACTTTCCAGTCCCAAGCACCGTGGATGGTCCAGATGAAAAAGGTGTTGAAAGGCTAATGGCGATACACTGGAATGCTCTCCTTAGATTGTTTTTAGCAGTCCCAGGGTCCCTGCAGATGTAGGCATTTTAGATCTCAGAACAGTAACCCGTTAAGTATAACCCATTAAGCATTCTACATGGCATGCTGGAGCTTAGTTTAGAGTCCTTATCACCAGGGCTGTCCCAGATGAGAAAGGTGTGGACCAAGCAATGTCTTTGCACTGCCGTGCTCCACTCGACATGCCTTTTCCAGCACCAGTGTCCCTGGAGCTGCAGCCTTTATGGCAGTCTGAACCCGAACCCTAACCCTAACCCTAACCCTAAGCTAAATGGCACCTTGGAGATGAGTTGACAGTTCCAAGCACCATGGATGGTCCAGATGAAAAAACTGTCGAAAGATTAATAGTGGTACACTGGAATGCTCCCCTTACATTGTTTTTAGCAGTCCCAGTGTCCCTGGAGATGTAGGCGTTATAGATAGCTGAACAGTGACCATTACCCTAATCTACATGGCATATGGGAGTTCAGTTTACAGTCCTTATCTCCAGGGCTGTTCTAGATGAGAAAAGTGTGGACCAAGCAATGTCTTTGCACTGCTGTGCTCCACTCCACATGACTTTTTCAGTACCAGTGTCCCTGCAGCTCTGGCCTTTATGACAGTCTCAACCCGAACCCTAAACCTAACCCTAACCCTAATCTAAATGGAACCTTGGAGCTGAGATTACTGTCCCAGGCGCCATGGCTGGTCCAGGTGAAAAAAGTGTTGAAATATTAACAGTGGTACACAGGAATGCTCTTCTTATAAAGTTTTTAGCAGTCCCAGTGTCCCCGGAAATGTAGGCATTACAGATCTACGAACAGTAACCCTCACCCTAGTCTAAATGGCATTTGGCGGCTTAGTTTAGAGTCCTAATCAGCATGGCTGTCCCAGATGAGACAGGTGTGGACCAAGCAATGTCTTTGCAGTGCCGTGCTCCACTCGACATGCCTTTTTCAGCCCAAGTGTCCCTGGACCTGTAGCCCATATGACAGTCTCAACCCGAACCCTAACCCTAACCCTAACCCTAATTTAAATGGCACCTTGGAGCTGAGTTTCCAGTCCCAAGCACCGTGGATGGTCCAGATGAAAAAGGTGTTGAAAGGCTAATGGCGATATACTGGAATGCTCTCCTTAGATTGTTTTTAGCAGTCCCAGTGTCCCTGCAGATGAAGCATTTTAGATCTCAGAACAGTAACCCGTTAAGTATAACCCATTAAGCATTCTACATGGCATGCTGTAGCGTAGTTTAGAGTCCTTATCACCAGGGCTGTCCCAGATGAGAAAGGTGTGGACCAAGCAATGTCTTTGCACTGCCGTGCTCCACTCGACATGCCTTTTCCAGCACCAGTGTCCCTGGAGCTGCAGCCTTTATGGCAGTCTGAACCCGAACACTAACCATAACCCTAACCCTAATGTAAATGGCACCTTGGAGATGAGTTGACAGTTCCAAGCACCATGGATGGTCCAGATGAAAAAACTGTTGAAAGATTAATAGTGGTACACTGGAATGCTCCCCTTACATTGTTTTTAGCAGTCCCAGTACCCCTGGAGATGTACGCGTTATAGATAGCTGAACAGTGACCATTACCCTAATCTACATGGCATATGGGAGTTCAGTTTACAGTCCTTATCTCCAGGGCTGTCCCAGATGAGAAAAGTGTGGACCAAGCAATGTCTTTGCACTGCCGTGCTCCACTCCACATGACTTTTTCAGCACCAGTGTCCCTGCAGCTCTGGCCTTTATGACAGTCTGAACCCGAACCCTAAACCTAACCCTAACCCTAATCTAAATGGCACCTTGGAGCTGAGATTACTGTCCCAGGCGCCATGGCTGGTCCAGGTGAAAAAAGTGTTGAAAGATTAATAGTGGTATACGGGAATGCTCTTCTTATAAAGTTTTCAGCAGTCCCAGTGTCCCCGCAAATGTAGGCATTACAGATCTACGAACAGTAACCCTCACCCTAGTCTAAATGGCATTTGGCGGCTTAGTTTAGAGTCCTAATCAGCATGGCTGTCCCAGATGAGAAAGGTGTGGACCAAGCAATGTCTTTGCAGTGCCGTGCTCCACTCGACATGCCTTTTTCAGCCCAAGTGTCCCTGGACCTGTAGCCCTTAGGACAGTCTGAACCCGAACCCTAACCCTAACCCTAACCCTAATTTAAATGGCACCTTGGAGCTGAGTTTCCAGTCCCAAGCACCGTGGATGGTCCAGATGAAAAAGGTGTTGAAAGGCTAATGGCGATACACTGGAATGCTCTCCTTAGATTGTTTTTAGCAGTCCCAGTGTCCCTGCAGATGTAGGCATTTTAGATCTCAGAACAGTAACCCGTTAAGTATAACCCATTAAGCATTCTACATGGCATGCTGGAGCTTAGTTTAGAGTCCTTATCACCAGAGCTGTCCCAGATGAGAAAAGTGTGGACCAAGCAATGTCTTTGCACTGCCGTGCTCCACTCCACATGACTTTTTCAGCACCAGTGTCCCTGTAGCTCTACCCTTTATGACAGTCTGAACCCGAACCCTATACCTAACCCTAACCCTAATCTAAATGGCACCTTGGAGCTGAGATTACTGTCAAAGGCGCCATGGCTGGTCCAGGTGAAAAAAGTGTTGAAAGATTAATAGTGGTACACGGGAATGCTCTTCTTATAAAGTTTTCAGCAGTCCCAGTGTCCCCGGAAATGTAGGCATTGCAGATCTACGAACAGTAACCCTCACCCTAGTCTAAATGGCATTTGGCGGCTTAGTTTAGAGTCCTAATCAGCATGGCTGTCCCAGATGAGAAAGGTGTGGACCAAGCAATGTCTTTGCAGTGCCGTGCTCCACTCGACATGCCTTTTTCAGCCCAAGTGTCCCTGGACCTGTAGCCCTTATGACAGTCTGAACCCGAACCCTAACCCTAACCCTAACCCTAACCCTAATTTAAATGGCACCTTGGAGCTGACTTTCCAGTCCCAAGCACCGTGGATGGTCCAGATGAAAAAGGTGTTGAAAGGCTAATGGCGATACACTGGAATGCTCTCCTTAGATTGTTTTTAGCAGTCCCAGGGTCCCTGCAGATGTAGGCATTTTAGATCTCAGAACAGTAACCCGTTAAGTATAACCCATTAAGCATTCTACATGGCATGCTGGAGCTTAGTTTAGAGTCCTTATCACCAGGGCTGTCCCAGATGAGAAAGGTGTGGACCAAGCAATGTCTTTGCACTGCCGTGCTCCACTCGACATGCCTTTTCCAGCACCAGTGTCCCTGGAGCTGCAGCCTTTATGGCAGTCTGAACCCGAACCCTAACCCTAACCCTAACCCTAAGCTAAATGGCACCTTGGAGATGAGTTGACAGTTCCAAGCACCATGGATGGTCCAGATGAAAAAACTGTCGAAAGATTAATAGTGGTACACTGGAATGCTCCCCTTACATTGTTTTTAGCAGTCCCAGTGTCCCTGGAGATGTAGGCGTTATAGATAGCTGAACAGTGACCATTACCCTAATCTACATGGCATATGGGAGTTCAGTTTACAGTCCTTATCTCCAGGGCTGTTCTAGATGAGAAAAGTGTGGACCAAGCAATGTCTTTGCACTGCTGTGCTCCACTCCACATGACTTTTTCAGTACCAGTGTCCCTGCAGCTCTGGCCTTTATGACAGTCTCAACCCGAACCCTAAACCTAACCCTAACCCTAATCTAAATGGAACCTTGGAGCTGAGATTACTGTCCCAGGCGCCATGGCTGGTCCAGGTGAAAAAAGTGTTGAAATATTAACAGTGGTACACAGGAATGCTCTTCTTATAAAGTTTTTAGCAGTCCCAGTGTCCCCGGAAATGTAGGCATTACAGATCTACGAACAGTAACCCTCACCCTAGTCTAAATGGCATTTGGCGGCTTAGTTTAGAGTCCTAATCAGCATGGCTGTCCCAGATGAGACAGGTGTGGACCAAGCAATGTCTTTGCAGTGCCGTGCTCCACTCGACATGCCTTTTTCAGCCCAAGTGTCCCTGGACCTGTAGCCCATATGACAGTCTCAACCCGAACCCTAACCCTAACCCTAACCCTAATTTAAATGGCACCTTGGAGCTGAGTTTCCAGTCCCAAGCACCGTGGATGGTCCAGATGAAAAAGGTGTTGAAAGGCTAATGGCGATATACTGGAATGCTCTCCTTAGATTGTTTTTAGCAGTCCCAGTGTCCCTGCAGATGAAGCATTTTAGATCTCAGAACAGTAACCCGTTAAGTATAACCCATTAAGCATTCTACATGGCATGCTGTAGCGTAGTTTAGAGTCCTTATCACCAGGGCTGTCCCAGATGAGAAAGGTGTGGACCAAGCAATGTGTTTGCACTGCCGTGCTCCACTCGACATGCCTTTTCCAGCACCAGTGTCCCTGGAGCTGCAGCCTTTATGGCAGTCTGAACCTGAACACTAACCATAACCCTAACCCTAAAGTAAATGGCACGTTGGAGATGAGTTGACAGTTCCAAGCACCATGGATGGTCCAGATGAAAAAACTGTTGAAAGATTAATAGTGGTACACTGGAATGCTCCCCTTACATTGTTTTTAGCAGTCCCAGTATCCCTGGAGATGTAGGCGTTATAGATATCTGAACAGTGACCATTACCCTTATCTACATTGCATATGGGAGTTCAGTTTACAGTCCTTATCTCCAGGGCTGTCCCAGATGAGAAAGGTGTGGACCAAGCAATGTCTTTGCACTGCCGTGCTCCACTCCACATGACTTTTTCAGCACCAGTGTCCCTGCAGCTCTACCCTTTATGACAGTCTGAACCCGAACCCTAAACCTAACCCTAACCCTAATCTAAATGGCACCTTGGAGCTGAGATTACTGTCCCAGGCGCCATGGCTGGTCCAGGTGAAAAAAGTGTTGAAAGATTAATAGTGGTACACGGGAATGCTCTTCTTACAAAATTTTCAGCAGTCCCAGTGTCCCCGGAAATGTAGGCATTACAGATCTACGAACAGTAACCCTCACCCTAGTCTAAATGGCATTTGGCGGCTTAGTTTAGAGTCCTAATCAGCATGGCTGTCCCAGATGAGACAGGTGTGGACCAAGCAATGTCTTTGCAGTGCCGTGCTCCACTCGACATGCCTTTTTCAGCCCAAGTGTCCCTGGACCTGTAGCCCATATGACAGTCTCAACCCGAACCCTAACCCTAACCCTAACCCTAATTTAAATGGCACCTTGGAGCTGAGTTTCCAGTCCCAAGCACCGTGGATGGTCCAGATGAAAAAGGTGTTGAAAGGCTAATGGCGATATACTGGAATGCTCTCCTTAGATTGTTTTTAGCAGTCCCAGTGTCCCTGCAGATGAAGCATTTTAGATCTCAGAACAGTAACCCGTTAAGTATAACCCATTAAGCATTCTACATGGCATGCTGTAGCGTAGTTTAGAGTCCTTATCACCAGGGCTGTCCCAGATGAGAAAGGTGTGGACCAAGCAATGTGTTTGCACTGCCGTGCTCCACTCGACATGCCTTTTCCAGCACCAGTGTCCCTGGAGCTGCAGCCTTTATGGCAGTCTGAACCTGAACACTAACCATAACCCTAACCCTAAAGTAAATGGCACGTTGGAGATGAGTTGACAGTTCCAAGCACCATGGATGGTCCAGATGAAAAAACTGTTGAAAGATTAATAGTGGTACACTGGAATGCTCCCCTTACATTGTTTTTAGCAGTCCCAGTATCCCTGGAGATGTAGGCGTTATAGATATCTGAACAGTGACCATTACCCTTATCTACATTGCATATGGGAGTTCAGTTTACAGTCCTTATCTCCAGGGCTGTCCCAGATGAGAAAGGTGTGGACCAAGCAATGTCTTTGCACTGCCGTGCTCCACTCCACATGACTTTTTCAGCACCAGTGTCCCTGCAGCTCTACCCTTTATGACAGTCTGAACCCGAACCCTAAACCTAACCCTAACCCTAATCTAAATGGCACCTTGGAGCTGAGATTACTGTCCCAGGCGCCATGGCTGGTCCAGGTGAAAAAAGTGTTGAAAGATTAATAGTGGTACACGGGAATGCTCTTCTTACAAAATTTTCAGCAGTCCCAGTGTCCCCGGAAATGTAGGCATTACAGATCTACGAACAGTAACCCTCACCCTAGTCTAAACGGCATTTGGGGGCTTAGTTTAGTGTCCTAATCACCATGGCCGTCCCAGATGAGAAAGGTGTGGACCAAGCAATGTCTTTGCAGTGCCGTGCTCCACTCGACATGCCTTTTTCAGCCCAAGTGTCCCTGGACCTGTAGCCCTTAGGACAGTCTGAACCCGAACCCTAACCCTAACCCTAACCCTAATTTAAATGGCACCTTGGAGCTGAGTTTCCAGTCCCAAGCACCGTGGATGGTTTAGATGAAAAAGGTGTTGAAAGCCTAATGGCGATACACTGGAATGCTCTCCTTAGATTGTTTTTAGCAGTCCCAGTGTCCCTGCAGATGTAGGCATTTTAGATCTCAGAACAGTAACCCGTTAAGTATAACCCATTAAGCATTCTACATGGCATGCTGGAGCGTAGTTTAGAGTCCTTATCACCAGGGCTGTCCCAGATGAGAAAGGTGTGGACCAAGCAATGTCTTTGCACTGCCGTGCTCCACTCGACATGCCTTTTCCAGCACCAGTGTCCCTGGAGCTGCAGCCTTTATGGCAGTCTGAACCCGAACACTAACCATAACCCTAACCCTAATGTAAATGGCACCTTGGAGATGAGTTGACAGTTCCAAGCACCATGGATGGTCCAGATGAAAAAACTGTTGAAAGATTAATAGTGGTACACTGGAATGCTCCCCTTACATTGTTTTTAGCAGTCCCAGAACCCCTGGATATGTAGGCGTTATAGATAGCTGAACAGTGACCATTACCCTAATCTACATGGCATATGGGAGTTCAGTTTACAGTCCTTATCTCCAGGGCTGTCCCAGATGAGAAAAGTGTGGACCAAGCAATGTCTTTGCACTGCCGTGCTCCACTCCACATGACTTTTTCAGCACCAGTGTCCCTGCAGCTCTGGCCTTTATGACAGTCTCAACCCGAACCCTAAACCTAACCCTAACCCTAATCTAAATGGCACCTTGGAGCTGAGATTACTGTCCCAGGCGCCATGGCTGGTCCAGGTGAAAAAAGTGTTGAAAGATTAATAGTGGTATACGGGAATGCTCTTCTTATAAAGTTTTCAGCAGTCCCAGTGTCCCCGCAAATGTAGGCATTACAGATCTACGAACAGTAACCCTCACCCTAGTCTAAATGGCATTTGGCGGCTTAGTTTAGAGTCCTAATCAGCATGGCTGTCCCAGATGAGAAAGGTGTGGACCAAGCAATGTCTTTGCAGTGCCGTGCTCCACTCGACATGCCTTTTTCAGCCCAAGTGTCCCTGGACCTGTAGCCCTTATGACAGTCTGAACCCGAACCCTAACCCTAACCCTAACCCTAATTGAAATGGCACCTTGGAGCTGAGTTTCCAGTCCCAAGCACCGTGGATGGTCCAGATGAAAAAGGTGTTGAAAGGCTAATGGCGATACACTGGAATGCTCTCCTTAGATTGTTTTTAGCAGTCCCAGTGTCCCTGCAGATGTAGGCATTTTAGATCTCAGAACAGTAACCCGTTAAGTATAACCCATTAAGCATTCTACATGGCATGCTGGAGCTTAGTTTAGAGTCCTTATCACCAGAGCTGTCCCAGATGAGAAAGGTGTGGACCAAGCAATGTCTTTGCACTGCCGTGCTCCACTCGACATGCCTTTTCCAGCACCAGTGTCCCTGGAGCTGCAGCCTTTATGGCAGTCTGAACCCGAACACTAACCATAACCCTAACCCTAATGAAAATGGCACCTTGGAGATGAGTTGACAGTTCCAAGCACCATGGATAATCCAGATGAAAAAAACTGTTGAAAGATTAATAGTGGTACACTGGAATGCTCCCCTTACATTGTTTTTAGCAGTCCCAGTACCCCTGGAGATGTACGCGTTATAGATAGCTGAACAGTGACCATTACCCTAATCTACATGGCATATGGGAGTTCAGTTTACAGTCCTTATCTCCAGGGCTGTCCCAGATGAGAAAAGTGTGGACCAAGCAATGTCTTTGCACTGCCGTGCTCCACTCCACATGACTTTTTCAGCACCAGTGTCCCTGTAGCTCTACCCTTTATGACAGTCTGAACCCGAACCCTATACCTAACCCTAACCCTAATCTAAATGGCACCTTGGAGCTGAGATTACTGTCCCAGGCGCCATGGCTGGTCCAGGTGAAAAAAGTGTTGAAAGATTAATAGTGGTACACGGGAATGCTCTTCTTATAAAGTTTTCAGCAGTCCCAGTGTCCCCGGAAATGTAGGCATTACAGATCTACGAACAGTAACCCTCACCCTAGTCTAAATGGCATTTGGCGGCTTAGTTTAGAGTCCTAATCAGCATGGCTGTCCCAGATGAGAAAGGTGTGGACCAAGCAATGTCTTTGCAGTGCCGTGCTCCACTCGACATGCCTTTTTCAGCCCAAGTGTCCCTGGACCTGTAGCCCTTATGACAGTCTGAACCCGAACCCTAACCCTAACCCTAATCCTAACCCTAATTTAAATGGCACCTTGGAGCTGAGTTTCCAGTCCCAAGCACCGTGGATGGTCCAGATGAAAAAGGTGTTGAAAGGCTAATGGCGATACACTGGAATGCTCTCCTTAGATTGTTTTAGCAGTCCCAGGGTCCCTGCAGATGTAGGCATTTTAGATCTCAGAACAGTAACCCGTTAAGTAGAACCCATTAAGCATTCTACATGGCATGCTGGAGCGTAGTTTAGAGTCCTTATCACCAGGGCTGTCCCAGATGAGAAAGGTGTGGACCAAGCAATGTCTTTGCACTGCCGTGCTCCACTCGACATGCCTTTTCCAGCACCAGTGTCCCTGGAGCTGCAGCCTTTATGGCAGTCTGAACCCGAACACTAACCCTAACCCTAACCCTAAGCTAAATGGCACCTTGGAGATGAGTTGACAGTTCCAAGCACCATGGATGGTCCAGATGAAAAAACTGTTGAAAGATTAATAGTGGTACACTGGAATGCTCCCCTTACATTGTTTTTAGCAGTCCCAGTACCCCTGGAGATGTAGGCGTTATAGATAGCTGAACAGTGACCATTACCCTAATCTACATGGCATATGGGAGTTCAGTTTACAGTCCTTATCTCCAGGGCTGTCCCAGATGAGAAAAGTGTGGACCAAGCAATGTCTTTGCACTGCTGTGCTCCACTCCACTTGACTTTTTCAGTACCAGTGTCCCTGCAGCTCTGGCCTTTATGACAGTCTGAACCCGAACCATAAACCTAACCCTAACCCTAATCTAAATGGCACCTTGGAGCTGAGATTACTGTCCCAGGCGCCATGGCTGGTCCAGCTGAAAAAAGTGTTGAAATATTAACAGTGGTACACGGGAATGCTCTTCTTATAAAGTTTTTAGCAGTCCCAGTGTCCCCGGAAATGTAGGCATTACAGATCTACGAACAGTAACCCTCACCCTAGTCTAAATGGCATTTGGCGGCTTAGTTTATAGTCCTAATCAGCATGGCTGTCCCAGATGAGAAAGGTGTGGACCAAGCAATGTCTTTGCAGTGCCGTGCTCCACTCGACATGCCTTTTTCAGCCCAAGTGTCCCTGGACCTGTAGCCCATATGACAGTCTCAACCCGAACCCTAACCCTAACCCTAACCCTAATTTAAATGGCACCTTGGAGCTGAGTTTCCAGTCCCAAGCACCGTGGATGGTCCAGATGAAAAAGGTGTTGAAAGGCTAATGGCGATACACTGGAATGCTCTCCTTAGATTGTTTTTAGCAGTCCCAGTGTCCCTGCAGATGTAGCATTTTAGATCTCAGAACAGTAACCCGTTAAGTATAACCCATTAAGCATTCTACATGGCATGCTGTAGCGTAGTTTAGAGTCCTTATCACCAGGGCTGTCCCAGATGAGAAAGGTGTGGACCAAGCAATGTCTTTGCACTGCCGTGCTCCACTCGACATGCCTTTTCCAGCACCAGTGTCCCTGGAGCTGCAGCCTTTATGGCAGTCTGAACCTGAACACTAACCATAACCCTAACCCTAAAGTAAATGGCACGTTGGAGATGAGTTGACAGTTCCAAGCACCATGGATGGTCCAGATGAAAAAACTGTTGAAAGATTAATAGTGGTACACTGGAATGCTCCCCTTACATTGTTTTTAGCAGTCCCAGTATCCCTGGAGATGTAGGCGTTATAGATAGCTGAACAGTGACCATTACCCTAATCTACATGGCATATGGGAGTTCAGTTTACAGTCCTTATCTCCAGGGCTGTCCCAGATGAGAAAGGTGTGGACCAAGCAATGTCTTTGCACTGCCGTGCTCCACTCGACATGCCTTTTTCAGCACCAGTGTCCCTGCAGCTCTACCCTTTATGACAGTCTGAACCCGAACCCTAAACCTAACCCTAACCCTAATCTAAATGGCACCTTGGAGCTGAGATTACTGTCCCAGGCGCCATGGCTGGTCCAGGTGAAAAAAGTGTTGAAAGATTAATAGTGGTACACGGGAATGCTCTTCTTACAAAGTTTTCAGCAGTCCCAGTGTCCCCGGAAATGTAGGCATTACAGATCTACGAACAGTAACCCTCACCCTAGTCTAAACGGCATTTGGGGGCTTAGTTTAGTGTCCTAATCAGCATGGCCGTCCCAGATGAGAAAGGTGTGGACCAAGCAATGTCTTTGCAGTGCCGTGCTCCACTCGACATGCCTTTTTCAGCCCAAGTGTCCCTGGACCTGTAGCCCTTATGACAGTCTGAACCCGAACCCTAACCCTAACCCTAACCCTAATTTAAATGGCACCTTGGAGCTGAGTTTCCAGTCCCAAGCACCGTGGATGGTCCAGATGAAAAAGGTGTTGAAAGGCTAATGGCGATACACTGGAATGCTCTCCTTAGATTGTTTTTAGCAGTCCCAGGGTCCCTGCAGATGTAGGCATTTTAGATCTCAGAACAGTAACCCGTTAAGTATAACCCATTAAGCATTCTACATGGCATGCTGGAGCTTAGTTTAGAGTCCTTATCACCAGGGCTGTCCCAGATGAGAAAGGTGTGGACCAAGCAATGTCTTTGCATTGCCGTGCTCCACTCGACATGCCTTTTCCAGCACCAGTGTCCCTGGAGCTGCAGCCTTTATGGCAGTCTGAACCCGAACACTAACCATAACCCTAACCCTAAGCTAAATGGCACCTTGGAGATGAGTTGACAGTTCCAAGCACCATGGATGGTCCAGATGAAAAAACTGTTGAAGGATTAATAGTGGTACACTGGAATGCTCCCCTTACATTTTTTTTAGCAGTCCCAGTACCCCTGGAGATGTAGGCGTTATAGATAGCTGAACAGTGACCATTACCCTAATCTACATGGCATATGGGAGTTCAGTTTACAGTCCTTATCTCCAGGGCTGTCCCAGATGAGAAAAGTGTGGACCAAGCAATGTCTTTGCACTGCCGTGCTCCACTCCACATGACTTTTTCAGCACCAGTGTCCCTGCAGCTCTGGCCTTTATGACAGTCTCAACCCGAACCCTAAACCTAACCCTAACCCTAATCTAAATGGCACCTTGGAGCTGAGATTACTGTCCCAGGCGCCATGGCTGGTCCAGGTGAAAAAAGTGTTGAAATATTAACAGTGGTACACGGGAATGCTCTTCTTATAAAGTTTTTAGCAGTCCCAGTGTCCCCGGAAATGTAGGCATTACAGATCTACGAACAGTAACCCTCACCCTAGTCTAAATGGCATTTGGCGGCTTAGTTTAGAGTCCTAATCAGCATGGCTGTCCCAGATGAGAAAGGTGTGGACCAAGCAATGTCTTTGCAGTGCCGTGCTCCACTCGACATGCCTTTTTCAGCCCAAGTGTCCCTGGACCTGTAGCCCATATGACAGTCTCAACCCGAACCCTAACCCTAACCCTAACCCTAATTTAAATGGCACCTTGGAGCTGAGTTTCCAGTCCCAAGCACCGTGGATGGTCCAGATGAAAAAGGTGTTGAAAGGCTAATGGCGATACACTGGAATGCTCTCCTTAGATTGTTTTTAGCAGTCCCAGTGTCCCTGCAGATGTAGCATTTTAGATCTCAGAACAGTAACCCGTTAAGTATAACCCATTAAGCATTCTACATGGCATGCTGTAGCGTAGTTTAGAGTCCTTATCACCAGGGCTGTCCCGGATGAGAAAGGTGTGGACCAAGCAATGTCTTTGCACTGCCGTGCTCCACTCGACATGCCTTTTCCAGCACCAGTGTCCCTGGAGCTGCAGCCTTTATGGCAGTCTGAACCCGAACCCTAACCCTAACCCTAACCCTAAGCTAAATGGCACCTTGGAGATGAGTTGACAGTTCCAAGCACCATGGATGGTCCAGATGAAAAAACTGTTGAAAGATTAATAGTGGTACACTGGAATGCTCCCCTTACATTGTTTTTAGCAGTCCCAGTACCCCTGGATATGTAGGCGTTATAGATAGCTGAACAGTGACCATTACCCTAATCTACATGGCATATGGGAGTTCAGTTTACAGTCCTTATCTCCAGGGCTGTCCCAGATGAGAAAAGTGTGGACCAAGCAATGTCTTTGCACTGCTGTGCTCCACTCCACATGACTTTTTCAGTACCAGTGTCCCTGCAGCTCTGGCCTTTATGACAGTCTCAACCCGAACCCTAAACCTAACCCTAACCCTAATCTAAATGGCACCTTGGAGCTGAGATTACTGTCCCAGGCGCCATGGCTGGTCCAGGTGAAAAAAGTGTTGAAATATTAACAGTGGTACACGGGAATGCTCTTCTTATAAAGTTTTTAGCAGTCCCAGTGTCCCCGGAAATGTAGGCATTACAGATCTACGAACAGTAACCCTCACCCTAGTCTAAATGGCATTTGGCGGCTTAGTTTAGAGTCCTAATCAGCATGGCTGTCCCAGATGAGAAAGGTGTGGACCAAGCAATGTCTTTGCAGTGCCGTGCTCCACTCGACATGCCTTTTTCAGCCCAAGTGTCCCTGGACCTGTAGCCCATATGACAGTCTCAACCCGAACCCTAACCCTAACCCTAACCCTAATTTAAATGGCACCTTGGAGCTGAGTTTCCAGTCCCAAGCACCGTGGATGGTCCAGATGAAAAAGGTGTTGAAAGGCTAATGGCGATACACTGGAATGCTCTCCTTAGATTGTTTTTAGCAGTCCCAGTGTCCCTGCAGATGTAGCATTTTAGATCTCAGAACAGTAACCCGTTAAGTATAAGCCATTAAGCATTCTACATGGCATGCTGGAGCGTAGTTTAGAGTCCTTATCACCAGGGCTGTCCCAGATGAGAAAGGTGTGGACCAAGCAATGTCTTTGCACTGCCGTGCTCCACTCGACATGCCTTTTCCAGCACCAGTGTCCCTGGAGCTGCAGCCTTTATGGCAGTCTGAACCTGAACACTAACCATAACCCTAACCCTAAAGTAAATGGCACCTTGGAGATGAGTTGACAGTTCCAAGCACCATGGATGGTCCAGATGAAAAAACTGTTGAAAGATTAATAGTGGTACACTGGAATGCTCCCCTTACATTGTTTTTAGCAGTCCCAGTACCCCTGGAGATGTAGGCGTTATAGATAGCTGAACAGTGACCATTACCCTAATCTACATGGCATATGGGAGTTCAGTTTACAGTCCTTATCTCCAGGGCTGTCCCAGATGAGAAAGGTGTGGACCAAGCAATGTCTTTGCACTGCCGTGCTCCACTCGACATGCCTTTTTCAGCACCAGTGTCCCTGCAGCTCTACCCTTTATGACAGTCTGAACCCGAACCCTAAACCTAACCCTAACCCTAATCTAAATGGCACCTTGGAGCTGAGATTACTGTCCCGGGCGCCATGGCTGGTCCAGGTGAAAAAAGTGTTGAAAGATTAATAGTGGTACACGGGAATGCTCTTCTTACAAAGTTTTCAGCAGTCCCAGTGTCCCCGGAAATGTAGGCATTACAGATCTACGAACAGTAACCCTCACCCTAGTCTAAACGGCATTTGGGGGCTTAGTTTAGTGTCCTAATCACCATGGCCGTCCCAGATGAGAAAGGTGTGGACCAAGCAATGTCTTTGCAGTGCCGTGCTCCACTCGACATGCCTTTTTCAGCCCAAGTGTCCCTGGACCTGTAGCCCTTAGGACAGTCTGAACCCGAACCCTAACCCTAACCCTAACCCTAATTTAAATGGCACCTTGGAGCTGAGTTTCCAGTCCCAAGCACCGTGGATGGTCCAGATGAAAAAGGTGTTGAAAGGCTAATGGCGATACACTGGAATGCTCTCCTTAGATTGTTTTTAGCAGTCCCAGGGTCCCTGCAGATGTAGGCATTTATGATCTCAGAACAGTAACCCGTTAAGTATAACCCATTAAGCATTCTACATGGCATGCTGGAGCTTAGTTTAGAGTCCTTATCACCAGGGCTGTCCCAGATGAGAAAGGTGTGGACCAAGCAATGTCTTTGCATTGCCGTGCTCCACTCGACATGCTTTTTCCAGCACCAGTGTCCCTGGAGCTGCAGCCTTTATGGCAGTCTGAACCCGAACCCTAACCCTAACCCTAACCCTAAGCTAAATGGCACCTTGGAGATGAGTTGACAGTTCCAAGCACCATGGATGGTCCAGATGAAAAAACTGTTGAAAGATTAATAGTGGTACACTGGAATGCTCCCCTTACATTGTTTTTAGCAGTCCCAGTACCCCTGGAGATGTAGGCGTTATAGATAGCTGAACAGTGACCATTACCCTAATCTACATGGCATATGGGAGTTCAGTTTACAGTCCTTATCTCCAGGGCTGTCCCAGATGAGAAAAGTGTGGACCAAGCAATGTCTTTGCACTGCTGTGCTCCACTCCACATGACTTTTTCAGTACCAGTGTCCCTGCAGCTCTGGCCTTTATGACAGTCTCAACCCGAACCCTAAACCTAACCCTAACCCTAATCTAAATGGCACCTTGGAGCTGAGATTACTGTCCCAGGCGCCATGGCTGGTCCAGGTGAAAAAAGTGTTGAAATATTAACAGTGGTACACGGGAATGCTCTTCTTATAAAGTTTTTAGCAGTCCCAGTGTCCCCGGAAATGTAGGCATTACAGATCTACGAACAGTAACCCTCACCCTAGTCTAAATGGCATTTGGCGGCTTAGTTTAGAGTCCTAATCAGCATGGCTGTCCCAGATGAGAAATGTGTGGACCAAGCAATGTCTTTGCAGTGCCGTGCTCCACTCGACATGCCTTTTTCAGCCCAAGTGTCCCTGGACCTGTAGCCCATAGGACAGTCTCAACCCGAACCCTAACCCTAACCCTAACCCTAATTTAAATGGCACCTTGGAGCTGAGTTTCCAGTCCCAAGCACCGTGGATGGTCCAGATGAAAAAGGTGTTGAAAGGCTAATGGCGATACACTGGAATGCTCTCCTTAGATTGTTTTTAGCAGTCCCAGTGTCCCTGCAGATGTAGCATTTTAGATCTCAGAACAGTAACCCGTTAAGTATAACCCATTAAGCATTCTACATGGCATGCTGGAGCGTAGTTTAGAGTCCTTATCACCAGGGCTGTCCCGGATGAGAAAGGTGTGGACCAAGCAATGTCTTTGCAGTGCTGTGCTCCACTCGACATGCCTTTTCCAGCACCAGTGTCCCTGGAGCTGCAGCCTTTATGGCAGTCTGAACCTGAACACTAACCATAACCCTAACCCTAAAGTAAATGGCACCTTGGAGATGAGTTGACAGTTCCAAGCACCATGGATGGTCCAGATGAAAAAACTGTTGAAAGATTAATAGTGGTACACTGGAATGCTCCCCTTACATTGTTTTTAGCAGTCCCAGTACCCCTGGAGATGTAGGCATTATAGATAGCTGAACAGTGACCATTACCCTAATCTACATGGCATATGGGAGTTCAGTTTACAGTCCTTATCTCCAGGGCTGTCCCAGATGAGAAAGGTGTGGACCAAGCAATGTCTTTGCACTGCCGTGCTCCACTCGACATGCCTTTTTCAGCACCAGTGTCCCTGCAGCTCTACCCTTTATGACAGTCTGAACCCGAACCCTAAACCTAACCCTAACCCTAATCTAAATGGCACCTTGGAGCTGAGATTACTGTCCCAGGCGCCATGGCTGGTCCAGGTGAAAAAAGTGTTGAAAGATTAATAGTGGTACACGGGAATGCTCTTCTTACAAAGTTTTCAGCAGTCCCAGTGTCCCCGGAAATGTAGGCATTACAGATCTACGAACAGTAACCCTCACCCTAGTCTAAACGGCATTTGGGGGCTTAGTTTAGTGTTCTAATCACCATGGCCGTCCCAGATGAGAAAGGTGTGGACCAAGCAATGTCTTTGCAGTGCCGTGCTCCACTCGACATGCCTTTTTCAGCCCAAGTGTCCCTGGACCTGTAGCCCTTATGACAGTCTGAACCCGAACCCTAACCCTAACCCTAACCCTAATTTAAATGGCACCTTGGAGCTGAGTTTCCAGTCCCAAGCACCGTGGATGGTCCAGATGAAAAAGGTGTTGAAAGGCTAATGGCGATACACTGGAATGCTCTCCTTAGATTGTTTTTAGCAGTCCCAGGGTCCCTGCAGATGTAGGCATTTATGATCTCAGAACAGTAACCCGTTAAGTATAACCCATTAAGCATTCTACATGGCATGCTGGAGCTTAGTTTAGAGTCCTTATCACCAGGGCTGTCCCAGATGAGAAAGGTGTGGACCAAGCAATGTCTTTGCATTGCCGTGCTCCACTCGACATGCTTTTTCCAGCACCAGTGTCCCTGGAGCTGCAGCCTTTATGGCAGTCTGAACCCGAACCCTAACCCTAACCCTAACCCTAAGCTAAATGGCACCTTGGAGATGAGTTGACAGTTCCAAGCATCATGGATTTTAAAGATGAAAAAACTGTTGAAAGATTAATAGTGGTACACTGGAATGCTCCCCTTACATTGTTTTTAGCAGTCCCAGTACCCCTGGAGATGTAGGCGTTATAGATAGCTGAACAGTGACCATTACCCTAATCTACATGGCATATGGGAGTTCAGTTTACAGTCCTTATCTCCAGGGCTGTCCCAGATGAGAAAAGTGTGGACCAAGCAATGTCTTTGCACTGCTGTGCTCCACTCCACATGACTTTTTCAGTACCAGTGTCCCTGCAGCTCTGGCCTTTATGACAGTCTCAACCCGAACCCTAAACCTAACCCTAACCCTAATCTAAATGGCACCTTGGAGCTGAGATTACTGTCCCAGGCGCCATGGCTGGTCCAGGTGAAAAAAGTGTTGAAATATTAACAGCGGTACACGGGAATGCTCTTCTTATAAAGTTTTTAGCAGTCCCAGTGTCCCCGGAAATGTAGGCATTACAGATCTACGAACAGTAACCCTCACCCTAGTCCAAATGGCATTTGGCGGCTTAGTTTAGAGTCCTAATCAGCATGGCTGTCCCAGATGAGAAATGTGTGGACCAAGCAATGTCTTTGCAGTGCCGTGCTCCACTCAACATGCCTTTTTCAGCCCAAGTGTCCCTGGACCTGTAGCCCTTAGGACAGTCTCAACCCGAACCCTAACCCTAACCCTAACCCTAATTTAAATGGCACCTTGGAGCTGAGTTTCCAGTCCCAAGCACCGTGGATGGTCCAGATGAAAAAGGTGTTGAAAGGCTAATGGCGATACACTGGAATGCTCTCCTTAGATTGTTTTTAGCAGTCCCAGTGTCCCTGCAGATGTAGCATTTTAGATCTCAGAACAGTAACCCGTTAAGTATAACCCATTAAGCATTCTACATGGCATGCTGGAGCGTAGTTTAGAGTCCTTATCACCAGGGCTGTCCCAGATGAGAAAGGTGTGGACCAAGCAATGTCTTTGCAGTGCTGTGCTCCACTCGACATGCCTTTTCCAGCACCAGTGTCCCTGGAGCTGCAGCCTTTATGACAGTGGGAACCTGAACACTAACCATAACCCTAACCCTAAAGTAAATGGCACGTTGGAGATGAGTTGACAGTTCCAAGCACCATGGATGGTCCAGATGAAAAAACTGTTGAAAGATTAATAGTGGTACACTGGAATGCTCCCCTTACATTGTTTTTAGCAGTCCCAGTACCCCTGGATATGTAGGCATTATAGATAGCTGAACAGTGACCATTACCCTAATCTACATGGCATATGGGAGTTCAGTTTACAGTCCTTATCTCCAGGGCTGTCCCAGATGAGAAAGGTGTGGACCAAGCAATGTCTTTGCACTGCCGTGCTCCACTCGACATGCCTTTTTCAGCACCAGTGTCCCTGCAGCTCTACCCTTTATGACAGTCTGAACCCGAACCCTAAACCTAACCCTAACCCTAATCTAAATGGCACCTTGGAGCTGAGATTACTGTCCCAGGCGCCATGGCTGGTCCAGGTGAAAAAAGTGTTGAAAGATTAATAGTGGTACACGGGAATGCTCTTCTTACAAAGTTTTCAGCAGTCCCAGTGTCCCCGGAAATGTAGGCATTACAGATCTACGAACAGTAACCCTCACCCTAGTCTAAACGGCATTTGGGGGCTTAGTTTAGTGTCCTAATCACCATGGCCGTCCCAGATGAGAAAGGTGTGGACCAAGCAATGTCTTTGCAGTGCCGTGCTCCACTCGACATGCCTTTTTCAGCCCAAGTGTCCCTGGACCTGTAGCCCTTATGACAGTCTGAACCCGAACCCTAACCCTAACCCTAACCCTAACCCTAACCCTAATTTAAATGGCACCTTGGAGCTGAGTTTCCAGTCCCAAGCACCGTGGATGGTCCAGATGAAAAAGGTGTTGAAAGGCTAATGGCGATACACTGGAATGCTCTCCTTAGATTGTTTTTAGCAGTCCCAGGGTCCCTGCAGATGTAGGCATTTTAGATCTCAGAACAGTAACCCGTTAAATATAACCCATTAAGCATTCTACATGGCATGCTGGAGCTTAGTTTAGAGTCCTTATCACCAGGGCTGTCCCAGATGAGAAAGGTGTGGACCAAGCAATGTCTTTGCACTGCCGTGCTCCACTCGACATGCCTTTTCCAGCACCAGTGTCCCTGGAGCTGCAGCCTTTATGGCAGTCTGAACCCGAACACTAACCATAACCCTAACCCTAAGCTAAATGGCACCTTGGAGATGAGTTGACAGTTCCAAGCACCATGGATGGTCCAGATGAAAAAACTGTTGAAGGATTAAGAGTGGTACACTGGAATGCTCCCCTTACATTGTTTTTAGCAGTCCCAGTATCCCTGGAGATGTAGGCGTTATAGATAGCTGAACAGTGACCATTACCCTAATCTACATGGCATATGAGAGTTCAGTTTACAGTCCTTATCTCCAGGGCTGTCCCAGATGAGAAAAGTGTGGACCAAGCAATGTCTTTGCACTGCCGTGCTCCACTCCACATGACTTTTTCAGCACCAGTGTCCCTGCAGCTCTGGCCTTTATGACAGTCTCAACCCGAACCCTAAACCTAACCCTAACCCTAATCTAAATGGCACCTTGGAGCTGAGATTACTGTCCCAGGCGCCATGGCTGGTCCAGCTGAAAAAAGTGTTGAAGGATTAATAGTGGTACACGGGAATCCGCTTCTTATAAAGTTTTCAGCAGTCCCAGTGTCCCCGGAAATGTAGGCATTACAGATCTACGAACAGTAACCCTCACCCTAGTCTAAATGGCATTTGGCGGCTTAGTTTAGAGTCCTAATCAGCATGGCTGTCCCAGATGAGAAAGGTGTGGACCAAGCAATGTCTTTGCAGTGCCGTGCTCCACTTGACATGCCTTTTTCAGCCCAAGTGTCCCTGGACCTGTAGCCCTTAGGACAGTCTGAACCCGAACCCTAACCCTAACCCTAACCCTAATTTAAATGGCACCTTGGAGCTGACTTTCCAGTCCCAAGCACCGTGGATGGTCCAGATGAAAAAGGTGTTGAAAGGCTAATGGCGATACACTGGAATGCTCTCCTTAGATTGTTTTTAGCAGTCCCAGGGTCCCTGCAGATGTAGGCATTTTAGATCTCAGAACAGTAACCCGTTAAGTATAACCCATTAAGCATTCTACATGGCATGCTGGAGCTTAGTTTAGAGTCTTATCAGCAGGGCTGTGCCAGAGGAGAAAGGTGTGGACTAAGCAATGTCTTTGCACTGCCGTGCTCCACTCGACATGCCTTTTCCAGCACCAGTGTCCCTGGAGCTGCAGCCTTTATGGCAGTCTGAACCCGAACACTAACCATAACCATAACCCTAACCCTAAGCTAAATGGCACCTTGGAGATGAGTTGACAGTTCCAAGCCCCATGGATAGTCCAGATGAAAAAACTGTTGAAAGATTAATAGTGGTACACTGGAATGCTCCCCTTACATTGTTTTTAGCAGTCCCAGTACCCCTGGATATGCAGGCGTTATAGATAGCTGAACAGTGACCATTACCCTAATCTACATGGCATATGGGAGTTCAGTTTACAGTCCTTATCTCCAGGGCTGTCCCAGATGAGAAAAGTGTGGACCAAGCAATGTCTTTGCACTGCCGTGCTCCACTCCACATGACTTTTTCAGCACCAGTGTCCCTGCAGCTCTACCCTTTATGACAGTCTCAACCCGAACCCTAAACCTAACCCTAACCCTAATCTAAATGGCACCTTGGAGCTGAGATTACTTTCCCAGGCGCTATGGCTGGTCCAGGTGAAAAAAGTGTTGAAAGATTAATAGTGGTACACGGGAATGCTCTTCTTATAAAGTTTTCGGCAGTCCCAGTGTCCCCGGAAATGTAGGCATTACAGATCTACGAACAGTAACCCTCACCCTAGTCTAAATGGCATTTGGCGGCTTAGTTTAGAGTCCTAATCAGCATGGCTGTCCCAGATGAGAAAGGTGTGGACCAAGCAATGTCTTTGCAGTGCCGTGCTCCACTCGACATGCCTTTTTCAGCCCAAGTGTCCCTGGACCTGTAGCCCTTAGGACAGTCTCAACCCGAACCCTAACCCTAACCCTAACCCTAATTTAAATGGCACCTTGGAGCTGAGTTTCCAGTCCCAAGCACCGTGGATGGTCCAGATGAAAAAGGTGTTGAAAGGCTAATGGCGATACACTGGAATGCTCTCCTTAGATTGTTTTTAGCAGTCCCAGGGTCCCTGCAGATGTAGGCATTTTAGATCTCAGAACAGTAACCCGTTAAGTATAACCCATTAAGCATTCTACATGGCATGCTGGAGCGTAGTTTAGAGACTTATCACCAGGGCTGTGCCAGAGGAGAAAGGTGTGGACCAAGCAATGTCTTTGCACTGCCGTGCTCCACTCGACATGCCTTTTCCAGCACCAGTGTCCCTGGAGCTGCAGCCTTTATGGCAGTCTGAACCCGAACACTAACCATAACCATAACCCTAACCCTAAGCTAAATGGCACCTTGGAGATGAGTTGACAGTTCCAAGCACCATGGATGGTCCAGATGAAAAAACTGTTGAAAGATTAAGAGTGGTACACTGGAATGCTCCCCTTACATTGTTTTTAGCAGTCCCAGTATCCCTGGAGATGTAGGCGTTATAGATAGCTGAACAGTGACCATTACCCTAATCTACATGGCATATGGGAGTTCAGTTTACAGTCCTTATCTCCAGGGCTGTCCCAGATGAGAAAGGTGTGGACCAAGCAATGTCTTTGCACTGCCGTGCTCCATTCCACATGACTTTTTCAGCACCAGTGTCCCTGTGGCTCTACCCTTTATGACAGTCTGAACCCGAACCCTATACCTAACCCTAACTCTAATCTAAATGGCACCTTGGAGCTGAGATTACTGTCCCAGGCGCCATGGCTGGTCCAGCTGAAAAAAGTGTTGAAAGATTAATAGTGGTACACGGGAATGCTCTTCTTACAAAGTTTTCAGCAGTCCCAGTGTCCCCGGAAATGTAGGCATTACAGATCTACGAACAGTAACCCTCACCCTAGTCCAAATGGCATTTGGCGGCTTAGTTTAGAGTCCTAATCAGCATGGCTGTCCCAGATGAGAAATGTGTGGACCAAGCAATGTCTTTGCAGTGCCGTGCTCCACTCGACATGCCTTTTTCAGCCCAAGTGTCCCTGGACCTGTAGCCCTTATGACAGTCTGAACCCGAACCCTAACCCTAACCCTAACCCTAATTGAAATGGCACCTTGGAGCTGAGTTTCCAGTCCCAAGCACCGTGGATGGTCCAGATGAAAAAGGTGTTGAAAGGCTAATGGCGATACACTGGAATGCTCTCCTTAGATTGTTTTTAGCAGTCCCAGTGTCCCTGCAGATGTAGGCATTTTAGATCTCAGAACAGTAACCCGTTAAGTATAACCCATTAAGCATTCTACATGGCATGCTGGAGCTTAGTTTAGAGTCCTTATCACCAGGGCTGTCCCAGATGAGAAAGGTGTGGACCAAGCAATGTCTTTGCACTGCCGTGCTCCACTCGACATGCCTTTTCCAGCACCAGTGTCCCTGGAGCTGCAGCCTTTATGGCAGTCTGAACCCGAACACTAACCATAACCCTAACCCTAAGCTAAATGGCACCTTGGAGATGAGTTGACAGTTCCAAGCACAATGGATGGTCCAGATGAAAAAACTGTTGAAGGATTAAGAGTGGTACACTGGAATGCTCCCCTTACATTGTTTTTAGCAGTCCCAGTATCCCTGGAGATGTAGGCGTTATAGATAGCTGAACAGTGACCATTACCCTAATCTACATGGCATATGAGAGTTCAGTTTACAGTCCTTATCTCCAGGGCTGTCCCAGATGAGAAAAGTGTGGACCAAGCAATGTCTTTGCACTGCCGTGCTCCACTCCACATGACTTTTTCAGCACCAGTGTCCCTGCAGCTCTGGCCTTTATGACAGTCTCAACCCGAACCCTAAACCTAACCCTAACCCTAATCTAAATGGCACCTTGGAGCTGAGATTACTGTCCCAGGCGCCATGGCTGGTCCAGCTGAAAAAAGTGTTGAAGGATTAATAGTGGTACACGGGAATCCGCTTCTTATAAAGTTTTCAGCAGTCCCAGTGTCCCCGGAAATGTAGGCATTACAGATCTACGAACAGTAACCCTCACCCTAGTCTAAATGGCATTTGGCGGCTTAGTTTAGAGTCCTAATCAGCATGGCTGTCCCAGATGAGAAAGGTGTGGACCAAGCAATGTCTTTGCAGTGCCGTGCTCCACTCGACATGCCTTTTTCAGCCCAAGTGTCCCTGGACCTGTAGCCCTTAGGACAGTCTGAACCCGAACCCTAACCCTAACCCTAACCCTAATTTAAATGGCACCTTGGAGCTGACTTTCCAGTCCCAAGCACCGTGGATGGTCCAGATGAAAAAGGTGTTGAAAGGCTAATGGCGATACACTGGAATGCTCTCCTTAGATTGTTTTTAGCAGTCCCAGGGTCCCTGCAGATGTAGGCATTTTAGATCTCAGAACAGTAACCCGTTAAGTATAACCCATTAAGCATTCTACATGGCATGCTGGAGCTTAGTTTAGAGTCTTATCAGCAGGGCTGTGCCAGAGGAGAAAGGTGTGGACTAAGCAATGTCTTTGCACTGCCGTGCTCCACTCGACATGCCTTTTCCAGCACCAGTGTCCCTGGAGCTGCAGCCTTTATGGCAGTCTGAACCCGAACACTAACCATAACCATAACCCTAACCCTAAGCTAAATGGCACCTTGGAGATGAGTTGACAGTTCCAAGCCCCATGGATAGTCCAGATGAAAAAACTGTTGAAAGATTAATAGTGGTACACTGGAATGCTCCCCTTACATTG
The DNA here is from genome assembly GCF_037157495.1 of Lathamus discolor. Classification (NCBI taxonomy): domain Eukaryota; kingdom Metazoa; phylum Chordata; class Aves; order Psittaciformes; family Psittacidae; genus Lathamus; species Lathamus discolor. The sequence goes on along the minus strand of NC_088884.1, from coordinate 44,695,644 downwards.
TTTTTAGCAGTCCCAGTACCCCTGGATATGTAGGCGTTATAGATAGCTGAACAGTGACCATTACCCTAATCTACATGGCATATGGGAGTTCAGTTTACAGTCCTTATCTCCAGGGCTGTCCCAGATGAGAAAAGTGTGGACCAAGCAATGTCTTTGCACTGCCGTGCTCCACTCCACATGACTTTTTCAGCACCAGTGTCCCTGCAGCTCTACCCTTTATGACAGTCTCAACCCGAACCCTAAACCTAACCCTAACCCTAATCTAAATGGCACCTTGGAGCTGAGATTACTTTCCCAGGCGCTATGGCTGGTCGGGGTGAAAAAAGTGTTGAAAGATTAATAGTGGTACACGGGAATGCTCTTCTTATAAAGTTTTCGGCAGTCCCAGTGTCCCCGGAAATGTAGGCATTACAGATCTACGAACAGTAACCCTCACCCTAGTCTAAATGGCATTTGGCGGCTTAGTTTAGAGTCCTAATCAGCATGGCTGTCCCAGATGAGAAAGGTGTGGACCAAGCAATGTCTTTGCAGTGCCGTGCTCCACTCGACATGCCTTTTTCAGCCCAAGTGTCCCTGGACCTGTAGCCCTTAGGACAGTCTCAACCCGAACCCTAACCCTAACCCTAACCCTAATTTAAATGGCACCTTGGAGCTGAGTTTCCAGTCCCAAGCACCGTGGATGGTCCAGATGAAAAAGGTGTTGAAAGGCTAATGGCGATACACTGGAATGCTCTCCTTAGATTGTTTTTAGCAGTCCCAGGGTCCCTGCAGATGTAGGCATTTTAGATCTCAGAACAGTAACCCGTTAAGTATAACCCATTAAGCATTCTACATGGCATGCTGGAGCGTAGTTTAGAGACTTATCACCAGGGCTGTGCCAGAGGAGAAAGGTGTGGACCAAGCAATGTCTTTGCACTGCCGTGCTCCACTCGACATGCCTTTTCCAGCACCAGTGTCCCTGGAGCTGCAGCCTTTATGGCAGTCTGAACCCGAACACTAACCATAACCATAACCCTAACCCTAAGCTAAATGGCACCTTGGAGATGAGTTGACAGTTCCAAGCACCATGGATGGTCCAGATGAAAAAACTGTTGAAAGATTAAGAGTGGTACACTGGAATGCTCCCCTTACATTGTTTTTAGCAGTCCCAGTATCCCTGGAGATGTAGGCGTTATAGATAGCTGAACAGTGACCATTACCCTAATCTACATGGCATATGGGAGTTCAGTTTACAGTCCTTATCTCCAGGGCTGTCCCAGATGAGAAAGGTGTGGACCAAGCAATGTCTTTGCACTGCCGTGCTCCATTCCACATGACTTTTTCAGCACCAGTGTCCCTGTGGCTCTACCCTTTATGACAGTCTGAACCCGAACCCTATACCTAACCCTAACTCTAATCTAAATGGCACCTTGGAGCTGAGATTACTGTCCCAGGCGCCATGGCTGGTCCAGCTGAAAAAAGTGTTGAAAGATTAATAGTGGTACACGGGAATGCTCTTCTTACAAAGTTTTCAGCAGTCCCAGTGTCCCCGGAAATGTAGGCATTACAGATCTACGAACAGTAACCCTCACCCTAGTCCAAATGGCATTTGGCGGCTTAGTTTAGAGTCCTAATCAGCATGGCTGTCCCAGATGAGAAATGTGTGGACCAAGCAATGTCTTTGCAGTGCCGTGCTCCACTCGACATGCCTTTTTCAGCCCAAGTGTCCCTGGACCTGTAGCCCTTATGACAGTCTGAACCCGAACCCTAACCCTAACCCTAACCCTAATTGAAATGGCACCTTGGAGCTGAGTTTCCAGTCCCAAGCACCGTGGATGGTCCAGATGAAAAAGGTGTTGAAAGGCTAATGGCGATACACTGGAATGCTCTCCTTAGATTGTTTTTAGCAGTCCCAGTGTCCCTGCAGATGTAGGCATTTTAGATCTCAGAACAGTAACCCGTTAAGTATAACCCATTAAGCATTCTACATGGCATGCTGGAGCTTAGTTTAGAGTCCTTATCACCAGGGCTGTCCCAGATGAGAAAGGTGTGGACCAAGCAATGTCTTTGCACTGCCGTGCTCCACTCGACATGCCTTTTCCAGCACCAGTGTCCCTGGAGCTGCAGCCTTTATGGCAGTCTGAACCCGAACACTAACCATAACCCTAACCCTAAGCTAAATGGCACCTTGGAGATGAGTTGACAGTTCCAAGCACCATGGATGGTCCAGATGAAAAAACTGTTGAAGGATTAAGAGTGGTACACTGGAATGCTCCCCTTACATTGTTTTTAGCAGTCCCAGTATCCCTGGAGATGTAGGCGTTATAGATAGCTGAACAGTGACCATTACCCTAATCTACATGGCATATGAGAGTTCAGTTTACAGTCCTTATCTCCAGGGCTGTCCCAGATGAGAAAAGTGTGGACCAAGCAATGTCTTTGCACTGCCGTGCTCCACTCCACATGACTTTTTCAGCACCAGTGTCCCTGCAGCTCTGGCCTTTATGACAGTCTCAACCCGAACCCTAAACCTAACCCTAACCCTAATCTAAATGGCACCTTGGAGCTGAGATTACTGTCCCAGGCGCCATGGCTGGTCCAGCTGAAAAAAGTGTTGAAGGATTAATAGTGGTACACGGGAATCCGCTTCTTATAAAGTTTTCAGCAGTCCCAGTGTCCCCGGAAATGTAGGCATTACAGATCTACGAACAGTAACCCTCACCCTAGTCTAAATGGCATTTGGCGGCTTAGTTTAGAGTCCTAATCAGCATGGCTGTCCCAGATGAGAAAGGTGTGGACCAAGCAATGTCTTTGCAGTGCCGTGCTCCACTCGACATGCCTTTTTCAGCCCAAGTGTCCCTGGACCTGTAGCCCTTAGGACAGTCTGAACCCGAACCCTAACCCTAACCCTAACCCTAATTTAAATGGCACCTTGGAGCTGACTTTCCAGTCCCAAGCACCGTGGATGGTCCAGATGAAAAAGGTGTTGAAAGGCTAATGGCGATACACTGGAATGCTCTCCTTAGATTGTTTTTAGCAGTCCCAGGGTCCCTGCAGATGTAGGCATTTTAGATCTCAGAACAGTAACCCGTTAAGTATAACCCATTAAGCATTCTACATGGCATGCTGGAGCTTAGTTTAGAGTCTTATCAGCAGGGCTGTGCCAGAGGAGAAAGGTGTGGACTAAGCAATGTCTTTGCACTGCCGTGCTCCACTCGACATGCCTTTTCCAGCACCAGTGTCCCTGGAGCTGCAGCCTTTATGGCAGTCTGAACCCGAACACTAACCATAACCATAACCCTAACCCTAAGCTAAATGGCACCTTGGAGATGAGTTGACAGTTCCAAGCCCCATGGATAGTCCAGATGAAAAAACTGTTGAAAGATTAATAGTGGTACACTGGAATGCTCCCCTTACATTGTTTTTAGCAGTCCCAGTACCCCTGGATATGTAGGCGTTATAGATAGCTGAACAGTGACCATTACCCTAATCTACATGGCATATGGGAGTTCAGTTTACAGTCCTTATCTCCAGGGCTGTCCCAGATGAGAAAAGTGTGGACCAAGCAATGTCTTTGCACTGCCGTGCTCCACTCCACATGACTTTTTCAGCACCAGTGTCCCTGCAGCTCTACCCTTTATGACAGTCTCAACCCGAACCCTAAACCTAACCCTAACCCTAATCTAAATGGCACCTTGGAGCTGAGATTACTGTCCCAGGCGCTATGGCTGGTCCAGGTGAAAAAAGTGTTGAAAGATTAATAGTGGTACACGGGAATGCTCTTCTTATAAAGATTTCGGCAGTCCCAGTGTCCCCGGAAATGTAGGCATTACAGATCTACGAACAGTAACCCTCACCCTAGTCTAAATGGCATTTGGCGGCTTAGTTTAGAGTCCTAATCAGCATGGCTGTCCCAGATGAGAAAGGTGTGGACCAAGCAATGTCTTTGCAGTGCCGTGCTCCACTCGACATGCCTTTTTCAGCCCAAGTGTCCCTGGACCTGTAGCCCTTAGGACAGTCTCAACCCGAACCCTAACCCTAACCCTAACCCTAATTTAAATGGCACCTTGGAGCTGAGTTTCCAGTCCCAAGCACCGTGGATGGTCCAGATGAAAAAGGTGTTGAAAGGCTAATGGCGATACACTGGAATGCTCTCCTTAGATTGTTTTTAGCAGTCCCAGGGTCCCTGCAGATGTAGGCATTTTAGATCTCAGAACAGTAACCCGTTAAGTATAACCCATTAAGCATTCTACATGGCATGCTGGAGCGTAGTTTAGAGACTTATCACCAGGGCTGTGCCAGAGGAGAAAGGTGTGGACCAAGCAATGTCTTTGCACTGCCGTGCTCCACTCGACATGCCTTTTCCAGCACCAGTGTCCCTGGAGCTGCAGCCTTTATGGCAGTCTGAACCCGAACACTAACCATAACCATAACCCTAACCCTAAGCTAAATGGCACCTTGGAGATGAGTTGACAGTTCCAAGCACCATGGATGGTCCAGATGAAAAAACTGTTGAAAGATTAAGAGTGGTACACTGGAATGCTCCCCTTACATTGTTTTTAGCAGTCCCAGTATCCCTGGAGATGTAGGCGTTATAGATAGCTGAACAGTGACCATTACCCTAATCTACATGGCATATGGGAGTTCAGTTTACAGTCCTTATCTCCAGGGCTGTCCCAGATGAGAAAGGTGTGGACCAAGCAATGTCTTTGCACTGCCGTGCTCCATTCCACATGACTTTTTCAGCACCAGTGTCCCTGTGGCTCTACCCTTTATGACAGTCTGAACCCGAACCCTATACCTAACCCTAACTCTAATCTAAATGGCACCTTGGAGCTGAGATTACTGTCCCAGGCGCCATGGCTGGTCCAGCTGAAAAAAGTGTTGAAAGATTAATAGTGGTACACGGGAATGCTCTTCTTACAAAGTTTTCAGCAGTCCCAGTGTCCCCGGAAATGTAGGCATTACAGATCTACGAACAGTAACCCTCACCCTAGTCCAAATGGCATTTGGCGGCTTAGTTTAGAGTCCTAATCAGCATGGCTGTCCCAGATGAGAAATGTGTGGACCAAGCAATGTCTTTGCAGTGCCGTGCTCCACTCGACATGCCTTTTTCAGCCCAAGTGTCCCTGGACCTGTAGCCCTTATGACAGTCTGAACCCGAACCCTAACCCTAACCCTAACCCTAATTGAAATGGCACCTTGGAGCTGAGTTTCCAGTCCCAAGCACCGTGGATGGTCCAGATGAAAAAGGTGTTGAAAGGCTAATGGCGATACACTGGAATGCTCTCCTTAGATTGTTTTTAGCAGTCCCAGTGTCCCTGCAGATGTAGGCATTTTAGATCTCAGAACAGTAACCCGTTAAGTATAACCCATTAAGCATTCTACATGGCATGCTGGAGCTTAGTTTAGAGTCCTTATCACCAGGGCTGTCCCAGATGAGAAAGGTGTGGACCAAGCAATGTCTTTGCACTGCCGTGCTCCACTCGACATGCCTTTTCCAGCACCAGTGTCCCTGGAGCTGCAGCCTTTATGGCAGTCTGAACCCGAACACTAACCTTAACCATAACCCTAACCCTAAGCTAAATGGCACCTTGGAGATGAGTTGACAGTTCCAAGCACCATGGATGGTCCAGATGAAAAAACTGTTGAAGGATTAAGAGTGGTACACTGGAATGCTCCCCTTACATTGTTTTTAGCAGTCCCAGTATCCCTGGAGATGTAGGCGTTATAGATAGCTGAACAGTGACCATTACCCTAATCTACATGGCATATGAGAGTTCAGTTTACAGTCCTTATCTCCAGGGCTGTCCCAGATGAGAAAAGTGTGGACCAAGCAATGTCTTTGCACTGCCGTGCTCCACTCCACATGACTTTTTCAGCACCAGTGTCCCTGCAGCTCTGGCCTTTATGACAGTCTCAACCCGAACCCTAAACCTAACCCTAACCCTAATCTAAATGGCACCTTGGAGCTGAGATTACTGTCCCAGGCGCCATGGCTGGTCCAGCTGAAAAAAGTGTTGAAGGATTAATAGTGGTACACGGGAATCCGCTTCTTATAAAGTTTTCAGCAGTCCCAGTGTCCCCGGAAATGTAGGCATTACAGATCTACGAACAGTAACCCTCACCCTAGTCTAAATGGCATTTGGCGGCTTAGTTTAGAGTCCTAATCAGCATGGCTGTCCCAGATGAGAAAGGTGTGGACCAAGCAATGTCTTTGCAGTGCCGTGCTCCACTCGACATGCCTTTTTCAGCCCAAGTGTCCCTGGACCTGTAGCCCTTAGGACAGTCTGAACCCGAACCCTAACCCTAACCCTAACCCTAATTTAAATGGCACCTTGGAGCTGACTTTCCAGTCCCAAGCACCGTGGATGGTCCAGATGAAAAAGGTGTTGAAAGGCTAATGGCGATACACTGGAATGCTCTCCTTAGATTGTTTTTAGCAGTCCCAGGGTCCCTGCAGATGTAGGCATTTTAGATCTCAGAACAGTAACCCGTTAAGTATAACCCATTAAGCATTCTACATGGCATGCTGGAGCTTAGTTTAGAGTCTTATCAGCAGGGCTGTGCCAGAGGAGAAAGGTGTGGACTAAGCAATGTCTTTGCACTGCCGTGCTCCACTCGACATGCCTTTTCCAGCACCAGTGTCCCTGGAGCTGCAGCCTTTATGGCAGTCTGAACCCGAACACTAACCATAACCATAACCCTAACCCTAAGCTAAATGGCACCTTGGAGATGAGTTGACAGTTCCAAGCCCCATGGATAGTCCAGATGAAAAAACTGTTGAAAGATTAATAGTGGTACACTGGAATGCTCCCCTTACATTGTTTTTAGCAGTCCCAGTACCCCTGGATATGTAGGCGTTATAGATAGCTGAACAGTGACCATTACCCTAATCTACATGGCATATGGGAGTTCAGTTTACAGTCCTTATCTCCAGGGCTGTCCCAGATGAGAAAAGTGTGGACCAAGCAATGTCTTTGCACTGCCGTGCTCCACTCCACATGACTTTTTCAGCACCAGTGTCCCTGCAGCTCTACCCTTTATGACAGTCTCAACCCGAACCCTAAACCTAACCCTAACCCTAATCTAAATGGCACCTTGGAGCTGAGATTACTGTCCCAGGCGCCATGGCTGGTCCAGGTGAAAAAAGTGTTGAAAGATTAATAGTGGTACACGGGAATGCTCTTCTTATAAAGTTTTCGGCAGTCCCAGTGTCCCCGGAAATGTAGGCATTACAGATCTACGAACAGTAACCCTCACCCTAGTCTAAATGGCATTTGGCGGCTTAGTTTAGAGTCCTAATCAGCATGGCTGTCCCAGATGAGAAAGGTGTGGACCAAGCAATGTCTTTGCAGTGCCGTGCTCCACTCGACATGCCTTTTTCAGCCCAAGTGTCCCTGGACCTGTAGCCCTTAGGACAGTCTCAACCCGAACCCTAACCCTAACCCTAACCCTAATTTAAATGGCACCTTGGAGCTGAGTTTCCAGTCCCAAGCACCGTGGATGGTCCAGATGAAAAAGGTGTTGAAAGGCTAATGGCGATACACTGGAATGCTCTCCTTAGATTGTTTTTAGCAGTCCCAGGGTCCCTGCAGATGTAGGCATTTTAGATCTCAGAACAGTAACCCGTTAAGTATAACCCATTAAGCATTCTACATGGCATGCTGGAGCGTAGTTTAGAGTCCTTATCACCAGGGCTGTCCCAGATGAGAAAGGTGTGGACCAAGCAATGTCTTTGCACTGCCGTGCTCCACTCGACATGCCTTTTCCAGCACCAGTGTCCCTGGAGCTGCAGCCTTTATGGCAGTCTGAACCCGAACACTAACCATAACCATAACCCTAACCCTAAGCTAAATGGCACCTTGGAGATGAGTTGACAGTTCCAAGCACCATGGATGGTCCAGATGAAAAAACTGTTGAAAGATTAAGAGTGGTACACTGGAATGCTCCCCTTACATTGTTTTTAGCAGTCCCAGTATCCCTGGAGATGTAGGCGTTATAGATAGCTGAACAGTGACCATTACCCTAATCTACATGGCATATGAGAGTTCAGTTTACAGTCCTTATCTCCAGGGCTGTCCCAGATGAGAAAAGTGTGGACCAAGCAATGTCTTTGCACTGCCGTGCTCCACTCCACATGACTTTTTCAGCACCAGTGTCCCTGCAGCTCTGGCCTTTATGACAGTCTCAACCCGAACCCTAAACCTAACCCTAACCCTAATCTAAATGGCACCTTGGAGCTGAGATTACTGTCCCAGGCGCCATGGCTGGTCCAGCTGAAAAAAGTGTTGAAGGATTAATAGTGGTACACGGGAATCCGCTTCTTATAAAGTTTTCAGCAGTCAAAGTTTCCCCGGAAATGTAGGCATTACAGAACTACGAACAGTAACCCTCACCCTAGTCTAAATGGCATTTGGCGGCTTAGTTTAGAGTCCTAATCAGCATGGCTGTCCCAGATGAGAAAGGTGTGGACCAAGCAATGTCTTTGCAGTGCCGTGCTCCACTCGACATGCCTTTTTCAGCCCAAGTGTCCCTGGACCTGTAGCCCTTAGGACAGTCTGAACCCGAACCCTAACCCTAACCCTAACCCTAATTTAAATGGCACCTTGGAGCTGACTTTCCAGTCCCAAGCACCGTGGATGGTCCAGATGAAAAAGGTGTTGAAAGGCTAATGGCGATACACTGGAATGCTCTCCTTAGATTGTTTTTAGCAGTCCCAGGGTCCCTGCAGATGTAGGCATTTTAGATCTCAGAACAGTAACCCGTTAAGTATAACCCATTAAGCATTCTACATGGCATGCTGGAGCTTAGTTTAGAGTCCTTATCACCAGGGCTGTCCCAGATGAGAAAGGTGTGGACCAAGCAATGTCTTTGCAGTGCTGTGCTCCACTTGACATGCCTTTTCCAGCACCAGTGTCCCTGGAGCTGCAGCCTTTATGGCAGTCTGAACCCGAACACTAACCCTAACCCTAACCCTAATTTAAATGGCACCTTGGAGCTGAGTTTCCAGTCCCAAGCACCGTGGATGGTCCAGATGAAAAAGGTGTTGAAAGGCTAATGGCGATACACTGGAATGCTCTCCTTAGATTGTTTTTAGCAGTCCCAGGGTCCCTGCAGATGTAGGCATTTTAGATCTCAGAACAGTAACCCGTTAAGTATAACCCATTAAGCATTCGACATGGCATGCTGGAGCTTAGTTTAGAGTCTTATCAGCAGGGCTGTGCCAGAGGAGAAAGGTGTGGACTAAGCAATGTCTTTGCACTGCCGTGCTCCACTCGACATGCCTTTTCCAGCACCAGTGTCCCTGGAGCTGCAGCCTTTATGGCAGTCTGAACCCGAACACTAACCATAACCATAACCCTAACCCTAAGCTAAATGGCACCTTGGAGATGAGTTGACAGTTCCAAGCCCCATGGATAGTCCAGATGAAAAAACTGTTGAAAGATTAATAGTGGTACACTGGAATGCTCCCCTTACATTGTTTTTAGCAGTCCCAGTACCCCTGGATATGTAGGCGTTATAGATAGCTGAACAGTGACCATTACCCTAATCTACATGGCATATGGGAGTTCAGTTTACAGTCCTTATCTCCAGGGCTGTCCCAGATGAGAAAAGTGTGGACCAAGCAATGTCTTTGCACTGCCGTGCTCCACTCCACATGACTTTTTCAGCACCAGTGTCCCTGCAGCTCTACCCTTTATGACAGTCTCAACCCGAACCCTAAACCTAACCCTAACCCTAATCTAAATGGCACCTTGGAGCTGAGATTACTGTCCCAGGCGCCATGGCTGGTCCAGGTGAAAAAAGTGTTGAAAGATTAATAGTGGTACACGGGAATGCTCTTCTTATAAAGTTTTCGGCAGTCCCAGTGTCCCCGCAAATGTAGGCATTACAGATCTACGAACAGTAACCCTCACCCTAGTCTAAATGGCATTTGGCGGCTTAGTTTAGAGTCCTAATCAGCATGGCTGTCCCAGATGAGAAAGGTGTGGACCAAGCAATGTCTTTGCAGTGCCGTGCTCCACTCGACATGCCTTTTTCAGCCCAAGTGTCCCTGGACCTGTAGCCCTTAGGACAGTCTGAACCCGAACCCTAACCCTAACCCTAATTTAAATGGCACCTTGGAGCTGAGTTTCCAGTCCCAAGCACCGTGGATGGTCCAGATGAAAAAGGTGTTGAAAGGCTAATGGCGATACACTGGAATGCTCTCCTTAGATTGTTTTTAGCAGTCCCAGGGTCCCTGCAGATGTAGGCATTTTAGATCTCAGAACAGTAACCCGTTAAGTATAACCCATTAAGCATTCTACATGGCATGCTGGAGCGTAGTTTAGAGACTTATCACCAGGGCTGTGCCAGAGGAGAAAGGTGTGGACCAAGCAATGTCTTTGCACTGCCGTGCTCCACTCGACATGCCTTTTCCAGCACCAGTGTCCCTGGAGCTGCAGCCTTTATGGCAGTCTGAACCCGAACACTAACCATAACCATAACCCTAACCCTAAGCTAAATGGCACCTTGGAGATGAGTTGACAGTTCCAAGCCCCATGGATGGTCCAGATGAAAAAACTGTTGAAAGATTAAGAGTGGTACACTGGAATGCTCCCCTTACATTGTTTTTAGCAGTCCCAGTATCCCTGGTGATGTAGGCGTTATAGATAGCTGAACAGTGACCATTACCCTAATCTACATGGCATATGAGAGTTCAGTTTACAGTCCTTATCTCCAGGGCTGTCCCAGATGAGAAAAGTGTGGACCAAGCAATGTCTTTGCACTGCCGTGCTCCACTCCACATGACTTTTTCAGCACCAGTGTCCCTGCAGCTCTGGCCTTTATGACAGTCTCAACCCGAACCCTAAACCTAACCCTAACCCTCATCTAAATGGCACCTTGGAGCTGAGATTACTGTCCCAGGCGCCATGGCTGGTCCAGGTGAAAAAAGCGTTGAAGGATTAATAGTGGTACACGGGAATCCGCTTCTTATAAAGTTTTCAGCAGTCCCAGTGTCCCCGGAAATGTAGGCATTACAGATCTACGAACAGTAACCCTCACCCTAGTCTAAATGGCATTTGGCGGCTTAGTTTAGAGTCCTAATCAGCATGGCTGTCCCAGATGAGAAAGGTGTGGACCAAGCAATGTCTTTGCAGTGCCGTGCTCCACTCGACATGCCTTTTTCAGCCCAAGTGTCCCTGGACCTGTAGCCCTTAGGACAGTCTGAACCCGAACCCTAACCCTAACCCTAACCCTAACCCTAATTTAAGTGGCACCTTGGAGCTGAGTTTCCAGTCCCAAGCACCGTGGATGGTCCAGATGAAAAAGGTGTTGAAAGCCTAATGGCGATACACTGGAATGCTCTCCTTAGATTGTTTTTAGCAGTCCCAGGGTCCCTGCAGATGTAGGCATTTTAGATCTCAGAACAGTAACCCGTTAAGTATAACCCATTAAGCATTCTACATGGCATGCTGGAGCGTAGTTTAGAGACTTATCACCAGGGCTGTGCCAGAGGAGAAAGGTGTGGACCAAGCAATGTCTTTGCACTGCCGTGCTCCACTCGACATGCCTTTTCCAGCACCAGTGTCCCTGGAGCTGCAGCCTTTATGGCAGTCTGAACCCGAACACTAACCATAACCATAACCCTAACCCTAAGCTAAATGGCACCTTGGAGATGAGTTGACAGTTCCAAGCCCCATGGATGGTCCAGATGAAAAAACTGTTGAAAGATTAAGAGTGGTACACTGGAATGCTCCCCTTACATTGTTTTTAGCAGTCCCAGTATCCCTGGTGATGTAGGCGTTATAGATAGCTGAACAGTGACCATTACCCTAATCTACATGGCATATGAGAGTTCAGTTTACAGTCCTTATCTCCAGGGCTGTCCCAGATGAGAAAAGTGTGGACCAAGCAATGTCTTTGCACTGCCGTGCTCCACTCCACATGACTTTTTCAGCACCAGTGTCCCTGCAGCTCTGGCCTTTATGACAGTCTCAACCCGAACCCTAAACCTAACCCTAACCCTCATCTAAATGGCACCTTGGAGCTGAGATTACTGTCCCAGGCGCCATGGCTGGTCCAGGTGAAAAAAGCGTTGAAGGATTAATAGTGGTACACGGGAATCCGCTTCTTATAAAGTTTTCAGCAGTCCCAGTGTCCCCGGAAATGTAGGCATTACAGATCTACGAACAGTAACCCTCACCCTAGTCTAAATGGCATTTGGCGGCTTAGTTTAGAGTCCTAATCAGCATGGCTGTCCCAGATGAGAAAGGTGTGGACCAAGCAATGTCTTTGCAGTGCCGTGCTCCACTCGACATGCCTTTTTCAGCCCAAGTGTCCCTGGACCTGTAGCCCTTAGGACAGTCTGAACCCGAACCCTAACCCTAACCCTAACCCTAACCCTAATTTAAGTGGCACCTTGGAGCTGAGTTTCCAGTCCCAAGCACCGTGGATGGTCCAGATGAAAAAGGTGTTGAAAGCCTAATGGCGATACACTGGAATGCTCTCCTTAGATTGTTTTTAGCAGTCCCAGGGTCCCTGCAGATGTAGGCATTTTAGATCTCAGAACAGTAACCCGTTAAGTATAACCCATTAAGCATTCTACATGGCATGCTGGAGCTTAGTTTAGAGTCCTTATCACCAGGGCTGTCCCAGATGAGAAAGGTGTGGACCAAGCAATGTCTTTGCACTGCCGTGCTCCACTGGACATGCCTTTTCCAGCACCAGTGTCCCTGGAGCTGCAGCCTTTATGGCAGTCTGAACCCGAACACTAACCCTAACCCTAACCCTAATTTAAATGGCACCTTGGAGCTGAGTTTCCAGTCCCAAGCACCGTGGATGGTCCAGATGAAAAAGGTGTTGAAAGGCTAATGGCGATACACTGGAATGCTCTCCTTAGATTGTTTTTAGCAGTCCCAGGGTCCCTGCAGATGTAGGCATTTTAGATCTCAGAACAGTAACCCGTTAAGTATAACCCATTAAGCATTCGACATGGCATGCTGGAGCTTAGTTTAGAGTCTTATCAGCAGGGCTGTGCCAGAGGAGAAAGGTGTGGACCAAGCAATGTCTTTGCACTGCCGTGCTCCACTCGACATGCCTTTTCCAGCACCAGTGTCCCTGGAGCTGCAGCCTTTATGGCAGTCTGAAGCCGAACACTAACCATAACCCTAACCCTAATGTAAATGGCACCTTGGAGATGAGTTGACAGTTCCAAGCACCATGGATGTTCCAGATGAAAAAACTGTTGAAAGATTAATAGTGGTACACTGGAATGCTCCCCTTACATTGTTTTTAGCAGTCCCAGTACCCCTGGAGATGTAGGCGTTATAGATAGCTGAACAGTGACCATTACCCTAATCTACATGGCATATGGGAGTTCAGTTTACAGTCCTTATCTCCAGGGCTGTCCCAGATGAGAAAAGTGTGGACCAAGCGATGTCTTTGCACTGCCGTGCTCCACTCCACATGACTTTTTCAGCACCAGTGTCCCTGCAGCTCTAGCCTTTATGACAGTCTGAACCCGAACCCTAAACCTAACCCTAACCCTAATCTAAATGGCACCTTGGAGCTGAGATTACTGTCCCAGGCGCCATGGCTGGTCCAGCTGAAAAAAGTGTTGAAAGATTAATAGTGGTACACGGGAATGCTCTTCTTACAAAGTTTTCAGCAGTCCCAGTGTCCCCGGAAATGTAGGCATTACAGATCTACGAACAGTAATCCTCACCCTAGTCTAAATGGCATTTGGCGGCTTAGTTTAGAGTCCTAATCAGCATGGCTGTCCCAGATGAGAAAGGTGTGGACCAAGCAATGTCTTTGCAGTGCCGTGCTCCACTCGACATGCCTTTTTCAGCCCAAGTGTCCCTGGACCTGTAGCCCTTATGACAGTCTGAACCCGAACCCTAACCCTAACCCTAACCCTAACCCTAATTTAAATGGCACCTTGGAGCTGAGTTTCCAGTCCCAAGCACCGTGGATGGTCCAGATGAAAAAGGTGTTGAAAGCCTAATGGCGATACACTGGAATGCTCTCCTTAGATTGTTTTTAGCAGTCCCAGGGTCCCTGCAGATGTAGGCATTTTAGATCTCAGAACAGTAACCCGTTAAGTATAACCCATTAAGCATTCTACATGGCATGCTGGAGCTTAGTTTAGAGTCCTTATCACCAGGGCTGTCCCAGATGAGAAAGGTGTGGACCAAGCAATGTCTTTGCACTGCCGTGCTCCACTCGACATGCCTTTTCCAGCACCAGTGTCCCTGGAGCTGCAGCCTTTATGGCAGTCTGAACCCGAACACTAACCATAACCATAACCCTAAGCTAAATGGCACCTTGGAGATGAGTTGACAGTTCCAAGCACCATGGATGGTCCAGATGAAAAAACTGTTGAAAGATTAAGAGTGGTACACTGGAATGCTCCCCTTACATTGTTTTTAGCAGTCCCAGTATCCCTGGAGATGTAGGCGTTATAGATAGCTGAACAGTGACCATTACCCTAATCTACATGGCATATGAGAGTTCAGTTTACAGTCCTTATCTCCAGGGCTGTCCCAGATGAGAAAAGTGTGGACCAAGCAATGTCTTTGCACTGCCATGCTCCACTCCACATGACTTTTTCAGCACCAGTGTCCCTGCAGCTCTACCCTTTATGACAGTCTGAACCCGAACCCTAAACCTAACCCTAACCCTAATCTAAATGGCACCTTGGAGCTGAGATTACTGTCCCAGGCGCCATGGCTGGTCCAGGTGAAAAAAGTGTTGAAAGATTAATAGTGGTACACGGGAATGCTCTTCTTATAAAGTTTTCGGCAGTCCCAGTGTCCCCGGAAATGTAGGCATTACAGATCTACGAACAGTAACCCTCACCCTAGTCTAAATGGCATTTGGCGGCTTAGTTTAGAGTCCTAATCAGCATGGCTGTCCCAGATGAGAAAGGTGTGGACCAAGCAATGTCTTTCCAGTGCCGTGCTCCACTCGACATGCCTTTTTCAGCCCAAGTGTCCCTGGACCTGTAGCCCTTAGGACAGTCTGAACCCGAACCCTAACCCTAACCCTAACCCTAATTTAAATGGCACCTTGGAGCTGACTTTCCAGTCCCAAGCACCGTGGATGGTCCAGATGAAAACGGTGTTGAAAGGCTAATGGCGATACACTGGAATGCTCTCCTTAGATTGTTTTTAGCAGTCCCAGGGTCCCTGCAGATGTAGGCATTTTAGATCTCAGAACAGTAACCCGTTAAGTATAACCCATTAAGCATTCTACATGGCATGCTGGAGCTTAGTTTAGAGTCCTTATCACCAGGGCTGTCCCAGATGAGAAAGGTGTGGACCAAGCAATGTCTTTGCACTGCCGTGCTCCACTTGACATGCCTTATCCAGCACCAGTGTCCCTGGAGCTGCAGCCTTTATGGCAGTCTGAACCCGAACACTAACCCTAACCCTAACCCTAATTTAAATGGCACCTTGGAGCTGACTTTCCAGTCCCAAGCACCGTGGATGTTCCAGATGAAAAAGGTGTTGAAAGAGTAATGGCGATACACTGGAATGCTCTCCTTAGATTGTTTTTAGCAGTCCCAGGGTCCCTGCAGATGTAGGCATTTTAGATCTCAGAACAGTAACCCGTTAAGTATAACCCATTAAGCATTCGACATGGCATGCTGGAGCTTAGTTTAGAGTCTTATCAGCAGGGCTGTGCCAGAGGAGAAAGGTGTGGACCAAGCAATGTCTTTGCACTGCCGTGCTCCACTCGACATGCCTTTTCCAGCACCAGTGTCCCTGGAGCTGCAGCCTTTATGGCAGTCTGAAGCCGAACACTAACCATAACCCTAACCCTAATGTAAATGGCACCTTGGAGATGAGTTGACAGTTCCAAGCACCATGGATGGTCCAGATGAAAAAACTGTTGAAAGATTAATAGTGGTACACTGGAATGCTCCCCTTACATTGTTTTTAGCAGTCCCAGTACCCCTGGAGATGTAGGCGTTATAGATAGCTGAACAGTGACCATTACCCTAATCTACATGGCATATGGGAGTTCAGTTTACAGTCCTTATCTCCAGGGCTGTCCCAGATGAGAAAAGTGTGGACCAAGCGATGTCTTTGCACTGCCGTGCTCCACTCCACATGACTTTTTCAGCACCAGTGTCCCTGCAGCTCTAGCCTTTATGACAGTCTGAACCCGAACCCTAAACCTAACCCTAACTCTAATCTAAATGGCACCTTGGAGCTGAGATTACTGTCCCAGGCGCCATGGCTGGTCCAGCTGAAAAAAGTGTTGAAAGATTAATAGTGGTACACGGGAATGCTCTTCTTACAAAGTTTTCAGCAGTCCCAGTGTCCCCGGAAATGTAGGCATTACAGATCTACGAACAGTAATCCTCACCCTAGTCTAAATGGCATTTGGCGGCTTAGTTTAGAGTCCTAATCAGCATGGCTGTCCCAGATGAGAAAGGTGTGGACCAAGCAATGTCTTTGCAGTGCCGTGCTCCACTCGACATGCCTTTTTCAGCCCAAGTGTCCCTGGACCTGTAGCCCTTATGACAGTCTGAACCCGAACCCTAACCCTAACCCTAACCCTAACCCTAATTTAAATGGCACCTTGGAGCTGAGTTTCCAGTCCCAAGCACCGTGGATGGTCCAGATGAAAAAGGTGTTGAAAGCCTAATGGCGATACACTGGAATGCTCTCCTTAGATTGTTTTTAGCAGTCCCAGGGTCCCTGCAGATGTAGGCATTTTAGATCTCAGAACAGTAACCCGTTAAGTATAACCCATTAAGCATTCTACATGGCATGCTGGAGCTTAGTTTAGAGTCCTTATCACCAGGGCTGTCCCAGATGAGAAAGGTGTGGACCAAGCAATGTCTTTGCACTGCCGTGCTCCACTCGACATGCCTTTTCCAGCACCAGTGTCCCTGGAGCTGCAGCCTTTATGGCAGTCTGAACCCGAACACTAACCATAACCATAACCCTAAGCTAAATGGCACCTTGGAGATGAGTTGACAGTTCCAAGCACCATGGATGGTCCAGATGAAAAAACTGTTGAAAGATTAAGAGTGGTACACTGGAATGCTCCCCTTACATTGTTTTTAGCAGTCCCAGTATCCCAGGAGATGTAGGCGTTATAGATAGCTGAACAGTGACCATTACCCTAATCAACATGGCATATGAGAGTTCAGTTTACAGTCCTTATCTCCAGGGCTGTCCCAGATGAGAAAAGTGTGGACCAAGCAATGTCTTTGCACTGCCATGCTCCACTCCACATGACTTTTTCAGCACCAGTGTCCCTGCAGCTCTACCCTTTATGACAGTCTGAACCCGAACCCTAAACCTAACCCTAACCCTAATCTAAATGGCACCTTGGAGCTGAGATTACTGTCCCAGGCGCCATGGCTGGTCCAGGTGAAAAAAGTGTTGAAAGATTAATAGTGGTACACGGGAATGCTCTTCTTATAAAGTTTTCGGCAGTCCCAGTGTCCCCGGAAATGTAGGCATTACAGATCTACGAACAGTAACCCTCACCCTAGTCTAAATGGCATTTGGCGGCTTAGTTTAGAGTCCTAATCAGCATGGCTGTCCCAGATGAGAAAGGTGTGGACCAAGCAATGTCTTTCCAGTGCCGTGCTCCACTCGACATGCCTTTTTCAGCCCAAGTGTCCCTGGACCTGTAGCCCTTAGGACAGTCTGAACCCGAACCCTAACCCTAACCCTAACCCTAACCCTAATTTAAATGGCACCTTGGAGCTGACTTTCCAGTCCCAAGCACCGTGGATGGTCCAGATGAAAAAGGTGTTGAAAGGCTA
Organism: Lathamus discolor; assembly: GCF_037157495.1. Classification (NCBI taxonomy): domain Eukaryota; kingdom Metazoa; phylum Chordata; class Aves; order Psittaciformes; family Psittacidae; genus Lathamus; species Lathamus discolor. The sequence goes on along the minus strand of NC_088884.1, from coordinate 44,677,886 downwards.
ATGGCGATACACTGGAATGCTCTCCTTAGATTGTTTTTAGCAGTCCCAGGGTCCCTGCAGATGTAGGCATTTTAGATCTCAGAACAGTAACCCGTTAAGTATAACCCATTAAGCATTCTACATGGCATGCTGGAGCTTAGTTTAGAGTCCTTATCACCAGGGCTGTCCCAGATGAGAAAGGTGTGGACCAAGCAATGTCTTTGCACTGCCGTGCTCCACTTGACATGCCTTATCCAGCACCAGTGTCCCTGGAGCTGCAGCCTTTATGGCAGTTTGAACCCGAACACTAACCCTAACCCTAACCCTAATTTAAATGGCACCTTGGAGCTGACTTTCCAGTCCCAAGCACCGTGGATGGTCCAGATGAAAAAGGTGTTGAAAGAGTAATGGCGATACACTGGAATGCTCTCCTTAGATTGTTTTTAGCAGTCCCAGGGTCCCTGCAGATGTAGGCATTTTAGATCTCAGAACAGTAACCCGTTAAGTATAACCCATTAAGCATTCTACATGGCATGCTGGAGCTAAGTTTAGAGTCTTATCACCAGGGCTGTGCCAGAGGAGAAAGGTGTGGACCAAGCAATGTCTTTGCACTGCCGTGCTCCACTCGACATGCCTTTTCCAGCACCAGTGTCCCTGGAGCTGCAGCCTTTATGGCAGTCTGAACCCGAACACTAACCATAACCATAACCCTAACCCTAAGCTAAATGGCACCTTGGAGCTGAGTTGACAGTTCCAAGCACCATGGATAGTCCAGATGAAAAAACTGTTGAAAGATTAATAGTGGTACACTGGAATGCTCCCCTTACATTGTTTTTAGCAGTCCCAGTATCCCTGGAGATGTAGGCGTTATAGATAGCTGAACAGTGACCATTACCCTAATCTACATGGCATATGGGAGTTCAGTTTACAGTCCTTATCTCCAGGGCTGTCCCAGATGAGAAAGGTGTGGACCAAGCAATGTCTTTGCACTGCCGTGCTCCACTCCACATGACGTTTTCAGCACCAGTGTCCCTGCAGCTCTAGCCTTTATGACAGTCTCAACCCGAACCCTAAACCTAACCCTAACCCTCATCTAAATGGCACCTTGGAGCTGAGATTACTGTCCCAGGCGCCATGGCTGGTCCAGGTGAAAAAAGTGTTGAAAGATTAACAGTGGTACACGGGAATGCTCTTCTTACAAAGTTTTCTGCAGTCCCAGTGTCCCCGGAAATGTAGGCATTACAGATCTACGAACAGTAACCCTCACCCTAGTCTAAATGGCATTTGGCGGCTTAGTTTAGAGTCCTAATCAGCATGGCTGTCCCAGATGAGAAAGGTGTGGACCAAGCAATGTCTTTGCAGTGCCGTGCTCCACTCGACATGCCTTTTTCAGCCCAAGTGTCCCTGGACCTGTAGCCCTTATGACAGTCTGAACCCGAACCCTAACCCTAACCCTAACCCTAACCCTAATTTAAATGGCACCTTGGAGCTGAGTTTCCAGTCCCAAGCACCGTGGATGGTCCAGATGAAAAAGGTGTTGAAAGGCTAATGGCGATACACTGGAATGCTCTCCTTAGATTGTTTTTAGCAGTCCCAGGGTCCCTGCAGATGTAGGCATTTTAGATCTCAGAACAGTAACCCGTTAAGTATAACCCATTAAGCATTCTACATGGCATGCTGGAGCTTAGTTTAGAGTCCTTATCACCAGGGCTGTCCCAGATGAGAAAGGTGTGGACCAAGCAATGTCTTTGCACTGCCGTGCTCCACTCGACATGCCTTTTCCAGCACCAGTGTCCCTGGAGCTGCAGCCTTTATGGCAGTCTGAACCCGAACACTAACCATAACCATAACCCTAACCCTAAGCTAAATGGCACCTTGGAGATGAGTTGACAGTTCCAAGCACCATGGATGGTCCAGATGAAAAAACTGTTGAAAGATTAATAGTGGTACACTGGAATGCTCCCCTTACATTGTTTTTAGCAGTCCCAGTGTCCCTGGAGATGTAGGCGTTATAGATAGCTGAACAGTGACCATTACCCTAATCTACATGGCATATGGGAGTTCAGTTTACAGTCCTTATCTCCAGGGCTGTCCCAGATGAGAAAAGTGTGGACCAAGCAATGTCTTTGCACTGCCATGCTCCACTCCACATGACTTTTTCAGCACCAGTGTCCCTGCAGCTCTACCCTTTATGACAGTCTCAACCCGAACCCTAAACCTAACCCTAACCCTAATCTAAATGGCACCTTGGAGCTGAGATTACTGTCCCAGGCGCCATGGCTGGTCCAGGTGAAAAAAGTGTTGAAAGATTAATAGTGGTACACGGGAATGCTCTTCTTACAAAGTTTTCTGCAGTCCCAGTGTCCCCGGAAATGTAGGCATTACAGATCTACGAACAGTAACCCTCACCCTAGTCTAAATGGCATTTGGCGGCTTAGTTTAGAGTCCTAATCAGCATGGCTGTCCCAGATGAGAAAGGTGTGGACCAAGCAATGTCTTTGCAGTGCCGTGCTCCACTCGACATGCCTTTTTCAGCCCAAGTGTCCCTGGACCTGTAGCCCTTAGGACAGTCTGAACCCGAACCCTAACCCTAACCCTAACCCTAACCCTAATTTAAATGGCACCTTGGAGCTGAGTTTCCAGTCCCAAGCACCGAGGATGGTCCAGATGAAAAAGGTGTTGAAAGGCTAATGGCGATACACTGGAATGCTCTCCTTAGATTGTTTTTAGCAGTCCCAGTATCCCTGGAGATATCGGCATTTTAGATCTCAGAACAGTAACCCGTTAAGTATAACCCATTAAGCATTCTACATGGCATGCTGGAGCTTAGTTTAGAGTCCTTATCACCAGGGCTGTCCCAGATGAGAAAGGTGTGGACCAAGCAATGTCTTTGCACTGCCGTGCTCCACTTGACATGCCTTTTCCAGCACCAGTGTCCCTGGAGCTGCAGCCTTTATGGCAGTCTGAACCCGAACACTAACCATAACCCTAACCCTAAGCTAAATGGCACCTTGGAGATGAGTTGACAGTTCCAAGCACCATGGATGGTCCAGATGAAAAAAATGTTGAAAGATTAATAGTGATACACTGGAATGCTCCCCTTACATTGTTTTTAGCAGTCCCAGTATCCCTGGAGATGTAGGCGTTATAGATATCTGAACAGTGACCATTACCCTAATCTACATGGCATATGGGAGTTCAGTTTACAGTCCTTATCTCCAGGGCTGTCCCAGATGAGAAAGGTGTGGACCAAGCAATGTCTTTGCACTGCCGTGCTCCACTCGACATGCCTTTTTCAGCACCAGTGTCCCTGCAGCTCTACCCTTTATGACAGTCTGAACCCGAACCCTAAACCTAACCCTAACCCTAATCTAAATGGCACCTTGGAGCTGAGATTACTGTCCCAGGCGCCATGGCTGGTCCAGGTGAAAAAAGTGTTGAAAGATTAATAGTGGTACACGGGAATGCTCTTCTTACAAAGTTTTCAGCAGTCCCAGTGTCCCCGGAAATGTAGGCATTACAGATCTACGAACAGTAACCCTCACCCTAGTCTAAACGGCATTTGGGGGCTTAGTTTAGTGTCCTAATCACCATGGCCGTCCCAGATGAGAAAGGTGTGGACCAAGCAATGTCTTTGCAGTGCTGTGCTCCACTCGACATGCCTTTTTCAGCCCAAGTGTCCCTGGACCTGTAGCCCTTAGGACAGTCTGAACCCGAACCCTAACCCTAACCCTAACCCTAACCCTAACCCTAATTTAAATGGCACCTTGGAGCTGAGTTTCCAGTCCCAAGCACCGTGGATGGTCCAGATGAAAAAGGTGTTGAAAGGCTAATGGCGATACACTGGAATGCTCTCCTTAGATTGTTTTTAGCAGGCCCAGTATCCCTGGAGATGTAGATATTTAAGATCTCAGAACAGTAATCCATGAAGTATAACCCATTAAGCATTCTACATGGCATGCTGGAGCTTAGTTTAGAGTCCTTATCACCAGGGCTGTCCCAGCTGAGAAAGGTGTGGACCAAGCAATGTCTTTGCACTGCCGTGCTCCACTCGACATGCCTTTTCCAGCACCAGTGTCCCTGGAGCTGCAGCCTTTATGGCAGTCTGAAGCCGAACACTAACCATAACCCTAACCCTAAGCTAAATGGCACCTTGGAGATGAGTTGACAGCTCCAAGCACCATGGATAATCCAGATGAAAAAACTGTTGAAAGATTAATAGTGGTACACTGGAATGCTCCCCTTACATTGTTTTTAGCAGTCCCAGTGTCCCTGGAGATGTAGGCGTTATAGATAGCTGAACAGTGACCATTACCCTAATCTACATGGCATATGGGAGTTCAGTTTACAGTCCTTATCTCCAGGGCTGTCCCAGATGAGAAAAGTGTGGACCAAGCAATGTCTTTGCACTGCCATGCTCCACTCCACATGACTTTTTCAGCACCAGTGTCCCTGCAGCTCTACCCTTTATGACAGTCTCAACCCGAACCCTAAACCTAACCCTAACCCTAATCTAAATGGCACCTTGGAGCTGAGATTACTGTCCCAGGCGCCATGGCTGGTCCAGGTGAAAAAAGTGTTGAAAGATTAATAGTGGTACACGGGAATGCTCTTCTTATAAAGTTTTCGGCAGTCCCAGTGTCCCCGGAAATGTAGGCATTACAGATCTACGAACAGTAACCCTCACCCTAGTCTAAATGGCATTTGGCGGCTTAGTTTAGAGTCCTAATCAGCATGGCTGTCCCAGATGAGAAAGGTGTGGACCAAGCAATGTCTTTCCAGTGCCGTGCTCCACTCGACATGCCTTTTTCAGCCCAAGTGTCCCTGGACCTGTAGCCCTTAGGACAGTCTGAACCCGAACCCTAACCCTAACCCTAACCCTAACCCTAATTTAAATGGCACCTTGGAGCTGACTTTCCAGTCCCAAGCACCGTGGATGGTCCAGATGAAAAAGGTGTTGAAAGGCTAATGGCGATACACTGGAATGCTCTCCTTAGATTGTTTTTAGCAGTCCCAGGGTCCCTGCAGATGTAGGCATTTTAGATCTCAGAACAGTAACCCGTTAAGTATAACCCATTAAGCATTCTACATGGCATGCTGGAGCTTAGTTTAGAGTCCTTATCACCAGGGCTGTCCCAGATGAGAAAGGTGTGGACCAAGCAATGTCTTTGCACTGCCGTGCTCCACTTGACATGCCTTATCCAGCACCAGTGTCCCTGGAGCTGCAGCCTTTATGGCAGTCTGAACCCGAACACTAACCCTAACCCTAACCCTAATTTAAATGGCACCTTGGAGCTGACTTTCCAGTCCCAAGCACCGTGGATGGTCCAGATGAAAAAGGTGTTGAAAGAGTAATGGCGATACACTGGAATGCTCTCCTTAGATTGTTTTTAGCAGTCCCAGGGTCCCTGCAGATGTAGGCATTTTAGATCTCAGAACAGTAACCCGTTAAGTATAACCCATTAAGCATTCTACATGGCATGCTGGAGCTAAGTTTAGAGTCTTATCACCAGGGCTGTGCCAGAGGAGAAAGGTGTGGACCAAGCAATGTCTTTGCACTGCCGTGCTCCACTCGACATGCCTTTTCCAGCACCAGTGTCCCTGGAGCTGCAGCCTTTATGGCAGTCTGAACCCGAACACTAACCATAACCATAACCCTAAACCTAAGCTAAATGGCACCTTGGAGCTGAGTTGACAGTTCCAAGCACCATGGATAGTCCAGATGAAAAAACTGTTGAAAGATTAATAGTGGTACACTGGAATGCTCCCCTTACATTGTTTTTAGCAGTCCCAGTATCCCTGGAGATGTAGGCGTTATAGATAGCTGAACAGTGACCATTACCCTAATCTACATGGCATATGGGAGTTCAGTTTACAGTCCTTATCTCCAGGGCTGTCCCAGATGAGAAAGGTGTGGACCAAGCAATGTCTTTGCACTGCCGTGCTCCACTCCACATGACTTTTTCAGCACCAGTGTCCCTGCAGCTCTAGCCTTTATGACAGTCTCAACCCGAACCCTAAACCTAACCCTAACCCTAATCTAAATGGCACCTTGGAGCTGAGATTACTGTCCCAGGCGCCATGGCTGGTCCAGGTGAAAAAAGTGTTGAAAGATTAACAGCGGTACACGGGAATGCTCTTCTTACAAAGTTTTCTGCAGTCCCAGTGTCCCCGGAAATGTAGGCATTACAGATCTACGAACAGTAACCCTCACCCTAGTCTAAATGGCATTTGGCGGCTTAGTTTAGAGTCCTAATCAGCATGGCTGTCCCAGATGAGAAAGGTGTGGACCAAGCAATGTCTTTGCAGTGCCGTGCTCCACTCGACATGCCTTTTTCAGCCCAAGTGTCCCTGGACCTGTAGCCCTTATGACAGTCTGAACCCGAACCCTAACCCTAACCCTAACCCTAACCCTAATTTAAATGGCACCTTGGAGCTGAGTTTCCAGTCCCAAGCACCGTGGATGGTCCAGATGAAAAAGGTGTTGAAAGGCTAATGGCGATACACTGGAATGCTCTCCTTAGATTGTTTTTAGCAGTCCCAGGGTCCCTGCAGATGTAGGCATTTTAGATCTCAGAACAGTAACCCGTTAAGTATAACCCATTAAGCATTCTACATGGCATGCTGGAGCTTAGTTTAGAGTCCTTATCACCAGGGCTGTCCCAGATGAGAAAGGTGTGGACCAAGCAATGTCTTTGCACTGCCGTGCTCCACTCGACATGCCTTTTCCAGCACCAGTGTCCCTGGAGCTGCAGCCTTTATGGCAGTCTGAACCCGAACACTAACCATAACCATAACCCTAACCCTAAGCTAAATGGCACCTTGGAGATGAGTTGACAGTTCCAAGCACCATGGATGGTCCAGATGAAAAAACTGTTGAAAGATTAAGAGTGGTACACTGGAATGCTCCCCTTACATTGTTTTTAGCAGTCCCAGTGTCCCTGGAGATGTAGGCGTTATAGATAGCTGAACAGTGACCATTACCCTAATCTACATGGCATATGGGAGTTCAGTTTACAGTCCTTATCTCCAGGGCTGTCCCAGATGAGAAAAGTGTGGACCAAGCAATGTCTTTGCACTGCCATGCTCCACTCCACATGACTTTTTCAGCACCAGTGTCCCTGCAGCTCTACCCTTTATGACAGTCTCAACCCGAACCCTAAAACTAACCCTAACCCTCATCTAAATGGCACCTTGGAGCTGAGATTACTGTCCCAGGCGCCATGGCTGGTCCAGGTGAAAAAAGTGTTGAAAGATTAATAGTGGTACACGGGAATGCTCTTCTTACAAAGTTTTCTGCAGTCCCAGTGTCCCCGGAAATGTAGGCATTACAGATCTACGAACAGTAACCCTCACCCTAGTCTAAATGGCATTTGGCGGCTTAGTTTAGAGTCCTAATCAGCATGGCTGTCCCAGATGAGAAAGGTGTGGACCAAGCAATGTCTTTGCAGTGCCGTGCTCCACTCGACATGCCTTTTTCAGCCCAAGTGTCCCTGGACCTGTAGCCCTTAGGACAGTCTGAACCCGAACCCTAACCCTAACCCTAACCCTAACCCTAACCCTAATTTAAATGGCACCTTGGAGCTGAGTTTCCAGTCCCAAGCACCGAGGATGGTCCAGATGAAAAAGGTGTTGAAAGGCTAATGGCGATACACTGGAATGCTCTCCTTAGATTGTTTTTAGCAGTCCCAGTATCCCTGGAGATATCGGCATTTTAGATCTCAGAACAGTAACCCGTTAAGTATAACCCATTAAGCATTCTACATGGCATGCTGGAGCTTAGTTTAGAGTCCTTATCACCAGGGCTGTCCCAGATGAGAAAGGTGTGGACCAAGCAATGTCTTTGCACTGCCGTGCTCCACTTGACATGCCTTTTCCAGCACCAGTGTCCCTGGAGCTGCAGCCTTTATGGCAGTCTGAACCCGAACACTAACCATAACCCTAACCCTAAGCTAAATGGCACCTTGGAGATGAGTTGACAGTTCCAAGCACCATGGATGGTCCAGATGAAAAAAATGTTGAAAGATTAATAGTGATACACTGGAATGCTCCCCTTACATTGTTTTTAGCAGTCCCAGTATCCCTGGAGATGTAGGCGTTATAGATATCTGAACAGTGACCATTACCCTAATCTACATGGCATATGGGAGTTCAGTTTACAGTCCTTATCTCCAGGGCTGTCCCAGATGAGAAAGGTGTGGACCAAGCAATGTCTTTGCACTGCCGTGCTCCACTCGACATGCCTTTTTCAGCACCAGTGTCCCTGCAGCTCTACCCTTTATGACAGTCTGAACCCGAACCCTAAACCTAACCCTAACCCTAATCTAAATGGCACCTTGGAGCTGAGATTACTGTCCCAGGCGCCATGGCTGGTCCAGGTGAAAAAAGTGTTGAAAGATTAATAGTGGTACACGGGAATGCTCTTCTTACAAAGTTTTCAGCAGTCCCAGTGTCCCCGGAAATGTAGGCATTACAGATCTACGAACAGTAACCCTCACCCTAGTCTAAACGGCATTTGGGGGCTTAGTTTAGTGTCCTAATCACCATGGCCGTCCCAGATGAGAAAGGTGTGGACCAAGCAATGTCTTTGCAGTGCCGTGCTCCACTCGACATGCCTTTTTCAGCCCAAGTGTCCCTGGACCTGTAGCCCTTATGACAGTCTGAACCCGAACCCTAACCCTAACCCTAACCCTAACCCTAACCCTAATTTAAATGGCACCTTGGAGCTGAGTTTCCAGTCCCAAGCACCGTGGATGGTCCAGATGAAAAAGGTGTTGAAAGGCTAATGGCGATACACTGGAATGCTCTCCTTAGATTGTTTTTAGCAGTCCCAGGGTCCCTGCAGATGTAGGCATTTTAGATCTCAGAACAGTAACCCGTTAAATATAACCCATTAAGCATTCTACATGGCATGCTGGAGCTTAGTTTAGAGTCCTTATCACCAGGGCTGTCCCAGATGAGAAAGGTGTGGACCAAGCAATGTCTTTGCACTGCCGTGCTCCACTCGACATGCCTTTTCCAGCACCAGTGTCCCTGGAGCTGCAGCCTTTATGGCAGTCTGAACCCGAACACTAACCATAACCCTAACCCTAAGCTAAATGGCACCTTGGAGATGAGTTGACAGTTCCAAGCACCATGGATGGTCCAGATGAAAAAAATGTTGAAAGATTAATAGTGATACACTGGAATGCTCCCCTTACATTGTTTTTAGCAGTCCCAGTATCCCTGGAGATGTAGGCGTTATAGATATCTGAACAGTGACCATTACCCTAATCTACATGGCATATGGGAGTTCAGTTTACAGTCCTTATCTCCAGGGCTGTCCCAGATGAGAAAGGTGTGGACCAAGCAATGTCTTTGCACTGCCGTGCTCCACTCGACATGCCTTTTTCAGCACCAGTGTCCCTGCAGCTCTACCCTTTATGACAGTCTGAACCCGAACCCTAAACCTAACCCTAACCCTAATCTAAATGGCACCTTGGAGCTGAGATTACTGTCCCAGGCGCCATGGCTGGTCCAGGTGAAAAAAGTGTTGAAAGATTAATAGTGGTACACGGGAATGCTCTTCTTACAAAGTTTTCAGCAGTCCCAGTGTCCCCGGAAATGTAGGCATTACAGATCTACGAACAGTAACCCTCACCCTAGTCTAAACGGCATTTGGGGGCTTAGTTTAGTGTCCTAATCACCATGGCCGTCCCAGATGAGAAAGGTGTGGACCAAGCAATGTCTTTGCAGTGCCGTGCTCCACTCGACATGCCTTTTTCAGCCCAAGTGTCCCTGGACCTGTAGCCCTTATGACAGTCTGAACCCGAACCCTAACCCTAACCCTAACCCTAACCCTAACCCTAATTTAAATGGCACCTTGGAGCTGAGTTTCCAGTCCCAAGCACCGTGGATGGTCCAGATGAAAAAGGTGTTGAAAGGCTAATGGCGATACACTGGAATGCTCTCCTTAGATTGTTTTTAGCAGTCCCAGGGTCCCTGCAGATGTAGGCATTTTAGATCTCAGAACAGTAACCCGTTAAATATAACCCATTAAGCATTCTACATGGCATGCTGGAGCTTAGTTTAGAGTCCTTATCACCAGGGCTGTCCCAGATGAGAAAGGTGTGGACCAAGCAATGTCTTTGCACTGCCGTGCTCCACTCGACATGCCTTTTCCAGCACCAGTGTCCCTGGAGCTGCAGCCTTTATGGCAGTCTGAACCCGAACACTAACCATAACCCTAACCCTAAGCTAAATGGCACCTTGGAGATGAGTTGACAGTTCCAAGCACCATGGATGGTCCAGATGAAAAAAATGTTGAAAGATTAATAGTGATACACTGGAATGCTCCCCTTACATTGTTTTTAGCAGTCCCAGTATCCCTGGAGATGTAGGCGTTATAGATATCTGAACAGTGACCATTACCCTAATCTACATGGCATATGGGAGTTCAGTTTACAGTCCTTATCTCCAGGGCTGTCCCAGATGAGAAAGGTGTGGACCAAGCAATGTCTTTGCACTGCCGTGCTCCACTCGACATGCCTTTTTCAGCACCAGTGTCCCTGCAGCTCTACCCTTTATGACAGTCTGAACCCGAACCCTAAACCTAACCCTAACCCTAATCTAAATGGCACCTTGGAGCTGAGATTACTGTCCCAGGCGCCATGGCTGGTCCAGGTGAAAAAAGTGTTGAAAGATTAATAGTGGTACACGGGAATGCTCTTCTTACAAAGTTTTCAGCAGTCCCAGTGTCCCCGGAAATGTAGGCATTACAGATCTACGAACAGTAACCCTCACCCTAGTCTAAACGGCATTTGGGGGCTTAGTTTAGTGTCCTAATCACCATGGCCGTCCCAGATGAGAAAGGTGTGGACCAAGCAATGTCTTTGCAGTGCCGTGCTCCACTCGACATGCCTTTTTCAGCCCAAGTGTCCCTGGACCTGTAGCCCTTATGACAGTCTGAACCTGAACCCTAACCCTAACCCTAACCCTAACTTAAATGGCACCTTGGAGCTGAGTTTCCAGTCCCAAGCACCGTGGATGGTCCAGATGAAAAAGGTGTTGAAAGGCTAATGGCGATACACTGGAATGCTCTCCTTAGATTGTTTTTAGCAGTCCCAGGGTCCCTGCAGATGTAGGCATTTTAGATCTCAGAACAGTAACCCGTTAAATATAACCCATTAAGCATTCTACATGGCAAGCTGGAGCTTAGTTTAGAGTCCTTATCACCAGGGCTGTCCCAGATGAGAAAGGTGTGGACCAAGCAATGTCTTTGCACTGCCGTGCTCCACTCGACATGCCTTTTCCAGCACCAGTGTCCCTGGAGCTGCAGCCTTTATGGCAGTCTGAACCCGAACACTAACCATAACCCTAACCCTAAGCTAAATGTCACCTTGGAGATGAGTTGACAGTTCCAAGCACCATGGATTTTAAAGATGAAAAAACTGTTGAAAGATTAATACTGGTACACTGGAATGCTCCCCTTACATTGTTTTTAGCAGTCCCAGTATCCCTGGAGATGTAGGCGTTATAGATAGCTGAACAGTGACCATTACCCTAATCTACATGGCATATGGGAGTTCAGTTTACAGTCCTTATCTCCAGGGCTGTCCCAGATGAGAAAGGTGTGGACCAAGCAATGTCTTTGCACTGCCGTGCTCCACTCCACATGACTTTTTCAGCACCAGTGTCCCTGTAGCTCTACCCTTTATGACAGTCTGAACCCGAACCCTATACCTAACCCTAACCCTAATCTAAATGGCACCTTGGAGCTGAGATTACTGTCCCAGGCGCCATGGCTGGTCCAGGTGAAAAAAGTGTTGAAAGATTAATAGTGGTACACGGGAATGCTCTTCTTACAAAGTTTTCAGCAGTCCCAGTGTCCCCGGAAATGTAGGCATTACAGATCTACGAACAGTAACCCTCACCCTAGTCTAAATGGCATTTGGCGGCTTAGTTTAGAGTCCTAATCAGCATGGCTGTCCCAGATGAGAAAGGTGTGGACCAAGCAATGTCTTTGCAGTGCTGTGCTCCACTCGACATGCTTTTTTCAGCCCAAGTGTCCCTGGACCTGTAGCCCTTATGACAGTCTCAACCCGAACCCTAACCCTAACCCTAATCTAAATGGCACCTTGGAGCTGAGTTTCCAGTCCCAAGCACCGTGGATGGTCCAGATGAAAAAGGTGTTGAAAGGCTAATGGCGATACACTGGAATGCTCTCCTTAGATTGTTTTTAGCAGTCCCAGGGTCCCTGCAGATGTAGGCATTTTAGATCTCAGAACAGTAACCCGTTAAATATAACCCATTAAGCATTCTACATGGCATGCTGGAGCTTAGTTTAGAGTCCTTATCACCAGGGCTGTCCCAGATGAGAAAGGTGTGGACCAAGCAATGTCTTTGCACTGCCGTGCTCCACTTGACATGCCTTTTCCAGCACCAGTGTCCCTGGAGCTGCAGCCTTTATGGCAGTCTGAACCCGAACACTAACCATAACCCTAACCCTAAGCTAAATGTCACCTTGGAGATGAGTTGACAGTTCCAAGCACCATGGATTTTAAAGATGAAAAAACTGTTGAAAGATTAATACTGGTACACTGGAATGCTCCCCTTACATTGTTTTTAGCAGTCCCAGTATCCCTGGAGATGTAGGCGTTATAGATAGCTGAACAGTGACCATTACCCTAATCTACATGGCATATGGGAGTTCAGTTTACAGTCCTTATCTCCAGGGCTGTCCCAGATGAGAAAGGTGTGGACCAAGCAATGTCTTTGCACTGCCGTGCTCCACTCCACATGACTTTTTCAGCACCAGTGTCCCTGTAGCTCTACCCTTTATGACAGTCTGAAACCGAACGCTAAACCTAACCCTAACCCTAATCTAAATGGCACCTTGGAGCTGAGATTACTGTCCCAGGCGCCATGGCTGGTCCAGCTGAAAAAAGTGTTGAAAGATTAATAGTGGTACACGGGAATGCTCTTCTTATAAAGTTTTCAGCAGTCCCAGTGTCCCCGGAAATGTAGGCATTACAGATCTACGAACAGTAACCCTCACCCTAGTCTAAATGGCATTTGGCGGCTTAGTTTAGAGTCCTAATCAGCATGGCTGTCCCAGATGAGAAAGGTGTGGACCAAGCAATGTCTTTGCAGTGCCGTGCTCCACTCGACATGCCTTTTTCAGCCCAAGTGTCCCTGGACCTGTAGCCCTTATGACAGTCTGAACCCGAACCCTAACCCTAACCCTAACCCTAACCCTAATTTTAAACGGCACCTTGGAGCTGAGTTTCCAGTCCCAAGCACCGTGGATGGTCCAGATGAAAAAGGTGTTGAAAGGCTAATGGCGATACACTGGAATGCTCTCCTTAGATTGTTTTTAGCAGTCCCAGGGTCCCTGCAGATGTAGGCATTTTAGATCTCAGAACAGTAACCCGTTAAATATAACCCATTAAGCATTCTACATGGCATGCTGGAGCTTAGTTTAGAGTCCTTATCACCAGGGCTGTCCCAGATGAGAAAGGTGTGGACCAAGCAATGTCTTTGCACTGCCGTGCTCCACTCGACATGCCTTTTCCAGCACCAGTGTCCCTGGAGCTGCAGCCTTTATGGCAGTCTGAACCCGAACACTAACCATAACCCTAACCCTAAGCTAAATGGCACCTTGGAGATGAGTTGACAGTTCCAAGCACCATGGATGGTCCAGATGAAAAAACTGTTGAAAGATTAATAGTGGTACACTGGAATGCTCCCCTTACATTGTTTTTAGCAGTCCCAGTATCCCTGGAGATGTAGGCGTTATAGATAGCTGAACAGTGACCATTACCCTAATCTACATGGCATATGAGAGTTCAGTTTACAGTCCTTATCTCCAGGGCTGTCCCAGATGAGAAAGGTGTGGACCAAGCAATGTCTTTGCACTGCCGTGCTCCACTCGACATGCCTTTTTCAGCCCAAGTGTCCCTGGACCTGTAGCCCTTATGACAGTCTGAACCCGAACCCCAACCCTAACCCTAACCCTAATTTAAATGGCACCTTGGAGCTGAGTTTCCAGTCCCAAGCACCGTGGATGGTCCAGATGAAAAAGGTGTTGAAAGGCTAATGGCGATACACTGGAATGCTCTCCTTAGATTGTTTTTAGCAGTCCCAGGGTCCCTGCAGATGTAGGCATTTTAGATCTCAGAACAGTAACCCGTTAAGTATAACCCATTAAGCATTCTACATGGCATGCTGGAGCTTAGTTTAGAGTCCTTATCACCAGGGCTGTCCCAGATGAGAAAGGTGTGGACCAAGCAATATCTTTGCACTGCCGTGCTCCACTCGACATGCCTTTTCCAGCACCAGCCTTTATGGCAGTCTGAACCCGAACACTAACCATAACCCTAACCCTAAGCTAAATGGCACCTTGGAGATGAGTTGACAGTTCCAAGCACCATGGATGGTCCAGATGAAAAAACTGTTGAAAGATTAATAGTGGTACACTGGAATGCTCCCCTTACATTGTTTTTAGCAGTCCCAGTATCCCTGGAGATGTAGGCGTTATAGATAGCTGAACAGTGACCATTACCCTAATCTACATGGCATATGGGAGTTCAGTTTACAGTCCTTATCTCCAGGGCTGTCCCAGATGAGAAAGGTGTGGACCAAGCAATGTCTTTGCACTGCCGTGCTCCACTCGACATGCCTTTTTCAGCACCAGTGTCCCTGTAGCTCTACCCTTTATGACAGTCTGAACCCGAACACTATACCTAACCCTAACCCTAATCTAAATGGCACCTTGGAGCTGAGATTACTGTCCCAGGCGCCATGGCTGGTCCAGCTGAAAAAAGTGTTGAAAGATTAATAGTGGTACACGGGAATGCTCTTCTTACAAAGTTTTCAGCAGTCCCAGTGTCCCCGGAAATGTAGGCATTACAGATCTACGAACAGTAACCCTCACCCTAGTCTAAATGGCATTTGGCGGCTTAGTTTAGAGTCCTAATCAGCATGGCTGTCCCAGATGAGAAAGGTGTGGACCAAGCAATGTCTTTGCAGTGCTGTGCTCCACTCGACATGCTTTTTTCAGCCCAAGTGTCCCTGGACCTGTAGCCCTTATGACAGTCTCAACCCGAACCCTAACCCTAACCCTAATCTAAATGGCACCTTGGAGCTGAGTTTCCAGTCCCAAGCACCGTGGATGGTCCAGATGAAAAAGGTGTTGAAAGGCTAATGGCGATACACTGGAATGCTCTCCTTAGATTGTTTTTAGCAGTCCCAGGGTCCCTGCAGATGTAGGCATTTTAGATCTCAGAACAGTAATCCATGAAGTATAACCCATTAAGCATTCTACATGGCATGCTGGAGCTTAGTTTAGAGTCCTTATCACCAGGGCTGTCCCAGATGAGAAAGGTGTGGACCAAGCAATGTCTTTGCACTGCTGTGCTCCACTCGACATGCCTTTTCCAGCACCAGTGTCCCTGGAGCTGCAGCCTTTATGGCAGTCTGAACCCGAACACTAACCATAACCCTAACCCTAAGCTAAACGGCACCTTGGAGATGAGTTGACAGTTCCAAGCACCATGGATGGTAAAGATGAAAAAACTGTTGAAAGATTAATAGTGGTACACTGGAATGCTCCCCTTACATTGTTTTTAGCAGTCCCAGTATCCCTGGAGATGTAGGCGTTATAGATATCTGAACAGTGACCATTACCCTAATCTACATGGCATATGGGAGTTCAGTTTACAGTCCTTATCTCCAGGGCTGTCCCAGATGAGAAAGGTGTGGACCAAGCAATGTCTTTGCACTGCCGTGCTCCACTCCACATGACTTTTTCAGCACCAGTGTCCCTGCAGCTCTAGCCTTTATGACAGTCTGAAACCGAACGCTAAACCTAACCCTAACCCTAATCTAAATGGCACCTTGGAGCTGAGATTACTGTCCCAGGCGCCATGGCTGGTCCAGGTGAAAAAAGTGTTGAAAGATTAATAGTGGTACACGGGAATGCTCTTCTTACAAAGTTTTCATCAGTCCCAGTGTCCCCGGAAATGTAGGCATTACAGATCTACGAACAGTAACCCTCACCCTAGTCTAAATGGCATTTGGCGGCTTAGTTTAGAGTCCTAATCAGCATGGCTGTCCCAGATGAGAAAGGTGTGGACCAAGCAATGTCTTTGCAGTGCCGTGCTCCACTCGACATGCCTTTTTCAGCCCAAGTGTCCCTGGACCTGTAGCCCTTATGACAGTCTGAACCCGAACCCTAACCCTAACCCTAACCCTAATTTAAATGGCACCTTGGAGCTGAGTTTCCAGTCCCAAGCACCATGGATGGTCCAGATGAAAAAGGTGTTGAAAGGCTAATGGCGATACACTGGAATGCTCTCCTTAGATTGTTTTTAGCAGTCCCAGGGTCCCTGCAGATGTAGGCATTTTAGATCTCAGAACAGTAACCCGTTAAGTATAACCCATTAAGCATTCTACATGGCATGCTGGAGCTTAGTTTAGAGTCCTTATCACCAGGGCTGTCCCAGATGAGAAAGGTGTGGACAAAGCAATGTCTTTGCACTGCCGTGCTCCACTCGACATGCCTTTTCCAGCACCAGTGTCCCTGGAGCTGCAGCCTTTATGGCAGTCTGAACCCGAACACTAACCATAACCATAACCCTAACCCTAATGTAAATGGCACCTTGGAGATGAGTTGACAGTTCCAAGCACCATGGATGGTCCAGATGAAAAAACTGTTGAAAGATTAAGAGTGGTACACTGGAATGCTCCCCTTACATTGTTTTTAGCAGTCCCAGTATCCCTGGAGATGTAGGCGTTATAGATAGCTGAACAGTGACCATTACCCTAATCTACATGGCATATGAGAGTTCAGTTTACAGTCCTTATCTCCAGGGCTGTCCCAGATGAGAGAAGTGTGGACCAAGCAATGTCTTTGCACTGCCATGCTCCACTCCACATGACTTTTTCAGCACCAGTGTCCCTGCAGCTCTGGCCTTTATGACAGTCTCAACCCGAACCCTAAACCTAACCCTAACCCTAATCTAAATGGCACCTTGGAGCTGAGATTACTGTCCCAGGCGCCATGGCTGGTCCAGGTGAAAAAAGCGTTGAAGGATTAATAGTGGTACACGGGAATCCGCTTCTTATAAAGTTTTCAGCAGTCCCAGTGTCCCCGGAAATGTAGGCATTACAGATCTACGAACAGTAACCCTCACCCTAGTCTAAATGGCATTTGGCGGCTTAGTTTAGAGTCCTAATCAGCATGGCTGTCCCAGATGAGAAAGGTGTGGACCAAGCAATGTCTTTGCAGTGCCGTGCTCCACTCGACATGCCTTTTTCAGCCCAAGTGTCCCTGGACCTGTAGCCCTTATGACAGTCTGAACCCGAACACTAACCCTAACCCTAACCCTAACCCTAATTTAAATGGCACCTTGGAGCTGAGTTTCCAGTCCCAAGCACCGTGGATGGTCCAGATGAAAAAGGTGTTGAAAGGCTAATGGCGATACACTGGAATGCTCTCCTTAGATTGTTTTTAGCAGTCCCAGGGTCCCTGCAGATGTAGGCATTTTAGATCTCAGAACAGTAACCCGTTAAGTATAACCCATTAAGCATTCGACATGGCATGCTGGAGCTTAGTTTAGAGTCTTATCACCAGGGCTGTGCCAGAGGAGAAAGGTGTGGACCAAGCAATGTCTTTGCACTGCCGTGCTCCACTCGACATGCCTTTTCCAGCACCAGTGTCCCTGGAGCTGCAGCCTTTATGGCAGTCTGAACCCGAACACTAACCATAACCATAACCCTAACCCTAATGTAAATGGCACCTTGGAGATGAGTTGACAGTTCCAAGCACCATGGATAGTCCAGATGAAAAAACTGTTGAAAGATTAATAGTGGTACACTGGAATGCTCCCCTTACATTGTTTTTAGCAGTCCCAGTGTCCCTGGAGATGTAGGCGTTATAGATAGCTGAACAGTGACCATTACCCTAATCTACATGGCATATGGGAGTTCAGTTTACAGTCCTTATCTCCAGGGCTGTCCCAGATGAGAAAGGTGTGGACCAAGCAATGTCTTTGCACTGCCGTGCTCCACTCCACATGACTTTTTCAGCACCAGTGTCCCTGCAGCTCTACCCTTTATGACAGTCTGAACCCGAACCCTAAACCTAACCCTAACCCTCATCTAAATGGCACCTTGGAGCTGAGATTACTGTCCCAGGCGCCATGGCTGGTCCAGGTGAAAAAAGTGTTGAAAGATTAATAGTGGTACACGGGAATGCTCTTCTTACAAAGTTTTCTGCAGTCCCAGTGTCCCCGGAAATGTAGGCATTACAGATCTACGAACAGTAACCCTCACCCTAGTCTAAATGGCATTTGGCGGCTTAGTTTAGAGTCCTAATCAGCATGGCTGTCCCAGATGAGAAAGGTGTGGACCAAGCAATGTCTTTGCAGTGCCGTGCTCCACTCGACATGCCTTTTTCAGCCCAAGTGTCCCTGGACCTGTAGCCCTTAGGACAGTCTGAACCCGAACCCTAACCCTAACCCTAACCCTAACCCTAATTTAAATGGCACCTTGGAGCTGAGTTTCCAGTCCCAAGCACCGAGGATGGTCCAGATGAAAAAGGTGTTGAAAGGCTAATGGCGATACACTGGAATGCTCTCCTTAGATTGTTTTTAGCAGTCCCAGAGTCCCTGCAGATGTAGGCATTTTAGATCTCAGAACAGTAACCCGTTAAGTATAACCCATTAAGCATTCTACATGGCATGCTGGAGCTTAGTTTAGAGTCCTTATCACCAGGGCTGTCCCAGATGAGAAAGGTGTGGACCAAGCAATGTCTTTGCACTGCCGTGCTCCACTCGACATGCCTTTTCCAGCACCAGTGTCCCTGGAGCTGCAGCCTTTATGGCAGTCTGAACCCGAACACTAACCATAACCCTAACCCTAAGCTAAATGGCACCTTGGAGATGAGTTGACAGCTCCAAGCACCATGGATAATCCAGATGAAAAAACTGTTGAAAGATTAAGAGTGGTACACTGGAATGCTCCCCTTACATTGTTTTTAGCAGTCCCAGTGTCCCTGGAGATGTAGGCGTTATAGATAGCTGAACAGTGACCATTACCCTAATCTACATGGCATATGGGAGTTCAGTTTACAGTCCTTATCTCCAGGGCTGTCCCAGATGAGAAAGGTGTGGACCAAGCAATGTCTTTGCACTGCCGTGCTCCACTCCACATGACTTTTTCAGCACCAGTGTCCCTGCAGCTCTAGCCTTTATGACAGTCTCAACCCGAACCCTAAACCTAACCCTAACCCTAATCTAAATGGCACCTTGGAGCTGAGATTACTGTCCCAGGCGCCATGGCTGGTCCAGGTGAAAAAAGTGTTGAAAGATTAATAGTGGTACACGGGAATGCTCTTCTTACAAAGTTTTCTGCAGTCCCAGTGTCCCCGGAAATGTAGGCATTACAGATCTACGAACAGTAACCCTCACCCTAGTCTAAATGGCATTTGGCGGCTTAGTTTAGAGTCCTAATCAGCATGGCTGTCCCAGATGAGAAAGGTGTGGACCAAGCAATGTCTTTGCAGTGCCGTGCTCCACTCGACATGCCTTTTTCAGCCCAAGTGTCCCTGGACCTGTAGCCCTTATGACAGTCTGAACCCGAACCCTAACCCTAACCCTAACCCTAACCCTAATTTAAATGGCACCTTGGAGCTGAGTTTCCAGTCCCAAGCACCGTGGATGGTCCAGATGTAAAAGGTGTTGAAAGGCTAATGGCGATACACTGGAATGCTCTCCTTAGATTGTTTTTAGCAGTCCCAGGGTCCCTGCAGATGTAGGCATTTTAGATCTCAGAACAGTAACCCGTTAAGTATAACCCATTAAGCATTCGACATGGCATGCTGGAGCTTAGTTTAGAGTCTTATCACCAGGGCTGTGCCAGAGGAGAAAGGTGTGGACCAAGCAATGTCTTTGCACTGCCGTGCTCCACTCGACATGCCTTTTCCAGCACCAGTGTCCCTGGAGCTGCAGCCTTTATGGCAGTCTGAACCCGAACACTAACCATAACCATAACCCTAACCCTAATGTAAATGGCACCTTGGAGATGAGTTGACAGTTCCAAGCACCATGGATAGTCCAGATGAAAAAACTGTTGAAAGATTAATAGTGGTACACTGGAATGCTCCCCTTACATTGTTTTTAGCAGTCCCAGTGTCCCTGGAGATGTAGGCGTTATAGATAGCTGAACAGTGACCATTACCCTAATCTACATGGCATATGGGAGTTCAGTTTACAGTCCTTATCTCCAGGGCTGTCCCAGATGAGAAAGGTGTGGACCAAGCAATGTCTTTGCACTGCCGTGCTCCACTCCACATGACTTTTTCAGCACCAGTGTCCCTGCAGCTCTAGCCTTTATGACAGTCTGAACCCGAACCCTAAACCTAACCCTAACCCTCATCTAAATGGCACCTTGGAGCTGAGATTACTGTCCCAGGCGCCATGGCTGGTCCAGGTGAAAAAAGTGTTGAAAGATTAATAGTGGTACACGGGAATGCTCTTCTTACAAAGTTTTCTGCAGTCCCAGTGTCCCCGGAAATGTAGGCATTACAGATCTACGAACAGTAACCCTCACCCTAGTCTAAATGGCATTTGGCGGCTTAGTTTAGAGTCCTAATCAGCATGGCTGTCCCAGATGAGAAAGGTGTGGACCAAGCAATGTCTTTGCAGTGCCGTGCTCCACTCGACATGCCTTTTTCAGCCCAAGTGTCCCTGGACCTGTAGCCCTTAGGACAGTCTGAACCCGAACCCTAACCCTAACCCTAACCCTAACTTAAATGGCACCTTGGAGCTGAGTTTCCAGTCCCAAGCACCGAGGATGGTCCAGATGAAAAAGGTGTTGAAAGGCTAATGGCGATACACTGGAATGCTCTCCTTAGATTGTTTTTAGCAGTCCCAGAGTCCCTGCAGATGTAGGCATTTTAGATCTCAGAACAGTAACCCGTTAAGTATAACCCATTAAGCATTCTACATGGCATGCTGGAGCTTAGTTTAGAGTCCTTATCACCAGGGCTGTCCCAGATGAGAAAGGTGTGGACCAAGGAATGTCTTTGCACTGCCGTGCTCCACTCGACATGCCTTTTCCAGCACCAGTGTCCCTGGAGCTGCAGCCTTTATGGCAGTCTGAAGCCGAACACTAACCATAACCCTAACCCTAAGCTAAATGGCACCTTGGAGATGAGTTGACAGCTCCAAGCACCATGGATAATCCAGATGAAAAAACTGTTGAAAGATTAAGAGTGGTACACTGGAATGCTCCCCTTACATTGTTTTTAGCAGTCCCAGTGTCCCTGGAGATGTAGGCGTTATAGATAGCTGAACAGTGACCATTACCCTAATCTACATGGCATATGGGAGTTCAGTTTACAGTCCTTATCTCCAGGGCTGTCCCAGATGAGAAAGGTGTGGACCAAGCAATGTCTTTGCACTGCCGTGCTCCACTCCACATGACTTTTTCAGCACCAGTGTCCCTGCAGCTCTAGCCTTTATGACAGTCTCAACCCGAACCCTAAACCTAACCCTAACCCTAATCTAAATGGCACCTTGGAGCTGAGATTACTGTCCCAGGCGCCATGGCTGGTCCAGCTGAAAAAAGTGTTGAAAGATTAATAGTGGTACACGGGAATGCTCTTCTTACAAAGTTTTCTGCAGTCCCAGTGTCCCCGGAAATGTAGGCATTACAGATCTACGAACAGTAACCCTCACCCTAGTCTAAATGGCATTTGGCGGCTTAGTTTAGAGTCCTAATCAGCATGGCTGTCCCAGATGAGAAAGGTGTGGACCAAGCAATGTCTTTGCAGTGCCGTGCTCCACTCGACATGCCTTTTTCAGCCCAAGTGTCCCTGGACCTGTAGCCCTTAGGACAGTCTGAACCCGAACCCTAACCCTAACCCTAACCCTAACCCTAACCCTAATTTAAATGGCACCTTGGAGCTGAGTTTCCAGTCCCAAGCACCGTGGATGGTCCAGATGAAAAAGGTGTTGAAAGGCTAATGGCGATACACTGGAATGCTCTCCTTAGATTGTTTTTAGCAGTCCCAGGGTCCCTGCAGATGTAGGCATTTTAGATCTCAGAACAGTAACCCGTTAAGTATAACCCATTAAGCATTCTACATGGCATGCTGGAGCTTAGTTTAGAGTCCTTATCACCAGGGCTGTCCCAGATGAGAAAGGTGTGGACCAAGCAATGTCTTTGCACTGCCGTGCTCCACTCGACATGCCTTTTCCAGCACCAGTGTCCCTGGAGCTGCAGCCTTTATGGCAGTCTGAACCCGAACACTAACCATAACCATAACCCTAACCCTAAGCTAAATGGCACCTTGGAGATGAGTTGACAGTTCCAAGCACCATGGATGGTCCAGATGAAAAAACTGTTGAAAGATTAAGAGTGGTACACTGGAATGCTCCCCTTAGATTGTTTTTAGCAGTCCCAGTATCCCTGGAGATGTAGGCGTTATAGATAGCTGAACAGTGACCATTACCCTAATCTACATGGCATATGAGAGTTCAGTTTACAGTCCTTATCTCCAGGGCTGTCCCAGATGAGAAAGGTGTGGACCAAGCAATGTCTTTGCACTGCCGTGCTCCACTCCACATGACTTTTTCAGCACCAGTGTCCCTGCAGCTCTGGCCTTTATGACAGTCTCAACCCGAACCCTAAACCTAACCCTAACCCTAATCTAAATGGCACCTTGGAGCTGAGATTACTGTCCCAGGCGCCATGGCTGGTCCAGGTGAAAAAAGTTTTGAAGGATTAATAGTGGTACACGGGAATCCGCTTCTTATAAAGTTTTCAGCAGTCCCAGTGTCCCCGGAAATGTAGGCATTACAGATCTACGAACAGTAACCCTCACCCTAGTCTAAATGGCATTTGGCGGCTTAGTTTAGAGTCCTAATCAGCATGGCTGTCCCAGATGAGAAAGGTGTGGACCAAGCAATGTCTTTGCAGTGCCGTGCTCCACTCGACATGCCTTTTTCAGCCCAAGTGTCCCTGGACCTGTAGCCCTTATGACAGTCTGAACCCGAACACTAACACTAACCCTAACCCTAACCCTAATTTAAATGGCACCTTGGAGCTGAGTTTCCAGTCCCAAGCACCGAGGATGGTCCAGATGAAAAAGGTGTTGAAAGGCTAATGGCGATACACTGGAATGCTCTCCTTAGATTGCTTTTAGCAGGCCCAGTATCCCTGGAGATGTAGACATTTTAGATCTCAGAACAGTAATCCATGAAGTATAACCCATTAAGCATTCTACATGGCATGCTGGAGCTTAGTTTAGAGTCCTTATCACCAGGGCTGTCCCAGATGAGAAAGGTGTGGACCAAGCAATGTCTTTGCACTGCCGTGCTCCACTCGACATGCCTTTTCCAGCACCAGTGTCCCTGGAGCTGCAGCCTTTATGGCAGTCTGAACCCGAACACTAACCATAACCCTAACCCTAATGTAAATGGCACCTTGGAGATGAGTTGACAGCTCCAAGCACCATGGATAATTTAGATGAAAAAAATGTTGAAAGATTAATAGTGATACACTGGAATGCTCCCCTTACATTGTTTTTAGCAGTCCCAGTATCCCTGGAGATGTAGGCGTTATAGATAGCTGAACAGTGACCATTACCCTAATCTACATGGCATATGGGAGTTCAGTTTACAGTCCTTATCTCCAGGGCTGTCCCAGATGAGAAAGGTGTGGACCAAGCAATGTCTTTGCACTGCCGTGCTCCACTCCACATGACTTTTTCAGCACCAGTGTCCCTGCAGCTCTAGCCTTTATGACAGTCTCAACCCGAACCCTAAACCTAACCCTAACCCTAATCTAAATGGCACCTTGGAGCTGAGATTACTGTCCCAGGCGCCATGGCTGGTCCAGGTGAAAAAAGTGTTGAAAGATTAATAGTGGTACACGGGAATGCTCTTCTTATAAAGTTTTCAGCAGTCCCAGTGTCCCCGGAAATGTAGGCATTACAGATCTACGAACAGTAACCCTCACCCTAGTCTAAATGGCATTTGGCGGCTTAGTTTAGAGTCCTAATCAGCATGGCTGTCCCAGATGAGAAAGGTGTGGACCAAGCAATGTCTTTGCAGTGCCGTGCTCCACTCGACATGCCTTTTTCAGCCCAAGTGTCCCTGGACCTGTAGCCCTTATGACAGTCTGAACCCGAACCCTAACCCTAACCCTAACCCTAACCCTAATTTAAATGGCACCTTGGAGCTGAGTTTCCAGTCCCAAGCACCGTGGATGGTCCAGATGAAAAAGGTGTTGAAAGGCTAATGGCGATACACTGGAATGCTCTCCTTAGATTGTTTTTAGCAGTCCCAGAGTCCCTGCAGATGTAGGCATTTTAGATCTCAGAACAGTAACCAGTTAAGTATAACCCATTAAGCATTCTACATGGCATGCTGGAGCTTAGTTTAGAGTCCTTATCACCAGGGCTGTCCCAGATGAGAAAGGTGTGGACCAAGCAATGTCTTTGCACTGCCGTGCTCCACTCGACATGCCTTTTCCAGCACCAGTGTCCCTGGAGCTGCAGCCTTTATGGCAGTCTGAAGCCGAACACTAACCATAACCCTAACCCTAAGCTAAATGGCACCTTGGAGATGAGTTGACAGCTCCAAGCACCATGGATAATCCAGATGAAAAAACTGTTGAAAGATTAAGAGTGGTACACTGGAATGCTCCCCTTACATTGTTTTTAGCAGTCCCAGTGTCCCTGGAGATGTAGGCGTTATAGATAGCTGAACAGTGACCATTACCCTAATCTACATGGCATATGGGAGTTCAGTTTACAGTCCTTATCTCCAGGGCTGTCCCAGATGAGAAAAGTGTGGACCAAGCAATGTCTTTGCACTGCCGTGCTCCACTCCACATGACTTTTTCAGCACCAGTGTCCCTGCAGCTCTGGCCTTTATGACAGTCTCAACCCGAACCCTAAACCTAACCCTAACCCTCATTTAAATGGCACCTTGGAGCTGAGATTACTGTCCCAGGCGCCATGGCTGGTCCAGGTGAAAAAAGTGTTGAAGGATTAATAGTGGTACACGGGAATCCGCTTCTTATAAAGTTTTCAGCAGTCCCAGTGTCCCCGGAAATGTAGGCATTACAGATCTACGAACAGTAACCCTCACCCTAGTCTAAATGGCATTTGGCGGCTTAGTTTAGAGTCCTAATCAGCATGGCTGTCCCAGATGAGAAAGGTGTGGACCAAGCAATGTCTTTGCAGTGCCGTGCTCCACTCGACATGCCTTTTTCAGCCCAAGTGTCCCTGGACCTGTAGCCCTTAGGACAGTCTGAACCCGAACCCTAACCCTAACCCTAACCCTAACCCTAACCCTAATTTAAATGGCACCTTGGAGCTGAGTTTCCAGTCCCAAGCACCGTGGATGGTCCAGATGAAAAAGGTGTTGAAAGGCTAATGGCGATACACTGGAATGCTCTCCTTAGATTGTTTTTAGCAGTCCCAGGGTCCCTGCAGATGTAGGCATTTTAGATCTCAGAACAGTAACCCGTTAAGTATAACCCATTAAGCATTCTACATGGCATGCTGGAGCTTAGTTTAGAGTCCTTATCACCAGGGCTGTCCCAGATGAGAAAGGTGTGGACCAAGCAATGTCTTTGCACTGCCGTGCTCCACTCGACATGCCTTTTCCAGCACCAGTGTCCCTGGAGCTGCAGCCTTTATGGCAGTCTGAACCCGAACACTAACCATAACCATAACCCTAACCCTAAGCTAAATGGCACCTTGGAGATGAGTTGACAGTTCCAAGCACCATGGATGGTCCAGATGAAAAAACTGTTGAAAGATTAAGAGTGGTACACTGGAATGCTCCCCTTAGATTGTTTTTAGCAGTCCCAGTATCCCTGGAGATGTAGGCGTTATAGATAGCTGAACAGTGACCATTACCCTAATCTACATGGCATATGAGAGTTCAGTTTACAGTCCTTATCTCCAGGGCTGTCCCAGATGAGAAAGGTGTGGACCAAGCAATGTCTTTGCACTGCCGTGCTCCACTCCACATGACTTTTTCAGCACCAGTGTCCCTGCAGCTCTGGCCTTTATGACAGTCTCAACCCGAACCCTAAACCTAACCCTAACCCTAATCTAAATGGCACCTTGGAGCTGAGATTACTGTCCCAGGCGCCATGGCTGGTCCAGGTGAAAAAAGTTTTGAAGGATTAATAGTGGTACACGGGAATCCGCTTCTTATAAAGTTTTCAGCAGTCCCAGTGTCCCCGGAAATGTAGGCATTACAGATCTACGAACAGTAACCCTCACCCTAGTCTAAATGGCATTTGGCGGCTTAGTTTAGAGTCCTAATCAGCATGGCTGTCCCAGATGAGAAAGGTGTGGACCAAGCAATGTCTTTGCAGTGCCGTGCTCCACTCGACATGCCTTTTTCAGCCCAAGTGTCCCTGGACCTGTAGCCCTTATGACAGTCTGAACCCGAACACTAACACTAACCCTAACCCTAACCCTAATTTAAATGGCACCTTGGAGCTGAGTTTCCAGTCCCAAGCACCGAGGATGGTCCAGATGAAAAAGGTGTTGAAAGGCTAATGGCGATACACTGGAATGCTCTCCTTAGATTGCTTTTAGCAGGCCCAGTATCCCTGGAGATGTAGACATTTTAGATCTCAGAACAGTAATCCATGAAGTATAACCCATTAAGCATTCTACATGGCATGCTGGAGCTTAGTTTAGAGTCCTTATCACCAGGGCTGTCCCAGATGAGAAAGGTGTGGACCAAGCAATGTCTTTGCACTGCCGTGCTCCACTCGACATGCCTTTTCCAGCACCAGTGTCCCTGGAGCTGCAGCCTTTATGGCAGTCTGAACCCGAACACTAACCATAACCCTAACCCTAATGTAAATGGCACCTTGGAGATGAGTTGACAGCTCCAAGCACCATGGATAATTTAGATGAAAAAAATGTTGAAAGATTAATAGTGATACACTGGAATGCTCCCCTTACATTGTTTTTAGCAGTCCCAGTATCCCTGGAGATGTAGGCGTTATAGATAGCTGAACAGTGACCATTACCCTAATCTACATGGCATATGGGAGTTCAGTTTACAGTCCTTATCTCCAGGGCTGTCCCAGATGAGAAAGGTGTGGACCAAGCAATGTCTTTGCACTGCCGTGCTCCACTCCACATGACTTTTTCAGCACCAGTGTCCCTGCAGCTCTAGCCTTTATGACAGTCTCAACCCGAACCCTAAACCTAACCCTAACCCTAATCTAAATGGCACCTTGGAGCTGAGATTACTGTCCCAGGCGCCATGGCTGGTCCAGGTGAAAAAAGTGTTGAAAGATTAATAGTGGTACACGGGAATGCTCTTCTTATAAAGTTTTCAGCAGTCCCAGTGTCCCCGGAAATGTAGGCATTACAGATCTACGAACAGTAACCCTCACCCTAGTCTAAATGGCATTTGGCGGCTTAGTTTAGAGTCCTAATCAGCATGGCTGTCCCAGATGAGAAAGGTGTGGACCAAGCAATGTCTTTGCAGTGCCGTGCTCCACTCGACATGCCTTTTTCAGCCCAAGTGTCCCTGGACCTGTAGCCCTTATGACAGTCTGAACCCGAACCCTAACCCTAACCCTAACCCTAACCCTAATTTAAATGGCACCTTGGAGCTGAGTTTCCAGTCCCAAGCACCGTGGATGGTCCAGATGAAAAAGGTGTTGAAAGGCTAATGGCGATACACTGGAATGCTCTCCTTAGATTGTTTTTAGCAGTCCCAGAGTCCCTGCAGATGTAGGCATTTTAGATCTCAGAACAGTAACCCGTTAAGTATAACCCATTAAGCATTCTACATGGCATGCTGGAGCTTAGTTTAGAGTCCTTATCACCAGGGCTGTCCCAGATGAGAAAGGTGTGGACCAAGCAATGTCTTTGCACTGCCGTGCTCCACTCGACATGCCTTTTCCAGCACCAGTGTCCCTGGAGCTGCAGCCTTTATGGCAGTCTGAAGCCGAACACTAACCATAACCCTAACCCTAAGCTAAATGGCACCTTGGAGATGAGTTGACAGCTCCAAGCACCATGGATAATCCAGATGAAAAAACTGTTGAAAGATTAAGAGTGGTACACTGGAATGCTCCCCTTACATTGTTTTTAGCAGTCCCAGTGTCCCTGGAGATGTAGGCGTTATAGATAGCTGAACAGTGACCATTACCCTAATCTACATGGCATATGGGAGTTCAGTTTACAGTCCTTATCTCCAGGGCTGTCCCAGATGAGAAAAGTGTGGACCAAGCAATGTCTTTGCACTGCCGTGCTCCACTCCACATGACTTTTTCAGCACCAGTGTCCCTGCAGCTCTGGCCTTTATGAAAGTCTCAACCCGAACCCTAAACCTAACCCTAACCCTCATTTAAATGGCACCTTGGAGCTGAGATTAC
The DNA here is from genome assembly GCF_037157495.1 of Lathamus discolor. Taxonomy (NCBI): domain Eukaryota; kingdom Metazoa; phylum Chordata; class Aves; order Psittaciformes; family Psittacidae; genus Lathamus; species Lathamus discolor. Next base: position 44,649,491 of record NC_088884.1, on the reverse strand, counting down.
TGTCCCAGGCGCCATGGCTGGTCCAGGTGAAAAAAGTGTTGAAGGATTAATAGTGGTACACGGGAATCCGCTTCTTATAAAGTTTTCAGCAGTCCCAGTGTCCCCGGAAATGTAGGCATTACAGATCTACGAACAGTAACCCTCACCCTAGTCTAAATGGCATTTGGCGGCTTAGTTTAGAGTCCTAATCAGCATGGCTGTCCCAGATGAGAAAGGTGTGGACCAAGCAATGTCTTTGCAGTGCCGTGCTCCACTCGACATGCCTTTTTCAGCCCAAGTGTCCCTGGACCTGTAGCCCTTAGGACAGTCTGAACCCGAACCCTAACCCTAACCCTAACCCTAACCCTAATTTAAATGGCACCTTGGAGCTGAGTTTCCAGTCCCAAGCACCGAGGATGGTCCAGATGAAAAAGGTGTTGAAAGGCTAATGGCGATACACTGGAATGCTCTCCTTAGATTGTTTTTAGCAGTCCCAGGGTCCCTGCAGATGTAGGCATTTTAGATCTCAGAACAGTAACCCGTTAAGTATAACCCATTAAGCATTCTACATGGCATGCTGGAGCTTAGTTTAGAGTCCTTAACACCAGGGCTGTCCCAGATGAGAAAGGTGTGGACCAAGCAATGTCTTTGCACTGCCGTGCTCCACTCGACATGCCTTTTCCAGCACCAGTGTCCCTGGAGCTGCAGCCTTTATGGCAGTCTGAAGCCGAACACTAACCATAACCCTAACCCTAATGTAAATGGCACCTTGGAGATGAGTTGACAGTTCCAAGCACCATGGATGGTCCAGATGAAAAAAATGTTGAAAGATTAATAGTGGTACACTGGAATGCTCCCCTTACATTGTTTTTAGCAGTCCCAGTATCCCTGGAGATGTAGGCGTTATAGATATCTGAACAGTGACCATTACCCTAATCTACATGGCATATGGGAGTTCAGTTTACAGTCCTTATCTCCAGGGCTGTCCCAGATGAGAAAGGTGTGGACCAAGCAATGTCTTTGCCCTGCCGTGCTCCACTCCACATGCCTTTTTCAGCCCAAGTGTGCCTGGACCTGTAGCCCTTAGGACAGTCTGAACCCGAACCCTAACCCTAACCCTAACCCTAATTTAAATGGCACCTTGGAGCTGAGTTTCCAGTCCCGAGCACCGTGGATGGTCCAGATGAAAAAGGTGTTGAAAGGCTAATGGCTATACACTGGTATGCTCTCCTTAGATTGTTTTTAGCAGTCCCAGTATCCCTGCAGATGTATGCAGTTTAGATCTCTGAACAGTAACCCGTTAAGTATAACCCATTAAGCATTCTACATGGCATGCTGGAGCTTAGTTTAGAGTCCTTATCACCAGGGCTGTCCCAGATGAGAAAGGTGTGGACCAAGCAATGTCTTTGCACTGCCGTGCTCCACTCCACATGCCTTTTCCAGCACCAGTGTCCCTGGAGCTGCAGCCTTTATGGCAGTCTGAACCCGAACACTAACCATAACCCTAACCCTAAGCTAAATGGCACCTTGGAGATGAGTTGACACTTCCAAGGACCATGGATGGTCCAGATGAAAAAACTGTTGAAAGATTAAGAGTGGTACACTGGAATGCTCCCCTTACATTGTTTTTAGCAGTCCCAATATCCCTGGAGATGTAGGCGTTATAGATAGCTGAACAGTGACCATTTCCCTAATCTACATGGCATATGGGAGTTCAGTTTACAGTCCTTATCTCCAGGGCTGTCCCAGATGAGAAAGGTGTGGACCAAGCAATGTCTTTGCACTGCCGTGCTCCACTCCACATGACTTTTTCAGCACCAGTGTCCCTGCAGCTCTAGCCTTTATGACAGTCTGAACCCGAACCCTAAACCTAACCCTAACCCTAATCTAAATGGCACCTTGGAGCTGAGATTACTGTCCCAGGCGCCATGGCTGGTCCAGGTGAAAAAAGTGTTGAAAGATTAATAGTGGTACACGGGAATGCTCTTCTTACAAAGTTTTCAGCAGTCCCAGTGTCCCCGGAAATGTAGGCATTACAGATCTACGAACAGTAATCCTCACCCTAGTCTAAATGGCATTTGGCGGCTTAGTTTAGAGTCCTAATCAGCATGGCTGTCCCAGATGAGAAAGGTGTGGACCAAGCAATGTCTTTGCAGTGCCGTGCTCCACTGACATGCCTTTTTCAGCCCAAGTGTCCCTGGACCTGTAGCCCTTATGACAGTCTGAACCCGAACCCTAACCCTAACCCTAACCCTAACCCTAACCCTAATTTAAATGGCACCTTGGAGCTGAGTTTCCAGTCCCAAGCACCGTGGATGGTCCACATGAAAAAGGTGTTGAAAGGCTAATGGCGATACACTGGAATGCTCTCCTTAGATTGTTTTTAGCAGTCCCAGGGTCCCTGCAGATGTAGGCATTTTAGATCTCAGAACAGTAACCCGTTAAGTATAACCCATTAAGCATTCTACATGGCATGCTGGAGCTTAGTTTAGAGTCCTTATCACCAGGGCTGTCCCAGATGAGAAAGGTGTGGACCAAGCAATGTCTTTGCACTGCCGTGCTCCACTTGACATGCCTTTTTCAGCCCAAGTGTCCCTGGACCTGTAGCCCTTATGACAGTCTGAACCCGAACCCTAACCCTAACCCTAACCCTAACCCTAATAGAAATGGCACCTTGGAGCTGAGTTTCCAGTCCCAAGCACCGTGGATGTTCCACACGAAAAAGGTGTTGAAAGGCTAATGGCGATACACTGGAATGCTCTCCTTAGATTGTTTTTAGCAGTCCCAGGGTCCCTGCAGATGTAGGCATTTTAGATCTCAGAACAGTAACCCGTTAAGTATAACCCATTAAGCATTCTACATGGCATGCTGGAGCTTAGTTTAGAGTCCTTATCACCAGGGCTGTCCCAGATGAGAAAGGTGTGGACCGAGCAATGTCTTCGCACTGCCGTGCTCCACTCGACATGCCTTTTCCAGCACCAGTGTCCCTGGAGCTGCAGCCTTTATGGCAGTCTGAACCCGAACACTAACCATAACCCTAACCCTAAGCTAAATGGCACCATGGAGATGAGTTGACAGTTCCAAGCACCATGGATGGTCCAGATGAAAAAGCTGTTGAAAGATTAATAGTGGTACATAGGAATGCTCCCCTTACACTGTTTTTAGCAGTTCCAGTATCCCTGGAGATGTAGGCGTTATAGATATCTGAACAGTGACCATTACCCTAATCTACATGGCATATGGGAGTTCAGTTTACAGTCCTTATCTCCAGGGCTGTCCCAGATGAGAAAGGTGTGGACCAAGCAATGTCTTTGCACTGCCGTGCTCCACTCCACATGCCTTTTTCAGCCCAAGTGTCCCTGGACCTGTAGCCCTTAGGACAGTCTGAACCCGAACCCTAACCCTAACCCTAACCCTAATTTAAATGGCACCTTGGAGCTGAGTTTCCAGTCCAAAGCACCGTGGATGGTCCAGATGAAAAAGGTGTTGAAAGGCTAATGGCGATACACTGGAATGCTCTCCTTAGATTGTTTTTAGCAGTCCCAGGGTCCCTGCAGATGTAGGCATTTATGATCCCAGAACAGTAACCCGTTAAGTATAACCCATTAAGCATTCTACATGGCATGCTGGAGCTTAGTTTAGAGTCCTTATCACCAGGGCTGTCCCAGATGAGAAAGGTGTGGACCGAGCAATGTCTTTGCACTGCCGTGCTCCACTCGACATGCCTTTTCCAGCACCAGTGTCCCTGGAGCTGCAGCCTTTATGGCAGTCTGAAGCCGAACACTAACCATAACCCTAACCCTAAGCTAAATGGCACCTTGGAGATGAGTTGACAGTTCCAAGCACCATGGATGGTCCAGATGAAAAAACTGTTGAAAGATTAAGAGTGGTACATAGGAATGCTCCCCTTACATTGTTTTTAGCAGTCCCAGTATCCCTGGAGATGTAGGCGTTATAGATAGCTGAACAGTGACCATTACCCTAATCTACATGGCATATGGGAGTTCAGTTTACAGTCCTTATCTCCAGGGCTGTCCCAGATGAGAAAGGTGTGGACCAAGCAATGTCTTTGCACTGCCGTGCTCCACTCCACATGACTTTTTCAGCACCAGTGTCCCTGCAGCTCTAGCCTTTATGACAGTCTCAACCCGAACCCTAAACCTAACCCTAACCCTAATCTAAATGGCACCTTGGAGCTGAGATTACTGTCCGAGGCGCCATGGCTGGTCCAGGTGAAAAAAGTGTTGAAAGATTAATAGTGGTACACGGGAATGCTCTTCTTATAAAGTTTTCAGCAGTCCCAGTGTCCCCGGAAATGTAGGCATTACAGATCTACGAACAGTAACCCTCACCCTAGCCTAAATGGCATTTGGCGGCTTAGTTTAGAGTCCTAATCAGCATGGCTGTCCCAGATGAGAAAGGTGTGGACCAAGCAATGTCTTTGCAGTGCCGTGCTCCACTCGACATGCCTTTTTCAGCCCAGGTATCCCTGGACCTGTAGCCCTTATGACAGTCTGAAACCGAACCCTAACCCTAACCCTAACCCTAACCCTAACCCTAATTTAAATGGCACCTTGGAGCTGAGTTTCCAGTCCCAAGCACCGTGGATGGTCCAGATGAAAAAGGTGTTGAAAGGCTAATGGCGATACACTGGACTGCTCTCCTTAGATTGTTTTTAGCAGTCCCAGGGTCCCTGCAGATGTAGGCATTTTAGATCTCAGAACAGTAACCCGTTAAGTATAACCCATTAAGCATTCTACATGGCATGCTGGAGCTTAGTTTAGAGTCCTTATCACCAGGGCTGTCCCAGATGAGAAAGGTGTGGACCAAGCAATGTCTTTGCACTGCCGTGCTCCACTTGACATGCCTTTTCCAGCACCAGTGTCCCTGGAGCTGCAGCCTTTATGGCAGTCTGAACCCGAACACTAACCATAACCCTAACCCTAAGCTAAATGGCACCTTGGAGATGAGTTGACAGTTCCAAGCACCATGGATGGTCCAGATGAAAAAACTGTTGAAAGATTAATAGTGGTACACTGGAATGCTCCCCTTACATTGTTTTTAGCAGTCCCAGTGTCCCTGGAGATGTAGGCGTTATAGATAGCTGAACAGTGACCATTACCCTAATCTACATGGCATATGGGAGTTCAGTTTACAGTCCTTATCTCCAGGGCTGTCCCAGATGAGAAAGGTGTGGACCAAGCAATGTCTTTGCACTGCCGTGCTCCACTCCACATGACTTTTTCAGCACCAGTGTCCCTGCAGCTCTAGCCTTTATGACAGTCTGAACCCGAACCCTAAACCTAACCCTAACCCTAATCTAAATGGCACCTTGGAGCTGAGATTACTGTCCCAGGCGCCATGGCTGGTCCAGGTGAAAAAAGTGTTGAAAGATTAATAGTGGTACACGGGAATGCTCTTCTTACAAAGTTTTCAGCAGTCCCAGTGTCCCCGGAAATGTAGGCATTACAGATCTACGAACAGTAATCCTCACCCTAGCCTAAATGGCATTTGGCGGCTTAGTTTAGAGTCCTAATCAGCATGGCTGTCCCAGATGAGAAAGGTGTGGACCAAGCAATGTCTTTGCAGTGCCGTGCTCCACTCGACATGCCTTTTTCAGCCCAAGTGTCCCTGGAGCTGTAGCCCTTATGACAGTCTGAACCCGAACCCTAACCCTAACCCTAACCCTAATTTAAATGGCACCTTGGGGCTGAGTTTCCAGTCCCAAGCACCGAGGATGGTCCAGATGAAAAGGGTGTTGAAAGGCTAATGGTGATACACTGGAATGCTCTCCTTAGATTGTTTTTAGCAGTCCCAGTATCCCTGGAGATATCGGCATTTTAGATCTCAGAACAGTAACCCGTTAAGTATAACCCATTAAGCATTCTACATGGCATGCTGGAGCTTAGTTTAGAGTCCTTATCACCAGGGCTGTCCCAGATGAGAAAGGTGTGGACCAAGCAATGTCTTTGCACTGCCGTGCTCCACTCGACATGCCTTTTCCAGCACCAGTGTCCCTGGAGCTGCAGCCTTTATGGCAGTCTGAAGCCGAACACTAACCATAACCCTAACCCTAATGTAAATGGCACCTTGGAGATGAGTTGACAGTTCCAAGCACCATGGATGGTCCAGATGAAAAAACTGTTGAAAGATTAAGAGTGGTACACTGGAATGCTCCCCTTACATTGTTTTTAGCAGTCCCAGTACCCCTGGAGATGTAGGCGTTATAGATAGCTGAACAGTGACCATTACCCTAATCTACATGGCATATGGGAGTTCAGTTTACAGTCCTTATCTCCAGGGCTGTCCCAGATGAGAAAGGTGTGGACCAAGCAATGTCTTTGCACTGCCGTGCTCCACTCCACATGACTTTTTCAGCACCAGTGTCCCTGCAGCTCTAGCCTTTATGACAGTCTCAACCCGAACCCTAAACCTAACCCTAACCCTCATCTAAATGGCACCTTGGAGCTGAGATTACTGTCCCAGGCGCCATGGCTGGTCCAGGTGAAAAAAGTGTTGAAAGATTAATAGTGGTACACGGGAATGCTCTTCTTACAAAGTTTTCAGCAGTCCCAGTGTCACCGGAAATGTAGGCATTACAGATCTACGAACAGTAATCCTCACCCTAGCCTAAATGGCATTTGGCGGCTTAGTTTAGAGTCCTAATCAGCATGGCTGTCCCAGATGAGAAAGGTGTGGACCAAGCAATGTCTTTGCAGTGCCGTGCTCCACTCGACATGCCTTTTTCAGCCCAAGTGTCCCTGGAGCTGTAGCCCTTATGACAGTCTGAACCCGAACCCTAACCCTAACCCTAACCCTAATTTAAATGGCACCTTGGGGCTGAGTTTCCAGTCCCAAGCACCGAGGATGGTCCAGATGAAAAGGGTGTTGAAAGGCTAATGGTGATACACTGGATTGCTCTCCTTAGATTGTTTTTAGCAGTCCCAGTATCCCTGGAGATATCGGCATTTTAGATCTCAGAACAGTAACCCGTTAAGTATAACCCATTAAGCATTCTACATGGCATGCTGGAGCTTAGTTTAGAGTCCTTATCACCAGGGCTGTCCCAGATGAGAAAGGTGTGGACCAAGCAATGTCTTTGCACTGCCGTGCTCCACTCGACATGCCTTTTCCAGCACCAGTGTCCCTGGAGCTGCAGCCTTTATGGCAGTCTGAAGCCGAACACTAACCATAACCCTAACCCTAATGTAAATGGCACCTTGGAGATGAGTTGACAGTTCCAAGCACCATGGATGGTCCAGATGAAAAAACTGTTGAAAGATTAAGAGTGGTACACTGGAATGCTCCCCTTACATTGTTTTTAGCAGTCCCAGTACCCCTGGAGATGTAGGCGTTATAGATAGCTGAACAGTGACCATTACCCTAATCTACATGGCATATGGGAGTTCAGTTTACAGTCCTTATCTCCAGGGCTGTCCCAGATGAGAAAGGTGTGGACCAAGCAATGTCTTTGCACTGCCGTGCTCCACTCCACATGACTTTTTCAGCACCAGTGTCCCTGCAGCTCTAGCCTTTATGACAGTCTCAACCCGAACCCTAAACCTAACCCTAACCCTCATCTAAATGGCACCTTGGAGCTGAGATTACTGTCCCAGGCGCCATGGCTGGTCCAGGTGAAAAAAGTGTTGAAAGATTAATAGTGGTACACGGGAATGCTCTTCTTACAAAGTTTTCAGCAGTCCCAGTGTCACCGGAAATGTAGGCATTACAGATCTACGAACAGTAACCCTCACCCTAGCCTAAATGGCATTTGGCGGCTTAGTTTAGAGTCCTAATCAGCATGGCTGTCCCAGATGAGAAAGTTGTGGACCAAGCAATGTCTTTGCAGTGCCGTGCTCCACTCGACATGCCTTTTTCAGCCCAGGTGTCCCTGGACCTGTAGCCCTTATGACAGTCTGAACCCGAACCCTAACCCTAACCCTAACCCTAACCCTAATTTAAATGGCACCTTGGAGCTGAGTTTCCAGTCCCAAGCACCGTGGATGGTCCACATGAAAAAGGTGTTGAAAGGCTAATGGCGATACACTGGAATGCTCTCCTTAGATTGTTTTTAGCAGTCCCAGGGTCCCTGCAGATGTAGGCATTTTAGATCTCAGAACAGTAACCCGTTAAGTATAACCCATTAAGCATTCTACATGGCATGCTGGAGCTTAGTTTAGAGTCCTTATCACCAGGGCTGTCCCAGATGAGAAAGGTGTGGACCAAGCAATGTCTTTGCACTGCCGTGCTCCACTTGACATGCCTTTTCCAGCACTCGTGTCCCTGGAGCTGCAGCCTTTATGGCAGTCTGAACCCGAACACTAACCATAACCCTAACCCTAATGTAAATGGCACCTTGGAGATGAGTTGACAGTTCCAAGCACCATGGATGGTCCAGATGAAAAAACTGTTGAAAGATTAATAGTGGTACACTGGAATGCTCCCCTTACATTGTTTTTAGCAGTCCCAGTATCCCTGGAGATGTAGGCGTTATAGATAGCTGAACAGTGACCATTACCCTAATCTACATGGCATATGGGAGTTCAGTTTACAGTCCTTATCTCCAGGGCTGTCCCAGATGAGAAAGGTGTGGACCAAGCAATGTCTTTGCACTGCCGTGCTCCACTCCACATGACTTTTTCAGCACCAGTGTCCCTGCAGCTCTAGCCTTTATGACAGTCTCAACCCGAACCCTAAACCTAACCCTAACCCTAATCTAAATGGCACCTTGGAGCTGAGATTACTGTCCCAGGCGCCATGGCTGGTCCAGGTGAAAAAAGTGTTGAAAGATTAATAGTGGTACACGGGAATGCTCTTCTTACAAAGTTTTCAGCAGTCCCAGTGTCCCCGGAAATGTAGGCATTACAGATCTACGAACAGTAACCCTCACCCTAGTCTAAATGGCATTTGGCGGCTTAGTTTAGAGTCCTAATCAGCAAGGCTGTCCAAGATGAGAAAGGTGTGGACCAAGCAATGTTTTTGCAGTGCCGTGCTCCACTCGACATGCCTTTTTCAGCCCAGGTGTCCCTGGACCTGTAGCCCTTATGACAGTCTGAACCCGAACCCTAACCCTAATCCTAACCCTAACCCTAACCCTAATTTAAATGGCACCTTGGAGCTGAGTTTCAAGTCCCAAGCACCGTGGATGGTCCACATGAAAAAGGTGTTGAAAGGCTAATGGCGATACACTGGAATGCTCTCCTTAGATTGTTTTTAGCAGTCCCAGGGTCCCTGCAGATGTAGGCATTTTAGATCTCAGAACAGTAACCCGTTAAGTATAACCCATTAAGCATTCTACATGGCATGCTGGAGCTTAGTTTAGAGTCCTTATCACCAGGGCTGTCCCAGATGAGAAAGGTGTGGACCAAGCAATGTCTTTGCACTGCCGTGCTCCACTTGACATGCCTTTTCCAGCACTCGTGTCCCTGGAGCTGCAGCCTTTATGGCAGTCTGAACCCGAACACTAACCATAACCCTAACCCTAATGTAAATGGCACCTTGGAGATGAGTTGACAGTTCCAAGGACCATAGATGGTCCAGATGAAAAAACTGTTGAAAGATTAAGAGTGGTACACTGGAATGCTCCCCTTACATTGTTTTTAGCAGTCCCAATATCCCTGGAGATGTAGGCGTTATAGATAGCTGAACAGTGACCATTACCCTAATCTACATGGCATATGGGAGTTCAGTTTACAGTCCTTATCTCCAGGGCTGTCCCAGATGAGAAAGGTGTGGACCAAGCAATGTCTTTGCACTGCCGTGCTCCACTCCACATGACTTTTTCAGCACCAGTGTCCCTGCAGCTCTAGCCTTTATGACAGTCTCAACCCGAACCCTAAACCTAACCCTAACCCTAATCTAAATGGCACCTTGGAGCTGAGATTACTGTCCCAGGCGCCATGGCTGGTCCAGGTGAAAAAAGTGTTGAAAGATTAATAGTGGTACACGGGAATGCTCTTCTTACAAAGTTTTCTGCAGTCCCAGTGTCCCCGGAAATGTAGGCATTACAGATCTACGAACAGTAACCCTCACCCTAGTCTAAATGGCATTTGGCGGCTTAGTTTAGAGTCCTAATCAGCATGGCTGTCCCAGATGAGAAAGGTGTGGACCAAGCAATGTCTTTGCAGTGCCGTGCTCCACTCGACATGCCTTTTTCAGCCCAAGTGTCCCTGGACCTGTAGCCCTTAGGACAGTCTGAACCCGAACCCTAACCCTAACCCTAATTTAAATGGCACCTTGGAGCTGAGTTTCCAGTCCCAAGCACCGAGGATGGTCCAGATGAAAAAGGTGTTGAAAGGCTAATGGCGATACACTGGAATGCTCTCCTTAGATTGTTTTTAGCAGTCCCAGTATCCCTGGAGATATAGGCATTTTAGATCTCAGAACAGTAACCCGTTAAGTATAACCCATTAAGCCTTCTACATGGCATGCTGGGGCTTAGTTTAGAGTCCTTATCACCAGGGCTATCCCAGATGAGAAAGGTGTGGACCAAGCAATGTCTTTGCACTGCCGTGCTCCACTTGACATGCCTTTTCCAGCACCAGTGTCCCTGGAGCTGCAGCCTTTATGGCAGTCTGAACCCGAACACTAACCATAACCCTAACCCTAATGTAAATGGCACCTTGGAGATGAGTTGACAGTTCCAAGCACCATGGATGGTCCAGATGAAAAAACTGTTGAAAGATTAAGAGTGGTACACTGGAATGCTCCCCTTACATTGTTTTTAGCAGTCCCAGTATCCCTGGAGATGTAGGCGTTATAGATAGCTGAACAGTGACCATTACCCTAATCTACATGGCATATGGGAGTTCAGTTTACAGTCCTTATCTCCAGGGCTGTCCCAGATGAGAAAGGTGTGGACCAAGCAATGTCTTTGCACTGCCGTGCTCCACTCCACATGACTTTTTCAGCACCAGTGTCCCTGCAGCTCTAGCCTTTATGACAGTCTCAACCCGAACCCTAAACCTAACCCTAACCCTCATCTAAATGGCACCTTGGAGCTGAGATTACTGTCCCAGGCGCCATGGCTGGTCCAGCTGAAAAAAGTGTTGAAAGATTAATAGTGGTACACAGGAATGCTCTTCTTATAAAGTTTTCAGCAGTCCCAGTGTCCCCGGAAATGTAGGCATTACAGATCTACGAACAGTAACCCTCACCCTAGCCTAAATGGCATTTGGCGGCTTAGTTTAGAGTCCTAATCAGCATGGCTGTCCCAGATGAGAAAGGTGTGGACCAAGCAATGTTTTTGCAGTGCCGTGCTCCACTCGACATGCCTTTTTCAGCCCAGGTGTCCCTGGACCTGTAGCCCTTATGACAGTCTGAACCCGAACCCTAACCCTAACCCTAACCCTAACCCTAATTTAAATGGCACCTTGGAGCTGAGTTTCCAGTCCCAAGCACCGTGGATGGTCCAGATGAAAAAGGTGTTGAAAGGCTAATGGCGATACACTGGAATGCTCTCCTTAGATTGTTTTTAGCAGTCCCAGGGTCCTTGCAGATGTAGGCATTTTAGAACTCAGAACAGTAACCCGTTAAGTATAACCCATTAAGCATTCTACATGGCATGCTGGAGCTTAGTTTAGAGTCCTTATCACCAGGGCTATCCCAGATGAGAAAGGTGTGGACCAAGCAATGTCTTTGCACTGCCGTGCTCCACTTGACATGCCTTTTCCAGCACCAGTGTCCCTGGAGCTGCAGCCTTTATGGCAGTCTGAACCCGAACACTAACCATAACCCTAACCCTAAGCTAAATGGCACCTTGGAGATGAGTTGACAGTTCCAAGCACCATGGATGGTCCAGATGAAAAAACTGTTGAAAGATTAATAGTGGTACACTGGAATGCTCCCCTTACATTGTTTTTAGCAGTCCCAGTATCCCTGGAGATGTAGGCGTTATAGATAGCTGAACAGTGACCATTACCCTAATCTACATGGCATATGGGAGTTCAGTTTACAGTCCTTATCTCCAGGGCTGTCCCAGATGAGAAAGGTGTGGACCAAGCAATGTCTTTGCACTGCCGTGCTCCACTCCACATGACTTTTTCAGCACCAGTGTCCCTGCAGCTCTAGCCTTTATGACAGTCTCAACCCGAACCCTAAACCTAACCCTAACCCTAATCTAAATGGCACCTTGGAGCTGAGATTACTGTCCCAGGCGCCATGGCTGGTCCAGCTGAAAAAAGTGTTGAAAGATTAATAGTGGTACACGGGAATGCTCTTCTTATAAAGTTTTCAGCAGTCCCAGTGTCCCCGGAAATGTAGGCATTACAGATCTACGAACAGTAACCCTCACCCTAGTCTAAATGGCATTTGGCGGCTTAGTTAAGAGTCCTAATCAGCATGGCTGTCCCAGATGAGAAAGGTGTGGACCTAGCAATGTCTTTGCAGTGCCGTGCTCCACTCGACATGCCTTTTTCAGCCAAGTGTCCCTGGACCTGTAGCCCTTAGGACAGTCTGAACCCGAACCCTAACCCTAACCCCAACACTGACCCTAATTTAAATGGCACCTTGGAGCTGACTTTCCAGTCCCAAGCACCGTGGATGGTCCAGATGAAAAAGGTGTTGAAAGGCTAATGGCGATACACTGGAATGCTCTCCTTAGATTGTTTTTAGCAGTCCCAGTATCCCTGGAGATATAGGCATTTTAGATCTCAGAACAGTAACCCGTTAAGTATAACCCATTAAGCATTCTACATGGCATGCTGGGGCTTAGTTTAGAGTCCTTATCACCAGGGCTATCCCAGATGAGAAAGGTGTGGACCAAGCAATGTCTTTGCACTGCCGTGCTCCACTCGACATGCCTTTTCCAGCACCAGTGTCCCTGGTGCTGCAGCCTTTATGGCAGTCTGAACCCGAACACTAACCATAACCCTAACCCTAAGCTAAATGGCACCTTGGAGATGAGTTGACAGCTCCAAGCACCATGGATAATCCAGATGAAAAAACTGTTGAAAGATTAATAGTGGTACATAGGAATGCTCCCCTTACATTGTTTTTAGCAGTCCCAGTATCCCTGGAGATGTAGGCATTATAGATATCTGAACAGTGACCATTACCCTAATCTACATGGCATATGGCAGTTCAGTTTACAGTCCTTATCTCCAGGGCTGTCCCAGATGACAAAGGTGTGGACCAAGCAATGTCTTTGCACTGCCGTGCTCCACTCCACATGACTTTTTCAGCACCAGTGTCCCTGCAGCTCTAGCCTTTATGACAGTCTCAACCCGAACCCTAACCCTAACCCTAATCTAAATGGCGCCTTGGAGCTGAGATTACTGTCCCAGGCGCCATGGCTGGTCCAGGTGAAAAAAGTGTTGAAAGATTAATAGTGGTACACGGGAATGCTCTTCTTATAAAGTTTTCAGCGCTCCCAATGTCCCCGGAAATGTAGGCATTACAGACCTACGAACAGTAGCCCTCACCCTAGTCTAAATGACATTTGGGGGCTTAGTTTAGAGTCCTAATCAGCATGGCTGTCCCAGATGAGAAATGTGTGGACCAAGCAATGTCTTTGCAGTGCCGTGCTCCACTCGACATGCCTTTTTCAGCACCAGTGTCCCTGGACCTGTAGCCCTTATGACAGTCTGAACCCGAACCCTAACCCTACCCCTAAGCCTAACCCTAATTTAAATGGCACCTTGGAGCTGATTTTCCAGTCCCAAGCACCGTGGATGGTCCAGATGAAAAAGGTGTTGAAAGGCTAATGGCGATACACTGGATTGCTCTCCTTGGATTGTTTTTAGCTGTCCCAGTATCCCTGCAGATGTAGGCATTTTAGATCTCAGAACAGTAACCCGTAAAGTATAACCCATTAAGCATTCTACATGGCATGCTGGAGCTTAGTTTAGAGTCCTAATCAGCATGGCTGTCCCGGATGAGAAAGGTGTGGACCAAGCAATGTCTTTGCAGTGCCGTGCTCCACTCCACATGACTTTTTCAGCACCAGTGTCCCTGCAGCTCTAGCCTTTATGACAGTCTCAACCCGAACCCTAAACCTAACCCTAACCCTAATCTAAATGGCACCTTGGAGCTGAGATTACTGTCCCAGGCGCCATGGCTGGTCCAGGTGAAAAAAGTGTTGAAAGATTAATAGTGGTACACGGGAATGCTCTTCTTATAAAGTTTTCAGCAGTCCCAGTGTCCCCGGAAATGTAGGCATTACAGATCTACGAACAGTAACCCTCACCCTAGTCTAAATGGCATTTGGCGGCTTAGTTTAGAGTCCTAATCAGCATGGCTGTCCCAGATGAGAAAGGTGTGGACCAAGCAATGTCTTTGCAGTGCCGTGCTCCACTCGACATGCCTTTTTCAGCCCAAGTGTCCCTGGACCTGTAGCCCTTAGGACAGTCTGAACCCGAACCCTAACCCTAACCCTAACCCTAACCCTAATTTAAATGGCACCTTGGAGCTGAGTTTCCAGTCCCAAGCACCGTGGATGGTCCAGATGAAAAAGGTGTTGAAAGGCTAATGGCGATACACTGGAATGCTCTCCTTAGATTGTTTTTAGCAGTCCCAGTATCCCTGGAGATATAGGCATTTTAGATCTCAGAACAGTAACCCGTTAAGTATAACCCATTAAGCATTCTACATGGCATGCTGGGGCTTAGTTTAGAGTCCTTATCACCAGGGCTATCCCAGATGAGAAAGGTGTGGACCAAGCAATGTCTTTGCACTGCCGTGCTCCACTCGACATGCCTTTTCCAGCACCAGTGTCCCTGGAGCTGCAGCCTTTATGGCAGTCTGAACCCGAACACTAACCATAACCCTAACCCTAAGCTAAATGGCACCTTGGAGATGAGTTGACAGCTCCAAGCACCATGGATAATCCAGATGAAAAAACTGTTGAAAGATTAATAGTGGTACATAGGAATGCTCCCCTTACATTGTTTTTAGCAGTCCCAGTATCCCTGGAGATGTAGGCATTATAGATATCTGAACAGTGACCATTACCCTAATCTACATGGCATATGGCAGTTCAGTTTACAGTCCTTATCTCCAGGGCTGTCCCAGATGAGAAAGGTGTGGACCAAGCAATGTCTTTGCACTGCCGTGCTCCACTCCACATGACTTTTTCAGCACCAGTGTCCCTGCAGCTCTAGCCTTTATGACAGTCTCAACCCGAACCCTAAACCTAACCCTAATCTAAATGGAACCTTAGAGCTGAGATTACTGTCCCAGGCGCCATGGCTGGTCCAGGTGAAAAAAGTGTTGAAAGATTAATAGTGGTACACGGGAATGCTCTTCTTATAAAGTTTTCAGCGCTCCCAATGTCCCCGGAAATGTAGGCATTACAGACCTACGAACAGTAACCCTCACCCTAGTCTAAATGACATTTGGGGGCTTAGTTTAGAGTCCTAATCAGCATGGCTGTCCCAGATGAGAAATGTGTGGACCAAGCAATGTCTTTGCAGTGCCGTGCTCCACTCGACATGCCTTTTTCAGCACCAGTGTCCCTGGGCCTGTAGCCCTTATGACAGTCTGAACCCGAACCCTAACCCTACCCCTAAGCCTAACCCTAATTTAAATGGCACCTTGGAGCTGATTTTCCAGTCCCAAGCACCGTGGATGGTCCAGATGAAAAAGGTGTTGAAAGGCTAATGGCGATACACTGGATTGCTCTCCTTGGATTGTTTTTAGCTGTCCCAGTATCCCTGCAGATGTAGGCATTTTAGATCTCAGGACAGTAACCCGTAAAGTATAACCCATTAAGCATTCTACATGGCATGCTGGAGCTTAGTTTAGAGTCCTAATCAGCATGGCTGTCCCGGATGAGAAAGGTGTGGACCAAGCAATGTCTTTGCAGTGCCGTGCTCCACTCCACATGACTTTTTCAGCACCAGTGTCCCTGCAGCTCTAGCCTTTATGACAGTCTCAACCCGAACCCTAAACCTAACCCTAACCCTAATCTAAATGGCACCTTGGAGCTGAGATTACTGTCCCAGGCGCCATGGCTGGTCCAGCTGAAAAAAGTGTTGAAAGATTAATAGTGGTACACGGGAATGCTCTTCTTATAAAGTTTTCAGCAGTCCCAGTGTCCCCGGAAATGTAGGCATTACAGATCTACGAACAGTAACCCTCACCCTAGCCTAAATGGCATTTGGCGGCTTAGTTTAGAGTCCTAATCAGCATGGCTGTCCCAGATGAGAAAGGTGTGGACCAATCAATGTCTTTGCAGTGCCGTGCTCCACTCGACATGCCTTTTTCAGCCCAAATGTCCCTGGACCTGTAGCCCTTAGGACAGTCTGAACCCGAACCCTAACCCTAACCCTAACCCTAACCCTAATTTAAATGGCACCTTGGAGCTGAGTTTCCAGTCCCAAGCACCGTGGATGGTCCAGATGAAAAAGGTGTTGAAAGGCTAATGGCGATACACTGGAATGCTCTCCTTAGATTGTTTTTAGCAGTCCCAGTATCCCTGGAGATATAGGCATTTTAGATCTCAGAACAGTAACCCGTTAAGTATAACCCATTAAGCATTCTACATGGCATGCTGGGGCTTAGTTTAGAGTCCTTATCACCAGGGCTATCCCAGATGAGAAAGGTGTGGACCAAGCAATGTCTTTGCACTGCCGTGCTCCACTCGACATGCCTTTTCCAGCACCAGTGTCCCTGGAGCTGCAGCCTTTATGGCAGTCTGAACCCGAACACTAACCATAACCCTAACCCTAAGCTAAATGGCACCTTGGAGATGAGTTGACAGCTCCAAGCACCATGGATAATCCAGATGCAAAAACCGTTGAAAGATTAATAGTGGTACATAGGAATGCTCCCCTTACATTGTTTTTAGCAGTCCCAGTATCCCTGGAGATGTAGGCATTATAGATATCTGAACAGTGACCATTACCCTAATCTACATGGCATATGGCAGTTCAGTTTACAGTCCTTATCTCCAGGGCTGTCCCAGATGAGAAAGGTGTGGACCAAGCAATGTCTTTGCACTGCCGTGCTCCACTCCACATGACTTTTTCAGCACCAGTGTCCCTGCAGCTCTAGCCTTTATGACAGTCTCAACCCGAACCCTAAACCTAACCCTAATCTAAATGGAACCTTAGAGCTGAGATTACTGTCCCAGGCGAAATGGCTGGTCCAGGTGAAAAAAGTGTTGAAAGATTAATAGTGGTACACGGGAATGCTCTTCTTATAAAGTTTTCAGCACTCCCAGTGTCCCCGGAAATGTAGGCATTACAGATCTACGAACAGTAACCCTCACCCTAGTCTAAATGGCATTTGGCGGCTTAGTTTAGAGTCCTAATCAGCATGGCTGTCCCAGATGAAAAAGGTGTGGACCTAGCAATGACTTTGCAGTGCCGTGCTCCACTCGACATGCCTTTTTCAGCCAAGTGTCCCTGGACCTGTAGCCCTTAGGACAGTCTGAACCCGAACCCTAACCCTAACCCCAACACTGACCCTAATTTAAATGGCACCTTGGAGCTGACTTTCCAGTCCCAAGCACCGTGGATGGTCCAGATGAAAAAGGTGTTGAAAGGCTAATGGCGATACACTGGAATGCTCTCCTTAGATTGTTTTTAGCAGTCCCAGTATCCCTGGAGATGTAGACATTTTAGATCTCAGAACAGTAATCCATGAAGTATAACCCATTAAGCATTCTACATGGCATGCTGGAGCTTAGTTTAGAGTCCTTATCACCAGGGCTGTCCCAGATGAGAAAGGTGTGGACCAAGCAATGTCTTTGCACTGCCGTGCTCCACTCAACATGCCTTTTCCAGCACCAGTGTCCCTGGAGCTGCAGCCTTTATGGCAGTCTGAACCCGAACACTAACCATAACCCTAACCCTAAGCTAAATGGCACCTTGGAGATGAGTAGAGAGCTCCAAGCACCATGGATAATCCAGATGAAAAAACTGTTGAAAGATTAATAGTGGTACACTGGAATGCTCCCCTTACATTGTTTTTAGCAGTCGCAGTACCCCTGGAGATGTAGGCGTTATAGATAGCTGAACAGTGACCATTACCCTAATCTACATGGCATATGGCAGTTCAGTTTACAGTCCTTATCTCCAGGGCTGTCCCAGATGAGAAAGGTGTGGACCAAGCAATGTCTTTGCACTGCCGTGCTCCACTCCACATGACTTTTTCAGCACCAGTGTCCCTGCAGCTCTAGCCTTTATGACAGTCTCAACCCGAACCCTAAACCTAACCCTAATCTAAATGGAACCTTAGAGCTGAGATTACTGTCCCAGGCGCCATGGCTGGTCCAGGTGAAAAAAGTGTTGAAAGATTAATAGTGGTACACGGGAATGCTCTTCTTATAAAGTTTTCAGCACTCCCAGTGTCCCCGGAAATGTAGGCATTACAGATCTACGAACAGTAACCCTCACCCTAGTCTAAATGGCATTTGGCGGCTTAGTTTAGAGTCCTAATCAGCATGGCTGTCCCAGATGAAAAAGGTGTGGACCTAGCAATGACTTTGCAGTGCCGTGCTCCACTCGACATGCCTTTTTCAGCCAAGTGTCCCTGGACCTGTAGCCCTTAGGACAGTCTGAACCCGAACCCTAACCCTAACCCCAACACTGACCCTAATTTAAATGGCACCTTGGAGCTGACTTTCCAGTCCCAAGCACCGTGGATGGTCCACATGAAAAAGGTGTTGAAAGGCTAATGGCGATACACTGGAATGCTCTCCTTAGATTGTTTTTAGCAGTCCCAGTATCCCTGGAGATGTAGACATTTTAGATCTCAGAACAGTAATCCATGAAGTATAACCCATTAAGCATTCTACATGGCATGCTGGAGCTTAGTTTAGAGTCCTTATCACCAGGGCTGTCCCAGATGAGAAAGGTGTGGACCAAGCAATGTCTTTGCACTGCCGTGCTCCACTCGACATGCCTTTTCCAGCACCAGTGTCCCTGGAGCTGCAGCCTTTATGGCAGTCTGAACCCGAACACTAACCATAACCCTAACCCTAAGCTAAATGGCACCTTGGAGATGAGTTGAGAGCTCCAAGCACCATGGATAATCCAGATGAAAAAACTGTTGAAAGATTAATAGTGGTACACTGGAATGCTCCCCTTACATTGTTTTTAGCAGTCGCAGTACCCCTGGAGATGTAGGCGTTATAGATAGCTGAACAGTGACCATTACCCTAATCTACATGGCATATGGGAGTTCAGTTTACAGTCCTTATCTCCAGGGCTGTCCCAGATGAGAAAAGTGTGGACCAAGCAATGTCTTTGCACTGCCGTGCTCCACTCCACATGACTTTTTCAGCACCAGTGTCCCTGCAGCTCTAGCCTTCATGACAGTCTCAAACCGAACCCTAAACCTAACCCTAACCCTAATCTAAATGGCACCTTGGAGCTGAGATTACTGTCCCAGGCGCCATGGCTGGTCCAGGTGAAAAAAGTGTTGAAAGATTAATAGTGGTACACGGGAATGCTCTTCTTATAAAGTTTTCAGCAGTCCCAGTGTCCCCGGAAATGTAGGCATTACAGATCTACGAACAGTAACCCTCACCCTAGTCGAAATGGCATTTGGGGGCTTAGTTTAGAGTCCTAATCAGCATGGCTGTCCCAGATGAGAAAGGTGTGGACCAAGCAATGTCTTTGCAGTGCCGTGCTCCACTCGACATGCCTTTTTCAGCCCAAGTGTCCCTGGACCTGTAGCCCTTAGGACAGTCTGAACCCGAACCCTAACCCTAACCCTAACCCTAACCCTAATTTAAATGGCACCTTGGAGCTGAGTTTCCAGTCCCAAGCACCGTGGATGGTCCAGATGAAAAAGGTGTTGAAAGGCTAATGGCGATACACTGGAATGCTCTCCTTAGATTGTTTTTAGCAGTCCCAGTATCCCTGGAGATATAGGCATTTTAGATCTCAGAACAGTAACCCGTTAAGTATAACCCATTAAGCATTCTACATGGCATGCTGGGGCTTAGTTTAGAGTCCTTATCACCAGGGCTATCCCAGATGAGAAAGGTGTGGACCAAGCAATGTCTTTGCACTGCCGTGCTCCACTCGACATGCCTTTTCCAGCACCAGTGTCCCTGGAGCTGCAGCCTTTATGGCAGTCTGAACCCGAACACTAACCATAACCCTAACCCTAATGTAAATGGCACCTTGGAGATGAGTTGACAGCTCCAAGCACCATGGATAATCCAGATGAAAAAACTGTTGAAAGATTAATAGTGGTACATAGGAATGCTCCCCTTACATTGTTTTTAGCAGTCCCAGTATCCCTGGAGATGTAGGCATTATAGATATCTGAACAGTGACCATTACCCTAATCTACATGGCATATGGCAGTTCAGTTTACAGTCCTTATCTCCAGGGCTGTCCCAGATGAGAAAGGTGTGGACCAAGCAATGTCTTTGCACTGCCGTGCTCCACTCCACATGACTTTTTCAGCACCAGTGTCCCTGCAGCTCTAGCCTTTATGACAGTCTCAACCCGAACCCTAAACCTAACCCTAATCTAAATGGAACCTTAGAGCTGAGATTACTGTCCCAGGCGAAATGGCTGGTCCAGGTGAAAAAAGTGTTGAAAGATTAATAGTGGTACACGGGAATGCTCTTCTTATAAAGTTTTCAGCACTCCCAGTGTCCCCGGAAATGTAGGCATTACAGATCTACGAACAGTAACCCTCACCCTAGTCTAAATGGCATTTGGCGGCTTAGTTTAGAGTCCTAATCAGCATGGCTGTCCCAGATGAAAAAGGTGTGGACCTAGCAATGACTTTGCAGTGCCGTGCTCCACTCGACATGCCTTTTTCAGCCAAGTGTCCCTGGACCTGTAGCCCTTAGGACAGTCTGAACCCGAACCCTAACCCTAACCCCAACACTGACCCTAATTTAAATGGCACCTTGGAGCTGACTTTCCAGTCCCAAGCACCGTGGATGGTCCAGATGAAAAAGGTGTTGAAAGGCTAATGGCGATACACTGGAATGCTCTCCTTAGATTGTTTTTAGCAGTCCCAGTATCCCTGGAGATGTAGACATTTTAGATCTCAGAACAGTAATCCATGAAGTATAAACCATTAAGCATTCTACATGGCATGCTGGAGCTTAGTTTAGAGTCCTTATCACCAGGGCTGTCCCAGATGAGAAAGGTGTGGACCAAGCAATGTCTTTGCACTGCCGTGCTCCACTCGACATGCCTTTTCCAGCACCAGTGTCCCTGGAGCTGCAGCCTTTATGGCAGTCTGAACCCGAACACTAACCATAACCCTAACCCTAAGCTAAATGGCACCTTGGAGATGAGTTGAGAGCTCCAAGCACCATGGATAATCCAGATGAAAAAACTGTTGAAATATTAATAGTGGTACACTGGAATGCTCCCCTTACATTGTTTTTAGCAGTCGCAGTACCCCTGGAGATGTAGGCGTTATAGATAGCTGAACAGTGACCATTACCCTAATCTACATGGCATATGGCAGTTCAGTTTACAGTCCTTATCTCCAGGGCTGTCCCAGATGAGAAAGGTGTGGACCAAGCAATGTCTTTGCACTGCCGTGCTCCACTCCACATGACTTTTTCAGCACCAGTGTCCCTGCAGCTCTAGCCTTTATGACAGTCTCAACCCGAACCCTAAACCTAACCCTAACCCTAATCTAAATGGCACCTTGGAGCTGAGATTACTGTCCCAGGCGCCATGGCTGGTCCAGGTGAAAAAAGTGTTGAAAGATTAATAGTGGTACACGGGAATGCTCTTCTTATAAAGTTTTCAGCAGTCCCAGTGTCCCCGGAAATGTAGGCATTACAGATCTACGAACAGTAACCCTCACCCTAGTCGAAATGGCATTTGGTGGCTTAGTTTAGAGTCCTAATCAGCATGGCTGTCCCAGATGAGAAAGGTGTGGACCAAGCAATGTCTTTGCAGTGCCGTGCTCCACTCGACATGCCTTTTTCAGCCCAAGTGTCCCTGGACCTGTAGCCCTTAGGACAGTCTGAACCCGAACCCTAACCCTAACCCTAACCCTAACCCTAATTTAAATGGCACCTTGGAGCTGAGTTTCCAGTCCCAAGCACCGTGGATGGTCCAGATGAAAAAGGTGTTGAAAGGCTAATGGCGATACACTGGAATGCTCTCCTTAGATTGTTTTTAGCAGTCCCAGTATCCCTGGAGATATAGGCATTTTAGATCTCAGAACAGTAACCCGTTAAGTATAACCCATTAAGCATTCTACATGGCATGCTGGGGCTTAGTTTAGAGTCCTTATCACCAGGGCTATCCCAGATGAGAAAGGTGTGGACCAAGCAATGTCTTTGCACTGCCGTGCTCCACTCCACATGACTTTTTCAGCACCAGTGTCCCTGCAGCTCTAGCCTTTATGACAGTCTCAACCCGAACCCTAAACCTAACCCTAATCTAAATGGAACCTTAGAGCTGAGATTACTGTCCCAGGCGAAATGGCTGGTCCAGGTGAAAAAAGTGTTGAAAGATTAATAGTGGTACACGGGAATGCTCTTCTTATAAAGTTTTCAGCACTCCCAGTGTCCCCGGAAATGTAGGCATTACAGATCTACGAACAGTAACCCTCACCCTAGTCTAAATGGCATTTGGCGGCTTAGTTTAGAGTCCTAATCAGCATGGCTGTCCCAGATGAAAAAGGTGTGGACCTAGCAATGACTTTGCAGTGCCGTGCTCCACTCGACATGCCTTTTTCAGCCAAGTGTCCCTGGACCTGTAGCCCTTAGGACAGTCTGAACCCGAACCCTAACCCTAACCCCAACACTGACCCTAATTTAAATGGCACCTTGGAGCTGACTTTCCAGTCCCAAGCACCGTGGATGGTCCAGATGAAAAAGGTGTTGAAAGGCTAATGGCGATACACTGGAATGCTCTCCTTAGATTGTTTTTAGCAGTCCCAGTATCCCTGGAGATGTAGACATTTTAGATCTCAGAACAGTAATCCATGAAGTATAACCCATTAAGCATTCTACATGGCATGCTGGAGCTTAGTTTAGAGTCCTTATCACCAGGGCTGTCCCAGATGAGAAAGGTGTGGACCAAGCAATGTCTTTGCACTGCCGTGCTCCACTCGACATGCCTTTTCCAGCACCAGTGTCCCTGGAGCTGCAGCCTTTATGGCAGTCTGAACCCGAACACTAACCATAACCCTAACCCTAAGCTAAATGGCACCTTGGAGATGAGTTGAGAGCTCCAAGCACCATGGATTATCCAGATGAAAAAACTGTTGAAAGATTAATAGTGGTACACTGGAATGCTCCCCTTACATTGTTTTTAGCAGTCCCAGTACCCCTGGAGATGTAGGCGTTATAGATAGCTGAACAGTGACCATTACCCTAATCTACATGGCATATGGGAGTTCAGTTTACAGTCCTTATCTCCAGGGCTGTCCCAGATGAGAAAAGTGTGGACCAAGCAATGTCTTTGCACTGCCGTGCTCCACTCCACATGACTTTTTCAGCACCAGTGTCCCTGCAGCTCTAGCCTTTATGACAGTCTCAAACCGAACCCTAAACCTAACCCTAACCCTAATCTAAATGGCACCTTGGAGCTGAGATTACTGTCCCAGGCGCCATGGCTGGTCCAGGTGAAAAAAGTGTTGAAAGATTAATAGTGGTACACGGGAATGCTCTTCTTATAAAGTTTTCAGCAGTCCCAGTGTCCCCGGAAATGTAGGCATTACAGATCTACGAACAGTAACCCTCACCCTAGTCGAAATGGCATTTGGCGGCTTAGTTTAGAGTCCTAATCAGCATGGCTGTCCCAGATGAGAAAGGTGTGGACCAAGCAATGTCTTTGCAGTGCCGTGCTCCACTCGACATGCCTTTTTCAGCCCAAGTGTCCCTGGACCTGTAGCCCTTAGGACAGTCTGAACCCGAACCCTAACCCTAACCCTAACCCTAACCCTAATTTAAATGGCACCTTGGAGCTGAGTTTCCAGTCCCAAGCACCGTGGATGGTCCAGATGAAAAAGGTGTTGAAAGGCTAATGGCGATACACTGGAATGCTCTCCTTAGATTGTTTTTAGCAGTCCCAGTATCCCTGGAGATATAGGCATTTTAGATCTCAGAACAGTAACCCGTTAAGTATAACCCATTAAGCATTCTACATGGCATGCTGGGGCTTAGTTTAGAGTCCTTATCACCAGGGCTATCCCAGATGAGAAAGGTGTGGACCAAGCAATGTCTTTGCACTGCCGTGCTCCACTCGACATGCCTTTTCCAGCACCAGTGTCCCTGGAGCTGCAGCCTTTATGGCAGTCTGAACCCGAACACTAACCATAACCCTAACCCTAAGCTAAATGGCACCTTGGAGATGAGTTGACAGCTCCAAGCACCATGGATAATCCAGATGAAAAAACTGTTGAAAGATTAATAGTGGTACATAGGAATGCTCCCCTTACATTGTTTTTAGCAGTCCCAGTATCCCTGGAGATGTAGGCATTATAGATATCTGAACAGTGACCATTACCCTAATCTACATGGCATATGGCAGTTCAGTTTACAGTCCTTATCTCCAGGGCTGTCCCAGATGAGAAAGGTGTGGACCAAGCAATGTCTTTGCACTGCCGTGCTCCACTCCACATGACTTTTTCAGCACCAGTGTCCCTGCAGCTCTAGCCTTTATGACAGTCTCAACCCGAACCCTAAACCTAACCCTAATCTAAATGGAACCTTAGAGCTGAGATTACTGTCCCAGGCGAAACGGCTGGTCCAGGTGAAAAAAGTGTTGAAAGATTAATAGTGGTACACGGGAATGCTCTTCTTATAAAGTTTTCAGCACTCCCAGTGTCCCCGGAAATGTAGGCATTACAGATCTACGAACAGTAACCCTCACCCTAGTCTAAATGACATTTGGGGGCTTAGTTTAGAGTCCTAATCAGCATGGCTGTCCCAGATGAGAAAGGTGTGGACCAAGCAATGTCTTTGCAGTGCCGTGCTCCACTCGACATGCCTTTTTCAGCCCAAGTGTCCCTGGACCTGTAGCCCTTAGGACAGTCTGAACCCGAACCCTAACCCTAACCCTAACCCTAACCCTAATTTAAATGGCACCTTGGAGCTGAGTTTCCAGTCCCAAGCACCGTGGATGGTCCAGATGAAAAAGGTGTTGAAAGGCTAATGGCGATACACTGGAATGCTCTCCTTAGATTGTTTTTAGCAGTCCCAGTATCCCTGGAGATATAGGCATTTTAGATCTCAGAACAGTAACCCGTTAAGTATAACCCATTAAGCATTCTACATGGCATGCTGGGGCTTAGTTTAGAGTCCTTATCACCAGGGCTATCCCAGATGAGAAAGGTGTGGACCAAGCAATGTCTTTGCACTGCCGTGCTCCACTCGACATGCCTTTTCCAGCACCAGTGTCCCTGGTGCTGC
The DNA here is from genome assembly GCF_037157495.1 of Lathamus discolor. Lineage (NCBI taxonomy): Eukaryota > Metazoa > Chordata > Aves > Psittaciformes > Psittacidae > Lathamus > Lathamus discolor. Next base: position 44,624,212 of record NC_088884.1, on the reverse strand, counting down.
AGCCTTTATGGCAGTCTGAACCCGAACACTAACCATAACCCTAACCCTAATGTAAATGGCACCTTGGAGATGAGTTGACAGCTCCAAGCACCATGGATAATCCAGATGAAAAAACTGTTGAAAGATTAATAGTGGTACATAGGAATGCTCCCCTTACATTGTTTTTAGCAGTCCCAGTATCCCTGCAGATGTAGGCATTATAGATATCTGAACAGTGACCATTACCCTAATCTACATGGCATATGGCAGTTCAGTTTACAGTCCTTATCTCCAGGGCTGTCCCAGATGAGAAAGGTGTGGACCAAGCAATGTCTTTGCACTGCCGTGCTCCACTCCACATGACTTTTTCAGCACCAGTGTCCCTGCAGCTCTAGCCTTTATGACAGTCTCAACCCGAACCCTAAACCTAACCCTAATCTAAATGGAACCTTGGAGCTGAGATTACTGTCCCAGGCGCCATGGCTGGTCCAGGTGAAAAAAGTGTTGAAAGATTAATAGTGGTACACGGGAATGCTCTTCTTATAAAGTTTTCAGCAGTCCCAGTGTCCCCGGAAATGTAGGCATTACAGATCTACGAACAGTAACCCTCACCCTAGTCTAAATGACATTTGGGGGCTTAGTTTAGAGTCCTAATCAGCATGGCTGTCCCAGATGAGAAATGTTTGGACCAAGCAATGTCTTTGCAGTGCCGTGCTCCACTCGACATGCCTTTTTCAGCACCAGTGTCCCTGGACCTGTAGCCCTTATGACAGTCTGAACCCGAACCCTAACCCTACCCCTAAGCCTAACCCTAATTTAAATGGCACCTTGGAGTTGATTTTCCAGTCCCAAGCACCGTGGATGGTCCAGATGAAAAAGGTGTTGAAAGGCTAATGGCGATACACTATATTGCTCTCCTTGGATTGTTTTTAGCTGTCCCAGTATCCCTGCAGATGTAGGCATTTTAGATCTCAGAACAGTAACCCGTAAAGTATAACCCATTAAGCATTCTACATGGCATGCTGGAGCTTAGTTTAGAGTCCTAATCAGCATGGCTGTCCCAGATGAGAAAGGTGTGGACCAAGCAATGTCTTTGCAGTGCCGTGCTCCAGTCCACATGACTTTTTCAGCACCAGTGTCCCTGCAGCTCTAGCCTTTATGACAGTCTCAACCCGAACCCTAAACCTAACCCTAACCCTAATCTAAATGGCACCTTGGAGCTGAGATTACTGTCCCAGGCGCCATGGCTGGTCCAGGTGAAAAAAGTGTTGAAAGATTAATAGTGGTACACGGGAATGCTCTTCTTATAAAGTTTTCAGCAGTCCCAGTGTCCCCGGAAATGTAGGCATTACAGATCTACGAACAGTAACCCTCACTTTAGTCGAAATGGCATATGGCGGCTTAGTTTAGAGTCCTAATCAGCATGGCTGTCCCAGATGAGAAAGGTGTGGACCAAGCAATGTCTTTGCAGTGCCGTGCTCCACTCGACATGCCTTTTTCAGCCCAAGTGTCCCTGGACCTGTAGCCCTTAGGACAGTCTGAACCCGAACCCTAACCCTAACCCTAACCCTAACCCTAATTTAAATGGCACCTTGGAGCTGAGTTTCCAGTCCCAAGCACCGTGGATGGTCCAGATGAAAAAGGTGTTGAAAGGCTAATGGCGATACACTGGAATGCTCTCCTTAGATTGTTTTTAGCAGTCCCAGTATCCCTGGAGATATAGGCATTTTAGATCTCAGAACTGTAACCCGTTAAGTATAACCCATTAAGCATTCTACATGGCATGCTGGGGCTTAGTTTAGAGTCCTTATCACCAGGGCTATCCCAGATGAGAAAGGTGTGGACCAAGCAATGTCTTTGCACTGCCGTGCTCCACTCGACATGCCTTTTCCAGCACCAGTGTCCCTGGAGCTGCAGCCTTTATGGCAGTCTGAACCCGAACACTAACCATAACCCTAACCCTAAGCTAAATGGCACCTTGGAGATGAGTTGACAGCTCCAAGCACCATGGATAATCCAGATGAAAAAACTGTTGAAAGATTAATAGTGGTACATAGGAATGCTCCCCTTACATTGTTTTTAGCAGTCCCAGTATCCCTGGAGATGTAGGCATTATAGATATCTGAACAGTGACCATTACCCTAATCTACATGGCATATGGCAGTTCAGTTTACAGTCCTTATCTCCAGGGCTGTCCCAGATGAGAAAGGTGTGGACCAAGCAATGTCTTTGCACTGCCGTGCTCCACTCCACATGACTTTTTCAGCACCAGTGTCCCTGCAGCTCTAGCCTTTATGACAGTCTCAACCCGAACCCTAAACCTAACCCTAATCTAAATGGAACCTTGGAGCTGAGATTACTGTCCCAGGCGCCATGGCTGGTCCAGGTGAAAAAAGTGTTGAAAGATTAATAGTGGTACACGGGAATGCTCTTCTTATAAAGTTTTCAGCAGTCCCAGTGTCCCCGGAAATGTAGGCATTACAGATCTACGAACAGTAACCCTCACCCTAGTCGAAATGGCATTTGGCGGCTTAGTTTAGAGTCCTAATCAGCATGGCTGTCCCAGATGAGAAAGGTGTGGACCAAGCAATGTCTTTGCAGTGCCGTGCTCCACTCGACATGCCTTTTTCAGCCCAAGTGTCCCTGGACCTGTAGCCCTTAGGACAGTCTGAACCCGAACCCTAACCCTAACCCTAACCCTAACCCTAATTTAAATGGCACCTTGGAGCTGAGTTTCCAGTCCCAAGCACCGTGGATGGTCCAGATGAAAAAGGTGTTGAAAGGCTAATGGCGATACACTGGAATGCTCTCCTTAGATTGTTTTTAGCAGTCCCAGTATCCCTGGAGATATAGGCATTTTAGATCTCAGAACTGTAACCCGTTAAGTATAACCCATTAAGCATTCTACATGGCATGCTGGGGCTTAGTTTAGAGTCCTTATCACCAGGGCTATCCCAGATGAGAAAGGTGTGGACCAAGCAATGTCTTTGCACTGCCGTGCTCCACTCGACATGCCTTTTCCAGCACCAGTGTCCCTGGAGCTGCAGCCTTTATGGCAGTCTGAACCCGAACACTAACCATAACCCTAACCCTAAGCTAAATGGCACCTTGGAGATGAGTTGACAGCTCCAAGCACCATGGATAATCCAGATGAAAAAACTGTTGAAAGATTAATAGTGGTACATAGGAATGCTCCCCTTACATTGTTTTTAGCAGTCCCAGTATCCCTGGAGATGTAGGCATTATAGATATCTGAACAGTGACCATTACCCTAATCTACATGGCATATGGCAGTTCAGTTTACAGTCCTTATCTCCAGGGCTGTCCCAGATGAGAAAGGTGTGGACCAAGCAATGTCTTTGCACTGCCGTGCTCCACTCCACATGACTTTTTCAGCACCAGTGTCCCTGCAGCTCTAGCCTTTATGACAGTCTCAACCCGAACCCTAAACCTAACCCTAATCTAAATGGAACCTTGGAGCTGAGATTACTGTCCCAGGCGCCATGGCTGGTCCAGGTGAAAAAAGTGTTGAAAGATTAATAGTGGTACACGGGAATGCTCTTCTTATAAAGTTTTCAGCACTCCCAGTGTCCCCGGAAATGTAGGCATTACAGATCTACGAACAGTAACCCTCACCCTAGTCTAAATGACATTTGGGGGCTTAGTTTAGAGTCCTAATCAGCATGGCTGTCCCAGATGAGAAATGTGTGGACCAAGCAATGTCTTTGCAGTGCCGTGCTCCACTCGACATGCCTTTTTCAGCACCAGTGTCCCTGGACCTGTAGCCCTTATGACAGTCTGAACCCGAACACTAACACTAACCCTAACCCTAACCCTAATTTAAATGGCACCTTGGAGCTGATTTTCCAGTCCCAAGCACCGTGGATGGTCCAGATGAAAAAGGTGTTGAAAGGCTAATGGCGATACACTGGATTGCTCTCCTTGGATTGTTTTTAGCTGTCCCAGTATCCCTGCAGATGTAGGCATTTTAGATCTCAGAACAGTAACCCGTAAAGTATAACACATTAAGCATTCTACATGGCATGCTGGAGCTTAGTTTAGAGTCCTAATCAGCATGGCTGTCCCGGATGAGAAAGGTGTGGACCAAGCAATGTCTTTGCACTGCCGTGCTCCACTCCACATGACTTTTTCAGCACCAGTGTCCCTGCAGCTCTAGCCTTTATGACAGTCTCAACCCGAACCCTAAACCTAACCCTAACCCTAATCTAAATGGCACCTTGGAGCTGAGATTACTGTCCCAGGCGCCATGGCTCGTCCAGGTGAATAAAGTGTTGAAAGATTAATAGTGGTACACGGGAATGCTCTTCTTATAAAGTTTTTAGCAGTCCCAGTGTCCCCGGAAATGTAGGCATTACAGATCTACGAACAGTAATCCTCACCCTAGTCTAAATGGCATTTGGGGGCTTAGTTTAAAGTCCTAATCAGCATGGCTGTCCCAGATGAGAAAGGTGTGGACCAAGCAATGTCTTTGCAGTGCCGTGCTCCACTCGACATGCCTTTTCCAGCACCAGTGTCCCTGGAGCTGTAGCCTTTCTGGCAGTCTGAAGCCGAACACTAACCATAACCCTAACCCTAATCTAAATGGCACCTTGGAGATGAGTTGACAGTTCCAAGCACCATGGATGGTCTAGATGAAAAAACTATTGAAAGATTAATAGTGGTCCATAGGAATGCTCCCCTTACATTGTTTTTAGCAGTCCCAGTATCCCTGGAGATGTAGGCGTTATAGATATCTGAACAGTGACCATTACCCTAATCTACATGGCATATGGGTGTTCAGTTTACAGTCTTAATCACCAAGGCTCTCCCAGATGAGAAAGGTGTGGATCAAGCAATGTCTTTGCACTGCCGTGCTCCACTCGACATGCATTTTCCAGCACCAGTGTCCCTGGAGCTGCAGCCTTTATGGCAGTCTGAACCCGAACACTAACCATAACCATAACCCTAAGCTAAATGGCACCTTGGAGCTGAGATTACTCTCCCAGGTGCAATGGCTGGTCCAGGAGAAAAAACTGTTGAAAGATTAAGAGTGGTACACTGGAAAGCTCCCCTTACATTGTTTTTCGCAGTCCAAGTATCCTTGGAGATGTAGGTATTCTAGATATCTGAACAGTGACCATTACCCTAATCTACATGGCATATGGGAGTTCAGTTTACAGTCCTTATCTCCAGGGCTGTCCCAGATGAGAAAGGTGTGGACCAAGCAATGTCTTTGCACTGCCGTGCTCCACTCCACATGACTTTTTCAGCACCAGTGTCCCTGCAGCTCTAGCCTTTATGACAGTCTCAACCCGAACCCTAAACCTAACCCTAACCCTAATCTAAATGGCACCTTGTAGATGAGATTACTGTCCCAGGCGCCATGGCTGGTCCAGGTGAAAAAATTGTTGAAAGATTAATAGTGGTACACAGGAATGCTCTTCTTATAAAGTTTTCAGCAGTCCCAGTGTCCCTGGAAATGTAGGCATTACAGATCTATGAACAGTAACCCTCACCCTAGTCTAAATGGCATTTGGGGGCTTAGTTTAGAGTCCTAATCACCATGGCTGTCACAGATGAGAAATGTGTGGACCAAGCAATGTCTTTGCAGTGCCGTGCTCCACTCGACATGCCTTTTTCAGCCAAAGTGTCCCTGGACCTGTAGCCCTTATGACAGTCTCAACCCGAACCCTAACCCTAACCCTAACCCTAACCCTAACCCTAATTTAAATGGCACCTTGGAGCTGAGTTTCCAGTCCCAAGCACCGTGGATGGTCCAGATGAAAAAGGTGTTGAAAGGCTAATGGCGATACACTGGAATGCTCTCCTTAGATTGTTTTTAGCAGTCCCAGTGTCCCTGCAGATATATGCATTTTAGATCTCAGAACAGTAACCCGTTAAGTATAACCCATTACGCATTCTACATGGCATGCTGGAGCTTAGTTTAGAGTCCTTATCACCAGGGCTGTCCCAGATGAGAAAGGTGTGGACCAAGCAATGTCTTTGCACTGCCGTGCTCCACTCCACATGCCTTTTCCAGCACCAGTGTCCCTGGAGCTGCAGCCTTTATGGCAGTCTGAACCCAAACACTAACCATAACCCTAACCCTAAGCTAAATGGCACCTTGGAGATGAGTTGAGAGCTCCAAGCACCATGGATGGTAAAGATGAAAAAACTGTTGAAAGATTAAGAGTGGTACACTGGAATGCTCCCCTTACATTGTTTTTAGCAGTCCCAGTATCCCTGGAGATGTAGGCGTTATAGATAGCTGAACAGTGACCATTACCCTAATCTACATGGCATATGAGAGTTCAGTTTACAGTCCTTATCTCCAGGGCTGTCCCAGATGAGAAAGGTGTGGACCAAGCAATGTCTTTGCACTGCCGTGCTCCACTCCACATGACTTTTTCAGCACCAGTGTCCCTGCAGCTCTGGCCTTTATGACAGTCTCAACCCGAACCCTAAACCTAACCCTAACCCTCATCTAAATGGCACCTTGGAGCTGAGATTACTGTCCCAGGCGCCATGGCTGGTCCAGGTGAAAAAAGCGTTGAAGGATTAATAGTGGTACACGGGAATGCTCTTCTTATAAAGTTTTCAGCACTCCCAGTGTCCCCGGAAATGTAGGCATTACAGATCTACGAACAGTAACCCTCACCCTAGTCTAAATGGCATTTGGCGGCTTAGTTTAGAGTCCTAATCAGCATGGCTGTCCCAGATGAGAAAGGTGTGGACCAAGCAATGTCTTTGCAGTGCCGTGCTCCACTCGACATGCCTTTTTCAGCCCAAGTGTCCCTGGACCTGTAGCCCTTATGACAGTCTGAACCCGAACCCTAACCCTAACCCTAACCCTAACCCTAATTTAAATGGCACCTTGGAGCTGAGATTACTGTCCCAGGCGCCATGGCTGGTCCAGGTGAAAAAAGTGTTGAAAGATTAATAGTGGTACACGGGAATGCTCTCCTTAGATTGTTTTTAGCAGTCCCAGTATCCCTGGAGATGTAGACATTTTAGATCTCAGAACAGTAACCCGTTAAGTATAACCCATTAAGCATTCGACATGGCATGCTGGAGCTTAGTTTAGAGTCTTATCACCAGGGCTGTGCCAGAGGAGAAAGGTGTGGACCAAGCAATGTCTTTGCACTGCCGTGCTCCACTCGACATGCCTTTTCCAGCACCTGTGTCCCTGGAGCTGCAGCCTTTATGGCAGTCTGAACCCGAACACTAACCATAACCATAACCCTAATGTAAATGGCACCTTGGAGATGAGTTGACAGTTCCAAGCACCATGGATAGTCCAGATGAAAAAACTGTTGAAAGATTAATAGTGGTACACTGGAATGCTCCCCTTACATTGTTTTTAGCAGTCCCAGTACCCCTGGAGATGTAGGCGTTATAGATAGCTGAACAGTGACCATTACCCTAATCTACATGGCATATGGGAGTTCAGTTTACAGTCCTTATCTCCAGGGCTGTCCCAGATGAGAAAAGTGTGGACCAAGCAATGTCTTTGCACTGCCGTGCTCCACTCCACATGACTTTTTCAGCACCAGTGTCCCTGCAGCTCTAGCCTTTATGACAGTCTGAACCCGAACCCTAAACCTAACCCTAACCCTAATCTAAATGGCACCTTGGAGCTGAGATTACTGTCCCAGGTGCCATGGCTGGTCCAGGTGAAAAAAGTGTTGAAAGATTAATAGTGGTACACGGGAATGCTCTTCTTATAAAGTTTTCAGCAGTCCCAGTGTCCCCGGAAATGTAGGCATTACAGATCTACGAACAGTAACCCTCACCCTAGTCTAAATGGCATTTGGCGGCTTAGTTTAGAGTCCTAATCAGCATGGCTGTCCCAGATGAGAAAGGTGTGGACCAAGCAAGGTCTTTGCAGTGCCGTGCTCCACTCGACATGCCTTTTTCAGCCCAAGTGTCCCTGGACCTGTAGCCCTTATGACAGTCTGAACACGAACCCGAACCCTAACCCTAACCCTAACCCTAATTTAAATGGCACCTTGGAGCTGAGTTTCCAGTCCCAAGCACCGTGGATGGTCCAGATGAAAAAGGTGTTGAAAGGCTAATGGCGATACACTGGAATGCTCTCCTTAGATTGTTTTTAGCAGTCCCAGGGTCCCTGCAGATGTAGGCATTTTAGATCTCAGAACAGTAACCTGTTAAGTATAACCCATTAAGCATTCTACATGGCATGCTGGAGCTTAGTTTAGAGTCCTTATCACCAGGGCTGTGCCAGAGGAGAAAGGTGTGGACCCAGCAATGTCTTTGCACTGCCGTGCTCCACTTGACATGCCTTTTCCAGCACCAGTGTCCCTGGAGCTGCAGCCTTTATGGCAGTCTGAACCCGAACACTAACCATAACCCTAACCCTAAGCTAAATGGCACCTTGGAGATGAGTTGACAGTTCCAAGCACCATGGATGGTAAAGATGAAAAAACTGATGAAAGATTAATAGTGGTACACTGGAATGCTCCCCTTACATTGTTTTTAGCAGTCCCAGTATCCCTGGAGATGTAGGCGTTATAGATATCTGAACAGTGACCATTACCCTAATCTACATGGCATATGGGAGTTCAGTTTACAGTCCTTATCTCCAGGGCTGTCCCAGATGAGAAAGGTGTGGACCAAGCAATGTCTTTGCACTGCCGTGCTCCACTCCACATGACTTTTTCAGCACCAGTGTCCCTGCAGCTCTAGCCTTTATGACAGTCTGAAACCGAACGCTAAACCTAACCCTAACCCTAATCTAAATGGCACCTTGGAGCTGAGATTACTGTCCCAGGCGCCATGGCTGGTCCAGGTGAAAAAAGTGTTGAAAGATTAATAGTGGTACACGGGAATGCTCTTCTTACAAAGTTTTCAGCAGTCCCAGTGTCCCCGGAAATGTAGGCATTACAGATCTACGAACAGTAACCCTCACCCTAGTCTAAATGGCATTTGGCGGCTTAGTTTAGAGTCCTAATCAGCATGGCTGTCCCAGATGAGAAAGGTGTGGACCAAGCAATGTCTTTGCAGTGCCGTGCTCCACTCGACATGCCTTTTTCAGCCCAAGTGTCCCTGGACCTGTAGCCCTTAGGACAGTCTGAACCCGAACCCTAACCCTAACCCTAACCCTAACCCTAATTTAAATGGCACCTTGGAGCTGAGTTTCCAGTCCCAAGCACCGAGGATGGTCCAGATGAAAAAGGTGTTGAAAGGCTAATGGCGATACACTGGAATGCTCTCCTTAGATTGTTTTTAGCAGTCCCAGAGTCCCTGCAGATGTAGTCATTTTAGATCTCAGAACAGTAAACCGTTAAGTATAACCCTTTAAGCATTCTACATGGCATGCTGGAGCTTAGTTTAGAGTCCTTATCACCAGGGCTGTCCCAGATGAGAAAGGTGTGGACCAAGCAATGTCTTTGCACTGCCGTGCTCCACTCGACATGCCTTTTCCAGCACCAGTGTCCCTGGAGCTGCAGCCTTTATGGCAGTCTGAAGCCGAACACTAACCATAACCCTAACCCTAAGCTAAATGGCACCTTGGAGATGAGTTGACAGCTCCAAGCACCATGGATAATCCAGATGAAAAAACTGTTGAAAGATTAATAGTGGTACACTGGAATGCTCCCCTTACATTGTTTTTAGCAGTCCCAGTGTCCCTGGAGATGTAGGCGTTATAGATAGCTGAACAGTGACCATTACCCTAATCTACATGGCATATGGGAGTTCAGTTTACAGTCCTTATCTCCAGGGCTGTCCCAGATGAGAAAGGTGTGGACCAAGCAATGTCTTTGCACTGCCGTGCTCCACTCCACATGACTTTTTCAGCACCAGTGTCCCTGCAGCTCTAGCCTTTATGACAGTCTCAACCCGAACCCTAAACCTAACCCTAACCCTAATCTAAATGGCACCTTGGAGCTGAGATTACTGTCCCAGGCGCCATGGCTGGTCCAGGTGAAAAAAGTGTTGAAAGATTAATAGTGGTACACGGGAATGCTCTTCTTACAAAGTTTTCTGCAGTCCCAGTGTCCCCGGAAATGTAGGCATTACAGATCTACGAACAGTAACCCTCACCCTAGTCTAAACGGCATTTGGCGGCTTAGTTTAGAGTCCTAATCAGCATGGCTGTCCCAGATGAGAAAGGTGTGGACCAAGCAAGGTCTTTGCAGTGCTGTGCTCCACTCGACATGCCTTTTTCAGCCCAAGTGTCCCTGGACCTGTAGCCCTTATGACAGTCTGAACCCGAACCCTAACCCTAACCCTAACCCTAATTTAAATGGCACCTTGGAGCTGAGTTTCCAGTCCCAAGCACCGTGGATGGTCCAGATGAAAAAGGTGTTGAAAGCCTAATGGCGATACACTGGAATGCTCTCCTTAGATTGTTTTTAGCAGTCCCAGGGTCCCTGCAGATGTAGGCATTTTAGATCTCAGAACAGTAACCCGTTAAGTATAACCCATTAAGCATTCTACATTGCATGCTGGAGCTTAGTTTAGAGTCCTTATCACCAGATCTGTCCCAGATGAGAAAGGTGTGGACAAAGCAATGTCTTTGCACTGCCGTGCTCCACTCGACATGCCTTTTCCAGCACCAGTGTCCCTGGAGCTGCAGCCTTTATGGCAGTCTGAACCCGAACCCTAACCATAACCATAACCCTAACCCTAAGCTAAATGGCACCTTGGAGATGAGTTGACAGTTCCAAGGACCATGGATGGTCCAGATGAAAAAACTGTTGAAAGATTAAGAGTGGTACACTGGAATTCTCCCCTTACATTGTTTTTAGCAGTCCCAGTATCCCTGGAGATGTAGGCGTTATAGATAGCTGAACAGTGACCATTACCCTAATCTACATGGCATATGGGAGTTCAGTTTACAGTCCTTATCTCCAGGGCTGTCCCAGATGAGAAAAGTGTGGACCAAGCAATGTCTTTGCACTGCCGTGCTCCACTCCACGTGACTTTTTCAGCACCAGTGTCCCTGCAGCTCTGGCCTTTATGACAGTCTGAACCCGAACCCTAAACCTAACCCTAACCCTCATCTAAATGGCACCTTGGAGCTGAGATTACTGTCCCAGGCGCCATGGCTGGTCCAGGTGAAAAAAGTGTTGAAAGATTAATAGTGGTACACGGGAATGCTCTCCTTAGATTGTTTTTAGCAGTCCCAGGGTCCCTGCAGATGTAGGCATTTTAGATCTCAGAACAGTAACCCGTTAAGTATAACCCATTAAGCATTCGACATGGCATGCTGGAGCTTAGTTTAGAGTCTTATCACCAGGGCTGTGCCAGAGGAGAAAGGTGTGGACCAAGCAATGTCTTTGCACTGCCGTGCTCCACTCGACATGCCTTTTCCAGCACCTGTGTCCCTGGAGCTGCAGCCTTTATGGCAGTCTGAACCCGAACACTAACCATAACCATAACCCTAATGTAAATGGAACCTTGGAGATGAGTTGACAGTTCCAAGCACCATGGATAGTCCAGATGAAAAAACTGTTGAAAGATTAATAGTGGTACACTGGAATGCTCCCCTTACATTGTTTTTAGCAGTCCCAGTACCCCTGGAGATGTAGGCGTTATAGATAGCTGAACAGTGACCATTACCCTAATCTACATGGCATATGGGAGTTCAGTTTACAGTCCTTATCTCCAGGGCTGTCCCAGATGAGAAAGGTGTGGACCAAGCAATGTCTTTGCACTGCCGTGCTCCACTCGACATGCCTTTTTCAGCCCAAGTGTCCCTGGACCTGTAGCCCTTATGACAGTCTGAACCCGAACCCTAACCCTAACCCTAACCCTAATTTAAATGGCACCTTGGAGCTGAGTTTCCAGTCCCAAGCACCGTGGATGGTCCAGATGAAAAAGGTGTTGAAAGCCTAATGGCGATACACTGGAATGCTCTCCTTAGATTGTTTTTAGCAGTCCCAGGGTCCCTGCAGATGTAGGCATTTTAGATCTCAGAACAGTAACCCGTTAAGTATAACCCATTAAGCATTCTACATTGCATGCTGGAGCTTAGTTTAGAGTCCTTATCACCAGATCTGTCCCAGATGAGAAAGGTGTGGACAAAGCAATGTCTTTGCACTGCCGTGCTCCACTCGACATGCCTTTTCCAGCACCAGTGTCCCTGGAGCTGCAGCCTTTATGGCAGTCTGAACCCGAACCCTAACCATAACCATAACCCTAACCCTAAGCTAAATGGCACCTTGGAGATGAGTTGACAGTTCCAAGGACCATGGATGGTCCAGATGAAAAAACTGTTGAAAGATTAAGAGTGGTACACTGGAATTCTCCCCTTACATTGTTTTTAGCAGTCCCAGTATCCCTGGAGATGTAGGCGTTATAGATAGCTGAACAGTGACCATTACCCTAATCTACATGGCATATGGGAGTTCAGTTTACAGTCCTTATCTCCAGGGCTGTCCCAGATGAGAAAAGTGTGGACCAAGCAATGTCTTTGCACTGCCGTGCTCCACTCCACGTGACTTTTTCAGCACCAGTGTCCCTGCAGCTCTGGCCTTTATGACAGTCTGAACCCGAACCCTAAACCTAACCCTAACCCTCATCTAAATGGCACCTTGGAGCTGAGATTACTGTCCCAGGCGCCATGGCTGGTCCAGGTGAAAAAAGTGTTGAAAGATTAATAGTGGTACACGGGAATGCTCTCCTTAGATTGTTTTTAGCAGTCCCAGGGTCCCTGCAGATGTAGGCATTTTAGATCTCAGAACAGTAACCCGTTAAGTATAACCCATTAAGCATTCGACATGGCATGCTGGAGCTTAGTTTAGAGTCTTATCACCAGGGCTGTGCCAGAGGAGAAAGGTGTGGACCAAGCAATGTCTTTGCACTGCCGTGCTCCACTCGACATGCCTTTTCCAGCACCTGTGTCCCTGGAGCTGCAGCCTTTATGGCAGTCTGAACCCGAACACTAACCATAACCATAACCCTAATGTAAATGGAACCTTGGAGATGAGTTGACAGTTCCAAGCACCATGGATAGTCCAGATGAAAAAACTGTTGAAAGATTAATAGTGGTACACTGGAATGCTCCCCTTACATTGTTTTTAGCAGTCCCAGTACCCCTGGAGATGTAGGCGTTATAGATAGCTGAACAGTGACCATTACCCTAATCTACATGGCATATGGGAGTTCAGTTTACAGTCCTTATCTCCAGGGCTGTCCCAGATGAGAAAAGTGTGGACCAAGCAATGTCTTTGCACTGCCGTGCTCCACTCGACATGCCTTTTTCAGCCCAAGTGTCCCTGGACCTGTAGCCCTTATGACAGTCTGAACCCGAACCCTAACCCTAACCCTAACCCTAACCCTAATTTAAATGGCACCTTGGAGCTGAGTTTCCAGTCCCAAGCACCGTGGATGGTCCAGATGAAAAAGGTGTTGAAAGGCTAATGGCGATACACTGGAATGCTCTCCTTAGATTGTATTTAGCAGTCCCAGGGTCCCTGCAGATGTAGGCATTTTAGATCTCAGAACAGTAACCTGTTAAGTATAACCCATTAAGCATTCTACATGGCATGCTGGAGCTTAGTTTAGAGTCCTTATCACCAGGGCTGTCCCAGATGAGAAAGGTGTGGACCAAGCAATGTCTTTGCACTGCCGTGCTCCACTTGACATGCCTTTTCCAGCACCAGTGTCCCTGGAGCTGCAGCCTTTATGGCAGTCTGAACCCGAACACTAACCATAACCCTAACCCTAAGCTAAATGGCACCTTGGAGATGAGTTGACAGTTCCAAGCACCATGGATGGTAAAGATGAAAAAACTGATGAAAGATTAATAGTGGTACACTGGAATGCTCCCCTTACATTGTTTTTAGCAGTCCCAGTATCCCTGGAGATGTAGGCGTTATAGATATCTGAACAGTGACCATTACCCTAATCTACATGGCATATGGGAGTTCAGTTTACAGTCCTTATCTCCAGGGCTGTCCCAGATGAGAAAGGTGTGGACCAAGCAATGTCTTTGCACTGCCGTGCTCCACTCCACATGACTTTTTCAGCACCAGTGTCCCTGCAGCTCTAGCCTTTATGACAGTCTCAACCCGAACCCTAAACCTAACCCTAACCCTAATCTAAATGGCACCTTGGAGCTGAGATTACTGTCCCAGGCGCCATGGCTGGTCCAGGTGAAAAAAGTGTTGAAAGATTAATAGTGGTACACGGGAATGCTCTTCTTACAAAGTTTTCAGCAGTCCCAGTGTCCCCGGAAATGTAGGCATTACAGATCTACGAACAGTAACCCTCACCCTAGTCTAAATGGCATTTGGCGGCTTAGTTTAGAGTCCTAATCAGCATGGCTGTCCCAGATGAGAAAGGTGTGGACCAAGCAATGTCTTTGCAGTGCTGTGCTCCACTCAACATGCTTTTTTCAGCCCAAGTGTCCCTGGACCTGTAGCCCTTATGACAGTCTCAACCCGAACCCTAACCCTAACCCTAATCTAAATGGCACCTTGGAGCTGAGTTTCCAGTCCCAAGCACCGTGGATGGTCCACATGAAAAAGGCGTTAAAAGGCTAATGGCGATACACTGGAATGCTCTCCTTAGATTGTTTTTAGCAGTCCCAGTGTCCCTGCAGATGTAGGCATTTTAGATCTCAGAACAGTAACCCGTTAAGTATAACCCATTAAGCATTCTACATGGCATGCTGGAGCTTAGTTTAGAGTCCTTATCACCAGAGCTGTCCCAGATGAGAAAGGTGTGGACCAAGCAATGTCTTTGCACTGCCGTGCTCCACTCGACATGCCTTTTCCAGCACCAGTGTCCCTGGAGCTGCAGCCTTTATGGCAGTCTGAACCCGAACACTAACCAGAACCCTAACCCTAATGTAAATGGCACCTTGGAGATGAGTTGACAGTTCCAAGCACCATGGATGGTCCAGATGAAAAAACTGATGAAAGATTAATAGTGGTACACTGGAATGCTCCCCTTACATTGTTTTTAGCAGTCCCAGTACCCCTGGAGATGTAGGCGTTATAGGTAGCTGAACAGTGACCATTACCCTAATCTACATGGCATATGGGAGTTCAGTTTACAGTCCTTATCCCCAGGGCTGTCCCAGATGAGAAAAGTGTGGACCAAGCAATGTCTTTGCACTGCTGTGCTCCACTCCACATGACTTTTTCAGCACCAGTGTCCCTGCAGCTCTGGCCTTTATGACAGTCTCAACCCGAACCCTAAACCTAACCCTAACCCTAATCTAAATGGCACCTTGGAGCTGAGATTACTGTCCCAGGCGCCATGGCTGGTCCAGGTGAAAAAAGCGTTGAAGGATTAATAGTGGTACACGGGAATGCTCTTCTTATAAAGTTTTCAGCAGTCCCAGTGTCCCCGGAAATGTAGGCATTACAGATCTACGAACAGTAACCCTCACCCTAGTCTAAATGGCATTTGGCGGCTTAGTTTAGAGTCCTAATCAGCATGGCTGTCCCAGATGAGAAAGGTGTGGACCAAGCAATGTCTTTGCAGTGCCGTGCTCCACTCGACATGCCTTTTTCAGCCCAAGTGTCCCTGGACCTGTAGCCCTTAGGACAGTCTGAACCCGAACCCTAACCCTAACCCTAACCCTAACCCTAATTTATATGGCACCTTGGAGCTGAGTTTCCAGTGCCAAGCACCGAGGATGGTCCAGATGAAAAAGGTGTTGAAAGGCTAATGGCGATACACTGGAATGCTCTCCTTAGATTGTTTTTAGCAGTCCCAGGGTCCCTGCAGATGTAGGCATTTTAGATCTCAGAACAGTAACCCGTTAAGTATAACCCATTAAGCATTCTACATTGCATGCTGGAGCTTAGTTTAGAGTCCTTATCACCAGATCTGTCCCAGATGAGAAAGGTGTGGACAAAGCAATGTCTTTGCACTGCCGTGCTCCACTCGACATGCCTTTTCCAGCACCAGTGTCCCTGGAGCTGCAGCCTTTATGGCAGTCTGAACCCGAACCCTAACCATAACCATAACCCTAACCCTAAGCTAAATGGCACCTTGGAGATGAGTTGACAGTTCCAAGGACCATGGATGGTCCAGATGAAAAAACTGTTGAAAGATTAAGAGTGGTACACTGGAATTCTCCCCTTACATTGTTTTTAGCAGTCCCAGTATCCCTGGAGATGTAGGCGTTATAGATAGCTGAACAGTGACCATTACCCTAATCTACATGGCATATGGGAGTTCAGTTTACAGTCCTTATCTCCAGGGCTGTCCCAGATGAGAAAAGTGTGGACCAAGCAATGTCTTTGCACTGCCGTGCTCCACTCCACGTGACTTTTTCAGCACCAGTGTCCCTGCAGCTCTGGCCTTTATGACAGTCTGAACCCGAACCCTAAACCTAACCCTAACCCTCATCTAAATGGCACCTTGGAGCTGAGATTACTGTCCCAGGCGCCATGGCTGGTCCAGGTGAAAAAAGTGTTGAAAGATTAATAGTGGTACACGGGAATGCTCTCCTTAGATTGTTTTTAGCAGTCCCAGGGTCCCTGCAGATGTAGGCATTTTAGATCTCAGAACAGTAACCCGTTAAGTATAACCCATTAAGCATTCGACATGGCATGCTGGAGCTTAGTTTAGAGTCTTATCACCAGGGCTGTGCCAGAGGAGAAAGGTGTGGACCAAGCAATGTCTTTGCACTGCCGTGCTCCACTCGACATGCCTTTTCCAGCACCTGTGTCCCTGGAGCTGCAGCCTTTATGGCAGTCTGAACCCGAACACTAACCATAACCATAACCCTAATGTAAATGGAACCTTGGAGATGAGTTGACAGTTCCAAGCACCATGGATAGTCCAGATGAAAAAACTGTTGAAAGATTAATAGTGGTACACTGGAATGCTCCCCTTACATTGTTTTTAGCAGTCCCAGTACCCCTGGAGATGTAGGCGTTATAGATAGCTGAACAGTGACCATTACCCTAATCTACATGGCATATGGGAGTTCAGTTTACAGTCCTTATCTCCAGGGCTGTCCCAGATGAGAAAAGTGTGGACCAAGCAATGTCTTTGCACTGCCGTGCTCCACTCGACATGCCTTTTTCAGCCCAAGTGTCCCTGGACCTGTAGCCCTTATGACAGTCTGAACCCGAACCCTAACCCTAACCCTAACCCTAACCCTAATTTAAATGGCACCTTGGAGCTGAGTTTCCAGTCCCAAGCACCGTGGATGGTCCAGATGAAAAAGGTGTTGAAAGGCTAATGGCGATACACTGGAATGCTCTCCTTAGATTGTATTTAGCAGTCCCAGGGTCCCTGCAGATGTAGGCATTTTAGATCTCAGAACAGTAACCTGTTAAGTATAACCCATTAAGCATTCTACATGGCATGCTGGAGCTTAGTTTAGAGTCCTTATCACCAGGGCTGTCCCAGATGAGAAAGGTGTGGACCAAGCAATGTCTTTGCACTGCCGTGCTCCACTTGACATGCCTTTTCCAGCACCAGTGTCCCTGGAGCTGCAGCCTTTATGGCAGTCTGAACCCGAACACTAACCATAACCCTAACCCTAAGCTAAATGGCACCTTGGAGATGAGTTGACAGTTCCAAGCACCATGGATGGTAAAGATGAAAAAACTGATGAAAGATTAATAGTGGTACACTGGAATGCTCCCCTTACATTGTTTTTAGCAGTCCCAGTATCCCTGGAGATGTAGGCGTTATAGATATCTGAACAGTGACCATTACCCTAATCTACATGGCATATGGGAGTTCAGTTTACAGTCCTTATCTCCAGGGCTGTCCCAGATGAGAAAGGTGTGGACCAAGCAATGTCTTTGCACTGCCGTGCTCCACTCCACATGACTTTTTCAGCACCAGTGTCCCTGCAGCTCTAGCCTTTATGACAGTCTCAACCCGAACCCTAAACCTAACCCTAACCCTAATCTAAATGGCACCTTGGAGCTGAGATTACTGTCCCAGGCGCCATGGCTGGTCCAGGTGAAAAAAGTGTTGAAAGATTAATAGTGGTACACGGGAATGCTCTTCTTACAAAGTTTTCAGCAGTCCCAGTGTCCCCGGAAATGTAGGCATTACAGATCTACGAACAGTAACCCTCACCCTAGTCTAAATGGCATTTGGCGGCTTAGTTTAGAGTCCTAATCAGCATGGCTGTCCCAGATGAGAAAGGTGTGGACCAAGCAATGTCTTTGCAGTGCTGTGCTCCACTCAACATGCTTTTTTCAGCCCAAGTGTCCCTGGACCTGTAGCCCTTATGACAGTCTCAACCCGAACCCTAACCCTAACCCTAATCTAAATGGCACCTTGGAGCTGAGTTTCCAGTCCCAAGCACCGTGGATGGTCCACATGAAAAAGGCGTTAAAAGGCTAATGGCGATACACTGGAATGCTCTCCTTAGATTGTTTTTAGCAGTCCCAGTGTCCCTGCAGATGTAGGCATTTTAGATCTCAGAACAGTAACCCGTTAAGTATAACCCATTAAGCATTCTACATGGCATGCTGGAGCTTAGTTTAGAGTCCTTATCACCAGAGCTGTCCCAGATGAGAAAGGTGTGGACCAAGCAATGTCTTTGCACTGCCGTGCTCCACTCGACATGCCTTTTCCAGCACCAGTGTCCCTGGAGCTGCAGCCTTTATGGCAGTCTGAACCCGAACACTAACCAGAACCCTAACCCTAATGTAAATGGCACCTTGGAGATGAGTTGACAGTTCCAAGCACCATGGATGGTCCAGATGAAAAAACTGATGAAAGATTAATAGTGGTACACTGGAATGCTCCCCTTACATTGTTTTTAGCAGTCCCAGTACCCCTGGAGATGTAGGCGTTATAGATAGCTGAACAGTGACCATTACCCTAATCTACATGGCATATGGGAGTTCAGTTTACAGTCCTTATCCCCAGGGCTGTCCCAGATGAGAAAAGTGTGGACCAAGCAATGTCTTTGCACTGCTGTGCTCCACTCCACATGACTTTTTCAGCACCAGTGTCCCTGCAGCTCTGGCCTTTATGACAGTCTCAACCCGAACCCTAAACCTAACCCTAACCCTAATCTAAATGGCACCTTGGAGCTGAGATTACTGTCCCAGGCGCCATGGCTGGTCCAGGTGAAAAAAGCGTTGAAGGATTAATAGTGGTACACGGGAATGCTCTTCTTATAAAGTTTTCAGCAGTCCCAGTGTCCCCGGAAATGTAGGCATTACAGATCTACGAACAGTAACCCTCACCCTAGTCTAAATGGCATTTGGCGGCTTAGTTTAGAGTCCTAATCAGCATGGCTGTCCCAGATGAGAAAGGTGTGGACCAAGCAATGTCTTTGCAGTGCCGTGCTCCACTCGACATGCCTTTTTCAGCCCAAGTGTCCCTGGACCTGTAGCCCTTAGGACAGTCTGAACCCGAACCCTAACCCTAACCCTAACCCTAACCCTAATTTATATGGCACCTTGGAGCTGAGTTTCCAGTGCCAAGCACCGAGGATGGTCCAGATGAAAAAGGTGTTGAAAGGCTAATGGCGATACACTGGAATGCTCTCCTTAGATTGTTTTTAGCAGTCCCAGGGTCCCTGCAGATGTAGGCATTTTAGATCTCAGAACAGTAACCCGTTAAATATAACCCATTAAGCATTCTACATGGCATGCTGGAGCTTAGTTTAGAGTCCTTATCACCAGGGCTGTCCCAGATGAGAAAGGTGTGGACCAAGCAATGTCTTTGCACTGCCGTGCTCCACTCGACATGCCTTTTCCAGCACCAGTGTCCCTGGAGCTGCAGCCTTTATGGCAGTCTGAACCCGAACACTAACCATAACCCTAACCCTAACCCTAAGCTAAATGGCACCTTGGAGATGAGTTGACAGTTCCAAGCACCATGGATGGTAAAGATGAAAAAACTGTTGAAAGATTAAGAGTGGTCCACTGGAATGCTCCCCTTACATTGTTTTTCGCAGTCCCAGTATCCCTGGAGATGTAGGCGTTATAGATAGCTGAACAGTGACCATTACCCTAATCTACATGGCATATGAGAGTTCAGTTTACAGTCCTTATCTCCAGGGCTGTCCCAGATGATAAAGGTGTGGACCAAGCAATGTCTTTGCACTGCCGTGCTCCACTCCACATGACTTTTTCAGCACCAGTGTCCCTGCAGCTCTGGCCTTTATGACAGTCTCAACCCGAACCCTAAACCTAACCCTAACCCTAATCTAAATGGCACCTTGGAGCTGAGATTACTGTCCCAGGCGCCATGGCTGGTCCAGGTGAAAAAAGCGTTGAAGGATTAATAGTGGTACACGGGAATCCGCTTCTTATAAAGTTTTCAGCAGTCCCAGTGTCCCCGGAAATGTAGGCATTACAGATGTACGAACAGTAACCCTCACCCTAGTCTAAATGGCATTTGGCGGCTTAGTTTAGAGTCCTAATCAGCATGGCTGTCCCAGATGAGAAAGGTGTGGACCAAGCAATGTCTTTGCAGTGCCGTGCTCCACTCGACATGCCTTTTTCAGCCCAAGTGTCCCTGGACCTGTAGCCCTTATGACAGTCTGAACCCGAACCCGAACCCTAACCCTAACCCTAACCCTAATTTAAATGGCACCTTGGAGCTGAGTTTCCAGTCCCAAGCACCGTGGATGGTCCAGATGAAAAAGGTGTTGAAAGGCTAATGGCGATACACTGGAATGCTATCCTTAGACTGTTTTTAGCAGTCCCAGGGTCCCTGCAGATGTAGGCATTTTAGATCTCAGAACAGTAACCCGTTAAGTATAACCCATTAAGCATTCTACATGGCATGCTGGAGCTTAGTTTAGAGTCTTATCACCAGGGCTGTGCCAGAGGAGAAAGGTGTGGACCAAGCAATGTCTTTGCACTGCCGTGCTCCACTCGACATGCCTTTTCCAGCACCAGTGTCCCTGGAGCTGCAGCCTTTATGGCAGTCTGAACCTGAACACTAACCATAACCATAACCCTAACCCTAATGTAAATGGCACCTTGGAGATGAGTTGACAGTTCCAAGCACCATGGATAATCCAGATAAAAAAACTGTTGAAAGATTAATAGTGGTACACTGGAATGCTCCCCTTACATTGTTTTTAGCAGTCCCAGCACCCCTGGAGATGTAGGCGTTATAGATAGCTGAACAGTGACCATTACCCTAATCTACATGGCATATGGGAGTTCAGTTTACAGTCCTTATCTCCAGGGCTGTCCCAGATGAGAAAAGTGTGGACCAAGCAATGTCTTTGCACTGCCGTGCTCCACTCCACATGACTTTTTCAGCACCAGTGTCCCTGCAGCTCTACCCTTTATGACAGTCTGAACCCGAACCCTAAACCTAACCCTAACCCTAATCTAAATGGCACCTTGGAGCTGAGATTACTGTCCCAGGCGCCATGGCTGGTCCAGGTGAAAAAAGTGTTGAAAGATTAATAGTGGTACACGGGAATGCTCTCCTTAGATTGTTTTTAGCAGTCCCAGGGTCCCTGCAGATGTAGGCATTTTAGATCTCAGAACAGTAACCCGTTAAGTATAACCCATTAAGCATTCGACATGGCATGCTGGAGCTTAGTTTAGAGTCTTATCACCAGGGCTGTGCCAGAGGAGAAAGGTGTGGACCAAGCAATGTCTTTGCACTGCCGTGCTCCACTCGACATGCCTTTTCCAGCACCTGTGTCCCTGGAGCTGCAGCCTTTATGGCAGTCTGAACCCGAACACTAACCATAACCATAACCCTAACCCTAATGTAAATGGCACCTTGGAGATGAGTTGACAGTTCCAAGCACCATGGATAGTCCAGATGAAAAAACTGTTGAAAGATTAATAGTGGTACACTGGAATGCTCCCCTTACATTGTTTTTAGCAGTCCCAGTATCCCTGGAGATGTAGGCGTTATAGATATCTGAACAGTGACCATTATCCTAATCTACATGGCATATGGGAGTTCAGTTTACAGTCCTTATCTCCAGGGCTGTCCCAGATGAGAAAGGTGTGGACCAAGCAATGTCTTTGCACTGCCGTGCTCCACTCCACATGACTTTTTCAGCACCAGTGTCCCTGCAGCTCTAGCCTTTATGACAGTCTGAAACCGAACGCTAAACCTAACCCTAACCCTAATCTAAATGGCACCTTGGAGCTGAGATTACTGTCCCAGGCGCCATGGCTGGTCCAGGTGAAAAAAGTGTTGAAAGATTAATAGTGGTACACGGGAATGCTCTTCTTACAAAGTTTTCAGCAGTCCCAGTGTCCCCGGAAATGTAGGCATTACAGATCTACGAACAGTAACCCTCACCCTAGTCTAAATGGCATTTGGCGGCTTAGTTTAGAGTCCTAATCAGCATGGCTGTCCCAGATGAGAAAGGTGTGGACCAAGCAATGTCTTTGCAGTGCCGTGCTCCACTCGACATGCCTTTTTCAGCCCAAGTGTCCCTGGACCTGTAGCCCTTAGGACAGTCTGAACCCGAACCCTAACCCTAACCCTAACCCTAACCCTAATTTAAATGGCACCTTGGAGCTGAGTTTCCAGTCCCAAGCACCGAGGATGGTCCAGATGAAAAAGGTGTTGAAAGGCTAATGGCGATACACTGGAATGCTCTCCTTAGATTGTTTTTAGCAGTCCCAGGGTCCCTGCAGATGTAGGCATTTTAGATCTCAGAACAGTAACCCGTTAAGTATAACCCATTAAGCATTCTACATGGCATGCTGGAGCTTAGTTTAGAGTCCTTATCACCAGGGCTGTCCCAGATGAGAAAGGTGTGGACCAAGCAATGTCTTTGCACTGCCGTGCTCCACTCGACATGCCTTTTCCAGCACCAGTGTCCCTGGAGCTGCAGCCTTTATGGCAGTCTGAACCCGAACACTAACCATAACCCTAACCCTAATGTAAATGGCACCTTGGAGATGAGTTGACAGCTCCAAGCACCATGGATAATCCAGATGAAAAAACTGTTGAAAGATTAATAGTGGTACACTGGAATGCTCCCCTTACATTGTTTTTAGCAGTCCCAGTGTCCCTGGAGATGTAGGCGTTATAGATAGCTGAACAGTGACCATTACCCTAATCTACATGGCATATGGGAGTTCAGTTTACAGTCCTTATCTCCAGGGCTGTCCCAGATGAGAAAGGTGTGGACCAAGCAATGTCTTTGCACTGCCGTGCTCCACTCCACATGACTTTTTCAGCACCAGTGTCCCTGCAGCTCTAGCCTTTATGACAGTCTCAACCCGAACCCTAAACCTAACCCTAACCCTAATCTAAATGGCACCTTGGAGCTGAGATTACTGTCCCAGGCGCCATGGCTGGTCCAGGTGAAAAAAGTGTTGAAAGATTAATAGTGGTACACGGGAATGCTCTTCTTACAAAGTTTTCAGCAGTCCCAGTGTCCCCGGAAATGTAGGCATTACAGATCTACGAACAGTAACCCTCACCCTAGTCTAAATGGCATTCGGCGGCTTAGTTTAGAGTCCTAATCAGCATGGCTGTCCCAGATGAGAAAGGTGTGGACCAAGCAATGTCTTTGCAGTGCCGTGCTCCACTCGACATGCCTTTTTCAGCCCAAGTGTCCCTGGACCTGTAGCCCTTAGGACAGTCTGAACCCGAACCCTAACCCTAACCCTAACCCTAACCCTAATTTAAATGGCACCTTGGAGCTGAGTTTCCAGTCCCAAGCACCGAGGATGGTCCAGATGAAAAAGGTGTTGAAAGGCTAATGGCGATACACTGGAATGCTCTCCTTAGATTGTTTTTAGCAGTCCCAGAGTCCCTGCAGATGTAGGCATTTTAGATCTCAGAACAGTAACCCGTTAAGTATAACCCATTAAGCATTCTACATGGCATGCTGGAGCTTAGTTTAGAGTCCTTATCACCAGGGCTGTCCCAGATGAGAAAGGTGTGGACCAAGCAATGTCTTTGCACTGCCGTGCTCCACTCGACATGCCTTTTCCAGCACCAGTGTCCCTGGAGCTGCAGCCTTTATGGCAGTCTGAAGCCGAACACTAACCATAACCATAACCCTAAGCTAAATGGCACCTTGGAGATGAGTTGACAGTTCCAAGCACCATGGATGGTAAAGATGAAAAAAGTGATGAAAGATTAATAGTGGTACACTGGAATGCTCCCCTTACATTGTTTTTAGCAGTCCCAGTGTCCCTGGAGATGTAGGCGTTATAGATAGCTGAACAGTGACCATTACCCTAATCTACATGGCATATGGGAGTTCAGTTTACAGTCCTTATCTCCAGGGCTGTCCCAGATGAGAAAGGTGTGGACCAAGCAATGTCTTTGCACTGCCGTGCTCCACTCCACATGACTTTTTCAGCACCAGTGTCCCTGCAGCTCTGGCCTTTATGACAGTCTGAAACCGAACGCTAAACCTAACCCTAACCCTAATCTAAATGGCACCTTGGAGCTGAGATTACTGTCCCAGGCGCCATGGCTGGTCCAGGTGAAAAAAGTGTTGAAAGATTAATAGTGGTACACGGGAATGCTCTTCTTACAAAGTTTTCAGCAGTCCCAGTGTCCCCGGAAATGTAGGCATTACAGATCTACGAACAGTAACCCTCACCCTAGTCTAAATGGCATTTGGCGGCTTAGTTTAGAGTCCTAATCAGCATGGCTGTCCCAGATGAGAAAGGTGTGGACCAAGCAATGTCTTTGCAGTGCCGTGCTCCACTCGACATGCCTTTTTCAGCCCAAGTGTCCCTGGACCTGTAGCCCTTAGGACAGTCTGAACCCGAACCCTAACCCTAACCCTAACCCTAACCCTAATTTAAATGGCACCTTGGAGCTGAGTTTCCAGTCCCAAGCACCGTGGATGGTCCAGATGAAAAAGGTGTTGAAAGGCTAATGGCGATACACTGGAATGCTCTCCTTAGATTGTTTTTAGCAGTCCCAGGGTCCCTGCAGATGTAGGCATTTTAGATCTCAGAACAGTAACCCGTTAAGTATAACCCATTAAGCATTCTACATGGCATGCTGGAGCTTAGTTTAGAGTCCTTATCACCAGGGCTGTCCCAGATGAGAAAGGTGTGGACCAAGCAATGTCTTTGCACTGCCGTGCTCCACTCGACATGCCTTTTCCAGCACCAGTGTCCCTGGAGCTGCAGCCTTTATGGCAGTCTGAAGCCGAACACTAACCATAACCCTAACCCTAAGCTAAATGGCACCTTGGAGATGAGTTGACAGCTCCAAGCACCATGGATAATCCAGATGAAAACACTGTTGAAAGATTAATAGTGGTACACTGGAATGCTCCCCTTACATTGTTTTTAGCAGTCCCAGTGTCCCTGGAGATGTAGGCGTTATAGATAGCTGAACAGTGACCATTACCCTAATCTACATGGCATATGGGAGTTCAGTTTACAGTCCTTATCTCCAGGGCTGTCCCAGATGAGAAAGGTGTGGACCAAGCAATGTCTTTGCACTGCCGTGCTCCACTCCACATGACTTTTTCAGCACCAGTGTCCCTGCAGCTCTAGCCTTTATGACAGTCTCAACCCGAACCCTAAACCTAACCCTAACCCTAATCTAAATGGCACCTTGGAGCTGAGATTACTGTCCCAGGCGCCATGGCTGGTCCAGGTGAAAAAAGTGTTGAAAGATTAATAGTGGTACACGGGAATGCTCTTCTTACAAAGTTTTCTGCAGTCCCAGTGTCCCCGGAAATGTAGGCATTACAGATCTACGAACAGTAACCCTCACCCTAGTCTAAATGGCATTTGGCGGCTTAGTTTAGAGTCCTAATCAGCATGGCTGTCCCAGATGAGAAAGGTGTGGACCAAGCAATGTCTTTGCAGTGCCGTGCTCCACTCGACATGCCTTTTTCAGCCCAAGTGTCCCTGGACCTGTAGCCCTTATGACAGTCTGAACCCGAACCCGAACCCTAACCCTAACCCTAACCCTAATTTAAATGGCACCTTGGAGCTGACTTTCCAGTCCCAAGCACCGTGGATGGTCCAGATGAAAAAGGTGTTGAAAGGCTAATGGCGATACACTGGAATGCTCTCCTTAGATTGTTTTTAGCAGTCCCAGGGTCCCTGCAGATGTAGCATTTTAGATCTCAGAACAGTAACCCGTTAAGTATAACCCATTAAGCATTCTACATGGCATGCTGGGGCTTAGTTTAGAGTCCTTATCACCAGGGCTATCCCAGATGAGAAAGGTGTGGACCAAGCAATGTCTTTGCACTGCCGTGCTCCACTCGACATGCCTTTTCCAGCACCAGTGTCCCTGGAGCTGCAGCCTTTATGGCAGTCTGAACCCGAACACTAACCATAACCCTAACCCTAAGCTAAATGGCACCTTGGAGATGAGTTGACAGTTCCAAGCACCATGGATTTTAAAGATGAAAAAACTGTTGAAAGATTAATACTGGTACACTGGAATGCTCCCCTTACATTGTTTTTAGCAGTCCCAGTATCCCTGGAGATGTAGGCGTTATAGATAGCTGAACAGTGACCATTACCCTAATCTACATGGCATATGGGAGTTCAGTCTACAGTCCTTATCTCCAGGGCTTTCCCAGATGAGAAAGGTGTGGACCAAGCAATGTCTTTGCACTGCCGTGCTCCACTCCACATGACTTTTTCAGCACCAGTGTCCCTGTAGCTCTACCCTTTATGACAGTCTGAACCCGAACCCTATACCTAACCCTAATCTAAATGGCACCTTGGAGCTGAGATTACTGTCCCAGGCGCCATGGCTGGTCCAGGTGAAAAAAGTGTTGAAAGATTAATACTGGTACACGGGAATGCTCTTCTTACAAAGTTTTCAGCAGTCCCAGTGTCCCCGGAAATGTAGGCATTACAGATCTACGAACAGTAACCCTCACCCTAGCCTAAATGGCATTTGGCGCCTTAGTTTAGAGTCCTAATCAGCATGGCTGTCCCAGATGAGAAAGGTGTGGACCAAGCAATGTCTTTGCACTGCCGTGCTCCACTCGACATGCCTTTTCCAGCACCAGTGTCCCTGGAGCTGCAGCCTTTATGGCAGTCTGAAGCCGAACACTAACCATAACCCTAACCCTAAGCTAAATGGCACCTTGGAGATGAGTTGACAGTTCCAAGCACCATGGATGGTAAAGATGAAAAAACTGTTGAAGGATTAATAGTGGTACACTGGAATGCTCCCCTTACATTGTTTTTAGCAGTCCCAGTATCCCTGGAGATGTATGCGTTATAGATATCTGAACAGTGATCATTACCCTAATCTACATGGCATATGGGAGTTCAGTTTACAGTCCTTATCTCCAGGGCTGTCCCAGATGAGAAAGGTGTGGACCAAGCAATGTCTTTGCACTGCCGTGCTCCACTCGACATGCCTTTTTCAGCCCAAGTGTCCCTGGACCTGTAGCCCTTAGGACAGTCTGAACCCGAACCCTAACCCTAACCCTAACCCTAATTTAAATGGCACCTTGGAGCTGAGTTTCCAGTCCCAAGCACCGTGGATGGTCCAGATGAAAAAGGTGTTGAAAGGCTAATGGCGATACACTGGAATGCTCTCCTTAGATTGTTTTTAGCAGTCCCAGGGTCCCTGCAGATGTAGGCATTTTAGATCTCAGAACAGTAACCCGTTAAGTATAACCCATTAAGCATTCTACATGGCATGCTGGAGCTTAGTTTAGAGTCCTTATCACCAGGGCTGTCCCAGATGAGAAAGGTGTGGACCAAGCAATGCCTTCGCACTGTTGTGCTCCACTCGACATGCCTTTTCCAGCACCAGTGTCCCTGGAGCTGCAGCCTTTATGGCAGTCTGAACCCGAACACTAACCATAACCATAACCCTAACCCTAATGTAAATGGCACCTTGGAGATGAGTTGACAGTTCCAAGCACCATGGATGGTAAAGATGAAAAAACTGTTGAAAGATTAAGAGTGGTACACTGGAATGCTCCCCTTACATTGTTTTTAGCAGTCCCAGTATCCCTGGAGATGTAGGCGTTATAGATAGCTGAACAGTGACCATTACCCTAATCTACATGGCATATGGCAGTTCAGTTTACAGTCCTTATCTCCAGGGCTGTCCCAGATGAGAAAGGTGTGGACCAAGCAATGTCTTTGCACTGCCGTGCTCCACTCCACATGACTTTTTCAGCACCACTGTCCCTGCAGCTCTGGCCTTTATGACAGTCTCAACCCAAACCCTAAACCTAACCCTAACCCTCATCTAAATGGCACCTTGGAGCTGAGATTACTGTCCCAGGCGCCATGGCTGGTCCAGGTGAAAAAAGCGTTGAAGGATTAATAGTGGTACACGGGAATGCTCTTCTTACAAAGTTTTCAGCAGTCCCAGTGTCCCCGGAAATGTAGGCATTACAGATCTACGAACAGTAACCCTCACCCTAGTCTAAATGGCATTTGGCGGCTTAGTTTAGAGTCCTAATCAGCATGGCTGTCCCAGATGAGAAAGGTGTGGACCAAGCAATGTCTTTGCAGTGCCGTGCTCCACTCGACATGCCTTTTTCAGCCCAAGTGTCCCTGGAGCTGTAGCCCTTATGACAGTCTGAACCCGAACCCTAACCCTAACCCTAACCCTAACCCTAATTTAAATGGCACCTTGGAGCTGAGTTTCCAGTCCCAAGCACCGTGGATGGTCCAGATGAAAAAGGTGTTGAAAGGCTAATGGCGATACACTGGAATGCTCTCCTTAGATTGTTTTTAGCAGTCCCAGGGTCCCTGCAGATGTAGGCATTTTAGATCTCAGAACAGTAACCCGTTAAATATAACCCATTAAGCATTCTACATGGCATGCTGGAGCTTAGTTTAGAGTCCTTATCACCAGGGCTGTCCCAGATGAGAAAGGTGTGGACCAAGCAATGTCTTTGCACTGCCGTGCTCCACTCGACATGCCTTTTCCAGCACCAGTGTCCCTGGAGCTGCAGCCTTTATGGCAGTCTGAAGCCGAACACTAACCATAACCCTAACCCTAAGCTAAATGGCACCTTGGAGATGAGTTGACAGTTCCAAGCACCATGGATGGTAAAGATGAAAAAACTGTTGAAAGATTAATAGTGGTACACTGGAATGCTCCCCTTACATTGTTTTTAGCAGTCCCAGTATCCCTGGAGATGTAGGCGTTATAGATATCTGAACAGTGACCATTACCCTAATCTACATGGCATATGGGAGTTCAGTTTACAGTCCTTATCTCCAGGGCTGTCCCAGATGAGAAAGGTGCGGACCCAGCAATGTCTTTGCACTGCCGTGCTCCACTCCACATGACTTTTTCAGCACCAGTGTCCCTGCAGCTCTAGCCTTTATGACAGTCTGAAACCGAACGCTAAACCTAACCCTAACCCTAATCTAAATGGCACCTTGGAGCTGAGATTACTGTCCCAGGCGCCATGGCTGGTCCAGGTGAAAAAAGTGTTGAAAGATTAATAGTGGTACACGGGAATGCTCTTCTTACAAAGTTTTCAGCAGTCCCAGTGTCCCCGGAAATGTAGGCATTACAGATCTACGAACAGTAACCCTCACCCTAGTCTAAATGGCATTTGGCGGCTTAGTTTAGAGTCCTAATCAGCATGGCTGTCCCAGATGAGAAAGGTGTGGACCAAGCAATGTCTTTGCAGTGCCGTGCTCCACTCGACATGCCTTTTTCAGCCCAAGTGTCCCTGGACCTGTAGCCCTTAGGACAGTCTGAACCCGAACCCTAACCCTAACCCTAACCCTAATTTAAATGGCACCTTGGAGCTGACTTTCCAGTCCCAAGCACCGAGGATGGTCCAGATGAAAAAGGTGTTGAAAGGCTAATGGCGATACACTGGAATGCTCTCCTTAGATTGTTTTTAGCAGTCCCAGGGTCCCTGCAGATGTAGGCATTTTAGATCTCAGAACAGTAACCCGTTAAGTATAACCCATTAAGCATTCTACATGGCATGCTGGAGCTTAGTTTAGAGTCCTTATCACCAGGGCTGTCCCAGATGAGAAAGGTGTGGACCAAGCAATGTCTTTGCACTGCCGTGCTCCACTCGACATGCCTTTTCCAGCACCAGTGTCCCTGGAGCTGCAGCCTTTATGGCAGTCTGAACCTGAACACTAACCATAACCCTAACCCTAAGCTAAATGGCACCTTGGAGATGAGTTGACAGTTCCAAGCACCATGGATAATCCAGATAAAAAAACTGTTGAAAGATTAATAGTGGTACACTGGAATGCTCCCCTTACATTGTTTTTAGCAGTCCCAGTACCCCTGGAGATGTAGGCGTTATAGATAGCTGAACAGTGACCATTACCCTAATCTACATGGCATATGGGAGTTCAGTTTACAGTCCTTATCTCCAGGGCTGTCCCAGATGAGAAAGGTGTGGACCAAGCAATGTCTTTGCACTGCCGTGCTCCACTCCACATGACTTTTTCAGCACCAGTGTCCCTGCAGCTCTAGCCTTTATGACAGTCTGAAACCGAACGCTAAACCTAACCCTAACCCTAATCTAAATGGCACCTTGGAGCTGAGATTACTGTCCCAGGCGCCATGGCTGGTCCAGGTGAAAAAAGTGTTGAAAGATTAATAGTGGTACACGGGAATGCTCTTCTTACAAAGTTTTCAGCAGTCCCAGTGTCCCCGGAAATGTAGGCATTACAGATCTACGAACAGTAACCCTCACCCTAGTCTAAATGGCATTTGGCGGCTTAGTTTAGAGTCCTAATCAGCATGGCTGTCCCAGATGAGAAAGGTGTGGACCAAGCAATGTCTTTGCAGTGCCGTGCTCCACTCGACATGCCTTTTTCAGCCCAAGTGTCCCTGGACCTGTAGCCCTTAGGACAGTCTGAACCCGAACCCTAACCCTAACCCTAACCCTAACCCTAATTTAAATGGCACCTTGGAGCTGAGTTTCCAGTCCCAAGCACCGAGGATGGTCCAGATGAAAAAGGTGTTGAAAGGCTAATGGCGATACACTGGAATGCTCTCCTTAGATTGTTTTTAGCAGTCCCAGAGTCCCTGCAGATGTAGGCATTTTAGATCTCAGAACAGTAACCCGTTAAGTATAACCCATTAAGCATTCTACATGGCATGCTGGAGCTTAGTTTAGAGTCCTTATCACCAGGGCTGTCCCAGATGAGAAAGGTGTGGACCAAGCAATGTCTTTGCACTGCCGTGCTCCACTCCACATGCCTTTTCCAGCACCAGTGTCCCTGGAGCTGCAGCCTTTATGGCAGTCTGAACCCGAACACTAACCATAACCATAACCCTAACCCTAAGCTAAATGGCACCTTGGAGATGAGTTGACAGCTCCAAGCACCATGGATAATCCAGATGAAAAAACTGATGAAAGATTAATAGTGGTACACTGGAATGCTCCCCTTACATTGTTTTTAGCAGTCCCAGTACCCCTGGAGATGTAGGCGTTATAGATAGCTGAACAGTGACCATTACCCTAATCTACATGGCATATGGGAGTTCAGTTTACAGTCCTTATCTCCAGGGCTGTCCCAGATGAGAAAGGTGTGGACCAAGCAATGTCTTTGCACTGCCGTGCTCCACTCCACATGACTTTTTCAGCACCAGTGTCCCTGCAGCTCTAGCCTTTATGACAGTCTGAAACCGAACGCTAAACCTAACCCTAACCCTAATCTAAATGGCACCTTGGAGATGAGATTACTGTCCCAGGCGCCATGGCTGGTCCAGGTGAAAAAAGTGTTGAAAGATTAATAGTGGTACACGGGAATGCTCTTCTTATAAAGTTTTCAGCAGTCCCAGTGTCCCCGGAAATGTAGGCATTACAGATCTACGAACAGTAACCCTCACCCTAGTCTAAATGGCATTTGGCGGCTTAGTTTAGAGTCCTAATCAGCATGGCTGTCCCAGATGAGAAAGGTGTGGACCAAGCAATGTCTTTGCAGTGCCGTGCTCCACTCGACATGCCTTTTTCAGCCCAAGTGTCCCTGGACCTGTAGCCCTTAGGACAGTCTGAACCCGAACCCTAACCCTAACCCTAACCCTAACCCTAATTTAAATGGCACCTTGGAGCTGAGTTTCCAGTCCCAAGCACCGAGGATGGTCCAGATGAAAAAGGTGTTGAAAGGCTAATGGCGATACACTGGAATGCTCTCCTTAGATTGTTTTTAGCAGTCCCAGAGTCCCTGCAGATGTAGGCATTTTAGATCTCAGAACAGTAACCCGTTAAGTATAACCCATTAAGCATTCTACATGGCATGCTGGAGCTTAGTTTAGAGTCCTTATCACCAGGGCTGTCCCAGATGAGAAAGGTGTGGACCAAGCAATGTCTTTGCACTGCCGTGCTCCACTCGACATGCCTTTTCCAGCACCAGTGTCCCTGGAGCTGCAGCCTTTATGGCAGTCTGAAGCCGAACACTAACCATAACCCTAACCCTAAGCTAAATGGCACCTTGGAGATGAGTTGACAGCTCCAAGCACCATGGATAATCCAGATGAAAAAACTGTTGAAAGATTAATAGTGGTACACTGGAATGCTCCCCTTACATTGTTTTTAGCAGTCCCAGTGTCCCTGGAGATGTAGGCGTTATAGATAGCTGAACAGTGACCATTACCCTAATCTACATGGCATATGGGAGTTCAGTTTACAGTCCTTATCTCCAGGGCTGTCCCAGATGAGAAAGGTGTGGACCAAGCAATGTCTTTGCACTGCCGTGCTCCACTCCACATGACTTTTTCAGCACCAGTGTCCCTGCAGCTCTGGCCTTTATGACAGTCTCAACCCGAACCCTAAACCTAACCCTAACCCTCATCTAAATGGCACCTTGGAGCTGAGATTACTGTCCCAGGCGCCATGGCTGGTCCAGGTGAAAAAAGTGTTGAAGGATTAATAGTGGTACACGGGAATCCGCTTCTTATAAAGTTTTCAGCAGTCCCAGTGTCCCCGGAAATGTAGGCATTACAGATCTACGAACAGTAACCCTCACCCTAGTCTAAATGGCATTTGGCGGCTTAGTTTAGAGTCCTAATCAGCATGGCTGTCCCAGATGAGAAAGGTGTGGACCAAGCAATGTCTTTGCAGTGCCGTGCTCCACTCGACATGCCTTTTTCAGCCCAAGTGTCCCTGGACCTGTAGCCCTTAGGACAGTCTGAACCCGAACCCTAACCCTAACCCTAACCCTAACCCTAATTTAAATGGCACCTTGGAGCTGAGTTTCCAGTCCCAAGCACCGAGGATGGTCCAGATGAAAAAGGTGTTGAAAGGCTAATGGCGATACACTGGAATGCTCTCCTTAGATTGTTTTTAGCAGTCCCAGAGTCCCTGCAGATGTAGGCATTTTAGATCTCAGAACAGTAACCCGTTAAGTATAACCCATTAAGCATTCTACATGGCATGCTGGAGCTTAGTTTAGAGTCCTTATCACCAGGGCTGTCCCAGATGAGAAAGGTGTGGACCAAGCAATGTCTTTGCACTGCCGTGCTCCACTCGACATGCCTTTTCCAGCACCAGTGTCCCTGGAGCTGCAGCCTTTATGGCAGTCTGAACCCGAACACTAACCATAACCCTAACCCTAAGCTAAATGGCACCTTGGAGATGAGTTGACAGCTCCAAGCACCATGGATAATCCAGATGAAAAAACTGTTGAAAGATTAAGAGTGGTACACTGGAATGCTCCCCTTACATTGTTTTTAGCAGTCCCAGTATCCCTGGAGATGTAGGCGTTATAGATAGCTGAACAGTGACCATTACCCTAATCTACATGGCATATGAGAGTTCAGTTTACAGTCCTTATCTCCAGGGCTGTCCCAGATGAGAAAAGTGTGGACCAAGCAATGTCTTTGCACTGCCGTGCTCCACTCCACATGACTTTTTCAGCACCAGTGTCCCTGCAGCTCTAGCCTTTATGACAGTCTGAAACCGAACGCTAAACCTAACCCTAACCCTAATCTAAATGGCACCTTGGAGCTGAGATTACTGTCCCAGGCGCCATGGCTGGTCCAGCTGAAAAAAGTGTTGAAAGATTAATAGTGGTACACGGGAATGCTCTTCTTACAAAGTTTTCAGCAGTCCCAGTGTCCCCGGAAATGTAGGCATTACAGATCTACGAACAGTAACCCTCACCCTAGTCTAAATGGCATTTGGCGGCTTAGTTTAGAGTCCTAATCAGCATGGCTGTCCCAGATGAGAAAGGTGTGGACCAAGCAATGTCTTTGCAGTGCCGTGCTCCACTCGACATGCCTTTTTCAGCCCAAGTGTCCCTGGACCTGTAGCCCTTAGGACAGTCTGAACCCGAACCCTAACCCTAACCCTAACCCTAACCCTAATTTAAATGGCACCTTGGAGCTGAGTTTCCAGTCCCAAGCACCGAGGATGGTCCAGATGAAAAAGGTGTTGAAAGGCTAATGGCGATACACTGGAATGCTCTCCTTAGATTGTTTTTAGCAGTCCCAGAGTCCCTGCAGATGTAGGCATTTTAGATCTCAGAACAGTAACCCGTTAAGTATAACCCATTAAGCATTCTACATGGCATGCTGGAGCTTAGTTTAGAGTCCTTATCACCAGGGCTGTCCCAGATGAGAAAGGTGTGGACCAAGCAATGTCTTTGCACTGCCGTGCTCCACTCGACATGCCTTTTCCAGCACCAGTGTCCCTGGAGCTGCAGCCTTTATGGCAGTCTGAAGCCGAACACTAACCATAACCCTAACCCTAAGCTAAATGGCACCTTGGAGATGAGTTGACAGCTCCAAGCACCATGGATAATCCAGATGAAAAAACTGATGAAAGATTAATAGTGGTACACTGGAATGCTCCCCTTACATTGTTTTTAGCAGTCCCAGTATCCCTGGAGATGTAGGCGTTATAGATAGCTGAACAGTGACCATTACCCTAATCTACATGGCATATGAGAGTTCAGTTTACAGTCCTTATCTCCAGGGCTGTCCCAGATGAGAAAAGTGTGGACCAAGCAATGTCTTTGCACTGCCGTGCTCCACTCCACATGACTTTTTCAGCACCAGTGTCCCTGCAGCTCTAGCCTTTATGACAGTCTGAAACCGAACGCTAAACCTAACCCTAACCCTCATCTAAATGGCACCTTGGAGATGAGATTACTGTCCCAGGCGCCATGGCTGGTCCAGGTGAAAAAAGTGTTGAAAGATTAATAGTGGTACACGGGAATGCTCTTCTTATAAAGTTTTCAGCAGTCCCAGTGTCCCCGGAAATGTAGGCTTTACAGATCTAAGAACAGTAACCCTCACCCTAGTCTAAATGGCATTTGGCGGCTTAGTTTAGAGTCCTAATCAGCATGGCTGTCCCAGATGAGAAAGGTGTGGACCAAGCAATGTCTTTGCAGTGCCGTGCTCCACTCGACATGCCTTTTTCAGCCCAAGTGTCCCTGGACCTGTAGCCCTTATGACAGTCTGAACCCGAACCCTAACCCTAACCCTAACCCTAACCCTAACCCTAATTTAAATGGCACCTTGGAGCTGAGTTTCCAGTCCCAAGCACCGTGGATGGTCCAGACGAAAAAGGTGTTGAAAGGCTAATGGCGATACACTGGAATGCTCTCCTTAGATTGTTTTTAGCAGGCCCAGTATCCCTGGAGATGTAGATATTTAAGATCTCAGAACAGTAATCCATGAAGTATAACCCATTAAGCATTCTACATGGCATGCTGGAGCTTAGTTTAGATTCCTTATCACCAGGGCTGTCCCAGCTGAGAAAGGTGTGGACCAAGCAATGTCTTTGCACTGCCGTGCTCCACTCAACATGCCTTTTCCAGCACCAGTGTCCCTGGAGCTGCAGCCTTTATGGCAGTCTGAACCCGAACACTAACCATAACCCTAACCCTAATGTAAATGGCACCTTGGAGATGAGTTGACAGCTCCAAGCACCATGGATGGTCCAGATGAAAAAACTGTTGAAAGATTAAGAGTGGTACACTGGAATGCTCCCCTTACATTGTTTTTAGCAGTCCCAATATCCCTGGAGATGTAGGCGTTATAGATAGCTGAACAGTGACCATTACCCTAATCTACATGGCATATGGGAGTTCAGTTTACAGTCCTTATCTCCAGGGCTGTCCCAGATGAGAAAGGTGTGGACCAAGCAATGTCTTTGCACTGCCGTGCTCCACTCCACATGACTTTTTCAGCACCAGTGTCCCTGCAGCTCTAGCCTTTATGACAGTCTGAAACCGAACGCTAAACCTAACCCTAACCCTAATCTAAATGGCACCTTGGAGCTGAGATTACTGTCCCAGGCGCCATGGCTGGTCCAGCTGAAAAAAGTGTTGAAAGATTAATAGTGGTACACGGGAATGCTCTTCTTACAAAGTTTTCAGCAGTCCCAGTGTCCCCGGAAATGTAGGCATTACAGATCTACGAACAGTAACCCTCACCCTAGCCTAAATGGCATTTGGCGGCTTAGTTTAGAGTCCTAATCAGCATGGCTGTCCCAGATGAGAAAGGTGTGGACCAAGCAATGTCTTTGCAGTGCCGTGCTCCACTCGACATGCCTTTTTCAGCCCAAGTGTCCCTGGACCTGTAGCCCTTATGACAGTCTGAACCCGAACCCTAACCCTAACCCTAACCCTAACCCTAATTTAAATGGCACCTTGGAGCTGAGTTTCCAGTCCCAAGCACCGAGGATGGTCCAGATGAAAAAGGTGTTGAAAGGCTAATGGCGATACACTGGAATGCTCTCCTTAGATTGTTTTTAGCAGTCCCAGTATCCCTGGAGATATCGGCATTTTAGATCTCAGAACAGTAACCCGTTAAGTATAACCCATTAAGCATTCTACATGGCATGCTGGAGCTTAGTTTAGAGTCCTTATCACCAGGGCTATCCCAGATGAGAAAGGTGTGGACCAAGCAATGTCTTTGCACTGCCGTGCTCCACTCGACATGCCTTTTCCAGCACCAGTGTCCCTGGAGCTGCAGCAATTATGGCAGTCTGAACCCGAACACTAACCATAACCCTAACCCTAATGTAAATGGCACCTTGGAGATGAGTTGACAGTTCCAAGCACCATGGATGGTCCAGATGAAAAAACGGTTGAAAGATTAAGAGTGGTACATAGGAATGCTCCCCTTACATTGTTTTTAGCAGTCCCAGTATCCCTGGAGATGTAGGCGTTATAGATATCTGAACAGTGACCATTACCCTAATCTACATGGCATATGGGAGTTCAGTTTACAGTCCTTATCTCCAGGGCTGTCCCAGATGAGAAAGGTGTGGACCAAGCAATGTCTTTGCACTGCCGTGCTCCACTCCACATGACTTTTTCAGCACCAGTGTCCCTGCAGCTCTAGCCTTTATGACAGTCTCAACCCGAACCCTAAACCTAACCCTAACCCTAATCTAAATGGCACCTTGGAGCTGAGATTACTGTCCCAGGCGCCATGGCTGGTCCAGGTGAAAAAAGTGTTGAAAGATTAATAGTGGTACACGGGAATGCTCTTCTTACAAAGTTTTCAGCAGTCCCAGTGTCCCCAGAAATGTAGGCATTACAGATCTACGAACAGTAACCCTCACCCTAGTCTAAATGGCATTTGGCGGCTTAGTTTAGAGTCCTAATCAGCATGGCTGTCCCAGATGAGAAAGGTGTGGACCAAGCAATGTCTTTGCAGTGCCGTGCTCCACTCGACATGCCTTTTTCAGCCCAAGTGTCCCTGGACCTGTAGCCCTTATGACAGTCTGAACCCGAACCCTAACCCTAACCCTAATTTAAATGGCACCTTGGAGCTGAGTTTCCAGTCCCAAGCACCGAGGATGGTCCAGATGAAAAAGGTGTTGAAAGGCTAATGGCGATACACTGGAATGCTCTCCTTAGATTGTTTTTAGCAGTCCCAGTATCCCTGGAGATATCGGCATTTTAGATCTCAGAACAGTAACCCGTTAAGTATAACCCATTAAGCATTCTACATGGCATGCTGGAGCTTAGTTTAGAGTCCTTATCACCAGGGCTATCCCAGATGAGAAAGGTGTGGACCAAGCAATGTCTTTGCACTGCCGTGCTCCACTTGACATGCCTTTTCCAGCACCAGTGTCCCTGGAGCTGCAGCCTTTATGGCAGTCTGAACCCGAACACTAACCATAACCCTAACCCTAAGCTAAATGGCACCTTGGAGATGAGCTGACAGTTCCAAGCACCATGGATGGTCCAGATGAAAAAACTGTTGAAAGATTAATAGTGGTACACTGGAATGCTCCCCTTACATTGTTTTTAGCAGTCCCAGTATCCCTGGAGATGTAGGCGTTATAGATAGCTGAACAGTGACCATTACCCTAATCTACATGGCATATGGGAGTTCAGTTTACAGTCCTTATCTCCAGGGCTGTCCCAGATGAGAAAGGTGTGGACCAAGCAATGTCTTTGCACTGCCGTGCTCCACTCCACATGACTTTTTCAGCACCAGTGTCCCTGCAGCTCTAGCCTTTATGACAGTCTCAACCCGAACCCTAACCCTAACCCTAACCCTAATCTAAATGGCACCTTGGAGCTGAGATTACTGTCCCAGGCGCCATGGCTGGTCCAGCTGAAAAAAGTGTTGAAAGATTAATAGTGGTACACGGGAATGCTCTTCTTATAAAGTTTTCAGCAGTCCCAGTGACCCCGGAAATGTAGGCATTACAGATGTACGAACAGTAACCCTCACCCTAGCCTAAATGGCATTTGGCGGCTTAGTTTAGAGTCCTAATCAGCATGGCTGTCCCAGATGAGAAAGGTGTGGACCAAGCAATGTTTTTGCAGTGCCGTGCTCCACTCGACATGCCTTTTTCAGCCCAGGTGTCCCTGGACCTGTAGCCCTTATGACAGTCTGAACCCGAACCCTAACCCTAACCCTAACCCTAACCCTAATTTAAATGGCACCTTGGAGCTGAGTTTCCAGTCCCAAGCACCGAGGATGGTCCAGATGAAAAAGGTGTTGAAAGGCTAATGGCGATACACTGGAATGCTCTCCTTAGATTGTTTTTAGCAGTCCCAGTATCCCTGGAGATATAGGCATTTTAGATCTCAGAACAGTAACCCGTTAAGTATAACCCATTAAGCATTCTACATGGCATGCTGGAGCTTAGTTTAGAGTCCTTATCACCAGGGCTATCCCAGATGAGAAAGGTGTGGACCAAGCAATGTCTTTGCACTGCCGTGCTCCACTTGACATGCCTTTTCCAGCACCAGTGTCCCTGGAGCTGCAGCCTTTATGGCAGTCTGAACCCGAACACTAACCATAACCCTAACCCTAAGCTAAATGGCACCTTGGAGATGAGTTGACAGTTCCAAGCACCATGGATGGTCCAGATGAAAAAACTGTTGAAAGATTAATAGTGGTACACTGGAATGCTCCCCTTACATTGTTTTTAGCAGTCCCAGTATCCCTGGAGATGTAGGCGTTATAGATAGCTGAACAGTGACCATTACCCTAATCTACATGGCATATGGGAGTTCAGTTTACAGTCCTTATCTCCAGGGCTGTCCCAGATGAGAAAGGTGTGGACCAAGCAATGTCTTTGCACTGCCGTGCTCCACTCCACATGACTTTTTCAGCACCAGTGTCCCTGCAGCTCTAGCCTTTATGACAGTCTCAACCCGAACCCTAAACCTAACCCTAACCCTAATCTAAATGGCACCTTGGAGCTGAGATTACTGTCCCAGGCGCCATGGCTGGTCCAGCTGAAAAAAGTGTTGAAAGATTAATAGTGGTACACGGGAATGCTCTTCTTATAAAGTTTTCAGCAGTCCCAGTGTCCCCGGAAATGTAGGCATTACAGATCTACGAACAGTAACCCTCACCCTAGCCTAAATGGCATTTGGCGGCTTAGTTTAGAGTCCTAATCAGCATGGCTGTCCCAGATGAGAAAGGTGTGGACCAAGCAATGTCTTTGCAGTGCCGTGCTCCACTCGACATGCCTTTTTCAGCCCAGGTGTCCCTGGACCTGTAGCCCTTATGACAGTCTGAACCCGAACCCTAACCCTAACCCTAACCCTAACCCTGATTGAAATGGCACCTTGGAGCTGAGTTTCCAGTCCCAAGCACCGTGGATGGTCCAGATGAAAAAGGTGTTGAAAGGCTAATGGCGATACACTGGAATGCTCTCCTTAGATTGTTTTTAGCAGTCCCAGGGTCCCTGCAGATGTAGGCATTTTAGATCTCAGAACAGTAACCCGTTAAGTATAACCCATTAAGCATTCTACATGGCATGCTGGAGCTTAGTTTAGAGTCCTTATCACCAGGGCTGTCCCAGATGAGAAAGGTGTGGACCAAGCAATGTCTTTGCACTGCCGTGCTCCACTCGACATGCCTTTTCCAGCACCAGTGTCCCTGGAGCTGCAGCCTTTATGGCAGTCTGAACCCGAACACTAACCATAACCCTAACCCTAAGCTAAATGGCACCTTGGAGATGAGTTGACAGTTCCAAGCGCCATGGATGGTCCAGATGAAAAAACTGTTGAAAGATTAATAGTGGTACACTGGAATGCTCCCCTTACATTGTTTTTAGCAGTCCCAGTACCCCTGGAGATGTAGGCGTTATAGATAGCTGAACAGTGACCATTACCCTAATCTACATGGCATATGGGAGTTCAGTTTACAGTCCTTATCTCCAGGGCTGTCCCAGATGAGAAAGGTGTGGACCAAGCAATGTCTTTGCACTGCCGTGCTCCACTCCACATGACTTTTTCAGCACCAGTGTCCCTGTAGCTCTACCCTTTATGACAGTCTGAACCCGAACCCTATACCTAACCCTAACCCTAATCTAAATGGCACCTTGGAGCTGAGATTACTGTCCCAGGCGCCATGGCTGGTCCAGGTGAAAAAAGTGTTGAAAGATTAATAGTGGTACACGGGAATGCTCTTCTTACAAAGTTTTCAGCAGTCCCAGTGTCCCCGGAAATGTAGGCATTACAGATCTACGAACAGTAACCCTCACCCTAGTCTAAATGGCATTTGGCGGCTTAGTTTAGAGTCCTAATCAGCATGGCTGTCCCAGATGAGAAAGGTGTGGACCAAGCAATGTCTTTGCAGTGCCGTGCTCCACTCGACATGCCTTTTTCAGCCCAAGTGTCCCTGGACCTGTAGCCCTTATGACAGTCTGAACCCGAACCCTAACCCTAACCCTAATTTAAATGGCACCTTGGAGCTGAGTTTCCAGTCCCAAGCACCGAGGATGGTCCAGATGAAAAAGGTGTTGAAAGGCTAATGGCGATACACTGGAATGCTCTCCTTAGATTGTTTTTAGCAGTCCCAGTATCCCTGGAGATATCGGCATTTTAGATCTCAGAACAGTAACCCGTTAAGTATAACCCATTAAGCATTCTACATGGCATGCTGGAGCTTAGTTTAGAGTCCTTATCACCAGGGCTATCCCAGATGAGAAAGGTGTGGACCAAGCAATGTCTTTGCACTGCCGTGCTCCACTTGACATGCCTTTTCCAGCACCAGTGTCCCTGGAGCTGCAGCCTTTATGGCAGTCTGAACCCGAACACTAACCATAACCCTAACCCTAAGCTAAATGGCACCTTGGAGATGAGCTGACAGTTCCAAGCACCATGGATGGTCCAGATGAAAAAACTGTTGAAAGATTAATAGTGGTACACTGGAATGCTCCCCTTACATTGTTTTTAGCAGTCCCAGTATCCCTGGAGATGTAGGCGTTATAGATAGCTGAACAGTGACCATTACCCTAATCTACATGGCATATGGGAGTTCAGTTTACAGTCCTTATCTCCAGGGCTGTCCCAGATGAGAAAGGTGTGGACCAAGCAATGTCTTTGCACTGCCGTGCTCCACTCCACATGACTTTTTCAGCACCAGTGTCCCTGCAGCTCTAGCCTTTATGACAGTCTCAACCCGAACCCTAACCCTAACCCTAACCCTAATCTAAATGGCACCTTGGAGCTGAGATTACTGTCCCAGGCGCCATGGCTGGTCCAGCTGAAAAAAGTGTTGAAAGATTAATAGTGGTACACGGGAATGCTCTTCTTATAAAGTTTTCAGCAGTCCCAGTGACCCCGGAAATGTAGGCATTACAGATGTACGAACAGTAACCCTCACCCTAGCCTAAATGGCATTTGGCGGCTTAGTTTAGAGTCCTAATCAGCATGGCTGTCCCAGATGAGAAAGGTGTGGACCAAGCAATGTTTTTGCAGTGCCGTGCTCCACTCGACATGCCTTTTTCAGCCCAGGTGTCCCTGGACCTGTAGCCCTTATGACAGTCTGAACCCGAACCCTAACCCTAACCCTAACCCTAACCCTAATTTAAATGGCACCTTGGAGCTGAGTTTCCAGTCCCAAGCACCGAGGATGGTCCAGATGAAAAAGGTGTTGAAAGGCTAATGGCGATACACTGGAATGCTCTCCTTAGATTGTTTTTAGCAGTCCCAGTATCCCTGGAGATATAGGCATTTTAGATCTCAGAACAGTAACCCGTTAAGTATAACCCATTAAGCATTCTACATGGCATGCTGGAGCTTAGTTTAGAGTCCTTATCACCAGGGCTATCCCAGATGAGAAAGGTGTGGACCAAGCAATGTCTTTGCACTGCCGTGCTCCACTTGACATGCCTTTTCCAGCACCAGTGTCCCTGGAGCTGCAGCCTTTATGGCAGTCTGAACCCGAACACTAACCATAACCCTAACCCTAAGCTAAATGGCACCTTGGAGATGAGTTGACAGTTCCAAGCACCATGGATGGTCCAGATGAAAAAACTGTTGAAAGATTAATAGTGGTACACTGGAATGCTCCCCTTACATTGTTTTTAGCAGTCCCAGTATCCCTGGAGATGTAGGCGTTATAGATAGCTGAACAGTGACCATTACCCTAATCTACATGGCATATGGGAGTTCAGTTTACAGTCCTTATCTCCAGGGCTGTCCCAGATGAGAAAGGTGTGGACCAAGCAATGTCTTTGCACTGCCGTGCTCCACTCCACATGACTTTTTCAGCACCAGTGTCCCTGCAGCTCTAGCCTTTATGACAGTCTCAACCCGAACCCTAAACCTAACCCTAACCCTAATCTAAATGGCACCTTGGAGCTGAGATTACTGTCCCAGGCGCCATGGCTGGTCCAGCTGAAAAAAGTGTTGAAAGATT
This sequence comes from Lathamus discolor, assembly GCF_037157495.1. Lineage (NCBI taxonomy): Eukaryota > Metazoa > Chordata > Aves > Psittaciformes > Psittacidae > Lathamus > Lathamus discolor. Next base: position 44,581,336 of record NC_088884.1, on the reverse strand, counting down.
AATAGTGGTACACGGGAATGCTCTTCTTATAAAGTTTTCAGCAGTCCCAGTGTCCCCGGAAATGTAGGCATTACAGATCTACGAACAGTAACCCTCACCCTAGCCTAAATGGCATTTGGCGGCTTAGTTTAGAGTCCTAATCAGCATGGCTGTCCCAGATGAGAAAGGTGTGGACCAAGCAATGTCTTTGCAGTGCCGTGCTCCACTCGACATGCCTTTTTCAGCCCAGGTGTCCCTGGACCTGTAGCCCTTATGACAGTCTGAACCCGAACCCTAACCCTAACCCTAACCCTAACCCTGATTGAAATGGCACCTTGGAGCTGAGTTTCCAGTCCCAAGCACCGTGGATGGTCCAGATGAAAAAGGTGTTGAAAGGCTAATGGCGATACACTGGAATGCTCTCCTTAGATTGTTTTTAGCAGTCCCAGGGTCCCTGCAGATGTAGGCATTTTAGATCTCAGAACAGTAACCCGTTAAGTATAACCCATTAAGCATTCTACATGGCATGCTGGAGCTTAGTTTAGAGTCCTTATCACCAGGGCTGTCCCAGATGAGAAAGGTGTGGACCAAGCAATGTCTTTGCACTGCCGTGCTCCACTCGACATGCCTTTTCCAGCACCAGTGTCCCTGGAGCTGCAGCCTTTATGGCAGTCTGAACCCGAACACTAACCATAACCCTAACCCTAAGCTAAATGGCACCTTGGAGATGAGTTGACAGTTCCAAGCGCCATGGATGGTCCAGATGAAAAAACTGTTGAAAGATTAATAGTGGTACACTGGAATGCTCCCCTTACATTGTTTTTAGCAGTCCCAGTACCCCTGGAGATGTAGGCGTTATAGATAGCTGAACAGTGACCATTACCCTAATCTACATGGCATATGGGAGTTCAGTTTACAGTCCTTATCTCCAGGGCTGTCCCAGATGAGAAAGGTGTGGACCAAGCAATGTCTTTGCACTGCCGTGCTCCACTCCACATGACTTTTTCAGCACCAGTGTCCCTGTAGCTCTACCCTTTATGACAGTCTGAACCCGAACCCTATACCTAACCCTAACCCTAATCTAAATGGCACCTTGGAGCTGAGATTACTGTCCCAGGCGCCATGGCTGGTCCAGGTGAAAAAAGTGTTGAAAGATTAATAGTGGTACACGGGAATGCTCTTCTTACAAAGTTTTCAGCAGTCCCAGTGTCCCCGGAAATGTAGGCATTACAGATCTACGAACAGTAACCCTCACCCTAGTCTAAATGGCATTTGGCGGCTTAGTTTAGAGTCCTAATCAGCATGGCTGTCCCAGATGAGAAAGGTGTGGACCAAGCAATGTCTTTGCAGTGCTGTGCTCCACTCAACATGCTTTTTTCAGCCCAAGTGTCCCTGGACCTGTAGCCCTTATGACAGTCTCAACCCGAACCCTAACCCTAACCCTAATCTAAATGGCACCTTGGAGCTGAGTTTCCAGTCCCAAGCACCGTGGATGGTCCACATGAAAAAGGTGTTGAAAGGCTAATGGCGATACACTGGAATGCTCTCCTTAGATTGTTTTTAGCAGTCCCAGTGTCCCTGCAGATGTAGGCATTTTAGATCTCAGAACAGTAACCCGTTAAGTATAACCCATTAAGCATTCTACATGGCATGCTGGAGCTGAGTTTAGAGTCCTTATCACCAGGGCTGTCCCAGATGAGAAAGGTGTGGACCAAGCAATGTCTTTGCACTGCCGTGCTCCACTCGACATGCCTTTTCCAGCACCAGTGTCCCTGGAGCTGCAGCCTTTATGGCAGTCTGAACCCGAACACTAACCATAACCCTAACCCTAAGCTAAATGGCACCTTGGAGATGAGTTGACAGTTCCAAGCACCATGGATGGTCCAGATGAAAAAACTGTTGAAAGATTAATAGTGGTACACTGGAATGCTCCCCTTACATTGTTTTTAGCAGTCCCAGTATCCCTGGAGATGTAGGCGTTATAGATAGCTGAACAGTGACCATTACCCTAATCTACATGGCATATGGGAGTTCAGTTTACAGTCCTTATCTCCAGGGCTGTCCCAGATGAGAAAGGTGTGGACCAAGCAATGTCTTTGCACTGCCGTGCTCCACTCCACATGACTTTTTCAGCACCAGTGTCCCTGCAGCTCTACCCTTTATGACAGTCTCAACCCGAACCCTAAACCTAACCCTAACCCTAATCTAAATGGCACCTTGGAGCTGAGATTACTGTCCCAGGCGCCATGGCTGGTCCAGGTGAAAAAAGTGTTGAAAGATTAATAGTGGTACACGGGAATGCTCTTCTTACAAAGTTTTCAGCAGTCCCAGTGTCCCCGGAAATGTAGGCATTACAGATCTACGAACAGTAATCCTCACCCTACTCTAAATGGCATTTGGCGGCTTAGTTTAGAGACCTAATCAGCATGGCTGTCCCAGATGAGAAAGGTGTGGACCAAGCAATGTCTTTGCAGTGCCATGCTCCACTCGACATGCCTTTTTCAGCCCAAGTGTCCCTGGACCTGTAGCCCTTAGGACAGTCTGAACCCGAACCCTAACCCTAACCCTAACCCTAATTTAAATGGCACCTTGGAGCTGAGTTTCCAGTCCCAAGCACCGTGGATGGTCCAGATGAAAAAGGTGTTGAAAGGCTAATGGCGATACACTGGAATGCTCTCCTTAGATTGTTTTTAGCAGTCCCAGGGTCCCTGCAGATGTAGGCATTTTAGATCTCAGAACAGTAACCCGTTAAGTATAACCCATTAAGCATTCTACATGGCATGCTGGAGCTTAGTTTAGAGTCCTTATCACCAGGGCTGTCCCAGATGAGAAAGGTGTGGACCACGCAATGCCTTCGCACTGCCGTGCTCCACTCGACATGCCTTTTCCAGCACCAGTGTCCCTGGAGCTGCAGCCTTTATGGCAGTCTGAACCCGAACACTAACCATAACCCTAACCCTAAGCTAAATGGCACCTTGGAGATGAGTTGACAGTTCCAAGCACCATGGATGGTAAAGATGAAAAAACTGTTGAAAGATTAAGAGTGGTACACTGGAATGCTCCCCTTACATTGTTTTTAGCAGTCCCAGTATCCCTGGAGATGTAGGCGTTATAGATAGCTGAACAGTGACCATTACTCTAATCTACATGGCATATGAGAGTTCAGTTTACAGTCCTTATCTCCAGGGCTGTCCCAGATGAGAAAGGTGTGGACCAAGCAATGTCTTTGCACTGCCGTGCTCCACTCCACATGACTTTTTCAGCACCAGTGTCCCTGCAGCTCTGGCCTTTATGACAGTCTCAACCCGAACCCTATACCTAACCCTAACCCTCATCTAAATGGCACCTTGGAGCTGAGATTACTGTCCCAGGCGCCATGGCTGGTCCAGGTGAAAAAAGCGTTGAAGAATTAATAGTGGTACACGGGAATGCTCTTCTTATAAAGTTTTCAGCAGTCCCAGTGTCCCCGGAAATGTAGGCATTACAGATCTACGAACAGTAACCCTCACCCTAGTCTAAATGGCATTTGGCGGCTTAGTTTAGAGTCCTAATCAGCATGGCTGTCCCAGATGAGAAAGGTGTGGACCAAGCAATGTCTTTGCAGTGCCGTGCTCCACTCGACATGCCTTTTTCAGCCCAAGTGTCCCTGGACCTGTAGCCCTTATGACAGTCTGAACCCGAACCCTAACCCTAACCCTAACCCTAACCCTGATTGAAATGGCACCTTGGAGCTGAGTTTCCAGTCCCAAGCACCGAGGATGGTCCAGATGAAAAGGGTGTTGAAAGGCTAATGGTGATACACTGGAATGCTCTCCTTAGATTGTTTTTAGCAGTCCCAGTATCCCTGGAGATATCGGCATTTTAGATCTCAGAACAGTAACCCGTTAAGTATAACCCATTAAGCATTCTACATGGCATGCTGGAGCTTAGTTTAGAGTCCTTATCACCAGGGCTGTCCCAGATGAGAAAGGTGTGGACCAAGCAATGTCTTTGCACTGCCGTGCTCCACTCGACATGCCTTTTCCAGCACCAGTGTCCCTGGAGCTGCAGCCTTTTTGGCAGTCTGAACCCGAACACTAACCATAACCCTAACCCTAATGTAAATGGCACCTTGGAGATGAGTTGACAGTTCCAAGCACCATGGATGGTCCAGATGAAAAAACTGTTGAAAGATTAATAGTGGTACACTGGAATGCTCCCCTTACATTGTTTTTAGCAGTCCCAGTATCCCTGGAGATGTAGGCGTTATAGATAGCTGAACAGTGACCATTACCCTAATCTACATGGCATATGAGAGTTCAGTTTACAGTCCTTATCTCCAGGGCTGTCCCAGATGAGAAAGGTGTGGACCAAGCAATGTCTTTGCACTGCCGTGCTCCACTCCACATGACTTTTTCAGCACCAGTGTCCCTGCAGCTCTAGCCTTTTTGACAGTCTCAACCCGAACCCTAAACCTAACCCTAACCCTAATCTAAATGGCACCTTGGAGCTGAGATTACTGTCCCAGGCGCCATGGCTGGTCCAGGTGAAAAAAGTGTTGAAAGATTAATAGTGGTACACGGGAATGCTCTTCTTATAAAGTTTTCAGCAGTCCCAGTGTCCCCGGAAATGTAGGCATTACAGATCTACGAACAGTAACCCTCACCCTAGCCTAAATGGCATTTGGCGGCTTAGTTTAGAGTCCTAATCAGCATGGCTGTCCCAGATGAGAAAGGTGTGGACCAAGCAATGTCTTTGCAGTGCCGTGCTCCACTTGACATGCCTTTTTCAGCCCAGGTGTCCCTGGACCTGTAGCCCTTATGACAGTCTGAACCCGAACCCTAACCCTAACCCTAACCCTAACCCTAACCCTAATTTAAATGGCACCTTGGAGCTGAGTTTCCAGTCCCAAGCACCGTGGATGGTCCACATGAAAAAGGTGTTGAAAGGCTAATGGCGATACACTGGAATGCTCTCCTTAGATTGTTTTTAGCAGTCCCAGGGTCCCTGCAGATGTAGGCATTTTAGATCTCAGAACAGTAACCCGTTAAGTATAACCCATTAAGCATTCTACATGGCATGCTGGAGCTTAGTTTAGAGTCCTTATCACCAGGGCTGTCCCAGATGAGAAAGGTGTGGACCAAGCAATGTCTTTGCACTGCCGTGCTCCACTCCACATGCCTTTTCCAGCACCAGTGTCCCTGGAGCTGCAGCCTTTATGGCAGTCTGAAGCCGAACACTAACCATAACCCTAACCCTAAGCTAAATGGCACCTTGGAGATGAGTTGACAGTTCCAAGCACCATGGATGGTAAAGATGAAAAAACTGTTGAAAGATTAATAGTGGTACACTGGAATGCTCCCCTTACATTGTTTTTAGCAGTCCCAGTATCCCTGGAGATGTAGGCGTTATAGATATCTGAACAGTGACCATTACCCTAATCTACATGGCATATGGGAGTTCAGTTTACAGTCCTTATCTCCAGGGCTGTCCCAGATGAGAAAGGTGCGGACCCAGCAATGTCTTTGCACTGCCGTGCTCCACTCCACATGACTTTTTCAGCACCAGTGTCCCTGCAGCTCTAGCCTTTATGACAGTCTGAAACCGAACGCTAAACCTAACCCTAACCCTAATCTAAATGGCACCTTGGAGCTGAGATTACTGTCCCAGGCGCCATGGCTGGTCCAGGTGAAAAAAGTGTTGAAAGATTAATAGTGGTACACGGGAATGCTCTTCTTACAAAGTTTTCAGCAGTCCCAGTGTCCCCGGAAATGTAGGCATTACAGATCTACGAACAGTAACCCTCACCCTAGTCTAAATGGCATTTGGCGGCTTAGTTTAGAGTCCTAATCAGCATGGCTGTCCCAGATGAGAAAGGTGTGGACCAAGCAATGTCTTTGCAGTGCCGTGCTCCACTCGACATGCCTTTTTCAGCCCAAGTGTCCCTGGACCTGTAGCCCTTATGACAGTCTGAACCCGAACCCTAACCCTAACCCTAATTTAAATGGCACCTTGGAGCTGAGTTTCCAGTCCCAAGCACCGAGGATGGTCCAGATGAAAAAGGTGTTGAAAGGCTAATGGCGATACACTGGAATGCTCTCCTTAGATTGTTTTTAGCAGTCCCAGTATCCCTGGAGATATCGGCATTTTAGAACTCAGAACAGTAACCCGTTAAGTATAACCCATTAAGCATTCTACATGGCATGCTGGAGCTTAGTTTAGAGTCCTTATCACCAGGGCTGTCCCAGATGAGAAAGGTGTGGACCAAGCAATGTCTCTGCACTGCCGTGCTCCACTTGACATGCCTTTTCCAGCACCAGTGTCCCTGGAGCTGCAGCCTTTATGGCAGTCTGAACCCGAACACTAACCATAACCCTAACCCTAAGCTAAATGGCACCTTGGAGATGAGCTGACAGTTCCAAGCACCATGGATGGTCCAGATGAAAAAACTGTTGAAAGATTAATAGTGGTACACTGGAATGCTCCCCTTACATTGTTTTTAGCAGTCCCAGTATCCCTGGAGATGTAGGCGTTATAGATAGCTGAACAGTGACCATTACCCTAATCTACATGGCATATGGGAGTTCAGTTTACAGTCCTTATCTCCAGGGCTGTCCCAGATGAGAAAGGTGTGGACCAAGCAATGTCTTTGCACTGCCGTGCTCCACTCCACATGACTTTTTCAGCACCAGTGTCCCTGCAGCTCTGGCCTTTATGACAGTCTCAACCCGAACCCTAAACCTAACCCTAACCCTAATCTAAATGGCACCTTGGAGCTGAGATTACTGTCCCAGGCGCCATGGCTGGTCCAGCTGAAAAAAGTGTTGAAAGATTAATAGTGGTACACGGGAATGCTCTTCTTATAAAGTTTTCAGCAGTCCCAGTGTCCCCGGAAATGTAGGCATTACAGATCTACGAACAGTAACCCTCACCCTAGCCTAAATGGCATTTGGCGGCTTAGTTTAGAGTCCTAATCAGCATGGCTGTCCCAGATGAGAAAGGTGTGGACCAAGCAATGTTTTTGCAGTGCCGTGCTCCACTCGACATGCCTTTTTCAGCCCAGGTGTCCCTGGACCTGTAGCCCTTATGACAGTCTGAACCCGAACCCTAACCCTAACCCTAACCCTAACCCTAATTTAAATGGCACCTTGGAGCTCAGTTTCCAGTCCCAAGCACCGAGGATGGTCCAGATGAAAAAGGTGTTGAAAGGCTAATGGCGATACACTGGAATGCTCTCCTTAGATTGTTTTTAGCAGTCCCAGTATCCCTGGAGATATAGGCATTTTAGATCTCAGAACAGTAACCCGTTAAGTATAACCCATTAAGCATTCTACATGGCATGATGGAGCTTAGTTTAGAGTCCTTATCACCAGGGCTGTCCCAGATGAGAAAGGTGTGGACCAAGCAATGTCTTTGCTCTGCCGTGCTCCACTTGACATGCCTTTTCCAGCACCAGTGTCCCTGGAGCTGCAGCCTTTATGGCAGTCTGAACCCGAACACTAACCATAACCCTAACCCTAAGCTAAATGGCACCTTGGAGATGAGTTGACAGTTCCAAGCACCATGGATGGTCCAGATGAAAAAACTGTTGAACGATTAATAGTGGTACACTGGAATGCTCCCCTTACATTGTTTTTAGCAGTCCCAGTATCCCTGGAGATGTAGGCGTTATAGATAGCTGAACAGTGACCATTACCCTAATCTACATGGCATATGGGAGTTCAGTTTACAGTCCTTATCTCCAGGGCTGTCCCAGATGAGAAAGGTGTGGACCAAGCAATGTCTTTGCACTGCCGTGCTCCACTCCACATGACTTTTTCAGCACCAGTGTCCCTGCAGCTCTAGCCTTTATGACAGTCTCAACCCGAACCCTAAACCTAACCCTAACCCTAATCTAAATGGCACCTTGGAGCTGAGATTACTGTCCCAGGCGCCATGGCTGGTCCAGGTGAAAAAAGTGTTGAAAGATTAATAGTGGTACACGGGAATGCTCTTCTTATAAAGTTTTCAGCAGTCCCAGTGTCCCCGGAAATGTAGGCATTACAGATCTACGAACAGTAACCCTCACCCTAGCCTAAATGGCATTTGGCGGCTTAGTTTAGAGTCCTAATCAGCATGGCTGTCCCAGATGAGAAAGGTGTGGACCAAGCAATGTTTTTGCAGTGCCGTGCTCCACTCGACATCCCTTTTTCAGCCCAGGTGTCCCTGGACCTGTAGCCCTTATGACAGTCTGAACCCGAACCCTAACCCTAACCCTAACCCTAACCCTAACCCTAATTTAAATGGCACCTTGGAGCTGAGTTTCCAGTCCCAAGCACCGTGGATGGTCCACATGAAAAAGGTGTTGAAAGGCTAATGGCGATACACTGGAATGCTCTCCTTAGATTGTTTTTAGCAGTCCCAGTATCCCTGGAGATATAGGCATTTTAGAACTCAGAACAGTAACCCGTTAAGTATAACCCATTAAGCATTCTACATGGCATGCTGGAGCTTAGTTTAGAGTCCTTATCACCAGGGCTATCCCAGATGAGAAAGGTGTGGACCAAGCAATGTCTTTGCACTGCCGTGCTCCACTTGACATGCCTTTTCCAGCACCAGTGTCCCTGGAGCTGCAGCCTTTATGGCAGTCTGAACCCGAACACTAACCATAACCCTAACCCTAATGTAAATGGCACCTTGGAGATGAGTTGACAGTTCCAAGCACCATGGATGGTCCAGATGAAAAAAATGTTGAAAGATTAATAGTGGTACACTGGAATGCTCCCCTTACATTGTTTTTAGCAGTCCCAGTATCCCTGGAGATGTAGGCGTTATAGATATCTGAACAGTGACCATTACCCTAATCTACATGGCATATGGGAGTTTAGTTTACAGTCCTTATCTCCAGGGCTGTCCCAGATGAGAAAGGTGTGGACCAAGCAATGTCTTTGCACTGCCGTGCTCCACTCCACATGACTTTTTCAGCACCAGTGTCCCTGCAGCTCTAGCCTTTATGACAGTCTGAACCCGAACCCTAAACCTAACCCTAACCCTAATCTAAATGGCACCTTGGAGCTGAGATTACTGTCCCAGGCGCCATGGCTGGTCCAGGTGAAAAAAGTGTTGAAAGATTAATAGTGGTACACGGGAATGCTCTTCTTACAAAGTTTTCAGCAGTCCCAGTGTCCCCGGAAATGTAGGCATTACAGAACTACGAACAGAAACCCTCACCATAGTCTAAATGGCATTTGGTGGCTTAGTTTAGAGTCCTAATCAGCATGGCTGTCCCAGATGAGAAAGGTGTGGACCAAGCAATGTCTTTGCAGTGCCGTGCTCCACTCGACATGCCTTTTTCAGCCCAAGTGTCCCTGGACCTGTAGCCCTTAGGACAGTCTGAACCCGAACCCTAACCCTAACCCTAACCCTAACCCTGATTGAAATGGCACCTTGGAGCTGAGTTTCCAGTCCCAAGCACCGTGGATGGTCCAGATGAAAAAGGTGCTGAAAGGCTAATGGCGATACACTGGACTGCTCTCCTTAGATTGTTTTTAGCAGTCCCAGAGTCCCTGCAGATGTAGGCATTTTAGATCTCAGAACAGTAACCGGTTAAGTATAGCCCATTAAGCATTCTACATGGCATGCTGGAGCTTAGTTTAGAGTCCTTATCACCAGGGCTGTCCCAGATGAGAAAGGTGTGGACCAAGCAATGTCTTTGCACTGCCATGCTCCACTCGACATGCCTTTTCCAGCACCAGTGTCCCTGGAGCTGCAGCCTTTATGGCAGTCTGAACCCGAACACTAACCATAACCCTAACCCTAAGCTAAATGGCACCTTGGAGATGAGTTGACAGTTCCAAGCACCATGGATGGTCCAGATGAAAAAACTGTTGAAAGATTAATAGTGGTACACTGGAATGCTCCCCTTACATTGTTTTTAGCAGTCCCAGTACCCCTGGAGATGTAGGCGTTATAGATAGCTGAACAGTGACCATTACCCTAATCTACATGGCATATGGGAGTTCAGTTTACAGTCCTTATCTCCAGGGCTGTCCCAGATGAGAAAGGTGTGGACCAAGCAATGTCTTTGCACTGCCGTGCTCCACTCCACATGACTTTTTCAGCACCAGTGTCCCTGTAGCTCTACCCTTTATGACAGTCTGAACCCGAACCCTATACCTAACCCTAACCCTAATCTAAATGGCACCTTGGAGCTGAGATTACTGTCCCAGGCGCCATGGCTGGTCCAGGTGAAAAAAGTGTTGAAAGATTAATAGTGGTACACGGGAATGCTCTTCTTACAAAGTTTTCAGCAGTCCCAGTGTCCCCGGAAATGTAGGCATTACAGATCTACGAACAGTAACCCTCACCCTAGTCTAAATGGCATTTGGCGGCTTAGTTTAGAGTCCTAATCAGCATGGCTGTCCCAGATGAGAAAGGTGTGGACCAAGCAATGTCTTTGCAGTGCTGTGCTCCACTCGACATGCTTTTTTCAGCCCAAGTGTCCCTGGACCTGTAGCCCTTATGACAGTCTCAACCCGAACCCTAACCCTAACCCTAATCTAAATGGCACCTTGGAGCTGAGTTTCCAGTCCCAAGCACCGTGGATGGTCCACATGAAAAAGGTGTTGAAAGGCTAATGGCGATACACTGGAATGCTCTCCTTAGATTGTTTTTAGCAGTCCCAGTGTCCCTGCAGATGTAGGCATTTTAGATCTCAGAACAGTAACCCGTTAAGTATAACCCATTAAGCATTCTACATGGCATGCTGGAGCTTAGTTTAGAGTCCTTATCACCAGGGCTGTCCCAGATGAGAAAGGTGTGGACCAAGCAATGTCTTTGCACTGCCGTGCTCCACTCGACATGCCTTTTCCAGCACCAGTGTCCCTGGAGCTGCAGCCTTTATGGCAGTCTGAACCCGAACACTAACCATAACCCTAACCCTAAGCTAAATGGCACCTTGGAGATGAGTTGACAGTTCCAAGCACCATGGATGGTCCAGATGAAAAAACTGTTGAAAGATTAATAGTGGTACACTGGAATGCTCCCCTTACATTGTTTTTAGCAGTCCCAGTATCCCTGGAGATGTAGGCGTTATAGATAGCTGAACAGTGACCATTACCCTAATCTACATGGCATATGGGAGTTCAGTTTACAGTCCTTATCTCCAGGGCTGTCCCAGATGAGAAAGGTGTGGACCAAGCAATGTCTTTGCACTGCCGTGCTCCACTCCACATGACTTTTTCAGCACCAGTGTCCCTGCAGCTCTACCCTTTATGACAGTCTCAACCCGAACCCTAAACCTAACCCTAACCCTAATCTAAATGGCACCTTGGAGCTGAGATTACTGTCCCAGGCGCCATGGCTGGTCCAGGTGAAAAAAGTGTTGAAAGATTAATAGTGGTACACGGGAATGCTCTTCTTACAAAGTTTTCAGCAGTCCCAGTGTCCCCGGAAATGTAGGCATTACAGATCTACGAACAGTAATCCTCACCCTACTCTAAATGGCATTTGGCGGCTTAGTTTAGAGACCTAATCAGCATGGCTGTCCCAGATGAGAAAGGTGTGGACCAAGCAATGTCTTTGCAGTGCCATGCTCCACTCGACATGCCTTTTTCAGCCCAAGTGTCCCTGGACCTGTAGCCCTTAGGACAGTCTGAACCCGAACCCTAACCCTAACCCTAACCCTAATTTAAATGGCACCTTGGAGCTGAGTTTCCAGTCCCAAGCACCGTGGATGGTCCAGATGAAAAAGGTGTTGAAAGGCTAATGGCGATACACTGGAATGCTCTCCTTAGATTGTTTTTAGCAGTCCCAGGGTCCCTGCAGATGTAGGCATTTTAGATCTCAGAACAGTAACCCGTTAAGTATAACCCATTAAGCATTCTACATGGCATGCTGGAGCTTAGTTTAGAGTCCTTATCACCAGGGCTGTCCCAGATGAGAAAGGTGTGGACCAAGCAATGTCTTTGCAGTGCCGTGCTCCACTTGACATGCCTTTTCCAGCACTCCTGTCCCTGGAGCTGCAGCCTTTATGGCAGTCTGAACCCGAACACTAACCATAACCCTAACCCTAAGCTAAATGGCACCTTGGAGATGAGTTGACAGTTCCAAGGACCATGGATGGTCCAGATGAAAAAACTGTTGAAAGATTTAGAGTGGTACACTGGAATGCTCCCCTTACATTGTTTTTAGCAGTCCCAATATCCCTGGAGATGTAGGCGTTATAGATAGCTGAACAGTGACCATTACCCTAATCTACATGGCATATGGGAGTTCAGTTTACAGTCCTTATCTCCAGGGCTGTCCCAGATGAGAAAGGTGTGGACCAAGCAATGTCTTTGCACTGCCGTGCTCCACTCCACATGACTTTTTCAGCACCAGTGTCCCTGCAGCTCTAGCCTTTATGACAGTCTCAACCCGAACCCTAAACCTAACCCTAACCCTAATCTAAATGGCACCTTGGAGCTGAGATTACTGTCCCAGGCGCCATGGCTGGTCCAGCTGAAAAAAGTGTTGAAAGATTAATAGTGGTACACGGGAATGCTCTTCTTACAAAGTTTTCAGCAGTCCCAGTGTCCCCGGAAATGTAGGCATTACAGATCTACGAACAGTAATCCTCACCCTAGTCTAAATGGCATTTGGCGGCTTAGTTTAGAGTCCTAATCAGCATGGCTGTCCCAGATGAGAAAGGTGTGGACCAAGCAATGTCTTTGCAGTGCCGTGCTCCACTCGACATGCCTTTTTCAGCCCAAGTGTCCCTGGAGCTGTAGCCCTTATGACAGTCTGAACCCGAACCCTAACCCTAACCCTAACCCTAACCCTAATTTAAATGGCACCTTGGAGCTGAGTTTCCAGTCCCAAGCACCGAGGATGGTCCAGATGAAAAGGGTGTTGAAAGGCTAATGGTGATACACTGGAATGCTCTCCTTAGATTGTTTTTAGCAGTCCCAGGGTCCCTGGAGATATCGGCATTTTAGATCTCAGAACAGTAACCCGTTAAGTATAACCCATTAAGCATTCTACATGGCATGCTGGAGCTTAGTTTAGAGTCCTTATCACCAGGGCTGTCCCAGATGAGAAAGGTGTGGACCAAGCAATGTCTCTGCACTGCCGTGCTCCACTTGACATGCCTTTTCCAGCACCAGTGTCCCTGGAGCTGCAGCCTTTATGGCAGTCTGAACCCGAACACTAACCATAACCCTAACCCTAATGTAAATGGCACCTTGGAGATGAGTTGACAGTTCCAAGCACCATGGATGGTCCAGATGAAAAAACTGTTGAAAGATTAATAGTGGTACACTGGAATGCTCCCCTTACATTGTTTTTAGCAGTCCCAGTATCCCTGGAGATGTAGGCGTTATAGATAGCTGAACAGTGACCATTACCCTAATCTACATGGCATATGGGAGTTCAGTTTACAGTCCTTATCTCCAGGGCTGTCCCAGATGACAAAAGTGTGGACCAAGCAATGTCTTTGCACTGCCGTGCTCCACTCCACATGACTTTTTCAGCACCAGTGTCCCTGCAGCTCTAGCCTTTATGACAGTCTCAACCCGAACCCTAAACCTAACCCTAACCCTAATCTAAATGGCACCTTGGAGCTGAGATTACTGTCCCAGGCGCCATGGCTGGTCCAGGTGAAAAAAGTGTTGAAAGATTAATAGTGGTACACGGGAATGCTCTTCTTACAAAGTTTTCAGCAGTCCCAGTGTCCCCGGAAATGTAGGCATTACAGATCTACGAACAGTAACCCTCACCCTAGTCTAAATGGCATTTGGCGGCTTAGTTTAGAGTCCTAATCAGCATGGCTGTCCCAGATGAGAAAGGTGTGGACCAAGCAATGTCTTTGCAGTGCCGTGCTCCACTCGACATGCCTTTTTCAGCCCAAGTGTCCCTGGACCTGTAGCCCTTATGACAGTCTGAACCCGAACCCTAACCCTAACCCTAATTTAAATGGCACCTTGGAGCTGACTTTCCAGTCCCAAGCACCGAGGATGGTCCAGATGAAAAAGGTGTTGAAAGGCTAATGGCGATACACTGGAATGCTCTCCTTAGATTGTTTTTAGCAGTCCCAGTATCCCTGGAGATATCGGCATTTTAGATCTCAGAACAGTAACCCGTTAAGTATAACCCATTAAGCATTCTACATGGCATGCTGGAGCTTAGTTTAGAGTCCTTATCACCAGGGCTATCCCAGATGAGAAAGGTGTGGACCAAGCAATGTCTTTGCACTGCCGTGCTCCACTTGACATGCCTTTTCCAGCACCAGTGTCCCTGGAGCTGCAGCCTTTATGGCAGTCTGAACCCGAACACTAACCATAACCCTAACCCTAAGCTAAATGGCACCTTGGAGATGAGTTGACAGTTCCAAGCACCATGGATGGTCCAGATGAAAAAACTGTTGAAAGATTAAGAGTGGTACACTGGAATGCTCCCCTTACATTGTTTTTAGCAGTCCCAATATCCCTGGAGATGTAGGCGTTATAGATAGCTGAACAGTGACCATTACCCTAATCTACATGGCATATGGGAGTTCAGTTTACAGTCCTTATCTCCAGGGCTGTCCCAGATGAGAAAGGTGTGGACCAAGCAATGTCTTTGCACTGCCGTGCTCCACTCCACATGACTTTTTCAGCACCAGTGTCCCTGCAGCTCTAGCCTTTATGACAGTCTCAACCCGAACCCTAAACCTAACCCTAACCCTAATCTAAATGGCACCTTGGAGCTGAGATTACTGTCCCAGGCGCCATGGCTGGTCCAGCTGAAAAAAGTGTTGAAAGATTAATAGTGGTACACGGGAATGCTCTTCTTACAAAGTTTTCAGCAGTCCCAGTGTCCCCGGAAATGTAGGCATTACAGATCTACGAACAGTAATCCTCACCCTAGTCTAAATGGCATTTGGCGGCTTAGTTTAGAGTCCTAATCAGCATGGCTGTCCCAGATGAGAAAGGTGTGGACCAAGCAATGTCTTTGCAGTGCCGTGCTCCACTCGACATGCCTTTTTCAGCCCAAGTGTCCCTGGAGCTGTAGCCCTTATGACAGTCTGAACCCGAACCCTAACCCTAACCCTAACCCTAACCCTAATTTAAATGGCACCTTGGAGCTGAGTTTCCAGTCCCAAGCACCGAGGATGGTCCAGATGAAAAGGGTGTTGAAAGGCTAATGGTGATACACTGGAATGCTCTCCTTAGATTGTTTTTAGCAGTCCCAGGGTCCCTGGAGATATCGGCATTTTAGATCTCAGAACAGTAACCCGTTAAGTATAACCCATTAAGCATTCTACATGGCATGCTGGAGCTTAGTTTAGAGTCCTTATCACCAGGGCTGTCCCAGATGAGAAAGGTGTGGACCAAGCAATGTCTCTGCACTGCCGTGCTCCACTTGACATGCCTTTTCCAGCACCAGTGTCCCTGGAGCTGCAGCCTTTATGGCAGTCTGAACCCGAACACTAACCATAACCCTAACCCTAATGTAAATGGCACCTTGGAGATGAGTTGACAGTTCCAAGCACCATGGATGGTCCAGATGAAAAAACTGTTGAAAGATTAATAGTGGTACACTGGAATGCTCCCCTTACATTGTTTTTAGCAGTCCCAGTATCCCTGGAGATGTAGGCGTTATAGATAGCTGAACAGTGACCATTACCCTAATCTACATGGCATATGGGAGTTCAGTTTACAGTCCTTATCTCCAGGGCTGTCCCAGATGACAAAAGTGTGGACGAAGCAATGTCTTTGCACTGCCGTGCTCCACTCCACATGACTTTTTCAGCACCAGTGTCCCTGCAGCTCTAGCCTTTATGACAGTCTCAACCCGAACCCTAAACCTAACCCTAACCCTAATCTAAATGGCACCTTGGAGCTGAGATTACTGTCCCAGGCGCCATGGCTGGTCCAGGTGAAAAAAGTGTTGAAAGATTAATAGTGGTACACGGGAATGCTCTTCTTACAAAGTTTTCAGCAGTCCCAGTGTCCCCGGAAATGTAGGCATTACAGATCTACGAACAGTAACCCTCACCCTAGTCTAAATGGCATTTGGCGGCTTAGTTTAGAGTCCTAATCAGCATGGCTGTCCCAGATGAGAAAGGTGTGGACCAAGCAATGTCTTTGCAGTGCCGTGCTCCACTCGACATGCCTTTTTCAGCCCAAGTGTCCCTGGACCTGTAGCCCTTATGACAGTCTGAACCCGAACCCTAACCCTAACCCTAATTTAAATGGCACCTTGGAGCTGAGTTTCCAGTCCCAAGCACCGAGGATGGTCCAGATGAAAAAGGTGTTGAAAGGCTAATGGCGATACACTGGAATGCTCTCCTTAGATTGTTTTTAGCAGTCCCAGTATCCCTGGAGATATCGGCATTTTAGATCTCAGAACAGTAACCCGTTAAGTATAACCCATTAAGCATTCTACATGGCATGCTGGAGCTTAGTTTAGAGTCCTTATCACCAGGGCTATCCCAGATGAGAAAGGTGTGGACCAAGCAATGTCTTTGCACTGCCGTGCTCCACTTGACATGCCTTTTCCAGCACCAGTGTCCCTGGAGCTGCAGCCTTTATGGCAGTCTGAACCCGAACACTAACCATAACCCTAACCCTAAGCTAAATGGCACCTTGGAGATGAGTTGACAGTTCCAAGCACCATGGATGGTCCAGATGAAAAAACTGTTGAAAGATTAATAGTGGTACACTGGAATGCTCCCCTTACATTGTTTTTAGCAGTCCCAGTATCCCTGGAGATGTAGGCGTTATAGATAGCTGAACAGTGACCATTACCCTAATCTACATGGCATATGGGAGTTCAGTTTACAGTCCTTATCTCCAGGGCTGTCCCAGATGAGAAAGGTGTGGACCAAGCAATGTCTTTGCACTGCCGTGCTCCACTCCACATGACTTTTTCAGCACCAGTGTCCCTGCAGCTCTAGCCTTTATGACAGTCTCAACCCGAACCCTAAACCTAACCCTAACCCTAATCTAAATGGCACCTTGGAGCTGAGATTACTGTCCCAGGCGCCATGGCTGGTCCAGCTGAAAAAAGTGTTGAAAGATTAATAGTGGTACACGGGAATGCTCTTCTTACAAAGTTTTCAGCAGTCCCAGTGTCCCCGGAAATGTAGGCATTACAGATCTACGAACAGTAACCCTCACCCTAGCCTAAATGGCATTTGGCGGCTTAGTTTAGAGTCCTAATCAGCATGGCTGTCCCAGATGAGAAAGGTGTGGACCAAGCAATGTTTTTGCAGTGCCGTGCTCCACTCGACATGCCTTTTTCAGCCCAGGTGTCCCTGGACCTGTAGCCCTTATGACAGTCTGAACCCGAACCCTAACCCTAACCCTAACCCTAACCCTAATTTAAATGGCACCTTGGAGCTCAGTTTCCAGTCCCAAGCACCGAGGATGGTCCAGATGAAAAAGGTGTTGAAAGGCTAATGGCGATACACTGGAATGCTCTCCTTAGATTGTTTTTAGCAGTCCCAGTATCCCTGGAGATATAGGCATTTTAGATCTCAGAACAGTAACCCGTTAAGTATAACCCATTAAGCATTCTACATGGCATGCTGGAGCTTAGTTTAGAGTCCTTATCACCAGGGCTATCCCAGATGAGAAAGGTGTGGACCAAGCAATGTCTTTGCACTGCCGTGCTCCACTTGACATGCCTTTTCCAGCAGCAGTGTCCCTGGAGCTGCAGCCTTTATGGCAGTCTGAACCCGAACACTAACCATAACCCTAACCCTAAGCTAAATGGCACCTTGGAGATGAGTTGACAGTTCCAAGCACCATGGATGGTCCAGATGAAAAAACTGTTGAAAGATTAATAGTGGTACACTGGAATGCTCCCCTTACATTGTTTTTAGCAGTCCCAGTATCCCTGGAGATGTAGGCGTTATAGATAGCTGAACAGTGACCATTACCCTAATCTACATGGCATATGGGAGTTCAGTTTACAGTCCTTATCTCCAGGGCTGTCCCAGATGAGAAAGGTGTGGACCAAGCAATGTCTTTGCACTGCCGTGCTCCACTCCACATGACTTTTTCAGCACCAGTGTCCCTGCAGCTCTAGCCTTTATGACAGTCTCAACCCGAACCCTAAACCTAACCCTAACCCTCATCTAAATGGCACCTTGGAGCTGAGATTACTGTCCCAGGCGCCATGGCTGGTCCAGCTGAAAAAAGTGTTGAAAGATTAATAGTGGTACACGGGAATGCTCTTCTTATAAAGTTTTCAGCAGTCCCAGTGTCCCCGGAAATGTAGGCATTACAGATCTACGAACAGTAACCCTCACCCTAGCCTAAATGGCATTTGGCGGCTTAGTTTAGAGTCCTAATCAGCATGGCTGTCCCAGATGAGAAAGGTGTGGACCAAGCAATGTTTTTGCAGTGCCGTGCTCCACTCGACATCCCTTTTTCAGCCCAGGTGTCCCTGGACCTGTAGCCCTTATGACAGTCTGAACCCGAACCCTAACCCTAACCCTAACCCTAACCCTAACCCTAATTTAAATGGCACCTTGGAGCTGAGTTTCCAGTCCCAAGCACCGTGGATGGTCCACATGAAAAAGGTGTTGAAAGGCTAATGGCGATACACTGGAATGCTCTCCTTAGATTGTTTTTAGCAGTCCCAGTATCCCTGGAGATATAGGCATTTTAGAACTCAGAACAGTAACCCGTTAAGTATAACCCATTAAGCATTCTACATGGCATGCTGGAGCTTAGTTTAGAGTCCTTATCACCAGGGCTATCCCAGATGAGAAAGGTGTGGACCAAGCAATGTCTTTGCACTGCCGTGCTCCACTTGACATGCCTTTTCCAGCACCAGTGTCCCTGGAGCTGCAGCCTTTATGGCAGTCTGAACCCGAACACTAACCATAACCCTAACCCTAATGTAAATGGCACCTTGGAGATGAGTTGACAGTTCCAAGCACCATGGATGGTCCAGATGAAAAAAATGTTGAAAGATTAATAGTGGTACACTGGAATGCTCCCCTTACATTGTTTTTAGCAGTCCCAGTATCCCTGGAGATGTAGGCGTTATAGATATCTGAACAGTGACCATTACCCTAATCTACATGGCATATGGGAGTTTAGTTTACAGTCCTTATCTCCAGGGCTGTCCCAGATGAGAAAGGTGTGGACCAAGCAATGTCTTTGCACTGCCGTGCTCCACTCCACATGACTTTTTCAGCACCAGTGTCCCTGCAGCTCTAGCCTTTATGACAGTCTGAACCCGAACCCTAAACCTAACCCTAACCCTAATCTAAATGGCACCTTGGAGCTGAGATTACTGTCCCAGGCACCATGGCTGGTCCAGGTGAAAAAAGTGTTGAAAGATTAATAGTGGTACACGGGAATGCTCTTCTTACAAAGTTTTCAGCAGTCCCAGTGTCCCCGGAAATGTAGGCATTACAGAACTACGAACAGAAACCCTCACCATAGTCTAAATGGCATTTGGTGGCTTAGTTTAGAGTCCTAATCAGCATGGCTGTCCCAGATGAGAAAGGTGTGGACCAAGCAATGTCTTTGCAGTGCCGTGCTCCACTCGACATGCCTTTTTCAGCCCAAGTGTCCCTGGACCTGTAGCCCTTATGACAGTCTGAACCCGAACCCTAACCCTAACCCTAACCCTAACCCTGATTGAAATGGCACCTTGGAGCTGAGTTTCCAGTCCCAAGCACCGTGGATGGTCCAGATGAAAAAGGTGTTGAAAGGCTAATGGCGATACACTGGACTGCTCTCCTTAGATTGTTTTTAGCAGTCCCAGAGTCCCTGCAGATGTAGGCATTTTAGATCTCAGAACAGTAACCGGTTAAGTATAGCCCATTAAGCATTCTACATGGCATGCTGGAGCTTAGTTTAGAGTCCTTATCACCAGGGCTATCCCAGATGAGAAAGGTGTGGACCAAGCAATGTCTTTGCACTGCCGTGCTCCACTTGACATGCCTTTTCCAGCAGCAGTGTCCCTGGAGCTGCAGCCTTTATGGCAGTCTGAACCCGAACACTAACCATAACCCTAACCCTAAGCTAAATGGCACCTTGGAGATGAGTTGACAGTTCCAAGCACCATGGATGGTCCAGATGAAAAAACTGTTGAAAGATTAATAGTGGTACACTGGAATGCTCCCCTTACATTGTTTTTAGCAGTCCCAGTATCCCTGGAGATGTAGGCGTTATAGATAGCTGAACAGTGACCATTACCCTAATCTACATGGCATATGGGAGTTCAGTTTACAGTCCTTATCTCCAGGGCTGTCCCAGATGAGAAAGGTGTGGACCAAGCAATGTCTTTGCACTGCCGTGCTCCACTCCACATGACTTTTTCAGCACCAGTGTCCCTGCAGCTCTAGCCTTTATGACAGTCTCAACCCGAACCCTAAACCTAACCCTAACCCTAATCTAAATGGCACCTTGGAGCTGAGATTACTGTCCCAGGCGCCATGGCTGGTCCAGCTGAAAAAAGTGTTGAAAGATTAATAGTGGTACACGGGAATGCTCTTCTTATAAAGTTTTCAGCAGTCCCAGTGTCCCCGGAAATGTAGGCATTACAGATCTACGAACAGTAACCCTCACCCTAGCCTAAATGGCATTTGGCGGCTTAGTTTAGAGTCCTAATCAGCATGGCTGTCCCAGATGAGAAAGGTGTGGACCAAGCAATGTTTTTGCAGTGCCGTGCTCCACTCGACATCCCTTTTTCAGCCCAGGTGTCCCTGGACCTGTAGCCCTTATGACAGTCTGAACCCGAACCCTAACCCTAACCCTAACCCTAACCCTAACCCTAATTTAAATGGCACCTTGGAGCTGAGTTTCCAGTCCCAAGCACCGTGGATGGTCCACATGAAAAAGGTGTTGAAAGGCTAATGGCGATACACTGGAATGCTCTCCTTAGATTGTTTTTAGCAGTCCCAGTATCCCTGGAGATATAGGCATTTTAGAACTCAGAACAGTAACCCGTTAAGTATAACCCATTAAGCATTCTACATGGCATGCTGGAGCTTAGTTTAGAGTCCTTATCACCAGGGCTATCCCAGATGAGAAAGGTGTGGACCAAGCAATGTCTTTGCACTGCCGTGCTCCACTTGACATGCCTTTTCCAGCACCAGTGTCCCTGGAGCTGCAGCCTTTATGGCAGTCTGAACCCGAACACTAACCATAACCCTAACCCTAATGTAAATGGCACCTTGGAGATGAGTTGACAGTTCCAAGCACCATGGATGGTCCAGATGAAAAAAATGTTGAAAGATTAATAGTGGTACACTGGAATGCTCCCCTTACATTGTTTTTAGCAGTCCCAGTATCCCTGGAGATGTAGGCGTTATAGATATCTGAACAGTGACCATTACCCTAATCTACATGGCATATGGGAGTTTAGTTTACAGTCCTTATCTCCAGGGCTGTCCCAGATGAGAAAGGTGTGGACCAAGCAATGTCTTTGCACTGCCGTGCTCCACTCCACATGACTTTTTCAGCACCAGTGTCCCTGCAGCTCTAGCCTTTATGACAGTCTGAACCCGAACCCTAAACCTAACCCTAACCCTAATCTAAATGGCACCTTGGAGCTGAGATTACTGTCCCAGGCGCCATGGCTGGTCCAGGTGAAAAAAGTGTTGAAAGATTAATAGTGGTACACGGGAATGCTCTTCTTACAAAGTTTTCAGCAGTCCCAGTGTCCCCGGAAATGTAGGCATTACAGTACTACGAACAGAAACCCTCACCATAGTCTAAATGGCATTTGGTGGCTTAGTTTAGAGTCCTAATCAGCATGGCTGTCCCAGATGAGAAAGGTGTGGACCAAGCAATGTCTTTGCAGTGCCGTGCTCCACTCGACATGCCTTTTTCAGCCCAAGTGTCCCTGGACCTGTAGCCCTTATGACAGTCTGAACCCGAACCCTAACCCTAACCCTAACCCTAACCCTGATTGAAATGGCACCTTGGAGCTGAGTTTCCAGTCCCAAGCACCGTGGATGGTCCAGATGAAAAAGGTGTTGAAAGGCTAATGGCGATACACTGGACTGCTCTCCTTAGATTGTTTTTAGCAGTCCCAGAGTCCCTGCAGATGTAGGCATTTTAGATCTCAGAACAGTAACCGGTTAAGTATAGCCCATTAAGCATTCTACATGGCATGCTGGAGCTTAGTTTAGAGTCCTTATCACCAGGGCTGTCCCAGATGAGAAAGGTGTGGACCAAGCAATGTCTTTGCACTGCCGTGCTCCACTCGACATGCCTTTTCCAGCACCAGTGTCCCTGGAGCTGCAGCCTTTATGGCAGTCTGAAGCCGAACACTAACCATAACCCTAACCCTGAGCTAAATGGCACCTTGGAGATGAGTTGACAGTTCCAAGCACCATGGATGGTCCAGATGAAAAAACTGTTGAAAGATTAATAGTGGTACACTGGAATGCTCCCCTTACATTGTTTTTAGCAGTCCCAGTATCCCTGGAGATGTAGGCGTTATAGATAGCTGAACAGTGACCATTACCCTAATCTACATGGCATATGGGAGTTCAGTTTACAGTCCTTATCTCCAGGGCTGTCCCAGATGAGAAAGGTGTGGACCAAGCAATGTCTTTGCACTGCCGTGCTCCACTCCACATGACTTTTTCAGCACCAGTGTCCCTGCAGCTCTAGCCTTTATGACAGTCTCAACCCGAACCCTAAACCTAACCCTAACCCTAATCTAAATGGCACCTTGGAGCTGAGATTACTGTCCCAGGCGCCATGGCTGGTCCAGCTGAAAAAAGTGTTGAAAGATTAATAGTGGTACACGGGAATGCTCTTCTTATAAAGTTTTCAGCAGTCCCAGTGTCCCCGGAAATGTAGGCATTACAGATCTACGAACAGTAACCCTCACCCTAGCCTAAATGGCATTTGGCGGCTTAGTTTAGAGTCCTAATCAGCATGGCTGTCCCAGATGAGAAAGGTGTGGACCAAGCAATGTTTTTGCAGTGCCGTGCTCCACTCGACATCCCTTTTTCAGCCCAGGTGTCCCTGGACCTGTAGCCCTTATGACAGTCTGAACCCGAACCCTAACCCTAACCCTAACCCTAACCCTAACCCTAATTTAAATGGCACCTTGGAGCTGAGTTTCCAGTCCCAAGCACCGTGGATGGTCCACATGAAAAAGGTGTTGAAAGGCTAATGGCGATACACTGGAATGCTCTCCTTAGATTGTTTTTAGCAGTCCCAGTATCCCTGGAGATATAGGCATTTTAGAACTCAGAACAGTAACCCGTTAAGTATAACCCATTAAGCATTCTACATGGCATGCTGGAGCTTAGTTTAGAGTCCTTATCACCAGGGCTATCCCAGATGAGAAAGGTGTGGACCAAGCAATGTCTTTGCACTGCCGTGCTCCACTTGACATGCCTTTTCCAGCACCAGTGTCCCTGGAGCTGCAGCCTTTATGGCAGTCTGAACCCGAACACTAACCATAACCCTAACCCTAATGTAAATGGCACCTTGGAGATGAGTTGACAGTTCCAAGCACCATGGATGGTCCAGATGAAAAAAATGTTGAAAGATTAATAGTGGTACACTGGAATGCTCCCCTTACATTGTTTTTAGCAGTCCCAGTATCCCTGGAGATGTAGGCGTTATAGATATCTGAACAGTGACCATTACCCTAATCTACATGGCATATGGGAGTTTAGTTTACAGTCCTTATCTCCAGGGCTGTCCCAGATGAGAAAGGTGTGGACCAAGCAATGTCTTTGCACTGCCGTGCTCCACTCCACATGACTTTTTCAGCACCAGTGTCCCTGCAGCTCTAGCCTTTATGACAGTCTGAACCCGAACCCTAAACCTAACCCTAACCCTAATCTAAATGGCACCTTGGAGCTGAGATTACTGTCCCAGGCGCCATGGCTGGTCCAGGTGAAAAAAGTGTTGAAAGATTAATAGTGGTACACGGGAATGCTCTTCTTACAAAGTTTTCAGCAGTCCCAGTGTCCCCGGAAATGTAGGCATTACAGAACTACGAACAGAAACCCTCACCATAGTCTAAATGGCATTTGGTGGCTTAGTTTAGAGTCCTAATCAGCATGGCTGTCCCAGATGAGAAAGGTGTGGACCAAGCAATGTCTTTGCAGTGCCGTGCTCCACTCGACATGCCTTTTTCAGCCCAAGTGTCCCTGGACCTGTAGCCCTTATGACAGTCTGAACCCGAACCCTAACCCTAACCCTAACCCTAACCCTGATTGAAATGGCACCTTGGAGCTGAGTTTCCAGTCCCAAGCACCGTGGATGGTCCAGATGAAAAAGGTGTTGAAAGGCTAATGGCGATACACTGGACTGCTCTCCTTAGATTGTTTTTAGCAGTCCCAGAGTCCCTGCAGATGTAGGCATTTTAGATCTCAGAACAGTAACCGGTTAAGTATAGCCCATTAAGCATTCTACATGGCATGCTGGAGCTTAGTTTAGAGTCCTTATCACCAGGGCTGTCCCAGATGAGAAAGGTGTGGACCAAGCAATGTCTTTGCACTGCCGTGCTCCACTCGACATGCCTTTTCCAGCACCAGTGTCCCTGGAGCTGCAGCCTTTATGGCAGTCTGAAGCCGAACACTAACCATAACCCTAACCCTGAGCTAAATGGCACCTTGGAGATGAGTTGACAGTTCCAAGCACCATGGATGGTCCAGATGAAAAAAATGTTGAAAGATTAATAGTGGTACACTGGAATGCTCCCCTTACATTGTTTTTACCAGTCCCAATATCCCTGGAGATGTAGGCGTTATAGATATCTGAACAGTGACCATTACCCTAATCTACATGGCATATGGGAGTTCAGTTTACAATCCTTATCTCCAGGGCTGTCCCAGATGAGAAAGGTGTGGACCAAGCAATGTCTTTGCACTGCCGTGCTCCACTCCACATGACTTTTTCAGCACCACTGTCCCTGCAGCTCTAGCCTTTATGACAGTCTCAACCCGAACCCTAAACCTAACCCTAACCCTAATCTAAATGGCACCTTGGAGCTGAGATTACTGTCCCAGGTGCCATGGCTGGTCCAGGTGAAAAAAGTGTTGAAAGATTAAGAGTGGTACACGGGAATGCTCTTCTTATAAAGCTTTTAGCAGTCCCAGTGTCCCCGGAAATGTAGGCATTACAGATCTACGAACAGTAACCCTCACCCTAGTATAAATGGCATTTGGGGGCTTAGTTTAGAGTCCTAATCAGCATGGCTGTCCCAGATGAGAAAGGTGTGGACCAAGCAATGTCTTTGCAGTGCCGTGCTCCACTCGACATGCCTTTTTCAGCCCAAGTGTCCCTGGACCTGTAGCCCTTATGACAGTCTGAACCCGAACCCTAACCCTAACCCTAATTTAAATGGCACCTTGGAGCTGAGTTTCCAGTCCCAAGCACCGTGGATGGTCCACATGAAAAAGGTGTTGAAAGGCTAATGGCGATACACTGGACTGCTCTCCTTAGATTGTTTTTAGCAGTCCCAGAGTCCCTGCAGATGTAGGCATTTTAGATCTCAGAACAGTAACCCGTTAAGTATAACCCATTAAGCATTCTACATGGCATGCTGGAGCTTAGTTTAGAGTCCTTATCACCAGGGCTGTCCCGGATGAGAAAGGTGTGGACCAAGCAATGTCTTTGCACTGCCGTGCTCCTCTCGACATGCCTTTTCCAGCACCAGTGTCCCTGCAGCTCTAGCCTTGATGACAGTCTCAAACCGAACCCTAACCATAACCCTAACCCTAAGCTAAATGGCACCTTGGAGATGAGTTGACAGTTCCAAGCACCATGGATGGTCCAGATGAAAAAACTGTTGAAAGATTAAGAGTGGTACATAGGAATGCTCCCCTTACATTGTTTTTAGCAGTCCCAGTATCCCTGGAGATGTAGGCGTTATAGATATCTGAACAGTGACCATTACCCTAATCTACATGGCATATCGGAGTTCAGTTTACAGTCCTTATCTCCAGGGCTGTCCCAGATGAGAAAGGTGTGGACCAAGCAATGTCTTTGCAGTGCCGTGCTCCACTCGACATGACTTTTTCAGCCCAAGTGTCCCTGGACCTGTAGCCCTTATGACAGTCTGAACCCGAACCCTAACCCTAACCCTAACCCTAACCCTAACCCTAATTTAAATGGCACCTTGGAGCTGAGTTTCCAGTCCCAAGCACCGTGGATGGTCCACATGAAAAAGGTGTTGAAAGGCTAATGGCGATACACTGGAATGCTCTCCTTAGATTGTTTTTAGCAGTCCCAGTATCCCTGCAGATGTAGGCATTTTAGATCTCAGAACAGTAGCCGGTTAAGTATAGCCCATTAAGCATTCTACATGGCATGCTGGAGCTTAGTTTAGAGTCCTTATCACCAGGGCTGTCCCGGATGAGAAAGGTGTGGACCAAGCAATGTCTTTGCACTGCCGTGCTCCACTCGACATGCCTTTTCCAGCACCAGTGTCCCTGGAGCTGCAGCCTTTATGGCAGTCTGAACCCGAACACTAACCATAACCCTAACCCTAAGCTAAATGGCACCTTGGAGATTAGTTGACAGTTCCAAGCACCATGGATGGTCCAGATGAAAAAACGGTTGAAAGATTAAGAGTGGTACATAGGAATGCTCCCCTTACATTGTTTTTAGCAGTCCCAGTATCCCTCGAGATGTAGGCGTTATAGATATCTGAACAGTGACCATTACCCTAATCTACATGGCATATGGGAGTTCAGTTTACAGTCCTTATCTCCAGGGCTGTCCCAGATGAGAAAGGTGCGGACCCAGCAATGTCTTTGCACTGCCGTGCTCCACTCCACATGACTTTTTCAGCACCAGTGTCCCTGCAGCTCTAGCCTTTATGACAGTCTCAACCCGAACCCTAACCCTAACCCTAACCCTAATCTAAATGGCACCTTGGAGCTGAGATTACTGTCCCAGGTGCCATGGCTGGTCCAGGTGAAAAAAGTGTTGAAAGATTAATAGTGGTACACGGGAATGCTCTTCTTACAAAGTTTTCAGCAGTCCCAGTGTCCCCGGAAATGTAGGCATTACAGATCTACGAACAGTAACCCTCACCCTAGTCTAAACGGCATTTGGGGGCTTAGTTTAGTGTCCTAATCACCATGGCCGTCCCAGATGAGAAAGGTGTGGACCAAGCAATGTCTTTGCAGTGCCGTGCTCCACTCGACATGCCTTTTTCAGCCCAAGTGTCCCTGGACCTGTAGCCCTTATGACAGTCTGAACCCGAACCCTAACCCTAACCCTAACCCTAATTTAAATGGCACCTTGGAGCTGAGTTTCCAGTTCCAAGCACCGTGGATGGTCCAGATGAAAAAGGTGTTGAAAGGCTAATGGCGATACACTATAATGCTCTCCTTAGATTGTTTTTAGCAGTCCCAGGGTCCCTGCAGATGTAGGCATTTTAGATCTCAGAACAGTAACCCGTTAAGTATAACCCATTAAGCATTCTACATGGCATGCTGGAGCTTAGTTTAGAGTCCTTATCACCAGGGCTGTCCCAGATGAGAAAGGTGTGGACCAAGCAATGTCTTTGCACTGCCGTGCTCCACTCGACATGCCTTTTCCAGCACCAGTGTCCCTGGAGCTGCAGCCTTTATGGCAGTCTGAACCCGAACACTAACCATAACCCTAACCCTAATGTAAATGGCACCTTGGAGATGAGTTGACAGTTCCAAGCACCATGGATGGTCCAGATGAAAAAACTGTTGAAAGATTAATAGTGGTACACTGGAATGCTCCCCTTACATTGTTTTTAGCAGTCCCAGTACCCCTGGAGATGTAATCGTTATAGATAGCTGAACAGTGACCATTACCCTAATCTACATGGCATATGGGAGTTCAGTTTACAGTCCTTATCTCCAGGGCTGTCCCAGATGAGAAAGGTGTGGACCAAGCAATGTCTTTGCACTGCCGTGCTCCACTCCACATGACTTTTTCAGCACCAGTGTCCCTGTAGCTCTACCCTTTATGACAGTCTGAACCCGAACCCTATACCTAACCCTAACCCTAATCTAAATGGCACCTTGGAGCTGAGATTACTGTCCCAGGCGCCATGGCTGGTCCAGGTGAAAAAAGTGTTGAAAGATTAATAGTGGTACACGGGAATGCTCTTCTTACAAAGTTTTCAGCAGTCCCAGTGTCCCCGGAAATGTAGGCATTACAGATCTACGAACAGTAACCCTCACCCTAGTCTAAATGGCATTTGGCGGCTTAGTTTAGAGTCCTAATCAGCATGGCTGTCCCAGATGAGAAAGGTGTGGACCAAGCAATGTCTTTGCAGTGCTGTGCTCCACTCGACATGCTTTTTTCAGCCCAAGTGTCCCTGGACCTGTAGCCCTTATGACAGTCTCAACCCGAACCCTAACCCTAACCCTAATCTAAATGGCACCTTGGAGCTGAGTTTCCAGTCCCAAGCACCGTGGATGGTCCACATGAAAAAGGTGTTGAAAGGCTAATGGCGATACACTGGAATGCTCTCCTTAGATTGTTTTTAGCAGTCCCAGTGTCCCTGCAGATGTAGGCATTTTAGATCTCAGAACAGTAACCCGTTAAGTATAACCCATTAAGCATTCTACATGGCATGCTGGAGCTTAGTTTAGAGTCCTTATCACCAGAGCTGTCCCAGATGAGAAAGGTGTGGACCAAGCAATGTCTTTGCACTGCCGTGCTCCACTCGACATGCCTTTTCCAGCACCAGTGTCCCTGGAGCTGCAGCCTTTATGGCAGTCTGAACCCGAACACTAACCATAACCCTAACCCTAAGCTAAATGGCACCTTGGAGATGAGTTGACAGTTCCAAGCACCATGGATGGTCCAGATGAAAAAACTGTTGAAAGATTAATGGTGGTACACTGGAATGCTCCCCTTACATTGTTTTTAGCAGTCCCAGTATCCCTGGAGATGTAGGCGTTATAGATATCTGAACAGTGACCATTACCCTAATCTACATGGCATATGGGAGTTCAGTTTACAGTCCTTATCTCCAGGGCTGTCCCAGATGAGAAAGGTGTGGACCAAGCAATGTCTTTGCACTGCCGTGCTCCACTCCACATGACTTTTTCAGCACCAGTGTCCCTGCAGCTCTACCCTTTATGACAGTCTCAACCCGAACCCTAAACCTAACCCTAACCCTAATCTAAATGGCACCTTGGAGCTGAGATTACTGTCCCAGGCGCCATGGCTGGTCCAGGTGAAAAAAGTGTTGAAAGATTAATAGTGGTACACGGGAATGCTCTTCTTACAAAGTTTTCAGCAGTCCCAGTGTCCCCGGAAATGTAGGCATTACAGATCTACGAACAGTAATCCTCACCCTACTCTAAATGGCATTTGGCGGCTTAGTTTAGAGACCTAATCAGCATGGCTGTCCCAGATGAGAAAGGTGTGGACCAAGCAATGTCTTTGCAGTGCCGTGCTCCACTCGACATGCCTTTTTCAGCCCAAGTGTCCCTGGACCTGTAGCCCTTAGGACAGTCTGAACCCGAACCCTAACCCTAACCCTAACCCTAATTTAAATGGCACCTTGGAGCTGAGATTACTGTCCCAGGCGCCATGGCTGGTCCAGCTGAAAAAAGTGTTGAAAGATTAATAGTGGTACACGGGAATGCTCTTCTTATAAAGTTTTCAGCAGTCCCAGTGTCCCCGGAAATGTAGGCATTACAGATCTACGAACAGTAACCCTCACCCTAGCCTAAATGGCATTTGGCGGCTTAGTTTAGAGTCCTAATCAGCATGGCTGTCCCAGATGAGAAAGGTGTGGACCAAGCAATGTTTTTGCAGTGCCGTGCTCCACTCGACATCCCTTTTTCAGCCCAGGTGTCCCTGGACCTGTAGCCCTTATGACAGTCTGAACCCGAACCCTAACCCTAACCCTAACCCTAACCCTAACCCTAATTTAAATGGCACCTTGGAGCTGAGTTTCCAGTCCCAAGCACCGTGGATGGTCCACATGAAAAAGGTGTTGAAAGGCTAATGGCGATACACTGGAATGCTCTCCTTAGATTGTTTTTAGCAGTCCCAGTATCCCTGGAGATATAGGCATTTTAGAACTCAGAACAGTAACCCGTTAAGTATAACCCATTAAGCATTCTACATGGCATGCTGGAGCTTAGTTTAGAGTCCTTATCACCAGGGCTATCCCAGATGAGAAAGGTGTGGACCAAGCAATGTCTTTGCACTGCCGTGCTCCACTTGACATGCCTTTTCCAGCACCAGTGTCCCTGGAGCTGCAGCCTTTATGGCAGTCTGAACCCGAACACTAACCATAACCCTAACCCTAATGTAAATGGCACCTTGGAGATGAGTTGACAGTTCCAAGCACCATGGATGGTCCAGATGAAAAAAATGTTGAAAGATTAATAGTGGTACACTGGAATGCTCCCCTTACATAGTTTTTAGCAGTCCCAGTATCCCTGGAGATGTAGGCGTTATAGATATCTGAACAGTGACCATTACCCTAATCTACATGGCATATCGGAGTTCAGTTTACAGTCCTTATCTCCAGGGCTGTCCCAGATGAGAAAGGTGTGGACCAAGCAATGTCTTTGCAGTGCCGTGCTCCACTCGACATGACTTTTTCAGCCCAAGTGTCCCTGGACCTGTAGCCCTTATGACAGTCTGAACCCGAACCCTAACCCTAACCCTAATTTAAATGGCACCTTGGAGCTGAGTTTCCAGTCCCAAGCACCGTGGATGGTCCAGATGAAAAAGGTGTTGAAAGGCTAATGGCGATACACTGGAATGCTCTCCTTAGATTGTTTTTAGCAGTCCCAGGGTCCCTGCAGATGTAGGCATTTTAGATCTCAGAACAGTAACCCGTTAAGTATAACCCATTAAGCATTCTACATGGCATGCTGGAGCTTAGTTTAGAGTCCTTATCACCAGAGCTGTCCCAGATGAGAAAGGTGTGGACCAAGCAATGTCTTTGCACTGCCGTGCTCCACTCGACATGCCTTTTCCAGCACCAGTGTCCCTGGAGCTGCAGCCTTTATGGCAGTCTGAACCCGAACACTAACCATAACCCTAACCCTAATGTAAATGGCACCTTGGAGATGAGTTGACAGTTCCAAGCACCATGGATGGTCCAGATGAAAAAACTGTTGAAAGATTAATAGTGGTACACTGGAATGCTCCCCTTACATTGTTTTTAGCAGTCCCAGTACCCCTGGAGATGTAATCGTTATAGATAGCTGAACAGTGACCATTACCCTAATCTACATGGCATATGGGAGTTCAGTTTACAGTCCTTATCTCCAGGGCTGTCCCAGATGAGAAAGGTGTGGACCAAGCAATGTCTTTGCACTGCCGTGCTCCACTCCACATGACTTTTTCAGCACCAGTGTCCCTGTAGCTCTACCCTTTATGACAGTTTGAACCCGAACCCTATACCTAACCCTAACCCTAATCTAAATGGCACCTTGGAGCTGAGATTACTGTCCCAGGCGCCATGGCTGGTCCAGGTGAAAAAAGTGTTGAAAGATTAATAGTGGTACACGGGAATGCTCTTCTTACAAAGTTTTCAGCAGTCCCAGTGTCCCCGGAAATGTAGGCATTACAGATCTACGAACAGTAACCCTCACCCTAGTCTAAACGGCATTTGGCGGCTTAGTTTAGAGTCCTAATCAGCATGGCTGTCCCAGATGAGAAAGGTGTGGACCAAGCAATGTCTTTGCAGTGCTGTGCTCCACTCGACATGCTTTTTTCAGCCCAAGTGTCCCTGGACCTGTAGCCCTTATGACAGTCTCAACCCGAACCCTAACCCTAACCCTAATCTAAATGGCACCTTGGAGCTGAGTTTCCAGTCCCAAGCACCGTGGATGGTCCACATGAAAAAGGTGTTGAAAGGCTAATGGCGATACACTGGAATGCTATCCTTAGATTGTTTTTAGCAGTCCCAGTATCCCTGGAGATATAGGCATTTTAGAACTCAGAACAGTAACCCGTTAAGTATAACCCATTAAGCATTCTACATGGCATGCTGGAGCTTAGTTTAGAGTCCTTATCACCAGGGCTATCCCAGATGAGAAAGGTGTGGACCAAGCAATGTCTTTGCACTGCCGTGCTCCACTTGACATGCCTTTTCCAGCACCAGTGTCCCTGGAGCTGCAGCCTTTATGGCAGTCTGAACCCGAACACTAACCATAACCCTAACCCTAATGTAAATGGCACCTTGGAGATGAGTTGACAGTTCCAAGCACCATGGATGGTCCAGATGAAAAAAATGTTGAAAGATTAATAGTGGTACACTGGAATGCTCCCCTTACATTGTTTTTAGCAGTCCCAGTATCCCTGGAGATGTAGGCGTTATAGATATCTGAACAGTGACCATTACCCTAATCTACATGGCATATGGGAGTTTAGTTTACAGTCCTTATCTCCAGGGCTGTCCCAGATGAGAAAGGTGTGGACCAAGCAATGTCTTTGCACTGCCGTGCTCCACTCCACATGACTTTTTCAGCACCAGTGTCCCTGCAGCTCTAGCCTTTATGACAGTCTGAACCCGAACCCTAAACCTAACCCTAACCCTAATCTAAATGGCACCTTGGAGCTGAGATTACTGTCCCAGGCGCCATGGCTGGTCCAGGTGAAAAAAGTGTTCAAAGATTAAGAGTGGTACACGGGAATGCTCTTCTTACAAAGTTTTCAGCAGTCCCAGTGTCCCCGGAAATGTAGGCATTACAGAACTACGAACAGAAACCCTCACCATAGTCTAAATGGCATTTGGTGGCTTAGTTTAGAGTCCTAATCAGCATGGCTGTCCCAGATGAGAAAGGTGTGGACCAAGCAATGTCTTTGCAGTGCCGTGCTCCACTCGACATGCCTTTTTCAGCCCAAGTGTCCCTGGACCTGTAGCCCTTATGACAGTCTGAACCCGAACCCTAACCCTAACCCTAATTTAAATGGCACCTTGGAGCTGAGTTTCCAGTCCCAAGCACCGTGGATGGTCCACATGAAAAAGGTGTTGAAAGGCTAATGGCGATACACTGGAATGCTCTCCTTAGATTGTTTTTAGCAGTCCCAGAGTCCCTGCAGATGTAGGCATTTTAGATCTCAGAACAGTAACCCGTTAAGTATAACCCATTAAGCATTCTACATGGCATGCTGGAGCTTAGTTTAGAGTCCTTATCACCAGGGCTGTCCCGGATGAGAAAGGTGTGGACCAAGCAATGTCTTTGCACTGCCGTGCTCCACTCGACATGCCTTTTCCAGCACCAGTGTCCCTGCAGCTCTAGCCTTTATGACAGTCTCAAACCGAACCCTAACCATAACCCTAACCCTAAGCTAAATGGCACCTTGGAGATGAGTTGACAGTTCCAAGCACCATGGATGGTCCAGATGAAAAAACTGTTGAAAGATTAAGAGTGGTACATAGGAATGCTCCCCTTACATTGTTTTTAGCAGTCCCAGTATCCCTGGAGATGTAGGCGTTATAGATATCTGAACAGTGACCATTACCCTAATCTACATGGCATATCGGAGTTCAGTTTACAGTCCTTATCTCCAGGGCTGTCCCAGATGAGAAAGGTGTGGACCAAGCAATGTCTTTGCAGTGCCGTGCTCCACTCGACATGACTTTTTCAGCCCAAGTGTCCCTGGACCTGTAGCCCTTATGACAGTCTGAACCCGAACCCTAACCCTAACCCTAACCCTAATTTAAATGGCACCTTGGAGCTGAGTTTCCAGTCCCAAGCACCGTGGATGGTCCAGATGAAAAAGGTGT
Organism: Lathamus discolor; assembly: GCF_037157495.1. NCBI lineage: Eukaryota > Metazoa > Chordata > Aves > Psittaciformes > Psittacidae > Lathamus > Lathamus discolor. Next base: position 44,547,733 of record NC_088884.1, on the reverse strand, counting down.
TGAAAGGCTAATGGCGATGCACTGGAATGCTCTCCTTAGATTGTTTTTAGCAGTCCCAGGGTCCCTGCAGATGTAGGCATTTTAGATCTCAGAACAGTAACCCGTTAAGTATAACCCATTAAGCATTCTACATGGCATGCTGGAGCTTAGTTTAGAGTCCTTATCACCAGAGCTGTCCCAGATGAGAAAGGTGTGGACCAAGCAATGTCTTTGCACTGCCGTGCTCCACTCGACATGCCTTTTCCAGCACCAGTGTCCCTGGAGCTGCAGCCTTTATGGCAGTCTGAACCCGAACACTAACCATAACCCTAACCCTAATGTAAATGGCACCTTGGAGATGAGTTGACAGTTCCAAGCACCATGTATGGTCCAGATGAAAAAACTGTTGAAAGATTAATAGTGGTACACTGGAATGCTCCCCTTACATTGTTTTTAGCAGTCCCAGTACCCCTGGAGATGTAATCGTTATAGATAGCTGAACAGTGACCATTACCCTAATCTACATGGCATATGGGAGTTCAGTTTACAGTCCTTATCTCCAGGGCTGTCCCAGATGAGAAAGGTGTGGACCAAGCAATGTCTTTGCACTGCCGTGCTCCACTCCACATGACTTTTTCAGCACCAGTGTCCCTGCAGCTCTGGCCTTTATGACAGTCTCAACCCGAACCCTAAACCTAACCCTAACCCTCATCTAAATGGCACCTTGGAGCCGAGATTACTGTCCCAGGCGCCATGGCTGGTCCAGGTGAAAAAAGCGTTGAAGAATTAATAGTGGTACACGGGAATGCTCTTCTTATAAAGTTTTCAGCAGTCCCAGTGTCCCCGGAAATGTAGGCATTACAGATCTACGAACAGTAACCCTCACCCTAGTCTAAATGGCATTTGGCGGCTTAGTTTAGAGTCCTAATCAGCATGGCTGTCCCAGATGAGAAAGGTGTGGACCAAGCAATGTCTTTGCAGTGCCGTGCTCCACTCGACATGCCTTTTTCAGCCCAAGTGTCCCTGGACCTGTAGCCCTTATGACAGTCTGAACCCGAACCCTAACCCTAACCCTAACCCTAACCCTAATTTAAATGGCACCTTGGAGCTGAGTTTCCAGTCCCAAGCACCGTGGATGGTCCACATGAAAAAGGTGTTGAAAGGCTAATGGCGATACACTGGAATGCTCTCCTTAGATTGTTTTTAGCAGTCCCAGGGTCCCTGCAGATGTAGGCATTTTAGATCTCAGAACAGTAACCCGTTAAATATAACCCATTAAGCATTCTACATGGCATGCTGGAGCTTAGTTTAGAGTCCTTATCACCAGGGCTGTCCCAGATGAGAAAGGTGTGGACCAAGCAATGTCTTTGCACTGCCGTGCTCCACTCCACATGACTTTTTCAGCACCAGTGTCCCTGCAGCTCTAGCCTTTATGACAGTCTGAAACCGAACGCTAAACCTAACCCTAACCCTAATCTAAATGGCACCTTGGAGCTGAGATTACTGTCCCAGGCGCCATGGCTGGTCCAGGTGAAAAAAGTGTTGAAAGATTAATAGTGGTACACGGGAATGCTCTTCTTACAAAGTTTTCAGCAGTCCCAGTGTCCCCGGAAATGTAGGCATTACAGATCTACGAACAGTAACCCTCACCCTAGTCTAAATGGCATTTGGCGGCTTAGTTTAGAGTCCTAATCAGCATGGCTGTCCCAGATGAGAAAGGTGTGGACCAAGCAATGTCTTTGCAGTGCCGTGCTCCACTCGACATGCCTTTTTCAGCCCAAGTGTCCCTGGACCTGTAGCCCTTAGGACAGTCTGAACCCGAACCCTAACCCTAACCCTAACCCTAATTTAAATGGCACCTTGGAGCTGAGTTTCCAGTCCCAAGCACCGTGGATGGTCCACATGAAAAAGGTGTTGAAAGGCTAATGGCGATACACTGGAATGCTCTCCTTAGATTGTTTTTAGCAGTCCCAGGGTCCCTGCAGATGTAGGCATTTTAGATCTCAGAACAGTAACCCGTTAAGTATAACCCATTAAGCATTCTACATGGCATGCTGGAGCTTAGTTTAGAGTCCTTATCACCAGGGCTGTCCCGGATGAGAAAGGTGTGGACCAAGCAATGTCTTTGCACTGCCGTGCTCCACTCGACATGCCTTTTCCAGCACCAGTGTCCCTGGAGCTGCAGCCTTTATGGCAGTCTGAACCCGAACACTAACCATAACCATAACCCTAACCCTAATTTAAATGGCACCTTGGAGATGAGTTGACAGTTCCAAGCACCATGGATGGTAAAGATGAAAAAACTGTTGAAAGATTAAGAGTGGTACACTGGAATGCTCCCCTTACATTGTTTTTAGCAGTCCCAGTATCCCTGGAGATGTAGGCGTTATAGATAGCTGAACAGTGACCATTACCCTAATCTACATGGCATATGAGAGTTCAGTTTACAGTCCTTATCTCCAGGGCTGTCCCAGATGAGAAAGGTGTGGACCAAGCAATGTCTTTGCACTGCCGTGCTCCACTCCACATGACTTTTTCAGCACCAGTGTCCCTGCAGCTCTGGCCTTTATGACAGTCTCAACCCGAACCCTAAACCTAACCCTAACCCTCATCTAAATGGCACCTTGGAGCTGAGATTACTGTCCCAGGCGCCATGGCTGGTCCAGGTGAAAAAAGCGTTGAAGGATTAATAGTGGTACACGGGAATCCGCTTCTTATAAAGTTTTCAGCAGTCCCAGTGTCCCCGGAAATGTAGGCATTACAGATCTACGAACAGTAACCCTCACCCTAGTCTAAATGGCATTTGGCGGCTTAGTTTAGAGTCCTAATCAGCATGGCTGTCCCAGATGAGAAAGGTGTGGACCAAGCAATGTCTTTGCAGTGCCGTGCTCCACTCGACATGCCTTTTTCAGCCCAAGTGTCCCTGGACCTGTAGCCCTTAGGACAGTCTGAACCCGAACCCTAACCCTAACCCTAACCCTAACCCTAATTTAAATGGCACCTTGGAGCTGAGTTTCCAGTCCCAAGCACCGTGGATGGTCCACATGAAAAAGGTGTTGAAAGGCTAATGGCGATACACTGGAATGCTCTCCTTAGATTGTTTTTAGCAGTCCCAGGGTCCCTGCAGATGTAGGCATTTTAGATCTCAGAACAGTAACCCGTTAAGTATAACCCATTAAGCATTCTACATGGCATGCTGGAGCTTAGTTTAGAGTCTTATCACCAGAGCTGTGCCTGAGGAGAAAGGTGTGGACCAAGCAATGTCTTTGCACTGCCGTGCTCCACTCGACATGCCTTTTCCAGCACCAGTGTCCCTGGAGCTGCAGCCTTTATGGCAGTCTGAACCCGAACACTAACCATAACCATAACCCTAACCCTAATGTAAATGGCACCTTGGAGATGAGTTGACAGACCCAAGCACCATGGATAGTCCAGATGAAAAAACTGTTGAAAGATTAATAGTGGTACACTGGAATGCTCCCCTTACATTGTTTTTAGCAGTCCCAGTACCCCTGGAGATGTAGGCGTTATAGATAGCTGAACAGTGACCATTACCCTAATCTACATGGCATATGGGAGTTCAGTTTACAGTCCTTATCTCCAGGGCTGTCCCAGATGAGAAAAGTGTGGACCAAGCAATGTCTTTGCACTGCCGTGCTCCACTCCACATGACTTTTTCAGCACCAGTGTCCCTGCAGCTCTACCCTTTGTGACAGTCTGAACCCGAACCCTAAACCTAACCCTACCCCTAATCTAAATGGCACCTTGGAGCTGAGATTACTGTCCCAGGCGCCATGGCTGGTCCAGGTGAAAAAAGTGTTGAAAGATTAATAGTGGTACACGGGAATGCTCTTCTTATAAAGTTTTCAGCAGTCCCAGTGTCCCCGGAAATGTAGGCATTACAGATCTACGAACAGTAACCCTCACCCTAGTCTAAATGGCATTTGGCGGCTTAGTTTAGAGTCCTAATCAGCATGGCTGTCCCAGATGAGAAAGGTGTGGACCAAGCAATGTCTTTGCAGTGCCGTGCTCCACTCGACATGCCTTTTTCAGCCCAAGTGTCCCTGGACCTGTAGCCCTTATGACAGTCTGAACCCGAACCCTAACCCTAACCCTAACCCTAACCCTAATTTAAATGGCACCTTGGAGCTGAGTTTCCAGTCCCAAGCACCGTGGATGGTCCAGATGAGAAAGGTGTTGAAAGGCTAATGGCGATACACTGGAATGCTCTCCTTAGATTGTTTTTAGCAGTCCCAGGGTCCCTGCAGATGTAGGCATTTTAGATCTCAGAACAGTAACCCGTTAAATATAACCCATTAAGCATTCTACATGGCATGCTGGAGCTTAGTTTAGAGTCCTTATCACCAGGGCTGTCCCAGATGAGAAAGGTGTGGACCAAGCAATGTCTTTGCACTGCCGTGCTCCACTTGACATGCCTTTTCCAGCACCAGTGTCCCTGGAGCTGCAGCCTTTATGGCAGTCTGAACCCGAACACTAACCATAACCCTAACCTTAAGCTAAATGGCACCTTGGAGATGAGTTGACAGTTCCAAGCACCATGGATGGTAAAGATGAAAAAACTGATGAAAGATTAATAGTGGTACACTGGAATGCTCCCCTTACATTGTTTTTAGCAGTCCCAGTATCCCTGGAGATGTAGGCGTTATAGATATCTGAACAGTGACCATTACCCTAATCTACATGGCATATGGGAGTTCAGTTTACAGTCCTTATCTCCAGGGCTGTCCCAGATGAGAAAGGTGTGGACCAAGCAATGTCTTTGCACTGCCGTGCTCCACTCCACATGACTTTTTCAGCACCAGTGTCCCTGCAGCTCTAGCCTTTATGACAGTCTCAAACCGAACGCTAAACCTAACCCTAACCCTAATCTAAATGGCACCTTGGAGCTGAGATTACTGTCCCAGGTGCCATGGCTGGTCCAGGTGAAAAAAGTGTTGAAAGATTAATAGTGGTACACGGGAATGCTCTTCTTACAAAGTTTTCAGCAGTCCCAGTGTCCCCGGAAATGTAGGCATTACAGATCTACGAACAGTAACCCTCACCCTAGCCTAAATGGCATTTGGCGGCTTAGTTTAGAGTCCTAATCAGCATGGCTGTCCCAGATGAGAAAGGTGTGGACCAAGCAATGTCTTTGCAGTGCCGTGCTCCACTCGACATGCCTTTTTCAGCCCAAGTGTCCCTGGACCTGTAGCCCTTAGGACAGTCTGAACCCGAACCCTAACCCTAACCCTAACCCTAACCCTAATTTAAATGGCACCTTGGAGCTGAGTTTCCAGTCCCAAGCACCGAGGATGGTCCAGATGAAAAAGGTGTTGAAAGGCTAATGGCGATACACTGGAATGCTCTCCTTAGATTGTTTTTAGCAGTCCCAGAGTCCCTGCAGATGTAGGCATTTTAGATCTCAGAACAGTAACCCGTTAAGTATAACCCATTAAGCATTCTACATGGCATGCTGGAGCTTAGTTTAGAGTCCTTATCACCAGGGCTGTCCCAGATGAGAAAGGTGTGGACCAAGCAATGTCTTTGCACTGCCGTGCTCCACTCGACATGCCTTTTCCAGCACCAGTGTCCCTGGAGCTGCAGCCTTTATGGCAGTCTGAAGCCGAACACTAACCATAACCCTAACCCTAAGCTAAATGGCACCTTGGAGATGAGTTGACAGCTCCAAGCACCATGGATAATCCAGATGAAAAAACTGTTGAAAGATTAATAGTGGTACACTGGAATGCTCCCCTTACATTGTTTTTAGCAGTCCCAGTATCCCCGGAGATGTAGGCGTTATAGATAGCTGAACAGTGACCATTACCCTAATCTACATGGCATATGGGAGTTCAGTTTACAGTCCTTATCTCCAGGGCTGTCCCAGATGAGAAAGGTGTGGACCAAGCAATGTCTTTGCACTGCCGTGCTCCACTCCACATGACTTTTTCAGCACCAGTGTCCCTGCAGCTCTAGCCTTTATGACAGTCTCAACCCGAACCCTAAACCTAACCCTAACCCTAATCTAAATGGCACCTTGGAGCTGAGATTACTGTCCCAGGCGCCATGGCTGGTCCAGGTGAAAAAAGTGTTGAAAGATTAATAGTGGTACACGGGAATGCTCTTCTTACAAAGTTTTCTGCAGTCCCAGTGTCCCCGGAAATGTAGGCATTACAGATCTACGAACAGTAACCCTCACCCTAGTCTAAATGGCATTTGGCGGCTTAGTTTAGAGTCCTAATCAGCATGGCTGTCCCAGATGAGAAAGGTGTGGACCAAGCAATGTCTTTGCAGTGCCGTGCTCCACTCGACATGCCTTTTTCAGCCCAAGTGTCCCTGGACCTGTAGCCCTTATGACAGTCTGAACCCGAACCCTAACCCTAACCCTAACCCTAACCCTAATTTAAATGGCACCTTGGACCTGAGTTTCCAGTCCCAAGCACCGTGGATGGTCCAGATGAAAAAGGTGTTGAAAGGCTAATGGCGATACACTGGAATGCTCTCCCTAGATTGTTTTTAGCAGTCCCAGTGTCCCTGCAGATGTAGGCATTTTAGATCTCAGAACAGTAACCCGTTAAGTATAACCCATTAAGCATTCTACATGGCATGCTGGAGCTTAGTTTAGAGTCCTTATCACCAGAGCTGTCCCAGATGAGAAAGGTGTGGACAAAGCAATGTCTTTGCACTGCCGTGCTCCACTCGACATGCCTTTTCCAGCACCAGTGTCCCTGGAGCTGCAGCCTTTATGGCAGTCTGAACCCGAACACTAACCATAACCATAACCCTAACCCTAATGTAAATGGCACCTTGGAGATGAGTTGACAGCTTCAAGCACCATGGATGGTCCAGATGAAAAAACTGTTGAAAGATTAAGAGTGGTACACTGGAATGCTCCCCTTACATTGTTTTTAGCAGTCCCAGTATCCCAGGAGATGTAGGCGTTATAGATAGCTGAACAGTGACCATTACCCTAATCTACATGGCATATGAGAGTTCAGTTTACAGTCCTTATCTCCAGGGCTGTCCCAGATGAGAAAAGTGTGGACCAAGCAATGTCTTTGCACTGCCGTGCTCCACTCCACATGACTTTTTCAGCACCAGTGTCCCTGCAGCTCTAGCCTTTATGACAGTCTCAAACCGAACGCTAAACCTAACCCTAACCCTAATCTAAATGGCACCTTGGAGCTGAGATTACTGTCCCAGGCGCCATGGCTGGTCCAGGTGAAAAAAGTGTTGAAAGATTAATAGTGGTACACGGGAATGCTCTTCTTACAAAGTTTTCAGCAGTCCCAGTGTCCCCGGAAATGTAGGCATTACAGATCTACGAACAGTAACCCTCACCCTAGTCTAAATGGCATTTGGCGGCTTAGTTTAGAGTCCTAATCAGCATGGCTGTCCCAGATGAGAAAGGTGTGGACCAAGCAATGTCTTTGCAGTGCCGTGCTCCACTCGACATGCCTTTTTCAGCCCAAGTGTCCCTGGACCTGTAGCCCTTAGGACAGTCTGAACCCGAACCCTAACCCTAACCCTAACCCTAACCCTAATTTAAATGGCACCTTGGAGCTGAGTTTCCAGTCCCAAGCAGCGAGGATGGTCCAGATGAAAAAGGTGTTGAAAGGCTAATGGCGATACACTGGAATGCTCTCCTTAGATTGTTTTTAGCAGTCCCAGAGTCCCTGCAGATGTAGGCATTTTAGATCTCAGAACAGTAACCGGCTAAGTATAGCCCATTAAGCATTCTACATGGCATGCTGGAGCTTAGTTTAGAGTCCTTATCACCAGGGCTGTCCCAGATGAGAAAGGTGTGGACCAAGCAATGTCTTTGCACTGCCGTGCTCCACTCGACATGCCTTTTCCAGCACCAGTGTCCCTGGAGCTGCAGCCTTTATGGCAGTCTGAAGCCGAACACTAACCATAACCCTAACCCTAAGCTAAATGGCACCTTGGAGATGAGTTGACAGCTCCAAGCACCATGGATAATCCAGATGAAAAAACTGTTGAAAGATTAATAGTGGTACACTGGAATGCTCCCCTTACATTGTTTTTAGCAGTCCCAGTGTCCCTGGAGATGTAGGCGTTATTGATAGCTGAACAGTGACCATTACCCTAATCTACATGGCATATGGGAGTTCAGTTTACAGTCCTTATCTCCAGGGCTGTCCCAGATGAGAAAGGTGTGGACCAAGCAATGTCTTTGCACTGCCGTGCTCCACTCCACATGACTTTTTCAGCACCAGTGTCCCTGCAGCTCTAGCCTTTATGACAGTCTCAACCCGAACCCTAAACCTAACCCTAACCCTAATCTAAATGGCACCTTGGAGCTGAGATTACTGTCCCAGGCGCCATGGCTGGTCCAGGTGAAAAAAGTGTTGAAAGATTAATAGTGGTACACGGGAATGCTCTTCTTACAAAGTTTTCTGCAGTCCCAGTGTCCCCGGAAATGTAGGCATTACAGATCTACGAACAGTAACCCTCACCCTAGTCTAAATGGCATTTGGCGGCTTAGTTTAGAGTCCTAATCAGCATGGCTGTCCCAGATGAGAAAGGTGTGGACCAAGCAATGTCTTTGCAGTGCCGTGCTCCACTCGACATGCCTTTTTCAGCCCAAGTGTCCCTGGACCTGTAGCCCTTATGACAGTCTGAACCCGAACCCTAACCCTAACCCTAACCCTAACCCTAATTTAAATGGCACCTTGGAGCTGAGTTTCCAGTCCCAAGCACCGTGGATGGTCCAGATGAAAAAGGTGTTGAAAGGCTAATGGCGATACACTGGAATGCTCTCCCTAGATTGTTTTTAGCAGTCCCAGTGTCCCTGCAGATGTAGGCATTTTAGATCTCAGAACAGTAACCCGTTAAGTATAACCCATTAAGCATTCTACATGGCATGCTGGAGCTTAGTTTAGAGTCCTTATCACCAGAGCTGTCCCAGATGAGAAAGGTGTGGACAAAGCAATGTCTTTGCACTGCCGTGCTCCACTCCACATGACTTTTTCAGCACCAGTGTCCCTGGAGCTGCAGCCTTTATGGCAGTCTGAACCCGAACACTAACCATAACCATAACCCTAACCCTAATGTAAATGGCACCTTGGAGATGAGTTGACAGCTCCAAGCACCATGGCTGGTCCAGCTGAAAAAAGTGTTGAAAGATTAAGAGTGGTACACTGGAATGCTCCCCTTACATTGTTTTTAGCAGTCCCAGTATCCCAGGAGATGTAGGCGTTATAGATAGCTGAACAGTGACCATTACCCTAATCTACATGGCATATGAGAGTTCAGTTTACAGTCCTTATCTCCAGGGCTGTCCCAGATGAGAAAAGTGTGGACCAAGCAATGTCTTTGCACTGCCGTGCTCCACTCCACATGACTTTTTCAGCACCAGTGTCCCTGCAGCTCTAGCCTTTATGACAGTCTCAAACCGAACGCTAAACCTAACCCTAACCCTAATCTAAATGGCACCTTGGAGCTGAGATTACTGTCCCAGGCGCCATGGCTGGTCCAGGTGAAAAAAGTGTTGAAAGATTAATAGTGGTACACGGGAATGCTCTTCTTACAAAGTTTTCAGCAGTCCCAGTGTCCCCGGAAATGTAGGCATTACAGATCTACGAACAGTAACCCTCACCCTAGTCTAAATGGCATTTGGCGGCTTAGTTTAGAGTCCTAATCAGCATGGCTGTCCCAGATGAGAAAGGTGTGGACCAAGCAATGTCTTTGCAGTGCCGTGCTCCACTCGACATGCCTTTTTCAGCCCAAGTGTCCCTGGACCTGTAGCCCTTAGGACAGTCTGAACCCGAACCCTAACCCTAACCCTAACCCTAACCCTAATTTAAATGGCACCTTGGAGCTGAGTTTCCAGTCCCAAGCACCGAGGATGGTCCAGATGAAAAAGGTGTTGAAAGGCTAATGGCGATACACTGGAATGCTCTCCTTAGATTGTTTTTAGCAGTCCCAGAGTCCCTGCAGATGTAGGCATTTTAGATCTCAGAACAGTAACCCGTTAAGTATAACCCATTAAGCATTCTACATGGCATGCTGGAGCTTAGTTTAGAGTCCTTATCACCAGAGCTGTCCCAGATGAGAAAGGTGTGGACCAAGCAATGTCTTTGCACTGCCGTGCTCCACTCGACATGCCTTTTCCAGCACCAGTGTCCCTGGAGCTGCAGCCTTTATGGCAGTCTGAAGCCGAACACTAACCATAACCCTAACCCTAAGCTAAATGGCACCTTGGAGATGAGTTGACAGCTCCAAGCACCATGGATAATCCAGATGAAAAAACTGTTGAAAGATTAATAGTGGTACACTGGAATGCTCCCCTTACATTGTTTTTAGCAGTCCCAGTGTCCCTGGAGATGTAGGCGTTATTGATAGCTGAACAGTGACCATTACCCTAATCTACATGGCATATGGGAGTTCAGTTTACAGTCCTTATCTCCAGGGCTGTCCCAGATGAGAAAGGTGTGGACCAAGCAATGTCTTTGCACTGCCGTGCTCCACTCCACATGACTTTTTCAGCACCAGTGTCCCTGCAGCTCTACCCTTTATGACAGTCTCAACCCGAACCCTAAACCTAACCCTAACCCTAATCTAAATGGCACCTTGGAGCTGAGATTACTGTCCCAGGCGCCATGGCTGGTCCAGGTGAAAAAAGTGTTGAAAGATTAATAGTGGTACACGGGAATGCTCTTCTTACAAAGTTTTCTGCAGTCCCAGTGTCCCCGGAAATGTAGGCATTACAGATCTACGAACAGTAACCCTCACCCTAGTCTAAATGGCATTTGGCGGCTTAGTTTAGAGTCCTAATCAGCATGGCTGTCCCAGATGAGAAAGGTGTGGACCAAGCAATGTCTTTGCAGTGCCGTGCTCCACTCGACATGCCTTTTTCAGCCCAAGTGTCCCTGGACCTGTAGCCCTTATGACAGTCTGAACCCGAACCCTAACCCTAACCCTAACCCTAACCCTAATTTAAATGGCACCTTGGAGCTGAGTTTCCAGTCCCAAGCACCGTGGATGGTCCAGATGAAAAAGGTGTTGAAAGGCTAATGGCGATACACTGGAATGCTCTCCTTAGATTGTTTTTAGCAGTCCCAGTGTCCCTGCAGATGTAGGCATTTTAGATCTCAGAACAGTAACCCGTTAAGTATAACCCATTAAGCATTCTACATGGCATGCTGGAGCTTAGTTTAGAGTCCTTATCACCAGAGCTGTCCCAGATGAGAAAGGTGTGGACAAAGCAATGTCTTTGCACTGCCGTGCTCCACTCGACATGCCTTTTCCAGCACCAGTGTCCCTGGAGCTGCAGCCTTTATGGCAGTCTGAACCCGAACACTAATCATAACCATAACCCTAACCCTAAGCTAAATGGCACCTTGGAGATGAGTTGACAGCTCCAAGCACCATGGATGGTCCAGATGAAAAAACTGTTGAAAGATTAAGAGTGGTACACTGGAATGCTCCCCTTATATTGTTTTTAGCAGTCCCAGTATCCCTGGAGATGTAGGCGTTATAGATAGCTGAACAGTGACCATTACCCTAATCTACATGGCATATGAGAGTTCAGTTTACAGTCCTTATCTCCAGGGCTGTCCCAGATGAGAAAAGTGTGGACCAAGCAATGTCTTTGCACTGCCGTGCTCCACTCCACATGACTTTTTCAGCACCAGTGTCCCTGCAGCTCTGGCCTTTATGACAGTCTCAACCCGAACCCTAAACCTAACCCTAACCCTCATCTAAATGGCACCTTGGAGCTGAGATTACTGTCCCAGGCGCCATGGCTGGTCCAGGTGAAAAAAGTGTTGAAGGATTAATAGTGGTACACGGGAATCCGCTTCTTATAAAGTTTTCAGCAGTCCCAGTGTCCCCGGAAATGTAGGCATTACAGATCTACGAACAGTAACCCTCACCCTAGTCTAAATGGCATTTGGCGGCTTAGTTTAGAGTCCTAATCAGCATGGCTGTCCCAGATGAGAAAGGTGTGGACCAAGCAATGTCTTTGCAGTGCCGTGCTCCACTCGACATGCCTTTTTCAGCCCAAGTGTCCCTGGACCTGTAGCCCTTATGACAGTCTGAACCCGAACCCTAACCCTAACCCTAACCCTAACCCTAATTTAAATGGCACCTTGGAGCTGAGTTTCCAGTCCCAAGCACCGTGGATGGTCCACATGAAAAAGGTGTTGAAAGGCTAATGGCGATACACTGGAATGCTCTCCTTAGATTGTTTTTAGCAGTCCCAGGGTCCCTGCAGATGTAGGCATTTTAGATCTCAGAACAGTAACCCGTTAAGTATAACCCATTAAGCATTCTACATGGCATGCTGGAGCTTAGTTTAGAGTCCTTATCACCAGGGCTGTCCCAGATGAGAAAGGTGTGGACCAAGCAATGTCTTTGCACTGCCGTGCTCCACTTGACATGCCTTTTCCAGCACCCGTGTCCCTGGAGCTGCAGCCTTTATGGCAGTCTGAACCCGAACACTAACCATAACCCTAACCCTAATGTAAATGGCACCTTGGAGATGAGTTGACAGTTCCAAGCACCATGGATGGTCCAGATGAAAAAACTGTTGAAAGATTAAGAGTGGTACACTGGAATGCTCCCCTTACATTGTTTTTAGCAGTCCCAGTATCCCTGGAGATGTAGGCGTTATAGATAGCTGAACAGTGACCATTACCCTAATCTACATGGCATATGGGAGTTCAGTTTACAGTCCTTATCTCCAGGGCTGTCCCAGATGAGAAAGGTGTGGACCAAGCAATGTCTTTGCACTGCCGTGCTCCACTCCACATGACTTTTTCAGCACCAGTGTCCCTGCAGCTCTAGCCTTTATGACAGTCTCAACCCGAACCCTAAACCTAACCCTAACCCTAATCTAAATGGCACCTTGGAGCTGAGATTACTGTCCCAGGCGCCATGGCTGGTCCAGGTGAAAAAAGTGTTGAAAGATTAATAGTGGTACACGGGAATGCTCTTCTTACAAAGTTTTCAGCAGTCCCAGTGTCCCCGGAAATGTAGGCATTACAGATCTACGAACAGTAACCCTCACCCTAGTCTAAATGGCATTTGGCGGCTTAGTTTAGAGTCCTAATCAGCATGGCTGTCCCAGATGAGAAAGGTGTGGACCAAGCAATGTCTTTGCAGTGCCGTGCTCCACTCGACATGCCTTTTTCAGCCCAAGTGTCCCTGGACCTGTAGCCCTTATGACAGTCTCAATCCGAACCCTAACCCTAACCCTAACCCTAACCCTAACCCTAATTTAAATGGCACCTTGGAGCTGAGTTTCCAGTCCCAAGCACCGAGGATGGTCCAGATGAAAAAGGTGTTGAAAGGCTAATGGCGATACACTGGAATGCTCTCCTTAGATTGTTTTTAGCAGTCCCAGTATCCCTGGAGATATAGGCATTTTAGAACTCAGAACAGTAACCCGTTAAGTATAACCCATTAAGCATTCTACATGGCATGCTGGAGCTTAGTTTAGAGTCCTTATCACCAGGGCTATCCCAGATGAGAAAGGTGTGGACCAAGCAATGTCTTTGCACTGCCGTGCTCCACTCGACATGCCTTTTCCAGCACCAGTGTCCCTGGAGCTGCAGCCTTTATGGCAGTCTGAAGCCGAACACTAACCATAACCCTAACCCTAATGTAAATGGCACCTTGGAGATGAGTTGACAGTTCCAAGCACCATGGATGGTCCAGATGAAAAAACTGTTGAAAGATTAATAGTGGTACACTGGAATGCTCCCCTTACATTGTTTTTAGCAGTCCCAGTATCCCTGGAGATGTAGGCGTTATAGATAGCTGAACAGTGACCATTACCCTAATCTACATGGCATATGGGAGTTCAGTTTACAGTCCTTATCTCCAGGGCTGTCCCAGATGAGAAAGGTGTGGACCAAGCAATGTCTTTGCACTGCCGTGCTCCACTCCACATGACTTTTTCAGCACCAGTGTCCCTGCAGCTCTAGCCTTTATGACAGTCTGAACCCGAACCCTAAACCTAACCCTAACCCTAATCTAAATGGCACCTTGGAGCTGAGATTACTGTCCCAGGTGCCATGGCTGGTCCAGGTGAAAAAAGTGTTGAAAGATTAATAGTGGTACACGGGAATGCTCTTCTTACAAAGTTTTCAGCAGTCCCAGTGTCCCCGGAAATGTAGGCATTACAGATCTACGAACAGTAACCCTCACCCTAGTCTAAATGGCATTTGGCGGCTTAGTTTAGAGTCCTAATCAGCATGGCTGTCCCAGATGAGAAAGGTGTGGACCAAGCAATGTCTTTGCAGTGCCGTGCTCCACTCGACATGCCTTTTTCAGCCCAAGTGTCCCTGGACCTGTAGCCCGTTATGACAGTCTCAACCCGAACCCTAACCCTAACCCTAACCCTAACCCTAATTTAAATGGCACCTTGGAGCTGAGTTTCCAGTCCCAAGCAGCGAGGATGGTCCAGATGAAAAAGGTGTTGAAAGGCTAATGGCAATACACTGGAATGCTCTCCTTAGATTGTTTTTAGCAGTCCCAGTATCCCTGGAGATATAGGCATTTTAGATCTCAGAACAGTAACCCGTTAAGTATAACCCATTACGCATTCTACATGGCATGCTGGAGCTTAGTTTAGAGTCCTTATCACCAGGGCTATCCCAGATGAGAAAGGTGTGGACCAAGCAATGTCTTTGCACTGCCGTGCTCCACTCGACATGCCTTTTCCAGCACCAGTGTCCCTGGAGCTGCAGCCTTTATGGCAGTCTGAAGCCGAACACTAACCATAACCCTAACCCTAATGTAAATGGCACCTTGGAGATGAGTTGACAGTTCCAAGCACCATGGATGGTCCAGATGAAAAAACTGTTGAAAGATTAATAGTGGTACACTGGAATGCTCCCCTTACATTGTTTTTAGCAGTCCCAGTATCCCTGGAGATGTAGGCGTTATAGATAGCTGAACAGTGACCATTACCCTAATCTACATGGCATATGGGAGTTCAGTTTACAGTCCTTATCTCCAGGGCTGTCCCAGATGAGAAAGGTGTGGACCAAGCAATGTCTTTGCACTGCCGTGCTCCACTCCACATGACTTTTTCAGCACCAGTGTCCCTGCAGCTCTAGCCTTTATGACAGTCTCAACCCGAACCCTAAACCTAACCCTAACCCTCATTTAAATGGCACCTTGGAGCTGAGATTACTGTCCCAGGCGCCATGGCTGGTCCAGGTGAAAAAAGTGTTGAAAGATTAATAGTGGTACATGGGAATGCTCTTCTTACAAAGTTTTCAGCAGTCCCAGTGTCCCCGGAAATGTAGGCATTACAGATCTACGAACAGTAATCCTCACCCTAGTCTAAATGGCATTTGGCGGCTTAGTTTAGAGTCCTAATCAGCATGGCTGTCCCAGATGAGAAAGGTGTGGACCAAGCAATGTCTTTGCAGTGCCGTGCTCCACTCGACATGGCTTTTTCAGCCCAAGTGTCCCTGGAGCTGTAGCCCTAATGACAGTCTGAACCCGAACCCTAACCCTAACCCTAACCCTAACCCTAACCCTAATTTAAATGGCACCTTGGAGCTGAGTTTCCAGTCCCAAGCACCGTGGATGGTCCAGATGAAAAAGGTGTTGAAAGGCTAATGGCGATACACTGGAATGCTCTCCTTAGATTGTTTTTAGCAGTCCCAGGGTCCCTGCAGATGTAGGCATTTTAGATCTCAGAACAGTAACCCGTTAAGTATAACCCATTAAGCATTCTACATGGCATGCTGGAGCTTAGTTTAGAGTCCTTATCACCAGGGCTGTCCCAGATGAGAAAGGTGTGGACAAAGCAATGTCTTTGCACTGCCGTGCTCCACTCGACATGCCTTTTCCAGCACCAGTGTCCCTGGAGCTGCAGCCTTTATGGCAGTCTGAACCCGAACACTAACCATAACCATAACCCTAACCCTAAGCTAAATGGCACCTTGGAGATGAGTTGACAGTTCCAAGCACCATGGATGGTCCAGATGAAAAAACTGTTGAAAGATTAAGAGTGGTACACTGGAATGCTCCCCTTACATTGTTTTTAGCCGTCCCAGTATCCCTGGAGATGTAGGCGTTATAGATAGCTGAACAGTGGCCATTACCCTAATCTACATGGCATATGAGAGTTCAGTTTACAGTCCTTATCTCCAGGGCTGTCCCAGATGAGAAAAGTGTGGACCAAGCAATGTCTTTGCACTGCCGTGCTCCACTCCACATGACTTTTTCAGCACCAGTGTTCCTGCAGCTCTGGCCTTTATGACAGTCTCAACCCGAACCCTAAACCTAACCCTAACCCTCATTTAAATGGCACCTTGGAGCTGAGATTACTGTCCCAGGCGCCATGGCTGGTCCAGGTGAAAAAAGTGTTGAAGGATTAATAGTGGTACACGGGAATCCGCTTCTTATAAAGTTTTCAGCAGTCCCAGTGTCCCCGGAAATGTAGGCATTACAGATCTACGAACAGTAACCCTCACCCTAGTCTAAATGGCATTTGGCGTCTTAGTTTAGAGTCCTAATCAGCATGGCTGTCCCAGATGAGAAAGGTGTGGACCAAGCAATGTCTTTGCAGTGCCGTGCTCCACTCGACATGGCTTTTTCAGCCCAAGTGTCCCTGGACCTGTAGCCCTTATGACAGTCTGAACCCGAACCCTAACCCTAACCCTAACCCTAACCCTAATTTAAATGGCACCTTGGAGCTGAGTTTCCAGTCCCAAGCACCGTGGATGGTCCACATGAAAAAGGTGTTGAAAGGCTAATGGCGATACACTGGAATGCTCTCCTTAGATTGTTTTTAGCAGTCCCAGGGTCCCTGCAGATGTAGGCATTTTAGATCTCAGAACAGTAACCCGTTAAGTATAGCCCATTAAGCATTCTACATGGCATGCTGGAGCTTAGTTTAGAGTCCTTATCACCAGGGCTGTCCCAGATGAGAAAGGTGTGGACCAAGCAATGTCTTTGCACTGCCGTGCTCCACTTGACATGCCTTTTCCAGCACTCGTGTCCCTGGAGCTGCAGCCTTTATGGCAGTCTGAACCCGAACACTAACCATAACCCTAACCCTAAGCTAAATGGCACCTTGGAGATGAGTTGACAGTTCCAAGGACCATGGATGGTCCAGATGAAAAAACTGTTGAAAGATTAAGAGTGGTACACTGGAATGCTCCCCTTACATTGTTTTTAGCAGTCCCAATATCCCTGGAGATGTAGGCGTTATAGATAGCTGAACAGTGACCATTACCCTAATCTACATGGCATATGGGAGTTCAGTTTACAGTCCTTATCTCCAGGGCTGTCCCAGATGAGAAAGGTGTGGACCAAGCAATGTCTTTGCACTGCCGTGCTCCACTCCACATGACTTTTTCAGCACCAGTGTCCCTGCAGCTCTAGCCTTTATGACAGTCTCAACCCGAACCCTAAACCTAACCCTAACCCTCATCTAAATGGCACCTTGGAGCTGAGATTACTGTCCCAGGCGCCATGGATGGTCCACATGAAAAAAGTGTTGAAAGATTAATAGTGGTACACGGGAATGCTCTTCTTATAAAGTTTTCAGCAGTTCCAGTGTCCCCGGAAATGTAGGCATTACAGATCTACGAACAGTAACCCTCACCCTAGCCTAAATGGCATTTGGCGGCTTAGTTTAGAGTCCTAATCAGCATGGCTGTCCCAGATGAGAAAGGTGTGGACCAAGCAATGTTTTTGCAGTGCCGTGCTCCACTCGACATGCCTTTTTCAGCCCAGGTGTCCCTGGACCTGTAGCCCTTATGACAGTCTGAACCCGAACCCTAACCCTAACCCTAACCCTAACCCTAATTTAAATGGCACCTTGGAGCTGAGTTTCCAGTCCCAAGCACCGTGGATGGTCCAGATGAAAAAGGTGTTGAAAGGCTAATGGCGATACACTGGAATGCTCTCCTTAGATTGTTTTTAGCAGTCCCAGTATCCCTGGAGAAATCGGCATTTTAGATCTCAGAACAGTAACCCGTTAAGTATAACCCATTAAGCATTCTACATGGCATGCTGGAGCTTAGTTTAGAGTCCTTATCACCAGGGCTGTCCCAGATGAGAAAGGTGTGGACCAAGCAATGTCTTTGCACTGCCGTGCTCCACTCGACATGCCTTTTCCAGCACCAGTGTCCCTGGAGCTGCAGCCTTTATGGCAGTCTGAACCCGAACACTAACCCTAACCCTAACCCTAAGCTAAATGGCACCTTGGAGATGAGTTGACAGTTCCAAGCACCATGGATGGTCCAGATGAAAAAACTGTTGAAAGATTAATAGTGGTACACTGGAATGCTCCCCTTACATTGTTTTTAGCAGTCCCAGTATCCCTGGAGATGTAGGCGTTATCGATAGCTGAACAGTGACCATTACCCTAATCTACATGGCATATGGGAGTTCAGTTTACAGTCCTTATCTCCAGGGCTGTCCCAGATGAGAAAAGTGTGGACCAAGCAATGTCTTTGCACTGCCGTGCTCCACTCCACATGACTTTTTCAGCACCAGTGTCCCTGCAGCTCTAGCCTTTATGACAGTCTCAAGCCGAACCCTAAACCTAACCCTAACCCTAATCTAAATGGCACCTTGGAGCTGAGATTACTGTCCCAGGCGCCATGGCTGGTCCAGGTGAAAAAAGTGTTGAAAGATTAATAGTGGTACACGGGAATGCTCTTCTTACAAAGTTTTCAGCAGTCCCAGTGTCCCCGGAAATGTAGGCATTACAGATCTACGAACAGTAACCCTCACCCTAGTCTAAATGGCATTTGGCGGCTTAGTTTAGAGTCCTAATCAGCATGGCTGTCCCAGATGAGAAAGGTGTGGACCAAGCAATGTCTTTGCAGTGCCGTGCTCCACTCGACATGCCTTTTTCAGCCCAAGTGTCCCTGGAGCTGTAGCCCTTATGACAGTCTGAACCCGAACCCTAACCCTAACCCTAACCCTAACCCTAATTTAAATGGCACCTTGGAGCTGAGTTTCCAGTCCCAAGCACCGAGGATGGTCCAGATGAAAAAGGCGTTGAAAGGCTAATGGCGATACACTGGAATGCTCTCCTTAGATTGTTTTTAGCAGTCCCAGTATCCCTGGAGATATAGGCATTTTAGATCTCAGAACAGTAACCCGTTAAGTATAACCCATTAAGCATTCTACATGGCATGCTGGAGCTTAGTTTAGAGTCCTTATCACCAGGGCTATCCCAGATGAGAAAGGTGTGGACCAAGCAATGTCTTTGCACTGCCGTGCTCCACTCCACATGACTTTTTCAGCACCAGTGTCCCTGCAGCTCTAGCCTTTATGACAGTCTCAACCCGAACCCTAAACCTAACCCTAACCCTAATCTAAATGGCACCTTGGAGCTGAGATTACTGTCCCAGGCGCCATGGCTGGTCCAGCTGAAAAAAGTGTTGAAAGATTAATAGTGGTACACGGGAATGCTCTTCTTATAAAGTTTTCAGCAGTCCCAGTGTCCCCGCAAATGTAGGCATTACAGATCTACGAACAGTAACCCTCACCCTAGCCTAAATGGCATTTGGCGGCTTAGTTTAGAGTCCTAATCAGCATGGCTGTCCCAGATGAGAAAGGTGTGGACCAAGCAATGTTTTTGCAGTGCCGTGCTCCACTCGACATGCCTTTTTCAGCCCAGGTGTCCCTGGACCTGTAGCCCTTATGACAGTCTGAACCCGAACCCTAACCCTAACCCTAACCCTAACCCTAACCCTAATTTAAATGGCACCTTGGAGCTGAGTTTCCAGTCCCAAGCACCGTGGATGGTCCAGATGAAAAAGGTGTTGAAAGGCTAATGGCGATACACTGGAATGCTCTCCTTAGATTGTTTTTAGCAGTCCCAGTATCCCTGGAGATATAGGCATTTTAGAACTCAGAACAGTAACCCGTTAAGTATAACCCATTAAGCATTCTACATGGCATGCTGGAGCTTAGTTTAGAGTCCTTATCACCAGGGATATCCCAGATGAGAAAGGTGTGGACCAAGCAATGTCTTTGCACTGCCGTGCTCCACTTGACATGCCTTTTCCAGCACCAGTGTCCCTGGAGCTGCAGCCTTTATGGCAGTCTGAACCCGAACACTAACCATAACCCTAACCCTAATGTAAATGGCACCTTGGAGATGAGTTGACAGTTCCAAGCACCATGGATGGTCCAGATGAAAAAAATGTTGAAAGATTAATAGTGGTACACTGGAATGCTCCCCTTACATTGTTTTTAGCAGTCCCAGTATCCCTGGAGATGTAGGCGTTATAGATAGCTGAACAGTGACCATTACCCTAATCTACATGGCATATGGGAGTTCAGTTTACAGTCCTTATCTCCAGGGCTGTCCCAGATGAGAAAGGTGTGGACCAAGCAATGTCTTTGCACTGCCGTGCTCCACTCCACATGACTTTTTCAGCACCAGTGTCCCTGCAGCTCTAGCCTTTATGACAGTCTCAACCCGAACCCTAAACCTAACCCTAACCCTAATCTAAATGGCACCTTGGAGCTGAGATTACTGTCCCAGGTGCCATGGCTGCTCCAGGTGAAAAAAGTGTTGAAAGATTAACAGTCGTACACGGGAATGCTCTTCTTACAAAGTTTTCAGCAGTCCCAGTGTCCCCGGAAATGTAGGCATTACAGATCTACGAACAGTAACCCTCACCCTAGCCTAAATGGCATTTGGCGGCTTAGTTTAGAGTCCTAATCAGCATGGCTGTCCCAGATGAGAAAGGTGTGGACCAAGCAATGTCTTTGCAGTGCCGTGCTCCACTCGACATGCCTTTTTCAGCCCAAGTGTCCCTGGACCTGTAGCCCTTATGACAGTCTGAACCCGAACCCTAACCCTAACCCTAACCCTAACCCTAATTTAAATGGCACCTTGGAGCTGAGTTTCCAGTCCCAAGCACCGTGGATGGTCCAGATGAAAAAGGTGTTGAAAGGCTAATGGCGATACACTGGAATGCTCTCCTTAGATTGTTTTTAGCAGTCCCAGAGTCCCTGCAGATGTAGGCATTTTAGATCTCAGAACAGTAACCCGTTAAGTATAGCCCATTAAGCATTCTACATGGCATGCTGGAGCTTAGTTTAGAGTCCTTATCACCAGGGCTGTCCCAGATGAGAAAGTTGTGGACCAAGCAATGTCTTTGCACTGCCGTGCTCCACTCGACATGCCTTTTCCAGCACCAGTGTCCCTGGAGCTGCAGCCTTTATGGCAGTCTGAAGCCGAACACTAACCATAACCCTAACCCTAAGCTAAATGGCAACTTGGAGATGAGTTGACAGTTCCAAGCACCATGGATGGTCCAGATGAAAAAACTGTTGAAAGATTAATAGTGGTACATAGGAATGCTCCCCTTACATTGTTTTTAGCACTCCCAGTATCCCTGGAGATGTAGGCGTTATAGATATCTGAACAGTGACCATTACCCTAATCTACATGGCATATGGGAGTTCAGTTTACAGTCCTTATCTCCAGGGCTGTCCAAGATGAGAAAGGTGTGGACCAAGCAATGTCTTTGCACTGCCGTGCTCCACTCCACATGACTTTTTCAGCACCAGTGTCCCTGCAGCTCTACCCTTTATGACAGTCTTAACCCGAACCCTAAACCTAACCCTAACCCTAATCTAAATGGCACCTTGGAGCTGAGATTACTGTCCCAGGCGCCATGGCTGGTCCAGGTGAAAAAAGTGTTGAAAGATTAATAGGGGTACACGGAAATGCTCTTCTTATAAAGTTTTCAGCAGTCCCAGTGTCCCCGGAAATGTAGGCATTACAGATCTACGAACAGTAACCCTCACCCTAGTCTAAATGGCATTTGGCGGCTTAGTTTAGAGTCCTAATCAGCATGGCTGTCCCAGATGAGAAAGGTGTGGACCAAGCAAGGTCTTTGCAGTGCCGTGCTCCACTCGACATGCCTTTTTCAGCCCAAGTGTCCCTGGAGCTGTAGCCCTTATGACAGTCTGAACCCGAACCCTAACCCTAACCCTAACCCTAACCCTAATTTAAATGGCACCTTGGAGCTGAGTTTCCAGTCCCAAGCACCGAGGATGGTCCAGATGAAAAAGGTGTTGAAAGGCTAATGGCGATACACTGGAATGCTCTCCTTAGATTGTTTTTAGCAGTCCCAGTATCCCTGGAGATATAGGCATTTTAGATCTCAGAACAGTAACCCGTTAAGTATAACCCATTAAGCATTCTACATGGCATGCTGGAGCTTAGTTTAGAGTCCTTATCACCAGGGCTATCCCAGATGAGAAAGGTGTGGACCAAGCAATGTCTTTGCACTGCCGTGCTCCACTCCACATGACTTTTTCAGCACCAGTGTCCCTGCAGCTCTAGCCTTTATGACAGTCTCAACCCGAACCCTAAACCTAACCCTAACCCTAATCTAAATGGCACCTTGGAGCTGAGATTACTGTCCCAGGCGCCATGGCTGGTCCAGCTGAAAAAAGTGTTGAAAGATTAATAGTGGTACACGGGAATGCTCTTCTTATAAAGTTTTCAGCAGTCCCAGTGTCCCCGCAAATGTAGGCATTACAGATCTACGAACAGTAACCCTCACCCTAGCCTAAATGGCATTTGGCGGCTTAGTTTAGAGTCCTAATCAGCATGGCTGTCCCAGATGAGAAAGGTGTGGACCAAGCAATGTTTTTGCAGTGCCGTGCTCCACTCGACATGCCTTTTTCAGCCCAGGTGTCCCTGGACCTGTAGCCCTTATGACAGTCTGAACCCGAACCCTAACCCTAACCCTAACCCTAACCCTAACCCTAATTTAAATGGCACCTTGGAGCTGAGTTTCCAGTCCCAAGCACCGTGGATGGTCCAGATGAAAAAGGTGTTGAAAGGCTAATGGCGATACACTGGAATGCTCTCCTTAGATTGTTTTTAGCAGTCCCAATATCCCTGGAGATATAGGCATTTTAGAACTCAGAACAGTAACCCGTTAAGTATAACCCATTAAGCATTCTACATGGCATGCTGGAGCTTAGTTTAGAGTCCTTATCACCAGGGATATCCCAGATGAGAAAGGTGTGGACCAAGCAATGTCTTTGCACTGCCGTGCTCCACTTGACATGCCTTTTCCAGCACCAGTGTCCCTGGAGCTGCAGCCTTTATGGCAGTCTGAACCCGAACACTAACCATAACCCTAACCCTAATGTAAATGGCACCTTGGAGATGAGTTGACAGTTCCAAGCACCATGGATGGTCCAGATGAAAAAAATGTTGAAAGATTAATAGTGGTACACTGGAATGCTCCCCTTACATTGTTTTTAGCAGTCCCAGTATCCCTGGAGATGTAGGCGTTATAGATATCTGAACAGTGACCATTACCCTAATCTACATGGCATATGGGAGTTCAGTTTACAGTCCTTATCTCCAGGGCTGTCCCAGATGAGAAAGGTGTGGACCAAGCAATGTCTTTGCACTGCCGTGCTCCACTCCACATGACTTTTTCAGCACCAGTGTCCCTGCAGCTCTAGCCTTTATGACAGTCTCAACCCGAACCCTAAACCTAACCCTAACCCTAATCTAAATGGCACCTTGGAGCTGAGATTACTGTCCCAGGTGCCATGGCTGCTCCAGGTGAAAAAAGTGTTGAAAGATTAACAGTCGTACACGGGAATGCTCTTCTTATAAAGTTTTTAGCAGTCCCAGTGTCCCCGGAAATGTAGGCATTACAGATCTACGAACAGTAACCCTCACCCTAGCCTAAATGGCATTTGGCGGCTTAGTTTAGAGTCCTAATCAGCATGGCTGTCCCAGATGAGAAAGGTGTGGACCAAGCAATGTCTTTGCAGTGCCGTGCTCCACTCGACATGCCTTTTTCAGCCCAAGTGTCCCTGGACCTGTAGCCCTTATGACAGTCTGAACCCGAACCCTAACCCTAACCCTAACCCTAACCCTAATTTAAATGGCACCTTGGAGCTGAGTTTCCAGTCCCAAGCACCGTGGATGGTCCAGATGAAAAAGGTGTTGAAAGGCTAATGGCGATACACTGGAATGCTCTCCTTAGATTGTTTTTAGCAGTCCCAGAGTCCCTGCAGATGTAGGCATTTTAGATCTCAGAACAGTAACCCGTTAAGTATAGCCCATTAAGCATTCTACATGGCATGCTGGAGCTTAGTTTAGAGTCCTTATCACCAGGGCTGTCCCAGATGAGAAAGTTGTGGACCAAGCAATGTCTTTGCACTGCCGTGCTCCACTCGACATGCCTTTTCCAGCACCAGTGTCCCTGGAGCTGCAGCCTTTATGGCAGTCTGAAGCCGAACACTAACCATAACCCTAACCCTAAGCTAAATGGCAACTTGGAGATGAGTTGACAGTTCCAAGCACCATGGATGGTCCAGATGAAAAAACTGTTGAAAGATTAATAGTGGTACATAGGAATGCTCCCCTTACATTGTTTTTAGCACTCCCAGTATCCCTGGAGATGTAGGCGTTATAGATATCTGAACAGTGACCATTACCCTAATCTACATGGCATATGGGAGTTCAGTTTACAGTCCTTATCTCCAGGGCTGTCCAAGATGAGAAAGGTGTGGACCAAGCAATGTCTTTGCACTGCCGTGCTCCACTCCACATGACTTTTTCAGCACCAGTGTCCCTGCAGCTCTACCCTTTATGACAGTCTTAACCCGAACCCTAAACCTAACCCTAACCCTAATCTAAATGGCACCTTGGAGCTGAGATTACTGTCCCAGGCGCCATGGCTGGTCCAGGTGAAAAAAGTGTTGAAAGATTAATAGGGGTACACGGAAATGCTCTTCTTATAAAGTTTTCAGCAGTCCCAGTGTCCCCGGAAATGTAGGCATTACAGATCTACGAACAGTAACCCTCACCCTAGTCTAAATGGCATTTGGCGGCTTAGTTTAGAGTCCTAATCAGCATGGCTGTCCCAGATGAGAAAGGTGTGGACCAAGCAAGGTCTTTGCAGTGCCGTGCTCCACTCGACATGCCTTTTTCAGCCCAAGTGTCCCTGGACCTGTAGCCCTTAGGACAGTCTGAACCCGAACCCTAACCCTAACCCTAACCCTAATTTAAATGGCACCTTGGAGCTGAGTTTCCAGTCCCAAGCACCGTGGATGGTCCAGATGAAAAAGGTGTTGAAAGGCTAATGGCGATACACTGGAATGCTCTCCTTAGATTGTTTTTAGCAGTCCCAGAGTCCCTGCAGATGTAGGCATTTTAGATCTCAGAACAGTAACCCGTTAAGTATAACCCATTAAGCATTCTACATGGCATGCTGGAGCTTAGTTTAGAGTCCTTATCACCAGGGCTGTCCCGGATGAGAAAGGTGTGGACCAAGCAATGTCTTTGCACTGCCGTGCTCCACTTGACATGCCTTTTCCAGCACCAGTGTCCCTGGAGCTGCAGCCTTTATGGCACTCTGAACCCGAACACTAACCATAACCCTAAGCCTAAGCTAAATGGCACCCTGGAGATGAGTTGACAATTCCAAGCACCATGGATGGTCCAGATGAAAAAACTGTTGAAAGATTAAGAGTTGTTCATAGGAATGCTCCCCTTACATTGTTTTTAGCAGTCCCAGTATCCCTGGAGATGTAGGCGTTATAGATATCTGAACAGTGACCATTACCCTAATCTACATGGCATATGGGAGTTCAGTTTACAGTCCTTATCTCCAGGGCTGTCCCAGATGAGAAAGGTGTGGACCAAGCAATGTCTTTGCACTGCCGTGCTCCACTCAACATGCCTTTTCCAGCGCCAGTGTCCCTGGAGCTGCAGCCTTTATGGCAGTCTGAACCCGAACACTAACCATAACCCTAACCCTAAGCTAAATGGCACCTTGGAGATGAGTTGACAGTTCCAAGCACCATGGATGGTCCAGATGAAAAAACTGTTGAAAGATTAAGAGTGGTGCATAGGAATGCTCCCCTTACATTGTTTTTAACGCCTACATCTCCAGGGATACTGGGACTGCTATAGATATCTGAACAGTGACCATTACCCTAATCTACATGGCATATGGGAGTTCAGTTTACAGTCCTTATCTCCAGGGCTGTCCCAGATGAGAAATGTGTGGACCAAGCAATGTCTTTGCACTGCCGTGCTCCACTCCACATGACTTTTTCAGCACCAGTGTCCCTGCAGCTCTAGCCTTTATGACAGTCTCAACCCGAACCCTAAACCTAACCCTAACCCTAATCTAAATGGCACCTTGGAGCTGAGATTACTGTCCCAGGTTCCATGGCTGCTCCAGGTGAAAAAAGTGTTGAAAGATTAACAGTCGTACACGGGAATGCTCTTCTTATAAAGTTTTTAGCAGTCCCAGTGTCCCCGGAAATGTAGGCATTACAGATCTACGAACAGTAATCCTCACCCTAGTCTAAATGGCATTTGGGGGCTTAGTTTACAGTCCTTATCTCCCGGGCTGTCCCAGATGAGAAAGGTGTGGACCAAGCAATGTCTTTGCAGTGCCGTGCTCCACTCGACATGCCTTTTTCAGCCTAAGTGTCCCTGGACCTGTAGCCCTTATGACAGTCTGAACCCGAACCCTAACCCTAACCCTAACCCTAACCCTAATTTAAATGGCACCTTGGAGCTGAGTTTCCAGTCCCAAGCACCGTGGATGGTCCAGATGAAAAAGGTGTTGAAAGGCTAATGGCGATACACTGGAATGCTCTCCTTAGATTGTTTTTAGCAGTCCCAGTATCCCTGGAGAAATCGGCATTTTAGATCTCAGAACAGTAACCCGTTAAGTATAGCCCATTAAGCATTCTACATGGCATGCTGGAGCTTAGTTTAGAGTCCTTATCACCAGGGCTGTCCCAGATGAGAAAGGTGTGGACCAAGCAATGTCTTTGCAGTGCCGTGCTCCACTCGACATGCCTTTTCCAGCACCAGTGTCCCTGGAGCTGCAGCCTTTATGGCAGTCTGAACCCGAACACTAACCATAACCCTAACCCTAATGTAAATGGCACCTTGGAGATGAGTTGACAGTTCCAAGCACCATGGAAGGTCCAGATGAAAAAACTGTTGAAAGATTAAGAGTGGTACACAGGTATGCTCCCCTTACATTGTTTTTAGCAGTCCCAGTATCCCTGGAGATGTAGGCGTTATAGATATCTGAACAGTGACCATTACCCTAATCTACATGGCATATGGCAGTTCAGTTTACAGTCCTTATCTCCAGGGCTGTCCCAGATGAGAAAGGTGTGGACCAAGCAATGTCTTTGCACTGCCGTGCTCCACTCCACATGACTTTTTCAGCACCAGTGTCCCTGCAGCTCTGCCCTTTATGACAGTCTTAACCCGAACCCTAAACCTAACCCTAACCCTAATCTAAATGGCACCTTGGAGCTGAGATTACTGTCCCAGGCGCCATGGCTGGTCCAGGTGAAAAAAGTGTTGAAAGATTAATAGGGGTACACGGAAATGCTCTTCTTATAAAGTTTTCAGCAGTCCCAGTGTCCCCGGAAATGTAGGCATTACAGATCTACGAACAGTAACCCTCACCCTAGTCTAAATGGCATTTGGCGGCTTAGTTTAGAGTCCTAATCAGCATGGCTGTCCCAGATGAGAAAGGTGTGGACCAAGCAATGTCTTTGCAGTGCCGTGCTCCACTCGACATGCCTTTTTCAGCCCAAGTGTCCCTGGACCTCTAGCCCTTATGACAGTCTGAACCCGAACCCTAACCCTAACCCTAACCCTAACCCTAATCTAAATGGCACCTTGGAGCTGAGTTTCCAGTCCCAAGCACCGTGGATGGTCCAGATGAAAAAGGTGTTGAAAGGCTAATGGCGATACACTGGAATGCTCTCCTTAGATTGTTTTTAGCAGTCCCAGAGTCCCTGCAGATGTAGGCATTTTAGATCTCAGAACAGTAACCGGCTAAGTATAGCCCATTAAGCATTCTACATAGCATGCTGGAGCTTAGTTTAGAGTCCTTATCACCAGGGCTGTCCCAGATGAGAAAGGTGTGGACCAAGCAATGTCTTTGCACTGCCGTGCTCCACTCGACATGCCTTTTCCAGCACCAGTGTCCCTGGAGCTGCAGCCTTTATGGCAGTCTGAACCCGAACACTAACCATAACCCTAACCCTAATGTAAATGGCACCTTGGAGATGAGTTGACAGTTCCAAGCACCATGGATGGTCCAGATGAAAAAACTGTTGAAAGATTAAGAGTGGTAACTGGAATGCTCCCCTTACATTGTTTTTAGCAGTCCCAGTATCCCTGGAGATGTAGGCGTTATAGATATCTGAACAGTGACCATTACCCTAATCTACATGGCATATGGGAGTTCAGTTTACAGTCCTTATCTCCAGGGCTGTCCCAGATGAGAAAGGTGTGGACCAAGCAATGTCTTTGCACTGCCGTGCTCCACTCGACATGCCTTTTTCAGCCCAAGTGTCCCTGGACCTGTAGCCCTTATGGCAGTCTGAACCCGAACCCTAACCCTAACCCTAACCCTAACCCTAACCCTAATCTAAATGGCACCTTGGACCTGAGTTTCCAGTCCCAAGCACCGTGGATGGTCCACATGAAAAAGGTGTTGAAAGGCTAATGGCGGTACACTGGAATGCTCTCCTTAGATTGTTTTTAGCAGTCCCAGAGTCCCTGCAGATGTAGGCATTTTAGATCTCAGAACAGTAACCTGTTAAGTATAACCCATTAAGCATTCTACATGGCATTCTGGAGCTTAGTTTAGAGTCCTTATCACCAGGGCTGTCCCAGATGAGAAAGGTGTGGACCAAGCAATGTCTTTGCACTGCCGTGCTCCACTCGACATGCCTTTTCCAGCACCAGTGTCCCTGGAGCTGCAGCCTTTATGGCAGTCTGAACCCGAACACTAACCATAACCCTAACCCTAAGCTAAATGGCACCTTGGAGATGAGTTGACAGTTCCAAGCACCATGGATGGTAAAGATGAAAAAACTGTTGAAAGATTAATAGTGGTACACTGGAATGCTCCCCTTACATTGTTTTTAGCAGTCCCAGTGTCCCTGGAGATGTAGGCGTTATAGATAGCTGAACAGTGACCATTACCCTAATCTACATGGCATATGGGAGTTCAGTTTACAGTCCTTATCTCCAGGGCTGTCCCAGATGAGAAAGGTGTGGACCAAGCAATGTCTTTGCACTGCCGTGCTCCACTCCACATGACTTTTTCAGCACCAGTGTCCCTGCAGCTCTAGCCTTTATGACAGTCTCAACCCGAACCCTAAACCTAACCCTAACCCTAATCTAAATGGCACCTTGGAGCTGAGATTACTGTCCCAGGCGCCATGGCTGGTCCAGGCGAAAAAAGTGTTGAAAGATTAATAGTGGTACACGGGAATGCTCTTCTTACAAAGTTTTCTGCAGTCCCAGTGTCCCCGGAAATGTAGGCATTACAGATCTACGAACAGTAACCCTCACCCTAGTCTAAATGGCATTTGGCGGCTTAGTTTAGAGTCCTAATCAGCATGGCTGTCCCAGATGAGAAAGGTGTGGACCAAGCAATGTCTTTGCAGTGCCGTGCTCCACTCGACATGCCTTTTTCAGCCCAAGTGTCCCTGGACCTGTAGCCCTTAGGACAGTCTGAACCCGAACCCTAACCCTAACCCTAACCCTAACCCTAATTTAAATGGCACCTTGGAGCTGAGTTTCCAGTCCCAAGCACCGTGGATGGTCCAGATGAAAAAGGTGTTGAAAGGCTAATGGCGATACACTGGAATGCTCTCCTTAGATTGTTTTTAGCAGTCCCAGTGTCCCTGCAGATGTAGGCATTTTAGATCTCAGAACAGTAACCCGTTAAGTATAACCCATTAAGCATTCTACATGGCATGCTGGAGCTTAGTTTAGAGTCCTTATCACCAGGGCTGTCCCAGATGAGAAAGGTGTGGACAAAGCAATGTCTTTGCACTGCCGTGCTCCACTCGACATGCCTTTTCCAGCGCCAGTGTCCCTGGAGCTGCAGCCTTTATGGCAGTCTGAACCCGAACACTAACCATAACCATAACCCTAACCCTAAGCTAAATGGCACCTTGGAGATGAGTTGACAGTTCCAAACACCATGGATGGTCCAGATGAAAAAACTGTTGAAAGATTAAAAGTGGTACACTGGAATGCTCCCCTTACATTGTTTTTAGCAGTCCCAGTATCCCTGGAGATGTAGGCGTTATAGATAGCTGAACAGTGACCATTACCCTAATCTACATGGCATATGAGAGTTCAGTTTACAGTCCTTATCTCCAGGGCTGTCCCAGATGAGAAAAGTGTGGACCAAGCAATGTCTTTGCACTGCCGTGCTCCACTCCACATGACTTTTTCAGCACCAGTGTCCCTGCAGCTCTGGCCTTTATGACAGTCTCAACCCGAACCCTAAACCTAACCCTAACCCTCATCTAAATGGCACCTTGGAGCTGAGATTACTGTCCCAGGCGCCATGGCTGGTCCAGGTGAAAAAAGTGTTGAAGGATTAATAGTGGTACACGGGAATCCGCTTCTTATAAAGTTTTCAGCAGTCCCAGTGTCCCCGGAAATGTAGGCATTACAGATCTACGAACAGTAACCCTCACCCTAGTCTAAATGGCATTTGGCGGCTTAGTTTAGAGTCCTAATCAGCATGGCTGTCCCAGATGAGAAAGGTGTGGACCAAGCAATGTCTTTGCAGTGCCGTGCTCCACTCGACATGCCTTTTTCAGCCCAAGTGTCCCTGGACCTGTAGCCCTTATGACAGTCTGAACCCGAACCCTAACCCTAACCCTAACCCTAACCCTAATTTAAATGGCACCTTGGAGCTGAGTTTCCAGTCCCAAGCACCGTGGATGGTCCAGATGAAAAAGGTGTTGAAAGGCTAATGGCGATACACTGGAATGCTCTCCTTAGATTGTTTTTAGCAGTCCCAGGGTCCCTGCAGATGTAGGCATTTTAGATCTCAGAACAGTAACCCGTTAAGTATAACCCATTAGGCATTCTACATGGCATGCTGGAGCTTAGTTTAGAGTCCTTATCACCAGGGCTGTCCCAGATGAGAAAGGTGTGGACCAAGCAATGTCTTTGCACTGCCGTGCTCCACTCGACATGCCTTTTCCAGCACCAGTGTCCCTGGAGCTGCAGCCTTTTTGGCAGTCTGAACCCGAACACTAACCATAACCATAATCCTAACCCTAAGCTAAATGGCACCTTGGAGATGAGTTGACAGTTCCAAGCACCATGGATGGTCCAGATGAAAAAACTGTTGAAAGATTAAGAGTGGTACACTGGAATGCTCCCCTTACATTGTTTTTAGCACTCCCAGTATCCCTGGAGATGTAGGCGTTATAGATAGCTGAACAGTGACCATTACCCTAATCTACATGGCATATGGGAGTTCAGTTTACAGTCCTTATCTCCAGAGCTGTCCCAGATGAGAAAGGTGTGGACCAAGCAATGTCTTTGCACTGCCGTGCTCCACTCCACATGACTTTTTCAGCACCAGTGTCCCTGCAGCTCTAGCCTTTATGACAGTCTGAACCCGAACCCTAAACCTAACCCTAACCCTAATCTAAATGGCACCTTGGAGCTGAGATTACTGTCCCAGGCGCCATGGCTGGTCCAGGTGAAAAAAGTGTTGAAGGATTAATAGTGGTACACGGGAATGCTCTTCTTACAAAGTTTTCTGCAGTCCCAGTGTCCCCGGAAATGTAGGCATTACAGATCTACGAACAGTAACCCTCACCCTAGTCTAAATGGCATTTGGCGGCTTAGTTTAGAGTCCTAATCAGCATGGCTGTCCCAGATGAGAAAGGTGTGGACCAAGCAATGTCTTTGCAGTGCCGTGCTCCACTCGACATGCCTTTTTCAGCCCAAGTGTCCCTGGACCTGTAGCCCTTATGACAGTCTGAACCCGAACCCTAACCCTAACCCTAACCCTAACCCTAATTTAAATGGCACCTTGGAGCTGAGTTTCCAGTCCCAAGCACCGTGGATGGTCCAGATGAAAAAGGTGTTGAAAGGCTAATGGCGATACACTGGAATGCTCTCCTTAGATTGTTTTTAGCAGTCCCAGGGTCCCTGCAGATGTAGGCATTTTAGATCTCAGAACAGTAACCCGTTAAGTATAACCCATTAAGCATTCTACATGGCATGCTGGAGCTTAGTTTAGAGTCCTTATCACCAGGGCTGTCCCAGATGAGAAAGGTGTGGACAAAGCAATGTCTTTGCACTGCCGTGCTCCACTCGACATGCCTTTTCCAGCGCCAGTGTCCCTGGAGCTGCAGCCTTTATGGCAGTCTGAACCCGAACACTAACCATAACCATAACCCTAACCCTAAGCTAAATGGCACCTTGGAGATGAGTTGACAGTTCCAAACACCATGGATGGTCCAGATGAAAAAACTGTTGAAAGATTAAGAGTGGTACACTGGAATGCTCCCCTTACATTGTTTTTAGCAGTCCCAGTATCCCTGGAGATGTAGGCGTTATAGATAGCTGAACAGTGACCATTACCCTAATCTACATGGCATATGAGAGTTCAGTTTACAGTCCTTATCTCCAGGGCTGTCCCAGATGAGAAAGGTGTGGACCAAGCAATGTCTTTGCACTGCCGTGCTCCACTCCACATGACTTTTTCAGCACCAGTGTCCCTGCAGCTCTGGCCTTTATGACAGTCTCAACCCGAACCCTAAACCTAACCCTAACCCTAATCTAAATGGCACCTTGGAGCTGAGATTACTGTCCCAGGCGCCATGGCTGGTCCAGGTGAAAAAAGTGTTGAAGGATTAATAGTGGTACACGGGAATGCTCTTCTTATAAAGTTTTCAGCAGTCCCAGTGTCCCCGGAAATGTAGGCATTACAGATCTACGAACAGTAACCCTCACCCTAGTCTAAATGGCATTTGGCGGCTTAGTTTAGAGTCCTAATCAGCATGGCTGTCCCAGATGAGAAAGGTGTGGACCAAGCAATGTCTTTGCAGTGCCGTGCTCCACTCGACATGCCTTTTTCAGCCCAAGTGTCCCTGGACCTGTAGCCCTTATGACAGTCTGAACCCGAACCCTAACCCTAACCCTAACCCTAACCCTAATTTAAATGGCACCTTGGAGCTGAGTTTCCAGTCCCAAGCACCGTGGATGGTCCAGATGAAAAAGGTGTTGAAAGGCTAATGGCGATACACTGGAATGCTCTCCTTAGATTGTTTTTAGCAGTCCCAGGGTCCCTGCAGATGTAGGCATTTTAGATCTCAGAACAGTAACCCGTTAAGTATAACCCATTAGGCATTCTTCATGGCATGCTGGAGCTTAGTTTAGAGTCCTTATCACCAGGGCTGTCCCAGATGAGAAAGGTGTGGACCAAGCAATGTCTTTGCACTGCCGTGCTCCACTCGACATGCCTTTTCCAGCACCAGTGTCCCTGGAGCTGCAGCCTTTTTGGCAGTCTGAACCCGAACACTAACCATAAACATAACCCTAACCCTAATGTAAATGGCACCTTGGAGCTGAGTTGACAGTTCCAAGCACCATGGATGGTCCAGATGAAAAAACTGTTGAAAGATTAAGAGTGGTACACTGGAATGCTCCCCTTACATTGTTTTTAGCAGTCCCAGTATCCCTGGAGATGTAGGCGTTATAGATAGCTGAACAGTGACCATTACCCTAATCTACATGGCATATGGGAGTTCAGTTTACAGTCCTTATCTCCAGGGCTGTCCCAGATGAGAAAGGTGTGGACCAAGCAATGTCTTTGCACTGCCGTGCTCCACTCCACATGACTTTTTCAGCACCAGTGTCCCTGCAGCTCTGGCCTTTATGACAGTCTCAACCCGAACCCTAAACCTAACCCTAACCCTAATCTAAATGGCACCTTGGAGCTGAGATTACTGTCCCAGGCGCCATGGCTGGTCCAGGTGAAAAAAGTGTTGAAAGATTAATAGGGGTACACGGAAATGCTCTTCTTATAAAGTTTTCAGCAGTCCCAGTGTCCCCGGAAATGTAGGCATTACAGATCTACGAACAGTAACCCTCACCCTAGTCTAAATGGCATTTGGCGGCTTAGTTTAGAGTCCTAATCAGCATGGCTGTCCCAGATGAGAAAGGTGTGGACCAAGCAATGTCTTTGCAGTGCCGTGCTCCACTCGACATGCCTTTTTCAGCCCAAGTGTCCCTGGACCTGTAGCCCTTAGGACAGTCTGAACCCGAACCCTAACCCTAACCCTAACCCTAACCCTAATTTAAATGGCACCTTGGAGCTGAGTTTCCAGTCCCAAGCACCGTGGATGGTCCAGATGAAAAAGGTGTTGAAAGGCTAATGGCGATACACTGGAATGCTCTCCTTAGATTGTTTTTAGCAGTCCCAGGGTCCCTGCAGATGTAGGCATTTTAGATCTCAGAACAGTAACCCGTTAAGTATAACCCATTAGGCATTCTACATGGCATGCTGGAGCTTAGTTTAGAGTCCTTATCACCAGGGCTGTCCCAGATGAGAAAGGTGTGGACCAAGCAATGTCTTTGCACTGCCGTGCTCCACTCAACATGCCTTTTCCAGCACCAGTGTCCCTGGAGCTGCAGCCTTTTTGGCAGTCTGAACCCGAACACTAACCATAAACATAACCCTAACCCTAATGTAAATGGCACCTTGGAGATGAGTTGACAGTTCCAAGCACCATGGATGGTCCAGATGAAAAAACTGTTGAAAGATTAAGAGTGGTACACTGGAATGCTCCCCTTACATTGTTTTTAGCAGTCCCAGTACCCCTGGAGATGTAGGCGTTATAGATAGCTGAACAGTGACCATTACCCTAATCTACATGGCATATGGGAGTTCAGTTTACAGTCCTTATCTCCAGAGCTGTCCCAGATGAGAAAGGTGTGGACCAAGCAATGTCTTTGCACTGCCGTGCTCCACTCCACATGACTTTTTCAGCACCAGTGTCCCTGCAGCTCTGGCCTTTATGACAGTCTCAACCCGAACCCTAAACCTAACCCTAACCCTCATCTAAATGGCACCTTGGAGCTGAGATTACTGTCCCAGGCGCCATGGCTGGTCCAGGTGAAAAAAGTGTTGAAGGATTAATAGTGGTACACGGGAATGCTCTTCTTACAAAGTTTTCTGCAGTCCCAGTGTCCCCGGAAATGTAGGCATTACAGATCTACGAACAGTAACCCTCACCCTAGTCTAAATGGCATTTGGCGGCTTAGTTTAGAGTCCTAATCAGCATGGCTGTCCCAGATGAGAAAGGTGTGGACCAAGCAATGTCTTTGCAGTGCCGTGCTCCACTCGACATGCCTTTTTCAGCCCAAGTGTCCCTGGAGCTGTAGCCCTTAGGACAGTCTGAACCCGAACCCTAACCCTAACCCTAACCCTAACCCTAATTTAAATGGCACCTTGGAGCTGAGTTTCCAGTCCCAAGCACCGTGGATGGTCCAGATGAAAAAGGTGTTGAAAGGCTAATGGCGATACACTGGAATGCTCTCCTTAGATTGTTTTTAGCAGTCCCAGGGTCCCTGCAGATGTAGGCATTTTAGATCTCAGAACAGTAACCCGTTAAGTATAACCCATTAAGCATTCTACATGGCATGCTGGAGCTTAGTTTAGAGTCCTTATCACCAGGGCTGTCCCAGATGAGAAAGGTGTGGACAAAGCAATGTCTTTGCACTGCCGTGCTCCACTCGACATGCCTTTTCCAGCGCCAGTGTCCCTGGAGCTGCAGCCTTTATGGCAGTCTGAACCCGAACACTAACCATAACCCTAACCCTAAGCTAAATGGCACCTTGGAGATGAGTTGACAGTTCCAAACACCATGGATGGTCCAGATGAAAAAACTGTTGAAAGATTAAGAGTGGTACACTGGAATGCTCCCCTTACATTGTTTTTAGCAGTCCCAGTATCCCTGGAGATGTAGGCGTTATAGATAGCTGAACAGTGACCATTACCCTAATCTACATGGCATATGAGAGTTCAGTTTACAGTCCTTATCTCCAGGGCTGTCCCAGATGAGAAAAGTGTGGACCAAGCAATGTCTTTGCACTGCCGTGCTCCACTCCACATGACTTTTTCAGCACCAGTGTCCCTGCAGCTCTGGCCTTTATGACAGTCTCAACCCGAACCCTAAACCTAACCCTAACCCTCATCTAAATGGCACCTTGGAGCTGAGATTACTGTCCCAGGCGCCATGGCTGGTCCAGGTGAAAAAAGTGTTGAAGGATTAATAGTGGTACACGGGAATCCGCTTCTTATAAAGTTTTCAGCAGTCCCAGTGTCCCCGGAAATGTAGGCATTACAGATCTACGAACAGTAACCCTCACCCTAGTCTAAATGGCATTTGGCGGCTTAGTTTAGAGTCCTAATCAGCATGGCTGTCCCAGATGAGAAAGGTGTGGACCAAGCAATGTCTTTGCAGTGCCGTGCTCCACTCGACATGCCTTTTTCAGCCCAAGTGTCCCTGGACCTGTAGCCCTTATGACAGTCTGAACCCGAACCCTAACCCTAACCCTAACCCTAACCCTAATTTAAATGGCACCTTGGAGCTGAGTTTCCAGTCCCAAGCACCGTGGATGGTCCAGATGAAAAAGGTGTTGAAAGGCTAATGGCGATACACTGGAATGCTCTCCTTAGATTGTTTTTAGCAGTCCCAGGGTCCCTGCAGATGTAGGCATTTTAGATCTCAGAACAGTAACCCGTTAAGTATAACCCATTAGGCATTCTACATGGCATGCTGGAGCTTAGTTTAGAGTCCTTATCACCAGGGCTGTCCCAGATGAGAAAGGTGTGGACCAAGCAATGTCTTTGCACTGCCGTGCTCCACTCGACATGCCTTTTCCAGCACCAGTGTCCCTGGAGCTGCAGCCTTTATGGCAGTCTGAACCCGAACACTAACCATAAACATAACCCTAACCCTAAGCTAAATGGCACCTTGGAGATGAGTTGACAGTTCCAAGCACCATGGATGGTCCAGATGAAAAAACTGTTGAAAGATTAAGAGTGGTACACTGGAATGCTCCCCTTACATTGTTTTTAGCAGTCCCAGTATCCCTGGAGATGTAGGCGTTATAGATAGCTGAACAGTGACCATTACCCTAATCTACATGGCATATGGGAGTTCAGTTTACAGTCCTTATCTCCAGGGCTGTCCCAGATGAGAAAGGTGTGGACCAAGCAATGTCTTTGCACTGCCGTGCTCCACTCCACATGACTTTTTCAGCACCAGTGTCCCTGCAGCTCTGGCCTTTATGACAGTCTCAACCCGAACCCTAAACCTAACCCTAACCCTAATCTAAATGGCACCTTGGAGCTGAGATTACTGTCCCAGGCGCCATGGCTGGTCCAGGTGAAAAAAGTGTTGAAAGATTAATAGTGGTACACGGGAATGCTCTTCTTACAAAGTTTTCTGCAGTCCCAGTGTCCCCGGAAATGTAGGCATTACAGATCTACGAACAGTAACCCTCACCCTAGTCTAAATGGCATTTGGCGGCTTAGTTTAGAGTCCTAATCAGCATGGCTGTCCCAGATGAGAAAGGTGTGGACCAAGCAATGTCTTTGCAGTGCCGTGCTCCACTCGACATGCCTTTTTCAGCCCAAGTGTCCCTGGACCTGTAGCCCTTATGACAGTCTGAACCCGAACACTAACACTAACCCTAACCCTAACCCTAATTTAAATGGCACCTTGGAGCTGAGTTTCCAGTCCCAAGCACCGAGGATGTTCCAGATGAAAAAGGTGTTGAAAGGCTAATGGCGATACACTGGAATGCTCTCCTTAGATTGTTTTTAGCAGGCCCAGTATCCCTGGAGATGTAGACATTTTAGATCTCAGAACAGTAATCCATGAAGTATAACCCATTAAGCATTCTACATGGCATGCTGGAGCTTAGTTTAGAGTCCTTATCACCAGGGCTGTCCCAGATGAGAAAGGTGTGGACCAAGCAATGTCTTTGCACTGCCGTGCTCCACTCAACATGCCTTTTCCAGCACCAGTGTCCCTGGAGCTGCAGCAATTATGGCAGTCTGAACCCAAACACTAACCATAACCCTAACCCTAATGTAAATGGCACCTTGGAGATGAGTTGACAGCTCCAAGCACCATGGATAATCCAGATGAAAAAAATGTTGAAAGATTAATAGTGGTACACTGGAATGCTCCCCTTACATTGTTTTTAGCAGTCCCAGTATCCCTGGAGATGTAGGCGTTATAGATAGCTGAACAGTGACCATTACCCTAATCTACATGGCATATGGGAGTTCAGTTTACAGTCCTTATCTCCAGGGCTGTCCCAGATGAGAAAGGTGTGGACCAAGCAATGTCTTTGCACTGCCGTGCTCCACTCCACATGACTTTTTCAGCACCAGTGTCCCTGCAGCTCTAGCCTTTATGACAGTCTCAACCCGAACCCTAAACCTAACCCTAACCCTAATCTAAATGGCACCTTGGAGCTGAGATTACTGTCCCAGGCGCCATGGCTGGTCCAGGTGAAAAAAGTGTTGAAAGATTAATAGTGGTACACGGGAATGCTCTTCTTACAAAGTTTTCTGCAGTCCCAGTGTCCCCGGAAATGTAGGCATTACAGATCTACGAACAGTAACCCTCACCCTAGTCTAAATGGCATTTGGCGGCTTAGTTTAGAGTCCTAATCAGCATGGCTGTCCCAGATGAGAAAGGTGTGGACCAAGCAATGTCTTTGCAGTGCCGTGCTCCACTCGTCATGCCTTTTTCAGCCCAAGTGTCCCTGGACCTGTAGCCCTTATGACAGTCTGAACCCGAACCCTAACCCTAACCCTAACCCTAACCCTAATTTAAATGGCACCTTGGAGCTGAGTTTCCAGTCCCAAGCACCGAGGATGGTCCAGATGAAAAAGGTGTTGAAAGGCTAATGGCGATACACTGGAATGCTCTCCTTAGATTGTTTTTAGCAGTCCCAGGGTCCCTGGAGATATCGGCATTTTAGATCTCAGAACAGTAACCCGTTAAGTATAACCCATTAAGCATTCTACATGGCATGCTGGATCTTAGTTTAGAGTCCTTATCACCAGGGCTGTCCCAGATGAGAAAGGTGTGGACCAAGCAATGTCTTTGCACTGCCGTGCTCCACTTGACATGCCTTTTCCAGGACCAGTGTCCCTGGAGCTGCAGCCTTTATGGCAGTCTGAACCCGAACACTAACCATAACCCTAACCCTAAGCTAAATGGCACCTTGGAGATGAGTTGACAGCTCCAAGCACCATGGATAATCCCGATGAAAAAACTGTTGAAAGATTAATAGTGGTACACTGGAATGCTCCCCTTACATTGTTTTTAGCAGTCCCAGAATCCCTGGAGATGTAGGCGTTATAGATATCTGAACAGTGACCATTACCCTAATCTACATGGCATATGGCAGTTCAGTTTACAGTCCTTATCTCCAGGGCTGTCCCAGATGAGAAAAGTGTGGACCAAGCAATGTCTTTGCACTGCCGTGCTCCACTCCACATGACTTTTTCAGCACCAGTGTCCCTGCAGCTCTAGCCTTTATGACAGTCTGAAACCGAACGCTAAACCTAACCCTAACCCTAATCTAAATGGCACCTTGGAGCTGAGATTACTGTCCCAGGCGCCATGGCTGGTCCAGGTGAAAAAAGTGTTGAAAGATTAATAGTGGTACACGGGAATGCTCTTCTTACAAAGTTTTCATCAGTCCCAGTGTCCCCGGAAATGTAGGCATTACAGATCTACGAACAGTAACCCTCACCCTATTCTAAATGGCATTTGGCGGCTTAGTTTAGAGTCCTAATCAGCATGGCTGTCCCAGATGAGAAAGGTGTGGACCAAGCAATGTCTTTGCAGTGCCGTGCTCCACTCGACATGCCTTTTTCAGCCCAAGTGTCCCTGGACCTGTAGCCCTTAGGACAGTCTGAACCCGAACCCTAACCCTAACCCTAACCCTAACCCTAATTTAAATGGCACCTTGGAGCTGAGTTTCCAGTCCCAAGCACCGAGGATGGTCCAGATGAAAAAGGTGTTGAAAGGCTAATGGCGATACACTGGAATGCTCTCCTTAGATTGTTTTTAGCAGTCCCAGTATCCCTGGAGATATCGGCATTTTAGATCTCAGAACAGTAATCCATGAAGTATAACCCATTACACATTCTACATGGCATGCTGGAGCTTAGTTTAGAGTCCTTATCACCAGGGCTGTCCCAGATGAGAAAGGTGTGGACCAAGCAATGTCTTTGCACTGCCGTGCTCCACTCGACATGCCTTTTCCAGCACCAGTGTCCCTGGAGCTGCAGCCTTTATGGCAGTCTGAAGCCGAACACTAACCATAACCCTAACCCTAAGCTAAATGGCACCTTGGAGATGAGTTGACAGCTCCAAGCACCATGGATAATCCAGATGAAAAAACTGTTGAAAGATTAATAGTGGTACACTGGAATGCTCCCCTTACATTGTTTTTAGCAGTCCCAGTGTCCCTGGAGATGTAGGCGTTATAGATAGCTGAACAGTGACCACTACCCTAATCTACATGGCATATGGGAGTTCAGTTTACAGTCCTTATCTCCAGGGCTGTCCCAGATGAGAAAGGTGTGGACCAAGCAATGTCTTTGCACTGCCGTGCTCCACTCCACATGACTTTTTCAGCACCAGTGTCCCTGCAGCTCTAGCCTTTATGACAGTCTCAACCCGAACCCT
Source organism: Lathamus discolor (assembly GCF_037157495.1). NCBI lineage: Eukaryota > Metazoa > Chordata > Aves > Psittaciformes > Psittacidae > Lathamus > Lathamus discolor. Next base: position 44,507,194 of record NC_088884.1, on the reverse strand, counting down.
AAACCTAACCCTAACCCTAATCTAAATGGCACCTTGGAGCTGAGATTACTGTCCCAGGCGCCATGGCTGGTCCAGCTGAAAAAAGTGTTGAAAGATTAATAGTGGTACACGGGAATGCTCTTCTTACAAAGTTTTCTGCAGTCCCAGTGTCCCCGGAAATGTAGGCATTACAGATCTACGAACAGTAACCCTCAGCCTATTCTAAATGGCATTTGGCGGCTTAGTTTAGAGTCCTAACCAGCATGGCTGTCCCAGATGAGAAAGGTGTGGACCAAGCAATGTCTTTGCAGTGCCGTGCTCCACTCGACATGCCTTTTTCAGCCCAAGTGTCCCTGGACCTCTAGCCCTTATGACAGTCTGAACCCTAACCCTAACCCTAACCCTAACCCTAACCCTAATTTAAATGGCACCTTGGAGCTGAGTTTCCAGTCCCAAGCACCGTGGATGGTCCAGATGAAAAAGGTGTTGAAAGGCTAATGGCGATACACTGGAATGCTCTCCTTAGATTGTTTTTAGCAGTCCCAGGGTCCCTGCAGATGTAGGCATTTTAGATCTCAGAACAGTAACCCGTTAAGTATAACCCATTAAGCATTCTACATGGCATGCTGGAGCTTAGTTTAGAGTCCTTATCACCAGGGCTGTCCCAGATGAGAAAGGTGTGGACAAAGCAATGTCTTTGCACTGCCGTGCTCCACTCGACATGCCTTTTCCAGCGCCAGTGTCCCTGGAGCTGCAGCCTTTATGGCAGTCTGAACCCGAACACTAACCATAACCATAACCCTAACCCTAAGCTAAATGGCACCTTGGAGATGAGTTGACAGTTCCAAGCACCATGGATGGTCCAGATGAAAAAAATGTTGAAAGATTAAGAGTGGTACACTGGAATGCTCCCCTTACATTGTTTTTAGCAGTCCCAGTATCCCTGGAGATGTAGGCGTTATAGATAGCTGAACAGTGACCATTACCCTAATCTACATGGCATATGAGAGTTCAGTTTACAGTCCTTATCTCCAGGGCTGTCCCAGATGAGAAAAGTGTGGACCAAGCAATGTCTTTGCACTGCCGTGCTCCACTCCACATGACTTTTTCAGCACCAGTGTCCCTGCAGCTCTGGCCTTTATGACAGTCTCAACCCGAACCCTAAACCTAACCCTAACCCTCATCTAAATGGCACCTTGGAGCTGAGATTACTGTCCCAGGCGCCATGGCTGGTCCAGGTGAAAAAAGTGTTGAAGGATTAATAGTGGTACACGGGAATCCGCTTCTTATAAAGTTTTCAGCAGTCCCAGTGTCCCCGGAAATGTAGGCATTACAGATCTACGAACAGTAACCCTCACCCTAGTCTAAATGGCATTTGGCGGCTTAGTTTAGAGTCCTAATCAGCATGGCTGTCCCAGATGAGAAAGGTGTGGACCAAGCAATGTCTTTGCACTGCCGTGCTCCACTCGACATGCCTTTTCCAGCACCAGTGTCCCTGGAGCTGCAGCCTTTATGGCAGTCTGAACCCGAACACTAACCATAACCCTAACCCTAACCCTAACCCTAATTTAAATGGCACCTTGGAGCTGAGTTTCCAGTCCCAAGCACCGTGGATGGTCCAGATGAAAAAGGTGTTGAAAGGCTAATGGCGATACACTGGAATGCTCTCCTTAGATTGTTTTTAGCAGTCCCAGTATCCCTGGAGATATAGGCATTTTAGAACTCAGAACAGTAACCCGTTAAGTATAACCCATTAAGCATTCTACATGGCATGCTGGAGCTTAGTTTAGAGTCCTTATCACCAGGGCTATCCCAGATGAGAAAGGTGTGGACCAAGCAATGTCTTTGCACTGCCGTGCTCCACTTGACATGCCTTTTCCAGCACCAGTGTCCCTGGAGCTGCAGCCTTTATGGCAGTCTGAACCCGAACACTAACCATAACCCTAACCCTAAGCTAAATGGCACCTTGGAGATGAGTTGACAGTTCCAAGCACCATGGATGGTCCAGATGAAAAAAATGTTGAAAGATTAATAGTGGTACACTGGAATGCTCCCCTTACATTGTTTTTAGCAGTCCCAATATCCCTGGAGATGTAGGCGTTATAGATATCTGAACAGTGACCATTACCCTAATCTACATGGCATATGGGAGTTCAGTTTACAGTCCTTATCTCCAGGGCTGTCCCAGATGAGAAAGGTGTGGACCAAGCAATGTCTTTGCACTGCCGTGCTCCACTCCACATGACTTTTTCAGCACCAGTGTCCCTGCAGCTCTGGCCTTTATGACAGTCTCAACCCGAACCCTAAACCTAACCCTAACCCTAATCTAAATGGCACCTTGGAGCTGAGATTACTGTCCCAGGCGCCATGGCTGGTCCAGGTGAAAAAAGTGTTGAAAGATTAATAGTGGTACACGGGAATGCTCTTCTTATAAAGTTTTCAGCAGTCCCATTGTCCCCGGAAATGTAGGCATTACAGATCTACGAACAGTAACCCTCACCCTAGTCTAAATGGCATTTGGCGGCTTAGTTTAGAGTCCTAATCAGCATGGCTGTCCCAGATGAGAAAGGTGTGGACCTAGCAATGTCTTTGCAGTGCCGTGCTCCACTCGACATGCCTTTTTCAGCCCAAGTGTCCCTGGACCTCTAGCCCTTATGACAGTCTGAACCCGAACCCTAACCCTAACCCCAACACTGACCCTAATTTAAATGGCACCTTGGAGCTGAGTTTCCAGTCCCAAGCACCGTGGATGGTCCAGATGAAAAAGGTGTTGAAAGGCTAATGGCGATACACTGGAATGCTCCCCTTACATTGTTTTTAGCAGTCCCAGTACCCCTGGAAATGTAGGCGTTATAGATAGCTGAACAGTGACCATTACCCTAATCTACATGGCATATGGGGGAGTTCAGTTTACAGTCCTTATCACCAGGGCTGTCCCAGATGAGAAAAGTGTGGACCAAGCAATGTCTTTGCACTGCCGTGCTCCACTTGACATGCCTTTTCCAGCACCAGTGTCCCTGGAGCTGCAGCCTTTATGGCAGTCTGAACCCGAACACTAACCATAACCCTAACCCTAAGCTAAATGGCACCTTGGAGATGAGTTGACAGTTCCAAGCACCATGGATGGTCCAGATGAAAAAACTGTTGAAAGATTAATATTAATAGAGTCCTTATCACCAGGGCTGTCCCAGATGAGAAAGGTGTGGACCAAGCAATGTCTTTGCACTGCCGTGCTCCACTCAACATGCCTTTTCCAGCACCAGTGTCCCTGGAGCTGCAGCCTTTATGGCAGTCTGAACCCGAACACTAACCATAACCCTAACCCTAAGCTAAATGGCACCTTGGAGATGAGTTGACAGTTCCAAGCACCATGGATGGTCCAGATGAAAAAACTGTTGAAAGATTAATAGTGGTACACTGGAATGCTCCCCTTACATTGTTTTTAGCAGTCCCAGTATCCCTGGAGATGTAGGCGTTATAGATAGCTGAACAGTGACCATTACCCTAATCTACATGGCATATGGGAGTTCAGTTTACAGTCCTTATCTCCAGGGCTGTCCCAGATGAGAAAGGTGTGGACCAAGCAATGTCTTTGCACTGCCGTGCTCCACTCCACATGACTTTTTCAGCACCAGTGTCCCTGCAGCTCTGGCCTTTATGACAGTCTCAACCCGAACCCTAAACCTAACCCTAACCCTAATCTAAATGGCACCTTGGAGCTGAGATTACTGTCCCAGGCGCCATGGCTGGTCCAGGTGAAAAAAGTGTTGAAAGATTAATAGTGGTACACGGGAATGCTCTTCTTATAAAGTTTTCAGCAGTCCCATTGTCCCCGGAAATGTAGGCATTACAGATCTACGAACAGTAACTCTCACCCTAGTCTAAATGGCATTTGGCGGCTTAGTTTAGAGTCCTAATCAGCATGGCTGTCCCAGATGAGAAAGGTGTGGACCTAGCAATGTCTTTGCAGTGCCGTGCTCCACTCGACATGCCTTTTTCAGCCCAAGTGTCCCTGGACCTGTAGCCCTTATGACAGTCTCAACCCGAACCCTAACCCTAACCCCAACACTGACCCTAATTTAAATGGCACCTTGGAGCTGAGTTTCCAGTCCCAAGCACCGTGGATGGTCCAGATGAAAAAGGTGTTGAAAGGCTAATGGCGATACACTGGAATGCTCCCCTTACATTGTTTTTAGCAGTCCCAGTACCCCTGGAGATGTAGGCGTTATAGATAGCTGAACAGTGACCATTACCCTAATCTACATGGCATATGGGAGTTCAGTTTACAGTCCTTATCACCAGGGCTGTCCCAGATGAGAAAAGTGTGGACCAAGCAATGTCTTTGCACTGCCGTGCTCCACTCCACATGACTTTTCCAGCACCAGTGTCCCTGCAGCTCTAGCCTTTATGACAGTCTCAACCCGAACCCTAAACCTAACCCTAACCCTAATCTAAATGGCACCTTGGAGCTGAGATTACTGTCCCAGGTGCCATGGGTGGTCCAGGTGAAAAAAGTGTTGAAAGATTAATAGCGGTACACGGGAATGCTCTTCTTATAAAGTTTTCAGCAGTCCCAGTGTCCCCGGAAATGTAGGCATTACAGATCTACGAACAGTAACCCTCACCCTAGTCTAAATGGCATTTGGGGGCTTAGTTTAGAGTCCTAATCAGCATGGCTGTCCCAGATGACAAATGTGTGGACCAAGCAATGTCTTTGCAGTGCCGTGCTCCACTCGACATGCCTTTTTCAGCCCAAGTGTCCCTGGACCTGTAGCCCTTATGACAGTCTGAACCCGAACCCTAACCCTAACCCTAACCCTAACCCTGATTGAAATGGCACCTTGGAGCTGAGTTTCCAGTCCCAAGCACCGTGGATGGTCCAGATGAAAAAAGTGTTGAAAGGCTAATGGCGATACACTGGAATGCTCTCCTTAGATTGTTTTTAGCAGTCATAGAGTCCCTGCATATGTAGGCATTTTAGATCTCAGAACAGTAACCGGTTAAGTATAGCCCATTAAGCATTCTACATGGCATGCTGGAGCTTAGTTTAGAGTCCTTATCACCAGGGCTGTCCCAGATGAGAAAGGTGTGGACCAAGCAATGTCTTTGCACTGCCGTGCTCCACTCGACATGCCTTTTCCAGCACCAGTGTCCCTGGAGCTGCAGCCTTTAAGGCAGTCTGAAGCCGAACACTAACCATAACCCTAACCCTAAGCTAAATGGCACCTTGGAGATGAGTTGACAGTTCCAAGCACCATGGATGGTCCAGATGAAAAAACTGTTGAAAGATTAATAGTGGTACACTGGAATGCTCCCCTTACATTGTTTTTACCAGTCCCAGTATCCCTGGAGATGTAGGCGTTATAGATACCTGAACAGTGACCATTACCCTAATCTACATGGCATATGGGAGTTCAGTTTACAATCCTTATCTCCAGGGCTGTCCCAGATGAGAAAGGTGTGGACCAAGCAATGTCTTTGCACTGCCGTGCTCCACTCCACATGACTTTTTCAGCACCAGTGTCCCTGCAGCTCTAGCCTTTATGACAGTCTCAACCCGAACCCTAACCCTAACCCTAACCCTAATCTAAATGGCACCTTGGAGCTGAGATTACTGTCCCAGGTGCCATGGCTGGTCCAGGTGAAAAAAGTGTTGAAAGGCTAATGGCGATACACTGGAATGCTCTCCTTAGATTGTTTTTAGCAGTCATAGAGTCCCTGCATATGTAGGCATTTTAGATCTCAGAACAGTAACCGGTTAAGTATAGCCCATTAAGCATTCTACATGGCATGCTGGAGCTTAGTTTAGAGTCCTTATCACCAGGGCTGTCCCAGATGAGAAAGGTGTGGACCAAGCAATGTCTTTGCACTGCCGTGCTCCACTCGACATGCCTTTTCCAGCACCAGTGTCCCTGGAGCTGCAGCCTTTAAGGCAGTCTGAAGCCGAACACTAACCATAACCCTAACCCTAAGCTAAATGGCACCTTGGAGATGAGTTGACAGTTCCAAGCACCATGGATGGTCCAGATGAAAAAACTGTTGAAAGATTAATAGTGGTACACTGGAATGCTCCCCTTACATTGTTTTTACCAGTCCCAGTATCCCTGGAGATGTAGGCGTTATAGATACCTGAACAGTGACCATTACCCTAATCTACATGGCATATGGGAGTTCAGTTTACAATCCTTATCTCCAGGGCTGTCCCAGATGAGAAAGGTGTGGACCAAGCAATGTCTTTGCACTGCCGTGCTCCACTCCACATGACTTTTTCAGCACCAGTGTCCCTGCAGCTCTAGCCTTTATGACAGTCTCAACCCGAACCCTAACCCTAACCCTAACCCTAATCTAAATGGCACCTTGGAGCTGAGATTACTGTCCCAGGTGCCATGGCTGGTCCAGGTGAAAAAAGTGTTGAAAGATTAAGAGTGGTACACGGGAATGCTCTTCTTATAAAGCTTTTAGCAGTCCCAGTGTCCCCGGAAATGTAGGCATTACAGATCTACGAACAGTAACCCTCACCCTAGTCTAAATGGCATTTGGGGGCTTAGTTTAGAGTCCTAATCAGCATGGCTGTCCCAGATGAGAAAGGTGTGGACCAAGCAATGTCTTTGCAGTGCCGTGCTCCACTCGACATGCCTTTTTCAGCCCAAGTGTCCCTGGACCTGTAGCCCTTATGACAGTCTGAACCCGAACCCTAACCCTAACCCTAACCCTAACCCTAATTTAAATGGCACCTTGGAGCTGAGTTTCCAGTCCCAAGCACCGTGGATGGTCCACATAAAAAAGGTTTTGAAAGGCTAATGGCGATACACTGGAATGCTCTCCTTAGATTGTTTTTAGCAGTCCCAGGGTCCCTGCAGATGTAGGCATTTTAGATCTCAGAACAGTAACCGGTTAAGTATAGCCCATTATGCATTCTACATGGCATGCTGGAGCTTAGTTTAGAGTCCTTATCACCAGGGCTGTCCTGGATGAGAAAGGTGTGGACCAAGCAATGTCTTTGCACTGCCGTGCTCCACTCAACATGCCTTTTCCAGCACCAGTGTCCCTGGAGCTGCAGCAATTATGGCAGTCTGAACCCGAACACTAACCATAACCCTAACCCTAAGCTAAATGGCACCTTGGAGATGAGTTGACAGTTCCAAGCACCATGGATGGTCCAGATGAAAAAACGGTTGAAAGATTAAGAGTGGTACATAGGAATGCTCCCCTTACATTGTTTTTACCAGTCCCAGTATCCCTGGAGATGTAGGCGTTATAGATATCTGAACAGTGACCATTACCCTAATCTACATGGCATATGGGAGTTCAGTTTACAGTCCTTATCTCCAGGGCTGTCCCAGATGAGAAAGGTGCGGACCCAGCAATGTCTTTGCACTGCCGTGCTCCACTCCACATGACTTTTTCAGCACCAGTGTCCCTGCAGCTCTACCCTTTAGGACAGCCTCAACCCGAACCCTAACCCTAATCCTAACCCTAATCTAAATGGCATCTTGGAGCTGAGATTACTCTCCCAGGTGCCATGGCTGGTCCAGGTGAAAAAAGTGTTGAAAGATTAAAAGCGGTACACGGGAATGCTCTTCTTATAAAGTTTTTAGCAGTCCCAGTGTCCCCGGAAATGTAGGCATTACAGATCTACGAACAGTAACCCTCACCCTAGTCTAAATGTCATTTGGCTGCTTAGTTTAGAGTCCTAATCAGCATGGCTGTCCCAGATGAGAAAGGTGTGGACCAAGCAATGTCTTTGCAGTGCCGTGCTCCACTCGACATGCCTTTTTCAGCCCAAGTGTCCCTGGACCTCTAGCCCTTATGACAGTCTGAACCCGAACCCTAACCCTAACCCTAACCCTAACCCTAATTTAAATGGCACCTTGGAGCTGAGTTTCCAGTCCCAAGCACCGTGGATGGTCCACATGAAAAAGGTGTTGAAAGGCTAATGGCGATACACTGGAATGCTCTCCTTAGATTGTTTTTAGCAGTCCCAGAGTCCCTGCAGATGTAGGCATTTTAGATCTCAGAACAGTAACCCGTTAAGTATAACCCATTAAGCATTCTACATGGCATGCTGGAGCTTAGTTTAGAGTCCTTATCACCAGGGCTGTCCCGGATGAGAAAGGTGTGGACCAAGCAATGTCTTTGCACTGCCGTGCTCCACTCGACATGCCTTTTCCAGCAGCAGTGTCCCTGGAGCTGCAGCCTTTATGGCAGTCTGAACCCGAACACTAACCATAACCCTAACCCTAAGCTAAATGGCACCTTGGAGATGAGTTGACAATTCCAAGCACCATGGATGGTCCAGATGAAAAAACTGTTGAAAGATTAAGAGTGGTACATAGGAATGCTCCCCTTACATTGTTTTTAGCAGTCCCAGTATCCCTGGAGATGTAGGCGTTATAGATATCTGAACAGTGACCATTACCCTAATCTACATGGCATATGGGAGTTCAGTTTACAGTCCTTATCTCCAGGGCTGTCCCAGATGAGAAAGGTGTGGACCAAGCAATGTCTTTGCACTGCCGTGCTCCACTCGACATGCCTTTTTCAGCCCAAGTGTCCCTGGACCTGTAGCCCTTATGACAGTCTGAACCCGAACCCTAACCCTAACCCTAACCCTAACCCTAATCTAAATGGCACCTTGGAGCTGAGTTTCCAGTCCCAAGCACCGTGGATGGTCCAGATGAAAAAGGTGTTGAAAGGCTAATGGCGATACACTGGAATGCTCTCCTTAGATTGTTTTTAGCAGTCCCAGAGTCCCTGCAGATGTAGGCATTTTAGATCTCAGAACAGTAACCGGTTAAGTATAGCCCATTAAGCATTCTACATAGCATGCTGGAGCTTAGTTTAGAGTCCTTATCACCAGGGCTGTCCCGGATGAGAAAGGTGTGGACCAAGCAATGTCTTTGCACTGCCGTGCTCCACTCGACATGCCTTTTCCAGCACCAGTGTCCCTGGAGCTGCAGCCTTTATGGCAGTCTGAACCCGAACACTAACCATAACCCTAACCCTAAGCTAAATGGCACCTTGGAGATGAGTTGACAGTTCCAAGCACCATGGATGGTAAAGATGAAAAAACTGATGAAAGATTAAGAGTGGTACACAGGTATGCTCCCCTTACATTGTTTTTAGCAGTCCCAGTATCCCTGGAGATGTAGGCGTTATAGATATCTGAACAGTGACCATTACCCTAATCTACATGGCATATGGGAGTTCAGTTTACAGTCCTTATCTCCAGGGCTGTCCCAGATGAGAAAGGTGTGGACCAAGCAATGTCTTTGCACTGCCGTGCTCCACTCCACATGACTTTTTCAGCACCAGTGTCCCTGCTGCTCTAGCCTTTATGACAGTCTGAACCCGAACCCTAAACCTAACCCTAACCCTAATCTAAATGGCACCTTGGAGCTGAGATTACTGTCCCAGGCGCCATGGCTGGTCCAGGTGAAAAAAGTGTTGAAAGATTAATAGTGGTACACGGGAATGCTCTTCTTACAAAGTTTTCTGCAGTCCCAGTGTCCCCGGAAATGTAGGCATTACAGATCTACGAACAGTAACCCTCACCCTAGTCTAAACGGCATTTGGGGGCTTAGTTTAGTGTCCTAATCACCATGGCCGTCCCAGATGAGAAAGGTGTGGACAAAAGCAATGTCTTTGCAGTGCAGTGCTCCACTCGACATGCCTTTTTCAGCCCAAGTGTCCCTGGACCTGTAGCCCTTATGACAGTCTGAACCCGAACCCTAACCCTAACCCTAACCCTAACCCTAATTTAAATGGCACCTTGGACCTGAGTTTCCAGTCCCAAGCACCGTGGATGGTCCACATGAAAAAGGTGTTGAAAGGCTAATGGCGATACACTGGAATGCTCTCCTTAGATTGTTTTTAGCAGTCCCAGGGTCCCTGCAGATGTAGGCATTTTAGATCTCAGAACAGTAACCCGTTAAGTATAACCCATTAAGCATTCTACATGGCATGCTGGAGCTTAGTTTAGAGTCCTTATCACCAGGGCTGTCCCGGATGAGAAAGGTGTGGACCAAGCAATGTCTTTGCACTGCCGTGCTCCACTCGACATGCCTTTTCCAGCAGCAGTGTCCCTGGAGCTGCAGCCTTTATGGCAGTCTGAACCCGAACACTAACCATAACCCTAACCCTAAGCTAAATGGCACCTTGGAGATGAGTTGACAATTCCAAGCACCATGGATGGTCCAGATGAAAAAACTGTTGAAAGATTAAGAGTGGTACATAGGAATGCTCCCCTTACATTGTTTTTAGCAGTCCCAGTATCCCTGGAGATGTAGGCGTTATAGATATCTGAACAGTGACCATTACCCTAATCTACATGGCATATGGGAGTTCAGTTTACAGTCCTTATCTCCAGGGCTGTCCCAGATGAGAAAGGTGTGGACCAAGCAATGTCTTTGCACTGCCGTGCTCCACTCGACATGCCTTTTTCAGCCCAAGTGTCCCTGGACCTGTAGCCCTTATGACAGTCTGAACCCGAACCCTAACCCTAACCCTAACCCTAACCCTAATCTAAATGGCACCTTGGAGCTGAGTTTCTAGTCCCAAGCACCGTGGATGGTCCAGATGAAAAAGGTGTTGAAAGGCTAATGGCGATACACTGGAATGCTCTCCTTAGATAGTTTTTAGCAGTCCCAGAGTCCCTGCAGATGTAGGCATTTTAGATCTCAGAACAGTAACCGGTTAAGTATAGCCCATTAAGCATTCTACATAGCATGCTGGAGCTTAGTTTAGAGTCCTTATCACCAGGGCTGTCCCGGATGAGAAAGGTGTGGACCAAGCAATGTCTTTGCACTGCCGTGCTCCACTCGACATGCCTTTTCCAGCACCAGTGTCCCTGGAGCTGCAGCCTTTATGGCAGTCTGAACCCGAACACTAACCATAACCCTAACCCTAAGCTAAATGGCACCTTGGAGATGAGTTGACAGTTCCAAGCACCATGGATGGTAAAGATGAAAAAACTGATGAAAGATTAAGAGTGGTACACAGGTATGCTCCCCTTACATTGTTTTTAGCAGTCCCAGTATCCCTGGAGATGTAGGCGTTATAGATATCTGAACAGTGACCATTACCCTAATCTACATGGCATATGGGAGTTCAGTTTACAGTCCTTATCTCCAGGGCTGTCCCAGATGAGAAAGGTGTGGACCAAGCAATGTCTTTGCACTGCCGTGCTCCACTCCACATGACTTTTTCAGCACCAGTGTCCCTGCTGCTCTAGCCTTTATGACAGTCTGAACCCGAACCCTAAACCTAACCCTAACCCTAATCTAAATGGCACCTTGGAGCTGAGATTACTGTCCCAGGCGCCATGGCTGGTCCAGGTGAAAAAAGTGTTGAAAGATTAATAGTGGTACACGGGAATGCTCTTCTTACAAAGTTTTCTGCAGTCCCAGTGTCCCCGGAAATGTAGGCATTACAGATCTACGAACAGTAACCCTCACCCTAGTCTAAACGGCATTTGGGGGCTTAGTTTAGTGTCCTAATCACCATGGCCGTCCCAGATGAGAAAGGTGTGGACAAAAGCAATGTCTTTGCAGTGCAGTGCTCCACTCGACATGCCTTTTTCAGCCCAAGTGTCCCTGGACCTGTAGCCCTTATGACAGTCTGAACCCGAACCCTAACCCTAACCCTAACCCTAATTTAAATGGCACCTTGGACCTGAGTTTCCAGTCCCAAGCACCGTGGATGGTCCACATGAAAAAGGTGTTGAAAGGCTAATGGCGATACACTGGAATGCTCTCCTTAGATTGTTTTTAGCAGTCCCAGGGTCCCTGCAGATGTAGGCATTTTAGATCTCAGAACAGTAACCCGTTAAGTATAACCCATTAAGCATTCTACATGGCATGCTGGAGCTTAGTTTAGAGTCCTTATCACCAGGGCTGTCCCAGATGAGAAAGGTGTGGACCAAGCAATGTCTTTGCACTGCCGTGCTCCACTCGACATGCCTTTTCCAGCACCAGTGTCCCTGGAGTTGCAGCCTTTATGGCAGTCTGAACCCGAACACTAACCATAACCCTAACCCTAAGCTAAATGGCACCTTGGAGATGAGTTGACAGTTCCAAGCACCATGGATGGTCCAGATGAAAAAACTGTTGAAAGATTAATAGTGGTACACTGGAATGCTCCCCTTACATTGTTTTTAGCAGTCCAAGTATCCCTGGAGATGTAGGTGTTATAGATATCTGAACGGTGACCATTACGCTAATCTACATAGCATGTGGGAGTTCAGTTTACAGTCCTTATCTCCAGGGCTGTCCCAGATGAGAAAGGTGTGGACCAAGCAATGTCTTTGCACTGCCGTGCTCCACTCCACATGACTTTTTCAGCACCAGTGTCCCTGCAGCTCTAGCCTTTATGACAGTCTGAACCCGAACCCTAAACCTAACCCTAACCCTCATCTAAATGGCACCTTGGAGCTGAGATTACTGTCCCCGGCGCCATGGCTGGTCCAGGTGAAATAAGTGTTCAAAGATTAATAGTGGTACACGGGAATTCTCTTCTTATAAAGTTTTCAGCAGTCCCAGTGTCCCCGGAAATGTAGGCATTACAGATCTACGAACAGAAACCCTCACCATAGTCTAAATGGCATTTGGTGGCTTAGTTTAGAGTCCTAATCAGCATGGCTGTCCCAGATGAGAAAGGTGTGGACCAAGCAATGTCTTTGCAGTGCCGTGCTCCACTCGACATGCCTTTTTCAGCCCAAGTGTCCCTGGACCTGTAGCCCTTATGACAGTCTGAACCCGAACCCTAACCCTAACCCTAACCCTAACCCTGATTGAAATGGCACCTTGGAGCTGAGTTTCCAGTCCCAAGCACCGTGGATGGTCCAGATGAAAAAAGTGTTGAAAGGCTAATGGCGATACACTGGAATGCTCTCCTTAGATTGTTTTTAGCAGTCATAGAGTCCCTGCATATGTAGGCATTTTAGATCTCAGAACAGTAACCGGTTAAGTATAGCCCATTAAGCATTCTACATGGCATGCTGGAGCTTAGTTTAGAGTCCTTATCACCAGGGCTGTCCCAGATGAGAAAGGTGTGGACCAAGCAATGTCTTTGCACTGCCGTGCTCCACTCGACATGCCTTTTCCAGCACCAGTGTCCCTGGAGCTGCAGCCTTTAAGGCAGTCTGAAGCCGAACACTAACCATAACCCTAACCCTAAGCTAAATGGCACCTTGGAGATGAGTTGACAGTTCCAAGCACCATGGATGGTCCAGATGAAAAAACTGTTGAAAGATTAATAGTGGTACACTGGAATGCTCCCCTTACATTGTTTTTACCAGTCCCAGTATCCCTGGAGATGTAGGCGTTATAGATACCTGAACAGTGACCATTACCCTAATCTACATGGCATATGGGAGTTCAGTTTACAATCCTTATCTCCAGGGCTGTCCCAGATGAGAAAGGTGTGGACCAAGCAATGTCTTTGCACTGCCGTGCTCCACTCCACATGACTTTTTCAGCACCAGTGTCCCTGCAGCTCTAGCCTTTATGACAGTCTCAACCCGAACCCTAACCCTAACCCTAACCCTAATCTAAATGGCACCTTGGAGCTGAGATTACTGTCCCAGGTGCCATGGCTGGTCCAGGTGAAAAAAGTGTTGAAAGGCTAATGGCGATACACTGGAATGCTCTCCTTAGATTGTTTTTAGCAGTCATAGAGTCCCTGCATATGTAGGCATTTTAGATCTCAGAACAGTAACCGGTTAAGTATAGCCCATTAAGCATTCTACATGGCATGCTGGAGCTTAGTTTAGAGTCCTTATCACCAGGGCTGTCCCAGATGAGAAAGGTGTGGACCAAGCAATGTCTTTGCACTGCCGTGCTCCACTCGACATGCCTTTTCCAGCACCAGTGTCCCTGGAGCTGCAGCCTTTAAGGCAGTCTGAAGCCGAACACTAACCATAACCCTAACCCTAAGCTAAATGGCACCTTGGAGATGAGTTGACAGTTCCAAGCACCATGGATGGTCCAGATGAAAAAACTGTTGAAAGATTAATAGTGGTACACTGGAATGCTCCCCTTACATTGTTTTTACCAGTCCCAGTATCCCTGGAGATGTAGGCGTTATAGATACCTGAACAGTGACCATTACCCTAATCTACATGGCATATGGGAGTTCAGTTTACAATCCTTATCTCCAGGGCTGTCCCAGATGAGAAAGGTGTGGACCAAGCAATGTCTTTGCACTGCCGTGCTCCACTCCACATGACTTTTTCAGCACCAGTGTCCCTGCAGCTCTAGCCTTTATGACAGTCTCAACCCGAACCCTAACCCTAACCCTAACCCTAATCTAAATGGCACCTTGGAGCTGAGATTACTGTCCCAGGTGCCATGGCTGGTCCAGGTGAAAAAAGTGTTGAAAGATTAAGAGTGGTACACGGGAATGCTCTTCTTATAAAGCTTTTAGCAGTCCCAGTGTCCCCGGAAATGTAGGCATTACAGATCTACGAACAGTAACCCTCACCCTAGTCTAAATGGCATTTGGGGGCTTAGTTTAGAGTCCTAATCAGCATGGCTGTCCCAGATGAGAAAGGTGTGGACCAAGCAATGTCTTTGCAGTGCCGTGCTCCACTCGACATGCCTTTTTCAGCCCAAGTGTCCCTGGACCTGTAGCCCTTATGACAGTCTGAACCCGAACCCTAACCCTAACCCTAACCCTAACCCTAATTTAAATGGCACCTTGGAGCTGAGTTTCCAGTCCCAAGCACCGTGGATGGTCCACATAAAAAAGGTTTTGAAAGGCTAATGGCGATACACTGGAATGCTCTCCTTAGATTGTTTTTAGCAGTCCCAGGGTCCCTGCAGATGTAGGCATTTTAGATCTCAGAACAGTAACCGGTTAAGTATAGCCCATTATGCATTCTACATGGCATGCTGGAGCTTAGTTTAGAGTCCTTATCACCAGGGCTGTCCTGGATGAGAAAGGTGTGGACCAAGCAATGTCTTTGCACTGCCGTGCTCCACTCAACATGCCTTTTCCAGCACCAGTGTCCCTGGAGCTGCAGCCTTTTTGGCAGTCTGAACCCGAACACTAACCATAACCCTAACCCTAAGCTAAATGGCACCTTGGAGATGAGTTGACAGTTCCAAGCACCATGGATGGTCCAGATGAAAAAACGGTTGAAAGATTAAGAGTGGTACATAGGAATGCTCCCCTTACATTGTTTTTACCAGTCCCAGTATCCCTGGAGATGTAGGCGTTATAGATATCTGAACAGTGACCATTACCCTAATCTACATGGCATATGGGAGTTCAGTTTACAGTCCTTATCTCCAGGGCTGTCCCAGATGAGAAAGGTGCGGACCCAGCAATGTCTTTGCACTGCCGTGCTCCACTCCACATGACTTTTTCAGCACCAGTGTCCCTGCAGCTCTACCCTTTAGGACAGCCTCAACCCGAACCCTAACCCTAATCCTAACCCTAATCTAAATGGCATCTTGGAGCTGAGATTACTCTCCCAGGTGCCATGGCTGGTCCAGGTGAAAAAAGTGTTGAAAGATTAAAAGCGGTACACGGGAATGCTCTTCTTATAAAGTTTTTAGCAGTCCCAGTGTCCCCGGAAATGTAGGCATTACAGATCTACGAACAGTAACCCTCACCCTAGTCTAAATGTCATTTGGCTGCTTAGTTTAGAGTCCTAATCAGCATGGCTGTCCCAGATGAGAAAGGTGTGGACCAAGCAATGTCTTTGCAGTGCCGTGCTCCACTCGACATGCCTTTTTCAGCCCAAGTGTCCCTGGACCTCTAGCCCTTATGACAGTCTGAACCCGAACCCTAACCCTAACCCTAACCCTAACCCTAATTTAAATGGCACCTTGGAGCTGAGTTTCCAGTCCCAAGCACCGTGGATGGTCCACATGAAAAAGGTGTTGAAAGGCTAATGGCGATACACTGGAATGCTCTCCTTAGATTGTTTTTAGCAGTCCCAGAGTCCCTGCAGATGTAGGCATTTTAGATCTCAGAACAGTAACCCGTTAAGTATAACCCATTAAGCATTCTACATGGCATGCTGGAGCTTAGTTTAGAGTCCTTATCACCAGGGCTGTCCCGGATGAGAAAGGTGTGGACCAAGCAATGTCTTTGCACTGCCGTGCTCCACTCGACATGCCTTTTCCAGCAGCAGTGTCCCTGGAGCTGCAGCCTTTATGGCAGTCTGAACCCGAACACTAACCATAACCCTAACCCTAAGCTAAATGGCACCTTGGAGATGAGTTGACAATTCCAAGCACCATGGATGGTCCAGATGAAAAAACTGTTGAAAGATTAAGAGTGGTACATAGGAATGCTCCCCTTACATTGTTTTTAGCAGTCCCAGTATCCCTGGAGATGTAGGCGTTATAGATATCTGAACAGTGACCATTACCCTAATCTACATGGCATATGGGAGTTCAGTTTACAGTCCTTATCTCCAGGGCTGTCCCAGATGAGAAAGGTGTGGACCAAGCAATGTCTTTGCACTGCCGTGCTCCACTCGACATGCCTTTTTCAGCCCAAGTGTCCCTGGACCTGTAGCCCTTATGACAGTCTGAACCCGAACCCTAACCCTAACCCTAACCCTAACCCTAATCTAAATGGCACCTTGGAGCTGAGTTTCCAGTCCCAAGCACCGTGGATGGTCCAGATGAAAAAGGTGTTGAAAGGCTAATGGCGATACACTGGAATGCTCTCCTTAGATTGTTTTTAGCAGTCCCAGAGTCCCTGCAGATGTAGGCATTTTAGATCTCAGAACAGTAACCGGTTAAGTATAGCCCATTAAGCATTCTACATAGCATGCTGGAGCTTAGTTTAGAGTCCTTATCACCAGGGCTGTCCCGGATGAGAAAGGTGTGGACCAAGCAATGTCTTTGCACTGCCGTGCTCCACTCGACATGCCTTTTCCAGCACCAGTGTCCCTGGAGCTGCAGCCTTTATGGCAGTCTGAACCCGAACACTAACCATAACCCTAACCCTAAGCTAAATGGCACCTTGGAGATGAGTTGACAGTTCCAAGCACCATGGATGGTAAAGATGAAAAAACTGATGAAAGATTAAGAGTGGTACACAGGTATGCTCCCCTTACATTGTTTTTAGCAGTCCCAGTATCCCTGGAGATGTAGGCGTTATAGATATCTGAACAGTGACCATTACCCTAATCTACATGGCATATGGGAGTTCAGTTTACAGTCCTTATCTCCAGGGCTGTCCCAGATGAGAAAGGTGTGGACCAAGCAATGTCTTTGCACTGCCGTGCTCCACTCCACATGACTTTTTCAGCACCAGTGTCCCTGCTGCTCTAGCCTTTATGACAGTCTGAACCCGAACCCTAAACCTAACCCTAACCCTAATCTAAATGGCACCTTGGAGCTGAGATTACTGTCCCAGGCGCCATGGCTGGTCCAGGTGAAAAAAGTGTTGAAAGATTAATAGTGGTACACGGGAATGCTCTTCTTACAAAGTTTTCTGCAGTCCCAGTGTCCCCGGAAATGTAGGCATTACAGATCTACGAACAGTAACCCTCACCCTAGTCTAAACGGCATTTGGGGGCTTAGTTTAGTGTCCTAATCACCATGGCCGTCCCAGATGAGAAAGGTGTGGACAAAAGCAATGTCTTTGCAGTGCAGTGCTCCACTCGACATGCCTTTTTCAGCCCAAGTGTCCCTGGACCTGTAGCCCTTATGACAGTCTGAACCCGAACCCTAACCCTAACCCTAACCCTAACCCTAATTTAAATGGCACCTTGGACCTGAGTTTCCAGTCCCAAGCACCGTGGATGGTCCACATGAAAAAGGTGTTGAAAGGCTAATGGCGATACACTGGAATGCTCTCCTTAGATTGTTTTTAGCAGTCCCAGGGTCCCTGCAGATGTAGGCATTTTAGATCTCAGAACAGTAACCCGTTAAGTATAACCCATTAAGCATTCTACATGGCATGCTGGAGCTTAGTTTAGAGTCCTTATCACCAGGGCTGTCCCGGATGAGAAAGGTGTGGACCAAGCAATGTCTTTGCACTGCCGTGCTCCACTCGACATGCCTTTTCCAGCAGCAGTGTCCCTGGAGCTGCAGCCTTTATGGCAGTCTGAACCCGAACACTAACCATAACCCTAACCCTAAGCTAAATGGCACCTTGGAGATGAGTTGACAATTCCAAGCACCATGGATGGTCCAGATGAAAAAACTGTTGAAAGATTAAGAGTGGTACATAGGAATGCTCCCCTTACATTGTTTTTAGCAGTCCCAGTATCCCTGGAGATGTAGGCGTTATAGATATCTGAACAGTGACCATTACCCTAATCTACATGGCATATGGGAGTTCAGTTTACAGTCCTTATCTCCAGGGCTGTCCCAGATGAGAAAGGTGTGGACCAAGCAATGTCTTTGCACTGCCGTGCTCCACTCGACATGCCTTTTTCAGCCCAAGTGTCCCTGGACCTGTAGCCCTTATGACAGTCTGAACCCGAACCCTAACCCTAACCCTAACCCTAACCCTAATCTAAATGGCACCTTGGAGCTGAGTTTCTAGTCCCAAGCACCGTGGATGGTCCAGATGAAAAAGGTGTTGAAAGGCTAATGGCGATACACTGGAATGCTCTCCTTAGATAGTTTTTAGCAGTCCCAGAGTCCCTGCAGATGTAGGCATTTTAGATCTCAGAACAGTAACCGGTTAAGTATAGCCCATTAAGCATTCTACATAGCATGCTGGAGCTTAGTTTAGAGTCCTTATCACCAGGGCTGTCCCGGATGAGAAAGGTGTGGACCAAGCAATGTCTTTGCACTGCCGTGCTCCACTCGACATGCCTTTTCCAGCACCAGTGTCCCTGGAGCTGCAGCCTTTATGGCAGTCTGAACCCGAACACTAACCATAACCCTAACCCTAAGCTAAATGGCACCTTGGAGATGAGTTGACAGTTCCAAGCACCATGGATGGTAAAGATGAAAAAACTGATGAAAGATTAAGAGTGGTACACAGGTATGCTCCCCTTACATTGTTTTTAGCAGTCCCAGTATCCCTGGAGATGTAGGCGTTATAGATATCTGAACAGTGACCATTACCCTAATCTACATGGCATATGGGAGTTCAGTTTACAGTCCTTATCTCCAGGGCTGTCCCAGATGAGAAAGGTGTGGACCAAGCAATGTCTTTGCACTGCCGTGCTCCACTCCACATGACTTTTTCAGCACCAGTGTCCCTGCTGCTCTAGCCTTTATGACAGTCTGAACCCGAACCCTAAACCTAACCCTAACCCTAATCTAAATGGCACCTTGGAGCTGAGATTACTGTCCCAGGCGCCATGGCTGGTCCAGGTGAAAAAAGTGTTGAAAGATTAATAGTGGTACACGGGAATGCTCTTCTTACAAAGTTTTCTGCAGTCCCAGTGTCCCCGGAAATGTAGGCATTACAGATCTACGAACAGTAACCCTCACCCTAGTCTAAACGGCATTTGGGGGCTTAGTTTAGTGTCCTAATCACCATGGCCGTCCCAGATGAGAAAGGTGTGGACAAAAGCAATGTCTTTGCAGTGCAGTGCTCCACTCGACATGCCTTTTTCAGCCCAAGTGTCCCTGGACCTGTAGCCCTTATGACAGTCTGAACCCGAACCCTAACCCTAACCCTAACCCTAATTTAAATGGCACCTTGGACCTGAGTTTCCAGTCCCAAGCACCGTGGATGGTCCACATGAAAAAGGTGTTGAAAGGCTAATGGCGATACACTGGAATGCTCTCCTTAGATTGTTTTTAGCAGTCCCAGGGTCCCTGCAGATGTAGGCATTTTAGATCTCAGAACAGTAACCCGTTAAGTATAACCCATTAAGCATTCTACATGGCATGCTGGAGCTTAGTTTAGAGTCCTTATCACCAGGGCTGTCCCAGATGAGAAAGGTGTGGACCAAGCAATGTCTTTGCACTGCCGTGCTCCACTCGACATGCCTTTTCCAGCACCAGTGTCCCTGGAGCTGCAGCCTTTATGGCAGTCTGAACCCGAACACTAACCATAACCCTAACCCTAAGCTAAATGGCACCTTGGAGATGAGTTGACAGTTCCAAGCACCATGGATGGTCCAGATGAAAAAACTGTTGAAAGATTAATAGTGGTACACTGGAATGCTCCCCTTACATTGTTTTTAGCAGTCCCAGTACCCCTGGAGATGTAGGCGTTACAGATAGCTGAACAGTGACCATTACCCTAATCTACATGGCATATGGGAGTTCAGTTTACAGTCCTTATCTCCAGGGCTGTCCCAGATGAGAAAGGTGTGAACCAAGCAATGTCTTTGCACTGCCGTGCTCCACTCCACATGACATTTTCAGCACCAGTGTCCCTGTAGCTCTACCCTTTATGACAGTCTGAACCCGAACCCTAAACCTAACCCTAACCCTAATCTAAATGGCACCTTGGAGCTGAGATTACTGTCCCAGGCGCCATGGCTGGTCCAGGTGAAAAAAGTGTTGAAAGATTAATAGTGGTACACGGGAATGCTCTTCTTACAAAGTTTTCTGCAGTCCCAGTGTCCCCGGAAATGTAGGCATTACAGATCTACGAACAGTAACCCTCACCCTAGTCTAAATGGCATTTGGCGGCTTAGTTTAGAGTCCTAATCAGCATGGCTGTCCCAGATGAGAAAGGTGTGGACCAAGCAATGTCTTTGCAGTGCTGTGCTCCACTCGACATGCCTTTTTCAGCCCAAGTGTCCCTGGACCTGTAGCCCTTATGACAGTCTCAACCCGAACCCTAACCCTAACCCTAATCTAAATGGCACCTTGGAGCTGAGTTTCCAGTCCCAAGCACCGTGGATGGTCCACATGAAAAAGGTGTTGAAAGGCTAATGCAAATACACTGGAATGCTCTCCTTAGATTGTTTTTAGCAGTCCCAGTGTCCCTGCAGATGTAGGCATTTTAGATCTCAGAACAGTAACCCGTTAAGTATAACCCATTAAGCATTCTACATGGCATGCTGGAGCTTAGTTTAGAGTCCTTATCACCCGAGCTGTCCCAGATGAGAAAGGTGTGGACCAAGCAATGTCTTTGCACTGCCGTGCTCCACTCGACATGCCTTTTCCAGCACCAGTGTCCCTGGAGCTGCAGCCTTTATGGCAGTCTGAAGCCGAACACTAACCATAACCCTAACCCTAATGTAAATGGCACCTTGGAGCTGAGTTGACAGTTCCAAGCACCATGGATGGTCCAGATGAAAAAACTGTTGAAAGATTAAGAGTGGTACACTGGAATGCTCCCCTTACATTGTTTTTAGCAGTCCCAGTACCCCTGGAGATGTAGGCGTTATAGATAGCTGAACAGTGACCATTACCCTAATCTACATGGCATATGGGAGTTCAGTTTACAGTCCTTATCTCCAGGGCTGTCCCAGATGAGAAAAGTGTGGACCAAGCAATGTCTTTGCACTGCTGTGCTCCACTCCACATGACTTTTTCAGCACCAGTGTCCCTACAGCTCTGGCCTTTATGACAGTCTCAACCCGAACCCTAAACCTAACCCTAACCCTAATCTAAATGGCACCTTGGAGCTGAGATTACTGTCCCAGGCGCCATGGCTGGTCCAGGTGAAAAAAGTGTTGAAAGATTAATAGTGGTACACGGGAATGCTCTTCTTATAAAGTTTTCAGCAGTCCCAGTGTCCCCGGAAATGTAGGCATTACAGATCTACGAACAGTAACCCTCACCCTAGTCTAAATGGCATTTGGCGGCTTAGTTTAGAGTCCTAATCAGCATGGCTGTCCCAGATGAGAAAGGTGTGGACCAAGCAATGTCTTTGCAGTGCCGTGCTCCACTCGACATGCCTTTTTCAGCCCAAGTGTCCCTGGACCTCTAGCCCTTAGGACAGTCTGAACCCGAACCCTAACCCTAACCCTAACCCTAACCCTAATTTAAATGGCACCTTGGAGCTGAGTTTCCAGTCCCAAGCACCGTGGATGGTCCAGATGAAAAAGGTGTTGAAAGGCTAATGGCGATACACTGGAATGCTCTCCTTAGATTGTTTTTAGCAGTCCCAGGGTCCCTGCAGATGTAGGCATTTTAGATCTCAGAACAGTAACCCGTTAAATATAACCCATTAAGCATTCTACATGGCATGCTGGAGCTTAGTTTAGAGTCCTTATCACCAGGGCTGTCCCAGATGAGAAAGGTGTGGACCAAGCAATGTCTTTGCACTGCCGTGCTCCACTCCACATGCCTTTTCCAGCACCAGTGTCCCTGGAGCTGCAGCCTTTATGGCAGTCTGAAGCCGAACACTAACCATAACCCTAACCCTAAGCTAAATGGCACCTTGGAGATGAGTTGACAGTTCCAAGCACCATGGATGGTAAAGATGAAAAAACTGTTGAAAGATTAATAGTGGTACACTGGAATGCTCCCCTTACATTGTTTTTAGCAGTCCCAGTATCCCTGGAGATGTAGGCGTTACAGATATCTGAACAGTGACCATTACCCTAATCTACATGGCATATGGGAGTTCAGTTTACAGTCCTTATCTCCAGGGCTGTCCCAGATGAGAAAGGTGTGGACCAAGCAATGTCTTTGCACTGCCGTGCTCCACTCCACATGACTTTTTCAGCACCAGTGTCCCTGCAGCTCTAGCCTTTATGACAGTCTGAAACCGAACGCTAAACCTAACCCTAACCCTAATCTAAATGGCACCTTGGAGCTGAGATTACTGTCCCAGGCGCCATGGCTGGTCCAGGTGAAAAAAGTGTTGAAAGATTAATAGTGGTACACGGGAATGCTCTTCTTACAAAGTTTTCAGCAGTCCCAGTGTCCCCGGAAATGTAGGCATTACAGATCTACGAACAGTAACCCTCACCCTAGTCTAAATGGCATTTGGGGGCTTAGTTTAGAGTCCTAATCAGCATGGCTGTCCCAGATGAGAAAGGTGTGGACCAAGCAATGTCTTTGCAGTGCTGTGCTCCACTCGACATGCCTTTTTTCAGCCCAAGTGTCCCTGGACCTGTAGCCCTTAGGACAGTCTGAACCCGAACCCTAACCCTAACCCTAACCCTAATTTAAATGGCACCTTGGAGCTGAGTTTCCAGTCCCAAGCACCGTGGATGGTCCAGATGAAAATGGTGTTGAAAGGCTAATGGCGATACACTGGAATGCTCTCCTTAGATTGTTTTTAGCAGTCCCAGGGTCCCTGCAGATGTAGGCATTTTAGATCTCAGAACAGTAACCCGTTAAGTATAACCCATTAAGCATTCTACATGGCATGCTGGAGCTTAGTTTAGAGTCCTTATCACCAGGGCTGTCCCAGATGAGAAAGGTGTGGACAAAGCAATGCCTTCGCACTGCCGTGCTCCACTCGACATGCCTTTTCCAGCACCAGTGTCCCTGGAGCTGCAGCCTTTATGGCAGTCTGAACCCGAACACTAACCATAACCCTAACCCTAACCCTAAGCTAAATGGCACCTTGGAGATGAGTTGACAGTTCCAAGCACCATGGATGGTCCAGATGAAAAAACTGTTGAAAGATTAAGAGTGGTACATAGGAATGCTCCCCTTACATTGTTTTTAGCAGTCCCAGTATCCCTGGAGATGTAGGCGTTATAGATATCTGAACAGTGACCATTACCCTAATCTACATGGCATATGGGAGTTCAGTTTACAGTCCTTATCTCCAGGGCTGTCCCAGATGAGAAAGGTGCGGACCCAGCAATGTCTTTGCACTGCCGTGCTCCACTCCACATGACTTTTTCAGCACCAGTGTCCCTGCAGCTCTAGCCTTTATGACAGTCTCAACCCGAACCCTAACCCTAACCCTAACCCTAATCTAAATGGCACCTTGGAGCTGAGATTACTGTCCCAGGTGCCATGGCTGGTCCAGGTGAAAAAAGTGTTGAAAGATTAAGAGTGGTACACGGGAATGCTCTTCTTATAAAGCTTTTAGCGGTCCCAGTGTCCCCGGAAATGTAGGCATTACAGATCTACGAACAGTAACCCTCACCCTAGTCTAAATGTCATTTGGCTGCTTAGTTTAGAGTCCTAATCAGCATGGCTGTCCCAGATGAGAAAGGTGTGGACCAAGCAATGTCTTTGCAGTGCCGTGCTCCACTCGACATGCCTTTTTCAGCCCAAGTGTCCCTGGACCTGTAGCCCTTATGACAGTCTGAACCCGAACCCTAACCCTAACCCTAATTTAAATGGCACCTTGGAGCTGAGTTTCCAGTCCCAAGCACCGTGGATGGTCCACATGAAAAAGGTGTTGAAAGGCTAATGGCGATACACTGGAATGCTCTCCTTAGATTGTTTTTAGCAGTCCCAGAGTCCCTGCAGATGTAGGCATTTTAGATCTCAGAACAGTAACCCGTTAAGTATAGCCCATTAAGCATTCTACATGGCATGCTGGAGCTTAGTTTAGAGTCCTTATCACCAGGGCTGTCCCGGATGAGAAAGGTGTGGACCAAGCAATGTCTTTGCACTGCCGTGCTCCACTCGACATGCCTTTTCCAGCAGCAGTGTCCCTGGAGCTGCAGCCTTTATGGCAGTCTGAACCCGAACACTAACCATAACCCTAACCCTAAGCTAAATGGCACCTTGGAGATGAGTTGACAATTCCAAGCACCATGGATGGTCCAGATGAAAAAACTGTTGAAAGATTAAGAGTGGTACATAGGAATGCTCCCCTTACATTGTTTTTAGCAGTCCCAGTATCCCTGGAGATGTAGGCGTTATAGATATCTGAACAGTGACCATTACCCTAATCTACATGGCATATGGGAGTTCAGTTTACAGTCCTTATCTCCAGGGCTGTCCCAGATGAGAAAGGTGTGGACCAAGCAATGTCTTTGCACTGCCGTGCTCCACTCGACATGCCTTTTTCAGCCCAAGTGTCCCTGGACCTGTAGCCCTTATGACAGTCTGAACCCGAACCCTAACCCTAACCCTAACCCTAACCCTAATCTAAATGGCACCTTGGAGCTGAGTTTCCAGTCCCAAGCACCGTGGATGGTCCAGATGAAAAAGGTGTTGAAAGGCTAATGGCGATACACTGGAATGCTCTCCTTAGATTGTTTTTAGCAGTCCCAGAGTCCCTGCAGATGTAGGCATTTTAGATCTCAGAACAGTAACCGGTTAAGTATAGCCCATTAAGCATTCTACATAGCATGCTGGAGCTTAGTTTAGAGTCCTTATCACCAGGGCTGTCCCGGATGAGAAAGGTGTGGACCAAGCAATGTCTTTGCACTGCCGTGCTCCACTCGACATGCCTTTTCCAGCACCAGTGTCCCTGGAGCTGCAGCCTTTATGGCAGTCTGAACCCGAACACTAACCATAACCCTAACCCTAAGCTAAATGGCACCTTGGAGATGAGTTGACAGTTCCAAGCACCATGGATGGTAAAGATGAAAAAACTGATGAAAGATTAAGAGTGGTACACAGGTATGCTCCCCTTACGTTGTTTTTAGCAGTCCCAGTATCCCTGGAGATGTAGGCGTTATAGATATCTGAACAGTGACCATTACCCTAATCTACATGGCATATGGGAGTTCAGTTTACAGTCCTTATCTCCAGGGCTGTCCCAGATGAGAAAGGTGTGGACCAAGCAATGTCTTTGCACTGCCGTGCTCCACTCCACATGACTTTTTCAGCACCAGTGTCCCTGCTGCTCTAGCCTTTATGACAGTCTGAACCCGAACCCTAAACCTAACCCTAACCCTAATCTAAATGGCACCTTGGAGCTGAGATTACTGTCCCAGGCGCCATGGCTGGTCCAGGTGAAAAAAGTGTTGAAAGATTAATAGTGGTACACGGGAATGCTCTTCTTACAAAGTTTTCTGCAGTCCCAGTGTCCCCGGAAATGTAGGCATTACAGATCTACGAACAGTAACCCTCACCCTAGTCTAAACGGCATTTGGGGGCTTAGTTTAGTGTCCTAATCACCATGGCCGTCCCAGATGAGAAAGGTGTGGACAAAAGCAATGTCTTTGCAGTGCAGTGCTCCACTCGACATGCCTTTTTCAGCCCAAGTGTCCCTGGACCTGTAGCCCTTATGACAGTCTGAACCCGAACCCTAACCCTAACCCTAACCCTAATTTAAATGGCACCTTGGACCTGAGTTTCCAGTCCCAAGCACCGTGGATGGTCCACATGAAAAAGGTGTTGAAAGGCTAATGGCGATACACTGGAATGCTCTCCTTAGATTGTTTTTAGCAGTCCCAGGGTCCCTGCAGATGTAGGCATTTTAGATCTCAGAACAGTAACCCGTTAAGTATAACCCATTAAGCATTCTACATGGCATGCTGGAGCTTAGTTTAGAGTCCTTATCACCAGGGCTGTCCCAGATGAGAAAGGTGTGGACCAAGCAATGTCTTTGCACTGCCGTGCTCCACTCGACATGCCTTTTCCAGCACCAGTGTCCCTGGAGCTGCAGCCTTTATGGCAGTCTGAACCCGAACACTAACCATAACCCTAACCCTAAGCTAAATGGCACCTTGGAGATGAGTTGACAGTTCCAAGCACCATGGATGGTCCAGATGAAAAAACTGTTGAAAGATTAATAGTGGTACACTGGAATGCTCCCCTTACATTGTTTTTAGCAGTCCCAGTACCCCTGGAGATGTAGGCGTTACAGATAGCTGAACAGTGACCATTACCCTAATCTACATGGCATATGGGAGTTCAGTTTACAGTCCTTATCTCCAGGGCTGTCCCAGATGAGAAAGGTGTGAACCAAGCAATGTCTTTGCACTGCCGTGCTCCACTCCACATGACTTTTTCAGCACCAGTGTCCCTGTAGCTCTACCCTTTATGACAGTCTGAACCCGAACCCTAAACCTAACCCTAACCCTAATCTAAATGGCACCTTGGAGCTGAGATTACTGTCCCAGGCGCCATGGCTGGTCCAGGTGAAAAAAGTGTTGAAAGATTAATAGTGGTACACGGGAATGCTCTTCTTACAAAGTTTTCTGCAGTCCCAGTGTCCCCGGAAATGTAGGCATTACAGATCTACGAACAGTAACCCTCACCCTAGTCTAAATGGCATTTGGCGGCTTAGTTTAGAGTCCTAATCAGCATGGCTGTCCCAGATGAGAAAGGTGTGGACCAAGCAATGTCTTTGCAGTGCTGTGCTCCACTCGACATGCCTTTTTCAGCCCAAGTGTCCCTGGACCTGTAGCCCTTATGACAGTCTCAACCCGAACCCTAACCCTAACCCTAATCTAAATGGCACCTTGAAGCTGAGTTTCCAGTCCCAAGCACCGTGGATGGTCCAGATGAAAATGGTGTTGAAAGGCTAATGGCGATACACTGGAATGCTCTCCTTAGATTGTTTTTAGCAGTCCCAGGGTCCCTGCAGATGTAGGCATTTTAGATCTCAGAACAGTAACCCGTTAAGTATAACCCATTAAGCATTCTACATGGCATGCTGGAGCTTAGTTTAGAGTCCTTATCACCCGAGCTGTCCCAGATGAGAAAGGTGTGGACCAAGCAATGTCTTTGCACTGCCGTGCTCCACTCGACATGCCTTTTCCAGCAGCAGTGTCCCTGGAGCTGCAGCCTTTATGGCAGTCTGAAGCCGAACACTAACCATAACCCTAACCCTAATGTAAATGGCACCTTGGAGCTGAGTTGACAGTTCCAAGCACCATGGATGGTCCAGATGAAAAAACTGTTGAAAGATTAAGAGTGGTACACTGGAATGCTCCCCTTACATTGTTTTTAGCAGTCCCAGTACCCCTGGAGATGTAGGCGTTATAGATAGCTGAACAGTGACCATTACCCTAATCTACATGGCATATGGGAGTTCAGTTTACAGTCCTTATCTCCAGGGCTGTCCCAGATGAGAAAAGTGTGGACCAAGCAATGTCTTTGCACTGCTGTGCTCCACTCCACATGACTTTTTCAGCACCAGTGTCCCTACAGCTCTGGCCTTTATGACAGTCTCAACCCGAACCCTAAACCTAACCCTAACCCTAATCTAAATGGCACCTTGGAGCTGAGATTACTGTCCCAGGCGCCATGGCTGGTCCAGGTGAAAAAAGTGTTGAAAGATTAATAGTGGTACACGGGAATGCTCTTCTTACAAAGTTTTCAGCAGTCCCAGTGTCCCCGGAAATGTAGGCATTACAGATCTACGAACAGTAACCCTCACCCTAGTCTAAATGGCATTTGGCGGCTTAGTTTAGAGTCCTAATCAGCATGGCTGTCCCAGATGAGAAAGGTGTGGACCAAGCAATGTCTTTGCAGTGCCGTGCTCCACTCGACATGCCTTTTTTCAGCCCAAGTGTCCCTGGACCTGTAGCCCTTAGGACAGTCTGAACCCGAACCCTAACCCTAACCCTAACCCTAATTTAAATGGCACCTTGGAGCTGAGTTTCCAGTCCCAAGCACCGTGGATGGTCCAGATGAAAATGGTGTTGAAAGGCTAATGGCGATACACTGGAATGCTCTCCTTAGATTGTTTTTAGCAGTCCCAGGGTCCCTGCAGATGTAGGCATTTTAGATCTCAGAACAGTAACCCGTTAAGTATAACCCATTAAGCATTCTACATGGCATGCTGGAGCTTAGTTTAGAGTCCTTATCACCAGGGCTGTCCCAGATGAGAAAGGTGTGGACAAAGCAATGCCTTCGCACTGCCGTGCTCCACTCGACATGCCTTTTCCAGCACCAGTGTCCCTGGAGCTGCAGCCTTTATGGCAGTCTGAACCCGAACACTAACCATAACCCTAACCCTAACCCTAAGCTAAATGGCACCTTGGAGATGAGTTGACAGTTCCAAGCACCATGGATGGTCCAGATGAAAAAACTGTTGAAAGATTAATAGTGGTACATAGGAATGCTCCCCTTACATTGTTTTTAGCAGTCCCAGTATCCCTGGAGATGTAGGCGTTATAGATATCTGAACAGTGACCATTACCCTAATCTACATGGCATATGGGAGTTCAGTTTACAGTCCTTATCTCCAGGGCTGTCCCAGATGAGAAAGGTGCGGACCCAGCAATGTCTTTGCACTGCCGTGCTCCACTCCACATGACTTTTTCAGCACCAGTGTCCCTGCAGCTCTAGCCTTTATGACAGTCTCAACCCGAACCCTAACCCTAACCCTAACCCTAATCTAAATGGCACCTTGGAGCTGAGATTACTGTCCCAGGTGCCATGGCTGGTCCAGGTGAAAAAAGTGTTGAAAGATTAAGAGTGGTACACGGGAATGCTCTTCTTATAAAGCTTTTAGCGGTCCCAGTGTCCCCGGAAATGTAGGCATTACAGATCTACGAACAGTAACCCTCACCCTAGTCTAAATGTCATTTGGCTGCTTAGTTTAGAGTCCTAATCAGCATGGCTGTCCCAGATGAGAAAGGTGTGGACCAAGCAATGTCTTTGCAGTGCCGTGCTCCACTCGACATGCCTTTTTCAGCCCAAGTGTCCCTGGACCTGTAGCCCTTATGACAGTCTGAACCCGAACCCTAACCCTAACCCTAATTTAAATGGCACCTTGGAGCTGAGTTTCCAGTCCCAAGCACCGTGGATGGTCCACATGAAAAAGGTGTTGAAAGGCTAATGGCGATACACTGGAATGCTCTCCTTAGATTGTTTTTAGCAGTCCCAGAGTCCCTGCAGATGTAGGCATTTTAGATCTCAGAACAGTAACCCGTTAAGTATAACCCATTAAGCATTCTACATGGCATGCTGGAGCTTAGTTTAGAGTCCTTATCACCAGGGCTGTCCCAGATGAGAAAGGTGTGGACCAAGCAATGTCTTTGCACTGCCGTGCTCCACTCGACATGCCTTTTCCAGCACCAGTGTCCCTGGAGCTGCAGCCTTTATGGCAGTCTGAACCCGAACACTAACCATAACCCTAACCCTAAGCTAAATGGCACCTTGGAGATGAGTTGACAATTCCAAGCACCATGGATGGTCCAGATGAAAAAACTGTTGAAAGATTAAGAGTGGTACATAGGAATGCTCCCCTTATATTGTTTTTAGCAGTCCCAGTATCCCTGGAGATGTAGGCGTTATAGATATCTGAACAGTGACCATTACCCTAATCTACATGGCATATGGGAGTTCAGTTTACAGTCCTTATCTCCAGGGCTGTCCCAGATGAGAAAGGTGTGGACCAAGCAATGTCTTTGCACTGCCGTGCTCCACTCGACATGCCTTTTTCAGCCCAAGTGTCCCTGGACCTGTAGCCCTTATGACAGTCTGAACCCGAACCCTAACCCTAACCCTAACCCTAACCCTAATCTAAATGGCACCTTGGACCTGAGTTTCCAGTCCCAGGCACCGTGGATGGTCCAGATGAAAAAGGTGTTGAAAGGCTAATGGCGATACACTGGAATGCTCTCCTTAGATTGTTTTTAGCAGTCCCAGAGTCCCTGCAGATGTAGGCATTTTAGATCTCAGAACAGTAACCGGTTAAGTATAGCCCATTAAGCATTCTACATAGCATGCTGGAGCTTAGTTTAGAGTCCTTATCACCAGGGCTGTCCCGGATGAGAAAGGTGTGGACCAAGCAATGTCTTTGCACTGCCGTGCTCCACTCGACATGCCTTTTCCAGCACCAGTGTCCCTGGATCTGCAGCCTTTATGGCAGTCTGAAGCCGAACACTAACCATAACCCTAACCCTAAGCTAAATGGCACCTTGGAGATGAGTTGACAGTTCCAAGCACCATGGATGGTCCAGATGAAAAAACTGTTGAAAGATTAAGAGTGGTACACAGGTATGCTCCCCTTACATTGTTTTTAGCAGTCCCAGTATCCCTGGAGATGTAGGCGTTATAGATATCTGAACAGTGACCATTACCCTAATCTACATGGCATATGGGAGTTCAGTTTACAGTCCTTATCTCCAGGGCTGTCCCAGATGAGAAAGGTGTGGACCAAGCAATGTCTTTGCACTGCCGTGCTCCACTCGACATGCCTTTTTCAGCACCAGTGTCCCTGCAGCTCTAGCCTTTATGACAGTCTGAACCCGAACCCTAAACCTAACCCTAACCCTAATCTAAATGGCACCTTGGAGCTGAGATTACTGTCCCAGGCGCCATGGCTGGTCCAGGTGAAAAAAGTGTTGAAAGATTAATAGTGGTACACGGGAATGCTCTTCTTACAAAGTTTTCAGCAGTCCCAGTGTCCCCGGAAATGTAGGCATTACAGATCTACGAACAGTAACCCTCACCCTAGTCTAAACGGCATTTGGGGGCTTAGTTTAGTGTCCTAATCAGCATGGCTGTCCCAGATGAGAAAGGTGTGGACAAAAGCAATGTCTTTGCAGTGCCGTGCTCCACTCGACATGCCTTTTTCAGCCCAAGTGTCCCTGGACCTGTAGCCCTTATGACAGTCTGAACCCGAACCCTAACCCTAACACTAACCCTAATTTAAATGGCACCTTGGAGCTGAGTTTCCAGTCCCAAGCACCGTGGATGGTCCAGATGAAAAAGGTGTTGAAAGGCTAATGGCGATACACTGGAATGCTCTCCTTAGATTGTTTTTAGCAGTCCCAGGGTCCCTGCAGATATAGGCATTTTAGATCTCAGAACAGTAACCCGTTAAGTATAACCCATTAAGCATTCTACATGGCATGCTGGAGCTTAGTTTAGAGTCCTTATCACCAGGGCTGTCCCAGATGAGAAAGGTGTGGACCAAGCAATGTCTTTGCACTGCCGTGCTCCACTCGACATGCCTTTTCCAGCACCAGTGTCCCTGGAGCTGCAGCCTTTATGGCAGTCTGAACCCGAACACTAACCATAACCCTAACCCTAAGCTAAATGGCACCTTGGAGATGAGTTGACAGTTCCAAGCAATATGGATGGTCCAGATGAAAAAACTGTTGAAAGATTAATAGTGGTACACTGGAATGCTCCCCTTACATTGTTTTTAGCAGTCCCAGTACCCCTGGAGATGTAGGCGTTATAGATAGCTGAACAGTGACCATTACCCTAATCTACATGGCATATGGGAGTTCAGTTTACAGTCCTTATCTCCAGGGCTGTCCCAGATGAGAAAGGTGTGGACCAAGCAATGTCTTTGCACTGCCGTGCTCCACTCCACATGACTTTTTCAGCACCAGTGTCCCTGTAGCTCTACCCTTTATGACAGTCTGAACCCGAACCCTATACCTAACCCTAACCCTAATCTAAATGGCACCTTGGAGCTGAGATTACTGTCCCAGGCGCCATGGCTGGTCCAGGTGAAAAAAGTGTTGAAAGATTAATAGTGGTACACGGGAATGCTCTTCTTACAAAGTTTTCAGCAGTCCCAGTGTCCCCGGAAATGTAGGCATTACAGATCTACGAACAGTAACCCTCACCCTAGTCTAAATGGCATTTGGCGGCTTAGTTTAGAGTCCTAATCAGCATGGCTGTCCCAGATGAGAAAGGTGTGGACCAAGCAATGTCTTTGCAGTGCTGTGCTCCACTCGACATGCCTTTTTCAGCCCAAGTGTCCCTGGACCTGTAGCCCTTATGACAGTCTCAACCCGAACCCTAACCCTAACCCTAATCTAAATGGCACCTTGGAGCTGAGTTTCCAGTCCCAAGCACCGTGGATGGTCCACATGAAAAAGGTGTTGAAAGGCTAATGGCGATACACTGGAATGCTCTCCTTAGATTGTTTTTAGCAGTCCCAGTGTCCCTGCAGATGTAGGCATTTTAGATCTCAGAACAGTAACCCGTTAAGTATAACCCATTAAGCATTCTACATGGCATGCTGGAGCTTAGTTTAGAGTCCTTATCACCAGAGCTGTCCCAGATGAGAAAGGTGTGGACCAAGCAATGTCTTTGCACTGCCGTGCTCCACTCGACATGCCTTTTCCAGCACCAGTGTCCCTGGAGCTGCAGCCTTTATGGCAGTCTGAACCCGAACACTAACCATAACCCTAACCCTAAGCTAAATGGCACCTTGGAGATGAGTTGACAGTTCCAAGCACCATGGATGGTCCAGATGAAAAAACTGTTGAAAGATTAATAGTGGTACACTGGAATGCTCCCCTTACATTGTTTTTAGCAGTCCCAGTACCCCTGGAGATGTAGGCGTTATAGATAGCTGAACAGTGACCATTACCCTAATCTACATGGCATATGGGAGTTCAGTTTACAGTCCTTATCTCCAGGGCTGTCCCAGATGAGAAAAGTGTGGACCAAGCAATGTCTTTGCACTGCTGTGCTCCACTCCACATGACTTTTTCAGCACCAGTGTCCCTGCAGCTCTGGCCTTTATGACAGTCTCAACCCGAACCCTAAACCTAACCCTAACCCTAATCTAAATGGCACCTTGGAGCTGAGATTACTGTCCCAGGCGCCATGGCTGGTCCAGGTGAAAAAAGCGTTGAAGGATTAATAGTGGTACACGGGAATCCGCTTCTTATAAAGTTTTCAGCAGTCCCAGTGTCCCCGGAAATGTAGGCATTACAGATCTACGAACAGTAACCCTCACCCTAGTCTAAATGGCATTTGGCGGCTTAGTTTAGAGTCCTAATCAGCATGGCTGTCCCAGATGAGAAAGGTGTGGACCAAGCAATGTCTTTGCAGTGCCGTGCTCCACTCGACATGCCTTTTTCAGCCCAAGTGTCCCTGGACCTGTAGCCCTTAGGACAGTCTGAACCCGAACCCTAACCCTAACCCTAACCCTAACCCTAATTTAAATGGCACCTTGGAGCTGAGTTTCCAGTCCCAAGCACCGTGGATGGTCCAGATGAAAAAGGTGTTGAAAGGCTAATGGCGATACACTGGAATGCTCTCCTTAGATTGTTTTTAGCAGTCCCAGGGTCCCTGCAGATGTAGCATTTTAGATCTCAGAACAGTAACCCGTTAAGTATAACCCATTAAGCATTCTACATGGCATGCTGGAGCGTAGTTTAGAGTCCTTATCACCAGGGCTATCCCAGATGAGAAAGGTGTGGACCAAGCAATGTCTTTGCACTGCCGTGCTCCACTCGACATGCCTTTTCCAGCACCAGTGTCCCTGGAGCTGCAGCCTTTATGGCAGTCTGAACCCGAACACTAACCATAACCCTAACCCTAAGCTAAATGGCACCTTGGAGATGAGTTGACATTTCCAAGCACCATGGATTTTAAAGATGAAAAAACTGTTGAAAGATTAATACTGGTACACTGGAATGCTCCCCTTACATTGTTTTTAGCAGTCCCAGTATCCCTGGAGATGTAGGCGTTATAGATAGCTGAACAGTGACCATTACCCTAATCTACATGGCATATGGGAGTTCAGTTTACAGTCCTTATCTCCAGGGCTGTCCCAGATGAGAAAGGTGTGGACCAAGCAATGTCTTTGCACTGCCGTGCTCCACTCCACATGACTTTTTCAGCACCAGTGTCCCTGTAGCTCTACCCTTTATGACAGTCTGAACCCGAACCCTAAACCTAACCCTAACCCTAATCTAAATGGCACCTTGGAGTTGAGATTACTGTCCCAGGCGCCATGGCTGGTCCAGGTGAAAAAAGTGTTGAAAGATTAATAGTGGTACACGGGAATGCTCTTCTTACAAAGTTTTCAGCAGTCCCAGTGTCCCCGGAAATGTAGGCATTACAGATCTACGAACAGTAACCCTCACCCTAGTCTAAATGGCATTTGGCGGCTTAGTTTAGAGTCCTAATCAGCATGGCTGTCCCAGATGAGAAAGGTGTGGACCAAGCAATGTCTTTGCAGTGCTGTGCTCCACTCGACATGCCTTTTTCAGCCCAAGTGTCCCTGGACCTGTAGCCCTTATGACAGTCTCAACCCGAACCCTAACCCTAACCCTAATCTAAATGGCACCTTGGAGCTGAGTTTCCAGTCCCAAGCACCGTGGATGGTCCACATGAAAAACGTGTTGAAAGGCTAATGGCGATACACTGGAATGCTCTCCTTAGATTGTTTTTAGCAGTCCCAGTGTCCCTGCAGATGTAGGCATTTTAGATCTCAGAACAGTAACCCGTTAAGTATAACCCATTAAGCATTCTACATGGCATGCTGGAGCTTAGTTTAGAGTCCTTATCACCAGAGCTGTCCCAGATGAGAAAGGTGTGGACCAAGCAATGTCTTTGCACTGCCGTGCTCCACTCGACATGCCTTTTCCAGCACCAGTGTCCCTGGAGCTGCAGCCTTTATGGCAGTCTGAAGCCGAACACTAACCATAACCCTAACCCTAATGTAAATGGCACCTTGGAGATGAGTTGACAGTTCCAAGCACCATGGATGGTCCAGATGAAAAAACTGTTGAAAGATTAATAGTGGTACACTGGAATGCTCCCCTTACATTGTTTTTAGCAGTCCCAGTACCCCTGGAGATGTAGGCGTTATAGATAGCTGAACAGTGACCATTACCCTAATCTACATGGCATATGGGAGTTCAGTTTACAGTCCTTATCTCCAGGGCTGTCCCAGATGAGAAAAGTGTGGACCAAGCAATGTCTTTGCACTGCTGTGCTCCACTCCACATGACTTTTTCAGCACCAGTGTCCCTGCAGCTCTGGCCTTTATGACAGTCTCAACCCGAACCCTAAACCTAACCCTAACCCTAATCTAAATGGCACCTTGGAGCTGAGATTACTGTCCCAGGCGCCATGGCTGGTCCAGGTGAAAAAAGTGTTGAAAGATTAATAGTGGTACACGGGAATGCTCTTCTTATAAAGTTTTCAGCAGTCCCAGTGTCCCCGGAAATGTAGGCATTACAGATCTACGAACAGTAACCCTCACCCTAGTCTAAATGGCATTTGGCGGCTTAGTTTAGAGTCCTAATCAGCATGGCTGTCCCAGATGAGAAAGGTGTGGACCAAGCAATGTCTTTGCAGTGCCGTGCTCCACTCGACATGCCTTTTTCAGCCCAAGTGTCCCTGGACCTGTAGCCCTTAGGACAGTCTGAACCCGAACCCTAACCCTAACCCTAACCCTAACCCTAATTTAAATGGCACCTTGGAGCTGAGTTTCCAGTCCCAAGCACCGTGGATGGTCCAGATGAAAAAGGTGTTGAAAGGCTAATGGCGATACACTGGAATGCTCTCCTTAGATTGTTTTTAGCAGTCCCAGGGTCCCTGCAGATATAGGCATTTTAGATCTCAGAACAGTAACCCGTTAAGTATAACCCATTAAGCATTCTACATGGCATGCTGGAGCTTAGTTTAGAGTCCTTATCACCAGGGCTGTCCCAGATGAGAAAGGTGTGGACCAAGCAATGTCTTTGCACTGCCGTGCTCCACTCGACATGCCTTTTCCAGCACCAGTGTCCCTGGAGCTGCAGCCTTTATGGCAGTCTGAACCCGAACACTAACCATAACCCTAACCCTAAGCTAAATGGCACCTTGGAGATGAGTTGACAGTTCCAAGCAATATGGATGGTCCAGATGAAAAAACTGTTGAAAGATTAATAGTGGTACACTGGAATGCTCCCCTTACATTGTTTTTAGCAGTCCCAGTACCCCTGGAGATGTAGGCGTTATAGATAGCTGAACAGTGACCATTACCCTAATCTACATGGCATATGGGAGTTCAGTTTACAGTCCTTATCTCCAGGGCTGTCCCAGATGAGAAAGGTGTGGACCAAGCAATGTCTTTGCACTGCCGTGCTCCACTCCACATGACTTTTTCAGCACCAGTGTCCCTGTAGCTCTACCCTTTATGACAGTCTGAACCCGAACCCTATACCTAACCCTAACCCTAATCTAAATGGCACCTTGGAGCTGAGATTACTGTCCCAGGCGCCATGGCTGGTCCAGGTGAAAAAAGTGTTGAAAGATTAATAGTGGTACACGGGAATGCTCTTCTTACAAAGTTTTCAGCAGTCCCAGTGTCCCCGGAAATGTAGGCATTACAGATCTACGAACAGTAACCCTCACCCTAGTCTAAATGGCATTTGGCGGCTTAGTTTAGAGTCCTAATCAGCATGGCTGTCCCAGATGAGAAAGGTGTGGACCAAGCAATGTCTTTGCAGTGCTGTGCTCCACTCGACATGCCTTTTTCAGCCCAAGTGTCCCTGGACCTGTAGCCCTTATGACAGTCTCAACCCGAACCCTAACCCTAACCCTAATCTAAATGGCACCTTGGAGCTGAGTTTCCAGTCCCAAGCACCGTGGATGGTCCACATGAAAAAGGTGTTGAAAGGCTAATGGCGATACACTGGAATGCTCTCCTTAGATTGTTTTTAGCAGTCCCAGTGTCCCTGCAGATGTAGGCATTTTAGATCTCAGAACAGTAACCCGTTAAGTATAACCCATTAAGCATTCTACATGGCATGCTGGAGCTTAGTTTAGAGTCCTTATCACCAGGGCTGTCCCAGATGAGAAAGGTGTGGACCAAGCAATGTCTTTGCACTGCCGTGCTCCACTCGACATGCCTTTTCCAGCACCAGTGTCCCTGGAGCTGCAGCCTTTATGGCAGTCTGAACCCGAACACTAACCATAACCCTAACCCTAAGCTAAATGGCACCTTGGAGATGAGTTGACAGTTCCAAGCACCATGGATGGTCCAGATGAAAAAACTGTTGAAAGATTAATAGTGGTACACTGGAATGCTCCCCTTACATTGTTTTTAGCAGTCCCAGTACCCCTGGAGATGTAGGCGTTATAGATAGCTGAACAGTGACCATTACCCTAATCTACATGGCATATGGGAGTTCAGTTTACAGTCCTTATCTCCAGGGCTGTCCCAGATGAGAAAGGTGTGGACCAAGCAATGTCTTTGCACTGCCGTGCTCCACTCCACATGACTTTTTCAGCACCAGTGTCCCTGCAGCTCTAGCCTTTATGACAGTCTGAACCCGAACGCTAAACCTAACCCTAACCCTAATCTAAATGGCACCTTGGAGCTGAGATTACTGTCCCAGGCGCCATGGCTGGTCCAGGTGAAAAAAGTGTTGAAAGATTAATAGTGGTACACGGGAATGCTCTTCTTACAAAGTTTTCAGCAGTCCCAGTGTCCCCGGAAATGTAGGCATTACAGATCTACGAACAGTAACCCTCACCCTAGTCTAAACGGCATTTGGGGGCTTAGTTTAGAGTCCTAATCAGCATGGCTGTCCCAGATGAGAAAGGTGTGGACCAAGCAATGTCTTTGCAGTGCCGTGCTCCACTCGACATGCCTTTTTCAGCCCAAGTGTCCCTGGACCTGTAGCCCTTAGGACAGTCTGAACCCGAACCCTAACCCTAACCCTAACCCTAATTTAAATGGCACCTTGGAGCTGAGTTTCCAGTCCCAAGCACCGTGGATGGTCCAGATGAAAAAGGTGTTGAAAGGCTAATGGCGATACACTGGAATGCTCTCCTTAGATTGTTTTTAGCAGTCCCAGGGTCCCTGCAGATATAGGCATTTTAGATCTCAGAACAGTAACCCGTTAAGTATAACCCATTAAGCATTCTACATGGCATGCTGGAGCTTAGTTTAGAGTCCTTATCACCAGGGCTGTCCCAGATGAGAAAGGTGTGGACCAAGCAATGTCTTTGCACTGCCGTGCTCCACTCGACATGCCTTTTCCAGCACCAGTGTCCCTGGAGCTGCAGCCTTTATGGCAGTCTGAACCCGAACACTAACCATAACCCTAACCCTAAGCTAAATGGCACCTTGGAGATGAGTTGACAGTTCCAAGCAATATGGATGGTCCAGATGAAAAAACTGTTGAAAGATTAATAGTGGTACACTGGAATGCTCCCCTTACATTGTTTTTAGCAGTCCCAGTACCCCTGGAGATGTAGGCGTTATAGATAGCTGAACAGTGACCATTACCCTAATCTACATGGCATATGGGAGTTCAGTTTACAGTCCTTATCTCCAGGGCTGTCCCAGATGAGAAAGGTGTGGACCAAGCAATGTCTTTGCACTGCCGTGCTCCACTCCACATGACTTTTTCAGCACCAGTGTCCCTGTAGCTCTACCCTTTATGACAGTCTGAACCCGAACCCTATACCTAACCCTAACCCTAATCTAAATGGCACCTTGGAGCTGAGATTACTGTCCCAGGCGCCATGGCTGGTCCAGGTGAAAAAAGTGTTGAAAGATTAATAGTGGTACACGGGAATGCTCTTCTTACAAAGTTTTCAGCAGTCCCAGTGTCCCCGGAAATGTAGGCATTACAGATCTACGAACAGTAACCCTCACCCTAGTCTAAATGGCATTTGGCGGCTTAGTTTAGAGTCCTAATCAGCATGGCTGTCCCAGATGAGAAAGGTGTGGACCAAGCAATGTCTTTGCAGTGCTGTGCTCCACTCGACATGCCTTTTTCAGCCCAAGTGTCCCTGGACCTGTAGCCCTTATGACAGTCTCAACCCGAACCCTAACCCTAACCCTAATCTAAATGGCACCTTGGAGCTGAGTTTCCAGTCCCAAGCACCGTGGATGGTCCACATGAAAAAGGTGTTGAAAGGCTAATGGCGATACACTGGAATGCTCTCCTTAGATTGTTTTTAGCAGTCCCAGTGTCCCTGCAGATGTAGGCATTTTAGATCTCAGAACAGTAACCCGTTAAGTATAACCCATTAAGCATTCTACATGGCATGCTGGAGCTTAGTTTAGAGTCCTTATCACCAGGGCTGTCCCAGATGAGAAAGGTGTGGACCAAGCAATGTCTTTGCACTGCCGTGCTCCACTCGACATGCCTTTTCCAGCACCAGTGTCCCTGGAGCTGCAGCCTTTATGGCAGTCTGAACCCGAACACTAACCATAACCCTAACCCTAAGCTAAATGGCACCTTGGAGATGAGTTGACAGTTCCAAGCACCATGGATGGTCCAGATGAAAAAACTGTTGAAAGATTAATAGTGGTACACTGGAATGCTCCCCTTACATTGTTTTTAGCAGTCCCAGTACCCCTGGAGATGTAGGCGTTATAGATAGCTGAACAGTGACCATTACCCTAATCTACATGGCATATGGGAGTTCAGTTTACAGTCCTTATCTCCAGGGCTGTCCCAGATGAGAAAGGTGTGGACCAAGCAATGTCTTTGCACTGCTGTGCTCCACTCCACATGACTTTTTCAGCACCAGTGTCCCTGTAGCTCTACCCTTTATGACAGTCTCAACCCGAACCCTAAACCTAACCCTAACCCTAATCTAAATGGCACCTTGGAGCTGAGATTACTGTCCCAGGTGCCATGGCTGGTCCAGGTGAAAAAAGCGTTGAAGGATTAATAGTGGTACACGGGAATCCGCTTCTTATAAAGTTTTCAGCAGTCCCAGTGTCCCCGGAAATGTAGGCATTACAGATCTACGAACAGTAACCCTCACCCTAGTCTAAATGGCATTTGGCGGCTTAGTTTAGAGTCCTAATCAGCATGGCTGTCCCAGATGAGAAAGGTGTGGACCAAGCAATGTCTTTGCAGTGCCGTGCTCCACTCGACATGCCTTTTTCAGCCCAAG
Source organism: Lathamus discolor (assembly GCF_037157495.1). Taxonomy (NCBI): domain Eukaryota; kingdom Metazoa; phylum Chordata; class Aves; order Psittaciformes; family Psittacidae; genus Lathamus; species Lathamus discolor. Next base: position 44,466,941 of record NC_088884.1, on the reverse strand, counting down.
TGTCCCTGGACCTGTAGCCCTTAGGACAGTCTGAACCCGAACCCTAACCCTAACCCTAACCCTAACCCTAATTTAAATGGCACCTTGGAGCTGAGTTTCCAGTCCCAAGCACCGTGGATGGTCCAGATGAAAAAGGTGTTGAAAGGCTAATGGCGATACACTGGAATGCTCTCCTTAGATTGTTTTTAGCAGTCCCAGAGTCCCTGCAGATGTAGGCATTTTAGATCTCAGAACAGTAACCCGTTAAGTATAACCCATTAAGCATTCTACATGGCATGCTGGAGCGTAGTTTAGAGTCCTTATCACCAGGGCTATCCCAGATGAGAAAGGTGTGGACCAAGCAATGTCTTTGCACTGCCGTGCTCCACTCGACATGCCTTTTCCAGCACCAGTGTCCCTGGAGCTGCAGCCTTTATGGCAGTCTGAACCCGAACACTAACCATAACCCTAACCCTAAGCTAAATGGCACCTTGGAGATGAGTTGACAGTTCCAAGCACCATGGATTTTAAAGATGAAAAAACTGTTGAAAGATTAATACTGGTACACTGGAATGCTCCCCTTACATTGTTTTTAGCAGTCCCAGTATCCCTGGAGATGTAGGCGTTATAGATAGCTGAACAGTGACCATTACCCTAATCTACATGGCATATGGGAGTTCAGTTTACAGTCCTTATCTCCAGGGCTGTCCCAGATGAGAAAGGTGTGGACCAAGCAATGTCTTTGCACTGCCGTGCTCCACTCCACATGACTTTTTCAGCACCAGTGTCCCTGTAGCTCTACCCTTTATGACAGTCTGAACCCGAACCCTATACCTAACCCTAACCCTAATCTAAATGGCACCTTGGAGTTGAGATTACTGTCCCAGGCGCCATGGCTGGTCCAGGTGAAAAAAGTGTTGAAAGATTAATAGTGGTACACGGGAATGCTCTTCTTACAAAGTTTTCAGCAGTCCCAGTGTCCCCGGAAATGTAGGCATTACAGATCTACGAACAGTAACCCTCACCCTAGTCTAAATGGCATTTGGCGGCTTAGTTTAGAGTCCTAATCAGCATGGCTGTCCCAGATGAGAAAGGTGTGGACCAAGCAATGTCTTTGCAGTGCTGTGCTCCACTCGACATGCCTTTTTCAGCCCAAGTGTCCCTGGACCTGTAGCCCTTATGACAGTCTCAACCCGAACCCTAACCCTAACCCTAATCTAAATGGCACCTTGGAGCTGAGTTTCCAGTCCCAAGCACCGTGGATGGTCCACATGAAAAAGGTGTTGAAAGGCTAATGGCGATACACTGGAATGCTCTCCTTAGATTGTTTTTAGCAGTCCCAGTGTCCCTGCAGATGTAGGCATTTTAGATCTCAGAACAGTAACCCGTTAAGTATAACCCATTAAGCATTCTACATGGCATGCTGGAGCTTAGTTTAGAGTCCTTATCACCAGAGCTGTCCCAGATGAGAAAGGTGTGGACCAAGCAATGTCTTTGCACTGCCGTGCTCCACTCGACATGCCTTTTCCAGCACCAGTGTCCCTGGAGCTGCAGCCTTTATGGCAGTCTGAAGCCGAACACTAACCATAACCCTAACCCTAATGTAAGTGGCACCTTGGAGATGAGTTGACAGTTCCAAGCACCATGGATGGTCCAGATGAAAAAACTGTTGAAAGATTAATAGTGGTACACTGGAATGCTCCCCTTACATTGTTTTTAGCAGTCCCAGTACCCCTGGAGATGTAGGCGTTATAGATAGCTGAACAGTGACCATTACCCTAATCTACATGGCATATGGGAGTTCAGTTTACAGTCCTTATCTCCAGGGCTGTCCCAGATGAGAAAAGTGTGGACCAAGCAATGTCTTTGCACTGCTGTGCTCCACTCCACATGACTTTTTCAGCACCAGTGTCCCTGCAGCTCTGGCCTTTATGACAGTCTCAACCCGAACCCTAAACCTAACCCTAACCCTAATCTAAATGGCACCTTGGAGCTGAGATTACTGTCCCAGGCGCCATGGCTGGTCCAGGTGAAAAAAGTGTTGAAAGATTAAGAGTGGTACACGGGAATGCTCTTCTTATAAAGTTTTCAGCAGTCCCAGTGTCCCCGGAAATGTAGGCATTACAGATCTACGAACAGTAACCCTCACCCTAGTCTAAATGGCATTTGGCGGCTTAGTTTAGAGTCCTAATCAGCATGGCTGTCCCAGATGAGAAAGGTGTGGACCAAGCAATGTCTTTGCAGTGCCGTGCTCCACTCGACATGCCTTTTTCAGCCCAAGTGTCCCTGGACCTGTAGCCCTTAGGACAGTCTGAACCCGAACCCTAACCCTAACCCTAACCCTAACCCTAATTTAAATGGCACCTTGGAGCTGAGTTTCCAGTCCCAAGCACCGTGGATGGTCCAGATGAAAAAGGTGTTGAAAGGCTAATGGCGATACACTGGAATGCTCTCCTTAGATTGTTTTTAGCAGTCCCAGGGTCCCTGCAGATGTAGGCATTTTAGATCTCAGAACAGTAACCCATTAAATATAACCCATTAAGCATTCTACATGGCATGCTGGAGCTTAGTTTAGAGTCCTTATCACCAGGGCTGTCCCAGATGAGAAAGGTGTGGACCAAGCAATGTCTTTGCACTGCCGTGCTCCACTCCACATGCCTTTTCCAGCACCAGTGTCCCTGGAGCTGCAGCCTTTATGGCAGTCTGAAGCCGAACACTAACCATAACCCTAACCCTAAGCTAAATGGCACCTTGGAGATGAGTTGACAGTTCCAAGCACCATGGATGGTAAAGATGAAAAAACTGTTGAAAGATTAATAGTGGTACACTGGAATGCTCCCCTTACATTGTTTTTAGCAGTCCCAGTATCCCTGGAGATGTAGGCGTTATAGATATCTGAACAGTGACCATTACCCTAATCTACATGGCATATGGGAGTTCAGTTTACAGTCCTTATCTCCAGGGCTGTCCCAGATGAGAAAGGTGTGGACCAAGCAATGTCTTTGCACTGCCGTGCTCCACTCCACATGACTTTTTCAGCACCAGTGTCCCTGCAGCTCTAGACTTTATGACAGTCTGAAACCGAACGCTAAACCTAACCCTAACCCTAATCTAAATGGCACCTTGGAGCTGAGATTACTGTCCCAGGCGCCATGGCTGGTCCAGGTGAAAAAAGTGTTGAAAGATTAATAGTGGTACACGGGAATGCTCTTCTTACAAAGTTTTCAGCAGTCCCAGTGTCCCCGGAAATGTAGGCATTACAGATCTACGAACAGTAACCCTCACCCTAGTCTAAACGGCATTTGGGGGCTTAGTTTAGAGTCCTAATCAGCATGGCTGTCCCAGATGAGAAAGGTGTGGACCAAGCAATGTCTTTGCAGTGCCGTGCTCCACTCGACATGCCTTTTTCAGCCCAAGTGTCCCTGGACCTGTAGCCCTTAGGACAGTCTGAACCCGAACCCTAACCCTAACCCTAACCCTAATTTAAATGGCACCTTGGAGCTGAGTTTCCAGTCCCAAGCACCGTGGATGGTCCAGATGAAAAAGGTGTTGAAAGGCTAATGGCGATACACTGGAATGCTCTCCTTAGATTGTTTTTAGCAGTCCCAGGGTCCCTGCAGATGTAGGCATTTTAGATCTCAGAACAGTAACCCGTTAAGTATAACCCATTAAGCATTCTACATGGCATGCTGGAGCTTAGTTTAGAGTCCTTATCACCAGGGCTGTCCCAGATGAGAAAGGTGTGGACAAAGCAATGCCTTCGCACTGCCGTGCTCCACTCGACATGCCTTTTCCAGCACCAGTGTCCCTGGAGCTGCAGCCTTTATGGCAGTCTGAACCCGAACACTAACCATAACCCTAACCCTAACCCTAAGCTAAATGGCACCTTGGAGATGAGTTGACAGTTCCAAGCACCATGGATGGTCCAGATGAAAAAACTGTTGAAAGATTAATAGTGGTACATAGGAATGCTCCCCTTACATTGTTTTTAGCAGTCCCAGTATCCCTGGAGATGTAGGCGTTATAGATATCTGAACAGTGACCATTACCCTAATCTACATGGCATATGGGAGTTCAGTTTACAGTCCTTATCTCCAGGGCTGTCCCAGATGAGAAAGGTGAGGACCCAGCAATGTCTTTGCACTGCCGTGCTCCACTCCACATGACTTTTTCAGCACCAGTGTCCCTGCAGCTCTAGCCTTTATGACAGTCTCAACCCGAACCCTAACCCTAACCCTAACCCTAATCTAAATGGCACCTTGGAGCTGAGATTACTGTCCCAGGTGCCATGGCTGGTCCAGGTGAAAAAAGTGTTGAAAGATTAAGAGTGGTACACGGGAATGCTCTTCTTATAAAGTTTTCAGCAGTCCCAGTGTCCCCGGAAATGTAGGCATTACAGATCTACGAACAGTAACCCTCACCCTAGTCTAAATGTCATTTGGCTGCTTAGTTTAGAGTCCTAATCAGCATGGCTGTCCCAGATGAGAAAGGTGTGGACCAAGCAATGTCTTTGCAGTGCTGTGCTCCACTCGACATGCCTTTTTCAGCCCAAGTGTCCCTGGACCTGTAGCCCTTATGACAGTCTCAACCCGAACCCTAACCCTAACCCTAATCTAAATGGCACCTTGGAGCTGAGTTTCCAGTCCCAAGCACCGTGGATGGTCCACATGAAAAAGGTGTTGAAAGGCTAATGGCGATACACTGGAATGCTCTCCTTAGATTGTTTTTAGCAGTCCCAGAGTCCCTGCAGATGTAGGCATTTTAGATCTCAGAACAGTAACCGGTTAAGTATAGCCCATTAAGCATTCTACATAGCATGCTGGAGCTTAGTTTAGAGTCCTTATCACCAGGGCTGTCCCGGATGAGAAAGGTGTGGACCAAGCAATGTCTTTGCACTGCCGTGCTCCACTCGACATGCCTTTTCCAGCACCAGTGTCCCTGGAGCTGCAGCCTTTATGGCAGTCTGAACCCGAACACTAACCATAACCCTAACCCTAAGCTAAATGGCACCTTGGAGATGAGTTGACAGTTCCAAGCACCATGGATGGTCCAGATGAAAAAACTGTTGAAAGATTAAGAGTGGTACACAGGTATGCTCCCCTTACATTGTTTTTAGCAGTCCCAGTATCCCTGGAGATGTAGGCGTTATAGATATCTGAACAGTGACCATTACCCTAATCTACATGGCATATGGGAGTTCAGTTTACAGTCCTTATCTCCAGGGCTGTCCCAGATGAGAAAGGTGTGGACCAAGCAATGTCTTTGCACTGCCGTGCTCCACTCGACATGCCTTTTTCAGCACCAGTGTCCCTGCAGCTCTAGCCTTTATGACAGTCTGAACCCGAACCCTAAACCTAACCCTAACCCTAATCTAAATGGCACCTTGGAGCTGAGATTACTGTCCCAGGCGCCATGGCTGGTCCAGGTGAAAAAAGTGTTGAAAGATTAATAGTGGTACACGGGAATGCTCTTCTTACAAAGTTTTCAGCAGTCCCAGTGTCCCCGGAAATGTAGGCATTACAGATCTACGAACAGTAACCCTCACCCTAGTCTAAACGGCATTTGGGGGCTTAGTTTAGTGTCCTAATCACCATGGCCGTCCCAGATGAGAAAGGTGTGGACAAAAGCAATGTCTTTGCAGTGCCGTGCTCCACTCGACATGCCTTTTTCAGCCCAAGTGTCCCTGGACCTGTAGCCCTTATGACAGTCTGAACCCGAACCCTAACCCTAACACTAACCCTAATTTAAATGGCACCTTGGAGCTGAGTTTCCAGTCCCAAGCACCGTGGATGGTCCACATGAAAAAGGTGTTGAAAGGCTAATGGCGATACACTGGAATGCTCTCCTTAGATTGTTTTTAGCAGTCCCAGGGTCCCTGCAGATGTAGGCATTTTAGATCTCAGAACAGTAACCCGTTAAGTATAACCCATTAAGCATTCTACATGGCATGCTGGAGCTTAGTTTAGAGTCCTTATCACCAGGGCTGTCCCAGATGAGAAAGGTGTGGACCAAGCAATGTCTTTGCACTGCCGTGCTCCACTCGACATGCCTTTTCCAGCACCAGTGTCCCTGGAGCTGCAGCCTTTATGGCAGTCTGAACCCGAACACTAACCATAACCCTAACCCTAAGCTAAATGGCACCTTGGAGATGAGTTGACAGTTCCAAGCAATATGGATGGTCCAGATGAAAAAACTGTTGAAAGATTAATAGTGGTACACTGGAATGCTCCCCTTACATTGTTTTTAGCAGTCCCAGTACCCCTGGAGATGTAGGCGTTATTGATAGCTGAACAGTGACCATTACCCTAATCTACATGGCATATGGGAGTTTAGTTTACAGTCCTTATCTCCAGGGCTGTCCCAGATGAGAAAGGTGTGGACCAAGCAATGTCTTTGCACTGCCGTGCTCCACTCCACATGACTTTTTCAGCACCAGTGTCCCTGTAGCTCTACCCTTTATGACAGTCTGAACCCGAACCCTATACCTAACCCTAACCCTAATCTAAATGGCACCTTGGAGCTGAGATTACTGTCCCAGGTGCCATGGCTGGTCCAGGTGAAAAAAGTGTTGAAAGATTAATAGTGGTACACGGGAATGCTCTTCTTACAAAGTTTTCAGCAGTCCCAGTGTCCCCGGAAATGTAGGCATTACAGATCTACGAACAGTAACCCTCACCCTAGTCTAAATGGCATTTGGCGGCTTAGTTTAGAGTCCTAATCAGCATGGCTGTCCCAGATGAGAAAGGTGTGGACCAAGCAATGTCTTTGCAGTGCTGTGCTCCACTCGACATGCCTTTTTCAGCCCAAGTGTCCCTGGACCTGTAGCCCTTATGACAGTCTCAACCCGAACCCTAACCCTAACCCTAATCTAAATGGCACCTTGGAGCTGAGTTTCCAGTCCCAAGCACCGTGGATGGTCCACATGAAAAAGGTGTTGAAAGGCTAATGGCGATACACTGGAATGCTCTCCTTAGATTGTTTTTAGCAGTCCCAGGGTCCCTGCAGATGTAGGCATTTTAGATCTCAGAACAGTAACCCGTTAAGTATAACCCATTAAGCATTCTACATGGCATGCTGGAGCTTAGTTTAGAGTCCTTATCACCAGAGCTGTCCCAGATGAGAAAGGTGTGGACCAAGCAATGTCTTTGCACTGCCGTGCTCCACTCGACATGCCTTTTCCAGCACCAGTGTCCCTGGAGCTGCAGCCTTTATGGCAGTCTGAAGCCGAACACTAACCATAACCCTAACCCTAATGTAAATGGCACCTTGGAGATGAGTTGACAGTTCCAAGCACCATGGATGGTCCAGATGAAAAAACTGTTGAAAGATTAATAGTGGTACACTGGAATGCTCCCCTTACATTGTTTTTAGCAGTCCCAGTACCCCTGGAGATGTAGGCGTTATAGATAGCTGAACAGTGACCATTACCCTAATCTACATGGCATATGGGAGTTCAGTTTACAGTCCTTATCTCCAGGGCTGTCCCAGATGAGAAAAGTGTGGACCAAGCAATGTCTTTGCACTGCCGTGCTCCACTCCACATGACTTTTTCAGCACCAGTGTCCCTGCAGCTCTGGCCTTTATGACAGTCTCAACCCGAACCCTAAACCTAACCCTAACCCTAATCTAAATGGCACCTTGGAGCTGAGATTACTGTCCCAGGCGCCATGGCTGGTCCAGGTGAAAAAAGTGTTGAAAGATTAATAGTGGTACACGGGAATGCTCTTCTTATAAAGTTTTCAGCAGTCCCAGTGTCCCCGGAAATGTAGGCATTACAGATCTACGAACAGTAACCCTCACCCTAGTCTAAATGGCATTTGGCGGCTTAGTTTAGAGTCCTAATCAGCATGGCTGTCCCAGATGAGAAAGGTGTGGACCAAGCAATGTCTTTGCAGTGCCGTGCTCCACTCGACATGCCTTTTTCAGCCCAAGTGTCCCTGGACCTGTAGCCCTTATGACAGTCTGAACCCGAACCCTAACCCTAACCCTAACCCTAACCCTAATTTAAATGGCACCTTGGAGCTGAGTTTCCAGTCCCAAGCACCGTGGATGGTCCAGATGAAAAAGGTGTTGAAAGGCTAATGGCGATACACTGGAATGCTCTCCTTAGATTGTTTTTAGCAGTCCCAGGGTCCCTGCAGATGTAGGCATTTTAGATCTCAGAACAGTAACCCATTAAATATAACCCATTAAGCATTCTACATGGCATGCTGGAGCTTAGTTTAGAGTCCTTATCACCAGGGCTGTCCCAGATGAGAAAGGTGTGGACCAAGCAATGTCTTTGCACTGCCGTGCTCCACTCCACATGCCTTTTCCAGCACCAGTGTCCCTGGAGCTGCAGCCTTTATGGCAGTCTGAAGCCGAACACTAACCATAACCCTAACCCTAAGCTAAATGGCACCTTGGAGATGAGTTGACAGTTCCAAGCACCATGGATGGTAAAGATGAAAAAACTGTTGAAAGATTAATAGTGGTACACTGGAATGCTCCCCTTACATTGTTTTTAGCAGTCCCAGTATCCCTGGAGATGTAGGCGTTATAGATATCTGAACAGTGACCATTACCCTAATCTACATGGCATATGGGAGTTCAGTTTACAGTCCTTATCTCCAGGGCTGTCCCAGATGAGAAAGGTGTGGACCAAGCAATGTCTTTGCACTGCCGTGCTCCACTCCACATGACTTTTTCAGCACCAGTGTCCCTGCAGCTCTAGACTTTATGACAGTCTGAAACCGAACGCTAAACCTAACCCTAACCCTAATCTAAATGGCACCTTGGAGCTGAGATTACTGTCCCAGGCGCCATGGCTGGTCCAGGTGAAAAAAGTGTTGAAAGATTAATAGTGGTACACGGGAATGCTCTTCTTACAAAGTTTTCAGCAGTCCCAGTGTCCCCGGAAATGTAGGCATTACAGATCTACAAACAGTAACCCTCACCCTAGTCTAAACGGCATTTGGGGGCTTAGTTTAGAGTCCTAATCAGCATGGCTGTCCCAGATGAGAAAGGTGTGGACCAAGCAATGTCTTTGCAGTGCCGTGCTCCACTCGACATGCCTTTTTCAGCCCAAGTGTCCCTGGACCTGTAGCCCTTAGGACAGTCTGAACCCGAACCCTAACCCTAACCCTAACCCTAATTTAAATGGCACCTTGGAGCTGAGTTTCCAGTCCCAAGCACCGTGGATGGTCCAGATGAAAAAGGTGTTGAAAGGCTAATGGCGATACACTGGAATGCTCTCCTTAGATTGTTTTTAGCAGTCCCAGGGTCCCTGCAGATGTAGGCATTTTAGATCTCAGAACAGTAACCCGTTAAGTATAACCCATTAAGCATTCTACATGGCATGCTGGAGCTTAGTTTAGAGTCCTTATCACCAGGGCTGTCCCAGATGAGAAAGGTGTGGACAAAGCAATGCCTTCGCACTGCCGTACTCCACTCGACATGCCTTTTCCAGCACCAGTGTCCCTGGAGCTGCAGCCTTTATGGCAGTCTGAACCCGAACACTAACCATAACCCTAACCCTAACCCTAAGCTAAATGGCACCTTGGAGATGAGTTGACAGTTCCAAGCACCATGGATGGTCCAGATGAAAAAACTGTAGAAAGATTAATAGTGGTACACTGGAATGCTCCCCTTACATTGTTTTTAGCAGTCCCAGTACCCCTGGAGATGTAGGCGTTATAGATAGCTGAACAGTGACCATTACCCTAATCTACATGGCATATGGGAGTTCAGTTTACAGTCCTTATCTCCAGGGCTGTCCCAGATGAGAAAAGTGTGGACCAAGCAATGTCTTTGCACTGCTGTGCTCCACTCCACATGACTTTTTCAGCACCAGTGTCCCTGCAGCTCTGGCCTTTATGACAGTCTCAACCCGAACCCTAACCCTAACCCTAACCCTAATCTAAATGGCACCTTGGAGCTGAGATTACTGTCCCAGGTGCCATGGCTGGTCCAGGTGAAAAAAGTGTTGAAAGATTAAGAGTGGTACACGGGAATGCTCTTCTTATAAAGTTTTCAGCAGTCCCAGTGTCCCCGGAAATGTAGGCATTACAGATCTACGAACAGTAACCCTCACCCTAGTCTAAATGTCATTTGGCTGCTTAGTTTAGAGTCCTAATCAGCATGGCTGTCCCAGATGAGAAAGGTGTGGACCAAGCAATGTCTTTGCAGTGCCGTGCTCCACTCGACATGCCTTTTTCAGCCCAAGTGTCCCTGGACCTGTAGCCCTTATGACAGTCTGAACCCGAACCCTAACCCTAACCCTAATTTAAATGGCACCTTGGAGCTGAGTTTCCAGTCCCAAGCACCGTGGATGGTCCAGATGAAAAAGGTGTTGAAAGGCTAATGGCGATACACTGGAATGCTCTCCTTAGATTGTTTTTAGCAGTCCCAGAGTCCCTGCAGATGTAGGCATTTTAGATCTCAGAACAGTAACCCGTTAAGTATAACCCATTAAGCATTCTACATGGCATGCTGGAGCTTAGTTTAGAGTCCTTATCACCAGGGCTGTCCCGGATGAGAAAGGTGTGGACCAAGTAATGTCTTTGCACTGCCGTGCTCCACTCGACATGCCTTTTCCAGCACCAGTGTCCCTGGAGCTGCAGCCTTTATGGCAGTCTGAACCCGAACACTAACCATAACCCTAACCCTAAGCTAAATGGCACCTTGGAGATGAGATGACAATTCCAAGCACCATGGATGGTCCAGATGAAAAAACTGTTGAAAGATTAAGAGTGGTACATAGGAATGCTCCCCTTACATTGTTTTTAGCAGTCCCAGTATCCCTGGAGATGTAGGCGTTATAGATATCTGAACAGTGACCATTACCCTAATCTACATGGCATATGGCAGTTCAGTTTACAGTCCTTATCTCCAGGGCTGTCCCAGATGAGAAAGGTGTGGACCAAGCAATGTCTTTGCACTGCCGTGCTCCACTCGACATGCCTTTTTCAGCCCAAGTGTCCCTGGACCTGTAGCCCTTATGACAGTCTGAACCCGAACCCTAACCCTAACCCTAACCCTAACCCTAATCTAAATGGCACCTTGGACCTGAGTTTCCAGTCCCAAGCACCGTGGATGGTCCAGATGAAAAAGGTGTTGAAAGGCTAATGGCGATACACTGGAATGCTCTCCTTAGATTGTTTTTAGCAGTCCCAGAGTCCCTGCAGATGTAGGCATTTTAGATCTCAGAACTGTAACCGGTTAAGTATAGCCCATTAAGCATTCTACATAGCATGCTGGAGCTTAGTTTAGAGTCCTTATCACCAGGGCTGTCCCGGATGAGAAAGGTGTGGACCAAGCAATGTCTTTGCACTGCCGTGCTCCACTCGACATGCCTTTTCCAGCACCAGTGTCCCTGGAGCTGCAGCCTTTATGGCAGTCTGAAGCCGAACACTAACCATAACCCTAACCCAAAGCTAAATGGCACCTTGGAGATGAGTTGACAGTTCCAAGCACCATGGATGGTCCAGATGAAAAAACTGTTGAAAGATTAAGAGTGGTACACAGGTATGCTCCCCTTACATTGTTTTTAGCAGTCCCAGTATCCCTGGAGATGTAGGCGTTATAGATAGCTGAACAGTGACCATTACCCTAATCTACATGGCATATGGGAGTTCAGTTTACAGTCCTTATCTCCAGGGCTGTCCCAGATGAGAAAGGTGTGGACCAAGCAATGTCTTTGCACTGCCGTGCTCCACTCGACATGCCTTTTTCAGCACCAGTGTCCCTGCAGCTCTAGCCTTTATGACAGTCTGAACCCGAACCCTAAACCTAACCCTAACCCTAATCTAAATGGCACCTTGGAGCTGAGATTACTGTCCCAGGCGCCATGGCTGGTCCAGGTGAAAAAAGTGTTGAAAGATTAATAGTGGTACACGGGAATGCTCTTCTTACAAAGTTTTCAGCAGTCCCAGTGTCCCCGGAAATGTAGGCATTACAGATCTACGAACAGTAACCCTCACCCTAGTCTAAACGGCATTTGGGGGCTTAGTTTAGTGTCCTAATCACCATGGCCGTCCCAGATGAGAAAGGTGTGGACAAAAGCAATGTCTTTGCAGTGCCGTGCTCCACTCGACATGCCTTTTTCAGCCCAAGTGTCCCTGGACCTGTAGCCCTTATGACAGTCTGAACCCGAACCCTAACCCTAACCCTAACCCTAACCCTAATTTAAATGGCACCTTGGAGCTGACTTTCCAGTCCCAAGCACCGTGGATGGTCCAGATGAAAAAGGTGTTGAAAGGCTAATGGCGATACACTGGAATGCTCTCCTTAGATTGTTTTTAGCAGTCCCAGGGTCCCTGCAGATGTAGCATTTTAGATCTCAGAACAGTAACCCGTTAAGTATAACCCATTAAGCATTCTACATGGCATGCTGGAGCGTAGTTTAGAGTCCTTATCACCAGGGCTGTCCCAGATGAGAAAGGTGTGGACCAAGCAATGTCTTTGCACTGCCGTGCTCCACTCGACATGCCTTTTCCAGCACCAGTGTCCCTGGAGCTGCAGCCTTTATGGCAGTCTGAACCCGAACACTAACCATAACCCTAACCCTAAGCTAAATGGCACCTTGGAGATGAGTTGACAGTTCCAAGCACCATGGATTTTAAAGATGAAAAAACTGTTGAAAGATTAATACTGGTACACTGGAATGCTCCCCTTACATTGTTTTTAGCAGTCCCAGTATCCCTGGAGATGTAGGCGTTATAGATAGCTGAACAGTGACCATTACCCTAATCTACATGGCATATGGGAGTTCAGTTTACAGTCCTTATCTCCAGGGCTGTCCCAGATGAGAAAGGTGTGGACCAAGCAATGTCTTTGCACTGCCGTGCTCCACTCCACATGACTTTTTCAGCACTAGTGTCCCTGTAGCTCTACCCTTTATGACAGTCTGAACCCGAACCCTATACCTAACCCTAACCCTAATCTAAATGGCACCTTGGAGCTGAGATTACTGTCCCAGGCGCCATGGCTGGTCCAGCTGAAAAAAGTGTTGAAAGATTAATAGTGGTACACGGGAATGCTCTTCTTATAAAGTTTTCAGCAGTTCCAGTGTCCCCGGAAATGTAGGCATTACAGATCTACGAACAGTAACCCTCACCCTAGTCTAAATGGCATTTGGCGGCTTAGTTTAGAGTCCTAATCAGCATGGCTGTCCCAGATGAGAAAGGTGTGGACCAAGCAATGTCTTTGCAGTGCTGTGCTCCACTCGACATGCCTTTTTCAGCCCAAGTGTCCCTGGACCTGTAGCCCTTATGACAGTCTCAACCCGTACCCTAACCCTAACCCTAATCTAAATGGCACCTTGGAGCTGAGTTTCCAGTCCCAAGCACCGTGGATGGTCCAGATGAAAAAGGTGTTGAAAGGCTAATGGCGATACACTGGAATGCTCTCCTTAGATTGTTTTTAGCAGTCCCAGTGTCCCTGCAGATGTAGGCATTTTAGATCTCAGAACAGTAACCCGTTAAGTATAACCCATTAAGCATTCTACATGGCATGCTGGAGCTTAGTTTAGAGTCCTTATCACCAGAGCTGTCCCGGATGAGAAAGGTGTGGACCAAGCAATGTCTTTGCACTGCCGTGCTCCACTCGACATGCCTTTTCCAGCACCAGTGTCCCTGGAGCTGCAGCCTTTATGGCAGTCTGAAGCCGAACACTAACCATAACCCTAACCCTAATGTAAATGGCACCTTGGAGATGAGTTGACAGTTCCAAGCACCATGGATGGTCCAGATGAAAAAACTGTTGAAAGATTAATAGTGGTACACTGGAATGCTCCCCTTACATTGTTTTTAGCAGTCCCAGTACCCCTGGAGATGTAGGCGTTATAGATAGCTGAACAGTGACCATTACCCTAATCTACATGGCATATGGGAGTTCAGTTTACAGTCCTTATCTCCAGGGCTGTCCCAGATGAGAAAAGTGTGGACCAAGCAATGTCTTTGCACTGCTGTGCTCCACTCCACATGACTTTTTCAGCACCAGTGTCCCTGCAGCTCTGGCCTTTATGACTGTCTCAACCCGAACCCTAAACCTAACCCTAACCCTAATCTAAATGGCACCTTGGAGCTGAGATTACTGTCCCAGGCGCCATGGCTGGTCCAGGTGAAAAAAGTGTTGAAAGATTAATAGTGGTACACGGGAATGCTCTTCTTATAAAGTTTTCAGCAGTCCCAGTGTCCCCGGAAATGTAGGCATTACAGATCTACGAACAGTAACCCTCACCCTAGTCTAAATGGCATTTGGCGGCTTAGTTTAGAGTCCTAATCAGCATGGCTGTCCCAGATGAGAAAGGTGTGGACCAAGCAATGTCTTTGCAGTGCCGTGCTCCACTCGACATGCCTTTTTCAGCCCAAGTGTCCCTGGACCTGTAGCCCTTATGACAGTCTGAACCCGAACCCTAACCCTAACCCTAACCCTAACCCTAATTTAAATGGCACCTTGGAGCTGAGTTTCCAGTCCCAAGCACCGTGGATGGTCCAGATGAAAAAGGTGTTGAAAGGCTAATGGCGATACACTGGAATGCTCTCCTTAGATTGTTTTTAGCAGTCCCAGGGTCCCTGCAGATGTAGGCATTTTAGATCTCAGAACAGTAACCCGTTAAATATAACCCATTAAGCATTCTACATGGCATGCTGGAGCTTAGTTTAGAGTCCTTATCACCAGGGCTGTCCCAGATGAGAAAGGTGTGGACCAAGCAATGTCTTTGCACTGCCGTGCTCCACTCGACATGCCTTTTCCAGCACCAGTGTCCCTGGAGCTGCAGCCTTTATGGCAGTCTGAAGCCGAACACTAACCATAACCCTAACCCTAACCCTAATGTAAATGGCACCTTGGAGATGAGTTGACAGTTCCAAGCACCATGGATGGTCCAGATGAAAAAACTGTTGAAAGATTAAGAGTGGTACACTGGAATGCTCCCCTTACATTGTTTTTAGCAGTCCCAGTATCCCTGGAGATGTAGGCGTTATAGATAGCTGAACAGTGACCATTACCCTAATCTACATGGCATATGAGAGTTCAGTTTACAGTCCTTATCTCCAGGGCTGTCCCAGATGAGAAAAGTGTGGACCAAGCAATGTCTTTGCACTGCCGTGCTCCACTCCACATGACTTTTTCAGCACCAGTGTCCCTGCACCTCTGGCCTTTATGACAGTCTCAACCCGAACCCTAAACCTAACCCTAACCCTCATCTAAATGGCACCTTGGAGCTGAGATTACTGTCCCAGGCGCCATGGCTGGTCCAGGTGAAAAAAGCGTTGAAGGATTAATAGTGGTACACGGGAATCCGCTTCTTATAAAGTTTTCAGCAGTCCCAGTGTCCCCGGAAATGTAGGCATTACAGATCTACGAACAGTAACCCTCACCCTAGTCTAAATGGCATTTGGCGGCTTAGTTTAGAGTCCTAATCAGCATGGCTGTCCCAGATGAGAAAGGTGTGGACCAAGCAATGTCTTTGCAGTGCCGTGCTCCACTCGACATGCCTTTTTCAGCCCAAGTGTCCCTGGACCTGTAGCCCTTATGACAGTCTGAACCCGAACCCTAACCCTAACCCTAACCCTAACCCTAATTTAAATGGCACCTTGGAGCTGAGTTTCCAGTCCCAAGCACCGTGGATGGTCCAGATGAAAAAGGTGTTGAAAGGCTAATGGCGATACACTGGAATGCTCTCCTTAGATTGTTTTTAGCAGTCCCAGGGTCCCTACAGATGTAGGCATTTTAGATCTCAGAACAGTAACCCGTTAAGTATAACCCATTAAGCATTCGACATGGCATGCTGGAGCTTAGTTTAGAGTCTTATCACCAGGGCTGTGCCAGAGGAGAAAGGTGTGGACCAAGCAATGTCTTTGCACTGCCGTGCTCCACTCGACATGCCTTTTCCAGCACCAGTGTCCCTGGAGCTGCAGCCGTTATGGCAGTCTGAACCCGAACACTAACCATAACCATAACCCTAACCCTAATGTAAATGGCACCTTGGAGATGAGTTGACAGTTCCAAGCACCATGGATAGTCCAGATGAAAAAACTGTTGAAAGATTAAGAGTGGTACACTGGAATGCTCCCCTTACATTGTTTTTAGCAGTCCCAATATCCCTGGAGATGTAGGCGTTATAGATAGCTGAACAGTGACCATTACCCTAATCTACATGGCATATGGGAGTTCAGTTTACAGTCCTTATCTCCAGGGCTGTCCCAGATGAGAAAAGTGTGGACAAAGCAATGTCTTTGCACTGCCGTGCTCCACTCCACATGACTTTTTCAGCACCAGTGTCCCTGCAGCTCTGGCCTTTATGACAGTCTCAACCCGAACCCTAAACCTAACCCTAACCCTCATCTAAATGGCACCTTGGAGCTGAGATTACTGTCCCAGGCGCCATGGCTGGTCCAGGTGAAAAAAGTGTTGAAAGATTAATAGTGGTACACGGGAATGCTCTTCTTATAAAGTTTTCAGCAGTCCCAGTGTCCCCGGAAATGTAGGCATTACAGATCTACGAACAGTAACCCTCACCCTAGTCTAAATGGCATTTGGCGGCTTAGTTTAGAGTCCTAATCAGCATGGCTGTCCCAGATGAGAAAGGTGTGGACCAAGCAATGTCTTTGCAGTGCCGTGCTCCACTCGACATGCCTTTTTCAGCCCAAGTGTCCCTGGACCTGTAGCCCTTATGACAGTCTGAACCCGAACCCTAACCCTAACCCTAACCCTAACCCTAATTTAAATGGCACCTTGGAGCTGAGTTTCCAGTCCCAAGCACCGTGGATGGTCCAGATGAAAAAGGTGTTGAAAGGCTAATGGCGATACACTGGAATGCTCTCCTTAGATTGTTTTTAGCAGTCCCAGGGTCCCTGCAGATGTAGGCATTTTAGATCTCAGAACAGTAACCCGTTAAGTATAACCCATTAAGCATTCGACATGGCATGCTGGAGCTTAGTTTAGAGTCTTATCACCAGGGCTGTGCCAGAGGAGAAAGGTGTGGACCAAGCAATGTCTTTGCACTGCCTTGCTCCACTCGACATGCCTTTCCAGCACCAGTGTCCCTGGAGCTGCAGCCTTTATGGCAGTCTGAACCCGAACACTAACCATAACCATAACCCTAACCCTAATGTAAATGGCACCTTGGAGATGAGTTGACAGTTCCAAGCACCATGGATAGTCCAGATGAAAAAACTGTTGAAAGATTAAGAGTGGTACACTGGAATGCTCCCCTTACATTGTTTTTAGCAGTCCCAGTACCCCTGGAGATGTAGGCGTTATAGATAGCTGAACAGTGACCATTACCCTAATCTACATGGCATATGGGAGTTCAGTTTACAGTCCTTATCTCCAGGGCTGTCCCAGATGAGAAAAGTGTGGACCAAGCAATGTCTTTGCACTGCCGTGCTCCACTCCACATGACTTTTTCAGCACCAGTGTCCCTGCAGCTCTACCCTTTATGACAGTCTGAACCCGAACCCTAAACCTAACCCTAACCCTAATCTAAATGGCACCTTGGAGCTGAGATTACTGTCCCAGGTGCCATGGCTGGTCCAGGTGAAAAAAGTGTTGAAAGATTAATAGTGGTACACGGGAATGCTCTTCTTATAAGGTTTTTAGCAGTCCCAGTGTCCCCGGAAATGTTGGCATTACAGATCTACGAACAGTAACCCTCACCCTAGTCTAAATGGCATTTGGCGGCTTAGTTTAGAGTCCTAATCAGCATGGCTGTCCCAGATGAGAAAGGTGTGGACCAAGCAATGTCTTTGCAGTGCCGTGCTCCACTCGACATGCCTTTTTCAGCCCAACTGTCCCTGGACCTCTAGCCCTTAGGACAGTCTGAACCCGAACCCTAACCCTAACCCTAACCCTAACCCTAATTTAAATGGCACCTTGGAGCTGAGTTTCCAGTCCCAAGCACCGTGGATGGTCCAGATGAAAAAGGTGTTGAAAGGCTAATGGCGATACACTGGAATGCTCTCCTTAGATTGTTTTTAGCAGTCCCAGGGTCCCTGCAGATGTAGGCATTTTAGATCGCAGAACAGTAACCCGTTAAGTATAACCCATTAAGCATTCTACATGGCATGCTGGAGCTTAGTTTAGAGTCCTTATCACCAGGGCTGTCCCAGATGAGAAAGGTGTGGACCAAGCAATGTCTTTGCACTGCCGTGCTCCACTTGACATGCCTTTTCCAGCACCAGTGTCCCTGGAGCTGCAGCCTTTATGGCAGTCTGAAGCCGAACACTAACCATAACCCTAACCCTAAGCTAAATGGCACCTTGGAGATGAGTTGACAGTTCCAAGCACCATGGATGTTAAAGATGAAAAAACTGATGAAAGATTAATAGTGGCACACTGGAATGCTCCCCTTACATTGCTTTTAGCAGTCCCAGTATCCCTGGAGATGTAGGCGTTATAGATACCTGAACAGTGACCATTACCCTAATCTACATGGCATATGGGAGTTCAGTTTACAGTCCTTATCTCCAGGGCTGTCCCAGATGAGAAAGGTGTGGACCAAGCAATGTCTTTGCACTGCCGTGCTCCACTCCACATGACTTTTTCAGCACCAGTGTCCCGGCAGCTCTAGCCTTTATGACAGTCTGAAACCGAACGCTAAACCTAACCCTAACCCTAATCTAAATGGCACCTTGGAGCTGAGATTACTGTCCCAGGCGCCATGGCTGGTCCAGGTGAAAAAAGTGTTGAAAGATTAATAGTGGTACACGGGAATGCTCTTCTTACAAAGTTTTCTGCAGTCCCAGTGTCCCCGGAAATGTAGGCATTACAGATCTACGAACAGTAACCCTCACCCTAGTCTAAATGGCATTTGGCGGCTTAGTTTAGAGTCCTAATCAGCATGGCTGTCCCAGATGAGAAAGGTGTGGACCAAGCAATGTCTTTGCAGTGCCGTGCTCCACTCGACATGCCTTTTTCAGCCCAAGTGTCCCTGGACCTGTAGCCCTTATGACAGTCTGAACCCGAACCCTAACCCTAACCCTAACCCTAACCCTAATTTAAATGGCACCTTGGAGCTGAGTTTCCAGTCCCAAGCACCGTGGATGGTCCAGATGAAAAAGGTGTTGAAAGGCTAATGGCGATACACTGGAATGCTCTCCTTAGATTGTTTTTAGCAGTCCCAGGGTCCCTGCAGATGTAGGCATTTTAGATCTCAGAACAGTAACCCGTTAAGTATAACCCATTAAGCATTCTACATGGCATGCTGGAGCTTAGTTTAGAGTCCTTATCACCAGGGCTGTCCCAGATGAGAAAGGTGTGGACCAAGCAATGTCTTTGCACTGCCGTGCTCCATTCCACATGCCTTTTCCAGCACCCGTGTCCCTGGAGCTGCAGCCTTTATGGCAGTCTGAACCCGAACACTAACCATAACCCTAACCCTAATGTAAATGGCACCTTGGAGATGAGTTGACAGTTCCAAGCACCATGGATGGTCCAGATGAAAAAACTGTTGAAAGATTAAGAGTGGTACACTGGAATGCTCCCCTTACATTGTTTTTAGCAGTCCCAATATCCCTGGAGATGTAGGCGTTATAGATAGCTGAACAGTGACCATTACCCTAATCTACATGGCATATGGGAGTTCAGTTTACAGTCCTTATCTCCAGGGCTGTCCCAGATGAGAAAGGTGTGGACCAAGCAATGTCTTTGCACTGCCGTGCTCCACTCCACATGACTTTTTCAGCACCAGTGTCCCTGCAGCTCTAGCCTTTATGACAGTCTCAACCCGAACCCTAAACCTAACCCTAACCCTCATTTAAATGGCACCTTGGAGCTGAGATTACTGTCCCAGGCGCCATGGCTGGTCCAGGTGAAAAAAGTGTTGAAAGATTAATAGTGGTACACGGGAATGCTCTTCTTACAAAGTTTTCAGCAGTCCCAGTGTCCCCGGAAATGTAGGCATTACAGATCTACGAACAGTAACCCTCACCCTAGTCTAAATGGCATTTGGCGGCTTAGTTTAGAGTCCTAATCAGCATGGCTGTCCCAGATGAGAAAGGTGTGGACCAAGCAATGTCTTTGCAGTGCCGTGCTCCACTCGACATGCCTTTTTCAGCCCAACTGTCCCTGGACCTGTAGCCCTTATGACAGTCTCAACCCGAACCCTAACCCTAACCCTAACCCTAACCCTAATTTAAATGGCACCTTGGAGCTGAGTTTCCAGTCCCAAGCACCGAGGATGGTCCAGATGAAAAAGGTGTTGAAAGGCTAATGGCGATACACTGGAATGCTCTCCTTAGATTGTTTTTAGCAGTCCCAGTATCCCTGGAGATATAGGCATTTTAGATCTCAGAACAGTAACCCGTTAAGTATAACCCATTAAGCATTCTACATGGCATGCTGGAGCTTAGTTTAGAGTCCTTATCACCATGGCTGTCCCGGATGAGAAAGGTGTGGACCAAGCAATGTCTTTGCACTGCCGTGCTCCACTCGACATGCCTTTTCCAGCACCAGTGTCCCTGGAGCTGCAGCCTTTATGGCAGTCTGAAGCCGAACACTAACCATAACCCTAACCCTAATGTAAATGGCACCTTGGAGATGAGTTGACAGTTCCAAGCACCATGGATGGTCCAGATGAAAAAACTGTTGAAAGATTAATAGTGGTACACTGGAATGCTCCCCTTACATTGTTTTTAGCAGTCCCAGTATCCCTGGAGATGTAGGCATTATAGATAGCTGAACAGTGACCATTACCCTAATCTACATGGCATATGGGAGTTCAGTTTACAGTCCTTATCTCCAGGGCTGTCCCAGATGAGAAAGGTGTGGACCAAGCAATGTCTTTGCACTGCCGTGCTCCACTCCACATGACTTTTTCAGCACCAGTGTCCCTGCAGCTCTAGCCTTTATGACAGTCTCAACCCGAACCCTAAACCTAACCCTAACCCTAATCTAAATGGCACCTTGGAGCTGAGATTACTGTCCCAGGTGCCATGGCTGGTCCAGGTGAAAAAAGTGTTGAAAGATTAATAGTGGTACACGGGAATGCTCTTCTTACAAAGTTTTCAGCAGTCCCAGTGTCCCCGGAAATGTAGGCATTACAGATCTACGAACAGTAACCCTCACCCTAGCCTAAATGGCATTTGGCGGCTTAGTTTAGAGTCCTAATCAGCATGGCTGTCCCAGATGAGAAAGGTGTGGACCAAGCAATGTCTTTGCAGTGCCGTGCTCCACTCGACATGCCTTTTTCAGCCCAAGTGTCCCTGGACCTGTAGCCCTTATGACAGTCTGAACCCGAACCATAACCCTAACCCTAACCCTAACCCTAACCCTAACCCTAATTTAAATGGCACCTTGGAGCTGAGTTTCCAGTCCCAAGCACCGTGGATGGTCCACATGAAAAAGGTGTTGAAAGGCTAATGGCGATACACTGGAATGCTCTCCTTAGATTGTTTTTAGCAGTCCCAGGGTCCCTGCAGATGTAGGCATTTTAGATCTCAGAACAGTAACCCGTTAAGTATAACCCATTAAGCATTCTACATGGCATGCTGGAGCTTAGTTTAGAGTCCTTATCACCAGGGCTGTCCCAGATGAGAAAGGTGTGGACCAAGCAATGTCTTTGCACTACCGTGCTCCACTTGACATGCCTTTTCCAGCACCAGTGTCCCTGGAGCTGCAGCCTTTATGGCAGTCTGAACCCGAACACTAACCATAACCCTAACCCTAAGCTAAATGGCACCTTGGAGATGAGTTGACAGTTCCAAGGACCATGGATGGTCCAGATGAAAAAACTGTTGAAAGATTAAGAGTGGTACACTGGAATGCTCCCCTTACATAGTTTTTAGCAGTCCCAATATCCCTGGAGATGTAGGCGTTATAGATAGCTGAACAGTGACCATTACCCTAATTTACATGGCATATGGGAGTTCAGTTTACAGTCCTTATCTCCAGGGCTGTCCCAGATGAGAAAGGTGTGGACCAAGCAATGTCTTTGCACTGCCGTGCTCCACTCCACATGACTTTTTCAGCACCAGTGTCCCTGCAGCTCTAGCCTTTATGACAGTCTGAACCCGAACCCTAAACCTAACCCTAACCCTAATCTAAATGGCACCTTGGAGCTGAGATTACTGTCCCAGGCGCCATGGCTGGTCCAGGTGAAAAAAGTGTTGAAAGATTAATAGTGGTACACGGGAATGCTCTTCTTACAAAGTTTTCAGCAGTCCCAGTGTCCCCGGAAATGTAGGCATTACAGATCTACGAACAGTAATCCTCACCCTAGTCTAAATGGCATTTGGCGGCTTAGTTTAGAGTCCTAATCAGCATGGCTGTCCCAGATGAGAAAGGTGTGGACCAAGCAATGTCTTTGCAGTGCCGTGCTCCACTCGACATGCCTTTTTCAGCCCAAGTGTCCCTGGAGCTGTAGCCCTTATGACAGTCTGAACCCGAACCCTAACCCTAACCCTAACCCTAACCCTAATTTAAATGACACCTTGGAGCTGAGTTTCCAGTCCCAAGCACCGAGGATGGTCCAGATGAAAAGGGTGTTGAAAGGCTAATGGTGATACACTGTAATGCTCTCCTTAGATTTTTTTTAGCAGTTCCAGTATCCCTGGAGATATCGGCATTTTAGATCTCAGAACAGTAACCCGTTAAGTATAACCCATTAAGCATTCTACATGGCATGCTGGAGCTTAGTTTAGAGTCCTTATCACCAGGGCTATCCCAGATGAGAAAGGTGTGGACCAAGCAATGTCTTTGCACTGCCGTGCTCCACTCGACATGCCTTTTCCAGCACCAGTGTCCCTGGAGCTGCAGCCTTTATGGCAGTCTGAAGCCGAACACTAACCATAACCCTAACCCTAAGCTAAATGGCACCTTGGAGATGAGTTGACAGTTCCAAGCACCATGGATGGTCCAGATGAAAAAACTGTTGAAAGATTAATAGTGGTACACTGGAATGCTCCCCTTACATTGTTTTTAGCAGTCCCAGTATCCCTGGAGATGTAGGCGTTATAGATAGCTGAACAGTGACCATTACCCTAATCTACATGGCATATGGGAGTTCAGTTTACAGTCCTTATCTCCAGGGCTGTCCCAGATGAGAAAGGTGTGGACCAAGCAATGTCTTTGCACTGCCGTGCTCCACTCCACATGACTTTTTCAGCACCAGTGTCCCTGCAGCTCTACCCTTTATGACAGTCTCAACCCGAACCCTATACCTAACCCTAACCCTAATCTAAATGGCACCTTGGAGCTGAGATTACTGTCCCAGGTGCCATGGCTGGTCCAGGTGAAAAAAGTGTTGAAAGATTAATAGTGGTACACGGGAATGCTCTTCTTACAAAGTTTTCAGCAGTCCCAGTGTCCCCGGAAATGTAGGCATTACAGATCTACGAACAGTAACCCTCACCCTAGTCTAAATGGCATTTGGCGGCTTAGCTTAGAGTCCTAATCAGCATGGCTGTCCCAGATGAGAAAGGTGTGGACCAAGCAATGTCTTTGCAGTGCCGTGCTCCACTCGACATGCCTTTTTCAGCCCAAGTGTCCCTGGACCTGTAGCCCTTATGACAGTCTGAACCCGAACCCTAACCCTAACCCTAACCCTAATTTACATGGCACCTTGGAGCTGAGTTTCCAGTCCCAAGCACCGTGGATGTTCCACACGAAAAAGGTGCTGAAAGGCTAATGGCGATACACTGGAATGCTCTCCTTAGATTGTTTTTAGCAGTCCCAGGGTCCCTGCAGATGTAGGCATTTTAGATCTCAGAACAGTAACCCGTTAAGTATAACCCATTAAGCCTTCTACATGGCATGCTGGAGCTTAGTTTAGAGTCCCTTTCACCAGGGCTGTCCCAGATGAGAAAGGTGTGGACCAAGCAATGTCTTCCCACTGCCGTGCTCCACTCGACATGCCTTTTCCAGCACCAGTGTCCCTGGAGCTGCAGCCTTTATGGCAGTCTGAACCCGAACACTAACCATAACCCTAACCCTAAGCTAAATGGCACCTTGGAGATGAGTTGACAGTTCCAAGCACCATGGATGGTCCAGATGAAAAAGCTGTTGAAAGATTAATAGTGGTACATAGGAATGCTCCCCTTACACTGTTTTTAGCAGTTCCAGTATCCCTGGAGATGTAGGCGTTATAGATATCTGAACAGTGACCATTACCCTAATCTACATGGCATATGGGAGTTCAGTTTACAGTCCTTATCTCCAGGGCTGTCCCAGATGAGAAAGGTGTGGACCAAGCAATGTCTTTGCACTGCCGTGCTCCACTCCACATGCCTTTTTCAGCCCAAGTGTCCCTGGACCTGTAGCCCTTAGGACAGTCTGAACCCGAACCCTAACCCTAACCCTAACCCTAATTTAAATGGCACCTTGGAGCTGATTTCCCAGTCCAAAGCACCGTGGATGGTCCACATGAAAAAGGTGTTGAAAGGCTAATGGCGATACACTGGAATGCTCTCCTTAGATTGTTTTTAGCAGTCCCAGTGTCCCTGCAGATGTAGGCATTTATGATCCCAGAACAGTAACCCGTTAAGTATAACCCATTAAGCATTCTACATGGCATGCTGGAGCTTAGTTTAGAGTCCTTATCTCCAGGGCTGTCCCAGATGAGAAAGGTGTGGACCGAGCAATGTCTTTGCACTGCCGTGCTCCACTCGACATGCCTTTTCCAGCACCAGTGTCCCTGGAGCTGCAGCCTTTATGGCAGTCTGAACCCGAACACTAACCATAACCCTAACCCTAATGTAAATGGCACCTTGGAGATGAGTTGACAGTTCCAAGCACCATGGATGGTCCAGATGAAAAAACTGTTGAAAGATTAAGAGTGGTACATAGGAATGCTCCCCTTACATTGTTTTTAGCAGTCCCAGTATCCCTGGAGATGTAGGCGTTATAGATAGCTGAACAGTGACCATTACCCTAATCTACATGGCATATGGGAGTTCAGTTTACAGTCCTTATCTCCAGGGCTGTCCCAGATAAGAAAGGTGTGGACCAAGCAATGTCTTTGCACTGCCGTGCTCCACTCCACATGACTTTTTCAGCACCAGTGTCCCTGCAGCTCTAGCCTTTATGACAGTCTCAACCCGAACCCTAAACCTAACCCTAACCCTAATCTAAATGGCACCTTGGAGCTGAGATTACTGTCCGAGGCGCCATGGCTGGTCCAGGTGAAAAAAGTGTTGAAAGATTAATAGTGGTACACGGGAATGCTCTTCTTATAAAGTTTTCAGCAGTCCCAGTGTCCCCGGAAATGTAGGCATTACAGATCTACGAACAGTAACCCTCACCCTAGCCTAAATGGCATTTGGCGGCTTAGTTTAGAGTCCTAATCAGCATGGCTGTCCCAGATGAGAAAGGTGTGGACCAAGCAATGTCTTTGCAGTGCCGTGCTCCACTCGACATGCCTTTTTCAGCCCAAGTGTCCCTGGAGCTGTAGCCCTTATGACAGTCTGAACCCGAACCCTAACCCTAACCCTAACCCTAACCCTAATTTACATGGCACCTTGGAGCTGAGTTTCCAGTCCCAAGCACCGTGGATGGTCCACATGAAAAAGGTGTTGAAAGGCTAATGGCGATACACTGGAATGCTCTCCTTAGATTGTTTTTAGCAGTCCCAGGGTCCCTGCAGATGTAGGCATTTTAGATCTCAGAACAGTAACCGGTTAAGTATAACCCATTAAGCATTCTACATGGCATGCTGGAGCTTAGTTTAGAGTCCTTATCACCAGGGCTGTCCCAGATGAGAAAGGTGTGGACCAAGCAATGTCTTTGCACTGCCGTGCTCCACTTGACATGCCTTTTCCAGCACCAGTGTCCCTGGAGCTGCAGCCTTTATGGCAGTCTGAACCCGAACACTAACCATAACCCTAACCCTAAGCTAAATGGCACCTTGGAGATGAGTTGACAGTTCCAAGGACCATGGATAGTCCAGATGAAAAAACTGTTGAAAGATTAAGAGTGGTACACTGGAATGCTCCCCTTACATTGTTTTTAGCAGTCCCAATATCCCTGGAGATGTAGGCGTTATAGATAGCTGAACAGTGACCATTACCCTAATCTACATGGCATATGGGAGTTCAGTTTACAGTCCTTATCTCCAGGGCTGTCCCAGATGAGAAAGGTGTGGACCAAGCAATGTCTTTGCACTGCCGTGCTCCACTCCACATGACTTTTTCAGCACCAGTGTCCCTGCAGCTCTAGCCTTTATGACAGTCTCAAACCGAACCCTAAACCTAACCCTAACCCTAATCTAAATGGCACCTTGGAGCTGAGATTACTGTCCCAGGCGCCATGGCTGGTCCAGGTGAAAAAAGTGTTGAAAGATTAATAGTGGTACACGGGAATGCTCTTCTTATAAAGTTTTCAGCAGTCCCAGTGTCCCCGGAAATGTAGCCATTACAGATCTACGAACAGTAACCCTCACCCTAGCCTAAATGGCATTTGGCGGCTTAGTTTAGAGTCCTAATCAGCATGGCTGTCCCAGATGAGAAAGGTGTGGACCAAGCAATGTTTTTGCAGTGCCGTGCTCCACTCGACATGCCTTTTTCAGCCCAGGTGTCCCTGGACCTGTAGCCCTTATGACAGTCTGAACCCGAACCCTAACCCTAACCCTAACCCTAACCCTAATTTAAATGGCAAATTGGAGCTGAGTTTCCAGTCCCAAGCACCGTGGATGGTCCACATGAAAAAGGTGTTGAAAGGCTAATGGCGATACACTGGAATGCTCTCCTTAGATTGTTTTTAGCAGTCCCAGGGTCCCTGCAGATGTAGGCATTTTAGATCTCAGAACAGTAACCCGTTAAGTATAACCCATTAAGCATTCTACATGGCATGCTGGAGCTTAGTTTAGAGTCCTTATCACCAGGGCTGTCCCAGATGAGAAAGGTGTGGACCAAGCAATGTCTTTGCACTGCCGTGCTCCACTTGACATGCCTTTTCCAGCACTCGTGTCCCTGGAGCTGCAGCCTTTATGGCAGTCTGAACCCGAACACTAACCATAACCCTAACCCTAATGTAAATGGCACCTTGGAGATGAGTTGACAGTTCAAAGGACCATGGATGGTCCAGATGAAAAAACTGTTGAAAGATTAAGAGTGGTACACTGGAATGCTCCCCTTACATTGTTTTTAGCAGTCCCAATATCCCTGGAGATGTAGGCGTTATAGATAGCTGAACAGTGACCATTACCCTAATCTACATGGCATATGGGAGTTCAGTTTACAGTCCTTATCTCCAGGGCTGTCCCAGATGAGAAAGGTGTGGACCAAGCAATGTCTTTGCACTGCCGTGCTCCACTCCACATGACTTTTTCAGCACCAGTGTCCCTGCAGCTCTAGCCTTTATGACAGTCTCAACCCGAACCCTAAACCTAACCCTAACCCTCATCTAAATGGCACCTTGGAGCTGAGATTACTGTCCCAGGCGCCATGGCTGGTCCAGGTGAAAAAAGTGTTGAAAGATTAATAGTGGTACACGAGAATGCTCTTCTTACAAAGTTTTCAGCAGTCCCAGTGTCCCCGGAAATGTAGGCATTACAGATCTACGAACAGTAACCCTCACCCTAGTCTAAATGGCATTTGGCGGCTTAGTTTAGAGTCCTAATCAGCATGGCTGTCCCAGATGAGAAAGGTGTGGACCAAGCAATGTCTTTGCAGTGCCGTGCTCCACTCGACATGCCTTTTTCAGCCCAAGTGTCCCTGGACCTGTAGCCCTTATGACAGTCTGAACCCGAACCCTAACCCTAACCCTAACCCTAACCCTAATTTAAATGGCACCTTGGAGCTGAGTTTCCAGTCCCAAGCACCGAGGATGGTCCAGATGAAAAAGGTGTTGAAAGGCTAATGGTGATACACTGGAATGCTCTCCTTAGATTGTTTTTAGCAGTCCCAGTATCCCTGGAGAAATCGGCATTTTAGATCTCAGAACAGTAACCCGTTAAGTATAACCCATTAAGCATTCTATATGGCATGCTGGAGCTTAGTTTAGAGTCCTCATCACCAGGGCTATCCCAGATGAGAAAGGTGTGGACCAAGCAATGTCTTTGCACTGCCGTGCTCCACTTGACATGCCTTTTCCAGCACCAGTGTCCCTGGAGCTGCAGCCTTTATGGCAGTCTGAACCCGAACACTAACCATAACCCTAACCCTAAGCTAAATGGCACCTTGGAGATGAGTTGACAGTTCCAAGCACCATGGATGGTCCAGATGAAAAAACTGTTGAAAGATTAATAGTGGTACACTGGAATGCTCCCCTTACATTGTTTTTAGCAGTCCCAGTATCCCTGGAGATGTAGGCGTTATAGATAGCTGAACAGTGACCATTACCCTAATCTACATGGCATATGGGAGTTCAGTTTACAGTCCTTATCTCCAGGGCTGTCCCAGATGAGAAAGGTGTGGGCCAAGCAATGTCTTTGCACTGCCGTGCTCCACTCCACATGACTTTTTCAGCACCAGTGTCCCTGCAGCTCTAGCCTTTATGACAGTCTGAACCCGAACCCTAAACCTAACCCTAACCCTAATCTAAATGGCACCTTGGAGCTGAGATTACTGTCCCAGGCGCCATGGCTGGTCCAGCTGAAAAAAGTGTTGAAAGATTAATAGTGGTACACGGGAATGCTCTTCTTACAAAGTTTTCAGCAGTCCCAGTGTCCCCGGAAATGTAGGCATTACAGATCTACGAACAGTAACCCTCACCCTAGCCTAAATGGCATTTGGCGGCTTAGTTTAGAGTCCTAATCAGCATGGCTGTCCCAGATGAGAAAGGTGTGGACCAAGCAATGTTTTTGCAGTGCCGTGCTCCACTCGACATGCCTTTTTCAGCCCAAGTGTCCCTGGACCTGTAGCCCTTATGACAGTCTGAACCCGAACCCTAACGCTAACCCTAACCCTAACCCTAACCCTAATTTAAATGGCACCTTGGAGCTGAGTTTCCAGTCCCAAGCACCGTGGATGGTCCAGATGAAAAAGGTGTTGAAAGGCTAATGGCGATACACTGGAATGCTCTCCTTAGATTGTTTTTAGCAGTCCCAGTATCCCTGGAGATATAGGCATTTTAGATCTCAGAACAGTAACCCGTTAAGTATAACCCATTAAGCATTCTACATGGCATGCTGGAGCTTAGTTTAGAGTCCTTATCACCAGGGCTATCCCAGATGAGAAAGGTGTGGACCAAGCAATGTCTTTGCACTGCCGTGCTCCACTTGACATGCCTTTTCCAGCACCAGTGTCCCTGGAGCTGCAGCCTTTATGGCAGTCTGAACCTGAACACTAACCATAACCCTAACCCTAAGCTAAATGGCACCTTGGAGATGAGTTGACAGTTCCAAGCACCATGGATGGTCCAGATGAAAAAACTGTTGAAAGATTAATAGTGGTACACTGGAATGCTCCCCTTACATTGTTTTTAGCAGTCCCAGTATCCCTGGAGATGTAGGCGTTATAGATATCTGAACAGTGACCATTACCCTAATCTACATGGCATATGGGAGTTCAGTTTACAGTCCTTATCTCCAGGGCTGTCCCAGATGAGAAAGGTGTGGACCAAGCAATGTGATTGCACTGCCGTGCTCCACTCCACATGACTTTTTCAGCACCAGTGTCCCTGCAGCTCTAGCCTTTATGACAGTCTGAACCCGAACCCTAAACCTAACCCTAACCCTAATCTAAATGGCACCTTGGAGCTGAGATTACTGTCCCAGGCGCTATGGCTGGTCCAGCTGAAAAAAGTGTTGAAAGATTAATAGTGGTACACGGGAATGCTCTTCTTATAAAGTTTTCAGCAGTCCCAGTGTCCCCGGAAATGTAGGCATTACAGCTCTACGAACAGTAACCCTCACCCTAGTCTAAATGACATTTGGGGGCTTAGTTTAGAGTCCTAATCAGCATGGCTGTCCCAGATGAGAAAGGTGTGGACCTAGCAATGTCTTTGCAGTGCCGTGCTCCACTCGACATGCCTTTTTCAGCCCAGGTGTCCCTGGACCTGTAGCCCTTAGGACAGTCTGAACCCGAACCCTAACCCTAACCCCAACACTGACCCTAATTTAAATGGCACCTTGGAGCTGACTTTCCAGTCCCAAGCACCGTGGATGGTACAGATGAAAAGGGTGTTGAAAGGCTAATGGTGATACACTGGAATGCTCTCCTTAGATTGTTTTTAGCAGTCCCAGTATCCCTGGAGATGTAGACATTTTAGATCTCAGAACAGTAATCCATGAAGTATAACCCATTAAGCATTCTACATGGCATGCTGGAGCTTAGTTTAGAGTCCTCATCACCAGGGCTGTCCCAGATGAGAAAGGTGTGGACCAAGCAATGTCTTTGCACTGCCGTGCTCCACTCGACATGCCTTTTCCAGCACCAGTGTCCCTGGAGCTGCAGCCTTTTTGGCAGTCTGAGCCCGAACACTAACCGTAACCATAACCCTAAGCTAAATGGCACCTTGGAGATGAGTTGACAGTTCCAAGCACCATGGATAATCCAGATGAAAAAACTGTTGAAAGATTAATAGTGGTACATAGGAATGCTCCCCTTACATTGTTTTTAGCAGTCCCAGTATCCCTGGAGATGTAGGCATTATAGATATCTGAACAGTGACCATTACCCTAATCTACATGGCATATGGCAGTTCAGTTTACAGTCCTTATCTCCAGGGCTGTCCCAGATGAGAAAGGTGTGGACCAAGCAATGTCTTTGCACTGCCGTACTCCACTCCACATGACTTTTTCAGCACCAGTGTCCCTGCAGCTCTACCCTTTAGGACAGTCTCAACCCGAACCCTAAACCTAACCCTAATCTAAATGGAACCTTGGAGCTGAGATTACTGTCCCAGGCGCCATGGCTGGTCCAGGTGAAAAAAGTGTTGAAAGATTAATAGTGGTACACGGGAATGCTCTTCTTATAAAGTTTTCAGCACTCCCAGTGTCCCCGGAAATGTAGGCATTACAGATCTACGAACAGTAACCCTCACCCTAGTCTAAATGGCATTTGGGGGCTTAGTTTAGAGTCCTAATCAGCATGGCTGTCCCAGATGAGAAATGTGTGGACCAAGCAATGTCTTTGCAGTGCCGTGCTCCACTCGACATGCCTTTTTCAGCACCAGTGTCCCTGGAGCTGTAGCCCTTATGACAGTCTGAACCCGAACCCTAACCCTACCCCTAAGCCTAACCCTAATTTAAATGGCACCTTGGAGCTGATTTTCCAGTCCCAAGCACCGTGGATGGTCCACATGAAAAAGGTGTTGAAAGGCTAATGGCGATACACTGGATTGCTCTCCTTGGATTGTTTTTAGCTGTCCCAGTATCCCTGCAGATGTAGGCATTTTAGATCTCATTACAGTAACCCGTAAAGTATAACCCATTAAGCATTCTACATGGCATGCTGGAGCTTAGTTTAGAGTCCTAATCAGCATGGCTGTCCCAGATGAGAAAGGTGTGGACCAAGCAATGTCTTTGCACTGCCGTGCTCCACTCCACATGACTTTTTCAGCACCAGTGTCCCTGCAGCTCTAGCCTTTATGACAGTCTCAACCCGAACCCTAAACCTAACCCTAACCCTAAGCTAAATGGCACCTTGGAGCTGAGATTACTGTCCCAGGCGCCATGGCTGGTCCAGGTGAAAAAAGTGTTGAAAGATTAATAGTGGTACACGGGAATGCTCTTCTTATAAAGTTTTTAGCAGTCCCAGTGTCCCCGGAAATGTAGGCATTACAGATCTACGAACAGTAATCCTCACCCTAGTCTAAATGGCATTTGGGGGCTTAGTTTAAAGTCCTAATCAGCATGGCTGTCCCAGATGAGAAAGGTGTGGACCAAGCAATGTCTTTGCACTGCCGTGCTCCACTCGACATGCCTTTTCCAGCACCAGTGTCCCTGGAGCTGTAGCCTTTCTGGCAGTCTGAAGCCGAACACTAACCATAACCCTAACCCTAAGCTAAATGGCACCTTGGAGATGAGTTGACAGTTCCAAGCACCATGGATGGTCTAGATGAAAAAACTGTTGAAAGATTAATAGTGGTCCATAGGAATGCTCCCCTTACATTGTTTTTAGCAGTCCCAGTATCCCTGGAGATGTAGGCGTTATAGATATCTGAACAGTGACCATTACCCTAATCTACATGGCATATGGGTGTTCAGTTTACAGTCTTAATCACCAAGGCTGTCCCAGATGAGAAAGGTGTGGATCAAGCAATGTCTTTGCACTGCCGTGCTCCACTCGACATGCATTTTCCAGCACCAGTGTCCCTGGAGCTGCAGCCTTTATGGCAGTCTGAGCCCGAACACTAACCATAACCCTAACCCTAAGCTAAATGGCACCTTGGAGCTGAGATTACTGTCCCAGGTGCAATGGCTGGTCCAGGAGAAAAAACTGTTGAAAGATTAAGAGTGGTACACTGGAATGCTCCCCTTACATTGTTTTTAGCAGTCCAAGTATCCTTGGAGATGTAGGTGTTCTAGATATCTGAACAGTGACCATTACCCTAATCTACATGGCATATGGGAGTTCAGTTTACAGTCCTTATCACCAGGGCTGTCCCAGATGAGAAAGGTGTGGACCAAGCAATGTCTTTGCACTGCCGTGCTCCACTCCACATGCCTTTTCCAGCACCAGTGTCCCTGGAGCTGCAGCCTTTATGGCAGTCTGAACCCAAACACTAACCATAACCCTAACCCTAAGCTAAATGGCACCTTGGAGATGAGTTGACAGTTCCAAGCACCATGGATGGTCCACATGAAAAACCTGTTTAAAGATTAATAGTGGTACACTGGAATGCTCCCCTTACGTTGTTTTTAGCAGTCCCAGTATCCCTAGAGATGTAGGCGTTATAGATAGCTGAACAGTGACCATTACCCTAATCTACATGGCATATGGGAGTTCAGTTTACAGTCCTTATCTCCAGGGCTTTCCCAGATGCGAATGGTGTGGACCAAGCAATGTCTTTGCACTGCCGTGCTCCACTCCACATGACTTTTTCAGCACCAGTGTCCCTGCAGCTCTAGCCTTTATGACAGTCTCAACCCGAGCCCTAAACCTAACCCTAACCCTATTCTAAATGGCACCTTGGAGCTGAGATTACTGTCCCAGGCGCCATGGCTGGTCCAGGTGAAAAAAGTGTTGAAAGATTAATAGCGGTACACGGGAATGCTCTTCTTATAAAGTTTTCAGCAGTCCCAGTGTCCCCGGAAATGTAGGCATTACAGATCTACGAACAGTAACCCTCACCCTAGTCTAAATGGCATTTGGGGGCTTAGTTTAGAGTCCTAATCAGCATGGATGTCCCAGATGACAAATGTGTGGACGAAGCAATGTCTTTGCAGTGCCGTGCTCCACTCGACATGCCTTTTTCAGCCCAAGTGTCCCTGGACCTGTAGCCCTTATGACAGTCTGAACCCGAACCCTACCCCTAACCGTAACCCTAACCCTAATTTAAATGGCACCTTGGAGCTGAGTTCCCAGTCCCAAGCACTGTGGATGGTCCAGATGAAAAAGGTGTTGAAAGGCTAATGGCGATACACTGGATTGCTCTCCTTAGATTGTTTTTAGATGTCCCAGTGTCCCTGCAGATGTAGGCATTTTAGATCTCAGAACAGTAACCCGTAAAGTATAACCCATTAAGCATTCTACATGGCATGCTGGAGCTTAGTTTAGAGTCCTAATCAGCATGGCTGTCCCAGATGAGAAAGGTGTGGACCAAGCAATGTCTTTGCACTGCCGTGCTCCACTCCACATGAATTTTTCAGCACCAGTGTCCCTGCAGCTCTAGCCTTTATGACAGTCTCAACCCGAACCCTAAACCTAACCCTAACCCTAATCTAAATGGCACCTTGGAGCTGAGATTACTGTCCCCGGCGCCATGGCTGGTCCAGGTGAAATAAGTGTTCAAAGATTAATAGTGGTACACGGGAATGCTCTTCTTATAAAGTTTTCAGCAGTCCCAGTGTCCCCGGAAATGTAGGCATTACAGATCTACGAACAGAAACCCTCACCATAGTCTAAATGGCATTTGGTGGCTTAGTTTAGAGTCCTAATCAGCATGGCTGTCCCAGATGAGAAAGGTGTGGACCAAGCAATGTCTTCGCAGTGCCGTGCTCCACTCGACATGCCTTTTTCAGCCCAAGTGTCCCTGGACCTGTAGCCCTTATGACAGTCTGAACCCTAACCCTAACCCTAACCCTAATTTAAATGGCACCTTGGAGCTGAGTTTCCAGTCCCAAGCACCGTGGATGGTCCAGATGAAAAAGGTGTTGAAAGGCTAATGGCGATACACTGGAATGCTCTCCTTAGATTGTTTTTAGCAGTCCCAGAGTCCCTGCAGATGTAGGCATTTTAGATCTCAGAACAGTAACCCGTTAAGTATAACCCATTAAGCATTCTACATGGCATGCTGGAGCTTAGTTTAGAGTCCTTATCACCAGGGCTGTCCCGGATGAGAAAGGTGTGGACC
Source organism: Lathamus discolor (assembly GCF_037157495.1). Lineage (NCBI taxonomy): Eukaryota > Metazoa > Chordata > Aves > Psittaciformes > Psittacidae > Lathamus > Lathamus discolor. The sequence continues at coordinate 44,432,585 of NC_088884.1, read as the reverse complement.
AAGCAATGTCTTTGCACTGCCGTGCTCCACTCGACATGCCTTTTCCAGCACCAGTGTCCCTGGAGCTGCACCCTTTATGGCAGTCTGAACCCGAACACTAACCATAACCCTAAGCCTAAGCTAAATGGCACCTTGGAGATGAGTTGACAATTCCAAGCACCATGGATGGTCCAGATGAAAAAACTGTTGAAAGATTAAGAGTGGTACATAGGAATGCTCCCCTTACATTTTTTTTTAGCAGTCCCAGTATCCCTGGAGATGTAGGCGTTATAGATATCTGAACAGAGACCATTACCCTAATCTACATGGCATATGGGAGTTCAGTTTACAGTCCTTATCTCCAGGGCTGTCCCAGATGAGAAAGGTGTGGACCAAGCAATGTCTTTGCACTGCCGTGCTCCACTCGACATGCCTTTTTCAGCCCAAGTGTCCCTGGACCTGTAGCCCTTATGACAGTCTGAACCCGAACCCTAACCCTAACCCTAACCCTAACCCTAATCTAAATGGCACCTTGGAGCTGAGTTTCCAGTCCCAAGCACCGTGGATGGTCCAGATGAAAAAGGTGTTGAAAGGCTAATGGCGATACACTGGAATGCTCTCCTTAGATTGTTTTTAGCAGTCCCAGAGTCCCTGCAGATGTAGGCATTTTAGATCTCAGAACAGTAACCGGTTAAGTATAGCCCATTAAGCATTCTACATAGCATGCTGGAGCTTAGTTTAGAGTCCTTATCACCAGGGCTGTCCCGGATGAGAAAGGTGTGGACCAAGCAATGTCTTTGCACTGCCGTGCTCCACTCGACATGCCTTTTCCAGCACCAGTGTCCCTGGAGCTGCAGCCTTTATGGCAGTCTGAAGCCGAACACTAACCATAACCCTAACCCTAAGCTAAATGGCACCTTGGAGATGAGTTGACAGTTCCAAGCACCATGGATGGTCCAGATGAAAAAACTGTTGAAAGATTAAGAGTGGTACATAGGAATGCTCCCCTTACATTGTTTTTAGCAGTCCCAGTATCCCTGGAGATGTAGGCGTTATATATATCTGAACAGTGACCATTACCCTAACCTACATGGCATATGGGAGTTCAGTTTACAGTCCTTATCTCCAGGGCTGTCCCAGATGAGAAAGGTGTGGACCAAGCAATGTCTTTGCACTGCCGTGCTCCACTCGACATGCCTTTTTCAGCCCAAGTGTCCCTGGACCTGTAGCCCTTATGACAGTCTGAACCCGAACCCTAACCCTAACACTAACCCTAACCCTAACCCTAATCTAAATGGCACCTTGGAGCTGAGTTTCCAGTCCCAAGCACCGTGGATGGTCCACATAAAAAGGTGTTGAAAGGCTAATGGCGATACACTGGAATGCTCTCCTTAGATTGATTTTAGCAGTCCCAGAGTCCCTGCAGATGTAGGCATTTTAGATCTCAGAACAGTAACCCGTTAAGTATAACCCATTAAGCATTCTACATGGCATGCTGGAGCTTAGTTTAGAGTCCTTATCACCAGGGCTGTCCCGGATGAGAAAGGTGTGGACCAAGCAATGTCTTTGCACTGCCGTGCTCCACTCGACATGCCTTTTCCAGCACCAGTGTCCCTGGAGCTGCAGCCTTTATGGCAGTCTGAACCCGAACACTAACCATAACCCTAACCCTAAGCTAAATGGCACCTTGGAGATGAGTTGACAGTTCCAAGCACCATGGATGGTCCAGATGAAAAAACGGTTGAAAGATTAAGAGTGGTACATAGGAATGCTCCCCTTACATTGTTTTTAGCAGTCCCAGTATCCCTGGAGATGTAGGCGTTATAGATATCTGAACAGTGACCATTACCCTAATCTACATGGCATATGGGAGTTCAGTTTACAGTCCTTATCTCCAGGGCTGTCCCAGATGAGAAAGGTGCGGACCCAGCAATGTCTTTGCACTGCCGTGCTCCACTCGACATGCCTTTTTCAGCCCAAGTGTCCCTGGACCTCTAGCCCTTATGACAGTCTGAACCCTAACCCTAACCCTAACCCTAATTTAAATGGCACCTTGGAGCTGAGTTTCCAGTCCCAAGCACCGTGGATGGTCCAGATGAAAAAGGTTTTGAAAGGCTAATGGCGATACACTGGAATGCTCTCCTTAGATTGTTTTTAGCAGTCCCAGAGTCCCTGCAGATGTAGGCATTTTAGATCTCAGAACAGTAACCCGTTAAGTATAACCCATTAAGCATTCTACATGGCATGCTGGAGCTTAGTTTAGAGTCCTTATCACCAGGGCTGTCCCGGATGAGAAAGGTGTGGACCAAGCAATGTCTTTGCACTGCCGTGCTCCACTCGACATGCCTTTTCCAGCACCAGTGTCCCTGGAGCTGCAGCCTTTATGGCAGTCTGAACCCGAACACTAACCATAACCCTAAGCCTAAGCTAAATGGCACCTTGGAGATGAGTTGACAATTCCAAGCACCATGGATGGTCCAGATGAAAAAACTGTTGAAAGATTAAGAGTGGTACATAGGAATGCTCCCCTTACATTGTTTTTAGCAGTCCCAGTATCCCTGGAGATGTAGGCGTTATAGATATCTGAACAGAGACCATTACCCTAATCTACATGGCATATGGGAGTTCAGTTTACAGTCCTTATCTCCAGGGCTGTCCCAGATGAGAAAGGTGTGGACCAAGCAATGTCTTTGCACTGCCGTGCTCCACTCGACATGCCTTTTTCAGCCCAAGTGTCCCTGGACCTGTAGCCCTTATGACAGTCTGAACCCGAACCCTAACCCTAACCCTAACCCTAACCCTAATCTAAATGGCACCTTGGAGCTGAGTTTCCAGTCCCAAGCACCGTGGATGGTCCAGATGAAAAAGGTGTTGAAAGGCTAATGGCGATACACTGGAATGCTCTCCTTAGATTGTTTTTAGCAGTCCCAGAGTCCCTGCAGATGTAGGCATTTTAGATCTCAGAACAGTAACCCGTTAAGTATAACCCATTAAGCATTCTACATGGCATGCTGGAGCTTAGTTTAGAGTCCTTATCACCAGGGCTGTCCCGGATGAGAAAGGTGTGGACCAAGCAATGTCTTTGCACTGCCGTGCTCCACTCGACATGCCTTTTCCAGCACCAGTGTCCCTGGAGCTGCAGCCTTTATGGCAGTCTGAAGCCGAACACTAACCATAACCCTAACCCTAAGCTAAATGGCACCTTGGAGATGAGTTGACAGTTCCAAGCACCATGGATGGTCCAGATGAAAAAACTGTTGAAAGATTAAGAGTGGTACATAGGAATGCTCCCCTTACATTGTTTTTAGCAGTCCCAGTATCCCTGGAGATGTAGGCGTTATAGATATCTGAACAGTGACCATTACCCTAATCTACATGGCATATGGGAGTTCAGTTTACAGTCCTTATCTCCAGGGCTGTCCCAGATGAGAAAGGTGCGGACCCAGCAATGTCTTTGCACTGCCGTGCTCCACTCCACATGACTTTTTCAGCACCAGTGTCCCTGCAGCTCTAGCCTTTATGACAGTCTCAACCCGAACCCTAACCCTAACCCTAACCCTAATCTAAATGGCACCTTGGAGCTGAGATTACTGTCCCAGGCGCCATGGCTGGTCCAGGTGAAAAAAGTGTTGAAAGATTAAGAGTGGTACACGGGAATGCTCTTCTTATAAAGTTTTTAGCAGTCCCAGTGTCCCCGGAAATGTAGGCATTACAGATCTACGAACAGTAACCCTCACCCTAGTCTAAATGTCATTTTGCTGCTTAGTTTAGAGTCCTAATCAGCATGGCTGTCCCAGATGAGAAAGGTGTGGACCAAGCAATGTCTTTGCAGTGCCGTGCTCCACTCGACATGCCTTTTTCAGCCCAAGTGTCCCTGGACCTGTAGCCCTTATGACAGTCTGAACCCTAACCCTAACCCTAACCCTAATTTAAATGGCACCTTGGAGCTGAGTTTCCAGTCCCAAGCACCGTGGATGGTCCAGATGAAAAAGGTGTTGAAAGGCTAATGGCGATACACTGGAATGCTCTCCTTAGATTGTTTTTAGCAGTCCCAGAGTCCCTGCAGATGTAGGCATTTTAGATCTCAGAACAGTAACCGGTTAAGTATAGCCCATTAAGCATTCTACATAGCATGCTGGAGCTTAGTTTAGAGTCCTTATCACCAGGGCTGTCCCGGATGAGAAAGGTGTGGACCAAGCAATGTCTTTGCACTGCCGTGCTCCACTCGACATGCCTTTTCCAGCACCAGTGTCCCTGGAGCTGCAGCCTTTATGGCAGTCTGAAGCCGAACACTAACCATAACCCTAACCCTAAGCTAAATGGCACCTTGGAGATGAGTTGACAGTTCCAAGCACCATGGATGGTCCAGATGAAAAAACTGTTGAAAGATTAAGAGTGGTACATAGGAATGCTCCCCTTACATTGTTTTTAGCAGTCCCAGTATCCCTGGAGATGTAGGCGTTATATATATCTGAACAGTGACCATTACCCTAACCTACATGGCATATGGGAGTTCAGTTTACAGTCCTTATCTCCAGGGCTGTCCCAGATGAGAAAGGTGTGGACCAAGCAATGTCTTTGCACTGCCGTGCTCCACTCGACATGCCTTTTTCAGCCCAAGTGTCCCTGGACCTGTAGCCCTTATGACAGTCTGAACCCGAACCCTAACCCTAACACTAACCCTAACCCTAACCCTAATCTAAATGGCACCTTGGAGCTGAGTTTCCAGTCCCAAGCACCGTGGATGGTCCAGATGAAAAAGGTGTTGAAAGGCTAATGGCGATACACTGGAATGCTCTCCTTAGATTGATTTTAGCAGTCCCAGAGTCCCTGCAGATGTAGGCATTTTAGATCTCAGAACAGTAACCCGTTAAGTATAACCTATTAAGCATTCTACATGGCATGCTGGAGCTTAGTTTAGAGTCCTTATCACCAGGGCTGTCCCGGATGAGAAAGGTGTGGACCAAGCAATGTCTTTGCACTGCCGTGCTCCACTCAACATGCCTTTTCCAGCACCAGTGTCCCTGGAGCTGCAGCCTTTATGGCAGTCTGAACCCGAACACTAACCATAACCCTAACCCTAAGCTAAATGGCACCTTGGAGATGAGTTGACAGTTCCAAGCACCATGGATGGTCCAGATGAAAAAACGGTTGAAAGATTAAGAGTGGTACATAGGAATGCTCCCCTTACATTGTTTTTAGCAGTCCCAGTATCCCTGGAGATGTAGGCGTTATAGATATCTGAACAGTGACCATTACCCTAATCTACATGGCATATGGGAGTTCAGTTTACAGTCCTTATCTCCAGGGCTGTCCCAGATGAGAAAGGTGCGGACCCAGCAATGTCTTTGCACTGCCGTGCTCCACTCCACATGACATTTTCAGCACCAGTGTCCCTGCAGCTCTACCCTTTAGGACAGTCTCAACCCGAACCCTAAACCTAACCCTAACCCTAATCTAAATGGCACCTTGGAGCTGAGATTACTGTCCCAGGTGCCATGGCTGGTCCAGGTGAAAAAAGTGTTGAAAGATTAACAGTGGTACACGGGAATGCTCTTCTTATAAAGTTTTTAGCAGTCCCAGTGTCCCCGGAAATGTAGGCATTACAGATCTACGAACAGTAACCCTCACCCTAGTCTAAATGTCATTTGGCTGCTTAGTTTAGAGTCCTAATCAGCATGGCTGTCCCAGATGAGAAAGGTGTGGACCAAGCAATGTCTTTGCAGTGCCGTGCTCCACTCGACATGCCTTTTTCAGCCCAAGTGTCCCTGGACCTCTAGCCCTTATGACAGTCTGAACCCGAACCCTAACCCTAACCCTAACCCTAAGCTAAATGGCACCTTGGAGCTGAGTTTCCAGTCCCAAGCACCGTGGATGGTCCAGATGAAAAAGGTGTTGAAAGGCTAATGGCGATACACTGGAATGCTCTCCTTAGATTGTTTTTAGCAGTCCCAGAGTCCCTGCAGATGTAGGCATTTTAGATCTCAGAACAGTAACCCGTTAAGTATAACCCATTAAGCATTCTACATGGCATGCTGGAGCTTAGTTTAGAGTCCTTATCACCAGGGCTGTCCCGGATGAGAAAGGTGTGGGCCAAGCAATGTCTTTGCACTGCCGTGTTCCACTCGACATGCCTTTTCCAGCACCAGTGTCCCTGGAGCTGCAGCCTTTATGGCAGTCTGAACCCGAACACTAACCATAAGCCTAACCCTAAGCTAAATGGCACCTTGGAGATGAGTTGACAATTCCAAGCACCATGGATGGTCCGGAAGAAAAAACTGTTGAAAGATTAAGAGTGGAACATAGGAATGCTCCCCTTACATTTTTTTTAGCAGTCCCAGTATCCCTGGAGATGTAGGCGTTATAGATATCTGAATAGTGACCATTACCCTAATCTACATGGCTTATGGGAGTTCAGTTTACAGTCCTTATCTCCAGGGCTGTCCCAGATGAGAAAGGTGTGGACCAAGCAATGTCTTTGCACTGCCGTGCTCCACTCCACATGACTTTTTCAGCACCAGTGTCCCTGCAGCTCTACCCTTTATGACAGTCTTAACCCGAACCCTAAACCTAACCCTAACCCTAATCTAAATGGCACCTTGGAGCTGAGATTACTGTCCCAGGCGCCATGGCTGGTCCAGGTGAAAAAAGTGTTGAAAGATTAATAGGGGTACACGGAAATGCTCTTCTTATAAAGTTTTTAGCAGTCCCAGTGTCCCCGGAAATGTAGGCATTACAGATCTACGAACAGTAACCCTCACCCTAGTCTAAATGGCATTTGGCGGCTTAGTTTAGAGTCCTAATCAGCATGGCTGTCCCAGATGAGAAAGGTGTGGACCAAGCAATGTCTTTGCAGTGCCGTGCTCCACTCGACATGCCTTTTTCAGCCTAAGTGTCCCTGGACCTGTAGCCCTTATGACAGTCTGAACCCGAACCCTAACCCTAACCCTAACCCTAACCCTAACCCTAATCTAAATGGCACCTTGGAGCTGAGTTTCCAGTCCCAAGCACCGTGGATGGTCCAGATGAAAAAGGTGTTGAAAGGCTAATGGCGATACACTGGAATGCTCTCCTTAGATTGATTTTAGCAGTCCCAGAGTCCCTGCAGATGTAGGCATTTTAGATCTCAGAACAGTAACCCGTTAAGTATAACCTATTAAGCATTCTACATGGCATGCTGGAGCTTAGTTTAGAGTCCTTATCACCAGGGCTGTCCCGGATGAGAAAGGTGTGGACCAAGCAATGTCTTTGCACTGCCGTGCTCCACTCAACATGCCTTTTCCAGCACCAGTGTCCCTGGAGCTGCAGCCTTTATGGCAGTCTGAACCCGAACACTAACCATAACCCTAACCCTAAGCTAAATGGCACCTTGGAGATGAGTTGACAGTTCCAAGCACCATGGATGGTCCAGATGAAAAAACGGTTGAAAGATTAAGAGTGGTACATAGGAATGCTCCCCTTACATTGTTTTTAGCAGTCCCAGTATCCCTGGAGATGTAGGCGTTATAGATATCTGAACAGTGACCATTACCCTAATCTACATGGCATATGGGAGTTCAGTTTACAGTCCTTATCTCCAGGGCTGTCCCAGATGAGAAAGGTGCGGACCCAGCAATGTCTTTGCACTGCCGTGCTCCACTCCACATGACATTTTCAGCACCAGTGTCCCTGCAGCTCTACCCTTTAGGACAGTCTCAACCCGAACCCTAAACCTAACCCTAACCCTAATCTAAATGGCACCTTGGAGCTGAGATTACTGTCCCAGGTGCCATGGCTGGTCCAGGTGAAAAAAGTGTTGAAAGATTAACAGTGGTACACGGGAATGCTCTTCTTATAAAGTTTTTAGCAGTCCCAGTGTCCCCGGAAATGTAGGCATTACAGATCTACGAACAGTAACCCTCACCCTAGTCTAAATGTCATTTGGCTGCTTAGTTTAGAGTCCTAATCAGCATGGCTGTCCCAGATGAGAAAGGTGTGGACCAAGCAATGTCTTTGCAGTGCCGTGCTCCACTCGACATGCCTTTTTCAGCCCAAGTGTCCCTGGACCTCTAGCCCTTATGACAGTCTGAACCCGAACCCTAACCCTAACCCTAACCCTAAGCTAAATGGCACCTTGGAGCTGAGTTTCCAGTCCCAAGCACCGTGGATGGTCCAGATGAAAAAGGTGTTGAAAGGCTAATGGCGATACACTGGAATGCTCTCCTTAGATTGTTTTTAGCAGTCCCAGAGTCCCTGCAGATGTAGGCATTTTAGATCTCAGAACAGTAACCCGTTAAGTATAACCCATTAAGCATTCTACATGGCATGCTGGAGCTTAGTTTAGAGTCCTTATCACCAGGGCTGTCCCGGATGAGAAAGGTGTGGGCCAAGCAATGTCTTTGCACTGCCGTGTTCCACTCGACATGCCTTTTCCAGCACCAGTGTCCCTGGAGCTGCAGCCTTTATGGCAGTCTGAACCCGAACACTAACCATAAGCCTAACCCTAAGCTAAATGGCACCTTGGAGATGAGTTGACAATTCCAAGCACCATGGATGGTCCGGAAGAAAAAACTGTTGAAAGATTAAGAGTGGAACATAGGAATGCTCCCCTTACATTTTTTTTAGCAGTCCCAGTATCCCTGGAGATGTAGGCGTTATAGATATCTGAATAGTGACCATTACCCTAATCTACATGGCTTATGGGAGTTCAGTTTACAGTCCTTATCTCCAGGGCTGTCCCAGATGAGAAAGGTGTGGACCAAGCAATGTCTTTGCACTGCCGTGCTCCACTCCACATGACTTTTTCAGCACCAGTGTCCCTGCAGCTCTACCCTTTATGACAGTCTTAACCCGAACCCTAAACCTAACCCTAACCCTAATCTAAATGGCACCTTGGAGCTGAGATTACTGTCCCAGGCGCCATGGCTGGTCCAGGTGAAAAAAGTGTTGAAAGATTAATAGGGGTACACGGAAATGCTCTTCTTATAAAGTTTTTAGCAGTCCCAGTGTCCCCGGAAATGTAGGCATTACAGATCTACGAACAGTAACCCTCACCCTAGTCTAAATGGCATTTGGCGGCTTAGTTTAGAGTCCTAATCAGCATGGCTGTCCCAGATGAGAAAGGTGTGGACCAAGCAATGTCTTTGCAGTGCCGTGCTCCACTCGACATGCCTTTTTCAGCCTAAGTGTCCCTGGACCTCTAGCCCTTATGACAGTCTGAACCCGAACCCTAACCCTAACCCTAACCCTAAGCTAAATGGCACCTTGGAGCTGAGTTTCCAGTCCCAAGCACCGTGGATGGTCCAGATGAAAAAGGTGTTGAAAGGCTAATGGCGATACACTGGAATGCTCTCCTTAGATTGTTTTTAGCAGTCCCAGAGTCCCTGCAGATGTAGGCATTTTAGATCTCAGAACAGTAACCCGTTAAGTATAACCCATTAAGCATTCTACATGGCATGCTGGAGCTTAGTTTAGAGTCCTTATCACCAGGGCTGTCCCGGATGAGAAAGGTGTGGGCCAAGCAATGTCTTTGCACTGCCGTGTTCCACTCGACATGCCTTTTCCAGCACCAGTGTCCCTGGAGCTGCAGCCTTTATGGCAGTCTGAACCCGAACACTAACCATAAGCCTAACCCTAAGCTAAATGGCACCTTGGAGATGAGTTGACAATTCCAAGCACCATGGATGGTCCGGAAGAAAAAACTGTTGAAAGATTAAGAGTGGAACATAGGAATGCTCCCCTTACATTTTTTTTAGCAGTCCCAGTATCCCTGGAGATGTAGGCGTTATAGATATCTGAATAGTGACCATTACCCTAATCTACATGGCTTATGGGAGTTCAGTTTACAGTCCTTATCTCCAGGGCTGTCCCAGATGAGAAAGGTGTGGACCAAGCAATGTCTTTGCACTGCCGTGCTCCACTCCACATGACTTTTTCAGCACCAGTGTCCCTGCAGCTCTACCCTTTATGACAGTCTTAACCCGAACCCTAAACCTAACCCTAACCCTAATCTAAATGGCACCTTGGAGCTGAGATTACTGTCCCAGGCGCCATGGCTGGTCCAGGTGAAAAAAGTGTTGAAAGATTAATAGGGGTACACGGAAATGCTCTTCTTATAAAGTTTTTAGCAGTCCCAGTGTCCCCGGAAATGTAGGCATTACAGATCTACGAACAGTAACCCTCACCCTAGTCTAAATGGCATTTGGCGGCTTAGTTTAGAGTCCTAATCAGCATGGCTGTCCCAGATGAGAAAGGTGTGGACCAAGCAATGTCTTTGCAGTGCCGTGCTCCACTCGACATGCCTTTTTCAGCCTAAGTGTCCCTGGACCTGTAGCCCTTATGACAGTCTGAACCCGAACCCTAACCCTAACCCTAACCCTAACCCTAATTTAAATGGCACCTTGGAGGTGAGTTTCCAGTCCCAAGCACCGTGGATGGTCCAGATGAAAAAGGTGTTGAAAGGCTAATGGCGATACACTGGAATGCTCTCCTTAGTTTTTAGCAGTCCCAGAGTCCCTGCAGATGTAGGCATTTTAGATCTCAGAACAGTAACCCGTTAAGTATAGCCCATTAGGCATTCTACATGGCATGCTGGAGCTTAGTTTAGAGTCCTTATCACCATGGCTGTCCCGGATGAGAAAGGTGTGGACCAAGCAATGTCTTTGCACTGCCGTGCTCCACTCGACATGCCTTTTCCAGCACCAGTGTCCCTGGAGCTGCAGCCTTTATGGCAGTCTGAACCCGAACACTAACCATAACCCTAACCCTAAGCTAAATGGCACCTTGGAGATGAGTTGACAGTTCCAAGCACCATGGATGGTCCAGATGAAAAAACTGTTGAAAGATTAAGAGTGGTACACAGGTATGCTCCCCTTACATTGTTTTTAGCAGTCCCAGTATCCCTGGAGATGTAGGCGTTATAGATATCTGAACAGTGACCATTACCCTAATCTACATGGCATATGGCAGTTCATTTTACAGTCCTTATCTCCAGGGCTGTCCCAGATGAGAAAGGTGTGGACCAAGCAATGTCTTTGCACTGCTGTGCTCCACTCCACATGACTTTTTCAGCACCAGTGTCCCTGCAGCTCTGCCCTTTATGACAGTCTTAACCCGAACCCTAAACCTAACCCTAACCCTAATCTAAATGGCACCTTGGAGCTGAGATTACTGTCCCAGGCGCCATGGCTGGTCCAGGTGAAAAAAGTGTTGAAAGATTAATAGGGGTACACGGAAATGCTCTTCTTATAAAGTTTTCAGCAGTCCCAGTGTCCCCGGAAATGTAGGCATTACAGATCTACGAACAGTAACCCTCACCCTAGTCTAAATGGCATTTGGCGGCTTAGTTTAGAGTCCTTATCACCAGGGCTGTCCCAGATGAGAAAGGTGTGGACCAAGCAATGTCTTTGCAGTGCCGTGCTCCACTCGACATGCCTTTTTCAGCCCAAGTGTCCCTGGACCTGTAGCCCTTATGACAGTCTGAACCCGAACCCTAACCCTAACCCTAACCCTAACCCTAACCCTAATCTAAATGGCACCTTGGAGCTGAGTTTCCAGTCCCAAGCACCGTGGATGGTCCAGATGAAAAAGGTGTTGAAAGGCTAATGGCGATACACTGGAATGCTCTCCTTAGATTGATTTTAGCAGTCCCAGAATCCCTGCAGATGTAGGCATTTTAGATCTCAGAACAGTAACCCGTTAAGTATAACCCATTAAGCATTCTACATGGCATGCTGGAGCTTAGTTTAGAGTCCTTATCACCAGGGCTGTCCCGGATGAGAAAGGTGTGGACCAAGCAATGTCTTTGCACTGCCGTGCTCCACTCAACATGCCTTTTCCAGCACCAGTGTCCCTGGAGCTGCAGCCTTTATGGCAGTCTGAACCCGAACACTAACCATAACCCTAACCCTAAGCTAAATGGCACCTTGGAGATGAGTTGACAGTTCCAAGCACCATGGATGGTCCAGATGAAAAAACGGTTGAAAGATTAAGAGTGGTACATAGGAATGCTCCCCTTACATTGTTTTTAGCAGTCCCAGTATCCCTGGAGATGTAGGCGTTATAGATATCTGAACAGTGACCATTACCCTAATCTACATGGCATATGGGAGTTCAGTTTACAGTCCTTATCTCCAGGGCTGTCCCAGATGAGAAAGGTGCGGACCCAGCAATGTCTTTGCACTGCCGTGCTCCACTCCACATGACTTTTTCAGCACCAGTGTCCCTGCAGCTCTACCCGTTAGGACAGTCTCAACCCGAACCCTAAACCTAACCCTAACCCTAATCTAAATGGCACCTTGGAGCTGAGATTACTGTCCCAGGTGCCATGGCTGGTCCAGGTGAAAAAAGTGTTGAAAGATTAACAGTGGTACACGGGAATGCTCTTCTTATAAAGTTTTTAGCAGTCCCAGTGTCCCCGGAAATGTAGGCATTACAGATCTACGAACAGTAACCCTCACCCTAGTCTAAATGTCATTTGGCTGCTTAGTTTAGAGTCCTAATCAGCATGGCTGTCCCAGATGAGAAAGGTGTGGACCAAGCAATGTCTTTGCACTGCCGTGCTCCACTCGACATGCCTTTTTCAGCCCAAGTGTCCCTGGACCTCTAGCCCTTATGACAGTCTGAACCCGAACCCTAACCCTAACCCTAACCCTAAGCTAAATGGCACCTTGCAGCTGAGTTTCCAGTCCCAAGCACCGTGGATGGTCCAGATGAAAAAGGTGTTGAAAGGCTAATGGCGATACACTGGAATGCTCTCCTTAGATTGTTTTTAGCAGTCCCAGAGTCCCTGCAGATGTAGGCATTTTAGATCTCAGAACAGTAACCCGTTAAGTATAACCCATTAAGCATTCTACATGGCATGCTGGAGCTTAGTTTAGAGTCCTTATCACCAGGGCTGTCCCGGATGAGAAAGGTGTGGGCCAAGCAATGTCTTTGCACTGCCGTGTTCCACTCGACATGCCTTTTCCAGCACCAGTGTCCCTGGAGCTGCAGCCTTTATGGCAGTCTGAACCCGAACACTAACCATAAGCCTAACCCTAAGCTAAATGGCACCTTGGAGATGAGTTGACAATTCCAAGCACCATGGATGGTCCAGAAGAAAAAACTGTTGAAAGATTAAGAGTGGAACATAGGAATGCTCCCCTTACATTTTTTTTAGCAGTCCCAGTATCCCTGGAGATGTAGGCGTTATAGATATCTGAATAGTGACCATTACCCTAATCTACATGGCTTATGGGAGTTCAGTTTACAGTCCTTATCTCCAGGGCTGTCCCAGATGAGAAAGGTGTGGACCAAGCAATGTCTTTGCACTGCCGTGCTCCACTCCACATGACTTTTTCAGCACCAGTGTCCCTGCAGCTCTACCCTTTATGACAGTCTTAACCCGAACCCTAAACCTAACCCTAACCCTAAGCTAAATGGCACCTTGGAGCTGAGTTTCCAGTCCCAAGCACCGTGGATGCTCCAGATGAAAAAGGTGTTGAAAGGCTAATGGCGATACACTGGAATGCTCTCCTTAGATTGTTTTTAGCAGTCCCAGAGTCCCTGCAGATGTAGGCATTTTAGATCTCAGAACAGTAACCGGTTAAGTATAGCCCATTAAGCATTCTACATAGCATGCTGGAGCTTAGTTTAGAGTCCTTATCACCAGGGCTGTCCCGGATGAGAAAGGTGTGGACCAAGCAATGTCTTTGCACTGCCGTGCTCCACTCAACATGCCTTTTCCAGCGCCAGTGTCCCTGGAGCTGCAGCCTTTATGGCAGTCTGAACCCGAACACTAACCATAACCCTAACCCTAAGCTAAATGGCACCTTGGAGATGAGTTGACAGTTCCAAGCACCATGGATGGTCCAGATGAAAAAACTGTTGAAAGATTAAGAGTGGTAACTGGAATGCTCCCCTTACATTGTTTTTAGCAGTCCCAGTATCCCTGGAGATGTAGGCGTTATACATATCTGAACAGTGACCATTACCCTAATCTACATGGCATATGGGAGTTCAGTTTAGAGTCCTTATCTCCAGGGCTGTCCCAGATGAGAAAGGTGTGGACCAAGCAATGTCTTTGCACTGCCGTGCTCCACTCGACATGCCTTTTTCAGCCCAAGTGTCCCTGGACCTCTAGCCCTTATGGCAGTCTGAACCCGAACCCTAACCCTAACCCTAACCCTAACCCTAATTTAAATGGCACCTTGGAGCTGAGTTTCCAGTCCCAAGCACCGTGGATGGTCCAGATGAAAAAGGTGTTGAAAGGCTAATGGCGATACACTGGAATGCTCTCCTTAGATTGTTTTTAGCAGTCCCAGGGTCCCTGCAGATGTAGGCATTTTAGATCTCAGAACAGTAACCCGTTAAGTATAACCCATTAAGCATTCTACATGGCATGCTGGAGCTTAGTTTAGAGTCCTTATCACCAGGGCTGTCCCGGATGAGAAAGGTGTGGACCAAGCAATGTCTTTGCACTGCCGTGCTCCACTCAACATGCCTTTTCCAGCACCAGTGTCCCTGGAGCTGCAGCCTTTATGGCAGTCTGAACCCGAACACTAACCATAACCTTAACCCTAAGCTAAATGGCACCTTGGAGATGAGTTGACAGTTCCAAGCACCATGGATGGTCCAGATGAAAAAACTGTTGAAAGATTAAGAGTGGTACATAGGAATGCTCCCCTTACATTGTTTTTAGCAGTCCCAGTATCCCTGGAGATGTAGGCGTTATAGATATCTGAACAGTGACCATTACCCTAATCTACATGGCATATGGGAGTTCAGTTTACAGTCCTTATCTCCAGGGCTGTCCCAGATGAGAAAGGTGTGGACCAAGCAATGTGTTTGCACTGCCGTGCTCCACTCGACATGCCTTTTTCAGCCCAAGTGTCCCTGGACCTGTAGCCCTTATGACAGTCTGAACCCGAACCCTAACCCTAACCCTAACCCTAACCCTAACCCTAATCTAAATGGCACCTTGGAGCTGAGTTTCCAGTCCCAAGCACCGTGGATGGTCCAGATGAAAAAGGTGTTGAAAGGCTAATGGCGATACACTGGAATGCTCTCCTTAGATTGATTTTAGCAGTCCCAGAGTCCCTGCAGATGTAGGCATTTTAGATCTCAGAACAGTAACCCGTTAAGTATAACCCATTAAGCATTCTACATGGCATGCTGGAGCTTAGTTTAGAGTCCTTATCACCAGGGCTGTCCCGGATGAGAAAGGTGTGGACCAAGCAATGTCTTTGCACTGCCGTGCTCCACTCAACATGCCTTTTCCAGCGCCAGTGTCCCTGGAGCTGCAGCCTTTATGGCAGTCTGAACCCGAACTCTAACCATAACCCTAACCCTAAGCTAAATGGCACCTTGGAGATGAGTTGACAGTTCCAAGCACCATGGATGGTCCAGATGAAAACACTGTTGAAAGATTAAGAGTGGTGCATAGGAATGCCCCCCTTACATTGTTTTTAACGCCTACATCTCCAGGGATAC
Organism: Lathamus discolor; assembly: GCF_037157495.1. Taxonomy (NCBI): domain Eukaryota; kingdom Metazoa; phylum Chordata; class Aves; order Psittaciformes; family Psittacidae; genus Lathamus; species Lathamus discolor. Next base: position 44,417,156 of record NC_088884.1, on the reverse strand, counting down.
TGGGACTGCTATAGATATCTGAACAGTGACCATTACCCTAATCTACATGGCATATGGGAGTTCAGTTTACAGTCCTTATCTCCAGGGCTGTCCCAGATGAGAAAGGTGTGGACCAAGCAATGTCTTTGCACTGCCGTGCTCCACTCCACATGACTTTTTCAGCACCAGTGTCCCTGCAGCTCTACCCTTTATGACAGTCTTAACCCGAACCCTAAACCTAACCCTAACCCTAATCTAAATGGCACCTTGGAGCTGAGATTACTGTCCCAGGCGCCATGGCTGGTCCAGGTGAAAAAAGTGTTGAAAGATTAATAGGGGTACACGGAAATGCTCTTCTTATAAAGTTTTCAGCAGTCCCAGTGTCCCCGGAAATGTAGGCATTACAGATCTACGAACAGTAACCCTCACCCTAGTCTAAATGGCATTTGGCGGCTTAGTTTAGAGTCCTAATCAGCATGGCTGTCCCAGATGAGAAAGGTGTGGACCAAGCAATGTCTTTGCAGTGCCGTGCTCCACTCGACATGCCTTTTTCAGCCCTCGTGTCCCTGGACCTCTAGCCCTTATGACAGTCTGAACCCGAACCCTAACCCTAACCCTAACCCTAATTTAAATGGCACCTTGGAGCTGAGTTTCCAGTCCCAAGCACCGTGGATGGTCCAGATGAAAAAGGTGTTGAAAGGCTAATGGCGATACACTGGAATGCTCTCCTTAGATTGTTTTTAGCAGTCCCAGAGTCCCTGCAGATGTAGGCATTTTAGATCTCAGAACAGTAACCCGTTAAGTATAACCCATTAAGCATTCTACATGGCATGCTGGAGTTTTGTTTAGAGTCCTTATCACCAGGGCTGTCCCAGATGAGAAAGGTGTGGGCCAAGCAATGTCTTTGCACTGCCGTGCTCCACTCGACATGCCTTTTCCAGCACCAGTGTCCCTGGAGCTGCAGCCTTTATGGCAGTCTGAACCCGAACACTAACCATAACCCTAAGCCTAAGCTAAATGGCACCTTGGAGATGAGTTGACAATTCCAAGCACCATGGATGGTCCAGATGAAAAAACTGTTGAAAGATTAAGAGTGGTACATAGGAATGCTCCCCTTACATTGTTTTTAGCAGTCCCAGTATCCCTGGAGATGTAGGCGTTATAGATATCTGAACAGTGACCATTACCCTAATCTACATGGCATATGGGAGTTCAGTTTACAGTCCTTATCTCCAGGGCTGTCCCAGATGAGAAAGGTGTGGACCAAGCAATGTCTTTGCACTGCCGTGCTCCACTCAACATGCCTTTTCCAGCGCCAGTGTCCCTGGAGCTGCAGCCTTTATGGCAGTCTGAACCCGAACACTAACCATAACCCTAACCCTAAGCTAAATGGCACCTTGGAGATGAGTTGACAGTTCCAAGCACCATGGATGGTCCAGATGAAAAAACTGTTGAAAGATTAAGAGTGGTGCATAGGAATGCTCCCCTTACATTGTTTTTAACGCCTACATCTCCAGGGATACTGGGACTGCTATAGATAACTGAACAGTGACCATTACCCTAATCTACATGGCATATGGGAGTTCAGTTTACAGTCCTTATCTCCAGGGCTGTCCCAGATGAGAAAGGTGTGGACCAAGCAATGTCTTTGCACTGCCGTGCTCCACTCACCATGACTTTTTCAGCACCAGTGTCCCTGCAGCTCTAGCCTTTATGACAGTCTCAACCCGAACCCTAAACCTAACCCTAACCCTAATCTAAATGGCACCTTGGAGCTGAGATTACTGTCCCAGGTTCCATGGCTGCTCCAGGTGAAAAAAGTGTTGAAAGATTAACAGTCGTACACGGGAATGCTCTTCTTATAAAGTTTTTAGCAGTCCCAGTGTCCCCGGAAATGTAGGCATTACAGATCTACGAACAGTAACCCTCACCCTAGTCGAAATGGCATTTGGCGGCTTAGTTTAGAGTCCTTATCACCAGGGCTGTCCCAGATGAGAAAGGTGTGGACCAAGCAATGTCTTTGCAGTGCCGTGCTCCACTCGACATGCCTTTTTCAGCCTAAGTGTCCCTGGACCTGTAGCCCTTATGACAGTCTGAACCCGAACCCTAACCCTAACCCTAACCCTAACCCTAATTTAAATGGCACCTTGGAGGTGAGTTTCCAGTCCCAAGCACCGTGGATGGTCCAGATGAAAAAGGTGTTGAAAGGCTAATGGCGATACACTGGAATGCTCTCCTTAGATTGTTTTTAGCAGTCCCAGAGTCCCTGCAGATGTAGGCATTTTAGATCTCAGAACAGTAACCCGTTAAGCATAGCCCATTAAGCATTCTACATGGCATGCTGGAGCTTAGTTTAGAGTCCTTATCACCATGGCTGTCCCGGATAAGAAAGGTGTGGACCAAGCAATGTCTTTGCACTGCCGTGCTCCACTCGACATGCCTTTTCCAGCACCAGTGTCCCTGGAGCTGCAGCCTTTATGGCAGTCTGAAGCCGAACACTAACCATAACCCTAACCCTAAGCTAAATGGCACCTTGGAGATGAGTTGACAGTTCCAAGCACCATGGATGGTCCAGATGAAAAAACTGTTGAAAGATTAAGAGTGGTACACAGGTATGCTCCCCTTACATTGTTTTGAGCAGTCCCAGTATCCCTGGAGATGTAGGCGTTATAGATATCTGAACAGTAACCATTACCCTAATCTACATGGCATATGGCAGTTCATTTTACAGTCCTTATCTCCAGGGCTGTCCCAGATGAGAAAGGTGTGGACCAAGCAATGTCTTTGCACTGCCGTGCTCCACTCCACATGACTTTTTCAGCACCAGTGTCCCTGCAGCTCTGCCCTTTATGACAGTCTTAACCCGAACCCTAAACCTAACCCTAACCCTAATCTAAATGGCACCTTGGAGCTGAGATTACTGTCCCAGGCGCCATGGCTGGTCCAGGTGAAAAAAGTGTTGAAAGATTAATAGGGGTACACGGAAATGCTCTTCTTATAAAGTTTTCAGCAGTCCCAGTGTCCCCGGAAATGTAGGCATTACAGATCTACGAACAGTAACCCTCACCCTAGTCTAAATGGCATTTGGCGGCTTTGTTTAGAGTCCTTATCACCAGGGCTGTCCCAGATGAGAAAGGTGTGGACCAAGCAATGTCTTTGCAGTGCCGTGCTCCACTCGACATGCCTTTTTCAGCCCAAGTGTCCCTGGACCTCTAGCCCTTATGACAGTCTGAACCCGAACCCTAACCCAAACCCTAACCCTAACCCTAATCTAAATGGCACCTTGGAGCTGAGTTTCCAGTCCCAAGCACCGTGGATGGTCCAGATGAAAAAGGTGTTGAAAGGCTAATGGCGATACACTGGAATGCTCTCCTTAGATTGTTTTTAGCAGTCCCAGAGTCCCTGCAGATGTAGGCATTTTAGATCTCAGAACAGTAACCGGTTAAGTATAGCCCATTAAGCATTCTACATAGCATGCTGGAGCTTAGTTTAGAGTCCTTATCACCAGGGCTGTCCCGGATGAGAAAGGTGTGGACCAAGCAATGTCTTTGCACTGCCGTGCTCCACTCGACATGCCTTTTCCAGCACCAGTGTCCCTGGAGCTGCAGCCTTTATGGCAGTCTGAACCCGAACACTAACCATAACCCTAACCCTAAGCTAAATGGCACCTTGGAGATGAGTTGACAGTTCCAAGCACCATGGATGGTCCAGATGAAAAAACTGTTGAAAGATTAAGAGTGGTAACTGGAATGCTCCCCTTACATTGTTTTTAGCAGTCCCAGTATCCCTGGAGATGTAGGCGTTATACATATCTGAACAGTGACCATTACCCTAATCTACATGGCATATGGGAGTTCAGTTTACAGTCCTTATCTCCAGGGCTGTCCCAGATGAGAAAGGTGTGGACCAAGCAATGTCTTTGCACTGCCGTGCTCCACTCGACATGCCTTTTTCAGCCCAAGTGTCCCTGGACCTGTAGCCCTTATGGCAGTCTGAACCCGAACCCTAACCCTAACCCTAACCCTAACCCTAACCCTAATTTAAATGGCACCTTGGAGCTGAGTTTCCAGTCCCAAGCACCGTGGATGGTCCAGATGAAAAAGGTGTTGAAAGGCTAATGGCGATACACTGGAATGCTCTCCTTAGATTGTTTTTAGCAGTCCCAGAGTCCCTGCAGATGTAGGCATTTTAGATCTCAGAACAGTAACCCGTTAAGTATAACCCATTAAGCATTCTACATGGCATGCTGGAGCTTAGTTTAGAGTCCTTATCACCATGGCTGTCCCGGATGAGAAAGGTGTGGACCAAGCAATGTCTTTGCACTGCCGTGCTCCACTCAACATGCCTTTTCCAGCACCAGTGTCCCTGGAGCTGCAGCCTTTATGGCAGTCTGAACCCGAACACTAACCATAACCCTAACCCTAAGCTAAATGGCACCTTGGAGATGAGTTGACAGTTCCAAGCACCATGGATGGTCCAGATGAAAAAACTGTTGAAAGATTAAGAGTGGTACATAGGAATGCTCCCCTTACATTGTTTTTAGCAGTCCCAGTATCCCTGGAGATGTAGGCGTTATAGATATCTGAACAGTGACCATTACCCTAATCTACATGGCATATGGGAGTTCAGTTTACAGTCCTTATCTCCAGGGCTGTCCCAGATGAGAAAGGTGTGGACCAAGCAATGTGTTTGCACTGCCGTGCTCCACTCGACATGCCTTTTTCAGCCCAAGTGTCCCTGGACCTGTAGCCCTTATGACAGTCTGAACCCGAACCCTAACCCTAACCCTAACCCTAACCCTAACCCTAATCTAAATGGCACCTTGGAGCTGAGTTTCCAGTCCCAAGCACCGTGGATGGTCCAGATGAAAAAGGTGTTGAAAGGCTAATGGCGATACACTGGAATGCTCTCCTTAGATTGATTTTAGCAGTCCCAGAGTCCCTGCAGATGTAGGCATTTTAGATCTCAGAACAGTAACCCGTTAAGTATAACCCATTAAGCATTCTACATGGCATGCTGGAGCTTAGTTTAGAGTCCTTATCACCAGGGCTGTCCCGGATGAGAAAGGTGTGGACCAAGCAATGTCTTTGCACTGCCGTGCTCCACTCAACATGCCTTTTCCAGCGCCAGTGTCCCTGGAGCTGCAGCCTTTATGGCAGTCTGAACCCGAACACTAACCATAACCCTAACCCTAAGCTAAATGGCACCTTGGAGATGAGTTGACAGTTCCAAGCACCATGGATGGTCCAGATGAAAAAACTGTTGAAAGATTAAGAGTGGTGCATAGGAATGCTCCCCTTACATTGTTTTTAACGCCTACATCTCCAGGGATACTGGGACTGCTATAGATATCTGAACAGTGACCATTACCCTAATCTACATGGCATATGGGAGTTCAGTTTACAGTCCTTATCTCCAGGGCTGTCCCAGATGAGAAAGGTGTGGACCAAGCAATGTCTTTGCACTGCCGTGCTCCACTCCACATGACTTTTTCAGCACCAGTGTCCCTGCAGCTCTACCCTTTATGACAGTCTTAACCCGAACCCTAAACCTAACCCTAACCCTAATCTAAATGGCACCTTGGAGCTGAGATTACTGTCCCAGGCGCCATGGCTGGTCCAGGTGAAAAAAGTGTTGAAAGATTAACAGTCGTACACGGGAATGCTCTTCTTATAAAGTTTTCAGCAGTCCCAGTGTCCCCGGAAATGTAGGCATTACAGATCTACGAACAGTAACCCTCACCCTAGTCTAAATGGCATTTGGCGGCTTAGTTTAGAGTCCTAATCAGCATGGCTGTCCCAGATGAGAAAGGTGTGGACCAAGCAATGTCTTTGCAGTGCCGTGCTCCACTCGACATGCCTTTTTCAGCCCAAGTGTCCCTGGACCTGTAGCCCTTAGGACAGTCTGAACCCGAACCCTAACCCTAACCCTAACCCTAACCCTAATTTAAATGGCACCTTGGAGGTGAGTTTCCAGTCCCAAGCACCGTGGATGGTCCACATGAAAAAGGTGTTGAAAGGCTAATGGCGATACACTGGAATGCTCTCCTTAGATTGATTTTAGCAGTCCCAGAGTCCCTGCAGATGTAGGCATTTTAGATCTCAGAACAGTAACCCGTTAAGCATAGCCCATTAAGCATTCTACATGGCATGCTGGAGCTTAGTTTAGAGTCCTTATCACCATGGCTGTCCCGGATGAGAAAGGTGTGGACCAAGCAATGTCTTTGCACTGCCGTGCTCCACTCGACATGCCTTTTCCAGCACCAGTGTCCCTGGAGCTGCAGCCTTTATGGCAGTCTGAAGCCGAACACTAACCATAACCCTAACCCTAAGCTAAATGGCACCTTGGAGATGAGTTGACAGTTCCAAGCACCATGGATGGTCCAGATGAAAAAACTGTTGAAAGATTAAGAGTGGTACACAGGTATGCTCCTCTTACATTGTTTTGAGCAGTCCCAGTATCCCTGGAGATGTAGGCGTTATAGATATCTGAACAGTGACCATTACCCTAATCTACATGGCATATGGCAGTTCATTTTACAGTCCTTATCTCCAGGGCTGTCCCAGATGAGAAAGGTGTGGACCAAGCAATGTCTTTGCACTGCCGTGCTCCACTCCACATGACTTTTTCAGCACCAGTGTCCCTGCAGCTCTGCCCTTTATGACAGTCTTAACCCGAACCCTAAACCTAACCCTAACCCTAATCTAAATGGCACCTTGGAGCTGAGATTACTGTCCCAGGCGCCATGGCTGGTCCAGGTGAAAAAAGTGTTGAAAGATTAATAGGGGTACACGGAAATGCTCTTCTTATAAAGTTTTCAGCAGTCCCAGTGTCCCCGGAAATGTAGGCATTACAGATCTACGAACAGTAACCCTCACCCTAGTCTAAATGGCATTTGGCGGCTTAGTTTAGAGTCCTTATCACCAGGGCTGTCCCAGATGAGAAAGGTGTGGAACAAGCAATGTCTTTGCAGTGCCGTGCTCCACTCGACATGCCTTTTTCAGCCCAAGTGTCCCTGGACCTGTAGCCCTTATGACAGTCTGAACCCGAACCCTAACCCTAACCCTAACCCTAACCCTAATTTAAATGGCACCTTGGAGCTGAGTTTCCAGTCCCAAGCACCGTGGATGGTCCAGATGAAAAAGGTGTTGAAAGGCTAATGGCGATACACTGGAATGCTCTCCTTAGATTGTTTTTAGCAGTCCCAGAGTCCCTGCAGATGTAGGCATTTTAGATCTCAGAACAGTAACCCGTTAAGTATAACCCATTAAGCATTCTACATGGCATGCTGGAGTTTTGTTTAGAGTCCTTATCACCAGGGCTGTCCCAGATGAGAAAGGTGTGGGCCAAGCAATGTCTTTGCACTGCCGTGCTCCACTCGACATGCCTTTTCCAGCACCAGTGTCCCTGGAGCTGCAGCCTTTATGGCAGTCTGAACCCGAACACTAACCATAACCCTAAGCCTAAGCTAAATGGCACCTTGGAGATGAGTTGACAATTCCAAGCACCATGGATGGTCCAGATGAAAAAACTGTTGAAAGATTAAGAGTGGTACATAGGAATGCTCCCCTTACATTGTTTTTAGCAGTCCCAGTATCCCTGGAGATGTAGGCGTTATAGATATCTGAACAGTGACCATTACCCTAATCTACATGGCATATGGGAGTTCAGTTTACAGTCCTTATCTCCAGGGCTGTCCCAGATGAGAAAGGTGTGGACCAAGCAATGTCTTTGCACTGCCGTGCTCCACTCAACATGCCTTTTCCAGCGCCAGTGTCCCTGGAGCTGCAGCCTTTATGGCAGTCTGAACCCGAACACTAACCATAACCCTAACCCTAAGCTAAATGGCACCTTGGAGATGAGTTGACAGTTCCAAGCACCATGGATGGTCCAGATGAAAAAACTGTTGAAAGATTAAGAGTGGTGCATAGGAATGCTCCCCTTACATTGTTTTTAACGCCTACATCTCCAGGGATACTGGGACTGCTATAGATAACTGAACAGTGACCATTACCCTAATCTACATGGCATATGGGAGTTCAGTTTACAGTCCTTATCTCCAGGGCTGTCCCAGATGAGAAAGGTGTGGACCAAGCAATGTCTTTGCACTGCCGTGCTCCACTCACCATGACTTTTTCAGCACCAGTGTCCCTGCAGCTCTAGCCTTTATGACAGTCTCAACCCGAACCCTAAACCTAACCCTAACCCTAATCTAAATGGCACCTTGGAGCTGAGATTACTGTCCCAGGTTCCATGGCTGCTCCAGGTGAAAAAAGTGTTGAAAGATTAACAGTCGTACACGGGAATGCTCTTCTTATAAAGTTTTTAGCAGTCCCAGTGTCCCCGGAAATGTAGGCATTACAGATCTACGAACAGTAACCCTCACCCTAGTCGAAATGGCATTTGGCGGCTTAGTTTAGAGTCCTTATCACCAGGGCTGTCCCAGATGAGAAAGGTGTGGACCAAGCAATGTCTTTGCAGTGCCGTGCTCCACTCGACATGCCTTTTTCAGCCTAAGTGTCCCTGGACCTGTAGCCCTTATGACAGTCTGAACCCGAACCCTAACCCTAACCCTAACCCTAACCCTAATTTAAATGGCACCTTGGAGGTGAGTTTCCAGTCCCAAGCACCGTGGATGGTCCAGATGAAAAAGGTGTTGAAAGGCTAATGGCGATACACTGGAATGCTCTCCTTAGATTGTTTTTAGCAGTCCCAGAGTCCCTGCAGATGTAGGCATTTTAGATCTCAGAACAGTAACCCGTTAAGCATAGCCCATTAAGCATTCTACATGGCATGCTGGAGCTTAGTTTAGAGTCCTTATCACCATGGCTGTCCCGGATAAGAAAGGTGTGGACCAAGCAATGTCTTTGCACTGCCGTGCTCCACTCGACATGCCTTTTCCAGCACCAGTGTCCCTGGAGCTGCAGCCTTTATGGCAGTCTGAAGCCGAACACTAACCATAACCCTAACCCTAAGCTAAATGGCACCTTGGAGATGAGTTGACAGTTCCAAGCACCATGGATGGTCCAGATGAAAAAACTGTTGAAAGATTAAGAGTGGTACACAGGTATGCTCCCCTTACATTGTTTTGAGCAGTCCCAGTATCCCTGGAGATGTAGGCGTTATAGATATCTGAACAGTAACCATTACCCTAATCTACATGGCATATGGCAGTTCATTTTACAGTCCTTATCTCCAGGGCTGTCCCAGATGAGAAAGGTGTGGACCAAGCAATGTCTTTGCACTGCCGTGCTCCACTCCACATGACTTTTTCAGCACCAGTGTCCCTGCAGCTCTGCCCTTTATGACAGTCTTAACCCGAACCCTAAACCTAACCCTAACCCTAATCTAAATGGCACCTTGGAGCTGAGATTACTGTCCCAGGCGCCATGGCTGGTCCAGGTGAAAAAAGTGTTGAAAGATTAATAGGGGTACACGGAAATGCTCTTCTTATAAAGTTTTCAGCAGTCCCAGTGTCCCCGGAAATGTAGGCATTACAGATCTACGAACAGTAACCCTCACCCTAGTCTAAATGGCATTTGGCGGCTTTGTTTAGAGTCCTTATCACCAGGGCTGTCCCAGATGAGAAAGGTGTGGACCAAGCAATGTCTTTGCAGTGCCGTGCTCCACTCGACATGCCTTTTTCAGCCCAAGTGTCCCTGGACCTCTAGCCCTTATGACAGTCTGAACCCGAACCCTAACCCAAACCCTAACCCTAACCCTAATCTAAATGGCACCTTGGAGCTGAGTTTCCAGTCCCAAGCACCGTGGATGGTCCAGATGAAAAAGGTGTTGAAAGGCTAATGGCGATACACTGGAATGCTCTCCTTAGATTGTTTTTAGCAGTCCCAGAGTCCCTGCAGATGTAGGCATTTTAGATCTCAGAACAGTAACCGGTTAAGTATAGCCCATTAAGCATTCTACATAGCATGCTGGAGCTTAGTTTAGAGTCCTTATCACCAGGGCTGTCCCGGATGAGAAAGGTGTGGACCAAGCAATGTCTTTGCACTGCCGTGCTCCACTCGACATGCCTTTTCCAGCACCAGTGTCCCTGGAGCTGCAGCCTTTATGGCAGTCTGAACCCGAACACTAACCATAACCCTAACCCTAAGCTAAATGGCACCTTGGAGATGAGTTGACAGTTCCAAGCACCATGGATGGTCCAGATGAAAAAACTGTTGAAAGATTAAGAGTGGTAACTGGAATGCTCCCCTTACATTGTTTTTAGCAGTCCCAGTATCCCTGGAGATGTAGGCGTTATACATATCTGAACAGTGACCATTACCCTAATCTACATGGCATATGGGAGTTCAGTTTACAGTCCTTATCTCCAGGGCTGTCCCAGATGAGAAAGGTGTGGACCAAGCAATGTCTTTGCACTGCCGTGCTCCACTCGACATGCCTTTTTCAGCCCAAGTGTCCCTGGACCTGTAGCCCTTATGGCAGTCTGAACCCGAACCCTAACCCTAACCCTAACCCTAACCCTAACCCTAATTTAAATGGCACCTTGGAGCTGAGTTTCCAGTCCCAAGCACCGTGGATGGTCCAGATGAAAAAGGTGTTGAAAGGCTAATGGCGATACACTGGAATGCTCTCCTTAGATTGTTTTTAGCAGTCCCAGAGTCCCTGCAGATGTAGGCATTTTAGATCTCAGAACAGTAACCCGTTAAGTATAACCCATTAAGCATTCTACATGGCATGCTGGAGCTTAGTTTAGAGTCCTTATCACCATGGCTGTCCCGGATGAGAAAGGTGTGGACCAAGCAATGTCTTTGCACTGCCGTGCTCCACTCAACATGCCTTTTCCAGCACCAGTGTCCCTGGAGCTGCAGCCTTTATGGCAGTCTGAACCCGAACACTAACCATAACCCTAACCCTAAGCTAAATGGCACCTTGGAGATGAGTTGACAGTTCCAAGCACCATGGATGGTCCAGATGAAAAAACTGTTGAAAGATTAAGAGTGGTACATAGGAATGCTCCCCTTACATTGTTTTTAGCAGTCCCAGTATCCCTGGAGATGTAGGCGTTATAGATATCTGAACAGTGACCATTACCCTAATCTACATGGCATATGGGAGTTCAGTTTACAGTCCTTATCTCCAGGGCTGTCCCAGATGAGAAAGGTGTGGACCAAGCAATGTGTTTGCACTGCCGTGCTCCACTCGACATGCCTTTTTCAGCCCAAGTGTCCCTGGACCTGTAGCCCTTATGACAGTCTGAACCCGAACCCTAACCCTAACCCTAACCCTAACCCTAACCCTAATCTAAATGGCACCTTGGAGCTGAGTTTCCAGTCCCAAGCACCGTGGATGGTCCAGATGAAAAAGGTGTTGAAAGGCTAATGGCGATACACTGGAATGCTCTCCTTAGATTGATTTTAGCAGTCCCAGAGTCCCTGCAGATGTAGGCATTTTAGATCTCAGAACAGTAACCCGTTAAGTATAACCCATTAAGCATTCTACATGGCATGCTGGAGCTTAGTTTAGAGTCCTTATCACCAGGGCTGTCCCGGATGAGAAAGGTGTGGACCAAGCAATGTCTTTGCACTGCCGTGCTCCACTCAACATGCCTTTTCCAGCGCCAGTGTCCCTGGAGCTGCAGCCTTTATGGCAGTCTGAACCCGAACACTAACCATAACCCTAACCCTAAGCTAAATGGCACCTTGGAGATGAGTTGACAGTTCCAAGCACCATGGATGGTCCAGATGAAAAAACTGTTGAAAGATTAAGAGTGGTGCATAGGAATGCTCCCCTTACATTGTTTTTAACGCCTACATCTCCAGGGATACTGGGACTGCTATAGATATCTGAACAGTGACCATTACCCTAATCTACATGGCATATGGGAGTTCAGTTTACAGTCCTTATCTCCAGGGCTGTCCCAGATGAGAAAGGTGTGGACCAAGCAATGTCTTTGCACTGCCGTGCTCCACTCCACATGACTTTTTCAGCACCAGTGTCCCTGCAGCTCTACCCTTTATGACAGTCTTAACCCGAACCCTAAACCTAACCCTAACCCTAATCTAAATGGCACCTTGGAGCTGAGATTACTGTCCCAGGCGCCATGGCTGGTCCAGGTGAAAAAAGTGTTGAAAGATTAACAGTCGTACACGGGAATGCTCTTCTTATAAAGTTTTCAGCAGTCCCAGTGTCCCCGGAAATGTAGGCATTACAGATCTACGAACAGTAACCCTCACCCTAGTCTAAATGGCATTTGGCGGCTTAGTTTAGAGTCCTAATCAGCATGGCTGTCCCAGATGAGAAAGGTGTGGACCAAGCAATGTCTTTGCAGTGCCGTGCTCCACTCGACATGCCTTTTTCAGCCCAAGTGTCCCTGGACCTCTAGCCCTTATGACAGTCTGAACCCGAACCCTAACCCTAACCCTAACCCTAATTTAAATGGCACCTTGGAGGTGAGTTTCCAGTCCCAAGCACCGTGGATGGTCCACATGAAAAAGGTGTTGAAAGGCTAATGGCGATACACTGGAATGCTCTCCTTAGATTGATTTTAGCAGTCCCAGAGTCCCTGCAGATGTAGGCATTTTAGATCTCAGAACAGTAACCCGTTAAGCATAGCCCATTAAGCATTCTACATGGCATGCTGGAGCTTAGTTTAGAGTCCTTATCACCATGGCTGTCCCGGATGAGAAAGGTGTGGACCAAGCAATGTCTTTGCACTGCCGTGCTCCACTCGACATGCCTTTTCCAGCACCAGTGTCCCTGGAGCTGCAGCCTTTATGGCAGTCTGAAGCCGAACACTAACCATAACCCTAACCCTAAGCTAAATGGCACCTTGGAGATGAGTTGACAGTTCCAAGCACCATGGATGGTCCAGATGAAAAAACTGTTGAAAGATTAAGAGTGGTACACAGGTATGCTCCCCTTACATTGTTTTGAGCAGTCCCAGTATCCCTGGAGATGTAGGCGTTATAGATATCTGAACAGTGACCATTACCCTAATCTACATGGCATATGGCAGTTCATTTTACAGTCCTTATCTCCAGGGCTGTCCCAGATGAGAAAGGTGTGGACCAAGCAATGTCTTTGCACTGCCGTGCTCCACTCCACATGACTTTTTCAGCACCAGTGTCCCTGCAGCTCTGCCCTTTATGACAGTCTTAACCCGAACCCTAAACCTAACCCTAACCCTAATCTAAATGGCACCTTGGAGCTGAGATTACTGTCCCAGGCGCCATGGCTGGTCCAGGTGAAAAAAGTGTTGAAAGATTAATAGGGGTACACGGAAATGCTCTTCTTATAAAGTTTTCAGCAGTCCCAGTGTCCCCGGAAATGTAGGCATTACAGATCTACGAACAGTAACCCTCACCCTAGTCTAAATGGCATTTGGCGGCTTAGTTTAGAGTCCTTATCACCAGGGCTGTCCCAGATGAGAAAGGTGTGGAACAAGCAATGTCTTTGCAGTGCCGTGCTCCACTCGACATGCCTTTTTCAGCCCAAGTGTCCCTGGACCTCTAGCCCTTATGACAGTCTGAACCCGAACCCTAACCCAAACCCTAACCCTAACCCTAATCTAAATGGCACCTTGGAGCTGAGTTTCCAGTCCCAAGCACCGTGGATGGTCCAGATGAAAAAGGTGTTGAAAGGCTAATGGCGATACACTGGAATGCTCTCCTTAGATTGTTTTTAGCAGTCCCAGAGTCCCTGCAGATGTAGGCATTTTAGATCTCAGAACAGTAACCGGTTAAGTATAACCCATTAAGCATTCTACATAGCATGCTGGAGCTTAGTTTAGAGTCCTTATCACCAGGGCTGTCCCGGATGAGAAAGGTGTGGACCAAGCAATGTCTTTGCACTGCCGTGCTCCACTCAACATGCCTTTTCCAGCACCAGTGTCCCTGGAGCTGCAGCCTTTATGGCAGTCTGAAGCCGAACACTAACCATAACCCTAACCCTAAGCTAAATGGCACCTTGGAGATGAGTTGACAGTTCCAAGCACCATGGATGGTCCAGATGAAAAAACTGTTGAAAGATTAAGAGTGGTAACTGGAATGCTCCCCTTACATTGTTTTTAGCAGTCCCAGTATCCCTGGAGATGTAGGCGTTATACATATCTGAACAGTGACCATTACCCTAATCTACATGGCATATGGGAGTTCAGTTTACAGTCCTTATCTCCAGGGCTGTCCCAGATGAGAAAGGTGTGGACCAAGCAATGTCTTTGCACTGCCGTGCTCCACTCGACATGCCTTTTTCAGCCCAAGTGTCCCTGGACCTGTAGCCCTTATGGCAGTCTGAACCCGAACCCTAACCCTAACCCTAACCCTAACCCTAATCTAAATGGCACCTTGGAGCTGAGTTTCCAGTCCCAAGCACCGTGGATGGTCCAGATGAAAAAGGTGTTGAAAGGCTAATGGCGATACACTGGAATGCTCTCCTTAGATTGATTTTAGCAGTCCCAGAGTCCCTGCAGATGTAGGCATTTTAGATCTCAGAACAGTAACCCGTTAAGTATAACCCATTAAGCATTCTACATGGCATGCTGGAGCTTAGTTTAGAGTCCTTATCACCAGGGCTGTCCCGGATGAGAAAGGTGTGGACCAAGCAATGTCTTTGCACTGCCGTGCTCCACTCAACATGCCTTTTCCAGCGCCAGTGTCCCTGGAGCTGCAGCCTTTATGGCAGTCTGAACCCGAACACTAACCATAACCCTAACCCTAAGCTAAATGGCACCTTGGAGATGAGTTGACAGTTCCAAGCACCATGGATGGTCCAGATGAAAAAACTGTTGAAAGATTAAGAGTGGTGCATAGGAATGCTCCCCTTACATTGTTTTTAACGCCTACATCTCCAGGGATACTGGGACTGCTATAGATATCTGAACAGTGACCATTACCCTAATCTACATGGCATATGGGAGTTCAGTTTACAGTCCTTATCTCCAGGGCTGTCCCAGATGAGAAAGGTGTGGACCAAGCAATGTCTTTGCACTGCCGTGCTCCACTCCACATGACTTTTTCAGCACCAGTGTCCCTGCAGCTCTACCCTTTATGACAGTCTTAACCCGAACCCTAAACCTAACCCTAACCCTAATCTAAATGGCACCTTGGAGCTGAGATTACTGTCCCAGGCGCCATGGCTGGTCCAGGTGAAAAAAGTGTTGAAAGATTAACAGTCGTACACGGGAATGCTCTTCTTATAAAGTTTTCAGCAGTCCCAGTGTCCCCGGAAATGTAGGCATTACAGATCTACGAACAGTAACCCTCACCCTAGTCTAAATGGCATTTGGCGGCTTAGTTTAGAGTCCTAATCAGCATGGCTGTCCCAGATGAGAAAGGTGTGGACCAAGCAATGTCTTTGCAGTGCCGTGCTCCACTCGACATGCCTTTTTCAGCCCAAGTGTCCCTGGACCTCTAGCCCTTATGACAGTCTGAACCCGAACCCTAACCCTAACCCTAACCCTAATTTAAATGGCACCTTGGAGGTGAGTTTCCAGTCCCAAGCACCGTGGATGGTCCACATGAAAAAGGTGTTGAAAGGCTAATGGCGATACACTGGAATGCTCTCCTTAGATTGATTTTAGCAGTCCCAGAGTCCCTGCAGATGTAGGCATTTTAGATCTCAGAACAGTAACCCGTTAAGCATAGCCCATTAAGCATTCTACATGGCATGCTGGAGCTTAGTTTAGAGTCCTTATCACCATGGCTGTCCCGGATGAGAAAGGTGTGGACCAAGCAATGTCTTTGCACTGCCGTGCTCCACTCGACATGCCTTTTCCAGCACCAGTGTCCCTGGAGCTGCAGCCTTTATGGCAGTCTGAAGCCGAACACTAACCATAACCCTAACCCTAAGCTAAATGGCACCTTGGAGATGAGTTGACAGTTCCAAGCACCATGGATGGTCCAGATGAAAAAACTGTTGAAAGATTAAGAGTGGTACACAGGTATGCTCCCCTTACATTGTTTTGAGCAGTCCCAGTATCCCTGGAGATGTAGGCGTTATAGATATCTGAACAGTGACCATTACCCTAATCTACATGGCATATGGCAGTTCATTTTACAGTCCTTATCTCCAGGGCTGTCCCAGATGAGAAAGGTGTGGACCAAGCAATGTCTTTGCACTGCCGTGCTCCACTCCACATGACTTTTTCAGCACCAGTGTCCCTGCAGCTCTGCCCTTTATGACAGTCTTAACCCGAACCCTAAACCTAACCCTAACCCTAATCTAAATGGCACCTTGGAGCTGAGATTACTGTCCCAGGCGCCATGGCTGGTCCAGGTGAAAAAAGTGTTGAAAGATTAATAGGGGTACACGGAAATGCTCTTCTTATAAAGTTTTCAGCAGTCCCAGTGTCCCCGGAAATGTAGGCATTACAGATCTACGAACAGTAACCCTCACCCTAGTCTAAATGGCATTTGGCGGCTTAGTTTAGAGTCCTTATCACCAGGGCTGTCCCAGATGAGAAAGGTGTGGAACAAGCAATGTCTTTGCAGTGCCGTGCTCCACTCGACATGCCTTTTTCAGCCCAAGTGTCCCTGGACCTCTAGCCCTTATGACAGTCTGAACCCGAACCCTAACCCAAACCCTAACCCTAACCCTAATCTAAATGGCACCTTGGAGCTGAGTTTCCAGTCCCAAGCACCGTGGATGGTCCAGATGAAAAAGGTGTTGAAAGGCTAATGGCGATACACTGGAATGCTCTCCTTAGATTGTTTTTAGCAGTCCCAGAGTCCCTGCAGATGTAGGCATTTTAGATCTCAGAACAGTAACCGGTTAAGTATAACCCATTAAGCATTCTACATAGCATGCTGGAGCTTAGTTTAGAGTCCTTATCACCAGGGCTGTCCCGGATGAGAAAGGTGTGGACCAAGCAATGTCTTTGCACTGCCGTGCTCCACTCAACATGCCTTTTCCAGCACCAGTGTCCCTGGAGCTGCAGCCTTTATGGCAGTCTGAAGCCGAACACTAACCATAACCCTAACCCTAAGCTAAATGGCACCTTGGAGATGAGTTGACAGTTCCAAGCACCATGGATGGTCCAGATGAAAAAACTGTTGAAAGATTAAGAGTGGTAACTGGAATGCTCCCCTTACATTGTTTTTAGCAGTCCCAGTATCCCTGGAGATGTAGGCGTTATACATATCTGAACAGTGACCATTACCCTAATCTACATGGCATATGGGAGTTCAGTTTACAGTCCTTATCTCCAGGGCTGTCCCAGATGAGAAAGGTGTGGACCAAGCAATGTCTTTGCACTGCCGTGCTCCACTCGACATGCCTTTTTCAGCCCAAGTGTCCCTGGACCTGTAGCCCTTATGGCAGTCTGAACCCGAACCCTAACCCTAACCCTAACCCTAACCCTAATCTAAATGGCACCTTGGAGCTGAGTTTCCAGTCCCAAGCACCGTGGATGGTCCAGATGAAAAAGGTGTTGAAAGGCTAATGGCGATACACTGGAATGCTCTCCTTAGATTGATTTTAGCAGTCCCAGAGTCCCTGCAGATGTAGGCATTTTAGATCTCAGAACAGTAACCCGTTAAGTATAACCCATTAAGCATTCTACATGGCATGCTGGAGCTTAGTTTAGAGTCCTTATCACCAGGGCTGTCCCGGATGAGAAAGGTGTGGACCAAGCAATGTCTTTGCACTGCCGTGCTCCACTCAACATGCCTTTTCCAGCGCCAGTGTCCCTGGAGCTGCAGCCTTTATGGCAGTCTGAACCCGAACACTAACCATAACCCTAACCCTAAGCTAAATGGCACCTTGGAGATGAGTTGACAGTTCCAAGCACCATGGATGGTCCAGATGAAAAAACTGTTGAAAGATTAAGAGTGGTGCATAGGAATGCTCCCCTTACATTGTTTTTAACGCCTACATCTCCAGGGATACTGGGACTGCTATAGATATCTGAACAGTGACCATTACCCTAATCTACATGGCATATGGGAGTTCAGTTTACAGTCCTTATCTCCAGGGCTGTCCCAGATGAGAAAGGTGTGGACCAAGCAATGTCTTTGCACTGCCGTGCTCCACTCCACATGACTTTTTCAGCACCAGTGTCCCTGCAGCTCTACCCTTTATGACAGTCTTAACCCGAACCCTAAACCTAACCCTAACCCTAATCTAAATGGCACCTTGGAGCTGAGATTACTGTCCCAGGCGCCATGGCTGGTCCAGGTGAAAAAAGTGTTGAAAGATTAACAGTCGTACACGGGAATGCTCTTCTTATAAAGTTTTCAGCAGTCCCAGTGTCCCCGGAAATGTAGGCATTACAGATCTACGAACAGTAACCCTCACCCTAGTCTAAATGGCATTTGGCGGCTTAGTTTAGAGTCCTAATCAGCATGGCTGTCCCAGATGAGAAAGGTGTGGACCAAGCAATGTCTTTGCAGTGCCGTGCTCCACTCGACATGCCTTTTTCAGCCCAAGTGTCCCTGGACCTCTAGCCCTTATGACAGTCTGAACCCGAACCCTAACCCTAACCCTAACCCTAATTTAAATGGCACCTTGGAGGTGAGTTTCCAGTCCCAAGCACCGTGGATGGTCCACATGAAAAAGGTGTTGAAAGGCTAATGGCGATACACTGGAATGCTCTCCTTAGATTGATTTTAGCAGTCCCAGAGTCCCTGCAGATGTAGGCATTTTAGATCTCAGAACAGTAACCCGTTAAGCATAGCCCATTAAGCATTCTACATGGCATGCTGGAGCTTAGTTTAGAGTCCTTATCACCATGGCTGTCCCGGATGAGAAAGGTGTGGACCAAGCAATGTCTTTGCACTGCCGTGCTCCACTCGACATGCCTTTTCCAGCACCAGTGTCCCTGGAGCTGCAGCCTTTATGGCAGTCTGAAGCCGAACACTAACCATAACCCTAACCCTAAGCTAAATGGCACCTTGGAGATGAGTTGACAGTTCCAAGCACCATGGATGGTCCAGATGAAAAAACTGTTGAAAGATTAAGAGTGGTACACAGGTATGCTCCCCTTACATTGTTTTGAGCAGTCCCAGTATCCCTGGAGATGTAGGCGTTATAGATATCTGAACAGTGACCATTACCCTAATCTACATGGCATATGGCAGTTCATTTTACAGTCCTTATCTCCAGGGCTGTCCCAGATGAGAAAGGTGTGGACCAAGCAATGTCTTTGCACTGCCGTGCTCCACTCCACATGACTTTTTCAGCACCAGTGTCCCTGCAGCTCTGCCCTTTATGACAGTCTTAACCCGAACCCTAAACCTAACCCTAACCCTAATCTAAATGGCACCTTGGAGCTGAGATTACTGTCCCAGGCGCCATGGCTGGTCCAGGTGAAAAAAGTGTTGAAAGATTAATAGGGGTACACGGAAATGCTCTTCTTATAAAGTTTTCAGCAGTCCCAGTGTCCCCGGAAATGTAGGCATTACAGATCTACGAACAGTAACCCTCACCCTAGTCTAAATGGCATTTGGCGGCTTAGTTTAGAGTCCTTATCACCAGGGCTGTCCCAGATGAGAAAGGTGTGGAACAAGCAATGTCTTTGCAGTGCCGTGCTCCACTCGACATGCCTTTTTCAGCCCAAGTGTCCCTGGACCTCTAGCCCTTATGACAGTCTGAACCCGAACCCTAACCCAAACCCTAACCCTAACCCTAATCTAAATGGCACCTTGGAGCTGAGTTTCCAGTCCCAAGCACCGTGGATGGTCCAGATGAAAAAGGTGTTGAAAGGCTAATGGCGATACACTGGAATGCTCTCCTTAGATTGTTTTTAGCAGTCCCAGAGTCCCTGCAGATGTAGGCATTTTAGATCTCAGAACAGTAACCGGTTAAGTATAACCCATTAAGCATTCTACATAGCATGCTGGAGCTTAGTTTAGAGTCCTTATCACCAGGGCTGTCCCGGATGAGAAAGGTGTGGACCAAGCAATGTCTTTGCACTGCCGTGCTCCACTCAACATGCCTTTTCCAGCACCAGTGTCCCTGGAGCTGCAGCCTTTATGGCAGTCTGAAGCCGAACACTAACCATAACCCTAACCCTAAGCTAAATGGCACCTTGGAGATGAGTTGACAGTTCCAAGCACCATGGATGGTCCAGATGAAAAAACTGTTGAAAGATTAAGAGTGGTAACTGGAATGCTCCCCTTACATTGTTTTTAGCAGTCCCAGTATCCCTGGAGATGTAGGCGTTATACATATCTGAACAGTGACCATTACCCTAATCTACATGGCATATGGGAGTTCAGTTTACAGTCCTTATCTCCAGGGCTGTCCCAGATGAGAAAGGTGTGGACCAAGCAATGTCTTTGCACTGCCGTGCTCCACTCGACATGCCTTTTTCAGCCCAAGTGTCCCTGGACCTGTAGCCCTTATGGCAGTCTGAACCCGAACCCTAACCCTAACCCTAACCCTAACCCTAATTTAAATGGCACCTTGGAGCTGAGTTTCCAGTCCCAAGCACCGTGGATGGTCCAGATGAAAAAGGTGTTGAAAGGCTAATGGCGATACACTGGAATGCTCTCCTTAGATTGTTTTTAGCAGTCCCAGAGTCCCTGCAGATGTAGGCATTTTAGATCTCAGAACAGTAACCCGTTAAGTATAACCCATTAAGCATTCTACATGGCATGCTGGAGCTTAGTTTAGAGTCCTTATCACCATGGCTGTCCCGGATGAGAAAGGTGTGGACCAAGCAATGTCTTTGCACTGCCGTGCTCCACTCAACATGCCTTTTCCAGCACCAGTGTCCCTGGAGCTGCAGCCTTTATGGCAGTCTGAACCCGAACACTAACCATAACCCTAACCCTAAGCTAAATGGCACCTTGGAGATGAGTTGACAGTTCCAAGCACCATGGATGGTCCAGATGAAAAAACTGTTGAAAGATTAAGAGTGGTACATAGGAATGCTCCCCTTACATTGTTTTTAGCAGTCCCAGTATCCCTGGAGATGTAGGCGTTATAGATATCTGAACAGTGACCATTACCCTAATCTACATGGCATATGGGAGTTCAGTTTACAGTCCTTATCTCCAGGGCTGTCCCAGATGAGAAAGGTGTGGACCAAGCAATGTGTTTGCACTGCCGTGCTCCACTCGACATGCCTTTTTCAGCCCAAGTGTCCCTGGACCTGTAGCCCTTATGACAGTCTGAACCCGAACCCTAACCCTAACCCTAACCCTAACCCTAGCCCTAATCTAAATGGCACCTTGGAGCTGAGTTTCCAGTCCCAAGCACCGTGGATGGTCCAGATGAAAAAACTGTTGAAAGATTAAGAGTGGTGCATAGGAATGCTCCCCTTACATTGTTTTTAACGCCTACATCTCCAGGGATACTGGGACTGCTATAGATATCTGAACAGTGACCATTACCCTAATCTACATGGCATATGGGAGTTCAGTTTACAGTCCTTATCTCCAGGGCTGTCCCAGATGAGAAAGGTTTGGACCAAGCAATGTCTTTGCACTGCCGTGCTCCACTCCACATGACTTTTTCAGCACCAGTGTCCCTGCAGCTCTACCCTTTATGACAGTCTTAACCCGAACCCTAAACCTAACCCTAACCCTAATCTAAATGGCACCTTGGAGCTGAGATTACTGTCCCAGGCGCCATGGCTGGTCCAGGTGAAAAAAGTGTTGAAAGATTAATAGGGGTACACGGAAATGCTCTTCTTATAAAGTTTTCAGCAGTCCCAGTGTCCCCGGAAATGTAGGCATTACAGATCTACGAACAGTAACCCTCACCCTAGTCTAAATGGCATTTGGCGGCTTAGTTTAGAGTCCTAATCAGCATGGCTGTCCCAGATGAGAAAGGTGTGGACCAAGCAATGTCTTTGCAGTGCCGTGCTCCACTCGACATGCCTTTTTCAGCCCAAGTGTCCCTGGACCTCTAGCCCTTATGACAGTCTGAACCCGAACCCTAACCCTAACCCTAACCCTAATTTAAATGGCACCTTGGAGGTGAGTTTCCAGTCCCAAGCACCGTGGATGGTCCAGATGAAAAAGGTGTTGAAAGGCTAATGGCGATACACTGGAATGCTCTCCTTAGATTGATTTTAGCAGTCCCAGAGTCCCTGCAGATGTAGGCATTTTAGATCTCAGAACAGTAACCCGTTAAGTATAGCCCATTAAGCATTCTACATGGCATGCTGGAGCTTAGTTTAGAGTCCTTATCACCATGGCTGTCCCGGATGAGAAAGGTGTGGACCAAGCAATGTCTTTGCACTGCCGTGCTCCACTCGACATGCCTTTTCCAGCACCAGTGTCCCTGGAGCTGCAGCCTTTATGGCAGTCTGAACCCGAACACTAACCATAACCCTAACCCTAATGTAAATGGCACCTTGGAGATGAGTTGACAGTTCCAAGCACCATGGATGGTCCAGATGAAAAAACTGTTGAAAGATTAAGAGTGGTACACAGGTATGCTCCCCTTACATTGTTTTTAGCAGTCCCAGTATCCCTGGAGATGTAGGCGTTATAGATATCTGAACAGTGACCATTACCCTAATCTACATGGCATATGGCAGTTCAGTTTACAGTCCTTATCTCCAGGGCTGTCCCAGATGAGAAAGGTGTGGACCAAGCAATGTCTTTGCACTGCCGTGCTCCACTCCACATGACTTTTTCAGCACCAGTGTCCCTGCAGCTCTACCCTTTATGACAGTCTTAACCCGAACCCTAAACCTAACCCTAACCCTAATCTAAATGGCACCTTGGAGCTGAGATTACTGTCCCAGGCGCCATGGCTGGTCCAGGTGAAAAAAGTGTTGAAAGATTAATAGGGGTACACGGAAATGCTCTTCTTATAAAGTTTTCAGCAGTCCCAGTGTCCCCGGAAATGTAGGCATTACAGATCTACGAACAGAAACCCTCACCCTAGTCTAAATGGCATTTGGCGGCTTAGTTTAGAGTCCTAATCAGCATGGCTGTCCCAGATGAGAAAGGTGTGGACCAAGCAATGTCTTTGCACTGCCGTGCTCCACTCCACATGCCTTTTTCAGCCCAAGTGTCCCTGGACCTCTAGCCCTCATGACAGTCTGAACCCGAACCCTAACCCTAACCCTAACCCTAATTTAAATGGCACCTTGGAGCTGAGTTTCCAGTCCCAAGCACCGTGGATGGTCCAGATGAAAAAGGTGTTGAAAGGCTAATGGCGATACACTGGAATGCTCTCCTTAGATTGTTTTTAGCAGTCCCAGAGTCCCTGCAGATGTAGGCATTTTAGATCTCAGAACAGTAACCCGTTAAGTATAACCCATTAAGCATTCTACATGGCATGCTGGAGCTTAGTTTAGAGTCCTTATCACCAGGGCTGTCCCGGATGAGAAAGGTGTGGACCAAGCAATGTCTTTGCACTGCCGTGCTCCACTCGACATGCCTTTTCCAGCACCAGTGTCCCTGGAGCTGCAGCCTTTATGGCAGTCTGAACCCGAACACTAACCATAACCCTAAGCCTAATGTAAATGGCACCTTGGAGATGAGTTGACAGTTCCAAGCACCATGGATGGTCCAGATGAAAAAACTGTTGAAAGATTAAGAGTGGTACACAGGTATGCTCCCCTTACATTGTTTTTAGCAGTCCCAGTATCCCTGGAGATGTAGGCGTTATAGATATCTGAACAGTGACCATTACCCTAATCTACATGGCATATGGGAGTTCAGTTTACAGTCCTTATCTCCAGGGCTGTCCCAGATGAGAAAGGTGTGGACCAAGCAATGTCTTTGCACTGCTGTGCTCCACTCAACATGCCTTTTCCAGCGCCAGTGTCCCTGGAGCTGCAGCCTTTATGGCAGTCTGAACCCGAACACTAACCATAACCCTAACCCTAATCTAAATGGCACCTTGGAGCTGAGTTTCCAGTCCCAAGCACCGTGGATGGTCCACATGAAAAAGGTGTTGAAAGGCTAATGGCGATACACTGGAATGCTCTCCTTAGATTGATTTTAGCAGTCCCAGAGTCCCTGCAGATGTAGGCATTTTAGATCTCAGAACAGTAACCCGTTAAGTATAACCCATTAAGCATTCTACATGGCATGCTGGAGCTTAGTTTAGAGTCCTTATCACCAGGGCTGTCCCGGATGAGAAAGGTGTGGACCAAGCAATGTCTTTGCACTGCCGTGCTCCACTCAACATGCCTTTTCCAGCGCCAGTGTCCCTGGAGCTGCAGCCTTTATGGCAGTCTGAACCCGAACACTAACCATAACCCTAACCCTAAGCTAAATGGCACCTTGGAGATGAGTTGACAGTTCCAAGCACCATGGATGGTCCAGATGAAAAAACTGTTGAAAGATTAAGAGTGGTGCATAGGAATGCTCCCCTTACATTGTTTTTAACGCCTACATCTCCAGGGATACTGGGACTGCTATAGATATCTGAACAGTGACCATTACCCTAATCTACATGGCATATGGGAGTTCAGTTTACAGTCCTTATCTCCAGGGCTGTCCCAGATGAGAAAGGTTTGGACCAAGCAATGTCTTTGCACTGCCGTGCTCCACTCCACATGACTTTTTCAGCACCAGTGTCCCTGCAGCTCTACCCTTTATGACAGTCTTAACCCGAACCCTAAACCTAACCCTAACCCTAATCTAAATGGCACCTTGGAGCTGAGATTACTGTCCCAGGCGCCATGGCTGGTCCAGGTGAAAAAAGTGTTGAAAGATTAATAGGGGTACACGGAAATGCTCTTCTTATAAAGTTTTCAGCAGTCCCAGTGTCCCCGGAAATGTAGGCATTACAGATCTACGAACAGTAACCCTCACCCTAGTCTAAATGGCATTTGGCGGCTTAGTTTAGAGTCCTAATCAGCATGGCTGTCCCAGATGAGAAAGGTGTGGACCAAGCAATGTCTTTGCAGTGCCGTGCTCCACTCGACATGCCTTTTTCAGCCCAAGTGTCCCTGGACCTCTAGCCCTTATGACAGTCTGAACCCGAACCCTAACCCTAACCCTAACCCTAATTTTAATGGCACCTTGGAGGTGAGTTTCCAGTCCCAAGCACCGTGGATGGTCCAGATGAAAAAGGTGTTGAAAGGCTAATGGCGATACACTGGAATGCTCTCCTTAGATTGATTTTAGCAGTCCCAGAGTCCCTGCAGATGTAGGCATTTTAGATCTCAGAACAGTAACCCGTTAAGTATAGCCCATTAAGCATTCTACATGGCATGCTGGAGCTTAGTTTAGAGTCCTTATCACCATGGCTGTCCCGGATGAGAAAGGTGTGGACCAAGCAATGTCTTTGCACTGCCGTGCTCCACTCGACATGCCTTTTCCAGCACCAGTGTCCCTGGAGCTGCAGCCTTTATGGCAGTCTGAACCCGAACACTAACCATAACCCTAACCCTAATGTAAATGGCACCTTGGAGATGAGTTGACAGTTCCAAGCACCATGGATGGTCCAGATGAAAAAACTGTTGAAAGATTAAGAGTGGTACACAGGTATGCTCCCCTTACATTGTTTTTAGCAGTCCCAGTATCCCTGGAGATGTAGGCGTTATAGATATCTGAACAGTGACCATTACCCTAATCTACATGGCATATGGCAGTTCAGTTTACAGTCCTTATCTCCAGGGCTGTCCCAGATGAGAAAGGTGTGGACCAAGCAATGTCTTTGCACTGCCGTGCTCCACTCCACATGACTTTTTCAGCACCAGTGTCCCTGCAGCTCTACCCTTTATGACAGTCTTAACCCGAACC
The DNA here is from genome assembly GCF_037157495.1 of Lathamus discolor. Taxonomy (NCBI): domain Eukaryota; kingdom Metazoa; phylum Chordata; class Aves; order Psittaciformes; family Psittacidae; genus Lathamus; species Lathamus discolor. Next base: position 44,391,558 of record NC_088884.1, on the reverse strand, counting down.
CTAAACCTAACCCTAACCCTAATCTAAATGGCACCTTGGAGCTGAGATTACTGTCCCAGGCGCCATGGCTGGTCCAGGTGAAAAAAGTGTTGAAAGATTAATAGGGGTACACGGAAATGCTCTTCTTATAAAGTTTTCAGCAGTCCCAGTGTCCCCGGAAATGTAGGCATTACAGATCTACGAACAGAAACCCTCACCCTAGTCTAAATGGCATTTGGCGGCTTAGTTTAGAGTCCTAATCAGCATGGCTGTCCCAGATGAGAAAGGTGTGGACCAAGCAATGTCTTTGCACTGCCGTGCTCCACTCCACATGCCTTTTTCAGCCCAAGTGTCCCTGGACCTCTAGCCCTTATGACAGTCTGAACCCGAACCCTAACCCTAACCCTAACCCTAATTTAAATGGCACCTTGGAGCTGAGTTTCCAGTCCCAAGCACCGTGGATGGTCCAGATGAAAAAGGTGTTGAAAGGCTAATGGCGATACACTGGAATGCTCTCCTTAGATTGATTTTAGCAGTCCCAGAGTCCCTGCAGATGTAGGCATTTTAGATCTCAGAACAGTAACCCGTTAAGTATAGCCCATTAAGCATTCTACATGGCATGCTGGAGCTTAGTTTAGAGTCCTTATCACCATGGCTGTCCCGGATGAGAAAGGTGTGGGCCAAGCAATGTCTTTGCACTGCCGTGCTCCACTCGACATGCCTTTTCCAGCACCAGTGTCCCTGGAGCTGCAGCCTTTATGGCAGTCTGAACCCGAACACTAACCATAACCCTAAGCCTAAGCTAAATGGCACCTTGGAGATGAGTTGACAATTCCAAGCACCATGGATGGTCCAGATGAAAAAACTGTTGAAAGATTAAGAGTGGTACATAGGAATGCTCCCCTTACATTGTTTTTAGCAGTCCCAGTATCCCTGGAGATGTAGGCGTTATAGATATCTGAACAGTGACCATTACCCTAATCTACATGGCATATGGGAGTTCAGTTTACAGTCCTTATCTCCAGGGCTGTCCCAGATGAGAAAGGTGTGGACCAAGCAATGTCTTTGCACTGCTGTGCTCCACTCAACATGCCTTTTCCAGCGCCAGTGTCCCTGGAGCTGCAGCCTTTATGGCAGTCTGAACCCGAACACTAACCATAACCCTAACCCTAATCTAAATGGCACCTTGGAGCTGAGTTTCCAGTCCCAAGCACCGTGGATGGTCCACATGAAAAAGGTGTTGAAAGGCTAATGGCGATACACTGGAATGCTCTCCTTAGATTGATTTTAGCAGTCCCAGAGTCCCTGCAGATGTAGGCATTTTAGATCTCAGAACAGTAACCCGTTAAGTATAACCCATTAAGCATTCTACATGGCATGCTGGAGCTTAGTTTAGAGTCCTTATCACCAGGGCTGTCCCGGATGAGAAAGGTGTGGACCAAGCAATGTCTTTGCACTGCCGTGCTCCACTCAACATGCCTTTTCCAGCGCCAGTGTCCCTGGAGCTGCAGCCTTTATGGCAGTCTGAACCCGAACACTAACCATAACCCTAACCCTAAGCTAAATGGCACCTTGGAGATGAGTTGACAGTTCCAAGCACCATGGATGGTCCAGATGAAAAAACTGTTGAAAGATTAAGAGTGGTGCATAGGAATGCTCCCCTTACATTGTTTTTAACGCCTACATCTCCAGGGATACTGGGACTGCTATAGATATCTGAACAGTGACCATTACCCTAATCTACATGGCATATGGGAGTTCAGTTTACAGTCCTTATCTCCAGGGCTGTCCCAGATGAGAAAGGTGTGGACCAAGCAATGTCTTTGCACTGCCGTGCTCCACTCCACATGACTTTTTCAGCACCAGTGTCCCTGCAGCTCTACCCTTTATGACAGTCTTAACCCGAACCCTAAACCTAACCCTAACCCTAATCTAAATGGCACCTTGGAGCTGAGATTACTGTCCCAGGCGCCATGGCTGGTCCAGGTGAAAAAAGTGTTGAAAGATTAATAGGGGTACACGGAAATGCTCTTCTTATAAAGTTTTCAGCAGTCCCAGTGTCCCCGGAAATGTAGGCATTACAGATCTACGAACAGTAACCCTCACCCTAGTCTAAATGGCATTTGGCGGCTTAGTTTAGAGTCCTAATCAGCATGGCTGTCCCAGATGAGAAAGGTGTGGACCAAGCAATGTCTTTGCAGTGCCGTGCTCCACTCGACATGCCTTTTTCAGCCCAAGTGTCCCTGGACCTCTAGCCCTTATGACAGTCTGAACCCGAACCCTAACCCTAACCCTAACCCTAATTTAAATGGCACCTTGGAGGTGAGTTTCCAGTCCCAAGCACCGTGGATGGTCCAGATGAAAAAGGTGTTGAAAGGCTAATGGCGATACACTGGAATGCTCTCCTTAGATTGATTTTAGCAGTCCCAGAGTCCCTGCAGATGTAGGCATTTTAGATCTCAGAACAGTAACCCGTTAAGTATAGCCCATTAAGCATTCTACATGGCATGCTGGAGCTTAGTTTAGAGTCCTTATCACCATGGCTGTCCCGGATGAGAAAGGTGTGGACCAAGCAATGTCTTTGCACTGCCGTGCTCCACTCGACATGCCTTTTCCAGCACCAGTGTCCCTGGAGCTGCAGCCTTTATGGCAGTCTGAACCCGAACACTAACCATAACCCTAACCCTAATGTAAATGGCACCTTGGAGATGAGTTGACAGTTCCAAGCACCATGGATGGTCCAGATGAAAAAACTGTTGAAAGATTAAGAGTGGTACACAGGTATGCTCCCCTTACATTGTTTTTAGCAGTCCCAGTATCCCTGGAGATGTAGGCGTTATAGATATCTGAACAGTGACCATTACCCTAATCTACATGGCATATGGCAGTTCAGTTTACAGTCCTTATCTCCAGGGCTGTCCCAGATGAGAAAGGTGTGGACCAAGCAATGTCTTTGCACTGCCGTGCTCCACTCCACATGACTTTTTCAGCACCAGTGTCCCTGCAGCTCTACCCTTTATGACAGTCTTAACCCGAACCCTAAACCTAACCCTAACCCTAATCTAAATGGCACCTTGGAGCTGAGATTACTGTCCCAGGCGCCATGGCTGGTCCAGGTGAAAAAAGTGTTGAAAGATTAATAGGGGTACACGGAAATGCTCTTCTTATAAAGTTTTCAGCAGTCCCAGTGTCCCCGGAAATGTAGGCATTACAGATCTACGAACAGAAACCCTCACCCTAGTCTAAATGGCATTTGGCGGCTTAGTTTAGAGTCCTAATCAGCATGGCTGTCCCAGATGAGAAAGGTGTGGACCAAGCAATGTCTTTGCACTGCCGTGCTCCACTCCACATGCCTTTTTCAGCCCAAGTGTCCCTGGACCTCTAGCCCTCATGACAGTCTGAACCCGAACCCTAACCCTAACCCTAACCCTAATTTAAATGGCACCTTGGAGCTGAGTTTCCAGTCCCAAGCACCGTGGATGGTCCAGATGAAAAAGGTGTTGAAAGGCTAATGGCGATACACTGGAATGCTCTCCTTAGATTGTTTTTAGCAGTCCCAGAGTCCCTGCAGATGTAGGCATTTTAGATCTCAGAACAGTAACCCGTTAAGTATAACCCATTAAGCATTCTACATGGCATGCTGGAGCTTAGTTTAGAGTCCTTATCACCAGGGCTGTCCCGGATGAGAAAGGTGTGGGCCAAGCAATGTCTTTGCACTGCCGTGCTCCACTCGACATGCCTTTTCCAGCACCAGTGTCCCTGGAGCTGCAGCCTTTATGGCAGTCTGAACCCGAACACTAACCATAACCCTAAGCCTAAGCTAAATGGCACCTTGGAGATGAGTTGACAATTCCAAGCACCATGGATGGTCCAGATGAAAAAACTGTTGAAAGATTAAGAGTGGTACATAGGAATGCTCCCCTTACATTGTTTTTAGCAGTCCCAGTATCCCTGGAGATGTAGGCGTTATAGATATCTGAACAGTGACCATTACCCTAATCTACATGGCATATGGGAGTTCAGTTTACAGTCCTTATCTCCAGGGCTGTCCCAGATGAGAAAGGTGTGGACCAAGCAATGTCTTTGCACTGCTGTGCTCCACTCAACATGCCTTTTCCAGCGCCAGTGTCCCTGGAGCTGCAGCCTTTATGGCAGTCTGAACCCGAACACTAACCATAACCCTAACCCTAATCTAAATGGCACCTTGGAGCTGAGTTTCCAGTCCCAAGCACCGTGGATGGTCCACATGAAAAAGGTGTTGAAAGGCTAATGGCGATACACTGGAATGCTCTCCTTAGATTGATTTTAGCAGTCCCAGAGTCCCTGCAGATGTAGGCATTTTAGATCTCAGAACAGTAACCCGTTAAGTATAACCCATTAAGCATTCTACATGGCATGCTGGAGCTTAGTTTAGAGTCCTTATCACCAGGGCTGTCCCGGATGAGAAAGGTGTGGACCAAGCAATGTCTTTGCACTGCCGTGCTCCACTCAACATGCCTTTTCCAGCGCCAGTGTCCCTGGAGCTGCAGCCTTTATGGCAGTCTGAACCCGAACACTAACCATAACCCTAACCCTAAGCTAAATGGCACCTTGGAGATGAGTTGACAGTTCCAAGCACCATGGATGGTCCAGATGAAAAAACTGTTGAAAGATTAAGAGTGGTGCATAGGAATGCTCCCCTTACATTGTTTTTAACGCCTACATCTCCAGGGATACTGGGACTGCTATAGATATCTGAACAGTGACCATTACCCTAATCTACATGGCATATGGGAGTTCAGTTTACAGTCCTTATCTCCAGGGCTGTCCCAGATGAGAAAGGTGTGGACCAAGCAATGTCTTTGCACTGCCGTGCTCCACTCCACATGACTTTTTCAGCACCAGTGTCCCTGCAGCTCTACCCTTTATGACAGTCTTAACCCGAACCCTAAACCTAACCCTAACCCTAATCTAAATGGCACCTTGGAGCTGAGATTACTGTCCCAGGCGCCATGGCTGGTCCAGGTGAAAAAAGTGTTGAAAGATTAATAGGGGTACACGGAAATGCTCTTCTTATAAAGTTTTCAGCAGTCCCAGTGTCCCCGGAAATGTAGGCATTACAGATCTACGAACAGTAACCCTCACCCTAGTCTAAATGGCATTTGGCGGCTTAGTTTAGAGTCCTAATCAGCATGGCTGTCCCAGATGAGAAAGGTGTGGACCAAGCAATGTCTTTGCAGTGCCGTGCTCCACTCGACATGCCTTTTTCAGCCCAAGTGTCCCTGGACCTCTAGCCCTTATGACAGTCTGAACCCGAACCCTAACCCTAACCCTAACCCTAATTTAAATGGCACCTTGGAGGTGAGTTTCCAGTCCCAAGCACCGTGGATGGTCCACATGAAAAAGGTGTTGAAAGGCTAATGGCGATACACTGGAATGCTCTCCTTAGATTGATTTTAGCAGTCCCAGAGTCCCTGCAGATGTAGGCATTTTAGATCTCAGAACAGTAACCCGTTAAGTATAGCCCATTAAGCATTCTACATGGCATGCTGGAGCTTAGTTTAGAGTCCTTATCACCATGGCTGTCCCGGATGAGAAAGGTGTGGACCAAGCAATGTCTTTGCACTGCCGTGCTCCACTCGACATGCCTTTTCCAGCACCAGTGTCCCTGGAGCTGCAGCCTTTATGGCAGTCTGAACCCGAACACTAACCATAACCCTAACCCTAATGTAAATGGCACCTTGGAGATGAGTTGACAGTTCCAAGCACCATGGATGGTCCAGATGAAAAAACTGTTGAAAGATTAAGAGTGGTACACAGGTATGCTCCCCTTACATTGTTTTTAGCAGTCCCAGTATCCCTGGAGATGTAGGCGTTATAGATATCTGAACAGTGACCATTACCCTAATCTACATGGCATATGGCAGTTCAGTTTACAGTCCTTATCTCCAGGGCTGTCCCAGATGAGAAAGGTGTGGACCAAGCAATGTCTTTGCACTGCCGTGCTCCACTCCACATGACTTTTTCAGCACCAGTGTCCCTGCAGCTCTACCCTTTATGACAGTCTTAACCCGAACCCTAAACCTAACCCTAACCCTAATCTAAATGGCACCTTGGAGCTGAGATTACTGTCCCAGGCGCCATGGCTGGTCCAGGTGAAAAAAGTGTTGAAAGATTAATAGGGGTACACGGAAATGCTCTTCTTATAAAGTTTTCAGCAGTCCCAGTGTCCCCGGAAATGTAGGCATTACAGATCTACGAACAGTAACCCTCACCCTAGTCTAAATGGCATTTGGCGCCTTAGTTTAGAGTCCTAATCAGCATGGCTGTCCCAGATGAGAAAGGTGTGGACCAAGCAATGTCTTTGCACTGCCGTGCTCCACTCCACATGCCTTTTTCAGCCCAAGTGTCCCTGGACCTCTAGCCCTCATGACAGTCTGAACCCGAACCCTAACCCTAACCCTAACCCTAATTTAAATGGCACCTTGGAGCTGAGTTTCCAGTCCCAAGCACCGTGGATGGTCCAGATGAAAAAGGTGTTGAAAGGCTAATGGCGATACACTGGAATGCTCTCCTTAGATTGTTTTTAGCAGTCCCAGAGTCCCTGCAGATGTAGGCATTTTAGATCTCAGAACAGTAACCCGTTAAGTATAACCCATTAAGCATTCTGCATGGCATGCTGGAGCTTAGTTTAGAGTCCTTATCACCAGGGCTGTCCCGGATGAGAAAGGTGTGGGCCAAGCAATGTCTTTGCACTGCCGTGCTCCACTCGACATGCCTTTTCCAGCACCAGTGTCCCTGGAGCTGCAGCCTTTATGGCAGTCTGAACCCGAACACTAACCATAACCCTAAGCCTAAGCTAAATGGCACCTTGGAGATGAGTTGACAATTCCAAGCACCATGGATGGTCCAGATGAAAAAACTGTTGAAAGATTAAGAGTGGTACATAGGAATGCTCCCCTTACATTGTTTTTAGCAGTCCCAGTATCCCTGGAGATGTAGGCGTTATAGATATCTGAACAGTGACCATTACCCTAATCTACATGGCATATGGGAGTTCAGTTTACAGTCCTTATCTCCAGGGCTGTCCCAGATGAGAAAGGTGTGGACCAAGCAATGTCTTTGCACTGCTGTGCTCCACTCAACATGCCTTTTCCAGCGCCAGTGTCCCTGGAGCTGCAGCCTTTATGGCAGTCTGAACCCGAACACTAACCATAACCCTAACCCTAAGCTAAATGGCACCTTGGAGATGAGTTGACAGTTCCAAGCACCATGGATGGTCCAGATGAAAAAACTGTTGAAAGATTAAGAGTGGTGCATAGGAATGCTCCCCTTACATTGTTTTTAACGCCTACATCTCCAGGGATACTGGGACTGCTATAGATAGCTGAACAGTGACCATTACCCTAATCTACATGGCATATGGGAGTTCAGTTTACAGTCCTTATCTCCAGGGCTGTCCCAGATGAGAAAGGTGTGGACCAAGCAATGTCTTTGCACTGCCGTGCTCCACTCCACATGACTTTTTCAGCACCAGTGTCCCTGCAGCTCTAGCCTTTATGACAGTCTCAACCCGAACCCTAAACCTAACCCTAACCCTAATCTAAATGGCACCTTGGAGCTGAGATTACTGTCCCAGGTTCCATGGCTGCTCCAGGTGAAAAAAGTGTTGAAAGATTAACAGTCGTACACGGGAATGCTCTTCTTATAAAGTTTTTAGCAGTCCCAGTGTCCCCGGAAATGTAGGCATTACAGATCTACGAACAGTAATCCTCACCCTAGTCTAAATGGCATTTGGGGGCTTAGTTTACAGTCCTTATCTCCCGGGCTGTACCAGATGAGAAAGGTGTGGACCAAGCAATGTCTTTGCAGTGCCGTGCTCCACTCGACATGCCTTTTTCAGCCTAAGTGTCCCTGGACCTGTAGCCCTTATGACAGTCTGAACCCGAACCCTAACCCTAACCCTAACCCTAACCCTAATTTAAATGGCACCTTGGAGCTGAGTTTCCAGTCCCAAGCACCGTGGATGGTCCAGATGAAAAAGGTGTTGAAAGGCTAATGGCGATACACTGGAATGCTCTCCTTAGATTGTTTTTAGCAGTCCCAGGGTCCCTGCAGATGTAGGCATTTTAGATCTCAGAACAGTAACCCGTTAAGTATAGCCCATTAAGCATTCTACATGGCATGCTGGAGCTTAGTTTAGAGTCCTTATCACCATGGCTGTCCCGGATGAGAAAGGTGTGGACCAAGCAATGTCTTTGCACTGCCGTGCTCCACTCGACATGCCTTTTCCAGCACCAGTGTCCCTGGAGCTGCGGCCTTTATGGCAGTCTGAACCCGAACACTAACCATAACCCTAACCCTAATGTAAATGGCACCTTGGAGATGAGTTGACAGTTCCAAGCACCATGGATGGTCCAGATGAAAAAACTGTTGAAAGATTAAGAGTGGTACACAGGTATGCTCCCCTTACATTGTTTTTAGCAGTCCCAGTATCCCTGGAGATGTAGGCGTTATAGATATCTGAACAGTGACCATTACCCTAATCTACATGGCATATGGCAGTTCAGTTTACAGTCCTTATCTCCAGGGCTGTCCCAGATGAGAAAGGTGTGGACCAAGCAATGTCTTTGCACTGCCGTGCTCCACTCCACATGACTTTTTCAGCACCAGTGTCCCTGCAGCTCTTCCCTTTATGACAGTCTTAACCCGAACCCTAAACCTAACCCTAACCCTAATCTAAATGGCACCTTGGAGCTGAGATTACTGTCCCAGGCGCCATGGCTGGTCCAGGTGAAAAAAGTGTTGAAAGATTAATAGGGGTACACGGAAATGCTCTTCTTATAAAGTTTTCAGCAGTCCCAGTGTCCCCGGAAATGTAGGCATTACAGATCTACGAACAGTAACCCTCACCCTAGTCTAAATGGCATTTGGCGGCTTAGTTTAGAGTCCTTATCACCAGGGCTGTCCCAGATGAGAAAGGTGTGGACCAAGCAATGTCTTTGCAGTGCCGTGCTCCACTCGACATGCCTTTTTCAGCCCAAGTGTCCCTGGACCTCTAGCCCTTATGACAGTCTGAACCCGAACCCTAACCCTAACCCTAACCCTAACCCTAATCTAAATGGCACCTTGGAGCTGAGTTTCCAGTCCCAAGCACCGTGGATGGTCCAGATGAAAAAGGTGTTGAAAGGCTAATGGCGATACACTGGAATGCTCTCCTTAGATTGTTTTTAGCAGTCCCAGAGTCCCTGCAGATGTAGGCATTTTAGATCTCAGAACAGTAACCGGTTAAGTATAGCCCATTAAGCATTCTACATAGCATGCTGGAGCTTAGTTTAGAGTCCTTATCACCAGGGCTGTCCCAGATGAGAAAGGTGTGGACCAAGCAATGTCTTTGCACTGCCGTGCTCCACTCGACATGCCTTTTCCAGCACCAGTGTCCCTGGAGCTGCAGCCTTTATGGCAGTCTGAACCCGAACACTAACCATAACCCTAAGCCTAAGCTAAATGGCACCTTGGAGATGAGTTGACAGTTCCAAGCACCATGGATGGTCCAGATGAAAAAACTGTTGAAAGATTAAGAGTGGTACATAGGAATGCTCCCCTTACATTGTTTTTAGCAGTCCCAGTATCCCTGGAGATGTAGGCGTTATAGATATCTGAACAGTGACCATTACCCTAATCTACATGGCATATGGGAGTTCAGTTTACAGTCCTTATCTCCAGGGCTGTCCCAGATGAGAAAGGTGTGGACCAAGCAATGTCTTTGCACTGCCGTGCTCCACTCCACATGCCTTTTTCAGCCCAAGTGTCCCTGGACCTCTAGCCCTCATGACAGTCTGAACCCGAACCCTAACCCTAACCCTAACCCTAATTTAAATGGCACCTTGGAGCTGAGTTTCCAGTCCCAAGCACCGTGGATGGTCCAGATGAAAAAGGTGTTGAAAGGCTAATGGCGATACACTGGAATGCTCTCCTTAGATTGTTTTTAGCAGTCCCAGAGTCCCTGCAGATGTAGGCATTTTAGATCTCAGAACAGTAACCCGTTAAGTATAACCCATTAAGCATTCTACATGGCATGCTGGAGCTTAGTTTAGAGTCCTTATCACCAGGGCTGTCCCGGATGAGAAAGGTGTGGGCCAAGCAATGTCTTTGCACTGCCGTGCTCCACTCGACATGCCTTTTCCAGCACCAGTGTCCCTGGAGCTGCAGCCTTTATGGCAGTCTGAACCCGAACACTAACCATAACCCTAAGCCTAAGCTAAATGGCACCTTGGAGATGAGTTGACAATTCCAAGCACCATGGATGGTCCAGATGAAAAAACTGTTGAAAGATTAAGAGTGGTACATAGGAATGCTCCCCTTACATTGTTTTTAGCAGTCCCAGTATCCCTGGAGATGTAGGCGTTATAGATATCTGAACAGTGACCATTACCCTAATCTACATGGCATATGGGAGTTCAGTTTACAGTCCTTATCTCCAGGGCTGTCCCAGATGAGAAAGGTGTGGACCAAGCAATGTCTTTGCACTGCTGTGCTCCACTCAACATGCCTTTTCCAGCGCCAGTGTCCCTGGAGCTGCAGCCTTTATGGCAGTCTGAACCCGAACACTAACCATAACCCTAACCCTAAGCTAAATGGCACCTTGGAGATGAGTTGACAGTTCCAAGCACCATGGATGGTCCAGATGAAAAAACTGTTGAAAGATTAAGAGTGGTGCATAGGAATGCTCCCCTTACATTGTTTTTAACGCCTACATCTCCAGGGATACTGGGACTGCTATAGATAGCTGAACAGTGACCATTACCCTAATCTACATGGCATATGGGAGTTCAGTTTACAGTCCTTATCTCCAGGGCTGTCCCAGATGAGAAAGGTGTGGACCAAGCAATGTCTTTGCACTGCCGTGCTCCACTCCACATGACTTTTTCAGCACCAGTGTCCCTGCAGCTCTAGCCTTTATGACAGTCTCAACCCGAACCCTAAACCTAACCCTAACCCTAATCTAAATGGCACCTTGGAGCTGAGATTACTGTCCCAGGTTCCATGGCTGCTCCAGGTGAAAAAAGTGTTGAAAGATTAACAGTCGTACACGGGAATGCTCTTCTTATAAAGTTTTTAGCAGTCCCAGTGTCCCCGGAAATGTAGGCATTACAGATCTACGAACAGTAATCCTCACCCTAGTCTAAATGGCATTTGGGGGCTTAGTTTACAGTCCTTATCTCCCGGGCTGTCCCAGATGAGAAAGGTGTGGACCAAGCAATGTCTTTGCAGTGCCGTGCTCCACTCGACATGCCTTTTTCAGCCTAAGTGTCCCTGGACCTGTAGCCCTTATGACAGTCTGAACCCGAACCCTAACCCTAACCCTAACCCTAACCCTAATTTAAATGGCACCTTGGAGCTGAGTTTCCAGTCCCAAGCACCGTGGATGGTCCAGATGAAAAAGGTGTTGAAAGGCTAATGGCGATACACTGGAATGCTCTCCTTAGATTGTTTTTAGCAGTCCCAGGGTCCCTGCAGATGTAGGCATTTTAGATCTCAGAACAGTAACCCGTTAAGTATAGCCCATTAAGCATTCTACATGGCATGCTGGAGCTTAGTTTAGAGTCCTTATCACCATGGCTGTCCCGGATGAGAAAGGTGTGGACCAAGCAATGTCTTTGCACTGCCGTGCTCCACTCGACATGCCTTTTCCAGCACCAGTGTCCCTGGAGCTGCGGCCTTTATGGCAGTCTGAACCCGAACACTAACCATAACCCTAACCCTAATGTAAATGGCACCTTGGAGATGAGTTGACAGTTCCAAGCACCATGGATGGTCCAGATGAAAAAACTGTTGAAAGATTAAGAGTGGTACACAGGTATGCTCCCCTTACATTGTTTTTAGCAGTCCCAGTATCCCTGGAGATGTAGGCGTTATAGATATCTGAACAGTGACCATTACCCTAATCTACATGGCATATGGCAGTTCAGTTTACAGTCCTTATCTCCAGGGCTGTCCCAGATGAGAAAGGTGTGGACCAAGCAATGTCTTTGCACTGCCGTGCTCCACTCCACATGACTTTTTCAGCACCAGTGTCCCTGCAGCTCTGCCCTTTATGACAGTCTTAACCCGAACCCTAAACCTAACCCTAACCCTAATCTAAATGGCACCTTGGAGCTGAGATTACTGTCCCAGGCGCCATGGCTGGTCCAGGTGAAAAAAGTGTTGAAAGATTAATAGGGGTACACGGAAATGCTCTTCTTATAAAGTTTTCAGCAGTCCCAGTGTCCCCGGAAATGTAGGCATTACAGATCTACGAACAGTAACCCTCACCCTAGTCTAAATGGCATTTGGCGGCTTAGTTTAGAGTCCTTATCACCAGGGCTGTCCCAGATGAGAAAGGTGTGGACCAAGCAATGTCTTTGCAGTGCCGTGCTCCACTCGACATGCCTTTTTCAGCCCAAGTGTCCCTGGACCTCTAGCCCTTATGACAGTCTGAACCCGAACCCTAACCCTAACCCTAACCCTAACCCTAATCTAAATGGCACCTTGGAGCTGAGTTTCCAGTCCCAAGCACCGTGGATGGTCCACATGAAAAAGGTGTTGAAAGGCTAATGGCGATACACTGGAATGCTCTCCTTAGATTGTTTTAGCAGTCCCAGAGTCCCTGCAGATGTAGGCATTTTAGATCTCAGAACAGTAACCGGTTAAGTATAGCCCATTAAGCATTCTACATAGCATGCTGGAGCTTAGTTTAGAGTCCTTATCACCAGGGCTGTCCCAGATGAGAAAGGTGTGGACCAAGCAATGTCTTTGCACTGCCGTGCTCCACTCGACATGCCTTTTCCAGCACCAGTGTCCCTGGAGCTGCAGCCTTTATGGCAGTCTGAACCCGAACACTAACCATAACCCTAAGCCTAAGCTAAATGGCACCTTGGAGATGAGTTGACAGTTCCAAGCACCATGGATGGTCCAGATGAAAAAACTGTTGAAAGATTAAGAGTGGTACATAGGAATGCTCCCCTTACATTGTTTTTAGCAGTCCCAGTATCCCTGGAGATGTAGGCGTTATAGATATCTGAACAGTGACCATTACCCTAATCTACATGGCATATGGGAGTTCAGTTTACAGTCCTTATCTCCAGGGCTGTCCCAGATGAGAAAGGTGTGGACCAAGCAATGTCTTTGCACTGCCGTGCTCCACTCCACATGCCTTTTTCAGCCCAAGTGTCCCTGGACCTGTAGCCCTTATGGCAGTCTGAACCCGAACCCTAACCCTAACCCTAACCCTAACCCTAATTTAAATGGCACCTTGGAGCTGAGTTTCCAGTCCCAAGCACCGTGGATGGTCCAGATGAAAAAGGTGTTGAAAGGCTAATGGCGATACACTGGAATGCTCTCCTTAGATTGTTTTTAGCAGTCCCAGAGTCCCTGCAGATGTAGGCATTTTAGATCTCAGAACAGTAACCCGTTAAGTATAACCCATTAAGCATTCTACATGGCATGCTGGAGCTTAGTTTAGAGTCCTTATCACCAGGGCTGTCCCGGATGAGAAAGGTGTGGGCCAAGCAATGTCTTTGCACTGCCGTGCTCCACTCGACATGCCTTTTCCAGCACCAGTGTCCCTGGAGCTGCAGCCTTTATGGCAGTCTGAACCCGAACACTAACCATAACCCTAAGCCTAAGCTAAATGGCACCTTGGAGATGAGTTGACAATTCCAAGCACCATGGATGGTCCAGATGAAAAAACTGTTGAAAGATTAAGAGTGGTACATAGGAATGCTCCCCTTACATTGTTTTTAGCAGTCCCAGTATCCCTGGAGATGTAGGCGTTATAGATATCTGAACAGTGACCATTACCCTAATCTACATGGCATATGGGAGTTCAGTTTACAGTCCTTATCTCCAGGGCTGTCCCAGATGAGAAAGGTGTGGACCAAGCAATGTCTTTGCACTGCCGTGCTCCACTCAACATGCCTTTTCCAGCGCCAGTGTCCCTGGAGCTGCAGCCTTTATGGCAGTCTGAACCCGAACACTAACCATAACCCTAAGCCTAAGCTAAATGGCACCTTGGAGATGAGTTGACAGTTCCAAGCACCATGGATGGTCCAGATGAAAAAACTGTTGAAAGATTAAGAGTGGTGCATAGGAATGCTCCCCTTACATTGTTTTTAACGCCTACATCTCCAGGGATTCTGGGACTGCTATAGATAGCTGAACAGTGACCATTACCCTAATCTACATGGCATATGGGAGTTCAGTTTACAGTCCTTATCTCCAGGGCTGTCCCAGATGAGAAAGGTGTGGACCAAGCAATGTCTTTGCACTGCCGTGCTCCACTCCACATGACTTTTTCAGCACCAGTGTCCCTGCAGCTCTAGCCTTTATGACAGTCTCAACCCGAACCCTAAACCTAACCCTAACCCTAATCTAAATGGCACCTTGGAGCTGAGATTACTGTCCCAGGTTCCATGGCTGCTCCAGGTGAAAAAAGTGTTGAAAGATTAACAGTCGTACACGGGAATGCTCTTCTTATAAAGTTTTTAGCAGTCCCAGTGTCCCCGGAAATGTAGGCATTACAGATCTACGAACAGTAATCCTCACCCTAGTCTAAATGGCATTTGGGGGCTTAGTTTACAGTCCTTATCTCCCGGGCTGTCCCAGATGAGAAAGGTGTGGACCAAGCAATGTCTTTGCAGTGCCGTGCTCCACTCGACATGCCTTTTTCAGCCTAAGTGTCCCTGGACCTGTAGCCCTTATGACAGTCTGAACCCGAACCCTAACCCTAACCCTAACCCTAACCCTAATTTAAATGGCACCTTGGAGCTGAGTTTCCAGTCCCAAGCACCGTGGATGGTCCAGATGAAAAAGGTGTTGAAAGGCTAATGGCGATACACTGGAATGCTCTCCTTAGATTGTTTTTAGCAGTCCCAGGGTCCCTGCAGATGTAGGCATTTTAGATCTCAGAACAGTAACCGGTTAAGTATAGCCCATTAAGCATTCTACATGGCATGCTGGAGCTTAGTTTAGAGTCCTTATCACCATGGCTGTCCCGGATGAGAAAGGTGTGGACCAAGCAATGTCTTTGCACTGCCGTGCTCCACTCGACATGCCTTTTCCAGCACCAGTGTCCCTGGAGCTGCGGCCTTTATGGCAGTCTGAACCCGAACACTAACCATAACCCTAACCCTAATGTAAATGGCACCTTGGAGATGAGTTGACAGTTCCAAGCACCATGGATGGTCCAGATGAAAAAACTGTTGAAAGATTAAGAGTGGTACACAGGTATGCTCCCCTTACATTGTTTTTAGCAGTCCCAGTATCCCTGGAGATGTAGGCGTTATAGATATCTGAACAGTGACCATTACCCTAATCTACATGGCATATGGCAGTTCAGTTTACAGTCCTTATCTCCAGGGCTGTCCCAGATGAGAAAGGTGTGGACCAAGCAATGTCTTTGCACTGCCGTGCTCCACTCCACATGACTTTTTCAGCACCAGTGTCCCTGCAGCTCTGCCCTTTATGACAGTCTTAACCCGAACCCTAAACCTAACCCTAACCCTAATCTAAATGGCACCTTGGAGCTGAGATTACTGTCCCAGGCGCCATGGCTGGTCCAGGTGAAAAAAGTGTTGAAAGATTAATAGGGGTACACGGAAATGCTCTTCTTATAAAGTTTTCAGCAGTCCCAGTGTCCCCGGAAATGTAGGCATTACAGATCTACGAACAGTAACCCTCACCCTAGTCTAAATGGCATTTGGCGGCTTAGTTTAGAGTCCTTATCACCAGGGCTGTCCCAGATGAGAAAGGTGTGGACCAAGCAATGTCTTTGCACTGCCGTGCTCCACTCGACATGCCTTTTCCAGCACCAGTGTCCCTGGAGCTGCAGCCTTTATGGCAGTCTGAACCCGAACACTAACCATAACCCTAAGCCTAAGCTAAATGGCACCTTGGAGATGAGTTGACAGTTCCAAGCACCATGGATGGTCCAGATGAAAAAACTGTTGAAAGATTAAGAGTGGTACATTGGAATGCTCCCCTTACATTGTTTTTAGCAGTCCCAGTATCCCTGGAGATGTAGGCGTTATAGATATCTGAACAGTGACCATTACCCTAATCTACATGGCATATGGGAGTTCAGTTTACAGTCCTTATCTCCAGGGCTGTCCCAGATGAGAAAGGTGTGGACCAAGCAATGTCTTTGCACTGCCGTGCTCCACTCCACATGCCTTTTTCAGCCCAAGTGTCCCTGGACCTGTAGCCCTTATGGCAGTCTGAACCCGAACCCTAACCCTAACCCTAACCCTAACCCTAATTTAAATGGCACCTTGGAGCTGAGTTTCCAGTCCCAAGCACCGTGGATGGTCCAGATGAAAAAGGTGTTGAAAGGCTAATGGCGATACACTGGAATGCTCTCCTTAGATTGTTTTTAGCAGTCCCAGAGTCCCTGCAGATGTAGGCATTTTAGATCTCAGAACAGTAACCCGTTAAGTATAACCCATTAAGCATTCTACATGGCATGCTGGAGCTTAGTTTAGAGTCCTTATCACCAGGGCTGTCCCGGATGAGAAAGGTGTGGACCAAGCAATGTCTTTGCACTGCCGTGCTCCACTCAACATGCCTTTTCCAGCACCAGTGTCCCTGGAGCTGCAGCCTTTATGGCAGTCTGAACCCGAACACTAACCATAACCCTAACCCTAAGCTAAATGGCACCTTGGAGATGAGTTGACAGTTCCAAGCACCATGGATGGTCCAGATGAAAAAACGGTTGAAAGATTAAGAGTGGTACATAGGAATGCTCCCCTTACATTGTTTTTAGGAGTCCCAGTATCCCTGGAGATGTAGGCGTTATAGATATCTGAACAGTGACCATTACCCTAATCTTCATGGCATATGGGAGTTCAGTTTACAGTCCTTATCTCCAGGGCTGTCCCAGATGAGAAAGGTGTGGACCAAGCAATGTGTTTGCACTGCCGTGCTCCACTCGACATGCCTTTTTCAGCCCAAGTGTCCCTGGACCTGTAGCCCTTATGACAGTCTGAACCCGAACCCTAACCCTAACCCTAACCCTAACCCTAACCCTAATCTAAATGGCACCTTGGAGCTGAGTTTCCAGTCCCAAGCACCGTGGATGGTCCATATGAAAAAGGTGTTGAAAGGCTAATGGCGATACACTGGAATGCTCTCCTTAGATTGATTTTAGCAGTCCCAGAGTCCCTGCAGATGTAGGCATTTTAGATCTCAGAACAGTAACCCGTTAAGTATAACCCATTAAGCATTCTACATGGCATGCTGGAGCTTAGTTTAGAGTCCTTATCACCAGGGCTGTCCCGGATGAGAAAGGTGTGGACCAAGCAATGTCTTTGCACTGCCGTGCTCCACTCAACATGCCTTTTCCAGCGCCAGTGTCCCTGGAGCTGCAGCCTTTATGGCAGTCTGAACCCGAACACTAACCATAACCCTAACCCTAAGCTAAATGGCACCTTGGAGATGAGTTGACAGTTCCAAGCACCATGGATGGTCCAGATGAAAAAACTGTTGAAAGATTAAGAGTGGTGCATAGGAATGCTCCCCTTACATTGTTTTTAACGCCTACATCTCCAGGGATACTGGGACTGCTATAGATATCTGAACAGTGACCATTACCCTAATCTACATGGCATATGGGAGTTCAGTTTACAGTCCTTATCTCCAGGGCTGTCCCAGATGAGAAAGGTGTGGACCAAGCAATGTCTTTGCACTGCCGTGCTCCACTCCACATGACTTTTTCAGCACCAGTGTCCCTGCAGCTCTAGCCTTTATGACAGTCTCAACCCGAACCCTAAACCTAACCCTAACCCTAATCTAAATGGCACCTTGGAGCTGAGATTACTGTCCCAGGTGCCATGGCTGGTAAAGGTGAAAAAAGTGTTGAAAGATTAACAGTCGTACACGGGAATGCTCTTCTTATAAAGTTTTTAGCAGTCCCAGTGACCCCGGAAATGTAGGCATTACAGATCTACGAACAGTAATCCCCACCCTAGTCTAAATGGCATTTGGGGGCTTAGTTTACAGTCCTTATCTCCAGGGCTGTCCCAGATGAGAAAGGTGTGGACCAAGCAATGTCTTTGCAGTGCCGTGCT
Source organism: Lathamus discolor (assembly GCF_037157495.1). Lineage (NCBI taxonomy): Eukaryota > Metazoa > Chordata > Aves > Psittaciformes > Psittacidae > Lathamus > Lathamus discolor. The sequence goes on along the minus strand of NC_088884.1, from coordinate 44,373,496 downwards.
CCACTCGACATGCCTTTTTCAGCCTAAGTGTCCCTGGACCTGTAGCCCTTATGACAGTCTGAACCCGAACCCTAACCCTAACCCTAACCCTAATTTAAATGGCACCTTGGAGCTGAGTTTCCAGTCCCAAGCACCGTGGATGGTCCACATGAAAAAGGTGTTGAAAGGCTAATGGCAATACACTGGAATGCTCTCCTTAGATTGTTTTTAGCAGTCCCAGAGTCCCTGCAGATGTAGGCATTTTAGATCTCAGAACAGTAACCGGTTAAGTATAGCCCATTAAGCATTCTACATGGCATGCTGGAGCTTAGTTTAGAGTCCTTATCACCAGGGCTGTCCCGGATGAGAAAGGTGTGGACCAAGCAATGCCTTTGCACTGCCGTGCTCCACTCAAAATGCCTTTTCCAGCACCAGTGTCCCTGGAGCTGCAGCCTTTATGGCAGTCTGAAGCCGAACACTAACCATAACCCTAACCCTAAGCTAAATGGCAACTTGGAGATGAGTTGACAGTTCCAAGCACCATGGATGGTCCAGATGAAAAAACTGTTGAAAGATTAAGAGTGGTACACAGGTATGCTCCCCTTACATTGTTTTTACCAGTCCCAGTATCCCTGGAGATGTAGGCGTTATAGATACCTGAACAGTGACCATTACCCTAATCTACATTGCATATGGGAGTTCAGTTTACAGTCCTTATCTCCAGGGCTGTCCCAGATGAGAAAGGTGTGGACCAAGCAATGTCTTTGCACTGCCGTGCTCCACTCCACATGACTTTTTCAGCACCACTGTCCCTGCAGCTCTACCCTTTATGACAGTCTCAACCCGAACCCTAACCCTAACCCTAATCTAAATGGCACCTTGGAGCTGAGATTACTGTCCCAGGTGCCATGGCTGGTAAAGGTGAAAAAAGTGTTGAAAGATTAAGAGTGGTACACGGGAATGCTCTTCTTATAAAGTTTTTAGCAGTCCCAGTGTCCCCGGAAATGTAGGCATTACAGATCTACGAACAGTAACCCTCACCCTAGTCTAAATGTCATTTGGCTGCTTAGTTTAGAGTCCTAATCAGCATGGCTGTCCCAGATGAGAAAGGTGTGGACCAAGCAATGTCTTTGCAGTGCCGTGCTCCACTCGACATGCCTTTTTCAGCCCAAGTGTCCCTGGACCTGTAGCCCTTATGACAGTCTGAACCCTAACCCTAACCCTAACCCTAACCCTAATTTAAATGGCATCTTGGAGCTGAGTTTCCAGTCCCAAGCACCGTGGATGGTCCACATGAAAAAGGTGTTGAAAGGCTAATGGCGATACACTGGAATGCTCTCCTTAGATTGTTTTTAGCAGTCCCAGAGTCCCTGCAGATGTAGGCATTTTAGATCTCAGAACAGTAACTGGTTAAGTATAGCCCATTAAGCATTCTACATGGCATGCTGGAGCTTAGTTTAGAGTCCTTATCACCAGGGCTATCCCGGATGAGAAAGGTGTGGACCAAGCAATGTCTTTGCACTGCCGTGCTCCACTCAAAATGCCTTTTCCAGCACCAGTGTCCCTGGAGCTGCAGCCTTTATGGCAGTCTGAACCCGAACACTAACCATAACCCTAAGCCTAAGCTAAATGGCACCTTGGAGATGAGTTGACAGTTCCAAGCACCATGGATGGTCCAGATGAAAAAACGGTTGAAAGATTAAGAGTGGTACATAGGAATGCTCCCCTTACATTGGTTTTAGCAGTCCCAGTATCCCTGGAGATGTAGGCGTTATAGATATCTGAACAGTGACCATTACCCTAATCTACATGGCATATGGGAGTTCAGTTTACAGTCCTTATCTCCAGGGCTGTCCCAGATGAGAAAGGTGTGGACCAAGCAATGTCTTTGCACTGCCGTGCTCCACTCCACATGCCTTTTTCAGCCCAAGTGTCCCTGGACCTGTAGCCCTTATGACAGTCTGAACCCGAACCCTAACCCTAACCCTAACCCTAACCCTAATTTAAATGGCACCTTGGAGCTGAGTTTCCAGTCCCAAGCACCGTGGATGGTCCACATGAAAAAGGTGTTGAAAGGCTAATGGCGATACACTGGAATGCTCTCCTTAGATTGTTTTTAGCAGTCCCAGGGTCCCTGCAGATGTAGGCATTTTAGATCTCAGAACAGTAACCGGTTAAGTATAGCCCATTAAGCATTCTACATGGCATGCTGGAGCTTAGTTTAGAGTCCTTATCACCAGGGCTGTCCCGGATGAGAAAGGTGTGGACCAAGCAATGTCTTTGCACTGCCGTGCTCCACTCAACATGCCTTTTCCAGCACCAGTGTCCCTGGAGCTGCAGCAATTATGGCAGTCTGAACCCGAACACTAACCATAACCCTAACCCTAAGCTAAATGGCACCTTGGAGAGGAGTAGACAGTTCCAAGCACCATGGATGGTCCAGATGAAAAAACGGTTGAAAGATTAAGAGTGGTACATAGGAATGCTCCCCTTACATTGGTTTTAGCAGTCCCAGTATCCCTGGAGATGTAGGCGTTATAGATATCTGAACAGTGACCATTACCCTAATCTACATGGCATATGGGAGTTCAGTTTACAGTCCTTATCTCCAGGGCTGTCCCAGATGAGAAAGGTGTGGACCAAGCAATGTCTTTGCACTGCCGTGCTCCACTCCACATGCCTTTTTCAGCCCAAGTGTCCCTGGACCTGTAGCCCTTATGACAGTCTCAACCCGAACCCTAACCCTAACCCTAATCTAAATGGCACCTTGGAGCTGAGATTACTGTCCCAGGTGCCATGGCTGGTAAAGGTGAAAAAAGTGTTGAAAGATTAAGTGTGGTACACGGGAATGCTCTTCTTATAAAGTTTTTAGCAGTCCCAGTGTCCCCGGAAATATAGGCATTACAGATCTACGAACAGTAACCCTCACCCTAGTCTAAATGTCATTTGGCTGCTTAGTTTAGAGTCCTAATCAGCATGGCTGTCCCAGATGAGAAAGGTGTGGACCAAGCAATGTCTTTGCAGTGCCGTGCTCCACTCGACATGCCTTTTTCAGCCCAAGTGTCCCTGGACCTGTAGCCCTTATGACAGTCTGAGCCCTAACCCTAACCCTAACCCTAATTTAAATGGCATCTTGAAGCTGAGTTTCCAGTCCCAAGCACCGTGGATGGTCCAGATGAAAAAGGTGTTGAAAGGCTAATGGCGATACACTGGAATGCTCTCCTTAGATTGTTTTTAGCAGTCCCAGAGTCCCTGCAGATGTAGGCATTTTAGATCTCAGAACAGTAACCCGTTAAGTATAACCCATTAAGCATTCTACATGGCATGCTGGAGCTTAGTTTAGAGTCCTTATCACCAGGGCTGTCCCGGATGAGAAAGGTGTGGACCAAGCAATGTCTTTGCACTGCCGTGCTCCACTCAAAATGCCTTTTCCAGCACCAGTGTCCCTGGAGCTGCAGCCTTTATGGCAGTCTGAACCCGAACACTAACCATAACCCTAACCCTAAGCTAAATGGCACCTTGGAGATGAGTTGACAATTCCAAGCACCATGGATGGTCCAGATGAAAAAACTGTTGAAAGATTAAGAGTGGTACATAGGAATGCTCCCCTTACATTGTTTTTAGCAGTCCCAGTATCCCTGGAGATGTAGGCGTTATAGATATCTGAAGAGTGACCATTACCCTAATCTACATGGCATATGGGAGTTCAGTTTACAGTCCTTATCTCCAGGGCTGTCCCAGATGAGAAAGGTGTGGACCAAGCAATGTCTTTGCACTGCCGTGCTCCACTCCACATGCCTTTTTCAGCCCAAGTGTCCCTGGACCTGTAGCCCTTATGACAGTCTGAACCCGAACCCTAACCCTAACCCTAACCCTAACCCTAATTTAAATGGCACCTTGGAGCTGAGTTTCCAGTCCCAAGCACCGTGGATGGTCCACATGAAAAAGGTGTTGAAAGGCTAATGGCGATACACTGGAATGCTCTCCTTAGATTGTTTTTAGCAGTCCCAGGGTCCCTGCAGATGTAGGCATTTTAGATCTCAGAACAGTAACCGGTTAAGTATAGCCCATTAAGCATTCTACATGGCATGCTGGAGCTTAGTTTAGAGTCCTTATCACCAGGGCTGTCCCGGATGAGAAAGGTGTGGACCAAGCAATGTCTTTGCACTGCCGTGCTCCACTCAACATGCCTTTTCCAGCACCAGTGTCCCTGGAGCTGCAGCAATTATGGCAGTCTGAACCCGAACACTAACCATAACCCTAACCCTAAGCTAAATGGCACCTTGGAGATGAGTAGACAGTTCCAAGCACCATGGATGGTCCAGATGAAAAAACGGTTGAAAGATTAAGAGTGGTACATAGGAATGCTCCCCTTACATTGGTTTTAGCAGTCCCAGTATCCCTGGAGATGTAGGCGTTATAGATATCTGAACAGTGACCATTACCCTAATCTACATGGCATATGGGAGTTCAGTTTACAGTCCTTATCTCCAGGGCTGTCCCAGATGAGAAAGGTGTGGACCAAGCAATGTCTTTGCACTGCCGTGCTCCACTCCACATGCCTTTTTCAGCCCAAGTGTCCCTGGACCTGTAGCCCTTATGACAGTCTGAACCCGAACCCTAACCCTAACCCTAACCCTAACCCTAATTTAAATGGCACCTTGGAGCTGAGTTTCCAGTCCCAAGCACCGTGGATGGTCCACATGAAAAAGGTGTTGAAAGGCTAATGGCGATACACTGGAATGCTCTCCTTAGATTGTTTTTAGCAGTCCCAGGGTCCCTGCAGATGTAGGCATTTTAGATCTCAGAACAGTAACCGGTTAAGTATAGCCCATTAAGCATTCTACATGGCATGCTGGAGCTTAGTTTAGAGTCCTTATCACCAGGGCTGTCCCGGATGAGAAAGGTGTGGACCAAGCAATGTCTTTGCACTGCCGTGCTCCACTCAACATGCCTTTTCCAGCACCAGTGTCCCTGGAGCTGCAGCAATTATGGCAGTCTGAACCCGAACACTAACCATAACCCTAACCCTAAGCTAAATGGCACCTTGGAGAGGAGTAGACAGTTCCAAGCACCATGGATGGTCCAGATGAAAAAACGGTTGAAAGATTAAGAGTGGTACATAGGAATGCTCCCCTTACATTGGTTTTAGCAGTCCCAGTATCCCTGGAGATGTAGGCGTTATAGATATCTGAACAGTGACCATTACCCTAATCTACATGGCATATGGGAGTTCAGTTTACAGTCCTTATCTCCAGGGCTGTCCCAGATGAGAAAGGTGTGGACCAAGCAATGTCTTTGCACTGCCGTGCTCCACTCCACATGCCTTTTTCAGCCCAAGTGTCCCTGGACCTGTAGCCCTTATGACAGTCTCAACCCGAACCCTAACCCTAACCCTAATCTAAATGGCACCTTGGAGCTGAGATTACTGTCCCAGGTGCCATGGCTGGTAAAGGTGAAAAAAGTGTTGAAAGATTAAGTGTGGTACACGGGAATGCTCTTCTTATAAAGTTTTTAGCAGTCCCAGTGTCCCCGGAAATATAGGCATTACAGATCTACGAACAGTAACCCTCACCCTAGTCTAAATGTCATTTGGCTGCTTAGTTTAGAGTCCTAATCAGCATGGCTGTCCCAGATGAGAAAGGTGTGGACCAAGCAATGTCTTTGCAGTGCCGTGCTCCACTCGACATGCCTTTTTCAGCCCAAGTGTCCCTGGACCTGTAGCCCTTATGACAGTCTGAGCCCTAACCCTAACCCTAACCCTAATTTAAATGGCATCTTGGAGCTGAGTTTCCAGTCCCAAGCACCGTGGATGGTCCAGATGAAAAAGGTGTTGAAAGGCTAATGGCGATACACTGGAATGCTCTCCTTAGATTGTTTTTAGCAGTCCCAGAGTCCCTGCAGATGTAGGCATTTTAGATCTCAGAACAGTAACCCGTTAAGTATAACCCATTAAGCATTCTACATGGCATGCTGGAGCTTAGTTTAGAGTCCTTATCACCAGGGCTGTCCCGGATGAGAAAGGTGTGGACCAAGCAATGTCTTTGCACTGCCGTGCTCCACTCAAAATGCCTTTTCCAGCACCAGTGTCCCTGGAGCTGCAGCCTTTATGGCAGTCTGAACCCGAACACTAACCATAACCCTAACCCTAAGCTAAATGGCACCTTGGAGATGAGTTGACAATTCCAAGCACCATGGATGGTCCAGATGAAAAAACTGTTGAAAGATTAAGAGTGGTACATAGGAATGCTCCCCTTACATTGTTTTTAGCAGTCCCAGTATCCCTGGAGATGTAGGCGTTATAGATATCTGAAGAGTGACCATTACCCTAATCTACATGGCATATGGGAGTTCAGTTTACAGTCCTTATCTCCAGGGCTGTCCCAGATGAGAAAGGTGCGGACCAAGCAATGTCTTTGCACTGCCGTGCTCCACTCGACATGCCTTTTTCAGCCCAAGTGTCCCTGGACCTGTAGCCCTTATGACAGTCTGAACCCGAACCCTAACCCTAACCCTAACCCTAACCCTAATCTAAATGGCACCTTGGAGCTGAGTTTCCAGTCCCAAGCACCGTGGATGGTCCAGATGAAAAAGGTGTTGAAAGGCTAATGGCGATACACTGGAATGCTCTCCTTAGATTGTTTTTAGCAGTCCCAGAGTCCCTGCAGATGTAGGCATTTTAGATCTCAGAACAGTAACCGGTTAAGTATAGCCCATTAAGCATTCTACATAGCATGCTGGAGCTTAGTTTAGAGTCCTTATCACCAGGGCTGTCCCGGATGAGAAAGGTGTGGACCAAGCAATGTCTTTGCACTGCCGTGCTCCACTCCACATGCCTTTTCCAGCACCAGTGTCCCTGGAGCTGCAGCCTTTATGGCAGTCTGAAGCCGAACACTAACCATAATCCTAACCCTAAGCTAAATGGCACCTTGGAGATGAGTTGACAGTTCCAAGCACCATGGATGGTCCAGATGAAAAAACGGTTGAAAGATTAAGAGTGGTACATAGGAATGCTCCCCTTACATTGTTTTTAGCAGTCCCAGTATCCCTGGAGATGTAGGCGTTATAGATATCTGAACAGTGACCATTACCCTAATCTACATGGCATATGGGAGTTCAGTTTACAGTCCTTATCTCCAGGGCTGTCCCAGATGAGAAAGGTGTGGACCAAGCAATGTCTTTGCACTGCCGTGCTCCACTCCACATGCCTTTTTCAGCCCAAGTGTCCCTGGACCTGTAGCCCTTATGACAGTCTGAACCCGAACCCTAACCCTAACCCTAACCCTAACCCTAATTTAAATGGCACCTTGGAGCTGAGTTTCCAGTCCCAAGCACCGTGGATGGCCCACATGAAAAAGGTGTTGAAAGGCTAATGGCGATACACTGGAATGCTCTCCTTAGATTGTTTTTAGCAGTCCCAGGGTCCCTGCAGATGTAGGCATTTTAGATCTCAGAACAGTAACCGGTTAAGTATAGCCCATTAAGCATTCTACATGGCATGCTGGAGCTTAGTTTAGAGTCCTTATCACCAGGGCTGTCCCGGATGAGAAAGGTGTGGACCAAGCAATGTCTTTGCACTGCCGTGCTCCACTCAACATGCCTTTTCCAGCACCAGTGTCCCTGGAGCTGCAGCAATTATGGCAGTCTGAACCCGAACACTAACCATAACCCTAACCCTAAGCTAAATGGCACCTTGGAGATGAGTAGACAGTTCCAAGCACCATGGATGGTCCAGATGAAAAAACGGTTGAAAGATTAAGAGTGGTACATAGGAATGCTCCCCTTACATTGGTTTTAGCAGTCCCAGTATCCCTGGAGATGTAGGCGTTATAGATATCTGAACAGTGACCATTACCCTAATCTACATGGCATATGGGAGTTCAGTTTACAGTCCTTATCTCCAGGGCTGTCCCAGATGAGAAAGGTGTGGACCAAGCAATGTCTTTGCACTGCCGTGCTCCACTCCACATGCCTTTTTCAGCCCAAGTGTCCCTGGACCTGTAGCCCTTATGACAGTCTCAACCCGAACCCTAACCCTAACCCTAATCTAAATGGCACCTTGGAGCTGAGATTACTGTCCCAGGTGCCATGGCTGGTAAAGGTGAAAAAAGTGTTGAAAGATTAAGTGTGGTACACGGGAATGCTCTTCTTATAAAGTTTTTAGCAGTCCCAGTGTCCCCGGAAATATAGGCATTACAGATCTACGAACAGTAACCCTCACCCTAGTCTAAATGTCATTTGGCTGCTTAGTTTAGAGTCCTAATCAGCATGGCTGTCCCAGATGAGAAAGGTGTGGACCAAGCAATGTCTTTGCAGTGCCGTGCTCCACTCGACATGCCTTTTTCAGCCCAAGTGTCCCTGGACCTGTAGCCCTTATGACAGTCTGAGCCCTAACCCTAACCCTAACCCTAATTTAAATGGCATCTTGGAGCTGAGTTTCCAGTCCCAAGCACCGTGGATGGTCCAGATGAAAAAGGTGTTGAAAGGCTAATGGCGATACACTGGAATGCTCTCCTTAGATTGTTTTTAGCAGTCCCAGAGTCCCTGCAGATGTAGGCATTTTAGATCTCAGAACAGTAACCCGTTAAGTATAACCCATTAAGCATTCTACATGGCATGCTGGAGCTTAGTTTAGAGTCCTTATCACCAGGGCTGTCCCGGATGAGAAAGGTGTGGACCAAGCAATGTCTTTGCACTGCCGTGCTCCACTCAAAATGCCTTTTCCAGCACCAGTGTCCCTGGAGCTGCAGCCTTTATGGCAGTCTGAACCCGAACACTAACCATAACCCTAACCCTAAGCTAAATGGCACCTTGGAGATGAGTTGACAATTCCAAGCACCATGGATGGTCCAGATGAAAAAACTGTTGAAAGATTAAGAGTGGTACATAGGAATGGTCCCCTTACATTGTTTTTAGCAGTCCCAGTATCCCTGGAGATGTAGGCGTTATAGATATCTGAAGAGTGACCATTACCCTAATCTACATGGCATATGGGAGTTCAGTTTACAGTCCTTATCTCCAGGGCTGTCCCAGATGAGAAAGGTGTGGACCAAGCAATGTCTTTGCACTGCCGTGCTCCACTCCACATGCCTTTTTCAGCCCAAGTGTCCCTGGACCTGTAGCCCTTATGACAGTCTGAACCCGAACCCTAACCCTAACCCTAACCCTAACCCTAATTTAAATGGCACCTTGGAGCTGAGTTTCCAGTCCCAAGCACCGTGGATGGTCCACATGAAAAAGGTGTTGAAAGGCTAATGGCGATACACTGGAATGCTCTCCTTAGATTGTTTTTAGCAGTCCCAGGGTCCCTGCAGATGTAGGCATTTTAGATCTCAGAACAGTAACCGGTTAAGTATAGCCCATTAAGCATTCTACATGGCATGCTGGAGCTTAGTTTAGAGTCCTTATCACCAGGGCTGTCCCGGATGAGAAAGGTGTGGACCAAGCAATGTCTTTGCACTGCCGTGCTCCACTCAACATGCCTTTTCCAGCACCAGTGTCCCTGGAGCTGCAGCAATTATGGCAGTCTGAACCCGAACACTAACCATAACCCTAACCCTAAGCTAAATGGCACCTTGGAGAGGAGTAGACAGTTCCAAGCACCATGGATGGTCCAGATGAAAAAACGGTTGAAAGATTAAGAGTGGTACATAGGAATGCTCCCCTTACATTGGTTTTAGCAGTCCCAGTATCCCTGGAGATGTAGGCGTTATAGATATCTGAACAGTGACCATTACCCTAATCTACATGGCATATGGGAGTTCAGTTTACAGTCCTTATCTCCAGGGCTGTCCCAGATGAGAAAGGTGTGGACCAAGCAATGTCTTTGCACTGCCGTGCTCCACTCCACATGCCTTTTTCAGCCCAAGTGTCCCTGGACCTGTAGCCCTTATGACAGTCTCAACCCGAACCCTAACCCTAACCCTAATCTAAATGGCACCTTGGAGCTGAGATTACTGTCCCAGGTGCCATGGCTGGTAAAGGTGAAAAAAGTGTTGAAAGATTAAGTGTGGTACACGGGAATGCTCTTCTTATAAAGTTTTTAGCAGTCCCAGTGTCCCCGGAAATATAGGCATTACAGATCTACGAACAGTAACCCTCACCCTAGTCTAAATGTCATTTGGCTGCTTAGTTTAGAGTCCTAATCAGCATGGCTGTCCCAGATGAGAAAGGTGTGGACCAAGCAATGTCTTTGCAGTGCCGTGCTCCACTCGACATGCCTTTTTCAGCCCAAGTGTCCCTGGACCTGTAGCCCTTATGACAGTCTGAGCCCTAACCCTAACCCTAACCCTAATTTAAATGGCATCTTGGAGCTGAGTTTCCAGTCCCAAGCACCGTGGATGGTCCAGATGAAAAAGGTGTTGAAAGGCTAATGGCGATACACTGGAATGCTCTCCTTAGATTGTTTTTAGCAGTCCCAGAGTCCCTGCAGATGTAGGCATTTTAGATCTCAGAACAGTAACCCGTTAAGTATAACCCATTAAGCATTCTACATGGCATGCTGGAGCTTAGTTTAGAGTCCTTATCACCAGGGCTGTCCCGGATGAGAAAGGTGTGGACCAAGCAATGTCTTTGCACTGCCGTGCTCCACTCAAAATGCCTTTTCCAGCACCAGTGTCCCTGGAGCTGCAGCCTTTATGGCAGTCTGAACCCGAACACTAACCATAACCCTAACCCTAAGCTAAATGGCACCTTGGAGATGAGTTGACAATTCCAAGCACCATGGATGGTCCAGATGAAAAAACTGTTGAAAGATTAAGAGTGGTACATAGGAATGCTCCCCTTACATTGTTTTTAGCAGTCCCAGTATCCCTGGAGATGTAGGCGTTATAGATATCTGAAGAGTGACCATTACCCTAATCTACATGGCATATGGGAGTTCAGTTTACAGTCCTTATCTCCAGGGCTGTCCCAGATGAGAAAGGTGCGGACCAAGCAATGTCTTTGCACTGCCGTGCTCCACTCGACATGCCTTTTTCAGCCCAAGTGTCCCTGGACCTGTAGCCCTTATGACAGTCTGAACCCGAACCCTAACCCTAACCCTAACCCTAACCCTAATCTAAATGGCACCTTGGAGCTGAGTTTCCAGTCCCAAGCACCGTGGATGGTCCAGATGAAAAAGGTGTTGAAAGGCTAATGGCGATACACTGGAATGCTCTCCTTAGATTGTTTTTAGCAGTCCCAGAGTCCCTGCAGATGTAGGCATTTTAGATCTCAGAACAGTAACCGGTTAAGTATAGCCCATTAAGCATTCTACATAGCATGCTGGAGCTTAGTTTAGAGTCCTTATCACCAGGGCTGTCCCGGATGAGAAAGGTGTGGACCAAGCAATGTCTTTGCACTGCCGTGCTCCACTCCACATGCCTTTTCCAGCACCAGTGTCCCTGGAGCTGCAGCCTTTATGGCAGTCTGAAGCCGAACACTAACCATAATCCTAACCCTAAGCTAAATGGCACCTTGGAGATGAGTTGACAGTTCCAAGCACCATGGATGGTCCAGATGAAAAAACGGTTGAAAGATTAAGAGTGGTACATAGGAATGCTCCCCTTACATTGTTTTTAGCAGTCCCAGTATCCCTGGAGATGTAGGCGTTATAGATATCTGAACAGTGACCATTACCCTAATCTACATGGCATATGGGAGTTCAGTTTACAGTCCTTATCTCCAGGGCTGTCCCAGATGAGAAAGGTGTGGACCAAGCAATGTCTTTGCACTGCCGTGCTCCACTCCACATGCCTTTTTCAGCCCAAGTGTCCCTGGACCTGTAGCCCTTATGACAGTCTGAACCCGAACCCTAACCCTAACCCTAACCCTAACCCTAATTTAAATGGCACCTTGGAGCTGAGTTTCCAGTCCCAAGCACCGTGGATGGCCCACATGAAAAAGGTGTTGAAAGGCTAATGGCGATACACTGGAATGCTCTCCTTAGATTGTTTTTAGCAGTCCCAGGGTCCCTGCAGATGTAGGCATTTTAGATCTCAGAACAGTAACCGGTTAAGTATAGCCCATTAAGCATTCTACATGGCATGCTGGAGCTTAGTTTAGAGTCCTTATCACCAGGGCTGTCCCGGATGAGAAAGGTGTGGACCAAGCAATGTCTTTGCACTGCCGTGCTCCACTCAACATGCCTTTTCCAGCACCAGTGTCCCTGGAGCTGCAGCAATTATGGCAGTCTGAACCCGAACACTAACCATAACCCTAACCCTAAGCTAAATGGCACCTTGGAGATGAGTAGACAGTTCCAAGCACCATGGATGGTCCAGATGAAAAAACGGTTGAAAGATTAAGAGTGGTACATAGGAATGCTCCCCTTACATTGGTTTTAGCAGTCCCAGTATCCCTGGAGATGTAGGCGTTATAGATATCTGAACAGTGACCATTACCCTAATCTACATGGCATATGGGAGTTCAGTTTACAGTCCTTATCTCCAGGGCTGTCCCAGATGAGAAAGGTGTGGACCAAGCAATGTCTTTGCACTGCCGTGCTCCACTCCACATGCCTTTTTCAGCCCAAGTGTCCCTGGACCTGTAGCCCTTATGACAGTCTCAACCCGAACCCTAACCCTAACCCTAATCTAAATGGCACCTTGGAGCTGAGATTACTGTCCCAGGTGCCATGGCTGGTAAAGGTGAAAAAAGTGTTGAAAGATTAAGTGTGGTACACGGGAATGCTCTTCTTATAAAGTTTTTAGCAGTCCCAGTGTCCCCGGAAATATAGGCATTACAGATCTACGAACAGTAACCCTCACCCTAGTCTAAATGTCATTTGGCTGCTTAGTTTAGAGTCCTAATCAGCATGGCTGTCCCAGATGAGAAAGGTGTGGACCAAGCAATGTCTTTGCAGTGCCGTGCTCCACTCGACATGCCTTTTTCAGCCCAAGTGTCCCTGGACCTGTAGCCCTTATGACAGTCTGAGCCCTAACCCTAACCCTAACCCTAATTTAAATGGCATCTTGGAGCTGAGTTTCCAGTCCCAAGCACCGTGGATGGTCCAGATGAAAAAGGTGTTGAAAGGCTAATGGCGATACACTGGAATGCTCTCCTTAGATTGTTTTTAGCAGTCCCAGAGTCCCTGCAGATGTAGGCATTTTAGATCTCAGAACAGTAACCCGTTAAGTATAACCCATTAAGCATTCTACATGGCATGCTGGAGCTTAGTTTAGAGTCCTTATCACCAGGGCTGTCCCGGATGAGAAAGGTGTGGACCAAGCAATGTCTTTGCACTGCCGTGCTCCACTCAAAATGCCTTTTCCAGCACCAGTGTCCCTGGAGCTGCAGCCTTTATGGCAGTCTGAACCCGAACACTAACCATAACCCTAACCCTAAGCTAAATGGCACCTTGGAGATGAGTTGACAATTCCAAGCACCATGGATGGTCCAGATGAAAAAACTGTTGAAAGATTAAGAGTGGTACATAGGAATGGTCCCCTTACATTGTTTTTAGCAGTCCCAGTATCCCTGGAGATGTAGGCGTTATAGATATCTGAAGAGTGACCATTACCCTAATCTACATGGCATATGGGAGTTCAGTTTACAGTCCTTATCTCCAGGGCTGTCCCAGATGAGAAAGGTGTGGACCAAGCAATGTCTTTGCACTGCCGTGCTCCACTCCACATGCCTTTTTCAGCCCAAGTGTCCCTGGACCTGTAGCCCTTATGACAGTCTGAACCCGAACCCTAACCCTAACCCTAACCCTAACCCTAATTTAAATGGCACCTTGGAGCTGAGTTTCCAGTCCCAAGCACCGCGGATGGTCCACATGAAAAAGGTGTTGAAAGGCTAATGGCGATACACTGGAATGCTCTCCTTAGATTGTTTTTAGCAGTCCCAGGGTCCCTGCAGATGTAGGCATTTTAGATCTCAGAACAGTAACCGGTTAAGTATAGCCCATTAAGCATTCTACATGGCATGCTGGAGCTTAGTTTAGAGTCCTTATCACCAGGGCTGTCCCGGATGAGAAAGGTGTGGACCAAGCAATGTCTTTGCACTGCCGTGCTCCACTCAACATGCCTTTTCCAGCACCAGTGTCCCTGGAGCTGCAGCAATTATGGCAGTCTGAACCCGAACACTAACCATAACCCTAACCCTAAGCTAAATGGCACCTTGGAGATGAGTAGACAGTTCCAAGCACCATGGATGGTCCAGATGAAAAAACGGTTGAAAGATTAAGAGTGGTACATAGGAATGCTCCCCTTACATTGGTTTTAGCAGTCCCAGTATCCCTGGAGATGTAGGCGTTATAGATATCTGAACAGTGACCATTACCCTAATCTACATGGCATATGGGAGTTCAGTTTACAGTCCTTATCTCCAGGGCTGTCCCAGATGAGAAAGGTGTGGACCAAGCAATGTCTTTGCACTGCCGTGCTCCACTCCACATGCCTTTTTCAGCCCAAGTGTCCCTGGACCTGTAGCCCTTATGACAGTCTGAACCCGAACCCTAACCCTAACCCTAACCCTAACCCTAATTTAAATGGCACCTTGGAGCTGAGTTTCCAGTCCCAAGCACCGTGGATGGTCCACATGAAAAAGGTGTTGAAAGGCTAATGGCGATACACTGGAATGCTCTCCTTAGATTGTTTTTAGCAGTCCCAGGGTCCCTGCAGATGTAGGCATTTTAGATCTCAGAACAGTAACCGGTTAAGTATAGCCCATTAAGCATTCTACATGGCATGCTGGAGCTTAGTTTAGAGTCCTTATCACCAGGGCTGTCCCGGATGAGAAAGGTGTGGACCAAGCAATGTCTTTGCACTGCCGTGCTCCACTCAACATGCCTTTTCCAGCACCAGTGTCCCTGGAGCTGCAGCAATTATGGCAGTCTGAACCCGAACACTAACCATAACCCTAACCCTAAGCTAAATGGCACCTTGGAGAGGAGTAGACAGTTCCAAGCACCATGGATGGTCCAGATGAAAAAACGGTTGAAAGATTAAGAGTGGTACATAGGAATGCTCCCCTTACATTGGTTTTAGCAGTCCCAGTATCCCTGGAGATGTAGGCGTTATAGATATCTGAACAGTGACCATTACCCTAATCTACATGGCATATGGGAGTTCAGTTTACAGTCCTTATCTCCAGGGCTGTCCCAGATGAGAAAGGTGTGGACCAAGCAATGTCTTTGCACTGCCGTGCTCCACTCCACATGCCTTTTTCAGCCCAAGTGTCCCTGGACCTGTAGCCCTTATGACAGTCTCAACCCGAACCCTAACCCTAACCCTAATCTAAATGGCACCTTGGAGCTGAGATTACTGTCCCAGGTGCCATGGCTGGTAAAGGTGAAAAAAGTGTTGAAAGATTAAGTGTGGTACACGGGAATGCTCTTCTTATAAAGTTTTTAGCAGTCCCAGTGTCCCCGGAAATATAGGCATTACAGATCTACGAACAGTAACCCTCACCCTAGTCTAAATGTCATTTGGCTGCTTAGTTTAGAGTCCTAATCAGCATGGCTGTCCCAGATGAGAAAGGTGTGGACCAAGCAATGTCTTTGCAGTGCCGTGCTCCACTCGACATGCCTTTTTCAGCCCAAGTGTCCCTGGACCTGTAGCCCTTATGACAGTCTGAGCCCTAACCCTAACCCTAACCCTAATTTAAATGGCATCTTGGAGCTGAGTTTCCAGTCCCAAGCACCGTGGATGGTCCAGATGAAAAAGGTGTTGAAAGGCTAATGGCGATACACTGGAATGCTCTCCTTAGATTGTTTTTAGCAGTCCCAGAGTCCCTGCAGATGTAGGCATTTTAGATCTCAGAACAGTAACCCGTTAAGTATAACCCATTAAGCATTCTACATGGCATGCTGGAGCTTAGTTTAGAGTCCTTATCACCAGGGCTGTCCCGGATGAGAAAGGTGTGGACCAAGCAATGTCTTTGCACTGCCGTGCTCCACTCAAAATGCCTTTTCCAGCACCAGTGTCCCTGGAGCTGCAGCCTTTATGGCAGTCTGAACCCGAACACTAACCATAACCCTAACCCTAAGCTAAATGGCACCTTGGAGATGAGTTGACAATTCCAAGCACCATGGATGGTCCAGATGAAAAAACTGTTGAAAGATTAAGAGTGGTACATAGGAATGCTCCCCTTACATTGTTTTTAGCAGTCCCAGTATCCCTGGAGATGTAGGCGTTATAGATATCTGAAGAGTGACCATTACCCTAATCTACATGGCATATGGGAGTTCAGTTTACAGTCCTTATCTCCAGGGCTGTCCCAGATGAGAAAGGTGCGGACCAAGCAATGTCTTTGCACTGCCGTGCTCCACTCGACATGCCTTTTTCAGCCCAAGTGTCCCTGGACCTGTAGCCCTTATGACAGTCTGAACCCGAACCCTAACCCTAACCCTAACCCTAACCCTAATCTAAATGGCACCTTGGAGCTGAGTTTCCAGTCCCAAGCACCGTGGATGGCCCACATGAAAAAGGTGTTGAAAGGCTAATGGCGATACACTGGAATGCTCTCCTTAGATTGTTTTTAGCAGTCCCAGAGTCCCTGCAGATGTAGGCATTTTAGATCTCAGAACAGTAACCGGTTAAGTATAGCCCATTAAGCATTCTACATAGCATGCTGGAGCTTAGTTTAGAGTCCTTATCACCAGGGCTGTCCCGGATGAGAAAGGTGTGGACCAAGCAATGTCTTTGCACTGCCGTGCTCCACTCCACATGCCTTTTCCAGCACCAGTGTCCCTGGAGCTGCAGCCTTTATGGCAGTCTGAAGCCGAACACTAACCATAATCCTAACCCTAAGCTAAATGGCACCTTGGAGATGAGTTGACAGTTCCAAGCACCATGGATGGTCCAGATGAAAAAACGGTTGAAAGATTAAGAGTGGTACATAGGAATGCTCCCCTTACATTGTTTTTAGCAGTCCCAGTATCCCTGGAGATGTAGGCGTTATAGATATCTGAACAGTGACCATTACCCTAATCTACATGGCATATGGGAGTTCAGTTTACAGTCCTTATCTCCAGGGCTGTCCCAGATGAGAAAGGTGTGGACCAAGCAATGTCTTTGCACTGCCGTGCTCCACTCCACATGCCTTTTTCAGCCCAAGTGTCCCTGGACCTGTAGCCCTTATGACAGTCTGAACCCGAACCCTAACCCTAACCCTAACCCTAACCCTAATTTAAATGGCACCTTGGAGCTGAGTTTCCAGTCCCAAGCACCGTGGATGGCCCACATGAAAAAGGTGTTGAAAGGCTAATGGCGATACACTGGAATGCTCTCCTTAGATTGTTTTTAGCAGTCCCAGGGTCCCTGCAGATGTAGGCATTTTAGATCTCAGAACAGTAACCGGTTAAGTATAGCCCATTAAGCATTCTACATGGCATGCTGGAGCTTAGTTTAGAGTCCTTATCACCAGGGCTGTCCCGGATGAGAAAGGTGTGGACCAAGCAATGTCTTTTCACTGCCGTGCTCCACTCGACATGCCTTTTCCAGCACCAGTGTCCCTGGAGCTGCAGCCTTTATGGCAGTCTGAACCCGAACACTAACCATAACCCAAACCCTAAGCTAAATGGCACCTTGGAGATGAGTTGACAGTTCCAAGCACCATGGATGGTCCAGATGAAAAAACTGTTGAAAGATTAAGAGTGGTACATAGGAATGCTCCCCTTACATTGTTTTTAGCAGTCCCAGTATCCCTGGAGATGTAGGCGTTATAGATATCTGAACAGTGACCATTACCCTAATCTACATGGCATATGGGAATTCAGTTTACAGTCCTTATCTCCAGGGCTGTCCCAGATGAGAAAGGTGTGGACCCAGCATTGTCTTTGCACTGCCGTGCTCCACTCCACATGACGTTTTCAGCACCAGTGTCCCTGCAGCTCTACCCTTTATGACAGTCTCAACCCGAACCCTAAACCTAACCCTAACCCTAATCTAAATGGCACCTTGGAGCTGAGATTACTGTCCCAGGCGCCATGGCTAGTCCAGGTGAAAATAGTGTTGAAAGATTAATAGTGGTACACGGGAATGCTCTTCTTATAAAGTTTTTAATAGTCCCAGTGTCCCCGGAAATGTAGGCATTACAGATCTACTAACAGTAACCCTCACCCTAGTCTAAATGGCATTTGGCGGCTTAGTTTAGAGTCCTAATCAGCATGGCAGTCCCAGATGAGAATGGTGCGGACCAAGCAATGTCTTTGCACTGCCGTGCTCCACTCGACATGCCTTTTTCAGCCCAAGTGTCCCTGGACCTCTAGCCCTTATGACAGTCTGAACCCGAACCCTAACCCTAACCCTAACCCTAATTTAAATGGCACCTTGGAGCTGAGTTTCCAGTCCCAAGCACCGTGGATGGTCCACATGAAAAAGGTGTTGAAAGGCTAATGGCAATACACTGGAATGCTCTCCTTAGATTGTTTTTAGCAGTCCCAGAGTCCCTGCAGATGTAGGCATTTTAGATCTCAGAAGAGTAACCGGTTAAGTATAGCCCATTAAGCATTCTACATGGCATGCTGGAGCTTAGTTTAGAGTCCTTATCACCAGGGCTGTCCCGGATGAGAAAGGTGTGGACCAAGCAATGTCTTTGCACTGCCGTGCTCCACTCAAAATGCCTTTTCCAGCACCAGTGTCCCTGGAGCTGCAGCCTTTATGGCAGTCTGAAGCCGAACACTAACCATAACCCTAACCCTAAGCTAAATGGCAACTTGGAGATGAGTTGACAGTTCCAAGCACCATGGATGGTCCAGATGAAAAAACTGTTGAAAGATTAAGAGTGGTACATAGGAATGCTCCCCTTACATTGTTTTTACCAGTCCCAGTATCCCTGGAGATGTAGGCGTTATAGATACCTGAACAGTGACCATTACCCTAATCTACATTGCATATGGGAGTTCAGTTTACAGTCCTTATCTCCAGGGCTGTCCCAGATGAGAAAGGTGTGGACCAAGCAATGTCTTTGCACTGCCGTGCTCCACTCCACATGACTTTTTCAGCACCACTGTCCCTGCAGCTCTACCCTTTATGACAGTCTCAACCCGAACCCTAAACCTAACCCTAACCCTAAGCTAAATGGCACCTTGGAGATGAGATTACTGTCCCAGGTGCCATGGCTGGTCCAGGTGAAAAAAGTGTTGAAAGATTAATAGTGGTACACGGGAATGCTCTTCTTACAAAGTTTTTAGCAGTCCCAGTGTCCCCGGAAATGTAGGCATTACAGATCTACGAACAGTAACACTCACCCTAGTCTAAATGGCATTTGGGGGCTTAGTTTAGAGTCCTAATCAGCATGGCTGTCCCAGATGAGAAAGGTGTGGACCAAGCAATGTCTTTGCAGTGCCGTGCTCCACTCGACATTCCTTTTTCAGCCCAAGTGTCCCTGGACCTGTAGCCCTTATGACAGTCTGAACACGAACCCTAACCCTAACCCTAACCCTAACCCTAATTTAAATGGCACCTTGGAGCTGAGTTTCCAGTCCCAAGCACCGTGGATGGTCCAGATGAAAAAGGTGTTGAAAGGCTAATGGCGATACACTGGAATGCTCTCCTTAGATTGTTTTTAGCAGTCCCAGGGTCCCTGCAGATGTAGGCATTTTAGATCTCAGAACAGTAACCGGTTAAGTATAGCCCATTAAGCATTCTACATGGCATGCTGGAGCTTAGTTTAGAGTCCTTATCACCAGGGCTGTCCCGGATGAGAAAGGTGTGGACCAAGCAATGTCTTTGCACTGCCGTGCTCCACTCAACATGCCTTTTCCAGCACCAGTGTCCCTGGAGCTGCAGCAATTATGGCAGTCTGAACCCGAACACTAACCATAACCCTAACCCTAAGCTAAATGGCACCTTGGAGATGAGTTGACAGTTCCAAGCACCATGGATGGTCCAGATGAAAAAACGGTTGAAGGATTAAGAGTGGTACATAGGAATGCTCCCCTTACATTGTTTTTAGCAGTCCCAGTATCCCTGGAGATGTAGGCGTTATAGATATCTGAACAGTGACCATTACCCTAACCTACATGGCATATGGGAGTTCAGTTTACAGTCCTTATCTCCAGGGCTGTCCCAGATGAGAAAGGTGTGGACCAAGCAATGTCTTTGCACTGCCGTGCTCCACTCGACATGCCTTTTTCAGCCCAAGTGTCCCTGGACCTCTAGTCCTTATGACAGTCTGAACCCGAACCCTAGCCCTAACCCTAACCCTAACCCTAATCTAAATGGCACCTTGGAGCTGAGTTTCCAGTCCCAAGCACCGTGGATGGTCCACATGAAAAAGGTGTTGAAAGGCTAATGGCGATACACTGGAATGCTCTCCTTAGATTGTTTTTAGCAGTCCCGGAGTCCCTGCAGATGTAGGCATTTTAGATCTCAGAACAGTAACCCATTAAGTATAACCCATTAAGCATTCTACATGGCATGCTGGAGCTTAGTTTAGAGTCCTTATCACCAGGGCTGTCCCGGATGAGAAAGGTGTGGACCAAGCAATGTCTTTGCACTGCCGTGCTCCACTCAACATGCCTTTTCCAGCACCAGTGTCCCTGGAGCTGCAGCCTTTATGGCAGTCTGAACCCGAACACTAACCATAACCCTAACCCTAAGCTAAATGGCACCTTGGAGATGAGTTGACAGTTCCAAGCACCATGGATGGTCCAGATGAAAAAACTGTTGAAAGATTAAGAGTGGTACATAGGAATGCTCCCCTTACATTGTTTTTAGCAGTCCCAGTATCCCTGGAGATGTAGGCGTTATAGATTTCTGAACAGTGACCATTACCCTAATCTACATGGCATATGGGAGTTCAGTTTACAGTCCTTATCTCCAGGGCTGTCCCAGATGAGAAAGGTGCGGACCAAGCAATGTCTTTGCAGTGCCGTGCTCCACTCGACATGCCATTTTCAGCCCAAGTGTCCCTGGACCTGTAGCCCTTATGACAGTCTGAACCCGAACACTAACCCTAACCCTAACCCTAACCCTAATCTAAATGGCACCTTGGAGCTGAGTTTCCAGTCCCAAGCACCGTGGATGGTCCAGATGAAAAAGGTGTTGAAAGGCTAATGGCGATACACTGGAATGCTCTCCTTAGATTGTTTTTAGCAGTCCCAGAGTCCCTGCAGATGTAGGCATTTTAGATCTCAGAACAGTAACCGGTTAATTATAACCCATTAAGCATTCTACATGGCATGCTGGCGCTTAGTTTAGAGTCCTTATCACCAGGGCTGTCCCGGATGAGAAAGGTGTGGACCAAGCAATGTCTTTGCACTGCCGTGCTCCACTCAACATGCCTTTTCCAGCACCAGTGTCCCTGGAGCTGCAGCCTTTATGGCAGTCTGAAGCCGAACACTAACCATAACCCTAACCCTAAGCTAAATGGCACCTTGGAGCTGAGTTTCCAGTCCCAAGCACCGTGGATGGTCCACATGAAAAAGGTGTTGAAAGGCTAATGGCGATACACTGGAATGCTCTCCTTAGATTGTTTTTAGCAGTCCCAGAGTCCCTGCAGATGTAGGCATTTTAGATCTCAGAACAGTAACCGGTTAAGTATAGCCCATTAAGCATTCTACATGGCATGCTGGAGCTTAGTTTAGAGTCCTTATCACCAGGGCTGTCCCGGATGAGAAAGGTGTGGACCAAGCAATGTCTTTGCACTGCCGTGCTCCACTCAACATGCCTTTTCCAGCACCAGTGTCCCTGGAGCTGCAGCCTTTATGGCAGTCTGAAGCCGAACACTAACCTTAACCCTAACCCTAAGCTAAATGGCACCTTGGAGATGAGTTGACAGTTCCAAGCACCATGGATGGTCCAGATAAAAAAAATGTTGAAAGATTAAGAGTGGTACATAGGAATGTTCCCCTTACATTGTTTTTAGCAGTCCCAGTATCCCTGGAGATGTAGGCGTTATAGATATCTGAACAGTGACCATTACCCTAATCTACATAGCATATGGGAGTTCAGTTTACAGTCCTTATCTCCAGGGCTGTCCCAGATGAGAAAGGTGCGGACCCAGCAATGTCTTTGCACTGCCGTGCTCCACTCAACATGCCTTTTCCAGCACCAGTGTCCCTGCAGCTCTAGCCTTTATGACAGTCTCAACCCGAACCCTAACCCTAACCCTAATCTAAATGGCACCTTGGAGCTGAGATTACTGTCCCAGGTGCCATGGCTGGTAAAGGTGAAAAAAGTGTTGAAAGATTAAGAGTGGTACATGGGAATGCTCTTCTTATAAAGTTTTTAGCAGTCCCAGTGTCCCCGGAAATGTAGGCATTACAGATCTACGAACAGTAACCCTCACCCTAGTCTAAATGTCATTTGGCTGCTTAGTTTAGAGTCCTAATCAGCATGGCTGTCCCAGATGAGAAAGGTGTGGACCAAGCAATGTCTTTGCAGTGCCGTGCTGCACTCGACATGCCTTTTTCAGCCCAAGTGTCCCTGGACCTGTAGCCCTTATGACAGTCTGAACCCGAACCCTAACCCTAACCCTAATTTAAATGGCATCTTGGAGCTGAGTTTCCAGTCCCAAGCACCGTGGATGGTCCAGATGAAAAAGGTGTTGAAAGGCTAATGGCGATACACTGGAATGCTCTCCTTAGATTGTTTTTAGCAGTCCCAGAGTCCCTGCAGATGTAGGCATTTTAGATCTCAGAACAGTAACCCGTTAAGTATAACCCATTAAGCATTCTACATGGCATGCTGGAGCTTAGTTTAGAGTCCTTATCACCAGGGCTGTCCCGGATGAGAAAGGTGTGGACCAAGCAATGTCTTTGCACTGCCGTGCTCCACTCGACATGCCTTTTTCAGCCCAAGTGTCCCTGGACCTGTAGCCCTTATGACAGTCTGAACCCGAACCCTAACCCTAACCCTAACCCTAACCCTAATCTAAATGGCACCTTGGAGCTGAGTTTCCAGTCCCAAGCACCGTGGATGGTCCAGATGAAAAAGGTGTTGAAAGGCTAATGGCGATACACTGGAATGCTCTCCTTAGATTGTTTTTAGCAGTCCCAGAGTCCCTGCAGATGTAGGCATTTTAGATCTCAGAACAGTAACCGGTTAAGTATAGCCCATTAAGCATTCTACATAGCATGCTGGAGCTTAGTTTAGAGTCCTTATCACCAGGGCTGTCCCGGATGAGAAAGGTGTGGACCAAGCAATGTCTTTGCACTGCCGTGCTCCACTCAACATGCCTTTTCCAGCACCAGTGTCCCTGGAGCTGCAGCCTTTATGGCAGTCTGAAGCCGAACACTAACCATAACCCTAACCCTAAGCTAAATGGCACCTTGGAGCTGAGTTTCCAGTCCCAAGCACCGTGGATGGTCCACATAAAAAAGGTGTTGAAAGGCTAATGGCGATACACTGGAATGCTCTCCTTAGATTGTTTTTAGCAGTCCCAGAGTCCCTGCAGATGTAGGCATTTTAGATCTCAGAACAGTAACCGGTTAAGTATAGCCCATTAAGCATTCTACATGGCATGCTGGAGCTTATTTTAGAGTCCTTATCACCAGGGCTGTCCCGGATGAGAAAGGTGTGGACCAAGCAATGTCTTTGCACTGCCGTGCTCCACTCAACATGCCTTTTCCAGCACCAGTGTCCCTGGAGCTGCAGCCTTTATGGCAGTCTGAAGCCGAACACTAACCTTAACCCTAACCCTAAGCTAAATGGCACCTTGGAGATGAGTTGACAGTTCCAAGCACCATGGATGGTCCAGATAAAAAAAATGTTGAAAAATTAAGAGTGGTACATAGGAATGTTCCCCTTACATTGTTTTTAGCAGTCCCAGTATCCCTGGAGATGTAGGCGTTATAGATATCTGAACAGTGACCATTACCCTAATCTACATAGCATATGGGAGTTCAGTTTACAGTCCTTATCTCCAGGGCTGTCCCAGATGAGAAAGGTGCGGACCCAGCAATGTCTTTGCACTGCCGTGCTCCACTCAACATGCCTTTTCCAGCACCAGTGTCCCTGCAGCTCTAGCCTTTATGACAGTCTCAACCCGAACCCTAACCCTAACCCTAATCTAAATGGCACCTTGGAGGTGAGATTACTGTCCCAGGTGCCATGGCTGGTAAAGGTGAAAAAAGTGTTGAAAGATTAAGAGTGGTACACGGGAATGCTCTTCTTATAAAGTTTTTAGCAGTCCCAGTGTCCCCGGAAATGTAGGCATTACAGATCTACGAACAGTAACCCTCACCCTAGTCTAAATGTCATTTGGCTGCTTAGTTTAGAGTCCTAATCAGCATGGCTGTCCCAGATGAGAAAGGTGTGGACCAAGCAATGTCTTTGCAGTGCCGTGCTCCACTCGACATGCCTTTTTCAGCCCAAGTGTCCCTGGACCTGTAGCCCTTATGACAGTCTGAACCCTAACCCTAACCCTAACCCTAATTTAAATGGCACCTTGGAGCTGAGTTTCCAGTCCCAAGCACCGTGGATGGTCCAGATGAAAAAGGTGTTGAAAGGCTAATGGCGATACACTGGAATGCTCTCCTTAGATTTTTTTTAGCAGTCCCAGTGTCCCTGCAGATGTAGGCATTTTAGATCTCAGAACAGTAACCCGTTAAGTATAACCCATTAAGCATTCTACATGGCATGCTGGAGCTTAGTTTAGAGTCCTTATCACCAGGGCTGTCCCGGATGAGAAAGGTGTGGACCAAGCAATGTCTTTGCACTGCCGTGCTCCACTCAAAATGCCTTTTCCAGCACCAGTGTCCCTGGAGCTGCAGCCTTTATGGCAGTCTGAACCCGAACACTAACCATAACCCTAACCCTAAGATAAATGGCACCTTGGAGATGAGTTGACAATTCCAAGCACCATGGATGGTCCAGATGAAAAAACTGTTGAAAGATTAAGAGTGGTACATAGGAATGCTCCCCTTACATTGTTTTTAGCAGTCCCAGTATCCCTGGAGATGTAGGCGTTATAGATATCTGAAGAGTGACCATTACCCTAATCTACATGGCATATGGGAGTTCAGTTTACAGTCCTTATCTCCAGGGCTGTCCCAGATGAGAAAGGTGCGGACCAAGCAATGTCTTTGCACTGCCGTGCTCCACTCCACATGCCTTTTTCAGCCCAAGTGTCCCTGGACCTGTAGCCCTTATGACAGTCTGAACCCGAACCCTAACCCTAACCCTAACCCTAACCCTAATCTAAATGGCACCTTGGAGCTGAGTTTCCAGTCCCAAGCACCGTGGATGGTCCAGATGAAAAAGGTGTTGAAAGGCTAATGGCGATACACTGGAATGCTCTCCTTAGATTGTTTTTAGCAGTCCCAGAGTCCCTGCAGATGTAGGCATTTTAGATCTCAGAACAGTAACCGGTTAAGTATAGCCCATTAAGCATTCTACATAGCATGCTGGAGCTTAGTTTAGAGTCCTTATCACCAGGGCTGTCCCGGATGAGAAAGGTGTGGACCAAGCAATGTCTTTGCACTGCCGTGCTCCACTCAACATGCCTTTTCCAGCACCAGTGTCCCTGGAGCTGCAGCCTTTATGGCAGTCTGAAGCCGAACACTAACCATAATCCTAACCCTAAGCTAAATGGCACCTTGGAGATGAGTTGACAGTTCCAAGCACCATGGATGGTCCAGATGAAAAAACGGTTGAAAGATTAAGAGTGGTACATAGGAATGCTCCCCTTACATTGTTTTTAGCAGTCCCAGTATCCCTGGAGATGTAGGCGTTATAGATATCTGAACAGTGACCATTACCCTAATCTACATGGCATATGGGAGTTCAGTTTACAGTCCTTATCTCCAGGGCTGTCCCAGATGAGAAAGGTGTGGACCAAGCAATGTCTTTGCACTGCCGTGCTCCACTCCACATGCCTTTTTCAGCCCAAGTGTCCCTGGACCTGTAGCCCTTATGACAGTCTCAACCCAAACCCTAACCCTAACCCTAACCCTAACCCTAATTTAAATGGCACCTTGGAGCTGAGTTTCCAGTCCCAAGCACCGTGGATGGTCCACATGAAAAAGGTGTTGAAAGGCTAATGGCGATACACTGGAATGCTCTCCTTAGATTGTTTTTAGCAGTCCCAGGGTCCCTGCAGATGTAGGCATTTTAGATCTCAGAACAGTAACCGGTTAAGTATAGCCCATTAAGCATTCTACATGGCATGCTGGAGCTTAGTTTAGAGTCCTTATCACCAGGGCTGTCCCGGATGAGAAAGGTGTGGACCAAGCAATGTCTTTGCACTGCCGTGCTCCACTCAACATGCCTTTTCCAGCACCAGTGTCCCTGGAGCTGCAGCAATTATGGCAGTCTGAACCCGAACACTAACCATAACCCTAACCCTAAGCTAAATGGCACCTTGGAGATGAGTAGACAGTTCCAAGCACCATGGATGGTCCAGATGAAAAAACGGTTGAAAGATTAAGAGTGGTACATAGGAATGCTCCCCTTACATTGTTTTTAGCAGTCCCAGTATCCCTGGAGATGTAGGCGTTATAGATATCTGAACAGTGACCATTACCCTAATCTACATGGCATATGGGAGTTCAGTTTACAGTCCTTATCTCCAGGGCTGTCCCAGATGAGAAAGGTGTGGACCAAGCAATGTCTTTGCACTGCCGTGCTCCACTCCACATGCCTTTTTCAGCCCAAGTGTCCCTGGACCTCTAGCACTTATGACAGTCTGAACCCGAACCCTAACCCTAACCCTAACCCTAACCCTAATTTAAATGGCACCTTGGAGCTGAGTTTCCAGTCCCAAGCATCGTGGATGGTCCACATGAAAAAGGTGTTGAAAGGCTAATGGCGATACACTGGAATGCTCTCCTTAGATTGTTTTTAGCAGTCCCAGGGTCCCTGCAGATGTAGGCATTTTAGATCTCAGAACAGTAACCCGTTAAGTATAGCCCATTAAGCATTCTACATGGCATGCTGGAGCTTAGTTTAGAGTCCTTATCACCAGGGCTATCCCGGATGAGAAAGGTGTGGACCAAGCAATGTCTTTGCACTGCCGTGCTCCACTCAACATGCCTTTTCCAGCACCAGTGTCCCTGGAGCTGCAGCCTTTATGGCAGTCTGAACCCGAACACTAACCATAACCCTAAGCCTAAGCTAAATGGCACCTTGGAGATGAGTTGACAGTTCCAAGCACCATGGATGGTCCAGATGAAAAAACTGTTGAAAGATTAAGAGTGGTACATAGGAATGCTCCCCTTACATTGTTTTTAGCAGTCCCAGTATCCCTGGAGATGTAGGCGTTATAGATACCTGAACAGTGACCATTACCCTAATCTACATGGCATATGGGAGTTCAGTTTACAGTCCTTATCTCCAGGGCTGTCCCAGATGAGAAAGGTGTGGACCAAGCAATGTCTTTGCACTGCCGTGCTCCACTCCACATGCCTTTTTCAGCCCAAGTGTCCCTGGACCTGTAGCCCTTATGACAGTCTCAACCCGAACCCTAACCCTAACCCTAACCCTAACCCTAATTTAAATGGCACCTTGGAGCTGAGTTTCCAGTCCCAAGCACCGTGGATGGTCCACATGAAAAAGGTGTTGAAAGGCTAATGGCGATACACTGGAATGCTCTCCTTAGATTGTTTTTAGCAGTCCCAGGGTCCCTGCAGATGTAGGCATTTTAGATCTCAGAACAGTAACCGGTTAAGTATAGCCCATTAAGCATTCTACATGGCATGCTGGAGCTTAGTTTAGAGTCCTTATCACCAGGGCTGTCCCGGATGAGAAAGGTGTGGACCAAGCAATGTCTTTGCACTGCCGTGCTCCACTCAACATGCCTTTTCCAGCACCAGTGTCCCTGGAGCTGCAGCAATTATGGCAGTCTGAACCCGAACACTAACCATAACCCTAACCCTAAGCTAAATGGCACCTTGGAGATGAGTAGACATTTCCAAGCACCATGGATTGTCCAGATGAAAAAACGGTTGAAAGATTAAGAGTGGTACATAGGAATGCTCCCCTTACATTGGTTTTAGCAGTCCCAGTATCCCTGGAGATGTAGGCGTTATAGATATCTGAACAGTGACCATTACCCTAATCTACATGGCATATGGGAGTTCAGTTTACAGTCCTTATCTCCAGGGCTGTCCCAGATGAGAAAGGTGTGGACCAAGCAATGTCTTTGCACTGCCGTGCTCCACTCGACATGCCTTTTTCAGCCCAAGTGTCCCTGGACCTGTAGCCCTTATGACAGTCTGAACCCGAACCCTAACCCTAACCCTAACCCTAACCCTAATTTAAATGGCACCTTGGAGCTGAGTTTCCAGTCCCAAGCATCGTGGATGGTCCACATGAAAAAGGTGTTGAAAGGCTAATGGCGATACACTGGAATGCTCCCCTTACATTGTTTTTAGCAGTCCCAGTATCCCTGGAGATGTAGGCGTTATAGATATCTGAACAGTGACCATTACCCTAATCTACATGGCATATGGGAGTTCAGTTTACAGTCCTTATCTCCAGGGCTGTCCCAGATGAGAAAGGTGTGGACCAAGCAATGTCTTTGCACTGCCGTGCTCCACTCCACATGCCTTTTTCAGCCCAAGTGTCCCTGGACCTGTAGCCCTTATGACAGTCTGAACCCGAACCCTAACCCTAACCCTAACCCTAACCCTAATTTAAATGGCACCTTGGAGCTGAGTTTCCAGTCCCAAGCACCGTGGATGGTCCACATGAAAAAGGTGTTGAAAGGCTAATGGCGATACACTGGAATGCTCTCCTTAGATTGTTTTTAGCAGTCCCAGGGTCCCTGCAGATGTAGGCATTTTAGATCTCAGAACAGTAACCGGTTAAGTATAGCCCATTAAGCATTCTACATGGCATGCTGGAGCTTAGTTTAGAGTCCTTATCACCAGGGCTGTCCCGGATGAGAAAGGTGTGGACCAAGCAATGTCTTTGCACTGCCGTGCTCCACTCAACATGCCTTTTCCAGCACCAGTGTCCCTGGAGCTGCAGCAATTATGGCAGTCTGAACCCGAACACTAACCATAACCCTAACCCTAAGCTAAATGGCACCTTGGAGATGAGTAGACAGTTCCAAGCACCATGGATGGTCCAGATGAAAAAACGGTTGAAAGATTAAGAGTGGTACATAGGAATGCTCCCCTTACATTGTTTTTAGCAGTCCCAGTATCCCTGGAGATGTAGGCGTTATAGATATCTGAACAGTGACCATTACCCTAATCTACATGGCATATGGGAGTTCAGTTTACAGTCCTTATCTCCAGGGCTGTCCCAGATGAGAAAGGTGTGGACCAAGCAATGTCTTTGCACTGCCGTGCTCCACTCGACATGCCTTTTTCAGCCCAAGTGTCCCTGGACCTGTAGCCCTTATGACAGTCTCAACCCGAACCCTAACCCTAACCCTAACCCTAACCCTAATTTAAATGGCACCTTGGAGCTGAGTTTCCAGTCCCAAGCACCGTGGATGGTCCACATGAAAAAGGTGTTGAAAGGCTAATGGCGATACACTGGAATGCTCTCCTTAGATTGTTTTTAGCAGTCCCAGGGTCCCTGCAGATGTAGGCATTTTAGATCTCAGAACAGTAACCCGTTAAGTATAGCCCATTAAGCATTCTACATGGCATGCTGGAGCTTAGTTTAGAGTCCTTATCACCAGGGCTGTCCCGGATGAGAAAGGTGTGGACCAAGCAATGTCTTTGCACTGCCGTGCTCCACTCAACATGCCTTTTCCAGCACCAGTGTCCCTGGAGCTGCAGCCTTTATGGCAGTCTGAACCCGAACACTAACCATAACCCTAACCCTAAGCTAAATGGCACCTTGGAGATGAGTAGACAGTTCCAAGCACCATGGATGGTCCAGATGAAAAAACGGTTGAAAGATTAAGAGTGGTACATAGGAATGCTCCCCTTACATTGGTTTTAGCAGTCCCAGTATCCCTGGAGATGTAGGCGTTATAGATATCTGAACAGTGACCATTACCCTAATCTACATGGCATATGGGAGTTCAGTTTACAGTCCTTATCTCCAGGGCTGTCCCAGATGAGAAAGGTGTGGACCAAGCAATGTCTTTGCACTGCCGTGCTCCACTCCACATGCCTTTTTCAGCCCAAGTGTCCCTGGACCTGTAGCCCTTATGACAGTCTGAACCCGAACCCTAACCCTAACCCTAACCCTAACCCTAATTTAAATGGCACCTTGGAGCTGAGTTTCCAGTCCCAAGCATCGTGGATGGTCCACATGAAAAAGGTGTTGAAAGGCTAATGGCGATACACTGGAATGCTCCCCTTACATTGTTTTTAGCAGTCCCAGTATCCCTGGAGATGTAGGCGTTATAGATATCTGAACAGTGACCATTACCCTAATCTACATGGCATATGGGAGTTCAGTTTACAGTCCTTATCTCCAGGGCTGTCCCAGATGAGAAAGGTGTGGACCAAGCAATGTCTTTGCACTGCCGTGCTCCACTCCACATGCCTTTTTCAGCCCAAGTGTCCCTGGACCTCTAGCCCTTATGACAGTCTGAACCCGAACCCTAACCCTAACCCTAACCCTAACCCTAATTTAAATGGCACCTTGGAGCTGAGTTTCCAGTCCCAAGCACCGTGGATGGTCCACATGAAAAAGGTGTTGAAAGGCTAATGGCGATACACTGGAATGCTCTCCTTAGATTGTTTTTAGCAGTCCCAGAGTCCCTGCAGATGTAGGCATTTTAGATCTCAGAACAGTAACCGGTTAAGTATAGCCCATTAAGCATTCTACATGGCATGCTGGAGCTTAGTTTAGAGTCCTTATCACCAGGGCTGTCCCGGATGAGAAAGGTGTGGACCAAGCAATGTCTTTGCACTGCCGTGCTCCACTCAACATGCCTTTTCCAGCACCAGTGTCCCTGGAGCTGCAGCAATTATGGCAGTCTGAACCCGAACACTAACCATAACCCTAACCCTAAGCTAAATGGCACCTTGGAGATGAGTAGACAGTTCCAAGCACCATGGATGGTCCAGATGAAAAAACGGTTGAAAGATTAAGAGTGGTACATAGGAATGCTCCCCTTACATTGTTTTTAGCAGTCCCAGTATCCCTGGAGATGTAGGCGTTATAGATATCTGAACAGTGACCATTACCCTAATCTACATGGCATATGGGAGTTCAGTTTACAGTCCTTATCTCCAGGGCTGTCCCAGATGAGAAAGGTGTGGACCAAGCAATGTCTTTGCACTGCCGTGCTCCACTCGACATGCCTTTTTCAGCCCAAGTGTCCCTGGACCTGTAGCCCTTATGACAGTCTGAACCCGAACCCTAACCCTAACCCTAACCCTAACCCTAATTTAAATGGCACCTTGGAGCTGAGTTTCCAGTCCCAAGCATCGTGGATGGTCCACATGAAAAAGGTGTTGAAAGGCTAATGGCGATACACTGGAATGCTCTCCTTAGATTGTTTTTAGCAGTCCCAGAGTCCCTGCAGACGTAGGCATTTTAGATCTCAGAACAGTAACTGGTTAAGTATAACCCATTAAGCATTCTACATGGCATGCTGGCGCTTAGTTTAGAGTCCTTACCACCAGGGCTGTCCCGGATGAGAAAGGTGTGGACCAAGCAATGTCTTTGCACTGCTGTGCTCCACTCAACATGCCTTTTCCAGCACCAGTGTCCCTGGAGCTGCAGCCTTTATGGCAGTCTGAAGCCGAACACTAACCATAACCCTAAGCCTAAGCTAAATGGCACCTTGGAGATGAGTAGACAGTTCCAAGCACCATGGATGGTCCAGATGAAAAAACGGTTGAAAGATTAAGAGTGGTACATAGGAATGCTCCCCTTACATTGTTTTTAGCAGTCCCAGTATCACTGGAGATGTAGGCGTTATAGATATCTGAACAGTGACCATTACCCTAATCTACATGGCATATGGGAGTTCAGTTTACAGTCCTTATCTCCAGGGCTGTCCCAGATGAGAAAGGTGTGGACCAAGCAATGTCTTTGCAGTGCCGTGCTCCACTCGACATGCCTTTTTCAGCCCAAGTGTCCCTGGACCTGTAGCCCTTATGACAGTCTGAACCCGAACCCTAACCCTAACCCTAACCCTAACCCTAATTTAAATGGCACCTTGGAGCTGAGTTTCCAGTCCCAAGCATCGTGGATGGTCCACATGAAAAAGGTGTTGAAAGGCTAATGGCGATACACTGGAATGCTCTCCTTAGATTGTTTTTAGCAGTCCCAGAGTCCCTGCAGACGTAGGCATTTTAGATCTCAGAACAGTAACTGGTTAAGTATAACCCATTAAGCATTCTACATGGCATGCTGGCGCTTAGTTTAGAGTCCTTATCACCAGGGCTGTCCCGGATGAGAAAGGTGTGGACCAAGCAATGTCTTTGCACTGCTGTGCTCCACTCAACATGCCTTTTCCAGCACCAGTGTCCCTGGAGCTGCAGCCTTTATGGCAGTCTGAAGCCGAACACTAACCATAACCCTAAGCCTAAGCTAAATGGCACCTTGGAGATGAGTAGACAGTTCCAAGCACCATGGATGGTCCAGATGAAAAAACGGTTGAAAGATTAAGAGTGGTACATAGGAATGCTCCCCTTACATTGTTTTTAGCAGTCCCAGTATCACTGGAGATGTAGGCGTTATAGATATCTGAACAGTGACCATTACCCTAATCTACATGGCATATGGGAGTTCAGTTTACAGTCCTTATCTCCAGGGCTGTCCCAGATGAGAAAGGTGTGGACCAAGCAATGTCTTTGCAGTGCCGTGCTCCACTCGACATGCCTTTTTCAGCCCAAGTGTCCCTGGACCTGTAGCCCTTATGACAGTCTGAACCCGAACCCTAACCCTAACCCTAACCCTAACCCTAATCTAAATGGCACCTTGGAGCTGAGTTTCCAGTCCCAAGCACCGTGGATGGTCCACATGAAAAAGGTGTTGAAAGGCTAATGGCGATACACTGGAATGCTCTCCTTAGATTGTTTTTAGCAGTCCCAGAGTCCCTGCAGATGTAGACATTTTAGATCTCAGAACAGTAACCGGTTAATTATAGCCCATTAAGCATTCTACATAGCATGCTGGAGCTTAGTTTAGAGTCCTTATCACCAGGGCTGTCCCGGATGAGAAAGGTGTGGACCAAGCAATGTCTTTGCACTGCCGTGCTCCACTCAACATGCCTTTTCCAGCACCAGTGTCCCTGGAGCTGCAGCAATTATGGCAGTCTGAACCCGAACACTAACCATAACCCTAACCCTAAGCTAAATGGCACCTTGGAGATGAGTTGACAGTTCCAAGCACCATGGATGGTCCAGATGAAAAAACGGTTGAAAGATTAAGAGTGGTACATAGGAATGCTCCCCTTACATTGTTTTTAGCAGTCCCAGTATCCCTGGAGATGTAGGCGTTATAGATATCTGAACAGTGACCATTACCCTAATCTACATGGCATATGGGAGTTCAGTTTACAGTCCTTATCTCCAGGGCTGTCCCAGATGAGAAAGGTGTGGACCAAGCAATGTCTTTGCAGTGCCGTGCTCCACTCGACATGCCTTTTTCAGCCCAAGTGTCCCTGGACCTGTAGCCCTTATGACAGTCTGAACCCGAACCCTAACCCTAACCCTAACCCTAACCCTAATCTAAATGGCACCTTGGAGCTGAGTTTCCAGTCCCAAGCACCGTGGATGGTCCACATGAAAAAGGTGTTGAAAGGCTAATGGCGATACACTGGAATGCTCTCCTTAGATTGTTTTTAGCAGTCCCAGAGTCCCTGCAGATGTAGGCATTTTAGATCTCAGAACAGTAACCGGTTAATTATAGCCCATTAAGCATTCTACATAGCATGCTGGAGCTTAGTTTAGAGTCCTTATCACCAGGGCTGTCCCGGATGAGAAAGGTGTGGACCAAGCAATGTCTTTGCACTGCCGTGCTCCACTCAACATGCCTTTTCCAGCACCAGTGTCCCTGGAGCTGCAGCAATTATGGCAGTCTGAACCCGAACACTAACCATAACCCTAACCCTAAGCTAAATGGCACCTTGGAGATGAGTAGACAGTTCCAAGCACCATGGATGGTCCAGATGAAAAAACTGTTGAAAGATTAAGAGTGGTACATAGGAATGCTCCCCTTACATTGTTTTTAGCAGTCCCAGTATCCCTGGAGATGTAGGCGTTATAGATATCTGAACAGTGACCATTACCCTAATCTACATGGCATATGGGAGTTCAGTTTACAGTCCTTATCTCCAGGGCTGTCCCAGATGAGAAAGGTGTGGACCAAGCAATGTCTTTGCACTGCCGTGCTCCACTCGACATGCCTTTTTCAGCCCAAGTGTCCCTGGACCTGTAGCCCTTATGACAGTCTGAACCCGAACCCTAGCCCTAACCCTAACCCTAATTTAAATGGCAACTTGGAGCTGAGTTTCCAGTCCCAAGCACCATGGATGGTCCAGATGAAAAAACTGTTGAAAGATTAAGAGTGGTACATAGGAATGCTCCCCTTACATTGTTTTTAGCAGTCCCAGTATCCCTGGAGATGTAGGCGTTATAGATATCTGAACAGTGACCATTACCCTAATCTACATGGCATATGGGAGTTCAGTTTACAGTCCTTATCTCCAGGGCTGTCCCAGATGAGAAAGGTGTGGACCAAGCAATGTCTTTGCACTGCCGTGCTCCACTCCACATGCCTTTTTCAGCCCAAGTGTCCCTGGACCTCTAGCCCTTATGACAGTCTGAACCCGAACCCTAACCCTAACCCTAACCCTAACCCTAATTTAAATGGCACCTTGGAGCTGAGTTTCCAGTCCCAAGCATCGTGGATGGTCCACATGAAAAAGGTGTTGAAAGGCTAATGGCGATACACTGGAATGCTCTCCTTAGATTGTTTTTAGCAGTCCCAGGGTCCCTGCAGATGTAGGCATTTTAGATCTCAGAACAGTAACTGGTTAAGTATAGCCCATTAAGCATTCTACATGGCATGCTGGAGCTTAGTTTAGAGTCCTTATCACCAGGGCTATCCCGGATGAGAAAGGTGTGGACCAAGCAATGTCTTTGCACTGCCCTGCTCCACTCAACATGCCTTTTCCAGCACCAGTGTCCCTGGAGCTGCAGCCTTTATGGCAGTCTGAACCCGAACACTAACCATAACCCTAAGCCTAAGCTAAATGGCACCTTGGAGATGAGTTGACAGTTCCAAGCACCATGGATGGTCCAGATGAAAAAACTGTTGAAAGATTAAGAGTGGTACATAGGAATGCTCCCCTTACATTGTTTTTAGCAGTCCCAGTATCCCTGGAGATGTAGGCGTTATAGATATCTGAAGAGTGACCGTTACCCTAATCTACATGGCATATGGGAGTTCAGTTTACAGTCCTTATCTCCAGGGCTGTCCCAGATG
This sequence comes from Lathamus discolor, assembly GCF_037157495.1. Taxonomy (NCBI): domain Eukaryota; kingdom Metazoa; phylum Chordata; class Aves; order Psittaciformes; family Psittacidae; genus Lathamus; species Lathamus discolor. The sequence continues at coordinate 44,338,289 of NC_088884.1, read as the reverse complement.
AGAAAGGTGTGGACCAAGCAATGTCTTTGCACTGCCGTGCTCCACTCCACATGCCTTTTTCAGCCCAAGTGTCCCTGGACCTGTAGCCCTTATGACAGTCTGAACCCGAACCCTAACCCTAACCCTAACCCTAACCCTAATTTAAATGGCACCTTGGAGCTGAGTTTCCAGTCCCAAGCACCGTGGATGGTCCAGATGAAAAAGGTGTTGAAAGGCTAATGGCGATACACTGGAATGCTCTCCTTAGATTGTTTTTAGCAGTCCCAGAGTCCCTGCAGATGTAGGCATTTTAGATCTCAGAACAGTAACCGGTTAAGTATAGCCCATTAAGCATTCTACATGGCATGCTGGAGCTTAGTTTAGAGTCCTTATCACCAGGGCTGTCCCGGATGAGAAAGGTGTGGACCAAGCAATGTCTTTGCACTGCCGTGCTCCACTCGACATGCCTTTTCCAGCACCAGTGTCCCTGGAGCTGCAGCAATTATGGCAGTCTGAACCCGAACACTAACCATAATCCTAACCCTAAGCTAAATGGCACCTTGGAGATGAGTTGACAGTTCCAAGCACCATGGATGGTCCAGATGAAAAAACGGTTGAAAGATTAAGAGTGGTACATAGGAATGCTCCCCTTACATTGTTTTTAGCAGTCCCAGTATCCCTGGAGATGTAGGCGTTATAGATATCTGAACAGTGACCATTACCCTAATCTACATGGCATATGGGAGTTCAGTTTACAGTCCTTATCTCCAGGGCTGTCCCAGATGAGAAAGGTGTGGACCAAGCAATGTCTTTGCACTGCCGTGCTCCACTCCACATGCCTTTTTCAGCCCAAGTGTCCCTGGACCTGTAGCCCTTATGACAGTCTGAACCCGAACCCTAACCCTAACCCTAACCCTAACCCTAATTTAAATGGCACCTTGGAGCTGAGTTTCCAGTCCCAAGCATCGTGGATGGTCCACATGAAAAAGGTGTTGAAAGGCTAATGGCGATACACTGGAATGCTCTCCTTAGATTGTTTTTAGCAGTCCCAGGGTCCCTGCAGATGTAGGCATTTTAGATCTCAGAACAGTAACCGGTTAAGTATAGCCCATTAAGCATTCTACATGGCATGCTGGAGCTTAGTTTAGAGTCCTTATCACCAGGGCTGTCCCGGATGAGAAAGGTGTGGACCAAGCAATGTCTTTGCACTGCCGTGCTCCATTCAACATGCCTTTTCCAGCACCAGTGTCCCTGGAGCTGCAGCCTTTATGGCAGTCTGAACCCGAACACTAACCAAAACCCTAACCCTAAGCTAAATGGCACCTTGGAGATGAGTAGACAGTTCCAAGCACCATGGATGGTCCAGATGAAAAAACGGTTGAAAGATTAAGAGTGGTACATAGGAATGCTCCCCTTACATTGTTTTTAGCAGTCCCAGTATCCCTGGAGATGTAGGCGTTATAGATATCTGAACAGTGACCATTACCCTAATCTACATGGCATATGGGAGTTCAGTTTACAGTCCTTATCTCCAGGGCTGTCCCAGATGAGAAAGGTGTGGACCAAGCAATGTCTTTGCACTGCCGTGCTCCACTCCACATGCCTTTTTCAGCCCAAGTGTCCCTGGACCTGTAGCCCTTATGACAGTCTGAACCCGAACCCTAACCCTAACCCTAACCCTAACCCTAATCTAAATGGCACCTTGGAGCTGAGTTTCCAGTCCCAAGCACCGTGGATGGTCCACATGAAAAAGGTGTTGAAAGGCTAATGGCGATACACTGGAATGCTCTCCTTAGATTGTTTTTAGCAGTCCCAGAGTCCCTGCAGATGTAGACATTTTAGATCTCAGAACAGTAACCGGTTAATTATAGCCCATTAAGCATTCTACATAGCATGCTGGAGCTTAGTTTAGAGTCCTTATCACCAGGGCTGTCCCGGATGAGAAAGGTGTGGACCAAGCAATGTCTTTGCACTGCCGTGCTCCACTCAACATGCCTTTTCCAGCACCAGTGTCCCTGGAGCTGCAGCAATTATGGCAGTCTGAACCCGAACACTAACCATAACCCTAACCCTAAGCTAAATGGCACCTTGGAGATGAGTTGACAGTTCCAAGCACCATGGATGGTCCAGATGAAAAAACGGTTGAAAGATTAAGAGTGGTACATAGGAATGCTCCCCTTACATTGTTTTTAGCAGTCCCAGTATCCCTGGAGATGTAGGCGTTATAGATATCTGAACAGTGACCATTACCCTAATCTACATGGCATATGGGAGTTCAGTTTACAGTCCTTATCTCCAGGGCTGTCCCAGATGAGAAAGGTGTGGACCAAGCAATGTCTTTGCACTGCCGTGCTCCACTCGACATGCCTTTTTCAGCCCAAGTGTCCCTGGACCTGTAGCCCTTATGACAGTCTGAACCCGAACCCTAGCCCTAACCCTAACCCTACTTTAAATGGCAACTTGGAGCTGAGTTTCCAGTCCCAAGCACCATGGATGGTCCAGATGAAAAAACTGTTGAAAGATTAAGAGTGGTACATAGGAATGCTCCCCTTACATTGGTTTTAGCAGTCCCAGTATCCCTGGAGATGTAGGCGTTATAGATATCTGAACAGTGACCATTACCCTAATCTACATGGCATATGGGAGTTCAGTTTACAGTCCTTATCTCCAGGGCTGTCCCAGATGAGAAAGGTGTGGACCAAGCAATGTCTTTGCACTGCCGTGCTCCACTCCACATGCCTTTTTCAGCCCAAGTGTCCCTGGACCTCTAGCCCTTATGACAGTCTGAACCCGAACCCTAACCCTAACCCTAACCCTAACCCTAATTTAAATGGCACCTTGGAGCTGAGTTTCCAGTCCCAAGCATCGTGGATGGTCCACATGAAAAAGGTGTTGAAAGGCTAATGGCGATACACTGGAATGCTCTCCTTAGATTGTTTTTAGCAGTCCCAGGGTCCCTGCAGATGTAGGCATTTTAGATCTCAGAACAGTAACTGGTTAAGTATAGCCCATTAAGCATTCTACATGGCATGCTGGAGCTTAGTTTAGAGTCCTTATCACCAGGGCTATCCCGGATGAGAAAGGTGTGGACCAAGCAATGTCTTTGCACTGCCCTGCTCCACTCAACATGCCTTTTCCAGCACCAGTGTCCCTGGAGCTGCAGCCTTTATGGCAGTCTGAACCCGAACACTAACCATAACCCTAAGCCTAAGCTAAATGGCACCTTGGAGATGAGTTGACAGTTCCAAGCACCATGGATGGTCCAGATGAAAAAACTGTTGAAAGATTAAGAGTGGTACATAGGAATGCTCCCCTTACATTGTTTTTAGCAGTCCCAGTATCCCTGGAGATGTAGGCGTTATAGATATCTGAAGAGTGACCGTTACCCTAATCTACATGGCATATGGGAGTTCAGTTTACAGTCCTTATCTCCAGGGCTGTCCCAGATGAGAAAGGTGTGGACCAAGCAATGTCTTTGCACTGCCGTGCTCCACTCCACATGCCTTTTTCAGCCCAAGTGTCCCTGGACCTGTAGCCCTTATGACAGTCTGAACCCGAACCCTAACCCTAACCCTAACCCTAACCCTAATTTAAATGGCACCTTGGAGCTGAGTTTCCAGTCCCAAGCATCGTGGATGGTCCACATGAAAAAGGTGTTGAAAGGCTAATGGCGATACACTGGAATGCTCTCCTTAGATTGTTTTTAGCAGTCCCAGGGTCCCTGCAGATGTAGGCATTTTAGATCTCAGAACAGTAACCGGTTAAGTATAGCCCATTAAGCATTCTACATGGCATGCTGGAGCTTAGTTTAGAGTCCTTATCACCAGGGCTGTCCTGGATGAGAAAGGTGTGGACCAAGCAATGTCTTTGCACTGCCGTGCTCCACTCAACATGCCTTTTCCAGCACCAGTGTCCCTGGAGCTGCAGCCTTTATGGCAGTCTGAACCCGAACACTAACCAAAACCCTAACCCTAAGCTAAATGGCACCTTGGAGATGAGTAGACAGTTCCAAGCACCATGGATGGTCCAGATGAAAAAACGGTTGAAAGATTAAGAGTGGTACATAGGAATGCTCCCCTTACATTGTTTTTAGCAGTCCCAGTATCCCTGGAGATGTAGGCGTTATAGATATCTGAACAGTGACCATTACCCTAATCTACATGGCATATGGGAGTTCAGTTTACAGTCCTTATCTCCAGGGCTGTCCCAGATGAGAAAGGTGCGGACCAAGCAATGTCTTTGCACTGCCGTGCTCCACTCGACATGCCTTTTTCAGCCCAAGTGTCCCTGGACCTGTAGCCCTTATGACAGTCTGAACCCGAAACCTAACCCTAACCCTAACCCTAACCCTAATCTAAATGGCACCTTGGAGCTGAGTTTCCAGTCCCAAGCACCGTGGATGGTCCACATGAAAAAGGTGTTGAAAGGCTAATGGCGATACACTGGAATGCTCTCCTTAGATTGTTTTTAGCAGTCCCAGAGTCCCTGCAGATGTAGGCATTTTAGATCTCAGAACAGTAACCCGTTAAGTATAACCCATTAAGCATTCTACATGGCATGCTGGCGCTTAGTTTAGAGTCCTTATCACCAGGGCTGTCCCGGATGAGAAAGGTGTGGACCAAGCAATGTCTTTGCACTGCCGTGCTCCACTCAACATGCCTTTTCCAGCACCAGTGTCCCTGGAGCTGCAGCCTTTATGGCAGTCTGAAGCCGAACACTAACCATAACCCTAACCCTAACCCTAATCTAAATGGCACCTTGGAGCTGAGTTTCCAGTCCCAAGCACCGTGGATGGTCCACATGAAAAAGGTGTTGAAAGGCTAATGGCGATACACTGGAATGCTCTCCTTAGATTGTTTTTAGCAGTCCCAGAGTCCCTGCAGATGTAGACATTTTAGATCTCAGAACAGTAACCGGTTAAGTATAACCCATTAAGCATTCTACATAGCATGCTGGAGCTTAGTTTAGAGTCCTTATCACCAGGGCTGTCCCGGATGAGAAAGGTGTGGACCAAGCAATGTCTTTGCACTGCCGTGCTCCACTCAACATGCCTTTTCCAGCACCAGTGTCCCTGGAGCTGCAGCCTTTATGGCAGTCTGAAGCCGAACACTAACCATAACCCTAAGCCTAAGCTAAATGGCACCTTGGAGATGAGTTGACAGTTCCAAGCACCATGGATGGTCCAGATGAAAAAACTGTTGAAAGATTAAGAGTGGTACATAGGAATGCTCCCCTTACATTGTTTTTAGCAGTCCCAGTATCCCTGGAGATGTAGGCGTTATAGATATCTGAACAGTGACCATTACCCTAATCTACATGGCATATGGGAGTTCAGTTTACAGTCCTTATCTCCAGGGCTGTCCCAGATGAGAAAGGTGTGGACCAAGCAATGTCTTTGCACTGCCGTGCTCCACTCCACATGCCTTTTTCAGCCCAAGTGTCCCTGGACCTGTAGCCCTTATGACAGTCTGAACCCGAACCCTAACCCTAACCCTAACCCTAACCCTAATTTAAATGGCACCTTGGAGCTGAGTTTCCAGTCCCAAGCACCGTGGATGGTCCACATGAAAAAGGTGTTGAAAGGCTAATGGCGATACACTGGAATGCTCTCCTTAGATTGTTTTTAGCAGTCCCAGGGTCCCTGCAGATGTAGGCATTTTAGATCACAGAACAGTAACCGGTTAAGTATAGCCCATTAAGCATTCTACATGGCATGCTGGAGCTTAGTTTAGAGTCCTTATCACCAGGGCTGTCCCGGATGAGAAAGGTGTGGACCAAGCAATGTCTTTGCACTGCCGTGCTCCACTCAACATGCCTTTTCCAGCACCAGTGTCCCTGGAGCTGCAGCAATTATGGCAGTCTGAACCCGAACACTAACCATAACCCTAACCCTAAGCTAAATGGCACCTTGGAGATGAGTTGACAGTTCCAAGCACCATGGATGGTCCAGATGAAAAAACGGTTGAAAGATTAAGAGTGGTACATAGGAATGCTCCCCTTACATTGTTTTTAGCAGTCCCAGTATCCCTGGAGATGTAGGCGTTATAGATATCTGAACAGTGACCATTACCCTAATCTACATGGCATATGGGAGTTCAGTTTACAGTCCTTATCTCCAGGGCTGTCCCAGATGAGAAAGGTGTGGACCAAGCAATGTCTTTGCACTGCCGTGCTCCACTCGACATGCCTTTTTCAGCCCAAGTGTCCCTGGACCTGTAGCCCTTATGACAGTCTGAACCCGAACCCTAACCCTAACCCTAACCCTAACCCTAATTTAAATGGCACCTTGGAGCTGAGTTTCCAGTCCCAAGCATCGTGGATGGTCCACATGAAAAAGGTGTTGAAAGGCTAATGGCGATACACTGGAATGCTCTCCTTAGATTGTTTTTAGCAGTCCCAGGGTCCCTGCAGATGTAGGCATTTTAGATCTCAGAACAGTAACCCGTTAAGTATAGCCCATTAAGCATTCTACATGGCATGCTGGAGCTTAGTTTAGAGTCCTTATCACCAGGGCTATCCCGGATGAGAAAGGTGTGGACCAAGCAATGTCTTTGCACTGCCGTGCTCCACTCAACATGCCTTTTCCAGCACCAGTGTCCCTGGAGCTGCAGCCTTTATGGCAGTCTGAACCCGAACACTAACCATAACCCTAAGCCTAAGCTAAATGGCACCTTGGAGATGAGTTGACAGTTCCAAGCACCATGGATGGTCCAGATGAAAAAACTGTTGAAAGATTAAGAGTGGTACATAGGAATGCTCCCCTTACATTGTTTTTAGCAGTCCCAGTATCCCTGGAGATGTAGGCGTTATAGATACCTGAACAGTGACCATTACCCTAATCTACATGGCATATGGGAGTTCAGTTTACAGTCCTTATCTCCAGGGCTGTCCCAGATGAGAAAGGTGTGGACCAAGCAATGTCTTTGCACTGCCGTGCTCCACTCCACATGCCTTTTTCAGCCCAAGTGTCCCTGGACCTGTAGCCCTTATGACAGTCTCAACCCGAACCCTAACCCTAACCCTAACCCTAACCCTAATTTAAATGGCACCTTGGAGCTGAGTTTCCAGTCCCAAGCACCGTGGATGGTCCACATGAAAAAGGTGTTGAAAGGCTAATGGCGATACACTGGAATGCTCTCCTTAGATTGTTTTTAGCAGTCCCAGGGTCCCTGCAGATGTAGGCATTTTAGATCTCAGAACAGTAACCGGTTAAGTATAGCCCATTAAGCATTCTACATGGCATGCTGGAGCTTAGTTTAGAGTCCTTATCACCAGGGCTGTCCCGGATGAGAAAGGTGTGGACCAAGCAATGTCTTTGCACTGCCGTGCTCCACTCAACATGCCTTTTCCAGCACCAGTGTCCCTGGAGCTGCAGCCTTTATGGCAGTCTGAACCCGAACACTAACCATAACCCTAACCCTAAGCTAAATGGCACCTTGGAGATGAGTAGACAGTTCCAAGCACCATGGATTGTCCAGATGAAAAAACGGTTGAAAGATTAAGAGTGGTACATAGGAATGCTCCCCTTACATTGGTTTTAGCAGTCCCAGTATCCCTGGAGATGTAGGCGTTATAGATATCTGAACAGTGACCATTACCCTAATCTACATGGCATATGGGAGTTCAGTTTACAGTCCTTATCTCCAGGGCTGTCCCAGATGAGAAAGGTGTGGACCAAGCAATGTCTTTGCACTGCCGTGCTCCACTCCACATGCCTTTTTCAGCCCAAGTGTCCCTGGACCTCTAGCCCTTATGACAGTCTGAACCCGAACCCTAACCCTAACCCTAACCCTAACCCTAATTTAAATGGCACCTTGGAGCTGAGTTTCCAGTCCCAAGCATCGTGGATGGTCCACATGAAAAAGGTGTTGAAAGGCTAATGGCGATACACTGGAATGCTCCCCTTACATTGTTTTTAGCAGTCCCAGTATCCCTGGAGATGTAGGCGTTATAGATATCTGAACAGTGACCATTACCCTAATCTACATGGCATATGGGAGTTCAGTTTACAGTCCTTATCTCCAGGGCTGTCCCAGATGAGAAAGGTGTGGACCAAGCAATGTCTTTGCACTGCCGTGCTCCACTCCACATGCCTTTTTCAGCCCAAGTGTCCCTGGACCTGTAGCCCTTATGAGAGTCTGAACCCGAACCCTAACCCTAACCCTAACCCTAACCCTAATTTAAATGGCACCTTGGAGCTGAGTTTCCAGTCCCAAGCACCGTGGATGGTCCACATGAAAAAGGTGTTGAAAGGCTAATGGCGATACACTGGAATGCTCTCCTTAGATTGTTTTTAGCAGTCCCAGAGTCCCTGCAGATGTAGGCATTTTAGATCTCAGAACAGTAACCGGTTAAGTATAGCCCATTAAGCATTCTACATGGCATGCTGGAGCTTAGTTTAGAGTCCTTATCACCAGGGCTGTCCCGGATGAGAAAGGTGTGGACCAAGCAATGTCTTTGCACTGCCGTGCTCCACTCAACATGCCTTTTCCAGCACCAGTGTCCCTGGAGCTGCAGCAATTATGGCAGTCTGAACCCGAACACTAACCATAACCCTAACCCTAAGCTAAATGGCACCTTGGAGATGAGTAGACAGTTCCAAGCACCATGGATGGTCCAGATGAAAAAACGGTTGAAAGATTAAGAGTGGTACATAGGAATGCTCCCCTTACATTGTTTTTAGCAGTCCCAGTATCCCTGGAGATGTAGGCGTTATAGATATCTGAACAGTGACCATTACCCTAATCTACATGGCATATGGGAGTTCAGTTTACAGTCCTTATCTCCAGGGCTGTCCCAGATGAGAAAGGTGTGGACCAAGCAATGTCTTTGCAGTGCCGTGCTCCACTCGACATGCCTTTTTCAGCCCAAGTGTCCCTGGACCTGTAGCCCTTATGACAGTCTGAACCCGAACCCTAACCCTAACCCTAACCCTAACCCTAATCTAAATGGCACCTTGGAGCTGAGTTTCCAGTCCCAAGCATCGTGGATGGTCCACATGAAAAAGGTGTTGAAAGGCTAATGGCGATACACTGGAATGCTCTCCTTAGATTGTTTTTAGCAGTCCCAGAGTCCCTGCAGATGTAGACATTTTAGATCTCAGAACAGTAACCGGTTAATTATAGCCCATTAAGCATTCTACATAGCATGCTGGAGCTTAGTTTAGAGTCCTTATCACCAGGGCTGTCCCGGATGAGAAAGGTGTGGACCAAGCAATGTCTTTGCACTGCCGTGCTCCACTCAACATGCCTTTTCCAGCACCAGTGTCCCTGGAGCTGCAGCAATTATGGCAGTCTGAACCCGAACACTAACCATAACCCTAACCCTAAGCTAAATGGCACCTTGGAGATGAGTTGACAGTTCCAAGCACCATGGATGGTCCAGATGAAAAAACGGTTGAAAGATTAAGAGTGGTACATAGGAATGCTCCCCTTACATTGTTTTTAGCAGTCCCAGTATCCCTGGAGATGTAGGCGTTATAGATATCTGAACAGTGACCATTACCCTAATCTACATGGCATATGGGAGTTCAGTTTACAGTCCTTATCTCCAGGGCTGTCCCAGATGAGAAAGGTGTGGACCAAGCAATGTCTTTGCAGTGCCGTGCTCCACTCGACATGCCTTTTTCAGCCCAAGTGTCCCTGGACCTGTAGCCCTTATGACAGTCTGAACCCGAACCCTAACCCTAACCCTAACCCTAACCCTAATCTAAATGGCACCTTGGAGCTGAGTTTCCAGTCCCAAGCACCGTGGATGGTCCACATGAAAAAGGTGTTGAAAGGCTAATGGCGATACACTGGAATGCTCTCCTTAGATTGTTTTTAGCAGTCCCAGAGTCCCTGCAGATGTAGACATTTTAGATCTCAGAACAGTAACCGGTTAATTATAGCCCATTAAGCATTCTACATAGCATGCTGGAGCTTAGTTTAGAGTCCTTATCACCAGGGCTGTCCCGGATGAGAAAGGTGTGGACCAAGCAATGTCTTTGCACTGCCGTGCTCCACTCAACATGCCTTTTCCAGCACCAGTGTCCCTGGAGCTGCAGCAATTATGGCAGTCTGAACCCGAACACTAACCATAACCCTAACCCTAAGCTAAATGGCACCTTGGAGATGAGTAGACAGTTCCAAGCACCATGGATGGTCCAGATGAAAAAACGGTTGAAAGATTAAGAGTGGTACATAGGAATGCTCCCCTTACATTGTTTTTAGCAGTCCCAGTATCCCTGGAGATGTAGGCGTTATAGATATCTGAACAGTGACCATTACCCTAATCTACATGGCATATGGGAGTTCAGTTTACAGTCCTTATCTCCAGGGCTGTCCCAGATGAGAAAGGTGTGGACCAAGCAATGTCTTTGCACTGCCGTGCTCCACTCGACATGCCTTTTTCAGCCCAAGTGTCCCTGGACCTGTAGCCCTTATGACAGTCTGAACCCGAACCCTAGCCCTAACCCTAACCCTAATTTAAATGGCAACTTGGAGCTGAGTTTCCAGTCCCAAGCACCATGGATGGTCCAGATGAAAAAACTGTTGAAAGATTAAGAGTGGTACATAGGAATGCTCCCCTTACATTGTTTTTAGCAGTCCCAGTATCCCTGGAGATGTAGGCGTTATAGATATCTGAACAGTGACCATTACCCTAATCTACATGGCATATGGGAGTTCAGTTTACAGTCCTTATCTCCAGGGCTGTCCCAGATGAGAAAGGTGTGGACCAAGCAATGTCTTTGCACTGCCGTGCTCCACTCCACATGCCTTTTTCAGCCCAAGTGTCCCTGGACCTCTAGCCCTTATGACAGTCTGAACCCGAACCCTAACCCTAACCCTAACCCTAACCCTAATTTAAATGGCACCTTGGAGCTGAGTTTCCAGTCCCAAGCATCGTGGATGGTCCACATGAAAAAGGTGTTGAAAGGCTAATGGCGATACACTGGAATGCTCTCCTTAGATTGTTTTTAGCAGTCCCAGGGTCCCTGCAGATGTAGGCATTTTAGATCTCAGAACAGTAACTGGTTAAGTATAGCCCATTAAGCATTCTACATGGCATGCTGGAGCTTAGTTTAGAGTCCTTATCACCAGGGCTATCCCGGATGAGAAAGGTGTGGACCAAGCAATGTCTTTGCACTGCCCTGCTCCACTCAACATGCCTTTTCCAGCACCAGTGTCCCTGGAGCTGCAGCCTTTATGGCAGTCTGAACCCGAACACTAACCATAACCCTAAGCCTAAGCTAAATGGCACCTTGGAGATGAGTTGACAGTTCCAAGCACCATGGATGGTCCAGATGAAAAAACTGTTGAAAGATTAAGAGTGGTACATAGGAATGCTCCCCTTACATTGTTTTTAGCAGTCCCAGTATCCCTGGAGATGTAGGCGTTATAGATATCTGAAGAGTGACCGTTACCCTAATCTACATGGCATATGGGAGTTCAGTTTACAGTCCTTATCTCCAGGGCTGTCCCAGATGAGAAAGGTGTGGACCAAGCAATGTCTTTGCACTGCCGTGCTCCACTCCACATGCCTTTTTCAGCCCAAGTGTCCCTGGACCTGTAGCCCTTATGACAGTCTGAACCCGAACCCTAACCCTAACCCTAACCCTAACCCTAATTTAAATGGCACCTTGGAGCTGAGTTTCCAGTCCCAAGCACCGTGGATGGTCCACATGAAAAAGGTGTTGAAAGGCTAATGGCGATACACTGGAATGCTCTCCTTAGATTGTTTTTAGCAGTCCCAGAGTCCCTGCAGATGTAGACATTTTAGATCTCAGAACAGTAACCGGTTAATTATAGCCCATTAAGCATTCTACATAGCATGCTGGAGCTTAGTTTAGAGTCCTTATCACCAGGGCTGTCCCGGATGAGAAAGGTGTGGACCAAGCAATGTCTTTGCACTGCCGTGCTCCACTCAACATGCCTTTTCCAGCACCAGTGTCCCTGGAGCTGCAGCAATTATGGCAGTCTGAACCCGAACACTAACCATAACCCTAACCCTAAGCTAAATGGCACCTTGGAGATGAGTTGACAGTTCCAAGCACCATGGATGGTCCAGATGAAAAAACGGTTGAAAGATTAAGAGTGGTACATAGGAATGCTCCCCTTACATTGTTTTTAGCAGTCCCAGTATCCCTGGAGATGTAGGCGTTATAGATATCTGAACAGTGACCATTACCCTAATCTACATGGCATATGGGAGTTCAGTTTACAGTCCTTATCTCCAGGGCTGTCCCAGATGAGAAAGGTGTGGACCAAGCAATGTCTTTGCACTGCCGTGCTCCACTCGACATGCCTTTTTCAGCCCAAGTGTCCCTGGACCTGTAGCCCTTATGACAGTCTGAACCCGAACCCTAGCCCTAACCCTAACCCTAATTTAAATGGCAACTTGGAGCTGAGTTTCCAGTCCCAAGCACCATGGATGGTCCAGATGAAAAAACTGTTGAAAGATTAAGAGTGGTACATAGGAATGCTCCCCTTACATTGTTTTTAGCAGTCCCAGTATCCCTGGAGATGTAGGCGTTATAGATATCTGAACAGTGACCATTACCCTAATCTACATGGCATATGGGAGTTCAGTTTACAGTCCTTATCTCCAGGGCTGTCCCAGATGAGAAAGGTGTGGACCAAGCAATGTCTTTGCACTGCCGTGCTCCACTCCACATGCCTTTTTCAGCCCAAGTGTCCCTGGACCTCTAGCCCTTATGACAGTCTGAACCCGAACCCTAACCCTAACCCTAACCCTAACCCTAATTTAAATGGCACCTTGGAGCTGAGTTTCCAGTCCCAAGCATCGTGGATGGTCCACATGAAAAAGGTGTTGAAAGGCTAATGGCGATACACTGGAATGCTCTCCTTAGATTGTTTTTAGCAGTCCCAGGGTCCCTGCAGATGTAGGCATTTTAGATCTCAGAACAGTAACTGGTTAAGTATAGCCCATTAAGCATTCTACATGGCATGCTGGAGCTTAGTTTAGAGTCCTTATCACCAGGGCTATCCCGGATGAGAAAGGTGTGGACCAAGCAATGTCTTTGCACTGCCCTGCTCCACTCAACATGCCTTTTCCAGCACCAGTGTCCCTGGAGCTGCAGCCTTTATGGCAGTCTGAACCCGAACACTAACCATAACCCTAAGCCTAAGCTAAATGGCACCTTGGAGATGAGTTGACAGTTCCAAGCACCATGGATGGTCCAGATGAAAAAACTGTTGAAAGATTAAGAGTGGTACATAGGAATGCTCCCCTTACATTGTTTTTAGCAGTCCCAGTATCCCTGGAGATGTAGGCGTTATAGATATCTGAAGAGTGACCGTTACCCTAATCTACATGGCATATGGGAGTTCAGTTTACAGTCCTTATCTCCAGGGCTGTCCCAGATGAGAAAGGTGTGGACCAAGCAATGTCTTTGCACTGCCGTGCTCCACTCCACATGCCTTTTTCAGCCCAAGTGTCCCTGGACCTGTAGCCCTTATGACAGTCTGAACCCGAACCCTAACCCTAACCCTAACCCTAACCCTAATTTAAATGGCACCTTGGAGCTGAGTTTCCAGTCCCAAGCACCGTGGATGGTCCAGATGAAAAAGGTGTTGAAAGGCTAATGGCGATACACTGGAATGCTCTCCTTAGATTGTTTTTAGCAGTCCCAGAGTCCCTGCAGATGTAGGCATTTTAGATCTCAGAACAGTAACCGGTTAAGTATAGCCCATTAAGCATTCTACATAGCATGCTGGAGCTTAGTTTAGAGTCCTTATCACCAGGGCTGTCCCGGATGAGAAAGGTGTGGACCAAGCAATGTCTTTGCACTGCCGTGCTCCACTCGACATGCCTTTTCCAGCACCAGTGTCCCTGGAGCTGCAGCAATTATGGCAGTCTGAACCCGAACACTAACCATAATCCTAACCCTAAGCTAAATGGCACCTTGGAGATGAGTTGACAGTTCCAAGCACCATGGATGGTCCAGATGAAAAAACGGTTGAAAGATTAAGAGTGGTACATAGGAATGCTCCCCTTACATTGTTTTTAGCAGTCCCAGTATCCCTGGAGATGTAGGCGTTATAGATATCTGAACAGTGACCATTACCCTAATCTACATGGCATATGGGAGTTCAGTTTACAGTCCTTATCTCCAGGGCTGTCCCAGATGAGAAAGGTGTGGACCAAGCAATGTCTTTGCACTGCCGTGCTCCACTCCACATGCCTTTTTCAGCCCAAGTGTCCCTGGACCTGTAGCCCTTATGACAGTCTGAACCCGAACCCTAACCCTAACCCTAACCCTAACCCTAATTTAAATGGCACCTTGGAGCTGAGTTTCCAGTCCCAAGCACCGTGGATGGTCCACATGAAAAAGGTGTTGAAAGGCTAATGGCGATACACTGGAATGCTCTCCTTAGATTGTTTTTAGCAGTCCCAGGGTCCCTGCAGATGTAGGCATTTTAGATCTCAGAACAGTAACCGGTTAAGTATAGCCCATTAAGCATTCTACATGGCATGCTGGAGCTTAGTTTAGAGTCCTTATCACCAGGGCTGTCCCGGATGAGAAAGGTGTGGACCAAGCAATGTCTTTGCACTGCCGTGCTCCACTCAACATGCCTTTTCCAGCACCAGTGTCCCTGGAGCTGCAGCAATTATGGCAGTCTGAACCCGAACACTAACCATAACCCTAACCCTAAGCTAAATGGCACCTTGGAGATGAGTAGACAGTTCCAAGCACCATGGATGGTCCAGATGAAAAAACGGTTGAAAGATTAAGAGTGGTACATAGGAATGCTCCCCTTACATTGTTTTTAGCAGTCCCAGTATCCCTGGAGATGTAGGCGTTATAGATATCTGAACAGTGACCATTACCCTAATCTACATGGCATATGGGAGTTCAGTTTACAGTCCTTATCTCCAGGGCTGTCCCAGATGAGAAAGGTGTGGACCAAGCAATGTCTTTGCACTGCCGTGCTCCACTCCACATGCCTTTTTCAGCCCAAGTGTCCCTGGACCTCTAGCCCTTATGACAGTCTGAACCCGAACCCTAACCCTAACCCTAACCCTAACCCTAATTTAAATGGCACCTTGGAGCTGAGTTTCCAGTCCCAAGCATCGTGGATGGTCCACATGAAAAAGGTGTTGAAAGGCTAATGGCGATACACTGGAATGCTCTCCTTAGATTGTTTTTAGCAGTCCCAGAGTCCCTGCAGATGTAGGCATTTTAGATCTCAGAACAGTAACTGGTTAAGTATAACCCATTAAGCATTCTACATGGCATGCTGGCGCTTAGTTTAGAGTCCTTATCACCAGGGCTGTCCCGGATGAGAAAGTTGTGGACCAAGCAATGTCTTTGCACTGCTGTGCTCCACTCAACATGCCTTTTCCAGCACCAGTGTCCCTGGAGCTGCAGCCTTTATGGCAGTCTGAAGCCGAACACTAACCATAACCTTAAGCCTAAGCTAAATGGCACCTTGGAGATGAGTTGACAGTTCCAAGCACCATGGATGGTCCAGATGAAAAAACTGTTGAAAGATTAAGAGTGGTACATAGGAATGCTCCCCTTACATTGTTTTTAGCAGTCCCAGTATCCCTGGAGATGTAGGCCTTATAGATATCTGAACAGTGACCATTACCCTAATCTACATGGCATATGGGAGTTCAGTTTACAGTCCTTATCTCCAGGGCTGTCCCAGATGAGAAAGGTGTGGACCAAGCAATGTCTTTGCACTGTCGTGCTCCACTCGACATGCCTTTTTCAGCCCAAGTGTCCCTGGACCTGTAGCCCTTATGACAGTCTGAACCCGAACCCTAACCCTAACCCTAACCCTAACCCTAACCCTAATTTAAATGGCACCTTGGAGCTGAGTTTCCAGTCCCAAGCACCGTGGATGGTCCACATGAAAAAGGTGTTGAAAGGCTAATGGCGATACACTGGAATGCTCTCCTTAGATTGTTTTTAGCAGTCCCAGAGTCCCTGCAGATGTAGACATTTTAGATCTCAGAACAGTAACCGGTTAAGTATAACCCATTAAGCATTCTACATGGCATGCTGGAGCTTAGTTTAGAGTCCTTATCACCAGGGCTGTCCCGGATGAGAAAGGTGTGGACCAAGCAATGTCTTTGCACTGCCGTGCTCCACTCAACATGCCTTTTCCAGCACCAGTGTCCCTGGAGCTGCAGCCTTTATGGCAGTCTGAAGCCGAACACTAACCATAACCCTAAGCCTAAGCTAAATGGCACCTTGGAGATGAGTTGACAGTTCCAAGCACCATGGATGGTCCAGATGAAAAAACTGTTGAAAGATTAAGAGTGGTACATAGGAATGCTCCCCTTACATTGTTTTTAGCAGTCCCAGTATCCCTGGAGATGTAGGCGTTATAGATATCTGAACAGTGACCATTACCCTAATCTACATGGCATATGGGAGTTCAGTTTACAGTCCTTATCTCCAGGGCTGTCCCAGATGAGAAAGGTGTGGACCAAGCAATGTCTTTGCATTGCCGTGCTCCACTCAACATGCCTTTTTCAGCCCAAGTGTCCCTGGACCTCTAGCCCTTATGACAGTCTGAACCCGAACCCTAACCCTAACCCTAACCCTAATTTAAATGGCACCTTGGAGCTGAGTTTCCAGTCCCAAGCACCGTGGATGGTCCACATGAAAAAGGTGTTGAAAGATTAAGAGTGGTACATAGGAATGCTCCCCTTACATTGTTTTTAGCAGTCCCAGTATCCCTGGAGATGTAGGCGTTATAGATATCTGAACAGTGACCATTACCCTAATCTACATGGCATATGGGAGTTCAGTTTACAGTCCTTATCTCCAGGGCTGTCCCAGATGAGAAAGGTGTGGACCAAGCAATGTCTTTGCAGTGCCGTGCTCCACTCGACATGCCTTTTTCAGCCCAAGTGTCCCTGGACCTGTAGCCCTTATGACAGTCTGAACCCGAACCCTAACCCTAACCCTAACCCTAACCCTAATCTAAATGGCACCTTGGAGCTGAGTTTCCAGTCCCAAGCACCGTGGATGGTCCACATGAAAAAGGTGTTGAAAGGCTAATGGCGATACACTGGAATGCTCTCCTTAGATTGTTTTTAGCAATCCCAGAGTCCCTGCAGATGTAGACATTTTAGATCTCAGAACAGTAACCGGTTAATTATAGCCCATTAAGCATTCTACATAGCATGCTGGAGCTTAGTTTAGAGTCCTTATCACCAGGGCTGTCCTGGATGAGAAAGGTGTGGACCAAGCAATGTCTTTGCACTGCCGTGCTCCACTCAACATGCCTTTTCCAGCACCAGTGTCCCTGGAGCTGCAGCAATTATGGCAGTCTGAACCCGAACACTAACCATAACCCTAACCCTAAGCTAAATGGCACCTTGGAGATGAGTAGACAGTTCCAAGCACCATGGATGGTCCAGATGAAAAAACGGTTGAAAGATTAAGAGTGGTACATAGGAATGCTCCCCTTACATTGTTTTTAGCAGTCCCAGTATCCCTGGAGATGTAGGCGTTATAGATATCTGAACAGTGACCATTACCCTAATCTACATGGCATATGGGAGTTCAGTTTACAGTCCTTATCTCCAGGGCTGTCCCAGATGAGAAAGGTGTGGACCAAGCAATGTCTTTGCACTGCCGTGCTCCACTCCACATGCCTTTTTCAGCCCAAGTGTCCCTGGACCTGTAGCCCTTATGACAGTCTGAACCCGAACCCTAACCCTAACCCTAACCGTAACCCTAACCCTAATTTAAATGGCACTTTGGAGCTGAGTTTCCAGTCCCAAGCACCGTGGATGGTCCAGATGAAAAAGGTGTTGAAAGGCTAATGGCGATACACTGGAATGCTCTCCTTAGATTGTTTTTAGCAGTCCCAGGGTCCCTGCAGATGTAGGCATTTTAGATCTCAGAACAGTAACCGGTTAAGTATAGCCCATTAAGCATTCTACATGGCATGCTGGAGCTTAGTTTAGAGTCCTTATCACCAGGGCTGTCCCGGATGAGAAAGGTGTGGACCAAGCAATGTCTTTGCACTGCCGTGCTCCACTCAACATGCCTTTTCCAGCACCAGTGTCCCTGGAGCTGCAGCAATTATGGCAGTCTGAACCCAAACACTAACCATAACCCTAACCCTAAGCTAAATGGCACCTTGGAGATGAGTAGACAGTTCCAAGCACCATGGATGGTCCAGATGAAAAAACTGTTGAAAGATTAAGAGTGGTACATAGGAATGCTCCCCTTACATTGTTTTTAGCAGTCCCAGTATCCCTGGAGATGTAGGCGTTATAGATATCTGAACAGTGACCATTACCCTAATCTACATGGCATATGGGAGTTCAGTTTACAGTCCTTATCTCCAGGGCTGTCCCAGATGAGAAAGGTGTGGACCAAGCAATGTCTTTGCAGTGCCGTGCTCCACTCGACATGCCTTTTTCAGCCCAAGTGTCCCTGGACCTGTAGCCCTTATGACAGTCTGAACCCGAACCCTAACCCTAACCCTAACCCTAACCCTAATCTAAATGGCACCTTGGAGCTGAGTTTCCAGTCCCAAGCACCGTGGATGGTCCACATGAAAAAGGTGTTGAAAGGCTAATGGCGATACACTGGAATGCTCTCCTTAGATTGTTTTTAGCAGTCCCAGAGTCCCTGCAGATGTAGGCATTTTAGATCTCAGAACAGTAACCCGTTAAGTATAACCCATTAAGCAATATACATGGCATGCTGGCGCTTAGTTTAGAGTCCTTATCACCAGGGCTGTCCCGGATGAGAAAGGTGTGGACCAAGCAATGTCTTTGCACTGCCGTGCTCCACTCAACATGCCTTTTCCAGCACCAGTGTCCCTGGAGCTGCAGCCTTTATGGCAGTCTGAACCCGAACACTAACCATAACCCTAACCCTAACCCTAATCTAAATGGCACCTTGGAGCTGAGTTTCCAGTCCCAAGCACCGTGGATGGTTTACATGAAAAAGGTGTTGAAAGGCTAATGGCGATACACTGGAATGCTCTCCTTAGATTGTTTTTAGCAGTCCCAGAGTCCCTGCAGATGTAGACATTTTAGATCTCAGAACAGTAACCGGTTAATTATAGCCCATTAAGCATTCTACATAGCATGCTGGAGCTTAGTTTAGAGTCCTTATCACCAGGGCTGTCCCGGATGAGAAAGGTGTGGACCAAGCAATGTCTTTGCAGTGCCGTGCTCCACTCAACATGCCTTTTCCAGCACCAGTGTCCCTGGAGCTGCAGCAATTATGGCAGTCTGAACCCGAACACTAACCATAACCCTAACCCTAATCTAAATGGCACCTTGGAGCTGAGTTGACAGTTCCAAGCACCATGGATGGTCCAGATGAAAAAACGGTTGAAAGATTAAGAGTGGTACATAGGAATGCTCCCCTTACATTGTTTTTAGCAGTCCCAGTATCCCTGGAGATGTAGGCGTTATAGATATCTGAACAGTGACCATTACCCTAATCTACATGGCATATGGGAGTTCAGTTTACAGTCCTTATCTCCAGGGCTGTCCCAGATGAGAAAGGTGTGGACCAAGCAATGTCTTTGCACTGCCGTGCTCCACTCGACATGCCTTTTTCAGCCCAAGTGTCCCTGGACCTGTAGCCCTTATGACAGTCTGAACCCGAACCCTAGCCCTAACCCTAACCCTAATTTAAATGGCACCTTGGAGCTGAGTTTCCAGTCCCAAGCACCGTGGATGGTCCAGATGAAAAAGGTGTTGAAAGATTAAGAGTGGTACATAGGAATGCTCCCCTTACATTGTTTTTAGCAGTCCCAGTATCCCTGGAGATGTAGGCGTTATAGATATCTGAACAGTGACCATTACCCTAATCTACATGGCATATGGGAGTTCAGTTTACAGTCCTTATCTCCAGGGCTGTCCCAGATGAGAAAGGTGTGGACCAAGCAATGTCTTTGCACTGCCGTGTTCCACTCGACATGCCTTTTTCAGCCCAAGTGTCCCTGGACCTGTAGCCCTTATGACAGTCTGAACCCGTACCCTAACCCTAACCCTAACCCTAACCCTAATCTAAATGGCACCTTGGAGATGAGTTGACAGTTCCAAGCACCGTGGATGGTCCACATGAAAAAGGTGTTGAAAGGCTAATGGCGATACACTGGAATGCTCTCCTTAGATTGTTTTTAGCAGTCCCAGGGTCCCTGCAGATGTAGACATTTTAGATCTCAGAACAGTAACCGGTTAATTATAGCCCATTAAGCATTCTACATAGCATGCTGGAGCTTAGTTTAGAGTCCTTATCACCAGGGCTGTCCTGGATGAGAAAGGTGTGGACCAAGCAATGTCTTTGCACTGCCGTGCTCCACTCAACATGCCTTTTCCAGCACCAGTGTCCCTGGAGCTGCAGCAATTATGGCAGTCTGAACCCGAACACTAACCATAACCCTAACCCTACGCTAAATGGCACCTTGGAGATGAGTAGACAGTTCCAAGCACCATGGATGGTCCAGATGAAAAAACGGTTGAAAGATTAAGAGTGGTACATAGGAATGCTCCCCTTACATTGTTTTTAGCAGTCCCAGTATCCCTGGAGATGTAGGCGTTATAGATATCTGAACAGTGACCATTACCCTAATCTACATGGCATATGGCAGTTCAGTTTACAGTCCTTATCTCCAGGGCTGTCCCAGATGAGAAAGGTGTGGACCAAGCAATGTCTTTGCACTGCCGTGCTCCACTCCACATGCCTTTTTCAGCCCAAGTGTCCCTGGACCTGTAGCCCTTATGACAGTCTGAACCCGAACCCTAACCCTAACCCTAACCCTAACCCTAATCTAAATGGCACCTTGGAGCTGAGTTTCCAGTCCCAAGCACCGTGGATGGTCCACATGAAAAAGGTGTTGAAAGGCTAATGGCGATACACTGGAATGCTCTCCTTAGATTGTTTTTAGCAGTCCCAGGGTCCCTGCAGATGTAGGCATTTTAGATCTCAGAACAGTAACCGGTTAAGTATAGCCCATTAAGCATTCTACATAGCATGCTGGAGCTTAGTTTAGAGTCCTTATCACCAGGGCTGTCCCGGATGAGAAAGGTGTGGACCAAGCAATGTCTTTGCACTGCCGTGCTCCACTCAACATGCCTTTTCCAGCACCAGTGTCCCTGGAGCTGCAGCAATTATGGCAGTCTGAACCCAAACACTAACCATAACCCTAACCCTAAACTAAATGGCACCTTGGAGATGAGTAGACAGTTCCAAGCACCATGGATGGTCCAGATGAAAAAACGGTTGAAAGATTAAGAGTGGTACATAGGAATGCTCCCCTTACATTGTTTTTAGCAGTCCCAGTATCCCTGGAGATGTAGGCGTTATAGATATCTGAACAGTGACCATTACCCTAATCTACATGGCATATGGGAGTTCAGTTTACAGTCCTTATCTCCAGGGCTGTCCCAGATGAGAAAGGTGTGGACCAAGCAATGTCTTTGCAGTGCCGTGCTCCACTCGACATGCCTTTTTCAGCCCAAGTGTCCCTGGACCTGTAGCCCTTATGACAGTCTGAACCCGAACCCTAACCCTAACCCTAACCCTAACCCTAATCTAAATGGCACCTTGGAGCTGAGTTTCCAGTCCCAAGCACCGTGGATGGTCCACATGAAAAAGGTGTTGAAAGGCTAATGGCGATACACTGGAATGCTCTCCTTAGATTGTTTTTAGCAGTCCCAGAGTCCCTGCAGATGTAGGCATTTTAGATCTCAGAACAGTAACCCGTTAAGTATAACCCATTAAGCAATATACATGGCATGCTGGCGCTTAGTTTAGAGTCCTTATCACCAGGGCTGTCCCGGATGAGAAAGGTGTGGACCAAGCAATGTCTTTGCACTGCCGTGCTCCACTCAACATGCCTTTTCCAGCACCAGTGTCCCTGGAGCTGCAGCCTTTATGGCAGTCTGAACCCGAACACTAACCATAACCCTAACCCTAACCCTAATCTAAATGGCACCTTGGAGCTGAGTTTCCAGTCCCAAGCACCGTGGATGGTTTACATGAAAAAGGTGTTGAAAGGCTAATGGCGATACACTGGAATGCTCTCCTTAGATTGTTTTTAGCAGTCCCAGAGTCCCTGCAGATGTAGACATTTTAGATCTCAGAACAGTAACCGGTTAATTATAGCCCATTAAGCATTCTACATAGCATGCTGGAGCTTAGTTTAGAGTCCTTATCACCAGGGCTGTCCCGGATGAGAAAGGTGTGGACCAAGCAATGTCTTTGCAGTGCCGTGCTCCACTCAACATGCCTTTTCCAGCACCAGTGTCCCTGGAGCTGCAGCAATTATGGCAGTCTGAACCCGAACACTAACCGTAACCCTAACCCTAAGCTAAATGGCACCTTGGAGCTGAGTTGACAGTTCCAAGCACCATGGATGGTCCAGATGAAAAAACGGTTGAAAGATTAAGAGTGGTACATAGGAATGCTCCCCTTACATTGTTTTTAGCAGTCCCAGTATCCCTGGAGATGTAGGCGTTATAGATATCTGAACAGTGACCATTACCCTAATCTACATGGCATATGGGAGTTCAGTTTACAGTCCTTATCTCCAGGGCTGTCCCAGATGAGAAAGGTGTGGACCAAGCAATGTCTTTGCACTGCCGTGCTCCACTCGACATGCCTTTTTCAGCCCAAGTGTCCCTGGACCTGTAGCCCTTATGACAGTCTGAACCCGAACCCTAGCCCTAACCCTAACCCTAATTTAAATGGCACCTTGGAGCTGAGTTTCCAGTCCCAAGCACCGTGGATGGTCCAGATGAAAAAGGTGTTGAAAGATTAAGAGTGGTACATAGGAATGCTCCCCTTACATTGTTTTTAGCAGTCCCAGTATCCCTGGAGATGTAGGCGTTATAGATATCTGAACAGTGACCATTACCCTAATCTACATGGCATATGGGAGTTCAGTTTACAGTCCTTATCTCCAGGGCTGTCCCAGATGAGAAAGGTGTGGACCAAGCAATGTCTTTGCACTGCCGTGCTCCACTCGACATGCCTTTTTCAGCCCAAGTGTCCCTGGACCTGTAGCCCTTATGACAGTCTGAACCCGAACCCTAACCCTAACCCTAACCCTAACCCTAATCTAAATGGCACCTTGGAGCTGAGTTTCCAGTCCCAAGCACCGTGGATGGTCCACATGAAAAAGGTGTTGAAAGGCTAATGGCGATACACTGGAATGCTCTCCTTAGATTGTTTTTAGCAGTCCCAGGGTCCCTGCAGATGTAGACATTTTAGATCTCAGAACAGTAACCGGTTAATTATAGCCCATTAAGCATTCTACATAGCATGCTGGAGCTTAGTTTAGAGTCCTTATCACCAGGGCTGTCCTGGATGAGAAAGGTGTGGACCAAGCAATGTCTTTGCACTGCCGTGCTCCACTCAACATGCCTTTTCCAGCACCAGTGTCCCTGGAGCTGCAGCAATTATGGCAGTCTGAACCCGAACACTAACCATAACCCTAACCCTAAGCTAAATGGCACCTTGGAGATGTGTAGACAGTTCCAAGCACCATGGATGGTCCAGATGAAAAAACGGTTGAAAGATTAAGAGTGGTACATAGGAATGCTCCCCTTACATTGTTTTTAGCAGTCCCAGTATCCCTGGAGATGTAGGCGTTATAGATATCTGAACAGTGACCATTACCCTAATCTACATGGCATATGGCAGTTCAGTTTACAGTCCTTATCTCCAGGGCTGTCCCAGATGAGAAAGGTGTGGACCAAGCAATGTCTTTGCAGTGCCGTGCTCCACTCGACATGCCTTTTTCAGCCCAAGTGTCCCTGGACCTGTAGCCCTTATGACAGTCTGAACCCGAACCCTAACCCTAACCCTAACCCTAACCCTAATCTAAATGGCACCTTGGAGCTGAGTTTCCAGTCCCAAGCACCGTGGATGGTCCACATGAAAAAGGTGTTGAAAGGCTAATGGCGATACACTGGAATGCTCTCCTTAGATTGTTTTTAGCAGTCCCAGAGTCCCTGCAGATGTAGGCATTTTAGATCTCAGAACAGTAACCCGTTAAGTATAACCCATTAAGCAATATACATGGCATGCTGGCGCTTAGTTTAGAGTCCTTATCACCAGGGCTGTCCCGGATGAGAAAGGTGTGGACCAAGCAATGTCTTTGCACTGCCGTGCTCCACTCAACATGCCTTTTCCAGCACCAGTGTCCCTGGAGCTGCAGCAATTATGGCAGTCTGAACCCGAACACTAACCATAACCCTAACCCTACGCTAAATGGCACCTTGGAGATGAGTAGACAGTTCCAAGCACCATGGATGGTCCAGATGAAAAAACGGTTGAAAGATTAAGAGTGGTACATAGGAATGCTCCCCTTACATTGTTTTTAGCAGTCCCAGTATCCCTGGAGATGTAGGCGTTATAGATATCTGAACAGTGACCATTACCCTAATCTACATGGCATATGGGAGTTCAGTTTACAGTCCTTATCTCCAGGGCTGTCCCAGATGAGAAAGGTGTGGACCAAGCAATGTCTTTGCAGTGCCGTGCTCCACTCGACATGCCTTTTTCAGCCCAAGTGTCCCTGGACCTGTAGCCCTTATGACAGTCTGAACCCGAACCCTAACCCTAACCCTAACCCTAACCCTAATCTAAATGGCACCTTGGAGCTGAGTTTCCAGTCCCAAGCATCGTGGATGGTCCACATGAAAAAGGTGTTGAAAGGCTAATGGCGATACACTGGAATGCTCTCCTTAGATTGTTTTTAGCAGTCCCAGAGTCCCTGCAGATGTAGGCATTTTAGATCTCAGAACAGTAACCCGTTAAGTATAACCCATTAAGCAATATACATGGCATGCTGGCGCTTAGTTTAGAGTCCTTATCACCAGGGCTGTCCCGGATGAGAAAGGTGTGGACCAAGCAATGTCTTTGCACTGCCGTGCTCCACTCAACATGCCTTTTCCAGCACCAGTGTCCCTGGAGCTGCAGCAATTATGGCAGTCTGAACCCGAACACTAACCATAACCCTAACCCTACGCTAAATGGCACCTTGGAGATGAGTAGACAGTTCCAAGCACCATGGATGGTCCAGATGAAAAAACGGTTGAAAGATTAAGAGTGGTACATAGGAATGCTCCCCTTACATTGTTTTTAGCAGTCCCAGTATCCCTGGAGATGTAGGCGTTATAGATATCTGAACAGTGACCATTACCCTAATCTACATGGCATATGGCAGTTCAGTTTACAGTCCTTATCTCCAGGGCTGTCCCAGATGAGAAAGGTGTGGACCAAGCAATGTCTTTGCACTGCCGTGCTCCACTCCACATGCCTTTTTCAGCCCAAGTGTCCCTGGACCTGTAGCCCTTATGACAGTCTGAACCCGAACCCTAACCCTAACCCTAACCCTAACCCTAACCCTAATTTAAATGGCACCTTGGAGCTGAGTTTCCAGTCCCAAGCACCGTGGATGGTCCACATGAAAAAGGTGTTGAAAGGCTAATGGCGATACACTGGAATGCTCTCCTTAGATTGTTTTTAGCAGTCCCAGGGTCCCTGCAGATGTAGGCATTTTAGATCTCAGAACAGTAACCGGTTAAGTATAGCCCATTAAGCATTCTACATGGCATGCTGGAGCTTAGTTTAGAGTCCTTATCACCAGGGCTGTACCGGATGAGAAAGGTGTGGACCAAGCAATGTCTTTGCACTGCCGTGCTCCACTCAACATGCCTTTTCCAGCACCAGTGTCCCTGGAGCTGCAGCCTTTATGGCAGTCTGAACCCGAACACTAACCATAACCCTAACCCTAAGCTAAATGGCACCTTGGAGATGAGTAGACAGTTCCAAGCACCATGGATTGTCCAGATGAAAAAACGGTTGAAAGATTAAGAGTGGTACATAGGAATGCTCCCCTTACATTGTTTTTAGCAGTCCCAGTATCCCTGGAGATGTAGGCGTTATAGATATCTGAACAGTGACCATTACCCTAATCTACATGGCATATGGGAGTTCAGTTTACAGTCCTTATCTCCAGGGCTGTCCCAGATGAGAAAGGTGTGGACCAAGCAATGTCTTTGCACTGCCGTGCTCCACTCAACATGCCTTTTCCAGCACCAGTGTCCCTGGAGCTGCAGCCTTTATGGCAGTCTGAACCCGAACACTAACCATAACCCTAACCCTAACCCTAATCTAAATGGCACCTTGGAGCTGAGTTTCCAGTCCCAAGCACCGTGGATGGTCCACATGAAAAAGGTGTTGAAAGGCTAATGGCGATACACTGGAATGCTCTCCTTAGATTGTTTTTAGCAGTCCCAGAGTCCCTGCAGATGTAGGCATTTTAGATCTCAGAACAGTAACCCGTTAAGTATAACCCATTAAGCATTCTACATGGCATGCTGGAGCTTAGTTTAGAGTCCTTATCACCAGGGCTGTCCCGGATGAGAAAGGTGTGGACCAAGCAATGTCTTTGCACTGCCGTGCTCCACTCAACATGCCTTTTCCAGCACCAGTGTCCCTGGAGCTGCAGCCTTTATGGCAGTCTGAAGCCGAACACTAACCTTAACCCTAACCCTAAGCTAAATGGCACCTTGGAGATGAGTTGACAGTTCCAAGCACCATGGATGGTCCAGATGAAAAAACTGTTGAAAGATTAAGAGTGGTACATAGGAATGCTCCCCTTACATTGTTTTTAGCAGTCCCAGTATCCCTGGAGATGTAGGCGTTATAGATATCTGAACAGTGACCATTACCCTAATCTACATGGCATATGGGAGTTCAGTTTACAGTCCTTATCTCCAGGGCTGTCCCAGATGAGAAAGGTGCGGACCCAGCAATGTCTTTGCACTGCCGTGCTCCACTCAACATGCCTTTTCCAGCACCAGTGTCCCTGCAGCTCTAGCCTATATGACAGTCTCAACCCGAACCCTAACCCTAACCCTAATCTAAATGGCACCTTCGAGCTGAGATTACTGTCCCAGGTGCCATGGCTGGTTCAGGTGAAAAAAGTGTTGAAAGATTAAGAGTGGTACACGGGAATGCTCTTCTTATAAAGTTTTTAGCAGTCCCAGTGTCCCCGGAAATGTAGGCATTACAGATCTACGAACAGTAACCCTCACCCTAGTCTAAATGTCATTTGGCTGCTTAGTTTAGAGTCCTAATCAGCATGGCTGTCCCAGATGAGAAAGGTGTGGACCAAGCAATGTCTTTGCAGTGCCGTGCTCCACTCGACATGCCTTTTTCAGCCCAAGTGTCCCTGGACCTGTAGCCCTTATGACAGTCTGAACCCTAACCCTAACCCTAACACTAACCCTAATTTAAATGGCACCTTGGAGCTGAGTTTCCAGTCCCAAGCACCGTGGATGGTCCACATGAAAAAGGTGTTGAAAGGCTAATGGCGATACACTGGAATGCTCTCCTTAGATTGTTTTTAGCAGTCCCAGAGTCCCTGCAGATGTAGGCATTTTAGATCTCAGAACAGTAACCCGTTAAGTATAACCCATTAAGCATTCTACATGGCATGCTGGAGCTTAGTTTAGAGTCCTTATCACCAGGGCTGTCCCGGATGAGAAAGGTGTGGACCAAGCAATGTCTTTGCACTGCCGTGCTCCACTCAACATGCCTTTTCCAGCACCAGTGTCCCTGGAGCTGCAGCCTTTATGGCAGTCTGAACCCGAACACTAACCATAACCCTAAGCCTAAGCTAAATGGCACCTTGGAGATGAGTTGACAATTCCAAGCACCATGGATGGTCCAGATGAAAAAACGGTTGAAAGATTAAGAGTGGTACATAGGAATGCTCCCCTTACATTGTTTTTAGCAGTCCCAGTATCCCTGGAGATGTAGGCGTTATAGATATCTGAACAGTGACCATTACCCTAATCTACATGGCATATGGGAGTTCAGTTTACAGTCCTTATCTCCAGGGCTGTCCCAGATGAGAAAGGTGTGGACCAAGCAATGTCTTTGCACTGCCGTGCTCCACTCAACATGCCTTTTCCAGCACCAGTGTCCCTGGAGCTGCAGCCTTTATGGCAGTCTGAACCCGAACACTAACCATAACCCTAACCCTAACCCTAATCTAAATGGCACCTTGGAGCTGAGTTTCCAGTCCCAAGCACCGTGGATGGTCCACATGAAAAAGGTGTTGAAAGGCTAATGGCGATACACTGGAATGCTCTCCTTAGATTGTTTTTAGCAGTCCCAGAGTCCCTGCAGATGTAGGCATTTTAGATCTCAGAACAGTAACCCGTTAAGTATAACCCATTAAGCATTCTACATGGCATGCTGGAGCTTAGTTTAGAGTCCTTATCACCAGGGCTGTCCCGGATGAGAAAGGTGTGGACCAAGCAATGTCTTTGCACTGCCGTGCTCCACTCAACATGCCTTTTCCAGCACCAGTGTCCCTGGAGCTGCAGCCTTTATGGCAGTCTGAAGCCGAACACTAACCTTAACCCTAACCCTAAGCTAAATGGCACCTTGGAGATGAGTTGACAGTTCCAAGCACCATGGATGGTCCAGATGAAAAAACTGTTGAAAGATTAAGAGTGGTACATAGGAATGCTCCCCTTACATTGTTTTTAGCAGTCCCAGTATCCCTGGAGATGTAGGCGTTATAGATATCTGAACAGTGACCATTACCCTAATCTACATGGCATATGGGAGTTCAGTTTACAGTCCTTATCTCCAGGGCTGTCCCAGATGAGAAAGGTGCGGACCCAGCAATGTCTTTGCACTGCCGTGCTCCACTCAACATGCCTTTTCCAGCACCAGTGTCCCTGCAGCTCTAGCCTATATGACAGTCTCAACCCGAACCCTAACCCTAACCCTAATCTAAATGGCACCTTCGAGCTGAGATTACTGTCCCAGGTGCCATGGCTGGTTCAGGTGAAAAAAGTGTTGAAAGATTAAGAGTGGTACACGGGAATGCTCTTCTTATAAAGTTTTTAGCAGTCCCAGTGTCCCCGGAAATGTAGGCATTACAGATCTACGAACAGTAACCCTCACCCTAGTCTAAATGTCATTTGGCTGCTTAGTTTAGAGTCCTAATCAGCATGGCTGTCCCAGATGAGAAAGGTGTGGACCAAGCAATGTCTTTGCAGTGCCGTGCTCCACTCGACATGCCTTTTTCAGCCCAAGTGTCCCTGGACCTGTAGCCCTTATGACAGTCTGAACCCTAACCCTAACCCTAACACTAACCCTAATTTAAATGGCACCTTGGAGCTGAGTTTCCAGTCCCAAGCACCGTGGATGGTCCACATGAAAAAGGTGTTGAAAGGCTAATGGCGATACACTGGAATGCTCTCCTTAGATTGTTTTTAGCAGTCCCAGAGTCCCTGCAGATGTAGGCATTTTAGATCTCAGAACAGTAACCCGTTAAGTATAACCCATTAAGCATTCTACATGGCATGCTGGAGCTTAGTTTAGAGTCCTTATCACCAGGGCTGTCCCGGATGAGAAAGGTGTGGACCAAGCAATGTCTTTGCACTGCCGTGCTCCACTCAACATGCCTTTTCCAGCACCAGTGTCCCTGGAGCTGCAGCCTTTATGGCAGTCTGAACCCGAACACTAACCATAACCCTAAGCCTAAGCTAAATGGCACCTTGGAGATGAGTTGACAATTCCAAGCACCATGGATGGTCCAGATGAAAAAACGGTTGAAAGATTAAGAGTGGTACATAGGAATGCTCCCCTTACATTGTTTTTAGCAGTCCCAGTATCCCTGGAGATGTAGGCGTTATAGATATCTGAACAGTGACCATTACCCTAATCTACATGGCATATGGGAGTTCAGTTTACAGTCCTTATCTCCAGGGCTGTCCCAGATGAGAAAGGTGTGGACCAAGCAATGTCTTTGCAGTGCCGTGCTCCACTCGACATGCCTTTTTCAGCCCAAGTGTCCCTGGACCTGTAGCCCTTATGACAGTCTGAACCCGAACCCTAACCCTAACCCTAACCCTAACCCTAATCTAAATGGCACCTTGGAGCTGAGTTTCCAGTCCCAAGCACCGTGGATGGTCCACATGAAAAAGGTGTTGAAAGGCTAATGGCGATACACTGGAATGCTCTCCTTAGATTGTTTTTAGCAGTCCCAGAGTCCCTGCAGATGTAGGCATTTTAGATCTCAGAACAGTAACCCGTTAAGTATAACCCATTAAGCATTCTACATGGCATGCTGGCGCTTAGTTTAGAGTCCTTATCATCAGGGCTGTCCCGGATGAGAAAGGTGTGGACCAAGCAATGTCTTTGCACTGCCGTGCTCCACTCAACATGCCTTTTCCAGCACCAGTGTCCCTGGAGCTGCAGCCTTTATGGCAGTCTGAACCCGAACACTAACCATAACCCTAACCCTAACCCTAATCTAAATGGCACCTTGGAGCTGAGTTTCCAGTCCCAAGCACCGTGGATGGTCCACATGAAAAAGGTGTTGAAAGGCTAATGGCGATACACTGGAATGCTCTCCTTAGATTGTTTTTAGCAGTCCCAGAGTCCCTGCAGATGTAGGCATTTTAGATCTCAGAACAGTAACCCGTTAAGTATAACCCATTAAGCATTCTACATGGCATGCTGGAGCTTAGTTTAGAGTCCTTATCACCAGGGCTGTCCCGGATGAGAAAGGTGTGGACCAAGCAATGTCTTTGCACTGCCGTGCTCCACTCAACATGCCTTTTCCAGCACCAGTGTCCCTGGATCTGCAGCCTTTATGGCAGTCTGAAGCCGAACACTAACCTTAACCCTAACCCTAAGCTAAATGGCACCTTGGAGATGAGTTGACAGTTCCAAGCACCATGGATGGTCCAGATGAAAAAACTGTTGAAAGATTAAGAGTGGTACATAGGAAAGCTCCCCTTACATTGTTTTTAGCAGTCCCAGTATCCCTGGAGATGTAGGCGTTATAGATATCTGAACAGTGACCATTACCCTAATCTACATGGCATATGGGAGTTCAGTTTACAGTCCTTATCTCCAGGGCTGTCCCAGATGAGAAAGGTGCGGACCCAGCAATGTCTTTGCACTGCCGTGCTCCACTCAACATGCCTTTTCCAGCACCAGTGTCCCTGCAGCTCTAGCCTTTATGACAGTCTCAACCCGAACCCTAACCCTAACCCTAATCTAAATGGCACCTTCGAGCTGAGATTACTGTCCCAGGTGCCATGGCTGGTTCAGGTGAAAAAAGTGTTGAAAGATTAAGAGTGGTACACGGGAATGCTCTTCTTATAAAGTTTTTAGCAGTCCCAGTGTCCCCGGAAATGTAGGCATTACAGATCTACGAACAGTAACCCTCACCCTAGTCTAAATGTCATTTGGCTGCTTAGTTTAGAGTCCTAATCAGCATGGCTGTCCCAGATGAGAAAGGTGTGGACCAAGCAATGTCTTTGCAGTGCCGTGCTCCACTCGACATGCCTTTTTCAGCCCAAGTGTCCCTGGACCTGTAGCCCTTATGACAGTCTGAACCCTAACCCTAACCCTAACACTAACCCTAATTTAAATGGCACCTTGGAGCTGAGTTTCCAGTCCCAAGCACCGTGGATGGTCCACATGAAAAAGGTGTTGAAAGGCTAATGGCGATACACTGGAATGCTCTCCTTAGATTGTTTTTAGCAGTCCCAGAGTCCCTGCAGATGTAGGCATTTTAGATCTCAGAACAGTAACCCGTTAAGTATAACCCATTAAGCATTCTACATGGCATGCTGGAGCTTAGTTTAGAGTCCTTATCACCAGGGCTGTCCCGGATGAGAAAGGTGTGGACCAAGCAATGTCTTTGCACTGCCGTGCTCCACTCAACATGCCTTTTCCAGCACCAGTGTCCCTGGAGCTGCAGCCTTTATGGCAGTCTGAACCCGAACACTAACCATAACCCTAACCCTAAGCTAAATGGCACCTTGGAGATGAGTTGACAATTCCAAGCACCATGGATGGTCCAGATGAAAAAACGGTTGAAAGATTAAGAGTGGTACATAGGAATGCTCCCCTTACATTGTTTTTAGCAGTCCCAGTATCCCTGGAGATGTAGGCGTTATAGATATCTGAACAGTGACCATTACCCTAATCTACATGGCATATGGGAGTTCAGTTTACAGTCCTTATCTCCAGGGCTGTCCCAGATGAGAAAGGTGTGGACCAAGCAATGTCTTTGCAGTGCCGTGCTCCACTCGACATGCCTTTTTCAGCCCAAGTGTCCCTGGACCTGTAGCCCTTATGACAGTCTGAACCCGAACCCTAACCCTAACCCTAACCCTAACCCTAATCTAAATGGCACCTTGGAGCTGAGTTTCCAGTCCCAAGCACCGTGGATGGTCCACATGAAAAAGGTGTTGAAAGGCTAATGGCGATACACTGGAATGCTCTCCTTAGATTGTTTTTAGCAGTCCCAGAGTCCCTGCAGATGTAGGCATTTTAGATCTCAGAACAGTAACCCGTTAAGTATAACCCATTAAGCAATATACATGGCATGCTGGCGCTTAGTTTAGAGTCCTTATCACCAGGGCTGTCCCGGATGAGAAAGGTGTGGACCAAGCAATGTCTTTGCACTGCCGTGCTCCACTCAACATGCCTTTTCCAGCACCAGTGTCCCTGGAGCTGCAGCCTTTATGGCAGTCTGAACCCGAACACTAACCATAACCCTAACCCTAACCCTAATCTAAATGGCACCTTGGAGCTGAGTTTCCAGTCCCAAGCACCGTGGATGGTCCACATGAAAAAGGTGTTGAAAGGCTAATGGCGATACACTGGAATGCTCTCCTTAGATTGTTTTTAGCAGTCCCAGAGTCCCTGCAGATGTAGGCATTTTAGATCTCAGAACAGTAACCCGTTAAGTATAACCCATTAAGCATTCTACATGGCATGCTGGAGCTTAGTTTAGAGTCCTTATCACCAGGGCTGTCCCGGATGAGAAAGGTGTGGACCAAGCAATGTCTTTGCACTGCCGTGCTCCACTCAACATGCCTTTTCCAGCACCAGTGTCCCTGGAGCTGCAGCCTTTATGGCAGTCTGAAGCCGAACACTAACCTTAACCCTAACCCTAAGCTAAATGGCACCTTGGAGATGAGTTGACAGTTCCAAGCACCATGGATGGTCCAGATGAAAAAACGGTTGAAAGATTAAGAGTGGTACATAGGAATGCTCCCCTTACATTGTTTTTAGCAGTCCCAGTATCCCTGGAGATGTAGGCGTTATAGATATCTGAACAGTGACCATTACCCTAATCTGCATGGCATATGGGAGTTCAGTTTACAGTCCTTATCTCCAGGGCTGTCCCAGATGAGAAAGGTGCGGACCCAGCAATGTCTTTGCACTGCCGTGCTCCACTCAACATGCCTTTTCCAGCACCAGTGTCCCTGCAGCTCTAGCCTTTATGACAGTCTCAACCCGAACCCTAACCCTAACCCTAATCTAAATGGCACCTTCGAGCTGAGATTACTGTCCCAGGTGCCATGGCTGGTTCAGGTGAAAAAAGTGTTGAAAGATTAAGAGTGGTACACGGGAATGCTCTTCTTATAAAGTTTTTAGCAGTCCCAGTGTCCCCGGAAATGTAGGCATTACAGATCTACGAACAGTAACCCTCACCCTAGTCTAAATGTCATTTGGCTGCTTAGTTTAGAGTCCTAATCAGCATGGCTGTCCCAGATGAGAAAGGTGCGGACCAAGCAATGTCTTTGCAGTGCCGTGCTCCACTCGACATGCCTTTTTCAGCCCAAGTGTCCCTGGACCTGTAGCCCTTATGACAGTCTGAACCCTAACCCTAACCCTAACACTAACCCTAATTTAAATGGCACCTTGGAGCTGAGTTTCCAGTCCCAAGCACCGTGGATGGTCCACATGAAAAAGGTGTTGAAAGGCTAATGGCGATACACTGGAATGCTCTCCTTAGATTGTTTTTAGCAGTCCCAGAGTCCCTGCAGATGTAGGCATTTTAGATCTCAGAACAGTAACCCGTTAAGTATAACCCATTAAGCATTCTACATGGCATGCTGGAGCTTAGTTTAGAGTCCTTATCACCAGGGCTGTCCCGGATGAGAAAGGTGTGGACCAAGCAATGTCTTTGCACTGCCGTGCTCCACTCAACATGCCTTTTCCAGCACCAGTGTCTCTGGAGCTGCAGCCTTTATGGCAGTCTGAAGCCGAACACTAACCATAACCCTAACCCTAAGCTAAATGGCACCTTGGAGATGAGTTGACAATTCCAAGCACAATGGATGGTCCAGATGAAAAAACTGTTGAAAGATTAAGAGTGGTACATAGGAATGCTCCCCTTACATTGTTTTTAGCAGTCCCAGTATCCCTGGAGATGTAGGCGTTATAGATATCTGAACAGTGACCATTACCCTAATCTACATGGCATATGGGAGTTCAGTTTACAGTCCTTATCTCCAGGGCTGTCCCAGATGAGAAAGTTGCGGACCAAGCAATGTCTTTGCACTGCCGTGCTCCACTCAACATGCCTTTTCCAGCACCAGTGTCCCTGCAGCTCTAGCCTTTATGACAGTCTCAACCCGAACCCTAACCCTAACCCTAATCTAAATGGCACCTTGGAGCTGAGATTACTGTCCCAGGTGCCATGGCTGGTCCAGGTGAAAAAAGTGTTGAAAGATTAAGAGTGGTACACGGGAATGCTCTTCTTATAAAGTTTTTAGCAGTCCCAGTGTCCCCGGAAATGTAGGCATTACAGATCTACGAACAGTAACCCTCACCCTAGTCTAAATGTCATTTGGCTGCTAAGTTTAGAGTCCTAATCAGCATGGCAGTCCCAGATGAGAATGGTGTGGACCAAGCAATGTCTTTGCACTGCCGTGCTCCACTCGACATGCCTTTTTCAGCCCAAGTGTCCCTGGACCTGTAGCCCTTATGACAGTCTGAACCCGAACCCTAACCCTAAATGGCACCTTGGAGCTGAGTTTCCAGTCCTAAGCACCGTGGATGGTCCACATGAAAAAGGTGTTGAAAGGCTAATGGCGATACACTGGAATGCTCTCCTTAGATTGTTTTCAGCAGTCCCAGAGTCCCTGCAGATGTAGGCATTTTAGATCTCAGAACAGTAACCCGTTAAGTATAACCCATTAAGCAATATACATGGCATGCTGGCGCTTAGTTTAGAGTCCTTATCACCAGGGCTGTCCCGGATGAGAAAGGTGTGGACCAAGCAATGTCTTTGCACTGCCGTGCTCCACTCAACATGCCTTTTCCAGCACCAGTGTCCCTGGAGCTGCAGCCTTTATGGCAGTCTGAACCCGAACACTAACCATAACCCTAACCCTAACCCTAATCTAAATGGCACCTTGGAGCTGAGTTTCCAGTCCCAAGCACCGTGGATGGTCCACATGAAAAAGGTGTTGAAAGGCTAATGGCGATACACTGGAATGCTCTCCTTAGATTGTTTTTAGCAGTCCCAGAGTCCCTGCAGATGTAGGCATTTTAGATCTCAGAACAGTAACCCGTTAAGTATAACCCATTAAGCATTCTACATGGCATGCTGGAGCTTAGTTTAGAGTCCTTATCACCAGGGCTGTCCCGGATGAGAAAGGTGTGGACCAAGCAATGTCTTTGCACTGCCGTGCTCCACTCAACATGCCTTTTCCAGCACCAGTGTCCCTGGAGCTGCAGCCTTTATGGCAGTCTGAAGCCGAACACTAACCTTAACCCTAACCCTAAGCTAAATGGCACCTTGGAGATGAGTTGACAGTTCCAAGCACCATGGATGGTCCAGATGAAAAAACGGTTGAAAGATTAAGAGTGGTACATAGGAATGCTCCCCTTACATTGTTTTTAGCAGTCCCAGTATCCCTGGAGATGTAGGCGTTATAGATATCTGAACAGTGACCATTACCCTAATCTGCATGGCATATGGGAGTTCAGTTTACAGTCCTTATCTCCAGGGCTGTCCCAGATGAGAAAGGTGCGGACCCAGCAATGTCTTTGCACTGCCGTGCTCCACTCAACATGCCTTTTCCAGCACCAGTGTCCCTGCAGCTCTAGCCTTTATGACAGTCTCAACCCGAACCCTAACCCTAACCCTAATCTAAATGGCACCTTCGAGCTGAGATTACTGTCCCAGGTGCCATGGCTGGTTCAGGTGAAAAAAGTGTTGAAAGATTAAGAGTGGTACACGGGAATGCTCTTCTTATAAAGTTTTTAGCAGTCCCAGTGTCCCCGGAAATGTAGGCATTACAGATCTACGAACAGTAACCCTCACCCTAGTCTAAATGTCATTTGGCTGCTTAGTTTAGAGTCCTAATCAGCATGGCTGTCCCAGATGAGAAAGGTGCGGACCAAGCAATGTCTTTGCAGTGCCGTGCTCCACTCGACATGCCTTTTTCAGCCCAAGTGTCCCTGGACCTGTAGCCCTTATGACAGTCTGAACCCTAACCCTAACCCTAACACTAACCCTAATTTAAATGGCACCTTGGAGCTGAGTTTCCAGTCCCAAGCACCGTGGATGGTCCACATGAAAAAGGTGTTGAAAGGCTAATGGCGATACACTGGAATGCTCTCCTTAGATTGTTTTTAGCAGTCCCAGAGTCCCTGCAGATGTAGGCATTTTAGATCTCAGAACAGTAACCCGTTAAGTATAACCCATTAAGCATTCTACATGGCATGCTGGAGCTTAGTTTAGAGTCCTTATCACCAGGGCTGTCCCGGATGAGAAAGGTGTGGACCAAGCAATGTCTTTGCACTGCCGTGCTCCACTCAACATGCCTTTTCCAGCACCAGTGTCTCTGGAGCTGCAGCCTTTATGGCAGTCTGAAGCCGAACACTAACCATAACCCTAACCCTAAGCTAAATGGCACCTTGGAGATGAGTTGACAATTCCAAGCACAATGGATGGTCCAGATGAAAAAACTGTTGAAAGATTAAGAGTGGTACATAGGAATGCTCCCCTTACATTGTTTTTAGCAGTCCCAGTATCCCTGGAGATGTAGGCGTTATAGATATCTGAACAGTGACCATTACCCTAATCTACATGGCATATGGGAGTTCAGTTTACAGTCCTTATCTCCAGGGCTGTCCCAGATGAGAAAGTTGCGGACCAAGCAATGTCTTTGCACTGCCGTGCTCCACTCAACATGCCTTTTCCAGCACCAGTGTCCCTGCAGCTCTAGCCTTTATGACAGTCTCAACCCGAACCCTAACCCTAACCCTAATCTAAATGGCACCTTGGAGCTGAGATTACTGTCCCAGGTGCCATGGCTGGTCCAGGTGAAAAAAGTGTTGAAAGATTAAGAGTGGTACACGGGAATGCTCTTCTTATAAAGTTTTTAGCAGTCCCAGTGTCCCCGGAAATGTAGGCATTACAGATCTACGAACAGTAACCCTCACCCTAGTCTAAATGTCATTTGGCTGCTAAGTTTAGAGTCCTAATCAGCATGGCAGTCCCAGATGAGAATGGTGTGGACCAAGCAATGTCTTTGCACTGCCGTGCTCCACTCGACATGCCTTTTTCAGCCCAAGTGTCCCTGGACCTGTAGCCCTTATGACAGTCTGAACCCGAACCCTAACCCTAACCCTAACCCTAATTTAAATGGCACCTTGGAGCTGAGTTTCCAGTCCCAAGCACCGTGGATGGTCCACATGAAAAAGGTGTTGAAAGGCTAATGGCGATACACTGGAATGCTCTCCTTAGATTGTTTTTAGCAGTCCCAGGGTCCCTGCAGATGTAGGCATTTTAGATCTCAGAACAGTAACCCGTTAAGTATAACCCATTAAGCATTCTACATGGCATGCTGGAGCTTAGTTTAGAGTCCTTATCACCAGGGCTGTCCCGGATGAGAAAGGTGTGGACCAAGCAATGTCTTTGCACTGCCGTGCTCCACTCAACATGCCTTTTCCAGCACCAGCGTCCCTGGAGCTGCAGCAATTATGGCAGTCTGAACCCGAACACTAACCATAACCCTAACCCTAAGCTAAATGGCACCTTGGAGCTGAGTTTCCAGTCCTAAGCACCGTGGATGGTCCACATGAAAAAGGTGTTGAAAGGCTAATGGCGATACACTGGAATGCTCTCCTTAGATTGTTTTCAGCAGTCCCAGAGTCCCTGCAGATGTAGGCATTTTAGATCTCAGAACAGTAACCCGTTAAGTATAACCCATTAAGCATTCTACATGGCATGCTGGAGCTTAGTTTAGAGTCCTTATCACCAGGGCTGTCCCGGATGAGAAAGGTGTGAACCAAGCAATGTCTTTGCACTGCCGTGCTCCACTCGACATGCCTTTTCCAGCACCAGTGTCCCTGGAGCTGCAGCCTTTATGGCAGTCTGAAGCCGAACACTAACCTTAACCCTAACCCTAAGCTAAATGGCACCTTGGAGATGAGTTGACAGTTCCAAGCACCATGGATTGTCCAGATGAAAAAACTGTTGAAAGATTAAGAGTGGTACATAGGAATGCTCCCCTTACATTGTTTTTAGCTGTCCCAGTATCCCTGGAGATGTAGGCGTTATAGATATCTGAACAGTGACCATTACCCTAATCTACATGTCATATGGGAGTTCAGTTTACAGTCCTTATCTCCAGGGCTGTCCCAGATGAGAAAGCTGCGGACCCAGCAATGTCTTTGCACTGCCGTGCTCCACGCAACATGCCTTTTCCAGCACCAGTGTCCCTGCAGCTCTAGCCTTTATGACAGTCTCAACCCGAACCCTAACCCTAACCCTAATCTAAATGGCACCTTGGAGCTGAGATTACTGTCCCAGGTGCCATGGCTGGTCCAGGTGAAAAAAGTGTTGAAAGATTAAGAGTGGTACACGGGAAAGCTCTTCTTATAAAGTTTTTAGCAGTCCCAGTGTCCCCGGAAATGTAGGCATTACAGATCTACGAACAGTAACCCTCACCCTAGTCTAAATGTCATTTGGCTGCTTAGTTTAGAGTCCTAATCAGCATGGCTGTCCCAGATGAGAAAGGTGTGGACCAAGCAATGTCTTTGCAGTGCCGTGCTCCACTCGACATGCCTTTTTCAGCCCAAGTGTCCCTGGACCTGTAGCCCTTATGACAGTCTGAACCCGAACCCTAACCCTAACCCTAACCCTAATTTAAATGGCACCTTGGAGCTGAGTTTCCAGTCCCAAGCACCGTGGATGGTCCAGATGAAAAAGGTGTTGAAAGGCTAATGGCGATACACTGGAATGCTCTCCTTAGATTGTTTTCAGCAGTCCCAGGGTCCCTGCAGATGTAGGCATTTTAGATCTCAGAACAGTAACCGGTTAAGTATAGCCCATTAAGCATTCTACATGGCATGCTGGAGCTTAGTTTAGAGTCCTTATCACCAGGGCTGTCCCGGATGAGAAAGGTGTGGACCAAGCAATGTCTTTGCACTGCCGTGCTCCACTCAACATGCCTTTTCCAGCACCAGTGTCCCTGGAGCTGCAGCAATTATGGCAGTCTGAACCCGAACACTAACCATAACCCTAAGCCTAAGCTAAATGGCACCTTGGAGATGAGTAGACAGTTCCAAGCACCATGGATGGTCCAGATGAAAAAACGGTTGAAAGATTAAGAGTGGTACATAGGAATGCTCCCCTTACATTGTTTTTAGCAGTCCCAGTATCCCTGGAGATGTAGGCGTTATAGATATCTGAACAGTGACCATTACCCTAATCTACATGGCATATCGGAGTTCAGTTTACAGTCCTTATCTCCAGGGCTGTCCCAGATGAGAAAGGTGTGGACCAAGCAATGTCTTTGCACTGCCGTGCTCCACTCCACATGCCTTTTTCAGCCCAAGTGTCCCTGGACCTGTAGCCCTTATGACAGTCTGAACCCGAACCCTAACCCTAACCCTAACCCTAACCCTAATTTAAATGGCACCTTGGAGCTGAGTTTCCAGTCCCAAGCACCGTGGATGGTCCAGATGAAAAAGGTGTTGAAAGGCTAATGGCGAAACACTGGAATGCTCTCCTTAGATTGTTTTTAGCAGTCCCAGGGTCCCTGCAGATGTAGGCATTTTAGATCTCAGAACAGTAACCGGTTAAGTATAGCCCATTAAGCATTCTACATGGCATGCTGGAGCTTAGTTTAGAGTCCTTATCACCAGGGCTGTCCCGGATGAGAAAGGTGTGGACCAAGCAATGTCTTTGCACTGCCGTGCTCCACTCAACATGCCTTTTCCAGCACCAGTGTCCCTGGAGCTGCAGCCTTTATGGCAGTCTGAACCCGAACACTAACCATAACCCTAACCCTAACCCTAATCTAAATGGCACCTTGGAGCTGAGTTTCCAGTCCCAAGCACCGTGGATGTTCCACATGAAAAAGGTGTTGAAAGGCTAATGGCGATACACTGGAATGCTCTCCTTAGATTGTTTTCAGCAGTCCCAGAGTCCCTGCAGATGTAGGCATTTTAGATCTCAGAACAGTAACCCGTTAAGTATAACCCATTAAGCATTCTACATGGCATGCTGGAGCTTAGTTTAGAGTCCTTATCACCAGGGCTGTCCCGGATGAGAAAGGTGTGGACCAAGCAATGTCTTTGCACTGCCGTGCTCCACTCGACATGCCTTTTCCAGCACCAGTGTCCCTGGAGCTGCAGCCTTTATGGCAGTCTGAACCCGAACACTAACCATAACCCTAATCTAAATGGCACCTTGGAGCTGAGATTACTGTCCCAGGTGCCATGGCTGGTAAAGGTGAAAAAAGTGTTGAAAGATTAAGAGTGGTACATAGGAATGCTCCCCTTACATTGTTTTTAGATGTCCCAGTATCCCTGGAGATGTAGACGTTATAGATATCTGAACAGTGACCATTACCCTAATCTACATGGCATATGGGAGTTCAGTTTACAGTCCTTATCTCCAGGGCTGTCCCAGATGAGAAAGGTGCGGACCCAGCAATGTCTTTGCACTGCCGTGCTCCACGCAACATGCCTTTTCCAGCACCAGTGTCCCTGCAGCTCTAGCCTTTATGACAGTCTCAACCCGAACCCTAACCCTAACCCTAATCTAAATGGCACCTTGGAGCTGAGATTACTGTCCCAGGTGCCATGGCTGGTCCAGGTGAAAAAAGTGTTGAAAGATTAAGAGTGGTACACGGGAATGCTCTTCTTATAAAGTTTTAAGCAGTCCCAGTGTCCCCGGAAAATGTAGGCATTACAGATCTACGAACAGTAACCCTCACCCTAGTCTAAATGTCATTTGGCTGCTTAGTTTAGAGTCCTAATCAGCATGGCTGTCCCAGATGAGAAAGGTGTGGACCAAGCAATGTCTTTGCAGTGCCGTGCTCCACTCGACATGCCTTTTTCAGCCCAAGTGTCCCTGGACCTGTAGCCCTTATGACAGTCTGAACCCGAACCCTAACCCTAACCTTAACCCTAATTTAAATGGCACCTTGGAGCTGAGTTTCCAGTCCCAAGCACCGTGGATGGTCCACATGAAAAAGGTGTTGAAAGGCTAATGGCGATACACTGGAATGCTCTCCTTAGATTGTTTTTAGCAGTCCCAGGGTCCCTGCAGATGTAGGCATTTTAGATCTCAGAACAGTAACCGGTTAAGTATAGCCCATTAAGCATTCTACATGGCATGCTGGAGCTTAGTTTAGAGTCCTTATCACCAGGGCTGTCCCGGATGAGAAAGGTGTGGACCAAGCAATGTCTTTGCACTGCCGTGCTCCACTCAACATGCCTTTTCCAGCACCAGTGTCCCTGGAGCTGCAGCAATTATGGCAGTCTGAACCCGAACACTAACCATAACCCTAACCCTAAGCTAAATGGCACCTTGGAGATGGGTAGACAGTTCCAAGCACCATGGATGGTCCAGATGAAAAAACGGTTGAAAGATTAAGAGTGGTACATAGGAATGCTCCCCTTACATTGTTTTTAGCAGTCCCAGTATCCCTGGAGATGTAGGCGTTATAGATATCTGAACAGTGACCATTACCCTAATCTACATGGCATATGGGAGTTCAGTTTACAGTCCTTATGTCCAGGGCTGTCCCAGATGAGAAAGGTGTGGACCAAGCAATGTCTTTGCACTGCCGTGCTCCACTCCACATGCCTTTTTCAGCCCAAGTGTCCCTGGACCTGTAGCCCTTATGACAGTCTGAACCCGAACCCTAACCCTAACCCTAACCCTAACCCTAATTTAAATGGCACCTTGGAGCTGAGTTTCCAGTCCCAAGCACCGTGGATGGTCCACATGAAAAAGGTGTTGAAAGGCTAATGGCGATACACTGGAATGCTCTCCTTAGATTGTTTTTAGCAGTCCCAGGGTCCCTGCAGATGTAGGCATTTTAGATCTCAGAACAGTAACCGGTTAAGTATAGCCCATTAAGCATTCTACATGGCATGCTGGAGCTTAGTTTAGAGTCCTTATCACCAGGGCTGTCCCGGATGAGAAAGGTGTGGACCAAGCAATGTCTTTGCACTGCCGTGCTCCACTCAACATGCCTTTTCCAGCACCAGTGTCCCTGGAGCTGCAGCCTTTATGGCAGTCTGAACCCGAACACTAACCATAACCCTAACCCTAAGCTAAATGGCACCTTGGAGATGAGTTGACAATTCCAAGCACCATGGATGGTCCAGATGAAAAAACGGTTGAAAGATTAAGAGTGGTACATAGGAATGCTCCCCTTACATTGTTTTTAGCAGTCCCAGTATCCCTGGAGATGTAGGCGTTATAGATATCTGAACAGTGACCATTACCCTAATCTACATGGCATATGGGAGTTCAGTTTACAGTCCTTATCTCCAGGGCTGTCCCAGATGAGAAAGGTGTGGACCAAGCAATGTCTTTGCAGTGCCGTGCTCCACTCGACATGCCTTTTTCAGCCCAAGTGTCCCTGGACCTGTAGCCCTTATGACAGTCTGAACCCGAACCCTAACCCTAACCCTAACCCTAACCCTAATTTAAATGGCACCTTGGAGCTGAGTTTCCAGTCCCAAGCATCGTGGATGGTCCACATGAAAAAGGTGTTGAAAGGCTAATGGCGATACACTGGAATGCTCTCCTTAGATTGTTTTTAGCAGTCCCAGAGTCCCTGCAGATGTAGGCATTTTAGATCTCAGAACAGTAACCCGTTAAGTATAACCCATTAAGCAATATACATGGCATGCTGGCGCTTAGTTTAGAGTCCTTATCACCAGGGCTGTCCCGGATGAGAAAGGTGTGGACCAAGCAATGTCTTTGCACTGCCGTGCTCCACTCAACATGCCTTTTCCAGCACCAGTGTCCCTGGAGCTGCAGCCTTTATGGCAGTCTGAACCCGAACACTAACCATAACCCTAACCCTAACCCTAATCTAAATGGCACCTTGGAGCTGAGTTTCCAGTCCCAAGCACCGTGGATGGTCCACATGAAAAAGGTGTTGAAAGGCTAATGGCGATACACTGGAATGCTCTCCTTAGATTGTTTTTAGCAGTCCCAGAGTCCCTGCAGATGTAGGCATTTTAGATCTCAGAACAGTAACCCGTTAAGTATAACCCATTAAGCATTCTACATGGCATGCTGGAGCTTAGTTTAGAGTCCTTATCACCAGGGCTGTCCCGGATGAGAAAGGTGTGGACCAAGCAATGTCTTTGCACTGCCGTGCTCCACTCAACATGCCTTTTCCAGCACCAGTGTCCCTGGATCTGCAGCCTTTATGGCAGTCTGAAGCCGAACACTAACCTTAACCCTAACCCTAAGCTAAATGGCACCTTGGAGATGAGTTGACAGTTCCAAGCACCATGGATGGTCCAGATGAAAAAACTGTTGAAAGATTAAGAGTGGTACATAGGAATGCTACCCTTACATTGTTTTTAGCAGTCCCAGTATCCCTGGAGATGTAGGCGTTATAGATATCTGAACAGTGACCATTACCCTAATCTACATGGCATATGGGAGTTCAGTTTACAGTCCTTATCTCCAGGGCTGTCCCAGATGAGAAAGGTGCGGACCCAGCAATGTCTTTGCACTGCCGTGCTCCACTCAACATGCCTTTTCCAGCACCAGTGTCCCTGCAGCTCTAGCCTTTATGACAGTCTCAACCCGAACCCTAACCCTAACCCTAATCTAAATGGCACCTTCGAGCTGAGATTACTGTCCCAGATGCCATGGCTGGTTCAGGTGAAAAAAGTGTTGAAAGATTAAGAGTGGTACACGGGAATGCTCTTCTTATAAAGTTTTTAGCAGTCCCAGTGTCCCCGGAAATGTAGGCATTACAGATCTACGAACAGTAACCCTCACCCTAGTCTAAATGTCATTTGGCTGCTTAGTTTAGAGTCCTAATCAGCATGGCTGTCCCAGATGAGAAAGGTGTGGACCAAGCAATGTCTTTGCAGTGCCGTGCTCCACTCGACATGCCTTTTTCAGCCCAAGTGTCCCTGGACCTGTAGCCCTTATGACAGTCTGAACCCGAACCCTAACCCTAACCCTAACCCTAACCCTAATTTAAATGGCACCTTGGAGCTGAGTTTCCAGTCCCAAGCACCGTGGATGGTCCACATGAAAAAGGTGTTGAAAGGCTAATGGCGATACACTGGAATGCTCTCCTTAGATTGTTTTTAGCAGTCCCAGGGTCCCTGCAGATGTAGGCATTTTAGATCTCAGAACAGTAACCGGTTAAGTATAGCCCATTAAGCATTCTACATGGCATGCTGGAGCTTAGTTTAGAGTCCTTATCACCAGGGCTGTCCCGGATGAGAAAGGTGTGGACCAAGCAATGTCTTTGCACTGCCGTGCTCCACTCAACATGCCTTTTCCAGCACCAGTGTCCCTGGAGCTGCAGCCTTTATGGCAGTCTGAACCCGAACACTAACCATAACCCTAACCCTAACCCTAATCTAAATGGCACCTTGGAGCTGAGTTTCCAGTCCCAAGCACCGTGGATGGTCCACATGAAAAAGGTGTTGAAAGGCTAATGGCGATACACTGGAATGCTCTCCTTAGATTGTTTTCAGCAGTCCCAGGGTCCCTGCAGATGTAGGCATTTTAGATCTCAGAACAGTAACCCGTTAAGTATAACCCATTAAGCATTCTACATGGCATGCTGGAGCTTAGTTTAGAGTCCTTATCACCAGGGCTGTCCCGGATGAGAAAGGTGTGGACCAAGCAATGTCTTTGCACTGCCGTGCT
This sequence comes from Lathamus discolor, assembly GCF_037157495.1. Classification (NCBI taxonomy): domain Eukaryota; kingdom Metazoa; phylum Chordata; class Aves; order Psittaciformes; family Psittacidae; genus Lathamus; species Lathamus discolor. The sequence continues at coordinate 44,293,350 of NC_088884.1, read as the reverse complement.
CCACTCGACATGCCTTTTCCAGCACCAGTGTCCCTGGAGCTGCAGCCTTTATGGCAGTCTGAAGCCGAACACTAACCTTAACCCTAACCCTAAGCTAAATGGCACCTTGGAGATGAGTTGACAGTTCCAAGCACCATGGATTGTCCAGATGAAAAAACTGTTGAAAGATTAAGAGTGGTACATAGGAATGCTCCCCTTACATTGTTTTTAGCTGTCCCAGTATCCCTGGAGATGTAGACGTTATAGATATCTGAACAGTGACCATTACCCTAATCTACATGGCATATGGGAGTTCAGTTTACAGTCCTTATCTCCAGGGCTGTCCCAGATGAGAAAGGTGCGGACCCAGCAATGTCTTTGCACTGCCGTGCTCCACGCAACATGCCTTTTCCAGCACCAGTGTCCCTGCAGCTCTAGCCTTTATGACAGTCTCAACCCGAACCCTAACCCTAACCCTAATCTAAATGGCACCTTGGAGCTGAGATTTCTGTCCCAGGTGCCATGGCTGGTCCAGGTGAAAAAAGTGTTGAAAGATTAAGAGTGGTACACGGGAATGCTCTTCTTATAAAGTTTTTAGCAGTCCCAGTGTCCCCGGAAATGTAGGCATTACAGATCTACGAACAGTAACCCTCACCCTAGTCTAAATGTCATTTGGCTGCTTAGTTTAGAGTCCTAATCAGCATGGCTGTCCCAGATGAGAAAGGTGTGGACCAAGCAATGTCTTTGCAGTGCCGTGCTCCACTCCACATGCCTTTTTCAGCCCAAGTGTCCCTGGACCTGTAGCCCTTATGACAGTCTGAACCCGAACCCTAACCCTAACCCTAACCCTAATTTAAATGGCACCTTGGAGCTGAGTTTCCAGTCCCAAGCACCGTGGATGGTCCACATGAAAAAGGTGTTGAAAGGCTAATGGCGATACACTGGAATGCTCTCCTTAGATTGTTTTTAGCAGTCCCAGGGTCCCTGCAGATGTAGGCATTTTAGATCTCAGAACAGTAACCGGTTAAGTATAGCCCATTAAGCATTCTACATGGCATGCTGGAGCTTAGTTTAGAGTCCTTATCACCAGGGCTGTCCCAGATGAGAAAGGTGTGGACCAAGCAATGTCTTTGCACTGCCGTGCTCCACTCAACATGCCTTTTCCAGCACCAGTGTCCCTGGAGCTGCAGCAATTATGGCAGTCTGAACCCGAACACTAACCATAACCCTAACCCTAAGCTAAATGGCACCTTGGAGATGAGTTGACAGTTCCAAGCACCATGGATGGTCCAGATGAAAAAACGGTTGAAAGATTAAGAGTGGTACATAGGAATGCTCCCCTTACATTGTTTTTAGCAGTCCCAGTATCCCTGGAGATGTAGGCGTTATAGATATCTGAACAGTGACCATTACCCTAATCTACATGGCATATGGGAGTTCAGTTTACAGTCCTTATCTCCAGGGCTGTCCCAGATGAGAAAGGTGTGGACCAAGCAATGTCTTTGCACTGCCGTGCTCCACTCCACATGCCTTTTTCAGCCCAAGTGTCCCTGGACCTGTAGCCCTTATGACAGTCTGAACCCGAACCCTAGCCCTAACCCTAACCCTAACCCTAATCTAAATGGCACCTTGGAGCTGAGTTTCCAGTCCCAAGCACCGTGGATGGTCCACATGGAAAAGGTGTTGAAAGGCTAATGGTGATACACTGGAATGCTCTCCTTAGATTGTTTTAAGCAGTCCCAGGGTCCCTGCAGATGTAGGCATTTTACATCTCAGAACAGTAACCCGTTAAGTATAACCCATTAAGCATTCTACATGGCATGCTGTAGCTTAGTTTAGAGTCCTTATCACCAGGGCTGTCCCGGATGAGAAAGGTGTGGACCAAGCAATGTCTTTGCACTGCCGTGCTCCACTCAACATGCCTTTTCCAGCACCAGTGTCCCTGGAGCTGCAGCCTTTATGGCAGTCTGAAGCCGAACACTAACCATAACCCTAACCCTAAGCTAAATGGCACCTTGGAGATGAGTAGACAGTTCCAAGCACCATGGATGGTCCGGATGAAAAAACGGTTGAAAGATTAAGAGTGGTACATAGGAATGCTCCCCTTACATTGTTTTTAGCAGTCCCAGCATCCCTGGAGATGTAGGCGTTATAGATATCTGAACAGTGACCATTACCCTAATCTACATGGCATATGGGAGTTGAGTTTACAGTCCTTATCTCCAGGGCTGTCCCAGATGAGAAAGGTGTGGACCAAGCAATGTCTTTGCACTGCCGTGCTCCACTCGACATGCCTTTTTCAGCCCAAGTGTCCCTGCAGCTCTAGCCCTTTTGACAGTCTGAACCCGAACCCTAACCCTAACCCTAACCCTAACCCTAATTTAAATGGCACCTTGGAGCTGAGTTTCCAGTCCCAAGCACCGTGGATGGTCCACATGAAAAAGGTGTTGAAAGGCTAATGGCGATACACTGGAATGCTCTCCTTAGATTGTTTTTAGCAGTCCCAGAGTCCCTGCAGATGTAGGCATTTTAGATCTCAGAACAGTAACCCGTTAAATTTAACCCATTAAGCATTCTACATGGCATGCTGGAGCTTAGTTTAGAGTCCTTATCACCAGGGCTGTCCCGGATGAGAAAGGTGTGGACCAAGCAATGTCTTTGCACTGCCGTGCTCCACTCAACATGCCTTTTCCAGCACCAGTGTCCCTGGAGCTGCAGCCTTTATGGCAGTCTGAAGCCGAACACTAACCATAACCCTAACCCTAAGCTAAATGGCACCTTGGAGATGAGTTGACAGTTCCAAGCACCATGGATGGTCCAGATGAAAAAACTGTTGAAAGATTAAGAGTGGTACATAGGAATGCTCCCCTTACATTGTTTTTAGCAGTCCCAGTATCCCTGGAGATGTAGGCGTTATAGATATCTGAACAGTGACCATTACCCTAATCTACATGGCATATGGGAGTTCAGTTTACAGTCCTTATCTCCAGGGCTGTCCCAGATGAGAAAGGTGTGGACCCAGCAATGTCTTTGCACTGCCGTGCTCCACTCCACATGACTTTTTCAGCACCAGTGTCCCTGCAGCTCTAGCCTTTATGACAGTCTCAACCCGAACCCTAACCCTAACCCTAACCCTAATCTAAATGGCACCTTGGAGCTGAGATTACTGTCCCAGGTGCCATGGCTGGTCCAGGTGAAAAAAGTGTTGAAAGATTAAGAGTGGTACACGGGAATGCTCTTCTTATAAAGTTTTTAGCAGTCCCAGTGTCCCCGGAATTGTAGGCATTACAGATCTACGAACAGTAACCCTCACCCTAGTCTAAATGTCATTTGGCTGCTTAGTTTAGAGTCCTAATCAGCATGGCTGTCCCAGATGAGAAAGGTGTGGACCAAGCAATGTCTTTGCAGTGCCGTGCTCCACTCGACATGCCTTTTTCAGCCCAAGTGTCCCTGGACCTGTAGCCCTTATGACAGTCTGAACCCGAACCCTAACCCTAACCCTAACCCTAACCCTAATTTAAATGGCAGCTTGGAGCTGAGTTTCCAGTCCCAAGCACCGTGGATGGTCCACATGAAAAAGGTGTTGAAAGGCTAATGGCGATACACTGGAATGCTCTCCTTAGATTGTTTTTAGCAGTCCCAGGGTCCCTGCAGATGTAGGCATTTTAGATCTCAGAACAGTAACCGGTTAAGTATAGCCCATTAAGCATTCTACATGGCATGCTGGAGCTTAGTTTAGAGTCCTTATCACCAGGGCTGTCCCGGATGAGAAAGGTGTGGACCAAGCAATGTCTTTGCACTGCCGTGCTCCACTCAACATGCCTTTTCCAGCACCAGTGTCCCTGGAGCTGCAGCCTTTATGGCAGTCTGAAGCCGAACACTAACCATAACCCTAACCCTAAGCTAAATGGCACCTTGGAGATGAGTTGACAGTTCCAAGCACCATGGATGGTCCAGATGAAAAAACTGTTGAAAGATTAAGAGTGGTACATAGGAATGCTCCCCTTACATTGTTTTTAGCAGTCCCAGTATCCCTGGAGATGTAGGCGTTATAGATATCTGAACAGTGACCATTACCCTAATCTACATGGCATATGGGAGTTCAGTTTACAGTCCTTATCTCCAGGGCTGTCCCAGATGAGAAAGGTGTGGACCCAGCAATGTCTTTGCACTGCCGTGCTCCACTCCACATGACTTTTTCAGCACCAGTGTCCCTGCAGCTCTAGCCTTTATGACAGTCTCAACCCGAACCCTAACCCTAACCCTAACCCTAATCTAAATGGCACCTTGGAGCTGAGATTACTGTCCCAGGTGCCATGGCTGGTCCAGGTGAAAAAAGTGTTGAAAGATTAAGAGTGGTACACGGGAATGCTCTTCTTATAAAGTTTTTAGCAGTCCCAGTGTCCCCGGAAATGTAGGCATTACAGATCTACGAGCGGTAACCCTCACCCTAGTCTAAATGTCATTTGGCTGCTTAGTTTAGAGTCCTAATCAGCATGGCTGTCCCAGATGAGAAAGGTGTGGACCAAGCAATGTCTTTGCAGTGCCGTGCTCCACTCCACATGCCTTTTTCAGCCCAAGTGTCCCTGGACCTGTAGCCCTTATGACAGTCTGAACCCGAACCCTAACCCTAACCCTAACCCTAACCCTAATTTAAATGGCACCTTGGAGCTGAGTTTCCAGTCCCAAGCACCGTGGATGGTCCACATGAAAAAGGTGTTGAAAGGCTAATGGCGATACACTGGAATGCTCTCCTTAGATTGTTTTTAGCAGTCCCAGGGTCCCTGCAGATGCAGGCATTTTAGATCTCAGAACAGTAACCGGTTAAGTATAGCCCATTAAGCATTCTACATGGCATGCTGGAGCTTAGTTTAGAGTCCTTATGACCAGGGCTGTCCCGGATGAGAAAGGTGTGGACCAAGCAATGTCTTTGCACTGCCGTGCTCCACTCAACATGCCTTTTCCAGCACCAGTGTCCCTGGAGCTGCAGCCTTTATGGCAGTCTGAAGCCGAACACTAACCCTAACCCTAACCCTAAGCTAAATGGCACCTTGGAGCTGAGATTACTCTCCCAGGTGCCATGGCTTGTCCAGGTGAAAAAAGTGTTGAAAGATTAAGAGTGGTACACGGGAATGCTCTTCTTATAAAGTTTTTAGCAGTCCCAGTGTCCCCGGAATTGTAGGCATTACAGATCTACGAACAGTAACCCTCACCCTAGTCTAAATGTCATTTGGCTGCTTAGTTTAGAGTCCTAATCAGCATGGCTGTCCCAGATGAGAAAGGTGTGGACCAAGCAATGTCTTTGCAGTGCCGTGCTCCACTCGACATGCCTTTTTCAGCCCAAGTGTCCCTGGACCTGTAGCCCTTATGACAGTCTGAACCCGAACCCTAACCCTAACCCTAACCCTAACCCTAATTTAAATGGCAGCTTGGAGGTGAGTTTCCAGTCCCAAGCACCGTGGATGGTCCAGATGAAAAAGGTGTTGAAAGGCTAATGGCGATACACTGGAATGCTCTCCTTAGATTGTTTTTAGCAGTCCCAGGGTCCCTGCAGATGTAGGCATTTTAGATCTCAGAACAGTAACCGGTTAAGTATAGCCCATTAAGCATTCTACATGGCATGCTGGAGCTTAGTTTAGAGTCCTTATCACCAGGGCTGTCCCGGATGAGAAAGGTGTGGACCAAGCAATGTCTTTGCACTGCCGTGCTCCACTCAACATGCCTTTTCCAGCACCAGTGTCCCTGGAGCTGCAGCCTTTATGGCAGTCTGAAGCCGAACACTAACCATAACCCTAACCCTAAGCTAAATGGCACCTTGGAGATGAGTAGACAGTTCCAAGCACCATGGATGGTCCAGATGAAAAAACGGTTGAAAGATTAAGAGTGGTACATAGGAATGCTCCCCTTACATTGTTTTTAGCAGTCCCAGCATCCCTGGAGATGTAGGCGTTATAGATATCTGAACAGTGACCATTACCCTAATCTACATGGCATATGGGAGTTGAGTTTACAGTCCTTATCTCCAGGGCTGTCCCAGATGAGAAAGGTGTGGACCCAGCAATGTCTTTGCAGTGCCGTGCTCCACTCGACATGCCTTTTTCAGCCCAAGTGTCCCTGCAGCTCTAGCCCTTTTGACAGTCTGAACCCGAACCCTAACCCTAACCCTAACCCTAACCCTAATTTAAATGGCACCTTGGAGCTGAGTTTCCAGTCCCAAGCACCGTGGATGGTCCACATGAAAAAGGTGTTGAAAGGCTAATGGCGAGGTAGAAAGGTTGAGAGCCATTAGAGAGTGTGAAAGTGAAATAGATTGGTGGAACCACACCCTAAGGCAAGGGCAGAGGGAAGTGGTTCAACAAGATATGGATCCCCTTCCCTCCTACCATCAGACAGAAGGAGAGAGCTTAATGGACAAGGATGGATGGAGGGAGGTTCCTCCTCGGAGAGGTAAGCGAAAACCCTCACAATCCCTTCCTCCCTCCCAGTTGCCCTTGAATAACAGGTATGAGGTCTTGGAAATTCAGGGCCAGGTGAATGGAGATGGTGAGGCAAATCTATCTAGTGAGTCACCCAGGGCTAGTCACTCACCCACATGCCTCAGAACTTCCCCAACCAAGAAGAAAAGAAGAGTAATTGTGGTGGGTGACTCCCTTCTGAGGGGAACAGAAGGGCCCATTTGTCGACCGGATCCACCCCACAGGGAGGTCTGCTGCCTGCCTGGGGCTCGGATTAGAGATGTTAAAACTAAGCTCTCTGAACTGGTGCAGCCGTCTGACTACTACCCACTGCTGGTTTTTCAGGTTGGCAGTGACGAAATTATTACGAGGAACGTAAGGGCAATGAAGAGAGAGTACAGGGCCCTGGGACGGCTGGTTAAAGGGCCTGGAGCGCAAGTGGTGTTTGCCTCCATACCTGTTGCAAGCGAGGGTGAAGGGATATATAAGAAGACTCTGCAGGTTAATGTATGGCTACGTGACTGGTGCCAAAGGCAGGGGTTTGGGTTTTTCAGTCACGGGTTGCTGTATGGGACACCTGGTTTGCTGGTGACAGGCGGGATACACCAGTCCCAGAGAAAAAAAAGGGTTTTGGGGCAGGAGTTAGCAGGGCTTATTGACAGGGCTTTAAACTAGTTAGGAAGGGGGGAGGGGATTTAACTGGGCCTGTTGGGGACAAGCCCAAGAGGAACATGCTAGGGATTGAAGGGTGGCGGGCTAAGGAGGACTATCAATCTCTTGTTTCACTTGTGGGAAAGGATAGCTCTTTAGACCCTGTCCCGCAGGGGAAAAAGAGTACTAGGACTGGCTCCCTGAAATGCCTGTACACCAATGCACGCAGCATGGGGAATAAACAGGAGGAGTTAGAAGTCTGTGTGCGGGCTAAAGGTTATGATCTAGTGGCGATTACAGAGACATGGTGGGACAGTTCACATGACTGGAATGTGGTCATGGATGGCTATGTCCTTTTTAGGAAAGATAGGTCAGCGAAGCGAGGTGGTGGAGTTGCTCTTTACGTGAGAGAGCAACTAGAATGTATTGAGTTCTGTCCGGGGTCGGATGAGGAGCAAGTGGAATGTCTGTGGGTACGAATCAAGGGGCTGACTGGCACGGGTGATACAGTTGTGGGGGTCTATTACAGACCTCCTGATCAGCACGAAGGAGTTGATGAGGCTTTCTACAGGCAACTGGAAGTAGCCTCGCGACTACATGCCTTAGTCGTCGTGGGGGACTTTAATTACCCCGATATTTGCTGGAAGACTCACACAGCCAGTCATTCACAGTCTAGGAGGTTCCTCGATTGCATTGATGATAATTTCTTAATGCAAATGGTGGACGTACCAACTAGGGGAGCAGCGCTGCTAGATTTAGTACTCGCCAACAAGGAGGGTTTGGTCGAAGTGGTGACGGTCAATGGCAGCCTTGGCTGCAGTGACCATGAGATGGTGGAGTTTAGGATCCTGTGTGGGAGGAATAGAATACCTAGCAAAGCCACAGTTCTGGATTTCCGAAGGGCCAACTTTGGCCTCTTCAGTCAACTGCTAAGGGAAGTCTCATGGGAAAGTGTACTAGGCGGTAAAGGGGCTCAAGATAGTTGGTTAGCATTCAAGGACCGCTTCTTCCAAGCTCAGGATCGGAGCGTCCCAATGAGTAGGAAGTCAAGTAAGGGATCTAGGAGACCGGCGTGGTTAAACAAGGAGCTGCTGGGCAAACTCAAGTGGAAAAGGAGAATCTATGGATTATGGAAGGAGGGGCTGGCCGCTTGGGAGGAATATAGGACAGTTGTTAGAGGATGTAGGGAGGCAATTAGGACAGCTAAGGCCTCCTTGGAACTCAATCTTGCTAGTCGGGTTAAAGACAATAGAAAGGGCTTCTTCAAATACATAGCAAATAAAACTAAAACAAGAGGCAATATAGGCCCACTGCTGAACGAAGTGGGTACCCTGGAGACAGAGGATATAAAGAAGGCAGAGGTGCTGAATGCCTTCTTTGCCTCTGTCTTTACTCCTGCAGACTCTCCCCGACGGCCCCGGATTTCTATAGCCCCAGAAGGAGTCAGGACAAAGGAGGAGTTTGCTTTGGTAGATGAGGATTGGGTTAGGGATCAGCTATGCAAACTGGACATCTGTAAATCGATGGGTCCGGATGGAATGCACCCACGGGTGCTGAGGGAGCTGGCGGAGGTCATTGCTAGGCCACTTTCCATCATCTTTGGTAAGTCGTGGGAAATGGGCGAGGTGCCTGAGGATTGGCGGATGGCAAAGGTCACACCAATCTATAAGAAGGGCAAGAAGGAGGACCCGGGTAATTATAGACCGGTCAGCCTTACCTCCATCCCTGGAAAGATGATGGAACAACTTATTCTTGACTCCATCACTAGGCATATCAAGGATGAGGGGGTCATTAAGAACAGCCAACATGGTTTTATGAGGGGGAAGTCATGTATGACCAACCTTATAGCCTTCTATGAGGAAGTGACTAGGTGGAGGGATGATGATAGAGCGGTAGATGTAGTTTTTCTTGATTTCAGTAAGGCATTTGATACTGTCTCCCACAGCATCCTCATAGATAAGCTAAGGAAGTGTGGGCTTGACGATCAAGTAGTGAGGTGGATCGAGAACTGGTTGAAAGGAAGAAGGCAGAGAGTTGTGGTCAATGGCGCAGAATCTAGCTGGAGGTCTGTGACTAGTGGAGTTCCTCAGGGGTCGGTGCTGGGACCGGTGCTGTTTAATATTTTCATCAATGACCTGGATGAGGGAACTGAGTGCACCCTCAGCAAGTTTGCTGATGACACAAAACTGGGAGGAGTGGCTGACACACCAGAGGACTGTGCTGCCATTCAGCGAGACCTGGACAGGCTGGAGAGTTGGGCGGGGAGAAACTGGATGAAATTTAACAAGGGCAAGTGTAGAGTCTTGCATCTGGGGAAGAACAACCCCATGTACCAGTACAGGTTGGGGGGTGACCTGCTGGAAAGTAGTGAAGGGGAAAGGGACCTGGGGGTCCTGGTGGATAGGAGGATGACCATGAGCCAGCAATGTGCTCTTGTGGCCAAGAAGGCAAATGGCATCTTAGGGTGCATTAGAAAGGGAGTGGTTAGTAGGTCAAGAGAGGTTCTCCTCCCCCTCTACTCAGCCTTGGTGAGGCCGCATCTGGAATATTGCGTCCAGTTCTGGGCCCCTCTGTTCAAGAAGGACAGGGAATTGCTTGAAGGAGTCCAGCGCAGAGCCACAAAGATGATTAAGGGAGTGGAACATCTCCCTTATGAGGAAAGGCTGAGGGAGCTGGGTCTCTTTAGCTTGCAAAAGAGGAGACTGAGGGGTGACCTCATCAATGTTTACAAATATGTGAAGGGTAGGTGTCAGGATGATGGAGCTAGGCTTTTTTCAGTGATATCCAGTGATAGGACAAGGGGCAATGGGTGTAAACTGGTGCATAGGAAGTTCCACGTTAACATCAGGAAGAACTTCTTTACTGTAAGAGTGACAGAGCACTGGAACAGGCTGCCCAGGGGGGTTGTGGAGTCTCCTACACTGGAGATATTCAAGGCCCGCCTGGACAAGTTCCTGTGTGATGTCCTGTAGGTTACCCTGCTTTTGCAGGGGGGTTGGACTAGATGATCTTTTTAGGTCCCTTCCAACCCTTGGGATTCTGTGATTCTGTGATTCTGTGAATGCTCTCCTTAGATTGTTTTTAGCAGTCCCAGAGTCCCTGCAGATGTAGGCATTTTAGATCTCAGAACAGTAACCCGTTAAATATAACCCATTAAGCATTCTACATGGCATGCTGGAGCTTAGTTTAGAGTCCTTATCACCAGGGCTGTCCCGGATGAGAAAGGTGTGGACCAAGCAATGTCTTTGCACTGCCGTGCTCCACTCAACATGCCTTTTCCAGCACCAGTGTCCCTGGAGCTGCAGCCTTTATGGCAGTCTGAAGCCGAACACTAACCATAACCCTAACCCTAAGCTAAATGGCACCTTGGAGATGAGTTGACAGTTCCAAGCACCATGGATGGTCCAGATGAAAAAACTGTTGAAAGATTAAGAGTGGTACATAGGAATGCTCCCCTTACATTGTTTTTAGCAGTCCCAGTATCCCTGGAGATGTAGGCGTTATAGATATCTGAACAGTGACCATTACCCTAATCTACATGGCATATGGGAGTTCAGTTTACAGTCCTTATCTCCAGGGCTGTCCCAGATGAGAAAGGTGTGGACCCAGCAATGTCTTTGCACTGCCGTGCTCCACTCCACATGACTTTTTCAGCACCAGTGTCCCTGCAGCTCTAGCCTTTATGACAGTCTCAACCCGAACCCTAACCCTAACCCTAACCCTAATCTAAATGGCACCTTGGAGCTGAGATTACTGTCCCAGGTGCCATGGCTGGTCCAGGTGAAAAAAGTGTTGAAAGATTAAGAGTGGTACACGGGAATGCTCTTCTTATAAAGTTTTTAGCAGTCCCAGTGTCCCCGGAAATGTAGGCATTACAGATCTACGAACAGTAACCCTCACCCTAGTCTAAATGTCATTTGGCTGCTTAGTTTAGAGTCCTAATCAGCATGGCTGTCCCAGATGAGAAAGGTGTGGACCAAGCAATGTCTTTGCAGTGCCGTGCTCCACTCGACATGCCTTTTTCAGCCCAAGTGTCCCTGGACCTGTAGCCCTTATGACAGTCTGAACCCGAACCCTAACCCTAACCCTAACCCTAACCCTAATTTAAATGGCACCTTGGAGCTGAGTTTCCAGTCCCAAGCACCGTGGATGGTCCACATGAAAAAGGTGTTGAAAGGCTAATGGCGATACACTGGAATGCTCTCCTTAGATTGTTTTTAGCAGTCCCAGGGTCCCTGCAGATGTAGGCATTTTAGATCTCAGAACAGTAACCGGTTAAGTATAGCCCATTAAGCATTCTACATGGCATGCTGGAGCTTAGTTTAGAGTCCTTATCACCAGGGCTGTCCCGGATGAGAAAGGTGTGGACCAAGCAATGTCTTTGCACTGCCGTGCTCCACTCAACATGCCTTTTCCAGCACCAGTGTCCCTGGAGCTGCAGCAATTATGGCAGTCTGAACCCGAACACTAACCATAACCCTAACCCTAAGCTAAATGGCACCTTGGAGATGAGTAGACAGTTCCAAGCACCATGGATGGTCCAGATGAAAAAACGGTTGAAAGATTAAGAGTGGTACATAGGAATGCTCCCCTTACATTGTTTTTAGCAGTCCCAGTATCCCTGGAGATGTAGGCGTTATAGATATCTGAACAGTGACCATTACCCTAATCTACATGGCATATGGGAGTTGAGTTTACAGTCCTTATCTCCAGGGCTGTCCCAGATGAGAAAGGTGTGGACCAAGCAATGTCTTTGCACTGCCGTGCTCCACTCGACATGCCTTTTTCAGCCCAAGTGTCCCTGCAGCTCTACCCCTTTTGACAGTCTGAACCCGAACCCTAACCCTAACCCTAACCCTAACCCTAATTTAAATGGCACCTTGGAGCTGAGTTTCAGTCCCAAGCACCGTGGATGGTCCACATGAAAAAGGTGTTGAAAGGCTAATGGCGATACACTGGAATGCTCTCCTTAGATTGTTTTTAGCAGTCCCAGAGTCCCTGCAGATGTAGGCATTTTAGATCTCAGAACAGTAACCCGTTAAATATAACCCATTAAGCATTCTACATGGCATGCTGGAGCTTAGTTTAGAGTCCTTATCACCAGGGCTGTCCCGGATGAGAAAGGTGTGGACCAAGCAATGTCTTTGCACTGCCGTGCTCCACTCAACATGCCTTTTCCAGCACCAGTGTCCCTGGAGCTGCAGCCTTTATGGCAGTCTGAAGCCGAACACTAACCATAACCCTAACCCTAAGCTAAATGGCACCTTGGAGATGAGTTGACAGTTCCAAGCACCATGGATGGTCCAGATGAAAAAACTGTTGAAAGATTAAGAGTGGTACATAGGAATGCTCCCCTTACATTGTTTTTAGCAGTCCCAGTATCCCTGGAGATGTAGGCGTTATAGATATCTGAACAGTGACCATTACCCTAATCTACATGGCATATGGGAGTTCAGTTTACAGTCCTTATCTCCAGGGCTGTCCCAGATGAGAAAGGTGTGGACCCAGCAATGTCTTTGCACTGCCGTGCTCCACTCCACATGACTTTTTCAGCACCAGTGTCCCTGCAGCTCTAGCCTTTATGACAGTCTCAACCCGAACCCTAACCCTAACCCTAACCCTAATCTAAATGGCACCTTGGAGCTGAGATTACTGTCCCAGGTGCCATGGCTGGTCCAGGTGAAAAAAGTGTTGAAAGATTAAGAGTGGTACACGGGAATGCTCTTCTTATAAAGTTTTTAGCAGTCCCAGTGTCCCCGGAAATGTAGGCATTACAGATCTACGAACAGTAACCCTCACCCTAGTCTAAATGTCATTTGGCTGCTTAGTTTAGAGTCCTAATCAGCATGGCTGTCCCAGATGAGAAAGGTGTGGACCAAGCAATGTCTTTGCAGTGCCGTGCTCCACTCGACATGCCTTTTTCAGCCCAAGTGTCCCTGGGCCTGTAGCCCTTATGACAGTCTGAACCCGAACCCTAACCCTAACCCTAACCCTAACCCTAATTTAAATGGCACCTTGGAGCTGAGTTTCCAGTCCCAAGCACCGTGGATGGTCCACATGAAAAAGGTGTTGAAAGGCTAATGGCGATACACTGGAATGCTCTCCTTAGATTGTTTTTAGCAGTCCCAGGGTCCCTGCAGATGTTGGCATTTTAGATCTCAGAACAGTAACCGGTTAAGTATAGCCCATTAAGCATTCTACATGGCATGCTGGAGCTTAGTTTAGAGTCCTTATCACCAGGGCTGTCCCGGATGAGAAAGGTGTGGACCAAGCAATGTCTTTGCACTGCCGTGCTACACTCAACATGCCTTTTCCAGCACCAGTGTCCCTGGAGCTGCAGCAATTATGGCAGTCTGAACCCGAACACTAACCATAACCCTAACCCTAAGCTAAATGGCACCTTGGAGATGAGTAGACAGTTCCAAGCACCATGGATGGTCCAGATGAAAAAACGGTGGAAAGATTAAGAGTGGTACATAGGAATGCTCCCCTTACATTGTTTTTAGCAGTCCCAGTATCCCTGGAGATGTAGGCGTTATAGATATCTGAACAGTGACCATTACCCTAATCTACATGGCATATGGGAGTTCAGTTTACAGTCCTTATCTCCAGGGCTGTCCCAGATGAGAAAGGTGTGGACCAAGCAATGTCTTTGCACTGCCGTGCTCCACTCCACATGCCTTTTTCAGCCCAAGTGTCCCTTCAGCTCTAGCCCTTATGACAGTCTGAACCCGAACCCTAACCCTAACCCTAACCCTAACCCTAATTTAAATGGCACCTTGGAGCTGTGTTTCCAGTCCCAAGCACCGTGGATGGTCCACATGAAAAAGGTGTTGAAAGGCTGATGGCGATACACTGGAATTCTCCCCTTATATTGTTTTTAGCAGTCCCAGAGTCCCTGCAGATGTAGGCATTTTAGATCTCAGAACAGTAACCGGTTAAGTATAGCCCATTAAGCATTCTACATGGCATGCTGGAGCTTAGTTTAGAGTCCTTATCACCAGGGCTGTCCCGGATGAGAAAGGTGTGGACCAAGCAATGTCTTTGCACTGCCGTGCTCCACTCAACATGCCTTTTCCAGCACCAGTGTCCCTGGAGCTGCAGCAATTATGGCAGTCTGAACCCGAACACTAACCATAACCCTAACCCTAAGCTAAATGGCACCTTGGAGATGAGTAGACAGTTCCAAGCACCATGGATGGTCCAGATGAAAAAACTGTTGAAAGATTAAGAGTGGTACATAGGAATGCTCCCCTTACATTGTTTTTAGCAGTCCCAGTATCCCTGGAGATGTAGGCGTTATAGATATCTGAACAGTGACCATTACCCTAATCTACATGGCATATGGGAGTTCAGTTTACAGTCCTTATCTCCAGGGCTGTCCCAGATGAGAAAGGTGTGGACCAAGCAATGTCTTTGCAGTGCCGTGCTCCACTCGACATGCCTTTTTCAGCCCAAGTGTCCCTGGACCTGTAGCCCTTATGACAGTCTGAACCCGAACCCTAACCCTAGCCCTAACCCTAACCCTAACCCTAATTTAAATGGCACCTTGGAGCTGAGTTTCCAGTCCCAAGCACCGTGGATGGTCCAGATGAAAAAGGTGTTGAAAGGCTAATGGCGATACACTGGAATGCTCTCCTTAGATTGTTTTTAGCAGTCCCAGAGTCCCTGCAGATGTAGGCATTTTAGATCTCAGAACAGTAACCGGTTAAGTATAGCCCATTAAGCATTCTACATGGCATGCTGGAGCTTAGTTTAGAGTCCTTATCACCAGGGCTGTCCCGGATGAGAAAGGTGTGGACCAAGCAGTGTCTTTGCACTGCCGTGCTCCACTCAACATGCCTTTTCCAGCACCAGTGTCCCTGGAGCTGCAGCAATTATGGCAGTCTGAACCCGAACACTAACCATAACCCTAACCCTAAGCTAAATGGCACCTTGGAGATGAGTAGACAGTTCCAAGCACCATGGATGGTCCAGATGAAAAAACGGTTGAAAGATTAAGAGTGGTACATAGGAATGCTCCCCTTACATTGTTTTTAGCAGTCCCAGTATCCCTGGAGATGTAGGCGTTATAGATATCTGAACAGTGACCATTACCCTAATCTACATGGCATATGGGAGTTCAGTTTACAGTCCTTATCTCCAGGGCTGTCCCAGATGAGAAAGGTGTTGACCAAGCAATGTCTTTGCACTGCCGTGCTCCACTCCACATGCCTTTTTCAGCCCAAGTGTCCCTGCAGCTCTAGCCCTTATGACAGTCTGAACCCGAACCCTAACCCTAACCCTAACCCTAACCCTAATTTAAATGGCACCTTGGAGCTGAGTTTCCAGTCCCAAGCACCGTGGATGGTCCACATGAAAAAGGTGTTGAAAGGCTAATGGCGATACACTGGAATTCTCCCCTTATATTGTTTTTAGCAGTCCCAGAGTCCCTGCAGATGTAGGCATTTTAGATCTCAGAACAGTAACCGGTTAAGTATAGCCCATTAAGCATTCTACATGGCATGCTGGAGCTTAGTTTAGAGTCCTTATCACCAGGGCTGTCCCGGATGAGAAAGGTGTGGACCAAGCAATGTCTTTGCACTGCCGTGCTCCACTCAACATGCCTTTTCCAGCACCAGTGTCCCTGGAGCTGCAGCAATTATGGCAGTCTGAACCCGAACACTAACCATAACCCTAACCCTAAGCTAAATGGCACCTTGGAGATGAGTAGACAGTTCCAAGCACCATGGATGGTCCAGATGAAAAAACGGTTGAAAGATTAAGAGTGGTACATAGGAATGCTCCCCTTACATTGTTTTTAGCAGTCCCAGTATCCCTGGAGATGTAGGCGTTATAGATATCTGAACAGTGACCATTACCCTAATCTACATGGCATATGGGAGTTCAGTTTACAGTCCTTATCTCCAGGGCTGTCCCAGATGAGAAAGGTGTGGACCAAGCAATGTCTTTGCACTGCCGTGCTCCACTCCACATGCCTTTTTCAGCCCAAGTGTCCCTGGAGCTGCAGCCTTTATGGCAGTCTGAACCCGAACCCTAGCCCTAACCCTAACCCTAACCCTAATTTAAATGGCACCTTGGAGCTGAGTTTCCAGTCCCAAGCACCGTGGATGGTCCACATGAAAAAGGTGTTGAAAGGCTAATGGCGATACACTGGAATGCTCTCCTTAGATTGTTTTTAGCAGTCCCAGAGTCCCTGCAGATGTAGGCATTTTAGATCTCAGAACAGTAACCGGTTAAGTATAGCCCATTAAGCATTCTACATGGCATGCTGGAGCTTAGTTTAGAGTCCTTATGACCAGGGCTGTCCCGGATGAGAAAGGTGTGGACCAAGCAATGTCTTTGCACTGCCGTGCTCCACTCAACATGCCTTTTCCAGCACCAGTGTCCCTGGAGCTGCAGCAATTATGGCAGTCTGAAGCCGAACAGTAACCATAACCCTAACCCTAAGCTAAATGGCACCTTGGAGATGAGTAGACAGTTCCAAGCACCATGGATGGTCCAGATGAAAAAACGGTTGAAAGATTAAGAGTGGTACATAGGAATGCTCCCCTTACATTGTTTTTAGCAGTCCCAGTATCCCTGGAGATGTAGGCGTTATAGATATCTGAACAGTGACCATTACCCTAATCTACATGGCATATGGGAGTTCAGTTTACAGTCCTTATCTCCAGGGCTGTCCCAGATGAGAAAGGTGTGGACCCAGCAATGTCTTTGCAGTGCCGTGCTCCACTCCACATGACTTTTTCAGCACCAGTGTCCCTGCAGCTCTAGCCTTTATGACAGTCTCAACCCGAACCCTAACCCTAACCCTAACCCTAATCTAAATGGCACCTTGGAGCTGAGATTACTGTCCCAGGTGCCATGGCTGGTCCAGGTGAAAAAAGTGTTGAAAGATTAAGAGTGGTACACGGGAATGCTCTTCTTATAAAGTTTTTAGCAGTCCCAGTGTCCCCGGAAATGTAGGCATTACAGATCTACGAACAGTAACCCTCACCCTAGTCTAAATGTCATTTGGCTGCTTAGTTTAGAGTCCTAATCAGCATGGCTGTCCCAGATGAGAAAGGTGTGGACCAAGCAATGTCTTTGCAGTGCCGTGCTCCACTCGACATGCCTTTTTCAGCCCAAGTGTCCCTGGACCTGTAGCCCTTATGACAGTCTGAACCCGAACCCTAACCCTAACCCTAACCCTAACCCTAACCCTAATTTAAATGGCACCTTGGAGCTGAGTTTCCAGTCCCAAGCACTGTGGATGGTCCACATGAAAAAGGTGTTGAAAGGCTAATGGCGATACACTGGAATGCTCTCCTTAGATTGTTTTTAGCAGTCCCAGGGTCCCTGCAGATGTAGGCATTTTAGATCTCAGAACAGTAACCGGTTAAGTATAGCCCATTAAGCATTCTACATGGCATGCTGGAGCTTAGTTTAGAGTCCTTATCACCAGGGCTGTCCCGGATGAGAAAGGTGTGGACCAAGCAATGTCTTTGCACTGCCGTGCTCCACTCAACATGCCTTTTCCAGCACCAGTGTCCCTGGAGCTGCAGCAATTATGGCAGTCTGAACCCGAACACTAACCATAACCCTAACCCTAAGCTAAATGGCACCTTGGAGATGAGTAGACAGTTCCAAGCACCATGGATGGTCCAGATGAAAAAACGGTTGAAAGATTAAGAGTGGTACATAGGAATGCTCCCCTTACATTGTTTTTAGCAGTCCCAGTATCCCTGGAGATGTAGGCGTTATAGATATCTGAACAGTGACCATTACCCTAATCTACATGGCATATGGGAGTTCAGTTTACAGTCCTTATCTCCAGGGCTGTCCCAGATGAGAAAGGTGTGGACCAAGCAATGTCTTTGCAGTGCCGTGCTCCACTCGACATGCCTTTTTCAGCCCAAGTGTCCCTGCAGCTCTAGCCCTTATGACAGTCTGAACCCGAACCCTAACCCTAACCCTAACCCTAACCCTAATTTAAATGGCACCTTGGAGCTGAGTTTCCAGTCCCAAGCACCGTGGATGGTCCACATGAAAAAGGTGTTGAAAGGCTAATGGCGATACACTGGAATGCTCTCCTTAGATTGTTTTTAGCAGTCCCAGGGTCCCTGCAGATGTAGGCATTTTAGATCTCAGAACAGTAACCGGTTAAGTATAGCCCATTAAGCATTCTACATGGCACGCTGGAGCTTAGTTTAGAGTCCTTATGACCAGGGCTGTCCCGGATGAGAAAGGTGTGGACCAAGCAATGTCTTTGCACTGCCGTGCTCCACTCAACATGCCTTTTCCAGCACCAGTGTCCCTGGAGCTGCAGCAATTATGGCAGTCTGAACCCGAACACTAACCATAACCATAACCCTAACCCTAAGCTAAATGGCACCTTGGAGATGAGTAGACAGTTCCAAGCACCATGGATGGTCCAGATGAAAAAACTGTTGAAAGATTAAGAGTGGTACATAGGAATGCTCCCCTTACATTGTTTTTAGCAGTCCCAGTATCTCTGGAGATGTAGGCGTTATAGATATCTGAACAGTGACCATTACCCTAATCTACATGGCATATGGGAGTTCAGTTCACAGTCCTTATCTCCAGGGCTGTCCCAGATGAGAAAGGTGCGGACCCAGCAATGTCTTTGCACTGCCGTGCTCCACTCCACATGACTTTTTCAGCACCAGTGTCCCTGCAGCTCTAGCCTTTATGACAGTCTCAACCCGAACCCTAACCCTAACCCTAACCCTAATCTAAATGGCACCTTGGAGCTGAGATTACTGTCCCAGGTGCCATGGCTGGTCCAGGTGAAAAAAGTGTTGAAAGATTAAGAGTGGTACACGGGAATGCTCTTCTTATAAAGTTTTTAGCAGTCCCAGTGTCCCCGGAAATGTAGGCATTACAGATCTACGAACAGTAACCCTCACCCTAGTCTAAATGTCATTTGGCTGCTTAGTTTAGAGTCCTAATCAGCATGGCTGTCCCAGATGAGAAAGGTGTGGACCAAGCAATGTCTTTGCAGTGCCGTGCTCCACTCGACATGCCTTTTTCAGCCCAAGTGTCCCTGGACCTGTAGCCTTTATGACAGTCTGAACCCGAACCCTAACCCTAACCCTAACCCTAACCCTAATCTAAATGGCACCTTGGAGCTGAGTTTCCAGTCCCAAGCACCGTGGATGGTCCACATGAAAAAGGTGTTGAAAGGCTAATGGCGATACACTGGAATGCTCTCCTTAGATTGTTTTTAGCAGTCCCAGGGTCCCTGCAGATGTAGGCATTTTAGATCTCAGAACAGTAACCCGTTAAGTATAACCCATTAAGCATTCTACATGGCATGCTGGAGCTTAGTTTAGAGTCCTTATCACCAGGGCTGTCCCGGATGAGAAAGGTGTGGACCAAGCAATGTCTTTGCACTGCCGTGCTCCACTCAACATGCCTTTTCCAGCACCAGTGTCCCTGGAGCTGCAGCCTTTATGGCAGTCTGAAGCCGAACACTAACCATAACCCTAACCCTAAGCTAAATGGCACCTTGGAGATGAGTAGACAGTTCCAAGCACCATGGATGGTCCAGATGAAAAAACTGTTGAAAGATTAAGAGTGGTACATAGGAATGCTCCCCTTACATTGTTTTTAGCAGTCCCAGTATCTCTGGAGATGTAGGCGTTATAGATATCTGAACAGTGACCATTACCCTAATCTACATGGCATATGGGAGTTCAGTTCACAGTCCTTATCTCCAGGGCTGTCCCAGATGAGAAAGGTGCGGACCCAGCAATGTCTTTGCACTGCCGTGCTCCACTCCACATGACTTTTTCAGCACCAGTGTCCCTGCAGCTCTAGCCTTTATGACAGTCTCAACCCGAACCCTAACCCTAACCCTAACCCTAATCTAAATGGCACCTTGGAGCTGAGATTACTGTCCCAGGTGCCATGGCTGGTCCAGGTGAAAAAAGTGTTGAAAGATTAAGAGTGGTACACGGGAATGCTCTTCTTATAAAGTTTTTAGCAGTCCCAGTGTCCCCGGAAATGTAGGCATTACAGATCTACGAACAGTAACCCTCACCCTAGTCTAAATGTCATTTGGCTGCTTAGTTTAGAGTCCTAATCAGCATGGCTGTCCCAGATGAGAAAGGTGTGGACCAAGCAATGTCTTTGCAGTGCCGTGCTCCACTCGACATGCCTTTTTCAGCCCAAGTGTCCCTGGACCTGTAGCCTTTATGACAGTCTGAACCCGAACCCTAACCCTAACCCTAACCCTAACCCTAATCTAAATGGCACCTTGGAGCTGAGTTTCCAGTCCCAAGCACCGTGGATGGTCCACATGAAAAAGGTGTTGAAAGGCTAATGGCGATACACTGGAATGCTCTCCTTAGATTGTTTTTAGCAGTCCCAGGGTCCCTGCAGATGTAGGCATTTTAGATCTCAGAACAGTAACCCGTTAAGTATAACCCATTAAGCATTCTACATGGCATGCTGGAGCTTAGTTTAGAGTCCTTATCACCAGGGCTGTCCCGGATGAGAAAGGTGTGGACCAAGCAATGTCTTTGCACTGCCGTGCTCCACTCAACATGCCTTTTCCAGCACCAGTGTCCCTGGAGCTGCAGCCTTTATGGCAGTCTGAAGCCGAACACTAACCATAACCCTAACCCTAAGCTAAATGGCACCTTGGAGATGAGTAGACAATTCCAAGCACCATGGATGGTCCAGATGAAAAAACTGTTGAAAGATTAAGAGTGGTACATAGGAATGCTCCCCTTACATTGTTTTTAGCAGTCCCAGTATCTCTGGAGATGTAGGCGTTACAGATATCTGAACAGTGACCATTACCCTAATCTACATGGCATATGGGAGTTCAGTTCACAGTCCTTATCTCCAGGGCTGTCCCAGATGAGAAAGGTGCGGACCCAGCAATGTCTTTGCACTGCCGTGCTCCACTCCACATGACTTTTTCAGCACCAGTGTCCCTGCAGCTCTAGCCTTTATGACAGTCTCAACCCGAACCCTAACCCTACCCCTAACCCTAATCTAAATGGCACCTTGGAGCTGAGATTACTGTCCCAGGTGCCATGGCTGGTCCAGGTGAAAAAAGTGTTGAAAGATTAAGAGTGGTACACGGGAATGCTCTTCTTATAAAGTTTTTAGCAGTCCCAGTGTCCCCGGAAATGTAGGCATTACAGATCTACGAACAGTAACCCTCACCCTAGTCTAAATGTCATTTGGCTGCTTAGTTTAGAGTCCTAATCAGCATGGCTGTCCCAGATGAGAAAGGTGTGGACCAAGCAATGTCTTTGCAGTGCCGTGCTCCACTCGACATGCCTTTTTCAGCCCAAGTGTCCCTGGACCTGTAGCCTTTATGACAGTCTGAACCCGAACCCTAACCCTAACCCTAACCCTAATTTAAATGGCACCTTGTAGCTGAGTTTCCAGTCCCAAGCACCGTGGATGGTCCAGATGAAAAAGGTGTTGAAAGGCTAATGGCGATACACTGGAATGCTCTCCTTAGATTGTTTTTAGCAGTCCCAGGGTCCCTGCAGATGTAGGCATTTTAGATCTCAGAACAGTAACCCGTTAAGTATAACCCATTAAGCATTCTACATGGCATGCTGGAGCTTAGTTTAGAGTCCTTATCACCAGGGCTGTCCCGGATGAGAAAGGTGTGGACCAAGCAATGTCTTTGCACTGCCGTGCTCCACTCAACATGCCTTTTCCAGCACCAGTGTCCCTGGAGCTGCAGCCTTTATGGCAGTCTGAAGCCGAACACTAACCATAACCCTAACCCTAAGCTAAATGGCACCTTGGAGATGAGTAGACAATTCCAAGCACCATGGATGGTCCAGATGAAAAAACTGTTGAAAGATTAAGAGTGGTACATAGGAATGCTCCCCTTACATTGTTTTTAGCAGTCCCAGTATCTCTGGAGATGTAGGCGTTATAGATATCTGAACAGTGACCATTACCCTAATCTACATGGCATATGGGAGTTCAGTTCACAGTCCTTATCTCCAGGGCTGTCCCAGATGAGAAAGGTGCGGACCCAGCAATGTCTTTGCACTGCCGTGCTCCACTCCACATGACTTTTTCAGCACCAGTGTCCCTGCAGCTCTAGCCTTTATGACAGTCTCAACCCGAACCCTAACCCTAACCCTAACCCTAATCTAAATGGCACCTTGGAGCTGAGATTACTGTCCCAGGTGCCATGGCTGGTCCAGGTGAAAAAAGTGTTGAAAGATTAAGAGTGGTACACGGGAATGCTCTTCTTATAAAGTTTTTAGCAGTCCCAGTGTCCCCGGAAATGTAGGCATTACAGATCTACGAACAGTAACCCTCACCCTAGTCTAAATGTCATTTGGCTGCTTAGTTTAGAGTCCTAATCAGCATGGCTGTCCCAGATGAGAAAGGTGTGGACCAAGCAATGTCTTTGCAGTGCCGTGCTCCACTCGACATGCCTTTTTCAGCCCAAGTGTCCCTGGACCTGTAGCCTTTATGACAGTCTGAACCCTAACCCTAACCCTAACCCTAACCCTAACCCTAATCTAAATGGCACCTTGGAGCTGAGTTTCCAGTCCCAAGCACCGTGGATGGTCCACATGAAAAAGGTGTTGAAAGGCTAATGGCGATACACTGGAATGCTCTCCTTAGATTGTTTTTAGCAGTCCCAGGGTCCCTGCAGATGTAGGCATTTTAGATCTCAGAACAGTAACCCGTTAAGTATAACCCATTAAGCATTCTACATGGCATGCTGGAGCTTAGTTTAGAGTCCTTATCACCAGGGCTGTCCCGGATGAGAAAGGTGTGGACCAAGCAATGTCTTTGCACTGCCGTGCTCCACTCAACATGCCTTTTCCAGCACCAGTGTCCCTGGAGCTGCAGCCTTTATGGCAGTCTGAAGCCGAACACTAACCATAACCCTAACCCTAAGCTAAATGGCACCTTGGAGATGAGTTGACAGTTCCAAGCACCATGGATGGTCCAGATGAAAAAACGGTTGAAAGATTAAGAGTGGTACATAGGAATGCTCCCCTTACATTGTTTTTAGCAGTCCCAGTATCCCTGGAGATGTAGGCGTTACAGATATCTGAACAGTGACCATTACCCTAATCTACATGGCATATGGGAGTTCAGTTTACAGTCCTTATCTCCAGGGCTGTCCCAGATGAGAAAGGTGCGGACCCAGCAATGTCTTTGCACTGCCGTGCTCCACTCCACATGACTTTTTCAGCACCAGTGTCCCTGCAGCTCTAGCCTTTATGACAGTCTCAACCCGAACCCTAACCCTAACCCTAACCCTAATCTAAATGGCACCTTGGAGCTGAGATTACTGTCCCAGGTGCCATGGCTGGTCCAGGTGAAAAAAGTGTTGAAAGATTAAGAGTGGTACACGGGAATGCTCTTCTTATAAAGTTTTTAGCAGTCCCAGTGTCCCCGGAAATGTAGGCATTACAGATCTACGAACAGTAACCCTCACCCTAGTCTAAATGTCATTTGGCTGCTTAGTTTAGAGTCCTAATCAGCATGGCTGTCCCAGATGAGAAAGGTGTGAACCAAGCAATGTCTTTGCAGTGCCGTGCTCCACTCGACATGCCTTTTTCAGCCCAAGTGTCCCTGGGCCTGTAGCCCTTATGACAGTCTGAACCCTAACCCTAACCCTAACCCTAACCCTAATTTAAATGGCACCTTGTAGCTGAGTTTCCAGTCCCAAGCACCGTGGATGGTCCAGATGAAAAAGGTGTTGAAAGGCTAATGGCGATACACTGGAATGCTCTCCTTAGATTGTTTTTAGCAGTCCCAGGGTCCCTGCAGATGTAGGCATTTTAGATCTCAGAACAGTAACCCGTTAAGTATAACCCATTAAGCATTCTACATGGCATGCTGGAGCTTAGTTTAGAGTCCTTATCACCAGGGCTGTCCCGGATGAGAAAGGTGTGGACCAAGCAATGTCTTTGCACTGCCGTGCTCCACTCAACATGCCTTTTCCAGCACCAGTGTCCCTGGAGCTGCAGCCTTTATGGCAGTCTGAAGCCGAACAGTAACCATAACCCTAACCCTAAGCTAAATGGCACCTTGGAGATGAGTTGACAGTTCCAAGCACCATGGATGGTCCAGATGAAAAAACGGTTGAAAGATTAAGAGTGGTACATAGGAATGCTCCCCTTACATTGTTTTTAGCAGTCCCAGTATCCCTGGAGATGTAGGCGTTATAGATATCTGAACAGTGACCATTACCCTAATCTACATGGCATATGGGAGTTCAGTTTACAGTCCTTATCTCCAGGGCTGTCCCAGATGAGAAAGGTGCGGACCCAGCAATGTCTTTGCACTGCCGTGCTCCACTCCACATGACTTTTTCAGCACCAGTGTCCCTGCAGCTCTAGCCTTTATGACAGTCTCAACCCGAACCCTAACCCTAACCCTAACCCTAATCTAAATGGCACCTTGGAGCTGAGATTACTGTCCCAGGTGCCATGGCTGGTCCAGGTGAAAAAAGTGTTGAAAGATTAAGAGTGGTACACGGGAATGCTCTTCTTATAAAGTTTTTAGCAGTCCCAGTGTCCCCGGAAATGTAGGCATTACAGATCTACGAACAGTAACCCTCACCCTAGTCTAAATGTCATTTGGCTGCTTAGTTTAGAGTCCTAATCAGCATGGCTGTCCCAGATGAGAAAGGTGTGGACCAAGCAATGTCTTTGCAGTGCCGTGCTCCACTCGACATGCCTTTTTCAGCCCAAGTGTCCCTGGACCTGTAGCCTTTATGACAGTCTGAACCCGAACCCTAACCCTAACCCTAACCCTAACCCTAATCTAAATGGCACCTTGGAGCTGAGTTTCCAGTCCCAAGCACCGTGGATGGTCCACATGAAAAAGGTGTTGAAAGGCTAATGGCGATACACTGGAATGCTCTCCTTAGATTGTTTTTAGCAGTCCCAGGGTCCCTGCAGATGTAGGCATTTTAGATCTCAGAACAGTAACCCGTTAAGTATAACCCATTAAGCATTCTACATGGCATGCTGGAGCTTAGTTTAGAGTCCTTATCACCAGGGCTGTCCCGGATGAGAAAGGTGTGGACCAAGCAATGTCTTTGCACTGCCGTGCTCCACTCAACATGCCTTTTCCAGCACCAGTGTCCCTGGAGCTGCAGCCTTTATGGCAGTCTGAAGCCGAACACTAACCATAACCCTAACCCTAAGCTAAATGGCACCTTGGAGATGAGTTGACAGTTCCAAGCACCATGGATGGTCCAGATGAAAAAACGGTTGAAAGATTAAGAGTGGTACATAGGAATGCTCCCCTTACATTGTTTTTAGCAGTCCCAGTATCCCTGGAGATGTAGGCGTTATAGATATCTGAACAGTGACCATTACCCTAATCTACATGGCATATGGGAGTTCAGTTTACAGTCCTTATCTCCAGGGCTGTCCCAGATGAGAAAGGTGTGGACCCAGCAATGTCTTTGCACTGCCGTGCTCCACTCCACATGACTTTTTCAGCACCAGTGTCCCTGCAGCTCTAGCCTTTATGACAGTCTCAACCCGAACCCTAACCCTAACCCTAACCCTAATCTAAATGGCACCTTGGAGCTGAGATTACTGTCCCAGGTGCCATGGCTGGTCCAGGTGAAAAAAGTGTTGAAAGATTAAGAGTGGTACACGGGAATGCTCTTCTTATAAAGTTTTTAGCAGTCCCAGTGTCCCCGGAAATGTAGGCATTACAGATCTACGAACAGTAACCCTCACCCTAGTCTAAATGTCATTTGGCTGCTTAGTTTAGAGTCCTAATCAGCATGGCTGTCCCAGATGAGAAAGGTGTGGACCAAGCAATGTCTTTGCAGTGCCGTGCTCCACTCGACATGCCTTTTTCAGCCCAAGTGTCCCTGGACCTGTAGCCCTTATGACAGTCTGAACCCGAACCCTAACCCTAACCCTAACCCTAACCCTAACCCTAATTTAAATGGCACCTTGGAGCTGAGTTTCCAGTCCCAAGCACTGTGGATGGTCCACATGAAAAAGGTGTTGAAAGGCTAATGGCGATACACTGGAATGCTCTCCTTAGATTGTTTTTAGCAGTCCCAGAGTCCCTGCAGATGTAGGCATTTTAGATCTCAGAACAGTAACCGGTTAAGTATAGCCCATTAAGCATTCTACATGGCATGCTGGAGCTTAGTTTAGAGTCCTTATCACCAGGGCTGTCCCGGATGAGAAAGGTGTGGACCAAGCAATGTCTTTGCACTGCCGTGCTCCACTCAACATGCCTTTTCCAGCACCAGTGTCCCTGGAGCTGCAGCAATTATGGCAGTCTGAACCCGAACACTAACCATAACCCTAACCCTAAGCTAAATGGCACCTTGGAGATGAGTAGACAGTTCCAAGCACCATGGATGGTCCAGATGAAAAAACGGTTGAAAGATTAAGAGTGGTACATAGGAATGCTCCCCTTACATTGTTTTTAGCAGTCCCAGTATCCCTGGAGATGTAGGCGTTATAGATATCTGAACAGTGACCATTACCCTAATCTACATGGCATATGGGAGTTCAGTTTACAGTCCTTATCTCCAGGGCTGTCCCAGATGAGAAAGGTGTGGACCAAGCAATGTCTTTGCAGTGCCGTGCTCCACTCGACATGCCTTTTTCAGCCCAAGTGTCCCTGCAGCTCTAGCCCTTATGACAGTCTGAACCCGAACCCTAACCCTAACCCTAACCCTAACCCTAATTTAAATGGCACCTTGGAGCTGAGTTTCCAGTCCCAAGCACCGTGGATGGTCCACATGAAAAAGGTGTTGAAAGGCTAATGGCGATACACTGGAATGCTCTCCTTAGATTGTTTTTAGCAGTCCCAGGGTCCCTGCAGATGTAGGCATTTTAGATCTCAGAACAGTAACCGGTTAAGTATAGCCCATTAAGCATTCTACATGGCACGCTGGAGCTTAGTTTAGAGTCCTTATGACCAGGGCTGTCCCGGATGAGAAAGGTGTGGACCAAGCAATGTCTTTGCACTGCCGTGCTCCACTCAACATGCCTTTTCCAGCACCAGTGTCCCTGGAGCTGCAGCAATTATGGCAGTCTGAACCCGAACACTAACCATAACCATAACCCTAACCCTAAGCTAAATGGCACCTTGGAGATGAGTAGACAGTTCCAAGCACCATGGATGGTCCAGATGAAAAAACTGTTGAAAGATTAAGAGTGGTACATAGGAATGCTCCCCTTACATTGTTTTTAGCAGTCCCAGTATCTCTGGAGATGTAGGCGTTATAGATATCTGAACAGTGACCATTACCCTAATCTACATGGCATATGGGAGTTCAGTTCACAGTCCTTATCTCCAGGGCTGTCCCAGATGAGAAAGGTGCGGACCCAGCAATGTCTTTGCACTGCCGTGCTCCACTCCACATGACTTTTTCAGCACCAGTGTCCCTGCAGCTCTAGCCTTTATGACAGTCTCAACCCGAACCCTAACCCTAACCCTAACCCTAATCTAAATGGCACCTTGGAGCTGAGATTACTGTCCCAGGTGCCATGGCTGGTCCAGGTGAAAAAAGTGTTGAAAGATTAAGAGTGGTACACGGGAATGCTCTTCTTATAAAGTTTTTAGCAGTCCCAGTGTCCCCGGAAATGTAGGCATTACAGATCTACGAACAGTAACCCTCACCCTAGTCTAAATGTCATTTGGCTGCTTAGTTTAGAGTCCTAATCAGCATGGCTGTCCCAGATGAGAAAGGTGTGGACCAAGCAATGTCTTTGCAGTGCCGTGCTCCACTCGACATGCCTTTTTCAGCCCAAGTGTCCCTGGACCTGTAGCCTTTATGACAGTCTGAACCCGAACCCTAACCCTAACCCTAACCCTAACCCTAATCTAAATGGCACCTTGGAGCTGAGTTTCCAGTCCCAAGCACCGTGGATGGTCCACATGAAAAAGGTGTTGAAAGGCTAATGGCGATACACTGGAATGCTCTCCTTAGATTGTTTTTAGCAGTCCCAGGGTCCCTGCAGATGTAGGCATTTTAGATCTCAGAACAGTAACCCGTTAAGTATAACCCATTAAGCATTCTACATGGCATGCTGGAGCTTAGTTTAGAGTCCTTATCACCAGGGCTGTCCCGGATGAGAAAGGTGTGGACCAAGCAATGTCTTTGCACTGCCGTGCTCCACTCAACATGCCTTTTCCAGCACCAGTGTCCCTGGAGCTGCAGCCTTTATGGCAGTCTGAAGCCGAACACTAACCATAACCCTAACCCTAAGCTAAATGGCACCTTGGAGATGAGTAGACAGTTCCAAGCACCATGGGTGGTCCAGATGAAAAAACTGTTGAAAGATTAAGAGTGGTACATAGGAATGCTCCCCTTACATTGTTTTTAGCAGTCCCAGTATCTCTGGAGATGTAGGCGTTATAGATATCTGAACAGTGACCATTACCCTAATCTACATGGCATATGGGAGTTCAGTTCACAGTCCTTATCTCCAGGGCTGTCCCAGATGAGAAAGGTGCGGACCCAGCAATGTCTTTGCACTGCCGTGCTCCACTCCACATGACTTTTTCAGCACCAGTGTCCCTGCAGCTCTAGCCTTTATGACAGTCTCAACCCGAACCCTAACCCTAACCCTAACCCTAATCTAAATGGCACCTTGGAGCTGAGATTACTGTCCCAGGTGCCATGGCTGGTCCAGGTGAAAAAAGTGTTGAAAGATTAAGAGTGGTACACGGGAATGCTCTTCTTATAAAGTTTTTAGCAGTCCCAGTGTCCCCGGAAATGTAGGCATTACAGATCTACGAACAGTAACCCTCACCCTAGTCTAAATGTCATTTGGCTGCTTAGTTTAGAGTCCTAATCAGCATGGCTGTCCCAGATGAGAAAGGTGTGGACCAAGCAATGTCTTTGCAGTGCCGTGCTCCACTCGACATGCCTTTTTCAGCCCAAGTGTCCCTGGACCTGTAGCCTTTATGACAGTCTGAACCCGAACCCTAACCCTAACCCTAACCCTAACCCTAATCTAAATGGCACCTTGGAGCTGAGTTTCCAGTCCCAAGCACCGTGGATGGTCCACATGAAAAAGGTGTTGAAAGGCTAATGGCGATACACTGGAATGCTCTCCTTAGATTGTTTTTAGCAGTCCCAGGGTCCCTGCAGATGTAGGCATTTTAGATCTCAGAACAGTAACCCGTTAAGTATAACCCATTAAGCATTCTACATGGCATGCTGGAGCTTAGTTTAGAGTCCTTATCACCAGGGCTGTCCCGGATGAGAAAGGTGTGGACCAAGCAATGTCTTTGCACTGCCGTGCTCCACTCAACATGCCTTTTCCAGCACCAGTGTCCCTGGAGCTGCAGCCTTTATGGCAGTCTGAAGCCGAACACTAACCATAACCCTAACCCTAAGCTAAATGGCACCTTGGAGATGAGTAGACAATTCCAAGCACCATGGATGGTCCAGATGAAAAAACTGTTGAAAGATTAAGAGTGGTACATAGGAATGCTCCCCTTACATTGTTTTTAGCAGTCCCAGTATCTCTGGAGATGTAGGCGTTACAGATATCTGAACAGTGACCATTACCCTAATCTACATGGCATATGGGAGTTCAGTTCACAGTCCTTATCTCCAGGGCTGTCCCAGATGAGAAAGGTGCGGACCCAGCAATGTCTTTGCACTGCCGTGCTCCACTCCACATGACTTTTTCAGCACCAGTGTCCCTGCAGCTCTAGCCTTTATGACAGTCTCAACCCGAACCCTAACCCTACCCCTAACCCTAATCTAAATGGCACCTTGGAGCTGAGATTACTGTCCCAGGTGCCATGGCTGGTCCAGGTGAAAAAAGTGTTGAAAGATTAAGAGTGGTACACGGGAATGCTCTTCTTATAAAGTTTTTAGCAGTCCCAGTGTCCCCGGAAATGTAGGCATTACAGATCTACGAACAGTAACCCTCACCCTAGTCTAAATGTCATTTGGCTGCTTAGTTTAGAGTCCTAATCAGCATGGCTGTCCCAGATGAGAAAGGTGTGGACCAAGCAATGTCTTTGCAGTGCCGTGCTCCACTCGACATGCCTTTTTCAGCCCAAGTGTCCCTGGACCTGTAGCCTTTATGACAGTCTGAACCCGAACCCTAACCCTAACCCTAACCCTAATTTAAATGGCACCTTGTAGCTGAGTTTCCAGTCCCAAGCACCGTGGATGGTCCAGATGAAAAAGGTGTTGAAAGGCTAATGGCGATACACTGGAATGCTCTCCTTAGATTGTTTTTAGCAGTCCCAGGGTCCCTGCAGATGTAGGCATTTTAGATCTCAGAACAGTAACCCGTTAAGTATAACCCATTAAGCATTCTACATGGCATGCTGGAGCTTAGTTTAGAGTCCTTATCACCAGGGCTGTCCCGGATGAGAAAGGTGTGGACCAAGCAATGTCTTTGCACTGCCGTGCTCCACTCAACATGCCTTTTCCAGCACCAGTGTCCCTGGAGCTGCAGCCTTTATGGCAGTCTGAAGCCGAACACTAACCATAACCCTAACCCTAAGCTAAATGGCACCTTGGAGATGAGTAGACAATTCCAAGCACCATGGATGGTCCAGATGAAAAAACTGTTGAAAGATTAAGAGTGGTACATAGGAATGCTCCCCTTACATTGTTTTTAGCAGTCCCAGTATCTCTGGAGATGTAGGCGTTATAGATATCTGAACAGTGACCATTACCCTAATCTACATGGCATATGGGAGTTCAGTTCACAGTCCTTATCTCCAGGGCTGTCCCAGATGAGAAAGGTGCGGACCCAGCAATGTCTTTGCACTGCCGTGCTCCACTCCACATGACTTTTTCAGCACCAGTGTCCCTGCAGCTCTAGCCTTTATGACAGTCTCAACCCGAACCCTAACCCTAACCCTAACCCTAATCTAAATGGCACCTTGGAGCTGAGATTACTGTCCCAGGTGCCATGGCTGGTCCAGGTGAAAAAAGTGTTGAAAGATTAAGAGTGGTACACGGGAATGCTCTTCTTATAAAGTTTTTAGCAGTCCCAGTGTCCCCGGAAATGTAGGCATTACAGATCTACGAACAGTAACCCTCACCCTAGTCTAAATGTCATTTGGCTGCTTAGTTTAGAGTCCTAATCAGCATGGCTGTCCCAGATGAGAAAGGTGTGGACCAAGCAATGTCTTTGCAGTGCCGTGCTCCACTCGACATGCCTTTTTCAGCCCAAGTGTCCCTGGACCTGTAGCCTTTATGACAGTCTGAACCCTAACCCTAACCCTAACCCTAACCCTAACCCTAATCTAAATGGCACCTTGGAGCTGAGTTTCCAGTCCCAAGCACCGTGGATGGTCCACATGAAAAAGGTGTTGAAAGGCTAATGGCGATACACTGGAATGCTCTCCTTAGATTGTTTTTAGCAGTCCCAGGGTCCCTGCAGATGTAGGCATTTTAGATCTCAGAACAGTAACCCGTTAAGTATAACCCATTAAGCATTCTACATGGCATGCTGGAGCTTAGTTTAGAGTCCTTATCACCAGGGCTGTCCCGGATGAGAAAGGTGTGGACCAAGCAATGTCTTTGCACTGCCGTGCTCCACTCAACATGCCTTTTCCAGCACCAGTGTCCCTGGAGCTGCAGCCTTTATGGCAGTCTGAAGCCGAACACTAACCATAACCCTAACCCTAAGCTAAATGGCACCTTGGAGATGAGTTGACAGTTCCAAGCACCATGGATGGTCCAGATGAAAAAACGGTTGAAAGATTAAGAGTGGTACATAGGAATGCTCCCCTTACATTGTTTTTAGCAGTCCCAGTATCCCTGGAGATGTAGGCGTTACAGATATCTGAACAGTGACCATTACCCTAATCTACATGGCATATGGGAGTTCAGTTTACAGTCCTTATCTCCAGGGCTGTCCCAGATGAGAAAGGTGCGGACCCAGCAATGTCTTTGCACTGCCGTGCTCCACTCCACATGACTTTTTCAGCACCAGTGTCCCTGCAGCTCTAGCCTTTATGACAGTCTCAACCCGAACCCTAACCCTAACCCTAACCCTAATCTAAATGGCACCTTGGAGCTGAGATTACTGTCCCAGGTGCCATGGCTGGTCCAGGTGAAAAAAGTGTTGAAAGATTAAGAGTGGTACACGGGAATGCTCTTCTTATAAAGTTTTTAGCAGTCCCAGTGTCCCCGGAAATGTAGGCATTACAGATCTACGAACAGTAACCCTCACCCTAGTCTAAATGTCATTTGGCTGCTTAGTTTAGAGTCCTAATCAGCATGGCTGTCCCAGATGAGAAAGGTGTGAACCAAGCAATGTCTTTGCAGTGCCGTGCTCCACTCGACATGCCTTTTTCAGCCCAAGTGTCCCTGGGCCTGTAGCCCTTATGACAGTCTGAACCCTAACCCTAACCCTAACCCTAACCCTAATTTAAATGGCACCTTGTAGCTGAGTTTCCAGTCCCAAGCACCGTGGATGGTCCAGATGAAAAAGGTGTTGAAAGGCTAATGGCGATACACTGGAATGCTCTCCTTAGATTGTTTTTAGCAGTCCCAGGGTCCCTGCAGATGTAGGCATTTTAGATCTCAGAACAGTAACCCGTTAAGTATAACCCATTAAGCATTCTACATGGCATGCTGGAGCTTAGTTTAGAGTCCTTATCACCAGGGCTGTCCCGGATGAGAAAGGTGTGGACCAAGCAATGTCTTTGCACTGCCGTGCTCCACTCAACATGCCTTTTCCAGCACCAGTGTCCCTGGAGCTGCAGCCTTTATGGCAGTCTGAAGCCGAACAGTAACCATAACCCTAACCCTAAGCTAAATGGCACCTTGGAGATGAGTTGACAGTTCCAAGCACCATGGATGGTCCAGATGAAAAAACGGTTGAAAGATTAAGAGTGGTACATAGGAATGCTCCCCTTACATTGTTTTTAGCAGTCCCAGTATCCCTGGAGATGTAGGCGTTATAGATATCTGAACAGTGACCATTACCCTAATCTACATGGCATATGGGAGTTCAGTTTACAGTCCTTATCTCCAGGGCTGTCCCAGATGAGAAAGGTGCGGACCCAGCAATGTCTTTGCACTGCCGTGCTCCACTCCACATGACTTTTTCAGCACCAGTGTCCCTGCAGCTCTAGCCTTTATGACAGTCTCAACCCGAACCCTAACCCTAACCCTAACCCTAATCTAAATGGCACCTTGGAGCTGAGATTACTGTCCCAGGTGCCATGGCTGGTCCAGGTGAAAAAAGTGTTGAAAGATTAAGAGTGGTACACGGGAATGCTCTTCTTATAAAGTTTTTAGCAGTCCCAGTGTCCCCGGAAATGTAGGCATTACAGATCTACGAACAGTAACCCTCACCCTAGTCTAAATGTCATTTGGCTGCTTAGTTTAGAGTCCTAATCAGCATGGCTGTCCCAGATGAGAAAGGTGTGGACCAAGCAATGTCTTTGCAGTGCCGTGCTCCACTCGACATGCCTTTTTCAGCCCAAGTGTCCCTGGACCTGTAGCCTTTATGACAGTCTGAACCCGAACCCTAACCCTAACCCTAACCCTAACCCTAATCTAAATGGCACCTTGGAGCTGAGTTTCCAGTCCCAAGCACCGTGGATGGTCCACATGAAAAAGGTGTTGAAAGGCTAATGGCGATACACTGGAATGCTCTCCTTAGATTGTTTTTAGCAGTCCCAGGGTCCCTGCAGATGTAGGCATTTTAGATCTCAGAACAGTAACCCGTTAAGTATAACCCATTAAGCATTCTACATGGCATGCTGGAGCTTAGTTTAGAGTCCTTATCACCAGGGCTGTCCCGGATGAGAAAGGTGTGGACCAAGCAATGTCTTTGCACTGCCGTGCTCCACTCAACATGCCTTTTCCAGCACCAGTGTCCCTGGAGCTGCAGCCTTTATGGCAGTCTGAAGCCGAACACTAACCATAACCCTAACCCTAAGCTAAATGGCACCTTGGAGATGAGTTGACAGTTCCAAGCACCATGGATGGTCCAGATGAAAAAACGGTTGAAAGATTAAGAGTGGTACATAGGAATGCTCCCCTTACATTGTTTTTAGCAGTCCCAGTATCCCTGGAGATGTAGGCGTTATAGATATCTGAACAGTGACCATTACCCTAATCTACATGGCATATGGGAGTTCAGTTTACAGTCCTTATCTCCAGGGCTGTCCCAGATGAGAAAGGTGCGGACCCAGCAATGTCTTTGCACTGCCGTGCTCCACTCCACATGACTTTTTCAGCACCAGTGTCCCTGCAGCTCTAGCCTTTATGACAGTCTCAACCCGAACCCTAACCCTAACCCTAACCCTAATCTAAATGGCACCTTGGAGCTGAGATTACTGTCCCAGGTGCCATGGCTGGTCCAGGTGAAAAAAGTGTTGAAAGATTAAGAGTGGTACACGGGAATGCTCTTCTTATAAAGTTTTTAGCAGTCCCAGTGTCCCCGGAAATGTAGGCATTACAGATCTACGAACAGTAACCCTCACCCTAGTCTAAATGTCATTTGGCTGCTTAGTTTAGAGTCCTAATCAGCATGGCTGTCCCAGATGAGAAAGGTGTGGACCAAGCAATGTCTTTGCAGTGCCGTGCTCCACTCGACATGCCTTTTTCAGCCCAAGTGTCCCTGGACCTGTAGCCTTTATGACAGTCTGAACCCGAACCCTAACCCTAACCCTAACCCTAACCCTAATCTAAATGGCACCTTGGAGCTGAGTTTCCAGTCCCAAGCACCGTGGATGGTCCACATGAAAAAGGTGTTGAAAGGCTAATGGCGATACACTGGAATGCTCTCCTTAGATTGTTTTTAGCAGTCCCAGGGTCCCTGCAGATGTAGGCATTTTAGATCTCAGAACAGTAACCCGTTAAGTATAACCCATTAAGCATTCTACATGGCATGCTGGAGCTTAGTTTAGAGTCCTTATCACCAGGGCTGTCCCGGATGAGAAAGGTGTGGACCAAGCAATGTCTTTGCACTGCCGTGCTCCACTCAACATGCCTTTTCCAGCACCAGTGTCCCTGGAGCTGCAGCCTTTATGGCAGTCTGAAGCCGAACACTAACCATAACCCTAACCCTAAGCTAAATGGCACCTTGGAGATGAGTTGACAGTTCCAAGCACCATGGATGGTCCAGATGAAAAAACGGTTGAAAGATTAAGAGTGGTACATAGGAATGCTCCCCTTACATTGTTTTTAGCAGTCCCAGTATCCCTGGAGATGTAGGCGTTACAGATATCTGAACAGTGACCATTACCCTAATCTACATGGCATATGGGAGTTCAGTTTACAGTCCTTATCTCCAGGGCTGTCCCAGATGAGAAAGGTGCGGACCCAGCAATGTCTTTGCACTGCCGTGCTCCACTCCACATGACTTTTTCAGCACCAGTGTCCCTGCAGCTCTAGCCTTTATGACAGTCTCAACCCGAACCCTAACCCTAACCCTAACCCTAATCTAAATGGCACCTTGGAGCTGAGATTACTGTCCCAGGTGCCATGGCTGGTCCAGGTGAAAAAAGTGTTGAAAGATTAAGAGTGGTACACGGGAATGCTCTTCTTATAAAGTTTTTAGCAGTCCCAGTGTCCCCGGAAATGTAGGCATTACAGATCTACGAACAGTAACCCTCACCCTAGTCTAAATGTCATTTGGCTGCTTAGTTTAGAGTCCTAATCAGCATGGCTGTCCCAGATGAGAAAGGTGTGAACCAAGCAATGTCTTTGCAGTGCCGTGCTCCACTCGACATGCCTTTTTCAGCCCAAGTGTCCCTGGGCCTGTAGCCCTTATGACAGTCTGAACCCTAACCCTAACCCTAACCCTAACCCTAATTTAAATGGCACCTTGTAGCTGAGTTTCCAGTCCCAAGCACCGTGGATGGTCCAGATGAAAAAGGTGTTGAAAGGCTAATGGCGATACACTGGAATGCTCTCCTTAGATTGTTTTTAGCAGTCCCAGGGTCCCTGCAGATGTAGGCATTTTAGATCTCAGAACAGTAACCCGTTAAGTATAACCCATTAAGCATTCTACATGGCATGCTGGAGCTTAGTTTAGAGTCCTTATGACCAGGGCTGTCCCGGATGAGAAAGGTGTGGACCAAGCAATGTCTTTGCACTGCCGTGCTCCACTCAACATGCCTTTTCCAGCACCAGTGTCCCTGGAGCTGCAGCCTTTATGGCAGTCTGAAGCCGAACAGTAACCATAACCCTAACCCTAAGCTAAATGGCACCTTGGAGATGAGTTGACAGTTCCAAGCACCATGGATGGTCCAGATGAAAAAACGGTTGAAAGATTAAGAGTGGTACATAGGAATGCTCCCCTTACATTGTTTTTAGCAGTCCCAGTATCCCTGGAGATGTAGGCGTTACAGATATCTGAACAGTGACCATTACCCTAATCTACATGGCATATGGGAGTTCAGTTTACAGTCCTTATCTCCAGGGCTGTCCCAGATGAGAAAGGTGCGGACCCAGCAATGTCTTTGCACTGCCGTGCTCCACTCCACATGACTTTTTCAGCACCAGTGTCCCTGCAGCTCTAGCCTTTATGACAGTCTCAACCCGAACCCTAACCCTAACCCTAATCCTAATCTAAATGGCACCTTGGAGCTGAGATTACTGTCCCAGGTGCCATGGCTGGTCCAGGTGAAAAAAGTGTTGAAAGATTAAGAGTGGTACACGGGAATGCTCTTCTTATAAAGTTTTTAGCAGTCCCAGTGTCCCCGGAAATGTAGGCATTACAGATCTACGAACAGTAACCCTCACCCTAGTCTAAATGTCATTTGGCTGCTTAGTTTAGAGTCCTAATCAGCATGGCTGTCCCAGATGAGAAAGGTGTGAACCAAGCAATGTCTTTGCAGTGCCGTGCTCCACTTGACATGCCTTTTTCAGCCCAAGTGTCCCTGGGCCTGTAGCCCTTATGACAGTCTGAACCCTAACCCTAACCCTAACCCTAACCCTAATTTAAATGGCACCTTGTAGCTGAGTTTCCAGTCCCAAGCACCGTGGATGGTCCAGATGAAAAAGGTGTTGAAAGGCTAATGGCGATACACTGGAATGCTCTCCTTAGATTGTTTTTAGCAGTCCCAGGGTCCCTGCAGATGTAGGCATTTTAGATCTCAGAACAGTAACCCGTTAAGTATAACCCATTAAGCATTCTACATGGCATGCTGGAGCTTAGTTTAGAGTCCTTATCACCAGGGCTGTCCCGGATGAGAAAGGTGTGGACCAAGCAATGTCTTTGCACTGCCGTGCTCCACTCAACATGCCTTTTCCAGCACCAGTGTCCCTGGAGCTGCAGCAATTATGGCAGTCTGAAGCCGAACAGTAACCATAACCCTAACCCTAAGCTAAATGGCACCTTGGAGATGAGTTGACAGTTCCAAGCACCATGGATGGTCCAGATGAAAAAACGGTTGAAAGATTAAGAGTGGTACATAGGAATGCTCCCCTTACATTGTTTTTAGCAGTCCCAGTATCCCTGGAGATGTAGGCGTTATAGATATCTGAACAGTGACCATTACCCTAATCTACATGGCATATGGGAGTTCAGTTTACAGTCCTTATCTCCAGGGCTGTCCCAGATGAGAAAGGTGCGGACCCAGCAATGTCTTTGCACTGCCGTGCTCCACTCCACATGACTTTTTCAGCACCAGTGTCCCTGCAGCTCTAGCCTTTATGACAGTCTCAACCCGAACCCTAACCCTAACCCTAACCCTAATCTAAATGGCACCTTGGAGCTGAGATTACTGTCCCAGGTGCCATGGCTGGTCCAGGTGAAAAAAGTGTTGAAAGATTAAGAGTGGTACACGGGAATGCTCTTCTTATAAAGTTTTTAGCAGTCCCAGTGTCCCCGGAAATGTAGGCATTACAGATCTACGAACAGTAACCCTCACCCTAGTCTAAATGTCATTTGGCTGCTTAGTTTAGAGTCCTAATCAGCATGGCTGTCCCAGATGAGAAAGGTGTGGACCAAGCAATGTCTTTGCAGTGCCGTGCTCCACTCGACATGCCTTTTTCAGCCCAAGTGTCCCTGGACCTGTAGCCTTTATGACAGTCTGAACCCGAACCCTAACCCTAACCCTAACGCTAACCCTAATCTAAATGGCACCTTGGAGCTGAGTTTCCAGTCCCAAGCACCGTGGATGGTCCACATGAAAAAGGTGTTGAAAGGCTAATGGCGATACACTGGAATGCTCTCCTTAGATTGTTTTTAGCAGTCCCAGGGTCCCTGCAGATGTAGGCATTTTAGATCTCAGAACAGTAACCCGTTAAGTATAACCCATTAAGCATTCTACATGGCATGCTGGAGCTTAGTTTAGAGTCCTTATCACCAGGGCTGTCCCGGATGAGAAAGGTGTGGACCAAGCAATGTCTTTGCACTGCCGTGCTCCACTCAACATGCCTTTTCCAGCACCAGTGTCCCTGGAGCTGCAGCCTTTATGGCAGTCTGAAGCCGAACACTAACCATAACCCTAACCCTAAGCTAAATGGCACCTTGGAGATGAGTTGACAGTTCCAAGCACCATGGATGGTCCAGATGAAAAAACTGTTGAAAGATTAAGAGTGGTACATAGGAATGCTCCCCTTACATTGTTTTTAGCAGTCCCAGTATCCCTGGAGATGTAGGCATTATAGATATCTGAACAGTGACCATTACCCTAATCTACATGGCATATGGGAGTTCAGTTTACAGTCCTTATCTCCAGGGCTGTCCCAGATGAGAAAGGTGCGGACCCAGCAATGTCTTTGCACTGCCGTGCTCCACTCCACATGACTTTTTCAGCACCAGTGTCCCTGCAGCTCTAGCCTTTATGACAGTCTCAACCCGAACCCTAACCCTAACCCTAACCCTAATCTAAATGGCACCTTGGAGCTGAGATTACTGTCCCAGGTGCCATGGCTGGTCCAGGTGAAAAAAGTGTTGAAAGATTAAGAGTGGTACACGGGAATGCTCTTCTTATAAAGTTTTTAGCAGTCCCAGTGTCCCCGGAAATGTAGGCATTACAGATCTACGAACAGTAACCCTCACCCTAGTCTAAATGTCATTTGGCTGCTTAGTTTAGAGTCCTAATCAGCATGGCTGTCCCAGATGAGAAAGGTGTGAACCAAGCAATGTCTTTGCAGTGCCGTGCTCCACTCGACATGCCTTTTTCAGCCCAAGTGTCCCTGGGCCTGTAGCCCTTATGACAGTCTGAACCCTAACCCTAACCCTAACCCTAACCCTAATTTAAATGGCACATTGTAGCTGAGTTTCCAGTCCCAAGCACCGTGGATGGTCCAGATGAAAAAGGTGTTGAAAGGCTAATGGCGATACACTGGAATGCTCTCCTTAGATTGTTTTTAGCAGTCCCAGGGTCCCTGCAGATGTAGGCATTTTAGATCTCAGAACAGTAACCCGTTAAGTATAACCCATTAAGCATTCTACATGGCATGCTGGAGCTTAGTTTAGAGTCCTTATCACCAGGTCTGTCCCGGATGAGAAAGGTGTGGACCAAGCAATGTCTTTGCACTGCCGTGCTCCACTCAACATGCCTTTTCCAGCACCAGTGTCCCTGGAGCTGCAGCCTTTATGGCAGTCTGAAGCCGAACAGTAACCATAACCCTAACCCTAAGCTAAATGGCACCTTGGAGATGAGTTGACAGTTCCAAGCACCATGGATGGTCCAGATGAAAAAACGGTTGAAAGATTAAGAGTGGTACATAGGAATGCTCCCCTTACATTGTTTTTAGCAGTCCCAGTATCCCTGGAGATGTAGGCGTTATAGATATCTGAACAGTGACCATTACCCTAATCTACATGGCATATGGGAGTTCAGTTTACAGTCCTTATCTCCAGGGCTGTCCCAGATGAGAAAGGTGCGGACCCAGCAATGTCTTTGCACTGCCGTGCTCCACTCCACATGACTTTTTCAGCACCAGTGTCCCTGCAGCTCTAGCCTTTATGACAGTCTCAACCCGAACCCTAACCCTAACCCTAACCCTAATCTAAATGGCACCTTGGAGCTGAGATTACTGTCCCAGGTGCCATGGCTGGTCCAGGTGAAAAAAGTGTTGAAAGATTAAGAGTGGTACACGGGAATGCTCTTCTTATAAAGTTTTTAGCAGTCCCAGTGTCCCCGGAAATGTAGGCATTACAGATCTACGAACAGTAACCCTCACCCTAGTCTAAATGTCATTTGGCTGCTTAGTTTAGAGTCCTAATCAGCATGGCTGTCCCAGATGAGAAAGGTGTGGACCAAGCAATGTCTTTGCAGTGCCATGCTCCACTCGACATGCCTTTTTCAGCCCAAGTGTCCCTGGACCTGTAGCCTTTATGACAGTCTGAACCCGAACCCTAACCCTAACCCTAACCCTAACCCTAATCTAAATGGCACCTTGGAGCTGAGTTTCCAGTCCCAAGCACCGTGGATGGTCCACATGAAAAAGGTGTTGAAAGGCTAATGGCGATACACTGGAATGCTCTCCTTAGATTGTTTTTAGCAGTCCCAGGGTCCCTGCAGATGTAGGCATTTTAGATCTCAGAACAGTAACCCGTTAAGTATAACCCATTAAGCATTCTACATGGCATGCTGGAGCTTAGTTTAGAGTCCTTATCACCAGGGCTGTCCCGGATGAGAAAGGTGTGGACCAAGCAATGTCTTTGCACTGCCGTGCTCCACTCGACATGCCTTTTCCAGCACCAGTGTCCCTGGAGCTGCAGCCTTTATGGCAGTCTGAAGCCGAACAGTAACCATAACCCTAACCCTAAGCTAAATGGCACCTTGGAGATGAGTTGACAGTTCCAAGCACCATGGATGGTCCAGATGAAAAAACGGTTGAAAGATTAAGAGTGGTACATAGGAATGCTCCCCTTACATTGTTTTTAGCAGTCCCAGTATCCCTGGAGATGTAGGCGTTATAGATATCTGAACAGTGACCATTACCCTAATCTACATGGCATATGGGAGTTCAGTTTACAGTCCTTATCTCCAGGGCTGTCCCAGATGAGAAAGGTGCGGACCCAGCAATGTCTTTGCACTGCCGTGCTCCACTCCACATGACTTTTTCAGCACCAGTGTCCCTGCAGCTCTAGCCTTTATGACAGTCTCAACCCGAACCCTAACCCTAACCCTAACCCTAATCTAAATGGCACCTTGGAGCTGAGATTACTGTCCCAGGTGCCATGGCTGGTCCAGGTGAAAAAAGTGTTGAAAGATTAAGAGTGGTACACGGGAATGCTCTTCTTATAAAGTTTTTAGCAGTCCCAGTGTCCCCGGAAATGTAGGCATTACAGATCTACGAACAGTAACCCTCACCCTAGTCTAAATGTCATTTGGCTGCTTAGTTTAGAGTCCTAATCAGCATGGCTGTCCCAGATGAGAAAGGTGTGGACCAAGCAATGTCTTTGCAGTGCCGTGCTCCACTCGACATGCCTTTTTCAGCCCAAGTGTCCCTGGACCTGTAGCCTTTATGACAGTCTGAACCCGAACCCTAACCCTAACCCTAACCCTAATTTAAATGGCACCTTGTAGCTGAGTTTCCAGTCCCAAGCACCGTGGATGGTCCAGATGAAAAAGGTGTTGAAAGGCTAATGGCGATACACTGGAATGCTCTCCTTAGATTGTTTTTAGCAGTCCCAGGGTCCCTGCAGATGTAGGCATTTTAGATCTCAGAACAGTAACCCGTTAAGTATAACCCATTAAGCATTCTACATGGCATGCTGGAGCTTAGTTTAGAGTCCTTATCACCAGGGCTGTCCCGGATGAGAAAGGTGTGGACCAAGCAATGTCTTTGCACTGCCGTGCTCCACTCAACATGCCTTTTCCAGCACCAGTGTCCCTGGAGCTGCAGCCTTTATGGCAGTCTGAAGCCGAACACTAACCATAACCCTAACCCTAAGCTAAATGGCACCTTGGAGATGAGTTGACAGTTCCAAGCACCATGGATGGTCCAGATGAAAAAACGGTTGAAAGATTAAGAGTGGTACATAGGAATGCTCCCCTTACATTGTTTTTAGCAGTCCCAGTATCCCTGGAGATGTAGGTGTTATAGATATCTGAACAGTGACCATTACCCTAATCTACATGGCATATGGGAGTTCAGTTTACAGTCCTTATCTCCAGGGCTGTCCCAGATGAGAAAGGTGCGGACCCAGCAATGTCTTTGCACTGCCGTGCTCCACTCCACATGACTTTTTCAGCACCAGTGTCCCTGCAGCTCTAGCCTTTATGACAGTCTCAACCCGAACCCTAACCCTAACCCTAACCCTAATCTAAATGGCACCTTGGAGCTGAGATTACTGTCCCAGGTGCCATGGCTGGTCCAGGTGAAAAAAGTGTTGAAAGATTAAGAGTGGTACACGGGAATGCTCTTCTTATAAAGTTTTTAGCAGTCCCAGTGTCCCCGGAAATGTAGGCATTATAGATCTACGAACAGTAACCCTCACCCTAGTCTAAATGTCATTTGGCTGCTTAGTTTAGAGTCCTAATCAGCATGGCTGTCCCAGATGAGAAAGGTGTGGACCAAGCAATGTCTTTGCAGTGCCGTGCTCCACTCGACATGCCTTTTTCAGCCCAAGTGTCCCTGGGCCTGTAGCCCTTATGACAGTCTGAACCCTAACCCTAACCCTAACCCTAACCCTAATTTAAATGGCACCTTGGAGCTGAGTTTCCAGTCCCAAGCACCGTGGATGGTCCAGATGAAAAAGGTGTTGAAAGGCTAATGGCGATACACTGGAATGCTCTCCTTAGATTGTTTTTAGCAGTCCCAGGGTCCCTGCAGATGTAGGCATTTTAGATCTCAGAACAGTAACCGGTTAAGTATAGCCCATTAAGCATTCTACATGGCATGCTGGAGCTTAGTTTAGAGTCCTTATCACCAGGGCTGTCCCGGATGAGAAAGGTGTGGACCAAGCAATGTCTTTGCACTGCCGTGCTCCACTCAACATGCCTTTTCCAGCACCAGTGTCCCTGGAGCTGCAGCAATTATGGCAGTCTGAACCCGAACACTAACCATAACCCTAACCCTAAGCTAAATGGCACCTTGGAGATGAGTAGACAGTTCCAAGCACCATGGATGGTCCAGATGAAAAAACGGTTGAAAGATTAAGAGTGGTACATAGGAATGCTCCCCTTACATTGTTTTTAGCAGTCCCAGTATCCCTGGAGATGTAGGCGTTATAGATATCTGAACAGTGACCATTACCCTAATCTACATGGCATATGGGAGTTCAGTTTACAGTCCTTATCTCCAGGGCTGTCCCAGATGAGAAAGGTGCAGACCCAGCAATGTCTTTGCACTGCCGTGCTCCACTCCACATG
Source organism: Lathamus discolor (assembly GCF_037157495.1). Classification (NCBI taxonomy): domain Eukaryota; kingdom Metazoa; phylum Chordata; class Aves; order Psittaciformes; family Psittacidae; genus Lathamus; species Lathamus discolor. The sequence continues at coordinate 44,250,034 of NC_088884.1, read as the reverse complement.
ACTTTTTCAGCACCAGTGTCCCTGCAGCTCTAGCCTTTATGACAGTCTCAACCCGAACGCTAACCCTAACCCTAACCCTAATCTAAATGGCACCTTGGAGCTGAGATTACTGTCCCAGGTCCCATGGCTGGTCCAGGTGAAAAAAGTGTTGAAAGATTAAGAGTGGTACACGGGAATGCTCTTCTTATAAAGTTTTTAGCAGTCCCAGTGTCCCCGGAAATGTAGGCATTACAGATCAACGAACAGTAACCCTCACCCTAGTCTAAATGTCATTTGGCTGCTTAGTTTAGAGTCCTAATCAGCATGGCTGTCCCAGATGAGAAAGGTGTGGACCAAGCAATGTCTTTGCAGTGCCGTGCTCCACTCGACATGCCTTTTTCAGCCCAAGTGTCCCTGGACCTGTAGCCCTTATGACAGTCTGAACCCGAACCCTAACCCTAACCCTAACCCTAACCCTAATCTAAATGGCACCTTGGAGCTGAGTTTCCAGTCCCAAGCACCGTGGATGGTCCAGATGAAAAAGGTGTTGAAAGGCTAATGGCGATACACTGGAATGCTCTCCTTAGATTGTTTTTAGCAGTCCCAGGGTCCCTGCAGATGTAGGCATTTTAGATCTCAGAACAGTAACCCGTTAAGTATAACCCATTAAGCATTCTACATGGCATGCTGGAGCTTAGTTTAGAGTCCTTATCACCAGGGCTGTCCCGGATGAGAAAGGTGTGGACCAAGCAATGTCTTTGCACTGCCGTGCTCCACTCAACATGCCTTTTCCAGCACCAGTGTCCCTGGAGCTGCAGCCTTTATGGCAGTCTGAAGCCGAACACTAACCATAACCCTAACCCTAAGCTAAATGGCACCTTGGAGATGAGTTGACAGTTCCAAGCACCATGGATGGTCCAGATGAAAAAACGGTTGAAAGATTAAGAGTGGTACATAGGAATGCTCCCCTTACATTGTTTTTAGCAGTCCCAGTATCCCTGGAGATGTAGGCGTTATAGATATCTGAACAGTGACCATTACCCTAATCTACATGGCATATGGGAGTTCAGTTTACAGTCCTTATCTCCAGGGCTGTCCCAGATGAGAAAGGTGCGGACCCAGCAATGTCTTTGCACTGCCGTGCTCCACTCCACATGACTTTTTCAGCACCAGTGTCCCTGCAGCTCTAGCCTTTATGACAGTCTCAACCCGAACCCTAACCCTAACCCTAACCCTAATCTAAATGGCACCTTGGAGCTGAGATTACTGTCCCAGGTGCCATGGCTGGTCCAGGTGAAAAAAGTGTTGAAAGATTAAGAGTGGTACACGGGAATGCTCTTCTTATAAAGTTTTTAGCAGTCCCAGTGTCCCCGGAAATGTAGGCATTATAGATCTACGAACAGTAACCCTCACCCTAGTCTAAATGTCATTTGGCTGCTTAGTTTAGAGTCCTAATCAGCATGGCTGTCCCAGATGAGAAAGGTGTGGACCAAGCAATGTCTTTGCAGTGCCGTGCTCCACTCGACATGCCTTTTTCAGCCCAAGTGTCCCTGGGCCTGTAGCCCTTAGGACAGTCTGAACCCTAACCCTAACCCTAACCCTAACCCTAATTTAAATGGCACCTTGGAGCTGAGTTTCCAGTCCCAAGCACCGTGGATGGTCCACATGAAAAAGGTGTTGAAAGGCTAATGGCGATACACTGGAATGCTCTCCTTAGATTGTTTTTAGCAGTCCCAGGGTCCCTGCAGATGTAGGCATTTTAGATCTCAGAACAGTAACCGGTTAAGTATAGCCCATTAAGCATTCTACATGGCATGCTGGAGCTTAGTTTAGAGTCCTTATCACCAGGGCTGTCCCGGATGAGAAAGGTGTGGACCAAGCAATGTCTTTGCACTGCCGTGCTCCACTCAACATGCCTTTTCCAGCACCAGTGTCCCTGGAGCTGCAGCAATTATGGCAGTCTGAACCCGAACACTAACCATAACCCTAACCCTAAGCTAAATGGCACCTTGGAGATGAGTAGACAGTTCCAAGCACCATGGATGGTCCAGATGAAAAAACGGTTGAAAGATTAAGAGTGGTACATAGGAATGCTCCCCTTACATTGTTTTTAGCAGTCCCAGTATCCCTGGAGATGTAGGCGTTATAGATATCTGAACAGTGACCATTACCCTAATCTACATGGCATATGGGAGTTCAGTTTACAGTCCTTATCTCCAGGGCTGTCCCAGATGAGAAAGGTGCAGACCCAGCAATGTCTTTGCACTGCCGTGCTCCACTCCACATGACTTTTTCAGCACCAGTGTCCCTGCAGCTCTAGCCTTTATGACAGTCTCAACCCGAACCCTAACCCTAACCCTAACCCTAATCTAAATGGCACCTTGGAGCTGAGATTACTGTCCCAGGTCCCATGGCTGGTCCAGGTGAAAAAAGTGTTGAAAGATTAAGAGTGGTACACGGGAATGCTCTTCTTATAAAGTTTTTAGCAGTCCCAGTGTCCCCGGAAATGTAGGCATTACAGATCAACGAACAGTAACCCTCACCCTAGTCTAAATGTCATTTGGCTGCTTAGTTTAGAGTCCTAATCAGCATGACTGTCCCAGATGAGAAAGGTGTGGACCAAGCAATGTCTTTGCAGTGCCGTGCTCCACTCGACATGCCTTTTTCAGCCCAAGTGTCCCTGGACCTGTAGCCCTTATGACAGTCTGAACCCGAACCCTAACCCTAACCCTAACCCTAACCATAATCTAAATGGCACCTTGGAGCTGAGTTTCCAGTCCCAAGCACCGTGGATGGTCCAGATGAAAAAGGTGTTGAAAGGCTAATGGCGATACACTGGAATGCTCTCCTTAGATTGTTTTTAGCAGTCCCAGGGTCCCTGCAGATGTAGGCATTTTAGATCTCAGAACAGTAACCGGTTAAGTATAGCCCATTAAGCATTCTACATGGCATGCTGGAGCTTAGTTTAGAGTCCTTATCACCAGGGCTGTCCCGGATGAGAAAGGTGTGGACCAAGCAATGTCTTTGCACTGCCGTGCTCCACTCAACATGCCTTTTCCAGCACCAGTGTCCCTGGAGCTGCAGCAATTATGGCAGTCTGAACCCGAACACTAACCATAACCCTAACCCTAAGCTAAATGGCACCTTGGAGATGAGTAGACAGTTCCAAGCACCATGGATGGTCCAGATGAAAAAACGGTTGAAAGATTAAGAGTGGTACATAGGAATGCTCCCCTTACATTGTTTTTAGCAGTCCCAGTATCCCTGGAGATGTAGGCGTTATAGATATCTGAACAGTGACCATTACCCTAATCTACATGGCATATGGGAGTTCAGTTTACAGTCCTTATCTCCAGGGCTGTCCCAGATGAGAAAGGTGCAGACCCAGCAATGTCTTTGCACTGCCGTGCTCCACTCCACATGACTTTTTCAGCACCAGTGTCCCTGCAGCTCTAGCCTTTATGACAGTCTCAACCCGAACGCTAACCCTAACCCTAACCCTAATCTAAATGGCACCTTGGAGCTGAGATTACTGTCCCAGGTCCCATGGCTGGTCCAGGTGAAAAAAGTGTTGAAAGATTAAGAGTGGTACACGGGAATGCTCTTCTTATAAAGTTTTTAGCAGTCCCAGTGTCCCCGGAAATGTAGGCATTACAGATCAACGAACAGTAACCCTCACCCTAGTCTAAATGTCATTTGGCTGCTTAGTTTAGAGTCCTAATCAGCATGGCTGTCCCAGATGAGAAAGGTGTGGACCAAGCAATGTCTTTGCAGTGCCGTGCTCCACTCGACATGCCTTTTTCAGCCCAAGTGTCCCTGGGCCTGTAGCCCTTATGACAGTCTGAACCCGAACCCTAACCCTAACCCTAACCCTAACCCTAATTTAAATGGCACCTTGGAGCTGAGTTTCCAGTCCCAAGCACCGTGGATGGTCCACATGAAAAAGGTGTTGAAAGGCTAATGGCGATACACTGGAATGCTCTCCTTAGATTGTTTTTAGCAGTCCCAGGGTCCCTGCAGATGTAGGCATTTTAGATCTCAGAACAGTAACCCGTTAAGTATAACCCATTAAGCATTCTACATGGCATGCTGGAGCTTAGTTTAGAGTCCTTATCACCAGGGCTGTCCCGGATGAGAAAGGTGTGGACCAAGCAATGTCTTTGCACTGCCGTGCTCCACTCAACATGCCTTTTCCAGCACCAGTGTCCCTGGAGCTGCAGCCTTTATGGCAGTCTGAAGCCGAACACTAACCATAACCCTAACCCTAAGCTAAATGGCACCTTGGAGATGAGTTGACAGTTCCAAGCACCATGGATGGTCCAGATGAAAAAACGGTTGAAAGATTAAGAGTGGTACATAGGAATGCTCCCCTTACATTGTTTTTAGCAGTCCCAGTATCCCTGGAGATGTAGGCGTTATAGATATCTGAACAGTGACCATTACCCTAATCTACATGGCATATGGGAGTTCAGTTTACAGTCCTTATCTCCAGGGCTGTCCCAGATGAGAAAGGTGCGGACCCAGCAATGTCTTTGCACTGCCGTGCTCCACTCCACATGACTTTTTCAGCACCAGTGTCCCTGCAGCTCTAGCCTTTATGACAGTCTCAACCCGAACCCTAACCCTAACCCTAACCCTAATCTAAATGGCACCTTGGAGCTGAGATTACTGTCCCAGGTGCCATGGCTGGTCCAGGTGAAAAAAGTGTTGAAAGATTAAGAGTGGTACACGGGAATGCTCTTCTTATAAAGTTTTTAGCAGTCCCAGTGTCCCCGGAAATGTAGGCATTATAGATCTACGAACAGTAACCCTCACCCTAGTCTAAATGTCATTTGGCTGCTTAGTTTAGAGTCCTAATCAGCATGGCTGTCCCAGATGAGAAAGGTGTGGACCAAGCAATGTCTTTGCAGTGCCGTGCTCCACTCGACATGCCTTTTTCAGCCCAAGTGTCCCTGGGCCTGTAGCCCTTAGGACAGTCTGAACCCTAACCCTAACCCTAACCCTAACCCTAATTTAAATGGCACCTTGGAGCTGAGTTTCCAGTCCCAAGCACCGTGGATGGTCCACATGAAAAAGGTGTTGAAAGGCTAATGGCGATACACTGGAATGCTCTCCTTAGATTGTTTTTAGCAGTCCCAGGGTCCCTGCAGATGTAGGCATTTTAGATCTCAGAACAGTAACCGGTTAAGTATAGCCCATTAAGCATTCTACATGGCATGCTGGAGCTTAGTTTAGAGTCCTTATCACCAGGGCTGTCCCGGATGAGAAAGGTGTGGACCAAGCAATGTCTTTGCACTGCCGTGCTCCACTCAACATGCCTTTTCCAGCACCAGTGTCCCTGGAGCTGCAGCAATTATGGCAGTCTGAACCCGAACACTAACCATAACCCTAACCCTAAGCTAAATGGCACCTTGGAGATGAGTAGACAGTTCCAAGCACCATGGATGGTCCAGATGAAAAAACGGTTGAAAGATTAAGAGTGGTACATAGGAATGCTCCCCTTACATTGTTTTTAGCAGTCCCAGTATCCCTGGAGATGTAGGCGTTATAGATATCTGAACAGTGACCATTACCCTAATCTACATGGCATATGGGAGTTCAGTTTACAGTCCTTATCTCCAGGGCTGTCCCAGATGAGAAAGGTGCAGACCCAGCAATGTCTTTGCACTGCCGTGCTCCACTCCACATGACTTTTTCAGCACCAGTGTCCCTGCAGCTCTAGCCTTTATGACAGTCTCAACCCGAACCCTAACCCTAACCCTAACCCTAATCTAAATGGCACCTTGGAGCTGAGATTACTGTCCCAGGTCCCATGGCTGGTCCAGGTGAAAAAAGTGTTGAAAGATTAAGAGTGGTACACGGGAATGCTCTTCTTATAAAGTTTTTAGCAGTCCCAGTGTCCCCGGAAATGTAGGCATTACAGATCAACGAACAGTAACCCTCACCCTAGTCTAAATGTCATTTGGCTGCTTAGTTTAGAGTCCTAATCAGCATGGCTGTCCCAGATGAGAAAGGTGTGGACCAAGCAATGTCTTTGCAGTGCCGTGCTCCACTCGACATGCCTTTTTCAGCCCAAGTGTCCCTGGACCTGTAGCCCTTATGACAGTCTGAACCCGAACCCTAACCCTAACCCTAACCCTAACCCTAATCTAAATGGCACCTTGGAGCTGAGTTTCCAGTCCCAAGCACCGTGGATGGTCCAGATGAAAAAGGTGTTGAAAGGCTAATGGCGATACACTGGAATGCTCTCCTTAGATTGTTTTTAGCAGTCCCAGGGTCCCTGCAGATGTAGGCATTTTAGATCTCAGAACAGTAACCCTTTTAAGTATAACCCATTAAGCATTCTACATGGCATGCTGGAGCTTAGTTTAGAGTCCTTATCACCAGGGCTGTCCCGGATGAGAAAGGTGCGGACCAAGCAATGTCTTTGCACTGCCGTGCTCCACTCAACATGCCTTTTCCAGCACCAGTGTCCCTGGAGCTGCAGCCTTTATGGCAGTCTGAACCCGAACACTAACCATAACCCTAACCCTAAGCTAAATGGCACCTTGCAGATGAGTTGACAGTTCCAAGCACCATGGATGGTCCAGATGAAAAAACTGTTGAAAGATTAAGAGTGGTACATAGGAATGCTCCCCTTACATTGTTTTTAGCAGTCCCAGTATCCCTGGAGATGTAGGCGTTATAGATATCTGAACAGTGACCATTACCCTAATCTACATGGCATATGGGAGTTCAGTTTACAGTCCTTATCTCCAGGGCTGTCCCAGATGAGAAAGGTGCGGACCCAGCAATGTCTTTGCACTGCCGTGCTCCACTCCACATGACTTTTTCAGCACCAGTGTCCCTGCAACTCTAGCCTTTATGACAGTCTCAACCCGAACCCTAACCCTAACCCTAACCCTAATCTAAATGGCACCTTGGAGCTGAGATTACTGTCCCAGGTGCCATGGCTGGTCCAGGTGAAAAAAGTGTTGAAAGATTAAGAGTGGTACACGGGAATGCTCTTCTTATAAAGTTTTTAGCAGTCCCAGTGTCCCCGGAAATGTAGGCATTACAGATCTACGAACAGTAACCCTCACCCTAGTCTAAATGTCATTTGGCTGCTTAGTTTAGAGTCCTAATCAGCATGGCTGTCCCAGATGAGAAAGGTGTGGACCAAGCAATGTCTTTGCACTGCCGTGCTCCACTCGACATGCCTTTTTCAGCCCAAGTGTCCCTGGACCTGTAGCCCTTATGACAGTCTGAACCCGAACCCTAACCCTAACCCTAACCCTAACCCTAATCTAAATGGCACCTTGGAGCTGAGTTTCCAGTCCCAAGCACCGTGGATGGTCCAGATGAAAAAGGTGTTGAAAGGCTAATGGCGATACACTGGAATGCTCTCCTTAGATTGTTTTTAGCAGTCCCAGGGTCCCTGCAGATGTAGGCATTTTAGATCTCAGAACAGTAACCGGTTAAGTATAGCCCATTAAGCATTCTACATGGCATGCTGGAGCTTAGTTTAGAGTCCTTATCACCAGGGCTGTCCCGGATGAGAAAGGTGTGGACCAAGCAATGTCTTTGCACTGCCGTGCTCCACTCAACATGCCTTTTCCAGCACCAGTGTCCCTGGAGCTGCAGCAATTATGGCAGTCTGAACCCGAACACTAACCATAACCCTAACCCTAAGCTAAATGGCACCTTGGAGATGAGTAGACAGTTCCAAGCACCATGGATGGTCCAGATGAAAAAACGGTTGAAAGATTAAGAGTGGTACATAGGAATGCTCCCCTTACATTGTTTTTAGCAGTCCCAGTATCCCTGGAGATGTAGGCGTTATAGATATCTGAACAGTGACCATTACCCTAATCTACATGGCATATGGGAGTTCAGTTTACAGTCCTTATCTCCAGGGCTGTCCCAGATGAGAAAGGTGCAGACCCAGCAATGTCTTTGCACTGCCGTGCTCCACTCCACATGACTTTTTCAGCACCAGTGTCCCTGCAGCTCTAGCCTTTATGACAGTCTCAACCCGAACGCTAACCCTAACCCTAACCCTAATCTAAATGGCACCTTGGAGCTGAGATTACTGTCCCAGGTCCCATGGCTGGTCCAGGTGAAAAAAGTGTTGAAAGATTAAGAGTGGTACACGGGAATGCTCTTCTTATAAAGTTTTTAGCAGTCCCAGTGTCCCCGGAAATGTAGGCATTACAGATCAACGAACAGTAACCCTCACCCTAGTCTAAATGTCATTTGGCTGCTTAGTTTAGAGTCCTAATCAGCATGGCTGTCCCAGATGAGAAAGGTGTGGACCAAGCAATGTCTTTGCAGTGCCGTGCTCCACTCGACATGCCTTTTTCAGCCCAAGTGTCCCTGGACCTGTAGCCCTTATGACAGTCTGAACCCGAACCCTAACCCTAACCCTAACCCTAACCCTAATCTAAATGGCACCTTGGAGCTGAGTTTCCAGTCCCAAGCACCGTGGATGGTCCAGATGAAAAAGGTGTTGAAAGGCTAATGGCGATACACTGGAATGCTCTCCTTAGATTGTTTTTAGCAGTCCCAGGGTCCCTGCAGATGTAGGCATTTTAGATCTCAGAACAGTAACCCGTTAAGTATAACCCATTAAGCATTCTACATGGCATGCTGGAGCTTAGTTTAGAGTCCTTATCACCAGGGCTGTCCCGGATGAGAAAGGTGTGGACCAAGCAATGTCTTTGCACTGCCGTGCTCCACTCAACATGCCTTTTCCAGCACCAGTGTCCCTGGAGCTGCAGCCTTTATGGCAGTCTGAAGCCGAACACTAACCATAACCCTAACCCTAAGCTAAATGGCACCTTGGAGATGAGTTGACAGTTCCAAGCACCATGGATGGTCCAGATGAAAAAACGGTTGAAAGATTAAGAGTGGTACATAGGAATGCTCCCCTTACATTGTTTTTAGCAGTCCCAGTATCCCTGGAGATGTAGGCGTTATAGATATCTGAACAGTGACCATTACCCTAATCTACATGGCATATGGGAGTTCAGTTTACAGTCCTTATCTCCAGGGCTGTCCCAGATGAGAAAGGTGCGGACCCAGCAATGTCTTTGCACTGCCGTGCTCCACTCCACATGACTTTTTCAGCACCAGTGTCCCTGCAGCTCTAGCCTTTATGACAGTCTCAACCCGAACCCTAACCCTAACCCTAACCCTAATCTAAATGGCACCTTGGAGCTGAGATTACTGTCCCAGGTGCCATGGCTGGTCCAGGTGAAAAAAGTGTTGAAAGATTAAGAGTGGTACACGGGAATGCTCTTCTTATAAAGTTTTTAGCAGTCCCAGTGTCCCCGGAAATGTAGGCATTATAGATCTACGAACAGTAACCCTCACCCTAGTCTAAATGTCATTTGGCTGCTTAGTTTAGAGTCCTAATCAGCATGGCTGTCCCAGATGAGAAAGGTGTGGACCAAGCAATGTCTTTGCAGTGCCGTGCTCCACTCGACATGCCTTTTTCAGCCCAAGTGTCCCTGGGCCTGTAGCCCTTAGGACAGTCTGAACCCTAACCCTAACCCTAACCCTAACCCTAATTTAAATGGCACCTTGGAGCTGAGTTTCCAGTCCCAAGCACCGTGGATGGTCCACATGAAAAAGGTGTTGAAAGGCTAATGGCGATACACTGGAATGCTCTCCTTAGATTGTTTTTAGCAGTCCCAGGGTCCCTGCAGATGTAGGCATTTTAGATCTCAGAACAGTAACCGGTTAAGTATAGCCCATTAAGCATTCTACATGGCATGCTGGAGCTTAGTTTAGAGTCCTTATCACCAGGGCTGTCCCGGATGAGAAAGGTGTGGACCAAGCAATGTCTTTGCACTGCCGTGCTCCACTCAACATGCCTTTTCCAGCACCAGTGTCCCTGGAGCTGCAGCAATTATGGCAGTCTGAACCCGAACACTAACCATAACCCTAACCCTAAGCTAAATGGCACCTTGGAGATGAGTAGACAGTTCCAAGCACCATGGATGGTCCAGATGAAAAAACGGTTGAAAGATTAAGAGTGGTACATAGGAATGCTCCCCTTACATTGTTTTTAGCAGTCCCAGTATCCCTGGAGATGTAGGCGTTATAGATATCTGAACAGTGACCATTACCCTAATCTACATGGCATATGGGAGTTCAGTTTACAGTCCTTATCTCCAGGGCTGTCCCAGATGAGAAAGGTGCAGACCCAGCAATGTCTTTGCACTGCCGTGCTCCACTCCACATGACTTTTTCAGCACCAGTGTCCCTGCAGCTCTAGCCTTTATGACAGTCTCAACCCGAACCCTAACCCTAACCCTAACCCTAATCTAAATGGCACCTTGGAGCTGAGATTACTGTCCCAGGTCCCATGGCTGGTCCAGGTGAAAAAAGTGTTGAAAGATTAAGAGTGGTACACGGGAATGCTCTTCTTATAAAGTTTTTAGCAGTCCCAGTGTCCCCGGAAATGTAGGCATTACAGATCAACGAACAGTAACCCTCACCCTAGTCTAAATGTCATTTGGCTGCTTAGTTTAGAGTCCTAATCAGCATGGCTGTCCCAGATGAGAAAGGTGTGGACCAAGCAATGTCTTTGCAGTGCCGTGCTCCACTCGACATGCCTTTTTCAGCCCAAGTGTCCCTGGACCTGTAGCCCTTATGACAGTCTGAACCCGAACCCTAACCCTAACCCTAACCCTAACCCTAATCTAAATGGCACCTTGGAGCTGAGTTTCCAGTCCCAAGCACCGTGGATGGTCCAGATGAAAAAGGTGTTGAAAGGCTAATGGCGATACACTGGAATGCTCTCCTTAGATTGTTTTTAGCAGTCCCAGGGTCCCTGCAGATGTAGGCATTTTAGATCTCAGAACAGTAACCCTTTTAAGTATAACCCATTAAGCATTCTACATGGCATGCTGGAGCTTAGTTTAGAGTCCTTATCACCAGGGCTGTCCCGGATGAGAAAGGTGCGGACCAAGCAATGTCTTTGCACTGCCGTGCTCCACTCAACATGCCTTTTCCAGCACCAGTGTCCCTGGAGCTGCAGCCTTTATGGCAGTCTGAACCCGAACACTAACCATAACCCTAACCCTAAGCTAAATGGCACCTTGCAGATGAGTTGACAGTTCCAAGCACCATGGATGGTCCAGATGAAAAAACTGTTGAAAGATTAAGAGTGGTACATAGGAATGCTCCCCTTACATTGTTTTTAGCAGTCCCAGTATCCCTGGAGATGTAGGCGTTATAGATATCTGAACAGTGACCATTACCCTAATCTACATGGCATATGGGAGTTCAGTTTACAGTCCTTATCTCCAGGGCTGTCCCAGATGAGAAAGGTGCGGACCCAGCAATGTCTTTGCACTGCCGTGCTCCACTCCACATGACTTTTTCAGCACCAGTGTCCCTGCAACTCTAGCCTTTATGACAGTCTCAACCCGAACCCTAACCCTAACCCTAACCCTAATCTAAATGGCACCTTGGAGCTGAGATTACTGTCCCAGGTGCCATGGCTGGTCCAGGTGAAAAAAGTGTTGAAAGATTAAGAGTGGTACACGGGAATGCTCTTCTTATAAAGTTTTTAGCAGTCCCAGTGTCCCCGGAAATGTAGGCATTACAGATCTACGAACAGTAACCCTCACCCTAGTCTAAATGTCATTTGGCTGCTTAGTTTAGAGTCCTAATCAGCATGGCTGTCCCAGATGAGAAAGGTGTGGACCAAGCAATGTCTTTGCACTGCCGTGCTCCACTCGACATGCCTTTTTCAGCCCAAGTGTCCCTGGGCCTGTAGCCCTTATGACAGTCTGAACCCTAACCCTAACCCTAACCCTAACCCTAATTTAAATGGCACCTTGGAGCTGAGTTTCCAGTCCCAAGCACCGTGGATGGTCCAGATGAAAAAGGTGTTGAAAGGCTAATGGCGATACACTGGAATGCTCTCCTTAGATTGTTTTTAGCAGTCCCAGGGTCCCTGCAGATGTAGGCATTTTAGATCTCAGAACAGTAACCCGTTAAGTATAACCCATTAAGCATTCTACATGGCATGCTGGAGCTTAGTTTAGAGTCCTTATCACCAGGGCTGTCCCGGATGAGAAAGGTGTGGACCAAGCAATGTCTTTGCACTGCCGTGCTCCACTCAACATGCCTTTTCCAGCACCAGTGTCCCTGGAGCTGCAGCCTTTATGGCAGTCTGAACCCGAACACTAACCATAACCCTAACCCTAAGCTAAATGGCACCTTGGAGATGAGTTGACAGTTCCAAGCACCATAAATGGTCCAGATGAAAAAACTGTTGAAAGATTAAGAGTGGTACATAGGAATGCTCCCCTTACATTGTTTTTAGCAGTCCCAGTATCCCTGGAGATGTAGGCGTTATAGATATCTGAACAGTGACCATTACCCTAATCTACATGGCATATGGGAGTTCAGTTTACAGTCCTTATCTCCAGGGCTGTCCCAGATGAGAAAGGTGCGGACCCAGCAATGTCTTTGCACTGCCGTGCTCCACTCCACATGACTTTTTCAGCACCAGTGTCCCTGCAGCTCTACCCTTTATGACAGTCTCAACCCGAACCCTAACCCTAACCCTAACCCTAATCTAAATGGCACCTTGGAGCTGAGATTACTGTCCCAGGTGCCATGGCTGGTCCAGGTGAAAAAAGTGTTGAAAGATTAAGAGTGGTACACGGGAATGCTCTTCTTATAAAGTTTTTAGCAGTCCCAGTGTCCCCGGAAATGTAGGCATTACAGATCTACGAACAGTAACCCTCACCCTAGTCTAAATGTCATTTGGCTGCTTAGTTTAGAGTCCTAATCAGCATGGCTGTCCCAGATGAGAAAGGTGTGGACCAAGCAATGTCTTTGCAGTGCCGTGCTCCACTCGACATGCCTTTTTCAGCCCAAGTGTCCCTGGACCTGTAGCCCTTATGACAGTCTGAACCCTAACCCTAACCCTAACCCTAACCCTAATTTAAATGGCACCTTGGAGCTGAGTTTCCAGTCCCAAGCACCGTGGATGGTCCAGATGAAAAAGGTGTTGAAAGGCTAATGGCGATACACTGGAATGCTCTCCTTAGGTTGTTTTTAGCAGTCCCAGAGTCCCTGCAGATGTAGGCATTTTAGATCTCAGAACAGTAACCGGTTAAGTATAGCCCATTAAGCATTCTACATGGCATGCTGGAGCTTAGTTTAGAGTCCTTATCACCAGGGCTGTCCCGGATGAGAAAGGTGTGGACCAAGCAATGTCTTTGCACTGCCGTGCTCCACTCAACATGCCTTTTCCAGCACCAGTGTCCCTGGAGCTGCAGCAATTATGGCAGTCTGAACCCGAACACTAACCATAACCCTAACCCTAAGCTAAATGGCACCTTGGAGATGAGTAGACAGTTCCAAGCACCATGGATGGTCCAGATGAAAAAACGGTTGAAAGATTAAGAGTGGTACATAGGAATGCTCCCCTTACATTGTTTTTAGCAGTCCCAGTATCCCTGGAGATGTAGGCGTTATAGATATCTGAACAGTGACCATTACCCTAATCTACATGGCATATGGGAGTTCAGTTTACAGTCCTTATCTCCAGGGCTGTCCCAGATGAGAAAGGTGCAGACCCAGCAATGTCTTTGCACTGCCGTGCTCCACTCCACATGACTTTTTCAGCACCAGTGTCCCTGCAGCTCTAGCCTTTATGACAGTCTCAACCCGAACCCTAACCCTAACCCTAACCCTAATCTAAATGGCACCTTGGAGCTGAGATTACTGTCCCAGGTGCCATGGCTGGTCCAGGTGAAAAAAGTGTTGAAAGATTAAGAGTGGTACACGGGAATGCTCTTCTTATAAAGTTTTTAGCAGTCCCAGTGTCCCCGGAAATGTAGGCATTACAGATCAACGAACAGTAACCCTCACCCTAGTCTAAATGTCATTTGGCTGCTTAGTTTAGAGTCCTAATCAGCATGGCTGTCCCAGATGAGAAAGGTGTGGACCAAGCAATGTCTTTGCAGTGCCGTGCTCCACTCGACAAGCCTTTTTCAGCCCAAGTGTCCCTGGACCTGTAGCCCTTATGACAGTCTGAACCCGAACCCTAACCCTAACCCTAACCCTAATCTAAATGGCACCTTGGAGCTGAGTTTCCAGTCCCAAGCACCGTGGATGGTCCAGATGAAAAAGGTGTTGAAAGGCTAATGGCGATACACTGGAATGCTCTCCTTAGATTGTTTTTAGCAGTCCCAGGGTCCCTGCAGATGTAGGCATTTTAGATCTCAGAACAGTAACCCGTTAAGTATAACCCATTAAGCATTCTACATGGCATGCTGGAGCTTAGTTTAGAGTCCTTATCACCAGGGCTGTCCCGGATGAGAAAGGTGTGGACCAAGCAATGTCTTTGCACTGCCGTGCTCCACTCAACATGCCTTTTCCAGCACCAGTGTCCCTGGAGCTGCAGCCTTTATGGCAGTCTGAAGCCGAACACTAACCATAACCCTAACCCTAAGCTAAATGGCACCTTGGAGATGAGTTGACAGTTCCAAGCACCATGGATGGTCCAGATGAAAAAACTGTTGAAAGATTAAGAGTGGTACATAGGAATGCTCCCCTTACATTGTTTTTAGCAGTCCCAGTATCCCTGGAGATGTAGGCGTTATAGATATCTGAACAATGACCATTACCCTAATCTACATGGCATATGGGAGTTCAGTTTACAGTCCTTATCTCCAGGGCTGTCCCAGATGAGAAAGGTGCAGACCCAGCAATGTCTTTGCACTGCCGTCCTCCACTCCACATGACTTTTTCAGCACCAGTGTCCCTGCAGCTCTAGCCTTTATGACAGTCTCAACCCGAACCCTAACCCTAACCCTAACCCTAATCTAAATGGCACCTTGGAGCTGAGATTACTGTCCCAGGTCCCATGGCTGGTCCAGGTGAAAAAAGTGTTGAAAGATTAAGAGTGGTACACGGGAATGCTCTTCTTATAAAGTTTTTAGCAGTCCCAGTAGTCCCCGGAAATGTAGGCATTACAGATCAACGAACAGTAACCCTCACCCTAGTCTAAATGTCATTTGGCTGCTTAGTTTAGAGTCCTAATCAGCATGGCTGTCCCAGATGAGAAAGGTGTGGACCAAGCAATGTCTTTGCAGTGCCGTGCTCCACTCGACATGCCTTTTTCAGCCCAAGTGTCCCTGGACCTGTAGCCCTTATGACAGTCTGAACCCTAACCCTAACCCTAACCCTAACCCTAATTTAAATGGCACCTTGGAGCTGAGTTTCCAGTCCCAAGCACCGTGGATGGTCCAGATGAAAAAGGTGTTGAAAGGCTAATGGCGATACACTGGAATGCTCTCCTTAGGTTGTTTTTAGCAGTCCCAGAGTCCCTGCAGATGTAGGCATTTTAGATCTCAGAACAGTAACCGGTTAAGTATAGCCCATTAAGCATTCTACATGGCATGCTGGAGCTTAGTTTAGAGTCCTTATCACCAGGGCTGTCCCGGATGAGAAAGGTGTGGACCAAGCAATGTCTTTGCACTGCCGTGCTCCACTCAACATGCCTTTTCCAGCACCAGTGTCCCTGGAGCTGCAGCAATTATGGCAGTCTGAACCCGAACACTAACCATAACCCTAACCCTAAGCTAAATGGCACCTTGGAGATGAGTAGACAGTTCCAAGCACCATGGATGGTCCAGATGAAAAAACGGTTGAAAGATTAAGAGTGGTACATAGGAATGCTCCCCTTACATTGTTTTTAGCAGTCCCAGTATCCCTGGAGATGTAGGCGTTATAGATATCTGAACAGTGACCATTACCCTAATCTACATGGCATATGGGAGTTCAGTTTACAGTCCTTATCTCCAGGGCTGTCCCAGATGAGAAAGGTGCAGACCCAGCAATGTCTTTGCACTGCCGTGCTCCACTCCACATGACTTTTTCAGCACCAGTGTCCCTGCAGCTCTAGCCTTTATGACAGTCTCAACCCGAACCCTAACCCTAACCCTAACCCTAATCTAAATGGCACCTTGGAGCTGAGATTACTGTCCCAGGTGCCATGGCTGGTCCAGGTGAAAAAAGTGTTGAAAGATTAAGAGTGGTACACGGGAATGCTCTTCTTATAAAGTTTTTAGCAGTCCCAGTGTCCCCGGAAATGTAGGCATTACAGATCAACGAACAGTAACCCTCACCCTAGTCTAAATGTCATTTGGCTGCTTAGTTTAGAGTCCTAATCAGCATGGCTGTCCCAGATGAGAAAGGTGTGGACCAAGCAATGTCTTTGCAGTGCCGTGCTCCACTCGACAAGCCTTTTTCAGCCCAAGTGTCCCTGGACCTGTAGCCCTTATGACAGTCTGAACCCGAACCCTAACCCTAACCCTAACCCTAATCTAAATGGCACCTTGGAGCTGAGTTTCCAGTCCCAAGCACCGTGGATGGTCCAGATGAAAAAGGTGTTGAAAGGCTAATGGCGATACACTGGAATGCTCTCCTTAGATTGTTTTTAGCAGTCCCAGGGTCCCTGCAGATGTAGGCATTTTAGATCTCAGAACAGTAACCCGTTAAGTATAACCCATTAAGCATTCTACATGGCATGCTGGAGCTTAGTTTAGAGTCCTTATCACCAGGGCTGTCCCGGATGAGAAAGGTGTGGACCAAGCAATGTCTTTGCACTGCCGTGCTCCACTCAACATGCCTTTTCCAGCACCAGTGTCCCTGGAGCTGCAGCCTTTATGGCAGTCTGAAGCCGAACACTAACCATAACCCTAACCCTAAGCTAAATGGCACCTTGGAGATGAGTTGACAGTTCCAAGCACCATGGATGGTCCAGATGAAAAAACTGTTGAAAGATTAAGAGTGGTACATAGGAATGCTCCCCTTACATTGTTTTTAGCAGTCCCAGTATCCCTGGAGATGTAGGCGTTATAGATATCTGAACAATGACCATTACCCTAATCTACATGGCATATGGGAGTTCAGTTTACAGTCCTTATCTCCAGGGCTGTCCCAGATGAGAAAGGTGCAGACCCAGCAATGTCTTTGCACTGCCGTGCTCCACTCCACATGACTTTTTCAGCACCAGTGTCCCTGCAGCTCTAGCCTTTATGACAGTCTCAACCCGAACCCTAACCCTAACCCTAACCCTAATCTAAATGGCACCTTGGAGCTGAGATTACTGTCCCAGGTGCCATGGCTGGTCCAGGTGAAAAAAGTGTTGAAAGATTAAGAGTGGTACACGGGAATGCTCTTCTTATAAAGTTTTTAGCAGTCCCAGTGTCCCCGGAAATGTAGGCATTACAGATCTACGAACAGTAACCCTCACCCTAGTCTAAATGTCATTTGGCTGCTTAGTTTAGAGTCCTAATCAGCATGGCTGTCCCAGATGAGAAAGGTGTGGACCAAGCAATGTCTTTGCAGTGCCGTGCTCCACTCGACATGCCTTTTTCAGCCCAAGTGTCCCTGGGCCTGTAGCCCTTATGACAGTCTGAACCCGAACCCTAACCCTAACCCTAACCCTAACCCTAATCTAAATGGCACCTTGGAGCTGAGTTTCCAGTCCCAAGCACCGTGGATGGTCCAGATGAAAAAGGTGTTGAAAGGCTAATGGCGATACACTGGAATGCTCTCCTTAGATTGTTTTTAGCAGTCCCAGGGTCCCTGCAGATGTAGGCATTTTAGATCTCAGAACAGTAACCCGTTAAGTATAACCCATTAAGCATTCTACACGGCATGCTGGAGCTTAGTTTAGAGTCCTTATGACCAGGGCTGTCCCGGATGAGAAAGGTGTGGACCAAGCAATGTCTTTGCACTGCCGTGCTCCACTCAACATGCCTTTTCCAGCACCAGTGTCCCTGGAGCTGCAGCCTTTATGGCAGTCTGAACCCGAACACTAACCATAACCCTAACCCTAAGCTAAATGGCACCTTGGAGATGAGTTGACAGTTCCAAGCACCATGGATGGTCCAGATGAAAAAACTGTTGAAAGATTAAGAGTGGTACATAGGAATGCTCCCCTTACATTGTTTTTAGCAGTCCCAGTATCCCTGGAGATGTAGGCGTTATAGATATCTGAACAGTGACCATTACCCTAATCTACATGGCATATGGGAGTTCAGTTTACAGTCCTTATCTCCAGGGCTGTCCCAGATGAGAAAGGTGCGGACCCAGCAATGTCTTTGCACTGCCGTGCTCCACTCCACATGACTTTTTCAGCACCAGTGTCCCTGCAGCTCTAGCCTTTATGACAGTCTCAACCCGAACCCTAACCCTAACCCTAACCCTAATCTAAATGGCACCTTGGAGCTGAGATTACTGTCCCAGGTGCCATGGCTGGTCCAGGTGAAAAAAGTGTTGAAAGATTAAGAGTGGTACACGGGAATGCTCTTCTTATAAAGTTTTTAGCAGTCCCAGTGTCCCCGGAAATGTAGGCATTACAGATCTACGAACAGTAACCCTCACCCTAGTCTAAATGTCATTTGGCTGCTTAGTTTAGAGTCCTAATCAGCATGGCTGTCCCAGATGAGAAAGGTGTGAACCAAGCAATGTCTTTGCAGTGCCGTGCTCCACTCGACATGCCTTTTTCAGCCCAAGTGTCCCTGGGCCTGTAGCCCTTATGACAGTCTGAACCCTAACCCTAACCCTAACCCTAACCCTAATCTAAATGGCACCTTGGAGCTGAGTTTCCAGTCCCAAGCACCGTGGATGGTCCACAAGAAAAAGGTGGTGAAAGGCTAATGGCGATACACTGGAATGCTCTCCTTAGATTGTTTTTAGCAGTCCCAGAGTCCCTGCAGATGTAGGCATTTTAGATCTCAGAACAGTAACAGGTTAAGTATAGTCCATTAAGCATTCTACATGGCATGCTGGAGCTTAGTTTAGAGTCCTTATCACCAGGGCTGTCCCGGATGAGAAAGGTGTGGACCAAGCAATGTCTTTGCACTGCCGTGCTCCACTCAACATGCCTTTTCCAGCACCAGTGTCCCTGGAGCTGCAGCCTTTATGGCAGTCTGAAGCCGAACACTAACCATAACCCTAACCCTAAGCTAAATGGCACCTTGGAGATGAGTTGACAGTTCCAAGCACCATGGATGGTCCAGATGAAAAAACTGTTGAAAGATTAAGAGTGGTACATAGGAATGCTCCCCTTACATTGTTTTTAGCAGTCCCAGTATCCCTGGAGATGTAGGCGTTATAGATATCTGAACAGTGACCATTACCCTAATCTACATGGCATATGGGAGTTCAGTTTACAGTCCTTATCTCCAGGGCTGTCCCAGATGAGAAAGGAGCGGACCCAGCAATGTCTTTGCACTGCCGTGCTCCACTCCACATGACTTTTTCAGCACCAGTGTCCCTGCAGCTCTACTCTTTATGACAGTCTCAACCCGAACCCTAAACCTAACCCTAACCCTAATCTAAATGGCACCTTGGAGCTGAGATTACTGTCCCAGGCACCATGGCTAGTCCAGGTGAAAAAAGTGTTGAAAGATTAAGAGTGGTACACGGGAATGCTCTTCTTATAAAGTTTTTAGCAGTCCCAGTGTCCCCGGAAATGTAGGCATTACAGATCTACGAACAGTAATCCTCACCCTAGTCTAAATGGCATTTGGGGGCTTAGTTTAGAGTCCAAATCAGCATGGCTGTCCCAGATGAGAAAGGTGTGGACCAAGCAATGTCTTTGCTGTCCCGTGCTCCACTCGACATGGCTTTTTCAGCCCAAGTGTCCCTGGACCTGTAGCCCTTAGGACAGTCTGAACCCTAACCCTAACCCTAACCCTAACCCTAATTTAAATGGCACCTTGGAGCTGAGTTTACAGTCCAAAGCACCGTGGATGGTCCAGATGAAAAAGGTGTTGAAAGGCTAATGGCGATACACTGGAATGCTCTCCTTAGATTGTTTTTAGCAGTCCCAGAGTCCCTGCAGATGTAGGCATTTTAGATCTCAGAACAGTAACCCGTTAAGTATAACCCATTAAGCATTCTACATGGCATGCTGGAGCTTAGTTTAGAGTCCTTATCACCAGGGCTGTCCCGGATGAGAAAGGTGTGGACCAAGCAATGTCTTTGCACTGCCGTGCTCCACTCGACATGCCTTTTCCAGCACCAGTGTCCCTGGAGCTGCAGCCTTTATGGCAGTCTGAACCCGAACACTAACCATAACCCTAACCCTAAGATAAATGGCACCTTGGAGTTGAGTTGACAGTTCCAAGCACCATGGATGGTCCAGATGAAAAAACTGTTGAAAGATTAAGAGTGGTACACTGGCGCGCTCCCCTAACATTGTTTTTAGCAGTCCCAGTATCCTTGGAGATGTAGGCGTTATAGATATCTGAACAGTGACAATTACCCTAATCTACATGGCATATGGGAGTTCAGTTTACAGTCCTTATCTCCAGGACTGTCCCAGATGAGAAAGGTGTGGACCCAGCAATGTCTTTGCACTGCCGTGCTCCACTCCACATGACTTTTTCAGCACCAGTGTCCCTGCAGCTCTAGCCTTTATGACAGTCTCAACCCGAACCCTAACCCTAACCCTAACCCTAATCTAAATGGCACCTTGGAGCTGAGATTACTGTCCCAGGCACCATGGCTAGTCCAGGTGAAAAAAGTGTTGAAAGATTAACAGTGGTACACGGGAATGCTCTTCTTATAAAGTTTTTAGCAGTCCCAGTGTCCCCGGAAATGTAGGCATTACAGATCTACGAACAGTAATCCTCACCCTACTCTAAATGGCATTTGGCGGCTTAGTTTAGAGTCCTAATCAGCATGGCTGTCCCAGATGAGAAAGGTGTGGACCAAGCAATGTCTTTGCACTGCCGTGCTCCACTCCACATGACTTTTTCAGCCCAAGTGTCCCTGGACCTGTAGCCCTTATGACAGTCTGAACCCGAACCCTAACCCTAACCCTAACCCTAATCTAAATGGCACCTTGGAGCTGAGATTACTGTCCCAGGTGCCATGGCTGGTCCAGGTGAAAAAAGTGTTGAAAGATTAATAGTGGTACACGGGAATGCTCTTCTTATAAAGTTTTTAGCAGTCCCAGTGTCCCCGGAAATGTAGGCATTACAGATTAACGAACAGTAACCCTCACCCTAGTCTAAATGGCATTTGGCTGCTTAGTTTAGAGTCCTAATCAGCATGGCTGTCCCAGATGAGAAAGGTGTGGACCAAGCAATGTCTTTGCAGTGCCGTGCTCCACTCGACATGCCTTTTTCAGCCCAAGTGTCCCTGGACCTGTAGCCCTTATGGCAGTCTGAACCCGAACCCTAACCCTAACCCTAACCCTAATTTAAATGGCACCTTGGAGCTGAGTTTCCAGTCCCAAGCACCGTGGATGGTCCACATGAAAAAGGTGTTGAAAGGCTAATGGCGATACACTGGAATGCTCTCCTTAGATTGTTTTTAGCAGTCCCAGAGTCCCTGCAGATATAGGCATTTTAGATCTCAGAACAGTAACCCGTTAAGTATAATCCATTAAGCATTCTACATGGCATGCTGGAGCTTAGTTTAGAGTCCTTATCACCAGGGCTGTCCCGGATGAGAAAGGTGTGGACCAAGCAATGTCTTTGCAGTGCCGTGCTCCACTCAACATGCCTTTTCCAGCACCAGTGTCCCTGGAGCTGCAGCATTTATGGCAGTCTGAACCCGAACACTAACCATAACCCTAACCCTAAGCTAAATGGCACCTTGGAGATGAGTTGACAGTTCCAAGCACCATGGATGGTCCAGATGAAAAAACTGTTGAAAGATTAAGAGTGGTACATAGGAATGCTCCCCTTACATTGTTTTTAGCAGTCCCAGTATCCCTGGAGATGTAGGCGTTCTAGATATCTGAACAGTGACCATTACCCTAATCAACATGGCATATGGGAGTTCAGTTTACAGTCCTTATCTCCAGGGCTGTCCCAGATGAGAAAGGTGCGGACCCAGCAATGTCTTTGCACTGCCGTGCTCCACTCCACATGACTTTTTCAGCACCAGTGTCCCAGGACCTGTAGCCCTTATGACAGTCTGAACCCGAACCCTAACCCTAACCCTAACCCTAATCTAAATGGCACCTTGGAGCTGAGATTACTGTCCCAGGTGCCATGGCTGGTCCAGGTGAAAAAAGTGTTGAAAGATTAATAGTGGTACACGGGAATGCTCTTCTTATACAGTTTTTAGCAGTCCCAGTGTCCCCGGAAATGTAGGCATTACAGATCTACGAACAGTAACCCTCACCCTAGTCTAAATGGCATTTGGGGGCTTAGTTTAGAGTCCTAATCACCATGGCTGTCCCAGATGAGAAAGGTGTGGACCAAGCAATGTCTTTGCAGTGCCGTGCTCCACTCAACATGCCTTTTCCAGCACCAGTGTCCCTGGAGCTGCAGCATTTATGGCAGTCTGAACCCGAACACTAACCATAACCCTAACCCTAAGCTAAATGGCACCTTGGAGATGAATTGACAGTTCCAAGCACCATGGATGGTCCAGATGAAAAAACTGTTGAAAGATTAAGAGTGGTACATAGGAATGCTCCCCTTACATTGTTTTTAGCAGTCCCAGTATCCCTGGAGATGTAGGCGTTCTAGATATCTGAACAGGGACCATTACCCTAATCTACATGGCATATGGGAATTCAGTTTACAGTCCTTATCTCCAGGGCTGTCCCAGATGAGAAAGGTGCGGACCCAGCAATGTCTTTGCACTGCCGTGCTCCACTCCACATGACTTTTTCAGCACCAGTGTCCCTGGACCTGTAGCCCTTATGACAGTCTGAACCCGAACCCTAACCCTAACCCTAACCCTAATCTAAATGGCACCTTGGAGCTGAGATTACTGTCCCAGGTGCCATGGCTGGTCCAGGTGAAAAAAGTGTTGAAAGATTAAGAGTGGTACACGGGAATGCTCTTCTTATAAAGTTTTTAGCAGTCCCAGTGTCCCCGGAAATGTAGGCATTACAGATCTAGGAACAGTAACCCTCACCCTAGTCTAAATGGCATTTGGGGGCTTAGTTTAGAGTCCTAATCAGCATGGCTGTCCCAGATGAGAAAGGTGTGGACCAAGCAATGTCTTTGCAGTGCCGTGCTCCACTCGGCATGCCTTTTTCAGCCCAAGTGTCCCTGGACCTGTAGCCCTTAGGACAGTCTGAACCCGAACCCTAACCCTAACCCTAACCCTAATTTAAATGGCACCTTGGAGCTGAGTTTCCAGTCCCAAGCACCGTGGATGGTCCAGATGAAAAAGGTGTTGAAAGGCTAATGGCGATACACTGGAATGCTCTCCTTAGATTGTTTTTAGCAGTCCCAGAGTCCCTGCAGATGTAGGCATTTTAGATCTCCGAACAGTAACCCGTTAAGTATAACCCATTAAGCATTCTACATGGCATGCTGGAGCTTAGTTTAGAGTCCTTATCAACAGGGCTGTCCCGGATGAGAAAGGTGTGGACCAAGCAATGTCTTTGCACTGCCGTGCTCCACTCAACATGCCTTTTCCAGCACCAGTGTCCCTGGAGCTGCAGCCTTCATGGCAGTCTGAACCCGAACACTAACCATAACCCTAACCCTAAGCTAAATGGCACCTTGGAGATGAGTTGACAGTTCCAAGCACCATGGATGGTCCAGATGAAAAAACTGTTGAAAGATTAAGAGTGGTACATAGGAATGCTCCCCTTACATTGTTTTTAGCAGTCCCAGTATCCCTGGAGATGTAGGCGTTATAGATATCTGAACAGTGACCATTACCCTAATCTACATGGCATATGGGAGTTCAGTTTACAGTCCTTATCTCCAGGGCTGTCCCAGATGAGAAAGGTGCAGACCCAGCAATGTCTTTGCACTGCCGTGCTCCACTCCACATGACTTTTTCAGCACCAGTGTCCCTGTAGCTATAGCCTTTATGACAGTCTCAACCCGAACCCTAAACCTAACTCTAACCCTCATCTAAATGGCACCTTGGAGCTGAGATTACTGTCCCAGGTGCCATGGCTGGTCCAGGTGAAAAAAGTGTTGAAAGATTAATAGTGGTACACGGGAATGCTCTTCTTATAAAGCTTTTAGCAGTCCCAGTGTCCCCGGAAATGTAGGCATTACAGATCTACGAACAGCAACCCTAACCCTAGTCTAAATGGCATTTGGGGGCTTAGTTTAGAGTCTTAATCAGCATGGCTGTCCCAGATGAGAAAGGTGTGGAACAAGCAATGTCTTTGCAGTGCCGTGCTCCACTCGACATGCCTTTTTCAGCCCAAGTGTCCCTGGACCTGTAGCCCTTATGACAGTCTGAACCCGAACCCTAACCCTAACCCTAACCCTAACCCTAATTTAAATGGCACCTTGGAGCTGAGTTTCCAGTCCCAAGCACCGTGGATGGTCCAGATGAAAAAGGTGTTGAAAGGCTAATGGCGATACTCTGGAATGCTCTCCTTAGATTGTTTTTAGCAGTCCCAGAGTCCCTGCAGATGAAGGCATTTTAGATCTCAGAACAGTACCCCGTTAAGTATAACCCATTAAGCATTCTACATGGCATGCTGGAGCTTAGTTTAGAGTCCTTATCACCAGGGCTGTCCCGGATGAGAAAGGTGTGGACCAAGCAATGTCTTTGCACTGCCGTGCTCCACTCGACATGCCTTTTCCAGCACCAGTGTCCCTGGAGCTGCAGCCTTTATGGCAGTCTGAACCCGAACACTAACCATAACCCTAACCCTAAGCTAAATGGCACCTTGCAGATGAGTTGACAGTTCCAAGCACCATGGATGGTCCAGATGAAAAAACTGTTGAAAGATTAAGAGTGGTACATAGGAATGCTCCCCTTACATTGTTTTTAGCAGTCCCAGTATCCCTGGAGATGTAGGCGTTATTGATAGCTGAACAGTCACCATTACCCTAATCTACATGGCATATGGGAGTTCAGTTTACAGTCCTTATCTCCAGGGCTGTCCCAGATGAGAAAGGTGTGGACCCAGCAATGTCTTTGCACTGCCGTGCTCCACTCCACATGACTTTTTCAGCACCAGTGTCCCAGCAGCTCTACCCTTTATGACAGTCTGAACCCGAACCGTAAACCTAACCCTAATTCTAATCTAAATGGCACCTTGGAGCTGAGATTACTGTCCCAGGCACCATGGCTAGTCCAGGTGAAAAAAGTGTTGAAAGATTAATAGTGGTACACGGGAATGCTCTTCTTACAAAGTTTTTAGCAGTCCCAGTGTCCCGGGAAATGTAGGCATTACAGATCTACGAACAGTAACCCTCACCCTAGACTAAATGGCATTTGGGGGCTTAGTTTAGAGTCCTAATCAGCATGGCTGTCCCAGATGAGAAAGGTGTGGACCAAGCAATGTCTCTGCAGTGCCGTGCTCCACTCGACATGCCTTTTTCAGCCCAAGTGTCCCTGTACCTGTAGCCCTTATGGCAGTCTGAACCCGAACCCTAACCCTAACCCTAACCCTAACCCTAATTTAAATGGCACCTTGGTGCTGAGTTTCCAGTCCCAAGCACCGTGGATGGTCCAGATGAAAAAGGTGTTGAAAGGCTAATGGCGATACACTGGAATGCTCTCCTTAGATTGTTTTTAGCAGTCCCAGAGTCCCTGCAGATGTAGGCATTTTAGATCTCAGAACAGTAACCCGTTAAGTATAACCCATTAAGCATTCTACATGGCATGCTGGAGCTTAGTTTAGAGTCCTTATCACCAGGCCTGTCCTGGATGAGAAAGGTGTGGACCAAGCAATGTCTTTGCACTGCCGTGCTCCACTCAACATGCCTTTTCCAGCACCAGTGTCCCTGGAGCTGCAGCCTTTATGGCAGTCTGAACCCGAACACTAACCATAACCCTAACCCTAAGCTAAATGGCACCTTGGAGATGAGTTGACAGTTCCAAGCACCATGGATGGTCCAGATGAAAAAACAGTTGAGAGATTAAGAGTGGTACATAGGAATGCTCCCCTTACATTGTTTTTAGCAGTCCCAGTATCCCTGGAGATGTAGGCGTTATAGATATCTGAACAGTGACCATTACCCTAATCTACATGGCATATGGGAGTTCAGTTTACAGTCCTTATCTCCAGGGCTGTCCCAGATGAGAAAGGTGCGGACCCAGCAATGTCTTTGCACTGCCGTGCTCCACTCCACATGACTTTTTCAGCACCAGTGTCCCTGTAGCTATAGCCTTTATGACAGTCTCAACCAGAACCCTAAACCTAACTCTAACCCTAATCTAAATGGCACCTTGGAGCTGAGATTACTGTCCCAGGTGCCATGGCTGGTCCAGGTGAAATAAGTGTTGAAAGATTAATAGTGGTACACGGGAATGCTCTTCTTATAAAGCTTTTAGCGGTCCCAGTATCCCCGGAAATGTACGCATTACAGATCTACGAACAGCAACCCTAACCCTAGTCTAAATGGCATTTGGGGGCTTAGTTTAGAGTCTTAATCAGCATGGCTGTCCCAGATGAGAAAGGTGTGGACGAAGCAATGTCTTTGCAGTGCCGTGCTCCACTCGACATGCCTTTTTCAGCCCAAGTGTCCCTGGACCTGTAGCCCTTATGACAGTCTGAACCCGAACCCTAACCCTAACCCTAACCCTAATTTAAATGGCACCTTGGAGCTGAGTTTCCAGTCCCAAGCTCCGTGGATGGTCCAGATGAAAAAGGTGTTGAAAGGCTAATGGCGATACACTGGAATGCTCTCCTTAGATTGTTTTTAGCAGTCCCAGTATCCCTGCAGATGTAGGCATTTTAGATCTCAGAACAGTAACCCGTTAAGTATAACCCATTAAGCATTCTACATGGCATGCTGGAGCTTAGTTTAGAGTCCTTATCACCAGGGCTGTCCCGGATGAGAAAGGTGTGGACGAAGCATTGTCTTTGCACTGCCGTGCTCCACTCAACATGCCTTTTCCAGCACCAGTGTCCCTGGAGCTGCAGCCTTTATGGCAGTCTGAACCCGAACACTAACCATAACCCTAACCCTAAGCTAAATGGCACCTTGGAGATGAGTTGACAGTTCCAAGCACCATGGATGGTCCAGATAAAAAAACTGTTGAAAGATTAAGAGTGGTACATAGGAATGCTCCCCTTACATTGTTGTTAGCAGTCCCAGTATCCCTGGAGATGTAGGCGTTATAGATATCTGAACAGTGACCATTACCCTAATCTACATGGCATATGGGAGTTCAGTTTACAGTCCTTATCTCCAGGGCTGTCCCAGATGAGAAAGGTGTGGACCCAGCAATGTCTTTGCACTGCCGTGCTCCACTCCACATGACTTTTTCAGCACCAGTGTCCCAGCAGCTCTACCCTTTATGACAGTCTCAACCCGAACCCTAAACCTAACCCTAACCCTAAGCTAAATGGCACCTTGGAGATGAGATTACTGTCCCAGGTGCCATGGCTGGTCCAGGTGAAAAAAGTGTTGAAAGATTAAGAGTGGTACACGGGAATGCTCTTCTTATAAAGTTTTTAGCAGTCCCAGTGTCCCCGGAAATGTAGGCATTACAGATCTACGAACAGTAACCCTCACCCTAGTCTAAATGGCATTTGGGGGCTTAGTTTAGAGTCCTAATCAGCATGGCTGTCCCAGATGAGAAAGGTGTGGACCAAGCAATGTCTTTGCAGTGCCGTGCTCCACTCGACATGCCTTTTTCAGCCCAAGTGTCCCTGGACCTGTAGCCCTTATGACAGTCTGAACCCGAACCCTAACCCTAACCCTAACCCTAATTTAAATGGCACCTTGGAGCTGAGTTTCCAGTCCCAAGCACCGTGGATGGTCCACATGAAAAAGGTGTTGAAAGGCTAATGGCGATACACTGGAATGCTCTCCTTAGATTGTTTTTAGCAGTCCCAGAGTCCCTGCGGATGTAGGCATTTTAGATCTCAGAACAGTAACCCGTTAAGTATAACCCATTAAGCATTCTACATGGCATGATGGAGCTTAGTTTAGAGTCCTTATCACCAGGGCTGTCCCGGATGAGAAAGGTGTGGACGAAGCATTGTCTTTGCACTGCCGTGCTCCACTCGACATGCCTTTTTCAGCCCAAGTGTCCCTGGACCTGTAGCCCTTAGGACAGTCTGAACCCGAACCCTAACCCTAACCCTAACCCTAATTTAAATGGCACCTTGGAGATGAGTTTCCAGTCCCAAGCACCGTGGATGGTCCAGATGAAAAAGGTGTTGAAAGGCTAATGGCGATACACTGGAATGCTCTCCTTAGATTGGTTTTAGCAGTCCCAGAGTCCCTGCAGATGTAGGCATTTTAGATCTCTGAACAGTAACCCGTTAAGTATAGCCCATTTAGCATTCTACATGGCATGCTGGAGCTTAGTTTAGAGTCCTTATCACCAGAACTGTCCCGGATGAGAAAGGTGTGGACCAAGCAATGTCTTTGCTCTGCCGTGCTCCACTCAACATGCCCTTTCCAGCACCAGTGTCCCTGGAGCTGCAGCATTTATGGCAGTCTGAACCCGAACACTAACCATAACCCTAACCCTAAGCTAAATGGCACCTTGGAGATGAGTTGACAGTTCCAAGCACCATGGATGGTCCAGATGAAAAAACTGTTGAAAGATTAAGAGTGGTACATAGGAATGCTCCCCTTACATTGTTTTTAGCAGTCCCAGTATCCCTGGAGATGTAGGCGTTATAGATACCTGAACAGTGACCATTACCCTAATCTACATGGCATATGGGAGTTCAGTTTACAGTCCTTATCTCCAGGGCTGTCCCAGATGAGAAAGGTGTGGACCAAGCAATGTCTTTGCACTGCCGTGCTCCACTCCACATGACTTTTTCAGCACCAGTGTCCCTGCAGCTCTAGCCTTTATGACAGTCTCAACCCGAACCCTAAACCTAACCCTAACCCTAAGCTAAATGGCACCTTGGAGATGAGATTACTGTCCCAGGTGCCATGGCTGGTCCAGGTGAAAAAAGTGTTGAAAGATTAATAGTGGTACACGGGAATGCTCTTCTTATAAAGTTTTTAGCAATCCCAGTGTCCCCGGAAATGTAGGCATTACAGATCTACGAACAGTAACCCTCACCCTAGTCTAAATGGCATTTGGCTGCTTAGTTTAGAGTCCTAATCAGCATGGCTGTCCCGGATGAGAAAGGTGTGGACCAAGCAATGTCTTTGCAGTGCCGTGCTCCACTCGACATGCCTTTTTCAGCCCAAGTGTCCCTGGACCTGTAGCCCTTAGGACAGTCTGAACCCGAACCCTAACCCTAACCCTAACCCTAATTTAAATGGCACCTTGGAGCTGAGTTTCCAGTCCCAAGCACCGTGGATGGTCCAGATGAAAAAGGTGTTGAAAGGCTAATGGCGATACACTGGAATGCTCTCCTTAGGTTGTTTTTAGCAGTCCCAGAGTCCCTGCAGATGTAGGCATTTTAGATCTCAGAACAGTAACCCGTTAAGTATAACCCATTAAGCATTCTACATGGCATGCTGGAGCTTAGTTTAGAGTCCTTATCACCAGGGCTGTCCCGGATGAGAAAGGTGTGGAACAAGCAATGTCTTTGCACTGCCGTGCTCCACTCAACATGCCTTTTCCAGCACCAGTGTCCCTGGAGCTGCAGCCTTTATGGCAGTCTGAAACCGAACACTAACCATAACCCTAACCCTAAGCTAAATGGCACCTTGGAGATGAGTTGACAGTTCCAAGCACCATGGATGGTCCAGATGAAAAAACTGTTGAAAGATTAAGAGTGGTACATAGGAATGCTCCCCTTACATTGTTTTTAGCAGTCCCAGTATCCCTGGAGATGTAGGCGTTATAGATATCTGAAGAGTGACCATTATCCTAATCTACATGGCATATGGAAGTTCAGTTTACAGTCCTTATCTCCAGGGCTGTCCCAGATGAGAAAGGTGTGGACCAAGCAATGTCTTTGCACTGCCATGCTCCACTCCACATGACTTTTTCAGCACCAGTGTCCCTGCAGCTCTAGCCTTTATGACAGTCTGAACCCGAACCCTAACCCTAACCCTAACCCTAATCTAAATGGCACCTTGGAGCTGAGATTACTGTCCCTGGTGCCATGGCTGGTCCAGGTGAAAAAGGTGTTGAAAGATTAATAGTGGTACACGGGAATGCTCTTCTTATAAAGTTTTTAGCAGTCCCAGTGTCCCCGGAAATGTAGGCATTACAGATCTACGAACAGTAACCTTCACCCTAGTCTAAATGGCATTTGGGGGCTTAGTTTAGAGTCCTAATCAGCATGGCTGTCCCAGATGAGAAAGGTGTGGACCAAGCAATGTCTTTGCAGTGCCGTGCTCCACTCGACATGCCTTTTTCAGCCCAAGTGTCCCTGGACCTGTAGCCCTTATGACAGTCTGAACCCGAACCCTAACCCTAACCCTAACCCTAATTTAAATGGCACCTTGGAGCTGAGTTTCCAGTCCCAAGCACCGTGGATGGTCCAGATGAAAAAGGTGTTGAAAGGCTAATGGCGATACACTGGAATGCTCTCCTTAGATTGTTTTTAGCAGTCCCAGAGTCCCTGCAGATGTAGGCATTTTAGATCTCCGAACAGTAACCGGTTAAGTATAGCCCATTAAGCATTCTACATGGCATGCTGGAGCTTAGTTTAGAGTCCTTATCAACAGGGCTGTCCCGGATGAGAAAGGTGTGGACCAAGCAATGTCTTTGCTCTGCCGTGCTCCACTCAACATGCCTTTTCCAGCACCAGTGTCCCTGGAGCTGCAGCATTTATGGCAGTCTGAACCCGAACACTAACCATAACCCTAACCCTAAGCTAAATGGCACCTTGGAGCTGAGTTGACAGTTCCAAGCACCATGGATGGTCCAGATGAAAAAACTGTTGAAAGATGAAGAGTGGTACATAGGAATGCTCCCCTTACATTGTTTTTAGCAGTCCCAGTATCCCTGGAGATGTAGGCGCTATAGATACCTGAACAGTGACCATTACCCTAATCTACATGGCATATGGGAGTTCAGTTTACAGTCCTTATCTCCAGGGCTGTCCCAGATGAGAAAGGTGTGGACCAAGCAATGTCTTTGCACTGCCGTGCTCCATTCCACATGACTTTTTCAGCACCAGTGTCCCTGCAGCTCTAGCCTTTATGACAGTCTCAACCCGAACCCTAAACCTAACCCTAACCCTAAGCTAAATGGCACCTTGGAGATGAGATTACTGTCCCAGGTGCCATGGCTGGTCCAGGTGAAAAAAGTGTTGAAAGATTAAGAGTGGTACACGGGAATGCTCTTCTTATAAAGTTTTTAGCAGTCCCAGTGTCCCCGGAAATGTAGGCATTACAGATCTACGAACAGTAACCCTCACCCTACTCTAAATGGCATTTGGCGGCTTAGTTTAGAGTCCTAATCACCATGGCTGTCCCAGATGAGAAAGGTGTGGACCAAGCAATGTCTTTGCAGTGCCGTGCTCCACTCGACATGCCTTTTTCAGCCCAAGTGTCCCTGGACCTGTAGCCCTTAGGACAGTCTGAACCCTAACCCTAACCCTAACCCTAACCCTAATTTAAATGGCACCTTGGAGCTGAGTTTCCAGTCCCAAGCACCGTGGATGGTCCAGATGAAAAAGGTGTTGAAAGGCTAATGGCGATACACTGGAATGCTCTCCTTAGGTTGTTTTTAGCAGTCCCAGAGTCCCTGCAGATGTAGGCATTTTAGATCTCAGAACAGTAACCCGTTAAGTATAACCCATTAAGCATTCTACATGGCATGCTGGAGCTTAGTTTAGAGTCCTTATCACCAGGGCTGTCCCGGATGAGAAAGGTGTGGACCAAGCAATGTCTTTGCACTGCCGTGCTCCACTCAACATGCCTTTTCCAGCACCAGTGTCCCTGGAGCTGCAGCATTTATGGCAGTCTGAACCCGAACACTAACCATAACCCTAACCCTAAGCTAAATGGCACCTTGGAGATGAGTTGACAGTTCCAAGCACCATGGATGGTCCAGATGAAAAAACTGTTGAAAGATTAAGAGTGGTACATAGGAATGCTCCCCTTACATTGTTTTTAGCAGTCCCAGTATCCCTGGAGATGTAGGCGCTATAGATACCTGAACAGTGACCATTACCCTAATCTACATGGCATATGGGAGTTCAGTTTACAGTCCTTATCTCCAGGGCTGTCCCAGATGAGAAAGGTGTGGACCAAGCAATGTCTTTGCACTGCCGTGCTCCATTCCACATGACTTTTTCAGCACCAGTGTCCCTGCAGCTCTAGCCTTTATGACAGTCTCAACCCGAACCCTAAACCTAACCCTAACCCTAAGCTAAATGGCACCTTGGAGATGAGATTACTGTCCCAGGTGCCATGGCTGGTCCAGGTGAAAAAAGTGTTGAAAGATTAATAGTGGTACACGGGAATGCTCTTCTTATAAAGTTTTTAGCAGTCCCAGTGTCCCCGGAAATGTAGGCACTACAGATCTACGAACAGTAACCCTCACCCTAGTCTAAATGGCATTTGGGGGCTTAGTTTAGAGTCCTAATCACCATGGCTGTCCCAGATGAGAAAGGTGTGGACCAAGCAATGTCTTTGCAGTGCCGTGCTCCACTCGACATGCCTTTTTCAGCCCAAGTGTCCCTGGACCTGTAGCCCTTAGGACAGTCTGAACCCTAACCCTAACCCTAACCCTAACCCTAATTTAAATGGCACCTTGGAGCTGAGTTTCCAGTCCCAAGCACCGTGGATGGTCCAGATGAAAAAGGTGTTGAAAGGCTAATGGCGATACACTGGAATGCTCTCCTTAGGTTGTTTTTAGCAGTCCCAGAGTCCCTGCAGATGTAGGCATTTTAGATCTCAGAACAGTAACCCGTTAAGTATAACCCATTAAGCATTCTACATGGCATGCTGGAGCTTAGTTTAGAGTCCTTATCACCAGGGCTGTCCCGGATGAGAAAGGTGTGGACCAAGCAATGTCTTTGCACTGCCGTGCTCCACTCAACATGCCTTTTCCAGCACCAGTGTCCCTGGAGCTGCAGCATTTATGGCAGTCTGAACCCGAACACTAACCATAACCCTAACCCTAAGCTAAATGGCACCTTGGAGATGAGTTGACAGTTCCAAGCACCATGGATGGTCCAGATGAAAAAACTGTTGAAAGATTAAGAGTGGTACATAGGAATGCTCCCCTTACATTGTTTTTAGCAGTCCCAGTATCCCTGGAGATGTAGGCGCTATAGATACCTGAACAGTGACCATTACCCTAATCTACATGGCATATGGGAGTTCAGTTTACAGTCCTTATCTCCAGGGCTGTCCCAGATGAGAAAGGTGTGGACCAAGCAATGTCTTTGCACTGCTGTGCTCCATTCCACATGACTTTTTCAGCACCAGTGTCCCTGCAGCTCTAGCCTTTATGACAGTCTCAACCCGAACCCTAAACCTAACCCTAACCCTAAGCTAAATGGCACCTTGGAGATGAGATTACTGTCCCAGGTGCCATGGCTGGTCCAGGTGAAAAAAGTGTTGAAAGATTAAGAGTGGTACACGGGAATGCTCTTCTTATAAAGTTTTTAGCAGTCCCAGT
This sequence comes from Lathamus discolor, assembly GCF_037157495.1. NCBI lineage: Eukaryota > Metazoa > Chordata > Aves > Psittaciformes > Psittacidae > Lathamus > Lathamus discolor. Next base: position 44,216,620 of record NC_088884.1, on the reverse strand, counting down.
GTCCCCGGAAATGTAGGCATTACAGATCTACGAACAGTAACCTTCACCCTAGTCTAAATGGCATTTGGGGGCTTAGTTTAGAGTCCTAATCAGCATGGCTGTCCCAGATGAGAAAGGTGTGGACCAAGCAATGTCTTTGCAGTGCCGTGCTCCACTCGACATGTCTTTTTCAGCCCAAGTGTCCCTGGACCTGTAGCCCTTATGACAGTCTGAACCCGAACCCTAACCCTAACCCTAACCCTAACCCTAATTTAAATGGCACCTTGGAGCTGAGTTTCCAGTCCCAAGCACCGTGGATGGTCCAGATGAAAAAGGTGTTGAAAGGCTAATGGCGATACACTGGAATGCTCTCCTTAGATTGTTTTTAGCAGTCCCAGAGTCCCTGCAGATGTAGGCATTTTAGATCTCCGAACAGTAACCGGTTAAGTATAGCCCATTAAGCATTCTACATGGCATGCTGGAGCTTAGTTTAGAGTCCTTATCACCAGGGCTGTCCCGGATGAGAAAGGTGTGGACCAAGCAATGTCTTTGCACTGCCGTGCTCCACTCAGCATGCCTTTTCCAGCACCAGTGTCCCTGGAGCTGCAGCATTTATGGCAGTCTGAACCCGAACACTAACCATAACCCTAACCCTAAGCTAAATGGCACCTTGGAGATGAGTTGACAGTTCCAAGCACCATGGATGGTCCAGATGAAAAAACTGTTGAAAGATTAAGAGTGGTACATAGGAATGCTCCCCTTACATTGTTTTTAGCAGTCCCAGTATCCCTGGAGATGTAGGCGTTACAGATATCTGAACAGTGACCATTACCCTAATCTACATGGCATATGGGAGTTCAGTTTACAGTCCTTATCTCCAGGGCTGTCCCAGATGAGAAAGGTGTGGACCCAGCAATGTCTTTGCACTGCCGTGCTCCACTCCACATGACTTTTTCAGCACCAGTGTCCCTGCAGCTCTACCATTTATGACAGTCTCAACCCGAACCCTAAACCTAACCCTAACCCTAAGCTAAATGGCACCTTGGAGATGAGATTACTGTCCCAGGTGCCATGGCTGGTCCAGGTGAAAAAAGTGTTGAAAGGTTAATAGTGGTACACGGGAATGCTCTTCTTATAAAGTTTTTAGCAGTCCCAGTGTCCCCGGAAATGTAGGCATTACAGATCTACGAACAGTAACCCTCACCCTAGTCTAAATGGCATTTGGGGGCTTAGTTTAGAGTCCTAATCAGCATGGCTGTCCCAGATGAGAAAGGTGTGGACGAAGCAATATCTTTGCAGTGCCGTGCTCCACTCGACATGTCTTTTTCAGCCCAAGTGTCCCTGGACCTGTAGCCCTTATGACAGTCTGAACCCGAACCCTAACCATAACCCTAACCCTAACCCTAATTTAAATGGCACCTTGGAGCTGACTTTCCAGTCCCAAGCACCGTGGATGGTCCAGATGAAAAAGGTGTTGAAAGGCTAATGGCGATACACTGGAATGCTCTCCTTAGATTGGTTTTAGCAGTCCCAGAGTCCCTGCAGATGTAGGCATTTTAGATCTCAGAACAGTAACCGGTTAAGTATAGCCCATTAAGCATTCTATATGGCATGCTGGAGCTTAGTTTAGAGTCCTTATCACCAGGGCTGTCCCGGATGAGAATGGTGTGGACCAAGCAATGTCTTTGCTCTGCCGTGCTCCACTCAACATGCCTTTTCCAGCACCAGTGTCCCTGGAGCTGCAGCATTTATGGCAGTCTGAACCCGAACACTAACCAGAACCCTAACCCTAAGCAAATTGGCACCTTGGAGATGACTTGACAGTTCCAAGCACCATGGATGGTCCAGATGAAAAAACTGTTGAAAGATTAAGAGTGGTACATAGGAATGCTCCCCTTACATTGTTTTTAGCAGTCCCAGTATCCCTGGAGATGTAGGCGTTATAGATATCTGAACAGTGACCATTACCCTAATCTACATGGCATATGGGAGTTCAGTTTACAGTCCTTATCTCCAGGGCTGTCCCAGATGAGAAAGGTGTGGACCAAGCAATGTCTTTGCAGTGCCGTGCTCCACTCGACATGCCTTTTTCAGCCCAAGTGTCCCTGGACCTGTAGCCCTTATGACAGTCTGAACCCGAACCCTAACCCTAACCCTAACTCTAATTTAAATGGCACCTTGGAGCTGACTTTCCAGTCCCAAGCACCGTGGATGGTCCAGATGAAAAAGGTGTTGAAAGGCTAATGGCGATACACTGGAGTGCTCTCCTTAGATTGTTTTTAGCAGTCCCAGAGTCCCTGCAGATGTAGGCATTTTAGATCTCCGAACAGTAACCGGTTAAGTATAGCCCATTAAGCATTCTACATGGCATGCTGGAGCTTAGTTTAGAGTCCTTATCACCAGGGCTGTCCCGGATGAGAAAGGTGTGGACCAAGCAATGTCTTTGCACTGCCGTGCTCCACTCAACATGCCTTTTCCAGCACCAGTGTCCCTGGAGCTGCAGCATTTATGGCAGTCTGAACCCGAACACTAACCATAACCCTAACCCTAAGCTAAATGGCACCTTGGAGATGAGTTGACAGTTCCAAGCACCATGGATGGTCCAGATGAAAAAACTGTTGAAAGATTAAGAGTGGTACATAGGAATGCTCCCCTTACATTGTTTTTAGCAGTCCCAGTATCCCTGGAGATGTAGGCGTTATAGATATCTGAACAGTGACCATTACCCTAATCTACATGGCATATGGGAGTTCAGTTTACAGTCCTTATCTCCAGGGCTGTCCCAGATGAGAAAGGTGTGGACCCAGCAATGTCTTTGCACTGCCGTGCTCCACTCCACATGACTTTTTCAGCACCAGTGTCCCTGCAGCTCTACCCTTTATGACAGTCTCAACCCGAACCCTAAACCTAACCCTAACCCTAAGCTAAATGGCACCTTGGAGATGAGATTACTGTCCCAGGTGCCATGGCTGGTCCAGGTGAAAAAAGTGTTGAAAGATTAACAGTGGTACACGGGAATGCTCTTCTTATAAAGTTTTTAGCAGTCCCAGTGTCCCCGGAAATGTAGGCATTACAGATCTACGAACAGTAACCCTCACCCTACTCTAAATGGCATTTGGCGGCTTAGTTTAGAGTCCTAATCAGCATGGCTGTCCCAGATGAGAAAGGTGTGGACCAAGCAATGTCTTTGCAGTGCGGTGCTCCACTCGACATGCCTTTTTCAGCCCAAGTGTCCCTGGACCTGTAGCCCTTATGACAGTCTGAACCCGAACCCTAACCCTAACCCTAACCCTAACCCTAATTTAAATGGCACCTTGGAGGTGAGTTTCCAGTCCCAAGCACCGTGGATGGTCCAGATGAAAAAGGTGTTGAAAGGCTAATGGCGATACACTGGAATGCTCTCCTTAGATTTTTTTTAGCAGTCCCAGTGTCCCTGCAGATGTAGGCATTTTAGATCTCAGAACAGTACCCCGTTAAGTATAACCCATTAAGCATTCTACATGGCATGCTGGAGCTTAGTTTAGAGTCCTTATCACCAGGGCTGTCCCGGATGAGAAAGGTGTGGACCAATCAATGTCTTTGCACTGCCGTGCTCCACTCCACATGCCTTTTCCAGCACCAGTGTCCCTGGAGCTGCAGCCTTTATGGCAGTCTGAACCCGAACACTAACCATAACCCTAACCCTAAGCTAAATGGCACCTTGGAGATGAGTTGACAGTTCCAAGCACCATGGATGGTCCAGATGAAAAAACTTTTGAAAGATTAAGAGTGGTACATAGGAATGCCCCCCTTACATTGTTTTTAGCAGTCCCAGTATCCCTGGAGATGTAGGCGTTATAGATACCTGAACAGTGACCATTACCCTAATCTACATGGCATATGGGAGTTCAGTTTACAGTCCTTATCTCCAGAGCTGTCCCAGATGAGAAAGGTGTGGACCCAGCAATATCTTTGCACTGCCGTGCTCCACTCCACATGACTTTTTCAGCACCATTGTCCCTTGAGCTCTACCCTTTATGACAGTCAGAACCCAAACCCTAAACCTAACCCTAACCCTAAGCTAAATGGCACCTTGGAGATGAGATTACTGTTCCAGGCGCCATGGCTAGTCCAGGTGAAAAAAGTGTTGAAAGATGAATAGTGGTACACGGGAATGCTCTTCTTATAAAGTTTTTAGCAGTCGCAGTGTCCCCGGAAATGTAGGCATTACAGATCTACGAACAGTAACCCTCACCCTAGTCTAAATGGCATTTGGGGGTTAGTTTAGAGTCCTAATCAGCATGGCTGTCCCAGATGAGAAAGGTGTGGACCAAGCAATGTCTTTGCAGTGCCGTGCTCCACTCGACATGCCTTTTTCAGCCCAAGTGTCCCTGGACCTGTAGCCCTTATGACAGTCTGAACCCGAACCCTAACCCTAACCCTAACCCTAACCCTAATTTAAATGGCACCTTGGAGCTGACTTTCCAGTCCCAAGCACCGTGGATGGTCCAGATGAAAAAGGTGTTGAAAGGCTAAAGGCGATACACTGGAATGCTCTCCTTAGATTGTTTTTAGCAGTCCCAGGCTCCCTGCAGATGTAGGCATTTTAGATCTCAGAACAGTAACCCGTTAAGTATAACCCATTAAGCATTCTACATGGCATGCTGGAGCTTAGTTTAGAGTCCTTATCACCAGGGCTGTCCCTGATGAGAAAGGTGTGGACCAAGCAATGTCTTTGCACTGCCGTGCTCCTCTCCACTTGAGTTTTTCAGCACCAGTGTCCCTGCAGCTCTACCCTTTATGACAGTCTTAACCCAAACACTAAACCTAACCCTAACCCTAATCTAAATGGCACCTTGGAGCTGAGATTACTGTCCCAGGCGCCATGGCTGGTCCAGGTGAAAAAAGTGTTGAAAGATTAATAGTGGTACACAGGAATGCTCCTCTTAGAAAGTTTTCAGCAGTCCCAGTGTCCCCGGAAATGTAGGCATTACAGATCTACGAACAGTAACCCTCACCCTAGTCTAAATGGCATTTGGGGGCTTAGTTTAGAGTCCTAATCAGCATGGCTGTCCCAGATGAGAAATGTGTGGACCAAGCAATGTTTTTGCAGTGCCGTGCTCCACTCGACATGCCTTTTTCAGCCCAAGTGTCCCTGGACCTGTAGCCCTTATGACAGTCTGAACCCGAACCCTAACCCTAACCCTAACCCTAATTTAAATGGCACCTTGGAGGTGAGTTTCCAGTCCCAAGCACCGTGGATGGTCCAGATGAAAAAGGTGTTGAAAGGCTAATGGCGATACTCTGGAATTCTCTCCTTAGATTGTTTTTAGCAGTCCCAGAGTCCCTGCAGATGCAGGCATTTTAGATCTCAGAACAGTAACCCGTTAAGTATAACCCATTAAGCATTCTACATGGCATGCTGGAGCTTAGTTTAGAGTCCTTATCACCAGGGCTGTCCCGGATGAGAAAGGTGTGGACCAAGCAAAGTCTTTCCTCTGCTGTGCTCCACTCCACATGCCTTTTCCAGCACCAGTGTCCCTGGAGCTGCAGCATTTATGGCAGTCTGAACCCGAACACTAACCATAACCCTAACCCTAAGCTAAATGGCACCTTGGAGATGAGTTGACAGTTCCAAGCACCATGGATGGTCCAGATGAAAAAACTGTTGAAAGATTAAGAGTGGTACATAGGAATGCTCCCCTTACATTGTTTTTAGCAGTCCCAGTATCCCTGGAGATGAAGGCGTTATAGATATCTGAACAGTGAACATTACCCTAATCTACATGGCATATGGGGATTCAGTTTACAGTCCTTATCTCCAGAGCTGTCCCAGATGAGAAAGGTGTGGACCCAGCAATGTCTTTGCACTGCCGTGCTCCACTCCACATGACTTTTTCAGCACCAGTGTCCCTGCAGCTCTACCCTTTATGACAGTCTCAACCCGAACCCTAAACCTAACCCTAACCCTAAGCTAAATGGCACCTTGGAGCTGAGATTACTGTCCCAGGTGCCATGGCTGGTCCAGCTGAAAAAAGTGTTGAAAGATTAACAGTGGTACACGGGAATGCTCTTCTTATAAAGTTTTCAGCAGTCCCAGTGTCCCCGGAAATGTAGGCATTACAGATCTACGAACAGTAACCCTCACCCTAGTCTAAATGGCATTTGGCGGCTTAGTTTAGAGTCCTAATCAGCATGGCTGTCCCAGATGAGAAATGTTTGGACCTAGCAATGTCTTTGCAGTGCCGTGCTCCACTCGACATGCCTTTTTCAGCCCAAGTGTCCCTGGACCTGTAGCCCTTATGACAGTCTGAACCCGAACCCTAACCCTAACCCCAAAACTGACCCTAATCTAAATGGCACCTTGGAGCTGAGATTACTGTCCCAGGCGCCATGGCTGGTCCAGCTGAAAAAAGTGTTGAAAGATTAATAGTGGTACACGGGAATGCTCTTCTTATAAAGTTTTCAGCAGTCCCAGTGTCCCCGGAAATGTAGGCATTACAGATCTACGAACAGTAACCCTCACCCTAGTCTAAATGGCATTTGGTTGCTTAGTTTAGAGTCCTAATCAGCATGGCTGTCCCAGATGAGAAAGGTGTGGACCAAGCAATGTCTTTGCAGTGCCGTGCTCCACTCGACATGCCTTTTTCAGACCAAGTGTCCCTGGACCTGTAGTCCTTATGACAGTCTGAACCCGGACCCTAACCCTAACCCTAACCCTAATTTAAATGGCACCTTGGAGATGAGTTTCCAGTCCCAAGCACCGTGGATGGTCCAGATGAAAAAGGTGTTGAAAGGCTAATGGCGATACACTGGAATCCTCTCCTTAGGTTGTTTTTAGCAGTCCCAGAGTCCCTGCAGATGTAGGCATTTTAGATCTCAGAACAGTAACCCGTTAAGTATAACCCATTAAGCATTCTACATGGCATGCTGGAGCTTAGTTTAGAGTCCTTATCACCAGGGCTGTCCCGGATGAGAAAGGTGTGGACCAAGCAATGTCTTTGCACTGCCGTGCTCCACTCGACATGCCTTTTCCAGCACCAGTGTCCCTGGAGCTGCAGCCTTTATGGCAGTCTGAAACCGAACACTAACCATAACCCTAACCCTAAGCTAAATGGCACCTTGGAGATGAGTTGACAGTTCCAAGCACCATGGATGGTCCAGATGAAAAAACTGTTGAAAGATTAAGAGTGGTACATAGGAATGCTCCCCTTACATTGTTTTTAGCAGTCCCAGTATCCCTGGAGATGTAGGCGTTATAGATATCTGAACAGTGACCATTACCCTAATCTACATGGCATATGGGAGTTCAGTTTACAGTCCTTATCTCCAGGGCTGTCCCAGATGAGAAAGGTGTGGACCAAGCAATGTCTTTGCACTGCCGTGCTCCACTCCACATGACTTTTTCAGCACCAGTGTCCCTGCAGCTCTAGCCTTTATGACAATCTCAACCCGAACCCTAAACCTAACCCTAACCCTAAGCTAAATGGCACCTTGGAGATGAGATTACTGTCCCAGGTGCCATGGCTGGTCCAGGTGAAAAAAGTGTTGAAAGATTAATAGTGGTACAAGGGAATGCTCTTCTTATAACGTTTTTAGCAGTCCCAGTGTCCCCGGAAATGTAGGCATTACAGATCTGCGAACAGTAACCCTCACCCTAGTCTAAATGGCATTTGGGGGCTTAGTTTAGAGTCCTAATCAGCATGGCTGTCGCAGATGAGAAAGGTGTGGACCAAGCAATGTCTCTGCAGTGCCGTGCTCCACTCGACATGTCTTTTTCAGCCCAAGTGTCCCTGGACCTGTAGCCCTTATGACAGTCTGAACCCGAACCCTAACCCTAACCCTAACCCTAACCCTAATTTAAATGGCACCTTGGAGGTGAGTTTCCAGTCCCAAGCACCGTGGATGGTCCAGATGAAAAAGGTGTTGAAAGGCTAATGGTGATACACTGGAATGCTCTCCTTAGATTGTTTTTAGCAGTCCCAGAGTCCCTGCAGATGTAGGCATTTTAGATCTCAGAACAGTAACCGGTTAAGTATAGCCCATTAAGCATTCTACATGGCATGCTGGAGCTTAGTTTAGAGTCCTTATCACCAGGGCTGTCCCGGATGAGAAAGGTGTGGACCAAGCAATGTCTTTGCACTGCCGTGCTCCACTCAACATGCCTTTTCCAGCACCAGTGTCCCTGGAGCTGCAGCATGTATGGCAGTCTGAACCCGAACACTAACCATAACCCTAACCCTAAGCTAAAAAGCACCTTGGAGATGAGTTGACAGTTCCAAGCACCATGGATGGTCCAGATGAAAAAACTGTTGAAAGATTAAGAGTGGTACATAGGAAGGCTCCCCTTACATTGTTTTTAGCAGTCCCAGTATCCCTGGAGATGTAGGCGTTATAGATATCTGAACAGTGACCATTACCCTAATCTACATGGCATATGGGAGTTCAGTTTACAGTCCTTATCTCCAGGGCTGTCCCAGATGAGAAAGGTGTGGACCAAGCAATGTCTTTGCACTGCCGTGCTCCACTCCACATGACTTTTTCAGCACCAGTGTCCCTGCAGCTCTACCCTTTATGACAGTCTCAACCCGAACCCTAAACCTAACCCTAACCCTAAGCTAAATGGCACCTTGGAGATGAGATTACTGTCCCAGGAGCCATGGCTAGTCCAGGTGAAAAAAGTGTTGAAAGATTAATAGTGGTACACGGGAATGCTCTTCTTATAAAGTTTTTAGCAGTCCCAGTGTCCCCGGAAATGTAGGCATTACAGATCTACGAACAGTAACCCTCACCCTAGTCTAAATGGCATTTGGGGGCTTAGTTTAGAGTCCTAATCAGCATGGCTGTCCCAGATGAGAAAGGTGTGGACCAAGCAATGTCTTTGCTCTGCCGTGCTCCACTCAACATGCCTTTTCCAGCACCAGTGTCCCTGGAGCTGCAGCATGTATGGCAGTCTGAACCCGAACACTAACCATAACCCTAACCCTAAGCTAAAAAGCACCTTGGAGATGAGTTGACAGTTCCAAGCACCATGGATGGTTCAGATGAAAAAACTGTTGAAAGATTAAGAGTGGTACATAGGAAGGCTCCCCTTACATTGTTTTTAGCAGTCCCAGTATCCCTGGAGATGTAGGCGTTATAGATATCTGAACAGTGACCATTACCCTAATCTACATGGCATATGGGAGTTCAGTTTACAGTCCTTATCTCCAGGGCTGTCCCAGATGAGAAAGGTGTGGACCAAGCAATGTCTTTGCACTGCCGTGCTCCACTCCACATGACTTTTTCAGCACCAGTGTCCCTGCAGCTCTACCCTTTATGACAGTCTCAACCCGAACCCTAAACCTAACCCTAACCCTAAGCTAAATGGCACCTTGGAGATGAGATTACTGTCCCAGGAGCCATGGCTAGTCCAGGTGAAAAAAGTGTTGAAAGATTAATAGTGGTACACGGGAATGCTCTTCTTATAAAGTTTTTAGCAGTCCCAGTGTCCCCGGAAATGTAGGCATTACAGATCTACGAACAGTAACCCTCACCCTAGTCTAAATGGCATTTGGGGGCTTAGTTTAGAGTCCTAATCAGCATGGCTGTCCCAGATGAGAAAGGTGTGGACCAAGCAATGTCTTTGCAGTGCCGTGCTCCACTCGACATGCCTTTTTCAGACCAAGTGTCCCTGGACCTGTAGCCCTTATGACAGTCTGAACCCGGACCCTAACCCTAACCCTAACCCTAATTTAAATGGCACCTTGGAGCTGAGTTTCCAGTCCCAAGCACCGTGGATGGTCCAGATGAAAAAGGTGTTGAAAGGCTAATGGCGATACACTGGAATGCTCTCCTTAGGTTGTTTTTAGCAGTCCCAGAGTCCCTGCAGATGTAGGCATTTTAGATCTCAGAACAGTAACCCGTTAAGTATAACCCATTAAGCATTCTACATGGCATGCTGGAGCTTAGTTTAGAGTCCTTATCACCAGGGCTGTCCCTGATGAGAAAGGTGTGGACCAAGCAATGTCTTTGCACTGCCGTGCTCCACTCGACATGCCTTTTCCAGCACCAGTGTCCCTGGAGCTGCAGCCTTTATGGCAGTCTGAACCCGAACACTAACCATAACCCTAACCCTAAGCTAAATGGCACCTTGGAGATGAGTTGACAGTTCCAAGCACCATGGATGGTCCAGATGAAAAAACTGTTGAAAGATTAAGAGTGGTACATAGGAATGCTCCCCTTACATTGTTTTTAGCAGTCCCAGTATCCCTGGAGATGTAGGTGTTATAGATATCTGAACAGTGACCATTACCCTAATCTACATGGCATATGGGAGTTCAGTTTACAGTCCTTATCTCCAGGGCTGTCCCAGATGAGAAAGGTGTGGACCAAGCAATGTCTTTGCACTGCCATGCTCCACTCCACATGACTTTTTCAGCACCAGTGTCCCTGCAGCTCTAGCCTTTATGACAGTCTCAACCCGAACTCTAAACCTAACCCTAACCCTAAGCTAAATGGCACCTTGGAGCTGAGATTACTGTCCCAGGTGCCATGGCTGGTCCAGGTGAAAAACGTGTTGAAAGATTAATAGTGGTACACGGGAATGCTCTTCTTATAAAGTTTTTAGCAGTCCCAGTGTCCCCGGAAATGTAGGCATTACAGGTCTGCGAACAGTAACCCTCACCCTAGTCTAAATGGCATTTGGGGACTTAGTTTAGAGTCCTAATCAGCATGGCTGTCCCAGATGAGAAAGGTGTGGACCAAGCAATGTCTCTGCAGTGCCGTGCTCCACTCGACATGTCTTTTTCAGCCCAAGTGTCCCTGGACCTGTAGCCCTTATGACAGTCTGAACCCGAACCCTAACCCTAACCCTAACCCTAACCCTAATTTAAATGGCACCTTGGAGCTGACTTTCCAGTCCCAAGCACCGTGGATGGTCCAGATGAAAAAGGTGTTGAAAGGCTAATGGCGATACACTGGAATGCTCTCCTTAGATTGTTTTTAGCAGTCCCAGAGTCCCTGCAGATGTAGGCATTTTAGATCTCAGAACAGTCACCGGTTAAGTATAGCCCATTAAGCATTCTACATGGCATGCTGGAGCTTAGTTTAGAGTCCTTATCACCAGGGCTGTCCCGGATGAGAAAGGTGTGGACCAAGCAATGTCTTTGCACTGCCGTGCTCCACTCAACATGCCTTTTCCAGCACCAGTGTCCCTGGAGCTGCAGCATTTATGGCAGTCTGAACCCGAACACTAACCATAACCCTAACCCTAAGCTAAATGGCACCTTGGAGATGAGTTGACAGTTCCAAGCACCATGGATGGTCCAGATGAAAAAACTGTTGAAAGATTAAGAGTGGTGCATAGGAATGCTCCCCTTACATTGTTTTTAGCAGTCCCAGTATCCCTGGAGATGTAGGCGTTATAGATACCTGAACAGTGACCATTACCCTAATCTACATGGCATATGGGAGTTCAGTTTACAGTCCTTATCTCCAGGGCTGTCCCAGATGAGAAAGGTGTGGACCAAGCAATGTCTTTGCACTGCCGTGCTCCACTCCACATGACTTTTTCAGCACCAGTGTCCCTGCAGCTCTAGCCATTATGACAATCTCAACCCGAACCCTAAACCTAACCCTAACCCTAAGCTAAATGGCACCTTGGAGATGAGATTACTGTCCCAGGTGCCATGGCTGGTCCAGGTGAAAAAAGTGTTGAAAGATTAAGAGTGGTACACGGGAATGCTCTTCTTATAAAGTTTTTAGCAGTCCCAGTGTCCCCGGAAATGTAGGCATTACAGATCTACGAACAGTAACCCTCACCCTAGTCTAAATGGCATTTGGGGGCCTAGTTTAGAGTCCTAATCAGCATGGCTGTCCCAGATGAGAAAGGTGTGGACCAAGCAATGTCTTTGCACTGCCGTGCTCCACTCCACATGACTTTTTCAGCACCAGTGTCCCTGCAGCTCTACCCTTTATGACAGTCTCAACCCGAACCCTAAACCTAACCCTAACCCTAATCTAAATGGCACCTTGGAGCGGAGATTACTGTCCCAGGCACCATGGCTAGTCCAGGTGAAAAAAAGTGTTGAAAGATTAATAGTGGTACACGGGAATGCTCTTCTTATAAAGTTTTTAGCAGTCCCAGTGTCCCCGGAAATGTAGGCATTACAGATCTACGAACAGTAACCCTCACCCTAGTCTAAATGGCATTTGGCTGCTTAGTTTAGAGTCCTAATCAGCATGGCTGTCCCAGATGAGAAAGGTGTGGACCAAGCAATGTCTTTGCAGTGCCGTGCTCCACTCGACATGTCTTTTTCAGCCCAAGTGTCCCTGGACCTGTAGCCCTTATGACAGTCTGAACCCGAACTCTAACCCTAACTCTAACCCTAATTTAAATGGCACCTTGGAGCTGAGTTTCCAGTCCCAAGCACCGTGGATGGTCCACATGAAAAAGGTGTTGAAAGGCTAATGGCGATACACTGGAATGCTCTCCTTAGATTGTTTTTAGCAGTCCCAGAGTCCCTGCAGATGTAGGCATTTTAGATCTCAGAACAGTAACCGGTTAAGTATAGCCCATTAAGCATTCTACATGGCATGCTGGAGCTTAGTTTAGAGTCCTTATCACCAGGGCTGTCCCGGATGAGAAAGGTGTGGACCAAGCAATGTCTTTGCACTGCCGTGCTCCACTCAACATGCCTTTTCCAGCACCAGTGTCCCTGGAGCTGCAGCATTTATGGCAGTCTGAACCCGAACACTAACCATAACCCTAACCCTAAGCTAAATGGCACCTTGGAGATGAGTTGACAGTTCCAAGCACCATGGATGGTCCAGATGAAAAAACTGTTGAAAGATTAAGAGTGGTACATAGGAATGCTCCCCTTACATTGTTTTTAGCAGTCCCAGTATCCCTGGAGATGTAGGCGTTATAGATACCTGAACAGTGACCATTACCCTAATCTACATGGCATATGGGAGTTCAGTTTACAGTCCTTATCTCCAGGGCTGTCCCAGATGAGAAAGGTGTGGACCAAGCAATGTCTTTGCACTGCCGTGCTCCACTCCACATGACTTTTTCAGCACCAGTGTCCCTGCAGCTCTAGCCATTATGACAATCTCAACCCGAACCCTAAACCTAACCCTAACCCTAAGCTAAATGGCACCTTGGAGATGAGATTACTGTCCCAGGTGCCATGGCTGGTCCAGGTGAAAAAAGTGTTAAAAGATTAATAGTGGTACACGGGAATACTCTTCTTATAAAGTTTTTAGCAGTCCCAGTGTCCATGGAAATGTAGGCATTACAGATCTACAAACAGTAACCCTCACCCTAGTCTAAATGGCATTTGTCTGCTTAGTTTAGAGTCCTAATCAGCATGGCTGTCCCAGATGAGAAAGGTGTGGACCAAGCAATGTCTTTGCAGTGCCGTGCTCCACTCGACATGCCTTTTTCAGCCCAAGTGTCCCTGGACCTGTAGCCCTTATGACAGTCTGAACCCGAACCCTAACCCTAACCCTAACCCTAATTTAAATGGCACCTTGGAGCTGAGTTTCCAGTCCCAAGCACCGCGGATGGTCCAGATGAAAAAGGTGTTGAAAGGCTAATGGCGATACACTGGAATGCTCTCCTTAGATTGTTTTTAGCAGTCCCAGAGTCCCTGCAGATGTAGGCATTTTAGATCTCAGAACAGTAACCCGTTAAGTATAGCACATTAAGCATTCTACATGGCATGCTGGAGCTTAGTTTAGAGTCCTTTTCACCAGGGCTGTCCCGGATGAGAAAGGTGTGGACCAAGCAATGTCTTTGCACTGCCGTGCTCCACTCAACATGCCTTTTCCAGCACCAGTGTCCCTGGAGCTGCAGCATTTATGGCAGTCTGAACCCGAACACTAACCATAACCCTAACCCTAAGCTAAATGGCACCTTGGAGATGAGTTGACAGTTCCAAGCACCATGGATGGTCCAGATGAAAAAACTGTTGAAAGATTAAGAGTGGTGCATAGGAATGCTCCCCTTACATTGTTTTTAGCAGTCCCAGTATCCCTGGAGATGTAGGCGTTATAGATACCTGAACAGTGACCATTACCCTAATCTACATGGCATATGGGAGTTCAGTTTACAGTCCTTATCTCCAGGGCTGTCCCAGATGAGAAAGGTGTGGACCAAGCAATGTCTTTGCACTGCCGTGCTCCACTCCGCATGACTTTTTCAGCACCAGTGTCCCTGCAGCTCTAGCCATTATGACAATCTCAAGCCGAACCCTAAACCTAACCCTAACCCTAAGCTAAATGGCACCTTGGAGATGAGATTACTGTCCCAGGTGCCATGGCTGGTCCAGGTGAAAAAAGTGTTGAAAGATTAAGAGTGGTACACGGGAATGCTCTTCTTATAAAGTTTTTAGCAGTCCCAGTGTCCCCGGAAATGTAGGCATTACAGATCTACGAACAGTAACCCTCACCCTAGTCTAAATGGCATTTGGGGGCCTAGTTTAGAGTCCTAATCAGCATGGCTGTCCCAGATGAGAAAGGTGTGGACCAAGCAATGTCTTTGCACTGCCGTGCTCCACTCCACATGACTTTTTCAGCACCAGTGTCCCTGCAGCTCTACCCTTTATGACAGTCTCAACCCGAACCCTAAACCTAACCCTAACCCTAATCTAAATGGCACCTTGGAGCTGTGATTACTGTCCCAGGCACCATGGCTAGTCCAGGTGAAAAAAAGTGTTGAAAGATTAATAGTGGTACACGGGAATGCTCTTCTTATAAAGTTTTTAGCAGTCCCAGTGTCCCCGGAAATGTAGGCATTACAGATCTACGAACAGTAACCCTCACCCTAGTCTAAATGGCATTTGTCTGCTTAGTTTAGAGTCCTAATCAGCATGGCTGTCCCAGATGAGAAAGGTGTGGACCAAGCAATGTCTTTGCAGTGCCGTACTCCACTCGACATGTCTTTTTCAGCCCAAGCGTCCCTGGACCTGTAGCCCTTATGACAGTCTGAACCCGAACCCTAACCCTAACCCTAACCCTAATTTAAATGGCACCTTGGTGCTGAGTTTCCAGTCCCAAGCACCGTGGATGGTCCAGATGAAAAAGGTGTTGAAAGGCTAATGGCGATACTCTGGAATGCTCTCCTTAGATTGTTTTTAGCAGTCCCAGAGTCCCTGCAGATGTAGGCATTTTAGATCTCAGAACAGTAACCGGTTAAGTATAGCCCATTAAGCATTCTACATGGCATGCTGGAGCTTAGTTTAGAGTCCTTATCACCAGGGCTGTCCCGGATGAGAAAGGTGTGGACCAAGCAATGTCTTTGCACTGCCGTGCTCCACTCAACATGCCTTTTCCAGCACCAGTGTCCCTGGAGCTGCAGCATTTATGGCAGTCTGAACCCGAACACTAACCATAACCCTAACCCTAAGCTAAATGGCACCTTGGAGATGAGTTGACAGTTCCAAGCACCATGGATGGTCCAGATGAAAAAACTGTTGAAAGATTAAGAGTGGTACATAGGAATGCTCCCCTTACATTGTTTTTAGCAGTCCCAGTATCCCTGGAGATGTAGGCGTTATAGATACCTGAACAGTGACCATTACCCTAATCTACATGGCATATGGGAGTTCAGTTTACAGTCCTTATCTCCAGGGCTGTCCCAGATGAGAAAGGTGTGGACCAAGCAATGTCTTTGCACTGCCGTGCTCCACTCCACATGACTTTTTCAGCACCAGTGTCCCTGCAGCTCTAGCCATTATGACAATCTCAACCCGAACCCTAAACCTAACCCTAACCCTAAGCTAAATGGCACCTTGGAGATGAGATTACTGTCCCAGGTGCCATGGCTGGTCCAGGTGAAAAAAGTGTTAAAAGATTAATAGTGGTACACGGGAATGCTCTTCTTATAAAGTTTTTAGCAGTCCCAGTGTCCATGGAAATGTAGGCATTACAGATCTACAAACAGTAACCCTCACCCTAGTCTAAATGGCATTTGTCTGCTTAGTTTAGAGTCCTAATCAGCATGGCTGTCCCAGATGAGAAAGGTGTGGACCAAGCAATGTCTTTGCAGTGCCGTGCTCCACTCGACATGCCTTTTTCAGCCCAAGTGTCCCTGGACCTGTAGCCCTTATGACAGTCTGAACCCGAACCCTAACCCTAACCCTAACCCTAATTTAAATGGCACCTTGGAGCTGAGTTTCCAGTCCCAAGCACCGCGGATGGTCCAGATGAAAAAGGTGTTGAAAGGCTAATGGCGATACACTGGAATGCTCTCCTTAGATTGTTTTTAGCAGTCCCAGAGTCCCTGCAGATGTAGGCATTTTAGATCTCAGAACAGTAACCCGTTAAGTATAGCACATTAAGCATTCTACATGACATGCTGGAGCTTAGTTTAGAGTCCTTTTCACCAGGGCTGTCCCGGATGAGAAAGGTGTGGACCAAGCAATGTCTTTGCACTGCCGTGCTCCACTCAACATGCCTTTTCCAGCACCAGTGTCCCTGGAGCTGCAGCATTTATGGCAGTCTGAACCCGAACACTAACCATAACCCTAACCCTAAGCTAAATGGCACCTTGGAGATGAGTTGACAGTTCCAAGCACCATGGATGGTCCAGATGAAAAAACTGTTGAAAGATTAAGAGTGGTGCATAGGAATGCTCCCCTTACATTGTTTTTAGCAGTCCCAGTATCCCTGGAGATGTAGGCGTTATAGATACCTGAACAGTGACCATTACCCTAATCTACATGGCATATGGGAGTTCAGTTTACAGTCCTTATCTCCAGGGCTGTCCCAGATGAGAAAGGTGTGGACCAAGCAATGTCTTTGCACTGCCGTGCTCCACTCCGCATGACTTTTTCAGCACCAGTGTCCCTGCAGCTCTAGCCATTATGACAATCTCAACCCGAACCCTAAACCTAACCCTAACCCTAAGCTAAATGGCACCTTGGAGATGAGATTACTGTCCCAGGTGCCATGGCTGGTCCAGGTGAAAAAAGTGTTGAAAGATTAAGAGTGGTACACGGGAATGCTCTTCTTATAAAGTTTTTAGCAGTCCCAGTGTCCCCGGAAATGTAGGCATTACAGATCTACGAACAGTAACCCTCACCCTAGTCTAAATGGCATTTGGGGGCCTAGTTTAGAGTCCTAATCAGCATGGCTGTCCCAGATGAGAAAGGTGTGGACCAAGCAATGTCTTTGCACTGCCGTGCTCCACTCCACATGACTTTTTCAGCACCAGTGTCCCTGCAGCTCTACCCTTTATGACAGTCTCAACCCGAACCCTAAACCTAACCCTAACCCTAATCTAAATGGCACCTTGGAGCTGTGATTACTGTCCCAGGCACCATGGCTAGTCCAGGTGAAAAAAAGTGTTGAAAGATTAATAGTGGTACACGGGAATGCTCTTCTTATAAAGTTTTTAGCAGTCCCAGTGTCCCCGGAAATGTAGGCATTACAGATCTACGAACAGTAACCCTCACCCTAGTCTAAATGGCATTTGTCTGCTTAGTTTAGAGTCCTAATCAGCATGGCTGTCCCAGATGAGAAAGGTGTGGACCAAGCAATGTCTTTGCAGTGCCGTGCTCCACTCGACATGTCTTTTTCAGCCCAAGCGTCCCTGGACCTGTAGCCCTTATGACAGTCTGAACCCGAACCCTAACCCTAACCCTAACCCTAATTTAAATGGCACCTTGGTGCTGAGTTTCCAGTCCCAAGCACCGTGGATGGTCCAGATGAAAAAGGTGTTGAAAGGCTAATGGCGATACTCTGGAATGCTCTCCTTAGATTGTTTTTAGCAGTCCCAGAGTCCCTGCAGATGTAGGCATTTTAGATCTCAGAACAGTAACCGGTTAAGTATAGCCCATTAAGCATTCTACATGGCATGCTGGAGCTTAGTTTAGAGTCCTTATCACCAGGGCTGTCCCGGATGAGAAAGGTGTGGACCAAGCAATGTCTTTGCACTGCCGTGCTCCACTCAACATGCCTTTTCCAGCACCAGTGTCCCTGGAGCTGCAGCATTTATGGCAGTCTGAACCCGAACACTAACCATAACCCTAACCCTAAGCTAAATGGCACCTTGGAGATGAGTTGACAGTTCCAAGCACCATGGATGGTCCAGATGAAAAAACTGTTGAAAGATTAAGAGTGGTACATAGGAATGCTCCCCTTACATTGTTTTTAGCAGTCCCAGTATCCCTGGAGATGTAGGCGTTATAGATACCTGAACAGTGACCATTACCCTAATCTACATGGCATATGGGAGTTCAGTTTACAGTCCTTATCTCCAGGGCTGTCCCAGATGAGAAAGGTGTGGACCAAGCAATGTCTTTGCACTGCCGTGCTCCACTCCACATGACTTTTTCAGCACCAGTGTCCCTGCAGCTCCTGCCTTTATGACAATCTCAACCCGAACCCTAAACCTAACCCTAACCCTAATCTAAATGGCACCTTGGAGCTGAGATTACTGTCCCAGGTGCCATGGCTGGTCCAGGTGAAAAAAGTGTTGAAAGATTAATAGTGGTACACGGGAATGCTCTTCTTATAAAGTTTTTAGCAGTCCCAGTGTCCCCGGAAATGTAGGCATTACAGATCTACGAACAGTAACCCTCACCCTAGTCTAAATGGCATTTGGGGGCTTAGTTTAGAGTCCTAATCAGCATGGCTGTCCCAGATGAGAAAGGTGTGGACCAAGCAATGTCTTTGCAGTGCCGTGCTCCACTCGACATGTCTTTTTCAGCCCAAGTGTCCCTGGACCTGTAGCCCTTATGACAGTCTGAACCCGAACCCTAACCCTAACCCTAACCCTAATTTAAATGGCACCTTGGAGCTGAGTTTCCAGTCCCAAGCACCGCGGATGGTCCAGATGAAAAAGGTGTTGAAAGGCTAATGGCGATACACTGGAATGCTCTCCTTAGATTGTTTTTAGCAGTCCCAGAGTCCCTGCAGATGTAGGCATTTTAGATCTCAGAACAGTAACCGGTTAAGTATAGCCCATTAAGCATTCTACATGGCATGCTGGAGCTTAGTTTAGAGTCCTTATCACCAGGGCTGTCCCGGATGAGAAAGGTGTGGACCAAGCAATGTCTTTGCACTGCCGTGCTCCACTCAACATGCCTTTTCCAGCACCAGTGTCCCTGGAGCTGCAGCATTTATGGCAGTCTGAACCCGAACACTAACCATAACCCTAACCCTAAGCTAAATGGCACCTTGGAGATGAGTTGACAGTTCCAAGCACCATGGATGGTCCAGATGAAAAAACTGTTGAAAGATTAAGAGTGGTACATAGGAATGCTCCCCTTACATTGTTTTTAGCAGTCCCAGTATCCCTGGAGATGTAGGCGTTATAGATATCTGAACAGTGACCATTACCCTAATCTACATGGCATATGGGAGTTCAGTTTACAGTCCTTATCTCCAGGGCTGTCCCAGATGAGAAAGGTGTGGACCAAGCAATGTCTTTGCACTGCCGTGCTCCACTCCACATGACTTTTTCAGCACCAGTGTCCCTGCAGCTCTAGCCTTTATGACAGTCTGAACCCGAACCCTAAACCTAACCCTAACCCTAATCTAAATGGCACCTTGGAGCTGAGATTACTGTCCCAGGCACCATGGCTAGTCCAGGTGAAAAAAGTGTTGAAAGATTAATAGTGGTACACGGGAATGCTCTTCTTATAAAGTTTTTAGCAGTCCCAGTGTCCCCGGAAATGTAGGCATTACAGATCTACGAACAGTAACCCTCACCCTAGTCTAAATGGCATTTGGGGGCTTAGTTTAGAGTCCTAATCAGCATGGCTGTCCCAGATGAGAAAGGTGTGGACCAAGCAATGTCTTTGCAGTGCCGTGCTCCACTCGACATGCCTTTTTCAGCCCAAGTGTCCCTGGACCTCTAGCCCTTATGACAGTCTGAACCCGAACCCTAACCCTAACCCTAACCCTAATTTAAATGGCACCTTGGAGCTGAGTTTCCAGTCCCAAGCACCGTGGATGGTCCAGATGAAAAAGGTGTTGAAAGGCTAATGGCGATACACTGGAATGCTC
Organism: Lathamus discolor; assembly: GCF_037157495.1. NCBI lineage: Eukaryota > Metazoa > Chordata > Aves > Psittaciformes > Psittacidae > Lathamus > Lathamus discolor. Next base: position 44,196,664 of record NC_088884.1, on the reverse strand, counting down.
TCCTTAGATTGTTTTTAGCAGTCCCAGAGTCCCTGCAGATGTAGGCATTTTAGATCTCAGAACAGTAACCCGTTAAGTATAACCCATTAAGCATTCTACATGGCATGCTGGAGCTTAGTTTAGAGTCCTTATCACCAGGGCTGTCCCGGATGAGAAAGGTGTGGACCAAGCAATGTCTTTGCACTGCCGTGCTCCACTCGACATGCCTTTTCCAGCACCAGTGTCCCTGGAGCTGCAGCATTTATGGCAGTCTGAACCCGAACACTAACCATAACCCTAACCCTAAGCTAAATGGCACCTTGGAGATGAGTTGACAGTTCCAAGCACCATGGATGGTCCAGATGAAAAAACTGTTGAAAGATTAAGAGTGGTACATAGGAATGCTCCCCTTACATTGTTTTTAGCAGTCCCAGTATCCCTGGAGATGTAGGCGTTATAGATATCTGAACAGTGACCATTACCCTAATCTACATGGCATATGGGAGTTCAGTTTACAGTCCTTATCTCCAGGGCTGTCCCAGATGAGAAAGGTGTGGACCAAGCAATGTCTTTGCACTTCCGTGCTCCACTCCACATGACTTTTTCAGCACCAGTGTCCCTGCAGCTCTAGCCTTTATGACAGTCTGAACCCGAACCCTAAACCTAACCCTAACCCTAATCTAAATGGCACCTTGGAGCTGAGATTACTGTCCCAGGCACCATGGCTAGTCCAGGTGAAAAAAGTGTTGAAAGATTAATAGTGGTACACGGGAATGCTCTTCTTATAAAGTTTTTAGCAGTCCCAGTGTCCCCGGAAATGTAGGCATTACAGATCTACGAACAGTAACCCTCACCCTAGTCTAAATGGCATTTGGGGGCTTAGTTTAGAGTCCTAATCAGCATGGCTGTCCCAGATGAGAAAGGTGTGGACCAAGCAATGTCTTTGCAGTGCCGTGCTCCACTCGACATGTCTTTTTCAGCCGAAGTGTCCCTGGACCTGTAGCCCTTATGACAGTCTGAACCCGAACCCTAACCCTAACCCTAACCCTAATTTAAATGGCACCTTGGAGCTGAGTTTCCAGTCCCAAGCACCGCGGATGGTCCAGATGAAAAAGGTGTTGAAAGGCTAATGGCGATACACTGGAATGCTCTCCTTAGATTGTTTTTAGCAGTCCCAGAGTCCCTGCAGATGTAGGCATTTTAGATCTCAGAACAGTAACCGGTTAAGTATAGCCCATTAAGCATTCTACATGGCATGCTGGAGCTTAGTTTAGAGTCCTTATCACCAGGGCTGTCCCGGATGAGAAAGGTGTGGACCAAGCAATGTCTTTGCTCTGCCGTGCTCCACTCAACATGCCTTTTCCAGCACCAGTGTCCCTGGAGCTGCAGCATTTATGGCAGTCTGAACCCGAACACTAACCATAACCCTAACCCTAAGCTAAATGGAACCTTGGAGATGAGTTGACAGTTCCAAGCACCATGGATGGTCCAGATGAAAAAACTGTTGAAAGATTAAGTGTGGTACATAGGAATGCTCCCCTTACATTGTTTTTAGCAGTCCCAGTATCCCTGGAGATGTAGGCGTTATAGATATCTGAACAGTGACCATTACCCTAATCTACATGGCATATGGGAGTTCAGTTTACAGTCCTTATCTCCAGGGCTGTCCCAGATGAGAAAGGTGTGGACCAAGCAATGTCTTTGCACTTCCGTGCTCCACTCCACATGACTTTTTCAGCACCAGTGTCCCTGCAGCTCTAGCCTTTATGACAGTCTGAACCCGAACCCTAAACCTAACCCTAACCCTAATCTAAATGGCACCTTGGAGCTGAGATTACTGTCCCAGGCACCATGGCTAGTCCAGGTGAAAAAAGTGTTGAAAGATTAATAGTGGTACACGGGAATGCTCTTCTTATAAAGTTTTTAGCAGTCCCAGTGTCCCCGGAAATGTAGGCATTACAGATCTACGAACAGTAACCCTCACCCTAGTCTAAATGGCATTTGGGGGCTTAGTTTAGAGTCCTAATCAGCATGGCTGTCCCAGATGAGAAAGGTGTGGACCAAGCAATGTCTTTGCAGTGCCGTGCTCCACTCGACATGTCTTTTTCAGCCCAAGTGTCCCTGGACCTGTAGCCCTTATGACAGTCTGAACCCGAACCCTAACCCTAACCCTAACCCTAATTTAAATGGCACCTTGGAGCTGAGTTTCCAGTCCCAAGCACCGCGGATGGTCCAGATGAAAAAGGTGTTGAAAGGCTAATGGCGATACACTGGAATGCTCTCCTTAGATTGTTTTTAGCAGTCCCAGAGTCCCTGCAGATGTAGGCATTTTAGATCTCAGAACAGTAACCGGTTAAGTATAGCCCATTAAGCATTCTACATGGCATGCTGGAGCTTAGTTTAGAGTCCTTATCACCAGGGCTGTCCCGGATGAGAAAGGTGTGGACCAAGCGATGTCTTTGCTCTGCCGTGCTCCACTCAACATGCCTTTTCCAGCACCAGTGTCCCTGGAGCTGCAGCATTTATGGCAGTCTGAACCCGAACACTAACCATAACCCTAACCCTAAGCTAAATGGAACCTTGGAGATGAGTTGACAGTTCCAAGCACCATGGATGGTCCAGATGAAAAAACTGTTGAAAGATTAAGTGTGGTACATAGGAATGCTCCCCTTACATTGTTTTTAGCAGTCCCAGTATCCCTGGAGATGTAGGCGTTATAGATATCTGAACAGTGACCATTACCCTAATCTACATGGCATATGGGAGTTCAGTTTACAGTCCTTATCTCCAGGGCTGTCCCAGATGAGAAAGGTGTGGACCAAGCAATGTCTTTGCACTGCCGTGCTCCACTCCACATGACTTTTTCAGCACCAGTGTCCCTGCAGCTCTAGCCTTTATGACAGTCTCAACCCGAACCCTAAACCTAACCCTAACCCTAATCTAAATGGCACCTTGGAGCTGAGATTACTGTCCCAGGTGCCATGGCTGGTCCAGGTGAAAAAAGTGTTGAAAGATTAATAGTGGTACACGGGAAAGCTCTTCTTATAAAGTTTTTAGCAGTCCCAGTGTACCCGGAAATGTAGGCATTACAGATCTACGAACAGTAACCCTCACCCTAGTCTAAATGGCATTTGGGGGCCTAGTTTAGAGTCCTAATCAGCATGGCTGTCCCAGATGAGAAAGGTGTGGACCAAGCAATGTCTTTGCACTGCCGTGCTCCACTCCACATGACTTTTTCAGCACCAGTGTCCCTGCAGCTCTACCCTTTATGACAGTCTCAACCCGAACCCTAAACCTAACCCTAACCCTAATCTAAATGGCACCTTGGAGCTGAGATTACTGTCCCAGGCACCATGGCTAGTCCAGGTGAAAAAAAGTGTTGAAAGATTAATAGTGGTACACGGGAATGCTCTTCTTATAAAGTTTTTAGCAGTCCCAGTGTCCCCGGAAATGTAGGCATTACAGATCTGCGAACAGTAACCCTCACCCTAGTCTAAATGGCATTTGGGGGCTTAGTTTAGAGTCCTAATCAGCATGGCTGTCCCAGATGAGAAAGGTGTGGACCAAGCAATGTCTTTGCAGTGCCGTGCTCCACTCGACATGTCTTTTTCAGCCCAAGCGTCCCTGGACCTGTAGCCCTTATGACAGTCTGAACCCGAACCCTAACCCTAACCCTAACCCTAATTTAAATGGCACCTTGGTGCTGAGTTTCCAGTCCCAAGCACCGTGGATGGTCCAGATGAAAAAGGTGTTGAAAGGCTAATGGCGATACTCTGGAATGCTCTCCTTAGATTGTTTTTAGCAGTCCCAGAGTCCCTGCAGATGTAGGCATTTTAGATCTCAGAACAGTAACCGGTTAAGTATAGCCCATTAAGCATTCTACATGGCATGCTGGAGCTTAGTTTAGAGTCCTTATCACCAGGGCTGTCCCGGATGAGAAAGGTGTGGACCAAGCAATGTCTTTGCACTGCCGTGCTCCACTCCACATGCCTTTTCCAGCACCAGTGTCCCTGGAGCTGCAGCATTTATGGCAGTCTGAACCCAAACACTAACCATAACCCTAACCCTAAGCTAAATGGCACCTTGGAGATGAGTTGACAGTTCCAAGCACCATGGATGGTCCAGATGAAAAAACTGTTGAAAGATTAAGAGTGGTACATAGGAATGCTCCCCTTACATTGTTTTTAGCAGTCCCAGTATCCCTGGAGATGTAGGCGTTATAGATATCTGAACAGTGACCATTACCCTAATCTACATGGCATATGGGAGTTCAGTTTACAGTCCTTATCTCCAGGGCTGTCCCAGATGAGAAAGGTGTGGACCAAGCAATGTCTTTGCACTGCCGTGCTCCACTCCACATGACTTTTTCAGCACCAGTGTCCCTGCAGCTCCTGCCTTTATGACAATCTCAACCCGAACCCTAAACCTAACCCTAACCCTAATCTAAATGGCACCTTGGAGCTGAGATTACTGTCCCAGGTGCCATGGCTGGTCCAGGTGAAAAAAGTGTTGAAAGATTAATAGTGGTACACGGGAATGCTCTTCTTATAAAGTTTTTAGCAATCCCAGTGTCCCCGGAAATGTAGGCATTACAGATCTACGAACAGTAACCCTCACCCTAGTATAAATGGCATTTGGGGGCTTAGTTTAGAGTCCTAATCAGCATGGCTGTCCCAGATGAGAAAGGTGTGGACCAAGCAATGTCTTTGCACTGCCGTGCTCCACTCCACATGACTTTTTCAGCACCAGTGTCCCTGCAGCTCTACCCTTTATGACAGTCTCAACCCGAACCCTAAACCTAACCCTAACCCTAATCTAAATGGCACCTTGGAGCTGAGATTACTGTCCCAGGCACCATGGCTAGTCCAGGTGAAAAAAAGTGTTGAAAGATTAATAGTGGTACACGGGAATGCTCTTCTTATAAAGTTTTTAGCAGTCCCAGTGTCCATGGAAATGTAGGCATTACAGATCTACGAACAGTAACCCTCACCCTAGTCTAAATGGCATTTGGCTGCTTAGTTTAGAGTCCTAATCAGCATGGCTGTCCCAGATGAGAAAGGTGTGGACCAAGCAATGTCTTTGCAGTGCCGTGCTCCACTCGACATGTCTTTTTCAGCCCAAGCGTCCCTGGACCTGTAGCCCTTATGACAGTCTGAACCCGAACCCTAACCCTAACCCTAACCCTAATTTAAATGGCACCTTGGTGCTGAGTTTCCAGTCCCAAGCACCGTGGATGGTCCAGATGAAAAAGGTGTTGAAAGGCTAATGGCGATACTCTGGAATGCTCTCCTTAGATTGTTTTTAGCAGTCCCAGAGTCCCTGCAGATGTAGGCATTTTAGATCTCAGAACAGTAACCGGTTAAGTATAGCCCATTAAGCATTCTACATGGCATGCTGGAGCTTAGTTTAGAGTCCTTATCACCAGGGCTGTCCCGGATGAGAAAGGTGTGGACCAAGCAATGTCTTTGCACTGCCGTGCTCCACTCGACATGCCTTTTCCAGCACCAGTGTCCCTGGAGCTGCAGCATTTATGGCAGTCTGAACCCGAACACTAACCATAACCCTAACCCTAAGCTAAATGGCACCTTGGAGATGAGTTGACAGTTCCAAGCACCATGGATGGTCCAGATGAAAAAACTGTTGAAAGATTAAGAGTGGTACATAGGAATGCTCCCCTTACATTGTTTTTAGCAGTCCCAGTATCCCTGGAGATGTAGGCGTTATAGATACCTGAACAGTGACCATTACCCTAATCTACATGGCATATGGGAGTTCAGTTTACAGTCCTTATCTCCAGGGCTGTCCCAGATGAGAAAGGTGTGGACCAAGCAATGTCTTTGCACTGCCGTGCTCCACTCCACATGACTTTTTCAGCACCAGTGTCCCTGCAGCTCCTGCCTTTATGACAATCTCAACCCGAACCCTAAACCTAACCCTAACCCTAATCTAAATGGCACCTTGGAGCTGAGATTACTGTCCCAGGTGCCATGGCTGGTCCAGGTGAAAAAAGTGTTGAAAGATTAATAGTGGTACACGGGAATGCTCTTCTTATACAGTTTTTAGCAGTCCCAGTGTCCCCGGACATGTAGGCATTACAGATCTACGAACAGTAACCCTCACCCTAGTCTAAATGGCATTTGGGGGCTTAGTTTAGAGTCCTAATCAGCATGGCTGTCCCAGATGAGAAAGGTGTGGACCAAGCAATGTCTTTGCAGTGCCGTGCTCCACTCGACATGTCTTTTTCAGCCCAAGTGTCCCTGGACCTGTAGCCCTTATGACAGTCTGAACCCGAACCCTAACCCTAACCCTAACCCTAATTTAAATGGCACCTTGGAGCTGAGTTTCCAGTCCCAAGCACCGCGGATGGTCCAGATGAAAAAGGTGTTGAAAGGCTAATGGCGATACACTGGAATGCTCTCCTTAGATTGTTTTTAGCAGTCCCAGAGTCCCTGCAGATGTAGGCATTTTAGATCTCAGAACAGTAACCGGTTAAGTATAGCCCATTAAGCATTCTACATGGCATGCTGGAGCTTAGTTTAGAGTCCTTATCACCAGGGCTGTCCCGGATGAGAAAGGTGTGGACCAAGCAATGTCTTTGCACTGCCGTGCTCCACTCAACATGCCTTTTCCAGCACCAGTGTCCCTGGAGCTGCAGCATTTATGGCAGTCTGAACCCGAACACTAACCATAACCCTAACCCTAAGCTAAATGGCACCTTGGAGATGAGTTGACAGTTCCAAGCACCATGGATGGTCCAGATGAAAAAACTGTTGAAAGATTAAGAGTGGTACATAGGAATGCTCCCCTTACATTGTTTTTAGCAGTCCCAGTATCCCTGGAGATGTAGGCGTTATAGATACCTGAACAGTGACCATTACCCTAATCTACATGGCATATGGGAGTTCAGTTTACAGTCCTTATCTCCAGGGCTGTCCCAGATGAGAAAGGTGTGGACCAAGCAATGTCTTTGCACTGCCGTGCTCCACTCCACATGACTTTTTCAGCACCAGTGTCCCTGCAGCTCTAGCCATTATGACAATCTCAACCCGAACCCTAAACCTAACCCTAACCCTAAGCTAAATGGCACCTTGGAGATGAGATTACTGTCCCAGGTGCCATGGCTGGTCCAGGTGAAAAAAGTGTTAAAAGATTAATAGTGGTACACGGGAATGCTCTTCTTATAAAGTTTTTAGCAGTCCCAGTGTCCATGGAAATGTAGGCATTACAGATCTACGAACAGTAACCCTCACCCTAGTCTAAATGGCATTTGTCTGCTTAGTTTAGAGCCCTAATCAGCATGGCTGTCCCAGATGAGAAAGGTGTGGACCAAGCAATGTCTTTGCACTGCCGTGCTCCACTCGACATGCCTTTTCCAGCACCAGTGTCCCTGGAGCTGCAGCCTTTATGGCAGTCTGAACCCGAACACTAACCCTAACCCTAACCCTAATTTAAATGGCACCTTGGAGATGAGTTGACAGTTCCAAGCACCATGGATGGTCCAGATGAAAAAACTGTTGAAAGATTAAGAGTGGTACATAGGAATGCTCCCCTTACATTGTTTTTAGCAGTCCCAGTATCCCTGGAGATGTAGGCGTTATAGATATCTGAACAGTGACCATTACCCTAATCTACATGGCATATGGGAGTTCAGTTTACAGTCCTTATCTCCAGGGCTGTCCCAGATGAGAAAGGTGTGGACCCAGCAATGTCTTTGCACTGCCGTGCTCCACTCCACATGACTTTTTCAGCACCAGTGTCCCTGCAGCTCTACCCTTTATGACAGTCTCAACCCGAACCCTAAACCTAACCCTAACCCTAATCTAAATGGCACCTTGGAGCTGAGATTACTGTCCCAGGCACCATGGCTAGTCCAGGTGAAAAAAGTGTTGAAAGATTAATAGTGGTACACGGGAATGCTCTTCTTATAAAGTTTTTAGCAGTCCCAGTGTCCATGGAAATGTAGGCATTACAGATCTACAAACAGTAACCCTCACCCTAGTCTAAATGGCATTTGTCTGCTTAGTTTAGAGTCCTAATCAGCATGGCTGTCCCAGATGAGAAAGGTGTGGACCAAGCAATGTCTTTGCAGTGCCGTGCTCCACTCGACATGTCTTTTTCAGCCCAAGTGTCCCTGGACCTGTAGCCCTTATGACAGTCTGAACCCGAACCCTAACCCTAACCCTAACCCTAATTTAAATGGCACCTTGGAGCTGAGTTTCCAGTCCCAAGCACCGCGGATGGTCCAGATGAAAAAGGTGTTGAAAGGCTAATGGCGATACACTGGAATGCTCTCCTTAGATTGTTTTTAGCAGTCCCAGAGTCCCTGCAGATGTAGGCATTTTAGATCTCAGAACAGTAACCGGTTAAGTATAGCCCATTAAGCATTCTACATGGCATGCTGGAGCTTAGTTTAGAGTCCTTATCACCAGGGCTGTCCCGGATGAGAAAGGTGTGGACCAAGCAATGTCTTTGCTCTGCCGTGCTCCACTCCACATGCCTTTTCCAGCACCAGTGTCCCTGGAGCTGCAGCATTTATGGCAGTCTGAACCCGAACACTAACCATAACCCTAACCCTAAGCTAAATGGCACCTTGGAGATGAGTTGACAGTTCCAAGCACCATGGATGGTCCAGATGAAAAAACTGTTGAAAGATTAAGAGTGGTACATAGGAATGCTCCCCTTACATTGTTTTTAGCAGTCCCAGTATCCCTGGAGATGTAGGCGTTATAGATATCTGAACAGTGACCATTACCCTAATCTACATGGCATATGGGAGTTCAGTTTACAGTCCTTATCTCCAGGGCTGTCCCAGATGAGAAAGGTGTGGACCAAGCAATGTCTTTGCACTGCCGTGCTCCACTCCACATGACTTTTTCAGCACCAGTGTCCCTGCAGCTCTAGCCTTTATGACAGTCTGAACCCGAACCCTAAACCTAACCCTAACCCTAATCTAAATGGCACCTTGGAGCTGAGATTACTGTCCCAGGTGCCATGGCTGGTCCAGGTGAAAAAAGTGTTGAAAGATTAATAGTGGTACACGGGAATGCTCTTCTTATAAAGTTTTTAGCAGTCCCAGTGTCCCCGGAAATGTAGGCATTACAGATCTACGAACAGTAACCCTCACCCTAGTCTAAATGGCATTTGGGGGCTTAGTTTAGAGTCCTAATCAGCATGGCTGTCCCAGATGAGAAAGGTGTGGACCAAGCAATGTCTTTGCAGTGCCGTGCTCCACTCGACATGTCTTTTTCAGCCCAAGTGTCCCTGGACCTGTAGCCCTTATGACAGTCTGAACCCGAACCCTAACCCTAACCCTAACCCTAATTTAAATGGCACCTTGGAGCTGAGTTTCCAGTCCCAAGCACCATGGATGGTCCAGATGAAAAAGGTGTTGAATGGCTAATGGCGATAAACTGGAATGCTCTCCTTAGATTGTTTTTAGCAGTCCCAGAGTCCCTGCAGATGTAGGCATTTTAGATCTCAGAACAGTAACCCGTTAAGTATAACCCATTAAGCATTCTACATGGCATGCTGGAGCTTAGTTTAGAGTCCTTACCACCAGGGCTGTCCCGGATGAGAAAGGTGTGGACCAAGCAATGTCTTTGCACTGCCGTACTCCACTCGACATGCCTTTTCCAGCACCAGTGTCCCTGGAGCTGCAGCATTTATGGCAGTCTGAACCCGAACACTAACCATAACCCTAACCCTAAGCTAAATGGCACCTTGGAGATGAGTTGACAGTTCCAAGCACCATGGATGGTCCAGATGAAAAAACTGTTGAAAGATTAAGAGTGGTACATAGGAATGCTCCCCTTACATTGTTTTTAGCAGTCCCAGTATCCCTGGAGATGTAGGCGTTATAGATATCTGAACAGTGACCATTACCCTAATCTACATGGCATATGGGAGTTCAGTTTACAGTCCTTATCTCCAGGGCTGTCCCAGATGAGAAAGGTGTGGACCAAGCAATGTCTTTGCACTGCCGTGCTCCACTCCACATGACTTTTTCAGCACCAGTGTCCCTGCAGCTCTAGCCATTATGACAATCTCAACCCGAACCCTAAACCTAACCCTAACCCTAAGCTAAATGGCACCTTGGAGATGAGATTACTGTCCCAGGTGCCATGGCTGGTCCAGGTGAAAAAAGTGTTAAAAGATTAATAGTGGTACACGGGAATGCTCTTCTTATAAAGTTTTTAGCAGTCCCAGTGTCCATGGAAATGTAGGCATTACAGATCTACGAACAGTAACCCTCACCCTAGTCTAAATGGCATTTGTCTGCTTAGTTTAGAGCCCTAATCAGCATGGCTGTCCCAGATGAGAAAGGTGTGGACCAAGCAATGTCTTTGCACTGCCGTGCTCCACTCGACATGCCTTTTCCAGCACCAGTGTCCCTGGAGCTGCAGCCTTTATGGCAGTCTGAACCCGAACACTAACCCTAACCCTAACCCTAATTTAAATGGCACCTTGGAGATGAGTTGACAGTTCCAAGCACCATGGATGGTCCAGATGAAAAAACTGTTGAAAGATTAAGAGTGGTACATAGGAATGCTCCCCTTACATTGTTTTTAGCAGTCCCAGTATCCCTGGAGATGTAGGCGTTATAGATATCTGAACAGTGACCATTACCCTAATCTACATGGCATATGGGAGTTCAGTTTACAGTCCTTATCTCCAGGGCTGTCCCAGATGAGAAAGGTGTGGACCCAGCAATGTCTTTGCACTGCCGTGCTCCACTCCACATGACTTTTTCAGCACCAGTGTCCCTGCAGCTCTACCCTTTATGACAGTCTCAACCCGAACCCTAAACCTAACCCTAACCCTAATCTAAATGGCACCTTGGAGCTGAGATTACTGTCCCAGGCACCATGGCTAGTCCAGGTGAAAAAAGTGTTGAAAGATTAATAGTGGTACACGGGAATGCTCTTCTTATAAAGTTTTTAGCAGTCCCAGTGTCCATGGAAATGTAGGCATTACAGATCTACAAACAGTAACCCTCACCCTAGTCTAAATGGCATTTGTCTGCTTAGTTTAGAGTCCTAATCAGCATGGCTGTCCCAGATGAGAAAGGTGTGGACCAAGCAATGTCTTTGCAGTGCCGTGCTCCACTCGACATGTCTTTTTCAGCCCAAGTGTCCCTGGACCTGTAGCCCTTATGACAGTCTGAACCCGAACCCTAACCCTAACCCTAACCCTAATTTAAATGGCACCTTGGAGCTGAGTTTCCATTCCCAAGCACCGCGGATGGTCCAGATGAAAAAGGTGTTGAAAGGCTAATGGCGATACACTGGAATGCTCTCCTTAGATTGTTTTTAGCAGTCCCAGAGTCCCTGCAGATGTAGGCATTTTAGATCTCAGAACAGTAACCGGTTAAGTATAGCCCATTAAGCATTCTACATGGCATGCTGGAGCTTAGTTTAGAGTCCTTATCACCAGGGCTGTCCCGGATGAGAAAGGTGTGGACCAAGCAATGTCTTTGCTCTGCCGTGCTCCACTCCACATGCCTTTTCCAGCACCAGTGTCCCTGGAGCTGCAGCATTTATGGCAGTCTGAACCCGAACACTAACCATAACCCTAACCCTAAGCTAAATGGAACCTTGGAGATGAGATGACAGTTCCAAGCACCATGGATGGTCCAGATGAAAAAACTGTTGAAAGATTAAGTGTGGTACATAGGAATGCTCCCCTTACATTGTTTTTAGCAGTCCCAGTATCCCTGGAGATGTAGGCGTTATAGATATCTGAACAGTGACCATTACCCTAATCTACATGGCATATGGGAGTTCAGTTTACAGTCCTTATCTCCAGGGCTGTCCCAGATGAGAAAGGTGTGGACCAAGCAATGTCTTTGCACTGCCGTGCTCCACTCCACATGACTTTTTCAGCCCCAGTGTCCCTGCAGCTCTAGCCTTTATGACAGTCTGAACCCGAACCCTAAACCTAACCCTAACCCTAATCTAAATGGCACCTTGGAGCTGAGATTACTGTCCCAGGTGCCATGGCTGGTCCAGGTGAAAAAAGTGTTGAAAGATTAATAGTGGTACACGGGAATGCTCTTCTTATAAAGTTTTTAGCAGTCCCAGTGTCCCCGGAAATGTAGGCATTACAGATCTACGAACAGTAACCCTCACCCTAGTCTAAATGGCATTTGGGGGCTTAGTTTAGAGTCCTAATCAGCATGGCTGTCCCAGATGAGAAAGGTGTGGACCAAGCAATGTCTTTGCAGTGCCGTGCTCCACTCGACATGTCTTTTTCAGCCCAAGTGTCCCTGGACCTGTAGCCCTTATGACAGTCTGAACCCGAACCCTAACCCTAACCCTAACCCTAATTTAAATGGCACCTTGGAGCTGAGTTTCCAGTCCCAAGAACCATGGATGGTCCAGATGAAAAAGGTGTTGAATGGCTAATGGCGATAAACTGGAATGCTCTCCTTAGATTGTTTTTAGCAGTCCCAGAGTCCCTGCAGATGTAGGCATTTTAGATCTCAGAACAGTAACCCGTTAAGTATAACCCATTAAGCATTCTACATGGCATGCTGGAGCTTAGTTTAGAGTCCTTACCACCAGGGCTGTCCCGGATGAGAAAGGTGTGGACCAAGCAATGTCTTTGCACTGCCGTACTCCACTCGACATGCCTTTTCCAGCACCAGTGTCCCTGGAGCTGCAGCATTTATGGCAGTCTGAACCCGAACACTAACCATAACCCTAACCCTAAGCTAAATGGCACCTTGGAGATGAGTTGACAGTTCCAAGCACCATGGATGGTCCAGATGAAAAAACTGTTGAAAGATTAAGAGTGGTACATAGGAATGCTCCCCTTACATTGTTTTTAGCAGTCCCAGTATCCCTGGAGATGTAGGCATTATAGATATCTGAACAGTGACCATTACCCTAATCTACATGGCATATGGGAGTTCAGTTTACAGTCCTTATCTCCAGGGCTGTCCCAGATGAGAAAGGTGTGGACCAAGCAATGTCTTTGCACTGCCGTGCTCCACTCCACATGACTTTTTCAGCACCAGTGTCCCTGCAGCTCTAGCCTTTATGACAGTCTCAACCCGAACCCTAAACCTAACCCTAACCCTAATCTAAATGGCACCTTGGAGCTGAGATTACTGTCCCAGGTGCCATGGCTGGTCCAGGTGAAAAAAGTGTTGAAAGATTAATAGTGGTACACGGGAATGCTCTTCTTATAAAGTTTTTAGCAGTCCCAGTGTCCCCGGAAATGTAGGCATTACAGATCTACAAACAGTAACCCTCACCCTAGTCTAAATGGCATTTGGGGGCTTAGTTTAGAGTCCTAATCAGCATGGCTGTCCCAGATGAGAAAGGTGTGGACCAAGCAATGTCTTTGCAGTGCCGTGCTCCACTCGACATGTCTTTTTCAGCCCAAGTGTCCCTGGACCTGTAGCCCTTATGACAGTCTGAACCCGAACCCTAACCCTAACCCTAACCCTAATTTAAATGGCACCTTGGAGCTGAGTTTCCAGTCCCAAGCACCGCGGATGGTCCAGATGAAAAAGGTGTTGAAAGGCTAATGGCGATACACTGGAATGCTCTCCTTAGATTGTTTTTAGCAGTCCCAGAGTCCCTGCAGATGTAGGCATTTTAGATCTCAGAACAGTAACCGGTTAAGTATAGCCCATTAAGCATTCTACATGGCATGCTGGAGCTTAGTTTAGAGTCCTTATCACCAGGGCTGTCCCGGATGAGAAAGGTGTGGACCAAGCAATGTCTTTGCTCTGCCGTGCTCCACTCCACATGCCTTTTCCAGCACCAGTGTCCCTGGAGCTGCAGCATTTATGGCAGTCTGAACCCGAACACTAACCATAACCCTAACCCTAAGCTAAATGGAACCTTGGAGATGAGTTGACAGTTCCAAGCACCATGGATGGTCCAGATGAAAAAACTGTTGAAAGATTAAGTGTGGTACATAGGAATGCTCCCCTTACATTGTTTTTAGCAGTCCCAGTATCCCTGGAGATGTAGGCGTTATAGATATCTGAACAGTGACCATTACCCTAATCTACATGGCATATGGGAGTTCAGTTTACAGTCCTTATCTCCAGGGCTGTCCCAGATGAGAAAGGTGTGGACCAAGCAATGTCTTTGCACTGCCGTGCTCCACTCCACATGACTTTTTCAGCACCAGTGTCCCTGCAGCTCTAGCCTTTATGACAGTCTGAACCCGAACCCTAAACCTAACCCTAACCCTAATCTAAATGGCACCTTGGAGCTGAGATTACTGTCCCAGGTGCCATGGCTGGTCCAGGTGAAAAAAGTGTTGAAAGATTAATAGTGGTACACGGGAATGCTCTTCTTATAAAGTTTTTAGCAGTCCCAGTGTCCCCGGAAATGTAGGCATTACAGATCTACGAACAGTAACCCTCACCCTAGTCTAAATGGCATTTGGAGGCTTAGTTTAGAGTCCTAATCAGCATGGCTGTCCCAGATGAGAAAGGTGTGGACCAAGCAATGTCTTTGCACTGCCGTTCTCCACTCCACATGACTTTTTCAGCACCAGTGTCCCTTCAGCTCTAGCCTTTATGACAGTCTCAAACCGAACCCTAAACCTAACCCTAACCCTAATCTAAATGGCACCTTGGAGCTGAGATTACTGTCCCAGGCACCATGGCTAGTCCAGGTGAAAAAAGTGTTGAAAGATTAATAGTGGTACACGGGAATGCTCTTCTTATAAAGTTTTTAGCAGTCCCAGTGTCCATGGAAATGTAGGCATTACAGATCTACGAACAGTAACCCTCACCCTAGTCTAAATGGCATTTGGCTGCTTAGTTTAGAGTCCTAATCAGCATGGCTGTCCCAGATGAGAAAGGTGTGGACCAAGCAATGTCTTTGCAGTGCCGTGCTCCACTCGACATGCCTTTTTCAGCCCAAGTGTCCCTGGACCTCTAGCCCTTATGACAGTCTGAACCCGAACCCTAACCCTAACCCTAACCCTAATTTAAATGGCACCTTGGAGCTGAGTTTCCAGTCCCAAGCACCGCGGATGGTCCAGATGAAAAAGGTGTTGAAAGGCTAATGGCGATACACTGGAATGCTCTCCTTAGATTGTTTTTAGCAGTCCCAGAGTCCCTGCAGATGTAGGCATTTTAGATCTCAGAACAGTAACCGGTTAAGTATAGCCCATTAAGCATTCTACATGGCATGCTGGAGCTTAGTTTAGAGTCCTTATCACCAGGGCTGTCCCGGATGAGAAAGGTGTGGACCAAGCAATGTCTTTGCTCTGCCGTGCTCCACTCCACATGCCTTTTCCAGCACCAGTGTCCCTGGAGCTGCAGCATTTATGGCAGTCTGAACCCGAACACTAACCATAACCCTAACCCTAAGCTAAATGGAACCTTGGAGATGAGTTGACAGTTCCAAGCACCATGGATGGTCCAGATGAAAAAACTGTCGAAAGATTAAGTGTGGTACATAGGAATGCTCCCCTTACATTGTTTTTAGCAGTCCCAGTATCCCTGGAGATGTAGGCGTTATAGATATCTGAACAGTGACCATTACCCTAATCTACATGGCATATGGGAGTTCAGTTTACAGTCCTTATCTCCAGGGCTGTCCCAGATGAGAAAGGTGTGGACCAAGCAATGTCTTTGCACTGCCGTGCTCCACTCCACATGACTTTTTCAGCACCAGTGTCCCTGCAGCTCTAGCCTTTATGACAGTCTGAACCCGAACCCTAAACCTAACCCTATCCCTAATCTAAATGGCACCTTGGAGCTGAGATTACTGTCCCAGGTGCCATGGCTGGTCCAGGTGAAAAAAGTGTTGAAAGATTAATAGTGGTACACGGGAATGCTCTTCTTATAAAGTTTTTAGCAGTCCCAGTGTCCCCGGAAATGTAGGCATTACAGATCTACGAACAGTAACCCTCACCCTAGTCTAAATGGCATTTGGGGGCTTAGTTTAGAGTCCTAATCAGCATGGCTGTCCCAGATGAGAAAGGTGTGGACCAAGCAATGTCTTTCCAGTGCCGTGCTCCACTCGACATGCCTTTTTCAGCCCAAGTGTCCCTGGACCTGTAGCCCTTATGACAGTCTGAACCCGAACCCTAACCCTAACCCTAACCCTAATTTAAATGGCACCTTGGAGCTGAGTTTCCAGTCCCAAGCACCGTGGATGGTCCAGATGAAAAAGGTGTTGAAAGGCTAATGGCGATACACTGGAATGCTCTCCTTAGATTGTTTTTAGCAGTCCCAGAGTCCCTGCAGATGTAGGCATTTTAGATCTCAGAACAGTAACCGGTTAAGTATAACCCATTAAGCATTCTACATGGCATGCTGGAGCTTAGTTTAGAGTCCTTATCACCAGGGCTGTCCCGGATGAGAAAGGTGTGGACCAAGCAATGTCTTTGCTCTGCCGTGCTCCACTCCACATGCCTTTTCCAGCACCAGTGTCCCTGGAGCTGCAGCATTTATGGCAGTCTGAACCCGAACACTAACCATAACCCTAACCCTAAGCTAAATGGCACCTTGGAGATGAGTTGACAGTTCCAAGCACCATGGATGGTCCAGATGAAAAAACTGTTGAAAGATTAAGAGTGGTACATAGGAATGCTCCCCTTATATTGTTTTTAGCAGTCCCAGTATCCCTGGAGATGTAGGCGTTATAGATATCTGAACAGTGACCATTACACTAATCTACATGGCATATGGGAGTTCAGTTTACAGTCCTTATCTCCAGGGCTGTCCCAGATGAGAAAGGTGTGGACCAAGCAATGTCTTTGCACTGCCGTGCTCCACTCCACATGACTTTTTCAGCACCAGTGTCCCTGCAGCTCTAGCCTTTATGACAGTCTCAACCCGAACCCTAAACCTAACCCTAACCCTAAGCTAAATGGCACCTTGGAGCTGAGATTACTGTCCCAGGTGCCATGGCTGGTCCAGGTGAAAAAAGTGTTGAAAGATTAATAGTGGTACACGGGAATGCTCTTCTTATAAAGTTTTTAGCAGTCCCAGTGTCCCCGGAAATGTAGGCATTACAGATCTACGAACAGTAACCCTCACCCTAGTCTATATGGCATTTGGGGTCTTAGTTTAGAGTCCTAATCAGCATGGCTGTCCCAGATGAGAAAGGTGTGGATCAAGCAATGTCTTTGCAGTGCCGTGCTCCACTCGACATGTCTTTTTCAGCCCAAGTGTCCCTGGACCTGTAGCCCTTATGACAGTCTGAACCCGAACCCTAACCCTAACCCTAACCCTAACCCTAATTTAAATGGCACCTTGGAGCTGAGTTTCCAGTCCCAAGCACCGTGGATGGTCCAGATGAAAAAGGTGTTGAAAGGCTAATGGCGATACACTGGAATGCTCTCCTTAGATTGTTTTTAGCAGTCCCAGAGTCCCTGCAGATGTAGGCATTTTAGATCTCAGAACAGTAACCCGTTAAGTATAACCCATTAAGCATTCTACATGGCATGCTGGAGCTTAGTTTAGAGTCCTTATCACCAGGGCTGTCCCGGATGAGAAAGGTGTGGACCAAGCAATGTCTTTGCTCTGCCGTGCTCCACTCAACATGCCTTTTCCAGCACCAGTGTCCCTGGAGCTGCAGCCTTTATGGCAGTCTGAACCCGAACACTAACCATAACCCTAACCCTAAGCTAAATGGCACCTTGGAGATGAGTTGACAGTTCCAAGCACCATGGATGGTCCAGATGAAAAAACTGTTGAAAGATTAAGAGTGGTACATAGGAATGCTCCCCTTACATTGTTTTTAGCAGTCCCAGTATCCCTGGAGATGTAGGCGTTATAGATACCTGAACAGTGACCATTACCCTAATCTACATGGCATATGGGAGTTCAGTTTACAGTCCTTATCTCCAGGGCTGTCCCAGATGAGAAAGGTGTGGACCAAGCAATGTCTTTGCACTGCCGTGCTCCACTCCACATGACTTTTTCAGCACCAGTGTCCCTGCAGCTCTTGCCTTTATGACAGTCTGAACCCGAACCCTAAACCTAACCCTAACCCTAATCTAAATGGCACCTTGGAGCTGAGATTACTGTCCCAGGTGCCATGGCTGGTCCAGGTGAAAAAAGTGTTGAAAGATTAATAGTGGTACACGGGAATGCTCTTCTTATAAAGTTTTTAGCAGTCCCAGTGTCCCCGGAAATGTAGGCATTACAGATCTACGAACAGTAACCGTCACCCTAGTCTAAATGGCATTTGGCGGCTTAGTTTAGAGTCCTAATCAGCATGGCTGTCCCAGATGAGAAAGGTGTGGACCAAGCAATGTCTTTGCAGTGCCGTGCTCCACTCGACATGCCTTTTTCAGCCCAAGTGTCCCTGGACCTGTAGCACTTATGACAGTCTGAACCCGAACCCTAACCCTAACCCTAACCCTAACCCTAATTTAAATGGCACCTTGGAGCTGAGTTTCCAGTCCCAAGCACCGTGGATGGTCCAGATGAAAAAGGTGTTGAAAGGCTAATGGCGATACACTGGAACGCTCTCCTTAGATTGTTTTTAGCAGTCCCAGAGTCCCTGCAGATGTAGGCATTTTAGATCTCAGAAAAGTAACCGGTTAAGTATAGCCAATTAAGCATTCTACATGGCATGCTGGAGCTTAGTTTAGAGTCCTTATCACCAGGGCTGTCCCGGATGAGAAAGGTGTGGACCAAGCAATGTCTTTGCTCTGCCGTGCTCCACTCAACATGCCTTTTCCAGCACCAGTGTCCCTGGAGCTGCAGCCTTTATGGCAGTCTGAACCCGAACACTAACCATAACCCTAACCCTAAGCTAAATGGCACCTTGGAAATGAGTTGACATTTCCAAGCACCATGGATGGTCCAGATAAAAAAACTGTTGAAAGATTAAGAGTGGTACATAGGAATGCTCCCCTTACATTGTTTTTAGCAGTCCCAGTATCCCTGGAGATGTAGGCGTTATAGATACCTGAACAGTGACCATTACCCTAATCTACATGGCATATGGGAGTTCAGTTTACAGTCCTTATCTCCAGGGCTGTCCCAGATGAGAAAGGTGTGGACCAAGCAATGTCTTTGCACTGCCGTGCTCCACTCCACATGACTTTTTCAGCACCAGTGTCCCTGCAGCTCTAGCCTTTATGACAGTCTCAACCCGAACCCTAAACCTAACACTAACCCTAATCTAAAGGGCACCTTGGAGCTGAGATTACTGTCCCAGGCGCCATGGCTGGTCCAGGTGAAAAAAGTGTTGAAAGATTAATAGTGGTACGCGGGAATGCTCTTCTTATAAAGTTTTTAGCATTCCCAGTGTCGCCGGAAATGTAGGCATTACAGATCTACGAACAGTAACCCTCACCCTAGTCTAAATGGCATTTGGGGGCTTAGTTTAGAGTCCTAATCAGCATGGCTGTCCCAGATGAGAAAGGTGTGGACCAAGCAATGTCTTTGCAGCGCCGTGCTCCACTCGACATGCCTTTTTCAGCCCAAGTGTCCCTGGACCTCTACCCCTTATGACAGTCTGAACCCGAACCCTAACCCTAACCCTAACCCTAATTTAAATGGCACCTTGGAGCTGAGTTTCCAGTCCCAAGCACCGTGGATGTTCCAGATGAAAAAGGTGTTGAAAGGCTAATGGCGATACACTGGAATGCTCTCCTTAGATTGTTTTTAGCAGTCCCAGCGTCCCTGCGGATGTAGGCATTTTAGATCTCTGAAAAATAACCCGTTAAGTATAACCCATTAAGCATTCTACATGGCATGCTGGAGCTTGGTTTAGAGTCCTTATCACCAGGGCTGTCCCAGATGAGAAAGGTGTGGACCAAGCAATGTCTTTGCACTGCCGTGCTCCACTCGACATGCCTTTTCCAGCACCAGTGTCCCTGAAGCTGCAGCCTTTATGGCAGTCTGAACCCGAACACTAACCCTAACCCTAACCCTAATTTAAATGGCACCTTGGAGCTGAGTTTCCAGTCCCAAGCACCGTGGATGGTCCAGATGAAAAAGGTGTTGAAAGGCTAATGGCGATACACTGGAATGCTCTCCTTAGATTGTTTTTAGCAGTCCCAGTGTCCCTGCAGATGTAGGCATTTTAGATCTCAGAACAGTAACCCGTTAAGTATAACCCATTAAGCATTCTACATGGCATGCTGGAGCTTAGTTTAGAGTCCTTATCACCAGGGCTGTCCCAGATGAGAAAGGTGTGGACGGAGCAATGTCTTTGCACTGCCGTGCTCCACTCAACATGCCTTTTCCAGCACCAGTGTCCCTGGAGCTGCAGCCTTTATGGCAGTCTGAACCCGAACTCTAACCATAACCCTAACCCTAAGCTAAATGGCACCTTGGAAATGAGTTGACAGTTCCAAGCACCATGGATGGTCCAGATGAAAAAACTGTTGAAAGATTAATAGTGGTACACTGGAATGCTCCCCTTACATTGTTTTTAGCAGTCCCAGTATCCCTGGAGATGTAGGCGTTATAGATATCTGAACAGTGACCATTACCCTAATCTACATGGCATATGGGAGTTCAGTTTACAGTCCTTATCTCCAGGGCTGTCCCAGATGAGAAAGGTGTGGACCAAGCAATGTCTTTGCACTGCCGTGCTCCACTCCACATGACTTTTTCAGCACCAGTGTCCCTGCAGCTCTAGCCTTTATGACAGTCTCAATTCGAACCCTAAACCTAACCCTAACCCTAATCTAAATGGCACCTTGGAGCTGAGATTACTGTCCCAGGCGCCATGGCTGGTCCAGGTGAAAAAAGTGTTGAAAAATTAATAGTGGTACACGGGAATGCTCTTCTTATAAAGTTTTTAGCAGTCCCACTGTCCCCAGAAATGTAGGCATTACAGATCTACGAACAGTAACCCTCACCCTAGTCTAAATGGCATTTGGGGGCTTAGTTTAGAGTCCTAATCAGCATGGCTGTCCCAGATGAGAAAGGTGTGGACCAAGCAATGTCTTTGCAGTGCCGTGCTCCACTCGACATGCCTTTTTCAGCCCAAGTGTCCCTGGACCTGTAGCCCTTATGACAGTCTGAACCCGAACCCTAACCCTAACCCTAGCCCTAACCCTAATTTAAATAGAAACTTGGAGCTGAGTTTCCAGTCCCAAGCACCGTGGATGGTCCAGATGAAAAAGGTGTTGAAAGGCTAATGGCGATACACTGGAATGCTCTCCTTAGATTGTTTTTAGCAGTCCCAGAGTCCCTGCAGATGTAGGCATTTTAGATCTCAGAACAGTAACCGGTTAAGTATAGCCCATTAAGCATTCTACATGGCATGCTGGAGCTTAGTTTAGAGTCCTTATCACCAGGGCTGTCCCGGATGAGAAAGGTGTGGACCAAGCAATGTCTTTGCACTGCCGTGCTCCACTCGACATGCCTTTTCCAGCACCAGTGTCCCTGGACCTGCAGCCTTTAGGGCAGTCTGAACCCGAACACTAACCATAACCCTAACCCTAAGCTAAATGGCACCTTGGGGATGAGTTGACAGTTCCAAGCACCATGGATGGTCCAGATGAAAATCTGTTGAAAGATTAAGAGTGGTACATAGGAATGCTCCCCTTACATTGTTTTTAGCAGTCCCAGTATCCCTGGAGATGTAGGCGTTATAGATACCTGAACAGTGACCATTACCCTAATCTACATGGCATATGGGAGTTCAGTTTACAGTCCTTATCTCCAGGGCTGTCCCAGATGAGAAAGGTGTGGACCAAGCAATGTCTTTGCACTGCCGTGCTCCACTCCACATGACTTTTTCAGCACCAGTGTCCCTGCAGCTCTAGCCTTTATGACAGTCTCAATTCGAACCCTAAACCTAACCCTAACCCTAATCTAAATGGCACCTTGGAGCTGAGATTACTGTCCCAGGCGCCATGGCTGGTCCAGGTGAAAAAAGTGTTGAAAAATTAATAGTGGTACACGGGAATGCTCTTCTTATAAAGTTTTTAGCAGTCCCAGTGTCGCCGGAAATGTAGGCATTACAGATCTACGAACAGTAACCCTCACCCTAGTCTAAATGGCATTTGGGGGCTTAGTTTAGAGTCCTAATCAGCATGGCTGTCCCAGATGAGAAAGGTGTGGACCAAGCAATGTCTTTGCAGCGCCGTGCTCCACTCGACATGCCTTTTTCAGCCCAAGTGTCTCTGGACCTGTAGCCCTTATGACAGTCTGAACCCGAACCCTAACCCTAACCCTAACCCTAACCCTAATTTAAATGGCACCTTGGAGCTGAGTTTCCAGTCCCAAGCACCGTGGATGTTCCAGATGAAAAAGGTGTTGAAAGGCTAATGGCGATACACTGGAATGCTCTCCTTAGATTGTTTTTAGCAGTCCCAGCGTCCCTGCGGATGTAGGCATTTTAGATCTCTGAAAAATAACCCGTTAAGTATAACCCATTAAGCATTCTACATGGCATGCTGGAGCTTGGTTTAGAGTCCTTATCACCAGGGCTGTCCCAGATGAGAAAGGTGTGGACCAAGCAATGTCTTTGCACTGCCGTGCTCCACTCGACATGCCTTTTCCAGCACCAGTGTCCCTGAAGCTGCAGCCTTTATGGCAGTCTGAACCCGAACACTAACCATAACCCTAACCCTAAGCTAAATGGCACCTTGGAGATGAGTTGACAGTTCCAAGCACCATGGATGGTCCAGATGAAAAAACTGTTGAAAGATTAAGAGTGGTACATAGGAATGCTCCCCTTACATTGTTTTTAGCAGTCCCAGTATCCCTGGAGATGTAGGCGTTATAGATACCTGAACAGTGACCATTACCCTAATCTACATGGCATATGGGAGTTCAGTTTACAGTCCTTATCTCCAGGGCTGTCCCAGATGAGAAAGGTGTGGACCAAGCAATGTCTTTGCACTGCCGTGCTCCACTCCACATGACTTTTTCAGCACCAGTGTCCCTGCAGCTCTTGCCTTTATGACAGTCTGAACCCGAACCCTAAACCTAACCCTAACCCTAATCTAAATGGCACCTTGGAGCTGAGATTACTGTCCCAGGTGCCATGGCTGGTCCAGGTGAAAAAAGTGTTGAAAGATTAATAGTGGTACACGGGAATGCTCTTCTTATAAAGTTTTTAGCAGTCCCAGTGTCCCCGGAAATGTAGGCATTACAGATCTACGAACAGTAACCCTCACCCTAGTCTAAATGGCATTTGGGGGCTTAGTTTAGAGTCCTAATCAGCATGGCTGTCCCAGATGAGAAAGGTGTGGACCAAGCAATGTCTTTGCAGTGCCGTGCTCCACTCGACATGCCTTTTTCAGCCCAAGTGTCCCTGGACCTGTAGCACTTATGACAGTCTGAACCCGAACCCTAACCCTAACCCTAACCCTAACCCTAATTTAAATGGCACCTTGGAGCTGAGTTTCCAGTCCCAAGCACCGTGGATGGTCCAGATGAAAAAGGTGTTGAAAGGCTAATGGCGATACACTGGAACGCTCTCCTTAGATTGTTTTTAGCAGTCCCAGAGTCCCTGCAGATGTAGGCATTTTAGATCTCAGAAAAGTAACCGGTTAAGTATAGCCAATTAAGCATTCTACATGGCATGCTGGAGCTTAGTTTAGAGTCCTTATCACCAGGGCTGTCCCGGATGAGAAAGGTGTGGACCAAGCAATGTCTTTGCTCTGCCGTGCTCCACTCAACATGCCTTTTCCAGCACCAGTGTCCCTGAAGCTGCAGCCTTTATGGCAGTCTGAACCCGAACACTAACCATAACCCTAACCCTAAGCTAAATGGCACCTTGGAAATGAGTTGACATTTCCAAGCACCATGGATGGTCCAGATAAAAAAACTGTTGAAAGATTAAGAGTGGTACATAGGAATGCTCCCCTTACATTGTTTTAGGAAGTCCCAGTATCCCTGGAGATGTAGGCGTTATAGATATCTGAACAGTGACCATTACCCTAATCTACATGGCATATGGGAGTTCAGTTTACAGTCCTTATCTCCAGGGCTGTCCCAGATGAGAAAGGTGTGGACCAAGCAATGTCTTTGCACTGCCGTGCTCCACTCCACATGACTTTTTCAGCACCAGTGTCCCTGCAGCTCTTGCCTTTATGACAGTCTCAACCCGAACCCTAAACCTAACCCTAACCCTAAGCTAAATGGCACCTTGGAGATGAGATTACTGTCCCAGGTGCCATGGCTGGTCCAGGTGAAAAAAGTGTTGAAAGATTAATAGTGGTACACGGGAATGCTCTTCTTATAAAGTTTTTAGCAGTCCCAGTGTCCCCGGAAATGTAGGCATTACAGATCTACGAACAGTAACCCTCACCCTAGACTATATGGCATTTGGGGTCTTAGTTTAGAGTCCTAATCAGCATGGCTGTCCCAGATGAGAAAGGTGTGGACCAAGCAATGTCTTTGCACTGCCGTGCTCCACTCGACATGCCTTTTCCAGCACCAGTGTCCCTGCAGCTCTAGCCTTTATGACAGTCTCAACCCGAACCCTAACCCTAACCCTAACCCTAATTTAAATGGCACCTTGGAGCTGAGTTTCCAGTCCCAAGCACCGTGGATGGTCCAGATGAAAAAGGTGTTGAAAGGCTAATGGCGATACACTGGAATGCTCTCCTTAGATTGTTTTTAGCAGTCCCAGTGTCCCTGCAGATGTAGGCATTTTAGATCTCAGAACAGTAACCCGTTAAGTATAACCCATTAAGCATTCTACATGGCATGCTGGAGCTTAGTTTAGAGTCCTTATCACCAGGGCTGTCCCAGATGAGAAAGGTGTGGACGGAGCAATGTCTTTGCACTGCCGTGCTCCACTCAACATGCCTTTTCCAGCACCAGTGTCCCTGGAGCTGCAGCCTTTATGGCAGTCTGAACCCGAACTCTAACCATAACCCTAACCCTAAGCTAAATGGCACCTTGGAAATGAGTTGACAGTTCCAAGCACCATGGATGGTCCAGATGAAAAAACTGTTGAAAGATTAATAGTGGTACACTGGAATGCTCCCCTTACATTGTTTTTAGCAGTCCCAGTATCCCTGGAGATGTAGGCGTTATAGATATCTGAACAGTGACCATTACCCTAATCTACATGGCATATGGGAGTTCAGTTTACAGTCCTTATCTCCAGGGCTGTCCCAGATGAGAAAGGTGTGGACCAAGCAATGTCTTTGCACTGCCGTGCTCCACTCCACATGACTTTTTCAGCACCAGTGTCCCTGCAGCTCTAGACTTTATGACAGTCTCAATTCGAACCCTAAACCTAACCCTAACCCTAATCTAAATGGCACCTTGGAGCTGAGATTACTGTCCCAGGCGCCATGGCTGGTCCAGGTGAAAAAAGTGTTGAAAAATTAATAGTGGTACACGGGAATGCTCTTCTTATAAAGTTTTTAGCAGTCCCACTGTCCCCAGAAATGTAGGCATTACAGATCTACGAACAGTAACCCTCACCCTAGTCTAAATGGCATTTGGGGGCTTAGTTTAGAGTCCTAATCAGCATGGCTGTCCCAGATGAGAAAGGTGTGGACCAAGCAATGTCTTTGCAGTGCCGTGCTCCACTCGACATGCCTTTTTCAGCCCAAGTGTCCCTGGACCTGTAGCCCTTATGACAGTCTGAACCCGAACCCTAACCCTAACCCTAGCCCTAACCCTAATTTAAATAGAAACTTGGAGCTGAGTTTCCAGTCCCAAGCACCGTGGATGGTCCAGATGAAAAAGGTGTTGAAAGGCTAATGGCGATACACTGGAACGCTCTCCTTAGATTGTTTTTAGCAGTCCCAGAGTCCCTGCAGATGTAGGCATTTTAGATCTCAGAAAAGTAACCGGTTAAGTATAGCCAATTAAGCATTCTACATGGCATGCTGGAGCTTAGTTTAGAGTCCTTATCACCAGGGCTGTCCCGGATGAGAAAGGTGTGGACCAAGCAATGTCTTTGCTCTGCCGTGCTCCACTCAACATGCCTTTTCCAGCACCAGTGTCCCTGGAGCTGCAGCCTTTATGGCAGTCTGAACCCGAACACTAACCATAACCCTAACCCTAAGCTAAATGGCACCTTGGAAATGAGTTGACATTTCCAAGCACCATGGATGGTCCAGATAAAAAAACTGTTGAAAGATTAAGAGTGGTACATAGGAATGCTCCCCTTACATTGTTTTTAGCAGTCCCAGTATCCCTGGAGATGTAGGCGTTATAGATATCTGAACAGTGACCATTACCCTAATCTACATGGCATATGGGAGTTCAGTTTACAGTCCTTATCTCCAGGGCTGTCCCAGATGAGAAAGGTGTGGACCAAGCAATGTCTTTGCACTGCCGTGCTCCACTCCACATGACTTTTTCAGCACCAGTGTCCCTGCAGCTCTTGCCTTTATGACAGTCTCAACCCGAACCCTAAACCTAACCCTAACCCTAAGCTAAATGGCACCTTGGAGATGAGATTACTGTCCCAGGTGCCATGGCTGGTCCAGGTGAAAAAAGTGTTGAAAGATTAATAGTGGTACACGGGAATGCTCTTCTTATAAAGTTTTTAGCAGTCCCAGTGTCCCCGGAAATGTAGGCATTACAGATCTACGAACAGTAACCCTCACCCTAGTCTATATGGCATTTGGGGGCTTAGTTTAGAGTCCTAATCAGCATGGCTGTCCCAGATGAGAAAGGTGTGGACCAAGCAATGTCTTTGCACTGCCGTGCTCCACTCGACATGCCTTTTCCAGCACCAGTGTCCCTGCAGCTCTAGCCTTTATGACAGTCTCAAACCGAACCCTAACCCTAACCCTAACCCTAATTTAAATGGCACCTTGGAGCTGAGTTTCCAGTCCCAAGCACCGTGGATGGTCCAGATGAAAAAGGTGTTGAAAGGCTAATGGCGATACACTGGAATGCTCTCCTTAGATTGTTTTTAGCAGTCCCAGTGTCCCTGCAGATGTAGGCATTTTAGATCTCAGAACAGTAACCCGTTAAGTATAACCCATTAAGCATTCTACATGGCATGCTGGAGCTTAGTTTAGAGTCCTTATCACCAGGGCTGTCCCAGATGAGAAAGGTGTGGACGGAGCAATGTCTTTGCACTGCCGTGCTCCACTCAACATGCCTTTTCCAGCACCAGTGTCCCTGGAGCTGCAGCCTTTATGGCAGTCTGAACCCGAACTCTAACCATAACCCTAACCCTAAGCTAAATGGCACCTTGGAAATGAGTTGACAGTTCCAAGCACCATGGATGGTCCAGATGAAAAAACTGTTGAAAGATTAATAGTGGTACATAGGAATGCTCCCCTTACATTGTTTTTAGCAGTCCCAGTATCCCTGGAGATGTAGGCGTTATAGATATCTGAACAGTGACCATTACCCTAATCTACATGGCATATGGGAGTTCAGTTTACAGTCCTTATCTCCAGGGCTGTCCCAGATGAGAAAGGTGTGGACCAAGCAATGTCTTTGCACTGCCGTGCTCCACTCCACATGACTTTTTCAGCACCAGTGTCCCTGCACCTCTAGCCTTTATGACAGTCTCAACCCGAACCCTAAACCTAACCCTAACCCTAATCTAAATGGCACCTTGTATCTGAGATTACTGTCCCAGGCGCCATGGCTGGTCCAGGTGAAAACAGTGTTGAAAGATTAACAGTGGTACACGGGAATGCTCTTCTTATAAAGTTTTTAGCAGTCCCAGTGTCCCCGGAAATGTAGGCATTACAGATCTACGAACAGTAACCCTCACCCTAGTCTAAATGGCATTTGGGGGCTTAGTTTAGAGTCCTAATCAGCATGGCTGTCCCAGATGAGAAA
This sequence comes from Lathamus discolor, assembly GCF_037157495.1. NCBI lineage: Eukaryota > Metazoa > Chordata > Aves > Psittaciformes > Psittacidae > Lathamus > Lathamus discolor. The sequence continues at coordinate 44,169,006 of NC_088884.1, read as the reverse complement.
GGTGTGGACCAAGCAATGTCTTTGCAGTGCCGTGCTCCACTCGACATGCCTTTTTCAGCCCAAGTGTCCCTGGACCTGTAGCCCTTATGACAGTCTGAACCCGAACCCTAACCCTAACCCTAACCCTAACCCTAACCCTAATTTAAATGGCACCTTGGAGCTGAGTTTCCAGTCCCAAGCACCGTGGATGGTCCAGATGAAAAAGGTGTTGAAAGGCTAATGGCGATACACTGGAATGCTCTCCTTAGATTGTTTTTAGCAGTCCCAGTGTCCCTGCAGATGTAGGCATTTTAGATCTCAGAACAGTAACCCGTTAAGTATAACCCATTAAGCATTCTACATGGCATGCTGGAGCTTAGTTTACACAGAATCACAGAATCCCAAGGGTTGGAAGGGACCTAAAAAGATCATCTAGTCCAACCCCCCTGCAAGAGCAGGGTAACCTACAGTACATCACACAGGAACTTGTCCAGGCGGGCCTTGAATATCTCCAGTGTAGGAGACTCCACAACCCCCCTGGGCAACCTGTTCCAGTGCTCTGTCACTCTTACAGTAAAGAAGTTCTTCCTGATGTTAACGTGGAACTTCCTATGTTCCAGTTTACACCCATTGCCCCTTGTCCTATCACTGGATATCACTGAAAAAAGCCTAGCTCCATCATCCTGACACCTACCCTTTACATATTTGTAAACATTGATGAGGTCACCCCTCAGTCTCCTCTTCTCCAAGCTAAAGAGACCCAGCTCCCTCAGCCTCTCCTCATAAGGGAGATGTTCCACTCCCTTAATCATCTTTGTGGCTCTGCGCTGGACTCCTTCAAGCAATTCCCTGTCCTTCTTGAACAGAGGGGCCCAGAACTGGACGCAATATTCCAGATGCGGCCTCACCAATGCTGAGTAGAGGGGGAGGAGAACCTCTCTTGACCTACTAACCACTCCCTTTCTAATGCACCCTAAGATGCCATTTGCCTTCTTGGCCGCAAGAGCACATTGCTGGCTCATGGTCATCCTCCTATCCACCAGGACCCCCAGGTCCCTTTCCCGTTCACTACTTTCCAGCAGGTCACCCCCCAACCTGTACTGGTACATGGGGTTGTTCTTCCCCAGACGCAAGACTCTACACTTGCCCTTGTTAAATTTCATCAAGTTTCTCCCCGCCCAACTCTCCAGCCTCTCCAGGTCTCGCTGAATGGCAGCACAGTCCTCTGGTGTGTCAGCCACTCCTCCCAGTTTTGTGTCATCAGCAAACTTGCTGAGGGTGCACTCAGTTCCCTCATCCAGGTCATTGATGAAAATATTAAACAGCACCGGTCCCAGCACCGACCCCTGAGGAACTCCACTAGTCACAGACCTCCAGCTAGATTCTGCGCCATTGACCACAACTCTCTGCCTTCTTCCTCTTAACCAGTTCTCGATCCACCTCACTACTTGATCGTCAAGCCCACACTTCCTTAGCTTATCTGTGAGGATGCTGTGGGAGACAGTATCAAATGCCTTACTGAAATCAAGAAAAACTACATCTACCGCTCTACCATCATCCCTCCACCTAGTCACTTCCTCATAGAAGGCTATAAGGTTGGTCATACATGACTTCCCCCTCATAAAACCATGTTGGCTGTTCTTAATGACCCCCTCATCCTTGATATGCCTAGTGATGGAGTCAAGAATAAGTTGTTCCATCATCTTTCCTGGGATGGAGGTAAGGCTGACCGGTCTATAATTACCCGGGTCCTCCTTCTTGCCCTTCTTATAGATTGGTGTGACCTTTGCCATCCGCCAATCCTCAGGCACCTCGCCCGTTTCCCACGACTTACCAAAGATGATGGAGAGTGGCCTAGCAATGACCTCCGCCAGCTCCCTCAGTACCCGTGGGTGCATTCCATCCGGACCCATCGATTTACAGATGTCCAGTTTGCATAGCTGATCCCTAACCCAATCCTCATCTACCAAAGCAAACTCCTCCTTTGTCCTGACTCCTTCTGGGGCTATAGAAATCCGGGGCCCTCGGGGAGAGTCTGCAGGAGTAAAGACAGAGGCAAAGAAGGCATTCAGCACCTCTGCCTTCTTTATATCCTCTGTCTCCAGGGTACCCACTTCGTTCAGCAGTGGGCCTATATTGCCTCTTGTTTTAGTTTTATTTGCTATGTATTTGAAGAAGCCCTTTCTATTGTCTTTAACCCGACTAGCAAGATTGAGTTCCAAGGAGGCCTTAGCTGTCCTAATTGCCTCCCTACATCCTCTAACAACTGTCCTATATTCCTCCCAAGCGGCCAGCCCCTCCTTCCATAATCCATAGATTCTCCTTTTCCACTTGAGTTTGCCCAGCAGCTCCTTGTTTAACCACGCCGGTCTCCTAGATCCCTTACTTGACTTCCTACTCATTGGGACGCTCCGATCCTGAGCTTGGAAGAAGCGGTCCTTGAACGCTAACCAACTATCTTGAGCCCCTTTACTGCCTAGTACACTTTCCCATGAGACTTCCCTTAGCAGTTGACTGAAGAGGCCAAAGTTGGCCCTTCGGAAATCCAGAACTGTGGCTTTGCTAGGTATTCTATTCCTCCCACACAGGATCCTAAACTCCACCATCTCATGGTCACTGCAGCCAAGGCTGCCATTGACCGTCACCACTTCGACCAAACCCTCCTTGTTGGCGAGTACTAAATCTAGCAGCGCTGCTCTCCTAGTTGGTACGTCCACCATTTGCATTAAGAAATTATCATCAATGCACTCGAGGAACCTCCTAGACTGTGAATGACTGGCTGTGTGAGTCTTCCAGCAAATATCGGGGTAATTAAAGTCCCCCACGACGACTAAGGCATGTAGTCGCGAGGCTACTTCCAGTTGCCTGTAGAAAGCCTCATCAACTCCTTCGTCCTGATCAAAAGGTCTGTAATAGTTTAGAGTCCTTATCACCAGGGCTGTCCCAGATGAGAAAGGTGTGGACCAAGCAATGTCTTTGCACTGCCGTGCTCCACTCGACATGCCTTTTCCAGCACCAGTGTCCTTGCAGCTCTAGGCTTTATGACAGTCTCAACCCGAACCCTAACCATAACCCTAACCCTAAGCTAAATGGCACCTTGGAGATGAGTTGACAGTTCCAAGCACCATGGATGGTCCAGATGAAAATCTGTTGAAAGATTAAGAGTGGTACATAGGAATGCTCCCCTTACATTGTTTTTAGCAGTCCCAGTATCCCTGGAGATGTAGGCGTTATAGATACCTGAACAGTGACCATTACCCTAATCTACATGGCATATGGGAGTTCAGTTTACAGTCCTTATCTCCAGGGCTGTCCCAGATGAGAAAGGTGTGGACCAAGCAATGTCTTTGCACTGCCGTGCTCCACTCCACATGACTTTTTCAGCCCAAGTGTCCCTGGACCTGTAGCCCTTATGACAGTCTGAACCCGAACCCTAACCCTAACCCTAACCCTAACCCTAATTTAAATGGCACCTTGGAGCTGAGTTTCCAGTCCCAAGCTCCGTGGATGGTCCAGATGAAAAAGGTGTTGAAAGGCTAATGGCGATTCACTGGAATGCTCTCCTTAGATTGTTTTTAGCAGTCCCAGTGTCCCTGCAGATGTAGGCATTTTAGATCTCAGAACAGTAACCCGTTAAGTATAACCCATTAAGCATTCTACACGGCATGCTGGAGCTTAGTTTAGAGTCCTTATCACCAGGGCTGTCCCAGATGAGAAAGGTGTGGACCAAGCAATGTCTTTGCACTGCCGTGCTCTACTCCACATGCCTTTTCCAGCACCAGTGTCCCTGAAGCTGCAGCCTTTATGGCAGTCTGAACCCGAACACTAACCATAACTCTAACCCTAAGCTAAATGGCACCTTGGAGATGAGTAGACAGTTTCAAGCACCATGGATGGTCCAGATGAAAAAACTGTTGAAAGATTAATAGTGGTACATAGGAATGCTCCCCTTACATTGTTTTTAGCAGTCCCAGTATCCCTGGAGATGTAGGCGTTATAGATATCTGAACAGTGACCATTACCCTAATCTACATGGCATATGGGAGTTCAGTTTACAGTCCTTATCTCCAGGGCTGTCCCAGATGAGAAAGGTGTGGACCAAGCAATGTCTTTGCACTGCCGTGCTCCACTCCACATGACTTTTTCAGCACCAGTGTCCCTGCAGCTCTAGCCTTTATGACAGTCTCAACCCGAACCCTAAACCTAACCCTAACCCTAATCTAAAGGGCACCTTGGAGCTGAGATTACTGTCCCAGGCGCCATGGCTGGTCCAGGTGAAAAAAGTGTTGAAAGATTAATAGTGGTACGCGGGAATGCTCTTCTTATAAAGTTTTCAGCAGTCCCAGTGTCCTCGGAAATGTAGGCATTACAGATCTACGAACAGTAACCCTCACCCTAGTCTAAATGGCATTTGGCGGCTTAGTTTAGAGTCCTAACCAGCATGGCTGTCCCAGATGAGAAAGGTGTGGACCAAGCAATGTCTTTGCACTGCCGTGCTCCACTCCACATGACTTTTTCAGCACCAGTGTCCCTGCAGCTCTAGCCTTTATGACAGTCTCAATTCGAACCCTAAACCTAACCCTAACCCTAATCTAAATGGCACCTTGGAGCTGAGATTACTGTCCCAGGCGCCATGGCTGGTCCAGGTGAAAAAAGTGTTGAAAAATTAATAGTGGTACACGGGAATGCTCTTCTTATAAAGTTTTTAGCAGTCCCAGTGTCGCCGGAAATGTAGGCATTACAGATCTACGAACAGTAACCCTCACCCTAGTCTAAATGGCATTTGGGGGCTTAGTTTAGAGTCCTAATCAGCATGGCTGTCCCAGATGAGAAAGGTGTGGACCAAGCAATGTCTTTGCAGCGCCGTGCTCCACTCGACATGCCTTTTTCAGCCCAAGTGTCCCTGGACCTCTACCCCTTATGACAGTCTGAACCCGAACCCTAACCCTAACCCTAACCCTAATTTAAATGGCACCTTGGAGCTGAGTTTCCAGTCCCAAGCACCGTGGATGTTCCAGATGAAAAAGGTGTTGAAAGGCTAATGGCGATACACTGGAATGCTCTCCTTAGATTGTTTTTAGCAGTCCCAGCGTCCCTGCGGATGTAGGCATTTTAGATCTCTGAAAAATAACCCGTTAAGTATAACCCATTAAGCATTCTACATGGCATGCTGGAGCTTGGTTTAGAGTCCTTATCACCAGGGCTGTCCCAGATGAGAAAGGTGTGGACCAAGCAATGTCTTTGTACTGCCGTGCTCCACTCGACATGCCTTTTCCAGCACCAGTGTCCCTGAAGCTGCAGCCTTTATGGCAGTCTGAACCCGAACACTAACCATAACCCTAACCCTAAGCTAAATGGCACCTTGGAGATGAGTTGACAGTTCCAAGCACCATGGATAGTCCAGATGAAAAAACTGTTGAAAAATTAATAGTGGTACATAGGAATGCTCCCCTTACATTGTTTTTAGCAGTCCCAGTATCCCTGGAGATGTAGGCGTTATAGATATCTGAACAGTGACCATTACCCTAATCTACATGGCATATGGGAGTTCAGTTTACAGTCCTTATCTCCAGGGCTGTCCCAGATGAGAAAGGTGTGGACCAAGCAATGTCTTTGCACTGCCGTGCTCCAATCCACATGACTTTTTCAGCACCAGTGTCCCTGCAGCTCTAGCCTTTAAGACAGTCTGAACCCGAACCCTAAACCTAACCCTAACCCTAATCTAAATGGCACCTTGGAGCTGAGATTACAGTCGCAGGCGCCATGGCTGGTCCAGGTGAAAAAGGTGTTGAAAGATTAATAGTGGTACACGGGAATGCTCTTCTTATAAAGTTTTTAGCAGTCCCAGTGTCCCCGGAAATGTAGGCATTACAGATCTACGAACAGTAACCGTCACCCTAGTCTAAATGGCATTTGGCGGCTTAGTTTAGAGTCCTAATCAGCATGGCTGTCCCAGATGAGAAACGTGTGGACCAAGCAATGTCTTTGCAGTGCCGTGCTCCACTCCACATGACTTTTTCAGCACCAGTGTCCCTGCAGCTCTAGCCTTTATGACAGTCTCAACCCGAACCCTAAACCTAACCCTAACCCTAATCTAAAGGGCACCTTGGAGCTGAGATTACTGTCCCAGACGCCATGGCTGGTCCAGGTGAAAAAAGTGTTGAAAGATTAACAGTGGTACACGGGAATGCTCTTCTTATAAAGTTTTCAGCAGTTCCAGTGTCCCCGGAAATGTAGGCATTACAGATCTACGAACAGTAACACTCTCCCTAGTTTAAATGGCATTTGGCGGCTTAGTTTAGAGTCCTAATCAGCATGGCTGTCCCAGATGAGAAAGGTGTGGACCAAGCAATGTCTTTGCACTGCCGTGCTCCACTCCACATGACTTTTTCAGCACCAGTGTCCCTGCAGCTCTAGCCTTTATGACAGTCTCAACCCGAACCCTAAACCTAACCCTAACCCTAATCTAAATGGCACCTTGGAGTTGAGATGACTGTCCCAGGCGCCATGGCTGGTCCAGGTGAAAACAGTGTTGAAAGATTAACAGTGGTACATGGAAATGCTCTTCTTATAAAGTTTTTAGCAGTCCCAGTGTCGCCGGAAATGTAGGCATTACAGATCTACGAACAGTAACCCTCACCCTAGTCTAAATGGCATTTGGGGGCTTAGTTTAGAGTCCTAATCACCATGGCTGTCCCAGATGAGAAAGGTGTGGACCAAGCAATGTCTTTGCAGTGCCGTGCTCCACTCGACATGCCTTTTTCAGCCCAAGTGTCCCTGGACCTCTAGCCCTTATGACAGTCTGAACCCGAACCCTAACCCTAACCCTAACCCTAACCCTAATTTAAATGGCACCTTGGAGCTGAGTTTCCAGTCCCAAGCACCGTGGATGTTCCTGATGAAAAAGGCGTTGAAAGGCTAATGGCGATACACTGGAATGCTCTCCTTAGATTGTTTTTAGCAGTCCCAGCGTCCCTGCAGATGTAGGCATTTTAGATCTCTGAAAAGTAACCCGTGAAGTATAACCCATTAAGCATTCTACATGGCATGCTGGAGCTTAGTTTAGAGTCCTTAACTCCAGGGCTGTCCCAGATGAGAAAGGTGTGGACCAAGCAATGTCTTTGCACTGCCGTGCTCCACTCCACATGACTTTTTCAGCACCAGTGTCCCTGCAGCTCTACCCTTTATGACAGTCTCAACCCGAACACTAAACCTAACCCTAACCCTAAGCTAAATGGCACCTTGGAGATGAGTTGACAGTTCCAAGCACCATGGATGGTGCAGATGAAAAAAGTGTTGAAAGATTAATAGTGGTACACGGGAATGCTCTTCTTATAAATTTTTCAGCAGTCCCAGTGTCCCCGGAAATGTAGGCATTACAGATCTACGAACAGTAACCGTCACCCTAGTCTAAATGGCATTTGGCGGCTTAGTTTAGAGTCCTAATCAGCATGGCTGTCCCAGATGAGAAAGGTGTGGACCAAGCAATGTCTTTGCACTGCCGTGCTCCACTCCACATGACGTTTTCAGCACCAGTGTCCCTGCAGCTCTAGCCTTTATGACAGTCTCAACCCGAACCCTAAACCTAACCCTAACCCTAATCTAAATGGCACCTTGGAGCTGAGATTACTGTCCCAGGCGCCATGGCTGGTCCAGGTGAAAACAGTGTTGAAAGATTAACAGTGGTACCCGGGAATGCTCTTCTTATAAAGTTTTTAGCAGTCCCAGTGTCGCCGGAAATGTAGGCATTACAGATCTACGAACAGTAACCCTCACCCTAGTCTAAATGGCATTTGGCGGCTTTGTTTAGAGTCCTAATCAGCATGGCTGTCCCAGATGAGAAAGGTGTGGACCAAGCAATGTCTTTGCAGTGCCGTGCTCCACTCGACATGCCTTTTTCAGCCCAAGTGTCCCTGGACCTGTAGCCCTTATGACAGTCTGAACCCGAACCCTAACCCTAACCCTAACCCTAACCCTAATTTAAATGGCACCTTGGAGCTGAGTTTCCAGTCCCAAGCTCCGTGGATGGTCCAGATGAAAAAGGTGTTGAAAGGCTAATGGCGATTCACTGGAATGCTCTCCTTAGATTGTTTTTAGCAGTCCCAGTGTCCCTGCAGATGTAGGCATTTTAGATCTCAGAACAGTAACCCGTTAAGTATAACCCATTAAGCATTCTACACGGCATGCTGGAGCTTAGTTTAGAGTCCTTATCACCAGGGCTGTCCCAGATGAGAAAGGTGTGGACCAAGCAATGTCTTTGCACTGCCGTGCTCTACTCCACATGCCTTTTCCAGCACCAGTGTCCCTGAAGCTGCAGCCTTTATGGCAGTCTGAACCCGAACACTAACCATAACTCTAACCCTAAGCTAAATGGCACCTTGGAGATGAGTAGACAGTTTCAAGCACCATGGATGGTCCAGATGAAAAAACTGTTGAAAGATTAATAGTGGTACATAGGAATGCTCCCCTTACATTGTTTTTAGCAGTCCCAGTATCCCTGGAGATGTAGGCGTTATAGATATCTGAACAGTGACCATTACCCTAATCTACATGGCATATGGGAGTTCAGTTTACAGTCCTTATCTCCAGGGCTGTCCCAGATGAGAAAGGTGTGGACCAAGCAATGTCTTTGCACTGCCGTGCTCCACTCCACATGACTTTTTCAGCACCAGTGTCCCTGCAGCTCTAGCCTTTATGACAGTCTCAACCCGAACCCTAAACCTAACCCTAACCCTAATCTAAATGGCACCTTGGAGCTGAGATGACTGTCCCAGGCGCCATGGCTGGTCCAGGTGAAAAAAGTGTTGAAAGATTAACAGTGGTACACGGGAATGTTCTTCTTATAAACTTTTCAGCAGTCCCAGTGTCCCCGGAAATGTAGGCATTACAGATCTACGAACAGTAACCCTCACCCTAGTCTAAATGGCATTCGGCGGCTTAGTTTAGAGTCCTAATCAGCATGGCTGTCCCAGATGAGAAAGGTGTGGACCAAGCAATGTCTTTGCAGTGCCGTGCTCCACTCCACATGACTTTTTCAGCACCTGTGTCCCTGCAGCTCTAGCCTTTATGACAGTCTGAACCCGAACCCTAAACCTAACCCTAACCCTAATCTAAATGGCACCTTGGAGCTGAGATTACTGTCCCAGGCGCCATGGCTGGTCCAGGTGAAAACAGTGTTGAAAGATTAACAGTGGTACACGGGAATGCTCTTCTTATAAAGTTTTTAGCAGTCCCAGTGTCCCCGGAAATGTAGGCATTACAGATCTACGAACAGTAACCCTCACCCTAGTCTAAATGGCATTTGGGGGCTTAGTTTAGAGTCCTAATCAGCATGGCTGTCCCAGATGAGAAAGGTGTGGACCAAGCAATGTCTTTGCAGTGCCGTGCTCCACTCGACATGCCTTTTTCAGCCCAAGTGTCCCTGGACCTGTAGCCCTTATGACAGTCTGAACCCGAACCCTAACCCTAACCCTAACCCTAACCCTAACCCTAATTTAAATGGCACCTTGGAGCTGAGTTTCCAGTCCCAAGCACCGTGGATGTTCCAGATGAAAAAGGCGTTGAAAGGCTAATGGCGATACACTGGAATGCTCTCCTTAGATTGTTTTTAGCAGTCCCAGAGTCCCTGCAGATGTAGGCATTTTAGATCTCTGAAAAGTAACCCGTTAAGTATAACCCATTAAGCATTCTACATGGCATGCTGGAGCTTAGTTTAGAGTCCTTAACTCCAGGGCTGTCCCAGATGAGAAAGGTGTGGACCAAGCAATGTCTTTGCACTGCCGTGCTCCACTCCACATGACTTTTTCAGCACCAGTGTCCCTGCAGCTCTACCCTTTATGACAGTCTCAATTCGAACCCTAAACCTAACCCTAACCCTAATCTAAATGGCACCTTGGAGCTGAGATTACAGTCCCAGGGGCCATGGCTGGTCCAGGTGAAAAAAGTGTTGAAAGATTAATAGTGGTACACGGGAATGCTCTTCTTATAAAGTTTTCAGCAGTCCCAGTGTCCCCGGAAATGTAGGCATTACAGATCTACGAACAGTAACCGTCACCCTAGTCTAAATGGCATTTGGCGGCTTAGTTTAGAGTCCTAATCAGCATGGCTGTCCCAGATGAGAAAGGTGTGGACCAAGCAATGTCTTTGCACTGCCGTGCTCCACTCCACATGACTTTTTCAGCACCAGTGTCCCTGCAGCTCTAGCCTTTATGACAGTCTGAACCCGAACTCTAAACCTAACCCTAACCCTAACCTAAATGGCACCTTGGAGCTGAGATTACTGTCCCAGGCGCCATGGCTGGTCCAGGTGAAAAAAGTGTTGAAAGATTAATAGTGGTACGCGGGAATGCTCTTCTTATAAAGTTTTCAGCAGTCCCAGTGTCCTCGGAAATGTAGGCATTACAGATCTACGAACAGTAACCCTCACCCTAGTCTAAATGGCATTTGGCGGCTTAGTTTAGAGTCCTAACCAGCATGGCTGTCCCAGATGAGAAAGGTGTGGACCAAGCAATGTCTTTGCACTGCCGTGCTCCACTCCACATGACTTTTTCAGCACCAGTGTCCCTGCAGCTCTAGCCTTTATGACAGTCTCAATTCGAACCCTAAACCTAACCCTAACCCTAATCTAAATGGCACCTTGGAGCTGAGATTACTGTCCCAGGCGCCATGGCTGGTCCAGGTGAAAAAAGTGTTGAAAAATTAATAGTGGTACACGGGAATGTTCTTCTTATAAAGTTTTTAGCAGTCCCAGTGTCGCCGGAAATGTAGGCATTACAGATCTACGAACAGTAACCCTCACCCTAGTCTAAATGGCATTTGGGGGCTTAGTTTAGAGTCCTAATCAGCATGGCTGTCCCAGATGAGAAAGGTGTGGACCAAGCAATGTCTTTGCAGCGCCGTGCTCCACTCGACATGCCTTTTTCAGCCCAAGTGTCCCTGGACCTCTACCCCTTATGACAGTCTGAACCCGAACCCTAACCCTAACCCTAACCCTAATTTAAATGGCACCTTGGAGCTGAGTTTCCAGTCCCAAGCACCGTGGATGTTCCAGATGAAAAAGGTGTTGAAAGGCTAATGGCGATACACTGGAATGCTCTCCTTAGATTGTTTTTAGCAGTCCCAGCGTCCCTGCGGATGTAGGCATTTTAGATCTCTGAAAAATAACCCGTTAAGTATAACCCATTAAGCATTCTACATGGCATGCTGGAGCTTGGTTTAGAGTCCTTATCACCAGGGCTGTCCCAGATGAGAAAGGTGTGGACCAAGCAATGTCTTTGTACTGCCGTGCTCCACTCGACATGCCTTTTCCAGCACCAGTGTCCCTGAAGCTGCAGCCTTTATGGCAGTCTGAACCCGAACACTAACCATAACCCTAACCCTAAGCTAAATGGCACCTTGGAGATGAGTTGACAGTTCCAAGCACCATGGATAGTCCAGATGAAAAAACTGTTGAAAAATTAATAGTGGTACATAGGAATGCTCCCCTTACATTGTTTTTAGCAGTCCCAGTATCCCTGGAGATGTAGGCGTTATAGATATCTGAACAGTGACCATTACCCTAATCTACATGGCATATGGGAGTTCAGTTTACAGTCCTTATCTCCAGGGCTGTCCCAGATGAGAAAGGTGTGGACCAAGCAATGTCTTTGCACTGCCGTGCTCCAATCCACATGACTTTTTCAGCACCAGTGTCCCTGCAGCTCTAGCCTTTAAGACAGTCTGAACCCGAACCCTAAACCTAACCCTAACCCTAATCTAAATGGCACCTTGGAGCTGAGATTACAGTCCCAGGCGCCATGGCTGGTCCAGGTGAAAAAGGTGTTGAAAGATTAATAGTGGTACACGGGAATGCTCTTCTTATAAAGTTTTTAGCAGTCCCAGTGTCCCCGGAAATGTAGGCATTACAGATCTACGAACAGTAACCGTCACCCTAGTCTAAATGGCATTTGGCGGCTTAGTTTAGAGTCCTAATCAGCATGGCTGTCCCAGATGAGAAACGTGTGGACCAAGCAATGTCTTTGCAGTGCCGTGCTCCACTCCACATGACTTTTTCAGCACCAGTGTCCCTGCAGCTCTAGCCTTTATGACAGTCTCAACCCGAACCCTAAACCTAACCCTAACCCTAATCTAAAGGGCACCTTGGAGCTGAGATTACTGTCCCAGACGCCATGGCTGGTCCAGGTGAAAAAAGTGTTGAAAGATTAACAGTGGTACACGGGAATGCTCTTCTTATAAAGTTTTCAGCAGTTCCAGTGTCCCCGGAAATGTAGGCATTACAGATCTACGAACAGTAACACTCTCCCTAGTTTAAATGGCATTTGGCGGCTTAGTTTAGAGTCCTAATCAGCATGGCTGTCCCAGATGAGAAAGGTGTGGACCAAGCAATGTCTTTGCACTGCCGTGCTCCACTCCACATGACTTTTTCAGCACCAGTGTCCCTGCAGCTCTAGCCTTTATGACAGTCTCAACCCGAACCCTAAACCTAACCCTAACCCTAATCTAAATGGCACCTTGGAGTTGAGATGACTGTCCCAGGCGCCATGGCTGGTCCAGGTGAAAACAGTGTTGAAAGATTAACAGTGGTACATGGAAATGCTCTTCTTATAAAGTTTTTAGCAGTCCCAGTGTCGCCGGAAATGTAGGCATTACAGATCTACGAACAGTAACCCTCACCCTAGTCTAAATGGCATTTGGGGGCTTAGTTTAGAGTCCTAATCACCATGGCTGTCCCAGATGAGAAAGGTGTGGACCAAGCAATGTCTTTGCAGTGCCGTGCTCCACTCGACATGCCTTTTTCAGCCCAAGTGTCCCTGGACCTCTAGCCCTTATGACAGTCTGAACCCGAACCCTAACCCTAACCCTAACCCTAACCCTAATTTAAATGGCACCTTGGAGCTGAGTTTCCAGTCCCAAGCACCGTGGATGTTCCTGATGAAAAAGGCGTTGAAAGGCTAATGGCGATACACTGGAATGCTCTCCTTAGATTGTTTTTAGCAGTCCCAGCGTCCCTGCAGATGTAGGCATTTTAGATCTCTGAAAAGTAACCCGTGAAGTATAACCCATTAAGCATTCTACATGGCATGCTGGAGCTTAGTTTAGAGTCCTTAACTCCAGGGCTGTCCCAGATGAGAAAGGTGTGGACCAAGCAATGTCTTTGCACTGCCGTGCTCCACTCCACATGACTTTTTCAGCACCAGTGTCCCTGCAGCTCTACCCTTTATGACAGTCTCAACCCGAACACTAAACCTAACCCTAACCCTAAGCTAAATGGCACCTTGGAGATGAGTTGACAGTTCCAAGCACCATGGATGGTGCAGATGAAAAAAGTGTTGAAAGATTAATAGTGGTACACGGGAATGCTCTTCTTATAAATTTTTCAGCAGTCCCAGTGTCCCCGGAAATGTAGGCATTACAGATCTACGAACAGTAACCGTCACCCTAGTCTAAATGGCATTTGGCGGCTTAGTTTAGAGTCCTAATCAGCATGGCTGTCCCAGATGAGAAAGGTGTGGACCAAGCAATGTCTTTGCACTGCCGTGCTCCACTCCACATGACGTTTTCAGCACCAGTGTCCCTGCAGCTCTAGCCTTTATGACAGTCTCAACCCGAACCCTAAACCTAACCCTAACCCTAATCTAAATGGCACCTTGGAGCTGAGATTACTGTCCCAGGCGCCATGGCTGGTCCAGGTGAAAACAGTGTTGAAAGATTAACAGTGGTACCCGGGAATGCTCTTCTTATAAAGTTTTTAGCAGTCCCAGTGTCGCCGGAAATGTAGGCATTACAGATCTACGAACAGTAACCCTCACCCTAGTCTAAATGGCATTTGGCGGCTTTGTTTAGAGTCCTAATCAGCATGGCTGTCCCAGATGAGAAAGGTGTGGACCAAGCAATGTCTTTGCAGTGCCGTGCTCCACTCGACATGCCTTTTTCAGCCCAAGTGTCCCTGGACCTGTAGCCCTTATGACAGTCTGAACCCGAACCCTAACCCTAACCCTAACCCTAACCCTAATTTAAATGGCACCTTGGAGCTGAGTTTCCAGTCCCAAGCTCCGTGGATGGTCCAGATGAAAAAGGTGTTGAAAGGCTAATGGCGATTCACTGGAATGCTCTCCTTAGATTGTTTTTAGCAGTCCCAGTGTCCCTGCAGATGTAGGCATTTTAGATCTCAGAACAGTAACCCGTTAAGTATAACCCATTAAGCATTCTACACGGCATGCTGGAGCTTAGTTTAGAGTCCTTATCACCAGGGCTGTCCCAGATGAGAAAGGTGTGGACCAAGCAATGTCTTTGCACTGCCGTGCTCTACTCCACATGCCTTTTCCAGCACCAGTGTCCCTGAAGCTGCAGCCTTTATGGCAGTCTGAACCCGAACACTAACCATAACTCTAACCCTAAGCTAAATGGCACCTTGGAGATGAGTAGACAGTTTCAAGCACCATGGATGGTCCAGATGAAAAAACTGTTGAAAGATTAATAGTGGTACATAGGAATGCTCCCCTTACATTGTTTTTAGCAGTCCCAGTATCCCTGGAGATGTAGGCGTTATAGATATCTGAACAGTGACCATTACCCTAATCTACATGGCATATGGGAGTTCAGTTTACAGTCCTTATCTCCAGGGCTGTCCCAGATGAGAAAGGTGTGGACCAAGCAATGTCTTTGCACTGCCGTGCTCCACTCCACATGACTTTTTCAGCACCAGTGTCCCTGCAGCTCTAGCCTTTATGACAGTCTCAACCCGAACCCTAAACCTAACCCTAACCCTAATCTAAATGGCACCTTGGAGCTGAGATGACTGTCCCAGGCGCCATGGCTGGTCCAGGTGAAAAAAGTGTTGAAAGATTAACAGTGGTACACGGGAATGTTCTTCTTATAAACTTTTCAGCAGTCCCAGTGTCCCCGGAAATGTAGGCATTACAGATCTACGAACAGTAACCCTCACCCTAGTCTAAATGGCATTCGGCGGCTTAGTTTAGAGTCCTAATCAGCATGGCTGTCCCAGATGAGAAAGGTGTGGACCAAGCAATGTCTTTGCAGTGCCGTGCTCCACTCCACATGACTTTTTCAGCACCTGTGTCCCTGCAGCTCTAGCCTTTATGACAGTCTGAACCCGAACCCTAAACCTAACCCTAACCCTAATCTAAATGGCACCTTGGAGCTGAGATTACTGTCCCAGGCGCCATGGCTGGTCCAGGTGAAAACAGTGTTGAAAGATTAACAGTGGTACACGGGAATGCTCTTCTTATAAAGTTTTTAGCAGTCCCAGTGTCCCCGGAAATGTAGGCATTACAGATCTACGAACAGTAACCCTCACCCTAGTCTAAATGGCATTTGGGGGCTTAGTTTAGAGTCCTAATCAGCATGGCTGTCCCAGATGAGAAAGGTGTGGACCAAGCAATGTCTTTGCAGTGCCGTGCTCCACTCGACATGCCTTTTTCAGCCCAAGTGTCCCTGGACCTGTAGCCCTTATGACAGTCTGAACCCGAACCCTAACCCTAACCCTAACCCTAACCCTAACCCTAATTTAAATGGCACCTTGGAGCTGAGTTTCCAGTCCCAAGCACCGTGGATGTTCCAGATGAAAAAGGCGTTGAAAGGCTAATGGCGATACACTGGAATGCTCTCCTTAGATTGTTTTTAGCAGTCCCAGAGTCCCTGCAGATGTAGGCATTTTAGATCTCTGAAAAGTAACCCGTTAAGTATAACCCATTAAGCATTCTACATGGCATGCTGGAGCTTAGTTTAGAGTCCTTAACTCCAGGGCTGTCCCAGATGAGAAAGGTGTGGACCAAGCAATGTCTTTGCACTGCCGTGCTCCACTCCACATGACTTTTTCAGCACCAGTGTCCCTGCAGCTCTACCCTTTATGAC
The DNA here is from genome assembly GCF_037157495.1 of Lathamus discolor. Classification (NCBI taxonomy): domain Eukaryota; kingdom Metazoa; phylum Chordata; class Aves; order Psittaciformes; family Psittacidae; genus Lathamus; species Lathamus discolor. The sequence continues at coordinate 44,153,154 of NC_088884.1, read as the reverse complement.
AGTCTCAATTCGAACCCTAAACCTAACCCTAACCCTAATCTAAATGGCACCTTGGAGCTGAGATTACAGTCCCAGGGGCCATGGCTGGTCCAGGTGAAAAAAGTGTTGAAAGATTAATAGTGGTACACGGGAATGCTCTTCTTATAAAGTTTTCAGCAGTCCCAGTGTCCCCGGAAATGTAGGCATTACAGATCTACGAACAGTAACCGTCACCCTAGTCTAAATGGCATTTGGCGGCTTAGTTTAGGGTCCTAATCAGCATGGCTGTCCCAGATGAGAAAGGTGTGGACCAAGCAATGTCTTTGCACTGCCGTGCTCCACTCCACATGACTTTTTCAGCACCAGTGTCCCTGCAGCTCTAGCCTTTATGACAGTCTGAACCCGAACTCTAAACCTAACCCTAACCCTAACCTAAATGGCACCTTGGAGCTGAGATTACTGTCCCAGGCGCCATGGCTGGTCCAGGTGAAAACAGTGTTGAAAGATTAACAGTGGTACACGGGAATGCTCTTCTTATAAAGTTTTTAGCAGTCCCAGTGTCGCCGGAAATGTAGGCATTACAGATCTACGAACAGTAACCCTCACCCTAGTCTAAATGGCATTTGGCGGCTTTGTTTAGAGTCCTAATCAGCATGGCTGTCCCAGATGAGAAAGGTGTGGACCAAGCAATGTCTTTGCAGTGCCGTGCTCCACTCGACATGCCTTTTTCAGCCCAAGTGTCCCTGGACCTGTAGCCCTTATGACAGTCTGAACCCGAACCCTAACCCTAACCCTAACCCTAACCCTAATTTAAATGGCACCTTGGAGCTGAGTTTCCAGTCCCAAGCTCCGTGGATGGTCCAGATGAAAAAGGTGTTGAAAGGCTAATGGCGATACACTGGAATGCTCTCCTTAGATTGTTTTTAGCAGTCCCAGGGTCCCTGCAGATGTAGGCATTTTAGATCTCAGAACAGTAACCCGTTAAGTATAACCCATTAAGCATTCTACACGGCATGCTGGAGCTTAGTTTAGAGTCCTTATCACCAGGGCTGTCCCAGATGAGAAAGGTGTGGACCAAGCAATGTCTTTGCACTGCCGCGCTCTACTCCACATGCCTTTTCCAGCACCAGTGTCCCTGAAGCTGCAGCCTTTATGGCAGTCTGAACCCGAACACTAACCATAACCCTAACCCTAAGCTAAATGGCACCTTGGAGATGAGTTGACAGTTTCAAGCACCATGGATGGTCCAGATGAAAAAACTGTTGAAAGATTAATAGTGGTACACTGGAATGCTCCCCTTACATTGTTTTTAGCAGTCCCAGTATCCCTGGAGATGTAGGCGTTATAGATATCTGAACAGTGACCATTACCCTAATCTACATGGCATATGGGAGTTCAGTTTACAGTCCTTATCTCCAGGGCTGTCCCAGATGAGAAAGGTGTGGACCAAGCAATGTCTTTGCCCTGCCGTGCTCCACTCCACATGACTTTTTCAGCACCAGTGTCCCTGCAGCTCTAGCCTTTATGACAGTCTCAACCCGAACCCTAAACCTAACCCTAACCCTAATCTAAATGGCACCTTGGAGCTGAGATGACTGTCCCAAGCGCCATGGCTGGTCCAGGTGAAAACAGTGTTGAAAGATTAACAGTGGTACACGGGAATGCTCTTCTTATAAAGTTTTTAGCAGTCCCAGTGTCCCCGGAAATGTAGGCATTACAGATCTACGAACAGTAACCCTCACCCTAGTCTAAATGGCGTTCGGGGGCTTAGTTTAGAGTCCTAATCAGCATGGCTGTCCCAGATGAGAAAGGTGTGGACCAAGCAATGTCTTTGCAGTGCCGTGCTCCACTCGACATGCCTTTTTCAGCCCAAGTGTCCCTGGACCTGTAGCCCTTAGGACAGTCTGAACCCGAACCCTAACCCTAACCCTAACCCTAACCCTAACCCTAACCCTAATTTAAATGGCACCTTGGAGCTGACTTTCCAGTCCCAAGCACCGTGGATGTTCCAGATGAAAAAGGTGTTGAAAGGCTAATGGCGATACACTGGAATGCTCTCCTTAGATTGTTTTTAGCAGTCCCAGTGTCCCTGCAGATGTAGGCATTTTAGATCTCAGAACAGTAACCCGTTAAGTATAACCCATTAAGCATTCTACATGGCATGCTGGAGCTTAGTTTAGAGTCCTTATCACCAGGGCTGTCCCAGATGAGAAAGGTGTGGACCAAGCAATGTCTTTGCACTGCCGTGCTCCACTCGACATGCCTTTTCCAGCACCAGTGTCCCTGGAGCTGCAGCCTTTATGGCAGTCTGAACCCGAACTCTAACCATAACCCTAACCCTAAGCTAAATGGCACCTTGGAGCTGAGATTACTGTCCCAGGCGCCATGGATGGTCCAGATGAAAAAACTGTTGAAAGATTAATAGTGGTACACTGGAATGCTCCCCTTACATTGTTTTTAGCAGTCCCAGTATCCCTGGAGATGTAGGCGTTATAGATATCTGAACAGTGACCATTACCCTAATCTACATGGCATATGGGAGTTCAGTTTACAGTCCTTATCTCCAGGGCTGTCCCAGATGAGAAAGGTGTGGACCAAGCAATGTCTTTGCACTGCCGTGCTCCACTCCACATGACTTTTTCAGCACCAGTGTCCCTGCAGCTCTAGCCTTTATGACAGTCTCAACCCGAACCCTAAACCTAACCCTAACCCTAATCTAAATGGCACCTTGGAGCTGAGATTCCTGTCCCAGGCGCCATGGCTGGTCCAGGTGAAAAAAGTGTTGAAAGATTAATAGTGGTACACGGGAATGCTCTTCTTATAAAGTTTTCAGCAGTCCCAGTGTCCTCGGAAATGTAGGCATTACAGATCTACGAACAGTAACCCTCACCCTCGTCTAAATGGCATTTGGCGGCTTAGTTTAAATCAGCATGGCTGTCCCAGATGAGAAAGGTGTGGACCAAGCAATGTCTTTGCACTGCCGTGCTCCACTCCACATGACTTTTTCAGCACCAGTGTCCCTGCAGCTCTAGCCTTTATGACAGTCTCAACCCGAACCCTAACCCTAACCCTAACCCTTATCTAAATGGCACCTTGGAGCTGAGATTACTGTCCCAGGCACCATGGCTAGTCCAGGTGAAAATAGTGTTGAAAGATTAATAGTGGCATACGGGAATGCTCTTCTTATAAAGTTTTTAGCAGTCCCAGTGTCCCCGGAAATGTAGGCATTACAGATCTACGAACAGTAACCCTCACCCTAGTCTAAATGGCATTTGGGGGCTTAGTTTAGAGTCCGAATCAGCATGGCTGTCCCAGATGAGAAATGTGTGGACCAAGCAATGTCTTTGCAGTGCCCTGCTCCACTCGACATGCCTTTTCCAGCACCAGTGTCCCTGGACCTGTAGCCCTTATGACAGTCTGAACCCGAACCCTAACCCTAACCCTAACCCTAACCCTAATTTAAATGGCACCTTGGAGCTGAGTTTCCAGTCCCAAGCACCGTGGATGGTCCAGATGAAAAAGGTGTTGAAAGGCTAATGGCGATACACTGGAATGCTCTCCTTAGATTGTTTTTAGCAGTCCCAGTGTCCCTGCAGATGTAGGCATTTTAGATCTCAGAACAGTAACCCGTTAAGTATAACCCATTAAGCATTCTACATGGCTTGCTGGAGCTTAGTTTAGAGTCCTTATCACCAGGGCTGTCCCAGATGAGAAAGGTGTGGACCAAGCAATGTCTTTGCACTGCCGTGCTCCACTCGACATGCCTTTTCCAGCACCAGTGTCCCTGGAGCTGCGGCCTTTATGGCAGTCTGAACCCGAACACTAATCATAACCCTAACCCTAAGCTAAATGGCACCTTGGAGATGAGTTGACAGTTCCAAGCACCATGGATAGTCCAGATGAAAAAGCTGTTGAAAAATTAATAGTGGTACATAGGAATGCTCCCCTTACATTATTTTTAGCAATCCCAGTATCCCTGGAGATGTAGGCGTTATAGATATCTGAACAGTGACCGTTACCCTAATCTACATGGCATATGGGAGTTCAGTTTACAGTCCTTATCTCCAGGGCTGTCCCAGATGAGAAAGGTGTGGACCAAGCAATGTCTTTGCTGTGCCGTGCTCCAATCGAAATGCCTTTTTCAGCCCAAGTGTCCCTGGACCTCTAGCCCTTATGACAGTCTGAACCCGAACCCTAACCCTAACCCTAACCCTAATTTAAATGGCACCTTGGAGCTGACTTTCCAGTCCCAAGCACCGTGGATGGTCCAGATGAAAAAGGTGTTGAAAGGCTAATGGCGATACACTGGAATGCTCTCCTTAGGTTGTTTTTAGCAGTCCCAGAGTCCCTGCAGATGTAGGCATTTTAGATCTCAGAACAGTAACCCGTTAAGTATAACCCATTAAGCATTCTACATGGCATGCTGGAGCTTAGTTTAGAGTCCTTATCACCAGGGCTGTCCCAGATGAGAAAGGTGTGGACCAAGCAATTTCTTTGCAGTGCCGTGCTCCACTCGACATGCCTTTTTCAGCCCAAGTGTCCCTGGACCTGTAGCCCTTATGACAGTCTGAACCCGAACCCTAACCCTAACCCTAACCCTAACCCTAATTTAAATGGCACCTTGGAGCTGAGTTTCCAGTCCCAAGCACCGTGGATGGTCCAGATGAAAAAGGTGTTGAAAGGCTAATGGCGATACACTGGAATGCTCTCCTTAGATTGTTTTTAGCAGTCCCAGTGTCCCTGCAGATGTAGGCATTTTAGATCTCAGAACAGTAACCCGTTAAGTATAACCCATTAAGCATTCTACATGGCATGCTGGAGCTTAGTTTAGAGTCCTTATCACCAGGCCTGTCCCAGATGAGAAAGGTGTGGACCAAGCAATGTCTTTGCACTGCCGTGCTCCACTCGACATGCCTTTTCCAGCACCAGTGTCCCTGGAGCTGCAGCCTTTATGGCAGTCTGAACCCGAACTCTAACCATAACCCTAACCCTAAGCTAAATGGCACCTTGGAAATGAGTTGACAGTTCCAAGCACCATGGATGGTCCAGATGAAAAAACTGTTGAAAGATTAATAGTGGTACACTGGAATGCTCCCCTTACATTGTTTTTAGCAGTCCCAGTATCCCTGGAGATGTAGGCGTTATAGATATCTGAACAGTGACCATTACCCTAATCTACATGGCATATGGGAGTTGAGTTTACAGTCCTTATCTCCAGGGCTGTCCCAGATGAGAAAGGTGTGGACCAAGCAATGTCTTTGCACTGCCGTGCTCCACTCCACATGACTTTTTCAGCACCAGTGTCCCTGCAGCTCTAGCCTTTATGACAGTCTCAACCCGAACCCTAACCCTAACCCTAACCCTTATCTAAATGGCACCTTGGAGCTGAGATTACTGTCCCAGGCACCATGGCTAGTCCAGGTGAAAAAAGTGTTGAAAGATTAATAGTGGTACACGGGAATGCTCTTCTTATAAAGTTTTTAGCAGTCCCAGTGTCCCCGGAAATGTAGGCATTACAGATCTACGAACAGTAACCCTCACCCTAGTCTAAATGGCATTTGGCGGCTTAGTTTAGAGTCCTAATCAGCATGGCTGTCCCAGATGAGAAATGTGTGGACCAAGCAATGTCTTTGCAGTGCCCTGCTCCACTCGACATGCCTTTTCCAGCACCAGTGTCCCTGGACCTGTAGCCCTTATGACAGTCTGAACCCGAACCCTAACCCTAACCCTAACCCTAACCCTAATTTAAATGGCACCTTGGAGCTGAGTTTCCAGTCCCAAGCACCGTGGATGGTCCAGATGAAAAAGGTGTTGAAAGGCTAATGGCGATACACTGGAATGCTCTCCTTAGATTGTTTTTAGCAGTCCCAGTGTCCCTGCAGATGTAGGCATTTTAGATCTCAGAACAGTAACCCGTTAAGTATAACCCATTAAGCATTCTACATGGCTTGCTGGAGCTTAGTTTAGAGTCCTTATCACCAGGGCTGTCCCAGGTGAGAAAGGTGTGGACCAAGCAATGTCTTTGCACTGCCGTGCTCCACTCCACATGCCTTTTCCAGCACCAGTGTCCCTGGAGCTGCGGCCTTTATGGCAGTCTGAACCCGAACACTAATCATAACCCTAACCCTAAGCTAAATGGCACCTTGGAGATGAGTTGACAGTTCCAAGCACCATGGATAGTCCAGATGAAAAAGCTGTTGAAAAATTAATAGTGGTACATAGGAATGCTCCCCTTACATTGTTTTTAGCAATCCCAGTATCCCTGGAGATGTTGGCGTTATAGATATCTGAACAGTGACCATTACCCTAATCTACATGGCATATGGGAGTTCAGTTTACAGTCCTTATCTCCAGGGCTGTCCCAGATGAGAAAGGTGTGGACCAAGCAATGTCTTTGCACTGCCGTGCTCCACTCCACATGACTTTTTCAGCACCAGTGTCCCTGCAGCTCTAGCCTTTATGACAGTCTCAACCCGAAACCTAAACCTAACCCTAACCCTAAGCTAAATGGCACCTTGGAGATGAGATTACTGTCCCAGGCGCCACGGCTGGTCCAGGTGAAAAAAGTGTTGAAAAATTAATAGTGGTACACGGGAATGCTCTTCTTATAAAGTTTTCAGCAGTTCCAGTGTCCCCGGAAATATAGGCATTACAGACCTACGAACAGTAACCCTCACCCTAGTCTAAATGGCATTTGGGGGCTTAGTTTAGAGTCCTAATCAGCATGGCTGTCCCAGATGAGAAAGGTGTGTACCAAGCAATGTCTTTGCAGTGCCGTGCTCCACTCGACATGCCTTTTTCACCCAAGTGTCCCTGGACCTCTAGCCCTTATGACAGTCTGAACCCGAACCCTAACCCTAACCCTAACCCTAACCCTAATTTAAATAGCAACTTGGAGCTGAGTTTCCAGTCCCAAGCACCGTGGATGGTCCAGATGAAAAAGGTGTTGAAAGGCTAATGGCGATACAATGGAATGCTCTCCTTAGATTGTTTTTAGCAGTCCCAGAGTCCCTGCAGATGTAGGCATTTTAGATCTCAGAACAGTAACCGGTTAAGTATAGCCCATTAAGCATTCTACATGGCATACTGGAGCTTAGTTTAGAGTCCTTATCACCAGGGCTGTCCCGGATGAGAAAGGTGTGGACCAAGCAATGTCTTTGCACTGCCGTGCTCCACTCCACATGACTTTTTCAGCACCAGTGTCCCTGCAGCTCTAGCCTTTATGACAGTCTCAACCCGAACCCTAACCCTAACCCTAACCCTTATCTAAATGGCACCTTGGAGCTGAGATTACTGTCCCAGGCACCATGGCTAGTCCAGGTGAAAAAAGTGTAGAAAGATTAATAGTGGTACGCGGGAATGCTCTTCTTGTAAAGTTTTTAGCAGTCCCAGTGTCGCCGGAAATGTAGGCATTACAGATCTACGAACAGTAACCGTCACCCTAGTCTAAATGGCATTTGGCGGCTTAGTTTAGAGTCCTAATCAGCATGGCTGTCCCAGATGAGAAAGGTGTGGACCAAGCAATGTCTTTGCAGTGCCGTGCTCCACTCGACATGCCTTTTTCAGCCCAAGTGTCCCTGGACCTGTAGCCCTTATGACAGTCTGAACCCGGACCCTAACCCTAACCCTAACCCTAATTTAAATGGCACCTTGGAGATGAGTTGACAGTTCCAAGCACCATGGATGGTCCAGATGAAAAAGGTGTTGAAAGGCTAATGGCGATACACTGGAATGCTCTCCTTAGATTGTTTTTAGCAGTCCCAGAGTCCCTGCAGATGTAGGCATTTTAGATCTCAGAACAGTAACCGGTTAAGTATAGCCCATTAAGCATTCTACATGGCATGCTGGAGCTTAGTTTAGAGTCCTTATCACCAGGGCTGTCCCGGATGAGAAAGGTGTGGACCAAGCAATGTCTTTGCTCTGCCGTGCTCCACTCAACATGCCTTTTCCAGCACCAGTGTCCCTGGAGCTGCAGCCTTTATGGCAGTCTGAACCCGAACACTAACCATAACCCTAACCCTAAGCTAAATGGCACCTTGGAGATGAGTTGACAGTTCCAAGCACCATGGATGGTCCAGATGAAAAAACTGTTGAAAGATTAAGAGTGGTACATAGGAATGCTCCCCTTACATTGTTTTTAGCAGTCCCAGTATCCCTGGAGATGTAGGCGTTATAGATACCTGAACAGTGACCATTACCCTAATCTACATGGCATATGGGAGTTCAGTTTACAGTCCTTATCTCCAGGGCTGTCCCAGATGAGAAAGGTGTGGACCAAGCAATGTCTTTGCAGTGCCGTGCTCCACTCGACATGCCTTTTTCAGCACCAGTGTCCCTGCAGCTCTAGCCTTTATGACAGTCTCAACCCGAACCCTAACCCTAACCCTAACCCTAATCTAAATGGCACCTTGGAGCTGAGATGACTGTCCCAGGCGCCATGGCTGGTCCAGGTGAAAAAAGTGTTGAAAAATTAATAGTGGTACGCTGGAATGCTCTTCTTATAAAGTTTTTAGCAGTCCCAGTGTCCCCAGAAAAGTAGGCAATACAGATCTACGAACAGTAACCCTCACCCTAGTCTAAATGGCATTTGGCGGCTTAGTTTAGAGTCCTAATCAGCATGGCTGTCCCAGATGAGAAAGGCGTGGACCAAGCAATGTCTTTGCAGTGCCGTGCTCCACTCGACATGCCTTTTTCAGCCCAAGTGTCCCTGGACCTCTAGCCCTTATGACAGTCTGAACCCGAACCCTAACCCTAACCCTAACACCTAACCCTAATTTAAATAGCACCTTGGAGCTGAGTTTCCAGTCCCAAGCACCGTGGATGGTCCAGATGAAAAAGGTGTTGAAAGGCTAATGGCGATACACTGGAATGCTCTCCTTAGATTGTTTTTAGCAGTCCCAGAGTCCCTGCAGATGTAGGCATTTTAGATCTCAGAACAGTAACCGGTTAAGTATAGCCCATTAAGCATTCTACATGGCATGCTGGAGCTTAGTTTAGAGTCCTTATCACCAGGGCTGTCCCGGATGAGAAAGGTGTGGACCGAGCAATGTCTTTGCACTGCCGTGCTCCACTTGACATGCCTTTTCCATCACCAGTGTCCCTGGAGCTGCAGCCTTTATGGCAGTCTGAAGCCGAACTCTAACCATAACCCTAACCCTAAGCTAAATGGCACCTTGGAGATGAGTTGACAGTTCCAAGCACCATGGATGGTCCAGATGAAAAAACTGTTGAAAGATTAATAGTGGTAGACTGGAATGCTCCCCTTACATTGTTTTTAGCAGTCCCAGTATCCTTGGAGATGTAGGCGTTATAGATATCTGAACAGTGACCATTACCCTAATCTACATGGCATATGGGAGTTCAGTTTACAGTCCTTATCTCCAGGGCTGTCCCAGATGAGAAAGGTGTGGACCAAGCAATGTCTTTGCACTGCCGTGCTCCACTCCACATGACTTTTTCAGCACCAGTGTCCCTGCAGCTCTAGCCTTTATGACAGTCTCAACCCGAACCCTAAACCTAACCCTAACCCTAATCTAAATGGCACCTTGGAGCTGAGATTACTGTCCCAGGTGCCATGGCTGGTCCAGGTGAAAAAAGTGTTGAAAGATTAATAGTGGTACACGGGAATGCTCTTCTTATAAAGTCTTTAGCAGTCCCAGTGTCCCCGGAAATGTAGGCATTACAGATCTACGAACAGTAACCCTCACCCTAGTCTAAATGGCATTTGGCGGCTTTGTTTAGAGTCCTAATCAGCATGGCTGTCCCAGATGAGAAAGGTGTGGACCAAGCAATGTCTTTGCAGTGCCGTGCTCCACTCGACATGCCTTTTTCAGCCCAAGTGTCCCTGGACCTGTAGACCTTATGACAGGCTGAACCCGAACCCTAACCCTAACCCTAACCCTAACCCTAATTTAAATGGCACCTTGGAGCTGAGTTTCCAGTCCCAAGCACCGTGGATGGTCCAGATGAAAAAGGTGTTGAAAGGCTAATGGCGATACACTGGAATGCTCTCCTTGGATTGTTTTTAGCAGTCCCAGAGTCCCTGCAGATGTAGGCATTTTAGATCTCAGAACAGTAACCCGTTAAGTATAACCCATTAAGCATTCTACATGGCATGCTGGAGCTTAGTTTAGAGTCCTTATCACCAGGGCTGTCCCGGATGAGAAAGGTGTGGACCAAGCAATGTCTTTGCACTGCCGTGCTCCACTCGACATGCCTTTTCCAGCACCAGTGTCCCTGGAGCTGCAGCCTTTATGGCAGTCTGAACCCGAACACTAACCATAACCCTAACCCTAAGCTAAATGGCACCTTGGAGATGAGTTGACAGTTCCAAGCACCATGGATGGTCCAGATGAAAAAACTGTTGAAAGATTAAGAGTGGTACATAGGAATGCTCCCCTTACATTGTTTTTAGCAGTCCCTGTATCCCTGGAGATGTAGGCGTTATAGATATCTGAACAGTGACCATTACCGTAATCTACATGGCATATGGGAGTTCAGTTTACAGTCCTTATCTCCAGGGCTGTCCCAGATGAGAAAGGTGTGGACCAAGCAATGTCTTTGCAGTGCCGTGCTCCACTCGACATGCCTTTTTCAGCCCAAGTGTCCCTGGACCTGTAGCCCTTATGACAGTCTGAACCCGAACCCTAACCCTAACCCTAACCCTAATTTAAATGGCACCTTGGAGCTGACTTTCCAGTCCCAAGCACCGTGGATGGTCCAGATGAAAAAGGTGTTGAAAGGCTAATGGCGATACACTGGAATGCTCTCCTTAGATTGTTTTTAGCAGTCCCAGGGTCCCTGCAGATGTAGGCATTTTAGATCTCAGAACAGTAACCCGTTAAGTATAACCCATTAAGCATTCTACATGGCATGCTGGAGCTTAGTTTAGAGTCCTTATCACCAGGGCTGTCCCAGATGAGAAAGGTGTGGACCAAGCAATGTCTTTGCACTGCCGTGCTCCACTCGACATGCCTTTTCCAGCACCTGTGTCCCTGGAGCTGCAGCCTTTATGGCAGTCTGAAACCGAACTCTAACCATAACCCTAACCCTAAGCTAAATGGCACCTTGGAAATGAGTTGACAGTTCCAAGCACCATGGATGGTCCAGATGAAAAAACTGTTGAAAGATTAATAGTGGTACACTGGAATGCTCCCCTTTCATTGTTTTTAGCAGTCCCAGTATCCCTGGAGATGTAGGCGTTATAGATATCTGAACAGTGACCATTACCCTAATCTACATGGCATATGGGAGTTCAGTTTACAGTCCTTATCTCCAGGGCTGTCCCAGATGAGAAAGGTGTGGACCAAGCAATGTCTTTGCACTGCCGTGCTCCACTCCACATGACTTTTTCAGCACCAGTGTCCCTGCAGCTCTAGCCTTTATGACAGTCTCAACCCGAACCCTAAACCTAACCCTAACCCTAATCTAAATGGCACCTTGGAGCTGAGATGACTGTCCCAGGCGCCATGGCTGGTCCAGGTGAAAAAAGTGTTGAAAGATTAATAGTGGTACGCGGGAATGGTCTTCTTATAAAGTTTTCAGCAGTCCCAGTGTCCTCGGAAATGTAGGCATTACAGATCTACGAACAGTAACCCTCACCCTAGTCTAAATGGCATTTGGCGGCTTAGTTTAGAGTCCTAATCAGCATGGCTGTCCCATATGAGAAAGGTGTGGACCAAGCAATGTCTTTGCACTGCCGTGCTCCACTCCACATGACTTTTTCAGCACCAGTGTCCCTGCAGCTCTAGCCTTTATGACAGTCTGAACCCGAACCCTAACCCTAACCCTTATCTAAATGGCACCTTGGAGCTGAGATTACTGTCCCAGGCACCATGGCTAGTCCAGGTGAAAAAAGTGTTGAAAGATTAATAGTGGTACGCGGGAATGCTATTCTTATAAAGTTTTTAGCAGTCCCAGTGTCCCCGGAAATGTAGGCATTACAGATCTACGAACAGTAACCCTCACCCTAGTCTAAATGGCATTTGGCGGCTTAGTTTAGAGTCCTAATCAGCATGGCTGTCCCAGATGAGAAATGTGTGGACCAAGCAATGTCTTTGCAGTGCCGTGCTCCACTCGACATGCCTTTTCCAGCACCAGTGTCCCTGGACCTGTAGCCCTTATGACAGTCTGAACCCGAACCCTAACCCTAACCCTAACCCTAACCCTAATTTAAATGGCACCTTGGAGCTGACTTTCCAGTCCCAAGCTCCGTGGATGGTCCAGATGAAAAAGGTGTTGAAACGCTAATGGCGATACACTGGAATGCTCTCCTTAGATTGTTTTTAGCAGTCCCAGTGTCCCTGCAGATGTAGGCATTTTAGATCTCTGAACAGTAACCCGTTAAGTATAACCCATTAAGCATTCTACATGGCATGCTGGAGCTTAGTTTAGAGTCCTTATCACCAGGGCTGTCCCAGATGAGAAAGGTGTGGACCAAGCAATGTCTTTGCTCTGCCGTGCTCCACTCGACATGCCTTTTCCAGCACCTGTGTCCCTGGAGCTGCAGCCTTTATGGCAGTCTGAACCCGAACTCTAACCATAACCCTAACCCTAAGCTAAATGGCACCTTGGAAATGAGTTGACAGTTCCAAGCACCATGGATGGTCCAGATGAAAAAACAGTTGAAAGATTAATAGTGGTACACTGGAATGCTCCCCTTACATTGTTTTTAGCAGTCCCAGTATCCCTGGAGATGTAGGCGTTATAGATATCTGAACAGTGACCATTACCCTAATCTACATGGCATATGGGAGTTCAGTTTACAGTCCTTATCTCCAGGGCTGTCCCAGATGAGAAAGGTGTGGACCAAGCAATGTCTTTGCACTGCCGTGCTCCACTCCACATGACTTTTTCAGCACCAGTGTCCCTGCAGCTCTAGCCTTTATGACAGTCTCAACCCGAACCCTAAACCTAACCCTAACCCTAATCTAAATGGCACCTTGGAGCTGAGATGACTGTCCCAGGCGCCATGGCTGGTCCAGGTGAAAAAAGTGTTGAAAGATTAATAGTGGTACGCGGGAATGGTCTTCTTATAAAGTTTTCAGCAGTCCCAGTGTCCCCGGAAATGTAGGCATTACAGATCTACGAACAGTAACCCTCACCCTAGTCTAAATGGCATTTGGCGGCTTAGTTTAGAGTCCTAATCAGCATGGCTGTCCCATATGAGAAAGGTGTGGACCAAGCAATGTCTTTGCAGTGCCGTGCTCCACTCCACATGACTTTTTCAGCACCAGTGTCCCTGCAGCTCTAGCCTTTATGACAGTCTGAACCCGAACCCTAACCCTAACCCTTATCTAAATGGCACCTTGGAGCTGAGATTACTGTCCCAGGCGCCATGGCTGGTCCAGGTGAAAACAGTGTTGAAAGATTAACAGTGGTACACGGGAATGCTCTTCTTATAAAGTTTTTAGCAGTCCCAGTGTCGCCGGAAATGTAGGCATTACAGATCTACGAACAGTAACCCTCACCCTAGTCTAAATGGCATTTGGGGGCTTAGTTTAGAGTCCTAATCAGCATGGCTGTCCCAGATGAGAAAGGTGTGGACCAAGCAATGTCTTTGCAGTGCCGTGCTCCACTCGACATGCCTTTTTCAGCCCAAGTGTCCCTGGACCTCTAGCCCTTATGACAGTCTGAACCCGAACCCTAACCCTAACCCTAACCCTAACCCTAATTTAAATGGCACCTTGGAGCTGAGTTTCCAGTCCCAAGCACCGTGGATGTTCCAGATGAAAAAGGTGTTGAAAGGCTAATGGCGATACACTGGAATGCTCTCCTTAGATTGTTTTTAGCAGTCCCAGTGTCCCTGCAGATGTAGGCATTTTAGATCTCAGAACAGTAACCCGTTAAGTATAACCCATTAAGCATTCTACATGGCATGCTGGAGCTTGGTTTAGAGTCCTTATCACCAGGGCTGTCCCAGATGAGAAAGGTGTGGACCAAGCAATGTCTTTGCACTGCCGTGCTCCACTCGACATGCCTTTTCCAGCACCAGTGTCCCTGAAGATGCAGCCTTTATGGCAGTCTGAACCCGAACACTAACCATAACCCTAACCCTAAGCTAAATGGCACCTTGGAGATGAGTTGACGGTTCCAAGCACCATGGATAGTCCAGATGAAAAAACTGTTGAAAGATTAAGGGTGGTACATAGGAATGCTCCCCTTACATTGTTTTTAGCAGTCCCAGTATCCCTGGAGATGTAGGCATTATAGATATCTGAACAGTGACCATTACCCTAATCTACATGGCATATGGGAGTTCAGTTTACAGTCCTTATCTCCAGGGCTGTCCCAGATGAGAAAGGTGTGGACCAAGCAATGTCTTTGCACTGCAGTGCTCCACTCCACATGACTTTTTCAGCACCAGTGTCCCTGCAGCTCTAGCCTTTAAGACAGTCTGAACCCGAACCCTAAACCTAACCCTAACCCTAATCTAAATGGCACCTTGGAGCTGAGATTACTGTCCCAGGCGCCATGGCTGGTCCAGGTGAAAAAGGTGTTGAAAGATTAATAGTGGTACACGGGAATGCTCTTCTTATAAAGTTTTTAGCAGTCCCAGTGTCCCCGGAAATATAGCCATTACAGATCTACGAACAGTAACCGTCACCCTAGTCTAAATGGCATTTGGCGGCTTAGTTTAGAGTCCTAATCAGCATGGCTGTCCCAGATGAGAAAGGTGTGGACCAAGAAATATCTTTGCACTGCCGTGCTCCACTCCACGTGACTTTTTCAGCACCAGTGTCCCTGCAGCTCTAGCCTTTATGACAGTCTCAACCCGAACCCTAAACCTAACCCTAACCCTAATCTAAAGGGCACCTTGGAGCTGAGATTACAGTCCCAGGCGCCATGGCTGGTCCAGGTGAAAAAAGTGTTGAAAGATTAACAGTGGTACACGGGAATGCTCTTCTTATAAAGTTTTCAGCAGTTCCAGTGTCCCCGGAAATGTAGGCATTACAGATCTACGAACAGTAACCCTCACCCTAGTTTAAATGGCATTTGGCGGCTTAGTTTAGAGTCCTAATCAGCATGGCTGTCCCAGATGAGAAAGGTGTGGACCAAGCAATGTCTTTGCACTGCCGTGCTCCACTCCACATGACTTTTTCAGCACCTGTGTCCCTGCAGCTCTAGCCTTTATGACAGTCTGAACCCGAACCCTAAACCTAACCCTAACCCTAATCTAAATGGCACCTTGGAGCTGAGATTACTGTCCCAGGCGCCATGGCTGGTCCAGTTGAAAACAGTGTTGAAAGATTAACAGTGGTACACGGGAATGCTCTTCTTATAAAGTTTTTAGCATTCCCAGTGTCCCCAGAAATGTAGGCATTACAGATCTACGAACAGTAACCCTCACCCTAGTCTAAATGGCATTTGGGGGCAAAGTTTAGAGTCCTAATCACCATGGCTGTCCCAGATGAGAAAGGTGTGGACCAAGCAATGTCTTTGCAGTGCCGTGCTCCACTCGACATGCCTTTTTCAGCCCAAGTGTCCCTGGACCTGTAGCCCTTATGACAGTCTGAACCCGAACCCTAACCCTAACCCTAACCCTAACCCTAACCCTAACCCTAACCCTAATTTAAATGGCACCTTGGAGCTGAGTTTCCAGTCCCAAGCACCGTGGATGGTCCAGATGAAAAAGGTGTTGAAAGGCTAATGGCGATACACTGGAATGCTCTCCTTAGATTGTTTTTAGCAGTCCCAGCGTCCCTGCAGATGTAGGCATTTTAGATCTCCGAAAAGTAACCCGTTAAGTATAACCCATTAAGCATTCTACATGGCATGCTGGAGCTTAGTTTAGAGTCCTTATCTCCAGGGCTGTCCCAGATGAGAAAGGTGTGGACCAAGCAATGTCTTTGCACTGCCGTGCTCCACTCGACATGCCTTTTTCAGCCCAAGTGTCCCTGGACCTCTAGCCCTCATGACAGTCTGAACCCGAACCCTAACCCTAACCCTAACCCTAACCCTAATTTAAATGGCACCTTGGAGCTGAGTTTCCAGTCCCAAGCACCGTGGATGTTCCAGATGAAAAAGGCGTTGAAAGGCTAATGGCGATACACTGGAATGCTCTCCTTAGATTGTTTTTAGCAGTCCCAGTGTCCCTGCAGATGTAGGCATTTTAGATCTCAGAACAGTAACCCGTTAAGTATAACCCATTAAGCATTCTACATGGCATGCTGGAGCTTAGTTTAGAGTCCTTATCACCAGGGCTGTCCCAGATGAGAAAGGTGTGGACCAAGCAATGTCTTTGCACTGCCGTGCTCCACTCGACATGCCTTTTCCAGCACCTGTGTCCCTGGAGCTGCAGCCTTTATGGCAGTCTGAACCCGAACTCTAACCATAACCCTAACCCTAAGCTAAATGGCACCTTGGAAATGAGTTGACAGTTCCAAGCACCATGGATGGTCCAGATGAAAAAACTGTTGAAAGATTAATAGTGGTACACTGGAATGCTCCCCTTTCATTGTTTTTAGCAGTCCCAGTATCCCTGGAGATGTAGGCGTTATAGATATCTGAACAGTGACCATTACCCTAATCTACATGGCATATGGGAGTTCAGTTTACAGTCCTTATCTCCAGGGCTGTCCCAGATGAGAAAGGTGTGGACCAAGCAATGTCTTTGCACTGCCGTGCTCCACTCCACATGACTTTTTCAGCACCAGTGTCCCTGCAGCTCTAGCCTTTATGACAGTATCAACCCGAACCCTAAACCTAACCCTAACCCTAATCTAAATGGCACCTTGGAGCTGAGATGACTGTCCCAGGCGCCATGGCTGGTCCAGGTGAAAAAAGCGTTGAAAGATTAATAGTGGTACGCGGGAATGGTCTTCTTATAAAGTTTTCAGCAGTCCCAGTGTCCTCGGAAATGTAGGCATTACAGATCTACGAACAGTAACCCTCACCCTAGTCTAAATGGCATTTGGCGGCTTAGTTTAGAGTCCTAATCAGCATGGCTGTCCCATATGAGAAAGGTGTGGACCAAGCAATGTCTTTGCACTGCCGTGCTCCACTCCACATGACTTTTTCAGCACCAGTGTCCCTGCAGCTCTAGCCTTTATGACAGTCTGAACCAGAACCCTAAACCTAACCCTTATCTAAATGGCACCTTGGAGCTGAGATTACTGTCCCAGGCACCATGGCTAGTCCAGGTGAAAAAAGTGTTGAAAGATTAATAGTGGTACGCGGGAATGCTATTCTTATAAAGTTTTTAGCAGTCCCAGTGTCCCCGGAAATGTAGGCATTACAGATCTACGAACAGTAACCCTCACCCTAGTCTAAATGGCATTTGGCGGCTTAGTTTAGAGTCCTAATCAGCATGGCTGTCCCAGATGAGAAATGTGTGGACCAAGCAATGTCTTTGCAGTGCCGTGCTCCACTCGACATGCCTTTTCCAGCACCAGTGTCCCTGGACCTGTAGCCCTTATGACAGTCTGAACCCGAACCCTAACCCTAACCCTAACCCTAACCCTAATTTAAATGGCACCTTGGAGCTGACTTTCCAGTCCCAAGCACCGTGGATGGTCCAGATGAAAAAGGTGTTGAAACGCTAATGGCGATACACTGGAATGCTCTCCTTAGATTGTTTTTAGCAGTCCCAGTGTCCCTGCAGATGTAGGCATTTTAGATCTCTGAACAGTAACCCGTTAAGTATAACCCATTAAGCATTCTACATGGCATGCTGGAGCTTAGTTTAGAGTCCTTATCACCAGGGCTGTCCCAGATGAGAAAGGTGTGGACCAAGCAATGTCTTTGCTCTGCCGTGCTCCACTCGACATGCCTTTTCCAGCACCTGTGTCGCTGGAGCTGCAGCCTTTATGGCAGTCTGAACCCGAACTCTAACCATAACCCTAACCCTAAGCTAAATGGCACCTTGGAAATGAGTTGACAGTTCCAAGCACCATGGATGGTCCAGATGAAAAAACAGTTGAAAGATTAATAGTGGTACACTGGAATGCTCCCCTTACATTGTTTTTAGCAGTCCCAGTATCCCTGGAGATGTAGGCGTTATAGATATCTGAACAGTGACCATTACCCTAATCTACATGGCATATGGGAGTTCAGTTTACAGTCCTTATCTCCAGGGCTGTCCCAGATGAGAAAGGTGTGGACCAAGCAATGTCTTTGCACTGCCGTGCTCCACTCCACATGACTTTTTCAGCACCAGTGTCCCTGCAGCTCTAGCCTTTATGACAGTCTCAACCCGAACCCTAACCCTAACCCTAACCCTAATCTAAATGGCACCTTGGAGCTGAGATGACTGTCCCAGGCGCCATGGCTGGTCCAGGTGAAAAAAGTGTTGAAAGATTAATAGTGGTACGCGGGAATGGTCTTCTTATAAAGTTTTCAGCAGTCCCAGTGTCCTCGGAAATGTAGGCATTACAGATCTACGAACAGTAACCCTCACCCTAGTCTAAATGGCATTTGGCGGCTTAGTTTAGAGTCCTAATCAGCATGGCTGTCCCAGATGAGAAAGGTGTGGACCAAGCAATGTCTTTGCAGTGCCGTGCTCCACTCGACATGCCTTTTTCAGCCCAAGTGTCCCTGGACCTCTAGCCCTTATGACAGTCTGAACCCGAACCCTAACCCTAACCCTAACCCTAACCCTAATTTAAATGGCACCTTGGAGCTGAGTTTCCAGTCCCAAGCACCGTGGATGTTCCAGATGAAAAAGGTGTTGAAAGGCTAATGGCGATACACTGGAATGCTCTCCTTAGATTGTTTTTAGCAGTCCCAGTGTCCCTGCAGATGTAGGCATTTTAGATCTCTGAAAAGTAACCCGTGAAGTATAACCCATTAAGCATTCTACATGGCATGCTGGAGCTTGGTTTAGAGTCCTTATCACCAGGGCTGTCCCAGATGAGAAAGGTGTGGACCAAGCAATGTCTTTGCACTGCCGTGCTCCACTCGACATGCCTTTTCCAGCACCAGTGTCCCTGAAGATGCAGCCTTTATGGCAGTCTGAACCCGAACACTAACCATAACCCTAACCCTAAGCTAAATGGCACCTTGGAGATGAGTTGACAGTTCCAAGCACCATGGATAGTCCAGATGAAAAAACTGTTGAAAAATTAATAGTGGTACATAGGAATGCTCCCCTTACATTGTTTTTAGCAGTCCCAGTATCCCTGGAGATGTAGGCGTTATAGATATCTGAACAGTGACCATTACCCTAATCTACATGGCATATGGGAGTTCAGTTTACAGTCCTTATCTCCAGGGCTGTCCCAGATGAGAATGGTGCGGACCAAGCAATGTCTTTGCACTGCCGTGCTCCACTCCACATGACTTTTTCAGCACCAGTGTCCCTGCAGCTCTAGCCTTTATGACAGTCTCAACCCGAACCCTAAACCTAACCCTAACCCTAATCTAAATGGCACCTTGGAGCTGAGATTACAGTCCCAGGCGCCATGGCTGGTCCAGGTGAAAAAAGTGTTGAAAGATTAATAGTGGTACACGGGAATGCTCTTCTTATAAAGTTTTCAGCAGTCCCAGTGTCCCCGGAAATGTAGGCATTACAGATCTACGAACAGTAACCCTCACCCTAGTCTAAATGGCATTTGGCGGCTTAGTTTAGAGTCCTAATCAGCATGGCTGTCCCAGATGAGAAAGGTGTGGACCAAGCAATGTCTTTGCACTGCCGTGCTCCACTCCACATGACTTTTTCAGCACCAGTGTCCCTGCAGCTCTAGCCTTTATGACAGTCTCAACCCGAACCCTAAACCTAACCCTAACCCTAATCTAAATGGCACCTGGGAGCTGAGATTACTGTCCCAGGCGCCATGGCTGGTCCAGGTGAAAACAGTGTTGAAAGATTAACAGTGGTACACGGGAATGCTCTTCTTATAAAGTTTTTAGTAGTCCCAGTGTCGACGGAAATGTAGGCATTACAGATCTACGAACAGTAACCCTCACCCTAGTCTAAATGGCATTTGGCGGCTTTGTTTAGAGTCCTAATCACCATGGCTGTCCCAGATGAGAAAGGTGTGGACCAAGCAATGTCTTTGCACTGCCGTGCTCCACTCGACATGCCTTTTTCAGCCCAAGTGTCCCTGGACCTGTAGCCCTTATGACAGTCTGAACCCGAACCCTAACCCTAACCCTAAACCTAACCCTAATTTAAATGGCACCTTGGAACTGAGTTTCCAGTCCCAAGCTCCGTGGATGGTCCAGATGAAAAAGGTGTTGAAAGGCTAATGGCGATACACTGGAATGCTCTCCTTAGATTGTTTTTAGCAGTCCCAGTGTCCCTGCAGATGTAGGCATTTTAGATCTCAGAACAGTAACCCGTTAAGTATAACCCATTAAGCATTCTACACGGCATGCTGGAGCTTAGTTTAGAGTCCTTATCACCAGGGCTGTCCCAGATGAGAAAGGTGTGGACCAAGCAATGTCTTTGCACTGCTGTGCTCTACTCCACATGCCTTTTCCAGCACCAGTGTCCCTGAAGCTGCAGCCTTTATGGCAGTCTGAACCCGAACACTAACCATAACCCTAACCCTAAGCTAAATGGCACCTTGGAGATGAGTTGACAGTTTCAAGCACCATGGATGGTCCAGATGAAAAAACTGTTGAAAGATTAATAGTGGTACATAGGAATGCTCCCCTTACATTGTTTTTAGCAGTCCCAGTATCCCTGGAGATGTAGGCGTTATAGATATCTGAACAGTGACCATTACCCTAATCTACATGGCATATGGGAGTTCAGTTTACAGTCCTTATCTCCAGGGCTGTCCCAGATGAGAAAGGTGTGGACCAATCAATGTCTTTGCACTGCCGTGCTCCACTCCACATGACTTTTTCAGCACCAGTGTCCCTGCAGCTCTACCCTTTATGACAGTCTCAACCCGAACCCTAAACCTAACCCTAACCCTAATCTAAATGGCACCTTGGAGCTGAGATGACTGTCCCAGGCGCCATGGCTGGTCCAGGTGAAAAAAGTGTTGAAAGATTAACAGTGGTACACGGGAATGCTCTTCTTATAAACATTTCAGCAGTCCCAGTGTCCCCGGAAATTTAGGCATTACAGATCTACGAACAGTAACCCTCACCCTAGTCTAAAAGGCATTCGGCGGCTTAGTTTAGAGTCCTAATCAGCATGGCTGTCCCAGATGAGAAAGGTGTGGACCAAGCAATGTCTTTGCAGTGCCGTGCTCCACTCCACATGACTTTTTCAGCACCAGTGTCCCTGCAGCTCTAGCCTTTATGACAGTCTCAACCCGAACCCTAAACCTAACCCTAACCCTAATCTAAATGGCACCTTGGAGCTGAGATTACTGTCCCAGGCGCCATGGCTGGTCCAGGTGAAAAAAGTGTTGAAAGATTAACAGTGGTACACGGGAATGCTCTTCTTATAAATTTTTCAGCAGTTCCAGTGTCCCCGGAAATGTAGGCATTACAGATCTACGAACAGTAACCCTCACCCTAGTTTAAATGGCATTTGGCGGCTTAGTTTAGAGTCCTAATCAGCACGGCTGTCCCAGATGAGAAAGGTGTGGACCAAGCAATGTCTTTGCACTGCCGTGCTCCACTCCACATGACTTTTTCAGCACCTATGTCCCTGCAGCTCTAGCCTTTATGACAGTCTCAACCCGAACCCTAAACCTAACCCTAACCCTAAGCTAAATGGCACCTTGGAGCTGAGATTACTGTCCCAGGCGCCATGGCTGGTCCAGGTGAAAACAGTGTTGAAAGATTAACAGTGGTACACGGGAATGCTCTTCTTATAAAGTTTTTAGCAGTCCCAGTGTCGCTGGAAATGTAGGCATTACAGATCTACGAACAGTAACCCTCACCCTAGTCTAAATGGCATTTGGCGGCTTTGTTTAGAGTCCTAATCACCATGGCTGTCCCAGATGAGAAAGGTGTGGACCAAGCAATGTCTTTGCAGAGCCGTGCTCCACTCGACATGCCTTTTTCAGCCCAAGTGTCCCTGGACCTGTAGCCCTTATGACAGTCTGAACCCGAACCCTAACCCTAACCCTAAACCTAACCCTAATTTAAATGGCACCTTGGAACTGAGTTTCCAGTCCCAAGCTCCGTGGATGGTCCAGATGAAAAAGGTGTTGAAAGGCTAATGGCGATACACTGGAATGCTCTCCTTAGATTGTTTTTAGCAGTCCCAGTGTCCCTGCAGATGTAGGCATTTTAGATCTCAGAACAGTAACCCGTTAAGTATAACCCATTAAGCATTCTACACGGCATGCTGGAGCTTAGTTTAGAGTCCTTATCACCAGGGCTGTCCCAGATGAGAAAGGTGTGGACCAAGCAATGTCTTTGCACTGCTGTGCTCTACTCCACATGCCTTTTCCAGCACCAGTGTCCCTGAAGCTGCAGCCTTTATGGCAGTCTGAACCCGAACACTAACCATAACCCTAACCCTAAGCTAAATGGCACCTTGGAGATGAGTTGACAGTTTCAAGCACCATGGATGGTCCAGATGAAAAAACTGTTGAAAGATTAATAGTGGTACATAGGAATGCTCCCCTTACATTGTTTTTAGCAGTCCCAGTATCCCTGGAGATGTAGGCGTTATAGATATCTGAACAGTGACCATTACCCTAATCTACATGGCATATGGGAGTTCAGTTTACAGTCCTTATCTCCAGGGCTGTCCCAGATGAGAAAGGTGTGGACCAATCAATGTCTTTGCACTGCCGTGCTCCACTCCACATGACTTTTTCAGCACCAGTGTCCCTGCAGCTCTACCCTTTATGACAGTCTCAACCCGAACCCTAAACCTAACCCTAACCCTAATCTAAATGGCACCTTGGAGCTGAGATGACTGTCCCAGGCGCCATGGCTGGTCCAGGTGAAAAAAGTGTTGAAAGATTAACAGTGGTACACGGGAATGCTCTTCTTATAAACATTTCAGCAGTCCCAGTGTCCCCGGAAATTTAGGCATTACAGATCTACGAACAGTAACCCTCACCCTAGTCTAAAAGGCATTCGGCGGCTTAGTTTCGAGTCCTAATCAGCATGGCTGTCCCAGATGAGAAAGGTGTGGACCAAGCAATGTCTTTGCAGTGCCGTGCTCCACTCCACATGACTTTTTCAGCACCAGTGTCCCTGCAGCTCTAGCCTTTATGACAGTCTCAACCCGAACCCTAAACCTAACCCTAACCCTAATCTAAATGGCACCTTGGAGCTGAGATTACTGTCCCAGGCGCCATGGCTGGTCCAGGTGAAAAAAGTGTTGAAAGATTAACAGTGGTACACGGGAATGCTCTTCTTATAAATTTTTCAGCAGTTCCAGTGTCCCCGGAAATGTAGGCATTACAGATCTACGAACAGTAACCCTCACCCTAGTTTAAATGGCATTTGGCGGCTTAGTTTAGAGTCCTAATCAGCACGGCTGTCCCAGATGAGAAAGGTGTGGACCAAGCAATGTCTTTGCACTGCCGTGCTCCACTCCACATGACTTTTTCAGCACCTATGTCCCTGCAGCTCTAGCCTTTATGACAGTCTCAACCCGAACCCTAAACCTAACCCTAACCCTAAGCTAAATGGCACCTTGGAGCTGAGATTACTGTCCCAGGCGCCATGGCTGGTCCAGGTGAAAACAGTGTTGAAAGATTAACAGTGGTACACGGGAATGCTCTTCTTATAAAGTTTTTAGCAGTCCCAGTGTCGCTGGAAATGTAGGCATTACAGATCTACGAACAGTAACCCTCACCCTAGTCTAAATGGCATTTGTCGGCTTTGTTTAGAGTCCTAATCACCATGGCTGTCCCAGATGAGAAAGGTGTGGACCAAGCAATGTCTTTGCAGAGCCGTGCTCCACTCGACATGCCTTTTCCAGCACCAGTGTCCCTGGAGCTGCAGCCTTTATGGCAGTCTGAACCCTAACCCTAACCCTAACCCTAACCCTAATTTAAATGGCACCTTGGAGCTGAGTTTCCAGTCCAAGCTCCGTGGATGGTCCAGATGAAAAAGGTGTTGAAAGGCTAATGGCGATACACTGGAATGCTCTCCTTAGATTGTTTTTAGCAGTCCCAGTGTCCCTGCAGATGTAGGCATTTTAGATCTCAGAACAGTAACCCGTTAAGTATAACCAATTAAGCATTCTACACGGCATGCTGGAGCTTAGTTTAGAGTCCTTATCACCAGGGCTGTCCCAGATGAGAAAGGTGTGGACCAAGCAATGTCTTTGCACTGCTGTGCTCTACTCCACATGCCTTTTCCAGCACCAGTGTCCCTGAAGCTGCAGCCTTTATGGCAGTCTGAACCCGAACACTAACCATAACCCTAACCCTAAGCTAAATGGCACCTTGGAGATGAGTTGACAGTTTCAAGCACCATGGATGGTCCAGATGAAAAAACTGTTGAAAGATTAAGAGTGGTACATAGGAATGCTCCCCTTACATTGTTTTTAGCAGTCCCAGTATCCCTGGAGATGTAGGCGTTATAGATATCTGAACAGTGACCATTACCCTAATCTACATGGCATATGGGAGTTCAGTTTACAGTCCTTATCTCCAGGGCTGTCCCAGATGAGAAAGGTGTGGACCAATCAATGTCTTTGCACTGCCGTGCTCCACTCCACATGACTTTTTCAGCACCAGTGTCCCTGCAGCTCTACCCTTTATGACAGTCTCAACCCGAACCCTAAACCTAACCCTAACCCTAATCTAAATGGCACCTTGGAGCTGAGATGACTGTCCCAGGCGCCATGGCTGGTCCAGGTGAAAAAAGTGTTGAAAGATTAACAGTGGTACACGGGAATGCTCTTCTTATAAAGTTTTCAGCAGTCCCAGTGTCCCCGGAAATGTAGGCATTACAGATCTACGAACAGTAACCCTCACCCTAGTCTAAATGGCATTTGGGGGCAATGTTTAGAGTCCTAATCAGCATGGCTGTCCCAGATGAGAAAGGTGTGGACCAAGCAATGTCTTTGCAGTGCCGTGCTCCACTCGACATGCCTTTTTCAGCCCAAGTGTCCCTGGACCTGTAGCCCTTATGACAGTCTGAACCCGAACCCTAACCCTAACCCTAACCCTAACCGTAATTTAAATGGCACCTTGGAGCTGAGTTCCCAGTCCCAAGCACCGTGGATGGTCCAGATGAAAAAGGTGTTGAAAGGCTAATGGCGATACACTGGAATGCTCTCCTTAGATTGTTTTTAGCAGTCCCAGTGTCCCTGCAGATGTAGGCATTTTAGATCTCAGAACAGTAACCCGTTAAGTATAACCCATTAAGCATTCTACATGGCATGCTGGAGCTTAGTTTAGAGTCCTTATCACCAGGGCTGTCCCAGATGAGAAAGGTGTGGACCAAGCAATGTC
Source organism: Lathamus discolor (assembly GCF_037157495.1). NCBI lineage: Eukaryota > Metazoa > Chordata > Aves > Psittaciformes > Psittacidae > Lathamus > Lathamus discolor. Next base: position 44,127,901 of record NC_088884.1, on the reverse strand, counting down.
TTTGCACTGCCGTGCTACACTCGACATGCCTTTTCCAGCACCAGTGTCCCTGGAGCTGCGGCCTTTATGGCAGTCTGAACCCGAACACTAACCATAACCCTAACCCTAAGCTAAATGGCACCTTGGAGATGAGTTGACAGTTCCAAGCACCATGGATAGTCCAGATGAAAAAACTGTTGAAAAATTAATAGTGGTACATAGGAATGCTCCCCTTACATTGTTTTTAGCAGTCCCAGTATCCCTGGAGATGTAGGCGTTATAGATATCTGAACAGTGACCATTACCCTAATCTACATGGCATATGGGAGTTCAGTTTACAGTTCTTATCTCCAGGGCTGTCCCAGATGAGAAAGGTGTGGACCAAGCAATGTCTTTGCAGTGCCGTGCTCCACTCCACATGACTTTTTCAGCACCAGTGTCCCTGCAGCTCTAGCCTTTATGACAGTCTCAACCCGAACCCTAAACCTAACCCTAACCCTAATCTAAATGGCACCTTGGAGCTGAGATTACTGTCCCAGGCGCCATGGCTGGTCCAGGTGAAAACAGTGTTGAAAGATTAACAGTGGTACACGGGAATGCTCTTCTTATAAAGTTTTTAGCAGTCCCAGTGTCGCTGGAAATGTAGGCATTACAGATCTACGAACAGTAACCCTCACCCTAGTCTAAATGGCATTTGTCGGCTTTGTTTAGAGTCCTAATCACCATGGCTGTCCCAGATGAGAAAGGTGTGGACCAAGCAATGTCTTTGCAGAGCCGTGCTCCACTCGACATGCCTTTTCCAGCACCAGTGTCCCTGGAGCTGCAGCCTTTATGGCAGTCTGAACCCTAACCCTAACCCTAACCCTAACCCTAATTTAAATGGCACCTTGGAGCTGAGTTTCCAGTCCAAGCTCCGTGGATGGTCCAGATGAAAAAGGTGTTGAAAGGCTAATGGCGATACACTGGAATGCTCTCCTTAGATTGTTTTTAGCAGTCCCAGTGTCCCTGCAGATGTAGGCATTTTAGATCTCAGAACAGTAACCCGTTAAGTATAACCAATTAAGCATTCTACACGGCATGCTGGAGCTTAGTTTAGAGTCCTTATCACCAGGGCTGTCCCAGATGAGAAAGGTGTGGACCAAGCAATGTCTTTGCACTGCTGTGCTCTACTCCACATGCCTTTTCCAGCACCAGTGTCCCTGAAGCTGCAGCCTTTATGGCAGTCTGAACCCGAACACTAACCATAACCCTAACCCTAAGCTAAATGGCACCTTGGAGATGAGTTGACAGTTTCAAGCACCATGGATGGTCCAGATGAAAAAACTGTTGAAAGATTAAGAGTGGTACATAGGAATGCTCCCCTTACATTGTTTTTAGCAGTCCCAGTATCCCTGGAGATGTAGGCGTTATAGATATCTGAACAGTGACCATTACCCTAATCTACATGGCATATGGGAGTTCAGTTTACAGTCCTTATCTCCAGGGCTGTCCCAGATGAGAAAGGTGTGGACCAAGCAATGTCTTTGCACTGCCGTGCTCCACTCCACATGACTTTTTCAGCACCAGTGTCCCTGCAGCTCTACCCTTTATGACAGTCTCAACCCGAACCCTAAACCTAACCCTAACCCTAATCTAAATGGCACCTTGGAGCTGAGATGACTGTCCCAGGCGCCATGGCTGGTCCAGGTGAAAAAAGTGTTGAAAGATTAACAGTGGTACACGGGAATGCTCTTCTTATAAAGTTTTCAGCAGTCCCAGTGTCCCCGGAAATGTAGGCATTACAGATCTACGAACAGTAACCCTCACCCTAGTCTAAATGGCATTTGGGGGCAATGTTTAGAGTCCTAATCAGCATGGCTGTCCCAGATGAGAAAGGTGTGGACCAAGCAATGTCTTTGCAGTGCCGTGCTCCACTCGACATGCCTTTTTCAGCCCAAGTGTCCCTGGACCTGTAGCCCTTATGACAGTCTGAACCCGAACCCTAACCCTAACCCTAACCCTAACCGTAATTTAAATGGCACCTTGGAGCTGAGTTCCCAGTCCCAAGCACCGTGGATGGTCCAGATGAAAAAGGTGTTGAAAGGCTAATGGCGATACACTGGAATGCTCTCCTTAGATTGTTTTTAGCAGTCCCAGTGTCCCTGCAGATGTAGGCATTTTAGATCTCAGAACAGTAACCCGTTAAGTATAACCCATTAAGCATTCTACATGGCATGCTGGAGCTTAGTTTAGAGTCCTTATCACCAGGGCTGTCCCAGATGAGAAAGGTGTGGACCAAGCAATGTCTTTGCACTGCCGTGCTACACTCGACATGCCTTTTCCAGCACCAGTGTCCCTGGAGCTGCGGCCTTTATGGCAGTCTGAACCCGAACACTAACCATAACCCTAACCCTAAGCTAAATGGCACCTTGGAGATGAGTTGACAGTTCCAAGCACCATGGATAGTCCAGATGAAAAAACTGTTGAAAAATTAATAGTGGTACATAGGAATGCTCCCCTTACATTGTTTTTAGCAGTCCCAGTATCCCTGGAGATGTAGGCGTTATAGATATCTGAACAGTGACCATTACCCTAATCTACATGGCATATGGGAGTTCAGTTTACAGTTCTTATCTCCAGGGCTGTCCCAGATGAGAAAGGTGTGGACCAAGCAATGTCTTTGCAGTGCCGTGCTCCACTCCACATGACTTTTTCAGCACCAGTGTCCCTGCAGCTCTAGCCTTTATGACAGTCTCAACCCGAACCCTAAACCTAACCCTAACCCTAATCTAAATGGCACCTTGGAGCTGAGATTACTGTCCCAGGCGCCATGGCTGGTCCAGGTGAAAACAGTGTTGAAAGATTAACAGTGGTACACGGGAATGCTCTTCTTATAAAGTTTTTAGCAGTCCCAGTGTCCCCGGAAATGTAGGCATTACAGATCTACGAACAGTAACCCTCACCCTAGTCTAAATGGCATTTGGGGGCAAAGTTTAGAGTCCTAATCAGCATGGCTGTCCCAGATGAGAAAGGTGTGGACCAAGCAATGTCTTTGCAGTGCCGTGCTCCACTCGACATGCCTTTTTCAGCCCAAGTGTCCCTGGACCTGTAGCCCTTATGACAGTCTGAACCCGAACCCTAACCCTAACCCTAACCCTAACCGTAATTTAAATGGCACCTTGGAGCTGAGTTCCCAGTCCCAAGCACCGTGGATGGTCCAGATGAAAAAGGTGTTGAAAGGCTAATGGCGATACACTGGAATGCTCTCCTTAGATTGTTTTTAGCAGTCCCAGTGTCCCTGCAGATGTAGGCATTTTAGATCTCAGAACAGTAACCCGTTAAGTATAACCCATTAAGCATTCTACATGGCATGCTGGAGCTTAGTTTAGAGTCCTTATCACCAGGGCTGTCCCAGATGAGAAAGGTGTGGACCAAGCAATGTCTTTGCACTGCCGTGCTACACTCGACATGCCTTTTCCAGCACCAGTGTCCCTGGAGCTGCGGCCTTTATGGCAGTCTGAACCCGAACACTAACCATAACCCTAACCCTAAGCTAAATGGCACCTTGGAGATGAGTTGACAGTTCCAAGCACCATGGATAGTCCAGATGAAAAAACTGTTGAAAAATTAATAGTGGTACATAGGAATGCTCCCCTTACATTGTTTTTAGCAGTCCCAGTATCCCTGGAGATGTAGGCGTTATAGATATCTGAACAGTGACCATTACCCTAATCTACATGGCATATGGGAGTTCAGTTTACAGTTCTTATCTCCAGGGCTGTCCCAGATGAGAAAGGTGTGGACCAAGCAATGTCTTTGCAGTGCCGTGCTCCACTCCACATGACTTTTTCAGCACCAGTGTCCCTGCAGCTCTAGCCTTTATGACAGTCTCAACCCGAACCCTAAACCTAACCCTAACCCTAATCTAAATGGCACCTTGGAGCTGAGATTACTGTCCCAGGCGCCATGGCTGGTCCAGGTGAAAACAGTGTTGAAAGATTAACAGTGGTACACGGGAATGCTCTTCTTATAAAGTTTTTAGAAGTCCCAGTGTCCCCGGAAATGTAGGCATTACAGAACTACGAACAGTAACCCTCACCCTAGTCTAAATGGCATTTGGGGGCAAAGTTTAGAGTCCTAATCAGCATGGCTGTCCCAGATGAGAAAGGTGTGGACCAAGCAATGTCTTTGCAGTGCCGTGCTCCACTCGACATGCCTTTTTCAGCCCAAGTGTCCCTGGACCTGTAGCCCTTATGACAGTCTGAACCCGAACCCTAACCCTAACCCTAACCCTAACCGTAATTTAAATGGCACCTTGGAGCTGAGTTCCCAGTCCCAAGCACCGTGGATGGTCCAGATGAAAAAGGTGTTGAAAGGCTAATGGCGATACACTGGAATGCTCTCCTTAGATTGCTTTTAGCAGTCCCAGTGTCCCTGCAGATGTAGGCATTTTAGATCTCTGAACAGTAACCCGTTAAGTATAACCCATTAAGCATTCTACATGGCATGCTGGAGCTTAGTTTAGAGTCCTTATCACCAGGGCTGTCCCAGATGAGAAAGGTGTGGACCAAGCAATGTCTTTGCACTGCCGTGCTCCACTCGACATGCCTTTTCCAGCACCAGTGTCCCTGGAGCTGCGGCCTTTATGGCAGTCTGAACCCGAACACTAACCATAACCCTAACCCTAAGCTAAATGGCACCTTGGAGATGAGTTGACAGTTCCAAGCACCATGGATAGTCCAGATGAAAAAACTGTTGAAAAATTAATAGTGGTACATAGGAATGCTCCCCTTACATTGTTTTTAGCAGTCCCAGTATCCCTGGAGATGTAGGCGTTATAGATATCTGAACAGTGACCATTACCCTAATCTACATGGCATATGGGAGTTCAGTTTACAGTCCTTATCTCCAGGGCTGTCCCAGGTGAGAAAGGTGTGGACCAAGCAATGTCTTTGCACTGCCGTGCTCCACTCCACATGACTTTTTCAGCACCAGTGTCCCTGCAGCTCTACCCTTTATGACAGTCTCAACCCGAACCCTAAACCTAACCCTAACCCTAATCTAAAAGGCACCTTGGAGCTGAGATTACAGTCCCAGGAGCCATGGCTGGTCCAGGTGAAAAAAGTGTTGAAACATTAATAGTGGTACACGGGAATGCTCTTCTTATAAAGTTTTCAGCAGTCCCAGTGTCCCCGGAAATGTAGGCATTACAGATCTACGAACAGTAACCCTCACCCTAGTCTAAATGGCATTTGGCGGCTTAGTTTAGAGTCCTAATCAGCATGGCTGTCCCAGATGAGAAAGGTGTGGACCAAGCAATGTCTTTGCACTGCCGTGCTCCACTCCACATGACTTTTTCAGCACCTGTGTCCCTGCAGCTCTAGCCTTTATGACAGTCTCAACCCGAACCCTAAACCTAACCCTAACCCTAATCCAAATGGCACCTTGGAGCTGAGATTACAGTCCCAGGCGCCATGGCTGGTCCAGGTGAAAACAGTGTTGAAAGATTAACAGTGGTACACGGGAATGCTCTTCTTATAAAGTTTTTAGCAGTCCCAGTGTCTCCGGAAATGTAGGCATTACAGATCTACGAACAGTAACCCTCACCCTAGTTTAAATGGCATTTGGCGGCTTAGTTTAGAGTCCTAATCAGCACGGCTGTCCCAGATGAGAAAGGTGTGGACCAAGCAATGTCTTTGCACTGCCGTGCTCCACTCCACATGACTTTTTCAGCACCTGTGTCCCTGCAGCTCTAGCCTTTATGACAGTCTGAACCCGAACCCTAAACCTAACCCTAACCCTAATCTAAATGGCACCTTGGAGCTGAGATTACTGTCCCAAGCACCGTGGATGGTCCAGATGAAAAAGGTGTTGAAAGGCTAATGGCGATACACTGGAATGCTCTCCTTAGATTGTTTTTAGCAGTCCCAGGGTCCCTGCAGATGTAGGCATTTTAGATCTCAGAACAGTAACCCGTTAAGTATAACCCATTAAGCATTCTACATGGCATGCTGGAGCTTAGTTTAGAGTCGTTATCACCAGGGCTGTCCCAGATGAGAAAGGTGTGGACCAAGCAATGTCTTTGCACTGCCGTGCTCCACTCGACATGCCTTTTCCAGCACCAGTGTCCCTGGAGCTGCGGCCTTTATGGCAGTCTGAACCCGAACACTAACCATAACCCTAACCCTAAGCTAAATGGCACCTTGGAGATGAGTTGACAGTTCCAAGCACCATGGATAGTCCAGATGAAAAAACTGTTGAAAAATTAATAGTGGTACATAGGAATGCTCCCCTTACATTGTTTTTAGCAGTCCCAGTATCCCTGGAGATGTAGGCATTATAGATATCTGAACAGTGACCATTACCCTAATCTACATGGCATATGGGAGTTCAGTTTACAGTCCTTATCTCCAGGGCTGTCCCAGATGAGAAAGGTGTGGACCAAGCAATGTCTTTGCACTGCCGTGCTCCACTCCACATGACTTTTTCAGCACCAGTGTCCCTGCAGCTCTAGCCTTTATGACAGTCTCAACCCGAACCCTAAACCTAACCCTAACCCTAATCTAAAAGGCACCTTGGAGCTGAGATTACAGTCCCAGGAGCCATGGCTGGTCCAGGTGAAAAAAGTGTTGAAACATTAATAGTGGTACACGGGAATGCTCTTCTTATAAAGTTTTCAGCAGTCCCAGTGTCCCCGGAAATGTAGGCATTACAGATCTACGAACAGTAACCGTCACCCTAGTCTAAATGGCATTTGGCGGCTTAGTTTAGAGTCCTAATCAGCATGGCTGTCCCAGATGAGAAAGGTGTGGACCAAGCAATGTCTTTGCACTGCCGTGCTCCACTCCACATGACTTTTTCAGCACCTGTGTCCCTGAAGCTCTAGCCTTTATGACAGTCTCAACCCGAACCCTAAACCTAACCCTAACCCTAATCCAAATGGCACCTTGGAGCTGAGATTACAGTCCCAGGCGCCATGGCTGGTCCAGGTGAAAACAGTGTTGAAAGATTAACAGTGGTACACGGGAATGCTCTTCTTATAAAGTTTTTAGCAGTCCCAGTGTCCCCGGAAATGTAGGCATTACAGATCTACGAACAGTAACCCTCACCCTAGTTTAAATGGCATTTGGCGGCTTAGTTTAGAGTCCTAATCAGCACGGCTGTCCCAGATGAGAAAGGTGTGGACCAAGCAATGTCTTTGCACTGCCGTGCTCCACTCCACATGACTTTTTCAGCACCTGTGTCCCTGCAGCTCTAGCCTTTATGACAGTCTGAACCCGAACCCTAACCCTAACCCTAACCCTAATTTAAATGGCACCTTGGTGCTGAGTTTCCAGTCCCAAGCACCGTGGATGGTCCAGATGAAAAAGGTGTTGAAAGGCTAATGGCGATACACTGGAATGCTCTCCTTAGATTGTTTTTAGCAGTCCCAGTGTCCCTGCAGATGTAGGCATTTTAGATCTCAGAACAGTAACCCGTTAAGTATAACCCATTAAGCATTCTACATGGCATGCTGGAGCTTAGTTTAGAGTCCTTATCACCAGGGCTGTCCCAGATGAGAAAGGTGTGGACCAAGCAATGTCTTTGCACTGCCGTGCTCCACTCGACATGCCTTTTCCAGCACCAGTGTCCCTGGAGCTGCGGCCTTTATGGCAGTCTGAACCCGAACACTAACCATAACCCTAACCCTAAGCTAAATGGCACCTTGGAGATGAGTTGACAGTTCCAAGCACCATGGATAGTCCAGATGAAAAAACTGTTGAAAAATTAATAGTGGTACATAGGAATGCTCCCCTTACATTGTTTTTAGCAGTCCCAGTATCCCTGGAGATGTAGGCGTTATAGATATCTGAACAGTGACCATTACCCTAATCTACATGGCATATGGGAGTTCAGTTTACAGTCCTTATCTCCAGGGCTGTCCCAGATGAGAAAGGTGTGGACCAAGCAATGTCTTTGCACTGCCGTGCTCCACTCCACATGACTTTTTCAGCACCAGTGTCCCTGCAGCTCTAGCCTTTATGACAGTCTGAACCAGAACCCTAAACCTAACCCTAACCCTAATCTAAAGGTCACCTTGGAGCTGAGATGACTGTCCCAGGAGCCATGGCTGGTCCAGGTGAAAAAAGTGTTGAAACATTAATAGTGGTACACGGGAATGCTCTTCTTATAAAGTTTTCAGCAGTCCCAGTGTCCCCGGAAATGTAGGCATTACAGATCTACGAACAGTAACCGTCACCCTAGTCTAAATGGCATTTGGCGGCTTAGTTTAGAGTCCTAATCAGCATGGCTGTCCCAGATGAGAAAGGTGTGGACCAAGCAATGTCTTTGCACTGCCGTGCTCCACTCCACATGACTTTTTCAGCACCTGTGTCCCTGAAGCTCTAGCCTTTATGACAGTCTCAACCCGAACCCTAAACCTAACCCTAACCCTAATCCAAATGGCACCTTGGAGCTGAGATTACAGTCCCAGGCGCCATGGCTGGTCCAGGTGAAAACAGTGTTGAAAGATTAACAGTGGTACACGGGAATGCTCTTCTTATAAAGTTTTTAGCAGTCCCAGTGTCCCCGGAAATGTAGGCATTACAGATCTACGAACAGTAACCCTCACCCTAGTTTAAATGGCATTTGGCGGCTTAGTTTAGAGTCCTAATCAGCACGGCTGTCCCAGATGAGAAAGGTGTGGACCAAGCAATGTCTTTGCACTGCCGTGCTCCACTCCACATGACTTTTTCAGCACCTGTGTCCCTGCAGCTCTAGCCTTTATGACAGTCTGAACCCGAACCCTAACCCTAACCCTAACCCTAATTTAAATGGCACCTTGGAGCTGAGTTTCCAGTCCCAAGCACCGTGGATGGTCCAGATGAAAAAGGTGTTGAAAGGCTAATGGCGATACACTGGAATGCTCTCCTTAGATTGTTTTTAGCAGTCCCAGTGTCCCTGCAGATGTAGGCATTTTAGATCTCAGAACAGTAGCCCATTAAGTATAACCCATTAAGCATTCTACATGGCATGCTGGAGCTTAGTTTAGAGTCCTTATCACCAGGGCTGTCCCAGATGAGAAAGGTGTGGACCAAGCAATGTCTTTGCACTGCCGTGCTCCACTCGACATGCCTTTTCCAGCACCAGTGTCCCTGGAGCTGCGGCCTTTATGGCAGTCTGAACCCGAACACTAACCATAACCCTAACCCTAAGCTAAATGGCACCTTGGAGATGAGTTGACAGTTCCAAGCACCATGGATAGTCCAGATGAAAAAACTGTTGAAAAATTAATAGTGGTACATAGGAATGCTCCCCTTACATTGTTTTTAGCAGTCCCAGTATCCCTGGAGATGTAGGCGTTATAGATATCTGAACAGTGACCATTACCCTAATCTACATGGCATATGGGAGTTCAGTTTACAGTCCTTATCTCCAGGGCTGTCCCAGATGAGAAAGGTGTGGACCAAGCAATGTCTTTGCACTGCCGTGCTCCACTCCACATGACTTTTTCAGCACCAGTGTCCCTGCAGCTCTAGCCTTTATGACAGTCTGAACCAGAACCCTAAACCTAACCCTAACCCTAATCTAAAGGGCACCTTGGAGCTGAGATGACTGTCCCAGGAGCCATGGCTGGTCCAGGTGAAAAAAGTGTTGAAACATTAATAGTGGTACACGGGAATGCTCTTCTTATAAAGTTTTCAGCAGTCCCAGTGTCCCCGGAAATGTAGGCATTACAGATCTACGAACAGTAACCCTCACCCTAGTCTAAATGGCATTTGGCGGCTTAGTTTAGAGTCCTAATCTGCATGGCTGTCCCAGATGAGAAAGGTGTGGACCAAGCAATGTCTTTGCACTGCCGTGCTCCACTCCACATGACTTTTTCAGCACCAGTGTCCCTGCAGCTCTAGCCTTTATGACAGTCTCAACCCGAACCCTAAACCTAACCCTAACCCTAATCTAAATGGCACCTTGGAGCTGAGATTACAGTCCCAGGCGCCATGGCTGGTCCAGGTGAAAAAAGTGTTGAAAGATTAATAGTGGTACACAGGAATGCTCTTCTTATAAAGTTTTTAGCAGTCCCAGTGTCCCTGGAAATGTAGGTATTACAGATCTACGAACAGTAACCCTCACCCTAGTCTAAATGGCATTTGGGGGCTTAGTTTAGAATCCTAATCAGCATGGCTGTCCCAGATGAGAAAGGTGTGGACCAAGCAATGTCTTTGCACTGCCGTGCTCCACTCCACATGACTTTTTCAGCACCTGTGTCCCTGCAGCTCTAGCCTTTATGACAGTCAGAACCCGAACCCTAACCCTAATCCTAACCCTAACCCTAATTTAAATGGCACCTTGGTACTGAGTTCCCAGTCCCAAGCACCGTGGATGGCCCACATGAAAAAGGTGTTGAAAGGCTAATGGCGATACACTGGAATGCTCTCCTTAGATTGTTTTTAGCTGTCCCAGTGTCCCTGCAGATGTAGGCATTTTAGATCTCAGAACAGTAACCCGTTAAGTATAACCCATTAAGCATTCTACATGGCATGCTGGAGCTTAGTTTAGAGTCCTTATCACCAGGGCTGTCCCGGATGAGAAAGGTGTGGACCAATCAATGTCTTTGCACTGCCGTGCTCCACTCCACATGCCTTTTCCAGCACCAGTGTCCCTGGAGCTGCAGCCTTTATGGCAGTCTGAACCCGAACACTAACCATAACCCTAACCCTAAGCTAAATGGTAACTTGGAGCTGAGATTACTGTCCCCGGCACCATGGCTGGTCCAGGTGAAAAAAGTGTTGAAAGATTAATAGTGGTACACGGGAATGCTCTTCTTATAAAGTTTTCAGCAGTCCCAGTGTCCCCAAAATGTAGGCATTACAGATCTACGAACAGTAACCCTCACCCTAGTCTAAATGGCATTTGGGGGCTTAGTTTAGAATCCTAATCAGCATGGCTGTCCCAGATGAGAAAGGTGTGGACCAAGCAATGTCTTTGCAGTGCCGTGCTCCACTCGACATGCCTTTTTCAGCCCAAGTGTCCCTGGACCTGTAGCCCTTATGACAGTCTGAACCCGAACCCTAACCCTAACCCTAACCCTAACCCTAATTTAAATGGCACCTTGGAGCTGAGTTTCCAGTCCCAAGCTCCGTGGATGGTCCAGATGAAAAAGGTGTTGAAAGGCTAATGGCGATACACTGGAATGCTCTCCTTAGATTGTTTTTAGCAGTCCCAGTGTCCCTGCAGATGTAGGCATTTTAGATCTCAGAACAGTAACCCGTTAAGTATAACCCATTAAGCATTCTACATGGCATGCTGGAGCTTAGTTTAGAGTCCTTATCACCAGGGCTGTCCCAGATGAGAAAGGTGTGGACCAAGCAATGTCTTTGCACTGCCATGCTCCACTCCACATGCCTTTTCCAGCACCAGTGTCCCTGGAGCTGCGGCCTTTATGGCAGTCTGAACCCGAACACTAACCATAACCCTAACCCTAAGCTAAATGGCACCTTGGAGATGAGTTGACAGTTCCAAGCACCATGGATAGTCCAGATGAAAAAACTGTTGAAAAATTAATAGTGGTACATAGGAATGCTCCCCTTACATTGTTTTTAGCAGTCCCAGTATCCCTGGAGATGTAGGCGTTATAGATATCTGAACAGTGACCATTACCCTAATCTACATGGCATATGGGAGTTCAGTTTACAGTCCTTATCTCCAGAGCTGTCCCAGATGAGAAAGGTGTGGACCAAGCAATGTCTTTGCACTGCCGTGCTCCACTCCACATGACTTTTTCAGCACCAGTGTCCCTGCAGATCTACCCTTTATGACAGTCTCAACCCGAACCCTAAACCTAACCCTAACCCTAATCTAAATGGCACCTTGGAGCTGAGATTACAGTCCCAGGCGCCATGGCTGGTCCAGGTGAAAAAAGTGTTGAAAGATTAATAGTGGTACACGGGAATGCTCTTCTTATAAAGTTTTCAGCAGTCCCAGTGTCCCCGGAAATGTAGGAATTACAGATCTACGAACAGTAACCCTCACCCTAGTCTAAATGGCATTTGGCGGCTTAGTTTAGAGTCCTAATCAGCATGGCTGTCCCAGATGAGAAAGGCGTGGACCAAGCAATGTCTTTGCACTGCCGTGCTCCACTCCACATGACTTTTTCAGCACCAGTGTCCCTGCAGCTCTAGCCTTTATGACAGTCTCAACCCGAACCCTAAACCTAACCCTAACCCTCATCTAAATGGCACCTTGGAGCTGAGATTACTGTCCCAGGCGCCATGGCTGGTCCAGGTGAAAAAAGTGTTGAAAGATTAACAGTGGTACACGGGAATGCTCTTCTTATAAAGTTTTCAGCAGTTCCAGTGTCCCCGGAAATATAGGCATTACAGACCTACGAACAGTAACCCTCACCCTAGTTTAAATGGCATTTGGCGGCTTAGTTTAGAGTCCTAATCACCATGGCTGTCCCAGATGAGAAAGGTGTGGACCAAGCAATGTCTTTGCACTGCCGTGCTCCACTCCACATGACTTTTTCAGCACCTGTGTCCCTGCAGCTCTAGCCTTTATGACAGTCTGAACCCGAACCCTAAACCTAACCCTAACCCTAATCTAAATGGCACCTTGGAGCTGAGATTACTGTCCCAGGCGCCATGGCTGGTCAGGTGAAAACAGTGTTGAAAGATTAACAGTGGTACACGGGAATGCTCTTCTTATAAAGTTTTTAGCAGTCCCAGTGTCGCCGGAAATGTAGGCATTACAGATCTACGAACAGTAATCCTCACCCTAGTCTAAATGGCATTTGGCGGCTTAGTTTAGAGTCCTAATCAGCATGGCTATCCCAGATGAGAAAGGTGTGGACCAAGCAATGTCTTTGCAGTGCCGTGCTCCACTCGACATGCCTTTTTCAGCCCAAGTGTCCCTAAACCTGTAGCCCTTATGACAGTCTGAACCCGAACCCTAACCCTAACCCTAACCCTAATTTAAATGGCACCTTGGTGCTGAGTTTCCAGTCCCAAGCTCCGTGGATGGTCCAGATGAAAAAGGTGTTGAAAGGCTAATGGCGATACACTGGAATGCTCTCCTTAGATTGTTTTTAGCAGTCCCAGTGTCCCTGCAGATGTAGGAATTTAGGTCTCTGAACAGTAACCCGTTAAGTATAACCCATTAAGCATTCTACATGGCATGCTGGAGCTTAGTTTAGAGTCCTTATCACCAGGGCTGTCCCAGATGAGAAAGGTGTGGACCAAGCAATGTCTTTGCACTGCCGTGCTCCACTCGACATGCCTTTTCCAGCACCAGTGTCCCTGGAGCTGCGGCCTTTATGGCAGTCTGAACCCGAACACTAACCATAACCCTAACCCTAAGCTAAATGGCACCTTGGAGATGAGTTGACAGTTCCAAGCACCATGGATAGTCCAGATGAAAAAACTATTGAAAAATTAATAGTGGTACATAGGAATGCTTCCCTTACATTTTTTTAGCAGTCATAGTATCCCTGAAGATGTAGGCGTTATAGATATCTGAACAGTGACCATTACCCTAATCTACATGGCATATGGGAGTTCAGTTTACAGTCCTTATCTCCAGGGCTGTCCCAGATGAGAAAGGTGTGGACCAAGCAATGTCTTTGCACTGCCGTGCTCCACTCCACATGACTTTTTCAGCACCAGTGTCCCTGCAGCTCTACCCTTTATGACAGTCTCAACCCGAACCCTAAACCTAACCCTAACCCTAATCTAAATGGCACCTTGGAGCTGAGATTACTGTCCCAGGCACCATGGCTGGTCCAGGTGAAAAAAGTGTTGAAAGATTAACAGTGGTACACGGGAATGCTCTTCTTATAAAGTTTTCAGCAGTCCCAGTGTCCCCGGAAATGTAGGCATTACAGATCTACGAACAGTAACGCTCACCCTAGCCTAAATGGCATTTGGCGGCTTAGTTTAGAGTCCTAATCAGCATGGCTGTCCCAGATGAGAAAGGTGTGGACCAAGCAATGTCTTTGCAGTGCCGTGCTCCACTCGACATGCCTTTTTCAGCCCAAGTGTCCCTGGACCTCTAGCCCTTATGACAGTCAGAACCCGAACCCTAACCCTAACCCTAACCCTAACCCTAATTAAAATGGCACCTTGGAGCTGAGTTTCCAGTCCCAAGCTCCGTGGATGGTCCAGATGAAAAAGGTGTTGAAAGTCTAATGGCGATACATTGGAATGCTCTCCTTAGATTGTTTTTAGCAGTCCCAGTGTCCCTGCAGATGTAGGCATTTTAGATCTCTGAACAGTAACCCGTTAAGTATAACCCATTAACCATTCTACATGGCATGCTGGAGCTTAGTTTAGAGTCCTTATCACCAGGGCTGTCCCAGATGAGAAAGGTGTGGACCAAGCAATGTCTTTGCACTGCCGTGCTCCACTCGACATGCCTCTTCCAGCACCAGTGTCCCTGAAGCTGCAGCCTTTATGGCAGTCTGAACCCGAACACTAACCATAACCCTAACCCTAAGCTAAATGGCACCTTGGAGATGAGTTGACAGTTCCAAGCACCATGGATGGTCCAGATGAAAAAACTGTTGAAAGATTAATAGTGGTACATAGGAATGCTCCCCTTACATTGTTTTTAGCAGTCCCAGTATCCCTGGAGATGTAGGCGTTATAGATATCTGAACAGTGACCATTACCCTAATCTACATGGCATATGGGAGTTCAGTTTACAGTCCTTATCTCCAGGGCTGTCCCAGATGAGAAAGGTGTGGACCAAGCAATGTCTTTGCACTGCCGTGCTCCACTCCACATGACTTTTTCAGCACCAGTGTCCCTGCAGCTCTAGCCTTTATGACAGTCTCAACCCGAACCCTAAACCTAACCCTAACCCTAATCTAAATGGCACCTTGGAGCTGAGATTACTGTCCCCGGCACCATGGCTGGTCCAGGTGAAAAAAGTGTTGAAAGATTAAGAGTGGTACACGGGAATGCTCTTCTAATAAAATTTTTAGCAGTCCCAGTGTCCCCAGAAATGTAGGCATTCCAGATCTACGAACAGTAACCCTCACCCTAGTCTAAATGGCATTTGGCGGCTTAGTTTAGAGTCCTAATCAGCATGGCTGTCCCAGATGAGAAAGGTGTGGACCAAGCAATGTCTTTGCAGTGCCGTGCTCCACTCCACATGACTTTTTCAGCACCAGTGTCCCTGCAGCTCTAGCCTTTATGACAGTCTGAACCCGAACCCTAACCCTAACCCTAACCCTAATCTAAATGGCACCTTGGAGCTGAGATTACTGTCCTAGGCGCCATGGCTGGTCTAGGTGAAAAAAGTGTTGAAAGATTAGCAGTGGTACACGGGAATGCTCTTCTTATAAAGTTTTTAGCAGTCCCAGTGTCCCCGGAAATGTAGGTATTACAGATCTACGAACAGTAACCCTCACCCTAGTCTAAATGGCATTTGGGGGCTTAGTTTAGAGTCCTAATCACCATGGCTGTCCCAGATGAGAAAGGTGTGGACCAAGCAATGTCTTTGCAGTGCCGTGCTCCACTCGACATGCCTTTTTAGCCCAAGTGTCCCTGGACCTGTAGCCCTTATGACAGTCTGAACCCGAACCCTAACCCTAACCCTAACCCTAACCCTAACCCTAACCCTAACCCTAATTTAAATGGCACCTTGGAGCTGAGTTTCCAGTCCCAAGCTCCGTGGATGGTCCAGATGAAAAAGGTGTTGAAAGGCTAATGGCGATACACTGGAATGCTCTCCTTAGATTGTTTTTAGCAGTCCCAGTGTCCCTGCAGATGTAGGCATTTTAGATCTCTGAACAGTAACCCGTTAAGTATAACCCATTAAGCATTCCACATGGCATGCTGGAGCTTAGTTTAGAGTCCTTATCACCAGGCCTGTCCCAGATGAGAAAGGTGTGGACCAAGCAATGTCTTTGCACTGCCGTGCTCCACTCGACATGCCTTTTCCAGCACTAGTGTCCCTGGAGCTGCATCCTTTATGGCAGTCTGAACCCGAACACTAATCATAACCCTAACCCTAAGCTAAATGGCACCTTGGAGATGAGTTGACAGTTCCAAGCACCATGGATGGTCCAGATGAAAAAACTGTTGAAAGATTAATAGTGGTACATAGGAATGCTCCCCTTACATTGTTTTTAGCAGTCCCAGTATCCCTGGAGATGTAGGCGTTATAGATATCTGAACAGTGACCATTACCCTAATCTACATGGCATATGGGAGTTCAGTTTACAGTCCTTATCTCCAGGGCTGTCCCAGATGAGAAAGGTGTGGACCAAGCAATGTCTTTGCACTGCCGTGCTCCACTCCACATGACTTTTTCAGCACCAGTGTCCCTGCAGCTCTAGCCTTTATGACAGTCTCAACCCAAACCCTAAACCTAACCCTAACCCTAATCTAAATGGCACCTTGGAGCTGAGATTACTGTCCTAGGCGCCATGGCTGGTCTAGGTGAAAAAAGTGTTGAAAGATTAGCAGTGGTACACGGGAATGCTCTTCTTATAAAGTTTTTAGCAGTCCCAGTGTCCCCGGAAATGTAGGCATTACAGATCTACGAACAGTAACACTCACCCTAGTCTAAATGGCATTTGGGGGCTTAGTTTAGAGTCCTAATCACCATGGCTGTCCCAGATGAGAAATGTGTGGACCAAGCAATGTCTTTGCACTGCCGTGCTCCACTCGACATGCCTTTTTCAGCCCAAGTGTCCCTGGACCTGTAGCCCTTATGACAGTCTGAACCCGAACCCTAACCCTAACCCTAACCCTAACCCTAACCCTAACCCTAATTTGAATGGCACCTTGGAGCTGAGTTTCCAGTCCCAAGCACCGTGGATGGTCCAGATGAAAAAGGTGTTGAAAGACTAATGGCGATACACTGGAATGCTCTCCTTAGATTGTTTTTAGCAGTCCCAGTGTCCCTGCAGATGTAGGCATTTTAGATCTCTGAACAGTAACCCGTTAAGTATAACCCATTAAGCATTCTACATGGCATGCTGGAGCTTAGTTTATTGTCCTTATCACCAGGGCTGTCCCAGATGAGAAAGGTGTGGACCAAGCAATGTCTTTGCACTGCCGTGCTCCACTCGACATGCCTTTTCCAGCACCAGTGTCCCTGGAGCTTCAGCTTTTATGGCAGTCTGAACCCGAACACTAACCATAACCCTAACCCTAAGCTAAATGGCGCCTTGGAGATGAGTTGACAGTCCCAAGCACCATGGATGGTCCAGATGAAAAAACTGTTGAAAGATTAATAGTGGTACATAGGAATGCTCCCCTTATATTGTTTTTAGCAGTCCCAGTATCCCTGGAGATGTAGGCGTTATAGATATCTGAACAGTGACCATTACCCTAATCTACATGGCATATGGGAGTTCAGTTTACAGTCCTTATCTCCAGGGCTGTCCCAGATGAGAAAGGTGTGGACCAAGCAATGTCTTTGCACTGCCGTGCTCCTCTCCACATGACTTTTTCAGCACCAGTGTCCCTGCAGCTCTACCCTTTATGACAGTCTCAACCCGAACCCTAAACCTAACCCTAACCCTAATCTAAATGGCACCTTGGAGCTGAGATTACTGTCCCAGGCGCCATGGCTGGTCCAGGTGAAAAAAGTGTGGAAAGATTAACAGTGGTACACGAGAATGCTCTTCTTATAAAGTTTTCAGCAGTCCCAGTGTCCCCGGAAATGTAGGCATTACAGATCAACGAACAGTAACCCTCACCCTAGTCTAAATGGCATTTGGCGGCTTAGTTTAGAGTCCTAATCAGCATGGCTGTCCCAGATGAGAAAGGTGTGGACCAAGCAATGTCATTGCAGTGCCGTGCTCCACTCGACATGCCTTTTTCAGCCCAAATGTCCCTGGACCTGTAGCCCTTATGACAGTCTGAACCCGAACCCTAAACCTAACCCTAACCCTAACCCTAATTTAAATGGCACCTTGGAGCTGAGTTTCCAGTCCCAAGCACCGTGGATGTTCCAGATGAAAAAGGTGTTGAAAGGCTAATGGCGATACACTGGAATGCTCTCCTTAGATTGTTTTTAGCAGTCCCAGTGTCACTGCAGATGTAGGCATTTTAGATCTCAGAACAGTAACCCGTTAAGTATAACCCATTAAGCATTCTACATGGCATGCTGGAGCTTAGTTTAGAGTCCTTATCACCAGGGCTGTCCCAGATGAGAAAGGTGTGGACCAAGCAATGTCTTTGCAGTGCCGTGCTCCACTCGACATGCCTTTTTCAGTCCAAGTGTCCCTAGACCTGTAGCCTTTATGACAGGCTGAACACGAACCCTAACCCTAACCCTAACCCTAACCCTAATTTGAATGGCACCTTGGAGCTGAGTTTCCAGTCCCAAGCACCGTGGATGGTCCAGATGAAAAAGGTGTTGAAAGACTAATGGCGATACACTGGAATGCTCTCCTTAGATTGTTTTTAGCAGTCCCAGGGTCCCTGCAGATGTAGGCATTTTAGATCTCTGAACAGTAACCCGTTAAGTATAACCCATTAAGCATTCTACATGGCATGCTGGAGCTTAGTTTATTGTCCTTATCACCAGGGCTGTCCCAGATGAGAAAGGTGTGGACCAAGCAATGTCTTTGCACTGCCGTGCTCCACTCGACATGCCTTTTCCAGCACCAGTGTCCCTGGAGCTTCAGCTTTTATGGCAGTCTGAACCCGAACACTAACCATAACCCTAACCCTAAGCTAAATGGCGCCTTGGAGATGAGTTGACAGTTCCAAGCACCATGGATGGTCCAGATGAAAAAACTGTTGAAAGATTAAGAGTGGTACACTGGAATGCTCCCCTTACATTGTTTTTAGAAGTCCCAGTATCCCTGGAGATGTAGGCGTTATAGATATCTGAACAGTGACCATTACCCTAATCTACATGGCATATGGGAGTTCAGTTTACAGTCCTTATCTCCAGGGCTGTCCCAGATGAGAAAGGTGTGGACCAAGCAATGTCTTTGCACTGCCGTGCTCCACTCCACATGACTTTTTCAGCACCAGTGTCCCTGCAGCTCTAGCCTTTATGACAGTCTCAACCCGAACACTAAACCTAACCCTAACCCTAATCTAAATGGCACCTTGGAGCTGAGATTACTGTCCCAGGCGCCATGGCTGGTCCAGGTGAAAAAAGTGTTGAAAGATTAATAGTGGTACACGGGAATGCTCTTCTTATAAAGTTTTCAGCAGTCCCAGTGTCCCCGGAAATGTAGGCATTACAGATCTAGGATCAGTAACCCTCACCCTAGTCTAAATGGCATTTGGCGTCTTAGTTTAGAGTCCTAATCAGCATGGCTGTCCCAGATGAGAAAGGTGTGGACCAAGCAATGTCTTTGCACTGCCGTGCTCCACTCCACATGACTTTTTCAGCACCAGTGTCCCTGCAGCTCTAGCCTTTATGACAATCTGAACCCGAACCCTAACCCTAACCCTAACCCTAACCCTAATTTAAATGGCACCTTGGAGCTGAGTTTCCAGTCCCAAGCACCGTGGATGGTCCAGATGAAAAAGGTGTTGAAAGACTAATGGCGATACACTGGAATGGTCTCCTTAGATTGTTTTTAGCAGTCCCAGTGTCCCTGCAGATGTAGGCATTTTAGATCTCTGAACAGTAACCCGTTAAGTATAACCCATTAAGCATTCTACATGGCATGCTGGAGCTTAGTTTATTGTCCTTATCACCAGGGCTGTCCCAGATGAGAAAGGTGTGGACCAAGCAATGTCTTTGCACTGCCGTGCTCCACTCGACATGCCTTTTCCAGCACCAGTGTCCCTGGAGCTTCAGCTTTTATGGCAGTCTGAACCCGAACACTAACCATAACCCTAACCCTAAGCTAAATGGCGCCTTGGAGATGAGTTGACAGTTCCAAGCACCATGGATGGTCCAGATGAAAAAACTGTTGAAAGATTAATAGTGGTACATAGGAATGCTCCCCTTACATTGTTTTTAGCAGTCCCAGTATCCCTGGAGATGTAGGCGTTATAGATATCTGAACAGTGACCATTACCCTAATCTACATGGCATATGGGAGTTCAGTTTACAGTCCTTATCTCCAGGGCTGTCCCAGATGAGAAAGGTGTGGACCAAGCAATGTCTTTGCACTGCCGTGCTCCACTCCACATGACTTTTTCAGCACCAGTGTCCCTGCAGCTCTAGCCTTTATGACAGTCTCAACCCAAACCCTAAACCTAACCCTAACCCTAATCTAAATGGCACCTTGGAGCTGAGATTACTGTCCTAGGCGCCATGGCTGGTCTAGGTGAAAAAAGTGTTGAAAGATTAGCAGTGGTACACGGGAATGCTCTTCTTATAAAGTTTTTAGCAGTCCCAGTGTCCCCGGAAATGTAGGCATTACAGATCTACGAACAGTAACACTCACCCTAGTCTAAATGGCATTTGGGGGCTTAGTTTAGAGTCCTAATCACCATGGCTGTCCCAGATGAGAAATGTGTGGACCAAGCAATGTCTTTGCACTGCCGTGCTCCACTCGACATGCCTTTTTCAGCCCAAGTGTCCCTGGACCTGTAGCCCTTATGACAGTCTGAACCCGAACCCTAACCCTAACCCTAACCCTAACCCTAACCCTAACCCTAATTTGAATGGCACCTTGGAGCTGAGTTTCCAGTCCCAAGCACCGTGGATGGTCCAGATGAAAAAGGTGTTGAAAGACTAATGGCGATACACTGGAATGCTCTCCTTAGATTGTTTTTAGCAGTCCCAGTGTCCCTGCAGATGTAGGCATTTTAGATCTCTGAACAGTAACCCGTTAAGTATAACCCATTAAGCATTCTACATGGCATGCTGGAGCTTAGTTTATTGTCCTTATCACCAGGGCTGTCCCAGATGAGAAAGGTGTGGACCAAGCAATGTCTTTGCACTGCCGTGCTCCACTCGACATGCCTTTTCCAGCACCAGTGTCCCTGGAGCTTCAGCTTTTATGGCAGTCTGAACCCGAACACTAACCATAACCCTAACCCTAAGCTAAATGGCGCCTTGGAGATGAGTTGACAGTCCCAAGCACCATGGATGGTCCAGATGAAAAAACTGTTGAAAGATTAATAGTGGTACATAGGAATGCTCCCCTTATATTGTTTTTAGCAGTCCCAGTATCCCTGGAGATGTAGGCGTTATAGATATCTGAACAGTGACCATTACCCTAATCTACATGGCATATGGGAGTTCAGTTTACAGTCCTTATCTCCAGGGCTGTCCCAGATGAGAAAGGTGTGGACCAAGCAATGTCTTTGCACTGCCGTGCTCCTCTCCACATGACTTTTTCAGCACCAGTGTCCCTGCAGCTCTACCCTTTATGACAGTCTCAACCCGAACCCTAAACCTAACCCTAACCCTAATCTAAATGGCACCTTGGAGCTGAGATTACTGTCCCAGGCGCCATGGCTGGTCCAGGTGAAAAAAGTGTGGAAAGATTAACAGTGGTACACGAGAATGCTCTTCTTATAAAGTTTTCAGCAGTCCCAGTGTCCCCGGAAATGTAGGCATTACAGATCAACGAACAGTAACCCTCACCCTAGTCTAAATGGCATTTGGCGGCTTAGTTTAGAGTCCTAATCAGCATGGCTGTCCCAGATGAGAAAGGTGTGGACCAAGCAATGTCATTGCAGTGCCGTGCTCCACTCGACATGCCTTTTTCAGCCCAAATGTCCCTGGACCTGTAGCCCTTATGACAGTCTGAACCCGAACCCTAAACCTAACCCTAACCCTAACCCTAATTTAAATGGCACCTTGGAGCTGAGTTTCCAGTCCCAAGCACCGTGGATGTTCCAGATGAAAAAGGTGTTGAAAGGCTAATGGCGATACACTGGAATGCTCTCCTTAGATTGTTTTTAGCAGTCCCAGTGTCACTGCAGATGTAGGCATTTTAGATCTCAGAACAGTAACCCGTTAAGTATAACCCATTAAGCATTCTACATGGCATGCTGGAGCTTAGTTTAGAGTCCTTATCACCAGGGCTGTCCCAGATGAGAAAGGTGTGGACCAAGCAATGTCTTTGCAGTGCCGTGCTCCACTCGACATGCCTTTTTCAGTCCAAGTGTCCCTAGACCTGTAGCCTTTATGACAGGCTGAACACGAACCCTAACCCTAACCCTAACCCTAACCCTAATTTGAATGGCACCTTGGAGCTGAGTTTCCAGTCCCAAGCACCGTGGATGGTCCAGATGAAAAAGGTGTTGAAAGACTAATGGCGATACACTGGAATGCTCTCCTTAGATTGTTTTTAGCAGTCCCAGGGTCCCTGCAGATGTAGGCATTTTAGATCTCTGAACAGTAACCCGTTAAGTATAACCCATTAAGCATTCTACATGGCATGCTGGAGCTTAGTTTATTGTCCTTATCACCAGGGCTGTCCCAGATGAGAAAGGTGTGGACCAAGCAATGTCTTTGCACTGCCGTGCTCCACTCGACATGCCTTTTCCAGCACCAGTGTCCCTGGAGCTTCAGCTTTTATGGCAGTCTGAACCCGAACACTAACCATAACCCTAACCCTAAGCTAAATGGCGCCTTGGAGATGAGTTGACAGTTCCAAGCACCATGGATGGTCCAGATGAAAAAACTGTTGAAAGATTAAGAGTGGTACACTGGAATGCTCCCCTTACATTGTTTTTAGAAGTCCCAGTATCCCTGGAGATGTAGGCGTTATAGATATCTGAACAGTGACCATTACCCTAATCTACATGGCATATGGGAGTTCAGTTTACAGTCCTTATCTCCAGGGCTGTCCCAGATGAGAAAGGTGTGGACCAAGCAATGTCTTTGCACTGCCGTGCTCCACTCCACATGACTTTTTCAGCACCAGTGTCCCTGCAGCTCTAGCCTTTATGACAGTCTCAACCCGAACACTAAACCTAACCCTAACCCTAATCTAAATGGCACCTTGGAGCTGAGATTACTGTCCCAGGCGCCATGGCTGGTCCAGGTGAAAAAAGTGTTGAAAGATTAATAGTGGTACACGGGAATGCTCTTCTTATAAAGTTTTCAGCAGTCCCAGTGTCCCCGGAAATGTAGGCATTACAGATCTAGGATCAGTAACCCTCACCCTAGTCTAAATGGCATTTGGCGTCTTAGTTTAGAGTCCTAATCAGCATGGCTGTCCCAGATGAGAAAGGTGTGGACCAAGCAATGTCTTTGCACTGCCGTGCTCCACTCCACATGACTTTTTCAGCACCAGTGTCCCTGCAGCTCTAGCCTTTATGACAATCTGAACCCGAACCCTAACCCTAACCCTAACCCTAACCCTAATTTAAATGGCACCTTGGAGCTGAGTTTCCAGTCCCAAGCACCGTGGATGGTCCAGATGAAAAAGGTGTTGAAAGACTAATGGCGATACACTGGAATGGTCTCCTTAGATTGTTTTTAGCAGTCCCAGTGTCCCTGCAGATGTAGGCATTTTAGATCTCTGAACAGTAACCCGTTAAGTATAACCCATTAAGCATTCTACATGGCATGCTGGAGCTTAGTTTATTGTCCTTATCACCAGGGCTGTCCCAGATGAGAAAGGTGTGGACCAAGCAATGTCTTTGCACTGCCGTGCTCCACTCGACATGCCTTTTCCAGCACCAGTGTACCTGGAGCTTCAGCTTTTATGGCAGTCTGAACCCGAACACTAACCATAACCCTAACCCTAAGCTAAATGGCGCCTTGGAGATGAGTTGACAGTTCCAAGCACCATGGATGGTCCAGATGAAAAAACTGTTGAAAGATTAATAGTGGTACATAGGAATGCTCCCCTTACATTGTTTTTAGCAGTCCCAGTATCCCTGGAGATGTAGGCGTTATAGATACCTGAACAGTGACCATTACCCTAATCTACATGGCATATGGGAGTTCAGTTTACAGTCCTTATCTCCAGGGCTGTCCCAGATGAGAAAGGTGTGGACCAAGCAATGTCTTTGCACTGCCGTGCTCCTCTCCACATGACTTTTTCAGCACCAGTGTCCCTGCAGCTCTACCCTTTATGACAGTCTCAACCCGAACCCTAAACCTAACCCTAACCCTAATCTAAATGGCACCTTGGAGCTGAGATTACTGTCCCAGGCACCATGGCTGGTCCAGGTGAAAAAAGTGTTGAAAGATTAATAGTGGTACACGGGAATGCTCTTCTTATAAAGTTTTCAGCAGTCCCAGTGTCCCCGGAAATGTAGGCATTACAGATCTACGAACAGTAACCCTCACCCTAGTCTAAATGGCATTTGGGGGCTTAGTTTAGAGTCCTAATCACCATGGCTGTCCCAGATGAGAAATGTGTGGACCAAGCAATGTCTTTGCAGTGCCGTGCTCCACTCGACATGCCTTTTTCAGTCCAAGTGTCCCTAGACCTGTAGCCTTTATGACAGGCTGAACACGAACCCTAACCCTAACCCTAACCCTAATTTGAATGGCACCTTGGAGCTGAGTTTCCAGTCCCAAGCACTGTGGATGGTCCAGATGAAAAAGGTGTTGAAAGACTAATGGCGATACACTGGAATGCTCTCCTTAGATTGTTTTTAGCAGTCCCAGTGTCCCTGCAGATGTAGGCATTTTAGATTTCAGAACAGTAACCCGTTAAGTATAACCCATTAAGCATTCTACATGGCATGCTGGAGCTTAGTTTATTGTCCTTATCACCAGGGCTGTCCCAGATGAGAAAGGTGTGGACCAAGCAATGTCTTTGCACTGCCGTGCTCCACTCGACATGCCTTTTCCAGCACCAGTGTCCCTGGAGCTTCAGCTTTTATGGCAGTCTGAACCCGAACACTAACCATAACCCTAACCCTAAGCTAAATGGCGCCTTGGAGATGAGTTGACAGTTCCAAGCACCATGGATGGTCCAGATGAAAAAACTGTTGAAAGATTAATAGTGGTACATAGGAATGCTCCCCTTACATTGTTTTTAGCAGTCCCAGTATCCCTGGAGATGTAGGCGTTATAGATACCTGAACAGTGACCATTACCCTAATCTACATGGCATATGGGAGTTCAGTTTACAGTCCTTATCTCCAGGGCTGTCCCAGATGAGAAAGGTGTGGACCAAGCAATGTCTTTGCACTGCCGTGCTCCTCTCCACATGACTTTTTCAGCACCAGTGTCCCTGCAGCTCTACCCTTTATGACAGTCTCAACCCGAACCCTAAACCTAACCCTAACCCTAATCTAAATGGCACCTTGGAGCTGAGATTACTGTCCCAGGCACCATGGCTGGTCCAGGTGAAAAAAGTGTTGAAAGATTAACAGTGGTACACGGGAATGCTCTTCTTATAAAGTTTTCAGCAGTCCCAGTGTCCCCGGAAATGTAGGCATTACAGATCTACGAACAGTAACGCTCACCCTAGCCTAAATGGCATTCGGCGGCTTAGTTTAGAGTCCTAATCAGCATGGCTGTCCCAGATGAGAAAGGTGTGGACCAAGCAATGTCTTTGCAGTGCCGTGCTCCACTCGACATGCCTTTTTCAGCCCAAGTGTCCCTGGACCTCTAGCCCTTATGACAGTCAGAACCCGAACCCTAACCCTAACCCTAACCCTAACCCTAACCCTAATTAAAATGGCACCTTGGAGCTGAGTTTCCAGTCCCAAGCTCCGTGGATGGTCCAGATGAAAAAGGTGTTGAAAGGCTAATGGCGATACATTGGAATGCTCTCCTTAGATTGTTTTTAGCAGTCCCAGTGTCCCTGCAGATGTAGGCATTTTAGATCTCTGAACAGTAACCCGTTAAGTATAACCCATTAACCATTCTACATGGCATGCTGGAGCTTAGTTTAGAGTCCTTATCACCAGGGCTGTCCCAGATGAGAAAGGTGTGGACCAAGCAATGTCTTTGCACTGCCGTGCTCCACTCGACATGCCTCTTCCAGCACCAGTGTCCCTGAAGCTGCAGCCTTTATGGCAGTCTGAACCCGAACACTAACCATAACCCTAACCCTAAGCTAAATGGCACCTTGGAGATGAGTTGACAGTTCCAAGCACCATGGATGGTCCAGATGAAAAAACTGTTGAAAGATTAATAGTGGTACATAGGAATGCTCCCCTTACATTGTTTTTAGCAGTCCCAGTATCCCTGGAGATGTAGGCGTTATAGATATCTGAACAGTGACCATTACCCTAATCTACATGGCATATGGGAGTTCAGTTTACAGTCCTTATCTCCAGGGCTGTCCCAGATGAGAAAGGTGTGGACCAAGCAATGTCTTTGCACTGCCGTGCTCCACTCCACATGACTTTTTCAGCACCAGTGTCCCTGCAGCTCTAGCCTTTATGACAGTCTCAACCCGAACCCTAAACCTAACCCTAACCCTAATCTAAATGGCACCTTGGAGCTGAGATTACTGTCCCCGGCACCATGGCTGGTCCAGGTGAAAAAAGTGTTGAAAGATTAAGAGTGGTACACGGGAATGCTCTTCTAATAAAATTTTTAGCAGTCCCAGTGTCCCCAGAAATGTAGGCATTCCAGATCTACGAACAGTATCCCTCACCCTAGTCTAAATGGCATTTGGCGGCTTAGTTTAGAGTCCTAATCAGCATGGCTGTCCCAGATGAGAAAGGTGTGGACCAAGCAATGTCTTTGCAGTGCCGTGCTCCACTCCACATGACTTTTTCAGCACCAGTGTCCCTGCAGCTCTAGCCTTTATGACAGTCTGAACCTGAACCCTAAACCTAACCCTAACCCTAATCTAAATGGCACCTTGGAGCTGAGATTACTGTCCTAGGCGCCATGGCTGGTCTAGGTGAAAAAAGTGTTGAAAGATTAGCAGTGGTACACGGGAATGCTCTTCTTATAAAGTTTTTAGCAGTCCCAGTGTCCCCGGAAATGTAGGTATTACAGATCTACGAACAGTAACACTCACCCTAGTCTAAATGGCATTTGGGGGCTTAGTTTAGAGTCCTAATCACCATGGCTGTCCCAGATGAGAAAGGTGTGGACCAAGCAATGTCTTTGCAGTGCCGTGCTCCACTCGACATGCCTTTTTAGCCCAAGTGTCCCTGGACCTGTAGCCCTTATGACAGTCTGAACCCGAACCCTAACCCTAACCCTAACCCTAACCCTAACCCTAACCCTAACCCTAACCCTAATTTAAATGGCACCTTGGAGCTGAGTTTCCAGTCCCAAGCTCCGTGGATGGTCCAGATGAAAAAGGTGTTGAAAGGCTAATGGCGATACACTGGAATGCTCTCCTTAGATTGTTTTTAGCAGTCCCAGTGTCACTGCAGATGTAGGCATTTTAGATCTCAGAACAGTAACCCGTTAAGTATAACCCATTAAGCATTCTACATGGCATGCTGGAGCTTAGTTTAGAGTCCTTATCACCAGGGCTGTCCCAGATGAGAAAGGTGTGGACCAAGCAATGTCTTTGCAGTGCCGTGCTCCACTCGACATGCCTTTTTCAGTCCAAGTGTCCCTAGACCTGTAGCCTTTATGACAGGCTGAACACGAACCCTAACCCTAACCCTAACCCTAACCCTAATTTGAATGGCACCTTGGAGCTGAGTTTCCAGTCCCAAGCACCGTGGATGGTCCAGATGAAAAAGGTGTTGAAAGACTAATGGCGATACACTGGAATGGTCTCCTTAGATTGTTTTTAGCAGTCCCAGTGTCCCTGCAGATGTAGGCATTTTAGATCTCTGAACAGTAACCCGTTAAGTATAACCCATTAAGCATTCTACATGGCATGCTGGAGCTTAGTTTATTGTCCTTAACACCAGGGCTGTCCCAGATGAGAAAGGTGTGGACCAAGCAATGTCTTTGCACTGCCGTGCTCCACTCGACATGCCTTTTCCAGCACCAGTGTCCCTGGAGCTTCAGCTTTTATGGCAGTCTGAACCCGAACACTAACCATAACCCTAACCCTAAGCTAAATGGCGCCTTGGAGATGAGTTGACAGTTCCAAGCACCATGGATGGTCCAGATGAAAAAACTGTTGAAAGATTAAGAGTGGTACACTGGAATGCTCCCCTTACATTGTTTTTAGAAGTCCCAGTATCCCTGGAGATGTAGGCGTTATAGATATCTGAACAGTGACCATTACCCTAATCTACATGGCATATGGGAGTTCAGTTTACAGTCCTTATCTCCAGGGCTGTCCCAGATGAGAAAGGTGTGGACCAAGCAATGTCTTTGCACTGCCGTGCTCCACTCCACATGACTTTTTCAGCACCAGTGTCCCTGCAGCTCTAGCCTTTATGACAGTCTCAACCCGAACACTAAACCTAACCCTAACCCTAATCTAAATGGCACCTTGGAGCTGAGATTACTGTCCCAGGCGCCATGGCTGGTCCAGGTGAAAAAAGTGTTGAAAGATTAATAGTGGTACACGGGAATGCTCTTCTTATAAAGTTTTCAGCAGTCCCAGTGTCCCCGGAAATGTAGGCATTACAGATCTAGGATCAGTAACCCTCACCCTAGTCTAAATGGCATTTGGCGGCTTAGTTTAGAGTCCTAATCAGCATGGCTGTCCCAGATGAGAAAGGTGTGGACCAAGCAATGTCTTTGCACTGCCGTGCTCCACTGCACATGACTTTTTCAGCACCAGTGTCCCTGCAGCTCTAGCCTTTATGACAATCTGAACCCGAACCCTAACCCTAACCCTAACCCTAACCCTAATTTAAATGGCACCTTGGAGCTGAGTTTCCAGTCCCAAGCACCGTGGATGGTCCAGATGAAAAAGGTGTTGAAAGACTAATGGCGATACACTGGAATGCTCTCCTTAGATTGTTTTTAGCAGTCCCAGTGTCCCTGCAGATGTAGGCATTTTAGATCTCTGAACAGTAACCCGTTAAGTATAACCCATTAAGCATTCTACATGGCATGCTGGAGCTTAGTTTATTTTCCTTATCACCAGGGCTGTCCCAGATGAGAAAGGTGTGGACCAAGCAATGTCTTTGCACTGCCGTGCTCCACTCGACATGCCTTTTCCAGCACCAGTGTCCCTGGAGCTTCAGCTTTTATGGCAGTCTGAACCCGAACACTAACCATAACCCTAACCCTAAGCTAAATGGCGCCTTGGAGATGAGTTGACAGTTCCAAGCACCATGGATGGTCCAGATGAAAAAACTGTTGAAAGATTAATAGTGGTACATAGGAATGCTCCCCTTACATTGTTTTTAGCAGTCCCAGTATCCCTGGAGATGTAGGCGTTATAGATACCTGAACAGTGACCATTACCCTAATCTACATGGCATATGGGAGTTCAGTTTACAGTCCTTATCTCCAGGGCTGTCCCAGATGAGAAAGGTGTGGACCAAGCAATGTCTTTGCACTGCCGTGCTCCTCTCCACATGACTTTTTCAGCACCAGTGTCCCTGCAGCTCTACCCTTTATGACAGTCTCAACCCGAACCCTAAACCTAACCCTAACCCTAATCTAAATGGCACCTTGGAGCTGAGATTACTGTCCCAGGCGCCATGGCTGGTCCAGGTGAAAAAAGTGTTGAAAGATTAATAGTGGTACACGGGAATGCTCTTCTTATAAAGTTTTCAGCAGTCCCAGTGTCCCCGGAAATGTAGGCATTACAGATCTACGAACAGTAACCCTCACCCTAGTCTAAATGGCATTTGGGGGCTTAGTTTAGAGTCCTAATCACCATGGCTGTCCCAGATGAGAAATGTGTGGACCAAGCAATGTCTTTGCAGTGCCGTGCTCCACTCGACATGCCTTTTTCAGTCCAAGTGTCCCTAGACCTGTAGCCTTTATGACAGGCTGAACACGAACCCTAACCCTAACCCTAACCCTAACCCTAATTTGAATGGCACCTTGGAGCTGAGTTTCCAGTCCCAAGCACCGTGGATGGTCCAGATGAAAAAGGTGTTGAAAGACTAATGGCGATACACTGGAATGCTCTCCTTAGATTGTTTTTAGCAGTCCCAGGGTCCCTGCAGATGTAGGCATTTTAGATCTCTGAACAGTAACCCGTTAAGTATAACCCATTAAGCATTCTACATGGCATGCTGGAGCTTAGTTTATTGTCCTTATCACCAGGGCTGTCCCAGATGAGAAAGGTGTGGACCAAGCAATGTCTTTGCACTGCCGTGCTCCACTCGACATGCCTTTTCCAGCACCAGTGTCCCTGGAGCTTCAGCTTTTATGGCAGTCTGAACCCGAACACTAACCATACCCCTAACCCTAAGCTAAATGGCGCCTTGGAGATGAGTTGACAGTTCCAAGCACCATGGATGGTCCAGATGAAAAAACTGCTGAAAGATTAATAGTGGTACATAGGAATGCTCCCCTTACATTGTTTTTAGCAGTCCCAGTATCCCTGGAGATGTAGGCGTTATAGATACCTGAACAGTGACCATTACCCTAATCTACATGGCATATGGGAGTTCAGTTTACAGTCCTTATCTCCAGGGCTGTCCCAGATGAGAAAGGTGTGGACCAAGCAATGTCTTTGCACTGCCGTGCTCCTCTCCACATGACTTTTTCAGCACCAGTGTCCCTGCAGCTCTACCCTTTATGACAGTCTCAACCCGAACCCTAAACCTAACCCTAACCCTAATCTAAATGGCACCTTGGAGCTGAGATTACAGTCCCAGGCGCCATGGCTGGTCCAGGTGAAAAAAGTGTTGAAAGATTAATAGTGGTACACGGGAATGCTCTTCTTATAAAGTTTTCAGCAGTCCCAGTGTCCCCGGAAATGTAGGCATTACAGATCTACGAACAGTAACCCTCACCCTAGTCTAAATGGCATTTGGGGGCTTAGTTTAGAGTCCTAATCACCATGGCTGTCCCAGATGAGAAATGTGTGGACCAAGCAATGTCTTTGCAGTGCCGTGCTCCACTCGACATGCCTTTTTCAGTCCAAGTGTCCCTAGACCTGTAGCCTTTATGACAGGCTGAACACGAACCCTAACCCTAACCCTAACCCTAATTTGAATGGCACCTTGGAGCTGAGTTTCCAGTCCCAAGCACTGTGGATGGTCCAGATGAAAAAGGTGTTGAAAGACTAATGGCGATACACTGGAATGCTCTCCTTAGATTGTTTTTAGCAGTCCCAGTGTCCCTGCAGATGTAGGCATTTTAGATTTCAGAACAGTAACCCGTTAAGTATAACCCATTAAGCATTCTACATGGCATGCTGGAGCTTAGTTTATTGTCCTTATCACCAGGGCTGTCCCAGATGAGAAAGGTGTGGACCAAGCAATGTCTTTGCACTGCCGTGCTCCACTCGACATGCCTTTTCCAGCACCAGTGTCCCTGGAGCTTCAGCTTTTATGGCAGTCTGAAACCGAACACTAACCATAACCCTAACCCTAAGCTAAATGGCGCCTTGGAGATGAGTTGACAGTTCCAAGCACCATGGATGGTCCAGATGAAAAAACTGTTGAAAGATTAAGAGTGGTACACTGGAATGCTCCCCTTACATTGTTTTTAGCAGTCCCAGTATCCCTGGAGATGTAGGCGTTATAGATATCTGAACTGTGACCATTACCCTAATCTACATGGCATATGGGAGTTCAGTTTACAGTCCTTATCTCCAGGGCTGTCCCAGGTGAGAAAGGTGTGGACCAAGCAATGTCTTTGCACTGCCGTGCTCCACTCCACATGACTTTTTCAGCACCAGTGTCCCTGCAGCTCTAGCCTTTATGACAGTCTCAACCCGAACACTAAACCTAACCCTAACCCTAATCTAAATGGCACCTTGGAGCTGAGATTACTGTCCCAGGCGCCATGGCTGGTCCAGGTGAAAAAAGCGTTGAAAGATTAATAGTGGTACACGAGAATGCTCTTCTTATAAAGCTTTCAGCAGTCCCAGTGTCCCCGGAAATGTAGGCATTACAGATCTACGGACAGTAACCCTCACCCTAGTCTAAATGGCATTTGGCGGCTTAGTTTAGAGTCCTAATCAGCATGGCTGTCCCAGATGAGAAAGGTGTGGACCAAGCAATGTCTTTGCACTGCCGTGCTCCACTCCACATGACTTTTTCAGCACCAGTGTCCCTGGACCTGTAGCCTTTATGACAGTCTCAACCCGAACCCTAAACCTAACCCTAACCCTAATCTAAATGGCACCTTGGAGCTGAGATTACTGTCCCAGGCGCCATGGCTGGTCCAGGTGAAAAAAGTGTTGAAAGATTAACAGTGGTACACGGGAATGCTCTTCTTATAAAGTTTTCAGCAGTCCCAGTGTCCCCGGAAATGTAGGCATTACAGATCTACGAACAGTAACCCTCACCCTAGTCTAAATGGCATTTGGCGGCTTTGTTTAGAGTCCTAATCAGCATGGCTGTCCCAGATGAGAAAGGTGTGGACCAAGCAATGTCTTTGCAGTGCCGTGCTCCACTCGACATGCCTTTTTCAGCCCAAGTGTCCCTGGACCTGTAGCCCTTATGACAGTCTGAACCCGAACCCTAACCCTAACCCTAACCCTAACCCTAATTTAAATGGCACCTTGGAGCTGAGTTTCCAGTCCCAAGCTCCGTGGATGGTCCAGATGAAAAAGGTGTTGAAAGGCTAATGGCGATAGACTGGAATGCTCTCCTTAGATTGTTTTTAGCAGTCCCAGTGTCCCTGCAGATGTAGGCATTTTAGATCTCAGAACAGTAACCCATGAAGTATAACCCATTAAGCATTCTCCATGGCATGCTGGAGCTTAGTTTAGAGTCCTAATCAGCATGGCTGTCCCAGATGAGAAAGGTGTGGACCAAGCAATGTCTTTGCACTGCCGTGCTCCACTCCACATGACTTTTTCAGCACCAGCGTCCCTGCAGCTCTAGCCTTTATGACAGTCTCAACCCGAACCCTAAACCTAACCCTAACCCTAATCTAAATGGCACCTTGGAGCTGAGATTACTGTCCCAGGCACCATGGCTGGTCCAGGTGAAAAAAGTGTTGAAAGATTAATAGTGGTACACGAGAACGCTCTTCTTATAAAGTTTTCAGCAGTCCCAGTGTCCCCGGAAATGTAGGCATTACAGATCTACGAACAGTAACCCTCACCCTAGTCTAAATGGCATTTGGCGGCTTAGTTTAGAGTCCTAATCAGCATGGCTGTCCCAGATGAGAAAGGTGTGGACCAAGCAATGTCTTTGCACTGCCGTGCTCCACTCCACATGACTTTTTCAGCACCAGTGTCCCTGCAGCTCTAGCCTTTATGACAGTCTCAACCCTAACCCTAAACCTAACCCTAACCCTAATCTAAATGGCACCTTGGAGCTGAGATTACTGTCCCAGGCGCCATGGCTGGTCCAGGTGAAAAAAGTGTTGAAAGATTAACAGTGGTACACGGGAATGCTCTTCTTATAAAGTTTTCAGCAGTCCCAGTGTCCCCGGAAATGTAGGCATTACAGATCTACGAACAGTAACCCTCACCCTAGTCTAAATGGCATTTGGCGGCTTTATTTAGAGTCCTAATCAGCATGGCTGTCCCAGATGAGAAAGGTGTGGACCAAGCAATGTCTTTGCAGTGCCGTGCTCCACTCGACATGCCTTTTTCAGCCCAAGTGTCCCTGGACCTGTAGCCCTTATGACAGTCTGAACCCGAACCCTAACCCTAACCCTAACCCTAACCCTAATTTAAATGGCACCTTGGAGCTGAGTTTCCAGTCCCACGCTCCGTGGATGGTCCAGATGAAAAAGGTGTTGAAAGGCTAATGGCGATAGACTGGAATGCTCTCCTTAGATTGTTTTTAGCAGTCCCAGTGTCCCTGCAGATGTAGGCATTTTAGATTTCAGAACAGTAACCCATGAAGTATAACCCATTAAGCATTCTCCATGGCATGCTGGAGCTTAGTTTAGAGTCCTTATCAACAGGGCTGTCTCAGATGAGAAAGGTGTGGACCAAGCAATGTCTTTGCACTGCCGTGCTCCACTCGACATGCCTTTTCCAGCACCAGTGTCCCTGGAGCTGCAGCCTTTATGGCAGTCTGAACCCGAACACTAACCATAACCCTAACCCTAAGCTAAATGGCACCTTGGAGATGAGTTGACAGTTCCAAGCACCATGGATGGTCCAGATGAAAAAACTGTTGAAAAATTAATAGTGGTACATAGGAATGCTCCCCTTACATTGTTTTTAGCAGTCCCAGTATCCCTGGAGATGTAGGCGTTATAGATATCTGAACAGTGACCATTACCCTAATCTACATGGCATATGGGAGTTCAGTTTACAGTCCTTATCTCCAGGGCTGTCCCAGATGAGAAAGGTGTGGACCAAGCAATGTCTTTGCACTGCCGTGCTCCACTCCACATGACTTTTTCAGCACCAGTGTCCCTGCAGCTCTACCCTTTATGACAGTCTCAACCCGAACCCTAAACCTAACCCTAACCCTAATCTAAATGGCACCTTGGAGCTGAGATTACTGTCCCAGGCACCATGGCTGGTCCAGGTGAAAAAAGTGTTGAAAGATTAATAGTGGTACACGAGAATGCTCTTCTTATAAAGTTTTCAGCAGTCCCAGTGTCCCCGGAAATGTAGGCATTACAGATCTACGAACAGTAACCCTCACCCTAGTCTAAATGGCATTTGGCGGCTTAGTTTAGAGTCCTAATCAGCATGCCTGTCCCAGATGAGAAAGGTGTGGACCAAGCAGTGTCTTTGCACTGCCGTGCTCCACTCCACATGAATTTTTCAGCACCAGTGTCCCTGCAGCTCTAGCCTTTATGACAGTCTCAACCCGAACCCTAAACCTAACCCTAACCCTAATCTAAATGGCACCTTGGAGCTGAGATTACTGTCCCAGGCGCCATGGCTGGTCCAGGTGAAAACAGTGTTGAAAGATTAACAGTGGTACACGGGAATGCTCTTCTTATAAAGTTTTCAGCAGTCCCAGTGTCCCCGGAAATGTAGGCATTACAGATCTACGAACAGTAACCCTCACCCTAGTCTAAATGGCATTTGGCGGCTTTGTTTAGAGTCCTAATCAGCATGGCTGTCCCAGATGAGAAAGGTGTGGACCAAGCAATGTCTTTGCAGTGCCGTGCTCCACTCGACATGACTTTTTCAGCCCAAGTGTCCCTGGACCTGTAGCCCTTATGACAGTCTGAACCCGAACCCTAACCCTAACCCTAACCCTAACCCTAACCCTAATTTAAATGGCACCTTGGAGCTGAGTTTCCAGTCCCAAGCTCCGTGGATGGTCCAGATGAAAAAGGTGTTGAAAGGCTAATGGCGATACACTGGAATGCTCTCCTTAGATTGTTTTTAGCAGTCCCAGTGTCCCTGCAGATGTAGGCATTTTAGATTTCAGAACAGTAACCCATGAAGTATAACCCATTAAGCATTCTCCATGACATGCTGGAGCTTAGTTTAGAGTCCTTATCACCAGGGCTGTCTCAGATGAGAAAGGTGTGGACCAAGCAATGTCTTTGCACTGCCGTGCTCCACTCGACATGCCTTTTCCAGCACCAGTGTCCCTGGAGCTGCAGCCTTTATGGCAGTCTGAACCCGAACACTAACCATAACCCTAACCCTAAGCTAAATGGCACCTTGGAGATGAGTTGACAGTTCCAAGCACCATGGATGGTCCAGATGAAAAAACTGTTGAAAAATTAATAGTGGCACATAGGAATGCTCCCCTTACATTGTTTTTAGCAGTCCCAGTATCCCTGGAGATGTAGGCGTTATAGATATCTGAACAGTGACCATTACCCTAATCTA
Organism: Lathamus discolor; assembly: GCF_037157495.1. Lineage (NCBI taxonomy): Eukaryota > Metazoa > Chordata > Aves > Psittaciformes > Psittacidae > Lathamus > Lathamus discolor. Next base: position 44,092,383 of record NC_088884.1, on the reverse strand, counting down.
CATGGCATATGGGAGTTCAGTTTACAGTCCTTATCTCCAGGGCTGTCCCAGATGAGAAAGGTGTGGACCAAGCAATGTCTTTGCACTGCCGTGCTCCACTCCACATGACTTTTTCAGCACCAGTGTCCCTGCAGCTCTACCCTTTATGACAGTCTCAACCCAAACCCTAAACCTAACCCTAACCCTAATCTAAATGGCACCTTGGAGCTGAGATTACTGTCCCAGGCGCCATGGCTGGTCCAGGTGAAAAAAGTGTTGAAAGATTAATAGTGGTACACGAGAATGCTCTTCTTATAAAGTTTTCAGCAGTCCCAGTGTCCCCGGAAATGTAGGCATTACAGATCTACGAACAGTAACCCTCACCCTAGTCTAAATGGCATTTGGCGGCTTAGTTTAGAGTCCTAATCAGCATGGCTGTCCCAGATGAGAAAGGTGTGGACCAAGCAATGTCTTTGCACTGCCGTGCTCCACTCCACATGACTTTTTCAGCACCAGCGTCCCTGCAGCTCTAGCTTTTATGACAGTCTCAACCCGAACCCTAAACCTAACCCTAACCCTAATCTAAATGGCACCTTGGAGCTGAGATTACTGTCCCAGGCACCATGGCTGGTCCAGGTGAAAAAAGTGTTGAAAGATTAATAGTGGTACACGAGAATGCTCTTCTTATAAAGTTTTCAGCAGTCCCAGTGTCCCCGGAAATGTAGGCATTACAGATCTACGAACAGTAACCCTCACCCTAGTCTAAATGGCATTTGGCGGCTTAGTTTAGAGTCCTAATCAGCATGCCTGTCCCAGATGAGAAAGGTGTGGACCAAGCAGTGTCTTTGCACTGCCGTGCTCCACTCCACATGACTTTTTCAGCACCAGTGTCCCTGCAGCTCTAGCCTTTATGACAGTCTCAACCCGAACCCTAAACCTAACCCTAACCCTAATCTAAATGGCACCTTGGAGCTGAGATTACTGTCCCAGGCGCCATGGCTGGTCCAGGTGAAAACAGTGTTGAAAGATTAACAGTGGTACACGGGAATGCTCTTCTTATAAAGTTTTCAGCAGTCCCAGTGTCCCCGGAAATGTAGGCATTACAGATCTACGAACAGTAACCCTCACCCTAGTCTAAATGGCATTTGGCGGCTTTATTTAGAGTCCTAATCAGCATGGCTGTCCCAGATGAGAAAGGTGTGGACCAAGCAATGTCTTTGCAGTGCCGTGCTCCACTCGACATGCCTTTTTCAGCCCAAGTGTCCCTGGACCTGTAGCCCTTATGACAGTCTGAACCCGAACCCTAACCCTAACCCTAACCCTAACCCTAACCCTAATTTAAATGGCACCTTGGAGCTGAGTTTCCAGTCCCAAGCTCCGTGGATGGTCCAGATGAAAAAGGTGTTGAAAGGCTAATGGCGATAGACTGGAATGCTCTCCTTAGATTGTTTTTAGCAGTCCCACTGTCCCTGCAGATGTAGGCATTTTAGATTTCAGAACAGTAACCCATGAAGTATAACCCATTAAGCATTCTCCATGGCATGCTGGAGCTTAGTTTAGAGTCCTTATCACCAGGGCTGTCTCAGATGAGAAAGGTGTGGACCAAGCAATGTCTTTGCACTGCCGTGCTCCACTCGACATGCCTTTTCCAGCACCAGTGTCCCTGGAGCTGCAGCCTTTATGGCAGTCTGAACCCGAACACTAACCATAACCCTAACCCTAAGCTAAATGGCACCTTGGAGATGAGTTGACAGTTCCAAGCACCATGGATGGTCCAGATGAAAAAACTGTTGAAATTTAGTAGTGGTACATAGGAATGCTCCCCTTACATTGTTTTTAGCAGTCCCAGTATTTCTGGAGATGTAGGCGTTATAGATATCTGAACAGTGACCATTACCCTAATCTACATGGCATATGGGTGTTCAGTTTACAGTCCTTATCTCCAGGGCTGTCCCAGATGAGAAAGGTGTGGACCAAGCAATGTCTTTGCACTGCCGTGCTCCACTCCACATGACTTTTTCAGCACCAGTGTCCCTGCAGCTCTAGCCTTTATGACAGTCTCAACCCGAACCCTAAACCTAACCCTAACCCTAATCTAAATGGCACCTTGGAGCTGAGATTACTGTCCCCGGCACCATGGCTGGTCCAGGTGAAAAAAGTGTTGAAAGATTAATAGTGGCACACGGGAATGCTCTTCTAATAAAATTTTTAGCAGTCCCAGTGTCCCCAGAAATGTAGGCATTCCAGATCTACGAACAGTAACCCTCACCCTAGTCTAAATGGCATTTGGCGGCTTAGTTTAGAGTCCTAATCACCAGGGCTGTCCCAGATGAGAAAGGTGTGGACCAAGCAATGTCTTTGCAGTGCCGTGCTCCACTCGACATGCCTTTTTCAGCCCAAGTGTCCCTGGACCTGTAGCCCTTATGACAGTCTGAACCCGAACCCTAACCCTAACCCTAACCCTAACCCTAACCCTAATTTAAATGGCACCTTGGAGCTGAGTTTCCAGTCCCAAGCTCCGTGGATGGTCCAGATGAAAAAGGTGTTGAAAGGTAATGGCGATAGACTGGAATGCTCTCCTTAGATTGTTTTTAGCAGTCCCAGTGCTCCTGCAGATGTAGGCATTTTAGATCTCTGAACAGTAACCCATGAAGTATAACCCATTAAGCATTCTCCATGGCATGCTGGAGCTTAGTTTAGACTCCTTATCACCAGGGCTGTCTCAGATGAGAAAGGTGTGGACCAAGCAATGTCTTTGCACTGCCGTGCTCCACTCGACATGCCTTTTCCAGCACCAGTGTCCCTGGAGCTGCAGCCTTTATGGCAGTCTGAACCCGAACACTAACCATAACCCTAACCCTAAGCTAAATGGCACCTTGGAGATGAGTTGACAGTTCCAAGCACCATGGATGGTCCAGATGAAAAAACTGTTGAAATTTAGTAGTGGTACATAGGAATGCTCCCCTTACATTGTTTTTAGCAGTCCCAGTATTTCTGGAGATGTAGGCGTTATAGATATCTGAACAGTGACCATTACCCTAATCTACATGGCATATGGGTGTTCAGTTTACAGTCCTTATCTCCAGGGCTGTCCCAGATGAGAAAGGTGTGGACCAAGCAATGTCTTTGCACTGCCGTGCTCCACTCCACATGACTTTTTCAGCACCAGTGTCCCTGCAGCTCTACCCTTTATGACAGTCTCAACCCGAACCCTAAACCTAACCCTAACCCTAATCTAAATGGCACCTTGGAGCTGAGATTACTGTCCCCGGCACCATGGCTGGTCCAGGTGAAAAAAGTGTTGAAAGATTAATAGTGGCACACGGGAATGCTCTTCTAATAAAATTTTTAGCAGTCCCAGTGTCCCCAGAAATGTAGGCATTCCAGATCTACGAACAGTAACCCTCACCCTAGTCTAAATGGCATTTGGCGGCTTAGTTTAGAGTCCTAATCACCATGGCTGTCCCAGATGAGAAAGGTGTGGACCAAGCAATGTCTTTGCAGTGCCGTGCTCCACTCGACATGCCTTTTTCAGCCCAAGTGTCCCTGGACCTGTAGCCCTTATGACAGTCTGAACCCGAACCCTAACCCTAACCCTAACCCTAACCCTAATTTAAATGGCACCTTGGAGCTGAGTTTCCAGTCCCAAGCTCCGTGGATGGTCCAGATGAAAAAGGTGTTGAAAGGTAATGGCGATAGACTGGAATGCTCTCCTTAGATTGTTTTTAGCAGTCCCAGTGCTCCTGCAGATGTAGGCATTTTAGATCTCTGAACAGTAACCCATGAAGTATAACCCATTAAGCATTCTACATGGCATGCTGGAGCTTAGTTTAGAGTCCTTATCACCAGGGCTGTCCCAGATGAGAAAGGTGTGGACCAAGCAATGTCTTTGCACTGCCGTGCTCCACTCGACATGCCTTTTCCAGCACCAGTGTCCCTGGAGCTGCAGCCTTTATGGCAGTCTGAACCCGAACACTAACCATAACCCTAACCCTAAGCTAAATGGCACCTTGGAGATGAGTTGACAGTTCCAAGCACCATGGATGGTCCAGATGAAAAAACTGTTGAAAAATTAATAGTGGTACATAGGAATGCTCCCCTTACATTGTTTTTAGCAGTCCCAGTATCCCTGGAGATGTAGGCGTTATAGATATCTGAACAGTGACCATTACCCTAATCTACATGGCATATGGGAGTTCAGTTTACAGTCCTTATCTCCAGGGCTGTCCCAGATGAGAAAGGTGTGGACCAAGCAATGTCTTTGCACTGCCGTGCTCCACTCCACATGACTTTTTCAGCACCAGTGTCCCTGCAGCTCTAGCCTTTATGACAGTCTCAACCCGAACCCTAAACCTAACCCTAACCCTAATCTAAATGGCACCTTGGAGCTGAGATTACTGTCCCAGGCGCCATGGCTGGTTCAGGTGAAAACAGTGTTGAAAGATTAACAGTGGTACACGGGAATGCTCTTCTTATAAAGTTTTTAGCAGTCCCAGTGTCGCCGGAAATGTAGGCATTACAGATCTACGAACAGTAACCCTCACCCTAGTCTAAATGGCATTTGGGGGCAAAGTTTAGAGTCCTTATCACCAGGGCTGTCCCAGATGAGAAAGGTGTGGACCAAGCAATGTCTTTGCAGTGCCGTGCTCCACTCGACATGCCTTTTTCAGCCCAAGTGTCCCTGGACCTGTAGCCCTTATGACAGTCTGAACCCGAACCCTAACCCTAACCCTAACCCTAATTTAAATGGCACCTTGGAGCTGAGTTTCCAGTCCCAAGCACCGTGGATGGTCCAGATGAAAAAGGTGTTGAAAGGCTAATGGCGATACACTGGAATGCTCTCCTTAGATTGTTTTTAGCACTCCCAGCGTCCCTGCAGATGTAGGCATTTTAGATCTCTGAACAGTAACCCGTTAAGTATAACCCATTAAGCATTCTACATGGCATGCTGGAGTTTAGTTTAGAGTCCTTATCACCAGGGCTGTCCCAGATGAGAAAGGTGTGGACCAAGCAATGTCTTTGCACTGCCGTGCTCCACTCCACATGCCTTTTCCAGCACCAGTGTCCCTGAAGCTGCAGCCTTTATGGCAGTCTGAACCCGAACACTAACCATAACCCTAACCCTAAGCTAAATGGCACCTTGGAGATGAGTTGACAGTTCCAAGCACCATGGATGGTCCAGATGAAAAAACTGTTGAAAGATTAAGAGTGGTACATAGGAATGATCCCCTTACATTGTTTTTAGCAGTCCCAGTATTTCTGGAGATGTAGGCGTTATAGATATCTGAACAGTGACCATTACCCTAATCTACATGGCATATGGGAGTTCAGTTTACAGTCCTTATCTCCAGGGCTGTCCCAGATGAGAAAGGTGTGGACCAAGCAATGTCTTTGCACTGCCGTGCTCCACTCCACATGACTTTTTCAGCACCAGTGTCCCTGCAGCTCTACCCTTTATGACAGTCTCAACCCGAACCCTAAACCTAACCCTAACCCTAATCTAAATGGCACCTTGGAGCTGAGATTACTGTCCCCGGCACCATGGCTGGTACAGGTGAAAAAAGTGTTGAAAGATTAATAGTGGTACACGGGAATGCTCTTCTAATAAAATTTTTAGCAGTCCCAGTGTCCCCAGAAATGTAGGCATTCCAGATCTACGAACAGTAACCCTCACCCTAGTCTAAACGGCATTTGGCGACTTAGTTTAAAGTCCTAATCAGCATGGCTGTCCCAGATGAGAAAGGTGTGGACCAAGCAATGTCTTTGCACTGCCATGCTCCACTCCACATGACTTTTTCAGCACCAGTGTCCCTGCAGCTCTAGCCTTTATGACAGTCTCAACCCGAACCCTAAACCTAACCCTAACCCTAATCTAAATGGCACCTTGGAGCTGAGATTACTGTCCCAGGCGCCATGGCTGGTCCAGGTGAAAAAAGTGTGGAAAGATTAACAGTGGTACACGGGAATGCTCTTCTTATAAAGTTTTCAGCAGTCCCAGTGTCCCCGGAAATGTTGGCATTACAGATCTACGAACAGTAACCCTCACCCTAGCCTAAATGGCATTCGGCGGCTTAGTTTAGAGTCCTAATCAGCATGGCTGTCCCAGATGAGAAAGGTGTGGACCAAGCAATGTCTTTGCAGTGCCGTGCTCCACTCGACATGCCTTTTTCAGCCCAAGTGTCCCTGGACCTGTAGCCCTTATGACAGTCAGAACCCGAACCCTAACCCTAACCCTAACCCTAACCCTAACCCTAATTTAAATGGCACCTTGGAGCTGAGTTTCCAGTCCCAAGCTCCGTGGATGGTCCAGATGAAAAAGGTGTTGAAAGGCTAATGGCGATACACTGGAATGCTCTCCTTAGATTGTTTTTAGCAGTCCCAGTGTCCCTGCAGATGTAGGCATTTTAGATCTCTGAACAGTAACCCGTTAAGTATAACCCATTAAGCATTCCACATGGCATGCTGGAGCTTAGTTTAGAGTCCTTATCACCAGGGCTGTCCCAGATGAGAAAGGTGTGGACCAAGCAATGTCTTTGCACTGCCGTACTCCACTCGACATGCCTTTTCCAGCACCAGTGTCCCTGAAGCTGCAGCCTTTATGGCAGTCTGAACCCGAACACTAACCATAACCCTAACCCTAAGCTAAATGGCACCTTGGAGATGAGTTGACAGTTCCAAGCACCATGGATGGTCCAGATGAAAAAACTGTTGAAAGATTAATAGTGGTACATAGGAATGCTCCCCTTACATTGTTTTTAGCAGTCCCAGTATCCCTGGAGATGTAGGCGTTATAGATATCTGAACAGTGACCATTACCCTAATCTACATGGCATATGGGAGTTCAGTTTACAGTCCTTATCTCCAGGGCTGTCCCAGATGAGAAAGGTGTGGACCAAGCAATGTCTTTGCACTGCCGTGCTCCACTCCACATGACTTTTTCAGCACCACTGTCCCTGCAGCTCTAGCCTTTATGACAGTCTCAACCCGAACCCTAAACCTAACCCTAACCCTAATCTAAATGGCACCTTAGAGCTGAGATTACTGTCCCAGGCACCATGGCTGGTCCAGGTGAAAAAACTGTTGAAAGATTAATAGTGGTACACGGGAATGCTCTTCTAATAAAATTTTCAGAAGTCCCAGTGTCCCCGGAAATGTAGGCATTACAGATCTACGAACAGTAACACTCACCCTAGTCTAAATGGCATTTGGGGGCGTAGTTTAGAGTCCTAATCAGCATGGCTGTCCCAGATGAGAAAGGTGTGGACCAAGCAATGTCTTTGCACTGCCGTGCTCCACTCCACATGACTTTTTCAGCACCAGTGTCCCTGCAGCTCTAGCCTTTATGACAGTCTGAACCCGAACCCTAAACCTAACCCTAACCCTAATCTAAATGGCACCTTGGAGCAGAGATTACTGTCCCAGGCGCCATGGCTGGTCCAGGTGAAAAAAGTGTGGACAGATTAACAGTGGTACACGGGAATGCTCTTCTTATAAAGTTTCAAGCAGTCCCAGTGTCCCCGGAAATGTAGGCATTACAGATCAACGAACAGTAACCCTCACCCTAGTCTAAATGGCATTCGGCGGCTTACTTTAGAGTCCTAATCAGCATGGCTGTCCCAGATGAGAAAGGTGTGGACCAAGCAATGTCTTTGCAGTGCCGTGCTCCACTCGACATGCCTTTTTCAGCCCAAGTGTCCCTGGACCTGTAGCCCTTATGACAGTCTGAACCCGAACCCTAACCCTAACCCTAACCCTAACCCTAATTTAAATGGCACCTTGGAGCTGAGTTTCCAGTCCCAAGCACCGTGGATGGTCCAGATGAAAAAGGTGTTGAAAGGCTAATGGCGATACACTGGAATGCTCTCCTTAGATTGTTTTTAGCAGTCCCAGTGTCCCTGCAGATGTAGGCATTTTAGATCTCTGAACAGTAACCCGTTAAGTATAACCCATTAAGCATTCTACATGGCATGCTGGAGCTTAGTTTAGAGTCCTTATCACCAGGCCTGTCCCAGATGAGAAAGGTGTGGACCAAGCAATGTCTTTGCACTGCCGTGCTCCACTCGACATGCCTTTTCCAGCACCAGTGTCCCTGAAGCTGCAGCCTTTATGGCAGTCTGAACCCGAACACTAACCATAACCCTAACCCTAAGCTAAATGGCACCTTGGAGATGAGTTGACAGTTCCAAGCACCATGGATAGTCCAGATGAAAAAGCTGTTGAAAGATTAATAGTAGTACATAGGAATGCTCCCCTTACATTGTTTTTAGCAGTCCCAGTATCCCTGGAGATGTAGGCGTTATAGATACCTGAACAGTGACCATTACCCTAATCTACATGGCATATGGGAGTTCAGTTTAGAGTCCTTATCTCCAGGGCTGTCCCAGATGAGAAAGGTGTGGACCAAGCAATGTCTTTGCACTGCCGTGCTCCACTCCACATGACTTTTTCAGCACCAGTGTCCCTGCAGCTCTAGCCTTTATGACAGTCTGAACCCGAACCCTAAACCTAACCCTAACCCTAATCTAAATGGCACCTTGGAGCTGAGATTACTGTCCCAGGCGCCATGGCTGGTCCAGGTGAAAAAAGTGTTGAAAGATTAATAGTGGTACACGGGAATGCTCTTCTTATATAGTTTTCAGCAGTCCCAGTGTCCCCGGAAATGTAGGCATTACAGATCTACGAACAGTAACCCTCACCCTAGTCTAAATGGCATTTGGCGGCTTAGTTTAGGGTCCTAATCAGCATGGCTGTCCCAGATGATAAAGGTGTGGACCAAGCAATGTCTTTGCAGTGCCGTGCTCCACTCGACATGCCTTTTTCAGCCCAAGTGTCCCTGGACCTGTAGCCCTTATGACAGTCTGAACCCGAACCCTAACCCTAACCCTAACCCTAACCCTAATTTAAATGGCACCTTGGAGCTGAGTTTCCAGTCCCAAGCTCCGTGGATGGTCCAGATGAAAAAGGTGTTGAAAGGCTAATGGCGATACAATGGAATGCTCTCCTTAGATTGTTTTTAGCAGTCCCAGTGCCCCTGCAGATGTAGGCATTTTAGATCTCAGAACAGTAACCCGTTAAGTATAACCCATTAAGCATTCCACATGGCATGCTGGAGCTTAGTTTAGAGTCCTTATCACCAGGCCTGTCCCAGATGAGAAAGGTGTGGACCAAGCAATGTCTTTGCACTTCCGTGCTCCTCTCCACATGACTTTTTCAGCACCAGTGTCCCTGCAGCTCTACCCTTTATGACAGTCTCAACCCGAACCCTAAACCTAACCCTAACCCTAATCTAAATGGCACCTTGGAGCTGAGATTACTGTCCCAGGCGCCATGGCTGGTCCAGGTGAAAAAAGTGTTGAAAGATTAATAGTGGTACACGGGAATGCTCTTCTTATAAAGTTTTCAGCAGTCCCAGTGTCCCCGGAAATGTAGGCATTACAGATCTACGAACAGTAACCCTCACCCTAGTCTAAATGGCATTTGGGGGCTTAGTTTAGAGTCCTAATCAGCATGGCTGTCCCAGATGAGAAATGTGTGGACCAAGCAATGTCTTTGCAGTGCCGTGCTCCACTCGACATGCCTTTTTCAGTCCAAGTGTCCCTGGACCTGTAGCCTTTATGACAGGCTGAACCCGAACCCTAACCCTAACCCTAACCCTAACCCTAACCCTAATTTAAATGGCACCTTGGAGCTGAGTTTCCAGTCCCAAGCACCGTGGATGGTCCAGATGAAAAAGGTGTTGAAAGGCTAATGGCGATACACTGGAATGCTCTCCTTAGATTGTTTTTAGCAGTCCCAGTGTCCCTGCAGATGTAGGCATTTTAGATCTCAGAACAGTAACCCATTAAGTATAACCCATTAAGCATTCTACATGGCATGCTGGAGCTTAGTTTAGAGTCCTTATCACCAGGGCTGTCCCAGATGAGAAAGGTGTGGACCAAGCAATGTCTTTGCACTGCCGTGCTCCACTCCACATGACTTTTTTAGCACCAGTGTCCCTGCAGCTCTAGCCTTTATGACAGTCTCAACCCAAACCCTAAACCTAACCCTAACCCTAATCTAAATGGCACCTTGGAGCTGAGATTACTGTCCTAGGCGCCATGGCTGGTCCAGGTGAAAAAAGTGTTGAAAGATTAATAGTGGTACACGGGAATGCTCTTCTTATAAAGTTTTTAGCAGTCCCAGTGTCCCCGGAAATGTAGGCATTACAGATCTACGAACAGTAACACTCACCCTAGTCTAAATGGCATTTGGGGGCTTTGTTTAGAGTCCTAATCACCATGGCTGTCCCAGATGAGAAAGGTGTGGACCAAGCAATGTCTTTGCAGTGCCGTGCTCCACTCGACATGCCTTTTTCAGCCCAAGTGTCCCTTGACCTGTAGCCCTTATGACAGTCTGAACCCGAACCCTAACCCTAACCCTAACCCTAACCCTAATTTAAATGGCACCTTGGAGCTGAGTTTCCAGTCCCAAGCACCGTGGATGGTCCAGAAGAAAAAGGTGTTGAAAGGCTAATGGCGATACACTGGAATGCTCTCCTTAGATTGTTTTTAGCAGTCCCAGTGTCCCTGCAGATGTAGGCATTTTAGATCTCTGAACAGTAACCTGTTAAGTATAACCCATTAAGCATTCTACATGGCATGTTGGAGCTTAGTTTAGAGTCCTTATCACCAGGGCTGTCCCAGATGAGAAAGGTGTGGACCAAGCAATGTCTTTGCACTGCCGTGCTCCACTCGACATGCCTTTTCCAGCACCAGTGTCCCTGAAGATGCAGCCTTTATGGCAGTCTGAACCCGAACACTAACCATAACCCTAACCCTAAGCTAAATGGCACCTTGGAGATGAGTTGACAGTTCCAAGCACCATGGATAGTCCAGATGAAAAAGCTGTTGAAAGATTAATAGTAGTACATAGGAATGCTCCCCTTACATTGTTTTTAGCAGTCCCAGTATCCCTGGAGATGTAGGCGTTATAGATATCTGAACAGTGACCATTACCCTAATCTACATGGCATATGGGAGTTCAGTTTACAGTCCTTATCTCCAGGGCTATCCCAGATGAGAAAGGTGTGGACCAAGCAATGTCTTTGCACTGCCGTGCTCCACTCCACATGACTTTTTCAGCACCAGTGTCCCTGCAGCTCTAGCCTTTATGACAGTCTGAACCCGAACCCTAAACCTAACCCTAACCCTAATCTAAATGGCACCTTGGAGCTGAGATTACTGTCCCAGGCGCCATGGCTGGTCCAGGTGAAAAAAGTGTGGACAGATTAACAGTGGTACACGGGAATGCTCTTCTTATAAAGTTTTCAGCAGTCCCAGTGTCCCCGGAAATGTAGGCATTACAGATCAACGAACAGTAACCCTCACCCTAGTCTAAATGGCATTCGGCGGCTTTGTTTAGAGTCCTAATCACCATGGCTGTCCCAGATGAGAAAGGTGTGGACCAAGCAATGTCTTTGCAGTGCCGTGCTCCACTCGACATGCCTTTTTCAGCCCAAGTGTCCCTGGACCTGTAGCCCTTATGACAGTCTGAACCCGAACCCTAACCCTAACCCTAACCCTAACCCTAACCCTAATTTAAATGGCACCTTGGAGCTGAGTTTCCAGTCCCAAGCACCGTGGATGGTCCAGAAGAAAAAGGTGTTGAAAGGCTAATGGCGATACACTGGAATGCTCTCCTTAGATTGTTTTTAGCAGTCCCAGTGTCCCTGCAGATGTAGGCATTTTAGATCTCAGAACAGTAACCCGTTAAGTATAACCCATTAAGCATTCTACATGGCATGTTGGAGCTTAGTTTAGAGTCCTTATCACCAGGGCTGTCCCAGATGAGAAAGGTGTGGACCAAGCAATGTCTTTGCACTGCCGTGCTCCACTCGACATGCCTTTTCCAGCACCAGTGTCCCTGAAGCTGCAGCCTTTATGGCAGTCTGAACCCGAACACTAACCATAACCCTAACCCTAAGCTAAATGGCACCTTGGAGATGAGTTGACAGTTCCAAGCACCATGGATAGTCCAGATGAAAAAGCTGTTGAAAGATTAATAGTAGTACATAGGAATGCTCCCCTTACATTGTTTTTAGCAGTCCCAGTATCCCTGGAGATGTAGGCGTTATAGATATCTGAAGAGTGACCATTACCCTAATCTACATGGCATATGGGAGTTCAGTTTACAGTCCTTATCTCCAGGGCTGTCCCAGATGAGAAAGGTGTGGACCAAGCAATGTCTTTGCACTGCCGTGCTCCACTCCACATGACTTTTTCAGCACCAATGTCCCTGCAGCTCTAGCCTTTATGACAGTCTCAACCCGAACCCTAAACCTAACCCTAACCCTAATCTAAATGGCCCCTTGGAGCTGAGATTACTGTCCCAGGCGCCATGGCTGGTCCAGGTGAAAAAAGTGTGGACAGATTAACAGTGGTACACGGGAATGCTCTTCTTATAAAGTTTTCAGCAGTCCCAGTGTCCCCGGAAATGTAGGCATTACAGATCAATGAACAGTAACCCTCACCCTAGTCTAAATGGCATTCGGCGGCTTAGTTTAGAGTCCTAATCAGCATGGCTGTCCCAGATGAGAAAGGTGTGGACCAAGCAATGTCTTTGCAGTGCCGTGCTCCACTCGACATGCCTTTTTCAGCCCAAGTGTCCCTGGACCTGTAGCCCTTATGACAGTCTGAACCCGAACCCTAACCCTAACCCTAACCCTAACCCTAATTTAAATGGCACCTTGGAGCTGAGTTTCCAGTCCCAAGCACCGTGGATGGTCCAGATGAAAAAGGTGTTGAAAGACTAATGGCGATACACTGGAATGCTCTCCTTAGATTGTTTTTAGCAGTCCCAGTGTCCCTGCAGATGTAGGCATTTTAGATCTCTGAACAGTAACCCGTTAAGTATAACCCATTAAGCATTCTACATGGCATGTTGGAGCTTAGTTTAGAGTCCTTATCACCAGGCCTGTCCCAGATGAGAAAGGTGTGGACCAAGCAATGTCTTTGCACTGCCGTGCTCCACTCGACATGCCTTTTCCAGCACCAGTGTCCCTGAAGCTGCAGCCTTTATGGCAGTCTGAACCCGAACACTAACCATAACCCTAACCCTAAGCTAAATGGCACCTTGGAGATGAGTTGACAGTTCCAAGCACCATGGATAGTCCAGATGAAAAAGCTGTTGAAAGATTAATAGTAGTACATAGGAATGCTCCCCTTACATTGTTTTTAGCAGTCCCAGTATCCCTGGAGATGTAGGCGTTATAGATACCTGAACAGTGACCATTACCCTAATCTACATGGCATATGGGAGTTCAGTTTACAGTCCTTATCTCCAGGGCTGTCCCAGATGAGAAAGGTGTGGACCAAGCAATGTCTTTGCACTGCCGTGCTCCACTCCACATGACTTTTTCAGCACCAGTGTCCCTGCAGCTCTAGCCTTTATGACAGTCTGAACCCGAACCCTAAACCTAACCCTAACCCTAATCTAAATGGCACCTTGGAGCTGAGATTACTGTCCCAGGCGCCATGGCTGGTCCAGGTGAAAAAAGTGTTGAAAGATTAATAGTGGTACACGGGAATGCTCTTCTTATATAGTTTTCAGCAGTCCCAGTGTCCCCGGAAATGTAGGCATTACAGATCTACGAACAGTAACCCTCACCCTAGTCTAAATGGCATTTGGCGGCTTAGTTTAGGGTCCTAATCAGCATGGCTGTCCCAGATGAGAAAGGTGTGGACCAAGCAATGTCTTTGCAGTGCCGTGCTCCACTCGACATGCCTTTTTCAGCCCAAGTGTCCCTGGACCTGTAGCCCTTATGACAGTCTGAACCCGAACCCTAACCCTAACCCTAACCCTAACCCTAATTTAAATGGCACCTTGGAGCTGAGTTTCCAGTCCCAAGCTCCGTGGATGGTCCAGATGAAAAAGGTGTTGAAAGGCTAATGGCGATACAATGGAATGCTCTCCTTAGATTGTTTTTAGCAGTCCCAGTGCCCCTGCAGATGTAGGCATTTTAGATCTCAGAACAGTAACCCGTTAAGTATAACCCATTAAGCATTCCACATGGCATGCTGGAGCTTAGTTTAGAGTCCTTATCACCAGGCCTGTCCCAGATGAGAAAGGTGTGGACCAAGCAATGTCTTTGCACTTCCGTGCTCCTCTCCACATGACTTTTTCAGCACCAGTGTCCCTGCAGCTCTACCCTTTATGACAGTCTCAACCCGAACCCTAAACCTAACCCTAACCCTAATCTAAATGGCATCTTGGAGCTGAGATTACTGTCCCAGGCGCCATGGCTGGTCCAGGTGAAAAAAGTGTTGAAAGATTAATAGTGGTACACGGGAATGCTCTTCTTATAAAGTTTTCAGCAGTCCCAGTGTCCCCGGAAATGTAGGCATTACAGATCTACGAACAGTAACCCTCACCCTAGTCTAAATGGCATTTGGGGGCTTAGTTTAGAGTCCTAATCAGCATGGCTGTCCCAGATGAGAAATGTGTGGACCAAGCAATGTCTTTGCAGTGCCGTGCTCCACTCGACATGCCTTTTTCAGCCCAAGTGTCCCTTGACCTGTAGCCCTTATGACAGTCTGAACCCGAACCCTAACCCTAACCCTAACCCTAACCCTAATTTAAATGGCACCTTGGAGCTGAGTTTCCAGTCCCAAGCACCGTGGATGGTCCAGAAGAAAAAGGTGTTGAAAGGCTAATGGCGATACACTGGAATGCTCTCCTTAGATTGTTTTTAGCAGTCCCAGTGCCCCTGCAGATGTAGGCATTTTAGATCTCAGAACAGTAACCCGTTAAGTATAACCCATTAAGCATTCCACATGGCATGCTGGAGCTTAGTTTAGAGTCCTTATCACCAGGCCTGTCCCAGATGAGAAAGGTGTGGACCAAGCAATGTCTTTGCACTTCCGTGCTCCTCTCCACATGACTTTTTCAGCACCAGTGTCCCTGCAGCTCTACCCTTTATGACAGTCTCAACCCGAACCCTAAACCTAACCCTAACCCTAATCTAAATGGCATCTTGGAGCTGAGATTACTGTCCCAGGCGCCATGGCTGGTCCAGGTGAAAAAAGTGTTGAAAGATTAATAGTGGTACACGGGAATGCTCTTCTTATAAAGTTTTCAGCAGTCCCAGTGTCCCCGGAAATGTAGGCATTACAGATCTACGAACAGTAACCCTCACCCTAGTCTAAATGGCATTTGGGGGCTTAGTTTAGAGTCCTAATCAGCATGGCTGTCCCAGATGAGAAATGTGTGGACCAAGCAATGTCTTTGCAGTGCCGTGCTCCACTCGACATGCCTTTTTCAGCCCAAGTGTCCCTTGACCTGTAGCCCTTATGACAGTCTGAACCCGAACCCTAACCCTAACCCTAACCCTAACCCTAATTTAAATGGCACCTTGGAGCTGAGTTTCCAGTCCCAAGCACCGTGGATGGTCCAGAAGAAAAAGGTGTTGAAAGGCTAATGGCGATACACTGGAATGCTCTCCTTAGATTGTTTTTAGCAGTCCCAGTGTCCCTGCAGATGTAGGCATTTTAGATCTCTGAACAGTAACCTGTTAAGTATAACCCATTAAGCATTCTACATGGCATGTTGGAGCTTAGTTTAGAGTCCTTATCACCAGGGCTGTCCCAGATGAGAAAGGTGTGGACCAAGCAATGTCTTTGCACTGCCGTGCTCCACTCGACATGCCTTTTCCAGCACCAGTGTCCCTGAAGCTGCAGCCTTTATGGCAGTCTGAACCCGAACACTAACCATAACCCTAACCCTAAGCTAAATGGCACCTTGGAGATGAGTTGACAGTTCCAAGCACCATGGATAGTCCAGATGAAAAAGCTGTTGAAAGATTAATAGTAGTACATAGGAATGCTCCCCTTACATTGTTTTTAGCAGTCCCAGTATCCCTGGAGATGTAGGCGTTATAGATATCTGAACAGTGACCATTACCCTAATCTACATGGCATATGGGAGTTCAGTTTACAGTCCTTATCTCCAGGGCTATCCCAGATGAGAAAGGTGTGGACCAAGCAATGTCTTTGCACTGCCGTGCTCCACTCCACATGACTTTTTCAGCACCAGTGTCCCTGCAGCTCTAGCCTTTATGACAGTCTGAACCCGAACCCTAAACCTAACCCTAACCCTAATCTAAATGGCACCTTGGAGCTGAGATTACTGTCCCAGGCGCCATGGCTGGTCCAGGTGAAAAAAGTGTGGACAGATTAACAGTGGTACACGGGAATGCTCTTCTTATAAAGTTTTCAGCAGTCCCAGTGTCCCCGGAAATGTAGGCATTACAGATCAACGAACAGTAACCCTCACCCTAGTCTAAATGGCATTCGGCGGCTTTGTTTAGAGTCCTAATCACCATGGCTGTCCCAGATGAGAAAGGTGTGGACCAAGCAATGTCTTTGCAGTGCCGTGCTCCACTCGACATGCCTTTTTCAGCCCAAGTGTCCCTGGACCTGTAGCCCTTATGACAGTCTGAACCCGAACCCTAACCCTAACCCTAACCCTAACCCTAATTTAAATGGCACCTTGGAGCTGAGTTTCCAGTCCCAAGCACCGTGGATGGTCCAGAAGAAAAAGGTGTTGAAAGGCTAATGGCGATACACTGGAATGCTCTCCTTAGATTGTTTTTAGCAGTCCCAGTGTCCCTGCAGATGTAGGCATTTTAGATCTCAGAACAGTAACCCGTTAAGTATAACCCATTAAGCATTCTACATGGCATGTTGGAGCTTAGTTTAGAGTCCTTATCACCAGGGCTGTCCCAGATGAGAAAGGTGTGGACCAAGCAATGTCTTTGCACTGCCGTGCTCCACTCGACATGCCTTTTCCAGCACCAGTGTCCCTGAAGCTGCAGCCTTTATGGCAGTCTGAACCCGAACACTAACCATAACCCTAACCCTAAGCTAAATGGCACCTTGGAGATGAGTTGACAGTTCCAAGCACCATGGATAGTCCAGATGAAAAAGCTGTTGAAAGATTAATAGTAGTACATAGGAATGCTCCCCTTACATTGTTTTTAGCAGTCCCAGTATCCCTGGAGATGTAGGCGTTATAGATATCTGAACAGTGACCATTACCCTAATCTACATGGCATATGGGAGTTCAGTTTACAGTCCTTATCTCCAGGGCTATCCCAGATGAGAAAGGTGTGGACCAAGCAATGTCTTTGCACTGCCGTGCTCCACTCCACATGACTTTTTCAGCACCAGTGTCCCTGCAGCTCTAGCCTTTATGACAGTCTGAACCCGAACCCTAAACCTAACCCTAACCCTAATCTAAATGGCACCTTGGAGCTGAGATTACTGTCCCAGGCGCCATGGCTGGTCCAGGTGAAAAAAGTGTGGACAGATTAACAGTGGTACACGGGAATGCTCTTCTTATAAAGTTTTCAGCAGTCCCAGTGTCCCCGGAAATGTAGGCATTACAGATCAACGAACAGTAACCCTCACCCTAGTCTAAATGGCATTCGGCGGCTTTGTTTAGAGTCCTAATCACCATGGCTGTCCCAGATGAGAAAGGTGTGGACCAAGCAATGTCTTTGCAGTGCCGTGCTCCACTCGACATGCCTTTTTCAGCCCAAGTGTCCCTGGACCTGTAGCCCTTATGACAGTCTGAACCCGAACCCTAACCCTAACCCTAACCCTAACCCTAATTTAAATGGCACCTTGGAGCTGAGTTTCCAGTCCCAAGCACCGTGGATGGTCCAGAAGAAAAAGGTGTTGAAAGGCTAATGGCGATACACTGGAATGCTCTCCTTAGATTGTTTTTAGCAGTCCCAGTGTCCCTGCAGATGTAGGCATTTTAGATCTCAGAACAGTAACCCGTTAAGTATAACCCATTAAGCATTCTACATGGCATGTTGGAGCTTAGTTTAGAGTCCTTATCACCAGGGCTGTCCCAGATGAGAAAGGTGTGGACCAAGCAATGTCTTTGCACTGCCGTGCTCCACTCGACATGCCTTTTCCAGCACCAGTGTCCCTGAAGCTGCAGCCTTTATGGCAGTCTGAACCCGAACACTAACCATAACCCTAACCCTAAGCTAAATGGCACCTTGGAGATGAGTTGACAGTTCCAAGCACCATGGATAGTCCAGATGAAAAAGCTGTTGAAAGATTAATAGTAGTACATAGGAATGCTCCCCTTACATTGTTTTTAGCAGTCCCAGTATCCCTGGAGATGTAGGCGTTATAGATATCTGAAGAGTGACCATTACCCTAATCTACATGGCATATGGGAGTTCAGTTTACAGTCCTTATCTCCAGGGCTGTCCCAGATGAGAAAGGTGTGGACCAAGCAATGTCTTTGCACTTCCGTGCTCCTCTCCACATGACTTTTTCAGCACCAGTGTCCCTGCAGCTCTACCCTTTATGACAGTCTCAACCCGAACCCTAAACCTAACCCTAACCCTAATCTAAATGGCATCTTGGAGCTGAGATTACTGTCCCAGGCGCCATGGCTGGTCCAGGTGAAAAAAGTGTTGAAAGATTAATAGTGGTACACGGGAATGCTCTTCTTATAAAGTTTTCAGCAGTCCCAGTGTCCCCGGAAATGTAGGCATTACAGATCTACGAACAGTAACCCTCACCCTAGTCTAAATGGCATTTGGGGGCTTAGTTTAGAGTCCTAATCAGCATGGCTGTCCCAGATGAGAAATGTGTGGACCAAGCAATGTCTTTGCAGTGCCGTGCTCCACTCGACATGCCTTTTTCAGCCCAAGTGTCCCTTGACCTGTAGCCCTTATGACAGTCTGAACCCGAACCCTAACCCTAACCCTAACCCTAACCCTAATTTAAATGGCACCTTGGAGCTGAGTTTCCAGTCCCAAGCACCGTGGATGGTCCAGAAGAAAAAGGTGTTGAAAGGCTAATGGCGATACACTGGAATGCTCTCCTTAGATTGTTTTTAGCAGTCCCAGTGCCCCTGCAGATGTAGGCATTTTAGATCTCAGAACAGTAACCCGTTAAGTATAACCCATTAAGCATTCCACATGGCATGCTGGAGCTTAGTTTAGAGTCCTTATCACCAGGCCTGTCCCAGATGAGAAAGGTGTGGACCAAGCAATGTCTTTGCACTTCCGTGCTCCTCTCCACATGACTTTTTCAGCACCAGTGTCCCTGCAGCTCTACCCTTTATGACAGTCTCAACCCGAACCCTAAACCTAACCCTAACCCTAATCTAAATGGCATCTTGGAGCTGAGATTACTGTCCCAGGCGCCATGGCTGGTCCAGGTGAAAAAAGTGTTGAAAGATTAATAGTGGTACACGGGAATGCTCTTCTTATAAAGTTTTCAGCAGTCCCAGTGTCCCCGGAAATGTAGGCATTACAGATCTACGAACAGTAACCCTCACCCTAGTCTAAATGGCATTTGGGGGCTTAGTTTAGAGTCCTAATCAGCATGGCTGTCCCAGATGAGAAATGTGTGGACCAAGCAATGTCTTTGCAGTGCCGTGCTCCACTCGACATGCCTTTTTCAGCCCAAGTGTCCCTTGACCTGTAGCCCTTATGACAGTCTGAACCCGAACCCTAACCCTAACCCTAACCCTAACCCTAATTTAAATGGCACCTTGGAGCTGAGTTTCCAGTCCCAAGCACCGTGGATGGTCCAGAAGAAAAAGGTGTTGAAAGGCTAATGGCGATACACTGGAATGCTCTCCTTAGATTGTTTTTAGCAGTCCCAGTGTCCCTGCAGATGTAGGCATTTTAGATCTCTGAACAGTAACCTGTTAAGTATAACCCATTAAGCATTCTACATGGCATGTTGGAGCTTAGTTTAGAGTCCTTATCACCAGGGCTGTCCCAGATGAGAAAGGTGTGGACCAAGCAATGTCTTTGCACTGCCGTGCTCCACTCGACATGCCTTTTCCAGCACCAGTGTCCCTGAAGCTGCAGCCTTTATGGCAGTCTGAACCCGAACACTAACCATAACCCTAACCCTAAGCTAAATGGCACCTTGGAGATGAGTTGACAGTTCCAAGCACCATGGATAGTCCAGATGAAAAAGCTGTTGAAAGATTAATAGTAGTACATAGGAATGCTCCCCTTACATTGTTTTTAGCAGTCCCAGTATCCCTGGAGATGTAGGCGTTATAGATATCTGAACAGTGACCATTACCCTAATCTACATGGCATATGGGAGTTCAGTTTACAGTCCTTATCTCCAGGGCTATCCCAGATGAGAAAGGTGTGGACCAAGCAATGTCTTTGCACTGCCGTGCTCCACTCCACATGACTTTTTCAGCACCAGTGTCCCTGCAGCTCTAGCCTTTATGACAGTCTGAACCCGAACCCTAAACCTAACCCTAACCCTAATCTAAATGGCACCTTGGAGCTGAGATTACTGTCCCAGGCGCCATGGCTGGTCCAGGTGAAAAAAGTGTGGACAGATTAACAGTGGTACACGGGAATGCTCTTCTTATAAAGTTTTCAGCAGTCCCAGTGTCCCCGGAAATGTAGGCATTACAGATCAACGAACAGTAACCCTCACCCTAGTCTAAATGGCATTCGGCGGCTTTGTTTAGAGTCCTAATCACCATGGCTGTCCCAGATGAGAAAGGTGTGGACCAAGCAATGTCTTTGCAGTGCCGTGCTCCACTCGACATGCCTTTTTCAGCCCAAGTGTCCCTGGACCTGTAGCCCTTATGACAGTCTGAACCCGAACCCTAACCCTAACCCTAACCCTAACCCTAATTTAAATGGCACCTTGGAGCTGAGTTTCCAGTCCCAAGCACCGTGGATGGTCCAGAAGAAAAAGGTGTTGAAAGGCTAATGGCGATACACTGGAATGCTCTCCTTAGATTGTTTTTAGCAGTCCCAGTGTCCCTGCAGATGTAGGCATTTTAGATCTCAGAACAGTAACCCGTTAAGTATAACCCATTAAGCATTCTACATGGCATGTTGGAGCTTAGTTTAGAGTCCTTATCACCAGGGCTGTCCCAGATGAGAAAGGTGTGGACCAAGCAATGTCTTTGCACTGCCGTGCTCCACTCGACATGCCTTTTCCAGCACCAGTGTCCCTGAAGCTGCAGCCTTTATGGCAGTCTGAACCCGAACACTAACCATAACCCTAACCCTAAGCTAAATGGCACCTTGGAGATGAGTTGACAGTTCCAAGCACCATGGATAGTCCAGATGAAAAAGCTGTTGAAAGATTAATAGTAGTACATAGGAATGCTCCCCTTACATTGTTTTTAGCAGTCCCAGTATCCCTGGAGATGTAGGCGTTATAGATATCTGAACAGTGACCATTACCCTAATCTACATGGCATATGGGAGTTCAGTTTACAGTCCTTATCTCCAGGGCTATCCCAGATGAGAAAGGTGTGGACCAAGCAATGTCTTTGCACTGCCGTGCTCCACTCCACATGACTTTTTCAGCACCAGTGTCCCTGCAGCTCTAGCCTTTATGACAGTCTGAACCCGAACCCTAAACCTAACCCTAACCCTAATCTAAATGGCACCTTGGAGCTGAGATTACTGTCCCAGGCGCCATGGCTGGTCCAGGTGAAAAAAGTGTGGACAGATTAACAGTGGTACACGGGAATGCTCTTCTTATAAAGTTTTCAGCAGTCCCAGTGTCCCCGGAAATGTAGGCATTACAGATCAACGAACAGTAACCCTCACCCTAGTCTAAATGGCATTCGGCGGCTTTGTTTAGAGTCCTAATCACCATGGCTGTCCCAGATGAGAAAGGTGTGGACCAAGCAATGTCTTTGCAGTGCCGTGCTCCACTCGACATGCCTTTTTCAGCCCAAGTGTCCCTGGACCTGTAGCCCTTATGACAGTCTGAACCCGAACCCTAACCCTAACCCTAACCCTAACCCTAATTTAAATGGCACCTTGGAGCTGAGTTTCCAGTCCCAAGCACCGTGGATGGTCCAGAAGAAAAAGGTGTTGAAAGGCTAATGGCGATACACTGGAATGCTCTCCTTAGATTGTTTTTAGCAGTCCCAGTGTCCCTGCAGATGTAGGCATTTTAGATCTCAGAACAGTAACCCGTTAAGTATAACCCATTAAGCATTCTACATGGCATGTTGGAGCTTAGTTTAGAGTCCTTATCACCAGGGCTGTCCCAGATGAGAAAGGTGTGGACCAAGCAATGTCTTTGCACTGCCGTGCTCCACTCGACATGCCTTTTCCAGCACCAGTGTCCCTGAAGCTGCAGCCTTTATGGCAGTCTGAACCCGAACACTAACCATAACCCTAACCCTAAGCTAAATGGCACCTTGGAGATGAGTTGACAGTTCCAAGCACCATGGATAGTCCAGATGAAAAAGCTGTTGAAAGATTAATAGTAGTACATAGGAATGCTCCCCTTACATTGTTTTTAGCAGTCCCAGTATCCCTGGAGATGTAGGCGTTATAGATATCTGAAGAGTGACCATTACCCTAATCTACATGGCATATGGGAGTTCAGTTTACAGTCCTTATCTCCAGGGCTGTCCCAGATGAGAAAGGTGTGGACCAAGCAATGTCTTTGCACTTCCGTGCTCCTCTCCACATGACTTTTTCAGCACCAGTGTCCCTGCAGCTCTACCCTTTATGACAGTCTCAACCCGAACCCTAAACCTAACCCTAACCCTAATCTAAATGGCATCTTGGAGCTGAGATTACTGTCCCAGGCGCCATGGCTGGTCCAGGTGAAAAAAGTGTTGAAAGATTAATAGTGGTACACGGGAATGCTCTTCTTATAAAGTTTTCAGCAGTCCCAGTGTCCCCGGAAATGTAGGCATTACAGATCTACGAACAGTAACCCTCACCCTAGTCTAAATGGCATTTGGGGGCTTAGTTTAGAGTCCTAATCAGCATGGCTGTCCCAGATGAGAAATGTGTGGACCAAGCAATGTCTTTGCAGTGCCGTGCTCCACTCGACATGCCTTTTTCAGCCCAAGTGTCCCTTGACCTGTAGCCCTTATGACAGTCTGAACCCGAACCCTAACCCTAACCCTAACCCTAACCCTAATTTAAATGGCACCTTGGAGCTGAGTTTCCAGTCCCAAGCACCGTGGATGGTCCAGAAGAAAAAGGTGTTGAAAGGCTAATGGCGATACACTGGAATGCTCTCCTTAGATTGTTTTTAGCAGTCCCAGTGCCCCTGCAGATGTAGGCATTTTAGATCTCAGAACAGTAACCCGTTAAGTATAACCCATTAAGCATTCCACATGGCATGCTGGAGCTTAGTTTAGAGTCCTTATCACCAGGCCTGTCCCAGATGAGAAAGGTGTGGACCAAGCAATGTCTTTGCACTTCCGTGCTCCTCTCCACATGACTTTTTCAGCACCAGTGTCCCTGCAGCTCTACCCTTTATGACAGTCTCAACCCGAACCCTAAACCTAACCCTAACCCTAATCTAAATGGCATCTTGGAGCTGAGATTACTGTCCCAGGCGCCATGGCTGGTCCAGGTGAAAAAAGTGTTGAAAGATTAATAGTGGTACACGGGAATGCTCTTCTTATAAAGTTTTCAGCAGTCCCAGTGTCCCCGGAAATGTAGGCATTACAGATCTACGAACAGTAACCCTCACCCTAGTCTAAATGGCATTTGGGGGCTTAGTTTAGAGTCCTAATCAGCATGGCTGTCCCAGATGAGAAATGTGTGGACCAAGCAATGTCTTTGCAGTGCCGTGCTCCACTCGACATGCCTTTTTCAGCCCAAGTGTCCCTTGACCTGTAGCCCTTATGACAGTCTGAACCCGAACCCTAACCCTAACCCTAACCCTAACCCTAATTTAAATGGCACCTTGGAGCTGAGTTTCCAGTCCCAAGCACCGTGGATGGTCCAGAAGAAAAAGGTGTTGAAAGGCTAATGGCGATACACTGGAATGCTCTCCTTAGATTGTTTTTAGCAGTCCCAGTGTCCCTGCAGATGTAGGCATTTTAGATCTCTGAACAGTAACCTGTTAAGTATAACCCATTAAGCATTCTACATGGCATGTTGGAGCTTAGTTTAGAGTCCTTATCACCAGGGCTGTCCCAGATGAGAAAGGTGTGGACCAAGCAATGTCTTTGCACTGCCGTGCTCCACTCGACATGCCTTTTCCAGCACCAGTGTCCCTGAAGCTGCAGCCTTTATGGCAGTCTGAACCCGAACACTAACCATAACCCTAACCCTAAGCTAAATGGCACCTTGGAGATGAGTTGACAGTTCCAAGCACCATGGATAGTCCAGATGAAAAAGCTGTTGAAAGATTAATAGTAGTACATAGGAATGCTCCCCTTACATTGTTTTTAGCAGTCCCAGTATCCCTGGAGATGTAGGCGTTATAGATATCTGAACAGTGACCATTACCCTAATCTACATGGCATATGGGAGTTCAGTTTACAGTCCTTATCTCCAGGGCTATCCCAGATGAGAAAGGTGTGGACCAAGCAATGTCTTTGCACTGCCGTGCTCCACTCCACATGACTTTTTCAGCACCAGTGTCCCTGCAGCTCTAGCCTTTATGACAGTCTCAACCCGAACCCTAAACCTAACCCTAACCCTAATCTAAATGGCACCTTGGAGCTGAGATTACTGTCCCAGGCGCCATGGCTGGTCCAGGTGAAAAAAGTGTGGACAGATTAACAGTGGTACACGGGAATGCTCTTCTTATAAAGTTTTCAGCAGTCCCAGTGTCCCCGGAAATGTAGGCATTACAGATCAACGAACAGTAACCCTCACCCTAGTCTAAATGGCATTCGGCGGCTTTGTTTAGAGTCCTAATCACCATGGCTGTCCCAGATGAGAAAGGTGTGGACCAAGCAATGTCTTTGCAGTGCCGTGCTCCACTCGACATGCCTTTTTCAGCCCAAGTGTCCCTGGACCTGTAGCCCTTATGACAGTCTGAACCCGAACCCTAACCCTAACCCTAACCCTAACCCTAATTTAAATGGCACCTTGGAGCTGAGTTTCCAGTCCCAAGCACCGTGGATGGTCCAGAAGAAAAAGGTGTTGAAAGGCTAATGGCGATACACTGGAATGCTCTCCTTAGATTGTTTTTAGCAGTCCCAGTGTCCCTGCAGATGTAGGCATTTTAGATCTCAGAACAGTAACCCGTTAAGTATAACCCATTAAGCATTCTACATGGCATGTTGGAGCTTAGTTTAGAGTCCTTATCACCAGGGCTGTCCCAGATGAGAAAGGTGTGGACCAAGCAATGTCTTTGCACTGCCGTGCTCCACTCGACATGCCTTTTCCAGCACCAGTGTCCCTGAAGCTGCAGCCTTTATGGCAGTCTGAACCCGAACACTAACCATAACCCTAACCCTAAGCTAAATGGCACCTTGGAGATGAGTTGACAGTTCCAAGCACCATGGATAGTCCAGATGAAAAAGCTGTTGAAAGATTAATAGTAGTACATAGGAATGCTCCCCTTACATTGTTTTTAGCAGTCCCAGTATCCCTGGAGATGTAGGCGTTATAGATATCTGAACAGTGACCATTACCCTAATCTACATGGCATATGGGAGTTCAGTTTACAGTCCTTATCTCCAGGGCTATCCCAGATGAGAAAGGTGTGGACCAAGCAATGTCTTTGCACTGCCGTGCTCCACTCCACATGACTTTTTCAGCACCAGTGTCCCTGCAGCTCTAGCCTTTATGACAGTCTGAACCCGAACCCTAAACCTAACCCTAACCCTAATCTAAATGGCACCTTGGAGCTGAGATTACTGTCCCAGGCGCCATGGCTGGTCCAGGTGAAAAAAGTGTGGACAGATTAACAGTGGTACACGGGAATGCTCTTCTTATAAAGTTTTCAGCAGTCCCAGTGTCCCCGGAAATGTAGGCATTACAGATCAACGAACAGTAACCCTCACCCTAGTCTAAATGGCATTCGGCGGCTTTGTTTAGAGTCCTAATCACCATGGCTGTCCCAGATGAGAAAGGTGTGGACCAAGCAATGTCTTTGCAGTGCCGTGCTCCACTCGACATGCCTTTTTCAGCCCAAGTGTCCCTGGACCTGTAGCCCTTATGACAGTCTGAACCCGAACCCTAACCCTAACCCTAACCCTAACCCTAATTTAAATGGCACCTTGGAGCTGAGTTTCCAGTCCCAAGCACCGTGGATGGTCCAGAAGAAAAAGGTGTTGAAAGGCTAATGGCGATACACTGGAATGCTCTCCTTAGATTGTTTTTAGCAGTCCCAGTGTCCCTGCAGATGTAGGCATTTTAGATCTCAGAACAGTAACCCGTTAAGTATAACCCATTAAGCATTCTACATGGCATGTTGGAGCTTAGTTTAGAGTCCTTATCACCAGGGCTGTCCCAGATGAGAAAGGTGTGGACCAAGCAATGTCTTTGCACTGCCGTGCTCCACTCGACATGCCTTTTCCAGCACCAGTGTCCCTGAAGCTGCAGCCTTTATGGCAGTCTGAACCCGAACACTAACCATAACCCTAACCCTAAGCTAAATGGCACCTTGGAGATGAGTTGACAGTTCCAAGCACCATGGATAGTCCAGATGAAAAAGCTGTTGAAAGATTAATAGTAGTACATAGGAATGCTCCCCTTACATTGTTTTTAGCAGTCCCAGTATCCCTGGAGATGTAGGCGTTATAGATATCTGAAGAGTGACCATTACCCTAATCTACATGGCATATGGGAGTTCAGTTTACAGTCCTTATCTCCAGGGCTGTCCCAGATGAGAAAGGTGTGGACCAAGCAATGTCTTTGCACTGCCGTGCTCCACTCCACATGACTTTTTCAGCACCAATGTCCCTGCAGCTCTAGCCTTTATGACAGTCTCAACCCGAACCCTAAACCTAACCCTAACCCTAATCTAAATGGCCCCTTGGAGCTGAGATTACTGTCCCAGGCGCCATGGCTGGTCCAGGTGAAAAAAGTGTGGACAGATTAACAGTGGTACACGGGAATGCTCTTCTTATAAAGTTTTCAGCAGTCCCAGTGTCCCCGGAAATGTAGGCATTACAGATCAATGAACAGTAACCCTCACCCTAGTCTAAATGGCATTCGGCGGCTTAGTTTAGAGTCCTAATCAGCATGGCTGTCCCAGATGAGAAAGGTGTGGACCAAGCAATGTCTTTGCAGTGCCGTGCTCCACTCGACATGCCTTTTTCAGCCCAAGTGTCCCTGGACCTCTAGCCCTTATGACAGGCTGAACCCGAACCCTAACCCTAACCCTAACCCTAACCCTAATTTAAATGGCACCTTGGAGCTGAGTTTCCAGTCCCAAGCACCGTGGATGGTCCAGATGAAAAAGGTGTTGAAAGGCTAATGGCGATACACTGGAATGCTCTCCTTAGATTGTTTTTAGCAGTCCCAGTGTCCCTGCAGATGTAGGCATTTTAGATCTCAGAACAGTAACCCGTTAAGTATAACCCATTAAGCATTCTACATGGCATGCTGGAGCTTTGTTTAGAGTCCTTATCACCAGGGCTGTCCCAGATGAGAAAGGTGTGGACCAAGCAATGTCTTTGCAGTGCCGTGCTCCACTCGACATGCCTTTTTCAGCCCAAGTGTCCCTGGACCTGTAGCCCTTATGACAGTCTGAACCCGAACCCTAACCCTAACCCTAACCCTAACCCTAATTTAAATGGCACCTTGGAGCTGAGTTTCCAGTCCCAAGCACCGTGGATGGTCCAGATGAAAAAGGTGTTGAAAGGCTAATGGCGATACACTGGAATGCTCTCCTTAGATTGTTTTTAGCAGTCCCAGTGTCCCTGCAGATGTAGGCATTTTAGATCTCAGAACAGTAACCCGTTAAGTATAACCCATTAAGCATTCTACACGGCATGCTGGAGCTTAGTTTAGAGTCCTTATCACCAGGGCTGTCCCAGATGAGAAAGGTGTGGACCAAGCAATGTCTTTGCACTGCCGTGCTCCACTCGACATGCCTTTTCCAGCACCAGTGTCCCTGAAGCTGCAGCCTTTATGGCAGTCTGAACCCGAACACTAACCATAACCCTAACCCTAAGCTAAATGGCACCTTGGAGATGAGTTGACAGTTCCAAGCACCATGGATAGTCCAGATGAAAAAGCTGTTGAAAGATTAATAGTAGTACATAGGAATGCTCCCCTTACATTGTTTTTAGCAGTCCCAGTATCCCTGGAGATGTAGGCGTTATAGATATCTGAACAGTGACCATTACCCTAATCTACATGGCATATGGGAGTTCAGTTTACAGTCCTTATCTCCAGGGCTGTCCCAGATGAGAAAGGTGTGGACAAAGCAATGTCTTTGCACTGCCGTGCTCCACTCCACATGACTTTTTCAGCACCAGTGTCCCTGCAGCTCTAGCCTTTATGACAGTCTCAACCCGAACCCTAAACCTAACCCTAACCCTAATCTAAATGGCCCCTTGGAGCTGAGATTACTGTCCCAGGCGCCATGGCTGGTCCAGGTGAAAAAAGTGTGGACAGATTAACAGTGGTACACGGGAATGCTCTTCTTATAAAGTTTTCAGCAGTCCCAGTGTCCCCGGAAATGTAGGCATTACAGATCAATGAACAGTAACCCTCACCCTAGTCTAAATGGCATTCGGCGGCTTAGTTTAGAGTCCTAACCAGCATGGCTGTCCCAGATGAGAAAGGTGTGGACCAAGCAATGTCTTTGCAGTGCCGTGCTCCACTCGACATGCCTTTTTCAGCCCAAGTGTCCCTGGACCTCTAGCCCTTATGACAGGCTGAACCCGAACCCTAACCCTAACCCTAACCCTAACCCTAATTTAAATGGCACCTTGGAGCTGAGTTTCCAGTCCCAAGCACCGTGGATGGTCCAGATGAAAAAGGTGTTGAAAGGCTAATGGCGATACACTGGAATGCTCTCCTTAGATTGTTTTTAGCAGTCCCAGTGTCCCTGCAGATGTAGGCATTTTAGATCTCAGAACAGTAACCCGTTAAGTATAACCCATTAAGCATTCTACATGGCATGCTGGAGCTTTGTTTAGAGTCCTTATCACCAGGGCTGTCCCAGATGAGAAAGGTGTGGACCAAGCAATGTCTTTGCAGTGCCGTGCTCCACTCGACATGCCTTTTTCAGCCCAAGTGTCCCTGGACCTGTAGCCCTTATGACAGTCTGAACCCGAACCCTAACCCTAACCCTAACCCTAACCCTAATTTAAATGGCACCTTGGAGCTGAGTTTCCAGTCCCAAGCACCGTGGATGGTCCAGAAGAAAAAGGTGTTGAAAGGCTAATGGCGATACACTGGAATGCTCTCCTTAGATTGTTTTTAGCAGTCCCAGTGTCCCTGCAGATGTAGGCATTTTAGATCTCAGAACAGTAACCCGTTAAGTATAACCCATTAAGCATTCTACACGGCATGCTGGAGCTTAGTTTAGAGTCCTTATCACCAGGGCTGTCCCAGATGAGAAAGGTGTGGACCAAGCAATGTCTTTGCACTGCCGTGCTCCACTCGACATGCCTTTTCCAGCACCAGTGTCCCTGAAGCTGCAGCCTTTATGGCAGTCTGAACCCGAACACTAACCATAACCCTAACCCTAAGCTGAATGGCACCTTGGAGATGAGTTGACAGTTCCAAGCACCATGGATAGTCCAGATGAAAAAGCTGTTGAAAGATTAATAGTAGTACATAGGAATGCTCCCCTTACATTGTTTTTAGCAGTCCCAGTATCCCTGGAGATGTAGGCGTTATAGATATCTGAACAGTGACCATTACCCTAATCTACATGGCATATGGGAGTTCAGTTTACAGTCCTTATCTCCAGGGCTGTCCCAGATGAGAAAGGTGTGGACAAAGCAATGTCTTTGCACTGCCGTGCTCCACTCCACATGACTTTTTCAGCACCAGTGTCCCTGCAGCTCTAGCCTTTATGACAGTCTCAACCCGAACCCTAAACCTAACCCTAACCCTAATCTAAATGGCCCCTTGGAGCTGAGATTACTGTCCCAGGCGCCATGGCTGGTCCAGGTGAAAAAAGTGTGGACAGATTAACAGTGGTACACGGGAATGCTCTTCTTATAAAGTTTTCAGCAGTCCCAGTGTCCCCGGAAATGTAGGCATTACAGATCAATGAACAGTAACCCTCACCCTAGTCTAAATGGCATTCGGCGGCTTAGTTTAGAGTCCTAATCAGCATGGCTGTCCCAGATGAGAAAGGTGTGGACCAAGCAATGTCTTTGCAGTGCCGTGCTCCACTCGACATGCCTTTTTCAGCCCAAGTGTCCCTGGACCTCTAGCCCTTATGACAGTCTGAACCCGAACCCTAACCCTAACCCTAACCCTAACCCTAATTTAAATGGCACCTTGGAGCTGAGTTTCCAGTCCCAAGCACCGTGGATGGTCCAGATGAAAAAGGTGTTGAAAGGCTAATGGCGATACACTGGAATGCTCTCCTTAGATTGTTTTTAGCAGTCCCAGTGTCCCTGCAGATGTAGGCATTTTAGATCTCAGAACAGTAACCCGTTAAGTATAACCCATTAAGCATTCTACATGGCATGCTGGAGCTTTGTTTAGAGTCCTTATCACCAGGGCTGTCCCAGATGAGAAAGGTGTGGACCAAGCAATGTCTTTGCATTGCCGTGCTCCACTCGACATGCCTTTTTCAGCCCAAGTGTCCCTGGACCTGTAGCCCTTATGACAGTCTGAACCCGAACCCTAACCCTAACCCTAACCCTAATTTAAATGGCACCTTGGTGCTGAGTTTCCAGTCCCAAGCACCGTGGATGGTCCAGATGAAAAAGGTGTTGAAAGGCTAATGGCGATACACTGGAATGCTCTCCTTAGATTGTTTTTAGCAGTCCCAGTGTCCCTGCAGATGTAGGCATTTTAGATCTCAGAACAGTAACCCGTTAAGTATAACCCATTAAGCATTCTACATGGCATGCTGGAGCTTAGTTTAGAGTCCTTATCACCAGGGCTGTCCCAGATGAGAAAGGTGTGGACCAAGCAATGTCTTTGCACTGCCGTGCTCCACTCGACATGCCTTTTCCAGCACCAGTGTCCCTGAAGCTGCAGCCTTTATGGCAGTCTGAACCCGAACACTAACCATAACCCTAACCCTAAGCTAAATGGCACCTTGGAGATGAGTTGACAGTTCCAAGCACCATGGATAGTCCAGATGAAAAAGCTGTTGAAAGATTAATAGTAGTACATAGGAATGCTCCCCTTACATTGTTTTTAGCAGTCCCAGTATCCCTGGAGATGTAGGCGTTATAGATATCTGAACAGTGACCATTACCCTAATCTACATGGCATATGGGAGTTCAGTTTACAGTCCTTATCTCCAGGGCTGTCCCAGATGAGAAAGGTGTGGACAAAGCAATGTCTTTGCACTGCCGTGCTCCACTCCACATGACTTTTTCAGCACCAGTGTCCCTGCAGCTCTAGCCTTTATGACAGTCTCAACCCGAACCCTAAACCTAACCCTAACCCTAATCTAAATGGCACCTTGGAGCTGAGATTACTGTCCCAGGCGCCATGGCTGGTCCAGGTGAAAAAAGTGTGGACAGATTAACAGTGGTACACGGGAATGCTCTTCTTATAAAGTTTTCAGCAGTCCCAGTGTCCCCGGAAATGTAGGCATTACAGATCTACGAACAGTAACCCTCACCCTAGTCTAAATGGCATTTGGCGGCTTAGTTTAGAGTCCTAATCAGCATGGCTGTCCCAGATGAGAAAGGTGTGGACCAAGCAATGTCTTTGCAGTGCCGTGCTCCACTCGACATGCCTTTTTCAGCCCAAGTGTCCCTGGACCTGTAGCCCTTATGACAGTCAGAACCCGAACCCGAACCCTAACCCTAACCCTAACCCTAATTTAAATGGCACCTTGGAGCTGAGTTTCCAGTCCCAAGCACCGTGGATGGTCCAGATGAAAAAGGTGTTGAAAGGCTAATGGCGATACACTGGAATGCTCTCCTTATATTGTTTTTAGCAGTCCCAGTGTTCCTGGAGATGTAGGCATTATAGATCTCTGAACAGTAACCCTTAACCTAATCTAAATTGGATGTGGGAGCTTAGTTTAGTCTTAATCACCAAGGCTGTCCCAGATGAGAAAGGTGTGGACCAAGCAATGACTTTGTAGTGCTGTGCTGCATTAGGCATGCCTTTTTCCTCCCAAGTGTCCCTGGGGCTGTAGCCTTTATGACAGTCTGAACCCTACCCCCTCACCATAATCTCAATGTCAGTTTGGAGCTGAGTTTACAGTCCCAAGCACCGTGGATGGCCCAGATGAAAAAGGTGTTGAAAAATTAAGAGTAGTACATTGCCATGCTCTTCTTATATTGTTTTTTAGCAGGCCCGGTGTCCCTAGAGATGTAGGCACTATTGATCTCTGAACAGTAACCCTTACCCGAATGTAAATGGCATGTTGGACCTAAATTTTAAGTTCCAGTCACCATGGCTGGCCCCCATGAAAGACGTTTGGAACACGTCATGTCTTTTTCAGTGCCATGCTCCTCTCAGTATGACTTTTACTACCCAAGTTTCCTTGTCTGTTGAGTGCTTTTTAACAAACAATGGGCATGTGAGCGATCCAGGACTCTTGCCATTGGTTAAAGTTTGTAGTAAGTATTAACGGCCTAGTTCACAGGTTACTGCAGGGCGAAATTGTGGCCACGTATGCGGAATTTCTGCAGGAGGGAAACAACTCCCGGATGCTGAAAGAAGGAACCAATCAGCTATTGTTGCTCCCGGATGCTGAAGAATGATCCAATCAGCTGTCTTTGCATTATGTGTAGAAACCAATCATTGTAAAGCTTAAGTGTGTGACCAAGCTTGGAAGCTATAAAAGGCAGTGCTCTGAAGTGAATAAACGTCAGTTTCTGATTACATTAATCAGCGTGCTGTCCCTTGATCTTCCGCACCTGTCTGTGTAGGCTTTATGAGTGCCCGAAACCTAACCCTAAACCTAACTGTAACCCTAATTTAAATGGCACCTTGGAGCTGATTTTCAAATCCCAAGCAGAGTGGCTGGTCCAGATGAAAATGTTGTGCAAAGAAGAATAGTAGTACACTGCAGGCTCTCCTTGTAATGAACTTTGCTGTCCCGGTGTTGGAGCTGTAGCTATTACAGATCTCTGAACAGTTTGCATAACCCAGCACCCTAACGCTAATCAGAAGAGCACCTGGCAGCTGATGCTAATGTCCCAAGAACGATGGCTGGCCCAGACAAGCAATGTATGGCAAGAAGCAATGTTGGTTTATTCTGCTATAGGTATCAGGCTATACCATGCCAGTAAGAAAATACTGTGATACAGAAGTGCTGTGTAGAGCAGATGTACTTCCAAAGGTTGTTTCACAATTCAATATCCTTGAGAAGAATGAATTCCAGAAAACAACATTAATCTATTCTTAGTTGATTATCTTATCCCTGTAAAGCAATATTGAAGTGTCTGTTGTTATATTTTGGAGCTCCACATTCAGAGGTTTGGAAGGTGAATAAATGCCTAATCTTCTCCATGGCAATACTGTTCCGGAAGATCAAAGAAGAGGTAGTGCCTAACAAAACTTACTGTAAATAATGAAGTCAGGAACACATTTTTTATAATCCTGAAAATCTCACTTGGCGAGATCTTGGTGAGAACTGCTTCTTGGTGAGAACTACTTCAGATAACAAAAAGACTCAACAAGAAACAGGGTAGAAATGTCAGAGCTAAATTTTCAGTGTTGCCAAAATAAACTCAGAAAAGCAATCTATGGAATAGGAATCAAACTGCTGCAAGATTTTTGTGATTATAATTCAGATGTTTTCTCCTTCTCCACCCACAAACATTAGGAGTTTTACTAACCACAGCATTTTGAAGTGGGCTTTGGTGGGGGGGGGTAAGCCAGAGGAAATGTGACAAATTTATTTGTTGATATATAAAAAAGATATTTGTTTGTTGAATCTTAGGAAGATATTCATCTAACTGTGGACAGATAAACTGAACACTGTCACTATGTGCCTTTCCTCCCTGTGTCATGGTTTAAACTCTGTCAGCCACGCAGTCTCACTCGCTCACTCCCCCCACTTCTTCCCTCCCCATCCCCCCCCAGCTCCCAGAGGGATAGGGAGGAGAATCGAAAGA
The DNA here is from genome assembly GCF_037157495.1 of Lathamus discolor. Lineage (NCBI taxonomy): Eukaryota > Metazoa > Chordata > Aves > Psittaciformes > Psittacidae > Lathamus > Lathamus discolor. The sequence goes on along the minus strand of NC_088884.1, from coordinate 44,058,447 downwards.
ATGTAACTCCCACGGGTTGAGATAAGAACAGTCCATTAACTAAAGTATAACACAAACCACTGCTGCTACAACCAATAATAATAATGATAAGGGAAATAACAAGGGAAGAGAATACAATACCACCCGCCGACCGGTAACACTCAGACTGACTGAGCAGTGAGCCAGCCCTTTCAGGTAACTCCCAGTTACATCCCAGGCATGACGTGCTGTGGTATGGAATACCTCTTTGGCTAGTTTGGGTCAGGTGTCCTGTCTCTGCTTCCTCCCGGCTTCCCCTCCTCCCTGGCAGAACATGAGATTCATAAAGTCCTTGATCAGACTAAACATTTAAGCAGTAACTAAAAAACATTGGTGCTATCAGTGCTGTTCCCAGGCCGAAAGTCAAAACCAGAGCACTGCACCAGGTACTAAGGAGAAAAACTGACTGCTACTGCTGAACCCAGGACACCCTGGATAGAAGGCAGGTCTGGAATCCCCTCTGAAGCACCAACATAAAATACGTCATTCGAAGTTTCCAAATGAGACAGCACAAATATCCCCTGGAATGTCTTTCCCTTCCTAATTATCCTCACAATTAGGCAGCTAGAAATTCCTCCCTCTTCACCTTCCTCTTTTTTTTAAGAAAACTCAGTTTCACACAATATTTTTATACTACAAGAGCTGCTATTATAGAAAGGAATAAAAACTATCAAGTCATGTAACAGAGTCTAAATTTGGAAAAAAAATAAAAACAAACCAACAAAACATGAGTTGATATTCTCTCTTTTTCTCAAAGAAAAAAAATCTATAGAAATCGCTTTTAATGCTGCTGTAAGTCTGAGCCACAGAAAACAAAGTGTAGGTGGTTGTAAATATTAGCAGGAACACAGTACTATACTATTACTTTAAAAATGTGGCTTTATCATTCTGGGGATGTCCCAAGTCTCAGGTTACTTGGCCTGGAATTCATAGTCTACACCACCCTCAAGTATCAGCACAACAAAGTGGGCTTGTCTTCAGCTCTCTATTTATATCTGATAAGTATGGTCAAAACTGTTCTCGGTTCTCTTGCATTAGGAAATCACAGTTGTTGTTGCTGTGAATTTTCTAAGCATCCACAGCATTTGTCTGCCACTTCAGGAGTTGTTAAATGACTGTTCAAGTGCTAAAAAAAGCAGAAGCAAGATCAAAATTACAGAAACTTGTGGTGGTTTTACATTAGGTGTTAATGAATAGCTGAAAATTAGCATTAACAGCATATTTAAGCTACGGCCTAATACCAGCTGTGGGACACAGAATAATTACCAAGCCTCAATTCTAATAAAGACAGGCTAAAAGTTTACTTACCTGTTTCTCCATCTTTCCCTGTTCCTTCTTTTACATGATGCACATTTCCCACACAATCACAGATCCTGATCTTCTATTCCAATAAGCAGAACACCCAAGCTACAATTACAGTGGTGACACAATATCAAAATGATCTACCATGTCCCACCTCTGATCACACTGAAAGTTGCAGGAGAAGAAACTTGAAAATTACTCAACAGTTTGGAAGCTTCGTTTTCTGCACAGTATCTGTACTGAAGACTTTTTTCCACTTCGCCCCAGAACATAATGAAAAATGTTTTTTTTCTTAGAGAATGGTGAATTGGAAAAGACAGTGGAGGGGACAGTTTCTTTTTTTGACTGTGTTAGGAGGAGAAAAAGTGGTAGCATGGAGTATGTCTCACTTTACATATTGCAGGGCAAGAGCTAAATACCATCTAACAGATCAGGCGAGAAAGGTGTTCTCCTATCACTAAAACATAGTAATTAGGTTTGCTACCAAGGAGGGAACAGAGCATCACTGTTAACCTGACTCACCCATGAGATCTGCATGAACTGGGAATTGACAAATATTTCTAATCAAGAGTGCTCAACCAAAAAACCCTGAGGGAAGAGAGAGAATTTGAAATATCTGAAAATTAGTTTTGATTGTTTGACTCTCTGATACGCAGCTAATGAAAACAATAGAAACTAGAAGAGAAACTTCATCATACTAATTTGTCTGTATTTGTCCCTGCTTTTTGGATAATGGTAAATAAGACTGAATGAAAATCCGCTTATTCTAAACAAGAACCGCAAGTTCTAAAACTTTGTGAATAGCTCTCTAACTGCTATTTCTTCTATTATCTTCTCAATTACCAGTGGATATATCATTTTCATATTTACCCAGTGCTCTAATCTCCAAGCTGTACATTCAGTTCCCATGGGTCAATAAGACTTCTTAGACACATGAAAAAAAATCAAATTTTTCTGTACTTGACCAGATATTAATTCAGAGAGGGGATCCCAAAAGCATCTCCTCTTTGTGTTCAGTTAACAGTTCCCGAATGCTAAAGATTCACAATGCAGAAGCACAAAGGAGTATTGTCAAAGCATGACAGGAATCTTTGTGCTGTACATGTCTTGGGAAATCTAGTGTATCTTCCCAACAGGATCCTGGATTGAAATATCAATTTCCCAAAACTATCAGGAAACAGCAACCCCTTTCTAGGAGAGGATTTTTTAATCACAGAAAAAACAGTCTGACTTGAAAGTAGAATTCAATTCAAAATCCTGCTGAAAAGAAATCACTGTTCAGAAGAATACAGAAAAGTAAGTACTGCTGAGAAATATCCTTTACCAATTTTGTGTAATACAAGTACTGTCTGGCCCTTTTATATATTTCCAATAAATTAAGTTGCTTAAGAATCTTTGGTTTCAATTAAGGTTGATTTCTTCAAAATTCAAGTCAGGACCTGTATGCAGATGCTTGTCAAACGGACACTGAATTCCACCTACCCCTTACAGCAGGCTTCTGAATGTACAAATGGACATCCCTGACCTGACACTTGCTTATAGTCATAGATTCACTGAAATTAATGTACAGTGTCTAGATAGATCCCTAACCCTGAAATCTTTAAAAACTTCAATGTTTTTAATATAAGGAACAGAACAGTAAATCCGTCTTCCTGTCAAACATTTAGGTGCTAACCCTCCACTCACTATGCTAGTAATTTAGCTCACCCTCGGGCTGTGGAAGGCTTTTCAGGGACAACTGGATCATAAAACAAATTTCTTCCCTGCATAACACCTTATAATGTAACAATGAAACAGCTATCTAGAAGAGCAATGTCTCGTAACTAGTCTGGTAGCTACATTCAACATCTGCTCTGAGTTATAATGGAATGAATGTACATCTGAGAATAACAAAAAGCACTTCACTGAGACTTGGAAAAGAGAATTAATGAGAGGTCATTTTAAAATCATAGCTGCTAAAGTGTCTCAAGTCCCTCATTGCATTTTTACTTTCAGGATAAGGCCTGATGTAAAGAAATAGCCCTCAAAATTCAAAGATGTGACCTTCTTCATTTTGTCCCACTCTACATGTAAGATACTATTTTAAAGATACTGAAATATTATTGAGATATATTGAACAGCTAATTAATAGCCCGATACAGGCATTTTTGCTGCATTTGAGCCATGAAAGCAATTCTTATGTCAGAGAAGATGCTGCTAATGCAAAAGTAAAAAAGTGCACTCTCTTACAAGTAACAAGTACTGCCTGACTTTATTCATCAGAAATCTTCCACCTACCCATGTGCCTGACATGCAGAAACTGTGCTCTACCAAATGATGCAGTGCAACAGCTAGTAAGTTCTATGCTCAAAATTGTCTTGCTCATTCACAGTCAACAGTCAAGTTCAATCAAAATAAACAGTTTTGAAATGACCCAGGAATTTAAATATTAAAAATGCCCTGTGCCACTTACATTCCTGCTACATTATAATTTCTAGACTGTCTCATGTTCCTCAACATAATAGACTGTCACGCTGCTGAAACACTTTATATTCTGGCAGGACGTACTTAGGGAAAATACACTGCATTCTGACATTAGCATTTGAGTTTGGGTTGCACTAAATGAGTAATGTAAGGCTGTCTGTTTTGAATTTCTTCAGATGCGTGGATAGACACTGGAAACATGCAAAAGAGGTGGGAAGCTGTTATACAGGAGGAGACCAAAAAAAAAAAGAGAAGAAAAAGGAGCAATTGTCATACGTTAATATACACATTAATAACACTAAGTTCTCAGTATGGCAGTGCTGTTTTGAGCCATTCTCCTGGCAAAGATGTCATTTTGGATGAGGGGAACTGAAGAAGTTACTACAGCAGAAGACAGCACTGATAAACTGGAGACTAGGGTCTATGGAAGGAAGAAAGCTTAGACAGAAAATCCACCCACAGAGCAAGAATGCAGCTCTGAAAAAACACCTTGCACTTGCTCCCTCCACACTGTGGTCATTTTAATTATGCCAGAAAAAGTGAAATTAAAAGTTCAATAAAGTAACATCAACATGCTTTCCAGTCTGGCAACAGCTATTGGGCATCCAGGAACAGAAAACCACAGTACCAGATGAATTATAACATTCAAAATCTGCACCACAGCATACAATACTGCTTCCTTTTAATATATTCCTTATAATAAACCCAAATGCAACACATTCACAGAAATAATATGTACTGGGAGAGTCCTGAAGATTCAGGGCCCAGATCATCAAGTATTCATACAGACCTCATTTCCCTCACCCTCCAGCATATCACTACAAAGAAGTCAGTTTCCCATGCAGTTCCTCATTGTTAAAACCCAAACAGGTTTCTAAGTCTCTGACTGCACTAGCGGTAGGTGGCCTCACTCACAACTTGTGATATAGCACTGTTAACACTGATAAATTCTGTCTAGACAGCCATGCTGCAAGCTGGTAGCTCAAGTACCAATTTAGTTTTATGCTTTCTCGTCTTGGAAGATAATTTCAGATAATTGTTTTAGCCTCTATACAGTACAACCATGCCATGGTTTCAGCAAGGAGTCCAAATTATCCATTGTATAATTTTGCCATGAAGTTTTCTTCATCTCTTCCATGGAAGAAATCTCCACTCTCTCCAAAGCTCCAGGGTGGCACATGAGACATGATACAGTATTAATGTCTTTCTTAGAAAGACTAAGTACACCTGGCTAGTGCTGGCTGTTTAACTACAAATACCCTGAAGCTAATTATTCATCAACACTAAAATAAAGAGATGACACCCAGCCACTATAATCTACTGCACCAGAAGGCACAGAGAAGAACAGGTTGGATAATCCCAATGCAATGTGATGTGTGATGCTGGGCTGTCAGCTGGCAGACTGCCATGAAAGTCCATGGTACAACTGCACCCACATTGTTAGTATATATTGATATGTCATGACTTTTACCATCTTCCAAGAGTAAGTCTAGTGAAAATTACTGTTCAATTCTACCATATTTATACCATTAATTTCCCCATCCATTTTATTCATTTTCTCTTCCTTTTGCTTAAGTCTGTTGTCAAATGGAGTAAAATTTAATGACAGCTTATACTTACTAAAATTTTGATATTCTAATACATTTAGCAGGGTAATGCAGCAAACAGAAAAGTGGGCAGAGCCACAAGGAAACAACAGTGACTAAAGAATCTGGAGAACTGTAAATTCTTAAGGATTCCCTGATTCAGTTTTTCCAACTGTCAGAAAGCAAGTGTGAAATTAAATCCAAGTCACACATTACACACAATTAGGTTAAAGACAATCTGTCATCCTAAACTGTGAAAGGCTTTGCTGGCTAGTAGTGCAACTTCAAAACCTCATGCACCTTTTGGTAGTTCATTTCACCCCTTATTTCTGAGGAGTATGACGGATGCAGCAGAAAAATTTTTGAACAGTGATGGCAATTATCACTTATTTTTCTTCCACCTGACTGCATTCTTAACTTAACCTTCTTGTGAGTTAAGCATATGCAGTTTCAACACAATAAATACCAGGAGATACAGAATGCCAAAATATGGTAAGTAGCAGTGGCTTATCTTTGCAAAACCCACAAGAAGTATCAAATTTCAAGTGAGGTTTGCAAGTTGAACAATTTCTATTCAAGAACTTGTTTTACAAGCAGTTTATCAACTTCTTACAAACTTAAGTGATGCTAAGGTAGAGAATACGCAAGTAAACCAACTGGAAAGAATTTAAGTTAAGATATTCTTTCTCAAATATTATTTAGAGAGATTATCACATCTGAAACATGACCTTGTCCATCATGCTGCTTACAATTTAGATTACATTCATTTGGCAGATCAGAACAACTTATTACCTTGATGGGATGGCTGCAAAACATGTTTGTTCATCTCTCTATAGAACAGAGTATAAAAACACTACAAGTTACCTGTAAGCCTCATTGAAAAACAAGTGGTTTTCACCTCTTCTTCACCTCCAAGTGAAATTAAATTTGACCTTTCTCACGTTAAATTCTACACGGAGCCTTGACAAACCTCTACTTAACTGCTTAACTTTCTCTACTTAGAAACTGTAATGTAGAAACTTGACTCAGAAAACACAGAAAAGTGATACAAATAGGAAATGAACCAAACGATATTTTAAAAGGTTATAAACAAAACTGGAAATATCCATTAATTAAACAGACTCTCCAGTACAAATGTATTTGTACAACAGGACCAGAGTGCTGCACAAAAATCTGCTTATTTGCTTTTTTTCTGGTTATGTCTTCTTGCTGTTCAGTATTCACTTCCACTTGAAGCTCTCCTTATTCTCTATATTCTTTATTGTATAGTAGCACCAATAGTGCTCAATCAACATCAGGGCCATACACTACGGACACCACAGAAAGCGCTTACTGTCTGAAAGACAGCACAGGCAGTAGCTAAAAGGGACAACGATGTGACAGCCATATTCATTTTCATTATCCATTATATGAAGAATGATGATTTTGTAATTAAAACGCACAACCAGACACTGCGCAGTTGACTTAAGCTAATTTAAATGCACATCAGTGAAGGTAATTGTGGGGCCTCATTATTCTTCAACACATTGGCTGGACATTCATTCCCATGTTCCTTCTTCCCTTGTTTTTACATTGAGCTAGATTGAACTGATTTAGATCTTAAAAAAAAAAAAAAAAAAAAAGTTTTTTTTCAGCCAGTTTAGTTTTTGTCTAAATCAATGCATCCTGCTTGCCATGTGGCCACATTCATGACTGGCCTAAGAGCAGGGGCACGAAGGCAGTGCCAGTGATGAAGGAAGAATGCTCCACTCCGTTTTTCACTGGTGGTTTCACTAAGTTGACCATTCATAAATCACAGACATTACTGTCCTGGGTTCAGCAGTAGCAGTCATTTTTTTCTCCTTCTTAATAGCTGGTGCAGTGCTGTGTTTTGACTTTCAGCCTGGGAACAGCATTGGTAACACCGATGGTTTTAGTTACTGCTCAAATGTTTGGTCTGACCAAGGACTTTTTGAGTCTCACGCTCTGCCAGGGAGGAGGGGAAGCTGGGAGGAAGCAGAGACAGGACACCTGACCCAAACTGACCAAAGAGGTATTCCGTACCACAGCACGTCATGCCCGGGATGTAACTGGGAGTTACCCAGAAGGGCTAGCTCTCTGCAGGGTTGGACTAGGTATCAGTCGGTGCTCGGTCAGGTGGGGTGAGGCAAGTTACCTGTCAGCGGGTGGTGAGGTGCTGTATTCTCTTCCCTTGTTATTTCCTTTATCATTATTATTGGTGGTAGCAGTAGTGGTTTGTGTTATACTTTAGTTATTAAACTGTTCTTATCTCAACCTGTGGGAATTGAATTCTTTTGATTTTCCTCCCCATCCCTCTGGGAGCAGGGGGAGGGCAAGAAGAGGGAAGGGGGTGTGAGAGAAAGACTGTGTGGCTGACTTGCCGACAGGGAACCACAACAGTTACACACCATCACTGCTGAGCTACTTATATCAGTATGTTTCATTTAAACAGTATCACAAGTACTTCCTCCTCTGCAATCAATTTGTCCATGTAGTCTAAGCCATACTTTAGGATATCACTTTATGTTTTAAATGTCAGCTGCAACACAGGTACACATTTAAGTGCTTTCATAAGCCAGGCTATTTTTCTTAAACAGAGTTCTAGCCACAAATAACTATCTGAAAATTCATCTATGTAGTTACTCTGTTGGTTTAACTTTATACCAGATCCTAACCTGTAGTGGTAACAACCAAAGCTTCCCACCTTAGCTGGGACACTATTTTGTATCTTTAAAAGCAAACACTGCATTGTATTGTATTGCACAAATTTAAGTATATTCATATTCAAATAAATGGGCAAGCATTCCCATATTATTATGCCCATATACAGTGCTGAGAATGACAGTTTCAAGCTTGTTTGTGCTATCTAGTAATTATAATGTTAGTATTATCTTGACTGTGAAGCTATATTAATACGTGTACAGCTCATTACAGCTAGGCAGAAGCAGCGCATTTCCCTCATTTCTTGTGAATGTACAGAAGCACAGTGGGGAATAAAATAAATCACAAAATAAGCTAAAGGTATCTGAAAATCTGAAGCCTGAACCTCAAAATAAAATCCATTTTGCTTATAAACTAAAATATTTTCTGAAGTACCTGACTTTCCATGCTTATTCTTAGATATTAACATCAGAAAAGAAATCAGCAATTCTTTAAGTATTTTTAAACGCTTCAAAATGCTTTTAGAAATAAAGCATCTGTTACCATGATTACATCTTACACTTGTGAAAGCTTAATACTGCTTGTGCAATAACTCTATTGCTATATTCAATCCACTCATTTGAAAACAAAATCAACTGCCAAACCCATTAAAATTCCCCCAAGGCTCCCTTTCACAATATTACCCAAACACAGAAAGCATCCTACTTGCGGTAATGTACATGTACAGAAGGCCTTTGAATATTTCAAAGCACATCCAAATAAAATCTCCATAATAAATGTACAAAATTTAACCATAAAGAAGATCTAACTAGTTAGTTACAGGTTGGAGGGCCATGATAAATATTAAATCCAAAGAAGAAAGTAAGTTCAGCTATCAAAATTTGGCAAGGTAGTCATAAAGCTCCAGAAGTTTATGCATTCTTTTTGTAAGAATACCAGGCTCTTTTGCCTACAAATGGTAGTTTATAATGTACATATCAAAATGACAGCCAAGATAACCAGAGGACAATAGAAAGTTTTCTGGCCTTTATTTGAAGATATCACATGGCACATTTAAAGATGTATTAAGTTTGGCAACGCACAGAATTATAATATATTTTCAGACTAAAAATTAACTTCAACTTTTTATTTTCCTCCTAGTGTAACATCGTAACTGAGACATGATGAAATTCTAAGAGATAAATAGAGATTATAAAAAGTAATTGCACATCTCAGTGCTAACCATTTATTGTTAAATCTTTTTGGGGAGTCTTAATATATTGTATGGATAGTGACAGTGCCAAGATGGAAAAGACAGATAAAATTACTACTGATTCACATATTTTTTTATTTATCAGCGTCTAACATTTTAGAAACTCCTGTTCTCTTTCTACCTTCACTGGGCAACCCTGAATCATGCGAAGGTTCATTCCTTCCACGCACCAGATCCGTGCAGCTTACTACTAGCTTTTCTGTCCTTAAATCAGCAGGAAAATCACCTACTTTACACTAATGAGGACTTTATTCTCTTTATTCATGAGCAATGAAAAAAAGCAGTTGCCATGTGACAAGAAGGAGATCAGCAACCTGTAACAATTTCACAAACACATAGACTGGAGAAGCTGTCACAGCTTGTCTCCTTCAGGTAAATGAGACTGCTCTATTCGTATTTAGCATACCCATTCCTAATGGTGTCCTCTCTTCTTCTTCATTTGCTTATTCAGTGCACACTAAACATTGTTGATGGCTGAACTCCGTAATTTAAGACTGCTTTACAGTTCCTTTATTTTCAGTCATCTAAACCACATCAATGAAATTTTAAAAAGGAGGAAAGCTTCTATAATGCTTCATTCATATTAATGCATGCGCCCAGCTGCTTTTGGAAAGACTAAGATTAATAACCACTGAGAAACTGAAGTCAAATGGGAACAGAAAAGCTTAATACATCCACACTATCAATTCTAAGTTGGAAAATGTTAGCACAAATGAGACAGGGTGGCACTGGCACAGTGGGTACTGATTTTTTACCAACACAGAGGAAGTGCTGACAAGAGTTTAGTCAGGAGAAAAAGAGAACCTTCACAGCAATTTAAAGAACAGAGGTGCATGCTATTTTCTTTTCACTAGAAGGACCTATTGTGCTTACTGACTAAGACAAGCCCACACTGCAGTCAGCTCCAGAAATAAAAACAAAAGGGATCCATCTGTTTTTCAAACCACAAAACTCTTGCCATCTCTGACCCAGTATGATCTTTGCAACATGGCACATTTCCCAAACTGCATGTGAGAACTGAAAACTATGTGAAATGCACATCTAAAATAAATGTCAAAAGATAAACATTTTTAGAGGAGAAAACACACTTCATGAAATGGAGGAGACAATGAACAGCACTGAAGATCACAATAAACCTATGCACCTGTAATGATTCATTCAAAGTAAAAATGCCTTAGAGAATATCTATATAATCCAGTCATGCATTCTTTCACATCCAACACCTACATGAGCAAGTACATAGTAATAAAAAAGACATTTCTGTAAAACACTTTCTCAGCTAAGCAGCTACTGCCTAAATTTCTAAAGGAGAATCATCTTCACATGGGTTCTGCAGAGAAAACTCATGAAAGTTTAAGACTGGAAGATGAGTATAGATGACTAAGACTGAAATTCTACAGCAGCAACACAGTAGAGAAGCCATTTTACTAAGTCATGTCATGCATCATATATGATGGAGATGCTAAACCGTGTTAGCATAGTGCAATAATTCAGTATTTTACCATTAGATTAACAAGGATCACACCAATCAAATGCCCAGTTCTGGGCACCAGCAGTTTCAATGTTTCCCTCTGCTCCTTACCCTCCCAGAAACACAGTGCTCCAAAGTAAGGTTTTCACAAATAAGCAATTTTATCGCATTTCCAAGTACACACTCATTTACGAAACTTATGTAAGTCTGATGTTTGATGGGACTGCACATCTAAAGGCCCAAACAGTTTACATCATAATGAAAGACCTTTAGCAACAACAACACAAAAAGGTTGGGTGGAAGGGGAATGAGGCTGTGGGTATTTTTTCTCTGCAACTATAGCACATTTCTGGGATGCACACGCAGATTGAGGGATCCAGTGTTCCACATGAGGAGAGGCACGTTTCCCCACTCTTCCTCCACACCTAAGTGGTAGTACTTGAATACTGCAAATGAGAGGCACTACTGCTTTTCACAGGTTTAAGAAACAGGTTGGATCCCTCAAAGCAATTTAGCCCAAAATACTTGGCTTATTAGAAAACATGAGTGTCAAATCCTAATTTAAATCTATGTCACTCCTTTAAGTTAAATTATTGTAAGATAAAAATTGCAAGGACTGTAATTACTCCAACCTCAAGAGATAAGCCAACATCAGGAATAATTAGGAAAGTGCTCCTGGATTCTGACACAGGTTGACCAGACACACAAAATAAATATGTAAAAGTTCTGTTCTTTTTCATTTCTCTGAAGCTAACGATAAAGGGCATTGTACAAAGTTAGACAGCTACACACTACTGAAAGCTCAGTCTCTGCATTGGCAATATCCATGGCCCCTAAAAGAATTTCCTCCTCTCTCTCTTCCAATAAGGACAACCAAAAATTTATTTAAACAGGGTGTCCTAACATGACATTGAAGGAATGACAAGCTACTGTAACTAATGACACCCAGTCCACATCTTCACAAGTCTGATTACCAAACAACAAACAATGACTGAAATGATCCATGTTCATACACTTCAAGGAGAGAATGCAAGCCCCCATGTAGAGACATGATAAATGACCACTTTTCACCTCCTATTCTACATGAATACCTGTTGTAAGTTCAGTTGTCCAGAAAATTATCCTCAGAGAATTCTGTAATTCAGGGCTGTGGAGCTTCATAAGTTTCTGCAGAGCAATTCTCACTTCTGTAGAACTGCTCTGCTGGATATCAGCTTCCACTAATAAAAAATATGATCCTAGTATTTACAGGATACGCACATCTTTAAAAAGCATGAACTGCATCTACACTGAGGCGCTACCTGGCAATCTAGAACAGGAGCCTGGACTTCGAAAGAAATACGCTACGTATCTTTCATCTCAGCTCCAGACTCTTGGGCTCCGTAAGTTCAGAACTGAATTTTTGGCACTCAAATAAAAAAACCAAAACAAAACAAAGAATAAAATCCCAAACAAAACAAACAAACAAAAAAAAAATCCTTACTTTAATTACTACAAATTAAACAGCCACCCTTTGTTTCTTTGTTTAGTTTACTTTTCCTGCTGCTTCTTCATCTGAAAATGTCACCATATTAAAGCAATGCACTAGATTGAGCTGCATGGTTCTGAGTGGGACAAAGCACGAAATTATCAAAGAACAAAATCTGTAATCCAATTGTCAAACGTTGGGAGATGGAGGTCTACATTGACAAGGTAATTCACCTAAAGAACAGTTATGAAGTGGAAATCTGGAAAGATTAGCTAACAATTCAGCTGCAAAATCCATGTTTCCAGATACTCCAGAGAAGATTCTGCAGAATGTTGCCAGGACAACACAATAGAAACTGAAGACTAGGGAACATGTCATGCTGCTTGGAGACCAGATTAATAAATTCTTCCCCATACACGACTGCGGTATGAAGTAGTTAACTGAAGTATATTACATGTACACATAACTATGATTCATATTTTTTACACTGAATTCAATGATAGTTGTTTGTACAGTTGTAATATAAGATTTGTATAACTATTAGTCCTATGTGGAATTACACAATAATAGTATGTCTTAATAAAAATATTACTATCATAGCATTTGCGTGTTTTCAAGTTAAGACACAGGGAAGGAACAAGAACAATTTTAAAAGTGATAGAGCATATTAATTAATTGTGCAACAACAGAACTTAAGGAATTCCTAATAGTAGATTTAATCACACTATGTCACAGAGCATCCAAGATCTCATTACAATGTGCACGTACTACAACCTCCTTTTTCAGCATCCATAATGTAGTAAATGTAGTAAGCACTGTGTGATTTTTTTTTTTTGTCCTACTCCTGCTGCAGACACCCATTCCTTACTCGATAAGATAGCTGTTTCCATGAAAAAAAAAAAAAAAAAAACCAAAAAAAAAACCAGACAATCTTCTCATAGTTCTGCCTGCTCACACTCAGGACATAGCAAATATTTCCAATTTATGCCTCCTACACTTGCATGCTCTGTAGCTTCAATTCCCACAGTACATGATCAAAAAAGTTTTATGGAAACATGTCTCTTGACTGAGATTTTGTACATGTAGAATTTTATCACTGAATTTACAGTTTCAGTTCCGTTTCAACTGAATTTTTCTATGCATACTCAAAGATAGTCTCAAAATGTTTTTATTTAAAAATATAAAGAGAAAAAACTCTTTACATCCTATACTTATGAAGAAGCAGAAATCTGACTTCTTAACATTGTTTCTAAATGTCAAAAACAATGTGGTAGAGTTTCATTTTACTTCTTTTTACTACAAAATACTGAATAGCTAGCATGAAAGCAGTTCAGGATGTTTAACATGAGCTTTCAGAGCCCTCATGCTTCCACAGCTCATCACAAACTCATGGCTGTAACCTAGACTCATTTCTTTGTCTGTTGAGGACTTTCCCACAGATGTGGCACAGCAGCTACAACATAAAGACTGTTTAGGCTGTTTCAAAAAGGTTTGGCAAACTGCCCCATAATATACTTACATGGAATACTGAATCAGAGCTACTGTATCATTTCCTTAAAACGTAACTACACAGAGACAGAACAAGGTCCAAAATGTGCATGCCTTTTCCCTTTCAGACAAAATATCACAAAACACACATAAAATATAATCAGAAAATTTATCTCCAATCAAGAAAAGCTGTATTTTCTAAAACTGAATTTGCAAAGGCTTCTTAGATAGCTCGTGGCAAAATACTCATCTTTCCTAATTTAATGTCTGCAAGACTGTATTAACTTTACTTACTTCATAGGGGTGTTAAAAGAATTACATGTACCTGCACAACTACTTTGAAGATGAAAAATGCTATTTAAATGCCAAGTGTCATTTTATATAAATAAGAGAAAAATAAACACTGCACAAAATCAAAACAAGACCATCCTCTCTCTATGTGCAGATTGAGCACAGGATCTGAAAAAACTGTTCTTTCATCCATTGCCATGTCTCCAAAGAAAATAAAGTTCTTATGAGTCCTTACTGCCTCAAATACTACTTTGCCACTCACTGATATATGTTTCACAGCTTGCACGATGTGCTAACGATATTTGCAACACAAATATTAACATTTAAAGTAAGTGTTATTCATGACAGCATATCGGCACAAAGCAAAGTTTTAACCAGGTTTATCTGCTTTGAAGTCCCCTAATGAAAGCTTTGTTGTGTTTCAAAGCACTGTTTCAATTCACAGTGATTTCATACACTCCATAAATCTTCTAAAGACAAAATGGAAGAAAATTCTATCTGCATTTCTTTGTCCATACTCATTTATTTCTAGTTTCAATATACAGCAAAAGGGCCAAGAGCTCTGCAGATACCTTACTAAACCTGAAGCAGAAAGTGGTTTACACTCCCTTTTTATTTTATAATACTGTTGTTTGTTAGCTTTTTGTTTCCCTTCACTCACACTAATTTCCATCTCCAAATAATGGCTCAGTTGCTTCTCATTTCTACAAAGCTGATCTTTTCTCTATTCTCAGTCATAAACAAGGGAATAGAAATTACCTCATCATACAAAAACCACTAATTACCCAGATACTGGTATTGGATTTTTCTCATCAGCATCCTTTCCTTTAGCTTTGGTTGAAAGTCAGCAACTAAGACATAACTGCATAAGAAGGGCTAGAGTAGTCAGATAAAATCAAGGTGCCAACATTTCTCACAGATTTGCAATGCTTTTGTTTTGGAAGAATGCTGATAAATTTTGAATTGGGGAAGAAGTAACAATTTGCCAGATTATCAAACATCAAAAGTATTTTCAAACCTAGAAATAAGTCAAAGGCTTTCAATCTCAGGTATAACAAAACAGCAATTTATAACTGCAGCTGTAATTTAATTACAAAAAAGGTAATTCATAAAATTCAATAATTTTGTTATTTTGAACTGAATTTTGTTAAAAAAAAAAACGCCTATTTAAAAAGTTACTAGTTCTACATGAAATAGATGTCTCAATCTCTTCCTGCTGGAAGCCATAAGGGGTTTCTATTCTGTGCTTTTAGTAGTAATTTTTTATTTTAAAGATAGTTTGGAATATTACTATTTCTGAATTTTTGGGTCCTCTATCCTGTCATTAGTCACTAATCTTGCATATTTCTAAAATGAAGTGAAACAGCCAGTTATCTCCTTTATAAAATATTTCACATTTAGTGCATACAGCTTTGACCAAGTGTACTGAAATACAGTAATATTGGATTGAAAGGGCATTTCTGGCATAGAAATCCACTTTCAACAATATCTTACCAAGGGACAGACACTGCTTCTTTTTCACAGTTAATGGGATATGCTTTGCATTCTGCTAAAAATGAGGTGACTGAATGACAGAAGGGAAGGCTGCTACAATTTAATTTAAGAGCATACTGTGAATATGAAAATCAAGGAACATACTGTACTATGAGTAGGGTTTGTGGCCTTTGGAAAGTCTCTCAAACAGTCTTACCTCTACACACTATAAGTACAATTACATGCACATGTTTGTTTAAGGTCTCTCACTCATACCTGAGACACATCTACGTAAACATGGTATCATTAAAACTTTGCACTAAACATAAGTCAAAAGTATAAGCAATTATATATATATACACATATGTGCACAGGCGACAAATAAAAACGTGTAAAATTATGTACAGTAATATTGTTTACTGCCAGTTCAGTAGGCAGTCAAAGACATTGTTTGATCTTTTAGCCTTTTTAAGTTAATTGCTCATTCTGCACCATTCAGGCCTGTTCTTGCCTATAATCATTAGGATCATAGAGAAGTGAGCAAAATGCAGGTCTCATGCTAATTAATTAGCAGATTAAATAAAAAATTACACTACTATCTTGCAGGACTTTCTTAGTATATAGCTAATATTGGGGGGATTAATAAAAGTGATTAATTTGAAACCTCCTCAACTGATTCCATTAACTAACATATAATAGAGAGGAGCTAAAGAGTTTCCCATTTTTTTCCTAATCTTGTATATCTGCTATCTGACTCATCATGGAGGAATTAAAACATTTTTTCCCCCTAGAGAGAGAGAGATCAGAGAAAATCTGCATCTCAAAACAATGATGCACAGAAAATAGAAGAGGTATTCTTAGAAGGGAGTGAAGGAGGGAGAGGAGGAGGAAGCTTTTGTAATACACTTCATTAGCTTCAATAGCAATAATGTGTGCATGAAGCAAAATCCGAATCTGATCTTGTAACAGTAAAATTTGAAAATACACAGTTACAGAGAGATACATTTGATGGAGCCTTAATCCAGAATTCAGCTGGCACTTTTGCAAAGTTACACACAGACTGGTACTCTGTTTCACTGCAATATAAGTATCCAGTCCTCCTTCAAGTGAAATAAATGGGAGACATTCCAAAATAATCAACTGAAGTTGGATGAGATCCACGCAGAACAATATTAAAGACCAAGGAGTCTACTCTGTGCTGCATATTTTTTAGGTACACAAAATACACACGCAAAATACTTAACTTAAACCTGAAAGCTTCCCTAAATACCAAATTTTCTGTCACAAAGAAGTCACATATGCAAACAATATAAAAATACAGTTCTACCTGTAGACTTGGGAAACAAGTCTGAAAATATTGCCTCAATGTATTTTACAAGTGGTATTTTAAAACACTCACCTGTTTGCCACCAGTGGTCCAAGACAGGTACTCTGAAGACCTTTTTTGACCATTCTAGTGTGTCCACATCACAGTGCTCACCAGCCACAAATAACATTCTGAGCCTTTAAATGAAAATTAAAGAAAGTGTATATCTTGATCTGGATGGAGAAAGGAAAACAACAAATTCAGTAAATCATAGAATCATAGAAAACCACATTGCAAGGGACCTCAAGGTTCATCTGGTCCAACCTTTCTAGGCAACGCATGACCTAGACTAGATGTCCCAAACCCTTTCCAGCCTTATCTTAAAACTGTCCAATATTGGGAAATCCATCACTTCCCTGAGGAGATTATTCCAATGGCTGGTTGTTCTCATTGTGAAAAATTTCCCTTTTGTGTCCAGTCAGAATCTTCCCAGGAGCAACTTGTGCCCATCAAACCCTTGTCTTTATCACGTGAAAAGAAATAATAAGTATCTCTGCTCCCAGATAAAGAGAAAAGGGAAGGAAGGATTCTTACTCTTTGTAAGCTCCTTCATACTAAGTAAAAATTAGAATCTTAGTAATACTAATTTATGCCACTTAATAATCATGTAAAAAAGCTTTATTTTCTGAATGCAAAGACCTTTGGGAGAACAGAGGCAATCAACTGTCAGTGGAAGTAAAATTTAATGCTTTGTACACAGCAACTAGGTAGATATCCTTTAGGCAAAACATGTCAGAAACATACCAGAAAAGCTATTAAAGAAATAAACAGAACTAAAGGAAATACTTGTAGCATAACTCTTAGTTTTAAGCTGTTAATAACATTCCATTGAAGCAGATTTTAGTATTCTTTGAACTGCTGAGTCATCTTCTTACAGGCATTTGGAAATTAGTTTTAGGGAAAAATTAATGGGACATAAAAACATTTTCCTGTGGAGAGGGAGGCTATATATCCTACTGGATAATGCCAAACAGAACAACATTCAGCAGCCTGGGGTCCCTGATCACAGTTCTAGACTTCAGCTCATTTGACTGGATATTCCCACAGACAACTTTGGCAGAGAAGAGATGCAATGCCTGGCAGCTCTGACAGATGTGATCTGCATGTTTGTGCTATTAAAATAGGTAGTACTATATAACTGAGCATTAAACTCACAGGCAGACTTCATCTTTAGCAGCTTTTATTGGATGCTTAGTCATACCTTATTGTCCTTTACTAATCATCAGAAATGCACTTCATGCCTTGTTTAGAATGATAAGGTCCTCTATGTCAATGATAGCTTTCTTAAATATGACTACCAGTACTTAGACATTACCACGTATTACTGCATGCTAGTAAGGTTCTGATCTTTCTGACAATTGCACCATAACTTTATTCATGTCATAGAAGATTTTCTACACTTATTCCCTAATGAGCAATTTAAATTACATGCATTAAATTACATGTGGTGCAGCCTCACCTTGAGTACCATGTGCAGTTCAGGACAACAGAATTTAAGAAGGATGTTAAGGTACTCATACGCAACAAAGCCAACGAGACGGCCGAAAGGAATGTCCTGTGAGGAGCAGCTTAAGACTTTGGGTTTGTCTAGTTTGGAGAAAAGGACCTCACTGCTCTCTCCAGCTTCCTAAGGGAGGAAAGGGGAGAGGGAGGTGCCTGGGATCCAGTGATAGGCCATGTAGGAATGGTTCAAAGCTGTGCCAGGGAAGTTTAGATCAGACATTATGAAGCATTTCTCTATGGAGAGGGTGGTCAAATACTGGAACAGGCTTTTGAGAGGGGTAGTTGATGCCCCAAAGCCTGTTGGTGTTTAAGAAGCATTTGGAAAATGCTCTTAACAATATGATTTGAATTTTGGTCAGCCCTGAAATGCTCAGGCAGCTGGACTAGATAACTGTATAGGTCCCTTCCAACTGAAACATTCTTTTCTATCTTAATTGTCACGGATACTCATGACACTGGCCAGACACTGTCACCTAGTAAAATACTAAGGAGAAGAATCATTTGCAATCTTGCCACCACACCTCCAACAAACAAGCTACCTCTTCAGGTAGAGACACACAACTTCAGATTCCTGATGTACAGATGAAAATGAACAGCCAACTGTACTCAAATGAACTGCTGATGGTCATTAGTACATGCCTGGTTTTATAGTCCATGTTGTAACAGCATGATTTCTATTGATAGCAATGCAAGGTATTTATTCTACTTGGTTCTGATTACAAAAAATAAAAAAAAAAGTCCATGCCGAACTAGTTCTCTAGACTTCTTCTATAGTCCAAAAAGAACAAAGGGCAACTTCAGAGAGTAATTTATCTCTAAAAGACTCAAATGAGTAAGGTTTTTATTTTCTCTCCAACAAAATCAAAATGAAAACAAAATGAAACAAAATCCAAGGCCCTAGAGCAACACTAAGCCACTGTTTAAAAAAGTGGCAATAGACACAGCTATTAAAGTCATTGCAGTCTAAGTTGGAAGGGATGTTCCTGCATCTCAGAAAAAGGAAATCAGGAATATCTGAAAGTTTTGGACATTCCTGTTTTGCTACACACTTGTTACTATTTAAACAAGATCTCAAAACAGAAATCATCTATTTCAGAAATAAAATCTAAACCAGAGGGAAATTTAAGACATAACATTTCTGGTTTCATTTCACAGATAAATCACAATGAAAACCTGTGCCTCCTTCCCCAAAAGGGTGGTGTGGCAGTCTGAAACACTTCAGCCATGTCAATGCACATTTGTAACCACCAGGTGCCATCCTGCCACGAGGTACAATGGGAATTCTGGATCCAGAGCTGCCATGCACATGCCATTTCACTACAGACCAAAGAACTTGCTTCCCTTCTGTAGTACCCGCACAGGATGGTCTCATGCCTTTCCTCTCCCAAATCCTCCCTACTTAGCATATTACCAACAAAGACAGAACTTTCATTTCACACAGAGATGCAATTTAAAACTTCAGAAAACTGAGGGAAGAAAAGAAAGGTAAAAGGCAAACACAGAGTCAGACTCCACATCGGAATTCTGTTTACTTCGAAATAACCTCTTTCTTGGAGTGAAAGTGTACATCAATACTCACATTTCCTGAATAGCCTGTCATGACAAGAGAAACTGCAGAGACACCTTACCAAGTACTCTATCAATCCCCAAGGCTTCTGAGATGACAAAATGCCTAATTAAAATGGATTCATGTGGCCCAACATCAGAATCTGGGATTAAGAATACTTGCCAAATATGTCCCCTTATTAGGATTGCAGCACGCCCCAGCATAATCAAGATAAATGTCAGTGACATTTTGTTTCAAGTCTTCACAGAGTCCATTATGAATGAAGACAACTGCTGAACAAAAGACTTGACTCTTGTCATTTAGCAGTGGACACAAACAGCATGGAGTTTGTAAAACCTGTAGACTTGTGGCCACAAAAAGAGAATTCTTAGACAGGGTGGGCATGAAACAAACTTCACTTCAGAGGCATGTGCAATTTAAGAAAAAAAACAACAAACTTACATGATTCACCTACGTAGATGAAATCCTGAAAGCAATTTAGTAAATTATGAGAAAAATCAGAGCAAGTAACTCAAGGGTGACAAAAATGAGAAGAGGAATGTAGATATTAGCCTGTCTGACCACAGAACTAGGAATACCTTTAAGAGGGAACATAAAGCTTGACCTCTTATTTAGAGACCCCAGACATCCTACAAGGCTGCCCAAATGAAAAAGTATACTTTGGATATTCACACTCTATTCCTCTTTAGAGGATAAGCATATCCCATGCAAGGCAGCCTTGCACGGTGTAAAACAGGTGACCTGCCCACTATAGATGCAAGGCAGGCGAATTAACAGAGTAAAACTACATCTGGAGACAAGGTAAGTAAAACATGGGATGAAACATCACAAAGTGCAATAAGCAATATGCCATAAAATGGAGGTTTTTTCAGTGATGCTTGGCCTAGACTTGAAAAAACATGGTAAGTTGATTGCCTTTTAGATCCATTTACAGCTCCATAGTTAGAATACAGGAAAAGAAACTTCCACAAAGAAAGATACTGGGAACTCTAATCACCAATGCAGGGACCACTGCCCCAGCTAAATGTAACAACTGAGAATGTTTTTTTCTGAGAACTAAGTAGAAGTAACAATCGTAAAGGTAGCCACAAAATTAACTTTGATACATGAAAATCAATTTCCTGCACATCTAGTTACTTATGAAAGTCAGAAGACATTAAAAAATGCTACCATGTTGAACTTTAACATACAGATTAAATAATGCAGCTTCTTTAATTGCAGAACAGTGTTTTGGCCAACTCTCTGACATCCCAGATGGCTTTGAGTGGCTTCTTTCTTGGAATGGAGGGCAGAAGGTCAAACGTATAAGCAGTTTTCATATCAAATAAACATAGTTTTCTGTACTCATAAATATACTACATCATTTTGGTAAACTGCTTTCTGAGCACATCTCCCACATTAGAAGACAATGACTATAATGAGTGTGACCCCAATCAATACCTTGCACCCAAATGCTTCTTATTGTAAAGCACAACTCATTATGCTTTACTGCTTAGCTGATAATTACAGTTAATAGCTAACTGGAAGTTAAAATGCAGATAAAAACTTATGATAGAAGAGAACAATATATTGTACAAGAAAACACACAAATACATATTTTAAGTTTTTTTAAGACTCATGTCACATGTAGGGCACTCCAGTTAAACACTGCTCAACTTACATTATACGGAATGTTCTGTAATTAGGCATGTTAAACGCAACAATTCAGCTATGATGTAAACTATCAAATTATGAATTCATTCACTTTATAAATTGCTGAAAAAAAATCTGTTAAGTGCCTTTGTTCTAAAAATAGGGCAAGAACTTAAAAGACTTGACAAAAAAGTTAAGACATCATGTTATGCCCTGAGCCAAAATCAGAATTCCTCTCTTCTGAATTGCCAGCTTTAGTAATCAGACTCAATAATCTGCAGGTTTAAGAAAGAGAGGGATTAGCTCTTTGGCAAATTTATGGCACAAAGCCATAAAAAAGAATATCAAAGTGCCACAAGCCTAACAAAGCATAAGAACTGTGGAATTATTTTCTACCAAACAGTATAGCAAGAGAGAGATGGCAGTGGTTACAAAATGTCCCACTGAATTATTTTTCTGACAGTCCACTTAAAACTTCAAAGCATGTCAATGCACCCATTCCTGCAATCATCTATCCCTGCAATGTAGTTAATGGAGAAGAAACATCTTAAAGCTTCTCAGTTAAATAAATATGTCCTAAGCTGCTGTTCTACAAACCTACATTACTAGCACAAAATTCAGTGCAATCAAGCTTTTAGGACCTATTCAAGAGTCCAGCAAGTGGACTCGAAGTATCACCTGATACAGGGGACAGATCAAGGTCCCTAACGCCCTGATGCAATCTAAATTGCTCAGTACAGCGTGTACATTTTGGTTTCCCTCCAAGCACAAAAGAAGCCACATCTTCAAAGCACTGTCCAAAAGAAGGAGTGTTCACATGGATAATAACCAGAGCTGCACAGCTCAAGACTCCAATAGGAATGGCCATACACGATGTACAGCAACACAGAGTTGGGGGTAGCACACAAAACTGCATAATGTACTTCAATTGTCCTAAATTCTGGGTCTTAGTCACATGTCCTCTAGTAGCATAGGTGAGATCAATTATATGAGAAGTATTTCACAGTAAAAGTTTTCTTAATTTGCTACTTTAATTTCATATCCTCTTGTTCCCATGTTATGAGACAAAAAATGGGAGTTTCTAATCTACTTGCTGTTCATTCTTTCTCCACAGTTTTCATGCAGTCTCCTATTCTTTAGTAAAGCAAGTCCATTAATATCTGGTATAAGCTGAACAAACTAAGATCTCTAGATCCTCTTATATAAAATGGCAGAACACTTGCTACTGACTTAAAGTCAAGAAAGCCAAGTAGGCCACGGGACACAAACTGCAAATTATCATTGATCACTGGAGCTGTTGCCCCATTCCATGCAAAACTGTCTGTTGACAATCATTTGGAAATCAGACCTAACCAGCTCATAACAATTATATCAATTAAAAGATGAAGTGTGATTCCAAATATGGGAAAAGTTGGTGCATGATGTTATGGAGTTAAGCTTGCAAAGATAGGAACAGATTCTAAAAGCTGAACAGACTATGCTCAGATACATGAGGATCATGGAATTTGGATGTTGTTTTTCAAACACAACAGGCAGCAGCATGATCAGACATGCTTAGCAACACTGTTTTATCAAAACCTGGTCATTTAGATCCTCTAGCAATATCTGCTTGAACAGGGCTTTTATCTTATAGTATTATAAATTGAATATCTCTTCTGCTGTTAAGCATGAGCGATGTTTAAGACATAGATGACACTTTGTGTCAAAGTCAAACAAATTTCAGGATTTTACTCCAATAGCCAACACAGAGTTTGAAGCATACACACTAGAACCTTTGGAAACCTCACATGCAATTTTGTGCAGAGGCTAGTGATGCCTCCAACATCAGCTCAACAGAATTTATTTAACTTATGCCATTTCAAAAGAACAAATGTCTGCTTATAATTCTATTTACTCCTGTAAATCAAGTACTCCCTTGCATACCGGAAGCTGTCATTGTCTACCAACTCCGTACCTTATCAGCAACATTCTTTTTTAACAGAAATTTTAAAAGTTACATTGACTTTTATCAGTTTTAAATAGAATTCTTTAGAAATTAAATGCTCCATGGTGGAAACATCTTCTGTGACTGCATTCCTGGACATGTGCTTCAGAATCTCTATAGAGTAAGTAAGGATGCATGCCAGCCCAGGTAGCAGAAATACATCTCATATTGAAGATTCTACACCATATAACAGAGAAGAAAGCATCATAGATCAAGTAAATTAATTAAAAGTAAGACTGATTTGAAACTGAACCAGACAGAATTCACTTGAGCTTGGATGTGAACGTCCAGCTAAGTAACACCCCAAAGCAAGGATTTTACTAAAATGGAAATTTAATCACCTGTTGAACTCCAGTTCTTAACAACTGCACCTACTAGATATTAAATGCTGCACTAGAGAATTTAGTAAACAGAAGTCACATACCAGTGGATGACATGGCCTGAAGCTGAGTGAATTATGATACAACTAAATCTGAAGAAAATTGAAAAGTTCATTAACTGCACTGAATAGGAACAGGGATAATGAAATACCCCTTTACATGTGGGGCAACTGATATCAACAAGGAGACTGTTATCTGGAATTCTTATTTGGCCAGATAATATGACAACTTACAGAGCAGGGTAGCAGATCTTTCACTAAATGAATAGTCTAAAGACAGACTAAGTCATTTTATTCATCGCCTAAAAAAAATGCCGAGGAACAGTAATTAAATTTCGTAGTATCCAAACCACTTTCTTGTCAAAAAAGATCATAGAATAATAGGGTCTCAAGAGAGTCTGTCAATTAGAAGAGTCTGTCAATTCCCCTCAGTTAGGGTCTCAAATGAGCTTGTTTTCTATTTGAAGGAAGAGTAAGGACTGATAACACTCAAAACAGATGGAAGAAAGTAATGATGAACTTGTAATGAATACCTCAGGAATAAATCCAGCTTACTAATAAATAAAACTTTCCTAAACAATTAAGAATGTGGAGGCCTAATGAAGCTATTTGGCTTTGCAGCTTCCCCTTCTCTTTGGACACGTGTGATAAAAGATGTTCTTATGACTGAATGCTGCCTATACAGTCTGACACAGTCCTTCTTTGATGCTGAGCAAATCATTCAGCTGCAAGATTAGATGAGGCCCAAAACCACGCTTCATTTTTAGATTATTTTCTGTGTAAGATACAGAAACTTGGTCTGTAGAAGTACTAAACATTCACAGATGCAAGTCAATGTGACAGACACTTTATTAATATAATGCTAATAATGCATTTTTCAATCATATAATGCTAAGAACTCCGAAACATTGGTAGTTCAGTGGCTCAGATTGGATATTCAAAACCAACAGAAGACTTTGACCTTATTCTCTCTGTGCCTCAGCTTCCCATCTGCAAAATACAGATAAAACCACTCATCTCACAGGGGATTTGTGAGGATAAACTCAGTCAAAGCATGCTGATAGTATAGTAATAAAACACCTTAAAAATAGTACAAGATAGCACATAACCATAAACAGTAACTTAATTATGGGGAGATAAACAAAACATTGACTAGCTGCTGATTAAACAAACACTAAATATCCTGTGCACTCAATGAAATGAGAGGTCATGTGGAAAAACAGTACAGGATTATGTAATCCAAGACTGTATTACAGGGTATAAGCACAGTGGAGTAAAACTAAGGTTGAGCGAGCAATCCTAACTCAGTAAGAGCTCTTAACCTTAGTGTCATAAACTTCTAAACAGCTTTCATCTCCTCCAAACTATCAATATAAATTTACAAGGCAAATACCTGTACACCTAAACTATCAAGAATACATTCAAATTATGCTACGCGGAGTGGGTAAAACCCCAGACACTCTGCTATTCTTAGTTCATCCCCCCTGTATCTGGAAGAAACTACTTCCAGCGTATCCTTAGTTCACCTTTTCAGAGAGTACTGCTTTCCCAAGGCTGCCTCAGGGTCCTGCTGACGGATTGCTCTAATTGCAGTCGGTGAAGTAAAGAAGGCAGCTACTTCATGCTCTGCTAGCACACGGAAATAGGCACCAGCATCTGGCGTTCCCACAGGCTTCCCCTATGGAGAGAATAATTTAAAATGTCACAGGATAAAAATACTTCATGATTCCTTGACACTTCAAAGCTTGAGCACGTAACAGTAGTGGTAGCACTGCAACAGAAGTAATTCCTTGTCGGACTTTAAAGAAGGCTTTGTTAAAAATAATAATACTGTGACCATATTCACTTATAGAAATAAGTTCACAGGCTTTGGGCATTCCATGAACTAGCTACTATTTAGAAAAACAGAACAAATGGACACTTGAATGAAAAAGCAGCCACAAAGAGCTGTTACTACACTGGCAGCAGAGGGAGTAATGTCTACATCTACCCTTATTGTGAAGCAACCTGTAAAACACTCCGAGACCCACTGAACTAGGGGCCTCTGGACACAGTGGTACTGCAGCTACATCCTCATGCACAGGCCTAAGGTACTTTTTCTTCCTTGGAAGTTTCCTCTCAATTCTAGGAAAATTCCCATTTAGCGGCTTATAAATGGCTTCTTGGAATCTTTGTGCTGCTACCCTGCATGAAGCCTGGAGAGAAGCTGAATACACCCTTTCCCATCTAGTGTGCTACCAGACTGCAGTTTTGTTTGTGTTTGGGATCTTTTCTTTTTAAATTACTATTTTTTTTAAAACAACATTGTCTTGAGCTAAGGGGCATAGTCAAGAGAGTTCTAAACAGAAGTAATCAGATGTGACAAATTGTCCAACAGCAAGTAATAATAAAATACTTTTCTGTGGTGCTGTAAATATGAAAAGCAGTTGGCACAGGATCATATAAATACAGTCCTACTCTTTGTAGTCACTGCATGAACTGCTCCATACATGTTCTGAAACTATGAAAAGATGATGTTAATGTGGAATGAGTTTTAGCTCCACAGGTCCTGCCATAACCTTTACAACTAGAAAGGCCACACTTGGAAGATGAACTTTGACAGAGCACACAAGTTAGGAGAGACATACATTCTATACTGCAAACACAACCTCGTTAATGCTTTATTCAAGATGACACAGACATGGAGAAAGTTTCACTATTGAAATGTCATCATCTTTCAGCAGTTTATCCATCACAAGACAAATTCATACCTTCACCACCCTTGTGTAAATGGAAATTTGGAACAGAAAGATTAACAGGTCCAGTGGGAAAGAAACAGCATATGAAACTCTAATACTTTTTATCTAACCAAGACACAAAAGGAATAGAGAGTCATTTGAATACCTTGAATAATTTACTGAATTCAGTATTTTTATTCTGACAATGAGGTGCTAATAACACAAAAATGCCTTTATGAAAATACACACTAATCAAGTTAGTTGACCCATACCAACAGAAAAAACAGCAAGCTGGCTGTGACACAGGCTCATGGGAATTCACCCCCTTCCCTCTCTTCCATCTGCCCTCCCCACTGCAATCTTCCCCACATTTGCTCTGCATCCAGCTGTGCCTGAACACTGGCAAGAGCACTGATAAACCATTTGGCAGATTTAAAGAATGCAGCATTCCTGAGGTGAGATATGTACCACTGACTTTGGAGCCCTATGGTGAAATACTGCTGGTGAGAGAACACTGGATCACAGCAAAATGAAACAAAACAAAACAATTACTTCTTTTAAGGATAGAGCAGGCATTGAGAGGCACATTAAGAGAAAATACACAAAAGAAACAGTTCCCAGCCCAAGTAGCAGGAAGAAGTATCACCAATGCAAAAAAAAAAAAAAATTCCTTTTGCTAATAGCCTATACAAATTATGAACAGGAAATGCAAAAGAATGCTTTCTGCCTACTGAAGCATCATCCTTGCAGGCTTCTTCACCACAACTTTAATGTGCTCATCAGTATTTGTACACAAACCTATTTATTCAAGATGGATGGCACCTCCCTGTGATGTTTACAGATCTGCAGGTATAGTGAACATCTGGTCAGGAGCTCAAGCCCACATCACTAACTAATGCTAAATAAAATAAATGGTCTCAGACTAAAAAATTCCAGATTTCCATAAACTTCTCATATTAATGACTTATGTAATTGAACTGGTATCAATTATCTTGCACAGCAAATAAACCTACCTGTGGAGCAACCATAAATTGGTTAGTCTGCCAGTAATAATGCAGGGTTTATTTTTAACCAAATGGAAATGTCCAGAGCCCATAAAGGGGTTGTGTCTGGCCCCCATCATGCCCACTCCCTGACAGGGCCTTGGCTGCCAGTGCTCAAGGCCAGGTTTGCCAGGGTGCAGCTGTGTAATCTTGGATCAGACCATCAGGAAAACAGCAGTTGTGAGAAGAGCTGAAAGGAGCTTCCCCTTCCTTGAGAGGCAGCTTATGCTCAGGCCCTCACCCTTGATCCATGCTCAAGCTACACTGCAGCTGAGCCTATGCCTCACACTTCCAGAATGCCCAAGCTCAAACCCAAGCCTGAGTCTGAACCCATCTTCAACACAAACAACTAAGCCTTCAGTAATACGTGGGTAGGCATGCAGGGATGTGACAGGTTGATATTTATATGTCACACATAAGCTATAGCAGCTTTGGTTTGGAGAAACACCATCTTCAAATCTAGGAGAAAAACAAATAAAACACAAACAGTGGAAGGAAAGGAAGAGACGTTCCATCTGACAGATGATAGGAAATAATACCCAAAGAATAAGACAACACTTAGAATACTCATGTAGGAGAGGAAAAAAAGTCAAATTTGCCCATTTGTAACATATTCTTACTGGTTCTGCAGAAAAACTTCCCTGGTGCCTTGACAGCTGGTCATAGTTTAGCAAATGCATAAACAAAAACCTACATGAGCAAAACAAATTTGAGACAGTGCAAATTCATTTCGGAGCCCAATAAATCTACAAACAAAGTTGCCAAAGAGAGTTATCATTTATTATACAAAAAATGTAAGAAGTACTGTGAGATGCCATGAGAGGCTTATTACCATATGCAATTCTGGTTTTTAAAAAGTTAGCAATATAAACAATAAGGTACAGGGTAACTGAATTCACAATGTGTTGACAGATTGCTGAGTCAGTTGGGGACTACGAGCAAGTGAGATGCTTCCACTGCATTTCTACAGGGATTAGTTCAAGACCTGTTGTATTTGCATCAATACTGCAATATTTGCAGTAATATCTGTGGATTAGGAGGAACTGAGGGCACAGTAAACAAAAACAAGACAGGCAGAAAGAGTGATGTGCCTCAACTGATTTAAAAAAAGAAGAGTAGAAACAGACATTTGTTGCATCAGCTAGGAGGATTCAAGTAGAAAAGGCTTTATTTTAATAACCTACCAAGAGACTCTGAGACAGAGAGACAGATAGCAACATCTTTCTGGAAGTACTTAGATTTAGCATTTATCAGATGTCAACCAGCTGAGCAGCCATCCTGAGGCAGAATGTGTTGACGTATAATACATGATTATGAAAGAAGTTTCATAGTCAGGCAGCAAGAATGATCAAGGGGATAGAAAAGTTCTATGGAGAAAATCAGAAGTCACTGGGATGAGTTACTTGAGGAAAGACATGTAAGAGGAGCTACAATAAAATAACAGCAATGCAGCAATTCCCATTCTGCCTGATCCCTAACAAGGGGCTCTTCAATTAAGGATAAATTCAAAACTATGAGGAGGAAATTCTCTCTGCATAGCAAATATTATACATGGAACTCATTGCCACTAAAACCTGCTGATGCAAAAGCACGCTCAAAATCCTGTCATATCAGGATTCCAAAAAGTATGCTCATAAAAATGCTCATTTTTCTGCTGCTGACACTGCTGCCAAACCAAACCTCCACTAGAGACTTGAGATGATACGCCCTACAGAATATGCTCCACAAATAAAATCAGTAAGGATGATGGCAGAAAGATCACAAAACTGGGAAACTTCAGAGACCGTGCTTGCTTTGTAAGCTGATAATAATGGCTGAAAGGAAGGCTGGATGCCTCCAAAAACTGGGCCAAAAGAAACTAATTTTAAGCCTATTGCTTCTGTGTACCCTGCAGATTTGCTGCAACAGCAGGCACTGGGAGGACCCCAGTGAGCATGGTGAGGATGGTTGCATGAGCACAACAATGTCCTGAAATAGCACTGTGTGGGACAATAGCTCCTCCTCTGTCCTAGACCGCTCAAATGAAGTCCTTAATGAATGGCTCCTTAGCAAGTGTGGGCATCTTTTTCATTACCTTAGCTCCAATTTGAAGTCCTAAGCACCGGAACTACAATGCTGCCTTTTTCCTGACATCACAGGACCACAGGGAGCAGCTAGATCTTTCTCTCTCCATGCTGCCCTGTTGCTTTACAGCTTGTGATCCCACTAGCAAGAACAACCCAGAGTGGGCTGTGAGACTTCAAGTAGCTTATTTATAGCTGAAATGTGTCATGCCCTGGAGAAAAACAGCCCAGGACAGATTATAGATCTAAAACAAACAAACAAACAAACACACACACAAACAAAAAAACAAACAAACAAAAAAAAAACAAAAAAAAAAAAACCAAGAACAAACAACCAAGACCAACAAACCTTGCTGTACTCAGAAGAATTCATCAGTGTTTTCACATTCCTGACAATGCTATTACAGCAAGTAAAAACTGGAAGCACACAGTTTCCATAGCAATTGTTAAAATGACAAGTTGTCGCCTACTAAGTAATTTAAAAATAAACAAATCACTTTAAGAAGTGAGGATATAAAGTCAGCATAGCTTGTATTCAATGGTGGTTGTCCCTAGGCAAAAGAGATGAGGTGTTCTTTCTCCTAAACAGCATATTGATACTTCCTAACCCAAAACCTATCGTTAGACAATCATTTAGGAAACTGACTACAAATTTATGAATATTCACTGTTAAGAGTCTTCTGAGCAGAGGAAAAATTATACACTATTCTGTTTGTAAATATCATTTCTAACCCTCTAAAGATGACACTGATGAAACATCTTCAGACACTCATAAACATTCTCTGAAGACTTGCTTGGTGGTACCCCAGCAAAAGAAAAAGGCAAAATATACTGTTTAATAATGCTCTCACCAAGAGCAAAAAAACATGCAAACCAAACAGACCTGGAAGTTAAACAGATATTAACTCTGATTTTTTTTTTTTTTTAATGCTGTTAAAGAAATAGAGTTTTTACTCTATTGATTTTCCCAAAGCAACACATTTTAAATTTAGAGGTGCCTTTATAATGACAATAACCATGTTGATCCCCACGCATTTGCCCAGAGATAAAACTTCACTGTAAGACAACTATGTAGCAGAGATTGCTTAAGGAACTCACCACTTTCCTCACCATTCCTCCTTGTCTTACCCTGCACTTGCTAGAATGAAAATCTTTTCATTACAGTCATTCTGCCAATTCATGCAATGATTTTAAGGTGGCCCTGTGTATCAGTGGTCAAAAATAGGTACTGTAAAATTATCAAACTCTTGTCCTTATCTCCAAAAAGAAGTGCCATTTTTCTCACACTGCATTCCTCTTCCAAACTAGTGTAGTGGTGATAAGTTTATCTCCCTTCGGAATGAAGAATCTAATTGACATCTATTAAGAGTCCAAACATTAATTAGACTATAGATTTAATACTCAAGCTAATATATTTGATTCTATAAATGTGCATTTCTGCTACTGCGTGAAGTTTTCACTCTTTGTTATTGAGAGTATCAGAGAAGTCAACCTCAGTGGTCCCCAGCCCTAAAATAAAATTAATTTAATGGGAAATCACTGGGCTTTTGCCAGGCAGACTAGAAAACTGAACTCTTTTATAATAGAATTAAAGTTGAAAAGGAATAAAAACTATTCTCTATGATTATTTTACTATTTCACTTCTATTTTTCTAGTAAAACTCATTTATAATTGCAGTTCTCTAGTTAATTATCTGTAGAGATCCTGAAGCCAACGAAGCCCCCCAAAAAAACATAACTATACTGAGCACCTAGAGATGAAATAAAGATGAACATGGGGTTTGAAAAGTATCCAACGTGAGGTAAATTGGCCAAATTATAAAATCAGCCTAGGAAAAAAATCAACTTCTTTCTTCCCCAAATTTCAGCTTAACTCAAACATTTAGTATCAATACATTCAGAACAGGAGGAAAAAGAGATTACTACCTATGTAGGTATACTTACACACCCTATAGGCTTACTTTTATGAACACTCACATGCATATGCACATGTATGATACACTGACACTGTAAGGAGCAACTCTCAGCAGCATATGCTGAGATTTTTCACACTCCTACAAGTAAGAATTCAGTCTACAAAGTCTTTAGTCAAAACAGTTGACAGTCTACTATTTCATGCTGCAAAACAAGCGGTGACCCTAACTAAAGGACTATTATATACTGCAGAGTTAATAACAGATGTATGTAACAGATGTAACTGATGACCTGAGAAGGTGCAGTGCTGTGCTGTCCTTGTCCCTCTCTTAGTTTTGCCCAAAGATCTATTCTGTGTGAGTAAATCCAAGTAAAGAAAGATTTTTAACTTGTGTTGAGGCCATACACAAGAAAATTAATGTCACATATTGGTCCATACTATTTAACACAAAAAATGTCATCAACTATAAGATCAGCAAAGAATAGATATTCTTTTCCTAGAGTATATTTCTGCTTCATAAATCTCAAACAGACTTATTAATTCTGATTACCTATACAACTAATTTAATTTGCTGCTAAAGTAGATTCAAGATTGAAGGATGGCATGTTAGTACTTAATTAAATATAGCTTACAGAAATGTCCACATACCCTCTTAAGCATTTGTTTCTAGGCAAAAGAGCAAGGTCAAAATAAGTAGCAGGGTGTTTTTGCTTAAGGATACTTAATTTCCAAAGATTTCACATGGTCTTCACATACTACAAAGATGTAACAGCAAAGAGATGTAACAGCAAAGAGATGTAACAGCAAAGAGATGTAACAGCAAAGAGATGTAACAGCAAAGAGATGTAACAGCAAAGAGATGTAACAGCAAAGATTGTTACCAACCTGACAGGAGAGGTACAAAAGGACTCCTGTGGGATTTAAGTGCAGCACACAACTTGTTCTTTCTCACCCTTTCACCTCAGGAAAAAGCAGGTGAGAAATGCACAATGAATACTTCAGTATGCAAAGTCATGAATACTTCAGTGAGTTTTTCGGAGCCAAAGCTTGTTTCTCTTGTTCACAGTGATCTCTTCTGCCACCACAATAATGCAGAAAAGAGTATCCAGACACTGTTTCTCTTCTTCACAAGAAAAATTATGTTTTTATATACAATACAAACATCATTGCAGCGATCACTTTATTTCATAAGTAGTTAACTAAGAGCCTATATGACTTAACTCAAGATACTAAAATCAATTCCCACATTATTTAGCAAACTTTTAGGAGTTCTCACAGATGCATTCATGCTCGCCCTACATAAAGTGAACACCACACAGGAAGAATCCAGTAAGCATGACCTCTGGAACAAGCAAAAGGTATAGGACAGTATGTACAGTACATACACATGCACTACAAACCATCACAAAACCACCTCTGCATTTTGAGTTATTTGCAATTTCAGACACACAGTGTATATAGTGCTAGTTCTTCTGGACATTTTTATCCATCTATACAAATTATGTATTTGAACATATGAACTGTGATAAATTTACTGCACTCCATTTTCCACATAAAGATATATTTAGTTACTGAGGAATCCTTTCTGCAAAAGAGTCTACCTCATGAGTTTAACATCATTTTCTCACTTACCTGTTCATCTTGAATTCTGCCTTTTCTTCTTTTCGTAGGATTTTGGCTACTACTTTTAAACAAATGCCTTCCTCCTTTTCTGATTACTTTCAAGTTGCAATGTCCTACAAATCACCTTGCTTCCTAATGTCCTTCAGAACTTGTATGTGCACTAAGAACCAAGCACCACTCCTGCAATCAGCAAGCTGACACTTCTCATTGACTCAAAAGCTTTCAAAAGTACGACAGTGAGCTGATTTGCAAAGTCACAGAAGCAAGCATATTCCACCAGACCAGCACATCAGAAACTCGTCAAAAAAAAAAAAAAAAAAAAAAAAAGCCACATATATCCAATACTCAGACAAATGGCTCATTTTATTGCCATAGTTGCACTGCAGATACTCTCTGCATCATGTTATTTCAGTAACACAGTCATTGCAACCTTTGATGCTGAACACCGAAAGTAAGCAGGCCAGTACAATGAGATTCAAAGTAAGAATAGCCATTTGCTTAAGTTTTCTCCAGCTGCTGCAATCATCGGCTGGGAGCGCGAAGGCATGTGAGGTTCTCTATCTTAGCTGTTTACAGAAAAGTAAAACTTGTGCTTGTTGATGTTCTGAATTTGGAAGGTACTGAAAACATTTACAAAGTGTCTGTCCCACACAGCCCGGTGTCTTTCAGATGACCAAATGTGCATTGCAGGTCCATTATGAATTTGGTAAGAGCACAATTACATTAGGCCGGTGCACCTCTACCTTCTGGTGTGAGGCACAAGGGTATGCAGTGTCTCTCATGATGCTCACTGGAATTTCACATCCTGTCTCCTCTTGGCAAAAAGGCACTGGAATATGTTTTGGCTCTGTGACCAGAGATATGGAAGATAAGGGATACAGAAACATTACGGTAGAGTTTACTGGCAATGTGTGAACTGACATGCTCCTGTCACCTGAATGAAACAGACAAAAGGGACAGTGTGATACTTCCTAGGAGAGAAGTCCCTTCAGTCAAAGGAGCAAAGATCTGTAGGATAGTTTTCAATCAGAACATTCGAAGCTGCATTTTCAGTCCAGTGCGCAAGGCTAAGTCTAGTATAAAATAAACCTCAAATGACATGTAGAATCATAGAATAGTTAGGGTTGGAAAGGACCTTAAGATCACCTAGTTCCAACCCCCCTGCCATGGACAAGGACACCTCAGACTAAACCATGCTGCCCAAGGCTTTGTCCAACCTGGCTTTGAACACTGTCAGGGATGGAGCACATCCCCACTCCCGGAGGGATGGGGAGGAGAATCAAAAGAATGCAACTCCCAGGGGTTGAGATAAGAACAGTCCAGTAACTAAGGCATAACACAAACCACTGCAGCTACCACCAATAATAATAATGATAAAGGAAATAACAAAGGAAGAGAATACAACCGCTCACCATGTACCGGCCAATACCCAGCCTGACCCAAGTAGTGCTCTAGCCCTTCTGGGTAATTGCCCCCAGTTCTACATCCTGGGCATGACATACTGTCGTATGGAATACATCTTTGGCCAGTTTGGGTGAGGTGTCCTATTTCTGCTTTCTCCCGGCTTCCCCTTCTCCCTGGCAGACAATGAGACTCAGATAGCCCTTGGTAAGACTAAACATTACTGAGCAACAACTAAAAACATTGGTGTTATCAGCACTGCTCCCAGTCCAAAAGTCAAAAACACAGCACTGCACCAGCTACTAAAAAGGAGAAAAATGACTGCTACTGCTGAACCCAGAAGAGCAACCCATTCCAGTGCCTCAGCACCCTAACAGTGAAGAGCCTCTTCCTTATATCCAATCTAAACTTCCCCCATTTAAAGTTTTAACCTGTCACCCCTTGTCCTATCACTACAGTCCCTAATGAAGAGTCCCTCCCCAGCATCCCTATAGGCCCCCTTCAGATACTGGAAGGCTGCTATGAGGTCTCCACGCAGCCTTCTCTTCTCCAGGCTGAACAACCCCAACTTTCTCAGCCTATCTTCATACGGGAGGTGCTCCAGTCCCCTGGTCATCCTTGTGGCCCTTCTCTGGACTTGTTCCAACAGTTCCATGTCCTTTTTATGTTGAGGATACCAGAACTGCACACAATACTCCAAGTGAGGTCTCACAAGAGCAGAGTAGAGGGGCAGGATCACCTCCTTTGGCCTGCTGATCATGCTCCTTTTGATGCAGCCCAGGATACGGTTGGCTTTCTGGGCTGTGAGCGCACACTGAAGCCAACTCATGTTCATTTTCTCATCTACCAATACCCCCAAGTCCTTCTCTGCAGGGCTGCTCTGAATCTCTACTCTGTCCAGCCTGTACCTGTGTCTGGGGTTGCCCCGACCCAGGTGTAGGACCTTGCACTTGTCATGGTTTATCTTTATAAGGTTGGCATCAGCCCACCTCACAAGCGTGTCAAGGTCCCTTTGGATGGCATCCCTTCCCTCCAGCGTATCAACTGAACCACACAGCTTGGTGTCCTCGGCAAACTTGCTGAGGGTGCACTCAATCTCACCGTCCATGCCACCAAAGATGTTGAACAAGACCAGTCCCAACACCAATCCCTGAGGTACACCACTCTTCTCTGCCCAACCTGTAGCTGTGCCTGTAGCTGTAATAGAAGAGGGTTCCACTTTTAGTCTGAACCATCTGTGAGTACAACTTTGAAACCTTCCTTCAGACTGAAACACTGAGCATAGATTCTGCAGTACCTGTATGCACAGGTCTGTTCTCTCTGTGAGGCATCCAGCAATCTACTTGTGTCAGGACCTTGTATGTTCCTTCGCTGAAGACAATCATCAGCCCACTGAGCATTCAGGTGTGCATGCAGTGGAATTCGAGGAATACCACTGGTCATCAATATCCTTCAATCTGGTAAATGTTATACAATGATTAAACAGAAGTGCTAACCAGTACTTCTCTCTGTCCTCAGTCTTCCCCTCTACCACACTCGTGTGCTTCACATACTCCCTTACTGCATTCTATCCATTTGTTTTGGGTAAACCTGGCTAATTCAACCATGCCTTACCCTACCTGTAGTGCCCTTCCCTTTACAACATTTGTGGAGTGACTTGGGGCAGAAGAAGAGATAATATATTGCCAACAACCACTACATTAACTACTGCATTTCAAAGAAATAGTATCATCCTAAATGGTATTTGCTGTGCAAGTGCAGGGCTAATTACAGTGCAGGAACAGGATACACGTGGCCAGAAGTACCAGCAGCACTACCACAAGGTAGGTCCTTTATACACTTCATTTGAGGAGAGGAAGAGACAGTGTGGCTGGTGTTTTGTACAGAAGTCTAGGACAGCTGTTATCAAGGCATGTT
Organism: Lathamus discolor; assembly: GCF_037157495.1. Classification (NCBI taxonomy): domain Eukaryota; kingdom Metazoa; phylum Chordata; class Aves; order Psittaciformes; family Psittacidae; genus Lathamus; species Lathamus discolor. The sequence continues at coordinate 44,021,865 of NC_088884.1, read as the reverse complement.
ATCAAGGAATGTTATCAAGGACTGTAGGTCCTGAACTAAGGATGTGGATGTCCTCTTGAGCAGTGGCCTTGGTGGAGTGCTCTCCCTTCCCCTGACGATCTGTTCAAGATCTTTGTGGTAGGGGCACATGCACCATGCCATGTTTGAAGCATGGTTTTGCTTTCATCTATCTGAAATGAATGCAGCACTGCTTGTCAGTCCTCTCCCTCTCTGCAGCAGGCTTGAAATTAGCAACAGGGTGGTGTATCTGCTGGAGAAACTTCTGGGCCTTTCAGAGCATATGATCAAGCTCTAGGTTGCCCCTTCCAACAATATTCTGGAAGGCCAGTGCAACAGTTGTCACTACGATAAAATGCAGCAGTAGGAAAGGAGGAATAACTTTAATAAAATCGTAAGAAGTGTTCAGAAAGGAGGAACAGCAAAAGAAATAGCACTGGTGAAGAGGATAGAAGCAAAAGCCTGGGAGAAATAAGAGCAGCTGAAAGTCACTAGCAAGCAGGCAGTCATTAGCAAATATGGAGTCGCACATGCCATCTGGCCTTTCTACAAGCACTAGAGATACTTCAGAATAAGGTGGAAACTCTTGACAGTTTTAAAGCTTTCTGTTGGCATACGTACTTATCATTTGTCCTGAAAAACTTCTCAGCAGTGCAGCCCTGCTCATTGGATCCTATTCTTTTAACCCACATGGCAAAACTTCTTCCTTAGCTGTCTCTGCAATGTCATTCACATGTCTAAAATCACTCTGGGAACCAAATAAATAAGCAAGGACAATCAGAGGACTTAATTCAGAACTGCACTACTGCTGTGATTTGAAATATCATGTAGCTGTCCCCCTAATAACCACTGCTTTTCTGGACTTGAGGATTCTTGACCCACTTCAAGAGGTATCTTGTGCTCGTGAGAATCTCTCCTCTAAGTTCATAGAGTGAATTTTGAGCAGTAAAGCATACCTTTAACTTCCAAAACAGGATGCAGCAAGCCCATTCTGTAGTGTTTGACGTAGGGTCTTCTAAACAATTTTGGAGGCAACCTTACCTTACTACAACTGTCCATTCTTCTTCAGTATCCCCAGGCTTAGGAAACTTATTTACTCAAAGTTCAGGCACAATCCCAGCATCAGCACCCACCAACAGTAGTGTTTGAGTTTGTAACTATGAGTGAAACACATCTGAACCTTTCTGTTCTACTATGGTCATCTTTAGTTATATGGTATAATAGCAGGAAGATGGAGGAAGTTACATCATAATATCCATTTCCTCATGCGGAACTTTTGCACTTATGATGGTCTGTAAAACGGTATGTTTCCACAACACCTTACTGACTCCCCTGCTCCAGAAGCACTAGGTAGAGATGGTGTTCTACCAATTGTTATATTCACAGTATCAAAGCTTGTTTCACAAGCTTTTTCATGTCCTCAGAATCCAGTATATTCACTATACTTTTGCAGATACTGTACGCTATGAGTTACCATTGGCTTTCCCTTAATGGTTCACAAGTTTCTAGTTACCACTACAACTCAACAGAGGTGATCAACATGCCATTATGACAGAATTGAAACAATTTCTGTCTCTAGGACCACTGAAAAACACAGAACAATTTCTAGGGGGACATCATGCTGCACAGTGTCAGAGGTTGGGATATACCTAGAATGAATGCAGACAACCAAGTCTCAGCATGCTTGAAAGCTAACAATGTCAGTGCTTTTACGTAAAATGTCTTTCACTGTCACTGATGGGCACTGGATTTACTCCCCAAAGAATAAAGAAGATGGTTCAAGCAATATTGTATCTTCTTGCCTGGCGATTAGAGAATCAACAATAACTTCTGAAAAAAATAACAACATAAGGCAGCATGATTGGTTTTTTGAGCACAAAAGTTAGGACGCAGCAGGTCACTCTAGTTGGACTACTTTACTCTCCACCCCACTGAGTTTCATCCCCAAAGGAGAAGGACCAAGTCCTGAATGTCATCTGAGTCTTGACTCAGGTGCCTTGAGTGGTAGAAAGAAAAAAGAAGAGAGTCTTCTTAAAAGTTCTTGCTCTAACCATAGAGCTCCCAATTGCCTCCAGCTCAGGTCCAGTAAGAATTTGTCATCTCCAGACATGCAAAGCACAACATACTCTCCTAGATCCACAATAAAGGTAGTCTAATGGCCTCTGGCTGAAGCATCAGAAACACAGGTACTCCCCACCATCTGCCATTTCTGGGTCTGTTGTTTTGGAGTTCCTTGTCCTGCTGACCATCACCAGTCACACAGATGAAGTAGAAAAGTTTGAAGGATAATGATGAAGTAAGTTTTCCTTAAGAATTGCTGTAATAGACAGGAGAGTATAAGCACTGAAGACATACACACAATTTAAAAATACGTGGCACGAAGAACAGAAAGGTGTAAACAGGATCATTGACTGGAGGAGATGCTGTCTTTTAAGAATGAATCTTACCTCATACAAAACTGTAGTATTCCCATGAAGGAGAGGCCCATAGCAAATATAGGAATGACCAACAACCCAGCCTAAATCAGAAGCCGCCCACCACACCTACAGTGAGAGGGAAAAAAAAAAAAAAAAAAAAAAGTGAGGAGTTTTTAAGAGAAGTTCAAAAACATTTACACGACATTTAAACAGAATTACCTCACCAGGTTTCAGTCCATATATAGCTGACATTGTCCAGTTCAGCATAACTGCATAGCCACCTGTTGGCCTGACAACACCCTAAATGAAAAATTTGAATATTTAAGATCATTTGAAGGACACAATTATATTCCTGTCTTCTATTAAATTTTAGTCTTTTAGCAGCAACAGACTTAAAGTTGCATAGATTCAATAATTCTCATTTAAGGAAAGGATCCACTCCAACAAGTATATGCTTGTGCTAACATTCCTACTAAAGAATGTTTTGGAAAACAAGCAAACAAATAAGCAAACATACAACAAAACAACATAAAAACCCAACCCAAGGTCTAAATGACAATAGTTTTCAGAAGATAACTAACAAAACTAGAATTCTCTCATTAAAATCAGATATACAAATATTTAGTCAACTACTTGACAATCTTCATCTTAGAAGCATGATTTGTCGAAGATGCCTGTCTTTCTCTCTGGACAGACAACATGGTGAAGTAAATTTCTGAGAACTTTTATCTCCGATATACTGCATTTTCAAACTAACAGTCGAGGAAAATACCTGTTGTAACAAAGGATCCTGTCTTGGACCTTTTGACAATATAATTAATTTAAGATATATATGTTGCTTTAAAGCACCCACATTCAAGGAAAAAGCAGACACAGGTTTTGGCAAAACTTATGTTTGTTTTCCTTTACCTCCCCAAAGATTCTGAACTTTATAAGACATATTAAACAATTTTCTAGTAGTAGTGTAAGCACCGCCTTATCCAGAGATGTGTGGTAGTGCCTCTGAATTTCTGGTGGTGAGAACACTGCTAGAACATTATATTCAGCTTGTCTTTAAAAGAGGATTGTAAGTACCAAGCAAACACTCAAGATTGCTTTAAAAATAAGCTCTTTTAAAAATAGATCATTAAGACTAATTGATGTTTCAGAAGCAAACATTTCAAAGAATGTCCTATGTTAATTCTCACGCAAAATTTTCATTTTCATGGGAATTATGTTCTCAGAACTGTTCAGTAACACAAGCTTTCAGAACATGCTTAAATCCATTGAATGTGTAATGTCATACACTACATCTTAGATTAGCTAATATGTAAATGATGAATAAGCAAAGACTATTCAGCAATAAATATTATCACACAAGTGATATATTAACTAATCTTGTCATTCAGTGACCATATTTCACTCATCCAAAACAGTGAAAACACAGAAGATATTAATGGATAAAAGACATTCTGCCATCCTGAAAAGTTTATATTGTACAAACATCTTGAATTAAATGTAGTTTATCTTTATATTACTACTGTTTAAATAAACATGATTTATTCATTGACACCGACTGTAAAGTAGTGAAATGTGAATAAATGAGATTAAACCATTTCTAGAAATGCTTATCATTTATACCACTGAGCTCTGGCAAACATTTTCAACCTCTTTAATTAAATACTTTCTCAAGTGGAACTCAGAAACAGACTACAGATAGTCCTTTACCTTAGGTAAGCCCGTTGTTCCAGACGTATACAGAATATAAAGTGGATGATCTGAAGGAAGAGAGACACATTTACAACACTGTGCTTTGGCAAGCTCTTCTTCCCAGTCAAGATCACGACCTGTGGTATGACGAACATGGCCCTGTTCATTGACAAATAGAAAATTGTTGAAAGAAAAACAGAATAAATGGAATTGGGTCAAAAAACATGTACTATTAAATATTCTGTAATTTCTCTCCTTCATTTGCTGTATTTATTATTTAAATCTTATGAATATAAAGTTCCCATCAAACGAAAAAAACAAAGTACAACAAATACACTAAACATTTCACTTGTAAAAAAGAAAAGGCATCTGCACTACATACACATCTGGAAGTCAAAGGCACAACTGTACACCCACCAAATTAGGTCGCGTGTAAATGAGAACTTTATCAGGTTTGCTCTGTACCCTTGCCAGTGCTCCTTCTAGGAGGGATACGTATTCCACCTTCCTTTTCGGTTCTACTCCAAAACTTGCTGTTACAATAAGTTTGGGCTAAAATAAAGAAGTTAGATTGTTAATATATACATTTACAATATATTTTATACATGTAACCTAATAACATGTTTTCTATCAAATTTTTTAATTAATGATGCTCAATGGATAAAATCTATCTTCACATAATTAGAAACAGCAATTTGTATCAGTTTCCTAAGGAAATCAAGCTCATATGATCTTGCTGTCCATACATCTGGTTTTTGTTCAGGAGCATACTAATAAATTCTGACACTCTTCACCATTTTCAACCAAATTTCAGTGAGAAAACAACAGTATTAAGTTCTCGTAAGGTGCACGAAAATAATAAAAAGAGAGATAACCCCATCTCTGACTTAGCCCTTCCATTAAGGAAAAGTACACAGTGATGACAACAAATATCTGTTCCGTTTAGCATGCTTTTGAATTATCTGCCTGCACCAAGTGGCGTATTTCAAAACTAGCTGTAGCACTTTGCTGGCTCTTTTCCAACCTGCAATTAAATGGCACAAGAAGGAAAAATCAGAGAAAGAGGAACATGTAGGCAAACATGACAGGAAACTAGAAGTACAGAAAGACAATAAGCTAAAGTCGTAAGACACATCAGGGAAGTAAAGCTAGAGTCTTCCAAGCGCTGGTTGCAGGATTCAGGATGAAAAACCTCTAAAAATGAGATTTCCATAGTTCTGGTGGGTTTTTTGAATAATTTCTATTTCCAAATGTGGATTTAACATCTTTGCCACTAAATTAACCCCGGGTTTTATGCAAAATTCCCTAAGTCAAGAAATCTGCATACAAATTATTCTGACTTGGGTCCCAAGATCAATAATTTTATTTCATAAATTTTAAGAAATAAAAAGCAGCACCAAAAAAAAATGTGTCAAAACACATTTTAATTGCTGAGGAATAAGCCTTCAATCTCTTTGCTTTTGGAGTTTCAGAAGTATATTTATCTTATGCCCCTCAGTTTGATCAACCTAGTTTTCTAATTGTATGCATTTGCATAAATCTCATTAAGTAGGCACAAGCCATGATGCCACAGCTAAGGCTGCATTAAACTCCACACAGAAAGCACAGATTATATCAATTTCTTATGCAATAATCAAATGTTTCCTGTTCAAATCTGCTATTTGGCAAAGTTTGCTAATTAGTGTGTATGCAAAATAAAGATTTCAGGATTTATTTAAAATTTTAGGATTTAATTTAAAATTTCAGGATTTATCATCTTTCTCTTTTGGAATGCACTGGTTTTAATGAAAGATGACACAGTACAATGCAGTTAAACTGAAAATTCATCTGGATGCTGCTCTGAAATTAGACTGTAATTTATGTAAGATATTAACACAGTTCTATTCAGTTGTTAAGATGAAAGACTGTTGTCAACACCAGGTTTACATTCATTTGTAACTGGTGCCACCTCTGCTCATCAAATGCTTTGTATGCAGTCTAAAAATACCCAATGCTAAATTGGCTAAGAAGATATATTTCCCAAATAAGACTTGCTACTTGGAAGCATCACGGATCACCTCCATGCAAATCAAAGGTCCGTTACAGGCTTCAGCTGCTGCTTTCCAGTGTTTTGCCTCTCTACATACTGATAGTATTTCCTCTGCATCTCTGCTCCTATGTTGCTTTTATAAACCCATTCTCCACTTCTTCCGTGGCTCCATGTAGTCCTGCACGTAAAGATTACATAGAAACAGAACTAGTTTGAAGGAAAACAAGGAAAGTTCAAAGGTTAGCTGGAGAAGGAATGCCAGTAATAGTGAGCTGTAGGGGAAAAATATAAATTAAGTAGAAATAAGATAAAGCAAGGCCCCATAGCACAGAACCAATAATTTTATACTGTTGCAAAGATTCCTCCTACAAATTCTTCTATAGTCTTTCACAGCACACAAGGCAAAGCTTAGAAAAAATAATAAAATGATTTTATCGGGCAGCTAACAAAGCCAAAAAAAGCCCAAAGTGAAAACTAACTAGCTTTGGAGCACAAAATGTCAGGAGTGTAATGAAGATGTTTACTGAGAGATGCAGTGCTCAGCCCATCATATACAGATATTATACAGTGGTTTAAAGAAAGAGACCTTAATCATACAAGTAGTTAAAAATAATACGCAAAATACTGCCTTCTAATCTAAAACACATATTCCACAAATAGACAGTGTTTCAAGACAAGAAAAGACCTGACTGTAACTATTATAAGGCAATTATGCATCTTAAGTATCAGCAGCTAAGCTTGCTGCCTAATCATAGAGTCACAGAATTACAGAATGGTTTGGGTTGGAAAGGACCTTAAGATCACCTAGTTCCAACCCCCCTGCCACGGGCAGGACACCTCACGCTAGACTATGTTGCCCAAGGCTCTGTTCACAACCTGGCCTGGAACACTGCTAGGCATGAAGACTTACCAGTTCACTCAAAAGGTTTGATTATCTTATGCTGAGAAGTAGGGGTAACCATTGATAGGCATATCTGCGTGCAGAAACTATGTCTTATTCAGACTAAAATATTACAAAATATGAGCTTATTTTTTCAAGAAGGAAATTCAGAGGAATGGAACACCTCTCTTATGAAGAAAGGCTGAGAGAGTTGGGGTTGTTCAGCCTGGAAAAGCCCCACTGTAGCCTTTCAGTACTTCAGAGGACTTTTAAGAGATGGGGACTAACTTTTTAACAGGGCCTGTTGCAATAGAACAAGAAGCAATGGTTTTAAACTAAAAGATGGGAGATTTAGACTAAATATTATTATGATGAGCACACTGAAACCCTGGAACAGGTTGCCCAAAGAGGTGGCAGATGCCTCAACCCTGACATTCAGGGTCAGGTTGAATGGGGCTTCTAGCAACCTGATCTAATTGAAGATGTGCCTGCTCATTGGAGGGGTTTGGACTAGATGACCTTTGAAAGTTCCTTCCAACCCAAACTATTCTATGATTCTATGAAAGTGTCTATTATTTCAATATTGTAAACTATATAGTCCCACATTCAGGTGAAGGAAAGAGAACAAGAAATGTCTGTTACCACGCTCTGTATCACTTCACTGCAATTCACTGCAGAATGTCTAACTGCCAATACCTGACAAGAGTAGGAATTATCAGCAGGACTTTGCAGCATTCCCAGACCTATTTAAAACTCCAGGTAAATTAAGGTAAGCTGGTGAAGTATGTATACCTTTTCACAGGCAGAAAGTGCTTCTTATTTCTTTCACTTTAGATCTTCCAATAAAATGTGAAGTTTGACCTTTCTTCCACAAAAGCATCTTGCAGGCAGCTTTGCATTGCACACTTTTAACTCTAATTAATCTTACCAACATTAGCTCCTGAACTGCAGCATCTAAACCAATTCATAAACCAATTCACATAAAAGCCTAACAGAAAGGCTGCTTTTTTGATACTGCTTCAATTAACTTCAGAGTTCAGCAGAATACCATCTATCACAACTACTTATATGCATATATCTTAAATGTAATCTCAGCATTATGCAACTTATTTATCAAAAAAGCTTTACTGTGTTGCAAAACATGGCATGTTTTGAAATTTAGGTTGAGGATGTACCTCTCCTCTGACTTACACTTTCTCTGCACATCAAACAGACCAAAACATCCACAATATTCAGATCTGCCTTTTAAAGAAGGCAATGTAAATTAGGATTTAATCCATGGCCTGCAGCTAGTAATTCCACAGCTAACACTTCGAAAGACTTGCTATGTGACCTTGGATAAATCACAAACTTTCTCTGTTTTCTTTTTAATGCATGAAGCAAGGATTATGATTACTGTGCTGTCTCCCTCTGTTCCTCAGAGAAAATCCCTTGGGATTAATTAGTTAATATTTGCAAAATACTCTAAACGTAAACATGTTCAATAATTTGCATTGTAACAACTTTCATTTTAAAAGTTTATAATTTTTCTTCTACATTATTTTTCCCTAAATCTATGAGTTAGAATTAATTTTTATTGCCTGTTAATAAGTGAAGGAGTAGGCAGAAAGATGGGGAAGAACTATGGAGCTATCAGCCTTCCCCCAGCTATTTTACATAATTCCAACAGCCATTTCATTAACTTTTTCTTTGTTAAAGCATCAAGGTGGGGAGGGGGCATGCATTCAACTTTCTATTTACAGATATTCATACAATTCAAGCATTGGCGATCTGAAAAGCACTTCTGTGCACAACCATCTAAGTAAAAGTTCCACAAATCCTGTGGACTTTACCCTACATAATATTTTGGTTTACACATCTAACCAATGTGATTCAATGATAGATGGCTACCATGGATGGCTTGAATGATCCAGGTGACTGATCAATATGACAGACACTTTTGTCTTACTAGTAGAAGACAAGAACAGAAACTTCCAATACAAACACTATTAGCTGGTTTGAAACTAATGCATACACAAGCTACTAATATGCATATATAAGCTACTAAGTAGATTATTAAAGTCCTATTTGCATTTTCATTTACAAAGACTTACATAATGATTCATAAACACACTCAATTTGTGCTGAACTTGGAAGCCTTTAAAGTATTCGCCTCAATTAACTATGCTCTCTGCAGAGTCACTTACTTAAGGTAACTGGTTTCCTAGCTGCCTTGATTCATGTAGAAATTAGATGAAGTAGATTCATAGCTGAAAAATCATACAGCCCACTACATCTAAATGTCAAGTAAATCGATGAAGTCATTTAGGATTGGGCAGCATTACTCTCTTACACTTCAGGAAAACACTGGGTGAAAGACCAATTTTAAAGTGATGCTTTGTAGAAAAAGATAGACAAATGGGAGGAGAAAGTATGTTCTAAAAAGACAACAGGATATTAAACTCATGCTTTTTGAAAAAGAGGTCACTGTGAGAATGAAGACCTTAGGCCCATAAAGAACTGGATAAAGAACTGGCTGGACAGTCACATGCAAAGAGTTGTGGTCAACAGCTCAATGTCCAGCTGGAGACCAGTAACGAGTGGTGTCCCTCAGGGATCAGTGCTGGGACCAGTCCTGTTCAACATCTTTGTTGGTGACATGGACAGTGAGATTGACTGCGCCCTCAGCAAGTTTGCCAAGGACACCAAGCTGTGTGGTTCAGTTGATATGCTGGAGGGAAGGGATGCCATCCAGAGGGACCTTGACATGCTTGTGAGGTGGGCTGATGCCAACCTTATGAAGATTAACCATGATAAGTGCAAGGTCCTACACCTGGGTCGGAGCAATCCCAGGCACAGCTACAGGTTGGACAGAGTAGAGATTCAGAGCAGCCCTGCAGAGAAGGACTTGGGGGTGTTGGTAGATGAGAAAATGAACATGAGCCAGCAGTGTGCGCTCACAGCCCAGAAAGCCAACCGTATCCTGGGCTGCATCAAAAGGAGCATGATCAGCAGGCCAAAGGAGGTGATCCTGCCCCTCTACTCTGCTCTTGTGAGACCTCACTTGGAGTATTGTGTGCAGTTCTGGTGTCCTCAACATAAAACTGCTGGAACAAGTCCAGAGAAGGGCCACAAGGATGATCAGGGGACTAGAGCACCTCCCATATGAAGATAGGCTGAGAAAGTTGGGGCTGTTCAGCCTGGAGAAGAGAAGGCTGCGTGGAGACCTCATAGCAGCCTTCAAGTATCTGAAGGAGGCCTACAGGGGTGCTGGGGAGGGACTCTTCATTAGGGACTGTAGTGACAGGACAAGGTGAAATAGGTTCAAACTTAAACAGGGGAAGTTCAGGCCAGATATAAGGAGGAAGTTCTTTACTGTGAGAGTGGTGAGGCACTGGAATGGGTTGCCCAAGGAAGCTGTGAATGCTCCATCCCTGGCAGTGTTCAAGACCAGGCTGGACAGAACCTTGAGTTACATGGTTTACTGTGAGGTGTCCCTGCCCATGGCGGGGGTGGGATAGAACTTGATGATCTTTAGGTCCTTTCCAACCCTAACTATTCTGTGATTCTATGATTCTATAAAATTTCTGTCTCAATGTCTGCTAAGAAGTTATCAACCTTAGCACTTATATAGTTCTTTGGTCATATTGCAGTGTTAGGCATTCTAAACAAACTGAGACTGTGCCACACAAAAAGAAAAGTTGTTATGCTGTCTGGGAAAAAACAACAAACAAACAAAAAAACAAACAAAACAATCGGGTTTTGACATTGACTTACATGAGTAACTAATGTTCCAAATACTATTACCTTTGCATGGTCAATGCGAACAGCAAGCTCTTTAGATGCAAATCCGCCAAAAATCAGGCTATGGATGGCTCCTATCCTTGCACAAGCCAGCATACAGTACACTGTCTGTGGAATCATGGGCATGTAGATGACCACACGATCTCCCTTCTTCACACCATGTCTGATCATGACATCAGCTAACTTGGAGACCTGTACAGACAAAACATTCACAATATATTAAGTTTCTCCAGATGTGCTTTTGCTCCATAAAAAACAACTTTCACACAATCAACTGATGCAGGACATTAAGGAGATAAGCCAGTATGATACATGAAGTTTACAAATGATGCAATCTACAAATTTAGGAAAATTTCCTTTTTGCAAAAAACACAATAATACATTTTTCTTCTGTAATATGAGAATGGACTGAAGCAAATTATTTTACATACTACAGCAAAAAAGAAATCAGTAACAATGTATTGCAAATTTTTAAATGACACTCTAATCATTCATTCTTTCATCCAGAAAACTGCTTATATTTCTCAATTTTAACTTTTAAGAATGGATGCAAACAGAAATCTTATACCCTGCACCAAATACATTTCAGAAATTTCAGAGAAACGCATTTAGATCTGAGAAGTCATTTTTCCACTAATTTTCAGACTTCATTTTTGGTATGAAGGAGCCTGAAGACAGACTATGCATGGCATGAAAGGACTGGAACTCAAGAAATGTAATAGATCAGCAGCAATGTTAAGCCATCTGTATCACCATGAGAAAATATTTATTACCTTGACAGCACATAGTGTTCTATTACAATACTAGTACTGAAAGTTCCATTAGTACACCAGGATGGAAAATTCACCACGCAGTACTTCTGTTTGAGTGAGCATGCTAGCCTGCGACAAGTACTCTGCACTTCTCCTGACCTGCTTGTTGTGACACTTCCTGAAGGAAAAGCAAATGACTAATTCCCCGAGAGCAATCGAATGAACTCAGGTTTCTCGAGTTCCAGAGGGTGACAGCTGTGTAACACTCAGTAACTAAATCTGCTCACTGCTCTTAAATTTTTCAATTAGACATCAGTGTGCAAACGAGTGTAAGTAATATAGGTAAAATTGCATGTAACTGTGCACAAAACATAAGCTAACAGTTTAACAGGAAAAACTGTAAACTAAGAAGAAATAAACTAATAAGCTAATATGAAAAAAGGCTGGAAGAAGAAACGTTCCAAGAAGTCGTGAGCTGGAATACTCCATAAGCACAATTACATGCCAGGTAGATATAACAAGAACAGGAGTTTTGTTTGTAATAGTCTTACATTAGTAATAAGACTAAAAAGTTAAATTCCCTAGGAAGGGATATCTGAAGATACATAAATCTAAGTTTGGAAAAAAAAAAAAAAAAAAAGTTGCTCTGTCATACATTGGAACTCATGTACAGTAGCAAAACTCTTCTTTAAGAGGTTGTCATTCACTAGAAAATACTACAGTAAGTGTAAGAAGTTGAAACATTCTGATTTCTTCCACTATCAATGTAACAGGAAACTACTCACATATGCAGTCGTCACATCTTACCTGAACTGCATTATTCCTTATTTATTTATTAGATCACACAGAGAAGGTTTCAAGCAAAATTTAGTCCCATGAAAGACTTTTCTTCAGGTACTATCAGACTGGAGAGAAAGGAAAGGGGAGACAAACTCCCAAGAGCAGCAGGCAGATGTTGCCTGTCAAACAGAAAATACCCAAGCTTCTGAAGCAGCAAAAGATGTTTTCAGTGACCCAGCAAATAAAGCAAGCAATGGGAGCACCCTAGGCCAGTAATTCATGTTGTGAAAGCACAGCAGGAGGGAAGGACCCTTAGGACTAGCTTATCCTTTTTCAAGGATAAGCTAGACAGGAGGGTAGATTTTCATTGAAAAGTTTTACTTTCATTTATATTATTAATCAAATTTGAGTTTTCTCTATTTAAAAAGTTACCTTATTCCAGTATAATATTTCAAATTCTAGTACCACTGTTACTTTCCAAGACTTACAGGCATTAGGCTCTTTCTTTTATGGTCATATTCAAGAAAACATGGGCAATTACATCCAAATCTAAAAGCCTATGTAATACATGTACTGAAGAGAATAATACAGCATTATGTACTGCTTCTCTCTTTAGCAGGAACAGACTTTCAGCAACCTGAGACAGCAACATCCAGAAGCTCCACATGCATTTGACCTGTGTTTGCATTAAATACACAGCTCATCCACAATCAAACTATGCAGAATTTTTACACTTCTGCCTGAGGATTTAAGGAAATGGAAACACAGAGGGCCCAAGCATGCATGCTTGCATCAGTAGATGACAGTATAGCTTCCACTTTTTACAAACATTGCATAAATCTCTGCTGTTGTTTTAAACCACAATAGAGAAAATGTTTAAGGCAAAATGATCACCATACCAAGCTGAAAATTCACACAAACTAGGGTATGTATAAGATTTATTTATAACAGACCTCTTATATTAAATGTTACTGATTATCAAAAGAATCTTTAATTATAGACCTATTCATACTAATCAGTACTATACAGAACTAACATGCTATCAAAACCCAACAAAAATCAACAAGGCCTGGACCCAACTAGAATTTACTGCCATGCCAGCAGCATTTACAGTCATTTCTAGATATTTGCCTGCTAAAGGCAAAAAGCATCACTTAAAAATCATCATTAGTAATTTTGTAATAGAAGACTTCTTATACCTCTATATAAACAATATAACATTGGTACTTGGCTACAGGAAGGAGACAGTGAAGAGGTCTGCATGTACTTATATCATTTTTATTGAAACCAATCATAGCTAAGCTGTACTTAAAGAAGAATGCATGTAGCACGCCACAGACAGGAACCACGTCTTCCATGCAAACCCAATAATTGCTTGTCTGCAGTTAACCTCCCTATCCTAAAGTTTAATGGCACTGAAGACAATAACCCAATATACTACGTGAGTACCTATGATATTCCTTGTGCCCTTTCCCTCATCCTTCTCACAGCCAGAGAACACCTGGACTACATATAGATAATAAAACACTGTATCTGCAAGTATTTGGAAGAGTAGGGAACAGTTTCTTTTATGGGTTTATATTGACCTGAAGATTGATGTGGAAACCCTGAAACATCCAAGCAATCACTCTTTCTTAAAAAAAAAAGGTAGGGAAGATGTCAGTAGTGACATTTCATTACACTGTTACAAGCCATGAAACCTTCCTCTTTGTTACAGTGTGTTGTCATTTATGGTTTACATTAAGACAGCTTACTTTATCACTCAAGATTTGATAGTTGCTATTTTCCCACCAGCACGCTATTTCTCTGCTTGTCTTCAAGCTTAAGATTGCTCTACCACTTTAATATATTTGACACTTCAGCAATAAAATCACTTGAGACCAAGTGATATAATAAGAAATTCAAGCAGGTTTTCAGCTTTGAAGATCTGGGCTTAAATTACATTTCTATCAAATGCAAGTCCCCTGTGAACACGGCTTTATTTTTACCCAGCCACCAAACAAACACTACATCTGTATTAGCAGTTCAGGTCTAGAGAAGTACTCAGTTCTGAAGTAAATCACCAGGCTGTCTCGAGTAGTTAAAAAAAAACAGGTTTGGTCCATGCCAAAAGAATTCCTCTTCAAAGACATTAAAATGGAAATTCCACTCAAAATCCTCGAAAGAGGAACTTCAAAACTTCCTGGGTTGAACAATGGCTGGGTCTCACCAGTGCTGTGTCCTTCAATAGAAGCTAAACACAAGAGGATTCTTCAAATACTGAGAGCTCCTGAAACATCCTGAAATGCTTCTTGTGGGTAAAAAGAGCCATGCCACATACGCATTTCTCTAAATCAAAGGTTGCTCTTCACCTTCTCCACTGTGTCATTTTCCAAGACTACTACAGAAAGTACTCCTTCCTACTCCCCCCATCCCCTCCATCAGCCTCTTCACTCTTCTATTACTTTTCCTAATTACTGTTCCCAGGGAACCCTCATGAGACAACATGCAGGAACATCCCCTCGGCCTACTCTCTGCTACAGCAGGCAATGGGAACTGCAAAATCACTGATTCAGATGCCCACCTGTGTGTACCCCTTTCCTGTACATGTATCAAGCATGGGACTGTATTTAGGAGGTTTCTGGTATAATTAGGACACTGGTCACAGAGCTGTGGAAAGGTAGTGTAGGTCTCTTGATTGACTGTGAGAGCTGTTACGCCTTCAGAGACAATTCCCCAGGGGCTGTGAGAGAAAGTCTATAGAACAACAAGCTCCAGAGACCATCTGCCCTGCCCCAACTCTGCCTGTGTGCCAGGCACAGCCCTGGCAACTGTTGACATCATGGATGTGGCATGTCTTGATAACAGCTCTCCTAAGCTTCTGCACAAAACACCAGCCACACTGTCTCAAATGCAGTGCGTAAAGCACTGTGTGAACTACCCACCTTGTGGTGGCAGTGCTGCTGGTACACTCTTCCACAAATTGCAAGAAAAACATAAAGCAGAAGGATTGACAGACAGCTGCTGGGATTGCAGTCAGCTGAAGAAATCTGTCCCTCCTTTTTTCAGATGCC
The DNA here is from genome assembly GCF_037157495.1 of Lathamus discolor. Classification (NCBI taxonomy): domain Eukaryota; kingdom Metazoa; phylum Chordata; class Aves; order Psittaciformes; family Psittacidae; genus Lathamus; species Lathamus discolor. The sequence continues at coordinate 44,006,485 of NC_088884.1, read as the reverse complement.
TAGGAGTTCTTTGCATTGAGTAAGTTGGGGATTTTTAGGAAGGGTCATTTTCTTTCCTGGAGATTGGCTGTGGACTGTGTGTCACCAAGAACGGACTGGGATGAGATGGAGCATCCTTAATACTTACCAGCTTGGCATGGATTCAGTGTTTGATTAGAAGTGATGCCATAGCATTCACTCTACATGAAGAGATAGGTTCCAGACAACTATTTGCCCCAGGAAGTTTCTGGTACTTGCAAAGGATAGCCCATAGTATTAGGCGCAACTCCTACAGCATCCATTCCCCTGAAAGGCCATTATTTGGACAACATCCACTCAGAGTGGGGAAAGAAATCAAACAGCAGTGAGACAGATGAAGGGTGAGCACAGCACTTTGTGAAGGAATCCACAAGTCAAGGAAGCAAAGATTTGGGGGACAGCTATGTTCAGGCATCTCTGAGGTAAGCTATAGGACATTCATTTCAAAGGATGAAACTAAATCTAGTCCAAAGTAAAACTCAGAAACCACATATAGTGGTTTTATTACAGTTAATTCAGCATGCCTTTGTTTCACTGATCTGCCCAAGGTGCGCCAAATTATATGTTACTGTAGGCACTGCTGACATTGACATGCTGCAGTATAACTATCTTCAGTCAGGGGAGATCAAGTTCCAGCCACTTCTCCAGACTTTTACAGTGTCATTTGGAAGTCTTTTGTGTGGAATGTGAAAAGCCCAAGACACCACTCTTTGTAAATTCCTGATTAGTCTCATCCTTTAAAGAATACTAATATTGATATTTCTGAAGAGCTACCCCAGTGACATTGCAGTTAAATCTTTCTAGGACAGGCACTGAAGAATGCCATTCGAGACTCAAATAAGATAAGAGAAACCAGTATTGAATAAGTCCAATACATAGTTTTATCAAGATAATGTTGCTTTACCAGACAAAAAGGATAAAGTGGGGTTGTCAGTCTCAGTAGGATTTTCTGTCTGTATTCTGGTTTTAATTCTAAATCAACTCTGAGAGAAGATATGTCTTGAAATGAAAGTATTTCTAACTAAGAAGGAAGTGGTCATTTTTCAAGGCAGAAGACAAAGAAAGAAGATGGAGTAAAGCATGAAGAATGAGAAAGACTACTAGAAACAGAAAAATCCGGGTGATTCCTCAGTCATACATAGAAGATATGAGATGACAGATATCTAAGATGACAGATACACACATAAATCCAAACTGGCAATAGCCAATAGAGCTATTTTGAAAGAAGAGCAATTTTAGGATGAGTAACTATGAAAAAACCTTCCTACAGAAGAAATTACATCCAGTCCACCGTTGATAACCTGAAGCCCTTCTTTCTCATCCATGTTTTTGTAATATTCAGTGCTGTCAGAGGCTTGGGGGTTGCTGGTTTTACTAATCCTCTCACGTTACTGCACTCAGAAAATATTTATTACAGCACTGTATTCAACATGTTAGCTGTGCATTGTTACTGACAAGAATCACAGAAAGAAATCACACTGCCTTTGTGTGCATGATCTGTCAAGCATCAACAACTGCCGGTGACTCCCAGATTCTTGAGATTTCTTTTTAGCAAGTGAGGCATTCTAGAGAATACACCCAATGATATAAACAGAAGGGGTTATTCACCTACCTAACAACCTTTGCCTTAACTTGAAAATGGTAGTATTTTCCAACACAAACAGAAAAAATGTTTGTAAATGAACAAAAGCTTATGAACTTATATCTTCTGCTTACTTTTATATTTCCCTAATACTACCCAGATTTAGTAATACTTCTAACAGAATTTGTGTCTCCCTTATCTTTTCCTGCCATCTCACTACTGCAATTAGACAATCTCCCAAGACATACTCAAAATTTTCACCTACATCCCCATTTCACTAGCTTCAGTCCAACTTTCAACCCCCATTTAAAGAAAAAAGACCAATCAGTACATTCTGGAAGACTGTTTATGTCTTAAATTTGGCAAATTCCTCCTGTCTGCATTTGGAAGATTTCATCTGGAACAACATATAACTAGCACACTTAAAATACAACTGTATGTACTACATACAGCTTCAGTTTAAGCAACTGTAATCTCAAGACTTCCCAAGAGTGACGACAGTCTAGTTGTGCAGAATATCACACAAACTGATCTTGTCATTATTTACATCAATAAAGAATAGCTGAAATTGGCCTGCAATCCTTCTAGTCCAGTTCTGACAAAATAGCTAACTAAATAAATAAATAGATCCCACGGGTTGGGCACTAAACATTCACAAGCTTCCAGCATTTCTCTCAATTATTTATAGTTCAGTGGTGCTTAACACCAAAATTGCAGCATCACTGTAGCTCTTAGATCTGAAAAGCAGTACAACAAATAGAAAATATAGGGATAATTTGAAAACAACAGGCTTTCTGAGTACATAGCTCAAGCTATCCCACCCTCCTGAAGGAGCCTTATTATCTCCAGCCAAACACCTATGTCATTTTTCTCACCCTTACCACGAGTTTGATCATGGAACAAATGATCCAACCTGCTATAAAATTTTGCATCTCCCCATGCTGTGACCCACAGTTATCCTCTATAACTTCTGGTGAATCTGTCTATAAGCTCTACTTCTATTAACCAAAAGCCAGAAAGAATTCCACCACTTCAAGTGCTGATGTCTTGCAGAGCACTTTGAACGTGCAGGCTCTCTGAAAAGACATCCTCATTACACTATCAGTCTGTCTGGCATTACTGGCTGACAGACTACTAAACATTCATTGGATACGGACAGTCTGAACAACAGTGTGAACGCAAATACACACTGTTGGGCTGTTGTAAATTGGGAAAGGAACTCGAGAAAGAAGGCAAAAGTCTTCTTTCCCTGCCAGTAGGTTCATCCACTTTGGTCATATGTCTGATCTGCACTTACACTGATCTATAATGAAACATTCAGAGCACTGAAAGTCTATTTCAAAATGACAAAATATATTACTTTTAGCTTACACTGAGTAGACTGAGAGCACAGTGACAAGCACTGAGGACTTTGAGCCAACATCATCACCCATGCTCCACAGTGGTTTTGGCAGGCCTTATCTTAAAGTCTCTCGTGCGCCTACAAGGTCCATGACACCAAATACACTGGCCCATGTCTCCCATTTTCAGCAGATCTCTTGTGAATACCTTTGTTATCGGGTGTCCAGTAGTTACCAGGTAAAACACATTAAATTTATTCCACAAGAGTGGACTAGAAAGCTTCAACAGAAAAGATCTTAATCTCAAATGAAGCCTTTCACTCATATTCCCTTCTGAGTAAGGAGAAGAGCAAACTGAAGAGAATTCAAAACAAGTATTTAGCTAGGACTCAAATACCAGCAAGATTATAATGAATTTCTGAAGAAGTTCTGCTACGTATGCCCAGAAAAATTAAAACCAGTTCTTCCATTTGGTTTGGTAATGCTGCTGTAAGAGAAAATGTGGAGGAAAGGATGTGGATGTCAACTACCAAATTTTCTCATTCTGCACAAATCTGCCATATCCTAAAACATTTCATACACTTCTAGAGAATACAAAGACACAAACTTAGGAGACTTAATACCAACATCAAGCTTAAAAAGCAAAACAAAAGCTACTTTAAAAAGGTTACTTTTCCCTCCTTTTCAGGGGAAACTTCTACAGAAACAGTCCACTTAATATAATTTACATTAAAATGTTGTATAACTTCATTAAAGGAAAACAACCATGTATTTCAATATACAATTACATATATATAATTTTATATATACATAGATATTGTGTATGTATATTAAGTATATATTTATATTGCTTATGACAAGATTGTATCTATAAAATTGTAATTTTATAAAGGTAATATTATGTATGCCATACATACACATTATAAAATAAATAAAATCAGATAAGAAGCTGGGCCCTTTTAAAATCCTCTGATTTCTTAAAACACTGAAGCTAATTGTTCTAGACCCAGCATACTTCACAGTAATTTCCAAGTTCTTGTTTGGACTTGGTAAATCAACAGAATACTGGTGAGGAATAAGTGCTTTACATATTTTCCTTAAAAGATAAAGTGCAGTATAGGTTTATAATTTTTTGTAGCTGGATGACTTCTCTTTTCTTGCATCAGTGGAATAAAATCCTCACAAACTGAATTACTGTACTGTGAACTTCACCTTTAAAACCGTAGGTCCACATTACACCAGACACCGGGTGCCTAAGTGGAGTGACTGTAATGTATTTCAATGTGCGAGATGTATTAAGGAAGAACATGAGTCTGACTCCAACATTTCTTTGTACTTAGTGTTAAGTGCAACTGCTATATAAAACTGGAATAAGAAAGCCAGCTAAACAGAGGAGCAGTGTGATAGCAAAGCACCAGCTGACAGCTGAAAGCATGGAAAACATTGAATAGGGCAGACTACAAACACCCATGGTGGCAACAAGCTGCAGTCGGGCACTGAGAAAATCTGAATGGGCTGATGCAGAACTGAGTATTCACCACCCCAGCTGGGAGTAAACTACCTCAGCCAAGAGGGAAGTCAAAATCTACAGACTTTCTGGACAGAAAACTAGTGCAGGGCCATAAGCATCTCCACCGCAGCATCCCTACTGCAACATCCCCAGTGCAACATCCCCACTGCAGCCTATAATTGGGCAGGTGAAACAGCTTTCTTTAGAGTTCCTCCCTCCAACTGTAAAATCAATTTAATTTGGTTTAACCCTCAGTTATATGTAGCAATAGACAAGGTAAACATTTTCATATCTGCAGAGCTCTACTTTTGTTTACTGTAGCAACTGTCAAGTGGCTTGACTAGTATTTGCTTTACTCTTTTAAAGATGAAATAAGAACTGTTGGTGGGGGGCGGGGTGGGAGGGAGGGGAGAAATCCAATAGAGTTGAGTTTCAAATTTAACCCACCAGGAAAAAAAAAGCATTAAACTGCAGAAGAAGAACTAGAAGAAGATCAAAACCTCTTAGATGCAGTACAACTAGTACAGGGTACAGGAGCTAAGCTTACAATTTAATACTGAGCACAGCAAAAGCAGCAAAAGGAACAGACTAACAAGGTAAAACATTTCTACCTCTGTAGTACCTTCCTGCTGTGAAATATTTACCACATATTTTCAGTAACAAGGTTATTCTCAAACATACCTGTTCAAGAAGTTCCTTATATGTTATTTTCTCTTTGTTATTTGTTACAGGACTGTCATGAATAATAGCAATTTGGTCTCCTTGTCCATTCTCAACATGACGATCTACAGCATTGTAACAGATATTCAGCTCTCCACCTACAAACCTAAAAAGAGAAGTTGTAAGTATGTAACAGCCGGCCTCCCAAACAAATGACTTCTCTTTTTTTTTTTTTTTTTTCCATTTTATGGGGAATACGAGCACTCAATTAAAATATATTTCATAAAGCATTATACTCAGTTCAGGAAGTCATTTTTTTTTTCTATAAACTTGCGATTTATTCAAAAAACTAAATAAGCCCCTTACTGAAAACAGCAAAAACACTGTACCTTAATTGACTTAACTAAAAATTTGCTAAACTTGGTCTTAATTTAACTGCCTTTGCATCAGTCATTCTGATTTTTATAACTAAGGTTTCACAGAAAAAGCATACATTCACATAAAATAACCTGACATTATGAAAATACATTATCACACTACTTTCTGTTGGCAAGCTCATACCATTTTTAAGAACAGGTTTAGGACTCAAAATATTCATCTCTTAGCAGTAACAGTTAAGCATATAAGCATCTGTATCTAAATGAAACTGAACCCAACAGTTATAAAATCTTATAAACTTGTCTGACATTCATAATCCATTTGACATTACCATGTTTTACATCAGTGACTCAAAATCCCCTCTAAAGGAATGTGAGTCATAGCCTCTTCAACAGCCAAAAAATTCTCATCTTCTAATTAAGAAAAAAACACTTCACAAACTCAGGTTTCATTTTCATTGTCATTTTACGTTGAGGAGGGCTTGAACAAACAATCAAGTGCAGCATAATCCTCAAGTAAAAAAATACAGAAGGCACCAGATACAGTGATGACTCTACTGAGAGATGACACAGCCTAAAAATTAAAGTTCATGCTAAATAATGTTCTGTATTTCTTTTTTGATCTGCACATCTCTCTACAGCAAAAAGAAATGGGAAAAAGGTAGTTGAAAGTTTCAGAAAAGGTCTGTGGGGATGCCCTTCTGTGACAGTGTATTGTTATAATGTAACTAGAAGTAAAAACAGAGGACCTAAATTAAGCCATTACTACTTTAAAAGTATCTTTTTCTTCACCTTTCCTGTATAGTATATGACTGCTCTAAATTAGAGTATTTTAGATACTACTCATATATCCACATGCATACATGCTATGGGATAGTCTTTATTGTCAAAGAATAGCAATTACTGAATTAGGAGTTAGGATGTTTAGGATGCAGCAATCTTTTTCTGCAACTCCTTTGCTACACCGTTATTAAGGAGAAAGGACCACGAAACTAACAAAACACTCTCTACTACGAACCCCTTCCCATAAAAGAAGAACTGTATGAACAATAAAGGACTCAGTATTGTTTCATGTAATACAGAGAAATTCTGTATTACTGTCACAAAAGTTGAGTTCTCCATTGATTTTATATCAAATCACTGTAGGATGATATGAACAAGGGAACAAGGGAGCACAGCACCTAGGCTGCTACTGAGAATGGTGAAAACATGAACAAGCACTAGAGCTTAGATTCTTCTAAAGACACATGGCAATATCACACTGCCACATAAATTTTTAACTATCACTTGCAAACAAGTATGTGGCAAAGATGTGACTGCAGGTCAAAACAGAAATACCCTGTCCTGGGTTCAGCAGTAGCAGTCATTTTTCTCTTTCTTAGTAGCTGGTGGAGAGCTGGTTTTTTGATTTTCAGCCTGGGAATAAGCGTTGATAACACCGATGGTTTTAGTTGCTGCTCAGTAATGTTTACTCTGGCCAAGGACTTTCCTGAGTCTCATGGTCTGCCAGGGAGGAGGGGAAGCCAGGAGAAAGCAAAGACAGAACACCTGATCCAAACTAGCCAGAGAGGTATTCCATACCACAGCACGTCATGCCCACTATATAAACGGGGGGCAGTTACCTGGAAGGGCTAGATCACTACTTGGGTCAGGCTAAATATCGGTTGACGGGTAGTGAGCGGTTGTATTCTTTTCCCTTGTTATTTCCCTTATCACTATTATTATTGGTGGTAGCAGTAGTGGTTTGTGTTGTACCTTAGTTACTGGACTGGTCTTATCTCAGCCTGTGGGAGTTACATCCTTTCAATTCTCCTCCCCATCCCTCTGGGAGCAGAGGGAGGAAGGAGGGGGAGTGAGCAAGTGGCTGCATGGTTCTGTGTTGCTGGCTGGGCTTAAACAACAACATACCCCCAAGACTACATGGGTAGTCTGATGAGAGCTCTGCTACCTCATTCAGAAAGCAGGAACCTCTTACGGGATCACAGTAGCACAGATGCACCTACTGAGACCACAACTGCAAGACTTTTGCTTCTCTACTTTCACCCAAGGATGTGCTCAAACACCTCATTCCAGCTAACAAATAAAAGCTGTTTGGCTTTGAAAAGCTGCCCTGTGCTACTACAAACTTCTGGTGGTCCAATAATTCTTAAGGAGATGAATACCTATGGGTAACTTTGACTTCTTTGAATAAACTTTATCTGGAAAGAAACAGCAGCATGAAACCAGGACCCAGTATCCTCATTTTGGCTGGGATAGAGTTAATTTTCTTCCTAGTAGCTGGTACAGTGCTATGTTTTGGATTTAGCCTGAGAATAACACATGAATGTTTCAGCTGTTGCTAAGTAGCACTTACTCTAAGTCAAAGACTTTTCATTACATTTATTGTTGTCGTGCTTATTGTCTTATTATACTGGGGTTTTTTTTTCAGTTATTAAACCATTCTGATCTCAACCAATAGCTTTTACCTTTTTCCAATTCTTTTCCATCCCACTGGGGCTAGGGGGGGGGGTACTGGGGGAGAAATTGAGCAGCTGTGCGGTACAAACAGGGTTAAACCATGACACCCAGTCTTGGACTAAGGACACCAATGAGATGCTCCTATTTAAAACAGAGGTCTAGGATCAAAAAGAACATATTCCAGTAGACTTCAGAAAGATCAGAGGTGGATCTGCAGGATATTTGTAAGAGCTGCCAGTAAATCTTGCCATGATAAGCAGGAATGTAAAATGCTAATCTGTTGCTAACCAGACAATTATCTCAGTGCTGATTACCAACTAAACTCAAGCCTGAAGAACCTTATTTTAAGCTGTGATCCCAATGCTGAGAAATTACTAATATTTGATAAACAGAGGAGGAATAAAACAAACGAAAAGAACACACAGTAATAACTCTAATACATAAAAGAAACTGCATTCAGTTCATGAGCAGTCTCTGAAGAGCTCAAATACCATCCACCCGTGCTGTGATGGGAAACAAATTATAGGATTCTTCCTGTCAAAACCAACAGAATTTAAAACTGTTTATGCTTGCTTCACTGTAACAATTTAAACCAATAAGATTTAAGGAGGAAAAGGAGGTGGCTGGTCTCTTCTCACAAGTAACAAGTGATAGGACAAGAGGTAACAGCCTCAAGCTGTGCCAGGGGAAGTTTATATTGGATGTTAGGAAAAATTCCTTCACTGAAAGGTTAGTCAGGCATTGGAACAGGCTGCCAAGGAAAGTGGTGGAACCATGTTCCCTGGAAGTGTTCAAAAACCATGTAGATGAGGCCTTTAGTGACATGGTTTAGTGTGGGACTTGGCAGTCCTGGGGTAACGGCTGGACTTGATGAATTTAAAGGCCTTTTCCATCCAGCTGATTCTATGATCCTAACATTCTGACAATATCTACCTATCCTTTTGATAAGTCTTCTTTCCCACACATCCATGAAAGCAGCAGCTTTTGATTGTCCACATTATGCATAACTCAGATCTAACAAGGCATATTTTTAATAATTTGAGTCTGGTTAATCATTAAGACCTTCATGAGCTTTATTAAAGCTTCTTACAGCAGTCACCTCAGACTTACTGCCTCTCCATCACTGGGGCTCAGCAGCTCCAGTCTCATCTCAGCCCAAGGTCTTGCAGAGTTTCCATGTTTTCACAGGAATCTCAAACACATGCACTTACCTCTTTAATTATACTTAAAAAGACCACACTGACAACCTTTTAGGCGGTAGCAGTAAAAAAGGGCATGAAAATGCTGATCTGTTCACATCTTCTGTAGCAGGACTCCCATTACATGCAGCTTAACATCTATCATCTGCAGTCTGGAAGGTTTTATACTGCATTCAGTATTTTGTTGGATGTGACAACAGCCTACTTCCTCATAATGAAATAAGTACAGTAGGGAAGAAGGTAACACATAATTATGCCTTAGTTTACTCAAATATTCGAAAGCTATGCTTTAATTTCCAACATACCTGCTATTTTAAGAATCAAAGTAGCTGCAGTCAGAGATAAGTTTGAGTCTTTAACAGCTCCAAAGCAAAGATAATTAAGAATTGAAAAAATTGAAAGAAATTAAGGGGTCTGAATAAAGCTGGCATACATGCAAAAGAAAAGCACTACATTAAAATTACTTTGCACCATAAATATAAAAATGCATATTGCTAAAATCCTTTATGCCAAGAAGGGTACACACACTTCCCCAAGCCAGGTCCCCAGGAATCAACCGAATTATTTCCTAGATGAAGTGAGAACAGAAGCTGAATGAAATGTTAGACAAAACCATGACAATATTAGATATTCTGAGATAATATTATGCTAATTGATCCTGTCTCGGTTTTTTAAAAGTATAAGCAACATTTGAATAGCAATCTGTGCAACATTCCTAAAGTTCAGATGGGATTTTATATTGCATTTATGTCTTAGAATAAGAGAAAAAAAACCTAACTTGCAAAACTGCCATCTGTCTACGTGCATTAGGAAAAACCGTTTCCACATTCCTAAGGAAATATGTGCTTTAACCTTTACAATGGGGATTCCACAAGATTACAAAATAATCCTTTGAAGATTTTTTCCACTATCTTTAGCATTGGACTTTTCTTTCCAGCATCTAAAATCTACATCTCCCTTATCACATTTTAAGGTTTCTAGTTTTGACCTCTTCAAAGCCAACTCAAACAACAGTTTTCCTTTGAACTTTGCAGCCAAATTCTACGAGTTTTAAAACTTGGGTCTCCTTTTTGGCTTTTAGACCAGACAATTTTATTCCTCATCCTTTTCTTGACCACTTATGCGTTTTTGATCTTCTCTTTATTTTTAATGTGCACAAAACCAGATGGTGTTTTGACCCATACCAGCCACTTACGTAGGTTAGTCAATGATACCTGGGATTTCTGCTTCACCAAACAACCCAGGGATGGCAACACTGACCACTTACCTTATGAAAATCATTCTGCATCACACCAACATAATACTGGTATTTCCAATGTCAGAGACTAAAGATGCACTAAGGCATGCCATATGTTTCTTTCATGCTCTTACAGTATTTAGAGGACAAATAAGAATTTGCCTTATAGCTAAATTCTAACTACATTAACCACCCCCTTCAATTTCTTCAACCTAAGCAAATGAAACTGAAAAATATATGAAAAGTAAGTCTCAGGTTTGGCAGCCAAAAACAAAGATACTGAAAAAATCATATTTATTAATTAACCTAATAATATGTCTCCAAAACAGGAGATAAATTCTAACTAAGAAACATACACATGAGATCTTAACACTTTTTTAAAGTCTCTGTAAGCCATTTCCTCAGGAAACCTCAGAACTACAGCTACATTTTTATCCTGCAAGCTATGCTTTTCTTGGAAGCCTGGACTCCTCCTCAGTTATGTTTCATCCTCTTTGTTTTCTCTTCAGCATGTCCTCTGAAAGAGCCACTTGTATCCTCTCTCTCATAGTAAGTCTTTTCCTCAAAGAACTTGCCTATCTTCATCCTGCTGAGCACACTGAATGCTGGTTAACTATCTGGTACTTCAGAGGCATTACAGTACTACACTAGTATGACATCCAGTCTGTTATCACTTAAGGGGAACTTAAATTTAAAAAAGAAATAAAATTGCATGTTGCAAATTAATCCATTAAAGAGGATTATACAACTTCAAATTGCTTAATGTTTTATTATCCACAACAGTTCAACAGATATCTGACATGAAAATAATAATTAGGGCCTGATGTTGAGTCTTCAGAGCCTTGCGTCTGATTGAGGTCAGAAGGAACCTCTGGAGGGTACGTGGTCCAACCCCCCTGGCTCAAGCAGAGCTGGTGCCCAGGACCATGTCCAGATGGCTTTTGAGTATCTCCAAGGATGAAGACCCCACTAACTCTGTGCTACTGCTCAGTCACCCTCAATTAAAAAATGTTTCCTGATGTTCAGAAGAAACCTCCTGTGTTACAGTTTGTGCCCACTGCCTCTTGTCCTGTCCCTGAGCACCACTGAAAACAGGCTGGCTCCACTGTCTGCACACCCTCCCTTCAGGTATTCGCTCACGCTAACAAGATAATTTCAGTCTGTGGCAATCTGCATCCACAGAGGGAGAAAGATGAAAGTGAGAAGTGAGGCCAGAAAAGAACCTTAGAAGACAAGACTGACTTCAGCCCAGGAAATTCCTGCCATAAAGCCAAATAACTTCCACCTGATAAATCACAATGCTTCATGAAGACCTAACCACGTTACTTTCAGCAAGCAAGCTTATCATGCTCAATAAGTCAAACCACATTTGTTTAACAGAACTGAATAGCAAAACCATTCTCTCTAGCATGTCTTCTACATTATATTCTCATTCCTTAGTTCTTAAAACATAACCATTGTATTGACTGCTTCATTATTCTCACTAATCTGTTCAGGAATGCAAGAGCCAATGAGTTTTATTGGTCTTTAATCACAGAATCATAGAACTGTTTAGGCTGGAAAAAAGCTTTAAAATCATCAAGTCCAACCATTTGCTTGCCACTGCCAATGCTGCCACTGGGCCATGTCCCTCAGTGGCTACATCTACACATGTTTTAAACACCTCAAGGGAGGGTGACTCAGGACAGCCTGTTCCAGTGTTTGACAACCCTTCTGGTGAAGAAATTGTTCCCAATATCCAATCTAAATCTCCCCTGGTACAACTTGAGGCCATTTCCTCTCATCCTATCACTTATTATTTGGCAGAAGAGACCAATCGCCACCTCACTACAACCTCCCTTCAGGTAGTTGTAGAGAACAATAAGGTCTTATCCGAGCCTCCTTTTCTCCATCTAAACAGCCTCAATTCCCTCAGCTGCTCCTCAGAAGACTTGTGCTCCAGACTCCTCTCTAGACCTCTCTTCTCTATTGCTATGCATGCAATACTACCTACCTGCTCTTTTTGAATAGCACCATGATCAAGAAATCAAGGTCGGTAGACTCTATCCATCCATTTTAGGACTTCTCACTATCACACGGTTCTGCTGATTTCATGAGCTTTAGCCTGGCTGGTGCCATTTAACATTCAGCTTAAGACATATGAACAATTTTCACTACAAGAGGTGCCACAGAGTAACACCTGACCAATAAGAAAGCAAGCTCCATTCTACGGGTTCTGCATCTCTTCATTTGGCCAGATTTAAGAATGATTAATATTTTTAATTCCACTTTTAGAATTATTTTTTTTAAATGTCTTTTTAAATTAAACGAGAAAAACCTAAAAGTGGCAAAGTACTCCAATGTACCAAAGATGATCCTCATTCCCTTTTTTATCCTGTATCAGCTTCTCATTGGAAAAGATCAAAAAGCATGATGTGAGCTTACTGAAAACATATGTTTGTAGCCAACATAAAATTTTAAGAAGTAAACTGCCTTTGAGAAAGTACTAGAAAAACTATCTGGTAATTTGCAAGAAGGGTGTCATATTCTGTCTTAGTTTGCCATTCACCACATATATATATTACAATGTCAGTACTTTCACTGAACTTTATCTTAACCACGTCCTCTAAATTATTATCTACTTAGTGTCTAAGATTAAACAACTCTGAAAGCCACTGCTCCTGTGTTTCCATGCACCCACCTCCCCCGGCACCTCATGCCCACTTTCCTATGCTCACAGCAGCCAGGTCCTATGCCCAAAAGAGGTCCTATGGAGAACATCAGGTGCACCCACCTACGTCCCTGAGACACACACGGGCTGACACACGTGTACGTCACACCTGCCATACACATGACAACTCCCCTCTCACCCCAACACACGCATCCATGTGACTTTTAATCATTAAGCTTAACCAAGCATAATAATTAAAACCCTCCACTTTCTGCAGCCATCTCCTTCATCAGCTATGACACACTGGCTACGCACCACCAGCGCTGGGGCAGTTTTGTGTTAACCACACGACCCAGCAGACCCGCGCCCCCTTCGGCAGGCTGCCCTCCCCACTACGGCTGAGCGGTGCCCTACCGCGCTCGCCCCGGCCCCGCGCAAAGCAGACTCACCAGGAGGCGCCTCCAGGGCGGCTCCTCTCCAGGGCCCGGTCCCAGGGCTTGTACCAGTGGATCTGCTCGGCGGCTGCTCCCCAGACCTTCTCGGGCTCCGCCAACGAAGACCTGAAAACTTCTTCGTACTCGCCCAGCGCCCGGGAGGAGGAGGAGCGGCCGCCGGGCAGCGGGCTGAGGGCAGCGGCGGCCCAGCTAGGGAGCGGGCCCCCCCGGCAAGACCGTCCCGACCGTCGCCACGCTCCGCCGCCCCTGCCTGCCGCCGCCCAGAGAACTTTTGTCAGCACCGGCAGCCTGCCCAGGAAACCCATGTTCTGCGGCCTGCAAGGGACGGGAACCGCAAACGGGACACTGAAGCTCCACAAAGCCCTCGAACTGGACCTGACCAGACGGAGCGGCAGCAGCGACTCCCCGTGACCCGCGGTGAGCGCCGGGGCTGCTTCTGCCTCGGCGCTGACCCTGGACGCCGGCGCCCCGCCGCCAGGGGGCGCTGAGGCAGTGCGGAGCCAAAAGATGAGCCGCGGGGCCGGGCGGACGGTGGTCCCGGGTGCACCCCGGGGAGCTGCCGGACGGGAGCTATGTCGGGGGTATCCGGCCGTGCTAGGGCCGTCCTGGGGCCGTCCTGCTTTCCCAGCGCTTGGCAGCGACCGTCGGCGGAGAGCGGCTGAGAAAGGGAACACCAGAAACCTGGGATTCATTTTTACTTAATGACTTGAGAATAAAAGTTCATTCTGTTTTCCAGAAGACATTCACATTTGTAGTGTTTTGTTTTACACATTTTGCTGTATATTTAGAAACTCTCGCTGAGTTTTCGTGGTAATGTTTCAGAGTGTTACAATGCACAAGTCAACTAGGACATCAACCAGCTTAAAAGATGTTACTTTGTTCCTTATGTAATTATTTTAATGCTGTAATAGGTCTATCCATTACATGTCTCTCAGAAAATTCTTGCTGCAATCACGTTATAAAAATGTTATATGGCTGAGGAGAACTCTAATATATTCTATATTCATTGTTAACTTGGGCGTCTGGGAGCTCAGTGCAATGGGAACATAACAACACATTACAGGTAAAGAAATAAATGGAAGAGAAGTAGACTGTTTACCCACTACAGCAGGTTTAATACATTAAATCAATTTCTTATCCTGGCTCAAAAAAAAAAAAAAAGAGAGGTGGAGGATTTGGCCTATAGAGTTCAAGTTCATCAGAACTTTTAGGTCACCTTCAAAACCACTCATAGCCTTTCAGCATAAAGACTGGTTGCTGCTTCTGGTTTTGAGGCAAATATAATCAGCACAGAGTTTCCCATGGCTTGCAGAGTCTGTTAGTGTTGTCCAGTGCTGTATGAACCACTTATCCTGTGCTGCACTGCAGTTCAGCTCTCTTTATATAATATATGTAATATTATATTACATTACATATGGTGCTGAATCCAGTGCAGTGACTGTCTACCTGAGGTATGCCACTGGTGGGTTTAACAAGAAGTATCAGTTGCCCCAGACCAATTTGTGAAGCCCACTCTCCCTAATCAGATCATTAGAGGTATATTATGTCCACGCCCCAAGGTGTAACCCTTCCTATTAATTGCCTTACAAGCTATGTGTTTTAGATCACCAACACTTGGATGCCCATCTAATAAGGAAGGGACCTTAGCAACTGGATGCAGGCAGCTTCTGGGTGGTGACAGCAATCTGTTTCTCAGCTGGAACATCTCCCTGTTCCCTGCTGGGGAAAGAACTGTCATGGCCAGGCTAGCTAAAATATTTCTGTGTATTCTGTAGCATGTTAGTTGTAGGCACTAGTACTGAAAGAATCTTCCTGAGATTTAAACACCTAATGGGCTGTATCTGATGATGTCTAATATTTCTTGTGGTGTTGAAAAGCAATGCTAACCATTTCTCTACTCTCTCCATAGTGTGTGTTTAATGTAAAAGTATAAGCATTTGGCAAAGGAAATTGCATTGCAACAGTTAATTGTCTGATACTCATTTTGAATGCATATCCTACTGGAAATTATACTCTAGAAGCATAGGGGATACAAATGAACTTAATCAGAACATGAAGTGCATGAAATTCTTATTTTAGCTAGCATCCTAATATCTGTTTCCTGAAGGAATGTTTCTAATGAGTATCTATGGAACATACTTCATTAATTAAACTCATCACAGCCCATACTGATAACTAAAAGAGTAAAGAAGGAGATTGCTAGTTCTCCCAATTGCATGCTAGTAATTTAAGGTTCACTTACAAATACTATTATAGCAGATTTCTGAATTGATGAATTTTCTCTCTGAGGATTTTTTCTTTATTGCAAAACTTGATGTTTCTGAAATTCACACTTGACAAAGAATTCTGAAGTAATGTCAACTGCTGTGTGTAGCAATTCCCTTTGTAGCTGTAGACTTCATTGAAAAACATATGCATGTTTCTAGCCACAGATCTATCTAAGAGTAAAACCTGGCTTCTTATGCAGTTGCAAAATTATTTGTCTGAAGCCTTTCTTTCATTTAAAAAAAAAAAACATTTTTTTTCCACAACAGTATCCTTTAGTGTAAGGCATGCCTGTTTGAAGATGTATGTATGTTGGAAAAAGATCGGCAAAAAAGTATTATAAATATTATCTCCAGTATATGGAATGCTCTGACTGCCCTAGTACACAAGACTTCCAAACTTTGGTAATTCAAATTTCACTTAGAGTCCTTTTGTAAGGACAAATTAAAACTGTAGTTAAAGAATTAGTACATATGTTAAATCACTTTGCTATGGTTCTATACAGCTTTTTGTCCAACTCTTAGACTGTGTCTATCCCAAAGAACTACCAGTCTTATACGAATAAGTTTCACAGTCCCATATACCACTGATGTCTGAAAAATAGAGGCAGTCATAGTTTTCTACAATGCAGAGTTAAGTTCAAGTCGATATAAACTTTCACATTTTCCTGAGAGGTGATGGAAGTAGTAGTAGTAGTAGTAACCAGCACCCTCTTAAGTACATAAGTAGATACTATTATTCTTCCATAGATAAAATTATTCTTCCAGTTTAATATTCAGTCTTAGAACATTGAACATATCCCAACTTTACTTGAAATCCACTAAAAATAATTAAATTACTACTTCATAAAATACATACTTTGATGGAACTTTTCAAGTAGATAGTTTGACTATTTTTTGTGAATATAAAAGGTGGTTTGTGCATGATTTGTTCAGCAACAGTGAGATCTGGTCATGGGGACAACCAAACCAAACCAAGCAAACAAAACCAAAACAAATGAAACCCCCCACAGAAATACTTGGGCTTGCCATTCTTCTTTGTTTGACTGCTGCCTTCCAGCCTAAAGATGCCTTCAAGTCCTAGGTATACTTAGCTTTTGCAGCTCTCAGAATAGTGATACAATGCTGAAATCAATGCGTCCACGGTGGGTCACCCATCTGCCCACTGAAGTGCTGGGAATTCATGACCTTGTTTTTATTTCTGCCTTCTGGAAATGAGTGTGTAATGTGCTGGGACACAAACAATGAGAACTTATAAAAATGCTAAAATATCTGTCTGTGCAGGCATAAGCCACTTTGTACAGGCTTCTGGAAAGCGCTTAAATGAAAGTCTGACTCAATCCAGGTGACAATGATTTTGAGATCCTCTGGGATGAAAATGTAATTTTGGTATCAATTATTACTTATGTTATAATTTGATTCCTCCCTGGGGAGAACTGACAGTGCAGGAAAACCTGTATTTCATCCATATTTTTCCAGATCTAAGTTCTTTTTCAGAAAGCTTCTAGGGCATATGCTTAGCTTTATTCTAGGAGTCTTACTCACATGAGACCCTGCTAAATCTGAGTCAAATGTTCAGACACCTCTGATAAAACTCTGCAGGGCCATAATTTGCATACTTTTAAGGTCTAAGCAGACTTTGAAAATGTGGGAAATAAAACCAGGTAGATAATGGGGAATTCTTATAGATAAAAAAAAATAAAAATAAAAATAAAAGATAAAAAAAGAAAACCTAAAAAACCCCACAACACCACCTTACAAATCAAGCACATGGAAGCAAAGTAGATTCACACAAAAGCAAAATTTATGGTATGTTCTTCAGTATTTAGGCATGCTTGAGGAAAAGAGTCCATGGCAAAATCCATGGAGGACAAGAATTTATCATTTGCTTTTCATTTCTGCTGTTGTGGATTTAGCTTACAAACTTTATGATGTAACTTTATAAAGACAGTCATTGAACTTTGATTTCCAGGTAACCCATGAACCTGAGCTGCCTGGATTCCTGAAATCGCAGGTATTGATTACTTGTCCTTGTGAGGGCAAAATCTGTTTTTTTATCCAAAGCTATTCCCATTTTTTTTATAAGCTTCTACCACTGTTATACAGATCACTGCATCAGAACTACCACAGGCACAAGCACTGTTATTACAAACCGTTCAGCATTCAATATATATTCTTTGGAGGGGACAAAAGATCTTCAAGCACTGGTGTTTTTATTGATGTTCGTTTTGAACTTGATAATGAAAATAACCATGGATTTTGCAACTGTTCTTTTACCCAGAAAGTTGTCTTTTTCATAGAACTATGAAAGAGTCCATTAGCCCTCAGTCTAAATGTTCATGTCACCATTGGCATAAAAATTAAGTAATTTTGTAGTTACCTGTTATATAAATATTTCTCACCAGCAAAACTTTCTCAAATGGAGAATACAGCCCAAGAAGTATGAAGAGTTTAGCCACTAGTACAGAAACTCTATGCTTAAAAACTGCAATGACACCAAGTCCTATTTTTGACCTTTTTTGCCTAAGATAAAACTGATGTTCCCAAAATATCCAGACTTGCCTGCATCAGAGGTACAGAGATCATGTCTCCTGACTTGGAGGAGTTGGGGAGGATGAAGAGGATATGTAGCTAAAGGTAGAAAGTAAAAGAAAAAACATATACACACTCTGGGTGCATGCAGAGTGCAAACCTTGCATCACTGGCTGGGCTAGAGATTCCTAGGAGCATGGAGCTAGTTGTCACAGCTTTAGTATTTATCTCGTTGCCTGTCACATCATTCTAGAAGAAGCTATCAGGGGTATTGTAAGGACAACAAACTTGCCTAGGAGCCTGCCCCAATGGCAAACTGTGGCTTAGCATATTAACATTTACTGAAAGGCCTCTTTCTATATAACTGACATTGGCTTAGTCTGCTCCATTTCTGGTTATCTCCCAAAGTTTCATTCTTGAAATCCCATTCTCAACAGTTGCTGGATTTTGTCCTTGTTACCTATTCCATGATACTTATTCCACCACAGAATTATCTTCACTGCATGACAAGAAAAGCTAATGTTCAAACACTGTGGTAATGTGCTGATTGAGTTCACCTACAGAATTCTCTTGCAAGCAAACTAAAAATTAACACCTAAATTGAGTAAGTACAAAGTCAATAGAGTATTTCACTGCAACTGTGATTTATTAATGTGTGCTGTATTTTTAAGAATGCAAGTTCATCCAGGCCCATATAACAATTCTGTGAATTTCTTGAATTATCTCAGTTTTGAGCAGCTCAGATTGGTGAAGGATGAATGAAATTTCACAGCAGCTTAGGGAAGGAATAGTAGCTGTCACTCAGTTTGCCCCAAATAACATGAGTAATAATCTCTGGAAATAGCTTTTTCTATAGCTCATCTTGCAAATTAGCATGTCACAGGATTCTAGAAAAAATCTACAGAAGAAAAATAGGCACAAATTCAGGCCCAAGAATCATTGCATGAAGCAGAAAACCCCATACTGGTGAGCCAGCAGCAAAATCGTATGTCCAAATACATTCAGTTGTACACTCAAGCCCACATTTTCTCATGGCCTCACTCTCTTACAGTGCTGAACTAGGCTGCCAGACATTTACATTTGCACCTTGGAAATAGGATTCCAGATTTAAGTTTTATGGCTATGGAGATTTTAGATTGCAAGGTAAAATATTAGACCCACTAAATCTAGAGACCAAAAGTCACTGATTATAACAGAGCAGAGGCTGCATGCCCACTGTCAGGATACTCTTTGTTTAATAATTTACAGTCTCACTAGTGTAAAATGAGTATAGCACACATCAAGGATAAATTCAAGGTAAAAGGCAGTGAAGAATCTTCTGCCACCAGATAACCTATTGAAGTAAGCACTCTGGCACTGGGAAAAGGAAGAAAACCAATTTCTCTGTCAAATCAGTAGAACAGGAGTGGAATTCAATGAGGCAGACATTCAAAATTGAAATCTGGTCATTTGCATTATCACTGACGTCCTATTTTCTTTCTCCAAGCACCCTGAAGTTTGCTCAAAGTACCTGTACTGTTCTATTTCTTTCAGGGTCAAAGGAAGGAATTTCAACATGCACACTGCATGTTCAAATATTTGCTCACTCCTGTTAAGTGGAAAGCAGTGAATGATTTCTAGATATATGTTTTAGAACACAGTATTGGATCTTCAGGATTTATTTTTCAGTACCAGCTTTTGGGGGCTTATACTCAATATTTCTGCTCACTGGAATAGCAGGATTAATTATAAACCTGAAGGACATTCAGCTGGTTCTCGCTCGGTTACCCAGTGTATGTGTTTGGAATTACATAACAAATGATGTTTTATTATGTAATTTACTAGCAGAGGCTAAATTCCCCATTAATTTTGAAGGTCAAGATCTGTAGTGGACTCTTCTTAAGCTGTGTAGTTGTTACCACAGCTTTGAGGCGGATGAGTTCATGAATATTTGCTTGAAATGTTTAGATGTGCATTACAGAGGGAAGTTTAAACATCCAGTGTGAGCTTGGGAATTTGTTAGAATTTCAGAACCAACTCTTGTACAGGCTATACCCAAAGAGATTGCTTTATTGGCTGTCAGACCCAAAACCACCTATTTAAATTGTCATGTCCATGTATAATGGTTTCTAGAAACCAGAGTCCAAAGTTTAACTTCTTGGCCTCTGGAAATACTAGGTCAGCAAAACCAATGTCTAGGCTTTACATCTTATGGTAAATATGTAATAATTTAAAAACAAAAAAAAAAAGCCTTGAGTAAAAACTGAGTCTTTACTTTTTAAATAGAGATTGTTTCCATCTCACATGAAAATTTTACGTTGACTCATTAATAGCTGAGAATCATTTTCATATGCAGTTAATTCTTTGATACTTTAAATGGTCTCTTTTCTTGTAAAGAGCCACTCTGAAGTATCCCTCTATAGAACACTGTGATCTTTCATACAAAACAAAGAAAGTATCCTTCCTTGTAACAACTGGACAAGCCAGATGGCATCTTCTGTAAAATTCAATTCCCAAAAAGTTGACCTATTTTCTTGACAGCATATGTAATGAAAAAATGAACTCATAGGAGTCTATTTTAACCAACAACAGTATTTGCTCCTTTTCACATGATTTATGGTTTTCTACTAAGTTTCTTCTTTCCTGTTAGTTAAGTATAGGTAAATGTGGAAAACAAAAGCTAAAAACCTGTCTAATCTCATGCTGGCACTAACATAGATGTCATAGTAGATAAAACATCATTAATAAAATATAAAATCTTGCTATTTCTGCTTGCTAACTGCACCATAACCAAATATCACAAGGTTCAGTATTAATGCCTATACAAACAATTTGGACTCTGTGGTCTACATAATCTCTGACAAGCTGAACTACTTCTTAAATTGTAAGAAGGAACTTGTTATAAAGAGTATGGAATTAACGTGGATATTTTCTGAGTCTAATTTATCAGCTCTTACTTTCTATTTCTGGCAATCAGGAGTTCTGAACACTAGGAAAAATGATGAATGTCAAATCACCTGTCCTTCCAAAGTTAACAATATGTATATGTATGTTAACTTTTTTAGGACAACGACAGTGTGGTTTTCTGTACCGTCAGTACCTAGTTTTTTACGGGGTTTTAGCAGTCTTAAAAATCTTCAGATCCAAGAATCCCGTGTATGCGAAAACATTCCAATCATACACATTTCTTTAAATTTTAGTAACAAAACAGCCTGACTAAACACAAAGGATAGTAAAATATATGGATGAACTTAAAGAACTAAATTAATTTAAAACAAATTATTCAGAGAAAAAATACTTCTTCATAAACTTTGTGGCAGTAACAGTCTTATTTTCCTAACAGCTTCAAAGATAAGAACAAAATCTCATTCTCCATACCAACCAATAGATTTATTTCCAGCTGTCATATCAAGGATGTGTTAGGGTAAGGATCAGTCCCCTCAGATTTCAGTCTCAACACTTGTGGTGCTAATTCAATCAACAGGCTTGCCTAAACTAAACTGCTGAAAAACAATCGTTATCTTCAGCCTTGCTGCTTAATAAGAAGGCTCATGATAATTCCATTGTATTTTCAATTACAATTTTTGGGGGAAAAAAATCCTTCCTCTTCATATGGTGAATATTTTTTGCATACATTTTCAAGGCTTTTAGGATTTTTGCAAGGATACCTCTAGAGCTATGAACATTTTAATGAGGAAAAAAGGTGCTGTAATATATAGAATACAAACAAGTGACAAAATCACAAGCACTAGTTGTCTTAATAACTTGCTTGCATCTTAGCCAAAGGAAGAATTATTCCATTATAACATGTCTTCACAGATATTTGCCATCAAATTTTGGTTTCTTTCTGTACTTCTATATCAAAAGGGTAGTGTCACATAACACTAAAAAGATAAAAAGCAGACTTTAGTATGACTTCAGTTTAACCAGCTATCCTAATTTGAAATTTCATTCTCTGTCACAAACTTAGCAACAAAACAAAGACATTCCAATTCAAAATCCAGGGATGGGGCAGCCACACTTCTCTGGGCAACCTGTGCCAGTGCCTCAACACCCTCATAGTGAAGAATTTTTTCCTAATATCTCATCTAAATCTCCCCCCTGTCAGTTTAAAGCCATTCCCCCTTGTCCTATCACTACGTGCCCTTGTAAAAAGTCACTCTCCAGATTTCTTGCGGGCTCCCTTCAGGTACTGGAAGGCTGTTACAAGATCTCCCCAGAGCCTTCTCTTCTCCAGGCTGAACAAGCCCAACTCTCAGCCTGTCTTCATAGAAGAGGTGCTTCAGCCCTCTTACCATCTTCGTGGCCCTCCTCTGGCCTCACTACAAACGGTCCACGTCCCTGTTATGCTGGGGGTCTAGAAGTGGATGCAATATTCCAGGTGGGGTCTCAGAGCAGGGAGCAGGGAAGAAGCAGAGAGCAGAGAGCAGAGGACAGAGGAGAAGCGGAGAAGCGGAGAAGCGGAGAAGCGGAGAGTGTATGCTGCCAGCTCATGTTGAGCTTCTCATTAACCAACATCCCCAAGTCCTTCTCCTCAAGTCCATTCTGCCATCCTTCCTTCTACTCTCTGTATGCTTCCTTTTTGTGTTTTCAGTTTGGCCAGGAGTTCCTTGTTCGTCCACACAAGCCTTCTGGCATTTTTGCATGCCTCAATATTTTTTGGTTAGAGCTGTCTTGGGCTTGGAGAAGATTTCTGGGTTTTGTATAAAATCCACAAAAAAGAAAAAGACATTCCTCATCTACTTCCCTTCCCACAAAGAACACATTCATGTGTGTGAGACACACAGCTGGAGGTACTTGATTCGCTTATCAAATTACACTATCTGTAGTGCTCCCCCACCTTTAAAAAGAGGCAGCTCAGGTTTGGAGTTAGTTGCTTCATCTACCTAAACATGGATTTAGATATCTCAGAGTTTATTTCAAATCTTTTAAACCCATATATGCTTTATGAGGTTGCACTTTAGTCAGTTGAACTGAACCTGAAGACTTTTAAGCACAGTAATCTATGTTTAGGTGGTCTGTTGAACTAGAACTCTCAACAGCTTTGTAAAAAGGTGTGCAACACAAGTCATGTTAGAATGTGTCCTCATTTATACACAGTTCACCATCTCTAAACATGTTTTACATGTGCCTCATGATTAAATAAAGCACAAAGCAATAACAAATAAATCCTCTTTTTGATCTTATGATCTAGAGATTATTCATAGTAGGTTGTTAATCAGGCTGATTTAATTTTTTCACTCAATTCTAAGACTTATGTTCTAATGAATTCTTTACGAGAAAAACACTGGTTATGTAATATCTGTATGTGCTCAAGAGGGTATTCGAGCTTTGTTGTTGCTCTTTAATCATCTTTAAATTTAGTGCTTCTTGTAACAGACACTTGTGTTTTTATAACAATATTCTGTTTACCCCTTAGATTATCTGTGCCTGAGTGGCAAGCCTAGTGCAGAAAAAGGTTTAAAGATTTGCAAGGGGATAGCACTATAAAAACAGGAAAAATCTAAAACAAGTTCCTGAATACTAATGTAAGCCCCTAGCTAAAACATAGTAACATCAAGCCTATGGTGACAGACAGCCCTCTCAGATGTACCTCATTTTTTAATAGGATACATCCATTTGTAAATGTACAGTAACTGCTTACCTAACATCTTTCTAAATGTAGCTAAGCGTTTCAACAGAGCACACCCTAAAACTTAGATGGCTGCCCCTACCATGAATCTTTTACTTGTAACGGATCTGCCTGTATTAGCAGGCTCTTCTATTTCACATTTTGAATTTCAGAAAATTCAGCAGCTTTGTCATGATGACAATGGGTAACTGCCACAATGAAATCCAATATTGCCATATTCATATTTGAATTAGACACATAATCACATCATTTGTTTGCTTTAATTGTTTTTATTCAGAAAGACACAGATTTCATTTAGCTGCTTATTTCTTATGTTTATTGTTTCTACCGGTGCTAAATTTATAATTAATCTTCACAACATTTTATCTAGTTGTGTTTTCATAAAGCTCAATAACCTTTTTTTTTGTTAAAAATGCAAAATCAAAATGTTGAATTTGCCACAAAACTAAAATCTACATATTCAAACCAGTTGTTTATATTTCATATTTAATTCCTTCTCTCAGTCACCTACAAGGGGCTTGATATTTCTTGAAGTTTTTTGTATTTCTGCTCCCTAGGATTCATGAAGTCTTCTCTGACCTCAGCAATGCCTTGAAGTATCCTGCAGTTGGTTTCTACAGTATGTTAAATATGCCATCACAGCAAACTCTTTTGATCCTGTGCTATTGAAGGCTCAATTTTTATCTCTTTTTTCAATTCCTCCTCTGTTAATCTGCCTTCTCATCCTGCTGTCTTTGAAATGTGAAGTTTATCTCCACTGACTGCTAGACAAAAAGTTTCACAGTGCATGCTGGATCTTCAGCTCTTCATAAATTCACTCTAGTTTCTCCTGTTTTCTTTTGACCCACAATTTTGCAAATGAGCAAAAATGAACAGAATGGAATCACAATATCCTCATCCAGTATCTGTGGATGTCATTTCCTACCCCTTCTTATTTCCAAAGGCTCTTTGTCTCATTCCCCAGTTCTTCCATGAAACACTTTAAGATTGAGGTTACCCTGTCCCTTGTCCTGGGTTACTGAATATTTTTTTCTCCCTTGCAAAGAGAAGGCTGGCATTGTGCACCTGAAGAAGCAATGCCATGAAAAGCTGGAGGAAAAACAAAAATTGAAGTTTTTGTTATCATTTGAGTCTGATACAAGATCTAGTGTGCTACTTTCACCACATCTTTTCTGATCAATAATAAGGATTTGTGTATTTATACATCTAGAGGCTGCAGAGAAAGGCTTTTATTCCACATTGTCATGATATTGATCCAACAAAAATGGCTCACATTACTGAACATAAAGAAAATCAGTTCAAGTAATGACATGTGTTGTGTAATCTGTCACAGCCTATTTTATGTAGATCTGGAAAAGTTTGTATTGCTCTACAGATAAAGGTGCCACAGTGACAGAATAGCCAAAGCTTAGCAACAGAAAAGCACCACATGGAGAGTCCTAACCACCACCCCTTTTTTGCTGGAGACCTTGTTAGAAGTTTGTGTAAGTTATAGACTGAATCCTAAGCATTTGGGCAGTGATCCATTCATGGTCCACACGCCCCACTGCACCCCACCCCACCCCCCCCCCCCCAAAAAAAAAAAAAAAAAAAAACCCTAAGATCTCTGTCAAAAGATGCATGCAAAACAGAATGCCAGTTTTCTAGCTGTGGATGAACACTTTCAGTGGGGGTGCTACTTGCATCCATTGCCATTGCAGGATTGCTATATGTGCCCACACAAAATGAATCCAGGGCCACAGAATCCACAAGCTTAATTAGTCTCATGAAAGTGCTAGGAAGCTCCTAACCATTCACAGAGGAATGTCATTCACCTTTGCATTTCTGATGCTTCCCCCCCATCAAACCCAGATGAATGACTTCTGAAGTAGTTCCCGCACTGCATGGGGGAAATGCAGAGAGATTTATAGCCTCAGGACCCCTTACCATGGTTGAAAGTGGTTATGAAAAGATCTGTGTGAGATGTACTGCTGAAAAGGTTTTTTTTTTTTTTTTATTACCAGGCTTATATCTAATAACTTTTTAATGGATTCCTACGCCATGGTATGCCTTAGGAGGACTCCAGAAGAGACATGGCAGTATCAGTAGTATAATGAACAGACAATTGACAGGACTTAGGAGACTGGTGTTTACTACTGAGCTTCTAGCAAGTCACTTAAACTCTGTGCTTTTGCTTCTTCCTCTGTAAAATGCAGTCTTGACAGTTATCTCACTTAGTAATACCTGAGTTATTAACCATTGCTTTTGTGCAGAAGCATGAATGATCACTGTGTCCTCTACCTACAGGTTACAGCATTCTGGATTACCATGGACCACTGACATCAACACTATTTGAATTAAGTCCATAATAAAAGTTAAGACACCTTTGGCTGCTTTGCTTTCCATGTCAGTGCTGGTTTTATATCAATAGTGCTTTCTGATACACAATTTTATCCCTCCTTCCACACTACTCACAGCAATGCAGCCAGTCTTTGGGATAACTAATGACAAATGACTTCTCAGTTGTCGTATTAACTGGCTTTTGCTTCTGCACACATTTAATTCAATAAGCAAAAAAATCTAAGTCAAGAAGATTCAAAGACAAGCTAAACAGCAGATCCACCATATTCCTCAGAGCCTGCATTAAATAACACAAAGTGAAAAATAGTCAGAATATGGCATATGTCACAAGAACACAGCCTTCTGCTGACACAGTCCAGGAAAACTTCTACATGAAGCTTCACTCCAAAATTCATTTCTATTTCTCATCTGGGATTCAAGAAGTTTTAACAGATATTAAGTGAATATTTATAAATGATGTGATAAATTACAAACATAACCTATAATCACAAACGGTTTAATTATAGGGGCAACCAGCCATAAGCTGTGTGCAGGGCTATACATATAAATATCCTAAAGAGTAATGCATTATTAAAATAGTTTCTAAGACAACCTGTATTGGGCAGTAGAGATTATATTTAAATTAGCATGTCATAAGGCATAATGAGAAAGAGTATGTAGAAGGAAAAAGTTGGTGCTGAGAACTTTAATAGCTAAAATACACTTTTTTTTTAAGAAATCTTACTTTGGTTTCCAATTAATCTGGTCCCAAGCATTAAATTATTACTAACAGCTGAAATGCACTGAGTGCATCTTGGAGCGTATCTTCTACTTTATCATCATCTGAAGGGAATTCTGCTTGCCTGTCCAAGGTCTGTTTGTCACGTGAAATTCCAGAGATTGTTTGTCACAGAATATTCCCTGCTGAATTTCTTGATGAACATGATATAAAAGTTTTGAACTGCAGACTGTGGCTTTCTATACAATGTTAAAACAAGCTCTTTACAGGTTTTGCGGTACCAGCCTACCTCCTTTCTCTAACAGAACAGAAGGGCAGCCCAAGGCCACGTACTGTGACTACATGCACTACTAGATAGCTGATGCTCAGTCACCTCAAATGTGTAATGTAAGAAGGCACACAGCCAAAATAGTTTAAGATCTGGAATGTACTTAATTGTTTTCTGAATGCTTAAGAAATACTTTTCTGGGTGACAAACAAGAAAAAGCAGCTGTTAATTTTAGAATGTGCATTTTCTGTTATTTGTTTAACATGAATTAGAACACTAGTGTGTTAATTTCAGTGCAGTTTTTTAAAAGGAGATTGATGACAAAAGGCAGTTTCTTCCTGTGATTTTCATTTATTATCCACTTTCCTCTTGCTTACTGTTTTTATATCAACCACTGCTCTTTTAGTAACAGAGCATTTGATAGCTGAACTAGTGCTGATAACAATGCAAGAAACGAGATATGTTGATCCCTCCTAGTTCTGATAGAAGAACAAAAGACAGTAGCAAAGAAGCAAGAAAGAACTTTTTCTGACAAATCAGGCAGCTAAAGCTCAAGAAGTCAGTAATTAAGAGAACAGTTAATTGAAAGTATTGAGTTTGAATGACACAGAGGAGAAACCTGGTGATTCTTGTGCAGACATGAACAAGAGGCAATCAGAGGCAGCACATTTGACTCCCTAAGAGCAAAGAAAGTAGAAAAATTCACTCACCCTTCAGCATGTACCACAAAGAAAATTAGCATGATCAGAAATAGAATCTTTTTTCCCTGAAAAACACTTTCAAATAGAAAGACTTCCAAATTTCTTTGTAAAAATGGGGTTTTGTTTCTATCTCTGATTTTAGTATCTGATTTTAGTATTGATGCAATTTGATTCCTGTTTGTGAGGGAAATGCTTAACTGCAAAATTGAACATTATATTAAGATAGCTTTATAGCCAATCATGCCAATTATTTCACTCACACTAAATCATCTGCTGCTTTTTTTTCTACATAGCATTTTTGTAGGCTATCTTTGAAATATTTATTATTCCTAAAAAAAGCCCTGATGAAGTGATGTGGCCAGGAGAATATTTATGTAATCAAGCTTGCTTTTGGCTAGTATCTGCAAGATTTCATTTAATCCAAATATAAGAAATGCAAAGCCTGCTCATTTACAAAAAGTAACCTCATTTTCTACTTTGGACATGACATTCAAATGTAAAGTGAATCCCAGCAGTGAATAAACACAGGACTTGCGTGGAGCCTATAGCTGCAAATCATTCACATTTCTCCACAATATAAGGACTCAGAGGTCATAATCTTTCCTCATCTCAGACCCAATGTAAAAGCTGAGTACTTTTCAAGGCACTAACTCACTTTCTACCACCTATTACTAATGGTCAAAACTGTTAATGTGTTCCAGGTTGCTCACTTCTATGGCCAAAGCACTGTGTTGTATGCTGGAGATCTGAGGAGAGAAAACTTGGAGTTGCACATGAGTGAGTGAAGACCAGATAGCTCACTGCTCCACTAAGAGCTGGGACAGAACTGAGCAGTAGGATTTGGGGCAACCAATACCAGCCACTGGATGCTCACTTCGGGGTTCAGAGTATTCAGCAGCATCCCAGTTAATCATAGTGCCACTGCCAGTTACAAGAGCTGCAATTGATCTACTTGTAGATGTATGCAAGATACACAGATGGGTCTTCCTTATTTGTGTCAATGAGAGTCTTACCTACAGAAGAAGTATAGGACCATCCTACACCAGTAATGAACCATAGAGTCATTCACTGATTTGAAAAAAATCAGTGAAATAAATATGCATTTGGTTCAACAAAAGAATAGGATGCGTGCATGGTGGGCAGAGGGGAGTAGAAACACTGTGACATCCTTGCTGGCAGAAGCCCTTCAATTGCTGATAATTAGGTTAATCAGGATACAGGAATGGATTTGGGGTATCTCCTTTTAAAAGGAAATGTTGTACAGCTGTAGATCATTAAAAAAATGTAATAAACAAACATCTATCAGAATTAGTTTATGGCATTTTTGTAAGATACAAAAAAATCACTTTTTCTTTCCTATTTTAAATAGAAAACTGTCATGTGCTTTATACTAGTGTTACATATACCAAATCAATACAAGTATAATCAGCATTCTCTTTATGAAAAAAAGAAGTTATCACAAAGACCAGGCATTATTTAAAGTTTTCAGTTATAAATAGCACAAACCCTAACTTTGAAATAAGAAGTGTCAACAAACCATACAACTCTGATTAGGTTTTCATTATTTTGCATTTAAAAAGAATAAAACCTTTTGAAATACTGTTTTTCTCATTTAAAATTCTTGAAGAGTTTCCAAGGAGGGAATGGCCTGCTGCTTTGATATTGCTGGAACTTATTCACAGATTTATCAAAACTCAAGCCTTAAAAATTCACTTCTTTTTCTCTAAAACTCACTGGTTTTCATTCAAAAAAAAAAAAAGAAAAAGGCAATTTTAATTTAATGCATCAGATTTTTTTATATAATACAGCATTAAAGAAGAAAGTAGAAACAAAAAAAAACCTAGCCTTCGCTTATTTCTAAAATATGCTCCATTATCCAGAAAGGCATCCAAAAAGTGATATAAAAATTATTTGAGAGCATTTTTTCAACTCATTAACAGGAGAAAAGTCAAAGTAAACTGACTTCATAATACTGTACTTCATTTCTATTCAGTGGTATTAGACAAATTTAAATCTATTTTCTTCCTGTTTTCTTCCATTTCTTGTGTATTATGTTTTGCTGGTGACTTATCTGTCCTAATTAAAAACTTCCATGCTGCACTCTCCATGTTCTATTTGCAGAGATGAGTGTCTGAAAGGTTTTATTGAAGGCCTTGAGAAAAATAGGAACATGCCTTATTTGGGTTTGTAATTTTCTAGTTATTTATGTTCTTTGCCTTATTTTATGAGTATATCATAGCAGAAATACTTGTCAGATTCAAACAATATTTTCTCAAAATCTTTTAGAATAGATATGCAATGGTTCATGTCTTCTGATTCACTTGTGATGCCTAAACACTCATGAGCAAAAATCAACCCTCATGATTTTGGTTTGTCTCATTTTTAAGTTTCCTAATAATTCCATTGCATTTAATATGGGTGAGGGCTTGGAGGGGGTTGGGTGGAAGGGTTATTTTGGTTTGGTTGAGGGTTTTTAACAAAACTTTGGATAGTTTTGATATGGAAAAATCTAAGATAGAAACACAAAGCCCAGAAACACATATATCATGACAGAATCCCTCCATTAAGAATGCAAGTACTAAAACTCAGACAATTCAAACATATTTTTCTTCATATGAAAATAATCCCGTTTAATGTCCATCTTCACTCTGTTTATTTAATTCACTGAACTAGAACTTGTTAAAATACGTATTTTAGTATATATATTTTCCACAGATATTTCCTGAGAATTAGGGTAGGACAGTAAAGACAAGAATAGCTCCGAGTGTCTCAGTTTCCCTCCTGGGAACAGTGGGTGTAATATTCTACAGAATATTTCCATTCCCTGTTTTAAAGTAGGGCTTAGTTTTAGAGAAATCATACATTACAGATGTGAATGTTATGCACCAGGGGTGGGGAGGCAGAGGAGAGAGATGGTGAAGGAGTTGGAGGAGGATCTCAATAAAAAAGGCCCAACAAAAAATGGCATAATAACATGGTCTTTTTGATAAGATAGAGTAAAAAGAAGAGTATAGATAGTAAGTAAATCTTATATCCCATCAGATGCTGAGAAGCCCACTTGCACACAACATCAGACAGACTGCATGCTGCACAGCTCCCATCTGATAGGCTCCTTCTCCCTCCCATGCTGCAGCGCCTTTAATTTTGTGTAACAATCAAGATGCATCTTCTCCTGACAGGCTGGGCTGTAATCACTGGCATAACGTCCATGAGCATGCAGCACAGGCCCATATGAGGCATTCCAGCATATTCCCATACAGCACCTGCTCATACTAACATATGGACTGCTCCAGCCTTAAGCACAGGGCCAGAGACCAGACACAGCCTGGTCGAGATCATTAATTCCTCAAATGCATTGTTGCCTGCAAGGCTCCCAATATAATGAAGGACGCTCAGTTTTACACTGTTGATTTCAGACCGTTTCTCTAGTTTTATCAAAATACTCTGTGTGAGTACTTTCAGAAGCTGCCATGGCCTCCCCTTCATAATGCTCTCATTCATTCATATGTAAGCATAATCGATCTGCTGAAACATCTCCTAGGAAGAGGCTTGACATCACCTTTATCCACAATGCTTTTATTTCATCAAATATATGCATGGGATGGCTTTCGCTGTCTGCAGAGAACAAAAAGCAGGAAGTCCACTTTCTCATTTATCACTTTTGCCCTGAGTTTAACTGTGGTACGGTGAAGGATTCAGAAGTGTGTGATTTTTTTCTTTTTGCTTTGTAGTTGCAAAAAAGAAATCAAAATAAATATTCAGCTGAACTAAGAAAGACTTCACTTGCTTTTGCTTTTTTAACATCTTAAGCTCCATTAAGTTTCTGTCCTTTCAGACTTTTAAGAATGGCTAGAGATATAGGTCAAAATAATCAGTTGAATTGCAAGTGTTATTCTAGCTTATAAAGTTCAGAATATGGGTTCTCTGTTTAGTTTAGCACTTAGAGATGTAAGTTACTTCAATAAATAAATTAATAACAAATTACTTCTCTGCAATTTTCCAAAATACAAGGATGATCTTTTTTCAAACAGAGGAAATATGGATTTGTCCAGCAAATTCTGTAGTACTGCTGAGAGGATAAGCATGACAGAAACAGGTTCAAAGTTTGTTCTTATTGGGTGCAAATTTTTGTGTTAGTCATTGAGCTTCTGCTGTTGAAAAAGATGTCATAAAACCTACACAAACAGAAAATGGAAAAGTAGCATCTGTGATTATTTAATCAATTGCAAGGTGAAATACGGAATGAAATAGCTTTTTTTGTTTGTTTGTATCTTCAGCCTAGTGGCAAGGCTTCTGCAACTCAGGTCTCAACATACATTTAGTAGAATCAGGAAACAAGGTCAGCATGTACTGTACTAGCATGTATAAAAATACATAGAA
The DNA here is from genome assembly GCF_037157495.1 of Lathamus discolor. Classification (NCBI taxonomy): domain Eukaryota; kingdom Metazoa; phylum Chordata; class Aves; order Psittaciformes; family Psittacidae; genus Lathamus; species Lathamus discolor. The sequence continues at coordinate 43,974,186 of NC_088884.1, read as the reverse complement.
AATATTAAAACAAATACTAATTAAATGGCATTACACAAATTCAAACACACACCTCTACCTGAAATATCATCAGCATCAAAAGATACTAGAAATGAATGAAAAGTGCCATATCATAGAATCATAGAATGGTATGGGTTGGAAGGGACCTTCAAAGGTCATCTATTTCAACCTCCATGCAACGAGCAGGGACATCTTCAACTAGATCAGGCTGCCCAAAACCATATCCAGCCCAGCCTTGAATGTCTCCAGGGACAGCGCATCCACCACCTCTCTGGGCAACCCATGCCAGGATTTTACCACCCTTACTGTAAAAAATTATTTTCTCATAACCAGCCTAAATCTCCTCTCTTCTAGTTTAAAACAGTCACCCCTTGTCCTATTGCAACAGGCCCTGCTAAAAAGTCTCTTCCCATCAGGGTAAGTGCTACTTAGCAACAACTAAAACATCAGTGTGTTACCAGCATTATTCTCAGACTGAAGCCAAAACACAGCATTGCACCAGCTACTAGGAAAAAAATTAACTCTATCCCAGCCTAAACCACCGCAGTGCTGAAAGGCCACAATAAGGTCTCCCCGAGCCTTCTTTTCTCCAGGCTGAACAACCCTAACTCTCTCAGCCTATCCTCACAGGAGAGCTGCTCCACCCCACTGATCATTTTTGTGATGTAATAGTAAAAAGATGTGAATTTTATGATTAAAAGAGAAAGAAAAATAAGAAAGTTGGTGGAAGTATAGAAGAGAATGAGCAATGTAAGTAGGTTATTTAGATGGTCCTATATACACTCTCAGAGTATAAAAATTGGTAATAAGTGTTGAAAGAAAAACACCTATCTTGTTAAAGATACATTTAATTCTTAACCATTCATTAAAACAATTTTTGCAGGATAGAAAAAGTCCTATGATATATCTGGTTTTCACATGCTCTTGCAAAGGTAGGTTTTTGATATTTTGTCTCAGTTCTACCCATCCACATGCTTATACATCACCATTAGCTCCATGACTGCAATGAAAGATTTAGCAGTAAAAAGGCTGCCCACTGCACCTGATTTGAGAGCTCATTCTGTGGTAAGCAATAGTAACAGCACATAGAACCCTTTCATCCAATTCTGTAGAGCAAAATGATCAAATTGTAGTTGGCCTGAGGGCCAGGTATTTTATTGTTCACCTTCCTTCACATACCTCACAACCACAACACTCTAGGTGGATGTCTCCAGTTTTCGTTAAAGAATTGAAAAAAGGAACCTGAAAAGAAAGCCAATTTCTGTTTTTTCAACAGCCTCCTACATTTATCGTATTCACACTGTGATAGCACATTGGTCCCCCCAGGTAGCACCTGCTGAAGACCAGAAGGTTTTTTGTATGTCAGGCTAGTATTTCTCTATACATGATCTTCACTCAAAAATAATTGTGCCATTTCAATGCAGATTGACAAGATGTTTCTTTGCTTAGAAACCAGAAATAGAAAATTACAACCCAAGAGCTAATGACTCACAAAATCGCCATGTGAAATCAGGTTTTAAAGCAGAAAACATCTTGCAACCTCAGTATCACTATTGCCCATGCAGGAATAGAAGTTATTAAAATCAAAAGCATAAGGGAGAGAAGTAGGGCCAGCAAGGTAGGTTGTTTTGAACCTAGACATCTATAATAGCACCAACAAGAGCATTGCGCATAGATGTTCTCATCTGGATAAAGAGAAAATTGCATGGTGACATAGATTTGCTCCCTCAAAACCTGTTCATGTTTCATTGTGGAATCTTTTAATGAACAGCTTTAGCTCTATTTGAGTATGCGTGTAACAAATACACAGTGAATGAAACAGAACATTTAGACAGTAGCAGTAACACAGACCCAGAAAAGGATTTTAGTGGCTAACATGGGGTGCAGGCTGAAATGGCAGTCAAATGTATTTGCTGTTATCACTGGTCTGTGGGATTTATACGAAAGTGAGAGACTCATACAGACTGGGTACTTTTAATAATAAAATTCAAGCACAGGATAATATCTTTCCATCAAAACTACAGTAAATTGAGTTACTTCATTCTGCTGTTTCTACATTAAGTCAGTTTATCTTGCTAATACTCCAACACCTGAATCTTAAATATTTTAGCAGTGCTAAGATAATCTTTAGGTAATTTCTGGCATTATACTAGAAGACTATTAGGAAAGCAAAGTTTCTGCAAAATGATCAAACAAGCACTGAATTCTCATTCACTCAGCGAAAGAAAGAATTTCAAACACAATACACATAAAAAAGAATTTCAGTCCTTTCACAGGGAATATGATGTAGTACTGATATAAAAGGAGTGTTGAAAGGGGACTGACTAAATGACATTCATTTGTTTTGAAATTAAAAGAAAATTAAACCATTCCTCCCTAAAGATTGCTATTTCCACTTTAAGCATGTAGAACAAACATTATGTCATCTTTGAAAGCACTCAAGCCACACAAATGTGAAGCTGCAAGATTTTATACCTCAGTCAAGACACTTCTCTCATTGAAACAAGAAAGGAAAATGGAAGCATACAGGTGATGAAGAGATGAAAAGGAAGGTTCAAGGAGTCCACTTGGCAAAGTGCATTCTAGTTCCTAAAATTTCCATTACTTCCAGCTTGTGGAGTATAATCATGGAAAGACTCTCATCAAAATCAGTTGTGCCTGTTACTCAGCCTGTGTATGGAAGAGAAACATTTTAAGCAGTGCCTATTCAGGGCAGCAAAGCTTACCTTTCGGGAACATTTTAAATCTAGGCAACAGTTATGACATCAGCCTAGACAGGAAGTATATTAATGATGAACAAAAAGTAATATTCCTTGTTAACATGTTAAAGGGAGAAGTTGCACTACTGCTGACAAGTGACAGACAACTCAGTACCTCACACCAAATGCTTACTCATCCATTTGTCCAATTGTATCTGCAATGACATAGGCAGATCTTTTCACCTCCAGACCAGCAGCTGATTGCTTCTATCCCCACCATAAGTCTCTTTAATGATTTAAAATTAATGAATACATCAAGTTATTTAATTTCTAGGATTTCTGAACATTGTTTCAGAGTGTAAAACTCCAAAAGAATGATCATCTTACAGAGATCCATGAAATATGGATCTAAAATTTGCTTTATTCAGAGACAGTATTTCCTTACTTCTGGGTCTGGCACTTTCCAATGATGCAGTACGACAGATCATAAACTCAATATGAGGCTATAAAAATATATAAATGCAATAACGCTCATTATTTTCTTTCTAATTAGAAAATCTTCAGTCATAAAAATGAGAGGACATGAAGGTGTGATATTTGCCAGAGTTTGCCTTAGATAGTGACAATACTTGTGTTTCAAATAGCTGACTGTTTCGGACCATTTTCAAGGTCAGCCATTTACAACTTCGGTTTTAATTCAGTTAATAGTACTAGTTCTGTTAAAAACCATCAAATTACTATCAGAAAATTCTAACTAATTTTCACTTCTTTTGAGAACGTGAAAGCTTTCACTTTGTTCTTATGACCGTGAATATGAAACTCATTTAAAATTCTGTATCAGTGCAAAGTTATCTGTTTGTCAACTTATCAATCTTTCAAATGATTTCACTGTTACAAAAGTGTGCAGCAAGCACAGATTTGCTGTATTCTTTGAGTGGAAACAGATTTTTCAAATCATTGATTTCTTCTCTCTGTTCTTAGATCTTAGTTTGGATTTTCGTATGAATTTTGTGCCAGAGATTTTCCCTGTTTGCATTACGTCAGAAATCACACCCATTGTTTATCATCTCTTAGAAACCTGTAATTCTTTTGCTTTTTATTTTCTGGCTTTTCCGTATAACTAAGTTCTGTTTTGAGTCTTGTAAGGTAATATCTTGGGTGTGACATGTCTATAGCAGTTCCAGATGATTTAGCCAGTATTATTTTGGTGATCACATACATTACAGCAAGAATATCCCTATTCATTGAGAAAACACTATAATCGAGTGTTGTTACATTTATTCTGAAGATGCACCAAAATTAAAATGGCTACTGCTGAATTCCAAATGATCTATACACTTTCTTTACCTCACAACTAGATGAAATATTCACTTTACTTTTACCCTTTCAAGGGGTTGAGCTTTCTTCTAGGCATGGCATACAAAAGGAACATGACAAATTGCAAAAGACCAACTTTGCCTACCTTGGGCATCATACTAGCCTATACTTGGTGGGTCTTTCTTATTAGATTTTGCAAACCAAGAAAAGCCAATATAGTATCTGCGAAAGATAGTGTACCTTAGAAAGCTGTTACAAGTAACATCATACTGACAAAAAAATGCTTACTCACCTTTTCTACTGAAATTCTTAGAGAGGAAGATGAGGCAGACAATTAAAGGAGAGCATAGTCTTATAATCTGTGTAACATGTACAATAAAATGGGGGTTGAGTGGAACAAAGGCCATAGCTACATCTGAGAATGCATTTCTAGTAGAGAACCAGAAGCCTCTGCTCTCCCATTTACCGAGGATGTGAACGACAGGGAGAATGATAGTGAGAAAAGTTGTAAGGAAACAGCATTTTTTATAGCTAGGCAAGGTAACAGCAATTAGTGAAATGAGTAGATCATATACTAAATTCTGTCTTTCTTATCTGTTCCCTGTCAACACAAATGCAGTCAGACCTTGATTACTGTTGCAGTGAACAATAAAAGGTTTGAGACAATATAAAACAAAAGTGTAAGTGATACTTTGATGGAGAGACAAGAAACACATTACAGATACTGAATTTCAAGAAATAAGAAAAAGTACATGAAATAATTTTATCTCGATTTTTTCCATGCAAGGATTTTGAAACAGCTAGATTTTACAAATACTGTGATTTGGAAGTAGAAACCCATAAAAAGAGAGGTTGAATAAAAGCAAGATGGAAAACGAATACAGGAGAACCCTGAGCATGTTATGGGAAACTCCTTTGTCTTCCCCCTGGAAGACTAGAAAATAAGGCTGCTTTCCTGCTCTATTTATTTTGGCAGCAGATCAGTATGTCCAGTATGGCTGGGGTGTTCCAGACTCTCATTAGCATCTGTCCATCTAACATTACTACTATTACAAGGCCATTCCAGCCTTCCAAACAGGAAGATTAAGCTTCTTTAAGTGGCTTTCTTTTTTGCCCTGTGTGTTTTAATTTTTGTTTTCCTTTGGCTACTGATCACTCAACCAGCTTGAGTGCATAACATGACAGTTCACAGTACTGCTCACAATAGACCATAACCCTATCTTCCTGACCATACAAGCTAGCATTTGCATGAATAATTGCAGTGTCAAAAGCAGCCAGAGTCCTAACCTGTACTTAAATATCATCTCCATGTCGTTCTTTTCCTAGTTTTCCTTTAGTAACAAAATAAGTCACTCACCACAGATAAAAACTTGACTACCCTGAACTGAAAGGCCTTGGGTGTCAAAGCAGCACTTCTGGTGAACTGCTCCCTATCAACCTCTTTTATAGTTTACACTTAAAATTTCCAGCTCAAGGTTCTTGGTTAAATTGTTTCAGCTGTTCTTCTTGAAAGCCACGCACTCATGAGTAAATATGACTACCACAAAAATAAAATCCTGACAGGAAATTAATGGAATTCGTAACTCCCAGCATAAAACTAGTGCTTTATTTTCAAGAGCAGCTTTTTTCATTTACTACTTCACTCTTTCTCCATTAAATAAATATTAATTATGGTATTTATCTATACAAGTGCTTCATACTCTATTACCTGGAATTTGCAGTTATCCTTGGATCTGCAATAAAAATAAGTGCTTTTAAAAAGAATTGTATTTTTCTATATGCCTTAACAGTTGTATAGAACATAATGAAGAAGGTGGGAATCTGCACGTACCACTCTGTTAGTCCTACAGGATTAACCTTTAATTGTGTTCATTAGGTAGCGTGATTGTACTTTATACTGTTACGTTTCTAAACTTAGTAAGTGCTGTAAACAGTGTTGCCCATGGCACAGGTCTCCTGTGCAGTATTCAGGTTCCCCTGCAGTACTCAAGTCAGCAGATTTGCAGCTGTCCTGTACCATAAATGGAAAATAAATAAATAGATAAATAAGAAGAGATTGAAAATTCTCCTTTCTAGTGCACACAGCATTTCAAACTATAGAAATATATTCAAAAAAGCTGACTGGATATAGCATGATAGTTGTGTCCTGTAAGAAATTATCCACATCAAACAACTGATACTGTGTACAAAATGTCTTGCTATGTTAAATCCAGTCTGGGGTTAAAAAACATGCAACAAAAAATGAAGGCAGGATTTATTCCAAGGCCTGTTAATGATATTTGCCTTTATGAGTCAGAATGCAAAGTTTGCTCCATGGTGGCTTAATTTGCCAACCAAGAAGTGCTCTGAAGCTCTGCTAATCAAAAGATTGAAATGCAGCCTTTGGGATCAGGCTGAGCCTCTTACTCAGAAGCTGAAAGAATTTAGTTGGGTTGCCAGACCAATACAGTTAGTTTTTATACTTTGCCACTCCAGTAGACTGAAATCAGCACAATGCAAGATAGATTATACATGCAAATGCCTATTAATAGTAAAGACGGGTAGGTGTGTCTGTTTCACAGTTCAGGAAAATTACCATGGTTTCTAAGAGCCTTATGGACTTCAGAAGCCTATTGCTGAATATACCATAATCTAGTTATTTAAAGGTTAGATGACAAATCAATGAGGCAGTTGGCTCTATAAAGAATTTTAAGTGGGTGCCTTTTAATGAAATTATTTTATTATCATCTTCTAATATAATTTCTTGGTTTGCCTTGTTTAGAGTGAAAAAAACATCATACCTCTCCTCTTACTTGTTCTGTCATGTAATCACATATAAATGTCCTTCAAAACACTCCTAGTGTATGTATTAAATTACACTGCATCCTCTTCATAATTCAACACTACCAGTCGTGAAGCCTTCCTTTGAATGCTCTTTGTGTCTTCAGCAGTGCAAAACTAGTCAAATTGGCATTAGTAGTACTGTTAACATACTCTTCAGGGGAATATATGTAAATTCACAAACAGATATGCATCTATAGTTATGCTTAACTGGTAGAATCGCAGACTGGTTGAAGTTGAAAGGGACCTCTGTAGGGAATCTGGTCCAACACCCTTGCACAAGCAGAGCCACATGAAGCCAGTTGCCCAGGACCATGTCCAAGGTGGCTTTCTAGTATCTCCAAGGATGCAGGCTCCAGAACCTCTCTGAACAGCCTGTGTAAGTGCTCCATCACCATCACAGTAAGGAAAAATGTTTCCTGATGTTCAGAGGGAGCCTCCTGTGTTACAGTTTGCCTCTGGTCTTGTCACCTGGTTCCATCTTCTTTACATCCTCCTATTGCCATGAGATCCTCCTGAGCCACCCTTTGGCCAGGCTGAACAGCCTCAGCCTTTCCCTTATAGGTGAGATGCTTCAGTCAGATAATCATCTTAGTGACCTTTCTCTGGACTCTTTCCAGTATGTCCATGTATCTTTTGTGCTGGAAAGTCCAGAACTGGACACAGTACTCCAAGCGTGGCCTCACCAGTACCCAGCAGAGGAGAAAGTACAGTGTGCCACTGTACAGTATGTCCCACTTCAAACATACCAGAACTTCCTGAAGTTGTTTTGGTACTTCAGGTCTCGGGACCAGTACTTCTGGATTTGTTTATCAATTTCTGTACTAAATACACTAACAACAGTTATTTTAATACAACAGTGTATGGTATATTCACCTATTACACGTAACTGTGTGTATATGCACATCTATATTTCATACAGGAAAGAGATATTCAGAAGACCCCAGGCATGCTGAATTTAGTTTCATTTTATGCAGAATCTCAGCTTGCTCTATTTTACCATAAGGTTTAAGTCTGCTAAATAATTCAAAACTATACTTTTCACTGTTGAAACTTTCATTTATGCTCCTATTAGATTCTTATCTGACAGACAGACATGGTCCTTGCAACTCTCTTCTTACCTGCAGAAGTAATTTTATTTTCTTACCCATTGCTCATACAAGCCATGCATATCCTTTCGCTTGTCTCTCTTCTGTAAAGACATTTTTCCCAACATTCAGCTATTGGATTTCTTAATTTTAGAGAAGATTCATGCCAACAGCTACTTAACTCATCTTCAAGTATATGCATTCTCCCACAGCTGTTGCTATTTAACCATGCTTCTTAAACTTCAAGGAACCAACTGTGAGACACCTGTAAGATTTTTATTATTTTTTCCTGCTGATCATAAAATCATGTGCTTACTTGATTTTGAATATCTCCTCTTTCACACTTTCCTGGCTCAGTGGAGGTCTAATATTTCTCTGATACAGTTTAAAAGCAGTTGCAACATTAACGTGTAAACGAACAAATAAAATAACACATCTTGTGTACAAAGAAAACTTAACCCTTTCCACAAAGAATCACCAAAAATGTCCTGTGAGTGTTATGCAATTCTAGGGAAGTGATCTGAAAAACAAACAACATTGGGATTTTTTTCTTTGAGGGCTGCTGTCTGGCATCTATGTCATTCAATAAATGCCCAAGCAAATAGTAATGATATGCACTTAAATGTAACTATCATCAAATGAATCAGGGTTTCAGTATCCTCCTGCCACCTGCAAACACTTAAGCTTTTAACACGTACCTTTAGAACCCTGGAAAATGCTTTGTTGATTTTTATCACATTTAGGTCACCAAGCTAAAACTTTACCAGTGATGTGTCAGTAAATATAGCCACAGGTAAAACTGGAATTTTATATATTTCAGATTATATCTGTCAGTGTTTTATGTTTAAATACATACTGCATCAACCTGTGGTGAACTGATGTCCTTTATTACATCAGTTCTATAGGAAATAAAAGCTTGATAGAACACAAAATTTGTATATATTCAAGACACAAGCATACTAGCCATTCATTCATATTGATTTCAGGGCCATGCAGATATCTACAAGACTCATTGTCTTATCAGAAAATTCCCTGTTGTCAGAAGGTTTTCTTCAGATGTTTGCTGCTTTGATTTGATTAATAAAATAACTTTAAACCCCACTCATTATTAATGTTATCATAAAATCTGCCAGGAAATTATCAGGCAGGATCTGAATGCTAAACAGAGACAGCATACAGAGGTTTTACATTACAAGTTTTCTTTACTTTTAAAAATTAAAAACTTTGGTAATAGAATAGTTCAAAGAAGCATTCATCTGAAATACCCAAGAATAACATCACCGCAATAATTAATACAACTACTTATTATGAGGAATATAAATAGGACCAATAAGGAGATGATGTTTTGTTTCCTCATAACAAGAACTGTATCACTGAACAGGACTTAGAGGGACCTATAACTCATTAATACAGAAAAAGTAAAGCTACCATACTTCTATTTCCAGAATTGACAATAAAAGGAAAAGTAGTAACAGTGATCCTAAAAGTAAGTCATATTGAAAGATGAGGAAAAGTTAGGAAGTATTAAAAATTGAATGTGTTATTAATTTTAATAAATATGTATTAATGAAAAAAATTACATTTGAAAGACAATTAGAACCAATTACAGTCATTTGTACTTTGCTTTACCACTTCAGAAAGAACACAGTAACCTGCACAAACACAACCAATGTATCATTGAATTTCTAGTTTGAGCCTCATGCAAGATACACCTTACACTGTGAAATAATACCCCAATGCACTGTGCCTTTTACGACCAAGGCATTTTGGGATAGCTGTGATCTTCATTATAAAAAACTTCTACAATCAGGGAAGAAGTTTACAAATGGAAGATTAAATGTGACTTAAAACCATGCAGGTATTAGGTACATAAATGCAATCCTATAACATACAGGGAGCTATGCAGTCAGTCTCCCCACATCCTGCACTGGATTTTGTCATCTGCCTTTGGCTTGACACACAATCTGGTAGGTATTCTCAGACACACATGCAGAACTGGACCTGGGAAAGTGTGAGGTTGACCCACACCTGATCTGAGATCCCTCTGAGGTCTCAGGTGTGTTCTGAGCAGCCAGACAGCATGAGCACACATACAGCCATGTTCAGGTAACAAGCAGAGGCTTGGGCACCAGAAAGGTTCAGTGGAGCTGGGACTTCAAGCATTTCATGACACACAAGTAACACTTTCACCTTCCTGGAGTAGCATATGATTTCCTTGTGGCTCTGTTCTCAACTTCTGAGAGCAGATCTGCAGCCCTATAGTCCAAGAAATACGGGATTCCTCCTGCTTGTAGACCACAGTCATCACACTAAGGTACCAACACAGACCTCAGGTCTTGGTTGACCTGAGGTTTTGGTCTTGTCCTGAGCAATCTGAAGCCATGGTTTAGTTTGTTTAGCTGAAACAGCAACTATTGAACAACCAGGTGGCTACTATTCTGTTAGTTTTTGCTAAGATTCCATAGAGTCATGGAATCATTGAAGGTTAGAAACGACCCTTAAGATCATCGAGTCCAACCATTAACTGAACATTGCCAAATCCACCACTTAACCATGTCCATAAATGCCAAATCTACACGTCCTTTACATACCTCCAGGGAAGGTGACTTCCCTGGACAGCTTGTTCCAGTGCTTGACAACCCTTTCAGTGAAGAAATTTTTCTTAATATCCAAACTAAACCTCCCCTGGCACAACAGTTCTACAATTGTGTGCTGAAATACTCTCATATATTTCTGTAACTAACAGATGACAATAACAAATTGCTACTGTAAGGGGTGAACTACTTTTTATCCAAAAATAATGTAGTACAGAGGAGTAAAAGCATGAGATGACAGCAGGGACCTTGAAAGTGTGGGCACAGGATGCTACCAGAAGCCTCAGGGCAATAAACAACTCACCAACAGTCAACTGCTGGTTTCTGAAGGAATGCAACCTTGGGAGCTGTGCAAAACCAGCATTAGGCTTACAAAAACTTAACACATATCCAGCATACGTAAACCACAAGACATATTGCAAACCCAGATGTAATGCCACATTGCAGATCCATGAAGAAAAAGCAAGGTGTAGCATGTGCTGGCAAACACACGAAAATGAGCCCAGGAGTGAGGAGAAAGAAGCTATTAACATTACAAAACACCTGGGATGCTAATACCTTGCTGATTTGACTGTTAAAGCTTCAATCAGTTTAACAGTCATTTCTTCTTGATTTTGCCTATGAGATCCTGCCTTTTCCCTACACAAGAATTTGAACACAAGAAGTTGGGACTTCAAGCACCTGCTCTGTAATGCAACAGACTGGGAACAGATTGTGACAGTTTGAGATTGCAAAGGCATGAATAGCTGGAAGAAAGATAGATTGCATCAATGCACCATCACAGATTAAAAGGAAGAGTATAGCTGTGATTTTCAAGCTTACAGAAATAACTTTTATTACTTGTATAAATTTATTTTAAAGAAGTTGATACATATATCCCTATATTAATTGGGAAGATTTTGTTATATGCCAATGTAACAAGTATTCTTTTCTTCAAGATCTGGAGAAGAGAAAAACATCAGGCCTAATAACAACATTCAAAACTGATATAAATGATGAAGGGATATGAAAGAAAGGGGGAGGTGATAATATAATTTATGTCATTTTGCTGAAAGTTAGCCTCACAGCCTGCTCTGCCAATCACCAAAAATAGCAGCAGTCACCAAGCAAGGAGAACTGATTACAGGCCATATAAGATAAGGACAAAGGGTTTGTTGGAATTCCTCAGTCCTCAGATGCTGAATATTTATGTTAATTTATCACTGCAGTTCATGTACTTCAAATGCAATCCATAAATTATTCTGTGTGTTACTGAAAAATAAATGGCATTTTCTTTGTAGTGAGTTATTCTGGACACAGTAAGGTAAATTATGGTTAAATAATTGATGTCTTTGTTGCTGTCTTTTCCTGTGAGTGGTTACTGGGAACAGTGACTTAAATTTCCCATTTTGATGAAACTCTCTTGCCCGTTGAAGACAGATCAGAGTATGAAACACACCACTTCAGGTAGCTGCTGTGACAAGCTGCATTTAAGATGACATCATCCAGTGCTAAAAAAGCTACAAATACAAAATATGCTTTAAAGCTGCATATACCTAATCACTGTCTGCTATTGCCTGAGATTAGGAACATATGTGTTGCTTACAGACACTCCAAAGATAATTAAGAAAAAGCTCCACAGGTGTTTCCTTGCAATTTTTGCTGTAAATGGGCTACAAGATACTTCTCTTTTTTTTTCCCAGGAGACTTCAGAAATTACTCAGACACTTTCAGAATGAACCCTGAGCAATCCCTTCACTTCCAAAGCTGTCATCCACGCAGTTTCTTAAGTCTTTGCTCAAGTTTTCCCCAAACAGCCCCACATTTTTTAACCTTGTTGGACTGCTGACAGCATGAAATACATAGCAGTTCACAAAGACATTCCTCGCTTCCCATAAGCTATGTGAAGACAGCAGTATAATTCATGTTTCTTGATACATTCTGAAGTCTGACAGTCTCAAATGTTACAGCAGTTGGCTAAAACTGAAGCTTCGCTGTGTTCACAGAGAAGCAAAAGCAGAGGGAACAGTTCCGCAGAATTTGCTTCCTCTGAAACGTCCTCCACTACTGATCACTCCTGTTATATTTTAAATGTCTGAGCCTAAGAAAATCCTTTTGGATTAATTCAGTGTTTCTTGATCTCCAAATATCATTCAGGGAAAAAAACAACAAACCAACAAACTATGAGTAATCATAGGATCATAGAATGGTTTGGGTTGGAAGGGAGCTTGAAGACCATCCAGTTTCAATCCCTTGCCAGGGACACCTTCCACTAGACCAGGTTGCTCAAAGCCCTGTCCAAACCTGTCCTTGAACACTGCCAGGTACTGGAGAGACACAGCTGCTCTAGGGAACCTGTTCTAGTGTTTCACCACCCTCACTGTGAAGATAATCTAATATATAAAATAATATTTTAATCAGAAGTTTATAATCAAATGTGAGCTGTCATTGACACAACATTCAAGATAACCAAGCCTCATTCCTGCAACCCAGATAAAAACAAAGGCCCAAAGCAAGCAACTCACCTTGGTACAGCTGCTTCATTCATTTGCTACTGATGAGCCGTGTGCAACAATGCTTTCTCGTAACTAGATAGTCATGACACTCTGTTTGACTGCTGAGTGACCAAGGATGTATCCTTACAGGAAGCCCTATGGGACTGGAGAGGCATGCTAGATCCAGATATTGCAGGAAAACTCAGAGCAGCTTGAATGTGACCTCTAGGCCTAACACTGACCAGTCCAAAGTAGAAAGCTGATGTTTATAATTTCTGAAATCTCTGGCCATCTGTTCTCTAAAGTTTTACAATATTTAATTTCCGCACATACCTAAGAAACAAGGCCAGCTTTGTAGCTGAGTCATAATCTCACTCCCTGAAATTATATTAGGAAAGTAGAATAAAAATGGGGATGGGAACCCTTTCCCTTTTAAATTTCTACATTTAACACCTGGAATGTGCACATCTTTGTTTATGTAGTTCTATATGACTGAAACCAAGTCCATAATGAATACTGTTTAATGCCTGCAGTATCCTGAGATTGCACTGGTAGAAATATTTAAATTCCCATTTTTGAGGTAATTGAAGCTTGGCTTAAACAGGCTCCACAACATTCATTTTAGTCTGAACAAAACAATCATTTTTCTCTTTTTTTTTAATTCTCAGTGATGCAAAGCTAAAATGCTTTCAAGCTGCCAGCTACATTTTGTTTGGGGGTTAGTGAAAAATGAAGTAATGCCTTTAAAATGCTTAACAGCTGGTAATGAAAGCCTCACCCAGGAGATTCTCAAAACATGCAGTTCTGCTTTGGCCTAAAGTATTGACCACCTCTGTATTATTGGAATATTTACTAACTCGCTAGTGGGCAGAACACGTCTTTGTTTTGCCTAGTCTCTTGGATTTCTTCAATTCTTCTTCTGTCTTTGTGGATGCTAATAATCCAATCTGTTACTAAGAATATCAACCTTATAATGAATGCAATTGATAAATTATGTCTCAAATAGCACTTGCTATGCTCAGCATAAATGCTAATTGGCCTTTAGTTGTCCACAATGTTGTTTTGTTTAGCTAGCCAATAAAATAATTCCCATTGTATTTTATTTAGCTGCACTCCATGTAATTTGTATTTGCATCAGGGAACAAGAGAAGTGGCTCTGAATAATGTAAGTCCAAAGCCCAAGTGTTATCCATGGAATCATTCCCATACTCAACTTTCCAGGGAATCAGCACAGCTCAATATCTTGCAGCACTAGATACTAAAATATCCTTCATGCCTCACTGCAATTCATTTGTTGAGCATACATGTACACAGAGTCTCAGTTCCTGCATGCATCACTTGAAGTTGTTTTAGATTTAATTTCTCAGGGTTTGAATGCCACAGAAACACAGCTGAAAAGTATTTTCTGCACTTGCTACTAACAAAGCCCCTTAGCAGGCCAGTCTCATAGCACAAAATCCATTTAAATACACTATTGAAAACACTATAGTAGATTTATGGATGTAAATAGCCTTTAGCTTTTACCAGAAATACCAACACAGGCATTAAGAATGGCATTGGGACCTCTAGGGATATCAAACATGGCATCTTAACTGAAGTTGCAGAGCAAGGAATAAAAGCATGACTAGAAACCGGGGGGGGGGGGGAGGGGACACATCAAACCTTCACAGTCTCTCTCCAGAGACATAGTCATAGAATTTAATCATTTAGGTTGTAAAAAAAATTTTAAAATCATCAGATCCAAGCATTCACATAGCAATGCCACCACTAAACCATGCCCCTAAGTGCCATGTCTATGTGTCTTTTAAATACCTCCAGGGATGGTGACTCAACAACGTCTCTGGGCAGCCTGTTCCAGTGCTTGAAACCCTTTTGGTGAAGAAATTGTTCCTAATATCCAATCTAAACCTCCCCTGGCGCAACTTCAAGCTGTTTCCTCTCATCCTATGGCTTATTACTTAGGAGAAGACACAGACCTCCACCTCACTACAACCTCCTTTCAGGTAGTTGGATAGATAGACAGGGTTCCCTCTGAGCCTCCTTTTCTCCAGACTAAACAACCCCAGTTCTCTCAGATGCTCCATATCACACTTGTGCTCCAGACTCTTCACCAGATATGTTGCCCTTCTCTGGACCCACTTCAGAACCCCAGTGTCTTTTTTGTAGTGAGGGGCCCAGAGCTGAACACAGGATTTGAGGTGCAGCCTCACCAGTGCTGAGTACAGGCCCAGTCGTACTGGCTATGCTATTTCTGATACAAGCCAGGATGCCGTTGGCCTTCTTGGCCACCTGGGCACAAGCTGGCTCATGTTCAGCTGGTTGTTGAACAACACCCCCAGGTCCTTTTCCGCCAAGAAGCTTTCCAGCCACTCTTCTCCAAGCCTGTAGTGTTGCATTGGGTTGTTGTGGCCCAAATGTAGGACCCAGCACCAAGCCTTGTGGAACCTTATACAAGTGGCCTCAGTCTATTGATCCAGCCTGCCCAGATCCCTCTGTAGAACTTTTCTATCATTCAGATCAACACTCTTGACCAGCTTAGTGTCATCTGCAAACTTACTGAGGGTGCACTCGATTCCCTGTCCAGATCATTGATAGAGATGTTAAACAGAACTGGCTCCAATACTGAGCCCTAAGGAACACCACTTGTGATCGGCTGCCAACTGGATTCAACTCCATTCACAACCACTCTTCGGGCTCAGCCATCCAGCCAGTTTTTACTCAGAGAACAGTACACCTGTCCAAGCCATGAGCAGCCAGTTTCTCAAGAAGAATGCTGCAGGAAATGGTGTCAAAGGCTTTACTAAAGTTCAGATGGACAACATCCACAGCCTTCCGTTCATCCACTAAGAGGGTCACCTTGTCATAGGAGGAGAAGCTTCTGTGACCTATGACATAGCAATTTAGCTTGTTTCATTACTCCTGTGGGCTTTCCCAAATTGTTTAGGGATATTTTCCTTTAATTTTAGGATGCTTTTAATGAGAACAAAAAGCAAGGGGTCCCACAACAACTCAGCAGCATCAAGCCAATTCCTTCGATACAGAGCTTGCTCATGGCTGGGGAAAAAAGCACAAAACCAGATTTAATGATTTTTAGGATTTTGGTGTCTCCAGCCCTCAGCATTGCAACAGCATTCAGCTTTACAGAACTAGCAGAGCAACAGCCACAGAAATGGAGGGGAACAGGGCAGGTCCAAGTGGCCAGGAACTCTTCCAGGGACTGTGGGCAGGTGACAAGGTCCCACTCTTCTTCTACTAAACAAGGAAGGGGTCTATGCTGCCAACAGACAGCATTTTGTCATATAACACAGATACGGGCTGCCAGAGGACTGCTGACCAGGACTGCTGTCTCTCTCTGCATGGTTGTATTCCCCACAGGCAAGTAAGGAGTCTTCACCTTCATGACCATGAGGTTTAGGGAGGCAGCCATAGGGCAGGGATACGCTGTGTGCTACTCTCTTTGTTTTGTTGCCCTAATTGGTTATGCTTGAAACCAGCTCTGCCTCTACATTACCGGCCTGCAAGATGAGCAGTGTGTTGTGGGAAGAGCTTCTCCTTCAACAGCTCCATAGAGTAAAAATGTAAAGCACACATAATTGATAGAGGATGGTGTTGAAAGGTCTGGATACAGAGGGGAAAATCCTTCCAGCTCCACACCTTATAGTTCTAATCCCACCCCCAAAGATTAATCTGAATCCAAGTCCTGAAATCTCCTGCTCTTCTGAAATTGTTGTCTGTTCATATAACAGTCCTGTTCCCTTGGAAATACTCTGGGACACAGACAGGTTCAGAAGTTTTGCATAAAGAGAGTTCCGAGATCCCTCACAAGCTAGGAAAACAGACACAGCTTTTCTTTTGCATGGATGCTAAGAGTCCACAGGTACCTCTGGAGAGAAAAAAGAAAGCAGACTTTAAATCCCTTACTGGCCCATCTGTGAGATAAAGAGTTTCCTTTCTTGCCGCCAAGGCTAAGGCAAACTCAGAATAGTCTGTGCAGTCACACTTCAGGAAGAGAAGAAAAAATAAATAAATAAACTGCCACACTGAGGCCTTTTGCAGGCAGAGAGCAAAAGAAAAAATTACCCATCTAGCAAATTCCCATCCCACAGCCTGCTGATGGCAGTGCCCTTCTCTTGCTATTGTCCTCAGTTTCTGGGCTGTCTGGTGTTCTGATACCCAGTTCTCCCCATTGAAATCTGCTGACATTGCCTTAGTGATGCATAACCAAGTTAAACTTTAACTGCCCACACAGGTTTCAAACACATCACTGGAGAGTGCAACATAGAGATGTTCAACCTCATGCTTCTGCAGAGCTTATTTTATTCAGTCCTAGTAAATGACAGATACCACGCAGGCCTAATGCTTCATTCTGGTTAGTAACTCATAAAGGGAGGGAATATCAGGGGACATTCCCCAGCTGGCACGGCTGAACTGAATCTGGAGACAGGAGGTAGAGCTGCTGGACCCAAACTTAATTTGATTATCCAGACTTATCAAGTTCTTTCTTCTCTCCTAGCACATGAGATATCAAGTGATAAAAAGAGCAGCTCACATGACAGTAAGAAGAACTGCATTAATAGGCTATACTATCAGTACTAGATTGGTCCAGGTGTCTTGTAGCTGCATGTCATCACATATGGAGCCTTTATCCTGCCATTCGTTCAGCAGTGCACCTCCCATACTCACTAGCAGACAGCAGATGAGGTCAATGGGTATATCTAGTGGAAAGGATCCTGAACAGGGAAACTAAATGTATTCCATTGATGCAGATGAATGACATGCAAGTGTAACTGCAGGATGACTGCTGACCAAGCTAGATGTGAAAGGCTTACTCTCAAAGTATGAAATTTCTCAGGTACGGGAAAGGTGAAAATAAAGATCAGCAGCACTTCTGCTTTTCCTTGGAGGAATCCTTTTGAGGATTGTCAGGATTCATTCCCCTATTATATAACCAGTGCTGTTCCTTTGCTGATTTTATTAGGTAACTTTATTAGCTTCATGGTTGGACCAACAGAAGTAGACAGCTATTTTTGCATAATGTAGTATGTAACCAACCACTTAGGGCAGATACTCAGCACATTTAGGGCAATTCAGTACATGAAGTGCATATGCACTGGTCAGGGTAAAGGTACAGAAAGGCATTGTACCAAAAGAGAAACAATTTAAAAAAATAAAAATACTTAAGTCAAAGGAGAAAGTTGGATTCAGAAAAAAACAAGCAGAGCAGTATCAAGCCAGGACATGATTTCTCTCTGATAATTTCTCTCCCTAGCCCTGCCACCTCACTCTCTGGCAAAGCCAAAGGCCCTGGTTCGAGATACTCTTACTTTCCTGTGCTACTGCAGGGTACAGACCACAAAGTAATGTTGGTTCCCATGTCCATGCTTGAGTTCTGTATGATTCGTCAACTCACATAACTCTCACCAATTTAGTTATGAGTGACTGCGTTGTCTCTTATGTCCCAATTTATCTAGTGTCAGGAATCTAGAGTTTCACAATAGGTCATAGCAGAAGGTCATTTCTGGAAAGATGTTTAAACAGGCCTGTGAATCACTGCCAAGCAGCGTGTCCTTTGGGGAGACACAAACAACACGCAGCCTAGGATGCCCTCACATGAATTATCAACAAGAACAAGCTGGCAAGTGTCCAGTGGTCACTATGCTAGCCCCACTGCCTCCAAGAGCTGCTCATATGGCACAATTAACTACACATCCATGAGAGGAATTTCCTTAACTGGGTGTGGTGGCAGGCTCCCCCAGCAGCTCAAAGCCATAACCACCAGTGGGGGCTATGATGGCTGCATCCAGCTTACTCTGAACATCGAGGGATGGATGGAAATATGGTAGCCAAGGGGTGTCTAGAACAGTGACATGATTTTCTTGCTGGTATGCAAATATAAGTCAATTATCTCTATAAACAGTGGACACCCCAAGGCCTGTTGAACTACCCTGCACAGCAGTGGGCTGCACGCCAGGATCTCCCCTTGAGCAGGGACACCTCTCAAAGTTACTCCTCAAGGTTGAGAGATTTCTTGCTGCAGCAGATTCTCAGTAAGTGATTAATAGCATGCTAAACTTTGAAACCTTAGCTAAGTGATATAAAGGATTGATCATACATGTACAATCCTCCAGACATAAACTGTTGACCAAGTCTGGGACTAGAGTGGATCCAGCCATACCTAGACTCATCACTGAGAAGGAGTCTGGGCCCCTTCCAAACCTCATGACTCAATGGGAGGTCCTCCTTGACACATTTTTCTGACCTTCTCCTCTATGCAGTAAATACTCAAGTGTACCTTACCATCAAACCCTGTTAAACCACTGTCATGTTTATCACTGAACTTTGTTATCTCACTGGTTTACATCATTGAAGTTATTGTCACTTTCTCTCTCACGAGTGAAGTGCATGACTCCATCTGCAACATTGTATAAACTTAAGATAAGTAAGATATAAACTGTTGACAGAGCTGCAGCCATTAGAGTGGAAAAAGAATTGAGAATTTGTTCTCCTGCCTGGAACGGAACATGGGTCAACTTGTAGGTAAATTTGATGTCTTTGGATGTTAATGAAGAGCACATTTACCAGAACGGTGTCATCTGCGGGCTCTGAGCAGATGGACAACAGCATGTGTTGGAGAATACTGTTAGTATAGTGCCAAGAGGAAATGTTCCTCTGAATATTAGAAATAAGTTATCCAGAAAATCAGCCAAGAACCTTAAATCTGTACATTTCAGACTTCTCTGAAGGCCTTCCGTGAGGAAAATACTGTATATGCCATTTAATTAGATTCTGAACAGACTCAGGCACATGTTCTCACATTAGTTAACTGCACTGAAGCAAGTACGTTTGCCATGAGAGCAAAGACAGAGCATGCCCAGATGTTGGCAAGATTAGTCTTGCAGACTCTTCAGCTCAGGAACCAAGACTTGAAACTGCCTCCAGACAAACAAGTTTACTAAAATACAGGGACTATAAACAGCCATATCAGCATCTGTACAAACCCAAAACCCACACAGGCCCTGAAGCCGGTTTTGCCCCTGGGATGCACAAGAAAATAGAGTAACTTGGCAAGTGAGCATGACTGCACTGCAGTGACCAGATGTGATGTAATTGTTCACAATGTCACACAGATCAGCTCTGAGGTCATGTTGACTGGAGATGCAGCAGTGATCATTAAACTGGTTCTTAGACCAAGACAACTTAATCATATTTGCCCTTGACTCTCTTTCCTTCTGAAGACAAAGTATTATTCTCAATAACAGTCAGCAGCAGCCTTGGCGTTATGGTCCCGAGCAGTACTTAAATACTGCCATCTCTTGTGAGCATGTCATTAAAAACAACCAGAGGAAAGCTTCAGTACAATCATCATCTGTCTTCTGAAACCTAAAATAAAATTAACCTTTTCCCATTTTTTTTTTACAAAAAGCAAGACTGAAACAGAAATACTGCTCATTTAAGTCACAACACTTCTCCCAGTTGTCATGGTTTTTTATTCTTCATTGGTTTGTTGGTGCTTTTGAACCCTCAGATTGTCAAACATGGTTATCTGTGTAGCTTAATCAAGTAATTAATGATTTCAAATACTTAAGCCTAACTTAAACCTCGTATGTCTTTAAACACATCAGTTTTGCAAGTAGCTTCCTTTTCTCCACTTCCCAATTAAAATCTAAAAATGCACTCTAGATCCCAAAACGGCTTTTTAATCATAAATTTTATGGCTCAAAAAGGTACTTACAGAGTATACTAAAATCAGAGTTAATTACAATAGCTCCTTGCAATCAAGGTCCCACCCATTTTCAGTTGCATATCAGAATGTCACTGATCGCACATGAAAATTAACACAGGACTAATAGTTACAGAAAATACAAAGTTTATAGCCAGTCTTATCTGTTGCACTACTCACACTCCCAAATTAATTAGCTGTGGCAATTTTATGATACTGTGGTTTGTCCTTGCACTTGTCTCCCCTATGCCTACATACTGGACTATGCACCTCCTCGTAACTGTCACTGTAAGTTCACAACCATGTATTCTTTCTCTGTCATCATTCTATATAGGGATAGAATTGTTTTGATGGAAACGATGGGAAACCCAATGAAGCACAACCAATAAACATATTCCCATGGACAGGTCTACTTGTTTGGTTTGGGTTTTTTTTCCTTCACTTAGAGGGTTCTTGTTAAGAAATAACATTGATCCAAAAATTTTATCCAAAATGTATATTAATAGACTGGACAAAGTAGATGGATAATTCATCATGCTGGTCTATGAGATGAGCAAATCAATGCTTTTGTTCAGTTCAAATAACTAAAAACACTATGAATTCATGCATTATGGATATGTTAAGACTGCAGATACAGTGCTTGTATACGAAAAAAAAACTGATCTGGCATCAAACTAGCTACCTGAAGACGCCTGTGACCTCACAGAGGATAATTTGCACTCTTCTCAAAGGTCTTCAGTACTGACAAACTTTAAGTGATGATCCAATCCTTAAATCAGTCAAAATAAGTCATGGTAACAAAGGGAAATAGATTCAAGTTTCAGTTTTCAAAGGTATCCAAAGGCAATCATGGATTGAAAGTCTGATTTGTAACTGCTAAAATGCCTCCCTGCCTGAAAGAAAAAGTGGACCCTGCTCACCAAGGCACAGCCCACTTCCCCAAACACAAAATATAAGCCTACCAGGAACAGGTTTGCTTTTCTTAGCTTTGCAGTAGCTGTTTTTAAAGACACTACTTAGACTTACAGGCTATAGAATCATAGAATAGTTAGGGTTGGAAAGGACCTTAAGATCATATAGTTCCAACCCCCCTGCCATGGGCAGGGACACCTCCCAAACCATGTTACCCAAGGCTCTGTCCAACCTGGCCTTGAACACCACAAGGGAAGGAACATTTACAACTTCCCTGGGCAACCTCACCACCCTTACACTAAAGAATTTCTTCCTTATATCCAATCTAAATTTCCCCTGTTTAAGTTTTAACCTGTTACCCCTTAGGCAGGAACTCACTGGACTGAGTAGATCCTTCACCTAAAGTTCAGTATAGCCCAAGGAGAATTTCTGTTCTCCCTGTTGTCAACTGCAGTTGAATCTTTAACAAAACCAAAAAAAAAAAAGGAAATATTTTTAAAGGACAAATTGGCTTCAGTGTTTTGGAAAACGGTAATTGCGCTACCTATCTGCAAAAAGTCATCCATTATATGATATCAGAATGTGAAATGAGGCCTGTAGGAAAGTATAGTCCTGTAGTACAGGGCAGTACAGTGGAAGAACACTGAACTATATATACACAGCTATGCACCCACAGTAGGACTTTCTAACTCACCTGAAATATTATTTGTGATGGCATGGCTCTCCTGGGACAAAATGAACTGTACTTGTGAGTAATGCATATAGCTCTCAGAAAGCACTAAATCACATTTCTTATGTGTAACTGATACAGTTCTTTGCCCAATAAACAAAAGGCTCTTAAACCATTAGATTTCTCACATAGCAAGTTCTGCCATGGAAACTGAATGGAAATAACCAATAGAATTTTAAAAAAGGAAGGATT
Organism: Lathamus discolor; assembly: GCF_037157495.1. Classification (NCBI taxonomy): domain Eukaryota; kingdom Metazoa; phylum Chordata; class Aves; order Psittaciformes; family Psittacidae; genus Lathamus; species Lathamus discolor. The sequence continues at coordinate 43,951,640 of NC_088884.1, read as the reverse complement.
CTTTCTCCTGTAGATGCAAAATGTCACTCAAAAAGCAAATCTGAATGATGACAAAAATTCTCAGTCTTTCGAGAATTCACAGCTCATATTATAACACTATCACAATCTCTGCTTTTAGTTGTGCTGAAGTCCAAGGCACAAATGAAGCATAAAAAGGAGAACAGGCTGAATGCATGTTCTGAATCAGTCCTAGAAGGTGATCTAGGGTATTGACAGTTCTCTGTACCTGGAATCTTCTCTGAAATAACCTGGTATTTCACACAATATGCAAACATAAACTATATTTAATGGGGGAATGACAGATACAGCTGATTATCCTGCAAATTGAGTAAGTGGCATTCCACAGAACCATCAAGTCAATACAGGAACAGTGGAGTAACGTGCTGCATTTAACAAAAAAGGTCATAAGATATAACTATACCATAGTAAAAATCATGTATTTCGTGGCCTCGGGGCGAAATAAAGTAGCTGTCCAACAAACCTTCAAATGTAAAGCTGGATGTGAAAATTCCTGCAGCATACTGAAATTTCATGGGAAACCTGGGTAGGAACCCAAACGTAAGTACCCAAGGTGAAATTTAGCATTGATAAGACATTTAGTCCAATGACTAATAACCAGAATATGGCTAAAGGCATAAAACAGTGCTGTGTAACTGACACACAGATTAAGCTGTGCCATACCAGCCACTTGCCACGCACCTCCATAGTTAAACAGGGCATCAACCTCTTGTAGAGGTGGCTCTGGTACTGAAGTGAGTAGCTGACTTTATCACAGTATTCCAGTCATGGGGCAGCATCTTAATTAATCGAGAAGCTTAACATGACCAAGCTGTGTGCTCTCACAGCCCAGAAGGCCAACTGGGCTGCGTCAAAAGAAGTGAAAGAAGCGAGTCCAGCAGGTGGAGAGAGGTGATTCTCTGCCTCTACTCCACTCTCATGAGACCCCACATGCAGTACTGCATCCAGCTCTGGGGCCCCCAACATAAGAAGGATGTGGACTTGCTCCAGCGAGTCCAGAGCAGGGCCATGAAAATGATCAGAGGTATGGAGCGCCTCTCCTATGAAGACAGGCTAAGAGAGTCGGGCTTGTTTAGCCTGGAGAAGACTCCAGGGAGACATTAAAGCAGCCTTCCAGTACCTACAGGGGGCCTGCAAGAAATCTGGAGAGTGACATTTTACAAGGGCATGGAGGGATAGGACAAGAGGGAATGGCTTTGAACTGACAGAGGGGAGATTTAGATTAGATAGTAGGAAAAAATTCTTCACTATGAGGGTGGTGAGACACTGGCACAGGTTGCCCAGAGAAATTGTGGCTGCCCCATCCCTGGAAGTATTCAAGGCCAGGTTAGATGGGGCTTTGAGCAACCTGGTTTATTAGAAGCTGTCCCTGCCCATGGGAAGGGGATTGGAACTAGATGGTCTTTCAGGTCCCTTCCAATCCAAATCATCCTTATGAATCTATGATTCTATGAATCATCCCATGCAAAGCTTAGAACAAGGTGAGATGAGCTATTCTGGCAGCCAGTGAATACATTCAGAGTGGTGCTGGGTTTTCCCACATTGCATTGCACTGTGCTTTGTAGAAATAATTCTCTGGCCATTGCAGCACCAGTTCCTTGAGGGAAGTTAAAGGGTCATAAAAGTCCTGAATACCTCTATTATTCCACTTTTCCTTAGAAGTTAGATCAAAGCAAGCCTTTTAGAAAGACTTCTGATTTTGTTAAGATTTCAAACAACGAGTAATTGGTCTCTATGTTATCCTTATTGCTCGAATAGTACATCTCACTCAAGATTTAATTTGTTAAACTTCCAGTCACGGGATCACCTTATGATGTAAGACTATACATCTAAAGACTATAAATCCCACCACTGTTACTCCTCTTCCATATGCATGGACCTACACACAGTAATTCAGTTCCTTCTAACCTTTTTCTTTGATAAGCTTTGCTGAGGTCCTTAAATCTCATGCCAAAGCTGATTTTCAATCTTGAAATGCAACACCAGGTCTGGGCACAGTATTCCAGTCAGTTGTTTTATGGATGCTAAGTACACAAGAAAGATCATTTCCCTAGTTGTATTTCCTATTCCCCGTTTATATATTCAAGAATTGCATTCTCCCTTCTGGCAACATCGCACTAAGGACTTATACTGAGCCTGCTATGCAACAGCACCCCTCCCTGAAACAATCTCCAGTTCAGAAGTAATCATGGCATTCTTCATCACTTACTAGCCGCAGCATTAGAACATATAAATTTTTAACTGTAACAATTCAATCAACTATTCAGATAATTCTTACCAGTAATTTGGGCAGTTTATTACAGAACCATATAATAATTTAGGTTGAAAAGGGCCTGAAAAATACTCAACCTCTTACTGAAAAGCGGTCAAATTTCCCAGTAAACACAGGCTGCCCAGGCTCTTTCCCAGTCAGGTTCGAAAATCTTGAGGGACTGAGGTTTCACAGCCTCAGTGGGCAACAGCTTTCAAGGCTTACCCACTTTCACAGTGATCCTTTTCATTTTTTAATAATCTGTGTTGTCTAAACTCATAGCCACTGAAGCCTTTATTTAGATCTCTGAATGGCATACTAGATGTTATTTCAAAATTTAGCCACAGAGATTCTACAGCTGTCTCATTAGCAATAACCTTGTTCAGTGGCACCTGACCACTGACTACATGTTAAAGGTCTATCAATAAGCCAGTCTGCAGTCCATACAATATAAAAATCTGTTAATTCAGTCTAGTTTCCTTGGTTCAGTAAACATCATGTATAATTTAATTAAAAGCTCCAATACACCCCAAGGAATCTGCAAGAAGACTGAGAGTCAGAGAAGTTGCTTCTGTCTAAAAAGTACCTTCCAAGATAGCAAGCAGGCTAGCAGTCATTCTTCTGGACTGCTAACTTTTGCTATTAGAGTCCACTATTTCCCCTGGGAGGTGACAAAGCAAGAGTTTCCTGCCTCATTTCACACCCTTTATCCAGTCACTGAATTCAGGTGGATAACTTCTGCAATTTTCCCAGTTCAGCCTCTTAAAGTATGCCTCAGCTTGCTCTTTAATGTTCTTGAGCATTAACTATGCAGTTGTGCTGATTATGAAATGTTTAATTTCAGCAAATGCTGCTTTTCATCTTCCTTGAGTGCAGCTAATACTCCTATTCAAGTCTGTCATCCAAGTGCCAATTAGCCCTTGTGGCAGAGCAGACAAAATCTGACCAGCTGTAGATAAAAAATGATAAAACCAGAATAAGCTTATTCTTTCCACAGGCACTCTGCTCAAGCTCAAACACTGATTTTTTCCAAAGTTGTATGTTTCTAAAAAGCTACATATTTGGTATTAACACTATGTATTTATTGACAGAAAAGCTGCTGTTGTAATTGTATTTTGTTTCAAAATGTGTGTTTGCAAGATGGCAGTTTAATAGAGCAAGTCTGAGGGTTATTAAGTCCTATACAGAAAGCAACTTGGATGGCTAATTAACTTGGCACCTTGCTTTTAATATTATTTAAACATACTTTTATATCTCTAATAGATTCTTTTCAAGTGTCATAACATTTTGAGTGTTGTCACATTAGGTTGTTATAGCTCCAAATGTGTACTTCTTCTCTGTTCAGGACTATGAATCCAGTACTGTGACTACTTAAGAGCTGCTGTTACACTTTATGTCAATCCAGCTCCTATGCAAGTACATAAAACACGTGTAATAAAAAATCTTTGTTAAACTTGATTTTAAGAACTGACTGCTGGCCAGGAACTGATTTCTTGACTGGTATTTTAGCCGACTGAAACATCTTCTTGTCAAGATACCCAAATGGGCTACTGTTTACTGTTTGTTTATTGTTTGTTAAAGAACTTTGTGCTGAATTAATTTTATCAGAAGTGGGTGGTTCGTACATATTAAATTTCTCTGATTTTAGAATGGACAAATGAATTTTTAATCTGCTCTGAAAATTTTTAATGACAAAGTTTCCACACCTTCCCTCGTTATCTATACTAGCGCTTAAACACCCTTGCAGTTGAAAGCTTTTACTGACATACAACTGCACTTGCTGTACTTTCAAGTCACTTGTGGCTTGTCAGGTAGCTGAGTGCCACTCCCCTTTGGAGTAATGCTGCACCCCATCCCAGTGCTCCCTGGGTGAACACAAGATCACAGGTACTAAAGGGCAATAAATACTTAAAAAGGATTACATTCTTCACTCAGTCGTTCCTCTACATTGTTGCCCACCACAGGGAAGGCAGCAGAAACTCTGTAGTACTCTGCCACACTGCTGCACCTTTCCCGGATGGCAGCTAAACAGGTTCCTTTGACTTCATGTGAAGACCTAGGGTCAACGACCAGAGGGCTGCCAACAAACCTCGCAGAACTCTGGGCTGTAATTCCACCTTCACGGATGGTCTTCACCAAGGTCTCCAAGCTCACACAAGCTGCAGCTGATGGGGAAGAGGCGGCCACCATGCATGGTCACCACACAAAGCTTGCTCTGTGAATGTGAGGACTCGACCCCACACTGTGGAGACACGTTGGGTTTGCTTTATGGAGAACTTTGGGTTTCTCGAGGATGGCTGAGCTTTACCCAGCAGCTCGAAAAGAGGTGATGGCCGGACATAGGATGAGGCCGACAGTGTCATCCATCCAAACGGGCTGTTACAGTACACGTCCCTTCGGCCAAGTCCTAGATACCTCCTCTCCTGATTTCTCACGCAGACTTCCATCCCCTGCGTCCAGCAGCCGAGGAGGTTCCTCACCCTGAAGCACCGTCCCGGCTTGCTGCCTGACAGCCCTCCAGCCGCAGTACAGCGCAGCGCAGCGCAGCGCAGCACATCAGAGCACGTCACGCCCCACCGCCCCCGGCCCAGGCAAGGCAGCGCCGCCGGATCCGGCCCCCGCCCGTCCTCCCCTCCCCGCCCCGCGGCGCTGCAGAGCTCCCCGCCCTCACCCTTCTTTCAGCCGCCATCGGCCGCTGCGGCATCCACGGGGCTCTGGGACCGGCAGCTGCCTGCCCCACACCCCCGTGCACGGCCCGGCTGCTGCGGCCCCTGCGGGCTCCGGGACTCGGCCCTGAGGCGAGCGCGGTGAGGCGAGGACATCCCGCCAGGCCCAGCTCCGGCGGCGCAGCGATGCCGGCAGCCCGTTGCGGGCCCCGCAGGGCCGCCCTGCGCCCGCTGCATCGTGGCGCCCCGTCTGTGCCGGGCCGCCCGCCCCTGGGCACCTTCTCCGCCCAGCTCGCCTCCTCCTCCCACGGAGCCACCCTCCTCCTCCGCCCCCTCTCCCTGCCAGCCTCCTCCCCGCCCTTCCCCGCACTCCACGCCGGTGGCGGAGCCGCGCGTCACTCGGGCTCCAGCCCCGCCGCAGACATGGCGACACTGACAGCGGTCCAGCCGCTCACGCTGGACAGAGGTAAGCGCGGCCGCCGCCGCTTTGCGCGCTGCCGCCGCCCCCCGCTGGGCCGTCCGGCCGCCCTACAGTCTTGCGCCGTGGCCGAGGGCCGCCGCGGCGGAGCGACGGGTCTCTCCCCGCAGTCCCAGCGCAGCGGGCGCTGCTGCCGCGGCGGTTCTGCCGGCAGCGGGCAATGGGTAGGCGCCTCCCCGCGAGGCTCAGGTGGGAGTCAGGAGAAAGGCTGAAATGGAGGAAATAAAACTTTGTCCGGGCAGGGGGTAGCGCTGGCATCCCTCGGGATGTGGCTCCGCTGCCAGCGTTCCGCTCCGAGCTGCTTTGCCGGGCGCCGGGAACGCTCCTCGGGGCTTCCCCTTGGCCGCCCCGCGGTAACAGCCTCGCCGGTGGCTCGGCGGCGGTTGCTCCGTGGAGGGGAGCCGGCCGTACCGGCACTGAGTTGGGAGCGCGCACCTCCCCGGGGACGGGCGTTTGGTGGCTGACTGCGGCGTTCTAGTGGGCTGGCGAAGGGGCGAGGAGTGTGGGGAAGAGGTCAGTGACTGTAACTTACCCGTTCGCTGGCGCTGGTGATGTTCCCCAACCTTGCAGCGCGTTTGTGTATTCAGGTAGACAACTACTCCTGTAGTCCGGGTATAGAGAGCTGCTGCTGGTGGTGCTTTGCCAGCCTCGACAGTGTGTCTGTAACCTCACCAAGGTAATGCACGAGGGTGCTGAAATCTTGAAGGTATGTTTAAATTCAGCTTTTAGCTCCAGGCTGTAAAAATTGGCTCTCTCCCTTGCAGTGCCTTTGTGCCCGTGATAAGGTCCTGCAGAAATGTTATTAGATTTCTGTGGATTACCGAGGAGAGTAATTTACTGTTCTGATTCGGTTTGCTCCTATGGCTCCATCAGAGAGGCCAAACAGCTTCTAATACAGCATCCTGAACTGTCAGGGTGTCCTTCCTAACTTGCATCCAGAGGCTCCGAGAGACTCCCAGCACATACAAATCTTGTAGTCTTGAAAGCATGATTGAGGCAAATGCCTTTAAAAAAGGGTTTTAATTTTAATTTTATTTTTTTTTTATTTTCTGGTGGATTAAGATGGGCTTTTGAAGCAAGATAGAGAGCTTCTTGTTGTAAAATCTGTGCAAATGAAACCTGATGAACTCTGTTTCAAAATGGTAAAGGAGAGGTAGGCACCTTCTCTGGAACCTAATTGAGAGCAAGTCACCACACAAAGTACTCTAAAGACAGTTTGCTGGATGACTCAAATACCACCATTAGTAGTGAAGGAGAATCTGAAGTTATTTTTAGTGAAATAACAAAGTGCTTTAAATTAAACGGCTCAGAAATCCAGTGTGTAATCTACAGTTTCGCCCTAATACTGTTTTCAGTAAGCGGGACAAATCTATTTCCTGGCAAAGGGTTGAACAGATGGCAATCCATTAGCAAACCTGGCTTTTCAAAGGAAAGTATTACTATTTCAGAATTACACATTTCTTTTCATTAGTAAAACTGTGCTTTAAAAAATCCATGGTACACAGAGATGCAAATGACTCCCAGTTTAAGTACAAGCATCTGTTATCTGTGTCCAGGATATGTCTGACCATTTGGCAGGGGTGCCAACATCACAGTCCCCTGGTTGTCAGCCAGGGCTGATATTAGTGTGAGAGAGATAAAACGTTGCTGAATGATAGGATGTGACATGCAAAAGGAAAATACAGACAAAAAAAAAAAAAAAAAAGACTTAAATACTGCACCTGGCTTGCAGAAGGCCATTTCGTCAGAAGGATGCACTTCATCATCATGCACATGTTGCTGCTATGTCAACTGAAGAGGGTGGGCTGAAGCAACCCCAGAAGCAACTATGCCAAGCTCAGTGCTTCCAGGTATTTCTCCCGTAGTATTTCTTTCACAGAAGGAGAGTTCTCCATGGTGAGATTTTCCAGATTTCAGTTGGTTCTATTGAAACAGATACAGCTATGTTTACTCTCACCATGATATGCACAGATCTGGTGTGATTTAGGCACAGCCCTGGAAAGTCTTGTACACTTATACTCACTTTGCCATGTCTCATGGGGAAGGACAGCAAGGAAACGGCAGACGTTTTGGGAGACTTGCCGTTAATAACCTTGCATTGCTGGGGAAATTGCTGCTTGATATCTGCCCAGGAAGTGTTCTACATTTCCCCTTGCTAAGGGGTCACTGAAATGGGTACATACAGGTACGTATATGTACATACATCATATAGGTACACGTCAGGAATCTGAATTACATTCTGACATGGTCTCCTCCTGCATAAAACATACATGCTGTATTCTAGTAAGGAGATGTGAGCTTTCTTAAAGCCTGATGTAAATGGCATTCAAAACCTGTATGGTAAAATGAATTACCATTTAAAGGTGAAGGGCATGTTTTGTGTGAATGATTGAAAGCCAATTACATTCTGGAAGATTACTTCAGTTCAAAGCACAGGAATTAATTTCCTTAATTCCTGCCATCATGTGCCTTTCTACCTGCTCAAATGCGTGCAAGTTCCATTAGGGCTCTTTAATATGTGGAACAAGTTCACAAAATAATGGAAATTTTAATCACTTACAGTTTAATCTCAAAGGCTTTGCCTGACCTTTGCGTGGTGCTCTGCTGGGAGGAGAGGCAGGAATCAGCAACTGATTTGAGAAGGAAACAAAAATGGATGGAGCTATGTGTGGGTACCACTTAGGAGGGTGGCCCCAGCATTTGGGACCTTTGGAAGTGAAAAACTGCCTGACACCTGCCTGCTGGGTGTCTTCTAACAGCCAAGTAAGTTTCTCCATAAAAAAGTGCACCCTTCCTTAGCTTTACAGCAAATGTCTTGCATCCTGAATCTATACCAGCCCATCAGTAATCTCCAGTGTCCATCAGAGCTAACTGCGGCAATTGTTTATGTTGATTCAAAGCTTAAACCCTGAAGGTGTAGGGAACTTTACCCTGTTCCAGGTTGAGATGGGAAGTTACTGTTCTGTCTTTCATAAAATGACAAGCAAAAAAAGTAAGGTTGGGTTTATTTTTCTGTGGGTTTTTTTTTTTCCTTTTTCATTTTATGTTCAGGGTTATGGGTTTTTAAGTATGTTCCCATCTTAATTTACCTCCATTAAAAAAAACCAAAGTGGTCACTCCAAACTAAAAGGGAAGTGTTTAAAAACACCTGTATGCTTATTTTTCACTTACACCACAGTTATGTCTGTAGTAAGAACATGGTTGACACTGATTTTGGTCACATCTCTGGTTGCAGTTAGTTGGCATTTTCCGACAGTATTTATTTGTATTGGCATACCACTCGTCACATCTTGCATCTTGTCCTTCTCTATATGGGCCAGGCAGTGCTGCTTTTGCCTCTCCTCTCAATGTCCTTTGTCTTCCACAGAGGCGTTGCCTCAGCCTACCCCATGATCCACAGTTGCTGCCTTCCGCTTCATTGTCCAAAGCCCCATGTGTCCCTTGTATGCTGTCTTCTGTTGCCTTGCTCTTCTCAAAGCTTCAGTGCGGTATCTCTGTGCATTGCTCATAATCCTATCCATTTTCACTGTTCATCAACCCAGTTTTCTCCTCTAACCCTTTTTCTTCTGCTGTCCATGGCCATCAGCACCTCATCACCTTGATGCTGTCTCAAATGCAGCATACACATCCAGCGTCAATGTTCTGCTTTTCTCCAAGCGTGGTGTCATCTTGCCCAGCCAACTAAGCTTCCTCACAGTTCTCCGAGGTCTTCCTATGAGTTCCTGTGTGCTGTAGGTACACATTGTGAGCAATTAGAAATTAAAGGAAGCTTGTTGTGGGTGGAATCACTTAAAGGGTGTGTTAGGGCAGCCTGATGGAAACATCTTCTGCAAGTACCATTACACTCCCAGAAAGATGTTGGGAGGGAATAGAGTGCTGTGCTTCCCTTGGCACTCATTTCAGGAGTAATATGGAGGTCTGCAAATTGAAGCAGACATCTTTCTAGCTATGCATAATAGATGTTCCTCTCTATCTGAACTTTCTTATTTTGCTAAACGACTGACAAATTTTTCATAAAGCTTATCTTACTTTGAGTTTTACTTGTGCTTTTCCTTCCAAGATGAAAATCTGCTTTGAAAGAAAACTGCTCAGATTGCTGCAAAACCTCAGTCCCAGTTCTTGTCTGCACAGGACCAGGAAAGCAGCAGCTTCAAAAGGGCACTTTCAAAAGTTCTTGTTTTTGAAAATGTTATACAATTAGCCTGTGCAAAGACCATCTCATGATTAAGAGAGAGGGAATATCTTTTCATGTGAAGAGGGGCTTTCAATTGTCTTTTGTTAATAATCCATGACCTATTATGTTTTTCCTTATATAGTTACTATTCATGTCACTGATGGTTTCACGTCTTCATGTGACTGAGAATGAAACAAGAAATTTGAATAGGCTGAATATACAGTGCCGATATTTTAATCCCTGTGAAGTTTCTTCACAAGTTCATAGCTATTGGCTATTGACAACCAAATTTCTCTCACTTTCAAGTATGTCCTTGGAAACTGGAAAGACTTCTTGCTGTTTGGCTGTAATGTAGAAGCAAATTCTCTTGGGCTTTTACAAATGCAATCAAATATTCTTCCAGTGGAGTGGGTGTCCTAACACTCCCTGAAAATCTTTTATAAAGCACCATGTTCAGTGATGATAAATGAGAATATGAGTGAGCTTGGAATTGCCATTGGCTGTTAGAGGTGGTAGACAAACTGTCAGATGTGGTACTGGAGTATGCCTGACCATTAATATACATTGGTACTTGCTAGAGTAATCCTTCGTTCCTCTTCATCTCCTCTTGTTGTTTTTCTTCTCATTACATCCTCATAGCCTGCATGAATGGGGATTTTTTTTTTCCCCATCTGTGCCCATATGTATGTATATAACAAATTTTATTGCGCATAAGTTGTGGTAGACTGTGCATATATTAGTATAATATATATAATACTGGAAAAAAATTATAACATACTCATCAGGAAAGGAAAATCAGGTTCATAAAGTGTGAAATACAGTCCTTGACAGAGGAGCAACATAAGGCCAGATTTCTCTTACACTGGATGAAGCCCTGTAGAGCAGTGCTAAGTGATGTGCTGCTCCCCGCCTGGCTCCCTGTCTGTCACAGGGATGTCTTCTCTTGTGCCTCAGCCTAGCATGCTAAAATTGCGAACTACTTTGGCAAGTGCTGCATGCGTTGTCTTAACATTTCTCTGTTTGGTATGCCAACTGAGGACATATAAATATCCAAATACATTCTTCCAAGAAAGAAAGAAAAAAAAAAAAGGCCTATTGTTTGTAGGAGCAGAAAAAAGTGACAATTCTGGTCACAGTCTGAAATGTTTGGGGTTTTTTTACATCAGTGTTTCAACATTCATTAGATTTTTTTAAATGCATTCTTATGGAGGGATGGATTAAGGTAGGGAGAATGAGCTGGTGATTTATGGGTGGTGACTGGGATGTTTTGTGAGGATCCATGCAGTCAAAATGTTGTTTAGTTAAGTATGCAGTTCAGCTCCTGGAGCTCTGGAGCTGGTAGGGGCAAGTATCTAGCTACGTCATCTCTGGGTTCCATAAGCAGTGTAAAAATAAGTGGTTTGAAAACTTAAATGTACATGTACAACTTAAATGTCCCTAGCAGTATGGGCCTGACCCAGAAGGGATGCCACCATGTGCCCCAGCAGCCAGAATAGGTGTCATATTTTGGAAGCGTAAAGGGGGAATTACCTTAAATCTCCAGTCATGTTTCCTTCAGAAAGACGGGACTGATAAGGCAGATGCTGGTTGTGTGGTCAGGAAGTGTTTGTGTGGCACCTTTGAAAGAGTAGCCAGCCTTGTGGCTGACCAACAACCATGTAAGGACCTACAAACTTCAGTTTCAGCTGATGCCCAAGAGACATTTGTATAATTACAGAAAAAAGGATTAGCCTCTTAATGTAATTGTAGGTAAACAATTTGCTTAAGTCTATCATACTGCTTGAGTTGGACCCTTCTGATGATGTTATCAGACAGAAACTTATTTTGAAAATGTGACAAATTACTCTGCACAAAGCAAAGTAAAGAAGTCATCAGCTTTGTGCAGAGCATAATTTGTCCTTGGAGTTTACTGTTTCAGGACATGTACATGCCCATCACTCATTAAAATAGCTGACTCTCAAGCAAGCTCAAAGAGAGATAAATGCAAGCTTTTGGCTGACCTGTGTTACCCAGATACAATGTTCTTGTAGGTAATGCAATAGAAATATGAATTGTAAAAAGCCATTGCTTTTAGTTAACTTATTAGAAGCAAAAATAAGAGAAATTGAGGATTTAAGAGGAAACCAAGCAAAGACACATAGATAGTGTTTTGAGAATCATGTAACTGTAAATTTGGAAGTCTGTTTTCCATAACACAGGGCTAATTTGTTTCAGATATGCATTTTTGACATTTATAAAGTAACACTTACTAATGTGCTGTAAATGGTATGTGCATGTATAAATCCAGGCATTTTCAAAGTTAATCTCAGTCAGTTTAATCTGCTTTTGAGACATTTGCTGGAGAGTCAGCCTCTGAATGAGAAACATTCAACTGTTAATTCTCTATTCTGATGGAAAAAAATGATTCAGAATTGCATGTTTACATACTAACTTTTTTCTTTTTTTTCCTGAGTATTTAAGCCACAACCTTGGATCATAGATATGTTAAATATGGAGGGAGGTCTATGTACATATTTGGAAACTTGTTTTACCAGGGACCAAAATGGGGTGGCTAGATAAACCTTAAGTTTCTCAAATGCAACTCAACAGGAACTGCATACAGCTTCTCATAATGCGTTGTTACCCTAGTGCTACTTCATAAGAAGAAGAGAGAAAAAATCTTGATTAGAAAACTGTGTCTCAAGAAGAGATTAGAAGAGGATTGTTCTTTATTATTTGAAAGATGGAATACTGAAATATCCATGAATACATAGAGCACCAAAGTGTTGATTTTAATTGTTTCTGTATAAACATGGATAATTGTTTAACTGTAGACAGATACCTTGTGAAATCAGGCTGCAACCCAAGATGAGTTCCAGGTCTCCCGCTCCTATTTTCAGCATCATTCCACATGTAGGACACCAAGGAACAGTACTGCAAAGGGGAGTGACAGTGTGCTCTCTGTTTCTCAGAGGGGTTTTCTATTTCACAGAAGCATAGAATGGTTTGTACTGGAAGGGACTTTAAAGATCATCCACTCCCAACCCCCCTGCTATGGTCAGGGTTACGTTCCACTCGACCTTGTTGCTCAAGGTCTGGTCCTTCAAAGTTGTGTTTATGAATCGCAGCTGCAGTTCAACATAGACACACCTTTCTTCTATGATCATATTTGTTTCAAAGTTGAAAGTTAATGGTGGTTGGGTGTTGACATCTACCAGCAGCATATCTGTACTGTGTAGTTTTGCAGGGATTTATTAACAAAGGATTTTATTTATATTACTTTCTTCTCACTGTTGTAGCTTTTCACATACACACTTTCAAAGAGCAGGACTTTTTTCTTTCCTGAGAAATTACTAGTATGTAGCCAGCTACCAGAGGGATTCAAACTGAAAAAGCAATTTCCTTAAATCCACTAAAATTGAGGAGAGAATATTAACTCTCTTCTTGTTACCTGAGCCTGCAGATAGTCATGTTAGCTATGTGTACGTAACATTGCATCCATTGCATTGCACAAATGCCATCATTTCACTATTGTCTCACCAGAGTCTCAAACCACGTAGAAAAACAGATGATAAAATCCTGATGCTTGACTTCAGTTGACAGTTTGTATTGTCACTATGTACCGTTGCCAGTAGCCCACAGCCATGTTTCTCATCTTTCTGGTAATAACAGAAAAAGATTTAAGACTAAGATTAGCTGGAGAGATAAGAACTGAGGAGAGGCAGCAGGAGACTCTAGTAATGACTGAGCAGAGAAGAAAGTGAGAGTTACTGCTTTGGCTCAAACACGGTGCCTGTTGTGAAGGAGAATTAACATCCCCAAGTTAACCTTACCTCCCTTTGCGAGACACCTGTTGGGGCCTTTTTTTACCTCTTCATGTGTTCTTTCCTGCCGACAAAAATCTCTCTGATGCAAACTAAAAACACACACAGTGTGGGAAAGGCATGAGGTTGCCCATATGGCCAATGCTGTTGTTTTGTGATGTGCACATAGGACACATAAATACTTGCTTTTGCTTAGGCAGGCTTGCAGAAGAATGGATTTCAGCTAAACAAAAACTGTTTTAGCTGAAAAAAAAAATATTTTAATTCTGTTTTTTTGTTTGTTTGTTCAGTCAAGCCTATTCCTTGTCATTATTTCTTCTGCTTCTCTAACTTACTTAGTCAAATTTTTAATTCCTTCACTGATTTTAGTGTTTTTCTCTGTATGTTTGTAGTTTAAAATACAAGAGCAACCATGCTGTTAAATAGGGTCCTTGCGGTATTTATTTAATATACCAGCCTTTCTTTCAATCTGGGATCTGAACCTCTGAAGTGTTGACATTTGTTTCAGCAAAGTGTCCAGTGTGCTTTTTTCTAGTGTTTAAAGCCACTCCACTCCAGCATAGTGAGCGGTGTCTGCTCAGGTGTAACTGATCCTACAAGATCAAGTGATGCTGTGATCAGGAGACAGATGTGGCTGGAGGAAAGTTACCAAGGCATCTCTTTGCAAGACATCAATGGCTCCATGAGGCAGTAGACAGCTTCCTTGCTTTCACATAGTTCAACTTGTAGGAGCTTACTTCATTAAGGCTAGGTCTATTCACCATACTGAATTTCTCAGGGAGTTACAGCTTTGCTTCAAAGGATTTGTTTTTTGCATTTCATAGTTTCAGGAAGTCAGACAGAACACCATTTTGGTGCTATGTAGGCAAATAGCTGCTTTAAACACCTGTCTCTCAGTTAAAAAAATGCTTACAGAAAGACCGAGAATTACAATAAATAACACAAAGCCTGAAACTACAAAATATCCTGCTTCTTGCAGGAAATGGGTTAATTTTTTATGTAAGGAATTAATAAATGCTCATATGTTCATTATACGTAATATATATATTTATTTGAATACAAAATAAACTTTTAAATGCATGTTATCCTTTTTATCATAATTTTAGCCAACTGCCCCAGTCAAAAAATGGACCAGAATCATGTCTCATCTATTCAGCATTAAGTGGCTAGCTACAAATTATGATCACAAAGACCAGATATAATTAAGCAATATAAAGTCAAAATTACATAAGGGGGGGGGTGGAGAAAGGAATTTTACCTTCCTTTCCCCTTTCTCTGCAGCTCATGCAGCGGAAAAAGTATGACATTCTTTTAAGTACTGTGTTCTTAAATGCCATCATTTTCAATAGTCATCTATTCTTTGCATTTTCAGCTTTATTTTCTAATCTTTTCTCTTAAAGGATAATTTGGTAACTTGTTTTCACACCAGTGCTATGTTCAATACCTTCTATACAAAAACAGTGGGTGCTGTCAAACGTAAATGGTTGGTGTACGTGTAATTTCTTGATTTCTCACAGATGGGAAAATCTGGTGAAAATTTTCAAACTCATTTATTCACCTCCTTATCCTGATTGCTTTAGAAATGGCAGTGAGACTACTAATTTGGAAGAATAAAAAAATATATCTGTTTAAAAATTATTAGATTTTAAGGTTAATTTTAAATACCTGTCTTTGAAAATTCTGAATTGCATTATTACTCCTCAGGCTTCAGATTAAGCCAGTGAAACTCATTGAAACAATCCTGAATTAGCCATTAATTCAAACTCTACTGTTATTTGATTTATTGTTATTCTTTTAAAAAGCAGCAGTAGAAATGTAACAGTACCATGCTTCAAGTATCTCATGAGCTCTGAATGCTTTAGGAGCTCTGTAGATCCATCTCTCTCACAAAAACACACATATGTGCACACACAACCAACCAAAGTCTGAAAATTGCTGACAAAGATGCATCTGTGATGTCAATTATGTGAAGATTTCAAGGGAAAAAATGAGGACAGGATCTGTCTATGTACAGCAATGGATATGCTAAGAAGATTGACCAAAGTAAAGCAAATACAGTTCTCTCAGTTGGCCTTTATGGTAAGTTAAGGCTTTGAAAATCTCTAGCCGAAGAGAATAGAAATCCCTAGTTAAGAGAGTGGGAAGTGGGGGAGAAATTATTCAAGATACTGTAGACATTGTCAGGTTCAGAGAACAGAAAGGAGCTTGTTTTTTCACTTAAGGGAACCTACCTTTTGAATTTTGCATTTGAACAAGCTAAGCAGAGTATTCAGGAGCAGTATGCCTCAAAACAGCAGTACTTAAGTATTTCAGGCAAAATGCCTGAAACAGCAGAAGTGACTGAAATTGCTAAGGGGAACCTTGAAGGGCTTTTGTGCTCTTGAAGATGCTGGGTGGAGGAGTCTCTGCACAGTTTGCTCCCTTTGTTTGAATCCCAGGTGGCACTGCTTTCCCTGCAAATAACCTGTGTCCTTTCTATAAGTTATTTTGCAAAATGTCTCAGACCTTCGCTGTCATTTTCAGGAGTTCCTGCCAAAGCTTCTGGGAAGACTCATGGTACATAATACTGCCATGGGTTTTGTGTGCAACGGCCGGGTCACAGGCTCTGTGTCAGTGAAACAGAGAATTTGGGTGTCTGTGGTGAGCCTGAGAAGCTAGAGCCACACAGAACACAAGTGCAGCTCAAACACATAGAAACATATAGACCGGAACATGGTCTGATGAGTAGCCAGAGGAAATGACCCTGCCCCAGACAGTGAGGAATGTATTTATCCATGGGGATATGCCATTAATGTCACTGGGGGCAGGCACCTCACATCAGGCAAAATGAGACAGACGAGATATAGTCAGTCATATTTCAGAGTCGATTTTTCTCATACATTAAGAAAAGAATCTATAAAATCATTGGCTAAGGCATTTTTAAAAGCTTTTACTAAAAAACACATTAGTCTATTTGCTAACAACCATTCTTGTTAGATGTAAGTGTTCTGAATTATGGTGTCTCCTGAAGGTAAATTTGCATGAGTCATTCGCTGTATATCTGGTCAGTAGGAGTAGGTTTCATCATGCTGGTGTAGATGTCTGATATGTAGGATGCAGGCATTTACATCTGAGCCAATCATCGAGTCTCCCTTTCTAGTCAACAAAGGGAACAGGCACTCCCAGCCTATGATTCATCTCATCTAAAATAGGTCAGATGAATTGTAGCCTCAAAGCATTTGTTTTTCCTCATTGACTGTAACAGCAGTATAGGGTGAGTCGTTGAGCTGCCGATGTGTACATCAGAAGTGTGGTGGATTGAAACCCTCATCACAAGATGAATCATGAGACTTCTGTATGATTGTTCTTTGTTATATTTATTTGTGCATTCGTAATATGGTTTAGCCATAGGAGTGTAAAGTGCCACTGCATTAAACCTATAACTGCTACCCATATCATCTTAGAATATAAAAGCACTGACAGTAGTATTCTTGCTATAATTAATTTGAATAGACCTCACAGATACACACTATAAAGTGTTGCATACTACTGCTGTTCTCTGACAGCTTAGCTCATTGCTCCCTGCACATCAAGTCTGATTTACCATGGTGAAGTACACCTTTATGCTTCCTGATGAGCATGAAATTTTGGGCAAGACAAATGTATCAATTTAAATGGGGAAAAAAAATTAAAAAGTCTGCTCTTTGCCTCAGTGTTTCTGAACTCTCCAGATTACATTAAATAAAAAATTAATGGGAGAGCTATTGTATTTCGGAACAGCACTGTTCTGATAGTAAGGAACTGAAGAGGTGAATGGAGACATATTGGGCAGTCTGGTATTTGACACCTGAGTAAGAACTGACATGTTGTACAAAGCACTGACTGGCAGCAGAGCTGTAGTAATACAGACAATTTTCAAAAGATACACACTGAAAATTTTCCAAATCTGTTGCTTTAACCATGAAGTCACATAAATAGTTTGATACTAGGGCTACTGGCTGTGAATTATGAATGAACTTTGCTAATCACCACAGAATTCTGATCACCCAACCATTGATTATCTGCTGTCATTTGATAGTGTTTGGAGAGGATTGCTAAATATAATAAAGCATCCTGTGTAGGGTTTGGGAATTATGTTAAAAAGTTGTCAGAATAACATGAAGAATTCTGAAATGTATTCTCATGAGCTTAAAAGAGTAACTAAGCCTGAAAAAGAGTACTGGAGGAATGAAAAACTACTGACAATTATAAGGACTTGTTCTGTCATGCAGATTCTTCACCTTGTCGTGACCTTTAATCAGGCTGAAGTTGTGTCCTGGGTTCAGCAGTAGCAGTCATTTTTCTCCTTCTTAGTAGCTGGTGCAGTGCCGTGGTTTTGACTTTTGACCTAGGAACAGCGCTGCACCAGCCACTAAGAAGGAGAAAAATGACTGCTACTGCTGAACCCAGGACACACCTTCAGCCTTATTAAAGGTCTTCAAGCATGACAGAAAAGACCTTGAAAATTGCCAGGATTATTATTCAGTAGTGCCATGGTGAAGCTGGTGAATATTTTAGACACTTCCCGAGTGTCCTTGCTGTCAATTTGTAGTGATGTTCCAGCTCTTTAAGGTACCAAGTGGTGTTTATGCAGCACATTTACTTTTCCTAGTAACTGGCATACTAATGCAGTGAAGATCTTCAGAATTAACAGGAATGAGGCATAGAAAGAACTCAAGAAGATTAGAAACCTATTCTGCAATATCTTATTAAGAAAAAATTGATCACGATATTTTGGCTTTGAGAGCAACCTAACATGATTCAAGAGTAGTTATTAAAGAAATACTGTGTTTCTGAGTAATTACTGTTTGAACACAAGCAAATATTACACAGCATTGTAGCTACTATTAACTGCCTAATAGTCTCCTATGTCAGGGGGTAATATATTTATTTTAAGGACTGCAGACCAACTGACTCATAGACTAGCACAAGAGAGGAAGGTTAGACACTGGTAGATAACACAAGGGTTTTCACATTTTGTAGTGTAAATCATGCACGGAAGTTCTTTTTGAAGAGGTACTCTGGTATTAAATGGGACATACTTAGCATGGTAAAATAATTTGCTACATTTTTCCTAATACTTTTCAACCTGACTAAGCTGAAACAAACCCTGCGCAAAATATACCAGACTGAAACCCCAGTCTGGACAACTTTCAGAGTGCTGGAGCCTGGTCTAGCCAATTTTAACAGTAATGTGAAAGAGCACTAAGTTCAGATCAGACAGAATTCTGTCTGTGGATTCACAGTTTGCTTTCAAATTGTAAAAGCTGAATTGTGAAGTATTGGAAATAACATTTGTTTTTCAGAACATCCAGCAAATCAAACAGGTCAGTCTTTGTTGTGCATTGCTAAATATTTGAACGAAACCCAGCAAGGGAAAACAATATGTAACAAAGGGATATCTAAGCCAGATGACGTTTTTTTCAACTGCATTATGTTATAGTGCTATGTATACATGATTCAACTTTGTTTAGTATAGCAAGGGAATGTTCCACTTGTATCACAGATGGTATCTTGCTAGTTCTATGTTCTGGTGATTCCTCTCTTTCATAGGGTATGTATAGTAACCTCCTGCTTATTTCTTACTAGCAATGCAAATGAAACTTCATTCAAATGAAAATAACAAGAACACTTCAAGTTTTTTTTCTGAAAATCATACTTTTCTTTTGGCAAGTGCACTTAATAAAATGTGTTCCACCCGACCAGAGCCCTCTGCCTTCTGTGTGCTTCACTGACAACATGACCCACCATGTTGAAACAGTATTATTTCCTGAAAGGCTGTAGGCAAACACGATGAGAAGACAAAAGAAAGTGAATGTTAAACAGAATGAGAAAGGAATTGTGCATAAGGAAATCAGGAAAAAAAATGTAGAACAAATATGTGGTTAGAATTGGATATAATAAGGAGGTAAGTAAGTGTGTGTTGCTTTTAAAGTATATGCATCGTAGAATATACAGGAATGATTCTACCCACATCATTACTCAGATTTCCCACTAATTTCTGTGGGAGATGAACATGGAAGATGAAGATAGATTTTTATGACATCAGCATGAGTTTAATGTTAGTATAATGGAGTTTGTATTTTGGAAAATGTTTGACAGTAGGCAAAACAATCCTTTTCAGAAGTTGTGTCTAAAAATATCTTAAAGGAAGGACAAATCAGAAATAAAAAGGAAGTGTATTTTATTTGTATAGAACTTAATTTTTGTAACATAATCCCAAGATTTTTTTTAACATATATCTATATAAATACACACACACACTGTTTCCATCAGCTTGCTCTTTCCATAAGTATGTAAGAAAATGGTATTTAAGAACAATTCCTTGGCAATAATGTTTCAGGCAAAGCTAGTTAGATTTCGAATCAAAGGAGAATTGGGGACAAGAAAATGATCCCAACAGAGGAATACCAGTTCTTCTCAAACATATGACAATATTCTCATTTACTTCAGCAGGGATGGATTCCCTGCTATTGTTTTCTTCCACTGCAACTTTGTAATCTTCCTCATTACCAGTAACATTGCTTCTTTGAGCAAGCATTTACTTTAGTTTTAGCTGGAACTCACCTCGAGTGAGTGCTTGTGCGCTGATAATTTTAATTTTTTAACCTGTCCTGATGTTACTAAAGCAATTGTTTGTACAAGTCTCCCCTTAAGAGTTATTAATGGAAGTAAATGCAGCCTGTTTCATGAGCTCATATTTTATACACTCATGTTTATACATTTTTAGTCTGCTCAAAATCTTCTGGTTTGTACCAACTGTTACGTTTTGCTCCTGAAAAAGCATCAGCTGGTAATAAACAGCTTTGGCCCTGAACACATGCCTCATTTTCATTCTGTAATTTTATCCCATGAAGTGCTTTATTTTTCCATATTCTCTCTTCTGTGAGCAATATCCCACAAGTCATTGCCAGATTGAGCAAGCTAAAGGCTTAATTGTGACAAGAGAAAGAAGACTGCTTACTGTTAACAGGTGTGATGGGTGAATAATACAAAAAAATTTGGGCAACAGCATTCGTGTATTTTAGCATTGTGAGTGTATTTGAAAGTGTGGAAAATGGGAATGCTCTTGGGATATTGTGCTTTTACTTTACCCCCAACCAGTTCTTAGTCACCAAGTAATCTAGTATTGGCAAACAACAATTTAGTGCCCATTTTTGCTCATGAGACTATTTACTAACCACCCATGCCAGGCTTTTGAACCAGAATATGAATTTATAATGTGTATTGCAACACTCATCACTTAAGAAGTGATTAATCAAGATTTAGAGTCTGGTCATGCCCTAGGGAAATGTTTAGAGCTGTCCTTAATTCTTTTAGGTTGATTAATGTAGCTAAAGCTAATCATGTTGCTTTCTGAATCAGAAGATTTCTCAAGCAGTACAATATTTTCATTGAATATTAGTTTAGGACCAGAGCAAATGATGCACAGAATCTTCAGGTGTGGTGATGAAATTTCTGAGAAGGTCACCTGTAGCACAGAAGCTATACCTTCTACAGGTATAGCTGGACAGAGGGAAAGATGGTCAGAACTTCTGTGAACTGTCAGAAAAAGATGTCAGTCTAATTTAGAATATTTGAATAGCTATGTGCATGACATCAATTTCAGAGGCCTTATCTGATCTATTAAGGTAGGCTGTTGAAGCTTCTTCAGAATAAATCATCCTGATGCTTTGTGCTCTATGACGTAGCAGTTTGCACCAACTTGTACTAATAACTGGGGAGTGTGAGTTTTATTGTTTAGCTAACTGCAAGTCTTGGGAGACAATACAGGCTTTAGACAAAAAATCCAAGGTAAATGACTTGATAGTCTTGCTAGAAAATCATTGTGACATTATTATTACAGAGAACATTAAAAATCATGTTTGTTGCTTCATGCTAGGTTTCCATAATAGGTTTCCAACCTAAACAATTCTGATTCTATGATATTTTATTTAATGCACTGACATTCTTTTTGCACTCTGTTGACATGGTTCTTGCTAAAGAGTGTACTTACTTCTTCTTATTTAATTTATTAGTTGCCATCAGTCATATTCTTTCCAGAATCTTACTTTTTCCTGATATCCGTGGCCGTCTTATTTCTCAGATCTCCTTACTTCAGTAAGTGCTGTGGAGGGATCTTTCTTCATACACGTCTATATAATTTCTTCTGGTTTTTATTTGCAAATAAAACTTCAATTGTTGTCTCTGTACATGCAGCCTGCTTCACTAATCCAGACCTTCTCTTTCCCATCACACCCAGCTCTCCATCTCTCTGATCCCTTGTGAATGATACTGGATTTATCTCTGCCAGCAGATAGTGTGGAGTGGAGAAGGAAAGCAAATAGCAGTTGAAGCACTGCATGAAGCAAAACACAAGTGCAGTCTTTGAATATAGGGTTAAGGGTAGTTTCATCTGAAAGTTCATGAGTTCCAAAACTGCTCTGCAATGCAGACTGCACCCCAGTAAGTGGAAATATCCTTCTGAAAGAAACACTGCCTACTTTCTTCTATGCTTCCTCTCATACTTAGAGCTGTCTTTTGGCAGATGCCAGTAAAAAGGCATGGTGATTATTTGGGTATTAATCTACTGTGGCACAACCTACTGTGCTGACCAGTTGCCTGCCTCTTTTAATTAAATTTTAGATTTTCTGAGGTGTCGTCTTCTGTTTTCCTAATACTGATGCAGCTGGATAGGAACTCTTTTCTTATGAATGCAAATGTGTGATTATATTTTTATTCCTATTACAGCTATTCCTATTAGTGTCATCTGTGTTTCAAGAAAACTTCTCATGGCTTTGTTGTATAAGACATCTGGTCAGTATAGCGCAGCTACAAGCCAAGAATTGCAAGAGCTGTTTCAATTAGCATAATCTCCCCATCACAAACAGTACAATCTTTGTCATCAGAAATGAGAATTATATAAGGTTGCTTCTAGCCATTGTAGTCATTTTGGAGTTATATACTTGAGGGGAGGGTTTTTATTTCTTCTTTGTGCAGTTAAAACACAATATTAAATGCCTCCAGTATTGTTTTATCACTTAGTACTATGCATTCATTTCATCACTAGGATACAGACCTATATTTAGTAGAGTGGTGTAACTGGCCAATAGTTACACTTTTTCATAGCTCCAGTGGCTATGAAAAAGGTATTAGGAGATATGAGAATGACCACACAATCAAGACAACAGCATTGCCAGTTTCAACTATACCAGCTGAAAAGCTTCAAGGTAGTGTTAAATGACACAGGAGCAGAAACCCCTCTATTTAAGCTCTATCACCCTGAAGACTGACCAAGATCTGTCTCGCTCAGCTCACTCCTGCACCTAAGTTAGCATGTCGCTTGCTTGACTAGGCTAGCCTGCCATGAGATTGACCACTATTTCTTGTGCCCCTGTGTCCCCAGCCATAAAGGATTGTTGTGCATTTCATGTGATGGGTTTGTTGCCTTGTTTGTTTTGGTTCAGGCTTTTTTGATCCTATTGTAGTAGTAACTGTAAATTAGGAGCTAGTGTTAAAAAGGAAAGATACTATGAGAGTGAGGGTACGGGTACTGTTTAACTGGACCAGATTCCCACCCACCACACAATATGGCTACTCACTTAAGCTTAAGCCCTCTGGACTGCTGATCAGAGACACTTGTCCCTTGACAACACACAGGTACTAAAGGAAAACTCAGGCCACCAGAAATATTGTGTATTTCTGTGGCTTGTATGGGCTTTGTGTGGCAGTCCAGGTCTTTGGAAACCTAGACAATTTATAAGAAGAAAAGATCAAGTACTTTTTTTAGATGCTGTTATCATGTGGGTGCTTAGATAAGGACTTGGCTTCATTCTTTCAGACTTTATGAAATTAAGCACCATACAGTTCCTGCGCTACTTTCTCTAATGCAGAAAGTAAGAAATAATTTAAGTCTGATAATATGGATTGGCTACTTTGAACTGGTAGCATTGTTCTAATGAATGTTTGGATTTCCAATTAAGACTCAACCACTGTGTGTGTGTCTGCTGTATGTGTACATGCATGGTTTGTCCATACTTTGGGATTTGGATCTCTGAACAGCAGTGTCGTTGCCTAGTTGCAGTTGGTACAGCACAAGGTTAATACCGTATGTGTTGGTAAAGTGGATTTTAAAATTTAAAATGACCATCAGTTTGCCCCTTTTAGTCACTTATTAGTCACTGTTTATACTGATCTGTATTCCCTTTTTTCCTCACTCAGATGTTGCGAGAGCAATTGAGTTACTGGAGAAACTGCAAGAATCTGGGGAAGTACCAGTACACAAGCTACAGTCTCTAAAGAAGGTGCTGCAGAGTGAGTTTTGTACAGCTATCAGAGAGGTATGAAACTGAGACTTTTAGTTATTTCCCAGAATAACATCCTTCATTTGCCTTTCAGTCTTGGAGAAGCAGGAGTACCTTACGTAAAGGATGACGGATGTAAGATGTGTCTGTAGTTGCCTACTACCATGCAGAAAGCTGAAGTTACTGAAAAGCAGACACAGAACAGTTGTGTCAACAAGGCATCAAGCCTGAGGCAATTAGTCTTGCTAAGGGGGAAGGGTGATTAATTAGTACTTCAGTATTTTGCTCATACTGTTTCAGGGTCTGTGCTAACCTGTACAGCACTGTATTGGGCTATGGGGACATGCCAGGTTGGGTCAGTGCAGGCTTAAATGCCTGTTCTGTGAGTTCAGGTGTGTGATAGGGTTGTGCTGATAAAATCAGAATGCTGTGAGAGACAAACAGTGCAAGCGCTGAAGTTAACTGAAGCCGACAGATATCTTGCCGTTGAAGTCAGTGGTCAGGTCTCTATGGGGTTTGCTCCACGTGTCAGAAGTCCTTGTCAGACTGCTGAGAACTGTGATTATTATGCTGCCAGCTGTGGTCAGGGCCTTCCTAAGCTCTGCCCAGGAGTACATAAATTACGATTTTTTTCTTCTAGAGAAGAAGCACGCCACTTCCTACATGCATACAAGCAGTATCTTTAAAGCAGTTAAATTGCAAACATTTCTGTTACAAGTTTCCTAGATGGAAACCATGAGTTAATACAATATTGTGTCAGTCTTCTTACCTACTGTACTGAGTGCTGTTAACCTGAAGACAGAAGCGGCTCTAAATGCCTTAAAGAAATCAACATATTTGCAGCAGAAAATCTGTAAGAACTTCTGTTTTAGTTTATCTGTCTGGTGCCTGGAACTAAACCGCCTTCACTGAAATCAATGGGGAATCTAATGTTCCCTCGATGGCAACAGAGCTGGACTTCTGATAACTAGGCAACAGCAGTGCATTGATTGAGTGACTGCTGCATGGCTGGAAGGGAGAAAGAGATGAACAGACATTAGTTTAATAAGCAAAATGCAATAGACTCTGTTTTATGGAATATATTCTTCAATGGGAGAAACAGAGTGGGGCTTCCACTTCATTAAATGGCAGTTTTCAAAGATTTTTAAAGGGAATAGTGTTCATGACAGTAAATAATGGCACTATGTACCCTGAAAAGCTGATATTCTGACTAGTCCATTCATTTAACCAACTAAATGCTCCCTTGATTGACCACCGAGTATTGAAAAGTTGTGGGGTTGTGTTGCATTTGGGTTATATTTCAGATAGCAGAGCCTGGTACTCAAATTGTTAAAAGCAACTATTAATCTTTGCAGTGTCATCAGTGAAATCTTCATCTCTGGAATATAGTCTTAGCAGTAGCAAACACAAAGCTTGTTGAAACAGATGCAGAGCCTAGGAAATAGGAAAATGGCTTAGACAAATGCACTCTCAGTTCAGTGAACTGAAAATAGATTTTGTCAAAATCATCTCAGTGGTACAAAAGGTCTTTATAGAGTGTTGTGTAAAGACAACCTGCACATGACAGACTAATTACTGTTAGATTCTCACAGCCAAATAATAGTCACTTCCAGAAGCCTGAAGCTAGTTGGTACACAAGAATGTGTAATGTGATGATGAATGAATGGTTAGATCAGTTCTACCAACTTCATAAACAAAAATATTTATTTCTTTTAAAATATTCAATACATTATGTATATATAATATAACCTATCTAGTATGTCACTATCGGAGAACAAAATTTCTACACCCAAAAAAAATGTTACTGCCATTCATGACTATATATGTTAGTCTTTTATTAGAAGAAATCTTCAAATATAAAAGGCTCATTGGCAAAACTTTTTAGGAAGAGTGGGAGAATTGACATATATACATTGCTGGTACTTAGGGTTGTCCAACATGTGGCTTCTCTTCTCAGTTACTCACATCAAGCACTTGACAAATAATTAGACTGTAACTCTTTTTTTCTGCCGGTTGAAGAGTTGTTGGAAAATTGCAGAAAATAATTTCTTCCGTTTCTTAAAAAAAATAATAAGAAAAGCATGGGATATTTTGGTCACATTACATTCTTAGACATATGATTCTATGTCCAAACACTGCAGCAAGGGCTTGGAGGATATCTGAGTTGGATCAGGGATGCCCTTCTTGCACTTCCCTGATGCACACTGGAGTTTATGAAACGCTGATAGCTACTTTATTGAACAGCACAAGTTTTTTTCTGAGCATGTTTCAGCTTGAGATAGCTGAGGCTAGACAGAAATCTCCCTGCATATGCCACTGTTTATCTTCTCTTGCAAGTGCAAGACATGAGAGTGTGGCGACTAGCTTTTAATTCCCTCTGTTAGCACCTACATAGACTGGAGGAGAAAAGTTGTTGACCTTACAAGAGAAGGCATAACAATCAGTTGGAAGTCACGAGAAAAGTGGGTGTTGTTTGGAACACAAGTGCCTTGCTAGAGTGCAGTGAAGCAGACCGGGTGTGAGCAGTAGATAGGAGTAATCAAACTGGGATGAGGAGCAGTGGCAGGCTTTGTATTAGTATGCAAATTCTGGAAGAGGCTGCCTACTATCTGTATGCAGAGATTCAGATCTGCACTGTGGTGTGTTCATTGTATCCTGCAAGATCTGAGCCTCACTTACTTTCGTCAAAAATCTAGCAAAAGAGGTTAAGGCTGACTCCTGTAGTCCTATAAAATCTGTAATGGAGGAGCTTTGGAAAATAGCCTCTTTTTTTTCCAGTTTAAGAAATTATGGACAATTAACTATCTAGTGAGTTTATTAAAATATGTCCCAGAGAAACTAATTTTAATGGAAAGGATCAAAGATAAAATACAATCCACACAGTATTGATTGAATGGTACTTGTCCTTTCTACAAACAGGTATTCTTTAACTACGTAAACAGGAGGTCGCTTTTATGATCAATTAGCCTTTCAAAGTATGACATACAGTATTAGATTACATATATTTCAGTCTAATGTGTAGGAATCTATTAAATTGCTGTAATGAACTGTATTTGTGGGAACTTATTTAGTAAATCACCCATCAGTTCAAATCCCCACACTGAGATCCTATAGAAATAAAATCTTTTTAAAGTGACCGAGTGAATGAAATTTAAATAGAAGTACTTTGGCATTTTTTTAGTATGCTGTCAGGAAATGGTGATTAATGGTTCTCACTTAGCTAAATATAAGTACTACCAACTGAAATAGTCTGTCTGGCACTAGGCAAGAATATGTATTAGCTCTGAAAATAAGGGAAATAATTGAAGTATGTAATGTCCTCAGTACTTCCTTTTCACCTGAAGATCCCTAGACCAGAAAACAAATTAACCGAAGTCTTGTCACATTAAAATTGAGTTTTGAGAAAAAGATTTAGTTGTTTTTTAAAATTACTTGTTGTAAGCTCCCTGGCTATGTGAAAATTAATTAGCTTTCTATAGCCTTGTCACTTGGCTAAAGATGCATGAATCCTGTCCATTATAGTATTAAGTCCTTTACCCTTCTATGTGTTTTGTTGTTTATTGAAAGCTGTTGCTATGTGATAGTCTTCTGATTCCCAGGGGTTTTACTGGAAGAGATGAAGGGTAAGGCTGTAAAAGTGAATGCATAATTGCATGGCTGAGAAGGTCTATTCACATGCAACATAAAACTAGGAAACCTGGATTGATAAAGTTACTTTAATTGCTGTGTGTC
Source organism: Lathamus discolor (assembly GCF_037157495.1). Taxonomy (NCBI): domain Eukaryota; kingdom Metazoa; phylum Chordata; class Aves; order Psittaciformes; family Psittacidae; genus Lathamus; species Lathamus discolor. The sequence continues at coordinate 43,924,217 of NC_088884.1, read as the reverse complement.
AATGAAAAGGATGTTACGAGAACTGTAAGATAAGGTGAACTTCTGCTCTGGCAAGAAACCTTAAAGAACTGTAGGTGCAAAAGACAGAATAAACAGCTGAGCAAAACACAGTGAATCATCTAGAAGAAAATGTGGCATGCCTTATCAGATTATGGGAATTTCATTTACTGTTAACATCTAGTAATTGGTACTTGAAACACCAGGAGAGTAATGGTACAGCTTGATAAACCCATTCATCTCCTGATGAACAGAAGTTTTCTTTCAGGTTGATTCTTAAGTTTCTATTTTTTGTATGTTAAATATGTAAAATTCAGGTGTATCGTGCTTTCTTCCCAGCCTTCTTTCACTACTCCATTTTCCATTTCAAAATTAAATCTCGTGTTTTTCTTTGTGAATATTATTTAAAAGAAAATCTGACTGGTAAATACTTATGGCAAGACATTTATCAAAACCAAAAGTAATCGGATCAAGAATTCCTTATAATGTGGTGTGACAATCAGACACACAAAAATAACCATTATTTCATTCTGTTATCTTATGACTTCCAGCAAAATACTAAGTCATCACTGGCAAGCACTTTACCAGGACTAGGTCAGTGACAACGTTTTCGTAAAAGGAGGAGCAGTCAACATAAAATTTTCTGCTGTCGTGTGTTCTGTATGAAATTAGTTTGTGAAACAGCATGTTGTCATTGAAAATATGTTCCATTTCTACTTCAGTAATTTAAAACTTTTAAACATACTATAAAATTATCTTGTGGACAGAGAATCCTGGACATTTAACTTACAGGCAGTGTGACTTACAGGCAGTGGCAGACCACTGACCCATTTCTGATGAGGTCTGGATGACCCCATTTACATTAGAGATATATTTGATTATGTTATATAATATTCAAAACATAGTTTCATTATATGCTATGTAGGGTAATTCAACAAGCCTAGGTGGTATATTAGAATTTTTTCCTTTAATTAATAATTTTCATTTTCATGCCATAGCAATCTTAACACCTGGAATCCCAGTGCTGCTCGTATGTAATGTGTTATTATCTGGTCATTTCCTCAAGCTGCCTATCTGTCCTTTTCATATTAATCCTGATATATGTCTGTGCAAATATTAGGGAACCAGAAGGCTGCTGGGTGGTGAAAGCTGAGTCTGGTAATACTGTGCTCATTACTTTACTCTGATGCAGTGTGTGACTGGCTGGAATCCTTATCTATTCATTTCAGCTATCCCAGTATAGTGGTATGCTTTTAAAGGGCTGTACTAAATATAACAATCTGGGTATTGCCTGGACTCAGGCAAAACTTCTCATTAATTCCATTATTAACATTACTCATTTAGTATTTTAATGTAGGCTTCATTTAAAGTCCTTGTTTTTGTGGTGTTTAGAGAATCTCAGGATATGTTTGCTCCATTTGCAGTATATTGCTGTTCCTCCACCTCCCAGACCTAGCCTCTGAGAGCATAGTTCCATTGTTTTTTTGCCTGATGAGTCCCATTCTCTGTGAAAATAGAGGTTCAACAGGCCAAATTCTCTTGGTTGGCACGACAGGCAGCCTCAGAGTTCAAATCTTGCTCTGAATTACTCTTTCTCTTCACTGGGAGATGAATATTTGTTACAGGAGAAGAAACACAATTCCATTTAGTCTTCCATCTCCACATGGTGAGCCCTGCTTTTGAAGATTTTAAATTATAAGATAAGATGCAACTTTGGAAAAAAATTATATATGTATTGAGAAGACTTACTGCTATAATTCACAGTGCAGAACTGTGATTAAGACTCAGTGGGAAGCCTGGCATCTAAAGTGCCCTACTGTTAAATTTACCCATGCAAATGGAAGTTTTGGTCAGGATTAAGCAAAAGTGGTATGTTGGACTTACTGATAAGGCAGTTAGTAAACAAAAGGGCAATAGGACCTCTCATAAGAGTAAAATGAACGAGCTTCATCAGCTCAGATTTGTAACTCCAGTCATAAAAGCAGTATGGTTATACTAGCATGGAGCCTCATTAGACTGGCTGGGAAGCAAAGTTCTTCTTAGGCTAATCTGATACTTCATTATACCGTGTTCTGGTATTCCAGATAGCTTATTCAGAATTACTTAATCATTAATTTAGCAGTAGTGCTTATGCAGTAGCAAATACAGAATTGTGCAAATTGACCAGATTCATTCAGCTTTTCACATGCTTATGCATGGATTGATTTGTACCTTTTCATGAAAATTTGCATTTCTGGGTGCTAATTTTAAGGTTTCAGCATTTTATCGGTTTTTAGATATTGGGGTGGATTATAATGTCAGCTGAACCACTCCAGTTTACCTGAATACTGGGGCTGTGTAGCATTTGCAAGAATCTTTTGCTGTGTTTTTCAATCCCTTTTCTATTACTATTGTCCCAGCAATGAAAAGCCACATAAAATAATGGTAAAAACTTTCGCTAAATGAGTACCTCCATCACTGTTCAGAAAGGGCGTTACTTAGCTTCATTCAAAGATAATGGTATGGCAAAATAGTAATGTTTTCATGTTTTATAGAGTTTGCTTTCCCTCTCATGGTTACAAGTACTGTATCTATAATGATGAGTTGACAGAAGGATTTGTAATGTATGTAGATTAGGGCAGGAAAAAAACCTCTAAAGGTAGGCTGCCTGCTTTTTGACTTGCCACTATGCTACATTAGGCATTGAGAAAGTTCATCAGAAAAGCTTAAGTTAGCAGTAAACACAGAAAATAGATTTTTTTAATATAAAATTACACTACTGTGTTAAAATACGTGCTGGTTTTTTAGGGTGTAACCAGAAATTACACACAGTTTGAAAAACAAGGAAGTTTCATTTACCACTTTACCGTAAGTGACTGAAGCATTACTCTGTTCCTTACAAGCCCTGCATGGCATGAATGAGAACTTTTAGAATGATTACCTTGTCACTCAGCACATGGCCTTCATTAATAGCAATTATATGAACTTACCAAGCCGCCCAAGCATTATCTGAGAGAAGGCATTATTAAGACTCTGTGCAATTGCTATGACTTCCATGACTTCACTGCAGGAGATTTAAAACAACTACTCTTGAGACTTTTTTTAGCTGCCTATAGCTAAATACATTGATTTCACACATATAGTACCCCGGAATCCAGGGTCAGACTGTATCACTGGTCTTTAATCAGTGTTTTCCCCCATTGGTTTTGATTAAAAATCAATTTTCAGAGTTGGTTGATGGCTGCACTCAAATTTGTGCTCTGCTTGCATAGTCATGGCTTTCACAAAAGATAAGTTATTTTAGTGCTGCAAGAGTCCTGCAATGTATGGAATCAAAGCGATGACACATCTTGTTCATATTACTGTTTGTCTGGGTAGCAGTACCGTATTTGCTAAAACTGATGAGTGTTTCAGGTGAAGTTCTTAGTTGTGCAAATGTCCGCAGTTGCATGTGCTGCAGGAGGTGACTCCAGTAGAACAGGGGTGGTGCATCTTTATATCACTTTTGTTTTACTCACATTATCATTTTAGTTTATTGTTGCAGTATCATATTTGATTACGTGAAGCTCTTAAGAATAAATAAAAGAGCCTCTGCTGCAGTTCATCTCAAGTCTGCTTCTTCCTCGAGAGGCAAATCAGCAGCAAGGTGAACTACTCAGGAATATTTATGCTGACAGGTTGCTGGAAGCCACTGCACCACTGTTGCTGCCTTGATGGAGCCTCAGTATCCCCCTGCTTCCCTGCTTCCACTTAACTGATGTCACTGATGAGACTCCTGGGAAATGCTGCTAAATCTAATTTTTTTAATTGTGTCTTTAGAAAAGAAATTGTAAAACTGTCTTAAAACTTCATTTTAGCTACATTTTTTGTTGGTATTTAAAACAAGAAACATCATCAGTTTCCTTCTGTCTCCCTGCCTTCTAACTCAATAGGAACACTTGAGATGAACTTGCATGATGGCCTCAGGTTATCTCATGCTTCATCCAGGTGCTGATTTTGGCAAGGTTTAGCCAAATCTGCTAAAAAGTTTGGAATGTGGCTGTTGCGTAGGGCAGCCCAAACATCTTATACAGACTTACTGAAAAGTGGAAGAAATTAGTGTTTATTAGTGCTTGGTATATTTTGAAATCAAAAGTAACTGGCAGTGAGGTCTAAGAGAGTTTTAAATAATAAGCTATGCATTCCACATGGTTTTATGGGAATTAACTAATCACACATGCTGCTATTTCTTTTGATCTCAGATATTGCTTCTTCAGTAAATATCCCATGGAACTTTGAAATACTCACAGTTAAATTCTGCACCTTTGTTGTCTTCTGTACTGAGTGATATTTTGTCCAAGAGACTTTTAGGGGACAGTATTTTACTAAGGTTTAGTAATTGCAAAGAATATACTTTCTAAGACATCTGTAATGTTATTTTCAAAGACAGCAGGTCATATTTGCCATTGACTTAGAGCAGAGTATATAAGAGAGTAAGGGACATTAAATAAGCTAAATGACCCAGTCATATTTTTATTGCTTCTCATATAGATAGTTTTTATTTGCAACTAGAAGTCTGGTTTTCATTATTCTTAAAAGGGAGCCAAACAACTTCCTATTAACTTTACAGTGCAAGAGTGATGTTTCCAGACATTGGAGGAAAGAAGAGGAGGCACACCGAGGTTTTGTGTGCCGTAACAGCAACACCAGGAGTTTTTCAACTAACTCATCCAATACATGCAGAGATGTGACAGCATGCATTTCCTGGTGCATCTGCTCTGTTCTTCTGCTCGCGCAGAAGGGAGGAGAGAGATTCTGGCCCCAGCCTGTAACCCCCGTTGGGTTGTTTCTTGGACAGGCACAGCCTCGTATGTCAAGTCAGGGATCAAATCTTGGCTCAGCTTTCAGACAGCAGCACAGATACTGTCAGAGCAGAGTGTGCACCACCCTTTTCCACACAAAAAAAAATGAAAAAAATGCCAGAGCAAGTAATATTTTGGTATTTTAATGGGAGCCTTCATAGAGTGTTCCACCCTAAATTAAAATGTTATACCCTCACGGTGATTAAACTTAATTTATTTTTAACAGTATTTCAGGCTTGTGCTGGGTTTTTTCCTACTGCCTAGGGATAGCTTAATTATGCATCCAAGATTCAGATAAGTTTTTTCACTTTGGTAAAACTGACCTAGTTTGCTCCCAAAGAAGGAAAATTTTAAATAAAATAGCCTCTTTGAAAATGTAAAAGACAACATTCATAATATTTCTTCCATGTGTTCTGAAATTAAAACTGTCTTATCTCCTTGGGTTGTTAAATGAGTTTCATTTACATGTTTGAGCTTTTCAATGAGTTAGCTTCCCTGTTGCATGTGGCAACATCCATGCAGTGTTACTTCATGGAAAGGGATTGTTATGGCAATTGTGAAATTGATACAAATGTTAGATTTTGAAAATAGATACCCCGTTTTTCCAAATGCAGACATATAACTGCTCACAGGCTAATGAAGACTTACCATGCAAAAATATTCAGAATGCCAGGAACCTTGAATGACCACATTCTGTCAGATAAAAATAGCTCATTAATACAGACTGGTTGTCACGAAGAAGCCTTTTCTGCAAGGTGTCCAAATTCAGTAGCTGCAGGAAATAACTTCTGTAATACAGACTTTTTAGTACCTTCAGTAAGCTCTATAATATATCACATGCCTTCCTCTCAAAAGTACTTTTCAGCCACTTCAACCTTCACCGTACTCATAGGCATCCATTGGCTTGTCCTTTTGACACCGACAAAAAGAGACCTCTTCTCAGTTTGCTCTCAGGGACAAAATTAAGGTAATGTGTAGTATACGCTGTGAACATGGATGTGAGATAACCTAATTCTGCTTCTGTTGAGATTAATCAAACATGAGGCGTAGGCCTGTAGCAAAACAGGCCTTTATGATTCAATTCCTCAATCTTATATAAGCATAATTAAGAATAATATTTAAGAAGAGTAATTATTAAATTTACTGTAACCTTCAAGTTGTGGTGTGTATACATGAACACTGTGTTCTTCCACAGCCGGTTTTTTTTTCTGATGTTGTTGATGTCCCTCACAGGGACTGCAATTTTCTCAAATTCTCTTTTGCTTTGGTCATCTAAAATAGTCCCTTCCCCATTTTTTTTAAGTAACTACCAAAGATAAAAGTAGCTATTAACACAATGAAAACACAATGTTGGGGGGGGGGGGTTCAAGTTGATAGAAAGAAAATGATCTGGCTCTCAGCTTCCCCATGAAACTACTGCTTTCCGGACTATGGTTTATGACAATACTTGGTACAGCATCTTTGCTAGAGGTTGTAGCTCTGGTAGAAAAAACTTGCTTTCATGACATAGCTGTGTTTTTCTGAGCATGCTTATCACATGAGATAATTCAAAAAAGCAGAAGATAGGCACAAAACCAGAAATTCCACTTGATATACAAAAGACGCAGAACTAAAAATACCATCACTACAGCTTTCCCATTTTCATTGAGCTGCCACAGGTTTATGGCTGAATGGAAGCACTCTGTTACGTTGGTTTTGACCTTAAGTAAGAGGCAAAAAGTCGTTATGAAAGAGGAAGGGTGGTTTGATAAGCTTCATACCTCCACACACTGCTTACATACACTTTTGGTTGTGTTTGACTTGTTTTGCTTCTTTTGTGTCATCTGTTTGGGTGTCATCTGAAATGGTCAATTAGATTGGTTTGTGGGTTATTTTGTAGAAAAGCAAATACTGTTTGAAATCTCAATAAACCTATCATAACGGGCATAGATATCCAAGATGAGATAAAGACTTACAAATACTTCCAGTGGAGAAGAAAGATTCCCAAAAGAGATTAAAAAGACCTACTTGTGTCCAACAGTTATAATTCAAAATTGGATACATTTATCTGAGAAATAGTCCATTTTTAGTGGAAATGCTGTTAACTGGTTGATCAATTTCCAAGGCAAGCTGGAGCCTTGAAATTCACAGACCTCCCTAAAGACTTAAAGCAAAACTTACTAAAACTTCTTAAGACGTAAAGCAAAACTTATGATTAGTACACAAATTACCAGATGAGATTCCATGGTTTATGCAGTACAAGAGGTTAAGGGTGACCAGAGTCCTTCCTGATCTTTGCAGCATATAAAACACCCTTGTCCACTGATGTGGTAGAAGTATGATCTGAACCGGGTGTTGCAGTACAGCTCTGGGGGTGTCTGTCCAGGCATATGAACCAATGCATTTCCCTCCACAGACAAAAATGTATTGTATTAAGAATGGAAAATACATGCAAGAGGTTGTGGGGAAGGAAAAAATGCCAAACGGAATATGAAGAGTTAAAAATTATGAAAACAAAGTAGAGGGCAAAAAAAGACTCAACCTGTTTGTGCTGGGAAGGGGAGGAGAGAGGCCAGCAGCTATGCTGAATAAAGCACATGCACACAGACATGAGCTCTTCTCTCTGTGATAAAAGACCAATTGAGATACTCCTTTCCACTTGATATCTGCAAAGGGAGAAGTATTAACTGCATCCTTTCCAACACATGAAGGCAATTAGGAAGACAGGGATTCGGCATAGTTGATGGCAGAAGCATCATACTGAGGTGTAAGTAAGTAACAATTCTCTTTTGTAGCTTAGCCTCAGTTCTGCAAGGATGCACACTTGCATATTCCACTGACATGACTACGTAAATGCAGTGAAACCAATTATGTCTTCCTTGTACTGGTTATTCTCACGCTAGCTTTCCCCTCTGTACTGACTGTCAGGCTTCTGTCTTCCCTTCCTTGAAAGACTTCTTCCAAATATAGATATACAATTCTCTTCTATGTTGAAGCAATAAAAAACATGACAGACAAACTAAAGCAAGTAAACCCAGAAGATGCCGATGTATGTGTTGAACATAATTTATCAGTCTCTTTGCAACTTGCTCCCTCATTGCATCCTTTAACCTGCTTACCCATTGCACTTGGGTTGTGACTTACATACAATTTCATCAGGGACTGGAGCATTGATTACCTCTTACAAAGCTAATGGAACAGAATCATAGAATCGTAGAATAGTTAGGGTTGGAAAGGACCTTAAGATCATCAAGTTCCAACCCCCCTGCCATGGGCAGGGACACCTCACACTAAACCATGCCACCCAAGGCTCCGTCCAGCCTGGCCTTGAACACCTCCAGGGATGGAGCATTCACACCTTCCCTGAGCCACCCATTCCAGTGCCTCACCACCCTAACAGTAAAGAATTTCTTGCTTATATCCAATCTAAACTTCCACTGTTTAAGTTTTAACCCGTTACCCATTGTCCTATCTTTTAATACAATTGTCATTTTTAACACAGCTTCGAGAATTCAGCAGAAGAGATGCTGCATCATTCAGGTTGTAAACAGAATTCTGGTTGTAGCCACCTTTATAAAATAGGCTGCTAAGTGCACTGTTATTTCTGGACCTCCTCCTAAAGCTTCAGGTTGACTTAAATAGGCCAGCCCAGTACTTGCTACATTGTTATGAGTCCGTATGGATTAATTTTTGTTAAAAAGCTAGCTCCTCAAGTACCTGTATGGCAGCCCCCTTCTCATGCTTCAGTAATGCTAAACCAGCTGCTTTGCATCCCAGCTGAATGCATGGAGATGAGGACCATCCTCATCACAGTAATACCCACTGCATCTGACTCACTACAGCTCCTGCTAGGAGAAGTAATAAAATGTACATTTCTCTGTGTCAGCAAGAGCTGCCACACTGCAAGGAGGACTAATTTCCAAGTTCAGATTTTCTATTTGTAATTTTCCTCTCTCACTTTTTCCATAGTTTTTGAGTACTTTGGGAGAATAACTTGAGATTAAAGTGTCTGAGAAGACTACCTGTCGAAGCTGAAAATGACTGAGATCTGTATTCCTGCTTTCAGAAGTATTTCTTGATGGGAACATTGTATTCTCTGAACCACAGGAAGGAGGAAACAAAGCTGAATCCGTCTAGCTCTACAGTGCAGATGAGAGCTGTGTGAACAAACCCATCTGCAGCATGCTTTTACTCAATGAATGTTCAGTGAACAGATACCAACAATCTTAGTAGAAATCACTGAAATTATCTGAAACATTACCATTCACCTTCCAGCTGCAGCTTTGCATCTTGAAACATTGACATTTCACCTGTAATTTAATCTCTGTAATTAATGAATTGTGGAAACTCTTTTCCCTAGGCGCTAGACCGTCACACTGTGTATCGAGTCTGTCAGCAAATAATACTACTAAACACTCATGAAGTCTTTTAGACACTCTAAAAAGAAATAGCTGTACATATGAACAGCTCCTTTTAAAACTAGTAACATACAGTAACCATACAGATACCATCATGAGCAGCTGGCTGTAGGTGGCCCTGCTTGAGCAGGGATGTTGGACAAGATGTGTACGTCTAGGAACTGTAGTGATACGACAAGGGGTAATGGGTTAAAACTTAAACAGAGGAAGTTTAGATTGGATATAAGGAAGAAATTCTTTACTGTGAGGGTGGTGGGGCACTGGAATGGGTTGCCCAGGGAAGTTGTGAATGCTCCATCCCTGGCAGTGTTCAAGGCCAGGCTGGACAGAGCCTTGGGTGACATGGTTTAGTGTGAGGTGTCCCTGCCCATGGCAGGGGGGTTGGAACTTGATGATCTTAAGGTGCTTTCCAACCCTAACTATTCTATGATTCTATGATTCTAAGATGATGTCCAGAGGTCCCTTCCAGCTGCAGCCAGCCTGTTATCCTGTGATATGTTAATTGTCTTTCCTGAGCATATTGATATTACACAGTGATGTCTTTTGAAATGATTCATCTGTCATAGTCAACAAAGATCACTGTTTTAAAAGATTTCTTTAGTAAATATTCTAAGGGATATTTCAAATACTTATAATTAGATTCTGCATCTTTGTCTTCTTTTGTACTGCTGAGTGATATTTAGTCCAAATAAGGAAATCTCCAGAAGCACTTACAAGGACAGCTGATGGATAGCATTGTTAGATCCAGGAGAATCACTATATGTTAAAAATGTAAACATGTTGTCTGTAATCAGATGTACAGACAACAGTAAGCGCTGAAAGGAAGGATTTTATAAAACCATTTCAATTACTAGTCACATGCAGTGGATTGAACAAGAAGCTGTATCCACTCTGGAAGGATTTAAATGACACCGAATTCAGTTTGAGAACAAAGAGATTTTCAGTTTATCTGTTCTGTGTACATAGAAGAGGCAGCAGAATGGATTTATTGTGCACAAATCGTGGCTAAGGTGGTGCTGAGAACAGCGTAGATAAAGGGGTTAGTGTGGCTCCAGGCAAACAAGGATTAGTGGGCATTTTGTGCATTTGCTAGAATGAGCAATGATTAGATCTGAACCCTACAAAGAGTTTAAGGGGCTTGGTGGAACAGGTACTGTCAATCTGTATTGGGTTGCTAAACTGGCTTAAGAATGTTATGCAGGTGTATGTTTTATCCTTCTTAAACGCAAGTTACATTAAACATTAGGTAACATTCAGATAGGAGAATTAAACTTGCAACTGTCTCAAGCAGATATTCAAGACTGGTCACATCTGTCTCTTACAGAGAATGAGATTTGGCATATAAGGCTTCTTTTCCTAAGAACTGAGCTATAGATCTTATGATCACTGATAACTCTTTGAACAACACCATTTTAAATCTGTTAGCATTGAGAATTTACAAATTAACCCAAGGATTATATGACATTATTGGTCATATTTTTCAGAAATATTGAGTCAGTTTACTCTTTTTTAACATACGAGTTTAATCACACACTAGTGAGTTTGTTCTTTCATCAGGATGCAAATTAGTTATCAGGATATTGGATATTATGAAGCCTACCAGCTAGATACTGGTAGGATGCAGACAATATGGAGTTTTATGACATCAAGCCTATCGAATAATCACATGAACTTGTCATTACTGGCTCATCTTCATGACACTCTACCTTAGTAATCAATATTTTAAAGAACTTTTTAGTACCTCTTCCTATATTTGACATATTGTGGGCTGGTTTCAAAGCAAACTACAGGATTTCTAGCTGTGCAAGCAAAACCAATGTGTACAGTCGGCTTTCATGCTTTAAGATGAAGAGGAACCTCCAGATATCAAGAAAATACAGTAAATTATCAGTCGTTCAATACATTATGAATTTTGAAGTAACAAGTATTTAATGATTCATTACTGCAATTACATAGTATTCTCATATAATGTAGTAGTTGTTCTTATACAAGAATATGTCCTACGACATACTGCAATAAACATTGAACTGATCTGTTCAGGATAACACTGAGTCTGTAGACTTAACCCATTGTTACGATGGCATCATCCAATACAAAGACAGAACAAACAAGAGATGCTTTAGAGGCTATAAAAGAGCTTTCTTTTTCCATATTTTTAAAATTAAGGGCAAAATCCTGACCTCTACTGAAGTCAATGTCAATTTTACCAATGGAAGCAAGATTTAATTTCAAATTTAGAAAGCAGGATACTTTTCAGCTTGTTCCCTTTGTCCCAGTTTCTTACTGGCCCAAGATTTTCTGAATTAAGTCCTAGAATACTTATGTGCTGCCAATTGTCACGACAATAATTTTGCTGTAGTTTGAAAGCATTTAGCGTATTTCTGATCTCTAAAATGGATTGCATTTGTTATGTCCTTTCCTTTTTTGCCTTTCCCTTGTGTATGATATTCCTCAAAAAAGGTTTTGGGATCAGTCATCCCAAACTTTTTACTTTATAAGAGTGTTTGACTACTACTGTGTTCGTCCGCTGAGATCAGAAATGAGCCACATGTCTTAATTCCATTTAGATGTTTGTCGCAATATGTTCATCAGCATTTAAGTTTTATAATACATAATGATACATCATGTTTGGAGAGATACTATTATGATACTGCGTAACAAGTCATCAGGACAGGGGAATAGGGAAGTTTTACATATCAATGGGACAAGCCACTGTTTATATGTCAGTTAAGTACAGGGTCTGACACCTTCTCTGCCAAAGTAACATTTACATTACCAAAGAGGGCAGTTTTGGCATTTCTGCTAAATTATCACCAAATCAATGAAAGGTAAATATATTTTGGAAAGTATGATTGAATCTGCCCTCGTCCGCTGAGATCAGAAATGAGCCACATGTCTTAATTCCATTTAGATGTTTGTCGCAATATGTTCATCAGCATTTAAGTTTTATAATACATAATGATACATCATGTTTGGAGAGATACTATTATGATACTGCGTAACAACTCATCAGGACAGGGGAATAGGGAAGTTTTACATATCAATGGGACAAGCCACTGTTTATATGTCAGTTAAGTACAGGGTCTGACACCTTCTCTGCCAAAGTAACATTTACATTACCAAAGAGGGCAGTTTTGGCATTTCTGCTAAATTATCACCAAATCAATGAAAGGTAAATATATTTTGGAAAGTATGATTGAATCTGCCCTCCAAAAGGACCCTAAGGAAGAGATTGCTTTAAAAGCTAACACACTTTGTCAGCAAAGGCTCTGTCTGAGGAATGCAGACTGAGTCATAAGGCACATGAAAAGATAAAATTCTCAATTAAGCTGGTCAAGAAAAAACCCAAAGTAAATCAGCAGCATATAAGAACATTTTGTTAGGTTTGGTGGCTTTATAGGAAAATTAAATAAAATGTTTTGTTTGTTTGCATTTACCTTTTGTCTCTCAGGAAAAAAAACAACGTATGTTCTATATAAATATTTTTATATTTTTAGTTTGCTTTCAAAATAACTGGCTAGTGTTAAGGCATTTTTTGATACTTTTTCATCTAAGAGTGTGATAAATCTAAAGAACAAAGATGGCATGAGAGTCTTTTCTCTTTACTGAAGATGTTTAAAAGGGAGAGTTAAGGACCAGAGAAAGTGGGCCAAGAGTGTATACAAGGAAAAAAAAAACACAAAACCACAGCAATAGGCAAAGTAGTACATATTGGCAGTGTCGATTTTATGCCATTTATATGAATGTACAATTCCTTTCTAAAGGATAATCTTACCTATTGTCCCTGTCTGACCTACCAGACTACTAGCCCTTGTTGCCATTCCTAGCTATGGTTGGTGGAAACCAGTGCTGTGACCTTTCTCCAAAATTTAATTTAATTTAATTTTTGCTCCAGTTCTTAGGCAGCTATATGCTGGGCCACCTACTGTTTGGTTTTGGGGTTTTCTTAACATCAGTCTCCTAAATCTTTAATTCATAGGAAAGTTCAAAGAACAAAGAAGCCATTGTTGGAGATGAAGATACCACTCAAATTCAGTTCAGATCATTTGTATTCAAATCAGTTGCCTAGAGACACTAAGTTTTGATGATACAGAGCCTAGCTGTCCTGGTTTTGGGAAATGACTTGCTAGAAGTGGGAAGGGAATCATGTTGGAAGATGTACAGTTAAGTTTGCAAAGTGTTGTGAGAAACACAGATTGATGTTCACTGTAAACCTAAGCATGCACAAGTTTAGCAGACACTTGACTATGCAATTGTATGAATACAGCATTAATGAACCATAGTCTTATGAGGGAAAAGAACTGTCCTGTATGGGTTAATATAAAGTCCTTGTTTTGCTTCTATAATTAACTTAATTTTATTTTCATGAACATTTTAGGTGTATCAATACATGCATGAAACCATAACTGTTAATGGCTGCCCCGAATTCCGAGCCAGGGCCACTGCAAAGGTAGGATACGTGCAACTGTTGAAATATGTGTTACCAAAGTGACCTAGTAATTGACTGTGCGCGTGTGTGTTTCAGGTATTCGTGTGTACACTGTAAGAAAATTTAGACATCAGTGGCAGCCCAGAGTCTAGAACCAGTGCTACTTCCCAGGTAACAATCATAATGGCAAATTTCAACCTTTATGCTGCTTCTGTAGCTTAAGAAAAGAGAATGATTTTATGCAATTTGATGCTTATTGAAAAGTTGCTTTGCAAAAGCAAATCTACTGGTTCATTCTGCAGAAGCCTGCCTGCAGCAACCAATATTTTAATGGACTATTTTGCCATACATCTCATCCAGAAAGGACACCATGATTTGGGAGATAGAAACTAAACAGTCAAAATCCCACTTTGAACTGGTGGGAACTGTAGGTATTGACCAAGTGGTAAGGCTGAACATCAACAAAAAATAGCCTGATCAAGAGACTCCACAGCCAAAAGCAAGACCATTTTTTCTGATGCATTACCTGTTTTAATAAAATATATTGGCTCTTTGTCCGTGCGGACTCACCTTTCTCATATCCTTAGACCATGACATTACTGCTACTACTAAAATGATAATTTTCTAAGGGAGTTCACACAACCATGGAAGAACCCATTTTATGTGCCTATATGAAATAGGCTCTGTTATTTCCATAACGTGCACAAAGAGAGATGCTTCCAAACAGGGATATCCACCATGGTTTTGGTTTTCCCATCATCATTTTGTACTTCACACCATCTTATAGGGTGGTGTAGCAGATTCTCTGCAAGACAGGTAAACCCACAAAAGCCATGAATCTGCTTTAGACATATTTTTTATGGGCCTACTGCTGTGAAGTTAGTAACAAAACTCCCAGAAATCCTAATAGAAGTAAGATTTTAGCGTTATGTATTTATGTTAAGAGATTTTAATTTAAAGCTGTATCAGAAGATGAAGGTTAGGAGTGTGTTACGAAATTATTTCTAGAGTGCTTTAGAGAAGCAAGCTGCACAATAGCCAGCAGGTAACCTAATATACACTAAATTGTAGTGTATTTTCCTTACTAAATAGAATATTCTTTTCTGTAGGCTGTTCTGATTTTAACCTTCTTCTAATCGAAAGTTAATGGTGAATGTGAATTTGTAAGGTCTGTGGTTCTATATAGAGAAATGTGTATGTGAAATCCTGATTTTTCTACACTGCAGGTAAACATAAAAATTTTTGCTATGTTGTATAGTAAACAGCAGAGAAATCCAATTAGTGTTTGCCATTCTCATTTCTTACTCATATAGAACAGCAGGTTTTCAGAGCAATGTTTCAATATCGCAATATTTCCTGGTTATTTCTGGGCTGTCTGCATTGCATTCTCCTAGTGCATTCATGTCTGACATAAAATGTATGCATGATGACATGGTCTGCATGTGCAAAAACATGTAACTGACAATGATCCATTACGTTACATCATCCACTAGCTTCTGTTAAGCATAACCATTATCAGGATGCTGAAAAAACGTCAGCGTAGTGCAGAACTGTTTGGGCAGTTTGGAGTACAAACACGTTGAAAAGGATAAAAGATTTTCATATTGTTTATTTCATGGTTTACTAAGATCCATAAGTAGGAAAACACTTGTAGTGAAAAATAAAGTATAAGATGTAGTATTTTTCTGGTTTCCAGCTTTACAGTTTGTTGCTCCTTATTTTTTCTTTTTTCTAAAGTAAGACTAACAATCTAGGATTTTTCTAATTGATTTGTAAATCCCTTGTCTTAATATTTAATTTTTCAACAAACATTTTGATGCAATTATATTATAAACCCCCATATTCCTGTTTCAGGAATTAGTTCATTTGCAAGATTTCATGAAGATTATAAATTAAACTTTTCAAAATAAGAATATCCTTTTAAGACTTTTTTTCTGTGCCCAAAGAATAAAATAAATAATTCCCTACCTCTAAAAGCAGAGAAGAGAGTTAACAATGCAGTTCATGTACTTTATTTCAACTAGGAACACAGTAGAGATCACATTATGTTATCCCACAGTAATAATTTTTTCCCTGTGAAAAGTCAAATAAGAAATTCACTAGTGATCATAAATGTTCACCATCACACAGTCAGGCTTCCCGTGCCTACCTGTGGCTCTGTTGCTAGCTTTCTGCGTTATCTTTGACAAGTCACCTAAACTCTCTACTCCTCTGCTTACTCCTTTATTTCAAAAGCATTAGCATGGAACTTAAAATTTTTAAAATGCTTTCAGAGAATCAGAAAAAGCCAGAGTAAGATACTGAAATGTTTTCACAGGAATTAATTCTTCCTGCAAATGAACAACAGAGTTGTTTGTTAGCAGTGTTCTCCATACATAGTCAAATCACTTGTCTTTTTCTTCCAGGCAACAGTTGCTGCTTTTGCTGCAAGCGAAGGCCATTCACATCCGCGAGTGGTTGAGCTGCCAAAGACTGATGAAGGCCTGGGTTTTAATGTCATGGGAGGAAAGGAACAGAATTCACCTATTTACATTTCTCGCATCATTCCTGGTGGAGTGGCAGAAAGGCATGGAGGGCTTAAACGTGGGGACCAGCTGCTTTCGGTTAATGGAGTGGTATGTGGATATTTGATAGATTTCATTTTATCTGGATTTTAATTTTTCACAGCTGTTCTAATACTATGACTTAAAATGCAGCCACTTGAAACAAGAATTAGCTCTGTAGGAGATCTTCAGTGTGCATTTGTGGTGCAGTGAGGCAAAGCTGCATCGACAACTTTGTGCCACTGCTTGAAGAGCTTAATTTCAAATCAACACCACATGCTTAATTTCCAAGGAAGCTATGTCTTTCTTAATTGATAATGTTGCAAATTCCTTTTGCATTAAAAGTGTAACAGCAAACTGTCGTGCTTGCAGTAGCCTCTTGAGGTGCACAGCCCTTTTCAGGCACAGTAATACCTCAGTGGCACTTGTGCAGTCTTGTGACCTTCACAGCCTTTGAACACGCAATCACAAGAAATTTGGTAAGCCCATTTGGTGCTGTTTTGCAGTGGAAAGTACGTTCCAAATTTCTTTCAGTGACATTCATCCTGCTATGGTATTTTTGTCAGAAAAATTCAGCTGTACAAATGTACACATACAGGTAGCATGTATTCTTACTAAAAAAGTACATTTTTTACATAGTTGTTTTTCATGTAAGTCAATACTTCAGGGGTTTTTTGCAGCACTTTCACCGTAAATGTCAATATGGTGGTAAAAATAAAAGGGCTGTTGGAATTGAGAGGAAAAATAAGGCTCTGACTACATGATATGGGTCAAATTATGCCTTTCGTTTTGCTTTTAGTTCCCTTTTACAAGGGAATGTAAAGTACTAAAAAGGTAAGAATACTCATTCGTATAACCCTACACTTCCCTTAATGAAAACATAATTCTTTTTCTTGCAAAACCTCCTTCTAAGCTTCGTATTTAAATGCACCAAAGGCATGTAAAGCAATTCCTGAATCCAGTCAAAAATGCAAGACTTTCCAACTTAAACTTCTTTGATGCAAGCCCATAAGGAATGGAGGAAATACTGTTTTCTGCATGCTTTCATGTTGTCATCTGTTTCTCTCAACAACAGCTATTCCTTTCCTCTTTAAATACAGTATCAGTGCAGCACTTCGGACTTTTTGCCATTTCTTTTGTCAACTATCATGTTCTCAAAAGCAAAATAATAGGTCTGAAAGCTTGCTTTACCTAGTACACAATGCGAAAGAGAAGATACAAAACAAAAAAGAAAATCCACTGAAAAGATTATTTAGTCTTGGGGAAAAAGAAATCAATTGAACATTTAATAAAGTAAATTGCCTGAACTTCACTGATTGGAAGTAGATCAAATGATTTTGTTGTTTTTCAGCACTTCTTTCAATAGGTGAATAAAAAGGCAGAGCAAGAGAGTTTATATTCACTAGCAGATGGTTCTTGAAAAATCATTTTACTGTCGACAGCATCTAGCAAAGCACCAAGGAGCAAAGTGGTGAACCTTCAGGTGTCAAGATATATTGAATCTGACTCTGTTGTGCTGTTTGAAGAGAGTATCTATTTCATGATAGTCTGTTCAAATAACTTCATGAAGTGCTCTAGAATATATATTAAGCTAATGTAGCAAAAAAACCCACAGTATAAAATTCTAAATTGCGTGTAGGCACACAAGAAAGTTGAATTAGAGATGCAACAGAAATATTTTTGTGTTCAGAGTCTAAACAACAAAATCTGAAGCTTAAATTACAGTTGAATACTTGAAATAATGCCTGTGAGCAACTGTTCATAAACCAGTCTTGGACTGAATTAAGCCCATACAATATAATTTGTAAAAAGGCAAAAATTAAAGAAGTGGTAATGTGTTTGCAGACAGCTTGAGACAGGAGGAGAAAGGTCTAAATTTAACATTGTTCACTGGGACTAGTTCACTCTGTGCTTCTCTTAATTTAGCTGGAGAAAAGCAAATAATATACAGTACGTACAATACAACAGACGGCTCAGCAGTGGAAAATGAAATATCTGTAACTTGTTTGTGCTCAGCAGTTGGTGGTTATCCAACTTTATAATTATCAACATAAAACTAGTGCTGTGTGTTCAGAATCCAGATTCAGTATCCCAGCATGACTGGGATGACTGTTCCTTGAGCTGTTTCACTGGTTGTTTAAAAAAAGTATTTTCTCATTATGGGAAATGGGGATTTTGTTACATACTTTTGCCCCACACACCCTGAAAATAAAGGAAATTGAAAGCAGTAAGCTTGCAGATGGCTCAGCAAAGGCACTTGCTGGTGGCTTTTCATATCTGGCAAAGACTCTGCATTTGTCAGGTACCTGGTGTGAGTCAGATACAGAAAGGGATGCAAAATAGGTTTATAGCAGCTAATTTGTCACCCAAACATTTGTTTACAGATACGTAATAGAAATATTCTCCTCAGTTTCTCAGCTTTGTGGTTAACAGTCTGATTCTCTTTTTTTTGTCTGTGAGAGTGTAGGATTATTTTCTTTTATATTTATGACAAGTCCGTGAACCCGGATGCAGTAATGGTTGGTGTTTCCCCACACCATATCTGCAGTTCTTTCAGCTCTTCTTGTCTTTGCAGTATTTTGCATCCTTCTTTTTGATGCAGTCTGCCACTGAAATAATGGAAATAAAGGTGTAAGTATATATAAACGTGTGATCTAAAATTACCTATGAAAGATACACATTCCAGAACAAATTCTTAAATCCCATGTTTGGTGGCCCATTCTAAAGTAACGTGTCAGCCTCACACTGTCCCCAACCAGCAAAATCCCTTGTGTAGGCATGACTGATACCAGCCGGAGTCCTTCACCAACACAGACTCAGAGGTTTGGAGAGGTAGAAGAATTCAAACAGCAAAACAACTTCCTTTGCTGATACAAGCTCTTTTCCCTACTCCAAGAGGCTCTGCTATTTCAATTGTGCAGCTACCACTATGCAGGTGGAGCATTTGGAATGCCTTGGAAATATGAGCGCAAGCAACAGTGAAGATACTAAGACCAACTATAGCAATCATATTAATAGCAGCTGAAAACTGTAGTGCTTTAGACCTGAGTTTGATATGTTTGGAGAGTAGGATTCATATTTAAGCAGCACTATCTTCTAGTTTGCCTTTTTTTGTTTTCCCCTGTGTGAGCAGTAGAGCAATAGGCTTAATTCTGTATCATTACTATTCAGGTCAGTGGGGGTTTTCCATTGACCTGGATAGCACAAAGTCAAACCATTCATTTCTAATTAGAAAACACTGGCTGTAAACTAGAAGAACAGGGCTAGAGGTGAGTGGAAAAGAAAACAGGCAACCATGAATTAAGTGCAGTTTACTGAGTTGTATGAAGTATTAAATGTGATGGAACAATTTATTCTTGACACCATCTCTAGACATATCAAGGATGAGGGAGTCATTAAGATCAGCCAACATGGTTTTACCAAGGGGAAGTCATGTTTGACCAACCTTATAGCCTTCTATGAGGAAGTAACTAGGTGGATGGATGATGGTAGAGCAGTAGATGTGTTTTTTTCTTGATTTCAGTAGGGCATTTGATACTGTCTCCCACAGCATCCTCATAGATAAGCTAAGGAAGTGTGGGCTTGATGATCAGGTAGTGAGGTAGATCAAGAGCTGGTTGAAGGGAAGAAGGCAGAGAGTTGTGGTCAATGGGGCAGAATCTACCTGAAGGTCTGTGACTAGTGGAGTACCTCAGGGGTCGGTGCTGGGACCAGTGCTGTTTAATATTTTCATCAATGACCTGGATGAGGGAACTGAGTGTACCCTCAGCAAGTTTGCTGATGATACTAAACTGGGAGGAGTGGCTGACACACCAGAAGGCTGTGCAGCCATTCAGTGAGACCTGTATAGGCCGGAGAGTTGGGCGGGGAGAAATTTGATGAAATTCAACAAGGGCAAGTGTAGAGTCTTGCATCTGGGGAAGAATAACCCCATGTACCAGTACAGGTTGGGGGTTGACCTGCCGGAAAGTAGTGAATGGGAAAGGGACCTGGGCGTCCTGGTGGATAGGAGGATGACCATGAGCCAGCAATGTGCCCTTGTGGCCAAAAAGGCCAATGGCATCCTAGGGTGTATTAGAAAGGGTGTGCTTAGTAGGTCAAGAGAGGTTCTCCTCCCCCTCTATTCTGCCTTAGTGAGGCCACATCTGGAATATTGCATCCAGTTATGGGCCCCTCTGTTCAAGAAGGACAGGGAATTGCTTGAAAGAGTCCAGCGCAGAGTCACAAAGATGATTAAGGGAGTGGAACATCTCCCTTATGAGGAGAGGCTGAGGGAGCTGGGTCTCTTTAGCTTGGAGAAGAGGAGACTGAGGGGTAACCTCATCAATGTTTACAAATATGTAAAGGGTGAATGTCAGGATGATGGAGCTAGGCTTTTTTCAGTGATATCCAGTGATAGGACAAGGGGCAATGGGTGTAAACTGGAGCATAGGAGGTTCCATGTGAACATCAGGAAAAACTTTTTTACTGTGAGAGTGACAGAGCACTGGAACAGGTTGCTCAGGGGGGTTGTGGAGTCTCCTACGTTGGAGATATTCAAGGCCCGCCTGGACAAGTTCCTGTGTGATGTACTGTAGGTTACCCTGCTCTTGCAGGAGGGTTGGACTAGATGATCTTTTTAGGTCCCTTCCAACCCTTGGGATTCTGTGATTCTGTGATTCTTGGTCCCCTACAGAACAGATACAATCACAATTGCTTATTGATGTCAGTTAGAACCATCCAGCTCTTCAAAAGCAAAGGCGTATTTTAGCTATTTCATGTAGCTTACAACTTCTGTTCATAGCCTGCTCTAAGTTCATACTGTTGCACAACAAAACTGATCATGACAACAAATACACTGTCATTTCCTTTGAATGTCCATGCCATGTGTCATACTGACCACAATTAACAAGCAAAAAATAAAATATAAAACAATGTCAGATTGTATACAGTTCCTTTTAAGATGTGAACTGTGTTTCCGAAAGCCAGTCATAAAGCAATGAATTTTCAAACATGGCTGGTTACAGGATGTGTTAGTTATGATTGCCTCTACCATTGGGCAGTTAGTTAGGTAGGGAATGTGGGTAAGAGGTTTTGATTTGTGTCTGTGACTTAAAACAATTTTTAAAATATCCTGTGCATCTATAACCTTTTATTTTAGCTTTATTTGGAGCATTAGACACATTCACTGCTTCTTATGCAACAACAGTTTCCTCTTTTTCAAACATTTATAAGGAAACTCTTTTCTTCTCCAAATTACTTTTGAGTAGGAGTGCTTGTTCAGCAGATTTATCCCAGTTACAAGTTCTAATGAACTTGGTCATCACATATTATTTTTGAAGATCTTTGAATAGGAGGCCTACAGGAGGAATTCTATGAAGACACAGTTCAAAAATACGAAGTAATTTATTTCAACAATCAAATTCCTATTTACTTCAAATTTTTCTCTGTTTCTAGTAATCATTTCAGCACCTGAAATGACATTCATTATTTCTCTAAATTGAATTAATATTTTGAAAGCATCTTAACATTTCTGTAAAACCTCTTGAGTCCAGTTACTTGACCCAGACATGAAATTATTCTGTGTTCATATGTTGAATGCTATTTAAGAGAAGGAAGATAAATAGCAAGGTTATAAGCTTGGATAGTGTTATTTATATTATTTATGTAGAAATGTATTGTGTATGCTTTTTGAAGTTTTTAAGTCATTATTTCAGACTCATTGTGCACCACCACAGAAGTAATTCTTACTCAGTGTTCTTGCACAGTGCTACTCAGTCAAATAAGAGAAGTGAAAACAAAAAGAATTTTCTTACGACGATTGCTATAACAATGCTCAGTTATTCTTTCTGCATGAATTGAGCTTCAGATATTTTCAATGCTGCTGCTTTTCTCTGGAAGCCTATGAGAATAGTTTAATTTTAAATAGCATGGTATACATAAGAGTTTTAAAACACAGCATGTCGTAAAACTTCGGTTTCTTTCATGTGGGAAGAAAATCACTTGTTTTTAAATGGTCTAAAATCCATGTGAAGATCGCAGTTGTGCAGGCTGTTTGTTGGTTTGTTGGTTTTTTTTTTTTATGCAGAGATGATTCTGTTTGTTGGAATGTATCCTACAACACGTGTAGGCAATCATACACTGCTAGAAAATTTCCTCCTTTCCCTTAAGGTGTGGAATAATTCATATGCTTGAAAAGCACCCCAGTCAGTCCACTTAATGGTAGAAATTAAATACTCTTTTCACAGCTGAATCACCTCCCCCTTTTGGAAATTTACTGGTTTAAACAGTGTTAACATGGAAATCAGAGCTTGAGTCCCTTTGGGAATACTTTTGATTTCACAGAAGGTATCATCTTACTATGAAACATTTTCCAGAAAGGGATGGAAAATATATATTCCCTCATCAGAGCTTGGAGTGTTTCAGTTGTTAGTGTTTGATTGCTTACAACTAACCAAATAAAGACTAGTTTACTTCCAATAGAGAATCTGTGTCACATCAATGGTAAATGTGTGAGCAACGCAATTAGCGGTCTAAGATGTGGGTTGCCCTTGGGAGCATGGTGTGCATACTCCTTTCAGCAGCTGCTTAATCACATGTCATTCCCTGCAGCATCCCAGCAGGGACAAGGCATAAGAAACGAATTGCCATTTCAAACTTGCAATTTCTTCATTTCTTATCAACATTTAGGTAGGATTTTCTTTTAGTACATTGCAAACAGTTTGTTTGTGTTCTTAAAGATTATTTTTGTTTACATAAAGGTTGTTGAGTATTTCCCCTGCTTTTCACACAAGTCAGGAATTGCTTGTAACGCAACCTAAAATAGATTTGGGTTATTTAAAACATGGAAATGAACACAATCCCAGCATGCATAAATCTTATTTAACACTTGCCCTTAATGTTCCCTTGAAAAATGGAAGGCATGAAAACTTCCTAAAACCCCAACAGCCTTTCCGTATGAAAAGAGGACAGAACCCTAGATCAAAGCAGTGTTTTTGTTATTAAATCTGTTCTCTCTGCTCCCAGAGCGTGGAAGGAGAACACCATGAGAAGGCGGTGGAGCTGCTGAAGGCGGCCAAGGACAGCGTCAAACTGGTGGTCCGCTACACGCCCAAGGTGCTGGAGGAGATGGAGGCTCGCTTTGAAAAACTGAGAACAGCCCGGCGCCGGCAACAGCAGCAACTGCTCATTCAGCAGCAGCAGCAGCAGCAGCAAACTGCACAGCAAAACCATATGTCGTAGGTGAGAGGATCCATTGGTCTTCCCTAAAGCCCACTGACAGTACCCTGCCTGGGCCAGCAGTTACCTGGGGCTCAGGGGTCTGTCAGGGCAGGGCCTGGCCACAGGGCCAATCCCAGCCCCAGCCAGAAGTAGGGCAGCTGGTGGGTGGGGGGACACTGGGTGTCAGGCATCTCCCTGGGGACAGGGATAAGATGTGGGCCTGGCTCAGGGAGACCCATGACAGGGCAGGGCTGTGGGGAGCTGGAGACCAGCCCTGCTGTGGTTTTCCTGAGGCAGGGGCTGATGGCCCCAGGGGGCAGAAATGGGGTGTTGGGCTGTGGGCAGGGTGGGAGAGCCCCAAGGGGGATAGTCAGGGGACTGGAGGTTCCCTCAATGCCCTGTCAGGCATTTACTGCGGCAAGGATGAGGAGAGCTCATTCTTCAGTACATTTCCACATGTTCTGTCCAAGTAAAAATGCATTTTGAAAATAGGTGAAAGGCCCTAAGAAATTCTGGAGCCAGTTTCCAACTAGTAACCCCAAGATTAATAACCACTGTACAGCTCTGGCTTATCTGCAGGCAAGACTGCATAAGAAGCCTGTAGTTACTGGGAACATTTTCTAGATTAAAAACCAGAACATTTATGACAAGGAAGAATATGCTACTAGAGCTGGACACAGTTCAACTAGTCTGTTACCCCTCTGCAGCAGATCATCGAGATTTGCTGTTAGTACTTGAAGAAAAGTCTTCCTAGACCCTTCCCTGCTACAGAAAACCAAAACTTCACTCTGTGAGTGACCCGCAGGGAACCTGCAAGTCCTTATTGCTTGGCTTCAGTTTGGTAGGAAGTATTTCATTCACTCTTGGCTGACATTCAATATGACAATAGCTTCCGAGAGGCTTGCAAGTTTCCCAGTGTAGTCAGAACACATGCTATGTGAGGTAAAGAGTTTGTCTATGTATTCAGTTTTTCTGAAATCAGTGGGAGTTTGTGACATGAATGCATTTAAAGATAGGCTTCATATGCACAAATAAAATCAAGTAGGAAGCATGTCCCAATGACTTACATCACAGTCCTCAGGCAGGAAGTATAAACAGTAGTATTTCATGATATAAGTTTGGGGTTTCCATGTAAAATAAGGCCATTGCAGGAGACAAACATACGAACAGCACAGACTCACAAAGTTTTTCATTTGCTTGGTTACCTAAAGCTTTTAATTAGCAAGTAAGATATTTTTACTGATTTAAAATTTTTCTTTAAACTGGAATGGAAGAAAGGTAGGCAGGTACAGCCAGCAACTTAATTCCTTAATTCCTTCAGTTTGCTCTGAGAAATTTGTTTCTTTAATTCTAGGCTATTCTCAAGAAAAAAAAAGCCTCGATCAACAGTTCAGTAATCAAGCAACCAGAGCTGTACTTCAGTATTCCAGCAAAAGGAAACAACTACAGGAACATGAAACAGAATTCACCTGGAGAATGTGCAGTACAAGAATAATATAGTTAAGACAGCCATAGGAAGGGTACCTTCATGATAAGGTTTTTCAGCACACTGCAGTCACAGATGCATACTTTTTCTGTGACTCTATTCCTAATGAAAACAGCATGATAGGTAAACCCTGTGAAACAGAAAAGTCCAGGGCTTCCAAATAATTGTGTTTGATCTAATCTTGCACTCCTTAGTCTCAGAAATTGGCCAGTTGGCTTTCTCTACTCACTGAAAGTTTCATTTTAAGGAGATCAAGATTGGCTGCTTTTGGGGACAGAATCTTACTCTACAGTTATCTCCAGAAATGAAGAACTACATCAGTCCAAAATTTTGCCACAGACATCAAACTCATACATCACGCTTCATAGCCTCTTTGTACTATATATTGTAGAGCAGTTTTAACCTAACTTCCTGTTTATAATTTTCAATTTTCCCTCTGGAAATAGCAATTTACTATATTTATAAAAGTATTCCATTTGTAGAAGCAATTGGCTTTTTACTCTTGGTGTTTCCATATATTTTATTATGCATCAACAGAGTGACAAAGTTTTAGGTCAACTTTCATTTTATTAGTAGTAAAGTTAGGGAATCCTAGAATGTATTTTTAAATGTAGGTATTGCTTGTATCTATTATAGTAACTATTCAGAAATCTATAACTGGATATATTATATATTTATTCCATAAAATATATATTGTCTGAATGTACCTGTTAGAGAAGTAGGGTCTTTGCTTAGCATGCATTGCAAATGTAGTAAGCTAATGTTAGCAAAAGACCAAGCTTTGTATGGCAGATATTACTGTGGTAGCATAATCTCAGCTTTTCTGTATTCTTTAATTTATTTTTCAGTCTAATGTTAATATATTTTAAAGAGGAGGAAATGTAAGTTGTTTCTTTTAAGACTTGAACATTATAATTTAAATCAATTTGAAGTTAGAGTTATGACTTCTTTTTTTTAATCAGATGGAATTGGAATGTGCAAACAAAATATGTAACTAAGTTCTTAAGTTTACATGTCTGCTTTTCCAAAGAAAATAGTCAAAGCTGGAAGGCTGTAAATGTTACCTACTTTCAAGAACGTAAGAAAAATGGAACCCCCGAATTACAGGAAAATAATAATTTTCAGCATGCCTTCTATGCTTCATTAGAAAAGACTGGGGGAGAAAAGGAGCTTAGGGGAGAACTTTGCAGTCCTTGCATGTTGGAAATTCCAGCTGATGTCAGTGGAAGTTTAGTAATGGGAGGAATGTAGAAATGGTCTGAACCCATGTTCTGGTTGTGAACTTGGAGCAAATCAGAAACAATTAATATTTGTTTCTGACTAAAGTGATCTGTTCTCAAATGGAGCAAGGCAAATCAAAACAGGGAAAATTGGCAGTATCGTAGCATATGTTGGAAACTAAATGGAGGCTGGCCAATAGTTTTGACAGTGTTTGATTAGTGTAAGTAGCCATTGAAGGGAAATAACTGTATTTTTAAAACCAAACAGCATTAATTCATTCAGAGAAGCCTCATTTTATACAGAGAAGTAATTCTATCTAATGATCTATTGGTGAAAATATCAATTAAGATAGTTGGGTTTGAGAACTACCAGAATTAAAGATGAAATATATTGTATTGTGCTATGCACGGTGTCTTTTTATACTCAATAAAATTGTACGTACCTATTTTAAAACTGTATTCTCAGACACTGCTATTAATATTGACAGTATATAAATTGTTATTATGACTGCATACAACTGTTCTGTATTTTATCAGTATGATTTGGATTACACTGAAAGCTGCATTTTCAGACACCAACTATTCAGATTTAGTCAGCCCACTGTACTGCATTTTTCCAAACCGTCTCTCCACCTCCTCCCCTCCTCTTCCTCAAAAAATTTGGATTTGATGGAGTGGAATGTGCTGATTAATAGATTTCAATAATAGAATATCATTCATATAGAGAAGCATATCAAATCCATTTTCATATCTTATGATTCAATAAATTATTTATACATACTAAAATTAACATTCTAGTCTTTGCCAACTTTTAAAAATAAGGTCAAAGAAAAATATAAATGAAATACAACTGTCAATGAATTTCAGGTGGAAGCAGGAAGAAATAACTTTTTAAGGGTCACTTTTCATGCCCCTTACTGATCAATAAAACATATAGCCACTTAACCACAGAATAATCTATGTCCCTAAACCTATCATCTGCATTTAGTTGTATGTAGTCCTTTCCTTTGTGATTTAAATGTCTTTGGTCCTGATGAAGTAAGGCACTTCCGCACGTGAGTTGAATTAGGACCCAAAAAAAGTGCAGAGAGGAAGACACTTTCACAGGCCTGCAAGTACTTGTGCATCACATTTTAACTAATTGGTCTCCTGGAATATGCTGTTTCACCACACTGAATTGATATTCCTTCAGTCAGCTTAGTCAGTTTATTGCTTGCATTTACCCTTAGGACTCCCTTATGTTTCTCTGCACTGGCAGCAAACCCAGGTAGGACATCTAAGAAGTCTTTCCTGTCTCTATTACAAAAACCAAAGGGATGCCATGTGATTTTTACAAGCTCATGCATTGTGTTCACTTATGCCAAAGAGCCAGTGGTAAGATCTAATGACAGAGATTCAGGGTTGGTGGCATTTATGCACTGAAGTTATGGCTGTGCTGTGCTACCCATAGATTTTCAGTTTGTGGCATTTGATCTGACTGGCACTTTATAGGGGATTGAAGAATTTTATAGCCCTTGATAAAGTGAAAAGCAGCAAATCATACATGAAAGGTCAGTGAATGCACATGAGTGCAAGAAATGACATAAAAATCTACCTGCAGTTCCCTACTGAATAGTACTGCAGACCTGTTAGTCCTATACATCATATCTTTGGTATGTATTTGTCACAGCCAAGCTTCCAGTCTGACTGCAACATTTTGGAACTCTTGCAGAAGACATGATATTATATACCTCCTTTGCAGGAGAAGTGTTTATTCATCTACTAACTTTAGGAATTTCAATATTCTAAATAAATTTAAGAACTCATGAGAAAAGAAGATTCTTAGAATTAAGGAGAAAAAAAAAGCTAAAGAAGAAGTGGAGTGGTTTTGCCTATGTTTGAAATCATTCAGGAGTTAAAGCATAATTTCAGAATTTAAAATAGTTACTGTGCTCATAGAAGATGTACTTTATTGCAGGATGAGACACTGTTTCAGAAAGTACCAATTCTTTCTGAATCTTTCTGACAATTCGATAATAAAAGAAAACTAACCAATCTCCTAATGCAGAACTGCGTTTAGAAGAGCTAAGGAGATTCTTCCACATATAAGCAGAAGATTATCAGTTAGTTATGCATAAGCATTACTGAGACCATTTCCATAACCAACATTAAGTAAAACAAGTTTCAGACCCAGAGAATACTGTAGGTCAATATGTAAGAATGTGCTTCCTGCTGCAATACATATTTGATAAGACAGAGCTCATTGTGCTTAGCTGTGAGAAGGTCAGGACGAACTGGGGATGTTTTCAAACAGCCTTGCAAGCAGACCCAAGCTCACCCTGCTTATCCATGAAGTGAATGCAGTGTGAACTATCGGAAGGGTTTAGATATATGTTAGATGGATTCATTGCCTCTACCTTCAGCTGTGTGAAAGCAAGCTGTGGAGTCTATACTGAATGTTTCCACAATCAGCAGAGGGTTAGAGGCATCCCTTGAATGCCATTCATTCCACCCATCTCAGACATGTATCTTAAAACAGGATAAGGCATCTCGTAAAAGGTTTATTGGCAGAGCCACTGACTAAACAGACTAAACTACTAGCTTGAAGTAAGAAATGTCTTTTGGAATTTTTTGCTGCTTCACTCATACACAGCTTCCTAATAAATAAATAAATATCCAGCCCCTAGTGTTTGAATTCTCTAGTTTAAAAGCTCTATGCACATAGATCACGACTAACAGGCCTTACACGTGAGGTGGATTGTAAGAAAGTTCCTGTTGCTACAGATACCTGTTCTGAACCATCCTAAAAAAATTTAAGAGCTCAGCACAGGTGATCACAGAATCACAGAATCCCAAGGGTTGGAAGGGACCTAAAAAGATCATCTAGTCCAACCCCCCTGCAAGAGCAGGGTAACCTACAGTACATCACACAGGAACTTGTCCAGGCAGGCCTTGAATATCTCCAGTGTAGGAGACTCCACAACCCCCCTGGGCAACCTGTTCCAGTGCTCTGTCACTCTTACAGTAAAGAAGTTCTTCCTGATGTTAACGTGGAACTTCCTATGCTCTAGTTTACACCCATTGCCCCTTGTCCTATCACTGGATATCACTGAAAAAAGCCTAGCTCCATCATCCTGACACCTACCCTTTACATATTTGTAAACATTGATGAGGTCACCCCGCAGTCTCCTCTTCTCCAAGCTAAAGAGACCCAGCTCCCTCAGCCTCTCCTCATAAGGGAGATGTTCCACTCCCTTAATCATCTTTGTGGCTCTGCGCTGGACTCCTTCAAGCAATTCCCTGTCCTTCTTGAACAGAGGGGCCCAGAACTGGACGCAATATTCCAGATGCGGCCTCACCAAGGCTGAGTAGAGGGGGAGGAGAACCTCTCTTGACCTACTAACCACTCCCTTTCTAATGCACCCTAAGATGCCATTTGCCTTCTTGGCCACAAGAGCACATTGCTGGCTCATGGTCATCCTCCTATCCACCAGGACCCCCAGGTCCCTTTCCCCTTCACTACTTTCCAGCAGGTCAACCCCCAACCTGTACTGGTACATGGGGTTGTTCTTCCCCAGATGCAAGACTCTACACTTGCCCTTGTTAAATTTCATCAAGTTTCTCCCCGCCCAACTCTCCAGCCTGTCCAGGTCTCGCTGAATGGCAGCACAGTCCTCTGGTGTGTCAGCCACTCCTCCCAGTTTTGTGTCATCAGCAAACTTGCTGAGGGTACACTCAGTTCCCTCATCCAGGTCATTGATGAAAATATTAAACAGCACCGGTCCCAGCACCGACCCCTGAGGAACTCCACTAGTCACAGACCTCCAGCTAGATTCTGCGCCATTGACCACAACTCTCTGCCTTCTTCCTTTCAACCAGTTCTCGATCCACCTCACTACTTGATCGTCAAGCCCACACTTCTTTAGCTTATCTATGAGGATGCTGTGGGAGACAGTATCAAATGCCTTACTGAAATCAAGAAAAACTACATCTACCGCTCTACCATCATCCCTCCACCTAGTCACTTCCTCATAGAAGGCTATAAGGTTGGTCATACATGACTTCCCCCTCATAAAACCATGTTGGCTGTTCTTAATGACCCCCTCATCCTTGATATGCCTAGTGATGGAGTCAAGAATAAGTTGTTCCATCATCTTTCCAGGGATGGAGGTAAGGCTGACCGGTCTATAATTACCCGGGTCCTCCTTCTTGCCCTTCTTATAGATTGGTGTGACCTTTGCCATCCGCCAATCCTCAGGCACCTCGCCCGTTTCCCACGACTTACCAAAGATGATGGAAAGTGGCCTAGCAATGACCTCCGCCAGCTCCCTCGGCACCCGTGGGTGCATTCCATCCGGACCCATCGATTTACAGATGTCCAGATTGCATAGCTGATCCCTAACCCAATCCTCATCTACCAAAGCAAACTCCTCCTTTGTCCTGACTCCTTCTGGGGCTATAGAAATCCGGGGCCCTCGGCAAGAGTCTGCAGGAGTAAAGACAGAGGCAAAGAAGGCATTCAGCACCTCTGCCTTCTTTATATCCTCTGTCTCCAGGGTACCCACTTCGTTCAGCAGTGGGCCTATATTGCCTCTTGTGTTAGTTTTATTTGCTATGTATTTGAAGAAGCCCTTTCTATTGTCTTTAACCCGACTAGCAAGATTGAGTTCCAAGGAGGCCTTAGCTGTCCTAATTGCCTCCCTACATCCTCTAACAACTGTCCTAATATTCCTCCCAAGCGGCCAGCCCCTCCTTACATAATCCATAGATTCTCCTTTTCCACTTGAGTTTGCCCAGCAGCTCCTTGTTTAACCACGCCGGTCTCCTAGATCCCTTACTTGACTTCCTACTCATTGGGACGCTCCGATCCTGAGCTTGGAAGAAGCGGTCCTTGAATGCTAACCAACTATCTTGAGCCCCTTTACCGCCTAGTACACTTTCCCATGAGACTTCCCTTAGCAGTTGACTGAAGAGGCCAAAGTTGGCCCTTCGGAAATCCAGAACTGTGGCTTTGCTAGGTATTCTATTCCTCCCACACAGGATCCTAAACTCCACCATCTCATGGTCACTGCAGCCAAGGCTGCCATTGACCGTCACCACTTCGACCAAACCCTCCTTGTTGGCGAGTACTAAATCTAGCAGCGCTGCTCTCCTAGTTGGTACGTCCACCATTTGCATTAAGAAATTATCATCAATGCACTCGAGGAACCTCCTAGACTGTGAATGACTGGCTGTGTGAGTCTTCCAGCAAATATCGGGGTAGTTAAAGTCCCCCACGACGACTAAGGCATGTAGTCGCGAGGCTACTTCCAGTTGCCTGTAGAAAGCCTCATCAACTCTTTCATCCTGATCAGGAGGTCTGTAATAGACCCCCACAACTGTATCACCCGTGCCAGTCTGCCCCTTGATTCGTACCCACAGACATTCCACTTGCTCCTCATCCGACCCCGGACAGAACTCAATACATTCTAGTTGCTCTCTCACGTAAAGAGCAACTCCACCACCTCGCTTTGCCGACCTATCTTTCCTAAAAAGGACATAGCCATCCATGACCACATTCCAGTCATGTGAACTGTCCCACCATGTCTCTGTAATTGCCACTAGATCATAACCTTTAGCCCGCACACAGACTTCTAACTCCTCCTGTTTATTCCCCATGCTGCGTGCATTGGTGTACAGGCATTTCAGGGAGCCAGTCCTAGTACCCTTTTTCCCCTGCGGGACAGGGTCTAAAAAGCTATCCTTTCCCACAAGTGAAACAAGAGATTGATAGTCCTCCTTAGCCCGCCATCCTTCAATCCCTAGCATGTTCCTCTTGGGCTTGTCCCCAACAGGCCCAGTTAAATCCCCTCCCCCCTTCCTAACTAGTTTAAAGCCCTGTCAATAAGCCCTGCTAACTCCTGCCCCAAAACCCTTTTTCTTCTCTGGGATTGGTGTATCCCGCCTGTCACCAGCAAACCAGGTGTCCCATACAGCAGCCCGTGACTGAAAAACCCAAACCCCTGCCTTTGGCACCAGTCACGTAGCCATACATTAACCTGCAGAGTCTTTTTATATATCCCTTCACCCTCGCTTGCAACAGGTATGGAGGCAAACACCACTTGCGCTCCAGACCCTTTAACCAGCCGTCCCAGGGCCCTGTAGTCTCTCTTCATTGCCCTTACGTTCCTCGTAATAATTTCGTCACTGCCAACCTGAAAAACCAGCAGTGGGTAGTAGTCAGACGGCTGCACCAGTTCAGAGAGTTTCTTTTTAACATCTCTAATCCGAGCCCCAGGCAGGCAGCAGACCTCCCTGTGGGGTGGATCCGGTCGACAAATGGGCCCTTCTGTTCCCCTCAGAAGGGAGTCACCCACCACAATTACTCTTCTTTTCTTCTTGGTTCTGAGGCATGTGGGTGAGTGACTAGCCCTGGGTGACTCACTAGATAGATTTGCCTCACCATCTCCATTCACCTGGCCCTGAATTTCCAAGACCTCATACCTGTTATTCAAGGGCAATTGGGAGGGAGGAAGGGATTGTGAGGGTTTTCGCTTACCTCTCTGAGGAGGAACCTCCCTCCATCCATCCTTGTCCATTAAGCTCTCTCCTTCTGTCTGATGGTAGGAGGGAAGGGGATCCATAGCTTGTTGAACCACTTCCCTCTGCCCTTGCCTTAGGGTGTGGTTCCACCAATCTATTTCACTTTCACACTCTCTAATGGCTCTCAACCTTTCTACCTCCTCCCTCAGTTCAGCCACCTGCCTGAGCAGGTCATTTATTTGCTCACAGCGAACACAAGCAGTGTCACTGGCTCCCTCCAATACAAGTGCCAGGCTCAGGCATTCGCTGCAGCCAGAGACCTGCACAGCTGCATGTCTGCAGGAAGGCTCAGTCTGGATACCCACATTAGTACGCACTACAGCTTTCGATCGTGTTGTAACCATGATCTGTCTGGTCAAGCAATCCGTCTACGTCTCTCAGCACTCCTTCCCCCTCCTGTACTCCAGGCGAGTCATCTCGATGAGGCGGTTGGAACGCTTCCCTGCCCGCTCCCCTGCCCGCTCGCCTGCCCGCGCGAACTGCCGCGCAAACTGCCTCGACCCTCTGCCTCGACGCTCTCTGTTTGCCGGCTCTCTTCGCCGCGCTCCCTGGGAAGGTTTTTCAGCCACTCCCAGCTGGTGCCACTCCTCCTGGCTCCGCCCCCTGTGAGTCAGCCCCTCGCGGGAGCTGAGCTTCCGAGTCCTGGGCAAGTCCTGTTGAGGACTTGAGGCTCCCTCCTCAGTGGCTCTTGTCGCTCTGAGTTGAGGCTCCTGGGCGCTGATCTCTCCCCTCTCCGCTCCGGTGTTGCAGGCGTCCTCTCTCAAGCTACTCACCTCAGCAACTGATCGAGAGTGTGATGTTGGCAAAATGCTTTGATTGTGGTATAGACAGGGGCGGACTACAAAAAGCTTCAGTCTGTGAATGCTAATAGCAAAGCTCTATACTACCACCTGTAACGCTGGCCTAGCCATGCGTGCATTTTACAATACCTGCAGTCAAAAAGATGAACAGTTGCTTCTGAGTTTTGTTACAGAGATGCACAAAAAATGAAAGCCAACATAGGAATTTGTGATACCAAGAGTCATAGCAAAAATTGGCCAGTTCTGAAATCTAGAAGCCTACAGCTATCTAGCATTAAGTAAGAAGGTTACAGAAGTAGATGACTATAAGGAAGAGCCAAAATCCAGGAGAAAAAAAATCCCATAGGGGTTTAATCTCCAATCTGCTTTTAATTTACTTTCTTACAGTTAGTTTCACTCTTATCAACTCATCTGACCAAAAGGAAATAGCATGATTCAGCAAGTGCACTTACTTATAGCAAAACCAGAAAGAGCTGATAGGGTAGATGAATACCTCTTCACTCACTCTCTCGTTTCCTCTCTGAAGCTTTGGTGAAGCTGGGTTCTGTATGCAAAAGCTGATACCCAAACACCTCCCAGTGCTATGGAGAGTTTCTTCATTAGTCACACTACAGTTCCTCCCCATCAGCAGTTCTCAGTATATTTCTTCAAAGTAGGCATGTTTTGTAGACCTACAAATTTATGTTTATTTGAAGGAAAACTCGGTGTGAAGCCTGAAGCTGTAAATCTTGCCCAACCTGTTCATTTTGACATCCCAAACCAGACCAACTATTGCACTTGTAATAATCCAGCTGGGAGCCTGGGATTAGCTTGTAAACCAGTGCAATTAAAAACTGTCTCCCAGGATTCACTTCTCAAACATCTCTGTTGAAAGACATTTTAAAGACAAACACAAAGTATAACTTCTGAAATACAGAGAGTAGCCAGTGCAGTGCTACAGAAAGGGGAAAGCACTTAGGATTTTTCACACATGCATGAAAACTTCACCAGGAATAGAGAACATTATTTTTCTTTAAACAGGATACTTTTCTTGTCGGGAGGACAAGCCACTTCTCTAGTAGCAGGTTTTTGTTTGAGTAAGGCAAGATGCCTGGCTAAGATGAGAAACTGTGTGGGAAGAATCCTGGGTATCTTAAGGTAGCCAGGAACAATTTGATAGGTAAGGATGGGTTCAACTCAGATGAGAGTTACTCAGAGGTACTTCTCCTATCCCAGGTCTGCTTGTATCTAATCCCCCCCTACTTTTTTTGCCTCCAAATTGACTAGAGTATCACCACAAAGCTATTCCAACCTTCCCACTTCAGTATTCCTTTCCCCTTCTTTCACGAAGAGTTTTCTCTTAGCTGAGCAGTGACACACTAGCCACACCCAATCTCCTCTGCCTGCTATGACATTTACACTTTGCCAGGTCTACCTCTTGGTGTGCTACTTAACCTGCACTCCCTATCCATCAGCTGCCCTCTCATGGCCACCATAGCCTTCTTGCTTCACACACACGAAGTAATTTAACTACCCATGAGGAATACACAGGGAGAAAAAACACTGAGGGGGAAGAAAGATGTTAGATAAATCTTGAAAATACAAAAATTGTCAGTATGCAATGAGAAATTTCCCTTTTCTGAGTCAGTCCCTTTTCAGCAGGTGATTATTTTCATCTTGATTTAGTTCCCTGCTGACAAAGCACTATGTGCAATGACACTGTGGAGCCGTACACACTCCTCTGGGTAAAACAGCAGCTCCTTGCCTAGAACCTGACACCTAGACCTGCTTGAATGCATTATACAGTGAATTCACATAGGTGCAATAGATCAGAGTTAGTGTGCACACATTGAACATGTGAGTTGCACAGGTGAAGAAGATTCAGCATGTCTGTCATTCAGATCAGTATCTGGAATTCCGGAGATGGAAATGCGAAACCAACCCTTGGCAATATCCTAACACTCTCTTTCATTTTTTTCATATTCTGTTTCATTTGTTTCAAAACTCTATTTCAGAGTAAGTTTTCACCAATAAGCAATGAAAAACCAAGAACCTTGTGTAAACTTTTAAGGACCAAAAGAGCAGAGGGCTATTAATTTCTTCATCCTTCAGGTACAGAACTTAAGCCAGCACCATCTTTAAGCCCCATTTTTGTGCATGTTGTGCTCATCTTGTATATAGTTTTGGCAGAAAGAAGTTAAAATATTTACTATTGGGTCTTAGTACCCCTAAAGGAAAACATAAACTTGGCTGCTTACAGGAAGGGTGCTTAAGCATCAGTTAACTCAGACTAAATTGTGGGTGCTGCTAGGTCTTTTGTAGTAATATTTGTCTCCACTGTTTTGTGTTGCATCGAATACACAGTTTCAATAATTTGTTCCAAACCATGTTAGATGTTTCCTCAGTGCATATAGCAAGTTTACTGCTCCGTTGTACGAATGCATCTAGCTGTTCTTACCTGTACTCGAGTGTGGCGCTATAGAGCTCTCACTTGAATAAATACGCTAAGAGAGACGCCTAGTGCAAAACGATGTTCATAGCATGGTTAGCTGCTCATTCCAGTACCACTGCTGCCTAGTTCTTTTTCTGCTAGCGTTCAAAAGCAGACACGCGCAGATGTATGCAACACCCATTCATAATATTTCCACACATTTTATAGTTAAAAAGGGCTCCATTTAGCATGTGCAATAATATCACACAAGCGAATACTCGGTGTGCTAAGAATGGCAAATAGCAATAGGGTAACAGCAACAAAAGCAATATTTTTTGCATGGTTAATGTAAATATTGTTTAGTACGATTAGTGGGCTGGACACAGTCAGGGTCTGAATATACTACGCCTGCTGTTATTGGTGTTGCTGCAGATTGTATATGTGCTGATGAAAAAAGTACACAAAGCACCGTTAGGTAAGTGAATCATCCACACTGAAGTAAATGAAACATGAAGCACATATCTTCATGCCTTGCTGAAGGGGGCCATGTGAACCAGGTGCAGCAACAATTTGATGCAAGTCGTGAATTTCATACTGCAGCAACTGCTCTGCTTTCAAGGACAACCTTGGCAAAGCCAGTCATCAAGTCGTGTTTCCCTTGTAGCTGTGATTTTCTCTAAAATGCTGTCTGTACGACTGCCTGGCACTACCTTCCTTTGTGGCACCCAAACACAGCCCCAGAGCATTAGATCCAGTTATATCTACAGACTAGCTGCAGAGACATTTTTTTCTCCCCTTCTAGACACCCTGTAGTATTTTCCTCTTTCTCCCCAGCCTCTAACCAAGGCTTTGATTAGCTTAATTATGCAGGTATTTAAAAGTTTTCCCTTTTTTTCAGTAGGGAAGGCAGACTAGAAGCTGCAGTTTGTACACCACAGCTTATTTTCTCAGGCAGCTTCCCCTCTGAAAGACCTGAGAGAAGGCAATGTAAATACAGAAATCCTCAGAAAACTGGCACCAGTGTCTGAAAGAGAAAAGGACATCACTAGATTAAGATAGGCAGGATGGTAAAACAGTCCTGTCTTTGACAAGCACCAGTGGTAGAGTCCAGGCACTGACAACCTTCGCATTTTTCTCCCATGAGGTGTGAGATGCAAAGCCAGCACACGTGAGGGAGGCAAGAGCCAGATTTCCTGTTCAGGCTTCATGTTTTGAGTGTGGGACTTAACAGCAGCCCAAATTCTCCAGTTCTGTTAGAAAGCTGCTTATTCTGGTAAAGGCTAAAATCCTTTACTAAGGAGTAACACGAGACCTGTGCTCATCCTGGAATTGGCCTGTATGACTATGTAACTGCCAAATTTAAGGACAAAAACCTACAGGCTAAGTAAGGCCAAAACTGTTTTTTGACAAAAGGTATGTCAATTGTTTCAAAGCTGCAAATAATAATCTCCTGACATAGATGATAGAATGTTTGGGGTTGGAAGGGACTTGAAAGATCACCTAGTTGCAGCCCCCTGCCATGGGCAGGGGCACCTTCCGCAAGATCAGGTTGCTCAAAGCCTCATCCGACCTGACCTTGAACACTGCCAGGGATGAGGCAGCCACAGCTTCTCTGGGCAACCTGTGCCAGGGCCTCACCACCCTCATAGTGAACTTCTTCCTAATATCAAACCTAAATCTCTCCTCTGTCCGTTTAAAGCTATTCCACCTTGTCCTGTCACTACCTGCCCTTGTAAAAAGTCCCTCTCCAGATTTCTTGTTGGCCCCTTTAGGTACTGGAAGACAGTTACATATCTGTAAACAAGTCTTCCACTGAGACTAGTGTGGCTGAATCTGGTTTCTTCTCTGCATCCCTGGCTATGTACCTAGGATGATTAGCTTAAATCTGAATGGAGCAAGGATGTGAGAAATAAGTCATTGGCTCTAATGGAAGCGCAAGTGATTTTCATGAGATACTGAAAAGTTTCCAACTAGATTCTTTGCTGAACTAATGCACCTTTGGCACCTATCTGCATGACAATTAATATACCTCCAAAGCATGATACAGAAGCACTCATCTTGCCTTCAGTAAATTATTCAGCTTAGGTACTCAGGAGTAATGCTTATCTGACTTACTAAGGAGACAAGTGCCAATTTTAAGCAAATTTGCTTTGCAAGCCAGGAGTCAAAGAATGACAATCTTCAAAGCCAGAGAAAAAAATGGGAGGAAAAAAAGAATACAGCCAAGTGTCAAATCAGATGAGGATTTGAGAAATTTTTCTGACTGTAAAAGTAACTGTTGAAGTGGTTGAAGTGACTCAGGAGTCAATCAGAACACCTGAGATTGTTTTCAGAGGCCGGTGTCAATGAAACTGTGATTAATTCCAGCTAACATCTCTCTGAAAGAGGTTTCTGGTCTAAGCTAAGCATGAACTCTGTGGTTAATGGAGGGAACAATTTTCTCTAAGGGATGTTTCACCTCACCTGTGTAATGGTGACTGACACAGTATAATACTTGCCTTTTTTCCTTTTTTTTTTTTCAGTGAAGGCAGTGGAAAACTTTCCTAATCATCCTCCCCCATCCCTCCCCACTCTGCACTGGCAGTCTTTATTCCCACCTGTCGTGGGAAACAAAACCAGGACACCACCTCAGCTTTAACAAGTTTCTGCTTTACCCATTAAAGCAGCACAAAACTTTTCTCTCACCTTCCCCATTGAAAGTACTGTGGTTTCTTGGTTTGTCTGAAGAAACACCCTCTTCCCAACTTGTCACTGGAGAAAATGTATTGTGTAATTACATCTCTTCCATCTCAGAATATTGTTAATAGGAAATTCTTCAGTCTTCTGACAATGGATAAATAGTAAGAATTAAAAATAAAACATAAGTCCTAGGTTATTCTGCAACCTGCATTCCTTGTATAGAAGCTGTTTGGGAATATTAGATCATGTTTGCTGCCTTGCCATGAATCTTTTTGTATTCTGCTACATAAAGTTTTCAGATGGGAGTACTAGAGGAGTCTGTATAGTCCGAGGGCACACTGAGATTTGTTTAATAGCATGGTGATGTTTTCTGATTGCTCATTACCTCTCTCTCTACCACACCTAATACCATCTACTATAATTCTCAGATCTCTTTCCCGAGTGGAAATTGGGAAGATAACCCACAGTTTTATATGTGAAGTTATCAGTGTTTTCCCCCACGTGCATCATTTTCCATTTATCGAAATTGACTTGTATCTGCCATTTTAACTGAGCCCCATGCAGTCCTTCTGCAGTTCTTACAGTCAGTCCCAATTTATTATTTATTTTTTACTACCCTGATTTAGTAACATCAATAAACTTTTTCTCTTTGCCAATCACATCTTTTTCCAGCTCACTTACAAGTATGTTACACAGTAAAGATCCCTGCAGTACTGCACTAGTGACTCCACTGTGAAAACTACCCTTTTACTTCAACCTCTTTTCTAACTTTTCAAACTTTTCCTAACTTCTTCATCCAAGCAAAAGGAATGACAAGATTCCTATATAACTTTTATTACATTTTTAAAGTGTGCGGGTAAAATATATATTCAATTATCTTAAATTTCTAAAGAGCTGTTTCTAGCTGTAGTAGAATTTGAGGGTTTATATATAAAGTTGCTTGGGGTTTTTATTTTACCTCTTCCCTTCTCCAGACAAGTTTCACATCTCTGGTCAGATTTGAGAGCTTCTGGTTGAGGGGCTCAAAATGATCTACACAAGGCTGTTGCTACTTACACCTCTCAGGACTAAGTTTCTTCTGGGCATTGATTTATGGAAAGAAATATAGAAAGAAAGATTTGTTAAGAAAAAAAAAAGAACAGCTAACCATGTAGTAAACAAAATAGCTCCCTGTATTTTACATGCATTTTGCTTTGTTCAATGGGCATTTCGCTCTGGGTTTTATTTACAAAACAACACTAACAAAACTGTGACAAGCACAGCTTAGTCTTACTAACAGACTGAAAGAGACATATGGCCAAAAGAATTAAGACACTATTTCATTAAATCTTGAGTAAAACAAATGTTTATATTGCCAAAAAAAAAAAAAAATCATTTACTTCAATCACTTTCCTGGTGCCTTTTAACAATTGTTTTGAGAAGAACTAATAGGAATGACAAAAATAACTACAACCACCATATACACACTCCTGGAGCTGTCCTGCTGCCTCTGCTGAGCTCCTGAAGCAGCTCTCCTTCTTCAGATGCACTGCTTGCTGAACACATATATTTCCTTACTGCACGTATATATGCACTGCCCTGTACAGCTTCAATATCAGTACAGTATTTAAAATCAGTACAGTATTTAATCCTCTGTTCTATCCCGCATACTTCCACTGTGTGGAAACACTGCCTGTTTTCCCATATTGCTGTAGCCTAGTTTATATCTTTAAGCTTAAGAATTTGTGGTGCTTCAAAGAAAATCAAAAACAAGTGAGCAGGATCTGTTTCTAGAGAACTATTTGTTCATGAAATGGAAATTCAATGCTGTATTTTACAACTAGATCCCCCAGTCCTCTAAAAAGACAGATTCAAACTGTCTGAAATCCATTCCTTGAGTTTTTGAAGCACCACTTGCCTCTTGCTGAAAGAAAAGACTCCATAAACCAGCTTCATACTGAAAATGTTAACCATATCTAGGCAGGATAAATTAATTTTAACAAAATTCATAGCAGATGGCACATAACATCATAAATCATTCTGCAAAAAGTTTACCAGTATCAAACTAGATACAATAGCAAATTATGACAGAAACCCTTCCCATACAGATCTCAAGATACTATAAAAAAGGGTGACAAAATTACACTTATGCAATCAGCATATGACTAACTGTGCTTTTTTTAGCACTTTTCAAATGCTAGTATTTATTAGGTACTGATTATCTCTAAAGGTACAATTACAGAACAAAACATCGTTGCAATCTATGTTACTGAAAAACAGAATAAATGATTGCCATCTCTAGCCCAAGATACACAATCCCTCGCTTGGGTTTGTAATGCTGCCTGCCCTTGCGTTCACCAGGAGTCCATACCATCTTAAGCTGACCTTGCACAGAAATATCCTACTTAACTTAGATCTTAGGCAAACTTTCTAAGATATTCAGGTGCATGTAAGTAGAGGTAAGAGCCAAGGACTAGATCCCAAAGGCAACACAGTAGCTAGGAAAAGCCTTCCTTTTAACCATTTAAGATCAAAAAATAATATCTTTTTTCAGGATAATACCTTAGATGTCAATAACCCTGAGGGTACCAATACTTACCAGTGCCTCAGTTTCCACTAGGACTTTTCTGAAAGCCTGCTCTTCCTGACAGCACCCTTTCTCATCTCACCTAGTTTCCTTCTCCCTGGTGATGCTGAATCCGAAACACAGAAGCTCCCGCACCACTCACTTCCCCAAAAGAGGCAAGTGGCCACTGCAATTGTGTGTTCATACCCACTTAATGTGATGCTTTATCAGAAAATCCAAAGGGGATGGGAACAGGCAGTTGACGGAAGCTTGAGTGCCAAAGTCAGATGGGGGATGAGGATTTCAGAAGGGATAACCGCAGCTTTATCAAGACCATGAATCAAATTATAAATATGAATTCTCAAATTGATAAGTTACAATATAACAAGCTGCAGCAAGCCAAGTGGTAGGGACAGTTTAGATCATCTCCAAGGGTAACGGTTTACACTCTATATCCTTAAATTTGCCACTTTATAAAAGATTTCTGTGATTTTCTGTAGTTCCCTGAAAAGCATCCCTTATTAAATTATTTCCTCTTTGCTGTTTTGAAACACAATCTAAGCCGCCAGGGTTGGGTTTGTTTGTTTGGGGTTTTTTGTTTGTTGTTTTTTTGTTTGTTTGTTTTGTTTTATTTTAAATACTCCTATCATTTCTGGGGTTAATTTTGACTGGGAAGTTATTTGTTGATGCGGAAATTCCCTAGCTAGAGTGGAACCATATAACGAACTCAGTTCTGCCCATCTTTACTCCAACAGTTCCTAATATTTGCAGAACAAAGTCCTGGAAAATGTGAGAATGAGATTAAAGGACAGCTTAATCCAAAGTCCAACTTTCAAAGTAGGACATAATTTGATAATATTGGCATAATTTGGAGGATTCAGTATATTGAGAAGATGGGGAAGCAGCAGAAGAAAGGGCTCAGTTTAAATCCGTGAGGACAGTATCCACGTTCAGTAATCCATTTCTCCAGTGACTCAGCTGAAAAACTGTTTTATACATTCTGCTGCCACTTCACATCACAACTTCTGAAAAGTATATGCAGCAGCCCAGCTCTTTGTCATGCAATAGTAATAGCAGGTGGATTTGTTAAGGCAGTGTACACGTTCAAACAGTTTTTCCTTTGGGGGAAGAGATAAGCAGGTACAAGCAGGAAAAGCAGTTAGAAGCATCCTGTGTACTGCGAGATGGACCTTGCTCCTTTAAATGTACAAAATGCAGAAATCCAGTGGGTGACTGCCACCACTTTAAGTCACTCCATCTCAGGATTTTAAATAATACAGGTTTACAAAAAGTTAAATAATGAAAAAAAGGGATATATGATGGTGCCAGAGAAGTACAGGCATGTAGGGAATCATGCCAAATTATACTGCACATAGTGCAGAGAGAGGACAAAAAAAGTCTGCCTGGACATTGCTGTATTCCTCAGCATTACCCCAGGAGTACCTGCCCCAACACACATTCATTCTAAGTGTATTCAAGCCAGTAATTACTTGAGCATTGGGAAAAAAGACCACTGCATGCTGTGCTGTGCTCTGCTGCTGGATCGAAGGGGATCCTCAAGCCCTCACAGTGTACCCTGGCTACACCGTGCTTTGCAGCTGAATTTTCTTAGTAACATAACAGACATAAACCAACATGCTCCAGCATGTGTGCCTGAGCTAACTGCTGATACCATTGCATCCTCAGTTCATTAACCTGCTTTCCCTATAGTCATCATTCATTTTGACAACAGAGATTACAAATGCCTGTAGTTTACATGTATTTCCCTGTTTCTCATTCAGTGGCCTGGGTTGATGCATCAGCTATTACATATAATAAGCAAACCCATTCATCTTTCTTGGACATGATTAGTAAAAGTACATAGTCACCACCAGAAAAAGACCTCCTCCAACACTTGACAAAGGCAGAGTAAGTTATTATACATTGCTATTCCAGAATGTACACTTGATATTTATCAGAAGCCTTGTTGCAATCATCCTAGAGGTCCAGCTTGCCCCAAGAGGATCAGGTTTGGCATGGAGACCTCCTCTAGAAAGCAAGAAGGTCTAGAAATATTTACTGAGCTACTCGGCAAACAGTTGTGGTAGATGAAGAATCACCAGTTACTACTGCTCATACACACTCCCGGGCCACAGCAGAGTCAGCAGCCATTCCTGCCACAGGGACTGCAGTTCACAGCCCAGCATCTGAGCAAAGATCCACCTTCTGCACAGCCTAGTGGCTGCAAAATTCAGTCTGCGACATCTCTGCAGGCTGGTGAGGAGGCTTTTGTGGGCTATTAAATCCTAACCCTCCGTATTCTGCACAGTGGGAATGATGCCTCTTTTGTGACCAAAATACATGTCTCAATATACAAGGGACAGACGTGAAAGTCAGGATGAGCAGACTGCTCCCATTTCATGCCTGAGCATACACAAGTGGTC
This sequence comes from Lathamus discolor, assembly GCF_037157495.1. NCBI lineage: Eukaryota > Metazoa > Chordata > Aves > Psittaciformes > Psittacidae > Lathamus > Lathamus discolor. The sequence goes on along the minus strand of NC_088884.1, from coordinate 43,880,707 downwards.
TTGTCACAAGATGAAATGTCCTCTCGTAGCAGGATGGAGAACACCAGCAGTTTAGCCATTTACTAACTGTGCTTCCAGCCACATGACCAAAAAGATGCCTGAGAGTTCTTCAGTGAAAGGGAATCATAGGCCACACAGTTCATCCACCCCACAACCTAAGGAAAAAGGAAGCAGGAAACTGATTTAGGGGTAAATTAACTGTCCAAGAAGCCAAGGTCTCTCTGCAAGCTGCTGGAAGGACAACGTGGTTTAATCCGTGCAGTGAAGCAGCTCAAATATGCACCGAAAGGCATTGACTCATCTTCACACATCATGAGTACATGCTGTAAGTGATAACCTATTTAACAAAAGGGGAGTAACTTCACACCCTCTTTGTACTTTGTAAAGAAAGTGTTTATTCCTGTTTAGACCAAGAAGCACAGGGCTCAGGTACATGAAAGAAAGAAAAATCTTGACTGGGGAAAGCCCCTATATTTCAATCCAGATTAAGGCATTTGAGTAAAACATGGTCTTCATCAAGTTCTTCCTGCTACTTAGGCAGAGCCCTGCTTTGCATAATGTATCCCCAGACATTACACCTGTGCCCAAGTGCCTCACTGTATGATGTGAATCTGCCTTACTAACAACATTCTGTAAAGCTAGGACACACACTTGACCCTGGGGGTCCTGAACCACCCCTGGTGGCTCTGGAGCCTCAATCTCAAATATATTTAAACACTAATCCCAGTGGAGAATTTGAGCCTTTCCCTGCTATAGGATTTTGAGAAGTCCCTAACTCCTATAGATTTCAATGCTTTAAATAGTACAGCTGATTATTTTTTAAGTCACGTATTTTAAATCCTGCATATTTAGAGAAAGAGGGTTTATTTTTTTAATCCTACAGTCTTTAGAAAATCTGTACCTTAAATTTCAGAACCTCGGGGGAAAAGAAAAAGAAAAATCAGACTTACATCTGCACTTCCTAAATTTTGTATTCAGACTAGAAAGATTTTTGACATGATTAGAACTACTACTACTGGGCACAAAATAGATTTACCATTTCCAAATACTCCCCAGCGGCAGCTGAGTAGCATAATGATGGTTCATCCCATGTTAGTCACAAAATTATTTGCTTTTCCAGCACATACACAGAGCCTTATATACACAGAGCCTTATAATCCCACTGGAAAAAGGATTCTCCAGCTCTGAATTCCTGCACCCAAAAGGGCCTCAGGTGCAGCAGCCTTCCCAGGAGAAGCCAGAGGGAGTAAAAGCTCACACAAGAGTAGGGTGTCGCTTGAAGGTAAGCACTTCTATTAAGAGCAATTAGTACTCTTATGTCTGGGTGCTGCTGAATTATTTTTAACTTTACAAATATTGATGCATTACACTTTCTGATGGATCAGTGTTATGCTTATACATTAAGGCTACAGCTATTTGAATCACATTTGGCTGGGCTGTGAAGCATATGCTTTCAATATGGACTGAGGGTTTTCTTCTGTTCTCTTACCAATTGCTTCATTTCATTTAATTGCAGTGGGAGAATTACAGTGTCAAAATTAATCCAGAAGCTCTTCTCCCCAATTTCAGCTCCAAATTAGAGCCCAGGTCTGCTGGTTTGCCACACCAAACAGAACCAACGCCAGTTCAGACCTGGCTGAGTCCTGAGTGTGCACATCATCAAATAGCTTTGAATTATCGAGACAGAAAACCCCACTGAGCACAGTCCTTGCAGCACAGTCCACCAGCTTGGGACTGCACTGAGCCATGGGATATGATATATTAGGTGATGCATGTCTCCTGGAGTATTTTAAAAGGAAACACAGGCACATTCTAAGCAGTCTGAAAAGCTACAGTTTGAAATCCCCATCCCAGGTGTGCGTTCACTGCAAGGTGACGGTGGGGGAAGACCAGGTTGTGTGAAGCAGCTCAGCAACTTTTCATTGTGTGTGATGGAAGGTTCAGCGAAGCCCCAGGACTGTTTAAAGTCAAAGCACTGCTCATTTGCTGTTCTTATTCTTACAATGCAGTCAGTTCTCAGATAACCCATATATTAATCGGGTTATACGCTGCTTTTCTCTTCTTCTAAACAACGCAAAAAAATGGAACCTAAGAGCATTTATAAAGCACAAAATATCTACCAGGCACATTTCTTTCTGGAATTAGTTGTAAGTGTTGCTCACTGCTTTTGACCAAAGCTCTTCAGCTGCATAAAAGATGCAGAACCTCAAGCTTGCAGTGCTGCTGTCTGTCATGAGCCTCTAACTTCTCTAGCGAAGATCCTGAGCTTTCCAAAACAATTACCTGCAGCAATATGATAACACAGCTACTGTGGAAAGGCTTTGCCAGAGACACTATGAACATCTACATCTCATATACCAGGATTATATCTAATAAAAATTAATTGGGGGTTCAAGACTATGTCAAGCATAAGATTACCAATCTCCCAACAAAGTAGTCCTATGTCATTTTGCATAAATAATCTGGTAATACTTACATGCTGTTTTTCTTTCTTCCTCCAAATCATAAAGAACCACCTCCTCACCTCTGTTTTTAAGCTTTGAACTTGCTAAAATTCACATACATAAAGTATGCCTGTGCATGGGTATTTCTACCGGTTGAAAACAATGTGAAAATAACTTGGTTGCATCTTACACTAAAATCTTATGCACACTGATTTCTTCTTAAGGAGTCTAAAATTTGGTTTTAGAAAGCGAATTTTTTTGTATGTTCAACAAAATTTTCTTTCTGACTCTATTTTTAACTATACAGATGAACAAAGTTGTGGGGTGTTTCAAAATTAGGCTCCAGAGCAAGAGCTTCCTTGCACTTACTACCTACCCCGGTATTCAGTAAGAGCTGACTGGCATTCAAGACCATCAAAAAATCACTGCAGTTATTGTGAACATAATTTCAAGCTCCTAATTCTGGAAATCATGGCCAAATAAAACAGAAAACATTACTGTATTTGATATTCTATAGTGTGTGAACAGGGTGCTGGCCTGAGCTCTCAAACACACTGCAAGCTGTGTGAACCACGGTATCCACTACAATTGCAAGAAAAGCAATTTTCCACAGCACTTTTCATTTAAAGAAAACATCCTCTCAAAAGCAGTTTCTGGGGGGCAGCACAGCAGATTTCCCAAAGGTTGCTGAGCTGAAAGGATCAACCTGGGAAGCTGCTGCCACAGGAGCAGGAAGGCAGCCTTCAGGGCTGGGGCGGTGCCTTAGACACAGACTCTCAGCTGTAAAGCTTCAGTAATAGCTAGGCTAGTCGAAATTTCTGTTTGAGTGATAAAGATGAGCCCCTGCCCTTGTTTACCCTCAAAAGCAGTAACCCCTCCTTTTAAAAAGAAAGGAACGGTTTCAGATACCAGAGGATTTGGAGCAGAGGATCTGGATATTTTAATGTTGTTCAGCTTGGCACATACAGAGTCCATTTCTGAGGCATGAGAAAATTAATATATTGTAACTACATTCTAGGCCTGCTGGCCCAAATCTTTTCCTGGTGAAACTCGAAGGGTTTCAGTGGAGTTGTAGCAAGAATAAACTTAGCAGTCTAGCTGTACTTTATAATAAATTATTTCTGATTAAAAGAGAGTTCACTTGATGTTAAAGACTTTTTCATACATATTAAACAAAAATGGCATTCAAACTGATTCATGTAACCAAGTGCATTGTTTATAAACACTAAAACTTTTTATAGATAGAAAAGATGGAGAATAAAAAGCAGTAATAAAAATAGGACTATTCATTTTATAAATAATAATGTAAGGAACTGTGGTGTGGATGAAATGATGGATTAAAGCAAGACAATACACCAAAATACATACTTGTTATTTTCTTAAAGTCTTTATCTTCCACAGAAAAAAGAGAGGTGGGGACATGGGAGGAGACATGGTCAGGACACCCTTCAGAGCAGACCACTTCTGCTTGAGAAGTCCGATTTCACAAGCACTTTTCTAACAGGAGCTTGCACTGTCCTGCTTATTAGGAAGTTTGGAAATAAGAAGTTTCACATTTCAAAGTTCAGACATTTTTATATTTCACCCAGGCTATAAACATACGAGCAATTTGTACCCTGTGAAAGATACGCGTTTCGGGTACTGGTAGGATACAGCTGTCTTGGTCCTTGTTTACTTGGTTTCTCTTCTACTTCATGCTTGGCGTGGGAGATTTTAGAGTTGTTTGTTAAACTTTTTCCCAGTTCCCCAGAGTCACCATTCCTTTACTCCATACTGAGTAGCTGCATATACAGCTGTGTGACAACTGCCCTCTGAGCTTGCAGTGCTTACCTTCCTGGCTTCAGCAGGAGCCCTTTTTCCTGTCACCAGACTAATCTTCCCAGTTTATGAGACAGTTCCTCCCAGACTGGGTTTAAGCCGCCCATATTTCCAGCAATCAAACATCTTCAAATTGCTGAGGTGTTCCCTTTCTCACAGTGTGAGACACCTGCATAGGATGTGTCTTCTTTGGTCAGTTACACTACAGTAATGAACTCCTGCACTACACCATGATCAATTAGACAGTCTCATAGAGCTTGCAAGGAAGATGAGGGTGGATGCTTAAACTCAGGATGAGGGCAAAAATAAAATCCCCATTTAATCATGCAGGGATTATGAACTCAAATCTTACTACTCAGGCGCTGCTCAAGTGTTCACTACTGAGGTCCTGCAGGTGCCCGGGAGGATAGTGCTCACTCATTTGCAGATGCTTTGCAGCTAAGCTATTACTGTTCGGGAGTTTACAGCATTATATAGGCCTGAGAAAAACAGGCCTGAAGGATTCAGAATCCTAGCTGCTTATTTGAGGCACAACTTCAATAAAACGTAGGAGTCACAGGACCAGAACGACAGACAGCCTTTGGCAGGCATTCACCCAGGGAAGAAGGGAGTTTGGTGATCTGCTCCTAATAACAGTTCATTACCATCAAACAAAGACAGAATCCTGACAATGAAGGCCAAGTAAAGGCATCCATCTCCCAGAGATGTCTGACTGACTCTATTCCAGTCATCTGTGAGGAGTTTTAGTGTTTTTAAAACTACTTTTTCAAGTCACTGAGATAATTCAGTGAACTCTAAGAAAGAATCTTTGCTGTGATCTCTACTGTCTAAAAAGGCATTCACCACAAGTCTACATATAAGCCTTAAATTTGAGGAAGGGATTTCAGATACATACTATGGATGTATCTGCAGCATGGCCAGCAGAGGCATTTCTTTCTCTGCTTTTTAAATCACCCAGGCAGCAGGATTCCAAATTGCACTATTAGCTCAGTTTGAAGATGCTCCAAAAGAGCAATTGTAGAATAAATACTTTTCAAAATGGAAATAGTTTGTCTTTCTGTTTCTTCAAAGCATCACAGAGTGGACAGGAAAACAAACAAATCTAGTGTTTTTGCATGATAGCAAGAAGAAAAAAGAAACCCACAACACTTTGCAAATATGGATACTTAAAACATGGAAATGAGAACAGAATGAGGGGTTTAGCAGATTCAAAACCTTTTGTTTACAATAAAAAGAACGCTGTTGCTGGAGCAGTGGTGCATTTGCAGGCGAGGTCTCCTCACGGAGATTATGCACAGGTGTAACTGAAGTGATAGTCATTGTTTGCTCACGGTTCATTAAGGAGATATTCATTTATTAATTCAATAAATTCTGTGCAATCAAACAGCTAAAGGCAATCGGATTAATTCACCCTTGATTTAATCCACAGTTTGGCCCCCTATAATGTATTACAGGCACACCCGCTTGAGTTTTATACCACAGCCAGACCTTTGCTGGGTTCCTGAGTCCCTGTTAACTAGCTGAGTCCCACTGCAAGTGGGAGGATTTGGTACTTAAAAAACAAAAAAATCCCTCAAACACATCCCCCAGAACCAACCAATCAAAAATATCAAAGCTAAAGCTTTAGGGCTTCTCAGTAGGGTTTATTTTTACTTAGCATACATGTTGTGTGGAATTTTTAAAACAGAAAATAATATAAGTTCAAAAGCATATATTCATAGAAGATCATAGAAATAGAAAGACCACACATTTATTCCTCTGCTGCTTCTAGGTTTGAAGGCCTCTCAGAGAGTACCAGATTCTACTGCACTTGATGTAGTGCAGACACCTTTCTTTCTCTCACTGGTTTTGATGGCCCTCATATACTATGCCCACTATCACCTTTTTCAAGCACAGCTCAGTGATGCCTTTGGCGTCATAGCCACTAATATATTCCAGCAGATTGCCAACTAGTCCATAAATGTTACTCGTGCCCAAATTGAAACCAGTCTCCAAGACTGGATGTGCCCATCAGCTGGTCTAGGGAAAGGAAAGCAGGAAACCTTTGAGAAAATAGCTAGGTTCTGCAGTACAGTGGATTTTGGTATGAGGTCCATGAGCATCCAGGATGCATAAGCTCCTGGGGGAAAGAAAGCAGGGCACCTGCCGAATGAAGAGCTGTGTTTGGAAAGTGGAATAATTCGCTCAGTTCAGCTCTGGTCTGGTGGATGGGTATATATCTCCAATTGAATGGAGAGAACAGAATAACACGTAGTGAGGGCAAAGGCCACTAGTGAAGCCTAACTAATACTCAACTGAAAACTCAACTGAAGCACAAGAAAAACAGCTCTACAGTCTATGTTTCATTCATTCCACTAATCCAGTCTGCTGCAGGAGAGGCTAGCCCTGATGCCCTGAGGCAGCACATGTACAGGTGCACTGCTCACCCCCTCCATATTTGGGGGTGAACTCCACCATCCCTCACACAGGGTCAAATGAGCCAGCAGAATCCCAGCCCACTCTCCAGCTGGCCAAACTCATTAAGTCTTTTAGTTGCCAGGAAGGCAGTTGTGGCCAGCTGTAAGACTGATACTCTGTGCAGAGCCTGCCAAAGGTCAGCAGTCATCAGCTGGCCAGCTGTGGCTCCTCCAGTGGGACCCCAAGGTCCAGCGGAGAGGAGTAAGGAGATGTGATGAGCAAGTCAAGGGCTCTGCAGATGAGGAGGAGAAGAAGGAGGGGAGGGAGCAGTTCTGGGATGGGGAAAAGGGAGCTGCCTGCTATGTCTGACTGCTCCTGACAAGCAGGCTGAGCTGGGAAGATGAAGATGCTGAATTTCCGACAGAATGCTGCCATGAACTGCAGACATTCCTAGGCATGTTTTGACAAACACTATGAATTAAAAGTCCTTCATTCTCCAAGAATTAATTACTAGAATTTTATCACTTGTAAGCCTTACCACAGGAGAAGAGGTTGATCTTTTCCTACAGGGAAAATGGGTGTTTTCCCATGCAAGTAATTCAGAAATACAAGCATAAAGCAAGCAGGATTTTTGTCTTGATGTTATGTCTCAAAGATCTTTGCTATGTTGCTGTGTTAGTTTTGTAATGTACAGTGGGCCTTTTGAGCTGAGTTTAAAACAGGTATTTTACTGAAGGTCTCTGCTTAGTTTCTTAACAAAAGATAAAAGATACAAGAAACTCTGCACACACACACACAATAAAAAGAAGCACAGCTGCCTCCCTCAGTCAGGATATAAGCAAAAAAAAGGCACGATTTTCAGACATAAAATTGAAACATAACATGGACTGTATTTTTTAAATTGCACAGAATTATGCCCTTCCCTTGCAGTGAGAGTCAGAAAACTTGCAGCTCCTGTGTTACATTATTTTGACACTGTAAGGCATCACTCATCCCACCTGCCAGCCTGCCTGCCCATGAGACCACTGCACGGTGTCCCAGAACCTGCAGCTCTCAGCCAGGTGAACAGGAGTTGAGAGGCAGACCCTAGGTTTTCTGTACCATCATCTGTATTCATGAGCACAACCTTCCTTAAATGAGCATGTTTCACATACTATACAGGTATCACTTTTCAGTTCATCATCATCATCATCATCATCATCATCATCATATTATTATTATTATTATTATTATTATTATGTGTTAACAGTGTATCTCCCAAGACAGCAGCCCTTTAGCCCTTTACACCTTGTTCTTCGCAATCCACAGCCTAAAGGTGGTTTCATGGTCCTAACTTCCATTCCGAGGATTACAGCACATTTCAGCTCATGGGAACATTGTTTATAGATGTCCTGTAATCAACAGTTTGTTTCCTAGATGTGTAAAACAGAACCCTCTTAGTCTAGTAGGCCTTGGGAGGTCTGAGGACAAACATCCCACAGAAGGGACATTTCTCACTCTCTGAAAAGCTACTTCTCAGAAGTATTGACCTTTTTGCAACTCTTAAAATGTCTCCCAGCCAAACAGAGGTGTCCATTACGAACATGTGATTTGCTAGTGTTACTCTGCATACTTCACCAGAGATCACTTGCCAAGGTCAGCACAGTGCAGAATGAAATGCTGAAAGTTCTCCAGCTTAGCTTGTTTTAAACCATCACTTAAGTGGATCTGCACTGTGCTAGGTCCTGGCCCTAAGCAGTATCCTTGGGGCAGTGTTTTGGTTGAGAGGTGCTAGCACTGTAGCAGTGTGTGAGAAACCATGAATAAATACAGTGATGTTCACAGTCTTGCATAAGGATTTCTACAAACAGAAGGCTAAGGAAGTGATCGCCTGTAACCAAGAAAGATTGCCTGTAACTGTGTCTGAGTTAAGGCACTTGTGTACTCCTGAAGGATCTGTAATGGCAAGAGTGTGTGATTGCCTTGTTTGTACCTCTGCAATCCAGGGGTTTCAAACCACTTTTTCTACTTAATGATTACTTGGGACCTAACTATATACACCAAAAGCCCACTCTGGAAAAGGCTCCTCCTGACTTTGCAGGAAAGAACACCCTTACCTCAAGATTACACAGCAAGAGCAAAAAGTGATTTTGAGGGCAGCCATGCTGGAAAGGGACTGGCTGCCTGCATCAGCCTGTGTCAGGAGCAGAGCTGCCTGCTTCCCTGGCTAAGCAGCTCACATTGGTAGTTGCCACCTCACTTTCTCTGTAGCCCTTTTGGGGAGACACAGTCCCTCGGTGTGCTGAGAGGATGGGGCCATCCCTGAGCCAGGCTTCCTTCATCTTCAGTTCAGAGGTGCTGCCAAAGAGCAGTCAGGTGGTAACAGTCAGCGATATGACTTAGCTGGACTGAGTTCAAGTGAAAGATTTATCAGAGGTGAAATATCACTTTCAGGCCCCTTGGCCACCCAGTGCTAACAATGGAAACACAAATGGCAAATACAACCTTATCCCACGCTAGTGAGGGTGCACATCTCTTCCTACTCAGTGTTTCTTGTAGGAGACTTTTCTGGATGCACTGAAGGAGCCCATCTCTCCATCTCATCTGTCTTTTTGGGGGGAGGGAGAGGGTCTAGAAAAGTTTTGGATTACAACTAGAACAGTGCAAAGGGCTGGAATTTTTCATGGTAGAAAGACTGAAATTTAGTGTCTGGAAGGAAATACTTGTTCATTCTGAAACTCACGAAGACTTCACCTGTCTATTTTTAGGTCCATGTAAATAGAGAATTTTCATCCCAACTAGTAGAACCAAAGTCATTAGGAGAAAATAGCTTTCTGAATATTGTGAAATGTACCCTGTGGATTGGGAAAGAGATACTTGTGGTTTGTTCTTATTAACTTCACTAAACTTTTCTCTTGCAGAGCACTGAGAGTGGCTGAGAGTAAAATTATCAGAGCTAGATCATAGAGTTTGTTTTACAGAAGAAAGTCACCATGCAATTTTAGGATCAAATCTGGGAGTATGTGTTCAGTCTTCATACCCAGAGAAAGGTATGAGTGCTTTGCTGGGGTGGGAGGACATATGAAATACTACTTATATTCTTGCAAAAAATAAAGGCGACTCTGCCAGTAGCAGGACAGGAATGGAGGGAGAATTTGACCCTCCACTTTTTTGTTCCTGCATGAGCCTTCTCACAGCAGTACTCACCGCTGAAAGAAGAATCAAGCTCCCAGGCCCCAGCCAGACAAAATGTTACATCCCATAAACCAGGACCGCTGGGGCCGGGCAGGAGCTGGGGGTGACCGCGGCTGGGCTGGGGGTGAACACAGTCGCTGACAGGGCCCCCGCAGCCGGGTCTCACTGCCTTCCCCAATACCAAGGCACGCACGTAAAAAACCATCAGGCCGGACAGCTCTCTTACAGCACGTTTTATTTGCAGCAGGGTTCCAGGGCAGCGCTGTCCCTAGACCCAGGGTCTGCCGACCCCGGGGGGACCCCGGGCCGGGCCCGGCGGGGCGCTTTGCCCCGGCCCCGATGGGTTGTGGCGGAGCAAGCAGCGCCGGGGCTGCCCCTCTCGCCAGAGAAGCGTCTGCGGGAGGCGGCCCGCCGAAGGGGGCGGCCCCGGCGGCGGCGGGAGGCGCGGGGTGCCGGCCCGCCCGGGCCCTCATAGCGCATGGTAGGTCCGTCGGGGCGGCGTCGTCCCGGGCGTCCCCGGCCCCGAGTCGATGCTGGCGCTGGGCGAGACGGAGTCGGCGTCGCGGGGAGGCAGCCCCGGCTCCTCCGCCGGAGACAGGCGGTCCACGATGCTGGAGAGGCAGTCCAGGCTGGACAGGGCGCTGCTCTGCCCGGCGGCGTACCCTGCGGCCGGGATGGGGGAACCGAGGGAAAGGCAGCGCGTTACAAAGAGTTCCCGTGCTGGCCCCCAGAAACACCACGGGGAGCGAGGTGGCTTTTTCGGCCCCCGCCTCCACCCCCCGTGCCCTCGGCTGCCGGCGGGTCAGACTTACCGTGGGCCATCTCGGAGCAGTACACGGCGTCGAAGCTGCTGCCTCTCGCCGACCAGACGGGGCTGCCGCAGTCGGCCTGCAAGATAGCGAGTGGCGAGTGCCGGCCCGGCCTCCCCCACTGCGCCCCAGGCCAGTGTGATGCTCCCCCGGAGGTAAAGTGCCTGAAAGCCAGCGGGGAGGAAGCCCTGGTGCCGCAGGGGAGCGGGACAGCAGCCCCCCGGCAGGGAGCTTCTCCCCTTCCCCGTCTATGCCCCCGCCCCACGTCTCACTCCTCTCCTGCGCCGCGCTAAGCTGGGGTAGGGGGACGCGAGGAACGAGCCCCCGGGGGCTGGGGCCATTGCTGCGTGTCCTCTGGCAGCGTTGCCGTGTCCCCCCGCATTCCCGGAAAGCCCGTGTGCGTGCCTAGCGTTAAATCAGAGAACGGGCCTGTTCTAACGCAGCCTGTACGCCTTTTTCTAGTGTCCTGGTGCATTCTGCCCGTCCCATACCCATAAGACCGGTCCCTCGACGCTGGACTGAAGGGGGACTCTCCGCGGGCCTTTGTGGGGTCCCCACAGCCCCATCGCTCTTGCCCCTCTCTTACCATCCCATCGGAGCAGCTGGAAGTGGGGCTGGTCGGTTCAGAGCAGCTCTGTCCCGGCAGGTGATAGTAGTTTTCTACCTGTTCCCTCAAGAGCTCCTGCAGGCTCTCGATGTATCTGATGGCGTTTCGCAGGATCTCTACTTTGGGGAGTCTTTGGTTGGGGTTGGCAGTGGTGCATCGCTTCAGGGTCTCGAAAGCCTGGTTCACTTTCTTCAGCCTCCTCCTCTCCCTCATGGTGGCCGCCTTCCGCCGGTCCATTGTGGTGGATTTTCTCTTGCAGGCTTTGCAAGCCCACATGAGGCAGTGGCCGGCCTGGTGGTGGCCAATGGGAGCTCGGACATGCTCCTCTTCCTCGGAGCAGCCGGGCTCGGGGGGCTCGGGGACGCCGAAGGGAGGCAGGTCCCGGGGTTCAAAATCCTCGGGGAACTCGCCCTCTGGGGAGGAGAGACAGGAACTGTCATAGAATAGCTCGGACGGGGAGAACTGGCAGCTGTCCATCACCTCCATCCCTGCAGCAGAGACGGGCAGCGTGGGGTGGCAGCCGGCAGCTCTCGTTGAGGCGCGCTGGGGCAATTTCCTGCGTAATTAGCGACCTGAGACGAAGTGTCCGCTGGCTGATGCGGGGGGCCCTTATATATACGCGTAAAGGGAGGCTGGTCCACAGCGGTCAGGCTGTATTAGCATATCCCACCACATCCCCCGGCGGGGGCTGTCTGGGCAAGGCCCCAGGAGACAATTTGCTTCTCACCGCTCCCTTGGAGAACCGTGAGCTGGGCACTCCTCTAATGCCCGACCTCCCCAGAACTGTTTGTGGCATCTACAAAGTTGAAACCAAGCCTGGGAATTCGCGGGTTTGCTATGGGAAGAGAAAGAGTGGCAGTAAGCACACTCGAACGGCTGGTATCTCCTACAGAGCTGTTCCTCGTTCCGGTGCTCCCCTCTCCCATCACACGCTGCAGAGGGAGCGACACCGGCTCTCCCTGCAGGGGAATTAATGTAGAAGGCTCCCCATAGCACCTACAGCATCCGCTTGCGCGTCTTTAGTCCGCGCAGCCTGTGGTCCACGTCTAACCTGAAACAATTCACCCCTCGCTTCAAACGTTTGCTCGTTTATCTTGAGCGTTTTGTCCTATAATTGAAATTGTGTCATCAACCGGGGGACAAATATGTCCAGCTACGTGTGGCCAGGAGAGACGAGGAGTGGAGCGACCCAGGTTTTAGTGCTGCCGGATCGGGTCACAGGGAAAGCTACTCACAAAAGAAAAGTGTACGTGTTTGCTCCGAGACAAATCCCCTTCCCATTCTTTCTCCTACTCGTGTGACCCGGCACTGCCAGAGACACAACAGTCGAGCAGTGCCTCGGGCTTGCTAATTTTCTGCTTTCAGGCAAACTTGCACCGTTACAGATGCGTCCCAGCTGCCAGTTCAACAAACCCCTCCTGGAAGTGTAAAATTTCTAACCCCGCAATCCCTAAGTAATTTTACACAAGCCGGGGACAAAAGCCCTGCAGAGCCGCAGCCGCCGCAGTAGCTGAGCGGAGCGGTGCAAGGGTCATTAGAGCGGTAATGAAGCCATTTAACAGGCATTTGCTAACGCGCAGGAACCCTTTGGTTTCATCCAGGTGGCTTTTGTATTGGAGGCAAATATTGTGAGAAGGTGAAGTGAACCTTTCATACCTGGGAATAAAATTATGTTGACCTAGGTTAACTCAAGGGACACAGCAGCGGGTCAAACGCTACGGAGCCGGTCCGTGTGTCCAGGAAAAAGGCGACTCCGGTTTAGCCTCTCGTCAGGAAAAGGTAACGCAGAGGGCACGGCCACCCGGGTGTCTCAAGGAGCTGCTCTTCGAGTGAGCAGAGCGGGCAGGGAACATCACCTTAGAGAGGTGCCGTGCTGGAAAACCTTCCGACCCTTCCGAACCGCCCCCGCCCAGCGCCTGCTGCGGGGGAGACCTTATCTGCCCCCCTAGCCCCGAACCCCAAAAAGGCGGATTTCCACTTTTAGGCTAAATGATTTTCCTTAAAGAAAAGCCCCATGCACACACCCTTCCTTCTTCCAACTATCGGATGCATAATTATCGAAAGCTTGGGGAAGGCTACATTTGCGCTGCTTCGGTTTATTTGGGGCCATAAACGGGGAGAGCCCCTTTGAAATGAATACTGTAGGAAAAGCCGGGAGTTGATAAAGGAGTAAAGTTACATAAAGGGTAAAGCTCAGAATTCAAGGCTTCTGCCGCTCCGAGGGGCAGCTTGCTGTTTTTTTGCGCCATATCTGAAACAGGGCAGCTCCCTATTGTTTTCCTAAGATACCGTCAGTTAGAAAGGGGCTCTGCTCGGCAGTAACTTAAATTCTTCACTGGGCTGTGGCGAGCACACGGACACACACGTAGTGTGTTTACCCCGTTTGCGCTGGCTAAAATAACCCCTGTTTACAATTTATGCTTTGTCCACAAATAAACTTGATCTTTCAAGTGCTGGACACAGCTGTGATCACCTTCCAAGTAGGGGTTTCTCTCCAGGCACGCACAGTAGGTCTCCCGGTGGACACCCCATCGGTCCCATCTCCCGGCCTGCAGAGCTTCTGTGGGGTCATTAAGAAACTTGACTTTCCCCAGAAGACTTCCCAGAGGAGCTAGGAAACTTTGTTTCCCTTTTTCCTTTAATATTTGGGGGGAAGGGGAAGAAAGGATGGAAGAGCCTGTCACTCGGGAAGAAAAAAATCTGTAATTAGTATCCCTTAAGAGACACCGGCTCCTCTGGTAAAGTGATCTCAAAACAAGTTTGCAGAAGTGCAATAGGGGAGTGGAACTAAAGACAGTGGAGAGAAAACACAAACTACAAGGCTGGCTAATGAAGCTGCTGGGGGGTGGGGGAGAATAGCGGCTCAAGTCCGGAAAGCTGGAACCTCCAGACCACCAGACACTGCCTGCCCCTGTGGACGGACACAGAGAAAATGGTGAACGTGTCACGACCCCTTTAAGAAGCTGTGGCTGCCCATCCCTGGCAGTGTTTAAGACCAGGTTGGACTGAGCTTTGAGCAACTTGGCCTAGTGGAAGCTGTCCCTTCCCGTGGCAGGGGGATTGGAACTAGATGATCCTTACGCTCCCTTCCAACCCAAACCGTTCTGTGAAATGGAGTGCTCACCCCAACCGCACCATCCTATTTCTGGAGGGATTCCATCCCACGTTGGGAGCATTCTCAGTTCGTGTGATCTATTTAACGGGATTTTCTATTTAACCAAAGAAAACCCTCCCGGGGGGGCAGAGGTGTTTGCGGCCCACCCGAGCCTTGCGCACCCCGCACCTCTGCAAAGCACGGTGAGGTTCCCAACGGACCACCGGTGCGCAGCGGCAACCGGCCGCGGGAGCGTTACCCAGGGAGGGACGTCTTGTATGTGACCGGACGCCCGACACTGCCGAGCCGTTCCATGCCGTCTTCGCCCCTTGCCTCTCCTCTCCCGCTGTCGGTAGGTGCCCTGGCTGGCGGCGGGGGCTCCTCTGCGCCGCGCAGCCGGGAAACTGTTTCTCAGTTGGGCTGGAGGGGCCGGACGCTGCCAGCCGTGTGAGAAACGTTTGGTTCCCCCCAGCGCTGGGAACGCTGCGCACCTAAGTAAACACATTAGTACCTGCCAGGGGAATCTGTACCGAGGACAGCTGAAGAAGGCATTGGCCTCTGCTGGCACCCCTGGACTCCCAAGAGAGATCAAAGGGACGCGAAGGGCTTTTAGCAGCCTTGAGACTGGGAAAAGTCGCTAGTTCCTGCTATCGGAGGGACGTCCCAGTGAGCACATGGTTCAATTATTCAGCCTCCTCCCTCCCCTGCCCCCCACTCCCACTTTCCAGCTCGTTCCCCACAGAAAGGTGGAAGCTCTGGAAAAGTCGTACTGGTTCCCCAAAACAGCACTGATTCCAGTAGGAATTTTCCCCGTGGAAATAGCTGCCGGACAGACGCCTGCCTGCCTTGCCTTCGGCCTCAGAAGATAACCTGAGCCCACTGCCGGCTGCCTGCCTCCCTTCTGGGGCTGCGGCCGGTGCTAGGGAAGAAAACAAAGATGCGCAATAAAAATAAAAAGAAAAAAGAGGCGTTAAGCACGATCTTGTCACTTCAGAGCAGAGCGGTGACAACGCAGCAGCACTGCAGACAGCCCGTGTGCCCCCGGCGGATCGGCGCCCCCCGTGGGAGCGGGCAGGTGGCTCCGGGCGGAGTGGGGCAGGTTGGGGCGAGGGGGCCGGGGTTTAGGTGTCTTTGCTGGAGCAGCGCCCCGGCCCTCGTCTTTCCCGTTAAATAAACCGGAGCGCGGTGGAAGGGGAGAGAAGGGGCAGTGGCCGTCGTGTAAAAACCTCGATGTGTCTGTGCGTGGCTCCTCTGGAGAAAGCCGAGGTTAAATCACAACCTGCTTGTCCTTACCCTGTTATTACCCTTTGATCTTGTGATTCCAGGGCCCTGTTTGCTTTGGCTGGGGGCTTAGGTAAAGGTTATCGTTATTAATATCAAAGACAAACATTTTAATTGCAAACACACTGAGGACCCTCCCTGGGAAGGCCGGCATGTCAGCAGCAGCGCGGGGGCCACGGAGAGTCTCCTCGGAAGGCATTTTATTTAATGAAAAAAACCCAATCCTTTCTCCTGTGGGCAAATTTACTCCAATAACTAGAGTTCACCCTGCTGCGGGAGGAGACGCTGCCGCGGAAGGACAGACCCCTTGGTTGAGGTTAGCGACAGCAATACTCTGATGTCACCTCGCTACGGAAACAAGCCATGACGTCTTAACCAAACGCTGAGACGTCACGCAGGAACCTTCTCTCTGAAGTGCCCAAGAGCAACCCGAGGCTCTGTGTGTTCTTTGTGTGGAACGAGAAAAAGGGGAAGTACTCCTTACACCAGAGTATGTGTCTCATTAAGAGAGCAATTAGAGCGAGCACTCCGCAGGTTTAAAACCCAGGCTGACGGCAGCGGCACGGGAGAGAAGGAAGGAAGCAGTGCGGTGGGACAGGCACCGGCTCTCGGGGCAGCCTTTTCCCAGAGCTTCCCTCTCCGATGGCCGCAACCGCGCCCGAGCCGGCCGGGAAGGGAGGGAGGAGACCTTCCCCAAATGCGGCTGCGGCCTTTAAATAACCAAACCCCTAAAAATACACCACGGGTTAAAGCTGAGGAGGGGAGCATCCGCCGGCAGAGTTGGAGCTGCTGCCCTTTGCTGCTGCCCTTTGCTGCTGTCTGCACTCTGTGGAGCCGTGTGTGCGTGCGCAGGGCAGAGCGGGCTGTTCCCCGGTGGTCGCCCCATCCCGGGGGTATCAACAATCTGTTACAAACCGTAACGCTCCGGCTGCGAGCTGCTCCACTCCACAGTCCTTAGAGAGGCTGGGGGTTTTACATCACTGAGTGAAAGGCTTCATCTGTTGTAACCCTCCCCAACCCCCTTTTCGGCTGCTTAACTCTTTCCTCACGGAGGGACTCAGCTCCCCTCTCCCTCAGGCTCAAGAAGCCAAGGGGAGTTTCCTTGCCCGATAAGAAACCGCAGCCCCCAGCTCCCGAGGGAGCGGGCTCCTGTCCCTGCCTTCTGCCGCCCCGTTAGAGCAGTGGGCCCAGCAGTTTTGCCGCAGACAAGACCTGGGTTCAAGTGCCGAGAGGAAAAGGTGAGAGGCGCTGAGCCTTCCCGTTCTCAAGGACAGGGGGGGATCCTTGCGCTGCCACCTTCCAGGCTCATCCATCATGTGTAGGACAAGGCCGCAGAAGGTCCCTGCCTGCCCATCTAGGTAAGCGGCACCACCGGGATTTTAGGGGAACAATAACGCTTTTCCGAGGAGGGGGGAGTCGGCTGCAAAGCACAGCGAGGGCACGGGTTGCGGCACCCCGCCTTGCCCGGACGCTGCCCCGGGAGAGGGTCGGTAACACCGGCGGGGCCCCAGCTAAGGAGAGACGCGCCTTGGAGGAGAAAACGGAGAAGAAATTGTGTCCAGCCGGATGGGTCATGTCCCGGCAGTACCCGTCTGACTCCCCGGGGCTCGACGTCGCTGAAGCCGGTGGCAGGTTTTAACTCCGGGATCGCGTTATTACTGAATTACCGGGAGTTGGGGGGGGGGGGGGGGGAAGGAGTAGAAACACTGTAACACAAAGAGCTTTATTTTACAATACAAGAAATATGTCTGTTCTTATATACAATATCACATTCCACAATTTAAATATTTGTTATGTTTACAAAAAAAAAAAAAATGAGCAAGACAGTACTGAAATTATTTACAGGAACGAAACGAAGCGGGATCTCTTTTAAATACGATTAACGCGAAATGCAGCCAACAGCTTCCCTCAGACAGGAATGAACCTTCCGGTGAGCCTCAGACAAAGCGGATCACCGGTACACAGGTAAGTATCTTAAATTAAAAAAAAACCAGACAATAAAGACGAAATAAAGGTGGGATGGTCTATGCAACACGGTTAAAGAAAACAAAACTCAGGGTGCGGGTAAAAGGGGGGAAAGTCTGGCTCGGGTCAAGGAGAGCCATTTTTTCTCTGGGATAGGTGTACCCTGACTCGACCTTAACGAGGCCCCTGCCTGGGCTTTCCACTGCCTTAATTTGCTTCGTTACTTAGTTTAGAGGAGAGGGGTGGGGGCTTCATCTCCGTTAAATATACTACCAAGACAATCGGGTTTATTTCTCCACCAGTTCTTCAGGGCTGGGCAGTTTGCGCTCGTCGGAAGAAATACTGTCCACTATGGAAGAGAGGCAGCGGAGGCTGCTGGAGGCCGACGACTCGACGACGGAGCCTCCTGCTCAACGAGAGAAAAGGGATTAAAGAGCAAAAACGTTCGTCTTCTCTGGGCCTGAGACGCGGGGCTCATGGCGGGCGGGGGGGTGAGACACCGGGTGTTGGGGACCGCGACCGTTTGGGACAACGACCATTAGGGCAAGGGAAAGACGCGCGGCAGCGGCGGGCGAGCACGGCTCTGCGACGGGGGGCGGGTACTGAGAGGCAGGGGCCGCGGTGCGAGTTACCTTCCTTGGTGCTGACTCCCAGGGCTCGGGAATGGTCAGAAACGCTTTGCCAGCCGGAGGTGCAGGTGCTCAGGAAGTCTGAACTGGGGACCTGCGGCACACAGGCGGGCCGGTATGAGTAAGGCGGCCCGCCGCTCCCGGGGCCGGGCCGGCTGCCCTCTGCGGGCCTGGGGAGCCCGCACGTCCCGCGGCCACCGCAGAGGCCGCGCAGAGGAGGAGGAGGGGTGGGGACAGGCGCGGCGGTTTGGCAGCTGGAGGCCGGGGTGGCGGAAGGAACCGGGCGGCAGTGCTTACATTTCCCTGCTTGGGGCTGAAGCTGAAAGGGTCCCCCCCGATCTCTTGCATTTTCTCCTGCTGATCCAGCCTGTGCAAGAGGTCCTGCAGCCTCTCGATGTAGCTGATGGCGCTCCTCAGGATCTCCACCTTGGGCAGCCTCTGGTTAGGGTTCGCCACAGTCCTCCTTTTCAGAGCCTCGAAGGCTTCGTTGATCTTCTTCAGTCGCCTCCTCTCCCGCAGCGTGGCTGCTTTCCGTCTGTCCGTGGGGGCCGACTTTCTCTTGCAAGTTTTACAAGCCCAGATCAAACACTGGCCAGGGAAGTGAGGGGGTTGCAGTCCCGGGGGTGCCAGCACATGCTCCTCTCCGCTGCTGTCACTGCCGGCCTCTGGCGGCATTTGGTCCTGACAGGGGGACAAGGTGCCGTCGCTGCCTGGGTACAGTGGGGATCCCTCGGCCATCTCCAGCTGCTGCAGGGCTCCATTCTCTCCGTCCAAGAAGAAGAAATAGGAGCCAGTTTCAAAAAGGTCCATCATGCTGTCCCTCGGCCTCTCTGCCGGCTTGAGTTGGGTGGCAGGCTCAAAAACACCCCGAGGAACAACCCAGATGGAATTTAATTAGTGCAGTGACATAAGTCCCCCCTGCTTTATATAGGAGCTGCTGAAACCCTATCCAACTTTTAGCTGTCGCAGTGTATCACCCTCCAAAACTGATTCCAGCCAGTCTCCTGGGCGCTGTCCTGAGAACATCTCCTATTTAGAAGGGCGGGGGGGGGGGGGGGGGGGCACGGAGAGAGGAAGGCAAATTAATATAAAAAGGTAAAACAATCGGAAAAGAAGAATACAACCCAGCTCCTGTCCCCACTCTCCGGAATCCTGTGACTATGCTTGGGGTGAAGCGAAGGGACCTGAGGTGGGGGTTTGCGGTCTGCGGCGGCCCCGTCCCAGTCCCGGTCCCCGCTGCCAAGCCCGCAGAGTATGGCCAGGAAACAAAGGCGTGGGGCTTCAGAGGGAGCTCTCCCCCAGCCCACACCACCCAGCACACGCCGTAGAGCACCCTCGGTGCCCCAGTGCTGACTATAGATCTGTAAGGAGTGATTTAAAAGGCAGCCATCGTTCTCTAAATAGACAGGTTAATATTTTCACAGAAGAAGCCAGAAGTCCCTGTTATTACACACACCACCACCCCCACCACCACCACCCACCCACCCCCCCCCCCCTTGAAACATGCCATTCTTGTGACCCAAGCCACCCGGGCCAGCCGAAGGTTAGGAGCCAAGCTCATTGTGCCTCCAAACACAGGAAGAAGGTTGCCAAGGCAGAACCTTGCTACGGTGCTGAAGCACCCATGGTTATTGCACCTCGGCTTTGTCTTTTAATATGAATTTTCTCAAGTCTCCCATGAGGTGTGATGGGAGTGATTCCAGGTGACTGCCTCTGTCCTTGACAGTGTTCAGGGCAAGAAAATCCCAGGCATATAGTGTAACTGCAGTTTAATCCCTTGGGCCTGGCAAGGCATGTAGAGCTTCCTAGCCCCTGAGACTAAAAACAGAGCTCACGGTCACTCTCTGTTAGTGTATACTGTAATGCCACATCATGTCTGGGCTTCCCTTGCATCAAGAAAGAGAGGGTATGGGGTCATGGCCTGTTTGCCTCTTCCCCTGCACTGTCTTGTGTTCCTTAAATCCCATGTAATTTCTCTCTACTTATGTAAATGTATATGTGTGTATATGCATATGTATGTGTGCATATCTATAGACACACACATATGTATGTGTATTTATGCGGATAAACAAGTACATTTCTCCGTGTGTGTATATACGCGTGTATACGTATGTATGCATACGTATCTGTATGTTTCATAGAAACTCAATATATGAAGAGTGGATGACTCAGGATGACTTTCGATGACCCCTGGAATACCACGGTATCTCTCAAATTAGCTTCTAACGTCATTCTTTCAGAAGGGAGCTGTTTCATTTTTGTTCATTTCTCAAAAGCTACACTGGAATTGATCATTGATTTGGCTGTTTCTCCGAAACTGATTGCAAAGCAATATTTCAGAGTACAAATGTTTCAAAGAGTAGCTGTGATTTTGTTTTGACCAAATCAGTGTTCTTAACATTCACCTTGTTTCTGCTTTAATGAGGCAGAACAGTACCCAGTTTTGGGTAAGACAGAGAAATTCAGACTGTCCTCGGCAAAACTATTTTTGATATTAATATTCTAGCACTGAGGGTTTTTTTCTTCTCAGATTAAAGAAGTTAAGGAGCTGAATGTAAGATACAGTTTCCCAGATTCCATGCTCTGCAACTTGCTTTCTGTTTGACCTTTGACTAGTGACTTCATTTCCATGTGATTTAGTTTTCTGTCTTTAAAAAGAGATATAATGTTGACCTTTACCTGTCCCTTGTGTTTCTCAATTAATTTGATGACTATCCAGGGAGGAGCCATTGCTTGGCACTTTTGGAGTGCCACAGTGATGTTTGTCCCATACCATTAGTGATGGTAGTAATAATAATAATAATACAAAAGGAAAAATTGTAATCTGATTATTTTAGACATTTTCACGTTTACTACAGTCATTTTTTTTCTTTTAATCTTTAGTTTCTTCACTATTTCTCTGGTAATGTTTGGAAAAAAGCCAGAAACGAGATCAATCTACTGGTAAAGTGCGCAACTGAAAACTTGGTTTCAGTGAGAAATCTCATTGCTAAGTTGTCTGTTCAAGAGTTTTAATTGAACTTAAGGAGTTGGGAAGCTGGAAGTTTAGGACCCAGATGCTCCTTAATTGCTGTCAGCAGTTTGGGTTTTTTAACAGGAAACCAAGTATGTTCTTTCTTTCCAGCACTTAGTGCTAGAGTAAACAGACTTGGTTCCTTAGAATGAATTTGAATGAAGTCAGTCAGTTTCCCCATCACATAAGCAGCTTGAGTTTTGCTATAGCCTTCACACCGCATCTCCCATTGCAATTCCTTGGTGAACACAACACAGCTAGCAAACAACCCCAGCATATTTGAACAGAATGTCCTTAGTGATGTTCTCCGTTACAAAAGTGGATCAAGTGGATGAGTCAAAAGTTGGTGCTGGTCTTTTTTCTCTTCATGCCTTGCATTCCAGGTCATGTTAGGTGTAAGCACAAAGACATAAGAAGAAGTAAAAGCATGTGAATAAGAACAACTGGACATAGAATTGGAGGGAGAATCACTGCAGAGCTCCACTTGTAACTTCAGTTGGCTTGATAGCCACTTACGGAAAAACTCACTGTCAGTCTGTGAAGCCTGTTCTTTATTAATTTGTGACTGCTTCCACCAGAATACTGTGCTACTATACTAAAGATGTACTTTCAGAATATTTACACAAGTAAAATATGAGATATACTGTATTTCACTGGTTACAAGCTCTGTTATCCTACTAAAGAGGTATTTCAGTAAGTCAGCAAGTGGTAAATTCAGTAAGTGCTCAGGATGACCCAAATCCAAGCAATTTAATTAGTCACAGCTGATCTCCAGAACTTTGATCCTTCCAAATTCACTTTGCCACATAAACTTTTCTGGATAATTGTAGTTGAATAATGAGCCTGGAAATGCCGGGGTCACTCTTAACACCTTATGATTTACACAGAAGCTCAGCCCAGAATTACAGAGAAATATTTTGTTGTCTAGAACCCACATAACACCGCACACCACTCCAAATATCTCTTTTTTCTCCTTCACTCTCATCAAGATCCTTCTAGCTGCATCTCTCTGACGCTTCTCTGCAGTGGCACCATTAATCACTAGGGATCAGGTATATCCACTCCTGTGTGGCACCTAGGTGAAGATGACATTTTCATCCTGTCTTTGTTGTTGACCTGTTCTATGGTACAATGCCCCCCTTGATTTCAGAGATGTTTAGATACCTGACTTCCAGGTAATGATTCTTATGTTGCTTGTTGCAGATTGATGAAGTACAGGTTAGCAGCATAAGCCCAGGTTTGGGCTTGGTGGGGTTCTCAGAGTCTGCACTCCAGATATCAAAATCTTTCTGTTCACATCCTCGTTCTCCTTCTTTTCCTTTAACACTCACATTCAACAGCATCTTTCTTAGCAGAAACTTGCCCTTTCAACTTATTTTACTGTTAATGCGCAATGCTCTTCTTCTGCCTTTATTTCTTTTTCAAACAGTTCATATTCTCCAAACTTGTGTTTCACCAAGTTTCTGAAATCCCTCTAACATTTGACTTGGTATCTTCTACTGATATTTCTAACACATACTTCTTTTTTCCCAAGGCAAATAACACCTCCTAAAATTCTAGCATTTTTAATCTAATTTCTTGTATCTAGGCAACCACTTAAGAGTACCTCTTTGCCACAGAAGAAGTTTAGGCTCTTATTCCTGTCCTGTTTTTTCCCAGTTTGAGTTCACACAGAATACCTTCTCACCTGAGTTTGGTAGTGCATTCATGTAAGGGTAGGTGACATGTCTGGGGATGTGCGTTAACGCTTGTGTTTTGTTGTCACTTGTAACCTGTAGGTTGCATAGTTAGGACACCAGTTTAAGCTATTAGAGACTTAATTGCCATTCGTCCCAAAGTGTCACAAGGTGCACTGAAATACTCACTCAGGATGCATTTACATTTTCATTTTAATTTGCCAGGATCGCCCTTGTGGAGCAAATCTCTGAATAGCCCCACTTATTGCACTTTCGATACTCATTACAGGGTGTTGTCAGTGTGTTGTCTGAGTTCTGTTCAGGAGACACTAAACTGGAAGGCAACCTGAAATGTGAAGTGGACACTGGGTCTTCAGCACCACCAGTTTCTACAGCTCTGCTCCTGATGCACTTGTATTACCTGCTAATGTATTCATAGTCACAGTTCCTGGGAAGAACTACACAAAACCTCAACATGTTGCTGCAGTAGAGATTTGCTGCTGAAAGAGTGTATCTGAAAGAGTATATCATGAGAAGGATTGCAAAACTAAGAAAGGTGAGACATTTCATCTCTCAGAAGGAAATTTTAAACAGATGAAAAGGATTGAGGTATCTTTAATTTTAAAGATGTTTGAAGTAGCCGAGAGATGGGGAAACTATAAGGGAAAAGTTGGTGCACAAAAGATAGGTCATCTGGTAAAGAACATGTATCCATCCCCAAATCTACAACTTCTTACAGAAATGTTTGGTGAGCAAAGATTAGAAATTTTCCATGAGTTTTCTTGAAAGCCTGGGCAGTGGAGGGGACCAGAATTTCTTATGCTGACAATGATGTATGGGAAATTTATGCAAAAGAACTTTACTGACATTCATGGAAGCATAATTGCTGCCACTGGAAGTGAGCATATAGAATTTCATGGCTTGTGGTACATAGGAGCACTTCTTAGCTGAATTTTGTTATCTCTTCTTGTTTTAAAATACCTGAATTCCACAGAGGTCTGCAGGAGTAACACAGACCAGCTTTAATTATTGATTTTCATTTATATGTGTTGTTAGACTATCAGCTGACCTTTGCTTACCTAGACTCTTACTTGACCCTATTCAAATCTGCTTGTCCAAGGAAATGATACTATTTGCATATCTCCATTGCTCCATGCAGATACTATTTGCATATCTCCATTGCTCCATGCACTCTCACTGGAGATTCAGGAACTGACTAGAGGAAGTGTGTGTACTGTACATGGCAGTCCTTGTGTGTAAGTGTGTGCCATTTCAGAGAATTTAAAAGCATGTGGGAGCAACCATCCCTCAAAATGCAAGTGAAGTAGTGAATGGTGTATATGCTCCAGCGCTGGGAAGCCAGAAAGATATAAACCTGGAAAAGACAACTTTGTAAAATTTGTATAATGGTCTTTGTAGGAGAATATTTAAAAATTCTTATTCACAGAGGCCTTGGCTGTATAGCTGTTCCAAATTATTGCTGTTTTCCTTTGATTGGATATGGACTTTAGTGTTCATATCAGTTACAGTCCTGTTAGTATCTGAGAGGTGCAACCTTGCTAACTAAACAGACTTCTCTAGTTCAACATAATAAGGTAGGATTTCATTACAGCTCTCATGTTGGGCAGTTACAAGACACAGTTCTAAATGGCAGATTCTTTAATGCCTGTGTCAGGGTCTACAGTGACAAATAGTCACCACTGCACAAACACATTTATTTTGCTACAAGACATTTTCCTGGGGAGGAGGGAGTACCAGTCAGAAACCGGAGGCCCCTTGTGCTTTGTTGGTTGAGATGAGCATTTTCCATGGTTCTATCTGCAAGGAGGCATTCCTTAGTAATAGTAATAATGATAGATGTCTTCTGCTTGTGATTAGGCAAAAAATGGGGGACATGGAATGTGGCACAAGTACAAGACACATCATGTGCTATACAATCATGTTTTGCCATTCACATTTTTTGTAATTACATGAAAGGGCATTTTACAGTCATACTTATTTCTCTGTTTACACTACAACCTATTGGAGGCACAGAGTGCATTTTCACACTATGTAGTTTTAGACCATGATGACTGTGATATCTAAACCTAATCTTAGTCAAAATGCTACTACTAAATGAAATAAATATTCATTTTAATTCTGCAAAAAGAAATTAGGGAGGAAAGGGTGTGGAGAGATAGTTTCTGGATCCAGCACTCGGGCTAATCACATCCCTCCTGCCTATGGACAGAAAAAGCTCAGTGCTCAGACTGTGGAAAAATTACAGCTTACTTTTCTAGGGGTCACAAGGGATTTTTGCATAGCCGTGGATTTTCATGGAAAATTGGGATGATGGTGGCTTGGAAGTGGAAGCTGTGAAGATATAGTGAAGGTAATGGATGTAGTCAACTCCTTCCTCAGCAGTAAGATAGGAATTATTTAAAACAGTACATCACAGCTTCTGAAATTATTATTGTGAATGATCTCTTTTTATACATAAATTGTATTCGACTATTTCATCATCCATGGCAAACATTCTTTTGCTTTTCTGGTGTTAGCTCTCTGACCTATGGGAGTGTCAGTGTAATGAGCCGTTTGATTGCAGGTACATAACATTTGATGGTTAAGATAAAATTAATGTAGTCAAATGCAGGTATTACTTGGTCTTGACTTATTTCCTGGTGCTGCATTAATTCAGTTCTCAATTATTCCATGCACATGTGGATTTTAAATGCAGAAGCAATTGAAATGGGAATCTTTTGAGATACTACTGTTGCCAAAATGTACAATATTGGAAGTAATGCAGTCATGTCATAGCCGTATAGAATTCTCTGCTCCTCATGAGATTTAAAGTATTTTCCCTATTGTCTATAATTTCAAAATTTGTGCATTTTATTTTCAGTATTCTTCTGCCTTTATGGACACTGATTCAGCTCATCATTTTGAAGAAGTATTGGTTTCACCACGATTTGTATTTTGTATGTCTTACATGACATGGTTTTGTTCACCATGCATCATCATTATCTTTTACTTTCCACATCGTACACTGCTCCTAATTGAACACATAAAGCTGGTGTCATGTATTTTGATAAGACTTGCTTGAAACCCTTTGGGTGCCATTAGTCTTTTACAGTATATGGTAAATACAGAATGTTGGTTTTGCTGTCCTATCATAGTTTCTGTTTTAGCAGAGCTTATTGCTATGTCCTGTGTATTGTCCTTAAGTTCTTCCTTAGGTAAAATTATTAGCTTTGCTGAGACAGTCTTAGCTTTGAAAATTATCTGTACAACCTCTCTATTTCTGTAAATATTTTCTGACTGATTTCATAGACTCATAGAATAGTTAGGGTTGGAAAGGACCTCAAGATCATCTAGTTCTAACCCTCTTGCCATGGGCAGGGACACCTCACACTAAAACATGCCACCTAAGGTTCTGTCCAAGCTGGCCTTGAACACCCCCAGGGATGGAGCATTCACAGCTTCCCTGGGCAACCCATTCCAGTGTCTCACCACCCTTACAGTAAAGAATTTCTTCCTTATATCCAATCTAAATTTCCCCTGTTTAGGTTTTAACCCAATACCTCTTGCCCTATCACTACAGTCTAATGAAGAGTCCCTCCCCAGCATCCCTATAGGCCCCCTTCAGATACTGGAGGGTTGCTATGAGGTCTCCAAGCAGCCTTCTCCAGGCTGAACAGCCCCAACTTTCTCAGCCTATCTTCATAGGGGAGGTGCTCCAGTCCCCTGATCATCCTCGTGGCCCTCCTCTGGACTTGTTCCAACACTTCCATGTCCTTTTTATGTTGAGGACACCAGAACTGCACACAATACTCCAGGTGAGGTCTCACAAGAGCAAAGTAGAGGGGCAGGATCACCTCCTTCAACCTGTCGGTCATGCTCCTTTTGATGCAGCCCAGGATACAGTTGGCTTTCTGGGCTGCAAGAGCACACTGAAGCCGGCTCATGTTAAGTTTCTCATCAACCAGCATCCCCAAGTCCTTCTCTGCAGGGCTGCTCTGAATATCTTCTTTGCCCAGTCTGCAGCTGTGCCTGGGATTGCTCCAACCCAGGTGTAGGACCTTGCACTTGTTAAACTTCATAAGGTTGGCATCAGCCCACTTTACAAGCGTGTCAAGGTCCCTCTGGATGGCATCCCTTCCCTCCAGCGTATCAACCAAACCATACAGCTTGGTGTCATTGGCAAACTTGTTGAGGGCGCACTCAATCCCACTGTCCATGTCACTGAGAAAGATGTTGAACAAGACCGATCACAACACCGATCCCTGAGGAACACCACTCATTACTGGTCTCCAGCAGGACATTGAGCCATTGACCACAACTCTGCGTGCGGCCATCCAGCCAGTTCTTTATCCACTGAGTGGTCCACCTATCAAACTGATGTCTCTCCAATTTAGAGACAAGGATGTCATGTGGGACAGTGTCAAAAGCTTTGCACAAGTCCAGGTAGATGACATCAACTGCTCTACCCTTGTCCATCAGTTCTGTAGCCCCATCATAGAAGGCCACCAGATTGGTCAGGCAAGATTTCCCCTTAGTGAAGCCGTGCTGGCTGTCGCCAAGCACCTTGTTGTTTTTCATGTGCCTTAGCATGCCTTCCAGGAGAATGTGCTCCAAGATTTTGCCAGGCACAGAGGTGAGACTGACTGGTCTGTAATTCCCTGGCTCTTCCATTTTCCCCTTCTTGAAAATGGGGGTTATATTTCCCTTTTTCCAGTCGTCAGGAACTTCACCTGACTGCCATGATTTTTCAAATATGATGGCCAGTGGCTTAGCAACTTCATTCGCCAGCTCCTTCAGGACCCGTGGGTGGATTTCATCAGGTCCCATGGACTTGTGCACGTTCAGGTTCTTAAGATCCTCTCCTACAGTGGGCCTAGGGTCTTCATTCTCACAGTCCCTGTATCTGCCTTTCAAGACTTGGGTGGTGTGGTCAGAGCCTTTGCCAGTGAAGAGTGAAGCAAAGAAGTAATTCAGAACCTCAGCCTTCCCCAAATCCAGGGTAGCCAGTTCTCCTGATAGCTTCTGGAGAGGGCCCACGCTGTCCCTTCCTGTTATCTTTCACATCCCTAGCCAAGTTTAATTCTAACTGGGCCTTAGCTTTCCTAACCTGGTCCCTAGCTTCCCAGACAGGTCCCTAGCTTCCCGGACAATATGTATTTGAATGTAATGTTCACAACTTGTACTTTGGGTAGTCTAATATGTGACCGTTCCCATTCCAAGTCCTTTCTGTGTGTGGTTTTTAACATACCTTTTGATTGCTGTATTCCATAATCATTGGGGTTTACTGGGCTTTAATAATAATGTTTTGTATATTCATTTTTAACATTTCCTATTTTGTCCCTCTCTTTTTGCATTATAGCAAAAAAAAAAAAAAATGTTTTCACAGGTCTACCTTTCTTTATCCCTTAAGAATACAGTGATCTTCAAATGCTGTCATTATTTTTTCTAACTTCCTTGTGCCACCTCCACTTGGGTTGGACTGGTACACCAAATAGCAGTTGGTGTATTTTGAAGCCCTTTTGCATCATTTACAGTCTCCTGCATCTGCTGGCTTCTTATCATTGAAAGACAAATGTACTTCTATCCCTTCCTCATGATGACCTAGTCAGCTGTCTATCTGGAATATACCTCAAAAATTCTTAAAGGTTTATCTCCCATCAAATATGCTGAAGGTGCCACACTTCTGTCCACCAAATCTGTCACCTGTATTTTCTGTGAAAGGTGAATGTCAGACGCTTCAGTGGAAGATACAAGATGCTCTGAAGAGGTTTCAATAGAGAAGTTTCTTCCTAATCCCGTCAGTTACATTGGTGTGAGCCCTCAAACATGACAGCCTGTATCACCTTTGGACTTAAAAAAATAATTCTGTATAGTGCATCTGGGACTAAAGAAAATGTAAATACAGAATCCCCAGGTATCTTACCTACATGGGCTTTCAAAAGGAAGATAGCTACTACTTCTGGAAAGCAGAAGCCATTGAGATAGTCTTCCAGAAAGAAATTTGCACTGTATTAAATAGCAAGAATGACCTTGAATCCAACATATATTGTATCATGTGGTTATTGGAACCTGTTGCACAGCTGCAGAACTGTTTCAGGCTGTGAAGGTCATTCTGGTATTCAGCTGTGTGTCATTTAAAGGTATGTGTTTGTAAACAAGTTTGGTTACCTGTGACCTGTCAGTGCAAGAAGTACAGCAGTCTATATTGTACTCCTTCACCTCTGTATTCTGTTCAGTTAATGTATTTTCTCTTAGTAACTTCTGCGTATTTATACACTAAGATTTCACTTGCTTCGAGATTCCTGAAGGATCAAAAATGTGTTCTTTAAAGTACACCGAGATCTAAGTGGTGTAACATGGTCTCCTGAATGTGCCACTCTTCTTCCCCCCGCAATTTATCTGGCACATAAGACACAAGACAGGAATGAAAAGAGGATAGCATTAACAAATTCTTCATGACAAAATAGGTCTTTCCCTTCTCTTTCTAGCCAGATCTCATAAAAGCATGCTGAAAAAATGCCTATATTTCATTTTTCATCAGACACCTCTGCAGAACATTTCAGAGAAACTGTGTAGACTGAAAGACTGCCAGATGCCCTCTCTGCCTGCAAAAATAACAAAAAATAAGGCTTCAATTGAGTTGGTGTAAGTGCCTGGGTTCTTGGGGAAAGTGTACTAAAATTATGTTTTCTTAGAAATGATTTGACAAACATTAAGAAAAAGTTTAGAAGAAGGAAACACTACCTATTCTGATTAGATACGAATCTCTGGAGAGCATACTTAAATCTGTGTTCTGAATCTGGTAACTGGACAGCATATAGCTATGTTTAGACTTAGAGAAAATAGCTAGAAAATAGTTTTGTTGTGAAGTGTGAAACAGCTGGCTTATAACAGAATCTGTTGACCTGCAGAGTCATTATCTGTAAACAGCATTTGTGTATCAGAGCAGCCTAATAGAAATGTTTGGCTGGAGTACTAAGCTTTGCAATTACTTTGAAGGATTATTGATTAACTATAATAACAGAAAAAAATAGAACAGACTATATCTATCTGTATCTCTATATCTGTATCATCTATATCTATATATCTATATCATCTATGTATCTATAGCTATAGCTATAGAGATATAGATAGCTATATCTATATCATCTATATCTCTATCATCTCTATCATCTCTATCATCTCTATCAATATGTATCTATATATATCTATATGTATCTATATATATCTACATCTATATATCTATATCTGTCTATATAGCTATAGGGATATCATCTGTAGCTATAGCTATATCATCTATCTGTGTCTATATGTATAGCTATAGCTGTAGATAGACATGGATATAGATAGCTGTAGCTGTATCATCTATATCATCTACATCTATGTATATATCTATTTCTATATGTTTGTGTCTGTATGTCTGTACCTGTATCTCTGTCACCTCTGTCTTGATTGAATAGCTGTATCTTTAGATCTATCTCTGTCTGTCTCTGTGTCTCTGTCTGTATAGACTATATCTCTGTATTTATACATATATGTCTACATTTCTATCTTTATCTGTATCTATACCTATCTCTATCTATCTGTCTATCTGTCTATTTATGTTTTGTCTTAGCTGATGCAAGGCCTGAGTATTTAATGGCACAAGGAGTTACTGAATAATCAAAGAATTGGCACCATGGTTACAAATTGTATTATTCATTATGCTGGCTGAAAGGTAGCGTGTGAGCACACTCAAGCAGCATCAATGCCTTATGGCTACTTAGCTGTCTTTCCAGGTAGAGGATGTGGCTTTGAAGAAATTGGTTTTACACAGGTAGCAGCAACAGCTTATAAATAGTAAAGAGTCTGCAGATGTTCAGATTATCACCTTTCACTGGGCAGCTTTCTCAGACAAGCATCTCAAATGTGACTTTTCCATGGTTCCAGAAATTTTGTAGCACTGCACATAAACTATTTTCCAGAATTCCAGCTGTTCTGTGCTGAGATTATGTTCTGAGGCTGGGTTCAATTAACAGTGAACCTGCTTAGTGTTTTAGGGAAGTTTTAAGCTTCTTATAAAGTCATGTATCTGAAGTAAGAGGAGAAAACATGAGACTGGAAGAGAGCAATGTCACTTTCTTGAGTTGTATGACATTCTCTGACAGAAGATAAATGTGTGCTCACAGTGTCCCTGAATGGAAATTGAAACAAGAATTTAATTATCAATATAGAAACTGCTCGAAGTGATCAAACAATTTTTCCTCACCAACAGCAGCTGTCTAATAAAAAAGACATTGTAATTCTGGTTTTATTTCTGAATAAAGTCACTCAGTCATCTTAGTTACCCACACCACATTCAAGAACCTCATACACACATGCACAGACCAAGTCATGCCTGTTAACTCAAACCGACACCAGTATGCATAGAGTTGTAAATAAGACTGAAGTTAGTCAAACTGCTTAATGTGACTTCTCAAGAGCCCCAAAATTTCCAAGTAAGCCATGATCTAGGATTGTCTTATTAACTGTACCAGGCCCTTGAAAGGAATTAGCTTTCCGACTGTCATAGCTTTTGTTTTGAAATTACTTGGGATTATTTTCATCACAAATGGCTGAGGTAATACTATGAATTCTTCATCATTTGTTTGCAACTTGGAATCATCAGACAACAGAATCATAGACTCATAGAATTGATTTGTGTCTGATGAGTCCAAGTTATACCAACAGCTTTTTCAACTGAGCTGTCATTGCACACTGCTGATCTCAAGAAGCAGCCATGCCAAACTATGGTGAAGATAACCAGAAAGGCACTACTGGTATTCTTGGAAGAGATTGCATGCTGGGACTTGTCAAGTTCTCATTGTCCACTATAGCACTCTTAGTCCAGTTTACTAGCATCAGTTCAGCAAGATTGCATCTTTGTTCAGATCTTTATGATCTTAACTCTGTCAGTCTTGAGGCAATGCAGTACTAGCAGGAACAGATTGCATTGATCTCAGTCATCCTTACTTTACTTTCTAGCATAAGAATTCATATGTGATAGAAACTATTGAGCTGAACCAAATGACTTCCTTCAACAATTATCAGAGTCATCGGACCTATCCTATATAGAGAGTCTACGCCCATCATTCACACACCCGTTCTTCAACACAGTAAGATTACAGAAGTAGTTAATGGATCAGAGTAAGTTCCTCTTCCAACTTTTATTACAATAGAAAAACAAGTTCCACATAAGAAACATATGTGAGAAATTCCCTGCTGGGTCAGTCCATCCAGCAGAATATTCTGGCTATTTAGAAACTGGCCACTTCTGGTCATCCATTCCCTTTGTACTTCATTAGTATGAGCAGTTGTCTAATCAGGGATGTTGTAGGGCACATCCCTGCCTGGTTCTGTTAGTGCCTGTTTACAGGCATGTTGAATTTATCTAATCCCTTTTGGAGCACCCAGATAGTGTCTTACCTCCCAAAGTTTTGGTTTTCTTTTTTTTAATTACTTGCATCTGATTGATAGAGTCTGCAGGAGCAGGTCCCAAAGGACAAGCCAGTGAAGGGAAACTTAGATAGATAATCCTTCTTAAACTAACCATGAGAAGGATCTCAGAGCTGCCAAGAGACAGTGGGAAATGTGTAGGTTAGCACATGCCAATGAGCAGTAATATCATCAAGAGCTGGTTCCCCATGGGCCTTAGGTGCCTGTGCCCTGCTTTGGTGGCTAAATTCATAACATAGATTTCCAGGCCTTTCTGCAAAACCTTAGAGATATCTGAAAAGTCTAAGTGCGATGTTTTATTCCAGTAAATTTTCAGAGGTATCTAAACATCATCTTGTGGATTTATGCAGAAATCCCTCACTGCTGGCACAGGAGGTGCATTATTTTTAACGTGCTTTCGCCTGGCAAATTGTCAGGACTTAGAACAGATGGACTCAGAACACACTTTCTAGACTGGACCTTGAAGACAGCTTTGCCAGGGGAGTTTTCAGTAGCAGTTCAGGACTTACCAGAATGTCACTCTTCTTCATATGACTGTAGGTACCTCTTCATGAAACTACAAGACAAACGGCGGTCCTGACAGAACAAGACCCTGAGTAACCTGATCAAAGTTTGAAATTGGCCTGGGCAAGATAACCTCTGGAGGTCCTTTCTAGCCAAAATTATCCTAATATTCTGGTCTAAAGCTGAAGCCCACATTGCCCCTACCAAGTACTGATCTCTTTCTTATTAAACAAGCTATGGCAAAGCATGTGCCATGAAGTGCTGGTGGTGTTATAGAACCAGTGCTACTAAAATGTTTTAGTATCACTCCCTTAGCGACATGGCTTAGTGGTTGTATTCACAGTCTTGGGGTAACATTTGGACTTGATTATTTTAACGATCTTTTCCATCTAGTTGATTCTATTATTCTCTGATTCTGAGAGCAGTCATGAGCAAGATAGATAGGAAAGAAAAAAAGAAGACAGAACTAAGACTGTGAAAGGAAGAATAGCATAGATATGTTAGGAGAGAATCAGAAAGGCAAAGGACAAAGAAAGAAATCATTATCAAAAGACATAAAAGAAAGAAGAGCCTCTCATTAAGTATTGCAATAGTAAGAGAACTAAGGGAGCTTCAGTAGAAAGCTAGTAACAGATGATTTCTGAAGGGGGCCTATAGGGATGCTGGGGATGGACTCTTCGTCAGGGACTGTAGTGACAGGACAAGGGGTAACGGGTTAAAACTTAAACAGGGGAAGTTTAAATTGGATATAAGGAAGAAATTCTTTCCTGTTAGGGTGGTGAGACACTGGAATTGGTTGCCCAGGGAGGCTGTGAGTGCTCCATCCCTGGCGGTGTTCAAGGCCAGGTTGGATGAAGCCTTGGGTGGGATGGTTTAGTGTGAGAGATCCTTGTCCATTACAGGGGGGTTGGAACTAGATGATCTTGAGGTCCTTTCCAACCCTAACTGTTCTATGATTCTATGATTCTATGATTCTATGATTCTATGATGCTGTGCTCAATGCCTCTGTCAATTCAAATTATGGTTAAAGGATGAAGTGCCTTTAGCTGCTTAGCTAAATCATTAGCACTAATGACAAAAGGAGAAAGAGTCAGGACAGGAAAACTAACAGGTAAAACAATTACATTTTAGCACATAAGTTAATCTAAGTAAAACATTGTCTCGGTGTACTTAAGAGAATTGGCTGAACTGATCTCAGTGCCATTTCCTGGTATCTTTGTGGGTTATGAGTGAGATTGCAGAAGAGTGTAGATGGGCATATTCTTAAACAGTAGGAAAGAGGGACTTGGAGATGAAATGTTCAACCCAAGTTTCTGTGAAAATACTGGAAAGTGACACATTATTTGTGTGCACCTGGAAGAATACAAAGGGATGAATGACACCAACATGGAATAGTTATATTCCCATTAAAAAATCTTCAAGACTGTGCTGTGCCAAATCTGTTTATTGTCCTGACATAACAGAATAATTCATGTGACTATGGGATAAGCAGAAGTCACTTTCTTGATTTTAATGTTTTTTATAGTTTCAGATTACATCCTTATATGAAGAGTAGGAAAATGAAACTCCTATGGGTATTCAACTCCTTGGAAACTCATCAAAGGAGAACTCTCAGATGAGGGACTTCCCAGGGTTCTGTTCTGGGAATTCATATTTTAATTAATAACTTGGATGATTGAATAGAGAATATGGTCATCAAATGTGCAGATATTACAGAGATGACATGAATTACCAGCTTGTTGGAGGGCATGCTTAGATTTCAAACTGATTGTTACAAATCAGAACTCTGGTCTTTAATAAGTTTCAGTTTGATGAGGAGAAAGACACAAATGGGCATTTAGGCAAGCCAGATCACTGCAGAAATATGGACAGAGTAACTATGTAGGTGGTAATTCTACAAAAGGAAACTGATGGTTACAGTGAATCATAAGATGAACATATGCTGTGATGTTTAGAAAAAACGCCCATATGGCACTAGGACATGCCAACTGGAAGGAGGTGCATGAGGTAGTCGTTTCATCCTCTTCTCAGCTGGCTGGTAAGAAGACTTTAGCTGTAATCCTGTGCCTGTTTTCAGGCGCTGCATCTCGAAACAGATACAGCTGTAACTTCGTCTGCTACACAGAATGCTAACAAGAATGATGAGAGACTTAGAGACATTGAGTAGATGTTGAATGCATGTGGTGTTAAAGAGAATAGAAAAGTTAAGAGAAAGTGCTGGCAGTGATAAAGAAAACAGTAACAATTGCTGCAAAGAAGAACAGAGTAAACCAATGCTGGTGATTATGTGGATAGAAAGCAACATATGCAATTAGTTATAACAAGGCACATTTAGGCAAGTTTCCTGATGGAAGGATTTAGTCTGGCTTAGCTGCAGAGCAGCAGCTATATAAACCTCTCCCAGGAGTCATGTAGCCTTCAAGCAAAGTATGACAGACTACGGGACTTGCTAAGATTCTTTTTTTTTTTTGCCTGATTTTGCTATGAACTGTGCTGTCATTGTTCCCTATTAGAAAGAACTTTACTTTGTTTGGGATTACTGAGGGGAATTAAGGATGGAAAGAGAAAGGCAGTCTCGGTATGAGAGCTCTTACAGGGAGGGAGAAGATCCAGCCAGGCTCCTGTAATTTTTTTAATGCTGTACCTGGCTGTTTGAACAGTTGCTTTTCAGATTCCGTGTGAGAGCCTGCCCCCCTCAGGCTACAGCCCTTTCTGAATGAGTATCTAAACATTCTTGGAAGTGGCACTACCGGGGCAAGACAGAGAGTACGCATGTGATTCCTTGGCAACCTTAGCCCAGGGATCAGCATATTTGCCTGAGATGTGACAAACAAGGATAAACAGATTCCTGTTGTGAATCAAGCAGAGGATGAAAGTAAATCACTGTCTCCTATGTACTATTTGAGTGCTTAAAAGGGATTTTCTCCTGGGTTCTTTTTAGAAGGGGAAATCAGAATTGGCAATTCCAATTGAATTAGACAGTTAAATCGTAATTGGATGAAGGCTCCCTAACAAGAGGGTGCAACAACCATAGAGCTGTGTGGGTACATGTACTTTGCCACTTTTTATCTGCATTGTCAGTCCTTGTTGTCTCCTAAGTTCCAGCCACAGTTTCTGATAGAGCCTTTCTTAAATAGCTGTTTTTCCGCATGCTTTCAGTTCGGCATCTTACTTGTCAGATAAGGATTCTGCTCAACGGCAGGATGCCCAGGAATTAAGCACTGTAACATTTACATGTTTCTGAAATTCTCTAGCACAAGCCAACTCCCATTTTATGTCATTACTCCTTTCCTTCCTCTATACCTCTCTCTTTGACCTTCAGGTAAAAAAATCAATAAATAAAAGAGTGAGAAAAAAAGGAGAACTTCACACACAAAAGAACTCCATGGAATATGGAGTGGATTGTAATCTGGTGTGTATACTGAAAACTTCCTGTGCCAAAGAGCCACAAGTGTGCCTGCTATACAGACAAGTAGAAGAAGGGCACATTTGGAAGGCTCGCCTGCAGGAGATGGATGGCATTGACTGCCCTGTGATCTCACTGCTCCATTATGAAACAGGACAGGGCTGAGTGTCTGGGCTATTTTGATGACGTTGGCCTCAACAGCTTCTATTGGCTCACTTCCTCCTGAAGTCAGGGATTTGGATTACCCAGCAATGCCAGCAGACCCTCACTGCCAGTCATGGGATATTTCTTTGGCATGAAAACTGTGTTTGAATTGTGTGTCAGCTGTGTGTAACACAAGGCTAGCCTCTGCTGAAATATACAGCCTAAAGTTATTTGTGCAGTCCTTCTCTATGCAGAACTACACACAATTCTTCTACAGGATATACTATGTTTATCTCCTAAATGTGATTGAAAATATCCTATATAGACCATAAAGAATAATTTAAAAGTAGCGATAAGAAATCTTGTTTCATTTGATTTGTAACCTCTTAGAAATAAACCATAAGGGCTTCTTCACAGATTTGCTTCTTTGGAAAGATTAATTTCTAACCAAAGTTCACCAAAATACTGACTTGTGTTTGGAATTTCTCAGGAGAAAGGTAAACACATCATATGATGCTAAATATGAGTGGAATATAGTATTTCTTTACATAATTAATACACTATTCTTCTCTCCTAAGTATTTTAATACATGCTGTGTCAAATACGTTGTTCACAATGGATTTTTGTTAAGTACAAGGTTCTTTTCATACAGATATTGGCTCCATTAACATGGTTTCTTCAAGCTCATGTCTATGTTTTAAATCCTTCTGGAATTGACACCAACTGTCTATTTTGACACTTGTTCATTAGTTTTCTTTCAATGGAAGCATTCTCCTTCTTTCAGCTGTTGTAGCAATTTTATATTTCACAAAGTCTCCTTACAAGACACTGCTGAACATTTTTCCCAATTTTGGAGAACCAGATAATGACTGCCCAAAGTGATTCACAGCTCTATCAGAGCAAGTCACCACTTGTTCCAGTCCATAGTCAAAAAGTGAAAGCTTCAGTATGACTCCTTGCAAGTTCTTTTTGGTTTAAATAAGAATCAGTTATTTCTGTATATCAAGACTTCATGGTCATGACTGTTAATCCAGGTTATACTTCCCTTTGCTAACCTAAAGCAAGCTAATCATGCCTGATCTGACCAATTTAGATGTGCCTTTACTTTCAAGAGCTTGAGTATCTGCTTGTGCATGTGTGTGTGATAAAGGATGTGTGGATGTGATATCTTAGCAGCAATCACAAGTTAGAAAAGACTAGCATCTGAAGTTAATTTTTGTAATTCTTCTATTATTCCAGACACACAGCCAAGAGATTTTTTTTTTTTCCCCAAAGACTGGAAAAGCAGGAAGGTGCCTTTTGTGACATGTACCTGCTGGGCTCCTGGGGCGCTCACTTGGAACCTTTCTAGAAAGATGATATTAGCTTTCTTCAAATGCTGTCTTAGCTAATGCCCTCCCTACCCCTAGTTCTTTATTGTCAGGATGAGAAAACTGAAAGGATGGTGCAGGCGAAGTAAAGCATGTGTGTTGTGTGGCAGTGATGGTTCCCATGGTGGCTCTTGACAACCTACTGGCCATTTCTTTGGTTTGGGATGAAGCTATAGGAGAAAGAATGTATTACTTTGACAGTGTTCTTAGTTGTGATAGGTGGTGTAAAAAGCATTTTGCGAGAAAATGCTTTCCTCACAGACCTTCCAAATACATAGGACACATAAATATTAGGAAAAAAGGTTTAATACAAGTTTCTTGGCTGCTTGCTTGCTTAGGGAGTTGAGATAGATATACAGAAATTAAGTGATTTGTTTCAGACATGCAAAGTCTGTGAAAACTTGGAACTAAATGCAGCTTTTCTCCCACACTAGCACAGGACCATCTTTCTCTGACTGCCAGTTGGCTCTGGCAGCAATGTCAGGGATCCCTTCTGTTTCAGGGGATGCACACCAGTATGCAGGAGAGGAATGTTTGCCTCATTAAATTTGGCGCAGAGCTAGTATAGCTGACACAATTAACCTCCATTAACCAGCAACCTGATATGTCCCCAGAACCTGCTTAGGAGTGCCAGTAAAGGATAAGAAGAATTGGAAGGGCAAAAAGAATGGGAAATCAAGAAGTGACAAATGCATCTGCCTTCTTGAGTATTCAGTCACATTCTTAGTGTACAGTACGTTCAGTAGATGTGTTCCTACAATAATGGCCACTCCACAGGAAGTAAGCATATTTATGAGAAATTGCAATAATATGGACATTATTATAGAATATTTTTTATCAAAGCATCCTCCTTTATGGCTGTTTTACCAGGGCAGCTCACTATTTTCCTAAGACAACCTGTAACTATTCAAAAGTCAATATATTTCCAAATTTCCAGTGCAAAAGAGGAAAAAACCACAAAGATACAAAGGAGAGAAATGTGTGAAACTTTACATGTTAACCATGATAAAGGCAGCATGTCTTTGTACGTTTAAGGCACTGTTAATACCAATTGAACATGAAGTTTTGCTTCTTAGTGTCCTAAGCAACGAAGATGAGTTGCTGACAATGATGGCAATGCTAGCCTGAATTTTCTTTTTAGCCTTGGTAGAGAAAGGTTCAGATTAAAATCCTCCATGCAAACATCAGTCAGTTTCGGGAACTTCCTCTGGACTCCCTGACCTGGACAGTGTCTTGTCAGATAACTATCCTGTTCTCAGAAGAGAGCAAGATTTCATGCTAGGCAGCCAGTCCCCTCGGGTCAATTCCTTGTGCATGCCTGGGATGCAGTATTGTGTTCTTGCAGGTCGTTTAAGAATTCTGTGCACAATACACAAGCCCAAACTGATGCTATGTGCATTGTTTCTTTTATACTGGCACAGAACTAGCAGAATTCTGTAAGAAAAATAGTTAAATGGAGCTGCTGTGAATCCCAGCAGACTGATAAATGAAAAGGCACAGTTTTGTAAGTGCTATATGCTGGATTCTGAGAAAGGGATTACCAATGTATTAATCAAATTAAAAGTGGATAGATTTTACTCATCTGCAGTTATCCTCAACTGGTGAGCATGTGCAGACAGCAGACTGAGGGAGAGAGGGGGACATACAGGTTTAATGCCTCCATTAGTGGAAGAAAGTAATCTTCTTTGTCTGTACTATCTGCCGACGTTCTACATTTGTGGTGTCAAAATATTTGTTTATGTATAAAAGATTAGTGAAACAATGGACTAAATAGAGTGCTTTGTTTCCTAGCACTAAGTTAAACCAAAAAGGATGTTGCCAGCTGTCATAATCAGTGTTTTTAAAGCGAGGTAGGAACACTTGATAGTAAAGCTGATTGAAGTGCGATCCTGCAAGAGTGCCCTGTATCTTGCAGTACTCTGCTCATAGGTTGTGTGATGTTGTCCCAAGTATGCTCTATGCATTCTAGGACACACTTCCTGCTCAGCAGACTTCATGGAATGCAACTGTGAATGGTGGAGCTTTTGCTGCATATTAGGTTTCCAGTATCCAAGTATTCTTTTTATATCATTCAGAACTCCATCACCTGTAAAAGAGTTTGGGAACATCCTTGTAAAACTTCCTTCAGCTCATTATTGACTGTAAAGAGTTCTGGAATGGTTTATTCATGATTACAGTGGATAGCTGGGTGCAGCTGTCATCCTACAAAAAGATCACCCTGGTAACACCAATCAACAAGCAGAGTAAGATGATCCAAATATAACTGAAACCTTCTAAATGTTGTTTTTCAAATGCATTACAGAGACACAACTTCATGAAAACTTTGTATGATGATGTCAGATCTGTGAAAGATACCACAGACATTGCTATTCCATGCTGCAAAGCCACTGATTTTCAGTGTTCCTTCCATAGTGGGATCTGAGAAAGAGCCTACATGATAAGGGAGATGAAAGAATAAATAATTAAAATGAGTTATTAGTTCACCATCATTTGGGAAAAGAGAATAATACCAAACATTGGATTCATCGAGTGTGCAAAATACCAAACATTGGATTAATTTTGCTATCTTCAGCTGACACTGAACTAAACCAGTGCTACGATTTGTATCAGGATTTACTATAGCAGTAGAGGGAACTTCTGGATAGGAAACCAGTTTATCCTTACAATTGTATACAGTGGCAATCCTGCAAAGATATGCAACTGATAGCACAGTTCAGCTCTGAGATCAGCACAAAAGTTGGTTGTGCTTGTCTCATACCTCATAAACATAGTCCCAGAGAGGACAGGACAGAAAATGTATTCTGGGCAAGTGCCAGCACAGAAATGCAGCTGATACTCTGTGACGTCATCTGGAAATCAACTCATAGGGAAAGGAATAGAGAGAAGGTTTGAAATAAAACCACTACACACCTTACCCAAGAGTGATGTATAAATGTAGGTCATGCCTGCAGGATCTGAATTCAGATGATCCATATTACTGTTTACAATTCCTTCTAATACAGTCACAATACAGCATTAGGAAACAGAATAAAATGGAGAACAGTGTTGAGTGGACTTGTCTTTTCAACACCATAGACGGAGTGGTGACACAACAGTCATGGAGAAGTGTTGAAACAGTGGATCACTTTCAGTACATTTTCTGTGACTCATTTCCTTAAACTCAAAACTGACAAAGATATGTCCAACCCCATGTGTCAATGGCTTCCAGTTACAGTCTATGCATACAATGCATTGCAGGTTTTGCAGCACTGAATGGGCATGTAACTTAATTATAAAACAAACCTGAATTCAATTTTACCACATGGATAGCCCCTAAAACAGAGAGCTAACTGTTAGCTGTTTCAGAACTTTCATAGTTCCGAAAACAAAAATTAATTTGGATCTATTTTTATTTTTTCCTTCCATGGATAGACAATAATCTTGTGTAACGCTTGATACACATGGAATACATACATTGAAACAAGTACTTTTCCAGTTTAATTTTAACTTGCTGTCCAAATATTTTCAGAAAAAAAAATCTCTTCTGGCCACAGACCTCAAGGGGTTTTGTCTCCTAAATCTCTGCAAATTCATGTCCACATATAGAAGGCTTTGTCATACCTGTATGTAACCAGGAAAGCTTGCTGCCATGTACCTCAGGATGAAGTATGACTGATTCATTCTTTGCTGCTTTGTCTCTTAGTAACTGCATATGAGCATACTTTGTATGGCAGCAGTACACAGAGGGTGTTACAGAGATTAATACACATTATTAATCTTTCACACATTATGAAATTGAATTACTGAATAGCTCTGTACATACAGTAAAAGCACAAGTTTGAATGCGTATTTTTATCACTCCTGCAACAGTATAAAAAAGCATTTTAAATGATGATCTGCCTATTACTTTTGTAAATAGACCTGATCAGTTTCTGAGGACACTGACAGTAGCCTCTTCCAATGATATCTAACAGAACTAGCTATAAAGGCTGTTTCTTCTGTGTATGGAGATATATCTGTTTATGTAGAAATTACCTGAATAATTTAATACAGTATGACCTAATTTCAATACAATTGTAATAATCCTACAAAATTTGTGTATTCTTCAGTTTTTGTTTATTCAGTTTCTAATTTTGATAGAGTACACTCTTGCTATCTTATTAACACCAAGAATCTATACAAAATTAAGTGGCATCACTAAAAATGAAAATGGTCTGCTGCTTTTCATATATATTCATTCTTTAGAAAGCAATTGGACAAATTCTGCTTGCTTCTGGCTTTCCAGTTCTGTCAATAGCACACTACAGGTGTCACTGTGTAAATGAAGGAGGGCTGGAAGACAAGAGACTATGTGAAAATTCTTTCTTCATGACTGAACAGTGGTATGGGGGATCTCCTTATACACAGGTCCCCCCCATCCCTGTAAACCACTGGCAGGCAGGCACACAAGCAGGTCAGTGAACTACTGCTGTATTTATACTGAAAATCCGTTCTTGGAAAGAACTGCTTGGAGATACTTCTTTCCCTGACCATGTATCTTATGAATTGTGGCCAGTTTGTGCTTCATATTTGCTTTTACCCTAAAGACAATACAAAATGCATCAAGGTAGCATGTATCAGATTGCTTTCATCAAATTATACAAAAAACTATTTGAATTACTTTCTATTATTATTATTTTTCCCCTACAGAAATGAGAGTCCCATTTTCTAGTAGCTAAGTTGTCAGACAAGCATGCTACTGAATGCAGTGTTTGACCACACACAGGCAAGTCTCTAAAGGAGGATGTAGGAATCTTCGTTTTAAGTAAAGTATTTTATAAAACATGGAACACATGGAACTTCTGGAGTTCATCTGTAAGTTGCGTAAGGCTTCTTAGCTTTCTCTTTCAATTGAAAGGGGAATGACACACACACATATATCCCACCACTGTGGATATATTATACAAGATTATGACTCTATAACATCAATTTACCACAGAGCTGCATGTGCTGCTACCAAGTACAAATACAAATCATGAAAAACATTTGTAAGTCCCTATAAGCAATTTGTCAGAATACTTTAAAGTGCATGTATAATAAATGAAGAACACATGTTTCATAGGAACCAAATGAAACTAGAGCTGTACCGAATCTCTGCCAGAGACTTGAACAGCTGTGGACATCACCTCTTTCTCCCTCCATC
Source organism: Lathamus discolor (assembly GCF_037157495.1). Taxonomy (NCBI): domain Eukaryota; kingdom Metazoa; phylum Chordata; class Aves; order Psittaciformes; family Psittacidae; genus Lathamus; species Lathamus discolor. The sequence goes on along the minus strand of NC_088884.1, from coordinate 43,837,741 downwards.
CAGCTTTAAAAGGCATTGTTTTCTTTTTATCTTGACAGGTGATGTTTACAGTACTGTCAGTCTTCCTGAAAGACAAGTTGCCCAAAATATCTCTGCAGACCACTTCCATCTCCTTAAATGCTGTCTCTTGATTTTCATTTTAGGTATTTGGCACTTTTTTGCTACATTACAAAGGGTCCTCACTGCACCATCCTTGCCAGCTTCTCAAAAGACAACAAACACCTACCGTTACTTATGAAAAAGTGCCATGTTACATACTGTATAGAATTTTCTGTCTGTGAGCTACAGCTAAGAAATAGCAAGTTTTGTTCATTTACTACCCTGTTCAGAGTGTGTGCACATAAACACACCCACAGACACACATTCTCCAAGGTTCAAAAGAGGTTTGTCTGACTTCCCTGAGCTTGACGCCTCAACAAGGGTATGGATTTCTACTGTCTAAACAGAACATAAGATGGCAACTCCAAAGTAATTTTGCTATTATGTTTTGCATCTCAGATTAAGGCCACAGTTTTAGTGTTACTCAAAATGCTACATTTCTTTACACAGAGAAAACCTTAGCAACCAATTCTTCTCCCCCATAGTATCAACTAAATACTGTCACTTCTATGTAAAACCAGGGCACACAGTTTGTCTCTCTGGTCTTCCTACTCTACCACTTTTTACTTTGCTTCTCAAATAAGAGAATACTTCTCTCATTCCTGTTTCAGATCTAGTTCTGATAATGATAGTCAGTGGGCATGGAAGGTGGCTTTTTTTATTAAATCTCCAAATATTAATTCCCAAACTTTTCAGTGTCTACAGTGATTTGCTAAACCTGAGGAAGGAGCAACATTTTTTTGATATAAAATATATTGCTACTAAATTTTGAGTAACCTTTCAAAATACCAGTGTTATATTTAAGAAATGTGAATGAATTTTAAATGCTCTATTACTCATGTCAATGTAATACTGACAGATATTACTCTGTTGATAGATACTACTCAAGTCAACCTAATAGAACAATTATAATATACATAATAAATGTATAGTTTTACTTTATCTGCTTGAAAAAGTAGCAGGATTGTACAATACTAACTTCAGCACTGAACATATGCAATCACCATTGTACATTTAAAAAACACAATCTGCTGATTATAAAACAGCTTAAATAGCCCCAAGTGTCCCTGAAGAGCTACTGTATGCTCTGTAAAACCTGAATAATCCTCCCCATGTCAGAAGGTGACTCTTCAGCTGTTCAGGATGACGAGCTGATATGCTACCGCTCATAAAAAAAAAAAGATTTAAAATACAAGAACATACAGTTAGGTAAAGATCACTGTGGTAGTACTGGGATTAATCTGCAAGAGCTGACAACATTGAAACCAATCTAGCAAGAAAGATTCAAGGAACTGTAGCTTTTACTTAAAACCAAACAACAAAGAACACAGCAAATTCACATCAAAATAAGTTCAATGGGAATATGAAATTTTTACATCATATTTGGCTCATTTTTCTTATAACTGGAAAAAAGGAGTATGTTTAAACACACTTTCTATTTAAATATATACTGAATGCAATATTCATGTAACACCAGAAGTGCAAATCATTATTGCTCAGTGATCTGGATAAAATACTTTAACGTATCTATGAAGGCACATTGATAGAAGAAAAGATGTTTCAGTCATCTGTGGTTGTTTTAATCATCAAAATAGGGGAATTCACTTTGGCCCCTGTGCTTAGAAAAATATGAATTTGACTTTCAAAATCGTGTTATCTTTAATGTGTAGTCTTAGTATTTACATGGTAGTTTCTTCCCATTCAAGCTCCACATCACCTACAAAAGAAACAGATACATTTGATTAACTTACCTAGTAAATAAATAGTGACTAATGGCAGATAAGTGCTTTGGCTGAATTTAAAGGATCTTGCAGGGAAAAAAAGTGGAAAGCTTAAGCAATGACTGTTTCTATGAGTGAGACTGAAGAGCAGCAAAATGCTAGAAATTTACACTACTGAAGCCAAAACCCACGTCAAAGTATTTTTTTCTGCTTCTTCATTTGGACAGTCAATGCACCTGTTATGAAAAAATAATTTTGAGACAATCTGTAGCTCCTTACCTTCCATGGCATCCAGAGAGTCCATCTTTTGCAGCTCTGAATAGTTTACAAAACATATGGGCTGACTACTTCCCTTGATTGTCAACAGATCCAATACACATTGATGCAAAAATATGTATTGTGCCTGTAAGACATTAATTTAAAGACATTTGATTAAAAGAAAAATGTACTTCTAATACGAAAAAACTTTCAAATTTTCCATATAACATCAAGATGTTCTCAAAGTAACTGAAGTTTAACTCAGCAATCTCAATACTTGACTATGTCGCATATGCCTGATTCGATTTCACTCATTACAAGGTATACTGCATTAAAATTTCCCAAACCATGTTAATCCTTATGCCCAGGGAAGATATGTGAAATTAGACGAATCATAACTGAGACTAATAGGCTATTCCATCATTTTCTGTAAAGTTTTGTTCTATGAAAATACATGTGATTACTTTTTGCCACTAGACCGAAGAAAATGAACCACATGAATGCAATATTTAGATAAGAAAATTTCTGTCTTTCTAGTACAGAGAAAACCACCAGGGTGCACTCAAATGCAAAAGTTAATCTAAATATATGTGTTCTAGGAGCATACCCCATTGCTAAGAGCAAAAAAGCCCCGCATTACTTTTAGTAATACTTGTACTGTAGGATCATTTTTAACTGATTACAATGCAAACAGTAGGCATCTGAAGTTACTTCCAAGGACATAAAGTAACGGGGTAATGATTGCTGAAAAGAGAAAAACAAAATAAGGCAGTGCAAGAATGAAACAGAGAATGAAAACAGATAGCAGGAAAATACGTACAGGCTGAAAATAAGCCAGATCACAGACTTGTCCAGATTGAAAGAGACCTCTTGAGATCATCATGTGCAACCTCCCCACTGCTCAAGCTGGGTCAGCTAAAGCATGTTGCCCAGGACCTTGTCCAGATGGGTTTTCAATACCTCCACTCCATAGATGGAGATGACCCAAATAACTTTATCTCCCCTAACTTTTGCACAGGTAAATACATTAGTGTAATTTTTCTGCTCAAAAATTGCTATTTTATTTCAGAACTGCCATCAATTTTCAATTTAAGTGTCTCAGATTTACAAGAGAAATTTGCTTACAAGGGTATGTTTCAGGGTCACAGCTCTAGAGCCATGAGTAATTAAAGCAGATTTTCACAGGCTTCTGAAGTACAACTTACTTCATTACATTACACTTTTTAACAGCTTGCTTACTGAAGCTATAGCATGGCATTGTTTCAAACTAGCCTTTGTACTTGACTTGGCAAGATGATAAATGGATCCACTAGACAATTATGGATTTCTAGAACAAAGGTCTTAAATTTCAGTGGAGTTAAGATTGCTTATTCCAGTTCAGAAGGCAGACTCTGAAAGCTCCATCATCTCTTGCATTCACACAGCTACTTGTGAGCATTTAGCAATGAAAATCTTTCTGGGTTTGCCAGGGGAGAGTGGAGCATACATAACTGGGCTATACATGTGTGACAAGTTATTTTCCCAGATAGAATGATTTACATTCTTAATTATTTGAAAGTCTTTTTTTATAACTGGAAGACATTAAATTTTCCTCCAGACTTTGCCTTATTTTTAAATTATTCTATTCCTAGTAAAATATGCAAAACAATGATGAAAAAAATATTCCCACAATTTATCATCACAGGAAAGTCCTGGCACTTGTTTAGCTGCAGCAAGACTTCAAATGGAAAAACTGAAAGCAACTGGTAATCAGGCTGCACCATACAAGAAACAGCATGACACAGTATTGCCAGAAGGTCTCACAAAATCCTCTGAAGTGCAGCTGCCGAAGATGAGGTAAAGATATAGATAAATATATAAATAAATATATTATGAATATTTTTATTATATATTATATTATCATTTATAAATATAAAAATCTTACCAGATTCTGTACCATACACATTCTTTCACTTCTTAACTCAGCTACAAGCCCATAGATATCCACAAAATCATGGTCATTTACATGTTGGGTTAAATGGTCAAGTGCAATATAAACACCTGTTCTTCCAACACCAGCACTGCAAACACAATACACAAAATAAAAGAAAGTTGGGTTTGTTGGGTTTTTTTAGCATAAAATACTTTCTTAGAATATTCTGGTTAAATTAAGCTTAAGTGTGAAAAGAAAACTTCAGAAAAATAAATCTTTTTCAGTATTTAATTGTGTTTCTCCTTCCTGAATGGGATCAAGTGAAATCTGGATTTGTGCCATGTTCTGATTTTGATTTTGCAAGGGGTTGCACCTGACAAACGAGGTATAACTAAACCAAAGCTTTAAAATTGGAAAAATGGTTCTTCAACTTTTCTGTGAATTTTCTAGAGCTCACTAATTCAAAGAAAAAGACATCACAAGATTTTGTGAAATCATACTTCGCTTCTGTGATGCTTTTGGTGTTTGAGACAAAACAACACGGGATTTTCTCAAAATTGCTATCAGTGTAATAACTCTGCAATCAGTGTAATAAATGGAGAGTATATCACTGCAGATAATCAGGAAATGTAGAGCAAAACTCTCTTGAACCTGCAAGTTCTAATGAGTTGAAAGTAATGAATGAGTTTTCTGAACATAAGAATACATTATGCCACTTTATAACCACCAGGAATTTGAGCACAGGTGGGGTATCTGGCCCTTGCTGGCCCCTTTAAGTAACTGTCTTGTGAAAAGGGGATAGGAATCACTGCAGAGTGGCCCCAGGGAACATTAAGTGTCCTCAAAACAACAAAACCTGTGGTTTTCTCCAGTAATAGTCTCTCTGGCCCCTGCTGTAGAGGGAAATGTCAAGCTGTCAGTGACAACCATACCAAATAAAATGAAGCTTTATCTCCCATTGTGGGTGCACCCATAAGACACTGAGGACAAATAAAAAGAATTCCCATGCAGGATAAACTGGATAGTTAGGGAAGAGATTTGTGGCACCAAACCCAGCTTTTACTTCCACATATTTTCAGACTCATGCTAAGTGACAGTGAGAAAGAGAATTAGCTGCAGACCTCTGAGTCCAGATTGCTATTTTGGAGCGTGCCCACTCATTCAGTGGGAACTCAGACCTGCGTATGAAACACAAGCATACTCACCACTTTCGTGAAGATTTAGCCTTCCCCACACACTCTTTGAAAAGCACATTAAGGGTGCTGAGTATGAAATCAGTGGGAACCGTGACAGCTGAACAACTCTAACCACCAAACTACTCATTTAAGAGCCTAAATATAGATTTTAGCTGTTTACAGGCATCCAAGTTTGAAGTCTGGCATATGCAAACCTTTATTCCTATTTGTCATTCTCTGTGGCTCCCAAATAGTTTCTTCTCTTTGATGTGATGTACATTTTGAATACATTTTTTAAACTTATTTCTTAACAAGGGGTATAATTATAATAGAAGTAATTAAACACAACATGTCTTTCCTCTTCTTATGATATAGGGAAAACTGAGATAAATCTAGCAATATCTTATGGTAACTGTTAAGTGTTTCACTGACATCACCTCAGTGGGTTTTTCACAAACAGAAAAATAGACATGCTTTGACATTTTAATTCCTAGAAAGGACTAAGGAGCTCTGCTAAACAAACCTTCACTGCTGTCCATACTCAAACCATACCTGTGTACTCAGTTTTCACTGTCTCCTGGCAACTTCCCTAAGCATTAACATGCATTTGAAATTCTAAGACACTAAATGATGATTTGGTGAATATGCTTACCTGCAGTGAACCACCAGTGGTGTGTTATCATGTGCTCGGCTTGCACGGATAAGTTTTACAAAATGGATAATTGGTGCAGTAGTCTCAGGGACTCCATGTTCTGGCCAAGAAGTGAAGTTACACTGCCGCACCATCATGCAGTCTCCATGCTTAAGAATGTAAGATAAGGCAGTTTTTGCAGAAGAAATGTGACAGAAGATCTAGTAAGCTACATGTAATCTTCTCAGCAATTTCATGTGAAAAAGGAAAGTCAGAACAGCAGCACTGTAATAGGCACTTTTATCAAGGGACAATTTGTGTTGCATGTGTCTGATGGCAGGTCTTTTGAGAGATGGCATCAAGTCCATCTTTCAGGAAGTATTAATGACTTCAACAGCCACTCTCCATTTGGCTTCAGTCACTGTATCAATGTAATTTGTTGATTACCCGTTGAGGTTTCTATGGCTCAGTTAGAAGTTTAGTGAACTTGGATGACAAATTTATTTAGGAGAAAGCAGCCATTGATCTAATGCAGCGAAGGCTAACACACATACACTGGTAAACAGCTTTATTTTCTAAGTAAGTGTTTGATATCCTCTCAGTGAGAGCAGCAACAACAGTGACTCAAAGAAAAGAGCAGGTTATGATCTTATATCTAAATTAACTAAGAAGGACATAAGAGTAAAAGCACAGGATCATGCCAAAGGCCTGTCTAGACCAACAAAACATGACAAAAATGTATCTAGTTCCACAGAACACCGTTGCCATTCTTAATATCTTGTGACTTGTGAACTGCCTCAGTCAAGAGATGGTATCTCAAAATTTAATAGTAGTTGTCAGAATTTTCTTATACTAATTTCTCCAGATTTTATGAAGCCTGATAAGATTGTAGTATTCACAGTCTCTAGCAGCAAGGAGTACCACAGCTGCAACTGTTGTGTAATGAACCAGTTCCTTTCTTTTTTTCATTTTGAACCAACCACTCTTTCTTTTCATATTGCAAGAAAAACTGAACAACTGTGAACAACTATATGGAGCAACTACTGTGAGTCTATATTTTTAAAATTGCAAAGCATAAAACCAAAAGACATAATATGGCAATAACTGTGAATGATTTGCCTCACATATGCCTTTTACCTTCATTGGAAGATCATCAAGACTCTACCCATTTGTGAATGGAAGATGAAGTACAATCTTAAAGCCATCAGTATGGCACATTCAATGACATGCTTATAAAGGACATCATAGATTTTTGTGCAGCATAGTTCAGCTATAGTAAATGGATCACCTAGTTCAGGTTTTTTCTTTTCCTTTTTCCTTTCTCCTCTCCTCCCTGCCTCACCCTGGTTAACACAGGTGACTTCACATTTTGCTGACATGCATTTCTACTCTAAATAATTCCTCTTCTGGTCTTGTTTATGTCTTGTTTTCGCTGAAAAAAGTTTGTCATCTCTCATTTTAAAATGTTCAGTTGTCCTGTACTATATGCACAACATGTCCTTATGGGGTGACGACTAAGGCAATCCCCTTTGTCATGTGCACATGCCACAGGATGGTAATGCTTGTATTTGGATAGCCAATTTCAGGTCCTAGTATATGTCTGAACTACATACAACACAGGCCAATGTCGGGAGTGAAAAAGAAGGCTAACTTAATTGTGATTCATCATGCCCAGATTGCTTTCTGAGCCTACCTGCTGGTCTGACTTAATGCTGGGTGCCAATTTTTCAGAGTGGAAACCGTAGTTGTGGATCGTGGCAAAGACGAACATCAATGCTGTGGCCCCCAACCCCCTTCCCAGGACATGGAGTGGGAGTAATACTGATGATTCTCTTTTATACTGGGTGAATCTTCTGGGGGTGGAGGCCAATACGTCTGGTGGTACAATGCAAACAGCTGCACTGCACCAGAGAATCTTGCCCTTTAATCTGAGAGGGATACACCCAAAGGGATTTGTCTGATCCTAGAATGGTTAGGATTACTCCTTTCTAGAAGAGACAACTGAGGTGTCCAAATAAAAACTTCACCTCCCACCAGACCAGAGATTCAGTAACCTTGACAGACTCTTCATAGCATATCGGACAAAATCTGAGCTCTTTGAGACAGAAAATGGGATAATTCTCAGGAAAAAGAAACTAAACCAAACCAAATACAAATAGGACTGAAAATAAAATGTAGGAAAAGGAAAAGCAGGCAGTACAGTACATACACATTAACAGATTAAAAGAATACTGAGGGTACTTGGGTGGGATGGAGCACATTTAATGTTCTTTGGGTTGGATGGGTTTTATTCAATCGCATTCCAGTTTTGGCTTACCCTTTCAATTTTTAGATCTCTGATGGTCCAATCGATTTGAATATCTTCCATCAGTTTAGTAATCACTATATCCCCAAACACAGTCACTGGCTTATTATCTTCTGGCCAGTACTGATGACATCTTATCTGCAGGGAGATGATGACTAATTAACAATGATCATATTATAATCCTGACAGAAACTACATACAAAATTTCCAATTAACTCAAATGCTGTTAATTTGTACAGTGGTGACTCACCCGTCCTTTTTCAAAACACTGTGTAAGCATCACAAGTGTTTTTGCTCTTGTCTCCCACACCATTCTCCAGAAATCACCCACTGTTCCTGGTAATGGTCCCTGAGTTGCAATAAACTCATTTGGACATAAATAACCCTAAGAAAAAGAAAATATTTAATACAGAAGTTGACAAGGAAGAAAAAAGTTTGCAAGTGACTCATAGTTGTGCGTGCAGCTACTATGCCTAAAACCTTGTCAGACATACTAAATGAATTGGCATATGCCTGGCTAATCACTGCATGGCAGATGGCCTTGGCAACCTAAGGAAGTAATGGCATTTTCTCCACCACACAGATAAGTTATGAACCAATGGTCCAATAAAGTTTGGGAAACGCCATCCCAATAGAAGTTCATTTAGCAGAGAAATTACAGGGACATCAGGTCAGTGATTCCCATTTAAATATATCCAAGCATTCCTATTAACCAGAACATAGTTTTACTGCAGATTTACCCAGAGACCACCAAGAACTATGTCAGGATGTGGCCAAAAAAGTAAATAGCATTAAGGAGCAGTGGAGCCAGGGAAGTAATTAAGGAGTGGTCTGAGATCTAGTGCAAGCTATACACCGCACTGATGACCTTGTCCTTCCAGTGATCACCAGAGATCTGATGTAACTTAGTCATGGAGCTTACTCAAATGGTCTAAGAGAAAAGGTTTCCAAGAAACCTACTTTACAGCTTGACTTTTATTTTAGTGTTGCCTTCTGCTGTTTAGTTCATTTATAAATTAATGTAAATCTTGGGGAGAAGGAAGTTTGTTGAACAAAATCAGTGTAAATGCTGTCAGTGCATGGGTTCTTATGGATCTGTTTCTACAAAGAAACAGGAATTCTTACATACTACAGAAAGTCTAAAATAATGACAACAGCAGTAACAGCAATAAATTTATGCTGCAGAGCTAGCTGTCTATAATATCACAGAGTTCTGCCTATTGCTGAAAACAACTGACACAATGGTTTATAGCACCACCAAAGTTCCTTGTTGGCATTATAGCCCTGTAATTCACAGCTGCCTGTTACTTACTCCATGTATAATATACAGAACAGGTGGCAGTGAGAAACTATGTTAATCCTTCCTAGTTTAAGAGTGAGGTGAGAAACTGTAATTCAGGGATGCAAAGCTCATGATTCAGTTACTGACTTTTTGTGGTTTAACCAAAGAAAACAAAAGTAGAAGCCAAGTTCCCATTTGTTAAAACTATATACAAGACCAATTTTTCCCTTTCTTTATATGCATGCATATGTACATTCACCTAAATAGTTATGTAAATACACACACACATATATTTACAGCTATATGCATTTACATATACATCCACAAATACGGAAAATGAGAGCATATGAAGGGCAAAGCTTTAGCCGTGAGATATATTAACATTACAGTTGTCTGTTCATTGATGAGTAGTGACCTAAAGTCAGCATGCAGCAAGATGCCTGTATGCAGTAAACACATGCAAAATCTCAGCAGGGCACACTCTCTGCAGCTCGCTTTTGCTGCAGCTTTTTTGGAAGCTGCTGTTGTTGTTCCCTGCCTAAGCCTTGGCATGTCAGTTAGTGACAGGAAGGGTAAAGACTAGGCCACGCTCCAAGTTGTCTGGTCTCCTCAATGGTTCTGTGTATAGTCCCAACACCAACTAACAATGTGTCATAGCTCTTCCTACCTGCTAACTGTCAGAACTAGGACATTCCATGTAAAGTGAATAAACAGCTTTTGCTAATTACAGAGGAAGATGCTGTCAGCTCTATTGCTTATTCTCTGTGAATGTCTCTTAGCTACCTGGAAACAACTATTTTTACTTGCCATTGTGTCATCTGTTTAGACTACAGTCTGCATGTCTAGCTATACGTTTGAATAGTGCTTACTGCATATCAAGTCTTGACTGCATATGAGATCACCAGCCACTACTACAATAAATTAAAAGCATAATTATGTCACTCTTGAAGCTTCAGCAGGATGAAAATGAGATAAAAATATAGATGAAGAATATACTGAGAACACAATTAGAAAATGGAAAAATCTATGAAGAAAGCTGAGGATGAGAAACACAATATTAGTTTATTCTTCAGGAAGCCCATTTGCATTTTACTCCATAGAATCATAGAATAGTTAGTGTTGGAAAAGACCTTAAGATCATCTAGTTCCAACCCCCCTGCCATAGGCAGGGACACCTCACACTAAACCATGTCACCCAAGGCTCTGTCCAACTGCCAGGGATGGAGCATTCACAACTTCCCTGGGCAACCCATTCCAGTGCCTCACAACCCTTACAGTAAAGAACTTCCTCCTTACATCCAATCTAAACTTCCCGTTTCAAGTTTTAACCCCTCATAACTTTCACAAAATAATGAGGACTACCACTATTGCTCACCAAAATTACTACCTGTTTCTATGAAACTTTTCAGTTCAGTTGTGTTTACATTGCCCTGTTCATATACAATAACTCCAGCTCCCAAACCAAGAGATCAAATAATGCCTGACTAAACAACTGACCTCAGTGGGAGTTTCACTCTTGTCTTTAACGATAATGGTATGAGACAACTTATAAAAACTAATTTGCTGGGCACAGTTTTGATTATCACTGAAAATCATTGCTTAGCAATGAAAATGGGATAATTTATATTTTGAACTAGTCATGTTCAATGCTGCAGGAGAGACTTGAACAATGCCATGGCTGTAGCAGCTGTAGTGAATGAAATTAAAATTAGAATCCTGTTCTTCTTGCAAGTGATTTTTTTGACTCTCTATTCTACCATAAAACAGATGCAGTAAAAACGTGAGAGATTTTCTACTTACAGACACGTAGCTGGCATTAATGTAGTCAGAACCAGGAATACCAGCATCAGGCATCAGCTTTACTCTGTTGTTATTATCTATTATAGAAACAAAGTCTAGTTAACTAACAGATTTGTTCCAAAATACCACTGACATATGTAACAAGTGTTCCTGGAGTGCTAAGAAATCAAAAATACTGTTATTGTTGCTAACAATACTTGACATAGTAGAACACTAATTACAAAGGGTATCTAAACAATTTCCATTTTTGTACCGTGATCCTTTAATGTTCCACACATACTTTAATAAAATACTTTTTAATTAAAATGGTGACATGCCAAAACCTCCAATCTGATGTATGTATAGGAGAATCCTCTGCCTAAAGGTAGCTTGCGTACTTTAAGCCATACTGTTCTAACATAGACAACCTCGGTGTGAATCAGACAACAGGGTCCAGGGTCTGTCAGTCTTTCCTATATACTTGCTGCCCAGGTAACAGATTTGAGCCTGATCTTGGCACTTTTACATTCTTTTACATAAGGTAAGGTCATTATTACAGAAAAAAAATAAATGGCTGAGGGTTTCTGATTTGAGCCCACAGTACATATGCAGAAATGACAAAACCTAGGAAAGATGTCATATGTGAGTAGGTAAACGCTGAAACCAAACATTTCAAATTTTGATGTTTGGTCCTCAGCTTATAAAAAAAAAAAAAAAAGAGAACACAACATTAAGGATTTATGAAAATTATCTGTTTATATTTCATAAATAAATTTTTAGTGACTGTAACTTGGAGTATATCTTGAACAAGGCAAGAGATAGCAGGAACAGCTGCTCTGAAAAGTTAATAGCACAGAATGTAGCATTATTAACCAAGGAATGCCATGCTCCTCATCTCACATCACAGCTAATGCCTAAAATAATAATGACATTTCTTGTCTTATTAACTGAAAAATGAAGCAGTGTTGAGTACAGAAAGACAGACTCCCGTCTCCTGTGATAAAATCTAGCCTTGGCTTACAAGTTATCATACAGTCACTCTGATCTTCTGTGGAACCTTTGCAGCATAAGTACACATATCCACAAGAAAGCACACCCTGGCTCCTGAGGTAGCCGAATGCACAAACATGGATTTTATATGTTTAAAAAAATTACTTCTCACTAAAGAGGAGAAAAAAGAAGATGAGGAAGAATGTTAAAGAGTTTGAATTACAAAGCCAAGAAACTACTAAGGCTACAGTTTCTTGCACCTGCATATTAAAGCTTGTGAGAGCAAGTTTAAAGCTACTCGTAAATAAAACTGTTTAAAAAAACACAGTGAAAAGATAGATTACTTGACTGAAAATTATTTCATAACGTGAATATGACCGTACTGCCATTTCAAAGGCTGATCTAACAAACAGAGTTGCATTCCAAATATATACTGCATGATTGAAGGTAGAGCACAAAACAGGAGTTGATCGGTAAATACACATACATGGCTTTATGTTCGGGAAACGATTCTTAGACCTGTTCCAAGGCAGATCAGCATCAGTTGAAGCAAGGTCATCAAGAAACTTGGGAAGTTCCTGTAGAGGAATAAATGTTTGTTGGCATACCTTTGCATTTCACCTTCTGTGAATATAAAAAATTACACAATCATCCAGTAAGAGGAAGAATTCTTTAGTTCTGCAACAGAGTGCATTTCTAAGAACAGCTGGAAGCATTACAGGACATTCCACCTTACTGTCAACCCCAGTTACGCCAGCAGTGTTAGATACAGCACTACAGACAATGCTGTCAAGTTGAACAATTAAAGCTTACATGAACTTTCACCTTTACAAGTCTGGGTAAAGTCAGCCTCTCACCTTTTGTAGTTCTTTTCTGTTTTTTCATGAAGTCACATGCTTGGTTACCATGCCCTGCTGACTCAAACTTACTCTTGAATAATGCCTTTTCCTGACTCCTGTAGCTTGGGAGAGTTCTTGCCACAGCATGAGAACTGATGAGAATTTAATTAAGTTGAGACAACTGGCAATTAGCTATTGTTCATGGGACTGTTTGTGAAAAGGGTGGGAAGAGTTATTTTGGGCTGAACTGCAGTTTCATAACTGGTCATTAGTTCTATTACTGAAAGGCAGAGATTGATAAATCATTCATATTGAGGAATTTATTTGATGGGAGTGTTTGTGTGCATAAATAGGCATAATTTCCAGAGCTGAGTAAAAGACTGGAGACAACTTCATAACTTGTTAATGGAGAAAATATATTGATGTGATGATCTTGTGTGATAAGAGAATAAAGAGCTCAGAAAAGATAGAATTTAGCCAGAATTTCTAATAACTACATGAACTGTAATAGATTTTTGCTTTTTCACAAATGTTACAGGCAAGTCTATTCCAACACCTAACTAAGACACAAAAGCAGAGATCTACCTATTGCTTTCATAGAGTACCATACAAAATTTTGCTGCTTGTGCTGAGTAATCACTTCAAAATTTGTCTTTTAATATTAATAGTCTCTAGATGAGCTACTTCCAAAAGCAGGGCTGACTGCCCTACTATCAGATTCAATATTAATTATTTTTAAGTGGTCTTTTGCTCAGGTATTTGAGACAGATAAATAAAATTTAATATGCAACTATTAACAAAAAACCAAACTAATAGATGAAAGAGGCAATGAAAAATGGAAAAAACAGAAGTACTTTTTATTCCAGTGTTTTTCTTTCATTGTTAATTCAAGTATTTTGTCAGCTTTATTTGATGGGTTCAGATATTAAGAATAATTTAAGATAAACATTAGTAAAATGGGATAGTTTAAAACATGATGTAATTAAGTTAATAATTCATCTAATCTGATATCCTATTTTTGTACAATGGATAATGCCTGACATATAAAAGAGACCTGAAAACTCTTGAACTGTATCATATTCAGTATTACTGCATGAGAAACTTTTTTCTTTTTCACTATCTGACGAAAATCCTGTGGCCTGAAGCATGAGGACTACTCCACTTCTCTAATTATATCCTCAGTAATATAACTGCAAGTGCTTCTGAACATGAGGCAAAAGATGATTTCACAATGAAAGCAAAGGACTTTCAGACAAGAGACCTGACTTCTCTTCCTGGCTCTGACACATCCATGGGGAAAGACTTAGAGGAAGAATTACAGAGAACTAGATGCTCATCTCCCTTTGAAAATTAACAAGTGACTAGATCCCATCCATGCCTTTCAAAATCTCCCTAAGTACCTATGTTTCCTACGGATGAAAAGTCTATGGTTATTTCCCTTCTAAAGAGAAAGCTTCTGACTTAAAATCACCTTATAAAGAATGGCTGATTTTACATTTATGCCAGTATATTAAATAATTACAAAGCACGGTTAACAGACATGAAATAAATAAAAAAACTAAATGAAGGATTGTAACATACTGTAGAAAAATGTATTTAAAGGCACTCTTTACAGTTAAAATCTTGTCTTTCAATCAACCTCTACAATACTTAAGGCAGAATACTCTTTTACCCATTCAGTTGCCTCTGGCTTTTGTCTCTACAATCCCTTAGAGAAGTAAAGCCCCAGTCCTATAACTGAACCCAGAGAACAATCCCTGTTTGCAAGACACAGTAGAGTGACTTCTGTGCATTCTTGTCAGGATTTGGTAAGAACAGTAAAACACAGCTAAGGGTGGAGATGTTAAAATTCCTCTCATTCAGAAAGCTGAAACACTCCCACGAAGTATCTGTTATTGAATTTTGCATGAAGGAAAAACACAGATGAAATGCCTGTGGCATTTTGTGGGTGTTATGTGCCATGGGATTCCATATCACATGCGTGTCATGTGAACTTTAACTTGCCTCATTTGCCTCACTCCTCTGAGTCTTAGCTTGTAGGGAAGGAAAAGAGAAGCAGATTATGGTATTTCTGTAATGATGGTTTTGTATCTGAGCATGTGCTCAGAAGCCCTGTACCAGTTCTCAGTCTAAGTGATTATTTTCAGAACTGGGGAAAGACTATTTGGACTCCCAGATTCAATAACAATTTGTCTTAGATGCCATTTTTCTTTGCACATTCATAAAACTGAAAGAATTGATTTGCACTTTTTTTACTACAGTAATCTCACGGTAATGTGGTGACATTTGGAGGTATTTTACATTTTTATTCAAGAACTTACTGTGAAACACTTATACAAGTACTTGTGTTCAGTAATTTCACACTTACTAGAAAAACCATGTTTTCTTTATTTTCTGATAAGCAATAGATTTAGATCAATTCTGAGGCCCAGATTCTCTTTCCATCATGTCTACAGACAGGTCATGTTCACACGTAGACTGAGACAACCCTGGAAATCTTCCAGGCACAGAAGCTTGGTCAATATAGCAAATTAAATGAGACCAGGAATAACCCTGGATAAGTGGACTAAGTGAAACAGAAAGAGCCAAATTTTTCTAGATAATTCCAAAACAGGTTTGTTGTCTACAAACTGCCTGTTGTAAATGATCCCTAGACTACTTTACCTACCAAAACTTATCTTGGAACTGCCAAGGAAGTCTGGTAGCTTAAACAAAATTCAAGTCAGGGAATATGCTAACAGTTTATTAGTGTAAATTTTCATATTCCCAGTTCCAGTTCCTGGTATACTCGAATTTACTAGTACAGAGAAGGCCAGAGAGGCCAAGTAAGCTCAGCACCTTGTAATTATGTGCTTCAAACATAATGGCCCATGGTTTTACACCTTGAGCTTATCTCTCCTACACACATTGTAGGAGCCTTCAGTCATTTACAT
This sequence comes from Lathamus discolor, assembly GCF_037157495.1. Lineage (NCBI taxonomy): Eukaryota > Metazoa > Chordata > Aves > Psittaciformes > Psittacidae > Lathamus > Lathamus discolor. The sequence goes on along the minus strand of NC_088884.1, from coordinate 43,821,817 downwards.
GAAACTAAATACTCAGTGTGGATGGAAACAGTGCAGGTCAGAAGGTCTGCCTGTTTTTTGTGTGCAATGCCTTTTTCTGTGCATTGTCATTTCTGACATAATTTCAAGCGCATTGTCAATCCTATTATTCGCCTGGTAAAACAGGTACTACAGATACCATAGATCTACCCTCAATCAGGGACTGGGCCCACCCTCCAATTCTGCCTGCCCTTGGACAAGCCATCTGGGAAGTTATCATTATCTTCTGAAACATGGAAGCTGAAGCTCAGAGGGAACATTGGAAGCCTAAATGACATATGAAACTGTTGATTATAAGCTGACTTTATAATTTAGTTGAATGAGGCCTCAGCTACTTGTATTTCTCTAAATTTGAAATGGATTGCCAGGATTTTGATTTGATAAAACACTATTGTTTAAGGTATTACAATGCTGTAACGGCTTACCCAATGTGGGTCACACCTCAAAGAAGTAATACTAGAAACTTTCCAGTGATGAACTTTGATATGTGAAAACGTTATTGCTAGTAAAACTTTTCTTCTGTTCAGTCATGCATAATATAACTATAATCACTCTTGTTCAAGTAAAATAACACTTCTGCTCTTGGAAAAAGGTTCTTATTTTATTGCTCAGAGAATTTTATGGTGCTTTTTATTATTAAATCCAGACCAATTTTACCTAAGGAGCATAACAAAAAAAAAAAAAAAAAAAAGCTGTAGGAAATACCATTAATCTTTTCACACTTTTGTTGGTTTTCCCTTAGAGACTGAAATATTATAATCTGGCAGAAGAAAAGCCAGTTGTTGAGTCTTCATTTTCATTAATCCAACTGCTAAGCCATTCATGGTAAATCTATAAATCCAAAATAATACAGTCACTGGAGACTGACAAATTATTTTTGTGGGGAAAATGACTGTATGTGTTAAAAATGATGATGATAAAGATTCTGAAATAACAAGAAGAGAAGATATTGTTGAGAACAAAAATATGATAGCCGTAAAAATGTTACTTAATGAAAATAGTGAAAACTTTGAGATTTAAATTGAAAGTGTATATGCATTATATGTAACATATATTTTGAAAGCTGGTCTCTTTTCAGAAGGAAAGACAGGCTTGCTGTGTTCATCTAACTCACATAAGGAGTTGAAGGTTATTCACATGGAGGCAATTCTAAACAGCATGACAAGTATGACCCATTAGTTGTAGAGGAACAAAAACCAAAGTACCATGCACAACATTTTTTACTTTCTGTACTGAAACCTAGGAAAGAAAAACATTTCTGAGTTCCTTGGCAGTATGACTGGGGCCTGAACATTTCACAGAATAAATATCAGCTCTGGTTTTGAGGTCATCATCACTCAGGAAAACGAACCTATTTAAAGCAGTTAAATATATCCGCATATTTGTTAGAAAAATATTTCTAAACGAGCTGTTATCAGGTAAACTCTGTAGGCATTGCTACATATGCAAAAGCATAAATGTTTGGTGTTCTTGCAAAGATCAGAGTCTAAAGAAGATCATCTTTTGCTGACACTTAGGTGAATAGTTCTGATCAGGTTGCAATGTAGACTGAAGAATCCAAATCAGTGTAATATTACTTTCTAAACAATCAACCTGGTAATTGGGTATTGATTATCAAGGCCAGAGTCCCTCACGGCCTTGCCTGCTTAAAACGGACATGAAATGTGACACATGAAACGACTGAAGGTCTTGCGATGTTGTGACAACTGCTAGCAACATACCGAGAATTCTTCCTGAAACTTTAGGTTGTTGCTTGTGCAAAGCTCTTCAACGTGTTGTACGAAGGATTTCTTGCTTATTGGCCTGAAAGTAATGGCAGAAGAATTAGAAACCTATAGGGAATTTCTATCTAATTCTTTTTATTCTTATTTAACTGCAGTTTATTAATAAACAGTGCTTTTCAGTTCAGTAGAAACTGATACTTAGAGGCAGAAAACTGTGAATTGCTTACAGCATGCTTATTTGGTTTATTTTCAGTCACTTAAAATAGAAGCATTTTTTCCTGTTGTTTTCCCCCTCACCAAATTCCTAATGTTGCTAATGTTAACAGTACTGTAGGGTTGGATTGTTTTTACAGGTAACCGAATTCCAAGGCAAGGTTTTGACATTAATGGAAATTTGTAAAGTTACCATTGCATTCTAAAGTACATAATACTTCTTTGTCACACAGAAAACATTTTATACATTGAGAGATTTTAGACATACAAAATATTGCAGTGACCTCATTCTCATAATGACATGGTTTTTAAACCCTGAGGAGTTTAAGTATCCCTGTATTACTTCCCAAGCTAAAACACAGACATGCAGGCTTCACCCCAGAGAGAGAGAAAGCATTTCTCCAGTTACCATGCAATTAGTCATGCTTTTATGATTTATACGCAGCTTGGAGTTTTTTCCTAATAAACAGAGGAGAGAACCACACATTGAGACTCACCAATGACCGCAATATAAAACTCTTTAATCAACTTACTTGAGGGATTTTCTATAACTAAGCAACCTGCAACAGAGATTTTTGTTAAATGTAGCAAGCTGAGAATTAACCAATATTGTGCATAGTAATAGGTTTTAGATTAAATACGCAAGTAACTGAAGTGCCAAATTCATTTCTCTCATGGATTCAAATACTATTATATGTCAGGTATCTTGTGTGATTGTCTTACTTCATTTTTATCTCAGGTATTGGCAGATATTGATATGGTAGTTACAGTTCCTATCAATCTGTTCAGACCATTTTACAGTGCTCTGAGCTCATATGGCCCTGGGAAATCCATACTTCTAGCACACTACTTCATACACACTGACAGGCTTCATTTTACACTGTGTACCCATATTGTTCTTCTTAGGGCTGTTTCAGAGCATAACAGGATTCACCTGACTTAATACTGACACCTATTTCTGAGCCAGTCACTCTGAATTCCTTTTATTATCAATGAAAAGAAATAGCTGCAATATTTATCGCATTTTAAGCAGATATCTAAAATAGGTCACAGATGAATCATGTTACAGGTGTGCTTCTACAGAAGCCAAACAGCTACAGCTGTTTTCATAAAGATTTTAAAAATGAGTGGCTGTTTTCATGCTCATTTTTACATGTTCACTGCTCTTTTTGGGGCACAGTGATTTTTAAATCTGTGCTACATATTAAATCTTTACTGTGAACCCACAGCGGGTTTCACAAAGATGATACATGAGCATCTATACTCAGGGAACTTTCAGATGATCTTGAAACTTGGTAATCATCATCATCACCTCTGAATCCGTTTTAAAAATGTCTCAACAGTATGGATTTATACACTAAACTTTGGGCACTCAGACTCACAATGCTTGTCTAAAAGAGCAAGCCAAAAAGTTTGAATTTATACAGTTTATAATATAACTTGCCCCTTCCAAAAAGGTAAAAGTATATCTTTATGTGCCTGTCTCTCCATAAATCATGCATTCTTACATACAAATATTACAAAACCAATTTTATAATACAAACACAAATGTCTACTGCTGCCATAATTTTAGTAGAGAGGACAATTTGCCTTAAAAATACTTTGATGTATGAAGTTATTCTTATTTAAATTTTAAATTAAATAATAAAATAGGTTAATACAATTGTTGAATCAATTATTATTAAGTATCAGAGAAATTAATTTCAAAGCTGCTGAAGATGCCTTTGTACTATGTACTTTGTTATGACAGTTCTCTTCACACAAAGCAAACAGGCTATGAAAGCCTTGGGTCAGTCTCACTGGAGTAAGAAGACAGGCAACAATTCACAGAAATAGGCTCAAAGCGACAATGTCCTTTACCAGGAGAAAGAGAGGTTTAGAATGAAAAAAAGACAAAAGATGACAAAGCATGTAGCTCTATTCAGATTGATCAGACATCTAGCCAGTGCTTATTGTATCACTATGTTGTTTGCATTACAGGGCAGATGAAAATATCTTCTAGTAATAATGGCAACATAATGGCAACATTACAGGCCTAAAGTTTACGCTAGAAAAAGTATTATTCAGTATTAATAATTAATAAATAATAAAAAATTAATATTAACAGTATTAACAGCTGTGCCAGTGTACTGCACACAAATTTGTCTTTGAGCAAAAAGTAAACTTTTTTAGAACTTCTTTCAGGAGAAAATTATAAGCAGTTTCTGCGAAGAAATTACAGTTGTTTTTCCTTTGAATTCACCTGCCTTCACCATAGAAAAAAAATATCATCTCCCGGTTGACATCCCAGTAATTTTTTGAACACCACTGGCTTTCCTCCTCTCAAATTGATAGCAATTAGGGTCTTATTGCACCTAATTTGCAGCAAGCAAATGCAGTTTGATCATTAGTGAATAAAAATGACATCTATGCTGTACAGAAGCAACCTGAGTGGTACCATTTGGTGCTTCAGTGCTGAAGGTACATGCAGCCAACAGCGAAGAACAGAGGAGACCAGGACAACTCAAACAGCACCACATACTCAATATTTCCTTTTTTTACTTTCACTCAAAGCAGGGAAGTAAAGCACTGAGATAGCTCAGGAAAGGAACTAAACACAGTGTTCCACATGCTGCTTTCTAGCTAATTTTTAATATTAATAACAGGTGATTTTTTTTTTTAAGGCATAATCATATAGTATCTTTCACAAGCACTAACCATTTTTAAAGAAGGCACCTACAGATTGACACTTGAATCTATCTGTGGGCATTTAAGTGAAGAACTTGATTTTCAGGATTACTGAACCCACAATTTTGTTGGTAACAAGTGCATACTGCAAAGTCTTGGCAGCTCAGAAAATAGAACAATTTAAATGTTTATGTGAGAAATAATGTCTAACTTGAAGACTGTGGCAAAGATGTTCGCTTTGTTGTGTAAGAATCTTCAGAAAAGATGAATTTCATATGCTCAGTAAAGACAGCTATGCTCAGTTTCAGCATTCTCAGGCTTCCAAAATTAGTATTTCTTCCAAGTCTCTTGACTTAGAATATGTCATAACAATCTTACAGTATTTAATCAATGAAAAAATACTCATCTACCTGTAATCTTGTTCTTCACATTTCCCAGTCTTTTCTATAAAACATAAGCATATATCACTAAATCTTGATAAGCACAATTTAGAATCAATCCATGAAGTTGCAAATTTCCCTATTTCAGCTGGACAATTCCAGATTCCCACTTGTCTGACTTTGAAACTAGGAAAGAAAAACATTCCCTAAGATAAAGAACACTTTATTGCCTTAAATCTGATTTTCTTTTAAAACAGTGTATTGTTTCATGTGTGGGATTTTTTTTTGAAGTCTATCAAAAATCTGAATCCCACTCAGATTACTTATGATAGAGCTCGAAAGAAGCCATTTATTTGTGTTGGCAGTGGTAACTGAAGACCATATTGTCACACAGACTCAGCTTTCTCTCTGGGTCAATCATCTGAAATCCACAGGGAATTAAAACTTCGTCCAAATAGAAAACAACAGAAATGAGTATGTAGTCAAAAGGCTTAACTCATAAGCACCACTGACACTTCCTACGACCAACAGAGGAACTAATTTTTAGCAAGTTAATTGAAAGCAATATGGAGCTTAACCCTTCCTAAATATTAAAAGCCTAAGGAAAGAGAACACATGGTCATTTCTGCCATTGTACTAGGACACGTACATTCATAAACCTTGTACTCCTGGGATACAAAGCTCAGGAAGCCTATATTTGATAGCCGATTACTAAAGGGAAACTTGCTGAAGAAAAAGGCAAGGCAGGAGCTATGCCTATCCTCATCCAAAGAAAGAAGAAACTGTCTGATCTAGAGAAAACAATGTGTGTGCAGAAGTGCTACCTTGAATACAGACACCTACTGAATGTACAGTATATAGGCGAGATCAGACAATAATTTTATATGCAATACTTCTCCATAAAGAGTTCTAATTACCTGGTGTTTGCAAGGGTTACAGTGTCTGTAATTCACAAATATTTCTTCTGAATCTGTGCCCCATTTTCTTGACAAGCTGTTTCACACAGAATGAAACAAAAACCTCAAAGCATCCACTACAAGCTGCAACTTCTCAAGAAAAGATTTTGAGAAATGGGTACCCACATGGCTTTATCCTTTCAGCAGAAACCACTGCAAAAGGAGGGTGCCAGAGAAGTTGTCTCCTAGGTGAGCACCCAGAATGAGTTTGTAGTCACTCAGCAAACCTGGTGCACCCTGAAAATTTAAAGACAGAACCTATTCACAGCAGATGAGTGTCTGCTTGGAAACGTGACTTGCAAACCCTACGGACATCTTACAAAAAGTGATGAAAGGCCACAGCATTCATATATTCATTGTGATTAATGAACCAATGTTTAATTCTATTTAGACTGATGGGGTATGTATGTTTTAGACAAGGGTTGTTCTTTTTGTTATTGACTATTTCATATCAGCTCCATCATCATGGAGATCAACATATGTCCAAACATTCAAAGTTAGCATTTGGCTTCATAAAGCAGGTCTCGTCTTCTACTGAATTCAGTAGAACTTAATTCCCTGCATGCTCTCTGAAACTACATCCTATTAATTGATTGCCTAACAAAGACTTGATGAAAGATGGTGCATATGTACAAGCTAGTATTAGTATTTTTCCAACACTGAAGCTTTTAAAGTAAATTATTTTCTCATGACCATTATTTTAAGAAATTTCCTGCCATGAATTCCCCAATTTGAAAAAAAAGTTGACCCCCAAAAGGTTTCAAAATTGTCAAAATGAGATACTTGGTGCTTTTACATTTGATATTTTTTCTACTTAAACTGACTTTCGTAATGCAAAATAATTCATACTTAAAAGTCATAAAAATGTGTGAAATAAAATGTTTTGATTAACCTACATTGAACATTTGCTGAGTTTAGGTTCATTGAACTTTTCAAGCTGTTGAACTTTTCATCTGCTAAGAATGATAAAAAATATTTCAAGTCATATTCTTACAGAACAGAAAAAAACCTTTTCTACTTCTTTTTATTTCTCATGTGATACCAGCTGCACAAATTTTCTGAGAATATGAGCCAAGATGATAGGCCACAATCCATTAAGTATGAGAGAATGTCTGAGGAGACAATATATGAGAGAAAGTTAAGAAGGATCTCATGGAGCAGGCTAGAGTATCTTGATTGTGTCGATGAATTGTGTCAGCTGCAAGTCGGTCCCTTTACCGATTTAGAATAGCTAACATGATAAATAATATACTGGCTGAGAAATAAAAAAACACCTGGCTTCCAAACCAGCTCCTTCAAATGAGCACTGAATGGGATGATTAGTAGGTAAAGAAAAAATCTCTCCTGTTTTTTTATCACCTTAGATTTTCACAGGAACTCCCCATCACCCTCTCAGGGTATAAAGTATACCTAGTTGGACCAGATTTCAGGTGATTTATTGCTATCCAGGAAATCCAAACAAGCTAGCCTTGAAAAGGTTTCTGCCCATCTATGTCTTCCTCATGGAATTACAAGATGCTATGAACTGACACCAGCATTCTGCAACATAGCATGCTCTGCAAACGCAGCTGAGACAGTATAGCACTGATGTACAGCAGTATGTTATGCAGATGTAGTGATGCACAGTCCTTTTCCACTGTAGTCATCAACATGTAATACAATAATTTAACATGCTAATGTCACTGTTTTAACCACAAATCATGAGAATGACAAGGACAACACAAGAACTGGGACTGTGATTGACTTTTACATAGCTATTCCCCAAAGGCATCAGGTACAAGAGTTTTTTTGTAGTGTAACTTCAGAAGTCTGAAAACAGGGAACAAAAATATTAGACATTGGGTTTTGCATTAAGCTGCCTTTGTGCATGCTGCCATGCTTCTGCCAGCTTCTTGATATAACTCATCATGATTAGGAAGGATGTATCTATATGAAAGACAGCTTTAGAGACCCCTAAGAAGTCTTCTTTGGTCACTGACCTTACCAGTATAGAATCGTCCATGTATTGAAACATTCTTTAAAGCTTACAAAAAGCTGTAATAAAATTTGGAGCAGATGAGGGATATCCTGTCCCTCATTACTACATGCATGTTATCTAGTAGCGTCCTACAGTACATTTATTGACTTCTAGTTGAAAATACAGCATGAATCCTGTACTGAGGAACTCTGTTTGTTAGTGCCTGCATTTCAAACTTCAACAATGTGTTTTAATGTCCAACAAGGGACCTGGGCAAGGAGCCTGCTGTAGCTTCAGTGCTGGTACTGTTTGAAAAATAATAATCCAAAATTTAACAGCTGCATCATGTACCTTACGTGACTGGCAGAAGAGAGTCTTTCACTTTGGCCATTAAAGGAGTGAGGAAGGAGGAAAGATTAAAATACAGATGGAAGGACATGACAAATTGCAAAACAAAATGTGAGACTGGCTCTAAAATAAGAGTGATGTAACTAAAACTCACTGTTCAGAAAAGGCCTTGCTGTGCATAAATCACCTACTGAATGTAAAATATGTAAGTATGAAATATTATAGTTTGCAATTACCCTGTAGAGTTTGAGACTGTACAAATCTAAACTACACTTAATTTAGACAGAAAAGTGTCAGAACAGTACTCTGCAAACTGATAAAGGATGTGACTGTGTGGATATGTTGCTGAGATTGAAGTGGCATAGCACAAAACAGCTGCAGTGTAAGTGGGTACAAAAAGCAGTTGAAGGGAAAGATAACTTCTCTTAATTACATACATTTTAACTGCTAACTGCTGAAGGAAAGAAACAACATGTTTCTTATGTCACATTTGCATTACACTGTCTTCAAGTATAGGTTGTATATATTGTCATAATGCGTTATAATGTCAGTGTAAAAATTGCCCTGATTTATTTCAAAATAGTTGAGAAATTGTTGTACCTTAACATCAGGGACTAAAAATAAACATGATTTTATGATGACAAATACCACTGTTAATATAGCTGCACATATGACATTTCAATTAACTATATAATTGAAAGTAGCATGGTAGCACACAAGTTAAGAGAACACAATGGAAAACACACCATGTTGCTTCAATAATACAAAGAACTTACTGGATGACAAATATCTCCTTGCGTCTAAAGAAAAATGAAGAGTATCTGGAAGTAAAATCCATTAACACTTTAGTATATAAACAAAATTAGTACCATTCTTATTCAGCTAACAGTTTGGAAAGAAGGCCATTTTGAAGATCCACCAAGATTATTTATGAGTCACAGTTATCACAGTGCATTGGCAATGGCTCTTTCTTCACAGAATACTTTCCACTGTTATTAGAAAACATAACAATGCTATCTGAATGACATGTGCCCACATAGAACATACCACAGCCATTATGCAGATGATTTCCAGATGATTCTTAGTATGTTTTCTCATCTGTTATAAGCAGCCATTCCTGTGTACACTATTTTGAACAGGTTTGTACATGCAACCAAGTTACTCTGTACCACACACATAGACATATACACACTCAAACAGAACAGGTCAACAGCTACAACCTTTCATCTTCCAGCTATTCCTAGTCTGCAACAGTAGGATGCCTGACTGCTAGGGGAAGACTATTTTAGGCTTCTCATCTTTAAGGAGACTGTCCACCACAGTGTCTCATCTCTGACACAGCAGGGAAAATACAGGCAGGTAGAGAATGTTCAGCAAACATTTCTAACTCAGTTGGACGTCATATATTATTGAGAATCATTATCGTATTTATTTGGTGAATAATATCCATTTTCTGGCAGTCAGAAAGAGCTGTTTTCTTTCTGATAAATACCTGACAAGATTCTTTGTTTGACAGAAAATATTAATAGCCTGGAATTGCTGCACACACCTTAAAGGAGTAGACGTCAGGATAGGTAGTGTGCTGAGCCCATAGAAACCCAGATATTGTGCAAATTCTCTTATGGAAAAAAAACTAAATCTCAAACTAAACAAAAAAAAAAAAACAACAACAACCCCAAGAATAAGAAAACACTCCGTGCTTTCTGAATTTCTATTAAACAATGACAGATTTGTTCCTGAATTAGTTAACTAGGAATTCTGGGAGTTTGACTCTCAAAATGCCTATGAAGGTTTGCAGTCTACACAAAAAACTGGGCAATCAACAAAACCTCAGAAATTCTGCATGCTTAAAAATATGTAGCCCTCTTTTTGGTAATACAGTTAAACAGTGATTTGCACTTAGATCTTTATCTTGTAGTAAAAAGAGCTGAAGATTAAGTGATTTTCTAAAAGCTAGTGAGAAGTGTCTTGAGGATGGAGGTCATTCTTTGAAAGAGGATCTCAGTGACCTGTGTAAATAAAGAACACCACAAACACTTCCAAACAAGCAAAGGTCAGAAAGAGGTCATGGCTACAGCCCCTTTGGACTACTGTTTTGCCTAAGGAGTATGCTTACCGTGTAAATCTCTCATCCTTCAGCTCCAGGTCTGCCACTGTGATCAACTGATCCAGTTTGAACTTAGTGTCAATAATTTCAGCATCTCGTGGGGAGTATGTGCCTCCCTCTTTTTGCTTTTGCCGAATTCTGAACAGAAAAAAAATGGTGAAAAATAAACATGCAAAAGATTTAAGGACACATATGTCAATACTTTGATTAGTCAGGCTGAAACTGAAAACTGCTTGTCAGCAGTCCTTCTCTGGCCTTTATTCTGCTGTCCCTTCCAACAGCGTAATTTAGGCAAATCCACAGTTACATTGTCTAAAATTCATACGGAAAGAATCTAGACTATATATTCTTAGTTTTGCTACATAAATTCTTTGGCAATGTCTGAATGATGCAGCTAAGGAAGAACAGAACTTCTGATTAATGAGCTGACAACATCATTTATGCAGTACCCAGTCTGTTTCGTTACATAGACATTTTGTTCATAATTTGAATTAAAATTCAATTTTTCTTTCACATGTGAGACTTCAAAGTATTTAACTGCTAAATTTATTAGTAAGACAGAAAACAAAGTTTAGAGTATTTACTTCATATCAAACTGTCAATAGCATTAGCCATCACATTAACTTCAGCCAGGTGACACGCTAATCTGTATCCTCAAGTCAATAGAGAAGTGACTCTAAAAGGGTAAGATAGGCTACTGCTCCAATTTACCCTCTGGAGAAATTGTTTTTTCTCCTCCATCTATGGAGGTTACTCTCACTAGATGTTTTGACAGGAAAGACAACAACAAAAAGCAATGCATTTTGAAATGACAGATTGGAGCCATTTCTAGGATTGTTTCAACTCTTCTTCAAAACATTTCTGAATGCTTGCAAACATGGTAAGGATACATAGATCTCACCTTGCAAAGGCATATACTGCAGCTACCAAAAGAACAACTGAAAGTATACACAAAGTAACAGCGAGGATAACTTCTACAGATCTTCCTGACATTCCTTCACCTGCAACAGGAAGTGAAAATTTAGTATTTCATAGACCCATTAAAATTTTTACATTTCTGACAGGGTGAAATCAGGAAGCAATGACAGACTTTTCTCTCTGTACAACTGCATCCATTTTGTGTCATTAGAAGTGCTGCTTGGGAAAGAAAAATGTAACAAAACCAAACAATTTCTGTAAAGGTTCCTAAGCATTGCTGCTCTATATAATGCTAATAGTATATGTCTACAGCCATGTGTGCAGCTATCCCCTGGTGCCTTTCAGTTTTACCTGTTAAACAGGAGAAGGTAGGTCTACAGTGCAGTAACACCAGCCTGAACACTACCCTGAGCTGAGCTCCTACTTCAGCTCAGAACAGACTGCTCTAACAGGAGTAATTAAACTCCAGAAGTGGAAAAGGAAGAGCCACAACTCTAAAGAGTGCAGCCATCACTCACTGTAAGGTAAGAACAATTTAGGCCAGCGAAAGAGAACAGAAAAGCATGTCTATAAAAAAAATGTTGCAAGGAGAAAAGGAATGGAAACGTCCCTTCCACTTGCTGCTCTCTGTGATAAGGCCCAAATATTAGCAAGGCTGAAGAAGAGTAGAAAAATCCCCAGAGAAGCCACTATAAAAGTTCTATCTATCTATCTATCTATCTATCTATCTATCTAAACAGTGAAGTCAATGAGAAACCCTACAGTTAATATCAGTCCAAACATTGCCAATGCTATTAAACAAAACAGCGCTGGCAGAATACACACCAAGAATACAAAAATAACTTTCTCCTACTTCTTTGCAACAGGGAAGGACTATACATGTCTGTAGAGAAGACCAAGGGCAAGGAAAAGAAGACAAAACAGAAGACATTATGTTGTGTAATTCTGAGAAGCTACAACTCAGTACATGCTGATAACTAACTCCAATAACAGAATATCACAAAGTAGGTTTCTATGCAAAAGGCAGTGTCACGAAACCTTATTTTGATTATTTCCTGTCTCATCAGCTGTGTATTTCACATGGAAAAAGTCTACACTTACACAGGACTACCAGCTGCCCCAGAATGATTTGCTGAACTAGTTATTAGAGTTTATGAGAAGGTTCTAAACTGCCTTGATGTATTAGAAGTTTAAATAGTATTTGTCACCACATTTTATTTATCTCATGGAAAAATCTTGACCTGTCATTGCAGTATAGATGTTACATTTGCAATGTCAGTCATGGGTTATGTGGAAGAAACTCCACCTCTCCATCTCAAGAGGAGAGCTGTGGTACTCCAAGTATGGTTGAGTGGGAGCACCATATTAAAATGTATCCTTCACTATCACTATAATTAAAAAACCATTATTGCAGCTGTGCATTCCAGTAATTTCTGCTTCAGTGTTCCTCCCTAGCAAAATTCTTATTGTTTAACAAGAGCATCTGATGTCTGTCACAGAGAACTCTCTCACAGGTTTTCCATATTCTTTTTCTGCTTCAGGTATATTTAACACGTAGTATTAAATTGCACAGACACAAGGTTAGCTTTCTGGTTTCCCAGATCTACCTATTCTGTAAGTAGACTTAGGGACCAAAATAATGTAAAATTCAAATTAGTATTTTATCTACTAAATGAAAGTGTAATGTCGGAAAAACAAGAATTTCAGTGATTATTACAGAAGAAGATAACTGATTTATAATTAAATTGCAATATTGGTTTCAGGCAGCATAAATTTCTTCTGAAAAGATGCTGTTGTTACAGGTGGAAGAGAAGTAATTGGTCACTAAGATACCTAAGAGGTACAGATCTTTCTGGTACATTTTCTGGGTTATGCTTCTAGAGCCAAGTCTGAAGTTCATATAACCACAGCATGTTCTATAAGGAAACACTTGGGCAAGTTTCCTCAGGTTATGTATCTCGAGAGAAAATGTGTCTTATGATACATCAATTTGATGCTATTTCACAACACCTGTAAGAATGTATAGAAGAAACTTCTACTTATCTTTTCCCCTTGTTTTGTTTCTTGTAGGACAGGTTCAGGAATTCAGAAGTTAAGGCCAGACAAGAGTTTTCTTTACTGCCCATTTAAAAAGCAGTGCTTGACATGAAATTTTAGCACAGAAGGCAGTGGATGGGTATGAGGAGCCATGGATACCTGAGGAAATTATCGGGTCTGGTTTTTTTCCTATGACATTTTGGTCAGCATAGAAAGAGATCTGCTTTATGATCTACACCAAAGGCAACAATACAGAACTGAATGAATTGCACTGCCATTAAAGCATGACTTCCTTAAGCATTACAGACTTTTCTGTTAGAAACCAGAAAGTTGCCCAGAGGACTGGCTAGAATTGGAATCATTTCCAGTAAGCTTGTTTTCCTTGATTGGACATGCTGTCTTTCCCGTACTGGGCAAACTGTTTGCTTCATTGGCTTAAAACTTTTATACTCAGAACACATAAAGACAACTTTTGTGTTGCACTTTTCAAAACATTCAGGGCTAGAGAAATAGTGTCAGATCCTTTCAGAATATTCAGGTAGTGAATTGGTATTTCAAGATCTTCAGTATCAGATCATGTAACGAATTTCTAACATGTATTAGACAAATAAGGGAGCTCATATCACAGAAGATGAATGCCAACTGAAAAATATGTGCCCACTAAAATTCTTCTGGTTATTCATCCAGTTGTCTTGGGATCCCTTTTCAGAAAGTCAGGGCTAATGCTTAGATAAGTAAGTTTTGGCTTACCAACATATTCAAAGAACTTACAAATCTTATTATGATCTGCCACGAGCCTTCAACACTGCCATGGAGGAATTTATGCTGGATTTGAGACCCCATAACAGCCAGTCTATTGGCCAGTGACATCAGAACCATAGGGATTCTATTAGATTATATCAATTTATTAATTAATATGGAGTTTTGTCTGCATCTAAAGGATTAAGAGCTGAAGAGTCATGTCCTCTGAGCTTCTAGTAGAAGGAATGATCTACAGCTGAAAGTTTTCCTACGCTATGGTTACTGGTATAGAGTCACAGAATCATAGAGTCATTTAGGTTGGAAAAGACGTTTAAGATTATTAGGTCCAGCTGTTAACTTTGCACTGCCAAGTCCACCACTAAACCATGTCCTTAAGTGCCTTATCTACATGTCTTTTAAACACCTCCAGGGATGGCGATAACCACCCCTGCAGCCTGTACCAATGCTTGACAACCCTTTCAGGGAAAAAAGTGTTCCTAATATCCAATCTATCCTTCCCCTGGTGCAACTTGAGGTCATTTCCTCTTGTCTCATTGATTGTTATTTGCGAAAAGATATCAACACCCACCCTGCTACAACCTCCTTTCAGGTAGTGGTAAAAAGAGACAAGGTCTCCCCAAGCCTCCTTTTCTCCAGGCCAAACACCACCAGTTCTCTCAGCTGCTCCTCATCAGACTTGTGCTCTAGACCCTTTCATCAGCTTCATTGCCCTTCTCTGGACCTATTCCAACACCTCAATGTTTTTCCTGTAGTGAGGGGCCCAAAACTAAAAACAGGATTTGAGGTGCAGCCTCACCAGTGTTGAGTACAAAGGGACAGGCACTTCCCTTGTCTTGGTGGCCATACTATTTCTGACAGCAGCCAGGATGCCCTTGGCCTTCTTCATCACCTGGGCACAATCTCGCTCATGTTCAGCTGGTTGTTGAACAACACCCCCAGGTCCTTTTCCTCCTGGCAGCTTTCCAGCCACTCTTCCCCAAGCCTGGAGCATTGCATGGGGTTGTTCTGACCCAAGTGTAGGACCCGACACTTTGCCTTGTTGAGCCTCATGCCATTGGCCACAGCCCATCGATCCAGCCTGCCCAGATCCCTATGTAAAGCTTTCCTACCCTCAAGCAGATCAACACTCTTACCCAACTAGGCGTCATCTGTAAACTTACTGAGGGTGCACTAGATCCCTTCATCCAGATCTTTGATAAAGATGTTAAACAGAACTGGTGCCAGTACTGAACCCTGGGGAACACCACTTATGACCAGCTGCCAACTGAATTTAACTCCATTCACCAGCACTCTTTGGGACTGGCCATCCAGTCAGCTTTTTACCTAGCAAAGCATACGCAGTAATAGCTCTACATCCAACACAAAGGAAAACTACACGAACAGTAGAGCTTCTGGTAGTTCATCAAGCAAGATGAGATATACTGGCAAAATGGTACTTTTATGGGTGTAACTGAATCTCTTCTAACAAACTTTGTCAACACTGCTGCTTTATTTAAGAGTCCAGGCTGAGGTGAGACCTCCTGACAACCTCAAAAAGACATACAAGGAAATGGGTAAGTTTCCTCGGCCATTCTGCTTAAGCTAGGTCCAACAAAAATAGAGATTATTTACCTTAAGGAAACTACTGTATTAAAAAGAAATAAGGAATTGTCTAGATTCTTTAGAAATAGAGAAATACTTTGGGAAATTACACTCTTCTTACCTAATGTTTTGACAGGGTCAGAATAGTCAGAATCTGTAAACTGTCCTTTAACATTAGTTGCTCTGAACTTAAATCTGTGAAATAAAACCAAGAAAAATAATGAAAGAAAAGTTTATGTTCATTTTATTTAATTTCACTTAGAAACTAAAAGCCATTTGTCAGTTTTAGTATAATATAAGCTGGAATCATTATTCACCTGCTAAAGAGACATTATGACAGGCATCAACGACTCAGTGTCAACAGATCTTAAATGTATAATCAAACTATTGATTACTTATCTTGAGTTTATTTATTTTAAGAACACAGTAAGCATCTCTTGGTACCTGAAACATTTAAAAAAACTTGTCTCCCATGTTCATGCTCAGCCAAAAATTTTAAAATCAGAGATATGTGAAAGTCACTTCAATCTCCACCTTTGCATAATGGAACTACACATTTTGTATGTTTATATAAATGCACATTTCACTTAAATCTTTCTCTGGGACAAACATAGAGACAAATGTACTTACAGGTACTGCTTTCTTGGTTTCAGTGGGCCATTACATATTTTGTCTTGACTACCTGGTATCATACAGGTAGTATCAGCACCTATGACATATATCTCTTCTTTGCCACTCAGATCTTCTTTTCCTTCTATACATGGTGGGTTTGGAAAGCCTTCATTTGTAAAATAGGGTCTTGGTCTGTTGAAGTAGGCATCATACCACTTAGTAACATTCCCATCCTGCTGAGCTATTGGCAAGAAAAGGAATAATCAGATACAATTTGCATTCTAACCAGACTTATTTAAAGAAATTAAGTAGGAAACAGATATTTTAAGAGCTATCAATGCTATTTACACAACCAAGTCTGTAAATGTATTTGCAGTTGAACCCAGATTTCCTTATTATCAACACTATCTACATTTTGTTGACTCAGAGTAAGTCAGCTAGAAAATTCCAGGGGCAGTCTCATAGACGACCTCTGCCTGTAGAGGATATCTCTTGTACATGACTTTGAAACTGAGCATAGATAGTAAAGACAGTAAAAAATGCTTACTCTGAAGACAGTAGAAGACTGCTTCATAAACAAAATTACTATATTTCCGTAAGTGAACAGTACCCAGCAACTCAGAAGAAAAACTTTAAAATGTTATTTAACATGGTATTTGCATATCAATCAGCTCAAGAGAAATTTCACAGCAATAGCTACGAAGTAAATGCCTGTAGGATCAGTGCTAAAATGCAAAATACAGAAAAAGGTGAGAGACTTAATGTGCATTCACTTAATGTGAATGCTTTACTTCTATACTTTGAAAGTAAGCAAAACAAATTAAATAAATACCTGGAATTTGTCCTTATTAGATAAAGTAACCCTGGCTACATGATGTCCTGTCATGAAACTCCCACTCACACTGGTGGGCAATCACTCAAGAGAGTATTCTGGCATTGTTCTTATGTTCATCAGTCAGTACAAGGAAATACACATTCTAACCCACAGTCTACAGAAGGGATTTATATAAATCCCTCTGCCCTGTTATGAAATGGAAACATCAACTGCACATGACTGCAGTTGGTATTTTACATTTAAAGCCAACACTAACAGCAACAGAAGAATAACCTTGTAATAAAATGTTTCAGATTTATCTTTCAAAAATGTCAAATGTATTTTTTTTTCCCAAGGAAATTGGAAATAAAGAGATGTAATGAAAACAATAGGCCCAGAATAACATTGGTGACTTAAAAAAGCATGGATGACTCTTAGTTGGCAAGCATTCCCAAAATCCAGCACCCAACCCACAGGTCTTGTGAAAAAGCTTTGCTCTAAGTACTGCTGCCACAGCAAAAGTGACCTTGTTTACTGTTTTCTGATGTGAAATTACTGAGACTCAAGGAAAGAAACACAAGAGAAAAGACAAACAGCCTGAAGGTAAAGAAATAAAACCCCACGAAAACAGATTTCAAGAGAACTTATAAAATTCTACCTCCAGCTTCCACAACAAGAACTTGAATCTTCTTGATAGGGCCATGATCATCACTGTAATAACATATTGGCATTCTGATCGTCATTGTTGTATCTGTGACGAGTAATGCCCCATTGGTGTCATAAACTGGTGCTGGCTTCTTTTTAGGTCGTGGTGGTTCTGTTTTAAAACAAAGATATACCACAGTTTTGTTCAGGCACATAGCTGTGTTATGCAAGACAAACCTTCAGTGTATTTTCAGGACAACCTAATGTCCTGCTTAATGCCTTAAGCCTCTACAACCTCTGTTCTTACAAATGACTCTTCATATCAGTTTTCCATTCAAAGAGAAAACAATAAAAAG
This sequence comes from Lathamus discolor, assembly GCF_037157495.1. NCBI lineage: Eukaryota > Metazoa > Chordata > Aves > Psittaciformes > Psittacidae > Lathamus > Lathamus discolor. Next base: position 43,803,722 of record NC_088884.1, on the reverse strand, counting down.
AGCTAGTCTCAGTTTTTCAACAAATTTGAATCAATGACCATTTCCACAACTGTGACACTGTATACTTAGCAATAACTCTGCGATGTTCTTCTAAGCTGATCGCTGATGGTAACTAAAATACTGAAGTCAACATGATTGCTTCACCAAGTCTGCACATGGTTTACAGTATCATTCAGATACAAATAGCATATGATCAGTGCTAGGGAGCAAAACTGAGCCCTGCAATAAAAGTCTATTTGTTCTGTCTTCCTGTTCCTACATTATGCAGACTCTATATAATAGACAAAGGCACACAGCTGCATAGTCATAGGTAGAAAAGCAATTTCTTCAGTATTTATAGAGATTTCAGCTAAAGGATACTTTATGAGACATACCTTTGATATCCATGGTTATTTTCAATTGAATTTTTGGCCCTGCACCAGCACCGTTAATTGCATATACCTTAAAAAAATCCAAACACTTTTTAAAATTAGTATTTGCAATAGCTTCAATGTGGCCAAATCTGGATATATTTGAACAACAATGAATGGTGAAACACTCTTCTTGTCATTCACACTTTGCTAGAACCTACTTCGTATTTGTTTACAATCCTAAGTACAGTAACACTTAAAACAGTTTTGTTGCTTCCTCTCATGTCCTAGTCTCTGACTATTTGAAAGGACATACTTCTAGCAAGCTCCTCTTGCAGAACTGGACCTTTCATCTGAGCCAAATGAACAATGCTAGTAGTGGAATTAAGGAACAGATTTAGTCTTGTACCTGCATAAATATGTCACAGGTTGCTTTGCTAGCACATGAACTGGTGGTCCAGAGTACAAAGCTAACCACTGATGATGTGTCTTGCTCCCACTCACTCTGTCCTCTTCATTGGTCCCCTCATTCCTCAGACTTGTCTCTCTTCACATGCCAGCTAACACATGACAGCTTCACACCCCAGCTAACACTATGAAAATCTCGTATTTAGCCTAGGTTTGAGCTCCCTATTCAGACTAATTTCTTACTCTGAGAGAAAAAATCCAAAGGAAAAGTATCAGTTCTTACGCTGACATTATAGGTATGTCCTCCTTTTAGTCCTTCTATCATGGCAGTGACTGATTGATCTGTTTTATCAATCACACTAAGGTTGTGGATCTGGATGGCAGCAGGGTCATCTTCATTGTAAACCATAGCTTGATACACCTGAATATTTCCATTTGGTTCAGATGGTGGCACAAATGTTACTTGGAACTTTGTTACTTCATCTGGTATCTTCTGAAATGTTATGTTGTTAGGTGGATCTTCAGGCACTGAAATAAATATTTCAATGAACTACATAATCAGTTTACTACTATTATAATTAGAGTAAAACCTGAAAAATTACAAATTCTATTTTTGCATATCCCTATTATTTTATTGGTATTCTCTGTTTTTATTAAAAATATCTCAAATACTTATTACATATATAAATATTTATAAAAACAATAAAAAGCTAAATGCTTAGTGAAATCCTATTCTTAGTGATAGCATTTAATAACAAAAATATAAAAAATATTAAATAACCCTCAGCAGTCTCTACTCGGAGAAGTTTCTTCTTATTTTCTACACAGAAAGCCTAAAGGCATCATTATACCTTGAAATACAACCAGGGTAAACAAATCCTTGCACAGGTTGACAAGCAAGAAGCAAGTATTAGTCTTGAATATCCTTTTGTGAAAGCCCTCTGTCAACAGCAAGCTCTCTCCCAACACATAAACAAGCCACCATGCTCCTGAGAGCCTTTGCTTATCTCAGCTAACTCCAGGAAAAAACTTTCCACTGATGCCTAGACATGAACACAACACACATTTTTCCCAGAGACAGTTTTTGTCAAACACTTATTCCAGTAGCCTATTCTCAGGACAGCAAAGGTATAAATCACTTTCCCAATACCTCCATCTGAAAGAAAAGGCTGTAACATTCTTTCTAGTCAGCTACCTTATTTATTGCTCTACCTGAGCAGACAAGTATGTAGCATGACCTCTAAATAGTGAAATCAAGAAACTGAAGGTAAACACATTCCCTCAGCCACGGATTTAAATGCAGTTGTCTTTTTTTTTTTTTTTCTAGTTTTTTTTACACCAGCCAACTAATGCTTACTCAGGCTTCCCTGGAGTAAGTCTGTGCAAACTGGTCCTAACTCAGCAATATGCTAAATTGTACAAACCAAATGAGACAAAAAGATATGGAAAAAGTAACTGTTCCTCTCTAAAGTTACTGCACCTCCTAATGTATCACATTTTTACGTAAGAGAATGGGCTACCAAAAAAGATAGTTTGCAGGACAGACCTGGCTACCACCTGATTCAATATTCATTCATTTTTCCACAGTAAAGGGCCATATCAGCCTCTAGGGATATGAACAGGCCATGAAATTCCTAGAATGTAATGTATTAAAGGCATTAGAGAGATAAATATATATATACACACACACTCATGCCATTACGGACATCAGATATTCATACGTCAAAGGAAAGATAAGTAATAAATACAATCATTGTGTAGTATGTCTAGATTTGAAATTAAACTGAGTATAAAGCTGAAAAAGCTGACCTCACTAGAGATAAGGCAATTACAGTTTTTACACTGTTGATAATTAGCTTGAATGAAACAAAATTTCAGCATCTTTTCAGAAAATACTTTTTTGTTGTTTGGCATGTTTGTTTGTTTAAATATCCTCAATGAACAATTCAAAAGGGTCCTTTCCAACCCTAACTATTCTATGATTCTATGAAAAGCAGCAAAGATACTAGACAGAGCATAACCAGGGACTATATATGTAAAGCTAGGACTGTATATCCCCATGTACATATGTTTATATATACTTAAGCAAATGCTATCTACTTTTCTGTAACACAGCCTCTCAGTGTCATGAAGTCCTTACACAGTTCCTGACTCTCATCTCTCAGTTTTATTTCTCTGAGTAACTTAACAGCATCAGCAGCTTTTGTCACCTTAGTATCCACCTCACTCTCCAGATTGTTTTGAAGTTGTGGAACAGCTGACTTGAGCACACATCTCTGTGGGCCTTCACTAGCAACCTCCTTCCAATGTGAATACACAGATCATGTCCTCAAGTCAGTACAGGTACCATTTATAAACAGTAGGATTCACGTCACTTATTTTTTTTTTTTATGTTGAAATTTTGCAGTGAGACCAAAGACATTGTATGAAGTTTTCAATACTCTCTTAAGGAAACAGTCACCTCCACAGGGGGAGTCACCTCTTCCTAATACAGATATATACACTTGTTAATACAGATAGGACCGCTCTTCATTGACATTGATTGTAGAAGTAATTTAGATGGCTGTATTCCATTCATCCATACTTATGGGAAGCTAATTAAGATATCTGCATTATTAAGGGAAAATCTTAGTATTTATCACCACCACATTTTTTTTGTTGACTGTCACCTAAAGAAAAAATACTGTGAGAACAAATCTGCATTAAAAGTGCACCATGTGTTCAAAACTCTCGTTTATTTGCCACATGAAAAAAAAATCCTGCAAAGTTTAATTTATGCGAAGTAAAAAAAATACAAACCTGCTTCAAAAGTGGAGACAATTACTGGAGAACTAGCTTTGCCTTCAAGGAGTGCAGCATTAATATCCCCCGTAAAGGCTATAATTACTACAGAATACCTGGTAAATGCTTTTAAATCAGAAATTTCTAAGACTTTACTCTCATCATTTGTCTTCAGAAATTGAGCTTTATAATTGTTATTATCTACCTGTAAAATAATAATAAAAAATATTTTAAGACTTGAAGCAGACAAAAGCAGATAGGAGTAGATGTCAGGATAGGTAGTGTGCTGAGCCCATAGAAACCCAGATATTATGCAAATTCTCTTATGGAAAAAAAACCTCAAACTAAACAGAAAAAAAAACCCAAGAAGAAGAAAACACTCCATGCTCCTAGAAAGGCTAAAAGGCAGAATAATTTGGGTTCAATCTAGAAAAGACAGAATGGTGAAAGTCATAGTAATGACTTCAAAATATAAAAAAGGATGTTAATAAATTGAAGATAATCCATTGTTTCTAGTGTTCATGGAAACACAAATAGAAATTTTATTTGCACCAAAAAAAGATTAGAATCAAAAATTACAGAACCTGCAATGACATACCTAAATATGTAACTAAAACTATGACTATTTAGTTGAAAACTAGAACAAGCTATCGAGGGGTGTTGAGCAATTTCAGCACTGGAAATTTTTAAGAACAGCATAATGAATCCTTTGCGAGGAAGACTTCGGTACACTTTTTTTCTGTATCAAAGAAGGATATGGACTGGATTATGTCCTGGGATCCCTATCATCCCTACATCTCAAATAATCTGTAGTTCTGTGGAAAAAATTGCTGTGCTGGGCTTTGTATCCAATTAATCACTTCTAATGTTAGAAGTGTTTGAAATAGGATAAATGTTTGAAAAAGGATAAAAAGGAAAAAATGGAAGCTTTTCTAGTATTTGATTAGGTATCACTTACAAAATTATTTTTATGTCTATTCCCACTACTTCAGTTAATGATGTTTTCATTATTGTTTCTTCAGTGTGTAATTTGAAATAGAGGGTTAGGTCGCTGTACAGTAGTTTTTCCACTGGATGAAATCTGTATTAGATGCAGCTGCTAAAACATTAGAATAGTTCAGGCATACCTTTTATTTGACAGATATGCATATATCCCTATGAGATTTAACCTGAACTAAACTTTCTGATGGATTAAACAGACATTCATTTCCTGGGATGGCCATCAAGAACTGAAACACTTTTCCCTATCTGACTGTGAAAAATCTGGCATAAAAATATTTATACAAGAGCTAAAACACAATCATAGCACTACATAATTAAATGCATTTCTGTTCTTCCTTAAGTTTAATGGTTCATCTTCCTTACTCATTTTCAGTAATGTTTTGTTCAGGACTACTTCTAATTGTATTAGGCAGCAAGACAAACTAAAACATGACTTGGAGGAACAGTAATGAGAGAGTAACTTTTTAGTTTTTCTGATCTATAAAGCTGCAAGGAACATCCTAGCAATTAAAACAGAACCCTACAACATTCACTAATAAATACTAATTATTACCTTTTAGGAATAAAGACATCACTCAGAGTAGAAATCTGAAACTATTCTATTCTATGAGCCAATTTTTATAAATCCTTGGACACTCAGTTGAGAATTAGAAAGAGTAAAGTTGTACATACACAAAATCTGTGGAATTTGGAGTCTTCATAAAAAATTGTCCACTGGGACAATAAAATGTATACTCAAACTTTCACTGAAAAAGATAGCGACAGCTTTATTGGCCTTTAAGAAGAAATAGATTTGTCTACTGCGATTAGCTAAAGAACTGACACATGTAGTTACTGATTATTAGACAAACAACATTTGATTACAAGGAATCCCTAAACATAAAGGTAGATACCTGAAATGTGTTTGAAACAAACAAATGAACAACTTTGTAAAACTAAAACCAAAGCCCTCCAAATTCAGCATTTGAAACAGGTTTTTAAGTTCCTTCCAAATGCTGGCAGGCTTTCACATGAAACATTCCATAGTTCATCTTACATCAGGAATTTTACTATAACTTATATTGATAAGGTATTTATAACATTTTCATAGTGTATAATCAGGTAACACCCTGTTTATAATCTAGGAATTTTCAGTCATATGAAAAATCTATTGAATATTACACAGATTACTGTGTAGATTTACTGAGGAGCTTAAAAATATTTGGTAACTTTTACTGATCTCTAGCAATTTTGATTGCACAAAAATCTCAGCATTAGTATTTTAGCAAATCTGTAATTCTTATACCTAATTTAGAAACATTGAAAATATACAAATAATAGTCTTACTCTCTTCTCAGACAACTGAAAGAATTTTCTTTTTAAAGACCTTACATAGTTTAAAGTAATTTATTTTTTTTTCCCTGTTACCTAACAAACAGGCTGATTCAGGACTTCTGAAGCCTCAAACAGCAAGATTTCCTGGGTAAAGTCTGGTAAACTGCTTCCCATTTTCACTAATATCCCTGTCTGCATAATTTCTGGAAGTACAGGAAATCTATATCCTATTCAAAACTTCTCGTGCTCTAACTTAGAAAGTTTCATATCTTGCCACCAGGCAGGAAATGAGGTTTATTAACGGTTGTTTTAAAGAGTATTGTAAGGGTAGTAGAGGATGAAAAGAGAAAGGCCACTAGAGCTTTTCTCTTAAGTCAGCCTCTGTTTTTGCTTATAAAGATCAAGGAGGAAGAAGCGTTATTGCTGTGCTACCAAATTACAGCTAATCTCATGGACAGAGCACTAAGTGGAGAGTGGGAAATCTACCTTGACTTGACTCTGATGCAGTGTAACTTTGTACAAGTCACTTCCTTTAGCTAGGCTTTCTACTCTGGTTTGTAAAATCATGACAAGGAACTTTTCCTTCCTTTGAAGAATAAAAAAAAAATTTGTTATTTTTACTGGTAAACAGCATCATTATTGTCAGAAAGAGGTACACCTCTGCAAAGCTCTGCTACTGTTTTTCTGCATATATTTATAGCTACACTTGGTTTTAATCCAAGACCTCTTATTAGCACAATTGTTTTAATACCAACTAATCTATCTCCCATTAAAGAATTTATAAATGTACAATTAATTTTTCTGTGGAGTTTGTGTGGAAATAGACACAGTATATTGTTTTTCAATCCAGTTGATGTCTGTCCTGTAATTCCTATGAGAATATCTGCTGGTGTGCTTGTATCACCAATCATCTGTATAACTACCAACAATAAAATAGAGTTGCCTTACTGAGGTAATGTTTATGAGGTAGCATGTTGGTCCAGTAATGATGACAGGTTCATTCCAGGTGATATTAATACTGTGCGGAGACGTGGCTAAAACAGACACATTTTCTGGAGGACTGTCTGGAGCTGTAGAAAAAAATACGTATGTGAATCATGGCCAAAGAAGTCTCAACAAATAACCCAGCAATTTTAGCTGCCAGTAGAGAGTATTTTTCAGTTTGAAAGTAAATTTTTTGAAACATTTAACATTATACACTGCTTAAATAATTATAAAACTTTTTCTTTCTCATATACAAAGCATACAGTGTGATTTAGAAACACATCTTTCATTGCAGTTACTACAACTTTTCTAGAACATGAACAGCCTACAACTTCATCTTAAATTGAAATTACAGGTTTTTTTAATTACAAATTATTTATATGTATTTTACATGACACAAGCAAAATATATGCAACCATTTAGACAAATAGGCAAGCATAATACACTTTTGCCAAACAAGTCATTCAAACAACAAGAAATTGTGCAAACGCGATATTGTCTGCATGCTAGAAAAAAATTTCCAGATTTCCAGCAATGTTGGAAAATAATGATACAAACAATTTTACACAGAAAAAAAAAATTTCCTAGATTTCATTTCAACTTATACTTAACATGTTGAAAAACTGCAGAAAACACACTCACAAAAGGGATAGGTATTGTAAGCAGGCAAGAATGTTCACATTAAAAAATGGGATTTTCCCAAGATTTCCTTTTGTCAAGGTGATGTGTGAACTAACCTAGTTATTTCTTATTAATGAATAAGAAATTAATCAAATCATAATAACAACACAGCAGTTCCCAGTAAGTGGTACTACTTTTTCATAATGACCATGGTGAATTTCAGGAAAACTAAAATTTGAGATAGAAGTGACAATAGATGTGTACTAATTCCAGAACTTGGATCCATGGTGCCTTTTTTTGGGATCTACTGCTACAAAAAAAAAAAAAAAAAAAAAGACAACTGTGATACATATCAGTGAACAGCCTGTTGTAAAAGCAACAACAGATTTGTACATTTTTCCAGAACTCAGCTTCATGGTGCCTTTGTCTACCAGGAAAAACTGCAACTATGATTAACACATACCAGTGAACAGTCTGTTATAAGAAAATACCTATGTGAATCAGAAGATGCAGTTTCTTTCCTCAAACATGATTAATGCATGAATATGCATTTTTTTCACCATTAGTCATTAGGTAAGAGGGCTTAATGGGCAAAATTGGAGTGTGTATTCAGGTACTTAGTTTTCTAGGTACAAAACAGGTTAGGAAAAGGAAAAACAGCATGGAAGGAGGTATGTAACTATCAAAATTATGTGCGAAAGATTAATGAGGATATATCACAAATTTTGCATTGTGAAGGTCAAAATTTTGCACTGTAGTGGCAGAAAAAAACATGAAGACTTAAGAGTTGATAAGGTCATATGAAGAGTTTAAGGTGTTGAATATAGGAGGTAGATTGCTGTGCTGGGATTAGCAGGAATATACTAGACTTTGTAGGCAGGATCAAATTCAACCATTGGAAGCAGTTCCCAAAAACACTGAATAACATGAACAACTGAATGAAGAGTGTAACTGAATGAACTATGAAAGCATATGAGGGGTGATGAAAGCAGAGACTGCTCAGAGAAGGCTGGCTCTTGACTGGGGAGCTAGAACAGGTAAAATACAAGGGCAAGTATGTTTCCTAAAAATTAGTATTAGCACAAGTCAAGTTTAATTTGCAGTTAATGCATGTCAGACTTGTTGCTTAAACAGTGTAAATGATGCTTTCAGTAACTATGGGAGGCTATTATCTTTGTCACCCAGTGAAATTTCTCAAACACAGTATAAAGTTACATATAGCTTAGTTTCCAAACCCACCAAGTGTTCAAGGACAATTTTTCCTTACTTTTTTATAGCATTAATAGAGCGTTTAATCTCTCAATTTATCTTTTATTCCAGAAGTCACTTTCGGTTTATGCATTAGACAACAGTGGTGTGAAATAATTTTAAAGCATAGCCAACCTCAAGTTATTTACATGGATAATTTCCATATGAGTTTGCATTTGATAAATTTTCAAATCTTTGCAAGAAAATTTTGAGTCTGCTGCATTTAATAGACTTATCTAAAATACATCTAAGCATCAATGCCTGCTTTATTTTCATAATGAAAAGTACAAAATCAGACAACTGAATTACACTGAAATTTAGGAATATTTTCTGAAATAACCAGTATAATTACAAAGAAAGAAAACTAGAAAGAGAAATGTGTCTAATGGGTCTCATGTCTTACAAAAAACATCTTTTAAAAAACTGTGTTTGCTTCAGTGGGTAACTAACTGCCACGTTCTGATTTAGGTTTGTTTGTGAAATGAATCTAGTCAATACGAGGCCACAATATCACTATATCCTTTCTCTTATAAATCACAGCAATTTACTCAGTAGAAATGACCTAGTCTTATTCTCTCATTCCCTCATAATCCAATCACTTCCTCTCATAAGCACTTTTCTCCTGGTTTTCACAATAATGCATTTTCTGTAACTAATAACCATCATTTCCTGATTATCATGCTTCTATCCTTGCACAGGAATGTGGGTCTTATGGAGGTCAGGGTCATCTTTCCCATCCATCTGTGTCCTGATGCTAAGGCAGCAGTTAAGTGTGTTCACTTTAAGATAAATCTGGATAGCCCATCATTTAGAATGATCCTCAAAAATAAGACTGAATAGTCTCCTAACAGAAATCTATGCTTGCCAGTTTGGTTAAGACCAGATTTTTTGGGTTTTTTTTTCAATACAAATTAAGTGTGAGGTTCATTTATTTTATTTTATAATCATCTAGGTTATTTTTACCCACATTTAAACATTTAATGTTATACTAGGACATATTTACTTTCTGAGAGAAGAAAAAGAACAAAGAAGAACAAGTTTTCTCAGCAAAACCTGCCAGAAGAAAGGGCACGCAACAAGAGATGAAATCTCATTACTTTTTACCCATTTCTTTAAGTCTACCAAGCAACCAGGTATCAGCAGGGATTGGGAAAGAAGGTGCTGAAAACAGAAGCATAACCCTTTGCCCCATGCATCTATGTCCTAGCCTTCATGGGACATTCAAACATCTGGGATTTTCCTTTGTATCTCAGTATATCCTGGCATTAAGAGACTTGGCAGTTTACCAAAAAGCACTACATTGTGTAACTGTATGAGATCCAAAAGGAGGTCAGTGATCTCAGTACAATTCATTTTCCACCTAACACATACTCACCAAAATGATTTTTCTCTTAGAAAGGACATTTAGCCAATCTCATTCTCCTTATAAATGTAAAACTCAGGGTAAGTGCAGGTGTGAGTGAACAAAGTTTCCCTAAGTATGGAAAACACTTCCTGCCCTTTCCCTTACTGTGACAGAACACTGTGATCTTCTGTACTGGTAACTATATAAATCTAGGTTATGTTGAAAATATTTCATCTTGCAGAGTAGATTTGGCTCTTGTGTAATCCATCAGCTAAGTAATAGCAGTGCCATCAAACTACTTTATGAGACAGTAGGACAATTCCTGTGAGGATAATCTGCAAGACAGAAAGCTGAATAGTTTTTCTTTGCGATGTGAGAACTGAATGGTAGCGAACGACCTATAACACTTTCCATGGACTAAAACTATAACCACCTTCAGTACAGATCACTTTAATAGCCTTAAATTTACCTTCCTAATGAGCAACTGAAATAAACAGCTAAAATTCTCAGCTTTGTCACTGGATATTCAGAATTATTAGGTATTTCTCCTTTAGCACAACAGTCAAACCCTCAGCACTTATAAAGAATATTTAGAGTTTCTCTTATGTAGTTTTTGCTGTTGTTGAGGTTTCGTATTCTGGGAGAAAAGTCTAAAGAGTTTTCAGCTTAAATGCTGTAATTTCCTGAATATAACAACTGTAATATTTTCTTTAGGCTTGACAGAAGCACAAATTTCTGAGAACGCAATTATTTCTGAAGAAACAGTATTTGCCCATTATTTCACAACCAAGGTAACTTTCCCTTTGGCAGAAGCAATGTCTTGCAGAGACAATTCTTGGAAAATGAGCAGCAGTGCCTCACTTCTGCCCTCAAATCTGCAAACACAACTCACATTGATTTTATGGGCTAAGTACTCAGGGTATTTTACATAGCAGCTAAGCACCCTTAAGCCCTAACAGACTATGTATATTGGCTGTGCACCAGCAGGCTAATCCAGAGGATGCTTGGCCCTGTCCATGAGGGAAAAGAGAGGGGGATCGACAACTGTTCTCTTGATACACTCTGCAAGGCTGCCCAGAGTGCTGGATCTGCGCATCCTGAATTTCTCTTCTGTGCTACAGGCACCAACCTTCGGAAAAGAAAGAGGGGAACTATGTTTTTTTAGTTGGTTCAACAATATCTCTGTAGACAAATCTTTGCGAAAGTATGAGGTTAGGTAGCTAGAGCTCATCTGCTGCTCTGGGAGGCTCCCAGCTCTGCTGAAGCACACTAGAACTGCCAGCTGTGACATGTCACCTTCCCCTTTTTTTGGCTCCTCAGCTGATTGCCATCACTCCAGCAGAAAGACCTGCACCCCACCACAACATCTGGAATAGTGTCCATGGTTCTTTGACTCTACAGCGGTGTGTTTTATAGGCAGTTCATCTCCTGATGTGTCACTGACTTAGCTCACAGGAAATTCGTTGCTGCCCACTTCCCTTATCACAGACACAGGCCAGCATGCCCAGACACTTGGGCTGGTGGAACTTTGTTAACTTCTACCCCACCACCGTTTGTTAAACCAGGTAACAGAGCACACAGAGGACCTACTGCTGAGAATGACACTCTACTGGCATGGAAAGGGCTTGTGCAACTTAATGAGGTTTTTATGCTTTTAACTACCTCAGTAGGACTGATAGGAAACTAGTTCTCTTGTAAGGCAAATTATTACTGTCCAGAGAGGAAATCATAAAGAGGATCCTAACTTTATGTGCTTATGTGTTTCCATTATCTGCCTCTCTGTCCAGTTTAAATCCCTAAATTTCCTAAACTAAGCAATTCTTTTAAGAGAAGTATTTGTACTTACCAGCAGCTGAGATGTATCCATCTAATAGTAAGAAATCTCCCCAGAGGTGCTGGCTCAAGAATTGTACAACTTCTTTTAGCTATTCTCTGCTCCATCTGGGGTTATATGGTTTTTTGATTTTTATTTTTTTTTTGCCACTTTCATTTAAAATACTGCATTAATTTACAGGCATAGTATTCCCATAAGAACCACTGGACAAAGAAATTAAATGCATATGAGAATGACTCTGCAGCTGGTTCCAGGACTTTTCAATCCCAAGGACTGCTTCTGTGCTTTACATGAAAAATTGGCTGTTGCGATGTCCACTCTCATGGTGTGTGTCCAAATCTATTTGCCCTTTGGGGCTTAGAATTTCTATACTGCAATTTCTCATCTGCAAATTAAGACAACAATATTTCCTTAGCTAGCGGGAAAACAGTGAGGTATTTAAGAATAGAGGGGTGTATTGCTGTACAGAGATGAGCATTACATAAAAAGCCCCCTGAATTCATATTACGTGATTGTAAAAACATGAGTGGAACTAAATAAGTATGTGACCACTGAGCAGTCCTTGGTATATAGCTATTTGGTCCTTGGTATCTTTATAGTGATCTGGAAGGGGAAAGGAGTGAAGGAGCTGGGGTTTAGTCAGGCCACTCATGGTGGTTCTCAGATGTTCTACAAGGGCCGGAGGCTGGATCTCAGATGTGCTCTGATCTAGGCTGGCTGCAGACTAGGAGTGAAGGTCATATGTCCCCATGACAACTGCCTTAATAATTCGTCTCACATTCATTTCTCTTGAATATCTAGTGATGCCTTATCTGTGAAACTAACTCTTTTCTTACAAACCAAAATCCTGAGCTGAGACATGACAGTTCTAATATGTATTATGGCAGTCCTGTAGGTGATACATGGCTACTCTGACTTGTAATCTCTTTAGGTGGATACAGTATTGTAAAGAAACCTTAATTTGTCTGAAACTATTGCTTAAATTCTATTGCCAGGAGCATACAACAGAATTTCAGGAAAGCATTATGATGTTAGGGAACAGATTTTTAGTCAAGGAATTAGAAAAAGGACTACTTTCACTGACACACACCACATATGAAGATGTACTGAAAATGGCATATCAACCCAAAATTCACACTTACCAATTCAGGACACGAAGTAGGGCTGAGGAACAAAACTGCTGTTGGGTAAGCAATATATATAGTAGCGGATACAAATGGCATTAAAATCTGCAGCAGTGCCAATGATCTAGACCTACCATGTGATTTATATCATGATATTTCAGACATAAAGAGCTGCAATAAATCCTTAATAACTTCACCAGTACTGTAAGTCTATGAAGAAATAACTTCTGCCTTCTGTTCTTGTTTAGTTGACATCACATTGTTACAGAATTATTACACATGGCAGACATCCTTACTTACAGCCAGGAAGTGTTTGTGTAGAAATCCAAGGTGAAGAACTGCCATAACCAACATTTGTACTGGCAGCAACTGCAAATCTGTACCATCTGTATTTTTTCAGTCCATATACTGTCTCTTCTACCTGGTCATCCACCACATTTTCATATAAATATTGATGCATTTCATATTCAATACATTCGTTGGTTTCCCAGTCACTGCAGTGGGTGGACTGTAGCTGTGTGGTAATCTTGTAGTTTTGAAAGTGTCCAAGGATAGATTTTGGTGATCTCCAATTCAAGGTCACACTTGTTGATTGCACATTGGAAAAAACAATATCCCTGGGAGCACTAGGAACTAGAAATTAAAACATTTGTAAGATATCTTCATTTGAATGAAAAGCGATTACAGCTATAACCCTTTCATCCAGTGTTGAAAAAAATATTCTAATAAGCATGTCTAAAGATGAAGATTCAATTTCATATGCTTAATAAGGACTAATTCCATTGGCATAAATCACACTGCACACATACAGGTAGTGTACGTTTACTATAGCTTTTAAAATAAAGAAAAATACTTTTAGGTGTGGCATGCAGGGACAGCTTTGAGAGGTGTGACATTTCTGATGCTACATTTGGAGCAATGTCCCAACTGAGGGAGGGCATACCAAGCAAGGTTATTTTTGGCCTACTCATAGCATCTTTTACTGCTGTTGCTAACTGAGATTCCTCACCTCTCACTTAGAAATACTCATTTGTCTCCCTCTCTCCTGGTAACATGCGAAATCCACAAGCAACACCTCAAGGTTTTCTAAGTGTCCTGTTTCACCTTCTGTATGGGAAGTATCAATACATGCAATATGTTTTATCTATTTTTATATAAGTGCTTTACATGCTATTCAGCAAATAACAAATTAAAACACCAACAGGAAGAACAAAATGGTATGTCAACATAAAGCAAAAAAAGAAACTTCCCATAAACTTTGCTTCCATGTATTTATATATATATGTATATGCGGGTATACACAGGTTATATTCACATGCAAGGAGACAGAAGTAGTGCATGTATGCACATACATACACATACACACATGCACACCCATTTGTCCATATCTATATTAAGCCAACAGTGTACTCCCAGCTCTCACAGACTGGATGCAACATATGGTTTTGTGCTATATCACATAGTCATACAGTAAGCTAATATTATCTCTAAGACTCTGTAAGATAATACTAATACTGTCTGTGGCAAAAATTGTGCAGAGAAATCAGCTCAGAAATCATTTTGTGCACTTAGCTTTAAAGAGTGCTTTAGAGTCTTTGGGGGAAGAAGTATCACTGGTAAAAGAAAAACACATGATACATCCTCAAACTGAAACTAAAGAAGCCCGAAGGCTTAGGGAAGAATAAAAGGATCCCAGACCAGTGTTACTGGGAGAAAGAGAAAACCCTCTTTTTTTTTTCTTTTTTTTTTTTCTTTTTTTAATCCTTGTGGGAATATCTGATCTCTGCTTTCATCTGCAACAATTTATTTCTAAAAATCACCATAATGTAACAGGCTGAAGCCTTTTCACTTCATACAAATATTTAATGAGAAATGTAAATTCTGAGTTAAAGCAAGCTGCGATGATGGAAAGGTTGAGAAATACAGATCTCTTCAAATGAGCCCAAAGCAGGTGGAGCCTGCAGGACATGAGCCAGGCTCAGGAACCATGGGCACTTCCCTTGTCCTTCCACCCACCTCTTACACATATGTACACAACACTGCAGCTTGCAATAGTCCTATATGCTCCCACCCTGCTACACTAACCAGAGACAGAACAAGAGTGAGCTGCCTAAGAAAAAAAATCTTTGCTGGAAACAATATTTATTATCATCATACTCCTTGATTTAAAAATTAAAGTTGTTTTGCTCTATTGTTATTAGCATGAAAAGAAGTACAGGAAGTAGCAAATAAAAACAAAGCAGGCAGTAACATTCTTGCTTGATCAGTTTTGGAGATGTAATATTGTTTGTCCCCTTTCAGAAGAAAAAAAAAACCCACAGTGCAATATTTTCATAATAGTTCTATAAACTGGTTTTGCTACTTGTGTAAATTACAAGAAAGGACTTAGTTATGCCATTAATAAGTGGAAAATAAAGGCAGAGAAGTGTTCAATAGTTACTATAAAAGGAATCTGTATTTTCCTTAAAAAAATCATCTATGGTAATATAAGTTATTAATATCTGTTAAGATACTGAAAAGAATATGAATGCTACACACTCAATTAGGATGATGATAAAATGTGGGAAAGAATGGATAAAACTGTTGTAGTTAAATGAAAGTTACCATCCAGTCTCACTCGGAACTTGAATTAAAGTATTTTTAAGACCCATTACTACATATTACAAGAATTAAAAAATAAAATGTCAGCAATTCCAAAGACATCAGAACAGATGAAAATTAAAAATACTTTAGAAAATTCAGTTCTCCTCCTTCTTACTCAGAGGGGATTACTCTGTTTTTGATAAAGAATATGACCTCACCTTCCCAGGTACACAACTCCAGGAACTATTGCTGCTATAGTAACAGCCAGACCTGGCAGGTTTGGAATAAAAGTGTGAAAGTATGAAACATGGAGATAGAAACAACTGGCTCTAATGCCTCTTAGTCTACCACTGCTAACTTCTGTCTGCTGAAAACTGATTATCAGACTATACTCCAATTTACATGAAAGACTGGATCCAATACTGAAACAGGGTCTTGGAATAAAGTGGATAGTAACTGGTTGCTTGGTGGTTGCCAAGAGAATGCTGGAAACGCATACCTTCACTTCACAAACATGCAACTGGTAGAGCCATGGTTGGCACAACTGCAGTCTCTGCACTTAGAACAAGGCAGGTTAAAGAAGCTAGTCACAGGCAGAAAGAGCAATGCCCATTTCTAGGTAGTATGGTGGCCTTTCCTACTCAAGGAGAATACACTTTTTGCTCAGTTTCAATATGGATGATGACATTAAAAAGAACTGGGAGCTAGCAATGTTGCAGTAAAGATGGAAAAGATGCTTGGCAGTTTCACAGAACTAGAAATTTTATCAGGAAAAGTAACAGTGGCTCTGATTTGTATGCTCTCACACAGACCTAGAAAAGTCTAATAAAGCCAGCCTCCATGAGCTCTCTTTGTATCTGGTGGAAAGACAAACTCCCAGAGAGCAGGGGAAAGAATGGAAGGCAGAAAAATTATTTTCCCCTTTCCATCCTTTTTCCCACTGGTTGCAGAAGGAGCCCATATATATTACCTTCAGCAAGGCTGAAGATAGCATGTCTGTTTATCCTGACAACACTACATGAAACCCATCATTGTGAAAGATCAACTTGGAGGTATCATGATTTCCGACAGATCTGACAAATACTTCTTTCATGCAAAAGCTTTATGTTACCATTTTTTTCAGTTTACTATGAACCACATAAAAAAGTATTTCTAACCTATGAAAGAAAGGGTAGGTCAGGAGAAGACACAGGAAAATTTTCTCTGAGAATGCCTACATAGACCTTTAAAATGTAATCAGAGCCCTAAATGTTAGTCAGTTTAAAATCTAGTCAGTTTTATCCCATTGCTTCCATAGACAAACCAAATCTAAGTGTAATCTTTTATTAGATCATATGAAAAGATGTGATCTGAGTCTGGAGCAGGTTAGAGGTTTGGTCCAAGTGTCACAGTGAGGAGCAGTGACACCCAGTGGCACAGTGTCTCTTGCACTTGATGACTGTGTTCAATGAGACAATTTCAAGACAACTACACTATCGGGTTACAGATACAAAGAGGATTACAATCACTCTAGCATGGAGAATCAGATTTCCATTCCTCAAGAATGACTAAAATTTCCCCAACTTTTTCTGTTCACAGATGGTACTGATTTGAACAAACCATTCCATGCTTCCTAGAGTAATCATGCAGCTTGTTTAAATTTTCTAAACATGACTCAACTATGATGAAGTGATCACTGTTCACACTAAAAACAATTAAAGCAAAAAACTGCATCTTTGTCAATTATTAAACTGAGACCGTAACAAAGATTTATGTATCTGCTCTTAGACACTGCTGCTTTGAAATGTGCCTAATGGGGACTAGATTATTATTCCTGGTTTCTAGAAAGGTGCATTTAAAGAAAAAGCATGAAAAAGGCTGTGTTCATGGTGCTGTAGAACACAAATTGTGCTCTGATTAGCTAGCTGGCATACTAGTACCAATTCTATGTTTAAATTTCCCAAGAATAATGGGTAGGATCCCTTAAAGTCTCATCATCATGTATCTGACAGTCTTTACCTATTGAACTATATTGCATTTACTATAATCCAGCTAGCTCCGGGAGTAGGGAGTTTTTCAAAGTTTGAAATTTTTGTTGCAATGCATTCTATCATTTTCCATTTAATAGCTTTTAATTCAGGTTCTGAAAGCCAGCCAGGGTGCTGGCAGAGAACCTGGCCGTGAAATGTGGCTGAATTCAGTTTCTGGACTAGAGGAGGAATGAGGTATTTTCAGGTTCATCCACCATTGTTCACATGATGGCCATATTCCAACACAAAATGCCTGAAGCCAGATCCACATGGGATTTTAAGTTCCTAAAACCTATTTATGTGCCTTAACTCCCACTGAAGTTGACAGGAAGCTAAGCACCTAAATAGAAGTTACTTTCACAGATCTTGGCCTGGTTCCCTATGATCATCTGGCTGCAATGCTAATCAGCCTTTCTAAAGCTGGTGGATGGCTCTGAGATTAAGTTTTCATTTGAGAACCTAAATGAAAATAAATTCCTGGTAGAAAAGGAACCAGGACTGTGAAAAGACTCAGATCAAGTTGAACTGGGCCAGTGGAACTGGTGAGAACCAACAGAAATATTGAGTAGAAAAAGTCTCCTTCTCAATACAAAGACAACCTAAGGGCAGGAAAGGACAAACACACACACACACACACACAGAAACTACTGAGAAAGAAAGAAGTTATAGCTTTCTGTAAAGACTTCTGTGGAAAGCAATGACTACAGCTGTGCGGGCCGGGAACAGAAGACGGTAACACGATAGGGCATAGTTCCTAACAAAGTTAATAAAAAAAGAAGTCTGCCTACAGAACAGCTGCTTGTAGCTGGAGTTTGGATTAAAAGAACAGCGGCAGCCTAGAAGTCTGTTGGGTGGTATTAACAGCATCAATAGGAGGAAAGTGAAGAACAAAGTAGAACAGATAGCAATGGGCACACAACCAAAAGACTTTATAAAATGGAAGTATTTGCAAAGACATGTAATATTCTGTTCTGATTATTAATTTTTGAAAGCTTAGTTACCCAAAGGAGTTTCCTGGTTAAGCTGATAACCCTGATCAGCTAAATACTACTTTAGTATATACTGCTAGCTTCAGGGGTCATGATATAAATTCCTGATCAGTATGAATAAGGACATCACAAATAAGTCCCAAATGATTTTACTAACATAAAAACATAAAAACCTGCAGGCTGTTTTTCCCATGACTTGGGACTGATACTATCAGACATGCTTTAAAGGAAATTGCACAGTTGAAAACATGTCTTAAAAAAGCCTCTCTGGACCGTGTTTCTTAGTCCTTAGCCCATTAGAAAACAGTCTCTAACTGTGGGACCTAAGCATTGACAAATCAAATCCTACAAATCTAGGGAGAAATGCACACCTTTAAGCTAAGCTTAGAAAAGCAGTGAAAAGCTGTGAGTACTTGTGTTTTATATTAAGTAAACATACTCACCTTTCCAACAAACTGGACCACTGTCTACTTTCCAGTAAACAATATATTTGATCTGTAAATGCTTTCAATGTCAGCTTTGTATGTATACATCACTATCATTTCTTATACATTAATGCAGAGTTGACCTAGTCATTACAAAAAAAGATTTCTTTCATCTTACACTATATGATTCTTCAATTTTTATCCACTTGGTTATAAAAATAACATTAATACAATTTCATTGGCAGCAACCAAGTGATATCTGCACTGGCCTAGTGAAGATTTGCCATCAACATCAAAGCCATTAATTTACATTTGGACATAACAACTAATCCAAAAATCTAAAAAAAAAACCCCTCCTCATTACATAAAGAAAATTGAAGTTTGGGAAACAAATGTCAGTTTCAGTCATCTTGGATAGAAGTGTTTCAAAGATTCTTAGTCACGATTCACTCCATAATTTTTGGATGCTTTTACTTTAATACAGTTTGGAAACATGAACTTTCAGCACTGATTGAACATATGTGGAACACTGCTCTTATCTGTAGTAGTGACAGGGGACACTGAAGCTCTTCCATTTTCAATGCTGTGGCTCTGCAGTAGGTTAATCATTCTGGATAATCAGGCCAACACACTGCACTGCACACCGCATTGCATACCATGCTGGCCCCCAGAAGAGCCCTTTAGGGTACAAGCTTAAATATTTCTTCCAGTGCATTATGGCTATCTGTAATTCTCTTCTCAAGTTAATGAGGAAATCCATGTAACTCCAACTCAGAGCTGCCATGTCTTAAGAAAAGGATTTATGGTGAATGAAACAGAGAATTTGATTGGATATGAAGATGGCTTTCAGCTCCTGCTATGTTTTGTGCAGGCTTAGATGAAACAAAGGTCCATATTTTCCAATGGGCACTTCCACCCTGGAGATACAAATACAGAATCTTTAAAGGCTCTCCTATCCAGAGACTAAAGACATTTTGTGCAGAAGTAACAACAGACGATGTTAATTTGCCACCTGCACACCAAAACATCTAAGAAACTTTCCTGTTACTAATCCTTTGAGACGCTACTCCTTTATGCACATGACATGCTTCTGTGTATAGCTACAAGTTAGTTTTAGCCAGCCAGATTACGCACAGATGTAATAAAAAAATGTTTTTTGGACAAATTTCTAGTCATATTTCTTTTAAATGTAAGTTACGAATGAATCTGCTTAGTAGAAAACAAATAGTAAAGACTGTCACCATAGCACAATGGGGGCCTCAGCCTGTTCCAAGACACTGTGTTCACTTACAATATTAAGTAGGACTAGTAGTAAGGAGGGAAAAATTACTCTGCACATCTTAGTATTACCATCAATACAATTAATATTTTCAGAGAAGAATAAAAAGATCTATATAGAAAAATCTAAATTAAAAGACAAAGAAGCAGCAGTATTCTTTTGATTATTCATGCTTTGAACTCCCCAGTTGTTTTATTTTTATTCTTAACTGAGTTACTATTACACTTGTCCCACACTTGTGAGTTAACTGAATCTTCACAGCTTTAGCATGAGTTTTGGAGAGCTTTCCTATCATTTTATGGCTCTTTCTCCCTTCTAGAAAAATCACTCAACCTTAATGAAATTTCATTTTAATATATGCATTTTCTTGAAAATAATCCAAGGATAGCTATTCAGTCATAAAATCCTAACACATTTATGCACATGTACTTGCTATATTATCTTTCATATCCTTTATAATATATTTAATCACAAAGTAATACTACTGATAGACAGTTTTTAGAACATACTGCAGCCTGGCAAAGGTGGTTTACCATGACAATGGAGCTAGATTAGACACAAAACTACAAATCTCCTCATAAATTTAATCTTCATGATTCACGTTTAACTGTACCCAGAGATGAACAAGTTTACATAAAAAAAAAAAAAAAAGGCAAATAAATCTTGCTAAGAATGTAAAGGTCAAACACTATGCAGTGAGACACTGAGCCAAATTTGATTTCACTTTATGTCAGAAATAAATGTATTGTCAGTGACTCAGTGCTGGCTACATATGCTGTGACTAATCTTAGACTACCATAAATAAGAAGTTGACAACAGCTATAAAACTGTTTCCATTCCCATCCATGAATCTCCAACTCCTAGTACCCAGTCACCACAAAACAATTCATGCAAACACACGGTGAAGGATATGTCCTAATAATAACTAGTTTGTTGTAAATATGACTAAGCAACAACATGTAAGCCAATGCTAAAACAGCAAGAAAGGGTCTGCACAGTGTTATGTGGCAAATAAAAACCCCCAAACCCCAACCTGTATCGTCATATAAATCCTATAAATCCTTCACTTAGGAAAACTCCCTGTGATAAGACTCATAAGCCACATGTTGGTACAAAATAAAGTACGTTCTTTTTTCTCCTGCTAGTACAACTCCATGTTACACATACAACAGGCTAGCAGTCTGCCTGTCAAGCTCAGGCTTAATACCACATTCACAGCTCCTTCAGGCTCTCTTTGAGCACTAACTAATAGCCAACTCCGAATTTCTCAGAAATCACAATAATTAACTTTCCCAGGTTCCAGGCTTCTTTAAATAGTACTAGAAGCCTTTCCCACATCCTCCAAGAGGTGAGGAAGCTGGGAAGTTTCCTGTTGTCTGTACCAGAGGGTAACATGCCTCTTCTAAGACCATGTCGAACACCTGAAGGTTTTGGACAAGTCCAGTTTTAATCAGGCATCAGCCCACCTGTCTGCATACCCATTCCAGTCTTGCTCGAACTGTGAGCCAGAGTTTGCTGGTCAGAAACCCTGATTTAAAAGAAAGGTTAGAGAGTTTCGACTGCAACTGAGAACTGTACTTAGATGCATGATCACATGCATCCACGTTCAGCACAGCAGTTAAGCTCACTACAGCATTTCCAGCCAATGCTGGGAGATATGAGCATGCTTATCTCTAATGCCTAACACTTCCTTCAAAAGTGGATTTGAAACCTTGCTGATGGACAGAAGTTTCTGAGCAAACAAGAGAGTGGATTACTGAGGCAGAAATCTTAAATCACTAAGGAGCCAGGCAGTAGGGATCAGAAAACGGCAGAATTTGTAGGGGAGCTGTTGCTTTTGGGGAATTTAGAAGGAACATCTTTACTATAAACAGGTATGAATGTGCCACCTTATAGTTCAAAGGAAATATGTCCAGGCTTTAGTGGGATGGATAGTATTATGAGGGTCAGTCATCAAAGTACAACACTGGCTGTTTTCACAATGTTGGTCATATTATACCAGCAAAGGGCTGCTCTGCTTGTCCTCATTTGGAGCTCAGCCATTTGATCTGGAAACAAAGCAGTAGTAATTCAGCTGGTGATACAGACATGGTCTAGATTCATTTAGACATGTACAATCAAGTCATGTACTTACAATCAAGTCTGATTGCAAGAAATGTGGAAATGAAATCTTGGAGAGATCCTCTTAGGAGAGCTCCAAATGCTGAACTTGAAGAGCTGCATGCACTCAGGAAGACACCAACAGGAAGTCTAAGCATAAGTGTAAGTCTGACTTCCTCAAAGTTTAGATGTCTGCACAGCGTTCTGCTGCCCTCCTCCACATGTCAGCCAGAACCTAAACCCTCTTGCTGATACGGACTACCATTTGACTGAACTGAGCAAAATGAACTTTTTCAGTTGAAATGTATATGAGAATGAGAGCTGCAACTCATCTTTTATGTTATTCAATATTACAAAAGTTAGGTCTGGTTTCTAAGCATCAGGGGATACAGTTGTGCTTCCCCATTCCACCCCCATGCTTCCTAGTGATCCAACTGTCCTGAATTATAGAGCTCCTCAATTCCACTGCATGAATTGATGCCACTGAAGAGGGGAAAAAACCCAAACCAAAATAAATGTTGTCATCACTCCTTTAATTCAGTAGGAAAGTGAAGTCTCTTTTCTGGGTCCTACTTGCTGAGCATTATTTTTATATTAAAAGATCACTGAAGAAAAAAAAAAAAAACACCCAAGATAAATAATCCCAAGAGCAGAAATCATCCCTGACTGGGGAAGAGAACTGAAACAGGCATTTGCTTCCTGGACTGAAACTGGGGCTCCTCTCCACTTTCAGTTTAGAAGCTAGGCACACAGCTACTTACACAGAAGCAACACTATTTTTTGCATATAATTTCATCTGCAGGTTTCAGATTTCAAATTAGATGAAATGTGAAGTGTGCATGGAAAGAGAAAGGAAGATACACTCTGGGTGACAATTTTTTACTCCAATGCCAAAAAGCCTGCCTACATTCTTCTTTGGATTTAGCTCACAATTTTCTGTCTTCTTAACAGTTAAGAATTACTATCCATCGACAGTAATGACAAGGTTTGCTTGAAGAAGTCAAATTCTTCTTAACTGCACAAACTATGAACAGCTATTGTCAATCAATGCAGTCATAGCATTGGGCTCTGGTAGAAACAAAGAAAGAAAAATTTTGCTCCCAAGTTTTTTGTTCAGATGCACAATATCAAATATGTTAAGGGCACAAGGAGTAAAGCAGAGATTATAAAACAGAAAAAATAATAGGTGATCAGAAATTAATAAAGTAGCCATTCAATTTTAACACAGAAAAAGGTAGTCTGTGCTTTTTAAAATGGCAATTAATTCTCAACACCAAGTTTATTCTAAAGCAGGAGAAAGAGGAAGCCCTGTTTCTCTCATCCACTATTAGCAAGAAATTTAAACAACAGAAGGATTTAATTGCTTGAATTGAAGCAGGCATTTTAGGCCTGCTTGTTTCATAATCATCATTTAAGTTAAATAGGATTAATTTGTATAATTTGTTACCTTTTTCTGGAAGTGTAGTAGCATTGCAGATCTGCTCTTCACCACCACCAGCAGATGTTGCAGCTTTTATTTTAAATTGATAGGTAATATTAGAAGGCAGATTTCTAAAAGTATGCAATGTATCATAAAATGAAAATTTTGTAGAATTTCCTTCAACTGTTATGATGTAATGAGTAATTACACCGTTGGATGAAGCAGGAGGGTCCCACTGCACCAGGATCGATTGCCAACTCGTTGCAATACAGTGCAAATTCTGAACAGCATCTGGTACTTAAAAGATACGCACTGAAGATTAACATTCCCACACAATTAAAATGGTAATCACAGACAATATAGTCAGAGAAGCAGACCCAATGTTTATAGCGAAGGTCAAACTTTCCAGTAGCGGACAAACTGATAAAAGAAACACACTGAACAAAAGAACAAAAATATGTTTTGGTCCTCATTAGATGGCTCATTTCCAAAATCTGGACTGGAGGAAAGGAAACTATGCTGCAACTAGCTGAGCATAAAATCTGACAAAAAAATTGTAAAATTACTAGACTACACTCCTGTGGGCAATGTCTTTCCAGCATTTTTTAAGAAAGTACCACAAGTATGGAATGTCAGTGATGAAATGAGACAACTGATGGATGACCATGGCTCTTGGGCAGGACAACCTCCAGCTGCAGGGATCTAATTGCCAACCTGAACCAGTTCAGCGATGGTCCAGACGTCTCATGGTTGTAACTTCTGGATACAATAAAAAGCATAATTTCTCCCAGAACCCCTGCTTTATCAGCTCTGGAAAGAATATTTCACTGGAAATATTTCACTGGTCTTAAAAAAAAATGCAGTCACCTCATGGGATCTTTTGATACTTCATCTGTCCCTTTGCTGTCAGTTTAAAGGAACCTGGATGTTCAGACACAGACCTCTAACCCATGCTAGTCCCCTGGCACTAACAGCCCTTATTAAAGTACATGAGCCTGGGAATCACTCTGACCTGGCTAAGGAGCTACAGTTTTGCACAAAGGCCTGTTTCACAAATCTGCAGAGCTCCCTGGCTCTCTTTAGTGAATGTTGAATATTCACTTTCATGTAATACAACTTTTCATTTTGAAACAACCTTCAACTTCAAAAGATATGTAGAAAGCACAAGCCAAAACTGCACATAATTAATCAAGCCTGCTACATTGTGTAGTCCTCCCCAGTTGCCAGGAAGAACAAGATCTAACAAGTTAGGATACTTAGTGGCTAGCTTCCCTTCCTAAAATAAATTGCAAAAATATGTTAAAAATTTGTATTTGTTTAATACAATTTCCAGATCATTTGCCAATCTTTTGTCCAGCTGCTTTTGATACTGCTAAAGTTTCAGTTATTTTCACAGGGATCCGAATTAACGCTTTGATCTGCAAAGACTGATATCTATCTAATTTTCCTCCCTTTATCTGTGATGCTATTAAAAGATTTATAGTAGCCATATAAGCCTTTCATTTCAGATGAGGACATTTCTAATTCTATACTTCCGACATCAAACTTCAAACCCAGCCTATCCGGTACAATAGGAATGTGAATCAATGTTATACAGGCAGAAGACGATGAGATAGTGTTATGTTACATTTTCTTTGGAGAGAAGAGGAAGACTGTTGCTCAGCCATACAAGGAAAATATATATAAACAGAAGTGCAGCTTAGAAAAAGTCACATCTAACCTGATTCCATTGTTGTAAATTGGACAGCATTACTGAACTGATTGCCATTCCCAAGCTTGGTAAATGCAGAGACACTGATAAAATAGGGGCTAAATGGTTCTAATCCAACAAGGTTTGCCTCATGGTTTGAACCTGAAATGTTCTTAGAGAAGAAAAAATTATTAGTATGCAATTAATCTGTGTAAACATCGTGGGCCTCACCTTGAACCCACTGAAATGAACAGAAGATTTACAGCCACTGTCTTGCCTCTTCTACTCTGAGTAGCTTTCAGTCAAAGTATCCGTTGAACTCAACGAAAAAGAATGCAGGGTCAAATTCTTCCTTTCCCTTCTCCTCTCCCTCTTTCATTGTGGCTCACGAGGAAGATATGCCAAAGGATAGTATCATAATTACCATAGTGTTGTTAGAACAGATTAACTCCACATATGCCTTTTTTTTTACCAGTATTGAAAACTCGCATCACCTCCACATTCCACATCAACCCCCTCTCAAATTCTACTTCCTTACTACATCTCTGCATTGGAAGACATCCTGGACCATAATTTCTCATTTCTTTTACTCTACCTTAGCCAGACACAAAGACTAATGAAGAGCTTTGGAAAAAGCTAAAAAACACAGTTCAGTTCCTGCTAGCTTTTTTTCCCAGAACAGGCAAGGCATGTTTTGTGCAAATGTTGAGTGAACTATAATAGCAGCAGGGAAAGAGCTGAATTTCAGCAAGAAAACCTTGTGAACATCTTGTGGGATCCAAGTTATTGGAGAATTATGGTGCCTAACTACAATATTTCTACATAAATTGCTCTGCCTGTCTTGCTGCCACAACCTAAATCTACTTTCTTGCCCATGTAAGATCACATGAAAAAAATGTAAAGCATAGCAGATGCATTCAAGTGCTCCAGTTTCTGTATTCTAACTGGGTTTGAGTCTGCCTCAGATGGACAGAAGAGAATAATCTTTGGTGGTCTCCATGAGTGCACAAAGAATGTGTTTCCAAAGGCAGCTGGCTTTAAAAACCACTGTTTCTATTCTTGTGCTCCCCTCTTCCAAGGACTGTGGAAGAAAATGGGATGATGCCAGCATTTGATTCCACAACTGGGAATAACAGCAGCCTGTATAGAAGGTAGCACAGTAGGCCACAATGATCTTCCACAATGCATACACTTAAGAACAGCACAAGCATTTCCTTGCATGCTCTGCAAGAACTGTATTGCTGAGGAAGCTGGGAACAATGAAGCTCCTCACAGTTCCACAGGTTCCTTACCTGCATGTCTTAAACTGCAGCAATGTCTTTTCTCTGTAGCATTTACAAGTGTCTCTGGTGAACAGAACTCGCTATATGATTTTATGATTCTATAGTTTCTAAGCCTGAGATGCAATCCTGGCCTCAGCCTGCTGCCTTTACAGTCTTTATGTTAGTCTACAAACCTAATGGTGACTATGAAAGCAAACAGATTTAAGCAAATACATATGCCTTGGTCAATTTTTGTATGTAATTTTATAGCATCTATGTCAGTTAAAATTTATTCAGTTATCCTTATTCTGCAAAAATAAAAAACGCAAGCCTCTAAACAGATTTAGCCATTTTTCAAGATGACAAGGAACGTCTGTCTTTTTTGTATCTTGAAAGTCTGCAGATACTAAATAGTGAAACAAAGAAATCCACAAAACAAGCAACTTCTGTCATTAGCTAACATAAAACTTACACTGAAACATGAACTAAAGATTAATAAAGCTCATCATTAATGAAATATTAGAAGCTCAAAGCAAATTAAAATCTAAGAATTCTTTTCTATCTAATTTTAGAAATTGAATTACAGGCATGGTGGAGGCTGTCTTAGTAAATAGGAGTTTAAAGGAGATTCATAATTCTATGAGCATAACAGACATTTAAAATATTTGTCATATATTTTATTCCCAGAGCATGAAAAGAGTATTTTAAAAAATTAAACACTGCTAATGATAAACATACCTGATAAAATAGTTTTCCAGTGTTGTTTTGATAAATCTTAAAATTATAGCTCATAATAACACCATTTGCCTGGGGACTTGGATCCCATTTTAGCCACACAGAATCTGCAGTGTAGTTGGCAATGGTCAAATTCTGAGGTGGAGCTAATGGCACTGCAAAAGAGAAATGCTACTGAGTTCCAATTACAAATAATCCAGGCAAAACCAAGCACTTTGGAGAAGCAGGACTTTTGTTACCATTTGTATCTAAACTCAACAAAACAGTACTTTGCTATTTACATATTTTTCTTTCTCTTTGACATCAAACAAATTCCATTAATCTGGAATACATGTTTAGTCAGCAAGGGATCTTTTTAGAGATCCATTAATCTATTCATCACTTAAACAACCCCATTGTCAGAACTAAGGCATTTAACAAAAGTCGTATCACGTATACTGCTGGAATGCAATCCACTTCCTACATCACATATTGAGTGCAACTCAATATACATTTAAAAGATCTATCATTTACCATGCGGGTGAGAAGAGGTCCAGTATACATTTACAAGATCTATCATTTACCATGCGGGTGAGAAGAGGTCCATGTAAAGGAGACCTGTTTGAATGTGTCAGAAATACTTCCACGTTTTATAATTTCTCAATTATGTGGAGGTATGAAGAGAAATGTATTGATGCTTGCTTCAAAATCCCTGACACTTGGCAAACTGCAACACATTCCAAAGGCAAAAGACATTTCTTCCTGGAGTTATTTTTGTAATCCTATGCAGAATGTGACCTCCTCTTGCACACTGTGGTGGGAGGAGGAGAACTCAGAAAACACTCCCCTTGTAGCATTTCCTTCTTCTAAAAGCTCTTCACACACAGACCAACGGAAAATGGATCTTTCATCTCAGCTTTCTCCAGATCTGTTGTTCAGATCTAAGACAGATACAGTAACATATGGCAAATATTTCAAAGTTGGTTACAATTGAATTTGCTCACCTGACTCATCTGTGTAAAACTGAAGCA
Source organism: Lathamus discolor (assembly GCF_037157495.1). Classification (NCBI taxonomy): domain Eukaryota; kingdom Metazoa; phylum Chordata; class Aves; order Psittaciformes; family Psittacidae; genus Lathamus; species Lathamus discolor. The sequence continues at coordinate 43,775,209 of NC_088884.1, read as the reverse complement.
TGGCAAATGGACCAAGACCTTTTATTGTTCTTGCAGCTGCATAAATGCTGTATAATGTGAACGGCAGAAGGTCTTCCAAGATGATAAAATTATTGGTGGTAGAGAATGAGCTATTCCTTTCTGGACCAAATAAATTTAAATCATAACTTATTATAATACCACTTGGCTTAACAGGAGGATCCCATGAAAGCATTACTGAGGTAGTTGAGAGGTTTGAAAATGTTTTGATTATAGGTGCTGATTCTGGAACTACATGAAGAAATAAGAAAAAGAAAAACAAGGATAACCTCAGGAAAATACGAGTTACAATGAAAAGTGTCTTTTAGATATCAATTAAAGTTCTGCTATGACTGGAAAATTCTATTTCATGGTCTCAACACAGAAATGTCTAGCAGTTGTTTGTGTCATTGTATAACAAAAAAACTTTAAGTAATATGAGAAAAATAAACATAATCTTTTCTGGTTTTCCCCTTCTAGAAAGTTAGTTTTTTCTTCTACATTTCCTTAGGAATGAATAAAATATACTTATCTTACCATCTTCATCAGTTCTTATATGCAAACTTAGAGCATGCAGTTCAGAAGATCCTTTATCAGTGGCTGGTGTGATTTTCAGAATGTAATCAGTATATTTCTCCAGATTGTCAAAAACGATGCTTGTGTTGTAAGTAACGAAAGACAATACCTTACTGGTTCCCAGTTGCAATAAACTTAGAGAAACATGAAAGAAGACTAAGCCATTTGGCTGGGATGGTGGAAGCCAGCTTACATTTACAGAAGATGAGGAAATGTTTTGATAGACCAGATTTTCAACAAAACCATCTGGGACTATGAGAGATAATAAGCAAAAAATAAATGCATGGATTACAGCAATAAAGCATCCAAAACTAAAACAGAAATAAATGTTCAAAGTATTATTAGTCTGTAAATCCCACTTGTAGTATTTTTTACAACTCTTAAAAGCCATTTATGTTTCACTATCAAAAGCAAAATATTTTGAAGGCATGTATGAACAGCCATCTATGTTAAATTTGTTTAATAAAAGTCTCAATGATGGTTTAAGACAATATTTGTATTGCTGGTATCTAAAGAACCAGCTTGTGAAATATGTTCTTACTATTAAAAGAGAAAGATCAAAATGTCTTCTTTGTGAAGAAAAATGTTGCAGTACTTACGGGGGTGTTTTTTAACTTTGCCATCATAACAGTAAAATAATTTTTAAAGTTAGAGAATATTTAATAAATAGAGGCACTGATATATACTGAGCATTAAAAAAGTTATTAACTTACTGTCCTGATCTGTATACATGTCTATTATTTCACTGGTTTTGTTTCCATCTCCAGAAGCTGTGCTTGCAGTTAGCCATAGAGTATAATGGCTGTATTTTGCCAAGTCATCCAGAACTGCAGACTGGGACATATTGCCATTGCTGTCATTACCATAACTTGTGAAATTCTAAAGGAAATAAAATAAGTGCTGCTATTGAAAATGTTATTTATTCACTGATTTCTCTTTCCAGTTTCCCATTTAGTCATCACCACCGCCACCAGATGATTCACCTTAGTGTTCAGGAGACATAAACCTAAACTTTGACTCCTAATGAATCCTGATTTTTACTGAAATACTCAAGTAATTTATTGTATGATGTCTGTTGTTACTCCTTATGAGTACTACAGAGTATGTAATTGACTCCTTCTCCTGTTTGTATTTGTTAACTGCCAATCCACCTTTTTATTAGAGCACATTGCATCTGTAATATTGCAATACATTTATCCATGTTGCAAACAAGAAAACAACAAAAAGTATCATCTATTAAGTGCCCATAGATTGATTACATGATCACATATGTGACTTCCTTGCCTGATCTGAACGATGGAAAGCAAAGGGCTTTCTGCATAGCAATGTTTTCATGGTGAGCTGGATTTTGTCCACCTCCCTGATGCACTGCCTAGTACACGTTCCAGTTATTTGGCCTGCCCACAATTTTTGGTGTAACATCTTATTCACACACTCTACCGCCTTAAAATCAAAGCTGGCTTTAAATTAAATGCTTTCCTAAAAAAGAGAGGCTGTGATAGCAGACTTGCTGAAACAGGCCACAGGTCACTGTAATGTCTGCATATTTAAATTCAGAAATACCACATACAAACATGAGCTTACTAAAACCACATGCTAAAAAATGGGTTATATTTCTCTTGAAGAAAATTCCTGCTTGTCGTGGTTTAAACCCAACCACAAAAGCTCGTTCACTCACTCCCACACCCCTTTTCTCTTTCTCCCTCTTTCTTTCCTTTTCCCCCCACCCCAACCCTCCCCGTTCCCGGAGGGATGGGGAGGAGAATCGAGAGAATGTAACTCCCATGGGTTGAGATAAGAACAGCCCAGTAACTAAGGTATAACACAAATCACTACTGCTACCACCAATGATAATATTGATACGAGAAAATAACAAGAGAAGAGGATACGATACCACCACCAAACAAGTTCGACCCCCCCAAAGAGAGACCGTGCCCTTCCCAGTAACCCCCAGCTAGTTACTTTCCTGGGCATGACGTGCTGTGGTATGGAATACCTCTTTGGCTAGCTTAGGTCAGGTGTCCTGTCTCTGCTTCCTCCCGGCCTCCCCTCATCCCCGGCAGAGCATGAGACTCACAAAGTCCTTAGCCAGAATAAACATTACTTAACAACAATTAAAAACAATCGGTGTTATCAGCTCTCTTCCCAGGCTGGAAGTCAAAACACAGAGCTTGCACCAGTTACTAAGAAGGAGCAAAACGGCTACTGGTAAATCCAGGACACTGCTGAAGAAGCCACTGATACACTCTACCAGTTGAGTCTGTACTGAGTGCAAACTGATAGTTCAGTATGCATTGAGGACTGCCACCAATACATATCAATTTATATAACTAATGTAACACTTCATCAATTTTTTGTACAGACAAAATGATTTTTTTTTTCTGCAGAAAGCAATAGGTGATACTGTCATTTACTTACTTGAGATTTTTACACCAACATCTGAAGACCTACTTTTGCCTACCATCAGTAGTGCTCACATAACATAAGTAAACAGTTTGTCTGTCAATAAAAATGTAAGCCTTTGTTTTGGATACAGAACAGACACTGCACAAATTGGCAGTATAAATTTTTACATCCACTCCTATTAGCTTATTAAAGCACACTGTTAGGTTTGTCTGAAGATGAGGTTAGGTGAACACCAGTCAAAATGCAAAGGAATTTCACCTTAATATATTACTTTCTTCTAAACATAGATGGAAGCTTGCACCATCTTCATGCAACTAACCAAAAAGGGCTTTGAAGACCTTTGCTTTACATTTGAGTAAGGTAAGAGACAGGAAAAGGAGAATCAAATTCTAAGGTATTTAATTAAACTTTTTGATGCTCAAGCACAGTATATAACCTTCTGACCCAGAAGCACCATTTTACTATCCTCCTATTATTATTAGATATTGTAATTATTAATAATTAACATTTTTTTGCAATATCTAATATCTTTTAAATGACCTTAACTAATTCTCTGAGTTTTCAAGGTAAAAATGTCAAAGGTACCACAGCAAGTTTTAATTCTAGATTTAATAGGAGTTTACTGGTATGAACAGCTGAAAATCCAACTCTTAGTTCAAAAAGCATACCTTAGCAATTTAGTCAGCTGTCCAGCACTTAGGGACTCAGTGAACCAATATGAACACTATAACAATAGGCTTTTTTGGTGGTTCAACAAAAGCTGTTTTAAGTGGTAGTTCCCTGTCTATGAGTAGCCCAAGGACTGGGAATTACATTAAACTTCTGATATAACAAAATAGTAGAAAAGAATGAACACATAATTAAGAGTAAGGGTGAGCAGGAAGAACTGTGTGGGTACAAACTGAGAAAAGATGGAACTTGCACTAATTGTACCCTGGGGATAGAACATTATAGGAAGTTTCACAATTAACTGCGGCTGCAGATGAAAGCAAACAGCTTGGGATCTTTGGCTACAGCTGAAGAAATTCTTCCTTCTGTCTCTTTCTTCATCCATACATGAAAGAAGTTTTGACATAGCAAAGTATCAGATTATTAAAAGCAGCTAAGTGTAAGCAATACACACAGGCCATGAAAGTGCCAGCAGAAAGTAGTATCTTCACCTCAGGAAGCAGCAGAAATTTCCAGTGCCTTAAAGCTGTAACTAGCTGTGTACAGGCAACACAGTGCTACTGTTCTTCACTGTTAACCTTTTCCCCCTGTTCTGTTTCCTTCTTTAGGTTCATTGTATTACACTGTTTTAGACTATCACAGACTTGACTCTGGTAATCAGGTGAGAATGGTGACACTGTGAGGCCTAATTCAAACCATCCCTCAAGGAGCATAATCTACAGTGTTCCGGTATCAACCTAAGTGAAGAAAATGTTTCCTTTTTATGTGCAATGGTGTATTTTAGGAAAGTTCCTCTTTATCCCTATTTTGCTCATACTGGTAAAAGAAAATGATTGATTGCTAAGTTAATATAACACATTGCTTGTATCCCTTGTCTGCATCCTGAGGACAGACCAAGCTGAATTTCACTCTGAACTGTATCCAGTCATGTTCACTTAGGTTGACTTGAAGTACAATGGATGGATGTTTGGGGTCTATTGTTCAGTCTCTAGAAGGGCTGTGGGCTTCTTTTGTCTAGTTAGCTCCTGGTTCCCCCGCGTGATGTGTCAGAGCGGGACAGTTGTTATCTGTACTGAAATCTGCACCTTTCCCACTGTCTCTTTCTTGATTTTAACATATTCATAACCAGATTCTCACATATTCTCAAACTCCTCAGGCATATTAAAGCCTGTGTGTGAGAATCGAGAATTTGATACAACAGAGTAGCACTAGCTTTAGTATGACTTTAATATCTATTTCAGATTATGACAACATTGGAAGATGTTTATTTGCTTGATATTCTTGAGCATCAGCCAGGATGGTTTTTCCAGCATCTAGAAGATACGCTTTAAAACTTTGACCTCTGTTACTATGTCCTGAACAAAGAAGCAGATGAAAGACTACAGAGAATGACTGCCTACAGCAGCATGTCTGAGAAGGTGGGGCTCCTAGAAACTTGAAAAGATCATACTTTTTAAATTTACCTGTATCATTTCCAAACTGAAAATACAGTTTGGATAAACATAAGCAGAATGGTGACCTAGATGAAGAGTATTCAGCTAAGGATTATTTCTTTCCAAGCACATGTAATACAAAACTTACCAAGACACCCTGCAGCTATCTTCCCTATCTTGCTCCTTTATTTCCAGAGCTCCTTTATTTCCAGAGCCTGGATGTACCTAGGTACATCCAGAGGGATTTTAGCTCTCAGTGAAACAGTTTCAGCTTATTCCACTCAGAGTGCCACCTTCCTAAAGGCAGGAATAGCTCAAGTCCATAGTCTTCCTCTAAAACTGCTTCTATTGAGAATTGAATAAATGTAGACACTGTTCATCAGATGGGCTAATTCAGGTATAAAGGTTTCTCCAGGGATTTGTTAGGCGAAGAAAAATGCTACCAACAGTAGTGTACCAACAGCGCAAGCAGAGCCTGAAGCTCTGAACTGCAGTCCTTATTTTAATCTCATCAGAATGTCAATTCATGGCACGCCTGCACCTAAAACTATGCAGACAGAGCCTGGCAACCACACAACTTCACAGAAGTCGGAGAAGTGTATACACTGAAGTATGACAGCAATTATTCAGCCACAGGTATTTGCAAAATTTGTGAACACTTTTTTCTAGCTATCCTCAAACACACGCATACTTCACACTAGACATATCTTGAGCATGAGGTTATTCAGTAGAGGTATTTTTTCATGCATTAGTTTCTCCACGAATTTATATTTCTTTCTTTTCTTCCACATGTATAATGCTTGTGACCAAAAACCAGAAGCTTATTACTTATTACAAGGAAGCTTATTTCTTCTTATTGCATTTCTGTATCATAATATATTCTTAGACAGGAGAATAGAAAAACTAGGTATAAAGTTAATATATGTGGTGCATAACTCAGGATGAAAGTAGCAACAGAAAAACCTACATGGAAATGTGCAGATCACAAAAAAACCTATAAATAACATTTTGCTTTTTATGCTTTAACCAAGGAATCGCAATATCTTTATTTCAATATACTGAACAGTAATTTCCTTCGGAGAGTAACAAAAATATGAAATAATAATGTATTCACTACTTAGACAGTCTTGTTGCTTTCAGTACTGTAAAAACATGTATTAAAAGAGTAAAACCAGAACTGTTATAGAAATGTATTCAAATAGAAAGATTAGACTAAAATAAACAATCTTAAGGATTTCTAATAAATGCAATGTCTACTTATGTTGTGCAGAGATTAGATGTGCATATATACACGTACATATAAACTTCGAATATATATAGAATATACACAAGACCTATTTGCTTTAATACTCAGTTAGATGAATGTTCAATGAGAGGCACAATTCCAAGATGTTCTGTCTTTATAAGTTTAAAAACTGCCTTGTGATAAAGGACATATGAAAAAAACAATATAATGGTAACCCCAAAACTGATTTCATCTTTAATGAATCATTAGAACACTTTATTGAATCCTACAAAAGAAGAATTAAAAAAAAAAAAAAAAAAAAAGCTTACCTGTATGAATATTCCTGAATTATTTTTGAAGTAAACTGAGTAATACAGTATATTTCCATTAGGCTTTTGAGGAGGAGACCAGAATAGTATTACTGATGTGGAAGTAAGGTTCCTGTACGCAACATCTTTTGGTGGATCACTTGGTGCTGGAAGAATGTTAAGTTTAGCATAACTAACTCAAGGTTTTGTACATTTTAGTGCCCAAGAAACATGCACTATAGGTTTGACATCCTATGTTAAATTAAATAAATTTGTGATTATGGTATAAGAACTGCTTCTGGAAATGATGAAATAAAATAGTATATGTAAATAAATTCTGAAAATGCAATTCTTTTATTTTTTTCATACCTGTTTGTATTTAGCTGCATCTGTAAGCAGATATTCTTATAGAATTTGTCCTTTACTCACTGCTTTGGGCACATGGTAAGTCTAAGTTGCAGCCATGGAAGCTGACTGAGGCCTCTACACTCTATATATGCTTATAGGGAAAAAAAATTCATTTAATGAAAACTAAATTAAAAGCATTGGTCTCCTTTTGCTAATGATAAACAGAATTTAGGCTCCCAACTCAAGTACCTATTTCAGATACATAAGCCTGGACAGTATAAGCATTTCTCTTTTCTCTTCTTTCGTCAGCCTGTTAAATATGGAGGAAGTTCTTCTTCAGTTTGCCTCTCCTCCTAATAGAACAGTGGCATATGGGCATATGGTCTTTTTCAGTAGCACAGCAATGTAGGAAGCTCAAATTCAGTTCCTTGAGTTGGTTTAAGAGAATTTTAATCCGGATTTCTTGCCATCCAAGAAAGTGCTCTACACAACATGCTGCAGAATACTGAACACTATAAATTACCTTATCTCTCTTGCTTTGTGCTCTTCAAGTTTGTATAAAATACTAAAATATTAATTGGAAAGGGAACTCCACAATCAGTTCCTAAAAATCCTGCCCTAAAAAGTCAGTTTATGTTTCCAATACAGCTTCCAGAGCAAAGACAGGGAATACCTATAGCCTGATGATTTAGATGATAGCCTTTTGAGGGATGGCTTGGATGGCTAGTCCTGCCAGTGGTTGTGTGTTGGGAAATCAGTTTATCTATGCAGGATGATTCTGAAATATGCCTACATACTATCCATTTTGGAAAGGGTTATAGCAATAAAATTGACAGGAAAACCAGAAACAATAATTAAACTGAATGACTTTCAAAGCACAGTATACAGTATGATCCTTTACAAAAGTCATCTACTGTATTGGAATTACAGAGTCATTAAAATAAACAAATCACTGTACACTTACAGATTTCATTTTCAAATTAAAACCATTTCAGACTTGTGAGATAGACTCTAAACAGTATCTTTTGTATTAGAAGTTGTGTCACAGCAAGATAAAGCAAAGAGCTATTAAAATATATTATAAAGTTAATTTATTTCAAAATTTAAAATTCATTTAGTTTAATCTTACTTGTCTTGAAGGGAAATGTGAAGTTTTGCTCAGTAAGTTAACAGAAATACCTATCATAACTTTATAGAGCAATAGATATACGTACAGACACAGACGCAGACAAGCAGGTAGAATGTCTCTTCTTGACCAGTCAAATGCCACTCCTGCTTCAGTAGCTTTATTAAATTAAATAAGGCTGACAGAAATGTAAGCCTGAATTAAACGAAAGAGTCATACTATACATAAGCTTACCTCCTTCAGAAGTTCTGAATGCTATAGTATCACTTTTTATGTTCCCATCTCCAAATCTTGTACTTGCTGTTAGGTAAGCACGATACTCATAGTTATATTCCAGGTCTGTGAACTGTAATGATGTTTCTGTTACATTAACACTCCTTTTTGACATCTTATTCCTAAAGAAAAAGTTACTTTATTAATTACATCTACACACCATTTCTGTATGTATACAACTATGGCATACAACACAAAACTGAAAAAGGCAGTATTGTGGTAACTACAAATATTTTGACATTTGAAAAGACTGGGATAACTTTTGTCTTTTACGTTGACAAGCACACTTGTAGCGTCGTACCACAATAGTGCTCTCAATTTTGCTTTAAACCCCTTCCCCCAAAAAACAGAAGAAAACCCCCACAGAAATACATTTGTAAATTACATCAGCAAAGACGATGATTATACAGAATTTCAAGGAGAAGCATGTACATCTAGTAACTACTATCAAATGGTTATGTGGTACCCTTGGGAAGGACACAGTAGGGCATAACTAAACTGTCTCCCTGGACAGGAATAGCGAAATATAAAAAGATTATATCAGGGAGCATGCCCTACTGTGACTCTGTGAAACTGGTCAGAAGGCTGAAGTTATAAATGGAATAATAGAAGATGATATGGAACAGGAATTAGCTGGTGCTGAGTTAATTCTAGTGGAATGTAGCAGGGGATCAGAATGGAACTCTAGTCAGGTCAAAACCCGCCTAGAAAGACTGTAAGATCTAACATTAATAAAACACTGGTATTAGCATAGGTATGAAATGATTATCAGAAAGTAAAATAAGATACAGAAATAGCTAACCTGAATTCAAAAAGTCTGCTATTCCTCATTAAACTAATTTAATCTTTTATGAAAAAAAAGTAGCAGGGAAAAAAAGCTATCTTATGTTCCAGTCCTGATTTCTGTATGAGTGCATGCCCTGTATCTTCAATGGGATTTTATACAGGGATGATAATTTGACAAGTAAAACTGAATATCTTGCTCCAGAAGCCACCAAGAAGCTCTTCACAAACAAGAGGAAGAGTTCTAATTCCAAAAAAAAAAAGAGAAATGTTAATTCAAAATTAATAGATGGGCTGATTTTCATCCTTTGATCAGTGAATGAATGTCCCATTAGCAAAGATCACTGTCTGATACTCCTGAAATAAAGTTATATTGCTCCTGAAATAAAGTTATATTACTAAACTATTGGAATGAGAAAACATGAGAATGAAAAGACTAAATTCTTCCTATCCCTTTCAGATTTCGAGTGGAATGTCTCTTGACATGGGAAAGGCTCTTGGTAACAAAGAAGATACACTACATTTTTCCCAAACTTCTGACATTTTGAATAGTCAGTAAAGAAATACAAAAGGTTGCTGCTGCAGTTATCAAATTCTATACAAAGAAAAGAGATCTTTTCTTGGATCTGTGCCTAATGTATTCTTAGTATGGAAAAACATTGCTGGGTATAATTTAAGTAAGAAGAAAATCCACAGCTTACTGCTGCAAACACTTCTGCCCTGAATAATTGCATTCATATAACATCTTATTTTCTAAAAATATATTCCCAAAAGCAGGCACAGTTAGGAAGAACAGGATAATGCCAAAAGGCAATAGCTATATGCAAGTTCAGCAATTTTGTTAATATGCCATTAATACTCTAAGAACTGCAGACTCAGGGAGTATGAATATTGCAGACTTAAGGCACACAGGATGTTGCTTTGCTACCTGCTAACACCTAAAAGTACCCTGTCCTGTGACAAATGCTTTGAAAGAGAGTAACAATGAAAACATTACAGATATTACCCTTTTTATACTAGCAGTTGTGGATTCTAGTTCCAAATACATTAAAGAAAGGTTATCAAATTCTCTATAGTTGTTCCAATATATTTAAGGGAAGGAACATTTATTTAACGTATGTATTAAATTTCTTCTTTCTGCCTTATTGAGAAGCTCGGGGATCAGCAATCTCCCCCAGAATCTATTGAATGCCTCCCAGATGCAGCAACTATGGCATGGCAGTTTACCTTGTCAAATCTCACACTGCAACGCACTTTATCAAATTGCATAGACAATTCTGTTAAATACTTAAAATTTCCCTCTTCTCCCTTTTTTCCTCCTTCTTCCCCTCAAAAAAACTCCAACAAAACTCTGAGGAAGGAGTGAAGTTGTGGCCCCTTTGAAGGCAATGGGAATTTTTGTCCACTGTCCTTGCCTCAAGATGATACCTAATACCTGTCTAATTTTAGATATGGCACAGTAAGGACAGATAGAGCAAGGAGAATGTGGAAGGAAAAAGGACAGGCTTACCACAAAAAGTTGTGTGGTTGTTTGATTTATATATTTAGAAAGATGGTTCAATCAACAGTTTTAAAAAAATAATTCTTACTAACTCATTTGTCATAATAACGAAAGCAATAAGCTTTAAGGCAATATAAGGATGAAAACTTGTATAACCTCAAGTCTTCAAACACAGCTTGTATCAAAACCATAATCCTTATTGTGAATTAACTCTTCCTTAGCCAGAGGATAGTCTTTAATTTAGTGGGGTTTGTTTTTGTGGTTAAAGAGCACCACACCTTGCCAATACAGGAGAAGTAACAAGACGAGCCTAATTTGACTTTTCTGGAAAGAAGAGCTTACTCCTGTTCCCTTTATCACTGCTTAACCAGCAGATTGAAAAAAATTAAATCAGTAGGAACTGCGGCCAAACCCTACCTTGAAACAGTCAAGTAACATTAAAATAATAAATGTGAGCTCAATAGTAGTGTGCTTATAACAACTGCTGATTTGCACATCTGGTTCACATCTCATAAGGTGCACATTAGCATTTGCTTCCTGCACCTTAGTAGTAGCAATAAAATACTGCAGATAAATGCAGTATATTAAAAGTAATCATTAACAAAATCTTCTCTCTCCCAGCAAAAGTTATACAGAGCTTTGAAGAGATACCACACCACTAGACCAAATTAAGTTATGCAGAGAGTAGGACAGAAACTGCAAGTTTTAAACTGACAAAACTTTTGAAGGTGAAAAAGATCTCAGGAGGAATGACAGAAAAAAAAAAAGGGGAAAAAGAAAGGATAGATAGAAAAAAACCCCAAACAACACAGTAAATAAACACCACCACCCCCCATTTTAAAATATTCATTTGCTACTAATATCATAAGTACAGAATGTAATAGTAGACATAACTGATGGCAATACAAAGACTCTTAACATTTCTTTTACACGCTTTCTACAACAGGAAGCAGTATTTTTCTATTTTAAGACTATTTCAAATCTCCTCGACAATTTAGCATAGGCTTGTGTCCTGCCTTACAATGGGCCTAATCAGAATATAATGCAAATAGTCACCATGCTCTAATTTAAATTTTAATTCATTTACCATAACATAACCTTTAGAAAAAAATGTTGGAAATGTTTACCAAATTTTAAATACCTCAATTTTCAGCTACTACATTATATCTGAATTTGTATATACAAAAGGCTAGTATTTTAAGTGCTGGATGAATATTTGCTTTCCAAACGTGTAATCAACACATTGTGTAAGAAAAACCTAACATTCCCGCTAGGTTACAGATTGATATTTATCCTTAGAACTACTTCCAGAAAATCTTACCAGACGTAAACTGTGTAATAGAGGATAATTCCATTTGGCTCCAGTGGAGGTTTCCATGACAACTTCACAATGACACCCGACAACTGTTTTACGGAGAGGGATTCTGGAGGAGAACTTGGAGCTATAAAATGAGAGAACAGGACACAACATCTTGTTAAACAGCTAAGATCGATGGGATGCACAGCACCCTTAAATAGGTTTTTAATTATTTGTGATGGAAAGTGAACTCTGTACGACACCGGTATACTACCCATCAACTACTGTTAAAGCACAGCTTCTTTTCCGTTTTTGTGACAGATGATAAAAGAAGATTTTGCATGGTGGTGTTAGAACATCTGTTTCTGTGATTCAATGGAAAAAGTACTTCATGAGAAAACAGCAACGGGTAGGTCACAGTGATTCACCTACCATCCAAATACATTGCTGTAATTTTTTTTCCCCTTCTAATAAAAGCAAGAGCTTTATAGGTATGAACACATGTAAAAACCAGCAAATAGTTCCCCTGAGGGAAAAGAGGTGCTGTAAAGAATTATACAAAGCACCAAAAGGTGGGAAAATGATTAAGCATGGCATTGAGAGATTATAAAAATGGGGGTTACTAGTCAGCGGTAAAATCTATTCACTCCATCAAATAAGGACTACATTCACACATTTAACATGTCACAAGGGAAAATATAAAGACAGGCATTGACAGACACTTAAAATTAATTTTAAGATGAATTCTACACAACACCATACCACAACTGTGTAGGGAAACAACGTAAGAAAATGAAAACATTAGACTGTGTTTGATTTCATTCTGAAGTTCATATAAATACTGCTGAGGAAAAATATACCTATGTATGCATTAAGTGATATAGCTTTGTATTAGCATGTTATAGAGAAGTAAATCTTTCTTCATCTTCATTCAGTTATATGTATCACTATGAAGTAATATTAGAATTACTTTTGTTTTTCTCAAATTAAACCAAAGAGCATCATGCACTAAAAATTCAGGTCATAGCTGTAGTCATGCATGAAAATTGAGAATATGAGCACAGCTATTAGCAAATCTATGAAACATTTGGTCTGAATCTTGGAACACTGTGTTCCTCTGAATAAAGAACATGTGTTGTATTATAAATATTGTTTTTCAGTTGTTGTTCCATCTTTCACTATTTCAAAAGTTGGCATAAAGGTTTCAGAACTCTCTGCATTTAAAAAAAATATATTTTTTATGAACAAAGGTTCACTGAACTCAGTGAATGTATTTACTAGCGAAAAATGGTGACAGCTGTATTTAGTGTTTTACTTGTTATATTATCCTCAGTGGCTACATAATAAAAGATCTGTCATACTGTGAATGTCAAGTCTTTTTGGAATGTCTAGTTCATGCTACAGTTCTTACTCAGTGAATATTTTGCTGAAAAATAGAATCTATATTCTTCTAAAAATACTCTATGAAAAAGATGTGTTTATCCAAATTTGCTGATCCCAGTGTGCTCTAGCAACATTACCCTTGAGCAAACGCTTATTACTGACAGTATGAAAGTAAGCCCATCAACATCTTAGAGATTTGCAAAGACCCATTACCATCAAAAGCTGGATCTTGGGCAAGTCAGTGCTCCCTAAGATATGCAAAGAGACTTAACTGGGGAATGGCTGGTGGGATATTTGTGTCAGTGTTGCTCTAGGCTACATTCCCAGAGACTTCCTCCCTATGCAACAAAGAGGGACAGACAGATTCCTCCAAAATCTGAGTCACAGCACCTAAGCTGAGATTCTGCCTTGAATTTATTTCAGGATTCCCCCTCCAGAAACAACAGAGGGGAGCAATGATAACTTTCTACAACTAAATTGGCTACTGAAAGTAAAAATATAATTCTACCCCTCAACCTGCAGTGCACAACACTCTCCTGCTCAATTTGGAAGTCCAGCACTACAGATAATGGACTTTGAGCATTTTCATAATATTAATAATTCTACATCTATACATATGTATCTCCACATCCATCTGTTCAGAAGAATCCACAAGTCTCCAAACAGAAGAACCAGAAATGTCCCTGGACCATTCAAATTGCCTTTTGGTGGCTTTCCCTTTCTCCAGCTCTCACACATCTAGAACCAAACACAGTATTTAACCACGTGGTGTATTAGATTAAAATAACGCTAGTGAATTGATTCTTCAAATTAATAAGATATTGGTAAGACCAAAATGTCCATGCATAGCAATCACACCATTTCACATAGCTTGTACTCATAAAAACATTAAATAACCAATAGATAGATAGATAAAGTTTATGTGTAGACAGGTATTGATATCAATACAGAGATATAATTGCAAAAAAAGTATGTAAAACCAACACATATCTGACATGAAGTTCAAGAATAGTTCAGGACTACAGGCAGATGATGATACATTGCAACTTCTGTTCTGACTTACCATCTTCATCAGTCAGTATATGCAGAGGTGAACCACGAAGGCCCTCCCCCACTGTGGTACTAGCAGACACTTGTACAGTATATTCTGTATATTTCTTTAAATCTAAATAAAGAAGAAGAATTAGATAAAAAAAACCATCCACTGGGCGAAATTAGGTTTTTGAATGGACCATAAGTAGTTCTGATTAGGCCCATAATTTACACTGATCTGTGTCTTTAGAGACTGAAATATGCATTAACAAATCTTGAACACAAAGTATTCTGCAAGAACAAGAAGTGGCAAAGCCCTACTTTACAGTTCATACTTCATATTCCTAGAATGCTTTACAGTTTGTTCTTGGCTTTACTCTGAAAATCGGATGGTTAACGTACTGAGTTCCCAGCATTAACTGCTGTGTCATGCCTCAGTAATAAAGACAGAACACAGAAAAAGATGCAAAGGTGAGTGGAATGAGAAGGATTTCTTTTTATTCAGAATAAAATAGGAAAACGTACATAGGTGACTTGAGTGTTTACTTTGGTATGATGATAGTTATGCAAAGAAACCTATTGAAGTTCCTTGTATTTTAAACATCTAAAATACAACAAGATTTATATTAGACTATAACATTTATGCCCCATTTCACTATATTACGGCACGTCACAACAGGTTATTTCTCAGGAAAAGTAACATGTAACTTTATATAAGGACAAGAAGAATGATATCCAACCAATGAAATAATTGATCTGCATCAGCCTGTTGATCCCTTCTCAGAACATGTTACAGTTGCCGTAAGTTCCACATCATTATATACTGGCCTGTAATCCGTAGTGTCAGAAGAGTAGTGTTTATGATTCTTTGCTCGGTTCCATTAGTCCTCTTGAGATATATCGTGTAGGTCTGTATGATTCCATTGGGAACGGATGGTGGAAAAAATGATAATTCAATTTCCGTGGATGAGATGTTCCTATAGGTTATGTTTTCTGGTGCAGAATCAGGAACTAGAAGACAAAATTTAGACTCATAGATTACCGTCAGTTTCATTGATTTACTAAGCATTTCCCCAGACCAGTTTAAATGAAACAATAAATGTTAAAAAGAGGCTAACTGGAAGATCAAAAACATGTCAGATACACACTGTAACAACAAGGTACAGGTCACTAAAAATCTTAACATAACAGCTAAAAATATCTTGAGCATGACAATAACTTTCCAACACCCCATTCTTATCACTGCAGTTCTCCAAGTTAGCCATTGGTACGAGATTTCCCATATTGGCTGCCATAATTTATACTTTGTATCATAATTTGCACTTATTTCCTTTTCCTTGGGTTATCTATACAAACTGTCTAAATAAATACCTGTATGGAAAAATGAAGGGAGCCCAACATATTGCTGTAAGTGCCCTGAAAGCATCCCCCCTTCTGGAGCACCTGTTTAGCAGTAGCGTAGCTGAGGACTGCCTCCTTCTTGCTCATGACATGCTCCCAGGCAATGCTGCAGTGAGGCTGCAGCCAGGGCTGACTGCTGGCCCTGGGAGCTGCTTTCAACTGGGGCTCTTGTGCTTTGCCCCTGCCTGAGCTACAGCTCCTGCTGCATCACTGCCATGGCTGTGCTTGGCCATGGATCCGCTGATCTAGACCCTGACTTGCAGACTGACGTTGCAGCCTGACCTCAGGTTGGCCTCAACACCACAGACTTGCTCAGCTGTCACTGTGCTGCATCTGACTTGGTGTCACTGAACCTGCTAACTCACTTTCCCAGCTCAACCTCAGAGCTGCTTCATCAATGTGGACTTTGGCAATCTCAACTCTGGGCTGCTCTGGCTGCCACTCCCAAACTTCCCCTGCTCCCTTCACTGGGGATTGGTGGGACAAGTCTCAGCAAGTGAGGACCTTGCCTTACTGGCCCAGGGATGCTCTCGGCTCTTGGCTCCCCATCCCTTACAAAGCAGCTGGCCCTTGCTGTGTCATGACAATTGGTTTTTGTGTGCACGTGTCTGCCTGTCCCCAAACAAACAGACAACTATGTTTTCCACTATCCAAAATTGGACTGACAGCATAATATATCTTATTCCAGAAAATCATAATCCTACAGTGACAGCACAATTTGCCCAGAAGGTCAAGTAAGCCATGGAGATGGTTTTAGGATGCCCTAAACATTCTTATAAATCCACTAACACTTGATGAAACTCTGCATTCTAAAGGCTAGATAATTTCTGGTTACGCAATATCCAGAAGGAGGATAAATGCCATGAGAAGCAGTGAAATCAGCCTACAATTATGCCTAATTTAATGGTAAAATGGTAATAGAGAACTCCCAAGAGCTCTGTGAACACACCAGCCCATTAATAGGCTACATTTCACTCAAAATGCTCTATTCTCCATATCCTTCCCTAGTTCTATTCTTGTCGTCTCACAAAATATTTTTGCAGCTTCTCAAGCTTCTCATCTGTATCACACACAGCTGGGATTCAGATTTTTGTTCTGAGCATCAATGGCATTAGGCATTGAGAAAGAACTGTGTTAAAATACAAATTAGATAAAAGATGGATGTCTAAGTTAAAGAGAGCAATAAAAAAAGTCACATCTAAGGACATTGTATTATTTGGACAAGTGCCTACATCCCTATGTACACATACCAAAATAGTCCTCAAAAGTAGCACAACCTTTTGGCAGAGATAGCTTAGTGTTCCTATTATGACTAATGTTTCATGCAATCTATTGTTTCATGCAATCTAAAAACTAGGTGTTTGTGTCTCTGTTCCTTAAGAGCTTGAGTGGTTAGGCAGGCCTAGACTACTTCATATAGGACAAATCAAAGTTAATTTCAGAAACAAGGAGAAAAAGGAGCTCATCATGATTCCACTATGTCTTAACAACCAAGGAGCATTTCCCTAACCTAAGATACAGCAGTACGTGCCTGTCTTTCCTTACTGAGAAAAATGTGATAAACAGCATGCTAAGTTCCAGTGCTAGCTCTAGGTATAGACAAAGAAGGTTATTGTCTGAGGTAGCAAATTGGTGAAGATGGCACTAACCCCCCCAAAAAGGACGATCATCATACTATTGCTACCTGGATATGGCTGAGTCTTAAAGGAAACTAACCTTCACATCTGTCTCCCCAGCCACCTTTCATTTTTGATTCTACAGCTTAACCCAAACATCTATTCCTCCACGTAAACCATTATCCTCAGCTTTTTCTCCAGTACCTCTCCTGTTTAGCTCCACTGAAAATTTAATTAACTTCTCTTTATATCTTATAATCCTCTCCGTTGTCCTACCTTACAGATACTTACTTATTCAAGCCTTTTCCTGTGCCTTGCTACACCTCTTTAATGATCGTTCTTACCAATCCTCACTTTTAAATATACTTTCCTTCCTTGGAAAAACTTCATCCACTCTAATTCTCTGCTATCTTGTTTTATCTGTACCTTCTCAAACTTATTTCAAAGAGACAACTTTTCCTGCTACAAAACAGCATTTACCTTTGAATATTATTTTTTTTTAACCGTCAAGATCTAATTCTTATAAAATTTCAATTCATAACTTCAAATTGTACTCATTTTTTGAAATCCCTCCCTTCCTACAAAAAAAATATTTTCTTGACAAGGAATCTTCAAAGACAAATAGTAAAATATATGAAGTCCATCAGACATAAAACTTCCTGCTGTTTTCTTTAATTCTTAAGCTTCCTTATTATTTATTTCATTACTTTTGCCTTGTATATAAAAGAGAAAACATGGCTCAAACTTACTGCTTTGCAAAGCAAACATGTACTTTTAAAATTAATTCACTGATCTTCTAGGCAGGAAAGGTCATAAAGGAATTGATTACAGAAATTATTATTTTTTTAAATATATACTCACCAGTTTCAGAAGTTCTCACCAGAAGTGGGAAAGATGACTGATTCCCATGACCAAGTCTAGTGAATGCCCTTACAGAGATGTTGTAGAGGGTATATGGCTTCATTTCACTTAGTGATATACTTGTAAATGAGGAATTTTTGATAAATATATCATTGGAATCACTGTACAGAACTTCATAGTGAGTTATGACACCATTAGGCTGCTCAGGTGGTAACCATCTCAGATTTATTTCTGTTGGAGTTACATTTATTAACTCTACATTTTGGGGTGGGGAGTCTGGCTCTGCAATACAGAAATCAAAGAGAAAAAAAAACCCCTCTGAGACTTTCAATTAATTGAATGTAGAACTGATCCCATAAACCTACTGCATCCTAATGCTTAGATTACCTAACTGGGCTACTCCTTTTGCTACCATTTTGCTACTCACTCTTCTTCTCAAAACTTTACCGCTTTTTAACTCAGTTAATTCTAGTATGTCTTCTTTTCCACTTGTAAAACTAGGCATCTTTTTGAATGGCAGACACTTCAGCTTTTCTGGAATTTCTTTTCTAATCCACTTATAAATCTATCCAAAACTTGCATTTATTAAGAAATAATCTCTTTTGTCTACTGCTCTCATACAGACTGATCCTCCAAATTTCCACAAATTCAGGTTCATTAAATTTAACTGAATGCCATCTTACTGCTTTCTTCTTAAATAACCATCCCCCTCGTTTCACTCAACCAATCACTGAACGAAAAAGGGACTGTACGCACTGTAACTAAATTCCCTTTAGTTTACTGATACAGCTGCTAATTGATGACCATGAAGACTCCAGTGTAAATCTCACATGCACTGGTGTGAAGGTCACACACAAAACAAGTCCAGCTCCGGGGTAATGTGTTGGCTAAATCTACTGTCAACATATGAGTTCATGTGACTCCAGTGAGCTAATAATGCATGGAAGTGTTGAAGGAGTGAGTGGGCTGCACTTATGAAGAAAATAAACTTTGAATGTCAACCTTGATTCCTTTGAAGGCTTCACCACTTCACCTCTGAAATATCTTGCCTGTAAAATTTAATAAAATGCACTGAGAACCCAGGATTATGAGATCCAGTTTGTATATAAATACCTATAACCCCGGTATTTCAGAATTTATCATGACTATTTTTGTCTCACAACAAAAGGTCTCACATAACTTTCATCCCTTATTTCTGAGCCTGTGAATGAAAAGCGTAAACTGTAACAGATCACTACACTCTGGATGATAAGACTGCCCACATGAATATTTCCCACATGAAGCTTAATTTTCAATTGACAAGCATTCTGTAGTTTACCTGGCACGGTAAAGTATTTAAATATAACAGCCTAGTGTCTTTCATCCTAACATAAGTAATCTAAGACTGATGTAGTTAACCATTTATTTGGAGGTATCTCTCTTTTCAAGACTCAACCAAATTGTCACTCCTAGGTTGGTTAAATTTAGGAAACAACTTGAATGACCTCAGAAGAAAAGAGGAATTACACACAGCATTATAAAAAAGCAGGAATTATTAGCGGGGGGGGGGGGGGGGGGGGGGGTGTGTGTTTCTCAATAGTTTCCTCAAGGCTTCCACACATCTCTTACCAATGGATGAACTGTTGGCCTTAAACTCCACTCTGAACAGATTTCTGTAATGCTTAAAGACAAGGAATTGTAAACTTTCAGAGAAAAAGATAATTAGGTAAGTAATTATCTGATCTTGCCATATGCCTTTCCTCTGCAAACTACTAATGGCACAGATGCACACAACCTTTAAAAAAAATGATGAGCACTAAGTTTCACTGTTTGATATTTTGGTTAGTTCTTCAGATTATCTAAGGTTCTTAAATCCCCATGATTTTTAATCCTGGAATCTTTTTCTCTCCTTCATTATCACTTAATTGTTTTTCCTATACTGTAGTGTATTTGTCAATAAGAGAGACAAATGACAACTGGATAGTTATCTTCTTTATTATTTTGACAAAAACTACAAATAACTTTGCTGAAACCAGTGAAAAATATAAACTTGACAGACATGAGAAAAGATTAAGGTTTAACACTCATGACTCTGCCCTGTAAATCAAGTTCACACATCCTCTTTACAGAGGCCAATGGCAACTCCAGCTACTGACCCTGCGCCTTCATGGGTGGGGACTGCCATGCAAGCAAGCAAGGAAGATCCAGAAATCTTCACAAAGCAGTATTATGTCCTACATTAAAACTACTGATTAGTCTTGTAATTAATAAAGTCCCAAAGCTGCACAAAGCCAACTGCATATAATTCACTGTAAAAACCTTTCTTCCTTTTGTCTGTCAGAGTCAAAATTAGTTGAATGCTGTTCATGCTACAGCTTTCACCATTATTTCTAGCACTTACCTAAAAATGGTCTGAATGAAGTCACTGACTGACAGAAGACTAATAATTTCAACAACACTGATTTTATTTGTACACTTTCTTCCCCTCCTTATGTATATGCCCAGTCATCTGAGAACTGCAAACTTCAATACAGAAATTAAATCATCATTGCAAACAATGTATTTACCATCTTCAGGGGTTCTCACAAAAACATCATTCTCTTCAGACAAAGCACTTTCTCCAATTGTGGTAGAGGCTGCAACTCTCATTTTATAATGTGTGTATTTTTTTAAACCTAAAAAGATTAAGAAAAGAAATCTTGACTTCTGACTTCTTAAACATATTTTTTTTCCTCATAGCTACTTACAAAATTCTCAAAATGGTTACTGCTCTAAGAAGTTTTGATCCCATCTGCCACCTAAAAGAATACGTAGAATACCATTTATTTAAGGAAGGCGAAATAAGTATTCAGTCAAATCAACAGATATTGAAAGAAGCTAACCAGCTTCAAACCTGTAAACTTTATGATTTATTTGCCAAAACAAAGGATGTTTATATGTACATCAAAATATGCTTAATACTGATTAGAATTAATACATAACTGAAACCCATAAGGAATGCATTTTGTTCAATTGCCATCAAAATTATCGCCTGAGAAGAAGAAAATTCTAATTGCTGTGAAAAAAAATCAAGTCTGAAAAAGAATTTACAATTTAGGAATATTTTCCTATATGGAAAGAAGAGGCTGAGGAAAAAATTCCAAGGAGAAATCCATTTCACAAATTACTACTCAGTATATTTCAGAAATTCCTACTTGGCACATTTCACAAATTACTGCTCAACTTACCTAGTTCTCTTCTCCCATTTCACATTCCCTACATACCCCTCCACAGCAGACAAACCTCTCAGGAGTGTCCCTACCTTGTTTTTACATTCAGTTGTAGTGAGTGTGTGTATGTGCCTGAGTGTGGATGGGGGAGATCTGGTCTCCTTGCAAATGGCTATATTACATAAAGTTGAAAACCAAAATATTTTGTATAATGTATCTATCTGCAATTTTATTTTTTTAATGAAATGACACTGTACCTGTCATAAGTAAGCTGTTGTTCAAAGTTGTCGTGTGGAACGCTCTTTTTGTATCCAGTTCCATCGCATAAACAGTATAATGAATGATCTTCCCATTGGGACTTGCTGGAGGATCCCAATACAGCAAAATAGAGGAGGAGCTAATATTCTTGTAAGATATATTTTGTACTGAGCTTGGAACTTAAGCAAAAACAGAAAAATAGAAGAGTAAGTAAATAAATTATTAAAAAAAATAAAAGTTCAGTAAAAAAAGTTACGTAGGTTAATTTTGATAGCAGCAGAGTTACAACATTTTACCTTGTTCATGTGTCCTGACCATAAGAACTGATGGTGGTCCTTCTCCAACAGCAGTGAAAGCAGACACACTGATCATGTAGTCTGTGAAAGGTACGAGGCCTTTTATAACATATGACAGCTCTTCAGCCAAAATGTTATCTGTGATTAAATGAAGATAAATAGTTACTTATTCATAAACTGATTTTTTTAACTTTTTTTTTCATTCTAAACTCACTTTGACACAGCACCCTGGAATTGTTTTACTCCTAAAGAATCAACTTTCATGGCAATTACGAAAATATAAAGAAAAGTTTACACTTCACCTCTTTAACACAATCAAGGAGAGGCTATTATAGGTCCATTCTCATGTGTACAACAAATAGATTGGCCTAGGTAAAAGAATGAACAGGCAAGAACTAAACCCATGAGGTTTATACTCAGGTGTTTCCAAAAATATGAGAGAAATCCTCTAGGAACCCTTGAATCCCCCTTTTCAACAGGGTGGGGAAAGGATGGGAAGTATATGGCCTAGTCTTTCCAGTGACTTCAGAATCATGGCTCCTAAACTAATCTAAGTTAATGGAGATTTAGTTTTGGGTTTGTTTTTGTTGGGTTTTGTGTTTTGGTTTGGTTTGTTTTTTTTAATTGAGAAAGACAGATTCCCTCACCCAGAGGTGCTATAATAACTAGAGATGGCTCCCTCATAGGTCCCTTCACACTGGTATTTTTAGCAAAAGAGTTGTGGTCAGCAGAATGAAGAAGTCATACATGCCTACAAAGAGGTTTTGGTGTATCTGCAATGAAATTTGAAGTCACCTGCATTCTAACTGTGGTAGTCAAAATCATCTCTTACGAAGCAGCCATTACGCCACTGCAACATGAAAGTGTGGGTACTTCATCAGCTTCAGAGTTTTGTGAGACCAGCATTAAAAAGGAAGGCATCTAAAAATCAGCAGATCCTGTTGAAAATTTGGCTGTCAATAGCTTTAACTACTATACGAACGACTATAAAATAACACTCGTGTTAGATTACAACAGACACTGTCTGAAATCAATTTTTCAGCAACACAGACATCTTTTAGGAACTCAATACTGCAAACTGAATGAGGCTGTAAAAAGATCTGCATTTAAAGCACTGTACTTTTTCTTTACATGACAAAGATTCTCCAGGATTAATACAGTACAGAAAAGAGCGACTGTAGTTTAAACTAATGGATTAAATTTTAGGTTTTGTTACTGATGTATATGAAGGAATTTAGTGACTTTAATAAAAGAGAACAAAAAAATAAAAACTTGACTTTCTCTCCATTGCTCAAAACTCACAGTAAAACTTCAGAGTGGTATGTTAAGTCCCCGCCTGTCAGTTGAGGCCTGCTTAACGATTTGTAAATATCCATTCATGGTAAAGAAACACTTGTCCATTGATAATACAGAACAAGTGTACACACTAATGACATCACCATGTCATGGGGTCATGTCCACCTGTTTGTCACCCATATAGAAAAGTTGTAACTTTCTGACCTATTTACCTTCACTGACATTTGAAAACCTATTAGTCAAAAGGCTTACAGAAATCAAGGTCTCTGAAGGGCTTGGAGATATGTTAATCCCTGACAATCACACCTGCTTTGGCAACTGTAATAACTGATTGTCTATGCAGCTTGGCTGATGGCTTTCGGGTCCTCCTTTCACTAGGAAGAAGGTCAGCTGGGTGACAAGGGGCTAGTTCCTGCCTGTGTGGCATTCCCATTTGGTGCAGAAGGTTTTTGGTGGTAAAAAAATCTGACTCCGACAAATGACCCATTCATCATTTGCTTGAACCATGTGCTAAAGATCATATCTGGGACAGTGATGGGGGTCCTTCAGAACAAAGCAGCAGGCAGAAAAATACCCTAAAATATCTTACCCGAAGTAGAATGTAATTCTGCAGCTCCGCTTATAGCAGGCAAATTATCACCAGATACATTTGTAAATGTGACTGGGGATGCTGTCTGAATGCTGGAAAACATTTCAGCTGAACCTTCATATAATTCATTGGCTGTTTCCATTGAATTCCAAGTGGGAGAAGGTTTGATGTTTTCATTTATCATGTATGGTTCAAAAGAATCAACCAAATACTAAAAATTAGAAAGGAAAGAATGAATCACAATCACTGTCATTGATAAAGTGTTTAATTAAATTTATGTGTAACATGGAAATAGTGTTTGTATATTTGTGCATATATATATATATACGCATTATATAAATATTGGCATACAAACATTACATTACAAAAATAATTCATTTTGCAAAACACAGTATTTCTCATGAAAAAACTCAGCTGCCCGTAGCCTACAACCTTTTATTCATTTTTATTGTTTAATCAAACACTTCTTGTTTTATTTCTTAAAATATGTTTTTTATAGTAACGTGGCAATTTTAGAGCAAGGCCTTTAATGCTCTATCCTTGGGACTGTAGTGACAGGACAAGGGGTAATGGGTTAAAACCTAAACAGAGGAAGTTTAGATTGGATATAAGGAGGAATTTCTTTCCTGTTAGGGTGGTGAGGCACTGGAATAGTCTGCCCAGGGAGGTTGTGAATGCTCCATCTCTGGCAGTGCTCAAGGCCAGGTTGGACATAGCCTTGGGTGAGATGGTTTAGTGTGAGGTGTCCCTGCCCATGGCAGGGGGGTTGGAAGTAGATGATCTTAAGGTCCTTTCCAACCCTAACGATTCTATGATTCTATGATTCTATGTTGAATAAATCCATTTTTGAGCTCTGGAGATTCCGTTTGTGCTAAGCATGCTCTGAAACAGGATTGCAGGCATTGAAAACAACAGGGCTTCAGATGCCTCTACTAGGCAAATATAAGGGAGAGGGAAAATAAGTGAGTCTATACAAGAAAAGAAAGAGTGAAAGGGAGGTAAGTGATACAGAGGTCCATGGGACAGAAGGGTCAAAAAACAAATGTTGGAAAGCGGTGGCAGTAGACGTAAGGTGAGCAAGACCTACAAAGAGAGGAAAAACAAAAAGAGAAAAGAGAGGCTAGAGCATAGGTACAAAATGGTGTGTAAGCACCACATCATTATGCCCCTTCAGAATCTGGGACCAAATCCAGGACTCCAGTGTCTCTAAATTGTTCTGCTGTCATCTGTGAACACTCCCCACTCACACATATGGCCCACTTCACTGCCAGAAAAAGATGCTTTTACAGTGATGTAACTAATTCACATTAGCTCTTTCCCTACAGACTCTGGGTGGAGAGAGGGCAAAGCAGCTTTTTTACTGCTTTAACTAGAGTAGGATTGACCACAGGCAGAGATACAGCACCAATCTCACCTAACTACCAGCAGGTAAAAGCTATATATGCATTATATTCACCAACAATTTATAGCAAAATAATAACCCACATGGAAATACTTTTTGCTTCAGAGGCTTTTCCACACATAAGACAACAGCTTTTTGCTGCTACTAGTTACTGAGTACTATTAGCCCTGTGGATCTCACAGTTCAAATCCTGTAGCCGCTCTGAGCTTTTGCCAATGTGGTTATAAATGAAGTAATGTTTATTATGATTTGTTCTGTTTTTTAATAAAAAAATGACATTCAATAAACTGCAATAAAGCCACAATGACTCTACACTAAGAACTCAAAAATTAAGAAATCCCATCATTAAAACAGCTCTGTGCAGACAAGTTTCATCTTTTTTGTGTCTGTACTATGATACGATCTTTAATTACGGAGTTATAGACTTTCATTTTCCAAGGATGCCTGCCTGGTTTAATGAATGGATCCTTATCCCCATTTTTCTCCCCCTTACTCCTTATTTAATGTTTGGCTCCAGGGCTCTATTTAATGTACACCATTCAACTTGAAAGCAAACTCCTTCATTGTGCTCTACAACAAAAATGTAGATACTGTGTCAGATTCAGAGAAAGACATCACTGTCTAAAAAAAAGGAATTATGAAAACTTTAGGCACCTATGCTCAAAATTCAGACCAAAAGGCCCTACCTCAGAAATCACTCAATGCCAAGCTGAATGCAGCCTAGGAGTCTACAGCTCTGTGCTCCATGCTCAGAGCTATGCCATCTAAGCATGTAGAGTACATCAGCACCCTAAATCCAAAAGCTAGACTGACTGCCAGTGTAAGTTCCCTAAATGATTTGATCCAGTAGATGTGTACAGATATACTTAGCATACAACCACAGCATGGAGTTCAGTATGTAGCATCAGACATGTAAATTCAAGGATATAAACAGGGGCAGAAAGTCTAGGGGTGTTTGCCTTGCAAGCAGAGCTCTTAACCAGCTTTGGGAGATTTCTGTTGAATTAATTTCTCCATAGGACTCACACTGACATTTTCTAGGAGTCTGCGTGAGTGGCTATGAATCAATCTAGGCACCTGAATTTCTAGTCTCACTATACTATACACTAACTATAGGTTACCCTATACTGCAAAGAACTCAGGGGCTAGAAAGGATACGACTGTAAGTATGGCTTCCTGGCTTCAGCAGCTACAAGAGTCTGGATCATTCTATGAGAATTATTTGCTGTTTTCATGTTGTCGAAACAGTATTAATGGAATCTCTTTAAAACCCCGCCAGAGAAAGAGGGTGGGTTGAGGAAGGTGGATTTTGAAAGCATTGACAACTCATCTATGGCAGCTAATTCTACATTCTGTACCTATTAGATAAGGCAGAAGAACAAATTAAATCTAGCAAATAAATCCGTATTTAAAAAAGAAAAAAAAAAAGAATACCTTATTTTTTCCTTCGAGAATGGTGTTTTCCAGAGTCACCTCAGTTTCCTGCATGTCTACCTTAACCCTGTACTGGGTAATGATTCCATTTGGTTGTTGTGGCTTCCTCCAAACAGTTTTTATATATGTGGCTTCCACTTCTGCTAGATGTAAATCTGATACAGCACCTGGGACTAAACATTCAAGAAGAAACTTGGTTTCATTAAGCATCTGTGATTATTACAAGGTCTTCCAACACTGTGTGAAAAGTACAATAGGCATTTAATCAAATTTCACACCCTTATCTCTTTGTTTGCTCCTTTGCAGGTAGAGAGTTACCTTGCATGGTTTCTTAGCAAACAAGTTACAGTTCTAAAAACATGCACACAGTTTTTTGACATATATGTATGAATATGGCCAGATCCTAAGATGATGTAAATCAGGAAGTCAGTGCATTGGAAGCAAGCAGACCTTTGCTAGCTCTCTGTATGGAATCTTAAGTATATTGAAATTGAAAGGTTAGTTCTAAATTCATCAAAACCATAGAAAAATGAAGTAAAAAGCTGGGGGGGTGGGGGGTGGGGAAAGCAGCATGTAACATCTTTTATACCAAATTTTGGCTCAATTTCTTCTTTAACTATGCAGTTATGATACTGAACTTTACATACGACTGCCAGAGATCAGATACATTTATGTTCAATGATACTCAGATTTTAGATGAAAAGTAATTGTTTCCTATATACCTCAGAAAAAGAAAAACCTGAAATCACTTGCATAATGAAGATTTGTAGATTTGGCATTAAAATGAGACATTCTATGTCACTTCAAAAAAACCCAACCTCAATACATCAACAAAAAATACCAAAATACCCTTTTGCTTCTGACACCAAGTTTAGACAGCAGTAAGCATGACTATGCTGAGGCAGGCCACTTCTGGAAATTGAGAGCTGAAAAAAGCAGATACTTCGGGAAAGCATATGGTAAATAAGGATGGTTGTTCCTTTTGCTGATACACCTTGCCAGCAAGCATTGCAGTAATCACTGTTGAGAGCTTGTCTACATCTGTGCTGGAAGGCAAAAAACATAACATAGAAACAACCATCCTGAAACTACCTGCCTATTATACACTGATTTTTTTCTGGTTGCATTTTCAGATGCAGATCAAAAATCCTGCACAATCTCACACACATGTAAGTTAAAGCTGCATTTCTATACAGCAAAGGACCCTCAGCTGGTGAGCTGACCACTGGGAGCCTAAACTCCCAGAGTAGCTGGTTCAGGGACAGAACCAACCATTTGACTGCCACAGGAAAAGATCTCATTGGGTCTGCCTCAGAACAATGGTCTCTGATAAAGATGGATCCATAAGAGGCTTGTATGGGGTCTTGGATTTGGTGAAAGTGAGTCAGATGAGAGCTTTAATAACACTGGGGCTGAACAAATCAGCCGTGGGGAATCTTGCGCTGCTCTTTCTTTTCCACTTGCTGCCATCTAACGGGTAAGAGCGGAGTCTGCAACTTAATTACCGTATCCAAAAATAATTACTTTCATTCAGGCAGAAAATACGTTTCTTTCACAATCCCCACAGACCTCTGAAAGCAGGTAAATTTAGTGACAGTGCACGAACTCGAAAAAAATGGATAAATTGATGTAATAAATTTTCAGCAAATTTCTTTCATTATCTTTTTATCCCTCTCTTGTAACGCCCCTGTAACACGTCCCTGTAACACACCCCTGTAACACACCTATTCTTTCCTTTGCAAAGTACCTAAAAGGCTCTGAAGGGAAACTGAAACCAGTTATTATGTGCAGCACATTTACTTCACTTCTCTATGCTTACTTACCATCTGCAGGAGTGAAAACTGTAAGGTTAGCCTTTGGCCCCACCCCAGCACTTGTCTCAGCACTGATGTACACATCGTATGTTGTAAACGGCACAAGTTTACTAAATACAAACTTATGATCTTTTGTGCTGTTATCCAGAATATGACCTGGAACGAAAAATGAAGAGATTCTAGCTCAAAAATAAAAACAGTCCACAGCCACTTTCCAGGATGATGAAAGATGAAAAGCCAAATTTGTTTGTGAAAATGCTAATTTGGCATCAACTTTGTTGGAAATAATACTGAATGTCTAGGAAAAAATGAACAGACAAACAAAAAAGCAACCTCATGAAGGTATGGCATTTTAAGAGGAAGGTGTTTTTTTTTTTGTTTCTAAATTAACTCCTATTGCTTTTTCTGTGTGGTCCCATAAAAACAACAGGATACAGCTCATTAACTTCTTACTCAACTACAGGCAATCATATAATTTCTGTATATATATATATGTACGAGTTAAAAAGAAATATAAACCCAACAAAACAGACTCATACAGTTGATCACGTACTACACAGGAATTCAAATCCTCAAGAAATCTTTAACAGAAAGAGAAGAGAGTGAAGGTAAGATACAGAATGATAAGCTGCGATCTTAGCCTGTCACTTCTCTGAATGGATGAGGAAAGTTGGTTTCCTCCACTTTTAAGAATATCTCATGTGAATTTAATTACATACTCTTCCTCATGACAGACCGACTTTTCCCTTAAAAATAATCTAAACAATTTTAAAAGTCTAATAATACAAAAGATACATAGCACTGCTTTCAAATATTCATTCTGGATAGGCATGGACACTAAGAATGCAAGTATAAGGAAATAATCATAAAAAGGAAATAGAAATAGAACCATCAATTCTGACTTACCAGATGGTCCATACAGCTCAACTCTGTAACTAAACTTCCCTGTTACTACTGTTGGCGGGTCCCACATCACTGAGAAAGACTTTGCTGTAATGTTGCGCTTGGCAATATTTTGTGGTGGATCTTCTGGAACTTAAACAATATTGGAAAAAGTCTTTGAACATAATTTATATTAGGATTTCCAAGAACCACATTATCAGACAATTCATTTTAAACATAAACATTAGATATTCTGATGGGAAGCTACATTACAAGCACATCTCATTAAAATGACATTTTTATTACATTTCCTTTTTTTAAGGTAATGGAAAGGTGAAAAGGTAAAAAGATATCAAGGGAGTTGAAACTATGCAAATAATGCTTAAAAGACAACAGTAGCAGGGATTCTACCAAATCTAGCATGCCCTTTATCATTATATAGATTACATAAAGATGATCAAATGCTTTCCTAACAAACCACCAACTCTACGGACAGCCTCTGAATAAGGTTCCTTGGCACACAGGCATGTAGGACTCACAAGGGAGCACTTTCATAAGGTGAGGATCTAACAGAGGTGGGTCCAAAAGCTTGGGTGTACCAGTGTGCTGCTAAAAGGAAGGACTTACTGAGGCTTGCGCCAGAAGGCTGACTGTGCCTGTGGCCCTGTGCGTGCCACACACAGAGCCACACTGAACAGTGGGCCAACTTCCCTTTTCCCAGACCATGCTTTAATGGATCAACCCTGGCTGTGCAGGCACCCAGTACACAAGGACTGAAGATCTCATCTGCCAAACAGCTTGCATCTTCCTATGTATTTGGCAGATCTACACCCCACTGCATAACCTTTTTATCACTTTCAAGGGTTTTCTTATTAGCAGTGCACCTATACTAGGATATTAACAAGGTAAAAAGTAAACCAGAAATTAGCCTGAGATCATTAGAACAGAAATTATCCAAAACTTCATTAACCCTAGACAGAACAACAAACTAAAAATATTTTAATTTTATCAAAGCAATTCAAATGAACAGTGCCAGGAGGGAATTAATTTTTTTTCATCTCAACAGTGCTATGAAAGGGAAACCCACTAACATCAACCTGCATCAGGCAAAAGAATGATGTACTAACAAACAGACAGCCAGAATAACATTCCTCTGAACACCTTTTGGGAATGGGTCTATTAATAACATTTCCCACTACCTAAGCCATTACAAAACTCCTGTTCCTGGACAACATTTGTTTCCAACTCTTAACTTTTCAGTATGTTGCAGGTAACCCAAAATCAACTTTCCTGGCATTTAAAGATTTTTTTCAGCACTGAAGAACTTTCTGTAATAGGTACAGATTGAGGAACGATGGGATAGGAGTTTTCTTCATACTGCTTGTTTTTTCACAAAGGCAAATAAGCTTTAAGTGCATTTCTACCTATACAATACATATACTTTACGAGTATTATGCCTGACACCCTTTCCCTTCATCTGTATTTTTAATTTTTCTCCCATTCTGTTATTAATTGCAGTTCTTACAGTATCCTCAGTTTTTCACAAAGAAGTTTACTTATCTTGAGCACAGTTTTGTGTTTTTGACTTTTAATAATAACTGTACAGTATTAGATACATTACAGTTATATATTGTTTCAGTTGAGTACATCAGGTAAAATTAAATTATCATGTAAATACAAAAGTGTGATACAGATAAAGACAGATTTGGACTGAAGTATCTTGCAACACAACTTCAATCTGATATTCTGAAGTTTTCATATAAATCTGAGAACTGTATTTCCATCTGAAAGCAGTAAATACCTGATTCTGGTGTCCGTACAATTGCACTGTCAATGTAACCTGCTTCAGTGGTAACTGCAGAGACTTCAAAAAGATAGGTGGTATACGGCCTGAGGTTAGTTATAACAAAACTAATTGGTTCATTCCAAACAGAGCTCATTTGATTTGGTGCCTCTGTATTTGGTGTAACTGGAGTCCGTGAAGGAATTGTGGATTTGCCAAAAGTAGTCGAAGGAGTAGTAGTACTCCACAAAAATGATTCACTGTTATCCTACAAAGACAAAATATGAAACACGATAAGATGCACTATAACCTATAACTGTAAATATATATAGAACAAAAAAGGCAGACCACCCTTGAAACAAAATTACCCTAAATTGGTTGTTTTTATCCTTCAGTCTCCAAATTCAGGTTAGCATTTCATTAGTTGACATTGCTAGTACATCCTCTTAGGGATACTGTTACAGTTTCCTGGTTTATTCCAAAAGATTTCAAATCTGACTGAATGAAGCAACTCTCTAGAGTTCATTCAACTATTCCCAGATTCCAGTTTCAGCATTCAGTCTGTCTCTGAAAAAAAACAAACCTCCCCAGAAAAGTCCTTCTAACATGTATGTTATACGTATTTATGTGTATAGTGATACATAGCATACATATATCCATGTATCATGGATAAAACCAGGCAGGGGTTTCCTACTCCATACTTTCGGGAGACACCTCTGCAAAAAATGCTAGACTTTACAGTCGATGATTCAGTAGGTGGCAGTCTCCCTTCTCAGTGCTGAATTTAATCAGCTTGGTGTTGAAAGCCTTCACGATGCATAAAATGATTTTCCAAATACAATCTGAAACAAAAGTCCTGATAATTTTCATTATTTAAATTTGCACTTTTCATTAAAGTGCTGAGCCTAACATCCTGGGGGGAGAATAAAGGGAAATAAAAGTTTGACAACTTGACATCTGAGTAACCACAACACAGGTCTGAATCCGATAAATAGCCAAAATTCAGAGACTTTTCAAGGAACGCTTCTTTTAAGACCAACTCAGACTAAAGCATTTTTTAAATCACTCTGTTAATCATGGGCCTTTTTATTTTGATATGAAAAGTATTTTTCAAATGTTGAAATGGTACACAGAATAAAGTATACCTTTAAAATATAAAAATCATTATCATGCTACATATAAAAATAAGATATTAACATTCCTATATGTTGGCATTGACCACCCCACCTCCCACCACCCCACCCCCCCCACCAATTCTAGCTTTTTCTAGTTGAATGATGTATAAAATAAAAATTTAAAAATTGATAGCTGAAAATATTTTCTACTTCATTATTCTCTGTTACAAGAATGCCAAATTGAATCTTCCTTAACATTTTTTCTTTGATCAAACTGAGCTTCTCAAGGAAAAGCATCCATTTAATCTATTTTGAACAGAAAGGTTTTTCTTCAAGTATTATATCCTGCCCTGGGCCTAAGCCTGTAAAGTGTTTGGGATTGTTATGAAAAGCAAGCTTCAAATTTTTTATGTCACAAAATTTAAATGTAAAACTATATTCTCTGGCTTGAGTCTAGTTCTAATTTAAAAGGTTTATAGCACTTACGTTGCATTCTGGAAACCTCCCAGACAGAAGGTCCTCTACTTTAACCAAGACATCCTTCACTACAATTCCACTTCTTGCATGTTTCACACTAATCTTGAAACTAGTTATCTTTCCATTTGGTTGCCGAGGGAGAAACCAGATCAGATTTACAGATGAATAATTTAAGGCTTCTACTGTGAGATTCACTACTTTACCTGGAGCTTGAAAACCAAACAAACAAAAGCAGTGAGACACACTTTTCATCTCAGCACTGGAAACAAATACCAAAAAAATCCCTTTTTTTTTTGGTAATGACACTTCTCGCTTCTAAACCCTGGAGCAAATAAATAATAATAATTCACAAACACATGTAAAGTATCTGATATGCAACTAGCTCTTTTCCAATCTAGCTTAAGTGAGAATTACAACTATTTCAGTTTCAATACTATAGTAATTGGTACGGTCAACTTTGGCCATTCTTCCTAGAAGCAACTCATCTACTGTGTCAGAAGTAGCAAATTTTGGCCTGCTTTTGTTTGTTTAAGACCGTATTAGAGTTCTTGCAATAGCTATTCTTAGTACTAGGGAGAAAAGAGTTATGCTGCCTTAAAAACATAAAACTGTCCACAATTACCGATCTTCCATAGATTAATTGAGACAGGTCCTCCAAGCCTCATATGCAGCTCTTACTTAGGCCTTACTTAGTGCTGAATCTTTTGCAGGGTATTCACCTCCTCCCCCTTCCCCCATTGTATTTAAAGAATTTTATCTTTTGGCTGCCTTTCACACTTTAAACTAAAACTCTTCTTGTTCAAGATGTTGGGTCTTCCTTAACCACCAAAGCAAGAGTTAAAAAAAGTTGAGAAGGTAGAAGTATAAATGCAGTGTCAGTGACACATAACTCTCAACTAGAATTTGAAGAAAAATCAAATTACACTTATAATAATGGATTTTAGCTTTACTAAATGCATCTAAGGCCTCATATGAAGAAATGCTACTGTTGTCCTCTGTCAAGCACGAGTAAATAAATCTCCTGGCAATAAAGATTTCTAGCTGCAATAGCATACAAGTGGCAAGTGTACTATCCTTTCTCATACTTGGTTTTATAAGTCACTGCATTATCCCAGAAATCTCATGCAGAGTGATAATTTCCTGCCATTAACTGAGATATGGCACAGCTACAGAAACCAACCAGGATTCCTAAACACAAAGGGATGGCTGCTGCTACAGCAACACAAATTCTACATGCCAGTGACAGAGGTTCACCCTGCCATAACTGACCTGGAGCCAGCTCTTCAGGCAAGGCACAAATGCTCCTACAGCATGAGCAAGACTAAACCCACTAAATTAATAAACATTATGCAAATTCATACTACAGTTACAATTTTTTAATCTTCAAAACCATCAAGTTAAACTTTCATTTTATTTTTATTTAGTTTTTCCTTCAGAATTAGGAAGTAAAAACTTGGTGAAATACGTTCCGTGCTGTGCTGCTTAGAGAAGGCATTTGACTCCAAGCACTAAATAAATACAGCTTGACATCAGCAGGCATTGCCTGAGCTGTTCTCATAACAAAGTCTGACTGTCTGTCCTGCTGCAGGCAACAGTAAATGGGTCCACTTGATAGGCAGCACTGTTCTCCTGTGACCTTGCTTTCTGGAAGCAGCCTAGCTAAAAATTGGCATAGGAAAACCCCAACAGAAACAGAGTTTGCGTATAAGAAACACCCATAATCTGAATGTTCAAAATGCTATTACTAGCAAATAGGACAGAATGCACCTTTTCCACTGAGTGAGAGAATAAGAAAAGGATTAGTTTTTTGTTCTAAATGCATTAGAATTGTTCAAGTGTAAAATGTGCCATGGATATTTAGTAGCTTTATTAAAATTACCACTTTCTGCAGTCTGAAAAAGAAAAGGATCGCTAAATACTCCAACACCAGCACTGTTCTCAGCAGCAACCTACAGAAAATGAAAAAAACCCACATTAGATAACCAACAGAATACATAGTTTCAGGGACTATGAAAACCTTCTATCTTTCAAACTGTAAGTATTCGAACACACCTTTTATGGCTTCTGCTTAATTTACACTCATCGTTTAAACGTGAAAAAAATAAAATGGAAGACTTATGAAATAGTGTAAGAAACTGAAAAAAACATGTGGCCATATCCACACTTCAAAAACAACGAGTCCCTATTTTAAGCTAAAATCAACAGCAAGAATAACATCATTAACACTCCTTTTCCTTACCACAATTCACTTATACCAGCTCCCCCATTCCTATTTATTTGTACTATAACTTAAAAGAGTAAAAGGAAAATAGGTTCTCTTTTATTTCTTGAACTCCTGAAGGACAGCAAGAGCAGGTTAACTTCCACCAGGGCAGAAACCCAAGGAGAGCATGTCTTTTGGCAGAAAGGTAACAGGACATGGAATTGTGGATGCACTTTATGATGCACTCAATGCTTGCTATCATAGCAGTCTTCCCGTTGAAGAAGACTAACAAAGATTTTGAAAGTCTTTGTTAAGAATTTGTTAAGATTTTTTTGTTTGTTTTGTTTGTTTGTTTGTAAAGACTTGTTTCATACGAGAAGAAGACTAACAAAGACTTTGTACTAATAAAGTACACTGAGACTTCGTTAGAATATGGATATAAACACAGTGATGCTACTTGCTCTGCAGTATGACTTACTGACTTACTGACAATTCAACTCAGTGATGGGCCATGGCATGCAATACTTACAATGAAAGAGGAACGAAGTCTGAATCCTTATTTTCAAAAGAAGTGAAAGAGGCAACAGAAGGTAAAACCTGAGCAGAATTCCAATAATGATGGTGAGAGGTGTGTAAAAGCTCACCAACAAGGTTAAAGTTGGTAGCGTCATTCCCTCCTGCCAGTGTCGGGTAACAAAGGTATGGCAGAGGTGCTGAGGGAGCTGACAGTGCAGACTGTGGGGAAGGCAGAATGAGAAGGGGAAGATGTGCAAAACTACATGTGGATCATAGTACAAGTAACGGACAGCACACAGGGGGTAATGCTGGGCAAAGAGAATGCAAGAGCCAGCAGGTCAGAAGGGATAAATGTTGTAATCACTTCACAGGACTAAACTGCGCATCTTTCAGAAGACTGTAAAACATTTAAAACAAAAACAGTGAGACACAGCAGACAACAGCAACGTGGAAGACTTCCTCTAGGATGTAAGGGACACATATGCCTGTGAACACTTCCCAGTGCAGCACATGCTCTGCTTGGTGAAAGAGAATCTGTATCACCGGCCAGCTCCTTCCCAAGCCATGTAAACACCTGCACCTCAGGCACACACACCTCATGGCTCCAGCCAAACTCAGCTATTTCTGTGTCACAGACAGAATGACTTGAAATGTCCATCGATTTCAGTAGCTGAGGAAACTGCCTGGAGATGGTCAGGGGCTTGACAGGCAATCAGAAAATTCTGACAGCATTTAAATTTCACCATACAAATCTAAAGATATGTCCTCACCTGAACACTGACTTTTTTGTTATCTCTTCTCAAAGTAGGTATTGCAGAAGGGGTTCAGAAAAGAAAACTAGCATTAAGGCAGATATGGAAACTCCTGTTTCATATACGTAGTTTCAAGGGAACTCAAAGTTACTAAACCATAAGTATGCAAACATTTTCATGGGAAAGGTGTCAGCTACACACACCAATTAGTTTTGAACAGAAATCAAAATAAATGCATACACAATGTACTGTTAGCCTGTAGAGATAACTGCCAGAAAAAGTCATTACAAAAAAAAAAAAGCTTGGAAACACTTTATAAGTTTAATATGCAGAAAACAAAGTACTATCCAAAGTTAAAGTATTTGCAGTTCACATTTGGAAGGAGTACTAATCTTTATGCTTCAAAGATATTGCTGCTAATTATTTAAGTTTAGAAAAAATTCTGATTGCGTATATTCACAAGGTTATCAATAATCAGATGTTCAAAATTATACACAGCTCTCCAACATTTACCAAATTAGCACTTGTAACTGCTATTTTTTTTTATTAGATGTAAAGAAATCAAGACTGGGTTTTTACAAAGAGATTGGAAATCCACATTCAAAGCTTGTAAGTTTTGTTGAACTCTGCTATCAGAGTATTTAGCAGAAAGATTTTCACAGCAGGACCAAGACAGGTAGACTAAACCAATGCAGAATTTTCATCTATGCAAAAATTAAGAGCTACTTTTAAATGACACAACAGACTCGAAAAAATAACTAAAGAACCACAAGAAATTGCTCAAGAGAAGGATAATGTGTAATGTATCTTTTTGTCCACATCTATGAGGTAGAGAAAGTATTTCACCTGAGTCATTATTTAATCTGTGAGGATGCTTGTAGGTCAGGCAGTCAGGGCACCCACCAAAGGAGCAGGTAACATAACAACCCTTAGTTTGCCAACACACTTTTATTCACTTCTGAGAAAAGACATGTGGTCCCTGCTAGACAGTTTGTTGGGTCACGAGTCACTTTTCCAACTCGAATTCTGCTCTAAGTTCAATGTTTCAGGCACTAGCAATGGGAAAGCTTGCTTCCCACATGTATCAACACAGGGCAAAGTATTATTGTTAAAAAGTTGTACAAATAATTTAAAATGTCCCACAGTTTTCCCAGGGAAGATTCATATATGGAGCAAAGAATGGAAAACCTCTAATAGTGTTGAACCCCATGCAAGTACTACTGACATACTCAAAACTGTACATTGAATTCTCTTAATAACTTCATTTCTCTGAGGAGATTAATCTGCTTAGAGTCTAAATGATAATACTTTCCTCAAGTATTTTTTGGTAGCTGAACATTTTTTCATGGGCTTTTTTTTGTGTTATTTTCTTGGGGGGTGGGGGGTTGTTTGGAGTTTTTTTAACAGATGACTGCAGGCAAAAGATCAAAGGATAAACATATCTCCAGCTGTGGATATACTGGCTTTTATCAGCATGGCCATCACAACTAGATTCACAGTGAGCAACTTTCCCACAAAGGCAGGCATAATTACATTTTTACCTTCTTACATGCACCACTTTTGCGAAGAATCACTGTAAGACCTTATTCATAGTCTGGTCAACTTCAGTGTTTTTTATAGCTTTGCACTGTTTGAACTTACATGATATGGAATGAAGCAAATCAAGCGCATAATTTCATTTCATTCTTGATACTGAAAAGCAGCATCTCTCCAAGTTTCTTATGAAGGAGTAAATCAGGCAAAGAACTGCTTGGCTAGCAAAGAACAAGAGGCTAGCAATTCATTTCTGTCCACCTGGAATCATTTACTGTTGAAGGGTTCGGAGAAGGATCAGGAGTGACAAATCTCAATGCAAACAAATTCCACATATAGAAGTCATGAACAGATTTTGAAGTCATGAACACATACTGATTTTAACAGCAGATATTCACTGTGAATATACAGGCAGTAAAATCTATGGAAAGGGAATGAAAGAGTATGACATTTGTATCAGCAGATAATACTAGGTAAAACTCCCAGGTTTAGGGAAACCAGACTAAGGTGTTTACAGGCTACAGCTAAACAGATGTCCAGGCAAGAAAACTTCTTTTTAAACTAACTAAGTTTAAAATCAAAGAAAGAAGCATGTACCTACATGTATTTCCGGATCTGGCTGAGATGATTTCTACATGTAATATTTAAAGTACACTAGTGATTTGAAAGATTGAATCTCAGTGAAGACGAAGAAGTATCTGGATGTTTTTAAAAATTCTACCCTTTGCTTTTTATTTTTTACCAGATAATGCCATATGTCAATAAGAATATCAACAGAAGAAACTATTTTGGTTGG
This sequence comes from Lathamus discolor, assembly GCF_037157495.1. Taxonomy (NCBI): domain Eukaryota; kingdom Metazoa; phylum Chordata; class Aves; order Psittaciformes; family Psittacidae; genus Lathamus; species Lathamus discolor. The sequence goes on along the minus strand of NC_088884.1, from coordinate 43,736,640 downwards.
AAACTATTTAAAGCAGGTTTAAAAACTACTACTGCAAAAAATACCTGGCTAATATATTTTGTTATATGACAACATTAACTAGTAACGTCCTTCAGAAAACACTATACGGACCTAGCATAAACTCACACAATTTACAATAAGTTAGAATTCAGAATATTAAAAGGCATTCATAAAGGTTTTACCGTAATTTCATAAGTTGTTCCAGGGTTAAGACTGGTAAGAAGAACCTCCAAACTATCTGGCTTTGTTGTGACTTGTGTATAAGCCGTTTGCATCCATGGGCAGACTTCTTTATATTTAACAATATAGGAGAGAATTCTCCCATTTGGATGCAGTGGCGTATTCCATGACAGCAGAATCCCAGCAGAGCCCACTCTTTCACCTGCAAGGAACACAGGTGGCCCAGGATCTAAAAAAATGCCCAAAAAGTAATTGTTTTAACGTACACATACATAAACACACACACATAAACTAGTTTTTAATTAAATTTCCAGATAATGGAGACACCTTCACAGCTTCTATAAAGAAATTAAATCATCTGCCAGCATAAAGCGGTACAACTATTGAAACTAAGGTACTGTTGAATAAAAATCTTTTTTTCCTGGTTGAAGTCTTGTTACAAAAATGATTAAATGAATTTTGGTACACCAGGAATACTACTCTATAAGAATGTAAAAAATGTTAATGTTAAAGATCTTCATGAACAAAACAGAATTTAATGCCAATTTAGTATTTGAGGTATTCTAGCAGTTTAATTTCAGTTCCTTTCCCTAAAACTATTCAAAACCAAACTCCACTCTCTTACAAAACGTGTCTGATCTGGCTGCATTTTTTTGAAAGGTCTCCAAAATATGCCACTATACGTATAAGTTGGGGTATCGATATTACTACATGACACAGCAAATTTTTCACAAGTTTAAAAATTGTTGCCCTTTATGCCTTCTCTCCTGCCTCCCTTTTGTTCTTCTTAATAAGCCAACTAATGGATGAATACAAGAAATCACATCCAGGGCTGCTGATTAAAAATATCTGATAAGGAAACTCATGCTCTCATAGAACACCTCAGATATAGTGCATTTTCGAATGGTTAGAGAAGATGACAAATTCTAATGATGGTTCAAAACTGACTGTAATTTCTCAGATATTACTGTGCATATAATAAATACATAAAAATCATAGCTCAAAAAAGATCAACCAAATTTCATCGCCATTATTAACTCACTTGTCACATTTGTTGTCAATGTTCTACTCGCAGGTGAACTGTAGAGTGAAGAAGAAACTGTAGAAACTGTAACATTGTATGTTGTTCCAGGAATAGTATTGGAAAAATCAGCCTAAAACAGGGCAAAGATTTATTTCATTTTTTCACCAAGAATCATGAAAATGAAAACAAAGAAAAAAAACAACAACCCAAGCCCCAGAAGTTTAAGCACTCCATTACTGAAACTTATGTTATAAGCTTTTAGATATACAAAAGTATTTGCAAGAGTAAAAATGTTTACACCTGTTAGCTACAGTATTTTGCCATCTTATTTAACTACCCTCCAAAAGATCTGTATAATATTCGATATTAAAGAACAAGAAACCCTTAATTTTATCACAGAATTACCTATCAGCATATATATAGATGTTTTCTCTATCTTTATTGTTATCAAAGTAAATAAGCAGCATTATAAAATTCCTTTTTGAAAGAATAAATGCAAAAGCAGCCTGAAAAACTTAGAAGTTTTTGACTCTTAAGCTACCCCATATTTTTAAATAAACATAATTAACAACTTTTAGCAAGCATTTATATAAAATACCTGTATCTTTGTAGATCCAGTAAAAAACAAAAGCAAAACAACCAGAAATGCCATTATTTCTGTTAATATTATTATATTTTCCAGACAGCAGAATCAAAAAGTGCTCCTTTTCCTTTCTGATGGCTTAGCAGTGAAACATTGCCTGCATTAATGATTTAAGCACAGATCGTCCTGGCAAGTACACAATTAATGAGTCTGTATTACTCAGTAGCTCTGCCCTTCCTTTGTTAAACTATTCATGAACGCTTGGATGACAGGCTGTATCCTTCTAGCACATGCTTAAAAAGGCAAATTCACTACCTGCTGTTAGGCAACAAACTCTGGATGCTGAAATTTGCTCTCACCAATTTTTCATTAATACTTTCATATTAATATTTGCATTAAAAAGCTAAGGAGGCAAACTTGAATTTCTTAGCACAGTGCCTAAGGAAAAGCTGGCCATGCAAGTCCTGTAATAAATGCACCTACTCGATATTCCCTAACTCCAAGATCTAGGATAACAACAGAACCATGATCAGGAATAAGAGCCACGTGAAATCTGTCTACATGTCCATATGGTAGTCTCCAATACAGTGAAAAAGAGTATGACGAAACATTGAAGAATTTAAGTCCTACTGGCTCTGCAGGTTCTGAAAAAGAATTGTGGAATAAAAGACATCAACTTAAATAAACCCCTTCACAAATAAATTAGTAGTTACAACTGAATACAAAATCATCCAAGAACAGTTTACTTGCTTCATGAATGACAATTGTTAATTAGCCTGTATAGATACATATATTATACTACAGTTGCTATACTACCTCTGAGACTTGGTTGATAATCTCACAGGTATGCTGTGCAGACAGCCACATTTGCAAAGAGCTAGCTCAAGTATTTTTGCCCAGTGTTCAGTTAACAGACTCTCTGCACAGTCCTGGTGTTTATTCAGTACTCAGCTTTAGAGTTAGCACCACTCCTGTCACAACTAGTGCTACAGTTGAAATTCAAGATATAGCTTGTGATTGTTCCATTGCTAGCCACAGGGTTGTTAACTCTTTTATACTCTTCATGTATTAGGAATCCCAGTAATTCCATGAAGTCTGTTAAACCCTCCAAATTGGGATTTTTTTGTTCCCCTTACGAAAGCGAAGTTTTCACCTACTCCTGTCACACTGTCTTGCTTTTTTCTTCTGCCATTAAATGCACCTTTAAGTCTGTATCATCCACTCTATGCCTAATAATGAATCAGACTGTAGCTTCTTCAATATGTCATTCAAACATTATTGACCTATAATACTGTATAATTTATCCACTGTGCAATCCAGAGCTAGGTGCATCTGTCTCCTTTTGAATTTGGAAAACACAAATAGCTAAGAGCTGTCCCTACGCTTATGTCCCAGAGCAAGCCCAGTCAGTGTTGCTATTCATCACATTCCAGATTTGCTGAAAAATTTCATTGCTACAAAAAATACTATAAAAACTAATATAGAAAGTAGTAAGCAAAATTGTTTGAGGTAGTTCTGGTGCATATTTCTGCCCGTTAAATTTAACCTGTATTTTACATTATTACATTACAATAAACTGCAAACACATGTCAAGACTGAGATTTTTACCCCACGTTTTAATTACAAATCTAATAAGAAACAGGCCTTGAATGGAGCAATTTACAATATAAAGCCTTAACTCCACAAACATTGTAAACGTCTAACTTCACTCACTGCAAAAAATCCTACTGGAATCAGATAAAGTTAAAACAGCTCATGCATAATGCCACACAATAAGACCTTAAAAATAATGAAAATACTAAAAATTGTCAAAAGAAATGCAGCACAGCTAAAGAAATTATGTTTCTGGTAGTGTATCACTAGATGCAGGTTGAATAGGATATAAGTAATGTCCACAATCACTGCAAACTATTACATGCAAGATCTCTTGAAATTCCGATGTTATTCTACAAATTGAGATGTACAAAGCTAAATGTGCATTGTTATTGACAACTACCATTCACCAGCAAGGAGAGAAAGCAAGAAGCCATACAGACCTGTTACGATGTCAATGGAAGCAGAAGCTCCTTCAATATTTCCTCTTAGTCTTTGCAGTGTGAAATTATAAATGCCCCCAGCAGTCAGGTCTGTAACACTGAAGACAGTCAGCGCTACTGGAATCCTGAACTTTTTTATAAAGGTGTTGTTTGATAAAGATGCTTTGTAAGACGTGAAGTTAGTCTTGGTTGGATTCCACATTAAAGTTGCAGAGGAAGTATTTACCATTTTTAATGTTAGACCACATATCCCAGCTGGTTCTACAGTAAAAATTATTCAGGTTAAGAAAGAAAAAAATATTGCATAGTCCTTAAAATATAAGAAAAGTACCTTTTTCATTATTATTTTAATGATTTTAGAGTTCACTGTATCATGAAATATTCATACAAATTTTAGATTTGAATGAATATATAGCAAACAGCACCACTGCACAGCATAAAACCTGAGGATGTACCTCCTGTGTTCATTACATGATTTATAGAAGAAAATTCCAGACTTATCAGACCTTCTATAATTCTATAATTCTCTTGTAAACAGAGATTTTTTTAAACAGAGAGTTAAAAATTTCCTGAAATACATCACAGGCCACATAATTTTAGAAACCTGTCCATCTGTTCACTAAGGGATACAGTAAATCCTATAGTCTCAGTTTATTATCCCTTTTTTCCTTTTTAAAATATTCCTCTTGGTTATATTAAGATTCCTAAAATCACAGATAATTATTTACAAATAGCACCTCCATTAATATCTGCAGCACATCTGCGGATAGAAAGAAAAATGTTTCCATTCCTCCTAAAGAATTAATCGTCCAGATCATTGATTTATCTTTCTCAGAGCTCTCTAAAAAACTACTAATCAGCATAATCCCATTAAGGGCTGGATTGTTCAGCAAAAAAATCCTCAAGGTTTGCCATTAACATTATGAACTATCCATAATCCAGTCTTACATTAGACTCATCCACAGTACTCTTGAAATATTTGCTTGAGACTAAAAAGTACCTTCAGGATCATGATGATGGTTATTCTACTGCACTTTTCATTAGCAAGAATCTGCAGGAATAGTTCTGTGTTTTTTCAGACTCACCCATCTTTGAACAACTAAGTGAAGAGACTCCTTGGCTATTAACAGGTTAAGGAGGCATAGTCCGAACAAACCACATCAAATACATCAAAGAAGGGACAGGTCTACGACATGCATCTGTATAAATTTGGTGGTTGATTTCTTTTCTGATTACACTTAGCTGTTTTTTATATGATTTGGCAGTCCAGAATTCAGTATAAATCTATGCCTTTAAACCTCTGCCACAAAAAAACTCTCCTCTTTTTATGCTGTATCATGAAAGCATTGGAAAATCCATGTTTGCTGAGGGACAGAAAATGAGTGCAAGATAACGGATTAATTTTCTGGACCTTGTTAAGCCATCTGAAACACAGTTCCTCCTACTCTTTTAAGCATTCTGCAGTCTTGCACAGGAGCAATCCTCCAGTCTTACGATCACAGGCTTGCAAGAATTTAAGAGATGCAGAAACAACTGCAAACAAAATGCAAGGTAATTCTTAAAGTATAAGATGCTCTTTTGGCAAGATCTTATTCTGCTAGAGCTGGAAGAATTTTGTGAGTCCACCTCCTTTTTTAAACAGGTACCTGCAACTGTCTGATCTCCTCCGAGATCAGACCAGCAAGTTACATGCAAGGTTCCTGTTCAAACACCTATCACAAGAGGAAGCGGAACCTGCACCCAGAAGCTAGTGTAATTTTGAACTATGTGAACCTTTTGAGTCACTTACATACAATGATTTAAATGCCTCTGAATATTTACTGTTTTTTTTAAAAAAAAAAAAAAAACAAAACCAGCAAGTTACATGCAAGGCTCCTGTTCAAACACCTATCACAAGAGGAAGCAGAACCTGCACCCAAAAGCCAGTGTAATTTTGAACTATGTGAACCTTTTGAGTCACTTACATACAATGATTTAAATGCCTCTGAATATTACTTTTTTTTTTTTAAAGAAAACAAAAGACAAGTTATAAGATATTTCCTTACTTGTGATGACTCTTTTCTCCACAGCCAGAGAGGAATCCAAGCCTCTAACTGTCCTTAACTGAAACAGGTATTCTGTCCCAGGGGTCAGGTTTTTCACTGCAGCTCTGCTGTCATAAACAGGTCTGGTAAGCAGCTTTTCATTATTCATCAAACAATACGAAAGCTATGGAATAAAAATAGTTTCTCAGACCATATCACCTCATAACAGTAATGTTCAGACACTCCAAATACTTGTTTATGTAAAAATATATACAAATTTTTCCACATTTTAAAGAAAAAATTGGAATTCTGAATAGAATCTCAAGGAATCAGCCACTCAGCCATGCTCCTTGATATACCTTGAAGACTTACTAGGTTTAGAGCCACTACAGAGAGTAAAAGTTCTGGAGATAAGTAATTACGATGTGGGCATTTAACCCCTAGAGGCTGTGAGAATTCCTTTTCCTGCAACAATCCTTTCTGTGGACATAGAAAACTGCTACTGCAGGCTGTTTTATATCTCCACTGGTGAAAGGGAACATGCATACTGTGTCTGCCTTGCAGAGGAGGGCTCTAGACAAGCATCTCCAACATGCACACATAGGTTTCTCAGGCATGTGGTTAGTACTAAGATATCAAGAAGGTTTGCAGTTGCCTACATCAGTGTCCTGTCCTGCCCTGCCACTCTATTTCCTCCAACAGAAGGATATTCTATGCATGGCAGTGATGACCTGAAAGCACTTTGGGTCAGCTGCTATTCATCTGGGGAGGAATGATCCAATTCACCCCTGTATTTTACCAGCACAGTACCTGCTAACACACACTAAGTCCTGGAGATTGTCATCACCTTATTAGAATTACAGCACTGCAAAATGCTAGAAGCAAAGCAAGGGATTAAAGATTTAAACCTAATATAGACAAGCTAGGAAAGCACCTTTTGTGCACTCTTTGCTCTACAAATTACAAATATATTGCATAGAAAGTTGATGAGCTGGGATAATTAATTTTAAATGATTAGTAAAATGATCCCTTTTATGCAGGTGCACCTTACTAAGCAACCAGTCTGGGAAGCCTTTCTCATTAAAGATTTAAAGATAAGTTCATTTATTCAGACAAAGCACTGTCTAATGTGGCTGCTTGCTCTGTGAGATGCTGAACAATAATACTGTGCCATGAAGATCAATATTACAGATTACAATTATTTTCCACAGGATGGTTAAAATAACCTGACCACATTCAAAAGTATATCTGAACTGGTTCAAAACATGAATGGGATAATTGAATTTTAAAACTTGTAAAAATACTCCAGGCTACCTCAGCAAAATGTGCTGTTGTAAGTTAACTGGATACTCTTACTCATTCAAATCAATGCAACTTTACACTAATGAAGAGAGAAGAAATGTCAAGAAACTAAACCAAGAATACTCTGATTTCAAGTTCTAGGTAAGGATATAACTGAAGTCATGGGGAATGGGGAGGAAAACAATTAGGTACTGTAATATTGTGGAATAAACTGTGTAAGATCCTTAAAGCAAAGTACTTTGTCTCCTGGTAGTGCCACATACTGAAGAATATCCTGGTCAAGTAAGTTAACCGTAGAGGACTATATCTTGATACCTTTATTGATTCAAATGACATGTTTAAAGAACAGTTTACTGTCACAAGACTTACTGACCACATGACCGTGTTCATACAGTGACTGCAAAATACAAAGGATAATACAAGACAAACAGTAAAAGAGAGGATACAAAAGGGAGACTGGTTGAATGCCAGTGATCCACAGACAAAATATATAGATGTCACAGTAGATTGTTTCTGACCAGAGAACTGAAAGAACACAACTCTAGATTCTGTGCTAAGCATTGCAAAGGATATGATTCAAACTACAAGTGCTGAAGAGCCGCACTGTAATTCCAGCCGTGAAATAGTAACACTCAGCCTCTTTGTAAAAATAAAAAGTCCATTTAATTTAATTACATTTAGTAAGAAAAAAAATTAAAATTATCAAGCAAATTAAAAGGAAATTATAAGACTAACCAGAAGTGTTATGGTATGAAAAATACTGAAATGCAACTTTAACATGATACACTACTCAAAAAGTTTGTAGAGGAAATGCAGAAATAGCAGAAACATTACTTTACATAGCATTACTTTAAGAAAAGATATCCTTACAAATTGGATTTCACATCAAAACAAGAAAAATAAAACCTATAAAATTGTCTAATTCATGCAAAGCCCCGCTCCAGCTTTGTAAGCCCCCTTAAGGTACTGAAAGGCTGCTCTAAGGTCTCCCTGGAGCCTTCTCCAGCCTGAATAAGCCCAAGTCTCTCAGCCTGTCTTCACAGGAGAAATGCTCTAGTCCTCCTCTGGACTTGCTCAAGCAGATCCATGCCCTTCTTGTGCTGGGGGCCCCAGAGCTGAACACAGCACTGCAAGTAGGGGTCTCATGCAAGCAGAGTAGAGGGGTAGGATCACCTCCCTCAACCTGCTCGTCACTCTTCATGCAGCCCAGGACACTGCTGGCTCATGTTGAGCTTCTTGTCAACCAGCACCCCCAAGTCTTTCTCCTCAGGGCTGCTCTGAGTCCATTCTCCACTCAGCCTGTAGCTGTCCTTGGGATCTCCCTGACCAAGGTGCAAAACCTTGCACTTGGTCTTGTCAAACTTCATGACCCACCTCTTGAGCCTGTCAAAGTCGCTGTGGATGGCATCCCTTCCCTCCGGTGTGATGACTGCACCACACAGCTTGGTGTCATCAGCGATCTTGCCAAGGGCTCACTCAATCCCACTGTCCACGTCACTGACAAAGATGTTAAATTGTGCCAGTCCCTACACTGAACCCTGAGGAACACTGCTCCTCTCCGGTCTCTACTTGGACATCAAACCATTGACCACAAGTCTTTGAGTGCAACCATCCAGCTAATTCCTTACCCACCAAAATGTCCACTGGTCAAATCCATGTCTCTCCAGTTAGAAATGATGATGTCATTCAAGTCACTGTCAAAGAAAGTGTCTCCTCCTGTAGCAATATCTCCCTCCCATACTTAGTTGGTTATAAAGACATGTATTTATTGCTGGATTTGCAGTACATACATGATGATGATTTCATAGAGAAATTACCAAACTAAATAATAAAGGATTGCATTGGTTTCTTCCTATTCTTCTCTCACCTGAAACATATCAAATCCTCCTCTTGGTAGTTTCCAAGAAAAATAGACTGTATTTTCTTCTTGCCCAAACACTTGTAAATCTGATGGTGGATCTGGATCTGAGGTAGAAACAGGAGTGAATACAAAATTTAATAACAAAATAATCTAGACTAATTTTAAGGAATTTGCATCTAAGGAAGACACTCCTGTAACTCATTATTTTGTTGCTCAGTGTAGAAATAGATTTCATTTTGTATTTAAGAAGAATATAAAATAAATAAAAATCACTTCTACATATTCGCAATAGAATCAGGAATAAAATCAGTGTTCGCATATTTTTATGGAAAAGTTGTACCATCCTAATATTACTGCTGATTCAGTTACTGGCAGAATCCCATTAACTACAGAGGAAACTTGTTTCTGTTTTAAAAATAACTTTCAAGATGCTTAGATTGTAAAGACGTGTCTTCATTAATCCAGACATTGTTAAGATGCACTGATTTAATAAGGAATAGACAATAAGAATAGACAATAATAAGAATAGACAATACCTTAAAATGTAACAACCCTAATTACCTGAAATCATGAAAAGTTATTAATATATTGTGAACATACAGGTACTAATCTTGAAGATGGTTGGGTGACTTCTTTTTAATCCATTGGTTGTCACAATACTGATGAAGAAATCAGTGCCAGGCAGAAGACTCTCAAATTTGTACATTCTACAAAGATTAAAAAAAGAGATTGTGTTCCTTAGGATTTTAAAAATGCATTTGTGTGTTCATATGTTAATTCTTTATAGTATCATGGATATTATTTACACATAATGTGTCTATACATGTGTATGTGCTGTCAGACAGAAACTATTTCAGGATAATCAAATCTTAAATAGGATGCATCACACTAAGGTTTACATGAAGTTCGAGTACCAGAAAGTCTTAAAAGATTAAACTAATTACATACAAGTCTACTGGTGCCCACTCCAGTGCAGTATTTTGTTCGTTTGCACAAATGCATCACATGAGATTTGCAATTTGTTAAAAAATGCAATTCTTAAAATATAGTAATAGTATAATAACGTGTATCAACTAAAACATCAAATACATATAAGTAATACTTTAGGCTACTTATTTTAAATACCTTGAAACATCTTTTTTGAGTTCATGTCAGTTATTTTTTAATGTAATCTTCATACCTTACACTAGAAGGTAACACCTTCTCCTCATTGAAGACCTTACTGCTTATTGAAAGAACATATCCATCAAATGCATTCTGGGCTGGTGGCCAGGTAACAGTCATTGATTCAGAGTCTCTGCTATAGTTCAGATATTTAACTGCGCTTGGTTCTGTGTCAATTAAAAAAATGCATTACTTTAAATATATAATTTAAACATAGATTCTAAATATGTTACTTTATGACAGGTCTTGTAACATCAGAATGCAATGAAAACTCTACAAAGATTATGTCATGTCTCTGCTTATCTCACGGAACCACAGACTGATACCACTGTAGTAATGTGTACAGATTCCTGTTGCCCATGAGATCCAGAGCGAAACTGCTTTCTGCCCTGTAATGCATAAACCTCACAGACAGACAGTTCCTCAAGAAATGCTGAATTTGACAACATTGTGGTCTCACCTGTCTGTATTTCCTTTGTTACAAAAATACTGTCTCTGAAACCTTCCTTTTCTGTTCGAATTGTGAAGTTGTACAGCTTGCCAGGAGTGAGGTTGGAAAACGTTGCTGTTTCTTGCCTGACCTTCTGGACCTAGAAAACCAAATATAACTTTCACAGAACAGCTTGCAAAGTTTGCTTATCTTATGTAAGTGATACCTCCCCCTGTTTTAATGGGAAATACATTTTTTAATTTAACCTCTGATTACTTAATAGAAGACTTTGAAAAATAACCACATTGCCTACACACAAGTGGTCTTTTAAGAAACATACCCTGAGAGCACTTCCACAATTTATACATGTAACTTCATACTGCTGAAAATCTCCATCAGCTCTGTCCCAGGCAATCTCTATTGAAGTGTCTGTAACATTACCTTCTCGTACATTGAGTGGAGCTGCCAGGCCTACAGAAGAACATAAAACACCTTACTGTTCAATCCAAGATTTCTTTCAATTCAATACTTTTTATATCTCCCATGGAAACATAAAAGTGAAAACAATCAGCAGTAGAAGCAAACAGAGGACGAAATCAGATCTCAGGCATGCAAATATATTCCAAAGTAGAAAAACAATAAAAAGTATAATAAAAAGTAGGAAAGTGCAAACATCGAATTTTAGCATGTAACCGTTTTAAACAGTTTTTAAGTTTTTATTAAAACTCCTTTCTTAAAGGCCTCGCTAGAAGGTGGCCCCTTCCCATAATACTGTTTAAAATGTCTTTTACTGAATTTATTATCTCGAAAAATGAGAATCTCACTGCTTTTATTATTTGTTTAAAGAATAAGCTTACTAATTTCAAGACACAGCACTAACTCAATTGATACTCATCTTCTTACCTAAATTAGCCAAAATGTGTCTTGTTTCCCAAAAGGACAATTTAATACAGCCTAAATTCCTGAAATATTTGCTAAACATTTTATAGACTTGATATAAAAACCACAATTTAGAAAACTTAGAATTTATCAGATATTGTTATATTCTTGTTTAAAAACCAGCTAGTGTTAGTAGTATAATTATTAATTGTTTACATGGGCATATCAGGGTGATTTTTAAATAGCCTATCTCTTCTACTGCACTGAAATAAAGTTAAAAGAGTTTATAAATAAAAATTTTCTATGGTGCAATTTTATAGGACTAAATTTTAAATACTCACATGTTTTTACACCAGATACATGGTAAAAGGAGCTCAGCATTTTTCCACTCTTTGTGGAGACACAGAAATCGTATTCTGCCCCTGATGTCAGGTTTTCAATTGTTATTTTACCATCACTTTTTAAAATGAATGTTGCATTAGGTCCTCCTTTACTTGTAACATATATGCCATCAAATACTCCGGTATCAGGCATGCGAACAAATAATTCCACAGCATTGCTATAAAGCATGTAAGGAACAACAATTTGAACAGGCTTGGGCTCTAAAAGAAGAAAAATGTCACCTGTTAAATCAGTTGCAAATAAATTCAATGAAAACCACACAATAAATCTGAAGCAACTGCCCTGAGAAACATGCTTGTCCAGTGCAAGCTAATAACTACCACAATAAAACATCATTGCTCAGAAACAATAAACAACCTGATCTTTTTAGGTGTTTATTACTAGAATCCTGAGGCTTTAGAAAAATTATTTATGAATCAAAGCAAGTTAGGCTTCCAAAGGTATCAATCAATCAATGAATCAACGTTTCAACCACACACACTCCAAGAAGGTAAGGAATAGATGAAAAAAATATACCAAGACATGTACAAAGACATGGACATGAGCATGGAGAATGATACATTTGATAGATGCAACCGTGATGTGTTTATTTTCTTCCCTTACAGCTGGATCTGACAGATGTGAAAAATCCCATCTAGAATTTTCTGTCTTCTGTGTCTTTGAGTGAGGTATTAAATCTACTCCTGCATAAAAAAAAATCTGGAAAAAACTAAGCTTGCTACCCTCCAAAATACTGTAATCATTTAGGAAAAAATACAACAGAACATTTCATATATCTATAACCTGACAGCTGCAGCCTTTGAATAGCGCATGTATAAGTGAATCTTGCTCATTCCTTTCACATATGCCAAAAATTGTATACTGCGACGAAAGTATTTCAACATCTTGGTAAACTCAGACTAACAGGAAAGACCCTTCAATAATAATGTAAAGCTTTTACCTTCCAACTACCAGTACTTCAAACTCTTAAAGTCCTTTCCCAGCACCCTCTTACCAACAGCAGGGTAATTTCTCACAGCTCACAGAGCAACTAATGCATCTCCATAAATAAATAATTTGACAATTCCAATATTTTCCTATTTCAATTAAAATCAATGATTCACCAAATTTCTTCTGTCAGTGCGAACAGGATTCACAGCTGTGGTCCTCATTGCAGTTATCAGTACTATGAATGTGTTTTCCAAAGCTGCACTCTCTTTGAAAGTTAACAGCATCTACAGTGCTGTTAACAATTAGGATTGTATCAGTGTGTTTCACATTCTAGTTCTCATCCTTCACTGTTTAATAAATTGACTTGTTCTACCAAATCTGTTATAGTAATGATAACAAAACTGATGTTGTCTGTATTATAGTCAATAGTTTCCACCACTAAAAGATGTCTTACTTAAAGTGCATTGAATGGTCTTCGGTTCACTCATATTTCCATTAGTTACGCTTGCAACTGCTATTTCATAAGTCATTCCAGGAATTAGGAGATCAACTTTCAATTCTTCTTTATTGTTTAATACAAACTTCTTAGTTTCACCTATGACAGTATTGGGTTTCATCTGAATGTAGGATTCCTGACCCTCTTGTGGCAGCTTCCAGTGAATTATTACACTCTCTTCTTGTACATCCTCTGGGTGAATATAAACATCTGTAGGTGGACTGACAGCTTCATCAAAGAAAAAGATGTCAGTATAAAGACATAGATCAAACTTACCAACAATTACTTTCCAATTATGCTTTTTGGGTTATCTTCTAACATTTTCATTATTTTAAAACTACTAATTCATTTCATTGTCCCTTATAATAGTTTCTAGACAACTGCCTGTAACAGGCAGATTCTGCTTTCTGTTTTCTCATGACAAATAGTGACTTATTTTACAAGCATATTTTGGTCCATTGGACATATAAAGGGTAAGAAAAAAGAATATACAGTCTGAGTCACAATATCCATGATTAGAAAAAAAAATAATCTGTCTTCACCTACATAATTTGAGACATCATGGTTTTCTACTTTGCGAAAACTGAATATACAAACCATAAATCTGTATTTATCCAATAGGATGCCACTTCTTTAGCACATACTCATGTGCAGTAAGTAAATGAATAAATAAAGAAGGGGATAGGTACACTCACTCTTTTGGAAGGTTCTGAAAGTTAAAATCAGTAAATATATAATACTGAAAAAATTGCCTCGACTTCCCCCAGTACATCCCAATAAACCACAATCTGTACGTGTCTTTAAAAAAAATTGTATATCTTGAATTTTAAAATTAAACTCTGCCTAGTGTAATAAAACAACCAGAAAATAGATACATCACCTGTTGTGATTAATATTGGCTTCTCATGGCAGCTTAGAGTTCCTTTCTGTGCCACATTCTGTAAATATATCTGATACTGATGATAAGGCTTTACATTTCCTACTACTATTGAAGTCTTGCTTTTTTCAACTGGTAACTCTTCCCAGATGTTGCTTTCAGTATCCAAAATGTTGATGAGGTAGTAATGAAACGAAGTACTGGATGAATGCTGTGGAGGCTTCCAATTTAAATGTATTTCTGCAGATGAAACATACGTAGCCTCCAACTTCTGGGAGTGCAACGGTCCTATTGAAGAAGATTAGGAAGAGAAACAGCATAATAGCTTCTGATGCCTTTTACCAGTAACTTTTTTCTTTTTAATATAGCCTGAAAAGCTGTATTAAAATCGTACAGTATACACTTACATACATGCTAAATAGTATTAAAGCAAATGAAAGCAACTTTGACAGTATATCTAATATTGGTAACACAAGGAGATACTCATGCTTTCTAGCTGAGATCTTTCTGAATCACCTAGCTCTTCATATGTAGAGCTCTGCCTCCCCACCGAGGTCCTGTTTTGTATTTCAGTCAGATCAGAAACATCATCTAAGACAAATGGTATGAATTACCCAAGTTGAGTGGTTAGTAGGTCAAGAGAGGTTCTCCTCCCCCTCTACTCAGCCTTGGTGAGGCCGCATCTGGAATATTGCGTCCAGTTCTGGGCCCCTCTGTTCAAGAAGGACAGGGAATTGCTTGAAGGAGTCCAGCGCAGAGCCACAAAGATGATTAAGGGAGTGGAACATCTCCCTTATGAGGAGAGGCTGGGGGAGCTGGGTCTCTTTAGCTTGGAGAAGAGGAGACTGAGGGGTGACCTCATCAATGTTTACAAATATGTAAAGGGTAGGTGTCAGGATGATGGAGCTAGGCTTTTTTCAGTGATATCCAGTGATAGGACAAGGGGCAATGGGTGTAAACTGGAACATAGGAAGTTCCACGTTAACATCAGGAAGAACTTCTTTACTGTAAGAGTGACAGAGCACTGGAACAGGTTGCCCAGGGGGGTTGTGGAGTCTCCTACACTGGAGATATTCAAGGCCCGCCTGGACAAGTTCCTGTGTGATGTACTGTAGGTTACCCTGCTCTTGCAGGGGGGTTGGACTAGATGATCTTTTTAGGTCCCTTCCAACCCTTGGGATTCTGTGATTCTGTGATACCCAAGTTGGCTAAATCCTGGTCTTAATGAATTAAGTGGCAATATCTTACGAATTTCATAAAGTTTAAGTGTTCATATTAAAACACTTCTTCATGTCTCCTACACTTCTTCCAACAATTCAGTCACTAGTCTAATAATCAGTAAGTTGCTCTGATTTCCCTTGCCTAGACAATCATGTTTCTGTAAATAGCAATGTTACAGCTGAAAAGCTGATTTCTGAGGTAAAACACGTATTTGCTTCTCACAAGAGAAAGCAAGAATATACTTTCTTCACTATAAAGGCCAAAGTGCATTACACGGTTTTATGTACAGAAAACCAACTATTCGATTAGGGAGCAGAGAGGCAGGCACAAGAAATAAGAGGTCTTTCAAGTGTACTAAAGCAGCCCAGGAGAAGATAATGTGAATGTACAAAATGTACTTGAAGCAGAAAAGGAACAGCTTCTTTCCCCTAACAAAAAAAAAAAAAAAAAAAACCAACCTTATTTTGTTCTGACTTTAAGACAATGAACCTTTCTCATATTTGGACTGCCTTGCCAGAATTGGTAAAAATGTTAGGGCAAAAACAGAACATGAAGAGAATTGGCACATAAATTTGTGACCATGGAGTATTTTTTTTCCCTTTGAGGACATTTTTCATATCTACCAGCTGGCAGATTTCACTTGGCTTCATTCAGCTAAACTTTACTAGGACACAAATTAATCACTTCATGAATTTTTCTTATGCCACACTACATCATGCTGCAGGTCCAAACACAATCTATTTTTAAACCGTAAAGTTTGTCTTAACTGCATTTATCAGGGATACCTCTGCGAATTCCAACAAGATCTTTTACTTTAGAAATCTTTAGAAATCTTTTACTTAGAAAGTATGTATGTTTCTGCATTTCATCAGCATGGTCAAAAATACCTCTGACATCCAGCTTTTCCTTTGGACATCAGTAGGAATTCTGTGAGTAAAATGATGGCAAGAATGATCTTTGAAAATATACTTCACAAAAGGTGTAGCTGGCTTTCTGCTTGAAGCCACGGAAAACTCCTGTGTTTTTCCTCATCAATCCCAATAAATCATATTAGCACAAAAGCAAAACAACAGTGTTGGAATCCACTCTGCAAACTGGTAAATCCTGGATTCAGAATTCATGTTCAGATTTATTTATATTTTCAGACAAAATTTCAACATAAGAAACAGTGTAATTAAAGAAAAAATAGAAGTGTATGATTATCTGGTTATTACTGCTATTTATTTTTGTAACTTACTTGTTTCTACCTTCAGAATTGGACTTAAAATCGCCTGTGCCCCTTCTGGGTTCCTTGCTGCTAATAAAAAACTATAGTGAAGACCAGGAGACAACTGCACAATTTTTGTTTGAGTTGCATTCACAGGCAAGTTCATAATGCACGGTTTACTCTGATCAAAATAGTACTTCATTACAAGGTCAAAGTCTGACTTAAGCCACACATCCATATCACTCCACATAAATACAGCTCCAGTTGTTGTGACATCATGCACACTAAATGTGAAGTTTTCTGGTATCAGAGGTACTGAAAAAGAACACACACCAAAAAAAAAAAAAAAACCAAACAGAAAAAAAAAAAAAAAAACAAACCAAAACAACACTGAAAATCATGAAAACATTTTTATCTTCAAAGACAAACATATTTCAGTTCTGGAAGAAGGACATGGAGTTGTTGGAACAAGTCCAGAAGAGGGCCACGGGGATGATCAGGGGACTGGAGCACCTCCCATATGAAGACAGGCTGAGAAAGTTGGGGCTGTTCAGCCTGGAGAAGAGAAGGCTGCGTGGAGACCTCATAGCAGCCTTCCATTATCTGAAGGGGGCCTATAAGGATGCTGGGGAGGAACTCTTCATTAAGGACTGTAGTGGCAGGACAAGGGGTAATGGGTTCAAACTTACACAGGGGAAGTTTAGGCTAGATATAAGGAAGAAGTTCCTTACTGTAAGGGTGGTGGGGCATTGGAATGGTTGCTCAAGGAAGCTGTAAATGCTCCATCCCTGGCAGTGTTCAAGGCCAGGTTGGATGGAGTCTTGGGTGACATGGTTTAGTGAAAGGTATCCCTGCCCATGGCAGGGGGGTTAGAACTAGATGATCTTAAGGTCCTTTCCAACCCTAACTACTGTGTGATGATAGAGGAAGGTTTTCAAAAATAAATGCAAAAGATTAGAAAAAAATTAGTTACATTCATATTCACAAATATATGGTAGTGGTATGTAGCAGAAAAATCCTGTGAAGAAATAGCCTGGACCAGTGGGATCTCTCTGAAGGGCATAGCAGTCAGTTTCATTTTCTGGTATCATTGACAAGGTTGAGACATCAGCCTTTAGAAGATAAGGAGATCCATCCGTCCACACAAGCTGACCTTCTTCCTAAATTGAAATGAAATATAAACCCCGTGTATTTTCACATTATATTGATGAATAAGGCTTTCTTCATTGCAAGCATATGTTCTAAATCCAAAATTCACAGTTTATACAAATTAATTCTATAGGAATGCTTTGATTAAAGTAAATATTTCAGTGTAAAATTCTAGCCCTTCTATCACAAAGATTACAAGGTTATAATATAAGCCACATCAGGCTAATGTAGAGTGTCTGATCATTACAAGCAATCTTTTAAAAATCGTTATTAATCAAATAATCTAATCATCATGGATGGATAATTTTCTAAAAATGTTATTCACATAAAAATAATTCATCAAGTAAAAAATATTAAGAAATTCAGTCTGAAAGCAAAATCAGTTTGTCTAGCCAACAAAAATACAGGCTAGATTCACAGTCCGATGAGGAAATGCTATCTTTTCCACCCTCTCCTATTTGCTGGTAGCTCAGCAGTTAGGACACTCACTCATACCTGACTCCATGATTCTAACCTCCGATGTACTTCCAGTTTGTTCAGCAGAGCTCTACAAATACTTCAAGCATTTCAATGTAGACCCCTCTAGTGGGAGACGTGTTTACACTACACTAACATATACAGGAATCTACAGGGGATTAATAAAAAAAACATTTTGTTCATGGCATCAGAGCACTCTCAGGATGCATATTAGCATAAGTGCTTCCAGCTATAACAAGTCTGTGGTCCTGCAATCTAAGTAAATACTTTAAGTACTATAATTGAGAAAAAGCAAGGTATCACTACAATTTCAAGGCTTCCATGACTTTTCCATTTTGTTAAAGATATTTCAAAGGCAGAAGGAGAGAAAATAAAAGGATTTTTTCCATTTCTCTGATAAAACAACAAAAAAAATTGTTTGTTGAGATTAAGCCAATTGAATTGAAAGAGGAAAGAAAAAAGATCAAAACACTGTGATAACTTTCATTTTCTCAAGAAGGTAAAAAAGATTTTCAACAAGATGAAATAATTCAACTTGTCTTTCAGGAGGACTTGTGTGTCTAGCCTGCTGTTTGTAAAGTACTAAGTAGCTCAATGCATATTTTTTTCTTATACTGGTCTTCCTGGGCACCAGTTAACCATACGCATGGAAAACCACAAGATACTACTATGATATAAACCTCTGTAGCAGGACTTGCAAGAGAAACCCTGGTAAACAGTCTTTGGCTACTTTTTCCTGGCTCTGAAGAACTGCAGAGAGTGTCAGGACAGACAACAGGGTATCACCAAAATGCTCTGTTCATTCTTAGCCAGTACACTGACCTACATCCCTGGGGTCCCTGCTGTCTTTCGCAAGAATGCTTATTTTCATCAAGAAGGGTTTGAATGCAAATGCAGAGCAAAACAGGGTTCAAGAGAAACTGTGAAAACACAAATGCTACAGAACTAGTCCTGCTCACAGTGCTGCTAATTTTCATCTATATTTGGCAGTTTTTCCCAAGGCTTCTGAAATCTTCTGAGTAGGTTATAGTCCCAACTTGTTTTCATAGAATATTTCAAGTCCCATAGGTAGTGGGAGAAGAAAAACTGGAAACAGAAATGTAACTCCCTAATGGTTCAAATATGAAAGAAAAAGCAAAGTACTTGAATCTTTGCTATCTTTGCTAGATTTTAAACAAGTCCTGTGATTTCTGCAGTATATCCCAACGTCTTTGAACTCCTGCGGTAAGTAGTATTTGGTACAAGTAAAGTTTGGGATTCTCGTAAGATGAGAGCAAATGAAAGCAGTGACACAAAGATTGCAACATATTCAGACAGTACTTGAACATACTAATTAAGTACAACTATTTCAGAAATAACTGCTTGAAAACCAAAGCATATTATTATCCCTTGCTACTCTTTAAACAAGGTACTCATCTAGTTCATCTGACTGCACTCCCACAAGCCTAAAAATGCACATAATGATTGAACAGTTGACAAACACAGAAAAGAGTTAATTGTCTGTGGAATTTCAGTGTAATCAGAATTTAAAAAGAAAACCCACTTCCTAGCACTCATTCCAACATGCAAAAATATTATGTTCTCATGGGACATCTATTTCTGGCAGCACCTTACAAATACTATCTTAATTCTAAAATCCCCAAACGGTTACAATTAATATGACTATGGTGTAAAAATTACAGCAACTCTAAAATCTCATGCATAAAACAGTAACATGTAAAGGCATGTATTTGGGCTAATTTATTAAGCAGAAAGGTTAGAGTGCTTCTCTAACCATAAACCTAGACAAGTTTATGTTTCCTCATTTTGCTGAGTTATCCCATTCTGACTTGTGTAGCCCCATTAAGCTATTTAACAGATTCTGCAAAAAAGAAATTTTCTGTCTATGACATTTTAACCACTTACCCTCCTGCCCTTTCAAATAACATTTACTATGCTTTTACTGTTTGTCACAGCATTTTTAATTAATTTGACAAAAAAAAAAGTATTAAATTTCAGAGTGTTTCCAAACCAAAACCCAGTGGCTTTCTCCCAGCCTTCTGACACTTACCACAAAAGAAGTTTCCACTAAGACAAATCACAGAAAGACTGGTTCCCATATTTCTGGCAGAGTGTCTCCATCTTTCTGGGAGCTTTCCCAATACCTTTATTTATCTCTATAGCTCTTCTCTGATCACACACCACACCGTGTCATTAAGTAACACCAGAGTTGGCATTAAGAGCCCTTGTACCCCAAATATGAGGAAAAGAAACTTTTTACAGGAAATACCTTGCTCTAATCCTTTCTTCTGATGCCTATCCAGCACTCAATCTGGACAGACCTTGCTAAACTCAACACTCAACACTTGAGACCTGCATCAAAACTGAGAAAGCCAACCCCAGACTTTGACAGCCATAGTTAACATACTGAAGGAAGATTTAAAATGTGGTAATGCAGCACCACCTACAGGCAAAACAACATCCCTGCGAAATACTCACAAAACAGAAAAATTAAACAGTTTATGTGCAAAATGTCCGTTTTTTCCCAGCTATGACCTGCTAAGTATTTTAAGTATTTGTAATAGGAAGAAGTAATGATTTCTTTTCTAACCACTAAAAGCTATACAAACAAATAACCAGTTTACTATGTAGCAATTTTTATTCCAAAGATTTGGGTTCTATGTATCAGAATTCTCCTGCTTCCACATACATAATAACAAAGAAGACAAAATATACTGACCTTTAGGTCATTAAGACCCATCCACAACATGATTATTTGACTAACTGTCTGGAGATAAGACAAAATAAAACCATGTTCTTCTTTACTCCCTATATCAAGAAGATGTGCCCCTCGTGAAGATGTTTCACAGATTTGTTGTGCCACCTTCCATGTCTTGCTCTCCTTACTCACTTGATAGCAGCTGCTTTGGAATGCCACCCACCCTTGCGAACACGTGCCTACAGGTGAACAAGGACAGGATAGAAACAATATTCTGTGCAATTCAGGGCAGAGGTACAGTTTAAGATTTTGTTTATCATTATAGAGACATTTTGATGATGACAGCATTTAATTAAATAACAACTGCAAATGCCCAAAATCCAGTAATTACAAATCAACACTCCTTTAAAATCCTGAGTGCAACGACAACGAACTCTAATATATACCTGTTTCAACTTGAATATCCAGTGACTGAGACACATTTACAAATTCAAGATGTAATTGTTCAAAAATAAACTTAAATGTATACAAGCTGGCAGGTGTCAAATTACTCCATACTAAGAATCCGCTGTGACTTTTTATAATCTGAGAAGTACCATTCAGTGAAACTGAAACTGAAAATTCCTTGGTCACCACGCTCCAGTTAAAAGACACTGTAGTTGCTGTCACAAATGTTTTGATGTCATTTTCTGACATTCCACCTAGTAGGCAAAGAAAAAAGAAAAATACTGTCTTTACCACAAGGGGATAATTACCTCAAAGTACTACTGCATCAATATTTAGGTTTTTTCCTTTAAGAAGTGATGAGGGCACCACACAGTAGGGAAAGAAAGGTAGCATCAAAACAAAGAACGTCTTACTAAGCCATTAAGAAAGCCATACTCTTCTTCACTATCATGTTATGTAAACTTATGTCTGAAGCAACCAGAAATAAAAGTTCACAGTTTAAGAAGTGTTTAACTGAGAAAGTACACACTTTGCTAGAATATCAATTAAGTAATATACATCAAGTGCATAACACAATAATTGCATAACCAAAAATTATTTCCTATAGCTTGCTGAACATGCTTTCAGCATGTTTTCATTGATATGAAACAAGCTTTCATGTCAACGGCTGCTGCAGTATTTTCAGCTTGCTATGTATTTTTCTCAGTGATGTTATTTGTATTCAGCTCTTCATCTGTATTCCAAAGTTAGTATGAGTGTATAATGTGTACAAAGGTAATGATATAAACTATTTTAAAGCAATTAACACAATTAAGCTAGAAAGCACTCTCATTCTAGTAATCAGTGAGACTTGTGGTTCTGAACAGATTTACAGCTATAAATGATGTGTATTTTAGTTCCAGTGGCTAGACCCACAAACTCTTATACTAAAAGGCTGTCCCAGTTACTCAGAGTACTAAGATCCTCTAGCTACTCATTAATCTTTTTTAAAGAGGGACTGTCACAAGGTAGAAACAAAAATATTTAATATGTTCAATTTATATAAGAGAAGCGATCACAACCCTATATTGACATGAAATTGCTAGGCTTTAAGTAACTTTCTCCATTGTCCTCTTCCATAAATCTCTTCTGTTAGAATTGCTGTAGTATAGCAAAGCCTGTAACATTTAAAAATCTCAAGAACTTTTACATCAGTCCGATATTGCAGAATTCTTACACTAACCAAATGAGTTATATAAAATGATAGCTTTTACTCCTCGTTGTTGAAAACATACATTGATGTGAAGTTCCTAAATACATGAGTAAATGCAGGATTTCAATTCCTACTTCTTTCATCTTCAGTATTAGACTAACTATAATGATACCAAAATACTTTTTGTGCTACTCTACTTACGTGTCTTAAATGATTTTACACTTAAGATTCGGCCATTTTTTAGGGATTCTATTGTAATATCATACTTCTTATTTTCCTCAAGCAGAACTGTAGTACTGACAGGTTTCTGTTCATCTTTAGAAATGTTTCTTACATTCTGCAAGTTAAAAGAATTTCTGGATATAGTGAAAGTAATAAAAATGCAATTCGTAAATGATGTATGAAGCTTTTAGAAGGGTAGCTTATATTGCAGCATGTCAAACTTAAGGCTGCAGTTAAACTGCAAAATACCCAATGCATTTAAGCCAAAACCTTTTAGAAATCAAACTATTAATAAACACCTTCATATTAAAACACACATATTTTCTTTTAAGGTCCAGAATATCCTGGGCTCAAAATAAGAATAGCGACCTCCCACAGAGACCTGGGGGTAGTGTTTGTGCCTCTCCTGGAGAAGTCAGACTCCTCCTTCAAACAATAGTACCTCAAAGAACTTGCATATTCTTTATTTGAACATATGACTATCAACCATTCAACCACACTCAAGTCTTTTCAGTCCCAATGGCTTCAACAGGACTCTGCAAGAGTGCATATAAATTACATGAATTACAGAATTCAGTGTAATTTTTCCAAACCTTCTATTTGCTATTTTACATTATATTTTTATAAACAAACACACAATGCTATTAACTACAGATACCTACAACTTAAGTACATATGGAACTGCTTATCCCTTAGATTAACAAAATTTACTTTTTGACTGAAAGCATCTGCTCGCTGGTATGTTACAATATAATAATCTGGATCCTCTCCTTTGGGCAATTCAGTCCATTCCATCAAAATTGTTCTAGCAGGCTTTTTCATTTGGCCACAGTCTAGACTCTCTGAACCCTGTAACAGAAACATACATGAATGAGTGTAGTAGACAATACAGAAAATGTACCTCAATTAAACAATTAAATAACTGCTTTTACCTAGAACTTGTCAGCTAGCAACAGTTCCTGTATGAACCAGCATCACCAGCCCTACTGTGTGACACACAGAGGCTTCATAATTCCTACAAGTTCTGCAGGTACAGGTTCTAGTCTACTTTTCTCTCTCTCCAGACGTAGCCAAACTATGTCAGTTTACCCAAATATGCCCTACTAGGAAAAGAGAAGTCTGTTGTCATTTTAGACAAGAGGTCAGAGATTTCACTTGCAATGTATGAATTGCAAGCACAGCAGTCAGTTGGAAGCTTGAGGTCTCAGTCCTGTTCTCACATTACACAGTAAGAACTCTAGTGGTATAACTTTCACAGCTTCCCAAGAAACAGCAGCATTCAAGAGGTAAAGAAATAATTTACTGAACACCTCCCTACCAATCCAATTTAGGCATGGCAGTACAAGGTTTGTTCAGCGTTTCAACTTCTTACAGAGATCAGTTTATTGTAGACACAAGTCTTACGTAGTTTAGACATATTTTTGACAGTACCTCTGTAATAACTACCTGCCTTTGAAGGACTTTGGTTTAGCTCTTTAGAGAAGCAGGCTCCTTCTGTGTTTGAATTTCATTTTGGAACAGAAACTCACAGGCTGCTTTTATTTAACAGGATATAAATCTGAATCAGCTCTAAAATTCAGAGAAATTGGGGCATGTGATGCCAATCCCTACTATGTAACATTTCTTAAAAGACTGCAGTTCTTCCTTTTAAGTTCTAGTTTGATTTCCTGTATAAAATCAGATGACAAATAAATACCATCATTCAGCAATGAACTCAAAATGTAGTTCAAAAAAACACCCAAAAGTCAAATAAGGACACTAGTAGATTAAAATAAAAATTAGGACTTTTATCATTATATTACTTGGTGTTGTCCTGTAAAGCAATCTACCACACACCAAAACCCTCCAAACAAACAAAACACCATAAAACGCAAAACCACTCTGGAGTTCTGTTTGGTTTCAGGTAACTTCCTTTAACTAATACCAAAATAATGTAACTATAAATCTGCCAAGATCTTATGTTTAAAGTTTAGATAATACTTTAAAAAGTGTAAACTTTATAAAGTTTATAAAGCTTTTAACCTCTATATCCATTTATAATAAGGTACATACAACCTCTTGGAAGTCTCTGAACTGAAATACCAGACAAATATGGATGTCATACACAAAAGTGTTTAAGGAGCACTTATCCAGGAAAAGTAGCAGGCTTTTAGCTAACGGGTATATAGCTGGTTTGTGCTCTCCAAGAAACAGTCTAAAGGATAGGAAAATGTCCTTTTAAAGAGAATTAAAAAGTGTATTTGCAGTAATTGAATTAACGACTTCCACCATCAGCATTACTATATGCCATCTTACTGTACATAAATACATACTCCTAGAAGTAAAAACAAGAACTAAATCTGCAAGTGTATACAGAAAATTCACTATACTTAGAGAGGGATTTATAATGTTCCTTTTTGCTGTCAGCACCTTGTCACTACCTTATCCAAAGACTGCAGCTATTTTAAATAAATGAATAAATAAATAACTGACTACAAAGAGCTAGGATTCAAATCTGTCTGCAGGCTAGCTACACAAGTAGCCAGGGGACCTAACAACAAACACTTACTGACTTCTGCTATCAATTACTTCTCAACATACAACTCAAGCAGGCTTCTCAGGCTGAAGAAGAGACAGGAGAAATACAAGAGGTCTACAAAATCTTTAGTAGCCAGAAGTGAGTATAGACTGAGTTTTTCACTTTCTCTTCAAGTAAAAGAACTAAGAAGGATGAAACGTAGCCGGTATGCTCAAATTCAAAGCAAACAAAAAGAGTCAGTTTTTCACAAAATAAACAGTTTATCTGACAAAGCCTAAAATGAGCCCATTAAAAGTTTCACTAGGCTTCAGAAAAGGCCAGACCAGTTCACAGAAGAGAACTACATAAGCTCACAAAACGCACTGCTGCTACATCCATCTCAAGAAGTCCTATGCTAGAAATGGTGAGAAACTAACACAGTATTTTTACAGTCCTCCCCAAAGATGTGCTTTTTGCCACCTTTGGAGGAATGATACGGAACTCACTTAAGTTTTTACTTCACCCCATTCCACCACCCTAAAGAGCCAGGCCCTCTCTACTACTCTGCAACTCTCAGGAAACTCCCCTAACTAAGGCAAATCACAGACCGCTGCATGGTGGCTTCCACAAAATGCACTTGTTCTCAAGGTCAAAATTGGCCAGTACAACCAGACACTATCTGGATATTCTTAAGGAATATACCAGGAGGCTGGGTACCCCAGCAGCATTTCATCACTCCAAAATCCATGGCTCTCTTCTCTAAACGAAGGGAGTGGTATTTGTACAAGTAACTGACAGAGCTTTTAAGTCACCTTTGCTGCAAAGCCCATCAAGTGACCTTTAAAATAAAGGTTACACATACAAAAACTAAATATAGATAGGGAAAAATTAAGCAGAAAAATACACGTAGTTCCTATGTTATGTGGTTCTTTCAATTAACAGTCAAATTAAACACAAAGGGCTAACATACAAATGGCAGTTTTGGATGAGAAGTACACTTGGCTAAAGGTATAGCCAGAGTACACTCCTGGGTCCCAGAATGACTCTGAATTGCCACCACCACCATGCATGTCAGCAGTGTCCAAAAAGTGATACAAGTGATACAGCAATACAAGCTATCTTGGGACTTAACAGATGCTGCGATTTCTTACATCTTCAAGGGAACAACATTAAACCAGAAGCAGCAAACAATAAAGCAGATTCAGGATCTAAAAAGAGCTTCCAACAATTTTAGTAAGACAGAGAATGCTCAGCAGCAATAACTGAGAGCTCCCTGTGACTGCTAGAATGACAAAGCAGCAGCCCAAATCACAAACCACTGAATTTTTAACATTCAAATAGAATACCTATCCACCCTCAGAAAAGGGAGCATTTTTCTTACCTTGAAGAAGTATTTCAATAAAAGCAAGAAAACAATTGCTTGATCCATAAAGAAACACTGTATAGTCCCAGTGATACTTAGCTGTTTGAATCACAGCTTCAAATCAAAATCATGCCAGAAGATCTAAGACATGAGAAAAACTAACATGTATTTATAATTCACACAGACAGAGCAGCAGCCAATGGTGCACCCGAGGTTTGTGTCTTTGCTCTGGCCCTGCCTCTTCCCAGGCCTCATATAAAGTTTCCCAACATCAGCAGAAGGCATCCTTACTGAGCTGTGGCTGTGCCTGTTGTTCATTACTCAGTTAAAACCTTTTTGGTGTAAGAGAAAAAGCCAGGGGTTTTGAAGTTTTACTAGGTGGAAATTCATTGGAATTAGTGTAAACCCTTGCACTCTCCTCGAGAGGCTCTAGTTGTTTTCCACGGTACACATCTCTAGTGAGATGCCCCTTTGTCAGTGCTCAAAATATGCCTGGTAACATCATCTACAGCGGCAGAACCCACTGACAGGTCTTGCTAGTATCTCCATGAGGAATGAACAGAGTCAGTTTATGTTAATTTCTGTTGTATTTGCTCATCGAAACCATGTGCACACCAGGAACTGCAAGAGCAAGTCTAAAACTGCTTACAGAAAATACAAAATCCTACTCCCTTCAATGTAAAAGCAGAGCCTATAAATCCCCTAACTACAACACCTACTTACTGGAGGGCTTACTACATTTCTAGTAGGTAACTACAGCACGTAACTGCCGGTAGAATTCCTTACAGCACCAAGAAGACCTGGGCATTAACCACGAATGAGGAACCGCCACCGCCGCTTGCTTCCGACGGTTCACACACATACACCCCATAGGACGACGGCCCTCGAGCCGGGAGGCCCTGGGGAAGCCCAGAGCCCAGCAGGCCGAAGCAGGACGGCAGCCGCTATCACCGTCTGTAAGCCGCATTGCGGGCCCTCCCATAAAGCGAGAGGCCGCTATCCTGCCCCGGAACCGGCAGACACCGCACTGCGGCTGGGCAGCACCTCCGCTCCGGCCGCCTTCCTCTCCCTACTCGCTTTCTCTGCCCGGAGGGAGGGTGGAGCCGGGAACGGGGAGCAGCGTGTTCCTTAGGCAGCGGGGAGCACCGTGTGGCGGGGCCTTAACTGCCGGGCCTTGTGTCCCCTCATGACCAGCGGAGCTGCCGCGGCGGTTCGAACCGGGACAGTTCCGTTTACGTCCCGCTTTCTGAGGCGCAGCTCCGCTCCCCAGGCCTCCCGGCCCGGAGGCGGAAGGGTCTGCGGGGAAGCGGGGGCGGCAGCGCAGTAATGCGCTTGTGCTGTCCGCTGTGAAGCCACGCTGCGGAGCTAAGAGCTTGCGAGCGGCTGCTGTAACTATCAAGAACAGAAGAAAGCTGTGCCCGTTCAGCTGTTTTACAGGGTAGATATACTGTTTATTTCCAGAGCAGTTTGTGATCACCGAGCACAAAGGGAGGCTTTATTAATGGGGCGGTTTTCAGGACAACTGTGGGAGGCATTTCTCTTTTGATCTCATTAAATTAAGTGTGCATGGCACATTCCACCTTAATCAAAAGAACACTCCCAAAACATAACTCCTTCTTTTTACTCAGCAGTTCTCACGATATTTAACATTGTTCGCTGTTCGTTTTCTCCAGAATGCAGCATCAGTACAGAACAAGCTCTTCACATTGACATGTTGTTCATACAAAACCTTCTTGTGAAAGAAGAAACTACATACATGGGGTTTTTTTAGACTATCTCCTTTGAGTGAGATTCTCAAATCTCTGATCTTAGAGCATCTTTCACCACTGATTTGGATAGACGTACGACCACCTAAAAGGTCTATAGAATTACTTGTCAAAATAGGCAAAAAAGGCGGTTTGAAAATGGTCAGTATGTGCCTGCCAAGGACTAGGCAATGAATCATTTGCAGTTGCTGGAGTTCATGGTTCATCAGCTCAGAATATGCCCTTCCACCCTAAACTGTGGTGACTTGTTAATGACAATGGCCTGATAATTTTTTGAGTTTCCTTGTGCTTTAGGCAGCTTGCACATTCCATTTGGCATTTAAAGAAAGCTTAGAGAAAACTTGGTACACAGTGTTACGTACAGACCCTCTCGACCATCACCTTTCCTCAGTGAAAGCCTTTCTTCTTTTGCATTAATGTTAAATGCTAAAGTCTGTCCCTTGAAAGACTTTTTACATTCACTTTCTGAATGTTCAGTGAAAATATATTCCCAGAATGGCTGGGAGTGTGACAACCAACCTAATCTGGGAAATGCAGTACCAATATCCCACTGTAATGGTAAAAAAATTTCTGCTGATGGTTTTGGCCTTCTGCTGCTCCTCCATGATTGCTATATTGCTACGGTTACATGTGACCACTCATTTATGTTTTGTTCCCTGGAATAGAACACATGACTTTGGGATTTTCTGTAGGATATGCACCCGTACATGATCACACCAGCAGTACAACCTCAAGGTAAACCCTGGGAAAGGATCTCATGAGACAGAGCTTGAAAAAAATTAGCTCAAGTCAATGTTTCCCACTGCCACAACATTCCTGATGGGTGCCCACACATGTATTTGGCATGAAGTTTTTACACAAAAGTGAACTTCTACAATATTTAGACATTGGATTTGTCCTTTAAATCCTTATAAAAGGAGAAATGGAAGAAAAAGAGATAGAGATGGAAAGAACTATAGTATAAATGGTGCAAATGTATTAAGTTCTACTTTGATATTTAGTATACAGATTCGGCTAGCTAAAAATGAGACTGTTAGCTGCTTGTATAGCTATACTCTAGGCCTTGGATTTTATTAATGAAAACACACAGTAAATGACTTAAACCCAATATTTAAAAACATGCCTCAAATTGTAATTGCATACTGGGACAAAAATTGGTCTTAACAAATGGCTGGGTAATAAGGCAATGGAATTATAGAAGTCAAATAAGTAATATGGTGAAAGCCTTACTGTGGTACAGAGGCGTATTCAGTTACAGTCTAAGTATAGAGATATATTTACATTATTCCCTAAAAATCTGCATAGTTTTATGGGTAAGCGTTTGTTCTGAGGAATTCCTTTTGCAAGCACAAGTAGGAGAACCAAGCAGTGGAAATGTAGGAATGAAGGACAGGTGGAACCAGGTATAGATGGGGGAACTGGCAGGGCTCGGCAGACTGGAGCGTAAGGCAAGTATGTGGCTGTGCACACAGCTTCTCCCTAGTTCCTTGCCTTTTCCAGTGGCAGCGTGGGAGTTTGAGGGAGGCATGCATTCCCAGCCTTTTTTATTCAGAGGAGCAGAACTTATGTGAGTGGGGGTAGAAGGGAGGGAACTCTGTGGGTATTGAAGCTCTTTCAGTCAATAATGAGCAAACTAATTAATTTTGGTATTTAACTAGTTTAGTTTGAGTTGGATCAGCTTTCCAAAGCAGCTCACAGGGTGCCTGCCCAAACGGTTACACACAGTTCAAGCCTGGGGGTTGAGGCAGGAATGCACCATTGAAGAGAGATGAAGAAACCAAAGCAGAACCACAAACTGCATCTACGTTTAAGTTGCAAATGGAAAAAACATTTGGAGCAGAACAGTCCTGCCACACTACAGTTCGATTGAAACCTTCTCTCTGTTGCAGAGGCCCTGCGGGCTAGTTCAGATTCTGTAAAACATACCACGTCATGCCAGTGTCACCTTCATGCAGGTGATGGGGGTGGGATGGCTGTCCAGAAAATGGTTCCCAAAGTTTAACAGATGTTTGCTTTCTGACAAAGGCCAAAGCAGTCTGAATTTGAAGTTTAATTGTAAAATGAAAAGCCATCTTATACCATATCCAGCTCCACTGAAAATGTGAGATTTTGCTGTAGATTTCAAGGAGGACGCTGACGCAATTATATCCTGCTGATTGTTGCACTTAAAAATAAAAATTCGGTAAATAGGAAACAGGTATTTTAATACAATTTATTTATTATTAATTTATTAACTAATACAATAAATACTATTACGGGTTATTGTGGAGTTAATTTTAAGCATAATTGCCTTTATAATTTCCAGGTTTATCTATGATTTTCATCTTCAGTGGCACAGGTAAAGTAATTGCATCAGCATCTATTATTCTGCAAAATAATGTTTATTAATTTCTCTTTAATTACAATTACAGTTGTGAATCTTAGAAAAGGACATTGCTTATAAAAAGCACAGCTGTTCTATCAAAGCACATCAAGTGTTTGGTCATTATATGGAAAAGTTCCATTCTGCAGCAGCCTCCTTAAGTAGTTTATCAAATGCTAAATTCATTAAGAAGTTTTGGGCCAAACTGTCTTGATGTAAATATAGGATTCCTATCTCTCTGTTCATAAATCAAAAGATCCGTTTAATTTGCTGCATGAGTACACAAACTTTACAGCTATGACTATGATTTAATTTCCATTCCTGGCTGCATGAAAAGTTGCTGTACACAAATTCCAAGTTATATCAGAGAATATTTTGGTTCTAGGCCGTAGTCTGTAACAAAACTTGAAATATCTGCTGTTACTTTATCACTGTTTCTTTACAATGGTTAAATATTTTACTGATAATACAATGGATTTTTCTTTAATTTTTAAACCAAGTCACTATTTCTAAGGAGACAGATGAGGAGATGACATTATTGTTAGTTAAAATGGATTATATCACTGTACATGCTATTTTTCTTTATAAGCTATCAAACCGAATACAGCAAATGTTTAAAGATTTGTCACACAAAGTAGTAAAATAGCCTTGGAATTTTTTATTTTTATTATTTTTCTTCCTATAAACCAATGTGATAACCCAAACTTTTTGTAATTGAATGATGACAGCTTGAAATAAAAACTGTTTGTCAAAACGTTTTCGGGCTTTTAAACAAGAATTTTAATCCTGAAACTATTTGCATGGTAAGGAAAATACTGTTGGTATTTAAATCAGTTTCATTCAGCAAGTTTATAAAGCAAAGTAATGTTCTAAAACCAAGCCTAAAACTGCATCCTTAGTTTTTAAGATAAGGTTATGTAATATGTTTAATAAAAGAGAGAGTATGTTCAGTTTAAGATGCTCAGTCATGGACATTCACCATCTGATTGAACATGAATAGCTCACAAAAGCCCTTCGAAACATAACTTTCACCTGGATATTTTTTTTGCCTGGACTCAAAAATGATGAATCCTAAATTGAGTCCAAATCTCAGTGTTAAAAACATAAAAAACCAACCAGAAAAATTCTTATGCATTTTATAAAAATATACTCAACATAAATGTTCGAACTGGAAAAGCCAGGTTGGATTGGGGCTTTGAGAAAAATGACTGCTACTGCTGAACCCAGGACACTGGTCTAGTGGAAATCTCCCTGACCATGACACAGGGCTTAGAGCTAGATGATCTTCCAACCCACACCATTCTATGGTTCTATAAAACAAAGGAAGAAACCCATTATGAATAGATAATATGTGCAGTATCCTGTTTTTTAAATAAATATATATACATAGAATCTTATTCTACAGCTAGTATAGAGCCAATTTCTTATTTGTGAAAGCTGATAAATGGATATAAAATAGAATCCTTCATCTCGGAAACAGCTTTCAGCTATTTTTCATAAAGGCACAAAAGCTTGAACTCTTCAGCCTTTGGCTAGTCATGTTTCATATGTATAATATATATAAAAATTAAATTAATGTCTCAAGTTTAAAGACATTGTTATGATTCTACTATATGCTCTGGAGATTTACTACAGGTACTTACATGCATAGTCATGTTGTTTCTCAATGACTTACAGTGTAAGCATAGTCCCCTCAATGACAACAGTTTAATGGACAAAAGATAGACTTTTCCACAAAGTAAAAAATGTTTCAGTTGAACCCACTATTTTATTCAGTCATTATCAAACTCCCGTTTAAACATGAGAGCAATGATGGTTCTCAACAAGAAGTTTCTGAGTAAAAGGAAAACCACTGAGAAATTCTGAACTTTGATAGATAGCCACAATCCAGCTGGAAACAGGCATTAACCAGTTTTCAACAGCTTCTCAGAAAGCCCACTGAGTAGAAATAAATGATGGCTAAATTATACCTTTTCCAAAAGGATTTATATTTTTCTTTCTATATATGCCAATACTTCAAAAGAAAATGTGAAGAACGAAGAACATCATCTTTACTAAATCTGTGAAAAATTACATTATAAAGCATAATTGAGCACATCTGGTTTTCTATCCCTGCAGTTGTACTATAGTCATCCAACATCAAAAAAAGCTTGGTGAAAGGAAACTCCTTTTACTTCTACAGATGAAATCATATCCACAGTAATGTTCAGTTCCATTGGCATGAGCATTCTATAGGCTCTTGAATGATGTACATAATTTCAGTGCCGTTTCCTGAGCAGCGCAGTGGCACAGTCAGATTACGTGTTCCATTTTCTCGACAACATTTACAGAATCTTAAATGGGTATCAATATTGACATTGAAAATTGTTGCAGATGGGCATTTTCCATCACAAGAAGCCACATTTATCTAGGAGTATAATAAGAACTGAAATTAGACATCTCAAATTTCATCGCAAGGATGTTGCATTTCAAACTTCTTTGTGATAAAACCTCATTTTTAATTTGAAAATTATCGTCTAAAATTCATTAATTCTAAGTGTAGACACATTTTTAATATATTTTTCTTTTAAATTAAACTTTGTTGTTGTTATTTAACCATGTATTCTGTCTTAAGCTTGACCCAAATGTTGTGCTGTGGATACCAAAACC
Source organism: Lathamus discolor (assembly GCF_037157495.1). Taxonomy (NCBI): domain Eukaryota; kingdom Metazoa; phylum Chordata; class Aves; order Psittaciformes; family Psittacidae; genus Lathamus; species Lathamus discolor. Next base: position 43,703,202 of record NC_088884.1, on the reverse strand, counting down.
GAATCCCTAGTTTACAGTTTAATAACTTCAAAACAGCACAGCTAAATCCATGTTCACTCCTGAACAGTTAAATTCTCATTACCAGTCCTCTTTCTAAAACTAAATAAATACACCACACACTCTTACTTCTACTATTAAATTTGAGGCATGTCACTGTTGACCTTCTGTCAAGATGGAAATTAACCTGCTCAGCTTTCAATCTGTAATGGTATTTTGCCTTTTATGACTGTATAGGTTCTTCAACAGTCTTACCAGGGGCCTTTTGGATGTATAGAGATACTGTGCCGTTTGCTTCTCCTCTAAGTGCTACATGAGAAGCACATTTGCTGCCTGGAGATGCTTTGTAGCTGTGGCTACACCCAAGCTGAGAAAAAAGTTGTCTTAAGCAGACCCATAAATAAACGCTATCATGAATTTACTATATGCAGACACATGCTATGTGGAGGAGAAGACTCCCAGAGAGTAAAGGTCTTCAAAGAGGAATGCAGCAGGAATTCAAAGAGAAATCACATCCTAACTGAAAGCATTTCTACTCCTCTTTTAGAGTGGGATGTTGTTTCATGGTGTAGAGTTCAATGCCCATGTGAATTATAATTATGCTGTGTACTTTTCATTTGAAGCCAGATGACTTTCCAGGTAGGAGGGCTCAGGTCTTCAGCCAATACGAACAGCTAATTTTACTCCATTTACAAGTAGGATAACATTCCTAGGGTCAAAGGTCTGCTTTTGAGAATATAGCAGCATTTTTTTGTTGCTTGTTGAGAGCTATAACCCGCTTAATACTTGATTTGGTATGCCGTAGGCCCAGCATCACGGGTCTTCTGTGCTTACCGGGCTTTGACTTATACAGTCACTTTTTCTTATGGTTGTCCTGATTGTTATTTTCTGGCAAATCCTTTCTTCCTTTTTGCCTGATAAAATACATAAAATGCATACTGAATCAATACACTTTCTGTACTGTATTTGCGACTAAAAACGTGAAGCTGTATTCAATAAATACACTTTGTTTTCATTAGTGTGCACCCTGACACTAGGACTTCCATAATTAAATTATCTTTAGGCAAAAAATAATACATTAATGAATACTTCCTGTGCAGAATTACCAATTTCTTAGCTGCACATATGAAGCATCAATTGGCCCGTTAAGCTAAACAGATTTTATAAATATTAAAATAGTAGTATGATTTTAAATTACACATATGGCAGGACAAATATAAGCAATTGGAAAAAAGATGTCACAAATAAATTTTAATAGTATTAAAATTAATTCTTTTTTAATAGGAATATTGAATGTAAACAATATTTTAATTCTGCATTAAAGAAAATTTTCAGAACTTAACATTTGAGAAGGTAAAGCTGTAAATGTGGTTACAACCGTGATACTATTTTGAATGTTTAAAATTTAAATAGAATCCTATCATGCCATATATTTTTGAGAAAGATGAAGAAAGAAGCTTTGAAGGAGAGAGATGCATATATTTGCTAAATATGGTGCAGTTTTTACCACCAGAACTGAAGCATGTAGTATTGAGTCAGCATATGGATATAGGATTAAGGAAATTTTAAAGTACATTCTGGGAGATACTGATAGGAGGATTTTCCTTTTATTTGAAAAATAAATCTGTACGTAGCATAGGCATTTTTAACACAATAAAAGTTGTAATATAAGACTGACACAATTAAACATACAATATTTCATGCTGCACTCCCTACCAAACTGTTACTTCTGTATGTGTAACAGCAGTTACTTAGATCTCCTATTTCACTTCCCATCAAAATTACCTAATAGTTTAGCTATGCAACTGTTTTGGACATCCAGCATCTCAAATAATAAGCACCATCGAGCAGAGTTTCTCTGCCTGCAGCACGTGCCTTCGTGGCTGGGTGTACACAGAAAAGAACAATATTTCTGTTCTCCAGAAGACTGTGAGCTCTTTTACAAGATAAATGAGCTCTGAGTTACCAGGATATCCTGCACCCACGCCTCCAGTGGGTATTTAAAAATTAGGCTGGCTGCAGAGCACAGCTAGATTTTAATGTGCGCATTGCAGGATCAAATAAGATTCTGTCGCTGAACTAGTACACCACTGTACTATCGAAGCTGTTAGCCCACAATATCTTGGTTTTTCCTTCTCAGTAGCATGTAAGAAGAAGAAGTCCCATGATATTTCCATCAGACAGTGCTTGCCAGCATTAGTATGTGCAGACAATGCAGTCTTTGTACTTCTACGAGTCATATAGGGGTACATGACTTTTCAGTGTATAAGGTGCTGATGTCTAATGAAAACTCTGCTGTTATGCTTTTTTCTCTCCCAGTTTCAACTGTCAAGAAAACCTGCATTCCATAGAAGGTGTGCTTTTTTTACTCATTTGATTAAACAGTTTCTGTGACTTATCTATCTTTAAAAGCGATGAATTATGATCATAATGCAACAGTTCTGTAACATTCCATAATTCTTAGTGTAAATTATTTATTAATGTATGACTGTAATTGTATGTTTCTCCCCATCCCTCTCCCCCCCCACACCCCCCTGGGTTTTCATAACTTTGTAAGAATATTTGTGACAAAAGAAATACAGCATGAATCCGTATCTGCGCAGACAAGTTGGGCAGTCTTGCTCTACTTTAAGGCATAAACTGTTCAGTCATTAAATTAGTGACCTGGGATCAAATTTAGAATCTCTTGGCAACAGTATTCAGGATAATAATCATTTTTAAAGTATCATTTCTAATTACAACCTCCCTGTACAGTATTAAAACCAATTTTAGAAATGAACAAGAATAAGAACTGTCAGCAGCATGTACCGTAAATGGATGAACCTGATTCTGACAGGTGCTGAGCAGTGAACCCTGACCAGGCTTTAGAACATCACTGATTTGGGGCGCCAACAGGGAATCAGCATCTCTCAGTATCAAGCACAGTACCATTAACTGCATCTTGACATTTAATGTGATGCCAGCTATACACATATATCAAGCAGTGCTAACACTATTATTAAAAAAGAAAAGAATGTTATTAAAAATAATACCTGGTTCACAATTAATACTATGAGTAGGCACTACTGGACTAATGGCAAAGGGTAATAGACCCAATCCAGAACCTGGCAGAATCATTAGGAATATTAAGTTTCTTGTGAAACAAAAACATTTTTATTTAAATGACATTTCATTAATTCTTACACTGCCAACTGCAATTTTTCTTTTAGCAAAAAACAATGAGCTTTCCTGTTAGTCTACCAAATTTAGAAACTTTGCAGCTGCTTCAAGTCTTACTAAAGATGGCTTAAACTTTATTTCCCCCCTGGTTAACGCAAAACTGGAATTATGCTTCCTTGTAAATCAGACTTTTGCAATGAGTCTCTCTATGGCAAGGTAAGAATTAAATATATGCACTCACTTTGCATGCACTGAATCAAGCACTTTGAGAAAGATTATTTTGTCCCCATTAAAACCCCAAGCTCTATTTATAAGTACTCTCTTTAACTGCTTCACCACAGGGCACATGCTTTTAGTTAAAAATAAAAGAAAATAAAATTAAGATAACATATAATTTTATTAATTATATCTGGGGTTTCAGCAGCCACCTCAGCAAGTATTTCTGAAGTATAACAATGCCTTTCCTGAGGCCACAGAATACAGCCGAAATTATAAATCTTCCTGATCAACAGAAAATCAGTAGCCAGTAATTCTTTACACTTTAAATCCAACCTAATTTGGGAGGGGGATATTTAAATATTTTTAAATGTATCTTATCTCATTAAAGAAACAATAACGATTAGTAAGATTTTAGTACAATTCTGGTGTGTTACTCTTCTGTGCTGATTCTCATTCAAACATATATTCTGTTGTATTAAAATAGATTTTTATTTTCTAGGGTTTGGATACAACAGAACAACAATAATTGCAGTTCACTTTCAAAGCTTTGCGTAACTTGGAAATTTGAGTACTGTGTATTTGGTAAATATTAATATTTCCTCTTATATCACAAATTATTTACAACTCATTTCACTTCTGAATTATATTTAATAACTGTGCGGTATATGGTTATAAGTGTCTGACTTCCTATGCAATATTATTAAGTAAAGGTTTGTCTAAAAAAATACCAAAGACTAACTTCCTTTTATATTTTAACTCCAATGTTGAACACAAGAAAGTACAAAAATAAGGGGGAGGGTTTCCTGTGGCATTCCACAGATTTTTCTCTGCACAATTAGCTTTACACAACAGTTTTTTATTTCTATGTACACATAATTAGATACCTTGATAATAAAAACTTTTCTTGTCAAAACTGCAGAGAAAATTAAAATATTTTCATTATTTTAATTGAGATAACTTTTGATCGTCCACAGGCTATATTTGGAGAGATTTGGTTATACTCCAGAACAATAAAGTTAAAGATCACCATGTCAGCAGCCAAGTGAAGCAAAACCTTTTAATGGGAGTAGTTAGGCAACTATAACAATTTTATGTGATTTATGGGGGGACTGCATGCTTTTTCCTTCTTTATGTCCCAGCAAGTGAGGTTAAAAAACAAACCCTCCAAAACCAAAGCCAAACTAAGCACATATTGCAGCCTTTCTCACTTACAGGTCTTGCAGCAGCCATCGTTATACATCTGCACAATTCCTCCGTTCTAGGAAAATAAAAAGAGAATATAGCAAAAAAACAGTGGCCAGTACAAAGGTGAATTTTATCTCAATACATTCCATGTTTTAAAGATGTCCAACTAATAAAAAGCAGCATCTCTGAAATCAAGAGAATTACAGAGAGGTGTATGAGCTGGACGCTTTGTTCACAAATTCTTTATAGCCTTTGACACTGTAAATGAACTCATTGCTGCACATCTGATCTGATCTAGTGTCTTTGACTAAGCCACTGAGTTTCTATAAGCATCTTTTTATATCATCCACTACCTATTTCCCCACACCAAAATTTATTGGAGCGGTTCAAAAAACTCAGGTGTGCAACTTTGCTGGTGATGTACAAGGATTTACAGGGATATGCTAAGGAAAAAATTAATACCTAATAAGTAGCTTTTTACAATATTAAATATGTATATATACACACACTTTTGAAAGAGAACATTAACTGCAGAATTTCAGAACCACTGATGTGCTCAATTCTTTTTCTCAGTTGCAGTCTTTGTTACTGTTTTTTTGCTGAAGATGCCTGTTAGCTAAAAGTTAAAATGTATGAAAGTGAAGAAAATGTCCTTCTGAGATTAAAAGGGAGTGTGTGAGGGAGAAAGAAAGAGGCACTGTCAGGATCTGACAGAATGGGAACAAGCAAGAAACAGACACCCACAATTTTAGTGCATAGCACAGAACCGGATATCAAACAGACAACTGAACATAAATAGCACTCTTAGCACTGGAAAGAACAGGCTAAAGACATTGTTAAGCTTCAGTCTTTTCATGCTAGAATGCGTTTTTTATTTCATTGCAGGAAAAATATTGAATAAGTTGTTCAAGGACTTCTTAACTAAGCACTTAAACTCAGCCTCTTAAATCCATATTCCTAAATTGTCCTAAGCTGCCTGACAGAAGAGTTTTCTCCTCATCTACTGATTCAAGTCTTTACTCAGCATCTCTGAAAAACAGGTCAGAATGATTCAGAAAATTAATTTTAGGGCTCCATTCTTTAAAATCTTAATGATTATTACTAAGGAAAGATTCTAATAGATGGTGACAAAAGGGTTCCAAGGAAGAAACTGGAGCGTAAAGTCAAAGTAGAACAGACATTAATTTTAGATAGAATGCCTTCTTCAGGTTTGCAAGAAATAAGGACTCTTAAACAAATGGAGCAGATAAGTAGGACTGTGCTAAATTTATAATCTGTAGTCAAGGCAGCAATGCTACTACCATCTCGCATATATTTCTACATGTATTTTTCTTTTATTATTATTTGTAGCTTACATTAAATATACGGTGTACTGCAAGTGCAAGAATTATAAGAAATGTGAAGCTAGAGACATATTAAATTAGAAATTAAATTGTAAAAAATATGTAATGTACACAAAGCATTCGCATTCTTCAAACCAGTTTTTGTGCTTGTGCCCAATTTACATTTTCAGATATATGATGTAGGTAGATGCCCATTCATGTATACTAGATTATATTTTTTTTTATGTTATACAATGTTTAGTTAAAGAGATAATAAAGTTTATGTATACTCTGTCATCTTCCTGATCTTTGCATAATTGCAGGAATTTTTAGTATTGCCCTCTTTTATATGCAGCATTTCTGAATTGCTTGATCCAATTTATTTAGTGTATATGTACTACGAACCGGGCAAAGTGTTACTCTAAACTAAAGTAAGCCATAGTGATTAGCACTTTGTATAGTGATATATCAAGTATGATTCCAATTCCACAGTATTTTAAAAGCAGTCATCATTAGGACCCAAACAAACTGTTGTACTCCTCACAGGTATTTTGTCAGTCAAAACAAGACTGTAAATTGTTCTCTTACATGTTTTTACTTACCACTTCTTTAATTTAAAGAAAGTGTATGAAGTACGCATGTGTTGTCAAGGTCCAGTCAATAATAACTGACTCCAGGTCAGTTATTGTCACTTACCTCAACCAAAGTACAAACCTTTGTACACTCGGTGTCATTAAAAGGAGGGCAGACAACACTTGATCCCAGTATGACTGCCCCTGCAGCAGTCTTTGCACACTTGTAGTTAGTGCAGTTGGAGGTCCAGGTGCTGCCTTCCTGAATGTATGCATCAAGACCATTGTCAGTAAATACAAAACATTTTGGCTTTATCTCCAACCCCAAATGTCTGTGAAAGTGGTCCCCTCGTGCTGTAGTACCTACTGGAGTGAAAAGCTTGTTGCAGACCACCTACAGTCAGCAAAGACCATCTTCTTACTACCAATAACTACTCCGCCCTGGAGGCACAGTTCTGCTCTCCAGCACACAGCTCAGCATTTGTGTACTAATGCAGACCAAAAGGACTCTGTGCCAGAAGAAAAGCCTGATAGTTTCTTTTGCTCTAAAAGCAATGGGAAACATGAACCAAGTCATGACCACATACAGATTTCCTTGTATGAATGCTGGAACAAACCATGAGGATCCTAAACCCTAGTGCTTCAGTTTGCACACTTCCTTTCTGTAGAAACCAGAATGATGAGACGAGTGGCCCTGGGAAGAGGAGAACATAGGAATCCTGATGCAGACTTAGAAGCTCCCAATGCATCTAGATCACCGTACATGACTTAGAGTTACAATTTCAACCCTACCCTGCACTTAAAACATATCCAGCCTGAAGTAAATGATGATATTTATATATCTTCACAGAAAATCTTACACCAAATAAAATTAAACAAGGTATTCACCTAGCGTAAAATGGCAGGTTTTTAAATAAACACACTTCTTTCCCATCATATACCATAAATAGTCCCTGAGTGTGTAATCAGCAGTAAGGAGGTATGAAGCAAGACTCACAGCATGAGTTAACTAAGAAGTGACTGTCAGACACCTGTTTATTGTATCATTATAGTAACTTCCTATCTCTGTCCAGAGGCACTTACCTCATACATGATTAGTGTTCCATTCTCAGTATGAAAAGAGCAGGACATGTCTTGACAGGTACCACAACAAGTATGGTGACTGGAGGAAGGAATGTATATTTGATGCTGGAAAGAAAGGAAAACAACAAAGACAGGAAAAAAAGTGTTTTGTAAACACATATGCTGCTAGAAATTACCTTTCAAAAGAATCCTGGAGTCTCAAGATACACATCACTGTTAAGTTCTCAAATTCTTACTTAGCAAACAGGACTAGCAAAGTCTTCACTTGTGACTTGTCCTTATGGTGTAGTTGAGCTCACAAATTGCATCATTCCCGTATTTTAAGAATACTCACAGCTTCACATTGCTGGGAACAGTTCACCATTGTAAAATGCATTGCATTGTATCCTGTGTTCTGATCTTTTTCTTGTAAGCACTGTACAGTGTAACAAAGGTCTCCATCCAAGAACTGAATCACTGACTGTCCAGGATTCAGTACTGTGACCTCTTGGAAGATACACACATCATCCTTCTCTAACACAAAAACAAATAAATGTTACCAGAAGGGGAAAAAAAAAATCATCAAGCAAATCAACAGAATCGTCATGGACACAAATGTAGGGCAAAGTCCTATGGTCTGCAAAAGTATTCTGACTTTTAGACTTGATTGGTTTGTGGTTTATTTATCAGATGGGGTTGGGGGGAGGGAAGGGGAGAGGGAGAGGTGTAATTCAGTTTAAGAAAATGCTGCAAAATGCAAAACTGTCTAAAGTTGGAATTAAAAAACTACTATGGAATTAAAAAAAAGTTGGCCTTATTTTTAAAGAGTTCTAATATTTAACATTGGGCTACATATGCTATATGAATCATTCTGCACAGCACAAAAATGTAGCTTTTCTGTCCGTTAAACTACCAAGTCTACAATTACCTATGGGTCAGTAATACCCTCAAGCTGTATTGTAAACGTGTGCTTTGCTCCCAGAGGCAGTTTAGCCTGGGCTGCAGTCAGGATTGCAGCAGTCAGCAAGCACCCCCATGCACAGCACAGCTGAAATCTAGTCTACACAGGGTAGCTGAGTGAGGGAAGGGAGCAGAGGTCTTATCTTAATCCAGGATATCTACCCTTGTGCTGGCTGGACAGGTCTGTTGCTCTGGTGTGAGATATTAGTGCTCGATACTGAACTAGCAGCACTCGCACTGCTCACACTCAGCTAAGGTTCACAATCTGCACCCTTTCTACCTCCCACCAGACAGACCATGCCTGACTCTGAAAGCAAGGGCAGTTTTGTGACACTGCTACACCCCACCAGAACAGACACAAAATGGATGGGTTAGCAGGGAAAGCGTGGTGTTCAGAAAAGAGAGCGTACTGGCGTAACTAAGTAGACACCCATGAAATCAAGTTAAAGGAGTGTTTATGCTTGAGAAAGTTATTATGGCCCTATTTTTGCTTTCTTTGCATGACTTTTTTTGCTAAAAACTAAACTAAAACAGCTAAGAATATGAAAAAAAGTTACCACAAACGTAGTGAGTGCATCCACAAGCACTGGAAACATTCCTATCTATTTTTTTAACTTCTCCCTGAGAATAAAAAGATAAGAGTTTGCAAAGTCATGGACAATTAAATGTAGTGCTAAACAGAATTTTTTTCTTTTAAAATGTAAAATATTACTTTCATCACTTCTACCCCTGCTTTCATAAAAGAAAAAAATTGCAACGTACTTAAACAGTAGCACATTCAGAATTATTAGGTGTATTTATTGCTTTAAACAGGAGCAAAGAGAATGCATTTGAATAGGAGAGTCACTGAAGAGCAACTTTTCCTAGATACAAAGTTATGTCAGTAATAAACATAGCAGCAACAGACTACCTTCTATGAATTTTCTTCCAAAAGCTAGGTAATAGCTATTCAAATTTGCAACTTCTGTTTAGACTTTACGTTATTCAGCCTTCACATAAGGGAAAAGAAGGTCAAGCGACAGACATTTGATAGGGAAAATATCTCCATCACTGCAATAATAATGGGAATTTGAACGTTCACTCATAATTATTTTCCAGATTACAGTCCCTGTTATGAGAAGGTATGTGAGGAGCAAAATACTTACGGCTTCTCATAACAGCTGAATTCAGTGATGTTAAATCATTTTAATCAAAAGCATAAAGGATTAACAAAATAACATATTTCTTCAGATTATATATATGATTATAAAGCTTATTCCTCATTAATTGTTAAAAATAATTGGGTTTATTTACATGCAAAACCTTCCCAGAATATTGCAAGTCAACATTGAACAGAATAATACTGCAGTTGCTTTTCTTCTTTTGACATGACACACAAGGCAAAATTTTCCCAAGGAATAGTTGAAAATACTGTGCAGACACTTGGAGTTACATGCCTGTCCCTGTTCAGCCTCAACACCCTTTAAATTGAAACAAGGAATGAAAAGGGAGGAGTAAGAGAGTTGAACACCATTAATAAAATTATCTAAAAGACAGTGCTTACCAATTTACAGGTCAGCATAGTAGCGTTTTCACAGCTACATTCTGAAAACAAGAAAACCATGGTAATCAGTTATCTACTTGTTAGCTTTTGTTACCAGCAATGACTAAGGAATAAAGCAATGATTACCACAGTGCCATTTTGGACAACACTGCCCAGGTATTTTTTCCTTCGCAAGTGTCATTTCATCTGTGCAATTCATAGGAGGCTCAGAACAAAGATTTTCATCACAAACTAAAGGGGACAGGGAGAGAAGAAACATATGACACACATTTACTCAAATTTTCTTTGAATTTTCTGGTTTATATTTCTCTTGATGAACTATTTTAATGACATCTTAACTATTTTTTATGGTGTTTCTTAAGCATCTGAATTATATTTGGAACTTAAAAAATAAACAAAGATTTAAAAAAATGCTTTTAGTTGCCTTAAAACATGTTGAAATTTTCAGAAAACTTCACACAGGAATCATTTAATATTCCTCTTACTTCAGAGTCACTCAAGGTAATAACTAGTACCAGCTACAAATGTGCTGTAAAGCACACTTCTGTAAGAGAACAGGAGCAACTGCCCTCCTAGGACGACTCCAGTAAGCAAATATCTGCCTGCCTTATCAGAGGTGGCTTACTTGGACTCTGAAAGATGACCACATACTAAGATCTAACTTTCTACCTGCCAGAATTTGGCCAAAACAGTGCCAAAGGCCCTTTGCAGAAACTTTAACCTGGGTGCAAGTGCAAGGAAAAGGTAAGGACCAAAATATGGAAATTACTAAGCTCCAGACTTGCTGGAAGACTACTTAATTAATTGAAATTACTCAAAGACTCCAACAGGACAAGAGTTAATCTAAATCAAGCAGTTACACATGTAGATATTACTTAAGAACATACAGCACAATTTCTGTGGTTTTATGAGGCTACCAAAGACCACATTAAACTGCAAATATTTTTCTTCTGTTTCTTTTTGAATAGTAGGCAACCCAGCAGTGTTTGAAACCCTTGGCCTATTGCTTCCTTCAGCTTTTAGGAAAGCTAAAACTGCAAAGAAACTGCCTAAACACTAGCAAATGGTACAATAGAGGAACAACAATATGGAATCTGTTTTATAGCAGGTGTTTTAGTATGTGAACAACTGTATATTTATATTCCAAGGATGGGATTCAGTTTCACACCAATATATCATTACTTAGATCACCCTGAAAGTACCTATATTCTCCCTGGTGGACTAAATAACCTCTCCAGACTCCATTGACTGTGTTGGTTAGACCAGCACTGAGTATACCAAGAAATCTGAACTCACCTCTATGCGAGCACCCTAATTTAGATCTCTTATTCTCTCTTGCAGCACACCCTAAATGCTGAATTTCCACACACAGAGTGCATCCTACTTACTAAATTTGGTAACGTATTGAACTGATAAAGAATTATACTCACCGCAGTAGTAATGAGGACAACAGTAATGTATGGTATTAAGGTCTACAGTGAGAATTTCCCCCTCGTTACACAAGGGAACGGGCTCAATACAGGATTCACAAACTAAATTAAAAAAAAAAGCAAAGTTTTCAATACTAAAATGTTAGCACATGTGACTTCCATATAATAAGCTATATACCAAGTCATATCATGTTTGTTACTTGGATAACAGAGCTTTTATGGATTGACATTCAAATATAAAACCATAACAAAGTTCAAGTAGTATGTTCAAAATTATGTTTGAAATAAAAGATCCCAAAACTGAAGAATAACTTATGCTCTAGCCAGCCTGACCTGTGTGAAATCCCACTGACCTCTACATGAATTCCTGACTTAAATGATTAGGTTTATAACTATAGACTGTTTTTGTAAATACTTCACTATTCCTCAGTTAATCATAAAAATATTAGAGGATTCTTACCACAGAGATAAGAGAAACAACAGGGATCTTCCTGTTTAGCTTCCACAATAAACTGATCTTCTCTGCAGTCCAGCTGGGAAGCATTGAAACAAGCTGAAGGATCACATTCTGCAGGATGTGAAATAAACACTATTCTAAAAACAGCCACAGAAATAATACTAAAAAGATAGATAAAAGATATTCTTCATCTACCCCAAATTATCTGTAAGTCAAAAGTGACAGAAAACACAAACACAAGAAAATATTGGCATGTGGGGAAAAAAAAGTCATTGTGTGGTGCTATTTACAGTGTCCCACTCTGTTAACAATTAAAACAACTTGTAAGGCAGGTTTTCTTACTACACATAATACAAGTGTGGAAAATGTCTGAGAAACTGTGTGTTTGTATTTCCCTTACCACATCGGTACTGTGGACAGCAGGACAGGGGGTGGTAACCTGCCACTAATTTTTCACTGGGTTTGCATGTTGGAATAACAGTGTCACATGATGACATGTTACATTCTGTGGGATAAAAAAAAACAATCAATTTTGACACATTTGAACAGATATGAGTGCAAGTTCTATATCTCAAGATGTATATACCATTCAATATAGAGATTCACAAACTACGAGTAGCCCAAGTCAGCTTAAAGTGTACTCCATACCATCCTGTAGACCTTCGAGCTCAACCCAGGGCTGGTGGAACTCCAGTCACGTGGCACTGTGCAAGCACAGTTATATCCCTGTTAAAGCACGTATTTACCTACACTGCTTCCTACACATGAAGCCAGCTAAAATGCCCCAGTGAAAATACTCCCTTAATAAATTGACAGTTCAGTATTGGTTACAGGTGCAATGAGCAAAAGCATATCAGTTTGACCATTTGTGCCGATTTTCCTTGAAGATGTTATGAAGAAATTAGCATCTTTGAATTAACATTTTAGGAGCAATGAGCTTATTCCTTAACCATGGCTAGGCAAAATATTAGTATTCAGTGATCAGCTCACAGAATACTGCTTCTGTGAAACAGCAGTAGGTCAGAGGATACTGCTCTTGATACCAAAGCATTAATAAGAAAAGTGAACAGGCTCTGATGACTGCCCTAATTACCAAGCTACTTCTATCATCGAGTATTTATTAATTTATTTTGAAATCCAATTGAAGAGCTTCAAAATTCATTTTGAACAGAAGATTTGTTTCACAAGCAGACTTACAAGAATGAAAAAAATATATTCTTTCAGTGAGTCAGTTCTTACAAAGTAAAGCAGCCTGCTTTGCTGGCCCAACCAACTGCAAGTACCTAAAAAGCACTTCTGAAAAATGCTACCTTGGACCCTGTCTAAAGATCATCCTCTGCCACTGAATGTCAAGCACTTAATCTTATACTTCTGTTACTGAAAATAAGTGTGGTACATACCACAAACTTTCTTTGGACAGCAAGCTCTTTCCTCGATGACATGGACGATAACTTCCCCTTCTCTTTCACAGACCGGTAGTGGATCCTCATTGCATTCAGGTTCTACAGCAACAATGCTTCCATTTTCTAAACAGTTGTACATGCAACAGCCTCTCATGGACCCATTCCAGATCTCCCCAGCAGAGCGGGGCTGTCCTTTGTTATCTGTACATGCTGAGAGAAAAAACATTATATCCCTTTGTTAAGTAGAGAGTGCAGATTTTCTGGAAGCAACTATGAATTCTACAGAAGCATTGTATAAAATAAGAGTTCTGTGGAGCATTATGATCAAGGAATCCAAGGTAAGAAGATGACCTCAAAAGGTCCAAATGAACAAAGGCTTCACTATGGGTGAAAATAAATACTGTGAGGGAAAGAACCTGCCCATGCTATTCCTTCCTGAGTAATCTAGGAAAGAAAACCTGGGTGCTATGGCAGAATGACCATTATTTTTCCCCAACAGAAGTACATCAGCACTGGCTCTTGAATCCAAGTGCACTGAAAGCTCAAACTGGAGAGATAGACGAGGGCTCTGTTGAAGGGAGCTATACAACATCACACTTACTGAGGACTGACAGGGAACTTAAACATCACTTCTAGTGAGCTGCAGTTAATATTAGCATATCTACAAAACTGCCCTCTCCTGCAGCACTTACTACATTTTTCTTCTGGTATACAGAGGTCAGAGTCTGTTCTATGCAGAATAGTGCCATTTCTACAAACGCAGTCCTCCCTTAAGTAGGAACAGGGAGAATCTTCATAGAACCATTTATTCAAGCATGTCTTTGCTTCACAGGGTTGCACACAAGGCTGGTATTCCTTGCCCTCAGGACATTTCAGTGCTGCAAGTAATAAAAAAAAAAAAGGTAGTGAGTGCTGCTGTTATTCTTTTAGCATTTAATTGGACTAACAAGTAGTAAGAACAAGTGTATCATAGAAAGCATGCATTTATATTTCTGACAGTATTTTAAGAAACTAATTCAATCAAGATTAAAACTGATTCATGATACTTTGACTTAAACAATACATCTTAATAACCTTTACCCTGATTCACTAATGCTGTGTTAGAATGAGATGGTACTCACAATAAGAATAGAAAAAAAATAACTCATCGCTAAACACTGCAGCAGTATAAAGCCACTCTAGGGTATAGAACATAGCTATCTGCTTACAACAGTAATCAGGTGTCCTCCATTTAATGCAGATGTTGTGCTTGTTGCATAAAGCCACATATGCAGAAAGTGCATCACACTCATAATTCCAAAAATTGGTACTGTTGATCCACATCTTCTCACAGAACTCCTGTGGTGACACCTGGGAACATATTGTAATTGAGAATTAAGAAGTGGAAGAGCTTTCTGCAGTTAAATCATTGATTACAAGAAATAATACAGCTGCAAGGGAAAAAATCATAAGCATTGTCTGAAGCAAAAAAATATTGCATTTTTTTCCAGAACATTCATTCTGCAAAACTTCAACTGACAGAATTTTTTTATGCTCATTAGTAGGCAAAGAAGACAGTCCTAATGACATCGTCACACCACTTTTGCAGTTATCTCCCTGTCAGCTAGAAGTCAACAGTCTCAGCATTGATAAGCATCAATCAATAAGCATTGCTGCTATACCTTCCATAAATTTCTGCTGTGAATGAATTATTACTGAGTGTTCTGTTTCTGTGTCTGCAGGAAGACCCAATAGCCTGTGCCTATTGGGTCTGAATGCAGGTGGTGCAACCAATCTTTTTTCTGTTCTTATTTTTATAGGCTTGTAACAAGGTGGAAAAGTCAGATTTTTCCTGTTTACTATGGCGCTGCAGCCCAGCTCTCTCTATGGTTTCAGCAGTCTTCAAGCAGTCACTCGCTTTGCCATAAAGTTAATTGCCCTGATGATTGTTTCCTGTCTTTGTCCAGTTGCTTCATGCCTGTGAAGAGTACAATTTGCTCTACCCACTCTGGCTCTACCTCCATCATGTATGTGAAAGAAAACAAATTTCCTAATGGAGGAAACAAGTCCTTGGCAGTTTTGATGCTATGTCATGTTTTGCTATGAACCAGTAAAAGATGCAATTACATTGTATTTGTGGCTGTGAGAGTTCTCTTGGAAGCATTTATGAAGTAGGAATTCTGACTATTCAGATTTCCTTTAATTATTTTCAAATGAGATGTGTTAAAACAGTTACGGAGAGCATTCTGCTACCCACTGGTGCTATTCTCCCTTCTTGATTCCAAACTGCTCATCACTGCTCCCTCCCATTAAGTTTCTGTGACTAATATCTATTAATCTTAAACAAACAAACAAACAACAAAACTCTTTAACCCCTTCCTTTCAGAACTCCATCACTTTTTTCTACCTGTGGAAAGTGAGGAGAGGGTTTGGAAGCTTGAAGGAAGGGGCTCAGATGCCTGCAATACCTTTAACAGTATTTGTCTGTGATGGAAACTGAAGAGCATCACAATGCAAACCAACAATGGAAAGGCAGAACAGCAAGAAGTGAATCAGGAATCTGGACACATCTATCTCTGAGAAGGAATGGGCCTCTTGAGTAATTAATCCCTTCACTTTATATTACTTGGGGAAAGTAATTCAGACCTCAGAGATTTGGGGAAATTTAGGAAAATTTAGGAAAGCAGTTGTGCTGCACTACCCACCTCTAGTGGTAGTCTGTGTGCTACAGCTAATATCCCTATTAGAAAGTACAGTGCCCAGAAACAAAATATTTCTTTCTGTAAGAAATGTTACCAAATTGTCAACATAATAGTGAGTATATCAAAATTTGTTTAACTAGGAATGTTCTCGGTTCAAGCAGTCTCAGGCTGCATGAGTTGCTGATGCATGCAGCAGGAGCATGAGGCTTTCTGTTCTAGTGACCTGTGTCAAGCATTTATTAAAAATTTAATTATTATTTGGAATGTTCTTGTGTTGAGATGATGATCTGATGTCTCTCCTTTGAGCTTTTCCTACTAAATAATTTAATAAAGACCATAATAGCACATGGATCCATATAGATGCATGTTTACAACAGACAATATGACAAAAGTATTAAAGCAGAGGTATTAAAGCCACCCATCCAGTTGTCAGCTCATGGAAATAAGCAATACATAAAACTGTACGTATCTCTCTTGCGCTTTTCTTAACTATAAAGGTTTAATTTGCACCTGGAATTTCTCTGATCTTCATACTCACTTTCTTGTGACAAGGGATGAAAGTGCTTCCATTTAACAGTCCCATACAGTATGTACAGTTATCTTCAGTACAGTTTCTTACTGGCCTCCTGGTTGTTACATCAAGTGATTTCTCAATTTCCCAACTCCTAATGAACACTTCGATTTCCTCCATGTTTGTAATTATGGTCCTGTTTTGCATTTTCAGATCATCAGTAGGGTCTCCATTACACACCCCTGGGGACAGAGCATCGCATTCAAAGTACAAACAAACATGCCATATTACTTCTTTTGGGAAAGCAAACCACTGAAAAAAACACTCCACCTAAACCCCTGACATCCTCTGGCTACCTGAATTCATTACTGTATGTATTCTGTTAATTAATCAATGAAAACATACACTTCCTATAAGCTGTCCTGGGTTCAGCAGTAGCAGTCATTTTTCTCCTTCTTAGTAGCTGGTGCAGTACTGTGGTTTTGACTTTCGGCCTGGGAACAGTGCTGGTAACACCGATGTTTTTAGTTGTTGCTCAGTAATGTTTAGTCTGACCAAGGACTTTCTGAGCCTCATGCTCTGCCAGGGAGGAGGGGAAGATGGGAGGAAGCAGAGACAGAACACCTGACCCAAACTAGCCAAAGAGGTATTCCATACCACAGCATGTCATGCCCAGTATACAAACTGGGGGCAGTTACCCGGAAGGGCTAGATCACTGCTCGGGTCTGGCTGGGTATCGGTTGGTGGGTGGTGAGCAGTTGTATTCTCTTCCCTTGTTATTTCCCTTATCATTATTATTGGTGGCAGCAGCAGTGGTTTGTGTTACACCTTAGTTACTGGACTGTTCTTACCTCAGCCTGTGGGAGTTGCATTCTTCCGATTCTCCTCCCCATCCCTCCGGGAGTGGGGTGAGGAATGGGGAGAGTGAGAGAGTGGCTACTTGGTTCTGGGTTACCGGCTGGGCTTAAACCACGACAATGTAGCAAGTCTTTAATGCCAAAATTTTAATCTTCATAACAGTGTTTTACATCCCAGCAACTAATTAACCAAGGTTCCTTTATACTTTTTTCACATTCTTTCCACATTGCTAACCACACTGTAAGTGCTTCATGCTTCCTCCTGATACCCTCCAGGGTACCTTGTAGGACTGGGTTAGCCTCACATGACAAGTTATTATTCTTGGCAGCATGGAAGAACACAGAAGGTGGCATTTGCATAATGAGCGTTTGATGGTAGCACCACTCTCCAATATTCTTAATACTTATGCTTCTTGCTGCTGACCTAATGCCATCCCACAGACTGTGCTGGTGTTAGAATTTGTAGGATGATGATAAAAAATTGCACAATCTTTAAAAATAAAGCCATTGTGCCACATAGTCCCACAGTTTTTTCAGTTTGAGAGGGAGAGGATAGGAGAATCCCAGACAGGAACAAAAGGCAGAGAATAGAAAAGAAGCGCTAAAAGACGCTTCAGACTTCATGGCAAAATATCAGGTAGAGCAACACTTCATAGCAGAGGTTGGATTTGTCTGCAGAGTCTTCCTCTTTCTTTCTATGGCACAATGAGTAACTATTCTGTAATCCTTCCTACATTTGACCACATCTTATCCCAATCTTTTTCAGTGTGCACAGAGAAGATGGCATGATATTAGAAAAAGATGCAGAGCCAGCATTCACCTTCTCTCAGTAGATCTATAACTTCTATTCAAGCAGAATACAGCTATTGATTTTCAACTTATTTTGTTTACAGCTATATTTAAAACATATCTGTATTGTTTTTTGTTTGCTTTTTAAACTGAAAGCAGTTTAAAATACTAACAAGTTCATTTTCCTGTTTAGTATGTGTTAGACTGTAAAATTACAATGCACCAGAAAGTGAACATGCATGATAGAATTAGAGTAACTCAAATATTTGCTTACAATTTTCCATGTAATTCCTACTAGCAGAGTTATATGAAGGCTATCAGGGAAGCCTGAAATATGCTCAATCTAGTATCATTGTAACTCTGGGACATGTCAGCACAGTTTTGGACCCTAAATCCAGCCTTAACAGATCTCCATTTGGATTCACTACCCTCAGGGGACTTGGACCCTTCCCAAGACATACCTTTTATCAGTATTTGCATAGTGATAAGCTGCCACTGCTAACATCTGACGGTTATCCTTTTCTCTCATAATCACTGAAATATACTGTCACTGCCTGAGCTTCTTCAACAGCCAGTTCTCCATAGAAAAATTTACCCTTTTCTTTACCTGACTTCAACAGTATTCTTAAATGCAGGCAGTGATGAGTACAGTTTTTTTAAGTTAATTAGATACAATCTAATGATCATTCCTTGCTCTGCAAAACAGAGTGCTTTGAAACAGTGCTACTGATTTACTATTATTAATAGAATTTCACAAGCCCACCTCAAATACGATTGTCAGTGTAGTTAACGGGGGTCACAAGGAGAGCTATAGGGACAGCAGGTCACAGACACAAAAGGCAGGTGTACATTTTAAATGGGAAATTATTAAATATAAAAAACCATAGCCTCACCGCAAAGTCCTTCTGTCTTCATGGATGTGTTAGAGTGTAATCCATACTGTATATCGATGATGCCTGTAATGTGAGCCCACTTGATGCTAATGCCAGCTGGGGTATTAACAACATACATTGCACCAGTATCCTGAATACTCAGTCCTTCTTTTGAAAATGGTAATGATTGAATTACAGAATCCACTACTACCTAAAATAAACCAAATATGCTTTAGAGACAAAAACAGATGGCAAAGATGCATTTTATGTCTCTACATTTTATAACAAAAGATATTTTTTACAGCCTCTGCCACACACAATAACAGACACAGTGCTTAAGTCCCAGAGCTTCACGTCAGTGCCATTTCCTATAACTGCAAATGAAGTAGGCATAAGAAAAAAAGATACAGAAATCTTTTCTAATTACAGAAACAATAAATCTTACTTATCACATATCACATGATAAAATAAAAAACCTCCACTCGCATTCATTTATTCAAAGTTATCTGTTCTCACCTGTTACTATCAGGAAAGGCAGCTTAAGTATTTATCACATTTTGGAACATTTCTGTTTGGCTCTGGGTTTTCTGGAAACACATTCTCAAGTATAAATGCTTTTGCAGCTTCTTTAAAATCTCAAAAGAACTTTGAAGTTTCATTTTGGATAAATGGCATGTAAGTGGAGCATGGTGTCAGAAATGCATATTTTTTGCTTCTAGCATACTATGAATTACTGGGAACCTGAACAGCAAAAGTAATCCTAATCCTATAGTGCATTCATTATAAATCTAATCTATTGCATTCTACAACCGAATGAACTCTCAGCTATCTTTTAAGTGTGCACATCATATATACATGACATATACTCACTTTTCTTGCTAAACGATTGATAAGTAATTGATATGTGCCTGTTGTTACGTTTAATTTCTTAAAACAGAGCCCCGAAGTGCTTGCAGGGGGAACCTTAAAAGAAAAGTGACAAACAAGTTCAGTTACTATTTGTTTTCTAATTGTGTACCAGTGCCATAGGGAATTTTTTCAAGATGTGCAATAATGATGTATTTTATAATTAGTAAAAGAAAAAAGTACTCACTAGTTTTCTTATTGAATTTGCACTCTGAAAAACATTAGAAAGAGATTAGAAGTGCAATAATAATCAGCAGCGTTCTTCTTTGGCAAAAATAAGTATTTTTGTGAACTTTCTATGAACTATTTTTAGAAACTTGATTTGCTTGTTAAAGATTTAAATCAAAGGGATTTATGTGGAAAACAAGACAGAAAAGATAACACCATGACCTGAACAAGCTGAATTAAAATTACATAGAAATACAACAGATACACCAATAAAATCTCCTGCCCTAACTCTGATAAAACTGCTACTTTACCAAGGCATCCTCCTGCACAAGATATAGCTCATATATACCATACCTCAGCTGGCTTTTAGCTGAACAGCTTTAACATTGAGAGCAACTCATTATCAGTATCACAAGATTTAGCATATGCTGCAAGGCCCTTTCAAAAAGTATTTCTTAGAGAACCACAGCTACAGACTTCTAAAGCTCATCTGCTTCCATGAGCTGTGTTCACACCTTTAGTCTGCAACGAAGAAAAAGTGAAGGGAGAAATTTAAAAGAAAACCCTACAACAGTGTAAGACTCGGGACTTAAAATTCACGTGTACAGTTCCCCCAAGTGAGAGTATGTAAGCGAACAAATAAGGATGGAAAGAATCCTGATGGAGTTCCTCATCAGAAACTTCTTTATCCACAAACCGAAGATGGAAATGTAAGCCAGTTGTTCAAGGGCTACATAAATTAGGACTATGGACAGTGCAAAGGAGGTGTATGTAAAGACTCTAAGGATGAGACTGACCTGACCTAAACTGACAGTCTAAAAATAAAGTGGCTGGATCCCCTCTGCAGGCAATGCAGTGAGTTGGACAACTACAAAGAACAACTCTTCACACTAATCCCAAAACCATTAATACCTTCCTAAAATAACTACAACAGATTTCAGTGGCTATTCAAAGTATTTTAGTATTTTTACCATACTGTAAATTATAAATTCAAGTCCTCGGGAAGCTTTGTGGGTGGAGAATCTGAATGGAGACATGCAGATACAGAAGCTATGTCGCCCTAATCAAGTTAAAAGGAACCTACATTTGAATTTCGTTATAGCATAATACAATAATTACTGTTTAACCTGAGATAAAATTCTTTGATCTAGAGGGCACAATTAACAAGTTCCTTGAATATTAAATAACTTGCCATTTTTCAAAGGGTATGGCTTTTATCTGTAAGTTTTAATTAATAAAACTTAGCAGAATTTCAGTCTTGTAACACAAAAAAATCAAGAAACTATGACAATAATTGCAGAAATGCAAGAATCTTACCTGATTAGCAGGACATTTCTCAATATGAGCAACAATAATTTCTCCTGGTAACTTGACTAAAATGTAGGAAGCCATATTACAGAGGGCTATGTTGTTTCCATCAAATGTGATAACACTCAGTTCAGACAGTACAGAACACTGACCTAAAAAAGAACTGTCATTTAATGAGATTACCACAAAACCATATACAGGGCATTTCTAAAAACATTCCAATTTAGCAATATTTGCCCCCTCTCCCTCTGAATGTTCATATATATATATATATATATATATATATACTGATGTCCTTGTTCTGCAGACAGAATACTGAACCAAAAGCAGAAGCAAGTGTCTTACATTACTCAGTGGAAATAGTTTAACCTATTGCTATGTGCCCAGAGTAAAAGTTTAAACTGGTGAAAATTTTCACTTAAGTCAGTGTTTTACAGTCAAGGTCATTGAATCCATACATTGTGAAATAAAATTCATGCATTAAAATGTATGCATTTTTGAGCTACTGATAACAAGATACTGATCTGTCCTATCTTGAGACAGATATTTAAAAGTGCAATATGGGTTTCAGTAATGCTGCAAGGTTATTAATATGACTTCTTTGTGGCTTTTTTGTTCCCTTGGCAGACAGCCATCTGCCAGTTTCTGCAGTTTCTGAGTAAAAACTGCAGTTAGAGCTAACTGAAATTTGGGGGTTCTGTCTTGCAGAAATTACAGTATTTAATTTGTTTCCTTCACAAAATGTTGAAGTCTGAACATTTCTACTGATAGAAATTCTGAAAAGAGAGTCAGCTGGAATATGCTGATGTTCATCTTGCCGATTCCATTTCGATCTTTTGATTCAAAAGAAAATATTTTGACTCTCTTGAATTCAAAGATACCAAAAGTTTCAGTATATTTCATTCTGTGTTGCTGATGAACAGTTCTTTTAAATTCATGTCAGTATTCAACCTCATATTCCCACTGTAATAAACCCTTAATTTATTACTTGAAATTTACAGATCAAGGCTCTATGTTGTATTTAAAAATAAAACAGTGACTTACAAGGACATTCCCATTCTGGGCAACAACTATCAGAGTTAACTTGAACCGGCATTCCTCGAAAACCACAGTCTGGCTTCTGCACATCCTTAAGGCAGTTCCTTGAAAGGTTGTATAATATCCAATCCATATTAACACATACATAGTGGCTACATTTGTCAATAGGTTCAAGGTATCTTGGCTGCCATACAAGGAAAAAACAACCAGAATCAACCTTACATTCATTGCCCTTACAGAGTCCAAGCGACCGCCTGTTCATCACCCTGCTCTGAGACAGAATCAGCATGACTACAAGACTCCACATTTTGGAATGAATTGCTTGTTTTGTGACAGGTGACAAGGATGCATATCCCACACGCACACCCCTCCTGCTCCATCTAGCTTTGGTGGAATATTCTGTGTAAATCATTGTGCACTGATGCTACATATTATATTCAGCAATAATCTGAAGCATTTTAAAAAAATACAGAATCATCCATTCCTATCATTTTAAACCCTATAACAAAGAATCAAATGGAAAAAGGAAAGGTGGAGTGAGATTATGCAGAAACAAAAGTATCCAATGGATTATGGTTTTGTCTGCAGCTCAAAAATGTATTTTCCTATCTAGAATCTGCACATGGCTTTTAAAGTCTTACATCCAAGTTGCAGAATATAGTAGGGCAGTATAGGAGCAGCAATACTGCAACCATCTAAGAATAGTTGAGTATTTTAAAACAGACAAATGAAAACAAAATTAGGTGATTTTTAAAGCTCTGGTATTACATACATAGCATAACACAATGGACTGCAAAGCAGTATCTATTTTAACACATAGGGGCAAGTAGAACTGATCATACCACACATTCAGAAGATGTAGACATCAGTGTATGCATCACTGTACCAAAGGAAGCCTTGTCAGCTACAGCTGTCATAGTTTCTGTGCTTGCCAGAGAACTTTGTGTTTCCACGGGCTCTGGAGAGGAAGGCAGAGACATTCCACCACTAGAATGAGATAAACCTACTACAGTTCTGGTCTCAAGCTCTGTGGGCTCTGTTAAACTGAAATAAGGTTTAACAGATTTCTGTGTTGGGATATTCGACCAATCTGATATTATTACATCTGGGACTCCAGAAACATAGAGATTTTTTACTGTGGTTATGTTTCTTGGGAAAGGTGAACTCTGAACTGGAGATACTGTCAAATATGACAGGGAAGATTTCTCAGTTGTGGTTGACTTTGTCTTGGTAACATTTCTTTGCTCATGTGAAATCTGACCACTTTCTAAAACATCCTCAATTCTTTCAAATGAGGTTGCATATTTAACTTCTGAAGCTGCAAGTGAGGTACTCTGTGACAATGGACTTGTAGTACCAGTCGTTTTCATTATCATAATTTTTGGAGTCTCTTTAGTGCTCTGTGAAGCCTGAGTCACTGCAGATGTAAATAAAGATCTGTGTGACACATGCATGGATGTTTCTGTGGTGGTAGGAACTGAAGCTGAAGCCATATAAAATTCCAAATCGGCAACAAAAGAATCAGTGGGTTTTGTAGTAATGCTAGAGGCTACAGTAGTGACAGAAGCAAAAGTGCTTGAAGAGCTAGGTGGTATTTTTGCAAAAATATAAAGCGCTTTTAAGGATGTAGCATTCACTGTTGTGTTCTTGATTGTTGGTGTAGTGGGTTGAGTGATGATTCCAGCAGATATGGCTGATATTGTTCCATCTTCTTCTGAAGAACTTACCGAAGAGCTCTGTTTTCCTAGAGAAACAGTAAAGATACGAGTGGTCTTAGGAGGAGGTGAAGACATAGAGACCCTATTGGACTGGCTTTCTAAAGTGGCTTCAGGAGTTGTAGGCATTGGTAAAGGGGGCATTACAATGGATGTTTTTAGTGCTGCTGAAAGGCTGAAAACCTTATGTTTGTAATGAATGTAGAAGAATCTACAGAAGTTACAAAGTCTATAACTGGACTTTTTGAGGTCCCTTGTGTATCAAAGATGAAACTGACGTTTGGGTAGCAGTTATATTTTGTGTTAATGATGATGTCCTACTGACTGTGGGAATCAATGAAGAACTTGCAGTAAGAAGATGTCACATACAATTGTACTGATGTTGATAACAAAATATCAACAAGATTTGTTAATAAGAAACAAGATGATGACCTTGTAAAAGAAGGATATTTAGGAATGAAATTGCCTGAACTTTGTGCCACAGGTCCAGTTCTCATGTCTGTCTGTGAAGAGCTTGGGTAATCTGTTATTTCTGGAGTGGTTATTAATGTAGCATTTAGAGGTAATACCAGTGTCCTAAGAGGGAAGACTGTAGACATAATGGATTTCATTAGCTTTTTTAGAAATGGATGACACTGAAAAGGGATCAGTGTGCATTATGTATTTTTCTTCTGCTGGGGCTTTACTTGCTATAGACATATCAGAGATTATTGGATTGATGGGAAAAGTGGAAACTGAGGAAGGTACTTTGTAAAGACTTTCAGAGGCAATGGTGACATCTGCCATAGCTTTTGGTTCCAAGGAGGTAATCAGAGAACCCACTGTTATAGATACTGTGCATGTTACGGAAGGACCCCAAGAAGTATTTCTAGGAATTTGAGAAGCAACTTGAGGTGAAGATACAGCCACTATGGGGAGAGTAGAAGAAACGCTGCCTTTTATTAAAGGAGATACCTGCTTGAGAACTGAAATTTCCACTAAAGATAAAAATGTCTTTGGAGAAAAACTAGCTAAAGAACTTGCATTTAATGCTATCAGAGAAGTTTTAGACAAGTGTTTTGCTATTTCAAAATATGAAACAGTGGTTAATTGAGGAAAACTTGTTTCAAAGTTAGCAAATCTACTAGTCAGAATTTGAGGAGAGACTGAATTCAGTACAGAAATGGGTGTTGGGTGAACTGCAGTTTGACCAATGCCAGACCTAGTTCTAACAGACAAAGTAGATATAGGAGATACAGTAGATGTGCTTAGTGGCAGCCGTGAACCTTGAAGAAATACATGTCTTGTGAAAGTTGCTCTGCCAGCTAACAAAACAGTAAAAGACACTTCAGAGGGTACTGCTGCTCCCTTAGAATGATTTACTGAAGGACTCCTACTCTTCCCAATCCCTGGAGGCAGCTCAGAAGTGACAAAAGACGGTTTGGAGGTTAAAGTCGTTAATAATGAGGTAGGGGGGAACAGTTCCTAGCTGAGTGGTTGATGTTTCAGGTGGAAATGGAACTACTACTAGGGGAGTAGGTGTTAATAACACATAATGTGTTGTGAAAGGACTTGCACTGAGTGGGGTTGTTGGACTTGCTATTGTAATGGATAAAGTTATAGATGCAGCAGAACTGACAGTATGTGATGTGACTGGTGAGGCTTGAAGAGCTGTTGGAAAATCTATTTAAGAGGTGAATGTGGAAAGGACAGTAGGACTGGCTGTGCTGTAAAGTACATCGGAAGGCTCCGCTGTACTTGATAATGAAAATGTTGAGTAGATGGCTGAATTAGATGCTTCCGATGAATAAGTGTCTGTGACGGGCTGTGTCGACATATTCATTCCCCTTAAAGCTGTGTTTGCTTTCATGGTTATTTTGCCTGTCACATCAGCATGGGTTGACTTAGTCCCTGAAGTAAGAAATAAAGGAGGTGTCTGAGGACACTCTGTGGTAGTACCCGTGTGAGAGATTAGCAATGAAGGTTTTGTTCCGATTGACGATTCTGTCGGTGTCAAAGGTATACCTAAAAGGAAAAAAAAGCATGTTTCACTGTCTTTCATAGATTATTGGTAAAGCAAAATGGCAACATCTAACTCTACTCAAGTCCCATTTAAACATTAGCAAATCAGAGCATCATTTTGCTGAGGTAACTGGCCAGTGGTTCCAGGTTGTCTAATGACTTTGAGAAACTCAGCTGATCGAGGAGGTTTTCTACTTTTGTTTGCAAATGAAGTAGCTAATTTTTTATTATTAGTGAAAACCTTGATTTTGCAGAGCAATTATAGAAGCAACAAGGGAACTGAGAATTAAGTATATTCAAAATAGTAGAACATTTTGAATAAATAAATCTTTGGAAGGTAGTATACTGTGAGGTAACTTTGCACTAGCAAATATCAACCAATGTATTTCATTTGAAACTTGTAAAATAAAATTAGAGACAGTATTAAATATAATTGTTATGTTAAAAGAATACTGTTGCCCAGAATAAGCAAGTAATGCAGTGTCATCACACACCAGAAGTTATGAAATAGTTGCATTGAATTTGTTACTGGTGGCTCATAAACTGAAAAGTCTGAACTTTTCACCACAGCAGTATTTCCTCCATTTGTGATCTTTGTCTTATATACACATGATATACTAGCACAGTATATAGTCAAATATGTTGCAATTAGTATAATGCCATCACAGAAGGTTAAATTTAACACAATATTAGAGAAATAAAATAAGTTAACTTTAGCTATGGCTTGTTTGGACATAGGAGTTTTGTTTTATATTACTCAGAATGGAATCTAAGTTCAGTAGTAAAGCATTTATCAAAAAATATAATGTACAATTGGTTAAAACTTTTCCATGGATCTTTAGAGCGATTTATAAGATTAGACCAATATAATAAAGTATACTTACAGTCTTCTGGATAAACACATTTAAGTGTGACCTCATCAAGGATCATGTTTTTGGGACAGTATGGCAAGCATCCTTCAACCCTTTAAAACAGTGTATGGTTAATTCTAAAGCCACAGGAGAAAGGTAGATTAATTTTAACTTGTTTTACTTTGGCAAAACGAAACACTTGAATATCTTCCCCATCAGAGTTTAGAGAACTTTCCACTGTAGTGATGAACACAGCATTTGAGGCATTTAAGGTCAAAAAGACATTGAAGAGCACAATTCTATTTCTAAATTGTTGATAATCTATTATTTGCATAGACTGACAAGCACAATAGTTTTGGACCATTCTGCTTCCACAAACAGGAGGAAGTTCAGATTCCTATGCACAAAGGTTTTCCATGGACGTAGAACTTCTTGACAAGACTGCTGTCTTACCCAGATATTTTCATTTGAGACATTAAAATATTTAGGCTGACTCCATAAAAAGTCTCATTCTTGTGCATTTTCAGCATGGAAGAGTGCAGACAAGTCCATATAAACCCTTTTTCATTTGGGGGGAATTTTTAAGGAGAAGGTCAAACAAGCAGTCTTCTCATATGGAAAAAGGTAAGAATATCAACAGAGAAAGTTAGTAATACTAGCAATATTCCTAATCATAAACTGCATATGCCTAGGGAGGTCGGCTGAAATGCAGAATATCATTTCTTTTCCACCAGATTTTGCACTTGAGCTTTTAGGCATTTTTCTTTTTAATTTGTTGTGCTTCCAGACATGCCAGGGGAGATCCGTGGAGACAGGAAATCTTATTACCAAGTAACAAGTTATCACCTGTGTGAAATTCATCACATTGTGCCAATATCTATTATTATAAAGTTCCCCTCTCTTACAGAAGAGGGCGTAGTCCACCCTTACTATTCCTACAGGTTTTGATCTCATGAACACCAGAAATACGTAGTCATTCACAGCATCGTGGGTTAGGATATGAATATCAATCCATAGAAGGATATAGCCTTCATTTAATTTAATAGATTTCTATTCAGCCACTACCAGAAGCTAATCCCCTGGGCCAAGTATAGACTTGCTTATTCTGGTGTTGAGAGGTCACATGTAAACAGGAATGTATACCACGGGAAATAAGAAGCTTTTTACAATTGTTTTCATATGACTTGTGAGACTTGCTCACAAGAGTGATACTGAAATCTGGATGAGTAAATATGAATGTATATTGCAGCTGCAGTCATTCTTAGAAAGCCTATGGTACGCATATTACAGAAATCAATAGGGTAGCAATACAAACTTAATTTTACTTACGGAGGAAGGAATTTACATGCTATTCCTTCAGGATCACTACAGGTTTTAACACAAGGATTAGCACAAGATTCATATCGCCACTCACACATTCTTCTATAAGGCACAGAGGCACTGAGTTCTGAGAAAGAACGAAAAGGTATTATTTATTGATTATGTAGTCAATAAAGTGTAAATTTATAGTCTTTTTTATACTGTACAATGGAGTTTTCAGAAAAAAATAAAAAATCAGAGAAATTCTTGAGAACTTCTGAATATGTGAGATTTTGTTCATTATCAGTTTTTATATTCAGTCAAGATAAAAGACACTGAAACATCAAGTTTCAAGTTACAAACAGCTACTCACTTTTACAATATATTGTGTGTAAAGCCTTCAAAATCAGTTAAACATAGTGAAGGTACTGCAAAATGCAAAATTTACCTTCAATACTAAAGCTACTCAAATGTTTGAATTCTTCTGAATCATCATACTTTGCCACTTTAACACCGGATGAGGTGAGAATGATGAAAAAGCCTTTTTTACTGTGCAGTTCAAAGGCGCTGAGCCCTGGACTCCAGAGGCCCTGGTGGTGGAAGAAGGTGGCTCGTCTCTGAAAGGAGTCACTTGCCTGCCACTGTTCCAACCCAGCGGTTTCATTGTCATGTACATACAAAAAGTAGTTTGGTCTTTCAGCAGATTCAAGGGAAACAAGAGAGAGAGCTTCCACAAAAGAAAAGAAAATAAAAAGAATCGTAAGATTTTCACAGAAAAAAAAAAAATAAAAGTGAGATTAAAATCTGTATATTGTCTGTTAAGTGGTTCCCTTTTAAACAGCTGGTTTTTATAGGAAGTATTTCAGGTTTATGTAACAAAAAAAAAAAAAAAAAAAGGTTAGAAATGCAGGGTCTAAAGGAGACTTCAAATGATCACATAATCAGAAATTAGCAGAAAGCTAATCAGTTAGATCAAAACTACATTGTCTACTGCTATCAGCCTTTGAAATTATTCATAAGCAGTCTGAAACTGGGACTTGCTCAAATTGGGAGTTTTTTCTCGAATTAGGACTAATACCTAACACTTCAGCTGTACCAAGTTTTCATTAGTAAATAACACCATGCAAATTTTGTAAGAATGTGCTTGACTTCACCTTGAGGCCAGGCTTGTTTTACATATGGTTATATCCAACAATAGAGTAAGAAAACCTGTGGCCCAAGAAAAGACTCAACCCTCTATTTGCTCTATGCATGCCAGAAATCAAAAGTGAAGAAAATTCTCTGAAAATAAGAACTTAGAAGACTGACTTCATATTTGTTTTTCATCTTGAATAAAATCTTGAAGTGTCTTTAATGTAGATCAATACTGTCTAATTCCTCACAGATATAAAGACTACCTATGTGCTGCACAGACATAATGAATGTTTTACTTCCACTTTACATCAGTTGGGGAATTGACAAGACAATTCATTCTTCTGTTCTATGTACTTTCTCATTCAGAAATCATATATAAAACCCTAATTTCTCCACTGTCAACTCTTTGTGAATATAGTTTCAATTTTTACCAAGACAGCACTTCTCTATCTTATTTTTTCAGGGTTTGGGATTTTTTTCAACAAATTCAATTCTTTGAGAAAGCAATGACAAAATGTGTATTGACTTGATCAGCACAAATAAGTTAATGTGAAGAAAGCAAAATATATACAGAAGGAAAAATATTAAACATATTTATTTTTGGTTGTATAGTTTGGATCAATCTCTGATAAGCAAAAAGTAGAGCTTAGAAATCTTTCTGACTTTCCACCTAAGAAACTGCCTTCTGCAGTGTACGGAGATGCTGCTCACTGACGGTGCAGGAGACGTATTGGTTGTTCTAAGCTGTATATTTTATAGTCCACTGAAAGTCACAAAAAAGAAGAAAAGATAAAGTAGAAGTGATATTACTGGAGATGAAAATATCCTGCATTTATCTTCAGTTTTGATACTGGCAAGATACATGCGCAAAATTTTCCATTTTCCAGTTATACAAACTAATTAATTTCTTGTTTGTTTTTTTCCACAAAGGAATTCTAATCACTTGTATTTTGCAATATTTCTTCAAAAATCTTTGCAAAGTCAGCTTTAAAGCTGGCAGTGAGGTTTACCAGTTGTTTGTTTTTTTTTTTTAATTAAATAACCCCAGTATTCCTCAGTTTTGAAGTTGGCTGCTTCAGTCTTGCTTATTCAATAACTAAAAATATCTATACTATGTTAAAAGATTCAGCAAAAATCATCCAAAATCATTCATATAGTTTGAAAAATATGCATTGCCATTAGCAAAATTGTTGAGAACACTTACATAAATCTTTATCTCTGAAAAGCCCTGGAGTTATCATGAAGCTGAAAAATACATTTCCATATGCTCCAGCTCTAGGCAGGGGAAATATCCTTCTACTAGATATATTAGCTCCTATAATTGTGTCATTCTGTCCATAACTTGCCAAAATATAGGGTCCTTCACCAAGACCTAAGGGGAGAAAAATCAAGATAGAAAAAGAAAAATCCTCCTTGCATAACATACAAAATCTTAGTTAACATAATATATTGCCTTAAATACATTGGAATTACAGCTCAATGCCCAAGTTATTATGCTGGTGTAGGTCTGTAT
This sequence comes from Lathamus discolor, assembly GCF_037157495.1. Classification (NCBI taxonomy): domain Eukaryota; kingdom Metazoa; phylum Chordata; class Aves; order Psittaciformes; family Psittacidae; genus Lathamus; species Lathamus discolor. The sequence goes on along the minus strand of NC_088884.1, from coordinate 43,672,250 downwards.
CTGTCTGTTCAACATACCCCCTTATTCTTTGCTCACTGCCCAGAATACAACAGATACAAAGTGAGCACAAAGAACTGCAGGTAGCTGTGCTCACAAAATGACCTGTACAAGAAAGCAATCTGGGCTGCTTTTCTATCATGTTTAGTCTTTTACCTGTCCTTATTCTATAATTTGAAAGAATCCGAATTCAACAGAGCAACTTTATTTCCCACATAGACACTGAAGCTACTCTAAGATCTACAAGCCAGTTTCTTCCTGCAAAAAAGAAAAACAGATTTCAAATTATATTGCTTAAGCAGTTGCCTAGTTCATCCTGTCCCACAAAACACTTGCTTCTGTCCCCCTACTGCCTCATTTATTATGCCCTCCTAAGTGCTTCAGCAGTGAAGTGGTCCAGCTGAAAAGCAATCAGCTAATTTTTCCAGTCTGGTTCACCACATCGTTATTCAAAAGCTCATGCCAATAGAAAAGTGACAACAGCCTCGGCTGGTACTGCTGCCAAAACAGTGCTGGCCTAACCATGCCCTGCAGCAAACCTCTGGAGCTATTTCTACTAGGCTGGAAAGGCTAACAGGAATACATCCAGATATAACAGCATCCATCTTTGTCACTATATCCCACTGAAAGAACCAAGAGCAGCATACTTCTAAAACCTTACTTTGTGAGTAATAAACAAAATGTGTAGATTTTGTAAAAGCTTTTAATCCTTAAAGTGAAAAGACTGAACCCTTTCCCACCCTAAGACAGCTCCTTTCAAGTATGAATCTTCCAAGAGAGAAGAGTTCTCGTAATAATGAGATTTACCTCAGCTAGAAGTTAAACACTGATTTCTAAACAAAACTGCTTGAAAATAACTACTGTTTTTATATGAAAGCTATGTTGGAGTTCATATGCACATAAAGCCCACAAGCTTGCCACTTTTAAAGAAATGGCAAGACAATTTATCTCAAAAAAGACCCTTTATTCTAAATCATTGAATGCTTATCCCTACGTATTAACAGACACTTAGCCTAGGACTTGAACAAAAGCAGGAGTTTCCTTAAAGATTAAGTCTGAAGTCAAACAGAACAAAACAGAATCAGAGAAGCCATCCTAGTCCCAAAAGTGTTTTGCCGGCACTTTGTGGTAGAAACATGCATAACACCATCCTTGACCTTAACTGTGGTACGCAACTAAGCATCACACAGCTGCCCACTCATATCTACATGCTTCTACTGTACTGGGCCAGACTCCTCAGAGGAGAAAAAAATCCTTCTTGTATGATGATCATTATAGGATGCAAGCCACTAAAAAAATGTATCAAAAGTCACATTTATTTCATTGCATTTAGTCAAGTTTCCTTTGCTTTTCAATATCTTGCTCCACACAAAGCACATACATATCATCCAAATATAAGTGGGGATGCTATAAGAATTAAGAATTCCTCATTCTAAGGAACTGTCCTTTATAGTACAATACTTGTGAGACTTGTGCATAAAAACCTGTAACCTTTCAATTTTAAAATATAATAGATCTCAGTTTTTAAATTTAGAAATGCAAGGTAACATCCTTCTATTGCTTCTCCTTGCCTGCCAAGATGTGCTGTAGGGTTCATTTATTCACCCCCACATTGAATATGATGACGTTATTAATTGAGATATTAGAGATTACTAAAATCATTCAACACAGCAGGGCCACTGATCTTTATTCATTAAAAATGAAGCAATTTTAAAACTACATTCACCAACTCAAAGAAAAAGCCCATCAATTAATTCAGCTGAGGTTTTAATTGAATCAGAGCAATGTCTTTTATATGATAACGAAGAAGAAAAAGTAAAACAAAGCAAGCCACATCAGAATGAAAACCTAGAAGATAATTGCATAGTGTGACAAATGTTCATAAAATTGTGAGGGTTTTTTATTTTTACCCCTAAAATTATACCAAATTAATTATTATTCTGATTTATGTAACTCTGATTAACTCACTATCATCAGAGATGCATTATATCCACACCATTCATTTCTGGAGAAAAGCACTTGAATTTCCCTGTGCCAAAGGCAGTTAGTTCAGTGAGGTGAAAATTCAAATGTTAATAACCATGTGTAACCTTCTAAGATGCACACTAGTACATCAGTATTTGAATTCCTTACTAATGCAGGATTGCGTATGTTTATATAGGACAAAGCTCAAGTAATACATGAGATATCACACAGAAAAAAACAGTATTTTAGATATCCATATGTCCTGGGTTTACCAGTAGCCGTTTTGCTCCTTCTTAGTAACTGGTGCAAGCTCTGCGTTTTGACTTCCAGCCTGGGCAGAGAGCTGATAACACCGACTGTTTTTAATTGTTGTTAAGTAATGTTTACTCTGGCCAAGGACTTTGTGAGTCTCATGCTCTGCTGGGGACGAGGGGAGGCCAGGAGGAAGCAGAGACAGGACACCTGACCCAAACTAGCCAAAGAGGTATTCCATACCACAGCACGTCATGCCCAGGGAGGTAACTGGGAGTTACCCGGAAGGGCACACTCTCTCTTTGAGGGGGTCGAACTCGTTCGGCGGTGGTATCGTATTCTCTTGTTATTTTCTCATATCAATATTATCATTGGTGGTAGCAGCAGTGATTTGTGTTATACCTTAGTTACTGGGCTGTTCTTATCTCAACCCATGGGAGCTACATTCTCTCGATTTTCCTCCCCATCCTGCCGGGAGCGGGCAGGGTCAGGGCGGGGGGGGGGGGGGGGGGGTGTGAGTAGACGAGCTGTGTGGATCAGTTTAAACCACAACACCATAGCAGAACAGGAGGAAAGAAAAAGTCACATAATGATATAATGAGGTTAAATAGACAAAGAGTATGTTGCAAAACAACATGTAATGCTCCAGGCTGCTCGTACAGGTCACCTCTCCTTTTTAATGGACTTGAATGTGAGTTCAAGGTACTGTGACTATGCAATCCTACCCTACGGAATGAGGAGAACGGAAAAAAGAGAACCTCCAGCACTGCTGCAACTGACAGAGATTCTCAGCACAAGCTGCTAAGGGTTTTATATGCATGGTTCACTGTATCATATTTCATCTGAAATACCAGATGTGCTGTTTTGCTTACAACTATGTTTGTTTCCATGCCACCACCATCCCTGGACATAGAGCAAAAACACCCATGGGGACTTGCTTTGCCAACTTGCTGAGCTCATTAATACCAACACATACCCAAATCAGGAGTGCAAAAAACCACAATATAACCTGGGAAAGAGAGAAATTATCAAACTATATTTTCTTCCATGGTTAGTCTGAGTGAACCAATGTAAGAAAAGTGTGTCCTGGGTATTTGGTTTTGAAAGGGAAAATAAGTGAGGAGGGGAGAGATTAACATCTCAAAATAGCCTCATACAGAAAGAAAGATGTTAGAACAGAAAACCTGAAAAGTAGATTCAGCAACATATGTAAATATGAGGATGAATCAAAGATAATAATATCAAATGCTACATACCTTGATTGTAATAATCACAGTCATAAGCTAAAAGAAATGAAAACAAGCACATTATTATTACAAAGTAACATCGGAATCTATGCATATCTGCATTCTAAAAATGTAAAGTTCACTTTCATCAGAGGGAGTTTCAGTGAGTGACTTTATTTCCTTAGGTTTTATTTAGAGACATACAGCTGTATTTAAACAGATGTGCCAGGACAGCAGACCTTAAGCATGAATTAATCTACAGCTGACAGCATGAATTATTCTACTTTTCACCATCTGTGAAAAGTAGAATGGACTGAAGCTCTTTGCAGCCCTACACAGAACACTGGACGCACCCCAGATCTGGTACACCAGTGCCTTTCCAACACTCTCTGCACTGGCACACCCTGAGCGCAGAGAGTTCTCTTCAGTAATACAGCAAATTTGGTTGTATAACACTAAGAGCTAACACAAAGACAGCTTGAAAATGGTGAAGAAGGGCACTTATTATCCACCTGATTCTGTTATATTTGTATTATTGGGCAGAAAAAGGCCAAAGATGAGCTCCAGTGTGAGGCCAGCCCAGGTACATACCACAGAGGGAAGGAGATCGCCAGTGAATTGGTGCTCCTTGCTGGCAGCATTTGTGGGCATAAGCTGCAATACTGGTACACAAGCACTCGCAGTCCCCACCAAGATTGCAGTTGCATGTATCTGTGTGACAATTTTTGACAAAAGAAGTCACATCAATCTGGGGAGAAATAAATAAATAAAAGAAAAAGAAGGTTGGAGACTGAATTGCATGAGCTGTACAAATTCCTTTTGCACTATTTACAGCAGAAGTGCTACCTCTGGATGAACTGAAAGGATTTAACACAAAAATAAGGTATTTTCTAAGGTTTGGATACATTCCTATACAAAAAGTACACTTTGAATGATCAGTTTGTACCTATGTCACAGGCCAAGAGAAAATTTCAGTCAGTGACTATTAGTAAGCATGTCTGTCCACACACTTGCTGTTCACCAGTTTTAGAGCGTATATTGAAGATGGCAGTTCTGTTTTTATAGGGCAAATACTGCCATCTACAGTTATCCTGTCAGTTTTGCACAAACAACAGTCTGAGTGGAGATGCAGCTCTGATTATAAAGTAATTAAAGTAATAATTCGTAAAGGGAGTTTTGATTAGTGAAAGAAAGATCGAGTGATCCTTTGCAGAATAATATTCCTGCGCTTATAAAGATTTTAGTATACTTTCATTAGATCAGAAACCCACATCTCACTCTAAAATGCTATCACATTAATTCGTGTTTTCACATAGTACACTATTTCTTTTGTGTAAGGTTAAGCAGTGTTTCCAAAACAGTATTCTTACTACTCAACACATGCAATGTTTAAAGCAATGCTTTTCTTCAGTTTAGACTCTGGTCTAGCTCAGTTGTAGAGCCCTCAAATGGCACACGTCAGATTACAGAAATACCATCACAGTAACAAAGCAGCGCTTATCTAACACAGAGACAGCTTCTCAGCTGGCAGTTTCTAGAAGCTGTCAGGGACATGAAGACTGTTTTTCTGCTTTCACTGGAGAGAGATGCCATTTTGCTTTCATTCTTTTCCTCATTTCGAAAACAGGGACAGCACTGGTGCGGGGGCATGAGTGCTGGCTCTATTGAAAATGGCTCTAATAGCTTTACAGGAACCACCAAACAGCAGATTGGATCCAAAGACCTGTCTCATGTCTGCAGGACAGCATCTCCCCATGGGTTGGCAAGATCCTGCAGTTGTGAAAAACTGGGAGCCTCGGGTCAAAGCTCCTGCTGAGCTCAGGAGTTAGGAGGAAGACTTTCTTTTCTGCAAGTGTTGAGGGTCCTCAACCCTGGTGAGTTCAGAGCTCAGCTGGGCAACCGCAGCCCATCAGTCACTGACAGCCAGAGATGCAACATGTTTCCCTGAAAATGGGAGGTTCCAACCTCAGCTGAGCTTCATGAACAGCAGGATCCTCCACCACCCACACAGCAGGAGTGAGTGTAAGAGAGCTGCTCCAAAGAACGCCCTGAAACCCACATCTACACTTTCTTTTCTTTCCATGCCCCTAGTGTCAGTCTCTGTTTGGGCTTTTTTCTTGGCAGCCAGTTCCCCAGCCATGCTGCCACCAGTCAGCTGCAGACATCCTTAATAGGGGTCACTTTACCTTTACTTTTTTAACATAATTATGCTAAATTTTTGCCATAATGATTGCAAATTTTAATCACAACATGGATAAGACATAGAAAATGAATGTTCAAGAGAAAGCATCTTTCTTTATGGGTTATAATATGCAATTCCTTAAAAACTCTCAAAAGTTCCATTTTATTTATTACTTTCCATTTCAAAAATACCCTCATCACCATGTTCTCAGGCACATGCTCAAAAAATTCTTTACATAGTAACTAAAATCAACATTAATAAATCTCTCATATTAAGCTACTGCAACATCCTCCTCCGTCAAATTCCTAACCATGTTTATATTAAACTTCAGTCCTGAAAGTCCAGAGGCTCAGCTGGGACATCTAATAATCTCGCTTAGTATTAATTGTCATAAAGAAAATAAGAGACCAATACAAAATGTCATAGTGGTTCTCGCTTGCACAGGTGTAAAGAAGCACCTTCAATAACTAAATACTTTTGGGAGGCTAGAATCAGATATTGGGAAAAATGTATGGTGTGTTGTGTTGGTAAAGGGTGGACTAAAGTGGAATCAAAGATTCCTACACAAGCTATTTGCTAGACTGAAATTAAGGACGTTCTTGTAACTGAAGCCCCAGGCTCAGCCAGGTACTGGGAAAACAAGGACACCAAACCTCAGAGTTTTGATAAAAAGCAGATGATAAGCTGTCAGCCAATTAAAAATACTCATAGCTCTGAAGCTGAAATCTTGCTCGCTCGTATTTCTTTCCATATTGAGCAGGACAGTTAACAAAATAAACTCATTTGAGATAAGCTGTAGGCACATCACACGAACGTTTATTTTAGAATCCTGCAATATATACAAAAAAAATTAAAAATTTAATTACCTCTATAAATAAAAGATATAAATAAAACCTAAAGAGAACAGAAACTTCATTATCCAGTCTGTTAACTCACGGCTCCCAGTTATCACTAGCATGTTTACGCTCCAGCCTTGAAAGGAACAAGGAGCTCTGCACAAAAATAGCCCACCCACAAAGAGATACTTGCAGGGCTCTACTCTGTATCCTCCATGGCATTTGGACTGATGGGAATGGCAAGAAGAAATTAATTACTGGAATTTTAATATTTTCCTACAGGAAAGCACATCTTGGATATTTAATAAACTTACCACATTGCGACAAGGTGCAAAAACATCGCTGTATAAAATTGAGCATTCCTTTTTGGCATAAGGGAACTTGCTCTGATGCACCTCACATGGCCTTAGTGTTTCATTTGGGCTCTTGCACTTAAAAACAACAAAAACACCACAAGCATTTTATACAAAGGTGTGTTTACCATGGACTCAGACACACTGTAATATCACATAATTCAATACCTGCATACTCAGAAAATCAAAATAAAGCTTAAATTCTATCTACTTCATCTCCCCCTTTTCCCGATTTGTTGTTATAACTGAAAACATTTGCACAAAAAATAGAATCTTTGTGTTTTGCTCTGAAGTACTTAAATGTTCCTGTTGTCTGCTCAGCACATAAAGACAAAATGTTTTCTTTGTGACACATTATAATCATTACCAGAGCAACCAGCTGTAACATTACAAACAAATACAGGATCCAAATCCATCCCTGTAGTTTTGCACTGACTTTAAATGGAGCCACACTACAGATGGGTTTAGCCGTGTAAGTTCAAATAAAGAAGCAGTGGTAGGAAGAGAGCAACCCATTTAAAAAAAGGATAGAATCAAAGATCATCATGATAACTCAAAAATGGCTGAGTTACAGCTCCCTCTCCTCAAGAAGAAAAACTAGCAGACAGAAAAAATGTAACAAAATGACACTTAGCTCAGAAAACACAAGCTCATCCAAAACCGTACTCTCTTGGTGCAGCAGGGAAGCCAGGAGAAGCTAATGACGGATCCGTAGACAGCATTGGGGTGTTATGATGCAGCCTCAGCTGCAGTGCAGCCGCCTGCACTACCTTCATGTGCAGATCTTTGGCCATGGAGGGACATACTGCCACTCCCAGGAGGGAAAAACCCTGGAAGCATCCCACGCTTTGTGGTGCCAATGCTAGCTTACCAGTAGCACAGTTAGGTTCTAAGCCTCCAGCTATCAAATACACCTTTGCAGTACTTCGATTTTGCAGAAAATATGATCAGGATCCATCTCTATGAAGGCCAAAGGTCCTTTCTGAAAATATCTTTAATTCCTACTGCAGATAAAGATGAAGTGTCAAGTCTGGCTGAGTGTTAGGCTGTCTGCAAGGCCAATATCAAACTCAAATATTGAGTTCTCTGACAGCCACAGAGATCAGAAGATTTGATGAGATTTTACAAATATATATATATATGGCTAAAAAAAAGGCAAATGCAAGTTTGGGCTGCATAAGCAAAGATAATAACATCCTAGAAGTTAATGTGCTATGTAAACACTACACACCTTTTTAAAGCAGCCACTGAACTGACAAATTGGAAAGAAAAAATAATACAATTCATTCAAAGCCTTTATACTTTTCTTTATGTACCACCTTCTAGATGAGCAGTATAGCCACCAACACTACATGCTGGCCTTGCTTGCTCACACAATCTAAACAGATTATGTAGATTAAATTAGATCTAAGGGAATATATTGAGTGAGAGAAGCCACAAAGTGTTTACTCCAAAGTAGAAAAAGTATCATATTCTTTCATGAGGTGAGAGATTTTGGTTCAGTTTCCTTCTGTGAGTCAAGGAAAGACTAAAAACTGTTTCTCACAGATATCCTAAGGGAGTGCTTTACAAACACTGATTTTTCAGGAGGTTTATAAGGCTATAAAACCTCACATCTCAACACAAATTAATAAAATACCTATTCTCCTGTGTTATAAAACACAGTTGCAGTCACCCACTCTCTATAGCTTCTTCCCTTCTCCTTGGAAAGTTTCCATACTTGGTTGTGCCTGTTGCTGTTCTGAGCCCTTACTGCCTCACCCCTTCACCACTGCTGCTTCATCAGTTAGTTCTCTGTTTACAAACTGCAACTAAAAATAATCAAACTTTTTTCAGTTTTGAGAAAGAAACATTTTTCCAGACTGTTTTTACTTTCAGGATCCTGATGCCTCCAACACCAGAGAAATTACAATTGCTTTTAAAATTGCATCCAAAACATCAGAAGCAATGTATCAAACTTTGTACAGAATTGAAATCCGGACAGCTATGATAATTATCTGACATAGTGAAAAATATATTCTTCCCCAAAGAGATTGCTTGGTTTCATTTAAATTCAGTATGTGTTTGCTATGACATAAGACCTTAATCACACATTTCACATCTACAGACATAAAAATTAAAATGTGCTCTTATACACTGACCATGAGTTTAGAAAAACCCTGTACATCATTTGCTTATCATGTGCTCATTTATGAATTAAAATATCATCCTTTTTTTTCTAGCATTTTCCTGGACATGAGACTTACCTGTCCTAATACCCAGCTGTCTCCAAACACCTGTGCATTTCTCACCTCCATGTTGTTTGAGGTAGTCAGATCATTTGAAGTATATTTGTCAAAATTTCCACACAAACCTGCCAGTTTACCCTAAAAGAGAAGGATTATTTTTCTTTTTACATATACTTAGACAATGATCGGTACAAATTACATGTGTGGAATAAAACATTCTTAAACTGAAAAGGATGAATGCAACTCTAACTTATACTTTGAAAATATCTGACTCTCTGCTATGTTTACAGTTCCATATTGCAAATTTTTATTTTAATAGAAATATGTTTTCCTTTTTCTTCCTGTTTTCCAGAACCTGTTCTGGCTGTCAGCCTGTGAAAAGGGACTGGAATCTAGTAATATTTTTTTCTGAAAGCTTAGTAACATATGCAGTCCAAAAGTCAAAAGTTCAGGTGAATTACCTCATGATTGTGAAGCCTGACTAGTTATTGTTGTTAAAACTTGCTGCCTCTAATTTTAGCTCACAGTAACTAGAACATTTGTAATAGCAGTTACAAAAGAGACAGCTGCAGCTTTCTTGTGTTGCAGCTGCACTGCTGGTGGAAAAAGTATATATAAATGCATACACATCTACATGCATAGGGGAATACATTTGTGCACAACAGTAAATTGTAGAGTTGGATTTCTAGGGTGCTGCGGCTCACTTTATTGAATTATTTTCCCGTAGTGTCTGTTGCAGACACTATCTTACTGAACTGAAGCCTCTGGAAGAAACAGTAATTAGAAACAGAAAGAGCTTGAAATATTTGTGCTGCTGCTTGCAACCTGTAGAACTCAGCTCCCTGCTAGCCCATACAAAAACAGAAGATTTTTTTTTCACAGTGTGTATTGATGACTGATAAATCAGTTTGTACATTAAGCGTTTGATGGTTATTGGGACAAAAGCCTATAATAATCTTGCTTTAAAAACAGATTAGATAATCATTGTAACTTTGACTTATATTTCAAAAAATCTGGTATTGTATTCTAGCATAGAGTTCTTTTACTGGAAAGAACCCCCTCTCAATAAGTGTGTTCGTGGTTGAGACAAAGCAGGAATGTAATTATTGAATGTGCAGATAAGGTTACTCTGCCAGAACCCAAAGACTGAGTTCCAGAGACACCAAAGCAGATGACGATATAGGAATGGAACAGAGAAGAGTAAGTGGTAAGAGAAGGAGCCTTGTACTCTTCCCTACATAATGGCGGAGCCCTATCACAATATTAGGTTTAAATGTCAGGTTTTGTCTAACTCCTTTCTTGCATCTTGCCTTCTTAATTTAAACTGAAGATGTGACTCCATCTGTTCATTTCAGCAGCCTCTACTACATCTCAGGGTGTGGCTCCATCATCAGTCTGATTCAATCTGTGCTACAAACCTGCCATCTTCCATGTTGCTAGATATGGAAGGTTCTTTTTCATTGGCTTCAGCAATTATGAAAACATGCAGTGAACTGGGTAACACAAAACTAACCCTCTCTTCCCACCCCCAAAGTAACCTAGAGCTAAGTCACTGCATATCTGCAAGGTTGTGATGTGTGGAACAACAGAGTAAACATGTAGGAACTACTACTTCTCTTTAGAAATCCAACTGTAAAATCACATTCCCTGTCTATTCTGACCTGGGAAATGCTAGCATCTGAACACCATGATAAACAGTCATATCACTGGCAAAGTTAGTCATGAAGAAAAGACAATCAGTCACAGTTATTCAATAAGAGATCACATTGCCAACACAGAGAGCTACACAAAGCTCAGATTTTTATTTGGGCTCACCTTCCATCGAGGTCCAACTTTAATATGCATCATAGTCTTCTTATCCCACAGAATTGTAATATCTTGTTCTGGAAAGTGTATCACAGTATAATACCCAGCCTTCCAAAGCTGATAGTTAGGTTTGTTTTCCTTTCCACTTAAGGTCCTCTGACAAAAATGAATATTTATTAAGATCTAACAAAGTAATTCTACTAAGGTATGCAGCCAATTAATAATAAAGTGTATACTGAAGAATATTTTATCTTTCTCAAACAGCTGAATCAATAATATTACTAGAAATGTCATTTAAAACTTTGATGTTACGTCTTTTCAATCATTCAAGTTTGTTTTGATTTTTTATTTTGGTTTCCCTTTAAAAACCAAGTGGAAAGAGCTACATAAGTGCCAGTATGCTTTGATTGCTTGAGCCTCTTGAGCAGTCTTCTTTGTAAGGACAAATAGAACTTGAAAAAAAAAAAAAACCAGTGTAAAAGGAGATTTTTTCCTGGGACCTGCTCTTTATCCAGGCCTAGGCACTTGCACTACGTTATCACGGACTGAGAGACATTTTCCAAAAAACACGCTCCTTCAGAGTTGTAACTTTAGAATGCTTATCTTAAAGGGCAACCCGAAAAGAAAAGAAAAGAAAATAACTAACCTGCTTCTCAGAAAGTTCACTAAAATAAATCTCAGTGTCTCCAACAGTGATGAAAACATTCTTTGAGCAAACAATATCATTGTCAAAGCACTTTTTGTTCTGAGCAATTATAGATATATTTGAGTTATCTGTGCTCTGCAATATGAAGAGGAAACAATTTTACTTATAGATTCAGTTGCATTTCACTCCTGCAGATTTATTCCAGGCTTACCATCATAAAAAGATGGATAACATAGTATTTACACATCTATGAAATTAAATTTCAGAAAGCTACCAGACCAGAAAATGCATTTTTAAATTCAAAGCTGAACCCACAACCACAACACAAAGAGCCATTACGTTCAGCTGTGAGTCCTCTTTTTGAGGACTTCATAAATTCAAAGGATCAGCCTACCTCTAAAATAAGAGTCTGGTTTAGGCTTTTAAAATGTGCTCATACATGGAATCCAATATTTACTGCACAGTATGGTTGTCAAAATCGAGACGTGCTATAAAAAGAGCTTTATTTTTAAACCAAGGTACATGAGATCAAGCTGTTTTCATATTTTTAAAGCAAGAAACCTACCATCTGTCAGAGTAGATAGAACAATTTTTGTACCACCACCCATCAAAATTCACAAAGCCATGAGTCATATTCAGTGTTACTGGAGGGGGCAAGTTTCTGCTGATATTTTTGTTTGTGGGGTTTTTTTTGATCTAACATTTAGACAATTTGTCTACTCTGCTGGATTTTGATTTGCTGGTGTTTTAGTACCCAAAATTCAAATGTGCTGCTTTCCCACTCCCATATCTTTTGACTCCCCAGCCTGTAAATTAATTTTGCATCCTAGGTATATAAAATCACTTTTGCCCCTTGGCTTAACATTCCTATTTATTCACCTACGGCTTCTGTGGTTCTTCTGTACCCTGAGGAAAACACACACTCCTTGTAATTCCCCATGTTCTAGAACCATAACCTAAGTCGACCATCTGTATTTTCAGTTCATATCACTACCACAAACAAAAATAAAGTCGAGTTACTCTTATTATTTCTTATTTTAACTTGCCTTTCTGACCAATCTTCACAAGTCAACAAGAAGCCATAACTACAGAAATTACTTAAGAGGGTTAACTTCATAAAATTAATATAAGCCAATAAAAGTGCTTCTGAATGCAGTTTGGGTTTTGATCAAATTCAGTCCTACAGTCATTATAAACCCAGAACAGTTGTGAAATGAAAATCTTGGAGGTGGCAAGCTATGCATCTGACCCTCTGAGTCATCCAATCTTATATGAGTGCTTGTGTAGTGCTGGAAACAAAAAGGTGTTTAAACTTCTCTTCTTACTCCCATACTCCTTTAAACACTCTCTAAGACTATGGCTAGGTAAAATTAATTGCAGGTGCTAATGGGCATGGTGGGTGAGAGGGGAATGATGGTTTTCAGTAGTTCTCCAGTCTTAGCAACTGCTCGTGGATCCCAGCAATGCTCTTGGAGAGCTCTACTGGGCCACAATGAGAGGGATCTCTTGCCTTGGTTTGCATTCACAGCATCTCTCCCCAGAGCTTTGCTCCCTCCTTTGGTTAATGTACCTCTGAAAGGTGCTGGGTACATACGCCTCACTACTGCTTGCCTGTCACGTTTGTACATTTATTTGTTCTGTGCTCATTGAAATTCAAGAATAAAAAATGTATCAGCAATTTTTCCTCACCAGTGAGAATCATTGCATACAGAAAATGCAGGTGCTACAAGAAGCAGGGTTTGGGGGTTTTTACTTAATAAAAGTCATAGTGGCCAAACTGTTTAAATACTTTCAATCTAAAAAGAAAACCCAACCCAACCCTAGATGAGGGGAAATACAGAGGTATTTTTGTTGCTATACCGAGGAATTGCTACAGCAAAGCTGTAGCAAAACCTAGCTTGCTACACAAGCCAGAGGATGTTGCTACTTGGCATAGAAAACACTCTACAGCAGGCATTAACAAATGCAATGAATATAAGATATGGAAACTGCAAGGTTTATGTTACCTTGATGCCAGGGCTTAAGAAACAGGTGGTATGTGCTAGCAATTTGCTTGGAAGACAACAGTTAAGATGGATAAAGTTAGCCACTAGCTGCTAGTGGTGAGGGGGTGTTCATGATTCATCAGGGGAACTCAGTTTAAAAGTACTGAAAGCTTTGGAGTAAAGCAAAGTTCATCTGTTCCATTCTGTTGTGAAATTGGTTTAGGTTGCACTCGGAGTGATATTGGTCACTACCTTTTTGGGAAATACTCTGTTTTAATTAAGCCAGGCTTGCTGCTGGAGTCAGTCCAGTAATTATTCCCCTGCAAGTCAGATAACAGCCCACAGCATTTCTAGATTTATTGGAGGTGATGTGGTAAATTAAAAAGGAAACAAACTCATTAGTTTGGTAGATCAGATGTGAGCTGATAGGTTCTGTGCTGGCCAAATGAAAAATGAGCGAGGAAGAGAGCTACCTCCCCACCATAAGCCCGTTTAGAAAATGACTTTGCTTGCAGTATCTGGGTCTATTTGGTGTCTAGCACATTGTGAGTTGTTTTCATTGCAGAGTTCATTCCTAATCAGCTTAGCCTCAGCAAAAGGGGAGGCTCTGAGTTAATAGGGAAGCAATGTCTTCACTGTAAGGAAAGAGATTGAGGGGTTGATTTTAAATAAGGATAGTGAATCCAGGCTAATTATCTCACAGTAAAAATGCACCTTTTTTGGCAATGAAGGCAAGTCCTTGGAGCAGGAGTGGGTAGCTGTATTAACTATGCAATCGAAGCTGCTGCCTGTGCCTTCTGACAGTCCAGGCCAATCCTTTCAGCTGAACAGCATCAACATATTCAAGTCAGAAGTTTCTGTGTATGGTTGGGATTTGAGCCAAGGGCAAAAGTTGAGTTATATTTTATGTTAGCTCTGCAGCAGTGAAAAGCCTGGAGACAGGGAGTGTTTTGCTGACCAAAGCCAGAACAGGGAGTCCTGAAGACACGTAAAGTACTTCCTTACTTATAGGCCTACATGTTGGTGTTAAAATACTGGAAGTGATGCAGGATGGAGATGCAGAAAGACAGGTGTGGTGGTTCAGTAAAATATGAGTAAACCAAATATTTAAGAACAAGGGCTTTGCATTAAACCCTGAGTCTTCTGGGTTTTCTCCCTTTCTAATTAAATCTTAGACCTAAACTGAAATATAAAAACACCATTATGGATTACGTATCTTTTGTGTATCAAAGCTTTCATGATCAAATTTGCTTTGCATAATTCTCTCTGACATTTTCTCCATATACCTCAAAGTTGAGTCTTTTCCCAGCCATACAGCCCCAGCCAAATTCAAAGTTGAATGACAGTTTCTATCATGGTCTTCAAATTACTCTGTAACTGCTACATGTGCAGCCTCTTCTTTCAGCAGTAAAGAAATAAAGCTCAACTGAAAATTAGCACTTAACTATTGCCAACGTGAAAGGGAGAGCAGGGGCTATTCAGATAAAGTGAGGATCATCCTTTAATGTTTGTCTAAGACAGTGACATCATGGGCAAATCTCAACAGTTCTTACGGACTGTGGTAGTATAAATGATAATTATTGAGTTCCATCTCTCTAATCTGCAGTGGATCCACACAGGTATGAAAACAGGCTTTTGTTACTACTGTTGGAAGAACTGTCTGAGTAGACACTAGGAGCAGGTCTAATGAATAACAAGGTGGTGGGGTTTGTTGGTTTTCTGTTTTTTTCTGCACAGTCACTTTCCAAGGCAGAGTTGCTCTTTACCTTTTTAGGTAAAATGCACCCAACAGGGGATGTACTACAGTTCATCATGTGAAACCTACTTATGCTGACAGAAACTAGAAATAAAATGGTTTTCCCACTGCAAGAGTATCTTCCCACGTAAATTACCATATCCAGCCTGTTCCAACTTAATATCAGTTTCTTTGTGATAACATGGAGTTGCCAAGCAACAGGAAAGAGAGAGTCACAGAGCTGGGCAGTAAGTCAAAAGCTCATTGTCAGTCCTGCTTCTCAGGACATTCTTTTTCTAGACTTCACTGCACTTTTTTTCCATATTTCTTCCTAGCTGAAAAAGCAAAGCACTGCTTTCCTTTTTTTTTTTTTTTTTTTTTTTTTTTTGTAGTGCTTGGGAATGCTAGAGTTTATTTTTATTAGAAACTTTCTATTTCAATATCCCATTAGAAATTTTCTATTGCTCTCCACCAGTAACAACACTGTGCAATGTGCTTACACAGTCAAAATGCAGCCTGGCAGAAGACAATTTAAAAGTGGCAGCATTTATCTTCCTTGAAAGTTTCATTAAAATCTCTGTAACTGTTCAGTGTAAGGACTCATTTTCTTCCATTCTTAATATCCTCATTTCCCCATTTTTGTTTGTTTTGTTTTGTTCCCTACAATACACACACGAACTAGGATAGCCATAAAAGCATTAAGGGACATACCAGGAACTGGATGGAGATAGATTAGTCCTATTTTCCTTTTGTTTTAATGACTCTTTAGATGTTTTCATGTATAGCCACATGCACAAACAAATGCAAGAAGCCCTAAAAATACTGAAAAAGATATACAGTATTTTAGAAAGCAGAATTTGCTTTCTCCTTCCTACATTTTTTCAGAGGGATATCGTTAGCTCTGTTCAGACTTAAAATTTCAGGAAATTTTATGGAAACTGAGAATTAGTTTGGTTGTTGTTTATTGGGCTCTGAGATTCCTCTGAAGGAACTTTTAACATTTGAAACTATTACTTCTAGTCAGTTTGATTCCAGGAAAAGCAAAGTATCATAGCCCAGGTTAGTGACCAGTTCAGCATAAATATTTAAGTGGCTTTGGAGAGCAGACAAATGCCTTGGCACCTGGCATGATCTTACTCTGTTAGTGCCTTGTTTCATTTTGGGGGGTGGGGTGGGGTGGTGGTCGGTAAAAACAGCTAGTCAGTAAAAACATTGATTTTTCAAAACTCAGTCACAGTTTACACCAAGAAGCGTATCCTATTAGAAAGCTTCTTTAATTTTTCTGGAGTGATAATTTCGTCTGAATTTCAAATGTACATGTATACATTCTGCATAACTCTATATGTCTGCTTTTGAAACCTGTAAAAAATTGTATCATCAAATGCTTTCTCCCCTAACTATTCAAACGTTGGAGCAATATTGGTTGAAGTCAGCAGATGGCACTGATACACATTGTCTCAGTTTGGGTAGAAGTCCAGGTGAAATCTGGGAAACAGTATTATAGGAAATATAGTAGGTAGTGCTCTTACAGGAAAGAGATAAGGAATGGTAACAGTATTTTTTTTCCACTGACATTATGTATTTCTATACAAGTATTAAACAAACAAATAAACAAAGACATATTTAGGAGCTAAGGAGCTAAGGACCTAAGAACTAAATTGCTCATGAACACACACATGCACATAAACACTCTTTTCCTCAGCGTCTTCTACAGACGCTGCAGATTATGTGATTATTTTCACTTAAAATATGGCAAAGACAATTACAATACACCTGTAAAATATGATATGTACAACTCAGTTGTAGCACAGTTGAGTAGGAATGGAGAACATGACTAAGTAGATTCACTGATGCAAATTCAAAGGGAGTGAGATTATTCCAGCTACTGACTCACCCTCAACAACTTGCAGATGTCTGCTAATGCATCCATGATAACTCCTTGCTATTTCTTTAAAAGTGACTTCCCAAAAGGATTCACCACAGGCAGAATAAAGAAAAAAGAATAAAGTTGAGTAATCAGATAGAGATCACTGGGAAGGTTTGGGGTTTCTTTTTTGTATTTTAAGAGAACTATATTAAAAGGTCTGAGAAAAGATCATTTAAAGCAGATTTTCTTTTCTTTCATTTACTTAGCTTTGCCTGCTTGTGTATCAGATTTGGTTTTTGTACAGGTCACATTACTGCAATCCCTTTCTAATTAAAAATGAGATGTTCTGAAGATCCGGGATTTGGGAACATTTAAATATCTGTTACCAAGTGACACATTCTGCAACATGAGCTATTCCAAATCACAAATCATCAGCCCAGTTGGTGGTGTTTGTTTTAAATATCTAAACAGGTATTTTTACGAGACCTATTACTACCATTTTATTAATAAGTGCATGATAAATGTCAATATTTTATCACTGTTACTTGTAATGATAAAGCACAACATAACAGGGGAAAAAAATACAACGACATAGTGATGATAAATTTGCCTTTTTTGAGTTCCAGCAAATGATGGCATGAGTGAGAAAGCTGGAACCTCCACAAATCTTTTAATTTTTTAGTATAATGACTGTTAAATGCACTAATTTACACTACTGAAGTTTAGTTCCTATGCATTCAAAACCAAAAATACTCATATCCTGACCTAAACCTAAGTAAATTTAATTCACAGTTCTTGTAGTTCACTGACAACATCCAGGGTCCAAGGCCATAAACTGCTAAGCAGCATCTGCAGATGACTAGCCTGAGTATCTTCCCACTTCAAACACAGCAAAAGGCTTTCCTTTGACTGCTGCCAACACACCACAGAGCTACCTGAAACAGCAGTGCATGATGCTGGGTCTTGCTCATCTTTTAATACTGTACCAGTAGAAGATAAGCATCAAGAGTTCACAAAGCTGTACGCACCAGAAGTATTCCAACTCAGACAGTCATTCTTACAGTTAGCTGCCTTTTGAGGCAGCCAACAGATTATAACATTTCAGAAACAGTCTAGCCAAAGGGCTGTTGGATGCTGAACATTAACCCAAACGCAGAAATTCAAGACAAAAAGGTCACTTTCTTCAAGCTGTGTGGTCACAAAATGGCAAGATCCTCAGAAACAGGATCCAACTTCTGAATCACACCATGCATGCACCGCCTCCAAATTGCCATTCTCATGGCAATAAACTTTTCCTCAAGCCTTTCCTGGAAGCCCTCCATGCTAATCTGCACAAATTGAAAGAAAACTTTCCTTTGTTGGAGAATAAAAGTGATTCATTCGCTGCATAATTTAATGGTCTGGAGAATCAGGTGGTGGAGACGGAAAGGAATGTAGAGGTAATTGAGTCTGCAATCATTGATCTGGAGAAAATGGAACCAGGGCATAAATCCATTGCCAACTGCAATGAAATCTTTTGCTCACAGAAGGAGCAGAACAAATGAAAAGACAGGTACAAGCCAACATTATCTGAACACTTTGCCTTCCAGCTGAAGGCAAGGATGGAAAGGGATGTCTTCAACAGGGAGCTCACTACTGACCCTTGTAGGACTTCCAAAGCCCCAGATAAAAGAGAGCATCCAGAAGGTTCCCTCTGAAATCATGGGACTGATGAAAAGCAAATTGTTGGTACTCTTTGCAACTAGAGCAGGGCAAACTGTTCACAGTAAATAACATTTTTCATTGAGTTGTAGTCTCTTTTTTGGACACAAATTTGCATGCAAACTGTCAAGAAACACAGCATTGTTTCTACAAAATTGCTGCTGCTATGAATTTTTTGACAAGTTGTTTTGGTGGCATATCACTTATTCATGAAACCATTTGCTGGAATGAGACTTTGAAGATTAGATATGTTAATTAAAAAATTAAAGGGAGTCTGATTGGAATCCCATGTTACAGTTTCATTCCATGTGTAGATGAAAATTACTTTTAGAGTCAGGTTTCCAATTTAAAATATTTGTAATTTCAGGTACAACATTATTTACTTTCCCATTAAAATCTTCAGAGCCTATTAAAAAAAATATTAGTCTGAAATACAGTCAGCCTGACAATGTTCAACAAGCAGCTTTAGTCCTCCATAGGGTGACAGCAAGCAGAATGTATTCATTTTACAAACAGGCTACAAGAGACACCCTGCAAAATACTATTTCATTCTACAGTTTTGCAAAGTTCATGGATCTACAGACTGGCTACCTGGCAGAAAGAATGTTGAAAAAAAATGCTCAAAAAGTCACAGGTATTCAATAAGGGGAAATGAGGTAAAGGCTACTTCTGTGTCCTTGAACGTGACAAATGAGTAATTGAAGATTTGTTGCTGTGTGTGTGATTGCTTCAGCTTTTGCCCAGTCATCATTTAACAAATTTACCAAAGAAGATAAATACATCAGCAAATAAGGGTAAAAGATTACCGGTGCAGCAATTAACTTCTGTATTAAGCACTCTATTAAAAGCATCCTAAACTAAGGGCTTTGAACTTGCCTCAAGTTACAAAAGAAGGGGTATGCAAGAATAGAGCTCCCTTCCTGTATTCCTCAGGGCAGACCAGGTATCTAACACTGGGGGCTGCTCATCAATAGGATAATCATTTGGGAAAATGTAATACTGGTTCGTCAGATAGTGCTTGCTGGTTCACCAGATCATGCATGTTTTGTTGAATGAACCTCTGCCTTAACAAATGGGCTCTCATGTGGTGTCTCCTGACCCAGAAGAGTTACCTCCACAATTCTAATTGACATAACAGTTCAATTATTTGATCAGATGTCTGGTTGTTGCTTTAATGATCCTCCAACACACTAAATCTGGTGACAAACTTGCCTTTAAAGCAGCTTTCATGGTTGCATCAAAAAGATTGAAAAGGTGACTTTAAAATGGCCAAACCTCCAATGTCAGATGAAAAGAAGTGAAAATATTTTTATCACATACTTTAAAGTATTACTTTAGAGTAATCCATAAAATGTGAATACTTGAGGATGAGGGCTTAATTCTGCTGACCTCCATCTTTCAGGATACAAGAATAAAACAGTCCTTCCTTTTTTTGGCTTTAGGACCTTATTGAAAACCTACTAAAGTTAATGGAAAGACCTCAGTGGGTTGTTTTGTGAGTTTGATGAGGTTTTTTTAATGGCAGATATGCATTACAACAGAGCTCCCTCACGTTTATTCTGATGGGTAGACTAACCATCCAAATTCCTGCTTGGACACTACCTCAAATCAGAGAAAATAATAGTTCTGATTTTCAGAAAAGAACAAGTCTGAGGGGTTCCAAGGACACAGACTCAACAAGCCTTAATAACTGGATTGAACTGCAGGATGTAAAACCACCACAAAGCTAGACAAAGGCCAAGATATGTGACAGAAAGAGTAAGTTTACTCTGAAGGCAAAAATTTATGAAACAGAAAAGTGGAAGAAATAGACCACAAGTATAGATAACACACAGTAAAATTTTCCTAGAATAATAACACCACTTTGTTAGGGAATGTATGTAGCCTCATCAAAGAGAGAAGAAAATAGAAGAAAGCAAGATATTTAAATCATTTTAATTAAGAAATTATTTGGCTTAAATTCATCAATATTCAGATTAGCTAAAACAATGTGTTTACATGATCTACACTGATAAAATTCAAATGAATTTGCTAAGAATTTCCTGGTTTTCCTTTGAAATTGCTGAAGTTTTAAAATGTTAGAAGCAAGTATTGATGTCTTCTATGTGAATGTCATTTATCCATACAGGGACTTCAGTTCTCAGTGTGTAATGTAACTCCTAAATCCCTGAAAGAGATGAAGTTATCACTTTATGAAACATTACTGTCCTAATGTCTTAATTGCTGCTTTAAATCTTTTTGGTCATTTTATGACTAAGAGATATATCTGTTGAACTAGTTATAAAGAGCTTATTCATACATCTACTGTCACCTTAAACAAAAAGGCCTGACAGATGATACTGATGTTGAAAACAAAGTTTGAGGATTCATAATTGGCTGAAAGTTGATACTTGATTTTTCTCCCATAAGAGCACAAGAACTCCTTATTAAAAACCTAGTAAAAGGTAACGATGACTTCTTTGTTTGGTGTAGTGCAATACAGTGACAAATTAAAGAGCTGTTCAAACAGATCACATTTAGAGAGGCTAACAGTTAAATTAAACAGTGGGGGCTGGTAACATTGATGGGAATAGTGCACTGTCATGCCACTGGGGACATGGGGTTCAGATTATTATTCTTGGACTCAGTTCTACATATGGGAAGAACTAGTATGCTAACAAATTTACGGTAGGTATTATTTCCCTTATTGCATTGCTACAACAACTTTGTTTAGAGTATGTAAGACAGCAAAGACAAAGCAATCCACTTCTTACAGGAAGAAGATTAGAGAACAGCAAAGGACAAAGTTATTACAGTGTTTGATATATAACATAACAACCAGTTCAGATGTTTCAATTTCAGGTGTTTGGTGAGTCTTTTAGATATTATTCATAAAAATCAGCTCATCACAACACTGAGAACTACCAATATATCAATGGATTGTGTACTAGTAACGATCAAACCTATGATGTTCTGTACTACCTCACAGATGGGGAACACAAAACTCATAGCTCCCCTGGTGGTGGGGGTTAGACTAGGTGTTCTTTAAAGGTTCCTTCCAACCCAAGCCATTCTATGATTCTACAATTTAAGTTCAGTATACATATATATATAAACGCATATATATATATGTATATGTTGGTTTGTAGAACAGGTAGCATAGTTTAGATTGCAAGACTGCCCAGTACAGCTGTGCCTGACAAGTTATTAGGCAAGGCATTTAAACTTTTGCAACCACATATACTTTTCCACCTTTTATCTGGCTTGGTTTTTTGGGTAATAGGCTATAAGAGACAGGGCTTTCTTGCATATTTTCTGAACAATGAGTAGCTCAAGGGAGACTCATTATATTACTCTGATACTACTATTACAAAATGTCACTGCACAGGGTAAGGATGGTTATAAAGAGACAGCCATGGAAACCTCTAAAAGCCACAAAGTGTATTTCAAAAGAGAGCAGCCTCATCATGTTACCATGCCTGCACATATAATGTAGTTTAGCCATATCGGTATGTGGTACAACTGCACACATGTATGTGATACAGCTGTAGTGTAACTGTGTGTGTACAAGTAAGAGAATATGTGAAACTAGAGAATGGAAGACACTTTGGATTATCACTCAAGCTGCCACTAGGAAGATGCCAATTACATCTGTTTCATATATTTTTCTCACATGAAATTCCATTCCTTCATAGCTGTAGCTAATTTAGTGCCTATCTTCATGGCAGCAGAGTTAAAGTTATTTTTTCTGTTCACTGATCAGCATATTTCATTGTTGAGTTTCATCCTCCATTTTATCATGCAGTGTTTTCTGCCATAAAATCTTCTGCACATTTTTGTGGTCTTTTTTTGTTTCAGTTGTTCAGACTGATTCTCTACCATCAGCATACTCCACCTCAGTCCTCAGACCACCTTTTCAAAATTGTTTGTGAAGATGATGAACACAGGCCTCAGCATGGATCTGTGTGGGGTTTCTCCATTCTATAAAAAGGCCATTTATTCCTATCTTTTAACTTCTAACTTTTAATTTGGGTCTCAAACAGTCTGCACTCTCATCCTAAGAGAAACTAAGCTCTAAAAAATATTTGTTGAAATTTGTCTCCAAAAGGTCGTTAAGCCAAAATACGCACATATTGACCTGATCATCCATGTGTTTATTGTCTCCATGGAATAACTCAGAAGATTTATCATGCATTAATTTCTTTTTTTTAAAAGAAGAGTACAACTCTTCCCTATTGTCATTTCTCCTTATTAGAATTTTCATTCATTTCCTTATATGCAAATTGGACATATTGGTCTGTTCCTGCCAAATTCAGCCATAGAGTCCTTTTAAAATACTTGGTTACACTGCCATCTTCCAATTCCTCTAATTCCAGGACTGCAGAGCACACAGTTCATCAGTTCTGTGTCTTGGTTCCCTCAAAGCTCTTGGGCATCTGCCTTATGATCCCATCCATCCTTTGTTTTGGTTTGGGTTTTTTCTGTTTTGTTTTTTTTTTTTTATTTTTCCTAAAACTTCTCCAAACATTTCAGTCAAAAATGAGCTCAGAGACACATTATCCACTCCAGACATAATTATGCAGTGCCTAATTTGTGATAAACAGTTCTTCAATACAGATCAGGAAAGTTTTCTGTATGCTAAAGAGGAAAGAAAAATGTTGAACAAACTAGGCCATACTTTCTCACATTAGCTCATTTTGGGGGAAAAAGACAGTTTGATAAGCTGAAAAAAAATCTGAAAAGTAGATCTACGTAGGCAGATCGTCACTTGTGTCATCATGTTCACCTGAAGAAAGGCCTGTTGGAAGCGTGCCACATGCCTTGATTATGTGGCTGCCAACTTTATTCTTGGACTCCAAATGATACCAATGATTTGTTTCCAGATAGGTACTTTCTTACACACTAGATTGGCAGGTGACATTTGATTTGTAAAAGCAAAACATTCCAGTATCATACTAATCTTTGGAAAAGCAGCATAGATTCATGTTACCCAACTCTCTGGCTGAATGGCATAAGAATTAAGAATGGCAGCCCACCTTTCCACCTAATCACACAAGTAAGATTATTTTACAGGTAAAGTAACCCCTATTTTTTGTGTCTTAAAGGAGGAAGGTTTTGTGCAAAGGTTCATATACCTCTAGGAATATGAGCTTTTTTATGAGACAATATGATACACACCAGGAGCTTGTTATGAGGCAGTTATTATTATTTTTACCAGATCTCTCTCTCCTTTAATTTTTTTTTAACAAATTAAAAAATCTGGACCCAATCTATTTCATTTCACAACTGTGAATACTCAAGCAGACATGAGAAAATATTTGCAGTAGTTCTTGTTGAGAAGCCATGTTTTTCCTTAAGGTTAGACAGTCAGGGTTGACTGGAAATGAATATTCTTCTAAACACATTACTGTAACTCAGAAGACAGACTCTTAGTCAATAATAGCAACAATGATAATAAACAATAGTGTTGTTAGTAATATAATGTATTTCTAAATGTCAGTAATGGTATTTTTAAACAAAAAAGGCTAGCAATGTACTGTAAATGTGTGCTATGAGGAACATTAGCATGTAGCTGCCAGACAGTCTCAATGAAGGATTTCATTGTTGAATTATGAAATCATTGTGTTTGATACTATTATACACATACGCTCCAGATCTGATGAAGACTGCATTAAAGAAGGATTCCAAGCAGCCTCAGAGGTCATCATTAACCTTCTACCACACAGAGTTTATAGATAAGTATTAAATAAATCCATAGATTTTACCTAGGTTTAGAACAGTTTCTATAGCATTATTTTTCGCTCCTTGCGACGAAAGCATGGTCAAGATAGAAAAGAAAACACTGTTTTCTGTTTTTCTCTGGACCACAAAGATACATTAGGACAGAGCCATGTACCATTTTCAAATGGCTGAATGCAAAATGTCAGTTTCAGACTCCTCCTTTCAGAGACATCCGTTCTGCACCAGTTTACTTAATGTCTGTTTCTATAGATCAGTTCCCGATGTTTAAAATACTGGCCCTTTCACAGGGACTTTCACTGGGACACATGAAAATACATGAGCAATCCTCCTACCTTTAGCAGGTAAGCTTGGCAGTCACTGACATAATCATATTCTAATCCATCAAAGGTATAATAATGTCGATCTCCATAAACAGTGCATACAGCAGGACAGGGGTAGCTAGTGCAATTGAATATCCCTTTCCGACAAACACTGTAAGGAAAATTAACAATCACTATTTTCTCATAGCAGGGTCATTTTCTTTTTCTTTTTTTTTTTTTTCCTTCCATAAAAAGCTTTCTTGGGTTCTTTATTTCAAGCCGTGCAGAAATTCGTTAAAAGAAGAAGATTCTCAGACCTTCAAACATAGCTATTCTGTGGATTACATTTAAAGTTATTGGTGATGCTGTGGCAGAAAAAAATTGAGCATTCTGCTATCAGCACATATGTATGATAAAAATGCAAAAAAAGAATGTAAAACTTCAACATTTTTGTGCCTTATACAAATATTTCCATCACAGCCTCCAGTATAGATAAGATACCATGCCACAACATATTCATAAAACATCAGTATTATTTTTCCTCAAGAAATTTTGACAAAAATCTGCACATACTTAATGCAAAAGACCTCCAGTTACTACCTGTAAGTATTCAGACAAGTATGGAATGAGATTAAGAAGTAAATACTGATATTTTGCAGAATTACTTTTCCTGTCAGCTCACATTCAGTGACTTTCATGAATTTGCATGAAGGCAGTACTGACAGCTTCTAGTTTTGCTTGTGTAAGTGTATAAACTCAATTCATTTGCCAGTGAAGTTTTTAACTGATTAAAAGCTACCATGCCAAACTTAAATGTAAATAGATATTTTGGCTAGCAAATTATAATGGATGAAAAACTGTTTTGCGTCAATATGAGTCAGGTAAGGCTGCCTAATAAAGATGCTGGGCAGTGGCATGTTTTCCAATTCTAATGCTTTTTTATTTCCCCATTTTCTTCCTGTATAGTCAGTCATACCGACTGGTAACTCACACTGCAAACAGTTCAGTTCCCAAAGGATTGGACTGTTTACCACCATCATTCATTTGATTTCTCCCCTTTCTCCTTGATTGTCTTTCATGACATTCTATTCTCCAAAATGTCAAATGTCTTTTCTTTCAGAGATTAACTGATATGTGTGGAATCAAGCACTTGCTCTTGACTGCTTTTTAACTTGGGTATCTTTTGCGTCATTTTCAGACCTGAAGAAGCACTCGCCCAAAAATCTGCCTACTCTTCCAATTGTATGATTGAGCCTAATAAAAGATAAATTCTGGAACTGTCTATAAATAAGCATATACATTTTTGATTATTCAATGTACTCAACACATTTGCTGTATCAGATTCACTTTGTGACTAGACCAAGATGATCTGGAAGTATGCAAAATGCATGTTACTCACCAGGTGTAACATGGTGTAGCTATCACTTCTCCTGACAGAAATTCCCTGTCTTTCCAGGTGCATGGACAGCTGTCAGGAATATAACATTTCCCTCTGTGCTCAGCCATCCTTCAAAATAAAAGAATTATTGAGATGAAAGTATAAATTCACAGGAAGATCCACATGTCTGAATGTATTTGTCTAAACCTCACCAGAAGCAACCAGCTTTGGGAAAAGCTTTCTGAATCAAATGATCTCCTGTGCACAGGTGGAGACCTCACAAAGCTCCAGCTGCAGCTCTCCTACTTTGAAATGGGTATGTTGGGGTGGGGTAACAGCTCCTATGCAAGCAATGCAAGTAATGTAGTTATTCCTCTCTGCAATCTGCAGAGCATCTATGTGTTACAGACACTGCTGAGGCTGCAGCTGGGCTTCCCCTCCCTCTCTGCTGTTTCCTTGTCCCCCTATCCCAGGAAAGCAGCTGGAATGATGTACCTGCTCCTGTGCACAGAGCAGCAACCATCCTGTTCTGAGCACAGGATAGTGAGCTAGACTATGGCAACTCTTGCAGAGTTATCAGGACAAAAGAAATGCAGTTTACCCAGGGCAGTGGACCTGCCTACTAAAGGGAAGTGGAAACAGCTATCAAGGTTAAGACAAAACAGTATCATTAAATGCAAAAAGAAGGAAATCTTATTAGATCATGAGTAAGTAAACCAGAGATGTGGTTTACCACTTTTTGTTATCCCCTTGTTTCCATCTGCTTAGCAACATGAATTTTAAATAACAAATGTTACTGACACTCCCAATGCTGCTCTTTACAGGAGCAATTCCTGCAGCTGTCATTGCTACATGACTGAGGACAAAGGTAGATGTGTTTTCAAAGAATTATCTCGAGATTACTTCACTTGAAGTTGAAATTAAAAGGAAAGCACAGATTAGAGTTTTCTCCTCCCCATAATTACTGGTTCATTAAAGTTACATTGGTTTCAGGAAAAAGAGACAAGTGCTCAGAAAAATGGTTAGAGATACGAAAGTACTAGAATGGATGGCTTGGGGAGGTCACTTAGAGTCTCTGTCAATGAAAGTTAAATATCTGCCAAAAACAATATAGTTACTGCTGATGCCACCTAAGGGCAGGAGAATAGCTTAGCCCCGTTAGGTCCCTTTCCATACTACTCTTCTGTATTTCTGTAATTCAGCTTATACTCTTACATCTCCAGCCTAGTCTTAGGGTGACTTTCAGTGTATTGTTGCATGATGAATTTACTGTCATTGTCAGCTCATTTCCTCATGAAATTTTGAGCTATTCAGTTTTTATGGCACACCAGAGGTTTTCAGTGTTTCTCATGCTTTGCCATCTCTTCAACTACTGATTAAAAATCTGCAAGCTGTTGTGCAAGAATTTTAACAATAAAATATGTAAAACACTTTTACTTGAAGAGGACCATTTTGTGCATACTAGAGTATATCCAGTCATGGGTTTCCAAAGGAAAGGTTTTCAATACCACTCACAAGCTGCTTTAATTTATGAGCACTGTAAGTACGAGGGATGCTAGAATAAGGTGCCAGTCTCCAGAAGAATTCAAGATTCCACCCAAAAATGTTAGGTGATTGGCTCAAACAGTGGGTAGTGGTAGAAATCAGGTAGGAAAGAAAAAATAAAGAACAGCATCTTAAGAACCTGAACGTGCACAAGTCCATGGGACCTGATAAAATCCATCCTCAGGTCCTGAAGGAGCTGGCAAATGAAGTTGCTAAGCCACTGGCCATCATATTTGAAAAATCATGGCAGTCAGGTGGAGTTCCAGATGACTGGAAAAAGGGAAATATAACGCCCATTTTCAAGAAGGGGAAAATGGATGACCCAGAGAACCACAGACCAGTCAGTCTCACCTCTGTGCCTGACAAAATCTTGGAGCACATTCTCCTGGAAGGCATGCTAAGGCACATGGAAAACAACAAGGTGGTTGGTGACTGCCAGCATGGCTTCACTAAGGGGAAATCCTGACTGACCAATTTGGTGGCCTTCTATGATGGGGCTACGGAACTGATGGACAGGGGCAGAGCATTTGATGGTCTACCTGGATTTGTGCATCATCTACCATCATCTACCTGGACTTGTGCAAAGCTTTTGACACTGCCCCACACGACATCCTTGTCTCTAAATTGGAGAGACATCAATTTGATAGGTGGACCACTCAGTGGGCAAAGAACTGGCTGGATGGCCGCATGCAGAGTTGTGGTCAATGGCTCGATGTCTGGCAGGAGACCAGTTAATGAGTGGTGTCCCTCAGGGGTCGGTGTTGGGACCGCTCTTGTTCAACATCTTCGCCGCTGACATGGACAGTGGGATTGAGTGCGCCCTCAGCAAGTTTGCCAATGACACCAAGCTGTGTGGTTCAGTTGATACGCTGGAGGGAAGGGATGCCATCCAGAGGGACCTTGACACACTTGTGAGGTGAGCTGATGCCAACCTTATGAACTTAACCATGACAAGTGCAAGGTCCTACACCTGGGTCGGAGCAATCCCAGGCACAGCTACAGGTTGGGCAGAGAAGAGATTCAGAGCGGCCCTGCGGAGAAGGACTTGGGGGTGTTGGTTGATGAGAAAATGAACATGAGCTGGATTCAGTGTGCACTTGCAGCCCAGAAAGCCAACCGTATCCTGGGCTGCATCAAAAGGAGCATGACCAGCAGGTCGAAGGAGGTGATCCTGCCCCTCTACTCTGCTCACATGAGACCTCACCTGGAGTATTGTGTGCAGTTCTGGTGTCCTCAACATAAAAAGGACATGGAAGTGTTGGAACAAGTCCAGAGGAGGGCCACGAGGATGATCAGGGGACTGGAGCACCTCCCGTATGAAGACAGGCTGAGGAAGTTGGGGCTGTTCAGTCTGGAGAAGAGAAGGCTGCGTGGAGACCTCATAGCAGCCTTCCAGTATCTGAAGGGGCCTTATAAGGATGCTGGGGAGGAACTCTTCATTAGGGACTGTAGTGATAGGGCAAGGGGTAACAGGGTTCAAACTTAAACAGGGGAAGTTTAGATTGGATATAAGGAGGAAATTCTTTCCTGTTAGGGTGGTGAGGCACTGGAATCAGTTGCCCAGGGAGGTTGTGAGTGCTCCATCCCTGGCAGTGTTCAAGGCCAGGTTGGATGAAGCCTTGGGTGGAATGCTTTAGTGTGAGGTGTCCCTGCCTGTGGCAGGGGGGTTGGAACTAGATGATCTTAAGGTCCTTTCCAACCCTAACTATTCTATGATTCTGTGATTCCAAGAGAATAAAGAAATTACATAACAGTAAAACTTCTTATAACAAGGCTTTCATGACTTGTCAATATAGATTTAATATCGTAACATATATGCTTAACATTTTCTTGTATAAAAAAGAGAACTTGTTAACCCTGTTTTCAAGATAACCGTTACGGCCCCTTCCTAGCTAAAAACTGTGCTCACTTCTTGGAACCATGAGCCTGAAAGTTATAATGGCCTCAGAAATACAATTTAACAGCAATTATGGCATTAACTGCACTAAATGTTGCACATTTACTTTTCTATCTAATAACAAATTAAATGTTTATTCTCTTACTTAACAGAATAATTCATGTGTTCTACTCCATTATTTGGCAGAAACTTGGATTTTGGCTTGTTTGTATCCCTTTTATAGTTTGTAATTCAAAAAATATTCAAGTAACATTTGATTTGAAATGGTGTAATACTACTTGACTGTGAAAGCAGGGCTTTAGCTCTGGTTTTTAACATGTATTTTAATTATTTCAAATTTTCAAAGGAACTTTCATGACAATGCTGCTATCTTAAGTTCATGCAAATGTCATGGTGATGTTTAAGTAAAAATTTACTGGTTTTTATATGATTCCTTGAACAAATTCATGCATATTTGTGTTAAAAATTATTCTTTATTCCTGTAGTGCTAATGGTCTAGAAAGCTAACTCCTCAGTTGCAGAGGTTGTAGAGGACTACAGAATACCAGGCAAGAACAACCAGTGAAATCTTAAATAGCTGTGCCTGAAATCTGTCCTTCACCAGTGCTTAATCATCTATGAACATCACAAGCTGCTGGAAGGGGAATTCTGGCAGTCTCATTACATTCTGATCTGTGCACAGCTGATACACTGTCAGGCTACACACACAGTGAAATAAAATCAAATGTTGAGAAAAAACAGGGAGCACTTCACCTGAGGCCAAATTGCAGCAAGCTGCACAACATATTTGACTCTTCAAATCTGAAAATGCACATATCAGGCATCATGGGAAGGAATGGAAACAAAGGGAGTGGTAGCTGATCCTGACAGTAACTTCATAACAAATGCTTTTAGCCTTTGTACTTGGATTGACCTCTGCAAAGCTAAGCAGACTGTTTCTGGGCACCAAATCCAAATACATGCGCTGAGAAAAAAACTTTGGCTGAGTTCAAAATGGCAGAAAGCATGAGCATGAAAAGAGCAAGATCCAGCCCACAAAACCCTCCTCCTTGATCCAGGTTAGGCATCAGTACTGTAAGCCTGAGTAGAAGTCTAGGTGAGACAACTATTTGGGCAGTAACCAGGAACACAGGTGGCTTACATTGCCATTTTTTATGTTTGCTTCTACACTCAAAGAAACTATACTGTTCAAATGGTGGGAGTCATCTCCTGTCTAAAGAGTCCCAAATACCAGCCAATCAGACTGGTAGCAAGCTGGATATCTCATGGGATAGTGGAATCATGGTCTCAGCATTGACAAACTGTGGAACTCCAACTGAAGCAGTATTATAGCACAAAGCCTCACACCAGCAGAAAGGAGAAAAGGGCTTTCAGAGAAGAAAGAAAAAGTTGGCCTTTCGTATATATGCAAAAATTTAGAGAACAATAGGTTCAGATTTAGAGGTGTGATACCACTGGAATTTAAAAAGTAAAACAAAATATGCAGAGTTAAATTGTGAAAAATATGCATGTAGCTTGTGTTCCAGGTTGTTCTGCCAAAGCTTACCCAGGGGGGCAAATACAGCCACTTCCACAGGGTGGTGAGGGGACACAGGAGAAGTTCATGGCAAGGTTCGCACAAGAGATCCCACAATTCACACCAGCTGCTGGTAATCCAGGCACAGGAGATCTGCAGTCGTAGTAGATTTTTCCTTCAGGGCATATATGAACTTCAAATGCAAAGTGAAGGTTAAATGAGATCAACTGCTCTTTTACACTGAAGGTTTTCTATTTGGTTTTGTTCACAGTCTATTTGTTATGTGTACTGTTTACAGTACACGTAAGAATGCAATCTGGATAGAATTCTATAACTTCATTTGTATTACAGAGATATTAAATTAATACATTAAGCATCTGGATCTATGCACCCTGGATCCAATACACAGCCCATTCTTACAGACAGAGTAATTATGCCTTAGTTAGACAGAATCTTTAGAAGTGGCATAATTTTCAGTGTGCTGAAATCCCTTCTAAACCATTCAAAATTCATTCAAAATTTGCTTTCTAGAGATCAAGACTTTCAGGCTTCCTAAACATGGATAGTGAGCCTAATTTTAGGTATTCCCACAAGAACATATTGACCTACACTTCACATGCAATTATTTCATTTTTCAATTTCCCAAGTGACTTACTAGTACAATTTGTGCTACAGAAAAAAGACAAAGAAAAATCTCTGACAACCAAGACAACTTGTGCTCCTAACCTCTAATTTTAAATATGTCGTGATGTTAAGTATCTCATAATGAAAATACATATAAGGAGAAAACCAAATGACTATTCAACATAAAAAACTTTCTCTGTGCAACTCTAATATGAGACAAAACTCTAAATTACCTGTATTTTCTGTAGTGGCTTCAATACATTTCACTGTTCCATTTAAACACTGACTGCAAAACAAAAGCAAACCCATCTTCACTCAAGGGGAAAAGGTTAAAAAACATAATACATGTTAAAAAAGATAATACATCTAAACCCTGTTTAAACAATAGGAATAGAGAGGAGGAGGATTAAAATCTAAAAGCATGAGTTCTGACCAGCAATTTCTTGATGTTTTCTAACCAGTGATCTGTAATGAGGGCCCAAACTCACAAAGAAGTTTGTGTACTATTTGATTGCCTAACTTCCACTGAAATAAAAAGAAGCTGGGTATGTCAGCCTCTGTGGGAGCAAAGGGCCAGGTGATTCAGGGTGCTGGCAGTGTTACACAAAACCTTATCTGTGTTGTGGAATATGGAAGGATACAGTAGGCAAATTTTTTGTTGCACAGACATTAGGTGACACATCTTGATTCTATTATGATAAAATACAGAACTGGAGAAAAACTCATTCAACAATAAGCCTAGTCCTCATTGTTTCCTTTCACTTAAAAACAAAAAACGTGGAAAAAACAACATTGCAGAGGCATAGCAATGGCAGAAAAATGAAGCCCCTACTCTCACCTCTAGAACTATGTGATTATCAAGCTTCAGTTATGACAACTATAATATATAAGACCTCATCAAGAATTAAGCTTGGCACAAAAGTCACAAACATGATTTTAGATCAGCAGGTTGAGAGCATTTCTTGTAAAATGAACAAGTTTGACTAGGAAACCTGGGAGGTTTCCCACTTGTTTCAGTGAGGTCAGGATTCCATCATGAATTAATAATACAAAATGACACAAATATAGCTCTCTGCAGCCTTTGTTTGAAAGACTTTCCAAAATAGAATCATATTGTTTATTCTTCCAAAACCAGTCTCGTATTGCTATCATAACACCCCCAGGTCTAAGAACAGGACTGGATTCGCTATGTGTGTGTTTTGAGATATTCTTTAGTCCCTGGCTTACAGAATTTTCCAGGTATCCTGTTGTCAAAATAAGCAGGTATGTAATCCAATTTCTATTACACTCCCTATTACTAAGTGTGTAACAAAAATAAAATCTTAATACAATAGGCTTTCATTCTATGTAAAAGAATTCTCAACACCCTTAAGTAGCATCCAGACTATGATATATGAAAGGTAAAATTCTTCGAGCTCAAACCTACCAGGAGCCTGTTGGTGTAGGGAGGATTTCTCCAGGCTGGAGGGCTTTGCCCTTGTAATGACAATGACAGGCAGATCTGTTAAGAGAGTATTTATGTAACTACAAAAGCAAGATGAAAAGTGGATTTAAGGACAATCCATTTATCCAGCTAATATGATAAGCAGGCCTTACAATTCATTAACTCAATCTTAATATTTGCAACACCCTGGTGTTTGCATCAACTAGGTGTTGCAACTCTGCTGCAACATCTTCAACAATGCCAGGATTTTCCTCAGTCTCTGTATCATTTATTTGCTGTTTCTATTCATTTGTCTTACAGAAAGGAGCTTTCCTTCCCAGTTATGGGAATAGTATGGCAATATGTAGTTCTCATTCAAGTTACTGTCAAAATCTTGGGATGTAAGAATTACTATAGCAAAATCTATTAACTTTGTCTATGATATGAGCCTGATGGGATAGAATAGCAACAGAAATCCCTAGAAACCATGGAAAATATGGGAATCCAAGTTACCTCACACTTTTTAATAGTTTGAAACAGTCTTTATCCCCACAATACGAACTTTGCTTATCTTTTCAATATATATATACAAAGAAAAGCAATAGCTCTGTATAATTATGAAATATATACAAGTTCGCATTACAATTTTTAATTCAGTGCCTGAACTTCAGTAGATCCCCAAGATGGTGAGCTGTAAAATGTCAGTACACAATCATAGAAACATAGAATGGTTTGGGTTGGAAAGGACCTTAAGATCATCCAGCTCCAACCCCCCTGCTGTGGTCAGGGACACTTCACATTAGCTCAAGACCCCATCAAGTCTGGCCTTGAACACTGCCAGTGGTGGAGCATTCACAACTTCTTTGAGCAGCCTGTTCCAGTGCTTCACCACTCCCACAGTAAAGAACAAAAAACTATTTACTTTCATTGTGCATTTCTTTCCATTTAACTGAAAGGGTTTGCATTGTGAGATAGAAAAAAAGACACTCCTATCTATTTTCACTGTATAATCCCTCTTTACAGACTGCTACTACATAGATTCTTTCTATTTTTTTCTAAAGTGTTTAAAACATGCTTTCCCATGAATTAATAAAGTTTCATCACCCCTCTTTTAAGCAGTAATGTATCTTCTCTGAAGCGCAGTAGATGGCTGTACACAAAGCAACAGATGAGGCCACACTATTGATTAGAATATGAAATCGTATATTGTTTGCTATCCTGTTTAGGCAGTCTACATCTTGAGGAAGACAGCAGGAAAACTACTTTAATTCTTGCTGGAAAGAGGAAAATGTACCTATGCATAGATTCTATTTTCTTATGACTTACATTGACACACAAAAGTTGACCGACTCTTCAAAATATTTCCCATCAGGACAATTACATCCTTCTGCACAGTCATCACCACAGATATTTGCCATAGAAAGTGAAGCACAGGAATGTTTACAAAAAGAAGAACACTGATGATAAAGCATACCACTGTGACACATCACAGCTGGAGGAGAGAGAGGGAGAGAAAAGGGAGAACACACTCTTAAAATGTGAAAAATAGAAAACGAAGCAGCATATCATGGAATTGCAAAACAGAAAAGCAAAGTGCTCTCTTGTTGCACTGGGGTGAGTTGAAATGCATGAGAAAAACATGCTGGTTTACTGATTTCATATGTTAGAACTATTTAGATTCAGGTGGGTTTATGATAGACAGTTCCTTGGCTGGAATTGTCTAGTTTGTAAGCAGTAGACATCTATTCCTTATATGCGTGGGTGTGTCTATCTAGTAACTTGGGCATCCGAGAAAGGAAGAATGGTCTAGTTAAGGTTGAGGCATTACTGTATGGTTTAAAAATGCCTTGTTTGAAATTATTGCTATATCCTACTTGGCAAATCATTTTCCACCTTGCCCTGCCTGATCTGGGGAACCCCTGCCACCCTGACTTGCCTTCCCTTAGGAACAGTCCTGTTCCTGCCACTACCTGACTACTTTAGCCTAATAGAAGCTTTCATAAGATTAAGGTGTTCAAAACCAGAAATTTATATTCTCTCTGTAGCTAGTGGAAAGGGACAGGCATTCCCTGTAAGACAACTCAGGGTCCCCGACTCAGATGCCTAATGTAAAGGCTATTTGTGTTCTTCCCTGAGTATGTCATTATCCCATGGCACAACTCTACTTTCCAGCAAAAAAGGTCAATCCCTGTACTTTGTGGAGTGAATAGAATTTCAGACATTTCTAAAAGATGTTCCATTCTGCAAACATTACTTACCACAGTAAGAAATATGAGATCTGAAGTCAGCGACGACCCCGTGCTTGCCACACACGTAAGCATAGTGTGCCAAAGCATTACACAAACAGCTGCTTCCACATTTGCAAGCATCGAAGCGGCATTGCTGGTAGTATAACCCTGGACTGATGTAGGCATGACAGGGAGCAAAAACTTCTTGGTTGATGATATCACAATGAGATGCATACCCAGCTAAGAGAAGGCAACACTGGTTTAGCCTGATCCATTTTAATGTGACAGTTACTCAAATGAATAGCACAGAATATTTTTTACGAGGAGTCATATGGGAAAGACAAGGGGTAATAAAGACAAGTTACTCCTGGGCAGATTCTGTTTGAACACTACAGGAAAATTTTTCACAATGAGAACACTCAGCCACTGGAATAATCTCCCCAAGGAAGTGGTGGATTCCCCAACACTGCACACTTTTAAGATCCAGCTGGACAGGGTGCTAAGCCATCTAGTCTAGATCTTGCTTTTCTTAGAAAAGCTGGACCAGATGAACCTTGAGGTCCCTTCCAACCTGGTATTCTATGATTCTGTTGAAAGTGCATCTCTACCCTTCATCCTCCCTGTTCCTCCCCACATACACACACTGACATAAGGATTTCTGTAGTCTCAGTAAACTAGATTCAAGGAGTGAACTTAACTTGATTGAAAAGTAACCTGACAAAACAAATAAACACACAAATTCTTTTTCAGTTTCATCAGATTAAGTTCATCACAAACCTGGAAACATGCTTGTGCTGGCTTAGTACAGGTGGTAGCATGGGGCAGGACCATTTAATCAGGGACTGCTTTTTCCAGTGATGATTAAAAGATCACAAGAAAATTCAGGCTGGAAGGGACCTCAGAGGGTCATTTAGTTCACCCTCCTGCTCTAGGCAGCTTACATTTATGTCAAACTTCGTCTTCACTGAGGAAGCACAGAACTGAAGGTAGGCATGAAGTATTTTGGAGAGAGCTAACTCTGCTGAGATGTACTGCTTTAGAAGACAGCCAATGCTGAAGGCATTGAGAGACAGAATACCCCAGATTCTTAAAAGTTTATGGTTATTCTAGGCTTGCTCCCACAGGCTCTAAATATGGCCAAATCCCACATCCTTAGTGAGGCCTTATGTCTGAAACATTAAAATCATTAGTTTAAATTCCGTCAAAATTGGCAACTACTATCTGCCCATTGTCTTCATTAATTGAAAAGAACAGCAACATGGAAAGGAGGAGACAGTGAAAGTTCAACACAAAACACAGGCATGTCAATCAGCCAAAACTAAGTCTTTACTCAGGAATTTGAACAAATACACAAAGATCAGATTGTTTGCATCCGTTTGTGTCAAAGAGCATAGATGAAGGATAAAGAAACTTAAATGGAGAAACCAAAGACAGGACCTTTGGTCTGAACATTGTCTTGGCAAGACACTGTCTCTTGTACTTCCTTTATCAATCTAGAAATGTGCATCATATCATTCCTCTTGACTGGCAGAGAAAACAAAAAATGTCCCATAATAATAATAAGATACAGGTAATTCCAGACTCACATGTGAAAACATACCATTTTGCTGATTAACATTGCAGGGATCAACCACAGGAATGTTGATAGGCACAGAACAAGCTGAGGAAACCTTCCATGCATTTGCATGAAGTTGTGGGGTCCCTTCTATCATCCCTGCTGGAGAACTGAAAAGGAAAAAATCAACACTGCAGTTGTCCTGCTGACCTTATGGGCTACATGGGTGAGGATATAAGTACATCAAAAAGCCTTAGATGCATAGTCACAC
Source organism: Lathamus discolor (assembly GCF_037157495.1). Lineage (NCBI taxonomy): Eukaryota > Metazoa > Chordata > Aves > Psittaciformes > Psittacidae > Lathamus > Lathamus discolor. The sequence continues at coordinate 43,635,014 of NC_088884.1, read as the reverse complement.
TGAACATAACCTGTCAAAAGAATTTCCATCTGTGAGGAACAAAGCTTTCTCCTCAATATGGCACTCATGAAAAAAAACTCTTACAAAGTCTGCCCTCACACCTAATTCAAGTACTCTGAAATCAACTGGAGAAGGCATCTATGAGAGGAGAATTTGGCCTTTATTTGAGTTTGTACATTCAATGAAATGTCAAAAATTTAACCTCTTAGTTAATGTCAGTGTTCTAGAAGGGAGCTGTTTGCATTTTGATGCTGGGTTTCACCAAGTATTTCAGAAGAATTTGTTATTGCTAGAGAAGTTTTGTGATATTATAGATTGAGGAACTTTAGAGGAAATGAAGCAAAAGAATAAGGAAAATGTGCCCTTCTAATTAAATTATTCCCATGATTCAGAATTACATTCCTTTCTCCATTAAAACTTGATGGGGAATCAAGCAGTAATAAGTGTTAATCAGGTGAAATGATCCTGGTATTATCATCCACTCTTTTTGTCACTGCTCATCTATTTGCTCTGATGATAAGGGAGCAGCAGGGAGGGGAAAAAGTGCATTCGAGAAATATCTTTATCTGATAGCTTCTATAAATAATACAGTAGATTTCTATGACCTAGCTAAATTTATGAGTTTCATATTTTTAAGTCACTAACATTTTAATTAAGAGAGTTTACATTGGTTAGATTAATAAAGTATGAGCATGTTAATGAAATTAAATTCTTCTTAAACACAATCTAAATGTACAATGTGCAACTTACAGAAAATCATCTCTTAAATTCCCGTTGTATGTTCCACATAGTCCTAATGTTCTTCTCTTCCAGCCAATATCAACTTGAACGTAGATCCTCTCTCCATCTTTAGCGAATAGTATCTTCAAACCAAAACTAGTTTTCAGTTGAACAAAAAAAGAAGATACATTCTGAATTTCAATATCCCCTGCACATAGCAAAAGAAAAAGAAAAACAAAGGCACTGAAATCCAGCTTCCAGGTTGTATTGGTTTACCTCTTAAGCAAAATAGACTTTCAAAACATAAAAATAAACCAAGAAACTGCACAGCCTCACCTGCAGCCAAATAACCTCACCCATATGAACTTATGAGACATCTCTTTTTCATTAGCAACACAAATCAGGAATTGCAACTACTGTCAACAGTAAAAAGTCTCACATCTTTCTGTACCTGTGAGTTATCCAGAAACCACTCTCACATTTATTTATTTTTTTAGAAGAAAGCAATGGTACTGCATGCCTCCAGCGCTGAGAAGACAAGAAACCACTTGTTTCTTAGTCTCCAGGGATGTTATAAGATTAATTAGCAAATGTCCATAAACTGTACTGCAGTCTTTAGATTGAAGGCTCTCTCTTGCTACTATTGACATAACATCAGTACAGCTCCTTGTTTAGGATGCATGTGAACTAAGGCCCTGTCAAATTCCCAGCTTTCCTTCCCAGCAAATCCATTATGTGAGAAAATAGAAATTTCACAGCCAAAGCATTCATTTGCTACACATTGTGGGGCTACTTGCAGCTGCAGGGTTAAAGCAGATCTACCTTCACAAACAGCCTTTACACATGCACACACATACACACTTTGGTGCATAAACTGAGAAGAGGCAGACAAAGTGTGAGCTTATCATAGAATTATAGAATAGTTAGGGTTGGAAAGGACCTCAAGATCATCTAGTTCCAACCCCCCTGCCACAGGCAGGGACACCTCACACTAAAGCATCCCACCCAAGGCTTCATCCAACCTGGCCTTGAACACTGCCAGGGATGGAGCATTCACAACCCCCCTGGGCAACCCATTCCAGTGCCTCACCACCCTAACAGGAAAGAATTTCCTCCTTATAGCCAATCTAAACTTCCCCTGTTTAAGTTTTAACCCGTTACCCCTTGTCCTGTCACTACAGTCCCTGACGAAGAGTCCCTCCCCAGCATCTCTATAGGCCCCCTTCAGATACTGGAAGGCTGCTATGAGGTCTCCACGCAGCCTTCTCTTCTCCAGGCTGAACAGCCCCAACTTCCTCAGCCTATCTTCATACAGGAGATGTTCTTCACTGATAAGACTAACTAGATACACCCAGCTATCAAGAGCCTAACACCAAAATATTTGTGATCAATTATATTTGTCACAGAGTATGGAAACAGACAAAACACTGGATAGAGACTGACTCAAGAGACATAAAATTAAATTAAAATGAAGTTATGAAGTAGAACTGTCAACATAACTGAAAGTATATATGATCTATGAAGCTCATTGCATAGGAAGCTGTGAATGTCAAAAGCAGTACTGTGACTGGACAAATTCAACAAAGATACATCTGAAAGCACCAACACAGGACTCCCTAAACCCTGTTTTGCCAAAAGCTGGGAAAGAGGAACTCCCACTTTACTCTTTTTTACTACAGCTCACTGTAAGATACAAAATTTAGCAATATCATTTCCACTTTCAGTGCTGAATTTTATAACATCCTTTTAAGGCTGATTTATTTTACTATCTACTCTGAAAAGACAAAGTAACCTGCCTGAAATCAGGCACACTGAAAGCAGTGTAGATCCCACAAAGCGCATGGATTCCATGCCATTTACTCCAACAAGCTTTAATCAAGCTAGACCTTAACATCAGTCTCAAGATGATTTTCAGCCTCTCTTTGCTTCCCTTCTTTTTCTTACCTCCTCCCCCTTTAACAAAATTAGTGGAATTCTAGGTACTTTCTAATGTAAGAAATACAAAGAAATGAGGGCGTAATGAAAGGCTCTATTTCACAGGCTGGAAAAGTGTATTTCTAAAACCACTACTAAGGTTATAAGGAGTAATCAACTGTGAGTTTCGTAAGTTATGCTTGAAGGAATTCCTTTCCATAGACAGATATTATTAAAAACTTTGGAGCATATAAAAGAAAGAATGTGAACTCTGGCATCTACTCCATGCACTTCTTACCATTAAGGTTAAAAACTTGGTTAGGGCCAGTTTGGACTTGACCATATCTTGTGAGAGTTACTTGTTTGCTCACATCATCTTCAAGGACTAGAGTTATAGACTCAATGCAGGCGTGGTCAAAGTTCTAAGTAGAAATGAGTTTCACCATCAGAAATAGAGACATTAATATTACCATGGAAAGCAAACCCAAACAAACGAGAAAAAACAGCTGTATAGAAAGGAAGTACCAGAACTGTCATCAGATAGTAAACTGTCACTCAAAGCATTAAACAGAGCACCCTAAATTGTATCTAGAACATAATAAAACATGCATATGCATATAAGAGCAAGGAGATTGCATTTTAGCTCTTATGGCAATCTAGCAGCAATTGGACCGAGCTCGCCAGTACTGGTACTGGGTTCAAAAGGCCATACTTGCATGGCCTCCCTGGGTACTCCTCATTGCTAGGTTAACCAGTGTTTGAGCAAGTCTGACCCCATCTATAGCAAGCTCCTGCAACCAGAGCCCAAATGCAGCCAATCCAGCAGAAAGAAACTATTGTACACATGAAGGTACTTCTCGCCTTGAAACGTAGTCATGCTCTTTGACTGCAGACCAAAAGGATATAATTTCTCCAGAATTATACTGCAAAAATATATCAATATCTGTGTCAAAAACTGGTGACTTATAAACTGATGCACACCCATCATTTTAAGAGTACTATCCAGGCAAAATTTATGAACCTAAGTACAGGACAAAAGGTGACACATAACTAAACCAAGCATCTTATGGTTCCTGGGCCCTCTATGTTTTCATCTTGAAACTTTCCAAGATACCTAGAATTGTGATAAGGGTTATTTCCAGTAGCATACTTGTCTCTCAGTGGCTACCTAACCAATCATTTCATGAGGCCACCTGAAATGCAGAAACAGGAGGCTCAACACCTATGCTTACAAAAGGAGGTGCTTGCAAAAAAAAAACCAGACACCACTCATAGTCTAGCTTTTGATAGCCAGTCCCCTAGTAGGGCAGATTTAGTGCATCACTCCCTCCTGATGAGTTTAGCCATCCCAGCCCTCAGCACACTGGTAGCTGTGAGTCACAGTCTCAGAGCTCCTTCTCCCGAGAGACTAGGTGACTAATAACAACATTAAATCCAGTCTCGCGGATAAGTGCTTTTTATAAACACCTCTATTAGTAAAGCCTATTGTTGGATTCCTGCCAAAATATATTCAAAGATGTGTGGTGGCTAGTCTCTTCAGTAGTTTTCTAAAAGGCATTTTTCCAACAAAATAAATATGCTATAACATATCAAATAAAAATCTAATGCTACCAAAAAAAACCCTCTTGCCTACCTAGCAGCATATTAAATCTGTTCAGTGCTGCCAGCAAGAGCTTTTCTAAAGCCTGGGACATCTGTTTGTACCATAACCAAAGATGTATATACTTGTTTAATGTGCATAAGTAAATAACTCTCTAGACTTTATCCCTCTAAGGATGCAATTTGTTTTACAAAAGGCAATACAATATGTAGCAATACAGCTGCTTACATAAAAAGCTATGAAATTGTTTCAGTTTATATTTTCTCTTTAAAGCATAAACAAAAAACATAAACCATAAACCATAGCCCAGTAATTACAGTAGAACCTATACAAGATTGCCATATGGATGGACATATTTGTGACTTACCTGTCCACAAGGTGCTTTCTGTAAAGTTATTGTGAATTTGTTTTTCCCAGTGCCTTTTACCAAAATGTACTGGCAAATCCCAAGAAAGGTGAAATGACGTCCATCAAATGTTGTGAAATGAGAGCTACCTGTTATAGAGCACTCAGCTTGAGAGAACAAGAATAAAAAGAGTGTTTACTTGCATAAAAATGTATAATTATTCTGTGAGTTTTGTAGGAGACGTAAATAAGAAACTTTCTCCTTAATTCTAAGCACATAATCCAGGGTAACTTTACTATATATAGCTGTTATGGCATTTGGAAATAAAATACTTTATATACCACTATTTTCTTCAGATATACCATTTCATATTGCAGACATCAATGTGCAGCATCTTCAGATTATAACTAGATGGGACACCTTTGAATCATGAATTCTCTAAAATTCAAAAGAGTTTTCTCTTTATTACAGTTCTGAAGTTTCCTAGAATCTCCTTCCTCGTCATCTTTTGGCATGAATGAGTGTGAAGGCAAGATTCTTTCTCTTTCCTTCTAGGTACTCCGGCACTGCTTGTTACTGCACGTATGAAGAGGCTGCAGGTGGCTGTCCTTAGGGCACATCTATATTCATTTTTCAGTTCAGATCAAGATTGCACTCCTGAAGCAAGTCTCCAGTGATCCTCACTTACTGCACTTTCATTCACACCATGGGGCAGTGTCAGAGCACATGAACTAGATTAATTTTGGCTGCAAGTACTTCAGGAGATGCTCTGTGGGAGCACATGTAACCTGCTCCTGCTACTAACCGGCATTCAGTCCCTAGGACCAGACTACAGTAGTTATAATTAAACCCCACATGCACACACTATGCAGACAAGACACATGAAGTGGTTCTCAGTGTCAATTGTTTTACACTACAGATGCAACCTGTCAAGCTTTGCTTAGTAACTGTTAAGCCTTGTTCATTATCTCAGTCACAGGGGGCTCCTTAATTTGTAAACAATTCTCTCTTTCACAAGTTTCATAGTATAATCTCATCTAAGATACAGAACTGTCTAGGGAGTTTCACTACCCAACTAATGCATGTTCCCTTGAGTAATTTGGTACAGAGACATGTAATCTTTAAAGATAAGGATCATTATCCAAACATGAACTGCTGTTACAAGGGAGAAAATACAGCACACTGAGCATCAGAATGATGGGTTTCTTATAATAAGCATTACCATTGCACCTAGAAGCAAGGAGATCCTTGTACCTGGCCTTGGTATTGCAGAGGCAGTAGAACTAAGCCATCTGCCCCAAAAAACGTAGAGCATAAACAGAAGACAGAAAACAAGAGATGGATGTAACACACTGAGTTAGGGAAGCAAATAGGAAAAGGTAAAATTGATATGGTCAGGCAGTTAGCAGCTTTGTACCAGCTGGCTCACTGCTATGCTCAACATCCATCTGCTTAATCTTTCTTCTTAAATTAGCATACCAAGCCCTTGTATCATATTTGCTTCTGTTGTCTTCTGAAAAGTTTATCTCCTATGTTCACTGAGGAGATAAAAGAATAATGCAATACAGATACCTGGGCAATCATGATCAGTGCAGTTCCAAATGCCACCAATGCAAATACTAGAAAGAAAAATCACAAAACAGGAAATCAGTGTTCAGATCTTTAGCGAAAAGAGAAGCATTATGCTAACTAATATGTCTTGAATTCAACCTTTCCATAGATTAGCCTGAATATTTTAGTGATAGACAGGGCCAAGACTATAAAACATAGATACTAACTATTCTTTAAAATGCAAACATCACTATGATGTTAAACTAACATTGGGGAGCACTCACAGAGAGAGGAAACAGGCATGAGGCTTTCACATACCAGTTGCTACATTCTTGTTCAATTTTTGAGCCTACAGGGAAGGCAGTTCCATGATAAATACAAGGACAATTCGACACAGAGATACAAGTTCCATTTTCCATAATGAGACCTATTAGGAGGGAAGTTAACAAATGAGATGAAAACCAAGTTAACACTCTGGATCACTGCTTTTCCCTCATCTGACTGAAACACTCAAATCTGCCAGAAGGAGATTCCCACCAGTCTTACCTGGGGACCAACAAAAAGAGTTGCCCAGTGAGTGCAGAGAGCCCACAGTGATGAACAGTGTTGCTCTCTCAAAGCAGTTGTCACTCTGAAGGGCTGCTTTATGAAAAATGTCTGCCTTAAGCATGTAAAGCTGTATAGACTCAAAAATGGAAAAATTCTGGTATCACATATCTTTAGTCCTTCTGAAATAGGACTATTCATACTCCAATACCTGATTTTTCTTGAGTACAGGTCTCACATATTTGCTTCCTTGTACAGAGCATACATAAGACATACTCTGTTTAAAATAAATCACAACAGATTTTGGAATAATCCAAATAAAAACAGATTAAATATATGCAATATCTTATTGTAAAAAGCATTAGTGATGGCTCCAGATTTTAACTGATATTTCATTCAGAGAAATTTTTAGAACACAATAAAATGAGGAATCACGGTTAGAATAACAATAGCTAGAGCAGAATCTACAGTATTCATATTTTCAGGCTTTAACTTAAGCACAGTCTATTTTGACAACTTTATTGTGATGTTAGATATTAGCTTTACACATTTTATTCATATGAAATTGACAGTACTTACCATCTGGACAGTAACAGCCATCTAGGCAGTGTAGGTTGCTGCCAAGACAGTCTTTTTCAAATGTGCAGGTTGGTGGACAACAACTGATGCAGTCACGGTGTACAAAGCTGTCTTCACACTTCTCAGCTAGAAAAAATACATTGTACATTGAACATCAGTGCAATTTCTCCTTCCATACTGGAGAATTTCCTCTCTCAAATAAACAGTTGTGCAGTGTTCCCAGTATAGCTATATATTCAGACCAAGTGCAAAGGATTGTTTGGAGAGGTTTTAACTGACAAACTGGAGTGAATCTCTCATCAGTAGGGAAGTCTTTCTGTAGCAAATTCTTACATCACCCCTCCAAAACAAGTTATATTTTCTGTGACAGGGGAACGTGTGCTCATATCTCAGCTAGTTCAAAATCTCGTGCATGAGACTGAGCTGCAATTGATGGGTGGCAGTGGTACCTAGAAGAAGCTGGATTAACAGTATTATGTAGGGCCAGTAAAGGCTGAAAGGTCATCTGGGAAGAGGGGCAACATGAAATGTCTGCAGATGTTTGTTCTTTGTCCTAGAATATAATCAGCACACATGATGTTTCAAGCGATCTGTTGAAACATGAGTTTTTGTATGGATCTAGATCAGATCACAATGGAATTAAAATATTACTCTAGCAAGACACTGACTTCATTGTTTTCCAGCAATAGTGAAGCTGGCTGATCTACTTCAGTAACAGGTTTCAGTCCTATAGTGCCGAAGCTGTCAAGATAGAATTATTTGAAATGAATACATGGGGTATCTCAAAGGTCACATAGTATGCTTTGTAAAAGAGTCTTACTACAGGCAGGAAAGTCATCCCTCCAGTCCCGCACTGGGGATCCAGCGTGAGAGCATGCTCTAGCGTACTCTGTCACCGCCCTGCAGTATGTTTCATCATCATCTGCTCTGAAATGATAAAACAAATGATAAAACAAGAGAGTAACAAAGGAATTCAGATCCTATCTACAAATCTCTGCCACAGACACTGCTCAGGATTCTTCACACATAGCTGGCACCACTCAGTCATAATAGCATATAGTGAAAATACTATGGAAAGGAGCAAGCTATACTGAACACACTGTTGTGTTTTTATCATTTGGTAAAAACCACCATTCCTGCATGACGTGAAAACGCTGACCTGCACTGATAAAAGATATTCTGGTCCAACTAACAAGTTCAAGCTTCTCATTGCCTGTCAGCCCTTGAATATAGGCAAGAAGAGCCCTGTTGGCAGACTTCCAACCTTATGCTGAAGTGCTCAGCACCAGAAGCATTATCCACTGAATGCCGTAGACAGATTCAGGGATTTATATCACAACCCTGGGCAAAGGCATTATCTCTGCCTTAGCCTATACAGAAGAAGATGTACAGGATGCTCTTACCAGGACCAAGTAAAAAGATATTCATCAGTGTTAGGTAAACACAAATTTTGTTCAGATTAAGTCACACAAGATGAGATATCACCAATGTTTTTTTACTGTGAAAGTCCAAAAGCTCCCGTCACTCACTGTGAAGGACTTGATGCCAAAATGAACTAGTCATAACAAGACATTTCTATTATAAGCATGACTGGGACAGATCAGCTGAGTTTGTCTTTCAACACACAAGATCATGTTTCCAAAATTAATGGTCTTAAGACAATATTATATTGTGTTTGTATTCTGCTTTCAGCACATCTGTTATCAAATCAAACACCACTATACTCTTTGTTACAGAGATCAGAGTCTCTCCAGCTTTCCTTACCTAATCCAATTAAATGGATCTTAATAAAAAGAACACTTGGTATATACTATGACCCCACAAAAAAACTTCATAAACTGACACTAAGCCACAAGAAGAGAGGTCTCTTTTATAAATTAAATAAGCCTAAATTAATGAGGTTCTGAATCACAGAAACTTTCTTCGAGGTTTTTAACATTCACACAATTCACACCAACACACTTGTAAATATGCTCACAAAAATCAAATCTGCCTTTACACCATGACACTGATGCAATATCACATTTGAAAATTACTTCTTTTTAAATTTGCCTTTCATTATTCTTCTGCAAAAGTCACAATAAACTCCTGAGTTACAAAGAGACCACACAGAGGCAACTCATTTCTTCTCTGAGTGCAACCAATGTACAGATCATAAACTTCAGGAAGCACACTGGAGGTTTGCCTACAAACACAAATTCTTCCATCTTGACTTCATGGTAAATCAGGAAACTGAAAATTCATTAATAATGAACTAATGAGCTGTAATGGATTATACTGAGCAACTTTAGCTTTTAGTCTTGTGATTCTTTTGTATGTTTTTGGTTAAATTGATGATAATCTGAGAAAGCCATAATAGTATCTGGTAAAAATCCTGCTACTTATGACAATTACTTTTTAATTTAAAAAAAAAAAACACTAAAAAGGAAGTGGTACAGAGCTCAGTCAGCTATTCAATTAGACTCTGGAGCATCTCTTTACTTTGAATGACAAAAGCTAAACAGTAGTCTGGAGAGTTAACGAAAAAATACCAGGGTTCATATAATGCCAGCAGCTGAGGGGGTGTAACTCCCACCAAAGCCAGTGAACGATGAAATTCTTTTGACAACTGTGAATATACATAAGTAAAACATTTTTTAGAAATTCTTCTAATTTGAACCATAGTGCCCGTAAAAAAGTCCAGCTGTGCCGGACAAATGGTCCAGCTCCTCCAATATCATTAATATTTTCTCCTAGTATCATCTTCATGTATTTTTGATTCAGAGCCTCCAAGTACGAGTTTCAGGGGTTTTGTGATTAGAAGCTCCTCTTTTATCATTAGTGTTTCTCCATGGGTTTCTCTGCCATGTATTTGTGTAGTGTTTCATTAAGTCTATGCCAACCTTTAGCAATTGAAATATCCCTAGGCAGGCTTATTCTGTGCCCTTTGTTTCCACACTAAATCACCCACTGAGAAACCCCATCTCTTTCATTTTGAGCTTGGTTCTTCCTAACTTCTTTCAGTGCTGCTCAGTTCTTGCCTCCAACAAAAGTGTGAACATTCATTTCATGTGTCAAAAATAAACACAGAAGAGCTCCAGTCTTACCTGCAAAGATCATTCATGCAGCTAGAAATATAAGAATACGGATCTATGCTTTCATGACAGCTGAGAAAAGGAAACTGTAGGAATATTTGGCACTTGAGGAATATGTCCTGTTCATTAAGGAGAATCAGTAAACAACAGTTAGTAAATACTTTCTGCACGAGCACAATTCTTTTTAGCTTTGTTTCCTTAATTGAGGGTCCTTTAGATCCCCATTAAAATTTCAGAATCTCTTAGTCTCGTAATTTATATTTCCTTCATTAGTCTTCCAAAGGTTTGTCCTTTCTGCCTAAGCTGTCTTGATTGCACGCTGCTCCTAAACCAGCTGGGATGAAAAAGCATGAAATGACAAAAAAAATCATTTTGTGTCAATGCAGGAGATGAGCATGTTACTTCTGCAGGATTTCACAATTTCCAAAATAATAAGGTGTAAGATGCCAGGACTGGAAACTGAACCCTAGTTTACTGAAGCAAAGAAGAGCTCTGCCAGCAGAGCTGTGCCACTTGGCACATCTTATCTAAGCCTTTGTACCTCTAACCTAAACATCTGAAGATCTTCAGACATTTCCTAGCAACAGTCCTGATCTGAATCTTCCCTTTTTCAAAGCCTCAATTCATTTAAAGCTTTTTTCAACACAATGTATATTGCTAGATTCTTGTACCATCACTAGGCCATGAAGATTAAGAATGATTAATTTACCTCCGTGGATTCTGCATCAGCTGAGCAAGGACTGGAAAAATCTGAGGCGGTAGGTACACAAGCTACATCATCTGCAGTTTGCACAGCCCAGCTATTTGCAAATTCAGCAATATCTTCTGTATATTCACCTACTGCATGAAAATATTGGAAGAGCACCAGGAAAAAAAGAAAAAAAGCTGTCAATACAAACTCCAAAGATAACTTGGAAATTTCTGGTGTTTTTCAATGTGTTCATTGCCTCACTTACAGATATGTTCAGAGTACAGGTGGTGTAGAAAAAAAATTCTTTTTTAGTTTAAGCATTTTCTACTGCATTTAAATGAAAAGATTAAAAAATATATGACAATGCATTGGTTGGGGTTTTTTTAAGAGCAGTCAGTGGCAATTTTATTGCAAATATTCAAATAAGGATAAGCATAATGTATTGAATACTTAAGAAAAAATAAATTTCTTTAAAACAATTTAAGGCTTTCATCATGTTTCACAAATGTCAGTCAGCACTATTATCTCCTTCCATTTCCTTTGCTACAGAAAAGCCCTTAAACAAACACACCACTACATGCCCAGCGCTTCTCACAGCATGAGCATGGGAGAATTAATGAACAAGATGCATGACTGGAAGTCATGGCAACAGGCTGAGGAAGATACATGAACATACAAGGAGTTTGGCAATAAAGAAACATACATAATTTTGTGGAAGGAACTTAATATTATATTTAGTCCATATTTTTGTGGCAGGAACTAAATATTATATTTTCTCTATGTTAAGTGTTTTAAAAAGAGTAAATTGCCTACATCTTGAAGACCCTTATAGTAATTGGTAGCTATGCTACAATTATCTGTATCTGTGAATGGTTAGGAGTCAGGGTACTGAAATTAAATCAGCTGTATTTCTTTTCACACATCTGTACTATCCAAAATTTAATCTAACTGCTTCTAGAACAAGATGTACAAAGTTTGACACTGCAATGTGGAAAGCCCCAAAGCACACTAATCGGATATTTGTTCTTGGATCTCCACAAATAAACAAAGATAAGACCCTAACTACCAGTCTATTTTATTTAACAGCCAGGGAGACTTAAAGCATTTCTCCCCCTCAGACAGAACAGTTCTTTGCACAGAAAACCCTTCCCAAACACAAAAAACTGGGGTTTGATCTAGAGGTAAATCTGTTGACATAACTCTGCTTCTGCAAAAAAATATTGGAAATATTTTATTTACATTTCTACATGGCTTTAAAAAAAATTGTATCTCCTCAAAAAAAGCCACAAAATAAAATCACTGTCCTTGAAGCAGTTGTGTACACAAATACAGGCTGTATATTAGAGCAATACAAAAATCCCATTAAAGATGAAGGAAATGGAAAAGGAATTTGGTTTTAAACTGTGCTCTGAAATGGAGTATTACATGCCTTGCAGCAACTTACTTACTTGAGCCATTGCAAATACAGAACATTCAGAGTCTGGAAGATGCAGAATAGATATAAAGGTTTCCTTTATACTACTGGAGGAGTAATTTAGCTGGGGAAGATACATGATCATCCCAAATAACTTATAAGATTTGGGAACACTTAGAAAAATTTTTTGGCTTAGAAGTAATTTGAATTAGCAGCCTAGCCTTGTGAAGATATCAGAACTTCTTACTTTGTATTTGCACAGAGTCAAGGCCTCATGTTATACAATGGTTCAAGGTTAAAATGATTCATAGAGCTCTTGATTGTACACTACAGTAATACCATAATTTCTGATAAAGAAAAATGTTAGAAGAAATTATGATGGTGAAGAAATGTAGCTATGGAAATTAAGATATCTAAGAGCTGGAAGTCTTCTACAACTGATAATACATTTAAGGACATTGTAATTACTATTTTTTAGAGATCATGAGAATTCATTATCTCCCCAAATTCCATTTTTCTCCAGTATTACAGCTCACCAGTTTTAACTAGTTATTAAACACAGTATACTCTGCTGTGCAGAAGTTAATGCATGAAATAGGCAACTTACTACTCCCATGGCAGAAGAATTATGAGAAATATACATTGGGCACATTTTTAAAGACTATACAAAGATAGGTACACTGCATCTTCCTTCACTTAGAAAGTCAAAGAGCTTCACTATCTACCATTAAAAATGAAAAAAAACCCCCAACCAGGGGAGGGTGAAAATAGTTTCAGTGTGGTAACTCCTGTGACATAAGAATATGCAGGTTCATGGGACAAGATTCACTCAGCAATGAATGGTAACAGTAAAACAGTCCTGTCTTTGTTTTTATCAGAGGCTGGGAAAAATATTCCTCACATTCTCAAGCTTGCTCTTTTTCTGTTTTGGTTTCAGTTTGTTGGTTTTTTTCACATTAATTGCAAGTAGGACAAAAATCCCTATGGAGTAGTCCCTACATAGACTACAGAACGTTTTACCAGCTTAGCAAGTCATCTCTGCCTCAGACACAGCATTGGGCAGATCCTTATCCTACAGGGTAGTCAGAGGCCTATGATACTTCATGCCATGTATGGATACAAGAGACTACCTGGAAATAGCTTTGAAATTTACATATTTCAATTGGCACTTCTATGATGCTCATACAAAGGAACGAGTGGAGATGGTGCTTTTTGCAAATATTACTATTTTGGTTCTTCTCTCTCTCTCCACCTTAAAACATAGAGAAAACCACACGCATTTGTTAATTTATTTATTATTTGAAGGCACTTTCATCAGCTAAGATAAATATGCCCCAAGTACTTTGCTGAGAAAGAAGAGACTTAAGCATACGTTTAAATACTTTCTTGAAACTTTTCTCTTAGCAGCTTTAATTATAAGGATGAGTAGAGCAGATATCCTATTTTCTACCGAAAGAATTGAAACAGGACTCTACTTTTTTACAGTATTATATTTAAAGTGAGCATGGAAGCTGTTTGCACAAGAGTGTATTTCCAAGCTACTGACTTACTGTTTTGCAGTTTCAGGTCATCGTGTTTATTGCCATTAAAATCTCCGCAGAGGCCACAAGGTTTTCCCTTTTGATCTTCTGTCAGCTTAATATAAATACCAGAGTTTCCATCCCAAGCAAGAGAAAAACCAAAGGTGGTCTTCACCAGAATATAGTCAGCCAGTCTCTCAAAGAAAGCATTTCCAATTGTCTGAGGCAACACTAATCTGAAAAAATAAACGGCCTGCTTCAGATGAGATAGGTTAGTGCTAGAAGAATGCCACATAAAACATCACCTTCTAACTCACTAAGCCCTCTTTTCCAGGTGTATACAGTCATTTCCATTCAATTCTTCATCATGTTTTTCTATATTTTCTTCTGTTTATTTCTCTATATGCAACATCAAAAATAAATGCTGCTATGCATACACCTATTGGTTGTACAAATTAGAAGCCTGAAAGAATAATGAATCTTCATTTTCAAAGCCTAGCATGGGCACATTGAAGAATACATGACTTCATGAGCCTGCTGCATTTTGTGAGGAGCTGTGTGTGACACTATGACCACCAGCAGCATTTTTGGTCACAGATTCATCACTGGGTTAAACATAGAATAGAATCATAGAATAGTTAGGATTGCAAAGGAGCTTTATATCATCAAGTTCCAGTCCCCTGCCATGGGCAGGGACACCTCGTACTAAACCATGTTACCCAAGGCTCTGTCCAACCTGGCCTTGAACACCACCAGGGATGGAGCATTTACAGCTTCTTTGGGCAACCCAAGCCTCACCACCCTCACACGAAAGAACTTCTTCTTTATATCCAATCTAAACTTCTCCTGTTTAAGTTTTAACCCATTACTTCACCTGACTGCCATGATTTTTCAAATATGATGGACAGTGGCTTAGCAACTTCATTCGCCAGCTCCTTCAGGACCCACGGATGGATTTCATGAGGTCCCATGGAATTGTGCACGCTCAGGTTCTTAAGATGGTCTCGAACCAGATCCTCTTCTACAGTGGGCCTAAGGTCTTAATGTTCACAGTCCCTGCGTCTGCCTTCCAAGACTTGGGTGGTGTAGTCAGAGCATTTGCCAGTGAAGAGTGAGGCAAAGAAGTCATTAAGAACCTCAGCCTTCTCCAAATCCAGGATAGGCAGTTCTCCCGATAGCTTCCAGAGAGGGCCCACATTGTTCCTAGTCTGTCTTTTATTTTCAGTGTACCTATAGAATCCCTTCCTGTTATCGTTCACATCCCTAGCCAAGTGTAATTCTAACTGGACCTTAGCTTTCCTAACCTGGTCCCTAGCTTCCTGGACAGCATCCGTGTATTCTTCCCAGGCTGCCTGTCCTTGCTTCCACCTTTTATAAGCCTCTTTTTTCCCTCTAAGTTTCCTCAGCAGCTCCTCATCCATCCATGGAGGTCTCCTGGCCCTCATCTGCAAATGGAGGAATTTACAGGACAGAACTATTGACCAAAATACTGTGTATCATCTTCCTCCTTTGGCCAAAGACCACTGGACAATAAAATGGCAGTACAGATCTAATCGTAATCTTCCAAAGTAGTTTCTGTTGGGATGAACAGGATCACAGTAGCTATCACTCCCAGATGCTAACAGATACAACATTATATCGAAGATTATGGCCACAACTCTATGAAATTTCCTGTACTTTATTAACCAGTAAAACATACTTATGACAGCCATGCATTCATCTTTTTACTTGTTAAAAAAAAGGTAAATGTGAGGGTTTGATGTACCTCAGATACGGTTTGTGGATGTTTTGCCCAAAAAGGGGCTTAAGATCTTTGATTCAACCAATTCAGGCTTGTCTAGAAGATTACGTCTTACATTAAGTATTGCTACCAAGAACAAATAATAACTGCCTTGATAAAAATGGTATCAGAATGCAACAAGGATTAGCTGGAATTGCCTGATACAACTTTGTCTATACAAAGTAGGGATGGGTAATTGTCAGGTTGCAGCTGAAAATTTGAACACAAGATTCATGTGGGAAGTGTACACTGTCCTCATTCAGGTATTACATCTGCACCATTACATCTGCTCACACAAAAGCTCTGTCAGAGCAGCACAATATAGAACAATGAGCAATCAATAAACATATATATCAAGCCATTTTCTCTGGCTGGTGTAAAAAGCATTAATTTCCCAAACTCCACACTATCTTTTTGCAATTAAGACCAACCATTTAAAATCAAACCATTAGAACACATTAAAATCAACCATTAGAACACTTACCTGATTCCATCTTTTCTTACTTCATGTCCTGAAATAATTATTTCTTCTTGGTTTGAAAAAAACAAGCTGATGGACCTCTGACAAGTATATACCGAACCATAACAGTGAGGACTGTTATGAACCTTAGAAAGGAAAAATATGCACACAATAAGAATAAATGTTTGTTCTCCATAATGTCTTTGTGCAATTTTTCATAAATTCATATATGATATTCTTCATTTCTATGCACTAATTACTGAAAGAGTTTTACAAATAAATACTTAGAATATAAAAAAGTTACAATTACAAAGATATGCAAAACTAGAAGTTCACGCTACTCAAAACTACTGAGAAATACAGCAAGAGTTTAATAGCACAAATCATCACAAGACAGTGGGTGAAGTACTGGGTGACATAGCCAGTTATTTTATGTAGATGAACTTCAGGGACATTGTAGTGAGATAGCTTGTAACTGTCAATGTAGGGCCTTGTTAATTGCACTGAGGAGACAATCCTATTGCTCTGTTTCTAGAGGTCTGATCTATAAGAGGGAACTACAAACCAATACAAAACCTCAGTGTAATACCAGCATTCTCCATGCCAGCTGATATTGCCACCAGCTGAACTACAGCATACCTTCCTGAACCATTCAGGATTTGTTGAGATTTTGGATGTCTACTCTTTGTCTACTGCATGTCTACAGTTTGATGGCAGCCAAGCAGATCTTGCATAAAAAAATGTGTAATCAGACCTTGAAACCAGCATGATAAACTAGCACTCTTCATTTGTGTAATCTGGCAAAAAGGAGGCTTCTTTGCACTGCCAGCCTTCTGTATGGCAGACCATAATTCCTGCAGAAAAGTCCCTGTTCCCAGACATCACATAGCTTTCACTGGCCAGGATGTTCTCCCAGGACTTGAAAACTGGGGGTTCATATTTACTCTGACTGATGATAGCAATATAGGTCTCCAACTCTCTGTGCATATGCTCTAAACATTTAACTACACAGTTAATTACACTCACGTAGTCTGAATGGATTTTAAGCACATACCTACTACTCCAATGGCTTGAGCAAGACTTCAACAGCTTTCATTATTGTCAGTGAAGCTGAGCCACCCAAACCTGTGGGATGCCCTAGACTATGGTCTGTGAGCTGAATTTAGACCACACTGATGAGACAGAGGAATGAGTTGCAGTTTTAGGTACCTATCATTTAGGTAAATTAAAATGTAGACAAGTTTAGATAGCTGGAATATGATTCCTATGAGTGTGTGTCACTGTTATCTGAAAAGAATGCAAGTTGCATTGCCAGTTTATTTGACAATGCTATGAAGCTAAATAGGTTACTAACTGGGAAACATCTTGCCAACATAGTAAAGGAAGCTACAAAAGTAACTAGAGCTATCAGGCTTTTTAGAAAAGATCTGTTGGTAGACACATACAGTGGTAACACATACTCAAATTAATCTTCCTAAACTGACACTTAATCCTGGAAGTAAAAACCAGTTACTGTTTCTCAGAGTGAAATAAACCAAAGGAGGGAAAGCATAAGAGTTTTCACTTACACTTTTTACTTACAGTTTATACTTATGTGTAAAGATAATAATAACTAAAGACATCATAAAAGTTACTTGTTCTGATGAATGGTTTTTATGTAAACCTGGACCAAGACAGAAACACAATCAAGGAAAATTAAATAATTCTTGTATTCCCCTTCTAGACAGGTGGATTATTAAAGCCAGAAGGACAATAATGTGAGGATCAGACAAAGTTCTTGGCTCTCCATTGCCTAGCCTGTAGAGATTGCATTGTTTCAACCTTACTTACGACTTTTCTGAATAAACATTTTCAGCTTTTATCAAAGCATGACATTTATTCCAGCAATCGAAGGTAGTATCTCTCTTTCCAGAGCAGCTAAAATTCATTCAAATTTTGATTCTAAATTTTAATATAAGCTTGGGTTTTGGTACAGCATTTTCTGAAAAGTCCTAAAAGACAGCTGCACACAGAATCCAAAGAATTAAAATGAAATCTTGGAAGACAGATGTACCAGCATCTGTCTATAACCTGAGTAAATAGAAACAGCAGATTTATCTTCACTAGATGATATTATCTGGGGGAAGAGGAGGTTATGTGTTTGTAAAGGAAAACTAGTCCTTGGAGCAGAAATCAGCATCTAGGTCTGCCCTTGCCCCTGGGGGCACTTTGACCACTAGGGCTCAGAATTAGGATCCCTCTTGTCTCCTCTCCCCTGCCCAGTCAGCCCCAAATCCCAAACTGTGTGTAAAATGTAATACAATGAGCTCATATCCTCTCCCCACAGTAAGCAACAGCCTGATAAATAAGGCATCTTCCTTCAAAGAGGGTATAGGTATGAACTCTCCCTGACCCAAAGTCATTAACGACTGATACTCAGCAATTTGAGGAAATTACTAAAAAGAGTGCTTTCTATACACAGGTGAAGATGAAGGCTTTTGAGCTGTTAATCTTTGCTGGATGACATAGAGGTAATCTAAAATTAGAATGCAAATCCACAGAGGGGACAGAGTTTCCCATGGGCCATGGAGGCAGCTCTCCATAAGCATGTCGATGGCTGTGAATTGGTACCCAGTATGCCTGGGAGCCCAGCTCTCAGGCAGGTGATAGCTGCCTGCACTTTACTCAGCAATTCAAATTTTCTTATAACCTGACAGCTAAATTTTATTGCTGTTTCCAAGGTCTGCTTTAGGACTTTCACTTCCAGAAAAGAGAGATCAGAGATCCTTTTTAGGATAGGGGGAGTAAGAAATACTATTTTTAATATACTGACTGTTGATTATGATTTCATCAGTGGTTTCAGTTACTGCACATAGGCTTAGACATTTTCTAGCAGCTCAGTTTTATATTTAAGTAAGCAATGCAACAGCCTGATCCACTTATTGTCTCTCTATTTATTTTACTTACAATGAAATTCCTGTAATACAGGAATACTCAGTGCGTTATTTCTAGCATATGCCCACATACTTACCCAAACAGTGTACTGCGGTTCTGGAGTACTGCAGTCTTTTGCAAAAATATAGGAGCAGTTTCCTGGGACGTAGTAGTAGATGCCATCAAATGTTTCAAAATGATACTGTCCCCACGATTTGCAAATCCCATCTCGGTCTTTACCAGTGTTGGGTACTGGAGAGAACACATTGAGCTTACAAGCAGCACAGTAAAGAACCGACAAGTGTCACAGGCATCTACAAAAATAAGAGCTCAGAAAGGAAATAAAAGCTTTAAAAGGAAATACATAACAAGGACAAAAGATAGCCTAATTTCTTCAAATTTAGTCAGTTTTTATTTTTTTAATCCTTATGATGCGGTTTTAATCATGTGAGATCGTTGTAAGTTTTTCATTTTCTTCAGTGGAGACACTTAAATTATTACATACTTCACCTCGTGAATCTCAACAGTACCTCATGAAGTTCAACATTGCGAAGTGCAAGGTCCTACACCTGCGTCAGAGCAATGCCAGGCACAGCTACAGGTTGGGCAGAGAAGAAATTGAGAGCAGCCCTGCAGAGAAGGACTTGGGGGTGTTGGTTGATGAGAAAAATGAACATGAGCCAGCAGTGTGCGCTCGCAGCCCAGAAAGCCAACCATATCCTGAGCTGCATCAAAAGGAGCGTGACCAGCAGGTCGAAGGAGGTGATCCTGCCCCTCTACTCTGCTCTTGTGAGACCTCACCTGGAGTATTGTGTGCAGTTCTGATGTCCTCAACATAAAAAGGACATGGAAGTGTTGGAACAAGTCCAGAGGAGGGCCACGAGGATGATCAGGGGACTGGAGCACCTCCCGTATGAAGATAGGCTGAGAAAGTTGGGGCTGTTCAGCCTGGGGAAGAGAAGGCTGCATGGAGACCTCATAGCAGCCTTCCAGTATCTGAAGGGGGCCTATAGGGATGCTGGGGAGGGACTCTTCATTAGGGACTGTAGTGATAGGACAAGGGGCAACAGGTTTAAATTTAAACAGGGGAGATTTAGGTTGGATATGAGGAAGAAATTCTTTACTGTGAGAGTGGTGAGACACTGGCACAGGCTGCCCAGGGAAGCTGCGAATGCCTCATTCCTGGAAGTGTTCAAGGACAGGTTGGATAGGGTTTGGAGCAACCTGGTCTAGTGGAAGGTGTCCCTGCCCATGGCAGGGGGTTTGGAACTAGATGATCTTAAGGTCCTTTCAAACCCTAACCATTCTATGATTCTATGAGAAGTAGAGGCAAGAGATTTAGGTCTACTGCAGATCTTGGAAGACAATTCTTGTTAGTCCCTACACACAGAAACCAGAACCCCGCACTGGTTCCAGGAACCAGTGCATTGAAATAGCTGGTAATTTTATTTGAAATAAATCACTATTTGTTAGAAAATGTATTGACTTTTTGGTTATTCAGCTACCTACAAAAAAAGTCGGCTGGCTACTGGTGTACTAGGCAGTGATCAATCTGTTACGGTATCTATGCATCGTTACAGCTCATGTGCTAAAATGTAGGGATTCCTAATGTTGCTTTTTATATATCCTTAATGCATATCATTTTAATCCTATTAGATATTAGTGGAATGACAGTCCTATCACAGGGGAATCACAAATATGCTGTTAACAGTGTTGTTTTAAAAACCTGCACCTTAAGTCTCACTTGAAGCTGAAACTTGACTCATTGGGCCCAGAACTCACCAATTTGGCATCTGCTTCCTTGAGCCTGAAATAACTGACAGTCGCAGTCACCTGCCTCTGTGCAGGCTGCTCCATTAAGGCACTCCAGGGGACATGAACCTGTAAACAAGCATAGCAGCCTTTTAGTAGATACAGTATTTTGCAAACAGGCTGAGAGATCCACATTAAATCTGTTTATTGTTAAATCATAAGCAGTTATATCAGCTAAGAAAATTAACCAACAACAATCTCCAGTTTTTAACATCTACTTAATTTTATCCTTTGTGTTCCTTGGTTAAAAGAGAAGCAAGGTTCTCTCCCATTTGGTTTGAGACTTGTAAACTAACAAAGGAGCAAAAGGTCAACCTCCTCCCAGCAAACAAAAGGTCAAGTTCCCATGTAAAGAAACCAAATCCCAGTCCTGCTGATCTTGAAATACACAGGACACAGATTATTCTAATTGACTAAATTCAGCACAGTTTATACATATGTCCAGCTCCTCCCTCCTAAGCATTACAGCAAAGGGTATAGTCAGCTTCTGAACAGTCCAGAATATAGAATTTACAGAGTAAAAAACAATTATAAATAACCTTCCTTCCATGCTAAAAAAAAAAGGTTATTTCTGCATAAGAGGTGACTGGAGTCAGAGACTCTGGATTCCATGGGAATGGCTTGTTTGGTATTATAATTAGTAATTGTTTCCAAAAGCAGTTTCATTAAGGGGTTTTATAGCCTGTTGGGAAGCTTAAGCCTCACTGTCATCTAGTAATCATTTGCTGAGGTGTGTTTAAATCATAGTTCCTGAAAAAGTGAGGAAGAAAGGTAGCCCCTTTCCCCACAAAAAGCAAAATTTCATCAGGTTTTGCAGATAGTTCCTTTCCTTCTTGGGGGAGCATGAAAACCCTAGATATAAATGCTTACAATCTTGCTGACAGATTAAAAAAGCATTACGAAAAGCAAGAAGTAAATTACATAAACAGGCCCTTCCATGACATGGTAAAGCTGCTAATGACATTAAATGGGAACAAAATGGGACCTTCATAATTAAGCACACACAGAAGTTACCAATGACTAAGAACATCAGCCTTCACTGTGAAAACTCCTTTGCATGCTTAGTTTTGAATTTTTTCCATTTAAGAACTGCTTTCCAAATACACACAGATACTCTGAAAATACTGACAAAGCAGAAAATGCTGTTTATAGAACAGCACTAATGTGGAAAACTTCTTTGTTGTTGTTAGAATTGTGAGTTGTAAAATTACATGTATTTATTTACATGGAAAAACACAACAGAAAGCACCTACCCAGACATACATATCTTCCAGGAAGGATACCAAAGTTCAGTTGGATACAATGTACTTTTCTGCAAAACAACTTCTGTAACTTGGACCTGCTTTATGTGTTTGTACAATGCTAAAAACCCTCCAGGAGCAGCTGCATGCTCGTTCCCCGTACACCCCTGTCCCTTTGCATAACCAGTTACATGCCTCTCAGAGCATGCTTACATCCTCTGCCAAAGACAGAAAAGGGGGCAGAAAACAAAAATTTCAATAGAACTACACCTCTAAACTTTTTTTTTTTTTTAAGTATTGGTTTAGTTGGCTGTTCCTGGTTTTGAAAGTATTTTAAAAGTATTATTTTAACAGGAATTTTCATACAATCATAGAACTGTTTGGTTTGGAAGGGACCTTAAAAATCATCCAGTTCCAAACCCCTGTCACTAGACCAGATTGCTCAAAGCCCCGTCCAACCTGGCTTTGAACACTTACAAGGATGGGGCATTCACAACTTCTCTGGGAAACCTGTGCCAGTGTCTCACCACCCCCATAGTGAAGAATTTTCTCTCAATATCTGGCCTAAATTTCCCTTCTGTCAGTTTAAAACCATTCTCCCTTGTCTGGTCATTACATGCCCTTGTAAAAAGTCCTTCTCCAGATTTAACATGGATAAAACAAGTAAATAATACAAGGCACGGTTCTGTAGGGGACACAATGAGGAGGGCTTCCACAACTGACAGTAACACAGGAGAGCTGGTGGGAAGGCAACATTTTCAGGACCATCTCTCCTCTTGCAAGTGAGGAGCACAGCACTGACCTCCTGGATGACTCCTTGTCAAGGCCCCATGAACGTGTGACCGAACAGAGGAAGCTTGAACCTGTCAGAGAAACATAAAAGAAAAATCAGGATGTTTGTGCTTTAGAAATGAGCCGATATGAGCTTGAAGCCCTGCAACCTAACACTGTGTTGGGACTTCTAATGCAGAAGAATAATCTGTGGCTCGGCCAGCACATTGAACAGTCATGGGTGCTGAAGGAGGGATTGGCAGCATGAGCCAGTGTGAAAGATAGTGACTGCAGCAACCAGCACCATGGGGAGGAGAAGCATGGAAGGATACAGCTGTGCTGTGGAATCACCAATGGCCTCCTTTCCACACCCTCCAGCACCAATGAACCAGGAAGACTCCACCTGAGAAGTTTTGCATACACATTTGGAAGGACGAGTAACAGGACAGAGAACACTTCTGCCCTTTTCACTGTGGTCAAATACCAGTAGCTGGAGGGCTCAAAGATGTGATATCCATCCATTTCATCCTCTCTCCTAGATCTTTCTCTGTGCTGCACATTGTGGCCACTTCAGCTGCAATGGATTTCATGCCCTCCTTGAGATCCTTCAGAATTGCATTTTGGTTCGCCCCAAACAAAAGAGGAGGTGGATCTGCCTGATTTGCTCCCTGTCTCATTTAGGAACCAAGGAACATTGGACTATAAGGAAGCCCTGGATTGGACCCGGCACTCTGCTACCGCGGCTTATCATGTTGCATCATCTCTTCCAAGAGCTGATCCCATCCCAGGCTGAAAGTACTCAGGGATTTTTGCCCCCACTAGGCTGATTGGAAAATTTATCAGGGTGAAGTGCTGGGTAGTTATATATTTCATGGCCAGTTTAAATCCTTTAGCTTTATAAAGTTTGCCCTTTTGCTTAAATAGCTCCCTTCTCTGTGGTTATTTGTCCCATTTCTGATGCTCTATGAGAAAATAGTTAACCCTCTGTGCTCCCACAGACGTAAATGCCAGCCTTCAGCTGCACGAGTAAGCAAAACAAATTGTTTAAGTCTTTACTTGTAAGTTAATTTCTTTCTTCCCTCCTGCCACCAGTCATTCTCCACTTCTGGAGTTTGAACTAATGGATCTCAAAGTGAACAGCACCGCACAGGGAACAGGTTAGGTGAAGTTTCCCTAATGCCTTGCACAATGACATAAAAACTTCCCTTTTCCAAATGGAAATACTATGTAGGACGAATCCAAGTAGCACAATCCATCTAAAATCAACTGGAAATGGACTTCATCAAATCACTACCTGAATGGCCCCCGCACCAAAACTATTCCTGGTCTCCATGGCCTGCTGCTAGCCGGAGAGAATCCTTTCCCTTCCTGTACAACAAGACCCGTGTCCATTTACCCTGACAGTTACCCAGAGCTGTCCTCATCTGGAAAGCAGTTTTTGGCCTTTACGCTATTTCAGGAAGGCAGAGTGCCCTTGCTGCGAAAGCGCTTTCCTGCTGAATGCCCTCCTGAGACGCTGTGAGTCCTGAGGGCCTGTTTTCCTCAGGGGCTCAATTCACCTTAGTGCAGCATTTCTGGCTTGGCCAGGAGGCACATGGATCTCAAAGGGACTTGGAGAAAATCACCCATGGTTCAGCTGCGGGCTCCCCACAGGACCATGAGAAGCGATCACTTTGGGCGACCCATCTGTCCTCACCAAGCAGGGTTACAAACCCTGTTTGGGCTCTGTAGCCTGAGATGTGTACCAGCAGGGGAATGATATTCCCCTGTTTACTATTAAGTTTCAGCACAACATTGCTGAGATACAGCATTGAGGCAGCAGTGGACCAGAGTGGTAGGCACCAGAGCTGGGCTGGAACCACCACGGCACCACATGTGGGGGGAATCCTCACTGGTTGTGCCATCATCATGGCTCCCACTAAACTAACAGCTTTCCAGGGCCTTCTGTTCACCCTCAAAACAGACAAAGGAATCGCAGGTTTATTTCCCGTGGTGTGTGTCAGTCAGCTCATCAGTGGGTCACCCACCAGCCACTTTGCTGAGAGAGGATGAAGGCACGAGGGCATGGGCTCAGGAGGGGGGTGAGCAGGTATATAGCTGCTGCTCCTCAACACTGCCCTCCTGTTACCGCTGCCCTTCTCATCACAAAGGCTCCTTTGTAAGCATAGCAAAGGCCCAGAGCAGAAAAGCAGGAAGGGTTTTCCCTCCCTCCTGCTTTTGGAGGTATAACCTACCTCGGCTGTTACGAGATCTCTCGTCTGTTGAGTTGCATTAAAGTCATTTCTGGAAGAAAACAAAAAGGATGTTGTATAATCAAAGGTCCCCGGAGCAACCTGAATAAGCAGCTCCCCAGAGAGAAGTGTTTCTCTCTGATTACCATCACTTTATCAAAGCAGTCTTTCTTGGGATAACATTCAAAAAGGCGGGGGTTTTGTTTCTTTTTCTTTTTTGCGTGGTCTCATTTTACAGAATTGGGCAGCACTCTGGTATCTGCTTGCATAGGGAAGTACCTGGACCTTGTGGGGAGACGTAAATAGGCAAAATAGGCTTACATGACAGGATACAAAGTTGTAAAGCAGCTTCATATTTAATTGACGCTGGGTGTGAGTGGCTGCGAGTTCCCTCAAGTAGTATTTGAATATACCATGATGGTACTTGCAATAGCAAGAGATAACTCTCCAGCTTTTATTGCCTCAAATTTCCGATTAAGATTAGAAACAAGGGCATCAAACTACTTAGTTTTATCAACAGTCGAAGATGGCATATCATCTGACATGCGTTCACTAGATGTGTTAGACATCATTAAACATCTGAAGCTATGTCTGACTGGGTGCTTCCATTGAAATCGATGGCATAGTTCACATTTAATTCAATGGGATCAGGAACATTCCCTAGTTTGGGTTTTGTTTGGATTTTAGCTTCTACATGGAAATTTGTATTGAAAATGTTTATCTTAAGGCTGTATGGCACTTACTTTTCTGTGCTTCAAATAGCAGCTAGGATTTTATCATGTAATTAAAACTGCTGAAGGATACTCATTTAATGTATTTTTCCAGTCACAAAATCATGATCTCATCCTAGTTTCATTCCATTATTCCTCTAAGCTTTCACAACAGCATAGAAGTATCACTTTTCATAAGGACCTACATTTTTCAAACAATTTTCAAACAAAGGACCCATGCCCTTCATGTAAAGTCTTTGAAAAGAGTTGTAAACATTTTGAAGGTGTGTTTTATGTACATGTACATGACATTTTACATGTCAAACTCAAGGCTGTATTTTACTTTCTAATTTGCACTGTGTCACACTTTTTCATTCTTGTTCTGTTTGTAGGACTTAACAAGTAAGGAAAAAAACTTACCTTGAATTTCTTCTCAAAAGAGAAAGCTTGCAATAAGATCCTGTAGATTAAAAAGTCACCAAGTTAAATGTTTTTTCTACGGTTTGTCAAGTTTAAAACAACTCTATTGAATTTTGTTCTTTAATGATCCTAAGTTTTCCAGAGCACCTTCACACAAACTTTTTCTGTTTCCAAAGGATTTAGCACTACATGCTTTTCTTCCTGAGAGTTTGACTCTCAAATACTGACCATCAAGTTCCCATCATCTCAGCTCTGGTACATGCTACCAAGAAAAAAAGCAAAAATTTCATAGTTCTTCAGAGGCTCAGAACGAAACTGATAAAATACAAGAGGTGCTCAGAGCTTTCCAGAATCAAACTTCTGTGGTGGGTACCTATAATCGTTTTCCAAATATTACTTGCAAGACTCAACTCAAAATCATAAAAAGTGCTCTGGAGTTCAGGGTTTTTAAAACAAACAATATAAAACCCCCTGCTTTTTTTCTCATATTGCCTTAGAAATCTTTATAATTACCACAAGAAAACTATCTACAAGATTCATTTGTATAGAAAACAAGATCATTTCTATAACTAGGAGAGCCATTATTCACCCTTGCATTCTAAATATGTTTAAACAAATGGCAGGTGCAGTCTGCTCAAACAAAATCATACTCCATTGAAGTTCATTAGGTGCTTACTCATCTGACAATAATAACAAGATGAAAAAAAGTCTAAATTTTTTTTCCTAAATAATTGTTTTGTAACAAATTCAGACATAAAAATGTATCTTACAAAAAGAAAAAAGAGCTGTGTTTTAGTTTCTGCAGTTTCTTTAGTGAGAGAGAATGGCAATATACAGTATTTTAACCTGTGTTAAAAAACTTTTTCATGTATGACTCCAGAAAGGGTCAAAAAAGTTGCTTTGCAATGATACAAAAAGAAGAAGCTGTAATATTAAAATATTTAGGAAAACAAATCCCTGTAAAAATTAGCATTATATAGAAAATGGAATAAAGTTCTTACCTTGCAAAGAGGACAGCAGTGAATGAAGCATGAATAGACTCCACGGTATCATTAAACTGAGTTTTCCCACAATGTTCATTTCAGTATAACTTAGTAAGAGGGAATTTATCCAAACTAATGACTTTGATTACGATGGCATCTTAGAAGTAGGTATTTCTACAGTGTGTTTAAGTCCTTTAAAAGCTAGATAGTTGGGTGCATTATTTAAAATAATGCAATGCAAAAAAGGAAAAGAAGAGGAGACATCAAGTTTGGTAGCTACACACAGCTTCAGGAGCTTTTCAAGCGTTGCATACTACTTTCTGGCTGCATGTCTCTCATTAGTAATGCATAGTGACTCTTCAGCAGAGTCTGTATTAGTTACACTTTGACTAGACCTGCGAGTATTACTCCCCTGTTGAATTGAATTGGCCCTTTATAACATAGCAGACAATGACACAGAAATGTTGCCACAACATGATAGTTTGAGAGTTCCTTCGGTCGTCACACACCTTTGTGTGCTTTGAGGCTTGCACTGAGCGTTGCCCTTTACTGCTTATTACAGTGAAATACCTTTGCAAGACCCTGCAATGATGCTACTCTATAAACTATAACTAAATGGTTTGAGAGAGTAACATATAATGTTCCTTATCTGTCCTAAAAGGAGAGACGTGAACTTCCATTTCACCCAAATTAAAAATTATTATATTTTAAAATAGAAAAATCTTACCTTCTTTACCCTAATATTAACAGAATCATTAAAAATTGTGCTTTTAAAGACACATATAATGCTAACTGAACCTCCTGCTACTCATGTTATCTTGAGATTGGGATCACTAGTAGTCTAAGGATAATTACTGCAAAATGACATGTGTTATCACACTATGCTGTGTTTGGAGTACCTCTTAAGAATTAATTTATTATGGTTGGATCTGAGAAGCTGACATTCACATAATTCACATTTCAATAGGTTTTTTGCTTTGTTTTTACTTCTGACTATCTAGGGATAGATAGAGACCACCAGAGTAGTCCGAAATTACTCTGGAGTGCCAGAGAAGCAAAAGAAGGAAGTTCCTGATCCAAATTAAGACACTGCTGTAGTTATACTCACAGACTGTGAACTATTTGGTGGCACCTATCAACATTTTGCCTTCTCATAAACCTACTCATAGAGGATCAAGTGGAGATGAACCCAAGCTTTAGAGATTCCAGATTTCATTACCAGTCTCTATGCTATCTTACTTTCAAGCTAAGTCTGGTTTAGAAACTCTTTCAAACTCTTCTGAGAAGTCTGATCTTGAATTCTTTCCTTCCTAAAGACTGTATTTCACACCATGCTTCATATGCAGCTTTAAAAATAAATCTTTCTATTAATACAAATGAACTCAGTTTAACTGAAATTATCAGTCTTTTTATATGTATTAATATATATATCAATATTCATTAACATATTTATATATTAATATTTGGTCACTGTTAGTATTTTAGTTGTTTAACGTCTAATATTTAAGAAGTAGGCTAAACCTTATCAACCACAAAGGGATTTTGTAAGAGTCAGAGCAAGAGGCTTCGCTAGGTCTGGGTATCTCTCCTTAAGGCAGGTGTCCTGGGTTGAGCAGCAGCAGTCATTCTTCTCCTTCTTAGGAGCTAGTACAGTGCTGTGTTTTGATCTTTTGGCCTTGGAACAGTGCTGATAACGCCGATGTTTTCAGTTGCTGCTCGAATGTTTGGTCTGGCCAAGGACTTTCTGAGCCTCATGCTCTGCCAGGGAGGAGGGGAGGCCAGGAGGAAGCGGAGACAGGACACCTGACCCAAACTAGCCAAAGAGGTATTCCATACCACAGCACGTCATGCCCAGGATGGAACTTGGAGGGCCCCGGAAGGGGTAGAGGGACTACAGGGTTGGACGAGGTATCGGTCGGTGCTCGGCTGGGGGGAGTGGGGCGAGTTATTGGTCGGCTGGCGTTGAGGTGTTGTATTCTTTCCTCTTGTTATTTCCTTTATCATTATTATTATTGGTGGTAGCAGTAGTGATTTGTGTTATACCTTAGTTACTAAACTGTTCTTATCTCAACCCGTGGGAGTTGCATTCTTTTCGATTCTCCTCTCCGTCCCTCCAGGAGCAGGGGGAGGGCAAGAAGGGGGGAGTGAGTGAACGAGGTTTGTGGTTGGGTTTAAACCACGACAGCAGGGTAGGAAACAGCACATTCTCAAGTATATTAAGGATGTTAGCTAATAAGGAAAAAGAATTATTCAGCCACGTACACTGAACTATAACTCAGAGGACTATATTAAGAATCAAATTATATCGAGGTAATGACACGCTATGTACACAAGTAATAAAATACTCAGAGACTGGGACTTCTGAAACATCTGAGCAGAAAAAATGCATTAGAAAATACTTTTGTAAGAAAACAAACAATACAGATCACAGTAATCTACACTTAAAAATGCTACTGTTACATTTTTAGGTTACAGATTTGCCTTTCAAAATAATATTTAAACATTTCAATATTAATACATTTCTATATTACAGTGAAAATTTGCCCCAAATTTTCCAACACAACATTTGAGAGGACTTAATTTTATATATACCTTACACAGTTTATTGGGATTATAAATAGTGGGCTAGAAAATAACTGCCTTCAGTGCCGTGGGTACAAGCATGCCCTGGTTTGGAACTGGATCCATTGTCGTCATTAACAAAACACTGTACTTTTTAGAGCTCACTCCAGCCTTCACTAAATTGAAGTTTTCCGTTCAAGTGAGGCCACATCTTGATGTGTGCCCCTGATCTTCCTAAGAATTGGCATCAGTGAAACTAAGGAAGGAACTGGATGATAACAAGATTATGAGCATTTTTTCTCTTCCAAGACTCACCTCCACAACTGCTCAAGAACCTGGTCAGGGGCTTGAAGAATAAACTGTTACTGTTTCTCTGTGGAAGGGTGCCTCTGGCCAGAGCAGATGCTCAGTGACAAGAGCTTGATTGCCATCCCTGTAGAACCAGGGCATCACGAAAGGAAACATTCCTATGAACAGGCTCTCTCCTCGCACCTCCAAACTTCACGGTAGTTACGCTTCTCCAACGAGGTTAAGCCCTCTAGTGGGTGATCAGTAACTAACCATTATAATAAAAGTCTCCAGCCACCCAGGACACCAGTCTGATTCCATGAATATTTCTCATTTAGAAAGCAAGTCTGTGGGGATGACAACACTCGACAGGATTAATGGGGCATTTTTATAGTCTCAGAGTTCAGTTCAGAAAGCATTTTTATTATGCTAAGAGCCTTTTGGTTGAAGGAATGACATGCAGATATCATCTCTGGATATATTAGTAGCAATGTAAGTTTTATTTTCAGCCTTTCCATGAAAGAACAGCAAAACAAATATCCCCAATTGTTACAAGCCCTTCTGCGGCCAGAAAAACTGATGCATCAGATTTTCCCCATAACTGTGAAATCTACCCCTCAGGTTACTGGCATCAGGTTTTGCATCTCCCCTTGCCTCCCCCAGTTTCACACCACCATAACTTTGTGTCCTCTCTTTTTTGCCTGCAACTGACAGCTCTAACAGCTAGGCAAAAATCACTTTTGGACAAGCCATGGCATAGGGTACACATATGCCAACTGGCAGGCCAGTACACACTTCCTAGGCGATGAGTGAGCCCTTGCTTTTCAGTCACCACATGAGCCAAACAACTAAAAGGCTTATTTTTCTTCAGCCAAAGCTAATTAGCATCCATCAAGATGCCAGTTTTCACTCATAGGAATTCAAGTAATCACATTTGAATTTAGCCCTGTGTAGCATCTTTTCCTTCGGCTAGGAGGCAGAACATTACAATTTTACAGCAGCCCAGGAGCTGGAAAAATTTGTGAGCAACTCTATGACAAGGTAGAAACTCTTGAGGAACTTGCTGGATGAGAAATGAGTGCAGAAAGGGGAAACTGAGGAAAGCAGACAATGCATGTTGCCAAATAGAAAACAAGTGTCTGGAACAGAATATCTCATTCACTTGGTGTAAGACAAAAATCCTGTTATGTGAATCAGTGACAGAATATACAACAGTGCCCTCTGCTTCAGCAGGTGCATGAGGAGTTTGAACAAGAGTGTTCTATTCAGGTCATGTAATGCAGTATTTTGTGGCAGATGCCAACAGCTAAAATGGGAGATGGATGGAGAATTCCTTTTCAGAAGGAATTTGGTCATGTTACACATGTAACTCTTGAATAACTACACTTGAGTGAACATGCCTTAAATGCCTTTCTATAGAAAAAACAGATACATCATCACAAATACCTACGTTTATAAAAAGACATTGTAAAAAAAGCACCTATTTTCCTAAACTAAAGCAAAAGGGCAAAATTGCCCTATTCTTTCCAGTTCCCCAGCCCAAGTCACAAAGGAAGCTGGTTTAACTTTGTGTTGACCAAGCACACTGAAACGACCTATCATTAAACAAGTGAGAGAAATACCACATCACTAGAAAGCCCAACAAAAATCTCAAGTGTCAAGGTACTCATGCACCGATACTGAAATTGCAGTGTAAGTGTAAAATAGACACAGGAACACCGGACTTAGAGAGCAACCCAGCAGAAGCTGGCCTTTCAGTCGGTTAGTCTCCAATGTTTCTTTCAATTCCTCTCCAAAGCGGTTTTCAAACAAAGAACAGTCCAGGTTTGTGCCTATGCATGTTGGGTCAGCTCACATCCAAGACCTCACTTGCAACCCTTTCATGGGACAGAACAGGCCTTTCATACACCCCTTTGTTGGCACATCCTGTGTCTTGCTCAGAACTTGACTCTTCATTTTTTGTCCCTGGGAGATCATTTCCAGAAAGAAAACCTTCAGTGGACAAGAAACTGGAACTTCCCCAACATTTCATGTTTGACAGACACACACCCTAGCTAGATCTTTGAAAATTACTGTCAATTTTCAACTCCAGGTTTTTCCCATTTACTTCTGTAAGGTCTTCAAATTGTCTCACCTGGCTCATGACATAAGCAACTGTCTGGCTTCCAAACAGATTTTTCCTTTCATTTTTGTTGAATCATTTAAGGCTGTTCTTCAGGTCTACATCACTCTGTGCCTGTACTGTGTGGGCATGCGGTTGAAGGATGATTCATTCAGGCCCAATCTTATTTGTAACACAAAATCCTTGTTTTACATTTACAAAATACTATTTTTAATATGAATATATGGTGTTTGTTATTTTAAAAATAAAGTTTCCTACACTTAGATATCCTAATCCAGAAAACTGCCTATTATTTCATATGGCAAGGGTTCAATAAACTTCTACAACTAATTTGGTTTTGACAACATAAACTTTAAATACATACTTCAGAACGGCTGCTTGAATACCCAGTTAGCCCTATGTTGAGTGAATTAGCCTTGAGCACGCACAAACAAAAGCAGCCCATGCTGTCAGGCAATACTCATTGACATGTAATATTCCATAGTGGTGTTTGGAACTTCACTCTTGGTGCAGTATTTTAGGTGAATATACAAGTAAAACAGAAGTCCTTTGCAAGAACATGAATTGCCAGCATCAAAATGCATGTGGAGACATACTTCACGTGTTGCATTACACTAGGGTGGCATACTAAGGCAAGCCACCTAACACACAATATAGAAGTTACTACCTAGGAATCACATCCACATTCTTGTGCATTACTAAGCCTGTAAACAGACTGAGACATTTTCATATGGGAAGAACATAAGCTACTTACTACTCCTGGTTTGTGACACCAGGGAGAACAGCCATCTAGGAACTAGAAAGGCTGCACATTTATTTCAATTTCCCAGAAAGGCAAAGACTGAACCCTGCTATAACTACTATACCATTGCATGTACTCACAAAAAACTAGGGAGTAAACCTTCACATTCTCCTAACTACACATTGATCAACAGGAGAAAGGTCTTCTTTATTCCCAAGACCCAATATATCTAGACTTACTTACTACGAAGGCATAAAAGAGAACTGCCAAAAGCCCTCTGATTTTACTTTAATACCCATAAATTTGTGCATCAATCTTAACAGTGAAAAAAACCTCTATTCACCCACACAGAAAAAAAACACCATTTACAAACATCAAAATTATCAAATCATGTTTATTGACTGCCACATGACTGTAGAACAATTTTAACGGTAAGACTTCTGGTAGCGTGCACGAGCACCAGGTCCTCCAAATTTCTTGGATTCACAACGGCGTGGATCTGCAACCAGCAGAGTCCTGTCATACTGGATTAGAATATCCTTGATCTCTTTCTTGGAAGCTTCATCAACATCTGTTAAAAAACAAAAATTAAAATCCTCAGTTTAGGAAGTTTTCTGTGGAACAAATCTGTATTAACATTTTTTCCCCCCTCATTGAAACTACCAGAAGCCATACGTTTCCACTTAAGTTTAACACAACAACCAAAACAACTTACATTTTTGATAGTAAGCCACCAGTGCTTTGGAAATAGCTTGACGGATAGCTGTTAAAAAATAATGCATCAGTAAAGATTGCAAGTGCAGTTAAAACTTAAGCACAAAGTGCCAGTTATCTAAGAAGCTGTCTTGCTTTCTCCCAGATTGTCCTTTCCCTCCTTCATCTCCCCTCCCACGTATTCCATGTGACCTTTACTTTGGCAAATCTGAAGGAACCTGTGCCAAGGGGCCACCCACAATTCATCTGATTTGAGAGCTGACAGCCAAGGAATTGTTCAAGGGCAGTTTCAATCATCTCCCAAATACTAATGTAGGTTCATCTTCCATCTACAAGCAGCCAATTTCTAAATCCTTAGAAACAGTTCTCTGTAATACAGTGCTCTGAAACATCTGCACTTTTTGACAAGGATAATGTTGATCACTGTGCTCAAAGACTAAGGAGGCAAAAGGGACAGTAGGAAGGTAAGAGCCATTCTTCTAGCAATCCTCAACACAACAAGCCTGTAGCGTAGTACTACAGGAACCTAAACTCAAAGCATGTGTATGGGAATAACTGCAAAGGTGGGGTTAGGTTGTTATCTGTCAGAACATCAAGATGAAGATTCCTATGATAACCTGAATTTTCTGAGAAAAAACAAATGCAATCAACTCCTAGACTAAAACATGTCCCTGTTCTTTATGCAGCTTCAGTTCCACTTCATTAACCTATACCCAAACCAAAACACTAGAACAAGCTTATAATGTATAAGGAGCAACTCTATCAACAACTAGCACAAGTATGTTCTCAACCTTCTTTGCAAGGGGAGAAAACTGACCCTTTGCAGCTCAGCTGGAATATGCCTTTAGTAACATGGTAACTTGCAACTGAAGATACAACCTCTAATAATAAAACCCCCTTTCCCTTCCCCAAATCTTTCTGCTCAGCTGAACTGTCCTATCACAATGCAGGATGCAGACTGTTTCCTAACATTCCTTTAAAACTTTACCAATTCACTTCATACATCTTACTCCAGATGTTACAGCTTTGCACATAAAACACAACCAGTAAGCCCTTATGAAAAACTACATTTGCACAGTGGAAAAAGGAACAGAACATAAAGATGTGCAAGTTACTCTTCTAAACTCAAGCCTCTTAAACGCATGGCTGTGTTGGGTCTGGCTGAGCTCAAGTCAGTTTTTCCCCCAGCAGCCTTCCTAGTACTACTATTAGTAGCTAGAAAGGTGTTGATAACACAATGGTGTTTTGGCCACTGCTTTGCAGTGTTTGCACAGCATCCAGGCTGCCTCCCCAACATTCCTTGCTCACCAGTAGGCCAGGGGTGAGCAAGATCTTGAGAGGGGACACAGCCAGGACAGCTGACCCAAACCAACCAAAGGGGTATTCCACACTGTATGACAATAAAAGCAAGGAAGAAGGTGGACATTTGTTATAATATTTGTCTTCCAAAGCAACTCTATGTGTACTGAAGCCCTGCTTCCTGGGAAGTGGCTGGACATCACCACTTGATGGGAAGTAGAGAATAAATCTTCAGTTTTCCTTTGCTTCCACACACAGCCTTTGCTTTTTAAACTGCCTTTATCTTTGCAGATGGGAATTTTTATAAGAGCAAGTAGTGACAGGACAAGGGGAAATGGCTTTAAACTGAAAGAGGGTACATTCAGATATTAGGAAGAAGCGCTTCACTGTGAAGGTAGTTAAGGCATCGAAACAGGTTACCCAAAGAAGTTGTGGCTGCCCCATCCCTGGCAAGTGCTCAAGGCCAGGTTGAACAGGGCCTGGAGAAACCTTGTCTAGTGGAAGGTGTCCCTTCCTGTGGTGTGGCAGGGGGGTTAGAACTGGATGATCCAACCCAAACCATTCTGTGATTCTATCTGGACCCATGAGGGTATTTTTCCATCTTTTTTTCTCTCTGTTCCTGTCCTGCTGAGTAGGGGAGTGATAAAAACGACTTTGGTGGGCACCTGGCATCCAGAGTCAACCCACGACAGTAGCCTGACCTGTTCCAGCCCACACCAGAGATTCCTGCACAAAATCATACCGTAGATTTGTGCTACATGACCACCACCCTTCACACGGACTCTGATGTCAACACCAGCAAACCGTTCCTTCCCCAGGAGGAGAACAGGTTCAAGCAGCTTGGAAATAAAACACAGAAAGAAAATTCATTGGTGATCAGAAACCACAAGGATTAGCACTTACAGTAAGTTTACAAGATGTGAAGTTATGCAAAGTTCTGAAAAACAAAGCCATGATTTTAGAAGCATACACCCAAATTAAGTACAACTCCTGCAGGGTTCTCTGCTAGTTCATCTACTAGTGGTGTCATAAATCTGCTAAAGTCTTGAATTTATTTAAGTTTCAGAAATCTTTACAACAAAGCACATGCACACAGGAATTAAGAGCAAGGGAATAGTTTAAGTAGAATGCTGTAACTACATCATAAAACCAAACTGAGTTTATTAAAACTGATGATCTGAAGTAGTCTGGAGGTGTTTTTTTCCACTATTCATTACACCTTATAGTCATATAATCAGTTCTAGATTCAATCAGCAAACAGCTATTTCATTAAGTCATAAACAATCTTGTAAAAAGGAGGGCTTTAAGTCCTCCCATTTTAATTTAATAAAATACATGTAAAGTGCCAAAAATACTTCATATAATTACATTAGCATACATGAAGCCAGTTAAGCAAAAAGCCCACCCTTCCCCATAAGGAAACCACAGGTAGCCAGGTTTCTGAATTTTTCATGACAGCATTTCCTTTTCAGGTAAAAACACACCAAAAATTTTGTACTGTCAGTGAAGCAAGCAACTCTTCTCCATCACCAAGCAATTATGTATATAATGACATTTCAATACCTAAGCAGGAGTCTGGGTCAATGCTTACCTTATACTGCAGTGTTCTCGGCTCAATCATTTCCAGAGGTCTTCCATTGACTTTAATGAGGCCATTTCCCCTCTTGCAGTGGGCAACAGCAGTTGCTGTTTTCTAAAAATCCAAATGCTATTAGTACAGAATTTCATTTTGGCACTAGCAGTGTTAATTTCTAATTAACAACATAAAAATCTTAGGTTCAGGCTGAAGATCAACATCTCACACTAAACAACAACCACTCCTTACACTCTCCAGGTATTAAAGCACCATCGTAACAAAACTATGCTTAGTTTATAATTATCAATGTGACAGTTATAAGATTTAATTATAAATGGAAGATACCCTCCCCGTTCTGCTCAAGGTATTTTCATGACTCATTTCCTCCAAAGAGCCTGTTACCTAGAATTACTGGAGCAGTGGGAACCTTACCACCACCATCTCGTAACACGGCTCTCACACACATGCAATAAGCCAGGCCCCTGTGTCCTGGGGACGACAGCGGCGGCCACTGCCTTGTACTCTCAAGTGAATGGACAAAACTCGGACCCAGGGCGCTCAGGCCCATTCCCAAATAAAGGGAACTCGTGCCCCCGCTTCGGCACAGCGCTGGGGACGTGATGCGGTACAGCACCTACGGAACGGCACACGTGGGCTGCGAGCAAGCCTCGCCACCGCGGGCCCTCCCTCGCTCCATCCCCGGCACACGACCCTGCCGAGCAGCCGGCACCGCTGCTCCCCGGCTGGGGCCGAAACACACCGCGCGCGCAAGGCCAGAGTGCGGCCCAGCCCGAGAGCGAAGAGACGATGAAGCAGGCGCCGCGCTCCGGCCTCACCTTGCGGCCGAAGACCTGGACGCTCTGCAGGGGCCCCTTGGCCGGCATGGTGACTCCTGCAAGAGAGAGAGAGGCTGCGTTAGAGCGGCCTGCAGAGAAGCCGCAGGCACGGCAGCGAGGGCCGGAGCCCCCGGACACTCACCCTCCCCTCAGCGGCGACACCGGGAAAAGGCCGAACGGGGCTTCCCAGCCTCTTCTCAGGGGCAGCTAGGCCGCAAAGCGCAACGTCGTCTTCCGGCAGTGCGACAGTACTAGCCCAGGCGCCAGTCCCCCGTGCGGCCGCGCTTTGCGGCAGCTGGAGCTGGGCGGGCCGGGGAGCGCGGTTCCTACCAGCCGGTCGGCGCTGCCCTGCTTTGGGAGGCGGTGAGGCCCGGCGGAGGGGCCGCGCGTCTGCCCCGGCTGTTCCTTCTGGCGGGACTGTGTCTGCTGCCTCCCCGCTATCACAGAGACGCGGCACACGGACCTGCAGCCGGCCAGAGGGGCTTGATGGGCGCCGGGAAGGGGTTAGCGGGGTGGACCGGGCTTTTTGTGAGGCTTCCCGCCTCCACCTCGGCACGGGGGTGTAGGGTCAGTTACCGAGGTCGCACAGACAGAATTACCTCACTTTATCCCCTTGGTCGCCTTCATCCGGAGTGCTGTTGGGCTCCGCAGACGCTGGGCGGGCGTTGTCCCCCTTTCAGAAGCCAGCTTCTGTTACCCGAAGCTTGCGCGCCTGCTTAATGCTGCTGCTTCTGGATGTGCCCGCCGGGGGTGTCCTGTCGCTCCGCGGGAGGAATGCGGCGGGCCCTGACCGGCACTGGGGCCGGGTGCTTCCAGTCACTTCTGGGTGACCGGTTCAGCACCCTGGGAGAGGGCAGCCCGTCCTCAGATGGGTGAGGTTAGGATAGGGCGAGGAGGAGCGGCGGGGAGGGAGATAACCAACTGCCCCAGCTGTGACATGGATTACAGCAGCTTGAAGGACCTCTTGAGAGGGATAGAGGACATGCGTAGCCTGAGCGAGGCTTTTTCTTCAGTTACTTAGAAAAATCAAGTGCCAACACCGAAGTGTACTTTACGCTGGGTA
The DNA here is from genome assembly GCF_037157495.1 of Lathamus discolor. Lineage (NCBI taxonomy): Eukaryota > Metazoa > Chordata > Aves > Psittaciformes > Psittacidae > Lathamus > Lathamus discolor. The sequence continues at coordinate 43,596,536 of NC_088884.1, read as the reverse complement.
TTGCTATCACAAGCAGAACCCAGCTGGGCTTCTGGTATAAAGACAACGCTGCCTTTCCTAAAAGGCTTACTGTCACTCTCTGGACCTGCTTGAGATACAGCAGTGCTAAATGTATAGCTGTTTTAGTTCTAAAGTTTGGTAAGCTGCCAGAGAAGATGAAGCATTAAACCCTGTATTCTGTTCTAGCACTGTACGCCAAGGCACATTCAGGCAATTCTCTGTGCCCACTAAATTGTCCAAGAACGATCATGTTTAAGATCAAATCGAGTTATTCTTAGATTCAGGGCATCCACAAATCAATTGAAGCTTTTATCTTTTCCTAGTTTAATATATGTCATAAAATATGGAATTTAAGTTGCTTTCAGACTGAAAATATTTTACTGCTAAGGCTTGGTATTTAATATGCAAAATTTTCCAGGAGGACAAAAGCAGACTCTATCAATGAAGCAAAGTCATGCTCCTTACATATTCTAAACAATAGAGATTTATATTACTATGATTAATTAGAAAGTTGACTGTTCAAATGCAACAATCAGTTCCTTTGTATTTTGACAGGATTTTAAATACTGAACATTAGTCATCAGTCATGTGGGGATTTGAACAAGCACTTAGCTTTATGCAATTTGAGTGATTAGTTCTATTCAAGTGAGTTGTACTGTGCAGAACGTGTAAGATTTAGCACATCTCAAACCCCCGATTGTACAAAGCTTTAACATGTGACCTGAAAAGTGGTGTGTTTTCTGAGGGCTTTTTTAAGGCTGTTTCCAAAGGAACAGTGTTTATGCAGTCACACTTGTCTATCATCCTCTCTTTCCCCATCATCTGGGGAAGGGGAATGGTCGCCAATCGTTGGCCAGTTTCAGTTAGTTTCCACAGAAGAATGGAAATTTCAAAACCAATTTAGCTTGTACATGTTTGGTAAAAATAGGTGTCTCTCTATATAAGAGATCTTTTACTTGCATAATGAAAGCAGCTGCAGGAGCTGAAATATTAAGATATTACAAAACCATTATTTAGGTGAAAAGTAATACCTAATTAACCCAGTTAGACAAAAAAAAGGTTTAGCTAAGACTTACAATCAACCCTAAAGTGAGCCATCAGTAACTGAGTTTTGTTTCATGTTCAGGGCACTTTTAAAGGAAAAGAAAGCAAATCTCAATCTGCTCCTGCTGTGGGCATCATGTGAGGTCTGCTAACGAAGGCCCGTATTTTAATACCAACTACACCATTAAATAGGCAGGTTTCAAATGTCTGCTTGTATAAAGCTTGTATTTTAAGATCATGGTTTCTGAGGTACTTCAAAATCTATCCTCATTTGAGTGTTCATCTGCTGCATGTTCTCCCTGGAACTGAAAGCATTCATCCTAGAAGAGCCTGTGTATAAAACCAGTGATATGTCTACACATTTATATCTTCCTGTTTTCTGTTAGCAAAATAAGAAGATAACCAATATATATTGATAGTTTTGCCTGGAAGATAAGGTTAAAGGCCATATACTGCTTGTTGCTTTGCTTTCTAGCATAAAAATGGAAGATGGAGCTAAAAGGCATTTACAAACCATGTATCATAGAAATGAGGCTGTAACATTGGAATAGAAAATTAGATCATAAACATCACCATATTGCAGAAGAAAAAGAAAGATACCAGAATGGAAATTAAAAAAAAAAAAAAACAAAACAAACCACAACCCCAAACAAACAACTAAAATAATATAAAGTCCAAGCACTAACAAAATACCTATGTCTACCTGTAGAGCGATTTAAAATGGTAATGTATTCCTGATTTCAGAAAGCAACAGTAAGAACCTCCAAACACCACCTACAAACTCTTGTCTTCACTTCCTTTTTATTTGTAAAATAATTACACCTGTGGAATGTAAGGCGCTTGCTTTGCAGCCTTTGGTTGTTGTTTTTTTTCACTTTGTAGCAGTTCAAAGAGTTACTCAGCATGCAAGACGGTGAATAATCAGGCCCAGAGAAATTCAGGCATATCTGCAGATAAATCACTCTTACCAGAAAGAGCCTTTCAAGAGAAAGCTGGAAGGGTTGAGCCCCTCTTGATAGGGCATTTTTATTATTTCCTAACAGGAGGAAAACTATTTGGATTTGATTCTAAGTCCTTAATTTCACAGTGATGTTGTGTTGCACTAACAGATGATCTCTTGTGTATCTTTGTGCTAACAGGTATCTTACAACTACTAAATCTTTTATATAGGCGTTTACTGAGTCCTTAAGGGATTGAGAGTCTCTCACTGCCTGACCTCCTCCACTGGAGCTGCTTTGACATCCTAGCAGGCTGTGAGTAAGATGCTGCTGTGACCTGTTCTCCCGCAGATCAGGCACACGCAACTGCTGCTCTGTCTAGTGTTTAGTGGGAACACCAAGGACGTGGCAGCAGGGTATTGCACAGGGGGATGTCTCTGATGTCTCCAGTTGTTTCCCCACTTTGCGACAGGAGCACAAACGTGTAGCTTACATGGCTGCATGGGGATGAGGGCAGGAAGGGCATGGCAGAGGACGGGGAAAAGTAGACTAAGCAGGGTCCAGTGAGCAGGGCTGAACAGAGCACCATTGTATTGTATTTGGCAATTTGCTGGTTTGGAGCCCATAGAAAACTGCCGTTCAAAACCTGGGTGTCAATCCACTGCCCACGTCAGGCTGAGGTAGTGCAACCAGTGAATTTTAAATGTAGTCTCATCTGTTACTTGAGGGTTAACAGATTTTATGTGGTGACCCTGTGCAAGGTCACCCTATGCAGGAATTAAATATATTGAAGATTTTTGCTATTTAGGTGTTTGTGTGGGTATTGTTTTCTGGGGGAATTTTTTTGAAGACTTTTTTTTTTTGGTGGGGGGTGAGTTTCGGGTTGGTTGGTTGGTTTTCTGGGATTTTATGTAGCTTGGAATTTTAAATAGCGAGGAACTGGACTTCCATGTGAACTCATGATGCTGGTTCTCCACTTGGACTTTGTCAGCTCTCAAATAGAATTCACATGTAAGTTAAAAAGGTAAACATTCCAAGAGGACGGCATTTTAGTTTCCACTTAACACAGAAGTGTATAGCTACTGAGAGCATAAGGCAACAAAGAGTCAAGTTTAACAAGGCCAGCTGTGACTCTAAATTTCGTCATTTAAAGGAGAGAAAATCCTCTCCATGGAAAAATAGAGTGAGAATTAGTGAGATTATCTTCCTCATGTATTATCTGAGACATTAATAGAAAGGTGAAAGGTATGGCAAAATATGGTCAGCTAGTTCTATATATATGTTGTCATAGAATATAACAAAAAAGGTCATTGTAAAAGTAAAGGGGTATTTAGGAGGAAATATGAAGAAACATTTCTTCTACATAGTCCATAATCACATTAAACAAAACTTATGCCTTCTGTCAAAGTATTCCAATTTGCAATCAAATCATACATTGTAGGATTTTTTTAGCAGAGTGGATAATTTTAACCAAGGAAAAGATAAGTTCATGTTTCATGCATGGTAAACAAAGCATATTCCCTGCAACTTCTACTTCAGACAGCAAAAACTTCTCTATACGCTTCTGAAGGCTTCTGTCTTGTACACATTTCTATGTTTTGAAAATCAGTGAGTTCCTTCACTGAGAAGTATGAAGCATTTCAGGAAAGAACGTGGATTTTTTATGGCAGCTCTTACAAACTGAAAGATCTGGAATACCAGAATATAGTTCTCATTACATTTTACAACTGATGCATGTTTGATGATAAAGTGTAATTAGCTAATGGATCCCATTATTTCTGATGCTTGCTTTTCACAGATCATATTCATCCCGGCTGCAGCTGAAGAGTTTTCTAAACCCAATTAGTGCAAGAATGCTATGACCAATGGAAAAATGTTTGATGCATGCCAGAAAACAGATCTTCCCAGCTCTTGGAAATATGTTCTGAAAACAAATAAGGATCACACAAGATTTTCATATTAATAAATACTTTTTTTCTTAGGAAAATATTTAAAATCTAAAGCAAAATTTTCAGTTTAATTACCCTTCTCTAAGGAAGGTCTATAGCATAAGCTTGGGAAGACAAGAATTTAACCTGATTGGTGTGAATACTGACTCCCACTTGCAGACTATAAATGTTAATATCACACTGAGATTGAAAACACAAGTAATATAGAAATTAACACAGTGACAGGCATATTCACCTGAAATTCTTTGAATGTAAGTAATTAGCAATACAATAGGTTACTCAGGATGCCACACTTAGCATTGCTACTTGGGAAAAATCACAATTAATGATTGTCTTGACTTTAGTTTTGCATAAATAGTATAGCTCAATACACTATTGAGCTAATAGTGTACTAATTCAGTACAATAAACGAAATACAAAGCCCATCTTTGATCTGAACATAGAGACAGACATTATTAACTTGTTATTTTAGCTCTGTTACCTGACATTACTGGAATCTGTTGTGATTTAAATTTACAACATGCATCCTATTTACAGTGGCTGGAAAATTGTATTCTCAGTTAACATATTTCAGTTGGAAAGTGTATTAGCTGCTCTGTCTGTAAGTTAAAGGATAAAATCTAAAAATCTAGGGCTTAGATTTGGAATATGACCTCATCTATATTTGACCTTTCTTGCAATACAAGGCTTTTGTGAAATTTATTGACACTAAATTTGAATTACTTTAAACTCTCCTGTTGTATATTCACAGAAGCTGCTCTTAAGTACGTGTGCTTGAGCTCATACACTCACACTTTCATATGTCAACAGGAATCCAAGTTGTAAGAAGCTGACCGGGCAACAACCCAGTACCCCCAAGCTACACAAATAAGCCAACAAATAAATAGAATCATGTACATGAAACAATATTTTTTTTTTTTAGAACAGAACGGCATCTCAAAGCTTCCTGCTGTATTTTGCTGCCCCTGGAGGCTGCTGCTCAGTTTAGTTTCCTTTTTTAGAAACTAAACACAGCAGGGTCCAGTGGGATCCAGCTGCCCTCTCTCAACTGTTCTGCAGAGAGAGGAGTTGTCCTGGGTCTTAGCTTCCACAGGCATGTTGGGATCCTTTCTGCTTTTCTATGTTCAAGAAATCTGTGACCGTAGAAATGGACACCTGTTTTGCACATCTATAAAATGCAGGTGTTTTGCCCCTCTTGGTTTAGTTATGTTCAGATTACAAATAGGGTATCACACTCCATGATCTGTAGGTCTTCATTTCTTTTTAAATCTTGCTTTTGATATAATGCATACAGAAAGTTGCTATTTTCTAGGTAGATAAAGAGATGTGATTATTGTTATTGACTGCAGAAATAGACAAATATGCACACTCTTAATTTGCTGAAACATCAGTCGTGGTTGAGAGCAGAAAGAGGTAGATTTCTGTGAAGTTATATTAATCTCTACTGGGGTAATTCCTATTTCTGATTTTGAATCTGTTGTTTCAAGTGAAACATTTTCCGTTGCTTGTGGTAAGAGGACAGATAAGGCAGAAGTATCAGAGCTCATGAACTGTTGTGTACTTAGTGACCTACTAGAGGACTGAGACGTTTTCTTCAGAAACTGGAGCAGTTGAACTCTGAAGGATAATGAACCCTTTTGGCAAGCCTTTGTAGGGGCTCTGGATGGAAAATCTCATGTTTGTGAAGCAGAGCGAAATGTAGTGACTGCCCAGCTTGTAGCACTAAGGGAAATAAATACATTTTCATCATACAGGGCTGAACACAGCTAGGTTATCTGGACACTGCATGCTGTCGGGAATCATGGGATCATCAAACCCGACAGTTTCCATCTGATACAGGATGGATAAGATGGTTGTTACCTGTAGCTCTTGAACTGAGACAGAGGTCAGTTCTCAGTGCCTTGTTACATTGCAATAGCTGATGCATTTTAAGGTAACATCTCCCCTCACCTAGCCCTTTGCTCAGGGACAGTGGTGAAGAAGTCATAGGGTCTGGTATCTCCAAATATCTCTTTTGTACTTTTTCCCTCCACTGTTCCCAAGAGAATCTAGCCCATAATATCTACCCACTAGGAGATCTGCACAGTTCAGAGAAACACAAACACATGCAATATTACAACACACGTATTAATTATTTATTTTTTTTTTACAAGATCAAAAACAGATAGAAAAAATAAAGTGCTGTGGGAAAGCTCTTACCAAATAAAAATGTCTGTGGAGGCTTGATCATATGTGGGCCTGTGAATAACACTCAGGAGACTATAAACTTTAGACAAACCAGATGGTTAGACAGCAAACCAGATGCTTTTATTTATGCAGACAAAGTTCACATTTAGTGAGATACTTTGTTCTTCTAGAGACGGTTTTGCACAAAAAGTAAAATTGTATTTGTGTCCTGTGACAATGGACTGGAACATTCATAAATATGTAAGTCTTATTAAGTAGTCCGTTGTCCTTTGGATAGAAATATTGTCGTAATTGTATCATTGGGATACTCATTGGCTGCTCTGGTCCATGGTGTTTCTTCTTTTTGCTGCAGTAGCATCCAGAGGCTTTAGTGATGATTATGAGCAGCTTCTGTTACATGTCATAAAATTGCATAGCAAGATGCAGTCCTTGCTCAGAAGGATTTAGAGTCTAAGGAAGATGAAATGTAACACAGGAGTGGTCAATGAGGAAAGTAAGACAGAGACTATAGGCTGTTACTGATGGATTTCAACTAGGAACTAACTCTCCTTTTCAGTATCTATGAATTTTCTAGACCTTTGGTTTTAGTTTTACTACAAACACAGAAAGTACATTTGTATTAAGTATAGGCACACCAACTTCCTTCCCTTGAAAAGCTGCTTCATCAAAACCTGCTAAAATCTCAAGGTCCCTTGAAATGCCCTGTTTTGTGAATTGTCATCTGTACTCATTCAGCTGGGCTTCAGACACTCCAGCTGAAAGAGAAAGTAACTGTTGCCCTGTCTGGTGGGGGTCAGTTCTCTGACAGAACAATAAACATATGGTCAATTCCAGGTTATTTCAATGCAAAGTCAACATTTTAGGCTAAAAACTTTTCATTAGTTCTACTGCTCAGGCAGTAGCCTTCAGCAACGCAGCAGTCATAGCAGCTTCTCATCTATAATGTCTTAACACAACTCTTGAGTTTTTATGTCATCATTTTATAGAAGCATTCGACCCAGATTTTTTGTGTTTATTTTTTTTCTGATGGTGCTACCTATAGCTTCTTGCTGATCTTGGAAAAAATTATTCTGGAAAGTGTATTTCCACAATCTTAATGTAGGTGTGGCATAGTGCCACATGCATTGTGATTAGCAGATTAAGAAACAAAATTGCTTTTGTGATTTTCTTAATGGAGTTTGAAAAAACCCTGAACAAACAGACACATGAACTTCTATCATCTATTCCTTATAAAGAATGGCACCTAAATTGTAAACATCTCTTCACCAGATATCTATTCTGGACTCTCTTCCTATTTACATTCCATTCAAATTTCAGCTTTGCTGAAAAGTTCTTCTTCCCTGTATTGTTATTCAGCTATTGCTTTTATGAAAGTGTTTTTTAAGTATTACTTTTCCTCAGTAGAGCTATGGAGATTCGGAAGATACAGAGGAGATAAAAGATTTTACTGATAGCAAAAGTGTCAGACTGATCTAAACATTAGAAAGACCACCTCATGATTTTTCCTGGAACGTACTAACATGCCAAAATAAATATCACAGAAATCGTGCAATAGCATTGCACCTATGAGATACAACAAAAGGAAAATACATATTTTTAAAAGTCAGAATTACTTATTTAATTTTATGGCAATCAAAATCAAGGACCTGGGAAAAATAATCAACCAACTACTGAGCACCTCAACACAGAAATTACAGTTGCCATACAGAATAGGAGACGATATACATTTTAAACTGTAAAAGAAATGAGGTAAGAGTTTCCTCTAGGTATTGAATACAGACATTGAATGGACACTGGAGAAATAATAATGCCTTGCCAAAGCAAGATACCTCTCACAGTGTGAGATACTCATGCTTTGTACATGACTCTTCATGATTGTAACAGGAACCTTGGATATTGTTTCACTTCTGTAGGTGAGGTGCTGCTTTGGGCTCCATGGGAATGCCTGAGTTTGGCACATTTTCTTCATGAGGAATAAAAATATCATGTATCAACCATATAGCATCAAAGATATTACTCATAACAGTGAAGAATAATCCTCCCAAAGTGATCATTGTTGTACATCAAATACTGTGTTGCACCTTGAATACTGTGTTCAGTTTTGGGCACCTCACTAGAAGAAAGACAATGAGGTTCTGGAGTGGGTCCAGAGTAGGGCAACAAAGCTGGTGAAGGGTCTAAAGAACAAGTCTGATGAGAAGCAACTGAGGGAAATGGGGTTGTTTAGTCTGAAGAAAAGGAAGCTCAGCGGAGACCTTATCGTTCTTTACAACTACCTGAAAGGAGGTTGCAGCGAGGTGGGGGTCATTGACTTCTGCCAAGTAACAAATGATAGGACAAGAGGAAACAGCCTCAAGTTGCACCAGGGGAGCTTTAGATTGCATATTAGGAACAATTTCTTCACTGAAAGGGTTGTCAAGCACTGGAACAGGCTGCCTGGGGAATTGGTCTCTGGAGGTATTTACAAGGTGTAGATGCGGCACTGAGGGACATGGTTTATTGGTGGACTTGGCAGTGCTAGGTTAAGGGTTGGATTCAATTAAGTTAAAGGTTTTTTCTAACCTAAATGATTCTATGATTCTAGGATCACTGTCTGCAGTCTTACGCAGTTTGATGCAAGCTTGCCAAGTCTTGTAAAGGAGTTTGGAAAGTAATATAAGTATGGAAATGCAAATTCTGGTGATTTTATACCACACAGAAATCAGTACTTAGATGGGAAATGAACCATGCAATTTTCAAAAATACTTAAAATGTATATGGCATTTAAGTGCCTAACTCCCAAAGGAATACAGAACTTCTTCATTGGAAGTAACTTTGGAGCCTGAGTTCTGTTTGCAGAATGACACAGATGTATAGTCTACATGTAACTGAAAGTTAGATTAGACTTTTTAAAGTATCTCTAACTTTTGAAAATAGGACTTCTGTTCATTATAATTAGAAGCCTTTGAAACATTTACTAGTATGCTGTCTGTAGTGAAGGGTGTAGCCCTCTGTTCTAGCAAGTCCTGAAAACGAACAGGTCAAGTATCTCGCATACAGGCCAGAGCTGTTCTCGGGACAAATGCAGCAGAGTATTAAGGATTGAAAAAATGTATTCCATGGGAATTAAAGATACACTGAACTGTTACTCTTACAGAAGCACTCTTTTTGAAGAGCTGAAAGCTATTCAAGTCTGTTTATTGTGCATTCTGGACTTAGTTGCTAGTCATTTATTTTAAGAATTAGAGTATTTTGACAAAAAAAAATCCTGTATAATCTCTACAATGTAATTCCATGCTGTGGTCAGTGACATTTTAGATGGATAAGCCATCAACATAACTTTTCACAATCTTCCATCATCCCAAAATCAGTTTAATGGTAAGTATGTATTTTTGCCATGTCATATGGAGTTGATAAAAATAGGGAGGTTTGTCCATAGACAGTATCACTTTTCAAATCTGTTGGAGTTCAGTTTGAATGTATTTGGTGTTTACACCTTTTTAATGAAAATAATAGAACACTTGAGATTTTCCATATTGTATTAATTTTAAAACCATTATTCATACAGTTCACATCTAACAGAAATAATTTAATCATGCTTCAATGAAATATTAAAATACAATATAGAGATTTATTATTTTGAACATAGTTTTTTGCAGTTAGCTGACTCTCCTACGAGTTTAACAGGATACAGGCCTTTCAACAGCACAGAGTCAAGCCATAGTTTGTGGAAAAAGAAAAAAAAGATCATCTTGTCTCTGTGTGATCTCAGCCTGTGCATGCATGAATTTCCTCTATGCAATTATCAAATCCTCTGAATACAATGACTTAAACAAACTAACCAATAGTTATGACTGAACATGCACAGAACCCTTGTCTTTAGCATCACAAGCTGCACAGTCCCCATCAGTCTTCCTGATTTAATTCAGTGCCTTTATTGATTGCTTGCAAACTGTGGCCATTTGGAAATCATAGCAACTGAAATCCTGCTTTATATAAAGCAGTGTCAGTGCAAACTTGTCAGAGTTTGCAATCCACATTTGATCTAAAGTCTCTAGGTTCCTTTAATGCCTGCCTGTTTGGGTTTCAGATTTTGTTGGCATATGTCCTGAAGCAACATGTGACAACAGTTCAGTAGGTAGCTCTGGTCCAAATGACAGAACTCTAAGGAATATATGTAGCTATTCTTTTCCAAAATTCCAGAAGAAATAACCACTTCAAGAGCTGTTCTGAGAATGAGAAAATAATCTCAATGTGCACTTTCTTTCTGCTATTCCTGCATTAATTCTCCAGAGGAAAGACTGTGCAGAGGGTTTAGGTCAGACAGAGGGTTTACACCTTTTACTGTGCCAGCTCATACCACTCGAACTGCACTGTAAGGACCAACTGATGATTTCATATGTGACAGTTGCATAACTATCTAGTGATCAGACCTCCAGCCCTTCTAATTTGAGCTAGATTTGAAATCAGCTTCCTTAAAGTGACCTTGCAACTTCTGTCATCTGTTCAGGGTCCTGTAGAAGTGCTGTTACCAAACGCTGCCTCAAACACAACTGAAAAACTCAGTGGGGTGGTTTTTTTAGCCAATGGTCTATTCAACCGTTTCCCACTCCACATATGTATTCCTTCCATTTCTCCCCTCCTTGTGAATTCACTCTTCATCTTTCATCCCTTTGTCTCTCTTTACTTTGTCAGAGGAGTGTGACAAGCCTGGAACAGACTCAGTGCTGATCTAAGTGCATGTGGGTGGTAGGGGATGGGGAGGGTGAAGCCAGGCTAGCGCACAGCCCTACATAGCTGTGAGTGCCCTTGGGACATGGAAGGGAGCACCACATCGGGTGGGAGTTACTGCCAGCTGCCATGGGGGTGAATGCTAAAGCTCCCTTAGCTTTTCCATCACCACTGAGTGAGAGTCACACCTCAAACCCCATCATTACATAATGGACAAGCTAAACTGAAGTGTGTTTGCACTAACTGAGATTCACCTCTTCTAATCCCTACTAAAGAACAACTAGAAATCAGCTGGTTTACACTAGTTTCACTAACTCAAAAAACAGTGCTTGAAAAACTGCTGTAATAAACTTTGATGAGGATCCAAAACCCCAACGCTTTTCAGGCTGACTCTGTCAGGGAGCAGGAGGAGCAGGGCTGCTTGTCAAGGTGGGATAAGCCAGGCCCTGAGGGCGACCCCAGTGCTGCAGCAAAGGCGAGCCATCCCACAGGGGCTGAGGTGGGGGCTGCTAATGGGGCCCATTTCACCATTTACTATTTGGCTTTGCAAGCTGGCTTTCTTTTTGATTTATCTGTTTCCATGAAAATCCTGCAGTCCCTGGATGCTACCAGCTGCTCAAGAGAAATACAAACCACCTTAAATTGTTGGCATTTTAGTATAAAAATGTTGTGAATTGATTAACTTTTTGTGAGCTTCAGTCATTTTGATCTCTTCTGTGGCTCCTCTGGTAGCTGCAGTATGAGAAGCAGTGCTCTAACCGATAGTTTGTATTGTCAGCAAACTGCTTTGTTAAATTAACAAATTAAAGATTAAATTATTAAAGTTAACCTGAAAGTAAGCAGGCGGCTTTCTTGAACATGGAGCCATTTTTACTGAGATGCCTGCTGGTATGTAGATAACTGTAGTATTTATTTGTAGTGAAGTTGTCTCTAGAGGCCTCCACCACACTAAAGCGTTTGCTGTTCTCCTCTCCTTCGGCACGTGCATCCGGCGTCACCCCACAGCCGAGAGACTTGAAAAGAAACAGGAAGCCAGTGGGTGGTGAGAGAAGCTACCAAATGGACCCAGGAAAGGGTGAGCAGGCAGTGAGAAGCAGAGCTGCGGGCTGGGCTGCTGACACCTCACCTGCTGCTGCCTTCACTGCACTCCACTCCCCATTACAGTTCAGTCTCCTCTCTTTACACATTGTCACCGACGCATACATGCTTCCCCCACCTCCCTTTCTCATGGTTCAGTCTCAGAAGGCTGTTTCCGCTGCCCCAGGAGAGCAGCAGGGAGCCCCAGCCACTCTGTGTTCCCCACTCTTTCTCACAGTCCAGAGAGATCCCTGGCTGTGCCAGCTTAATTTGCACACCCAGGCCTCCATCTTGCGCAAGAGCAGGAGGGATTAGGGTTCTCACGTGTGACTCATTCCACAGCACTGAAACACATGCCTTCTGGTACAAGCTATACTTACCTATGTGTTTAGGTTACTTTAGCCCACATATTTAATGTTTTTCTGACAAAAAAGCCCCCCCAAAAAAAACCCCAAAAACCACCATGAGCCAGCTTCACTAGTTTGTTCAGTCTGCTCTGTGGCACTCCAGCAACACAAAGCAACTGTAAAACCTGCTTAATTGGGCAATTAAACTTTATGACTGCTCTGCAACTCTGAAGTGGTAAAAAGCAGCCAGAACCCACCAGGAAATCTCACCCATCAGCTGGAAAAACTAAGGATGCACAAACACCAGCCCCCAACCCATGCAGAGAGCATCATCTCTGGCCCAGCTGGGCTGTGCTGGCTATAGGATGTCCAGAGGACAGGCATACACAGTGGTTAGGCAGAGTTTACTTTTGGAGGAATGCAGGCATAGCTCCTTTAAAATGCACTTTTCATTGTTTATAATGCAAGTCCACTGAAGATAATGGTGCTTGAGGCATAAAGATGGGACCTCAATCTCGACAAACCCCTAAGCTATGTGTGAGCAGAAAGCCCCCTGAAATCTCCAGTGATGTTTTTAAGATCAGATCTTACTTTTCAGGAGCACCGCTGAGGTAAAAGTTTGTCTTTGCTTCTACAGAAACTAGAAGAATTCCACTGCCAGCAGCCTCATCACCATTTTGTTAGGCTTTTCTGGAGACTGTTGCAGTCCCTGGCACTGTTTGTTTAAAAACTGAAAGTAACAGAAGTGTTCTGAGCACAGGAGGCAGGTCTGGGAGCAATGCTGGTCCCAGTCTGCATACTGAGTCTGCTCCTGATCCCCTCCCTGACACTGAACCAAAGTCCTGGGTCTGAGCACTACCTCCTTTGGCAAAGCTGAGGTCTGGGTTTGGAGCTTGCATTTTAAACCTACCCCTTCAAATGTTTTCTGTGACTATCTGGTAGTATTTGCTTGAAACACCTCTTCCGGAGGCGAGGTGTTAAGTACACCAGGAAGGGGTTAAGTGGGTCTGGCTGTTTCATAGAGGCAGGAATTTTGCTATTCCCTAAGGAAATGAGAGCTACTTTCTAGAAAAAGAAGGGACATGGGCCGTGCATGGGTCTGAACTACCTACAGAAAGGCTCAAGATAAATTGCTTTGAGATTGTAGCTGGAATATGAAGTTATTGCTCATACCCTTGTCAGTAACAACTGTCTCTAGGAAGAAGAGTTCTTATTCTAAAGCAGGAAGATTTAGTTTAAGGTTATGTAAGTAAAGCACCCACACAAAACCTGCTATTCCTTTTTCTCACTCCATTCACATTGAGAAATATACTTGTTCACTTATAAAGGACTTGTTTTGCACTTACTCTTAGCAGTGCAAGTAGCTGGGAAATGTCCCTTTTAGGTTTTGTGGCTGCTTGGTTACCACAGCTTCTTGCTATCCAAATAGTCAGGGTTGTGAGATGGGGAGAGATAAACACAGGCAGCAATTGTGGCTTCCTGCCACCAACGCTGCTCAGAAAGCAAGAAAGCAATAGCAGATGAACTGTTTCTGCAGCAGCAGTGGGAAGCTGTGGCCTCACAGGAATAGGGCAACTGAAAAACACAGCCAAATATCCTGAGAGCAGGATAAGTAATGTCAAATAATGGGCTCTCCTCTAGATCCACTTTGCTTGTGCAACAGTTTTGAGGCAGCCATTACTCTGTCAGGAAATAGACCATGTAGATCTGCATAGAAAGTATCAGGTTTGAGCTAATGCAGTGATAGGATGCTGTATATGCAAAACTTACTTTGGTGGCAGCCAATATAACATGTACAGTGATGTAATATAGTAATTTATCAGCAGTGATCGTTGCATCAGCATTGGCTAAAATAACTGTCAGGTGCTGAGTTTTGTCACCTGACCATAGATTCTCCTTGTTTGTTCAGTTTTGGAGACCATGGCTAGAAAGGAACAAAAAGAAAATCAGCTGATGGGAGAGAAAATAAGAGAAATGAGACAAACCAATAAAGTTGAAATTAGCGAAGCACCAGTGGTGCGAAAGAGGCCAGATCCAAAACACGAACAGCTCTCAAGCAAATCAGCCTTTCCCTTCACTTCTGTGGGATATGCAGCAGGCAGTTTTCCTCTAAGAAACTGCAGGACTCGTTTCTGCTGCCATGGGGCTTTGTAACAGGAGTTTAATCAGAACCACTTCTGCAGAGGGAGGGAAATAACATCTCCTGTTTGTTGTTTTTTAACTTTCAGCAGGGTTGCATGGGGTAAATTAACCGGTGCTACCAGTAGCTAAGCCCAACCATGTTTCACACTGAATTAAAATTACCCAATGCTGTAGGTGGCATCTAGGAGGCACACTTTGCTGTGGCCTTTGATTGCATCACTTCCTGAAATACAGATTGATTGATGTGATATATTTTTATTCGGCTTCTTTCTCAAACCACACGTTACATTTGTGTGCCATTTGCAGAGTTAGGTTTTGAAGAGATACTCAAACCAAGGTGCACTGTATTTTAACATAAGCTCTCCCTGACTTTTCCATATCGTTTTTACTCTCTGGCATCTCAGAATGGAAACTCTTCTAAAGCACTGAAAACAAAAGGAAATGGTTTTATCGAGTTAAAATTATATTCCTTGCAATATTTGTCATAATTTTAATTCACTTTACTTTGGGCTGTCCTCAACTTTTGCTTTCTGAATGTGCTACAGATTTACAAGTTGACATCTGGTAACTGAGGACCTAAGAGCTGGTCAGGATGCAACTGGATTTTCAACTCACAGGAAAGTGTAGGAGGCAG
Source organism: Lathamus discolor (assembly GCF_037157495.1). Lineage (NCBI taxonomy): Eukaryota > Metazoa > Chordata > Aves > Psittaciformes > Psittacidae > Lathamus > Lathamus discolor. Next base: position 43,581,508 of record NC_088884.1, on the reverse strand, counting down.
TTTAGAATGTAAAGATTTTTTTTTTTTTTTTTCCATGGGAAAAAGATACCTCTTCTTTGTCCCATGTACATGGGAGAGATGTGAATGAAGGGAGATCTGGCAATTTCCTGCTTTCCTAGTTAGCAAACCCATGACAGCAACTGTCAGCTTCCTACCCTTTAGCCTACTATTTACCGCCAACCGTGTATTTCGGATGAAATTATTAACAAAACCATGTTTAATTATGATAGATTACACACTCAGATTCAATTTCTACCAGGACTAGAGCAGAACACAACTCCGGGAAAAGGTGTTTCGATTTGTCTGGTTCTTCTCTATGGCATTGTTTAATCGAACCCATTTGTTTCATTGAATTAGTCTTGATTATGTTTTTACTATTGAATGTGTACTAGGCAACAAGTTTAGCTTTGAGAACTGGAATTTATTCTTTCTTGTGTTACAACACTGAAGGATATGGGATGACAATCAAAAGTAAACATGGTTCATCTCTCAAAAATGACAGCTCATCCACTGAGCTGTGTGAGTGCTCAACTGTAATAAAAACACAAATATGCTTTTTCTGTAGTTGTTTAAATCTATATATTTAATTCTTATTTTCAACTCACGTATATCTGATGAAACAGCTCAGAATCCTGTTTCCAACGATTGCTTGGGAAAAAAAAATGTTGGAAGAAGAGTCATGAACCAACAAATTTCCTCCCTTTCCTGTAGACTTCTAAAGATGATGCTACCGCTGCTTACCAAAACTGATCACAGTATTCACATCTGGATTGTGATTGCACAGTCATCTTTTGTTTTGTTTTATTTTATTTAGCTTTTGACCATTGGTTATCATTGTGGGCATTTCTAGCTGAATATCTACTAAGTATTTCTTAGATTACCCTTAGATACCTACATCTCCCTGTGTCCTAAAGTGGAAGCCTATCTTCCAGACACGGTTTTGTATTGCAGTCTGATGGCCAAGTCCCTAATCTTACATTGTCTGCTCTGGACTTAGTATGTATTCAGAGGATGAAATAGCGATCTTCAGTTTAGGAAACAGGGGATTATCAGAGATTTTTCTGACAGCAGAAAAACAGTTTGCATTAAAAATTAATCTCCTTTAAGTCTTGTGCTTGTCTGCTCAATAATGTGTCGTTTCCACAAAGGCTATGAGACACTGGAAAAAATAACCAGTAGGCCATGATATGTGTTAATTAAAATGATAACCTTAATTATTATAGTTTTTTATATTAGTATTGAGGCATAATATTAAAGTACTTAACTTAACATAGTGAAAATACCAGAGCTATAACAAGGCATACTAAGCTGCATTCTGTTTTTTCCTGCTTGGCAGTGTTCCTCATGGATCCCTACTTAACTTACTGCCTATAAAAAGAAACTAAATGAGCAACACCTGGAAAGGTCAAAGAATGAGTTCAAATTTGCCAACAAGAAGTGGAGAGAAGTCACTGTAGCACTAGCACAGGGATTTGTAAGAGGTAAGGAAGGCTGGCTGTAGCCATATTAGGGCTGTGGAAAAGGCATGATTTTGCTTCTTCAGTATTGATTGTATCTGAAAGATCCTGTTTTCCTTCTTCTCCTGGATATGTCCTCTACAGATTAGATGGATATCTGTTTACACTGAAAAGAGGTTTTGCTCCTACCTTAGCTCTTTGTTTACCCTGCATAATAATAGCTTCTAAAGAAAAACATACATTTCTTGCTGCTCTGCTCTGTAATTGTTGATGGAATCTGTCTTATTCCAATTAAAAGGATAAATCATGGGACCACGGTAAATTTCCCATGCTTTAATAGGACCTTGCTTGAGACAGTTGTGTTCAGTTTGTCGTGTTGTGTGGAGGTTTGTTACTCAATGCCTCTCAGTTTAAATGAAAGCTTCTTTTGTCTGGGAGCAGGAGCTGGAATGCCAAGACATAGCACTGCTGCAGCATGCAGCTTTCCTTGCTTCCATGGGGAATAGGTGCTGGGCTGCTAAGCCACCAGCTTCCCTCTGCTCAAAATCAAGATCTGTTGAAATGACCACACCTCTTAAATGCTTCATCACTCTGCAGCTTCTGAGCAACATCCTTATCAACCTATTACTTTGTCTTTTATAAATGCTGCTTCTCTCTCCAGTGGCGGATGAAGCAGATTTATGGGGCACCCAGGACCATACTCTGCCTCATCTATGACCAGAATGGTGCAAGTTCCATTTGCAAAGTGTTCCTCAAAATAAACAAGCAAAAATATGGAAATACTTAATGCTGCCATTGTGCATCCACAGATGCAAACAGTTTATGGCATATTAGAAATAAGTTTTGCTTCTAGTCAGTATTTCAATTTCAAAGATCTTTTCATAAAAATACTCTTATAGTTTCATTTTCAGCAAAATACCGGCTTTGAAAAGCATGATTTTGCACTTAAAAATTTTCACCCCAATTTTGCTCAGAGTTTTGGGGATGTCAGTCCACGTTTTGCTTGTAATTCCTTTTTGACTGAGAAAATGAAGAGCAAGAGATAAAAATATTGCTCTGTCTTCTCTTCTAAACATCTTTTGTGTTTTCCTACCTTGCACATGAAGAGAGGAAAATAAGTAAGACATCATAATCCCATACTTCCTCCACTGTTTTCATTGTTTCCTAACTCTGAACTATGCTTATACAGAATTGCACCGGTAGTTAGGTAACTTGTAATTTTTATTTGTTTGTTAACCTTTTAAAGCAATATGAATTACTGAGAAAGACAGTGAAGCTAAAGCTAATGTTAAAACACTATTATATTTATTTAGCAGGATGTTTTAGGCAGTCTGTATTTTGCAAATTCCTTGAACGTGGGCATTAATAATGTTTTTTAAGGAACACTTTCTGCTTCTTATAAAGCCAACAGAATAAGAGATAGTAATCATAAACATAATAATACTAGGGATAAACATAAACAATTCAAATTATTACTCCCAATTTTGACTATTGAGTTTTAACTTAAAATACTGAACATCTTATTTTACTCCATAATTTTCATCGTAGTTAAAATCCACCAGTGAGTACAAGAAATTCTCCATTTGTTTCATTGGAATGTGGGTGATGTCCTTTAGATTTAAATTATTTGTAGTTTTGCAGAGTATCAAAATGAAAGTACAACTTCTTTAAAAGCCGTCTGCAGTTTTCATGTTTCCAGCAGATTGCTGAATTAGAATGCCAGACCTGAGAGCTGTATTTATATTTGAACTCTGGGTCTATTGTACCAAGGGTGACTTGACATTTTTGAAAAGTAAAAGACATTTTTCTGCCCTCTTCATATGCTAACACATCAGTGAGCAACTGTTCCAGCACACAAAAGCAAGGGACGTGAAGTTTATTTTGATTTCTGAGAGCTTTTACATTTCTGCATCCAAAGGACAGGAGTAGTAATGAAGTGCTTTCAAGTACTTGGTAAAATAGTACACCAGGATTAGCTATTCAACAAGTTTCAAGATCATGATGGGGGCAGCCTGGCCTGTCTCTGAAGTTGCAGAGTTCCCTCTTTTCTGAAAAGAGGAACAGTATGAGGCAATAGATACTCAAAATAAACAGATTTCACCAGCCGCAGAGGGTGATAGGTAAAGTCAGAAGGAAACAAATAAGCTGGGAGACTGGTGAGTGGGAGAGCAAGACACCGCTGCAGAAGGTTCTGTTACCCACCTGGGTCAGAAGAACTCTAAAATCCCCAGCATGGCTGCAACAGTAAGGGAGCAACACGCATCTGGGAAGGGAAAAAGCAGAAAGGCTTGGCTGTAAGGAGTAACAGGAAATCTTTCTGTAGTTGCACTAACAGTAAGAGGAAGGCTGAGAAAGCTTTGCAGTGAGAGGAAGAAAGACCTAAACAGATGATGCTGGAAAGGCTTAAGTGTTTAATGCCTTTTTGCTGCAGAACTCTCTGCAAAGGACATCTGCTACCAGATGGCTGGCACAAATCACTCAAGTGACAAAGAGCTAGGGTAAGGGAAACACAAGCACTTAAGTAAGTTTAAGATTCCAGAATCACCTACTGAGAATGTCACCTGATAAAATTCATCCTGAAGCATTAATCAGAGTAAGCCTAGATCTACTATGGGGGATTAACCTCATTCAAATGTAGCCAACTGAAAGTTTGGCATCCAGTGCAAACTGTTTCTTTATTTTAGGGATCCCTAGCTTCCCCCCTAGAATTTGACCCACCCTGCCCACAGCCCAGGACTCCATTTCAGTCCACTGGGACCATCAGTCCCAGCTCCAGTGATGCTGCAGCAGGGCAGGTTTCCAGGTCCCCACAGCCCTGCCCTGCAGGAATACTTAAGCTTAAAAATATATTACCAGGTGGTCTCATTCCCTTTTCAGTAAATATGTCTAAATAAGGAAGGGAGATACCCACCAACCCCTGTAACAATGCAGATTAAATTTTTTCCCTTGCATGCTCCAGAGTGCGTGGAAGAACTATTCCAAAAGATCTGCATCTGACACCTGTTCCCTCCACATCCTGACCCCCTGCAAAATGACTTTATTTTCCCAGCATGTCATTTAAAAGAAGGTATTCGCTCCTCACATGTCTGTAATGCTTGCTCAGCTCTTAGAAGCTGCAAGTATTCTGCACCTGGCAGATTGCATAATCCAGCCTGATGAAAGAGAAATATGGTCAATAAGTCCTTAACATAACCCTTTCATCTCTCTTCTTGCCAGCAGCTTGTCTCTCTGCAGTTTCCTTTTACAGGGTGATTTGGAAGTTCCCTTTGAGTAGCTTACATTTTATCTCTGGTTGGACATGAAATAACTCCACAAGCTGTACTGGAGGGAACATGTTGTTCTGCTATCATAGGCACAGCTGCCTGGGCAGGGGAGAGACTTATTAACAATAAGGCATCCAGATAAAGTACGTAGATACCTGCAAAAAAAATTGCTACCTCACTGGAGATATTCTATCTTGCAGCACAGCTCTTCTGAGAACCCATTTGGCTAGTGAAATGAAATAAAAGGAAAGGACAAACGCACAGATGATCCTTTTTAATCAGTTTAATTAAAAAGGAAGCCTAGTACCTACTTTCACTTCCTTTCATTTTAATCAAGGAAAAAGTGCAATGTAATTTGTGTAACACAGGCAGCTCAAATAGTAGAAAAAACCTGCTGCACAGTTTTATCAGCTTAGTCTTTCTCTTCTGAATGTCATTTGGCATTTGTGCTCAGAACTCATATGGACAAAATCCTTCCAAAAACATTCAGAGGGAACACTGCCAGATTTGGTGGCTGTGTCCTAGTTAAACTCTCTTTCCTCTTTTAGCTTTTGCTCATGAAAGATACCCAAACAAGACCATCTATCAGCAGAAAGGTTGATTACAGAGATGCCCAACTGCTCTGTTAATAGAGAGGGAAATGTGATTTATTTATTTTTAAGGGAAAAGTACCAGTCCTTCACCAAACGTACTTCTTGTTCAGCAGATGTGACTGCAGTGGTGACTCCAGAAGAACCATGATAATCTCAGTCCCCTGTTACCCCTGAGTCAGGAAACTGCCTCTAGCACCATTTCAGCTGCTTCCCAAGTCCTTTGGGTGTGTGGCTGTTTCTGCTAAAGAAGCACGAGCTGGAAGGATCGAGGATATTTATATTTCTTTAACTGTTCTGAAGGGACTTCTCTTGCTTCCTTACCACACTCCTTTCATGTTATTTTTGACTGGCAGTATTTCCAGATCTAGATTGTCACTGCTCAAAATGTGTATATTCTAGATCCTCTTGCCCTCAAAAGAACTCATGAGAGTTGGTATTTTACTAACTTGTCTTCAGCTGTTTTTAAAAGTTACTGAATGCAGACAGGCCTTCTCTTTTAGGTAAATTTGAATCCCAAATGAAAATTGGTGTGACAGTCTATTTGCCTTTGAAATTGTCTCTACCAGGATGACTAAACAACTCTTCAGAGAGGGAGAGAGAGAACATGGGAAAATGTTCCTACCTCAGGTCTTTAGTTTACTAAGTAAAAAAGGTGACTCTGTGATGGTATTTGAATGGTCTTCCTGTTACTAGGGATTGCTCCAGGAAAGGGGACAAAGCAGCTGCATAGACTTTCCTCCTTTGCAATGCCTCTTGCTTCTGTCTTTTTGATCATCTTTCACTGTTCATTTCCTTGTGTGTGCAACAACCTTTTGAGTGGTTTGGGGTTTTTTTGGGGTTTTTTTTTTGTCTTCTCCCATTTACCATTTACTTTCTGGGATTTACTGTGTGTATTGAGAGCCTTTCATACCAGAAGGCAGAACTCCAGCAATTGAAAACAGCTTGTGTCTAGTCTCTCCATAGAAGAAAACCCCATGAGCAGTTCTGGACAGGGGTGTGTTAGCAGAGTTATATGGGCCAGTTTATCCACCTGACATCAATCTTGCTTAAGAAGGCAGGACAAGAGCACATTGCAGAATAGTTTGGGTTTGCAAAATGTCATACTGCAGTGCTTCCCTGGCTGCCCTGGTTTCAGGGTGCTGATGCTCTTCACTCCTTTCCATGGGGGTTGAGGTTCCCTTCTGTCACTGTGTCTGCATTTGAGTGGCTCTTCCAGTTGTGCTTAGAACTTCTGCATGATTCACCCCTTGCAGAAGTACCTTGTCTCCCATGGGGATTATTATGTCCTAGGAGATAACCTGTGGAACTGGGCCCTCTTTGCAGAGCCATCTGGGAAATTTTTAGCCAGAAGGCACATCTCATGAAGCTCATGCTCACATTTATGAAATTGCCTATGAAGTGTTCACACTCACATTCATCTAATTTTAGAAAACATTATATGCTTTTATAAAGCATTCCTTAGGTTCAGTGTCACGAATGAAGTATTTGGATCCTTTTGAAGTTAACCTTTCTCTACACAATCATAAAATATTTTCTTATTCACTGCAGGGTTATTGAAAACCTTATGTGTTCAAACCAAACTTGTTCACCACTCTAGCATAAAGATTTTATTTTTTACCTCAAATTATAACTTTATAGAAGAGACTACTGATGATGAATTCATGGAAGTCGACAAAGAAGACGAAATTGCCTGTGAAAAAGTCTTCATTGCTTTTATAATATGAGCTGCAAAAATCTGTCTGGATTTGCGGGCCACTGGATGTAACTTTTGCTTTACACTTGTTTGTGTTAAATGCACTTACAAGTGATCAAATGATACCTTGATTTTTAAGGTCAGTTGCTTTTTATGTATAGATATATTTCTGGTGTAGTGTTTGTGGTACTAGAGGATCACGTGTGGTGTCTTCCACTTCTTAATTTCCAGACAAATGTTTCTAGGGATTATCCATTCCTCTGTGTTGTATCATGGTAACTGAGGACAATAGCAGTAAAACAGCTTTTAAGAAAGTATCTGAAAGGGAAGATTCTGTGAGAGACCTTAACCCAGGTCCCTTTGTGTGGGGCATTCAGTGAAGAATGGTATGGACATGGCCCCTTCAATCATACTGGAGGTGACTCTGGTCCCCTGCTAAGGCTTAGGTAGGAGGTAGAACTGAAACACAGTTTGAAATATCATTTTAAGTATCCCAGTGACACAAGATGATGGATTGTTCTGTTACTTTCTTGTATTTGAATTATATTAATAAAAGACAGTCCTGGAAGAAAGCCTGTAAGACCCTGCTGACAGTGAATACTTCTGTGGCTGATAAAGAACACTGGTAAGTAATTATTACTTTAAAATCATTATATCATGAAACTCCTTGCATGGATATTCTTTTTTTCTTTTTGGTGACTTGTCCCTGTATTTCCCAGGAAGAAGAATTTGAATGTTAAATTTTAGTAGTCAGCTATTAAGGTGAAGCAAGGGACAAGGGACCAACTGAAGCATAAGACAGACTTCTTAACTTTCATAAAGACTTGGTGCACAGAAAAGCTAAAGATGAAGAGCAAAGATCTTTTGTGCTGGAAAATCTCACAAATCTTACAGAAACACAAAGAGAAATACACTTCTGGAGATGGATTAATGTGGAAAATTCCGTTCACCCAACCTGTAAGACAAGTGCCTTTCACTGAGTGTGTTCACACAAAGTGAGCCAAAACTAGACAAATGGTAGTATGGCTGGATCCTGGTGTCGTACTTTCATATCCTTGTCCATATGCAAGTTAGATGCAACAGGCTCAAACTTGTGAGACAACAACCACAAGCAGGCACTAAGGATGCATCTACAGGAAAGCCAGGTGGACATGTGGTGGTACCACAGTTGCTGCTGCTAAGAGTCCAGCTACCACTGGAGCAAGGTCTGGTCATCCTTAGCCTGGATCATCCCTACGGTTTGTCATATGGTTATTTTTCTGTATATTTAAGTGCTGTGAATGCAAGGAGGTGTGTTAGTGAAGGAAGACATTACTTTATAGCCCTGCTCTTGCTGGTTTGTCCCTCTGCACCAGGTAGGACCTACAAGCAGGACCAGGATGAACCCTGATACCATGCTATGCATCATCTCCAAAGCCCCAGGCAGAGAGGGTGAGCCTGGCTGCAGAGAAGCCAGCATACATAGGTGGCAAACCTCAAGCTTCATGTCAGACTGCTGGACCAGACCAGGATTTTCTGATGTATTCCAATGACTGTTTAAGAAAGTGGAGGCAGCTCACTTTCTGAAAATACAAGGAACATACATACAACTGACAGGAAAATACATACAAGGTTATTTTTTTTTTTTTACTAGGTGTATATGTTTATAAATCTAGTTACAAACAATAAAGGATATTTTTAATCCTAAGTGCTTACATCCACATTTCATTAAAAATTTAAGTTATTCAAGATAGCACACTTGAATATGTATGACTAATATCTCCCTTTTTTAATGTTAACTTGATTTAATTTTGTAAATCCAGTGGTAATGGGACATGGAAATTGGCATAATTAAGTAATGACTTAGTCGTGATATCAAAAGAAAGCTGTTCCTAAAAATACTGACATTTCCCATGGATGTCTAGGAAGTTTAACAGAAAAATATGGTATAATAAAGTATTTTTATAATGATTGGCATTTGCAAAAATGCCATGCTTGAAACCTGCATAAGGTTTCATATATGTCGTAATAATTCTGTAGGCCTCAGTTGCCATAGGAACAGCTTTGAGGTGCTAAGTATTTTCCTAGCATCAGTACTTTACCATCTATTTCCTCCTGCAAACATCATTCTCAGCAGCAGACAAAAAGGGTAAGTAGCAGCAATGAAAAATGGTAGGACTATAAAGTAGGAACACAGTATATGAAAACATCTACTTGTAGGGTGGACAGAATCACCAAGGAAAGCAATTTTGGGGTTTAGTGCAGTGAAACAAAATAATAGTACCATGCTGAACCACTGCTGCAGTTTTAATGCCATATGCTAAAATACAAAGTACTTGCTAATGTTTTTAAGTTACACACAATACATGACATAAAATTAGATTGGGAGCAATTGTGCATGAAAGATAATACAGCACCGCAGATTCAGGGATTCTTTTCAAGATCAGTAAACAAAAAAGGCCATAAGTGATGCCATTTTTAGTCTTCTTCAGTTTCTATGGCTACTGAAAAACATTAGAAATTGAATAATGCATTAGATGAGAGTTAGAAATTGAATGATGCACATTTAACATGCAAAATGAATAAAAGCATAAATAACAGTTTACTTCTGAACATTATTCTAGCTTCTTGTACTTGAGTTTACATGAACTTGAGATGAAGTAGAACATAATTACTTGTTACTTAAGAAGATTAATTGTTAAGAAGACAGACTGAAAGATGTACAGCACCAAGAAAAGTTAACAGGCATGAAAATATTGGTTTATATTTAAGCTCAACCTTATTATGTTTATGATCAGTTACCCAAATATAGGCATCTTGTGTAACTCCACATGAACCAAAGGTTATCCACCCTTGTCGTTACCTATTCCAGTTGCAAGGATGTAGGTCTCCCACGGATTTTGTTATCAGTTCTGCTGGGTAGCTGATACACTAGATCTTCTCAGATAGCATCAGGCACCCAAGTTATCAACTTAGTTGCTCTCTTTGTGACTGAAATAGCCTTCAGGCTACTAGAACGACAGCTAAAGAAGTTCTGCAGCTATGCTCAGGTGGCAGACAATGAACTAAAGGAATTATGCTGGGACATGCAGATTTCACCAAGAAATTAGCAGTAAAAGAATGGAAAAGTTTATCTGGGAAGGGAACACAAGAAAAATAGTTTGGTAAATGATACATTAAACAAAACAAAGAAAGAGGCACACGTTTTGTGTTCTGATAAGATCAAGATGACTGCTGTAACCTGCATGCTTCTTGACATATCAGATCATATTGGTACAACTTACATGCACTAGAATCATTATCTGGCACAGGATACTGGAAATTATTCAATATTTAAGTACTTCTGCAGGCAAAGCTCTTTTCTCCTAACAGGCATTATACCTTGGCTTTCTGTGTATTCCTCTTCTAAACACAGGCTTTGTTTCATAAGGTGCTATTCAAGCCACACTCAGACTTCGTTGAACATGTGCATTCTTCAGTTCATAGGAGCACATGCAATGTCTTCTACCGCAAGAAAAGCCTCGATATATAGTTAATTGCTTGTTTAAATTAAGGCAATTTGATATTTTCTGGTTTGGCTCTGCTGTTTGCTACAGCTGCTCTTCTTCCTGCAAGGCCAGCATCCACTGCTTTCCTCACAGAGGCTCAGCTCCATCCTCTATGGCTGGAAGGGCTTCACTTCCACTGGCCTTGTTTGTGCCTTTGTCATCCCTGAAATGGCAACCACGGTGGCGTTACAGCTACACTTGGTGGGGTCTACCAGTTATATTCTGTTTTATTCCAGGCAGATAGCACGCTTCTCTGAAGCTTCTCTTTTAGATCACGCCTACAAGCAGAAATCAAAAGCTGTTCCTTCAACTGTAACTATGAACTTGCAACAATTATGCTTTAAGAAGAGTCTCTCACATCCAGTAGTCCTTTGAATCTCCCCTTTTTATGATTCACCTTACTGAAAACTTGGCATAAATCCAGCAGCACATTTATATAAGTATCCAATTAAGTTGGTATAAATGTCGCTAAATCTGTTTCCTTTTATCTATGTAGGAGACGGGGATGACTTTATGTCAGATGATTTAATTCAATTAAGACATTGCGTGAACACCAAAATCACCTTTATTATGCATCAGTGTCAAAAATAAATTAAGAGTGATAGGCAGTGTAGTGCCTTGCCAAGTGAAGGTACTCTGAGAGTCTGAAATGTAGCAGGGTCCAAAGGTAGTGCATTGCGTTCGTTCAATTTGCCAGGCTGTTACTTCCTTTCATTTTGGTTTTGAGTCTTCAGCAGTTTGATTCTCTTCTTCCTCCGATGCCATGTAAAGTTCTCCCAGGTTCTATCTGATTTCTTTTCTTTTGTTACACATACAATATGTGAGAATGGCTGCTAAATTTTCTCTCGATAACTTTAAAAAAGTTTAAACTTAAAAAAAAAAGAAAAAAAAGCAGGCCTTCATTGGAGGCTTTGCTGTAAAGTGTGAGTGCACCAGAGAGTTTCCATTTTCAAATGAGTGATACTTCATTTGAATCATTTAATGAGGTATCCAGATAAATGAGCATATAGCTTGCTGAGGTGCCTATGGGCTTCTAGCTGCAATAATGTGATTAGTTTTATTGCTGCAGATAGAAGAGACTTATTTGACCCTTGTATTCACATTTCTTTAATCTAAAATATTCCAGAATGCTGATTAACAGGGATAGCAGTAGCAAGCATGGAGGAAAAAGCCGTAGATGTAAAGCAACACAAGAGCTTTGTCCAGTTGCTTTTGTCTAGGGCATGTTTAAATAAAGAAATGCACACTGTACAGGGAGACATGTACACAGCTTGGCAGAGGTTTTATAGCTGAACTTGAACTACTCCCTGGCTACAAAGAAGAGTCTCAAATGAATCTCTTAAAAGCTCTTTTTGCACTTCTTTGCATCAACATAAATTTCTAGGAGTGCATCTAAGAAAGCCATTGTATTAACATTTTTGCCAGTGTTTACTAATTAACTAATTCCATCATGTGGCCTGAACTACAGTGTTCTGGGGTTTAACTTTTTTTGTTATTATTATTATTATTATTATTATTATTATTTTCTGAATATAATTACACTGGCCTCCAAAAAGGGATTAGGCAATTTTCCCTGTTTAAAGGGAATGACGAAATGTTGTAAGTATTTGAAGCCCAAGGAGCTTCTGAAAAGATTTATAGAACTTACGGCTATAACTGTCCAGCCCTGGAGAGTTGCCACTTGGAACGGCCCTGGTAAGACTTTGAACTTAATTTGTCAGCATCATGTCTTTAAAATGTAATCTGCAGCACTTCAGCTGTCTCCCCAAAACTATAACACCAATGCACTGGTAAACAGGGGCAGGTCTGTGTGAGTATGGAATCCTAGAGGAGTCTATTATAAAGTGAAAATCTCATATGCCATAAGCATCTCCTATTGCTCCCTCACTGCCTGTCGTTGGCACAAGGCAGTCAGAGAGCAAGGGCTTTGTGGTTCTTTTATGCCCCAATAATCCTGGCTACTAAAATAGCCCTTTTGAGACTGCTGGCATCTATGCTAGCCTGTAAGCTTTCTGCTATACACCATCCCCAATAGGGTTCCACTACCAGGAGAAAATAAAGTTGGCTTAAAGCTGGTTTTGCATAGCCTGGGTGCTGCACTGAACCCTCTCCACCAGGCTGATGATTCCAGCTTCCTTTTGTGTTGAAAAGTTTATGCAGAAATATCAGGACTGTATTTTTATATAGTGAGCTTTTATTATTTTCTTCCTGCTCCAATTGAAAGCCTAATGGTAAGGGGGATAGCATCTGTGAAATGTATATGATTGTGTAGTACACATGGGCTAAAGTATTATTGATGTAAGCTCCAAATTCAAGATGCTGATGTTTGTTGTATTAAGAAGTTACTAATCTTCATGCTGTCAAGTGACAATTGAATTTGCCTAGCTAAAAAGCACTACTGATCAGCTGTCACTGAAGCAACACGTTGCTTTTTAAAACAGAAATCCTTGGCTAACGTATTCATCTTCTTTGTCAAGAAAAATGCCTGCATATTGTGCCATCCACAGAACCTGATGAACAATTATGCATAACTTGATGCATAACCTTCTAGCACAATTAGAAGGGCTTCTAAGACAACCAGCCTTTGACATTGGCAGCTTAAGCTATCTACTCTCGACTGATGCATGGTCTAAATAAATCATAGCTATGTCACACACTAAGTATCTGGAGTCTGTTTCTTAGTAAACCAAAATCTATTCTAGATGCAAGTTGCTGAATTTTTAGCAACAAATAAAAGCTTTAACCAGGCTTAATTCAACTGCCTCTGGGTATTGACCAAGTCGTCTTACACTAGGATTGAAATGACTACCTTACATACTTTTATGTTGAAAATTCTCTCATTTGATTTTTAACACAGTATTTAAGATTTTCTCCAAGAAATACTCCTTGAGTGAAATCCTGGTCTCAATTAATGTAATGGCAAACCTCCCACTGACATTTGTGGTGCTGAGATTTAACTCATAGTCTGAAAACTGAGAGTAGCTCTTGAATTCATTGGACAGAAACCTGATATCAAACAGGAAGGGCATACATTAAATGGATAATCAGTTTATTTCTAGACTGTATGCCAACAAGCAAGTAATAACATGTTTATATCATTTGCAATGACACAAAGAAAGCAATTACTACCTATAAGTAATACAAGCCATCATTTGTCCCACCCATTTTTTTCTATATTCAGAATGATAGTCTATATTCTGAAGTATCTAATTTACTTCCTGAACTAAGATAACAGTCACTGCTTCTTAGAAAAATAAATCCATGTATTATATGGTTAGATAATGACATTCATATATAATGTGCAGAATCCTAAACACAAAATTAAGTAGGAAGTTTGATTTTATTATGTATATATACACACTACTTAAAAAGATTCATCTGTATTTATGAATGCTTTACAGATTACTTTTTGAGTGCAAATTATAGAACAATTGATCTGTTGCCAACTAATAATTAAATGAAACACAAAACAAGATTTGTGAACAGTTTCAAAATTGACTATAGAGACCTTTTCCAACCCTAACTATTCTATGATTCTATCTTGGGAGACACTTCATTATCTTTTGAATATTACATGTGCTTTTCTCATGGCATGGTCTGTCAAAGCAGCAAGGAGACAAGTTTTTTCCCCAGATTCACAGTGCAATAAGCAGCATAAAAGCAGCTAGCCAGCCGCCTACAAGTACATACAGACAGAATTACCTGTGGTGAACTCAGAGGGAAGAGCACATGCTGCAGAGGGGCAGAGCTTGGAGGCAGCAGAGCCAGGCAAGTTGTGTGCATCTGATTTGCTAGCTCAGTGTCCCGGTAAATGAGGCTGTTAATAAAGAGACAGTTCAATTTTTGGAACAGGGAATCCTCTTGTGCTGATGTGTAGCACGCAGTACATGAACCAGGGCAGTCAGAGAACTGTTTCCAGTGTCCATTAGTTTCTTCACCAGATGAGCTTGGCAAGAGGAGCTTGTGGACACAGAAGGGGCTGCCTAATTATAAAAAAGATATGTGCTCTGAAGCTAAGAAAAGTTCCTCAGTAGCTTTTCCAACCAGAAAGATGGGGTCCAAGTAAGCATTAGGCCTGCCTACTTTTCAAGTGAGACATTGTCTCATCTCACCTCAATATTTTCCTCCTTGAGTGCTCTGTTCCTACAAGTAAGTCGTATTTCCCTTGGGAGAAGCCTTCCTCAGTCACTGTGCTTACCTTCTCAGGCCCAGCTGCTGAAGGGCAGTCTCTGGCAAAAGTCAGATCCAGCTGGACCTGCTGCGGAGCGGTGGCTGAGTGCTGGAGGAGCCAGGGCTGCAGGTGGGAGAAGGCAGCATCTCTTCCTGGGGGGGCAGGGAGGGACAGAAGGCACAGCTGCGACAGAGAGGGTGTGTGGGACAGGCCAGCAAGGCAACCCAGGATGGCTCCCCAGGATGGCTCCGCTCCTAGGTATGCAAATAGCTGCTTTTGCACAGGTGCTATTCGCAGCAACTTTCACACATAGCTGCCTTCCTCTGAAGCCAGGCTAAGGTGGCAGTGGTGATCCTGAAAGAAAAAAGGAATTAAAAAGAGCTCCAGATAGGTAAGCTGTACCAGAACAACTAACCTTTCTGTAATGAGCATACCCTCAGCTGATAACCATAGGAAACAGGACAGGGAGTGTTTAGATAGTCCTGGTCTCATTCTTCAAACTTTATGCTATAAATCAGATTTCCACAGAAAGGAACTTTTCAGGTACTACACCAGTTCCTTGTTTAATCTTAATATTAAAACTTAGCCATAGAAATTTGAGTTATGTCAAAGCTTACTCCAACTTCCATCCCTGAATGAAAATGGAAAATTAAGTTTTATTGCTGTTTATACATAATGAATGAAATGGCTATCAAAATTTTTCAAAGATCCATGGTCAAATAAGACATTTAAAGAGAAAGTGCCTTGAACTAAGGTACATGTCTTGATGCACTGATGTTAACAGTAATATTGCCACTTGCATGAGTGAAAAAGACATTACTCCATTTCCCATGCAATTTCCGGTCTAGGTAGGGCTGGACCAAGAATTGGTCCAGGGCTATTCAATCTGGTTAGCTTAGATTTGCATTTAGAAGGTCCTTTCCCATTGGAGCAACAGATAAAGATTTACCAGGGAGAAGCCAGGAAGCTTTCCAGTCTCCTACACCACCACCCCCCACCTGCTCCTCTTTGCTCCCCTATCTATTAGCAACTACATGGCTCATACTGCCAAATCACTTCCCTGTAAAGCCTCTTCCAAATAAATCTGGCATGTATTCAGCCCTGAAGGGACAGGCAGGCCACCGGATAGTGGTTAACACTGGATAAAAAAATTTATTTAAAATTATTTGTTTTTTGAAACAGTAACAACAGAAAAAAAAGCACTCCCTGTAGCTACAACAAACAGTCTCTGCACTTGCTTGTCTTTTCTAAGCCTGAAAGCTGGAAAATCCTTCTCGTTTTGGAGACTCCCATAGCAACTAGATGATCTTAAGCTCCTTTCCAACCCTAACTATTCTATGATTCTATGTGTGTGTGCATTTGTGTTCACTTTCAAAAGAGCTCACTGTTTTCTCTCCACCTCATCATTAACCAGTGACTTCTAATCATTTTGTCTTCCTCTGAGCTCACAAACATGGTGAATCAGTGATATAATTTCAAGAAGGAGCCTCCTTTTTCTGAAAGAACTGCACAAAGAACAACTCATATTGTGTTCCTTTTTTTTTTTAACTTTCCAATAA
This sequence comes from Lathamus discolor, assembly GCF_037157495.1. Taxonomy (NCBI): domain Eukaryota; kingdom Metazoa; phylum Chordata; class Aves; order Psittaciformes; family Psittacidae; genus Lathamus; species Lathamus discolor. The sequence goes on along the minus strand of NC_088884.1, from coordinate 43,565,245 downwards.
CTTCCTCTTAAGGAAGATTTTATGTTCCCTTACTATTAGTATACAGTCACAAGCACACATAATGATGTATTGCTATCTTTAGAAGATGACATCTTAGCTACACGTTGTTTTAATGACACATACATAATTGCTCTCAGTCGGGATCATTGACCACTATGTTCTCAGAACTATTACAAATTCATTTGTTACTCACATGAAATAGGAGAAGTAAAGGGATGGTGTGAATATAGGTATAATCGTTGTGGCCAGACAGGAAAGGCCCAAGAGCGATTCTATTTGGGTCACACACTCAGGGTGCATTGATTTTCTAACATGGCACTGGAAAGCCGTTCCAACAGAGCTTGAAACTGTGGCCCAAGCTGTAAAAGAAAGAAAGAGCTTCTTAAATATCCTTTATAATATTTAATTAACTCAAATCAATTAAATAGCATCATATACAGGAAATATCACCCTTATATATAAGGTGAGTTTCTTCAGCTTGCATTACAATAGCCTTTGTGACGTCATATGAATAACTGGTGCAATAGAAAAAAATGTGCCAGACTGAATTTATAGAATATAAAGCAGATAAAACCTTCATGTTAGCTTTTAAGTAAAAACATGATTCCAGCAGTCCTGTTGACATTAAGAGAGTCAAGGTTATGAACAACAAAGGATAGAATGAGTAAAATAGGTTTGTAGCGTGAATCACACCACCAAGTTAACACTAAGAGGAAGCAGAGATAATACATTTATCATCATAATGTGCAATACATGACTCACCCAAACGAAAAAATATGAAGTATGTGAATGATTAGGCAATGAAGATTGGTGTTAAGGAGGGAGAGACAATGGAAAATGTTATTAAGCTTATAAAAACAACTTGACCTATTCATTATTTTGAAGATAATCTGTTGCTTTTTCAATTATCCTGAAAATAAACAGATTTTTTTGTGTGTGTGTGAAAGACAATTCCAACAATTTGGATGATAGTCAAATATGCTTGAATGACAGGCTGCATAAAATGATTTAAGGCTTTATTTGGCACATACTTTTCATGTGAATCAGCCAGCTGGTATTTCTTATGATTCTTCACCTCCATGCTTGTAGGGCCTTAAATCAAATCTTTAGGGTTCAGAAATTGGAGGAAGAGTGACAGCTGTAACATCTAAAGCATCAAGCCAAGCATGTAAACTTTTTCTCTACAAGATCATTTTGGAGATTGCAGTCTCTGTTGATTTGGATTTTGTTGTAACTTTGGTTTATGCATAAGATAAAAATTGCCAAGTTAAAAAGGTCATTTGCATGGATAACATGCAATGATGGATAATAGTTTGGTACGGCTAACTCTGATTTTTTTGTTTTAATGTTTAGTGCTGGCATTGCAGTTTTCACCATCTCCCTTTTTCAATCTTCCTTTGGCTTCCTCCAGTCCAGCAGAGCAGGACAATTAAAGATCCATCTGACCAAATGTATCTCGAATGGGGCTATCAGCTGTGGAGCCAGTTATCTGGGCTACTAGTCAGTGGAAAGAAAGAGGGTGCTCCAAAATTTAAGTAGTTTCATTCAAAGGTAAGAATCTAAAATGTATGGGATGAATCATGTCTCAAAGCATCTGTTTTTTTTCTGCTGTAAGGCAGAAGCAGAGGCCTGCTCAGGGGTTCATTTCTGAAGTCACAAGAGACAAGTTCCACCCTGAAAGTCTGATCTGAGACTGAGTAACTGAGGAAAAAGTACAGAGGAAGGACACAGCGAACACATCTCATGGTTACAGGGCATGATGTGGATTTGACAGGTCTTATTCACCTGCCTGTCTCCTCCAATGTTTAAAAAAACAAAGCTAAAGATACTGTCAGACAGTGACAGGAAGCAGGCAGCTGATAGCAACCAACACATGGAAATGCAAAGCAAGAGATGCTGGGAGGGAAGGTGATGAGGGACAGATGTAAGGGAAGATCTTATTTGGCTGTTATCACACAGGGGGTAATTCCTGTATTCTGTAATGCTAATAATGAAGAATATCACCATGCCATTAAAACATGCCCATTTCTATTTCAAGGATTAGTACTTTCATGCATAATGATAGGTTATGGAGGGATAGTATGACAAAAGTCACAATCCTGGGAAACTAGGCATGAAATATTCAAACTGAATGCCTTTTGTAAAAATTAAACTTTCCTATGTATTTCATTAAAAAAATAAATTGAAAACAGAAATCACAACAGCTCAAATCACAAGAGGAAATTAATCTAGCATGCCTCAGGTTTCACCAGAGATTAGAATAAACCACTGATGAACTCAGCTGAAAACCTTTATAAACTGCTGGATTCTCCATTTAATATCGCAATATTTGTATGATGTACTGGCTTCTGTTCATTAAAGTGAGAATAATTAATGATTTCAGAGAAAAAAAAATATTAATTAGGTGCAGTTGGATTAACAATCCCGTTGGGAATAGGGATGAGCTAGACATCCCCAATTATTTTCTGTGCTTCTTTTAGGAAAATACTAATACTAATCAGTACTGTTAGCAGGAACGCTAATTACCCTGTTAACTCTCTGGACTGAGAGCCGGGGGACTAAGTTTAGTTCTAGGCTGTGGCCCAGACATCACGTGTAACCTTGTGCAGATCTTTTTAAAAGTGGCCTTTCATTCCTAATTCCTTGATTCCTGAGTCATTGGCCTGAATTTCAGATGTGCTAGGTGCATACAGACCCTGTTGACTTTAATTGAAACAGCAAGCGTATAACAGTCTTGAAAATTAATTTCCAAGATGTGTCAGTTTGGTTAATCAGAAGTTAAATGACTCAAAGCTAATGATTGCTTGTAAATGGAGTCTTAGTGACACTGCCTCAGTTTCTTCTTTTGCAAAATGGATATAACATTTTCCATTAATTACCTAGCAAGAAGCCTTCCATAAAATGACTTCACCCTATATATTTTAATGTAAATCTATCAGCTAAAACCATGGATAAGGAGTGGCTTATAAACATTTGAGATAAGCAATGGCACATTGATTGCTTCATATGGAAACTTATTTCTTCCAGATTTTGGTAATGAAAACAAAGTATGTGTGAAAAATTACTCTGGGGCTCCACTAAATCATTTACCCACAGAGTTTGAATACTGTTTCCCATAAAGGAAGTAGTAGTCTTGTGACTACAGTACTGAGGGAGGTGAAAGATAGCATCTTTGGAATGAGACTGGAGAAGTATGACTCATCCCTTTTTTGTCACTTGCCAAGCTTACCTTGACATTTATTTCTTTGCTGGAGTGCAGAACATGTTTACAGAAATTTACTCCATGCAAATGCATCTGGATTTCTTCTGAACTGTCAGCAGCTTGCACAATGAGAAGTGAGATTTAGTTTACCTCCTCATGAAATATTCTTTGTTCATGACAGTAAATTAGATGGTACTGTGGGTCTGAATGGTGACAGCATACATGGGCAGACTTGTATTTTGGAAACTTCATATCCCAGTGAGAACTCTGTAACCTCCTCCTATCCGTAAAGGATGAAAACAAAACTTAGATGTAAGCTGGCTCAGACCTATCTGAGTAGCAGCTTTGCATCTTAGGCCATGTCTTCAAATGACAAACACTGCAGAATTCCTGCAAACATTTTGACTGTTAACAGGGTTTATAGGGCTTTTAATATTTAGGCATTTATGCATGCACGAGGAGTTGAAACCATGTATTCCTGATCTGTTTCAATGTAAAGCAAAATGCATTTGTTTAAATACATCATTAGTGATTTGTTCTGTATAGAGAATATACATGCAGTTAGGAATCACCTCTTTGGTAAGGGAGGGGAATTTTCTCAATTTCTCATTAACTGGAGTGGATATAATGGTAACACAAACCCAAAACTTATTTTGTTTAATATGGTAATGTATTGGTACAAGCATAATCAGCTTTTGTATGGCTTATGCCTTCCAAACACATGCTCCTAAGGGGTTTACATGTGTAACTATGCAAACATCTTAAATATAGTTAGATTCGTGTAGTTTTTACTGTCTAGACAAACTAACCTGGTGCCATAGAAATCGAGCCAATTCTGTTTACCTTCATAGGCATTAAATGCAATTGTGCAGTCACAAAAGAGTCACCAGCACAGAACTTGGAGAGTCCATAGTCTACAGCAACTGGAGCTCTAAAATGCTTTCCCATTTAGACATTTACTAGTATTTGCAGGTATGTTTTTTACTTCAAGTATTTTTATCTTCTAATCACATTGTCAAACCAAAACCTTCTATATTATTGCATATGTTGTAGGAAAAATAGAATGGGTAATATTTCTCTCATTTAAGCAGAATATGGTTCACATGACAGAAGCATCTAAGCATTAAGCAACATACTTTGCATAAGATTTCCTTGTTGTTATGTTATGATGACATCAGACTCATTTTTCCCCACAGACTCTTTTATTTAGCAATATTATTTACTCCTGCCTACTTCACATTTATAAAATGAAAGAGAGGAAAAAGTAAGAATTGTATTATTGCAGGAGCACTCTTCAGTGGCAGCAGCATCACAGACATATTATATCATCACCTTTGTAATTAGTTTAAAGAAATCTGAAGCTGCTATAATATGTAATTAAACCGAGCCAGCTAATTGTACCCTGGACTGTATCTCCTCTCCTTTGTTGTGTTTGGTAAAGATGATTACATATGTTTAAGAAAGTTCTCTATTTTGTATACATCTGTTTGATCTTAATGTTGTATATAATTGACTACATAAGTTCCTCTTTATTTAGTGCTTTTGATGCATGGCCATAAGACAAACTATCCAAATACATAAACAAATGAACCCAAAGAGTTGCATGAATATATGATATATTGACAGGAGCTATAAGGACCCCAAGAACACATACTCCAAAAGAGATCTGTTTTTCATCTGTGAGTAGTGGTGTCGGGCTTCTTGATTTTGAACACCACCACCATCTTTGAAGAAAATTGAATGCATAATATGGGTTAATTTTTTAATATCCAATGTTTCAACTTTGAGAAATTTAATGGAGAATGATAAGGACCTATTTTAAGGTGTAGAACTTCTTTACAGTAGTAAACAACTTTAGGTAAAGTTTGCTCCTATCTCTTTCTACACTAATCTTCTCCAGGAATGTACAGACTAATTCATATTGCTGTATGTGAGATCCTTCTCTCACTTTCAGTCATGTGATAAGAAAAGCCATACTACTGGGGAGCCAACCAGGTTAAGGACTAATTCTCATTTACATCTCCTTCTGCTAATCAGGATCAAACATCCCCTATAAGCTATGAACCTGCACTTAATGGAGCCAAAGTCATATCTCCTCAGACCATTGCTTGTAATCACCAATTTCCCAGAGTCTTTAAAGGCAACTTTGGGAATTGTATTTGACCTGAATATTGTCTGACCTCTGTATGCTTTCAAAATGTCCTGTACAAACACAGCAATCGAAAGAACTTTGAGGTGTAAAATGCGGTACTGATACTGCTTTGTATTTTGGGAGTCTTGTGCCCTCACGTAATTTATTTTGTTAAAATGGCCACTGGAAGTTTCCCACTATGAATCAGAACCTACCTCAAGACAAGACCTCATTTCTCTGACCTAAGTGTGCTGTCATCAAACACAGCCCAAGAGCCTACATCTTCAACAATGCCCCCTTTCCTTTCATTCAATATTTGACCTAGCAGACACTGAAAAGTTAATGCCTGTTCCAGGAGGCATGAGTGCAATGACAGAAACAGTGTAGATAAATCTACCTTTTGGCATTTCCATTAGCCATGCTGAAGCCCTATTTTTAGGTTTCCTGCAATCTAAGTGGAGGGTCCTGACTCAGGATGTCACCGTAGAGGGTATCCCCAGGCTAGAAATGCTTTTAACCTAGCTAGGAGAATCAAAAAAGACAAGGATGCCCTTTTGCACTCTGCCTACCTCTTATAGAATTGCCTTTTCCCAGCAGTTAGCAGCAGGACCTTTCTTTACAGGTGTCATCAGTTCTCAGCAACAGTGCCTAGCACAGTTTATCATGCCATCAACCTGGGTAGCTTTACTTTGTCCCCCTAACAGCACCAGCCTAGAGCATCAGAGAGCAGCTAATAGACACTATCTCCTCAGCAGAGCACCACCTCCTCCCTTGCGTCCACCTAAAGGGCTGTAATTACTAGAAGTGAGATCAAGCAGCTGATTTCACTGAAAGTAATAAAAAAGACATTGGTCTGCCCTAGATCAGAAACTGCATTTTAAAACAGATAATACTTGTCAGCACATTTCTCTGGTCAGATGTGGGCTGGGGATCAGGCTACAACTGCTGGCTAGTTGTAAGAATCAGCCTTTTCTGGAGAGAGGGTCTCTAGAATACCTGGACTGCATCTGGGGTAAACCACCTTTACATCATTCCTTATGTCTATTCTAGACCAGATAATTATATCAAAGCCTTACTATTCTGGTAGTTGACTAGCATCTGCTTGCTTCCCACAACAAGCAAGCTGTATGATAACAGCATATTTTCTTTCGAGTTAGCTTAGCTGGTGCCTTCCCTGGGATCAGAAAACTGCATATTAGACTTCATAATTTCTTGCTAGAAAGAAAAATGTGGAGAGGGTGTTTATTAAAGTCCTATTATTCATTTGATTAGTTCATTTTTATAAAGTAATAGATGGCTGATCATTCTCTATTTATACACCACGTGAACTGTATTACTCCACAAATAGTCTCATTGAAGTGACAGACATCTCTGCAATATGGAAACCCTTGCAGAGCCCAGATACTGTCTTCTCCATTTCTAAGAAGGCTGTAATCAAGAGAGAATAATTGAACTTGATGTGGGGTGAAAAGAAAGACACAGAAAGCCAAATGAAAATTTCCAGCTGCACTATGGATTTGAAGATTGGACTATATTCCGCAGATCTCCCAAATACTCACTTAGAAATAAAGTGGTGAACTACAGATGCTCTACTAATTTTAGATTTGGGTCTATAAACATTCTAGAAAGGTAAATGAAGTTCCAATACAGTACATATTTCTTGCTTTATCACTGGTACAAGATAAACACATGTTAAAAATAAAGAACAGTACTTATTATCTTTTTTTAAAGTTCAGTATTTTATAACATTTATTCTATGTAATAGTATTCATTCTTTATGCAATGAAAAGAGCTGCCAGTGGGATTCATTACCTCCCTATTTAACTGCTGTTGTCTAAAATTCTAGTCATGTGTAGAAAATCTGATCCAAATGCAAGCACATGAAATAGATGTAGAAATGTTAATTAAAACCTAAGTTATAGCCATTCTCTATTTTTTATGTATCAAAAGCATTGAAAACAATGCTGTCCTGATGAAATCCTCTAATTTGTAGTATATAATAGCATCTACTTTTAGAAATCTTTTTCTTTCTAAACTATCACTTGGCTTTAATTGTCTGTCATTAATTGTCTCCTACAATCCATTGACCTTATTAATGTGACAGAGTAAGAATATGCTATTCATTGCTGGTTTTAGTTGAGGTGGAGATAAAACATTGTCAGTTGTGTTGCCATTCCAATGGGGTGAACAACACACAATGATGTTGTATTTTCACAAGTTCATCCTGAATCAATACCATAATGACATAACATCGCCTTCACAGTTCCCAAGCAGAGCAAGGCTGAGCTGAGCCTGTGCTCCAAGAAAAATACAAAGTGCTATGGAAAGCAGAGTCAGTGTATATTAGACTCTTTCTTCTGACTCATTATGAAACAGATTTCCCAGGCAGTTGCTAGGAGGGAGTGTGTGGTGTGGGACTTCTCTTCTGATGAACCTGCTATGTATTCCCTACTCTGAATTTTTGTGTAGCCTGTTAACCACTTGCCAGCTATTATCCCAGAACTGGGAGAGCAAAGTGATGCCTAATTAGGAAATGTACTGCTTTAACTATGACTGCAGGCATCATGAAGTCTTAAAAGAGGTAGTTGCAGATAAAATAATGGAGAAAACATAGGATCAGGTAGTTTTATCCCATTGTTGTGGTTTAAGCCCAGCCAGTAACTCAGAACCATGTAGCAGCTGGCTCACTCCCCTCCCTTCCTCCCCCCTGCTCCTGGAGGGATGGGGAGGAGAATCGAAAGAATGTAACTCCCACGGGCTGAGATAAGAACAGCCCAGTAACTAAGGTATAACACAAACCACTGCTGCTGCCACCAATGATAATAATGATACGGGAAATAACAAGGGAAGAGAATACAGCTGCTCACCACCCACCAACCGATACCCAGCCCGACCCGAGCAGTGATTTAGCCCTTCCAGGTAACTACCCCCCAGTTTATATAGTGGGCATGACGTGCTGTGGTATAGAATATCTCTTTGGTTAGTTTGGGTCAGGTGTCTTGTATCTGCTTCCTCTCAGCTTCCCCTCCTCCCTGGTAGAGCATGAGGCTCAGAAAGTCCTTGGTCAGAGTAAACATTACTGAGCAACAACTGAAAACATCGGTGTTATCAGAGTTGTTCCCAGGCTGCAAGTCAAAACACAGCACTGCACCAGCTACTAAGAAGGAGAAAAATGACTGCTACTGCTGAACCCAGGACACCCATCTAGCAATAATTATTAGGAATTCCATGAGACTTGGCATATCTTCTATGGGTTGTATGATCACTTGTGATAATGCCAAAATTTAAGCTTAAAGATTCTCTAGTCACCTGAAAACAAAAAACCTCTGCTGCTGTTGAATTGACTCCCGCATTGGTGGAAGCCATTCATGTAACTGAAACCTATGGTGTTTCTCTTCAAAACACCAACTGAGAAACCCAGATCCAAATCTATCCTAGTACAGCCAGCATAATGTACCTTATTCTTTGGATTAATTCATTCAAAGCCTGTTGAATTTAATGGCAGTCTCTCCATTGACCTCAGGGAGTTCTGGGCTGCACTTTGCATTGGGAGACTTGTTTCCTAATAGGCTCATAGGGACTAAGTGCATGCTTGCCAGCACCTCATCTCAGTAAGGCTAAATTCATAGAACAGCAGAAAAAAGGAAAAAAATTATCCTAGCATGGACTCCCTAAAGAAGGGGATTTGTATAGAGCATTAAGGGAATGTTGTTTACCTTTGTATAAATGAAAGCTTTAAGATTCAGTCACATGTGTCTCTAATAACTTTTCTTAGCAAGTATTTATGAGAATGGTAGGAACATGACTACACTGTAATTCAGGTAACAGGGCATTGCACTATCTAGTAGCCAAAGACGTTACAGGCAAATGTGCCTTCAGGAAATTAAATTTTGCCGTGTTGCAGTTTCAGACAGTAATGGAAGATGAGCAGCTGAATTTCTGCCACCTACTTTTTCATGGCTGACTGTATGGAAAATAGATTACTAACCACGATTAGCTCTCCCTCAGCACATAGTCTCTTCCTTTAAACCCTAGAATCGCAGAATCATAGAATACCAGGTGGGAAGGAACCTCAAGGACGACCCGATTTGACCTTTCTTGGCAATAACACAGTCTAGACTAGATGTCCCAGCACCCTGTCCAGCCCAATCTTAAAAGTGTCTAGTGCTGGGGAATCCACCACTTCTATGGGGAGACTATTCCAATGGCTGGTTGTTCTCATTGTGAAAAATATTACTTTTGTGTCCAACTGGAATTCCCCTCAGAGTAAATTGTGCGCATTAAACCCTTGTCTTTTCCATGTGAATCCTTGTTAAAAGGAAGTCTCCGTCATTCTTTGTAGCCACCCTTTAAATACAGGAACTTGGTGAGATCTCCCTTAAGCCTCTCTGCTCAAGGTTGAACAAACCCAATTCTCTCAGCCTTTCCTCACATGGCTTCCCAGTCCTTTGATCACATTTGTGGCCCTTCTCTGGACCCTCTCCAGCCTGTCCACATTTGGTTTGTAAAGCAGGGTCCAAAACTGAAGACTGTATTCCAGGTGTGGCCTCTCAAGCTCTGAGTACAGTGGACAATGACATCTTTAATGCTGCTGGTGATGCCCTTGTTGATGTAACCCAGCATCCTGTTGGCTTTCTTTGCCACAGCAGCTCACTGTTCACTCATATTGAGCTTGTTTTCCACCAGCACCCCAGGTCCCTTTCCACAGAGCTGCTCCCCAGCTAGCAGATCCCAGCCTGTGCCGTACTCTTGAATTGTGTTTACCCAGGTGCAAGACCTTACATGTGTCCTTGTTGAACTTCGTAAGGTTCTTGTTAGCCCCCTCTTCCAGCCTATTCAGGTCTCTTCCTTCAGAACTGTCCACTTCTCCTCTCAGTTTGGTATTGTTGGCAGACTTGGGCAGGTAGGCTTGATCCCATCTTCCAAATCACTTATGACGATATTAAACAGCATTGGGCCCAACACTGATCCCACCTGTGACAGTTCCCCAGTTTGAAAAGGAGCAATTCACCACCACCCTCGGGGTGTGGCTGGTTAGTCAGTTCCACACCCACCGCACAGACCAATGGTCTAGATCACAATACATCAGTTTCTCTAGGAGGGGACTGTAGGAAACAGTACCAAAAGCCTTGTGGAACACCAAATAAACTGTTCAATGTCAGAAAAGTGAAACACACTGAATGAAATCCTGGCAAGACTCTTTCTACATTACATCATTGAAATTTTATATTTAGATGAAGCTTTTGGGGTGAACCAGTTAGCTGTATGTTAGCTGATGTATCCTTGACTTTTAAGTATGTGACAAACACAGCTATTACATAACTCTCCAGGGTGGCTTTATCCTTACTTAAGAAAACAGGACAAAACAAGTGGAGATGGTGCATGCTGTGAGTGAGACTCGCATCCATGTGCTGTGTGGCACCATGCTCCCTCCAAGAGTGCTGGCTGCTGGAGCTGGTGAGAGACCCAGCTGGGATATGGCATCAGCACCCAGGCCAGACAAAGCAGCAACCACAAAAAAACATCCATATGCATTTGTGGTGGGTTCTTTTGTTTATATGCATTATGTACAGGTCTCTTACAGCAAAGGAGGGCTATTGTTTATTCCTGTGTACACACGGAAGAGAGAACAAAGTCCAATGGTGAGGAAAGACCTTTTCCAGAGAGCACTGCCATAAGCCTTGGCAAGGGTTCTTCTTTATGTCAAGGGCACTAGGCCAGAGTATATATTATGTCACAAGAGAGATTCTCTGATTTGAGTCAGCTGGTTCAGACAGAAATAAGTTAGAGCACTGTGCAGCAATAATTGCTGGCTGAGGCACTAATTGGAACAAATTGCCCTTAGGGGGGAAATTAAAAACAAAGGGTACAGCTTCCCATGATCTTTGCACTGCTGCATCCATTTACAGCAGTGAGCTCTCCATCGCTGTGGGCAGGGGCAGCAGTGGCTCTGAATCAGTGCGGAAATCGAACAGCTATCAACAGGTGCCATGAGGCAACTCTTCAGGAGGGAGAGAATAAGACAGGCTTAAAGGCTCCTATTGTTTGTAGGATTATATAGCTGGAGACAAAAAATTAAACCTTTAACTTTCTCATTCAGTATAGAGATGATCAACAACGTGTCATACTAATAGGACCTTTCCTGTGCAAGGATCATACTCTAGTAAAGCAAGAAACATTGTTCAGTTTCTTATGGTTCCTGGAGCAACTTGTAAAAAATAATTTTGCACATTATACTGGTATCATTTCCCACTCCTAAAATGATCATCTTTGAGACCAAAAAACTTCATCTTCTTCTGACTTGGTCATAAGACTCAGAAGTGCATGGAGGATGACTTGTGGGGCTAAACTGTTCTCTGGAAACTTTAGACATATTCAGACTGCTACATTTCCTTTTTAGTCCTTTCCAAAATGTATTTGAATAATCTCACTGGGAGACCTTCTCCACTGGATTGTCTGTGGAAAAGAGGTTCTATTTTCCTGGGCACAAAATAATTTTTATGGCTTATGTTACAGGTTCTGTCCTGAATATAGGCAAGCTCGTAGTGACACTAGGTAACTTGGCCAGTGTTGAGCTCCACAGTACTTGTATGTATGCAGCAATAGGTCTCATCCTAGTTTGTTTATCCTACCCTGAGCAGAAAAGATTCAGCTACTGAAGCCAGTGTTGTAGTGTCTGAAAGAGCGATTTCAAGTTTGGGGGCTTTTTCTCACTTAAATACATTATCCCACAGGTGCTACCACTGTTTCTGATGGGCTCAGCCTTGGCCAGCGGCAGGTCCCTCTGGCAGCCAGCTAGAATTAGCTCTGTTGGACATGGGGGAAGCTTCCAGCAGCTTCTCACAGAAACCATCCGTGTAGCTCCCTGCTATTAACACCCTGTCATGTAAAACCAACACAAGAATATACCAAGGATGCATCATTATGTGTTTGTCCTGGTTTTATGTTCTTCCATAAACAACTGCTTTGGCCGTTGTCAGAGACAGCGTCCTGGGCTAAGTGGACTCTTCAGTCAGACTCAACCTTATTATTCCTCTTCCCTTATATCCTTCTGCTAAATGTATTTGCCACTTCGTTGACTCAGTCTTCAGTCTGCAGGGCCTATTACTTTGTTATAACGAAAATTAGATAGACAAATAATTCTTGACAATTCCTCAAGGACTGCTACTCCTCACTCCTTGCTTTGTTATCCTCTCAGGATGTACAGGGACAGACTGGGATACCTCTTATTTGGGTTTGCTTTCATAGAACTCTCATTTTTCCTATGGCCAAAGCAAAATTAAATTTTACTTTAGATATGTTTGTTACATAATAGGGACTATTCTATAGTTCCTCTAATTTTTATTTTCAAGCCAGCAGGCTTTCCTTTGCAATAACTCTTACTTAACCTCTGGATAAGAAGTGCTAAATTCAGTGAAGATAGATATGAGGCCTTAGCATTTAGTGACCTGGTTAGGTTGCCTATCTGAAAATAATGGTGTATGAATTACAATGGAACCTAAATAATATAGATGAAAAGCAGTTTGTCTTTGATCATGATGTACCAGAGCAGACTGTGTTATTTGCTTCAGTGGAGAAAGGAAGTTACTAACATTGCTACTGCATCCTTTAATACATCCTTTGACCTCCATTTCACAGTTCAGTTGCAGCACTCCAAAAAATATTGCTTTCAGCAACTGTCCCAGCAGTAGAATAGGCAAATTAGGAATCCTAAGACGTAGAGCACACAGTACAGGAGTCACAGAGTTGGTTCTGACTGAAGGGTGTTGTATGGGGTGACAAATCCCAGACTGCAAGTACCAATGAGACAACAAATTTCTTCATCATTTACTTCTGACATGGCCTTCTTGCAGCTTAATCACTTCTGTAGCTCGAATATATTTCTCATTCAAAGACAGTGTTAGGTCTCCAAAGTCATGTTCATTGTTGTTTAGATAACAACAAGATTTTTAGACATGTTTAGACATTTTAGACATGTAAACATATTACAAAACATGTCTAGACATGTTACACGTTACTGCTGGTTTAGATTGAGCATCAGTAACATTCTTAATTGGCTGGGTACAATTTGCTAATTTTGATTTTCTTAGTACAGTGGTTACAGAGCTTCTAACAACACCTGATTGACGAGGAATTTCAAACAGGTCATGGGCAATGACAGCTTATTTAAAATTTGAGTCATTTTTAATTCTCTGAATCTCTAGTTAGATGTCTGTGCAGCTCTCTTGACACATTTTCACCAGGTCTATATGCTGTAGTTAAGTATATGGCTTGACAAAATACAGGTGAAGCAAATGAAATCATAGATGAAAATCTGATTTTATTCTGTCATTAATTTCTTTAGGGATAATTTATTCCTAAGACTAGGTTTGTAATAGAAATTCTGAGATGCTTCTGCACAAAATAATGATTTGATTTGGTTAACATCCTGTGCCCATTTTTTCCCTAAAACTTGATATGCTGCTAAATGTCTTGTCCAAGTCCGAATTCAGAAAGTTTAGAGGGATTTTGTATAAGCATTGAACATTTTCCTCAGTCTGAATGGTCTCATTCAGGTATAGTTTTGTCACAAAGATCCAAGAGCAAGTGCTGCTCACCCTGTGTGCTGGGCATGCTCCAGAATTAAATATAGCAATACTGTAGGAGCCCACTTCACCCCTGTTGAAGTTTCAGTGCAAACATGCAGAAGATTCTTTCCTTGTTCCTTTTCTGAATATTTTTCTTGTTTTCTGCATACACATGTGTAAATATGTTTGGGAGCAGGACGTGGGGGAAGGAGGTTGTATGCACACTTCCTGATTTCACAGTACCTTCAAAACAACCATGTTTTCTGAAGTCACCAAAGAAGATCAAAGCGGCATTACTCTTCCTTGCCCAGAAGAGTTCCATGTCTAAAATCCACCCCTCACTGAGGACAACACATACATATTTTTACACTGTCTCTGCATTGCCTCAGGAGCTTTCGGCAGTTCAGAGATGTCAAAGATCCTGCTCTGTATATTCACAGCATCCTCAGAGAACTGAATTTGGCCAGTGGAGCAATTGCACCTGATGCTGCAGCAGTCAGTGCATGTTGGCGCCGTGCTAGTTGCCAGCCGTAACCATCCTTTCTGTCCAGTAATGACCACTGCGAAAATGGTGCTTGGAGGTGGCCAAGCCAAGCACAAGCACTCCACATTGCAGAAAAGAACATATTTGAGTATAATTCAAAGCACAAGGCACAGCTGATGTTTTCCTTCAAACATAACATAAAGGTATCTCCAAGAGCATGCTAGCAAGTGAGCAGTGTGGCCCTGTCACTACACTTAGTACTACAGCTATAGCCACCCCTGACTTCAGTGGATCTTAACTGCTTCTCTATTTTTCAACATAGATATTTTCTCCTTTCTTTTATCACCATTTTTTTTCTATTCATATCTTGCAAAGTTAAATGTGGAACTTGTTTATATCAATGTTTTTATTAATAGTAGGACTGTGCCACTTAGCATATTGTCGTGACATAAATTATGTTTTTCTATAAAAATACTAAGCTTTTTAGAAAACCACAGAAGTCATCAGGATATCCCTGATTCTGGATTGAACATTTTTCATTGTAAAACTTCAATATAATTGAAAAGTTAAAGCCTTTTCATTCAAGAGCAAAAATTGGCTGAAGGGGAGAATACTGGATGTTCTGTAAGTTGATGATTAAATTTGAAAGACTGAATTAAAAAGTTAAATATCCTTAGAAGAACTTAATGAACCACAGATGCTTTTGAAATTAATGGGGAAAAAAAAAATCCCAACAACAAATCCCCCACCCCCAACATTTGGACTGAGCCAGAGCCCTGGTATCAATTCAATGCTGGGATGTTGATTTGCCAGTTCATTTTAACTTGTTTGCTGTTTTAGTTTTACTGAGCTTACCTGAAGGTAGAAATACACAGTATCAAGAGCACAACTGTCACTCTGTTTCTCTTTTGTTTATATCTGTTTTCTTTGTTGCTAGACAACGTTGGGGTTTTTAGCTGATTCCCCATCATTTAAAAAAAAAAAAAAAACAAAAAACAACACTATAACAGATAACATTAGAGAAAGTAAAATAACATACTGTCTCTTTTGTCCTAATAATGAGAAGGTATTTGTCTGGATAAGGTCACAATTGCTTCTAAGTATAAATTACTAATTGTTTTCAGTAGGGCTGTTGTGAGCTCTAGGACTAGGCAATCTAATCTAAAGCAGAACCCTTTGTCTTTGAAAGAATGTTTTGGGGAGATGATCTTTGCAGGATATAGAGACTGCTAGGTCACCAGGGGCTGGACAGGTCGGGTTTTATTAATACCTTTTATTCTGGTTTTGAACAGAATATTGGTAATAATGAAACATCATTTTACTGACATTGTTTTCTATGGCTGTACACTTTAAATTCTTTGTATTGTTTGGGCAGAGAAGAAGCCACTGCCAAAACAAAGGTTGTCTTCACAATAGCTGCATACACCAGTTGCAAGCATAATTTGTAAGATGTTTAATAATAGCCTCGGGGGGGTTAAACAAAGATTTTATGCTATTTATGTTATCCATGTGGTAGCAAATATCAGTCAATTTAACAGGGGGAGGGTGTCTCCCCATGATGCACATGTGCCTGATGCAGCTGGAACCATGTTGCTGTGCACTCACAGGACAGCTCCATCTTCCCAGATAAAAATAAATGTAATTCCATCTAACTTTGTATATGCCTGGAATATGGATGGACAAGCCTGTGTGCAAAGCTTTGCAGAGAGCTCTCCGTCTGCATAAACACTCTCTCACAAAGCCAAAGCTGGAGGCCAGTTCAGTCAAGATGTATACCGGTTTAGCAACAAATTGTACCAAAGATGGTTTTATAGTTGACATATCTGCGGACAGTCTAACTCCCTTTTTAATGTGGCTTGTATCAACTAACAAACCCACAGCTTTTGTGGGAAAACAAGCCCTGGCCCTACCCAAACCTTGTGCTTGTGCATGGAGTTTATAGAAAACTATGCAGCAGGCTGGATTAGTTACAGTGCAATCAAGGATTCACTGGGAGGGAACAAAAAGAACTTGTCCTTGTGTGAACTGTGCATAAGATGCCTTTAATTACTTGTGGGGGCATTTGTGGTGACATATATTGAGGGAATGCTGGAGACAGCATTACAACATAAATTTATGTAAGTTTTAGGAACACTTTTGAAATTATTAATTAATCCATTTTTAAAATATCCCTTTTATTAGCCAAATGCATGCAACAGTCCTAAGATGAGCAAATGCCAATACTGCAAGAATAAATATAGTATGCACCACTATGGTAACAAACAGCTAACCAAAACCCAAAGCTTGAGAGGGGTGGATTTCAGGGTGGGTTGTTTGATTCTGATTCTTTGTTTTCAAATTTGCTTCTGGAAAGCTAGAGTAATCTTCTTGGGGAAAAAAAAAGGCTTGCTTAGGAGCTTTTTCCAGGGCAAGCAGTACATATGCACAAACCTACACTTGCAGACACAGACAAGTACTTTATGTTGCCAGTGGAAGAAGGCCCTTTCAACAGTTTTTCACTGGGCATGTAGGGAAAGCAGGGATGAAAATAAATACTTGATTAAACATCCCAAGCCTCGCTGCTTAGCACTGATTTTCGAGTAGCTTACTTCCAAGTGTTTGTTACATGTTTGCATTACAATGTTTGACTTTCTTTTCTCATCTCTTGTCTTGAATCACGTTCTGTCTTTCCCCTCTGCCTCCATTTATTCAGTCCTTACACCTCTCCTGCTTAGGGCTTTTTTCTTGTAAACACATAGTAAACTTAAATGTGGGAGCATCTGTGACTCCTTTATTATGCTTTTGGTGCTCAGCAATACTAATAGAAACATTTCTGGTTTTACCTTTTGATTCCAATTGTTTAATCTTCTGTGTGCTTAAACTGGACATCAGCATGGTTCCAAACCTTAGCAGGCAATCCTATTCCTCCAGTGAGGATGCCTATTTTGTATAAAACATGTGATGTTAGAAAGATTTGTTAGCATATACAACAATGAGACAGCTAGGATGCCATGTATGGTTTTTGCTGCAGCTGATTAACTTATACAGTAGCTACAGCCTGATAAATGTTTAAATGACTCAAAGTGCATGTTTATCATGGTGCAAGGCATTTATATATATGCAACTCCTGTTATTATCAGTAGGATATATATCTACTGCGTGGTTCAATCTTGGCATGATACATTAACTGTTGGATTTATAGCTGCACTCCAAAAAAAAACAAGGATTTCTGTAAAGGCACTACTGCATATATTCTGGAGGATCTTTATTTTACTATGTTCAAGGGAATAAAAGTTTGCTAAAAGTCTTCATATCTTGATGTACAGCTTCAAGAGCAAAAAAGGAATATGTATAGCTGAAATGTTTCACCAACACTGAAAGGCTCTGGAAAGCTGCAGCAGCACATAAATAAAGAGCAGCCCACCACTCTGCGCCAGCTACTACTTAGTTGGGAAACTATGCAATGATTAAACAATGAAATTAAACACATAGGACCTGGTACACTTAAATATTTAAATGCCACTTTCATAACAAATCTTGCTAATGCATTACTGTGAGTCTGACCTTGCCCTAGGACGGCCCATAGCACTGCATGAAAGACAGCTAACTTTGTGCACTCGTCCACATCTTCAGTTAAGATCTGTGCTCTCACAGAAAGCCAGGGCTACCTACATGAGACGCTTATTATGAAACATCTTTGTCCATACATATTTATCAGTAATATGACCGTCATTCTAAGTGAAAGGAGTCTGCTCTCATATAAGCATGAATCTGAAGCAAATCCACTGCTCTCTGTAGCACTACAGGAAAACGTGAGTCTGGTTTCTCGAAGGTTGTTACTTTAAAAATTCCTCATATTATTTTAACTGCTACCTACATTACCTGTTGAGTAACTCCATAGCTTTTTTCAGTGGAGTTACCTCCCCGCTTCATCTGCCATTCAGGCAAACTTCATGGTGAAATGTCCACAAAGACATCCTTCAGGAAAGAGGATTACAGGTAGGAGGAAACCTCCAATAAGAGGAAATCTCTGTACCAGCTGTGTAATGAATACAAATATTGTTATGTGTTTCCAACACAAGTTTATACTCCAGAAGGGGAGGATCAGCAGGTATCCACTCAGTGGCATCCTGAGCAGTAGTCCTCAATTTTTTGTGATTTTACTTATGTCACCAAAGAGCTGGTTATAACATATTGGCCCCCTTTGCTTCCATGTCAAAACTGTATTAGAAGATGCATGTCAATACATTAACCGCTTTCCTAAAATTAATTTCCCTTAAAAGCAATTGCATGGTTATAGCAGTATCGTGCAGTCATTGAGAGGGTAACTTGCTACTCTGTTTACAGCATGCCCACGGGGCGAAAAGAAATGTCTTGTTAACAGCTAAGCTTGCTTAACTAACAAGTTAAAACAGCAAGAAAAGCAAGGTAACTTGGGATCTTATCTGGATAATAGTTCGAGTTCAAATCAGCCCTTTCTACAGGTGCCAAGCAGAGATAAACCAGATTCGCACTGTCACTGTCTCAGCCAGGGCTTTGTTCTGCTAGAACGGGGTGGGAAACAGATCAGTCTGGGACTATGCTGCTCTAAAGGTCACTCTGCCTTGCACAGGCAGCCTGTAGCGATGTGAATTCCTGAGTCAAGATGGTCAGGAAATGTTTTTTAGCTGAAACTACCTTTGAAACCATGTTAAAAAAAAAAAACAAAATAAATAAAAAGGGATCATTCTCACAAAGTCCCTTATCAGAGGGACATTTTCTCTTCAAGGCAATTCACCTTGATAGAAGTTTTTAACCAGCTTTAATCTTAAAAATACACTATTTGTGGAACAGACGTGCAGTGGCCCTTGGGGATTATTATAGTAGTCCAACCCCGCCACCTGCACATCTTCTGTTTGTTCAGATTTTGCCCCAGGGGAAACATTTGCCCCTACGTGCAAACCTAACAGATTTTCTATCACAGATATTCTGTCTCACAATTTCAACTCATATTTTTGAAATCTGTCAAAGTACATACTCAGTGTATGCTGACTACTGACACATTGTGCTTTGGCTCCATCATTCATTCTTTTCCAGTTATTCTTGTGGGGTGCTTGTATGTGTGTGTGCATGTATATCTACCCCACCATGCATGCATCCAATCATCTGTCTATCATCCATCCATTCATCCATCTGTCCATCCATCTTATCTACCTGCCTGTATCTTTTCCCTTTCTTAAGACAAAAACGTACATAGATTGAACAATCTTTTCACATTCTGTTCACATCAACATGAAAAAAAACCCAACATCCCCATAGGTGGACAATATGGCTTTAGAGATAGCTAAGATAGAAACAATTTTCAATTGTAAATAACTGATATATGTCCTCTCTTTAGCTCTATCCATTCATCAATTAATTAATTAATTCATTAATTTCCTGGTTTATGGTTTTCGAATATCAAGGACTTCTTTGCCTTTATCCATAGCCACTAGAAAATTGATTTCTTCCCTTTGAGGAATTCTATTTTATTTATCCATCTCACCAGTTCACAACAGTGGGCTTAGAGCAATGTGCTACCTTAAACCTTTTAAAAAGCTGTTTTTGTAATGTAGGGGCAGACTTATCCGTAAAGAGCGGGACTAAGTACTACATCATGAAGATCACACAAAGGCACTGAGAGTGGAGGCAAGGCTGTTGGACAGCGAGAGCAGTGGGGACGCATCAGTGTGGCTCAGGCTGCGGCCCTCTCACCCCTAGGCTGAGAGAGGTCGTTGCAAATCTCATTTTCTGATGCTGTGGACAGAAGCCTAAACAATTAGTGGCTGTATCTCTCAAAAAAGACACTGACCGAGGGCTTCTGGAAGTTGGAGATTTCAGGGCATATTTTGGAAAGAAAAGGGGAACAATCCCAATGCATTGGCAGACATCCCAGTCTTCAGCAAAACTAGTATCAAAACAGTGTGATTAATGCTAAGTGCATAATGGCTGCTACATTTGCCTTTGCAAGCAGTAGGTCTCCTGCAAACCGGCTTTTTATTCTTTCTTTCTGGTTCTGGTTAAAAGTCACAAACTTTACTTAACTGCAGGACAAGCACTGTAAAATATGTTGGTGCTCTAATGTTTTACAAAGATTATCTTGATTTACGAATATGCTTTCACTGCCAATTTTAAATTGATGTAATTTAAATACTTTCACAAGATTTCCATTCTTCTTAAAGCCAGCAGTCTGTGGCTGAACTTATTCTCTTCACATTCAACACTGCTGCCCTGATAATCTCTGTGAAAACAGAACGGTACTTACTGTTCAATGACGGCAATATTCAATGAAATAAAAAGCTTTTCTTTTGTTTCTGTTGCTCTTGAAATGCAATGTAACTAATGCTAAGGTGGGCAAGTTTAATTTGATTTTCAGAATTATACTCTCCAAAAAAGTATGTGTTTAGAAAATCACTATGATCTTGCTAACATGTTCTTAAGCATGTAGGGCTCAGACAGTGGCTCAGACATGCTGATCACAGATGCTTCAGACTTAGCATATAAACAGCATCAGAAGCAAATGTTACAATTAAAAATTATCTTAAGGCATATGCAAATTGACTTTCACAAGCGGTGAAGTTGAACTGTGGTAGCTGTTTGGGGCAGTCCACATCAGCTGCACAGCTCCTAGCTGGGGAAAAGAACACTCCCTGAGCTACCTACTAGCCTGGTCCTTGCATGAATTAGCTTCTAAAAAGTAGGAAATTAATCATTGAAATGGCAGAAACTCGCAATCCTAAAATGCAGGAAGTAGAGAGGTGAAATACATCCACTTCTGAAACGCAGCCTTAACTCTGCCCTGAGGCCTGCGAAGTATCAGCAGGCTGCAGCTGCAGATGCACCTTGGAGAGAACCCATATGAATATTGGAGTAAAGTACTTGCTCTAACACCTTCTCCATGCTATGGCAGAGCTCAGCGAGCAGGAGGTACACGGAGGTGGCTGATTTTCAAATACTCAGGTCATGTCAGCACAAGGATGTTCACCTGCTGGGGTTACTTCTGGCAGGCAGCTGCCAGCACCACAGTTTGGACAGACCGTGTGAGAAGCCAGTGCTTTTTACCTGTGGTGGCCTTCCCCAGGGAACCCTGCAGGGACATGTCCCATCGTCCCTCATCCTACTGCAAGCTGTGGTACTGCCCCGGAGGACAGCTTAGTGTTGTGCTGTGAGTCCAAAATCCCTTTTTAGGCTTGTGATGGGACCTATGAGGAAAAGTTCTTACATACCAACCTACACTTCCTATAGTCTTCTCTTCTCCTGTCTTCTATTTTGCATTTCCTGTGTAACCGCCATATTCTTTTTCCTGTCATGGTTCATTCTCTTCATTAATTTGCACAGAAATACAGGTGATACACAGGTCAATAAATGTTTTGGTATTAGAAACAGGTATAACACTTGGGGGGGGGGGGAAGGTGTTCTATTATTTGCAGACTTTCCACAATTACTAAAATGACTGGTTGTAAAGCAGTGAAAACAACTGGAGTGGACAATAGATGAGTTCCTAATTGTTACTGGCAGTCAAATAACACCTACACTTGGTAAGATAAAGCTACAGATTGCAAAACAAGTAATGAGAAGTGAGGGTGAATTTTCATGATGATCACCAGGGGAAGAGAAGTTGTTAAAGACAACTCTCTTGGATTGTTCAGCCCCAGCCCTCCAACTCAGCATTCACTGTATGATCAGAGCTTTGATGGAGCAAAGAGGTGACATACTGCAGAAGACTATTATTTGTTTTTTCAGCAACTGCATGGAAGCTGAAAGATGCAAGGTGTTTCATCCAAGACTTCATTGTGACCATGGGCATTATAGGGAAAGTAACAGAGGAACGCAATGCAATTTGCCTCCCAAACTCTGATTCAGAGGGAAGTAATATCACAGCTTTGCTGTCCACAGCCTCCTCTCTACTTTGCCAATGAAAGAAAAAGAGCTAATTTACCAGGGCTGTGCAAATGTTATTGGGTCACTGGGGACACATCATTACTGTGAACACGACTGGCTGGGGACATCTGTAAATCTTCAGAATGAAAGGATTTTGTTATGCTTTTTGAAAATCCTAAGGGGGGACATCTTCCTAGACTGGCTCATTCACATTGGTATTGTTGCCAGACTAACAGCTTCCTCAGGAACCACTTATTTTTCCTATTCATCATTGAGCCACTGGGATGCAAAGGCAGATGTAAGCATAGCTTCAACATTTTGCATTGCCATGCAAAATGACTGTTTAATGTGTATTTGTAGACGGATGCTGGAAACACCTCATAATTAGGCCGTGTCTAAGTAAGTCAAAATATTTTTGTTGTGATATTTAAATGTTGCATTTTACAGAATATTTGTAAAGCAAAAAGGAAAATGTTTCCAGAAAAAGGAGTAGGGACAAAGATACCCCTGCTGATGCTGAACTGCCAGACACAAAGGCAATTATCAGAGCTGACTGGAGATGTGCACCTGAAGGAGGCCTTAAGGGCATGCTTTGACAGTATGTCAGAATCAGAAGAATATCTGCTTTGTGCTAATTTGTGTCATTGTAGTTGGCTTGCATTTAGACTTTAAATGAGCTGGGGATTTTAAATGAGTATGTCAGTTTTGAAAGCCAAAGTAAATAATCATCTATGTAAGAAATCATAGCAGAGATATTTCCATGAAGATTTAAGCCATGAACAAAGAAAATCTGAAGTACTGATCATTCTTACATGAATCACAGTTTAGCATATCATTCCCCTTAGTATACACTATGGTCAAGTGAAAAGACCTGGTTTGGCCATAATATGTTATCATGTGGCAGAAGATGCCTGTAACCTAGATCACAATACCATCTGTACATCTCTTAGCAAGTAATTTTACATTCTTCTGTGTCCTAATGCTTTGTAATACATTCTTTTGGTATTTGAAAGGCTGTATACAACTTGTATGCTTCCTGAGCCACCTTCTAGTTCTGCCTTCTCTTGAAAAGATGCACATTTCACTTCTTGACTTCTGCACACTCTCAACCAAGTTAGAGATCATGTTCTTTTTTCTCTTTATTCTTTCTTCTGGGTAAGTTCCTATGCTTGCTTTTCAAGCATAGCACAGGAAGGCCACTGAGAAGTGTCTAACGAGCAAGGAGAATACCGTAAATCAGAAAACTCTTTAAAGTTTTCCATAAGGATATTCTTAGAAGTATTTATTTGCTTTTGATGGCTCATTTAGGAGAGTTCAGCAAATCCCAGTATAATGAATACTTGAAGGACATGACCAGTGGACTGCTGGATGTCAACTGTGGTAACTGACTATTCTTGAGATTCTGACTGATTTTTTGCTTGTCAGGATGCCAAAGGGTTGTTAGAATAAGCTGAAAGGGGTCAAGAACTTATGCTATGGGATAGTTCACAGTGATAATTCTGCCAGAGTATCATCATTATTCCTGGGGTTGCACTGCAGCCAAGCTTATCACCAATTCTTCTTCCTGTGGATTGAGGAATTTCAGGCTTCTTTCCTGGGAGTGAAAAGGACATAGACTTCGAATGGCTTTTTTTTTTTTTTTTTTTTAAGATCTGCACCAGGTCACAGTTTTATGCTTTAGAGGTGAATGTATTGGAAAAGAGGCATTTGAAAAACACACTGGCAATTATAATGGAGGGAATGGAAGGGTTTGAGATGTAATCGCTGTGACTTTGGGGCATGGAGTTCAAGTCAAAAACATGAACAGTCCTACCTGTAGAAGACAGGCATCTTTGGTGAAGGACTGTTTTCACTGAGGATTAATGCAGCATCCAGGTATGCAGTAATGGAAAAGAAACAAACAGGAATACGTATCAGCTAGTTTTATTTAATCAGCAAACAGTTGAGATTTTACCAACTAGACTTCAGATTGCAAAACAGAAATAAATGCCAAACCAGGGGCAGTTCTACTGGTAAAATCATGGTGCATAGACCTATATATTTAATCATGGTGCATAGACCTACCTATATTTAACAGTAGCCACATCAGATTTGCTATATGTTAGCAGTCTTCATCATTATTCTGACAACAGCTTGTAAAATACACCAATCTTTACTCATCATTATACCATGGAAACTATAGTTATGCCTGCAAACAGGCTGCTGACAATCAAATTGACAAGATATCTTTCTGCTTCGACCGTTCGCAGTCTACAGCCTACAGATTGGTACCTTAATTCCATTTATCAGGAAACCTGTCTTCATACCTCAGTTTATATATCCTCTGCTCAGGATCAGCCTTAAGGGTCTCCTTCAACAGTGCAACTCAGAGAGAATTTTTTTCCTTGCCTTTCTCTAGGTCCCTGAATGCCTGGCTGCCAAAGGGCTGGATTACAAAACAAGGAAAGGAAGAGTATATCTCATGTCCCAGTTCAACAGAGTGGCCAGGATGGAAGGCATCAGAGGGCTGAGCTGGAAGAGTGATTATGTCTGGCTTTCAGGGCAAATACAAAATCCACACTAATTATCCTTGAAGACACAGCAACATAATAGAAATTCTTGCAATCTTCTCAAATTAGAGTCTTCATCATTCAATAAAGACAGAGTGAATCTACAAACCCATCTCTTCCAGATGGTTGTAGTTGCTAAAATTTAAATCTGTGGAAAATTCAAATCAGTGGAAGCCTGCTCAATAATTACATTATTGTTGTTGTTATTATTATTACTATTAATCATCTCTGCTTATTATGTGACAGCAGTGTCTTCATCATTTTTAGTCACTATTGCCACAGAACTCCATGGAAGCAATTGAAGCTTCTCTCCACTAAAGGCATATACAATACCTCCTTAGCAGTAGTTTCTTTTAAGTAATTGTTTTTCACCCAAAAACATTTTCTTTAACAGACTCTGAAATACAACCCATCTTTGGAATGCTGGAAAGACTTTGTTACACTAAAGACACCAAAAATGCTTTTCCAGTTCTTTCTAAAGAGAATCATCCAAATCTCTGCAGTGAGCAAGCACCTCCATGCAGATTCTAAAGCAGAATCTTCCTCTCCTGATAGTTATTGTATTATTAATATTTTAACAGATTTAGGACACTAACCACCAGCAAAAAGGGGCATTACTCTTATCACACCTCCCCTGAACACCTCTAAGGAAAAGTGGTAGAAAAAACCTAGACTGTGATTCATTTTAAAGCATCCCCAGGGCTTCTGAACACTCCTCAAATTATATTCATTATATGGATGCTGTTTAAAAATAAACTTTTCCAGTCTGGGCTACCTTAGTTGAAACCTAATTTTCTAAAACCTCTGAAATTTTACATGCTTTATACTCCTAACTCAAATTAGTTTAAAATTAGAACCTTCTCTCGTGCGTCTTCAATTGTACTGTGGTTACTCTTGTTTAGAAGTTTTCAATAAACTCCTTTTGTTTGTAAAAACAGAGCTTTTGAGATAATAGATTTCTAACCTGAAACTTGGAGTCTCTTCCCAAGGATTTAATAAACATGACAGCTTTTGTAAAGCAGTTACCAAAGGTTACAGAGGTTGCACAAGGACCAGGTGTTTTTATTATTTACATTAAAATTTGAAAGTTACAGGAAAATAACTTTTATTAGTAGGCAAGTTAAATAACCCCTTTTAAATCATTCATCACTATGGCATTAACATGTACTTTTGTTGCCAGACTTCTCTGTTCTGAGCTGGAAGAATCTGTTTAAAGTGAGCTGGAGATTAAATGCTCTTACTGTCAGACCAAAAAGTTCATGCCTTGGGACAGCAGCAAATTGTTCTGAGACATTACAAATGTAAGAAGACCAAGGGTAATTTATTAGGAGCATATTCAGTGAAATACAAGGGTTCAGATTATTATCATTCACATATTCACAGTAACTTATGTCATGTGTTGTTTGCTTCTAAAAATGAAAATAAGCATCTCTCTTCAGTTCTTTAAAAGTGAATTCTTCCTGCATGACAACCCAGGATAGCTGGTTTTTATCCACTGTATATAATGAATGCCCCATAACAAAATAAAGTGAAAAACTGCAAATCTACAGTTGTTTCCATTGTTCTAACTACAAGGCTCAGCAGTGATGAAATAGCAGGCTGATGTAGTTCATCACCCAGATGTACAGCGACATTATGTGCATTTTTATTAAAGGCAGTGGTCCTGATCCTGCTGAGGATTTGGTCACTGATTTACAGTAGTGCAAGCACAGCCTCAGTAAGCAGTCTTTGGTTCGTAGGAGCTGCACCTCCAGCAGTGTTTTTGTTTAGAATAGGAGTGAGGTTTTGAAGTGAATCCTCTGATCATCCCCACTCACTGTGTGTTGGCTTGGTTTGCGGAGTGGGGCTGGTGCGTATAAAAGGTACTGTTTCTGGGCGAAATGAACCTGTACATTTCACTCCAAAAGTGTATCGTCTGCAGCGCTCCATGCCTAATTAGGGCAGAAGGATTTTGAAATACACGGATGATAGGCGACACCCACAATATAAAACTAGAAATAGCTCAAGCATCACAGTAAATTTGATCTAAGATGCCCATACATACAGAATATAAATGTAGGACTCAGTACCAGCCATTTCCAGCTGCTGATCTGCTTCTATTGCACTGAATTACTTGTTGATGTAGATGTGACCACAGCACTAATGCATGGTAGCATGCAGCTGACTATACTGAGTATTGAACAGGGGGTCAAGTCTGAAGTGTGTAATAAAACACATTTCCAAAACAAATCTACAAAGCATGGGATCAACAGTGAAAGCTATGGAAATCCAAGAGCTGTAACTAAAGTTGCAAATAATAACTCCTTCCTTGCTATGCAAGGTAAGTCTTTGGATTCTGCTTCCTTTGCTCATATAAGTTGCGTATTGTCAACAAGTCTCTTTGCACACTGAGATGTAATTGAAAGAGCTTGATTTACTGTCCAGCCACTTATAGGTGTGCAAAGAAAACATAACAGGAATCTTTAAAATTATCCCACCAGAAGCCTAGTCCTTTCATTCCACTTCGCACTTGCATTTGGTTGGTTTAAATGAGTGTGAAATGGGGGACATTAAGGCTGCCTGACTTCAGGCACCCACCTTAGGACAGCAGTCTCCTTGGACTCTACAGTCACTGGAAAGCAAAAGACCTTTCTGAAGGGCAACTCTGACCACCTAATTTTGATGACTGAACTCGGACTGTGCAAACACTCTCTAAAACACAGCACCAGAGAATCAAGCCTCTCGTCAATAGAATTAGGACCTCTATAATATAACAGTGCATTGAAATAGTGAATTAATGTATTTTAACGTGCTAAAATGATGGAAAATCAATGGGGTTTGTACATCACAGAGTTGAAAATAAACTTATCTCATGAGAAACCCTAGTGATTCTTAAATCTGATGCAATAGAATTTTATGCTGTAGAACCAGAGGAAAATAATCCTAAAGCTTTATAAAATCTTCCTTTTTCTAGAGCAAGGCCAATACATGCAACCTGTTTACTGGGGCATGACAAAGTCATCCGAAAAAACATAAAGTACTGGAAACCTCAGTATTTACTTTGGATACATATCCTAACACGATAAGTATATCTAACAAGATATGACATTACCTTTTTCATTTCCTTATTTAACATGGAAGGAATACAAAAATTATTTGAAATTGCTGCTTTTTTTCTTCACCCCTTTCTGCCTTCCCACTGGGGGGAAAAAGATCATTGTCAACAGATCCAGAAGATAAGCAAATGTGAGTGCACTTTACAATCTTATGTATGTTACTTCAAGAAGAAAATTCTGTTTGAGGAAGGTGTCTGAGAGAAACAAGCAAATGTGAGTAATTCAGCATGCAGAAAAGCCCATTTCATTGCTGACAGTAATTAGTCTTACTAATAGTTTGTAAGTCTAAAGGTAAGGTGTATGTCTAAAAGTAGGTAAGGTTGGGGTGAACTGGTGCACTGTCTAAATGGCAAAGGCCAAAAGCTTTTTGGTTTTGAAGGACCAAAAGCCGGAATAGTGTCAAGTGGTACGTTGGCAGAAGCTCAGCTTCTCACATATGTATGTAAGCCTCACAGCTTTCCAGCTAGCAGCAGACACACCAAAGGAAAAAGACTCGCATCCAGTTCTGCTGCACAAGAGCAATGGGTGCTACAGACATAACTGTTGTTATATATCTTTGATTAGATGAATATAAGTATTGCCATTAATCTCCTGGCAGTCATTCCACAGGCCCTATGCAGAGATGCACACATCTCTGCTCAAAACGTTTTATTATAATGACTGGCACACATCTTCTTGCACCACCTACAGCCCTACAGGTACTGAAATGCCCATTCCACTGTTTATTACATCCTTTCATCACCTTAAAAATTAAGGCTCCAGCTTATATTGAAGTACAGGCCTTAAAAAGTGTATGCTTACTTAATAAGTGTACATGTAAGCATATGCATACCTACTACATCTTATAGGATTCAATGGACCTGATTATATGATTGCACCTCATTATTACACTGATTAATATTATGTAGAAACAAATGTTCCACAGATTTCTTTGCCGTCCTGCTCTAACTTCATTAAAATTAATAAATGCAGTCCCTTCTAGGTATGACTGTGCAATGACTAGCCAAGAAAGATGACTCTTCCCTCACACAGCCAGTCATTGGGTGCTGTGCCCTCAGGAAGCGGACCCAGCCTCCAACACAGGTGTTATAGCCAGCAGACAGATGTCATTAGATGTTGGTAGATAGGGAGTGCACAGAAGATGTCTTAAGAACAAGTACAGTTACTTAAACTCTGTTCTCTGCCTTGCCTCTAGGCCTGGTCTTGGTTGTTGTCTTTGGTTTCATTGTTCAGGATCCAGCTCACATCTGCTGCCTGTTCAGTCGTAGTCTGGCCCAAGCACACAAGCTGCTGCTCTGCTCCTTCTCCTGGACCCACCTCATGAATTGCACTCCCTTGTTTCCTGGATCCATGTGAAGTTTAACTGCGCTCTTTTCAAGATGCGTGCAAGCTCCTTGGTGCCAAACCCTACCTCTAACCATATGCTTGCCTTGCTCTGTCAAGATAATGAGTATTATATGTTTCTGGTTCTTGATTTCAGATTGCCTTAATTACATCACCTGGCTCCTGCCTCCACCCAGACTCCAACCCCGGGGCCTCACTATGAGGCTTGCAACACCCATGTCCCGTCATAACAGTCTACACAGACAGGTGCCGACAGACAGCAGCTTGTTTCGCTAGTGCTCCAAGCTGGGCAGAAACAAGCTACCTTTGGTCTAGGAGCCACAACCTACATTACCTGAAAGGAAGAGCTCTTTTATTTCCAGACAAGATACACAGCAGCTTGGAGCACAGAAAAACTGAATCCATCTCTGTCTACACTTGCTCAGTTAGACATACTGTGTACACCTATACTAACTTTTAGGATACAGAGTAAATTTAAATGCTAAGTACAGACACACTGTGTAGATGCCTCAAATGTGTGCCAAGATGCTGAGCAGAGACACAGAGGTAGACAGAAATCTACCATGTGGATCAGAGGGGACCAAGGCATTTCTACTGACCTTTATAAAAGCTGGTTTCAGCTTTATAAAAGCTGGCTTCAGCTCGCCTGAGAACATTATCTGTGTTCACCATGTCATTCAGGTAAAGCATAGCAACTGTATTTCATTATCACATTATATTTGGGTATCAACCAAATTCAAGCACACTTTTGTGAATTAGGTGTCTCCATTTGTTTCAGTAGAGGTATAGTTAGTCTGGACTTTCTCAAAACGTGTATTTCTATGAGTGAAACACAAATCTTATACCTAAAGTACTAAAATCCAAAGTTCAGGCCTTCATCCAGTGTAGTTAAAATATATTTATATCAGCTGATGATTTGATCCTGTTAAAGTTCCATGCCAGCAGGTGAAAGAAACATCAACAGATACAGGAGACACAAGGAAGATGTGCCTGAGTTACCTTAAAACTAACTAGCTTGGCTACTGGTAGTAGCATTCCCAGAGCTGCATAAAGCTTAAGTGTAAACTAAGTTAGGCTAGGTTTAATTTAGACTAACAGAATTTTGCAGCTTAGGCTGAGCTCTGTGCTTGCATATCTTGCACCCAAGCCAGGTAACACAAACCTAACAAGGCCACTGTATGCTGGAATCATTAAAGCAAATACTGAATCTAAATGGTGCTTATTTTAGGGCAATTTTAAAAGCAAATGAAGCACTTATTAACTTCCAAATTGTTTTTAATACTCTAGTACCTCAATGAGACCGCTTGTAAGTACTGTACAATGTGAACAACTGCAGCAGGATCTGACCATAAATGCTTTCAGGCATGTGACAGATACAGAGACTTTTGTGCTTTTGTTTCTAGGTAACTGCCTGGTTTTGTTTAACTATGTTTTGATTATGGTATGGAGCTCATGTAGCACTGTATGGGCAAATGGTGTGCTTTATGTTATATTTAGCTTTATCTCTCTACGCAAGAGGACCAGAGGGGTAACTGCTTCTTTGAGGCCTGATTCTCCTTACTAAAGTGTGAATCTGTGTGAACATTATATAACAGAGGAATACAATTCCAGATCTCCGATAATATATTTAACCTAAACAAACAGTAAGGCTGGAAATTGTCTGTTTGCTGTGTGACCTCATCAGTTACACATAACTAAATTTCAGATTTTGGAACTTATACTGGAAATCATTTGCTTGCATAAGTAACTCCAGTGGGATTCAGGGAGATATTAGTGGGAGCTAATACAAACTCACTAAAACATGTAGGAGTTCCTAAATCAAGCCTTGACTGTTTTAAATAAAAACAAATTGATACATTTAGACATTCTCTAGACAGAGCAAGTGTCTAACATGACCTATGTATGTATCTATCACCAATATGATTATTATACTTCTAGAAGAAATTTTTCACTAAAATTACTGCATACATTTTGGGTATAAAATATTAAGAAATGCGTTTTCCTTTGCTGCTGCAGAGAAGTGTGAGTGTGATATGATGGAGGCTGTATGCAGGATATGGTTGCAGGATATTCCTGGTTTGTGCAGGGAACTGCCTGGCATCTCTGTGGAAGTAAGAATCTTCTGAAAGATGCAGTGTGGAAAAGCAGTGACATAGATTTTGAATTTAAGTATGGGTTAGGTATTTGTTACAGAAAGAATACATTGGAATGATACTTTAAGCTTTTAATTTTTTAAACTGTTTCCTTTTTTATAGTAGTTAGGCCTCTTCTCCAATGTTATCGAGTAACACAGATATTTCCAAGCTCATAAGATTTAATATTATGCACAACTTCAAAATTGCAAACCCTACATTTTTTAAATATAGGAGCCTTCAGAACTGTAATGTAAACATTTTAGCAAATAAATCGCTTTAGTGTTTTCTAACACACAAGAGTGTTTGTGGGTCTTTCAGAGCACTCTTTGCTAACAATCAAAATTCCCACTGCAAAACAAGTTGCAGCATTGGATGCTTTATCTCCATCAGGCTTTTATATCTTTATTAAGACTTTAATTTACATCTCTTAAATCTTAAATTATGAACACTGCGAGTGGAAACATTCTAATTCATGTGATTAAAATTCTTTATTCACCTCTTGAGGTTTAATACAAACCGAGGTCAGAAATACAAAATTAAGGGCTTTGAGTTATTTATCCCATGCAAAATCAAGATTTAGATTCAGAGCCAGAAATGTTTCAGCTTTCTATTAGCTATTCTATTTATCAGCCCACAGTCCTAAATAAGTAATCAAAATGTTAATAAAAAAAATAATCAAAACAATTCAATTTTTAAATTGTACCTTAAAACTACTATACACAAGCAGAAAGTTAATTTTACTGTTATTAATCTAGCTGAAATAATGTAATTTCATACAGGTATGTATGTATGTATCTATCTATCTATCTACCCACCCATGCATTTGTCTTAAGTGTAACACAGAACTTTTCTGGGAACAGCTTTAACTTTCTTGAGCTGGTTCCATCAGATGGATAGAGCAACAAAATGCATATAGACAAAAGCAGAAATCAAGGAATGCTTAACACAACCTGGAGCCAAATGTCTGACCTCAGCAAAATCAGTGGTTTAGATCTCAGTGCTTGAAGTAAAAGTGTACCATGACTGTTTCATAATCATAAAGAAGTAGCTATACCAGTGTTGCACAAAAGGAAGTAAATGATCATGACCCAAACATGCCTGGGAGGAAGGGGCAAGTGGACACGGGTGATAATATCAGCATTGCGTAGTTGCGGCTGGTGCATGAGTTTCAGCTGGGGTCCTGGCTCGCTTCATGTTTGCTCGCCTTACTCTAGTTTACCTTACTCTAGCAGATTTGTTTTCCACAAGTCAGAATCCAGGTCCAAAGTACATCAAGCCATTAAAGAAACCTTCCCAGAGAAGAAAAATAATGATTTAATGGTCACAGCTAGAACTACGGTGTGCTTTCACGTGATGGTTGAGCCTACCTAATGTCTTCCTGCTTCTGAGGAGAGTGCTTCTGTCCTTCCTCAGGGCTTGCCATGCACTCCCATCTCTTTTGGAAGCCACCTGTCACCCTTTGATGAGTCTGCTCAGTTTGCTAGACCAGCCAAAAACTAGCCAAACCAAGAAGTAAATAGTCTGCTAGTACAGACAACGCAGGTTTCATGAACACCAAAGCCTGAGGAAAGGTTGGGAATGCTGTCTGTGCTTCCAGGGGTAGGGAATAGGCAGTACAAAGAAATGAGGATTGGCCCTTTCCATGGCAGTAACCTGCCTGAATGCCGCCATTATCTAGTGAAACATCAGCCTATGTCTCTGAGAAAATGCTGGAAGAGATGCCTTTCTTTCAGGGAAGGAGAAGCTGTGTCCTAAATCCAGAATGTTTAAAAAAGGAAAAAAAAAATGGTAAAGATCTAGAGGTTACAGCCTTTTCCTCATGTTACGCTATGTGACTGAATAATATGTTGGTGGGAAGAAGATGGTTTTGAGTTGCTTTAAGCATCTGCTAAAGGAAAAGGATTTTTATGGGTTCCTTCTCAATGGGGCCTTTCGAGTTATTGAGATGATTGAATGGGGGAGTTGCAGGTCAGCAAGGCAGTCTAGGAATGGTTAGAAAATGTGATTTCATCAGATGAAGGTTGAAAGTCATAAGCCTTTCAAACCAGAAGCCATTTAAGAAGATTCTGAAGTATACATCTCTGTGTGTTCATGATATAGACATTAAAGCCTCTGGAGTACCTTAGCATTACATTAGTGGTTGCTGCAGATTAATGTTGTCTCAGTTTAATTGTCTCAATTAAGCCACTCTTCTTTTGAACTGACAGGATGAAGCAATTTAATTTCTTTATGGCTTTGTGCTAAGGAACAACAGGAGGCCACTGAAGGAGTCACTTGATGGTTTGGGATGAAGTCTGATCAGTTAAGCTGTAGCCTGAGGAGTTACTGATGGAAGAAGTAACTTTCTGCAGCAGAGGGCTAGTAATAAACACAGGGGACAGAAAGCAACAGTACAAGCATTTACTAGGACATGGAACTACTAGAAAAAGTGGTTTCTGAGCAAGGAAACTGGCTTAAGTTGTTTCTGTTGTATTCAGTGTAACAGGTCTTAATGAGTATTATAAAAGCATCACTGTACTCTATCAAAGCAGTTCTCTTTTAAAAATTACTTGGTTTTCTCTGTAATATCTGTCTGAATAGGATAAGGGATGACATTATTTTCATCAGTGATACAGGTGTGTTACCTGTGTTACTACATTGCTAAGACTAAACATGATATGTGCAGTTACATCATATGCTCTGCTGGCTCATAAAAATAGAGCCTGCAGGTACCATGAGCAGCAGTGCATACTTCTAGATGCCCAGAATTCAAGCCAAGCCAGTTGTTCAGCCACACAGATTCTAGTACTTTAACTCCCAAGTTAGAGAAAGGACATTTGCAAACACCAAATCAAATATGCAAAAAGGAAATTCACATACCTTTCTGGCAGCAGAAAAGCAGAAATCTAAGTGTTACAGCTGTCAATAACCCTCGAGTGTACGTATATTTGCATTGTGAGTATATAACAGGATATCTTTCATTTCTCTTTGTCCAAATCATCCTCCCACAGCCCTGGAAGTATGCTTCTCAGCTGTGATATGTTCAGAATGCAACTCACAGGGAACATCTTGCATGCATTTCAGAGGGACAGGTCATTCCCTTCCCCCTCAATATTTAAACTGTGTGTTTCAACAGTACGCTCCTTGACTCGAGCCACACACAAGAGTGGAAAAGAAATACTTTTATCTGCAGAAATGCTGAAAAGAGGTTCATAAAAGCTACTGTAAGATTATGCGTCCTTTTGGACATCAGAATAAAGCGAAGATAGTTGTTCTGAACAGCAAGAGGCCAAAACGGACAACTGTCATGACGGTGTCTAACATTATGTCTACAGCCATACGTATGCAGCATTCCCAGGAGTGCAGAGACTGAACAGAAACAGAGTGCCTGTATTTCTGTTACACAACATATGGTTCGGTTCTGGTTTTTTCATTAAATGACTAGGCAAAACTTAAATTTAATTGAAAGTAAGAATGATTTTATAATGTCAATTTTATAAATAAATGTATTTCCCTATTTCTAAAGGACACAGTGTTACTTTTTAGTAGCCAAGACAACTATTTTTAGCTTAACCTATGCACTGTTGAGATTGTCAGTAGACAGAATGCTGCTTTAATAGACGGGTGCATGGAGAAGTATGTGAGAGCACCTCTATGTGCATCAAGTTTAAATGTTAGCTTGCATTGCCATTCAGGAATACAGAGACAGCAATCTGTGTAAAGCTCGTGAAAGATGGGAGAATACACCATTGCAAACCCGATTCAGAACTGCATAGTTTATAAATACGTGCTCTGGTTGCTATGGCACTTTTAGTTTCGGTGACTCAGGATTATGCAGCATCTGAAAGTAACCCACCTTGAAAGGCAGGGTTTCTGTGTAAGAATCACAGCTGACAAAATCAAAGAGCAAGAAATCTGTTTCTTACGTAATTTACTCTAAAATCTTGTTAGCACTCCGTGCGTAGTTTTCTTATCTCTTTTTTTCTGGATGAGAAATGTACCAGAGTTTTCACTGTAGCTTATGTGGGTTTGTCACACAATCAGAGTAGAGAACACACCAAATTTAAAAATAAAAAGAACTACGTCTATGAAATAAAAAAATGAAAGAAATGCCTTATTCTTATGGTAAGTATCTCTGTCATGGCCTTTCCATGTTGAAAAAGGCTTTTATATTTTCTTATACCATCTCTCCTTTCACATAAGGACATAATTACAATAATTTCATAATTCCTTATAAAATTCTGGAAGATTTATTAGGAAGCTTTGTGTCAATATATACAGTATTTATTACTGTCTCTTCAAATGACTCATTTTTCCCAGAGCTGGAGTTGATGAAATTAACTTTGATATATTAGTGTACTTCACTGGGGAGAAAAAAATGTTAGGACAAAATTTTTAGAAGCCACACTGTGTCTGTTGCAGATCAAGATGAAAGACAAGACAACAATTATCCTTAGGAGGTCAGAACAATTATTCTGCATTCCAGAAGCTGACTATTTTGGGTAGTGCAAAAGCTGAATCTGTGTATTTCTGTGGTCCAGAAGCTTGCATGAAATAGCTACAAACAATGACTGTAATGCTTTTAAACAAAAACGGGCAACAGGAAGGCACACTGATAAAAATCTCATTGCTAAATCATTTTATTAATCACTTGAAGCCTGCCATTAAAGTAACTGAAAATATATACACACATAGATGCTATCTCTGCAAATGTTTACATGGTTACCTCTAAAGAAAAGTAGTCCTCCTGAATTCAGTGCCAGTATTTGTACGTGGAAAATTACATATTCAATCACCTTTAGTGCTATGTATATACACTCAAACAAAAGATTCTCCAGCACACCTAGTGTGTTGGGTAATCTGGTAGAGATACACCAAAACAACCTGATAAAACTAGGTCTACTTAGTGTGTCCTCAACTTGCACACATCAGGTACCCCAAATGATGTCTCTTGTTAGCATACTATTATGCAGTTATCCAATGTGATTTTGTGATATTTTCATGCCGTAATGATTGCTTTAGCATGGATTTTATACTCACTTTCACTACAGTCTTAAAAGACAGCCCTAATATATAGGGTTTGGTCTAACTCTCTGCACAAATGAATTTCACCCTCCATGCTTAGGGAGCTAACTGGAAAAGAACATCAGATTTCTGCAGCAAGTATTAGTGGTAACTGTATATGTTTACCCCAATTAGTACTGAATTAGATGCTGTATACAGTCTCACCTGCCCTCAGCTACAGTGATTTTACAATGAAATTGAATTACACCAAACTGGTAGGATGGGATAAGGAATATGGCCCAGTATGCCTCTGCTATTTAAGTTACAGACCTTTATGCGAGATATGAGATAGAAAAAATACAGAAATTAAGACAATAATAATAATAATGCTTTTACTGCTATTCTCTTCTTGTTCTGAAATTTACTGAACATAGAAAATGTAAACAATTGCAAAGATCAACCAGTTTACATGAATGTCAGCTCTACTTTTTGCTTAAGGAAGACCATATGCTTCACTAGATCACATTTAAGGAGCATATATAATTTACTGCAGAGCACAAAGCTATCTGGGAAAGGCATATACACTCCATATATGTGGAATATCTGAATTTCAGCTGGCTGCAAAAATTAGTAACACGTTGGCTGTGGAGTCTGTAGAAAGCCTCAAACATAATGGAATTCCCAAATGAGGTGAAAGCCAAAAACATGAAAAAGTCAAGGAAAAACAGTCACTGTAAGGAAAGTTATTTTCTGAAGTTCTCTGAAGAGCTGGAGCTGAATCAGTGAAAAATGCCCTGGAGGAAGAACAAAAGGAAGCTATGAGACCTGGTCTTTTAAACCTTTCTTCAATGATACTTCAGAAGACAAAAAGGTGTGCTTTCTGAAGTGTAGAACCTCTGCATTTCACTAACAAGCCAAGGAAAGTGAGCTTAAGGAGTTAAAGGAGGATCCATGACCAGAAACAAAAAAGTGAGCTGGAGGTATGAAGTCAAGGAGAGGACACTGCAGCTCTGATGGACACATAGAAACATGCTCCATAACAGTAACATTCCTAAGACAGTGCATTTTGAGTCAATGTCTACCAGCTTGCCTAGGATTACTTTGCTCCTAATAAAGCACTTGATTTAAATACTGCTTGCTGAAATCACTATATTATATTCTTCAGCTATGTGGCATATTTTTAAAAGCTTTCAGCCAGCCAACTGAAAGACAGCAAGAGAGAAGCACCATGCTGAGGAGGGTACATGTAAAATATTAGAGACACCTGGGTAAGGAGGACTTGGCTTTTATCTTGCACTATGTTTCTCTGGGTTATAGTCCTCATCTCTTTAGGAAATGGCACTTGATTGAGTGTGTCTGTCCCCAAGGAGGACTGCCCACAAGGACAAGACCACAGCAGACAGCTGGAGCCTGCACAAATCCCCTCCTTTCACGTGAGTCCATCGATGCAGCCAAGTTCCTGGCTGGTAAATACCATACTGGGCCGATGGTACCAGTGTTATGCCAAAGTACAACTCAGTCACCCATGTGAGTAATAAACACTGCAGAGACTGCTTCTGAAGAGCGTTATGCAGTCAGCCATACCTTCAAACCCACGAGCCTGAACTGTACCCCTGCATAAGGGTCTGTCAACGGGAAGGTATAAATGAGGCGCCAGGCAATTTTTCACCCACCTACCCAAGACTGCAAATCTTTCTCTGGCAAATCTTTCATCTCAACTGCAAGATGTCATCTTTTGCTCATAATCACATTGCACCTGCAAATTGTCATGCACTGCTGTATGAGTAAATCTGATACCACACAAATAGTTCAAGATGAAATTCTGCTCTGAAAGACAGTAAGAACAACACATTGCTGCAAGTACCCTACAGCTACTACTTCTTGCAAAATGCTGCTGACATTTATATCAATAAAAGTGGAAATATGAAGCCTGCACAGGCTGTGATACCGCCCACCGTAAGCAGGAAACATTATAATTAGGAAAGAGCAAACAATGCAAAATTTGAAGTGTATGAGGTTTGGTGACCCTCTCAAACTATGCTTTGTTTCCTATAATTAGTTGAAAATAAAAATTTTTTTCCAGTAAGTTTAAAACCAGTTTCATCCGCAGAGATGATTCAATTTAAAGCAAAATACATATTGCTTTTAGCTAAAGAAAACATGCTATGCGTGGCAAAAAATATTATGTACAATAGCTTAGTTCCTAGAAGTCACAACTCCAAGTGAATACATTTTAGTCTTTGCATTTTCAAATACTGTATGCTTTGTTGTGAAAACTACTTGTTTTCTCTCAACAGAAAAGATGGATGTGCTTTCCCAGATTTTCAGATAGCAGAAGTGACCTCTAAGTAAAACACACTACAAGCAGAGGGGTTTGCCCACTGCCACACTGAAGTGTCATGGCATATGGGAGATGGTGCTTCTGTACAGCAAGCTGCCCCAACAGATGTGTCTAACCTTCCTCCCAAAATGAAGGATCCTAAGGAAGACATCGTAGAATTGGGTTGGAAGCGACCTTAAAGATCATTCAGATCCAGCCCCTCTCCCATGGGAATGGACACCTTCCACTAGACCAGGTTGCTCAAAGCCCCATCCAGCCTGGCCTTGAACACTGCCAGGGATGGGGCATCCATAGCTTCTCTAGGCAACCTGTTCCACTGTCTCACCACCCTCACAATAACTTACCACAAACTCACTTCATTTCTCTCCTCCTTTCCTCCAGATGGGTGCATTTACCCCATTTGCAAGTACAAGCAGGAATGCTGGTGCTTCATCACATCTGACACGGAGGTGGCTGGCAGGGACAGCCAGCACCTCTCATGAAGGTGGAGAGCACCGTGACTCCAGCTGCAAAGCACCTGGGAGCTGCAATCCTCGAAGCCCGGCACAGGTTTTTGCTTGCAAGCCAAATAAACGGCACCATTCCCTATTCCCCTACGCTTCGTTCTGGAGCAGCACATCCCTGGTCACCCTTCCGTGACAAGCGCTCTACTGGAAACGCCCCCATCGCTTTCTGAGTGCGTTTTCTCGGCTCTGACAGCACGTCCAAACGCAGAAGGCCCTGGGGGCCAGACCCAGGCAGGCAGCGGGTGCCGTGCGGGGCCGCGCCACCAGCCGCCTCTCGGCCGGACTACCCCACGGCTATGGCCGAGATTTCCGCCCGGCCGGGGCGGGGCGGGGCGGGGCGGGGCAGGGCAGGGCAGGGCAGGGCAGGCCGAGCCGCTGAACTCTTGAACTCACGGGCCCGGGCTGAGGCAAAGCGAGGCAGCCTCGCCCCAATCACAACACACGCACACGGCACCGGCACTGCCGGCACGCCCCTGCCCGGCCCCCGACACCGACACCGCCCGCACCGCCCCCACGTCCCGCCCCCCGGAAGTCTCGCGGTGTTATGCTAACGACGCGGCCGCCGCTCCGCCCCTCCGGTTGCCTCCCGCCTTGCGCCCTCCATCTGGGTGGGTGAGCGAGCGAGGGCGAGTGCGGGCCGCGGTGCTCTGTGGGATACTGGCGGTATAGTCTATCCTCGGTGCGGCCGTAGCGGAGGGGCCAGGCAGGAGCGGGGTATGAAGATGGCGGACGCCAAGCAGAAGCGGAACGAGCAGTTGAAGCGCTGGATCGGCTCCGAGACCGACCTGGAGCCGCCCGTGGTCAAACGCAAAAAGACCAAGGTGAAGTTCGATGACGGCGCCGTCTTCCTGGCCGCCTGCTCCAGCGGGGACACTGAGGAGGTGCTGCGGCTGCTGGAGCGGGGCGCCGACATCAACTACGCCAATGTGGATGGGCTCACCGCACTCCACCAGGTCGGTGCGGAGCTGTTCCGGCCGGCCGCGGGGCGGGGAACCTGGCCGAGCTCCGCAGCGGGTGCAGGGCTTGGGCAGGCAGAAAAGGGGAGGGGGGTGAGGCCGGCGGCGGAGTCCACTCCGGGAGGAGGTGGAGGAGGAAGGGGCCGGAGGCGGCTGCTCTCCCCTCCGCTGGGGGGTGTCGGGGCGGGGAGGGGCCGGCAGCGCGGGGCGGGAGGCGGTGGCCTCCGGGGTCAGGCTCGGGGCCGGCGGTGGCCGCAGGGCAGCGGCCCGAGCCCCCGGGCTGGAGGGGCGGGAGGCTGCGCCCTCTCCCCGCGGGCCGGGAGGCGGAAGGGGGCGGCTGGGCCTCTCCTTCAGTGGGGAGGAGGTGCCAGTGACCCTCTTTCGCTTTGCCCGTCGCCTCTTTTCCCCTGCTGGCAGCGCCTCCCTCGGGAGGGACCGGGGGGCTGCCGGGCAGGTGCCCCCTGGCGAAGGGGTGGTGGCCGGCAGGTGAGGGAGGCGGGCTCGCCCTGGGGGGCGCTTCCCCCGGCTGCCTCTTGCCTGGGATCCCGGCAGCAGTTTCCTGCTTCCCTCGTTCCCCCGGTTTCGCAGCAGTCGAGCCGAGTAAACCCGGCTCCTGGGTGCGGGAGGGCGTGCGGAGAGACGGATCATCTGTTTCTCCCCGGTTTCTAAGGGGAGCCAGTGTTTTGTTCCTAATATAGAAACGTATATCAGTAACAGGCTTCTTGCTTTCTTTAGTGATGCTTCTGTCGCAGTGTGAAAGCTGAACTTTAAGGGGAGCAGGGCTCTTTACATTTTTCTTCCGTGCGTTGGAGAGCAGTTAAAAAACGAATCCATATTGCTTTGTTCTGGCGCGGGTATGTGGGAGGGGGGGCTGTTGCAGAGGGAGATAACTTTCAGTTGGGGTAGGGGGGGGAAAGAAGGGAAACTGGCTGTGAAGTTTCCTCAAAATGGATGCTTTGTGCATGTTGAACTTCGTAGCAGTCTGATTGGAATCTCAAAACGTTAGCCAAATAAGGAAAGGCTGTGGCAATCCGGAGATAATGCGGGTTTGCCTGAATAGTTTTTGTTTCTCTAGAAAGCCAAAAGCTTCCACGCGATATTAGATTCACTGCATATTCAAAAAACAAAAACACACACACAAAAAGATATTTGACAGGCTAGCTCATTGATCTTAGGTTTAAAGTTTGTCCAGTAGCTTGAAAAAAAAAATAATCTGTTAATGATTATGAGATGTAGGTTGATCAAGTAGAAATTGTCCCAGAATGGTTAGGTGAGGTAACCATATATATATATATAGCTTTTCTTCAATTCACCAGCTCATTTTTGTTTAATGTATTTTATCCATCCCATATAGATCTTTCAAGGATGTCAGGCTCTACAAATATGTACGTTATCCTGTAGTCCTGTAGAGAATCTTCTCCTGAACTTAAGATAGAGAATTCTCCTAGTCTTTGCTGTGTTTCCTGTGTGTAAGTTGTTGCTTGCTCTCCTGTGAAGGGTATTGGTTTACTTTCAGTTGTGAACTGAACTGGAAGAATGAATGTGTGTTGTCGTTAAGGCTGTCAGCGTGTTACTACAGCACGGTTACCTGACTTCAGGCTAGCTTGTCACTTCACAGCAATGTTTTGTGTATTTAGCATTCTCTAATCAAGCTATGATTGCTTAATGCTTCCAGGATAGCTCTGTATCAGAAGTCATACCTTAACTGGTTAGATTGTTGGATCCAAGAGTTACTGTACTGCAGTGATTGGTAGGAAAGGATGACGTTTGATTTAACTCTATTGTTAGAATATGAGATGAATGGTGTTATCTCTCTTTGTGAAATCCAGAATGCATTTTCAAAATGTTTATGATACTGTATACCACAAAACCTCCATCAAGATCATTCTGAGCTTATTCTTCCCTTCTTTTTACCTGTAGTCAGCTTGTAGTTTCGAAGAGCAAAGTCTAAGGGAACAGAGGTGAAGATACACATCACTGCTAAAACTTGCTCTCTCTCCTCCTCTCCTGTTCCCCTCCTTCAGTGATACTGAAGAGCCTGTTCAATACGTTAAAAAGCAAATAAAAGATCAGTTGTGAAGCTATAATCATCTTGAGGCAGTCCTCTAAATGAACATTGCCTGTTGTTATAAAAAAAAAAAAAGGGATATAAGAAATCCCTGCTCATGACCCAACTGTGAATGGTTTCACTTTGTTATTGTCAATAAATCTTATTTTTCTCTAATATGCCATATAAAAGGTGCAAGTCCTACATGATGCAGCTTATAGCATGAATTAATTTTATCAGTCTTGGCTGTGGCATGGAACAAAGCTTTAATCTGTTCCCAAAGGAAATTCTTCAAAAACTTGTCATTCTTCCTGACAGAATTTTGACTGACTGATGTCAGTTGTGCTGAAGTCTGTGTTGTTGTGCTTAAGACTGCCATGGCTTGCTGTTGCTTTGTGATTTGTTGATTGTTTTTTTATTGTCTGTGAGATCCTGTGTAGATTTTACTGCTCACCGGAATACATTTGTTTCAGCAAAGATAAAGTCACTTTATCTTTTTTGGGGTTGTGGCCTTTTTGTTTTGCATCAAACTCTTTTTTTTGTTATTGAGAAAAAATGAATGTGTCTGAAATAGCAATAGAATTAAATATTTAACATACTAGTCAGCTTCTTTTTCTGCTAGATATGACAGTTACAGACAGAAATATAAGCGGTGTTTTCCATGGCCCAGGTAGTTGGAAGTGCTGAGGGCAAACTACCACTAATCCTGAAATTCTGGTGAACTTCAGATCTGGTCTCTAATGGAGCATCAAGCTTTGTTACTAAAGCCATTAACTAACCTTCTCTGATATCAGTGGGGTAGAAAGCCATCACTGTCAGAAAGCTTTATGTAATATTGTTTTTCTTAATACATATGGGAAAGAAAAAATTACAATTGGCTTGGTAGCTCAGAGGAGGAAGGGGGAGAGTGTATGTATGTGTATGCATGCATATATATATATATATATAATGTAGGTACTTTAGTCATCTTTTGACAGTGCCAGTAAGTGATTTTGTTTTATATTTGCATGTGCATAAGT
Organism: Lathamus discolor; assembly: GCF_037157495.1. Lineage (NCBI taxonomy): Eukaryota > Metazoa > Chordata > Aves > Psittaciformes > Psittacidae > Lathamus > Lathamus discolor. The sequence continues at coordinate 43,522,008 of NC_088884.1, read as the reverse complement.
GAGTGAACTTGAATGCATCATATCTGAGGACGTGTCAGATAAAACTTCTGTGAGTTAAAAATCTTGCAGAAGGGGGAAATATGTCATTAGATGATGATTCTTATTCCTTTATGTAATGTTGGGTTCAAATATCATTCCCTTTAAGAACCTGTTTTAGCCTAAGTTCAGGTTAGGCCTTCTGCACAAAGGGCCAAACTAGGTATACCAGTTTTCTTTCTGTGGGAGTTATAAACAATGTAGAATATTGCAGCAGAGTAGTATGCATTCTGCTGCAATATTCTGTTATGTAGGTATTACAGACATACACGCACTATAAGACCAGAAAACTTGCATTTAAGTTACACCTTAAATTTACAATCGGATGTCTGCTCTGTTTAGTTAGTGGAGGTTGAAGTTGGTTGGTTTTAAATCTTACATTCCCAGACAGTTGTAATGCAAGATGAGATCTAACTTACAGATAGTGCAGCTTTTTTTAATCTGCCTTAACAATTGAATGCAAGGAGAATGTGAGAGAAAAAAGAAGCCCAAAGGTGAGCTATGAGCTTGCAGATTAATAGTTTCTGCAAAGGGGGTGAGAAAGTGGCATTTTCTGAAATAATGTAAAGAAGAGACTATATACAGCTTTCTAAAAATCCTGGTCCCTTTTAGGGCAGGCACATTTATTCAGAGTGGGACTAAATTTGATCGTACTGAAAATTTAGCACCTATCATTCCTCAGGGTTTGGACTCTTCCTTTACTTCCATGAGTGATGTCTTGGTTCAGTAGCTCTGATTGGAATTTATTGCTGAAGTTACTGAAAGTAGTTTGTCTAAACTTGTAGAGCTTTGTACAGGAAAGAGGAGCCCACCCTTTCTGGGCAGCATCATGGGAAGGCTGCATGTGGTGGGGAGGGACTATGGTGTGACCAGTTTCCTGGAAGGCTGGATTTCCTGTGCAGACTGCTCCCCTGGGATCATGGGGTGTGCACTGTGGAGTACCTGCACGTTCCTGATAAAGAAGCCAGTTGAGATTAGCCTGTGGTTAGGTATGACAATTTGTGCAGCCAGCTTTTTGGCTGCCCTTTTTCTTTGAGTCTGCCCAGACTTGGGAGGTGCTAACCTGTTTTTTTGGCCTCATTCTCTCTGGGTGAGGAAGGTGGGAGCTGCGGCCTAATTCCACCACATAGAAAGGAGCATGTTCTGCTGTCTTGGTCTTGATTTTTTTTTTTTTTGTTTTTTTGTTTTCTGGGGAGAGTACTGCTTTGGAAGTAAGGTAAAGGAAATAGTCTTGGCTGTGCGTAGGAATCATTAAGTACTGTAGGTGTTGTTGTTGGTGAAGGCCAAACAGGCTCCTAATCATTATGGAAGCTCCTGTGTGCTCTTTCTTTTTTTTTTTCTTTTTTTTTTTTTTTGTTCAGTTTAATTAAACGAAGTTTCCCAAAGGTTAGCTCTTTGTTGCCACTACCTGCTGCAGCTGTTCAAGTACTAAATTGAATCTGGACGTGAGGCTGTTTTACCAACATTAGTTATATGTTAGTTTGCAGACATAGCAGTATGCAGTGTTAAACAGAAATTTTGATTTGATGCCCCTGCTGTAGGGCTCTGCTGGGTTGATCCCTCAGTAGTAATTAAGATACTGGGAAACTCTTCACAAGTGTGTTTCACTGAACACTTGTTCTCTCTAACTGATTGAGGATGGTTACTGCTGTCTTAATATTTCCTGTGAGTTCCATGGGATTCATTTCTTTGATGAGAAGTACATTCCTTTGCAGGAGTTTCTGCAATGGCTTAACTGAAAAATTCTCTCAGGAGTCTCTGTGGCATGCTCATAGTACCTGATATGGTAAAGGGTGTCATTTCTGTTGGCATTAGCTGTTGTCCTTGTTATGACACCCTTTCAGACAGCAAGGAGTGATGAAAAAGGGACATAAAATCTACCAGCACTGGTTCCCTTTGCCTTAGAACTTGATAGAGGACATTAAGGCTACGCTGTTGGAATCCCTTCTGACAAATGATAACACAGGTCACATATTTGAGCTGGGGCCACAGCACGCGGAGCATGTCAAGTCGTAAGAGCAAAGAACAGGTTGCTACAGTCTTAAATCTCTAGGGTGTTTGAATCATAGCAGTAGCACCCAACAACCAAGGATAAGGAAGATACGGAAATAGCTCAAAGCTATCTTGGTAACCTCCTAGCTATGACTTCTGCACTGCCTCGTTTGGAGAGTGAAAATACTGCTGTGTGTGGTAAACTTACTGATTTTTCAAGACTGTCAAGTAAGAGAACTTCCTTTTGTGTATAAAGGTTGCTTAAATCTTACTGTTTGGAGGGGGAACAGCCTCCCACCCACACTGAACCTCCTAATGCTGTTGTTGTAGGTGATACACAACTGAGGATTTGGAAGTCATTTGCTCAGCTTTTATTATGTTATTATCATGTTGTTTTTTTGTTTGGTTTTTTTTTTCATTTTTTCTTAATTCTCTATGTGTATGACAAAGCACAGAGCAAATGAGTCTTGAAATAAGTGTAATGTTGACTTCACTCAGTGATTAGACTACAGAGGCATACTTGTTTGAAATCCCTTTGTAATAGGAGTGGTTTCTTGTGCGGGCCATAGATCTTTCTCTCTAGTTACAGTAGCTAGGTTTAGATTCTACAGTAAGTACTTGTTAGCTTCCTACGGATCTTGTTTTTTTTTTCCCCTTTGAAATGGAAACAAGAGGAAAGAAGATGTGATTTTTTCATAATATAATAATGGAAATTTAAATGCTGCATTCAAAATAACAGTGTTCTGCATGGTGTTTTATAGAAGAAACAAGTCGCATTCTTTTCATGTTTTTAGGTTTATATGTACAAGTGTCTCTCAGCCTTTTCATAGTCTGTCAAGTTTGAACTTGGGATTTCTGTGCCTGGTTGCATAGCAGTTGCTATTGCTGTGGATATTTCTTGTGCACAAGTAGAACAACCCAAGTGAATTCTAGCATATAGTAGTTAAGTATTTAAAGGAAGTTTCCATGTTAGTGTAACTGATGGATTTCTTAAATTTACTTAGTCATGGTGGAAGAGTTATGTTCAATGTAAGAACGAATTCAGCTGGTAGGGCGTTAGTATTTACCAAAGCTAATGTTTGGGGACAGTTTCTGCTGGTCTTCAGCTATGAATTTCACTGTGGCATTGATGCTGCTTTTACAGTAAGGCTTTATCTATGGTTTTCTATGTATACTGGCATATTCTTGTTATTGTTAGAACACTCCATGATAAATCATCAAAAGCTTGTAACATCTCATCTGGACTTGTAAGAGTGGATGAGGTGTGCCCTTGTATGAATAAAATGTATGTGAACATGCTTGATTTAAGGCTTTTTGATCTTGGCATTGTAGTAGCAAGTGTATTGTTTTTTACCAAATTACTAATTTTCAGTTTGTTAGCTAGGTCTTAGGGTAGGAGATGGAAGCAGTCACTATAAATCATTACCAGAGATACAGTTAGGTCTTCTAACTGGGTATCTGCATTCCAGGCTTAAGGGCATATGCCCAATTTTAGTTGGAATAGATTGTTTGACATGCTCTTGGCCAGTTCTTCACTTGTTTACCCTTTGCTCATACTCTCACTCACTTTCTTTCTCAGAGTTGTTACTTGGGCTAATAAGATGCTTACTACCATCTTCTCAAAAATTAAAAGCCCAGAAAACGGCTTGCATCTTTCTGTGTCATTGTGACTTCTGAGGCTGGACTGACAGTGGAACTGAGGAGCATGCATGTGCTCTAGCAAGTACTTACGTTTTATCCAAGAGTATGTTCCCAACGTATCAGACACATGGTTTTATGAGGGGGAAGTCATGTATGACCAACCTTATAGCCTTCTATGAGGAAGTGACTAGGTGGAGGGATGATGGTAGAGCGGTAGATGTAGTTTTTCTTGATTTCAGTAAGGCATTTGATACTGTCTCCCACAGCATCCTCATAGATAAGCTAAGGAAGTGTGGGCTTGACGATCAAGTAGTGAGGTGGATCGAGAACTGGTTGAAAGGAAGAAGGCAGAGAGTTGTGGTCAATGGCGCAGAATCTAGCTGGAGGTCTGTGACTAGTGGAGTTCCTCAGGGGTCGGTGCTGGGACCGGTGCTGTTTAATATTTTCATCAATGACCTGGATGAGGGAACTGAGTGCACCCTCAGCAAGTTTGCTGATGACACAAAACTGGGAGGAGTGGCTGACACACCAGAGGACTGTGCTGCCATTCAGCGAGACCTGGACAGGCTGGAGAGTTGGGCGGGGAGAAACTTGATGAAATTTAACAAGGGCAAGTGTAGAGTCTTGCATCTGGGGAAGAACAACCCCATGTACCAGTACAGGTTGGGGGTTGACCTGCTGGAAAGTAGTGAACGGGAAAGGGACCTGGGGGTCCTGGTGGATAGGAGGATGACCATGAGCCAGCAATGTGCTCTTGTGGCCAAGAAGGCAAATGGCATCTTAGGGTGCATTAGAAAGGGAGTGGTTAGTAGGTCAAGAGAGGTTCTCCTCCCCCTCTACTCAGCCTTGGTGAGGCCGCATCTGGAATATTGCGTCCAGTTCTGGGCCCCTCTGTTCAAGAAGGACAGGGAATTGCTTGAGGGAGTCCAGCGCAGAGCCACAAAGATGATTAAGGGAGTGGAACATCTCCCTTATGAGGAGAGGCTGAGGGAGCTGGGTCTCTTTAGCTTGCAAAAGAGGAGACTGAGGGGTGACCTCATCAATGTTTACAAATATGTGAAGGGTAGGTGTCAGGATGATGGAGCTAGGCTTTTTTCAGTGATATCCAGTGATAGGACAAGGGGCAATGGGTGTAAACTGGAACATAGGAAGTTCCACGTTAACATCAGGAAGAACTTCTTTACTGTAAGAGTGACAGAGCACTGGAACAGGTTGCCCAGGGGGGTTGTGGAGTCTCCTACACTGGAGATATTCAAGGCCCGCCTGGACAAGTTCCTGTGTGATGTACTGTAGGTTACCCTGCTCTTGCAGGGGGGTTGGACTAGATGATCTTTTGAGGTCCCTTCCAACCCTTGGGATTCTGTGATTCTGTGATATGTTCTGAAAGGAATGTGGTGGTAGTTTTGAACAACTGTAGCATGAGTACACCTTTCTGGGACTCTTGCAACCAAGAAATTGTGAGTTATGCCTTATTACTGTCATACAGTGGTATCCATATAGGGTATATGCATATTGGACATGCAGTGTATGAGGACATTTACCTAACAAAAGTTATATCAGTGCTTTACAAAATAACTTTCTTTGTTGATCTGGGCAACTTGTAAAATGCAAACTGGAATGCAGCTGCAAGATAGTGGAGCTGTTGGTAAGCTGGACAGCTTCTGATGCTGCTGAGTGGGTGGAGACATTCCAAGCTCCTTTACTTTTCCTATAAGCATTCCTGAAATGACAGTCAATGGAAAGCATGGCATAAGAGTGGCAGCATTCCTCAGCTGTTTCCTTTCTAGTAATTTCAGGACTGTAAGGGTAGAAAAAGAAGGCAGTAGATGATCAGGGTACTTGGGGGCAGAGACGAAGTATTTCTAGATTTATTTTTTTAAAATGCTTTGTTTTGACAAGACCAACTTTTCTGTTTCAGTTGGTTTTTGAGAACACAGAATCAGCCACTGTGCTTATCCTGGAAACACTGAATCTTTGAGGACTCATTCACAAAACCAAAATTAGAGCAATATGATGAAGTCTTTGAAGAAGACTGTTTCCCCTTTATGCCTTTGTGGTGTTAGCACTTAACCCATTAACAATATGTTTCTCAGACTAATGGCTTCTAAAGGTCTGTTAAACAGTGAAGAGTGAAGCTGGCTTTATGAAGAGAGTAAAACCCCTAGAAAAAAACTTAACCAGCAAATGCATCCTCATTTTGGGCCTACACACAGAAGTGAGTTTCTCTGCAAGGCTCCAAGTGACTGTTATAACTTATGAATACTTTAGTTTTATGTTTGATCTCTAGCAAACACGTAACCATTTCTTTTAATACTCAAATATTTGTAAGAGATGGGGGTTAGAAATGGTTCCAGCTCTAAAACATTCTGTCAGGGACCAAGTCTCACAGATTTTAATTTTTTATTATTTTTAATCAGTCTGAAATTTCCTTTGGTTTATTTTCCCGTGTTATGATTGTAATTTCAGGGTTTTGAGTTCAGACTATGAGAGTTTGCTTTGATGTGATCAGTTAGCAGCCAGTGGTGATTACCATGTGAGTTTTAGTTCTGGGGTGATTATTTACTTAGTTCTGCAGTTGCTGTTTTACCATCCTGATAGCGGAGCTAGAAGAGTAACCAAAATGTCTTCTGTATACATACTTGAGTATTTGAAGTTTCTCGCACATCAGGAGATTACATGTAAGTGTTAGCCTTGTGCTGTGAATTTCAAATACCCACAAATATATAGATACATATATACCACTTCTGGTGTGAATTTCAGTTTCTTGCTGCTTGTTAATCATTCTGCTTCAAACCTACAAGATGAACTTACCTAACAGTTTTGTTGCATGGGGTTTTTTGGTTGTGGTTTTTTTTTTTTGGGGGGGGGGGGTGTTTGTTTTGTTTTGTTTTTCCACTTGCATTGAGTATTTGTCTGAGGCAAAATAACAGTATCTTCATCTGGTAACAAAAGTGAACACAGTTGACAAGTGTGTATCACTGATACATGTGTGTGGTCAGTGCCACCTCCTGAAACACTTAACTTGGATGAAGCTTTTGCGGAGAAGCTGCATTCCTCTGTCAAATCCAGGATCCTTGTGGGCCCCTTTTGAAACCAAAATGCTATCTTGGACTTCTGGCTTTGAAACTTTTGGCTTACTGATGTCTTGAAATTTGCTTTAGCATTCTTGATTGAAAACCTGTGCTTCCATTACTGATCAGGGAAAGTTTGTTATTTTAAAGCTGCAAAACATGTTCTTCCTAAGTTCTAACAAAAGTATTGCTGTTTGCAGTATGTTCATGCATGTATGCAATTGTACTTGAATGAGTAGGCTTAATTAGATGAATGATCTTAAAGAAATGAGCGAGACTTCTCCAAAAATATGTCCCCAGTCCCAGAGATGGAACAATCCAAAACATTATTTCCTTGGTCGGTCTTAATTTTTGACTACCTTCCCTGTATCCCATAAAGTATAAGTAACCCTGCTTATTGTTGTTGCAGCATTAAGTTAGTTTTTAAATCTACTTACAAAAAGTCAGCAACTCTTAAGCTTGCCTTACTAACCTGTTTTCTGGAAACGTTTTCAAATCAGTCCAGCCTGGTGCTTTAGGTGTTAAACTTCTTGCAGACTTGGGCAAAAATGAATTGCTGTAGGTTTTAATCAAAGTGAAAACCAATTATTAGGGTAACAGCACTGTGCCTGTGGGCCAGATTGGGACTCTTGTTGAGTAATAATCTTATTTCTATAAAATCATATAAACCAGTGTTTTAGAAAGCTTGCCAAACTTTACAATGTGTTACCACTTATTTTGTTCAATTACTGCCACCTGGATTATGTTAGGTCCTAATTATTAAAATTTCATCCACAAGGAGCTTTCTCTTTGTCTCCTACTTAGTTGAAAATAAAAGTTAAGCACTTCCATCTCTGAAAGGAGAATTTTTGTGTAATGGCAGTTTCTTGGCTTCTGAGTATTGCAGAGCGGGGAGGGGGTGGAAGGTTTCACTAACAGGGTTTTGTGATTTTGGCTGTTGTTTGTGACTCTAGACATGGCTTTCTGGTCATTCATTTTCTACTTGCTTGCAGACAACCTAGCCAAATATTTCGCATGTATTTCTCTGTATAGCTACGCTTGTATGTGTGTAATAGTGGTATTAAATGCCCATCCTGGTATATCACAGTGCTTATCAGGTATTTGTATGCTTAGGAAAAGAAACAACTTTTCCCCATTTCCCTAAAGAAATAACTTAACAGACATGGAGGCCCTTGTGCTTTATGCTTATAATATACTTGTAAAATACTGAAGGCAGTCACTTACAAGTATATGATTGCTCTCTGTTTTAGTTGAGCTGCCCTCAAACTTGGTTTTGTGTGAAATAGTTTCTTCATATTTTTACCTGCCATTTGCAATATCATATCTTAGTCACAGTCTGCCTGGCTTTGGCCTCATCTGTCAAATGTGACTTCCAAGAAAGCTCATTAAATTAATGTATAAATAAGTTTTACCTATTCTTGTATGTAAACATAGCAGTGGTGATTTAAAAGCTACCATTTAAAAAAAAAATGCAATGTGAATTTTGGTGTGAGTGCTAGGGGAGATACAGTGCATATTTTGCAAAGTGTTCTAGCAGTTACTGACCACTGTAAGAAGATGTGGCAGCAGGGGAGCTCTTTTCCAATTGTTTTCTTGGCAATCGAAGGGGATACTGTACTTCTCCATAATGTAGTCAAAAGTGTCGATTGTAATTAAAGCTCTGCATTTGCAGGCTCAAGTGGTGTAGAATGCCTCTACTGCTTGTTTAAAAAAAAAAAAAAAAAGCTGCAGAAAAATGCTGCTGAAAATGTGGCACTTGCTGCTGTTTGTTTCGGTACACAGATAGCTCCAGATATAAAAATAATGAATGTAAAATAGGGGGGATCTACATTCATTTTAATAGTTTTGTGAAAATAAAGGCCTAAGAGGAGCTGTAGTTGGTAATCACGAAGAGGCTGTCTTGAGAAAACGCTTTGGCAACATATACCAGTGCTGGATGCAGCTGTAGATACTGATGTGAAGTATGGGAACATGGGCAATCCTGGCTGCTTGTATATAGAAATTATAGTTTAAAAGAGCTGTTACTCACTTTTCTAAAAGTAGCATGAGAGATGTGGGGGATTTCATCCTTTCACTAGTTTCCTCTAGAGAATTGTTCCTGAATTAGATTATGCTAGCACTAACCTCTATATGTAGTTCTCTATCCTTCACTTAAGACTAGTAATTCCTAACTAATTCCTTGCTAATGGGCTAGCTTTCCACTCATGAGTGGCAATAATAATCTAATTTCATAAGGGTGTCCAGTTTGGAATCTACATTCTGTCCTAGTGTGTAAGAAATGTTAAAGATAATGACGTCTTATGATGAGGTTACTTAAAAGAAAAAAAAAAACCTAAAAGCAGATAAGGCATTTTTGCCTTTTTCTCCCTGTAGAGGAGACTACGCTTCATTTAGGGATAATTGTAGCTAGTTAACTACCATTAATTGGGAAGAAATATTTAGTATCACGTACTCAGTTTACATGACGGTATGGTAGATTACTTCTGCCTCTTTGGTAATGCCAGCAAGACAAATATAACTCTTCTGGTTTTATGTAGGAGAACGTGCAGGAGAAGGTATTTGTGTTACTGGGAGGAAAAGCCCATTTCCATTCAACTCTCCTTTTAGCCTTTTTTGTCATGCAGTTGGTCTGTGACAGCTTGAGATACTGCCTTTTATATTTTACAACATAAAATATCTTAGTTGCTAGAGTTCATCCAGTGTATCTAAATTCTTAGGCAATACTCTTCCTTCCCAGTCCCTAGGAAAGCAAAGATATACGATATCAGTAGGTCTGAGTATGTTGCAGATGATGGAAATTCTGTTTGGAGAAACATGCACGGGAGGCTTGAAGTGCTAGGTGATTCTGTGGTACTGTCTTAACATGCCTAAGAAGGAGTGATTTATCTTCTTGCTAGTTATAGGTTAGCTCATATTCAGGTTTAGTTTGTTGGTTTTGGTCTTGCCTAAGCCTATAGGTTTCCCCAAAGTATTTGAATGTCACATTGCCTTCAATAAGAACTTCATGCTCAAACGTGTCATTTCTCTTCTCCTTTCAAGAAAAACTACCATTCTGAGCAAACTTTATTGAAGACTAATATAAGTATTTAATATGGTTTTCAGTGCAATTAAATACAGTTCTAGAGTAAAGTGACTGTTGGAGTTTTTCTTAATCAGCAATTTCAGTGCGGAATTTGTAAAGATCATGTAAATATGAAACATAAGTTGTAGCTACAACATTCAGTACCTGGTTATATTTGGTAAGATAATTGGAGGCCTATGACTGGTAACTCACTCACTTTAACTAGCTGCCTTATTTAGTATCTACCGATTGAGATCTATACATACGAACTCTATTTGTCCAGTTTGAGAAGTGTGCTGTGTCCAGAACGCAATAGGAATTGCCAGTTCCTAATGCAAAGTGCCGTTAAACTTATGCCAGCATAAAAACGACATGGACCTGTAGGAGCAAGTCCAGTGGCTCTGAGGAGACCTTAGAGCAGCCTTCCAGTACTTAAAGGGGGCTCTGCAAGAAATCTGGAGAGGGACTTTTTACAAGGGCATGTAGTAACAGAACAAGGGGGAATGGCTTTAAACCAAAAGAGTAGATTTCGATTAGATAGTAGGAAGAAATGCTTCACTATGTGGGTGATGAGGCACTGGAACAGGTTGCTCAGAGAAGCTGCGGCTGCCCCATCCCTGGCAGTGTTCAAGGCCAGACTGGACAGGGCTTTGAGCAACCTGGTCTAGTGAAAAGGGTCCCTGCCCATGGCAGGGGGTTGAAAATGGATGATTTTTAAGGTCCCTCACAACCCAAACCATCCTATGATTCCATTTAAGGGGTTTTTTGGGTTTTTTTTTTTTTTTATGTTTTTGTTTTAAAAATATGGCATATAAATAAAAAGCATCAATAAAAGTTGAAGGCATGCAAACTATAGGGATTCCAATAAAAAGCCAGACAGCACTTAGAAGTAATTTTCTGCTGAGAAGCATTGTTGGCATCAGAGTCATGGATTCTTCAGTGACATAGTTTATCATCAACTACACCGATATGACTCAAGTGTTTGCTTGAAGAGCTGATGTGTAATTTCCCCCTTTTTGGAGATCTTCCAAGGACTTTGTATCTCAGCAGCTGTTCACTTACCTGTACATATAGTAACAAGTTCTGAAGTCTTTTTCAAGACAAACTCATGTGACTGTGTTTGGAAGGCTTTGCTGTCCTAATTTCTTTCTTCTAGGATTTCAAGCATTTTTAATTTCTTCTCTATGGTTTATATTCTATGGCTAAGTTAAATGACTTGAGCATGGAAGAATTTTCTTGATGTTTTTCCTGTTCATTTTGCTTTGTCATGTTTCACTGTGATAATGTATCTGATGATAACATGCTCTGCATTCTGTTAATACTTGGAAGGTGTTTATGCAGAATTTGAACAAATAACAGCTTAAGTCAACTGATTTGGACTGCTTTATTGTAGCTTAAACTACAAATACTGCTTGGATAGTAAAACCATTTAAGCCTTTAGGTAGAAACTTCAATTTTTAAAATAGATATGGCTTAAAATCTGGTGTCAGATGTTTGGCGGTTGAGCTCATGTGACAGGTTGTAAAACTGAGGAGTGTCACTTAACTAGGAATGACATCACTAACATTTTTATCAATGCACTTCTGTACTTATCTTTGGTAGCTGTTTGATTCATGAGACCCATATTACATTGTACAGTTGCATAAATTGCTCTTTGAAGAAGGTATTTGACCCACACAAAGGTGGGTGCTGGGAAAGACAGGGTAGAAAATATTCCCTGATTATAAGATAGAACAGTGACAGGAATTCTTTTTAACCCAGGTAAACCGCCCGTTTTTCTGTCCTCCTGTTTCCTTGCTCTACTTACGTTATAGAAACTGGATCTTGGCAATCAAATTATTTTTAATAAATAAGCACTACTTGTTAGCTACTCGTGATTTTAGAGGCATAAAAGCAGGCTCTGAATTCAATTCTGCATCTGTAGAGAGTTTAACAAGGTGCTGATGCTTATGGAAACCCAGCATGTGGTCTGTGTTGATTTCTTCCTTCAAGAAAGGTCTGTCACAGGTTTGTTTTCTTTCTTTGGTAGTATTGGCAACCATCAGGACACAGGATATTTACATCTTTGCTCCACTTCATGAGGATACATAAGATGACACCCCATCCCCCCAGACTGAAAGCTGTCTGAACCCTGGACACCATGATTGCACTATGAATTTCTCTGAAATGTTTCTACTCTGCTTAACGCAGGGAATAGTAGAATGTGACGAGTTGTTCCTGTAAAGACCATTATGTGAACCCAAGATTTCTGTGAACTCTTGCTCTTGTCAGTCTCAGTTTATATATTGTTAACTTCAAGCGAGTCTTGATTCCTTGAGAATATTGATAACTCCATTAGGATATTTGCCTTCTTAATTTTGAATATTTCTGGGTGATGTCTCCTTTTAGTAATACTGTGACTTTAGAAGTTGCATATAAGAACTTTTCTTAAATTCTTATGTTAAGATGCAAGTAATGTGTCTGCTTTAGGCTCAGTGAGCATGTGGGTTTTCTATAATTATCTTAGTTTATGAATATAGGACTTAAAGTTCCATATACATCAGTTCAGTTACGGAGTTTTATCAGTTGGTGGAACTTGACTTCTTGAAAACATAATGCTTAGGAAGAAAAGTAGTTAACCACCAGTGAGTACTGTGAAAATAATCAGTCTCTTTGAGGAAAATTACCTATTTCTCAGAAACACTTTAGTCATACAACAGTAATAATGTTGCCAACTTAGAAGAGGATGCTGAAAGAAGGGAAGTTGCTGCTTACAAGATTATGCTGGTGCACAAAGGGTGAGTAGCAGACTGTTGGTGGCCTGCTGGAATAACTAGGGAAAGGTAATGTGTCTGTCCCATCTGCTTTGTGGGAGTGGAGAGGATGAGACCAGCACTTAATTAGCAAAATTACAGCTTCAGATTGGCACAATGTCTAAACCAAAAAATATAATCAGGCAGCAGGTTACTGGGTAAGTGGACAGGTCCATAAAGCAAAGAGAAACCTCTCTAGCCAGCAAGGCATGCATTTCGGTAGTTGAGCCAGTAGTTCTAGCTACTTTGCTATCTTTTATTTGGATGTGTATTCTGATGCCTGGGGGTTTTGACTTGTCATTATGTTTGTCCCTTTGGCTCTGTCACAGCTAATGTCTACAGAAGGAGGAAACAAAAGGGAAGTGCTTCATCTCACTGAATGAGGGAGCCAAAATGTTAGATTGGACTTTTTGTGGTAAAGGCTGTAGGAGTTGCCATATGAAGTGAAAAACTTGTGCAGAAGATGCTGTAATTAAAAGCAACTGTGGAGAAGAAAAGCAATGTTTTTGCATGTTCTTTATCTGCAAGTATCAAGAGGTTATAGGTAAGAACAAATTCATAACGGTTTTGATTGATTGTGTAGTTTTAAAACTATTTGGAGGTGCCTGTGTGATCTATTCCACTTCAAGAACTTTCAGTTTCTAGCCCAAAGAGTGATAGTGTATTTTTAAAACGGGCTGTTGTAATGAATATGGTGTTAAGTGTTTATCTTTTTCTCCCTTCCCACTTCAAATGTAAGCTACATTTACGGTTAACAATTCTTAACATTGAGTGGCTTTTCTTTGCAGTTATTAGGAGGAGATGTGTTCATGCCATGTAGTCTGTTGAATGCAAGGGATGCCATGAATGTCAGGGTTGAATAGGCAGGTGTGCTCTAGAACTTTCAGGTGGTGGTGTAATTCACCTGCAGTATCCCCATGTTGTTACTAGGTCTCCATACTATTTTTACTAGAGTTTTGAGAGCTGTGAGTAGCAAATGGTACAGGTGCTTTGCTGGTTGACTCTGTTCTTCAGCCATAAATAGTTAAACTTTTGTCTTTACTTATGTTGATGAATCTTTGATACAGTAAACTTCTAGAGTGTCCTTTTTGAGCTTGGGAATTCAAACAAATATGTCAACAGTAACTTTATATTTTAGAAAAATGTTCAAATTGGCAAGCTTTACTTTTGTCCTCTCTAACTTATGTTTGTTTTGAGTTTGACCTGTGATTTCAATATACATACCACATACAGTGAAATAATTGTGAATTTTACTGTGTTGCCATAATTCTTTCCTATATTATGCCAGTACCTGTAATAATTTGTACTTTCACTGTTATGAACCAGTAATGCCATTTTTTCTTTCCTGAGTTCTGGGGAAGAAGAAGAGTGGATGTTCTGCACTTGCAAATCGGAGAACAAATATGTTGTACATGCTACTGAATTTGATGGCAGAGAAGTCTTTGAATGTGTGAAGCCAAAATGCTTACCCACCATTACTGGGTATGGGATTATTGAATTTGTAGTTTCATCCAACACTTCAGGTAAAACTGCTGGAAACAGATGTTAAATTCTCCACTAATAGCTGAATCTCAATACTTAAGTATAGTGCAGCTTCTGCCTCAGCTGATGAAGTTCCAATATACTTGCTTTGAACTAACTTAAATTATATTTTGTGCATTACTAGCACAAGCAGATCCTTCAGCTTGTAACCAACCATGATAGGTAATCAAGGACAGCCAGATTCTTCTGACCTTCTGCAAGTTAGTCCCCTAAAATGGAAATTATTAATTTTGCAGGTGGAAATGGCAGTCAGGTAGCAGTGAATTCCAGGAGACAAATACTGAGGCAAAGTCATAACTGTGTTCCTCTGTTCAACAGCCAAATCACAGTTGATTCCAGTATTTCCCACTTGATTTTCATCTGTGATTTAAAGGTATTTTCCATAAATCCATCAGGTATTTCTATGAGGACATTGGTTAATATCCAGAGTCTGTTGTTGTGGGGTTTTTTTCAATCTTCATAATCCTCCCCTAAAACAACAAGCTCTTTCTGTCCCCCAACCTTTACTTCTGTGGCTGCTGTTTCAGGGAATTATTGTTAACTTGCATTTAATCAGCTCTTGCAGACTGAATGGCAGAAAACGAGGATAGTTTGATAAGTTTGTGTGCATGTTTTCCTACGCATGCAGCAGTGACTCTGATAACTTGCAGCCTGAAAGGTCAGTGTGGAACTGCTGAACTAAAAGGACTGTTAAAAGTAGAAGTCAGAAACTACATGCTTATAAATGACTACTCCATGAATCCATGTTCCACTGTGGCCCAGTAGAAATGTCTTTTCGTAGATGGAAGACTTTCTGTTCCATCTTTGGCTTAGCTTTGGAAATTCAAGACAAAAACTGGGTGAAATTGTGCCACTGCTGTTATTAGTGTTTTGTGTTGTTCCTGGCGGACTATATCATCTAACTGATGCAGAAATTTTCAGTCTTATGCGAAAGATTGCTGTGTCTTTTTACGTTTGGATGAAGACTTGCAACTAGCAGTACTTCAGGTTTTGTTTTTGACCGAAATCTGACTTTTATGCAAAAGCAGAGCTAGGAATATATGCAGGCAAACTACCAAACAGCTCTGCTGACATTCCTGGTGGTACTACGTAAACTGGAAGAAAAACTGTGTGGCCTCCTTAAGCTGCGATCCTGGTAGCTGTATTCAAACCTTGCCTTTAAAGAAATAAGGCTCTTGTAGCCTAGGGCTACTAAAAACCTAATGCAGTGTCATACATATGCAGAATGGTTTGGATCCTTTCCCAATGGCTAGGTCAGACTAGGAATTCTTTTTGGTGGGAAGTGGTCTTTTGGAGGACCATTGAGAAGGTGAAAGACAAAGTAGAACGGTGGTTTGGCTTAAATTATATATATATATATATAAAATAAAAGGCTTCTACTGGGCCTCACAGACAAGAAGCTACCATTGCACAGCTTTCGCAACCTCTCTGATTCAGCTGTTGAGTACAGTCAAGGGTGAATGAGACACTACTTCCTGTTACGAGGTGGGCTGCATTTAAAGTATATAAAGTACCTGGCTGTTGAGTGTCTAGTGGAAAGCTGTGCTAGTTCTACCACTGAAATATCAGGAAGAGAATTGCTTAAAAAGCACTCCCACCCAAAAAAAAAAATCCAAACAAAACTGATTTATGTGATTTATGTGGCTTTTGATTTATAGGGTGTAAGGAATTCTAACTTCCTCAGATCCTTGGCCATGAAAGGCAAGTAAATATTTAGAGACTGGGTACTTACTGCAGTTGGGTACCAATTGTCTGTTTTCTGCTATATTCTGGTTGGCCTTTTTGGTTTGATCCCTGCTCTCCCCATTTTTGCCAGAAGCAGTAAGATGATCTTTGCACTGCTCTTTTAAATATGTATACTTAACAGAGAGACAATTTTACAATGCTGTTTGGTTTTCTGTTGACCTTCATAGTTTGTGTTGTGATCTTTCCTGATTCAGTCAGTCCAAGCAAGGCATTTCTCTCTGGTCTAAATGCAAGCTTTGGTCTGTTCGGAAGGAATACTTCTTTGCTCAGCCTATTCCTGGACCTTATTTCTTTGGCAGGTAGGTAGGCTGTGCTGTAATTTTCCCACCTACTGCTAAGTTGTCTGGACAGAAGTTGTGCTCATCTGAAGTGGTCCTAGTTCCTGAAAAGCATAATGTACAAAGCAGGGAAACTGAAAGTGGAGAGGAGGAAAGGCAACCGTGTACTGAACAGAAAATCTTTAATGTGAAAAGAGTAACAAGTTTCGTTACAGCAAAGTATTCTTTGTTCCACAAAGCAGCAATGTAAAATGCCGTTCCTAAGTGCTATATAACTTAGCAAATCTTTATTTAATACATAGATTATCTCACCTTTCTGGAGTTTGCAGCAAACTATAGATTGGCTTTAGATTTTATGGTTTTTTATGTGTCAAATGTGCAAATAAGAGATATGGGGCCCTGGCTTGATGAAAAGTAAGTTTGAACAGAAGGTTTTCTTTAATGATGGTTTAGATTGTCTGCTTTGAATACTTGTTCTTACAACTGGGTGCAGAAATTGAGGTGCCCAGTATACTTCTTCAGCAGTATTGTTTGTGGAGTTCAGGATTTATGGTGGTGTGCTAACTAATGCACTAACTATTTTACTTATTTATTTCCTTTTTGGAGACTCTCCTATTTTTTTGCTACAGTCATGCAGATTTTTTGGCTACTGAAGCAGAAACCTCTTCTGGAAAACTGACCTGCTCCACAGATGTGGGTGTAGATTCTTTGGAAGATCCTGGTCTATGTCTAGAGCTCCTAGGTGGAATAGTAGTAGAAAGTAACTGCTGTAATGCCGTATGTCTGATGTATAGACCAAGCAGAAATCCTTAATGAAACAGTGGCTTCACTTTGGCTAGGCTTTGTACAGACCTCTGAAGATGTCCTTCCTTCTCTACAGTGCATCATAATGGAAGACATATGGGGAAGTTTGGGAAAGAAGAATACAGTCAAACGCATAAAATCACATTAGTTTGCATGTCAGTGTCAGCTTCTTGTTGAAGGAAAATAAAGTTTTGTCTTACTTTCTAGCACCTCTGTCAGAAATGTTGTACTTCATTGGAATCTGTACCTGAATTGAGGGGCACTATATTAACACTGGGGGTTTAAAAAAAAAAAGTCCTGTGTTCCTGTGTTGTTCAGTTTTTGCTTTGTCATGGGTTTTTTTTTTTTTTCCTTATCTGTTGAGTTTAATTAGAGAAGTTGGGCAGGAACTATTCAGAATTTCCTTAGGGTTTTACTCCATCTTTAAAACATGCTGTTTTTTTTGTTTTGTTTTTTTCTTTGAAAACTGGAACACTGTTGCATATGTGAATTATCTGGTCCTGCAAACTGTTTTTCTTACAACAGTGTATGCATATATTTAATGCAATAGCCATTAAAGAAATAAATGTGATCTTGCTGTTCTGGGGGTTTATTTGTCATGTGACAAACGAGAGGATCTTTCAGCAGTCTGTTTTGCTGGGGTTTTAAATTTTTCATTTATCCTGAGGTAATAAAACAGCACAGTCAATTACCTTTGGGCAGCTGTGATGGTGGAAGTTAAGATCCCTCATGATAAAAAAATAATCTGAATGTTGGGTCCCTAAAATGCACCCAAAAAGTGCTAAAACTGTTCCTCTGTGTCACTTGATTGTCAAGGAAGGAATGGGTTAAACAGTGTATTTTTTGTATTTTAAGTATTGTACAGATTTATTTTTTTTAAGATGGGCTGTAATTCTTGCTTCAAGCTCATTTTAATTGTTAATTTCAGCAAATTTTATCTTGCTTTAACTGTAGTTCTGAACTTGTGATGTTCTGAACATGCTTAGACTGAAAGAATCCAATAAAAACAAAGTAGCTCGCAGTAATGGAAAAAATGACTCTGTACAAGTTGAGAAGAGAATTCAGCTAAAAGGCAAACAGTAATCCTTAAAACAGAAGCTAAGTTTAAGCACTTCAGGTTTGAAGATCAGTCTGTTCTGCTAGTTTTCCAGCTACGCAAGTGCTTCAGTCATAGTGTTCATGTGTAATTCTCCCTAAAATTTGCCAGTTTTGCCAAACAGATTTCATGGGGTATTCTAGGGTTGGTCATTTATTACCATATATCAAGAACCATAAGCTAATGTAAGCGCAGTCATCTGAGATTAAGTTACAATGTAACTGTGGGAGCTCATGCTTCACACTTTAGAATGTCACCAGGAGAGCAAGGATGTTGTTAGTTTGCTCATCTTCTGCTGGTTGTGGGAATAGGTGCACACTTCTTTGGAGAAATGAGCTTGCTGGTCACATGAAGGCCATCAACTGTTCAGCTTCTTCTCTGGTTCTGTGTCTGTGTGCCAGAGTTCCAAGGTGTAGACTAAACAAATCTCAAATGAAAGAAATAAGACATTTCCTTATGAGCAGGACAAATCATGTATTGCAGTTCCACATTTAACCTTCATTTAGACATTGTATCTTCAGTTCAAGACCTTAAGTACAGGCTAATTTTAAATATTAAACATTAATAGGGGAAATTGCTGTAATTAGGGACTCATTACTTCACAGTTATGAGTGAGGCTAGTTCATAGATGTCTCATATAAAGAATGGTATTAATCAAATTAACAGTACGGTGCTTCTTTCCTTGGCTTCCTGTAGAATTCAAGCTGCTCTAACTGTACTTTTGCCCAAACTAAAACTAACTAGAATAGTCTGTGTAAACTACATAGTCATGTTCTGGGATGTTACAGTCTACAGTACAGTAGGTACCTACCAAAGCAATAGCCAGAGCTTATGTTGCAATACATGTTGCAACTGAGCAGAGGTAATGTCTTTTGTTACCTCAGTGATCCCTCAACATGCTTGTAATATGGGAGGAACTAACTCCTGGTTTTATGACATCCAGATAAGTTCCAAATTACAGAAAACTGGCTTTCTCACCTGGTTTCCCAAGAGGAAGTGAAAATTGACCAGAACTTACTCCTGAGCTTCTTAATGACTTTTTTCAAGGTGGTAATTTTCAGTTTTACACTGCTTTTACTTGTTCACATCCAAAATCTGATGTTGGCTCCTGCAAGAATGATATCTCTCTTATGTAGGTGGCTTAAGGCAGAAGCATGCATAGACTTTTTCCCTAGATAACATTAGCTTTCCAAATAAGAATGGGGAAGTTCTGAAGCAAGGGCTTTGGGTTACCTTGTAGGCATTGGCCATTGTTGAGGCCATCAACATTTTCTAGTCTCATTGCTGATAGACTCTACAGTCACTTGAATGCAGTGATTTAAACCACCAGGAAAATAAATACAATTAATCTTTTATCATTTTTTGTTGTTCTATTTGTGATAAAATTTGATTCACATTATACTTCATAACTTCTTAACCAAATATTACAAATCATTCTTCTACAAACATTATTAATTCATCTTCATCTGAAAGCCCTTTCTTTGTATCCTGGGCTGCATATAAAGGAGTGTGACCAGCAGGTCGAAAGAGATGATCCTGCCCCTCTACTCTGCTCTTGTGAGACCTCACTTGGAGTATTGTGTGCAGTTCTGGTGTCCTCAACATAAAAAGGACATGGAACTGCTGGAACAAGTCCAGAGGAGGGCCGCAAGGGTGATCAGGGGACTGGAGCACCTCCCGTATGAAGACAGGCTGAGGAAGTTGGGGCTGTTCAGCCTGGAGAAGAGAAGGCTGCATGGAGACCTCATAGCAGCCTTCCAGTATCTGCAGGGGGCCTATAGGGATGTTGGGGAGGGACTCTTCATCAGGGACTGTAGTGACAGGACAAGGGGTAAAGGGTTCAGACTTCAACAGGGGAAGTTTAGAGTGGATATGAGGAAGAAGTTCTTTACTGTAAGGGTGGTGAGGCACTGGAACGGGTTGCCCAAGGAAGCTGTGAATGTTCCATCCCTGGCAGTGTTCAAGGCCAGGTTGGACAGGACCTTGGGTGACATGGTTTTGTGTGAGGTGTCCGTGCCCATGGCAAGGGGGTTGGAACTAGATGATCTTAAGGTCCTTTCCAACCCTAACTATTCTATGATTCTGTATGTAGGAACATCCTTTCTCAATGGCTTACATTTAAAATCATATATTCTAGGTTTTCCAGAGCTGTAGCTGTAACTTCATGCAGCTTTACAATTTGCAAAGGCATTGTTTTCCTTATCTGTAGAAAAATAAACAACTCCTGTCTAAGCACAGAGTTTGCATCTGCTTTAACTAAATAAATTGCTTTGGAAAAGGAGCTATCTATGTTAATACCTGAACCTGTTTTACTGAAGACAGTATCAAGGTACTTTTTTTTGGCTGCTGAGTAATTATATGCCCTGCTTTTGGGATACTGTGGTTAAATGCAAACCTCTAGAGCAGCAGGGTGGTGTGTCTTCTGTTTCACCACTGGTTTTGCTTGCCATCTTCATGTGGGGAGCTGAATTTGACACAACTCAGCTGCTCATTCTACTTGAAAGTAACCTCATCCATTCCTAAGTGTGCTGCTTCTGGTCTCCCTGATGTCCTGTTGCTTTTTGTTAGGGTTGAGAGAACTGATTCTCATAACCACCCTAAAACAAAACCTTTTCTTCTGAAACTCAATTCTATATGGATTTTAATGCAGGTACGTACACATGCTGTTTTACTGATGAATACATGTCATACTCATGTGTCAGTATTATTCTCAGACTAAAGCCAAAACACAGCACTGTACCAGCTACTAGGAAGAACCAGGACACTATATAAATGGCTTTTAACTGAAAGAGGGTAGATTTAAATTAGATAGTAGGAAGAAATTCTTTACTGTGAGGCTGGTGAGGTGCTGGCACAAGTTGCCCAGAGAAGCTGTGGCTGCCCCATCTCATAAGTGTTCAAGGCCAGGTTGAATGGGGCTTTGAGCATCTGGTCTAGTGGAAGGGGTCCCTGCCCATTGCAGGGGCATTGGAACTAGATGATCTTTAAGGTCCTTTCCAACCCAAACTATCCTATGAAAATCAACAATATAGTGTTGTATGAAGATACAAAGAACAGCTGCAGTGTTACTGGAAGCTTCTTGACCAGAAAATGACTGAGTTGGGTTTGAATTCAACTAGTCTGGATCTGAACTTTTCTTCACTTTGACCTCAGAAAGTAATGATTGTGTTCTGCAGTATCATCTTCTTTCACAACTGTCCTCCCCAGTTGTGAGATGCAGCTTTGTGATAAGAATAAGGATGAGCACTGCCTCAGCATGTGATCAAGGTCAACTGTTCATAGGTTTTGAAAGAAGATTGCTCCTTATTCTTTGTGACCTTACAAGGCTTAAGACTTCTAAATTGTCTCTTATTATACTAAGAAGGGTGTATGCTTTTGTTTTGCCCTGACCTGAATTACCATTCTTTTGCTAAGTGATCATAAGGACTGCTGGGCTGAATTTTGTTGATAATTAGTTACCCTCTCCTCTCACAGTTCCTAGCCAGCAGGAGGGGAATAAGGGAGGGGCAAGATAGGAACTGATTCTAAAATTTTAAGCTAATGACTGTGTAAGAAGTCATAGAGTGATGGGGCAGCATCAGCTGTTAATCTGTGTATAACCCTGCACCTTGTACATGGCAGCTTGAGGTATTTTAAGTGCAAAGTACTTTGCTGTTTTAACAACCTTTTGTGTCTCAGGCATCAGTTACTTTCATGGGAAAAAAAGTAATCTGTAGCCCAGACTAATTTGGAAAAGTGAAATCTCACCTGCTATCTTACTTCCTTCTCCACCTTGCTTGCTAACACATTGCAGAGGACTTTGACATGCTCATGGCATTCGTACGTTTGCAGCATGCTATGGTTGTGCTGTGTTTCTTACCTAAACTAATTTAGTCTAACAAGGGCAAGTCCTCAGCAGAGCAGTAGGTATTTTCTGTGCCATTCCTAAGGCCAGCAGTATATTAATGCTCTATTGCTTCAGTGTTAGCTCGATGTTATATATTTAGTGCAGGACCGTTAGAGAGTAACTGTTGTATTCTAGAAGCATCTCAATACCAAATACAATCCTTCCAAATGAAAGGTCACCATTTCAGCTTCCATAGAGGCAATCTCTGGGATGCTGATAGGAACTGAATGAGTACATTTCCTTAGACATTTCTTCTGTGTGGCTTTTAAAGTCCAAGGCCATATAAAACATCCTTTTAGCAAACTGATACCCTGCAGAGCAGAAATATAGTTGTTGCTACTATAAAGTTATCTAAAGTAGCTTAGTATAATGATACTTTTTTATAAACTAAGTGTGCATTTACTTTAGATAGTTAGGGTTGTAGATACTATGAACTACCATGCCATCATTATGATAGTCTAAATGCCTATTTAAGCAGAGTACTTACTCATTGACAGCTCCTATACATTCCCATGCGTGTTCACTCTTGTGAGAAGCTTAATTTGTCCACTTGGCAAGTAATGTCGTAGACAAGCTTGCAGTTAGAGTGCAGTTGGAGTGCAATTCTAAAATGTTGTTAGAAGAGCTAATTGTGCAGTCCATTAAATTCCTGCTTAGGACAACCCAATGATAAGGTCTTGAGAACTGAAGTCTTAGCTCTCTTCTGTGGATAAAATCACATAAATCTAAATGCTTTACAGCTCCTTAAGGGATCTTTTTAATTCAGGGTAGTGATAGCCAAGTGAATGCCAAACTTGAATAGAGATGGCTCTGTTCCCCATTGTGGTACATAGGTTTCAGAGGTGGTTAGCACTGGGGGCAATGTTAAGAGCAGACTGAAGTTTCATCTTGCACACAAATGTTGTTGTCATCTCTCTTTGTGTATTTATGCCAAGGTCATGTATGTAGTTAATTTCTGTAATAAATTTGATTATGGGCCCTGTTGGGGCCATTTTTTTTTTTTTTTTTTTTTTTTTTTTTTTACTTTTTAACTGGTTTAATTGCCTATACTATTTGTCATATAAATCTCAGTGACTGTGAGATTTAAGACTCTCTTAAACATCACACTTTTTTTTATTGGATATATGACGCAAAATTGAGACCTAATGTTTGTAGAGATCTAGCCCAGAAAATTTTCTCTAGTTACGTTTTTCTGTCTTTGTTGGTCCAGAATGTTTCCTGATAATGAGATTTTGATGTTGAACTTCTGTACTAAACTTTGTAAGTATGAAACCCTGCCATATAAGCAGATAGGCCTTTTTAGTTAAGGCCCTTAGTTTTAAGGTGTTTTAGTTTAGTTAGATAGGCCTTTAGCAGTTAAAGGCCTTTTTAGTTACGAGCAAAATCTTTTCAGTCCATTGGAGTGTGGCTGGAAACTAAGTGAAACATTATTGCTGAAACATCTGGACTTACTGATTTTTGAGATTTTTGTCAGTAAATCACACCTTAGCTGGAATAGAAAAGGCATCAGCAGGAGATCTATATGTATATATTTATATAGTTTAATAGGAAAATTGTCTGTTAACAGAAAGTTCTGTTCTGAATCTCAGTGGTAGCCATCATTTTATATGAAATAACTGAAAAGATCCTCCTGCTAAGATGTATTAAATAAATATCTTAAGAGAAAGCAATAGGTTTGTTTATAATTTCTAAAGCTTAATGCTTAAAAGACCGCAGTGCTGTCCATTAGTATTAAATCTATAGTTGAAATCTTACTTGGTCAGAGATGTACATGCTTCCCACCCGCCTTATGGATTTAGAGCTTGAAGAGTTTGTTCTTTGGATGCCCAGACTACTGTTTCCCCAGAAAGAAGCCAAATTTCTGAGTATTGCTGCTATTATGCTCTATCCCAAACCTTGGGGACAGTCTCTCTAAATAAACTTTTTGTTTTATCAGCCCACCCCATTCTGAATCTGTTGATTCACACTGAGGAGAAAACTCAAGGTGTTCTTTTAGTGCTTGAAAGTCTGTTCTTAACTTAATTGTCAATGAGCAGAGAGTTGTTTGCATTTGTCTGTTATGGCCATTGTGTTCTGGTTATGGATACAAATGCAAATCAGTATCATACTTAGAATAGAAGATAAATCCTTCTGTAAGAGGTTTTGCTTTTCCAAATTTGAGTCCTGTCTTCTGACTGTTGCTTCAACTAAAAATGCCAGTTAATGATTGCATAAACTGTAACATTATATAAACAGTGAAGTAGGTGGGACATAATCTTTTTCTCAGGAAATTAAAAAAAAAATAAAAATTAGAGCAAACATAAGGGATGTGAAGAGTTGTTGAAGTTGACTTTAGTTTTTGGATGCAGGAGTTGTTGTCCATCATTATAGCGGGTGCTGTGTGTGCCGATAGTTAACATAATTCTCCAGTATGCTTACAGGAAGAACTCAGGTGCTTTTGCAGACAATATAATGAAAATTAATCAGAATCCTCTGTATTTTTATGGAGGACATATGAAGTTGATCTCACTACCTGTCGTTTTACAGATTCTTTGATGTGAGTGGTTGGAATAGTAGCTAACAGATTGGTGCCATTGTCATTCTGTTTGTAAGCAGTTTGGTTGTGGCAGAGGGAACACCAAAGCAAGTATTAAACAGGAATAGCATAATCCGTATGCAATGGAGGAAGCATGTAGATTTTATTTAATGGATAGAATTGTTGGTGACTGATACTAATTACTGTCTGTTGTTACTGTACATGGTTTCACTGAACTTAACTTACTCCAATGATACTCAGGATAGCAACAATCTAAAATTTCACTTCTCTGTTAGGGGAAAGAAAGTTTTAGGTGAAGAATTCTGTACTGGAAATACCAACTTTCAGCATCATGCTACATGAGCCTGTGTCATACTGACGGTTGGTAACCAGTGCACACATATTGAGGAAGTAGCGATGCTTTTGAAAACTGTTGAGTATCATTTTTAATTTTAGTACAGAGGTTAGGTTTATGTTAGATGGGGTATATTCTCTTGAGGTGCAAGGAGGCAGCTTGATCTGGCAGCAGCTGGAATTTGTTGGAAAGAACTGCTCAGCTTGTATTAATCTACAGACACATTTTTTGTTCTTCTTTTGAATCAAGAGAATACGTGTTGATTGAAGAATTATATTCTAGTCCCAGTTATGGCAGGTACAAATGTCCTAGTTAATGGAACAGATAAGGTGGTCTGGTTTACAGAATACTGTGAGGTTTGGATACCTGTTTGAAAAAGAAACCCAATGTTGACCAAACTGTACAATGTTTTGGCAAAACTGGGTTCTCCTAAAGCATTGATCTGTGTTGTGAAATTAATTCCTAAAAAGGTATTAATTAAATTAATTAACCTTTTAATAAATGCAGATAGTAACTGAAGGTCGGATTTAAAAGGAATTACAAGAGTTTTCTAGTAATTCTGATACTGTGTTAGAAGTGTTGCTTCCGCACATTTAAGCGCTCAATTCCATCTGAAAAATAAATCCTAGAGCTGGGAAGATACTGTTACCATGCTGGCACATGCCTCTGACCAAGGCTTTTTGTATTCCTGTATTTGTCTGTCTGACTGTAAAGTCTGCATATATTTTTTTCTTGCCCCTTCTTTGATTCTGACAATATTTTCCTTCTGCCTTCCTAAAAGCTCCCAAGCCCTTCTGAAGTGGAAGCCTTGTGGTCCTCTTTATTTTGCACTCCCTCCTGTTCAAGAATGGAGTTTTCTCCGGTTCTCCTGTCCTTTCTCTGTAGACTGTGTATTACCATCTCCTTATAAGCCCTTACTCGTTAGAGTTATTCTTGTTGGAATCTAGGCTACAAATAATCTTTCCATGCGGCAAGTTGCTGCCTCTGATAAATGCAAACTGCAGCCAGCAGCTGGCAGGGAGACTCATTTGCTGTCATACCCCTGAATTGTGAATTAGGCTTTTCTGGTACTTTTCATTTGTACCAAAATCAGGAATGTTGTGTTTATGAATGCTGCCTGCAGTTTTGAAATCAGTCTTGTCTAATACTATGTAAAGAAATATATTCAGTTGAAAGTTAAGCTATGAATTCTTTTGGAAGGCTACTTACATGAAACTCAGTTAAAGCAAAAGTAATGCTGTATTTGTAAGATTTTATTCTGAAGTGTCTTTTAAAAATGTACTGCAAATGTTCATATTAACTATAATATATAAACTAAAAAGACTGCGTGGATCTGATTTATGTAAGCATTTTCCATGGGAATCCCAGTGCCTTATATGGTCAACTTGCTTTGTAGTGTTTCAGTGAAATGAAGGCAGCCATCCAAAAACCAAGGGGAAAAAAGAAACAGCCCAGCTGGCTTTAGCTCAGTCTATAATACCCTCTTTCTTGGCCTCCTTCAGTAGCACAGTAGCTAATTATTAAAACTAAAAATGTGGCAAGAGCCTGTGCAGCTAGTAGAAGAAATTCCTTTTGTGGCTGTGACTGTATACCAAAGATTTAATGCTAATTTAATAAAGAATAGTAGCATATAGATAATACAGCTTTGTTGCATGATGAACTTTTGCCATCAGATAAGCTGCTGTGCTTTTACCCAAGCTTGTTGTAAACTGGTGGTGATTCCTGTAGCTGTTATAAACAAAGTTTAGTCAATAGAATCCAACATGCTTCCCCCCCCCCCCACTTGAATAGATGCTAACAGTTTAAATAAGTGCCTGTTGAGGCTTGCATATTAAGGGATTGCTTCAGAGAGATCTGGTTCAGGTTCCTCTGGAAAGAGCATCTGAGTATGGTAGCACCAGTCATTGAAAATGACTATGTTTGCAGTGAAGTAAGCTGCCCTGTATTTACTCTGAAGTATTAGGATGCACATGAGCTTGACTGTAACTCTCCTTGTGGTAACTTATATACCTGTACTTTAAAAAACCCTCCCAAATGAGAGGCTAGACTATTAAAATTAGTCATATTTCTTTTTTCAGATATGCAGAATCCTGCTTTACAACAAGTATGATAAATTGAGTATGCAAGAATGTTGGTACTTTTATTTGGAATACTGTTCAAAAACACAACATATTTTCTGTTGCAGAAAAGAAAGAAACAGAGCACTTCATCAGTTACCTGCTGTGATGAGTGTAATATGCAGAAAAAATGCCATGGTGTTCATTTGACTTGCAGTTAAGGGGTTGGGGTTTTTTTTCTGTATCCAGACTGCCTGAGGCCTTTAGGACTCTCTCAGTTAATCATATAGCTCCAGTGCCTGATTTGTGTGGAAAAGAAAGGCCAATCAGCTAAGCTCAGTAATAAGTCATCTCTGCTTCTGCTGATATGGGGCATTCCAATCAGCTTCCAGAAAAGCAGCTTTCGTTTCTGTATGTCTTTTGGTTTCAGCTCTTACTTTAGTTAGCTTCATCTAATGACTTCAGCTCCTTGTACTAGCAGAAAGGGTGAACAGCTGATTTGTGTTCAGTTTCTCCATATTCTGATTTTGTAGTTGTTTAATGTACGGTCATCAAAGTCATTTTGGTCTAGGCTGAGGGGTTCTGGCCTATTGAGTTCATGTTTTTCTGGAAGATAGTTGTCCTGGGTTCAGCAGTAGCAGTCCATATGTTTGTTAAAAAAAAACGGATCTCTACAAAGTTTGTTCTCTTACTATTTTCAGCCAAGAGCTGTAAAGGATTTTTTTTAATACTTAATCAGACTGGGGGAAGCAAAGAGAAAGTGTTCTTGGATGGATCTGTGTGCTTAATACCCTAGCATTTTGGAGGTTGCTAGGATTTTTCAGAAGAACTCCTTTTTTTCAAACATTTTCGGATTCACCAGAAGATAGGAGTGTTACAGAGAAAAGCAGAATCCAGCAGAATTTACCAAGACCTAAAGAAAGACTGCAGCATGGTACAGTGATATATCTGAGTTAATTTGGAATAAACTAATTCAGAGCATGAAAGCAGTGCAGATGTCAGGTTGCTGTGGACTTCTAAAATTCATTTAGAGATATGTTAGTGGTGTCTGTGCTGTGACCTCTTTGCCTTCACTAGCACAGAGGAGGAAGCTGCAAGATGCAAAAATAGAGTAAGGATGTAGGAGTGAGTCAGAAGAGTGGAGGCAAAAGCAAGCTGTCAGATGTGGGCTGGCTGTCAGGATGAAACTGAGAGTTAGGAAAATTAAATGGCGGTGTGGAAAAGGAAGGGGGAAGAAAGCAGATACTGGGAATACTGAAATAATTGAGCTCAGGTGTTGGTGTATTGAATACCAGATAATTAATGTTGCCAGTGAAATCTGTACTTGGACTTAGCGCATGTTAACCTTTTAATACTCTATTATGTCATCATACCTAGACTGGGGGGCCTGTATAGAGGATTTGCTCTTGGGATAGTTCAGGACATCTGATAAAATAGATAAAACACACTGTTGCTCATGAGACTTCTGTTTTGTCAGTGCGGGGGAAAGAATATGGGTCAGGAGACTGCAGGGAAATCTGTAGAAGAAACATTATGCATTTGTGGCTGTAAATGTAATGAAAGGAAGCTTTTCTGTAGACAGGGAATATGGCTTATGATGATCTTTTCTGTTTACTATTTGTAAAATGATAACTCTTGTAGTGGAGATTTCATAAAATTTTGCTTGTGTACCTAAATGGTTGTAGGTGCTGACAGGTGGAAGAGCCCATAAGAAAATGAGTTCTGTTTGGAGCAAGATTTGAGTAATACAGGCTGAACACTGAACAGTGAAGAAAAATCTATAATTTTTAATAGCTGCACATTCTGAAAGCACTGATCATCTATCTCTTAGACTGCATTAAACAAGTTCCTTTGGCCACAAGGAAATACAGAGATCATGTAGGACTGTGCGCAGGTCATATGTTTGTAGAGCCAGTTGCTTTGGCTTTGGCAGCATTAGAGCATTTCCTAGTCCTGGAATATTTGGTTGTTCAGCCTTATTATTGCTTATATATAGGTGTGTGCATAAATGAATATTTAATGTGAAAGTAGAGTCCTTAGAGAAGCATAAAGCTTAAGCATGTTTTGGCTAATTTAATAGTGTAAATTAAGCTGGCAGAACAGCTTTCCCCTCCAGGAATTCCTGTAGAGGTGTGCACCATAGAGGAGAAAAAGCAAGCTCAAGGCAGTGAAGGTAGTCTGCTGGTGTGTCTGGGAGTGGGTTTCTCCTTTCTGTTTAACATGGAGGCAGTTTCTCACTGTGCACTCAGAGGTATTTGGAGCACAGCCCCACGCCAGACGGGAAGGTCTTTCATGAAAATAAATTGAGAACCCATTTTAAAAACAGTTAGCTTTGCAGGAGCTTTTGGTTTGGAGCATGAACAGTGGATGACTGAATAACTGAGAAAGCCAGATGGGCCTTTGTCCGTTTGTCTGAAATAAGGAAACTTGGAAATCTTCCCTGTTAAACCCTACCCTTGCCCTTGCCACTGCTCCTCCCTGCCAGGGCCACTGTATGGTTATTTGCCAAAACTCAGCAGCACTTAGACTTTCCCCATGCTGAGACAACATGGATGCTTTCTCCATATAATCAAATCTGTTTTGTTTTTTGTGTTTTTTTTCCACCTGTTTAGCAGTCAGTAAAGTCAGTCACATTGCTGTGACTGACCTTGAAGCCAGTATGCTTTTCAACCAGCCTTTTATTTTTGTGCGTTTTGATAATAATCATCTTTAACTAGCAGTATGATATACAAGAAGCAGACTTTAAAATATTTATGGTTAATTTCATGATGACGTGCATACTGCTACAGTCAGGTAAACAATAGATTTCTGGGTTCTTGCTATGTCTTTTAAGCGGACAGTCCTGGTAAAGAGGAGGGCAGCCTGTTTTCTGTCCTGGTGAAATTCAAAGGTGTCAGCAGTCTCTCAGAAGTTAGAAGTGAACACAGATGAGTTACTACGTAATTAGAAATTTAGGCTTCTACCCCTTTCTCCAGAGTTCTTTGTGACAAGGAAAGCCAGAAGTGGTTGCAGCTCCAGGTGTGACTGAGGCAATACTGTACTTTGTTGCCTTGGAAGGATATGCTCTTGCTTCTTACTACAACTGCACTGTTTTCTTTCCCTCCTGTTTTCTTAGTTATTTATTTCAGTGGGTGAGGAGGGAGAAAGGGTTGTTTTTTCCTTGCTGGTGAGTTGAATTGGCCAGTGGATAGTCTGACAAATGCTTTGGGGAGTGTGTGGTTGAGGAGGAGGAGATTGGAACCTCCCTGTTTGTCAACAGTGATGCCCTGAGTGATTAGCATGTGTTAGTTCAAAATTGAGTTAGGGTTTGCTAGTTTTATAATACTACCTCCTGCAGGGAACAGAATATTGCTTAAAACTTGTCTTGAAACACAGAAATGCAAATTATCCAATAGGGATAGCATTTATGAGTACTTTGAACACTGTTGTCATCTGAATGTAAGATTCTAATGCAGAATATTCAGGTAAGGGTCTAATTATTGTCAACAGGGATATTGTTTTTATATAACTGCCTAAAATCAAGTGTAGCAGGGGAAGAAGAACCTATAAGCTCAATTAGAATAAATTATTAGAGTGTGCTTTTATCAGCATTTGACTACAATAACTTTTACCAAAGATGTCTTCTGCTAACTTCTTGAAAAGTGGTATTATGTGCTGCTAAAGACAGTGAAAGAAATACATCGTCTTACTTTGACTCATCTGAAAGCTTTCTGTGAAGTGACACTGTTGATGAAGTAGTGAGCATAAGCACTTACCTGTTTTTAAGTAAAATTTTGAGTTTCTGGCATGTTTCTTCAGTGCCTTTTCTCATTGAAACTTCCAAAATCTGGCATGCTGGACTGAGAAGCTAGAGATTACTGCCACAGCATGTGTAAAAATGTATGAATTCCTTGTGCTCCAGCAAAAGAGCAGATAAGGCACGAGTGCCGTGCAGATTTCTACATGTACGCTACTGATTACAATTGCTCATCTAGGTACAATATTTTCCTGTTACTTGCTTGCTTGAATAAACGTGCACTTTAGTGAGAGGTGGAAAATGTAGAGCTTACTAGACTACAGGTTTATCTTTGCACACAGAAGTAAATTGTTTTGTGAGGACCAAATGCTCTATGAAGGATGGGGAAAAATACAGCTGTGTCCTTGCTCTTTTTGTAAGCTCTTCCCTAGATGCTTGCAGAGAATTAGGGGATGGCAGGCGTGACCACTTTGTTGTGTGCCAAGACAGTGGAGTTAGTCTTTGATACTTGATGTGATGGTTTATGGCCAAATCAGGACTTTATGATTTATTGCCAAAAAAAGGAGAGAAACCTGTTTAACTCAGATTTGGGGAGACATAATTAAAGGTGTCTTCTGATGAGGAAGCCTGTTTAGGTTCTTCCCCTAAGGTGTGTTTGCTAATAAGCTTTCATGAACATTTATGAACTCTGTGGAGTCAACTTCCATCCAGCAAGGCTACAAGCCTCTTTGGACTCACGTTGGTTCAAAACCGTGTTTGCTAGTGTCCTAGATTTTAGGAGTGTGTCTCAGCTGCATCCTTCAGTGTTGAGGTCTAGCTCCATGGTGCAAAAAGAGGCAATGGTGCTCTTGGTGAAGCTAAGCAAGCCCTTGAAGCATTATAACTGTGTTGACGTGATACTGCCTTCCTGCTAATAAGCTTAATGAACCTCAGATATCTTGGTATCTGTCACATGGACTTTTCTCTGTGTGTGTTTTATTTGTTTTATCCAGTATGGTTGACAGGCTAACTCATTTAGGCATCTGTGTTAACACTTGGCAGTGCTGGTACAGTGTTAACAGTCCGTCCGCTGTTACCCAGGTATTTCAAGATCTGTTCAGAAAATAAACGTCGTCAAACTTGAAGCTGCCTGGGGTTCTTGAATATGGCTGGAGAGCTGCCTAAGCATACTTGTGATGTGTATTACCAGGCTCTAGAGAGTTAAAAACCGATCTGTGGGGTTTCAGTGTTTTTCTTCATTACTAGTAGACTAGAAGGTATATAGTCTTCATTACACAAGACAAAACTTTCTGCTTCTTTAAAAACACAAAGTGGAGATATTTGTTGATAAACTGTTATATTAATTGTATATCTACCCTATATCATAGCTGGTTTTTTTTTCCTGTTCTTAATATATTTAAGAAATGTGTTGGCATTGCTGCCACTGCCAGCTTTTTTTCATTGATGTTCATATCTTTTCTCCCCAGATTTCTACTCTCTGTTACTTAGTGTATACCATTTATACCTGTTCTTTAAAATTCTAATTTTATATTGATTGTCACAGTTTTAGTTGTTAAATATTTTCTTTTTAATTGCTGCCATTCCTTTGCTTTGTCTCTGTACTACTATAACTTTCTAACCAAATTGCTTTGTAGAATAATGGCTTTGGAGCTGTGTGATACTCGTTAGAAAATGAAACCAAACCAAAACCTTTAAATTTGGCCTATTTAAAAGCCATATATTGTGTATATATAGTGGTACATTCTGTTGCAGATGTGTCTATATAAACTTAGATTATTTTAGTTGTTTTCTGTTATCTTCCTGTCCATTTTTCAGTGTAATTGGGATGTAAGGGTTTTCCTAGGAACTTGTGATTACTTGCAGTTTCTTCGTTAGTTTGCCATAATGAGTTTCTAATGGGACAACTATGCCAAAGTATTTCCTGTTTAAATAGACCAGAGGGAGTCCAATGTCAAAGCTGGTGCTTCTGTTGTGCTCTTTTGGGAGAAAGTAAGTTCACAAAGTGGATGTTGTTTTTATGCTTGTGGAGGGAGATGAATTGTTAGGAGGTCTCTGTTGAGAAGCAGTTGGTGGCTGTGTTCCTGTGCTGGTGAAAAATTTGGATACAGTCAAAAATGATTATTGGAGGTGGGACTGGAAATGCTGCTGGGGCAGAGGAAGCGTACGCAAGTGAGTGCAGGTCTCTTCTTGGTTCCAGCCAGCGAGGGTTTGCTCAGCAAGTTCAAGATGTGGCTAGCCTATTGAAAATACAGTGTTAAGTTACACTGAGGCAAAAATGCCTTTTTTAGAAGTTGCATACCATATCTGTGTAGATGAACAGCTGCATAGCTAGTCTTTGAGAGAGAGGGAGTTTGATGTTGAATACTTTTTCTCGTTCTTTATACTGCACAGAGGCTTGCAGTACATTTGATGACCATCTTGTTTGTTTGTGCAGTTTTGTTAACTATGCATGGCAATGTATTTCATGCAAGTTATTTTAGAAGATAGTAAACTTAGTAATGGCACAGCATGAGTACACCCTTATTTAACTTCGAAGAGATTCCTAAAGTGCCTAGTCTGACTTCAGTTTTGGCTTTAGGTGTATTCTGAGTTGAGCTTGTTCTTGCAGGGGATTTATTTGAATCTTGATGACCTTTATCTGTTGCAAGTACTTTAACTTTTGGGGATGACAGTGACATTTCTTTTTTGCAGATTAAATGAGAAAAGAAGGCTTTGTACAGGTTGTTTCAAGTGATGCTGATGTGGAATATGGGAATGTAAATGGAGATTACCTGACACTGGATTTTTTTTTTAGCATTGTCTGTACCTTATGTAATCCCCTGAGTAATTCCTTCAAACTTTTGGCAGATCAGAGAGCAAACCTGCTCCCAGTTTCTTTAGATTTTTGTGCTGAATATTTTTCTGAAGTCAGAAATTAATTATTTTAAAATGTAGTTATGTGTGTACCACAGCCAGTCTTTTCTGAAAAGGAAAATTTGAGAGCTGCATCTTGTTTTTTCTGTTGAAAAGTGAAGTTAAAATGTGTCCACATTACTGGTGAGTGTAACACGCTTCTGTCTTTAGGTGTTTAAAACACTAACAGGATTATTCTGGAGGTTTATGAACACGTCTGTGCTTTCCTGCTTCAGAGCTAGGGCCGCCCTGAGGAGTTGTTCCTTCTGCTACACCTGGCACAGGTGTTGTCTGACACCTGAAAGTTTGTGGGATGGGAAGCTGCAGGTTTCTCACCTTGTTATCGCCTGAATAGACAAAATCTGTTAAAAAATACAGTTCTAAGAAAGAGCAACTGTTTGATATTTACTGTAACAAATCTGGCTAATTTGCTTTTGGATCATATCACTAAAAGTCTGTTTAATTTGGTTTATAGACAGTCCTTGTTTCTCTGCTAAAATTTCAGTGAGGCTGTCAGAATACTCTTCTTTCATCCTGAACCTGATGATCTGCAACCTAAGTCAGTTTCGAGACTTAGTAGCATTTCTGAAGAGCTGAAGATGCTTTCCAATTCATCTAGTCTATTCGATGAATCATACATTTGATCGTACATCAAAAAACTTACTGGGACTTACATTAGAGAAGGAATGCTTTTCCCAGTCTAAGGACAGAAAACAGGATTGGCAATATATTCCTTCCTTAAAAATGGAAAATTATGAAAAACATTTAGTTAAGTTTCCTGTTTATGTCATACTACCTTTGATTGGTTTTGTGTGCAATATGCAGTTTTGATTAATACATTTACCACATTTAAAATAATTTTATTAATGTTTAAGTGGTTCAGGTGCCACTTTGACTTCTAATTTAATTCTTCTTTCCATCCAAGTACAACATGATTGTATTATTTTTTTACATATACAATGCATATAAATCTAACTGATGTATCATTTATGTTTTAAGTGCACTTTTTTATTCTGTTAAATTTAATTATGCAAATTAGTTGTTCATTTCCATAGGTTCACCTACTTAGGGAGGAAAAAAGTCCTGAACAATTCCAGCCTTATCAGCTTACCAAAAATATGCTTTTACTACTAGTATAATGGTGAGGATAAAAAGGATAAAACCACATGTGGCAAGTGCTAATTGAATAAAGCATTTATAGGTGTGTATGAATGCTTCATTCATTTATAGTGAGTGTGTTACTGCCTTTTTGTACCTGTATTCTTGGTTTCTTCTGTTAAAGGTGCTTTTTACTGTCAACAGTAATGTGCAGTAGGAAAGTGAGCACACAGAAAGTCTGTCTTGGTTAGTTTAGTATGCTCTATCAACATGCATACTTTTATTCCCTCAATTGCACGAAGGGTTATCATTGTTTTTATTAAATTAAATGTTACTACTTTTATTCTACTCAGCTTTGCCACTTCACTTGGCTAAAATTAGACAGCAACGAAAACTTCCCTAGATCCTGCTAAAGCAGAAGATTGTCAGATCTATGTAACCTATAACAGTTCATAGCAAAGTGCTGATAGATGCGGCCACATTTGCTTTCTTCCAAGGCAGTGCAGTTTTCCTCTCTGAAGAGCTCAGAGCTGTATAGAGGTGATAGCAGCAGAAGAAAAAAAGGGAAACTTGGCACAGATGGTTTAAATTTAATCCAGGGTACATAAAAGTGAACAACAAACCTGTCTGTGTATGTAAACAGATTCTTCTAGTAACTTTTCTTGATGCCTTTTTGTTTTGCTAGATGATTAATTTGGTTAAGAACATGTATGAGAGGATATCAGTATGTTAGGTATCTTAAATTGAAAAGCTGCTTTGGCACATGAACTTGTTTACTTGCCCATGTGCTAAAAGCAGAATATGTTTACACATGAAAAAATTTAAGTATTTGAAATATGATTGGTGTATTCCTAAATTTGACTGGGACAGAAATACATACACTATGTGACACTGCCTTCTTCTCAGATGTAATGTTTACCCATTGGGTGACCATGAAAAATAATCAGTATCTGCCAAAATTGCAGCACTAAATTCTTAATGAAAGCATAGCTGCATTCGCATAGCATAACATGCACTGTATTTTAAGGTATGAGAATTCTGTTTGCTCCTAGACCCCTTTTTTAATGAATAAAGACTGCTTCCAGACCTGTCACAAGGTGAAAGCAGAAGTTGTGTATCTATGTCATACTCACTGCAGTGCATGAGCCACAAATGTTGAAATTGCCTCAGAAAGCAAACTATGACGGCATAGGCCAGAGAAGAGTGACAGAGCGATTTGTGAAATTAATGAGTCTGAAATTCAGTTCTGGATTTAACTCCCAAATTCACAAATTTGGTGTTGCTGGACAAATGTCACAGGTTTCAACGACATGTAGCGGAAATAAGAATCTCAGACATAATTTGTACATGCTACCTACCTAAACCTTCTGGGTTCAAGACAACTGTGAATTTGTACTTTGTACCAGCTATAATACCATGCTGTCAGTCAGATGTTAATTTCTCCATTTCAAACAGTAAACTCACACTCTTTCACCTGCAGTGTGGTTATAAAGCTAAGAAACCTGAATCTACATTTAAAAGTAAGTCCTGTTGTTCCACAGAATGTATTAGGTTTGGTTTTAAATTGAAAGAAAGTTCTTCATATCCAATATCTTCACCAATTTCATGTCAATATATTGAGCCAGGAGAAGAAAGGGCATTGAGGCAAATAGATCTGCTCCAGTATCAGTGTTTAGTGCTGTTTGGTTTGATCTCTTCTAAAATAATTTTGTAAGGGCTAGCGTTCTTTTTTTCCCATGCCATCTAATTTTTCCAGGATTGTTTGGGTTTTGTTGTCAGGCTTTTTCCAGGTATTTTTTTGGCAGGTTGTCTGGAAAGTTTTCCTTGAGTTGAAAGAAAGGAATAGCATTAAAACTTAATACTCAACATTTAGTATGGTAGTTTTAATTGAGGTGTAACTTTTAGTTATCTTCAGTGTTCCTGAAAATAGTTTTGCACTCAGCTAAAAAAAAGCCCCAAATATTTATTTAAAAGTAGATTTGAGTGTAGTACTAGGTAGCCTGGAATAGTTGGGTTTTGGGTTTTTTTTCAGCAAAAATAGGTAAATACACATTAGACTCAGTCGTTTTGTCCGTACAGTGTCTGTCAGAGTGAGTCTTGATCTGTTGCTGGCATTGCTAGCAGAAATGGTAACATCTCTGGTTATAGTAAATAACATGTCATGGCCAACTTTCCTCTTTCTCTAGTTTATCTTAGCAGGAGGTTAAAGGACAAGAATAATTCTATCTCTGCTTGAAAGACACAAGCCCCATTTAAATATTTGTGTTTTATTACAAATCTGATTAAAAACTATGATTAAGCATCCATTAGGGTTTAAACAGTGGCAAGTCCCTATGAAATCTCTTTTATAACACATAGATTGTCAGTCTCAACAGCAATAGATTTTAGTGTTTTTCATGAATTGTGCCCTTAATTAAATTTACAAGCTTAACTAAATTACAAACTAGTAAAGCTTAAGGGCATGTAATTAATTTAATAGTGCAGTGTAACAGAAAAAAAAAACAAAGCAGAATTGCATAGAAATTACATTATGCTCTTACTGCATATTTGAGCTAAACAGTTATTGATTTTGTGTAACTCCTGGTTTTATCCACCTCTTGGAGCTGAAATCAAATCTTAAGTGAACTTATATTGAGCTATACTTGTGCATGTAACAAGGTGGTTACATGAAGGGGAAATACTAACTAGAGAAGTGCGAGTTCTGGAATGGTTTGTCTGTTTTTGTCAATGTTAGCAACTTTGAATTAACATTCGAATTAAGTAATGATGGTTAATGGGTGCTCAGTTTCAATAGTCTCTGTGTGCCTTCCCCATGAGACTTGAATGGACATGAAAGATTGCATCAGCCTCAAGTAGTGTTTTCTCCTGAAGAGGAAGTGTCTTGCCCACCTGTTTTCGCAGGTGTCTGAAAGGATTCTCCTTCTTTACATTTCATAGTGAAATATTTCCAAGAAATTTCACTGGAGAAAAGTTTGCTGCAGTGCAGTGGGGGAAAGGGTTTGATGTTGAAATTGATGCCAAGATTGACTCATATTCTGGGGTGAGAGAAATACAAACGATAAACTTGAAACTGCTGCAGCTTGCAGAAGCAAAGAGATGCTCTTGAAATGATTGGTCAATTGGAGTTACTGGATATGGCAAA
The DNA here is from genome assembly GCF_037157495.1 of Lathamus discolor. NCBI lineage: Eukaryota > Metazoa > Chordata > Aves > Psittaciformes > Psittacidae > Lathamus > Lathamus discolor. The sequence goes on along the minus strand of NC_088884.1, from coordinate 43,484,268 downwards.
TGTCATTTTAACAATTTTGTATGGACTGACTCTCTAGAATTTTAAATAAGAGGCCTGTTCTTAACTGACAGTAACATACCTGTGCATCATACACACAATATTTACAAACAAGCTGAGCAACACTAGTGTAGCAGAAGGGTAGCTGGTCAGGGATTTCTGTGAGTTAAGCTGTTCCACTTTTGCTAGTAAGAATGCTGCAAGAAGTAAAAATGTTAAATCCTAAAACTAGGTTTTGTCAGTATGCAGAGGTATCTGGTATTACCCCACTTCACTGAAAAACAGAAGCTGACTTGTGGGTTGGCTAAATGAACACTGGAAAGATTATACTTAATTTCAGAATTGAGCAATATTTGTCATCTGTAATACTAGATTAGTGCCTGAAGTTCTCTTACAACACCAGAACTGTCTTGTTTTTTACTGTAAACATGAATATCAACAGCAGCCTTTCCACGCTGTATCTTGTGTATTGAAAAGAACAAATGGAAAATACATGCTTTTATAGCCATTCCTTAGCTAGTAAATAAGTGTAATAGTCACTAATATTTCATTACTTTATATGCTGGTCATACTTACTACACTTTTTTGCTGGAAGTATTCCCAAATACTCAGTGAGTCTTAGGACATTGTCATTACTAATATTATAGGACATTGTCATTACTAATATTAGACTCTGGAGATGTTATACTTTATGTGAAAACATTGAATTAATGTAACCTATGAATAAATTTCAGGTGCAAAAAAAATATTCCTGCTGTGTTCTAGTGGCTGTAACTGCTGGGTTACCTCGAATCTGTAGCTGGGAAGTTAGATAAGGATCATGTTTTCATTTTGAATGCCATCTGCCACTTCACTTGTTTGTGCTGCATTGTTAATTAATGTGAAGAATAAATACACGACCTAACAAAAGAGGAAAGTGTTGTTCAAGTGTTGCTTTGGATCTTTTGACCAAATGTCTTTTTATATCTTCTCAGTGGTTTCTTGAAGGAAAAAAGTAAAATTAAGAATTGCAATATGTAAGCTTGGTTGTTTGTTTTTTTTTGGTTTTTTTTGGGGTTTTTTGGTGTTTGTTTTTTTTTTTCCCCAGGGAGAATGAAAATGGGCAGAAGATGTTCACAGTGTGACTAGTGAACTGTAATGTCATCTGTCCTAACAAAACCTTTTCTCAAGAGGGCAGAAATCATTGCAGACTTTGAGACAAGTGTTCCGACTCTAGGGAGCTGAGCTCACTGGAAGGCCAGTGAGAGGACCTAGGTCAGAGTGGTAATTGTTGAGTTCACACTGTTAACTATTCTGTGGCAGCATTACTTCAGAGGACTTGTTCTTTAACCACCTTTTCATGACGAATAGTGAATTTAATTCTCTTCAGCCTCTATTTCAGTCTCTATTTCAGTTGAAATTGCTGAGGGAGGGAGGATAACCAGGTAGACAGAGTGATTAATGTGATTTCCTTAGGAAGTCTGTACAAAAAAGAAAGTAGGCTAAAATGTGTTGTAAATTTGAAAGTGCGAGTGGTAGAAGTGGTTTCAAATTAAAAATGTGTTCTTTGAGGTGTCGGTTTGAAACAAGAAGCTTTAACACAAGGTTTGTAATGGGTCAAATTCCACAGTAAACCAAATTTTGTTTCTCTGATACTGCAATTAGGATGTGAGGATGAATTTCAGAGCACAGCTTCTCTGAATATAAGAAACTATTTTAAGATAAAGCAAATAATTCTGCTTTAATCAGATACAGATAATAGTATATTGCTGTCCTTTTTTATGTAATTTTAAATTCTAATTGCTTTTCTGATGCACTTTGGATCCAGTTCAGCAAAGTATGTCGGCATAACTATAAGGGTGTGGTATGTGGTGGCAGAGGGAACAAGCAATCCAGGGTGAAGAGAACAGAAACTGCTTCTAACCAGCTCTGCTGCTAGGTGTGGATGCCCTCCCTTAATCTGGTTCTCGGGTATGTTAACAAAGATGCTAATGTCTTGCTTAGTTCCATTGGACTCACTGGACTTGGTTCAGTAGATAAATCAAAGGAAGGGATAAACTATTCTCCAGGACACCACGTGAGGTCTTTCTCCTGTTTCCAGCATTCCCACAGGAATTCAAAATGGTTGTTTGGCTTGGTTTATCCCTTTAAGTCTAACATATTATTCCATGTTCATATTTTTGATTCCTTTCCATACTAAGAGTAAATAAGGAAAAATGAAATGTGATGACAGATACAATATTTAGCTTCTACTTGTGTAATAGATCAGGATAGTAATCAAGCAACAGTAAAAGGTAGGTTTTAATCTCTCTAGAAAATACTGGTAAAAAAGAACATCTAAACCTCGTTAGATGGCATTATCTCATTAGATGTCTTCATTGATGAAAACCAATAAAAATTGTAGTCTGATGTAAGCTGCATGTACGTGGGCCAGTCTAACTCATTGATTGCCTCTTTCCCTACAAGATTCCTGATTTATTGAAAACAATAAAAAATACAGACTTGTTTTTCCTGTCTTTTGGGGAGGAGTGCTCTCTGCTGAATTCTTTGGGTGGTTACTCAGTGAGGGGCCAAGCACTAGATATCTCCTTTAAAGCTGTCTATTTTTAAGGTACTTACTAACTTAGGACTACCCTTCACCTCTGTACTTTACACCTGATAGTAATGAGAGCCAGCTTAAATCACATGCCACTTGCACTGGGATACGAAGTCATGCTGAATTACAGTTGCCTCCTGAACACACCAGATGTTATCTGGTGATCCCCTTCTGAGTGATCAGAAAGTATTTCAGGGAGAAGTTTAAAGTGTTGTTTCACTTAACATAGGCACGTTGTTTCCAGGACAAGTTGGACCTACCTAGTGTTGGTCTGTGTGGGAGCTGGGTAGTATTGATCGGTGCTGGTCTTTGCAGTCCAGGTTTCAGGCTGTTGTACAAAATAGAAAGTGGTTTTCTTTCCTGGGCCTTAATATGCTTCCTTTGAGATTTCATCTCTGTTCTTATCAGAAAAGGTAACCAGACTTTGTATTATCAAGTTTGCTTTGTTTTGCTTCCTTTATGACTAATTAGCCTAGTTTCTAAATTAGTTCCCAAAGGAAGCGAGGTTTATATGATTGCAGTGTCCAGCTGTTGTTCTGTTTAGGGCCCATTGGCTAACTTCCATCAGATTTGGCAGGGTAATGAGTGCTTCATGCAGAAATACTGCCTTTCTACCCATTTATAGAGGCTGGGAATGGGGCTGAGAGACAAAACCAGTGCATGGGATCAAGGCAGTCTTGATTGTGAGCTCCCGTGCTCATCTTTTGGCTCCTGGAGCTGGCTGATGTGTTCATTCGTACAGATGTGGTGGTTAGCAAGTTCTAGGAAAGAGCTTTAGGGCAACCTGTTGTTTTGCTAAGTGGTAACTGAGGCTCTAGGTAGGAACTAAGGATCATGAAGGGAGAGACTGGGGGTGGGGAGATGAATGCCAAAAAAAAGAGATTAATCCTTTACGGACTGTAGCAAACATGGAAGAGGAATGCCTTTGGCTGTCTGTCCTCTGTGCAGAGAGTAGGACAGAAGTAGAAGTCGTCATAAGAATTTATCTTTCTAAGTCACTAACATCAGTGGAACTCTTTGTTATTTACATCTGGTGTGTGCATTGATTTTTCCTTTCTAATAACTTTCAGACTGAGATCTACAAGGGCAGACTTTTTGGAAGATGTTGCTTTAACTTTTATCATGCTGTTCTGACAGGCTTTCCTTTTGGGGCCAAGATGCCAATCTTTAACAACAGAGGCACTTCTGGCACTTGATAAATATTGCTTTTAGAAGTGACTACGAAGATAGTGCAATGACAAGCAGAGTAGAAATGGAAAAACATGAAGATAAAATTTCTCTTATAACATTTGTTTCTTGGTTTTCTGACTAACTATTCTATAATTCTATGATTCTGTTGTATGACTTAAAAGTACCTGCTGATAGTCAGAGGTGTCTGTCATAGGGAAAGTGCTGAGAGTGATAGGGTCCATCAGACACCTGCATTTTGTGTTGTTAAGAGGAGAATGGGACAAGGAGAAATAGGATGCATTATATACCTGTTGTTAAGCAATAGGATTAACTGCATTTGGTTTTCTTAGCCTTAAGATGGGTAATAACCTTCCTGGAGGCTACAGTGGGTTTTCTATTAAATATTTTGGGTACAAGGCTCATTTATGAGCATTCTGTGTTTAAAGAGGCTCAGAAGTCATATTTTTTAAATTAGACAACTGTCGTCCAGTTCATCAACTTCAGCTTCTGTTGTTCCATAATAAAATTTTTAAAACAGTTATTCAGATTGTGTAATCAGTTGAGGAACATCATTTAAACCTCACAAGTGTGATCACTAATGATGCCAGTACTCTCCCATTTGCATAAGCAAGTAAATTCTTTTATTATCTTAATAGTTACTCTTCTGTCGTCCAAATATATATAATCTCACAGATTGTTTATCTTTGCTTGTCATAAATGTGCAATCTCTGATAGTACATGTGAAGTGTGTTTGAGCTCTCCTGATCCTTGCCATGTATGGCACAATAAACTGCCCAAATTTGGTCAAATATTTTTAGCCACTTAGTCATATGTCTTTTAATGAGCTGCATATGTAAGCTTTTGATTCACTTAGCAACTGTATTTTTATGAGTATGTCTTGCCACTTTTTCTTACGTATACTTGAAAAATGGGTAAGGTTTGTTCTGTTTTGGGGTATGTCACAACCAGATGGTTTGGCTTTTTTTTGTTGTTGTTTTTAATAGTGCTAATCAATTTTAAGATACCCTTTTTCACAGATTATGAATTTTAATTATTTTACAGTATACAAGTATGCAGCATATTGAATGTTATATTAATCTATATTTTTAAATGTTCAGGCACTTTCAAAGCTTTCTGATACATTTTCCTTATAATAAGCTTGTGGACATTAGGATATACATAGAATATCAATGCTCAGGCAAATCGGATATCAAGAAAACTGTATATGTGGCATGTGTGAAATAAGGCTAGGTTAATATTTCTGTTAAGTGCAAAAAGCTGTGTTTCTTGAATTTGTTTTCTTTCTGAACTGAGTTAAGATGTCTTGCATTTAGTTCCTTTTCACTTAAGTAACAAAATGTATTGCAAAGTGAGGTGATTCTTTTCTTTCCAAGCTTGTTGAGAGTATATATGCATTATACACTGATGATCAGTGGAAGAAATCGAAGACAGTATGCTTGAGGAATTTCTAGTCTTTATTCCTGGAGTATGTTAGTAAATTATTTTAGGGGTGGATGTGACTAAAAAGATAATTCCAAAAATCCTCTTAAGAAGGGAGTTTTCAAGAATACCTGAAAAGGTAGTAAGGTTTACGAATATTTTCACTCACGAATGTTTTTGCTTTTAACTGAAAAACAAATAATGCAAGCAGTGTACTGCAGTCTAGTTGCAGTCTAGCTGCAGGCTTATGGATGAACAAGTCCAAATGAGACTTGGTGTTAAAACAGTTCTGTGTTGCATTCTAAACAAAGCGTTAAGTTCGTACCTAACTGAAGCAAATGGGGTCAAAGAGGGGTAATCTGGTGCTGGTTTTGTTTGGCTGGTTAAACAGAGCAGCAGCATGTCTTCCTTACAGTGTAGCTGTTGCTTCTGCGCTGAAGAATGGAGGAAAGCTTTGAGATTCATCTTGGAAGGCACAGTTACTTAAATAAGGAAATCTGAGGGGTTTTGCCATAATAAAGCAGTATATAATTTTCAGTCTTTATTGCTGTAGAAGTATTCTGAAAAGTAAAGTTTATAAATTAATTGCATTTAATTACAGGCATAATTCTCTGGAAGGATTTAGGAGCCCGGCAGTAAAAGTTCTCATTTCAGCCTTCTGGTTATGCAGTATTGTTGATTTATTAAGCTAAAAAATTAATACCAGTCTTGTGGGGTCTGGCTGTTTTGAGTCCTTGCTGTCCTGAAATGCAGAAGGACTTTTCTCTCTGTTCCTCTGCCCTTTTAAGGGCAGCAGTATGGAAGTTGGCAAGAAACCTAACTGAGCACCCTGTGAGAAAAATACTCAAACACAGAGAAGAAAGGCAAATAGGATGGTGATCTGGAGAACGGCAGTGGTTTTGCATCTGGGCAACACTGTTTGCCTCGTAATTAAGAGATTTGAACATATGATAATATTTTTTGTAGTGTGCTAAACTGATACTCAAGTTTAAGGTTATAAACAGCAGTGATTAATAGACTGTTAAAAGATGTATGGTGGTATAGAATATGCTACAGTAGAACACAGCAGGGGGGTATTGAAATGCAACATAGCACCCTCTTCTATACTCCTTAGGCTCAACTGCTTTATAATTAAAACCACGTTATGGTATTGTTTTCCAGACTGCTCCGCGTCTCTTGGTTGCAACTTCATGATGTAGCTGTTGATTCAATCAATTGTAGTATCCAGTCAAGTGACTGAGCTGGGCCTGGGATGGAGCGAGGGCCTGGGGGCTTTATAAATGGAACTGCTTCATATTGGAGAACAAAGTTGCCGTGGGGATTTTAAGTGGCTTCTTAGAAACCTAGAAAAAATGTATCTGAGGAAACCATATTTGATGATTTTGTTAAACTCTGTGTGAATTCATTCATTTATTTAAGGATTTTTTTACAAATCTGTAACACCTGCTGGTTTTCTCTCAAATTCTTCCCGTCAAGCCTCAACAAATAAACCTTAATCCCTCATCAGACCTTTTTTCCTGAAGATGTTGCTTAAAGCTGCACAGTATTGTAGAATAGCTTTAATATGAACTTATCTCTTTAATCTTTCTTTCTTTATAGGCTTGTATAGATGATAACGTAGATATGGTGAAATTTCTGGTGGAAAATGGAGCAAATATTAATCAACCAGATAATGAAGGCTGGATACCTCTACATGCAGCTGCTTCCTGTGGATATCTTGATATAGCAGAGTAAGACTTTTTCCTCCATTTTTGAATCCATGCATTTTGTTCGTTGTTAGGGGAGCACTAGAAGCAGATGACGTTCATAAATTGTCTGTTTAATTGTCTCTGGGATGTGTAGTCAGATAATGCTTTTATATTGTGTGTTGGTTGTGAAGTGTGCTGTGTGCATGATTATTTGTGCATTACATTTGCTCTTTCTAGCTTTCTTAGGTAGCTGTAAGATACCTGTAAGATACATTTAAAACTATTCATGACTGTCAAGTGATTTTTTTTTGTTTTGTTTTTTTTTTAAGTATTATTTTCTCCTGTAGAAACATCATTTTGGGGCGAGAAAGTTCAGATTTACATTTTATTCGTAGTCTGAAACATTATTCCAGGATAAGTCTAGATGTAGGAGATTAATTGTATTTGCAGTCTTAAAATCTTTGGTTTTCAGGTGTGATATGAATTGGTGACTTTTGCTAATTATTTGCTGTGGAGCAAAATTTTATCATTGAAATTAGATGCCTGTTATGGTATTAGTTAAATCTTACTCAGTACTAAACTCTACTAGTGGTTTTGTTGTTATTCTTGAAGCCTGTTGAGGGCCATTGAAGATATGCTAAAATCAGTTTTTTCCAGAGGTTGTCTGTTTTAACCTGAAGTAATGGTTGATTTGAAAAAATATGTGGCGTATGTTTTTCAGCGTGCTGTTCTTGCAGTAAAGATGGTAATAGTGTCTTTCTAAAGACATTTTGGGTAAGCACAAACTTCATTAATTCTGCTAAACTCAGTGTGATGTCTGATCCAGTTTGAGAGTTCAATAAAATATGAAGTAGTATTTTGTCATGTAATTGCATTTCTGTACTGATTACAGTAGCAAACAATGGAAATTTTAAGTTTAGGGGATCATTCACTGATGTTCTGTGAGTGTGAGAGGTTTAATTGCTTGAATCTTAAGGGAAAGAAAAAAATCTGGAGACTCTTGTATAGCATTTTCCCTGGGAAAGGGTTTTTTTTGAGTGTTCCTACAGCGAACTGTCCTTTATATAACTGGGACACTGTGTGTCTGCTAACTTCTGCAGTCTGCCTTTCTACAATGTGCAGATGTTTGATACTGTAATCTCCCTTGCATGCACACTAGAAATGTTTACTTGTTGGCTATACCGTGACAAGAATTTCCCTATAAACCGAGATAATAAAAGACTTTCTTCAGTTTAGTGGAGGTAAAACCCCTGCCTTCTTTCCACAATAGGAAAAAGTTGAATAAATGTTCTTGGTTTGGTGTTGCAGCCTGTTATAGGCAGATGTTTGGGGAAGAAAGAGACGTATCCCTTGTCCACAAGACAGGTTTCCACTGTTAACATGAATATCCGAAATCTGTGATGTCACTGAAGCATCGTCTGGTTTTTATTCTCTCAGACAGAATCGTAGAATCATAGAATGGTTTGGCTTGGAAAGGACCTTCGAAGGTCATCTAATCCAGCGCCCCCCACCCCACCCCCCCCAGTGAGCAGGGACGTCTTCAACTTTATTGTGTTGCTCAGAACCAGGACCTGTCTGCCTATTTTCTGTAGATACCCTTTAAAGAAATTAGATTATTCGAGTATAATCCCATGGGATGGGGAACATCTAAGATACTGGAAGTGCAGTCTTTCTAAGGTGCATGGAGTTTTGAAGATAAGATACACTTCCACATACACATGAGAAGGGTAACCTGACCTGAATGGAGTAATATTTATATCTAATGAGGCTCACAGAGTTTAGATTTTCTTCAAGCTATTTTTCCAGGATCTCAGCTTCAAATAATTTACAAAACTGACAGCAGACTTTGCAGCTGAAACAAAACTGAGGGAAGTAACCAGAGGTTAGAAATTTTTCATTTTGCCAATAGTATGTGCTGGGTCCAGAATCTGCTTTATTGTGGACACAGCTTTCCTGGGAAGCATGAGAATGGGTGTATGCATCTGTCACTTCATTTGATATTTCAGTTTTTGCACTAAATTTTGTGGTTCATGGAAGGGAGCTTTTAATTTGGGTAAATTATGGAGTTTATAGTTCTGAAAATATTACGCTTAATAATTTGTCATCTTTCTGTTCTATAATGGATTAGCATGTTTGCACAGAACATCTGTTCGTTTCCTATTTTCTTGCAAGGTGCAGGAGAGAAGAGTCAGGGAAAGGGTTCTGGTGTTTCCCAACTTAAGTTAATGAAGGGCTGGGGGGAGAGTCTTACCCTTTCTCCTCCACCATGGTACTGCCTGTTGCGCAGCTTCATAGAACTTCTAAAGTTGGAGACTCAGAAATCTATTTCTGTTTCCTCTGCTGCCATCTTAAGTCTTCTTAGGGCTTCCTTCAGATGGAAATAGCTGGAATTTATTTCTCTTGAAATAGCACAATCTGTAAAATCTGCCAAATATGCAAATTCAGTTAATTTATTGATTTTGTTTTGATTTATTGATTCTCATATTTTTACAATTCATGATAAAAATGTTTGCTTCCCGTATTTCAGGGTTTTGTCTCTCAAAATCTGAAATTGTGTCTTAAGAAAGCAGCAGCGCTAGGAGATGGAGGTATTTTCTGTTATGAAATGCATTTCTATGTTTAGAATGTAATTTAGGGACTTTCTAAAAGTAAGTATGCACTCTCTATGTTGACTGCGTTCTTCATGTATGTGTGTACATCAGTCTCTGGGTTTAAGCGGCGGGGGGAGAAAGCAGAAGGTCTGTTAATGTTGCATGATAACTCTTGCATGATTCATCACTAGGATTAGAGTCTATGAAATACAGCCAAGATGGGGTGTGTTGGAGTTTGCAGATCTGTTAATAGCATGTGAAACCGTGGTTCTGCTTGGAAAATGGAAAGAAAAAGAAGCCAAAGTTTAATCATTACTGACCTTTATAGTACAATCTTTATCATAGTTTTTCTTCTGATGCTCATTTGACTTCATAGGATTCTATTTGGGGTAGTTAATGTACTTTCTTATGGAGCGAGAAAGGTTTCTGTTCAGACTAGTTTCATAATGGAATCAGTACACAATCTCACAGTTCAGCTGTTCCTTCTATGTGTTCCATCCATTTCCTATTATGTACAGTGAATGACAGGGAGTCACGCTAGTTTAGTACAGAATGGTGCTGCCTATTTAATCAATGCAGGAACCTTCCCATATCGCTGTGTTTTCACTGAACACCTAATCTCTCTCTTGCTCTCCTCTCACTCTCACTCTGTAATGCGCACATTCTTCTTAAGTAGCACCTGCTGCTACTCAGATGTTCCTGAGTGAGTGCACCCACGTGCTGGAGGTCTGAGGGGATATGTAGGTGGTAGGGAGCTTCTCCAAAAAAAGTCTGGATATTTCAGGAAGCCACCATTTCAGCCATCTTTACATGCTGCTCCCATGCTAATTGCTGATGAGCTGAGTGAATCCGTGGCATAGTCCCCACTCACTGGGGGTTTGGTTTTGCTTTTGCTAACTGCGCTGTCTGGCCAATGGGCTATTCACTGCAGGTATTTTCCCTGTCCTTGTCATCCTCTACTGTATTTAGCAGTCCTATGGCATCATCGCCCAGCAGCTTCTCCTATCCCATTTCAGTTTTCTCCTCCTTTTGGAACAGCCACCTTCTCTTGAATATGTCTCCTGTCTTCTCTAAAAAATGCATCTTCCAGTGTAAGATATATTCTAGGAGCCCACTTCAGGTGAAATACAGTAAAAGGATATAATATAGTGTGAAATAAAGGCTCAGCTGGTTGCAGAGGAAGAGCTGTGCTGTGAAAGCAAAAAGAACCATGGAGGGCAACTGCTCCTTGTTGCCGTTGTTTCTGGGATCTCTGAATGCTGGAACTACTTCAGCTTACTGGAAATTCTTTGAATAGCTTAATTTTAGAATTGCCTACTTAAGTTAGTGTTAAGCCAGTTTATGATCATGTGAATTAGCTCAAAAGTAATGGTAATATGAACATGTTTTAAATAAAACTTTTTTCAGAATTGCCAAAACAGGTTTATTTTGTTTTGTATTTTTCTGTTCTTCATTGCTTTTTCATATGCAAAGAAACCTTACACAAAGGAGTCTCTTTTTCTCCAGTGTGTTAGTATGAATTAAACAGTCAGTATCAAAAGCTTTGACAAATTATAGTTATGTGAAAACAAATGTTAATGCTGGAGGACTTCAACAGTAGTCTTGTGTGTGCATGCTTTAAGATGGTATTTAATAGGCAGGACCATTAAATTACCTTTGTCAAACTCTTGTAAAACTCCTTGGGTGCATATGATTTTTTTTATCTGTTAAATCTCATCTATGGTTTAAAAGCTGGTGTTATTTCAGTATCAGGGAATAAACAAATTCCTTTCTAAAATGCAGAAAATGCAGCAGAGGAGAAATAATGCAAATTGGCATTTAACAAACAGAATTTTTAAATCCTTTTTTATTTCTGTCTGCTTTTTAGCGTACCAGATTATTCTGTTATGTAAAAAAAGTCTGAAATGGAAATTTCTGTTCAAGAATCAAAACTTGTGTCAAAAACTTACATTCCTGTTGGCTTTGGACCATGCAGAGTTGTGAATGCATAGCTGATGTATTTTGAAGCTTGCTTGCAAGTATTTAGGGGCTACAGTAAAGTTTTACTACTTAAGTAGAAATGCTTTTTAATTTTGCCCAGAATGAAAGATGGTGCATATTCCAGCAAGTATAAAAAAGGCATTTTTCAAAAACAACTAAGAATCCAGTAGTAGTTACATTTTTGCTCAAAAAAAAAAAAAAAAAAGCCCAAACAAACATGGGGGAAGGAGATGTCTCCTGAGGGAAGAATAGGGGCTTTATACCTTCATGCAGTGGGTACTACATGGCAGTAAGTTTGCCAGACGTTGCTGTTATGAAAGTTTCTCATGGATTCAAGGGATGAGAAGTCCAGTGAGGGTGGATACATAAAAAAATACAAATGCAGAAGGCATACATACAAATGGGATCTGGTTCAGAAAATCCATTAGAACAGCTGGAGACTGGAAAGGCAATACAGGAAAAGTAGCATGTATTTGCCTCAGTTCTGTTCTCCTTGGAAATATGCTCACTTCTGGAGACAGGCTAGATGTTAAGTGGTGTTTGGTCTAACTCAGTATGGTTGCTTTTATGTTTGGGAGGGATGTAGTTATGTGTACAGACCCTGAGACTTAGCAAAATGCAGCTTCTTTATTTTACAGGTTTTAAAGGCTGAAGCATGTGATTAAAGTCAGAATAACTTCTTAAATTCAGAGCTTCCTCAGTCGGTTCATTTAGAAAGAGAAGTTCAGCTTGACCAACTCTGCTGCTCTAAAACGCAGCTCGCCTGCTTTCCTTCCTGCCCAGTTTCCTATGTTGCATCCCCTCCCTCCCCTGATATTTAAAGCAGATTTTAAAAAGCTTGTGTGTAACCACTGCCTTGCTGCTAACGCCCATCTGTTTTCCCAGACTTCAGACACCTGAAAGTGAACCCAGCCAAACAAGTTTGCTGAAGCCTCAGCAAACCATTGTCCCAGGATCTCTCTATTTTAGTAACAGTCCATTAAGACTAAATGAGTGATCGTTGTCTGGGATATGGAGGAGTGAGAAACCGTCCTGCAAACCTGCAGTTGAATATATAGATATTCAGTGATAGGTGGTTTACAGACAGTTCTGATCACCTTGTGGGCCTGCTGTGGTGCTGGGCAATAGTGATTCCTGCCTGTGGCATGTTGTACAGGGATAGGACCAGTGCTCATCTGGCGACAGGGAGCAACCGAGGGAATTCAGTGCAGTTTCACAATATGCTTAATGTGATCTAACTTGAGACAACTGAAGAAATAAAAATAGGCAGTCATTCCCTTCTCTCCTTGGTTTTCCCTCCTCCTCATGCTCTTAACCCCTCTCTTGCAGTATCTAATAATCACTCAACAATGTGGGAACTATTAGCGTAAGACTACCTTCAAGGGGGTTGGAGGGTTTATTCTCTTTTGGATCAGTGAGCTGGTCTGCCTTGCCAGCAGCAGTTGGCATAGATATGCAGGTATAAAAAAGAAGTCTGGGCTGCTTTTCAGATACAGCTCCTACCTCTGATCAGAAGCCTGGCTGTGGAGAGCTGCCTGTGCTGAGGTAGAGTCCTCTCCTTCATCTCCCAACTCATGAGCCTGAACCAGCTGGCACTGGTGAATGTTCTTCCACAGTATCCAGGGATGGTGCTACCCCAGAATATGTTTCAAAGCAGTTGCTTCTAATCCATTCTTCTCTTAAGTTTTAATGACTTGATGGTCTGGAGCTACTACTTACTGAAGTGCTTTTGATCTAAGCTCTTTTGCCATAACCCATTATAATCCTAGAAGAACAAGACATTTTTTAGGCAAAGCAGACTGATAAAAATGTCAGGGATGGCTCCTATCTCCTTTAGCTTTGTTTGCACTTACGATTTTAAGTGACTATGAAGTCATGTTATTAGTGATACATTCAGAAGTGGAACTTTGGAGGATAATCAGGAGTTCTGATTTGTGAATGACATGGTGAAGTTGGTGGTCTGATGTAAACCGCATACAGATTATGCAGACTGGTAAGGGATTTGGTCTGATAGAGATCCTAGAAGGGGAATGAATGTTTTTATCAGGATTTGAGATGGTTACTTTAAATGACACAAGGCAATGTTAACTGGAAGGGTAGAATTAAAAGGAAAAAGGTCCAAAGATGAAATTTGATACAATCCACTCAGAAAATGGGAAGAGGAGTTCAGAAGAATATGTTATGAAACAAGCCACAGGACAAAATATAAGCAGGGGAAGATTTATTCCCAGCTGAAGAACAGCTCATCTAGAAGAATGACTGACTTCTTACAAGTTGACACTGGTAGAGATGCAGTGTTTGTCTTGAGGACTGTGAAAAGGTCACTGCAGGCTTTGGAAGATTGTTTCAGTTAATTCATTTGTATTCGCTGCCGGGTTTCTTTCTGGAAGAGCAGATTGGGAAAAAAAAAATTAATGAGAGAGAAAATATGCTAGTACGGTAGTTGTGTCCCATCCCCCTGCCCCTCCCCAGTCAAAGTGTGATGCTCGTTCTTTACCAGCAAAGATAAAACCCCTCCTCCAACCTTGTATAGATATCTGCAAGGATAAACCAAAATTCCATTAGAGAAAATAATGGAGAAAACTGGAGATCAGTGAGCTTGCATCAGTTGGCATTTTCTTTCCTGAAGATGTACTGTGGCAGTGTACAGTTTTCAATATGTTTTTGCGGCATGTATGTAGTTCCTCAGAAAAATTAAACATTAATGAAGTTGTTTAGGTTGATGGTGAAATTCCCTTCTTAAAATCATGTCATTATGTGGTAGAGTTTAATCTTTTTTATTGTGTAGCTGTGATCTGATGTTTAGAAAAAAAAACAGCTGGCAGAAATATATAGTAAGATATGGTTGATGGGTTAGAGGAAATTAGAGGACCTAATTAATTTGATACCTATTTGTTCAGTTGAAGGAGTCTAGGAGAGTTGGTCACTCTGTGATGCACAAAGTGTGTGCTCTGTAGATGCCCGCTTCAGATTGGATTACTGTGTTCATCTCCACTTGTGACCTTAAGTATCTGTTAATAAGTATATTGCATTTCTCTTCTAAAGGTAAATCTACTAGAACTTTAAGTTCAGAAATACCTTCTTAAGTGGCATATGATTTAGTGGAAAATATCTTTTTTTTTTAATATGCTTTAGCATTGAATCTAATGAAAAGTCAAGGGACTGATGCCCAGTGTAAAGCTCAGAGCACTCTAATTTTTGGCTGAAAAAGAATATGAAAGTGCAGCTAATGCCTAAAAGAACTATCCTGCTTTGAGAAGTGAAGTGCATAGGTAAGATTTTACTTTCACAGAGCATTGATTTTATTGTATTCTGAGAACAATTTAAAGTAGGTATCTTATGTATGAATTCTGAAGTTGAATTGTACATATGAATTGGTGTATCATATGGAAGCCTGAGATCTCAGGTAGGCTTCTGAGGAACATAACACATTAGGTCCTTCCTGAATGATGGCTTGTACCTGCCCGTTGCCACCAGTCAACTCCTGTTTTCTAGGTGTGACTGGAACATGGGAGAGCAGCTCTAGATACACGAGCAATCAGGTTTTGAATTAGGCAAGTGCTTAGTAAGTATGGCAGACTGACACTTGTGAGGGCCTCATCAACTCATTCCAAATTGCTGTTTTAGATACAGCAATATTCTTCCCAGATGTTAAATCTATAGAATAGCGTTGTAAATATTGATTATAATATTTATCCAGTTACCTGACAGAAAAATAATGTAGTTCAGAGTAAAGTTGGTTTTGAGTATTGTTTTCTAGGAGAAAACATGGGTGTGGTGTAGATTGTCACTTCTGTGCATCTCAGTTTTTATTTGTTTCAGCTTTTACTTGAGCATTTTTCCCTATTGTGAGTTTGAACCTGATCTGCCATGTACAGCAGACTTTCCGATGACACTAGAGCAACTTATGACCTACTTATCCTTTCTTACAGCTGTGTTTTTTGTTGGATATTTTAAATCACGTCATTTCAGTGCAAATGATCCTAATCTGTGTATGTTTTTCTAATCTTATCCCTGACTGAGGCAGGATAAAAGCTGCTTGAATTCTTCTGAAATCCATAAATACAGTGTGGCGTCTCTAGAGACAAGAAGGCTGCTGTACATTGATGAGAGTGAGTTATTTGGATACAATTCAGATACTAAAACAAAAATGTAGTTTTTTGGGGTTTTTTATAAACAGGGGGTATGACATGAGAAAAGTATAAAAAAATGAAATATTTGAAAACTCTTGATTACAGGTGAATTTGGTCACTATATATTGCATAATTACTTAAGTTCTGTGATGCAGTGATTATAGCTGTGCTAGTATCTGTTTAAGTACAGTAAAATAATTGATCTTGGTTTTAATTCTTCTGATATAAATACCAACGCATGGCTGTTGGAGAAAAATAAGCTTGTTAAGTTAGGCCCATACTCCTAACTTCCTCTGAAATAGAGGAATGGTGAGCTAGGGGTGTGATCACCTCTTGTTGGTGAGGAATTGGCTGAGGATGCTGGGCAGCAGCATGGTTTTCCTTATTCCTCCTCTTTTTCGCCTCCATGTTGTTGTTACCTCTCCTTTTCAACCAGTGTAACCAAATCCCAAGTATTCACCTTAATGACAGTTCTGCAAATCACCACAAATGCTTCATGACTTGCTACTGGGAAGCATCCTGAGCAGAGAGTGTGGTGAGCTAGTTACTGCATGTACTGCATGTACTCTTCTGCAGCTGCAACACAATGTTTTCTCAGCTCAGACTTAATTTTTTCACTGTGAGGTGCAGATTTCAAAGTAAAGGACAGAAACACTTGTTCACCAAGGTGCATAGTGAAATTACTGTTTGATGCACACTTTTAAAACGCTTCTTGTTTAGTTTTCTTTCCGGTTGAAGTTTTTTCCTTGTGTTCATCCTGGCATTGCCAGGCTCCAGGGTTTTTACTTTTTTGTAAATAGGTTATGTTTCCCTATATATCTTTCTTCATGTTTGGTACTTTTCTCACTCACTGTTTACTTTCACCTAAACATTGCTCTGCCATCTCCCATGTGTCTTTCCTCTATATAGATATGGTAAAATATAAAGGCTTAATTGCTTTTCATATGCTGCAAGTAGGATTTTTTTCAGCTCTTTGTACTGTTCATGTTTAGGTGGCCGCCTACTTACAAATATTTCTAGAGTTTATTGCTGGCTTTTTTCAGAGGTTTCTTGGAACACAGGAGGAATAAAACTAACCAGATACTGTTATCTACCCTGTTTTCTTCTATGCTCCTGCATACCAAAAAGGAAAACAGATGTGATCCTAGTTCGTGTGCTTCCTTGGGTGTGCAAGTTGCAGTGGAGGCTAGGGGCAGAGCTGTGTGCAGAGCTCAGTGCTGTGTTGGTATGTTGTAGAGTCTTGGCTTCATAAACACGTTTTTCATACAGGTACAGTATTTAGCACTGATAGTGCTGTTTGCACAGAGGGATAGTATTTTTTTTCCTCATCTCTGTGACATACTACTTAGATAGCTTTGGGAGCATTAGACAGTTTTGAGGCAAAGATATGTGTCTGTCCAAGATGTCTTTCATAGCGGCTTCACCAGGGAGAATCAGAAACTGGATTTGCTGCTATCTGGTGGAGCTCTTGCATAGTGAAAGATATCAAATAGTCTTTTCAAGCTGGTGCATAATTTAGAAGAAAACGTGTATACTCAGATCTGGATTAGACTGGTGAAAATTGAAGAGATGTCCCTTCTCATTTGCTCAAAATTATTTGACCATTTATTTGTCAGCTGTTTTTATTATTATTCATTTTTTTAAGCATCTCTAGTTATCTGAAATTGTCAGCTCTTGTGTTCTGCAAGAGGAAATGATACGTTCACCTCAGATCTCTGGTTGATATCAGCTGTCTTAAAATCATCACTCATATTTCAGGAGGAAAAAAATCTGTTTTTGCTGAATAATCCTAAGTGGTCTTGTTTGTGTAGCTGCTGGCTGATGATACTGCTCATAGGTGAAGCATTCCTCTGTAGAAAGTGCTGCAGCATAGGTTTTTTTTCCTAAGAGAGAAAGATGTGAGTGAGAATCTTCTGGAATTTGTGAAGAAACACCATCTTAAACGTGCTCAAGTTTTATCATGATTCGATTTTAATTTAAATGTCATCACAGAAGCCTATCTTCTCATGTCAGTTTCTAATCAGTTCTAAATGTTTAGAGGCAGAAGGTTGAGGCACAGCAGCAACTGACAGCGTGGGATGGCATTTTGCAGAGTGCCTGAATAAGACATTTTAACTGAGCGTCTGAGTAAGGCTGAGAGAGTTGGGGTTATTCAGCCTGGAGAAGGCTCCAGGGAGACCTTAGAGCAGCTTCCAGTACCTAAAGGGGACTTACAAGAGAAGGAGTCTCCTGGAGAGGTACTTTTTACAAGGACATGTAGTAACAGGACAAAGGAGAATGGCTTTAAGCTGAAAGCGGATAGATTTAAATTAGACATTAGGAAGAAGTTCTTTACTGTGAGGGTGCTGAGGCACTGGAACAGGTTGCCCAGAGAAGCTGTGGCTGCCCCATCCGTGGCAGTGTTCAAGGCCAGGTTGGAGCAACCTGCTCTAGTGGAAGGTGACCAAGCCCATGAGTTGAAACCAGATGAGCTTTAAGGTCCCTTCCAACTCTAACCATTCTGTGATATTAATGTAATTGTTTTCAAGTAATTAAATTTATTCTAGGGTAGGTTGTCACTAAAGAGAGTGAGGAGATGCCCAGATGTGCAGAGCAGGGTGCTCCACAGGGTGCTCCTTGCCCAGGCAAGCAGGGCTCTGCCGTGCCTTGCAAGACCTGCCTGGCACCTGCTCCGTGTTGCACATTTTAACACCATCCATAGTACACATATGTGTACTATGTACCACAACAGAATTTAGCGCAGTGTTATTCTAATGCTATTGTATTTGCTTGAAGTTTGGAGTATTTAAGATTTTAAAAAAACGGGGGGATGGGGGGGGTAACTCTAGGCCTTTATTTTGGGAAGTGCACCTTAAAAATTCAAGAATGACATCTAAGCTGTCATCTCTTGATAAGTTGCATATGCAGGTAAGCATACCTCTGCTTGCCTGGCCTGCAGTGTTACTTCTGCTGCAAATTAGAAAAGAAAGCAAACCCAAAACAACACCCCTTTTGAGAAGGACTGGGGAGCTTTAGGGAGCTTGAGGTAGCATTTCTGCTTCTCTCTGAGATAATAACAACAACATTAAGAGTGTAAATTTGAAGTGAGACTCTTCTGCAGTGAGAAAATATTTAAAGAAATATTCCCAGACTCCCAAAACAGTAGGCCTGGAAAGGAGAGACTTTTAATGTACTTCAGCTTCGAAAAAAAAATAAAATTGGATCCTGCAATGTTAAAATGTTATCATTTTTATTTGTTAAATGTCTCTTGAAGGTCTAATTGTTCGGCTGATTTCTTACGGATGTCTTTGGATTAGTAATTTGAATGATTTACAAAGATGTAGTAAAAAGTGCATTGGTACTTTATATTTTAAAGAAATCAGTGAAATAGTTGTGAAAGGCGTTTCAAAAGAAGGCCATTAAAACACATATTCCAAAGATGTGTGCGGTTTTAGTTTGGTTTTGTATCCTGTGGGCCACATTTTTTTCATTATTTGTTTCGTCATATGACAGCTTGCATAGCTGCAAGAACACAGTGACACTTCTTCTGTCTTTGGCTCCCTCTTATCATTCAGTTAAAATGCTCATGGAATTAACTTGCACTCCACTATGTATGGGTTCAAAGAAGAAAAGCAGCTGGGTTTAGCTGAAATTGCCAATTAGTTTAAACCTGTTGGGAGACCAGTTCTGCTGCTGGTTGGTGCCCCCACGAGCAATTAAGCTGTGTTTCCCTGGAAGGCCCCACTGAACATGTTTATTTTAAATGTATATACAACACATTAAACCTTTATTAAGTAGGAGATGTTTTAGGAGGGGCCCTGTCCTCAGATTTTAGAGACTGCTGCCCAGTCTTCCCACTCATCTGAAAGCACCCCTTGTTTTCATTAGTGGGTCTCCAGTGAGCTCAGCACACGGTTGTTAATGAATTGAATCAATTCAGCAGCCACTTCTCTGCCCTGCCTTGTGCTTGTCACTGTTCAGGTGACCTTCAGGTTCAGCCAGTACTTAAAGTTAATTATATCCCTAATAACTTCGCAAACTTGTTTCCAGATATTGGGAACTGGGGCAAGGTTCGAATGTAAACATATGCCCCTCTTTCTGTTGCCGAAGTAAACTAATAGTAAAATGTTACCTGCAGCAGATCTGGTTCTCTGCAGCTGACAGGCTTTGTTAAAACCAAAGTTTGAGTGTCTGACAGATTCTTAGGTTCTAAATGCACAAGTAAGATTAAAAGCTACATGTAACTCCAGAAAGAGGTGTCTTCTCTGCTCACTTTGTGTCTCTGTATGCACTTTATTGATAGACTTACACGCACACAAAACCTCAGCTGTAAGGGGGTTTTGTTGTTTTGAGGATTTTTTTAATTCAGAGTGTAGGCCAAAGTTGCTAGTTCACATTTTTAGGTTCCAGTTCTTGAGCTTGCTTTTGATGTCGACTGTTTGGCTTTTGTACAGTAACCTCAGAGATTTATTATTACTTATTGTCTCAGAGATACTGAAGTTCCATCCCCTTATGAAAGGTATTGAAATGTATTTTTCACAGAATTATGAGGAAAAATCTGGGTTTTGTAATAATTATAGAAAATAAATGTGCTATTTTTTTGTCAAGGTTGTTAACTTCAGTCCGTAATAGCTGTGGAGGAATAGACAGCAGTGATTCTTAAAAGACAGATTTCAAATAGAAATATTTTGGCTTCATAAACCAACAGTATCACAAAGCAAACTTGTTCTTCCAGTCTTACCCAGACTGCGTAAGGCTTGTCATGGAAACATCAGGGCAGAAGCATTAGGAACAATTTGATTTCATTTTCCTGCTCTTGTCTGTCTTGGTATTCCTGGGATACTTGCAGTTCTGTATACTTGGGCCACAAGAGTGCCTAAAAGGTACCTTTAGCTTCAGTATTGACAATTGAAAGCTATAGCTCCAGAACCAAGCATGGTATGGATCAGGCTATCATTGATGAAGTTTCTTTCTCGTTTATTTGCATTTTGAACAAGCATCTACCAGAATATTGTCAGATACAAATTATTGTCAGATTGTCTGAATTATTCTTCTGTAGCTGTCTGTTGAACCTGGCTATTTGCCACAAGGGAATTTAAAAAGACAAAAATTTAAGTCCTATACCAAAAGGTTTTGTAAATAGGTGACATCAGCAAAGTGTTTTTACTTTTCAGCCGCATCCAAGTTTGCAAAAAGCACCTTTTTCTGGATGTGGTATCAAAGGTCATGGGTCTGTTGACACAAGAAAACCAAAGTTCTGTAAGCACATGCAAAGGAGAACTTTGAATAGCTCTACTGCTCCAACCATACTAATCCCCCTAGCTCTGCTGATCTGATTTTGGTCTGTGAGCAGCTTCGTTTTTGGAGTCTACTTTAAAGAATCATTTGATCATGAAGCTGTTCGTATATCTAAATAATAACTTTCTGAAATGCTTCTGTAGCCTTTTTTATGTGTTGCTCCTTTTATCGTGTCTGTAAGTTATTGGCCCAGTTGACCAAATACAGCTACTTCAAAGAGAGATGTATTTTTCTTACAAAGGTAGCTTAATTTTTCCCTATAGGTATTATGTGTGAACAGGTAAAAATTAGGTTTTTTAAACATTACTTTTTTTGTATCTTTATTAGAAAAAATAGGTTGAAAGGACACAAATGGTTACTTGGGGTTTTTTGTTAGAAAGATATTTTTGTCCATGATTCACTTTGGTTTTGAATCAACATTTTGACTTTGTAAGTTGGTTTCTCCACAGCTCTTTTTGCCTGCTTAGCAGACACCCTGCATAGCAGTTATCTGATCTGTGGCCTGGAAGGCTGTGTCTCCATTAGAACAGTACACCTGGTATCGTTGAGAAATGCTGTTATTTTGCATTAATTTTTCATTCGTGCAGAAGTTAAATCTTTAAATTGAAGAGGGATAAGAGTCACAGCAGCACTGTTAAGAGGGACAGTATAAAACCAGCACTGCATACCAGCATCAAAGCTAGCAGTGGTAATTGATGATGCATATCCCAGGAGATACAGTTACACTTCTGGGAATTAATTTCCATTTTGTGATGTTCGTTATTACCTCTTCTTGACGTAATTACAGAGGTTTAATGACAAGTGCTGTTTACATCATACATTAAAAAATAGAAATGTATGAGAGTACTTCATGCTGAGTTATTGAGTAAAGTTTAAGAACATGCCATCCTAGATCTGGAATCTGTTGTTAATTGGCAGTGCCTAAGCAGAAATACTTTAAAGCACTTGTATTAGTGTTGGATTAATGTTGTGATTGGCTTCTGCATAATTTGGCATTCTGCAATAGTAACTTTAAGAAAGCACTTTTTCATACACTTGTTACCAAAAGGATAGCTAGTTCTTCTGGTCTAAGTATTTCCTGATATTTTTTCCTCAAATATATGCAAAGTGTAAATTAAGGTATGTATGACAAGAGGTATGTTTGCAATTTTTTGCTTGTGTTGAGTTCTGTTGTGGATCAGACTGTTAAATTTGTTAGGGAAGTGAAATGTTACAGTCAGAAGGTGCAAGGCTGATCCGTATTAGTGTTTTAATTGTTGTTCATTGTCTATTTGGAAACAGATTGTGTATTAAGTGTAGGTTCTCAATAACTTCATAGGCTTATGGTTTAATGCAGTGAAATAACTTAATCCTCTTGTGACTTACTGTTGGCATTAATCTATCTAACTTATTTGGAAATTCAGAAATAATTTCCACTTTGTCTGGATTGTTGACTCCTGAGACAGTAGCACTTCAAGTAAGAAAACACTCAAAAGGGTTGGAATAGTGTGAAATACTGCTTCCTTGCTCCCTCTCACCTCTCTTCCCCACCAAAAGCTGACCTTATGAACACTTAGGAGCAGGGGACATTCTGGTTTTCATAGAGTCATAGAACCAAGTAGGCTGGAAAAACCTTTATGAAGCTGCCTCGGAGACCAAGTGTCATCCTTCTGGCAAAGTATAGAAAACAATATGCCACTGAACTTAGAATTTCTAGGAAGAGTGGTTTAATATGAGGAGCTTATGGAAATGGGTGATTCAAACCATGTTCACCTTGTGGTTGCTTTTGTTCTTCATCTAACCATTTTCTTCTTTCAGTTCTTGCAAGTATTTATTTAAATATGTCAGGAGTCTTTGTGGCAAACTGAAGAGCAAACAGAGAGCTCTTTGTATTAATGGGCATTATGATGAAAAGACATACAGATATTCAGACAGTCATGATGTTTTTTATGTATACCTAATATAGTTGTTTATATTAATGGTATGTGTGTATATATATATACCCATACCCATGGCTGCTGTTTTGTTTTGGTTTTGGTTGTGTTCTTCTGCATCAGCTTTACTATATTGCTTACAGTTTGTTTTTCTTTTTGTATTGGCAGGTACTTAATTAGTCAAGGAGCACATGTAGGAGCTGTAAATAGTGAAGGAGACACTCCATTAGATATTGCTGAAGAAGAGGCAATGGAAGAGCTGCTTCAGAATGAAGTAAATAGACAAGGTAATTTGGAATATGAAAAGATAGTTTTGTGTGTTCAACACTAAATATATTTTTGAAAACTTAATGCTAAATTAAAAAATTGAAAGTGGCTCTGTTTTCTAAAGAGAATTTTCAATACATGATACAGTGCTCAACCCATTTTCTAGGTATTCTAGCCTAATAATAACTAAACCAAGAGTAAACAACTGTAGTGCATCGCATAAATCACCCGTTGTATCTAGGTCTGACCTTTTGAATGCCCTTCTACAATACCAAATGTCTGAAGCTACTCACTGGGATAAGGAGTCTTAGATTGCATTTGGTTTAGGCCTGAGAATGTGTCATGAATCTTTTAAGTTCCTCCTGGCTTTGTGTACTCTTCTAGAACACTATGTAGGTGAGCATTTGTGGTACAGTTAATGGATCGATAACAAGTTTTGGCAGTATTGTTGAAAATGAATACCCTATATTTATGCACCTTGCTGCTATAAAATTGCTAGCACTGGCATAGGTGTCTTTATAAGAGAAACCGGGCTTTGAAAAAGATTTTGATTCATTTTTCCCTGCTTTTTTTCCTCTCCTTACACTGCTGGTTTCCATGTTCCAATCCTCATGGGTTTTCCAGTGAAAAGTTTTTGAAAGTTTCTGTTTTTTTCCATTCCACAGAGGAAAGAATATTCAGTTATTGACAGACCATCTTGAGTCCAATAGAAATGCGCTGTCATTCCAAAACTCCCAGTACAAGAACTGGGGTGATGTGGTAGGAGTTACATTATAAATTGAAGGAAAGTGGCAATCAGATGGAAGATGTGGAGCCTTTCAGTTGGAGTGCTAGGGGAGTGCATCTCCATTACTTCTAGACCCTGGCCTACCTTTTAAAAGGCTTCTTCCTCCTTGAAAAACTTACCTTTTTGTAGCATTGAATTTATATCTGTAAGACAAATTTACACAATTTAAAAGTAAACTAATAATTGTTTCAGGCTTTGCTCTGATTTCATTTGTGTGGTAAACCCATTTAATACCTAAAGTAAAGGGTAAAAAGAAAACAGATGACATGATAGGGAAATATGAGATACCTAATGATATGAAGAAATAGACTGTAGATTTGACAAAGGCTTTGATTCACTTATTTCATAGTGTTAATGGAATTTTGATTAACAGTTCTTATAGTTAACACATAAAGAATTTCAGATTAGATAGCTGTGACTGTTTTTTTGTCTGTACTACCATTTGTCTATTTTAAATAGTTTGGAAAGAATACAGTTGTTGCTCTCTTTTCTAACAGTACTGTCAGTCTTTGCTGGAGAGTTGTTTCTAGAATGTGCCTCAGCTTAAATTCTTGAAGGCTGGTTTTGAAATGTTTGACTTTACTGATGTGCTGTCATAATTGACTGCAGTAGTTCTTTGTAAAATTGACTTTATTTAGGAAAAGAACCCTTTCAAAATCTCTTATTTCTATGTTATGCTTTAAAAAAATTGTTAATATGGGTGTTCTATGTACATTTTTACAATGCAGATTCAACATTGCACACTTATATTTATTCTTTTACAAGTTCGTTTTGAACAGACCAATTGTAAAGTTAGTATTGGCAGCCTAAGCTAAATGTTACAATTCACTGAAAATTTCAGTGTGGTTTACATATTTCGTATTTAAAGCTTACAATAAACTATCTGTGGTATAGTCTTTACAAGTCTGAGAAGAATGTAGATATACCCACACTGCAGCTGTTAGTTTCTAAAGGGGTAATACAGGTTTTAAAATACTGTATTTCACTTGCTGTAGAAAACTGTTTTCCAAGCATTCTTCTCCTACAGTTTTTTGTCAGTTGGCTTGCTGACTAACTAAAGGATTTCCAGAAGATTGGTCTTTCTCAGATGCCCAGATTATATTATTATTTTATATATTATTATTTTCTCAGATAACCCAATTATATTGGCTGAATGAGGCACCATGTCAGGTGAGAAAAAACTTGATAGGGCTGTGCTTTAGAGTGGTTTGACCTCCCTCTGTGCAGAACAGGAACTGGATGTGACCACACTGTGAACATCCCTGACAGCATTTCTGCCTTCCTGGTCTTAGCAGGACACTAATGCCTATGATTATAGATGTGTATATAATTTTTATATACGTATGTATATATATTTGCACACACACATATGAATGTACTTATATATATGTATTCTACCTAGTTCATTTTGCTGTTAGACCACTTAGTAGTTTCAAGTTCACAAGAGCAGGGAAGAAGGCATACAGCATCCTTCAGAATTTGTGTCTGAAGTTGTAAGAACTAAGGGGATGAAATCATAGGAAATAGTTAATGACTGCGGGTGGGAATGGAATAGAAAGAGTGTGAATATGGATGTGAACTTTAGTGTATACCTTAGTAAATCATGAGACAGTTGTCTCAGCAATAAGGTTTTAATCATGTGCTTTTGATAGCATCCTTATCTTGCATACAAAGGTAATATTATATACAGAATTATTATCTAACCATTACAGTCACTTTGAAAGTGCCTAATTGTGTGTATGTTGTAGCTACAGAAGTTTTATCTCTAAAATTGGAATTTGTTTCTTTTAATGTGGAATTAACACTGATGCCTATTGACAGTTCATCTTTGACTGTATATGTGGCTCAGTGTAATTACCCCTCCAGCTTTAACATTGGTCGTCATACAAAATAAAACAATGCTGCAGTTTTGATAATGCAGGTTAACTGTGGGATCTGTGGAATTACCAGCCTTGTCTTAGTGTTACCAGTAGTGGAATATCAGCCTATTGATTTTGAATAAACAAACCTGGGTGCCAAAATATCTTACTCTGTATAGGTGAAAATTAAGCATACATTTTCTGTAATATTCTTGCCTTGTAACTTTTTCATGTGTATTTATTCATACATTCATTATAGTTTAATTTTTGTGTTGCTTAGTTCATGCTGTGAATATGACTTCCTATATACTGGTGTCAGCAGTCAGAGTTGTTTGGTGGCAAAAAAATGGCCTGGAAAGATCAGTCCATTTCATTGTGATTCCAGATATGTTTAAGTATGACATTTGATAGAAATGTGAGGAGAATCACCTTATTAGCTCAGCCTTTTTGCTGCTTTTGCAGACTGTCTTTATTCAAACGGAGCCTTCCAGTTGTGCAACTATTCAGTCTTCTACAGATCATGAGTTTGTATTTATGCCAAAGTTTTACAGGTATTGAATTATATTTTAAGTATATGTCTCACTACAGGACAAAAAACGGGAGCCTCTGGAAACACTAAATTCACAGAGGGAAATTGTAGAATACAGTACAGTTCATTACAGTGTCATTACAGGCTTAATAAAAAGAAGGCTCTGCAGTGTTTGCTGAGAGCAAACTATTTTAGCATTTAGACTCCAAAATCTGACCTGTCTAGAGAGGAGGTGGTCAGTGATCCAAATTAATCTTCCTGGTTTGCAAGTTCTGTTGTAAGGCTTCTTAGACATGAGGGAGCTTTTATAGTATTATTATCCTATGTCTGTTTTTCTTCAGTTAGTCTGATCTTCATATGCAACACTTCTGAATTGTGATCTTTGGTTAAGGCATCTTTCCATGTGTCCTCTTGTGTGGGCCACAGGTCCTCAGATAAGGCCACCTGTGTTCTGTTGAACACATTGCAGGACTCTGTTCAAAAAAATGGACTGTGCATTAATCCTGAACTAATGGACTAGGTATCCTGTAAGTGATAGCACTCTCAGTAGTAAAGATAAACATTTTTCTACCCTGATCTTCAGAGGACAAGTATTGGCTTAGTTATGTTTTTTAAGCTTAAAACATATCTTAATTTTATGCTTTGTGAGAAGATAAATTACATTCGTGCTCACTTAAGGTATAAAGATATTTTGGCACAGTTATGAACACTTCACAAATAGCAAAACTAGGTGTTTTATGGAAATTACTCCAAAGTAGTGCTGAACAGCTCTTCTCTTTGCATACCACGTTTTAACTATTTTGTGTGTTAACCAGAAAAACTTCTCTTAGGACCTGTTTTGTTGTTTCTCCATATGGCTGGTTATCTTTATCATGTGCCAATCCCATGTATATATATATGCCACCATGACCCGCATAATTCTTTGTTGAAAATATTTTTATTTAGAGTTTTTCAATATGATCCCTTATGTTTCTACTCGGCAGTGTTTCAACATGTCATAGTTGTGGAAGATGTCTTTTGCCAGTAGTGTAAAGTTTTCATTTGCACTGGTGAAAATCAGGAAACTTGAGAAAGATGGGGCTTTAGTCCCAGCTAGCCCTGGCTGGTTTTAAATGTTGCCTCTCCTCAGGTCTTGAGTAGGGTTAACTGTAATGGTTTCAAGTGAATTTTTAGCTGTTTATCATCAGATGTCCTCTTAAAATTATTTTTAACTGCTTAACCAGTTATTTTGAATTATAGGAAACATTCTCAGGAGGTGAGTTAGTGGGGAGAGGTGACATGAGGTGAATCAGGAGTTCATGATACAGCCTGGTAGCTATTCAGTAACTATCAGGGCGATCACTTCTACTTTTCCAACGAGAAGCAAGCGTTTCTCATTCTTAATTATAGGTAAATGTAGCAAGACTTTCTCGGATGTATTGCTTAACTCAGCTTTGTTTATGTGGATAAAATGTGAACTATTACATTTGTATATAAACATTCTCTACATGAAGTAAAAAGTGGGTTGATCTTCCAGGCAGTATCTATAAAACATGCCTTTATATGGCTGAAGAGTCCTGAAACAATGATTCAGCATTTAAATTTATGCTGAATTTCATTAAATGCTCACCAAACAGCACAACTGCTTCCAAACCTGTTTGGAACTGTTGAATAGCACTTGTTGATCCGAAAAAATGAAAGTATTTAGCCATAAATTATCAATGATTTAAGAAGTTGTTAGAGTGCCAGAGAGGTTAAGTGTCCTGGTGGTGTGAGCGAATAATATTCGGCTGGAGCTGAGCTGGGAGGCAGCGCATTGCCATCTATGGGCCGTATGAACAAAGTGTTGGAAACATATGACGAGCGTTTGCTTTTTCCCTAATACCTTAATAGAGTCTGGAAAACAAAAGCAAGGAGAAAGGGCCGTACAAGGTAGAATAAAGGCTGTTTACATTCCGTTTTCTGTGGTTAATAATGGGAAATGTATTTAGCTTATCTCAGAGAGCAGCTTTTCTTCTGCAACACACAGTTTAATTCCCGTTTTCCTGCCAGTTAACAGCGTGGGATGTTTTATTTAGATTGGCAAGATTCATGTACTTTCTTCTGTTGAAATATGATCAGAAATTTTCTGCCTTGTAAAATAAAGTATTGATGCAACCATTAGTCCTCTGCAGCCGTTGCATCTTGTTTGGGCTTCAGAAATGCAGTTGACTGTGATATTGATAGAAGTCTATATTCAGTATTAGTTCTTTCCCTGCAAAAGTATTATTGCTATTTTGACATAATTCTCTGCTTCTGCAGGCATACCTGGAAAGTATACTTAGGTTTTAACCATTAGAAATTCAAGATCAGGCTTTGGGAAGTGCTTTTCCTTTGTTTTTCCTTTATACAAAAGGGCTTCATGAGCCATATGCAAGAGTTTTACAGTGATAGGAGTTTACATTGGATTCTTCTTGATAACAATTCACAGTAAGACCTTGGGCTTGCAAAAAGGGGATGGCCATCAATGTGACTAGCAGATGATATATAAACTGTTTGCGTGGTGGTGTTTTGCAGGCAACACTGACATGTAAATGACTGTACTCTAGAGAATTATTTTCCCAGGGTCTGCTGGTCTGCACTGCTGTGTCATTCTGAAATGCAGATGCAGACGGCCCGAGGAAGTTAGCTTGCAGTAGTTCACACATCGTTACATAGGAGCCTCCCAGAGAAATGAGAATGTGTGATTATCAATACATTATTGATTCAAAGTTCATGATTTCTATTCTTCATACCTGTTGGAGTTATGAAGATTGTTAGATATGTAAAACTTAATCAGTCATGGTTTGTCTTGAGAGAGACCATTTTAGAAACTTCCATGTATTCAGTTTTTACCACAGCTTCCTTCCAAACAAGTACCTTTTGGCTTTTTTCTCTGCCTACTGCTTCAGCAGTCTTTTGAATCTTCCTGCATCTTGCCTCTATATTACGGGTTTTCATCAGTTTCTGATGAAATTTAGTTTATTAATTTTTATGAAGTTGCTGAGATTGAAATGCTTGCTTTAGTCATGTAAGTGGATGAGTCTAGGAACTCAGCTGTTTAGAACGCTTAAAATATAACCTACCTCAGTTATTTTATGATAGTAAGGTTTTATCTTTTCATCTGTACTTAGCATAAAGTTTTACCAGATTTATTTAGAGAACAAAATTGTTTCTCCAACTGTTCTTGCTTTGTTTGCTTTTATTTGTTTGGTTTGGGTTGGTTTTGGGTTTTTTTACATATTTGTAGATAGGGAGTATTTTTTATGGTGTGAACTGGTGGAATAAGAATAATCAAGAAGTGAACTCTGTTACAGCACTATCATATTCTGCCACAAGCCAAACAAATTACATGTTATGTTTCCAAAAGCATATGATAATTACATTCCTTCTTCCTGCATTTCAGGAAATTTTGGTTCAGGCATGTAATTTTCAAGGTTTTTTTTGCGCTATAATTGGGGAATTACAGCATCTGTGAAATACTAATTCATACTAGCGTAATAGATGTATCAGTCTGCTATCCGCTGCCTTAAGTATATTTCAGCAGTGGCAATGTAATTGCGTTCAGTTTGCCACTTCATTGCTCTCTGGCTTTCGAATTGCCAGTGGATTGATAAAAGCTTGATGAATCTGTTTTATTGTAATCTCTTTTGCCACATTTTACTCAGTAGAATGATGCACTGCACTACATATTATTATCTCTATATTATCTCTATTTTTATTTTATGATATTAATAATTTCTTTAATGAAGGCCACTTCATCCATTAGCTGTTTGAAGACATTAGAACCCAAAATTGCTGTTCATTATAAAGACTTCGAAAATTAATTAAAAATAATAATGTATAATAGTTTTGAAAATAGATCTTCCAGCTTTGCATAGTCTTGCTTATGGTCTACCTGAGATTGTTGTGCTGTGATTAGTTGAGCAGTTACAAATTATATGATAGAAACAAGTTTTTTGGAGAAAAATGGTTTGGGAACAGATGAAGCTTCAGTAGGGAATACTGAAAGAAGGTAGAATTAGATCTGAGTCAAGGAGTGTCTCTCTCTTAAGTATTTTAAAAATCATTTGTTGTAGAGGCTATATAAGGACTACTGTCAAGGTTTGTGTTTTTATCTAGTAAATCAATACCTGTTTCTGGATTTCACTTTTATTACATCCAAGTTAATGCTTTGCTCCATGAGAAATTAAAAATTCAGAGTACAGAAGAACAGTACTTTTTTTTTTTTTCCCAAGTCTCTGCATGCCAGGGTCTAAGATTAGACAAATTATAAAATAATTTTGCTGAAGGTTGGTGCACTGATTCTGTTAGAGGTCAAGCCAGGTACAGTTTGAGCTCTTGCTGGTCAAAATTCCTAAGTCCCTTTTCCTCAGAGAGTTGTCACCATTCAGTCATCACAGGTAGAGCAATGCTTATGCATAGTTCTCTTCAAGACCTGTTTCTGCTATGTTGTTCAGGTCAGTCTGCGTGTTGGTGATTAAAACATGCTTGCACATACAGATTTTGCTTTGCCCATTCAAGGTCTGGGTTTTTTTCAGTCTGTTTAACCTGATGTGCATACTCGTAAATGTTATATTGCATTCCTCCCTTTTCATCACTGTGTGATAATTTTTTGTGAGACGTGCTATAAAAAGTTGTTGGTGGTTTGGGTTTTTTGCTTGAGATACGAAGGGAGATTTCCAAAGGCTTGGTTATTTGAGTGCAAGGTTTATGTGTCACAGTGATAGAAGACAAACAAGACATTCTGTAGAAATTATAAAAAATACAGCTCCATCTTTCTTATTGATGAGAATATAGGCTGTTCCTCTTCCCATATAAAAAACTGTAGCTGTTTTCTACCTTCTGCAGACACATCAAACCAGACTTGTATTTTGGCGCTTAGAAGGTTAAAATATATTTTTTCTCCTTTTTTAATTGGTCACTGTAGTGATTATTACTGTGATGGTAGAAATTCTTAAAACTGAAGAGCCAGTTCTGCTAGCTTTCTTCTCCTGCCCCCTTCCCCATTCTCCCCTTCTCTTTTGGGAAAAACCCTATTATGCATGCAAAGAATCATGCAGTAATGGATGTTTCATAACATCTTGGAATTCATCTTCAAAAGATACTAATATCTAATCGTGAACATTATTCATATTGTTCAGCTGTTATTGCATCACATAAAGATGGTACAAGATTTGTTTCACAATTGAATTGAAGTATTGGAACTAAAATATTTTTGTCTTCTCTTTTCCCCCTCTCTGTCCGAATTAGGAGTTGATATAGAGGCAGCTCGAAAAGAAGAAGAACGAGTAATGCTACGAGATGCAAGACAGTGGCTCAACAGTGGCCATATAAGTGATGTCAGGCATGCAAAATCTGGTGGTACAGCACTTCATGTAGCTGCTGCAAAGGGCTATACAGAAGTCTTAAAGTAAGTATGGTTTAAATGGGAATTTTTCAAATTTTGTTGTCTTGTTGATGTAATGCTGCTTGGAATTGATACAGTTAGACACTTCTGACTTTTAGGAGTTGTTGGAAAATACCAATCTCTAGAACTGTCTTTTCCTCAAAGCTTGGTTTTAAGTTTTCAAGCACTCATAAATCATGTTACTGTTAGCTTTCTATGTCAGATCATTCAAAATATAAGCACAGTGTACATATTCAGCCTGAATACTTATTTAAAAGAAGAAAGCTGACAAAAAAAATTGCCCTGTTTCTAAAGCCAACTGTATAAACAAGCTTAATACCTTTTCATAATGACGGTTAGCGTTCTGATTGATGTATATTTTCAAAACACCATATTTATTTGCATAAATAAAGCAGTTTGTAATCCAAACTAAAGGTTTTTACACCTGAAGAACAGAGAATTTAATTTTGGGGCTTTTTGATACTGTTATTTAAGTCATAATACTTGAAATCTTTCCTGAAAAGCTTCAGGCTTTTGGAGTCCCCATAATTCATACGTACCTTTTCATTAATACAATACAAGGCTATATTGCAACAGAGGTTTAATTGGGTTTTCATCAAAGTTCTGCTTTTACTGAAATAAAACACACTTAATAATACATTGCTTTACTGTGATTGTAAATGTATTTGACTGCTTTAGCGGTCCTAGGAACAGATATATATTGTAACATGAATGTAAATGAGCACACAACTTGACTGTGTATTACCGCCTTATAATGTTTTGTCAGCACAGAAGTTGAATGACAGAGCTTTTTTAACCATTATAACCGTTACATAGAATTTACTGAATGGGAGATCTACTTCAAAAACCCTGATGCTTCAACATGATGAAAAGAAATTATTCTGCTGGAAAATAATGGTTTTTGGTTTAGGATAGCTTCTATCTATAAGGGAATTTTATCTATAACTGGTTTATTTTTTTAGCTGTCTTCTTTGTAGTGCAGTGCATGTACTTTTGCTAGGAGGTGAAAAATGTATGTGCAGGCAATTTTCTTGATGGGCTCACATTATCGAAAACGTGTGCTCTGTGTAGGATGCAAGACGTGTAAAAGTTGACTCATTGGAAGATATTACTATAAGTATTTGGCTCTTGAGAAATGGAGAGAAATTTTTTAGAAGCGTGCTTCACATTTATGGGATTTTTTCATAATTACGGACAGTGTTTCAGAGAGGTGATAGCCCTTTACACAGAACTGTCAAGGTATGTGTCCGCTGTCACTTGGACACTCACATTTCAACCATGGTGAATTTAAGTGTGCCACATGCAGGCTGAAAAGCAGATTCTGTAACTGAGGAGCTCTGCTTCCTCTCAGAGAGCAATTGAAGCCCACAAGCACTAGGTTGTTACAACATCACACATTACTGACAGGAGGAGGTGCAAGTTTCAAGCAACTAATATTAGAATAGGAGGAGGTTTTAATAATTTACTATGTAAGAACACTGTATCCAACAATTTTCGACGTTTTACAGCTTTCCTTTCCTTAATAGGGGTTCTCCCTGTTACTGTACATGGAGAAAAATAGCTAACTGTGGACTTCAAATGAGGAGGATGTGAATAAAGAGGAAAATGGAAAAGGCTACTTTTCTTGAATTTTCCTTGAAAGTGCATATACGTACTGAACAATGAAAAGGGAAATGCTTCTGTAAGGAAATAAAATGAATCAGTTGTCAATAGCCTAACTAAAATATGTATGATAAAAAGGAGAAGGATGTTACTATAGAGTAACTTTATGCTTTTATGACAGCTCATTGATCTCTGTCAGCAGCGTCAACATCTAATTCTTCTAATTTCTTTAGGCTTTTAATACAGGCTCACTACGATGTAAATATTAAAGATTATGATGGCTGGACACCACTTCATGCTGCTGCTCACTGGGGTAAAGAAGAAGCATGTCGCATTTTAGTGGAAAACCTTTGTGATATGGAGGCTGTCAACAAAGTGGTAGGATTTTTATGTAATCCTTGTCAAGATACAAAGTTCTGGTCTCTAAAGTGACTTTAGAAGCCAGGGTAAGAAAAGTGATGATAAACTGCTGTTTACTGTACATGGAGCTTTATATAATGCATGTTTTGTCAAAACAGCATGTTTGTGTTCAAAACTAAATTCTCTGATCATCTAAATTAATTTCTAGGCCCACTTTATGCTCAGTTCTATATTAAAGAATCCATTAATTACTTGACATGAAAATTCGAAACAGAATGAATTTGTTGACCTTTCAGAGGTACAAAATCAGTGACTTTGAAAATCAGCTTGTGTTAGCATACTGAATGCTAACCACTATACGGGTTGGGTGCACTGAAAGAAATTTGTAGGCCTCTCTGGACTCCCTAGACATAAGTGCTTCCTAAGCTTGCTGCTTTCCTAAGGCCTGCATAGCTTGCTGGCTTTGCAGCATCTTGCTCCCAACAGATACAAGTATCTTCATGATTCACATAGGCATCACAAGGATCCAAACCTTTTAATTCAGCTGTGTAAATGCTGAAGCTCTCTTTATTCTCTTTGCAGTATGTTCTGCAGATAGATTCCAATCTTCTACCAGTTTCTGTCAATTCTGCATATCTAAACTACCTGGCCAACTTTTAAGATGGATTCTTCATTGAATTGTTTCATAAACTTTAAAAAAAATAAGTTAGGGAAATATGCAGCTGCAGATCACAAATTAGCGAGTACTTACTCTAGATAAGGGCAAAACTGCTGGGTAACATTTTTAGTCTTTGTTGACTTTTTCTTCCTTAGAAACTGAGGTTTTGTGTAATAAAAACAGTGAAATCTGGAACCGAATTTCAAATAGCTTCAACTGTTTCTGTATAATCCTTATAGAACTGATATTTATATCAGCTGTTATAACTGTATTTTCTATCAGGCAATCAAAAGCTGATGCAATTAGTTGAAGACAGTTTATCAAGTTACCTGGTAGACTTTTTTACTTCGGTTGTAAAAATGTGGAGGGTGGTATTCCAGAGAGCACTGTCATGAACATATGTTCAACTCAGCTGGTGCAAGAATAAGAATAAAGGAGGTACAGAGAGATACAAGCGATTGCATTTGAACTTTTTGCCTGTTGTGTTCTTAAGTAAGCTGATAAAGATTTTTGGTTTTGGAGATAACAAGGTTGAAAATTCCTGTATCTGGTTTTAGATGCAGGTGCTTAGCAGCTTAGAGAACTTAGCCTTTACTGTTAAAGCACTTGACTTCAGGTATTAACTTTTATGGATTGCATTTAGATATAACCTTCCAACTGCAACAGTTTTTTGCAAAGTGATTTTTTGTGGTCAAGGTAGGTCTAACTCATATTTTTTGGAAATTAATTCACTTAATAGCTACCTAAAACTAGAAATCTGGATTAAAAACTGTAGTCATAATGCAAATATAAAGTTGCCATAATTTTGTTGCTTAGTTTCCAGACTAGTGCTGTGTTACACTAGATGGAATAGTTCACATGTCAAAGGCGCTCAAGCTGTTTTGGGTAATCCTTGTTGAAAGGTGCACATGCTTCTGCTGTATGGTCAGAGGTTTTACATGGATGTGAAAATTAGTGGTTTGCAGGTCCATCCTTTCTAACTGTTTGATAGCCTTCACAGTGTGATTAGGAATACATTTGTGTTAGTTAACATTCAAGAAACTGAAATAAGCAGAGACAAATACGAGCACCTTTATTTTTATAAGCTGCTGTGACCACTTTTAAATGACAGCTCTGTCTTTAGTGCTAGTTATTGTGTAGAAGTACTTACTTGGCTGATCTTGTCCTGATCCTCCCAGCATTTTAGTATGTCCACCTAGTGTGTTGATGCAGCTGCGTTGATACCATGTAGGTGAATCTAGGACTTCACCTAGATTCCAGCCTTCTTGTATTTGAATGAAAACTTCCAAATACAAAACGCTGTATTGCAGTATCAATGTACGTTGGGCTTTCTTTGTGGAACTCTGTGTGAGCTTCAGCCCTTCTCATCTTCAAGTAGAGATGAAGAAAGGGGAGTTTTGAAATCTTTACCAATTCAGACCTTAAAGATGGAATCTCGTGTCCTGTGGGTATCTGGTCTAGTCTAGAATTGTGATGACTATATAGATGTAAGATATGGCAAGCTGAAGAGATTCCAGCTAACAGCATTACTCTGTTAGTGAATAGCATGATGGTCTGTTTATTCAAGAACATGTCCCATGAAAGTCATAGACTAAAGGGGGAGGTAAGAGCAAATGGTTGTAGCAGATCTTTTCTAAAGTGGAATGTAAAATATAAAATACTGTTTTACTGTAAAAATGTGAAAACGTGACTATTCAAGATTAGTATAGCTTGCTTACATAACTGTAACTTTAAAAAATCAAGCTGTATATGGTAGTCTGTAATGGACTGGATAATGAACTGCTCAGGATCCATCCGTACAACTGCTGTTGGAATAGTTGTTTGAAACTAATATTGTAAGAATCATATTCTTTCGATCTCTTTTCCATGATAGTTTTGTTTTGGGGTTTTTTTGTTTCAAAGGACAGCAATATTTTACTGAAGTCTTCTTCTGTCTCTTAAGAAACATATTTGCTCATCAGGTATTGAAGTTTCTCTTTCAGTTACCCAAAAAAAGTGCAATTGCAAAATTGTTTTCAACTACTAGCAGACTAACAGTTTGTGATAGAGCTTGGCTTATACTTTCTAATTTTTTTCTCTGAATGTGCTCCTTACCTGCATCATCATGTGCCAGGGCATCATAATCCATTTCATTTAAATTCTTCTGTACAGTGATGGTGTTTTACTTCTTCCCCCCCTCCAGGGGCAGACAGCATTTGATGTGGCAGATGAAGATATTCTAGGATATTTAGAAGAATTACAAAAGAAGCAGAATCTGGTAGGCGTTTTGCATATAAAGACATATGTATATATTTTACTTTATTATACATGATTGTGGTATCCAGTTCAGAGCAGTATTTAGATTAAAAATAAAGGTTTGAATTGGGGTTTCAATTCAGGTAATGCCACGGTAACCTCAGAAGTTCTTTTATGACCTTACTCGGTCAATTACCGTGAAAAGCCTTGAAAGCAAGAAAGTGCTTTTCTGCTTGCCTTGTCCAGTGAGCGTTTTTTCATCTGAAGCATCAGCAATGAGAATCTTACTTTAAATAACAGTTTCTGAGATATTAGAGTTTTGAACTTTTAACACTTTGAAAGCTTATACATATTCTAGTGTTTGTAGTAGTTAGAGAAGATTGCCCTCCATTTGTAATTTTGTCACACTAATACCATTCTATCAATTTAACTACATCATTCTGTATGTTTTGAAGCTTCATAGTGAAAAACGGGAAAAGAAATCTCCCCTAATTGAATCCACAGCCAACATGGATAATAACCAGACACAGAAAACATTCAAAAAGTAAGTAAACTGGAAAAAAATATAATCTCTTAATAAAAAAGATACCTTTAGAAGCTGTCACAAAATCCTGCTTGACAGGCTTTAGTAATGTTTCCAGGACTTAGTAAGTATTTTTCTTTTCAAACTCAGTAAAGAGACACTGATTATGGAGCAAGAAAAGAATGCGTCTAGTATAGAGTCTTTGGAGCAAGAAAAAGCAGATGAAGAGGAAGAGGGGAAGAAAGACGAATCTAGTTGTTCTAGTGAAGAGGAAGAGGATGATGACTCAGAATCTGAAGCAGAGACAGGTATTTATTCTGAGTATTGTCTTTCTTTAAGTTCTTACTTTGTAGTTTTACTAGTTTAACATGATCCAAAGTCAAATATCTTAAGTTTCACTTACTCTTCTGCATTTCATTAAGTTTCCAATTATTTTAAAGCAAGTTTATATTATGTCTGAAGTCAAGTTATAACAGAGATGTTAAACACATGTCTGTACTGGTACAGATGTCTTTACTGATGGCTACTTGGGTTAAAGCTATTAATCTACTTATTTGATTGGATACTTAACAGTTGACACTTTGAATTAAATAGTTGGAATAATATAAGCCTTAAGTAGCATGTCAGAAAACATTAACGAAATCTGAAGATCAAATCAGAAATGAAGGCTTCATAGCAGTGTTTGCTTGTGGAACTGGTATAGAGATTGGAACAGCAGAAGTGCAAACATTCTGATTTTTTCTTGCCTTCCTGAAGTAATTACCAATTAATCTGACAGCTTTGGCTCAGGTATTCATAAAGTAATGGTGCGTGTATTTTCAGTGTGCACTGAAATGAACTTCTAAATGTAATATTTTAGTGTTAATAGTTAATTTATATACTGTATTACAAGAGAAATTCTCTTTGAAAAGTTTGGAATTTTATGCAAAGAAACACATAT
The DNA here is from genome assembly GCF_037157495.1 of Lathamus discolor. Taxonomy (NCBI): domain Eukaryota; kingdom Metazoa; phylum Chordata; class Aves; order Psittaciformes; family Psittacidae; genus Lathamus; species Lathamus discolor. Next base: position 43,446,337 of record NC_088884.1, on the reverse strand, counting down.
TCTGTAGTTCTATTTTCAGTGGAATTGATGTGTGTTTTTTCTTGAACAATTGTCAGAATCTTCAAGTAGTGATTTAAGAACAGTATTGCACCTTCCTCCAAACCATAAAGCAAGTATCAGGTGATTTGTGTTTCAAAATATATGTTGAATCCTAATAAAGGATTTTAGAATTACAGTGCATCAATGCAATACGAAGGCATAGATGTCATTAGAAATACCTTGTTAATATTTTATACTTCTTTAAATAAGTAACCTTGAGCTGTCTGTCCTTATTTTTAAACATTCTTCCTAATCTTTTCACCTGAAAAGTTAAGACTAAGAAGGGATTTTAGAGCTAACCAATGTATCGTAAATATTTAATGTAGGCAGAAATAAAAATAAATTGTGAAACCAAACTCTGTTATAGCCTAATTATTTTTGTATTTTGAAATAAACCAGCATTTCATTGTTAAGCTGGAAAAAAAAAGTCAAGCTTTGTAATTAGTCTTTCACCTTAGTATACTTACATCCCTTATTTACAGAGACTGAGCTTTCATAAACTCAAAACACATGAAATATGCAACATGTAGTAATTTCTCAGTCACTGAGCTAGCTGTAATGTCTCCTGAACTCTATGATTCTGGTAACTGTGTTCTCTTCGTTACCAGTAGATAGTTCGTGCCAGGAAAATATGACTGTGACACAAGAATTAATTTATGTAAACTTTGGGGTTTTTAATATCAACAAGGCTTTATCATACTTTATTTGGCAAGCTAGACTTCAAGCTTTTCCCTGTAGAGCTGCATCTCTAAATTCCAAGTTTGTACTTTCCCTTTTTTCCCATTATTCAGCTTAAGGCAGTTTTCTAGTGAAAAATTGTAAGATTATCAGAAGCATTCTGGTAGTAAAATAGTTTAGTAGAGTTCAATATTCTGCAGTACTGGAAACTCTGATTTCTAATCTATGGGGATATTTGAAATTTTTCCTAAAATAAACATTCTGTTTCACTGATTGTGAATACAGTTTAAAAATAAATGCATTTCTGTCTGTAAGACCAAGAAGTGAAATAGGAATATGAAGCTATATATCTCCTAAAGGAGGTAAACAAATTTCAGCAGCTCAGGTTAACTTACTTTGCTTGAAGTAATTTAGTGGTGCTTTGGAAGCCGGTTTTAGCTCAGTCATGCACACAACTATATTCTTGCAGTTCAGTTCTGAAATTGTCAGAAATAATTTAAGAATACAGTTGTAAAAAAAAAAAAAAAAAAAAACCAAACAATTTTCTCCTTCCACTCCTGGTAACTTTTCCTCTATATTTTAAGGCTGTATTACTCATTTGCAGATTTCCAGCAGATCTCCTTGTACATCTAAATCATATTGTCAGTCCGCATTGCCCTGTTGAATGTTTTTATCACCATGACCTAGGAGTTTACCACCCCTTATTTTCACTTGTGTTTAAAGAGAACTTTCCAAGAAGTGCAGTTAGACATGTAAGCTGATCTTTTTGTATTTGTTCACTGCATCAATAAAATACTTCACTTTGGATCAACATCCTCTGCAGTTCACATTAACTGTTACATGTCAGCGTACCTCCTACTGTTAAAATTGTATGGTAATGAGCCACATACTCAAATATAGGTAGTGTGGGAACACTGTGGACTCTCTGTCTCTAGAGGTTTTCAGGACTTGACTCATCAAAGCCCTGAGCAACCTGGTCTATACACAATATTAACTGTTCTTTGAGTAGAAGGTTGAATTAGATTACGTCCTGAGGTCCCTTTCCACCTGAATGGTTATTTGCTTCTGCATCTGCATCTCTGAGTGTTTAACACTTTTTGAATGGCAAAAAATAATGTTACATGCATGACCATTATGGAAAAAAGATGGACCTAAGGTACAGATTGGGAGTGAGGGGAAAAACCCCAAGGAACAGATAGTAAAATGCTGCTTGGAAAGTTGACTGTCAGATTTGTTCAAAGGAAATTAGACTCTGTCTTGTAGAAGTGAAGAAATTGTGAATGAAAAAATGAAAACTAAAATCTTCTAAATATTTTGCAGATAAGACCAAAACCTTGGCAGCTGTGACTAACAATGCAAATACCACAAGTACACAATCAGCATCAGTAGCTGTGACAGCGCCTTCCGTAGCTGGTGGCCAGGGGGCACCTACGTCACCTGTTAAGAAGGTAAACCAAAATACCTTTCTCATTATTTTAGGTTTCTGTGTGCAAGCAGACACTTTCTGGTTCTTGTATAAAAAGTGGATAGGGTTATCCAGTGAATAGATGAAAATATGCATGGATTCCGAAAATATTTTGTCTTTTTCTGCAGAAACTATATTCAACTTTTTAAAGTTTTGAATGGTTTTGATTCTAAACAAGGATGTAATGTATAGAACTACGAAACAGCTGAACATCTTTTCAAAAAGCAAAAATCTGTTGCGCAGTGAGTGGAGTTCTTGCTTTTTTGAAACTAAACTTCATTCTTTGAAAGTCTTTTCTATGGCAGACTCCTCCAAAATTTGTGCCTGTATTTGTGATGCACTTAAGGAAGGTAAGTATGACTGAAGTGCTTTCAGGAGTTCTTAAAAGCACTCAGCTAGTACTTAGGTGCAAAAGTTGAAAAAGCAGAAATAAGTAGAAAGTGCTGTAGGTCCCAACCCTGTTTTCAGTATTGTTAGGACCTCAAGGATGGGCTAGAGGACTGGGGCACATGTTTTTTATTCGATGCACAGCTCAAAACCACATTTACCAAAGGCATATTGTGTACAGGAAGCTTTTTAGTTTTGCTTGTGAAAGATATGTAATCCCCCATGAAAAAAGTTACAGTAGATAAAAATACATAGTCAGAAGGTGAAAGTCAGACTTTCAGAATATCAGAGCAAACTAGATAGCAAGTTAGTAAGGCTTCATTTCTCAGTCATTGTCGCTTTTCTGTTCACATCATAACCAAGGTCTGACCCTCTACTGATGCTGTTGAAAAGCGTGTTCAAGAGAACTAGTAGCTGTGATATGTAGAGAGTAGAGAAGAGAAGATATACTGCTGGGTGAATACTCTACATTGTATTTAGCTCCTGGGAGCTTATTGGAGTTTTACTTTCATATTCACAATGGACCCTAATGATGATTCATCTTAGAAAGTATGCTTTAATGTCTCAGATGCAGGGAATATATTGCCCAACTGCATCATATTACGTGATGCTGTACAATAGAGCTGGGCCAACCTTCATGATCCCAAGAGCTGCTTTACAAAAATCATTGTGACTGACATCCACAAGATTTATGTCAAAAAAACATGAGAGCAAAAGGGGAAATGTGGGCATGGCTCACTGGCAGGAACGACTGCTGTTTCCCTTCACTGGACTTTGTGACTGGGCAGACCGCTAGGTTCCAGGGTGATCTTGTGATGTTCATCTAAACACTGTCTGCTGGCTAGTAAGGAATTACGGTTCTCTGTCATGAGAGCTGTGTTTGCATTGCTCAGGAGCTGTGCAGAGCTCAAGAGGTACAAGTTCTCCATACAAGCCGTAGCAAATGCATGAGGGAGGGAAGACATTGTGAGTAATTTGCTGGTTTGCTAACTGTGGCTTGTTGGAATGAATTCAAATATATAATGTGAATTTTACTGCAAGGAAATAGGCCTACTTTATACAGTTTATCTTTCGAAATCACTTCAGTAGTACAAGTGTTTGTGGCAATTGGGCAGTTAAACTGATGTGCTCTCCACCCACTTTTCTTACTGCACTTAATTATCTTTGATTCTACCTCACACTTCAAACACAGAATTTTTCTTGTAATTGCCTAAACTTCATCTTGAAGTCGGGAGTTTCTTAGCTTGTTCCTTCTAATCAATTCATCTCATATTATGCAAAAACATTCTTAGTTATATGATCTTCAGCAATAGGACGTTAGCAAATTTTTGCTAGCTGGAGTGTGGCTTGATGTTCTTGAGTTGAATGATCAAATATACACAATTTTTTGATATGAGATTAAACGGCAATGTATTAGGGGGGTGGGGGAGATGGCCACGCAGGCTTTATAATAAGTTTGATTGTCAGCTGGACGGTAACCTTTTATAAACCATTAATATACTGGCATTTTGTTTGTTCTAATTTTATTATGCAGCAATTAATGGCTTATCTTTTTGTCTGAAAAGTAAAAGGTACAGGTTAAAAGTAAACGAGTTACCTTTGTAATACTATATGTGAAAAGTTCAGGGTCTTCTGTAGCTACAAAATAAATGCACATTTATATCAAGACTAATTGTAACATAGCAAGTGCATGGGATCTAGAAAGCAGTTGCAGCTCATATCAATGAGCAAAAAGGCTTTAAATGGTTTTACTACTGAGGGTAAAACAGCAGTGCATGTGAGATGTTGTACATACTCTTGCACCTGCCTTTTCAGGTTTGCACCATCTGTGCTACTGCACTTACTCTTCTGCTTTTACACCACAGCTGGCCAAACCCTATGTTGCTCACAAGTGGTGCAGATGCAGTGTACTAAGCTTGAATCTGGGTTTTCTTCAGTCTGTATGGCATTCAGTAATGCTGCTTTCTGTCTGAGGGTACTGAAGTACGGTGAGTTTAGGAGTGAAGGTATGGGGTTTGGTATCTAAGCTAGCACGGGATGTGATTAAGGGATATGAATGAAATATAATAAGAAGATAAAAGGTGTAATAGTGTGAATCTTCCACTATTCTCAACCATATGAGGATTTAGGTCATGAACCTTGTTAGGTCAACAGTCTTTGCTGTCCTCTTCTATGCAAACTGTAATTCTGTCTCTGAAGTAGCTAAACATGCTGTGTTGTGTTTAATAAGAATCTGTTACTAAGGTTTTAAGTCTCTTACTGCTTTTTGGTATTTTGTGCTGTAACATAAACATAGGAACAAACTATGTAGTTTTAAAACAACCTTTTGTTTCTGTTTTCCATTCTTTCCATCTTCATCTTTGTCTTGTCTTAAATGGCTTTAGTATGATTTCATTCCTTCTATCATGCCTGTCGTGGAGTCAGTAGATCCTGCATCATGGAGGCAGGGCTTGCGCAAAACTGGCATTGTTCTTGTGCCCAATAAGGGTGAAAAATCGATGGTGAGGTTCTGGTGTGGACAGGTTTGTGTACAGGTTGCAAAATAACATATTTAATCAAAATGTTGATACTGGATTTGCATGTTTCTAAGTTTGCATCTCCTGATCACAGTGTGTTATTACAAAGTGTGGGTTTTTCTAAGCTAACTTGTAGAGGAGTAGTATACGTTGACCAGTCTTACATTTCTTACCTCATTAACTAATTTAAAGAGGAGAGTGTGTAGGTTATGTCTCATTAAAACTCCCCTACCAATTCAACACGTCTGTGATTATTAAAAAGAGTTGTATTCTCAAATCTCCGCAAGGAGCGTGAATTACCACAGGTAATGGAAATTAATAATATAAATTCATTTACGTGTGTTTTATAGTTTCCAACATCTACAACCAAGGTTTCTCCCAAAGAAGAAGAAAGGAAAGATGAATCTCCTGCTTCATGGAGGCTAGGTCTTAGAAAAACTGGTAGTTATGGTGCCCTTGCAGAGATTACTGCTTCCAAAGAAGCTCAGAAAGAAAAGGACTCTGCAGGTGTTATGCGTTCAGCTTCAAGTCCTAGACTTTCCTCTTCATTGGACAACAAAGAAAAGGTAATAATTTTCAGTGTGAAACAACATTTTGAGGAAATTATCTACCTTATTTAGTATAGATGTTTGTGATACACTGTAGAATTAAGACTGTACTACACATCTGTTTTTTACCAACATTCCAAAGAGTCATTCAGCTTCTGTGTACTTTCTTTAAAATAGTAGTAGGTACCTGTGTTGTGACCTGGTGCATAGGTCTGGGGCTTTCCCCTTTTTGGGACTTGCAATTCTAGTAGTAGTTTTTACAGTTAAGGGACATCAGAGGTTTGATAGTTTCGGCATCATGTGCAGAGTGATGTTGAAAAAACCTTACAAAAAATTAGTGGTTTTGTATTCCATGGTCATTTTTATTTACAAAAATACGGTTCTGTAGTTAAAAATGAATACTGAAATAAGTGAAGGACTAATTTGGGACAGGTAACTGACCAGCATAGAACTTGTGATTCTGTTTCAATTACAAATGTTTAAATGTTTTCAGGATTAAGAATAATGCTATACTATGTGAAAACAGCTGCTTTCAGAAAACAGTGTTGGAATTGTACTCTGCAGCAAAGCAGAAAATAAAAGAAATTGAGTCATTTGCATCACTAGAATGAAAACATGAATAGTTTCCTTTTCATGATGTAGGCCTTACGACATTTAATTAAAGCTTAAAAATCACTTGCATAATCAAGTCACAGTAAGTCAAGTCACACTGCCAACAGCAGTATGATCAATAACAGTAACACTTAATAAAAATCACGTGTTTCAGGAGAAAGATGGAAAAGGAGCTCGACTTGCATATGTTGCACCTACAATACCAAGACGACTGGCCAGTACCTCTGACATTGATGAAAAAGAGAACAGGTGACTGAAGTTACAATTTCTGTTAAATATAAAATTGCTTGATTTTAGAGTGGCTGACAAACTTACAGTTTTAAGAAAATGCTAATTTATAGCATTATCCTGCTCTATAGATTATGCTAATCCATACGGTAATCCAATTCCTGAAGGTTTTTGATGCTGTAGATTGTAATAATCTTTTTAAAATCCATGTTATTTTATGACAAGAGGAGAACTGGGCAATGAGTGTTGTCATCTTAGGGAAGAAAACAGATAAAATCCAGAGTATGTAGTTGTAAACTTTTAAGCTACTGGAACGTGCTAAAGGCATTTTACTGCTTTGACTTGAGCCTTAGAGTGCTGGTCTTCATTGTTACTTTTGATAATAATAAAATGTCATGTTTCTTACAGTTTTTGCTTAAAACTATATTGGGCAGCAGCAATTATTTACAAAGTAAGAAGTTACTAAAGCATTTTTTCTTGTTTATATGTTGACTTTTCATCTTCATTTGGAGATTTTTACTTTCTTTGCTGATATTTCTTCTGTAGCTTTCAGTATAAAAGAAACAGAAGGTTTAGGTGCACAGGCTTGTTACCTGTTAGTATTTGGGATACTTCCATGGCATATTTACATTGTCAGAAACTTCTGATTTTTCACTTCTCTCCTTTACTATGGTTCTACTTGGACACTTTTTTGGGTTAAGATAAAATGCATAATACAAAACTTAGAATTCTGCCTAATGCCTTATTTCTGTTGGATCAAATTTAGATAGCTGAATGTTGAATGATGTGAACTGAAAATACTCTCATTGCTCAAAATGTGCTGTTATAATCATTGTCTGTAAGACTGATAAATCTTCTGTCTGAAGAGGAGATTCTTTGTTGCTGCTCTTGGGAATGGTTCATTTCAGCACAAACACAAGATAAATACTGTTTTTTCTTATGCTTGCAGGATACTGCTGCTGAAGTTCAGTCCCTGGGTGACAAATTCTGTTTGGAAACAGGGATATTCTAGCTCTCAAGCTCCCCTAAGTAGCATCTCTTATGTTACTTCACCAGATTTCTTTAGTTTGCATGTCTATAACAGAACAGTTTGGAGTTTCTGTTTGTGCTTATCATTCTCTGGAGTACTGTATTCTTTGAGGCTGAGTTTGTCAGTTGGGGTTTGCTTATAAGAGACATCATTTTTCCAATTTTTGTTCTTTTGAGATCTTCTCAAAAACTCTTGTTCTCTACAAGTGTCTTAACTAGATGATACCTTAAGATTGGGATAAATATTTCATTGCAGTTTTATTTCTTAGAAGCTGTTACCGCTTGTAACAAAAGGATTAAATTTTGCCTCAGTGTTGAGGTTTGTGTCCTTGATGTGCCTGTCTTAACCGTTCACAGACACAGTTCCAAAACTAGGCATTAGCGGTAGTAAGTTTTTCCTCATGTGCATTGGGTGAACTTGGGTCATCAGTCTCATTAGTCCCAGTGCTGACCAAACAGTTGACATGAGAACTTTGTGTATTCCTTGGTGAACCAGAGATGACGCCTGCTTTTAGGCCAGCCTGTTTAGGCACCAGCACTGTGCCTAGTGTATGATGTGGCGGACAACCCAGCTTACTTCCCTGAAGCCGTAAGAGATCTTTGACATTTAGCCTGACCTTCTTTACATGTAGAATTTAACCATCTGCCTTACAGGTGCCTTAATAAATTATTGAGGTTTATGCCTTTGTCCCAGATCTTTGTCCTTGTTACTCATAGGCTGAGTTCTTGTTCTCCCTGTCTGAACACCTGCTTGTGTAGCTTATCGATGATGTAGTGTAATGCAGCTGACATCCCACTGTGAGTAATGGACTTACAAGATGAATCCCGGCTGGGTTTTTAGGTTAACAAATCTCAGACTTCCGGCCTCAGACGAGTAGCCAGTGCTACAGCAAAAGTGCTGAAGTATGTAGTGTCCTGGCAAATTGAAACTTTCAGTGGTTATGAAAAACTTGTCATTCAGCAGGACCTTTCAAAGGCAGATCATACCTCAGAATTCATTTTCTTTGGTGGTAAGACATGGGTGGAAAAGACATTTTGGTAGTAAAAAAAACACATTGGCCTGTGTTTGATCATTTTCTAAGGTTATTTCCAACTGCAGCAAAAAGTGCTAGCATAAATTCTTGAGCAAAAAGAGGTACATTGTGAAGGCCATAGGTGTCTGAACATAAAATACATCTTTACAAAACATTGTTTTATTTTGACCTTGCACACCTGGCTGCCTTTTAGGTATAGTTTTGTGAAAGACTTTTTTTCCTTCTGTCTGAACTTTAGTTTAAATGTTGAGCTGACATTTTTATTAGAATTCAGGTTTTTTTCATCTCAGTTTTCAGGGTGTTTTTTCTAAGTAGACTTTTGCAAGGTTATTTCTTTCTGCTATAAACTGCAACAGCAGGCTGGAAATTCCTTATGACTAAAGTAATGTCAGCTAGTGATACATGGCAGGCCACTCAGGAATGGCCACTGCAGGTCTGTTTATACTGGTCTACAGTATCATGCGTTCTAAAGGCTAGTCAGCTGTTGAACTTTTTATAACATCAAAGAATGAAAAAGCCCATGAAATCAGTTTCTGGCTGATGATGATTAGATCCTCTTTAGCAGTTTTTCTTTTAATGCTACTTTTCTATTATATTTCTGACAGTATTAGCATGACTGTAGTATTTTTCCATAGGAGCTTGGAAATTATTGTCCATAAAGGTCATTTTATTCCTGGTCCACATGATTCTGTTTAAGTGTGTTATCCAGGGTTTTAATCCTTAATGTGAAATGCCTTTTCAGCTCACATCAAGAGCAGCCTTCTTTAATACAAGTTTGCTAAACTAAAATCTTTTTTACAGGGACTTGTCTGCTAGCTCAATACGTGGTGGCAGTTCCTACACCAGGAGAAAATGGGAGGAAGATGTCAAGAAAAACAGTTTGAATGAAGGTCCTACATCATTAAACACAAGTTATCAAAGAAGGTGTGGGATTTTCTTCTAGCTTCTTTTTTTTTTTTTATCAAAATAAGCTTACAATTTATAAAAAGAAAACAATAAATGAAGTGCTGAATCACTTCATAAGGACAGTTTGAAATTGAATGCTAACATGTTGAAATGTTGTTAATAATTTGAAAGTATGTACTTATGCTGATGCAGTGCTCATGCTGATTTAAAAGCCACACCATTTTTTAAGTTAGAGTGTTGCAGCAACCGCTATATAATTAAAATTATATGCTTTCTTTTTCCTGTTGTTTAGTTCAGTTTGAGGTTCATTTGACTCTTTCCAGGTTAGTTCAGTAACCAAAGATAACTACTTTAAATGCTGGAATACAAATAATTCTGCTTGGTATTTGAAAAGAAAAGGGGGAAAATGTTGTCTCTGTTGACTTCAGGTTTTTGCATGACCAGTATTGGAGGTCTTGGGCTGCTCTCCATAGTGATAGATTATAGCCATCCCTATGGTGAATATTAGCATCCTAGAATGCAAACATAAAACAGACTAAATGAAGTTAATTTTCAGTTGTGCACGATTCCTGTCTTGCAGGATTTTCTCAGAAGGAATCCTATCCTGCAGATACAGACATGATTGACTTTACTCCATTGTGTAGTTTCAGTGTAGCTATTTGAGTAAAGTTGTTCATTGGAATTAGTGGAGCAATGAATACCTAAATTGAATAGATCAAAAAGAAAAGATTGAGGTAGCTAAGCTGCATATTGATACGTACTGCTGATGTACGTGTTACTTAATGTTTATTTAGTCTTGACATTGATGTTGTCAGTGGCATGTAGACAGGCTGTTTCATACACAGCATAATGCGTCTTACATCTTTGTTAACCTCCTGTCTTAAAAGAAACCTCAATTTCCTAACCTTAGGTTTAAGAAAGATAATGCACAGATTTCCGGTTCTGGATGGAAAATATCAGTAGTTGATGTATGAGAGCAATCTTTGCATGTTAGCTTTAATCAATATTTATACTCCAGTCTTCAAACAAAACGTACTCATCACTTTTAATGGCATGTGGTGCTTTAACAGAGTATTTTCTTAGTTGTTCTTGTACAGTTATTTTTTCTTCGTCATTATAGAATTGATAGTAATAGAAAAAATTACCAACTGCAGAATGAGAAAGAAGCATCTTTCCTTAAATCTTTCGCAGTCGGTAATATGATGTTATATCTGTCCTAACTGTGATTCTGAGATTTAGTTATGGGAAAACATCCTGACTTGGTAATACAAAGTTTGTTCAGGAAGAATCAATGGATAAAAATGTGGAAACCACTGTATCTTCTTTACAACTTGAAAAGCAAGGGAAAAGCTTGAGTGGGAGGTTAATCTCTCTGGGGATGATTAAAAAAAAGCAGTACATTTAATTGGTTGAAAATTATAAGAGGAGTGATATTGACGACATTTCTGACAAGCTGTGGAGTAAAATTCTGCATTTTCTGAGGTATTCAGTGTGGGTGAAACAGCGGTTTAAAAGTGGGATATTGGGGGCCCCATCTGCATGTGTACTTCTGTAGATGAGATTAAGACAGTCATACACAAATCAGTGAGATTCTTTTATCTTCTCTTTGTGAGGAGAAGTGGTCAGGACTAAGGCATACTTCTGCTGCCCTCTGATGTCATAAGTTAGAAGTCCTAGTCAACGAAATAGTGAAGAACATAGCTCTTTTGCCTCAGAATTTTCTGAGACTCAACTGAGACACAAGAATATGTAGGCAGGAGTTTATTGGATAATTCACAGCTTCGTGATATTTTAATGATCGAAGATACTTAATACAAATGCATCCATTGTACATGTCTCTCCTTCAGTGGCTCCTTTGGTAGAAGACAGGATGATTTGATTAGTTCTAATGTTCCAAGTACTGCATCAACAGTTACCTCTTCTGCTGGTCTTCAGAAAACACTGCCTGCCAGCGCAAACACTACTACAAAGAGTACAACGGGTTCTACTTCAGCAGGTGTACAAAGCAGGTAATGGCACCAGCACACTTCTTGTCTTCTTTTTTTGTCAGGTCTATTGTGTGCTTATGTTTGTGCATGCGTTCTTGTTTAGTAGATCCTGGGGCTCTGGATTTTTTCACTTTCTTGTTAAATTTGTTTTGATTTTATACAATTTGGCTCAAAAATTGTGAATGGCTTTCTACTGTAAAGTGACTGCCATATTGGTATAAAAGACTAAATCGAATGTTAGAAGGGTGCAAAGAATAAAAGTTCCATTACTGCGAACTGCTAATTCTTAACGGTTTCAATTTAACAGCTCAAGTTGAGCTTTCATGGTAGAGACATTTCTCAGTTTGCTTTTAAAAAAATCCATCCCTCAATTTACATGTTATTAGTTGTTTAGTAAAGTGCTTTCATTGTTTAGCTGTTTCCTTTTCTCTTTTTTTGTGTTGCTGCTTGTTATGCTGTAGTACCTCAAATCGTTTGTGGGCTGAGGATAGTACTGAGAAAGAAAAGGACAGTGTTCCTACAGCAGTGACCGTTCCTGTTGCACCATCTGTTGTAAATGCTACAGCCACTACCACAGCCATGACTACAGCTACTTCTGGCACTGTGTCCTCAACATCAGAGGTCAGGGAGAGACGGAGGTGTGTAAAGGTCCTAAGAGTAATGTTGCTCTTCCACAAAAATTTTCTTCTTTTCTTATTTCAAGGAATGTGTTGGTTACCACAAATTTGGATAGTGCAGTATGTAAAGCAGTCTTATCTGCTTGCTGTGTACTGAAGCAACTAGCAATGTGCCTCAATTTATGTAAGAGCTTAGTACTGTAGAGACCATTCATGTAATTTCTGACTGGCCTTGGGTTCTCATGTGGTATATGGTACTTTCATATTTGTATTTCTGTAATAGATTAAATGAGTCCTCCTAAATATACCCATAATGGAACTGTATAAAAACATGGAATTAAAAATAAGAAAATCAATAATTGATTACTTACTACAAGTACATTGCTGCTGATTGAGCTACTGTGCCACTGGCAGTATGCTAATATGGTACAACAGAGCATTTTTTCAGTCATCTTGTCTGCCTGGCGCTACTGATAAAGGAGTATTGAACCCAACACATTCTGTTTATTTCATTGCATCATTTAGGCTCTCTTTTACTTGAAACATAATATGCAGTTGTAAATGCAATAGTTTCAGAGCTGTTCAGTATGAAGAATGAGTAAGAAGATGGTATAAATGTTATTCTAAAAATACAGTGTTTTTCGTGTTACATTGAGGATGAGTTAAGATTGGTGCATATTTATGTTTCTGTAAAGAGCTCTTACCTGCTACTTATGGAAGCAAAAGTTGCTAATTCCTGTTAGCTTTCCTTGGGTTTTTCTTTTTCCAGATATTTATAAATGTTTAGCCTTTAATCCTCCTGCTGAAATGCAAGATTTCTGTGCTGCTTCTGTAGTAGTTTTGAAATGCAGCTTTTGCATCCGTACCAGGTTTGGGCATCTCTATGTTCACGGAGATAATGAAGGTGTTCATGGGTACAGAAGAAACCCGCATTCCTTTGGTTGACTTAAGACAGCAATAACTTTTAAACATTTCTCATAGTTTTAGGCCTATTTGGGATAATGTTTTCTATAGTCTTCATACCCAAAACTGAGACGAAATAAATTCTCTGAAATGGGGATTATTTTTTAGTTCTCTGCTGTGCTTCAGGAGGTGCCCACACATGCTTCCAACCCAGTAACAACCATAGTTGGAACCGGTATTTTCCTAGCAAAATTTGGCTGAACCCAACACATCAAAAGCAAAATCAGCAAAACACATCTTTTATTTCAGAAGTGGTCCCAATTTTAAAATGCAAATGCTGTTTCAGTTTCAGATGAGCTAGAAAAGCAAGAAATTTAGAATTAAGGCTTTTGCTGTCTTGTTTGCTCTCACTAGTGCGTGTATACTAATGCTCATAAACTATATATGTTTTATATACCAGCAGTTGGCCTGAAATGTCTTGTTTTTATCTGGCTCTGGGCCGATTGTGTCATATACTATTACAGATGCATTCTTGATGGCATATAAAATACCCATTAAACCTGAGAAATCAGCAAAACTGAAGTAATTATTGCATGCACATGAAAGATAGTGCTCTAAGTATCAGCACTTGCATATCTATCTGTATATATACAGATACATATATATATATGTGCGTGTGTGTATCTTTGTGTGTTATATGCAAATGAAAAGCTTCTTTATATATGAAATATTATATGCTAAGTATTTTCCTTAGAAATTAAATTAGTTAATCCATATTGACAGATTGAAACTGTGTATTTAGAAAGTATGTTTGAAATAGTACTTCAAAGAATATTTGAAAAGTAAAGACAAACTACTTTCAGTAATGAAGCATATAATGGTGCATCCTTTTGGAATAGTTGAAGAAGCTATATTCTTTATCTCATTTTTAATATTGGTTTAGAGACCTTGTATGTCTACTCTAGTAGCCTTTTGGCTTTGATTACAATTACCTGCTTACTCTGCAGGATTGGGGGGGGAGGTTCATGAGGATTTATCCTTAAGCACAGCTTTTTCAAAGGGAGTGGGATTACTCAAAGCATGGATGATTCATGTGAAAATATGGTAACCACCTCCTCAAGGACTTTTAATCTCTGGTACAACAGCTGTTATAATTAGATTTTTGGCATTAGCAATACGTATAGTTTTTTCTAAATGCCTGCAAGTTTAGTTACACGCACATATTTTATGTATAAATGTGTAATTGACTCTGAAGTCTTATACCGTTGTGTTAGTAGACTACTGAAATACCAAAAAAACTTAGGTTATATTTAGAGAAAATGGTAAAAAGTAATCTAAATTAAGTAGGAAAACCACGATGTATTTTAATTGAGTTCTAAGGCTGCAGTCTTGATGAATAGGTGATTATGATATGGATGTAATCTGGTTTATATAAAGAGTTTCTTCTAACTGCTTTGGTTTTCAGTCATATTGTGTTGTTGGGTTTTTTTCTGACCATTTAATACGTTTGTACAAAAGTTATTGTTTGCCAATTTTGTTTGTAATTAACTCTTTAGATCATACCTCACTCCAGTACGGGATGAAGAGTCAGAGTCCCAAAGAAAAGCTAGATCCAGGCAAGCAAGACAGTCTAGAAGATCTACACAGGTATAGTTTCATTGAAGCTTTCACATTTATGGAAGCATCCCTATGTAGCTCCCTGAGTACAGTGAAGTTCTAATTTCCCGGTAAAGCTCCAGATAAACTGATGGGTCTTCCTGGTATTAAACAGCTTATCCCAGATAAAATAAAGCCTCTTTGGCCTCTTTTTTTCCCTTTCTTTCCTGCAAGACTTACGACCTTCATTGTGTACTGAAAGTTGCTTTTTCTAATCACTGAAGAGTCATTTAATAAATTTGAAAGCACAGGCTCCTCCACTAAAAGGAAGATTTTGGTTGCATGGTGGTAAAATGGCTTACTTGAGTAATTGTATCTGATGTTATATAGATGTTTAACACTTTGAATTCTTGAAGAACCAGCAGTTATATGCTTCTGACTGAAGACTTAATACTCGAGAAATAGGCTTAGCATACTTCATGTACTTCCACTTCTCATTCTTTTTTTCTGTACGTGGACTACTACAGAAAATGTGATTGAGCTGACCAGTATATGGCTAGTTAATAAGATCCATGACAAATACATTCAACCTAGTTTCTGTGGACATGGAGGAGTACTAAGGAAGAGGTTTTTGTTACTTGCTAATAATCTAGAATCTCACAGCATGCCTCCTTTCAGCCTTTCTCTCTTAGTTTACGTACTGATACATTTGGTTGCTCTTTGCAATTTCTGTCAGATCTACCTCATACTGATTGCCAGTGCAATCTTAACACAGGGGAGGATGTGAGAGTAGCAAAATCTTCAGATGGTACTTGAACACTCTGAGCAGTGAAGCAATTACCAGCTGCTATCCTCTGGAGCATCTCTACCCTTCTCTTCTTGTGTCTGCTGACAAACTGAGAATAATCAGCACATAGTCCCAGATGAAACAGCACAAAAAAATACTCCAGCCATCATCGTTATGGATGTTAAGGCCAAGTCTGTATCTTTGTAGTTTACTGATGTTTTTTCAAATTTAAGAAACTAAGAACTGTGTTGCTGGAGAATCTGTGGTAGACCACATTGCAGCAAACACTTGGTACTAATCAAAAAGAGGTGTTTGGCTCCAGGGCTCAAGAGAAAAACATACAGGTAGAACATACAGGTAAAATTTATTTCCTTATAGTTAGAATTAATATTCTTAAGCTGAATTTTGTCATTAAAATAGTGATCATCTACATTAATATGAGTGATACATTGAAACATTTGCTGAAATGCTGAAAACTGCTGTTTTCACAGGGTGTAACACTGACAGATCTTCAAGAAGCTGAAAAAACTATAGGAAGAAGTCGTCCCACACGAACCAGAGAACAGGAAAATGAAGAAAAAGAAAAAGAAGAGAAAGAAAAGCAAGACAAAGAAAAACAAGAAGAAAAGAAAGAATCTGAAACTAAAGATGATGATTATAGACAAAGATATTCCCGAACTGTTGAAGAGGTATTTTCATGATGAGTCTCTTTAGGTAGAGAAATCATATGAATCTTAACTCCCAAGTATGATGTTATAATTTTGTTACTACTATAAGAATTACTTATCTAGGTAAATGTTTCAATATCCTATGTTTTAATTCTTTTTTGATCTTGGTAAATTAATTTTGATATTTTTCTGCTGAATAGCCATATCATCGCTATAGACCAACTTCAACTTCAACGTCTTCGTCATCAACCACCTCTTCGCTCTCCACCTCCACTAGCTCTCTTTCAAGTTCAAGTCAACTAAACAGACCAAACAGCCTTATAGGTATAACTTCGGCCTATTCTCGGAGTGGAACAAAGGAAAGCGAGAGAGGTAGGAGTACTGTTTGTGAAGGGTTATGTTTTTTTCTCTGGTTTAGTTGACAAAGGGCAGCATATGCTTCTAGAGGTAATTCAAAATAGGGTGTGATATGTAAGACCACTGGAGATGTATCTTACTCCCAACTTTTACAAGAAATTCCAAAACTTGAACATAAAAAGGAAAATGATTCTCTGTACTTAGTGGTGTTTTGCAGCTGATTATTATGTGAATCTATGTTTTCCATTGATGCATCTTAGAAATGTCAAATATACTGCCATGGGTATCCACATAATGCTTTCATTTCTGCTTTATCACATCAGCTGTAATAAGATACCACATTTCAGAGTTTAAATACTTGCAGGTATTAAGGAGGAATTTTACTTGATTAAATAACTGAGGGTTTTTTCAGTCCTTCCATATTGGAGGATTGGAACAATGCTTTAATGCTTTAAGAATTTTTCAAGGTTTCATTAGCAGCTGAAAACAAAGGGAAGAAGACTTTTCCAGTGGTAGCTCAGAATATTTCATGGAACCATACATTTAAGTACTTACTGGATTCATGTAACCTTAAGCTGAGGATCAGATGTGTGATTCAGAGGTCAGAAAAAAGCTTTTCTTTGACATCACAGAGATTTTGCTCTTATTGCAAATATGAATCACATGCTATAATTCTCAGAGATGTTGTGCCTGATCAGCTGCCTGTCAAAAGAGGCAGGTTTGACAGATAACAGTGTGATTACCTGTTCTGTCTCAGAGGCATGACACAGTCGACATGACTGATTCAAGTCATTTATCAGTAACCTGAACACAATTACTGATTAAAATTTATAATTATGTTATACAGAGGATCAGATTAAATGATCCATTGATCAGATCTCCATAAACTACATAGAAGTATTGCCATATTCCCTAGACTTGTATTTTCTGAGGAAGTTATTGGAGCTAAACTTCAGGGTTATGCTTCCTGATTTTTTTCCCTGTGTGTCCTACCATGAACTGAAATTTGGATTAAGATTCTTCAATAATGCATGCTTACTCTGGGAAACTCTTTCTAGACTGTTCTTAGAAATTATTTTCATGAGTAAATATTAGCTACAGCAGGTTCTTTTTTTCAAATTGTGACTGTAGGAGGAGAAATATGTTACCGTCTGAGGTAAAATCATCATTTCTTTAATTAGGGAAGGTGTATATGCACCAGGAATATTTGTGTTTCCTTCTTTTCTGTTTAAATCTTGCTTCACACTAAACTGTTTATTTACCTCTAAAGACTAGTGGTGCTAAAGTCACATTTTTAGTGATGCTTCTGTCTGAACTCAAATCCGTGGTTTTCTTCTTTAATGAAAGAACAGCACACTGAATAGACTGCATGATAATAGGCAAGTAACTGGATTGGGCAAGTTTGGTTTTGATTGTTTGGTTTATCGGGTGGTTTTTGTACAAATTACTTGTAAACATATAGGGAAACAAACACAATCCTGAGATACTACGTTGGGCTTGAACTGCAGTCGCATTTCTTTTAAAGAAAAGGGGAATCTGTAATATAGTATTAATGTAGTTTAGGGGATCCAATTTTATTGTTCCTTCGATAAAACTGGAGAGGACTGTAATGAAATGGGGGACTCCAAGGAGGATTTAACAGAATTGTTAAAAGTTTTTGGTTTTTAGTATCCTTGATGCAATCAAAAAAGCTTTGTTTGATGAAGAATTGTGAAGAATTACCTTGTCTCATTTTGTACTTTTCTACATTTACTGACA
Source organism: Lathamus discolor (assembly GCF_037157495.1). Classification (NCBI taxonomy): domain Eukaryota; kingdom Metazoa; phylum Chordata; class Aves; order Psittaciformes; family Psittacidae; genus Lathamus; species Lathamus discolor. The sequence goes on along the minus strand of NC_088884.1, from coordinate 43,428,221 downwards.
CAGATGTTTGAATTATTATATGACAGATTGGGAACTTGAATTTTAAGTACAATTTGTAGTGTGTTACTGTCCCATTGAAACATTTTGTTCAGGTGGCTGAGATGGATTTAGTATTTTGCAATTGATGTTCAAGAATTGGAACAATATTTATAGTATTATAGAGCTGTATTCTGAGGAATGCGTATTACAGCAAACCCTGTATGTGATGAGAAGCTCTTTAGCTACTTTATCTCAGATCAAGAAAATACTTGTAAACATTTTAAAGACTGATAGTTGTCTCTGAAATTTTTCAGAAAAAATTAGATTTTGTAATACTTAAATGATTAAGAAAGTTGTTATTAACAGAAGGGGGCAAAAAAGAGGAAGAAAAGGAAGAAGATAAGTCACAGCCTAAGTCGATAAGGGAAAGGAGGCGACCAAGAGAAAAACGACGATCTACAGGAGTTTCTTTTTGGACTCAAGATGTAAGTAAACAACTGCTACTGCTGATCTATAGCCTTAGCTTGTAGTGATATGGCATGTGTACAGTTTATTCTTAACACAGAGAATAGTTTAGGGTAATACAGCATATAATTAATTATTCTGGAAAAACTGGTGCTTGTTCAAGTTATATATTCTTTGTATCTATTTTGAAGCTTTTGGGAGCATAATCAAAATTAAGTCTAAGTTATGCTGGTAATGCTAAAAAGGACTTTAGAATACTGTATTAACCATAACTTAATAGGAATTAAACATAATCTAAGGAAAAAATAATCATTGAATAACCCTTTTGTATTGCGTGCAACCCAAAGCTGTAAGAATGAGAATAATTTTCTGGCACATTACAGTTGTGACAGAAATTGTACTTAAAATTGAAAGAACTGCTCTGTCAGATTAGAAGGGTTATAGTTGATGGTTCAGCCAATTCCCTTTACGTCTTTGTCATGGGATCAGTATGAAATTTTGTAAAAGCAAGATTTTCATAAGCCAAATGCAGAGTTCTGTTTCCTCTCTTTCTGGTACTGCAGACATGCACTTGTTCAAGAATTTTCACCATATATTCTCTGTATATTTGATTTGGGTGGAATTCTACTGCTCTTAGATTTTCTCAAAGTCTAGAATGCCTTAAAATCTCTGTAAGCTTTCAACAGTTCAGTTGTTTTTCCTTTCCCACCTCTTTCACCAGAGTGAAAATGAACAGGAGCACCAGTCTGATTCAGAAGAAGGAACAAATAAGAAAGAAACTCAGGTAATTTTGAAAAGATTATTACTTCATTAACTTTCTAACAGATACGTATTGATTGTAAAACTTCTGTTGCAGTTGCATTAAATTAAAAGAGTACCTACAGTAGGTAGGTAGGTATTCATAATTCGTGGCTGTGGTTCAGTGCTGTTTCCTTTGCAGGCTTTAATAACAAATTTTAACAAGTTAACAATGGCTAAAATGGATCTTTTTCTCTTCCATTCTGATTATATAGAAATAACATCCATAAAACATAGGTGAAATCTCTTTATGCATGGGACATGTTGCAGCAAGTTACTGGAGGGCTGTCAGTTTCTACCTTGCAGAAGTTTTTCTTCCATCTGCTCTGTTATTTTCAGATAAATGATGTCCAGTAATTTCTGCACACTAATTAAAACGTTTTAAAATTAACCCCAGTCAATAATGTCAATAGCGTAATTAACATGAGAAGTTAATATAATGAAGCATAGAATGCTGAAGAGCACAATGTACCTGATCTCTCCATTGAAGAAAATGAATTTCAGAACCTCCTAATTCACCATTATTAGTCGGTGGATGACAGTATAATAGGCTTGATTTGATGGAAAAAATCCTTATAAACTGAGTGGTGTGTGACAGTGGGATGAAGAGGGATTTAAAAGGGAAGTAATAACTTAAGCTGTACTATAAAATGGTATAGCAGGATGTATTTCTCTTGACCTAAACACTGGAGTTACACATTACAGAATCAGCTTCATTACTGAGGAATAAAACTCTAATGATATTTCTCTCCTTTTTGTAAAAGCTTCCATTAAACATTCCTTAAATACTTTAGTTAAGAGATTCATTCTGGTTTTGGTTTGCTCTACTTTTTATTTCTGTGTCACATTAACTTGAATGCGTAGTCCTGTTTTGTTTCCTCCCACTAATACATATCATTATCCTTAGATCTGTAATTACTCCTATTCCGTTCTGTAAAAATTCATTTCAGTAGAATGTCCCTGTGGTGCTCCTGATTGAATTAGACTCATAAAACTACAGTGAAATAGTGATAAAACAGGCCCAAAATTACTATTATGAGCTATAATTAAAAGGATGTGTGTTGGGGTGGGATGGTGAAGTGTAGAATTAGACTGCCTAATCAGGGCTTGGCTTAGGAGTCAGAACATTCTCCTAGCTTTGTACTTCCCACAGAAGATTTTAGTAGTTTGGTTTCATTTTAAGTCAATATAATATCAGATATGTGTTCATGAAGAGCTCTGAAATAAATTGAAAGTGTGAACTGTCACTGTCACCCAGCTACATAAATTGATTTTGCTTTGTTGATGTAATCACAGAATCCCAAGGGTTGGAAGGGACCTAAAAAGATCATCTAGTCCAACCCCCCTGCAAGAGCAGGGTAACCTACAGTACATCACACAGGAACTTGTCCAGGCGGGCCTTGAATATCTCCAGTGTAGGAGACTCCACAACCCCCCTGGGCAACCTGTTCCAGTGCTCTGTCACTCTTACAGTAAAGAAGTTCTTCCTGATGTTAACGTGGAACTTCCTATGTTCCAGTTTACACCCATTGCCCCTTGTCCTATCACTGGATATCACTGAAAAAAGCCTAGCTCCATCATCCTGACACCTACCCTTTACATATTTGTAAACATTGATGAGGTCACCCCTCAGTCTCCTCTTCTCCAAGCTAAAGAGACCCAGCTCCCTCAGCCTCTCCTCATAAGGGAGATGTTCCACTCCCTTAATCATCTTTGTGGCTCTGCGCTGGACTCCTTCAAGCAATTCCCTGTCCTTCTTGAACAGAGGGGCCCAGAACTGGACGCAATATTCCAGATGCGGCCTCACCAAGGCTGAGTAGAGGGGGAGGAGAACCTCTCTTGACCTGGTAACCACTCCCTTTCTAATGCACCCTAAGATGCCATTTGCCTTCTTGGCCACAAGAGCACATTGCTGGCTCATGGTCATCCTCCTATCCACCAGGACCCCCAGGTCCCTTTCCCCTTCACTACTTTCCAGCAGGTCAACCCCCAACCTGTACTGGTACATGGGGTTGTTCTTCCCCAGATGCAAGACTCTACACTTGCCCTTGTTAAATTTCATCAAGTTTCTCCCCGCCCAACTCTCCAGCCTGTCCAGGTCTCGCTGAATGGCAGCACAGTAAGCTCTTGTGTCAGCTGCAGAAAATACAAAAACAGACTGAAAGTGAATTAAATTTCAAAACAAGTATTTCATGTGGGTTTAAGTTTTCAAGTTTTGTCAAATCTGATACAGAATTTCCAGTATGGTGTCAAAATTGCAGAAAATGTCCTAACCTTGTAATTATTATAATTGTTAACTATGTCTTAAAAATTGTATATAATGATTTCATTGTTTTCATATTTAGGTGTGGTGGGTTTTTTTTCCTTTGCATACAAACGGTTTATCAGAGATTTAAAACAATTTGTAAATTTCATGTAACTTCCTCTCTTTGATAAACAACTATGTCGTTGTTTAGTTGTTTGATAAACAACTATTTAGTGATAAACTGAGTACTAAATATATTACTTTTGTCAGCGCAGTATATTGCCACTTCAGAAATAGAATAGTGGAATAGATCTTGAACATTCTGAGAGGAAGTTTGTTCCCAAATCCATGCAAAAAGTGTATTTTTATTGGTTTTTTTAATTCCTAAAGAAACTGCACTTTCTGTATTGTAGTTGCTAAATCTGCTTTCACTTCGACACAAATCTTAATTGCTTTATTGTAGAAATTCATTATTTGGTTACAAATCCTTCTCAGTTCTAGGAAGAGAAAAGGAGAGGTATGAAAAAAAACTAGAATTAGGGTGAAAGACAATCAGAAAGTAGTTATGCTTTTTCAGTTCCGGTGATTATTTGATGTACTGCTATTTAGAAGACAGAAACTTCAGATCTACTGAAATTCTCTGTTACTCCCTTATGTGGTGCTGCTGTTGTTTTTTGCTTGGTGAAGCTACAAGCCAGAGGTAGGTGATAGTAACTATAAAATTCCAAAGGCTTTGGCAGTAACTCAAGAATTTAAACTAAAGAGAGGAGGCCTTGGGTGCATCTACAAAGAAAATTGAAGGACCTTAGACAAAATAAGGAGCCAGAAAATTATTATCTTATTTATCTCAGAGGTCTCTGAACGAACTGTCTTTTAAGATTTCAGTTTGTGCTTTCTTGTTCTTTGGTCCTTCAGAACTGCCTTTTTACTTCTTAGCTGATCCTTTGTCCGTAAAGGAGGGCAATTAAAGAGATGTCAGACTTTGCCTCCACTTTGACAGTTCGAGGTTCTAATGAAATTTTCTTTAGGCTTTTTAATGTCAAGAGCAGAGAAGTTCCTCAACTCACACAAAAACCACCATGTTACTTAAAGAAAATTGGTGGTCCTGCTAGGAGGATAGCCTTAGAAATAAGTTGTACGATAGCCATTTAAAAATAAGGAAGTGAGAAGAGATTTCAGCAGCTGAAGGATTCTAAGTAACAGTGTTTCCCTGAAACCTGGGTTTCAGTATGAGGTGCTACAACTGTGATTAGGTTGTAATTAAATGGGCTGAAACTTTCTTTTAGCTAGAGATACCAGGTATGTGACTTCTGAAAGGTTAGAAGGGTTAGAAGTAAGTGTTATTTCAGGTCATGTAGGTAAGGATATGTATGGTTTAGTTTTTTGTCACTGCTTGTGTGCTGCTGCTTCAGTGGTGGCTGCTCAGTCTGCTCTGTTCTGTGACTGTGCAAAGAACATCCGTGTCATGACTGGGATGCACAGGGATAGCTTTGCTGGTATCATTTGTCCTTGAACAAGCTTTACGTAAAGTTTGTAAACTCACACCTTTTCATAATTCTCTTTAGTTATATGTCAAAGATTGTAACTGAGCGGAACTGACAGAATCTGAAGGGGAAACAGAGCAGACAGAGAAGAGTGCTACAAAAGTAAAACTTAAATATGTTTTGTGAAAAGTGAGGGGAACAAGAAGAGGCATGTGCTTGAGAAATGTGATGCTCTTTCAGTGAGGTATGGAAGCTGGATGATGCTTGAGCAGCAGGAGCAGGGCTTAGCAGCTTTCAGGGAACAGAAGCCTCTGAAGTAGTTTTCTGAAGATTATGGTATTCTTGTCCAGCTTCCCAGGTTCCCAGCCTCAGCCAGGAGAATGGGAATGGCCTGTGTCTGTGTTTTCCTGCCTCTAGTAATTACTGCTTTCTTACCTCACCCATTCGTTTGTTGTTCGCTGTGTAGCTGGAAAATTTTGTTTCTAAGATGGTCTCTATGTGACTTAATAACTTGCCTTTCCGTTTGGGAAGCTATAGTGCAGCAGGGGAATGGAGATTTAGGAGGTTTCACATTCCCACGGCGCCATGGGGAGTCCACTAGAAGGAAAGAAAAACAGCCTTTAGAAAGCGTATTTGTTCAGAAATAATGTAGGAATGGTTCTTCTTTGTAGTGGCTGTCCTACATTGTAGGTGAACGTTGAAAGGACCAGCTTAACATTTTTCTGCATACAGCATTCCTTCAAGGTAAAAAGAGAGACCTAAAGTTTTGACTGTGGACAAAGCTCCCTCTGTTTTGTTGAGGTGAGAAGGAAGCAGTGGAAAAGGGATTTCTGTAGGTCGTTGATTGTGTGGTGGAATTCTGTAATCTCACACTGATCTTACTGAGACATGCAATTATGCAAGATAAGGCTCATGCTTAGGTGGAATTTAATCTTCTTGTGGCCAGTAGCTTAAAAGATACCTATGTATAGGTGTGTGCCACCTGACTGTGATGTATGTTATGAAGTCTCTTAAATTCTTGGCATTATTCATGCCCCTAACAGAAAATAACGTTTTATTAGGAGTGGTTAGTCTACAGCATGTACTTTTGATACTCCCTGTGTAGTAAATGCACTTCAGGGTGTCAAAGGGGAAATTGCATGTATTGTGGAGAATGTGGCTCTGTGCACACTGAAAAAATAGCTTCCTTCTAAAAAGGGAAAGCAAATAAAGCACACCACCCAAAAAACCAAAACACCTCTGGGGAAGGCTTCAGCCACTGCTAGGTGAGTAACACTGAAGGATATATCAGTGGTGTTCCTTCACTAAAATGTCTTCATTCAAGACTGTTATTATGATTGGAATAAATGGTGAATCTGTGTTGACCACCCAGAGGGGAAAAAGGTTTGCATGACTGATGTAATGCTTAGAGGGCACTCCCTCTCTCTTAAATCATCACTTCTAATTAAATTGTGCTTGTCAGATAAAGTGAGTGAACTTTGTGACTGTGGATTCACCTGGAATGAAAGTAATACAAAAAATGAAATTATGCCACTTAATTTTAAGTCTAATAAGTACTTCCTTATGTTACTGGTATAGTCGCTTGTTTTCCATCGAGCTGTGTTGAAACAATGATCTTGCAGCTTATTTTATATTACTATTTTGAGGTGAAGTCCTGATTCTGTTGACCTTTCAAAACATTGCTAATGACAGAGAAGACGAAAAAGGACAAGGGAATTCAGAGAACACAGTTCTGATGCCTTCGATAACAGGCAGGCAAATTGCAGAATGTACCGACTGCTGAAATGACTAATGTTTAGGCCAGTCCAGACTTTTAGGGTATAATGTTAACATCTTTGTAAATCATATTTTGGCAATCTTCTTTTGGCAGACACATTCTAGAACATATTTCTTTTCTGTTCTAGACATAACAGTATTGAAGCTTGACAATGTTCAGATAATACATACTGTTGGATAGTGTGTGCATTTAACATAACTGTTTAGGTATATTTATTCACAGATTGTTATATATTTTATTTAATAAATTTACTCACTTGATCCATTCTTTTTCTCTCTTTCTACCCCTTGCCACCTCAGAGTGACAGCCTGTCAAGGTATGTGCAATTTAAACAAATTAATTTAAAATTGTTACACTTTCTGTTCACATATTCTCATTTTAGGTTCTTCATGTACAAATTCAGCTTGACCCCAGTAGTCAGCGGGGTTGAGCTTTAAAAGGTGTTAATGGTATTTACCCTTTGTTTGAAATTGTATGGAAAAAATGTGCTGTTGTAAACCTACAGTACTAAATATTTTTTATAATGTGTGGGTGGGCTGCTCCATTCTGGGGAATATGCTGGGCTCTCTATTAGTAGTGCACTGAAAGCGGGTGTTCTGTAGACCATAGTGGATATAGGACCGTTCCCTGCAGATTTTTCAGTATGAAGTCAGATTTTGCAATGAAGATAAGAGGATCTTGTTGCCCCTATTTTAGAATACCCTAATGAAAAGTTTGGAAGGAATCTCAAGAAAAGTACTACACCCTCTGAATATCAGATTTCCTTAAGATATGTTAAAAGGCAATGCAGAAATACCAATCCTTGAAAAAAAGTTTTGTTTTTAGACCTTTCAAATTATTTGATTTTATTATGTTCTGTCTGTGCTGAAAATCTGTTAAATAGAACTGCTACAGCACACGATCAATGAAGAGTGAACAGTGGACTTTGTTAATACTGGTTGTGTTACAGTGATGAATAGGATAAAGACTTTGCTGAAGATCTGTTTCATAAGCCACATCTGCTGAAATACTAGAATTCACAACAAAAGGTTTTGAAATCTCCTTGGTTTCTCTAATAAAACCTGGAGAATTCATCTAGGATGATATTTTAGAGATTTCCTTTATAAAATCCTTCAATTAAACTAAATAATTCCTTAAAAGTAGATCTTTATAAATAAAGAATAATTAAAGTACCTAAGCTAACATAAAGTGCTTTAAGATGTAAATATCTGCTTGAATTAAATACTTTAATTTAATTTAAAAGACATACAAGGTGCAGGAACTTGGCAGACTGAGCAGTTTGAAAACCTTTTCATACAGAATCTTGAAGTCCTGAGAGAATGTAAAAATCAAATTTGCATCAAATTAGAAGACAGCGGCTAAACTAAAGCACGTAATTGCATTTGGTTGTTTTCAGCTGGGTTACAGCAAATTCCTAACATTTGATACAGTGAGTGGTCTCGGTTTGAACACAAATTATAAGAAGACCTTTTCTTTCACAGATATGATATGGGATCCCTCAGCCTGTCTTCAAGTGATCGTTATGATTCAGCACAAGGGCGGTCGTTGTCACAGAGTTACCTTGAAGATCGAAAACCATACTGCAGTAGACTAGAAAAAGAAGATAGCACTGATTTTAAGAAGGTATATGATCCAATAATTTTGGTGGGGAAGTAGAACTTTATTACTGTTTCTCATAAATTCTCTGGAAACAGTCTCACATTGCATCACAAATGCTGCTTAGAGCAACTCAGCCAAATGAAGGAGCAGAGCATCCACTACACTGGAGGAAAATGCACATTACAAAACAGCTTCTGGCTTTTGCACTTTTCAAGGCAAGGGAAAAATCCAGAGGAGCCAAGATCCATTTTTTATGATAAATACTATTTTTTTTAGTTGATTGTATCATTAAAACTGCTTTAGACATATGTGAAGCCTTTTATTTTATATTTGCTAGCTTACATGCATATAATGTAAAAATTTGTTTAGATCATGCTTAAAAATAGAGGAAGAATTTGACAAAGTTTACTGTGGTGTCTAATCTGTGATTACTGAAGCAAAAAGAGTGGCAAGTATTTCTTTAATATGTGTAAGGTAAGTTACCTGCTCCCTGTACAAAGTTGCTAATTTCTCAAAAAAACTTGGTTACAGTTCTTTAAAGTCCTTGCTAATTCTAAACGTCTTTACAATCTATAACTGATTTTTGCTTCTTAGACTATTAATATATTTGCTCATTTTACTTGCAGCTCAAATCACAGTTCTTAAATTTTTCAGCTAATCTCACCAAATGAGTATTTGGTGGGGGGTTTTTTAATGAATATTTTCTCTTAGCTTTATGAACAGATTCTAGCTGAAAATGAAAAACTGAAAGCACAGTTACATGATACCAACATGGAACTTACAGATCTTAAGCTGCAGTTGGAGAAGACCACTCAGGTTTGTATGAAACAAAAAAGCATGTACTTAACTGACAAATTGGACAGCAAACTAGAAGCACCCCAGGCTATGGGCTGCTTTGTACTAGGCATCAGCTTTGTTTCTTATCCAAAAATGGGAGTGAAGAAGAGTACCTGTTTCTAAAGAGAAATTTGTGCAGGATTCTGGTCTTCAGCTATTAACAGAATGTGTGAAACTGCCTGCTACCTATTTAAGTAATAGTGATTCTTGCCAGCGTGTATCTGGGACTTCTTTGCTGAGTTGGGATATACACTTTCTACACTGTTAAGCTTATATTCTAACTGTCAGTCAGGATTGATTGATTAATTCATAAACCAGCTGGCAGGTTGGCATAACCTGCAAGTTCTTCCTGGCTAGTTAGATAGCTTTGTCTTAGAACTGAAAAGCAAATAGTGCTCTCCAGTTACAGGTAACTGCTGTCAGATAACAGTGCTGAATATAGTAATAGCAGATGCATACATAAAAGTTTAATTCTTCTTAAATTGCTGTAGAAAGAGTGTTTCCTAGTCTCAGATCTTATTTGCCAGAATTTACCAGTATGTAAGTGTCTTCCATGTGTACCCTGTAAATACCAGTGAATTACATTAAAAAGTTGTTTGTTTTATAATGCTTTTAGGTAGAAATACTGTATTACCCTTATTTGCCAAAGGCTATGTAGTGATTAAATTACACAGGGATGGTCACAGAGGAAGTGCGTGATAAATCCAGTTCATTCTCCTGTATTTCATTGTTAACTTCCCTGAAAATACTTTTCAAAACATACTTTGAACAGAATACTAAAATGTCCAGTTGAATTGTTTTTTTCTTCAGTTCTATGTTGGTTAAGTATCAATGTCTATGTTAATTTTGTGTTTCAGAGACAAGAAAGATTTGCTGACAGATCACTCTTGGAAATGGAGAAAAGGGTGAGTTTCTGCCAAAGTTTGCTTAAGTACTGCAGTTGAGGCTTTGTTTTAGTTTGTTTTTCAACCCCTGGTTTGGATATATTTTAATGGGACCAGAAGCCTTTCTCATAACTTGCATTTTTTAGACGATTTGGAGATTCTAGGTTTCAAAGTGGCACTGAATGTGAGATACTGCGAGATCAAATTACTTATAAGAATTGCCTTCAGGTTATCTGTTGGTTCATGATAACCAGGCTCCAAACCCTGCTGCCCTCCAGGGATCTGTTCCATCTCATCCAAAACAATGTTGGCATTCCAGAGGGTTAAGCAGATTCAGTGTGTCTCATGTTCTAAGCCATTTCCAAGATTTGGAGACTTTAATTTCCTCAGAGCTTTCCAGAAGCATACATGGTGTTCTACTAGTTATTGTTGGTAAGGAAGTTGCTGTTTCACCTCATAGACATGAGACCTTAAACCTGCTAAGGATATAAAATTAATCATAATCTGTCTCTTTCCCTGTACTGTAACTTTTTCCAGAGGGAATGTAATACTGGGGCGGGCGGGAAGAATGAGTGAGCAGTGTGGGAAGAGGTGGGCATCAGGATCAGAAACAGCACTAAATTGAATGGGAAAGGAGCCATGTAATAAATCTATATGTGGGATAGACTACAAGAACTATTTCAGAAGTTAGACACATGATAACTTTAGGCTGTAGTTTCATGGCCATTTCAAATCCATCTTCATAAAAGTGTAGATCCACAGCAATGTAAAGCAAACTACATTGGTTTTATTGTGGTCCTGGTTTCCTTCATGGTGCTGGCCACATGTTCTTTTCTCTCCTGATCCTGGAGTGACACATTAGATGCGTAAATGGGACTTTGACAGTGATAAGTGATACGGTACATATTTATTTATCCTTGGTAAACTTCACATTCACTAGCTTTTTATGTTTACTTTCCAGTATTTCAGGTTAAGAAAATGATTTTTACTTCTGCAAACCTGTCTGCTGTGTAAACAGACACTTGGTAGATTTTATAAGAGCACACGGAGATGTAGAAATACTCTCAGGCGCTTCCTGAAGTTTCATTAACTTTATCTTAATAATCTCTCCAGATAATTGTAGCAGCCTTTTAGCACCTATTTCTCCTAGATCTTTTGGCATCCTGCTGTAGACACTGATTTCATCAGTAGAAAAGTTTCAGCAGCAGCTTTAATTGGTTTCTTGCTTGCTATTGTGGCCACACAAGTGGACATTTAATTGTTTCATAGATTTGGCTGTGCTCATTACTATATAGGTTCCATACTGCCGAGCACTCAGTACTTCAGTTTAAAACATGAACTTAGTGATAATGCCATATGGCTGGAAACATGCTTTACAGAAGATTTAGGAGATTTTTACTTGTATTTATAATTTTAAATTTCCTTTCAGACAAGACTTTAAAACAGGAATTTATTTCTGAATTCCCTTGTTGTTAAAATCTGGAGTTACATCCCCTTTGAAAGTGACTGAAGCAGGATTCTCAGCTGCTAGTCATCAATGTCTGATCTCCAGAAATAAGCTTAATGGGAACATTAATTAATGGGAGCATTTATTAAGCCCAGAATTGCAAAGTAACAACATATAGAAAATACTAGCTTCGAATTTGAGTTAAGCCTTCAGAAGTGGATATCCATGGTGTGATTTGTGAACTGTTTACCAGAAAGGGGCAACTTCCAAGGGAAGGGGGGTATAGACTCAATCACAGATGCAAGGTCCTAGCAATACATAGACAAAAATGGTTTCATTAACAACCTGTCACTCTGGAAAGTACATTAAAAGCAGAATTTCCTATGATGTGACAATAAAACTCAAACTGCCAGGTTTCAGTCTGTATCAGAATTCAGAATTGTAGGTGCCTTTAACAAGCGTCCCTCAAATTTAGAATTCATTAGCTGGGAATTTGGGTTATGGAGAGGTATATTTTTTTATAGTACTGAATATATAAATATATATAGGTATATACATCTACATATATCTGGTTTTACTTCTTAATAATTTTATAACTCTGGTGTTGATTTTTCACCTATGTATATCCCTGTACCGCAGTCTCACTGCATCAAACCCATGCCTCTTAGCTGCTTTGAGAAATACAAATGAGCTATTGTATTTTATAAGCTGAGAGACTAGCATGCTTTTTTTTTTTTTCATGTTGAGGATTACAGATGTACCTTGGCATACCTTACAGAGTTGTTGAAGTATATCATAAAATTCTAGACTGCATAAATTGCAAACCCTGTGAGTCCAGGGACTAATCAAATAATCCTGGTAAATCTTCCCAGTGAAACTGCAATGTGGTATCTTGTTGGCATTCCTCAAACCAGTTAAACTAAAGAGAACAATACTTTTTTGCAAAAAATCTTACATCCACACCAGTCCACTTAAATATTTCTTTTAAATAAAGTGAAGTATATAAAGTTAATGAAATAAGGATTTTACTTGATTGGCTTTTATTGCAACTAGTTGTTCTTAAACAAGCTCAACATGGTAATTAAGCAAATGCATCAAAAGGACTAATGATTTCTAAATATATGAAATGTTGAAATTTATTTGATGATCTGTCTCTTGGTAATCATAGGAGTTGTCAAATACTGTTTAATATAAGAACACATGTTATTCTACAAAGCTAGTAGGTAACTGATACAATTCTAATGTAAGATGGTGTGGGGTTTTTTTTAGTCGCTTACTGCAGTTAACTCACTGGTACTTACTATGCCCATTACTATCCATCAGTATCATTATGGGACAAATCTTAACTTGAAGGAGTTAAGTATATTAACAACTGCAGTAATCTATTACTTTGATAAACCTTTAAAGTTGTTTGCTAAAATGGGAAAATGGTGGGGTATAACTGCACTATGATTAAACTGAATTCAAATGATTTATATCTGAAAGGTGACCGGCAAGAGTCAGTATCTACTGGGCGGTATGATCTAACCAAAGTTTTACACACCTCAGTCAATGCTGCTTGCTGTTTGCATAACACTGTTGTATGCAGATGCATATGTCCACTTCGCAATAATCTGTTGCTTTTGCCTTTCACACTTTAGAAGGATCTGAATGTAGAGTACTGATAACCGCAGCTGCTTTAAACAAGACACACTGCATTGACTGACACAGGACAGCAAGCAATCAAGCTATAAAGCCTTGAAGTCCATTGCATTAGCTATTCGTCTGTTAGATGTGTTAAAAATCAGGTTTAAACTCAATAACGTCATTTAGAAATACGGTAGTGTGGCTGCACTGCAGACCACATCATAGTGTAGAAAACCCTAAGCTACCTTTCAATTAGCTTGCTTGGGGACTGTAATCAGTGTAATCAAAACAACCTGAAGTTTGCTACAAAGGATAATTTCTCCTGCTTCTCAGGTTAAAAAAAATAAAAAATAAAAAATCAAACCATACTAGAAACGCAGAAAATATTCAGGAAACATTTACTGAAGAAGCAGGTGGTCTATGTAGCTACTTTGGTACTCAGCTGAACCCCTTGAATGTAAACTTGGGTGTATCTACACTACATTGCATTTTATAAAGTGTAGACACATCCCACTGTGCTGAGACAGATGTTTCAACTAGATTTGCTTGTCTATGAAAGCTTATGCTTTTGTGCTTGTTTCTTTTAATATTCTTTGTTTCTGATCATTTTCTGCATTTCTTGTATCCTAAGTTATTATTACAGAAGCCTAGTTTACGAAAAATAAATCCAAATGAACGGTACTTACAACCTGTCTAAATTTGTGTAAAGGAAGGGGTATGTTTTGTAGGACTTGATGTATATCTCTTCCTCCCCTGATACCAAAATTCCATATTGAGAAAATTTCTGTAGATCACTGCCATCACAAATTTCCTGTTCACACTATGCTTTTGATTGTATGATCTTTGAAACTTGAAGTATTTCACTGTTAACACAGTATTTACAAGCAGTAGTTTTTAAAAAAATGCGTTGTTCGGTCTTAACACACATCTTTCAATTTAGGAAAGAAGAGCTCTAGAAAGAAGGATATCTGAAATGGAAGAGGAACTGAAAGTAAGTAAATTATTAACATGTTAAACTATTAATACACGTCAGTGCAACATGTAGTCTGGCAGTATTACCGGTCTCTATAATTTCTTTAGAAAATAACTAAGTTATAATTGCGTTTCACAATCACTCATGTCATAGCTTGAACAAAGCCTGGCATAAGCAGTCACACGTGTAGGATCTCTAAGAAAGCACTGAGACCTACAGTTCATTAATGTATTGGCTAACAAGAAACATTCAGAGATGGCTGAACACAGCTTGATCTAATCAAGATGGAATTGCAGTCCATGATTTTGATGTGATACCCTCTACTTTATTCACTTAAAAATAATGATAGCATATAATTCCATAGATACTTATGCATTAAATGTTGCTTCAAATCTTATCTCATGCTCTTTAAATTATGTGTTTTACAGCATGTTGCCATTATCAAAAGAAAAACTTTCCTTTTTATAGCGAATAATAATCAGGTTTCAGTTCAGAAAAAGCAGGAGATAGATTTCAGATGCCGACAAGCAATATTTACTACAGTCAACTGAATTCTGGGTTTTTTTTCAACTGTATATAAACTGAATCCCAGAAGGAAAATATATCATTTTTTAGCATATATTTTTTGTTTGTTTGTTGTTTTTTTTTAACCAGTCGTGGATTTTTTTTAGTTTCCTGGTTTATCAGTGTTAAATCTTCCAATAAGATTAAGAAAGTGAGGAATTTGGCAGGGTTTTTTTTGTATTATGTCCTTGGATATAATATTAGACAAGGCCAACCAAACTGATAGAATTAAAGTATGACTAGGAAACTAGTGCAACACGATGAAATAGGAAACATTTTTGCATGCCAAAATTTTCAGTAAGTATCACTGGTTTGACATTTGTTATTTGTCATTGATTAATAAAAAGTTTCCTTTCAAGCTCAATTTTGAGCTCCCTCTGGTGCTTGGAATCGGCATTAACTTCCAAATACTTTTTGTTAAAATACATGCATAGTTTTGTTAAAGTAGTTGTAGCTGCAGATGTAAGCAGAAGGCAACCACAATGCCTCTAACTACCTTGGGTTCAGGCCAAGATTGTTTGTTGTAAGGGAGGACGCAGTGTCTGTGGTTCCTTGACGGGTCTTTAGAAGTGAAACACGTAGAAAGCAAACTGTGGTAGAGGAAAATAACTGTGTCCAAGAGTAGAAGACAGGATGTGAGCTTCTATCATCAACCTGTAAATTCCTGTTAGGGGAGGTTGGGCTGCCTAGAAAAATAAAGAATGCAAATACATTGCCTTTTTTTTTTTTTCTTTTTTAAATAAGCAATATGTGAAAATTTTGAATTAAATACTTTCCTATCATTTGTTGCGCCACTGTGTAAAAGTATATGTTAAATGTGTCATTATTTACAGACTTTTGAATAGGAGATTTAGTTTGTGCAATTAGGATGTTAAGTAAAGAATTCCAGGAATAGCTTTCATTGTTAATGTATCCTGCACTGTTTTGGAAAGCTGTGACTAATCACGGCTGGTTCTTAGATTGCTTTTCAAGAATGTGCCACTTGTTTGATACTTTCCTTTCACAGCGACTTATCTACTTTAAACAGGACTGTCTCTTCTAAGTTTTCTTTCAGTTCTGCTCATCTCTAGTTCTTTTAAAACATATATAAATGTGGGGGATTTTTTTTCCTCGTTTTCACTCGTATTTCTCTGATTCCTGCAGAACCTGCAACAAATAAAGCAGATTCAATCTTTGAGACACCTAAATGAGCGACTGGTGATTGAGAATAGGGCCTTGACCCGAGTGGTTGCCAAGCTGTCAGGGTCCCATAGGCAACTGCGCTCTTTGGACTTGTAATTTCTTCCTTCTCCTTTGTGTAGCCAGGCAGGTGTTGACATTCAGTTTGTGCTTGGGTAGAATTTTACTATTAACACTTGTGTGCCAGAAACTGCCTTAACTGCTGCTTGGTTATGGAAGCGTGGCTAAAGCATGGTGTCCGGTGTACCAACTAGAGGTGTCACAGATGTGTGGATATGGTGTGGTGTTGTCCTGCTAGCACTGAAGCTTGTCTCTGCTCATTTGAAGATAAATTGGCAATGATCCAGGAAACCTTTGACATGGTAAAACCTTGGCAATAATACAAAGGATTTGAATTCACACTGGGATACACTCAAGTCAGTCCCTTGTTTTGATGCTTGAGTAAATGCTCTAAATTAGATAGATTTTTTTGCCTCTAGTTTTCTAACAAATTGAAATTAGGAATTGTGCCTTGCTGCAGTATAATTGAAGTGCACAGAATTGATACAAATCTAGTCTCAACTAAAGAATGTTTGAGAACTGGTTTCAATACTGTGTATTCCTGAAGAGTTGCATTAGCACTCTTTCTTTCATTTGTGTCTTTAGAAGAACCAAACTCTTTTCTTTCAGAAATGTATTGGAATTTCAAGTCAATACACTTACTTTCAAATATTTTTACATATTAACTTCCTGTGTGGTTCTGGCCAATCCTTATTTTTATCTAGACAACTTAAAATACCCAGTTTTAGCACTGGTTGTTGATTTATATTGCTATATATGTAGGCATATAATGCATGGCATGTACAAACACAGACACAAAAAAAACTGCCCAGTGTGTCAGACTGGTTCATTCTGGTTCCATCCTCTTTTGTTAAAGCTATGAACCGGTTTGAGTTTCACCTTGGGAAAAAAAGTGCCAGTTTGTTGTCCTTAGTGTTATTTCATGACTGTTTCAGAAACCTGCTGAAGATTCAAAACTTCTGTGAGGAACAAAATGTAGTTTCATTCCACACCAAATCTATATGCCTTTCTTCCTCCTCTTACATAACAGCTGAATAGGGTGGGGGTTTCAGTGAGCTTATGTGTAAGTAAAACTAAGTTTAAGATGTATAGGTGAAACACATTTTAACATGTGCAGTCACTTCTGCAGTGACTCTTGCAAAACTGCTTCCACTCGCCTGTCCTCTTCCCACTTAGAAGCAAGGCAAAGAGTGTACATTTTTTCATTCTGCTCAGTGTCTGATCTCAGGTTTTCCCCACCAAGAGGCGTGAAATAAAGAGATTTATCCTTTGGCTTTGTGTCTTCCTGGAGCTGGTCTAAACAATAGGATGTGGATAGAAAGGTTGCTGCTGGTCCAGGCCCTGCATTCCTCAACATTCCCTTCTGTTAACCCTTCGGCTCACTGACCTGGCTGAAAACAAATCCCTTTATTCCTTATATGACTGGATCCACCTCACCCCAGAGTTGTTGAATCACTAAACTAACATGCAGAAAGCGGCAGGCACACACTGCTGCATGAGGAGGGAGAGCTGTCCCTTTAGGGCAGCCCATCTTACACCAGCTTCAGCTAACAATGTGGGTTTTCAACACAGCTGAGCTAATCTAATGACTGCCGTCCAGAGCCACACATCCATACCATCTATTTTTGCTAGCACTGGCATTCTTTTAACCATGGTAAGCCAGTTCAGGGTGTTAACCCATAGAAAACTATTCAGTATTCCTTTCTGTAAGGGGAGTTTTCAATGGCAGATCATTATGGAGCTTGAGGAGACTGGCTAGCAAAAGAAACGCGATGGAAACACGGCAGGGAGGCTTGACATTACGATGGTAGCTTAACCATCGCAGTGTACCTGATGAATCTGAGCAGGTATCTTTTTGTAATCTTAATTTACAAAGCTGTTTTGTATGTAAAAACTGCTAAATCCTCCAGCAAACACAGATACTATTCTTACTGTACAGAGTTGGGTTGGCTCCATGTATGATTATTGAATAATTATTTGTTTAACAACGACACTGCAAAATTACTAGCTAGTCATACATAATACAGATAGGCAAAAGAGCGCATTTGTAATCTTATTCAAGAATCTCATCACAGGAAGATACTTAGCTATTTTAGTGAGAAGCAAATTGGAATTCAGAGTGTTAAGTACCGTATATAACTATTTTTACTGAACATACTGCAAAACCTTTTTTTCCTGCCTTCTGCACATGAAAGGTGTGTGGTGTCACCTCATGAGAAGTCTGAATACCATAGAAATGCACTGCTCCAAGAAAATTGTATTTGGCTAGGTTTAAAGTATGTGGGGATTAGTATTTTAGGTTACTTGAGTTTATCATTCCTGGTCAATCTCCTGTTACTCATAACTGCTTTTGTCTCCTACCAGTCTTCCCTAATTCTTTAGCAGACTCACAACAAAAGAGAAAATATTTTTTTAATACCTATTCTACCTACTAGTTTAATCAGGATTAAAATGTATCTACTGAGATTTGCAGACATGTAATGGTACTGGATTATACTAAAACTCTGCATTTGAACAGCACCTTCTTTATTAAACTAGTTCACCAGCAAATATACCACCCTGTGGGTCTTCTTGTATGTCACTAAGCATTTTGGGCTGCAGCTCCTTAGTCAGTCGGTTGAAGGAGGACTGTGACATTCCTGGAATTACTTTGAGGTTTCACTGGAAAGTATACATGACAACACTGCTGAGATACCCATTTAACAAGACCAAACTAGAGCCCCTTGCTTCCTAGATGAATGCTGTTATGGTTTCACCCAGGATCTCTGGTGTGACGTCTGGAACAGAATGAAAAGGATGAAGGGAAGGGTTAGATTACTTTGCCTGAACAAATGGCTGTCTCATTGTTTGCAGATACACATAATAGAACCACCCCAGGTTTATCCTGTTATTAGAGGTGTACACACAAATGCGTGGTACACACGCCTGTTATCTGGATATGACCCCTAGCACATGAATCTTGGACAGCAGTTGTTGGTTTTTACAACTTAGAAACTTTAACATAGATAATACTTGAAAATAGCCAAATGATTATTTGTGTTGCCCAATTCCAAACACCCTGATGTGGTTTTTGAAAGTAATTAGCATTTTACAGCACTTTCTATTCAAAGCATAGTTCTTACTTGACTATAGGGGAAGCTTCCCTCTGACTCTGTGGAGAGCTCAGTTTAGGTGTCTTGCCCTAAGCTTCAGCAGAGCAGAGTTGGAATCCAGGTTAGCAGAATGATTTTTACTTACTCCAATTGCAGAGACCACCTTTTTAGCTCTTATGATCTCCTGTTGTCTTCCTTTCACGTACTTTGGTATTTTCAGGTAAATAAACTATAGATCCTGTGCCTTGGTCATTTTCAGTGCATCATCATGTTTCACTCTACGAGGGGGTCTGCTGTTTGCTGAACTGAGTGTGCACAGACAGAGGAGATGTGAAAATGAAGCCTGTAGTGTAATGCACAGTTAATCCCTGCATTTTTAAACCTCACAGTTCTTTCTGTTCCATAACAATATTCTGAATATAATGGGGTTGAAAGTATAATTTTGCTTGAATAAAATGAAAATTAAACTAGTGGCAAGAAAATTTCTTCATGAAAAATTATGTAGCAGTTGTTACATAGGTCACTACCTGGACTTAGACCTCTTGCATGCAATTGCACTTCGGGTTACTGAATAACCGCTGTGCAGGAATAGGCTGTTACCTCCTGTGTAAACCTGCTAGAAAACATACACATAACTTAGCCCTGAGTATTGCGGGTGGCTTGTTATCAGTGTGTGAATGTAGATACAGAGAACTGCTGAGATTACTTCTGGTTTCTCTGACAAGTTAAATTCTTCCAGTGCAAACCTCTGTGCACTGACTTGTCCTTCTTTCCTGTCTGATCCTGTCCAGCTCTCACCTCACTTGGCTTCTGCCTTCCAGCTTCTGTGCTTGTGTGTCACCCATCTCCTGTGGCAACCTTAACTTGCCATCTCCTAACTTGTTGAATGCCTGAGTATGCAGCCTGATGTTTCAGTGATCTCTTTCAATGATCTGATCCTGCGTGAAATATGCTATTCAGGGATATGAGCTGAAGTTACAGGATGTGTGCTTCAACATGAGTTTGGAAGTGGTTGGAAGATTAATCCTGTGAGCTAACAAGCTGAATCACACTGTATCTGATACGGGTGAAGTCATCCACAAGCACAGTGGTAGATATGCTTAGCCACAGCATGTTTTTATGAAACTATGCAAGTGCAGCATAGACAAGCCTCTTTAAACTGTTGGTAATTAACATTTCTTTTTGGTTTGCACTGAAATTTGAAGCATCTAATTACGCTACTGACGCTACTTTCTTCATGCTACTATAAATGCTTTTGTTGGAGGTTTGTCATCTGCACCACCAAGTTTCAGTGCATCTAGTCCAGGCAAATGAAACCTCCTAATCTGTAACTCTTAACTGTATCATGCCAAAAGGTGCAATTTTTCTGAACTGCTGATATGAAGGGGGAGAACTGCCAAGGTGCTTAAGCTGAATGAAGATTTTTATGCCCTGGACTTGTCTACTTTTACTTGGGGTATAATAGCAAATAACCATCATGTTTCATTTCTCACAGATGCTACCAGACCTGAAGGCAGACAACCAGAGGCTAAAAGATGAAAATGGGGCCTTGATCAGAGTTATAAGCAAACTTTCCAAATAAAGGGTTTACTACAGCAGCAAATATTGGTATTGCACATCACTAGTAACTCCAGTGGACCACAGTATGGCAGTCACTGGAAGTGTGGGAAGATCCCTTGGAGACTGTCATTTTTCAGATATCCTGCCAAACGCCCTCTTACCTGTGTGTTTTTTGTATCAAGATCATTGTTTCTGTTAAAATGCAGCTGCTGAGAAGATGAAATGACTGAGAAATCTTGTTTACAGCTACAGCGTAATAAGGAAAGTGTTCAAGGCCAGATACGCCTCAGATATTTAACCAGTAAGCCTTAGTTGTACATAAACACTTTTACATCAACAACAGCTTTCAGCTCTCACAGAAGACAGTTACTCAATAATGTTTTTGTTGTGCCACAATTCCCAGGTTTTTTCTATACTCAGTTTTTCTTCAGACCTTCAGGGTTGGTTTTTTTTTTCCCCTTCTAATTATTCATGTACCAGATTTTCTTGTACAGTGTTTTCACAGCTTTACCATTTGCAGAGACCACACACCCTTTTAAATTACATATTTGTGTAGCTACCTAGAGATGTATTGTCCAGCCACCTGGAACAGAGATGCTTGGTGGAACATTTGCTTTCACTGTTTGTGCAATATGCATTTATTTCCTAAACAAAATGCTTTAAAAGTCAGTTGAAACTAGAAATATTTTAAGAGTCCTGTTTTCTGCCTTTATTGGTCACTTTAAAAATAAAATTTAAAAAAATAAAAAAAAAGAAGTTTGTAGTGGAAGATGTTAGATCCTGTAATCGTCACATTCATTTGAGCAGGTACTGAGTGATGCTGTATATATAAATGTGTACTGGTTTGATTTTTCAGACCACCACGTGGCATGCTTGAATATATTTCCCTATTGCAAATGTCTGTTAATGCAAATTAGGCTACTCCAGAATAGTGTGTTTAACAAAGTTCATTAATTTTTATGGTATAAAGAATTTAGACATTGTACATTGTATGGAGCCCTATCTTTACAAAAGGTCTAAACTATATAAAATACTTTATTATCTTTTCCTCCCATTTTTTTTTTATTTGATAGTGTTCACCATAATAAAAAATTGCATAAATATAACTGCTTCACTACATTTCACATACCTGTATTTATCTGAGTGCTGTCCAAAACTGTTGTGCTAGCCAAAGTAACGTACTAAATCATCTGAGAAACATAACCCGTTACACTCACATTAATGTTTATATGCACTGTTGCTGCCATGTGAGAAGGCATCCAATTTGGTAACACCATCATGTCAGACCATTTTATACATTTCAGTGGCCTTTAAAAACAAAGAAAGTACTTAAATGAAGATCGCTTTCGTTAGAAACAGCTTTTATATTTTCACTAAACCATTCAAACTACGACATCCTATCGGCACATAGTTTATTGCCTAAAACCACTGAGCAGATCAGCCATTAAAACAGATTGTACATTGTAAAGCTTGTAGTAGCTATTGTATTATTGATTATATTGTATACTATATTAAATGTGAATTTGTACCCCTTCATTTAAAAAGGTCATTGTGTTCTACTGCCGACTCTGGGGGCGGGGGGTAGTTTTTCAGGACTGGGATATGTTTTGGTAAGAAAGACATGATGTCCTCTCTGTTGATTGGTTTTTTGAAGATGTAAGGTTATGCTCTTACTACCAAGCTCAGGATTCTTGATTTTAAAGGTACACAGATAGTTTGAGATATCTTATTGTAATTGATCTGTATGAGAGGTGGGTCTGAACCATAGGGACTTCCATGGTCTTACGCTAACATAAAATAAATAATTGAATGGCTGCAACGTATTGAGTTCTGTTACAAGACAGTTAGGCATATTCTGGATTATATTTGGTAAAGTTTGGGTGCCTGTGAATGATTAAATAAGTGTTTCTAATATTTTAGTGTTTTATATTTAGGTTATTTATTCTTTATATCTAAAAAATGAATGGCTACTGTGCTATATTGATTTTATTGGTAGTACTGAGCAGACCTTGTATCTGCATGAAACTAGTTGCAAAACCCACTATTTTGGAAAAAAAAAATTGTATTTTGACATATACAAATAAAATGAATACAAACTATTTTAAATGTGTGAAAGTTTTACTGAGAAGACATTGAAATTTGTTATGAATTTAAACCATGTTATATATTTTAATTCTTTGGTGGGCATTTTTCATTCATAGCATTACTTGGATGCAAGGTTCAAGTACCTTTCAAAGATTGTAATCAAATTGTGATTATTTGCACATCATTGTACATGCACATCTGTAAATGCAACAGTAAAAATGCCATATTTATGCAATCTGTAACAACTTGGACAAATGTTTATATATTTTACATAAACCTGTCTGTGTGCAGAATCTGAGAACCATTTTTTACGAGATATCAACCGCATCTCATGAAGTGATTGCTAAACTTATGTCACCCTCTTACTCTACTGATCATGTTGCAGATCAAACACATCCCCAGAAAATCCAGCTACCACAGAGAGAAAACCGGGAGCGAAGGACTATTTTATTCTCTAGGAGACAGTTTCATAGAATGGTTTGGTTTGGAAGGGACCTTTAAAGTTCATCCAGTTCCAACCCCTGTGCCATGGGCGGGGGCACCTTCCACTAGAACAGGTTGCTCAAAGCCCCGTCCAACCCGGCCTTAAACACTGTCAAGGATAGGGCAGCCACAGCTTCTCTGGGCAACCTGTGCCAGTGCCTCAGCAGCCTCACAGTGAAGAATTTCTTCCTAATGTCTAATATGAATTTACAAGAAATACAATACTGGTGGCTGCTGACTCAGAACCAGCCCCAGCTGTGAAGGAAGCTGTGGCCTGGGGAGGAGGAGTGACCAACCATGGCTAGGAAAGCAGCCCAGGCAGCAGAGTGCAAGGGAGGTAGGTGGCTGTAGGAACTGCCTGACTTTCATGGCTCAAATGGTAGCACTTGCCTTAAAGAAAAAGACTCGGGAGCTGGAACTTCATTTTTGCCCACCTCATCTCCCTCACCATAAACGATTCCCTCTGTATTCACTAGTTCCTGGTACATACTGCTTTCAGACCACTGACATTTCTTTGCCAGGTTCCAAAAACAGCAGTTGTAATTCATGCTCTGTATGTTGGTGCATTTGTTTGCTGAGCACCAAGTACAAAACATGAGCCTCACTGTTCCCTCCTTTAGAAACACCTTTCATACTAAATGCTAGGTTTGTGCTCAGATGAACATTAAGCCAATGGGGATTTATCTTACCTGTTCGGTATTCCTGGGCCCTGTCCATCTGGTGGTCTTTTAAGAGCGAATGTGTTGTCACAGAACATGTGTCCTCTTCTTTCTTTCTTAGAAAGGTAACTATTTGCATGACATCTTACAGAATAGGGAAGAAGCATGCCCCTGAGTAGCTGCAGATTGCTGCTTTAGGAGATGTGCATCAAGGGGGACATTTCTTTCACCTTATAACACAGAAATGGGCTTCAGGCAAGATTGCTCCTACCCCAGCTACCTGACCTAACCGTGAGGTTTATAGTCACGTGTGAGGGAACCACGTAATTTCTTTTTAAGTGAAGTGATTATGAAAACAATCATTACACTGACTTGTACTTGACCTGGGTGATCCCAGCAGTGGCTTGGCTCTCCACAGCTGGCACTTCCCACTTCTATGGGCACCTTGAGGTTTTCCTCACCGGCGTATTACACCAGCTCCTCCAGAACGGAACATGCACCCTTATGTCTCTATCTCATTGCTTATGGTCTCATGGCAGAAGCATAAATAGAGGTGGGCAAATGTGTCGTGTCATGCTGCACTGCAGTGCACCGTGTCCCCGGAGCTCCGGCTGGGTCGGCCTGCTATGGCTCGAGGGGCTTGTGGCAGCTGCGGGCCCAAGCCTGGCCAGTGCAGGAGGTGAAGGCAGCCATGTTCTCAGTTACGCTGAAAGACACTTTTCCCATTGCTCCTCTAACTTTACACAACACCATGTGGGCAGGCGGTAATTCTGACACTTGAACTGTGCAACTGAGAGGTTAACATGTTTTATAGATGAAATTTAATTTCCAGCTCCAATCCAGAGGGCTGGCACAGCAAAACGCCACAAATGCACTATATAATACGTGGGGTTTGGAACTCCCCAGCCACACAAACATTACAGGATGTTTTGTAGATCTTGCTTTTTTAAAGAGAGCGGGGAAACACTTGTGACTGCACCGCAGAGAGTTGCTTTCCCACCTGCTGTACATCTTAGAATAGTTTTGGTCACCTCAGTGAACTTCAGGTTTTCCCCAGGTAGGAACAGCCAGTCTGTCTGCTGGGGAACAGAAGGAATGATTCGCTTAAGTTTCTCAGGAGTTCTCGCTGCTCATGGTTACGTACACGGTGTTAACATTTATCTTTGGTGATTCAGCTTCCTCGAGTTCTTATGTCAAAGCCACTAATTACAAGGGTAAAAAATGCTGGTGACGAGTTATTTGCTTTACTTTTGTTTTGATTGCAAGAGCAGCAGTTGAAGTTTGTTGTGGGTAATAGTGAGTAGCATTGTGCTCTGCCTCAGCATAGATGTAAAGTAAGACTAGAACAGTCCTAAAGGTGGCTGCAGGTTCCTGCACAGAAGGCAGAACTGAGAAAATAAAAACCAAAGCAGGCCTTCCAACCCCGCAGTGAATTGCTCACACTTTAAAGGGAAAGCTGCTGCCACACCGATGAAGTCACTGGCTATTCCTGCTTGTGTCAGCACCTCCCCGTTTTGTATTACTGATTAGATAGGAAAAGTATGTAGCCTTTAGAGAAAGGAGGAACTGTTTGGTTCTTTCAGCTATAAACATCACCTGTTGGATGTCTAATGTTTCTGATCTGGCACAGGGATAATTACAGCGGGGACAAAAGCCCCACATTCCAATTCATTATTTCACCCTTCTTACTTGGGTTCTGCTTGTCTCTTTTGCAAACCTATTAAGGCTTAGCAGAAGTAGTCCAGGCAGCACAATTCATCTTCCAGTGTGGTCTTTTCCCTTTGTTTTATTTGCTGGAGGAAAAAAAAAAAGGTGGGGGGAATGGGGAGGGGAGGGAACATGACACAATCTATTTATTTCCTTTTTATTATTTATTATTTATTTATTTCCTTTATTATTATTAATCTATTTATTTCCTGGGTAGAATCATAGAATGGTTTAGGTTGGAAGGGACTGTAAAGCTCATCCAATTCCAACCCCCCCTGCCAAGGGCAGGGACCCCTTCCACTAGACCAGGTTGCTCAAAGCCGTGTCCAACCTGGCCTTGAACACTGCCAGGGATGGGGCAGCCACAGCTTCTCTGGGCAACCTCACCACCCTCACAGTAAGGAACTTTTTTCTAGTATCTAATCTAAATCTCCCCTCTGTCAGTTTAAAGCCATTCCCCCTTGTCCTGTCACTCCATGCCCTTGTAACAAGTCACTCTCCAGATATCTTCTAGGCCCCATTTAGGTACTGGAAGGTTGCCTGCTGCACCTCCTATTGCCCCCTTACCTGCCCCCAAAAGAAAGCAGAAGATAGCCCTGGTGCCCTCATTCATATCTGCACTATATGCCCCTGTTCTAATGGTATGTCTCCACCTCAAAGTAGGACAGGCCTGCGGGAGCTGCATCATGGCATCTAGAATAAAGGCACCGTTCTCTCTGGGCAGTTACCTACACCCTAAGTCCTCCAAACAACCGAGCATGACTTCATTACCTCACCTGGTACAGAATAGATACTTACACAAAATTTACACAAAATACACACCTAGCTGCACAGTGCACAGCCAAGGCCCTGACCAGAAACAAGACTTAATGAAAAGTGAGTTTGTTTTAAAATACAAACCCAGCTGACATCAGCTGCTGACAGCCCGGGCAGGATGCTCCAGCTGTTACAGCTCACCTCTGGTTTTAGCAGTATGCAAACCAGCAAATTACACCGGGTTCTATCCTCTCACTTAATCTGTGGCTACAGGTGTTGCATGATGTTAAATAAACCGCCCCAGAGCTGACGTTCGGCTCCCCACGTACAGAACACCGGTGCTCTATCAAAATAAGAGCGCGTGCCCTGTGGGCTGTTACTGCGCTGCTTTCGTCCCCGCATAAAGAAGGAGCAACGCTACTGAAAATTACGGGGGGGGGGGGAAGGAGGAAGCAGGCACCGTGCGCTGATGCCCACCATCAGCCTGGGCCTGGGCACGCCGACCCCGGATCAGCCGGCAGCCCGCGGCGGAGCCCCTGCGCGCGGCAGGCCGGCTGCGGGCGGCTGCGCCGGGAGGGGGCACCACACGGCCTCGCTCCTCCCGGCCTCCGGCTTGGCTGCTCCGCGCGGGGTGCCGGGCGGCTGCGCCCCGGGCGGGCGGCGTGTGTCCGGGAGGGCAGCGCGGTGCCTGCAGCTCACCCCTCCGAGAGCAGCGCCCAGGGAAGGCCCCCCGCACAGGGACTCGAGGAAACTGCCGCTGCTGTAAACTGAGCCGGGGCTAGCGCGGCAGGTGAAGCGTGGCACAGAACTGCAGCCTCCAGTTAGAGGTCTCTAGAGACAGGGGGATGCACTGAGTTAGTGCAGCAAGGGCTGCTTTTAAGTATCTTGTCCTGAAAGCAAAAGGAGCTGCACGGCTGAACATCCCGGGAGCGGCAGAGCCACTCGGCTTGGCTGGTGATACGAAATCCAGCCCATCAAGAGACACAGCCTGTAACCCAAGTGAGGCTGGCCAGTGAGTGAGGTGAGCACCCCTGTGCTGTGTGAACGAAAAGACCCACAGAGCAGGAGCAGACACTCAGCAAGCACCGCAGGACAGCTCTGCTACAGCTGAGAGAGGAACAACAAAAAAAATTAATCCTCCGTATCAGAAACTGTCAAGCCAGCAGTTCACAGCAGCATTGCACTGGGCTGAAACGGCAAAATGCTGGTTAACTCCTTCTTGCTCAACCCCTGTTCAGGACAGTCACTATGTACATGTGCTGCTTTGCTTCATAACTGGAGCACTCTACACTGTGAGGTCCTTGTAGTTCTTCCCTTGTCCCCCTTCAATCTCTCCTGCCTGTTCATGGCCTTGCAAGCACACCAGCACACCATGGGCACTCGTAGCCTTCTCATCTCCTCAACCTTTTCTCCTCAGCTCTGCAAGGATAGCGTTCTGCCCCACGTATCAATATTTTCTGTGTAGGAGGGGGCTTTGAGGTCTAATTACTTTCCCTGTTATCCCTGGTGATAGCCACAGGAACCAAAAGACCCCAGAAGCCACTTCCCTGGGACCTTGAGCACCCTCTGAATTTCCTCATGTCTGGGGAGTGGCACTCGGAGTTGCTACATGCAGGAGCTGGGTGCAAGAACTCCCTTCATATTTTACTAACAAGTCAGTACAAGCTTATCGACGCGCTACAGCTGCTGCCGAGAACAGGCTTTCCTCCGTCTTGGGCTCATCTCAGCTGTCAGGCTTCTCAGTTGTTCCTGTGTGCCACCCAGATCACCAAGGACCCCCTCGGACATACAGTCCTTCTGATACTTGCTGTCTATTTCTGCCCCCTTAGACCACCTCCCATTCTGCTGCTTGCTTCTTGCGTTTTTGTCTCACTGCTTCTCTCCCATTTCACTCCCCCCTTTAGACCCAATCACTGGTCACTTCTTCTGGAGCTAACTGCTCTACAGTTGTATTTCTATTCTTCAGCGTGAGGGTGCTGAGGCACTGGCACAGGTTGCCCAGAGAAGCTGTGGCTGCCCCATCCCTGGCAGTGTTCAAGGCCAGGTTGGACGGGGCTTTGAGCAGCCTGGTCTAGTGGAAGGGGACCCTGCCCATGCAGGGGATTGGAAGTAGATGATCTTTAATGTCTATTCCAACCCAAACCATTCTGTGATTCTACGACTTCTCTACTTCTGCAATTCCTCTCCGCATCTCCAGCAGCCGTGACACTTTGCATGCTCTCCCTCCCCCTCTGTTACTCACCGCCTGCTCCCCCTTTCCTCACACTGACTTATCCTGAAGCACACATCCCTAACAGTTTCAAAGACTCCATTAATCTTTTCCTGACAACTGGATCTTCTTTTTTCAGTGATAACCTAATCTTTATTCAGTAGGAATGTCTCTACCCAGCCATTTAGTTCCCACCGCTTTTGGTTCTTTCTAATCCAGGGGGGTGGTTTTACCATAAAGTAAGCACACTCTACAAATCACCTTCCCGCCCAGTCCAGTTACTCCTGTCCTCAGGAACCAGCACTATTTTTCATAGGCCCCTTTTCTATTTTTCTCCTCCATACCTCTGACAGTTTCAGGGTGCAATCAGTGAAAGTTCTTACACTTCCTCCCTTGTTTTCAACCCAACAAGGTGCTTGCAGGCAAACAGCCATTCACTATTTCTTCATTAGTTTCCTTTCATCCCTTTTTGAGTGTCCAACAGTAAAGCAAACACGTAAGGGGATGCCTGTTGGGTCCTAATACCTGATTTGGGAATAACTGCTATAAACTGAGTGTTGGCCATGGATTTGCTGGCGGGCAGGATGCAGTATGCAGCTTCCCCTCTTTCAAGTAACTTTTTAACTTAAAACTTCTTTTTAATATGTATTTAAAGCTTGTCATCTTAACTACCTTGGCAGTTTTCAGCTTGAAAAAGCAAATAATGTATATTACGAGCAAAACACATAATTTGGTTTTAAGCAGTGTCCACAGTTATTTATAGAAAATCATTAGAAGATAGGCAGTGTTCCAATTCACACAAAAATTCAGTCTCAAGCTTTTATCTTGGATGTTTGTGGCATGGCCATGTATCATTGACACAAGTTTCATAGTATAAAATACCAACATAATTTTAACAGTAGGAAGCATATTTTATTTTTTATGATCTTTAAGCTATTTTCTCTCTTTGTAGTCTGTTTGGTTTCATACACACTGACTCCGAACTCTTCCAAGTGCTCCCCTCTCCTCTGCTTACACTCACTGGTAAGTCACTACCATTGATTGATTGCTGTTTGTGTTTGTTTTGGACACTTCCAGATGATTGCTACTAATAACCAGTACTAAATTCCTGAAATATCTGCCTGATTCCTTTTGCAAGGCAACTTCATTACAGTCCGTCATATGAAACACAGTAGGCTCCAGAAACACTGTGGTGCAGGAGGAAAATAATCGCCAAATGAACGGGTAGCTCAAACAAAGCCTTGTAAAAAGCCATCACACTAAATTCTGCATGCATCATCTACTGCATTTCAGCACAGGCCAAGTTTCTTAGTCAGCTCTCTGAGGAGATCCGTCAGCCCAAACTCTGACTCTTTTGGAGCAGAGTTCTGTGCCTGCTGCACTTTTCTGTGGTGTGCAGCTTGCCACCTGCATGAGGTTAGATCAAAAGGATGCAGTGTAACAGCTTAACCAAGAGGCGCACTGTGAGAATCAAGAGACCCAATTAATTTTTACTGACTGTGTATTGGTTCCTCAAAAAATCCAACTCATTCTTAACAGCTAGAGGGCTGTTAACTAAAACCAAACCCACACCACAGCCCTGAAGGGTTATGAATTTTAACCAGTACAAAAAAGACACAGACTGACAGCAAGCCAATAACCACGGGATTTGGTTTCTGATTATGCATTTGTGTGCTTACATTTGGAGATACAGAAACACAGGAACCAAACTGTCTTTGGTATGGACCAAAATCTGTTTAATGATGTTTTGAGCTTATGAGAGTTAGCTGTACAGAGGTCACAGAACCAGGTAGTATCTCGAGTTGGAAGGGACCCATAAGGATCATCAAATCGTCTATTTTGAAAGCAGTTTGTTCCCAAAAAGGCAAGTGTAAAGCTGAACTAGTAAACCAGTATACAGTCAAATCCAATGCCTCTGCGTTATGTTCCCTAGTACTTATCGCAAGGAGGCATGGGCATTCTGCAAGAGCACTTCATCTTGACAGTGTCAGTGCTGCTCAAGCATGTCTAGGTGGTACATTACCTTAGAAGATTTTTCCCAGCATAAGTCACTTTACATTTATCTGCACTGAATTCTATCTGCTACTTTACCACTGCCACACAGTTTGGCTATTTGTTACTTTTCACTTTCTCAATTTGTTGTGTTTCTTTCCAATACTTTGATTTTGATGGATCTTCCATAATGAAGAGTTCTGCTGCAAGACACTCCCCAGGTTCCTTCACAGTCAACACAAATGTAGGGACCATGATGGAAAAACTGTCTCCTCCAAGTGCTGTTTTTGTATGTTGATCATATCCTGGCCCTACTAACTCACCACAGAGGATCTGCTTCTATGCCTTTTGCAAACTGGTCCTCAAGCAGATTTATAGCCTGCCTTAAGAGCATCCACCTTTTCCTCCCTTTTTTCCCAAGCTCCATGAGGCTCATCAGCATCAGCTTTTCTCTGCCTTCTTAGACCTCTTTGTGAACATTTTGACTCCATCCCTGCTCCTCAACAAGTTGCTCTAGGGCCTACGCACCCAAAAAACATTCTCCTCACAGCTTGGAAGTCAACTGCACAGACACTGAAACCTTTCCCATCCCCGCTGTCTTCTTATCCAACAACTGCCAGCTGGAGACAGATGACAATCTCTGCATTGATTTCTCATATTGTAAAATGAAATAGTTGAAAAATCGTGCAAAGTTCTTTCTGTAAGTTTGGGTTTTTTTTCCCCCTTTTCACATAGCACTCCTCTATCAGCTAGATACATGACTGCAGGAAACAATACTATTTTGTCTGTCAAACCAAACTAGTCCAAAGAAACTATACTATTTTTGGTCAAATGATAGCACTGTTCAAGAATGGTAAGACACATACAGAAAACGGACTAGAAGATGGACTCTAGGGTTGATCTTGAATCCTAGTATCTCCTGACAAACCCAGCTATTTCATAAAGCTCTGTTGTATTTACATGTGAGATTTCAAATCAGATCCTAGCACTTGGGAAAAAAAAAAGCTTGAAGCATCCAACTCAGTAGCACAGCAAATAAGATAAAATGGCTATGTCACTAAAATTGGGGTTGTCAGGTTTGTGTGAGTTTGCAGGCACAAGTCACAAAACAGTAACCCAGTTAAAGCACTGACTCCAGCAACTAGAACATAATTAATTGTTAGAACCTTACAAAGGAAAACCTTGCCAGAAGATTGGCACCATGACACCGAGATCCAGTGAGGTGGAGAAGAATAATTCAATTAATTTCTGGAAGGAAAGTTGAGGAAATAAAAATCCATGATGATGGGCTAAGCCTCTCAGATTTAGATAGCGTGCATAGCTCAGAAGTAGCAGAAAGTGGTATTAAATTGTGAGGGACAGCAGTTTATTTGCATCTAGACAAAAATGCAGAAACAACCAAGACCAAACAGTAACAGAACTTGGTAGGTAAGAAAAGATAAACCAAGGATTAAAAGATAATTTGAAAATGAAACAGTACAGATGTAAACAGAAATAAAACCTCTATTTACTTTTAAAAAAGGAAGTTGGTTAGAGACAAAACCACATAGGCTGATAGGCTGAGAAAGTTGGGGCTGTTCAGCCTGGAGAAGAGAAGGCTGCGTGGAGACCTCAGAGCAGCCTTCCAGTACCTGAAGGGGGCCTGTAGGTATGCTGGGGAGGGACTCTTCATCAGGGACTGTAGTGACAGGACAAGGGGTAACGGGTTAAAACTTAAACAGGGGAAATTTAGATTGGATATAAGGAAGAAATTCTTTACTGTAAGGGTGGTGAGGCACTGGAATCGGTTGCCCAGGGAGGTTGTGAATGCTCCATCCCTGGTGGTGTTGGCCAGGTTGGACAGAGCCTTGGGTGGCATGGTTTAGTGTGAGGTGTCCCTGCCCATGGCAGGGGGGTTGGAACTAGATGATCTTAAGGTCCTTTCCAACCCTAACTATTCTATGATTCTAAAACATGCAATCACTTCACTGTCCAGAAATGCAACTACCAGCATCTCCATGTTACCCTTCACAGCTTCCTGCCTTCGCTGAGATCCTCTACAAATGAATCTTCTCAACTCACGGGAGGGAGGCCAATGGTCAAGACTACGGAGCACCACCTAATGTTTTACACTCTTTTGACAGGCTCTGACAGAGATATTAAATGTCCTGTTAACGATAACAAAACAGTGCAAGGAGGAAGACGCTTGCAAAGTATGTTTCAGCAGGTTTTGTCTCAGCCTAGGCCTGTGTCTTAAGGCAGCAGGAGTGGTTGGAGAGAGAAATATTGCTGTAGGATAGCAGAGCAATGGCTTGGAAAGCATTAGTGAGAAAAGGTTAAAAGGAGGAGTCAAGAGGGCTAGTGGTACTATGTTTGAGGATCATTTTACTTTCAGGGGAGATTTGACATTAGAAATGTCACAGAGCATAAGTGGGGATTTTACAGGAAGATGAGAAGAAAGTTATGGTAAGAGATTTAACGTGAAAAGTTTAAAGAGAGGCTTTTGAAATTTTATGGATAAAAGGAGGAACAGATATTTCTACAAAAAGAGATGGCAGTAAGATTTCACTGAGTCATAGCAATTTTAGGCAACAGTATTGATAGAAGGATAATGCAGAGACAAGTAGGTAGGTAGGTTAATTGGATTCAGTGATGGGGGTGAGGATTACCAGCAGGTGAAATTTGAAGCGCAGAGGAAATATTTAATGGGAGAGAATCACAGAATGGTTTAGGTTGGAAAGGACCTTAAAGATCATCTAGTTCCAACCCCCTGTCGTGGGCAGGGAATAAACACAGCTTAATAAAGCATGAGTTTAAAGCAGGTAGAACAAGCGTATGACTGAAAAAAGTTTGTATTGGGAGAAGAAACATGAAGAATTCTGACTGAACTGGCTTCAAAAGGGATTGGATGTGGGAAAGAGTAGACAGGTGCAGAGTTTCATGGAAGTTCATGTAACAGTCATTGGCCAGGTGAAGTCTAGAGGAGGAGGAAGAGTATGAGTGTTTGAGAGACAGGCAGGCACAGCCAGTAGCCTCAACATAGTCTGTGGGGAGGGCTTCCAGAGATGCTGGAGAGGGTGAAAGGGAGGGGATGTTGCAATGGAGAGCACACTGGCATTGGTGGGTGTAACGCATGTTCATAGAATCACAGAACACCAGGTTGGAAGGGACCCAAAGCTCAAAGCATGATGGTAACAAGCAGACACTGGGCAGGAGTTTGCAGGTTGTCCTTTATTTTCTCAGCCTATAATGTGTAATTGTGTTCACTATTTTATTTTCCAGCCCTTGAAAACTGCCACTTCAGAAAAAATTATGGCTCAATTAAAATTGTACACAAAACCTGAATAAGGTTAGATCGCATGGGTGAATCTCTAGAAGAAATGACACAAATCTTAAACAGTTTGCAACCCTTTGCAAAGGAACCAACTTTGAAGTGCCCACCCCAAAAGGCACTTCATTTCCTGAGGACTGGAAAAACAAATGATGGGGTTCATTCTAAATTAAAAAATGTGTTTTGCCTCGCAAAGGAGACCAAGAGCATCCTACCCGGTCCTGGTGACAATTTTACCCCTAAGGGAGAATCCCATTCCATAATACTGAATATATAAAATTCAGTATCTTAAGGCTTAGGGACCCTTGTAATTACTCCAGCTAAAAATGTAGCTAATAAAATGAATTGTATTTCTAGGCCTTAAGAATATCCTATTTTTTAGGTAAGAAAAAAGTGCCATTCTAAAAACGTTTGCAAGCTATTCAGCTGTCCTCCATTGCGGCAGAGGAAAACATGCAGTGTGATACTTAAACTATTTGGGACTTTATCCCTGAAAGCTTTCCAGCACAGACAACCTTATTGAGATGCAAACATCTGACAGCATTTTTGTATTGGGCACTTAAGCCCAACCTCACTCACCACAACATAACTTCTGTTAATATATAACAGACTGTAAGGAACACAAAACCTTTTTGGCACTAAAAACCATCCCCACAATGCTTTTCACAGATTGGAGGGGAAAAAAAACAACCCATCCAACAGCAATGTCAGATGCAGCTAAATCCTGGCAATGCACTTCCTACATGTAAGATAGGTGGGCAGGTAAGATGCTGCATGGGGCAAGCACATCTAAGTTCTGCCACAGAGAGAGGGGCCTAGGCAGCAGCTGGAGAGACTAGGAGTAAGGGAGAACTGTGAGTATCCTCAAAACTAAAATACATTGCTATATTTCTCCATATACACACACCATACTATAAGTAATAACTTTCTAATCTGACTTTGTACTCACTTTCAGTCAGCTGTGCTGCTCATAGGGTGTAATAGTCAGGGGAGACATACTGGTGGTGTCACAATTATGCAATTTTCTCAAGAAAAGCTCTTCATCATATAAAAGGAAAAAAAAATAGCAGATGGGGAAAGACAGACAAGAATTCTCATGGAGGAGTCTTTTTCTAAACTGTGTTTTCTAAAAATACAATCAGGTAGTTTTCTAACTTAAAAACTACAAGGCCAGGTTGGATGGGGCTTTGAGGAACCTGCTCTGGTGGGAGGGGTCAGAACTGGCTGATCTTTAATGTCCCTTCCAACACAAACTATTCTGTGACTCTATGATAAGAGTGCAGGTAGGAATAGTTTTGGTTTGGTATTTTTTCAGGAGAGTGCTTAGTCAAAACTTTTGTTATGTCAATTTTTTGTTACGTGCTTGATAGGCAAATAGAAGTATGACCAACTTTACTGATTGATGAGTATTAAAGCCTAGAGCTATGTTTTCAGCATATACTCTATTTACAGCTTTCCAGTGTAACACAGAACAACTAGCCCGTTTGGTTTGGGGATTTTCCCTTAGCCTAACAGATAAGAGGTTTTGTCTGCACTGAGCATCCTGATATCTTAACTTCCATATATACAAACATTTAAACACCCCTTCAAAAACAACCACAGCAGCAAAAAACAACCCTAAACCCAAACCAGAACAGAAATCGGATGAGTGAAAAGTCCAAGTAAATGAATGATCACCAGAATGGCAGGGGAGGCTGGTAGGGCGAGACAGTGCCCACTGCTGTGGAATACCTAAGGTGAGAGCACTTACATGGACTAAGCCTGTGATTTATACTGTAGGGTGCAGAAAGCCTGCCATCAGATATTTGGAGCCCCATTTTGCTAGATATTTTTTCATCTCTATCTGTAGCATCCGGGGTTTGCTTTTGTTTTGGACTTCACGTTTTTTTTCTCTAAAAAGAAACAAAAAACTTTTGCAAAGTTTATATTCTGAAGTCCTGATGAATTTTATTAACCAGGTGGACAAACTCAGGACTGAATCTGAAGAGAGAAGAAGGGCCATGAAAAGGTGAGAATGTGCTCCCAGCAGTGTAAACCCAAGCTCTATGGATTTACACTGACTCTGTCACAAGCTTGTATATTGTTCTGAGCCTGCTGGAAAGGTAGTGCCAATTGACTCCTTCACTTTCCTCAGCATATGTTTCATAAAGCAGGATCAAACAAGCCATAAATCCATTGAAAGCAGTGATATCCCAAAATAGCACAATTTTTCAGGGTGCTATTAAGACATGGTGAATTCAGCCAAACCAAAAGAACAGCTTTGGCCATTTGATCAGCTGCTCTGGTGAACAGATACTGCATACCCCCATCGCATTATCTGTGTGTTCCTTATTCCTAATAGTTAACCCAGTTAGGTTTCCCCAGTAAAGGCTGTGTTATTTATACACCAGGCAAGACATCTTTCAAGCCCTCACAGTGAAACCCCTCAAATCCTTGTTTCTCTTAATATCATGAAAACACGGGGTCCTTCCGCCTGTAGGAGTGACCACCACTACACGACTGCGCTTTGCCCACCGGAGGAGTGGACGAGGCAAGTTCTCATCTGCGGGAGAGACTAACTCCAGGCTCTTCCCACCGCGCACCGACACCGTCGAAGGACGGAGCGACAGCAGCGGCAGCCACCGCTTTCTCAGGCCAAACCAGCACCTCTGCCCCCGAAGACAGCCAAAGAATGACCAAGCCGAGCCTCACATACGCCCTCTCACCCTGCCGCTGATAGCCGCGGGCGGGGCCGGGCAGCCGCACCGCCCCAGGGCCGACCCCCGGCACCTGCCCCGCCGTCAGCGGCCCTACGCCGGGCGCGCCGGCGGCTCTGCGGCAGGTGCGGAGCGGGACTGGCGGAGCCGCTGCGAGGGGTGACCCCAGACCGCTCCGCCGGCCCCTCGCTGACCGTTACAAGCCGCCCGAGGAGCTGGAGCGCAGCCTGGGGCGGGTGGCGGGTGGCTTCTCACGCGGCCGCGGCGCCCTTCGCCCCATCCCGCCCGCGCTGCCGCTCGCCGAGAGCGCCGGGGCCCGTGCCCCCTCCCGCGCCGCGCCGCCCGGGGCAGGTGGCAGGTCGGCCCCCGGCGCGGTCAGGTCGCGGCGCCCAGCGCACCGGGCCGGGCGGGGCCTCTCCGCCCTCACCCCATTGTTGAGGCCATCTCGGCAGTTTCCGCCCTGGCTTCGGCTCTGTCCGCGCCGCGATGGGGAAAGGGGAGGGAGCGCGGGGAGCCTCAGGGGTGCGCCGCTCCTTCCGGGACGGCGGGAGGCGGTGCCGCTCACCTGGTGCCGCCGGCGCTGGCGAGCGCCCGAGCCGCGGCCCCCCCGGCGGGAGGTGAGCGCTGGCCGCTCCGCTCCGCCCCGCTCCGTCCCGCGCGGGAACAAGGTCCCCGGCAGGCAAGCGGGCGTCGGGGGGATGGCACATGCGGTGGCCCCGGGGGCGGGCGTTCCGCGGTCGCTGCGGCGGACGGGCAAGAGAACGAGTGGTGGGGGGAGGCGGGTACCCCCGGGCGGCTCGGCGCCGAGGGGTGAGAGGAGCCTCGGCGGGCGAGGGGTACCGTGGAGGGGCAGGGCGGCGCGGTACGAGCTGCGGGAGCCTGACGTGCGAGGGCGGGCGGTGATGGAGACCCGTCCCCGGGGGCAGGGAGGGCTTCCTGGGGGTGCGGCGGAGCGGCGGGACGGTTCACATCTCCCCTTTTGTTTCTCTCCAGGGTGTTTGTGCTTCTCCGAGCCTGTCTCCCCGCCCCCGTCTCTCCCGCCCGCCCCGCCGGGACCTCTCCTCTCCGGGCGGCAGCGA
Organism: Lathamus discolor; assembly: GCF_037157495.1. Lineage (NCBI taxonomy): Eukaryota > Metazoa > Chordata > Aves > Psittaciformes > Psittacidae > Lathamus > Lathamus discolor. The sequence goes on along the minus strand of NC_088884.1, from coordinate 43,390,676 downwards.
AGCCGCCTCAGGGCGGGCGGCAGCAGAGGTGCTGCTGCTGGTGGGGCGCTCGCCATCCAGCCCTCCGGGAACATGGCTACCGGTGGCTACCGCAGCTCCGCGGGCAGCACCACGGACTTTCTGGAGGAGTGGAAAGCCAAGCGGGAGAAGATGCGTGCGAAGCAGGCGCCGCCGGCCCCGGGATCAGTGGCCGGCGGGGAGGCCAGGCCCGCCGGGGCAGCCGCCTCCTCCGAGCTGAACAACAACTTGCCCCCGGGCGGCCCGGCCGCGGCGCCCCCCGCCGGCGGGGCTGTCAACTGCGTCGGGCTCTCCAGCTCCGCCCTGGGTCGGGCAGCCCCCAGCAAGGAGCCGGCGCCAGCCCTCGCCGGGGTCCGCGGGGCCGAACCTGCCCCCAAGCCCCCGCCCGCCGCCGCGCCAGGCTCCCCCGAGGGCGAGGAGAAGCTGGCCGCCAAGGGAAAGAGCTCGGGCCCCAGCGCCAGGAAGGGGAAGGGGCAGATCGAGAAGAGGAAGCTGAGGGAGAAGAGGAGGTCGACAGGTGTGGTGAACATCCCGGCCGCCGAGGTGAGCCCGCGGGAGGTGGGGCGGCCGCCGCCGACCTTCAGCTCCCGCCGGGGGCGCCCGCGGGGCCCGGAGAGCATGGCGCGGGCGGGGGCTCCGACCACGGGGCAGCGGGCGGGTGAAGGGACCGGGCTGTCCTGCCCCGTCTTCCCGGGGCGAGGGGAGGCTTCCTCCCGGCGCCGGATGGAAAAGCATGGGGGCCTGCACGCAGTCATGGGGGTGTTCTGCGGTCGTGGCAGCGCGGCATCCAGACCGGCGAGGTAGTATTTAGTCCACATCGTTTAGACCTGTCATGACCCTTGACTTATGTTTTTATGTCGTCTTGTTGGCAGAGGGTAAGCTCTAGGGCTTTTGGAAGATCAGACTGAGACGTGTGCCTGTTAAAGTATGGACAGACCAATAGTAATGAAAGAAAACAGATTTATCGGCTTTGAATAGATGTTCAGGTGTAAATATTATTGAGTTTGGAATCCAAAAGAATGTCCTGCATTGGAAAAAATGTAGTGGTTTACAGAGCATTTTTTCGAAGGCAAAGGAAGATATTTTTATCATCCAACACCACCATCCTCTGTGGTTTGCTACTAGTATAAAAATCTGGCATTGATTTATACTACTCCTGGAGGAATTCAGAAGAATGATAACTGAGTCTTCAGCTTTTTTTTTGCAGTTAATAAGAAAGTCCACAGGAAACTTTGAACAAAACTGGAATTTAGTCTTCAGTTTTGCACTGACACTGATGACCACCGTCACTGTAGAAAAAACTTGTAGTTCTTCTTTTGGTTGACATAGGTTATTGTAATAACATTTGAAAGTAAGACCTTTGTTCCTGAAGCAGCAGGAGAAGGTGAAATCACTTTCTTCATACCTGAAGTCACTAATGCTATTTTTGTGATGTCCCAGGGACTTTCACAGCAGACACTTTAATGTGAGAAGATACTGGGAACTGAGGAGTGAGTTTTAGGACAATAAAAATCTTTATAATTGGTGTTTTTTGAGAATAGTGACTTGCACAGTCTTTAGTTTGACGTGAAGTGTTTTGGCATACGTCTTTAGCAGTCTTGCTTTGGAAAGTGAGGAGTACAAGTAAGTTCTTGAATTGTCTGGCTTCAGAGTGTGCAAGCTTCCTAGTCTGTGGTTGGTTTTTTTTATACAAAGCCCCCTAAATACCTGCCCTCTGTGCTTCTTTGGGAGCTCTTCAAATGCTGTATCTTTACTTCCCTAAGTGAACTAGGCCAAGCCCAGTTACAAATGGTTTTGCACATTGCAGCAAGTGCTGTACAACGTTACGTTTTAGGGGCCTCTGCTGAGTACCTCATCCCCAGTCATCACCTTTTTTTGTTAGTTTCTTGGGTTTCTTTTTGCTCTTTGAGACTACTGTCATAGTTCTTTGAACTAGTTTTCTGGTTTTCTACTTTGAAATAGTGTTCCTTGGGTTGATTTTGGGTAGTGTGGTTTGGGGTTTGGTGGTTTGTTGGTAGTTGTGGTGTGTGTTTGTTTTGTTTAACGGTTGCTCAAAATACACTTTGCTTTCCAGAACACGTTCCTTGCTTGGCAGCAATTAGAATCTCATGTGTGAATTTGCTACTGTAGTTTCTCCTGTACTGTTCAGGGTGGTTTGTTTATTAAGGTTAACATATTCAGACATTGAGAAGCAAGTTCTTACACATTCCCATATTTCTGAGGGCCCAATAACTTTGCTGCCTGTCACCATTTGTTGGCACTCCTTGGAAACTTCTTTTATCTTTATACTAATTACTTCTGAAACTAGGAATTACGCATCCTAGCACAGTTCTGAGGTCAAATTTGGATAAATGTAGATACCTGTTGTACAAGGTATTAATGGGGAAACTTGCCAGTAGTGATGTATTTTTGACTTGCATATACTTATACAAAGCTCTTTCTTTTCAGTATTTCACATTTTTTCAACGTTTTTAATCATCGCCACGTGCATTCCTAAGAATTGTTTAATTAGGGAACCCTAGATCATTCCTGAGGGTGGACAGCTTCAAAAACTATCTCCAGTGTCAAATATGAGTAACTACTTACCAGTGGATGTTTTGCAGAGCATTTACTTATACTGTCGTTCATGTTTCTATTAGTTTGCAAGAAGATATTTTAAAGCACTGATTCAGCAGGGCCAGTTAAAGTTTTTTAGACAAGAGAAGGCTGCAGTGTAGGTGGTAACTTGTTGAAATTATCTGCAATACTCTAGTTCCTTGCTGTCTTTCTCATTAGATGCTAGACGTAGCTTTACCATGCTATGCATAATGTCTTGGTGGTATCACACTACTACTTGGTAGTAAAATTTAACCACATTCCACTTGTAGCTCTCCATGGTGTGTGTTTTAAAATAGTTTTCAGGAGATTCTTTTAGAGCTTTACACAGTGTTTTATAGTCTTATTTTTTTCAAGAATATAGTTGTTCTCTAGAATGGAGTAGCCGTTTTGTGCTAAAATCTCCCTTTTATGATCATCATGTCACTGTGGTGGAGTACCATGATAAAGGAGATCATGATACTCTGAAATTAAAATGGCTCGATGTTGACAAAATGCACTCACAGATGATACAGACTGCCTAGAAGCTTCTTTGCCCAAAACAGAGTACAAAACCAGTTTTTACCCCAGAGAGGTAGGATCTAGTTTCAGTTGCAGTGCAGCTGGAGAATTTAATATTACCAAAGGTGGTGGAATAAGGAAAGTAAAAGTTTGTGTTGTCTCAGCTATCTTGAAATAGGCATGAAGAATGTTAGCAGATCTTTACTTGTTAATGATTAATTTCTCTTCTGTTTCATAGGAACGTAATAGAGCTAGGTCTGAAACAGTTCTGTGTCTTAAATCTATTTTATATTGAAGTCGGTAGAGGACAGAAGCCATAGGGGAAGCTGTGAAAACAGATGGTGACAGGTTGGAAGTAGTGGCGACACTTTGTATTTACAGGCCATTGTGATAAAAGTAAAGGCTGGTTTTCATCTGCTCAGCACTAGTGCTTAACTGAGCAAAGGTGGCTTTTGAAAATGGCTTCTGAAATATTTGCGGCTTTTTTCCTTTTCAGTGTTTGCAAAGTAGTTCTTTGATAGCTTGTTGAATCTTGAATGTTGATTTCACCCATAGATATTAAATGCTGTGGTGTTTGTTTTCTCTGCTGCTCTGTAACAGTTCTTCAGCTTGTGAAAGGTAACTAAATTGTATGCAACTATCATTGCTAGGTAAGTTTTCTTTTTTAAATATTAAGTGTTATAACCATTTTTAGCTATGTGAGAAGGTGTTCTGCAGTTTGTAGGTATTCACTTGATGTGGACATTAGGTTTTCACATTTATAGATAGCTGTGCTAGTATCTATCCAAAAAACACATAAAGTTCCTGTTACGCTACACTGACAGTGCTTTGTGAGGACCCACGTATAGGATGAGAGTTATGTTTTGTATTGTTAAAGTAATTCTTCTATCCTGCTCCAAGCAAAACAAGCTGCAGTGGTGAAAGTGCAGCTTTACTTTTGTAATTGTTTACACTGGAGATTTCTGCTGGCATAGCTGTGTGGGTAAGTTTTTTTTCTGAACCCCATCCAGGAGGATAACAGCTATTTTTGGGGTCACCATTTTAAAAAACGGTGTATATGTAATAAAAATCATGGTCCATCTAGGAAGAACAGTTACATAGCACAGTTTTATTTAGTGTGTGCTTACAGACAAGGTTTGTATTTTCACCTAACCAGATGGAAGTCATCTAAATTCAGAGGTGTTCTTCTGTTAATAATAGGGTGATGAATGATCTAAAAAGGTGTAAAGACCTCAGATCTGTGTATTTTGCACGGGAATCTGCCAGATTTGAGACACAACAGTCTCCTGACCCGTTTGTGGGAAGTAACTAACAGAGTAGGTAGAAGTGATTCAGAGGTGGAATCTGCAGAGGATGTTCAGCCAGTCTGTGTTCATCTCTTGTCTAGTTACTAACAGCAGTAAGGGTATGACTTCTTGAAACCATGCTGATGGCTTGCTGCCAGGAGTCTGCTCTGCCTCTTTAGAAGGCGCTGCAGGTGTGTGTTTGGTAGGTGTCATACCGAACAGCAGCATTGTGAGTGAGCAGAGAGCAATGAGGACTTTCTGTGGGGAAAGAGTTCCTCCTACTAGAGTAGTCCAGCATGCTGAGTCGACTGACAGAAAGTTCCTGCATTCCAATGGGAAAAGCTTAAGGAAAATTGAAATGCTGGATGTGTCAACCATAGCAATTAGTGGGTATGTTTTAGAGGAACTGAAACCCTTTTCTGAATGGCTGGAGAGTAGAAAGGAGTGGAATCCTGTGCTAGTGGTTGGACTCTTGACCAGAAGTTGCCTTTAGCAGCATCTTTCTTACTGAGTCTCTACCTAAGGATTATGTTAAATGAAAGAGGAGTTCTAGCCATTTTCCATATTAATGAGGTAGTGTCTTGGCGTTGTCTAGCATCTCTGTGCGTTTTCTTGTAAAACAAATTCCTTCTTTTTACATATGTTCGGGGGGGAAAAAATGGTCTCAGTAAGTGTTTGTTCAAAGTACTGGTGGTGGTGGGGGGAAATCCCAACTATTTCTGATGGCTGATACCATTACTATTCATGCAGAGGTACTAGTGTTAGAATGGGAGCCTGAAATGTGCTTATTTGACCTGGATGACTGTTCATGATGTTAGGCCATCCTCTTGCTTGCTTTGCCTGGTGAACACATTCATCTTCCAGTTCCATTTATGGTTCTTCCTTCAGACATGGCAGGGTGAAAGGATCAAAACAAGCCTTTTCAGATTCTGATAAAAGGGTTCTGTTGAGATGGTTTACATCTAGTCTGTTTTGCTGTTGATGCCTTTGTGAAATCTGATGTTGTCTGAGCCTGTGGGCAGTACTTGTTCAAAAGGCTTTTTTCATTGGTTTTTTTTTTTTTTTTTTTACTATCTTTTTTAGCATGATAAGCTTATATTCCTGCTTTTTTAAGAGAATGTGTTAATATCCTGACACTTAGCTAGGTGAGGGAAGTTATTTGGTCAAATAAATCACATAATAAACTTTGAAGTCTGGAAAGTTTTCAATTCCAGAATCTTTGTAGGAGCTTCTAAATTCCTGTGTGTGCGTCTTCCAAATCTGGGGTCTCTGTGCTGTAGGCATAAAGCTGTTTTGGAATCAGGCTGGGCAGTACAGTAGTTTTCTGGTGGAGAAGATAGATGGAAGTTGTGTAATTTCTCTTCAAAGTGATGTGGCTTTCTTCTTGATTAATTTAATAAAGCTGTTTTTGTAGAGAAACTGAGTGTAGATTAGTACCTATAGCTGGAATTCACAGGACTCTACCAGAAAGTACTGATTCTTTTATGTACTTAGTTCTTTTTAATTCCTGCATTCGTTCCTACTGGAATGGGAAGGACGGTGATGGAAAAACGTCAGAAGCCGTTAATTTTCCCTCTAATTCTTTTGACTTTGCATGTATCTGTAAGTGCAATTTTGGGAAGGTTGGTTTTTAAAATTATTTTTTAATAGTTGGGTATAATTGGAAAACATTATTGTGTGGTTGGTTGGTTTCGCTCCCCTTTTTTGGGGGTGAGTCATCTGAAACGATACAGTTAGTAGGCAGAAAATAAACGCAATATAAGTAAAGTATTTCCTCTTCTGTTAAGTGCTGAATTCTACAGCAAGTAAGAAGAGTATTTAGTTTAGGTTGTAATTGGTGGTTGAAATCTTGTTGATGTTCAGCCTTGCCAGTTACTGCCTTTTCTTACTTGTCTGTCATGTAGCCAATAACCCTAAATAAATGTAGGTGTTGGTTGACTGAAGTGTTTCTTTGCGTGATTTCTAGGGTATTTCTCTAGTACTCAAGACTGAAGCACCGTCTGTCCCACTGCTGTTTGTTCCTAAAGCCTACTTAAAAGACAAGATAATCTGAAAGAAGAATATACTGTGGGGTCCAGAGTAGAAACAGCCTTTCAACTGTCCATTTGTCTACTTTTACACTGAAATAAACATGAAGCATCTTTCCAGTGCAAATAAGGTGACTTCAGTCTTACTGAGAATCATGGGAGGGAACTCTTGATGTGACCAGTTATTTCACTGAAGAGAATGCACAACTAAGTATTGCTAAAAATTACTTATCTGACTTGTTTTTTTTTTCCTTTGAGAATTTGTATGTAGCTTTACTGTAACAAGTAATTGCTTTGGAAATATTTAATTGTTATTGTTCTACAAAATGCGTTAGTCTAGCTTGAATGATAGGTAGTTGGTTTCCTACAAATCGCAAAGAAACTTCTGCTGCTTTGGCCATTTAGAAACTAGTAGCTCAGGCATATAAATGAAAATAACTTTGAGTTAATTTCAAGAGATTTAAACTCGTATCCTAAATATGAAGACTAATATTGTGAGGTTATATGTAGCTGAAACTTCATCACAAGAGATGGGTGTGGACAGCATGCTCTGGGGTCTGATCATGTCTTTAAAGCTGGATGCTAAAGAGTTTTCAGCATTGGTGTATTATACATGGTAGTGTAAATAGACACAGAATCATAACAGCAATATAGATTGGATCTCTGAAAAAGTTGTCCAGTCCAATACTCTGATGTTTTGATCAGTTTTTGTTCTGGGGCAGTTTTGATCAGTTTTCTTAGGGTCTTTCCTAGTAAAGTATGAATATATTCAGCCTGTTGAGGCTGGTGTAAATAGCAGCTCTACCTTGCAGCCTTTTAACCAGTCCCTACCAGTTTGGTGTCAGCTGTAAACTTTCTTAGAGTACCTTCCGTTGCAGGTTGTTAGTAAAGGTGTTGTGTATTATTGGCACTAATATCAGCCCCTGAGGGGTGTCACTTACTGTCTGCCAGTGGAAGTTTATAATACTGATTTCCACCTTTTGAGCCTGAAGATGCAGTATTCCAGCACCTGACAGTACATTTTGGTGGGCCATATTTAACCAGCTTGGCTTTAAAGATACAACAGGGAGAGCGAGTCAAAGACCCTTCTTCGTCCTTGAAGGAAATTGTCAAAGTTTCTACAGTTGCTGGTGCAGAAAGCTCTCATATGAAAGCTGTGTATGCTAATACAGCTGCATTGTTAAAGTTGTTTATGTGAGGGAAAATGTTTAGGTTTTTTCTGGTTTCTTTTTGGTAGTGGAAGTGCTGGAAAATTGCTTTTTTCAAGGCAGCAGGACAAAAGAGTAGTTTGAAAGATGACAAGAGGTCAGTCCATCTTGTTGCTGTGTTGTATTTCTCAGGTAGATGAAGCCATTAATACTTTGCAAGAAAAATACTGCTGAAAACTTGTGGTATGTTGATATTTTTAACTATTTCATATTTACACAATATTAGGAAACCCTAAACTTTATAACATGTTAGTGGAACTGCTCTGAGTGATGAATAATAAGTTGGTGCTTTGACTTCATTCTCCAGTTGAATCCACCTTTGCTATCTCATCTTCTGTAACACTTATTTAGAACTGTCTTCTGAAGGTAATGGGTTTAAATAGCAGTCTCGGGTATTTTTAATAGTGTTTTCATAAGTAAGTTCTAATATTCATACTGTGGAGGAAATAATAAGGAGTAAATTGTGAGGGTTAAATAAAAAGAAGTGCTGCAAAGCTGCTGCTTCTATAACCTCAACATTTGGAACTGTAATTTCTTCAAAATGCCTTCATGACTTTGGGGATCCTGATTCATCCCACCTGAATGTTCAGAACTAGTTACTGAGAGACTCATTTATTGAACGCATTAGGAAGGAGGTGATTGGAGTAAATGATGGAATATAAAATATATTTTAAACCAAAATTAGACTTCTGTGTTTCTGTACTAGAAGGATCTAATTATAGATTGGATGCATTTTAGACTTCCTCATTTTGACTTTGCCCATTTCTGGTGAAACTCTGCTGATACTGGTTCTTAGCTTCCAAAGCTAAAAGTAAATTAGTCTGTGTTTATTTCTTTACTGTGGGTTCAGTAGGCTGAAGAATACTCCCTCAAAAAAAGGGAGAAGGACATTTTTAATACGAGTGAGACATTTCTGTCTAGACTGGGAGCTGTGAAATATTTGTAATTTATGCCTTTATAACAATATCTTCTATTTGTAAGAACTACTTTTGTAAATTACTAATTAAAAAATGGCTTAAAAAGTAAAACAACTCTACTGAGTTGCACAGATGTAACTTTCTCTGAGGATACAAGAGAATAGAAACCATGAATGGATTAATTTCCGCAGTCATTTATAAACCACCAGAAGCCTTGTGAATTATTTTATAATGTCTCCAGACTTGCATTATAACTTTCCAGCAGCCTGTTTGTTCTTTGAATGTATTATATCCCAGATGTGTTACTTTCAAAAGATCCAAGCCAAAAAAAAAAAAGCCCCAACACAAAACCCCCCAAAACAAATAATCCTCCACCTCCTATGTGAGAGAAGCAAAAATCCATCCCCTGAAAACCACCCAGCTCTTGACTTTACCTTACCCTATTTCAGTTTTGCTTTATGCAACTTGAATATTCATGTATCTCTGATAGCAGCTGCCTTTGAGCAGATCTGTGTCTGCCAGTTTAAAAAAATCCGAAAACAAACCAAATTGTGGATCAGAAATGCAGTTTCTGTATATCCCAGTAAGAGCTGGTGGGAAATAGATTACTTTTTCACAAGGAAAGGTTAAAACAAATCCCATCCAAACTCTAAATTAAATATGATAATATGAATTAATGTGCGAAATACTGGCACAAACTTCTGGTGCTTCTTACTTCATTGCATCTCTGGGGCATAGTTGTTTTCTAAATCCCTCCAATAGCTCAAAGTGTGCAGGGGACTTCTGGGAAGGTCACTGTTAAGTGTTCAGTTCCACACAAGTCTGCACTGATTTCTTAAAACTGTCTGGTTTGTGAACTCGTGTATGTTTTTCTCTATTTTTTTTTTATTTTAAGTCTGAGTTGTGTATTTAAAGACTTTCCAATTGGAAGACTGTAGGTGGATGACTATTTCCCGTGCTTCACAAGGTCATGGGAAATTAAAATAAAAGCCACAAACCCTGATGTTTTATTTCAGGATTTTACTGTATTTGATCTGCTTGAATGTTGTTAGGAGGAATAGGATGGAGCATTTAGGCTTTTTATTCCAAGCCTGCAAATGTCAGATTCTGAAGTGTAATTAAGGTTGGAAGGAGCCTCAGGAGGTCTTTCATCCAGCATGGTTGCTCAGGGCTTTATCCAGTCAGGTCTTCAAAACCCTCTGAGGATGAAGACAGCACAGCCTATTTGAGCGACCCTTCCTGTACTTGACTGTCCCTACAATGAAACTATGTTCTCTTTTGGTCAGAACTTCTTTCCTTTAAATTTGTGTCCACTGCCTCCTGCCACGGGCTGCTGGAAGGAGCCTAGCTCTATACTTGGTGGCTGTGGTACTTCGCCTTGTTCTGTGCAAGTGTGTGAACTTTTAGATTTTTTTGTGGCTCACCTGTTGAAGAAGGTGGTTCATCTGATGTAAAACTTGGCTTAAGCCACTGTGGAACCATACCTGAAGATGAGGGGGTTTTGCTGGTCCTTTCACATACGCATGTTCCCCTGTGGACTTCTGGTTTTGGAAGAAAAATTCATACAGATAGATTGAGAAATTTTTTATATGCTCTTCTGTTTTGTTTGAGGTATGGCCCCTGACTTCAAGTAAGAAGGTCTGGATCCTCGTCATACAAGTTCTTGTGCAGTCAAGTTCATGTGACCTCACTAACCAGCTCCTTTAAGTTCACCAAAATTGGTAATAAGGGTGGGCTTTTGAAATAAGTATCTTGACGAAGACCTTTAAAATGGAAACCTAATTATCCAAACCAACCACATGTGGTTTTCAGTACAGCTATTCTGTAAAACCTGCTCTTCTGTAATGTCATCTTCAGTTACCAAAAGCCAGTCTCTTTCTCGTTTAGTAATTCAGATAAGAAGTCTATGTGTTACAACACTGGAAGTTTTTCTACCAGATAAACAGTTGTCTTGAGCTTAAAAATGTTGCCATTTGTTGTTCTTGTATATTTTATCTTTTCCTATATTTTGTTCTGGGGAGAGAAAGGAGAAAATTATTCAAGCATTGCCACTGGCTGTTACAATTTCTTTAGCTTGTATGTAAAAGTTGCTAAGTGTAGAGACTGAGGCTCCTGTGTTTACAAATTGTATGTGGGTAAAGGCTAGGTAAAAAGCTAGCTCCTAATGATTGAAATGGTGGCAAAATAAACAAATGCAATATTCATTCTTGAGTGGGTCACTAATTTAAGATCATTTCTTAATAGCTTACATAGTGCTTTTTGTCTTGTTTTACCTCCTCTTTCAAGCCAGCAGCACTAAAGGAAATTAAGCTGACCTACTTGTTTTATAATTGGAAAGGATATATAAATTTTTAACACTGAATGCTAAAGTAGCAAATGAGAAATGAGTTACTTGCAGTTTGCAGGGGGTGGGGTGGGGAGTGTTATCCTCTTCAGTATTTAGGTACATATTTGCATATTAAAGGTTTTGGGGTTTTTTTAGATTAACAAACAGAAAAGTGTTATGCTCCCCCTTTTTTTAAGAATGTTGTTTTTCTGGCCAGGAATATGAAGCATTTAAATATAATATGTTTTTCCCGCATTTAAAAAATAAGTATATTCTTCAAGATTTTTTGTGTTTATGAAAGACTAGCTTTATGGCAGAGTTTATGAGGTAGTATTCTGGTACCATGAAGCACATGATTAAACGAACCTAACTTCAAAAAAGCTCTTAAAACAACACTGTACTGTGAGTAGCAATTTAGAAATAGTGCTAAGAACTATTAGTCTGTTCTCAGAGCTCTTAGAACTAATTTAATCTGAATAATTCTTTAGAGATACAATGAACAGACCAGTCAGTGATGTGAAGTATAATCTCAGTTTCTTCCATAAACCCATTTTTTTGTCATTGGAGGTTAGACTAGGAATTCTTCATTATTACTTTTGATCAATTAAGCAATGCTTTGCCAAGCCAGAACTATGCCAGTCTCTTACTAGCTTTAGTTTGTCCTAAGTTTGGCAGCAGTTGTGATTGTAGTCTGTGTCCCAGAGAGTTAATAATGGATTTGAGTTGCAGAGTGTGCTTAGTTTTTTTTACTTGCGCTTATGTGGCTTATTAATTTTTGCATACTAAATCCAATCTGAAATAGTATCATGGCTTCATGTTTCAACAAGTCAGTTATCTAAAGTAATATTAATCACTGGTCAGACAACAGTACTTAGCAATACCTTAATAGAACCTTAGTTAACTGATAAGCTCTCCTCATCCTATGTTACATGGCACGCATTCTTCAGAGTGTAGAAACACAATTTCAGCACATGTAACTTGGAACCCAGTGAAGATTCTCTGCCTGTCTGCTCCGTTCTTCTTACTGGTTTAATAACTGTTATCTTTTCAGAGGTACCATTTAATGCTTAGTCATTTTTCCTGCAGCTAGTAGAACAAAAAGTTAAAAGCCTCTCCTTTCTTTCCCCCTTTCACCCCCACCCTGGCTCCCCTCCCCCCCACCCCCCAACCCGGAGTATTGTAGGCTTTTATGCAAACGGTCATGTAATTCTTACATACTTACATCTAATTTTTTCTGTGAAGTCTGTTGTGAGTAAGGATCTGGATACATTGGAATGTGGGAGGTGGAGTGGAACCTTGAAGTGCTTGGTCCTGTAGCAAATTGTGTTCCAGACCTGTACTAAATGAGTTGCTTAACTTCTGTCTGTTTACACAGCCATGTTTAGCATTACCATGTTTTTCTTCCTATAAAACCTCTTGGATCTTGTGTGAAAAAACTACCATTTAAATTAATGTGCTAACTCCAAGATGAAAGATTTTGGTGGTTTTTTTGGTTTTTTTTTTTTTTTGTGTGTGTGTGTAATGTTGTGCTTCAAAGGATAATTGTATAACTCTGTCAGTTAAATTAGACAAAAGCTACAAAGATCTCTAAAGGCTGAGGCATGCTGAATGATTTAAAAATGGAATGTACAGAGAAATTTTTCAAAGCAGTCCTTTGGGTTTGTCCTCTAAGAAAATAGGTGAAGGTGTGACTTGGGGTGCTCCCTGTTGGTATTGATGCCAACAACCCTTTTAATTGCATTAATTTCTGCTGCAGTATGCTGAGAAGAGGTAAAAGGATGTGTTTAGCGCTTACATTGTTAGTTTACAGATTTGTCATTTCTGTTCATGATGTTTGAGCACAGAAATTGTAAACTGCTTTGGGGAGGAAAAAAAATGAGAAAGAGCATGCAGTTATTACTCTAAAAGGTGTTGCAGAACTGGGTGTTAGGGAAGTTTCTATTACAGTGGGCAGAGTGTTTTGCTGGACCTCTGGGTGTAAGCATGTTACATTGTTGAAGAACTTCTTTCACAAAGTCTTCACATTTCTTTCACAAAGGTTTGAAATACTCTAACAAACACAGAAATGTGGTAACTTTTCAGATTTGGAAGTTTAAGTAAGTAGCCTGTGTTTGGTGTGCTGAGTACTTCAGTAAGTACTTCAAACCAGTGAAGCATATTGGAAGTGGGCACTTTGAGCATGCTTAACAATTAAATTAGGGGCCTGCACTTGACAATCAAATGTTTAGGAGCCTACATTCAGATACTTCTGAATAATGGCATAGCTAGAGTTTAGTTGGTCCTAACACATCTGGGAAAGAATTTTCTGTTCAGCCTATTTTTCTCTACTCTTGATTTGTTACTAATTGAAATAATTGAAAAAGGATAGAGTCCTTAATACTTTTTAATGGACTCCTATGGCTAGGAATACACAGAAACCCTAAAGGTAATTCTTTGTGAAAAGGGAAATGAACTAAAAATTAAGAAAACTTGCACAGTGAGTGTGCATAAAGAGCTCTTGTATCCTGTTGAAGATGATGTGAATTGTAATTATCTTGCATGAACGAAAAACACCTCAGGCACTTGACTTTTACAGCATAATGTAGGAGTTAATTTTAGCCTGAGGCAGAAACTGAGGAGCATCATCCCATTATCTGACAGTCTTCTTTGGTCTAAAACATAGAGGGATGTTTTAATATAATCCCATTTTGTGGGTTTGCTTCTTCCTTTCAATTATAAAGAAATCGAGCTCGTCAGATGTCAGATCAGTTTTTGTCAAACTTTCTTGGAGGCTATTTGAATGCAGGTGTTGCTAAGCAGCTGAATACCACAAACCACTTCTCACAGCATGTTACATTTTTTGAGATGCAAGAATGTTTGAGAATCAAACCAAGAAATCAGAAATGGATATATTAATATATTTATTCATAAATATTCCCAGCTACTGTTCTACTTCGCTTTTTGATTCTTCACAGTTGTTTTTGTTTTCTGTTTATTTAGAAAGATTTGGAGGTTGTTGACATGTTTGTGTTCTAAAGCTTTCAGCACTTGGTGCTAGGTGGCTCTGACTGGAGACTGAGATCTAAAGCCTGAATTGTCTACACTGTAAGATATCACTGAATTATCTATTCCATTATGATGAGTGTAGACATCCCTACAGTGTTTTTAAAAGATGGTACAGTTTATTAGTTTAGAATCCCACTTGAGTTGATCTGGGAGCACCATGGTGGTGAGGTACTGGGGCATGTGGGCATTGAAATGGGATGCAGTGGTGTTCAAGCTGGCTCTCAGGGTGGGTTATTTTCCAGAGTAATGTCATCTTCAGTTGTAATAGGTTTTATTAACAAGCAAACTACTGAATATTCAAGTGCCCAAGTCTATGGTTTTAGCTTCATTGCTGTCATCATTGTTCATTATGCTTTATTAACATAGTAAATAAAGCGAAGAAATAGAAGATTACAACAGATTGAATTCCTTTACTACTAGAACATCAGAACTTTTAGTCAGTAACTTAACATGAAGAAAACTGTTGTTTTTTTGGTAGTGTTTTCTATATGTTTTTCTTTTGTGTCATCCATTGGTTTATTTTTATCTTTATTTTCTTTTGCTCTATTTTGTCTTGACTGTATGATGTGTCCAGTGCTCATACTTACATATGAGATCACATTTATAGAGCCTTTGGAGTGTTTTCATAATTCTGAGACTCGAATAAACTTTCTTAAAGAATCCTGGAAAAAATACCAGGCTGGGTTGCAGTAAGTGTTAATGCTTTACATCTGCAGTGGCTAGATGGCTGGGTTGTCCCTTAATTTTCCAAGACACTTGCAAAGTGAGTATGTGGCAGACAAAAACTTGTATTGGAAAAACAGAGGCAAGCACATGCAAAGAGAAAATAGAGTGGCAGAATTTGAGTGTGAGAAGGGAAAAACAAAAGCATGTTCCAGTCAAGTTGTTTTTTAATTATAGGTTCTGAAATAGGAAGCATGTTACTTGCATTCTTAAAACACAGGTGGCCAGAGATTTAGTTAATATAAATGTGTATGAATCCAAGTTAAAATGTGAAAATTAGCTTGGTTACATTTATATGAGCCTGCATGTAAAATGTACCTCTTTAGTCTGCCATGAATTTGAGATGTTGAACTGATACTGTTTATATAATGGATAGTTTAGTGTAGTGATCGAAAGCTGAAACAAAAGCTAAAGAGACTTTTTTATTGCAGTTGGTTTGCCACAGTCATTGGTTCTGCATAGCAGGACTCTTACTGAAGTTTAGAGGGACTGTATGAACCAGGATCTGCTGTTGGACTGGTATTTTGTCAATATCAAAAGTTACTGATTAGCAAAAGGAAAGTAGGGCATGTAAGATACTCTTTCATGTTCTGAGTGGAATTTTTCCATTGTAATCTGCTTTTATCTAACTTGCAGAACTCAAATTTTTCTCTCATTTGTATGATTTGTATCTCTCATCCCAAGTGGGGATGGTTTCTTCCACTTGGGCACTGTTTACTAGGAAGCTGCACTAACAAATCATGAATTAACCCCCTAAAAATATCACAGGATAGTAGGGGAAAGGATCTGTATTTTTTTCACCATTAGGATTTCTGTTTATAGATAAGCTTGACAAAAAAAAAGAAAAGAAAATATTTTCAATTAGTTTCTAAATGCAGCTTAGATATTACTGGTATTAGTATTAAAATAATAAGTAGATCAAAACTCAAAATACCTGTTTGATTGTTCAGTTTCATTTGGATGATGCTGAAGAAAAGGCTAATTCTGTGTTGGGACATAACTGTAGAAGTGGGAGCTTGTGTACCACTGTAAAAAGGTTGCAATCAAGGATGTTTCTAACAGATGCTTCCTTGTATCTGGAATTTAGCGTGAACCATACTTTTCTAGCTCTCTTCATGTGTATGAACTGCTTGTAAGCCAGCATGCTATGAACTTCAGAGATGATGGGATGTAAGAAGTGAGCTTAGCGGGAATGGCATTTGCATGGGGAGCTGAATGTGCTGAATAGGATGTGCAAGAGTGGACTGTGTGAAGGGGGAAGCATCCTGTCTAGACAAAGAAGCTTCAGTGGTAGGTCACAGATGTTTAAGCATGGAGATAGCTACCTGACTCTGAAATCATCTCTGCAGCTAGGCTTGACCCCAAGTACAGCTGCTTTGATTTGGAGAGGCTTGGCTTTGAATCAGCTATGGGCAGAAGGAAGGACAGACATGTTTTCTTTGTGACAGGCAGCCCTTCCAAGGAAGGCTTGATATAATGTAGTCTGCCTGCTCTTTTTTTTTTTTTTTGGTTTTGTTTTGTTTTTAATATGCAGAGGAAGCTTGTTTGAAAACAAAGGTTTTGCAGTTTACTTGGCTTGTAGTTATGGAAATCTGTACCTTAAAATGTTTTGCTCTGAGAAAATGACAAGTTTGTGAGTCAGTGTTTTCATAAGTCAACAGCTGCTGGTAGAGGTTGGTTTGAAAATGTGCATTTGTAAGTGAAAGTGAAAATTTATTGAACACAAAGGCAAATTATTCACCATATTTTTCACTTTTTACTTTGAAGTACTTTATTAAAATTGTAAGTGTCATGCATCATGTCTGTAGGAGGACATTCCTTTTACCAGTTGTAGCTGCATGTTTTATTTAACAAGAGCAATCTCAAAATGACATGTTCAGTCATGCCTTAACTCTATGACAAACCAAATGCCTGAACCTGATAGAGATAACAGCAAATGGGGACTATCTCCTAGCAAAGAGACTCTGGCTCATAAAACAATCATGTTCATTCCTGGTATTCCAACCCTTTCTTTTCTTTCTTCCCTCAAAATTTTGGCATTGCCAGATACTGGCAGTAGTGAGCACTAGTAATTAAGAGGAGAAAGGATGTGAGGGCTGTATGCCTGAACAAGTTCATTTGAGGTAAAAGTATGTGATACCAGTACAACATTTCCCATTGATCATTGAAAGGATTTAGTTTGTACTAAGTCTTTTTCCTAAAATAGAACAAGAAAAAAAAAAAAAAACCAAAACCTACACTTAGGGGAACAAAGAGTAGCCTCCTTAAAGTGCATATAGAAAGCATTTAAAGTCCTTATTCTTTGTGTGTGTGTGTAATGAAGGAAAGTAGGAGGGTGGAAAAAAAGCTAGAGTAATCTTTAAGGTTCAGTTTTAAAACTTCTTGCTTAAAGAGTAAAGAATAGGATCCAGGAAACTATGTTTGAGCCTTTGCTTGGCTTCATTTAGAACAAGCAGATAGTAGCAGAAATAGCCTGCTTTTTTATTTCTGATTTTTCTCCTAACCTGATCCTCCATTTGTCTTAGCAATTTGTTTCTGGCTAATTTTTTTTAATAGCCTGTTAGGTACCATGTCTACTTCTGTAATCAATGTATGATTTATTGTTGCTCATTTTCTGCCATAGTACCCAATTTGATTAAATGAGACTGTTTTCATTAGTATGGTAGCCATTTAATTCTTAAATTCACCATGACTTTTAAGTGTATACTTCTGGGGATTTATTTCTTATTTACTGCTTTAGATCTTCATTCTTAGCATGAGCTTGTAATGTTCATGCAAAACTATGCTTGTAGGGGAAAGTTTATTAAATTACCTTTTGAAGTTTTAATGGGTTGGGTTTTTTTAAAGGCTGTGTGCTGGGAACTCTAAAATAACACATCCTTTCAGACTGTGAATGCATATTGCATGCCTTGGACTTTTTTTTTGTCTGCAGGTATGTCTGAGGTAGAGCAAAGGTCAAATGTTAACCATCTCCTCAAGTTACATTTCAGATTAAGAAGACATGAATGTCAGGAATTTGCAGGATTGAGTTTAGTGAGGCTAGTAATGTCAGAGTGTTAGCTGAAAATGTGAGGAGGGGGAGAAGAGAATGTAGCAAGTGGCAGGGGGTATTTTGGAGATCTTTACATTTTACCCAGAAAAGATGACGCATTAGGAGGGATCACAGGACTGGTAGTGTTGGGATGAAAATGCATGTGTGGATTTTGCCTTTAAATTAAAAATTAGTTTATTAATTGCAGAATGGTTTGAATAAAATAAACATTTGCAGCTGTTTCTATTTGTTGCTCGTATTTTTGCTCAAACATTTTAGCACCTTTGAGAGTTTGCAGTGTGAGTAAGTGGATGTGTAATCATGGATTTTTAGTTTTGTTTTTGGGTTTTTTTTAATTATTATTAATTGGGAAGCTTTTCAAGAATGTGCTTATTTTCTGCTTAAATGCATTTGCTGCTTATAATGTTAATGAGTTTATAGATGAGTGCTTTTTACTTTCAAGACCAATCCTTTTCAGAAGATGGAACTGTCCTTGAAAGGTGGATTTATTTCTAAGAGCTGTATAAAAAGCCATTTATCTCCAGAAGCCTCTTTTTATTGTTCAGAACATAATCCTGTCCTCTAAATATTTCATCTATTGGTCAGAATGCTTTATACACAGCAGTTGGATTGAATCCCTTGATCTTCAGGGAGTATATGGCTGAGTCAGTTCCTGCTGGAATATGGCTACTGCTGCCATTAGTGGACATAAGAAGAACTTGTCAGGAATTCAGTCCACAGTCATGTTACATTTAAAGTTGTTTCTCTGTTGGAGTGACTTACGTTGTTGGTATGTCATCAGCAGCAGCACCAAAACTGGGACAAAAGATAACACGAAGGAACAAGTGGAGACTTTTTTTTTTTTTTTTTTTTTTTTTAACTTTAATTCAGGCAAAAGGAATTTCATTGCTCGCTTTTCCATTTCAGACATTTGGCAACTGCCTGTTTAGTCTTCATAAAGAGTCCCTTGGGTAGTCATCCCTTGGTAATAAATAGTGAGTGGGAAAGGTGGTGTGAAGCTTACACACTGGAAAGCACTGTGATGTACCTGCTGGTAGAGTATTGTAACAGGAATGGGCATGTCACATCCAGATGTGAATGTCTGCTAGGATGGTTAAGTTTTGAAGTTGTTTTTTGTTTTGAGAACTGTATAAAATTGAAATACGTGGGGCTTTGTGCATTTTTACTTGAGCTTAATTTGAAGGCAGCCTTAATTCCAAAGGCAAGCTTTACCAGTTTTATGCAACTATGAACTGGCCAAAGATTTTTGTTATTTTTGTCACTGATTTCTAATTTTAATAAAATATTTACTCTGTAATTTTCTGGTGTAGATCTGCTTTTGTCAGTGCACCCACTGCTTATTGTAGTTATTGACTGCAGGTTTATTTGTTTTCATCAAACAGTTCTTTCCTGTCTAATTGGGACATTTAGGAAAAGCATCTCGAGAAATTACTTCATAATGAAATGCAGTTGTGCCTTGTATGCCAAATCATTGTGAAAACCAGGTTAGTTTAATGGTGGAGGTACCTGTTTGACTTCAATAAATAATAATATGTTTTGTAGACAAATTTAATCCACTTCATGACATTTTGCAGGATTCATATTTATCCTTATCGTGTTATCTATATTTATGTCACCTTTCCTCGGAAGTCCTGCTCAGCAACCTAGGAAAGCAGCTTTTCAAAATCGGGGGAAAAATGGGTGTGAAATTGTTATTACTGTGGGTTGCGCAATTATGAAGCTAGGTCTTATTTGTGTGTACTGAAGAGACAATTGGACTCATCCATCCAGTATATCTTTTCAAATACCCTTCACTGGTCATGATGCAGTGCCATGCAAAATCAATAGTTAAAGGCTGTACAAGTCTCTTGGCTTCTCGCTAAGAACAAGCAGCCATACGCAAAGAATAAGATTTCTAGAGTACCTATGTGAAAAGCATGCAGATTGTCTCTTATCTTTAGAAGATGAGCAGGGTTGCCAGCTATATGGGTTGATAACACATTTCTTTCTTGGGGAAGTAGTGGTAAAAATAACCTTTTGTGGGGTTTTTTTGTTTGGGGTTTTTTTTTTTCCTCCCCTATACAGTTTTTAATACATGAGTCCTGTTTATTCCTTATCTTTACATGAGAGAGTTGCTGCTCTCAGCAGTAATCTCTTAGAAATTCCAAAATGGAAGGCCAAGAAAAGAGTGCCAATTAATATGCAACAGAAGGAAATGTAATACAAGTGAATGCATTGCTAGAAAACAGGAGAAAATAAATGACACAAAGAAGCGAGATTTCCAATTTTTTCAATTTTGATCTGATTTTAGTGAACTGTCAGATCACAAATACTTTCAGAATTTTACCTTCATTGTATTTGGTGCATTCAGAACTCCTTGCTCAATATACAGCCGTTGTTCTGTGGTGTGTGATATGAGTTGTGACTTGACTGTATATATGTGTGCATTTGTATATATATGTGTATAGTCTGTAGGGTAAGACTTGGAACAGTAAAGCAGTAAAGAAACCTTTGGATAGGGCAGCTTGCTTTTTGGAGTCGGGTAACTTGGTGAGCAAATGCTACAGGATGAAGTACACATCTATCCAGATAGATTGTGAATTTTAAACAATCTATCTTTTCCGTTCTCCTAATGAATAATAGCATATCAACTGGCTGCTTCAAACCAGAAACTCTGGCTTTTCCTTTGTATGTTTTAGGAGAACTTTTCTACACATTCTTCTTTAGAAATGCATTTGATTACTTGTTTGCTTGAATTTATTTTTTTCCAAATTGTTTTCTTCTGCATGTTTTTTTGTGGATGCATCTTTGGATTTGTGTCTGAATCCTTCTTTGCACAGGGCTTTGAATCACAGAACACTGTGCCTGAATCATCTTATGAAGGAAGTATTAATCTTGGCTGTTGCCTGACTGTAAGAAGAATAAAGCCAGGTGGACCCTGAGGTTTGCTGTGGCAGGGGGGTTGTAACTATGTGATACTTAAGATCTCTTCCAACCCAAACCAATCTATGACTCTCTGATTTACAGTTTTGGGGGACAGGGCACAAAAAAGAAAGCAAACAACCCCACTGGCTCTGTGAACGCATAGAAATGTTGCTTGAAGGGGGCCTGTGGAAGTCTCTGAGCAGTACTTTCAGTGGCCATGGATCAGGTCAGCCATGACTTTGTCTTGCTGAGGCTTGAAAACCTCTAAAGATTCCACTGTGCCCAAGTGTCCTGACCCAGTGCTGTACTGCCCTCCCACTGAGCTATTGTTCCTAGTGTCCAGTTAATGCATTTTGTACCTTTTGGTATATCATCTGCTACTTCTGCAAGGAGCCTGGCTCCATCATCTTTGTCATTTAACCTTCAAATAGTTCTAGGTTGCTATTAAATTGCTCTTTGACTTCCTCTTCAGTGGACTAAACAAGTCCTGCCCCGTAGATCCTCTCTAGTTTCTTTTCCTCCAGTTCATTTGGTTACTTTATTTCAGAAATTACCCCGATTTTGTACTTAGATTATGTTTTGTACTTAAATCATGTTTTAATGTGGGTAAAGGGAGAATTATTTATTACTTCCGTTGCCCGAGGAGGTTGTGAATGCTCCATCCCTGGCAGTGTTGAAGGCCAGGTTGGACCATGAGTGACATGGTTTAGTGTGTGGTGAACCTGCTTATGGCAGAGGGGTTGGAACTTGATAAGGTCCTTTCCAACCTTAACTATTCTATAATTCTCCTTGCCCTTGTCACTGAGCAGAAGCATATCTAAAAGAAGTTTCTTTTTGTTGGTTCTGCTTGCTGGAGTTGGTCTTGGAAGCATGTTAGAGAGTGTGGTGGTTTGGGTTTTTTGCTTGTTTGGTAAGGAAAAAGAAAGAAAAGTGCATTGAGGCAGATGGTTCTTTCTCAGAATCTAGTTAGAGTTTACCTTTTTCTCAGATCCTTTTCTTTCCAGATGCTTCATGGTCCTAGGGAGCTTAATTAATTCAACTGTTCTCTTGATGGCATCAAGATGAATCCAGAAAGAGTATGACCAATGCAGTAATTATGAGTAGGAAATAATGGGGTTTTTTTAGGTTGTTCCTCATTCTTTACACTGAAGCATTTTAATTGCTAACAGAACCAGAAGTATTTCTAGTAACAAAAATAGTCAGTGTTTATTTGGATAGATATGTATTCACATATTTCTAGTATTTTAAAGAATTCTGCTATTATTTGCAGCAGCCATCTAGGAGACTCCTAATCTTGGTGAATTGTGGAATGTGCATATAAATACATCTGTTCTTCAGTTACAGATACTTGAAGTTTAAATTTGAATGTGAACACAGCATTAAATGCTTTTCTGAGCAATACCAAAATACTGTAACTTTTCAAATTCATCCCAGTATCTTAATCATTCTGATAGTGTTTGTTTTGATAAAAGTTATTTGCCACCTTTGTGCTGATAAGAAGTACTTACTCTGGTATTTTATGAAGAATCTTTGTTCTTTATTCAGTTGCCCACAGAAGTTGTGAATGCTCCATCCCTGGCAGTGTTCAAGGCCAGGTTGGACAGAGCCTTGGGTGACATGGTCTAGCGTGAAGTGTCCCTGCTCATGGCAGGGGGTGTGGAATTAGATTTTTTTAGATTTTCTGAATGGACAGTGTGAATCCTCAAATATGTACTTTCTGATGGCTAAGTTGTTCTAGTTCCTAGGCTGAAAATGGGGTCCATCCTTTGGTTTTGATTTCACTCTTTAGTCATGCTGATACAAATGCATGATACTTGAGCAATACAAAAATTAAATCTGAACTTGCTTTGCTAATTAGAATGGTGTGGGATGTCTTATTTGTGAATGAAGTACTTGATCTAATTGTGGGGCCCAAAAGCAATTTGGGGCGAGTTCAAGGTAATGTTAATGTTGTATTTTAATTTATCAGTAAAGCGTGTGCTAGGGCCAAGAGCTGGCTATTGAGATGCCTAAAAGTCTGTTTTCTTAGACAGTTTGAGGGAGTTTCTCAAGGTTAGCTCGTATCTTCCAGTAGTGAAGAAATGTGAGATATCCGTAATGTAAAATTTGCAAATGGCATAAATCATAGTGTTCAATAATAATGTTAGAACAGTCCTAAAATCCATATGATTTTTATGGTCACTTTGTCAAATAGGGCTAAATAAGATGTCCCCCTTGCAGCTCTTTTTCCTTCTTTGACTTGAGTGTAAGAAACGATGCTTGATTTTTTTTTTCCTTTTTTTTTTTTTTTTTTCTTTTTCAATGACTATTTCTGCTATTACACTAAAGGTTGTGTGAGAATCCCCAGGAATCAGCCACTTCCAAAGAATGTTACTCCTGAAAGATGGTCTGTTTTAACATACTGCTTCTGCAGCCATGATACGCTGCACGTCAACGTAAATTAGAGCACAGCTTATTCATTCTCCTGCTACATCACAGAAGTTGGATTTTGAATACCCATTACTCTTTATTCTTCAGACTTCATTAATAGTTTTGGACCATAAGTAAAGTTCTAGGTCACTGGCCCTTTCCCTGTTAGTGTTAATGGAGTCCTTCTAAAGTCTACTGGAATGTGAAGAATGAAGTTTTACTTCCTTTTTTGGGAACTCCTAATTTTTGCCAGTTATATGATTACTTCAAGCTTCTGCATTGCTTTAAGCAGTAAAAGAGTATCACTAATTTATTTGCTATGAATAATTAGAATTTACAACACAAAGAAATGACATTTAAGCCTTAGCCTTTCAGGAGGCTAATTATCATGTATATGAAGATTCCCTGGAAATGGGAACTGAATACTGAGGAGATTTGATTTAAAGAGACTGGTTTAAGTTTCTTTTTTTATGTTAAGGGCTGTTTTTATACTGATGCCCTACTGATAGGCTGAAGGGAAAAATCAGACTGGGGTGAACAAATAAACTATCTTGGAGACAAGCATGTCTCAAATCCTATTAAAAATCAGGAATTGCATTTGAAATCAAGATGTACAATCCCAGTTCTTAATGTAAAGTTATCTTTTCAAATGTCAGTTCAAAACTAACAGCTTCAGCTTCAAGTATTTTAGGATTTTACAAAGTTAGATTCCATAGTAGTGTGGAGAAGTACAAACAGGTTTAATTTGGTTTAGAAACAGTATTACATTAAAAAAAGCCCCTCACATTATCTTATTAAAACGGACTTTGCATGTTGATGGTTGTGTTTTTCAAGGGAAAAGATCAGGAGGAATGAGAATGTTCTCTTTTGTGTGTGTGTGTGTGACTGTATCCAAGTTACTATCCGTAACCCAGGTTTTGTTCTGCAGCAAACTAATTTAAATCCTCCTAGGAATGCACAATATCCTTGCCAAAGGGTTTCACAGACCAATTGAAAGCTGTGTTTCAACATAGGCATTCTTTACAAATACTTCAATTAAAATTTTGTCTTTAAGAATAGACTATAACAGGGCATGTGCTTTGTGGCAAATAGAGGTAAATGTTTAGTCTGCACTGTTGGAAGTAAACGGTTAGTTTTGCCAGTAGTGCAGCTCAGTGGAGGGTGGCATTTGAAGAAAACCACAAATTAAAAGCACTGTAGGAGTGTAATAAATAAAGCAAACTGTTGGACTGATTGAAAAGAAAAACAAAAAAACCCTACAATTCTTGTATCTCTTTTTAAAGAAGCTTATAAATAAATAATGTATCAAAGCCAGTGCAGTCAGATAAGTCCCCAGTGTTTCCAACACTTGGCTCCACACCCAGATAGATGGTTGAACCAGTAGCTTTCACATCTTTCCTCTGGAAGAGCACAGCAGCATCTGTTACTGATATCTGTGAGCACTGAAGATTGGGTTGGACATGTCCTGCTTCCAGGATGCTGCATTCATCTGCCAGGGGAGATTATCATGAAACCTACTGTGATCAGCCATCAGCTGTGATGGTGTTAGTATTGGGGTTTGTGCCTCTTGATTGCCTTTCTCACTTAAGGTAGAGTTACTGATTGTGCGTGCTGTTAGCCCATTACAATGCAAAATAAAGTGTATCTTTCAAACAGAGGGTTTGGATTCTTTAAATGAATCCTTGTAGTTCAGAGGTCTGGTAGCATGGCTGTGGCCAAGTGATGCATTTCATTTGGAGGATCACATTTCACTTAAACATGCCATTTTTTCCTCAAACAATTATAATCTAAGTCATGTTGTTTTGTTTCTCTGGTTAGATTAGTATTATTATGCTACATTAGGAGTGTGTATCCAAGAAATATTTTTGTTTCCTGTCTGGTGGAAACAGGAGGAAGTATTCCTGTCAAAAGAAGATTTTCCAGGGAGTTAGCTCATCTCCAGTAACGATAAATGTTTGGATATGAGCATATCCAGATAAGTTGCCCTCAGAGCAGTTGACCAAAGTAATCTCTGGTCCAGGAGTACCAATTTCTAAGAAACCTTGGAATACTGGAGAGTTTTTCAGAGAATTTGAGTATAAAGTTATGATTATAATTAAAAAAGTAAATCAAGGAGCATAAATCTGGAGCAGCAGATGCTAGCTGGATAAATGCTAGTTCCAGGTAAATGAGTGGGAGATCTATGTTACTTAATTCTTTTGACTAAAGAACAGGCAGAGCAATTTAGCAGATCTTTTTCCAAAGATTTTAACAGGATCTTTGAGACCTTCATCACAGAAGTCATTCTGGTTGTCTTGTGAACAGCTCGTGTCACTAGGAAGGCAGAGTTTGTAAGAAAGGTAGTAGTAATTTTGACTAAACAAGCAGGAAAAATGATTATGGATCACAGTTTCTTCAGTAGATATGAAATGATAGACTAGAAGTAATTGAAGTTAATACTATGGTGCAGACAACTGGAGGTAAGGTCAGGAGGGGAAAAATGTAGTTTGAAGGAGTTCTTGATGCATGTGCCTATATCTTCTGATGGAGAGCTGGAGTGCTGCAGTTCCACTCGTGCTGGATGGTGTGATGGCAGAATTGCCTTGCTATTTATGTTTGCTTCTCCCAATTTACTATGCAACTCTAGCTGGTTTATGTGGGATGCATGCATAAAGGTTGGTGGGAAGAAATATGTTCTTGTTGTGATTTGTTACCCTTATTTGTTACATGTGTTGCCACCACAACTTTTTCTGCAAAGAGTTTATTGTTATAAAATCCTAGAAATAAGGCTGCAGGGAGCGTTGAAGAATCATCTAGTTTGTCATCCCCACAGGATCCTTGTACCTGTATTATCCCTGACATTTATCTGACATTAGTCTGTTATCTAAGATCCCCAGTGATGAAGATTGCTTTTCTAGCTAGACTGCTCTAAAAGCTCTTTACTTCTGTATGGTGTTTTGTGGTGTTTTTTTGGTGTAATACATTTGTTGATTTTGAAATGAGATGCGTAAGTGCATCACTTTGCACCCTGTTTGCAAGACAATATTTTGCTGTCAGTGACCCAGTAAGTTTTTTATAATGGCTAACTGGACTTTTAGGAGAAACCCTTTCTTGATTCCTGTCAGTGGTGAATGACTGTGGAAGCCATTGTGGATGCTTGATATGGAAGTGCACAGCTGTACTTACATCTCCCTCCCTTCTCTACACATTTTAAAACAGTCTTCAGACACAAATCATAAATTGAAAAAACAGCTACAAAAGAGTCAGATCCTTTTATTATTTCAACTCCAGTTAATACAGTACTCTGTTACGTATAAACAAAAATAGCCAAGTGTTACCCTGGCTGTTTCACATCTTCAGATTCGCAGCCAGAAAAGATTCTAGGTCAGACTTACACTTCAGGCATAAACTACCAAAGCCTAATTAGCAATATTTTCTTTTTATCTTATTACAAATCCATGTCAGAAGTACAATTTAAAGAAGTCATGGAGGTGTGAGTGGACCTCTAATTATTTGAAGAAAAAGGAGTTGCATTTACAGAAATGTGGAAAACTTACAGCACAAGGGACTATCTAAACCCTAGTACATAGGGCATAGTGTAATAGCCATGTTATGATCTTTGTGGTCTTGATTTCAATGGATATTTCTTCTTAAAATTGCTTGCGTATGTGTCGTGGTTTAAACCCAACCACAAACCTCGTCCACTCACTCCCCCCACTTCTTGCCCTCCCCCTGCTCCTGGAGGGACGGAGAGGAGAATCGAAAAGAATGCAACTCCCACGGGTTGAGATAAGAACAGTTTAGTAACTAAGGTATAACACAAATCACTACTGCTACCACCAATAATAATAATGATAAAGGAAATAACAAGAGGAAAGAATACAACACCTCAACACCAGCCGACCAATAACTCACCCCACTCCCCCCAGCCAAGCACCGACCGATACCTCCTCCAACCCTGCAGTCCCAACCCTTCCGGGTCACTCCAAGTTACATCCTGGGCATGACGTGCTGTGGTACGGAATACCTCTTTGGTCAGTTTGGGTCAGGTGTCCTGTCTCTGCTACCTCCCAGCCTCCCCTCCTCTGTGGCAGAGCGTGAGGCTCAGAAAGTCCTTGGCCACACCAAACATTCGAGCAGCAACTGAAAACATCGGCGTTATCACCACTGCTCCAAGGCCAAAAGATCAAAACACAGCACTGTACTAGCTCCTAAGAAGGAGAAAAATGACTGCTGCTGCTCAAAACCAGGACAGTATGTTAGCAGGAGAAACTGCTAATGTGAGGAATGCTGTGTAGGCAAGGTATACATATTTTAATGACATTTTTGCATATCTGTGCCAAGAAAGGGTATTTCGATAAAAATGTCACAAGGAGTTAGGCCAGGTCTAGTGGTTCCTGTCTTTGTCCTGTCCTCTTTGTTGTGTGTGGACACATGTTTTTATAAAAGGGGAAGTGGCATATCAGAAAATAACATTTTTGAGGTTAGGTGAATTAATTTACAGCAGGATCAAGGGACTATGTTGGTAAACTTTGTGCATGCAGAAGAATAGGCAGTACAGGTCCCAAGACAAGCGCAAGATGAGGCTGGGGTTTTTGACACATCTGTAGGTATTTCTGATTTCATGCTGTTTCTTGTGGAAAAGCCAGGTTAAGGTTAAGTGTCCTGTCTTTCCATCCTCCTTTATATTTATGTTACAGTTTTCTTTCAGTTACAGTGGTGCTGCTGTGTGTGGAACCAAGCTGTAAGGAGCAGCGTGTTAATTTATTCTGTACTTGACACCTGAGGGTCTTTTTTTACCTTAGGAATTATAGAGTAGTTAGGGTTGGAAAGGATCTCAAGATCATCTAGTTCCAACCCCCCTGCCATGGGCAGGGACACCTCACACTAAAGCATCCCACACAAGGCTTCATCCAACCTGGCCTTGAACACTGCCAGGGATGGAGCACTCACAACCTCCCTGGGCAACTGATTCCAGTGCCTCACCACCCTAACAGGAAAGAATTTCTTCCTTATATCCAATTTAAACTTCCCCTGTTTAAGTTTGAACCCATTACCCCTTGTCCTGTCACTACAGTCCCTGACGAAGAGTCCCTCCCCAGCATCCCTATAGGCCCCCTTCAGGTACTGGAAGGCTGCTATGAGGTCTCCACGCAGCCTTCTCCAGGCTGAACAGCCCCAACTTTCTCAGCTGTGTGGCATGGTAGTGACACTTCAGTGGTTGGATAGATGAGCTCTGCAGCTCAGTACTAGTCCTCTTGTTGCCACATAGCAACTGTATAGGTTGCAGCTGTATAGCAGCTGTATAGGTTACAAGGGGAAAGCTGTTCTGTAGCCTGTATAACCTGCAGGTTCAAGAAGTCACCTTGGCCATGTGTTAGAGCTCTGAAATCTGAATCAGTAGTTTATTTCCCCTGAAATGGTGATGATTACTATTGTCAGGGACACTATTTATATCCCAAAGTAGTTAATAATGTTCCACATTAGTATGTGCTGTTAGGTGAATACTTCAGTATTTCTATCGTTTGACTTGCTGAGGTTTTAATTTTGTGAGAGTTTAACCTTTTCCATGCGCAGGATGCTT
This sequence comes from Lathamus discolor, assembly GCF_037157495.1. Taxonomy (NCBI): domain Eukaryota; kingdom Metazoa; phylum Chordata; class Aves; order Psittaciformes; family Psittacidae; genus Lathamus; species Lathamus discolor. The sequence continues at coordinate 43,362,102 of NC_088884.1, read as the reverse complement.
TGGATCCTTGCTTTTCTTTGACTTGTCAGTGCTGACCCTGGCACTCTTTTGATCCTGTAGTTAGCTAGACCAAGGTGTACCAAAGACTTTTCACTTTTTATAGAGGTAGCTTTCTGTTGATAAATTACTCATGGCTTGCCAGTGTGTCAGGAGAAGTGATACAGAGGCCTGGAAGGTGCCTGCAGGCAGGAGTGAGAAAGAGGAAGAGCTGGAACATGGCTGAATGGACATAAGCTAATGTAAGCTGTTGTGGAGACTTAGACCTTGTCTGTCATGTTGTTGAATTCGTTAGGAATCTCGGGGGAGGGAGTAGTCTTGTTTTCTTGGCTGGAAAAAGCAATTGCAGGGGGGCATGTGAAAATAAAAAAATAGGAAGCAAAAATAAAATCAAAGCAATGCAGAGTTATTTCGGTATCCAAAATAAGGTTTGGCTCAACTTCAGGGTGAAGGTTCAGTTCTGATCCTATCTGGAGTAGTTTCCTTTTTTTTTTTTAAATTGTCTGGTGCCTTCCTACATTTAGTCATAGATATGCAGAGAGACTTTTTATTTCCACATTGTTTTAATGGTGTTTGAGAGACTTTAGGATTCCTTACTGTTCCAAATCTACAGACAAGAATCATATGGCAGAGGAGAGGAAGGATATCAAATATTTATTGATCAAAAAGTAATACATGTATGTATATAAAGCCTTCTGCTGATTTTTGTATCTTTTATTGCTGGTGCTAAAAGGTTAATACCAGCCTATCACTTCTATTGTACCAGGAGGTTTTTTTACCCCTAACCTAAAGCAATGTTAATTTCCATTTAAGGAAGAATGTCTGCAGGAGCCAGTGGTATTTACTAACTGCGCCTGTAAAAACATTCCTTTTCACCCTCAGATGCTCACTCAGCCTTCTGTTTTCCAAGTGACATTATTACAGGCTTTAGCTTGTAGTCTGAGAAATTAGAAGCACGTTTTAATAACGTGGACAGCAAAATCCTCAGTCCTCCTGACTCCTCCTGGGATACTTCCTCACTCATGTTCCTCTGGTTTGGGTTGGAGTGCAAGTCTAGCAATGGCTAGAGGATTCATTTTAGTGTGGTTTCTCCCCCCACCCCTGTTTACAACATGAAGACCCCTTCTAGAGCATCATTTTATCTTTGAAAGTTGGTTTGTGGGTTTTTTTTGGGGGGGTGTTTGTCATTAGGATTCTTTGTAACAGATTTTTTTTTTTTTTTACTTGATTTAAAGTATAATCTGTCTGTATTAGTTTATTGCAGGAGATGAACTGCTCTGAATCTCATCTCCAGTGTTGTCTGCTCATGCAAATTCCTCTCCTTGTCTTCTTTGGTCAGAGTGAAAGACTGTGGGGTTGGACACATGAATAATAGCTCAGGGCTGCTCCATGGTAACGTGTGAATTGTCCGACCCTGTGGTACCTACACAGTACATAAAATTGTTTACCTTTCTTTCACTGGGGGATGCTAAAGCTTGAATTACCTTGTGTTTACCACCACAGTTTGATCTACAGAAAACAACACATGTGAACAGTTACCATGGAGGAGATGATGCATGTTAATTTGTGTATCAGTCTTAACCTTAACCCCTCAGCTTTCTTTACACTCAATAGAAAAGGGAGGGAGGGGTGTCATAGCCCTTTATTCAGTGCCTCAGCAAGGGAAAGCTTTGCCACTGCCTTGGGTCTGCAGCACAGAATAGAGCTGTGCCAGCACATAACAAGGTTTCCTGAGCATCTTTAATGGGTAGGTTTCAGAGTACTCAGAAAAGAGAACTTCACCCTTTATTTCTGTTTTACAGTTGGGAAACACGTGTAATAGCTGATGTTATGAATGAAGATAACAGATGATAAGCTGAAATCTTAATGATTTGCTTGGGCTGTCCGTCCTGAAAAGGTAGATCTGTTAACAAAGAACTTACTTGTTGCTGAGGTCATGGACAAGACTTAATGTTACAGTTTATGCAAGTAATTTTATAGCCGAAAACCACCAAAAACTGCATCAGTCACTCAACAATTAAAAAAAGAGAAGCATTAATGGAAAATTGCCTGGTTTCTGCAAGCTTTTTCTGTGCTTGTGAACATAAGCTTTTATTTACCCAGCATTTTTCCTGCTTTATTTATTCCTGCTTTGTTCTGGGTTGATTTGCTTTAGCAATATTATTGCTTTCTTGGGGAATGAGTTACAGTAGTGTAAGGTACCAGCGAGTGCAGTTGTTTTGAACCAACTGTATAGCATGACTCATTCCTCTCATTACAATCCTATACTGTGTTTCCTCATGCCTAGATTGATTTGGTTTTGTGTGTATGCATGTTCTTCTCCGTTCTGAGGTCACCATATTCAAATGCTACTTTTGTACTAAGGTACTTGAACCTGCTGGTAATATTTGTGGGTTTAAAGCACACACATTAAATGCTCTTGAATGGCAAAGTCTTGTCTATCTGCATCTTCCCATCCTGAAGTCCTAGGTTTAATTCTCCTCTGGGAGTGGAGCACTTCCATCTCTGTCTTAGACAAGGTAATCAGAATGTGAAGATATTGGATGAGTTCTGCAGGGGAAATTAGGCAGCTCACTGTAGCAGTGCCAGAAAGACCACAAAAAAGCGTAATGTGTAGTTTTCCTTTTCAGACTGATTGCAACAGATGTGTCCTTTGCTTGCTTGCTTATTTTTGCTGCTGTAATCTCAGTTTACTTGAGTAACTGCCTCTCACCAGGCATCAGCTATGTGTTCTTTCTATGTTCCTTTCCCACAGCTCTGTCTCCCACGCTTTTTCCTTCTCAATCCCGAGTCAATACTATAGTTCCCTCAGTTCCTCACAGGGCTTTTGAATGGGAAGAGTCAAACACCTGCTGAGCTGGTTCAGGGCTGTATACAGTGTTGACTGCTCAGGTGGAAGGGTAACTGCCTGCTTTGTCTGGCCCTTGAATTACTGTGACAGCTAATCTGCATCTTCTACTTTTAGCAAACTTGAATTAAAAAACCCACACTTGTGCAACTTCCATATCTTAGAGATACTCATCTATTATGAAATACTATTTATTACCGTCTCGAACACCCCGCCCCCTCCATCACTAATGACTGAAAAAAAACATATGGGGACAAATTGCCATGACTCTTCTGAGCACAGTTTCAGTAAGAAGCAGAAGTACAAATTCTGTTGACAGAAGACTTTCATACTGTTAGGACATGGGATTGCACTGTGAGAACCTGGACTGGATTTCTACTGGGAGCCTTGGACATTGATACGTTTATTAAAAAACACATGGCAGAGGTCTTTCTTCCAAGTGCAGAGCAAGAATAATCTCGGAAGTCTGGACAGGGAAACAGCTTCATAGCATTGTCACTGGGATTAATTTGTAGGTATAGGGTGTTCTCCCAGGAAATAGTTATAGTATTGACTGCAGGAGCAACTTCTTTGATTTTATCTGGGCATTGCCATCCTAGCAGGCTTCAGTACTACAGATGTGCTTTGCATGGCTTCGATGAATACTGTCTTTTCCTGACATCAGTGCTGAGAACTTCAGAAGTGCTTATTTATTGCCTTGGAAGTCAAATTCAACAGTTTTTATCCAGATGTGTGCCTTTTCTGTACTTTCTCTCCCTTTCTGCCCCATAGCTGAGTGTAGAGTCCACATCTTTCAGGTTAGAACAGCTATTTGTATTAGGACTCAAAAGAAACAGCTGTGAGAGCAGTAAACCTGTTTGATATTAGCATTTCTATGGACCACAAATACCCACTCCCAAATGAGAAGTGCAGTACAATGCTCAAAAAAACATTGTGCCCAAGTTTTTGTTTTCCCTTGGAATTGATTCTGAGTCTATTGTCCTGGCCTGTCCAGGCTCACTTGGTTGTTGCAGCCTCTTTGGCTTTGTTTAATTTGACCAATCCCACACCCTCTGTGTGTAAACATGGAATGAGATTCAGTTGGGTAGAAAAAGAGGAACAGCAGTAAGTCTGTTAAACAAGACAGCAGAAAACTGTGAAGGAACTGTACTGTATTTTATATTTAAAAAAAACATTTTAAATGCAACTTGATATTCAGATGATATAATTTGCTACAAACTGCATGCTTCAGAGGATGGGATAGCTAGAGAGTACACTGACTAACCTGTTCGATTAATTTCTGAACATTCCTCAAATATTGATCTCATCTTTATTTCTTTTTAGAAGTACCATAAATGTAGTAGGGAGGAGAGCATTCTATATTCCATGGTCACATGAAAAGGAATACTTACGTTTTGACGGTAGTGTGCTAATCTGAGAGAAAATTGTTTTTTCTTGGTGTTTTTCTGGCTTTGAAGAGGAGGGTGCTCAATCTGTATGGTCTTTATCTACGTGAGAATACCTCTTTCTCTGTTTTGGGTCATTCTTCCTATTTGCTTAATTTTGGTACATGGCAGTGGAAGTCAGAATGAGTGTGGTTACAGGCATTTTAACTCTATTATCTAACTCTTCTTTGAGTGGCTTTTGTTGGGCCATTTTCCCAGTAGGTGAACTGCTCCCATTTCACATAGTTTATACATTCACACCTTCCTTTCCCAGAATCTTGTCTGATACAGGTGCAAGTTTGTTTTCTATACATCCTGGATGAGTTCTCCTTTCTGTTCTTGCAGTCTGTGACTGTGGGTTCCTAACATGCATGCCGTGGTGCAAACTGAAATACTTCTTCTGTGAACAGTGCAGATATCCTCAGCAGTTCTCTCTTCTTCCGCCTGGTTGAAACATGCAGACTTTGTTTTGCCAGGTTTCTTCTGCTCAGCTACTGGTTTGCGATCTTTGTATTAGGGAGAATGCATCATTTCAGACTGTCAGTTAGGAGGCTACGAGGCTATGGTGATATGTTAGGTGACTGACTCTGCTTTGGATGAGTGATTTTTTTTTTTTTTTTCTTTTTTTTTTTTTAAATTTGGGGTGAAAGGGCATTTGATATTTGTCATTGTTTCTGTAACTTTAAGATTTGTATGCTCAATGCTATTAGAGGTTTCTATGTAGAGAATGTAGTCTTCCTTGGTGCTGTACCAGCTGTATGCCATTAAGGAGAGGAGGGAAAAGATATGTTACCACTAACAAAACTTGATTAGAGTGCAGAGGTAAGAAAGCGGTGTGCAAAATGTCAACGAGAAGGGGGATGTTTCATTTCACCATTCTAGCACAAGAGCTGTGATATACTTGAAGTTCTGGAAGTCAGGTGGGCTGGAACTGCCTGTTGATCATACTAACAGCAAGAAGAGGATCTGACTGCTTTTTTCATAGTCTCTTCATTTGCTATTGGGTTTTATTTGCCTTTTAAGAGCAATGCATTGGTACTTCTTTTCGATAAGTTATTATGTATGTATAATAATTTCTCCATGGAACAGGCATCAGCCATTTGACTTCTTCGCGTAAGGATCTTCAGTCGGTTTTGCTGTTTGATCCCCTCAGAAAAGCCTCTAAGATGCTAACTTTTTGCATTAAATAGTTTAATGCTTAATTCTGATACCTTACCAGTCTTTATTTTTAATCATGTTTTTCCCTTTTCTGAATGGTAGATAGATTGTCTTTTGCAGTTCCTCTTGTATTCCTGGCAGTTTATTCTGTGACTTTAATATTAATGTCACGTACGAAGTAGTTAAATTGAGCGTATCCACCAATCATTCTTGACAAGCCTTGTGATAAAGGATTTTTTTGGCTATTAGTTTAGGTTAAACATTTGACTTCTGAACTCATTCTTGTGGTATGTTTGAAGACAGTGGTGGCCAAACAGTGTATTTTGCTGAATAACAAACTGCAAACATAGCTGCTTTTTGTTATTATAATGAGGGATAATTGACATTCTGGTGTTGATGTAGTTGATGTTTTACTTAAAGCTTTAGAAGAATTCAAAATACTTTGTTATTTTGATCTAATACAGACAAATAACGTTGGTTCCCTCCCCTGCCCCCAAAACATTTCTAAATGGATTTTAAGACTGTAAACTGTATTTGCTCTGAAATATAATTGGGTATATAAAATAGGCACTTTTGAGAAAAGGACAGAGTTTGAACAAAATGTAGATGCGACTTACAATAACAAATGCTATGAGTTTTGTAGAGCAAGATGTGCTTCTCGTTGACCTCTAAGTGATGCTCGCCTTTCTAGATTGTTTTGTAGGCAGTGTGGTCAAGGATGAGCGCATCCTATGGCTGCAGTCAGCTGTGCTCTGGCCCACCTGCTGGTCGCTGACCCATTGCTGCATTCAGGTCTCCTTTGATCTCAGATACCAGAGATTCCTGCCTTAACTCTTTGTCTGGGTTAAAAATCCATGCTTGTGATCATACTAATTGTTGATACTGGACCGCTTCACTTGGATACCTAGGGTTTTTGAAGTGCACAAAGATCATTCAGATAAGGTGTTTGAGTTCAGTATCCTTTTTTGGACTGTCTTAATGTGAGAATTAGGGTCAAGTATTATTAAAAAATTGAAACCTTTTACTGGGTAATCTGTAGGTTTTATATAGCTCCTATGAATAACAATAGCTCTTTTCACCTCTATGAGGATGTTTTTCAACTTTTAAAAGAAAAGCACGTGGGCAAGCTAAACCTGATTAAAAGCTGGCATAGTGAAAAAGATGCATTTTTTCCAATTGTACTGTTCTAATAAAAGATTATATTACTTTAAACCCATTTTGCTTAAATACTTTGGGGACTGTCTGGACATTGTAGTAAGAGTGTGTTTAAAAATATGATTTAAAATTGTGTTTCTGAAGGGGAAAGGTAATCATTTCAAATCATTGAGCTCTGGGATTTTTTGCTTGGTTTTGCTGTGTATTTTGGGAGGTGATGACGGAAAGGCTTGATACTGTGCAGAGGTTAGGAAGATGGTATTTAACAGATACTGGGGCCGTGTATGGTAACGGGAGGAAGCGTTTGGTTCTCGGTGCTGCCTTAAGAAATATGATTAAAAAGAAACAATGTATAAAGTAGTAGTCTTCAATTTCCAGTTAACTTTTCCAGGCTTTTCTGAATGATGGCTGAGGGGGAAAAAAAATTATGTTGAATCCCCAAATGTATTTTATTGTAGTTACATTTTTTCCTAGACTTAAAAATATTTCTCTTATCTTCTCTTGTATTTCTACTGTAGAAGCTTTTAGGAAATGTTCGCATTAACTAGAAACATTTACACTTTTCCAGCCTCTTGATACGAAGTTGTGATAGTGCACTTTGAACTTCTGCAGAACATCGCATGTGTCCTTGTGATAAAATTGATTTTTTTAAAACTTTTGGTTTTAATTGTTCAGAGTAATTTCCAGGAAATGTGAAGGAGCCTAAGTTTGGGGTTGGAACTAGATGATCTTTAAGGTCCCTTCCAACCCAAACCAGTCTGTGATTCTATGATTTGTTTCCTCTCCTAGATCTTTAGGATGGTTAAGAAGTTAAAAAACAGTCAAGATACTGATGGTGCTTATCTTGTAAAGATTCTGTTTATTGCCCAATGTACCTGAACACCGGTTTTTACTGAGAGTATGGTATCCTCTTGCACATCTTGCTGTACTGGTTAAAATATGTTATTATCTCAAGTGCTCATCATTGTTCAAAAGCTGATGTAGCACAACCGTTCCTGGAGTTCTGCGGAATAAATAGTTTGGGCTTGTGTATGGTTCAGGCAAACTCAGTTGGGCTAATTAAACCTGCTGAAACCAACCTGACTGACCTTTCATGGAATGAACTTGGAAGCTCTTAGCAATGTGCTCAGACAGCAGAACTGCAACAAAAGCAGGTTGGTGCAGGAAGGGGGATGGGGATAGTGACATTTTGATTCGGCTCTGTGTCTTGTGAGACAGCTTGTATGCACTCAGAAATTGACCTTTTCCATGTAGGAATATTGCTTGTTTTCATGGATAGGACAGTCCCTCCCCAGTTGTTGTTTATTCTTAGCAATTCACAAACGTTTATAAGAAGCAAACCAGTGAATCATTAGAAATGTTCTTTGTACAGTGTCTCCTTAAACTGCAGGCTGGTAATATGCTGGAATGTGGGGATATCTTTGTGGCTGTTTCTTTCATCAGACTGATTCTTTTGAAAGCATCTTATTCTGCTTGTATTTTCCATACTAGAGGTTTACAGAAAAATGTTTATACTACAGCTTCAAACATTTACTGAAATGCTAGAAAACCTAAAGAATTTCTGTGGATTCCTTATATTAAGATCAGATGTCGGAATGTCACATTGAATCTCTGCTGTACAAAACTCAGATGATTTTAATGGAAAGTAAGAATCTGAAATGGTATGTGCCTAGCAGCAAAATAAAAAAGCAGGGGGAAGGGAATAGGCAGAGAGAATTATATAATGGGTCAGAATCTCAGTGATTACAAGTCCATTTCTCTGCTGTGCTGACAGAGAAGGTAATTGCTGCATTTATGTCTTTTTCAGTGACATGAAACTAGTTTCTAAAGCAAAGTCTAGTATTTGAGAGAAGTCTGCAATGCAAGCAATGCAGTAATCCATCTCATTGAAATATCCCCTGAGCTGAGACATTTTCAGCTTCAGGGCAGCTTGAACAAAAAAGGTGTTTTAGTGTAACAATGCTTTGGATATTTTGAATTTTTCAGTAATAACCAATCTATGAAATGAAATTTGGCTTTTACTGATCCTATTCCGCTAAAAGTTAGTTTGGAATATAAATAGCATTAATATTTGCAATCTAGCTGAAATTGATGGACAGGGGCACAAGCAGGATATTGAATGTAACGTCTTAATTTGCTTAAGAAAGCTTATTTCATTGTACGTCAGATCAAATGGATTTCCTTATTAAGGCTAATGGTTGTTGAAGCAAAACATAGTAACTTTAGTAAAAAGCTGTAAAATGTTAAAATTCCCTTGTTACCATCATGTTGACTTGTGCTCAGCATGCATTTTGTGGACACTGTTTAAATTAGCGTGTGGGTACGTGCGTGTCCGTGTGTTTGGAAGGGAAACATAACCTTTTGTGTTCTGCAAACTGCAGAAGGTCCTTGACAATGACTAGTAATCTGCTCTAGGGCAGGAAGGCATTGACAGCCCTAGCCAAATGTGCTGCAGCGGCTGCAGTTGGCAAGGATCAACCTGTCCATGACTCTTGTACCTCATCTGTAACAAGGAATAAAAACCTGCTGCTTCTGTGGTTCTTTCCACTCAAAACCTGTCTTGGCCCAAGCTGCCTCAGGCAGTGAACAGGAGTGGGAACAAGCCTCAGTAGCCTTTAAAGCAGAAGTTATGTGCTCCAAATTTGATTTACAGGTGATGACATTTTGTTCCTGTCCAGCATTACTAAGGGAATAGTTAGTAGCAGGTGATGTTGTGTTGAAAGAGAGAACATACTTCCTCGCAGATGTAATTGTATTCAGAGAAAAATATTCATGTGGAATGCTGGTGGTCTCTGGAAAGCTTACGAGAAGCAGGTATCCAAGGGAGAGAATTTGAGAAGAAAAATGAAGGATTTCTCTACTTGATTCCTACAAAGACTTTTGTTTTTTCGTTTTGTTTATTTTTTTTTTTTTTTTTTTTTACCTACAGTACTGTAATTTGAGCTTTATGCTTCTTAAGGAATGTTCGAGGTTTTTGAGGTGTGTGAAAGTTACTGGTCTCTTCTGTCTCCCATCAGTTTTTACCTACACTTACTAAAGGCTGTTCTTCCAAAGTCATGTCAAGCTATCTCTTTCCTTGGAGTTTACCTAGGATCTCCATTCTATTATATGAAAACTTAGAGGCTTGAAGAACAGTCCAAAAGTTTTCCAGTTTTTCTAACGCAGCATTATTCTCCACCTTCATGACATTGGTCTTAATTTGATACCTTTTGTGAGCCTCATTCTGTCTAAGCAAGACTGGTTTTGTAAGAGCTGAAGATTGCTCCATTTCTTGTTGCAGTGGTGGCTCATTATTTCTTATTTTGTCACTTCAGAATGGATTACCAAAATAATGGAACAAATTAGGATACAGGTTTAAGTTTTTGTTAACAAAATTTTTAAGCTTTACAGGTAATAAAAAATAGAGGAGGTTCATTTAAAGGTCTCCTAGAATCTGTCATGACAGTGTTTTTGAATGTTCTGTTGAAAATGAACCTGAGAGAACCAAATTAAATATTTATTTACAATTATTTTATTAGAAAAGGACACTTATTGAAAGTGGTTTTGAATATATATAGTGATTCAGCTGTAATAATCTTTCAGGTATTCCTTTTTTTTAGTGATAGAGGTAGACAGGCCTACATCAGTTACATTAAAATGTTGGGTAGAAATTGACTGGTGAAATTCCATTAGTGTTCTGCCAGGAGTGCTACCACAGAGAATTTAAATGTTGTCTTTATTATGTCCACTTTTGGAAACTTACCTTTCTAGTTTGTCAGTTTCCTAGCACTTGTATCACCATAGGGTTTACTTTGGACCAGCTAAAGCTAGTTTTTTATATGTTAGTGCTATTTTTCGGTAGTAAATAACACCATGTTTCTTTTTTAAAATTACTACGTTTCAGCATCTCATTATATACTTTTGCCATTAGTTTTGTGTCCTGTGATAAGAGGATGTTTGAGATCATCAGTATCTAAGCCTCAGGATAGTGATTTTGGGTTTTGCGCATTAGAAACTTCCATTGAAATGATTTGATATTTATCTTTGTTCTCTTGTAGCTCTGTTCTTTGTTTATCAAGCTATTGTACATTAATCTAGAAAGATTTTGCTGATGTTTGAGAATGGTTGGTTCCCTGTGTTTTTGTAACTAGGTCTCACACACCTCATGTTTTAATGTGGAGTGCTGGCAAACAACTTGTTATGTTGTGGTCATTTAGAGTTTAGGCCTACTTCAAGTTGGTCTTGTAAACATGAGATCCTATTTTGTTTATTTTTTTTTTATTGATGTAAATCTGTGTGTGTTAAATTAATAGACCAATCTAGAGACTTAGTCTAAAGCTGGTTAGGTCCTCCCTCACATTTTTACAGAGGCCTCAGTATGGCTTTGTCATGGCTGTCTCTCACCTGTAAGCAGTCAGTGCTTTAGTAACTTAATCCTTTTGAATGAAGCATTACAGCAAATCTAGTATGAAACATTTCTGTTGAAGAGTCACAATGTTATATATAATTCTTAGTAATTAATGGCCGTCCACATAATTTAAAAATTATTAATTTTTAAGGGTAAACTTTAAAAGACAAAATGAAAAATAGGTGGTTGAGACTGACACTTCAGTCTCAGCAGATGCCACTGTCAAAAAAGTTCAGCTGGTGAGTGAAGAGTGTAATAAACTCTTTCTCCCTTCTCAATACTTCCTCAAAGTCTTTTATGTAGCGGTGAAACTATTGCTTATGACAAGTGGTATTCCATTCAAATGGAAGAAATCTCAAGTATAGTCCAAGCTCCTGCTCAGAGTGGGATTAGCACTGAATTTGGACAACATTCCCGAAAGCTTTGTCAAGTTGGATCTTGATTTGGTTATTCTTCATTTTTGTATTAAGAGAATGTTAGTTATCAAACTTTGTTCTTGGAGATACGAGTATCCGTGGAAAGGAAAGTGTTTAAGCAATTCAGCTTTTCTGAAATATGAAATTAATCTTTGAAAATATTAACTGATGTGTGAATTTTGTGAAGCACAGGAAGCATTGTGGAGCATGAATACAAAGACTATTTTGTAACAGAATATTTTTGGTTTTAGAGCCTTGATGAGTATGAAGATGATGAAGCAGGGCAGAAGGAGCGAAAGAAGGAAGATGCTATTACCCAACAGAATACAATACAAAATGAGAGTTCCAGTGCAGATACCCCTGGCTCGTACTTACTACAGGTGAGATATTAACACGTGTTCACTCTGATATTTTACTGTTTTAGAACTCATACTGCTGCTTTCTTTGTACTTCTTCATAACAGTAGATTATACCTATATGGAAGCAGATTTGAAGTTAAGGAGTTGTCAAAGCTCAACACTACTGAGATCAGGCTCTGACAACAGAATCCTCTATTTCTCTAGTGGCTTTGAAGATAACGGTGTTGATGTTCACCATAGAAGTTATTCTTTAGTGAGAGTAAGAGAAATATGAAGATAGAAGTGAAAAAATGCTCACAGGTCTAGAATATTCACTTAATTGACATAGAGTTTTCTAATCAGGACCCAATTTCCTAATTTATTTATTGTCAGTTAACAAACTTCTAGTTGCTGATTCTGGAATTGAAAAAAACATGTACACTCTTAGGAAAAACACTTCTTGCATCTGTGAAACCTCTTTTCCCGTTTTTGTTCTCCAGTCCCCTTGCCACAGGTTACACTCAGTCCTGCAGCACCCCCCTCTATCAAAACATTGCCAATTACACCCGTTGCACCTCTCCTGCATACCATACTGACTGCAGCAAACGTCTTGTCTTTTTCCTTTCATGTCCTTAGTCTCTTTAGACAGCCTTGTTTCTCCTCTGTTGTTTATCTAACAGCATGTGCAAACCCAGCGTTACACACTGAGGCCGACCCCGTCTGCATGATGACTCTTAACAGAGGCAGTAGCACATGCATGGAGTGAAAAATGAACAGAACAAGCACATGGTGATAATTTTCAAACCACCCATGACCAGAGGGGGCATCACTGAGTTTAGTGGGCCTGGATGCCCTTTCACTCAGAAGTTTTGCCCAGTCTTTGATATGCTTGTGGGTGCAGTTAACATTCAGATGAGTTCATTACTACAGCTTAATTACCTGGAATGTGAAGAATAATCTCCTTTTGTTTAAGTTGAATGTGTCATTTGCCATCTGTTTCCATATGATTTCACCAAGGTGTCCCAGTGGAAGACATGGAGAACAACTGCTTCCTCTTTATGTGACTGAGTGCAGCAGAGAGAGAGAGCATGGCCCCTCTCAGCTGCCTTGTCTCAAAGCTGAAGAATTCTGCTTTATGTAATTGTTCCTTCTACAGGAGATATTCAGTAACACTGTCTACTCTTTCTAGTTTGACTGTCCTACTGGAGATCAGAAAACAGACCAAAAGAGGTCAGAACAATTTGCAGGTGTAGAGTGGTTTAATGGTGTTTTTTGTTTTGTTCTCTGTTTCTTTCCTGACGATTCCCAATATATGCCTGTTTGTCTGCTGAGCACCAAGTTTACTGTTTTTGTTGTGTGTGTCTAGTCTAACTTAAGATTTAGAATAGAATAGTTAGGGTTGGAAAGGACCTCAAGATCATCTAGTTCCACCCCCCCTGCCATGGGCAGGGACACCTCACACTAAAGCATCCCACACAAGGCTTCATCCAACCTGGCCTTGAACACTGCCAGGGATGGAGCACTCACAACCTCCCTGGGCAACTGATTCCAGTGCCTCACCACCCTAACAAGAAAGAATTTCCTCCTTATATCCAATCTAAACTTCCCCTGTTTGAATTTTAACCTGTTACCCCTTGTCCTGTCACTAGAGTCCCTGACGAAGAGTCCCTCCCCAGCATCCCTATAGGCCCCCTTCAGATACTGGAAGGCTGCTATGAGGTCCCCACGCAGCCTTCTCTTCTCCAGGCTGAACAGCCCCAACTTTCTCAGCCTATCTTCATAGGGGAGGTGCTCCAGTCCCCTGATCATCCTTGTGGCCCTCCTCTGGACTTGTTCTAGCAGTTCCATGTCCTTTTTATGTTGAGGACACCAGAACTGCGCACAATACTCCCGGTGAGGTCTCACAAGAGCAGAGTAGAGGGGCAGGATCACCTCCTTTGACCTGCTGGTCAGACTCCTTTTGATGCAGCCCAGGATACGGTTGGCTTTCTGGGCTGCGAGCGCACACTGAAGCTGGCTCATGTTCATTTTCTCGTCAGCCAGCACCCCCAAGTCCTTCTCCACAGGGCTGCTCTGAATCTCTTCTTTGCCCAATCTGTAGCTGTGCCTGGGGTTGTTCCGACCCAGGTGTAGGACCTTGCACTTGTCATATTTGAACTTCATAAGGTTGGCATCAGCCCACCTCACAAGCGTGTCATGGTCCCTGTGGATGGCATCCCTTCCCTCCAGCATATCAACTGGACCACACAGCTTGGTGTCATAGGCAAACTTGCTGAGGGCGCACTCAATCCCACTGTCCATGTCAGCGACGAAGATGTTAAACAAGGCCGGTCCCAACACCGATCCCTGAGGGACACCACTTGTTACTTGTCTCCAGCCAGACATTGAGCCATTGGCCCCAACTCTTTGTGTGCGGCCGTCCAGCCAGTTCTTTATCCACCAAGTGGTCCATCCATCAAATTGATATCTCTCCAATTTAGAGAGAAGGATGTTGTGTGGGACAGTGTCAAACGCTTTGCACAAGTCCAGGTAGATGACGTCAACTGCTTTACCCTTGTCCATCAGTTCTGTAGCCCCATCATTTCAGAATTATCTGTGAGTGGTAATGCATATGTGAATTTAGAAGTATATTTACCTTTTGTCTTGCTTTGTGCTTATGTACACTAAATTTCATTTCCTGTTTCACCTCCTGGGCACTCCCAATGGAGAAATCCTGCATGTTTTCAGTTGACCCTCATCTTCTCTTTTCTGAATAGCATCTGTGGACATCTCCTGCCCCAGTATACTTGAAAGCTGAAGTCCTGGAAGAGGTTCCCATGCAATGCTTCTGAGTACTGAAAACTAACTGTCAGTGTCCACCATTATTTCCTGTCTTTTCACCAGTGATTTATTCGCAGAAGGACGTTAGATCTTAATCTAAGTGTATCATAATTTCTTGAAGTCTTCAAAGGGAATACCTTTTTGAAATGCAGTAGGTTGTCAACCAACTTTCTCTTCTGGACATTTTTTACTTAAAAAAACTCACTGTTTTACAAATGTCCTGGTGACTTTTCCACACTATCTCATATTTATTTACTCACTTATTCTGTAGTTGTTGTAGACTTACTAGCACCACTTTATTCAGGTATGAATGCCAGGTTTACTGGGCTGTAGTTCTCTGGTCTGCTTCAGAATCTTCTTAGAGATAGTGATTACATTAACCACTTGTACTAGGGCAGTTGTAAGAGATTATATGTGATCCTGAGTAGTTTAGCTATTACGTTTTTTAGTAACATCAATAGTTTCTTTAAAGCTCAAGAAATAAATACCTTCTCAATCTGACAGTTAGGTTTGGGTTTTTTTTTTTTTTTTCAGTTTGTTAATTTGTTTCTAAGTTCTACCAGTGCTTCTGTTTGAAAAACACCCTTTGCGTCTTCCATGAAGAAGTCCTGTGATGTGAGACCCTTACCATGCTTTTTCATGGTGAACACCAACAAAAATACTTGTGCAGAGAAGCTGTCTCTGAGTATGCCTCTTATAACTTGCCTTTGCAGCTTGTTTGGGCAGGATTCTTCATTCTCAAATGTTTTTATGCTTTCTCCAAGTTGTCTGATAGACTCTTACTGTGTTCACTGTTTTCACTTTTTCAGCAAATATTGCAGAAGTTGCCACTTAGTTTCCCCTAGTGGTATTATTACATAATGCTTTGGCTATATTCCCATTCCCCCTTTTTTTTCATGCATATTTCCTATTCTTCTTGACCAGTAATCTCAGTTTCTGTTTACCAGACTGGCTGTATTAATTGTCTCCTACGCTGTTGCAAGTTTGTCACTCAGTATTCAAACAGGCACTACTTCTTTGTTGACAGACCACAGCAGGGGTGTCCTGTCACTGACAGTACAGAAGAGAGTCCCAGGCCTCAGATCTGGCAAAGACCCAGAGTGGCACATGTACAGAACAGTTGGAACTGTAGAAAGTTGTAGCTGCTAAGACTTAATCAGTTTATTCCTGAGTCTGTCAACTCGCCTTTTATTAGAAGACTTACAGCTTGCCCAATTTGAACAGAATTTGACAGCAGTATTATTTCAGCTTTGATGACTTAGATTGCCTTTGATTCTACTCTGTACAAGTCAAGCCTAATGCTGTTCTTAAAAGTTGACTTTGTTTTAGATCTAAGAATTCAGGCGATTCTGTTTGCCATTGACCAATATTTGTTCTATCTACTAAGCAAAAGAAATACATTTCTGTAGGAAGATGTTTTCACTGATCTGTCCTTTCTGTTACCATTTTATGAAATTTGTAAATATATGGTTACTGTGACTATGGTAAACAAGACAGTAAATGTTAACTTCATGTTTGATGGCTAAATATGTTAGTGAATAGTATTGTATATCCAGCCCTTAACCTGATCTTTCAGTTCTGACATTGTCTGAAGTTGCTGTTCTCCTTCTCATAGGCAAAATGTGCATTTTTTGAAAACTGTGGCTGAAGTCCTTGATCTGAAGCACAGAGATATGAGAGTTGTTATACCAGAGCTGAGAGTACTTTCCCTGAAGCAGAACTATTTGGCTAAAATGGCCTCAATTTTTTATATTGGAAATATGGAAGATGATAGGTCTGGCAACATCATAAACACTGAGAAACAGTTACAGTCAGAACTGTTACTTTAACAAAAGATAGTGTGGAAAGACACACCTCACCAGGTGTATCAACGCTAAATCCACTCACAGACACAAATGTTACATCTGACTTCAACTCCCTTGCTTGATTTTCCTCCTGCTTTTATGCTGCAGTGTTGAGTGGTTCTCAGCTTGTGAGTCGCGGTGCTGTGGACTACTTATGTGTATGGGGATGCACACTGAAAGTAAAAATTTATATGTAATAAAGCCCGGAACTCTTATAGATTACCTAAAAAAAAAAAAAAAACCAACAACAACGGACAAGCATAAAGTTACTACTTTAAAGTTACTAACTTTTTGGAAGTCTCTTAGAGGACTTGCTGAGTTCCAGCACATGGAGAAATGCTGCTATAGTGCTAATTCTCAGAAAACTCTCACCAAAACTGCCATATGCAAGGCCTTTGCTTTGCACCAAAGCATTCAGGTTGTGCTGATACCCTGGCCACTTGCCTCCTGAAATTCGTTGTTAGGGGAATATTTTAGGAGACCAGATGCACTAATATGTACCCTTCTTGGTGTAACTGTACAGCAGTAGGGTAACATAACTTTTCTGTCATTACAGAAGTGATATCTGAATATGATAGCGTGTTGTGGTGTGTTACTTCGTGGTGTTCTTGGAGACCAAATTGGGAAGGGCAAGATGATTAATCCAAAGGCAACATAAAACCTTGCAGTGGGAGACACTTGTGTAGGTCCTCCATCCCTTTAAGCCTTCAAGTTACAACTGCGGTTTTTCTGGTTATTATGCCATAATCACACAGAAGGATCATTCTCAGTACCTTGGAAGGATTTTGAGAACCTTTACTTCATGTTAGCTTTGCTTCCTTTCTGCTAGCATTTTATTTCAAAGTTGTAGTGTCTGTGAATGGTAATTGCTGTGCTGTGGGCTGTATGAACACACTGCAAAAAAATTCATCAGCTGTGAACACTTCGATGTAAGTGTTGTAAGATATGGGAATAGTTGAGTAAAAGGGTATTGGCAAAAACGCCAAGAAACAAAGTATTTGAGATTTGGGCTGAATCCTTTCCTCTCTCTGGCAAACTTGGACCAAGCATGTCAGAATTATTTTTGCTACTAGCATAACTTGAAAATAGAGATTGATTAGAGAGAGTAGGATATATAAATTTTTGTGCCTGTGAGCATGAAAAGGGAAAGCTCTGAGTCAATTAGGTTCAATTTTTGTGAAATAAATATTCTGAATCCTTCAAATGAAAAGTAATGATTATAAAAATGAGAATGATTTAGGGTATCTTACTGTAAAAAGGGAATGCTGGTCTTTATTATTGTTACACAGAAGCAAAATTTGTCCAGTGTATTTCTGTTAAGAAACTGCAGTTCATAACTGTCTCTCATACCAATACCTTTTGTGTCTGGAATGACTGCCCAAGATGTCTGTGTGGTCATCTGTTAGAAACCTGCTTTCGGATTTGCATTGCTGGCATGAAACTGGTAGGGGAATTTTGCTTCTCAACTGTTCTGAAGCCTGAGCCCCCAGTGGGAGACATGGTTCACTCTTTGCTAAGCCACTGGAACTGTTTTGCTGTACCTGATTACATCTCGAATAGTGCAGTGAAGTCCAGGACCTCATTCAAGACCATTGCACTCTAGTTAGAAATTGCAGTCATCTTGTTCCAACCATTAATTCGTTTAGTGTATGCAATTGCAATGGGCATTTCTTGGAGTCGCTGTGTTGCTCTCAGACTGTGCAGCAACAAAATATTTAAGAAACTAAGATGTTGAATTTTACCAAATTATTTCATACAAGATATTAGTAAGACATATTTGAGACATGTAAATATCCACACTGAGTCATAGTCAACAACACTGAACAGATTTGTTAGACAAAAAACTTCATTGGTAGGATGGAACCTTGTCTTTATACTATATGTTATACCATATTTTTGAAATGCATTCAAATTACGAGCAATAGGGGACAGGCTAAAGCTTGACCCTAGTACTAAATTCCAGTGGAACTGTTTACCCAAGACAACAAATGGAGAAGTTGCTTTAGTTTTCAACTTCCAACGCTGACTTGCATACATAGTAGTATTGCCATGTCTTGGATTACTCTCTTTCCTCCCTGTAGCAGCAATGCAGGTTTTTGTTCTCTGCAAGAAACTAGGTTGGATAATCATTCGGCTAATCATTAATGTAGAAATTGCCTGTACCTTTCAAGAATCCTTCTTGCTGATTGGAGGTGAGGATAGGATGTAATGTCTACGTATTGTACATAATAATCTAACAGTATAATTACAAAATCGTGCCACTACAGATTGGGTTCATCGTAGCTAACTTCAGTAGTTAGATGGCTGGTGAAGTCGTCTAAACTTGATTTATTAGCTGACCATTTAGTTGACTTGTGCATTTATTTATAAGTCATCCGAGAGCCTGTGAAAATTGATGGAAGACCACATCTGATCTTTTTTTAAGCTTTTGCTTTAGAAAAGTTTAACGTTCCACCAGAACATTGCAGGCAACTTCTAAAGAGAACGTGGTCCAACTATGCTCATAGAGAAGTGCTCCAATACAGTTCTTATTGCTTAAATACCATCCTTTACTTTAGATGTGACCCAACACGTTGTAATTTTCGAAGCCGTGATATATACCATTGTTACAAAGCTGCAAATGTTTAATAGAGGCGCCTTGCAAGATATCCTGAAAGCAGTAGATGAAGTTGGGGGATAGAAGTTCCCAGGTGACTTCTTAGCTGCGTGACAAACTGTGATGAATGCAGGGAAGTATTACATGTATCTCCATTAGGAAACACATCTGAAAACCTGCTTGACACAAACTTCCCCAGAGTTTTGTACTTGGATCCTATGCCAAGAATATGCTGCCAGATAAGCTTCTCAGCTCGCACTCCAGTTTATACCTATCTGTTTTGCATTTCTTGCTTTTTTTATTTTGCGCAGCAGTGTAATGTCATAAAGCATCATTTTGCAATTACTCTCATTATCCCAATCATATGGTAATGATGTTCATATCTATTCATACCTGAACACAGTTTTTTAAGATGTTTTGCGTCTAGCTTGCATGTAGTCCTTGCAAAGGAGAACTGTATGCGTGTGCATTCAGGAGTAATAAATCATCTTTTACAAGAACATTGTCATGATGTTACTTGGTGTTAATTTGTGTCCATAGAGAAAATGCAGTTGTGCTATGGGTCATGCCCAAATGTATGAAAGTATGTGCTTTATTTTTTATGCTGTTTTTCTTCAGATGTTAGGTCAATGATTATTTTGCATAACAATGTGATTATACTAGTGGTTGGTTGTGGGTTTTTTTGTTTTTTAAGTAAATAAAATGTGATTAGAATACAGACGGGAATTAGGATGAGCTGTGTTTGAGTATATGAAGTTGTATGTAATTCTGACCAGTCAAGTTCTGGGACTAATAATTGACAGCTAGTTACCAGATGATATTCAACTTAGGTTTTCTATTTGCAGATTAAGAGCATGATCTGTTTTGTTGGGGTGGTATGAAAAGTCATTAGTATTTGCAAAATGCTAAAGTAATAGTAGTGGATGCAACAGATTTATGAGGACATTGTATTAGAAGTCTAAAAATGTTCCCATAAAAATGGGTTAAAAAGTATTCAAATTCAATGTTTAAGTGTAAGGTCACTTATTTTTTTAAAATGTATTTGCATCTGAAGTCAGTCTGTGTAGCGTTTTTAAAGTAAGTGACATCAGTTGCAGGGAATTTGCTGCCCTGTATATTTCATGATGTGAAACAGGTGCTTCAGCTACTTGACTGCCAAGGTTGGTATGGCTTGGGAGACCCAAATTATTCTTGTGATCTGTGTATAAGACAGACAGGAACACAGGAATTCCATCTTCCATGATCACGTGTCATCAGGTCATCACTCAAGTAGTTTCTGGCAATACGGGCATGTTTGAGTGTGCTAGTAGCAGTAAATCAGGCATGTTGGCCACCTTGTGAAAACCAAGCAAATGCAAAATGCTGAATGCTACTCGGTACTCTTCTTTGTGTTCCACCAAAAAGATCTTGTGGAAAAATACATTGTGTGGTGATGTCAGGAAGGGCAGTATCATGATGCATGTAGATGAGAGAATTTGAGTGAAAGTTTCCTAAATCAACAACGTTCTGACCTGTTCTGAATTGGTTGACTTTGCAGCCTTCATTTTCTTTAAATAATTAAATGTCTGTATTATTAGACGCCGGGGAAAAAAACCCAAACCAAACCACAGAAACCCACCCCATGTAGTATTTTTTTAGTTAATCTGTAAGGTTAGGACTAGTAATGTTGCATGGTGGTCTTGGTTGGTCTAACTTGAGGCACTGAATGATTTGTTTTGCAGAAGAGATTACTAGTTTTCAGTTTAAGTGTGTATGTGTGTTTTTTAATGGAAACTGCATTTTGAAACAGTGGAGTCTGGATTTCTCAGCTGAATGGTCTATGTCTCTGTCAAAATCCCCCTCCTCTTATGTGCGCAAATTTAGTGTATGTGTTGCCTATGCATAGTGTTGCTGATGCGTGCTTGTTCAGTGGATTTTACATTCCCAAAGAATCTGCACATACTCAGCAAATCTGATTCAACTATATTGTGTGTGCACTATCTAACGCTGCTGCTTTCAGAAAGTGCTTACGAGTGAAACTGCAGTCCCTATGCCCCTAAGAAATGAGGAAGTTAAGAGGTAGCAGTTACCAATGTGAGACAGTAGGGAAAGTGGGTGGCTATGAACTGGCTATGAGCCAAATGAAGTTGTTTGGCCAGTGATGTGTGGCCTCGAGGATGCAGGTTGAGTATCCCTACTTTGAGTCACTTGACTCAAAGCAGATTTAGATTAGACATTCTTTACTGTGAGGGTGATGAGGCACTGGAACAGGTTGTGCAGAGGAGCTGTGGCTGTTTTATCCTTGTCAGTGTCCAAGGCCAGGTTGGACGGGGCTTTGAGCAACCTTGTCTAAGGGAAGGTGTCCCTGCCTATGGGAGTGGGTTGAAACTAGATGATCTTTAAGGTCCCTTCTAAGCCAAACCATTCTAGGATTATATGACTTCCCCTCTTACAGGGAAATAGTACTACATGGTTGTCATCATTTGTCTTCATAAAAACAGATCTAAAAGATAAATCTTTCAGTTTGTTTGTGGAAGGCATCATCTGTGTCCAGGGACTCATCATTGTCAAAGGTAATCAAGTTTATGCTGATAAGCAAACTTTGCTTTTCTTAGAGGAAAGTGTTCATAATTTCGTATTTCTGACATCTGTGTTCAGTAAAGTTTAATTTAGAGAATAAGTGGTTCAAGCTCAGAGTTTTATTTCAGGAATGTATTTCACTCCTAGTAAATAAATGTGCCCATGAAGTCTTCTGTAATGGAATATTTGGTTTTATGTGCCTGTACACATGTACAACTATTCATTACAGAACCTGCATGAAAACTAAAACTGTCTCAAGCCTGTATCTGTGGAGGCAAGCCAGTGTGGTGGCTTCTTATTCCTGCTTCAGGTTTATGTTTGTGCCCAGGGAACTGCAGGGGTTTCCTCACAGCCTGCTCCTCAGGTACTTTCTAAATCCTTCTGCAGACCAAGTGAGAAGCAAAGTGAGTTACCATTTTTTCCTTGCAGTTTCTCTCAAGTCCAGTTGTGATCCTTCCATTACAATTTTATTTTTGAGGGCTTTGATTACTTCTGTATTTCTTTAATATCTGCAGATGTTGATGCTATGTAGTGAGCCTGTATGAGCATTTGTTTTGTTGTTGTATTGTTTGTTTCTTTCACTGTTGAGTTCATGAAGCTATACTCCAGAACTGCATAAGCAGATACATTACCTGGTGGTATCCTTGTTTGGGGCCTTTATATGACAGTAGGGAAAGGAAGCAGTTTCTCAAATTCTCAGCTGTTGTTCTGAGCAGTCAAAAGTCAGCAGGGGCCTCATGTGAAAGACTGGGGACTTTAGAGCAGCAGTTCAGTACTTAAAGGAGGTCTATGAGAAATCTGGAGGGGGACTTTTTACAAGGGTGTGGAGTGACAGGACGAAGGGGAATAGGTTTAAAGTGACAGAGGGGAGATTTAGATTAGGTATTAGGAGGAAATTGTTTACTATGAGAGTGGTGAGACACTGGCGCAGGTTGCCCAGAGAAGCTGTGGCTGCCCCATCCCAGCCAGTTCAGGGCCAGGTTGGATGGGGTCTTCAG
Organism: Lathamus discolor; assembly: GCF_037157495.1. Classification (NCBI taxonomy): domain Eukaryota; kingdom Metazoa; phylum Chordata; class Aves; order Psittaciformes; family Psittacidae; genus Lathamus; species Lathamus discolor. The sequence continues at coordinate 43,339,562 of NC_088884.1, read as the reverse complement.
TAACCTGGTCTAGTGGAGGGTGTCCCTGCCCATGGCAGGGGATGGAATTAGATGATCTTTGTGGTCCCTTCCAACCCAAACCATTCTATGGTTCTATGATTCTTTTCTGTCCCACAGTTTCTTTTTTTTGGACTGACATCACTTCTTAACTTAGCTAACTGAATGCTGATTTGAGAAGATTGTTTCACCTCTGAAAGAATAAATATGGAAATTCTGATCAGCTGTCAAACATGGTGATGTCTAAGTAGGTATCTCCTTCCAGGCTTCTCCCAAAAATTTCTTGGGCATTGAGGGAAAGGGTAGCTACAAGTTTATTGAAAAAGGAAGGGTTTCGTACCATATCTGCATGTACAAATAGATGGTACAGCCTGACTGATATAAAAATCTTCTGTAAGGTATGGTAATACTGCTTATTCCTGCACTTTCCTGCTATACTGTTCCAGAGAGAGTATTTTAGTTAATACTGCTTTCATGCCAAGAACAAGTCTGAAGCCTAGATAACAAAGTTATAAATACTTGCAGGGTGTGTACAGAGGGGGAGGATGCTCTTCTTCAAGAACCTACATGGACCAAGGGGATCCTTGCTGAATGTCTTCGTGCAAGATGGAAAGGGCAGACAGCTTGCTCACTATTGCAGAAAGAGGAGCAGAGATTTATACACTTCTGCAGAAATAGACATAGCAATAGTTGTCAAACATTTTTATAACATGGAGCATACAATCATTTTACTCATACTAAGGAGGGTGTCAGTGGTAGTGACTTGGATGTGCTTGTGTGTACAGAAGCTGCATGTGCCAGTTCTGTAGTGGTGTGAGGATGGGGGAGGGAGGAAGCCTGCTTCGCTGCATCATTGTAGTCTGGTGTAGTTAATGTGATGGCTCAGGAAGGAGGAGGAATCTGGAATTCAGAGTTGCTTGGTGAAGGTAGTCTGACTAAATTTATACTGCTAAAAAGAGCAAGACCTGGGTGCGAGCTCAACTGCCTCACTGCTGATAAGAGCTTTTGGCTTAATTATTACCAAGGTTTTCTGGTGTGGTTTTGGTTCATGCTACCTAGTGCTCTCTTGCATCATACCTGGTGACTGTTCGAAGAATAATGTGCCAGGAGCCAGTCCTTGCATGTGGTGTGAACATTGCAGCACCACGTCTGGCTGCTTGTGTAGTGCTGCGAGGACATGGCTAGCCTTTGCTAGCTCAGAAACAGCTTCATGCCCTTAATCAACACACTGGGGTGTGCATCACAGATCTAGGTTTCATGTTATGAAAACACTGCTTTGGGCTGTAGTTAAAGCCTTGCATGATTTCAGATGCTTTTGACTGGGGAGCAGACCCCAGATTATTATTTTGTGGGGACGTCGCATGGAACATGGAGATCTGCCAAGAAGTGTGTTACTTGGCTTTGGAGCCACAGAGTAGTCTCTGGCTTGTCAGCCTCCATTTACTCATTTGTTAGTAGAATCTGTCAGGCCCATTTTGCTGGTATACTCGCCTCTCTTTTCTTTACTTGGAGCCAGTACCTCATAGAGGTGGGAGGACAGTTCATTGTTTCAAACTGCTTCTACTGAAGAAGCTGGTTTTATCACTGGGTGTGTTTCTAGTATACAGTGTGCAAACCAAGAAGCAGCTTGGCTTTCTAACTGAGGTCGAAAAAGCTGTAATGCTGTGTAAAATACGAGACAAATTCCATTGAAAATAATTTTGGGAAACCATATTTTGTCTGTGTAGACACAGGGTAGTGTGTTGTGAAGGACTGTGCATGTATAGCTCTGTGAGAAAAGGACTCTCACATATAGCAGGTTTCTATACTTACACTTGCTGTAAAGTACTTCAGCAGGTTCTGTCTGTGTTTTCACTATTGTCATCTCTGCTGTGGGTGTCATTCCATGACAGCTCTTCTGCGACTGGAGATCCTAGAATCACAGGATCATTTGTGTTTGAAAAGACCCTTAAGAATTGACGAATTCCTTAATTTCCCTAAGCTGTAAAGGCTTACGTCCATCTGAATTCTGTCTTGTTTTAAAATGCTCTCCTGTTTCAGTATTGAATTTTGTGTTATAGATCCTGTGCTTTTTGCTTATGTGTTGAAGGTTGTTCCTCAGGGTTTCTGGCAACATATCTATTCTTTATTTTTTTATGACTGACACACTGAATTTGGGAGCTTTGTTTCAAGTATTTCCAAGTTCTATTTCTTTTCTGGGAATCTTAGGAAGCCTACATTTTCAGTTGATGCCTATTCAACACTAATCCATGAAGTTCATATGTTGGATATAATCACTGTCTGATAATTTTGCCAGGTCTGCTCTGTCAATGAGTCACTTGAGATCTAGTCAGGTTTTGTCAGCCTCACCTGATCTTCGTAGCTTTTGAGTGCCTGACTGCTTGTCCTGAACCCTTGTTCTTTGGCATCAAATATTGCTTGGGTGTAGAAATTGAGAATCCTGAATAAGGGAAAAAATCTGTTCATATATTTTAGTGAGTATTTCAATTTTCCTTATTTTTGGGAGCCGTTTTCTTGTCAATGACGTGTGACTTCCCTGAGAGCTACTTGGTTTACCTTAGGTGTTCCTTTAATCTCTCACATAATGTCCATGATAGATTTCTTCATAGGTAGTAACTGAAGATATTTAACTTCCTGTGAGATGTTGGATTTGATTCCCTAGCTATTCTTGCAATGTTTCTTTGTGGACTTCTGGCTCAATGTAAACAGAGAGATGAGTCACAACTCCTTTGCCTTCACAGGAAAAATACTTATCACTTGCACCCAGGTATTTTAGCCATGTCTAAGTTAGTTCTTGTTTGAAGTCTTTATTAATTATGTATTAATTAAAGGTAGTAGATGACGCTGTGGAAAAAAAAAAAGTTAAGGTTCACTTTAGTGAACAGAAGTAAGGACACTTAATTTTTCCCTGACTGAAATTTGTTTTTCCAGTCTGTGTTTCTTCTTTCCTCTCCCTTTTCCACCACTCCTTTGGGGTTTAGTTCACTACATGTCCTGATAACTAGCTGGAAATAAAGTATTCACAGAATCGTAGAATGGTTTGGGTTGGAAACGACCTGAAAGATCATCCAGTTCCAACCTCCCTGCCACAGCCAGGGGCGCTTTCATTCCACTCAGCCAGGTTGCTCAAAGCCCCTTCCAATCTGGCCTTGAACACTTCCAGGGATGAGGCCTCCACAGCTTCTCTGGGCAGCCTGTGCCAGTGCCTCACTGCCCTCATAGTGGAAGATTTCTTTCCTATGTCCAGTCTAAATCTCCCCTCTGTCAGTTTAAAGCCATTCCCCCTTGTCCTATTACTACCTGCCCTTGTAGAAAGTCCCTCTCCAGATTTCTTGTAGGCTCCTTTTAGGTACTGGAAGCTGCTTCAAGATCTCCCCAGAGCCTTCTCTTCTGCAGACTGATAAAGCCCAACTCTCTCAGCCTGTCTTTATAGGAGAGGTGCTCCAGCCCTCTGATCATCTTCATGGCCCTTCTCTGGACTTGCTCAAGCAGGTCCAAGTCCTTCTTGTGTTGGAGGCTCCAGAGCTGAATGCAGTACTGCAGTTGAGGTCTTACAAAAGCAGAGTAGAGGGGGAAAATCACATGCCTTGACCTGCTGGTCATACTTGTTTTTGGTGTCTCCTTTTTTTTTGAGCAAATTCTAGTCTGTAATTGTTAATTTGCTTTATTTTGCTTTACTAGTTGCAAGTAATAATTTTGAAACCTATAGGACATTGTAAACATACTATAGTTTTACTTAAATCTCATGTGTGTGTTTGTCAGCGAACAGGAAAACAGTATGCTACAATATTAACAAAACAAAGTATTTTATAAAAATACTTACATGTAAGTATGTAATATAACACAAAGGTTTGCAACCTATATATTGGGCAAGAAATAGACCCAAAAGTCAGGCATTAGATTGAATTCATACTGGTTTTCAGGCAAAGAGCCACCATGAACTTACGTATTCTAATGAATTTTCCTTCATACAAAACATTTACGCCTTTTTAACTGTGGTATTATGTAAGAGCAGATAAAACCCCTTATGTTACATTTTTAAAGTTATATTACCATTATACAAAATAAGTCTGATCTAAAATTGTGCCATAGTTTAATAATTGGTATACTCATGTATTTTTTTATTCTTCATAATTGCGTGAGTGAGTAGTTAATGGTTGGAATAGTTGGATTTTATCCTGTGGGCTAACTAGAGACAGGTAACGTGTACTACAGAATACTTCTGGGAACATGGTGCAAATATATTTCAGTAGGTCTGGATATAATGAATGTCTTTGTGGCAGGCTTCAATGTTGCTGCCCTTGCTGCAGCCTGTCTGGCTGGTCTTCAAGGCACTTGAGTGCCTTTGAACCATGCTTCCCTCTCCATGGGGCTCAGAAAAGAGCATCACGCCTGTGTCTGCTGGTGTGGTGCCCAGGCAATCTTTGTGTAGGAGCGGTTGAGTCACTGCAGGAGCCAGGCAAGGCCAGTGCTGAGCCGGATCTCGTAGGTACCCTTGGGTCCTGACAGATTTTGGGAAGAGGTGTTCTTTGTATGGTTTTCTTCATTGCTCCTGATAGCTAGAAAACCAAAACCAGCATAGGAACAGGCTCTGAGCACATGCATGTTGAATGTGCAGTACTTCAGTGATGCTCTGCTCTGTCAGGTAAAGAGAACTGCAGTTGTTCTTACCTAAGACATCATTCACCCACAGTCCAGAAACACGCACATATCACAGAGAATTACATGTTTTCATATTTTCATTTTGAAAAGATAAATCTAACAGCTTTTCTACTCTGAGGGTTGCATAGTCAAGAGGTAGAGGAGACTGCCTGGAATCTGTTTGAGATGCATGAATTTCATATGGGCTGCAGTGGAAGTCACAGTCAGTCTAGAGAACTGGCAACTTTTGGTGCTGCTATAATTTATTTTTAGATTACTCCACATCTGTAGGGGTGCCTTCTCTTTGGATTTTCTGTTTGGTGTGTGTCTCTCTATGCAGATGCATGATGATACTTTTCGGTCTTGCTTGTCTGTATCAACTGCATCACATAGATAGAGGTTGTTCATTATTGCTGATCTGGAATTAAGCATCTGGGTGCTACAATATCAGAATAGTTCTGGCAATTGAATTTTAATCTCCAGAATACAGGAATGTCTTTTTCCCACTCGAAGTTTTATTCTGTTGCATGTTATTCATTATGGCTTATTTTAAAAAAATCACTTGGATGTAAATTAAACAAGGCTTTTTTTAAATGTGTTGGTTTCAACTCGCCAGAGTACAAATCAAAGGAAGATCAAATACGAAAAATTTGGTCAGGATATTTAAGAACAGTAGGTCAGCTTTTGTTTTTGTTTAATCTTACCAGGTTCCTGTTCCAGTGTATTTTGTAACTGATTAATAGGTGGTGATAACTTTATGATTTCTTAACAGTTTTAGATATAAAAAGGTCATTTTCAGAATGACTGCTTATAAAAGAGATTTATTGAGTGAGTAAAGAGTGTTTAAGGTAATCCGTAGGAAATCCAGACCAGGAAAAAAAAATAAAATATAATGAATCTTGGAAATAGATGTAAAATCTTGGCAGCAAGGAGAGTATGGGGAGGGAAAGGAACCTAGAGTGTTTTTGAACGTACAAGTATTCTAAGTAGAGATCTAGAAAGTGCACCGTTACAAGGGGTGCAAGCAGTAATTGCTGCTTTAAGCTTATTGAAAGCACCTGAGAGTGCTTCTGAGAAGAATGGTTTCTGTGGAAATAAAGAGTGGAGTTTTCCCTCCCTCCCTTTTCAGAGTGGTGATAAGGTTTCCATTCAAAGTTGGATTTGTATTGCATTCCATAGAAAACATCTCTAGACATTTTTAAGCTATTTAGAATCAGGAATGGAGGGTAATCTTGATGACACTGTTGCTTCTGAGCAATGTGTGCTTTTGGGGAATTTTGATGGAAGGGGAAAGAAATGTATTTCAACATTCTTTCTCCTACTTTCCACACCTGCACTTATTCCTGGTTTGTATTAGGATCAGATTGTCTTTCAGTTGTCAAGCACTCAGATGTTATCTCACTTTTGTATCTGAATGAAACTTTGCATTGCAGAAGATACGTAACTGTGGTTCCCTAGGAAATAGCAACATAAAGTTGTACTGAATGTAAGAAGAAAGTAGATGTAGTTACTCGGGATGTGACTCAAGGAGGAGATTGGAGTTAAATTAATTGGCTGGATGGAGATAAAATCTACCTGTTCCTTGATATGTAAAAGAGCAGACAGCCCTCCTTCCTCCATGCAGCGATGTTTCATTTGCCACACATTTTCATATTTGGATTGCATATGAAAAAAAAATTGTTTTGGTGGCCTAATTTAAGTAAAAATTTAACCATGCATATCGTTATGTTGTTGTATCATTGACTACATAATACATACCATTAAGCAGGAATATCATGTAGTCATAATGCTAATGTACAGTCAAATTCTAAAACACTGCACGTATTCTACATGCCAGTGTATGTACCAGCATACTCTAAGAGCCTGGTTTGATCCAGATGATTTAATTGTTTGCAAAACTTGTAAGTAGTCTTTCAAGGGATTCCAGTGAACCATTTTCCTAGTCCAGCCGACCTCCAGAGTTTATGCATGTTCAAAAGCATGTTCATTGGTGCATTTTAACTAGTGGATTTGTAATTGTAGGGTTAGTTTAACATCTGGAAATCTTTGTCAGACACTTGTAAACACAGAGAACTATTTATTTAAAGTCTGATGACCAGTTTGTTTGTATAATCTCTGTATTGGCCATGTGAAGTACCAAGATGAGCCAGGAGCAGAGAGGGGAGTTAGCAAACTTGCTTACATTCTAGTTTGGCAGAAATTTAATTGGTAGTAAATGGTTTCATTAATGGGAATAGTCTCACCTGTGTGTTCTGGTCTCATACATACTCTTGTGCTGTAGGTGTATGTATGTGTTCGGCTGTCTGGTGAATGAGATGAAGGAGGTTGTGTGAACGAGACAAATCTTTGCTGTTTCCATGATCATTTTCACCTAGATCACCTTGTGTCATGCATTAATACCTGGCTGCATAAACACTTTTGTAGACATGAGAAGGGAGCATGACCAATTTTCTGCAGCAGTGCTGACGTATGTCAGTCTGCAGTGTTCTTGAACCACTTGAGGTGGATCAAGAGCAAGACTACTTGATTATATGATTTGTGTGCAGTAGTATATACTGTTATAAGGTAATGCAAGCTGCCAGAGATCATGTGCAAGAAGTATTTTTAAAGCTGTGTTTTGAACACTGAATTGAAATGAGGGTGTGATTTCAACCCTGGATGAAGAGCTGATGTCTTTGGCAGCAATGTTTTTCAACCACTATGAAGGAAACCATTAGCATAACTGTTACAAGTTACTTCCTTACTGGCTGCTTTTCTGTTCAGGATTTTCACAGACAATAAAAATAATTCCTTTTTTAAAGTGAGATGTTCAAATAAACTGATCTCTTCATTGTTCCTAAAACACTATTTTGACAAATCATTTTTATAGCAATTACTATTTTAAATGTAGGCTAAAACTCAGAGTTAAAAAATGTTAAATAACATAAGCAAGACTTTTAAACTAGTATTTATATATGCACCTAATCATCTGCTTTTAGCTTAATTCTTTGCAGAACAGCAGTCTTCCTCTTCATTTTCTGCCAACCTTCTCTTCTCCAACGGTGGTAGAGGAGATAAGATCTTGAATTATTAGACATGCTTGCTTCCTTTTAAGAGCTTATGAGTAGTTTGAAAGCTTAGATTCTTTTTTGATTAATAGACACATAATGCTGTTTATTATATAACTACATATATATTCCTATTCCCAGCAACTTTTGGATAAATAATGCACACAAAATAATTTCTTAACATGAGAACAGAGATAGATAATATATTTCCTTGGTGCTTGCATCATCACCTTAAAGAATGATTGGCTTGCACTTACGTTACAGATTCAAAAGTAATAAAAGTTATAATTTACCAAATCTGCAGTATTAATTTCATTTTCAGAGGAAATGGTTTTTATGTATAGATGTGTATTGTTAACTTTTTGTTCATGCTTAATTTTAACTGTTAAAATAAAAACCACTAATATGTCTTGAGGAAACTTTTTTTTACGAAGAGCTGGTTAATTCTTTGGGTTTTTTTCCTTAGTTTTAACAGCTGTCATTTATAGCAAATGAAAGTATTTGCCATGTACTTTGTCCCTGAGCATTTACTTGCTTTCCCAGCTTTCTTTTCTGAAGAACTGGCTTTTGTGAATAGTTCTGCCAAACGTTTAGAAGCCACTTTGTTGAGGTAAATGTACAAGTCTATGTATATAAATTGCTTAACAGCTTATATTTGCATTTACTATATGAAAAGGGTAAACGATGCATACATTGCATCCCTTTGGTGTCTAGAGTAGAAAACAAGCATCCAAGATCCAGAGATTTCTTTGTACAGGAGTATGTGTGCTTCATTAGACTGCAATGTCAAATGTAAATTCTCTCCTTCTTGTGAATTCTGCCTTTCACTGTAAGCCAAGCCTTATGTTCACCAGAAAGCATGGTCATAACCTCAAGACTTCGTCATTTTCCTGAAAAAGAAGCTGTTTAAAAAAGTAAGAGCTGAGGAGGCTTAGAACCCAGAGTTTGTACTTAACTGGTAAGAGTTGTATCTGTAGATACAGTTAGGCAAAATTTTGACCCAGTCACCTATATGTAACTCTTTTTTCATCCAAGCTTAAAAAGAGAGTTAAACTACTTGTTCATGGCTAATGGGACAACCAGGATGTTTTTTTGAATTTCATGAGGCCTCTATTAGCTCGTTATCCAGCTAGTCACTGTCCCTTTATATGGCAGCACAGCCATTTGATGCATTATTAACTGCTCATCCTAATTTGTTTGAAGGTACACTTTGTCCCATCACTTGAGTCATTAGTGAAGGTGTTAAAGGGTACTGGCCCCTGTATCAGCCCCTGCTGTGTGTCTAGCGTCCAGCTGGACTTCATAGGTTATGGGGGAAAGTGCTGAAAGCCTTGCTAAAATCAAGATAAAAGTCATCTGCTCTCTCTTCATCCACTGAGCCAGCCATCTCATTGCAGAAGGCTGTCAGGTCAGTCGGGCATGATTTCCCCTTCATATATTCAGGCTGATTTCACCTTCTTGTCCTTCCGGATTTGTTCCATCGCCTACTCAGGGACTGAGGTAAGCACTGGCATGTGGTTCCTTGGATCTTCCTTTTTGAAGATAGGAGTGACATTTGGTTCCTTCCAGTCCTTAGAAACTCCCCCTACTGCCATGACCTTTCAAAGATAACGTGCCCTTAGTAAACTTTAAAAATAGCATTGGTACCATTTAAAATTGTTTCCTTGTCCTTTTAGAGGTGAAATTAGGCTGCTGTTTCATAGCTGTGAATTGCTACTTTTCAGATGCTGTCATCGATGATAAAGTAGTTATCAGTGTTAAAGCAGCAGTTTTACTCCACTTTGTGGGTTTCTTTAAATAATTTCCATGATTTAACTTTGTTGAATGTTGTTGTTCTGCTAGTATTAGGGAAAGTGTAGCACTTCTTGCAGAAGCTGAAAATGATTCATGAAACAAAATACACTTTTAAGATCTTTTCTTCTTTTTTTTTTTTCTGTAATGCAAATAATTTTCTCCACTTTATTTTCTGCAATAAAATAGTATTCTTATCCTATTTTTAAGGCTGTTTGTTTACTTATAAAAACATTACTGCACTGATCAGTGAAATGTAACCTTTTGTAGGATTTCCCAAGTGGATGGAATTCCTCTTGCATCTTGTTTTGAGAACTCATTATTCCTTTGTCTGCAGTTAGTGTCAAAAATAGACAAAATTTCAAGCTTTGCTGTTATTTTTTCCAGCAAAAGCAATGGTTCAGTTCATTAACTCCTTAAATATTGTTTCCTGACTTTTTGCCTAGTATTTGCTGATGCTGGGGTGTGTGTGTGTGTGTGTGTTCTATGACTAGTATAATAATTGGTTCATGTTGTTCTAAACAACATCTTAAAAAATATTTGTGGACTTACTCTGTCTAATGTGAGTAATCATTTACCAGTTGAAGCATGTCTCTTTTTTTTTTTATGTGATCAGACTGGTATTAGGAAGGTACAACTGTTGTATTATTGATGCAAATATATTCTTTCAGGTTTACTCATTTGCACATATTGTACTGATATTTTTTTCAGGGACTGTGTAACAGTAAATGAGCCATTTTCCTCACTGTTACTTTTGTTTTCTTTTCCATCTTTACAAAGCCAGAGTAAAAGTCTAATGGATTTTTTTTTTCCAAACTAAAAAGACAAAAAAATTTAAAACCCCAAAAATGTAATCTTAGTGGAACTGCTGGAACAAGTCCAGAGGAGGGCCACGAGGATGATCAGGGGACTGGAGCACCTCCTGTATGAAGACAGGCTGAGGAAGTTGGGGCTGTTCAGCCTGGAGAAGAGAAGGCTGCATGGGGACCTAATAGCAGCCTTCCAGTATCTGAAGGGGGCCTATAGGGATGCTGGGGAGGGACTCTTCATCAGGGACTGTAGTGACAGGACAAGGGGTAACGGGTTAAAACTTAAACAGGGGAAGTTTAGATAGGATATAAGGAGGAAATTCTTTCCTGTTAGGGTGGTGAGACACTGGAATGGGTTGCCCAGGGAGGTTGTGAGTGCTCCATCCCTGGCGGTGTTCAAGGCCAGGTTGGATGAAGCCTTGTGTGGGATGGTTTAGTGTGAGGTGTCCCTGCCTATGGCAGGGGAGTTGGAACTAGATGATCTTGAGATCCTTTCTAACCCTAACTATTCTATGATTCTATGATTTTACTGCACTGTGGGGATATGAAAAGAAATTAGGTTCTTTACCTTTAGCTAGGAAAATTATGTTAAAACTTGTTATCTGCAAGTAGCCCATGTATGTATCTTTGAGGGGCCAGATGCACAGTTCCGGCACCATTGAACTTGTGTTTAAATCTGTACTCTTATTTAAAATGTATTCTGTTCCTCGCTGTTTCAGTTAAGATCATTTTCAAATAGCAGTCAAAGGAGATGCAGAGTAGTCTTTTAAGTTTGTAATCAGAATGCATTAAGCCTCTGCAGGTGCTCAGAAAGCAGTGATATAAAAATTGATATAAAAATTGTCTTACCATAACTTGACAAGGCACAGTCTGACATTTGAATGCACGAAATATCCATATACAGACCTCTAGCCTACCTGCTTAACAGTAAATGCCAGGAGAAGACCTGAGAGAAACTGAGGGGAGCCAGCTTGCAACAGCTGGGTTGGTATAGCAAAAAGTATACCTGTAGTTAACATGACCAACTTGATGCATAATAAATTGATGTCTCACCCATGAGTACTGGCTGGCTTCAGTTTTTGTTCTGTCCAGAAGGGCGGCAGCGATGCCAAAGGATCGGAACAGTTTTGCTCTGCTACTTTTAGACAAGTAAATGTACAGCTCTTGAAGTGCACAAGTTTCTGTATTAGTAGTGGTAGTGAAGGGGGCAGAGTAAGTGAATCCAGTTTTAAGATACAACCAGAAGCTGTCACTTAAGGGTTCTGAGATGGTTTTCGGGAGCAGTAACATAGTGACAATAATTCTGGGTATTCTGTCTATTGCTGACAACAAAATAGTGCAAAACTGAGTTGCACAGTAGCTGTTTGAGGCGTGGACCTCCTGCTCCTCTTAACTGCAGGCTTTGTTTTCTGTGGAGTGATAAAGTATTTTGGAAGTATAAATATGAGAGAGTTGTTAATTAGTTTTTGTTTTCTTCTTCTTTTAGGATTCCTCCAGGATGGTTTCAAGCAGGTATAAAAGGTATGAGATCTTTGTACAGAACACATTTCTATACATGCATAGTTCTGCCAGAAATGAAGCTGATAAAATGGGTGTTTCTAGTAGAGGCTGTCATACTGCTACTGTAGATATATAGCTTGATTTTGGAGTGATGACCTGAGAGATGCAGCAAACTTATCAACTCCCCTTAATTATGTTACTATTTTAAAGTAAATTCATCTGGGTCTTACTGGTGCAGAAGAGATTCCCAAGCAAATGTCTTGACTACATGTTATCTAGGAGCTAATAGTTTCACAGTTAATTTATGAACTACCGTCTTCTGAAATTTAATATAAGAAGACAATTTTGTTGTTCTCCACAGTCATATTGAAAAGTTTCTGTTTTGTCACACTACTGACTCAGTTGTAGGGAAAGCTGCCCACATGTAGCATGTCCTGTTTGTAATTTGTTTCTTTACCTTGATCATTACTCAAGTTCTTCAATCAAAAAATACTTGAGGTACCTCTGTGTGCCTGTCTTGAGGTACCTGGCCAGTGTGTGAAATTTTTGCTCATGTAGAATTAATACTGACACAGCTATCACAATTGGAAAATGTAATGGTAACATGAGGTCTAAAATATCTCAACTGAAGCAAGGCATTGTGTAAACTTATTTTTGACACATGAATGTGTTCTTTTTTAGGTTTTAATTCATCTGTGCATGTATATTGTCTGTAGAAGTGCATGCAAAGACCACCTACAGTTATCTAGTCTTCACTGGTGTGTTTTCCACCCCTCAGACTTGTTCACCTATGGGATCATAGAATGGTTTGGGTTGGAAGGGGCCTTCAAAGATCATCTAGTCCATCTCCCCTGCCACAGGCAGTGACATGTTTCACTAAATTAGGTTGATCAAAGCCGCATCCAACCTGGCCTTGAACACTTCCTGTGATGGGGAATCCATGGCTTCTCTGGGCAACCTGATCCACTGCCTCATTACGCTCATTGTGAAACATAATAACTTACCCTGTTGTGCTTTTATACATTTTCTAGCCTAGCCTGATGCTGTCTTTTATATACCTGGGTTCTCGTAAACCTAGTTGAGTGATGCTATTTATTGGTGCATGTTTTTTTTTTTTAATCTGTCACTGCAGAATGGGTAGACTTATTGTCACAACCTTAATAACTACATAATTTCATGATTACTTTCTTACTAATCAAAAAAATTTTAGTTGAGTCTCCACTTCCTTGTCAGTCCCTGTGCAGAATTTCATTGCTATTTGTGTCTGCTGAATACTTAGTGGTGTTTGTCGTAGTGCTTTGTGGCTTTTCGTAAACCTTACCTTCACTCTGTTCACATACTGTATATACTCACTCACTTGCATCAACTTGGTTGTACGTGTGGTGGTAATAAATAGAAGTTAGTACAATCACATTTGTAGCTTATTTGAACATAAGGTAATTCTTCTGATTAGCATTGCAAAGATAGGAAGCTCCAAAACTAGAAAAAGCTAACATAAGACTTATTTGTGCAGTCTTTCTTCCATTAGGTTTGGTTGTATGTGTGATATAAATCCTTTGTCAACTTTCCCCCTCAGGACTGGCATTACATTCAGGAGAACTCTGACTTTTTGTGAGCTGCTTTTCAGTATTTTTTTATGCATGTTGCTGTCTATCTTACACATTGCATAGTCTTCAAATCTCATGCTGAAAACAAAGGACTGTCATATAAAGTCAGCACAGTGCCCAGTGTTCACAAATCCTGAGTGGGTTTTTTTCTAACCGTGCCTCCCGAAGGTATACTGTGGCCACTGTGATTAGAGTTAACAGTGTCTATTTTCCTCTATATTAAAAAACTTTTGCCTTCCCTGAAGTAATTTTTCACATGAGAGAACTTGAACAAAATGTGTCTTCTGGTGGCTTCAGTTTCTGGTGTGAGTGTTAAAGGAGTCAGGACCAGAGTCGTCTTCTGTTCTGACAATGTTTGGCTTGTTGGCCCCTTCCAGCATCTGTAGTAAAGGAAAGTCTTACTAAAACCAGCCTCTTCTACAGTAATTCTTAATCAGATCTCCCTGAAGTACTAAGTACAGTACTAAATTTAGAAACAGAAAATGCCATTCTGTGATCACACCTCAAACTGAACTGTTGAATGCCAAAAGGATGAACTGATGCCATTAGCTGCTTGAAGGCTCACATATGTTCAACTTCATTGTCTTTTAACAGTTTTGTGTGTACTCATTAGGTTTTCAAAGCAAACTGAGAGTAAAGCCAAGTGCGGTGGTCTACATCTGGGTTGGGGCAATCCCAAGCACAAATATACTGAGCAGAGAATGGATTGAGAGCAGCCCTGAGGAGCAGGACTTGGGGGGTGTTGGTTGGTGAGAAACTCACACCCAGCAGTGTATGCTCACAGCTGAGAGCCAACTGTATGCTTTTCTGCATCAAAAGAAGCACGGCCAGCAGGTCGAAGGAGGTGATCCTGCCCCTCTACATTGAGATGCCCATCCTCCTGCAGCTGTCAAGACAAGAGAGACTTAAGAGTAGAGAAGGGTCTGTGCTGTTTATTCTCACACAACCATTGTTCTCTCAGTATGTTCCAGGATTAAGGAATTGCACACATTTTACTACCTATCTAATCAGACACACTGACCTCTTTGCCTTATGTGGATGCAACAATCCATGGTTAAACATTTATGTGACATTGCTGAGAAACCTGTTTTATTGAGTGTCCATTGACTGGAAGACATGTTTACAAATGAACTCTGCTGGCTGCTGTATGTTATTCTACTGTTCTGTCTGGCTGAGCCTGTCTTCTTATGCAGTAAAGTAACTAAAAGTTCAGGATTGAGGATCTTAGTCCATAACTGTCTTCTGAATTTGCTTCAGAACTTTCCACACTTAGACCCCAAAAGTTTGTGGAGGGGTTCCTTTGTAGCTGCATGAATAACCATGTGAAATATTTTCAAAAGAAAATGATGGTTCTGTAGTGATCTGGAGTGGTACTGTAAGATTTATTAGAAGCACGACCATAATCTTCAAGGTCATGCTGACATGAAGGCCACAGGACATGTTCATCAGAGTATTTAGGAGCTGTGGTCAGTCATCTGTCCTGACTGTGAGCTTTATGTGAATAATATGTGTAGGTGTCCTTCAGCTGTAATAGTCTGTATCAACTTCCTCATCTTTCATTTTTCTCTAAGGTTTTCTTAACGTGATGTGCCTCATCCTGGCCATTCCAAACTATTACTGAAATGGGGTTTACCATTTTTTGCAGTGCTTTTTGAGTGGTTATTTCAAACTAACAAATGTGTTGCCATTACTAAGAATGGTTTTCTGAGTCAGGTTTGATGCTATCAGCATAGCTGATGTCATCACTGGCTTCTCAGACAAGAGAATGACAAAATGTATTCTGTGTATTGAAATATTTGAGTGTAATCCACATGTAAACATGAACTATGTTTCTCTTGCATTCTGTGAACTAAAAAGTTTGTTGACAAGTGTAATAGTAAGGCAAGATATGTATGTGGACGTAGGAATATTTTTCTAAGCACAGAGAATTAGTTTTAGCAGCTTATTTTTAAGAATTTCTACTAGCTTTTGAACCAGTTCAGCTTCTTGTTTAAAAATATCTTAAGTTGAAAAGAAAACCTTGGAAATCAGGATTTAAAATAACTCAGAAGATTATTGCATGGTTCATGGATCAGACAGATCAGGCTGGATCAATTTACAGAAAGAGTTGGATTAAAATCTCTTAGTGGTTCAGGGGTGTTCCCCTTTTAAGTTTGTTTATTAGTGGAAATGAATACAATATGGTATGGGTTTGTAACAACTCCGACATTTTGTCTGGAAGCTTTCCCCTCTCTTAGGGGATAGAATGGCACGTTATCATGGAACACAACAGGTAGATACCCTTGACTACTATATTCTGAAAGACTACATTGTATTCAAATTTAACATTGATGCAAAAGTTGAAAAATAAGTGAGGAAGAGAAGATGGCAAGAAGTGAGCGCTTCCGAGTACCTGTTGGAGGTGCTCTGAAGGAGCTGCTGAAATTCTCTTGCTTAGTGTTTTTAGATTACTGCAAAGCTTAAACTATGAAAATTTACATTCTGTCATACTAACCTTGGTGTCACTGATTCAAAAAGAAATTACAGCTGCACAATACTGTTTCATAACACTGTGTCCAGACTTGCCTGCCTGCCTGCCTGCCTGTGTTAGGGAGGTTTGCAGCTAGGACTGGCTGTTGGAGCACTACAGTGCAGATATTAACACTTAAAATAAACAGGGGTCACCCAAGGTGCTTTTCTTGACTTTTGCATCCCCTTTTCAGCCAGTGCTGATGTTATTAGAAGGCAGAAATGCTTAGGGTTTGTTTCTGTAGAAGTTTTTGATGATGCGAGTTGAGCCAGCTGCAGTTCCTTGCTTGTCCCTAGCACCAGTGCTAATGCAGCTGGACAGTGATGCTTCAGGGAGCAGCTGTGGCTGAAAGTTGATGCCTTCCCTTTGCTGGGCTGCTAGACTGCTGCATCAGCTCCTTGAATGGTTTCCTACCCTGTCAGCTGTAGGCTGAAGCTAGGAAGACAAGACTGCCTTTCCGTAGCTCTGCTCTGCAAGCCACAAACTCGGCTTAAGCAGTCTAATGTAACTGAAGTCCAGGGTGGCCTATTTAGAAATAATTGTCTTCTGCTCATTCTTCCCAAGTTGTTAGTGTTTGACTGGGTTGCACTGACATAGTTAATAAGGATTTTCCAAATTGAGTATAGTTACAAATACAGTTATAAATGTGTTGTACTTGAAATCGGTGAAATCAGGTTTTGACTGCATGATCTTAATTGGATGAAATTACAATTTGGACAGTGCCTCAGGAAGATGTTGAGAGAACCAAAGAGGCATTGGAAGAAGCAAGAGTTACTCCACCTTTCTGTAATATTGCTGTTAAACCTGTCCTTGTGCGAATAACTGATTTATTTTAAAGGAAATGACTAGAACATAATTTCAAAACAAAACTTCTGTTTCTGTTTAAGAGTAGTTTAACTGTGATGTCGTTTGCTTTTCTATGTGATTTCTGTTGAAGTACAACCAGAAAAAAACATGTCTTCTGAAGTTGCAAAAGTGTTTTCTGTTTTCAGCATTCTAGTACAGGAATGCACATTTAAAATGAGGTGTTTTGATAGTGGCTAATTTAAAGCAAGCTAGTGGAACAAGTTGAATTTAGTTAAACGTCTTGTTGAACATGCCCTTTTAAAGCAGTGGTGAGGGATGTTTTTATCCTGTTGCATTCTTGTGTGCTGCTGTCTGGGTGGGCACTCTGATGCAGCGTACATATGGCTACAAATACAATACAAATACAAGATATTATTCCTGAAAAATAATATAAAATACAAGTGTGTCCTGCAGCCACAGCCTGCGGCTAGATGTTTCCTTTGCAGGTGTTGAACAGTCGTGCATAAGCTACTTGAATGCTAAAAGGTGGAACACATTCTGAATTGCATTCTTGAGCAGTGACTGACTTTTTTCAACTTGCAGATCTCTATCATTTTCATTCTGGTGCTAATGACCGCTTTTACCCAATGTACATCTACTGACAGTAGGCTTTCTTTTCTTTTATACCTTTTGTGGGATTCCAGTAGCTTCCAAGTAGCAAGTATTTGTAAACCTTTATTCAGTTAGGAAGTGGAGGAGGCAAGCTTTCAATTGCAGTCTCAAACTAAACAGCTTCTGCTGTCATATGCATGCGTTTTTTCCCTCATCCCCCAAAAGAAGGCATAAATCCAGTTTTCTTACCTGTATACAAAGCTCTTCAGTCTGGACATGTTATTATTATTGATATTATGATTAGTAGTAGTGTTGCATATTTATAAATATAAAATAGATTATATAAAATATACAGGTTTATTTCCATAGACATATGTTTGTTGGGGTTGGTTGATAGGTATTTTCTCTTAGTAAAGCGTGGACACCAAGTTCAGTGATACTGTTATTCTAGATATGTTTTCTTCCTTGTTTAAGGCTTGCAAAGTGACATTGTGTCTGAATGCTAAAATTCCATTCTTAGTGAAAGATAAGTCTGTTGTATCTTGATGGTACCTAGGTTTGCTGTTGCTGTGCACTAAAAGTTGGGTGTAACAGCCAAAACAATGAACATTGTAGCTGTATGGACTTACGCCTCCTTAAATTTTTTTAATCCCATTTCCTAGAAATGAAATGTCCTTTGTACTTGCTGATTCTGAAAGGGAATGTGTTCAGTAGGGTCTGTTCCCCAGTGCATTCCACTATTCGGTGAGGAAATTCTTGAGTGTAGTTTCAGGGAAAATACAGAAAATGTCTGAATTTTCCTTATTAATGACACCCTGCCTGTCCACGTATTCTTTCTTCCAACTTTACTGCAGGAGCATCTGCCAACATCACTCCCTTGAGTTGAAATAATTAAGTATATTGGCCAAAAGGTTAATTTTTTACTGATAAAAAATTGAGCTTTTTTTGTGTGGTCTGTCTTTGAGACATTTAGCAGCAGGAAAAAACACATCTCAGAAAGCTGAATAATCTAGAATTTATAGAGTTAAGCTAAAATATTTCTCTTATGTTGTGTTGCAACATGCGTATCCGGTCCTAGAAATGTTTTGCCTTTTTTTAAAAATCTTCTGGATGAAGAATAAACAGTGCTAAATATGGTAATAACATTAAGCTGCAAAATTCCTTACAATTGTGTCAGTGTGCCTTGGAAACTTCACACATACTGGAGCAAAGCAGTATTTATGTCCATGAAAAGACATCCCTTTGCCAGATACTCCTGTGTTTGATTTGCAGTGTATCCATCTAGATCTGCACATGTCAGCAGTGATTTTGTAGAACTAAGAAATGCAAAATTGTTAAATGAACACATTAATCATATACTCTTCTATGTTTTGAAGGAAGTGTAGGGATACTCATAGCGGTTTTCATTCTTTTCCTAAATGCTCTGGAAAACCATGGTATACATACTTCAGCTGTGTCATATCACAGGATCAAAGTCTGACTGAGGTTGGAAGGGACCTCTGGAGGGGTCCAAGCCCCCTGCTCAAGCAGGACCACCAAGGGCCAGTCCAGAACCATGTCCAGGTGGCTTTGAGTATCTCCATTCGAGTTCTCCTGGTGAAGACTGAACAAGGGATTTTTTTATTGTTTTGGGTGGGGTTTTTTTCCCCCCATTGGCTGTTCAGCAGTATGTTTTCAAATTCTAACTCTGGTTTTGGTGGCTTGAGGAGGGAAAGATCTGTATCTCACTGCCTGCTCCCAGGGCACTCTGTTACGCTGCTCTTCATTATTCATTAGATTCTACACTGCAGGTAAATAGCATTGCTATTAGAAGGAAAATAGCTTTGGGAAGAACAGTTAAATTTGTGACTTTGAAAGTGCTTGAATTCTCAGGTATATTTTTAAATTAGCACTGCTTTTGTACATAGCAGTCATAATGCAGAACCCTTTAGTGTTTTATATAAAACTAGTTTACATGCATTTGCTGGGCTTGTTTGTTAAGATTCCGTGGCAATGAGTTTTAAGGAATACACTCATGATCTAAAACAGAAAACATACCACCAGTTAATGAGTGAGTGTCTGCCAACTGAACTATGACAAACTGCTGTGTATCCCAACTTCTGAAGTAAAAACATTGGGAAATGGTATAAAATTAGTATGTTCTGTTGCATCACTTTCTCACTTTAGTTTGCCTTATAGTTCCTTACAGGCCATATCCATAGTTCCTGAGAAGTCAGTTGATACCTGTAAGCTTCTTAAATTTGGTTTTCATTCTCTGTTTTCATCCTCATAAACCAAGTATCTTTTTAACTACATAGTGGTACTTTGCTTTTCAAAATAAAGTTGTTTAGCTTGGGTTTTAGTGTGCACAGTTCATAAAACTTTTTAATCTTTAAAAATAGATAAATATGTGTTTAAACTTGATTACCTATGCAATCAGAGCTACACTGTCCAAGTATTTGACTCCCCGAGGCAGTGGATTTAGTGAGTTCTCAGCAATACAAGAGCTGTGAAGTAAGTTCTCTGCAGTTTATTAGACTGACCTGTTGAGTGCTTTGGGAAGTACTTCTTGTTACTTCTATCACTTCTATTTTGTTAAATGTATAAATAGACGTCTACTTTGCTTTTTGCCTTTGCAGCACAGCTAATGCACCAGAAGATGACGCTCCAAATAGGTATTCCCGAACAGACAGGGCAACTTACAGCAGATACACCAGGGATGCAAATTCTTCTGGCAGTTCCATACCAAGTAACGCCTTGGAAAAGAGGATTGAGGAACTTGAAAGGGTAAGTAACAACTAACATCTGCATGGCATGCATACATCTGAAATTAAGTACCTTTGAAACTCTATGGGGAAGTTTACAAGTAAAATAATACAGAAATTATGCTAAATGCTTGATGAGCAGATAATTATGGCTAGAAAAATGTATAAAGTCAGACTGGCTAAGAATGAGCTTTCTAATCACAGATGCTTAGTTTTCATTTGGTATAAAAGTGAGAAATTGCTGAGGTAAAGATAATGCTCTTTGAAAGCCAGCAGCACTCTCTGTATTTCTCCTATGTACCTTGTGACATACCAACACAGGGCAAATTAACTTGGGGGAAGGAGGAGCTCACTGGCTGTTCAGAAATTTAACAAGAGTGTTTCTGATCTACTTGTTTTGGATTTTTAATATACTGAATATTATAAAATTTTATTGCTATGCAGTTGTTTGTTAAAGTTTTGAACATCTAAAATACGTATTTAAAGATTTTTACAGAAATTCTTCATACAAACAATTTTGGGAAAATATAATGCCAAATGATTTTTTTATTTTTTCATCTAAAACAGTACTTTTGCTAAATAATGTCATCTGTGTAGTCTGTTACTGGCTTCTCAGTCTTCCTCTAAAGTGGATTTTTGTTGATAACTTGCCAAATATTCTTGAATTTGTATGGATGAAAGTCACTGAATAAACACGATTTAAATAGCTGGTTGTTGGAAGGGATGAAAATAAAGCATATTTTGTAGAAATTATTTTTTTTTTCCTTTTTTTTCTTTTGATTCGTGGAGAAGCCTGATTTGAGTGCCACTAACACAGAAATTAGAGGAAGACTTAAGGGCTTTCTGTCAGTATCCTGAATGCTAATCTACTGAATTCTTAAGAGACAGTTAAATTTTTTCTCACATTTAGGCCCACAGATCCAACACCGAGTCTTCCTTCCTTGTTAAGGGTGTGTAGATACATATTTATATATATATATATATATATATATATATATATGAAAAACCCAAGCAAACAAAAAAAAACCCAAAACCCCAAACCCAGCCAACCAAAACCCCAAACAAGCAACAACAAAAGACTAACCCTCCCAATATAACAAATTTGGAAGCTAATATATAACATTTACTTATGGTTTGGGCCCCTATCCATTTTGGGGTTCATGCTTAAGTTAAATATTAATTAAGACATTATCTCTGGAATCAGTGATACCACACAGGTTTGCTGTGGGTAAAATATTTTCTTAGACGTGATTGTTTAGTCCTTGAAATATAAGGGCTTAAAGATGTGGGTTTAACTTGTTGTAGAAAAGGAATTATAGGGGGGTGTGTGTGTGTTTTTCTTCTTTGTTTTAAATGGTAATAACTTAAAACTGTCTCTCAACACCAAAAATTGCATTTCAAACTTTGTTGCGTATTCTGGTTTTAGGAACTTGCAAAGGAGAGACAAGAAAATGCGAGATTAGTGAAGATGACACAGGACAAAGACGAACTAATTGGAAAGCTGAAGGAAGAAATTGATTTATTAAACAGGGTAAGCACATATTTTCTTATATGGTGCTATATAAAGAGGGGATAAAAGTCTCTGCATTCTCTGTGCTCTTCTTCAGGCACCTGCATCCACTGGGCAAGGTCAGAAGAGAATGAAGTATGTGTGGGGTTTATACTTGTGTAACTTTTCAAGAGGTAGTCAATAAGTTATATTTTTTCCAAGTGATTTCTGTTTGTTGTGATTAGGTCCATGAGTTAATCATGGAGAACCTGAATTTCTTGTTGCTGTAAGTGTTCATAGAACAAGGGTATAAAAGCAAAAGTTCTTTACTGCCTCTTCCTTCCAAATTCAGTACATAGCATACCAAGAAATAATTAAGTTCGGGTTTTGACAGTTTCTCAATAAATTGCTATCCAAAACTTTTGTTAGACCAAGTAATTACAATTTTGGGCAGCTTTTAATTTCTAATAATAGCTTAGATGATCTTAGAAAGATTTGGGAGTAAGTGTATTATGACACATACTTTCATGCTCTTTATTGTTGATTCCCACGTAAGTAGAACAAGATAGGGGCAGGAGACTTGGCTTAGCATCACTCAGGCGAGGTGTGTAGGCAGAAGAAGAGAGGGTAGAAGAGTGAGACGTGTGGGAACGGGACAGGATGGGAAGTTTTAAAGTTGATAGAAGATAGCAATTTTAACCAGTCCCACTTCTAAGTGCAGACTGGAACTCTTAATAGAGTGGATTAGTCACCACATCCTGGCTGAGATGCAGAGCCAGGGTGTACTAGGGAAATATGCCTCTTCTAGTCAAGTGCTGACATTTTCATACAAATTCAGAAAAAAAACTAAGAACTTGCTTCAGTCTGTCCATCAGTGAATGGAGTCCCTAACTCTGTGTGCATAGTGGTAAACTTCCATTTTGAGCTGTTCATTTGTAACAAACGAGGGCAGAATTCACAAGTTTGCAAACTAAGCTGGAGAATGAAAAGAGATATGATTATTCTGAAACAGATTGTTTTTTTGTTTTTTTATAAAGAAAGTTGGAAGTTAATCTCTAGGATAAATGCAGTACTGTCTGTTGTTTTGGAGAGACTTCTGCTTTAATGGAGAAATTGATCTTTGCTGTTCTTCCATTCTGCAAAGACTGTCACATGTAAGCTGATGACCTTATTACAGTCAAGGCAAGTGTTCATTCCTTCTACATAATGAATGGCAAAGCTACTTAATACTGCTTGTCACACCTGACTTCCTGAGTCGGAGGTCAGCAAGAACAAATCAAAAGAACCTAAGTCGCAGAAAGCTTGTGGCTTAGGACCTTGATTGAGAGGTTTGCTGTCCCAGAAACAAGGTTATTTTTCTTCTGGTATATTTGAAATGTGATGTCCTAAATTAAATCCATTTAGTGTTTGACTAGAAACTGTCTTTGAGCATATGTAGTAAAGTCAAGCAGTGACTGTGCCATGCCTATGTTAAGTATGATAGCAATTTCTGCTTGTACGGAAAGAAAACCAGAATGTAGTCCTTTCAAAAACCTCTTTAGTGTGCAAGGACTAAAATTGTACCTTTCCATGACATCTACAAAGCCATTGTACAGGCCCTCCGTAGGAAGCTTCTCTTTAACACACAAGGGAATTGATTTTGTGGGGTTTTTTTTTTCTCCATCAGGTCAGCATTTATCATAGGTGTAACACTGTCTGTTAGCTTAATTACAGTGCAAGTTACTTATGTTTTCATCCCATGAACTTTTCTTATGAACTGACTGAAACTTCTAGAAGAGCATTTATCTAAATATGAGGACTGAGCAATCAGAAAACTATGCAGTGAAACGGCATTTTAAGTTCATAACCATGGGTGCATCCTTGATTGGCAAAGATCTTGTGTCACACTTGAAAAACTTAATCCAAGAATCCTGGAAACTTGGCAAATTTTTCCCAATGTAACTAAACATACTTATTTAATGTAACAATACAATTTTATTGAGATTGGTCCATACTTTAAAGAACATGAGTTGCATTTATGCTGAGAAACAGAAGAGGCTTTCTGCCATAAATGGCATTCTTTCACTGCAGTACATTAGCCACTAAAAGTATGTCTGCCACGTTTTTGTAAGAAAGGGGTAATTGCTTCATAAAAACCTCAAATGTCTGAAAGGAAAAGCATCTCAAGATGTTTAAATATTTGTAGGCTAAGTTCAACTGTCGAATAGTTTACATTTGGTCATCTCTGACCTCACCAAGATGTCATTATAGTTAAATGTGTGTTTGGAGAGAGTCTGTCAGTGAGGATTTACAATCCAATTTGTGTCAGTTGTGTAGTTCTGGTTCCTTTGGTATGTGAAGTCCAAGCTTTCCTGCTGTTGCATATTTTTACTAATAAACATAAATTAGTATTGTAATATTGAATATGAAGTTTCAAATTGTAGAGTGGCAAAAAACACCTGCATCTCTCAGTCCACTGTTTCTGTAGATACTTAAACTGCAAGTTATTTTTCCTGGCTCATATTCAAGAAGCTTTTATTTGTAGTAATCTCTGGAATGTTATTTTTGTAGCATAAACATTTCACAAACTTTTAATATTTTATTTTGTGTAAATTACAGGTATTTAAACAGAAGGGTTTTACGTAAGCTTTATTTGAGGCATCTGATAACTAGATTAACAAGTTCAAACACAGTGTTCTATGTACTGAACTAAAAAAGTATAATTTTATTGAAAATGTGTTGTTCCTTCCATCTGATTGTTAATCTGAACTAAAAAGAGAAAATACTATGTGTTTCTTACAGTTACATAGTAGACTGTATTTTTAGTAGCTATCCATCAAAACTTTCCACCTTCAGATGTTTAAGGCAGTTCTGTTTGTGGTCAGATGCTTTTCCCTGTAGTCACTCATACTGTGATGCAGTGTGAGGCAAAGAGGAATTTCTGCTAGGGATTTCTTAATTCCACATTACAAAACCAGTAAAGTAACAGCAAAGGTATTGCGGTATGGATTTTGGCTTGGCAGACTGAAGAGGCTTTTAAAAACCATTATGACAGATTAAACACAGCATCTCTAGCATGCACTTTTGGAATGACCCCACTAAAAAGAAATAAGAAAATAGGCTATCTATCTCAAACACCGCTTAACAACAACAGAGGGAAATCTTTTCTCTGCTGCTGTTTTATGTTTAATCTGCCATGGCAACAGTAGAGTTTTGCAGACTTCAATCAAAAGGCATCTGAGAATCTCTAATGAGAATATTGATTCTTCTTTCTTTGCCCACCGTTCACTTTTCTCCTTAAAGTGCTATCCTTGAGGTCAGTCTTCTGTTCTTCATTTTTCTGTTCTCATTCTTTTTCTTCTGTCTTTGTCTTGTTTTGTAAAATTATTTTTACTGAAGTAACACAGCATTAAACAGCCATTTTCACTTAAAGGCTTGAAAAGACTTGGTAGGAAGTGAAAAAGTGAAAGGAGCTGGGTAGTATGGTGACTGGTGAAAGATGAATGAACATTTTGGGTAGGAGCAGTCTATTTTAAGCACCCATTATTACTGTGTATGATGTCTCTTCTCTCAGTAGCAATTTAGACAAGATACAAAATGCCTTTTAATTTTTTCACAGGAAAAGAAAAAAATATGGATAGGCAGTACTTTTTCTGAAAATTTGATAATGTAAAGCACAAAGCAGGTCTTCATGCAGTAATAACCAGTGATGTGTATATGTGAGCAGGATAGCTGCAGGCAAACACATTCTGGGGAGCAGAGGCAATAACTAACACACTCTCTATATGACAATGAAATAATCATGCCCATCCTATTTTGATTACTTGATGCATTAATTCCTGCTGTAGCTTTAATTTTGATTATATGTTTCCATTTAAAGATGCTTGTACATGGGAATAGAATATTAATGTTTTGTAATCACAGTAACAAGGCTGGTTTGACAGATTTAATGATATCTGCTGTGACACTAATTCTACCCCAGCTTCTTCATTACAGAGCTAAGGTGCAAAATTCCTGAAGCTACTAATTGAGAGTTTGTATTTACGTCCTGAGAAACATTTATTTTTCTTTTTACAGGACCTAGATGATATAGAAGATGAAAATGAACAATTGAAGCAAGAAAATAAAACCCTCTTAAAAGTTGTTGGACAGCTGACAAGGTAGAAGATTCAAGCCTCAATGAGGAAAGATTTAAAAACTACTGATTGAATGTTAAGGTCAATATAGTAATACTTCCTGTGTTGCAGTATGTTATAATAACTGTCTTTATATTTATTGTTAGGAAACCAGATGAATGTTTATTTTCATAGTACTTTCTTCTTCATTCAATGAAATGGCATCAAATTGTGGTATACTTTTAGCTTTCTTTTTGCATAACAGTAATTAAGTTTTTTGACATATTTCAAAATACTAAGTTCAAAAATACTTGGGTTTTGTATCTTCAGATTACATCTGAATAAATTACAGTAATTTAAAATTCATAGCACCAAGATAACTTTCAGTCCATGTGGGTGTATATTTTTGAAATGAATGGAAGCAATACATATAAACTTTGTTTACACAGATCCAAAATATGTATTTTGGGAAATACTTCCTTTTTTGTTTAAACACAGCTGTAAAGTGGGTGCCTTATTACTGATGTATAGCTTTTTGCAGATTGATTACTTGTTCTAAAACTCTTGTATGTTGAGGTTTTTTACTGTATCTGAAAGACTGACGATAGCACAGAGTAGCAATATTTTTTTCTCTATAACAGTATTCTGATAGGAGGGGAAGGTTTTATTTAAAAAAAAAAAAAAAACTCCAAACAAAACCACCAAAAAACCCAGTACGTAACCTGTGGTGTCAGCATTAATGAGTTCTTAGAATCATACTGAAGCTGTGCACTGCAGTTTATTTTAAAGCTTGTGTTTTAGCAATGAAATGCAAGTTTGCTATCAAACAGTAAGTTTGTTTGCTGTGTTGAGAATTCAAACAAAACCTGGAGCGTTCATTTTAGCAACGACACTTTTGCAGTACTCTTCTACTTAAAGCTGTCATCTTAAAATTTATAGGGATCATAACTGATGAATTTTTTGATGTTTTAGTTTTTTCAAGCTGGGTGAAATTTCTTGTACATAAAGTAGAGGGGCATACAAGTGATTCATGCCCTATTGAAACATAAAATGGTTTAAAAAAAACTTTTATCCTTGATTTTAGACTAACAAGGTGTTTTAAAAGTGCCTGTTTAGATGCTATAATCCAGTTATGACAGCATACTGATTCTTCTATAATATGATAGTAGACAAAATTTTATTTGATGTCAACCACAGACCTCAGTTAACAATTCTCTTAAAATTCTTATTAGGCTGAAATCTGATGTACTTTATTTCATCTTAATACAGCACATTTTCCATTTGTGATCAGAATAAATGTGTATGTTATTTGAGTTAGGACACTAGAAGTGAAAACATTTCAAAGAGTCCAGGCTTTTTCTTGACAATGTTGAAGTTTAGTGTCAGAAAGTTGCATGCATGTAATTTTTGTTACCTTAAAACTTAAAGGTGACTTTAATGTGTAATAATGATCACCTTTACAGATTTGCCAGTTGTTTTCATAATGCGTATTTACTGACTGTAAGAGTTTCTTAAATTTCAAATCCAGTTACTATTGTTACTCCTTGGATTGTTTTGGATATAGGATAGGTTATTTTGCATTTGTGTATTCTAATGAAGAGGTGCTTTTCAGAGCTTTGAAGTGTTTTTCAAGACACTTATATTCCAGGATGCCTTGATGTTTTCCTTCACAGTGGATGAGATCCCATGGGACACTATTTAAAACCTCTACTCAGGGGTTTAAATGGTATGGGGGTTTGTATTGGCCCTCTGACCTACAATATACACCAATAAATGTTGCTTTTAATAATATTCAAACAGTAAGAAGTCCCTTAATTTATCAGTTTCATGAAATTAAAAATATTAAGTAATAAAATTAATTCGAGATTTATGTCTTCTGAATAAATATGAAACTTTCTCTGGAAGAATATTTTATTTCTTTCTCTGTGCACTATGTAGGAAATAAACATACTGCTCTATGGCATGGGATGTCAAACATTGAAGCTTCGTTAAGGAGTTTACACAGAACACACAGATATTACTACGACTTGTAAATGAGAGATTTCATAAACTGTATTTCACATATATTTTAAACCAAAGAACAATAACAGCAAAGCACATAAACAAGAGCTACTTGTCTTCATATTACCTCTTCTTGGTTTGTATGTGTATTGACTAAAGCTTAACAACAGTAATGCCAAAATTAGAATTTTTTTTAACTTGGACATCCAGCTGGCAGGCATACTTGCAGAAGTTTTCTGATACCCTACCTTGAAGAGATACTGTCAGGGGAAGTTTCCAGTTATTTGAAACCAGAAATGCCTCAGGCAGACCATGTTGGGAACTCGCAGGTAAAGTTCCTCGGGACATTGTTGTTGTGTATTATTATACAAGTGTAGAGCTCTTCATGGTTTTAAACGTTCCCACAAATTGTGTCTCGAAGCATAACACTTCTGCTGAAGTTTGGAAGATCTAGATGGCTTTTTGGAAAAAAGTGTGTCAATAACACTTCATTATCACTTACATTATCAGGTTCTTGCAGGAAGTTTATTAGATTCTAGCAAAAATGATGTGTTATGTAGAATGTTAATAATTGTCTAGTCACTACTTGCCATTATCTTTTTATTTCGGAAGGGTATCCTTATAGTCAAACTCCAGTGTGGAGTCAGTTTTTAACCTAGGTGTTAAATTAGCTACCTTACCAGCAATTAATTAACCCGTGTCCACGTCTTTCTTTGTCAGTCCAACACCTCTGTTGTTGTCAGTTGTGTGATTTAAAAGCAGAGAGACTGCTGTAATTCAGAAATCATATAGCCTTCACTTGGGAAGGCATATGATTCTTGAATAAATGAATCTGGGTATTAACGTGCCTAGGCTGAACTAATTTACTAGGGCTGTTAGGGATGGGGGTTAGTATGCAATATTAACTGCATGGGTAAGCCTCTTAGAGATTTCTGAACTTTGATGCCTTAAAGTTCATACCAAACCACTTAGGTCTAGCATCTGTGTTTCTGGGTAACTTGGGTCACCTAGGAAATCTAAACAGAAAAGTATTGACTAAAGCAAATAAGACTTTTTATTTTTTTCAAGCTATTTTAATAATGAATCTTCTTCTGATAATGCACAATGTTACCCTTGTTATGGTCACGTACTGTTGTATAGAAGACATACTGTATCCAGAACTGAAGGTTAAAATTGAGCATTGATGATAAGCACTAAAGTTTGTGGGATTTATTCCCTAAAGAAGTTCAACCGTATATAAATGTTGGTGATTTTTACAAGGAAATACAAAATGGCTAGTTTTTAACTTTTTAAATAATTAAGTGCCCATCCTTACATTCAGTGTTACTTGATGTATGTATTAACTGGCAAATGAGTGGTTTTTTCTGTCTTTAAAGCAGAATTTTTCTTGGTTAATTACCAGGTTTATGTTTATACATTCAGAGATGAGTTATTTCTGTGTTAGATTGGCTCTAAATTTGAGAGGTAGAGTGAGAAAGGGGTAACAAGAAATGAATGAATGCCTTCCAAAGTTGGAAGTATAACCTAATGGTTGTTTTTTTGGTTTTGTTTTTTTTTTTTTTTTTTTATTCAGCTGTACTGAGAATTAGCTGTGGAAAGATTTGTGATTGTTGTAAGCACTGCAAAAGGTACAGAGGCTTTAAGTATGTCGGAAACAACTGATTAACCTACATCAAAGCTTTCTTCATCTTGGCTGGTATCAGTACAGCTTGGAAATTTGCTACTGTAGAGAGACCAAAAGGAAAACTAGAGATCAAATTACCTTCTAATATTTTGCTAGAGTTAACACTGACTCCAGCTCTTCCAAGGATTTCTGTAAGTTCTTTGTGGCTATTTCCAGTTTGAATTGAAACAAATCAGTATCAGTAGCCAACAAACAAAAAATACATTAGTATTTTTTGTAAACAAATACATTAATAATGTGTTATTAGTAAACAAATACATAAGTAATAACTATGGATACCATTAACATATGGCTGAATGTCAGTATTTCTTGGCCTCAGACCCTTTATGAAGACATCAGTCAAGTTGGTTCATTTTCATCAGTATTAACGATCATAAACATCTGACATTTTTAATAAGAAACAACTATTTTACTTGGAGAAATTACCACTGCAAGCTATGACTTAAAAACTTAGTACAGTAAAAATATTTTGAGCTGGTGCCTATAGCTGCTAATGCTAAGAAGCTAAGGATTATATTTAAGAGGTTTGTTAAAACTGAAACAAATTAATTCAGGATCTTGTTTAATTTGATGTAGAAGTTCTCTACATATTTGTTCCATGCCAGTCATTCAGCATTTCTGGGAGCATTTCTCCTGTTATTAAACATTTCTTTAGGACTGCTAAAATATATCCAGGACAAAAAATGACTTCAGTATGTATTTTAGTAGCATTCATGATCTTCCAAGTATGTTAACTTACTGTAGCAAATCTCCACCTACTATTTGTCCTCATACTGTGGCAGATGTACATTATGTTGTCAATTTAATCCTTTTGCTTTTATTTCTGGATTTCTGGTGTTAAATGTTCTTGTTCAGGGCTGGTTGTGATTTTCCTGCTCTGGAAAAATTGTTAGTTGAGTTGCAGGTAAAAGATA
The DNA here is from genome assembly GCF_037157495.1 of Lathamus discolor. NCBI lineage: Eukaryota > Metazoa > Chordata > Aves > Psittaciformes > Psittacidae > Lathamus > Lathamus discolor. The sequence goes on along the minus strand of NC_088884.1, from coordinate 43,309,337 downwards.
CATGTTTAATCTAACAATGGAGACTCTGTGCCTTTGTCCAAATAAAACAATATTCTTTTTAATCCAGGCTGATTACTTATTGTGTTTAAAGGAGAATGTAATATTGTCTGACTATGATTCTATAATTTGCCACCTGTAATGGAAAGCTCCTAACCTGAATTTTTAAAGTTAGTTTTACATTCAGATTCAGTTCTTGAAATGTGTATGTGTTTGTAACCATGCGCAAGAGAAACCTTCATATTACCACTACACTAATTTTCTGCTTTGGGAATTTAGTGAGCTTCCATCAGTTAAATGGAAATGATCTTTTCCTACACTTGGGAACTGAAGCATAACCCTTCCTGGGAAAAGGTAATGAAAGATGTTACAGTGCTACTTCTACTCAAGGTGACTTCATAATAGATACAATTTCAGAGGTTTCTCTACATGTTCTGTTCTCCTGCACAGGTAGGTAGAATCATAGAATCATAGAATAGTTAGGGTTGGAAAGGACCTCAAGATCATCTAGTTCCAACCCTCCTGCCACAGGCAGGGACACCTCACACTAAAGCATCCCACCCAAGGCTTCATCCAACCTGGCCTTGAACACTGCCAGGGATGGAGCACTCACAACCTCCCTGGGCAACCCATTCCAGTGTCTCACAACCCTAACAGGAAAGAATTTCCTCCTTATATCCAATCTAAACTTCCCCTGTTTAAGTTTGAACCCATTACCCCTTGTCCTGTCACTACAGTCCATGACGAAGAGACCCTCCCCAATATCCCTATAGGCCCCCTTCAGGTACTGGAAGGCTGCTATGAAGTCTCCACGCAGCCTTCTCTTCTCCAGGCTGAACGGCCCCAACTTCCTCAGCCTGTCTTCATACGGGAGGTGTTCCAGTCCCCTGATCAAACTCGTGGCACTCCTCTGGACTTGTTCCAGCAGTTCCGTGTCCTTTTTATGTTGAGGACACCAGAACTGCGCACAATACTCCAGGTGAGGTCTCTCAAGAGCAGAGTAGACAATCTCCTTTTCATTCACTGCTGCAGACTACACATAAAGAGAACAAGTGGGTCATCAGTAAATGCCAGGCAGATAACTATAGCACAGTTTATCATAAAGTTTTTAATATTGTTTTAAAAAAGCTTGAAGCATAAGTACCATAGACATGCATTCAACACCCTGGTTACTTTATGGACAAGATTGAGCATTTGCATTTAGTAAATTTTAAAATGTTACGTGAATTCAGTTTAAGATTATTATTTCTACAGCTGAAGACTAGTGTCCTTCAGATTTTGTTTTAAAATACAAAAGTATGTCCTTACTCAGTTTTTACGCTTGGCATTTTAGGTTCTATCGTCTTGCTGTGAAATTTTAGCTCCCAGTACACAAGTGCTTGTGTCTGCAAGGATTGTCTTGCAATCTTAGAGATGGAGCAAGGGGCAAGTACCTTAACATAGCGAAGAATAATAGCAGAGTTCTGGAAATGTCTGACTTACGTTTTCTCCTAGTTTGGGCCAAACCGTGCAAAACATGGTTAGTAATTAGTGATGGGGTTGTCGTGGATGTTGCTAATGAAAGAATAGGAAAAGTGAGGTTCTCTTCTCTTCTTATGTGTTTTTTACTTTCTTCCAGGAATGTTTGTGTGTTTTTAATTGCTGATAGATTAAACAGTAAACATTGGCAATAACTCTGTAAGTTTTAGAAAGAATCTTTGAGGTGGGGGGTACCATCGTTGGTATCTTAATTAACACCTTTGACTCTTAGGAATGTTATGTGGTAAAGCTCTGATACAGATAAAAGTCCCGTCTATACTGCAGAGATGATAATCCAAGTCTATGCTGATCTTTAATCATTATGTTGTAAATTATTAAGAATATTAAAGAACATGGGTATCAGACTTTGTTTTGAGATCTGGAATTTCTTTAATAAGGGAGGTAATGAAAATGCATATCTGGTGCTAGAGCTCTGCCTGTTTTCTGGTAAACAGAACTACTATTGAAGACGAACAGGTTTTATAATTGATCTGTTCATTGTTGTCTTCTTTAGGTGTTACAGCTAATAAAATCCTTGCTTTCTGAAATAGCAAAAGGTTGCAGTTAAGACATGGTGACAGCGAAAAAGAAAACTTAATCTCAGTGTAATATTCTAGGGTGGGAACTCAAGCAGTTTTTATGGGTTTCCCTTGATGAAATGACCTGAAGATACTTAGGTATTACAGGCTTGTTCAACAAGCTATTGTGTAATCTCATGCCACAAAGCAGCATTAACTCTTGTCCTTTCTTTGTATCAGTGTATTTTCTAAGAAGACAAAGCATAATTTAAAAGAAACCAGTGTTTTTCTGTTGCACAATATTATATTTGAGAAAATTGTAGCTTGATAATTGGCATCTTGACACATTCTCCATTAGTATTTATCTCTGGAAATCAGATTTTGTAGACTGAGAGCCTGTGGAATGAAATCTTTGTTTCTGTCTGTCTCAGAAATGTTAATCTCTGCTTTTGCCTGAAGGCTCGTTATAACAATGATGCATTTTAGGGAGTTTAAGATTCTGATTGCAACAGTGTTAAGTGTAGTTGCAGCCAGCTACCAAATATATTTAATGGGTGGGGACAATAAAACCACTGAAGCTTTGCAAGTTGAGACTCTCTAGAAATAACTCTCATATTTCTCTGTGAAGCAATTATATAGAAAATGCTAATTGTTCCCAACTGAATCACTCTTTCTTCCCATTTAACTGCTTCTGTTCACTATAGTTAGTAATAAAATATCACTTAAACTCTCCTGTAACTGTGTTGCTCTGGCTTTATATGAGAAGGGACATTTAGAAGAGACTAGCCAATTCCAGTTTTCACTCTCCACATTCTGGGAGTTGTAAAGATGGTTAAAAACAGGGAGAAAACAAGGAGAAAACATACAGGTTGAAACTGGGCAGAACTGATTATCTGAAGAGGAAATGGTGTGTAAGGGTAAAGAAAATCTAGGTTTTTGCTTTTTTTTTTTTTTTCTTCACATAGTCTTCAACAAGGAAAGGAAGACAGACTGGATATTTTATAAAGATCTAAAAGTGCTTCTAGTAATCACTGCAGTATAGTTCATGATTTTATGAGAAAAACATAATATCCAGCTTTTTATTTTCTCACCTTTGCACAAATACTTAAAAAGGAAAGAATATGACTTTCCACCCTTTAAGAAATGCAAATTACTATAAAACCAGAGCTTTGATCATGCTTTTCCTAGACCATGCTAGGCTGCAGATGAGTAGGCAGAAATTTTGGACATTGCTTTTCAAATATTACATAATTTGTGGTACTACCACAGTAATATCATGAAATCATAGAGTCAAAGAATGGTTTGGGCTGGAAGGGACGTCAAAGATCATCCAGTTCCAACCCCCCTGCCATGAGCACGGACACCTTCCGCTAGGCCAGGTTGATTCAAGCCCCGTCCAACCTGGCCTTGAACACTGCCAGGGATGGGGCTGCCACAGCTTCTCAGGCTAGCCTCCAGTGCCTCACCACCCTCACAGTGAAGAACTTCTTCCTTATATCTAATTTAAATCTGCTAATATCAGTATGTTTGATGTTTTGGGGAATGTGTAGGGCTAGCCCCAGGCATTTAGATCTCCAGCAGAAATGTTATAGAGCTGTTTCTCAGGATATGGTGGGAGTTCCTTGCTAAAGCACTAGAACCATATGGAGAACTTCTGTTTGTTTGCATCTGAGGGCCCTCTTGCTGCATGCTGCAGATTTAGATGTAACAATCAGCTTCAGCAACTAGTGAGAGATTTATCAAACAAATAAACAGGAAGATGACAGCTTTTCCAGTATACCAGGTAGGGGTATGCAAGTGTTACAGAGCAAATCAATTTTAAAGGTCTACTGATAATCTTATTGAATGTAATGTTACCAAGTGAAGTAATTTGCTCCATTTTAATGTAATTCACCAGTCTTGTCTAAAATGGTATGAGTTGTGTATGAATTTTTACAAACGCTTAGAATAATTACAGATACAGGGGCCACAGGTTTATGATTGCAAGGCTAGAATGATATTTTATGTAACTGAAAAACTGTATTGAGGTGATTCCTTTACATCCATTTAAATCAATCATAGAATCAATCTAATAGTTCGGGTTGGAAGGGGACCTTCAAGGGTCATCTAGTCCGACCCCACAGATAGCTCTACTTGTTTGAAAAATGAAATGTTTCATGATAGGAAATGCTGACTAGAATTAGCAGTTTGTTGTTGGTGTTATGATCCATTTTTTTTAATACTAAAAATTCAAATCCAAAAGTTAATGGCTTGATAGTTGTGTTTCTGCAAGAACTGTAATTATTATTAACTGTATGATAAGTAATATTTAAGGCTACTTAAAAATGAGGTAAATAAAAACATTATTTATATTTTCCTACTTTCTTTATTATTCAGTAGCATTCATTACCCACTTTCTTAATTTCTTTTGTTTCACTGAGGTTTCATATGTATATTTTTGGTTGATCTGCATAGCAGCAGGGGAAGGATATTCTTCTGGGTGCTTTTATTCAATTGTAAGAACCCAGAACTAGATAAGGATCTCAAGAAAGGTGCTGCTTATTTTGAGTAAAGCAGCTGGTGCAGCTCTATAAGCATGTTCTTCATTCATATTCCTTTCAAGCAGCTGTCAGCAGTCTCCACTGAGAAACTTGTCTATGTAGGAATCACATCCTTTTTGTTTGGCAACCTGTCCACTGAATTTACATGGCTGTTTGCATGCTGTTAGTATTGTAGGAGCAGAAAGAATTGCATCGTTTTCCTTCTGTGGGAGCACATTCCAGTATTTGGAAGCTGTTCCTGGCAATAAAAGTGTAACTTACTCCACCAGCAGAAGAAAGTGGATTGTTCTTTGGGATTTATAATAAGAAGGGGAAATGTTCACTGACTGAGAGGCTGCAGTGACAGGCAGGTACTCACAGAGCTACCTCTGTAACACAGATTATGCTGTTCTGAATTCTGCTAAGAGATCCACAGCAAGGTTGTAAATTGGGTGTTAGATGAGAGGTCAAAGAAGTATTCAACATAGAAATTAAACTCCTATATCCAAAAGTGCACTACTGAAATGGATGAATGTAACTGATGTCTTTGGTCTGTCTATTCTGTAAGAGAAGATGCAGACTTCTCAGGTGTTTTGCTTTGATGCTGTGTATAATCTATGGGTAAATAAAGACTCCAAGCTTTTCTGGTCTGTCACTTCACTATCCTGTTTTCTTCAATAGCATTGAATAAATTTTGGTGACACTTTAAACAAAGACAAGTGGATCTTATTGGGCTACTTGAGAATTCTACAGCAAATGAACGTAATTCTCCTTTTTCCTGGTTTCATTTTCTTCTGTTATCTTTTGCCTTACTGATACCACTTGAGGTTTTCAGTGCTTAAACTGGAATATAGCTCAGGTTAACCTTCCTTAGATTTAGAATGTAATCCTAGCAGATTACTATTTACCTCTGCAATTGGAGTGTTCCATGTATTGTACTCTTTTTTTTTTTTTTTTTCTTTTTTTTAATTCCATAAAGGCAAACCTACTTAACTGAAGGGTTCAGGAAACACCTGTATTGATTCTGCCAAATAATATTTGAATTTATTAGCAATCTTTTCTGGCTCCATGCTGCACTCAGAGCTGTGTGATTATGGAGAGTAAACAACTGAAGTTCCAACTCAGGGAGCAAGAGTTACAGGTAAGCAGTTTCTGTTTGGTTTTTAACTCTCTCAGGCCATGCACTGGATAGACTGTGCTGTCCGCTAAGCTCTGCAACTATCCAGCTGAGCCAAAGTATTTCAGGGTAGTATCACTACTTGAGGGCTGATGCAAAAGCCTACTGGGCAGGATGAATCAGCTTCCATTTATTTGCAAATTGGCAAAATGTCATCTTCTTCCTCTTCTCCTCCCCTCTGAAATTTTTACCCAGCTTTCCCACTGCTCTTTTGCAAGTAACAGTGTGTCCCAATACTCAGAAACAGGAAGGTTTTAAGAGCAAGTCACCTTTTGATTTGTCAGCTGCCTTGATTGGCACTGAGGCAGTGAGACGCAGGATGCAGTTTACTAGGCGTTGGCACTAAGGAGAATTTTCCTCCTTGTAATATGGCAAAATGCCATATCTCCTCACCAGAGAGATTCAAACAAAACATATTTTTCCTCATCATTATGCAAGAATTAAAATAATAAACTGTCTTGAGATCTTGGCAAGTGTTACTTTGGAGTTTAATGAACTTTAACCATTTCTTAAGTAATAATTAAATCACTTTGAATAATGCATGCAAATTTGATATCATGGTCAGAACTTTTTCCCTGTGCTTTATCCCCTGCATAATGTTACATTGTTTAGTTTGCTTAGCATTCTTGGCACTTGCAACAAGAGATAAAATGACATTCTGAGGAATTACTTCTTTTGGTGCTTAAGAAACAGATCTCTATAAAATAATACCCCAGTGAGCATAGAATATAACTAAATGTTAAGCCTTTTCCCAAAATACAAAAGGAAGCACTTTTACTTAGCAGAAGTTCTGAGTGAGTCATGTTGTGCCTGGTGAGTTGTAAAGACCAAAGATATGTATGGCTACACTTCTAACATGGCTCTGGGATCCCAAGCCTGGGGTGGGAAGCTGCAAGACCAGGCAAGGGAAGCCTTTACTTCAAACTCAGTGTTGTAGGGGGAAAAGGCTGGGTGTGTTATACAGCCTTTTATCCTTCCTCCAGCTGCACTTTTACGATGCTTAATTTCATTGCAGGTCTGCTATGGTATTTTCTGTTTGTCACAGAATTTAGGGTGTGTTGGTGAGACACGGGAACATGAGCAAAGGTCAGGCTGGATGGCAGGTAGGGATTGAGGCACCGGTAAGTATGCCTGCAATGAGTATATTTGTGCGAGATGATGATATTTGGCTTGGGAGGGGAAAAGACAATGCTGTTTGGTTTATATGTTGTCATGGAAATAGTTGTCACAGTAGGCAGGCTGTGCTCAACCTGTGGAAAATATTACTGTTTAAAAGTAAGTTCTCATGCATACCAATTTTGCTTTGCCTTTTATTTATTTCTTTAGTGCAGTAGAGAGCAATAGCAATGGGGTGCAGAGGAAGTAGAAAGGGACAGAAGATGGGTAAGAGTGTAGAAGAGCAGGGCGTTGCAAAAAGACTTCAAACCAAAATGGGTACCGTAAGTCAAATGTGAGAGGAGGGTGGCTGGAGTCTTCTTGCTAGCAGACAGCCTGTCCCAGCGCTTAGCAAAATAATAGCAGTCAACCAGAAAGGCATCCAGTCAACTTAGAACGGTGTCCAGACCATGGGCTCTGAAAGGTGAGAGCTGGGAGGTTCTTCCTTTCCAGGCAGATAAGCTCTTAAGGGCTCCTGCCTTAGGCAATTTTCACCTGATATATCTGTATGCTGTTCTTAAGCCTACATGATCTTTGGTAAACAAGTACAAGTCTTAAAACTTACTACATATTTTCAGATATATTCTGAAAGTGTCATTGGCACAGGTAGTTTTTCAAAATTATCTCAGTGATGTGCAATAGAAAGAGGAATAAGAAAGTATCCACAGGCGATGGAAAATGGCTCAGCAGAACCAGTAGCAAATGCTGAGCATTATCTGTGAGAGTGTGTTTGTCTGTGCTACCGTGTAGTCCGTTAGGAGTTCCCTTGAGTTGCTGTGAGGGTGAGTCTCTGATACTGGTTGATGGCAAGGTTGGTTTGGAGGAGCTGCGGAGGAATCAGGAAGTTTGCAAGAACCAGGTGAAATTCAAAAGGCAGTTCATGAACAGATAACAGAGTGGTTGTGATGGGGCTTTCCTCACTGAGGAAATGAGGAATTTGACTATGAGCAGCAGTAGTAAGGGCAAAGCACTGCAAACTACAAACCAGTGTCACTAGCAGTAATAACTTGTTCATTTGAATCACAGCAGAGTAAGAGTACGGTCTGAGAAACCAAAGAATAGCACAGGTTGATCTTAGCATGGAATGGTTTCTGTGACCTGTGTTAAAAATAAGAAAGAAAAAAACCCAAACCTGGCAGCATCTCCTTGTCCTTTGGAAAGATACTTTAGAAGGAAGGAAAAATGCCATTATGTCATTCATAGCGCCAGGTGGATTTGAAGAAAGTGGAGCTTACCTTTCTCATTTCCAATCTGCTGTAGAAGGATTCTGATTTTATTTAAGAGGGCCTTTTTTATTTTCTATGAAGGGGATGGATCTGCTAGTATAAGGTTTTCCACAAGAACTCCTCAGCCCTGGAAGTTTCTGTGTTTTATAGCTCATGTTTAGTATTCAAGAGAACTGACATTTTAGTTATCTAGAGATTGTAAACACTTCTCACTCCTTCTGCTCTTTCAGTTAGGGTAAAATGGTAGGGAAAGGATTTAAAATAGTTATTTCTTAGAAGAGGGGAGGTGCATTTGATAATCCATTGCGAAGACTGTAGTTTAATGGGTTTCAGTATTAATGGAGAGCTGAATATTTTTGAAAACGTGCCCAGAGCTTTGGATGGCCATTCTAGAATCTGTTTTTAATATATTCCTAAATTAGGAATTAAAGCCAGATGCAACACAAGATTAATTAGTCTCCATGTACTTTCCCTTGTCACCATGCGGTCCTCCTGTGAGAGCTGTGTGCCAGAAAGCCAGGAAGAGGGCAGTCTCACCACCAGTAAATTCATTGTACAAGAACAAAAACTAATTCCCAAGCTTCCTCCCAAATATAAGCACGTTAAATAGAGGATCTGTTGAGGATTGTGTAACTACTTCTGTAGCAATTACAGAAAATGCCTACATGGAAAAGCCGCAGTAGGAAAGCATCTGTGTTTCTAGCTTGCCTCTAGAAGTTTTTCTTTGCTTTTCTGTTAATTTAATACAGATACAACTGTGCAATCCATTTTTCTCTTCAGTACATTTTTTTTTCTCATTTGTTGTTTCTCTTCCTAAGTGAAATGAGTGGAGTCAGCTTGAGAGAGCTAGCCAGTTTGCTGTGGATCAGGGGCATGTGATTTGTGGCCCGTAGTTGGGAAACCACTGGTATTAAGTTGTTTATGAAATCTACTTCCAGCAGCATGATGACTAGAGAAGTATATCAGCCCTCAGGAGGGACCAGGCTGGATGCAGTGCTAGAGAGCAGTGGGGGAGAGCAAAATCCTGAAGCCTGCTTGACCACAGGCTGCTTAAATCACTCGAAAGCTGGTTGAAACACTGACCTCTGTGGACAATTAGTAAGAATCTCTTTCTGATAACTCTGCCCTGCTCTCTGACTTGCTGCTGAGGAAATAGGATCTCTATGCAGTTTATTGCTGGGTTCTATAGTATACAACAGGTGATATGAACTTCATCCTAAACCAACACTTTTGTTTTCAATAGCCTAGTTATTCTTTAGATAGAGGTATCTCTATCACTCAGTCAAGACCTTTTCATCAACCATTTTCTAGAGGCAGCTGCTTCTCTTGCCTGTATACTCTTCCAGGTCAGGCTGGTCTGTATTGAGAGCATTAGGGCTGCTTGGGCTCTCTGAGCCTTGCTCAGGGCAGAAATGCTGCTGGGTTGCCTGTGCTGATCATTCCATGGAAAGGCTAAGATCAAAGAAGGTAGTGTGGGAAGCAGCCCCTGGGGAATGGAATCAGAAGCCAGTTCAGCAATCCACTTTTTCAGGAGAAAGCAAACAAGGCAGCTGAAAGCTTTCTGAGGGAGCCAGAGCAGGGGCCTGGGCAAAGAAAGGGAAAAGGCTGCCTGCTTGTAACATCCCACTCTTTCTTCTTCATCCACTGAGGACTAAAGGGACATACTTAAATGGGGGGTTGGTGTGTGAAAAGCCCTATCCCTAAGTTAGGGGAAAGGGATCCAACACAACCCTTGTGGCTTCCTGTGATACAGGGTGAGGTAAAAGGGGAGCTGTGTATTGACTGTGAAGGGCTTCTCTCCTAGACACGGTAAGAGTCCAAGGCACCTGGTGAGGTCCCATAGTCCTTCTAACTAGTGAAGGTTTCCATATGTATTCTCATTTTGAAATGGGAAAGAAGAACTACCTTCACTGGTGGCCTGGTCATTTCACAAGGCTTGAAGAGACCAAAATACCGTGAATGAAAACTTGTATGTGGTGGCACTAGGTGTTGGAAAGTTACTTTCACAGAATCCTAGAATGGTTCAGGTTGGAAGGGACCTTCAAGATCATCCAATTCCGACTCATTGCGCCAAGCCCCATCCAACCTGGCCTTGAACACTGCCAGGGATGGGGCAGCCACAGCTTCTCTGGGCAACCTGTGCCAGGGCCTCACCACCCTCATAGTAAACCTTCTTACATGTTACAGGTATTGCAGTATCCCTTGGAACTGCTATTCGGGATCATTTGTTGTAACTCTCCCCTGTATTTTAGCAGACATGACAGCTATTCTAATTTTAACATTAGACATATAGAACTACTAGAGCTATATAAAAAGACAAAAATATCAAAGCAAACCTGAAGGATCCCTGTGGTACCTCCATTAAAAGGTAGTGGGTTGCTTTTTAATTGAGGGACTTTGCAAGTTTTTCTCCTAAGGAAGAGGTGGGGCTGATGTTTTTTGCCCAGATGATGACTCATGTGCCAATTTAATTCAAAGGGGAATAAAAATTCATCATCATATCTTCCTTCATATACAGAACATTTTAATGGAACTTCATTTCACAGAATATATTTCGTGAAGTTAAATGGTTCTACCTAGTCCATAGAAGCAGAGACCTGAAGGTGTGAGAGGACCCCATGTGCTGCTCTCCCACTCTCCGAATTCCTTGGTAGCCACAGTTTGGATGAAGTCACGTCTCTTGGCTGGTCTGTTTACTGTCTCCCATTTTCAACATTCTTCTCTTGACCTGCAGTGTTAGTTTATGAACTCCATTACAAATTCCAGCACTGCAGGTCAGTAGGTGGAGTAGAGGTTTTAAGTAATTCCAGGCTAGCTTGGCGTGGGGTAGATAGGGGTGTGTGGATTGAATCAGACTCAAATTAGGTGTGGTTTATCTGGATTTTACTCAGTTGAAGTGAAACAAATGATAAGGAAAAAAATCTTAATATAATTGTAATTAGATTCCGTGAGATGGATAGTAAGTGGCAGAGTTATGGTTACAGGGAATTAAAACATTGACGGAGTCTCAGTATGGGAGCTGCATCTGTTCTTGACCTTAAAGTGAACAGTGATTTCCAAGATAATTGGATTAGTATACAAAATAATTCGATTTGCAAAATTATTTGTAAATAATTTTCATAATTCATCACGAAGCAGTAATTGTTGCTTATTTCTAAGGCTGTGATCATTTTAAAGATAGTACTTTCCTACCATACACTTGGTTTCAATTGTGTTTTTAAAGCTGGAGAAAGAACTCTTTTCAGATCTCCATTCATAAAGAGCAGTTTAGCAAAAAAACTATGCCCCTCACCCTGCCTTTTGCTGAAGGCTGGGACAGCAAAACCCTTCTGTCCTGGGGAACTGAAAAAGGACACTGGCTCTTCATTTGAAATTCAAACTGTTCTGTTCCTTGGCTTATGTGAACCCGAACCATTTGGGGATTTCCAGTTAGAAGGCAAGACAGTCTGTCCCATCACACATTCTCAAATCTATAGAGGGCTAAACATGGTGATGCACTTGCTGTTTCTGCAGGATCACTTGCAATCTGAAATGTAGAAAAAGTGACTTGCAGTCTGGTATCTGAAAATTAGCAGGTATAACATGTTCAGCCACTAGCCTAGCACTAGTCGTTGACCAGAAGTGAATCCACACAAGTGGGATGTTATTATGTCATCCCAGTACTCAGTAAAGATAATGGATGGGTATAAGGAAATACAAAATAAGTCATAAAAATCTACCAGAGTATAATCTTTGCCAGTGAGAGCAAAAGCCAAAGAGTAGATAAGTGCTGTAATTGTAAATGTTGTAAACCTTTAGGTCTGCGATATACTGACCTCAGTTCTATTCTTAGTAATCAATATCTTCTCTTGTGTACCCTGAGAGGGAATCTGCAGACATGAAAAGTGCAACAGTCGAGTACAATTCACCATGTGTTTCTTGGATAAAACAGTTCTAATGAATTCCATTAAAACCCATTCAGTCAGTATGGACTTTGTAATATCTAGTACACAAATCTTAGCTCCAGGAAGCTGTTGTAGTACATATCAAGCAGATATTCTGCTTGATCCCAGCACTATGGGGTGGTTGTGTGTGGTTGCATGCACAGGCATGCTTGCAGGTATGTTAGTTTGAACTAACATTTGGATTTTAGCGGAATGGCTCTTCTGACGTGTTCATAGAAGTAGATGAGAGATTTGTACTTTTAATTTCAAGATATAACAGCGTCCATCCGAAACTGTTTCTTTTTTTCCTATTTTTCCAAAATTGCCATTTTCCTTAAGTATGAAGCAAGGACACAGTGTTAGCAGTGACATCTGTTCCTGCCGAATGCTTCGCAGCAGCTGTGTGTTTCTGTGGGTTTGGCTTGTTGAGGATGCTTCCTTGCCGTGCGTTCCTCACGGTCCGTGCCTGCCATCTCCTGGTGGCACTTCCGTACTACACAGTAGCGGGTACGGCAGGGAGGGAGGAACATTACAGGGCCCTGCAGCTTAAACCACCACAAATCTGCTTTTGTGAAACTGTCATGCTAAGGTGTCATAGCCTTCAAAATCACTGTCATTGTCTTCTGCTTCATCAGCTTATTGAGATTTACAAAATCTCACACAAATTCGGTATTTGCAGTTATTTCTCTAGGTTTCCTTTGCAGAATTCTTGATTTTGATGGTATTAAAAAAAAAATTAGAGGGGAAGAACATTGCTTTAAAATAAATATCAACCAGATAAGATGCATTTTAACTGCATTGTCAAGTCTAATGAATTTTTAAATGCATTTGGCATCTAACTTGCAGCTTTGGGACTACTGTCACGTAACAGCAAACTCTTATGACAGTACAGGCTTTAGACTTGTAAATTTCATTTCCTTGCTTAAAGCAGTTTGTTTTGGATGCTAGACCAGTGCCTTTCATATTTCCCAGGAACTTACTGAGCTGCTGTGTGTACATATATGAAGCGGTGGAAAAATAGGTATGTGTTTAATTTAAAAGAAGCTGATGGTTTTGTTTACAGGAGTTACATTCTAGTCCTTCATCTCCATTCCTCTCTGCATTCCTTTCATTCAGAGGCTCAGACTGTTTACATGGTCCACTTCCCTGGCGTTAGGCTAACCGCTGGAAAGGAAGATGATTTCTCCAAAGAGGCCTGCTTGGGAAACTGCCCCCAGATGAATGGTCTGTGGGGAGAGCTGGTGCAAATGTAAAGTCCAGAACTGCCAGCATTAGCGTGGGGTGTTTGGCAGCAGACCTGAAACGAGGGCTGCTGCTCGTGCTCCCAATGCGTCATGACTGCTCAGCGTGGTTCAGGATACGGTGTCCTTGGGCCTGGGACGGGCTGTAGCCACTTACTAGCTGTGCTCATTCCTTGGACTTCGTTAAAGTAAACACAATCTTTCCCAACACTTCCTCCTCCCCACTCTGACTTCCTGAGCCCGCAGCCCCAGCCAGAGCTTTGTGTGGTTCCTTCCCTTTCCATCAGCACCGCTGCTGTCCTGCAGTATGGACCTCAGTGAGAAGGCTTCAGGCCTGCTTGCACTGTCCTCAAGAGCTTTCCTTAGACTGTACGTATATAAGTGAGGTACCAACCTCACGTTCTTCCTTTGGGCCACCACTGATTTTTCATCCCCACATGCACTAGCCTGTGTGGGCAGAGCTGTGTGTTACACTGCTGCAAGTTGTAACACACCTCTTGAGGTTATGTACAGTCTTCAGAGCTTCATATGTGGTAGCAGCTGAAGTACTCTCCTCAGCATTTTCCATGTTGTGTCAAAAATCTTATTACATTTTCCCCTTACTGTTTGCCTTCCTGAAAAGTCCTCAAATGCCTTGTGAGGGTTGTTCATAACATGTCTGTCTCTTGCTCCTCACGGAGACCTGAGGCTTTCTCCTCAGACAAGGTCATCCCTGAAATGAAATTACTGAGACAACAGGGACGTGGGTGAGCATTTCAGAGCACCTCAGCTGCTTTCACTTTTTTGTGCTGAGTCTGGTTTGAGTACAGCCTACAAAGCATGGAAAGCATTGGCCCTGAAATTCTACTAAAAGGATAATCCAGATCCTTTCTCTTCCTATTATTCTGATGTGGTTTTGATCAAATTGATGTGACCAGCACTTAGTGAGGCTTTACAGCTCTTGCCACAGTCTGACACGACATGAACTTGCAATTAAGAGACCATGCTCTGCTGAAGCACAGAAACAGGGCCAGCACTGAGAAGGGTTCCTAAACCACTTCATACTCTCTTCAGAGCTGAGCACCAGAGCAGTGCTTTGTCTTACGCAGGGCCAACTTGTCAGAGGGCAGCTTTGGATGCCTGGGAGAGATTTGTTTTGAAACTGGCATTAAACATGTGCCCGTTACAGGTCTCTGCATGGGGCTGGGTGCCTGGACGCCCAGCGCAGTCACTGGAGCTCAGAGCCCGATGGTGCTCCCAGATGCAGGCACCTGCTGTCGTGTGCATGAAATTGCTCTTTCACTGCCCAAATCTCTGCTGCCTGTATTTGGAATTAAGCATCAGGTACATTTGTAAACACCTGTATGTGTATACCTATAGTCAGATGTCTTAAACCAAAGCCCCACTATTATTACAAAGTGGTGTTGATTTTGCAGCATCCAGAAGAATTTTTTAAAGCAAATCTGTTCACTTTCCTTAAAAAACCATTTCAGGTCTGTGCAGTCGGTAGATAGACCTGTCTGAAACCCAGCCCTCTTGCATGTATGGAAAACAGATTTATACAAGAATTTGTAAATATAGTTCAAGTATTCTTATTAAATAATTAATACCTTTAAAAGTATTCATAACTGTCCCTCTGTAGACTCAAACCCGTGTCACTTTAGCTCCAGCGTTAACCCTAGAACCAGAGAATACCCCGAGAGATGGAATACATTCATTTGTATCAAAATATTCCACAGGGGACTGAAAAAGTTGAAAAATCCTCCTCCTCCTTTATGAAAAGTGAAACTGGTCAGGCAGTTTCAATTGCTGCGGGTGCAGATATGTAGGAAATACATTTCCCTCCGGTTTTTCTCATGCTGTGTTTTACAGCTGGGTTTTTTTTGCATATTTACAACTAGGTAGGAGGAAGAAATACAGCAAAGGGTTGATTTGAGCGCTTTTCAAGTTGAAAAAGAATGAGAGATGGTCTTAGGCCTGACTAATCATTGTTGGCTGACTCTGAAGAGCTGCATCTTTTCACACCTGCCAGGTTCAGCAGCTCTGCACAATCCTGCAGTTAACGCACTCTGCGCTTTCTTTGTCTTCCACAAAGCGGAGCTACAGCTGCACTGAGAGAAGGGAGTGGAGAAACGATTGAAGCATAAGGAAATAATAGTTTGCACTGAAAGAAAGTTGCAGCTTGACAGTTGAAAGTGAAGGAGAGATAATTCATCCGTCTAGCTTTGCAACGCTTTAAATCCAGAAATCATAGAGGCTTTTCATTTTAATCCATCTTGAGTGAGTAATGAACGTATTTGCTTCTTGCACATGGTGTATACCCTTTCTTTACCTTGGCACAAACCCTACTGGGTTGTGGTAGGATGTGTTTCCTGTAGGAGACAATGGTTGGGTTTCAAAACAGGTTTCATTTGCAGGTGGTGGCACGTACCACACCACCGAGTTGCAGCGACTGGTTTCTACTGTGACTTCCCATAAGTGACTGCACAAACAGCATTTTGAAATCCCTAAAAATGCTTCAGTGGTGCTTTACAGCTCAGTGGGACTGTCCAGATACTCTTGAGGTTTGAGTTGTGTCAGGCCCAAAACTCTAATAACTGCTGCAGCCCCGTGTAGCATATTGCCAACCTGAGGTCAGACAAGTAGCATTCACTTTCTACCTACCGAAGAAGAGCAGTAATGCTTACCAACTCGTCACTGAAATAATTCTTCAAACATAATGGGCAAGGTTTATACAGCACATTGAAAAAGACTTATGTAAGTTCCTAATTATGGAATTAAAGGTATTGTTAAAATATAGCTGTGCTATGTAACACCTGCAAAACTCCCTCAGATTCTCAAAGAGAAAAGGATTTTTAGTTCCTAGTTACATATGTGGAAACAGAGGTAGCAGACATGTGAAGTCAATTACATGAGATTCCCTCAAAAAAACCCAGTCAAGATTGAAACCTGATCATCACAATGCAGCATTCTGCCAGTCAGGTCATCAAGTACTTAATTAGCTCATAAGCACACAAGAAGTTCAATTAACAAGTACGGTAAACCTGAAAAAACCCCAGCAGCAGCTGTGCTTGGAATCAGAGAAGGTTGGGGAAACGCAACCCTGGAATGCGGAGCAGAAAAGACAATATAGGGTGCGTACAAAGACAGTGTTTCATCCAATTTTTATCGACAGAATCAGCACGGAATATGGATCAACCATAGCTGTGTATGAACTGATGCTCACTGATGTGAAGGTGAGAGGCTTGGAGGGTGGGAGATGGTGGCTGATGTGATTGTGGGGCTGATAGGTTGAATCCTAGAATGGTTTGGGCTGGAAACGACTTTTAAAGCTCATCTAGTTCCAATCCTGTGCCATGGGCAGGGACACCTTCCATTAGACCGGGTTGCTCAAAGCTCTGTCCAGCCTGGCCTTGAACAC
Source organism: Lathamus discolor (assembly GCF_037157495.1). NCBI lineage: Eukaryota > Metazoa > Chordata > Aves > Psittaciformes > Psittacidae > Lathamus > Lathamus discolor. The sequence continues at coordinate 43,292,663 of NC_088884.1, read as the reverse complement.
TGCCAGGGATGGGGCAGCCACGGCATCTGTGGGCAACCTATGCTACTGTCTCATCACTCTCATCATAAAATATTTCTTCATTATATGTAGTCTGAATCTACCCTCTTCTAGTTTAAAACCATTGCCCCTTGTCCTACCACAACAGGCCCTGCTAGTAAGTCTGTTGTAATTTTTCTTATAAGTCCCTGTTAAGTACTGAAAGACTGCAATAAGGTTTCTCTTCACCAGGGTGAACCACAGCTCTCTCAGTCTGTCTTCATAAGAGAGGTGTTCCATCCATCTATTTATTTTTGTGACTGTCCTGTGGACTTGCTCCAACAGCTCCATGTCATTTTTACGTTGAGGACACCAGAACTGCACACAATACTCCAAGTGAGGTCTCACGAGAGCAGAGTAGAGGGGCAGGATCACCTCCTTCGACCTGCTGGTCACGCTCCTTTTGAGAGATACGGGATACGGTTGGCTTTCTGGGATGCGAGAACACACTACGGGCTCATGTCCAGCTTTTCGCCTATCAGTACCTCCAGGGTCCTTCTCTGCAGGGCTGCTCTCAATCCGTTCATCCCCCACCCTGTGTTGATGCTGGGGGTTGCCTGGACCCAGGTGAAGGACCTTGCACTTGGCCTTGTTGCACCTGATGAGATTCACATGGGCCCACTTCTTGAGCTCATCCAAGTCCCTCTGGATGGCACCATGTCCGTCGGGTGTGTCAACTGTGCCACTTGGCTTGGTGTCATCTGCAAACTTGCGGAGAGTGTGCTTGATCTCACTATGTCTGTGTTACTGACAAAGATACTAAGCTGTCATGGTCCAAATACAGACCCCTGAGGGACACCACTCATCACTGAGCTCCACTTGGACACTGAGCCTTTGACCACTGCCCTCTGGGTGCAACCATCCAACCAATTCCTCTTTCACTGAGAAGTTCCTCTATCAACTTTACATCTCTCCAATTTAGAGAGAAGGTAGCTGGGCATCCTTGAAGTACAGATATTCTGGCTCCTTGCTGTTATGTTTACCAGAGACCTGACTCTGTTTTCTGCCTTTTAGGCTAAGTAGAGAAGAAGGGGTTTCAAAAGGGACTAGTTCAAAATCCAGCTCTGCTTAATCTGAAGTCTTCAGCTGCTCCTCGGCAGAACCTTCCTCTTCTTGCCCTGCAGTTCTGCTGAAGGGGATGACCTGAACTCATGTCTTTGCTACGCACACTGTGCTGCTTAAACATGGCAAAACTGCCTGTATGTATCCACAAACTAAGCAATTAGCTCTCTCTTCCCTCCCAAGTCCTTGGTTTCTGTCGGTACACCTTAGGCTAACTCTGTACTTTATTCTCCAGACAGTCTGTGAGTCATGTGTTTGGAATCAGTTATTTCATGGCATTATCCAGACTGGTGATTTCCAAGGTGCATGGGCTTTTTATTTTCCCCTCTGATGAGTACCCTGTGGCTCTCTTATCAGGCATGTGTTGAATCATGCTGCATGGCAAGGAGGAGACCACATTGCTGCTAATAAGACCAAATCCACCCCATGGAAAACTGTTGTAGATAATTAACAGATCAAATGTTTCCATATGTTCTAAGTAGTTCAGATGAAAAGGATGAAATTCTTGCAGGATTTTGAAAATGATCCAGCTCTGCAAATCCATGTCGCAGTAAGTGCCTGTTCTACAATGTGGGAAATAGAACGTTAACGAGATGATCAGGAAATGGCATTAGTTTTCCCTCTCTCTCCCTCTTTTATTTTATTTAAGGAAGAGTACAGCAATCTTTAAGGATACGAGAATCGAGACAGCTTTTGAGTAAGATGGTTTGGCTGATGATAATATAGCAGGTTGTGTCAATGGTTATTTCACGTTTGCAGTGTTAAAAGCTAGGGATCGTCCAGCCCTTTACTGTGGCTTGGGAATCTCAATAGCTACGCTTTCGCAGGACAGTAATGCCCAGATGCGCAAAGTGTGGACCAGAAGTCTGTGTGCTACGGATGTTAGGAAAAGTGAACATGGTAACAATGTGAATGTAGACAAAGTAGGAAGGTGTGGTGTATGCAGTGTAATACACTAAGCACGGAATGGTGAGTTACTGCTTATGTGTGGAGGAGACCTACTGTTTTTGAGGTGCTGAGGAATACAGTGTGCCGAGAGCATGTTTAACAGCTGTAGTCAAGAACAGGCTGTGCAGCTGTGGGGGGACATGAAATATTCTGTTGTGGAGGAGCTCCTCATCTATCCTTGAACACATCAAGAGTGTGAGAGGATTTATGGAGCCGTCACCCAGGAGATAATGAATGCACACACATACAAAAGGAAGTGAAGACACTATAAAGCCGTTAGGCTGGCTAGTGGGAAAATGGAGTTCTCTGATAGTTCATGATTTTAACTAGTCAATTCTTTCAATGCATTTTAAAATCTATATTCCGGTGAAGTTTACCTTTATTTCACCTGTATTGACATTCTGTCTGATGTTTGCTGTCTGCTCTATGCCATGTAGATTTTGCTTTTTAAGATACCTGGGAGTGGTGTGACCAAAAGTTTGCTCCACATGAGATGCCTTAAAGAGAGAACGTGAGTCTAACCAGCCTAGGTCAGCTCAAAAGCAGAGATAGTCCTCTTAGTGTATGATCAGAGAAGCATTTGTGCTGTCAACTTCAAACAAGGCTGGGAGGAGACCGGCTGAGGGTAATGTGCAGCAAATATTGATTGTCCAGCTCCTTGGTTATAATGAAATGGGCTTGCATTATAGTGATGCGAGTTTGTTCATTCTGTCTTAGGGAAAGCGTTATAGGAGATTTGATGAAAGCACTTGAGATGATGAAAGTCATGGTGGGAACTGATACAGAATTTCCAGTGCAGGGAAGAAAAAAGTCCCTGGTGTCTCCCAGTCCATTGCATTTTTTCTCTGTCAAAAGTGCTACGATGCTTCTTTGAAGTGCTGGTATGACTCACCATTGCTAATAGGTGCAGAGTAAGCTCATGAAAGAAATGAACCATACGGAAAGGTATTATACTGTGGGAAGTGATCAAACACTGCAGCATCTTTGAAATTTGCACTATGAAACAATTATTAACCAGTTGCAAAGGGTTCTTGCAGCTCAATTTTCCTCCCTTAACCCGTGTTCCTGAGGGATCGTTGGGCACCAGTTGATGCAGAGCGGTTGAATAAACTTTAGAAAGGAAAGCTGGCTACAAGGAAGTGAAGCAAGGGAAGCATAAGAAGAATCAACAATAGGACAGCCTGTGCTCAGCTGGATTAGGGAACACAGTAAACACAACAGTAGAAAACATGGCATCAAAGTTTAGTGAGAAGAGGTCTGGTGGCTCTATCGACATAACAGCACCATGGGGAAGTGCAAAACCAAGTAAGACCACTTGGGCTGGTCAGTATGGCAAAAGACAAAGATTTGCTCCCCTGATCTGCAAGTCAGAAAAAAAAGTCTCCTTTTTCTTTCTGCATTTTTGTCAGTTTATTCCTCTGTGTTACCTGTACTTTACAAAATGTCAGCTGCACAAGCTTGCTTGCTTTTCTCACTTGCTGTTGTTGCATTACTAATTACTGCAGATTTAATTATGGTCACGGTGCTCAAACCTTTCAGACAGCTATTTGTTTGTGTTAAATCCAGGGAGCGAGAGCATTAACCAGTTGCCCTCACGGCTGGGCTGGAGTGGGAGATGATATAATTCTTTGTGTGGGGAAACAGGCTCCTTCTGGAAGCATGGAGCAAAGCAACAATATAAAACTGAATCTTCTCAGGTTTTTATTCTGGAGACTTGGAAGGCTCAAAGGCACTATGTGGCCTAGGTAGGACTCTTTTCTCTGGTACAAATCTGTAGCTAGATACTTCTTACATATAGCAGAAATCTGTAGCTAGGATACATATTTATTCATTTGCCTCACATTTATTTTTCTGTTCATTTATGTAATCTCCATAAATGTCTTACATTTACCGCAAGATTGGCTCTTTTTAGATTTACTTTTCGCAACTTCTTCCTGGCAAGGACTCAATTCCTTTTCATACCCTGTGTTTGTGCTACAAAGACTTACCTGACACAGCACTGTGCTGGGACCTGTGGGTGTGTGTATTACGTCTACAACTAAGCATATTCCAAGCAATGATATTAAGTCTAAGTCTGTGTATGACAATAGTAATTTGAACATCCTTTGTGTACTCCTGGTTCATCCTGAGCTTTCATTACATTCTAGAGATAATTGAGAAGATGAATCTATTTTTCTGTCAGCAACTCCTGTAAAAAAAGGGGGTTCTGCCTTCATTTTCCCATCGATCAGCTCTCTTACCTTCTCCTCTGTCTGAGATCATCTTTACAGACATTTTTGCACTACTGTTCACAAATCTCTGCAGAATATTGGGGTGTTCAGTAACATTTCAGTTGCAGTGCTGTCTGGGCATCTGATTCTTAATATATGAAATTAGAGATGCCCTCGTAAGTTAGATCTGTTCCAGCTGGAACAATTTTACGCCACAGGTAAATTTTGTCAACTCATTTGTCTGTTTTCTAGATCATTAATAAATGTTCATCTGCAACAATGAACCTCTCAGCACCCCACTCTGAATCATACACTGTGCTGAAATTTGACCGTTTAATCTTCATTTGATCTATGAAAGGGACTCTGACAGTCATTCTGATCACTTAATTTCCTTGATAGCCTTCCATCAGCGCTTTCGTGTGTCAGTGTCAGATCAGGGTGTATGGTTGGAGAGGCATGAGTGAAACTAAGTCTGACGAAGCAAGGAATTAAAGCCAATTAAACAATTTGGCCCCTGTGAAGAGTTAGTTAGCTTAAAAATTCTTAACTGAGTTAAACAACAGAGGCAACCTTGTATTTGAAAGAAAGAAAACGGATGAAAGCCATTTTGATCCTGTGAATGTCACAGAAGCAATCTCCAAAAAAGCAAAAGTTTAGTAATGTGGACAATTTCATGAAGAAAGAAACCACCTTGAGCAAGGCAAGTTTCTGAGCCTCAGTCTGTCTTCCACCAGAACATGTGGACGACAATGTTTCTGACTAAGTGTGAAATAATTGACTCAGCCTTGCATTCCAGATTCCAACTTGTCAGGCTTTCAGTCAGGATTTACCCCCAGAGAGCCTCCTCCTGTGATGAATGGTCCAAGGGAGAAGACAAATATAGCCTAAGACCAACCTGGAATTCTTCAATGACAGATCAGTGTCAGCGTTTGGAATAACCTCTTGGTGCCAGTGGGTGCTGCTGCTTCATAGGAAAGAGTCACGAAATCTTCAGGCTAAGGCACATGTATGTGAATACAAGGAGAGAACTGGCCCTGGGCTCTGGGAGAACGTGATCAAAATTAGGGAGGTTTGTGCAGGACTGTGGGATAATCTTGATTAACTGGGCAGAGAATATTCTGCCACTTTTGTGCATTGGTCTTTTGCTTATGACAAAACCCAATGTTAGCTCTACTTGGTGTGTAACAGCAGTGCATCCCTACAGTGTGCTTTCCTTGCTGTAAGTAATAAGGGAATGCACAAAGATATGAAATTGTCAACTGAAACTAGATGTGAGCTGTCAGCCTGATGAGACTGGATCCATCCGAAGATGAGTCTTTATTTTGGTTTGTTGGGGATTTTTTGGTCTAAATAGCTGTTCAAGATCTAGTATGTTATTGCAGAGTGCATGCATAGAACAAAAGGGCTATACTACCTGACCCATCCACGTCTACACTGAAGCATGGAAGAACTGTTTTCACTTCCCCACCTACTTGGCCTCTTCATAAGCTGTGCTAAGGCTGTTTAGAACATTCCCCAGTTTGCAGAACTTTTCATTTTAATGTTAAATACAGCATAACCTTGAAATAAATCTCTGTATGCCTTTTGTGTCTGAAAATCCTACTGCAGGTGCCGGTAACAAAGTACCACATAAAGTCTTCTCTGTACTAGTTTGTCACACACATTTGGAACTGCTTTTTGGTGCAATAGTAAAAGTATTCTCTATATTGAATACAAAAAGGTTTACTACATGTAAGATAACTAAGACTGGGTAAATATTCTTGTGGTGTGTATAGAAACCCCCTTTTCCATACTTCTTTAATGCCTGGATGAGTAACAGTGTCTGAATAGGCACTGAAAACAGGGTCACGAATTTGGTAGATGTATGTTCTGAAAAGCAGGTCAGTATGTGTGTAAGAAACTGAACTGGCAGCCTGGAGTGAAAGTCTTAGTGCATAAGTAAATAAGGGAATTGACTGTTAACCAGAAAATATAATGTTCTAATTCTTGCTTTGCATAACTAACAGGCAATTAACCTCCATTGACTCACGATGTGAAAAGTGATCGAGAGATGTAGATCCTTTGCTTTGGTAACTGTCAGTTGGGAAGAATGTTTTTCTTGACAGTTGATTAGGGGTTAAATGAGCTGTATAAAATATGTAATTTTTGCTGCTTTTCCCACTTAGTATAAGGGCTATTATATGAAGCATTTTCCTTACATTAGTTATAATGACTGGATTTAACTGATCAGCCTTATTGGAAGAACTGGTTTTGATTGACAAAGATGTAATCTTGGTATGCTCAAGATCTGCAAAAACGGCTGATGCGTATAGAACCTCGATCAAAGTATTTTTACTTATTGACTTTGATAGATTTGGGTCTGCTCTTAAGCAAACTGCTCCTTTTAGGGAAGTATTCAATCACCAGCTTTGAAGGGAACAGCAGAATCTCATACCTCCAACATGTGGTACCTGCCTGTATCTATGGGGAATGATACTGTACCACAGGAGTGTTACCAGAGCTCCCGCAGACCCCGCAGGCATCACCTCACAGCTGATCTGTGAAGCCACAGACTCCAGTCATTCAGTTTTGGAGGAATAACTGCTCTCCAAATCACCAGGTCCGCCAGGCAAGGTCGGTTTGCTCTCACTCACCAAGAGCAGCATAAGTCCGTTTGGTGCTCATTGACTCTAGATGCTGAAAAACACCCAAAATAGCTGTGAGAAAAGAGGGCACTTTCTGAGCAGTGGGAATAGGGAAAAGGATCAGCACTGAAAATGTTTACAATGAACTCTAACTCGTAGTTAAGGTCTTGTGTAACAACAGCTGAGGTTACGCTGGAGCATGTCAGTAAACCATCGCATAGTTGCTGGAATGATTGAGCATAATTCTGTTAAGGAGGGGTTGCTGTGGAAAATGGCAATGGAAATGTGGTGGGTTTTTTTGTGTTTTGTTTGATTTTCAGCTGTTTCTCTTGACAGGCTCAGGGAATTGAATTGTTTCATAGCACAATATTTTTCAATTTTCCCCTTGTGGATTCACTTCCTCCCACACCTTATTCCCCCTCCTCTACAGTTTAAGCTCTTATTTAATGATCTTTAGTCTACAAGAAGCTTGATTTTTATGGCCAGCTTAGCAATAGCTCCTGAATGCAGGTTAAAATATACCATCTCTTTCCAGATGAAAGCCTCAAACACTGTTCTAACACAACTGGCTTGAAGAGGACTGATGCGCAGGTAACTACTTGGAGTTTCTGCTGTGGTGTAGAAACTAATCTGTGTTTTGCTAGAGACTGATGTTTTTGGAGGCAAATAATCACAGTTATGGGAAACCAAGGTAATAGTTCATTTGCAATAGAGGTGGCAAGGTAGAGAATTCATCTACTGGAGTTCTGCTGGCTGTGACTGTCCTAGGGTAGACCACACTGATGAAAGCAGCTTTTCACAGCCCCTTGAAAAGTGCTGCGCTATTACACTTGTGGTACTTCGAAGTTTATGATTGTGCTAAAGTTCCTCGATTGAAACAAATGCCTTTTGAAGAGTTTAGATCAAAAGAAAGAGAACTGCTAGAACATCAACAGGAAATAAAACATTTTTATTGAATATCGGTGTAATATGTATGTTATTTTAACGACAATTGGAAAACTCTACTGTGGGAAGTCACTACACAAAGTGAAACAAAATATAAACCACCTCATCAAAAATGAAGGTAAAATACGGCTAAAGTTGTCAGCTCGCGGGCCACGAGCGATATGGCAGGATAAAACACCCCAAACATTTCTACAAGATACAGAGAAAACCCACACAGAGAAACACTCAAGCAGGCAGTAAATATACACAAAGGCAACTAGGATCTTTCTACAGCATCAGATTCTAATACTTCACACAGCTTTGTCAGAAAGGTACATGTGGCTTCTTTGAGGATGAAAATGTCATCTTGGTCACATGGCAGGTTCAGTCTCCGAGAATCATTGTACCTTACAAACCAGTTCTACGGTGACATTCAGTCTGGCAGTGTAGGAAGAGAAAGCCTTAAGAACACCTTAACACAATGAGTCAGTCCTGGCAGTTTGAACCTGCGGCTATCCTGAATGAATAACTGAAAGTTGGAGACCATGAAGCTCTTATGCTGGGAATCTGACTGTCTACTTCTTCTCTTTGGTGGGGTTTGGTCCTTAAGATTCAGATTTTAAAGTATTCCAGCTTGATGCTTTGCATGTATGTGCCTGTTTCTATCAGAAAATGTCTCGCTTGTGTTTTTTCTGTGTTTCATGTAAAAAAATAAAGAAAATGGGTCTTGCTTTTCTCACTTTTGGAGGTGGGGAGATATCCACTTTTATTCTTCCACTTCTTTGCTGGTTCTTTTACCCTCAGTGTACCGAAAACACTGGTGCTTGACCATCACTGCACTGACCTCTCAGGCTGTCCCACCCCTCCCAGCAGCAGAGCCTTGAGGGAGGCTGTGGAGTCTAGTTTTCAGTACACAGTTCTCTGATTACATTCATCTTTGTTCTTTGTTTGCAATAATTTCTGCTGGATTCAGTTGGTAAGAACATTAATGGTTAATTCTCATGCCTCCCTCCAAAAGGCAACAGCATTTCCATATTTCTGGGGTAGTTTGCATTGCTGAAAATAATGAACTCTTCAAAGCATTATAAATATATTCACAGCTTGGAAAGATAAGCAAGGGGCCTCAAAGGACGGTACACGAGATAGAAGTGATGCCCTAAATGACTTGATGAGATGGTACAAGCTGAGATGACATGCTGGCTAGCTGTAAGATGACTATCAACAGTAAAGCGGGGGGTGGGGGGGCGAGGGGGTGAAGGTGATTGGAAATGTAGAGTATTGCACAGGGCTTGACAAAATGCTGCGTGGTCAACCCATTCAATATAGCATCCTTGTCCCCTGCATAGCTCTCCAGTTCTAAATTGGTCCGTAATAACTAGAACTGCTTGTGCTATGCATTCCTTCGGCAGTGCAGTAGAAGGGAATGGCAGTATTATTACAATATCACTACGGAATAAATTGATTGCTATCCACTGAGAAAACTACATTTCTAAGCACACACGGCAGTCACAGTGATACACAGAGCAGTCTTTCAAGACTCTTATGGAATGACTAATAGCTTCATAATAGTGCCATTTACTACATAATAACATTGAAAACATTTAAAAACTCCTCCTGAAACGAGCATCTAGTATACAGAAGAGGTTGCTTCAGTTTTCTAGAACTTGTTCTTTGTTTTCACTTTTTTTTTTAAAGGACAAATTAAAACTTAAGTATAAATAGTATATAAAAGGTCACTAGCTGTTCTCTTTTGGCTTACTTTGAAGTGCATTTAGAACTATGGCTAAATTTTGTCATCTTCTGATGGGATTACAATACTGTCTGTTTACCATGAAACTATTTTGTATAATAAACTCACACGGCTGTGTCTAAAAAATATTCTGCATTCCTTCTAATCTGAGTTAGTATAATAAAATATTTTGTTACAAAGTCTAATGTGCAAACTCATTATAATGTGAAATAGTGGATGGAATTCACAGTATGCAAATTTTGTATAAAGGTGATAATGGAGAGCTACTCTTGTTTTCATGGCAGCACTTTGCTACTGCTGTGTCTCCCTCCTCCCTTCTTCCCTTCCCTGCAATGGTCTTACGTTGTGTGAAAGACAAAATCATTGCCTCCTGTGGAACTGCTTCCCCAACTTTCACTCTAAAGCCATTCCAGTCTGTTATGTGTTTGCTTTGGAATATATACAAAGGAATCATATCCTGGCTACATCTTCTTGAGGTCAGCCATGGAGCTGCTCAGATCATGCTAAGTTGCCTGTGAAAGAAGTCTACCCAATTGGATTTGCCCCTCCAAGATTCACTGTGGACGTGTAGCGTGTTATTAGGATGGTCCAGTTGAAAGCTCAGATTTAAGTTGTCCTTTAAGATGTCAGTGTAACACTACTAGTGCCTTACAAGTTGGATTTTTGTTTTTTTCTGGAATGCAGACGATACAGTAGTTACCCTATAATATATTATCAGCTCTCCTATATCTCAGTCAATTTACATAATTTAAAATAGAACATCTTATTAAAAACATCTAGATATACACAGATTAGGAAACGCTTACAACATACAAATACACAAACTAGAAATAAATTCTCAGCATACCGGTGTATATATACAACTGTGTGATACAATAAATAATTTCTGTCATGCTCTATCTACACATCATATTGCTTAAAAGAAGAGTAGATCTGGGGGGCAGTGGTGAAATGAAGCGCCTGTAGAGGGCTCTCTACATTTAAATTTGTGCAAATTAAAACGGGCATTTCAAAGTACAACTGATCTGTGTCAGGAACACATGGCTGGAAATGAAAGGACCCATATTACTGAGGTATTTACAGATACTGGCTAAAGAGCACTATGTGGGCAAATGCAGAAAGGCTTCTTCTTCATTTTCTTCTTCCTACTTTAATTAAATTTAATTTTATTTAATTTAATTTACTTCTTGACTGCCAGCATGGCATCTACCTCCTCCTCGGGCTGTAAGGTGTGCCACTGTGCAATGGGCCGCCGGGGGTTGGCCAACATGTCTGACCAATGCCGCAGCTCCGCTCCGGTGCTGTTGTAGCCCACAAAGACTTTCCCGATGGCATCGTTCTTGCCAATCTTGTCATAGTCCAAAACAGTCACAACAATCTGCACTTTCTACAATGAGATAGAGAAAGACCAGTCAGCATGACAATAAGGGGAAGGTGGGCAGGTATGACTCCTGGGACAGGCAATGGCAATGGGAGACTATGAAGAAGACAAGATTCTTCCTGCAAGAAGCAAATTCAAACTTTTGTCTTTGCTTCTTATGAGACTTCCAAATAAAATTACATTCACAACCTCTCTGTTAACTTGAAACTTGCCTCCTTGCATCACAGAGCTTCATATGGGAACTGGGATTGATTTTTTCCTTTAACAGATTACCCGATTTTTTTGTTGCTGTTATTGAGGACTTAGGCTGCTAGAAGTCTGTAGGGCTAAAATGGAGAAAAGCTGATCAAAAGTAGCACAATTTAACACATTACTGTTTAAGTAAATAAGCTAGCCAAAATTCAGAAATGGCTGTACCCCAAATTAATGTTTGCAATGTTGTACTCTATTCTTTTAATTGTTTTTCTGCTTCTAAACAGCTCTTACTTGTTCATCCAGCACGACAATCACTTACTTTCAGATAAATTCAGAAAATAGCCCTTATGGTTACTGTATCCATATGCACACAAGCACATTTATCACTGTGTGTGCATGTGCACATGTCTAAATATGTGTGTATACATTTATTTAGAAAGGAGTCTAGAAAACAGGCTACATGCTCAGGGGAGCTGGGAAGAAGTATAAAGCCCACTGTCTTCAGGCTCTGACATATTGGCGCTGCCTCTGATTGAGCTGGTGCTGGAGTGCCACTTCTGCTGTAGGAACAGTGACCTCTGGCAACAGGGTTAAACTAGTCCCATAGAATCCACATGAGCCCATCTGTCACAGCTGATAGACAATTTTCCCTTCACTTAAGACTGAGGCACACTGGCAGGTGAGGTTCAAGCCAGGCTTCTGTGTACACATTTGCGTGCACAAGCACACATTTCTCTCCTTCAGGCCATTAATACTTGCTGAAAGAGCATAAACAACTGTTCCTTCAGTGGAGTGGTGCTCATCCCCAACAGCACCTAAGATAATAACAGTCTTGGGCTGATTTTACTAATTTATAAATGCCTCCTTATAGGGAGCTTTACTTTTAAAGATGAACATACAGTTTCTTTTCCCGATTCCTTTCTATCTCATGGCAAACAAACACAGCTCCTTATTATAGTGTGAATCCTTTGGAGAAGGAAATGCCTTGAAACACATTTCTTCCATATTTCTTTTTTCAAGAATCATGTTTTTAAATTTAAGGCTTTAAATATATATATAATCTGGATTTCTTACTAGAATGATTAATCTCAGTGCTTGCAATAGGATTATCTTTCAAAAGTAACTATTTTAAGTATATCTGCAAGACCAGGCTCATGAGGTCTATTTTATGGAGGCCATTCCCTTACATGATTGTACAATTCACTGAGCCAGAGAAAGATGATTTCAACAGACACTAAAGTATTTATATAGTTGCTGATGACAAAAGTGTACATCAAACTCAAGATTCTCTCTCCCCAGAGCACTCATGATAAAAGGCAATATCCTGAAGCAAATATTTCTAGATGCCAAAATCATGTTTCAGTGCTGCTGTTTCCAATACATTCACTTCTAATGTTGACGGTACCTCCCCAAATGATCATTTATGTTTTAGATGCATGGTACAATCACAGATATAAAAGGTAAGCATGAGACTATTATTTAACGGTACAAAGAAAAAGTTGCCAGCTGTACCTAGAAGCTTGGGGGCTAGTTACTACTGGATTTTTTTTTTACAACAATGAGCACTGTAAACAAAAGACCCTTTTCCTTGCTTTATAAAGATGTAAAAACAGCTAGCTCAGGTTATTAACTCTGAGCTGATTTCCACTTCATGGTCTCTGGCTTTAATCTATAGAAATATGTGAGCATGTCTTTGCCTTTGTATCATGTATTAAAGGCACAACTGCACTGCAAAACCCAAGAGGTGCTAGTAGAAAGCACCATCTCTGCTAATAAACACTTGGATTAGCAGTTTCCTCACTGTGATTAAGCATTCTTCAGACTGAGAGGGCCTAGAGATGTTGCTGCCTAGAAAGGCGGTGTCTTACATGTGGCAAAACACGGGCTTGACCTACCTTGTAGCAACAGGACTGACTTCCTAAGTGGTGTTCTCCCATTACACTTGAAAGACTATCACTTTCCTTCTCTTAAGAGCCAGAATCTATAGTCACTAATTAATTGCTGAAAAAGTTCATGTTTGGCCCATTTTAGATTACACAGATGTACTGCTACTGAGCTACTTTCCCTCCAAGAACTCTCGTCTTTGCTCTTCAAGAATCAAGGAACTTGTATAACCATTAGTTTTTATTTGACTGTAAACGTTTGCTTAAAGGCTTTTACATGAATTACACAAAATCCACAGCCATTCTTACCATATTAAGTCTAAATAACATTTAAAATGTGTTTTTCTAATGATGAAATCACTTCAGTACCCATAATGAAATAACTTCTAAATATAGTCTTTTATAACTTAACTCCAAAATAGACTGGCGTATGACCAAAGTCCGTAATTAAAGATTGTAAATTGAGGCTATATACTGAAATAAACAGCTATAAAGTCATTGTAATAAACTTATCCCTCCCTCTAAAAAAGCAAAAAATTTAAACAGCTAAACTGCAATGCTTTTTAAAGGGTCTATATCCACCTTACAAAACTGACTTAGAAGGCAAAATGGCCAAGGACGTACAGAATGCACCTAACCATGTCAAAGCTCTGATCTGATGACTTGGAGGTGCCCATTGTAGTTCTCCAGCCCTCTCCCTATTTGGAAATCAAGGCATTCATTGTCTAAATTGACAGAGAGGCTCAATTTGGTTAACCTTTTTTTTGCCTCTGGGTCTTCGATGCTTGTTATGAGACCTTTCACAAGCACTCAGACCAGATTTCATTAAAATCAACGGGAATTAGGGCCCACTGGATTTCCCACTTTTTGATTCCTAGGGTCCAGAAACAGGTGTACATGATGTGGGGCACGAAGAAACCCTAAACAGGCTAGTCATGCATTCAAGGCCTACTGCTCACCTTGTCTACTTTTACAATCTTTATTGGTACCAAGTCAACAGAAAACCAAGCACACAGCTTAAATGCAGGCCTTGGCTCCTGGGCATTTCTCTAGTACAGTTGTGATCAAAATCCAAGATACGAGTCTCAAAAGTCTCTCATCTCAAAACATGCTCTCATCTAATCAAGAGGGGGACCCCAATTTGATAGAGGCCATTTAAATCCATTTAAACCACAAGTAACATGGCATCTAACTCACACCTTGACTTCTCTAAAGCCACTAAAGGATATGTTCCCTGGCCATTTTAATTATGGACAAGACTATTTGCTTATGACATTGATGTTACAGGTTTAAATTCCTTTAGGGAGGGGAGTGAATTGGATGCAGGTTTCCCACATGCCTCCTGAGATTGTTAAGAAGAGCTTATCTCTTGTGAGAAGAGGCTAGTTAACATCAGAAGTTGTTAAATCTCACTCTGATAAGTGAGAGATGCTTTACCTCCCACTATTCCAAAGGCAGGTAACTGAGTCCCTGAAAAAACTGACACAACGCCTTGTCCTGGTATTTCCCACTGCTAATGTAGGTGACTTCCAACTCACTGTGGTCACTTCTGAGGCCCCCAGTTTTAGTCACTGAACTCTCCCAGCAGTAGTACCTGGACAACTGCTGTTGTACCCTGCGGTGCCAAGAGAGCAGGTCCTGTAGTACTGACCCCTGAGATTCTCAAATGTCTGTTTCCAGTGGACATAGGCATCACTGAAAAAGCTTTCATGGTGTGGTGAATAACTGAAAAAAAGTTGTGATTAAATAAATCATGTGTTTTACTTAAGATAGAGGCTGCAGTACTTTTAGTAAACAGGACTGATAAATGCATAGGGAACACAAATTTAACCGATGATGCCTATTTATTATTTCAAATAATTCGGGGGGAATTGCTATATATACACCTTTTCCTTTAGCCCTGTGCTTTTTTTGCTGGCACGTTCATTCACTATCTCCCTGTAGATTTTTTTTTCCAGAATCCATTTTATGTTAACAGAAAATGTCAGTTATCCATTTCTCACTGATGAATCAAAGCTTCGTAAGTACTGTGCATTTTATCATTTCCCTCTTGAAGCAGTCACACTCATCTAACCTAGCATGGGGCTGGCACCTAGGTGCTAATGAAGGCATGCACACGTGATAATTAACCAGATTCCTGTTAAATATTTATAAGGGCTGAGAAATGGAATGCAGAGGGAAGACAAAACACTGACATTACCTGAATTTGCTCGAATGGTACTTCAAAGCTGAAAGACTCATTGTAGTAGGGATTCAGAGTGTTCTTTTTAATTGTAGTCTTTTTCTTCTTCAGCCTCTTACCATTCTGCATCAGATGGATCTTCACATAGGGATCTAAATAGTCAAGAGAAGGGGTAGAGCTAAGCAGGGTAGTTCAGTGTGTTTTCTACAGACCTTAATCCCACACATTTGAGTTGATGAGGGGAAAAAAAAGGCAATAAAATCCTTTAGTAACAAACAGCTTGTATTTAAACAAAGTCCTAATTTCCACTATAGAAAAACACCTGTACGACCGCGAAGTGTTCTTGATGGAAAAAGGTACAAAATATTTATTGCATTATCTCCTTAACATCACAAAGGAGGGGCAAATTTGCGCCTAACTTTACTCCATGGCTCATTAACCATCCTGGAAGCATTTTTACTTCAACGTTATTTATTTACAGAAAACATTTCTCAGCAACAGGACTGTGGAGTGGTTTTCCCAAGAGCTGTGAGCACTGCCAAATGCACACATGGTGGGCACAGTGCTTGGGTGGCTGGCCACTCTGAAACCACCCAGCTGCTCTTCACATCATTCCTTGGGCAGGAGCTGCACCATGGTTTTCCCATCCTCTGACCTCCCCACTGGGCTGTGACTGACACAGTGCAGCATCCATGGGTCTGGTGTGCGACCAGACTGCAAGGAAGGAAGGGACTTGGCCCATTAAATTCTAGTGCCCTACCTCAGTGCTGCCTGCAGCCAGGTAATGTGCAAGCCACTGTATCGGTATAAATTATTGGTTTTGCCACTCTACACTGAATTCCAGTGGTTGTTTTGTACAACTTCTGGTGGTGAATTAACAGAACCGATTCAGTTCCTAATCAGGTGTTCCTCACACAAACACAACTCTTACAGATGTTATTGCTGTGAAGTGGTATCTCAGTGGCTATACTTCCAATGGAAGCTTTGCCTGCTTAAAAAAATCACTGCTGTCAGGCCTTAATCTGTTACAGGAGTTAATGTTCTCATTTAGAGAATGAACTAGAAGTTCTTAATGGTGGTGTTAATTGTCAGTACCTTCACTGAGCTCAGTTATTTTTCTGTTTAGGTCTTCTGTGAAGCACTATTTAAAGCATCCCAAGCTCACCCTTTTCAACAACCTGCATGGTACTCTCACAAAAATTTGGGTAGGTACCTCTCTTGGCTTTACGCAGCTTAACTGTGATGTAGGTCAAGGCAAGACTTCCCTCTAATAAACTGGTAGGAGCTATATGAAGCGCCAGTCAGCCACAAGTCATCTGTGGCATACATAAAGAGAGCCTGAATGCAAGTTATCAAGGGAAAAGGCTTCTTTCCCTTCCGAGAAAAGGATAGGGCTATAGAAGAAGAATGAGAAACAAACGCTGAACTTAAATCATATCATTATGAGCTAACTATGCTTTATGACTCTGCAAGGAAATTCATGTTCAGAAGAGTAATTGCATTCTGCTACAGTCAAAATATGCCCTACTGTGAAAGACTGAGATGTTTGAGATTGTTAAGTTACTGGAGTGACTTGATCACAGTCTAAAGTACCTCTGAAGGGAACATAGTTTTGGTAGTGGGCTCTTGAAGCCAGCAGACAAGCGTATAGTAAGATCCAATTGCAGTGAGAAAGAAGACAAATTCTAACTTAGAAACAGTAATGTACTTTAGTAGTAAGACTGAAACAGCTGTAAGAGCTTCTCAGTGATTTTGATGAACTCTTACAGAGTGTTAAGATTTCTTCTCCCTCAAAAGACTCAAACTCAAATAGATTTCCAATCTGGGTAGACTTAGACTCAAGGCTAGACGGGGGATTGCAAGGATTCCTTTTGGAATGAATGTATGAATTCAGGAATATCATGTGAAAAGCAGAAATGCCAGCAAAAAACTAGCAAAAGTCTTTTTTTTTTTTTTTTTTTTTTTTTTTTTTGAGTTCTGAGCTCATATCCAAGTACAGGGTTTTGAAGCTGGAAAAGAGGCAAATCTGGACTCCTTCAACATCAGTCGATACTTGAGAAAAACTTACCTACCTAATTACTTTTGCTGAGGCTCCATGCTGAATGCACAATTGTTTTAACATGGAAATGATGTTTTAGGCATAACCAATATAGAGTAAAAAAGTTTAGTAGTCAAGGAGGTAGAATGTTAGGATATGGAAATGAGGTAACAAACTGCTAAAACATAATTTGAGTAACTAGAACAAGCTGGGAGGCTAAACAGTATAGTAACACATTAAGTGGAATAGAACTGAAGGATTCTATTAAAATAAATGCAGTCAATATAAGCCAATCCTTTACTGACCTGTTCTTGCACATGCACAATATACACAGATTGACGATTACTCACACGCCAGTAAGGAACTGTAGAACAATGATTTATACAGTTGTGAAGATATATTCCTATCTCAATAAACATTCAATTTTGGAGAATAATATTTTTAACTTAGAATTGTAGTGTGTGTGAATGTTTGGAGTCTATGTGTACTTTAAGTGATTTGTTTCTACTCACTTTCTAGATTTTCTATCTCTGTGCTAGTATTAAAGCAAAATCTGACCACGGATAACTCATGGCCACAAGACAAGGCCCAGAAGCTAGGTTTCTGCGGTTTCTTTTTCATGTCCTGATCACCTTCTTCTGTTTGTCTCTCTGGGGTCTGAGTTAGTCAAATGTCAGTTGTTTAGTATGAAAGATCCAAGTGGTACCAGATTGCTACTATACTGCAGAATTTCCAGTGTCAGAGGTCCCAAACAGAGCACAGAAGGGGGCATAACATGTGACACAATATCCTTACCTTTTTTCACCCAAGAGTAGAATTGTCATACTAATCCAAATACAAATTGAATGGCACTTGATTGAAATCATGTTCCTTCTTTTCTAGTTTCAGAGGAAGGTATTAAGTAACTTTACACATCACATAAGTATTTCAAATCAGAACGGGGTGTCCAGCTCAAGTAAGTGGATGGGCCACAAGAGATTTTAACTGAGTCTACCCTTGACAGACTCTGTATCCACTTCCTACTTTTTGGAAGTGTCCTGGCCTTACCTCGTTCTCCCCTCTCTTCGTTCTTCTGTGTATCATATGTCTGTCCCTCCACCACTGCGTTATCTCCAGTTACACTCCCTTATACTCCAGGACATTAACTCCCTCAACTCTCCACAAATCTGCCTGTGACCTACACAGACAACCTGATTCCTAAGAACAGACTTTCTTGCAACTTCATGAATATCTCTCTGAAAAAGAGATTCTCTTGCACCAAGTAACAGAAGCTGAACTGCCTGGAGTCAATTACTGGAAGAAGGGAGGATAATCAAAAGAAAGCAGAAGCTCTGGGAAGTGCCAGTCTTCAGTGATTTTTCTGAGATAAGGTTTAGTGCTAATGGAAACATCTTTTCTCTCTACTTGCAACACAACCTCAGTGCTGGCACCATTACTCATGCTGAGTAATACTTTAATATGTAAATAGTCTCACTGAATAAGCGAGACCAGTAAGGATGACAGAACTGATATTACAACCCAGCAATGATAAATTGTCTGTTAAGTGCAGAGCCTGGGTATAAAGTGCAGAATTCTTCTGACCAAGTAGGAATGTCTGCATCTGATGTCAAGGAAAATAAATAAGCATTTCTCTTTATGCACTGTGCATAGTTATTCCACAGTAAATATCTGTCTAACTATTTATTTATTTCTCTCCACTGATACAAGACAGCCTATGTGCTTTCATGTAAACAGTTACACTGGAAGAATTTCAAGTTAGAAGAGGGGAACATCACTCTGTTTTTCCCTCCAGTTTTATTCCTTTCACTTAAATGATGATTTTGATCCACATTACATCCACACATATCTGTAGATGGACCTTGCCATCTATCTGGAAGAAGGGATGTTGCATCTAGAATACCACAGATGTCCCTCTGCTGAAGGGGACAGAATGGCTCTGTACCCTTTGCCTAATAATTCATTTAAGCAATGTGTGGGATTAAATAAAATTCTGCTATTTATTCCCTCATTAACGATCATTCCATGAATAATAAAAAGATGTAAAATTCATACACAATTGTGCATTGTAGACTTTAAAACAATGTCTCAGGGGAGGCTGCTGAACAGCTTTTAAAGCACTGGGGGACCAGCTGACACAGTTTGTTTTCCTGAAGTTTGCAGTATGTCTTTCCTTGGATTTTGTAGAAAGATTCGAATACATTATTTAAAAGGCAATAGAAATGGTATGTAACATCAGGTAAAGACTTCTGGAGTCATCTGGACCATGAAACTTTTATACACAATTAGAACCCTCTTAAAGTAACCACTAGTTCATCATAACCACCACATTGTAGACAAGATGCACTTCATTATTAGAGATTTTACAAAAGCAAACTTACAGCTGAAAAAACACCCACAACTCTAAAGAAGAAAACTGTAGCTAATGACGTCTGAGGAAAAGGTGGAACTTGAGAATGACTGCTTCTCAGTGGATTTTAAGATGAAAAATTTGTCATAGGGATCAGTAGTTAATGAAAAGTCATTTTCCACCTAGGCAGGAGAGAATTCAGCACGCAGATTCCAGTAGTATGGACCTTCAGCAGAAAACTGTCAACAATGTACTCAGGTTGGCATGGTTTAACTACAGTGGTTTATTCTGAATGCAAACAGAAGAATGGTACCCATCTTTGTTAAACATTTTAAAGGCTTCTGCAATCTAATCAAAATACGAAAAGAAAGCACTTAGAAAGTTGACAAATTTGAAAGATGCTACAGGGATAACACTGGAATTAAGTGTGTGTGCAATTACAGTCCTGAGCATGTGTGCGGGGAGAGCCTAATGGTTTAAGGAAAAAAGTCCCACACAGCTCTGTGGGGTGGGATCAGAGAAAACTCTCCACAAGCCTTGAGTAAAGCCTAACATGATTGATAGGAAAAAAGCAGAGCTTGAACAAATTAGCTATGGATACAGCCAAATAAAGTTTCATATGATGAAACATTGTGATAAGATGTTCTCAACTGAAATGTAGAAACAAAGAAGAAATACAGTGCCAGAATTGCCTTTAGCTATATTTCTGTCTTCAAAATGTTTGGGGTAACTGAGTTCTAATTAGCACGTTTTTCCCCATTAGAAGAAAATTTATGCCAAAGCAGTGTCAAAGCACACATCACTGACGTTTACAGCAAAGGTGTCAGCAGACAGCGGAGGTTCCATTCCAGGAAGCAGAACAAATTCCTGAAGAGCTTGAAAACTGATGCAAGAAGAAAATCAGGTTTGGAAATGCAGCCTTATAAATGCCTCTGACAACGTGGTTAGGACAGAGGTACTAGCAGGGTCAATCATTAGTTCTATGCTGAAAAGCCATAATTACTCTCATCATGCAGCGCGCACGAGCTGCAGAGTGCAGCGGGGTGGAAGGCTGAGGAAGGGCCAAGCCAGAGCCTTAGACCATAGCTGGAGGAGTGCTAGATTCGACATTGCACCCTTAACCTGTTCCTTCTCTGTGCAAACACCCTTCAGACAAAGTTTTCTTAGCTTATGGGAGTAGGCAGCAGGGAGAACAGCCATTTTATATGGCAAACAACTTTATTTTCTACAGACTGTGCCAGGGATGAAGGCTGACAGCATCAGCAATACTTGCATGCTCACTTCTGCCTTTGGAGAGCAACTGCTGCGGTTGGCAGAGCTGTGCTATGGAAAGCAGCAGGGCTCTAAATGCAGAGCAAATCAGGATGAACTTTCCCTGGAGTTCCCACAGATGTCCTGATTTTTCCCAAGGATCGTGGGACATGCTCCCTCCATGGGCATATAAATCCTCTCCCAAGAGAGGGATGATTCACATGATGTCTGTGGTGTCCAGGCCACGGATAGTTTGACCTGACTTTTTTTTTTCTTCTGGTTATTCATGTATGGATGAGGGCAGATAATTACAGTCTCTGAGATAATGAGTTTAGAGTGATATTGTGCCCAGATTATTGAAACCAGTGTTTTTTTTCAGATTAATAGAAAGCTTGTAATGGGAAGGAAAGCCAGAGGGGGAAAATGTATTATCTGGGGGAGAAGCAATATAAGGTACAATTACTAAGAAGGAGTGCTATGGCATACTCTAGATTGAATAAAAGTTATAGTTTATACTCAATGACACAAGCTGTTGGGCCTTCTACCCTCCTCCACAAATGAGCAAATTAAAGTTGGAATGTTATTTTTAAGGAGAAGACAATGTCTCAAAGGAAATATTGGAAAATGTTATTATTAGAAACAATTCTCTAAGTATAAAATGTGGGGTTTGTGAGTTTTTTTCTCACCATGTTTCCTTGAAAAGAGGATTGTTACTCATATTATACTTGATAAGTCTACCTATGCCCCATGGTGGACTGCTCCAGATGCAGTACACACACACACACAGAGTACACCGGCCATCAGGCCCTTTCCTTCTCACGTTATATGTCATCGTATAACAAGGTAGGTGACTTTGGATTACATATTTCCATCAGTACCCTTAAAAGAAAATTCTGTAAGACTGGGTAATTTACAAATGAAAATATTTGCAATTTCATGTTCAATAACATCAGACACATTATCATAGGAATAATGGAGTCAAATAATCCATTTACAGTGGGGAAAAAGGAGTTGGTATTTATAAAAACTAACAGCCTGCCTGCAATGAAAAATGTTAAATGAAGAGTATAACAAAGCAGTCTCAAAATAACAACTCTTTGCTGCTGTGCAGTTAGATGAACATCAGCTTGCTACTGAAATGCTGAACTGAGAGAACCAGGGAGCCTTGGGAAGAAGGAGGTGCTGTAAACCCGACAGCGTGTCAACAATTCCCTCACCCCAGAATCCCAAACTGAGGCTGCAGAACATGTAGAGCTGACAGTGGGAACAGAAATGTTCACATCGGCCTTAGGGCTACTCAGCCAGCACTTGAGTCTGCAATTCCACCCACAGCGCTTCCAACTGGAACATAACAACAAATGTTACAGCACCAGATGGGGAAAGTAGCAGAAGACTGAAGAAAAAAAAGCAGCCAAAACTCTTATTTAAAACCAGCACACATTAGTGCTTATGAGCTTATGATTAAGTTTACTGCCAGAGCAAGGGCAGCTGATTTGTCTCTCTTGCAAGCAAGCAGATCATTTCAGTATAGTTACCCACAGTCAAATACATAGTTTTATAAAGCACAGCAAACGTGGGTTGAACCAACAGGAAAATGCACCTCGAGTTTTGGCTGTGGTAAACATAGAACACTCTTGTGGAAAAGCAAAGTAACTCAACCAAGCACTTCATAAATGTGATTACATAGGAACTACAAGCATCAAAGCAGTAAACCTTGATCCCTGTATGTGCACCAAATTCTGGCAGACTGTTGAGTCTGAATTTATGTAATGCCTTTTGATGATACAGAGAAAAAATTAATTAAATTTATATGTATTACATTGGTGGCACTGAAAATATCCAAAGATGATACACAGAGGCTTAGTGAGATTCGAAACGCTGTCCTCAAGTGAACTGGGGAGGAGGAAAGGGAGAATACACATCAACTGAGGAATAACGACAGGCAGAAGAGTGGAGAGAGAAGCAGAAGCACATAATACAGAAAAACGCAAACAATCCAAGGTTAAAGAGCAGACTACGTGGGATGTTCTAGCAGAAAACAACAGGATCCGGGTACACAATGAGGTATCGCACTGGAGTGTTAGGGAGTACCTTAAAGGTCTCCAGATCTGTGCTGGCTACCTAACAAGGCCATGCGGATGGGATTATCAATACTTTGGGACGGGGGCAGAACTGCCCTACCTCACTCTGAAGCACATGCTGCCAGGTAGAGGCCACAATTCAAACATCAGTAAGAAAAGGCGAGCACAGGAAGAATGTCAGGAGGCAAAGGCTGGGGTTTGAAAGGGCCAGATACCTGTGGGGAGAGCTGCCTCAACATGTCTGGAGAAAGCATGACGGAGAGGAATCAAACTTCCTCTTTTTGGGTCTCTGCTGTTTTCTTACAGCTGTGCCAGCTTAGGGTTTTTTGGGCTTATCCATTTTGTTTTACAAAAAGAAAGCAATTAAACTGGTTTTGTCCTTCCACCCCTCTCTTGCTGATAGCCAAGAGGTTAAACTGTTAATTGCTAATTTAGGAAATGCTCTCCAGAACTCTCTGCTGAAGGGCCCTGAACTTACATTTCCCACCTCTGGAGAGAGCAAGACATGGTTGTAAGCTGTGTGAAACAGGTTCTCAGTCTGCACTGCTGAGAATAACACTATTTTTTGTGCTCTTTTCAATTACTTCAGTGGAGCAAAGGCTGGTGCCAGGTCTTCTTTCCTCGACTACCCTTGTCTGCCCTGCCTGTGTGATCATCACCTTTGGGCCTCTGCTCTTGTGGATATTTACTGCATACAGTTATTTGCCTGTGTCCTGAATGGTGGTGGAACAGCACCTACTTTAGGAATCTCAGTAGGTAATGCTGCGGCTATCAAGATTTTTGGGACTTGACTGAAAGAAACACAGGGGGATTTACAAATTTGGGTTAGTCAAGAACTTCTGTTTGCATGGCAATATTTTTCTGTGCTTCCAGGTTTAAACAGCTTAACTGACTGTCCAGAGGAAAGGTTTTGTGCCACACAGAGGCACGGGAGAGGACAGGCACCCAAAAATGACAGGGAAAAAGCAAAAAAAGAGGGATTTCTTTCATGTAGTAAAAGGCTTTGCTCATAGAAAGAACTGGCTGAAAGGAAGTAAGGTCACTCAGAAAGAACGGTAGACGATACCTATTCAAAAATAATACTTTGCCACAGCCAAGCACTGAGACACCCTTACTTAGGACAACATTACGGACACTGCAGCGTGGTAGGGAGCCACCTTTCATGTGTATCTATTTTCTTTCTCCGAAAACAGTTGACATTTTTTTTTCCCCCTTCATAAACTGGTGACTGAGAACAAACATATTCCTCTTTTGGTTACTCCCCTCCCCCCTAAAACCTACCCATCACAAAACCCCTAAAACCCAAACCTGGCAGCTGTGAGGAGAAACAAGTCCTAATTTCAAACTGCACTGAGGGCAGACAGGAGTTCCAGTATTACACTGGAGGGAGTGCCAGTACTCATTCAGAGGAATTACTCAAACCCTGAAACACAGAGAAACTCTATTCAACCCCAAACCTGGTCTAACTAGTATATTTACTGTAGAAAGAACATGTTTTGTGCTACAGACTCTTGGTGTCAACATTGCCACAATAAGGTTTTATAGCTTGCCTGCACATCAGCATGGTACTACTGTGTTGTGATAGTCTTTACATGGAAAAAAGTTAATATACCCTGCTTAAGGGTAATCTACATCCTCTCCCACAGAAGGCTAAAAGCAACACACAGAAGGTGAAAAGCCACATATTCCAAATCCTCGCAGTCAGAAATAATGTTAGGTGAGTTGGGAGGAAAAGCAAAGGACACAAAAAATAGAAAAGCAAAGCAGCAGGATGTTTTATCTATGTATGAGAGAGTAGAAAACACCCAATCACCTCAGTTCATATAAATGAGTCACCAGAAAAATGAAAACCAATATATTGCAAAATACTTCTGATGTTTTTAATAAAAACTTATTGCTTCTGCTTTATAGTGGGCTTTTCTTACAGAGGTAAGCTTGCAGTCTTAGCGTGAAAGAGATGGTTTTTGATTCAGATGATTAAACTAGAAGCAGCACTGAGAGTTAATAATGCAGGAATGTTGCAGTACAGAAGGAATTAAAAAAGTCTTACAACATCAGTAACTACCAGTAAAGCAGCCTGATCTGACTTCTTTGCAGCTGTGAAGCCAACCCTAGTTACGCTTTATCAAAGTGGGTATATATTTTAGGAGCATATCAAGACTTTCAAACTACATTTCATTCATCAGTGGCTGCATATAAAGGGAGTCCATTAGCATCTGATTTTCAGTCTCAATTTGAAAATACTCCTACAACTTTTTTTCCGATGAGTTTATATTTATCCAAGTAGCAGTTCTCATTCCATTTTCATTATTTTTCTGTTAGATTTGTGCTTTAAGGAAAAAATGTAAACGGAAGCAGGATTGCAGTCCTGCTTTCAGCCTACAAAACATGAATGCATTCAGAGTTACTCGGAGAAGATACTTTACAGTTCTCTTTCTCCCTCACTTGCCTGCTTCCCAACACATCCAGTGTCTGTTAAACAGGATTTAGGAAGTATTTTGGGTATTCATATAGGCTATTTGTGGCACCAACCTCATATATGAAACCTAAAGCAACCCATAATATATTTATACATGCCTGTTCAGATACAGAGACACATGAAACCTGTCCCTACACTCTCCCAAGAGAAAAGGCTAAGGACACATCCTGTTGGTGTGCTTCCTGATGGTGAGGAGAAGACTCCTGGAATACTGCAGGGCAAGAATTGCATCTGCTCAGGGAGTATAAGGGGCCATTATGAATGGTGTTTCCTAATACTGTTGAAAGACTGGCTTTGTTTTGGATTAAATTTAACCACAGTAAGGAACAAAAGCAGGTTTCCTTGGGATGGGCAACACCTTCATCTCAATCTCAGCACAAGAAGTTGCAATGTAGGCTGAATTTATCAGCAGTTTCAACTGAGTTCAGCTAAGTTGTATCTGTTTTTCCAAAATGACAGCTGAGTGGAAACCCCTTTTGCAGTATCACACACACACAAATAGTGCTGAAAAGCCTGAAGGTCAGATTTTTAACTTGGCTACTTGCAGAGGAGGGGCCGGGAGGCTGCATGCCTGCTCGCATTCCTGTCGATTCCACATAATGAGAAGCAGTGACCTGAAACTTGAGGCAAATTTTTACTTAGATGAGAGTAACATCTAGATTATGGCCCCTGAAGAATTATGGAAATGCTCAAGTCCTTGGTAGAATAAGCAGTTTACCTTGTTGGTTTATGCCAGAGGCTGCAAGAAAGAACATGACCAGGAGGTATTAAGGGCTACCATACAAGGTAGACTGAAGGACAAGTATTCAAGGCCAACAGCATTTGCAGTAAGAATGCCCTGATGTTGAGAACATTAGTCCTGCAATAAGATAAGAGGACAGACAACTTGATAAATGGCATCATTAGGTGAAAGATGGAAGTATTTCTGATAACATGACCAATGGCTCATGCCCCAATGTACTCAAATTCTTCTTCAAATTGTCCCAGCAATTTAATGGCACAAATGGATATTTGACTGACACGTTCACTACTTACTGTACACAACTTTAGCTTAAAAGGCAGTCAAATATGACACAACCTATCAGAAATCCAAAGGTACATGACAGTTTTCAGCTTGGATACCAGCAATAAATTTATATAGCAGATATCCAATTTGGTACAAGAGTGGTAGAACAATCTGATCTTGTGCTTCACTGACAAATGATATTGAATCTGGGCAGCTCAGCATACTTCCGTGTTCTACTTCATTGAAACAAGATCTTGATGTAGTCTAGTCAAGGGATCATGATCTGTAGTAAAATCAAAGAACTCAGGAATCCAGAAAGCACATACGAATTTCAGAAACCCTCTGGCTCTTCAGAATCGCAGGTAGGAATATCTGAATATACAAGTCTGAGTGTTTGTGGTTATCAGATGAGGAGGAGCAAGAGGATGACAGAGGAGTGAAATTGCCAAGTGTTTTTATTTGGAATCAACAGATTGAAACCATTGTACAGGAAAGGCGGCTGACACCACTTTCAAGGCAGTAATTATGTCGAGAATATAAATAATTTCAGTGAAACAAAGGTCAAAAAGCAACACTTTTTAAGCAATGCACGCCAAACTCAGAGTAGTTTTTCAAAGATACCAAGTATTTGGAGTTGTAGATGGGTACATTTTCAAAAGTATCTAACTCCAGCTAAAAATCACTGGTAAGAATGTGAACTATCAATTCCCCTAGAGTCCCAGGCTTCAGCCTTCCCCTGGAAACTCCTATGGAATATTTTTCCGCATTAGTCGGTACCTAACTGACAATAGGCCTCTCTCATTGTTCACAGAAGAGGGGAAGGGTGGGAAGGGGGAATAAAGTCCAGACAGTCACTCATCAGCAATAAGAAATAATTTAAATTTTCTCTGTTTAATGTACATGCCAGTAATGGCAATCAGCAATCAGTAATACTAAATGTGTGGATTTCAGGAAGGCAGGAAGTTCTCCTGGCAGAAATGAAGATCACAAATGTTGAAAAGAATGACCTAAGGAGAACTGAGGCTTTAATTATAAAATAAGAAAAGACAGATTTAGCAAACAATAAACTTGCCTTTTGGATACCCTCAAGAGAGACAGAGAGAGAGAAACGGGGAGAGAGAGAGGGAGAGGGAGTGCCTCTGGTTAGCTTGCCATTAGCACAAAGGAAAACAACTGCCGGGCTTAGGGAGGATTTAGCTTTAACAAATGCTTATCACAAAGTCATGTCACTGCACACTATTGTTCTGTATTTGGAATGAAATTAATTTCCAACTCCATATTAACCTTTTGGAGACCCTGCTTGATGGAGGAATTTAATCCTTTGGATTCTGGTATGTCACCACCAAAGGCCATTTCTAGATTTGGTGAGTTTGACAGCCTATTACCTAAGAACACTTCATTAAAGGGGTGGAGGGTGTGGGGGGAGGAGGAAGGAAAATAGTTTTCCTTCCATAATGGGTAGCAGGTATTTCAGAGCACTCAGTGTGTTGAATAAAATAGGTAAGAAAAACAAAATAAAAGGGGAAATCCCAAGTTTTTTAATTCCCATCGCACACTATTCCTCCTCTGTGCTATAATTAATCTACTGATGCTGTGCCAGCATGCTTTCAATTATATATTAGTATAAACTTTTTGATGGAGAAAGTGTTTTCCAAACATATTGAAAAATATGTTTTCTAATGTGATCAAGACAGACTATTCAGCTGGGTAAAGGGAAACAATTCGTAGCCTTATGGTAAAGTAAGACAAAAGCAGTGATTTAGAGAACAGTGAAAGGCAGGAATTTCAGCACATGTGGGGAAGCCCATTTTCTGGTGTTTATTAGCATTAGCGCAACAATTGACTTTGTTGGTCTCTGCAGGGCTCTTTCCCTACTGCATTCCAGGAGCTGAGAGGAGCCCTCTGGAAGTCTGACAAAATCTGCTGTCGTTACCATATTAGGCATCAAACCAAGTAGCTAAAGCCCCTGGCTGAGCAGAGATAAATCGACAGGGAACGCATCTGCCTTCCAGCCAAATGAGAAAAGCAAAGTGAGTGAGGAGACAAAATAAATAACAATTAAAAAACAAACCCTAAGCAGTAGAACTCACTGCTGCTTTATCTGTTTTTACTTTTATCATGCTGCCGGCTGAAGCAAAGCTCGAAAGCAGATTCACAGATATAAGCAAACCCTGTTCCTTACATTTCTTTTTTGCTGCAGAGTGAAATAATCCCAAGATACATATCAGTGATCAGCTTCTAATGTTTTTAACACATTCTTTTTGGCTGGAAAGACATCACTATACTGTGGTGGAGCCAGTGTAAACTGTTCTCACTCAACTGACATAACCTTCAGTTTACAGCCAGCATGGCCCTTCCACCAAGAGTTCCCATAGTTACAGATGTAGTCACTCTTTAACAAGGTGGTCAGCCCTGTAGTCCATAGGAGATTTCTCCTGAAGTACAAGCTTTGCTAATGATGCAGCTCTGTGTGTGTGAGGGCAGAACACAGGACTTGCTAATACATTTCCTTGTGTGTGCATGGATGTATTAGAGCAATTTTTATTAGAGAGGGTCTGTAAGAGAACTAATCCATTATGCCATTGAAGAAAGGGTGCAATAAGATTCAGGCACTCCAGATATGACAAAGGACCACTGGGGTTTGGACCCCTGAATCAGACTCATATATGCTGATGTGCCATATCCCCTCCTGCCCCTCAGCAGCCCACAGGGCAACCACTCCACCTCCTCTCACATGGCACAAGTACTTACCCCCCATGCATATCAGCACAATTAACAAAATCAAGGAATAGGTAAGGTTTGGATTTCTGTTCTGAAATCCAGGTGAGCTTTGTTTTTAGCATCTGCTATTTCATGGAAAGAAGAATCTGGACAGTAAGAAAAAATAGGTAGATGGATACATTGTTGAGCAACAACAGTATTTCAGCCTTTGTAACCTTGCATGTTGCTCATGATGGTTGTCTCTGGTTGCAATGGGTAGTGAACTGCCATATACAATGTTTTACCAACCCTCAGCCATTAGGCTCCCATGGCATCCCTTGTCTCACACAATCAAAATGAATGAGGTGATTCCCCCACAGAATTTAATTCAAAGGGGTACAAACATAGTAGCAGAAATCATATTTTGCCCATGGAAATACTATCACTTCTGCTAGGAGAGGTGGTTTGTGAAAGGTGGTAGACTAACAGTATAAAAGATTATTGCATGTGTCTTGTATTTGTTCAGAAGAAAATCAGTAGGATTCTGTCAACCAGCATGTCATCTCTGTATAAAAATAAGCAACGGCTGAGGAAATGCAGGAATAGGATGGTAGTCATGGCTTTCTATAGCTTTTGAGACAAGAATAAAGCTGCAGTTGCCTAATTATGTAGTGTTCACCCTCTAGCATACCAATGTCATTGTTATCTTTCCTCCTTTCTTGCTAAGGCATTGTAGTTGCATGCTGTTGTCAGCTCCAAACATGGTGATTTTCTGAAAGCTAGTCTTAACTATCCAAATATCTACAAACATATGAATATTAGCATATAAAAATCATGCATAATATAGTTGAAGTTGCATCAAGATACTTCTATCAACACCCCCAAGTCAAGAGAAGGAAAAATAGGAGCTTCCAGGTTGTGACACCAAACAGCAGTGGAGTCACATACTTTCACAGGGCATCACACCACTAAGCACTCATCACCAGTGGGAGCCTGGAAACGGGACCCTGGACGAGCCCTCTGGTGAAAGCTAAATTCAGACCGATTCACTCTGAAAGGCAATGTGGTGGCACCCAGAGAATGCAACTGGGTAAGAGCCTACAGCCATCTTGCTGCTAATTTGAGTTCATTTTTCTTTTCTTTAGCTGGAGGTTGCATCCTGGTTTCTCAGTTATGTTTGTGGCTGATAAGAAAAGCCAGTGTGCTGGATGGGAATTTAAGGGGAGTAGAGAACAGCGGGGTTTGAATCCCTGTTCTTTTCCATTCCATATGATATCTATACTACTGACTGAAAAGACACAAGCAGGGCAGATTATTTACAGAAGACCTAACTCTGCAGTAAATTCACTAGATTTTCCTTTGCAAGACAGTTACTACATGTTTTATCATAGATACTGCTCAACCTACAGAAAAATATTGTTAATTCAATTAAGAGTTAGTGTCTAAGGAGGTTTGCTGCAATGTTTGCAGCAAAAGTTTCAAGTTGCAAAGAAGAACAGGGAAAAGATGTGAAAAGTACAGCTGCTGCACTGCTACAATTTTCTGTCAATTAGCTTCTCCTCAAATTAGGTAGAATATAAACTGAGTCTTACTTGCAGATATTTGGTAACTTGATTAGAATTCCACAAAATAAAGACTTTAAGTGTCCTTAAAGCTTTAAAGTGAGCTCTGTTATATAAATTTGTCTACAACATGTTATGCACTGCACGGCAGCATTTCAGACTCATTTTTTATAGCATCCCTCTCATTCTAACCACAGAAAATTCCAGACAGGGCTGCAAGATAATCCCAAGGATGCTTTTCAAAGGCTCTGCATTTTCCCCACTTCTCCTGGAATTATCAGCATCTTTGTTTTGTAAACTTTTGAACTTGCCATAAACACATCACACCATGTTGAAGTATTATCCTTCACCCAACCCCAGACTGTGAAAATCCAGTACATTACCAAAAGATCTGACATTCATTTAAAGAAATACCCATATATCCCGACTTTATATATTTTACATTTTGTAAGTAAAGAGGTGACTTTGCCAACCATTTCTAAAGGATTAAAAAGTCTGCTGTGTCATCTCATATATCTTCATTCAGTTTCTAATGCTGCCAGAGAGTACAAAGCCTGAGAGAAAGCCTTTTATCATTTGCAGTTATCGACTGGGCCAGAATACAGTATTAGGTACCTCAGAAACTTCTAGCTAAAACTTCTTTGCTTTGAAAAATGGCTGATCTCCAAAGTGAAGGAAAGCAAGCAGTCTGACTTCAAAAAAGGTGTTACTATTACCCAAACACCTAACACATTTCAGGGAAAAATTGTTGGGGCACTTTAGGTAACAACCCATTTTCTACTGCATTGCCACAACAGTCTGAAAGTTTTTGGATGTCCTAAATTACTTTATACATCAGAATGAAAGATGCTCTGGGAGTGTTTTAGCTGCCGTCAATGAGAAGGTCTTTTATTTAAGAAATACATATAGCAGAAAGCAAAGGTAATTTTTAAAAACTGTTCCTTCAATGAGAGTGAAAGTGAGTGTTTTCTTCTGAGGCTCAAAGATGCACTTGATCTTAATGTTAGGGGTTTCCAGCAAAATGCAGGCAGAATCCTTTTCTTCCGACAGCCTCTTGCGAGAGCATTGTGGCATTCACAAACTAGAAAGTCAGAGGTAAAGGCTGATATTAAACACTACATGCCAAGAACTCTGCAAAACAACCATATAAAAATGAAACATATATACATACATACATATATATATATAAATGTATTTTAAAAATCTTTCTACTTGCTTATGATTCCTGGGATTTGCTTTTTCATCTGTCTTCTCTTTCAGTATGCATGAGAATCTGGACCTTATTCTAAAGGCATCAGTCTGTTTACTGACCAGAGATAACCCACGAAGAACTCTGATATTCAAGCCAGCAACCAGCTCCTGTAAGTACTGTATCATTAGATAAGCCAGACTGCAAAATCAACTGTATGCAAACTTTAGGAATATACACAGATACCAATACTTGTGATTTTATCTCAATCCCTGATATAGAGTATACTTCTCAAAACCTTATGTTTTATCAAGCATAAAATGTTATTGAGAGAGATTATGTTATCAAGAGAGATTAACAGCTTGCAGTTCAAATAAAAAATTAACTTCTCTAACCATCATGGCTAGAAATAAGTCTGAAAGTATAGAATCCAAAGCTTCATATCAGGAATAATTTATTTATTACTACTTAAAATGCATTTATTTTTTACGGCAAGAGCAAAAATTTGGGAACCTGGGTTTGCAATATCACTCCTGTCCCCTACTTACTCTGTCTTAGTTCCCATTTCAACCACTGTCAACATGCAGTGCTAAAAGCCTTAAAAGCATTGCCAGGAAGGCATTTTACTTGCAGTTTTCCTTGACATTTCTTTTGGGAAATTTTAGAAATTTCAGAATTGAGTGAAGTCAGAATCAGTTAAAATAGAGTCTTGAAAAATTCCTGTTGGTGTCCTCCTCAGAGCTAGGATGGGGCATCACTAACACACTGAACTGAGTAAATCACGAAAACAGATGTGGAAAAACAACCAGACCTGTACTAGCTGACTCTCTATCAGGTCAGCATGAACGCACTCACACAGGTGTTCTCACCACTTTGGTAAGTATTTTTCTAACTACTGTAGTCTGTGTTACACTGTCTTTACTGTACTTTTTTACCACTAAATTTCCTATAGCCCCCTTCTATCTTTGAGTGTGATAGAAGGCTGCTTTCTCAATTATTATTTAGGTTCTCTCCTGGGGAGAAAATAAAGCAATTTAGAAGACTAATCAGACAAAAGTAGAGATTTGAAGTGCTGGATGCAAAAACCCTCCCTGCAGTTCCTACAGCAAAACAGCTGTGCCACGTAACTCTCAGATGGCGCCTGTTTATTTTGCTTTGCTTTGGTTTTGCAGAAAATCAAACTTTCAGCTTTGGCAAGCATGAAAGAGGGTGGCAAGCAAGAGAAACAGATATGAGAGAGAGTACTGACACATGGTGCATGACTGATGGTTCCTCAGGCAGCTGGTCTCATGCAGTCATGAGGAGAGCAGTACCTGAGTTATGCTCTCCCTCTGAATCACTCAAAAAGAATCTGTCCTTCTCTGCTGCTTAGAAAGGGAGACAAAGGGGGAAAAAAAGGCTCCACATACAGGTTAACCATTATCCTAAAGATTACTGAGAAGTCTGGTATCCCTCATCCTGATGTGCAGCACTCATGGGACCTCTGTATTTTATCATGCTCAATTAAAAACACCAGGTTTCTTGCCCTGGGTTGTTAATGTGGAATTAAAGACTTGGAACACTTTAACCACATTTCTCCTGCTTACTCTTTATGTCCTGACTGCAGAAGGTAACTATCTTCTATCTGTTTATAAAAACTGGATCCATCTCTTAAACAGACTTTAAGGGATCATATCCAAATATCCAGATAATCTTGATTAATAGCACAGGACATCTGACTTCCATGAATAGTTGCCCATGACTGCAACCTGAATGAAGATATTTCCTTCCAAAATTCAGTGGACAAGTTCCCCTGTTGTTTATTTTTCACCAAATTTTATTTGTACATGCAAAAGGAAAGCAGGAACACTGTTACCAGTCAATCTGAACTTTAGCATACATGTGCACTGTTTCACCAAATGATGACTTCATCAAGATAGTGTCTTCTGGCCAAGCTAAAGGTGATCTTTTAGAAAGATGCCAAACCAGATTTACAGACTCCATGCTGCTCAATTAGTTCATATTCTCTGTCTTTAAGTTGGTTTCATATGAAGTCTCATGGGATGACTCTCTTACTACTTAAATTATCAATCATCCTCACTGCTCTCAGGTGCTTTGACAGAATTTAAAGAAATCCAGCAAACTCAAAAATCTTTTAATAGCTATGAGTACCTCTGAAGTGGATACAGTCCTTTCTTCATATATTGATTCTGGAAGTGTTAGCTTATGTTAGCTTACATTCACTAATGACTTAGTTTTCATATTAAGCATTAAAAATAGCACCGTAACACAGCTACTGCAGAATCCAAAAAGTTGATTTAGTAATTGAGAACAATTATACAGTTAAGTTACACTGCATAAAGTAGTACCTTCAAGAAGCACTCACAGCTGTTACAACTACTCATGTCACCACAGATTCAGGTAGGTACAATGACAGTACTGAATATATTCAGCTTGTTTAAAGAAGGTAAATTTTCTCATCTGTTGATTGCAGTAACTTTTTCAAAACAGTAATTAGGAGAACTGGAAATGGTCTCTTTATCTTTGTGTCTCTCTATAGGTCTTTAAAAGGATTGGATGAAAACATGATTTAAATCCTGGCAGAATTAATCAAATACAATTGGAAAAACAGCAACCCGTTCATATCCAGGCAGAGTCAATAAAAGCAGTTGACTGGTTTCAAATGTGATGTTTAAGAACTGCAAGGTGCTAGCCAGCTAGTCGTCACATCATTATTCCCCCTTGGTTTATTTATTTTTTAATCATTTAAAGGGGCCATGGAGTCATGGAGCTGGGTTCCAAAACCTGTTTGGCCTTTTCTGACAAAAAAAAAAAAAAAAGCCCCAGAGTGAGAGACAGAAAAAAAGAAGTAAAGAAGGAGCATTGAACCTAAGGGTTAAAAAGTTTAGTTGAAAGGTAAAAAGGTGAAAGGGGTTGAAGTCCCTCCTCCAATTAATATTTAATTATTTATAAGAGTGGAATAATTTGGGCATGGTGCACTCTAGTAGCTAATAATCTACTGTAGAGAGGACTCCCCTGGGAAGGAGAAGATCTGGCTTCCTGCTCTGAATAGATTTAACCCTCTCCAAATGCCAAGTTGGAAAAATCCTCCTGGCTGTGTTCATTCCCAGGAGTAGAAACCATGGTAGGGTCAAGTTTTAAGGAACTTAAAAGAAGAGTCTAAAACTAGCCCTTTTTTGAAACCTGTTGACTTAATATCCTAAACACTTCAGTAAACATTGTTATTTTCATGCCATTCTCTCATATAATGGAAATAAAAATTTACTTCCCACAGTGTTTTGTCAGTCCTCCTCTGGCATGATAAAGTAACTCTGTTTTGCACAAACAAGGCATCGCAGATTGGATTTACTGGCAATCAAAAACACTGCATACAAAAACTTAGACAAAGTGAGAAATAAGAATTGGCTGAGTGCTGCAGACTGCCAAGTTACAGCAGAGCAAGCACACAGTCAGTGCGTGAGAAGTGAGTCAGTGCGATTTTTGTTTGAGTAACAGTGCTGTGTGACACACAGAGTAAAGGCAGTCACAATTACAGTGTTTATGGCCACAGAAACACAGTTCCCCAGCTACTGCTCAACAGACAAAGACCACTGATCAGTGAATATTATGTGGCTATCCCCCACAAAAAAAGAGTAGCAACCACACTGTGATACATATTTAGATGCTGGCCAGCACCCTGCTGGGTCCTGATCCCAGGCTCAGTCCCTGTGCCACAAAAAACAACTGTGCTGCCCAAAGATGCCTTTGAAGCAATCCCAGTGAGAAAACAGTGAGAAATTGATTCTAACAAAGCAAAGACAAGGAGGCACTTCCGACAATATCAGATAATTTAAAACTGCGCAGGGCTCCCCGCTAGAATAAATGGGCACATCACCGTCATTATTGGTAAAATTTTATCTGTTCAGATAAGCAGAGAATTATGTCCTATGAGACTAAATTGTGTAGGTACTTATCTGTAAAGGTTACCTTTGTTTCCTTTAAAATGGAATTATCCCCACAAAAACAGTCATTTAGCCACTCTTAGGTATAAAACCATGTAGGAACACTGCAATTTCTATCACCAGTTTATGACTGTCTTTCATTAATATTAATTCCAATAGTGCTATATGGTGATAATGAATCACAACAGGGGCACTGCTTCAGATATTGTAGCACAGTATATCCACCAGACCAGAACAACTACCTGCTGCATTAGGATAATTCTGACACACTTTGCCTTTTTTCTCTATATTTTTTATTTTGGTTCCTTGTTCATTTTCTTTGCTCTCAGCTTCCTAAGCTAAGCAAAACCAATAATAATATTTTCCTCTTTGATAAAAGCCATAGTGACATCTCAATTTATTTTTGAATCATTCTGCCTGTTTCAATTCAGATCAATAGTCAGGTCCACTAGACATGTTAAGACCAGCGAGTGAAAAGGCATACTTGTCAAAACTTGGAAAGTCAACCCTAAACACATCATCCAACATCTAAAATATCAGGAACACACTTCGAACAAAAGACATGACATGCTTGGTTGTTCAAAATAATGGGATTACCCTTTTTTTTTAGACCTGGTCTCAATGCTTTGCATCTGGCTGAATTATTTACATCTGTGCTGAACGAGTATACAGCAATGCCTCTGCAGTCGGGAAGCTCTCTACATCATCTTTCACACACAGCTACATGATTGAACAAGTCTTTTGTTGAACTAGAAAATCAGGTTCATGCTCATCCCTAGACCAATTCCCTAATAATGATTTTTCCATCTCGCAATCTGAAGTTCAATTTAAGGACTGAGGAGCAATGAAAACTGTCTTTTCCCTCATGAGAATTTGTCTCGTTCACACCTAAACATAAATAAAATATATGTTAGGAATGTACTGTCTTCATTTATATGTGAATAACTTGTTCCTCTATTCTTTCTCTCTTGAGGAGGACAGTCCATGACCCCCTCTGGCATCTAAAATCCCTACCTTATCTTGCACCAGGGAAGTAATTTACTGTTGAGATTGTAACCTCTTTTTGCAATCTACTGCTCATGCTCATTAAGTGTTTCAGATGCTGCAAACACTTTTCAGACCCTTACAGCATCAGTCTCAAATCTGTAAGAAGGCTGTCTAGGCCTAAAGTTAGTACCAACAGAATACAACCTGTGGATATATCATCTTCTGTATGTAAGATACTTTGCAAATGCACACTATCCATAGAGAAAGGCACTCTACCTCGGTTCACAGCTTTTAAAAGTTTTATGGCATCTTATTTTCGTAAAGGAATCTGCTAATGTATTACTGCCTAGATTTTATACTGACCTAATTTTTTAGCACAAAAAAAATCTATCAGAAGTAATGCTCATATGACTATGACCATAGAATAATAAATTAGTAAAATATGTTCTACGAACATTGTTTCATTTGTCTTCAATTTGAACACTTAAGGATGTTGAAATTGAACTTTATCACAATATTCAGAAGAGCCCTTGCCTTTAACAGAAAGGAAGAAACAAAGGGAAAATATTACTGGTTATTTTCTGTACCTCCACAATGCATTGGTTACAGCAAAATGAGCATTTTTATAGCCATTTAAAATGCTTAAATGGGGCAATACGATAGTATTCTTCAAAAGGTTAAAAATATTTATTAGTTCATGAGGTTTACCATGTCTCCTCCTAGAGAAACTGACCCATTATGGTCTAGACCATCGATCTGTGCGGTGGGTGTGGAACTGGCTGACCAGCCACACCCTGAGGGTGGTGGCGAATTGCTTCTTTACAAACTGGGGACCTGTCACAAGTGGGGTACCCAGGGATCAGTGTTGGGCCCAATGCTGTTTAATATCATCATAAGTGATTTGGAAGATGGGATCAAGCCTACCCTGCCCATGTTTGCCAACAATACCAAACTGAGAGGGGAAGTGGACAGTTCTGAAGGAAGAGACCTGGATAGGCTGGAAGAGGGGGCTAACAAGAACCTTATGAAGTTCAACAAGGAGACGTGTGAGGTCTTGCACCGGGGTAAACACAATTGAAGAGTGCGGCACAGGCTGGGATCTCCCAGCTGGGGAGCAGCTCTGTGGAAAGGGACCAGGGGTGCTGGTGGAAAACAAGCTCAATATGAGTGAACAGTGAGCTGCTGTGGCAAAGAAAGCCAACAGGATGCTGGGTTACATCAACAAGGGCATCACCAGCAGCATTAAAGATGTCATTGTCCACTGTACTCAGAGCTTGAGAGGCCACACTTGGAATACAGTCTTCAGTTTTGGACCCTGCTTTACAAACCAAATGTGGACAGGCTGGAGAGGGTCCAGAAAAGAGTCACAAAGGTTATCAAAGGCCTGGGAAGCCATGTGAGGAAAGGCTGAGAGAACTGGGTTTGTTCAGCCTTGAGCAAAGAACTCTTAGGGGAGATCTTCTCACCATGTTGCAATATTTAAAGAGCAGCCACAAAGACGATGGATACTTACTTTTTACAAGGAGTCATGTGAAGAAGAAGAGGGACAATGGGCACAAGTGTTTTTTCCCAGGGAGATTTCAATTGGACACAAGATGAACATTTAACACTTTGTCCCACAGTGCTGGGACATCTAGTCTAGTCCATGCTTTCGCCAAGAAAGGTTGGACCAGATGACCCTTGAGCTCCCTTCCAACCTGGTATTCTACAATTCTATTATTTTGCCTTCTTCTATTTTTTCCCCTTTTCAAATTACCAGCACCAAGTTCTGAAGTTTTCTTTACATGGGACTAGAAAAATGTTTTTCCCTTGTTTGCGAGATTCTTTTGCAGCCTATGATATCTGGAAAATTGCTCTATTCAAACTGATGTTCAGAAATTTGCTTGGAGTCTTATTTTGGGATCAATACAATTCTAGAAAGGGAGTGAATATATTTTAGCATTAGTCATTCATATACAGAAATGACTTTTTCATCAGTTTTCTTTCAGTAGATTTCATTTTCTATGCACATACAGAGTAAGAGATACTCCCTTTCCCAAACAGCCAGCAATACAAACACTGCCCAAGACTATGAATGTTTTATGTATATATAATTTCTCTTCCATTGCACAAGCTACAATCAGAATATCAGTTCAGATAAGCTCTGAAAATATTCAACAATATGCATTTTTTTCTTCAGTGATGGAATAAATAAATCTAGTAATTAGTAGATTTTACCGCAAGTGAAACAGGTAGGTAACGGACAAATTTGAGGTAAGCAATCCTCTTTCTTTAAAGCAAACAAGAGCATTCATGCTGCCTTTTTTTTTTTTATCTGATTGATACTTATACTAGCACGGCAGTATTTACATGACATAAAAGTCAGAATTTATTCACAGCTGGAGGCTAGTATTCACAGCACTGCCAGTTTACCATTGTAAACTCTCTTTACACAGCCTAACCAAGTTAGAGCCTGATCCATGACCAAGATTACTGTGCACAAATAAACAGTAACAACACGACTGTTGTATTGAAGAATTACAGGCTAAAGCATGTCAGGATAATATGGACTACCATTGCATTGCAGATTTTGTTTTTTTTGTACACAAAAGACAAGGTGTTTTTACTTTCCATTCTTGAACAAAAGCTTTCATTAACAGATCTCAAGACTTATGCTGAGCTTAATCAAACTTGGGCATGCAATATCCATATTTCAAGATGTCCATAAATCACTCTCAGGATAAGAATCAGTTGTAAAAGAACAGCCAAACAGTATTTCAAAATTTTGATACTTAACACCCTTCATGTAAACAAAATAATAAAAATATTGTCTGCATAAGTCAGGATAATGTCATTTAAATGTATCAGATAAAAAGTAACACATTTCTGTCACACATGCTGTGAAAACAGAATAAACTTGATAAAGGTATTTGTCACTCGTCCAGTTCTGTGACAGTACTGTACAGTAGGGTATATTAAACTAGCACTATAAAAGATGGATATAGATTTCCTTAAAATAAAAGTATTTCTATGTAAAAATGCTGTTTTATTCTTTCATTCACAAGGTAATTTGTAGAGTGATAGAAACAGGATTCATCCAAAATAATCGAATTGCATATAAGCTGGCATTGTTATTGGAGAAGCCATAAAAATGAGGAAAGGAGGAAAACCTCCAAAAAGCATTACAAAAATGGTTCGCACAAATTTTCGTAAAGCATGCCACCTAGCCAAAATAGATGAGAAAGCATTTGCAGTTTCCAGCAATAGGCAACAGTTAGCTTATTATGTCTATAAATACCTGAAATCAGCCACAGTGCAAATCTCTACCAGATGCAAGTTACTGTTGCTCAAAGAAGTAGTAGGCTTCCTGTATAAAGCGAACACTGAGCTATGGAGCCATTTAATTTTCCCTACCTCCAACCCAATCCTATTGTTTATCACATGAGAGGCAATCATTTGGAATGATTTTTTTCTTGTCAGATAATGGTATGGTATGATATCAAGCACATAGATATAGATGTGGTTTTTGGTACTGTTTGCCTCCAACTCATAAGCCCCAAGCATCCATGGACCAGTGACATACTTTGGATTTATGAACATAACTATAAAGTATGACATAAATCTCACCTCAATCTTTTTGTGCTCTAGAAATACAGTCACATTTTTATATTTTTTTTAATCCTAAATCACTAATTTCCAGTTGTTCAGTTGAAATAACTATCGATACTTGATAAACTAAAAGTTTGTCACTTAACAAAAACTCTGCATCTATGCTTTATTAATTTGACGTATACATACAGTGATCCCAATGCATATGCCCTGTAGGATTGGCCATATATGATGCAGAATGCTAGTTCAATATCGTACAGATGGAATGTTTATTCATTTCTTCCAGGGTGTCTTGGTTATAAGAGCTACAAATTATTCTGATTTGGAAACAGTGTGGGAGTGAGGGAGGATGACACCTGTTCAGTACCATTCCTGCAGGAGCATTACTCCTACGCAAGAGATTTGCATAGTAATAGAAAAGCAGTATTTGCAGGTTTTTATTTACTACATCAATAGCTGTACACTACAGACTATTGACCAAAGCACTGAGTGTAACAAATTGGAAACCACGTCTCTCTCACGTCTTCATTTGTCATAACTATGAATTCCAGTTGCAGTTCTTCTAGCATTATTTTTCTCCCACACTGACTCTTTTATGTTCACTTCCATTATTACAACAGGCATGCTGCTATATACGCATTCCAAAGTATCTTACACGTGACACGATTAATCATTTAAATCATGAAATGATCAGCTTTACAATTGTTACGGTTTAAGCTTAAACCAAGACAACAATATTGTTCCTATTACCTACATGAAGATGTTTGTATTCTCAGGTACTCATGACAGACCAAAACTCTGGCCCGGCACTGCAGATTTCTTTAGATATATCTACTGTGATTCAGTGACATCTGGCCAACTGAAAAGGTTTTGCAAATTATTTTCTAGTCATTTGGCTAGGTGCCTGTTTGGCTGATGTGCTTTACTGCTACCTGGGTGATTCATAGCTTCCTACCTCTGAGAATCTATTCAGCAGAAATTGACGTTGCTTTTCTGTATCACAGAGAGAGGACTGCAACTCATTTACCTTGAAAATGCAAACCCAATTTACACAATTTCAAAAAGCAGTGGCAGCATCTACTCTTAAAAGGATATAGTTATTTCAAATCTAAACTTAACCTAAGACAAAGGACTCCCTCCCTAAATAAATGGCCATCTTGAGTACTCAGATCAATAGCAACTCCAATGCTTCCAGCTCAAACCAGCCAAGGTCTTTAGACAGGACTGTGGCTTTACAGAATAAAAATCAACCGGAAGGCTAGAAACCCATTCTGCAGTTCGGGGAGTGTCTGAATTAAACCCTCCAGGACTGCAAGATCTTCTCTACATGTCCTCTAGGAGGGAAGAGTGGAGCAAGGGCTGCGGGAACTGCATGCCATCCTTCTTGTATTTGTTTTCCTGCAGACTTACAGAGCTCCTCTTAACTGCCAGACTACAAGCATATTCATTGTATGACTGCAACGTTTTTGGTCCCCAGCATGTGAACAGATAGGCAGGACCAGCTCTTTGCTTGTGTGGTGAGCATATTTTCAGTTGCATGATGGGAGAAAGATTGGAGAGTTTAAGCCCTGCTGCTCTCCCATACCAGGTGAATAATTCCTCATTGCAGCTTCAAATTATAGACTTCAAGCTTTTTGAAAGAGCTGTGAATATGCAAAAGCTGCAATGCAGTTATTTCTTAGTTTCCCATATATTTTTGCATTTCACTTTCTAAATTATCTTGTTACATAAAATGAACTTATTCCCACCTACTACTCAGCACCCTTAATTTCATCTCTGTTTTGTTCCCCCACTTACTGCTAAATCTTCTCTCAACAGTTTTGCCATTTTTTGTAATTTTGGGCTATTTTATTTCAGGGACCTTCAAATAAATCAGTAATCTTCTGAATTATTTTAGTTCTCTCTAAAGCTTTCCTATACTATTCATCTTACTTAGCTTAAATATTTTGGCTAATTTCAAAGACTTAACAATTAACAGCTCACATGGCTGTACAAAGTACTCTTTTCCATACAGGTGCATCTGTTTGCCTCTACAGAGCTAATAACACAGGTCTAAAAATACATGCATTTGAGATTAATCCGATCGATCTATTTATATAATCCAGTCAATCTGTTTATCTTTAAATAAGTTTGTATGTTGTTATGGCATTTGGGCACCTTCAATGACTAAAATCAAGCACTAAATTAAAGATACCCACAGAGAATCGTCAGGCCCCAATTACTTGTGTGCTGCTGCTGTCACTAAACTGAGCAAATAGACTGTCTGTGTTGCAGTACAGAGTGGAGACGACGTATTGTAATGCAGATTCCAGTCCTGTGCATTAGCATAGAAGCTGAGTGTATGAAGCATTTATACTGTGCTAACTTAAAAGAATTGGCTTCATTCCCATGTAATATACAACTAATAATTACATTGAAAACCCTCCAATTAAAGCCCTATCTGAAAGCTTTCCAGACCTGCAGAATGGCAAACAAGGAATGGTCAATGTCAAGTAAAAACTAAATTAAAAAGAATTTGATAAAAACGTTAATTAAAAGTGTGGCAGAACAAATACACCTCACTTTATGTCCCGAAGCCCATTAAATTTCAATATGACAAAGTGCCACTGAGATTTAGTGCTGCTACACATTCAGTGCTCCTTTCCCCAGAGCCATTTTATGGCCTGCAAACTTCCCCTTTTGCATCCTGACTGTCTCTGCAGCTGGCAGGAAAAGTGGCATCTCAGAAAGCTTCTCTCTGAAACATCCAAGACTGCAGCTAGCTTCTGAGGGGTTGCAGCCAAGATACACAGGTATTTCTTGTTCCCAGCTCCTGACATACAGAATGTGCTACCAGCACCATTTGCTTCAACTGTGAAGTTTCTGGGCAGCTGGCAAAGATCAACAGCAATATCTGGAGAAGGCTCTGAGCAGACCCTACAGCAGCCTTCCAATACCTAAATCGGACACCTAGAGGAAAGCTGAAGAGGGACTTTTACATGAACATGTAGAGATAAGACAAGGGCTAATAGTTTAAACTGAAAGAAGGTAGATTTAGCTTAGATACAAGGAAGAAGCTCTTTACCATGAAGGTGGTGAGACGCTGGCACAGGTTGCCCAGAGGAGCTCTGGACGCCCTGTCCCTGGCACTGTTCAAGGCCAGGCTGGATGGGGCTTTGAGCAACATGGTTGAGTGGAACGAGACCCTGCCTGTGGCAGGGGGGTTGGAACTGGATGATCTTTGAGGTCCCTTCCAACTCAAACCATTCTATGATTGTATGAATGATAATACTTGCCTTCAGTCCTCTCTGCACTGAGATTCAATGTGCACACGAGTAACCAGCCACAGCAGGCTGACCATGAAAACAGGCCCTGGTTCTGCTCCCGATCAAAAGGAGAGCAACCTTAAGTTTAACCAGCAACAACCAGGACAGCTCCAAGCTGTCTTGAGAAGAGAGGAGACTACAGTCTCTCCTCCTGAAAGGTAAACAGAACAAATCCCTGCAAAATTCTCCACGTATTTCCCTCACCAATAAGCTTCATTTCTTACCTTACCTTAATCTCAGATGGGACACACTTTCTCAGACCTAAGTTTTGGCTACTAAGGAGGAAGACAGGAAGCTAACTGCAAAATATATGCTTCAAAACATCAAGCTGTGTTAGCCACAAAGGTAAAAAGAAGGAAAAAAAAAAAAAAAGAGCTACTGAAGTAAAGCAGATAGGTTTTATTCAGTTGTTGTTCAAAATTAGACTAACACAATTGAACATCACTACCATTCGGTATTTTTTTCCAAGCATAGGGGTTATCTTGATGCTTTTTGATAACAAAATGTTGAATACCATTCCCTGTTATAAAAAAATCTATCAGAGAAGAAACCTCAAAATCATTATAGC
Source organism: Lathamus discolor (assembly GCF_037157495.1). Lineage (NCBI taxonomy): Eukaryota > Metazoa > Chordata > Aves > Psittaciformes > Psittacidae > Lathamus > Lathamus discolor. Next base: position 43,248,426 of record NC_088884.1, on the reverse strand, counting down.
ATTATATAATTGCTTCATGATTTTACCAGTGTGAATGCCAGCAGGAGCAAGAAAGAAACTGCTCTTCACCGAGACAATTCTATCACAACAAGGCTTACAGAGATATTAATGTAAAAGCTTCTCATTGTCTGAAAATCCTTTACCATGGCAACTTAAAATCAGCTGCTTCCAAGTGATTTTAGAGCTTAACCATCCTTTCTAACCCTTAAGCTTCAAACCTGGTATTTCAACCCCAACTATTAAATCTTCCCAACAGGTGTATACATTATTTGTATGAAGACCTGCATGATGAGCAGGTCCATTTACCCTACAGGGACAAGTAATTATTCTGAGTCTCATGTGTGGCAGAAATTATTGTATCAGGAATCCTGTATTCAAATCACTCAAACTCTTGCACATGCACTCCCAGAACGGCTGGGATGCTGAGATGTTTTTTGCATTACAATGAAGCTGCTTTTCATTGAACTGTATTTTTGTGCTGCTTTGCACTTGATGACAGCATTGATCCTCTTATCATCAAGAATATCTGATAAGAATTATCTGATTCAATGTGAACTTGAGACAGTTTCAGCTACAGATGTACCCAAGTCTACAGATTCTCCTCCATCCAGTTAGTGAGACTGAGTATGTAGATACATTGAAAACAAATCTGTTACAAATTTGGACTGGAGAATTGTGTACCTCGATTTCTGCAGAAAAATACAGAATAGATTTTAGTTGTGTTTTTTAACTGCGTTGTTGATTTTTAGGCTTGTGTACCACAAGCAGTGACTGTAAACAAATTAACCCCACTGGGAAAAATACTCAACTCTATGCATTTCATACAGAGTGCTTACTGTTCATCCACTATATTCCTGATTCATGCTCAGGTGATGGTAAGGAAGAAGAGTATCTGTGACTGCTATGTGGTGTTTGCTATAATGTTTTTAAGGGCATGACAAACATGATCAAACTGACTGGAGAACTTCAGTACAGTCACAAGACAAGTAACATACAACAGTCTCAGGGAAGAAAGAGATCTGAGATGGAAGGAGGAGGGAAGTATCACAAAAGTCAAGATGTACTGCTGTTATTACTGCCACAATAGCACTCAAGAGGCCTCTTTCAGCTGGGCATTGGCTCTATATGGTAAGAGGCAGTCCCGTCCCACACTGGAGATGATAAGAGTGCAAATAAAGACACAAAGAAAAACTCTTCTAGGTCAAACTTAGCAAAACACCTTTACATGTGGTCAAACAACAAATTACTAGTAAATCTGGGAAGAGTTAATCTTAAGGCTCAAAGCAGCATTTAGGCACATACAGAACAATACTGGCGTATCTCGAGTACCAAAAATAGTAAATGTAAAGAGACCTTACACAGGTTTGTGAGAGGACATAGCTGTCAGTGTTCCTGAAAAATTTTTCTAAGTGTCCAACATGACGGCACTGCACCTCCCCCAGCACATGTTCATTTGGTCACCCGACATGTGGAGATGCCCTCACCCCCTGCAGGTTTAGGGATATGGAAAACTGTACACTTCAGATCCTTCTAGGGTGCACTGTGGTTGGTGCAGCTCACACATAGCACAGAGATGGACTGGGAGGTTGTGACCAAGCTCTGCACAAAGCACAGCCTTTGCATGCTTGGTAAAAAAGCGTATTTTTCCCTGGAAACAGACAAGGTGGTTCTGAGGACTAGGTTTTCATGAGCAGAACATGCACCAGGGAAGCAGGAACTTTTTTAACAACTTCTGGTCCTCTTCCTACTCAACATGAGGAAATTAAACCCTCCACCTCCTCTGAGCATTTCCTATCCACCAGGGTATAATCTTGGCTACTGGCTAGGAAATTAAACCTTTTTCTCAAATTTGGGCACAAATAAATGGGAAGGAAAGGCTCCTAGGAAAAGAAGGACATGTTGCAGGAAATGTCTTGACTTTGCAAACCACTGCTTAGGACACTTAAGTGCATGAGGCCAGATGAAGGTTTCTAGTTTATAAGGTTTTATTTGCTGGGATCATATACCTTACGTTAGGAAGTTATGAGGTAAAGGCCACTCACAATGCATACACTGAAGTGGGAACCAGAAAATAAGATTTCTCTGAAGGTTCAGTGCAGATGCTGCTGCTGAATAGGTCACGTTCCCATGCCACCCATATCTCCACTGCCTCATGCAACTGCATTTGCGGAGCCATGTGGAATACTAATATTTAGAGACTCCCTGAAAAATTATAGAGGTACTTCTAAGGTAAATACAGCTGAACTTTCTTTTCATTTGGCTTTGTTTTGATGCCTTAGAAAGCCAAGAGTATTTACTAGTCTAAGCTCTCCTTTAAATAGCTTTATCACTATATGGTTCATTGACATCCAGGAATCAACTTTCAGACAAAAGAGCTCAAGGGAATGAATAATGTGCGGATTTTTCTTCTGAGTGCTCCTTTTCAGATTTGGCTATCCAAGCCACCTAGCAGATGGTTAAATCCACAAGCACTCTGTCATTTCCCTACTCACTGCACTTCTAAGAGACTCAGGTAAGCCTTAGCTTAAGCCCTAAAATAGTTATGAATCCTCAAGTATTAGAAAGTATTTTTTGGATTTAAGTCCTCTAATTCATTAACACGTCAAACTCCCCCCCTTCCCCCCAGTTTCTCTGTGCTGTCAGAGCTGTGTAAAAGATTTTGGTATACAGGCACCAGTGTTCTGCTTTTCAGGTTATCAAGGCTTGGTGCTGAACTGCTGTGAAAACTTGGTCTCTATGGCTGACTGAATCAGAAGTTGATAAAAGTACAGTTTAGAATGTCTTTAAAAGCCTAAGTATGGCTAGGGTTTTCAAAGGTACAAAGCTAAGCACCTTTGAGAAAACTAATGAAAATCCCACCTGACTTCTAACTCTGTATCTCAAAACACATTTAAAAATGTGGCCAGATTTCTACTTTTCTGTTTTTAAAAATCACGGTAAAAATCACTCTTTTACTTAGTAATTTTCTTCCACACCTAATTGTGAAGTTGTTTGTGTACGCTATTCATTTTGCCTATTAAAAATCATCTGCCTCATAAGATTATTTGAATGTCACTTTTTTTTTTTTTTGCATATCAAGAGGATAAATAAATAAAGATGTACCAATGGCCTATTTGCGCTTGGAAAAGAAAGACATCCAAAACTCTGTCATCCATGGGAGATCAAACTAATGAATTGTTCTTATTTGAAAAAAATGTTAGCAGAAGTTCCTGGCCATTTTAGTAAGGCTTGCCTTGACCTTCATTGCTCTAAATTTCTTAGTATGTTATCTACTGAGCTTCATGCCTGTAACAGAGTAGAACTGAGTATCTGATGCCAGCATATGCTGTCAAATCTGTTGATGTAAAGTTTGAAAACATGCATTTGAACCAATTATAATGCTTCAGCTTACCAGGACTTTGGAAAGGAAAAGGCAGGCTTTACACGGATTTAGGGTGGCTACTGAAAAATCCCGTGCTGCTTTACAGCTGTTTGTGTTTTATGACCATTGCCAAGACATGATGTGTCTATGTTAGCTTTCCTGGTCTTTGGGGATCTATAGACGGCAGCTCTCTGTGTCTTTTACAAACCCCAAATTTTCACCTTCCTGGCAGCTTGCACATAATTTATTTCAAACACTTTTCACTGTAAGTATTTCTTTTTCTCCCCCATCTCATCAAGTATCTTTATCAAGCTAATGTGATTAAATCTTTAAGTGAGTTACCCTTTCTTATATGCACTATTTCTTTCACTCTGATTAGTTTGTGAGATACTCTCTAATTGCTGTGCTTTTTTCTCTTTTATACAGCTTGCAGATCATTTAGGAATATGTGCTATTTAGACTATTTTATTATCCCCATATAAAAGTCACACAGAAATTGTTGACAAGAAACAAAAACCACAGACAATATAGGCATTGCTTGTTTCCTAGAGGCAAAAAGGTGGCATTCATTTATGCACAAGGAGAACAAACATCCAGTCAACACAGAATACTCCAGCAACAGCCAAAGCCTTTACTGATTCTGTGGCCATGTAGATGTTTACACAAAACAGCACTAAAAAACTCCACCAAAATCTGAGTTCTACCATCATTTACATGATAAAATAGAAACTTCACCTGACAGAAATCAGTGGGACAATGTGAAAATATGTCTTACTGGTATGTTGTGGAATAGCAGAATCTAACTCTGTATGTTATAGACAGTTTTCACCTCTTAAGAAGTGTGTGAAATTAGAGAGACAGGAGGAAAATTAACATCAGTGTACACGGAAAGATAAAACTGGCAGATGGAGAAAATGGCTTTTATGCTTCTGGGAATAAATAAAAATTAACAGAGAAAAACAAAGGTAAAAATATAAAACCGAGCATGAAAGTTTTGCCTTTGACCAGAATGTTATCTTTCAATGAAACAAAGCTGGAATTTACACAGAACGCTATTGTACCACATGGATGTTTCTATCTATCTCTGCCAGAAAAAATTACACCATCCATTCTTTTACCAAAAAAGGGACTACCAAAAAAAAGACTACTAACCTTTTCAATACATCAGATACAATCCTGACTATCAAAATACACTTCTCAGTCCAGTAAGATCAGCAATGGCCCCGAGACAGCACTTGTAACCAAGCCTAACCCAAAGATACTGAAGGACTCTTTAATTACTGTGTCATACTTTGGAAACCCAAGCTGGTGACATAAAATTTCATCACCATTAATCATATTAAGAAGCAGCTTAGAGCCCTCCTCTCCTCTCTTTTCTTCGGTTGCAATAGAACATCATTAATAAATCTTTAGACAAGAAGCCCAAGCTCTTCCACCTCTCTCATCAAGCCAAGTACAATAATTTTATTATGTCTATAGATGGCAGCACTATTAATTTACTTCACCCTGTTATCAGACACATGACAAACAGCTATAAACAGCACACAGAACATGTGCTTATACAATGCATCTCATTTAGTATGCCTGATTGCTGTAATATAAGTCAAACAAACAAAAAAAATCCCATTCCCCCAGGGTTCTTCATATTTGAAGCAGATTTCATGGAAATTTAACTCAATTTCAGGAATATAATTGAGCTAACAATCTGTTCTCTCAGACAAGATGTCCCCTGCTTGACACTACGCAGGGCTGGACGGATGCCAAAGCAGATCTGAAGGTACCTCAAAGTGATGGTGAAAAATGACTGGGCTTTTCTGAAAGCAAGATGTGTGTGCTCGGTAGGTCAGGCAGCAGCACTCTGGCTGATGCCAGTCTTCCCTTCCATTTAACCTATCAAGATTCAAATACACTGGGATTGTAAACAAATTAAAAATATAGCAAGAAGCATGTAAACAAGAAAGGCCAAAGTGCTTATTCTGTGAATGCTCTGCAGAAAACAAACCTGTATGCAAATGCACAGCAATGGAATACACCTGGGGACTGCGCTCTGTGCTGAAGTACAATGTCAACAGCCAAAATCTGCTTTCTAAAATCAAGGTATGGCTTAGGTTATTGAGATTCAGGGTCTCCTATATATGGAAAGCCATTAAAACTAGAAGGGAAGTAATGGAATGATTTGGAACAGGTATCTAGACTTTTTTTTTTTTTTCTTTTAAGAAAAGGTATTCGCTTTATCCAGAGATCAGAAAAAGAGGGGAAAAGAACCCAAGCCACATGGCAAGAAAAATGAGACTAGATTTAAATATGAATCAAAGTATGTTTGTAACTGTATTTGCAATAAAACAAAGTACCTTTTTGGGAATGAGAGTGAAGGGGTGAGGGTGGTCCAAAGGAAACACAGTGTAGGTAATGATTCTGTTCCCTGTGTGCAAGCACCAGCCTGGTGACTGACTGCTCCCTTTTCCATCCTTTTTTAGTATGTGGCCAGTGTCAAACTTCACAGGATCACAGGCCTGTCAAGATACTGAATTCTTACAACCTTTGTGGAAGTCAGCAGCCACGTGGAATAGAGAGAGCCTACTAAGTATCCCTGTATGTGGTAAAAGCTGCAACATGTTCTCACCTTTTATTGCACACCACAAAATACACATGTGAAAGAGATATTATGGATGTTCAAACTATGAAAAAAGTTTCAATTGAAGCACGTATGTTATTAGCCATCAGAATACCTGGTCACACTCCGAAATTTAAAGGAAACCATGCTTTCTAATTCCACTGCTCACAGAACCCTATTTTAAATTACTAGAAGACTAATGTTTGCTTTGGGCTTTTGCCAACACTTAATGCAATGGAAACATTTCATCAGTGCAATACCTACCTCAAGGTTAAAAAGCTATGAAGTCCATATCCCTGCTACCTCATGGAACCTGAAGCTGAGGGCCATAATACCTAGACACTACAGCAACTGGTATTTCATAATATCACTGGAATATTAAGTACACAAAGAAAAGTGTGCAGTGGTGTATACGGAAGATGTGCTTGTCTGAATAATTTCATCTATAAAGAAAAGACTAGCTACGCTTTGCTGTGGATTCCCTTACCTTACTTCATTTTGCTGTGAGAAGAATTCAAACCCTGATCAAAAAGATTTAATCCATGCCCAAATTAGACAAAACCAACATATAGCTCATACTTGATTCTATTCCTGACTAATTCAGGTCAAAGAACTCTACCAGTTTAGGAAATAATTCACTTTCTTTTCCACAGAGACTACCAGACACAAAGACTAAGCAGAGCAGCAGATGGAAAAATTGTTCTTATTAAGTGCTGGTTTCTGGTTTCCCAGAAGACAGACAGTAACTTCCTGAAGTAGATGTTCCTCAGCAATGCGGCACTATGGATAGTCTCCAGGAATCGCTGTTCCAGTCCCTGACTTCCATGTCCAGGAAAGAGTTTGATCTGATAATCTTTAAGCTTGCTTAGCCCCAGTGATAGTGACTTTAAGTAGCAGAAACCTCTCCCAGAAACACCTTAACTCCTACATCTTTCCAGATTCATACACTAAATATGTTATTTGTAAAGTAACACACATTTCTTCTTAATTAAACATTCCCCTCCTCTATTTTTTTTATCTGCGAGGGAGTAGCCTGAATTAACTTCGCTTCCAACCAGCTGAAACAATTTGCAGCACAAGACTTGCTGATGCTGTCACATCCTTACATAAGCATTTCTTCACATCCCACATAGCCAAGGCTCCTGAACTTAAAAAACCTGTTATGTTGCATGCTCTCTTAATCACTACTTTTAGCATTCCTCAAATGTTGACAAGCATGTGATGGTTTGCTGATGGGAAGCAACTACTATAGCTGAGTACTTCAACTCAGCTTCCTGGAACTTACTGCAGAACACATCCTCATAGCAATGTTGTAATGAGACTAGCCCTGGAGCCAGCTGTACTGAAAAGATTTCTGAAGAGACTCAAACAGAATTTAAGATGCTCTCTCACTATGGCTCAATCAGGATATTACCATATTCTCTTCACTGGAAAGATGGATTTAACCTGCAGACCTGTATATGTAAAGAGTTCTGTGATACCACTGGGAATCTTAAGAAAACTGGGTCCCACAACTTGGGCTTGATAACAGAACCCCTTACTTCTCTGACCTGAAGCAGATCCTACAGAGATGCTATTGAGCTGCAGAGATTACATTTGAATCATGAAATCCTTGTGTGTCACTACTTAGAGGACAGAAATTAAAATTTGGTTCTGCCTACTATGAGATCACCCACAGTTTTATAATGTTTATCTGTACCTTTATGTGGTTTTTGACAAACTTAAATCTGAGAGAGATTATGTTGTGACAAAGCTCACAATGCAGAGCTTGCACACCCTCCTTTCTGCTTCAAACAAAAAAAAAGTAGAGAACAGCAGAGGTTTGCTGTGGGTGGGATTCTTTATGACAACTTTCCTTTTAGGCATGTTTTGCAAGAGAACGTGTAAATGTTCCCCACTGTACATTGGGCAATTGTGTTATATAACATCGGAATTTTGCAGTCAAATAAAGAAGTTTGACTGTTGGCACACATACTGGATGGATGCTATGTGATCTGTGCTTTATTTTTGTGTTTCCTTAATAAGAGTTATCTATTTTACTGTTCAATAATTATTACATTAATATCTAACGTGACGGGATGCAGCAAAGAAACTCCTGCACATAAATTACTTTGATTTAAAGAGAGTAAAAGATGCTGCTATTTGTGAACTTGAAGACAGCTCAGCAGAAATGAAAGAAATTCATGTGGGGAATGAGCAATAACATATTCATCAACAAGACAGAAAAAAGATAGCTTAATAAACATGAGTAAGAAAAACTTAATCTCCTATGACTAGAGTCATTGCACTAACAACGCAAAAGTAAGGATGTGTTCCCTCCATATTACTAGGTTTACTATTGCATTACATTAGTGATAGTTGCATCAGTTAGGCGAAGCACATCTTCCACCATCTTACCAACAAGACTGGTGTAATGGAGGAAAAAAAAAACCAACCCACAGTTTTTAACTTAAAATCAATCATACTGTTAAGGGAGGGAAAAAGCCCCAAGATTCCTCTCTTTAGCTTTCTAAAACAACTGCTTAGCACTTTAGGTGGCCCCAGTAAACTAAATATCCAAATAAAGGTGTTGCTTATGTAGATAACTCATTTATACACAGCTCTGTCTTCCCCTTCAATACATCTGGAAGTTTCACACAAGTGACCTTACAAAACAATGCCTGAAGAGCTCAGTTATCCAGTTTATTATAAAAGATTTATAGACATCTTAATGATGATACTGAAGACCCTCATGAAGATAGGCCACCCACTGTGTTGACTTTCGCAGCTAATAAACAAAAGCACAGCAATTAAATCCAGACACGTTCTCAGCTCCACCACATACAAACTTCTTTACAGGGGAAAAGTGTCATTTTTGGCCTTTGTATTTCCACCTTGTTGGCAGGTATTTTGCAGTTATCCTGTGACTGTCTCAACTAGAACAAGGTGGTTCTATGGCAGTATGGCCTGTGCTGGTGGGAAGAAACACAGCCCAGGTGCTGGCTTTTCTACCTTATAGATAGCATGGAAGTGAGGGATAAAATATTTGGGAAGAGAATCCCACTGAGATTCACGTCACTGAGATGCACAAAAGGCACAATGACAATTAACTGAACGCTGGCACCTCTATCTCAATTAGCAACAAGACTGTATTTCTTTCCTGGTTCTTCAAGAAGGGTAATGGGACCTTTAAATGCATCGATATAAAAGAGGGCAGGACTTGACTTCCACCTTCAGTTACAAAGGTTTTGGAAAAAAAATTTGGAAATGGCAAGGGAAATTTTTTTTCACATGTGTTCCTGTGTGATGTACTGTAGGTTACCCTGCTCTTGCAGGGGGGTTGGACTAGATGATCTTTTTAGGTCCCTTCCAACCCTTGGGATTCTGTGATTCTGTGTTGAATGACAAGCATCTCACAACTGCCAGTGAAGAGCTTCACTTGGCAAATGCATAAGCAGATTTGAACAATTATTGTGCATAAAGCATACACGTAAAGTAATGATAATGACAAAGAACTAAGAAACACCTGTTTTCCTGTCACTATCCTTACACTGGAGTAAATGCTTTCTCTGCCACCTGAGATGTATTTTCAGCACTGTGTACCAGGGGAGATGTGCAGTTCCCTTCTCAGCATGCACCCCCTGCTCCCTTCAGGGATAACTCAGGATCAGGGGTCTAGTTTGTGAAATGTCTCTTTCCATTGAGATGTCCACACACAGGAATTACACTTTTTAAACAGCAGCAGGAGGTCTATAAGAAGTAACCACATAAAGATCTAGCAGAAACTAATCATCTTTCTGGCCACATGGGATTAAGCAAACAAAAAAATACATGTGAGTTTTAAAGTACTGTAAAAACTTGAATTTAGGGACACTTCCATTTCTTCAGAAAGTCCTACAAACTTCATCAAACCTCAACCATGTTAGCAGTACTAGTAAAATGATCATCATGCTGTCTTAAGAACCTGCATGGCAACACAGTCCTGAAAAGGAAATACCTTTTACTACATTTTCTTTACTTTCTCTGAACATTTAAGCACTGATCTAAACTGTATTTATAAAGATGAAAAAAGACATTTTCTTTTGAGTTCATATTTTTTTTCTGCAAACTCATTAAAAGAAAAGATATAGGCTGCAATTTTTAGAGGGTAAAAATAAATTAAACTTACTTGTAAGAGAACTGACTAATTTCCCTATGGGCTCCAGAATCTATCTACAGTATTCCTACATCCATTTTACAGCCACTCACATTGCTATGAAATTCTTGTAGGGCTTAAAAACCTAAAATATTAACCACCTCATTTTCATATAAGTAATTAACACACACGTCTTCACACTTGCTTTGGGACTGCATTATGAAATGAAAACATACTATAACTTAATCAGGAAGAAGAATGCATACAAACACACAGAAAATGCATTATTTAGATGTGCCTATTCAAATACAAAAAATAAGAAGTCTTCCTGCCCTCTGTTTTGGGGAAGGGAGGTTGCGGGGAAAAGCATAACAGTGATAAAATTGTGACTATTGCCTGGCAGAGTCCACACAGATGGGTGCTGACCTCCTGTACCTTTGGTCAGCATGTTCAATTAAGGAGATGTACACATACAATAAGCTTTGTTTCCTTTTCAGAAGCTGTTCAAACACCTCCTGAGCCCAGGCATGTTTTTGACACACTGTTTTTCCTAAGGTTCCTCACAGCAATGCCTACAGGCTTTGTATCACCTCAGTGATAATCAGCAGGCACAATCTTTTTCCTCATTTTAAGCATAGGAGGAAAAAAAGAGCAGAACAATTTGACTGTGCTTCTTCGTAAGAATCGCCACATTTGGTGACTCATCTAATACAATATATTATTGTGTGCAATAGCTGTAGCGTATGATTCAGTGGAAACTGTACTCATTCCAAAGCAGACAATTACCTGACAGCTTCTTCATAAGACTCTCCAAAATGTCCTGGAACATGAGAGTCTATGTAACCTTTAATATGGCTTCCATGATGAATACATTATAATTTGGAATATAATTTGATTTTGGAATTGCCTTCTTCAGCTTTTAACTTGAGGAAGAAAGTGGTCTGATGTTGAAGGCTTGAGTTGGGGTAAGAAGAAACAGCTCTGTAAGACCTCATCTACCCACTGAAAGAGGACCATTTCAGACAAGACCCCCCCCCCCCCATTGCCCTGTCTTAGGGAAGATAACACCAATGGGATGTTCCTCCAGGCAAGAGAAAGATTTTAACATAGTGGAGATTTGGTGACTGATCCCATCACCACTGTAGGAGCCCACAGTGAATTTACTGTGATGCTGTGTGACCACTTCGCAAGCGTTAGAGAGATGTATAGCTGCAGCCATCTCCTGTTGAAAGTTCGGCCAGTTTATTACAGCAGAGATACCGAGACAATAGATGTAGAAATCCTCACAGTAAGTAGAGATCTTAAAATATTTGTTGGTACTGATCTCTGTTGGATTCTTTAGGATTAGGCTAGTTGCAAATGCAGCTGTTCCGGTGGTGCTGTTTGTTGTTTATTTTTACTTTTGTCTTTTAATAAGGCTGTTTTCTTTTCCCTTAATATTCACTGAGTTATGCTTACAATATGGCTTACAGCAAGGCTATGGCACTAATGGTGCATTTCTCTTCCCATAATACTGCATTTGTGTTAGCTAGCTTTTAAGGTTTCTTATGTTTTAATGAAGTTATTAAAGTGAATGCTCTGACCGCATAATTCATGAGCATTCTTTCCATCTTCAAAGAGCTGGTCTCTAAACAATTTTTAATTTTTCTGTTCTTTTCTAAGACATCCAACCAAGCCTTCTGAATTTGGATGCAATTTAAAAAATAAATTAACTGTAGAAAACTAGCTTTATTTCTGCTATAGTACCAGTTGGTCCCCAGAGATGGTTCTGAATTGTAGTACTTGCTTGGCAGATACAGAGGTGCTGTGCATTTTCTATTTATAACTCATAAATATTGAGATTAGCTTTCACACATAATGGACTTGATTACAGGCTGGTTTTTCTCTACAGCCATATCTGCAGCTTTCTGCAGAAGGAAAAGCACATGGATCCAGTAACAAACCTTTTCTCCATCCAGCTCTTCCTAAGCATTTATTTGGCATAAACAGGTAGAGTTTAGGGTCTGCTATAATATTTGATACTTGGCAACAGTTTCAAAGGCAATACTTGAGCCCATGCCAACTAGGGGATTCTCCTCGCCACTGACAGTCCGGGTCTGATAGGGGAAGTAGTGAAAGACAGTGGCGTTGAGGTGATAAGGGGAGGGTACATTGCTACTAGGATACAATCCTGGTAATTAGTTTCACTAAAAGCTAAGCATACTAAAATAGAATCATAAACAGTTTGGGTTGGAAAGGACCTTAAAGATCATCTAGCTGCAACCCCCTGCTGTGGGTTCCACTAGCCTTCCACCAGACCAGGTTGCTCAAAGCCCCATCCAACCTGGCTGGGCTAGATATACCCAAAGAACAAAACCACATTAGCTTTGGAAGATTGTTAGAAGGAATAAGCCATACTGAAATTAACCTCAAAAAGATGATAAACTATGTTTAGGCTTAGACTTACTACCAGCTACTAGGAGATGACATTTTGATACAAAAAGTATTCTGCCAGTAATACATACAGCTACTGAAGTTCTTAAAAGAAAAAAGCATTTAATCTGAAGGGCCTGGGTAGGTAAACACCTGTAACAGCGGCCTGTTCAGGTACTAGCCCTGGTCTCTTCCGAAGGTGCAGAGGAAAAATGCTTTTCAAGGTATTCAGGTAATTTATTCCAACAATTGCCTTCGTCAAAATAGAGAAAGCTGCTGGAAGTTCAACTGAAAGCTTTTATTTCATGCTAGGAACAAAAATTAATACGAATGGAGGGTACAGAACTGCCTGCATAAATGTCTATTAATACTGGGAATCTTCCTATGTAATAAACAGAAGCACCATGTTTACTGCAGAGACCACATTTAGCTGCTAGTCAGATGTCCTGAATTTATTGTTAAACAAGTATTTTTCTTTAGAAAGTAAAAACTGCAAATACAAATCAAGATTAAAATGAATTTAGATAAAAGTTTCATACTCATTTAAATCTCTATGTAAAATCACTACCAGTTTGATTTAAATGAGTATCTCATAGGGAAGCTGCAGATAATTCCTGCTCTCTTTTTGGAGCAGAAGGGATTGTAAGCCTGACTAACGTATCATAATTCATAGACAACTCTTGTGAAACAAACGGCATTGCTGAGCTGCGTCGTGCTGTTATTGAGGGATTAGTCTGCTACGTCTCTATGGCCTGTTTGGAGAGACAATATAGCAAATTTGTTTCGAAATCTTCCAGTTTTGCAAATCATCTAAATGAATTTAAAATAAAAACAAACAAGCAAACAAACAAAAACCAAACAGTGGAGTGTCTTCGGGGTCTAAGTTCCTTTGATTTGCAGTAAGACCTAAATTTCTAAGTCTTCTAGACATGCTTGGTGAAGGATATCAATCTATAAAGCCATATAACCCAAATTAACAAATTCAGACAAATAAAAACAATCTCTTTATAACTTACCTTCCTATATATTACCTACCAGATGTCCAATTCATTAAAAATGCATTTGAATATAATTTCAATAATTAAAATTCCATTTTAAAACATCAATAATTGTTTGCCAGAGGCCCTTGCTCACCAGAAATAATAGTTTCCACTTGTTGTGGACACTTGATGAGTTCATGCTAAATAGTTCCAGTGTTGGAGCCAAAGTTTGCTTTAGTCACAGCCTGTTAATTAAGCAATTAAGTTTAAGACCTGGGACTTTATTGCTCAGATGGGTGATCTGAGTTTTGTTACAAGGAGTCTAACGAATTTCATCATTAGTCTGTTGTTTTTTATTGTCGGTTTCTGAAGTAACATGTGATTGGCTTTTGACTGCTAGTAAGATTTATAGAAAAGTTCAAAACACTGGAGACAAAGCCTTTCATTTTTTGCAACTGTAGTAACAATCAGATAGGATATATATACTGATTAGTAGGATTAAGGTTTCACCAGCAGAAGCCCTGCAGAAATGCCAGGAAAGATAGTACTCCCAAACTACTTTGATCAATCAACTGCTGTTGATAGGTATTTCTGTAATTGGGCTTTCTATCAGTACAACATAAACATACATGTTAAAAATCAAGTATGCGTGTAAGTCTGATTGACCACAATTATGAATGTAAGAATTTTCTAAGTTTAGAAGACTGCAGTGTCAGCTGGCTTCATTTGGAGCTCAGCTCAGATGCCTCTACACAAACGCCTGTAGTATGGGAAACAAACAAGAAGAATTAGAGGTGTGTGCACATCTACGGGGGTATGATATAACAGGCATCACAGAAACATGGTGGGATTGCTCCTATGACTGGAGTGTTGGAATGGAAGGTTACAGGCTCTTTAGAAAAGACAGGCCCGGCAGGTGGGGAGGGGGAGTTGCCCTTTATGTTAGGGATAGGCTGGAGAGTATGGAACTCTGCCTGGGGACAGGTGAGCAGTCTACAGGGAGTTTGTGTGTCAGGGTTAAAGGGAGAACAGCGATGGGAGACATAACTGTGTAGATCTGTTACAGACCGCCTGATCAAGAGGAATCTGTGGATGAAGCACTCTGCAGACAGATAGGAACAGCCTCACGCTCGCAGGCCCTTGTTCTCATGTGGGACTTCAGCCACTCTGATATCTGTTGGAGGGATGGTACAGCCCAGCACAGGCAATCCAGGAGGTTCCTCGATTGTGTGGAAGACAACTTCCTTCTGCAAGTAACAGAGGAGCCGACAAGGAGAGGTGCCATGCTTGACCTTGTGCTCACCAGCAGGGAAGGGCTGGTTGGGAATGTGAAGCTCCAGGGCAGCCTTGGATGCAGCGATCACAAGACGGTCGAATTTGAGATCCTCAGGACAGTGAGAAGAGCGTGTGCAGCAAGCTCACTGCCCTGGACTTCAAGAGAGCAGACTCTGGCCTCTTCAGGAACCTGCTTAGTAAGGTTCTGTGGGATACAGCCCTAGAGGGCGGGGGGGGCAAGACTGTTGGTTGATATTCAGGGATCACCTGCTACAAGCTCAGGAGTGTTGAGTCCCAACTAGAAGGAAGTGCAGCAGGAGGGCCAGGAGACCTCCTTGGATAGATAAGGAGCTGCTGAGGAAACTCTGAAGGAAGAAAGAGGCTTATAAAAGGTGGAAGCAAGGACAGGCGGCCTGGGAAGAATACAGAAATATTGTCTGGGAAGCTAGGGACCAGGTTAGGAAAGCTAAGGCCCAGTTAGAATTAAACTTGGCTAGGGATGTTAAGGATAACAGGAAGGGATTCTATAGGTACATTGCAAATAGAAGACAGACTAGGGACAACGTGGGCCCTCTCCGGAAGCTATCGGGAGAACTGGCTGCAATGGATTTGGAGAAGGTTGACGTTCTTAATGACTTCTTTGCCTTGGTCTTCACTGGCAAAGGCTCTGACCACAGCACCCAAGTCTTAGAAGGCAGACACAGGGACTGTGAGAAAGAAGACCTTGGGCCCACTGTGGGAGAGGATCTGGTTCGAGACCATCTTAAAAATCTGAACATGCACAAGTCCATGGGACCTGATGAAATCCATCCACAGGTCCTGAAGGAGCTGGCAAATGAAGTTGCAAGCCACTGTCCATCAGATTTGAAAAATCATGGCAGTCAGGTGAAGTTCCCGACGACTGGAAAAAGGGAAATATAACCCCCATTTTCAAGAAGGGGAAAATGGAAGACCCGGGGAATTACAGACCAGTCAGTCTCACTTCTGTGCCTGGCAAAATCTTGGAGCACATTCTCCTGGAAGACATGCTAAGGCACATGAAGAACAACAAGGTGCTTGGTGACAGCCAGCATGGCTTCACTAAGGGGAAATCCTGCCTGACCAATTTGGTGGCCTTCTATGATGGGGCTACGGAACTGATGGACAGGGGTAGAGCAGCTGACGTCATCTACCTGGACTTGTGCAAAGCGTTCGACACTGTCCCACATGACATCCTTGTCTCTAAATTGGAGAGACATCAATTTGATAGGTGGACCACTTGGTGGATACAGAACTGGCTGGCTGGAACTAGACGATCTTAAGGTCCTTTCCAATTCTAACTATTTTATGGTTCTATGATACAAGATAAAGTAGAGTCCTTTTCAAATGTCTGTGTTCTGCTCTTTCAGCATCTTCTCCAAAATATGAGAGAACAATGAAAAGACATATTCTAAACTCAAACCCCAAATACTTTGTCTAAGTTTTCCCCATCTGTGTCAACTACATAATTTTTGCCTCTTGCTAATGGCTTTCCCTTGGTGACAGTAAGTGCTGTTGAGTCTATAGGTAACATTCAGTTGGAGATCACATTTGATTATTAACATTTTCCACCTCCACTGCAACACAAAACTTGTGGTTTTGCAAAACAAAAAGCCAATTTAGTACCTAGAGAAAATGAAAAAACTAGTACGGAAAGCATTTGCTAATCAAGATAAAATCCTGTCACCTTCATTACCTCTTAAGGTTACTGTACTTTGAGAGCGGGTATTATTTAGTGTGAATAATGACAACAGAATCTCAGCTTGATTTCAGATGTTATTTCTGCATAATTTATTCAAAAGATAAATTCCCTAATGAAAGATACTGGATCCACTTTAAATCAACATTATTTAATCTATAATTACTGCCTCAGGAATACCGTACTAACTGCCATTTATCACTGTCAGTGACTTTTGAATTCCTGCTATAACCACGGTATCCCATTGGGTTTGTTTGTCTCAGAGAACATGATGTTTCTAGTTTGGCAGAGCCCTAAAAAAGGAGGACAAAACCTGTCATCCCCTAGAAATATATTTCCACGTCCTCTATGTGCTTCATCATAGAGGAGAGTAAGCCCATTCACTTCCTCATAGTTATTTCCAACACAATGCAGTCTGAAGAAGGTCTTTCAGTTCATTAACGCTTTCCTGTCCCTTTCCTTTTTTCTTATGAGTATCTATTTTCCATCACATTTCTTGCAAAGCTTGGAAAAGAATACAGATGCTTTGGCTCTCAGAGATACATTTCTGCCAAAAGACCCATACTCTTCTTTACTATTAGAATCTAAGATTCCAATTAGGAAGCAAATGTACTTAAGAACATTAATTTGCAATTGGTTGAGTATGAGCATTAGGGAAACTATTAGTTGTGTGTCCTAATCCAGCATCCATTTTAGACAAGAAAAAGCTAGATTTGATTAAGGTAATGACTACAATATTTTGATGTCTTTTACTTTATGATGTCTGTTGCTGTACAGTAGAAGACTTTAAAAGCAAGTAAAATAAAAAAAGATAACTGGTTACTGGTAAGAAATTTTGCCTCCTCTCACTTTGTGAAGGCCCTCCTATTACTGTTCATTACAAGTGGCAAACAAGTTCTTCAGGCTTGCTTTTAGCAGGTTCCCATTTCTTTGTGTATTTTGGTTACAAATTCCAAACGCAGCAGAGAACAGAAGCCTACATGGAGCCCCACCAGGACCCTAGGACACAGCCCTAATATCACATGTGCTGACTGCACCATCCTTTAGAGACGGCATACATAATCTCACTCACGCTGTGTACAGCCCTAGTATGAGGAAAGACTACAAGGAATATTTGTAGTTATGCTGGAGATATCAACCTCACTGACTACCACAACAGCAAGACTGTAATTTTGATTGCAGATGTACATGCAAATGTAGAGCACTCCCAACTCTGTGCATGGAAGCAATCACACCTGAGCCCTTCAAATGTAGAGACAATTATCCTAGCACCTCAACCAGCAGTCAGCATGGTGACCTGTCATGAGATCCTCTATTATGTATGAGTAACACTGCAGGAAAACGCTCATGTTTTGTGAGATCAGACAGACAATAGGAACTGTAGTCAGATTTTTTTCCTCTTCCTTGAATAGTCTATTTATCTCCAGGCAACAGGAGAGAAGGAGAGTACAGAGAGCTTGCACTGTGATCCAAATGCTTAATTCTTCAGACCTTGTCTTGGAGGAATGCCATGTATAATGAAAATCCTTTTTTTTTTAAGCTAGAATGAGTTCTGATATACTTAGTCATGCCCTAACTTTCAGAAAACACAAACTCCATTTTTCAGACAGTGAACAAGAGTCACTACCTTCTCAACTGAGAGTTCTTCAGTAGCAAATGAGTTTATGTCTTTACAAGCCTGCAAAACCTACAAGCAGGTCTTCATGCACATACCTGATAGTCCACCGACATCCATCTTCTTCAGGTTCTTTGCCTCCAGAATGACGACAGTCAGTTTGCCAGCAGTAGGCACATAACGGAGGGAGAAGCAAATATCACCCAGTTTTTCTTGCTGTGAAAGCAAACAAGGCATGGTGTTATACTTTTGTAGTCTTCTGGTATCTTTTAAAAATGCAGTTTTGAAAGCTCCACAGAAAATGAACAGGATTACATCTCAAACTCCTACTGTTTAACAAAACATTCAAATGGACAATACTAGATATCAGACACAAGTTGCCAGCTTAAATCCTTGATAACTTCAGGCAGCAACTGGAGTCCACAGCAACTACCCTGCATGGAGGCAAATGACAAGATACATGCTGGCTGCAAAATAACTTATACTGCTCAGCATTTCATCCCTGATAGTCGTGGTTCCACAAATACTGTCTGACTTTAAATAAAGTCATGACGATTTTTTCCCAGGTTGTGTTTCAGCAGAAATCAATTAACACACATGCATAAACCACTACAGGACAAAGCAGTAATGTGGGTATTTCTCACCACACTTCGTCACAGAAGCAAAAAGTTATTAAAAACACAAAGCACAAACCATTCAGTATACATATAAAAAAGACTTGTCTCCTATCTAATGGGGGAAAATAAATACCATGAAGTTACCTTTCCTTTTAGTTTTAAAAAACTTAAAACCTGCAACAATAATGCAACACCTATAAAGTGACAGACTCTGAATTGATTATTACAAGTTGGGAATGAGACCCAGGCATTGTAATAGATGTTTTTCAGGGAACTATCAGCTCAGTGACCACCAGCAGTCAGGAAACATACATAACACACATAGTTAGGAAATGCACAGGGAAAACACAACAAAATAGCTCATGGTTTTAAATGTGTGTATCACACAAAAATGCTGTCAGAATGCGTATGTGCCACTATCTTGAAAACTTACAGTGCCTTCCCACCTCAAAAACGGTATGGTAGAATCTGGAAAGATTCCAAGAAAAGCAGCAGAAATGATCAAAGATATGACACAGCTTTTGTAGAAGGAACAGCTAAGAGGATTAGGACTCAGCAGGCTGCAACAGGGTTGTTGGGAAGCAGTATCTTAGAGATCTCTATCTGACTCAGAAGGGCTGTAAGAACAGATCCTAGTATCAGAAAATTTACATTTTTAACTTGTATCTAACAGAAGATATCTTTCACAGCATGGTCTGCACTGTTGTGGAAGGCCTTACTGTTCTTCCCTGTCTGCATATACTGTTACAAACACCAGTGTAGATTCAGATCATGGAAATACACATTTCAGCTGTGCAATCTGCATAGCTCATGCTTGGCTCTAACTGGGCCTGCAATGGCACGGTGACAGCAAAACATGCTCCTGTTTCCCCAGTATTTGGATCTGGAAGTCCATGTTGGCCAGGCTAATGGTGAAGTTGATTTATCACTTGCAGCTTGGTCAGAATGGAAGAAATCAATTGCGTATTGATTTGTGTTATCATGATCACAGCTCACCCAGCCACCCAGTGTTCCCCACAGACACTATTACCTGGTATTCTTGGTTTAAAATAGGCTGGTTGATTCATGGGGCTCTGAAAAAGACTGAAACAGGGTATTTTTGAAAGCTTGTTTTAGTACTCCATCTTAGAGAACTTTGTACTCACGTATCAACTGATATTTAAGGGCTCTGCACTCACCTCTAAATTCACTACACAGAGCTTTGGTTGTAGCAGCACAGGAACTTTTATTCCATTGTATTCATCAGAGATGTACCTCACCGACAGAATATCTAAACATCTATTTTTGAAGGTACTTTTAAATCAATACCACGCTTCTAATTGTTCCTTTGAGTGGACTTTTTTCTTTTTTTTTTATTTTTCTCCTTTTTTTTTACTTGTGCTAAGACTGGAGTGCGTTTAGTAAGCATAAAATGGTGTTAGGATTGTTGTTTCTGATCTGAGTGCTTCAGCAGAGGCTGGAGGAGATTCTTTACAAATATGTATGTAAATTCTTTGTGGCTGTTATGCCACAAAGACCATCACCTCTCACCAGCCTTTCTCAATCTGTAATCATGTTATGCTTCTGTGCAAATACTGCAATTGTCTACACAGAAGAGTAATTTTATGGGAGAATTTAATGCATTTTAGGCTCTTTTAATGCCAGTTTTAGCTGCAGGAAGCTTGGAGAAGAAGCCAGCATCAGGTAAACAGCTAGTTTTCCATAGATCACCAGCAAGCCATGAGAAATGCAGCAGATGATGGGCTCATTCCAGTGAATAACTTGAAGAAAAAGCGGAAATGCCTCTTTAAATGCCTACAGAATCACATGTAGTACTTTTTTTGTTGCTATTAAAATCTGTATTAGCTGCATTTCTTCAGTATTTCTTGTACTTTTAACATTTTCTCTTTGCATGACTGCCAAAGCTTTCGATTTCATAGAATAGAATCATCGAATCATAGAACAGTTAGGGTTGGAAAGGACCTCAAGATCATCTAGTTCCAACCCCCCTGCCATGGGCAGGGACACCTCACACTAAACCATCCCACACAAGGCTTCATACAACCTGGCCTTGAACACTGCCAGGGATGGAGCATTCACAACCTCCCTGGGCAACCGATTCCAGTGTCTCACCACCCTAACAGGAAAGAATTTCCTCCTTATATCCAATCTAAACTTCCCCTGCTTAAGTTTTAACCCGTTACCCCTTGTCCTGTCACTACAGTCCCTGACGAAGAGTCCCTCCCCAGAATCCCTACAGGCCCCCTTCAGGTACTGGAAGGCTGCTCTGAGGTCTCCACGCAGCCTTCTCTTCTCCAGGCTGAACGGCCCCAACTTCCTCAGCCTATCTTCATACGGGAGGTGCTCCAGTCCCCTGATCACAGAATCACAGAATCACAGAATCCCAAGGGTTGGAAGGGACCTAAAAAGATCATCTAGTCCAACCCCCCTGCAAGAGCAGGGTAACCTACAGTACATCACACAGGAACTTGTCCAGGCGGGCCTTGAATATCTCCAGTGTAGGAGACTCCACAACCCCCCTGGGCAACCTGTTCCAGTGCTCTGTCACTCTTACAGTAAAGAAGTTCTTCCTGATGTTAACGTGGAACTTCCTATGCTCCAGTTTACACCCATTGCCCCTTGTCCTATCACTGGATATCACTGAAAAAAGCCTAGCTCCATCATCCTGACACCTACCCTTTACATATTTGTAAACATTGATGAGGTCACCCCTCAGTCTCCTCTTCTCCAAGCTAAAGAGACCCAGCTCCCTCAGCCTCTCCTCATAAGGGAGATGTTCCACTCCCTTAATCATCTTTGTGGCTCTGCGCTGGACTCCTTCAAGCAATTCCCTGTCCTTCTTGAACAGAGGGGCCCAGAACTGGACACAATATTCCAGATGCGGCCTCACCAAGGCTGAGTAGAGGGGGAGGAGAACCTCTCTTGACCTACTAACCACTCCCTTTCTAATGCACCCTAAGATGCCATTTGCCTTCTTGGCCACAAGAGCACATTGCTGGCTCATGGTCATCCTCCTATCCACCAGGACCCCCAGGTCCCTTTCCCCTTCACTACTTTCCAGCAGGTCAACCCCCAACCTGTACTGGTACATGGGGTTGTTCTTCCCCAGATGCAAGACTCTACACTTGCCCTTGTTAAATTTCATCAAGTTTCTCCCCGCCCAACTCTCCAGCCTGTCCAGGTCTCGCTGAATGGCAGCACAGTCCTCTGGTGTGTCAGCCACTCCTCCCAGTTTTGTGTCATCAGCAAACTTGCTGAGGGTGCACTCAGTTCCCTCATCCAGGTCATTGATGAAAATATTAAACAGCACCGGTCCCAGCACCGACCCCTGAGGAACTCCACTAGTCACAGACCTCCAGCTAGATTCTGCGCCATTGACCACAACTCTCTGCCTTCTTCCTTTCAACCAGTTCTCGATCCACCTCACTACTTGATCGTCAAGCCCACACTTCCTTAGCTTATCTATGAGGATGCTGTGGGAGACAGTATCAAATGCCTTACTGAAATCAAGAAAAACTACATCTACCGCTCTACCATCATCCCTCCACCTAGTCACTTCCTCATAGAAGGCTATAAGGTTGGTCATACATGACTTCCCCCTCATAAAACCATGTTGGCTGTTCTTAATGACCCCCTCATCCTTGATATGCCTAGTGATGGAGTCAAGAATAAGTTGTTCCATCACCTTTCCAGGGATGGAGGTAAGGCTGACCGGTCTATAATTACCCGGGTCCTCCTTCTTGCCCTTCTTATAGATTGGTGTGACCTTTGCCATCCGCCAATCCTCAGGCACCTCGCCCGTTTCCCACGACTTACCAAAGATGACGGAAAGTGGCCTAGCAATGACCTCCGCCAGCTCCCTCAGCACCCGTGGGTGCATTCCATCCGGACCCATCGATTTACAGATGTCCAGATTGCATAGCTGATCCCTAACCCAATCCTCATCTACCAAAGCAAACTCCTCCTTTGTCCTGACTCCTTCTGGGGCTATAGAAATCCGGGGCCCTCGGGGAGAGTCTGCAGGAGTAAAGACAGAGGCAAAGAAGGCATTCAGCACCTCTGCCTTCTTTATATCCTCTGTCTCCAGGGTACCCACTTCGTTCAGCAGTGGGCCTATATTGCCTCTTGTGTTAGTTTTATTTGCTATGTATTTGAAGAAGCCCTTTCTATTGTCTTTAACCCGACTAGCAAGATTGAGTTCCAAGGAGGCCTTAGCTGTCCTAATTGCCTCCCTACATCCTCTAACAACTGTCCTATATTCCTCCCAAGCGGCCAGCCCCTCCTTCCATAATCCATAGATTCTCCTTTTCCACTTGAGTTTGCCCAGCAGCTCCTTGTTTAACCACGCCGGTCTCCTAGATCCCTTACTTGACTTCCTACTTATTGGGACGCTCCGATCCTGAGCTTGGAAGAAGCGGTCCTTGAATGCTAACCAACTATCTTGAGCCCCTTTACCGCCTAGTACACTTTCCCATGAGACTTCCCTTAGCAGTTGACTGAAGAGGCCAAAGTTGGCCCTTCGGAAATCCAGAACTGTGGCTTTGCTAGGTATTCTATTCCTCCCACACAGGATCCTAAACTCCACCATCTCATGGTCACTGCAGCCAAGGCTGCCATTGACCGTCACCACTTCGACCAAACCCTCCTTGTTGGCGAGTACTAAATCTAGCAGCGCTGCTCTCCTAGTTGGTACGTCCACCATTTGCATTAAGAAATTATCATCAATGCACTCGAGGAACCTCCTAGACTGTGAATGACTGGCTGTGTGAGTCTTCCAGCAAATATCGGGGTAATTAAAGTCCCCCACGACGACTAAGGCATGTAGTCGCGAGGCTACTTCCAGTTGCCTGTAGAAAGCCTCATCAACTCCTTCGTCCTGATCAGGAGGTCTGTAATAGACCCCCACAACTGTATCACCCGTGCCAGTCAGCCCCTTGATTCGTACCCACAGACATTCCACTTGCTCCTCATCCGACCCCGGACAGAACTCAATACATTCTAGTTGCTCTCTCACGTAAAGAGCCACTCCACCACCTCGCTTTGCTGACCTATCTTTCCTAAAAAGGACATAGCCATCCATGACCACATTCCAGTCATGTGAACTGTCCCACCATGTCTCTGTAATCGCCACTAGATCATAACCTTTAGCCCGCACACAGACTTCTAACTCCTCCTGTTTATTCCCCATGCTGCGTGCATTGGTGTACAGACATTTCAGGGAGCCAGTCCTAGTACCCTTTTTCCCCTGCGGGACAGAGTCTAAAAAGCTATCCTTTCCCACAAGTGAAACAAGAGATTGATAGTCCTCCTTAGCCCGCCATCCTTCAATCCCTAGCATGTTCCTCTTGGGCTTGTCCCCAACAGGCCCAGTTAAATCCCCTCCCCCCTTCCTAACTAGTTTAAAGCCCTGTCAATAAGCCCTGCTAACTCCTGCCCCAAAACCCTTTTTTTTCTCTGGGACTGGTGTATCCCGCCTGTCACCAGCAAACCAGGTGTCCCATACAGCAGCCCGTGACTGAAAAACCCAAACCCCTGCCTTTGGCACCAGTCACGTAGCCATACATTAACCTGCAGAGTCTTCTTATATATCCCTTCACCCTCGCTTGCAACAGGTACGGAGGCAAACACCACTTGCGCTCCAGACCCTTTAACCAGCCGTCCCAGGGCCCTGTAGTCTCTCTTCATCGCCCTTACGTTCCTCGTAATAATTTCGTCACTGCCAACCTGAAAAACCAGCAGTGGGTAGTAGTCAGACGGCTGCACCAGTTCAGAGAGCTTCTTTTTAACATCTCTAATCCGAGCCCCAGGCAGGCAGCAGACCTCCCTGTGGGGTGGATCCGGTCGACAAATGGGCCCTTCTGTTCCCCTCAGAAGGGAGTCACCCACCACAATTACTCTTCTTTTCTTCTTGGTTGGAGAAGTTCTGAGGTATGTGGGTGAGTGACTAGCCCTGGGTGACTCACTAGATAGATTTGCCTCACCATCTCCATTCACCTGGCCCTGAAGTTCCAAGACCTCGTACCTGTTATTCAAGGGCAACTGGGAGGGAGGAAGGGATTGTGAGGGTTTTCGCTTACCTCTCCGAGGAGGAACCTCCCTCCATCCATCCTTGTCCATTAAGCTCTCTCCTTCTGTCTGATGGTAGGAGGGAAGGGGATCCATATCTTGTTGAACCACTTCCCTCTGTCCTTGCCTTAGGGTGTGGTTCCACCAATCTATTTCACTTTCACACTCTCTAATGGCTCTCAACCTTTCTACCTCCTCCCTCAGTTCAGCCACCTGCCTGAGCAGGTCATTTATTTGCTCACAGCGAACACAAGCAGTATCACTGGCTCCCTCCAATACAAGTGCCAGGCTCAGGCATTCGCTGCAGCCAGAGACCTGCACAGCTGCATGTCTGCAGGAAGGCTCAGTCTGGATACCCACATTAGTACTCACTGCAGCTTTCGATCGTGTTGTAACCATGATCTGTCTGGTCAATCAATCCGTCTACGTCCCTCAGCACTCCTTCCCCCTCCTGTACTCCAGG
Source organism: Lathamus discolor (assembly GCF_037157495.1). Taxonomy (NCBI): domain Eukaryota; kingdom Metazoa; phylum Chordata; class Aves; order Psittaciformes; family Psittacidae; genus Lathamus; species Lathamus discolor. The sequence continues at coordinate 43,223,192 of NC_088884.1, read as the reverse complement.
CGAGTCCTCTCGATGAGGCGGTTGGAACGCTTCCCTGCCCGCTCCCCTGCCCGCTCGCCTGCCCGCGCGAACTGCCGCGCAAACTGCCTCGACCCTCTGCCTCGACGCTCTCTGTTTGCCGGCTCTGTTCGCCGCGCTCCCTGGGAAGGTTTTTTAGCCACTCCCAGCTGGTGCCACTCCTCCTGGCTCCGCCCCCTGTGAGTCAGCCCCTCGCGGGAGCTGAGCTTCCGAGTCCTGGGCAAGTCCTGTTGAGGACTTGAGGCTCCCTCCTCAGTGGCTCTTGTCGCTCTGAGGTGAGGCTCCTGGACGCTGATCTCTCCCCTCTCCGCTCCGGTGTTGCAGGCGTCCTCTCTCAAGCTACTCACCTCAGCAACTGATCGAGAGTGGCTGTTGGTGGCCGGTTTGAATCTGCCACTCGTGGCCCTCCTCTGGACTTGTTCCAGCAGTTCCATGTCCTTTTTATGTTGAGGACTGCGCACAATACTCCAGGTGAGGTCTCACTAGAGCAGAGCAGAGGGGCAGGATCACCTCTTTCGACCTGCTGGTCACGCTCCTTTTGATGCAGCTCAGGATACGGTTGGCTTTCTGGGCTGCGAGCGCACACTGAAGCCGGCTCATGTTCATTTTCTCATTGACCAGCACCCCCAAGTCCTTCTCCACAGGGCCGCTCTGAATCTCTTCTTTGCCCAGTCTGTAGCTGTGCCTGGGATTGCTCCGACCCAGGTGTAGGACCTTGCACTTGTCGTGGTTAAACTTCATAAGGTTGGCATCAGCCCACCTCACAAGCGTGTCAAGGTCCCTCTGGATGGCATCCCTTCCCTCCAGCGTATCAACCGACCTGCAGCTTATCAACTGATTTCTAAATTTTTTTTTTCTTTTTTTAAATATACATCAGGCAAAATACTCAAAGTGGCAGCACTGAAATGAGGCGACAAAAAGCAATCACTAGAGGTGTGGTTTGCAGGAGATAATTACAAACCCCTGCAGGGCTACAAGGTACAGATGAGTGGTTTTGGTGTTGGTGATTATCTCATGGAGGTGCCTTACTGTTATTATTAATTTCTTTCAGTCCTATGTATAAATAATTTATGTTAGTAAATTACTTTGATCTCTGATGGAAACTGTAAGTTAGTGTTAGAAACTTCCAACTGGGAAGTTCACAGACATTAACCTATTAATGTATAATGCCTAAACACCAATCAAAAGACTCTCTCCATCTAAGCAACTTCATAATTTTACATTTAAAGAGGATGCAGTGGAGCAGAAAATAAAATAACACAGTGCTGCTAACATTTATTCAGCTTAGAAAAGGCTATCTGAAGTCCTGTTGAGAACTTGGACTTATTAAAGGTGACTCTAAGCAGCTCCTGCTTGTCTCATTTTTCTTCTCGTATTTGTCAGTAGTCATTTTTGCCTCTACAGTACACTCTCCTAACGAGCTTCAGAGAAAAATGCTATTTATGCAGGTTACTCTCATTCACACTGCAGAATCTTTAACAGAGATATCCATCTTCTTAATATAAACATTCTCCACATTTTTGTGGAAGATATGAGAAAGCTGATCTTTGCAGCTGTCTTGGTAAAACAGTACCAAAATAATGAGCCACAGAACTTTATGCTTTTCCTAATTGGAACTATGGCTCCAAAATAGTCAGTGGAAGAAGTATATAAACACAGACAAGTGGGTTTCCAACTTCAGTACCTGGTTTTGATTGTGGATATTTGCATAAGGCTGAGAGATACGCAACAGGATGTGGTTAATGGTGACGACTCAAAATACAATTTTTTCACTGATCAATGTTTACAGTGGAAACTCCTAATGTTCATTGTATAGTTTTTGCACCAACCACATGTTTTAAAACTCCGCAGAGAGAATAGGGACAGCATAAAGTTGGGTTATAAGGCAAATGAGAAGTCTTTCAGGAAACCCACATAAAATTTAATGACAGAATCTCCAGTCCCAATTCTCACATCCACGGGCTTCAGACATCTCTGAGACCACTGTATTCCATCTACACACAGAAATCTCAAATCCAACAAATTCCTTTTCTAGGCACACAAACCATAAATACACTAATCCACAAAGATGTCACAATAGTAACAGCAGCAGAATCACATGGATGCAGAAACGGATGACATAGACGGACCACAACTTCAATTAAACTACCACCACGCATGTGCAGAATTAGCAAACCATACACATAGCTGGGATCTACAACTCGAAAAGTATTGCTCCTCCAGTCACCTAGGACACATAGAGATCATACTGGGAAAAAGAAATACTGCTTTGTTGGGCTTCCTTTTTTTCTTTAAACCCGAAATTTTATTGCCACAACAGCTATCTTCAATATTACCAGCTACCAAGGCATTGCACTTTTGATAAATACATGATTAAAGAACAAAGCAGAAAATTTCAGACCTGCAATAGGTATAGTCATAAGAGACAACATTTTATGCTTGCAAATCAGGGACCAGATGACCTCACAATAGAAAAACAGTTCTGCCACAATTAGGTAAAGAAGTGGGAAGAGAGCAAGAAGCTCCAAAAACTCAGTTTGCAAAAACAGACTAAAAATAGATGGTGCAGCAGGGAAAGGTAAGGAAGAACCAGAAAGAGAAAGAAAAGCTGGAGCTAATGTGTCCCATTATTATAGAACTTTTAGAATCATAGAATCATAGAATAGTTAGGGTTGGAAAGGACCTCAAGATCATCTAGTTCCAACCCCCCCACCACAGGCAGAGACACCTCACACTAAACCATCCCACACAAGGCTTCATACAACCTGGCCTTGAACACTGCCAGGGATGGAGCATTCACAGCCTCCCTGGGCAACCCATTCCACTGCCTCACCACCCTATCAGGAAAGAATTTCCTCCTTATATCCAATCTAAACTTCCCCTGTTTAAGTTTGAACCCATTACCCCTTGTCCTGTCACTACAGTCCCTGACAAAGAGTCCCTCCCCAGCATCCCTATAGGCCCCCTTCAGGTACTGGAAGGCTGCTATGAGGTCTCCACACAGCCTTCTCTTCTCCAGGCTGAACGGCCCCAACTTCCTCAGCCTGTCTTCATACGGGAGGTGCTCCAGTCCTCTGATCATACTTGTGGCCCTCCTCTGCACTTGTTCCAGCAGTTCCATGTCTTTTTTATGTTGAGGACACCAGAACTGCACACAATACTCCAGGTGAGGTCTCACAAGAGCAGAGCAGAGGGGCAGGATCACTTCCTTCGACCTGCTGGTCACACTCCTTTTGATGCAGCCCAGGATACGGTTGGCTTTCTGGGCTGCAAGCGCACACTGAAGCCGGCTCATGTTCATTTTCTCATTGACCAGCACCCCCAAGTCCTTCTCTGCAGGGCTGCTCTGAATCTCTTCTTTGCCCAACCTGTAGCTGTGGATTGCTCCGACCCAGATGTAGGACCTTGCACTTGGCATGGTTGAAATTCATAAGGTTGGCATCAGCCCACCTCACAAGAGTGTCGAGCTCCCTCTGGATGCCATCCCTTCCCTCCAGCGTATTAACTGAACCAAACAGCTTAGTGTCATCAGCAAACTTGCTGAGGGCGCACTCAATCCCACTGTCCATGTCAGCGACAAAAATGTTGAACAAGACCGGCCCCAGCACCTATCCCTGAGGGACACCACCTGTTGCTGGTCTCCTGCGAGACATTGAGCCATTGACCACAACTCTGTGTGCAGCCGTCCAGCCAGTTCTTTATCCACTGAGTGGCCGATCCACCAAATTGATGTCTCTCCAATTTAGAGACAAGGATGTCGAGTGGGACAGTGTCGAATGCTTTGCACAAGTCCAGGTAGATGACATCAACTGCTCTACCCCTGTCCATCAGTTCCGTAGCCCCACCATAGAAGGCCACCAAATTGGTCAGGCAGGATTTCCCCTTAGTGAAGCCATGCTGGCCGTCACCAAGCACCTTGTTGTTCTTCATGTGCCTTAGCATGCCTTCCAGGAGAATGTGCTCCAAGGTTTTGTCAGGCACAGAGGTGAGACTGACTGGTCTGTAATTCCCCAGGTCTTCCATTTTCCCCTTCTTGAAAATGGGGGTTATATTTCCCTTTTTCCAGTTGTCGGGAACTCTACCTGACTGCCATGATTTTTCAAATCTGATGGACAGTGGCTTGCAACTTCATTTGCCAGCTCCTTCAGGACCCGCGGATGGATTTCATCAGGTCCCATGGACTTGTGCATGTTCAGATTTTTAAGATGGTCTCGAACCAGATCCTCTCCTACAGAGGGCCCAAGGTCTTCATTCTCACAGTCCCTGTGTCTGCCTTCTAAGACTTGGGTGATAGTTTTGGCAACTATCACGTGATTATGTCTGCACACCAAGTACCACTGTACCCCCAGAGTCTATGAACTACTTACTTTACCTACTGCAATTTTGAAGAAAATATTTTAAACCAATAAAATATGAACAGACATGTTCACTCCTACTGCATGTTTCTTTACTCACAGGAATAATCCACTTTTTTCACAAAATGGAAATACAGAGTGTCTGTGATCGAAAGTCTCTCCTGTTTGCTTTTGCTAACATTATTTCAGAAGTGTATTCATAGGTTATACTCTCTCCAAATGTGCAAACTTGGCCATAAAAGGAAGCTCCTGTTAATGTAAGTGTTGGGTTACAAGCCACATAATAAGTAAATTAAGAAGCAAAGCAAACTGAAATAGGTTACAGCAGGAGATCTCGGACGAAACAGAGGGTTTTGGAGGCAAAGATCTAGAGAGCTTGTTTTGAACACCATAAAAAAGGGACTAGCAGTGACAACAGGCTTAAGAAGAGATGGAAAGGAGACTGACACTGTGTGAACAGAGAACAGAAATAGAAGCAAAGGTCCATGTGTTAATTTTTAAAAGGGATTAGTTTTAGGGCAGACAGGGAGCTATCTTTCAAATGAAGATAGATAATTTATTAAAGGCATCAGGAGGTGGTACCTGTCAGGATGCAGTCACGGTATAAAGTAGGAGTGAGGAAAAGCCAAAAGAAATGGTTTAATTGCATAACCCTTTTGACCGATTTCCCTACTACAGTCCTACTCTTTGACTCCTTTGTGATACAACTCTGTATGCCAGCACTACTTTTTACCTTTGCTTAAAGGGAATAGACCTAGCAGGATCTTCCTGTTGAAATAAAAAAATCTATTATTTTCTTTTTCTTCCCCCCATCCCTCTGAACAGCACTACTTGACATAGATGTTCTTCAAAAATCTGTCTTCTTATTGCAATATATATAGAGAAATGTAGTAAATCACATTTCTTTTTACTGCCCTAATTATGTAATATTCTCCAACACAATGGTAAATCAGACTTGAAAGTAAATTGGGCAGTATTTTCAACCAGTCAATGTTATTAAAAAATTAACAAGTCAGGTTTTGTCAGCTTCCTCCTTTTAGTCCTTTTCATTACATTTTTAACTGTTTAGAGAAAGCATTTCTATTACAGTTTTCTAAAAAGAAGAGGACATGGGAAAAGAACATTGTTGTTATTAGCAGAAAATGACACTTCACGGTCATCAGTTTAAAAGCATTACAATCAGCTGCCTCTTGCAAAATGAGAAACACTGTGGCTGAAGGCACTTGAAATCAAAGATTAGCAGAAACGCACTCTTTGATTTCCAGACAAGAGACTACGCTAGCAAACATACCGAGTTCTTAATTAAACAAGAAAATGAATTTCTGAAATAAATGAGAAAGGAAGGAATGAATTAAAAGAAATATACATGCCTGGTTTTCTGTAATTCTGCCTACCCACAAATGCTTGCAGCTGGCTGCTCTGCCTTAATGAGTGCATCTTGCTCTGTTTTGCCACTTGGCTTCTCCTCAGCTCCTGCCCGATCATATTTCGAAATGTCACTCACATTTATACAGGCCAGTGCACAAACCAAAATTAATTTAACTGAATGGCACATTAATATTATTACTTTTGACAGCATGGAAAACTTATTAACTATAGCATGTCACAAGGCTAGTCTTCTAGTGAGTAGCCCCAGTACAACATTGAAAGGAAATGTAATACACTTGAAAGATTTTTTTTTCTTTTTTTTTTTTTTTTGGCTTATCAGACACCATGAGAAGTCAAATCATGAAGCTTTTCCATAATTACTAGAGTATTACATCTGCATTGCAGTCACTCTACAGAAAGTCCTTCTCCTGTGATGAGGTACAGGAAGCCACAGTTCAGTACCCTTACTTGATTTTAAAAACACCTCTTGTAATAAGAATGGGCGCCTTAATGCTTAGTTAATGTAGTTTCTACTGCTAAGGGTACCTTAGTTTCAAAAAGCAATTGACTCCAAAGTTTGAGACTGGAATTGCAGCATACATCAGAAAATATACAGGATTGGTAGGCAGCAAAGAATAGTAACTAAAAATCAAATCACTTAGTGATTCCTTACTTGTAAGACGTACCACTGAATGTGGTACTGCATTAAAAACCTGGCATGAACAGAGCCCTTGCTGCAATGACCATACATTATTGGATGATGAAAGCCAGAACAGATTAAACAAACCAGAGGATGGGAATGGTTGGCATAATAGCTGCTGAAATTCAGCAACCCCAGGGAAAGACTGTGAGGTGAATTCAGTGCCTCCATTACTGAAGCCATACAGTGTATTTGTATTTGTTCTGCACGAGCCACAAAGGGAAACTCAGATAAATTTATAGGTTACCTTTGTAGCCAGCTATCTTCTTCCCTTTCCTCTGTAGCAAGACAAAAAGAACTTGCACCTTGTACCAGTCCCAGATACATTATATATTAATGGCTCTTTCTGCAGGGGCACTAACACAGTGTGATTCACTCAACTCCTGCAGACAGATGTCCTCCTTTCTCTTGTTTCTTAATGCTGCAACACCAGTCCAGCTTTCACGTTCCTCAATCATATCCCCCAGCTCCCTTCCATGACCCCAGTTGCGAACCCCACACAGTACAGCAGCCTCCTTCAGAATGTCCTAAATTGGCAATTAGGCAAAAGTCAGCACATAACATTGCTGTTTTAAAACTAGAGACCTGCTGGTTAGCTAAAGGCAGGCCAGCAGAACAAATGAGGATGTGGCATGTGCTTAAGGGTTTCCACTGAACAGGGCAAGAATCGGAGTATCTATCCTCTTTAAGGCAGCACTCTCCATCAAATGTACAGGAACCTTCTTACCATGCTCCCCAGCTTCGAGGGCAGCATACAAACCAATTATGTGTGAAAATCATCTCACACCTTTATTTTCACAAGAAAATAACTTACTGTGAAAGAGGCAGATCAAGATCCTCACTGCACTGCAACCACAGTGATGACCAGGAAAAAAATGCAGACAAGAGGACTGCACAGCAAAATTAAAAGGAACTGTATTTGCTAATGGGAAAATCACAGACAGCTGATGTAAGTTAACAGTTGACAGATGAAGTCTTGTAACAAGACAGTTCTTCACCTGTAATTCATCAAGACAAAGACTTTCCTTCATGTATAATTTCACACAAGTCAATGTCACCTTTTATTTCTATCCACTGTTTCCATGCTACAAGCATAGGCAAGATTTGAAAACCATTTCCATACCATTGCTCTCTATTTGGAAAGTTTTTTATATTGTCCTCTTTTACTAATTTGTGTACTGGAGATTTTTCCGGAGTATCAAAACTGCCTAAAAATGTGAGATGGGGTAAAGGATATGCAGCTGGAAAAGCAGCAAGCTGAAAACCCTCAGAAAAGCTCAGAGCCACTCTTGTTCTAGTGCTTCCTAGTTTCAGGGAAGTCACAAATATGTAAAACACTCTCTCAGATAATTTCAATGTTTTTGTCTTTGGTTCCAGTTGAAATGAAGAAGCTAATACATGCCTCCCTCTGCAACACCTTGCATTATAAGTTTTCAGTTCAGCTCATTAAACGTTTGTGCTCAGTTTGAGAAAAGTTCTTTCTAACTTGTGCTATGTATTGAAATCTATAGTTTTCCTTACCAGGCTCTTATCAACTTCTTAAACTAAGAATTCAAAAATCTATTTTTATGAAACTACTGAAACATATTCAAGCTTTTAGATAAATACATACTAGCAAAGCCCTCTTTTATTACTCCACTTCCTTCCAAAGTGAAAGCTATTTCACTTTGAAAAATACTCTAAAGACATTCCTTGGGAAGACAAGACGGCTTATCAAAGGTCACCATAGCAATCAGTACCACACACTGAATTCCATTAATCTCTTCAGTATAAAGGAAGAGGTCACTGCAGTCATCTATAAAAATCTAGGAAAGTAGACTGCACTTATCATGAGATCTCTGGCTCAATGATGTTCATTTTTAATAAATCTTAGACCACAAGGGAAATTCCAGGAGACTGGAACAGTGCTAATGTTATGCCCATCTTATTAAAAAAAGGCCAAATGGGATGAAGGCAGTACCTATCAGACATTTGCCATCTATCAGACTGAGAGGAAACAAAAGAAGAACTCAGAAAAGTTTGTATTGATGTTGATTTAAAGGATATGAAATATAATTAATGTGAAGTCACATGGTTTTATGTAAAACAGGTATTTTCAACTAAAATCAGATTCACTTTTTAATGACATTGTAAATTTGATCGATGAAGGGAAACAGACAAATATTTTTATTTTTCTGTTCAAGGTCTGCTTCTGTTTTTATAGATCCGGAAGACATTTGTGCTGATAAAGTAAGCAGGTGATACAAAAATTACCATAATGGTAAATAATAATGCAACAGGTTGGTCAGAGAGAAAGCGCTAAATCCATTTGCTGCAACCAGTCACACAGAGTACATTTTCATATAGCTTAAAGCAAAAATTCTATATCCTAAGACAAAGAATTCAAGACTATTTCAAGTATCAAGACTATTTCAAGTATCTCCTCATCAGGACATATATTTTACAAGGCAGTGTCTCCTGCTGAGGATTTAGAGTCATAAGCTACAAGCTACATGCCATGAACTGCTACTGTCATGCTGCACAAAACATTCAGTAGCAGAAGTGTGCAGAATTAGCGGGTGACTTTGCCTGTCTTGCAAAGATGCAAAGTCTACTGCACACAGTTCATGTGTCTATGTATTTTTTTAAGATGCTGAAAACTACAAAAGAGGTAAAAAGATCATTGGAAATAATGGAGAAGAAGCCTGATTGTAAAAAACATAGAAGATTAATTTTTGCAGCTTTCTGAAAAGAGGATCGGAAGTGACTTGATTGTGCTGCATAAGTACTGTAGAGAAGAGGAAGCATGGTGTATTAACTGGCTTGAATCTACTGAAGAAGGCCATAACAAGAATCAATGACTTGGAGTAGAATCCAGTAACATTCAAATCACAAATAAAGTACACATTTTTAACAGAGAGATAGAGTAACTGCTGAAGTTATAAGGGATGTGTTGTTTTCTCCATCTACTGATGTCTTAAACTCAGTAACTTGCAAACTCTTTGGGTTTGAAGACCTTCTAAGAGTTTTCTAGGCGAGGTACAAAGCTGCCTGTAATGAATGCTCGTATATTGCCAGCAGCCTGCTCTTTGTATCCTTTGTCATTAAGGTCTCACACAAAATTTTTCAGTGGAATTTCCACAAAATTCTGATTAGATGGTATTAAAATGTCATAGGAGACTTGGTTTTGGTGAATGTATACTAAACCAATGCAGGATAATACTGAAAGTCAGGATGCCAAGAGGAAAACTGAGCTTTCAGAGTCTGCAGTCTATGGCCATGCAGCCAGGACAAGATGCCATGGGCTGAGAATCAGAGGGTTTCTAGCTTCTCTCTCTAAAATCAAGCAAGATCTAACTTACAAGCTTGTTAGGGGGTTTCCTTATGCCACCTTTCTCCCAACTTGGAACAGAGGGAACACTGGATGCTGTCTCCTGGATGCTGCCTGTTCTCTGGACTGAGTTTCATTGGAGTATTGTGTGCAGTTCTGATGTCCTCAACATAAAAAGGACATGGAAATGTTGGAACAAGTCCAAAGGAGGGCCACGAGGATGATCAGGGGACTGGAGCACCTCCCGTATGAAGACAGGCTGAGAAAGTTGGGGCTGTTCAGCCTGGAAGAAGAGAAGGCTGTGTGGAGACCTCATAGCAGCCTTCCAGTACCTGAAGGGGGCCTATGGGGATGCTGGGGAGGGACTCTTCGTCAGGGACTGTAGTGACAGGACAAGGGGTAACGGGTTAAAACTTAAACAGGGGAAGTTTAGATTGGAGATAAGGAGGAAATTCTTTCCTGTTAGGGTGGTGAGGCACTGGAATCGGTTGCCCAGGGAGGTTGTGAATGCTCCATCCCTAGTGGTGTTCAATGCCAGGTTGGATAAAGCCCTGGGTGGTATGGTTTAGTGTGAGATGTCCCTGCCCATGGCAGGGGGGTTGGAACTAGATGATCTTAAGGTCCTTTCCAACCCTAACTGTTCTATGATTCTATGATTATGGGAGGTTCTTTAAAATGTTCCCTAAAGACATAGGAGTCCTTCAGATTTAGGGCAGACTACCTCACCTCAGTTAGAAAAACACCCAATTTGATAGGATATATAAAGAAATAGAAAATATCACGACATATTTCTATTTTTTGATAGGAAATAGAAGTATTTATAAAGAAAACAAAGGTTTTTGAAATGGAACCTTTTACCCCAGAAAGAAAAAGTTAATGCTAGCTAGTCTAAGCTCAATGCAAATAAAACAGATCAGATTTAAAAAGCTGTCATCCTCAGTAAGTTGTAAGAGCTCATTTAGTGGTGCCTTCTGGCAACAAACTTAAGAAATCCATGAACAGGTGGGCTAAAAAGACTAAGCGGCATGTCCCGATGTTTATAGACGAGATATTCACAGCTTTATATGTACTGATTGTGCTTGAAGGCTGATTAACAGCTAGATTTCATGAGAGGGAACCTATAAACAGGAAAGTTTTAGAGCCTTAAATTCTTACATAATGTGACCAGTGTTTGTGCTCACGGGAACTTATGCCAATTGTAGAACTCTACAGCTGAAATCCAAGCAGGAAGCCAATATTCTCAAGTCATTCTGGAACATACGATTGACGCAGCAAATCTACAGTCTGGTCTTGTTTACAATTATCACATGTTGGAAAATGTTAATTTTTGATTATATATTTTTTAATCATAGAAGCTGTATATTTCAATAAACAAAATGTGAATATTTTTCCTTTAGGCTGATGGCTAAAACTAAAAGCATGCTGCTCTCCACTAAGAAAATGCCCAACAGTTTAGTATCACAGACAAACATTCTAAAGAAATAATCATGTCATTTAAGAGATTTTATATGATTTAATGATTTAAAGTGAATGTAGAAAAGTACGATTCTGTATCTAGAGAAACATCATCATTTACTATATCAAGTCGCAATGAGACAAATTGGTCCTCATTGTAAAGAAAGCCAAGAACGGGGAAGCATGCACATATATTGGGATGGTACAGGTAGGTACAGATGTGTTTTTTGGAAGGCTTTAATGCATTATCAAAACAAGTTAACGTTTAAGAATGATATAAAAAGAAAATGCAGGGATGGAAATCTACTATGACAAGAAAAATAACAGGTTAGAGATGTGCTGTGGAAGAACTGCCGCTCTTACTTTGTGTCACGGACCTGTAATACTTGTACCTATTTTCTGTACAATAAGTAGGAGGAAAAAAATCAGAGTAATCAAAATTAATTCAAATGACCCACATTTCCTGTAAAACTTGCTCGCTCTAAAACATCACAGAAGATTAATGTTTGGCCTGACTGATTAATGTGAATGCCTGAATGAGTAAAAACACTTTCAGCATAATCTTCTGCTATCTAATTCTGGGCTGGGCATTAACAGACAGGGGATGTCAGCTGCAGACCTTGGGGCACTCACATGAAGATGAGCTGCTGCCAGTTTTGAAGGCTGAGATGGACTTGTCATTAGAGAAATTCCTGTTAATTTTCAGTTACTGAAGAAGATATACAAAAGCAAAGGTAAAATAACTGGATTCCAGAAAGCCCAGGCATTTCTGCTCCATACTCAGGTCTACATGTCACATATGCAAATACACACAGAGTAAGAACATTCTGAGAAGTGAGGAGATGGAGTGATTCACAGAAGTCTGACCTCTGGTCAACACAAATACTAAAAAGCAAAAGGAACTTTAGACTGGAGGCTAAAAAATGTAACTTAATAATTAACTGACTCAGATGTATAGAATGATCGTAGAAGTTAAAAAAAGAAAACCCCAAAACCTAAAAGAGTAAGAAACTGAGAGATCAGTCAACATTTTATGATTTTCTCCCTTTGTGTGGCCAGTGCTATGAAAATCTGGAGAGACAAAGAGAGAGAGGAGAAAAATGGTCTAATTTTTAGACAGTGGTGCCATTCTGGGAGTAAAATTCCTTGGTATTGGCATTCTAGATGGCAGAGAGGTTAGAAAATCTGAATTGTATAGCCCAAGCATTCTAAATGTTCATGCTGAGATAAGTACAGAAAAGCATCTGCATCTATCTTGCTAATCTCTTTAAATCTTAGGTGGATATAGTTACCTATAAACATCCCAATAATATTAATATCTGCTCTGATCTGTGAAAATGAAATACTAGCCACAATTAGTCCTTCAAAAAGAACTGTGCGTATGCTGTAGACTCCAAGATCTTAAAAACTGGAAATGTCACCTCTCCATTAACTTGCAAGAGAAGAACACATAAAATCCAGAAACAGATATTCTGTGAAAAGGGTTTTCTCCTGCAAGTTATTATTTTGTACAACAGCATCCTGCACAGACTGAATTAGACACGAACAAGAGAAAAAGGCTATGCTATTTCGCAGGTTTTTAGAATCTAATTTAAATCATCATGTTTCTCTAGTCAGGATGATAACAGTCACAGAGTAAGCTGCAGAAGACCATGGAAAAGAAAGAGGAAAGAAGTACAGTGTTGATTGCACTGAAACCATCCAGCTGCATCACCTGTAACACACCAACAAACATCAGTCAATGTAAGGAGTTTCTTTGGCCCTTGGTGGAAGGCTGAGTTCCATGACACGTTTGAACAGGTAACTGTAGGAACGCTCTATCGCTGTCTGTCATCCATTAAGCCTAGAAATAAGACCTGGTAATACATCCTAAATTCACGTACTCTACCTTTTAAAATATTAGCATTAAAAATTAAAAGCCTAAAACCACCAAACTAAAAATACATTATTATGTTCTAAATTCTAACTGTGATTTCTCTAAAAGAAAGGTGATTGGAGCTAATTCCTGTCACATGTACAACACAAAATGCTTCAAATGCCAGTTAAGCTCATTGTTGAACTATACTGAAACACAACAGGCTCTGAAAAGAGGTTAAATGGTTACTATGGTAATCCCTGACATGGTCTAAATTGGTGTTTAAGAGCTGACAGAGGAAAAAAATGAAGAAAATGGCTAATCCCTTTCTTTCTCCAACCACTATTCCTAAATCTTTATCCTTTTAAAAAAATACATCTTTTTCTGATGCTTCTGTAAACCAAGATCTTTAGTTCTACATGGAGTGGGTACAACAAAGTGAGGAGACCAGAGAGGCAAACTATGCTTCAACCTTTTAGTGAATAAGCTGTTTTCTTCTTTGTGAGAGCTGCTCTTTCCTTCTGACTGTTAAAAAGCTGGTCTCTGCTCTGAAGGTCCTTTTAATGACACTTATTACGGATTATTTTGATACAGCCATCTTACAGCTTCCTTTAGTTCCTGATCCTGGTTTGTAACAGCAATCAGATAACAATTTTTGTCACTGTTGGTTTGCAAAGGGAGGGGAGAAAGGGAAACAGGTATTACCCTAGACTATTGCAAAACTTCTGCCTAGAATCCCAGCGAGAAATACAATTTCTGCCTTTGGATAACACATTCACTGATGCCTGTAGTCAGAAAAATAAGTAAGTATGCCAGAGTCCGTGTGGAGAACAATTCAGGAAAATTCCATATATAGCATGTTCTGTGGCCCTTGCACACTCATCAGCTGATTCTGAAGATGCATTTGCTATCCCTCCATATTACAGAGCTTTATAACTGCAAGTACTCCAAGATTATGCCTGTATTCCCTGGAATTCTTTCTTTAGCTTCTATCCAAAACATCTCTTTGTACTGTAGCCTTAGCACCTTCCACTTGGAATATACTCCAGCCCATGAAAATGGCTGATACATCAGCTATCTGACTGAATCACTTGCAGTTACACGGAAAATACTTCCAGCATCTAAGTGATATAAATTCTGCTTAAGTCTTCTTAAGAAGTCTAAGATGATTTTGATCCCTCTCAGCATCTTTCTCAGAAACCTTTAAATTAAAAACACCATTCAGAACACTGCTTTCCAAACGCCACTGTGCGTTTTGCATCCAAATCCAGTATTTTGAACTCCTTGGCTGGTCTGGCTTCTCTCCTCTCTTAAGCATTGCAAAATATCCCATACTTGAGCAATAACCCCCCATGCAATAACAGTAAAAGGCAGAGGTGAGGAATTCCTGCAGTCTTATAAATTTCTACAAGATCTATAAGAATATAACTTATAGTATGTCTTGTCTAGAATAAACATTAATATAATTATTATTATTTCTTGTATCATAGAATCATAGAACAGTTAGGGTTGGAAAGGACCTTAAGATCATCTAGTTCCAACCCCTCTGCCATGGGCAGGGACACCGCACACTAAACCATCCCACACAAGGCTCTGTCCAACCTGGCCTTGAACACTGCCAGGGATGGAGCACTCACAGCCTCCCTAGGCAAGCATTCCAGTGCCTCACCACCCTAACAGGAAAGAACTTCTTCCTTATAGCCAATCTAAACTTCCCCTGTTTAAGTTTTAACCCGTTACTCCTTGTCTTATCACTACAGTCCCTGACGAAGAGACCCTCCCCAGCATCCCTATAGGCCCTCTTCAGATACTGGAAGGCTGCTATTAGGTCCCCACGGAGCCTTCTCTTCTGCAGGCTGAACAGCCCCAACTTCCTCAGCCTGTCTTCATACGGGAGGTGCTCCAGTCCCCTGATCATCCTCATGGCCCTCCTTTGGACTTGTTCCAACAGTTCCATGTCTTTTTTATGTTGAGGACACCAGAACTGCACACAATACTCCAGGTGAGGTCTCACAAGAGCAGAGCAGAGGGGCAGGATCACTTCCTTCGACCTGCTGGTCACACTCCTTTTGATGCAGCCCAGGATACGGTTGGCTTTCCGGGCTGCGAGCACACACTGAATCCAGCTCATGTTCATTTTCTCATCAACCAACACCCCCAAGTCCTTCTCCACAGGGCTGCTCTGAATCTCTTCTTTGCCCAGCCTGTAGTTGTGCTTGGGATTGCCCCGACCCAGGTGTAGGACCTTGCTCTTGGCATGGTTGAAATTCATAAGGTTGGCATCAGCCCACCTCACAAGAGTGTCGAGCTCCCTCTGGATGCCATCCCTTCCCTCCAGCATATCAACTGAACCACACAGCTTGGTGTCATCGGCAAACTTGCTGAGGGCGCACTCAATCCCACTGTCCATGTCATTGACAAAGATATCGAACAAGACCTGTTCCAATACTGATCCCTGAGACACCACTCGTTACTGGTCTCCAGCCTGACATTGAGCCATTGATCACAACTCTTTGTGTGCGGCCATCCAGCCAGTTCTTTATCCACCAAGTGGTCCACCTATCAAATTGATGTCTCTCCAATTTAGAGACAAGGATGCCGTGTGGGACAGTGTCAAATGCTTTGCACAAGTCCAGGTAGATGACATCAACTGCTCTACCCCTGCCCATCAGTTCCGTAGCCCCACCATAGAAGGCCACCAAATTGGTCAGGCAGGATTTCCCCCTTAGTGAAGCCATGCTGGCTGTCACCAAGCACCTTGTTGTTTTTCATGTCCCTTAGCATGCCATCCAGGAGAATGTGCTCCAAGGTTTTGCCAGGCACAGAGGTGAGACTGACTGGTCTGTAATTCCCTGGGTCTTCCATTTTCCCCTTCTTGAAAATGGGGGTTATATTTCCCTTTTTCCAGTCATCAGGAACTGCACCGGACTGCCACGATTTTTCAAATACGATGGACAAACATGCATGGATTGTTTGATCCTTAGGACCAAGCATAAAATCTACTTTGTCAGCACAATTTAACCTCAAGACACCCTTCCATAATTGAAAGACAAATAAGTATGTTTTTGACAAACAAGCAATACATTTTTTTTCTGATCTCAGAATGAATACTGTCCAGAAACAGAAGGGCCCCAGCAGAGATTGAATTTAACACTATCACTGAACAAATTCTTGTCTACTGTCCTCTGCATTTGAATTCAGTGTCTGTAAAGTCAGTTTGATATGAATGAAGGCAAGTTCCCTTTTGATTTCAAGTCAGCCAATTACATTCTTTTTGTTAGAACACAAGAATGCTTCTGACCTCCTAAGGTAAGAGTCTCTTCCAGAGAAGGAGTTAAGAAAGAGACTTCTCAACAAAGGTATATAATGGAATGTCAGCAGTTTGAGCATGAAAGATGAGAAAAGAAATGCCAAATTCTAATAGCCTGAAACAGTACCGTAACTGCTCTACTTGAGTCAGATGGTTTTATATTTAAAATTACAACAGTTTAACATGTTCAATTTCAAGATAAAACCCTTCTAATTAACTGCCGATGAATTTCAAATCAGGCTTGCTTATTCTCAAACTTAAGAACTCCTCTGTTGTTCCCTGTCTCACTATCAAATTCAGTTGCTTTGCAGGATAGATGCTGCTCTTACAAAATTGAACATGAGTTCAACATTGAGCATTTACTGTGTGGAACTCTGCCACCAAACCTGAAAATTAACGTCTCCTTAGATTTACCACTTTCAAGTTTTAATTGGGTGTAAGAACTGAACTTGAGAAAACTTGATCACCCTGCAGGACACATACTGATCCAACATAATAAACAGCTAAATAAAGGAGACCTCACTTTTTAAAAGTTGTCAGACACTGACAGCATCTCCATAGGGATAATGATACATTCGTTTGCAAAGCACTACCTGTGCTATCTGCAAAGAATATAGGAACTAAGTATTATTAGAGATGGAAAAGGCTTATTAGATCATCTATCCATCTCTGATGTAAGAGAAAATGACAGTGATTTGCTGCTGTGATTTGACAGTGGCATTTGTAAAAATGTCCTTTTTTCTTAACTCTCTGCAAGTTTCAGTGCTGAGGATTCAATAAACTAGACAGCTTACTAACTTTGCCAGTCTCCATTTCTACGAAGCATAGTGAGATATTAAATACATTCATTTCAGGCCCACATTTCCATCTTCTTCCTTCAACTTTTATTTTTTGAAGAGGAAGGAAAGAACAATCCTCATAATACAGCACGTCAAGCTTCACAGAATGGGTGCACTCCCCAGGTGCAGACAACTTGCATCTCACCCCTTTACAAAGCAGTAATGTACCATCCTTCCTGCTTGGGATTGTGCATCATGTAGGAGAGAAGCTGTTGTGCATCTTGCTGGTGTTTTCCAGCAGACTTCTAACTCAGAATCCATCACAATATACCCATCACAATGCACTGTCAAATGAGCACGCATCCATCCGTAACCTATACAAAGTGGATGCCTGATCAGATAATGCATAGACTCTTAAGTGCTGGCAGTCATCAGAGGTCTGCAGAACTTTTGGTGGTTGATACTAGCAGGTTGGAGATACTCCTCCTCATGGAATAAGGCTCTGCTCCTCCATCAGTTTCAAGAGAAAGAATTGCTTCTGCTTTTCCTTATACTCCCTAAAACATCTCGGAATATTTGCTGTAACAGGTTTTCAATTTAAGTGCCGATATGACCAAATGTCTGGAGGGAAATCAGTTGAAGTATTCAGAAGATGACTCTCAATATGATTCACACTACTGTGAGCAAAGAAGAGGACTGTCTGGCCTTCTGTACTGGAATGATAACGGATATTGGATGCAGTGTTACTCAGATAAAGTTAATGGCAGTGACATCTGGTAGATGATACAGAGGAGTAAACTCCTGTCACCTGTTTCCTAACACTCTGTGCCCAAACCATTATATGTCAGACTTGGTAAGAGTGAATAACCTTTCAGTTTCTATCTCTCTTCCCTCCCATGCTCTCAGTCATATGAGACTGAGCGACTGCTACATAAATCACCTCCATATATTCACAAAGACAGCAGAGCTAAAAGCCACCAGAAAAAAAAGGATTCAAATTACTGGTCACCCCAACATTTAGCAGTCATTGTATAGACTTACACATTCTGAAAGCCTTCTCAGAGACATAACAAATGCTTACATAAAGCCTGGTACCTTCAAAGTGTTTCACCAGCATAAATATATTAATAAGACCTTTCCGAGAAGAGAATGTAGTGTCAGAGAGATGCCATCCAAATGGCTGGGCTCTTAGAGGTAGAGCTTCAAATATTTCGTTAAACCTTCATACTCTGCCACTAATGTCAAGCCCGTTTAGAAAAAAGGATGGAAAGTACAATGGAACTTTATGAGCAGGAAGAAAAGTAACTGCACATAAAATGATTTTGCCCTCTATGATTGCAGTGTTAATTAAATTGTATATTCCGTGATGTGCATCAACTGAATTCAACACGAAGTGAAAAAAAAAATAGCATTTTTATACTCAGTTTGACTGTTGCCACCTAGATGGTTCTTTCAAAGAGACTGGTGACAACTGCCACTGATGCGCTTTGGTATACATCTTGTTTAGGGGTCATAATGAAAATATAAAGGATAGTTTGGCATATGACACTTAATTAGAAACATATTTAGAATTTTAGTTAGCACTAGGCTGTTAAGAACTGACAAACTTACCTAAGTGCTGAAGGAAATAAACCATGTTATTCTTCAAATATTGTAGACCACATACAGACGACCTCTTCAATCATAAATTCATTATGCAATTGTAACATGCAGAATAGTCTACAAAAGCTACTTTTGTAGCAATGGAATTATGTTTGTCATACATTTTTGGAGGAAAACCAGTTGCTTAGGTTTTAGTTTGTTATTTTTTAACCATGTTTTCTTACAAACAGTAAGCCAGAACACCATACCGTATTTGTGACCGTTACCAAGAGACAGGCATGTGTTTGTTGCTACACGCTTGGCATAGGTAAATCGTGTTAGCCTCTGTACATACGGTACTGTATTTGCTAATTCTGAAGCCAGGGTACTTCGTGGTTGCAGCTGCATCTGCTGTGAATTCTGCAAAGTCAGCTGACAACAGGTTTATGGACATAGGACCTTTCTCATCCCTCCCTGTCCCCTACTCTATGCACTAGAATTTGTTTGGCATCTATGTTGCAGAGCAGGGGCTGGAACACCAAAGATGGTGAGGTAGCTGGAAGCAGTCAAATATGGAAAAATTAATGACATTTTGTGTGAAACAGCTCCCAGACTACTGACAGACTCTTGGTTCTTGATAGAGATTTATTTTCTAAAGTGGGCTAAGCAATTCTCTGAATTAGGCTCACCATATATATGATGGAAGTAGAGGTTCCATAACAGAGCAAAAATAAGTGATAGGCCTTTTCGATTAGAAATACTTAGCCTACCTAAATCTGGAGTAACTGGTTTCTGTGGGGTCACTTTTTATTTGTACAGTGAGCTCAGGAGCTGTTGTAGAAAAGCTACAACTAGTATATAGAAAAATAAGATTAACAAAGAGTCCAATTAACCTGAATTATGATATATTCTCATATTTATTGGTTACCTTGCATGCTTATGAGCATAGAGATGCAAAACTGAAACAGGAGACCTCCTGTATTATGAAAAAAATATCTAGAGAGTTCATGTAAGCACAGTTTTCCATGATGTATTCACAGGATGATATTGCCTAGCTTATTATATAACATATAATAATAAAAAAAAAAATAAAAAAGCCACACATAGGTAACTTCAAAAAGGCTCTATAAAAATCCTACAAATATGATAGTGTTTTTTCTGCATATAAAGTACCTGAAATTTGGAGAAAAGTGAAGGCAGAGGCTCAAATGGGAACTAAGAAAAGCTACTTTCTTCTAGCTGACATGACTCTCATGCAAATATATTAGAATTGACAAATGACAAATAGATATAAAAATATACATCTGTCAGTTCACTTGGGCTCTGAAAAAACAAATTTTGTACAACCCAGATTTCATCTCTACTGCAAACTATTCAAAGCACCTGTAATACTGTTCTAAGATCCAAATACTTTAAGAATAATTTATGTTTATTACCCCGTTCTGTTCTAATATAGACTTACTTCCAAGTCAGAATGCATTTCTGGAAGTAGCTCACACTGTTCATTATCTATTTCAAGCAATGTTATCACTGTTTTCTACTAGCAGGATATGAACCTTATGACGCAATCAAGCGACTGAGTCAGGTCCTACTGTGGATGTGACCTAGAAAACTCAACAGGCATATGTTCTATTTCATAGGACAGATGAAACCCTACACTGATTTATACCATGTTCTCAGTCAGTTGCATATGGGTATATCATTGCTTATATGCTAGAAGCTTAAAGTTAGACCAAAAAGGTAAATTTTCAATTTCTCTTTGTGTAGTATTTCGCTTATTTTACGTGTTTTGAAACAGAAGAATATGAAACACTTTAGGATCACACACAATAGTGCAATAAAAGTTCAATTTCATACTTAATAAAGTTTGCAAAGATTAATACACTGCAGTTTCACATTTCCAGCCTTTCGGTATGCTGAGGCCTTAAGGGAACAGGGCCCTTGAACTGCAAACTTTTTATCTTTTTTTTTGTTTTCATCCTTAGCTATAAGAGTGGAAGGAAAGTGCCCCATACAGCATGGGTAACATTGCATATGCAGCAAGAGTGCCCTGCAAATGCTGTCACTATGAAACAATTGCATGCATAATAGTCCCAACATAGCAGTGGCTTTCAGATCAATAAGCAGCAAAGAAAAACATCTGAAAAGACAATCTTTGAAATCACAGAAAAAGCCAAGCCAAAGTCTACCATTTTTGAAAGCCTGAGAAGGCTGCATGGCTCAGCAGCTGATGAGTTTTTCACAACTTGTAACCTATATCCAGTATTCAGGGTTTTGTCACTTGTATTAAGGAAAGACTTAATCCAGCAACTGTCCCTTTAATTATAGAAACTAAGGTTTGAATCCAAAGCAGCTTATTAGCTAAATTACACAACGAGAAGCTCAGACTCAGATTTCTTCTTCTCCCACCAGAGAACTGAAGCATGCTGTGCACTTTATTATGAGTGGGCAGATATTATCTAGCAATCAAAAGGAAAAATAATGTAAAACTGAGTACAAAATGCTCTTACAACAAGCAAAAAGGTGATGTGTCAGTATGAACAACTTCACAGGATGCAATGTAAATGTAGCACCATACCTACTAAATAATGAACTCACAGGACATTGGCACAGAGAGGAAAATAGAAAAGATGATTAATATTTGAGTGAGATGCCATTCCAAGGTCTTTGTCAAATGCATAATTCTAATCAATGGATATTATTGCATAGCAGCTCAATAGAACTGTAAGGTATTTCAGTGAATACCTACCATTAACTTCATGCACAATAAGATGCCTTGAGATATAAACATTGAGAATGATTAGGGCCACAAAGAAGCCTAAATACACAAAGCTCTTTCTTACAATTCAAATGTAAATTCTATGTACCCAAACTGCATCAATTCAAGAAAAAGTGAAATTCACAAAACTTTCTTAATATGTTGCATAAAGTATCAGAAAGATTGAAAAAGGGATTAGGAAAGGAGAATGCACCATTCAGTGAGTATTGGAAAAGATGTTTATCAAAAATTTATCAGGTGAAGTAAGTCTGAGAAATGCTGATAACAGATGGGAGCTGTCTTGGCAAAAAAAATGTTGCTAGTTTGACTGTTTCTCTGGCTGAGGATGAAAGTATTCTCGGGGAAAAGAAAAAAGGTTGATTTTTCTTACCTCTTCCTTCTCTGCACTTTGCAAGTCCCTCCATTCCTCAGTGACATGACCGAAGTCCACTGTGTTCATCGCAACCTTATACTCCCCAATGATATCATGTTTGGAGAAACGATCAAAGTCATAAACTGCCATCACTAAAGTTTTTCCACCCAGCTCGGAGTATGGCACCTGCAAAGACAAGAAAATGACAAACTCTCTATCTGAGACAATAAAGATCAGCCCACTACAATGCAAATCTATTTTTTTGGTTTATCAGCTGTCATCTCAGGTAAATTGAGCTGCAGAGAAAATTATGAGCTGTATTTGTTTCAGAGTCACCAGATGCAGTATTTTTTGAGGCCAGGCTCTGGCACTCAATAGAACAATGTGGCAGCTCACTTATCACTCCCTGCGTTTTTCTCATTCTACTTCAAATCGTTTTGTGGGTGATGAAACTCAAACAGAAAGCCCAATTATTTGCAGTGAAGACACATGAACTTTTCACACAATGGTGTCTTTTCCTCAATAGATCAACTGTCATCACTCAGAAATGGATAGCTCCCAGACTGATGAAAAAACCAGAACTGGCTTACTGTATCTGACACAGAGTAATTAGACACTAAATAGTCCTCTTACAGTACCACTGCCTATTACTGACCAGGGCATATTTTTCATTATTATACCTTTCACACCGTAGACACTAAAGTGCTTCCCAATTCACAGTGCACAGCTAGAAACTGTGGTGGCAGAAGGCCAAGTTCTGACTAACTCTCCAGCTGTTTTGATGTTTCAGACAGATGCTGTGAGTTAGGATGCTTATGAGTCACAATTTTAATATTCAGATGAAGATGAGCAGCTCAGGTAAGCTACACTTGAGTGGCTGTCCGGAGAGGTCTGATTTAGGGACTGTTTGGACTTACATTGAACACTTGGTCAATTTGCATATATTCAGCAAATATAAATGGTTTCCATGGGCTTCAGTAAACATTTTGTTATTAACTGTCTATATAAAACCAGAAATGAAAGTGTGGCATTATCGTTGGCCTTGTTAATTTCCATATGTTCCAATCTGTTTAAACCCAAGGACTGTTGTCTTCTGCTCCTGTCTGCCTTCAACTTGCTTTTTAAAATACTTACTAATAACACAAGGACTTTTCTTTCTTTCCTAACATGCTATATAATGTTTAAAAGAATCTTTTCAAATTGAGAGCTAGCTCCAGCTTCCATTACTGAATAAATTAGTTTTGGGGGGCACAGGGTTATGTATTGTAATAAATACTCTAGCAAAATCTATTTTGATTCTGCAAATTCTGTGTAACTTGTAAAAAGCTATAGAAGGCAAATATATGTGGAAGGCAAAATACTAAATAATTTCACTTTTGTTTTTACCAGACTCAAAAACAGGAGAAGAAAAATGTTCTAAAGTTTCCTTCTACATCAGTTTATAATGCCACTTAATGGATCCTGGTCATTTGGAATGCATGGAAAGACTACATCTATCATTATTTAGTTGTGGGTTTTGTTTTGTTTTTTTGTAACTTGACCTCACTAAAGCTTATTTTAACTACCTTCCTTTTTAAATGCTTCCTCCCTTCATTACCTCTAAAGTAGCCTCAGTCTCCAGGTTTGTTCAGGACTACTAAGGATGTCCTCAGCTCTTGTGAAGGATTGCTCCCTCTCCCTGCTTTCTGCTCTGCTCAGGGATACCCAGCCTCTTGACATAATTCAGGTAAAACCATGGTAGATGAGTGTTTTTCTGGCATGGACATGTCAGAATCATAGCATGCTTTGGGTTGGAAGAAACCTTTAAGATCATCCAGTTCCAACCTCCCTGCCACGGACAGGGACACCTTCCACTAGACCAGGTTGCTCCAAGTCCCATCCAACCTGGCCTTGAACACTTCCAGGGATGAGGCAGCCACAGATTCTTGGGGCAACCTCTTCCAGCATCTCACTGTCACAGGGGAAAACGTCTTCCTAATGTCTAATCTAAACCTACCCTCTTTCAGTTTACAGCCATTCCCCCTTGGCCTGGCACTACAAGGCCCTTGTAGAAAGCCCCTCTTCAGATTTCTTGTAGGCCCCCTTTAGACATGAACCCTCTTTCTGCTTTTGGGCTGAGAAGGAAAACATCCCTCTGCAGACTGGTGCTGGCCATCTAGGATTCCTCGGTTCCCTTCTGGCAGTGTGGTGCAGGTATACAATTCAGACAGCTGGAGCCTGGTTAACACGTGCACCCTGGAACAGCACCACGGATATCTGGGAAACAGAACTGAAAAGGGGACTAACACAGGGAACCACCCAAAGAAAAGAAGGATTGAGGTCCGGGGCTGTGTTATGTTTCTGCAGTACATAAGAAACGTAACACACTCACTCCCATTAGCCTTTCTTTAGGAGGAAGGCTGGCAGCTCACAGCTGTGCCCTTGGAGAAGGTAACAAAACAGGCCTGGGCTGCCTGGCGGGCAGCTCTGCCAAAGGAAGAGATGGTAAGGATGCCAACAGAAGTTGTGCACTACCTGAACTGGGTCACAGAAGTAAGGCCCTGCCCAACTACATTGTCAATATTTCCCACTGAAATTATTTATTACAGTTGCAGCATTAGTTAAATGGTCACTTTTCTTTTTCGCTGTAGTCCCCAGAATAATGATAGTATTTAGCATGCCCCATGGGTTTTCTCTTGAGTACAGACCATAGTATCAAGGGGACGATCAGTTCCATACTGGGATGAACCTAAACACTGTCAGGTACTGTGCTGAAAGCAAACTTTCTTCTGGAGTATAAAATTTGAATATTAAATATGTGACTTAAACCAGTGGACATTACAGCCCAGGAATGGAAGACTGGATTTGTAATTTGTACCTTTGGTTCTTTTTTCTTTTGTGAGCTTCATGGGAATCTGTAATTTAGAACTCTGTTTTCTTTTAAATACTCTCTTAGGGAAGCTCAAGGAAAAAATAACTCCCCACAAAAGATTACTTTTATGAACATCTTCAAGGGAAAAAATAAGCTTCTATATGCAGTAGTGGTTCTGGCCTCCAGAGATATCTTTCGCATTGAATGATTACATAGCCTGAGTCTTTCACTGTTCCTGTTTTCAATCTGTAGCTGTCATTACAAGATTGGGCACACAGAGAAAGGCCTGAAGTAACAGCAGAGGAATGTATATTAGGAGAAGCCCTATGAAACATACTTTATACTATTCCTTTATTGTATTTAACTGACGTTTAGGTACAGCTCCTAACTGTTTTAGAAAAACACTGTTGATAGATATTATTGGAATGACTTCAATATTTCAACTTAAGGCTTAGCTACATTTTTTTTTTAACTCATATGTCATTAAACCTGAGACATGATTTCTTTTCATATGTAAAGTAACATAGCAAATAATTGCTATGACAAAGTCCAGCAAGATTAATCTGCCATATTGTCCTTAATCTGTTTACCTTTTTGAGGGGAAAAGAAATGGTATACTGAAATTCATAAATCAGACTACAAAGATATTTAAAGAAAACGCTGGTCTAGTGAAATTTACCTGACATTTGTCAAGTTGTCACTGTTTTCTGACTTTCTCGTAAGTTTTATCCAGCCAATAAATACGGATCAGATTGTCATACATCAGTTAACCAAAGTGCCTAAAATCAAACTGTGCCTTTTACACCTACTGAGGTCTGACCCTATGTTATACCATTCCATCATAAGAAGATTGAGTATCAGAGGTTTCTACAACATGAAAAACCACTATGCCCAGCTACCAATTAACTAGTATGTCTAACACAGTGGCCAAACATGAGATAGTCGTTAAATAAAAAAGTTTCAATAATTATCAAAAAATACCTTGAATGTAAATTGCTCATTGAAAACAGGGTTAAGGGTCTTTCTGTGGACTTTTGTCTCATATTTCTTCTTCTTGTCAGGCAGCAGGAAAACTTTCACATACGGATCAGATGTACCACCCATATCTAATGCAGGCAGCTCAGCTGCTTGAATAATTCCAACCAGAAGCTGAAAAGAGAGAAAAACAGCAGAATGAAATTTCAAATAGATATTTATAAAAAAACCCCAAACTGTAACAGAGAAATAAACATGGAGACCCTATTTCTGGTCTACGAAAAACTATTCCCCCCCTTCAAGGAAGGCAAATGAAGCAACACTATAGACTTTGGAAAACCAATTATGGCAGATGCAGACTCTACAAAGGCTGTTTTTAAGCAGAAAACAGGTTTTCAAAGGGCAGCTGATTACAGCTAAATACAGACTTCATCTTTTTAAAGACTGCAATCAAATAACTTTCAATTGCTCTCTCCTCTTGTGCATTATATTTCTATGCTGGGCACCATGAATAGAAATCACATTATTAAACAATCAAGAATGTCTAATTTTGACTACAAAATTTGTATTCTAAATCCCCAGCATGTAACCTTCCTCCTAACCAAACACAAAAAGGTGATATATCAAATGCAAATTCTCAAGCAGAGCTCTGCTGAAAAGAAACGAATTTTGCAGTTTTCCTTGTATTTAACTTCTCTTGCTATGTATACAAATGGGTTTAGATAGTAAAGTAAGGACATTTTCGAAAAATACCACATAAAAACTAACCTTTGGTAACTAAACCCTAATAATAATTCATAATCTCATTGCAACACAGAAAAATCAGTTTCTTAAATCTCTTCTGTACTTTTAAAAGTCAGACTGAAGCACGTTTGAAATTTGTAAATACTTTGGCAATTTTTTAAGTGCTATAAACAAAGGGTTATGTTATCTTATGTAGACATACCAGCTTGTATTAGGCCATATCAGCACAAGGGAGTTGAGACAAAGAAATATTTTTAATCTAGCTTCACGTCAGAACTAAGGTAAACATTTAAATGACTCTTCAAGGTCAATGTGGAGGCAAGATATTAAGAAGCTGGGATGAAATCTGAGAATATTTCTTAAAAATCAGTGCTTCAGTCACAATATATTTGTTTCTCTCATAATGAATGGTTCAAAATTGAAAACAGAAGTTCTAACAACTGGAATATAGAACAACATAGTCAATCTAGAAAAGAAGCTTCTGAGAGATTTCTCAAAGTTGGACTTACTTTACCAGTTTAAAATTGACAGTATGGCTTGCATATTTTCCAGTGGAAAATTCCTGGGAAATTTTCCCTCTTAAGCTCCTAAGGACTCTTTCAATTAAAACTAAGCTATAATTTTCTATATACTATATAAAATATATGCTATATGTATATGTTATAATATATATATGCTATAATATATATATGCTATAATATATATGCTATATAAAATTAGGACTCTTAAGATACATGAAACATTTTCCTTTAGCTGTAAGACACACTTCTATCTCACTCTTCTCATAGATGCATAACAGTTCATAAATACGTGGACAGGTTCAGCATCTACATCCAGTCTTTCACATCTAAGAGTGAAAAACAAGTCTATGACTTCTACTTAGAAGAATGGAAAAGCAATTGAATTGCTTTCAAAAATTTCTTTCTCTAAAACTGAAGCATCATAGCCTGGAGAGTACATTGGTCATCTTGTCTCCATTCTCAACCTTGTGTAATATATTAGCCAGATTTTAGGTCTGTAGTTTTATGCCACTGCACTATACTAACCCAACTGAATCTCCTCTTTTACTCTTTTATACCATCTATCCCCTGACAAATTCCAAGCTGCAACATAGTTTTAAGCAGCAAAATAAAATAGGCATCCATGACTCAATTTATTACCTTAATTAAATACTACACACTTTTACTGATTTGTTGCTCTTACATCCTATTTTCCTTTGTAAAATATAATTCACGAATCAACATTTCCTCCAATAAAATTCACACAAAGTCTGTTTTCATATTCTAACAAAACTGAAATCCATCTGTCAGAACACATTTGCAGCTTTTCCTTTCCCCCTCTTTAGACTTTCTGCTTCTGAAGGGTCTAACACTTCAAACTGATTTCATACTGATTTCAAGGGGGACGAGTGTGACTCAGCACATGGCCAGTCTTCTGGCAGTTGAAGAAAAGCTCCTTTAGCCACAGGTTCTTTAAAGGCTTCAGAATGATTTTTGGCTCTTGCATTGCAAATAAGCACTGGTAGTTAGAAGATAGTTGAAAAGACAGGAAAATACTATGTATTAAGCCAGGTCATAGCTGTGTGTGAATACCCTGCTGCTGACAGAGAAAATTTTCTTTATTTCTCTTATTTTCTTTGTCTTGCAACAAGTAAGTGTACTGCATTCTGTAAACAGCAAAACCAAAGAAATTGACTGTGGAAATAAACCACAAGTACATGTAAAAGTCAGTTCAGATGAAGAATAGGAATAAACAGGGATTTAAGTTCAGTAGCCATTTCTTTCCATAAATAGAGAAGAATGATGTAGTTTTGATTTAAGCTGTCAAAAAATGAAATGAAGGCTATGTATTCCCAAGTTCACTGAAAGACATGCAGTAAAAGTGAAGAAGTCCAAAGTTAAGCCAGTTTTAACGTTAGGCTGTGAATTGATATAATTGACAAAATGATCCCAACCACAGCAGAAGGCCAGGGAGGGCAATTAAATATGAGCTAGTTTAGGATGTGGTCAGACCTGCTAAGTAGGTTGATTCTAGGTCTATATCATACTATGGTGCCTATTTTTACTGAAAACTTGGCTCAGTATGTGAAAGTTTGGTCTTACCAGTTTCAGAGTAGGGTACTGAAGGAGTATCAGTCTATGCCTGGAGCGATTCCTCTTGTCCAGATTTACCCTTTTTTTTTTTTTCTGTTCCAAACTAAAGTTTTCCTGGCTAGTAGATATACTCTAACAGAGAGCAACACAACCTGATGCAGCTAATAAGGCAAAGCGCACACTTGAAGGGACAGAAAGCTACTCCTGGCAATCTTACCAATTTGCTAAAAGACCCATGATGAATTAACTTACTTCTATGTCCCTTTCTTCTACCTCCTGTCTTTTGTTTGCTTACATTTTAAATACCGGAAGACTGAAGCTATCTTTTACTGTCTGCATGCAGACTCCATAATATAATGTGGTTTGACATTGATTGGTGATGTCTCAATATAAAAAGTTATTAATAACTATTAGATAAAACTGTCTTCAATTTTGATTAAAGATGCAATATAAACTCCAAGTACATTGGATTCCAATTTACTAGTACTTCTGTCATGAACCTTCAGTCATGCTTTCTCCTTTTACTCTGCACAAGCAGTAAGGATTTCAGAAATATCTACCATGTTAAATGTATTACTTCATTCACTCTTTGCACACCCAGAAATAAACAGTTACAGGTTGGTTGTTTCAAACCTGATTGTTCTGGAAGTCATAATCCAAAGAATATTGGATTTTCCCTAACTTCTCCACTTCTTTGGGTTCTTCTTTCTCTTCTCCATCAGTCAGCCCAGTCTCAGCATCATCATCCTTAAGAGCCTAGAAACAAGAAATATATTCATAAATAAGGTAAACTCTTCAGGACCAGTTTAGAATAGACACTGTCCTCAAATCTATGTAAAAGCCATTAAAAGCAAGCATGACAGCAGAAGTCCAAATATGCAATTTACATATATTTGTATACTATTTAGGTTGCTCAGGAAGATACTGTAAATCAGCAAGCAAGCAATGGAAGTAGGACGAAAGCTTCTTCAACTATTACAAGCAACCACTGTTATAAAACCTGAAAGTAGAAACAAAATACCAGCTCAGTATGAAAAAATTCTTCTGGGCTCACACTGGCTCTTAAAGAGGCACAAGGAGGCAAACATGCTATTAAATAAGCAAAGTCATACATTCATTCAACTTAATAATATCTTGGCAATGTCAAACCTGGTTGTGCATGCTGTGAATTGTTTGCAATTGGCAATACATTTCTGTAGGATTACTATGATTAAGAGCATGTGCTGTGGATGAGTTCTTCCTACAATCATATGCCAAACATTTTTCATGTTTATTTAGAATGAATATGGAAGCAAAGTTTTCACCATGCCATTAGCAAATGCATGTTTCTCCATTTCTCTCCCTCCCGAGACCAATTTCCTTTTTATTCATTCTCACTATAAAGCTTGGCTGAACCAAATTGATTGCAAGTTGATTTTAGTTTGCTTAGGAGGAAACACAAAAATAAAGAAATACAGAACTGCTCACAGCTTTTTCTATTGCATAACCCCTGCTGTTTTTAAAGGACACAGCAGTTACCTTAGATTTTATACATAATTAAAATACTAAATGATGTAATCATTTTTTACTGTACCAGAAAGCAGAAGTATTTGCACCGTGAAAAAAGGAATTCATACAATTATTAAACTGTATCAAGAAGAACTATGTAGATCATACTCCAGCAGATTTTTACCTAAGTATGAACTGAAAAATGTGCAAAAATGATGAGACAGATAGTGAAAAATTGTGGAAAATGTAAAAATAAAGTTGAGAGTGTGAAATCAAGCAATCAATATTGAGCATTCATCCGAATTGTTATTTGCATGTTAGAGCAAAGAGTATGCTTATTATCTATAAAAGCTCTGTTTGGACGAAAGTTCCTTCTATATGGAACTTCTGCTTGCACAGAACTTTTAAGTGCAAGAGTAAGATTTGTTGTGCTCTTTTTTCACAATGTGAGGTGGTCTGAAGGAACCTACAGCATTTATAAACAGGATGCAGCGGGAGCTCTTTATCTGAAGACAGAGTGAGGTTGGGAAGTCACTATATCCACAATTGATGGTGGCTGGTGAAACATTGAACATGAAAGCATTAACATTCTCACTCAGCCATGAACGCAGTGGGGGTCACACAACAATTGTGGGGGTGTGGTAAGAAGAAAGATTGATCTCTGAAGTAGAAAATGTTATTTTTCAGAATCCAGATCTAAACTCAGGAGGTCAGATGTAAAACTGTACAGTATTAAGCAATTATTTCTCTACTTTCAAAAATAAGCTAGAAATTCAGCTGGCATAGCTCAACTGAAATCAATGTAACAACATTGATTTATGCAAGCTGAAGAGTTGGGTTTGAGTTAAATATCTGAATGTTAGTGAATGATGGACTCTTTACTACGGACATAAATTACGGTGTACCTGGATGAGATTGGTGGAAAAAGTCAGCAGTGAATAAGAATCACCCGTGGTATTGGAAGAGTAATACTTTGTGAACTAAACCATTTCTATTTCAAATGGCTGAGCTGCCTGAAATGAAAATTATTTTAAGACATTTAAACTGCTGAGTTGCTAGTGAGTTCCCTGGCTGCAGCACAACTTTTTTGTTAGCACAACAACAAAGGTGACACTTCAAAACTGACAGGCTCCATGGCAAGAAGCACGGCCCCTGAAGAATCACATGTGGGCCCTTCAGTATATGGGGTGATGTGATTAGCCAAACATTGCTTTCATTGGCAATAAAAATAAGCTAGAGGTTTTGTGATCATGAAAAAAAAAAGTGACTCAATCCACCCAAAGCAACCACATATATCAGAGCCTGGAGAAAACAGGAAGCAATAACTCAGAGTGGGATGTTAACTCCAAGACCCACTGTTCTGATTCATCCCAGTACTGCCTTAATAGAGGACTCCATGACAGAACAGTGACAAACAGCTCCAGTATATCACTGTTTCTGTGATAGTTGCTGAATTTCTGCTGTTTCATCTACTTTTCACCTGTATTTTGTTTGAGAGGAAATATCCTACAGCCATTCCTCAGGGATAAAAGGCAGAATACGAAAAGAACCTTATATGCTAATTCCTCGGTATGGTAGAATTTGTGACTATTGCAATAAGGCAATTGTGACATAACCATTGCTAGGAAAATCATATACTCTTCTGCATAGCTGATCAATCTGGGAGATGCCAGAGCTGTAGCTAACTCAATGTGTAAAGATTCTTACTTATATTGAAAATACGATGGGAAGCTAACATCCTTCTTGCAAGGGAATTTCCAAAAGCAGGCAGAAAACATTGCCTGCACTTGGTTAACTCTTCACAGGTTATGAAAGGCCTGTTGGAAGGTGAAAGTTGTCTCCTGGGGAGATGGAAAACGTTGCATGTTACTCACATCAGCTGAGGAGCTATGATTCTTCTTGGCCATGACTCAGAAACACTGAAGCACTAAGAAACATTAAGAATGATGGTGTTTAGATTTGGCCAAGGTCATGGCACTGGGGGAGGGAAGAAATGACAAATTATTATGTCTACAGCAGTCTGTACATAACAGTTTACACTGCCAAGAAAAGAATTTGCTTTCAAACTAGAGGCCAAAGGTACAAGAAGCTGAGTCAAAGGAAGCACAGAAGTTTTGTGTTTGATGCAGCTGCTAAATTCCAAAGAGGAAAAAGAACTGGACTGCTTCAAAGTACTTGAAACACCCCACAGGGATTTTCATTTTGTATTGAGATTCTCTGAAAGATCAATATTTAATGGAATAGTATTGCAACCCTCAATTTACAGCACACTGTATCACACTGTATTGGATCCTACTGTTGTATTGTTACAATCAATTAAAATAAGCAGCTATATTTTACTGGTTTTAGAAACAATAAAATATTTTTAATTATAAGCTAGCTTTTTCCTCAAGCCTCTTCAACTGACACAACTGTAATCAGAAAGCCTGGTTTTAAATGCAGAGGAATATAATCCTTGCCTTTCCTAATATTTCTTTTAATTCCATGACATTTAAAAAGCTTTTTCTGTGAAATACGCAACACAGAAATGCCTTATTACATTGTGCTGGAGACTAGATTCATTTTTTTCTAATTTGGGATGACTGTGAATTTCACTCAAGTGCTTTCTTCATTTCTGCACAACAGACGCAGAAACACACAACAATGAAACCCCTATATCCTCCTGCATACGTAAAGTAGCTGAAAAATGAAGGCTTATATGTGAGCAGGTGTAGGAACGTATGAAAATAAAAGTGCTTATCCAATGCATGTATTACAAGGTGATACATCCAAATCTAATGAAATTAGCAAGTGGGAAAAGTTACTTTGTGGCAGGGACCTTAACAGGGCCACACAAGATATATGTTTTCTTAGACCTGGAAGACAAAATGGACTTCTGAGCAATCTCTCATTTAATCCATATTTGAATGAGTTCTGTAATTAGTTCTAGAACCAAGGGACATAAATCTACTTACAGCATCAGGATTTTCTTTTCTGTGCCATGTTTAGTTAATAATTTTTTACTTTCACCTACATCTCATCTGCATTGTAGTGGTTCCTACAACAAACAGTGCTAAATTACAGTGATCTGGGATCCACAGTTGAATCTGCCAGTTGTTTCTTTACTTCCATAACATAATGAAGAATGGTTTCACAGTCTCATCTTTTCTTCTGGGTTGTTAAAGAAAACACTTCATTTTATTATTATATTTTTTTGATGTTGCATCTTTTGCATTACAAAAGGGAAGAAAAAACAAAACTGCTTGTAATTGCAGCTCTGCAAATTCTACACCTTGCAGTGGGTTTTTACATTTCCTGGGCTTCCTCCCCTTCTTATTCCCCTAGCTGCCAAAGCATCCCTACAGTGGTGCTGCCTCCAGATACTAAGAACATCCCTTGCTTCCAGCTGTTTCTCCAAAAGCCCTGTACCTCGTCACTGGGTTTACCCCATTCCTTTCCACCACAAACCACAAAATTGGAACTGGGGATTAAAACAGGTTTATGTACACTTTCATTTAATCCCTTCCAAAACTATGTGTAGAAATCGAGAGGGTTTGCAAGGTATTTAGCACAGCTGGTCTGCTGGTTGCACATGTGCACAAGCTCGAGGAAAGTGAACTGAGACAAGGCTCAGATAACAAAGCTGCTGGCAAAACAATTGTCCTTCCTTGTTTCCTGACAGAGAGGCAGAGGCTGCAATCATGTCTGAGTCACCAGGAGGATGCAAAGACCCATGAAGGTGTATTCTGCACTTTGATTCCAGTCTCAGTTACCCTCCTGTCTCAACATTAATGCATAGCTCATGTCACAAGCTATTTAAGACTGCAACTGTCTTTCACTATCATATGCGAAGAAATGCTTTCACTAACAGTGTTTTTAGGGTTCCTTCCACTCATGGGGTGGCCTATGTCCTCACTTTAAAGGAAACAAGTTACCAGTTATCATGGAGAGACGTTAGGAAGGGGAACATTGATTGCAGCCTGTACATTTATTTGCTTCACGGTGCATGCTGCCATCCTGAGTTCCATCTCTGCCTGCCCCATCAATCATTTCCTTTGTTCACATTCTGAAGGGGATAATTTTTTAACATGTGAATTATGCCCAGTCCTCAGGCTTGTGCAATGCCTGCTGAGCTGAATGGAAGAAAACAATATGATTTTGCAGTGAGAATGTTCTGTGCCATGTCCAACAATGAATTATCAGAGAGGCAATTTTTCCTCCACACCTAGGAATGGCTGCATTTCCACTCATGGTGGTGCACCTCTTATCAATTTCTTTCACATTCAGGAACGCTGTAATCTTGACCTGGCCAATTTTCACCCCAGGAGAAAACAGAAGTCTTTAAAAATTCCTGGCTGATTCCGTATCACAAAGCAGAAAAGCCTGTGATTGTAACACATTCTCTATCACAGTCCCTCAGAAGGAAAGGCAACATTTAATTCATTCAGCATCTGCTTTCTCTCCATGAATTAATTGAAAGTGCATGTTGCGCATGGGTTTCCAGTGGCTGAGCCAGGCTTTGGTCATTGTGAAATCTACTTTGCCATTACTGCTGTAGGAGTGTTGGCCTCACACACACCAGCAGTGGGCCACACTGATGCACAGGATGAGCATGACCCTGCTGTGTTCAGCATGTGAGGCATTGACACTACTTCACTGCTTGTTATCCAGGTTTTAAATGGTCTGTTGTGTTATTCAAATGGCTTTCTTTCTTTAGGAGCTCTATGACAGGAGGTCATCACGTTCAGCTCAAGAGCTAGCTGAATTGTTTGAATACTAAAATACCAACTTATTCTGGCGCAACAGAAGATACACAGCAAATGGTGGAGGTATTCACTGTAAAATAGGAATACATACATTGAAGCTGGAGCTGTTAAGCCCCCAAATCAATCTGTTTTTCTTGTAGCCAGTGTTTATTTCCTGGGAAAAGATGTAACTGATCTCAGCCGGGGGCCTATTTTGGAAGTTCAGCATGTGGGTCAGGGCTCTGCTTTGAATGGAAGGCCCATGTGCATGAACTAAAAGAAGCAAGCACTCTTGCAAGTTCGCTAGTGTGTTCTGCCCCCACTTCCCATATGGCAGTGCTTGGTTGTGCTAAGCAGCAGGCTGTGAGTAGGATGCAGTTTTAGGCTGCTTGGCCAGTGCATGCTGCTCAATCAATTGTTCTTCAGCCTCCACAAATGAACGGCAGCAGGCCAGATGGAAGCATACTTGGGGACAGAGCTGGCTCCTCAACATGGGAGGACCACTCCAAGTGCTACATTTATTTCTGTTTGAAAAATTTGTCATGCTATATAATTGCTACATAGACTACATCTATTTAACAGTGAAAAATTAATCTAAATATAGCCAGACATGATTTACTGGGCGCCACGTTAATCTATGAAGGAAAAAGTTGGCAAGGACCTTTTTCTTTCGGCTCAGTTGCTTAAAAAGAGATAAGATCATCCTCTGACCATCCTCTAAATAGAAATTTATCAACTATCTGATATTCTCATGCTTGAAGGTTATTTTGGTATTCATATTTATTGCTCATCATTTTGTAAAGAATAAATGCCTTTGCTTAAAAAGTAA
Organism: Lathamus discolor; assembly: GCF_037157495.1. Lineage (NCBI taxonomy): Eukaryota > Metazoa > Chordata > Aves > Psittaciformes > Psittacidae > Lathamus > Lathamus discolor. Next base: position 43,187,626 of record NC_088884.1, on the reverse strand, counting down.
ACAATTATTTAATTTCCAGTGTGGCTTGAAGTTTATACCTCATTGATATGAACTGCTGTTCCTGTTGTATGTTATTCATACCCACTAACTTCAAGCACTTAGTATAAGAGTTTAGCTCTCCATATAATCACTGGTTACAGGTAAATGTCTCTAGAGCATGATTTAAATCACTTAATTTAAGGAATAACTGCATACTTCCTAGACACCACTCATTTGGAACCTGTAGACTCTGGTCTTGAATAAAGAATTCAGGATTTGGTTTGTTAATTGAAATAACACAAGAAAGAATATAAGGACATGGATCTGTTGGAGTAGGTCCTAAAGATGGCCACAAAGATGATCAGAGCATTGGAGTACCTCTCCAGTGGGGACTGTCTGAGAGAGCTGGGGTTGTTCAGCCTGGAGAAGAGAAGGCTCCAGGGAGACCTCATAGCAGCCTTCCAGTACTTAAAGGGGACGCCAGGAAATCTGGAGAGGGGCTTTTTACAAGGGCATGAAGTGACAGGACAAGGGGGAATGGCTGTAAAGAGTGAAACCTGAAAGATGGTAGATTTAGATCAGATATTAGGAAGAAGTTTTTCCCTGTGAGGGTGGTGAGGCACCGGCACAGGTTGCCCAGAGAAGCTGTGGCTGCCCCATCCCTGGAAGTGTTCAAGGCCAGGTTGGACAGGGCTTGGAGCAACCTGGTCTAGTGGAAGGTGTCCCTGCCCATGGCAGAGGGGTTGGAACTGGATGAGCTTTAAGGTTCCTTCCAATCCAAACCATCCTATTATTCTATTACAAACATCCTTAACAGTGGAAGCTTCCAATGGTAAGACCTTCAGTATAGAAAACAAGACATGTAAGAAAATAAGTAGCATCTGTATCATATCATCCTTATGGTACAATAGGTTACAATAAGAGTAATAAATAAATTTGACAGGAAAAGTGTTTTTTAAGAGGAGGAGAAAAACTCAGGAAGCATGCGAAGCAAGCTCCTATGTCTTCCTGGGTGTGACTGACAGGAAGAGACAGAAATGCAAATAAGCGCCGAATTACGGCTCACAGCTGTTGCTTCCATATTTTCAGGGTCCTGAAGTCTAACATAAATCTAAGCAACAAAAGAGTTTTGTGGAAAACCCTGCAGAACAGAAACACTCATCTGTAACACTGTATCCTCATAAACACCTTATTTTCACTTTTTTAAGGAAGTTTTATGCACCCTGCACAGTTGTATTCTGAGGCAGATGAAAAAGCAGGATGATTGGTCAAGCCTGAGGTTGAATTAATGTACCAGTGGGACTACAATTCACTGGACTGTCATATGGACAGTCAATCCATTTTGACTGCCATAGTATAAGAAAGACATGTCCCCAGTTTTTCTGACTGATTTTCTACACTGCAATGGCTCTGCAGCACATGGTGTCTTTGAGTGTGAATTAGGATCTCAATGCATTGTGGATAAGCCATGGTGAGCATTAATGCCACTGCGGGCTGAAGATGCAAACAAATAGGAGTTGGCATGCTAAGAACAAGAGAGGTGGCACTGTGGAATAAATACATTCACTATTCTCTATGCATTCAACTGGGAAAACAAGCAAGCACATGAGCAAACATTGCATAAAAAAGACCACTGCCAGCAACAGAGCTCCTGTCCCTCAAAAAGATCCTCTTGGATTATTTCTGGCAATAAAGGCTTGGGTTCTACAAGTGAAATCCAGGTTTTCTGAATGCCAGTGTGGATTCTACTGACTTCATTTTGGCTATTGTCTTCATTCTGCCAGGTCAACGCATACTACTTTGAAATATTTCAGGGCACCTGACACTACAAAATTTGTTCATTCGCTATTTTATCACTGTGAGGGCAAGAGTGTTCACTGGTCAATAGCTAAAATCATAACGTGAAATAGTCTAAGAAAAACCTTATATGCTGAAGTTTGGTTGGGTGCAATTGCAGGTGTCAATATCATGTTACTTCACAGCACCTGTCCTGGGTTCAGCTATTAACAGATGAACATTAATCAGAATATTCTGATGAAGTTAGCACATAACCCTGATGTAGAAGGAAAGCTTATATAAAGGAAAACCAAACACTGAGGGAAGTCAGGTGGCTGACTGAAGTTAGTGGCAGAACCAGGAATATACTTCTCATTCCAGAGTGTAGTACATATACCTGATCCTAGATTTCCTATTTCATCTACTAGACGCATTCACTGTAAGTAAAAAATCTTTCACTAGTGTGTTAGCATGATGCAATGAGAAATTGCATGAGAAAATGAGCTAAAAAATCTTCTCCACAGATGCTTTGTTGCCTAATAAAATGTTCAGATCACTACAACAATTATTTCCCAAAGCAACAGGGCTAAATTTTAGTAAGTTTTCAACGCCATTGTTCATGACTGAAATAATCATGTCTATTCCTTTCCTTTCCTCAGGCTACAGGCTCACCTTAAGCAAGAATTTTGCTCTACCAATGCCTGAAATTCAGACCCAATAAATCACCAGTTATTATAGCGTCTCTGGAGCTGGGTGTTTGGGGACTTTTTTATTCCCAAAGAAAAAAGCAGTGGGAGCCCAACAGAGGCATTAGCAGAGACTGGCAAGTTATAAAGATGAAAACTGTGATGGAAAGATCTCATAAAATCACCGGCGCTAGTTGTCATTCAGTTGCACCAACAGAAATCTGGAGTAAGACCACTTAAAGAAGTTTGGTGTAGAGCACTAAGAACTTAAAGCATGGGCACTGTACTGAGATGATGCAAGAGCCCACAGCGAGTTTCATGAGTTACCAATCATTTTAGCAACATTCAGAAACTAAGACATTAAAAATACACACCGCTTTCCTCTACTTTTGATATGGTGACATTTATACAAAAGGGAAATAAAATGAGCAAGTTATTTTTATGTGCCTATCAATTTTAAACTTGAGCTTTCTAGTACAGTTTAACACTTTAACTACAGAAAGAATAACAACCTGTTTTCTTCTGCCTTTCTCTAGCCTTCCCCCAAATACATACCCAACCAAAAAAAACCCAAATCAATTTAGTTCAGCCTCTTGATGTGTGTATCAAAGCTACTACATATAAATCTCAACTAAGGAGCCAGAGCTGTCAGAAGACTTTATGTATCAGAGCTTTAGTTTAGTTGTGTCCAAATAGCAAAATAAACCTACCGCAAGTGACAATCCAGAACAGTCATGAGACACAACATAGACAAGGAGGACATAGAAGGAAGAAATAAAAATTAAAACATCCACACACAAACATTAGTAAAAACCATGGAGAAATGACCTTTTTACAGTAATGCATTAATTCACAATTTGCCTCCCCTAGAAGGAATCTAATCCTCCCAGTGGCCCTTGGAGTTGTATACTCTACCTGAAAAAATAAGCATTGCCTACAATAGAAATGGGTTTCAAGACTGAAAATCCACTTTGCCTCAACTGCATTTGCTCATCATCTGTATTACTTAATAAACAGTTTCTCATTTGAAGTTGTATTCAGGAAAGTGGACATGTTGAAACACAAGTATTCTAATGGAGAACAAAATTTTATTCCACTTTCTGTAATATCCAGTTATCACGTATGACTGTTGAACTAAGTCTCTATGTCAAAAGGATCTTTAACTGTGTCAAGTTATATGGGTCTATAATGATTTGGCATGGATGTCCATACCAGCATTAATACATGTAGGTCAGAAGTTCTCTTTAACAAACAAAATCAGACTAAGATGGAAATTGCATTTCCAGAAGCTGATCCTTTCAATTTACCAAATGCTATTCCTTTTCAAGCTTTGTGTGCCTTGCAAGATGCCTAGTGACTATCACCTATTATACACTCTCAGATGAAGGCAGAAGATAATTAGCACTTGCAGGTTCAGGCCTAACAATGACTGAACTAACCTTTTTGGGGTTTTCATAATATTTTAGATCTTTGTTACATTATGTTGCCCTTTATAATGGCATTAGATAGACATCTTGATCTTCCATTACATTTTTTTTATAACTTTAAAATTTATCGCTTTAAAGAGCAAAAAGGCATTCTTGTTATTCCTCTTCCTATTTTATGCCAGAACCTCTAAAGTGGTTCAATTCACTTAACTGAAATATTCTATATTTAGCAATGCATTGAGTTCAGCGAGGTATATTAAAATTTGCACTGATAATTCAACATTTAACTGTTAGAATAAGCAGTCATACAGAAAAAAAAGAAAAAAAGAATTTCTCAAATTAGTAATGGAGTTGGTAAAAGTTACTGAATGCCAAGGACTTTAAATCTGTATGCTATCAGACTCCTATGTATGAATTTAAGGGGCCAGTTTAAGTAGCCTGGTTTTGAAATCCCAGACCGTGAAGAGGAAGCTTGGCGGTAGAGTTGGTGATCCACTTACTAAAGGTCTGACATTTACATCAGCTGAGAACCTACCCTCCTTAGGTTTAACTGTGTAAAACAAAATTAGTTAAATCCAAACTACCTGGGCAAAAGTATGTCTAAAAACCTATACAGAATATTTTGAATGGAATTATTTTAAAATATCTATATGTGCGATATTTCGAAGATTGAGCTTCTTGTAGTCAAGAGACACATGATTCATATTTTTACCAAATTTTCCCATGAAAAAAGTAGAAATTAAACTCAGTATTAATTACATAACGTAATTCTGCATTTTAAACACTTATTTTCCAATAATATTTCCCATGGTCATTTATCCAAGTCCTAATGAATATAATTAAAAACACTTAATAATATATTGTAAATACAACAACAGCCTTCATGATATGGAACAAATTCCACATAAATACCAATCATCAAATTGCACATTATTTGCTCTATAACAAAGTATTAGGTTTGTTATCGTTGGAAGAACTTAAAAAAACATCTCTCCATAATCTTTCCATGAACATAATCAAACAGTTCTTCCAAATTATTCTTGGTTCAGTGGGAGGAGTTGGCTAAGAGTAGCCCAGGGTAACCCAACAAATGATGATCTGATTTTCCATGCACTGCTGAGGGGGAAATAGCTGTAAGCATGCCACTTGTACTTATGGTCTGAGAACCAAAACCGACAGTGTCAGATCAATCCTTACTCTTTCCTTCATCACTCACATGACAGTATGTACAGAGGTCTCTATAAAATGCTGATATATACCTTGAAAGTTATGAATTTTGCCAAGGTTTACTGTATTGGTGTAGTGTATAGACTAGAAAAGTTAACAATTGTCTAACGAATTGACATTTTAGTAGTGGCTACCGCAATTCAGTAGCACGAACAAGAACAAAACAACTGCACCTTCAGTTATTTTCTTTCCACACTCTCTACTGAGCACGAACAACAAAACCTCGCCTCTTGCCTGATAATGGAAACTGGAAATAGCTCTGATGGCTCTGTACCTGTGAAGTTTATCCATTAATTTCCACCTCTTATCTGAACTCCTTTCAGACTCCACTCATATGGCCCAGCTGCAGCTAGTCATCAGACTTTTAAGACTTCCTCATCCACTCTCCTGATTTTGCTCTTCCCCTGTCACATCTTATGTGCCTGAAGAAGCATGCTAACCTGTTCCAGGACTCTGAAGTCTGGCTGATGAACCAGACTGGTGGCTGCTCCATCACTGTATAGTGGCATCTCACCACTTGTTCTGGACTGCTCCATGGGCCTTTAACTCTTGTGCTCTAGGTTTCTCTTCTTGAATCTTGATCAGCTGGCCTTACTCCTTGAGCTCCCAGCTTTGACTTGTACTTCTAATCAACCTGCCTTCAGCCCAGCTTTCTTCTATACTAGATCCCAACTTGTGGAAGGAACTACTTATTCCTGATCATGCTTTCATCCTTTCTCTGTGGCTGGATAAGCACTCCTGGACTGCTCTGGCTCAATCTCATCGGGGGTCTTGGGAGCACAGACTTGACCATGCAATATCTTTACAGTGACTGGCTCCTACTGAAGAGGTTTTGCAAAGCAATCCTCTAAATTTCTTCAGCACTTTCAGTTTGAAAACTTTCTCTTCTTACCTTAAGAAATCTGGCAATGCAGTGAGGACACATAGATACTTCACATTTATTTCGCTATACTCCTCCTTATTCCCAACAGTTTGCTCAGGAAGAGCAATACTAAAACCCAGTTAAAAAAAGCTTTATTTTCTTTCAGGAACATATTAGTCAAGTCTATGGCCCCGAAAATCAGGTCCTGCAACCTTCATTCTCTTGAATGAAGCAGATCTGAAGGACAAGGTTTTCTGCTTTTATGAAAATGATGCTGCTCAAAGGGCATTATGCTAATCTTTTCCTCCAAGTTACTCAGTTGACCTACAGCTACTAGTATCTTTAATCTCCTCCTCTCTAGTACAAAATTAATTCTCCCAACATCGTGTTGAATGCCCTGTGCTCTTCCTTTTTGGTTGTTTTCCCTTGTTTCTACACTTCTCATTTTTTCTTCTATACTGTTGTTTCATTCTCTGAAGAACTTCTACTTTTGTGTAAAGAGAGATTTAGAGTTCAGAGCCATTTTTGTTTATCATGTAAGCTCAGAAATACTGCTAGAAAGATATACAAACATTGTACTAGGCCCTGGTCAACTTCTTGAAAAAAGACAGTGAAAACTGTTATTTTTGGGACAACTAAGATACTCTCAATAAATTTGCCCCTTCCAGATGAGTCATTATACGCCTGCTCACTTTTTTTTAGCAGAGCAGGAAACTGGCTGATTACCAGTGATACCACACCCAGATTCATCTTTTTTGATACCACAAGATTGAGAAGATGCTGCCAATCAGCCCTCTCTTCACAGAGCCACTACTGAGGCAACATGAAGAACTTTTTCTAGACACAGCAAACAGAAACCTTTAAATGTAACTCAAAGTGTTCAAGAAAAGCAGAGATACTTTACCTGGTCTTTCATGGTTTTCCCTAAATCTTTAACATCTTTCATGTTAATAGCATTTTTTCCTCCCTTCTCCTTTCCCTTCTTCTTGTTCTTCTTTTTGAACAAGCATTTCTTACAGAGACAAAAGCAGCAGGTAAGGATTAATAGGACTGCAACTATGGCTATGGCTATTAAGGCCCAAGGTGGCACTGGAAGAGAAAGAGAAACACACACAAAAAGAAGGTGGCAAACTGTTAGTAGGGTTAGATTTAGAAATAAGCACATTTCTCTCACAGTTAGGCCTTTTCAATAAGAATGCCTTGCAGAAATACCTTTCTAAAATATGTTGTCACCATACTCCCAGCTGAGCATTTGCACACAAAATGCCCATTTAACACATCTATTTACATGCCTGGTGACACATACCAAAGTCACTTGCAGCTATTTTGATTAATCAACCATCTGAAAACAATTTTGGACACTGCATCTGTAAAATGCTCAGCACATTTAGGCAATTACTTGCTTCTTTCTTTAACCATCTCGCCAACCTACCTGCCATTGTGGCTGAACTGGGTGGAACTGACTTGAAATTTCCCTTTTCTAGAACGGCATCTGATCCAAGCAGACAGTTTTAATGACCAGCCCTTCTCCTCTGCCCACTCTTGTACCTGAGAGACTTGCAGACTCCTCACAACAGATGCAGGTCAAAGTCACCAGCAAAGACTGACCAAGGACAAAGGACTGTCCAATCCAAGGGCATTTGTCCTATTTGTCATCATGCCCTAACACTAGCAAAGTTTCAGTACAATAGCTATAGTCTCAGCTATACTTTCCTATGAAGAAAAGCGTACGTTCCATTTATTTATTCAGTCCAGGATGCTGGGCACGGCTGAAGCATGAGTAAGTAACAGAACACTTGCTATGATAAAATGGTCTTGTTAAAGATCAGAATTTTTGGAAGCAAAAGGAATTACAACAACAGTTACATGCAAGTACTCCATAAGGGAATTATCTTCATACAAACCAGCTTTAACGACCACTGATCCCCACATTTAACCAGAACACCTGACAAACCTTTAGACCTTGTAAACATTTTCTAAAACTCTCCAGACGCACTCATCTATCAGGTCTGCAAGACGCTCTCACTGCATTACCTGAACGTCTCTAATATGATACAGAGAGAAACCAAAGAGTGAATCAAATTTGACATGCTGACATCAGTGAATCACAGAAGGGAATAAACAGAGAAAATTAACTGCAAAAAGGAGATAAGCTGAGTGTGAAGCACGGTCACAGGCAATTCCACTATAAAATACCAGTTCAGGAAAAGCACCTACACCTTTCTTCCTCTAGAATTAATGACCATTTTTTCTATCTTTTATTCAAATGTCCTTGGTGACAGATAAAAAAATAATGCAGAAGAATATTTAAACAATAATTTTTGTAATACTTTTGTTCTTCCAAATGTTCATTAAGTGCAGCTGCTGTAAAAGGGAAGCTGTACCATATGTAGAACAAATGAGAACTGATTACTAAACAAATGAATGTTAAAAGATAAACAGAGAACAGATTAGCAGCTGTTTATGGGATGTATTTTATGGAGTCATCAGCAGCAACTCTGCAGTTAAAGTTGCATTAGATCTTCACTTATCACAACTTAAAATCTCTATTTCACGCATTAATGATTTCGTTTTGTCTTCAAAGCTGACGTGGTAACACTTTGTAGCACAACTCACTCTCCTACAAGTAACACTATATTTCATATCTGAACATGAATTGTGTCGATAAGAAATGAATGCTGCTGCCCAAATTTATCAGCTATTTGGTTTGCTGCCTTGTCAGCAGCGCTTGAAGCATGATGCCAGCAAATAGGGGGAGCAGCAAGAATATGTAAAGGGGTTCTGCCAGCAGGATGGCACCATGGGAGGAAAGAGAGACACACCAAATACAGGTAAATTCGGAGAAACAAGGAACTGAGGAGACAGGGAATGTGGGCGTTTAATAGGATATATACATATGCATCCTATGGATGAAAAGCTTGTGTAGGCAGTGAAGTCAGGTGTCTTTTTTGCTGAAACTGTGTTGAGAAGCAGTATTCTGGCACTGCTGTCTTGGTTCTCTGGAGCATGAACAATGTAGGGTGCCTTGGGGAACATTTGAAACACTTGCAGATACCTCAGCTTCTTCTTTATAATGCATTGTCTACTCTCATCTGTTTGTAATTTAATTTCAACCAATAGCTCTTGTGATGCAATTAAATGATTATCAAATTAATATCTGAGACACCAAGAATTATGCAGAATTCCTTATTTATCTCTTCAGAACAAATACACTTCCCTTTTTATTAAACAAAGCATAAGCAATTTAGGAAAAAAAAAATGGGGTAACCCCAAATCTGGACATTTCCAATTCAAATTAAACACGTAAGTCTGAAAAAGAAAAAAAAGGATGGATTTTTTTCCCCAATAAAAGCACGCTGCTTCTATCAAGGAGATGGCTCAATGAACACTGCCTTTGACAGATTGCCCAATCAGTGGATGTAATTGTTAGATTGAAGACAAGTGAAACATACAGTTATCACTGGCTTTGAAGCAGTGCTTGTTTCCTTTCAAAAACATTACTTATATAATTTGAAATGTTATTAATTTTACATAATACAGACAGGATTTTCCAAAACTAAAGACTTGGAGAATTTTCATATCTGTGCTTCCCATTTCATGCTGCTGCCAGAGGAGCTTGAATTCCTGAAACAAGTAAGTTTTTAAAATTTGTTTTCTGTAAAGTCATCTCAAGGTGGACAGGACAGAATGAAATGACTGAAGTCACTAGTCACTTCAGAAGACTCACCTCTACAGTCTGATTTTTCAGCCTTTAACCAACTGTGAATATCTATAAAAACTTTACCAACAGTATACGCACTTTCTTGGTTCTGCACAGTGGCTCACTTTGGAGATGCGTATTAGCTAATTCCAGTCGGACTCTACCCACACTTCTGCAAGATTTTCAGAGAATTTCATTTTTCCAGTGTTTAAGTGCCCAACAAAGGGAATCTACAGTTTCAAGACTACCTCCATCTATATTAAAACAGTTTGATTAGGTTCAGCAGCACAGTTTGAAACCGCAGGAGGTCTTTGACACAAACCACTGAACGCAAGACCTCTATGGCAAATGAAGCAGCGTGGGTGATCCCGACAGCAGATCGTGACCAAGTGACCAAGGTGACAGGGAGCCAGAAGTTTCTTGCACAACTTGTCTTACCCAGTGCTTGCACAAGGGGGTGCTTTCAAACAAGCAATACTCACCTATGTGATCAAGGAAAAGAGATTGGTTTAAGGATAATTAATATGTGTGTAAATTTTCTGGTATTTCAGTGCTATTTTCTTTGTTCTGCTTCTGTGGGCAAATACAGAATACTTATTTTGAAGAAGCTGTCATGAATTGCTATATGATTCAGTGATTCTACAAGGCTCTTAAAGACAAATCTATATGAGTGGATCTGCTGAATATAATAGTTAATAAATAAGGTTTTGAATTAGTTTTATTGATCTAATCCAGGCAGGGTATGCTCTAGCACTTACTCAGAAAGTCAGGAATGAAGCCTATCTGTAAAAGGAGGATATACAGAAAATGAAACATATGGCTCACTTCTAAGCAATAGGAGGGTCCTGAAAAAAGCAAGCTCTAGGATTGTGTTCATAATCAAAGCATTTTGGGTACCCATTCTGCATCCTTCACCCATGCTGAACATCTGTCAGACATGGCTGCAGCTAAGGAGTTGGGAGCTGTCTCATCCCTCTCTGTTGCTTCCTTCTACTAGTACCAGCCAGGGTCATGCGCATACTGCAGGTCATTTGATGCATTTGTAGCATCACAAATACAGCAGCTGCAATGCACTTACATTATAAGTTCAGGCTTAGGAGTGCATTTATGAGGCATATCTCCAGACCATACCTGTATACCATGCTTGGACTCATGTTATGCAGTGACCTGGGCGGGCACAATGGACTGAATGGGAATATATGCTCCCAGAGCTCACCTAACAGTACTGCAGCTACAAAAGGTGATTGACCCATGGGAGCAAACCTAAACCAAAGCATTACCCCCACAAAGTTTGCAGTGTGGGGCTGCGTCTTCAGGACCAACTGCTTCACTCCACTGACTTGATTCTAATGCACTGCACTAAATATAGCTTGTGTCTCAATCTGTCAGTAAGTATTGTTCCACTGAATATGCTAGATCCAAAGGAAAGGATGTATTACTGAGTTACTCAATGTAAGAGCTACAAATGATGACTTTATATAAAGATATCCTTACTTGGCCTTATACAAAATGCTTGGAGTAGCACAGGCCTTGGGTCTAAAACTGACATGCCCGTTAGATGTTCTAAAATTATCAAGTGCCTTAGAGGACATTTGACTCCAGAGGAAAGACAGTAAGAGTGAAGTCACAAAACATGTAACAGCATCAAAGTGCTACAGTCTGTAAAAAGAGAATAAAATCCTTTATGCTAACAATTTTCTTCCTTTTCTGTGCGCAATGTAAGAGGAAACTTTATTAACTTAGGACCCAAAGACAGGGAAAGTCAAGGAAGAACTGAAAAGAGTGGCTGAATTAAAAACTGAAAGCTTCCATACCAAAAATGCTGTCCACTGACAACTCCCAATTAAACAATAAAGCAGCCCCATTTAAATTGTGACAGCAAAGGACTATCAGTCAATGGCAGCTTCCATACTATTCTGCAAAGAAGCCCCAACAGCATGTCAGAATTGATAAATATTTCTAATCTATGTTTTGGAGGGGGCATGATGTGTAACAGGAAGAGGCAACTGACAAATAATTATGTGTGAAGGGCGTTGCGTTAATCTGAAGTTCTGGAAGCCTGAATATGAGAGCACTAGCATTTTTTATTTACTAAACCATATTTTTATCTTAGCTTTTGCACTTACAGCTTCTTATCAGGAAGCAACCCCATATATAGCCATATTCACACTTTTTGTATAGAAACTCCCCAGGGGCCACATTCTGGGAATCAATTTGACTTTCATTAGAAGTTACTTAGAGAAAATGTACTGAGAGCAAGGACCCAGGTAATATATACCATTATTCCCAGCAGAAGGAATACAAAGGTGATCAATGCAAAGAAAAGGAAATGCTGGTACATGGTAAAATTACTTGTAGAAGAGGAAGATAAAACCAGCAAATACATACTTACGAACAGTGATTATTTAAATAGTAGCCTTCAGGCATTTAATGCTACACTTCCATCCCAAACACTGTTATGAATGATCTCTTGCTGTAATAATATGTTTGCAAAATATTATTTTCACTTACATTCATCACAGATCTTTTTAATGCGGTTCAAGTTAATGATGCTACCTTAGACCCGTCACTAAAAGGACCCATTATGAAGTATTTTAATGAATGCTCTTCATGCTGACATTTCCCTCCCCCCTCTGTATTTTGAGCATGTGCAGTTGCATAAGACTATTTCTATGAATAGTTTATGGAAGTTACTGAAGCTTTAACTGAGCTGAGATGTGTGTTCTGACAGTGAAAGTTCCCCACATGCAAAACAGTCTGTGAAAGTGCACTGATCAGATGGCTTCACTCACTGAATATATTCCTGCCTATAGCTTCTTTGCTAGACATTATCATGCAAAATTATGCGAACTTTGTATGGCTGAACATTCCAGCTTTTGCAAATAAACTGACATTGAATTTAGCAGTAATACTAGATATGGCTACAAATATAGCTGAGGTGCTTGGGCTGCTTGAAAACCTGATGTGCCTACTGTGTGCACGCAAACCTGGAAGTTAAAATGCATAAAATGACTAAAATATTTACCTGAAGGCAAACCCACACCTCCTATTTGAATTTGCAGGTTGTTTATGTTTATTGTTGTATTAATTCACATTTCAGGGCATGTGATAGGTACTCTGTCATGGTAAAACACATCTTCCCAACAGCATATCTTTTTTACTGCGGAACAGAACTATTTCCGACTCCATTGCTGTATCTCTCTCCTTCTTTCCAACATACTTTGCTCCTTCCCTCCCCCAGCTCTTCACTGCTCAGTCTCATCAGCTCTTCTGCCTCTTGTCTCTAGAGACATCTGGGGGAGAAAGCAAGGCAGGGATGTTTCCAGGTGAGGTGGGATGGTGAGGCAGCCAAAGTGAGGAAGTGAAGCTGCTGAGGTGTCTCCTTGAAGGAAGGAGATTGCAAAGGCCTTCAAGCTCAAATGTTTGATTTCATCTGTATAAATACTAAAATGAAATTATCTCTTCTTTTAACCTGTCCATTCCCCCTGTATCAAAATGAACTAGAATATGAGCAAAAGACAATTAACGCAGATCTCCCCCCTGCTGGCTGTGTCAGGACCCAGGTCACGGCTGCTCTCGGGCTCATTTGCAGCACAGCCTCCTTGGTGGCCACATGGCTCCTCGGAAAGGTCCCTCCTGTAGTCTGTGCCATCTGGCTGCTTTTCCAAAAAGTGCCACGCTTTTGTGGGGCTGCTGGTTCTCCTCTCACCCTCTCATCTGTCCTGCCTGCTCCTGCCTCCCCCTTCCTCCAGCAAATACAGCCGTTTTCTCCCTCGCTTGGCATGCAGTATTTTCATCAGGGACTGTAGTGATAGGACAAGGTGGTAACAAGTTAAAACTTAAACAGGGGAAGTTCAGGTTAGATACAAGGAGGAAGTTCTTTACTGTGAGAGCAGTGAGGCACTGGAACAGGCTGCCCAAAGAAGTGGCGAATGCTCTATCCCTGGCGGTGTTCAAGGCCAGGTTAGACAGAGCCTTGGGTGACACGGTTTAGTGTGAGGTGTCCCTGCCCATGGCAGGGGGGTTGGAACTAGATGATCTTAAGGTCCTTTCCAACCCTAACTATTCTATGATTCTATGGTTCTATGCAATAGCTCAGAGAAGGAACCATGAGCCCAGCTCATGACTGCGCAGTGTGCCCCTTGCAAAGGACAGCAGCACTGGAAAGTGGGACAAATAAAGCAGCCTCACCTTTCTGGCAAAACCTCTTGGTCTCTTTCTACAGAAAACAGTGCAAGGAAAGGAAAGCCATTGATGAAAGATGCTTTCAAATCAAGTAGATAATATTTTTAGACTGATGTTTCCTATCAGTTCATGTATCTGCTGCCATAAAGCTTTGAAAACTAAATAAATTAATTCAGGTTCTAAATAATTGCCAGAGAAAGCACTGGGCACACTGAGCAGCTGGGGAAGATGAAGAAAGCTGGAGCCTCCAACTAGACCTGGAAGCCAGACAGGTTTGCTGAAGGCTTTCCAAATACTGTATGTAGCAACGCCAGCTGAGGCCAAGTACTTTCCTGAGAAGGGACAAAACAATCCATGGAGTTAATACTCAACTCTGACAAACAAATCTGTAGAGACTTGAGATGGCTGATTTTGTCTTGTATTTTTTGGTTAAAACACACTTTACTTTTCCTGTGACACATAGAGCATGTTGCATTTCAAACTTGGATTAATAGTCTGAAGGAAAAAAGAGAAACAAACTTGACTTGGAACTAGAATTTTCAAAGGGACAAAATACTCCAGTCTTACCAATCCCAGGACCCAGAAATCAGGAGAATAAGACACAAGAGTAATGGAACTGATGGGGAAAAACCAATTATGCCTATATATGATTTTCTCAGCTGATCTCATTCACTATATCCAATGAGCCCTAGTTTTGTTTTATCTTCCTTCTCAGTTTTTGAACATTTAGAAATGTTATTTGTGTCATATTTTCAAGGTTTGCCCCCTGCAATATGAGAGCCAGGGTTGTTGTATTTCAATTTTCAAAACAGTAAACACATTTCTTACATACCAGAATCGGACATACATGTATATGTTGAATGTTTTAAGTTCCAGAACTAGGTAAAACCTCCATTGCCAAGGAAGAAAAAGCTTATTTGGCACATTTTAAAATAAAATATTATGCAGGGGTAAAGTTCTTTTTAAAAAGGAACTGATTTGTGATTTCTGACAAGATGAACCTACAGAAACTGTATCTGTCTGTAAGCAAATGGTCTGTTAACATATAGAAACCTAACACAGGATTCCGTTACACGATGGTTTACAGTTTAAAGGCTTGTTAAAATAATTAACAACCATTGGAGTAATACACCAAGTTCCCGTTGAAAGTAATAACCAGTTTTATTCCTTACTGAGATCTAGTACTTATTTAGAAGGTCTGAAATAAAAATGGCTCATGTATAGCACACTTCATCAGTAGGTCACAAAGTGTCTTACAAAGGAGGCAGGTAATCATATCTGAACTGCAGAGATGCAGACATTAATACATACAGAATAAAGTAACATTGGTTAGCGTCATATAGAAGACACCATGGGAGCACTGGTCTACATTACTGACTGGTACAGTGCACAGGAAGCAACAGGGGCTTCATTTGCTGCGAGCATGTTTCCAAGACCACAAGTCCCTTCTGCGTCTTTGCCAGCAGCAAAGTTCATGTCAGCTGCAGGTCCCCCGCATGCACCCTGCAAGTGCAGTGAGCTAAGTGCTGGAGCATGCCATGTGCACACTGCAAGCAAGTGTACCAGACAGCAGCCTGGGGTGAAGTGTCAACCTCAGATCTCACCAGAGGAAGCACCTCAAGTGCCACCCTGGTGTGTGTGTATGCTATGTAGCTCCATGTGCTCGGAGGCACACAAAGTCACATCCAGGAGGAACCCCTCCGGCACAGTAAAACACTGGCGTCGAACATCCTGTGTGACACCAGAGCTAAACGTACACCAGAGGTGCCCTGGGCCCCAGCACTTCAGTATGATAAGCAGTGAGAAAGGATAATTCCTAATAGGTTTGGGAACTTTTTTGAATCCTCATTGTCCAGAATGATTAAAACCAAAATTAACCACATAGCTGTAGTAGTGATAAATCAATTACAAAACAATCAAGGAGCAAATCAAAAATAATCTCCTTCTTCCAGCTAGAATTAAAGATTTGTTTTCAAAATTTTACTGTGTATTAGGCCAGCTGCATTATGTGGGCAGTAATTTCTCATATGAGAAGCTGTATTTCTTTTTGTGACAGGAATGTATCTAAAAATGCGTATTTCTTTTGCTGGGTAACAGTGTATACTCAATGAAATCAAATGAGTATCTGCATTTCTTGATCTGTTATTTTAAATGTACAGACGTAGCTTTGAACAAGATTCTTTCATTAAATATTATCATTATTAATAGACACTTATTTGTGTGTGGGTAGTGCCTAAAGGCACTGGCTCAGAAGAAACGCCTTACTAGATTAGACATTGCACACAGATGAAATAAAAAGACAGTTTCGTCTGCGAGGCTTTAGAGCACAAAGTCCCAAGCCTGTGTGGTGGGTACATGCCCATCTTGGTCTAACTGACTCCTCACAAGAGCTGTACCCTTGTCCAACCATCATCCTAACAACAATCCACCAGGCTGTACCAGGTCCAGTCTGTCCAAGCACACTGCCTAGCACACCCTTGTGTACGCCCCTTGCTAAATACCCCTTCTATCACCTCACCAAGACCCTCCCGGGACCCTGAACATCTTCTTTTTTGAGAGAACCCAGACGACCAGCCTGGCACCTCAATAACTCACCAGTGGCCAAGGTTATAGCCATGACCAGGCCTTGAAACAAAGGGTACAGAGAACCAGAAGACTCTCTTTGGCCAGGACCATCCAAAAGGAGTGCCTGAGCTGCATTATTGAGGTGATAGCAGTTAGCCCCAGGAAAACCAGATTTCAGTCATGACTTACATGTTCCAGGTGACAGTTTTCAATAGGAATGCCCCAAATGAAAATTTGGTATCTTCAATAATTCTTCAAGCCAGTCTTGTCTATTTTTTGCATAAATGGTTGTATGGGAAGCACTTTCATGCTGAACCCTCAGCACGAGATTAAATTCCCTATCTCTAGTCGCTACAATGGAAATATTCCACATGGTCCATTACCTTTGTTTCTTGGGTGTCTGTAACACCAAAAAATGGCCCTATAATACTTACGTGCAGCTGTTGGCAGGTGCAACCAGCACGAGCCACTGCATGTTCACAGAGATCATCAATAAAATACACTTTGTTGGTCCAGAGTCCTCTCAAATCTGTATGCAAGTGGATCCTGCTGTGGTGCATGGCCAGCAATGCGTGACAAGTGCACCGTATTCAGGCAAGGGCTCATACCATGTGTCAACTGCAGAGTGCAGAGCAGGGTACAGGAATTGCAGCTGTGCTGCTTCACCCTGGGGTGACTCTGCTTGCCTTGTTGGGACTAAGCGAGGCCAGTTGTGGCTGTACGTGTGCACTTTCCCGAGGGATCTCAAATTGTGTACTGATTCAGTTGTGCAGGGGTACGCTCAGCTCAGTAAAGTGCAGTAAACCATATCCCTGCTGCAGGTGTTTTGAGAACATTATACGCATGACACTGGTTTGAGGGACTGGGGGCATAATGGTGTGGGCTCTGCTGCACTGGTATATGACACATGCCTGGCAGGCCAGGCAAGCCAGGCGAGCTGTTCTGCAGTGTGCAGTCTTCCAGAGTGCCTGAGGGGTGTGTGCTGAAGGACGGAATAGTCCCAGGATTGCCCCAGGCATTCAAACTAAAGCATTTTCATGTCTTCTATCTGTTACTCAGAGGTGCTTGTCAGGATATTTGTATCAGGTCAGGATATTTGCTTGTCAGGTCAGGTATCAGCTTGCCAAATTTCAAGGGAGTACATATCAACAGCCCAGCTATCCCAAGCCTCATCCAAGTGCTTGGGATGGAAAGGGAGACCCATTCACACTGTACACCTCACCTCCGCCTCAACAAGCACCACACAATGTAACTCCCCATGTTCCTTCCCTGCCAAGCCAAACTTCCCAAGAAAGCACCACTGGCATGAATGTGGACAACAGCTTTTGCAGCTGTCTGCTCTGTTCCACTGTCACTATGATGTGTATCAGAAGAGATTATAAATATACGGTCTTGTGGAATCTGCATGGTTTTAGATATTTGCACTGCTAATACAGAAAAAAGAAATTTAATTGATTATTCACTGACTGTGTACAACTCCAGTCCCTTGGACAAGATGTTACTTTCATCTGCTATTTAAAAAAATAGCAGGCTTTGACCTTTATCTTTTTAAGCATCCAGTTTTCTTTTAAAAGACTGAAGCAAAGAATCTAAATCTGGGTTGTGCCCTTGTCCACTATTTCAACCTCCTTTATTCTGCAAGAATCTATCAAGGCTGCAACTACCTATCAGTATTCTTCCTTTGGAGGAAGAAATCTGTTTTCAAGGTATGGTTAAGGTTAATAGCCATGTTGCTCTACTTTTACAGAAGCTCATTTACCAACGCTATTATGATGCGGATGATGATGATTGATTACTAACTACTGCCTTTTTGCACAAAAAGCACCATTCCTGATTGGCTAAGTGTAAATGCTGTAATGGTCATTAACTTTGTTGCAGGAACCACTGCCAAAGTGATAAATAGATTTGGTTTACATTAGCTACCAGCCTAAGAGCATCATTTGACCTCATTAATAGATCTAATCAAATATGGAGTTGTACTCCCTAAGAAGGAAGACTATCCTTTTTAGGACAAGAACTCCTAGGCTTTTCTCTCGTCTCCATAAATATAAAAGTTGAAATTTCATTCTTGAGGTAAGGTCACAATTCTCTTCAAAACATTCTGTGGAATTTCTATGCATTGAAGTTTTCCTTACTTTTTGTTCAGTCTGGAAGAAGTTAAAACTTCTCCTAGTAGGCATTAAAAGCTCTTCCTAAAAGACTAAGAAAGCTGTGTTACTAGAAAAGTGGTCAGTTTGCCGAAGGAACAAAAACCAAAACCCTTACGGACACACGTCTGGAATTTCATGTTAGTACCTTGAAATCTGTATCAAAATCATACAGTTGATGTACGGATACAGCTTTTCAGGTCTGAAAAAGCTGCAGACCGCATTTGACCTCTTAATCCACATTTCCTACATACTACCTGCAAATTTTTTCTGGCTTCCTTCATCTTTATGTCTCTAAGGTACAAGTATAACACGCTCCTCACTGTTGCTGTGCCTCTCACTTTGCCTACCTAGCAATTTAAGAAGTTATTAATTTAGCATGCCTGCAATATATTTTTCTCATGTTGTGTTCCAGTCTTCTGCTAATTAGCCCGAATAATTAATTTAAACAAGCTCAAGTCAGGCCCTATATTCTGCTAGGCCATGAGCGCATGTTCCACATGTAACACAAAGCTGATAGTTTTAGTTTAGGGGACGATGTGGATCTGAAAGAATCCTGGAAATAATGTTTTTATAAGCACATATGTCATCCTGAAGGACAGCAAAAATGTTCTCTTCTGGTGTGGATTAATACAGGTAGTTTGTCCCAGTGCTTTCTCTGTCCTGTTGATCTTATTTGACATCAGCAAAAGCAACTACTATCAGTTTGTCTCTTAAGACAGCAACAATCCCTAAAAATCTCATCTAGTACTTTCATCTCCCGTTTCTTATAAACCTGACAAAGTAGAGGTGAAGTATGACTTTGCATACAGTGACATAGTGTCCCTGCATACAGGGACAGAGGAGGAACCACGAAAAAGGAGTCTTCATCAACTTCTCTATTTGGCGATTGTTGCTTATTCTAAAATTCCAAAATGTTGAGAACTGGAACCAGAAATCTGTTCTCCTTTCTCATTTTTGCCTATAGTTTGAATTACTTTCTACACAATGTCATGGCTTCAGATTAGTTACAAGTGCTGTCATACACTAAAGCTTCCAGCTTGAGGAAGGAATTTAACCTAAATCTCTCCATTTCCTGGAGGAGCAGTCCAACTTTCAGATTAATATATAAAAAGTGGAGAGCTGTGCTATCAGTGTAGTATCAGAAGACCCAGCCTTGTTCTAATCCTACCCCTATTACCTGAAAAGAAGGGCTGTAGGCATCTGTCTTTTGAAGAGGGAATTTTCATTCCCCAGTGCTAAGCGGACAGGCAAACCACTCTGCTGCTCTGACGCATGTGCTAATGGTTTCAGGTGAAAACCCTCCATTTCAAACCCCTATATCTGGCTTGCTGTTGGACAGCCAGCCTGGGCAGCATTTCATCATGCTGAGACCCCTTGACTCCCACCTGTGCGGAGTTTGAAGTCCAGCAATGTAACTCTGAATGCAGGCTGTAAGCTTTTCTCAAATGATGATGTCAGTCCTTTTTTCTGGATATCATAGAAAGAAATGAATCCCCTCTCTCAGTACCAGAGTCCACCTTTGATTATCTGCAGTAGGTGTGAGTTTTGCCTTACTCTGCCCAAATGAAAAACAGGCACATTCTAGACACTTACATCCCCTATGGGATCTAACTGTACGAGCTCAGTTCACAGAAAGTGCACTTTTTTCCTTCATCTCCTTTAGTGTTCTATTGACATTGAGTGCACTCAGCGCAGATTGATCCTACAGGTATGTTCAGGCCAGACTTTCTTCACTAAGTGAAACACTCCTGGAAGGGAATATTGAAAACTCAGTGCTGAAATGTTACTGGCTTTTTCAGTTCATTGGGAAGAGAAAAAGAAATAGAACCTTATGCCAGCTCTGAAAATCAATGATTAGATATTCTTGTTTAACTTTGCTGCCGTAAATGGCCATCAAGGTCTGACTCAGAAGTTCTATACTTGACTTTGATCTACAGCCCTCTGGTTGACATCACTCCATTTTCACTGCTTTTTCTCTTTGAATTGCTTTCTAAATGACAGTTTGCTAACTGGCATAGTCCAAGCAAAGGATTATTTTCCCTTTAAAGAAGGAAAGTCAGGAGAGGATGATCTGTGACTTCAGGATGACAAAGAATATTCACTAAAATTTGTTAGTGGTCAATCTAACCCCATGCCCCAGGTAAACTTCTCTCCTGAGACTAACATATTTACACTCCAGTTATATTTTGCTCATCTATTTACAGTTAACCTTAGCAGCTTCTCTGCATGCACACATTTTCTTACTGCTATTTAACAACCACTGCATACCCTATTGATAAAAAGTGCATCCCACTTATTAAAATCATTTAATTAAACCCCATTCTTCTCACTGGATTAATTTCATTGCTACTGATCCAAGGGGCTGAAAAAAAAGATCAAATCTTACAATTAAAAGTACACAGCAGAGTTCTTGCTTCTGTTACCATACAAATACAATTTAACTTGAAGTGATTAACCCCAAGTTTGGCCAGAATAGAGAAATCAAAATTAAAAGGGAACACCGTAACTAAGCATAGGAAAAATAATCACTTCTGGAATTACTTGTCCTTCTGCTGAAACAAATGACCATGGTCCTGATGAGTTCTGTCCCATGAGGTTCCCATCCCAGCTTCCCAATTCCTTTTGCAAGTACTTTGCCCTTAACTGAAGAGTCAGCTGTGCTTCTCCTAATAAGAAGTTTGCAGTAGCTAATCGACAATTCTTTCAAACCTGTATCATCACCAGTAACGAACAATTAATCCTGCATCTCCTCAGAAATCAGCTAAGCTCAAAACAGAAAGGGAGAGGCAGAAAAAGAAAATGGGCTCTGTGAAGCATGAATAAATGAAAATGAAAAGATCATAAGAAAAACAAACATTAGGGGTAGAGGCGCAATCAATAAAGGCCAGCACTTGCAAAGATTGTCTTGGAAAATAAGTACTCTAAAAGAATTTAAATAAGTATAAATGGAATTCTCAGAAAGATTTATTTAAGAGTGAATTAATTCTTCAGCGCAATTTCCTTTTTTCTTCCCTTGCATGACTGTCCCTTAGACTACTTCACTTTCTGCATATGGTGCCACATGACAATAACAACACATTAATCTCTAAGTTATATATATGTCATTCCACAGTGATTCTTCTAGCAAGCAAAAGGTTAACACATTTAAATGAATGCAAATGAGAGAGTGGTTTGTTATTGGCTGAAAGTGCCTTGAAACAGACTAGTAGAGATACACAGATGCAACTTTGCATCTGCAGTCTAATTAAAACTAATCTAATTAAATATAGTGCATCTGTAAAGCAGCTTCAGCTTTACTATTCCTTTTATAGTTGGAAAGAGCTTCCAAGAGCCAGTGTGTCTGCCATTTCACTTTATTTGGAACCACTTTAATAGCAGGTGAGTAATCAGGAAATAAATTTTCTGTAGCTGCTTTGGAATTGTTCATTCACAGAAGCAGAAGCAGTGATAATGTATCCACAGATATATTACAACAGCAACAGAGGCCACGTCGACTGGGGGAGGTAATGTCCTTTCATTAGGCAAAATGATATAGTTGGAAAAAAGAAAAAAGCTTGAAGCCATAAGTCATCCTTCAGCCTCATTTATTAAGGCAGAACTCGACTACAAAAAAACACTTCTGCAAATGTTACTGACAAGAGCTGTCCACAGCAAAATCAGGCATGATCAAAACCTTGTCTTGTTGAGGGATTTCTTTTAAAATATTCTTATTACAGGATCTCTTTTCTTTTCTGGCAAATAAACATTCCACAGACATTATATTCGGTAGGAAAGCTTACTGCTCTCAACTGAAATTCTGCTATAAGCGATTTTAGCACTGACAACTAAATGGCCACAATGTAATAAAATAATGTGTAGAGCCCTATACCCAGCATACTGGCCACAGGCTGTGACACCAATGTAAAATAATATATTCCAGTGTCCTTTTTTTTTATTTCCCTCTCAAAAATTCACATAAGAAACTTCATCTTAGAAAACTGTCTTAACATGCTTAAATCGGCTATTCTCAGATGAAAGGTCAAAGGACAAATCTTGATGAAAAGTTCATCACAACATACTTCCATGAGGCATTAGACAAAGATACACTGCATATTCCGACCTTAGAGAAACAGCCTGAACTATCTTGATCCTGATGCAACCTAAAATAACTGTAGAGAGCCAAAGATAAAAAGGCATGGCTCTTGGCAGGAGTCTGAATTCATGCAGGGTAAAGAGACTCTCCACATCTCACCATTTTTCTTCTTTCTCCCTTTCTTACGGCTCACCAGATTGCTAAAATGTTGAATTTAGTAATATCCAGATTGCTAAAATGTTGAATCCCATTATGTCCCTGACTGTGGGACAGGCATGGCTCTATATGCCTGGAAAATTCTCCACATCAGGCCACACTTTGTGTTAAAGCAGATTTATGGAATGAGAGAATGCCAGAACTATACTGTAGATATGACACTCTCCTAGGCAGCCAGCAAACTGACTCTTCCTACCATCTTAGAAACCTTATGAAGTTTATAACCTTATGAAGTTTAACCATGCCAAGTGCAAGGTCCTACACCTGGGTCGGAGCAATCCCAGGCACAGCTACAGGCTGGGCAAAGAAGAGATTCAGAGCAGCCCTGCGGAGAAGGACTTGGGGGTGCTGGTCAATGAGAAAATGAACATGAGCCGGCTTCAGTGTGCGCTCGCAGCCCAGAAAGCCAACCGTATCCTGGGCTGCATCAAAAGGAGCGTGACCAGCAGGTCCAAGGAGGTGATCCTGCCCCTCTACTCTGCTCTTGTGAGACCTCACCTGGAGTATTGTGTGCAGTTCTGGTGTCCTCAACATAAAAAGGACATGGAACTGCTGGAACAAGTCCACAGGAGGGCCACAAGTTTGATCAGGGGACTGGAGCACCTCCCGTATGAAGATAGGCTGAGGAAGTTGGGGCCGTTCAGCCTGGAGAAGAGAAGGCTGCGTGGAGACCTCATAGCAGCATTCCAGTACCTGAAGGGGGCCTGTAGGGATGCTGGGGAGGGACTCTTCATCAGGGACTGTAGTGACAGGACAAGGGGTAACAGGTTAAAACTTAAACAGGGGAAGTTTAGATTGGATATAAGGAGGAGATTCTTTACTGTAAGGGTGGTGAGGCACTGGAATCGGTTGCCCAGGGAAGTTGTGAACATCCCTAGCGGTGTTCAAGGCCAGGTTGGACAGAGTCTTTTGTGAGATGGTTTAGTGTGAGGTGTCCCTGCCCACAGCAGGGGGGTTGGAACTAGATGATCTGAAGGTCCTTTCCAACTCTAACTATTCTGTGATTCCATTATCTTAGATGAAATATTCAGTATATGAAAAACTGAGAGTAGAACTCTCAGCAGAGAGTAGAAATCTGGAGACTTCTGTTTTCTTGGTTGGTATCCTTATCTCTAACCTAGAGAGACATAGATTTGATGAATGGACACCCAGTGGATAAAGAATTCAGGTTGCTCAAAGAAGTGGCAAATGCTCCATCCCTGGCAGTGTTCAAGGCCAGGCTGGACAAAGCCTTGGGTGACATGATCTAGTGTGAAAATGGCATGGGGGTTGGAACTAGGTATCTTAAGTGTCTTTCCAACCCTAACTGTTCTCTGATTCAATTTCAAAATACGATTGGCAACAACACTACCAGCATTCCCCTTTTCTTCTTTAGTCCCACTAGTTCCAAGAATGAAAATACAACATCCAAGTAAAAGAGCAATAGGAAAGACAGATACATCCCTTAATGAAAATTGGGTCTGCTGTTTGAAAAAATATACGTAGACGGCTCTGTTATCAGGAAGAGATCATAAATGACGAAAATTCTCAAAATTGCCCCATTAAAGTAATTTTCTTTGATGCCTGATGTTTCTAGACAGGTAGAGCTCCACTTTGAATTCTTTCAGTTGTAAATAGTTCCATTAATTTCGGCAAAACGATGCTGAACAATGTTTGCAAGATTATGTCTTGAGGTGAATTTACTAATACACCGGAAAAAAGCATTGTGTGGTTTTGACAGCATTCCTTTAACCTAGGAAAGATAAGTGCAGTGATTCATAGAAAAAGATATTTTAGTAAGTTGCAACTAATTTTCAAATGAAATGTCAGTCTGAAATTGCTAATCATATAGTAATTTTCATGTATTTTTCTATATGCTGGTATGAAATTTACTTCATTGTAGAAGCTTGCAAAAGGCATCTTTCATAATTCAAACCCTGTATTAAGGCAAGGTTTATGTGCTGCACAGGCTGTCACAGAAACCCATGCAGCAGAATGAATATTCCCTTTTGTGAGTATGTGCACTGATGGTTAACAGTACTGTGCATTACACTAAAAGCCTTAGGGTAACAGAGACTTGAAAAAAAATAGTGTTTTTTTTCTTCTAAACACGCAACACGAAGAAAAGTCTAAAACAAAAAGCATTTAACTTTTTACAAGGGAAATTTTATACAGATCTAGATTCTTGATATTGTATTTTGTCATGGTATCATATATTTCCTAAGGAATGAAAAGGGAACTGTCAAATATGTTGTTATTTTTATATAGTATTTTTATTCCAGTGCCGTTTGGAGCTTCTAGGGTGTGGTACAAACATGTGGCTGTATATATATTGTATTAAAGACATTGCGTTTACTTGTTTTACTCTTTACTATGTTTTGTCTAATTTGCTAATTAGTAATTCTTTATTCTTTTATTATCTTTACTATTTTTTAAAATTTAATTTGATTTAATTATCTTTAGCACTACTCCTGTATTACTTTCATATGTTTCTCCTATGTTTGCTCAATATGTAGTACTCGTAAGACAAACCACTTTTATCATGTATTAAGGCCTTATTATGACTCAGCCACCTGCGAATTGTCTTTAAATCAGCACAGAGTTTTAAGCCACCATAAATATAGCATGGTAATTTATATATGGTAAAAACTAGGTAAGATACAGTAAGATAGAAATTACTTTTCAAACAGCATAGGACATATGATGAAAAATTTCTAACTTCTAGACAAAAAGAAGACTTAAAAGACAACTATATTGGAGAGCACAACACCTAATAGAATTGAATCTTAACCCTATGCTGCCTTTATGATACTTCCAATAACCAAGGAATTCAGCAACATAATATGGACTTGGCCAAATTTCTCAGAAATATGTGAATATTTGTCTTACTTTCTGATCACTGATACTAGCATATTACTTTGCAATACTGTGAAAATTAGGACTTATTTGGTGAAATATCAAAAAGTAGGTAACTTTTGTTTATTTTGAGATGACAGTTTGAGCGTTTCTAATCAGACTTGTCACAAACTCCTGAATCCATTAGGTGGTGAGATGAGGAAAACGAAGACCACATCAATACCTCTTTTCAATGCAGCTTCAGAGCCAAAGTTATGGTTACATATATAGGAACACTACAGGATATGAGAATTGCAGTTGGCAGTTGGTAAAAATGGGCCAATAAATTTTATCATTATAGTGAAAAAACAGTAAGTCTTAAGTTTTTGTCTCTATCACCTGCAATTTGCAGTAAACTTGGAAGGTAATATTTTTGTGCCGCGGCTAGTATTCAACCCATCCCAAATCATTAATAACTTATGTTGGCAGTCTTGTCCTAGGAGATTCCACCAAGGTAAGTGAAGCTAGATATGTTTATTCAGGCATATCATGGTACAGATGACACTTGATAAAAGAAGAAAGCCTTCCCCAGAGCAAAACTCATGCAATTTACCTTACTTCTGATGGCTTCAAGTTCCAGTATTTCTGCTGTGGCCTCCACAGATTCAACTACTGAAGAGTTACAAATACCACCCCAAAATAAATACTATTAAACTGCTCTACAGAAAACGTATTTTAATTATGGCCAACATGCAGCCTATATTTTGACTGACAGCCCTTTTATCTCTTTATGAAAATGGTTTCTGATGGGCATATCCCTTGTAAGTGGCTAGTATGTACTTACTTGGCCTCATATGCCTCCAAGTTGAGCTAGCTCATGTCAGGAAACAACCTTCTGGAAGTCAGCACTGTAAAAAAAAATCTTTTGGCTTGTCTCTGAACTTGGCAATGCTGCGATTTACCCTGGCTTGTTCATTTGTTTGCTTGATCAACTGTTGATCCTAATCTGAGGTCATGAACAGTTTTGCTGACTGCTGCTGACATCGCAGCATTATATGCAACAGACTTCTGACTCTCCTTCCAACAGTGTTTCTTGCTCAACCAGCAGTATTGCTGGTAGCAGTTAGAAAACACTTGAGCAGGGATATGATGTTCTCAGTTCTTGGTTCAGTGCAGGAACACTCAACTCATTCATGGGATAAAGAACTACCACTAACAGGAGTGCTGTTAGTCCTGAGCAAAACACCAGCTAGTCCTATTCTCCTGACTTCTGCCACTGTGACAAGAAAAAATTGTACATTAGTCTTGAAGTTACTAGAAAATAAATAACAGTATTCAATTTCCTTTGTGAAAATGTTAGCTTTTCACTCCTTAGCAAGCTTTGTGTGAAGTATAGGGAAACATAAGAGAAATATTGGTTTATATTTATTCTTTTTCATCAGAAGTATCCTATAGCAGACAGACAGCCTGGAGAGCTGAGCAGGGACTAGCACTGGCAGGGAGCCTTATGCCTTTCAGCTATATGCAAAAAACTTCCAGAGACTTTAACTTTCCTGTTTCCATCTGTAACTGTATTCTCTGTGAAAGCCTTAGCATGGCAAAACTGTGGGGTGTTGGGTTTTTTTTTCCTTCTTTTTTTCTTGAGAACTAGGAAGTGCAAATGAGAGGAGAAAGTTCTGTGTGATGAAGGAACCAGGAAAAAGTAAGGAAAAGAGGCAGTGGACGAAAAATGATGAGAAGAACTGGAGTTGTAAGTCACAAATTGGTTGTCATTTACCTTCAGTTCACAGATGTGACCTCTAATGCCTACAAGCCATACATCTCGTCAACATGCTCTGTAACAGTAGTTCTCAGAACATCAGACCTATTGACATGGAGACTGTGAAGACATATACTGTCTTTAATGGTCATCTGTCTGGTGGAAGCAAATGTTGCACCTTCTTAGAGAAAGAATCACTGATTATTGCTGTTCCTTTTACCTTCAAAAAGGCAATTTTCATTCACCTAGCATGAGGACAGGAACACAGATATTTTACACTCTCTATTCTCCACTACCCAAATATCAATACAAACACAGTACTGATGCAAACCCCCTTTATTTTCCTTGCTCCATAAAATACTGTGGGAAAGCAGGGAATGTCAGCATTGCTTTACTACATCAAGAATCCTCACTGATCCTTCAGTCTCCTAGTGGCTCCCAACCCTCATTCTGACAATGCTGAATGAGTAACAGACTGCTGCAACTCAACATCCTCACAATTTGGGTACAGTCTCATAGAGTCTGAGAACTGGATGGCAAGCACACACCCCAGCAACTAGAAGTATGGACAGAATTTATTGTGTATTACAGCTTGTCTTTACCTTTTACAAAACCCAAACCAAAACAAAATCAACTTTTAAACAGAGAGGCATCACAGCCTTTGCAGATCTATTAAAAGTGATCTATCTTATCATACATGACTGGCAGTATGTATGCTCCCAGCACTTTGTAATTCCACTTGATACCAGGGGAAAGATTAAAGAAGTCAGCCCAAACAGAGAACTATTATTAGCATTGGAGGTAATCCTATCATTTTGTATGAAAGGATTAAAGTACTGCTGGGATCCAGCCACTGAAAATGTCTTGAACCCTGCAATAGTCTGATGCTGTCTTTCATATGCTTCTGAGTGGTGAAGCTGAAAGAAGGGAGGAAATTAGTGAGGCATCCAATTCATTTCCTGCTCATTGCTCCAGCACTTGAGTACCCAAACCAAACAGCTGAATATCTCACTAATGCTCATGGATGACCTAAACCCAGAAGAAAGCTAAACAACATCATCTTCCATTATCCTGGATCCCTCCCAAGCATAGAAAGCGGCACCGTGGTGGCTTGCTTCCCCCTGAGCCAGTAATGCTGGGGAACAGCAGTGGAGACACGCTGATACAAGGGCTGCTGTACTTTGGGAGGAAGCATTAAACCAATGTCCTCAGCTTTTGTGGTGATGAAAGATCCCCTGGGATTTTCCCAAAAGGATTGTAATGCCTTACAGATTCATCCAACTCTCATTAAACTAAATGGAAAGAACCTCAATCATGGCTGTGAAAACTGGATGTTTCAGGGTTGGCCCAAATCCCAAGTGAGGTAATTATATCTCCCAACTGCTTCCATTGGAAAATTTCAATCCCCACCATCCCAAATGATCACAAAGTAGCACCCTACTGATCATTTAAACTAAACAACAGCCCTAAATGCTGTCTTTTTTTAGACAACGATCATGAAAATGTGTGTTGTGATAATAAGCCATGTGACAAAAGAGGGTAAAACTCTCAGCAAGCAGCCTACTAAAATGAAATGGAAGGTAAAAAAATTACACTGGTATTTATGAAGGTCTGAAAAGAAATTTGCTGCTAACATTATATGTTTGTGGTAAATGTCTCTAAAATGACATCACTTGTAGAGTTGCAAACTTTTAAAATAACCATAGCTAAATTAAAATTAATTTACATTAAAATATGAATTAATGTAGCAGTTCATCAGGTATATTGCAGCATGTATTAGAAATGTGTTTACAGTCTTGATCCTCCAAACTGCTTGTGCGTAACAAATTTAATTTGATGCACTATTCAGGAGCTTAAAGGTTAGTACACATTTAAATACTTTACTGGATTAAACCTTCTTAAATTCCAAAATCTGCTGTGTATCATTTCCATACCTGAACTCAGACTGCACACCCATGTGTTCATGGCTGTTATCAAGCAAGAATGTACTGCTGTTGCCTTTTAGGTTATTTACAGGAGTGCTGTAGGTTAGTCAAGAAAAACACTTGAAAACAAGAATAAACTTGTTCACCAATTTGCACTCATCCTGCACTGCAGGGTTCAGCTAGCGTTGCTATGCCATCAGGGATTTGGTATCACAAATTATTCTACCTAATGTGGTGCAATTTAGGGGATTGGTTGGTTGTTTATAAAGAGGATATATTGCCTTTTTCTTTTTTACCAGGAATTACTGAGATAAATGTTCAGTTCCACAGAATAAAAATGCTTCTTGTCATTATCATTATAAAATTATTGCTAGTTTTCTTATTCTAGATGGCAGTGAGAAGTAGTAGTGATGTTGGACAGATCCATGAGCTTTGTAGAATCAAAGCCCAGCTGTCAGTGGGTTCCTAACAAAAATGAGCTGTTGCAAACCAAGGATGTTGCACAGTTTAAACACTTCAGTTAATGCAGTAATTGAATAGAAAGAATATTTTTGCAAGTAGTTTTCCTCTTCCATTTTGTCTCCTCCTACATACCTATATTTTTATCAAGAAAAGCAGAGTGAATAATTATTTTGGTATCATATAATCACCGTGAAATAAATGCATGGCTTCTTCAGAATACTCAACCAATTTCGACATTTCTTCATGCTTTGTAATCATAATTAATGTTATGCTTTGAGTTCAGGTAACATTAAGCTTTCTTGTTTGTCTACTGGTCCTCCCCAGCGGACTGTCGTCTTAGCCATGTCACTGTCCTAGGACTTAAAACTCATCAATTGATATTTCATGAGGCAAGAGAGTTTAGAAACCAGTATTCTGGAACAGTTTCCTAGAAAGTGATTGCCATCATCAAGTTGTAATCTAAAATGCTATGCTAGACTGAAATTTATGAATAGTAAACTTGCCTTATCTTCCTCTGTCTTCCTTCCCTTGCTCATGCCACAAGTAAATCTGCACCCATGGCCTATTACAAACAATAACCGACTCCATGGTTGAGACCTGAAATCCTATATTCCAGATTAGAGCATGTTTGCTGAAAACTGGGTACTGAGGTCTTAGAAAACATGACAAAATAGCTGGCTTTGGAAGAGAAGGGAGGTTGGAATCCTAAGGAAGAAACAAGTCTGAATGTTGTGTTAGCAAGAAAACTGCTTGTGCCAATTTTATTATAGAATCATAGAACAGTCAGGGTTGGAAAGGACCTTAAGAGATCATCTAGTCCAACCCCCTGCCATGGACAGAGATACCTCACACTAAACCATGTCATCCAAGGCTTTGTCCAACCTGGCCTTGAACACCACCAGGGATGTTCACAACTTCCCTGGGCAACCCATTTCAATGCCTCACCACCCTTACAGTACTGTGAATCATGTTAATTTCTAATTAATAAAAATGTTAATTTTCTCCTAGCCAGAAGTCACATTATTGTTAAAATAACAATCTTCTCCTAGTAAGTGAAATTATATAGAAAGAAAATCAAAGATACAATGACCTCTGGTAAAGTTCATTGAGTATCTATAAGAAAGGTATAAAAGTTATCAACATTGTAAAGAATGTATTGCCTCTCTATTAGCTGTTTCCAGTGAAAAAAACCCTCCAAGACTGGGATGGTGATGTCTACTCCTCTATTCCTCTTCAAGGAACTTCCACCTCTACTCCACTGCGTCACACAAATGGTTTGTGTGGCTGCTTCAAAGTGACAACTGGGAGCTCCCAGCAAAGGCTGAGGAGTATCATTCAGGCTTCAGCCTAAAATACCCCAGTTCCTGGTCTTCCTGAGGCTAAAGAAGATCAAGGGATCAAGATGGAAAAGTAACTTGGATCTGCCTTTCCTCCAGGTATGGCTAGGAAAGAAATGCAGGATTCATGGGATCATATGCTGTAGCCTAGTGTGGGACATCTGTTTAAGAGTAAGAAGCCCTAAATACCCAGTGTTATTTGCTTATTTTGTCCAATGGCATTTCACAGTAAAATACACATGCTGTCCTTCAGCCTGGTCTCTGGTCCAGTGAGTACCTTGCTCTTCATCAGATTGTACACTGGCAGAAGACAGTGACACAGCAGCTCTCAAAGTGAGAGAAATCAGGTCTCTAAATCCAGGGAAACTGTTCACAGGCTGTGAATCTGTCTGTTACAGAGGCCTAACCTAGGGCTCTTCCTAGATATATCGAAGTCTGTGAGACCAGTGCCGTTTCAAACACATCTCCCTCTAGTTTTTCCTTCTAGATACACCTGGGCCTCCTGTTTCTGTGGCATTCTGAAGAGAACCAAGACATGTAGCTCAGATTTGTGAATCTGACTCCCAGAGTCTGGTTCCTAAAAGCTAAGTGTAGAAACCCTGAGCATTTCTGGAGCTCCTTCCTTTTTTGACGTGGGTTGAAATGCCTTTCCCATCTGAAAGGACAAACCTCATCTTTCAATTTGGTGGCTCTCAGGGCAATAAGGAAACAGTGCCAGCTACAGTACTGAAACATGCCGCCAGATGATATAGGGCTGTGAGCAAATTAGGGAGCTCTTGCTGAAGTTGATAATTAAGATTAGCTTCAGATTCAGAAACCTGCACAGGAGTAGGCAGATGGCTTGCTCAGCTGCCAGCTGGAACTTAGCCTTCATGAGGCAGTCATTCAAGTTCAGCAGCACAGCTTCCTTCTCTGGAGTCAGAGCAAAGTCTACCCATACCAAGATCCTTCTGAAGACTTGAGGCCACCTCCACAGCTCTTACAAAATGGCTGTGTGTTCTGGGTGCAGTAGAGATTTTCATATCTCGACTGGTTCAAGATCTCGCTTTTAAAATACAAAGCAAGACTAAAAAGATAAATGGAACACCATAAAGGATGCTTTAGGCCTACAGCATTCTTGAAAGCTCCTGTTGGCGGTCAGTGGCTTAATATTTCACCCACATTGGAAGTCTGGCATTGATAATCAGGTATCTTAAACACTTCATACATCAGTAAAGGAATTCTTTTCTGTTTAAACAAGTTTAAATACTTTAAAAAAACATATGAACCAAATAAGGATGGTATCATATACTTATAATCCCCCAGGGAAGGCTTTAGTTTGGATAATTTTCAGCAGCAAACTCACCCAGCTGTAAGTAGAATAGTGAGCAATAACAACAAAGAATGACATTTTATTCTTCAGCTACACTAACTTACAATAGTGCCTCAGAATAACAGAGGCTTCATTATCTACTCTTGGTTCTTATAAAAATGCAGGAGAATATCTTCTGGCTTGCCACAGTGCCTAGATACAAGTAGCTGAAGTAAAGGTGAAAAATCAATCTTAACAATAATCCCTATATTTCATTGCCCATTTATACCATACTTTTAAAAAGCAAATCTATTAACCATAGTTCCAAGTGCTTTTTTTTTTTTTTTCCTTTTATGCAGCAGACTGCTGAGAATCAATCTTTAAATGTATTCTCAATTTTAAGTTCAGAACAATCGTTCCATGAAGTCTCATTTTCAA
Source organism: Lathamus discolor (assembly GCF_037157495.1). Taxonomy (NCBI): domain Eukaryota; kingdom Metazoa; phylum Chordata; class Aves; order Psittaciformes; family Psittacidae; genus Lathamus; species Lathamus discolor. The sequence goes on along the minus strand of NC_088884.1, from coordinate 43,154,755 downwards.
AGCAAGATTACAAACTGAATTATAAAAGATAATGTGCAATTTCTGTAGACACTTCGTCTGCAGGTAAGTTTGAAAAAGACTAGCAAAGATTATGTTTATTTTATGCATGTAAACATAATTTCCGTGCACTTTCCCTCACACAAAGTAATGAAATTTTAAGATACATTCCCAGTACTGAAAAGAAGTCAGCAACCATGTTCAGTTTTCTGCTTGTAAATTGAATTCTCTACTCAATTTATAAGGCACTGGCACAACTTGACATATCTATAGTGCAATAAAATACCTACCAGAGCTGTTGTAGCATATAAAACAATAATCACAATGATGTGCTGGAGGAAACCCTTGGGGTACTCCGGCACCCCTTGTTAAAACCCTGCCACCAAATCAAAGGTGCTCACCCCTGTTTCTACTATAGATGGATTTCATCGCCATAGCTGTAAAAGTTAATCTGAGTGGGGTTCTTTGTTTTCTTATATTTTGCTGAAGTGCTCTCAGCATCATGTAATTTCCAGGAGAACTGGCTGCTCCTTCCCCTTCTTTCATATTATACAACTCAAAACCAACTGCTGTTTCTGAAAACGATGTTTCAGACACATGTAATCAATAATGTATATTTCTGCTTGACAGTGAGGTTACATTCCCAGCGTGCTTCTAGCTAAGAGACAGCATTCTCAAGGTGTGCAGAAGAGAACATGAGTTTAGAATACAACAGGCTCCCATATGGTGGAGATGGAGGGTGCTGCAGCTGGTACTCCGGTTCAAGTTGTAGAAGTCTGCTCTTGTGATTTCTCCTTTCCTTCTTGGCTCATTCAAACAGCAAAGATAAGGGTTAGCATAGGAATAGGGTCCTCCTTCAGACCTCTGTGCATCAGATGGGTGGGCTCAGCTTGCTTTGATCAGAGGAGATATGTAACGTCCTGACAAGCATATGAGCTTGCTGGTGCTGAATCCAGCTCCAGTCTGCAGCAGCACTTCTGGATCACCAAGCTAGAGCAGCCCGTACTTCTAACAGTCTGACGGTCCTAACCAGTCCTGTATGAAGATCAAACCGGCAGCTGTCATGGATCCAAAAGTTTAAGTACAGGACATATTAAGGGGAGCCTATCAGAAGGCATATGAAAATAACTCATGGATTGTAAAAATTTTCTTCATGACAGAATCAATCATTAAAATATCAACAGAATATAATTCAGCAGAATCTCAACCCACATGCTAATTCTTACAGACAAGGATTTTCATCCATGTTCTGCTTTGTGAGTTTTCAATTCCATTCTTCTACCACTCAGTATCCTTTGGATTTAAAAGCTGTATTTTCAGGACTCCTAATTTCAAACACTCAAAATATGACGCACCCCTAAAAATAATGACGGTATTTTCATATTCTGAGTTTATAAAATAAGAGTTGAGTTGTTTTTTTCTCACAATTTTTGTGTCCTCTGGGTATGTGTGGGCAGTATTTTCAAGCTTTTCTCTACCAGCAGGTAATCTAGAAACTTTTATTTAATGGAAAAAAAAAGTTTTCGTTTAGTCACTGAACTCTGGGTCTAGGGGGTTCAGGGAGAAAACAAAGTGATCTGAGATTTGCATTTGAATTGCTATATTTAGAAATAATGATTTTTTCTCCCTCTCTTACTGTACTGCAATAGTTCTTTCTTGTACTCATTCTGTGTTCCAAAATAAATCTTATTTCTGATTTCCCCTGTTCTTTCCCCAGTGTAAAGCCGCATGTATTTGCTTGGCATGAGCAGCTGCCAATGATTTGATGATAGGACGGGAAACAAGAAGACTTCAATTTATGCCTTCCCAGTTCCTCCAGAACTGTTCTTCAGATTTTCCTGAACATCAAGAAACTTCTTTATTCTCCTCTAAATCTCTCCTTCCAAGTCCTCTTTGCCAGGATACCTAAATAGAGTTTGTCAATGTCAGACTGCTCCTACACTGAGATCAGTGCTTTTTGTATTGACAAATATATATGTGCGCTTACATATATATGAACATACATATACATAGTCCTCATTTACTGCAGGCAGGCAGCTATTACTTGCCTTATATTTAGACAGAAAGGTCTCTGAGGGAGAGAGTCAATTATTTCCCAGCTAACCTAAGAAGATCTTAGGCGATGACTAACACTGGTATGTGCCATGGAAATATAAATAATAGCTATTGCTGAGAACTTTATTCTGCTTTATGGTAGGCTTCTGTATTAATCCAGTTTTGAAATCTGAAAACATTTTATTGTCAGCATTTTGCATTTTGCTTCTTTTTTACGAACTTAGAGAAGAATGTCCCTTCTCCTCCCTGTGCCAGTGACACCTGTACTCCAGGAGCCATTAGGAGAAGCAGTGCAATGAACAGCCTGAATTTATTTTCTGCAAATGATCAAGCTGGCAGCACCATAAAAATTCAGTTTCAGAAAAACCCTATGCAAGAATTTATCAGTTTTCCTCAATTTCTCAAATTTGAAACAAAGTATCTTCTTGATAACCTTGATGCCAAATAAGAACGAAAAATTATGAAATAAACTTTAGTGGAATTTATAGAAGATATTAAGAACTCTTTAAACAACTTCAGCTGGTCAATCAAGAAAAGCAGAAGGGCAGAACAACAGAGAGCAGGAGGGAGAAAGAAATAATGAAGTGGGTCTAGAATGATTACTGAATGTTGAAACATTAACTTAAATGGGTAAACATATAAAACCAGAATTATTTTATTTGCTTATTTACCGAAATATCTACAACTCTGTTCCTCAGCTTACTAAGCTATTATTTAAAATGCAAACAGACCTGAGTCTTACAGTTACTTCTACATTTTTTATTACAGTTTCCTCTATAGCTTCCAGTCCCATTTTTTGACAGTTATTCACTAAGCCAAGGAGAGGGAAATAAACCTTTCTCTGAATATCTGCAAACAGAACATGAAGCAAGTCTGCACAGAACATCAGGGTTTAGCCTGAATCATCACACAGCTTTGAGCTCCTGATTTGGGGGATTATCAGTCAGTTGGTACACGATGAATCAAATTCAGGGATTTTAAGCACCAGCTGCTGAGGACAAACAGAGTTGCAAGACAGTTGAACATTTCAGAATAAGGTTGATATAGACATGTAACTTCTCATCCAATTACAATGTAAGAAAGCAGGCATCATTAAAAATATGTAACAACTCCCTATTATAGAAGTAATGATGGTACCCTGGATTCAGTGCGTTCAGCTATTATGGCTATTCAATATTAAACCATAAACATTAACGGCATATCATTACTTCGTCAGATATATGCTGGAATTTTATTGGGGTTTTTTTTTGTTTTATTTACCTTGCTGGCTGAATGAGGCCTTCTGCTCATACACGAACGTGTTCTTGATGTGTAAGGAAACACAACACTTTTATTTTCCAAAGATGCTTATTAAGTAAACTAATGTTGATTGACATTGTTTTATTTGTGTTTGGTCAGTATCAGTATCCTGACATTTAAAGCCTCTGGCCAAAAGCTGTTCCTGTCTTGCATTCCCATAGCCTTGCTATGTAAATGTTAAGGTATGGCAGATATTTTCCTAGACTGCAGACAAAGGCCCAGATGGAAGAGCAGTGAGAGGGAGGAAGGAAAGAATCAATGTATCTTATAAAGTCTTTTAACATAGTTTTCAGAAGTGTAAGTGCCATTTTATCTGCTTCATTTTATTCCTTTCTTCAGGTGTTGGAATTACTGTGTTTAAAATGCAAAGTGTAAAAGCAGAAATGGTGCCTTTCCTGTCCTTCTGGTAAACAGCTTAAAATTTCTGTAGATTAGAGATAAATTTGGAGAGAGAGTATAAGGGCCAATTAAGACACAGTGACTCTTATACACAGTGCATTTATGGAAAAGCAACTGTACTGTGATTATGCAAATCAGCCCCTCATAACCAAAACGCAGGGATTTACATAACAGAGAAAAGAATTCTTCACAGTTATGCCCCAGTAATGCACAGGATTCTGGCGCTTTAATTGTCTGACTAGGAATAGAATGATCTCACTTTCTTTATTCAAGTGAAATACATGTTAGGACATAACCATTCTGAATGATTTGGAAGCCTACACTGTCCCACCAGAAAAATGTGGAGTACGATCTATTTTAAAGAGATACAAATCAATGAAAAAAGCCAATATTTCTTCTTGTATTGATCAAAATTTTAACTGGATTTTCATATTGCATCACTGCTCTTGAAATGAATGTATACTAATACAAATGGGTCCCCTTGCTGGAACTTATTTCTTCAAACTATTAAATTCAGCAGTTTTTGACAAAATAAGACTTCTCTGGTGCATATATTATTGAAGGAAACATCAGTATAATTTAAATTGCACAGACCCTATATTACAGTTTCGCAAAGTGAATTCTTCATATGAATCCTGATATTTTTATTTAGTTAACTATGTGTAGACTATTAGACTAACTTGTGAGTTCTGTGTGTTCTACAAAACATATTACTCTGAAAAAATTACTATCTTATTGTAAGCCATGTGATAGGAACAGTATTTATTCAGCTGGGTGTAGTTTGCTGTACCTTTATTTTTGTCATCATGTATTCCACTATTTGAATGTGTTTTTTTTAATATAAGCATGACTACGCAATTTCTATGAAAAACAAACCAATCAACCCAAAACAGAAAGAGGAGACTATGTATAAATCAGCCCCTACTATAGCTCATCTTTTCTATCACTCCAGCCAAGCTGATTGCAGGTGAGCTTCATCACAATACGGGTACGTATTGTACTATCCTGTTATACATCCATTAAAGCATCATGATTTATTTTCCATCTGCAGACACCTTAGGCAGAGGCAACTAATTTCTCCCTTGTGCACAGACAACAGAGCACTGAAAAAAAGATCCTTTCACAGTAACTACTGAACTTTCAAAGCTTTCCCTGTCACGTGGAGATGAGCCAAGACATTTGGAAGCTTAAAATGAGAACGTACATGAACTACAAAACAGGCTTGTCACTGACGTGCACATGTTAGAGAACTTGCTGACTACGGCATTCCTCTGCATGCGTAAGATTTGGGGTCAGCTCTTCACTTTGACCATGCTCCATGGTCTTGGAAGTGTTCTTACACCCAAACATCTGTGCTGTCCCAGTGCGGCCTGTTCACCACATTTATTCTCTCTCACACAGAAAGAAATCCCTAGAAAAGCACTTTGAAAATTATTTGGTTGGAAAAAATTTACATTCTGAGAGAGTCACAAAAAATTTGCAAACAGTTGTAGGAGTTGTAGGTTCTGACAGCTTTTCTACGACAAATCCTCAGCTTTGCAATGGGCTAACAACACCTTGCTGACAACTCCCTACCGGCATAAACCAAACAAATAGCAAGGAAATGTCATAATCTTCCAAAAGGAAAATGAGGTCTCCTCTCCCCTCTGCCCCAAGTATTTTGGAGGTAGGCTATAAACTTACTTGGTGATCTGTTAGTATTAGTTTATAAATGATTGTAAGTATTTTAGAAAACCCACACAATGAACATTTATCTTTCTTCTTGAAATAGTAAAATTAGAAAAAATAAATGTAGACAACAGAATGTCATGTTAAACAGTCCCGTTAGTGGTGATGGAGATGCTGGGAAGATCCAAACACACCTGCAGCTTCTAGAAGGAGACTAGACAATTGGCATGGGATTTGTGACTACCCCAGGTTTATTTCTCAAAAAAATTACTGCATGATCTTAGATAAGAGTTTAGATTTTTGAAATGGGGACAATATGTTCTGGTCTCACTATCAACACAAGGTACCATATTTTATATACAATTAATTTCATAATAAATAAGACTTGTCTTAAGGCCTTGTAGATGTTTGTCAACAAGCATTAAGGTTTTTTTGGTTTTGTTTTTTTTTTTTATGAACAGAAAAAACAAAAAGTTGTATTTGGTTCTGTCTGGAAAGATCTGCCAGACTGGACCTTCCACTTGTTTCACTGTTTGTTTTAAAAAAGTATGCAGCAGTGCATTCGAAGTTCCTCTTTACCTACAGACCTTTACCTAGACTTGCCAATTACAGAGTTTCTCCTAATGGAAATCATTCATGCCTTTGTTAGGATAAAATCAAAGTTTAAAAATAAAAGAATATTTACATAAGAGTTTCATCTACATCATTTACGTAGCATGGTGAGATATAAATCAAAAGACAAATGTTTCAATTGCTGTTCTTCCCTCAGTGTCTTGGTTTTTTTTTATTATTATTTTTTCTTCTTGTAGTTTTGTTTTTCCCATGGTATCATCGTGCAATTTCATTTCAGTTCAGTCTGCACTGGACTGTGCAGATTACCTGTCTAATGACATATGGACTTCTTACCACTGTAACACCTCTATTCTTGCAAGTGAGAATTTCGGGTGACAGAGCAAAGCTATTTGCTCTCAGTTTTGCAAAAACCACATCTGCCAGATTGCCAAGATACATTTCAGAGATAAAAAAAATTGATTAATATTCTAATTTGTTATTTGTCTTTAATCAGTCACACAACATTTCGTTACATAAATTATAACCTTCTAAAAATGAAAGCTCTTACATATGTTAAAATACTTCCCTGAAAATATTTTACATTTACTTATTCTTCTGATGTAAAAACTATTAAAGATTGAATGACTCTGTAATGCCTGCTGTTAAACCACACATGCACACACAGCCTTCACCTTCATGTCTACAAAAGTGGCAAAATTATCTGCTTGCATCATTAGGTAATTTTTCTGTCAGCAACAAAAAGGTTTTTTCTTTATTAGATGAAACAACACTGTCAATGTTGAATTAGTTGTATATTTAATACCAGTGCATGCATAATAATGCATACCAAACAGATTCAAGAACCTTAGAATTATCATAGACAAGAGCAAAAAGCTAATGCTTATTTTTTTATAAATGTGAACAAATTGAGGATTCAACTTTAAATCAATACTTTCTATTACAGACCAAAAGAACCCTGCTGACTTTAACCCTATTGATTTCACAGAAATATACATTGATACTTTTAAACTGTTCTGAATAGTAAAGAGACTCATGCAAACAACATTATGAATCACAGAATCACAGAATCCCAAGGGTTGGAAGGGACCTAAAAAGATCATCTAGTCCAACCCCCAAAAGTAGTATCATGGCTGATCTAACAGAATTTTGAGTGGGAAAAGCATGGATATCTTCATATATTACTGATGTATTAGAGCTATTTTCTTGTTTAAAAGACATTTTCACACTTTCACATTTTCTAATCCCCAAAGATATACAGTTCCCTTATTTTCCCAGTATTTTTGAGTTCTGGCCAAATTTTGCTTTAAAATAATACGCCCACACACATTTGTCATAAACATGAAACCCAAAGTTAAGAAATATTTACTTATCGGTCCCATGGCCACTGTGAAGTTCTGCCATTCCAGTTTTGATGATTCAGCAACAAATCATCAGTAAAAATTACCAAAACAATCTGACACATCAAGAATTGACTCAGATTGCATGAGTTTGACCCTCTGTTCTCCAGCTAATTCTGAGTAGCTTACTAAACCAGGTTCGAATTCTGATTTTTCTAGTTTTGACTAGAAAACATTTAGCATGCTGTCTAAAGAAATGAGAAAGAAGAAAATCTCAAGCTAAATCTAATCTGCTAACACAAACTTTTTAACCAATCAAGTTTTACTTACGTGGAATTTTGTTCAGTTCATTCATGAACTTCTCTTTTAACTTAGAAAATGCATCTTCTTTTCCTCCTCCTCCCCCAGGACTGGCTGGCTCAGTGACATTGCTTGGAGGGGCTGCTGCTACTGTGGTAGCTGGCGGTGCTGCCAGGGCCTCATGATGACTTTCACTCACCATTTTAACCCCTGGGTAAGCTGTTGGAATAAAAAAAAAATACAAAATAATAAGAAAAAACATGAAAAAAAAAAAGGAAATTAAAGTCACTGGAATGGATCTGTCATCAACAAATGACTAAATAGGCAGAATATCACTTGGTGCTCCTGCTTACTGGGTAAATACAACAGTACCAGCATATTGCTTCATGTTCTTTGTCAAATACTTATTACAAAAGACATGAAGTCTTTTGCAGGGTTAATTTCAGCCAGGATTATTTTATTTCTTTGACTTCTTCTCCAATGACGTTGCATTTTGAACTGCTGAATTTGAAACTTCAAAGTTACTGTAAAGCTCTCATGCAGATTTACATTTTCCCCTTCAAGTCTGAAAGTGTAAGCAAATTGTGTAATAACTATTTCCTTCATGCAAATTTCACAGTGTATTTACAGAATTATTTTTCTATGAGCGCTACAGAGGTGTGGATCATAGCTGAAATGTCTATATAAGATAAATAAAATGATAAGGATATAATAAAAACAGTTCAAGATTTCTTCTCAAAATAAAACCCTATTGTTTCCTATTTAAGTAAGTTGTATATTAAACAGAAATTGACTTCTGTTTTTTCATTTTTATCTACACTTATTGAAGGCAGTTTTCCCTCCAGTTATTTTGTGTGACATTTGCTACTGACAATATTCTCTTAAATTATTCAGATGTCTCAGTGTATTCATGACACTACGACATCTGTAGGGTATCTAAATGCAGCCATATTTAAATATCTGAGAGGCTGTCACAATCATAATCCTGCATCAGCATATTTTTAATTTCATGTTGTTTAAAGGGCATTTTTCAAAACCTTGAGTGCAAATTACTCTAACAGGTTTTCATGGCAAGGTTTGTGTAGTGGTTGGGTACAGGGCCAGAAGCTTTCCCCATGTCCAAACAGGCCAATGCCAGCTGGCTACAAGATGGAGCCGCTGCTGGCCAAGGCTGAGCCCATCAGTAAGTGATGATGGTGGTGGTGGGGGAAAACCTGCATGACAGCAATTGTAACTGGGAGAGAGGAAGGAGTATATTTGAGAGCAAAGCTCTGCAGACACCCAGGTCAGCACAGAAGGAGGGAAGGAGGGGCTGCAGGTGCCAGAGCACAGGTTCCCCTGCACCCCGTGGTGCTGGTGAGGCAGGTTGTGCCCCTGCAGCCCATGGAGGTCCACAGTGGAGTGAATCTTCTCTTGCAGCCCATGGATGCCCACAGTGGAGCCAATATCCACCTGTAACCTAGGGAGGACCCCAAGCCGGAGCAGTGGAAGAGTGTGAGGAGTACTCCCCTGGGGAGGAAGGAGCAGCAGAGACAATGTCTGATGAACTGATCACAACTCCCATTCCCCATACCCTCTCTGATGGTGGGGAGGAGACAGAGAAAACTGGGAGTAAAGTTAAGCCCAGGAACACAAGGGGTAACAGGTTAAAACTTAAACAGGGGAAGTTTAGATTGGATATAAGGAGGAAATTCTTTCCTGTTAGGGTGGTGAGACACTGGAATGGGTTGCCCAGGGAGGTTGTGAATGCTCCATCCCTGGCAGTGTTCAAGGCCAGGTTGAATGAAGCCTTGTGTGGGATGCTTTAGTGTGAGATGTCCCTGCCCATGGCAGGGGGATTGGAACTAGATGATTTTGAGGTCCTTTCCAACCCTAACTATTCTATGATTCTATGATTCTTCTATGATTCTATGATTCTTCTATGATTCTAAGAAGGGAGGAGGGGGTGAAGGCATTTTTAAGATTTGGTTTTATTTCTGATCCTACTCTGATCTGTTTGGCAATAAATTACACTAATTTCCCCTAGTTGAATCTGTTTTGCCCATGATAGTAATTAGCGATCTCTCCCTGCCCGTATCTTGACCCATAAGTTTTAAGTTACATTTAATCTTCTGTGTCCACTTGAGGAGGAGTGATGGAGTGCCTTTGTCGGGCGCCTGGTGTTCAGCCAGGCTCAACACACCACAATTACAAAGCAAAGAGTTTTGGTCCAGTGGGGTGAAGGTGAGATGATGTGACATGCACAAAGTGATTTTGCTAGCAAAAGAAGGTTGGCTGAAATGTAGATACTGTTTTTGAACACATTGTTCTGATATTCTGCAGCATCCTAACTATCACTGCTCTGAATAATCATTCTGTTTTTCTTTAGAAAACCAGAGGGTGAAAGGGTTTGAGAGATAACAAACATTCATTACTGCTCTGAGTGTACAATTGCTCTCAGCCCAGACATAAACATTTGGCCTTTGATCTTTTGATGAGAAATTTAAACATCACCACAGGAGAAAAAGGCAACACATCAAAATTAAAGGGGCATAAGAGTGTCTGACTTCATGCAATATGATGAATCATGAGCTTTCATGCCTTGTGACTGTTTTCATGGATGTTGCTGAGAGTGCTCAAATCACTAAATCAAAAAAAGAATTGACTTTTTGTCCTTCAACTTTACTTCCGTGAGCCCACAGTCATGAAGACCTGCAGATGCAGACCTGACTGCAGGCAGAATGAATCTTTTTATATCACCCTCACCATTCTTGCCATTAAACAGGGGTTTGCACACATAGTTTGGAATACAAGCCATTCTCTAATACCGTCATACAATGAAAGAGATTTTAACTAAATAGGGAGGTGCCCTTATTCCAAGGAAGCTGTTTGGTGGGTATTTTGCAGCAATTTTATTGATGCAGCACTGAATGAGGCAGTATTCCCTGCCTGCCCATCACTTCTGCCTTTGCCCTCATGATCTCTAGCCTAATATAAAATCATGTTCATGTTGACACAGAATATGTATACGATGCAGCCCCAGAAATATTTCATAAGCATGCAGTCTTATCTATTTGTCTGTAACAACATGGGAGCAGTTCACTATTTGAGGCAGACAGAAATCGATGGAAAGATTCCAGTTAATATCCGTAAACTCTGGCTGAAGTCTGATATCTGCAGACTTTCCCGCTTACTTCTCAAAATAACAATCGGGAAAAACATCTAGAGCATAATTTGGGTAGTATGAAATAAAATGCTAGCTCCCCTAGACTAGAAGACTTTTTCCATACGCTCTGATGAATGCCGAATACTATGAAGCAAAACATGCAGAGCCATCAGCTTTAAACATTAGTGCTGTTTTATATTATAGCATTTTGTCAATGAATGTCAGTTAAATCAGAAGACAAGTTGCATGATATATCATAATTAAATCAAAATTAAATTGTTTAATTATAATATATTGCTTAATTATTTCAGGCCTGGCAGTTGACTATTTTATTTTGTAATGGAAGACACAATTTGCAGTGACGACTTTCAGCTAATTAAAAATTAAGGAAAATGTAATTTATTTGCTTCCAGTTTCGAAGCTGTATTTTGAAAATATATTAGGAGTACAATTTGAAGCATTACATTTGCATTTATTAAAAAAAAAAAGGAAAAAAATAACAAAACAGATTATTCCTCTGATCTCCAGGAACAGCCCTTGGTAGAATCCCAGTGCCCTCAGAGATCACTACATCTAATGAGGCATGCACAAATGCTTTGAGACTTTCCACAGAGCCTTTGACCTTTATGCGCTAATGACACTGTCCTGATATTTTAAATAGGTGTGAACAGGCTGAAAAAGAATCCTGTCTCAGCAAAAGCTTTCTGCAGTAAAGAATTTTCTGAAGAGCACACACCCACTCTCTTAAAAAGGTAACATCTGATGGCTTCTGTTACTGTAACCCTGCTGCTTTCCACAATAATGGTATAAACATTATGGTATTATTAGAGATTGCAGAATACTGAATAATTTGACTTAAATTGGCCTTTTACAACAAAATGGGTTACTTTAATGCCACGACGATTGCTGAAGGTAAAGATCTACAAAATACTAGCAGATTATCTGCCATTTATGAAATGGTAGTTGCAAGCACAAATTTCCTGTAGGCTGAAAAATGAAATGTCATAGAATTCAATTATGATTTCCAGTTCAGTGTTCACTACAATGATTATAGTCCTTCGTATGAAACATTACATGTTTCACGTGCAACATGCAGACATAAATAAGAGTACATTTGTAGTCATAAATAAAAGTACAATTTCATTTACATGGTTCTATAAAAGAGTAGACTATATTCCCTAAACATGGCAATTCTTTGGTGTACCACTGCCCATCCATACTACTGCCATATAATCATTGTAAGGCATGTGAAACAAAGCAATCAGCAAATACATGGAATACTTTGAAGAAATGCTTGTTGTCTCTATAGAGAAATAAGCAAGTGTTGACTGAAAATCCAGAGATGATTTGAACCCTTGAGGAGGTCAGGGGTTTAGAACCTTCCATTACCTATGCAAGAAACACTAACAAAAACACTGTATCAGCTCAAACTTCAACACAATTTCTATAGAATTTACTCTGAATATGAGGCACCCATATAATTTCCAAATGTACGCTGGAGATTTGTAAGAAGCAAGAGATACAAAGTATTAGCTGACTGTCTTTGCATGCTGATATTGATCCTGATGGTGAGGGTCCTGCTGGAAAGCACCACTTAAGAGTGTAGTAAAGTAGCAACTACTCTTAAGAGAGGAGTAAAGGAGACTAAGATTTCAGACATGGATGATTACATTACATGGAGTAGACTCTGGAAATCAGTTTAAAGGATATGTTCCAAGGGCAACAGACTCTTTGCAAACATTCTGGCATATACAAAGAAAGATGTAGACAACTTGGGGGGATTAATCCCACGGGAATTTTTTTCTTGTTCAAATTATTAAAAAAAACACCCCAAAACAAAAAACTAAAAAAAGAAAAAACAAACCAAAAAACCAACCATAAAAACCAACCAACCAAAAAAAAAAAAAAAGCAACCCCAAAACTAAAACACCCACCAAACTTTAAATATAAATGGAATAGTCAGAAATTAATGTGAACCCTGGGGCATGTTCAGAGTGATTCATGTGAAAGGGTGATTTTCAGGACTTGGAATGAGAACAAAACTCAGGGCAGTGTATCATCTTCTAGCAAATCATGGGGAGACTTATCAAAAAAACCAACCACAAACAAAAAAAAAAAACCACAACAAAAAAACCAACCAGGAAAAAAAAAAAAACCCACAACCAAACCCTGTATTGTTTCTCTGTGGGTATACCATAGTAGCTAAAATTACTTAGTGAATACTTAATCTCATGGAAATAAAGCTGGTGACATTCCTTCTGCATGGCGGATTTCAGACAATTAAATTTTGCTCATTCCTCCTCTTAACTGCTGAATACAAACTGCATGGAGTGAGACAGCAAATAGGTCAGACATCGCATGCTGGCCGAATCATTCCCTCCAAGTGAGAAAATCTCCAGAAAATATCCTTTTACCTTGCTGCCTTTCAAATTTTCTACCATACTAAAATTTAAAACTAATGAAATCAATCAAAGCATACAAATATAGTGTTACTGTGAGCAACTGTAAGTTTTCAGAGGTAACTGTCACCCTCCTTCACCATTCTTTCAATATTTAATGCTGTAACTGTAATAGAGCTAGTCACTGTACCTCAGTAAGCCTGCAGAGTTTTAAACTGGGATGTGTATTGTTAAACGGCATTTCCTGAACACCTTTTCAGCATCCCAAACGTGTTCACCTCAGCAGTTATATCCAGCTTGGAATCTAATCACAAAATGTACCCAAGAAAGAAAGGAAAAAAATCACATGTTAACAACAGGGGTGTTTCTCTGTCATTTTTGTTTACAGCTCCTGTGCACTGAAAGAAACTATTAGGTTTCAGTGCTGATATGTCCAGGACAAGCATGCAGTGTTACCAGAGAAAAGTCTGACAACACATTGAAAATTTACCCTATTCCATTAGACTGTTTTTGATGAAATTAATTCATCATTAAGAAGATGAGAACATTACCAGATGTCTAAAGATATCTACAATAAACGATCTCTTCCCAGATTTGAGTATTCAGGGATGTTAATAATACATTTTTTACTCATTCATCTTCCTATTAATGAAACGCACTATCTTTCTAGCTTCACTAATGGACATTCATTTTAAAAGACAAGCTCAGAAAAGAGACTTCCTTGGCTTTTTACAAAAAGGGGTCTGTAACTACATTTTCAGAAGAATAGAAGGTCACGGTTAAGATGTCATATCGAAAAGGCCTTTTCACCACTACTGCAAAGGCTGACAATGCAATCCAGATTTAGTACTGCTTTAGAAAAGGCCCAATATTTCATGGAGAAAAAACATTCTGATGAAGAACCTGTTAGGGCAATCCAGGTGTCCTGTCTCTGCTGCTGCAGAGGCATAACAAGTGTCCCAGCAATCCCTCCGTCCTCGAATTACCCCTGCACCTCTTATAGTTCCCTGTCACATTAAATACTTTTTACTTAATTGATATCATTACAACGTGCACATAGAATTACAGTATAGTTTGGGTTGGAAGGGACCTCTAAAGATCATCTAGACTAACCCCCTTACAATGAGCATGTTTCAATGCTAACCATATAATGACACAGGAGATTATCTGCCCAGCCATCAACAAAACATTTAAGTATTTTGGAAGGGATATAGACACTGTGAACTTTGGAAAAGGATAAATCCCTTAGTACATGGCACAATCTACATGCTTCTCTTTCAGCTTCCTGGTCACGCATTATTTAATATGGCAGAAGTGTTTAATGTATAGGGGTCCGAAATATCTTATGCTGCAGAGTCTGTGCAAAAGAATATTTGTCTTGTATTTTCAGAAAGGACTTCAGTGTGATATGTTATCTATGAACAGCTAATCACTGTATATTTTGCAGTACCAAGCTATTTAAAATTATATTTTCAGATTCACTCCTTAAGCTGTTGATAAAACTACTGTTAATTTAACTGAGAACAGTGAAGTCAACACTATGCTCTTTCCAGCTAAAAACTGTAATTTTTGGACTGCACTTCAAACTTCAGCACCTGCAGTGCAGAAGAGCACATTGGATCCAAAGGCGTCAGAGCAGCCTATAGAGAAACATAAAAATCAAGAGCAAAGAGCAATGCAGTAAGTCAACAGTTATGAATCTCTTGCACAGATTCTCTACATAAATTCCTGTTTTCATGACCACGATCTGCAAATCTTTTTTTCCCCGTAAGTATACAATATGTCTTAGTCATGTGTTTCTTTTGCTTTTTTAGAGGTGATGGGGATAGAGACAGCTCTGTCTCTCTGGATGTTGACATTGTTGTCATGTTTCATGTTTTCTTGTCAAAGCATCAGCATATGGATAATTTAACCCCTCTTGTCTTCCTCTACTACTGTAAACACCACTTCAAAATGACTGATAAGAGCTAGTTATGAATAGGAATAAGGGAAAGAAAGAAACTACAGTAATTTCCTCCCACATGATCATTCTGTCATCTTCCATGCTTACATCTTGCTTCCTGAAGCTGTAATCTGCATTTCCACCCCCCTGGTATTTGGTTACAGACTTCCTTTATACAGCAGTGTAAGACAAAAGAATTCATGCAAAAATTAGCATTCAACTGCATTTAAGCATGATATTCTAATTCAGTCCATAGAGAATTCTTGCTGTTCCAAAATAATTTTAGAGTAACCCTACAAATAATTATGCCCTTTATATAAATAAATTCTTTGTGTACATTGCATAAAATCAATTTATATTCACATATTTGGCTACTGTACAATCAATGTCTCTAATTAAGCCTATAAACTAGAAAAGTGTCATAGAGATTAACTATGACGTAGTAGAATTCATAAGGAGCAACACATTAGAAACTGTATTGGAGAATGCTTTTAATATTCTTGTTCTGGTATCTGTAGGTCATAGCTGTAAATTCCCTATTTCCCCTTTTTCCTTCTATTTCCTTCTATTGTGTCCCAATTTCTGCACTCAGTAAGCATGGCGTTAGTAAAATTAATTAGGAACAAGCAGAATGGTATGTGCACTGAGGAAACAAACATGGGGAGATGAGATGTGCAATTCTGTGCTACCTCACACATGACTTAAGCCTTGGTCATAGGCTGTGAAATAATTGGCACCTTAGAGTGTGATTCTACTCTGACAAGCGACTATATAAAAATGCCACCTTCTTTCTGAAAAAGATCTGCTCTGTATATTCAGTCATATATGCTGAATTTAATGAGTACCACATTACAACTTCACCATCAAGTGTTTTTTCCATTAGATCAAAAAGGTAAGAAAACAAGGAGAACACAGGAAGACTGCATTCCTTCTCTGCATCATGAATGCAATTATAAACTAAATTTAAAGACCAGTTAATTATACTTTTGAGAACCTACTGCAGATTCCACAGTTACAGCTGAAGGCATAGAGTTATATCCTTGTAGGCAAGCACATGAAATTTGGGCTCCATTCCTTGGTTGTAGGTGGGAGAAGGAAGTAGTTCAGCCAGTTTTTCAGATCCTATGACAAGACTATATAGATGGCATTTAGAAAAATGTAAACAGTTGGTCTTTGGCATTAAAGCTTTAAGATGCATCACCCAAGTCTACTAATGGGAAAAATACATGCAAGTGAATTTTGTAGATAAAAATTTGCAAATTCTATGCAATAAAAGATTCAGACTTTTCAGGTAGATGCACTGTAGATCAGGTAGATGCAGAAGTGTTAAAAGATCCCAGTAGTTCATCACACAGACATCAATCATGTACATGCATACAAAAATATATTGCTCTGTATGTATACACCATAGGTATACTCTTCCCATATGTGCATTAATGGTATCTTACTATGCTTGCTATAAGGTGACTAAACAAGTATTGTGATTTCCCTGTCAATAAAGCAAACAATGATGGTTTGAGTCCAAGAATTTTCTTGCAAACAGATGGTGGGTTTGTGGGGAAATAGACAATTTCCATAAATCGTGATGCTGAGAAAAAGATTTTTCAGAGTATTCTTCAGCCATTTAATATCAGCACTGAAATAAGGAACAACGCTGCAAAACCATGAATGTAAACTGATTGACTGTGACAGGTTCTGTTAATTGCAGCTACATGAAAATTATTGTTTCACGAATGTCACCAGTCCAGGAAAGAAAAGCATCTGCATTTAGATTTGTTTATTTGGAGTTAAAAATAAAATTATTTTCTATTTATCATTAATTACTGTACTTACACTTTGAAGGCAATCTTATCAGCACATGGAAGAATAATACTGGAAATTGGAACTAATTGTCCCATAATGACTGATACTTTTTCCCCCTGTTGAGAATGATATGCCATCACCCAATAGCTTTCCGCACACAGCAGGAGAGAAAATTATCAATCAATTACATGACAATTAATTCCTAACTTGTAACATTTTTCTACTGAAAAGAAAAAAAAGCTCCTAATTTGAGATTAATATCCATGTGTTCCCTACAGTATCTTGTCATCCTCTTAAAAGATGCCCTTTTGCATATCTGAAATTATTTTAACAACTGAAAACCGTAAACTGAGGCAGTTTATAAAGTATTAGTAGAAGCACTAATTTATACTGTTAATACAAATATTTCTGGGCTTGTTCAGCCTAGAGAAGAAGGCTCAGGGGATTACCTTATAGCAGTCTTCCAGTACCTAAAGGGGCCTGCAAGAAACTGGAGAGGGACTTTTTACAAGGGCATGGAGTGACAGGACAAGCAGCAATAGTATTAAACTGAAAGAGGGTAGATTTAGATTAGACATTAGGAAAAAACTCTTTACTATGAGGGTGGTGAGGCACCGGCACAGGTTGCCCAGAGAAGCTGTGAATGCCCCATCCCTGGCAGCGTTCAAGGCCAGCCTGGATGGGGCTTGGAGCAACCTGATCTAGTAGTGGAAGGTGTCCCTGCTCGTGGCAGGGGCGTTGGAACTGGATGGTCTTTGAGGTCCCTTCCAACTCAAACCATTCTATGGTTCTATGAATTATTTCTGTATATGAACAATTTAGCAAGGATCTCATTCACAAGAATGTTGTATCCAACTCATGCATGAGCAATACTAGAGAAAAAAACCTTCAGAATAAAGATGAGGAAGTAACAAAAGGAAAAAAGTATAAACTGCTTGGATATCTTTGTTTAAATAAAGTTAAGGGCTGAATGGTAATCTAGGATTTTCATAAATTTAAAACTTTCAGGTTTTTTGTACATGGAAATGCTTGGTGTGGCCATGTTCCTACCTCTTCTATACACCAGAGAAATCCCACATGAAGTAGCTTTGAATTCCTTTGGGCAAACGATAGCCCTTAGCCTACGGCTGCTGCCTCCATTTGTGCTTCTCTAAAAGGGAAGAGTCATCGTTGTTCAGCTTTTTTTAATATAGGACTTGCAAGCCCACCTTCAAGAAAGGGCACAAACATCGCCTGGAAGAAGGTGCTGGCGACAGTTCAGAGGGGGAGCAGAATTTATGAGTCACTCCTGTTTTTAGCATACCCTGCTGATTAGGCAGCTTCTCACTCAGCATGCTGGCTGCTGAGCAGCCCACTCTGAGGTACTGACATCTCCCAGATATTATATGGGAAGCTTGATCTAAAGCTATGATACAGCCCAAGGTTGCAAAGAGTAGGGCTATTTATATGCACAGCATCAGGGATCCTCTAATCAAATCCACAACCTGGATTCGCTCTACTTGTACAAATAGGATGACAAAAGCAGTCTGGTGTCTCTGTCGGATGTTATGACCCTTCTGGATCATGCATATTCCCTACTTCCATCTGGAAGTTCAGCACAGCTTTTAAAGAAACTTGGTGTACTGAGGCCAACTGAGATGCCTGGGTGAATTCTGAAAGCTGTCCTCCTGAATGCCTCATCTAGGATGGCAGGTAAAGCCCCAGAGCATCATGCCCTTTTAGACTGAGGGATGGATCTACCCTAAATTTGGACAACAATCTGCAGTAGCATTCTGACTGAGGCAGTGATTGATAGACCATTCTGCCTCATTAGCCACTTACTGCTGCAGGAGGGCAACTAAGGTTAGCGCTATTGCCAAAACAACCTGAGGGAGATAGAAATCCTACTTAATAGGCATGGCTGATTTATTGCCATTGCTGGCTTTCCCGATTTTGTTCTTCCTTCTGCCCAGCACAGTGCTCTTTGTTTTAAACCATTGACTCTTTTAAACCATTTGACTCATGACATTGTTGGAGGGAATGTGCTGTTCATCAAAAGCATGTAAGTAGGATAATTCAGTTTTTCAAGTTTATGGATGGGAACTCAAGCAAATTTTACTTAACCTACTGGTAATTAAACCTGCACCACTCTGAACACCTCATTGGTTTCAGCATGGTTACAGGAACACTGTTTTTTAACCCAGTTCACAGGTACTGCTCTTGCAGTTAGATCTCTAGGAGTTAAATGCCTTATAGCACATTTTCACACACCCTAAGTTTTCCTGTAAATTTAGGTGATTGAGCTAATTGTCCAACTGGGACATCAAAAGAAGGGCTGCAGGTAAAAATCTGTTCTGTTTTAGATCTTATTTTCTTGGATGATCATGTTGTCTAATTGAATGCTTCAATGTGATAATGCTTTTTTTGTGTGTTTGTTCAGTTTCCTCTTTTCTCTCTTTGTTTAATGCAAAGCTCCCTATACAGCTATGGTATTGTAACTATTCATTGGTCACAAACCCTAACCTGTAAGCATGATCCGTTTAAAAACTAAAACAAAAATCTTACTGATCATATGTGCATAGGAAAATGTAATCATCTCTTGTCACAGAGGAGAGAACAGTTATGCATTCAGTTCCCACACTTTTTGGTCACTATAGCTGGTGTAAAATATACATTTATAAAACTTTTAGCTGAAAACAGTATTAGTTTTGCTCTTATGTGATCTGTGGTCTGCTGTGCAGTGTGTGGCATTGCAGACTTGCAGCTGGGGAGCTTTAGCACTAACAATACACATCCTCCAAGGCTGTATGCCACCACTACTTGGCTGGTAAACCTGGCCAACAAGGAGCATGATGTAAGGCAGAGGTTCATGCTCTCCACTGCTCCATGTGCTCAAGAGGAAGAAGTGGCCAGGACAGACATGTGATAAGTTTATTTCCGTCCTCTGGTAGCTGTTACTTGCCCTCTGCAACCTGTATATTTACAAATACAAAGTGTATTGCTCTGGAGATGCATGAGGATACTGTGTAAAACCTGAAGCAGGATGTAGGGAGCCTAACATGACCTTTAAGACCCTTTCAATATATGTGCTTCTGCTTTGTGGCACGGCATTTTGTCTTCATGAAAGCATGTAAACACAGGAATGGAATTAAAAGACAATGCCAGCATTACTGGCAAGAGCTTGGTCCTCTGTAATGAATGTAGCCCTAATTATTAAAGAAATCCTTGGCTTTCTCTAAAAAACATGCAGCCAAAAGCTTTCCAGAGATTATACCTACATTATGAAAAGGGAACACAAAAGGATTCAACATGATTGATGAAATTGTTTGCTTTCTCTTTAGAAGGCAGTAATAAATAAGTTAACATTTCAAAGTTCTGTGAATAGAAAATATATTTGAGAAAAAGCACACCGATGTATTGTTCTGTAGCACGACCATTTGATGAGCTTCAGAAATCTCTTTGGAAGAGAAAAGATGTATTATAGTGTGTGAAGGAAGAAATCTTCAGTATCAGGCTGTTATCTAGTTGCTAAGGGCTGATTCTTGATGAAAACAGAACAGAATAGAATAGATAATTTAAGCACTCTGAGGTAAAAGCAGAAAATGTGATTTAGAGCACAAGGGACATTCACAATGGAATGCAAGTGGATGCAGTAAAGTCGAGTGTGACAAGAAGAAGATTGCCATAAATATGAAGAGGCGAAAGTCGAAGTTTTGCCTTCAGTTCAACAAAGCCCTTGGAGAAGAAAAGAGGAATTAGCCCTGCTGGAAACTACATTAGCAAAGAGAAAAGAAAGATGAAGAGAAGAATACCGCTTCAAGGTCATTTTGAAACAAGCAGCAACTACTAAACCTTTAGCTATAAGCCTGTAATTCTGGTTTGTTTATTAATAGTTGTCAGAAAAAAATAAAATAAAAGCTTGAAACAACATAGATTTGAACTTCATTCTGTTCATACTTTTTGCTGCCAAAACCCAAATAGGATAATTCAAAATTGTTTAAACCTAGACAAAAAAGACTTCTGCAAATGGGAAAGGGTGTTATCTCTAAACATGCACAAAGTAGCACTTTTTTCTTTTCTTCTGCCCTTTATATAGCCAACAGCTTTAAGTTCACAGAGCACCTGAAGAACAACAAGCCAAGGCATCTCCTCAGAAGTTAGGAACAAGTGCAGCTGCCTGGCCCTGCACACACACAGGAAAGCTCTCCTTAAAGAGTTTAAAAAAACCCAGAGCCACGTTGAGAAGTAAGTCCCCACTGTAAGTCCCTTCCTATTGAAACCTGGGCTAATGTAGCATCTATGTGTTAGCCGTTATCAGCTGTCACAGTAGGAGAGAGAAGCAGCATTTATGGCACCATGTGATATTTGTTTTTAACCCACAAGCACAAGCACTGACTGGAATTGTCATCACCTTTCCAACCCCTTGAAAACAATAATTGTTAGTTCTGTTAAATACCTTCTCTTTCTAAACCAATACTCTCCAAATGCAAATTGTAGTCACAGCTGCAAAGGAAAACTACTGCCAAAATACACCATTGGGAGAGAAGAAAATATAGTGACAGCTGGCTGTCTCCAAAGAGGGAGAGTGGCATCTCTTTGAAACACTGTCGGTTCTTGTAGAACTGCTAAAGAGCAAAGTATCAGCCAGGCACTGGCTGACAGTGTTACCAATGGGAAAAAACTGGACGCTGTGACTTTAGTAGAAGCAGCAGCAGGAGAGGATCAGGAGGGTTGAAGCACTGGGATGCTTTTGCCTTCACACAGGTGAAACTTTAGTCAAAATTATGTAGCGTAAAGGTATGCTTTTTTTGGTTAGTTTAGACTGAACAGGTGTTCTTTACCTCTCTTACTCAAACATTTCTTGTTTTTTCTATTTGCAGATTCCTGACTTAAAGCTCGGCGATTCCTTCACTAGCTATTTGTTTATTCCCATTCCAGCCCCATGAGTTTATCATTAGCAGGGGACAGTTTAAAGAATAAAACTCAGGGAGGTGATGTAGCCCTTTAGTGCAACTTCACCAAGCAAGATGGTGCTCAACACAACAGCTTTTTCTGCTGATAGAGTGGACTGGATTCAAAGTGGGGACCTAACGAGGTGAGACACTGCTATGAGAACTGCCCTACAGCATCAAGTCCCTTGGTCAGAGCTCACTTCAGAGGGACCTTACCTATGGCTGTGCCACAGAACACTGAAGTTACCATTTCAAATTCTCAAAAGATACTCCGGGAGCCTTTGTATTTCTACTTTTTTATCTAGCATAACAAGAACCTCTAGTTATACAATCATTACATATTTTACTGAGTCCTTTGCAATGCTTGAATCAAGACTTTTTAGATTTACAGTACAGACACTATCCAGCTCGGTGTAGTATTAGCAGCAGTAATTTCTGAAACAGTGCTAGTGTAAGTGAAGTTTCCTTCTTTCTGCTGAAGCCTACTCACACTTCTTGTGACAAGCTGTCTTGTGACAAAATGGGCAAGTAATACCTGCTGTAAACTGAGAATCTGGTCAGTAATAAAGGTTGTGAAATATGTCAAAATAACGTACTAGCCTAAAAGGCATTCACGGCTGCATTTACACCTGACATGTACATGTGTTGACTTACTGGAAGCCATGACATGTGGTTACAGGCCTTCAGTTTTGATAATCAGAACCAGCACCTTGTGGTGCATTGCAGCAGCATCTACATGCAGGTGAGCTCAGGCACATACACTCCTTGTTATCACCTGATATCCCAGCCCAATCTGCATTAATATCTGTTTCTTATTAAATAATATACCTTCTTTCAAGAATAACTTTCTTCTATTTGGTGCTTTCAGCCTCTTTTCTTCCTTTTGCTCATGGCTGTCATTTTGCTCTCCTTTTCCTTACCCTGGTGTGCAACCATGTTACTCCAAGAATCACATTTCTCTGCTTCATTAACTATCTTTAGCCTATCTCTTTAGATCCCTCCTCCACACATTCCCTCTCCTGTTCTCTATTCTTTCCCTCTATCTTACCTCAGTCTCTGTGTAGAGATTTTCAGATGCAGAAAGTGAAATTTAGACAGCCTTTGACAAATCTCCTCCTACACCTTCAGAATTCTCTTGCTATGCGGCAAAACTCTATCTTACTTTTAACTCCCCTTGTTCTCATCAACTGTCCCTTCCTTCCTTCCTGCCTTCCTCTGTTTTTTCTGTTCAGTTTTGCTTATCTAACTGAGGCCATGGCTATGCAGCAGATTTCTGCAGTGCAGACATGTCAGCAAAACTCCTAAGGTATGTTGTTACCTTAATAGAAAAAGCTTTTGTCAGCCTGCATTACCCAATTTCAGAAGACAGTGCAACTTCACCAGCAAACATGCCTCTTCTTCAGCACTCATTCTACGTACACGTGGGAATGGGTCAGCACAGTACAAGACTTCAGACAGTGCTTGATGCAGAGACTGTCCTTTTAGAACAACAACAATGAAAAAGCAACAAAGAATTTTAATTACGGTGCAAAATAAATATTATCTAGAATGCATTTGTATATCTTGATATTCTGTGTCTATCCAATGGGCTAAGGAAGTGGTTCACTTGGCAGAATATAACTTCAACTGCTCACACGTCAGCAGAAGCAAATAAATCTATTCATTTAGCCTAGATGGAGTGAATAACAACCAATTCTTTTCAGATTATTTTCAAAAGGCACAATTGTTTAGGACTGATGGAAATTTTAATCTGAAATGGCTGTCTTGTTGAACACAGGACTGTTAAAGATTTGTGTATGAAAATTCATTATAATAGCATAGAAAATAAAGGACTGGGGTTTTTTTTAAGCAAACCTATTCCTCTCATTGTGTATTGCAGCTTAATGATGCTGTACCAAATTTAATTGGCTATATTCTGAGCTCATGACTTCCACTTGTAATGGAAACTAGAACTGAAAAGGTAAAGGGAAATCATATCTTGGAAATCTATCAGGAACAATTTTTAACTTTTGTTAATATAAAACTGTACTCTTTTGGGTTTATATTTTAACAAGTTTCTTTGATTAGTTTCTAGGCGTATACAACCAAGAACCACTCTCTTCCTAGACAGAGAGAAAAAAAAAGGATTTTGTGTAAACAGAGAGGTATTGGATGTATCCTTAGGGAAGTGAATTGCAATCTGACCTAAACAGTCTTCTTCCACACTCACTTCTGAAACTATCTTCACTCCCCTTGGAAAGCTACAAAGTCTCATTCCTTTTTGCGCCTTCAAACTGTCAGCAGTAAAGGGTTACGAGAAATTTCCTATATGACAGATTACTCCACAACAAGTTGGTTTAGGATTTCTTGCATGCCCATTTGAAGCATCTGATTCTAAACACTGCCAGACATTATATACTATATTGGATGGGTACTAACCTGTATTAAACTAGATTGAATATAGGTTTAATCTAGTATAGTAAATCACTGTATTTCTGTATACTCATAAACAACGCTTGGCTATATTCCAAGATCTACTACGCCTGTATTGCATACTTCATACACAAAGTATGAAGCATGGTTGGGCCCTGTAAATATGGGAAAGTAATAGTCATCCAAGTAATCGTCATTCAATTATACTAAAATGTCTATAATGCTCAAGAAGCTGAGAAGTTAAACAACCCAAATCACTTCTGATGTTAGAATAACTGCTTCTTCCGCCCTATAGTAAATGTATTGCATTTGAAGCATTTTAATCATTACCACCTAGTGCTTGGTAGATTCAAGGCTAGCTGTATCAGGTTTTTGTATGCTCCTGCCTATCATCCTTTCCTTTAAATGAAACTTTCCACATTTATTGCCTGTAGAATTTTTTGTTTGTTTGTTTTACTTTATTTTTATTGAGTAAGGCAGGGATATAAAACAGAGGAAAAAGGAAGAGTTAATGTTTGGAATAATCTCTTCACATTAGCCACTCAATAATAATCACAGTTCTTGTTTTGAATGCCTGAAGACAGTATTTTCTGAGCACATCTAAAACCGCAGATTGTAGCAAATTTGTTGTTTCACATAGATATGATTGAAATGTTTTGCTGTTTAAAGAGAATAAACTATAAGTAGCTAAAAATGGGATTCTTGCATGCAGTAATCACCTTCCTTGTCTTGGGAGGAGCTATGAGCACTGTAAGTGAGAACTAAGTAAACACTATAGTTAATATACAGATTTTGTAAATAAGCAGAGCTCTGAGTAGCAAACATTATAGAATCATAGAATAGTCAGGGTTGGAAAGGACCTTAAGATCATCTAGTTCCAGCTGCCTGCCATGGGCAGGGACACCTCACACTAAACCATCCCACACAAGGATCTGTCCAACCTGGCCTTGAACACCACCAGGGATGGAGAATTCACAACTTCCTTGGGCAACCCATTCTAGTGCCTCACCACCCTTACAGGAAAGAATTTCCTCCTTATATCCAATCTAAACTTCCCCTGTTTAAGTTTTAACCCATTACCCCTTGTACTGTCACTACAGTCCCTAACGAAGAGTCCCTCCCCAGCATCCCTATAGGCCCCCTTCAGATACTGGAAGGCTGCTATGAGGTCTCCACGCAGCCTTCTCTTCTCCAGGCTGAACAGCCCCAACTTCCTCAGCCTGTCTTCATACGGGGGGTGCTCCAGTCCCTTGATCATCCTCGTGGCCCTCCTCTGGACTTGTTCCAGCAGTTCCATGTCCTTTTTATGTTGAGGACACCAGAACTGCACACAATACTCCAGGTGAGGCCTCACGAGAGCAGAGTAGAGGGGCAGGATCACCTCCTTCGACCTGCTGGTCACGCTCCTTTTGATGCAGCCCAGGATACGGTTGGCTTTCTGGGCTGCAAGCGCACACTGAAGCTGGCTCATGTTCATTTTCCCACCGACCAACACCCCCAAGCTCTTCTCTGCAGGGCCGCTCTGAATCTCTTCTTTGCCCAGTCTGTAGCTGTGCCTGGGATTGCTCCGACCCAGGTGTAGGACCTTGCACTTGGCATGGTTGAACTTCATAAGGTTGGCATCAGCCAACCTCACAAGCGTGTCGAGGTCCCTCTGGATGGCATCCCTTCCTTCCAGCATATCAACCGGACCACACAGCTTGGTGTCATTGGCAAACTTGCTGAGGGCACACTCAATCCCACTGTCCATGTCAGCGACAAAGATGTTGAACAAGACCAGTCCCAACACCGATCCCTGAGGGACACTACTCGTTAACTGGTCTCCAGCTGGACACTGAGCCATTGACCATAACTCTTTGTGTGTGGCCATCCAGCCACTTCTTTATCCACTGAGTGGTCCATCCATCAAATTGATGTCTCTCCAATTTAGAGACAAGGATGTTGTGTGGGACAGTGTCAAACGCTTTGCACAAGTCCAGGTAGATGACATCAACTGCTCTACCCAGTCCATCAGTTCCATAGCCCATTATCTGTTAATCAGACATTATCTGCTAATGAACTGGCCGAGTAGAGAGGACAGTTTTGAACACAGAAAACTTTTTTGTTATTGTTAAAAATAGGAAGCAGAGTCTGTTTTGACATTGTTGTTCTGCTGCAGAGCAAGGTGTTTTATTGTGGGTTCAGTTTCTAATTACAGAAGAGAGACTTTCCCTGGAAGACTGTATAATCACTGAAAGAGCGAACTGGTGAATCACTTTCAAATGGTGAAGTGTATGAATTCCACAAGCTGTAGGCACTGGACATAGTTCAAAGACCTTACAACCTTCATACATTTAACAACCTTGGATTGTCCCCTTGGAAGCAGGAAAATGAAATAATAAAAGACTTAAAGGTACCAAGAATAAGACTAAAAGTGTTAATATTTGTTTGCAGATTCTAAGTTTGGGTACACAGTTCTGACATTTCTATGTTCATCTCAAGATGCTTATGGTTCAAAAATTAGAATAATTTCTATCAGTATTTTTTTTTGTTTTATTTTAATAGCTCCAGGTAGCCCACTACTGCAGTTCAATAAATCTATCAGCATAACAGGTCTCACTTCACAACAGAAGCTGCTCTTTTTTTGGTTGTTTTTTTTTTTTTTGGGGTGGGGGGAAGTCAGGCAAATATTTTTAATACAAAGTACTGCAAATTTTATTAAGCACAGATTAGCAATGGGCTGTGGTATTTGATTTACATTTTAAATTCCTAATTAAAGTCATTCATTTGTAAAGAATTTAAATTGGTACATCTGTGAGGGTTGAAAGTTAATAAAAAGTTTCCAGCTTTACAAAAACTGCTCGTGGTTTCCCCCTGCTAACAAAACAAGTATTTCCTGGAAAAAGCAGGTAAGAATGTGACATTTATTAGAAAGGTATTAATAAAACAAAGTTTGATGCTAACATTTATTTATGTCAGCACATAATGCTTACAGACATTTTAAATCATAATGCTATGTCATGTTTTGTTTCTGTCTGTATTTCAGTGAATTATGATGTATAGAACATGGACTACTCCGGGATACTTCAGACCTTTAGTGATGTAGCAGGAAAGAAACAATATGCAAAGATATTAAAACTATTACAAGCCACAAAATGTAGGCAGCAAAAGTGTAATTTTGGCTTATGTTTTGTATTCCCTGCCTCCTAAATGTTTAGAAGGCTGCTTGAGATTTATGCAAGATATTTTCTCTCTCTAAAGACACATTAGAAGCACCTTTTTATTGTCTACATTCTAGTGGTCTCATATGATTTGAATCCCAAAATATCTAATCAGAAATCTTGATTTCTAATTTATCTTTGAAGTCTGAATGCATTTTTCATAAGTTCTAAAGATAAAGAGTTCTGTCTTCTGCAGTGGCATGTCATGCATATGTATGAAGGCTCTCTGACAAAATTCCAAGGCATTTTAAGAAATGTAAATGGAAGGGAAAACATACTAGCAAAATATGATGCAGCATTTTAGTCTTTTGCATATGGGAAATCTTTGAATATATCAATATAATTAAGGGCAACCCAGTGACAATGGCAGACAAAACAGTTTTCACAAAACCTCATGCACTGGAGTTTCAGACTGGAGAGCATTAGAGCTGCAGCCTAAAAGTGAAGTATTCACTTTCTGAAACATAGCATCTTATCAGAGTGTGTGGATAAGCTTAAACAATGCTCATCCTAATTGCACTGAAAAAGAAGTAAAGGGGAAAGAATAAAGGTTCTGAAAACTGCTGTTATTTAGAATGACTGATTCAGAGAGTTGTGAAGCTTAATTCACTGTTCCAACTTAAAATAACTCAGTCTAATTGTGTCAGATGGGCAAGACCCTACAATTGAGAATTATTATTTTTTTTTTATGTTTAGAGAAAATTTTCAGGTTTTGTACAGACTCCAAAATAATTCCAACTGGTGGAACACAGCACCTCCCACTTATCCATAAGAGAAACTAAAAGAAACGTGAAAGTATCTTTGAGGACATGCAAAGGGTTAAATGGATGTTTCTGTAGACAGACTTTTACAAAAAATGCTTCCCAAGAGACCTTTTATAAAAGATAATACATGTGCATGTAAACAAGCATTGAAAAAAATGCTCACAAACATTATCAAATCATTAAAAGATCTTCAATTTTTGTAGAATGTAGTCCAAAGGAGAAGCTAGGAGATGAGGCAATTAAAGTGATATTCCAGTATTTGACAATGCCATGTAGTTCTTTCCAGAAATCTTTCAAATCCTCTTAAATTCAGTTCAGGATATTTCTCCTCCTACATTTACAGGAAGTTTGTTTCTGAACCTCATAGTTCTCATGGTTGAAAAGCTTTCTTTAATCTCCAGTCTAAATTTATTCATGGCCACAGTTGTCTTTTAGCTTCAACACTACTTTTCCCACACCGGTATTTATATCATCAATATTCTTCAATATTGCTCTTAGTCTTCCTTTTGCTAGAGTGAACAACCTGCTTCTTCTGTAAAATTCAGGTTATCTAGTCCTCTGGTGATATTATTTGATATTTTCCTATTTTTTTCAGCATTTTCTTCTTAACCTGGACACGTCATTACAGTCCTAAGAGTATCTGCTGTCATCGCCAGAAGACTGATAAAGAGCCTCAGAAGGAAGTGGAGAGCATGGATGGCACTGAACCTATGATGACATAAGTAGGCCACTACAGTTAAACTGAAATGTAGTTTCACCTTGTACAGCTGCTACCTATGATCATCTTTATCCTCTCTTCATCATGCACCTACATTTAAGTGTTATTTTAGGTCCTGCTTGCTGAACCCCTTGCCAGTGTCTGCTCCTGGCACCTTAGAAGCCTTGCTTTGTGAAATATTTCTAAGGCACTGAAGAGATGAACAGAAAATAACCATTAAAAGCTGAAGAATAACTTCATTGACTAAAGCTAAACATTTTCTGACTTACACATAACTTCCCCTTTGATGACAGCTTTATTAAACAAACAAACAAACACCCAACAAAATAAACACAAAAAAAGAAGTCAGTTTAGGTTTGTACATGAAGACAGATGCATCTGAACAACTGTTTATGAGGGCTGGTAGTATCTAGAAGTGGTCTTCCCAAAAAACACCTTTTCAGCCATACCTGCTCTGACTAGGCAGAGATATGTTTATCTACCATTCCCTTCCTCCACTGGAGAAGAAAGAAGATGTACACAAAGAATTCACCTAAAACATATAAAATCAATGAAGACTTGCCTAAGTAATGGCTAAGCAGTGGAGCTTAATGCAATATTCAAAAATTTGGTGTACCCCACCGGAACACAACTTTTCCCATCATCTTCTGCTGTTATGCAATATTTACTTATCAGGAGACTTTGGACAAGAAGATGTGGAGTGCAGTGATCAAATGCTAAAAAAAAAACAAAACCAGAATTCAACTTCTCACAAGAGAAATAACTAATTAAATAGTAATGTGCATGGAATCAAATCCTCCAACCTTATCGCACAAAGCTCAATATTAGCATTTAAACTCAGTGAATATTTAAAAGGACTGGTGGTGTGTTCCTCTTTGACCTTAACTGATGTTTCAGACTGGCATTTCAGTCTTCTGAAATTAGGTCCTTCCCTTGACACTGGCAGCCCCAACAGGAGAAAGGGAAGTCTGGGCTGAATTCAGATGCAGGTTTTCCTCTCCTCTTTACAGGTGATGCTGCCTCAGGACAGGATTAGAATCTGTCCACTCCTGTTCCTCCTGCTGCAGAGGGAATTCAGTACTACTGCTGATGGAGCAGAAAAACCTGCAGGGAAAACGCTAATCTAAAAAGACTTATGATGGAAAGGAAAAGGAAATCCTGGAAAGGGGCAAGTATCAAGGGATAAAACCAGACAACAAAGCACTTAAAAAAGTGCTAGAGGTACTAAAACAGTCATGGAATAAGGTGACAGACAGAGAGGTGTGATTCTTGAGTGCAATTCAGGAGACAGAACAGCAAAACAAAAGAACAAAGTGAAAGAACATTCTAAGAGAAGAGGTGAAATATGGAAGAGAGGAAAACAATGCAACACAAGAATGAGTCACAAGTTCTAAGAAAGGTTACAAGAAGGA
Organism: Lathamus discolor; assembly: GCF_037157495.1. Taxonomy (NCBI): domain Eukaryota; kingdom Metazoa; phylum Chordata; class Aves; order Psittaciformes; family Psittacidae; genus Lathamus; species Lathamus discolor. The sequence goes on along the minus strand of NC_088884.1, from coordinate 43,124,401 downwards.
AAGTAAAAAGTGCAAGGAATGAATAAATAAAAACTACATCATGCTGAGGTTCTCTCATGTAGTCTATATATTTTAATCACCATCCTTAGAATACATTCTACTGATATTGCAGTTTAGTGTGAAGTGTTGTTTTGATCCTTCCTATTGCACAACACTGTTGAATATGCTGGCTTACATATTTAAATAGTGAAAGAAGAAGAAAGAGAAATCATAATTAATTTTGACATTTTGACATATTCTGGCAAAGAAAAGAGCCTTTGGACTGGCCACCTTAAAACTGTGTGAAGTCACTGCATGGCCTCTCCTTGAGCACCTTTCTCCTCCCTGGGGTGCAGGGCAGCAGATTTTCTCTTGGAAAAGAAACAGGGCCAGGAAGAAGGGAGAGCAGAGGAGAAGGCATGGCATGCTCCTGGTTGTCCAGGGGCTCCTTTCAATCTTCCTGAAACAGAGCATCTCTCCATTTCCACTGTCATGCAGTGACACTGAGGGTAAGGTGCTCAAGCCCACAGTGGTCTCCTGGGTTCTCATCTCGGTGTGCCATAGCTTTGGCCCATGGGCTCTAAACAAAACCCATCCTGTTAGTGTCTCCCTAGTTTATGCTAACCTGAAGTGGCTACAGGAGGCAGGTTTTGGTAATCATCTCAGCATGGATGAAAACTGGCAGAAACAGGCCCCCCACACAAGCATGTTAGGTACTGAAGACACCACACAGGTGCCAGATTACAGCAGGAGAAGCAGTAGAAGAAGTGACGAGTAGGACAGCTATGAAGGGTGCGCAGCTTTTTTACCCTATTCCAGGCTTCTGCTCTGTCCCAGAGATTGGGGGATTTTTGCTGGATTCTGCCCATTAGCTGGTTCATGATCGTTATGACCCACTTCAGGTCTGTGCCTGCTACCCACTGAGTAATCCTGCTCTATCCACTCCGTGCCATCTAGGCTTGTTTGGCACAAAGGTTCATTTAAAGCCATCAAATTTTATGAAGCAATATAAAATGGGCTTTCATATTCTATTTATAAATACAACTTCTTTACTAATACCCTTTGCATAATGTTCATCCTTCAGTCAGTCATTACCATATAACATCGAGCAGTTTTTTCTGAAACCAGTACTCCAGTTTGTAACAGCTAAAAAAATACCCATGCTTGTACATGCTGCACAGTTTGTAATGGAGCTGTTTAAAAATTCCTAGATACAGCAAACAACAGTGAGTTGTCTACTGCAGATATTGCTGCCATGAGACCTTCAATATTTTCTCCTGTATGTCCTCTGTGAGTACCGGAAAATGTTCTGAATACGAGTAACTTGACTAGAGACTAAATGACTTTATAAAGACAACAATATAACCATCCACATACTATTGTTTTCGACTACTAAACAATGTGGACCAAATCTCACCTGTGCCAGAAACACAAAACTTCATGTTAGCCATAGCAACCACTAAACAACATTTTAACTTCACTAAACAACATTTTAACTTCACACAAAAGTAACCAAAAATGTGTACATTTGTCTCAAAAAAATGCTTTCTGTTTAGGAAAACTGCCATATAATACAGTATGTGGGTAATTAATTAAGATTTATATATGTAGCTAGATATATTTTTTTATCAAGCTTCAAAATAAATGCATCCTTGATCTCTAAAATAAAAAGGTCCGAACAAACACAGAAGGAATAAAATTAACAGTAAATTCTACAGAAATTGCTCTTTGGGTCCAACGACTACAAATGAAACCAAGAAGTGCCCTCCTAAAGACTATAAACACAGAGTTTCAGAACCACCATAGATACCACATAATAATACATTATATGAACATTTGCACTATTTAAAAATTATGATGAAAAAAGAAATTCTCACTTTTACAGGATATTCGAGGCAAACTGCAGTAACACTGTAACTGTCCTAGCTAGCCTTAGGTAAACCTGATTTATTCACAGGCCCCGGAGATCTTAATCCAAGATCAACAGAAGCAGATTGCTCATGCAAAGTGAAGCCCAACGCAAGACTATCTGAGTTGCTATTTTGCAAACACCTGTGAAATAGCACAGTCTTTGACATTTTGAATACAAATCATATCTCCCCTATACGGAGGTGGATTGAAAGCTATTAAAAGCGGAAATGGTAGCTATTATTCTGCCACTCAACATGTTTACTGCTGAGATGTACTGTGCACAAAATGTATTTTAGATTTTAAAGGTAATTAGCAGTCAAATCTTGAGAGGTGAAAAACAACTTAACAATAACTACAGAATGTTATAATACAAATTTACGTATCTTTTCAACTGGTTCTCATCTACAGTGACTGCCAATAAAAACAAGAAGAATAAAAAAATCTGCAATAAAATTGAGAATTGTAAAGAGGCTCCATGAGTCTTTAAATACCTACTATACAACAGACTTCAGAGAAAAAACTCACCTATAAGTAGCGTGAGGTATCTTTAAAAATGTTAAAAATTATATAATGACCTGAAACTTGGATTAATTAGGATAGATACTATGAAGAACAAATTTAAAAGAAAAATTAAATTAGGCCATGGAGGGATTTTAGTCAACCTAAGAATTATTCTGATCTGCTGTAGTAGGTAGCTTGGCAAATGTTAAAGTCAGGAATGAAGACTGCTTGGTATAATGTTATACAGATTTAATATAGTGGAATGAAAACGATTCTGGCACAGAAAGATAAACTGATGTGGAATTGGAAATTGTGAGTTAATTCTATTTTATTCATTTTTTGAACTTTACTATCTATAGAAGATGACCTGAACAACATCAACTGTAAATATCAGATCTTGTACACCAGTCCATACCCTATTACATTATGACACCCCCTTTACCATGTTCCTTTTCAGCAAGACCTTGTTTCCTCAAAATGATCAAAAGTCCTTTTCATCTGAAAAAGTGGATAAATTGTGGAAAGTTCCATAAAATTTTAAACTGCCTCTGTATTAAAGCTATAGAGTGAAGCAGCTGTCCAGTGGCCATGAATAAAGTATGCAGGTCCACTGTGGAATAGGAGGGAATGTACAAAGTTGCTGCAATGTTGTTGCTGTCCCAAGCGTCAGCTTTGGATATCTGGTGTACAAAAATAGGCCAGAAAATGTCAAATAAAGAGTGATCCAGTCAGGATTTTGTCTGGTGAAAGGCAACTAGCACAGATACACTTTGTCTAGAGGCAGCATCTCTTTCTATGCTCCCCATGATCAGTAGGGTTTTGCCTCAGAAGCGTTAACATTTCAGCACACAGGAAAGTGACACCAGTTAAAGTGACGCCACCCCACTTACATACTGAAGTTCCTCGTTTTAATGAAACTTTGATTTATAATTTAATTGTCTAAGAAAAGAGCTGAGCACACTGATTCGCTTTACTGGGTAGAGGTGAGTATCCATTACTAGAGAGAATGTTATTAACCTGAAGGATTCTGATATCTTCTATGTAATCCACCATGCTCAGTGAATGTTTTTTAGTAGGAAACGTGGCTCTTTCTTACTTCAAATGCAAATTTCACTGCATATTGCATCGAAGCAATATATTTGTTTATATAAACACAGGAAAAGATATTTAAATTAAGTGGTTATTTGCAGGTTATCATAAAGCAGAGCCATACCTAACACAGATTACGTCTTCATATTGAAATATCTAAAATTAAAAGCTCGGTCTCACCTCTGAAGTGAAAGCAGTCAGGTTTATAACACACTTGGGTATAACTCATTGCAACAATGAATGCGGATGAGAAAGGGCAATTTTTTTCAGTTTTAAATGAGTCCCAGCATATAAAGTATCTTTAGCAAACCAGTATCAGCATGGATTTTCAGAAATTCTGAGGAGACACAAATCTCACTGAAGACAGTGGGAGAGAAGGTACTTAGCAGTTTTGAAAACAGGTTATAGAAAGGCTTTTCTAACAACAGATTATTTTAGCTTTCTTGCTGCAGAACAAGCTTAAGAGAAATGAATCCTGAATTCTGAGGCATCTGGTTTAACTTCATAAGCTCAACTTACTTTTAATCACAGATGTACATAACGTCCTGATGATTTTTAATGCTACCAGCCCTGCCAGCTTCTTTTGAAGCAGACTATCCTGGTGGTAGTGTTATTTTAGTCAGTAGATGGCATTAGCTGCCTCAAGTGTCATTTTTGCTGTGCGATTTATCAAGAAGTGGGTCAGCTACAGCCTGTGGCTGTGTGTACGCTCCCAGCAGGCTGAGAGAGAAAAAAAAATAAAGAAAATTTGTTTTCTTTTGTTAATTACTCCTGCGTATTTTGGTTGTTTCACTGGACAATATAGTAAGACAATAAGGAACAGACCCAACAGCAGGTACGCATGCATCTTCAGAGAACAGTGTAAGAAGCAAGGAGGCAAGTACAGGCATTTGTGTTCAGACAGCAAATCCTTCTGCTGTAGGTATTGCTCAGGATTACAGGAGGTTGGCACCAAGGCAGTGACGAAAGCAAAACTGTTCAAACCCATGAGGGGAAAGACAGCTGACAGAGCTTTAACTCTCTTCTGACCCCTCTGCTCAACCTGACTCCTCACAGCTTCTTCTATTAATTAAGACAGAGATGCATTAGATGCCATGGCTAGATGGAAAGGGATCACCATGATTTATATTCAGCAGATTTTTTACATTGAGCAGTTCTTACAAAGGACGTTTTTCAGTTATCTTTATGATAAAACTGAAGCTGTAAAAATACACGTATGTATAAATACTATAGACAAAAATCTGAATCCTGTGTTATTCAAATATCCAATGGGAATGTTCAAATATTCCTCTGAACCGGTTCCAACCCAAACCCTGCAGTTAACACCATCAAAATGTGTTTGTATGTGTTTAAGACCCACAGTCTGAAATTGCCTAGTGCTGAGCAGGAAGCAATTCTCTCCTCATGTAAAAATAATTCAAGCTGATTTATTTTTCCCCCTCTTCCATACAGAGATGAATTTGACAAACCTCAAAGTCCTTTTCAGCTAAGTCTGAAACACTTCCACTCACCAGTCCCACAACCAGTGATCCAAAAACACACTGGGGACGAATGAGAAGCCAAAAGATGTGACAGCGGGTTTCCCTCCCACCCCCGAAACACTTTCCTCTGTTTCTTCCTCAGTCCTTTCAAACCAGTGTGTACGTTCCTGCTGATTCTTTTCAGTCTGCAGGTGCTACCTGCTACTGAAAAGATGCTTGTATTCTGTGGGAAGGGGTTGAGCTTTCGGAGGGCATGGATGTGGAAGGGAAAAATGGGTAGATGATACAACTGGTTTTCACTGTGCTATAGGACACACTGAAACCCGTATTTTCAAGTACACTTATCGATTTTTCTATTTGATTTCTAATCTTTTTCTAATTGATTTTCTTACACGGATTCCTTGTTTTTTCTCACTTGTATTGTCAAGGCAACAACTCACAATAGGTATTTCTCATCTGCAGCAAAGTGTCTCCTCTTGAAATTTCAGAATATTTTGGTCCTGTATCAGAAGCAGAGCAAACTTTCAACAACAAATGTAATTATCTGAGGAACATATATTTTTAATCCATATTAAATATGCTTAATCCACATGTAAATATGATTTCCATTTTACAGCAAAAATAGTTTTCTGTCAAAAGTACAGATCTATTCTTACTTGCCAACTCTGATTATTGGTGTATATGCACATGACAAGTGAATCCTATGTAGTCAAATTTGCTCAGGAAAATCAAGAAATGGCTGCACCAGTACCTTTAGTCCAGCTATGCACAATCAGAGACTTATCTAAATTTGCCCTCATTATTTCATACTGCAATATATCCACCCAAATGCAAAGGCAAACCAAGCTAGGGATTTTTTCAAACTGTCATTGCACATATCTGCAACAAATCAGTTATAAACAAGTCACAAATGTTCTCTTTTCTGAAAAGTCTATGTTAACAGGATTAACCTCTTCCAACCCTCTAAATACAAATGGTTTGAGTTCCCTTACCTAACTATTCAGAGTATTCACTTGCTGTAGGGAGTGGAGGAATTGTATATCTGGGAAATGTATCATTTTTGTATGTGGATAACTGAAGCACAGAAAAATTAAAGGACTTTGTCAGGCTTGCACACAGTATTACAGAAAACCTTATTCCCAAATTTCCCATTTCAGTATCTTTACATCAAAATATTACAAATACGCTGCCATCCATAGCTCTCTAGGTGCCAATACAAATGTTATATTGAAAAATAAAGTCAGAACATAAAAACAAATATGCAAAATCAGCAGCACAGTGAAACAGACTAATCTTAAAATGCTGCCTGATGCAATTTCCAGCAAGCTCGCTTCCTCTGCTTCACATTTCAGCATTTTCAGTTTTCTATAATGGCTAGCAGTGTAGCACAACATCTTCATAACTTGGAAGTAAACATGGGTTTAATGATTAAACGAGACATTAATATAAAGCCAGTTAACTAGAACACAAGGGTGCGATGCTGCTTTTTCCATAGTCGGTCCTCCAGATAGTAATGTGAAATGGAGAAAAATGAGGAAAAGAAGTCCTTATATATACAGAGACCCAGGATACCATTTCATCAAGGGTAAAGATTTTGCTTCCAGCTATTAAAGCATCCAACACTGGAAGCACGAGGCTTCTTGCCAGCATAAATATGGCATCAGACTAGCGAGTTCATAACATAGAAACCTTGCTCCCCACAAGGAATTCTCAATTAAAGACCAGGAGAAAGACTGCTGAAGTAAACCAAGAAAACAGAACCAGGATTCTTTAGGGCTGTAACCTATCTTGCTCTGTTCTCACAAAATTTATGCCACATGTACAAATGGCAAATTATGTCAGGATAATTATTTATTCTACATAAAAGGACTTTGGCTTCAAGCTGGAGCACCATATTTTTTTCAACAACAAAGAAAGACAATGACAATTTCATTCCCAAAACACTGACTTGGCAGAAGGCCTGAGCTGCTATTAAGTTCAATACTGAAAGCTCAACAAAATAACTTTGCCTGGGAACTCGCAAGACAGAAAGAACAAATGAAGAAACCCAGTTCTGAAGGGAAATGAAGTATTTAGAAAGACTCACAACAGTGATCATCTCAGAAATATTTTTCAGGTTTGAAACTTGTATTTGATGTTTTAGAAGGAAAATTGGAAGGAATGAAATTTCAAGACAAGCAGGAAAATATCAAGCCATGTTAGATACCAGTGCATGCCTAGATAAAGACAGATAATCATCCATATATACTTCATTCCCTGAACAATGCAATGACAATAAAACCTTCACAAACTTCAGGACAAGAGAAGAGCTGATTAGATAAACCGAGCATCATGAGTGTTTTCAAAACAGAGAAAAGCTCTCCAGCAAGTCTTTAAACATGCAATGTCATTATAATAGATGGAAGGGTTTTGGTTGGTTGTTGTTTTTTCCTTTTTTTTTTTTTTTTAATCAGCAGTCATTTACAAATTCGCAATTTTCAGTGACTTAAACACCTGCTGAAATTTTAGTTCCATGTCTGAATACCCCATGTATTTCACATGATGTACACATTAACGTTACTAGGCTATTATATATGACTCTGCAGACCTTAACACACTTAACACTGGGAAAGCTTCCCAGCTAATACCACTTCCTAAGATTTGTGAAACAAACTTAAACTACCAGATGATGGCAAGCACATTAGGAAGCACAAGCCCTTTCCTATAAATAAGCATTGCAATAAGGTCGGTAATCTGTGTGAAATTATTTATTCTTCTGGGTTTTGTTGTCCTTCATGCAGCTGCATCTCCCCAGAAATGCCAGGCTTAAACGCTTCAGTCTAATATAACCTTTTATGCCAACTGAATTTCAATCCTTTTTTCAGAAGTATTTGTCATTCTGGAAGAAGGTTTGGCTTAAGTTATACAGATAAACACCACAAATATTGACTTATATCTGGTATTTCCAAATTTCGTAATATGATTCATACGGAGTCCGTAGTTCTGGAGCAATCTTGGACAACAAATAATATGTAGGAGGCCCAGCTCAATGTAAATAAATAAATTACCAGACTGTATCTTACTAAAGAATCTGGTTCTAAATGTAAGTGCAGCCTAGTATTCTGAAATATAATTATGGTATTCCTCCAATAACTCATAATGCTTTTTTCCCCTTTATCGCTTAGCTAAGTGCTGTACTGACCAGCCCCTTACAAATATAATGAAATAGTACTGATAGGCAATACAGAACTTGGAATTTTGGTAGGAGAAGACTGAACTCCCTGGGGTTTTCTACTGCTATCTTTCCACTAATCAAGTTGCACAAATGCAATCAGAAGGCAAATCATCCAGCAGTGAAAATGCTAGCCTTGAACTCTGGATTCAGTTCTGTTACAGAAATGATCTATTGCAGAGAATTTGTATGAACTTGATGGGTCACTAAAGGATTGACTTCCTAAGTATGTTTTAGTAGATGCTGAGTATCTTGGTACATCACTGCATAAAGAAATCTGCTGCTACGATCTACTGAAATGACAGACCACTCTGGGGCTCTGATCAACCTGGTCTACTGAAAGGTTGTCTCTGCCCATGGCAGCGGGCTTAGAACTGGATGATCTTTAAGGTCCCTTCCAACCCAAACTGTTCTACGATTTTATGATTCTAGGATTCTGCTTAATGACACACAAAAGGATGAAGTTTAATGGGTTTATAAAAAGCTTGCACAAATCTAAGATTAAGAAATTGTCAAAGCTGGCACCATGTAATTTCTTATATGGAATACTAAGGAACATAGAAAACATAGCATATGGGTTCAAACACTACATTAAAGTAATATTTTCTTTTGGGATCTACTGGAATTAATTTTCCAGCCTGTGCTGATCTTCAGGGTCCCTCTTCAGCCCTTGATTTTTAAGATGACTGCGATGGGCATTTGATCATTAACTGATTTTGCTGATGCAATGAGTTTCCCACTTTCCCTGACCATTTTAACAACCTTTCTCTTCATCTGCTCTAATATGGATTTACCACCCTGGAAGAGTGATGGCAAAAACTGTATATAGCGTTTCAAGTGGAATTTCACCTGTGCCTGTCTAAACTAACACATCTCTCTTTTTTTAATACATTGCCCAATAATTCCCAGAAATCTTTCAGTTTTCCTTATCCCAAGAGTTGTTATTCCTTCCACATGCTCCAATATGTATCAGAAGCAAATTTAAATTTTCTGACTTCCCAGGATCAATTGTTAAAAAAATACTGATTCAAGAACAATGTTCGTTTAACAATCATGCTAAAAGCTATCCAGTAACTTTAAATACAGCTCACTGTAATATTTACCCCTTCTGACAGTTTATCATGTTACAGCTTTAAACACGTTTGCAACACAACTAAGACCTCTTTTTAAATGTGCTTCCACATTAAATGTTAGAAAGTCCATATAGATGAAATTCACTGAGCTTCATTTCTCAAGCAGCAGCAGCTATACCATCAAAGAATGTGGTCAATTTAGTCTGGCATGAACTATGCCTAGTAATTCCATGTGGGCTTCCATTACCTCCAGGCCCCTAATTACTGTTTCACTAAAATATCTTTTAAATCCTTGTATATTACTGAGGTCAGACTAACGGTCTATCATTGACCAAATAATCTTTTAATACAAAAGCAAGAAAATGATTTTTGTGTACAACAATTTTCCTTTTCCAGGCACACTTTAAATCTCAGATTTTTAAAACATTTTCTAAATCTAGGACATCTCTAAATTATTTACGGTTTTTGAAAAACCACAGGCAATAGGGAATGAAAATAGGGAGGATAAAATCAAAAAGAAAACAAAGAATACCCCAATATGTTGTAATTTCTGAAAACTTACAGCAATTAACAATGTCCATTATTCAGATTATTTTAAAGCAATTTCAATTATTTTATTGTGCTTATTAAAATGGATTTTAAACCAAGAAAGAATCAGAAAATAAAGCCCAGCTAATCTTTAACCTTGCTTTTCCAGGGAATTATTGTCTCTTTTTATTATAATCCCTCTATAGGCAGAAATACGGAGACGATCCTCAGATGACGAATTTCTAGACTACAGTGTTCTACATCTCGGCTTTCACCAGTTTGTCATTTCATGATGTTTATTAAGGAGATGCGTTTATGAAACACAAGGGTAAACTGGTATCTTAAAAATGGTTTAATTTTCAAATTGACTGCCAAAGAGCAAGGAGTTAAGTGAACAATGTAATATTCAGAAATGCTGCACACATCCGGCTGTTTCAGATGAACAGATGCTTCGGGTTCTCACCATTACTCCAAATGAGGTTTCTCATTTGGGTAGCTTCTGTGTGCTTAGCTTTAAGAACTCAGAAAAGTAATCTTTGTTTAAGTAACATGCAATGAGTGTGGAGAGTGCAAATCAGCAATTTTTACGCAAACACAATCTCCAGGACAGTCACATGCTTCTTACAAAATGCTCTTGATGTGGTTTGAATTGAAAATTGTACATACATATGAATAATACAAATAGACATTTTTGGCTATTAGTTTTAATATAACCATGTCCACTCATAAAACACTTCATATAAATCATTGATACTGTTCTTTAGCGACAAGTCGTTGTTTTACACTACCCAAGCAAGGCTTGAAAGATGTTAGTTAAGAATTATGTGAAGTGGTGTTAATGTAGTACTAAAAACTGCCTATGGCTTAGTTTTCAGTAAATCTTTATGCAACATGAATAAGAAACTTAGAGTTATCGCTGTAGTTCAAGTATCAGTTTATGGGTTATTTAACTGGAAAGTACAATAGATTTACATGTTCTGTTTGTAGTGAGAATCTGCAAAATAGAATATCAACTGTCCCTACCACAGGAATTGAAACAAGCTCATTCATGCCTCTGAAGACAAGAAAACTGGACCCCTCAAAAATCTGGAATGAAACTGCAGAATCTTTATATAGAGCCAGTGTGGAGGACTCAGAGGCAATCTCCTGTGCTTATAATAGTACAAAGAGAGAAGCTGAAGAAAAGGGGAGCGGTATTGGATGAGGATGGTGTAGGATGAGGAAAGAGAAGTTCTTTAGTTTTTTAATACTAAATGCTGCCTTCTGAGACTCCCTTTTATCATCAACTTCAATATCTTTTCATTATAAAAACTGTTTTACAAATCACTATTAGCACTTTTATGTCCAGCTCAACAACCTTTCTTCCATAATATCATAATTTATATGCAAAAAATAATGTGCCTGATTTAATATGCTTATTGGCCCTTGTACTAATTAATGCATACATATTTTCCATCAGCAATTGAGCTTAGTGACAGTAATTTAAAAAAGATACAAACTGCATGTCAAAGTAATCACTAAGCCATCAGGAACTCTTTTTGTTATGCATTCCAGCATTCGTACTCTTGCAAGTCTGCTTGACTCGAAAGATAGAATTCGGTAGTTCCTAGCACAGCAATTCAAATCACAATGCTTTTGGTAGGAAAACAGAAATCTAATTACTGCATATATTGGTTATCTTGGGAATTACCTCTGCCAAAGTACAACAGATACACAATTCTTTAGAATCCTTCTCCACCACAATAAATACAACAGAACAGGCATTTATATAGGAAGTCTGCATCAGTCATGATTGAAACGATCTGAAATGCCAAGGATCTAAATTGCCGCCTTTGTCTGCGAGCAGGTTGCTGGACACAAAGACAGATTTAAAGAACTGTAAGGACCTCCAGTTAAATTGACCCATTTTGTGTAAACTCTTCATGTTATTTTATCTGTTTTTCTACAGCAGAACCTAATGAGTTGAAGACAGAAGCTATAGCACTGTGTCAAGACACTGCTTCCACTTGCCTAGAAAAATAATCTCTTTGGAAATTCGTCTGGTGGAATAATTTCTTTAAATGCCCCTCAGCTAGGGAATCTCACTAGAAGCAGTATTTATTTCCACTTGCTGCTGTCAGCGGCATGCAGGTTAAAAGCTGTACTTCTATGAAAAGGTGTACTTCTCATTCCTTAAGCTGTGCTTAAGAATTGTTACTTATAACGATGCTCAGGCACCTTACAAGACTTTTCCAAGATGCATTTCATTTTACTTGGAAATATGTTATTTAAACTTTTATGGACCCCATAAAATACTATGGACTTTTTCAGGATATTTTCAACACATGATAATGACATCATTAATAATCAGTACCGTGTTGCCTCTTTTTCATGTAACTTCAATAATACTTAGATTACTATTTTAGCCAGACCTCTTAGGCACTCAGCACTTTAAGAATGGGATTTGTGTCACTTGATTTTAGGTACTGAGTCTGAGCTAACAGCAGACTAGGAATTAAAAACAGACTGGAGACACCTACAGAAGAAAGCTTAAATAATTTTATCTTTTTTTTTAATGTATTTATATGATGTAAACCTTTTATGGATCTAAAATTAGGTAAGATACATCCAACTCTCAGCAAGTTTATGAGGTGCCATGCATTGAACTGTAGTTTGTTTTCCAGAAGACAGCAGCCTGTGAAATAATGACCATCACAGAAGATGGGAGTTTTATAAGACTATTAAGTGACGAAAGGTGAAAAGCATAGCACAGCTCAATATGAGTCTATGAGAAACCCGAATGCTATTTTAGAAACATATAAACAGAAAAAGTAAATTTCACTTGGACTTAAATTATTTTATGTATAGGTTTAGTATTAACTAAGGGGAAGAAAAAAGGAAGGAAGAAAAAAAGACCTGAAAAAAAACAGTTCAGTATTATTTTATACATTATTGCACTATCACCAGTACATATTAAAAAAAAAAAAAAAAGAAGAAGAGGAAAAAAGATTTAAAGATTCATTTTATTTGGATAGAGAAAGAATGAAATGGAAGAGTTGGTTTTTTTTTCCCCTGTATTTGGCTTTTGGAAGCATTCACTGTAATTGAATCCATGCGAAAAGGTGGGTTGCTATTTACAAGTTTCATTTATATGAAAATGACCACCTGCTATGGTAATGAAAAAGTCAGTATGTTAAAACTTGAGAAATATCTTTTCATGACCTATTCCTTCACCATCCCTATAAATATCACTGAACGGTAATAAAGGTTATTTTTCATATTTTCTTCTTGAAGTTTGAAAAGAAGATGAAAGCCCCTAACATCAAACAATACTTTAGTAAGAATGGATAAAAACATTTGACCCTAGTCTTCCATTTCCTCTATCACAACCTGAAAACAAAACAAATAAAATACAGTGAGTCTTTGGCTACTGCTAAAGCAATTCCCCATTTTCTATTCAGAAGCTGTAATGCTTTCATATAGCGCCAGATATAAGCAACTAAGAATTGGCTTAGAAATCCACCTCATTCCCTATTGCCCCATAATCCTATGCAGCTATATGAAATCCTTGGCTAAACCGTATTGCCTTAGTTATCAATCTGTCATCTGTGAATCCTTTTCCACTTACCTGTTACTTGTTATCAGAAGATAAATATGTTAATACCTATTACACGAATATACTCACATTCTAGAAGAAAGTACTTCACACTGGAGATACCGTGGATGCCTGTACTTCCAGGACTGCAATTACTATTCATTATAAAATGGTATAACAACTCTTTGGAAGGAAAGGCAGCCAAGAGACTACTAGCAAGTATTCTACTGGCTCTAGACTTTGGAATTCACCTCTCCAGTACGCAGGGGACCTAACTTGCCAATTGTTTGGGCACATTACACAAAATTCCTAAATATACAAGAGCATGTGGCATTTGGAAACTGAGAACTTTGAGGAACTTTCTTTTTCTTTTTTTTTTAATGTTGAATACTCTTTTAACGATTTGTATACCAAAGATTAGGCAGGGGTTGGTGGATTCTATAAATTCAACAGAATAGGTATCACAGTATTTCACAAACACAAAACACACATGCTAGCACTGGATTCTATTAAGTTAGTAATTTGCTACCTGGAGATGACCATAGCAGTTATACTCCTTAACGAGGAGATTTCAGTAGGGAACCAAAACACTTTTTGGAGATTTAGGGTTGAAGAAACTTACAGCAGCAGAACTAAATAACTGGCATGGGTTTAGCACATTAGAGCTTACTCTCAAGTTAGTTATAAAACAGTAACGAGAAACAAGATATGGAAATACTTGAAAAACAAACAAACCATCCCCCAGAAAGTAAGGATAAAGGGTGGTCCTACCAGGGTTTAGGGCTCACACAAAATACATGATGCTGTTCTTATACAATAAAGCTTCTCAAATCTCATGCTACCCTTATTAGGACCATTAAAGCTTCTCAACAGTTCAATGGCTCAGTATAAAAATATGTATAATTTAAGCTGCAAATCAAAGTTTGGCTTTTATCTTCCCCATGAGGATCTGGTAATTTAAAATACCCTTTGGTCTTGTTTTCATTTTCTGCATCTTTTCCATGTTCTGTAGAGATACACTAATATACTCACTCTTTGGAACTCTATGTAATGTACTTCAGCCACAACCAGGCAGAGGTTTATTCCACTGAAAGAACAACCTTTATAAATAAGAATGCTCTTCTGAAACAGCTGTCATTAGACTCAGTACCTCTTCTAAGTGCATCTCACTGAGGTACCAAAGCAATCATCAGACACCAACCCAAGAAAGCAGATTTAAAAGCCCCAGAGGCACTTTCTATGGCTGAACTTTAGGAAATCTTGAAGTCTAGACAGGGTGTATCTTATTTCTAACAACCTGCCACTTCTACAACCTGTTCCCTAACCAGAATTTGCTGAAATAAACATAAAAGATTCCTATTGCCTTCAATTAACTTTTTATCAAGCTTTAGCTACATCCTCACCCTCCCACTCACCTTCCCGATATATGTATCTTATCCTTCTGCTCTATTTCGCTGCTTCCAATTAGTTGTGCTTTCTACCCCACTGACTTTCCTTTGTTGACTCTTCAGACTGCTTTTTTTATTCACTTTTCTATCTTGCAAACTTTACTCCTCTACACTTATGAAAGTGCTAGTCACATGTAAATCACAATCTCCTCTTGCACATCCGTTACTTGAAAACCTTGCTATGACCATCTGTAAAAAAAAGCACTGACGAAACCACATCTGGAGTGTGTCCACTACAGTGTGTCTCAAGAAGAGCCCCAAAGATCATTAAGGGACTGGAGCATCTGTCATATGAGGACAGGCTGTGAGAGCCGGGATTGTTCCCTGCAAGAGCTTAACTGCTCCATCCCAACAAGTGGAAAACCAAAACAAAAAAGCCTGGAGGCTTACATGGATGAAAAAGTTGCTCCCAGCAAAACTCAAACACAAAAAAATGAAACATGCAGAAGCATGAAACAGGAAGAGGCAATCTGTGAGGAATATAGATACTGGCTGAGCATGCAGAGATGCAGTTAGGAAATCCAAAGCCTAACTGGAATCGAACCTGGCAAGGCATGATAAAGACAACAAAAGCTTCCATAAGTATATAGGTGAAAAAAGTAAGACTAGGGAAAATGTAAGCCCAGTGCTGAATGTGGCAGGAGACTTGGTGACACAGGACATAGAAAAGGTCTGAGAAACTGAATACCTTCTTCACCTCAATCTCTACTAGCAAGAAAGACCAGCCTTCAGGAATCCAAGGCCCTAGAGACCAAAGGGGAAGTCTGGAGCAACAAAATGTACCCTTGGTGGAAAAAGATCAGGTCAGGGAATATGCAAGTAAACTGGACATACATAAGACCATGGTCCCTGACAGAATGCACCCACAAGTGCTGAGGGGGCTGCCTGCTGCCATTTCAAGGCTGCTCTTGATAATCTTTGAACAACTGCAGCAACTGAGAAGTGTCCAAAGACTGGAGGAAAGCAAATGTCACTTCAGACTTCAAGAAGGGCAGGAAGGAGGGCTCAGGGAATTACGGGCTTGTCAGCCCCACCTGAATCCCTGAGAGGCTTGATGAAGCAGGAAATCCCAGCATTTTCAAGCACATGAGCAACAAGGTGATTGGGAGTAATCAGCATGGGGAAGTCATTAACCACCCTGACAACTGTCTATGATGGAATTCCCGGCTTTGTAGATGAGGGGAAAGGAGTGCTACTGTCAACTTTGACTTCAGTAAGGCTTTTGTCCCTGTTTCCCATAAAAACCTCCCAGAGAAGCTGATAGATATGAGATAAATTAGCAGGCAGTGAGGTGGCTTGAAAACTGGCTGAACAGCTAGGCACAGAAGGTGGTGAGCAGTGGTACACAGTCTAGTTGGAGGCCAGTAACTAGCAGTTGTGACACAGGGGACACTCCTGGGTCCAGTCCTGTTTTAACATCTTTATTAACGGTCTGAATGATGGGGCAGTACAAGTCTGCAATTTGTTAAAAGCAAACATTTCAAACAGAAAGGGGTAAGGGGACAGCAGGTAAACAGTAACATATTCCTTCCAACCTTTCACTCCTAGAGCCACTATAATCAGCTACCTCTTTTGTTGTTCTTTTGTCTAATTTTAGATTGAGAACACTTCAGGGCATGGATGAAATTTTTTATTTGCCTAAGATGTAAACAGCAGCTATACATAAACTCCATAAATGATTAATAATTACAACAACAGCAGCACAATGGCAAAATACAGCCCTGTCTCCAACTCCCGTTTAATAGCTCAATAATCCAAAATTAAAACATCAATTAGTCTACAAATGAGTAAACATTTTCACTATTTTTGTATTAATTTTTCCTACAATCTTTATTTAGATATAATGGAGAGTATAATCTTATTTTCCACCGTAATAATGCTAATGTTAAAAAGAGACCCAAAATTTCATAAATGACAAGAAAACTTGACTTTTTCTGCAGAATGAGAAGGTTTTCTGATTCAAAAGTTCAGATAGAAAATGTTAATGAAAATAGAACCCAGTCAAGTCAAATAAAATACAAAAATAAACAGGGATTTTGCTTCAGGCAGCTTGAATCTGATTAATGCGGCATTCTTGGAAGAATCCAGCTGTTGTTTACTGAAATGTAAAATAGTGTGCTTATTCTTTTATGTGACAGCATTCATGATCCTTCAAATCACGAACGTAACGTATTTCTTCCCATCGATGATAATCATTTTATGTACAATTACTAATCTGACCAATTACCTGAAAGCTAATTACTCAAACTTTACAGAATGGAACAGCCAACCAAATATATTTTGATTTTGATTACTGGTATTTAACAAGAAGCACTGCCAAATACATCCATACGTTAAAGTTTTACAACAGAATTACGGATATTTTACTAGTGATTGAACAAGTTCATGATAATCTTTGTTTCATAGCCCCAGAGCTTAATACAATTTTAGCTAGTTCAGAGCTGAGCTATGCTTTGGCAATTACAGTGTATTACTCATGTTAACAATTTAACTCTTTTCTCTGTATATACACCAGATTCCCACCTTGAGACATAGAATTCTCTCAAGACAGCAAGATAGCTTGGAAGGTTCAAAATGATGCATTGTTATGCAGAAAAAAACCACAGTCTTCCTCAGGAATGAACTTGTGGCAAGTTTAGACAGAGACTTACTCAGCTCAGGCTACGTGAGCCCTCAAAAGCATAAGCTGCAAACCCCGTCTGCACTT
The DNA here is from genome assembly GCF_037157495.1 of Lathamus discolor. Lineage (NCBI taxonomy): Eukaryota > Metazoa > Chordata > Aves > Psittaciformes > Psittacidae > Lathamus > Lathamus discolor. The sequence goes on along the minus strand of NC_088884.1, from coordinate 43,106,899 downwards.
CTATCTAACACATCTCTAAAACCAACATGCAGTGTATCCTCACTTATAGTTCCCGATCGTACAGAAAATGAAAGGCTAGTGCTACTACAGAAAATAGTTTCTGTTCTACACCATTGTGATAAGCTACGGTCTATATTACATATATTACATACACTCTATATTGTTGCACTAAACATTCAGTGCGATTTCGTGCTGCTTTAGAAGTGAAAAAAGGCCAGCAGAGCGAGATGTGTTCCCACAATCCATGCTAAATCATTTATTTCAGCCTCATGGTCTCCAAGCTTTCACAAGTGCTTTAAGTGGAGATTGGAAAGAATTTGCTGCCCACTCACAATGATGTTTCATAAAAGGTTCTTCAAAACAGATCAAAGGCTGTAATTTCCATGCCATTTCTGTCCAATTTCCTTTTCTCTTAATGTTTTCATTTTTGAAATGGCTATGATTGCAATCCACTTTTGCCCACACAGCACTGCAGGTCTAAATGAACCATTTATCACAAACTTTTGTCTTTTGGCTGCTCGTGATTTTATTTGCTTTGCAATTTTTTAATTTCATTTTTTTGGTACTCCTTATACCACACTGCAATTACCTTCATAATTATACCTGCAGTGATTTACATTATTCTGCTCCCAGATGCATCATCAAGACTTCTGATCCAACCCAACTGCACTTTAATATTGATGTTAATTTTTCCTCCTCCTCCAAAAAAGAGTTCATATGGATCTTCCCAGAGGAAGAACTCTTCTTCTTGTCCTTCCCACAGGATGCAGAGAATGTTGATATCATGTGTTGCTTTTGCTAAGTGGGACTGCCTTACTTTATGTATGAACCTCACATCTTATTCTTTTCCCCAAAAAATTTCATGTATGAGAAAAAAAAAATCCGATGACAGTTTAGCATATATTTCATTGATATTTCATTATCTCACTAGACAGAATGTCATATTTTGAATAACAACTGTGTTGCTGTTCTTCAACATAAAACAGTACCAGCCACAAGCAGACAGGTTCACTATAATTTATCTAAATGTTTTTGAGTGTCTTGCCTCTGGTTTACAAAAATTTAAACATATGCTTTTATGACTCAGTTTAATCAACAGATGATCTTTCAAAAGAGACTTTAAGACCCTTTCATCTGCTGCCATTCAAAATTAGGAAAGAAATTTCAGAATTCACAGTCATCTAGTCCTTTAGAAAAAAGGCTAAACACCAATATATTTTACTTTAATATTTACTGTTTTCCTATAATTTTCTTCCCTGTTCCAATACTTACCCTTTAATAACAGTGTTATTTCTTACAGCTTATACATAGCAAAAGATTAAGTATGATTTCAAACAATAAATTTTATTGTTATAGTTTTCTTCAAATTTATCTTTCAATATGAAACTTTCAAAAAATATGGTGCATTATAAAATGCAAAATTGATTTGTTTCAGACTTAATGGTCTTTAAAGTGAGAACAATAAACTGTAACTGTTAAGGGGAAGATTAAGTGAGACAAACAATAAAGTATATAGCAGCACTCATAAGTCCCTGCAGACTGCTGATACACGGCTAAAATATCTCAACTTTTTGTTGCCACAGTGTTCACATCACTGAGTCTAGTATCTCACAATCTTTCAGCTACATATGGACTTCTGGGAAGGCTACAGAAAACTGGCTGAAAGTATCTTACTTGAAGGCAAAGGAATATATATATATAAATAAATTTATATATAAATATATGTAATAAATATCTAATAAAATAAAAACTTAAATATCTATATTTATTTTACATATAATTCATCTAAAAAAATCTTAGAATACATCTGTTAAAATCTGTGTTTACTAATGTTGTAAACAAGGGGGAAAAGTTCCCCATAAACTTTCATGAATGGATCTGTTTTACACTCGGAAAGACTGATGCAGCTCAAAACTCTATGTCTCATTTGGTGAGGTAGTGGAAATCACTGGAAGCCACACTAAACTTCTATACATGCACACCCACTTCACACATAGCTTATAACCAAAGCTATAAGCAAGCAACAGGATATGACCAAAGTAAACTAGAATTTGCATGGAAAGGGATGGCGAAGAGCAAAAATAAAAAAGTATTGTTTTAATATAGGGGGGTTTTCCCATAAAAAAAGGATTCCTGCTGTTTTGTAAAAGAATGAACAAAACAGTGATGGAAATTAATGGAAATACTTTGATTTGGAGGTAGAGGCTCAGACATGTATGTCACACAGGAAATTAACTGAAAGACTACCATGAGTTATTCAGCAATGATGAACTGGCAAATAAAATGATTATACAAATAAAACATAATCTTTCAAATAAAAGAAAAATTCTGTAGGACAAAACCATAAAGTCCTGTGGGATTCTGTATAATAGAAAGAAGTAAATAAGTATGTTTTTTTTGGTCTCAGTGCTTGTAAAACCAGCTTAACAGCAACGAAAGTAGCTACTTAAAGGCAATAAACCCCTAACTGTTCCTTTACTTACTTTAACCAAGTGACATTGTGAAGGAGTAAATAGTAGATTCTGTTCCTAGAGTCCCCTTTTACATTTGTCATCTAAAAACATGCAGGCCATATTCTATTCTCTGCAATAACACTAAAACACACAAACTGAAAAAAAAAAACAAAAAACATTGATTTCAATAGAGCTAATACATATTAAACTTACATAACTCACAGCAAAAACTATCCCAGTATTTTACATATTGTCTGATGGAGACTCAGAACTTCCTCTGTATTTGAATGACTTTCTGTAATACTGTATTCTTTTTAAAGAGTAATTAAAATCAGTAATCAATGCAATAACTTTTACTACTGTAAGATCAGAAGCTATCCCTATTTGCCCTAAGAAAAAATCCCAAGTAAACAACAATGAATTCATGATGGTTATTTTGTATTCTACTGGTGTCATGGAGACCAGCACTTGTTCCACAGCAATTATCAAGATGTCTTTTACTAGAAAAGTGATTTTATTTTTTCATAGAGCATTATGAACCATATTTATTTACACAGGCCTTTAGGAATTATTAAAATCTACTGAATCTAGGCTTAAATGTGCCTTGTGAGCCTCAGCTTTGATACATTTTCTTCATCAGTTTAATTTCAGTTTTCCCTGCTCTTACAATGGTTGTTCTTACATTTTTGCAGACAGGGATAAAGGGAAGTTATGTTTAGTCCTCTTGATTTTCAAGAAAAAATAGCCAAAATGGTGGCTGCAGTTTCAACAGTGACAACTACCTTCAGCTCCTGTCAGGCCACACCTGGAATACTGCATTCAGTTTTGAGTCCCGCTAATGAAAAAAGATGTGGACAGGCTGGAGAGGGTCCAGAGAAGAGCCACAAAGATGATCAAGAACTGGGAAGTCCGTGTATGAGGAAAGGCTGAAAGAGCTGGGTTTGTTCAGCCTTGAGCAAAGAAGGCTTAGGAGAGACCTTATGTTCCAGTATTTAAAGGGTGGTTAAAAAGAAGATGGAGACTCCTTTTTCGTAAGTAGTCACATGGAAAGGACAAGGGATGATAGGCACAAACTTCTCCTGGGGAGATTCCGTTTGGACACAGGGGGAAAATTTTTCACAATGAGAACAACCAGCCATGGGAATAATTTCTCCAGGGAACTGGTGGATTCCCCAGCACTGGGCACTTTTAAGATTGGGCTGGACAGGGTGCTGGGACATCTAGCCTAGGTCATGCTTATCCAGAAAGGTTGGACCCTTGAGGTCCCTTCCAACCTAGTTTTCTATGATTCTATGAACTGCTTTGATTTCTGTCCAAGCCTATTGACCATAAATAGACTACAAATGGCAGAGATGTTTTCTACATTATGAAAAGTAAAATTATGATCAATAGACAGTTAATGTATTAAAGTAAGAAGAAAAAATGAAAGTAAATAAGATAGCATGAACTGTTTGCAAGTTTTATCTAATATCAGCTTTTCCTCCCAGGTGTGATGCAAATTTTTTATACAGAAAGAAACACTGAAAACACATCATACAAGATGGTGTCAACAAACGGCCATTCAGCTGAACACACAGAAAAGCATGCATGCACATACAGCTGCTGTTCCTTATATGGGAACTAAAAAGCCCCTGGCAATATTATTTACCACCAAATTCATAGAGCCGAACTTAGTTAGGAGAATGCCTCATGTATTTGTAAATACAGCAAAATGTATTTCAAGTAACTTCCACAACAACAAAATAACTCATCAGTTGAGAAGTAAGCATGTAAGTAATTTCTATGAGTAGCTTCTTGTGTCCCTATTTTTATTGTACCCAAACCTGTTGTCATGGGCTGGGTATACCTTAGGTGTAAAAACGGATTTGTTGATATAGATGAATGTGGGCTGCAACTTTGCAGTATGTTATCCTTTATTACCAAGGTCAAAGAAAACTTTTATACTTCCTTCTATGTCTAACACTGTAGACACACTACATTGTAGGCACATGCGGACATTCTCAAATTTAAATGAGAGAAAAATCACTGGAAAAAAGAAAAAAGCCCTCAAGCAACAGTTCATGGATATTTCAATGGAATTCTTCTCACAATAAAGTCTTGATTAAAAGTGTGATGAGAATAAAACTTAAATTTCACAATGGGATTGCACATGAGCTGAATGAGCAATAATGGAAGACAGTTACACAGTTACGTTCCTAGGTTTTGACTAGATTTTTCATACAAGTTTCACTAATGTTGCTGTATTTGATTGATTGCAATTTTCTCAATTTCTCAGCTTTGTGCCAGAAAGCAACATTTTGTTCCATTCATTTCAGCAAGTGACACAATGTTCCTCGCATGCAATATTAATAAAAAGTTATGTTGCCTGTCTCTCTTGGTTGATCACCCAAGATTGATTTTTTTGGTAGAATTTAATATTCAATTAGATTGTCAGCCACATCCCTATTTAAATTTGAAATGAACTTCTAAAAATAAACATCTGTGAAAAAACAGCCAAATTTAGGTAACTTACATTGCATGTCTCCCTGCAGTATGTCACACCCTGCCCTCACCTTCTGTATAGAAGCAATAGAAGGCTTCACGTTTGCTTTTCATTCCTTGGTGTTATCGTGAGGCCACAAAGGGAGATAGATTCTTACCTGGCCTCCCACACGAATCCTCTTTGAAGCTCTACCAAAATGCTTAGTAAAGTGACAGAGCACTGACCTTCCAGGTGACAAACCTGCCCATCACTGCTGCTTGCTACTCATTGAACAATGATTCTGACAGTTGGAAGTGCTTTCCTGGGGATTTGAAGTATGCACTGCAACACAGAATTACTACATACTCTTTGAAACAAACTTCCACCCTTTCTGCAAGCAATGCTGCTCACGTCTCACACAACACAGCTCCTCAAGCACACTCAAGGGCATTCTCCAAGAAACAATATGGTAATTCTGTATCTCTAAGGTTGGTCCTGGTGCACATCTGAATACATCAAAAAAGGAAACTAAAATTGATGATACGGACTGTGTAACATAATGAACTATACTGTCAAGGTAATATTACTGTATTATAATATCACATATATTAGCCTAACATACACATGTGCAAATTTTATACATTGATGAATAAGCAAAATTGTCTGAAAGACTAAAAAGCTATACTATAGATTACAAATTAGTATAGATCTGATTTCAGTCCATTCATTTCTTATGCACTTCTGTTTAAGCTATAAAACTTACAGATTTTACCATTATAAAAGAGACCATATTAGTCTATTAACCATATTAGACTATTAACCCATATTAGTCTAAAAGTTTTACTACAGTCTTGCAGTAAATTCATAATTCCTAAATATTCATAATAAGGTAAAGCATCAGCCTATTTTTGGATGGTTTTATTCTCCTCTGGAGCTTGTTTCTATGTTTCATATTTAGGCTCACCTGTTTTACATTAACACTTATTGAACACTCTGGAAGTGGTACGAATATGCATAAACACAAGGAACAGTAAAACCAAGGTACTTTATAATGTGTCCTGGTTTTGGATGGGATAGAAGGTTTTTTTCCTAGTATGTGGTACAGTGCTACTTCAGATTTGTATGAGAATAGTGTTGATAACAGACTGAGTGACCCGAAGGGACCAGCCACTATCTGGGGACGGGCTGGGCATCTGTCATTGGGTGGTAAACAATTGTACTGTGCATCATTTGTCTGTCTTGGGTTTCATTCCCCTTTCTTTCCCCCCTATTATTTTTTATTTCAATTATCAGGCCAGTCTTATCTCAACCCATGGGTTTTACCTTTTTCCAGTTCTCTTCCCCATCCCATGTGGCAGGTGCAGGACTGAGTAAGCATCTGTGTGGTGCTTAGTAGGCAGCTGGGGTTAAACCCCAGCATAACGGGAAAAAATTTGTTAACTTTTTTCTCCAACTACACATTCCAATCTGCAGGTAAAAAGCTTGTAAGCTGTAGGGTTATCAAATCATGCAAGACAAAGGTAGGAAATTACAAAGCAATGTAAGGACTCATTAGAGAACTTGCGGAAACCGAGACCGTTCCTTCAGTGATGCAGCACAGGTTATTTGTATGCAAAGCATTCACCCTGTGGTCAAACGTAAAAAATGTACACTCTAACTAGCAATCCCAGAGCTGACACTAGAAAAAGGAACAATTATTTTTTATCTGGTAGGGTCTAAAGCTCTGTCTTTCTAATGATTTTATTATTTTCCAGATATCTGGTTATGAATGAAAAAATATTAATTATTGATAGAGCAAAGCATGTTGACTCTACCATGGTGCCTGTCTTGACCTCCAGTGTGTAAGGAAGTAGTACCAAAGCTGTGACTCTCTAGTTTAGGAAAATGGAAGGAGAGGAAAACACTGCATTGAGAGGATATAACTTTCATGAGACAAACTTGAGTTAACAGAGAAAAGAACATGACTTTGGATATAAAAGATCAAAATGGGGGGTTGTAAGGAACTGACCTGATTTAAGGGCTTATTGATTCTGAAAAGAGTATGTTTTGCCTTCATTCCTCTTTAATCCTTTGCCTTTTCCTGGCTATGTGGCTCTACAAACTCTTTCTGCTCTCCTCAATGTTCAGTGGCCCCTTGCTGTGAAGTAATTCTCCTTATTAGTACAGCTGTAAATTATCCATCTTCTTCTGATAGCATATATTTTTGCTGGATTAGTAAAATGTACTGGCTCACAGGAAGTCTGAGCGTTATGAGAACTCATCACTGCACACACAGGAAAAATAGATACTCCTGACTTTGGTGGCAGGGAGCTGCTAGATCACAGACAGAAACAATGAAGGACAAATAAATAGGCAAATAACACTACCAACTAATGTTAATAACTTCCATATCTATTGGCAAATGCTTGGCTGAGGGAATGATGAGGAGCTAGTTCTTTCCTTGGGGTTTTTTTTTTTGGTCTTTTTTTCTTTTTTTTTTTTTTTTTTTTGTATTGAGTACATTACCTAGGGATGTCAAAATGTCTTTGGATTATTTGCCTCTGATTCATGCCCGGTGAACCTCCCCAGTCGTTACACTGTGGCTACCTGCAGAGTTAACCTGAGCTTTCTAGAGGCATGTTATTCTCAGCAACAACACAGCATTTCTCCAGGAAAACAGATGAATGGCTTGGACCATCCAGCCAGGCTACAAACATGAGATACAGACACAGTGAAATCTCTTTGTTCCCTTTTGTTCAGGCAGGAAGGAGAATGAAAAGATATGAGAAGCCAGACACTTCATTCAGAGCCATGCACTCCCAGGGCCGTGCTGACAAGCATGTTTTCAGCGAGCTACAGTGTCATGACACTGCATCAGGACTTACCACATGGTGATGAGTTGTACAAAGCAAACATGTCTACTTTGCATGACAGCAGCATGCTGCAAGTTGCTGCCTGCTGTTCCATTTGAAAGGTAAGCTGTGTGTTTATTTCCATGCCCGTGATGTACATTACTTTCACACCATGGCTGAAATTTTGTGTCAATTTACACAATCCCAATTCTTTTCTTACAGCTCAATCAAAACGTCCATCACTGTGAATCAGAGATGCACTGTAAGTAGCTCAGGTTGTAGTTTGCAGTGTTCAAGCTTGTCTCTTCTTACTTTTTAGCCTCTACTATGTTGCATTTTCTTTCCTCCATATTATTATTTTCAGTTAGCCTTTTCTAACAAATGTTCTCATTTTTAATAATACCTAAGCAGCCACTTACTATAGTAATTACTCTTAAAAATTAGTTAATACAGTGAAATATGATGATTATGAACATCTTCATTATTTGCACAGCAAAGATATCACAGAAGTTGGGGCTTCAAAAAAATGAAGCATGATGTAGCTCAAGCAAACAAAGCAGTCTCTGTACCATGCATTTATAGATAAAACATATCTGGTGAGGAGTCAGGAAGTCACAGAATCCCAAGGGTTGGAAGGGACCTCAAAAGATCATCTAGTCCAACCCCCCTGCAAGAGCAGGGTAACCTACAGTACATCACACAGGAACTTGTCCAGGCGGGCCTTGAATATCTCCAGTGTAGGAGACTCCACAACCCCCCTGGGCAACCTGTTCCAGTGCTCTGTCACTCTTACAGTAAAGAAGTTCTTCCTGATGTTAACGTGGAACTTCCTATGTTCCAGTTTACACCCATTGCCCCTTGTCCTATCACTGGATATCACTGAAAAAAGCCTAGCTCCATCATCCTGACACCTACCCTTTACATATTTGTAAACATTGATGAGGTCACCCCTCAGTCTCCTCTTCTCCAAGCTAAAGAGACCCAGCTCCCTCAGCCTCTCCTCATAAGGGAGATGTTCCACTCCCTTAATCATCTTTGTGGCTCTGCGCTGGACTCCTTCAAGCAATTCCCAAGTCAGTCTCTATCTTCTACAGATAGAGATGTAGAGAAGACCAGAGATAAAGTCACTTGACCTATTCATCCCACAGCAAGAAGAGCCACAAATGAGCCTGTCCCTCCATGACTTTTCAGCAAACCGGGGTGATTCGGAGAGCTTCAGAGAAGGGCTGTTCTTGTAGTACTGATACAGATGTTTGGTTTTAGCTGAAAAACTGTTTTCCTTTCATGTTTGCTGTGTATTAGATGGCTGAACCATTCCAGTAGCTTCAAATCATAGGCTATGGCAAAAATTTCAGTGTTCTATCAACAGCTATCATGAGATCTTGAAAATTTACTGTTCTCTTCCTTAGTGTTTTATACATAAGGTATCCATTTATATGCCCTTGAATGCTTTGTCCACGAGCTCCATACTCAGATAGTGCTTTTGTGAGAATTAATTAAAAAAGCCAAGTACCTGAAGGAAAAACACAGGGCCCTACAGCATGTCCCACAGCTCCACGGGTTCTGTAAAAATTCAGCTATGGCAAGTTATCATGGGTTTCATAGTTCCTGTACCAGACCTACAGCTGTGACTGGTGATGTTAACATTAACCCCCTACCCTTTTCTCTCTCAACAAACAACATCAGCAAATGGAATCACGACAAAAACATCAAAAATACTGTTACTTTACACTGTATCTGTCCCTTTCACAAAAGAAGCACTAACAAGAGCTAAGGAATCTAGAAAAATTCTTGCATACTGAGGCAATAAATATCAAATTCTGACTGTCATTCATACAATCTCATTTTGTGCCGCAGAGAATCTGTTAGCTACTTAGAGACTAGTTAGGTGAATGGGTGATGCTTTTTACTATGCTACGGATATTGCAACAGTAACGTGGATTGTTCCGGGTTTTATTGTTTGTTTTGGGTTTTTTTTTAACCAGTCGGAGACTCCTGCTTGAGATGTACAACTATATGCATGCCTTCTGCAGAACCTGAAATCAAGGAGGGAATATTCAGCAATAATAATGACAATAAAGCCCCCAAGAGTTTGCAGAATTATTATCTTCTTCTCTTCTGTTCCTTTTCAGGTTCTCTGTTTTTCTTTTAATGCTCCTTCTTCATGAAGTTCTTGTTTGGTAAACAGAGTACACAAAGCAGATAAATATGTCACACATGATTATATGTAATTTTTATACTTAATACATCAACTGCCCAAGCATAAGGTCCATCTACCTGAGCAGTATACAAATGCTGAAAAGCAACCAGATGTGGACAGGTGTCCTGGGTTCAGCAGTAGCAGTCATTTTTCTCCTTCTTAGTAGCTAGTGCAGTGCTGTGTTTTAATTTTTTGGCCTGGGAACAGTGCTGGTAACACCGATGTTTTTAGTTGCTGTTCAAATGTCTGGTCTGCCCAAGGACTTTCTGAGCCTCATGCTCTGCCAGGGAGGAGGGGAAGCCGGGAGGAAGCAGAGACAGGACACCTGACCCAAACTGACCAAAGAGGTATTCCATACCACAGCACGTCATGCCCAGGATGTAACGGGGAGTTACCCAGAAGGGCGGCGACTGCAGGGTTGGACGAGGTATCGGTCGGTGCTTGGCTGGGGGGAGTGGGGCGAGTTATTGGTCGGCTGGTGTTGAGATGTTGTATACTTTCCCCTTGTTATTTCCTTTATCATTATTATTATTGGTGGTAGCAGTAGTGATCTATGTTATACCTTAGTTACTAAACTGTTCTTATCCCAACCTGTGGGATTTGCATTCTTTTCGATTCTCCTCTCTGGCCCTCCGGGAGCAGGGGGAGGGCAACAAAGGGGGGGAGTGAGTGGACGAGCTGTGTGGATAGGTTTAAACCATGACAACAGGCATGAATTCTCTTCACATTCCTCACTCTCATGCAGCTTCTGCCTGTTAATACTAGCAGAGCAGCCAGAGCAAACTTCACACCAGTTTGCACGTACGTGATGACATTTGGGCCAGGTAGTATGAATTAATACAGTCCCCCTGATACTCAGACCTGCACTCAGCTTCAGCACAGCCTCGATCTGCCCCCAGAGCTACAATGCTGTCATTACACCAGTGACGTGAGCAAAGTCTTCATTGTGGCAGGTTTTTACGCACAAAAAAGTTAACTCAGATAATAAAAAGTATCATGCTGTTAATGATAATCAAGTGTGCCACTGGATGGATTTTCTTGCCTCCAGGCTAAAACTCATCTGCAGAGTGCTCAAATACATTTTAATTAGTATGCCACATTAATACTACAAGTAATTTAACTACCCTTTCTTATGAGCCAAGAAAGTGACTGAAAAATAAAGTCCATACAAATTTAAAACATTCTTGAATATTTTCTCACTTCAGTGCATTTACTTACCACATTCTTTTCAAGATCAAGCTAACTCAACCACTTGCAGAATTCTTAAAAAGAAGGCTCCAGGGAGACCTTAGAACATCCTTCCAGTACCTAAAGGCAATCTACAGGAAATCTGGAGAGGGACTTTTTACAAGCGCATGTAGCGACAGGACAAAGAAGAATGGCTTTAAACTGACAGAGGGGAGATTTAGATTAGATATAAGGAAGAAATTCTTCACTATGAGGGTGCTGAGGCACTGGCACAGGTTGCCCAGAGAAGCTGTGGCTGCCCCATCCCTGGCAGTGTTCAAGGCCAGGTTGGACAGGGCTTTGAACAACCTGGTCTAGTGGAAGGTGTCCCTGCCCATGGCAGGGGGTTGGAACTATATGAGCTTTAAAGGTCCCTTCCAACCCAAACCATTCTACAATTCTATGATTTAAAATTGGATGGGGCAAAAGAAAATTCCTAAAAATACTAACTCATAACTTGGACTATATTCTGATTCATTTTGAAGGTACTGCAATATAAAGAGACAGGCACAATCAAGCATCACATTGTGCATATCTATTTTTGCCATACAGCAAATTAAAGAAACATTTCAGTATTTTTTAAATGGAGGAGATATACAAACTCTGTATTTGAAGTCTACAGTTTAAAGCAAATGGCTGCATTATCTCTGCACAATGAAAGATAAAGGGCAGTTTGTTCTTAATGCTGCTGTGAGTTCTTCATCTTTCTGTTTTTATAGACGTATTTTCAGATATCTACACAGATACTTGCAATGGTTCTATTTAAAACTCCTTTGTAAAGAAAGAGTATTAAAATATTAGGTTAAAAATAAAAAAAAATCAACTATCTTGCGTTAATTCTGATAATATAAAATATTTCTGTGAGAGAAGTAAAATGTGTTCAGTTTTGCTCTTTGTAACACTTTTGACTAATTTTATACTGTGATCAATAACTTCTATATAATTTAGTGGAAGTGATGTAAGTAGTAATGAGTGAAAATGTCGAATTCTAAAACCACAGCCTGGTAACTAGTATCAAACGGGTCTTGTAAAATGACACAGTACTCCTTTCACAGGACATGGAAAGGTTTGATGGGGAGTTACCTGTAAATACTAAACTAAACTAAACTAAACTAATTAAAATACTGTCTTTATTGTCAGTGCTAAAACCATTTGATTTTTCAGTATTATTCTCATGACCAAAAATCAGTTGGATGGTATCACCCCATGGGCCAGCTGGTACATAGAGAGGCCTATTCTAGCACAATACCATGTGCTTTGAGACCAATTTACAGCCACACATGACTGTCAGCACAACTCAAAGCCGTGCCTGCTTTGCTGACACACAGAGAGAGATTAGAAAGCCAGAATGAACTACTGCTGTCACATTGTCTGACCTGCAGTATTAGAAAGGGCTTGGGAATTCCCAGAAGAAATTCCTATTTGTAGCAGAGATTCTGTCTTAGAAAATTGTGACTTCGATTTATAAAATACTTGTCTTAAAGAACTCAGCATCACTATTTTCAGGTGAAAATGGTTCTCTATTTATGGTATGAATTCATCTACTCTCAATTGTTAAACTGTTTACATTTCTGTCTGCCAGGTTTTAAGCCTTCTGTTTTCTTTTCTCCATGTATACAGCTATAGACTAATATCAAGCCTTCCCTTAATGATTTCTTTTGCTAAGTGAGCTGGATAAAACTCCTTGAGCTAAGACATGATTACACATTTTCTAATGTGTCTTGTGGCTCTTCAAGCCTTCTTCAGGTTTCCAACATCCTTGCTGAATAGTGGGAAAATAAGATTATGTTTTGTATTCTCTAGCTGCACAGAGCAGAAGAGACTAAATGATCTCAGCATTATTCTATATTGCCCTGTTTATAAATTCAGTGATTACATTAGCTCTTGTTGGCTGCTGCTGTTCTGCAAGAAAAACTTAAGCTCTACCCATTATTATTACTTGTTACAGAACCAAAATGCTTTTTTTGGGTTGCCCTCATGTTCTGTAACTTGAGCTGCTTTTCGTGTACCTTAACAGTTATGCTTATAAAATATGTTTGTCCCAGCAGAGGCAAACTTTATTATTCAAGTCCCACACCTGCATTTCCATTATTTTGCCTGAGACCGATGTCAGACTGACAGGCTTATAATTACCTAGGCTACCTCACCCATTTAAAAAAATGTTGGCACGACCTTAAATCCCACAGGCTTCTGGAACATTCCCAGTGCTCCAAGCTATAACGAAAACCGTTATTAAAAATCCAGACAGTTCTTCTACTAATCCTTTAAAAATATTTAGATACAAGTTGACTGTGGAGTAGAAAGAATTTCATGATCACAATACACTATGAGTATGCCGACCTGCTTATCTTCACATGCAGAATAGAGGTATTTATGAACACTCTAGGATTTAGCTTCTCTTTGTCTGCCGCAGACTTTTATTTGTTCAGTCAGAGTCACCAATTTTATAAAGCTGGCAGAATTATTATTGCTTGGTATCCTTCAGAAATGGGACCAAAGCAGATCAAGTTTAATAAACTATAAACATCTATGTGTGTGTGTTAACATGGAAGTGGCAGTGGTTAGATACAGAGAGCCATAATCAAAGATATTTTTAAGGGAGAAGAAAGACTGTCTTGAGAGACTCATCATGACAAAAATCAGTATGCAAGAAGCTTTTCCTCAAGAACTCTGAAGTTCAGGCAGTTCTATGCTCATTTTTTACATTTGCAGAATACTACACTCTTCTTTCCCAAGAGCTGAACTCCTGCCTAATTATCTACAAAAGCAAAAAAGAGCAAATACGTTGAGATTCTACCTAGCAGAATAGCAGTAAATTTATTGCAAAGATACAGCCAAGTAATATAGTAGGTTAAAAAAAAAATATGTCATATTGGACCTTTAATATTGAGAAATGGTAAGTGAAGGGGTCCCAGAGACATGGAAAGCACTTCAAAACTCAAGAAACTCCTGGCAATACACAGCTGGAGAGAATGTGTTATAAAAGAGAACTCTTTAAATAACAATCCGTATGTCTTTCCTTTCTGCAAATTCAAAATGCATGGTCAGGTTAAAGCTTTTATAGCAGAGATGCAGTACCATGGAAATAATTACCTTTGTATGGAATTTGTGACATTTCCAAGTGGTAGGGATATTTAATACGCAAATCTTTGAATCTGGTTAAACTAATATCTGCACCCAGAACGCGCAGTAAGAAAGGCAAGTTTGTCAATCATATATTTATTTTTTTTTATTATACATTTTTTTGACATTATCTTCTAACCTTTTGCATGACACTATTCCATTTTAATACAAGAAGATTTCAACTGCTTCAATTAATGATTTCTTTACTCATTGCAATTCTGGCAATATTAAGACATGATAGTGCCTGCCTTTAAGTTTTGTCCCCTTAGTTATTACCTAGAAACAGAGTACTGCAGCAGAAAACTTGCTAATATAATCATCAGCAACGGTAAGATAATAAACATTTACAGAACTATTCAAGTTCCAGTCTATTTACCTGATGATGAGTTATTTTTGAGCTTTAAGCTGCTAACCTTTTAATCTCACAATGCGAGCCTCAACTGTGAGTGATGAGGCAGACACATCAGTAAACACCTTCTTCTAGGTGCACCTGCATGCACTTGGCTTTGAGTGACACATCGTCCCTTTGAAGGGATGTTCTACACAAAGATACTTGCAAACACAAACACTCTCAGAAGCACACAGCTAGCAGCAGTTCAAACAAAACCAAACCAGGACAGACAAGGGAGTATTTTGTATTGACTAAGAATACCATGTGGAAAAAAAAGTATTACCATCAGGAGATTTCAGTCAGATTTAATATTGTATTACTGATTTAGATGCAAATATTCAAAACTTATTTTTCTTCTTGCATAAGAAAAACCAGGAATTTATAAAAATTAACTGTGTGGGTATCCAGACTGAGCCTTCCTGCAGACATGCAGCTGTGCAGGTCTCTGGCTGCAGCGAATGCCTGAGCCTGGCACTTGTATTGGAGGGAGCCAGTGACACTGCTTGTGTTCGCTGTGAGCAAATAAATGACCTGCTCAGGCAGGTGGCTGAACTGAGGGAGGAGGTAGAAAGGTTGAGAGCCATTAGAGAGTGTGAAAGTGAAATAGATCGGTGGAACCACACCCTAAGGCAAGGGCAGAGGGAAGTGGTTCAACAAGCTACGGATCCCCTTCCCTCCTACCATCAGACAGAAGGAGAGAGCTTAATGGACAAGGATGGATGGAGGGAGGTTCCTCCTCGGAGAGGTAAGCGAAAACCCTCACAATCCCTTCCTCCCTCCCAGTTGCCCTTGAATAACAGGTACGAGGTCTTGGAAATTCAGGGCCAGGTGAATGGAGATGGTGAGGCAAATCTATCTAGTGAGTCACCCAGGGCTAGTCACTCACCCACATACCTCAGAACTTCTCCAACCAAGAAGAAAAGAAGAGTAATTGTGGTGGGTGACTCCCTTCTGAGGGGAACAGAAGGGCCCATTTGTCGACCGGATCCACCCCACAGGGAGGTCTGCTGCCTGCCTGGGGCTCGGATTAGAGATGTTAAAAAGAAGCTCTCTGAACTGGTGCAGCCGTCTGACTACTACCCACTGCTGGTTTTTCAGGTTGGCAGTGACGAAATTATTACGAGGAACGTAAGGGCAATGAAGAGAGACTACAGGGCCCTGGGACGGCTGGTTAAAGGGTCTGGAGCGCAAGTGGTGTTTGCCTCCATACCTGTTGCAAGCGAGGGTGAAGGGATATATAAGAAGACTCTGCAGGTTAATGTATGGCTACGTGACTGGTGCCAAAGGCAGGGGTTTGGGTTTTTCAGTCACGGGCTGCTGTATGGGACACCTGGTTTGCTGGTGACAGGCGGGATACACCAGTCCCAGAGGAAAAAAAAGGGTTTTGGGGCAGGAGTTAGCAGGGCTTATTGACAGGGCTTTAAACTAGTTAGGAAGGGGGGAGGGGATTTAACTGGGCCTGTTGGGGACAAGCCCAAGAGGAACATGCTAGGGATTGAAGGATGGCGGGCTAAGGAGGACTATCAATCTCTTGTTTCACTTGTGGGAAAGGATAGCTCTTTAGACCCTGTCCCCCAGGGGAAAAAGGGTACTAGGACTGGCTCCCTGAAATGCCTGTACACCAATGCACGCAGCATGGGGAATAAACAGGAGGAGTTAGAAGTCTGTGTGCGGGCTAAAGGTTATGATCTAGTGGCGATTACAGAGACATGGTGGGACAGTTCACATGACTGGAATGTGGTCATGGATGGCTATGTCCTTTTTAGGAAAGATAGGTCAGCAAAGCGAGGTGGTGGAGTTGCTCTTTACGTGAGAGAGCAACTAGAATGTATTGAGTTCTGTCCGGGGTCGGATGAGGAGCAAGTGGAATGTCTGTGGGTACGAATCAAGGGGCTGACTGGCACGGGTGATACAGTTGTGGGGGTCTATTACAGACCTCCTGATCAGGACGAAGGAGTTGATGAGGCTTTCTACAGGCAACTGGAAGTAGCCTCGCGACTACATGCCTTAGTCGTCGTGGGGGACTTTAATTACCCCGATATCTGCTGGAAGACTCACACAGCCAGTCATTCACAGTCTAGGAGGTTCCTCGAGTGCATTGATGATAATTTCTTAATGCAAATGGTGGACGTACCAACTAGGGGAGCAGCGCTGCTAGATTTAGTACTCGCCAACAAGGAGGGTTTGGTCGAAGTGGTGACGGTCAATGGCAGCCTTGGCTGCAGTGACCATGAGATGGTGGAGTTTAGGATCCTGTGTGGGAGGAATAGAATACCTAGCAAAGCCACAGTTCTGGATTTCCGAAGGGCCAACTTTGGCCTCTTCAGTCAACTGCTAAGGGAAGTCTCATGGGAAAGTGTACTAGGCGGTAAAGGGGCTCAAGATAGTTGGTTAGCATTCAAGGACCGCTTCTTCCAAGCTCAGGATCGGAGCGTCCCAATGAGTAGGAAGTCAAGTAAGGGATCTAGGAGACCGGCGTGGTTAAACAAGGAGCTGCTGGGCAAACTCAAGTGGAAAAGGAGAATCTATGGATTATGGAAGGAGGGGCTGGCCGCTTGGGAGGAATATAGGACAGTTGTTAGAGGATGTAGGGAGGCAATTAGGACAGCTAAGGCCTCCTTGGAACTCAATCTTGCTAGTCGGGTTAAAGACAATAGAAAGGGCTTCTTCAAATACATAGCAAATAAAACTAAAACAAGAGGCAATATAGGCCCACTGCTGAACGAAGTGGGTACCCTGGAGACAGAGGATATAAAGAAGGCAGAGGTGCTGAATGCCTTCTTTGCCTCTGTCTTTACTCCTGCAGACTCTCCCCGAGGGCCCCGGATTTCTTTAGCCCCAGAAGGAGTCAGGACAAAGGAGGAGTTTGCTTTGGTAGATGAGGATTGGGTTAGGGATCAGCTATGCAAACTGGACATCTGTAAATCGATGGGTCCGGATGGAATGCACCCACGGGTGCTGAGGGAGCTGGCGGAGGTCATTGCTAGGCCACTTTCCATCATCTTTGGTAAGTCGTGGGAAATGGGCGAGGTGCCTGAGGATTGGCGGATGGCAAAGGTCACACCAATCTATAAGAAGGGCAAGAAGGAGGACCCGGGTAATTATAGACCGGTCAGCCTTACCTCCATCCCTGGAAAGATGATGGAACAACTTATTCTTGACTCCATAACTAGGCATATCAAGGATGAGGGGGTCATTAAGAACAGCCAACATGGTTTTATGAGGGGGAAGTCATGTATGACCAACCTTATAGCCTTCTATGAGGAAGTGACTAGGTGGAGGGATGATGGTAGAGCGGTAGATGTAGTTTTTCTTGATTTCAGTAAGGCATTTGATACTGTCTCCCACAGCATCCTCATAGATAAGCTAAGGAAGTGTGGGCTTGACGATCAAGTAGTGAGGTGGATCGAGAACTGGTTGAAAGGAAGAAGGCAGAGAGTTGTGGTCAATGGCGCAGAATCTAGCTGGAGGTCTGTGACTAGTGGAGTTCCTCAGGGGTCGGTGCTGGGACCGGTGCTGTTTAATATTTTCATCAATGACCTGGATGAGGGAACTGAGTGCACCCTCAGCAAGTTTGCTGATGACACAAAACTGGGAGGAGTGGCTGACACACCAGAGGACTGTGCTGCCATTCAGCGAGACCTGGACAGGCTGGAGAGTTGGGCGGGGAGAAACTTGATGAAATTTAACAAGGGCAAGTGTAGAGTCTTGCATCTGGGGAAGAACAACCCCATGTACCAGTACAGGTTGGGGGTTGACCTGCTGGAAAGTAGTGAAGGGGAAAGGGACCTGGGGGTCCTGGTGGATAGGAGGATGACCATGAGCCAGCAATGTGCTCTTGTGGCCAAGAAGGCAAATGGCATCTTAGGGTGCATTAGAAAGGGTGTGGTTAGTAGGTCAAGAGAGGTTCTCCTCCCCCTCTACTCAGCCTTGGTGAGGCCGCATCTGGAATATTGCGTCCAGTTCTGGGCCCCTCTGTTCAAGAAGGACAGGGAATTGCTTGAAGGAGTCCAGCGCAGAGCCACAAAGATGATTAAGGGAGTGGAACATCTCCCTTATGAGGAGAGGCTGAGGGAGCTGGGTCTCTTTAGCTTGGAGAAGAGGAGACTGAGGGGTGACCTCATCAATGTTTACAAATATGTGAAGGGTAGGTGTCAGGATGATGGAGCTAGGCTTTTTTCAGTGATATCCAGTGATAGGACAAGGGGCAATGGGTGTAAACTGGAGCATAGGAAGTTCCACGTTAACATCAGGAAGAACTTCTTTACTGTAAGAGTGACAGAGCACTGGAACAGGTTGCCCAGGGGGGTTGTGGAGTCTCCTACACTGGAGATATTCAAGGCCCGCCTGGACAAGTTCCTGTGTGATGTACTGTAGGTTACCCTGCTCTTGCAGGGGGGTTGGACTAGATGATCTTTTGAGGTCCCTTCCAACCCTTGGGATTCTGTGATTCTGTGATTCTGTGTCTTACAAAGTCTTTAAGGAAAATATGTCTTTCTTCTTTCCCAATATCTTATTTGAAGGAAACAAGAAACCCAAACGGTTTTCTTTTAAATGAAATAATGTAAACTTTGATGTTATGCTCCGAAAATTTTCTTAAAACCAAATGCTTTTATGTGGCTATTTACACTTGAATTATCAAATTGAAATCATCAAGATCTGCTAGAGAAGAGGAACAGCAGTATGAGACACCACCTAAAGATGTGGGCAGGAGCATGAATCTCAGTAAATGACTTGTGTGAACACTTGGGTTCAAGTGAGTACATACTGGGAAGACAATGAAGACCATGCTGCAGTAGAAATATGGATATGAGATCTAGCTCTGCAATTAGACTGGAAGTGCTGAATCTATACAACGTTGTTTCATGTTGTCCAGAAAAATTAGAAGCATATTTTCATATTCCACTGGTTTTAGTTGCTATGGGTATATTTCCTCTAAATGACTGCCCTGATTTCTTGAGAAACTTGAGAATGCAACAAGAAATTCACCAATATTCAACATACAACACATGCACTGTTTTTTAATCAGGTGAAACTAGCTTTCATTCTGAAACACACCAGCAAGTTATACTTTTTCAACTCAGACTCTCTGATAGGATTATTTTTGTATATGGATTAAATCTTAAAGGACATCCTTTGTAGTAGTTGAGCTGAGTTTCATGGCTATATATAGGTAGAACAAGTAAGCATACAAAAATAAAATTGTAACCAAAGGAGGACAAGCTATGGGTGGGAAAAATCAAATCTATTTCTTAATTTTTGCTGGACATGCCACACTAAAGACATCTATATATATTCTTTACACCAAACATATACTATTTGAGGAATATACTGAAGTCAATGGCACATGTCCTGACAAATTCAAGGGCACAACATACAGATGCTGATATATTTACAAAGAATATTTAACAGTTTCTGCAACACTAGTCTTTAAGAAGAAAGTCCTTTTCGTGACAGCCTTATGACACAGGACCGAACACAGGTCAGACTCCCTGCTTAGCATCTCATATTTTAAAAAGTATTCTCTAATCATTAATACCTTCAAAGCCAAAAACTGTTTAAAAGAAAAGGGTGTTTCCTCTCATCATCTGGAAATAAAAGTAATTGCATGCTGTTAGATGTTAGCTAGGGACATGGGAACCAAAAGTTAATGAATGATTTTTCACACTGGACAAGTCACCTAAAAATGCTGAATAAACATACAAAACAGGAATTACATGGAAAGAGAAGATTTCATTACTGGGTAATTTAGCTTGTCTGGTATCTTTGTAAATGCTCTCTCTCCTCAAGTGAAAAGAGTTCTCTAATAATCAAAAATATTGAAATTACTTTTCACACACATAAAGCCTAGTTTGTCCATCACTTCAAAATTTCCTCTCTTACACCAAAGATAAACCTTTCTGCAAAGGTTT
This sequence comes from Lathamus discolor, assembly GCF_037157495.1. NCBI lineage: Eukaryota > Metazoa > Chordata > Aves > Psittaciformes > Psittacidae > Lathamus > Lathamus discolor. Next base: position 43,086,301 of record NC_088884.1, on the reverse strand, counting down.
TGGATGTGCATGCTCTAGTTCCTTACATACACAACATCTGCTCTGGGTAGAACGTAAATGTATTTCGTAAGTTACAACGTGATAAATGGTAGATTTATAGGACCTGGTGCACTGCAACTGTCTGAGTGCTCTAAGCATAAAGAGGGAGACATTATCGTTGCTATAAATACTCTGCACTGTAAAATCATAATGTACTTTATGTGGCAAAACAAAACAAAATAATACTAAAACTGTCTCTGTTTCTGGCCCATCTGAAACCACAATAATCTCTGAATGATCCCAACAGAAGCTGAACTGAATGGGCACAGGCACAGCTTCCAGTTTTTGTAGGACCCCAAACTTGATGCATCATCACAGCTCCAATACAGGTAATAGCATTACCTAATTTCATAATTAAATCAGCCAGCTCTCTTTCTTGCAAAGTGAAAGGTTCATGGCTAAGTGATAAGCCCTATTCTTTCTTCCGCTCATCAAAATATACAAGATGGTCTGTATGTTATGCCTTTAAAGAAAAGCAGAGATGAAATGCTCCTGGGTGTCTGAGGTCTCTGGGACCTGAGGAAAACTACTTTGATAAAGACCTTAACAGGTGAGCATCTGAAATATCATTCTAATGTCACAGTTAAGCATCTGAGGGTAGAGGTATCATGAAAAAGTTACCTGGTAAGTCAAATGTAATCACCAGGAAGATGAAGACTTCCTATGTATTGAGTTCATCTGTTTGTTCCATAAATGTGTGATTGTTCTCTCCTCCTCCTTTTTTTCCTGATACTGACTTCCCACAGCTCTCAGCATGTTCAGAGGGAGCTTCAAGATAGTTACCTTGGTAAAGCTTGACCTAGAATTTGAGTGCCTAAAGGGCTCAGAACTCTACTTCAAAGCTGAATATTTTTTAAAGCATGCCTAAATTTATCTGTCCCACTTTTTCTATTATTTGTTGAACAATAATAATACTGCCTCACATTCACATAGCACCTTGGGATCTCCAGCTGAAAGATGCTATTCAATTACTCTCATGAAACCATTGTTAAAAATGAGATTCCCTATTATGCCCATTTTCTAATCAGCTGAAGAAGACTAAGTTCAAAAGTTCGCCCTGATTCTAACTGGATTCATAATCTGTTTAGGAAATTGAAAATAGAAGGCAGAAAAGGGGCAGGAGAAAAATGTTCAGTGATAACAAAACAAAGGGGGAAGAGCAAGTAAAATTAAAGAGACTGCAAAATTATTCTAAGAAGGCATGAGAAAAAAATATCCAATTATAAATTTGATCAATTTCAGAAACAGTGCTAGTAACACTGGGTTTGTTCTTATTCCCATTTTCGTATATCATACACAAATCCTAGTATTCTTTTTAATTATTATTTCAGTAACTTCCCTTATCAAAATTCCACAGAGAAGAAATGCTTGAGAAACCAAATGATTAGTGAACCCTGACTGCCCACAAAATATTTTGAAAGATTTAAGATATGTCAGATTGTAGAATGTTTTTTCTCTCATTATGACACTGATCTAATATAAATACAACGCCATTCCCTTGGGGATATGATTTTAAGAAACTATTGGGCACCAGGTTTTAGGAAATTGATCAATATGATCTAAATATTAAACTTTATCAAACACCTGATCAAATTTTCATGTGTTTTTGCTTCTAATACCTTTTCTTAGAGTAACACCTCCCTTTGGCTTGGCTAAAATAGTTAATGTTGACAGTAGATGAAGGCATCATATGTCAGCATCAAGCAAAAGTATTTTATACCTTTCAGACATATTCCCATATATTTTTTCAGAATACCATACATCCATGGGGTATCAAAGCTTGTCTGACCCATTCACTGAACCCTCTGCTTAACTAAAGAAAAGTATCTTCCCTTCCTCCTGATATAAAAACCATGGGGAAAAGCAGATAGCCATAAAAGATAAAATCTTGAACTATAAATATTAGCCAAAAATTTTGGTTCACTACCACTGCAGATACAACTCCACCAAAATATTTTGTCTTTCGACTACTGTAAACTAATTGTGCATTTCTCCCAAATGTTTTGAGTTTCAGATATGATTTATATTTCCAGGAGGTGGACACAGCAAGCTGCATGGCAAGTTCATCTGCCCTAATTTAACTGACAGACACTATGTTCCTTCATAGTCAATAGCGAGAAACAGCTCCTTTAGAAGATGAGTCATCCCCTCCTATAATAGAGGTTGAAATACAGTAAGATGAATTGCCCTTCCACTGGCTGTAAAACCAGCTGAGGTCTGTACTGTAAACTTACATAACTGACTTACAGGTACCTATAACTGCATAAAATGAATCCCAGTCCTTGGTTCTCAGATCACTGAAATTAAGATGAGAGAGAACAATGATTTTTTAAAAATTACTGCAAATGATCAGTTTACTCTGCCCTAGTAATTTTTTCCAGTTTCAGCAACAGTATTAATCCATTTGACTGACGCTGCTGACTGCAGTTTTCACCTTCACGCTTCATAAATTAAAAGATGTTAAGCCAGCTCTGCTATCTGATCATATCCCTCTTCTGATGTCAGTGAGCTACAGAAGTGTGGTGCAATGCAACTGAAGCTAACCTAATGAAACAAGACGGCTGAAAATACATTGGAAAAGCATCACAAAGATGTATAAATGTCCTAGAAAGTGATGGTGTTGGAGAAGGGACAGAACATTCTCGTAACATATTGCACTGACAAAGTAAGTTTCAAATCTATAAAAAATATACATCACCAATTAATTAATAGTGCCAGTAAAAGAACTTAATCATATCAGGTGAGAAGTTTGAGGTGGGTTGATGCTGTATCCAGACAAGGTAAATGGAGAAAACACAAAATATGGAGTCACACACCAACACTGCATGCTCACACTTGGCTATTTTACAAATAAAACTTATCTGTGGCACTGATGACCACATGGCAATGAAAGATGCAGATTTGGCAGACAAATTGGGTCCTGTGTGTGCTTTAAATCTACAAGTGCAAGATGAAAACTGCAATGAAACAAGCAGTGACTTTGTCTAAGGGAAGTGAAGCAAAAGCTTTAGAATTTGGCTTTTACATGTTAGCATTTAGCTTTCAAGCCTTTGCAGTTATTTTTAATTGTGTACATCATGTAATATTGCTTTAGTGCCACTCAACAGGAAAAGAATTATGGTTCTATTTTAAAATAAACTGGGTAAAAATATTTTGTATATCAACAGCCAATCTGCCACTATGCTGCAAGTATTTGGCAGAGAAAAAAACTGCTTATGATGCATTTCATTGCAAGTTTAAACGTCCTTCACCCCAGCAAAACGGATGCAATTGCCAAGCCTTTTCATTCCATTCCTCTTAGGAAGCAGCAGTCTCTTAGCAGCGTGATATTATTTAATCTTATCAGGCTCTTTTACATTTGTGTTGATGAAACAGCAGATGAGAACACTAGGACTACAATTTGATGCTACAACTATGATATTACGTGGATTGATGGATTACTTTTTTAAACAAATTGTATTAATATAAAAAGTCAGAACAAGACCTAACTATCATATTGATTTCAAGTTGCAGAACTTAACAGAAACTTTGGCTAATTCTCCTTTGAGGCTGCATATTGTTTTAAGGCTAAAAACTGACTGATGTATAGGATTTTGTCCAGTAAGGTTAATTACTGATACGTCTTCCACCATCATTAGGCTGTTAAGTGGCACAAACCCACTTTTGAACCATTTCATCCACATTCTCAACTTCCCATCCTTATGGAAAAAACATTAAGATGTTAAGCCCAATAAACACAACCTTTACTTCACTCCCAATGCTTCACCCCCAGAATCCCCTGCAGCCTGGGACATGGGTACTGCCTGACAAGCTCACCCAGAGCTTTGTGTGGTGGGGTCTCCTTAGAGACCTCACAGCACTGAGTTGTAAAAAGACAGAACTAAGCCTGACCTGTTGTGCAGCTGGTGGAAGAAGATAACTCATGTTTGCCTCGAGCCTGATAGTAGCAGAGACCAAAGAGTAATGTGAAGTAGTGAACTCTATCTGGAGATAGAATTAACATGGGGAAGAAACCAGCAGTGGGAGATGAAAGGGGTAATGGTGGGATATTTGATTCAGCGAACCATGACATGCTTAGACAAGGAAGCTGGTGATCTAAACACAGCATGGGACAGGAAATAGCATGTGCATGAGGCCAGGAGGTATGTGTGGATGGTCATCTGGACACCCTAAAGCAACAGCCTCCCAACAGGTGTGACGACTGTGTGGAGACATGATACAATTCTCCTACTAATATGAGTTAATAAAACAACTCAAATTAAGCAAGAGTTTGTCTGTCGCTGGCACGGCCTCACCCCCGCGGTACACTATGACAGCATCAGGTGTAGGGTGTGTGGGTGGAAGGTGTTGGAGATCATTTGACAGCTGCAGATCGATGTCTGCATGCCAGGTCCATGAGTGCCCTGTGATGCAGGGACAGTGACACGCAGAAGCCTGCGGCTGCCCTGTGACACTGCAGAGGCAGGCTGCCTGAGGCGAGGTTTCCTGTTTCTCACCCCACTGCTATTACTGTGAAACTTTCACGTTCACCTGTGACAGATTTATGACCCACAGAAAAGGCAATTGGGACAGAAGGGCTTTGAAAATGTGGCTACTGTACTGGTTCAGTACAGCAAAACATAGTAGCTCTTAGCACCCAACAAACTTTAATTCTTTTTCCAGTGTTACTGAAACTTTAGATGGCAGGAAATTCACAGTTTCTTAGAAACACCTCTGTTCCAGAAAGATCCAGCCCACCATGAAAAATGTCTTCCTTGAATTGTTCGTTAGTAATTTCATTCTTTTCAAAATGAAAAATGACTGTAATATGCACACGATATTAGGAACTAAGGCAAGTTAGTACAAATCTTCCTTGAATGTCATATTTGTTTTTTGACTCACTGCAGAACAAAGGTCCAAAACTACTTTTTTCTCCAATACATTTTTTTTTTCCTTTTCTGGCATTGAAAGATTGCTAGGTAAAGATGATGAAGATGTTCGTTCACAAATCCCACTGAAGTTTGTTCCTTCTCTTACTTCTGTTGATGCTTTTGAAAAAGTCTAAAGAAATTCTTTTGGTCTAATTTATATGGACTTCCCATGCCTGCATATTGGCAGAATAGGTATGTCACCTGGAATAACAATGAAAAATTGCTGTGTGCCTCACGGTCTGTTTTTTTTTACCTCCTTTAGGAGTTCAGCTTAGCTACCGTAAGGGAGTTCAGTTGTGAGTAGTAAGAAATCTAATTTAACCTCACTAAGTCACAGTTTTTTCATCTTAGTGGCCATTATTTACAGCCCAGAAAACTCATTAATAGAAAGACTCTCAAGTCTAGTTCATGTCTTTTATGGGAAAGAACTAGATTGCCAAACAGAATGCATTTTTTAAAAGGGTAGATAAAGACATCCTCAACTACAATTGCCAGTACTATGCAATTACCGACATGAGCAGTACCTTTGTACTCCTTCTTGTAGCATCTTAAAAAATCACATGTGCTTTACAATACTGAGTGGCATACAGAAAAATTTAAAACAAAGACAACCAGTAATGTTCAGTTTGGAGGTGAGCTCAATTACTTATATTACTCAAGAGGCAGCAGCATATTCTTGATCACTCTGATGAGTGATACTAGCTAGATTTGACACTGAAAAGGCATTAGCACCTTAATGTTCCAAGTTAACTAAGAACTAAGGAGGGAGCAGCTCTTGCTTCCTTTCATACTGAAACAAATTTTGTGTCTCACTAATGTGAACCTTAGCATAACTCACAGCAAAAACCGGACAGCGGGTCTAGACTATAAGGACAAGTTATTTTGCCTGGTGTGTCAAAATTAACAACTGAACATCTGTGGCCCAAAGCCCTTAAACCATAGAATTCTTCTAGGAAAGAAAAGAGAATAATGAGGAAAGTAGAGCCAGATTTGGAGGAAAGAAAGGAATTGAGCACCACACGAAATATGTCCTCTGGGTGTGACTAAAGAATCAATGTTTTATGCTTTAGAACAAAATAAAAGAAAGGAAAAAACTTTTCTCAGCTTGCAGAAGATGAAGAGATATGTTGTGAATATGCAAAGGAATAGGACAATTTATTTCATTATAATCTTCTTGACACTTGCCCATGTCCAAAGCGTGCGCACTTGTGGTATGGTAGACACTGGATTTTAAAAGCAAGTTAAGCGCTGGACATAGCATAGCAGCATATATTACTGAAGCAGCATCAAGACAAACCGAGGAGAAAGTAAATTTGGCTACAAGTGAGTTAAGAATATAGATTTACAGCAATATACATAACAGAAGAATTGTACCCTTAATTCTGAAGTAACAGTGGCTACAATAGCCACATAATTTTGTAATGGTTGATGACATTTAAGTTAAATGCTATTCTTAGAAAGCCTTACAGTAAATAAATTAATTTTTCAAAGAAGCCAAAAGGATGTAAGTATACAATAGAAGAGTCAACAATTTGTCTTTCGTAATTTTATATGCCTATCATATAGACATCTACAGCTGAACTAGTCACCACTGTGACTAACAGAAGCTTAATCAATATATTTAATGATGCCTAGAGCACAACTGATTTCACTGTAAGTAAGGAATACGTCTAAGATGGGGTGATTAATTCAATGTGCAAGTCCCTGCCTTCCCCACAGATGTCATCAATGCAGACATTTTCATATGACCTAGTAATCTGAGGGGATCTTTACAGTCAACTGAGAAATCTCATGTTCTTTGCTTGCCAGAATCAACCTAGAACACTCTGCACACTGAATACAGCAGTGTATTTGATCCCTTATTTGTATACCCTGACTTAGCATTTAGACTTCGACATAGTATCAACACTTCTCACAAAGAAGGGCTAAATCAGTGCTAATGTCAGGAGTATGCACTGAATTTCTCCTTCCTTCAGTTCCAAGTATATGCACTGCTGCATAATGATTTTGTGGTCATTACTAACTACTTTCCACCGCAAGATTTGATTTCCATTAGAACAGCAGTAACAGTAGTGTCTGCTAGTTCGAATGCTTGAGAAGTTCTCATATTCAGAGCTGATGTTTAGATAGGATAGATCTTCCATAAACAATCAAGATAAGATGCTTTATTATATTACAATAAATGTACAATGAAATACATGTAGCTTATACAATTTAGAAACACTTTTGCATTACACTTTAATGTATGTGTAATGCACATAACAGTAAACTATAAGGCTGTTTCACAAGAATTGTATGATAGCATTTCTGTATCAAGCTAAAAGGGATAAACAACTAGAGATTAAGACCTATGCTTCTCTTGATAAGATTGCTCCCAGTACCCTCAATAACTCATGTAAATCTAGCTCTGGTGTCTTTATATTACACTGTATCCAGCTATATAAAGTGACTATGCATGCTGATTCTGAGAATGGCTTTTAAGAGGTACAGCAAATCAAACACTAGTAATAACATTCAAGAGTATTGCATTGCTAATGGAGAGGCAAAAGAGAAAATTAAATCAGGAAATAAAATACGTGGATCACAGTGTGTAATTTATACCTGTCATTGGATGGTAGAAGTATTCATAATAAAAAGAAGAGCTTTCTCATTTACAGCAAAATCCATGAGATTAATTTGGTATTTTATTTACATTACCAGAAATAATTTAGGCAGTATATTTCTGTTCTGAGTGTAATGCTATTTCCTTATTTTCCAAATGGTTGAGAAACTTCGTAAAACCCAATGGAAAAGCACCACAGAAAAGCTTAAAAGAAACTATCAGGAAAATAGAGGTATAAAAACTAAATCACCTTCAAAATTTATCAGACTAATATATGCTGGAAAGCTTTATATCACAGCTCTGTCTCAAGTTATACTGGTGCCTATTTTGGTTTAAAGAATGTACTCAATATGCAAGGCTGCAGGCCTGTGTGTTCAGTTTAAATTGAAGGAAATTCCACTAATTACTTATTAATCCAGTACAGCAATTTTTCATATGCTTTTGTTCATAGAGAATATAATCTGTGCCTTTAAAATTTTTATAGTTGGAAGTTAGACTGAGGAGATTGGTGAATATAAAGAGAATCTTCCACACTCATATCAGTGGTTCATATCCAGATAATGCTTCTGGGGATCGAGAGAAACCATCTGTTTAGAAGCCTACATGAAATGAGTTGATGATCTTAAATATAACCCCTAACGGGCGTATGTTCATCACCTGCTTGATTGACACACATGCTGATAGATAGCAGAGAACAAAAACTGACCTGTTTTCACATCAAGAGCTAACCCTAAAGAGCAAAGATGATATATACTGCTATGGCAATCAGCGGAAGCTTGTATTAATACAGTTTATAGTGAATTGTTCTGCAGATAATATACAGTTCAGTTGTTGTAAGTTGAGGTTGTTATGTACTAAATTACATAAGAGAACTGGAACAAGGAACAGTCTGTTTTTCAGAAATACTTTTCTTTCCAGGAAACCAAAATGGTTTCGCTAGCTCAGAACAGCCAACTTTCAAATTTTATTACAGTGGGTGAAAGCTGGTTGAATTCTAAACAAGGTTTAAGTTAAAATAGACTGACCTCATTCACTTTTCATAATAGAACTCTTTCTTTTAGTCCAAGTTGTTTGTCTCCCCATCTACATTTTTTCCAACTGTTTCCCTTCTTTACATGGTTTTTTTAATTTACTCTCCAAACAAACCAGATTTTACTTTTGCCACAAAAGTAATTTAAAGTTAATGCTTATATCTTAATTTTTATTAATCCAGGAAGACAAACCCACATTATGCAAACAGTTCTGAAACTAATACAGAAGTCAGAGAAAAATAACTAACCTGGAAAAAAGATTATGGAAACCACTGTATAAACAGACTATTCCCCTCTCACATGATGACAGTATGTGCAGTGTAGTGTCTATACACTAAAAATCCTTTAGCTACCACCCCCCCCCCCCTTTTGATGAGAATACTTTATGGATTTTTCCACTTCATCTATCTTCTCACCAACAAAGAAACTGTCCTCAGTAGCAAACAGGCATCGGAACAGTGACACAGTCTAAGACACCTCACAACTTCACCTTTACACTGCCACAATCTGCAAAAATGACTATGAAGCCTCTAGGCAATTTTCCACCTGGACAGCTCAAACAAATAATTTTTCAGGGCAACAGCATCCTGTGGCTTTCTTGTACTTGCTTCTCTTTTAATAGAAAAAGGTAGATTTCAGTAATCATACATAGCTGTAACTTTCATGCATGGCAGCAGCCTTGTAGAAAAAAATGGTAACTAAGCTTTGCTTGATTACCTGTGTCTTAAAATGACAACAAAATAACAAAGATCCTAACGACTGGCATCAAAGGAACCAAATCCTGTTACATGCTATTCATATGGGTCTAGATAATGACATTACAAATGTGTACTAGCACTGCAGTGCTGGCTGCCCAAAGTGCCAGCAGGCCAAGCTTGATCCATATGATGTCCATTTTTTCTGCCTACAACTTTACAAATTGTTGCAGCAACTTGGCAGAACTGAAGTCATCCTTTCTTTTACAGTGCTACCTGTGATTTGGGAACCCCTACAGAGGAATCAGTTCACTTGTTTGTCTGTAACTTGTGTAATTCAGCAGCAGATTCTTTCAGATAGGGACTGCATTTTTTATTTTAAGTTTCTATAGTCCTTGAACAAGTTGGGTCTTGGTCTATAATGACTTCTTTGCTTACTATCACAATAGTAATCAAATTCCATTAAGCAGCAGTGGAGGCAAAATTCACTCAACTATTGAATTTCTGCTGAAAGACATTTTATGCTGGTTTTACAACAGGCTCAGAACAAAAAGAAAGCACAGCATTATTGTAAGAACCTTAAATCACTTTTACTTTAAATTTCAGTACGGAAGAAAGATCACAGAGAAATGCTTTTCATTCAGAAGAAAACTTTCCTATTCATATGTTACAAAGCACAGAATTTGGTATTCCTATAACCCTGGAGTAATAAGTGTATGAAATGCCAGGCCTCTGACTTGGAGCCCTAGCTGGAGATCCAGAATGCTGATGTTCTACACTCAAAGGTAACCTTGTTTTTAATGCTGATTGAAGAAAATTGCCAGCAGTGACTTCCTTCCATGTTCACTCTCTTCACGATCTTTCTGCATTGCTCACAGTGAAGACAGATGTTTACCTCCTCCTGAGAATTCATTACAATTATTGCCATTATTTTCTGGGCAAACTTGATTTATAAACACACTTTTTTTTCCTACCTTCAACTGAGTAAAACCCAGAATAGGATTAAGGTCCACCTTCAGCCTTTGAGTAACGTGCTCCTAGAACAGCAGATGAGTCAAATCATTGCAAAAGCACTCTCTCCATGCTGCTAACAACTACAGCACCCTGCATGGAGGCTGTTTTCATCTCACAGGGTCTTCGTTATTACTTGACCATACTATAGTAGGAATACTTTGCTGCAATAAGTGTTTTCTCTGCCAGTGACTCCTGATTGGCCTTGACAGGCAATCAAAGCCTCCCACCAGGTGATCTGCTGTTTAGTTATCAACACACCAAAGTGCAAACTTCAAAAACTAGCTAGATGCCTGTGACTTCCACCTTTTTGTAGTGGCGGTTCCAAGTAAATAAAGGACCATCATGTTTAATGAGAGCTCAGCATTACACTCATCTATAACTCACTCCAAAACGAAAGCATAAGGACAAAGATCCCCATTTCAAATGGATTTTGCCACACGAAATATGCACACAGAGCACTCTCAACACGAGCTTCAGGAAGACTCCCACAGTACTGTGGATTACTGCAATTTGTTAGAAAGCACATTTTCTACCGTTCCTAGTATGTTGTTCAAATCTAACAGTCAAAACTCATGAATGGTCCAACTATTGCCCCTGAATAACGAGGGACAGAGGGTAGAGGACCAGCTCTGCCTGGCTTTGATAAACTAAGTTATTTTCAGAACTGTGATTTTGGTATAAGATGATTTACCTGAACCCTCTGAAAATATACAGGGCACAACAACGGCTGGATTTAAACTAACATGATTTTCTTCTGAAAAACTAAAAGTTGCAGCCTTAGACCTCCACCTTCCTCTTACTGTGAAATGTGATATAATTTATAATGGTAATAACGGTGAATATCATGACATGTTTAAAACGGCCATAGGTTCATTCAGACATCATTTCTTGCCAACTTTGCATTTGCTCTGCATTTCATGTTAAGACTTTTTTCTTCCATCAGAAATATGTAAAATTTCTTTCATCACTCCCTTCCATACTGTTTAATTACAGCTTAAGTAATATTTTATGGTGTGCAATATCACCAGAAAATACAAGTGCCCAAAAAAATCTATCCAGAGCAGTTTAAATCAAAGCCGTTTCACATAGTTCAATTCCATTAAAGAGTGTCTCACTCTTTAATATGCACTCCCCAAATCCTTTATCAATTAGCATCCAGTATTTCTATAATAACTGTATGGACAGCTCCATTAGTACTTGATTTTTAAGTCTAAAAGAAAAGAAGAAAGAAAAAGAAAGAAATACATATTTTAAATTTTAATGGGATACCTGAGCAATACTGCAATAAATATATGTACTGAAATATTAAATCAGTTCATCAAAACCAGGCTTAACCTAAGAAAAGTTGTTAAATTAATAATTTGGATAAGATGCTGCAATTTAGTGTTCATACATGTTTCAGGATTTAAATATTTTTAAATGATTAATTGGTAGAGGATTTTATGAGTCAACTTGCTCTTAGTCTCTTTACAAATCCACCTACTGTCCGTACAGTAAAATTTCAATATTCTGTGGGGCTATTTTCTCTTCAGGTTTTTCATTTTTTTCTACAAGAAACTTGTCTAATCCTCACAGAAGAAGTATATGGTACAGTATAGAAGATTTCCAAACCAAACAGATTTAGCTCTACAATTCCCGATTGACTTTAACCCTTTCTCTTTCCATCTCTTTTACTGTTGTCAATCCTGGTTCTCCTTTTTAGTCTGTTAATGGATGCAGTGTGGATTATGAGACAGGTAACAAACCATAACACAGCATCCGGATCCACTTAGTCCAGAACAATTTCCTGTCACAAAGATATTTCCTTGGTATTTGCAAACACACAACACAATCCCAAAACACATGAAAAGGATTAGGAACTCAAAAATAACAGTGACGGGATCATCTGTTAATCATTAGAGAAAATACATGCAATTATTTGAATGGAGATAACTAGCCAGACCGTTTTGTTTCAGAGTACTTCGAAGTCATGATCAAACAATAAACTTCACACAAGTGAAGGCCTTATAAACCAACTAATCTTATTTAGTTGCAGTGATCTTTTCCTTTTTGTTTTTAAGGTTTACAAACATTAACAAAATCTACAGATGCACGCTGAGATCTCTAAAGCTAATTGGTATTCAATTCTCTGATGCACCCTTTTAAGGAATATGAAGGTGCCCCAATGAACATGTGAAATACTTCTGAAGTCCTGTAAATCCTCTACATGTCCACGTTCATAGACCCTGAAGCAATGCAACTAAAGAAAACTCAATGGTCTATCCAGCACCCAAGTCAGCCCTGAACGGAAAGAACATGGTATTTTTACATCCTTTCAGGAACTGCATGCCCTTACTGACTGATTTTTACACTCTTCCCACTCATTTATGTATTTCAATAACAGCAAACACTAAACATTACCATGAGAGTATTTCAGGTAGTTACATTCTCGTATTTTTACCTTTTATTTCAGAGCAATGTACAAACAGGGAGCTTAAGCTTGGTCGATCCATGTAAAGATGGAAAAGCTTTGCAGTATTTAGATGTAATGAAGAATTACACATTTTACGATTTCACAAATACTAAAATAAATTCAGTGGTTATATAAAAAGAGTGATGTTTACTTCACCCAATTTTGTTTGGTCTGATTTATTAAACCCCAAATTTAATCATAAGAATACATTCCTCTCCTGTGTATTTCTACACTTCTGATGTATTTCTCTAAGGTATTTCATAAAAGGTATTCTAGAATCTTAGCAAATTTGATGACTGAAACTAAAATAGAATTCACTCCAAACTAATTTTTCAGACACTAGAAATTATTTACTATAATAAATATAACATTTATATTTCCCCAAGATGCATTATTGGGTGAATGATTACTTAAGATTTACATGCACTTAAAAGATCAAGTCTGCAAGGAGTTTCCAGACCTGGAAGTCACACTCGAAGCTTTTGTTCCTATAGAAGAAAACAAACCATTAACTCCATATATTTTTCTTATCCTCAAAAAAGCACATTTGCAAAGATGTTGGTTGTTTGGGGAAATTATTTTCAATTTTCAGTTTAAAGCACACTGGAAGACTTGGATGGGAGACAATATTTGAATGAAGTAGTAGAAAAATTCCCATTACATGTTGTCTAGTGCAAACTGTTTTACTGAAATGAAAGTAAAATGTTTACACTGTTAAAGCAAGCAATTTTCAATACTCTGGTTATATCTGACAGCCTACAATCAATGGACCTTTAAGCTGAATACTAACCCTGATTTAATCTTACTGCTGTCTAGATATCAAACAAATGTTAAACATAAGCAGACCACTGCTAAGTAGTGCGCTTACACAGACAGTGGCTTCTGGTTTGTGCTTCATGCAGTTATTTTCACATTTATGTCAGGAAAGCTTGAAAGGGCAAAAAAAAAAAAAAATCGATACTAATATAGTGGACCAACTCAAAATTGTTCTCTAGAATATCTTGCTTAGTGTGCTGCTCACATGCTCTGAAATCATTTGTGGCAAGCCATCAGTTTTGAGATCATGAAAAGCGTTGTTTTACTTAAATCAGATCCATCTTCGTACAATGGCTGTTAGCTCAGAAAAGAACAGAAGAACGCAATACAATTACAAAATCATTAAGAAGCCATGACTGACAAGCTGTAGGTCTCCACCTAGATGATAACGAATGTACCAGATCCATGACTTTCTCAACTGATGACTGTTGGCACCATTTAGCTCATGTTAAAGAGTTGTTATTTTTTATAAAACTCATGTTCAATGTGCACTGACATTCATGCTCCTTTAAACCCTCAGAAGATATTCAAAAATCAGTACATTTTCTGAACAAGTTGGCAAGCATCCCTAACTCTTAAGTGATTAGAAAACAAAGAATATTAAATCTCATGGTACAGATCCTGCAACAATGGTCTGAAGGTAGGCAGATGAAGATAGGAATAAAGATTGGCTGGTATCTGATATCTTCTGGACTGCATAATGCACTGCTGCCTCTTTCTAAGTGCCCCTCCCAAACAATATTGAGCCACAGTAAGTGTGGCTACAGAATAACTTTCCTGTTTCAAGAATTATCAGGATATACAGTGTTTTCAAGAGAACACTATGTTCACATCTGAAATATTTTTAACTAATTCTAGAACTAAAATTTCAATATTGCTATAACTAGAAAAGATTATAGGCTTCTTCTGTTGTTTCTGGTACAGCTGTTTTATTTTGTGCGTTTGAAAAGAGATGATGAATAGTTTCTCTGATATAAACTCTTTCCCCTTTCCTCCTCTTCCCTCCTGTCCCCTTACTTTACCTCTTTTACTCTTCAGGGGAAGAAAGATAACACTGAAACAATTACATAGACTAGGAGGGAAACTCAAGTAGCAGTGGTGTTACTGAAACTACTTGAAAATACAGATCATTAAACTGGCAACACATGATATACTATTAGAGCACTTACGATTACCAGCTTGTAATTCAGTTGAGCTGACAGGTGACAAGATGATAAACCCTAAATACTCTGACAAGGTGACCCCACTAAACTTATTCCTAGTTAAAAAAAAAGAAAAAAAAATCCATTATATATTTCTTTATTTAGAATTTGATTTTGGAAGACTTAAAAAAAAATAAAATACGCTAGGCTATCATCTAAAGAAGTGTGGGCTTGACGATCAAGTAGTGAGGTGGATCGAGAACTGGTTGAAAGGAAGAAGGCAGAGAGTTGTGGTCAATGGCGCAGAATCTAGCTGGAGGTCTGTGACTAGTGGAGTCCCTCAGGGGTCGGTGCTGGGACCGGTGCTGTTTAATATTTTCATCAATGACCTGGATGAGGGAACTGAGTGCACCCTCAGCAAGTTTGCTGATGACACAAAACTGGGAGGAGTGGCTGACACACCAGAGGACTGTGCTGCCATTCAGCGAGACCTGGACAGGCTGGAGAGTTGGGCGGGGAGAAACTTGATGAAATTTAACAAGGGCAAGTGTAGAGTCTTGCATCTGGGGAAGAACAACCCCATGTACCAGTACAGGTTGGGGGTTGACCTGCTGGAAAGTAGCGAAGGGGAAAGGGACCTGGGGGTCCTGGTGGATAGGAGGATGACCATGAGCCAGCAATGTGCTCTTGTGGCCAAGAAGGCAAATGGCATCTTAGGGTGCATTAGAAAGGGAGTGGTTAGTAGGTCAAGAGAGGTTCTCCTCCCCCTCTACTCAGCCTTGGTGAGGCCGCATCTGGAATATTGCATCCAGTTCTGGGCCCCTCTGTTCAAGAAGGACAGGGAATTGCTTGAAGGAGTCCAGCGCAGAGCCACAAAGATGATTAAGGGAGTGGAACATCTCCCTTATGAGGA
Source organism: Lathamus discolor (assembly GCF_037157495.1). Classification (NCBI taxonomy): domain Eukaryota; kingdom Metazoa; phylum Chordata; class Aves; order Psittaciformes; family Psittacidae; genus Lathamus; species Lathamus discolor. The sequence continues at coordinate 43,070,687 of NC_088884.1, read as the reverse complement.
GAGGCTGAGGGAGCTGGGTCTCTTTAGCTTGGAGAAGAGGAGACTGAGGGGTGACCTCATCAATGTTTACAAATATGTAAAGGGTAGGTGTCAGGATGATGGAGCTAGGCTTTTTTCAGTGATATCCAGTGATAGGACAAGGGGCAATGGGTGTAAACTGGAGCATAGGAAGTTCCACGTTAACATCAGGAAGAACTTCTTTACTGTAAGAGTGACAGAGCACTGGAACAGGTTGCCCAGGGGGGTTGTGGAGTCTCCTACACTGGAGATATTCAAGGCCCGCCTGGACAAGTTCCTGTGTGATGTACTGTAGGTTACTCTGCTCTTGCAGGGGGGTTGGACTAGATGATCTTTTTAGGTCCCTTCCAACCGTTGGGATTCTGTGATTCTGTGATTCTGTGATCTGAGTTAAAAGTTAATGTGGAGCTTTTTCTTACCAAGTAAACACATAATGCACAGGCTTTACCAAAACAATTTCATAAGCCAGAGGTAAAAAATCCCCATGTTTGCTGCCAGCAGCAAGCAGGAGGTACAGTGAACAAAATTTTACTGAAAAGACAAGTCTAATGCAAAGTAGCAGCGAGGCTTTGACCAGTGACTCCTTCTCTGTGGGGAGTTATCCCACACAAGACTAGCCAGAGAGATCATTTTCACCCCCAAGCTGTTGAGCAGTCATTACAGGGATAGTCCCTGCAGGTAGCGATCAATGAAACACAAACGCTTCAATATGGATTGGCAGGTGTTTTTCCTCTCAGCCTAAAGTGAACAGAAAAGTAAAAACAGCATGCAGAAAAGGTGCCACCATTATTTGGCCTGGATTAGCCAAAATTCAGCTACAGTAGCGGCTGAATCTTCACACCTCCACCAGATGTCTGTTTTCATTGCTGACATCTGTTCTTTACATCTCTTAGTGACAGAAGGAGACTTGTACAAAAAGTAAAATATGAGAAGCAAACATCTACTTCATTTTAAATTTGCACATCTAGGACGTCAAAATTATTATGCCTCTGTAATACTATCTTTCCGAATTGCAAAACAAACATTCAACAGAAGAATCCTAACAAGAAAGCAGTATTAAAAAAATAAATAAATAAATGCAGTTAAAGCATCAACTTGTTCAAAAATAATCCTACTTAAATACACTGTGGCATTTCCCCATGACTTCTGTGTGCAACGTTACATAACAGAGCTGGATTCCTATTTGCCTGGAGGGCACAGACAACAAATACCCTTTATATTTCTTCATAACTATAGCTAACAGAAAGACTTCAGTGCTCCATAAAAAACTCCAAGGCCTGAAACTCTTCATCCAAGAAATAACTGGGGGAAAAAAACAACACTTCTATAATTTAACAGCTGCTAAATCACTAATTTTAGGGGGTCTTTTACTACTTCAGAAAACATATTTGTGACTGCTGTATATCGTAGTTAGATGCATTAAGGCTTATTTAACTCAAGGATACTATTTTAGGACAGATGCCACAATTTTTTCAAAGCGGCTTATTAATACGGAATGAAAAAATTAGGTAGGAAAGGCGGAGGAATATCTTACAAATTGCTGCAAATCACCCTGATGGATTATAAACATGATGCATGTGTGTGTATAAATATAAAATATAATTATTTAACTGAGAGCTTGCTGTATGCAGCAAGCTATGGCCTTGGGAAAGAACCATGTCAAATGCCATTTGATGCTGCTCAGCCAGGCACATATAAAGGCACATTGCACCAATAATATTTGACAACACTGGCTGTGCTTTTTCTGCTTCAGTGGCTAGCTTGTCCAAATTCCCAACAAAGCAACACACAAATAAGTTTATAAGGAGCTACACTGTCAGCATCCTCCTTTCAAAGCAATGACCACACTGGTTTCGTAATAAACATACTTCACGTTTCGGGTTGGAACTGCTGAAAAAACAAAAAAGGGAAAAAAGAGAAATCTACAAGCCTCGGGTCATCAAAAAGGCATCATTTGTAAATAGAACTACCAGCAGCTAGCTTGACATTTAACTTTTATGTCCAGTAAGCACTTATTTTTCTTCAAGAGTGTTTCCAATGCACTTTTGCAACCCGCAGCATCTACTGAGCATAGATCCTGCATCTGAACAGAGGTTTGAATAAAAATGTCTTACACTGGACAATCAAAAGCAGATACATCTGAAAGCACTGTGTTTGGTAGCTGCATTTTCCTAATTGTTGGTAGGAATGAATATGCATTATGAGACTGATGTATGCAGAAGTGAAGAAGGGCCAGGCTCCTTCCACCACATCCACAGCCACAACAAAAAATGGTTTATTTTCACCAAAAGTACTTCTCACTACAGCAACAGTACAGTTTGCTTTCCATACCTTGTTTCACATTTTCTTTCTTCTGGAGTCAGTGGCAGAGCATGGAGAGAGTGGATGTTTGACCAGGGCTTCAGCCCAGAGGCACGGTCCTTCCCCATGCCAAATGGCCTGGACTGAGCTGTTAAAATATCATTTAGCCTAGCCAGGAAGGGCAAGTCAGGAAATGACAGCTCTACTGCTCTGGGCAGAGACTGTGCTTCCTCCTAACAAGCATATCAACAAAGAGCTGCAGGAGCTTATATGTTCCTTTGAGAAATAATGGTTGAACTTTAAAAAGTTATCATGCCTCTGTTACTATGTGGGGATAGCGACAATATGTAAGCTCTCCTATACCACTTCAGAGCAAATCAAACTGAGAGAGGCTTAAACTGCTCTCAGCATCGATGATTTCTTTCCAGAATCTTTATCCACTCGCACCACCATAATTGGAGCCTGGGAAAGCCTCCACACTCACAAGCCTTTCTTCAGCTGCACAGCACTGCCATGTAGCTCCAGGCATAGCATGGGAGCCCTCTGACTTGAGCCTTAGCTTTAGATAGCCCAGACTTCAATAGCAGCCAAGCTCCAAGAATTCACATGGTGCTCACTTGTAGCTTTTCATGATCCTCAAAACCAAACCAATGACAACTACTATGTGACTAACCATTCAGCCAGGGAAATAGAGAATTCAAAAGCCTAACTGGTGTAAACTGTTCCCCCATGCAGCCCACCATGACCCACCAAGTTCATGCACGGCTTGAGGTGCTCACTGTTCAGAAGTACAACTTATTTCTAAATATTCTGCAAATCAGTATTTTCCCACCTCTTCTGCTGCCCCTTCCTCTCTTAGCAGTAGCTAGTGTCCTCCTGAAGGGTGAAGGAAGAGAGGACAGAGCAAACCTTTTTAAGCAATGTAGTGACACACGATACAGATACTTCCAACTCTTCTGCCCCAGCCCCCTGAGAATCTTACTCTTCTGCTCCTGCCCTGCAACTCCAGAAAGCAGCAGGGGCTCCCAAATGCGACCAGGCTGAAGGAAATCTCTTGTGTGCTAGCTCTGGGTAAAACGTGGAGCAAAAGAGCACCCAGCTATATTTTATGGGGTGTGTCAAATTGCAGATTTCATCTCCCCTCTTCCTTCCTGCTCGTCTTTGCTCCTTCACATATGGACACAAAACAGCATTGTACCATACGCAGTCCCTTCAAATCTATGTTTTAATAACTAATAATCAGCATTAAGTTACCACACTGTCTCCTTTCAGACCACACCTGGGAAGTTACAATGAATTATGTTTACTTACTATGAAAATGGTATCAGGTAGTTAATAACTATGACAAATTCACAAAATCTTAACAGTCACATCATATCATTTTCAAGTGGAACTCTCATTCTAGAGTGCTGCATCACGCATGAGAACGAGGACTATGGAAATTTGGGCCTAACTTCTTCCCGAAGGTCTAACCAGCTTAACTGTGACCAGAAACAGCCCAAAAAAATTACCTTTGTTTTTTTGCTGTCTAGGTTGGTTGATGACAGAGATCAAAGGCTCACAGTATTCCTGGAAACAGGTCTTTTAATAAAATTTGTCTGGCTGAAGTGAAGCACAGACTGACTAGGTGTTTCCTCCACAACTGTTTAAGTTCGTGGTGGGTTAAGATTATTTCAGTTATGTAGCTTCTCCTATTGCAGTGGTATGAAAGACTACGGGTGAGAAGGAAGTATCAGGAAAGACAGAAGGAGAGGGATGAGACCACAAGGTATGCCTGGAAATTGAAATCATGTATTATTTGTGGGAGAAGCAGGAAAAGACATCTGACCTGTGCACAAGTGATTTTGCTCTCCATTTTGTCTGAACTTATCCTGTCCCTAACTTAAAATTAGACTTGACAGCTCAGCCTCATTCTTTCTGCTGGCTGGGGCCAGCCCATACTTTCAGACAGTCATTACAAGGATGCTCTCACACAGTTATCCCTCCCAGCTTCACTGTCACATATGGCAAACAGGATGCAGATGAGGTGAAAATAAAAAGCACTGCACTGATTAACTGTTTGGATTTTTTGTGGAGCTGTTCATCTTGCTTAGTTTCAGAGCCCACAGTCAAAGAAAGCCTAAAATCACCAATGTAAATTGATAACTAATGCAAGGAGAAAAATGTTGTCAGCTTTGTTCAAAGTCTGGTATTGAGTCTCGATTTCTAACCTCCAACTGTTCTGTAATATGTGGATCAGCAGTTTTGTCACTTCCCAGTACCCTACAGCCAGCCTTCATACTGCGGAAGGATTTAAGTCAGTAATTTCCGAAAGATTTTTTGCTAAAGTAATCCCAAACTCATGTCCGTTTACATTTACCTACTCATTTCCTTTGACAATATACTATCCAAGCCTTCAACAAAATTGCTACTGTAGAATAACGTATTGCAAGTTACTTTCTAATTAATATTGTGGGTTTATGTTTCAAAAATTAACAAAGGAAAACAGCTTGCTACTCCCATAGGTTCATAATCTTGATATTTTATATAGAAAAACACCATAATTAGATTTTAAGACACCACATAATTAACTACACATTTAACTTCTATCTTCAAATATGGAAAGAAGAAAAACTCACACATGTGGGCTCAAACACTTTAACCTCAATAGAAAAGACATTCTCAACTGAAACATGCCTTAAAATACACAGGGTGTGTCTACGCCTGTGTGCATGCGTAACAAGTCAACACAGTGTCTTCAACAACACACTTCTACGTGACGGTGAATTTTCAAGAGGAGATTTGGAAAACAAAGGAAAAAGAAGGGTTTTTTTTTCTTAGAATAGAGAAAATTGTTAGAGCTACTATCTACCACTAAAAAAAAAAAAACCTTTCTAAATTCAGCCTTATAAAAATACCCACTAGTCAATGTTAAGAGCTATATTAAATTATGACTTCCTCATTCTCTTCCTTCCCTACAATGCTGCTATGATGTTCAGTGAATGGCATCCTCTGTTGAGCCACTACTGGACTAGGCCTGTTAAATATCAGTTTGGTTGATAATATTTTTTTCCAGTTCTGGACTGAATTATATTGGCAGAGTTCTGTGAGAAAACCTGCATATCACCCAAGTAAATTGTTCTAACTCCAACTAATAACACTATGCCATCATTTTCAGCTCATTAAATTCACTCATCTCTTTTACAATTAAAAAATTATAAGTGTAAAAATAGGAGCATTTGAGTAGATCATCTATCAGTATATTAAATGAATTTTTGCATTAATTTGCAATTCTATATTTGACCTTGATATTTTCCAAGGTTCTGACAATCAAAACAGCAAAACAGCTTGCTGTAAACACATACTAACCAGATTTCTTGAGAAAGAAAGATGGCACAATATTAAATGAGTTTATGAAAATAGGCTTAAGCTCTTCAGTAGAAGTAAACTGTCACTTACTGGAAATCTAACAAATACTTCATTTATCCTTTCATGGCAGCCATTTAAATCTCAACATAATGCTCTATTAGATCCTGTAATTGAATTTTTTCTTGTTTTGTCCTCCAGCTTAATGAGTATGATTTATATATTGATTTTAATAAAGCAGTAAATTCAGAAGTTTACTGCAAAAAATGTCTATCATTTATGAACAGCTAATGAATCTCACATATGGAGAAATATACAAGAAACTATTTTAAACACTATGTGACAGGCAACAATCTCAAGCCTATACTTAAGAGCCATCAGTACTTCTGATTATGTGAGTCTGCTTACTGTGGCAAACCTGTGGGCTATTGAAATCCCCACACTGCATCTCTTCATCAAATTGATTATAAATATAACTCTGGGGGACAAAAAGACTTTCTTTGGGGGAAAAAAAAAATCACAAATCTCTTAAAAAGAAGTTTTACTCCCCTCCGTGTTTCCAGTCAGGTAGAAGATTGACCCTGGCACCAGCAACATCTTGATTTCTGTGAAGTGTCTAAATCTGTCTAATCAACCGGCCTATCAGAAAAAAAAACAAATCCTCAGTTCATCTGTTTGCAGTAGAGACTAAAGATCAACAGCTACATCCCTAAAACCAAATTTCCATCTTCAATCAACTTATTCCAGCCAAGAACTGGAAAGACCAGAGACTTCTACCGTAGAACATCAGAAAATTTAGAATCATAGAATCATAGAATAGTTAGGGTTGGAAAGGACCTCCAGGGATGGAGCACTCACAACCTCCCTGGGCAACCGATTCCAGTGCCTCACCATCCTAACAGGAAAGAATTTCCTCCTTATATCCAATTTAAACTTCCCCTGTTTAAGTTTTAACCCGTTACCCCTTGTCCTGCCACTACACAATTTCAGGAATTTCAGGAATATAGCCACAGCACTACATCCAGGAACTCAGAATAAAAGAAGCATCTGCTTTATATGAAGCTTTACAGTGTGAAAAAGCAAGAAAGACCTAGAGTTGCTTGGCTTTGAATCAGAAAGGAATGAAGAGATAAAGATAAGTCTCACTTTCTAAAGGGATGGTTGGCTGGTCAGAGTGTGTATGTTTGTATGCCCTAGGACCAACACTGGGCAGGGAATCTGGGTAGGGAGAAGGGATAGAAACTGGAGTAGTGAAAATGCAGATGGCCAGCCCAACAGCCCAGGGAGTAAGATGAGCCAGAGAAGGGAGAGGAGACAGAAGACAGGAAGAGAATGGGACAGAAGCATGAAGCAGACAGTGGACAAACTAGAAAAGAGCACACACGGATGTGTCAGCCTAGCATGAATTACTCAGGGAAGACTCTGTGTGTGGTGAAGACAAGAACTATTATAGGTGGAAGAAATCCAGAGAAAAGCATCTGCAGCTGTAGAAACAGAAGCAAAGACAATGTCCGATACAAGCACTCCCCTTTCAGTACCTGGCTTTGTACACAGTTTCTTAATACTCTTCTCCTTTCCAGAAAGAACTGTGAAATTTGCTGTGTCTTTCCTCCTTCTAGTTTTAAGGGCCTCCAAAGGAGGCTTTTCACGCATTGTATGCTGCAAAAAATGCAGCAATCTGACAGAATCAAAATGTTAAAGGTCTTGCGCTAATAGGACACACAAAATGAATGGACACTGCTGTGCATTATGTGCCTTACTGACCCATACATAAAATGAACTAAAACCTTTTCCTCTTTTCAGATGCTTGCTGCACGTTTCTTAATATCCAGGTACCATACCATTACTTTGATTAGATATTAATATTAAGTATCACAGAAAAGCCCACAGAAAAAAATAATAATCCCATCCTCAGAGAAGGATGTGAAAAGCACACGTAAATATCTCATTAAACAACGAGGACAAAATGGAAGTCCGAGTATCTGCTGTTTCCCTGAGCATTCTGCATTTTGCTTATATTCTGGAATCCTCTGCCTCAGTTATTTTAGGATCTGATGCAACTAAAATTGAATATGTTGAAGCCAGTGGAAAGGCTTGTTTATTACTAGCAATTCCTATCTTCTAATGTCTGCCTTAAAACCTGAAGTAAATTATTTCATTCTGGACTTTGGCTTTTGGGCATTAAATATTAAGGACTACTTCTTCTTTTAGTATTGTTACCACTGCATAGCTATAGTGTATGATTTTGGCATTTTAATATCAAAACAAGAGAAAGTGCTTCTTCTCATGGGCATGATCCTACACATATCAATATAGACAAATGTAAAGATACATATGTATAATTTAATATACACAAACATCTTTTCATAAACAGAAACGTGCAGTAGCTCCTCTCTCTGTCTCTCTCTCCTGCAAGCCACAATTTTATGTGAACACATCTCAGTGGGAAAAAGAGTGCATTTGGTTGACAACCCCAATGACAATCCCAATTTAATCTTTTTCCAAGGACAAGTGAAAGTCTCTGAACACTATTACTACACAACACTGAAAATGCATTTTGCTTCCTATGTTAAAAAACCACTGTCCTTTTCTTTGATCATACTTGTCGGATACATAATGAATAATGAAACATAGTAATATGATGACAGCATTATTTATGATAACACCTTGAATCATCTATTGATTACTTGATAATGAAGTCTGCTATGACATGTCAGACCCAGGCCTGAGGTCTCCTGTTTCTAATATCACTGCAGAATTCAGGATGGATATTTGAAAATCCAGCAACACAAATAATATTTTGCAAAAAATTAGTTTCTTATCTGTACTGGTGGCCTTTTCAAATTCATTATATATTCCATAATCTTCCATTCCATTTTGTTGCTACTCATATATAAAGAATATCACTACTTCACAATAAGTTATGACAGCACAGAATGCACTTAAATTATTTTTAGACATTACTGAACTCATGTATTCAGATTTTTTTTGAGACTGCTTCCATGTGTTTTCTCACCTCCAGCCGTCACTGCATTAGACTATTATTTCATTTCTTCAGACATGTGAATAATAAGATGAAGGCTAGGTTTTTCAAGCCATTTAAAATGTACTGATGTGCAACCTGTTAGCTCATATTAAATATTTAATTTGTCCAAGTAATTTCAACCTAAACAACTCCAAATCAAATAATGGACACTTAATCAAAGAACAGTGTGCTTCTTCGTGAGACTTTTGAAAGTAAACTGGCCTTAGTCCTCAAATTTTGAGTACTTTGATGTGCATTGAAGTGGTAGTTGAAAAATAGAGTTTCCACTTTGCTTGAGCTTTCCTGATACACACAAAGAAGCAAGAAGCATTGAAAAACCTAGGGGAAACCGAAAACACTGAGATACTCTTCTTTCCGAGGTAAAACCAGAAACAGATTACGTATAGAGAGAACAATATGAATTTACAGTAGAGCAACTAGTCAGCCGCACAAAGCCTGTGCTTTAAACATGCAATAGCACTTACAAGAGAAATGAGGTGTTAAGCTCATTTTCATTTCAGCCTTAGATTGACAAGTAGCTGTCAATCAGTGCACAGAGGATTCTGGAGTACAGTTCTGTTTCTCACAGATGTAGTGCATCATGTAATTTCATATACCCAAATGGGGTTTGGTTGTTCCAGCCATTCAGACAACAAGGTTTTTCAGTGTCAGCTCTGCAGAAGTCTGCAAGCTGAGTCTTACACTCAGGAAAACTCAAGCTCACAACATCTTTCAGGGGCAAAATGGGTAAGCCTCTATGCTCAGTTTTTAGCTGAAATGTGACTGGAGAAGGGGAAGCGAAATAAGAAACTGGAACCTGGAAAATAGGATTAAACTGGATGAAACTGAAACTAGAAGATAGGATGGAAGAAAAAATACTGAGCATAGAAGTAAGAAAAAGTACAAAAAAGGAAAAAGGGGAGCCCATGAACAAATACTTAAAAGGGGACAAAAAAAGTGATATGAAGAGGAACAGAATGATGTAGAAAAAAAAAAGGCAGAATAGGGAAAGTGATCTTTTTTTTAGAGGAAGATGCCATGTCTAGCTTTTTAAATTAAGACTTATTAAGAAGCTAGCTACTCTTAGTAACAAATGCATCTGAAGACTGATGACTTTTGACAGAGAAAGGATGATACATTCCCCCCCCCAGAACTGACTTTGCATATTGTGTGGTCAATCTTATTAGCCCCTACTTGAAGAACAGACAAGATAGCAAAGTTTATAATCTTCTTTGATGAGTTCACTAATATGACTAAAATCCAGACATGCTTCAAGTCTGTTTTTCCAGCATTTCAGAATGGAAGATTTCCAGACAGATAAAGGATCTATCTGTTGGTGATAAATAACTTTCATTTTGCTTGAATGAATATTCCAAATATACTTTTCATAATACAGCCCAGATGTTGAGCTTTCATAAAGCAGCAGCTCTGAGAATCTGTAACAGGAGCATCTTGCTAAGAATCTGTGCACATTTTAGCCTCTTCCACTGGAAAGGAAAAAACACGTGCTTGTGAAATTACTGACTATGATAAAGTCCTAAAATAAATAGACTTTAAAAGTAAAAAAGGAAAATATAAAATTTAAATCTCATTTCTTAAAGTTTTATATTGAGAAAATGTCTGGACTTTATCGTAAATGCTGTTTTTAATTTTATATATTACACACCTCAATTTATACATTTTGCATATGAATTCATGTAAAAACATTACACAACATACTAGTTTTTTCATTTTGATTGCACGTAATACTAACTTAAATAAGTTGTATTTATGGATCACAATGACATTTGTACACAAAGTGCTCTGTGGAAGAACAGGAGACAATGATGATAAATTGTAACTTGAAAGTTCTAACTGAACGTGAGAATAAACATTTCCACAAAAGGACAATTAAGTGTTGCTCAGAGAGGTTGCAGAAACTCCATCCTTGGAGGTTTTCAAGACTTGCCTGGAGAAAACGCTGAGCAACCTTGCTAAACTCAAGTACTGATCCTGCTTTGAACAGGAGGCCAGGCTGGGACACCTCTCAAGGTCCCTTCCAATGTGAATGATTATTATATTAATGATTATGTCATTCTATAGTTTCAGAGTCAATCAAATTGTTTCTTTTGCTTCCTTTGCCAGAGATACCTGCTGATACCAGCTCCCCTCTCAGTGTGCAAAACAAGGAACAAGTATTGTGACCAAGCAGTATTCATTGTTCTATGGCTTATCCTCATCCTAAAAACATCACAACTCATGGCAATAAGCAACTCTGATATTAAGATTTTTGAATCAAGAAATAAAATAATCAAAGTGCTGTGTGAAGAATTACTTATTTCAGATCTCTGTGTTGCGTGAAAAAGAGCAGTCAATATAGTTATAAATCGAGTGCTTATCAAGCTTTAAAACCAAAATTATATAAAATTATTAAACAGAATATTTTAATCACTGACATTAATTAAAAAGAAAAAGAATAGTGATTTATTGTCCCAATAGCAAAATGCTTTGATGAACAAATGACAAGAAAGACAAACAGGAAATGAGTAGGGGTGATATGAAATTACGTATCTTGTTAACCTATTTCTGACAAATCATAAAAAGTAACAGTGCAAACATGAAAAAAGCCACACATATCTAAACAGAAAGAGTTACCTGAAAATGCCTCACACAAGTGTCAGAATTTTGTCAGAACAGAAGCTCAGAACTGTGATCACTGTGAGTTTTAAGCTATGTGCTGTGCTTCCCTAATTCTGCAATGACACATACAGTGCAGTTCCAATGTAGAGCAGCTTCACAAACAAAACAGTGGCAGAGTTTAATTGAGAAAAAACCCAGGCAGTCGAATCTAACTATTTATCACATTATGCTTGTATGGTATTACAAATAAAATAATCATATTGCTACTATTATTAATAAGATAAAACTTACAGCTTTTATTACTGAAGCACAAAAGAACAGTGGTCTCTTATGGCCAACCTTCATGGCAGGCTGTAATTTCGTCACTGTGGTTTCCATGATCTGAATGGTTTTAGTAAAATTAGGTACACAATAAAAAAAGGCCCTGTGAGAAAAGAGCAAAACTCTCAAATATAAAATAGATGCTGTTTCAGAAAACAACACCTGTTTTTTTTAAAGGCTTTCTCAGCCTCCCATAAAACTTGTGGAGGTAAGAATAAACTATGAGAGTGACCTGATAAGATTAGTCAAGCCAGGCAGAATTGCCTAACCTGGAAATCTAATCTTATTGAAGGCAATAAAAATGCAGTATGCACAGGCGTAAAACATGTAGGCTTAGATGAATTTTGACGATCAAGGCTGACAATTTACTTCTTACATAGCTAATTATAGCTAACTGCTGGACACTTATCTGCCTGGAAGTAAGACTGCAAAAAAAGTTTTGTGTTTTTAAAACCACATAATTATTTGCAAGTAACCATGGGAACTGGCATTAAACAAAATGTCCTTTTCAGTGCAGCTTTCAATTATACATATAAACTTCATCTCTTCCCCACCAAAGCATTTCCTTTGTTCCTCAAGCTTTGACATTAAATATTAATTTAGGTATAAAGAATGATCTTAACTTTTACTGTGGAACAGAAAATGACAGTGTAAGCAATAAGAATTGGCCATTTTCACAGCTGTGTTACCCCACTGAAATTGGGATAATTATACACAGTCCAGAGAACCGCTGCACTATATAATGACTTTTAACATAGGGCTACTACATATTATTCCCAATTCTATTATAGACCATTATTGACTCCCTTTTATGTACTGAAATTTCAAGAGACCATGAACATGCCTTACAGTAAATAGACTTCTAAAAGCATAGTTGTAAATTTAAGAAATAACCCCCCCTTTTCAAGTGTCACTTGCAGAAGACAAAAGAGCTACAGAATATATTATTTCACATTTTTTATTCCCTTAGTAGCTAAAACATCGTCTTGGGAAAAAAATCCAAAGTTTCACATATTGATGTGTGAACTGCTCTTTATTCTTTCAGTATTTTTGTTTAAGCTGAACTGTGACTTGAAAAGTCCCAAAAGACACCATGGGAAAAGACACGGAAATGAAGTGATCTCTTCTTCCATAATTATACATATCTAAATCACCCATCTACAGAAATCAGGCTTAAAGAAACCAACTATTTACTAATGGCAGCAACTGACAGAATGGTGAACTAAAGGGAGTTAATTAGGCAAACTACTTTTGCTAGGTTACCTCAGATATGCATCTTTAATTAAAAAGCTAAAACATGTATCTGTGTATCCTGACAGCTCTACTGGAATAAATGGGTGGCATTTTAGTAATTACATTTCAAAGGCACCACACAGTGCTTTGAATCGGATAAGCTCTGTCTCTGGGGAAGGGCCATCTAATGGGCTCTCCTTCAGTAACACTCTGCTGCTGGCTTAAAAAGTTAACATTACTGTAACTTGGGGGTGAACTGATTGCTTGTCCTGATAACAAGTGTTATTCACTGTAAGTGCTAGAGAAAAAGCTGAGCTTCCACAACCAGGCATAAGGATAAAACATAAGTGGGTGAGGAGTGCACAACTAAACAGAAGTAGAGCACATGTTACCTGACTTCGTTCCCTGGATGTGACAGCTTTGGCAACTGCCTATCTCATAGCAGTGACTGAGAAATGGAAAGCCAGATTCTTAAAAGTACCAGGAAAACATACAATGATCATGAAAAGTTCCTGAAGCTATTTTCAAGGTCTCAAGTTTCAAGGCTCATACGGTTAGCAAATATAAACACTAACAAATATTAACTAGCCACCTGCACATCAAAATGCAAAAAACAAACACAGAATACAACACTAACTGTAAAGAGCATACAGAATAAGCAGCGTAACACCAAAAAGGCTGCAGTATCAAGCATAAATAATTAGAGGGTTACAGAAGATAAAAGAAGAAGAAAAATCAAAACAAACAAGGAGGAAAAAACATGTAACATAACAGAAGAAAGATCCTCAGATCCTTTAGAACTGACTCATCTTCTTTATTAGCAAGGTTTACCTAGCTAGAAGTCATATCCTACCTAGCAACAATTATTAACTATAGTAGAAATGTGCTTTATTCTCCACTGAAAGAGAGAAATTTCTCTTGGAAAATTAAGTGTTTCATAAAGCAAACAGAATTGGAATCTTTCCCCACAAAACTTCCCCATACCAGCCAGCATTTTTCCAGTGGACATTTCTGTCAAACATGAGCTGTGCCAGCAGGTATGTTCTGCACAGGATTACACCCTTGCCACAGATCCCACTGTTTGATCAGTAGGGATTTGCCAGATTCTCCTCTATACATGAGAAGTATAGCTGAGCATCAATCTAAGCATTTGGCATTTCTGTACAAGACTGTAATTAATTATCTTTTACAAATGCTAATGTGAAGACCACCTTGTTCATATGAGTTAATAAGGCACCAGGCATAAACAACCATGGAAGGTGAGAACTTCAAAGTAGAGTACATGTGAAGTTTAGAGTAACTATGTAAATTATTGTGAACTTTCTATGGACTGTACAGTATTTTATTAGTGATCCTATCACAAGGTGATAACTAGCAATACTGAGATAGGAAACTCCATCCAAAAGCAAAGCAACAAAACCCATTTCACGTTTCTTCTGAAGAAAGTCTTGTATTGTAACTCATTGTTTCAGTGGGTAAAAAAGAAGTGATGTGGCAGTAAATTTCACTCAGCAAAGAACCATCACTGCCCCAACAGCATCAGAAAATGACCAGTCAACCAAACTGTCGATAAGCTCTTACCAAAAAACTTTAAAAGGGATAGAAGGTTGTGCTTACCAACAAAAGGTATTTGTACAAAATAAAGAGACAGTCAAGTCCTAACACATAGAAAATGCATACACTATCTTACACAGTCAAATTGCTTTGGCATGCTCTAGTAAGGGTACTGAAACTGAGTACTGTGCACATACCATTATTAGCACTCCAGAACACCAACTCAATTACAATTGTACATTAATGGTGTACAAAAAAAAAACCACTAAAATACACATCCAAAACACACTTCAAACCATTTAATCTGTGAACAAGCATTGGTATAAACCACAGACACCTAACTGTGAAAACATCTGAGACAGCATTCAACATCATTTCAGAGTACAGTAACTGTTGCCTACAGATCAGACACCATATATCACTGCCAAATATTTCTACTTTTTTTTTTCTAACCAAGCACAAGCTAGAAGAAAAATAGGAAGCTCTCTGAATGGCTACTCGTATTTTGGGTGAAAATGATGTAAGTTCTACAGAAAATATACTGGAGGTCAAGACAATCACAAGAGAAAATCAACTGGTGGCAATTTTTCATAATGCCATCTGGAGGAACTTACCAGTATTTCGACAAAATCTGTACTTTCATTCTTCCAGCTCTAATTTGTCATTGCTCTTGTTTACCAATATAGGTAACATACCTGTAACGAATATCCTTTCCATTACACCTTTTTTACACCTTTCAGATGTAAATAAATATTCACCCTTCAGAATCAGTTCTTGGGCCTCTTCCTTCTTTATACTGATATTAACTCGTAACTTACTGAAGAACATCATCCCTATTTTAACTTGCTCACCCTTAATTTCAATTTCTTGCCCTTTCTGAAAGAAATCGATGGTACAAATCACATGAAATTCTAGGTGAACAAAAAAAATTTACCCAGTCAGAGAAGTAAAAGGTAGTAATACATGTATTAAGTATGCTAAACGAATGCAGTTACTATGGAGATCCCTTTTACATCTAAACAACTGTGACGTTTCATCCTTACCCTCTGGTATTATCACTGCAAGTCCTTAATTCTTTCCTTTCTACCCAGTGCAGCGTACTATCTTTTCTGAGGATAACTATTTCTAGATGTGGCCTAAAAAAAATTCTGGTCCCTGGAAAATAAATGAGCAAATCCTTTCTATTGGCACCACACCAGGTCCCAACATGATTACTGAGCTTAAGAAGTCAGCAGCATGACAGCTGATGAATGCTTCTTTTAGAAACAATTTGACATCTCCTGTTCTCTAAGTCTGGTGGGTATTTTTCTTGGTATCAGTTGAGTGTTTGATTGTTTGTGACATCTAAAATTGTGACTGTAACCCAGGGTTTGTCTGCTCTTCCTGTTAATTTCCATGAGAAGTACTAACTATACTTCAATTAACTTGAAAAGGTCTTACATACAAACATCATCAAAATCTCCTGAAAGTTATTTCTAAACCCCTAGTTTGAGATAACTTCCACAAGGCGGGTTGCACCACAGTATATCATCAATTAACACAGCTCTGGTCACTCTAAATCACTGATTTTCAAGTTGTTAATGAATTGTCCAACTACCCTATCATTATTTTCTGCTAAGAAGTTGTGGCAGCACTTATACCATACTCCTAAGCTAAAAAAAAAAAAAAAAAAAAGATGAAGCAACATTTTGGTAACCAGAAGGTAACCAGAATATATGTCTCAGAATAGGCAAGGCTAAACAGGGACACATATGCTGTATGCTGATTCACCTCCCAAAAGCCACATACTGTTTGGCAGCACAGCAGTGTTGAGCACTATAGAAATGCCTTTACTCATACCTCAATCACCAACTTCATAGAGCATCCTCAGAGAAGGCTTTAAAGTGCCTTTGTATCCATGATGTTTTTAAGCTACAATGATTCGCAACTGTCATACAGTTCTGTTGTTAACGGCTCTTCTCCTACCATGCAGTTCATGATAGTCTGTAACTCATAACCTGTCTCTTCCTCACTGACTGACCAACAGATTAACACACAAAACCAGTTTATTAGTCAACAGTTTTTTGAACCTTGCACACATTTTTTTAAATCTCCTATTGCTACTGCACAGAAATGGATGTGCTGTTTCTGAAGAATAACAACTTGCTTAATCATCCATATTTATTTTTGGCGTTGTATCTGTATCACTCAGCTGACAGTGCACTTTGGTGGCATTGTTACTGGGAAGCTGATGCTGAAGAGATGCTGTAAACCTGATATATACTGTAGCAAATAAAATGACAATCAGATTAATAAAACAAAGCTTTATTTAGTCTCTAGAAACAAGGAGATCATTCAAATAACCTCTCAAGGTTTTGTAATCTTATCATGACGTTCCTGGGTTTATATGTTAAATCTCAGAGATTCCTTTTCAAAAGCCTAATACTGTATTTTTAATAATAGACTTTTTTTTATTTGAAACTCATAAAATTCAGTATTGCTGTAAAAATGAAACATTTTCCAGAGCTTCTGGTTGATTTCTTTTAATTCAGCATTGGAATTTCAGCTGAGAGAACACTATTTGACAACTGAGGACATAATGTTCCAGCAAACAGAGGAAAAAAGCAACAGAGAGACAGAGAGCAAAAGCGAGAGAGCACACAGGCATGCATGCAAGGAGAAATGAAAGAAACACAAATACAGGGGTTATTTTGGAGCTCTTCATAAACTATCTAATCAGCAGAAAACAGAAGCTCTTCAAACAGATCAGACATATTGTGCTATAGGCAGATAATTCAGAGAACTCACTATATGCTAAAGCTACGGGTTTAACAGCCAACAAAAAAGCACAGAGATAATGCATTCATGTATCATCTATAAGCAAATTTTGTGTGTTCTACCTGAAGCAATGTAACTTTATATCCCTATGCCCACAGTATGTAGAAAAGGAAGAAAAAGAAGAAGCAAAACTACAAAGACAGTTTGCTGACTGGGATGAAAAGATGCCCAAGGAGCTCTGAGCTTATGTCAAGGAAACAAATACTTGCAGAGGGAATAGGTACAAACCCCAGGTTCCCTCACTGTTCTATAGCATAACAGTAAGATACCTAGGCATGGGGAAGAGGCAATGTGCGTATAAAAACAAGTACTTTCTCTGTGTCTACACACATTGCTGATCACATGAACAGGTTCCATCCTAGCTCAAGTAGCTCTCTGCAAGGTCAGTCACAACCTTGCTACAGCACTCCAGCACATGTAAGTGAAAGATGTATTTTATCCCTATTATTATCTTTTTGAAAGCAATGTTATGAAGAAGATCAGGAACTATGGAAGCTACAAGAAAACGAATTAGGGGACCCTAGGGAATGAGGGATCTTTTCCAGACGAGTATGGTCACAATAGCTCTAGAAGAGAAGCTAAATTTAGGTAGAGCTGCCAATAAAACAGTAGCAAAGGGAGAAACATGGGAATATAAACAAAAAATGAAAGGAGAAAGGAGAATGAGAAGCAATAAAGGGCTAGATGTCATAATAATATGTAGCAGATTAGGATAATTATACCAGAGCTTTCCTCTTCCCTGGCCCCATCTCATTATTCAGGCTTATAAAGTCTGCTGTTTTTCCCCAGGAGAATTAACAGGGGAGGGAGGGAGAGTTCAGATTGGTAAAAAAGGCAGCAAGAAACTCAGTTTGATGTTTGTAGGATTTGTTCAGTGTTATACAGGTATTTTCAAGATCAGAAGATTAGGAAACACCAAGTAAAGGGTTTTGTTTGTTTGTTTGTTTGTTTTTTAAGCCATGGTTACTCAACAACAGATATAATCTCAGTTTCTTTTAGCACATATCAAAAATAATTAGGTACTGATGAACACATTTATCTAACAAGTCTTTGCAATACTGGGATAATATCAGCTCGTTCTTTTCATGCCAGTAACAATATGACCAATTTCACCACAGGAATGAATTTGAACCCCCTGGAAAGTTATGTACCACCATGCCCATTTTTAAAAGGAAAGCTACTCAAGAGGGTTTAAGCAAGTTGCTTATGTCCACTAACATATCCTTGGAAAATTTCAGTATCAGACATCTGGATTTCTTCCATGACTTTTCTTTTTTGCCTCTCTTCTTTTTTTTTTCTTTGATTTGGGTAGTGGGCCTACATAAGCACTCCTCAAGCTGTGAAGCACAATTTAACAAGAAAAAGAATCCCCACATCAATTAAAAGTAAAGTTAGTTAAATAAAGTTAATTTCAGAATAGCACAGTGAAAATGTGCTAGAGATACACAAGAGATACACATTAATGAAAAAAAGAACCTCCAACAATAACACTAAAAATGCTCGACAAGAAAAGGAAAAACTTCACTCTAATTCAGGATACAGCTTAACAGTGTGATCCTTGCTAGTACTGCCACAAAGAGATGGAGGAAATGAAGTCTTGGTATTGATCAGCCATGAAGGACAGCCCACATATGAATGGAAAAGTACAGTTGTCACACTCTTGTGAATGCCAGAAGGCTCTGAAAGCCACTGTGTATGATCTATGATGGAGTTGGTTAGCATGGCACCGCTTTTCACATGCTTCAAATCACAATTAGTGTAAGTAGAATTCTAGTTGTGATTTAATATAATGAATCTACTCAGCAGATTATTAATAAAAATTACAATTATTACTTCTGGAGCAAACAGTCTTTAAAATACATGTGAAAATAGAACAAACATAAACAGGGCTTGCAAAACATTACATGAACATATACGCATTAACAATGGTTTAATATAAGTTATATATAACCTACCATTTTTTGAACAATTGTTTTTTAAAGCAAGTCAGGTTTTCAATTCTTTCATTATTTTTAAATGGATATGGAACTAGCCAACAAGGATTGGGATGTGGACTGGTTTTCCTGAGCATACCTGGAGTGGCTGCACTGATAGGTCACAGCTTCAGACACTGAGGCTTGCAAATAATCAAACTGCATAGAAAATATAAAAGTGACAACAAAATAGCAACCGAGATGTAACAATTCCTATTACAAGCATATCTGCAGACCGCAAACATTTAGATCTTTTTGAGGACCATATGGCTTCATATATAAAAAGCTACTGATTCTATTTTCCTTTAGAAATGTCTAAGTATATAATTTTAAAGTTTAGATGTAATTTCCTTTTTAAAACCTCCCTAAATGCATATTTGCCCAATAGACCATAACTCTCCGAAAGGAATCACTGTTATCTACAGGATAAACTATTAACAGTTTAATAGCTAGCAGTTTATTAAATAATGGTTTAATGCAGTTTAAAGTTCTTAAAATTATTATCCCTGAAGTGAAATTAGATCTTTAAATAAACTCTGTTGGTGTTAAGCATTTCATTTAAACTAAATTTGCAAACGCCGAGACTCACTTCCAAGAGCAAAATCCCATCAAAAATGGTTAAGGTTGCACAGTCTAAATGACATCTTATTTCTTTTTTCTCATCCTTCTTCCTAAACCAAATGTTCTCACTTGGCTTGTAAGGATGAGTGAAATAGGCTTACGGTGTAAGAGCAGCCTAGGCACTCTTTCTCTTAGAAATGAAAAGGCATTGCAAGACCTATTATATGAAAGATCAAAGTATACTGCTGCAGAGAACTAACAGAGACCTCTAGGCTATCATGCATTTTACACAGTATTGCCAGACTTTGCAATAAATGTTTGGGAGTTATCTTTGGAAGCTCCAGCTCCTGGATCCATGTGACTGCATGAAAACCTCTCCTTCCAATTAGAAAAAATACCCTTCTAAACATCAAGATTTTGGAGGCACTGAGGCAGTTATGGAAATTTGGGAGAACTAAGAAAAAACCCCAAACACATGGCTTGCTGAAAAAAAACAATCTTAGTATCTTCAATGGCTTAGCTAAAGCTTTTTTAACTGGAGAGACTGTAAATATGGCCTATTTGTTACGAGCTTTATGACCACCATGTTCAACAGCTTGTGCCTTCAGCTCAGATAACTGCTGTTCCATTTATAAGCATAGCTACAAGAGTCACAACTATGAAATACATCAATTACTACTGCTGTAAGAACCCTTGTGCCGAAGCTCCTCTCACAGCAAAACCATGTCTTTGCCTCTTTATCTTGCAGTACAGAACTGAAGGTACAGAACCAGAAACACACTGCAGACACTGCTAATATATCTGATATATTCCAGAGCATCCCTAATCATTCCTAATTTCTAGCTGTTCTAAAGTATACACCCCCTCCATCCCAAAATCCTAATCTAAGAAATCTTTTTTTTCTAACATACTTTTGAATTTTCAAAATTATTTATTGCAAGAAAAATTCTACAGTGCCTATTTTCATGCACTTCAGATATCAATAGAAACACAGCAGACTAATATCATAAAACATATTTTTATGTGATATCTTTAGTAATGTCTTTGCAAAACATTTTTATTTACATGGAGAAGTGAATAATGGAATTTCCTATTCTCTTTGTATTTTCGGAAATGTCAGTACACTCATGACTTAAAGATGCATCTTTTCTCGTTTCTGAGTACTGATTTGAATGAGTTTCATTCGCACAAGAAAAGCTGTCAAGATGTGACATTTACGATGGCTATATGTCTTCAAAATAAGATTTATAGTGCAAAACACTGAAAGAAGGTAACAGAAAATCATCATTCAACAAATTCATACTTCGAGAGGATCCAAAACTGCCAAATAATGTTCCTTAGCTTCCACCAACTCTGTAGTGAGGAGTCACCTTAACCTGTATATACGTAATCACTTGTATCACATTAGCCATCTTTTGAGTTAACCTTCATGCACCATAAATGAAAAATAGCGGAGTTGACAAGAAATTCTGTCCTCGAAGTTCCTAATTGAAGTGTGAGTCATTACAAGGACAGTAACAGAACAGTGACAGAACTGACTAATTCTCTAACAAAATGTGGGCTGGAATCCACCTACCAGGAATTACAAAGATATATATCCAAAGCTAACCTGGCAGTCTCTAAAGGAGGATTGTGCAAAGAGATTAAGAATTCCCAAACAAAGGTAAGTGCTGATTAAAGCCCGCCCTCGTAAAAAACAGAACACCAAACCACCTCCAAAAAGCACGCAGCACTGCAGATGTCTGTTCATTTTGTCTGATTGTATTTAGAGACAGGACTGCAATAGCAGTCACTAACGTCAGCAAAGCTGCACTATGATGACACAGTATCATCTTTCTTACTGAGAGATTGTAATCACAAATATTAAATGCAGCCAGTAACTAAAAAGTAAAAAAACACCTCCAAACAAATTACCAACCTCCCCATTCATAAACACAGATAACATAGCTCCATAATGCAAACTGTGGGGGGAAAGAAATTTTGATATTAAAATCTCTTTGATATGTGGATCATAGAAACAGTTCATTATAGTAGCTTCCTGGAAATTACCCCAGTAAGTGTGTAAAAATGCTGCCATTTGTATACATAGTATGACTTAATGCAAAAAAACCCAATCCTTTTTGAAGTGGAAATTTGGTGTTATTCTGAAAAAGTCTGATTTACAGCCATAGCCAAGTTGATATTCAATGCAAAGTCTAAAAACGGCAACTTACAGTACAGGAACACAGTATACAAGACAAGAAGACAAGCACATGCTAACCCTACTGACTGAAGCTGACTTGTGAAATTCCAACCAGCAAATTAATCTAGTAAGTATTTTGCTTTTGAAACCTAATGTGCAAAGGCTGTTAAAGTCTAATGAGCAGCAGCCCCTATATTTGGCTCCTATGCTTAAAAAGCATGCTTATTTCTTTTACTGTTTTTTGCTGGCACAAGGAAGCAGTTGATAAAAACACTTGTATTTCAGACTAAATATGTGCAGTAACATTGAAAAATGGAAAATACAACACAGATTTCCAATGCAAAACTTCCAAGTAATGGATAAAATATCAGCCAATAAATTTATTAAAACCATTGAACGGCTTAAATAGTTAAAATCATAGCTGAGAAAAATATGATTACATGACTTCTGGGGCACTTGGAAAACACATAATTTGAAAATGTGTTCAGAAAAGTATGTGTTTACCAATTGAAGAAAAATCTGAGAAGCTGCAGCAGATAGATTAAATAGTAGAGAGTAATCAATCACGGTGCTAAAATGATAGATGACATCTAAACTGAAGCCCCAGGGAAGTACAAACACAGAGCCATTTTGTAAAATTAGGTTGCATAACTAGCATACCTCAAAGCAGTACAGAATCTAAATCCGTGTCAGAGATCTCACATTTAAAAATGCAAAGCTGTGCCTGTAATACAAGATCGATTAAAAAAAAAGGAAAGAAAAATGAGGTTTTGAGGCACAGAATTCTGTAAGCATATGAGTCACAGAGAATATACTACTCTGAATAGTCCCAACATGATAACCAAAACAGAGCCAAAATAAAAAACCTTTGCACTATGCCAGTGTTGCTACATAATTCACTAGAAGTTCATGCTTCCACCCAGGGAGAAAAAAGAAACTAATTTAGGGGAAAAAAAGTGAAACTAATTTAGGGGAAGACCTCATTAAAGAATTCAGGTAGTGTGAACACTCAAATGAACTATTTTATGCAAGCCTGCAGTACACGCACATGAATTTTAATGGGCAATGACAAAACCTGGGAGGACAGGGAATGAGGGCACTTCCATGCTGCTTCTAGATTACTACATTGCAATGAAAGATTGAAATCGTAATGCAAGGGAAGATTATTGTTATTAGCAGAGAACATTCAGAAACCACAGGGTCATTTCTTTTTGAAGGCTCATAAAATCAACTTTTACAAAACTGTCTCTTCCAAACCAAGGAACCCTTCATTTAGCTGCTTCATTTCTGGTTCATTACACACCTCTAGATATACTATAGTAAATAGCAAAATATAAACCATGGTAGCTTTTGAAATAGAGTAAACAATGGTAACATTGTGTGCTCATGTGCATGAATTTAGTTCTCCTACATATAATGGAGTCAAACTGCCCATACAATGATTTTCAGTAGGGCAAGATTTCTCTCATCTCTTCACAGAACAGAGTCTGGCCATCATCCTCCTGTATTAGTGCTTCGTTTGTGCAGCACCCTAATTTATGCCACTTGTCCTTATTAAACAAAAATGAAAAAACCGTTATTAACCAGCAGCCATCAGATATGTCAATTATCTGATAAAATACAGCATGTGGCAGATGAAATCTAATTGGTGATGACTATGTGGAGGTCAATGGGCACCTTTTTTGGAACACATGTTGCAAGACTTTTTCCCTCCTCCACAAAAGATGACATCAATCTTTTGCAATATCAAAGCCAAATGATACAGGCAGGCCCTTCTATTTAAACCTGAGATGAGAACAATTAAACCCCACAAAATACAGTACATATTATGATTTTTATTTTATTCGGTTCTTAATAAGAACAATATTAATTTTATCTTCTTCCTATATCTGGAATCCAATATTTTTTGCCTCTCAGCACTGGGTATTTTAAAATTTAGGTTTTAATTAAGGTTGGGAGAAAAAAAGTATTTTAAAGCAAAAATCCAAAATGCCTTCATAGTAGTGTCAGAAGAATGACTTGTTGCTTAGCATATGAATAACATACAGTTAACATGGGTGTTTTATCCAACCCCAGAGGTAGCCTACATGAACTTCCCCAAATGGTTGAATGTATAGCCTGATCAAGCTGCTCCTCACTGATGACGGATGAGAGATAAATGTAATCTTATTTCTGTTTTATTATTCTAATTTCCCATGTATATTCCAAAGAGAGTATTAAACAAATTACACATTGTAAATGTTAAATAACCACTGTACAGTTTCATTTCTGTAATTATATATTCATTGTTAGATCATTTGTAGTTTATAATCATAATAGCATGACTGATAAAATTAACTGATGGATACTATGAAAAGGTTCTGTCAACCTAGTCTGCCAGCAGGGGAGAGAAAAATTTTATGTGATGGAGTACCAATATTAGTTGATTAATTTTTTCTCACTATACACAAACAAATCCAGACTATTCTGAAACAGCTGCCTGTTAGTTCTGGCTACTTGGCATAGGAATACAAGTGAGGAGAAAGTTTTGGAGTGCCTGCAGTAGTGAAATCTACTTTCTACAAACAGGTCTACAACAACTACTGTTTTCTGTATACATACACTAGTTGAGTTACACAAATTGCATGGAATTGCTAGTATTTATGCATGTAACTATCAGTCATCTGCTGCCAAAACATAAGGTCTGGGGGAAAACCACAACTGATTTAGTTGAAGGTATCCCATGAGTTAAATAACAGCTCCCAAAAGTTCCACCATATCTTTCCACATGTCAAACAATAATTGCAAGAGCTGAGCCCTGTTACACTATGCTGTAACCCTTCACAAATTCCTTAGATACAAGCATATGGTATTATTCTATGCATTATTACCCAGCAACACCAGCAATGCTCTTGGTCTGCAGACTGCCTATTTGGTACTAGAAACAGCAAGCTCAAACTTTGCCAAAGATCGGGAAGATTCTAAGAGGTTTATACATATTCTTTTCCACCACAGTTTTATTTCTACTGTTCGCCAAAAAATATTCAAGATTTATTTTTATCAAAACCTAGTCTGTTCCATACACCAGTTTAGCTACATGAAGAGAGATTTCATATGTGGCAATAACATTCCTTCAGTTCTGCTGCATTACATACTGTCAAATGTATATTCTAGAAGCAGAAGGGTGCTGCAGAGCACATATTCTCTGTACATTACTTGCTGTCCACAGTCTTCTCCCACAAAAAGGCAAGCTCTATTAACACCTAGCACAGATGAACTGTTTTGTTAAAACTGTTAATAGAAATGCCTTCACATACATTCACCTGCTTTGGTTCTCCAACTATACTGCTACCTTCTAATACCCAGCAATGCAGTACACCCATACAGCCTGCAATGTTTCCCAGGGCATGTGGCTTAGGACTGGCAATAAAAGCAGCGTTTGCTCTCTACTGTATCATGACTGGTACTTAACCAGCAATCTGAGATTTCTTTCAAAGGACAACAGAAATAATATCATCCACAACACAACCATGGAACATTTTCTTGTCTCAGTGAGTAGTCTTAATCTCCTGATGTGCACTGTGATTGAAGATACTGTGCAGTGAACAGCACAGCTCTGACCAGGGTAGTTCAGAACAATTAGCCAGTGATTAAGCGGTTAATACAAACCCATAAAACTCTCTTATTTGTGTGCTGACCCAACAAGATTTGATTACACTGATAAACCTGTTTTTCTGCAAAATCTCAGGTGTGAACAAATGTGATGATAATAACAGCAATATTGTTTTTAGCCTGGTACATTCTAGTATTATGGTTCACTTTAACTGAGAAGAAAAATATTCTCAGTAGGAGCAGTGCTGAAGACACATTGTGTGGATTATCTGTGCCTCTTACCTAAAATGATTATAGGATTAATAAAAGTCTAGCCCTGTGAAATGAAAGTGAGTTGGATAAGAGGCAGAAATGCTCACTGCACTGGTTTATTATGTTGTTAAAAGAACTGTGAACAAAAAAAAAAAAAACAACAAAAAAACACCAAACAAACGAAATAGAAATGGAAGTACAAAGAGTGTTTGGTTTCAGAGTTTGTAATCTGGTCACTTACCGTTCGCAATACAGTGTGTGCTTAACTCTCTTCTCTCTCTTTATTCAGGACTCCACGTTTCTGTAAGAAAAATAAATACATGCATTTATCATCCATACAAAAGCAACTACCTAATTTCACTGGTGCCATAGAAGTTTGACAATTTCACATTTAGTTTCGGTTTACTCCAAGATTTAAAGCCTCAGGTTTTTTGTGAAAGTGTCCAGAGGAGAAAATCCGTATTGCTCCTTTTCCTGAAAAAGCAAAGTTTCCAGTCCTAGGTATTACAATAGCAGCAGAGATAGGAAAGCCACAGACTCAGGGGACAAATCTCTTTTGAAACCTCATAGCAAATTCTGGGCATCTGAACTGCATCTGGGCACCTCCAGCTCTCCCCCGTTTGGGGAAGGTGACAGGCTTTCACACCTGTGAGGTTGGCAATCCTCTGGTCAAATTTAAATTCTCATGCGGCATTGTATCTTGGCTGGGTTACCTCGTTACACTGAGGTGTTAAGGAAGAAATAATGTGTACATCCAACAACAGCCACAGCCTCTCCATATTGCTTCTGGAGGAGAGTGGGACCTGCTGCAGAGGAGCGTTAGACGCCTCACTCCCACAGTTTCATGCAGACAATTAGCGTACAAAGCACTGATCACAGCACAGCAGCTGCTTAGCCTTTCTTGGGCAGCTTACAGGCATCAGAACGGAGGTAAGGTTTAAGGCAGGATTTGAAGGAAAACGGCATACCAGCTTTGGTTTTGTTTTTTTTTTTTTTTTTGCTATTAACAATTTTCATGAATAAAGGTTGCATGAAAGAAGGAAGAAAATTTGGACTCATGGGCAGTAAGGGCAACATCAACATGAAAGTAGGCAGCATCAAACACTTAAGTGGGAAGATGACCAATTCTGATGCAGTTGAAAAAGAGAGACAAATGTACAGTTACCAAGACAGGTAAAAGCATTTTTAATTTTACATCCATTTTTTCAGAGGAACATGAAACTGCTGTTACCTCAAATTATCAGACTACATCACATCAAGCCATACTGTAGTCTTTAAAAAAGGCAATCACTGTTCCATTCAGCATCTCACTCTAAATTAACCATCCTTCAAGACCCAAATAATAAAGGATTCAGAACATAACTGATTAAAAAAAATCAAAATTTCCCTTCTTTGTAGAAAAAAAATCATATTGCCTTCTGTATAGTTCTGTCAATACTTATGATATCTCAGACATCACTCACTTGGCATGTCACTCTACTGAACAAATCCGTTAGGTAAAAGCTATGGAGCTGAGGGCTCTATATTCCATGTATCCTAAGCATACAATATTATGTTGTTATTAAATTTTTTGGAACTCTTCTATCTTAGAGCCTATTTTGTTATGACCTAGACATTGGTGGAGAGGTTCTGGAGCACCTGATCAATGCAAAGCTAGATGGATGATACATGAAACCCTAATTCCAAAAGGTTTAGAATAATTCAGATGCCGGTGTAAAACACAGCTGTGGGATCAACTAATTTCTATCCCAGAGCTTGTAATACAGCTGACATTAGTCTTAACAGGCCCTACACAGCTTAGTGTTCCTTACTAGCTGTATCAATATCCTGGTACAGGTTATGACAGACCTAATCTCAACTCCTGTACTCAAATACCTCTTGAAGTGGTTCAACCAAAACTTTGCCTCCCCCTCTCATTCAAGCCTTCCCAAACTGAAGGATTTGAAATTCAGATATACTCAGAGACAGGCTTCAATTAAAAGCTCTAATCCCAACCTTCTCCTGGGGTTGAGAGCCAGGGTTTTGGTTCAGGTCTCTGTGTACATCTTGCATTTGAGTAGAGGTAGCTAGCTGCAAGTGCCTTAGAGAAATTAACACTCAAGAGTCACACCTGCTCTGCGGTACACTGTCTCAATCTTCCCCTGTTTCTCTAAGCTGTCTGTGTCAAGCTGTGTCATATTATTACTGAGCCTTTCAGAAGATTTAACTATTTCCTTCTGCTGCAAATAGAGAAAAAAAACAGAAGAGAGGGAGGAAAGGGAAGGGAGGAAAGGGGAGAGAGGAGAGGAGAGGAGAGGAGAGGAGAGGAGAGGAGAGGAGAGGAGAGGAGAGGAGAGGAGAGGAGAGGAGAGGAGAGGAGAGGAGAGGAGAGGAGAGGAGAGGAGAGGAGAGGAGAGGAGAGGATGGAGGGGAGGAGAGGAGAGGAGAGGGGAATGTAGGGGAGGGGAGAGACAGATGTTTACTTGAGTATTAATTGGGACTAACTGAACAGAAATACAGGTTATGTGCTAGAGAAACAAATGTAAGTGAAACCATGAATAAGTGTGGTGCTTCATTAAGTGCAGAGTCAGCCCGCCTGCTCCCTTGAAGTTGACAGATGGAATTTCTAAAACATATGAAAAGCATAATGCAGATCTGGAATAAATAATTAAAACCCAATCTATAAAAATTAACAGTTATCAAGGAGACTGAATAGCAGCACTCTTTCCAAGGATCTGCAGAGCTAAAAATATATAAAGAGAAACAAACAGGAAAGATTTGCATTTCTAGAGAAAGATCAAAAAATGACCAGAGAAATTAAACTATGTTTCTATCACTTACTATTAAACATAGGCTATTTTTTATGAGATGTGTTGGAAGATTAGTTCATTAACCCTTGGTTACAGACTCCTGTGGGTCTCCAGTGCAGGAGAACCCCTGCAGTGACAACTATATTTCCAGAGCTACAAATAGCATCTGTCATACCACTAGTATCTTCCAAAGCTCCGTTTTCATTTCAGTAATATTTGCAAGGGAAGACTTTTCCTAATGAAGCCATTGGAAATACCAACAGAAACACATTTTGATATGCCTGGATACATCTTGTAATATCCCTTTGAAGCATAATCAATATTTAACAAATGGTATCTACAGAAGATACTTCAGGGCATGTAATTTTAGGCTAAGTAATCATGTAAATGATCAACTTGAACTTCAGTTAGTCGTAGAGGACATGCAAAAGCAATCAAAACAAAGCTTCTTTTCATTCATTCTAAGCTGCCTGTTCCCAGTCACTTTCAGTGGCAACTAGTTATGAAAACAGTGCCATTAAGCTGGGGTAGAAGAACTGGACCTCTAAAATAAACAAAGTGCAGTCGACCACACTGAATTTAAGAATATGCCTCCATATCTTTGCTCACGAAACAAAACCCTACTCCACTGCAAGGAACGGATTCTTGGCCGTTTTTCTCAGGAAACTTTTTTAACTTAGAAGCAGAGTAGATTTACATTTCTTAAAGGTGACAAAGAACATTTTTAGCATCACAGAATCATGGCAAAAATAAGCCCCTTCTATTACAAGCTTCACTATTCATTGTGGACTGCAATGGAAAAGACAAAAGGGAAGCTGCATGGTAATTAAAGATTTCTCAAGATCTCTTAGGCCATCTGCAGTTGCTTTAGTTTATTACTAATTTTACAGCCAGAAAGAACTGTGTGATCTTCCACAAGCTCCATGAAGAAACAATTTTTGTCTGTTCAGGATCATGGGCTCAACCCTCATTAGCAGAGCATATGGCTGCTATTTGAGTATTTCTCTTCAAACACTGAGGAATAATTTTGAAAACCGAATCTTTTTACTTTGGAATAATAAAGAGCTGCTAATACATTGTCATTATGGTTTAGTGACAGTTTGGGGGCACAAGTGGACAATGTTTTTGTTAACTAAAAGCTCTAGAAATCAGTTTCAGAAGGGCTTTGGTTTTGACAGAGCTGAAACTTAGCCTAGGTTTGCTGGTTTGCTGAGGACTTTATTGACTGTCTTTCAAACCTGAGAGCATCTATTTACATGGCCTATATAGGAGGTTTTGAATAATAATTTTGGGTGGCAAAATAAGAAAATATAAACCAAACTTCAGAAAAGAAGCAGCTGGTGTTTAGCCTGCTGAATTTAGCAGCTCTGCCTCAAAACCCAACTCCAGTAGTGTTAGAAATGAAAATGGAAACTGCAGAGCTTATCCTCTACTTTAGAAAAGAGAAGGATGCATGAAGACCTCATAGTAGCCTTCCAATATCTGAAGGGGGTCTACAAGGACTGGAGGGACAGAACAAGGGGTAATTGGTTTAAACTTAAACAGGGTAAGTTCAGATTAAATAAAAGGAAGAAGTTTTTTACTGTGAGGGTGGTAAGGTTGGCCAAAGAAGTGGTAAATGCTCCATCCCGGCAGTGTTCAAGGCCAGGCTGGACAGAGCCTTGGATGACATGGTCTAGTGTGAGGCATCCCTGCCCATGGCAGGGGGGTTAGAAGTAGATGATCTTAAGGTGCTTTTCAAGCCAAACCATTCCGTGATTCTGTGATACGAGAGAAAATCAGATTAATTGAAAGTGCAAGTTACAAAGCATTATGAATACACAGATATCCCATAAAACAACAGAACTGACATCTGGGAAAATGAGGCTAGGATTCGATTATGGGGTTCAAATTAGCTAATAACTAGTACAGAGTGTGGATAATTTCTAGTTGCATAATGTATAAAGATTTAAATGTATTTTGAAAAAAAAAAGGAGTTGTGGGCATTTATTAATTGTTTCGCATACTGAAACAGAAATTGCCATATATTATGAACTTCACAGTCCTTAATGATATGCATAGCTAATATTTTATGGGCTTAATTTGCTCAGCATAAACTTTTTACTGTGAGTAACATTGATTTTGACAAAACCTCAAATAAGTCACAGAACAGATCTGAGGATTAGTTTGGAAGGGATTTAAAGCACACACTGTGAATCCCTGTACAACCACCACTTAGAACACTATCCCTTCAGGCCCAGATGGATTGCTATGGCAACAGAATCCCAAATACCAAGTTTGTAACTTACAAAAATGTAAATTATTGATGAAGTCAGAGTTGTCTCTCTTGGACACCCTCCTATTCAAATACCAAGTCATACGGTTAGATTACAGAGAAAAGGTTGATATGCAATTTCCCCAGCCCAGTGAGCACTAATCCCAAAGGATTTCATTAAATCTTTTGGCTTAAATTTTTATTCTTGGAACGGCAGTCAGCATGCAGGGATTACATTAAAACAGGCACTATTGAGGTCATTACTAGCTGAATTCAGGCCTGTACTATAACAAAACAGAAACTAATTTTAAATACACCTCCATATATATATAAAAAACCCGAACCCCTAAATAGCACTCTTTTACATTACCATATACTATATGACAGCATTCTTCCCCTCACAACCATTACCCTGCCTTCCTGCCAGTAAGAAATGATGGGGAACAGTACAGAAGAGTAAAGCCAATATGTATTACTCGATAAAGAAGTACACATACCATGATAGAGGTGATTGTGCAGAGACAAGCGAGTTACAAAATAATGAATGAAAGGAGACTCAGTAGTTTTTGATAGTCTGCAAATCAAACTCCAGAATAAAAAGTTCTCTAACTCATAAGTGGAAAAAAAAAAAAATCAAAACCAAACAAAAAACCCCACCAAAAACAAAACAAAAAAAAAAAAAACCAAAAAACCCAAACAACCCCAAAACAGTACTTATAGGCGTCTTTACTGCAAATTTTCATTAAAAGTCTGTTCAGAGAATATAGAGTGGTAGGGAAGCTAAGTATTTCTATCAACCCTCTTCCCTGGAAAGCCTCTCAGACTGTAGAGAATGCGAGTAACATGGTGAGCACCACACAAAAATATACCCACCAGCACTCACATTTTGGACTGTAACAGTCCAGTAGGCTTTAAGAAAAAAAAAAAAAATCTCAGATGTGTCCTCTAAAAACTAGGAGGAAAAAAAAGACAGGGAGTAAGTTTGTGGGAAATGGTACATGCCTCTGGTTTTCTTAAGGGAAAGGAAACAACCACTGAAACAGGAAATGAAAAAGAAAAATGAAGATAAGGAGCCATTTTTTATGACAAGGGAGAAATTTAGACCAACATAATGAAAAAGATACTGGTTGTACCACATACTTCCTGGTGGGGCAGGAGATATTCTCTCATCCTTATTCACACCCATGAGCATTTATTCAGCACAGTATGTAAAGACAGAGTACCTATATAAGGAAGCTGCCATTTGGACAGCTGTTTACAGTTATTAAGTAGATTGCAACTTTTTCTTAGGTCTTGACAGACAGTATTTAAATATTTCAGTGTAGTAGAATACACATGCAGTGTTACTGTGGCCACTAGTGGCAAAACCAGTATTTAGACCCTGTGTGCATCCTCAGTCGGTGGCTCAGCCATCCTCACCCCATGGTTGGGATGTGGCTCAGCCATCCCTACCATGTGACCCTTATGGTTAAAGTCAAACACAGTTTTCAGCTCTAGGGATTTCTCTACTAAGTGAACAACTCTACTTACTGCAGAATTTGTTTCTAGTAGTCTTTTTTACAATACTAGCAGTTAAGCTGCTTTTTCTGGCCTCTGTTCACTTGCATATAGTTACCTGCTGCCTAATGCTCAAAGATGCTTCTTACCTGTGGCTTCCTCAAAATTTCAGTTCTTGGCAGATTAAAGATCCAAGGATTTCAACTCCACAGAGGCTCTGTGGTCCTTTTTCTGTAAGAAAATTGACTAGCCTTTTCTTGCTTATGCTCCATACCTTCATCTGACGTACTGTGTTTCTGCTACACCCAACTCATACACAGGCTAAAGAATAGCTACTAACACTCAGTAAGTGCTAGCTGCTGCCCAAGCACCCCTGCATCTCTCTCCCAGCTGCATAATGCTTCACACATTCTCAGCTTCTGTTTCTCCTGTTAGCACTGCACAAAACTTGTCTTGCTGCCCTTCTTGGTGTCCTGGTGGATTCACTTCTGTTGCTCAACAACAGCTTTTTCTGGCTTCTGCTTTGCCCTTACACTTGGCTTGATGCCAAAAGAACCATCCACTCTGATATTTCAATCAACCCCACTTAGGTCAGTATCATAACTTTGTGATCAATAAACTATCACATGAAAGAGTGGGCACTAAAAGATTCTCTTTTCATGAAAGAAACCCTATTAATGGTGGTAATAGGGCCAGTGACAATACAGTCACAAATTGTTATCTGAATCAACTTGAGCTTCGGTTCTTATGACAACTCTTTGCCAAAGGCAGGAATGACAAAGGATCATCAGAATTTCTGGCATCACTAACATCTTTCCCTGTATCTACCACTGACAATGTATGGCTCTTCCTCTACCAACACCCATTTCACAGTGAAACTACTGTGGTTCTACTGTATAAATGAGATGTGGATGAACACCAAATGTGGCACAGACTCTGCATATGACAGATGGTTAAAGTAGACAAGCTGAAAGTATTCACACTATATAGGGACACGTCAACCACTTTACTGCATCTGCCGCACAGGAACTGTTCTGGGAAGAACCTTCACAGTGCAGAGCTTGCCATTCCTGCTTTGTGACTGCTGGGTATGTCTCTGTTATTATCTTAGAAAACAGCAGAATTTTTAAACTTTCCATGAAGCCTACATTTGCAACTATGAACACATGAAAATACTACTAACTTTTGTTAGCAATAAAAAGCCCTAAAAACTTTGAACACCAGAGTGTAACTTAATTTTCGTAAGTGAAAGTTGTCAAGGCTTCACATGAAACAACCAACACTGCTGACATGGCATTTCATCAGATTTAATTCCAAATATTTTCAGGCTTTCCTACACAAAAAGATAAAAAACTCCCATCATTTTCTAAGTCATTTTAGGAAAAAAAAAATTAATCCATTTTTCCATGAGTTGCTTTATGACACTATTTAGAAGAGATTTCTTAGCTTATATGAAATGATAAGAAAACAGTTTACAGCAAAATTGGTTTCAGAAGCCATATTTAGATTTCTTCCTACAGCTATAGACCAAGATTTATTTAAAAGCACAGTGAAGGTTTTTAATCAGTCTCCAGGTCCTTCCTAGAAAGATAACACAGATCTTTACATTAACAGCTGAAGCATTTTATGGAACTAACACAAGCCATCTAACTGTAAACACTTTGAAGAACTTCAGAACCTTCGATACACACTCGGCTGCATTCCACTGTTTGGAGATTCAAAATCTAATTGCTTTTATCACAGGACGAGAGAACCTGCTGCAACAGACACTGCAGGAAGTGATTATACGTTACGTAACACTGCTGGTCTTTTTGTTCTGCAAGTCTGGCATGAGGGTTTTTAAAATTTATTTCTCAATTCTACCTTACAAAAATGCAGTAATCTGGGCAAGCAGTTCACCCATAAAACCTGATGCTGAGTATCAGCCCTTCAGCAGATGAAGCAATGTAATCTGCAAACAAGCTGTTCTGATAACATTTTTATATTACGCTAAAGAGACTCATACTGTCAACAACATCAATATTTGCTGGCCATTTAAATGCATCCCTTCAAATTTAACTTTGTAGAGAGTAAGAGAAAATCCTAAACAGACTTACTCTGAGGTTTACATGGATATGTACGCTAAAAGATGATAATTCACCCTTGGTGTAATATCAGACCACATTTTCTCTCATATACAATCATAGAATGGTCAGGGTTAGAAACGACCTTAAGATCATCTAGTTCCAACAGCCCTGCCCCAGGCAGGGATGCCTTACACTCGATTATGTCACCCAAGGCTCTGTCCGACCTGGCCTTGAACACTGCCAGGGATAGACCATTTACTACTTCTTTGGGCAACCTGTTCCAGTACCTCAGCATCCTCACAGTAAAGATCTTTTCTTATATTCAACGTGAACTTCTCCTGTTTTAGTTTAAACCCATTACCCCTTGTCCTATCACTACAGTCCCTGATGAAGAGTCTCTCTCCAGCATCCTGGAGATCCAGCATACTGTAATTTTTATTCATGCTGCTATTTTAATTCTCCTAAAGAGAATTATTAAAAAGAAATATGACATTCTAGCATGTCTAAATACAGACAAAACCAAATTAATGACTATCCCTTGCTTTACTAATCCAAGAAGTGGCAGCCTACATACTGCTCAGATTTCTGGCAAGCAGCAAAACAAAACCTATAAAAAAAGGCAAATCAATTTCTGAACCTGCTCTCCATATCTCTCACTTTCGTTTTAATGCTGCTTGCTCTGTGCCCACCAAGAAACATCCTTTGTTCTACACCAACAGCTCTCTTCTCCCTTTCACAATTCTCTAGCTATCTGTGGGCTTTATATCTCAAGACTACTGTTTTGAACCTCCATCTGAAATTTCACTACTCACATGCTCACAGTTGGTTTTACCTTTTTGTGAACCACATTTTAAACTAATTAAATGTTATCAATTTAAATTAAGATTTCTCTTTACAAGGAGAGATGATACATTGTACCTTTCTGTGGTCAGCAGCAGCAAAGAATTAAAAACTCAGAATCAGGAACCAAATTGAAAGCACTAATCTTCTGTACTGGTACTAGAATTTAGTAATAATAGGATCATTAAATAAAGTAATCATACTTGAAGACTTTAAAGATTTCTTTACAGTTACAACATATAATACTTTAATAATTCATTTATCAAAAGATGTTTCCAATCACTCTATTATAGTTTAGCATTAACTTTATCCTAAGAAAGCAGCCAGCAAACCATCATCAGTGGAAATACTTTACCACCTTATGGCTAGACAATTAGGATGACGAAAACATGAGCAATTAGTTAAAAATCAGAAAATGTTTTCAGTCTTCTAATTACTTATGTTAAAGAAATTAAAAGTTCAATTTCGTCCTTTGATGTATTAGTCACAAGAATGGATTACGACTGTCTGTTGCATAAACATCACAAAGTCTGCTGGAAAATATGAACCCATCTTGTCCCATGTTCTTTGTCCTCCTCAGCATATTAGAACATTAGCCCTTCTTACAGTTAGTAAAAAAACCCTTCAGCAATTGTTAAAAAGTGCACCTTGGTTCTGTTGTACAAAGGAACAAAAAATAAAATGGATTAATAAAACAGATTTATAAAATAGGCTTATAAAAGGTGGAAGCAAGGACAGGTGGCCTGGGAAGAATACAGGGATGCTGTCTGGGAAGCTATGGACCAGGTTAGGAAAGCTAAGGCCCAGTTAGAATTATACTTGGTTAGGGATGTGAAAGATAACAGGAAGGGATTCTATAGGTACACTGCGAATAAAAGACGGACTAGGGACAATGTGGGCCCTTTCTGGAAATTATCAGGAGAACTGGCTGCCCCATCCCTGGCAGTGTTCAAGGCCAGGTTGGCGTGGCTTTGAGCAACCTGTCTAGAAGAAGGTGCCCCTGCCCATGGCAGGGGGGTTGGAATTGGATGATCTTTAAGGTGCCTTCCAACCCAAACTATTCTATGATCCTATAAGAAACATATAACCTAAATGATAAGAGTGAACCTTGAGGGACAAAGGAAAAGACTGTGAAAAGGGTCAGTATATAAGTGGCCATGGTTCCCGATTCTCGGAAACTGCTAAGCCAACTCAGCAGCACTGCACAATTCAGTACCCCTCAGACAAATGGTCACCAGCTTGGCTGGCTGCGCAAGGCAAAGTATTTAGTTGTCAGGGCTCTTAACCAAGCGCAAGTGATGTTTCAGTGTAGTGTGTCTAAGTCTTGCTACTTTTCATACTTAGTGGCACATAGTAACATACCATCTTCCTACCCTGGCTTCCTTCCCTGGTCAAAGAATTGGGTACAGCTGGCATCTGAAGTAAATGTAATCTCCACCCTCATGGAAGCACAGTAAAAGTTTTAACTAGCCTGTTGCTGCAGAGATTTGTGCCTAAATTCGTGTGTAACATTACCTAGAGATATAATTTCAGTATCTTAAAACATTTCTTTACACAGTATGTGCACATGCCTGACAAATGTATCTGATTTTCCAATCCTAGGGATGAAACTCTGAAGCATCATGACTTTTTTTCATCTAGAAAGTACAAGCAAAAAGCTAGATAGGGGAATTTAGGCAGACCTTTTAATCACAGGTGTCACCCTGGGCTGTGACAGAAGAGCTTAACAGCCAATCCTTACAGATTACATGAAAAGATATTATTACAAAAAGCAGGATAAAAGACAAGTGGTGGTGTTGCAAGTCTCCATGAATGGAAAAAAAGGAAGCATCACATCCACATTCAGCAAATCTGATAGCCTAATCAAAAAGCAGCAGACACTCAGACACTGCAGAGTGTCAAGGTACAGATGGCTAGGAACATTAAAAGAGGTAGTTACCATTATTGTTCCTTACATAGTTGAGTAAAGAAAAGACATCTTGATATTGCATTTGGCTATAAAATCAACTTCCTCAGATAGATATTGCCAGAAGGAACCTAATGGAAATGTCTATTTAGTGAAAATCAAATAATTACTATCTCATGTGTCACATTTAATGTTAGCATCTCTGAATCAAGGAAAATTCAAGAAAGGTTTATTTGAAATCCCTAAAAAAAAAACATATGGCAAATATTTTAATTGGGCTACTTTTGCTAATGAAGCAAAGCATTCCACATAGCAGTATTTCTTACTCTTTGTAGATCCAAATGTTAACGTAAACCACCCTTTAATTTAATCTTCCTAGCCATCTTGAGGAAACCTGTTTAATTTTTTATTATTAGGTTCTCTGAAATACAGCTTATTCAGACAAAACTTTAGCCACTTCATAAAAACTACTGATTTGTACTCACACAGAACGCCCGAGCAGTCTGAAGGGAAAAACCATTTGTTCTGTCTCAGCTGATGTATAGGGTAATTTTCTGAGATTCTTTCACTGCAATTTGCAAACACATTAGCTAAGACTATAAAACAAAAGCAATCTGTACTACCCATGGCCCAGAAGAGGCAGAAGCAGAAAGTCAGAAAACATAACAAATGTCTGAATCATCTGGAGGCAGGACACACTCTACCTCAACAGAGAACATCATTATCCAAAATGGGCCTTATCTGTTTTTCTAACTGACAAAGCTAGCCTGGCCACTGAACACCTACTACTGCAATATATTCTCAAACCAGGCTGTATCAGACATTTAAGGAGGGGCATAGAGAAAGCAAATTTATGCTAGCCTAATCCAGGGGAGCAACACTGTGGTTAGGTTATGAGACTTCTAGTCCTTTTGTCCAGTTCCCGCAGGTCCCTCCTCAATTCTGTAGTCAGTCTAGCTCTGGAGGGGGATTTAGCCCCCTTCCTTCTTATTCTTCTGACTCTTATTCTTCCTTCTTATTATCATTCTTCCTTCTTTGATCTATATCAAACTGCTGTAATGACACAGATCTCAGAGCAACCCCAACAGAGGGAAGCTGCTTAATGCTGAAACACTTAAGTTCTCTGCTGAATGATCCAATGAAGAACTAGTATCATTAAGCTTATTTTAAGCTTATTTTAATTCTTTATACAAAGCACATATAGGCAAATAGTTCATGAGTAGGAAGGTGCATGCAAATGTAGCTTTTGTTAACAGTCAGATGAGAGCATAACTGCATTCACAGACAGGAAGGGACAGTGTAACAGGCGTCACTACGCAAAATGATTATTTCAGCATCTCTCAGCATGGATTTTAAACAAATCAAGAAAACACCACATGATGCATCTAAAATTGCATTTCAGCATCTGGCAAAAACGAAGTATCTGTTAAAGATCATCTAGTTCAAGGAAGCCCATAATATGAGTTTTTGTAAAAAGAGAACTTAAAAGTGCCCGTCAACAAATCAGCAGATTCTGACGCTGACAGATGCTTTGTGGCAGTCATGTAATGACCATAAATACTTCATTGCAGAGGGCACTATCAATTGCTTTAATCAGTTTCTACTATCATTTATGAAGTATACAGACAATTTTCTAATCTGTGCTTTGCAGTGACATTAAATATGTGTGTTAAACATACTCTGACAGAGCTGACTGTCAGTTTCTTTTCCTTTTGACAAAAATCAGCATTTTGCCTATAAGGTTACAGTCCTGTCTCAAGTATAACCATGTGGGCTTTTAGGCAAAATTAATTCCCCTAGAATGCAATAACACAATCCACAGCAGTGTCAGTCTTCACCAAAGCTCTGTGATACATGGAGATTTTAGGATGCAATGTGAAATGTTGCTTTATGAAAAGAACAAGTTGATAGCTTAAAACAGGAACATTAAGAGTGAATTCAGGTACATGGATATAAATCAGTAAAATAAATGCCTCTATTAACTATTTTCTAGAAGCTCAGTCCATAGATCAGGAAATTCAAGACAAAAAGTCCATGTAAAATTAGAAACCAGTAAAAGCCAGAGAGAAGATAAAATACCAAAGAAAACATGTTAAAGTACTTTTATATCTAGTTTTGCCTATGAACAGGTAAAAACGAAGCAGAGAAGTTACCCTAACTGCAAAAAAGTTCTTGCTTGACACAAAATCCAGATCTACTGTCTTGTAATTTACCCAGTGCTCTCTCCTAAATATAAGTTTGGAATGAGATGTAACAACAGACCACACTAATCTGATTTGGGGTCTTTCATCTGCTATCTTCCATGCAAATTACAGAGAATGACCTTATCTCAGCCTGTGGAAAAGTTACATCTGCTTTCACTTTTTGTTTTGCAAATATGAATAATGACACATTTGAACGGATCACTGAAAATGTTCAGAAAAGCAAAGAGGGACCTCAAAATGTAGATTTTGAAGAAATGAGGCAGGCAGACAGGTACTGTTAAAAAAATAAAGGCTGAAGAAAGGAAGACTGAATCTGAAAGACTGAAGTTTGGATAGTATTTGGCCCATGAACAGCACTGTAAGCAAGTATAACAGCATAGAACAGCAAAAGAGAACACTGGCTGGATACCAAAAACCCCTTCTTTTGCTCTAAAATATTTTAAGGGAAACAGTAAAGTTCAGCTGTGCATGAAATTTAAATCTGGACTAGGAAGAGCATGATTAAGTAGATAGCTGAAATCATCTTAAAATAGTTGAACTGAGGACTAGCAGAACTAATTATATTTATTTTATTGTTTTCACTTCTCAATACCCAAGCTTTTATCGTGGAGGCAAGTGGAATTACTGGAGCTAATACAGGGTTAGAAGTCAAGAACTCTAGAGTTGTAATCCTGGATTGGTCTCTGACTTCCTCTGATACCATGTTTAAGTCACTGTTCAGTTTCCCTACTAACAATGCAGAGACAATAATATTCTACTCCTGAAGGAGGTTGGAGGATTAAAGTCTGTAGTATTTTGACTAAATGCGCCACTTTTAAGTTTGCTGCAGTACTTACAAGGATCAGACTATGGGACTGGATTTTAGCTTTTATGTCTATTAAAATGTTGACTGCAGTCGGAGAGAATCAAGGCAACCCTGAGTGTTTTCAAAAATCTCACCTTTGCATTACTGAACTGTTTGCCACGGGGACTGAATGTTTGCACCTCTGGAACTTTGTTTGATTTCCAGAATTAAATTACAGGACAGTCTAAGTTATCCTCTGGCTCTAACACTTTAAGATTGCTTTTATAAGGCATTACAAACTGGAATTTTTTTATCCCTCTCTTCAATTTCTTCACCATGTTTTACAGCTTTCACTGAAGCTACAAGTCCCTCTCACTACTCATCTGTAGAGGGCTCATCACATTTGACCCTGGGCAAGGCTGTTTTACAAAGAAACAACACGTTTGATAATATACTTCATGTGGTGCACCCGCCATGACTATTAATACGACATTTATCCTGCTAAATCCCAAAGTAGTATCTCTTCACCAGCATAGGGATTACTCAGCTAAAAAGTAAACGTACTCTTAAATGGAGTGGTTTAAACAAAGATGAAGAAGTAGTACAAGGCCAAAGATTGCAAGACTGTTGAAAGTGTTTTCTGTCAGTTCCCAGTATTTGCTGGATTGTTTAAACATAACAAAGTGAATTCAGTAACAATTCAAAATTGTTTAATGTTCTATGTTTCACTTTCATAGAGAATTTTTAAAAATACTAAGATAAGGAATTTTTATGTTCAGTATTCCTAATTGAAATCACACTACCTTATGTATAGTCATATATCTGTATTTGCAGGCAGGTATGTCTGTCAAGCTGTATCCACTCACACATATATCCCCCCTTTCTTTACACACTGCCCCCAGAAAGCCAAGCTCCAACTCTGTTGCATATAGTGGTTTTGGATTTATTTGGAGACTTTTGCTTATGAACTAAAGTGCCCCAAACAACAACTGGGTGAAGACCATACGTACGCTTATGGCAGACACAAATTATATTCTTTGTATAATTTAAAGATTGAGGCAGAAATATTTACTTTGGGTAACAGTGCAGTCACATCAGTATGGGCATAAAACTGAATACATGAATAAAAAACACATTAAAATTTAATTGTTGCAATTTCTGAATATATAGAAAGGTATTTAGAATATAATATCATGTGACATTATACCACAAAATATATCTTCTTAATGGAGCACACATAACTAAGATACTGGGCTACAGAGTCTTGAAATACGCGAGTGAAGAGAGGAGATAATCCCATTTTAGATGGCTTCTTGGTAGCAGTTAAAAGATTTATATCACTATGCCAAAACCAGTGAGGCCTTTGATGTCCAGGCTGTGTGAAAACCTTCACTTAGGTCACTGTACCATTCTGAAATAACAACTGTAACAAACACTACAGAATTTAGGGCATAAGAATAACAAAGGAAGATCATGCGCTCCTGCCTGGGTATGGCACATAGAGACTGAGTGAGAGAGTCTTTAACAGGGTTCTAGGTGTTTATTTGCCTGGATGCCTTCTGAAGGCTTAAGCAATGTAACTAAAATAGACACTGAAAGATACTGTCATTGATGGGGATAATTACCTTGGCAGGAGGCAAAAGGCTATGCTTCAGCAGTACAGGAACATCTCTTCTGGAAGTCTGCTAAGCGTATTGATTTGGCATATTCTGTACCACAAGCCTGTTTACTAGAAACAGTGTTTTACTTACACTACTGTTCCAAACATGAATAGAAAACTTTATGTCAGGATTTTTTTATCAAACCTGATAAATACAAATATTATTCTGTTACAGTAGAATCGTATCATAGAATCATAGAACATTTTGGGTTGTAAGGGACCTTAAAAAGATCATCCAGTTCCAACCCCCCTGCTACGAGCAGGGACACCTTACACTCAACCAGGTAACTAAAAGTGCCATCCAAGCTGGCCGTGAACACTGCCAGGGATGGGGCAGCCACAGCTTCTCTGGGCACCCTGTGACAGTGCCTCACCACCCTCACAGGGAAGAACTTCTTCCTAATGTTTAGTCTAAATCTACCCTCTTTCAGTTTAAAGCCATTGCCCATTGCCCCTTGTCCTATCACTACCTGCCCTTGTACCCAGAATGAAGCGGCTAACTTTTTTCAAATAATGAAGGAGCCAGAAACAAATGAAATTATCAGCTGTCAGTTACTGACTATGCATCGAGAGTATATCCATGAGGCAATACTATGCAGCCTACTACCCTGAAACACTTGACACTTTTCATTCAAGGAGCCAAAAGCTACGTAAACGTCTAAGCCAAGCTGCTGGAAGGATGTAGGAGAGCTCAAGAACACCCAAATGTCGTAAGATGAGGGCCCAGTTTCCTTCACCAGATTCTACCATGGGCCAGTAATATTAGTCTGTGCAGTCTTCATAAGGCATAACACTGCATTCCGAAGCTCCCTTTGTGCCTCTCACTAGCTCTCTTTGTTCCTTTCACTAGGTAATATTCCTTCTCATTTTTAAGGAGTTAGCAAACTAAATGTTTGGTTTGTCAGCTTTATGTTTGGCAGGTTAACTTAATTCACTGCTCAGCTGTGAACATATATGCTTCCCCCCAGATCACGAAACAGCTATTTGCTTTATATTTAATTAGTTTAGCATGATCAGAAGGCATTTTCCTGTGATATGCCAAATTCTCTAAACAATAGCTGTAGCTTGTGGAGAGGTAAAGACACTCAACAAGATGCTTAAGCACATACTCAACTAATTTTAGTAGTCTGGAAACCTCTGAGATTACTTCTGTACTTAAACATATGTTTGTATAACAGAATCACTAAGCAGTACTCAAAGTCAGGCTAGAAGAGAGGCATAATGGTAAAATTTGGTGGGAAAAGCCCAGATACTCTCTCACAATAAATCAACAACAAAAATCACTGCATTTTAATTATGCTTGGTTTTTCTACTCAGGGATGCTTAGTTTTGATTTTTGATAGCTGCATTGATTTAATTCTGCGCATGGACCACGCATGCCCTGAGACAGATAATCTATCCCAAGTATTATTATCTTGTACCATCAGACATAGTTTTCACATGAGACAATCATATTAGTTTCTGCATG
Organism: Lathamus discolor; assembly: GCF_037157495.1. Lineage (NCBI taxonomy): Eukaryota > Metazoa > Chordata > Aves > Psittaciformes > Psittacidae > Lathamus > Lathamus discolor. The sequence goes on along the minus strand of NC_088884.1, from coordinate 43,027,427 downwards.
CTTCTCTCTCTTCCTGAAATTAATTCCACACCCAGTATTTCAGTAAAAGGCAAACAAAAAATGCTAAAAATTCCTGTAACAGCAGCATGCAACAGAGGCAGGATCTTCCTTACAGCGACTCTAAATACCCTATTGTCCACCTTGTCAGTACTGGTTATGTACCTCCTAGGCTCACCATATTGTTCAGTTGTTAACTTTTGGCTACACTCCTTGGTATCTCTGACTGACCAAAATGCCTTACCATTGTTCTCTAATGATTATATAGATAAAAAGAGGTGATTTTAGATTACTTTAGAGATTTGTTTTCTCTCTCTTCAAAACGTTAAAACTGTAAGCAGATACTCATCAACTAGTATCTAACTCCAAAATTAAAAATGACATATTTTCAAAATGTTCTGTGACGATTAACCTTGCTCTTTCAAAGACACAACAGTAACTTTTAAAGAAAAAAAAAAACCACCACTAAACTGGGCTTTTCTCATAAAGTCTTTGTCTTCCACTTTCTCAAACTAAGTTCGGGAAATATAATTAAGTTTGGGTAGATTAAAAAAAAAAAAATAAGTATTAGAGAGCAAACTCTGACACCCTCAATTGCTTCATGTGATCTTTCCCCTCAAAATTATCTCCATCCATGATCTTTTACCTTATTTGAGAACTATCTGATATATTAAGAGGAAAGTACTTGAGTTAGAAAAGATGAATAAGTAACACAGGTGTATACACTTACATTTGAATTTTCTTATCCATCTCTTCCTATACAAGATACATATTCCTACACTTAAATTTGAATCTTCAAGAAAATGAAGCCAATGAGAGTATTCAAATTCTTTAAAACTCATTTCAACCTTAGCAGGATCAGATGCGGCAAATCAGCTCTTTTAGGAAAAAATGCCTGAAGGTCATTCCTCATTCCTTTCTAAATAAAAATGAATAATTTGTAATAAAACCTGTAAATATTCAAATACATGAAAGGCATTTCAAATAACTAATTTTAATATCCAAATGAATCTATTAAGTTTATGAGTCTATTTAGTTGCCATCCAGAGGGACCTTGACACGCTTATGAGGTGGGCTGATGCCAACCTTATAAAGTTCAACCATGCCAAGTGCAAGGTCCTATACCTGGGTCAGAGCAATCCCAGGCACAGCTACAGGTTGGGCAAAGAAGAGATTCAGAGCAGCCCTGCGGAGAAGGACTTGGGGGTGCTGGTCGATGAGAAAATGAACATGAGCCAGCTTCAGTGTGCGGTCGCAGCCCAGAAAGCCAACCGTATCCTGGGCTGCATCAAAAGAAGCGTGACCAGGAGGTCGAAGGAGGTGATCCTGCCCCTCTACTCTGCTCTTGTGAGACCTCACCTGGAGTATTGTGTGCAGTTCTGGTGTCCTCAACATAAAAAGGACATGGAAGTGTTGGAACAAGTGCAGAGGAGGGCCACGAGGATGATCAGGGGACTGAAGCACCTCCCGTATTAAGACAGGGTGAGGAAGTTGGGGCTGTTCAGCCTGGAGAAGAGAAGGCTGCGTGGAGACCTCATAGCAGCCTTCCAGTACCTGAAGCAATTATTTGAAAGTAGACATCGCTTTAGATAATCCTGTATGCTTCCATTCTCTAGCTACCTACTGTATAAGAAGTATCATAAATCTTAAAGCCTGAGGAGTGCTTGACATTTAACCAATTACCTGAAATGTTGTTTTAAGGGTTGTCTTTTTGATTTGGGTTTGTATATTCCCCTTGTACAAGAAAGGTTGGATCACAATGCAGAGTTAGTCACAGCCATAGAAGTAATACACTCTGTATTATAATGCTCCTCCTCTTTTAGTTACCTGGTTGAGTGGAAGGTGTTCCTGCCCATGGCAGGGGGGTTGGAACTAGACGATCTTTTTAAGAAGCATTGGTATTGCCAACAGCAATAATAATATTGCATAATATAATAATATAGCAATACTCACTGCTATCAATTGCCCAAAACCCATCCATTTTCTTTGGATGCTTAGCCTTGCACATTATACAGTTTCACGACAGAAAAATCAAAGATTCATACTCTCTTTATCTGAGACATTTTTTAATTGACTTTTTTAAACTAACTTTTAAGAAATGGAAGTTTCTATACACTGTGATAGAAAAAAATATTGGTTTAGTTTTATTTAGCTAATTTGGCTTTTTTAAAATGAGGCTTGGATAGTGATTTCTATTTTGATTTTGTTGAAAATAAACTCTTTTAGATAAATGTGTTAATAGCACTGACAACATTGCTCTGGGACTGAAAGGACATCTTGTACTCACAAAAAGTAAATCGTCTGTTAGTTCTCTGCTAGGTCAGATTTTACAAGAGATTTATGCTTCGAGGTCAGGACAAATCTGATGGATTTCATGAAATATGAGATTCCTTTTAAAACAATACACAGCTATTTTCAGCTCAATGAACATATATTTTGCAATCCTTCCTCCTCTTCCATTCATCTTCTGACCTATCAACTCCTAATTCCATTTCTATTTCCGTTCAGTCTGAATGCCCTTGGGTGAAAAGCTCGGACCAAATCAATCTCTTCCACTACAGATCTGTTCTGTCCTCTTTCTGCTCAGTTCCTGTCCTGGGCAAGAAGCAATGATGTTCCAGGCCTAATGAATATCACACTTTCAGCTTAGATACAGTTTTTACTTCACCTCCACCTCTGCTGCTGTCATGTGATATATCAGCCTCTTCCATTAGTTCAACAGGAGTCATCCTTCCCTTTAGGAAAAGGTCTTTTCTATCTCTTTCCTACCTTCTCTTCACTTTTCTTCTTCCATTTGCCTCTTTTCTCCTCCCCCCACGTCAAGAAAGAGGCAACTTCTAGTACCAGTACTTTCTTTCCTGCTATTATGCTACTGAATATATGCCTCAGCTACTGTAATGTAAAAGTGTGGATGTTTCAACACCCTAGTTCATAATTCTGGTCAGTGGCATTAATCTACAAAGCCAGAAATGTTCATAGTTCATACTTACTGCTATCCCTGCACAACTGCTTCAGTTCTCTGCACAGAAAACACACATGATGGCAAATCATTTTGCATTTCTCACAGTTTGATTTTATATTCTGAAATTATTTAAAAATGCCTGACTTCAGAATATTAAGCATCCTTCCTTAGCAGAAAAAAATGCTGATTTATATTTGGGCATGGAAAAGAACATCATCTGGAACCTCTAGACCTCTTGAAAATCACAGTGGGTACCTGTTAATCTGTGGGTTTCTAGTATTTTTTTAAATCAAGCAATAGATTTTAGCATGGGTAACAAGTATTTATTACCCTGATTGCACAACTATCTGAAAGCATGAAATCCCTCTAGCAGACATGGCACTTCCAGACTGATGATGTTAGGTCCATGTAACTACTGCCTATCATGGAAGCAAAGATTAGAACTAACCTGCAGTTTCAAGTGACCAGAGCAGGCCAACAGGCTGTAGGGGTACACTACAAGGTGATGTGGGAGGCAGAACTAACAGTATGCAGTATTTTTAAGTATGCAAACATACCTCTCTAGTTAGAGGTCATGTTCACATTAAATTGGCAATGTACAACAGTGACAATATAAAAACATTTCTTTTTTGTGACATGTAGTATGTGGTAGAGAACAGAATCTCAAAATGAAAGATGAACAACTGAACCAGGCTGCACATTAATCAGTCTTTCATTGAGGGCCATGGTGGGATCATAATATCACATATGTTGAAATCAAATGCAGTTCATATTCATTAGTCTCAAGCCATCCTGAAGTATTACTCTCAAGAATTTGCTTAATAAAAGGACACATCTTAAAAATCTATTCAAAATACAGAAACAAAACAGATTTTCCTAATAGTCTATCCTATCTTTTCAGATATGACCATACTGATTTCTATTTTCAAGCTTGTAAAAAGTGATCCCCATTTTATTGAAAAACTAGTGGACATGAGAAGAAACTGGTCAGTTCAGCATACACTTAAGAATGTAGATCTCATAATACATGACCTGTTGATTTTTGCAATATAAAATTACAGAAATATAAAAGCGATTTTTTGCTAGGTATTTTTGCACTAAGTATAGCATGGTTATATTCCAACCCTAGCTACTATGTTGCTGGTATCAGTATGTGGTAGCGTACATACGGAAAGCTTGACTTACGATGCCAGGCACAGAAACTGTACTTTTTTCAGGCCAGGATTCCACCTCACTGCCATGAAAGAGGGAACAGAACAAGGTAAAGACAAGAATAATTTTCCTAATTGAAAGCCTGAAAGCTCTTTACAAGAAGTGCTGACTGCCTTCCGTCTCAGAATTACTCAGTCCCTTTCAACCTGCTCTTTGTAGAACCAAGCAATGAGAACAGATATCATAGTTTGACTCTGTGCTGACTCCATGTAATTGTGTTTCTTTATCTGTTGGCAATTGAAGAACAGTTTTTTATATTGCCAACTTCTATTTCTACAATCACCAAAGTTTCATAATTCAGGTTCCTCTTGTTGTTACAAAGTAGAGCTACATGAAAAAGAAAGAATATCTTGGGGTTAATGGAAGAATTATTGGAAGGAATTGTCCCAGTAGCCTTGAGCATGAATAACGTGCACATTTCCCTCAGATGAGATCTTTTTCACACACTGGATCCCACGCTTGAACATTACCTGCTGCGGGAATTTTGTCAACTGAAAATGGCCAAGAAATTTTTCAGGCACACAAATCTGTCAGAATTTCACCCTTTAGCAGCATAATGCTACCCACTGGCATGAAGCAAATGAGTCACATCCTAGCCTTGTCCCTGGTTAAATTGATTTAGGTAGATTGAAATTATATGTTTCAAAATAACCAAAGTTCACAGATTGGTAAATTAAAAAGCTGTTAATTTATTTTGATGGAGAAAGACCTTGGTAACATATTTCATTTACATTCCAGGGCGTAAACATTATTAATATCAAGGTCAACGAAAAAGAGAAATGACCTTCCAAATAATTTGGTTTAGTTTTACACTGTCAGATTCTATATGAGCTATGAATGTACTATTCACTCTCTTGCCATGTAAAGTGTCATGGGTTTTGTTTCACAAAATGAAGTTTTGCAGCAGCTCAGAGTACAAGTGTCACTACACAGTGAAGTGTGGCATTCTAAAGCAATTTGTAAGATTATTGGTAGAAAAGATTATTCTATTTATAGCAATGTGAAATAGCTCCTACTAAAATGAGGTATAGAAAAGGAAAATATTTTATACAAATAAAGAGGCAAATAGCCTTCCTGTATTCTTTCCCACATTCTGTGTCTACTGCAATGCAAGGAAAAAGTTGACTAAGGAAAGCTGCTGGGGGCAGACTTGGAGACAGCACTACAGTGTTCTCTTAAGTATTCATCAGGTTGCTTCTACAGATACAGACCTTCCAGCAGACACTGGTAACATGCTGTAATTTGTAATGTTTGTGCCAATGAGCTATGATGCAGGCTCCAGTAACTCTTTTATCTATCCACCTAATCAACCATTGGACTTAAGTTAGCTACTTGCTCAAATACAGTCATTTATTAGTTACCTTAAGGAGATTATATTTTATAGAGAAGCAATAGGGAACTCTTAGTCCAATACATATAGGCTACTCAATCAACACGCAGAAGTGCTTACAGACATATATGGATTAAACAAATATTAAGCAACGATTTTATCAAAGATGCAAAGTCAAGCAGCAGGAAGTTTAGAAATATTGTACCCCGTACTTTTGTCCCTTAGTTGAACCATCTGTCACACTAAGTTATTAATACGACATCAGAATTTCATATACACAGTGGAGACCATGAATGTTTTGGAGGATACATTTGCATGGTTAAAGTTGTTCATAAAAAGTAATTCTACATTTTTTTAAAGCAGGCAAATAAATATGTATCACAAGCAGAGTTTGGAGTTTGAACTGTTCAAAACCTGAAGGGGAGATTTTTTTTTACTATGCACTTGCATGGATGCTGTGAACTCTAGTTACCCAGCTGAGAGATGAAAGCTGGTATTCCAGCTGAGAGGAACTCAGGCAGAATTCTGTGTCCACTTGGAAGATCCACTAGGTAATGGGAGAAAGGAGAAGAAAAGCACGGTTTTACAGAAGACATGCAGTGGACACTAAGCTGATAGGCAGAAAGAAACCATGGGGAATCCACTTGACTGGACTGCTTCAGCAGCTCCTCAGAAGTTTCGATGTATTCTCACTGTATTTCTATGCAGCTTTTCTGTTTCAGAGTGAATATTTCAAATCACAAAAGCCTACCCCAAAAGCTCAAAAGCTCTCAGAAAGGATACTACCACCATGGAAATTTCTAGCAAAATGGGGGGGGGGGGGGGGAGGAAGGAATGGAAGAAATGGAAATTCAATTTTGCTTGAGCTACAAAAAAAAAACATTTTTATTGTGGATGCCCTAACTAATTATATATATATTGTAAGACTCTAAGCAAAAAGAAAATGCAAAATTTTGCTTTCAAGATATCTACAAGGTCCACATCAGATTATTTTTTTTTTTTGTAAATTTGAATGTTTTTTACTCAAATACTCATTAATTTTTACCTCAAACATGTGAGTCAGTGACAGGCCCATGTCTGAGAACCGCTGTTGTTGGCTAATACTGGCTAATTGATTCTGATTTTGAAAAACCTGCCTATTTACTCTAAAAGCTACCCTCATTACATTAAATAGAACAGCCATTTTGCACAGCATTGTAGTTGTAGACAGCACAAAAGACACTCAGCTGAAGATCACAGCTGTTTAAATATGGGCAATGCTATTTAAAGGACAGACGTATGTTTGGGGGGGAGAACCAACAAAAAAACACAAAACACCCTAACCAACCAGCCAACAAAACAAAACCCAGGCAAATCTAAACCCCAAACCCAAAGCACAACACCACACTTTTAATCCCAGTTACAAGTATCTTCTAGGATCAGTACAGGGTTATCAACACAGACATTAGCGTTAGACATTAGCTTGCACAGAGGTGCTTGCGCTAAATGTGTTTGACACTGCCAGCAGTGAAACTTGTGCAGTAACAGTAACAACAGCGCTTGAAGAGTATGTAGCATGTTGAAAGAAGAATTTAACATTTCCAGATTTTATTGTTGTTTTGAATAAAATACCCTAAGTATTAAAAAATGAAAAATAAAATTTAAAATGCTGCTCTTCCTTCTGTTCAAACTAGTTTCCTGTAAATGACATAAACTTAGCAGATGATAAAACCCCTTCCTTAGTACACTGTTGGGTTTGTAATACTCTAATGTAATATTTTTATCATTTGTATTAATACACAAAAAATTGGCTACAAGTAATTAAATAAACTTCGTGAATATGATTTGTAAATAAAAAGAATGTAATAAGAAAAGTATTGCTAGACTGAGGAAGACTAAGCAGAATACAAATATGGGGGGATAACAGTAGCATGACATTTAATACAGGAAGCGTTGCACCATTTGGTGAAAGCATACTGAGACCAACACAGACCTGTATATCACATTTCAGGTAACACGGAAAAAAGCAGTAGTGGTCATCTGTACAGTCTCACATGTAACGGCTGTTTGAAAAAGGTACTATGGTCTCAGGACGCATAAGTGAAGGGATTATTTATAAATCAAGATAAATAATTGTTCCATTAAACAAAATCCTTGTGTCAGACGCTGTAAATAACTTTTCTAGGTTTCAACCTTTGCAGTACTAGTATATATGATTTTAAAGGCTTAGTCTCTGAGCTTTCCTTAACACAAAGAAGATAAAAATGACTTCGCCATTTACCTTTTCAATAGGAAAAAAATATGACCAAGGCAATTTTCTAACAGACATAAGAAAGGATCAGACTTAAAGGAAGAACTAGTGTATTCTGTTAGGAAGAGGAATGTATGAGGTGATAAAGCTGTAGCAGCATTAAGGGAAATCTGAACTCAGAACCAAAATTTCTCTCAGCAAGTTACAGGCTGGTATCTTTTCAAAAATTAAATACTTACACTGCAAAGGAAACATGCTCAGACAAATTGAACTGTTCAGCCTTTGACCTACAGGCTACTTTTCTCCATGCTCAAAACATTTATTTGTCTCAAGACAAACTTTCCCAGAAGGCATATTCATTTAGAAGGGAATAATACATTGAGGTATTAAAATTTTCAGTAACTGCTTAAGCAACTGCTGTAAACACAACCTATTTAGGTTTTGCAACATTTTGCTCTGTTAGCTGTCGGAATGTTCTACCCATTTGTAGAAATGGATGACTTTGACTAGGAGTTGATTTTGCTACTTGATTTAGTCAGAAAACACTGCTGCTGAGGCAAAGAAAATGGAAAAAACTGGTTACTGGAATCTAAAACAGGATGGCAGAATTTGTTATTTAGAGCAGAGCTGGAAATTAACAAGAAGGCTAAACAACTCCGAAATGCAGGCTATAGACATATCTTAAACACCAGTTTTGAAATGTCATTAGCAGTTCAGGACACTAAAGTCAAGGACATTCAAATTCTTTAACAGGAAGGACCTCAAGAGCTTCTCTGGAGATAAAAAGTTTACTTAATGATGAAAGGCTTAAAAGAGTTCTGATCCTGTTCAGTACCTTAAAGAAGAATACAATGATAGCATAAAGTACCAGTGAACTTGAAATAGGACTGTACAGATCATAAGTGCAGCAGAATGAAAAATAAGGACAGGAAGATGGACACGGAAGTCATATACAAAAAGAAAGGCAGATGATACTTCTATATGTTGCACAAGAAGCAATGGAACATATGAAGGTAGTGAGAAGACTGTTAAGAGGATTCACAGCTGCTTATATATTCAGTAGCACTATTTCCCAGCTGGCAAACCAAATGCATCCGTCCAAAGGCAGCTGGATGGAGTTGGTGAATCTGTATTGTTCCTCAACTTCCACATGTGCTAAATTATAGTCAGAGTGATTGGGGTTGGTTTTGAGTGTTACATGCCTGAATCTTTAATTACACAATAATTGTTTGGTATTTCAAAACTCCCTTTCCATGGCTGAACACTGAAAAGCAGAACCTATTACTGTACCATCTCTTTTTGTAACCTTTTTGGTGTCTCAGGCTTTTAAGTGAAAGAAAATAAATAGACTTATTTTTTCCCTCCTTTGCCTTTTCTTTCATTGTTTTTGTGTTTATTCACTAAAGCATCCTCCTTTAGCCCTACTACCATGTTGCTCATCACACTACCATACTTACACTATCTGACTCCATCCATTGGTCCTATATCATCCAGTTTATTGACAGTCTCTGATTCTGCTTACTGATCCATACACATTCTAAAGTAAAGGATCTTCAATTCCGTCTGCCATTTTACTGTTCATCTCACAGCCGTATCTTCATCCCTTACCTTTCTGAAGCATTTTTAATCAATTTTTACAGCCTCTTTATAAAATGCATGTCCTGCTTGTTCCTCACCAGTGTTTTCTACCACACTGATCAATTCTTACTTAAGTCTTAAATCCTGCCATCCTAACACCTCTGCAGCCTTATATTACTGTCTACACTCATTTTCTAAACATCTATTTCAGAATCTGTGGTCCTGTAGTTTAGTTTTTGCTCATCCAGCTTTTGCTGAAGCAGTGGGGTGAAGCAAACAGCTGCATGGTTCTGAGTTATCGGCTGGGCTTAAACTACTACAGCCTTATAGCTTCTTTTCTCTACTGGACTGGGCTCTTCTCCTTTTAATCTTGTCTCTGGTGAATATTATATGGATTCAGCTATAATTTGTGAGTCAATGACTCATCTCTTTTTCACAACCAGAGAGTTCCCTGTTCCACATATTTGACTTCCTTTCCAATGCATTACTCTAAATGGCCTGTTAGCAGCTCAAATTTACTACGGCTACCCCAGAATAACTTTGACTTCTCTAAATCCTTTACCTATATTCTAGCTCATCTCTTCTTCACAGTGCTTAGCCCGATTACCAGGAAAGTTTCCACTCTGGCTCAGGATATTTATTAACTCTTGCCCCTCACTTACGTGTTTCCTTCTTAAAAAAAAAAAAAAAAACAAAAAACCAAAAAAACAACCAACCAACCAAGCAAAAAAAAAAAAAAAAAAACAGCTTTGTTTTTGGTTTTGTTTTTTAATGAAGTGAAAAATATTGTCCACAGTCTAAATTCTTTCCTTCTTGGTAATCATAATCTTCTTGCCTTCTGCTCAACTCCTACTCACCTGGCGTAAGCCTCTCCTGATCTCTTCATATCTTGCTTCTTATCCATTCAACTGTCTTATCAAAATCATAACTTCTCTTTCACTTTGTAACTTCTTTCAAGCTTCTCCCAAACAATCTGATCTTTGTTAGTCCCAATATAACCATATTCATATAATTCTAAAAAATCAATTTCATGGAATCACAAACTCTAACTCACATGAGCTAAATTAATCTTTCCATCTCAGCAACATATAGTAATGAAACAAATCAGGTAATTCTGTAATAAAAGCATTTCCCACAGACTTCTAAGTGCATCTTGTTTAGCTACAAGATCCTAAAGCAGAGACTGATTGAATTTGTATTCCATGTCAATCTAAATACATGTTATCTGAAAAACATCTGGGCTTATACAATAAGAGCCCAGTCTATGGGCAAACCCAATATGAAATTCCATTCATGAGTTAATGATGTTCCAACATAAACCTTTTTGCTTGTGTTACAGGACTATTTCAACTGTACTAATAGCAAGTAATCTTCTAACACTGGCCTGAAGTAATTCATAGACATTTTCACAACTGCTTTTTCTGGGGTGTATTTGGTACTTCAGAAATACTCTGAGATAAGGAAGTAAGAGTTTACCACACAAAGAGAAAAGCCAGACAGAAGTTTTGTCTCTACAGGAAGAAAGCATGTAGGGGATTTGAAAAGCCTTCTCTTCAGACACAGTCTTATCTTTAGTAACACTCACAACAAAAGCTGCCAGACATTAACAGAGGTGTTGGTAATTCAAATTAAAAATTAACTATGATCAGTTAAAGTGAAAGGAAAAGAACACACAGGAAGAAGAGTGAAGAAAAAGTCAGTTTTAAGATCAGATCATCAAGTAAGATTATTAACATAAATGAGAAGGAAAAACTAAATCAGATTAGAAATACATGCTGTGAGGAGCACTGCTAGTAAAAATTACCATCTCCTAGAGAAACAAATTAAGAAAAAATGCTTCTGAAAGTGAGTGATACACAACTGTGACCACAAGGGATCTGTTGTTTTGGGGCATTAGTTAACACTTTCTCATACTTCTGTATCCACAAACCCTTTCATATATTTTGTTTGCTATTCTTATTTCATACTACATTATAGTTTTCTGCCATAATGGCCCCCTTCAGTATGTAAAAAGTTACCCCTACCCATAAAATATTTGTATAAGCTGGAACTTTCAGTAGATGCAAGAAAATATTGGCTCTTTCTTGCTCCCAATTCACTGAAAATATTACTGAGCTTTCTGATCAGAAACATCTAAACAATTCTCATTCCACCACAAACAAAATGGGAATGCTATAAATAAAACCCAAAACCTAGGTGACATATTTTTTTACTTTTTAGACATCTTAACTAGGTATACATTACAGGATTCCTATTTCATGTTTACTTTCTTGTCAAATACAAATTAGAGGAGCTGCTTAATAGCGAGGCTGGATGCAGGTACCTTTTCACTTCAAACTTTAAAAAGGTAAGTTTAATGTTTACACAGTCTAAAATGCAACATATGTTGAAAGCCAGCACTGTATCAGATAGCCTACCACTACCTATTTAATGCTGTGAAGCCTATCAAAGACAAAAGTGAGCTGCTATAAAATGATGTTTTCTTATTTCACACTTATTTGTAAGTGGATGCTCCCATTGCTCAACTTGTTTTGAAAACTACCACAAAAAAATATGAACTACCTGCTTTCTGTATTATGCATTCTATAAACATGGCTCACATCTATAAATGTGAGATACATTATGGCTGTGGTCACAATATGGAAAAGTTCTTACACAATCCCAGGAGAGATTTCTGCAATATAAATTTATCCCCATATTATCAGCAGACTGCTGAAGATTGCCACATGCCTATATATATATATATATATATATATATACGTACATGAATAAATGGAAACATCTCTGTGTGTATATATATAAACACTCCTTTTCTGCAAACATAGAAAATAAATATAGAGAGCTATCCAACAGATATACACATGCATGATTTTCATGAACAAATTAATGATTTAGAAAGAACTTTAATTACTCTTACTCCTTTCATCAGGTTTCTCAGGATGGGTGAAGGGCAAGACATTCATCTGTGTCTCCTGCAAGAATTCAGCACCAGAGACAATGTAATCATCAAATAAATTTAGTGTTTAGCAAGGTTATACTACATGCACTGCTAATGTTTACAAGGAATATAAATTGAATCAGCTGGAGGCAAGGGTTCAGGACAACTCAATAAATACCAAATCAGACTGTTTACAGTATAATCACCTGAATTTTGAAATTGATACTTAAGAGCCACATAGTTTCAAGAGCAGCAAAGAAGTTACTGAAAAAAAATTATCCTAAGCATACTTTCAAAAATAGGCATAGACAGAAATTACTCTTTGAGGCTTAGATGCAGGATACTCAATCCTTCATCTTGAAGCTAGAATTATGTTGCTATTGTGTCTTCAATACCAAACCTACAAGACAAAGTTATTCATAAAAGTAAATTATGAAGATTGCATGGAAAGCATATGGCGCAATGAGTTTTAATTTACTACTCCAGCTAACTGACTGGGATACTGCTCTGGCATGTTTTATTGAAGAATTGACTCTTTCCATGCGATTTCTTCCACAATTTGCATTCAGAGTGAAACTATTTTGAAGTGTTTTTAATTATGTATTTTTGTAGCATAACAGATATCATATATACTAGACTTACAAAATAATAATTTGTAATTTTTCTGCTGTGCCCTGCCTCCTAAAAATATAAATTATTTTATTATGTAGATCATCAACAAGGAAGGATTACTTCAAGAAAAATTATAAAACCTTAACATTTTCCAGTGCAAACCTGTTAGTTAACCCTATCATTCATCTTAATCCATGCAAACAATATTCTTACACTTTTAAAATGGAATAAAAGTGCCCGCCCCCCAAAAAAAACCCAACCAACCCAAAATATAACAACAAAACCAACATAGTTTGCTAAAAAGAATAAAAACTAAACACCAAACCATAAAAAAACAAAAACATTGATAAGCTTCGCATTATGAGAAAAAAATATATTCTTGTCTTAACATGGTTTCCTTTTGTCTCCTTTTCCTTAACATTGTTTCCTTTTGAATATTAAAAAACAGTTCCATCTACATGTGAAGCAGACTAGAAATTTATCAACAGAAAGCAGTATCAACATGTAGAGGCACTGCCTAGGCCACTGATATCTATCATATATACATAAAACCTCAGGAAAAAATAATTCTCTATTATTTATTTCTTATGATTACCTATTTTTTCTTAACCCTCACTCATATCTCATTATAGAATCATAGAGTCATAGAATCATAGAATGGTTAGGGTTGGAAGGGACCTCAAGATCATCTAGTTCCAACCCCCCTGCCATGGACAGGGACACCTCTCACTAAACCATCCAACACAAGGCTTCATCCAACGTGGCCTTGAACACTGCCAGGGATGGAGCACTCACAACCTCCCTGGGCAACCGATTCCAGTGTCTCACCACCCTAACAGGAAAGAATTTCCTCCTTATATCCAGTCTAAACTTCCCCTGTTTAAGCTTTAACCCATTACCCCTTGTCCTGTCACTACAGTCCCTGACAAAGAGTCCCTCCCCAGCATCCCTATATGTCAGACCGGTTTTACTATCTTCTGCAAATTACCATGTTGGGTAGGTGTAAGATACTATCAAATCAAGACAGGAATGTTTACAGACATAAACAACCATTTGTGTTTAAAAATTCAGGAAGTCTTATCCAATTTCACGTACTTGTGATGTCTAGATGGAAAAACTGAATAGCAGGAAGTGTAACCACTTCTAGCCCTTGGTCCTCCTCTTCAGATAGTTTTTCCTACCCTCCAGGCAAGGACAACCAAAGTGCTAATCGGTCAGCTCTTGAAATGCTGACCAGCTTTTAACACCAATGCACTATGGTAAACAAAACACAGGCCAAGTCAAATGAACAGGTTGGACATGATGTTCTGAGGGAAGACACCATCTATCAGAAGGGTCAAGGCACAAACCCATCCCTCCTCGTCATCTCACTTCAGTCCACTGTTAGGTCACCTATTACTGGAAGAACAACTTCAGGAGCTGCTGAATAAAGCTTGAGACACACACACACACAAAAATAAATACAGCATGTAAAACTTGAAGCAACTATACTGGAAATGCTGGAAAAACAACTCCCAACACTGACACTTCTGTTTTCAATCTGAAATAGGTCATCATGTGCCTAAATGAAAAGCAAAGATAATGGATTTTTTTCCTCAATTTGTATAAGGAGGTTTATACAAGATTCAATTAAAAAGGCTGAGTATAATGTATCTGCGTCTGTACCCTTATCTAGTACACATTTTTCCCACAAAATCCTATGGAAGCAGATATAAGTATATGAAGACATCAACCTTCAACAGCCTTCATGTCATACATAAGGGTGGTATTTTAGAACAGTACAGCTCCACTGTAGCACTGGGAAACATTCATCACATGAGTAAGTCAGTAGTGAACTTCATTGTAAAGCTGAGACCTTATGTGTATGCAACATCAAGTACAATGAAGCCTTGAGATAGAATAAATAAGATCACCCTTCAAAATCTCTGTCAGATTTTCTGCATTTTTGTGTTTCTAGAGCAAACACACTTAACCAGAACATTTCTTACAATTCTACACCAGCGTATTTGGTACGCAACCCTTTTTGGGAATGTGAGTAATTTCCTACTGAGAAATTACCTATTGTTTAATGGAAAGTCATTGATCTCTGCCCACCACCTGCTTAGTCCAACTGCTTTATTTAACACGTTGGGCGATAGCAACACTTTATCTCAAGAATCACCCTTTCTGAAGCTAATGAACATCATGTTGTAATTTTAACTAGATTCAGATTTATCTCCAGTCCTAGCCAAGCACTGAGTTCATCAGTTGCTGACAGTGACCTGTTTGGCTAGCATCTTATCCCATAACTTGTTCCACTAAAATCAATATCACCAAACATGCAAAAGTTGGCTCAACAATTCTCAAGTGGGATATAACGTGTATTTCAAGGTGTCATCCTTTTACAAGATCTGTATACAACACTTGAATTGATTAAAAAAAAACTTACTTTGGATGCTTTTTGGCTACTAATTTGTTGACATATATCCTCATCTATAAACCTCAGGGTAGATCAGGGTGACTGGCTGTGACGCCTATGTGAAGCACAATTCAACCACTGCTAACCTGTGGTTGCAGTGGTTTTGAAAAGAGAATGGAACTCACGGATTTCACTGGAAATTACTTACATATGAGTGAAACATCCTCCCTCCCTGTCAATAGTTTGTAATCTAAGAAATATTCAATCAGGGAATTCACGGATTCAAAAGAATATGCCCAGACACAGGTTATGTAGAAGATCGCCCGCCAGGCACCTCTACCTCTCAGAATGTGGTATTTGAGGCAAAGGAAGAGCTGCTGATTTCTGCTGTTCCCACCCCACTGGGAGAAAGTGATCCCTTGAGAAGGGGCAGAACTCGGCCCTAGCACTTACAAACCTCTATGCTTCAATATTTTACTTTCTTAAATTTTCCACAGACAAACAGTTTGAATCACCTTCCAGTTTACTCAAACCAGTTTATCCACAGTGTCACTGTTACCATGCCACTGTTAACTTCTGATTTCAATAAAGTTTGGGTTTTTTACAAAAGCCGGGTTAATAGCATAGCCTATGTCACTGTCGACAAAACGACATGAAAAGAGGTCTCCAGATTTTTGTGTCATCAAAACACAGGTTGCTAGTATGTAACAGTCAATAAAGCCTTCTAAGACACACAAAAAAAGAGTAGGCTGAAGAAGTTCATGTAAAAATTACCCTAATCAAAATAATGTCTTTCACATTCTTCCTGTTTACAGAAAATGTATTGATTTGTAATGGAAACAGTTGACTCACAGACACAAAAATGACTCAGTAACTGGCAGGTTAGCATTATCTATCCACCTTCCTCATGCTGCTCAAGAACAAACGTGCCTGAGCAGCCATAAGCATGAGCCTGCATTATACACATGCAGCTGCATGCATGAATGTATGTTTCTCACATGTATTATTTAACATTCTCCATACAAGATCACAGGACAGAGACTTGCAAGTTTGGTTGACTTCCACGCAGTTTATAAATGACCACAGAATGCACATTTTAAAACACTGTTCACTGTACCATAGCTGAATCTCTCTCTCAGCAGCACATATGGGGAACGTATTGCTCTAGAAATAACCATGTGGTTGCTAGTGAAAGAAGTGGCAGAATGCACAGTAGTACAGAGAGACTGAAAAGATCCTTTTTTTTTTTCCTCTGTACATTATTTTGTTGTAAACAACTGTGTATTTACAAAATAAACAGAGTTTGAGCTTACAAGCATGTCAGGCCTACCCTCATATATGAATTACACACAGTTTTCCAGCAGTGGAATGATATATGGCAGCCAACACCCTTCACATATAACTATTTTGTGCTGAAGCAATTTGTCAATCTTATTTAACTGCCATTATTTCTGCAGTGCGAGGAAATTCCAACCCTTGCAGGTTAGACTTCTGTTGCCAAATAAAAGGAGTAACAGCCATCTCTCACAAAATACACTAAAGCTAACTCACATCTTCCCTGACAAAACTAATCACATACTCCAGGGATGACCATGTGCTGTAATACATGTCCTCTGCCCCTGAAAAGTAAAGCTGCATTTTCTGCCTTTAATGTGGATAATTTCTCCACAAAAACTACATTTTAAAAAGAATGGCATTCAGGGCTACAGAATGGAAAGGGATCCTGTTTCACTGCAGCCATCTGTTCCCAACACAGCGATGGAACTGTATGAAAAGAAGGAAGCTCTCTCTCCTGTCTCCACCTGCTCCCTCTGCAACTTTTTTTAGTACTATTCCAGTATACTTCAAACATTATTATTAAAGCAAATATACCAGATGTCCTTGACTGTCCCACCTGCTGGCTGTACTGGCATTTGCCATAACGTATCTTCCTGTCCATCCTCTCTCCTATATGCACATATAAAAAAGCCACTGGGCAGGGTGCATGACATGTCCTCCCTTGGATGCTGTCTGGGGTATATGAGGAGTAACAGCGGGTCATTTCAGAGCTTTTTATTTTAGTTCCAGCTGCACAGCCTCATGTGCTCTGGTCACAGAATCACACAGAATCACAGAATCCCGTCAGGAGGTTCTCTGTTGGCAGTACCATAACAAACTACTTGGAAGCCACAATACAAGCAGAACCTGGTCTGGGAAGTAATATTGGAACAGCATTAGCTATTCAATATGAGCTTTCTCTGACTAACGAAAACATATAATCCCTGATCAGTGCATCTACATCTTCCCCGCCTGTACTCTGATCATCAGCGGTATGGTTCTTACACAGCTGTGTGCACCTTCCTTTTTCTTTCACACAAGCTTTTAGACAATCATCTGATGAGCTCAGGAAAACCTGGTTTCTACCTCTGCTTCTCTGGAGAAGCAGGTCATACCATGCAGTCTTCTGTGGCACACAGGGTAGCTTAAACCAAGAGATATAAAGTCAAAGCCCCATAAAGAGGATCATCGTGCACATACAGCACCATACAATCGAGAAATGTATGTTAAAAAAAAAAAAAGGAAAAGATACTGTGTCTTGCAAACTGTCCTGGGTTCAGGTGTAGCTGTGTGGTTCTGAGTTACCGGCTGGGCTTAAACCACGACACAAACAAACACTGTACAAATAAAACTTTGCACATACTGGAACAAAAACCCCTAAAAATTTCCTATTTCCCTATGATATGTTTACGTCTTACCCCAAATACTCGCACATAAGTACATGTAAGTTGCTTGTATTTATATCCCTAGATCTTTAATGACTGATTTCTTTTACAGACAAGGTCAAGCTCTATGTATTTGCAATTCCACATTTCTTTTTCAGCTGACTACTGTTATCTATAAACAACAGATTATTAAGACTACTTTTCCTCTCATCATTGAATTCTTATACACATCACATCCTCCAGAATTTGGGGAATGGCCCAAAGCCTCATATACCTTGAAGAGTCCAGTTATGAAGAGAGATAGATAACCATGGTAATTAGTAATTAACAATTTGTTCAGGAAACTATTTGGAAAAGGGAACAAAGAGACTCACAAGTGAACATGAACAATCTGTCTTGGTTCATTCCTTGTTTGGACAATGATTTATTTGGCTTTGTGGGCACGTTTGCCTTCCTTAAAGCTGCTTTTATGATCTTTGTTTCTAGAGATATCTGAAAAGCTAAGTCTGATGTAAAGACTTGATTGATGTCTGCCTAACCAATACATATAGCTATTACTTTGTGTTTTCCTTCTTTATTACATTTTCAGAATCAAAAGGAGATAAGCATTATCACAAGCCTGTGTTATCAATATCAAGGAGACATACACACAAAAGATGTTTGAACAAAATGAAATTTTACATGTCAGTAGCAGACAAGCTGCTGTTGGAAAGTGCCAGATAATTAAATTTTAGAGAGAAGCACAAATTTGGGACCTCTCATAGTGATGAGATCTGTCAGACACAGATAAGAATTCGTATTTTAAAAATACACAAGGTTTCATGCCTCATCTTTTTTTAACGTGAGAACAAAATAAAACAGTTGTTTGTGCCAACAGTTCCAACGAGTTTGTCATGCTGTAAAGGACAATGTATCACCCTGGTTGGGCTACCACCTTTCTCACACCCAGAGACAGAAGTTATACATAATACAGCACGAACTGGTATTCACCTGGTTTATCAAAGAAAAAGCACCAGAACAGCAGAGGATTCATTTCTCTCAGGACAGCGTCCTAAATGATGGTAAAGAAGGGGCAGCCCCAGAAGCAGAGCTGGGCACCAGAAGGGTGACATGGTTTAGTGAGAGGTGTCCTGGCCCATGGCAGGGGGGGTAGAACTAGATGATCTTAAGGTCCTTTCCAACCCAAACCATGCTATGATTCTATGCGTTGACTCAAACTGGAGACTTGTTTATCCACCTCCTTGCCAGAGCCAGGGCTCGCCTGCACCCTGGCACCCATTTCTCTCTTTTTCACATTTTCTGGGACACACAAATTCTGTATTTGAAGTGATATGGAAGGCAAATATTTTTTTAATACTTTAGAGGAAGGACAACAATTTAATTTTGTTCTTTTCAATGCCAGTACAAACGCTTACAGACAAAAATTCTGCCACACCATGATCTGTGCACTGAACTTGCTGTGTCGCATGACAGATGGGCTCCAAATTGCAGTGTGGCAAAAAAAACCCCGCTACTAGTCTGCATTTCTAGCACGAATTTTCAGCCATACTCCATATCAGTATGGATAAGTACAAAAACATGAAAATAACATTCTATCTACTATAAGCACAAGTAGTATTTCCTTAAAACATGTGGTGTGATATATCCTGTTTATAGTTACAGAGGCGTTTAGAGACAAGAGCTCCCTTGCAGTCGGTACTGGACTGCTATTGGAAAACAGATGTCTGTGAGATCAGGTTAGGGAAAAAGCCCCTTAGGTTTTCCAGACTATCCTAAGAAAATAGTCTTTGCTTTCACTGGCTGCTTGAACTGTTTGAGAGGCAATTTTGAGTCTGGGGTGCAAGTGCCTAGGGGGTCTGCAGGGGCCCTATGAGGTGCTGGACACAGCCAGTTCCAGTTGGCTCCAACTGACCCCCCTCAGGGCACAGCTGAGCGTCTCAGACAAGGTGCTGGCACCTCTGGGAAAGTGTGCTTAAGGGAAAAAAAACCTGCCCAGGAGTGAGGGAATAAAACTGTGAGAGACAGCCCTGTGAGCACTGAGGTGAGAGAAGGAAGATGGCAGGAGGTGCTGCAGGCACCGGAGCAGAGATGCCACTGCAGCCCGTGTTGCAGCCCATGGTGAGGTAGCTGTGCCCCTGCAGCCCATGGATATAGTATCACAGAACCACAAAATACCAGTCTGGAAGGAACCTCAAGGTTCATACGGTCCAACCTTTCTGGCAAAGGATGACCTCAACTAGATGTCCCAGCACCCTGTCCAGCTGAATCTTAAGTGTCCAACGCTGAGGAATCCACCACTTCCCTAATGAGATTATTCCAATGGCTGAGTGTTCCCTTTGTAAAAGGATTTCCTCTTGTGTCCAGTCAGAATCTCCCCAGGAGTAACTCATGGCCATTACCCCTTGTCTTTTTCATGCAACTCCTTGTAAAAAGGAAGTCTTCTTTGTAGCCACCCTTTAAATAGTGGAACATGGTGGTATCATACCATATGCATTGAAGGAGCTGCAGCCCAAGGAAAGGCCACGCTGGAGCAGTTCTCGAAGGACTGCAGCCCATGGAGAACCCCATGCTGGAAAAGTGGAAAAGTGGGAGAAGGAAGGAGTAGCAGAAACCAACTAGTATGAACTGACCACAGTGCTCATTCCCCACACCTCTGCTCAGCTCAGGTAGGGAAGCAGAAGAGAATGGAGGAGTGTAGTTTAGCCTAGAAATGAGGGAAGAAGGTGATTTAGTTTTCATTTTTGTTTCTCACCATCTAAATCTATTTAACTGGAAATGAATTAAATTAATCTTCCTCAAATCGAGTCTGTTTTGCCTGTGATGGCAATTGGTCAGTGACCTCCTGTCTTTATCTTGACCCACGAGCTTTTCCACTTTATTTCCTCCCCCTGTCCTGTTGAGAACAGGAGTGCAAGAGCAGCTGGGTGGGGGCCTGGCACCCAACCAAGGACAACCCACCACGCTTGGGATCAGATGCGGGAACTATTTTTACTGATTTTGGCAGTCCAATTATACAAAAGTGACTGAAGGTCATTTTTCATTACAATGCCAAGCACATTTGCTATAATAGTGAGGTGAGCAGTACTTGCTACACAGAAAGTAAATGGTGGTGTCAGCACACACTGCCCCCAGCCACCTTCTGTGGAGGCTCAGAGTTCTGGAGTGGTTTCAGAAGCTGCTTAAACTGATTTAAGACTTTGCTGTTGCCAAAAGAGATCCTGCCCTACTTCGCATATTCACATCACTGCGCTATTCCTTGTGTGGCAGCAGTAAGGCTTATCTGGCTGAAAACTGTTAACTTTTAGTGCTGGAACAAAAACGGAGCATAAGACCATCACTTCCAGTAAAAATGTCATTTTCTACTATCATGAAACTACCCCCTTGGACTATTTCAAGCTCACGATTCTGAAAATAACTATCCTCATTAGACTTGGATTACAGCTCTTCCCCTAACTTTAAACCGTGGTTACTTAAAATGTCCACCCTGATTTACTCAGATATAAAGATGATCAGAAATACCCTGCCGAGCCAATTTATCACCAAACTTTTTCTACATCACTTGAACAAACCTCTGATAGGACCAGAGGACTTTCTGAACCAAAATTTATGGTCTACCTCCTCTTGTATGCTTTTTCTGACAAATGACAACATAAATAATTTAAAAAAGTGTGTGACCTTCTGCAGTAGTTAACTGGAAAATCATTCATTCCATGAAAGAATATCCTACCCACTTATCCATTTATTTTGCCCTACATGTGCCTCTTTTTCTTCCCCCTAAAATCTTGCAATAACCTACTGATAGAATTCTTATTGCCATATAAATTCAAAACTGTTTTGAATTTTGCCAGCTTCTTGGCTTCATCTTGTAGTAATCTGATGGGCCTTTTACGCAGCCAGTTAAAAAAACCCTATACTCTTCCCAGGTATGATGTGTAGTGCAGGTTCATGCTTTCCCCATAAATCTAGCTTTTACCAAATCTGGTTTTTATTTTTTGCCTTCCAAAAAAGGAAAGAAAATTCATGTCCTCCCCCGCCACATAAACATATGCAGGAGAATGAGCATCTATTTTCTGACCATCACTGATGCTGAGATTGACTGAGAGAAACAGCAAGAAATCCAAGTACCACCTCTGGCTCACTGAGCTGACTGTTGATTGTTCTCATTTTGTTTAACAGCTTATGTATAATTGCTGCTGGTTTAGACTGTAACACAATAAATGCAGGACTGTGGGAAGAAAGAAGCCTTTTTTTGCACCAGCAATTTTATTCTCCTTCTTATAAGGAGGGCCAGTCCTACACTTGACTGCATTGCTTTGTAAAATTTTCTTTTCCCCCAAAATGCCTTTGGTATGTCTGATTTATCCTTAATTGCTGAAACCCAGAAATCTCATTACAGCCTATGTTGCCAGTATAAGATGGCTGAAGTTACTTTCAGCTAAGGAGGTTATACACAGTTTAATAAATTTCAACAAATTAATTAAAGTAAATTTTGCATTTATTGTTTTCCCTATTTTTAACGGTTGCGTGCACCACAGATCTATGTAAAATTCAGTTTTCACTGTTGCTTAGTGGTTTCCCTCTAAGATGGAAATTATTAAAGGAGGCAAAATGTATCCATCTATAACCTAGAGATTTTAATTTATCAGCTGAATGTTGGTTCCCAGAAGAGCAATGAAGTGTTAGTTCAGAAAAAAAAGGAGGTCAAAAAGTACAGGAAAAAGACAAAGAAGTTGTGCATATATCTGTGTTTTCAGAGACAGGTTTACAGTCTAACAATCTTTGCTCTGAGACAAGTCTGCAAACTCTGGCAACACTGGTCACCTATAGTTTTGGTGTTCATTACAACAATGTGTTAGTCCTTAATTTCTTGATTTTTGAGCTGTCCCATGATAATACACAAACATCTTTCCAGCAGATAGGACTTTGCTGACCAGAAAATGTACTAAATATTTAAAAGACAAAAAAAAAAACCCAAATCTGGAATAACTTAGGAAAGCATAAATTTTCTCAACCAATTCAGAGAACACAAAAGTAACATCCTCTATATTGTAGGGAGCTATTTAACATTACCTTGTAAGGTATTTTCTTTCACTGAGGTATGCTGAGTATAAGGTCCTAAAATTAATCACCAGTTTTCCCCACCAGCAAAACACACTGACTGAAATTGAAATTTATTTGTAGCCCCACATGCTCCACCACAGTCAGTGGAGTTTTACAAGCTTGAGAATGAAACAGGGATTCCAGGATTTCCTTCTTGTTTTCATTAGTGGGCTAAAAACAAAATACTACTTAGGCAAGAAAAAGGGAAAGAATTCACAACTGACAAGGTTTCTTGAACTAGGTGGGGTCAGACCTTTGAGAATGGCTAGTCTGTGGCACTCTGGTTCTGGACCTGTACTGCTTATTTACAGCCTTCCTTTGCGCTCTGTGGAGATTCCGCCAGTACTAACCCAAGCACCACACTGCATTTCTAGCATGTCCAAAGCAACTACAGTGGAAGTAATAGCTCCTGTAAGAGAAGAACTGCTTTCATCCTTGTTGCTATCACAAAATACAAGCCAAAAAATAACACCAAAATCAACACACCATAAATATCTAAGTGGAAAATAGCATTAAAGATAAATCTAAAACATATAAAGGATTATTTTTTCCTTAACCAATTCAATGGACTTTTTAAATAGGAGGACTCTGCTTAACCATCTGAAATTACTTTGTGTTTCAGTAAGCACTCCCTAATACTCAGAAAGTCTCAGAAGATATTTTCTACTGACTGTTTATTACAGTATCCATTCAACTCAAATTGTAAAGGGTTATATAGACATCAACAACACTCAGAGACCTATTAAAAAACATCTACAGTTTTCGGTGACAGATTAAGAAGCATTTCTAGTTCAGATTTCTGCATCAGATCTTCAGGTTTTGTTGCATTCTCGTATTCCCAGTGTAGATCTGTTCTAAAATTCTCCTGGATTCACTCTTATTCCACTCTTTCTTTAATTTGCTTTTCCACTTAATATTTACCTTACAGACAACTTTATTTTGTTTCACATTCCCGTGAATCTTATTGTAGCTCATGGGTATGTGTGGATAAACTCTTTAGTAGCAATCCACTTTAGGGCATGAGACAGTCAAATGTGTATGGAGTCCTTCAAGCTATTGTTCAAATGGAAATTCAGCTCTCAGATGCCCAAACATTTGCCCTCATTTAAATTAGTTTGAGTTATAACGTTGGTGACTTACTCCCAGACACAGTCCTAGACAGTATTTCATATTCTCAGAAGAAACTGTCTGTAACTGAGACACACATAATAGTGAACACAGATGGAAATTAATTTTATCACTGTGATGAACACACTACTACTTCAATCAAAAGTCATTTGCAAGCTTTGGCGGAACGAGAACAGGTGCAGGGGAATTAGAAAATAAAATACTTTTCTTCAATATCCCTCTCTCCCCCTCCTTTCTCCATGTTCAGCACAGAACTGTACTGTGTTTTGTTACTGAAAATAAAAGGTAGACTTTGGGCAGAATGACAGCCACTGCTAAAGTCACACATTCAGAGCTAGTCTCACAACAATCTGGTCTTACAACACAAACACATAGTATTATTCTTTCCAAGTGAGTTATTTTCTTTGGGGACAATTTACTCTGAGGACACACTGCTTTGCATTTTCACATGGCTCTTCACTTGTTTTGTGAACTTTCATTGAGAAGTGCCCTGACATTTCATTGTCTTTATATGTTGTTGCTTTTCATTTGACCTCTGAATGATCCCCACTTCCACAAGATCTCTCTGAAACATCTGCACAAACAGAAAAAGCCTAAAGAGCTCTAACCTAAATGAAGCCTTGAAGCCCCTTCAAGTATAAACAATTAATTGGCGTAGGAACTGCAAAACGTAAACAGAAGCCCTCTAAATGTTTTCAGTCTATGCAGAAACTCTTTTCCTCCATTAAAAGGAGTGGGTTTAGTGTAACATTTCACTGAAATTGCATAAAGCCTGGCAATTATAAGGAATCGTAACAGAACAAGATTGTTTCTCTTACTCTCCTCATCCCTGGAGAAAACATCAAAGCAGCGGTGTGAAGACTGCCTATCTAGGCTATAGCATTCATTGTTTCTTAGATTTAACATATTCAGAAAAGTATCCATGCAATTTCCTAAAAACAGCTTGACCAATTTCATATAGTTTCAAGTTAAGAAGTACTGAATCAAGCCTAAAATGGGTAGTGATACATTTTCACTGTTGATCGCTGAAACAAGTCTTTTCAGATGAAGCATTAACAGCAGCAGTGTAACAAATTAACTTCCAAATGTTGTACCACCAAAACAGAATAGTGGTAAAATAACTTTAGAACATCCCTAAAAATGTGTGCTCCTTTTTCCTTTACAACAACAGTTACATGGAGATGTAAATTACTAGAATGAAGAGGACTTTTATCTACTAATCTCTATGAGCACTGTACAGTTTTACTAATTGTCTTTCAAAAAAGAGTACGTCTCTTATCAATGTAATTACCTTACAGGAAATAAAGACGTCTTTGGTAAATATACTTCTATCTAGACATTATTGCTCTCTATTAATATAATCATGACATAAATTTCACTGCTGGCTCCAAAAATCAGAAAAGTGAAAGATAGGATCTAGAATGCAAGACTGACATTATAATCACAAGTCCTAATTTCAATGTCCTGTCTACATCACTGGTACAGGCGCTTATGAATGACTACAGAAACAATGCGACTGCCTAGTGGAGACTGAGGTCCACAAACACTAATTCCAATTGAACTCGTTAGCTAAAAAGGCACAGAAGACATCTACAAACTGAAAAATCAGTGTAACGTATCCATTGCTTGGGATATTCACAGGCAAAAATATACGAACACACATGACTGAATGTATAAATCAAAGACAAACCTTACTGAGAAGTGATCTGCAGAGTGGTACACAATGGCAGATGCCATAGCATATTTTTTTCTGAAGCAAGGCTGCTCAAGATCATCTATGGATAATGAAGCATGACAGCTTGGGATTTGATAAAACACAAGTTGATGGCGAGAGAAAGCAAAGAATACAACTACTATTTGAACAGCCAACAAACGCATACAAACAGGAATTTTTCCAACTTTAATGTCAGTAAGAAATATGACGTGTTACCACAAAATTATATGTTCACTAGTCTAATGGACTTTACATCAGAAAAAGCTGTTTCTTTCAATCATTTACTATCTCCATTTTATTTCTCAGAAAGCACCATGCATTAAAGCATTTAACAGGGTATGGAAGGAAATAGAATCCATGTTTGTTTCAAATACCTTATATGAATGGCATCAATGCAGTTTTCACGGGGAAATCTTGAATGAAGACTCTATCAATTTCTAGTTTCTTCACAGCTCAGAAAAAAAAATCCTGTTTCTTTTCTCCCTTTAAAAGAAAGACATTCCATGTAAACACTTGCCAGTACCTATGCAGCTGTATTTTCATCTTTGCCCACAAACAACTGCTGCTTTAAAACTCCTTTAAACATTCTTGGTTTGTTCAGTGCCCTTCAGCTGATTGCCAAAAGTTAATTACCATGGGAGTTAATGAGATTGCTAATTTACAAAGAAAAAAACATACATGAACAAGTTTTCTTCATTATGGACTCATTTGGACTGGTTTGGTGTGTTCCAATATTATATATTTCCGTAGATCAGTGAGGCAAGTACAGTGGGGGAGTGGTCACACAAATATAATTTCCTACTGCTGTATCCCACAAGGTTCCTTAACTCAACATGCTCCATGAATTCAGTTGATACCAAAAAGACATGGATTTATAACTGTACATTTTTTAACTTTTATACTCAACCAGACAATTTCAAACCAGTTTGCATTAAGGGACAAAAGTGAGCTAAGTAAATTCAAAGTTTAGGCTCAAACAGTTTCATGGAACTTTTCAGATTATACTATAGATTATATTTATTTTATTTTTTCTTACTACTTCTCAGCTCTTCTATTTCCCTTCTGTAGAGTCTCTTATGGTAAATAAAAAGAATTCATGTTGCTTTTTCCCCATAGCTATTACTAAAAGCTCCAGTGAAGAAAGAACGCTTACTGTGCTGGAAGTTGTTTGAAGAAGACTGTAAGAGATCTTTTAAGATTTTTTAAATCAAATCCCTGAGACGGGCAAAGGATAGGAGTAAAGCTGTATCAACATGCTTGTTCTACAGATAGAAGCAGAGGTACACAAAATTCAACAATATGCTGAACGTCACATAAGGAGTCTGGTTTAAGGAACCTACTCAGCCTTAAATGTCTTGAATCCTTGCCCAGTTGCTTAATCATACACCATAAAAGCTGTCCTCAGTCTGCACATCTTACACGTAGCACTTGTGATTATTTTCCTTAGTAAGAAATACTATCATTATTTCATTTT
The DNA here is from genome assembly GCF_037157495.1 of Lathamus discolor. Taxonomy (NCBI): domain Eukaryota; kingdom Metazoa; phylum Chordata; class Aves; order Psittaciformes; family Psittacidae; genus Lathamus; species Lathamus discolor. The sequence continues at coordinate 43,000,052 of NC_088884.1, read as the reverse complement.
GCAAGTCTTGGTAATATTTAAAACAGCAAAAAGAAAAGATTTTTTTTTTTTTAAGAAAAAAACCACTGCATAATTCAGTAGTTCATTAGAGGCATTCTAAATAGTTTGGAAACTCCCATTGTTTTCACTACTTATGTACTAAGAAATCAATATTGTCAACCAAAACAGTAAAAAGATGGAATTATGGCATTTTCTATAAATGTGTATACCTATAATTTCCTTTCTATTTTTTTAGAGAATAAAGCCCATATCAGCAAGGCACATTGCACTGATTTTACAGTCACCAAAGTCATAGGGCAATAGGAATTCAGACCACCAAACAATGTACATTTTCAATCAGAAAATAAAAGAAAGACTAAATCCCTTAAATGACTCCAGGACATAGGGTTTTAATGAAATAAGTATCAGGAAAAGCTGGTTAAAAATATTTCAGCTTTCAGAGTCAACAATTATTTTGTACCTTGTGGCTGTCTGGATAGAATGTATTTATCAAAACAACAAAGTAAAATCAAACTCATTAGATGCAAACCACATTAAAAAAAGAACATAGCAGCAATGTCCACCACTCAAAGGTTAATTCAGCCTCTTTCTGAGGCTTTATGATAGTCTCTGAGTCACTATTTTTTGTGGGGTGCCATGCTTATCCAGTGCCTAGATCCATCACTTCTGTCTGTGAATGATTTATAATTCATATACCATAGAGAGTACAGTCTCAAAATAAAATAATGATTTTCATGGTGAACTTTATTCAAGATTAAAAAAAAAAAAACAAAACAATAATTTTTCATGCCTAATAATGGATCCTCATCCCCCCCTTCTTTTTTTTTTCTTTAGAGCATGCAATATATACTATATGTTCCTATATATCCAAGCACAGCTCACACTGAACTCCATTTTTCTGTCTTCCTGAATCACTTCCCTCCAGCTAGGACGATGGCTGATGCTAATGCCAATTATGGTGGCAGCTCTACCTTTGCTGTCCAGATATCCAGTTCCTTATTAAATCTGTCTTTCCTAGAGCTCCCTGCCAATTTTCACTGTTTCTCAGGTCAGTCCCAGTTCCCCCCTCCATGTCCCAATTTATTCACCACTCTCCAGGTTGACCATTAATCCATAGCCTTTGCCCATAAAACCTTGGCCATCAAACTCCCTCCTCAGCCCAGCACTGACCAGTTTTCTCCCATACTGGCACCCTTCTGCCCACTGGGATCCTGGCAGGGTCCCAGATCCCACTGCTGGGGCTGGTTCCTCCCCATCACACAGAGGAGTTATCAAAAGCCATCACAGGAAACTCTTCTATATATTTTTCTCCTGCAGCACACGTACATTGAGTCACTCCATGGGAATGCCATGACCTTATCATAGTTGGCCTTAGTAATTTTGAGAAGCTTGAGCACACTCAATGACCACAAACAGAGATTTTTATATCTTCAGCAACAAAAGATCTCTCTTTCCTCTGCGAATTCTGATGCCTTTAAAAAGCTTACGATTTTGCTAATTCTACTGGATATTCACAAGGATGGCCACAAGCACATTCTGCTCCGAAATGACAACCTCGCTACCAGGCAGGAAAACTAACTCCACCAGAAAGGAATTTTTAAATATGACATTAGTTCTGTCTTGAGATCTTAATTGTGTTAAAATATCCTAGCTAGAAGCAAATATTTCTAAGGAGACAGCAGTTAGCCTTTGGGAGTCAGGAAAAGACAGGTAACTCAATCAATGAAGTAAGTTTTAGTATGTTAATAAAGGTAACAGTGAAATGTTGTCCATGTTTTAACAAGAATTTTCAGGGTTTCTTACACATTCAGAACTTCTTTTTACAAGTCCCTTAGGGAGCAGAAAGAACCTCTGTCACTTATTGGATGAACAGTGCATAATAGTTTGCGTAATGAAATTAAGCAGCCTGAAATACATGTGAACATGACTAATGAGAGCAAATGCAGAAGAAAAATCAAGCAGATGGCTTGAGCGTGCTGGAACAGAGTAGCAAGGAGAGATCTGAGCGCTTGGGGGGTTTGCAGGACACATATAGAAACATAAATATAATCTTTGCATTTCTGTATAATACTGCATCTGTCAGCACTTCAACAGTCTATGGATCACAAGTGAGAGCTTGCCAGAATACTAAGAGTCTCTGGAGAAAATCTTTATGCGCCTTTCACAGAGATGCAAACTGAAAACAAAAGGGGAGGGTTTTGTTTTGCATTTGTCTTGCATTTTTAACTGCATGAAAAGATACTTAAGCTAGTGGCATATATTTAAAGAACAAGTCTTTCTCCACCAAGACTGGTTCTCAGAGACCTCCCCCAGAATACAAACATTTGGGGGAAAATACAGCAAGACAAAGAGAAAGAAGATAGCAAGTATCAAAAGATGGTAGGAAAAAGCTTTCTCATCAAGAAAGGTTAATGACCTTATGAAGTGTGTTTAAAGAAACGCAGGAAAATGAAGATAAAATCAGTTTGCTCTCATTGCTTTCTGGGAAAAAATAATATGTCCACAGAAAAGATTAACTGTTCAATTCTATAATTCTAGCTGAAATGAGGATTACCAGGCAGTTTCTCCTCGAGAGGTATTTCTTGGCTGAAGGCATAATTATGCTCTGCAGGCAACATATACTTACGCTGGCTATTTAATTCTGCAAACTTATTGGACTGCCTACAGTTATGACATAAAAAACAAGCACATTCAGAAAGAAAAAGTATCAATCTAAGCAACTTCACAATATCATCCTTCTGCCTTCCCTACCACAAATGACTGGGATAAAATGCCTTCAGATGTGTATTTTCTGACAGCTGAGATGTATTTTTTTTTTCCCCACCAGAAAACATTGCTTGATGTTTTTGAAAGAAAGCAGACACTCTACCTGTGGGCGCAATATAAGGACATCTTGTCAACAAAGTAATTTTAACCAATGTTCAGAAGAAAACTATCAATTAATTTGCACCTGTGGTCTGTTCCACTGTTAATACTAATGCTATAGCTGTAGCTCACCTACCACATCTTTGACTCTAATATACTCTTGTTATTTAGTGCTCACAGTACAAGTTAGCAGTGCAGAATATTTTTATTAACAACACAAACTAGAGAGATCCAAGATTCAGACATTCTTTAATCCTTTCAGCTAGTTTTCAAAATGTATCTCTACATTGTGTGCATTGGTTTTTCTTTTTTAAAGTTCAGAATTTTTAGATTCATAGAAGGATACTGAACATGGAACATCACTATACAGCAGAAAAAAAGGAACAAACCCCACAAACCCCAAAACCTTTTAGTTCTGTAAGACAGTAATTATATTTCTTTACTATTTTTTCACTGACTTCTGACTGTATTTTTATCTTCTGTGCTAAACAAATGCTATTTCTATCAGTCTGAAGCATATTAAAGTTATCTCCACTCCGCAACAAGCACAGGAGTCTCTAAATACCTGTCATCTCTAGACCAGCAAGATCTTTCAGTCAGCCTTGACCTAAATTTATCAGATGACATGTAGAGATTATCTCTTTATTTTACTGCAAATGACTCTTAATTACACTGCAGCACAATTTTTAAGCTTCAACCCAAGAAATGTTATGTTTATTACATGATAAACAACCTTAAATACACAGATATCATTCCAGCCTTTAATACTTGTATCAGGTCTCCACCTTCCATTTTAAACCCTGGCTGCTATTCAATCACCAAAATCCAGTTTATCTCACTATCCTTGGAGCTTTCTAACATAACTTGTGTTAAATATAAGCACCTATCACAGTGCTAATAAAAACATGGGATTATTAATCTCAATGCATTTTACTGAACAATGGTCACACAGACCAGGCATGCAATAGTTTTGTGAGGAAAAGCATCAACTGACATTTTCTACCTTGTCACTGCCATAAAAATTATATTCTCCTTCTGCAAAAATGTTTGCAAAAAAATTCAGCTGTAAAGCTGAGTTTCTGAAATCTTCTGAAGTAATTCGTATCAAAACAGAGGGCTCAAACTGCACTTTTGTCTCACTTTGGTATATTGATGTATATAGGAAAACTAGCAACCATAAAGGAAGTCAGTAAGAGTAAAGTACAAAACAAACACATAAGAAGGTGGTTCTTTGTCCAATAGGTGGAAGATCTACAAAACTCTCAGAAACATACTGGGGTAAATGAACATTTAATGTTCATGTTGTGTAGGGAAACCGAACAAGAACTTGGAAGAGAGATTCATTGAGATTCAGAGAAATCACACCAGGTTCAGGAAATCCCTTGAACTGAGAACAACCAGAGGCTAAGAATTTTTAAGAAACAAGTGACACATCCTCACTCTATTCCTCTCTTCTTTGGAAATCTATGCCTTGTTGGAGACACGATGTTGGACTCTGTAGGTCCCAGGCTATAAGAATCCCATGTCTGAATTCTTGGGACCATTCTTCTATTCTAAGGAGAGATGCTCTGAATTTGACATATAATTTTGCCTAAGCAAAGGCAAGGAAAAAGATTCCTTCATATTCCAGGAATTAATCAAAACCACTGCATAACACATCCGCATCACCCACGGATCCTTAGTATTGCATGCAAGCCCATTTCTACTCAACAAATTTGTACGGCTTAAACTAAGTATGACCATGATTATTGTTCCATAAGTAGTATTGTGACTGCACCTTGAGTACGAGCACTCAGTCATCTAGAAAAATAAATTATTAGAAACATGCACGAAAAAGCTTCACAACTATACTACAAGTGAAATGTCCTTGAACCTTCCAAATATTTATTCCGTAAGTACTTTAAGATTAAAATCTGCAAGAAGGTCATTTTAACATGCCCACCTTTCCTAGTACTGAAACTGGTGAAGGAAAAAGGTAATAATAAATTTTAGATCAAATTCCTCTTCTTATATAGCATATACTACTATAAGGCAAACAAGTGTAAAAACAGAATCCAGCTGGATGGTCTAAAAACTAGGAGGAGCTACACTTCATCTCACCTGGTAGAACAAGTGCAGAACATAAAAGTGACTGTAGAACAGAGGCATGTAGACACAAAGAAGTGACTGTAGAACAGTCATGTAGACACAAAGACTTACAATTGTCTGAGCTGGTAACAGCAAACTTGAAATTAATCCTTTCCCTGTATATTGCCTTAGATGTCCATATGGCAGCACATAGCTAGATAGTTATAAAAAAATTACCTTGATGACGTGGTCAATATCTTTGAGTTGCCACACTTAAAGTGCCTGTCCTCACATGTCACTATTTAAGTCATCCATGTTTCCTAGTCTCTCTTGTGTCAGTAGGAAAACTTTTGACTTTCTTTTAGGAGATATTTTTTTCCCAGGAGACTTTGGACTGAAATTCTTGTTAAAGTTACACACAGGTAATGAAGGAAATTCTGGTGTCTTTCTCTATTTCCTAATCAAAAGCAGGAAGCAATAAGTACACACTTTGGTTTGCACTGGCAAAACTACCATTCTTGATCTTGTCACTTAATTGACAGAAGCCGAACACAGTTTTTCTAGTACCACCCTATCTTACTGGTCTTTGCGGAAAATTCTGTGAAACTATCACCCTCCTACTTCCTCTTCATTTATATACAGATGTTACTGAGTAACATTCTCTTGCTTTAGCTAAATCTCGGATCATTAACATTAATCTTTCTACTATAGCAAAAGCAGACTGTGACAGACATGTTGCTTTGCTATATGTTTTCTTCCTCCACATGAATGCTGAAGTATGCAATAAAAAATAAGAATCAACAGTTCGCTACAGAGTGAACACATCAATTTTATATGATTTCCTTACATTGTGCCAAGTCCCATCCTCAAACTTTTATTCTGACCTCTCTTACCAACCCAATTCCATTCTCATTCGCTTGCTGACCAACTCATTCACTTGCTACTAGGGAACAATTTCAAGCTTAAACTATGAGTGTGACCTTCAGCTTATAAAAGACATCAAACACAAGATCCATCTGATAGTATAGAACTCACTGCAGAAGGAAACAAAACAAATATTTTCTTTCATGCTACAAGTGAAAATAACCCAAACATCAAAACACTTAAAACTAACAAGGTTACAAAGGAAGGGTAAATTTCTGAGGATCTGTCTTCCAGATATGCACATTTGCTCAATTAGCAATTATTAAAGTCAACTGATGTGACCAGCTGACAACTTGTAATGCCAAATTAAGAGTTCAATGTTCTTTGCCGACATCCAGCTGATGTACAATGTGCCACTCTGCACCTAGAAAACTCTGCATGTCCTTTTTAAGATGACAAAACAATCTTCACAAAGCTTTGGCAATAGGAGCTCACAGTTAATTGAGATCCTGTACATTACCTCAGGTTGGACTCTCTTCAAACAATAGTTTATTAACCAGTTAGGTTGGAAAGAAGCATTTACCACTACAAACAGCTTTGATGAGTCCAGTTACCATTCTTCTCACATACACAAAGGAAAACAAAAACAAATCCACTTGCAAAGCATTGTTTCCCAACTGCAACACTTAAAGGGAAGGTTGCTATTTCCTCTGGCAAAGACTTGTGAACATAAAAATAAAAAATGCTGTAGTCATAAAGCCAGGAAAAAATATACAATCAAATTAGAAATCTCAAAAGGCATGAACTTATCACATGCATTCAGGCAGAGCTCCCTCACAGATGAGGATCAGATAAAGATTTTAATTAGCTCCCTTGAAAATTGGTGTTCGTATTTAGAACGAACAAAAAGTTCATCATCGCTTCTTTTGCATCCAATATCCAGAATTGTCAGAATATGCACCAAAACTCTACACTCAGGCAATGAATAGGTGCACACATAAAGCAGTCACACCATGGTAAGTTACAGCAAAGAGTCATTTAAGCATTTTAAGCTTGGAGTTCGTATTGCCCAATTAGGCACCACAGCTTAGACAACTAGCTTTTACAGTTGCACTTATTTGGAAACAGGAAAACACTGGAACATCACTGCCACCTCACAACAGTGAAACCAGGTTTTCAACAGGAATAATACAAACTATAACACATTTGAGACTGAAAATTATTTTAAACAAATACACAACACAGTTAATTCTGCCTTGGCAGAGGAAAGAGTGTGAGGCCCACATGGTTTTTTGTAATCTGCATTTTCTATTTTTAACTTTCACATACATTATATGCATAAGGATAAATTAGTATTAATGTATTCATATCCAATTCATAATTCCAGACTAGCCAAGATGTGGTAAAGATACCATTTTAAAATTATTTTCATTTGTCTTTGAAGTACTACTTCCTTGATTATAAGGAAATATTAAACACCTACCTAATAGCAGAGGAAACGAGTCCATACTGCCTCTGTGTGGGTGCAGGTAAAATACAGTAACGCAGTTTTATTGCCTTTTAGTTTTTTCCTAACTAGACATTCTGAGAGACAATGGGATGTTATTGTAGATCCTTTTATTTCTCTCAAAACTTAAAATAGAAAGTGAAGAAAATGAACATATACAACTTAACTTTACTACTGCTTGATTACTTAAGTACCAAAGGTAAGTTCATACTCTTTGGCACAGTCCCCACGTAATGGGCAGCACTTTAGTCATGACCAATGTCTCCATAAACCTTCCAGCCAATACTTTAAAAATACCACTAAAAAAAAAAATTCCATTAAAAACACATGAAAATTCTACTTATTTTTCTAAGGATTTCCTGAGGTTTGTCAATATTAGGTGATCAAATTTAAAAGGTGTTTTTATAATATGTGTCATAAAAACAAGCACTTGCTTAAAACCTCCAAAAGAATATTAAGTGATGCAGAAGATTTTATCAGAGAAGTATTAATACAGTGTCACAAAACTTAAAAAAAAAAACAATGGCCACTGACATAATCACTTTATTAGACAATATTTGTATCAATCTTACTCTTTTTTCCTTTTGTTTTCAAATTTTCGATCAAATATTTTTTATTTTAACTACAGAACTGACACTACCACTTAATCTCTAGTTAGCAGCTTTCTGGCTATCTCTAAACAGCGGAATTCAGAAGGGCTCCCAAATTTCAGATATTGTGGTGGGTTGACCCAGGCCCCAGCCAGCCACTCCACTTCCCTGACCAATCATTCCATTTCCCTGCACAGAGGAGAGAATTTGATGTACAAAGCAAGAAAAACTCATAGATTGAGATAAAGTTAATTTAGTAAGTGAAGGAAAGAAACAGGGAGAAAGTATACATAAGGGAAGGAAAGGCAGCCACTCCTTACCTCCCACCAGCAGCCCAATGCTCACTCAACCTCCAAGTGGCAACTACATTGGAAAGCCTACCCCCAGTTTTTATTGCTGAGTATGACATTATAAGGTACAGAATACCCCTTTGGTCAGTTTGGGACACCTCTCCTGGCTGTGATTCCTCCCAGACTCTTGCACATTCTTTGCCTACTATCAGGGGGCAAAGTAAGAGAAGGCCTTGAAGCTGTGTTAAAACACCAGTGTGCTATCAGCACTGTTTTATTTACTAATCTAAATGAGAACCATATGAGCTATGATCAAGAAAGTTAGTTCAATCCCAGCCAGACCCAATACAGACACACACCACAGTTCATGTCTCAGTTTGCCAGGATGAGATCTAACCACATGCAATTATCTCTCCCCATTTTCTTTCTCCTATAATTTCCACCCAGGTTTCCAGGCACACTGAAGAACAGGCAACCAGGATCCCAAAAAAGCACTAGTCATGTAGTCTCAGTGTAGCTATTGAGCTCACAGTCCTCACCTCTGCTGCCACCAGTCTCATTTTCCATCCCCTTGACATTCCACTCTCCAAATTCCAGAACAAGAAAAATTATTTAACTGTCTCTGCTCCAGGTGGTATGGTATGCATTCTAAACACCTCATGTCCACAACTATCGCCACCCTTCTCCCTTAGTTTTTGGAGGTCTTTCTACTTTCTCCAATTTCTTCTCCTTAATTTACAGCCTGTCAGCTTGTCCAGTTCTTGACAATCTCAACCTTCGTGTATTTGACATCTCTCTTCTACTCTATACATTTCTTCCTTTTCTGTTAAAAAACAGCTAGCAGCCAGCCCACTAAGAAACTACACTGTCATATTCTGTTAGTATTTCTGAGCAATTTTGTGCTTGAATGGACGTCATGCAGGTAAGAGCTTAATAAGAGCCCTTATGGATATAAACACAACTTCTAAAGTTTGTAATAGTACATATGTAAAAAGAAGGGGAAATAGAATTAAGTTAATTAATTCTGATTTTCACGCCCTCTCCAAGTTTACTTCAGGAATGTTAAAACACGGCCAAAATAATATTTTAGGCAAAACTTAATTTCCAGTATAAATGGTATATTGAATTGCATTCAAGAAAACAGAAGGTTGACTCACTGCAATGGTGTCAATCTATATTGAACTGAAACAAATTGAAGAAGTAATTCATAATATAATAGAATTCTCAGCAGTTGCACATGCTGTCCAGGCTATTTAAATATTCTATAAATAATTGCTCAGAAAGACACAACTGACAGTGTGCACAGACTGGATGATTAATCATCAGGTAGTTTAAGTAAAATTTTGCTTGATTAACTGTTTTGTTTTTAAACCACATGCACCGCATTGTCTTATGTACCAGGACAGATCAAATTGCTCTCGTTCTTTGTCTGAAAACCAGACAAGCTTACAAATGAGAAGTTTTATTGTATTGTGAAATCGATGCCAAAATGAAGAGCTGTGTATTATGTGATTCTGATTATCTTTTTTTTTGGCCAAGGATTTAGTATCAGCCATTGTTATAGATGAAACTAATCCAGATTTACCAGACCTCTAATAGCTTCGTGTCATATGGAAGCAATTTTACTTTTACGTCGTCCCATCTTTAAAATACATTTATTAGTCCTCTTCAAATGCATTTTTTCAGTTGGATTTTTTTTGGTCAGCTGACAACCAAACTGATTACACCTAGAGTAATTTCAGATAAAGGCATATATTACGAACAGAGCCCACTGATTTCAGTCAAAGCACCAGTATAAATGTTGCCAGTACTTGCACTACTTCATTTAGGTCAGTGGATGATGTACATAGATATCTAAAGATGCACAAAAGCACCTAACGGAGTTTATAAAAGCATCTAAGTAAGTAAGCACCTTATTTCCACAGACTTTCATGGAGTCAGGCACCTCTTACACTTAGTCAATTCAGTAAAACCTACCATATGTTTCCTTTCAGCTTTGGTCACCTCCAGATATTTAACATTATCCTTAACAATGTCAATCAGAAATCTCATTTTCCAAAAGGTATCTGTCAAAATTTAATATTCAAAGCAATACAGCAAACCTTAACATCAGGGTACAAAAATCTATTTGCTACATCTTTTGACAAAAAAAACATCTTAGGTAACAGAATTAGTTTCATCTCCAAGTTCTGCAATTGCAAGGTTGTTCTTCCTGGCATGCGTACAGTTTTAGAGTACAACCTCTATATAATATATTACTATATAATATATTACTACACAGTGTTTACAATATACCAAGGTTCTCCCTCCACATGTATTCAGGTTTTGGCTCACCCTTAAGAATCTTGACTTACAAATGAACAGTATAGATGATAATTTTTTGCAGTCAGTATTGTAGATTTATCTCACTGCTGACATAAAATGACACTAATGAACTTGCTGACCACTTGGTTTCAGTTATTCATTTAACGAATTAAGGATGTAATGAATCTTTTTTAACTGTTCTTCTGCTTGCTGGTTAGTTGATTTTTGGGAAGAGGAAGACAGTGAGGAAGGAATTGGTTACTTCATCTTAAGTGTATTTATGAGATCCCAGATCATTCTCTGCCACATTTTCCCCAAGTAAGTAATACTCCTTCTTCAGCAGAATCACAAGGTTAAGATCAGAGTCTTGGTCTGCTGGGAACTCTGCAAATCATAGAATCACAGGATCATCAAATGGTTTGGGTTGGAAGGGACCTTAAGGACACCCTCCACTAGACCAGGTTGCTCAAAGCCCCATCCAACCCAGCCTTGAACATTGCTGGGGATGGGGCAGCCACCACTTCTCTGAGCAACCTCTTGCAGTGCCTCACCACCTTCACAGTGAATATGCAGTTAAAAGAAAGAAAAAAGTTATAGCAATAAACCAAAATGTTTAAAAATGCTACTGACATTGAAGAATCAGGACATAGTACCTGGTTACTTTCAGAATTGCCACATATGTGACCCATGACTTTTTGGAAAATCTACTGTCATTCCTACTACAGACAGTTCAGTAAGAATGTTAGAACAGAAAATATAAGCTATAAACTTACATCTGAATGAACGTGTAAAGACAAAACATAAAGAAGAGCTGAGAAGAAAAATGCACCTACCCATAACTTTGGGAGAAGCTTAGGACTGTATTTTATACAAAGAGAGGAACCCAAACATGAGTCTTTCAACAAGCACAGACAGTCTTTTCTTAATTAACTCCTCAAAATGGTATTTCAATAAATTATATTCACTGACACATTAAAATTCTGTTTCTGGAAGATTAGCAGAAAAGAACAATACTTCATTTTTTGCTGTATGCTATTTAGTATTGCTTTTGGTATTTATTTTTTTTAATATACTACAGGAGCACATAAAACTATATTCAGTTCAAATGACATATCTGAACAAGTCACCTCAGAGGCTATTTTAAGGCAAGCATCCCAGCACATCCAATGGGATGAGCCTAGAACAAAGAGATGCAAGGCCAAGCTCTGCTACTTTTTTAGGCTGTCTCTTGTGGAGAATTTAGATGTCAGTTATGAAGATCATATAAATGCTTTATGTTTTGCACAATCATTACTGATTAATTACAAACCACATTAGCATTCAAACAACCTCAGCAGTAAGACCCCATAAGACAGTCATTTCAGGTGAATTACTGATGTGATCCAACAGAATGCCAGTAAATAAAGAGATTATCCCCCCCACAATAATTATCAAGGCAGTAGAAAAACAAACAAACAAAACAGTGTAGCAGTGACATATTATCTAGGCACAACATCATGTTTGTGTAGAGCTCGTGTTTAAATATATCTATTTGAAAATATCGAACACATGCTATATATGCCACTCAACTCCTGAAAATTGTAATTTACAACTTAAGATCCATCCACTATCTTGGATATACTTATATCCATCACTGTTTCTCCATAGGTTTATGTATTCTTTGAAAGCCACACTCAGAACAAAACTAATACTATGAGAACTGAGTATCTCTGGTCGGGATGTTCCACCTTCAGTTAGGTGGCAGAGGACATGGGCATCCAATGAGCTGTGCTGAAGAAGAGAGATGTGTGCTGCCACAGAAGCTTATTGCAGCAGGTAATACCAGAAGCTTTCATAGAGGTGTGACTGAAACTAGAGGAACCTTTACTTCCAACTTACAAATTGCTGGCAGTAATTAAAAATTACCCAGTTATCTCTGAAAAAAAAACCCACAAAAAAACTCTTAATTTAAAGGTGAAATATGTAGATGGGAGGAGAAAACGACCAAAATGACCAGGTACAAAAACTCAATAGCATTTTAGTTGAAAACAGAAAAATTGAATACCAGTCCTTACTGTCTTTCAATGAAAGAACATAATAAAACAAGCTATTGTAATTGGGCTTTAACAACAGGTTTTTCCATAAATACGTTTTATGTTTTAATTACATTGTTCAAGCTGTGTGAAGAAAATTCATTTTGTTGGATACTGCTTCTTTACAGTCATTTCAATATTACTCATTAAGCTGGGGTGCCATTGTGATAAAAGAACATTTTTGTCCTATTGCTTTAAATCACTTAAAGATCTATGTAATTCCTTAGCACTGACTTAACTGATACAGCTGAAAATCTAGCCAGCTGAGTATCTTCATCCTTCACCTAGTACCTTCATTGATTTATGAGAGAACAGATTTGCATAAGAGTCCCATACAGATCCACATAGCTATAAACCTTTTATTACCGTAACAGGGTTCCTTACTTCCTGTCATTGTTCCTCTGGGAACCTATTTGTTGTGCAATTTCTCCTCTTCCCTCCCCTCATCATACACCTTAACTAACCCTTAGAAGGATCCTTTAAACACTTAAAATCATGAAAGCAACAAACTGCTTACAGAGAATACACTCTCCTAATAAAAATAATATTAAGAGTTTGCTAATAACAGAGGCTGTGACACATATTTCACAGCCTTCCTTAACTATTTTTGGGTATAAACGATAGTGCTGTGGAAGAAATAGCTGAGAATAAAACCAATGTTTACAAGGAATGAAGCCACATTTCCTGATTCCTCTCTAGCAGAGAGGCCACTAAAATTTAAGAAATCCGAGCAGTGGCTCCTGACTTTAATTTTAGAGCCTCAACTCATAGTGTCTGCAAAGAACAGTACTTACTAAAGCAGTGAGTAGTACTAACCTAGCTAAACCCTATCAACCACACAGGCTGCAGAAATAAGCTGTTTAACTCTGGCTATGATCAAAACCGACCTACAAAATTGATATTCTGTGAGTTATACTCCTTTCAGTTTATATCCATCTGCTGTCTCCCATCTTAAAATTGGACTCTTATGCCAGGGTCATCTTTTCATTGCATACATTGAACACCCCACATGATGGATGCACATTTCTTGACTAGGTGTTAGAATAGTCCTGTAGCAGAAGTTGCTGGGAGCTTCATCAGTTACTCCAACAAGCACAAAAATTAAGCTTCTGGTTTAAAGTTTTTATCCACTTATTTCCCAAAATATAGACTGTTTGGCATTGTCTGACTCTCAGTTTCATTAAAACTCTGAACTGTTTTCTACCACTTAAGACACAGTCAGTAACTGCATAGTAGCTATATGTCTATCATAGCACCTTCACTTTTGCTTGGAGGAATGAGCTGGTACTTACAGAAACATAGAATAATAGAATAGTTAGGACTGGAAAGGACCTTAAATTCATCTAGTTCCAACCCCCCCTGTCAGGGGCAGGGACACCTCACACTAAACCATGTCACCCAAGGCTCTGTCCAACCTGGCCTTGAACACTGCCAGGGATGAAGCATTCACAACTTCCCTGGGCAACCCATTCCAGTGCCTCACCACCCTAACAGTAAAGAACTTCTTCCTTATATCCAATCTAAACTTCCCCTGTTTAAGTTTTTACCCGTTACCCCTTGTGCTATCACTACAGTCCCTAATGAGCAGTCCATCCCCGGCATCGCTATAGCCTCTGTTCGGATACTGGAAGGCTGCTATGAGGGATGAATAGGCACTGTGATGGATTGCTTACTGTATGCAGTCCTGAGCAAGTTAAGGGCCGTTCTAAGTTACACCAGATTTCCAGTCACAACAAGGAGCCAGCAGAGCTTTATGAAAGCTTGACCACCTCTCTTCTAAAACACACACCTAAATTCTAGCCTCTTGTTGCAGATGTTATCCAACAGAAATTTGACAAACACATGCACACACACACTCATGCACAGAAGCCCAAATGACCCATGACACTTTCACAATCCCTTTCTTGGCCATGCAGATGTAATTAAATGGCATTGTTCTCCAAAATTAATGGAAAGTAAGTCATTAAAAGAAAAAAAGAAAACTCAAAAAATAAACCCTATGATCTCTCGAGACAATCAGTTGTAGGCTTTGCTCTGTATTACTAAATTAATATACTGAAGAGTTCTAACACTATGATTGCAGAATCTATTATCAAAATCCATGCAAAAAGAGCTGGAATATTTGTTAGTACTGAATTATCAGAATTAAACTAGTTTCTCTTGAGACAGCAAGCTGAATTACATTAGTGACCCATCATCTGGCAAATAATGTAACACATCATGGAGTATCTGAATTATTCATAAGCTTAAAAAATACTGTACTCATTCCAAAAGGCAAAAAAGTCTCGCATAAATAATCATATCATACAAACAATGGAGGTCAAAAAAGTTAGTGTATGTTACTCTAGTATTTCTGGTGGGTGAACAAATAAAAAAGTAAATAAAAATTAAACTTTGACCTCTCGCTTTCATTTTTTTCCTTTCAATCTCCTTCACTTCACCCAAACAGAGCCAGAATCATATATTGCCCTCTTCTATTCACAACTGAACAAATTACTAGTGTATTAGTACACTGTATTACTTCTGTTTTGTTGCGTCACTGAAGTTGTGGTTGCCTTCAGTTAATATATCTTTCTCTCGGGCTCAGAATCTTTTTCCTCTTCCTCCTTTTCCATTACAGAATCGTAGAATCAACTCTTTTCATATTGCTAGAAGTGGGAAATTTCATTCACCCCTCTCCTCGTAGCAGAGCCACAAAGATGATCAGAGGCCTGGAGCACCTCTCCTTTGAGGACAGGCTGAGAGAGCTGGGCTTGCTCAACCTGGAGAAGGTTCCATGGAGACCTTAGAGCAGCCATCCAGTACCCAAAGGGGCCTGCAAGAAATCTGGAGAGGGACTTTTTACAAGGGCATGTACTGACAAGAGGGAATGGCTTTAAACTGACAGAAAGTAGCTTTAGGTATTAGGAAGAAGTTCTTCACAGTAAGGTGGTGAGACAATAGAACGGGTTGCCCAGAGAAGCTGTGGTTGCCCCATCCCAGGCAGTGTTCAAGGCCAGGTGGGACAGGGCTTTGAGCAACCTGGTCTACTGGAAGGTGTCCCTGCCCATGGCAGGGGGTTGGAACTAGATGAGCTTTAAGGTGCCTTCCAACCCAAACCATTCTGTGACTCTGGTCTTATGAACTTAGTTCTACCCACTGATATATCTAACCCCCTGAACTGCCTGACTCTCACTTCTTCTGACCATGCCCGGTTAGCAATGACCTTCCTCACTCTTTTCTCCTCTTGCATTAATTTCTGCTTTCAGTGTTCAATTTCTGAGTTTTCATTCTAGAGTGCTTCATTCCTTCCTTATTGATTTCACACATTAAACTTCTGTTTGGGGGACAGTCTACTATCTGACTGGCATTTTCCATTTCCTCCTTTCAGTATTCCTAAACCCCACTTAATTTGAACACTAACTTAACACACAAAAGAGAAACCAATGCATTCTTTTAGCATAGATTGTAATATGAAGTTTTAAACCTGTTCTTCCATTTTATTTGCACAGGTTAGGCTACGTTAAAACTTCAGTAAATAATTTCTGCTGCTCCTTTGAATATCTGCCTAACCCTATGCATATGGAGTGTATTATAAGTAAAAGTTTTGTGTATCAAAAATCTATAGACTCCTGCTGTTTGATTTAAATATATTTTATTACTCCACATATTTGTTCTTCATATACACATACATGCATATACACAGGGGTGGAATTAGCAATAAATACATTAAACTTCTTCACATGGTGGTTGAAGTAGACGATGATAACAAGTGAAGATAAACCCCATAGTCAGGGTACTGACAACTAGTAACAATTTTTTACCTGTAATAAAACTGAAACAATACAAATTAGGAAAGGAACACAGTATAGTAAAGTTAATACAGAATTTAGGATTATGCTGAAAATATTGCATGAAGGGATGAAGAGGGATAACAGGAGTAAAAATTAGACATTATCAGTTATGTTAACAATTAAACTCTGAAGAAAAGTTAAGAACATGAAGCTTAGGGTAACAGGACAGCCTCCAGCCCAAACTCTGAAGTAAGAGGAACAGGGTATCGCAGGTAGCAAGATTGCTATCTTGTCCTACAGGCACGGAAGAGACTAGACTAGCATAGAGCAGCAAAGTAGGACAGGAAATAGCAATCTGAGCAACAGATGGTCAGTAAGCCCAATTTCAATATACTTTTCAGTAATGTGTATGTTCCTAAAGGAAGTTCTCAGAGAAAGCACATTTAAAGACATGCAGGTCAAGGGAGGATGAGCAGCCAATAACATCAATTCAGCATCAAATCAATAACTTTCTTCAAGGTTCTGGGGTTTATAAGACATTGGGAATGTGAGAGACCTCTGTCGTGGTTTAAACAAAAGTCAGCCATAAATCACGAAGTTGCTCTCTCACTCCCTCCACTTCTTGCCCTCCCCCTACTCCCGGAGGGATGGAGAGGAGAATCGAAAGAATGCAACTCCCATGGGTTGAGATAAGAACAGTTTAATAACTAAGGTATAACACAAATCACTACTGCTACCACCAATAACAATAATGATAAAGGAGATAACAAGAGAGGAAACATACAACACCTCACCACCAGCCAACCGATAACTTGCCCAACCCCACCCAATCAAGCACTGACTGATACCTCCCTCCAACCTTGCAGTGCAGTAGCCCTTCCGGGTAACTCTCTGTTACGTCCTGAGCATGACGTGCTGCGGTATGGAATACCTCTTTGGTCAGTTTGGGCCAGGTGTCCTGTCTCTGCTTCCTCCCAGCTTCCCCTCCTCCCTGGCAGAGCATGAGGCTCACAAAGTCCTTGGTCAGACTAAAATATTTGTGTTATCAGCTCTGTTCCCAGGCAGAAAGTCAAAACACAGCGCTGCACCAGCTACTAAGAAGGAGAAAAATGACTGCTACTGCTGAACCCAGGACAACCTCGTATATCTGAAGTTCAGAAAAACATTTTTCATATGGTACCACATGGGAAATCATTACTCAGTCTACAGAAAATTAGGATTAATACCAGAAATATTAGGTCAATAAGAAACTAACTAAAGGGAAAATGAAATTGCTTAGTATTGAGAAGTTTCAGTCTAGAGGGAAGCTATTAACAGAGTTCCTCAGTGATCAGCCTTAAGAGAAATCTTGCTATTTTCATAATGACCTTGGCCAAAGTACCAGTACTACACTGGTGAAAACTTATGCTAATTCTTTTTTAGGGAGATAATAAATATTGAAGAGCATCAGGATATCCATATGCAAAGAAACTTACGATCTTGAAAATACAAATTATATAAATGGAATAAAAATCCATCACACATATGGCAAGGCCATCCCCCTAAGGACTTAATAAAACATTTCTTCCATACGCCAGAAGTTGATCATGAAGTTGAAAATGACTGAGGTGGAAAAGGATCAGTCATAGGATTTGAGTTATTAGTGCTATATGCACAATGCAACTCTAAGCTGCATCAAACAAGATTTCTCAGGAAAGAAGGAAATACTGATACTATTGAACAAGATGCAGGGGAAATCTAATCATTGGCATCTTTAAAATGCCACAGAATCCTGTTTGCCATGTTAAAGAATGGTAAAAATTGAAGAGGCACAGAAAAAAGGTGCCAACATGATCAGAGAAATGGAAAATCTAACTGACAAAAAGAGACACAAAGTGCTTAAGCATATCTGTTCTGGTGAAACGAAAGCCAAGAACAAATATGCCAAGTAACTGAACAGTGAAGGAGAAAAGAAAAAATTATGCAGTCCAGGGGCTACAGCTGGCACAAGGAGGAATAAATATAAGATGGGCGGGAATAAAGTAGGCTGTAAATTAAAGAATAAAAAAAGTCTAAACATCAGAACAATCAGAACCTGGATCAGCCTTGGAATAGGAGAAATGAATACAGCTCCCACCCCTCCAGACTAGCAGCTAGCCACACTGTGCTTTACAAGCTCATAAGGTGTACCAATTTAAAGCGCTATTTGAAACAGTAAGGAGCTGGATTTGGCAACTAGTATTTTTCAGGAGCTGCTATAGCTGTTTACACAATAATACACCATTTTTCCATAGACTAAATGTGCTAATTAAAACAATCTCAGTAACTTTTTGAGGAATTCACCACTGCATGCCCCTGGGACATTTGTGATCTTTCCACTTCAATTACATTTTACTACTGAACTGTTAAGTGTCATTTTCATAGACTTAAATATAAACTCTGCCTTAAATGAAGCAAAATACATACGAGAAAGAACATCCAGAACTAGCCATGAAGAATTCAGTTTCTCTGATCACAAATCTATAATTCATCCTCTTCTCAATAGCTATATATATTCCTATTTGTTTAAAAACATAATAATTTTGCAGGCATAATAATTTTGCTGGTTTTACATAGTTATTCAGACATAATACAAAAGATGCACTTTGTTGATGCAGTCTGGATGATCAGAGGGAAGAAAGAGCCTTTTTTTTTAATGCCATGCATATATGTGCCACTCTTTCATTAACAGCCACTTTCCAGGACAGGTTTACACATGTGATTTATTCCTAAGGAGGTAAGAACTGACAAAAGTCAAGTATTCATTTTTTTGTAAAGAAAGAGTCTAATCGAACTAGATACATGAATTTAGACAGTTCAATTATCACAGACCCTTGTGAAGGGATATTTGAAGGAAAAGTAACCTTTTCATTTGTCTGAACAGAAATGACTGAGGAGCAAGACGGAATAACTGTCAGTGAGACCTTGGCAGTCCTTTCTTTTATGATAAGGTCAG
The DNA here is from genome assembly GCF_037157495.1 of Lathamus discolor. Classification (NCBI taxonomy): domain Eukaryota; kingdom Metazoa; phylum Chordata; class Aves; order Psittaciformes; family Psittacidae; genus Lathamus; species Lathamus discolor. The sequence continues at coordinate 42,980,746 of NC_088884.1, read as the reverse complement.
GACTCTTTATTTGACCAAATGAAAAGCCAAGAAGTGGCTGGGAAAGCCATCACAAGAGATACTTGATAAGGAATTTTCAAAGCTAAGGTAGCACTACAGCTGTTGAGTCAACAGCATCCTCGCTAACTGTCAGCATCTAGGTCATTAACAGCAGCACACTTTCCCATCCTGTATGTTTTGCATTGCCATACTGTTGGAGCTCCAGGCAGCTGATTGGAAGGGCTGTAAACTGCTCCCAAAATTAGTTTGCAAACTGATATACTATTAGAAATCATTCTTCTAAATCAACTGTACACTTCCCAGAACAAGCCTGTGACTTACATTCAGTTGCTTACTGCAATAGTTACTTCTTTTATAAGTTATTTAAATTTTATTTTAAATAAATCCATAATATTATCTACCTATATCAGAACCCAAGTAGATGGTGAGAAAGTATGTCATTACCAGTAGTGACAGTTAGAACTTGTTTTGACCCTAGCACACTGTACATGAGGAATGGCAAAATTAATAGCAACATCAGAGACCCCACTATTTGTATAGAAATACAAAAGAAAGAATAAAAAAGTACTTACAAGCAACTTCACTCAGAAAACAATTATCTGGTTGCCAACAGACAGGTATACTGTCTCCAGTACTGCCTTGCAACATACAGGTATTCAAACTTGTGCCTCTGTTAGTAGTATGACAGTTATTTTCCAGTAATTCCTGACTGCAGTAAAGTTATGTATATATGTGTTTATATCTGTTAAGAAATAAAAGAATATAGCTCAGTGCCTTCATCTCAACCTGCTCTGAATAAAATGTTGTTCACCCCCTTTTATCACGGAACTTGCAAAAACTACTTGGACTTGGCTTACAGAGGCATCCATCCTTCAGAGCTTCATGTAGATCCAGGACGTGTGTGCCGAGTTTAATGAAAGACATTCTGCTCTAGCACGGTTCAAGGATATGTATTAACAGCTACGGTGTGGTCACCGTGCTGCCTGCAAAGAGAGAGCTATAAATGTTTCTGTTTACACTCAGCTGCCTTCATTTCTCCTATCCAAGACATGGTCTGCTCCATGCTCACTGACATAAGTGGTATCATGGGATGTGCTCTTGTGCTTTTGTACCATTTAAGTGCAAAACCGACCATCATTTCCAATTTCTCTCCTGCCCTTGGGCTTTTCTTCACCGGTTGAGACAGAATCTGATAAATTATCGTTTTCATGAGCTCATTTTAGAGCTGAAAAGTACAGACTGTATTTTTAAAACATGGAGTTCTCCAGAATCCATGTTCTGTTTATTAATTATGTTAGTGTTTGCTGAGTGCTACCTTCAAGTTAATTCACATCTCATCACCAGCCATCTTGAATAGCTGCCTTGCAAGTGCAATATATGACTTTGATCCTAGATCCCTAGAAATGTAGAATGATTAAAAAAATCACTTTGATAACTGACCCACAAATTTACATTTAAATGAGATATTACTTGAAAAAAATAACTCTCATGTTACTCTAAAACTATTAAAATGTTCAGTTTTAGAGCTTGCCTTCTTTTATGTAGCTCTTGAGTACTGACTTTGATCAATGCTCAGCTGTTCCATTTATTAAAATCTGTCATTTCATCTGCAGAATTTGTACTTGTTTAGTATTGCAGCTTCATCAAGATCTCTTAAATAAGCTTAAAAAAATGTGTTGGATAAATATAATCCTACGCACAATATACTGCTCAGTGATTTCCCTAGATATCCTCAGATTGGTGTTGCTGAGCAAAATGACTGAAGAACTTACACTGCCACTTAAGTGTTCTCTCTCTTATTTCTGGCACTTTCTACTCAGTTAATTGGTTTCATCCTTATTGGTCTCTGCTAAAGCAGTCTACACAGAAAACTACACAAACAAAGCAGATGGTCCCATAATGTTACTCTACATTGCTTCACCTCCTGAATGAAATTTACCTCCCTGATCCAATCTGTCATATAATTTTGGGAGAAGAAATAGTATTTTTTTTATGTTGTTTACTAAGAAAAAATGTGTACATCACAAATGTAGAACAATTTCCAGTGAGTGTGGAAATACTGTGAATGTGTTGAATACTCACATTTTTCTTAGGACAGTGGGAAACTAATTTGTTTCTTTCCTGGGCCCGTTAAATAGATGATGTTGTTATCTCAGGTGACAAGTCAGCAGAAAGCTAGCATGCAGTAGAGGCAGTACACAATACTAATGAAACACTCCAGAGGCAAATCTGGTATACACTGTCACTAATTCAAAGTTTATGGTAGGTTTTCTTATCAGTGAAGCCACCTTTTCCAATTTCTTTTTCTCAATTGGCTTTATCCATATTAAGCTCGAAGGAACAAGAAAGCTCTCGGACATGGTTTGCTGAATATTGGCATGATTAATACCTGCTACCTGACAGCTGTGTGTTCTCTCATTGTAAACAGCCTGAACTGTGTCCATACTGAGGTTCGGCTTTTGAAGGACTCCTCATATGCAAAAGGGGGTGGCAGGAAAGAGCAGCTTCAGAACCATTCTCCACACTTGCTCTACTTTCTACAATAGTTTTTGTACCAAAAAAAGTAGTCTGAGCAGCCATGGGCAGGATTACAGCACTGGGGATTTTTAAATAATGCTAATTCTGAATTAGCAATGGGTGCCAACAATTTATTCCAAAGTATGAAAGGTGCTGTTTACTTGCCCAGCAAGAGGCCGCTCCAGCTGAAACACAAATAGGGGCCCACTGATTACGCATGACAGACACAAGTGCCAATAATTAAAACAGTTTTCAGAGAAAAAAAAATCTTTGACTAACTGCAAGCCTGTGGCCTGAGGGTCACCAAAGATTTCTAAACAAATCTAAATTCTCTTTTAGTGTAGTCATCACAGCATCTTCATGGTAAAGGCAAATATTGCTGCCATTTCATGGGAGACTGACAGGAGAAAGTGATGGCATGAGGTGACCAGATAATGGACAATAGCAATCCCTAGTACCTATAAGCACGAGTGCTTTAGTTCACACCTCTCCGTTGAAGCAGCATATATCTTCTATTATTTCTCTTGCCAAAAGGCATGTCAGTTGGATAGCGGGCTTAATGGGTAGAAGCCCTATGCCAAAAGCAGCTGTTTCACTGACCCTCTCCTCTCCTGTTCCCTGGTAAATGCGAACTGGTTGCTGCTCACCACCAGCTGGAGGTATCTGACACCATGGCTTCCCTGAAATTTAGCTGGAACCCATGAGTACCTAAGACAATGCTTGGAAACAACCCACAAGATATAGGTTAGCTCTCTAGTAATTAATCTGATGCACGCTATTCACGCCAGAACTCACACAAAACCTCCAAACTGAACTACTGATGCTCACCTCAAAGAATGTCTTCACATAATAGAAGGAATTAAAACATTTTAAAGGAACGCTGATATTAATTATAGCAATTCACAGCAGTGAGCCCTGAAACATTGTCTCAGCCCTGCAATTACAGATCTTGATTTGATTTTCCTTCCTTTTCTTTTTATTTTCTCCAAGAAGCTCCTGATGGGTTGCAGTACCTGACTTTCCATGACATAAGCAAAACCGATTTTCCCCGGCTCTGAAAAGCCAAATCTCTTTAGGGAGACAATGTTTCTTCCTATTGCACCTCCTGTTCCTCTCACCGTGTCACGTGCACACTTCAGAAGCACAAGACACCTTCCTGTTTTGTGCTGAATACCATTTTTTGCTCAATCTCTAATCAGCCAGTTGTTAAGGGAGCTGCAAAAGCACACAAAGAGAGCAGCTGTTCCTTGCTGCTGCAAACGTGCAGCTCCCTAGGCAAATGCTGTCTGAGGCGCTATCCAGAAGCAGCTGCTAAGGCACGTGAAGGCCTCCCCACACCGCAAACTAAACGTTCTCCTCTGGGAAAACTCTCACCCTATGGCATGAGCAACTCAATTCAGCATTTTGTTTAATGTAGCGTCATGAAAAGACAAACTATATTGCTATATTACTATGCTATTATAATAATCTAAAGATACAGAGGTCGATTGAAAAATAATAAAATAGGGGTCTTTTTTAAAATAGTCCACATAATTTGCAGCAGAAATTAATATTTGGTGATTGTCTGGCCTTTATAAGCACCACAGCATTTGGTAATGGAATGTAATCAACCAAACTGCATGCAATACCTAAGGTAATATAGTCACCAAGGTAAGCAAAAATAGCATTTTTTAAACCACCAGTCAAAGGTACAGAGCATATTAAGGAATGGACACAACCCCAGGGTAATTCAAAATTAAAATGGAACACCTAGGCTGATATTCCATCTCATTACACCTTGTAACACTTCAAGTTTTTAAATAAGCAATATATATTAAATCTGATTTCCTCAGTATTCTAAATTTTGGGAGGGTTTTTTTGGAAAGAAAAGAGGGAGCGGGAGAGAATCAGATTTAAATTGCTCAAACATAATGGATATAAATATAGGTTCCTAATGAAAGTTGTTGGTGTGCTGCTTCTTTAAAGTACCACCAGTTGAATACATTAAAATACATGATCCTACAAGACTTCAAGGGAAGTTGCATTACTTTAAGAAGCATTCCCAGGGTTTAAAGTAGTTTATCCCTTCCCAAGAAAGAAAGAAACCTGCCTTTTTGTACTTTGCCCCAGTGAAAATTCCTTGTGTAACCTAAGCTCTGTGACAAATAAGAAGACATGGCCATATGGATCAATTTGAGGTATCTATCTTGGCTATTCAATTCCCAAGGAAGACATATGGATGCTCGCTTTCAAAAAACTAACGTGGAGGATGTGAATAGCATTTTTTACTGGAGAGATACTATTTGCCTGGATACCTTTTGATTTTGTTTTTGCTTAGCACTTCAACTGTGCTTAAAATTAATACCACTGGTTTTGTTTATAAAGCATCTTTTTATGGAGTATGCTTTACAGTGAAATATCTCTACAATAAAGGATAGATAACCATGTTGCCATTGTGAAAATTGACCAAGAAATTATCTAGTAACGGCTTCAGTTTGTGTTAATGTGCAAAACAATGAGTAAAACAGAAATTAGACAGATTTTAATGAGAATTTAAGCATTTCCACTGTATTTTCTGCAGGTTTTAGCCTAGTCATCAAACAAAATTATTTGAACAGTTACATAGCTTTTTCCTAATTCAGTTTATTTTACAGTAGTAGATCAAGTTATAGATATTAAATACACGTAAGTAAAAAGCAAGATATTGAATCATGAAATATCTGAAATGTCATAGAATTATATAGTGGTTTGGGTTGGGTAAGACCTTAAGATCATCTAGTTCCAAGCTTATTGCCATGGGCAGGGGACATCTCCCACTACAGCAGGCTGCTCAAAGCCTGTCCAACCTGGCCTTGTCAAATTAAATCACAGCAGAAATTCGCTGCAGGACTTGAATCCCCATGCACTTTGAACTTAATGAAGTAAACTGTCATTGTTACCTACATAATTGCTGCTATTGACAATTGCAGGGAATTATAAATTAACCTGTTTCACTAAGACAGACTTGATAATTAAGAATATTAAAGGAATATTCTGAAATGAAAGGAATATTTTGTACCTAGGAAAAAAAATACATCAGTCACCTCTACAACTCTGTATCCCCAGATATCCCACAGAAAGCAGTTATGCTGATTGCTAGTATTTAGTGTTCCGTTATGTAGAGCAAACCTGTACTTAAATATCTATTTCTAGACTAATTACATGTGAGAAGGCTGTAATTGCACATGTCTAGCACAGCGTCGTCGATGTCCCAGGTGACAGTTGCCCTCCAGTACCTTTAAGCAGTGCTGGGATGGTGTGCCTTTAGAGGTGTGCAGCCCAGCTCCTTGTACTGGTAGGGCCCCGCTTACGGCAACTCATCATACCAGCGCTCTGAGTGGCCCTAAGGGACACAACCAGAGCTGACCTCAATCAAAAAATGCCTCCTCTGCCTGGAAAGCTGTCCTGCCTCCTGGGAGGCCTCAGGTGATGCACTGGGAAGGAGTGTGGGAAACCTGGGGCAGCTGTTGGGTGCCCTCTCCTCCCATCTCCCTGGCAGTGGGAAGGGACGCCCAAGAGGTGTTCCCATCTCCTCCTTCTTCCCCACCCTCCTTTCAGGTAATGAGCACACGTGCACAGGCCCTTCAGCTTTAGGCAGGAACTATCATTTTTGTCTATTTACTAGAAAGCCTTGAGTGGCTCTGTATGAGACTTAGAATCATAATTTTTCCATTTACACTAGCTGATACAATGAAGGAGCGAATCAGCCCCCTAAAGCAAATGATACTATGCCACCTTCAGTGAGCACGATATACAGAAAATCTAAAATACTTGAGTGAGAATATAAAAAAAAATAATTATGCAAAGGATATACTCATGGCACAAAGTAATTTCTTGGGGTCATTTCTGAGTGGGAATATTGCCTAGGCAATAGCCTGTAGGGTAAGGATACAGTTAGAACTAAAAAGCCTCCCTGGAAAACACAAAAAAGAATGATAAATTACAGAGTTGCATGAAGTTTACAGAGTTTTTGGCACTGTTCCTGTTGAGCTCTAATCTAGCCTGGCTGTCACGTTTGCTCTGATACCCACTTGGTACAGAGACTGAAAAAACAGCAGCATGCTCTCTGTTTTGTACTATGTGTATGCATAAATCCCACCCACATTTCTCTGAAAGCCACAGTCCCTTGCCATGCAAAACTTATGTCTGCTTTCTGGAGTATATTAATGAAAGTTGCAGCAATAACCAAACATTAGCTGAAATATTCTCCACAGCCCTCATATATAACTGCCATTCCCAATCTGATTAGTGTGAATCTGTCTCTGGGAGGAGACTCACACCCATATGCTATACAACCCAGCAGGCAAACAACTCATCTGACACAGCATGAGCCAGGAGCATAAACATATACTAACAAGATGAAATGTTTTAGACAAACATTACTTGCTTGTTACAGAAACTGTGCCAAGTGATCTGCTTTTTGAGGAAGTTGCAAAAGTTATTTTACTTCCACATCTACCTCTGCAACCCCTCTGCAATAATCACTCAAGTTTCATGAAATATTTACACCGTTTAAAACAGTTAGGCCATTTCATTATTATTTTAGATGGGAAAGTATGGTTAAGAGCAGTAGCTTTAAATCTGAGGAAGATTGTATGCTAGGTCAAACTCAGTAATAGGAAATACTGTGTACACTGCCCATTACCTAATTTTAGTTACAAGTGGTCTTAACAAACACACATACATATGAAGAATTTAAATACCAATTGCATTTGCAGTGCACTTCAACACAGTGTATTATACTAAATTCCTGACAGTCCAGTGACTCATGTTGAAAAGGCTGGCTTTTGACGTTTTGCTATTTATGTGAGAGGTATTACATAAATTGCAAAATCAGTATAAAATACTACTTATTTAATGAATGCTATTAAAAAAATCGCTAAAATACTTCTCAGAGTTTTGTAAATAGGAATAGAGGGTGGTAAAGAGAAGGAATCAATGAATAAATAATGTTGACATCTGCACTTCAGGCTCCCTTTAGCGTCAGACAGGAATAAACAAATCCAGATGATGGTTCTTTCATCTTAGTTAAGATATCTATGTTAGGTTAAGAGCAACTCACTTTAGAAGTGAATGTTTCTCTCTTCTGACTATGAAAAAAAGATGCTAGGTCACAGTCTCATTGTTGTAATTGTAGAAATCCAAAAGTTAAGTTGAATTCCACTCAGTTTCCAAATGACAGCAAAAACCCCACCCCAAGACTCAACACCACCTCTCCCCAAGAAATTTCAAGAAGTATTATTGATAAGGAGCACTTACTTAGCTTAAAGAGCAAGACTTAGGTGCAATAATTTCCTACAAAGAGGATGAAAGAGACAAAATGTCTTCCTCCTCCACTCAAAATAGAATATCCAGCAGTGGGCTTGAACTGCAGACATGAAGATTTACAGTTCCTGTTAGGCCAAGCTTTCTAATGGCCAGCTAATTGCTGTCTAAGCCTAAACAGACTCTGTAAGAAGACTGTGAAATGTCCACCCCCCTGAATTTTGCCAGAAGAGTAGATAACTCTTGGAAATGATTCTGTTCAAAACGAAGGGGACAGACAAGAAAATGTCTTTATAATCCCTCCATTGTATGAGCGGTCCTTGGCTGATGGGTTCACTGTCCATCTTACACATCTGTCTATCACCAGTTACTTTCCTAAGCCCATCAGAAATCACTGTTACTCATGCTTGGCAGCACCATTCCAGCTTTCAAATCCAACAGAGAAGTTGAGAGCCCACAACTGCACAACACATACAACTTTTTTTTAACACTTTTCAGTGTCAGAAACGAAGGCAGCATGCCTAATTTCATTACGGTGTTGCAAATTAGCCTCCTTTAACCCAGCAACAGTCATTTGGCACAGGGGCTTAGTTTTCCATTAACTTTCCCTAATCATATTCCAAGTCCCAGTAATGATTTAATACCTTGTGTTCATTGCCAGTTTTGCTGCTGCCAGCATTTTACCTGCCTTTTTCCTCTCCTCTACCAACCCCATCATCAACTCAGCCTAGGCAAGGCACAGCTAAAAGAGAGCTTATCTACCATTAATATTTGCTCTATGTCTCAGTCTCAAGGAAGCCATGAAGTCTCCTTGAGTCAGTGAGCTTACATTCAGTTAGCACTGAAAGTCCTTACTTATGGCCACGAGAGGCACTGTTTTGTCTTCATTTCCTCTGTGCCAATAAATTCTCATAAACCAAATACATTCACTATTCTTACACTCTACCAAAACAAAATGTCATGTCTAACTAGATAAATCAAAGTAGAAAAGTTCTGAATGTTCCAAAACCCTTCTGTCCTTTCCAACCCTAACTATTCTATGATTCTACGATTTTATTTGGGAAATTTGTAAAAAGCAGTGTTCTCCCACAAAAAAAAAAAAAAAAAAAAAACAGAAAAACAAAACAAAACAAAACAAACAAAAAACAAACAAACAGAAAAAAAAAAAGCAAACCCCAAAATAAACCAAAAAAAGCTTTGGCATCTGTTTATTAGTGTTTTTTAGGGCAGTACTGCTTTCCATTTTTGACCATTTTTCCATTTTCTGGAAGAAATTAACTGGCTGCTCTCTTCTGCTTTAAGATCTTCAACAGAATCCCACCCATACACCTTAACTCTTTCCATCTTTTCACCACACAGGGGTATTTCTTGATGGTTTACTTTTACTCCCTTCTTTTTCCAGCACTTACGTTTGACGCCATCTCTACATGTATTTCTGATGCTACCACACCTGGTACAGCTGACTGAAGTTCTTGGTAAAAAATGACAATTAAAAAAAACATTGGAAGCATTCCGGAACTAACCTTCTTGGGGAATTTGATTAAGCACAACAATATGATGATACCCTACAGATTATACACTAATCACATATCCTTTTTATGACTGAGACTTGACACTTTGACTAAGCAACTATCATTTTTTATCGAATTACTAAGCTACTGGTGTTAAGTCTTGCAAGGGAGAGAGATACTGCCAAGATAATTTTTTTTTTGGTACTTCATACTTCTATAATTCAGTCTAGCTCCTTAAACTAATCAGTTTCTAAAATAGCTTGAAACAGATGTAGAAAGTGTTCAAGGCCAGGCCGGACAGAGCCTTGGGTGACATGGTTTATGTGAGGTTTATGGCAGGGGGGTTGGAACTTGATGACCTTATGGTCCCTTCCCACCCTAACTATTTTATGATTCTACTAGCTGTGTCAGAATTCTTTTAACGCTTGTATCAAATTTTGTAGCTGTTGTGTGTCTTGTCTGTATCTTGCTATTCAGTATTTTTATACCTTGCACATTGCTATAGGAATGAAGTGTTCGTTTTCCCCTGACCCCTTAATATTAGATATGGTTGGTTTTCTGTATGTCCTGATGGTAGTGGAAGGAACACTTAATGGTCCTTCTCCTGGCATTTGCGCTGTTAAATCCAAAACGGGATCAGTGTGCAACCAACTGACAGCAGAAAATTTCCTGTATCATGGGCAGAATTAGTCCCAGATGAGACTGAACAACTTAAAATAAATTCTAACAAGTAATCTGGACCCATTTTAAGCAAACATCAGTAGTTGTAGACCTAATTTGAAGAAATTACGTACTACTTGCCACTCCATCAGTAGACTAAAGCAAGCACGAAGAGGAATTCCAGCAACGATTTTCTGCATCTACAGAGAATAATGGAAACTAGAAATGTGTCAGAGTAATTTTGAACACTGCACGTTTCATTAAATCTTGACAGGTCAAATCTGAAAGGGAAGCAAGGTGAAATCTAGAAGACTCTGCACTACTATTTGAGATCTTGTAAATAGTTATTTCCATCTTTCATTTCTTAGTCAAGTATCTACATGAAAAAACAAAAACACATTTCATTGCTTAAAAAAAAAGAAAACTAAAAATTCAGAGTAAGACGTGTTCTACTTAAGTATAATTTTCATACAGGTGCATTGCAGGGAAACTACAGAGAATGGGAATACTTCCCTGCTGTTCTGGGAAGAACAGAATATAGAGCTGTATTTTATTGTCTGTGCTCAAATACACAGCATGGATGTAGCAGATCTCAGACTTCTCAGAAAAGTGAACATCAACAATGCACCCAGGATGGATCCAGACATCAGCCCAGCTCACGCCCAGCTATTTAAGATGCATGGGAATGAGGAAGCAGATGAGTTTACAGGTATGTATAGAGTACAGTGTAGCTGCATTAAAAAATGGAGTCTATTCCAAGTAAATTAGACTGTTGTATGAAAAAAATAATACTATTTGGGAAAAAAACCCATATTTTTGGTACATTTCTCCTAAAAAACAGAGAAACCTTTACATTTAATACTTCCTTTAATATTTAATACTTTTTACTATGCGAAACTGGCTGAGCATACAAGATACAGCTACCCCTGACACAAAGTGATTCAAATTTTCATTTCTGAGGTATTTAACTCCAAGATTTTACACGATTTTGTATCATTACACACTTTTCTCACTGAAAGACTACTCAAAAGACTGGAGAAGCTAAATCTGGTTTGCACAGTTCTCAGTTGGATGAATTTGTTTTCTCAGCCCCTTCAAAATGGTGACACAATAAGTGATCTTTACCAAGCACTGTGAAAAACCAGTGGGAATTGGCCAGTCAGGTTCTTATTTCCTGGTGGCCCCGTTGTGTTGACTCCAAGGCTGTAATAATAGGAAGCTAAGGTCACAGTCTCACACCATCTGATAAATTGCAGGGCTTTTTGGTAGATGTTGTTGCAGTTTTTCTTCCTAGCAATACTCATAAGGACTGTTATGTTTACAAGCAAGTCACTGGCTTCTGAAGTAGAAAGGAGGGTTGCTCCATAGGGGAGTTTTCCCTGGAGGACAGAAAGAAAAACATGAGGTAGAGCTTTGGCAGCAGCATATGCTAGACAAGGAATCTTCAATGGACACCTGATACAAAGAAGCTAGCTGCAGTCTCACAGATGGTTTTTACAGTGCATACTTCTATAATCATTGTTAAGGAAAAATAATAGACAGGAGAAGCTAGTGCTATTAAAAAATTTACTGATTTAGTTGCACATACAAGTCATAGTGAAGTAACACTTTAGAAATTTATACACAAGTCCAAGGAGATTGGGAAGTGGAGATTCATGCAACTGATGTTTCTAGAGAAATGAACCACTAAAGTAGCAATTAGAAGCCTCAGTTTGAAAGAATATTATCAAACAAACATAGTCATGAAAGCAATTAAAAGCATTTGATTGCTTCATAATGGGCAGAGCTAATCAAGCTTGCTCCTAATCAAAGTGTGTTCTGCTCATTTTAAACCTAACTATAAAAAATACTGAAATGAATAAAGAGCAGATGACACTGCAGTGTAGTAGCTATACCTGCGTAAAATCTACCCAGGTACATCATAGGCCATGCAAGCAACCAGTGTGGATATCTGCTCCATTAGAAGGATGAAAAGACATATGCTCATCAACAGCCCAGCTACTTACATTTCAGGGAGGTTTCTTAAGTAGGTCAGAGATGTGGAGGAATGTATCAATCTGTATTTCTGTACTACTTGTAAACCCACCTATGGCAGCTAGAATTTCTGCTCATAGGCAATGACAGAACAATCGACAGTGCCCTTCAATGTAGGGTGGGGAAACTTCTGCATTTCCTACCTAACTGGCTAGGGATCCTTTCAGTCCTCTTCAAATAAATATTCGTTACTAATGTGCAAGAAAGCAAATCTGTGCCTTTTTGCTCCCTCCCTCTTACTAATGATACAAGCAAAATAAATGCTCATTTAAGGATGGCAGGCAAGAAGAGAGAAGGAATAATCAAATAATCTAGATGATGCATAACACAGAGCAATGCACCACTTTGATCACAATTTGGATGAGCATAGGCTTAACCTACCAGTCTTTGTCCATCTTAATGCCAGTGTCATGCCACTGACCCTTTAATATTTTACTCTAACAAAACTGCAGTCAAAATAGAAGTAAAAATCACCAAACAGGTACATGGTTGAGTTAGCTCTTTTGATACACTAACTACTAATCCTAAAAGTCAGGAATGTGTGCGTGTTGACTCGTAAGTAGCAGCAACTCACCCTCCAGTGGCACCTATCAGTCAATCTCAGAACATTTTACCAGGGAAAACAGCGCCACACTGTCAACACCCCAGATGGAGATGGTGAATAAGTTGCTCAGGGTCAGCAGAGGCCATGGGTAGAGCTGGGACTCATGTCTTCTCAGTACCAGTCTGGTACACTAACAGATCATAAAACTAGAGCAAAACAAAACACCAAGTGTTTTCTTTTATCATGTAACATCTAAAAGCTATATACATGGCATATACATGATGAATCATATTAAAAGACCTAAAGATGTATAACAGAACAACAACCATTTTTTACTGACTCAATACTGTTGTTATAATCTGGATTTTAAACACATAAATATGGATTCTTACTTAAAATACAATTTGCAGAAGAGTCTCTAGGAAGAATTCTAGTTTATTGCAATTTCAGGACATGCAGCTTCTCAGATCAGCTAAGACACCTCGCTTCCATTTAAATTAAAAATACTAGACTGCCATCATCATTAAAAAAAAAAAAAAACAAACCAAAAAACCCCCAAAACCTACAACACCCCAAAATCCAAAACAAATAATAATAAAAACTAAAAAAAAAAAAACCCCACCCAAAAAACCTCAAACCAGCTAAAACATCCTTGGGGGTTTTCAAGTTCTTTTTTTTTTAGTTTGGAATCCTGCCCTAAGTCTCAAGGAGGAGGTATGGAGAGACTATTATCCCTCATTGAGTTGATGAATTGTTAACTGTTTAATCAATACAGAAAGTAACACTGTGTCTAACAAACAGACATATATGCCTCAGAAGGAATAGAAGGATCTTCACTCTAGTTAAGAAATATGCTGATTAAAGAAAAAGTCAAGTTTTAGGAGAAAATGCAATCTGCATTGATCTCCTGAAGGATTTCAAGAAGGAAATTCATCAGGAAGACACATGCAATTAGAGGTTAGAAATACAGAATTCCTGGTCAGCTGAGAACCTGAAGAGTACACAGTAAGTCTGTTCGATGAAGAGTAAAAGGGAAGGAGGGAAGAGAAGGAGACAGAGCGTTCCAATATAATTTTAGTAACAAAGAGACTTAGCATCACCTACCTTTCATTACTTTTTTAATATCTTTTATAAATACCTCATAGACATCTTATATGCATTTCACACCCAGATGTCCAGCTACAGTAGCACAAGGATAAAGCATGCCCATGTATATGCCGCAAAGGATACGTGGAATACTGGTATCCAGTTGGTCCAGAAGAACTACTAGTGCAATAATGGTGATAAACTGCAAGGCTCCCCGGCGTGCAGTATGCCAAACCTCTGAAGGTCCCAAGGGAATTTTCCACACACTAACTTCTGTGTGTCCTACAGGGTCCCACAAAAAACCTTTATAGGTTTTGCAGTAAAGGGATGCAGCTTGAACAGTCTCACAGCCTACACACAATCAGCAGCAGGAACACAGACCAAGACTTTGTTGAACTGCAACCCCAGCAACTGTGTCAGTTGTAAGTCTTCTGCATCATTGTTCCGATTGCGTAAGATGTTATTCAGCAGCTGCATTGTTAGATGAAACAGCAAAGTGAATAATAGCATAATATGTGCAAAAAATAAATAATACAACGTTAGAATACAAAATACAACTGTTCTATGGACTTGCTTCCTATTTGTAAGTTTTTTATGGTACTGATGCATACAATAAAAAGGCAACTGGATGATACTAATGGACCCTGCTCAACAAGCACAAACTGTCCTGTGGACCCTAAATATAGTAAATTGTGATTTTTAAAAGAATAAAGGTGGTTGCATCAACTAAACATCAAGGAATCCACCTTACTACAATGTGGTTTTGTACAGTAGAAACTGTATGCAGCAGTACAGCAGGAATTAGGAACTGCTTCCTACTGCAATTTCACAAGTGTGAAAAAGAGATGACTAACTAAGGAGCTGTCAAGAGCGCCAAAATAATTACTTTACATCAATAACCTCCTCAGAAGTTCAGGCACTGAAAATTTTAGTTTCACCTGGGCTTTGAAAAATCTAAATAATTGGACTTCTTAATCCATTAGTCTCTGGAGTGACACCCTGTTTATGTTATACTGTGTTCTATTTGAATTCCAGATAGATTCAACAAACTCCTACATAATGTAACTGTCCTGGAATAAAAGGACTTTTTTTCCTTCCTTTCAGGCATAAAATGAAGGAATGCTAGAAGCAGGCAACTTATCTCTAGGGTGGCATTTGGGGTCTATTATTCAAAGTGTTGTATTCCTTAAGTATACATTAGAGGATAGATGTGCACATAACATACCATATGTCAGTTTCAAAGGTATAATTTACATAGTTATTTAAACGTATGCAAATGAGGACATTAAAGTTCAGACATACACCAATAAAAGGAAATTATAAGTTAAAACTGCCACATCGTCCTTAACTTCCTGCAAGTGACTAGGTATAGAGGAACATATGGCACCTACGCTCTCCCACTGTTCCCACAGCTCCCGAGAGGAGGCCATATGTGCTGCACAACCTAGACGCAACAGGGCACCTTAGGAACACATGGTAGCCTTACCTCCCTGTTTAACTCTTACAAATCTCATGCCAACTACCTGGAAGCAATCCTTAAGCCATGGCCCTTTTTATCTTATTACTCCTGGTTCTTATCACTGTGCACAGCTTGGAGAACTCAAGATTTCCAAGCATGATTCACAGGATTTTCTACCCCACAGTACACTTACGAAGTAGCTTCTTATCAGTAACTTCATTTAGACCTCTAACCTACACACCGTGAGGCATCTGTCTGTTCCAGCTGGAGCAAGGGGCACAGAAAGTTTAACTCCTAAAGTCTGGACTCAATCTCCTGCACTTTCCTATGAACAAAATAATGTATGTAAAGTTTGAACAAGAACCACATATGACAACGTTGGCAACGTTTTAAAATCATGATACAGATGATGCTGACAACCAGAGAGGAGATAACAGATGAGCACGATAGAGAAAAAAAAAAGAGGTAACAGGGTTTGCTTTGCAAAAGCAGCAGAGGCTCAGTTTTGCCCAATTTTACACAAAACGTATTTTAATTGGGAAATTATGTTTACCTTTCCAGCTCCTGGTAAAAAAATTGATTTTTTTTTTTTTTTTCCCCAAAGCTCATATGATTTCAGATTTTATTTTGCTAACTGAAAAAAGGACAGTTGCATATTTAGCATTTATAGAATCACTTCCTCATACATTGACAGTGTATACATCATTTAAGAACTTTAAAATACTTAGTTTTAAGACACACTATTCATCTAGGTCTCTAAATCAAAGGGAACAGACAATGAATTATAAAATCAGGAGATAAGTGAAAAACCCTTACGGATGCAATAAAGACAACTATCATACTGTTAGGCATCACCTGTTTTATTCCACACTTTCAAATGGTAAAAGAAAGGAGAAAAGTTCATGGCTCCTTCCAAATGAGAGAACATGGCAGAGGATTAGAAATACAGATCTCACCCATGTTGTTCCTCAAAATTTAGCATCATTTTACAAAACAGCTGTGGTGAATCCACCTGCAAAGCTACTATCTTCCTAAAACCACTCAAGTATCCTAAGACTGTCTGCTTACTCTCCTCAACATTAAACTGTCAAAACCTCAAAGCTTTACAAGACATCTTAATTCAGCCCTATAAATTTTCCTTGAATGTATTTGAGAGTGAATAGGCTGACAACTGCTACTCACAGGAAGTTAGAGTTACAAGATAATGAAAATATTTCAGATAGAAGTGGGATATTTAAATTAAAAACTCAATGTAGCTTTTATTGCACTAACTAGCCATTGTTCTCACAAATAACTAATGGGAAAGCATGTGCATCCTGCCATGAACGTTCCCCTTTCCTAGGTGGTGATGTGGGTCCCCACTATAAGGCTCACCTATCTCAGGGGAGGAAGGGGGGTAAGTAGTCTGGGCGTATGTAGGATGCCTGCATCGCATGATGTATCTGATATGACACGCGGCAGAAGCCATGGCTTACAGCTGTTCACGGTGCACAGTGCTCTTCTGGGTTTAGAAAACCTCTACCATTCAGCTGGGAACGCACAAAGCTGCAGTTCTGCTGTTGGGGGGCGGGGGGGAGGAATGGATTAACTGAATCTCTCTGTGCCAGATTGAGATTTGTGTCCCAGTATTTTATATTACACAGCATAAGGGTCCCCAGGACACATGCACAACAAATAAATGCAGCATTAAAAAAACAAAACCAACAAACAAAACAACCAAAACCAAACCCCCAGTTATTTACCCTGCATGTTTGACAACACAGATGCTAATGTCTCTCCAGAAAGTGTAGCCTTGGTGTAAATTATGTCAAGTCACTGAGGTCTGATTAACTTGCACAGGGCTTCTCAGACTACCACTATTTCAGATAAATGAGGCCCCGGTGATACCAGATTCTTTTATCA
This sequence comes from Lathamus discolor, assembly GCF_037157495.1. Taxonomy (NCBI): domain Eukaryota; kingdom Metazoa; phylum Chordata; class Aves; order Psittaciformes; family Psittacidae; genus Lathamus; species Lathamus discolor. The sequence goes on along the minus strand of NC_088884.1, from coordinate 42,963,750 downwards.
GTTTTTGAGAAGCTTTTGTCACAAGGAGACAAAAACTTTCCAGCCACACACGGAAGAGGGACAAGTAATACTTATCCCTCCAGCTTGCTATAGGCTCAAAACCACTCCCTCTGTTTAAAAAAAAAAGGATGTAATTTTACTCGCAACTCCAACAGACACTGCCTTGGGGATATTCCCACAACAGTGTAACTGCTAGCTTGGAAAAAACAGCAGGTCAAGTTCAGTGTACATAACAGAATGGTGCTACAGGTTAATCTCCAAAGATTTCATACAATTGCACTGAGGAAACCAAGAGGAGTTGCAGATGCCACTGTGAACCATTACCTCAACTTTAAAAAGGGTTTATAAACGCAGTAACTCACAGGAATGATCAGTTTATGTAACTCACTCTGAGCTGTAAGAAAAAGGACCTGAAGTTATTTTGCTACTGCTCTTTCCTTGAGTAGCAGTTCAGAGACAGCACCCTTCCAGTAGGTGTACAGCCTATTGACCATATCTGATGTCAGCCGAAAGTGTACCAGCTAGTAAGAAAAATTGTTTTGTTGTATTCTCAGAGTGAAATATATTATGCCCATGTTAAAAATCTCTTTATCAAAGGACATAAAAGCACTATCTTCCATTGGACATAGTGAGGAAATCAGATAATGGCAAGCATTATCAATTACACAGTCAAAGTTCTGTTGCAAATATTGACCATAAACAAAAGAGAATGGGGAAAAAGCCTAACAGATTTTCTTGGTATTTCTGAATGAAGAAATTCTGTGGAGTCACAGGAATGCAGAAAGGTCACAAAGCACTCTTTGGGCCTTCCAAAACACCTTCTGGAGCCTGCAGATATGATGGAGCACTATGCTAGACAGAGACAGCCAGCAGTGCTGTGGTAGGCAGATTTACTGAGGTCTTACACCATTTTCTCTCCTTGCCTGGAGTCACCAGCCTCTCTCATCAATGGCATCCAGTATTTGGATACAGTGCTCTGATGGCTGACACGAGCCTTTCAAACAACAGCATGGGACAGCGGGAAGAGTTATCACAGAGGGGGATCCTGATGGTGCACTGGAGCCAATTAGTAAGAAAGAAAGAACGAAGCAGACACAGAACTCAAACAGAAAATGGCATACTGCGGAAGGCTATACCGGAACGGTCATCCTTCAGTGACCCTTCTGCTGCTGCTGCTCAGTCCTTTCCCTTTCCCTACTGTTGAAGTTATTCACTCAGAAAAAAACAATCATGATGTGTTGAGGAAAATTTTCCTCTCCCTCAAGCTGTGAAACATCTTAGCTGAGCAATACTTAAATGTCAACACAAATGTGTTATGGTGTACAGAAAAAAAGTATTATTATTAGAAATCACAGCTGCTATTGCATTTCATAGTCAGGTGGATTAAGTTGTCTGGAAATAGCTTTTGAGAACAGCTCTTTGAAGCACCAACTACATACCCATAAGAAACTTCATCTGCTCTATATGTAACTAAAACATACTAACATCTGAATTTCTTACTTGGAAACCAGCTTTTACAGCGTTCAGATACCTTGTGATTAGAGGTTATGGTCTGAATTCAATTAAATTAGCTTCATTTTGCCTAACTAGCCATAACAATTTAAAGACTGGTATAAACTCATTGGACTGTAGGGGCTTATCTCAATGGTAGGACTACCTGCACTGCTTCTCCCACCAGTGTTTTTTGAATGGTTTAGGTTTGTTGGTCTAGGTAGGAGGGTGCAGGGGGGACTCCAGATAAATTTAAGTTTTGGACCTCTTCTTAAGTAGGAAATTTCGCAGCTTTCCAAATTCAGAAATAATCTACGGAAAGTGACCTATGTATTCTGCACTGTGACCAGTCTTAAGAGGGAGCCTAAGGTTCAGCCTTCTGAGAGCCTGGCTCTCAAATTGTCACCAACAGCATTCTCCCAGAGAAACTGTTCTACTTACAAACAAAAGCAAATCTATGGAGAAGATTTTTATTTTTTCCAGTGTATTCTGTATTTTAATTCAACTGTGTGTTCTCCATCCCATTAAGAAGCCAGCGTACAGCCTGGCTTCTTCAACACTTGCCAGTATTCCCTGCTCCTCTCTTTTTGGTCTCTTTTTTCACCTCACATGTACCTCCAAAAACTGGCGGGACCTCTTAGTTTTGTGCTTTATGCCTTTCTCCACCAGATTAGATTTACAGATTGGCCAGAAACAAGAAGATAGGACTTGTCATTGTTAATGCCAGTGTCCTGGCACTGTCTTTTCATGGTCTTTAAGGTCTTTGCATTTGCTGTTTTGCTAATGTAGTGTAATAATGTTCATCTGCATTTTTCATCTAAGAATCAACTACCTAAAACCATGCTCCGCTTTGCATCTGAACAAGATACACAATGGAGTTAAATTAATCAATTCCTCAAAGAAATAACACTGCAATGGCTACAGCAAAATTAAGTATTCCTCAACCATTACATATGGTTCCATAATGCTATTGAAAAGCTTCCACTTTAGTACACAACGAATGAGACCCTAAACACGGTGTGTTGAAACTAAATTACTAATGTTTGACCAATAAACACGTTTACTGTTCTCTAGTCTCATTGATTATTAAACAGCTTGTAAGGTCACGTAAACAATTTTCCATGGCTTCCAAAATAATCATACCTGGCATACAATTTCCTTTTTCTCTTTAAGCAACAGTATTTCAGGATTGGCTTTAATGGACCTACGGTGTTCTCCTCCTTTTGATATTCATTCTTACAACAAACAGGTTCTTCAACTGGTATCCAGCTTTACAGTATGTAGTTGATTAATCATAGTAGAATATAGTTAATCTTATTTTACCGTTGATAATACAGAGTGCATAACACCTGCATTATGCTCATGGTTTTTTTTAATTAGTCATTGTTTGGCTGCTTATAGCTTTGGCACTCTGAACAATAGGGCTAAAATAATCTATGCTTCATCTCCTACTACCAGTCTTCAGGGGAGGGGATGGGGGAGACACAACAAGCTTTTAGACTGAATACCAGCTTCCAAAAACTAAGCTGAGGAATAAATATGCAATCTTCTAAATGCTACAGTTCTCTCACCTCCCTCCTCCAGCTTCCCTGCACTCTTTCCAGTCCACCTGTTTTGTTTAAAATATGAGGGGATATAGGAAAGGAGTCAAAAGCGCTGACCCATGAAAATACATGCAAGTGTGGTCAGACTGAAGCTATTAAAAATTGCTGCCTGTGACTGACCCTAAATCTGACCTGCTATTCTTGGCAGAGAAAGCTGGCATAAAACTGACAACAACATAAATTCTACATTCATTTCCTCCAATACGCCTCTCAATAATGTTTTCCATTTTACCGGTACCATATAGAGCAAGATACAACCTCACTTTAGTCTTCTTGTGCCTTTAGTTATATATTAAGCTTTCAGCCCTCCATCTCAGCTGGACAATGAGATAGGCAGTAGTAAACAATGCTGAAAACTGAAGCTTATATCCCTATTCTGTAAAATGGTACCTAGCTTACCTAAGCCAGTAAGAGGTGACCTGTACTTTAAGTCTGGAGCCCAGCTGTTTGAAGACACTTCTATTAAAATAAAGTGGTATGATGCTCCATGATTTTCCTTCCTGCTAAAAACCCCTCGAATTTTACTTGCAAAGGAAAAAAACAACAACCCAAACTTCCTCATTTAGTACCAGACACTGAGTTTAGCTTACATAGCTTTATCATATAACCAGGTTTTCAAAATTGCTTCTTGTCACCATTTAGCTACATAAATTAAACTTAATTAAACTTGTGTATTTCATGCTTAAAGAAAATCAGGCATGTAAAAATTAAGATTGTTATGCTGAAGCAAAAGGCTATAAAACAAGGCATTGCAAAAGCTATCTTTCCCTTTCCCTTTGCATATGAAACCTTAATTTAGCACACATTATGACATGTAGCTTTACCAGGCAGGCCTATATGAAATGGTAAGTTCTTTAAAGTCATGAGTATTGTAATTATCATTCAATACTACCATAGGATATAATTCCTGCAGCAGGTAAGACTTCATCCATAATGCACACCAAATTAAGTTTTGATATGAGAAAATTGAAGAGTATTACTTAAAAGATTACTTATGCTCCAAGTTGAAACCTCACTTCCCCATCCCATTACAGAAAGGGGGGGGAGAAAGAGTTATGCTTATTGTATTAGAGCTGTTCAAGTAATTGGACTCTTCCTGGCAACAGCAATTTCCTTGACAAAGGTAGCAATCATAGCTCCCACTTTTGCTGCTACATGATTCATTTTTGTAAGTTTAGTATATACTGCATAATATCTAACTGGTTTTCGGCTGTTTTGGTTTTCTGTCAGAAATTAATCATTTGAAGTTTGGTCCATCTCTCACTAAAATCAAGAGAAATATTCAAACAATCCATCCGAGTATTTGGATTGGCCCTTAAGATCTAAAAAAGGGAACATCTGGTCCATCATGCCTGTATATGTAAATAAATTAATTTTTTGATAATTTTGCCTCTGAAGGAAGGTGGTAGGAGTATGACTTCCTGCACCTATCTGAGATAAGCAGTAACAGTTGCACTAAAACTCAGTGGCCTTAACAAAGGGAAGATGATTCCAGTAACTACAGAGTCAGGTTAGCTTGATCTACCTTTTATTCAAGTATTACCATTCAAGCCAATGTCACTTGGAAGGATGCAATTGTATACCATGCCAAGAACATCTAGACACTAAGAACTGATGAAAATTATTCTTCGTGTAACTTGCAATCTATTAAACTCCAAAAAACAGATTTTGGCTATTACTCAAGCTAGCATAACAAAAGCAGCATCTCAGAGATAAATTAAAGACAGGACTTTCTGAGAAGTCTTTAGTTAAACTTCAGCGTGAACATGAATGTAATGCTTCACTGAGAAGTGAATATAGTATTGAAAATGGCAATGCTATTATTCGCCACTTTGTCCTGTTACTCTTCCTGGTTATCTGCCCTAAGATACTATTTGCTTTAGAAAGAACACCACTTAAAATGTTTTTATTGTTTCTAAGCATGTGTTTAGAATTTTCTGCATTAGCCCAGAAATGGGTTTTGAACAGAAGTTGTTTTCTTCCATAATCCTGAAATAATTTCTTCTGATATCGTGACTTCTAAAGGCTTATCACACATGGACAATAATGAATCATTGTCTGTTTGGGGCGTATCAGGTATCACAGTTGTGACTTCTCCTGCAAGAAGTGGACCTACCCCAAGGAGTCAGCGGGCAGCCACATGGAAGACCTCTGAGCGGCAGGATGAGTTCACCATCTTCTTCCTTTCTTTCATTCCAGTGTTTGCTCCTGCTGCAGGTATTCGACTTCCAGTCTTAGCCTTTCTCTTGCTCTGGCTTAAGCTCAGATACATTATCAAAGACTCCTGATCTTGATATAGTCAGTATTGGGTTTTTTTTGCCCTGGCTCCCTGGCTTCTCTTCTTGAAATTGGCAGCGGGATGCTGGCCTTCCTAATCAACAGACCTGCCTACCTGCCTGCAAGAAGTGCAAAGCAGGGGGACAACAGGAATACACAGCTTCTTGTCTAAGTTCCTGTTTAAAAGAGAACAGAAGGCCATACTTGATTTACTGAATATACTCAGTAAATATATTCCAAAATATTCCTTACAACATATTTCTAAACCTTTGCCTTTATCACCTATGTATTTTACCTTCTCCTTTGTCTTTTCAGTAGCCCTAGAAATGTATCTGTGCTTCTGCTGCATACTGTTACAGACACATATTAATAACACAGGTGACTAGATACCAAGTTTCAAATATCAAACACAGTCAACTTCACAGATTTTGAGTGGTTAAAGTATGACTGCAGGATGCAAGATGCTGACAGTGCTGGTTCTGCTGCCAGTGACGACATGGAGCCAGAAGAGAGGGTCAGAAGTCAGAGAAATTAAATCACTCCAACCTCTTCACCACTAACACACAAATCTTCAGCTTTTTGTAAACTGAGGCATATTCACCATCTAAATATTGCCAAATAAAAGAGTTTGCAAAAAAAAAAAAAAAAAAAAGGTAAATTGAAGCCTTGCACTGCTTGCAGTGATCTCATTTAGGAAGCTATGATAAGCCACTACAGCAACAGAAAGTGAAAGATACCCTCAGTTCATACTTACAGGAATTAATTATGTATCATTAAAGTTCTACTAACAAAATACCTCCTAACAAAGCATGATGCTTTAGAAGCAACCAAACCTGGGGGACTTCAGCATTCTGAAATGGGGACATTTTAACAATTGATTTGTATAGTTAATTCCTGTAATTGGTAAAATCCAGTGTCAGAGAGACAATTTACTTCTGGGTCCCACAAATAGTTTAACATAATCCTTGCTCACTAATTATATTCATACTGTAAAAAAATAAAAAGGATTGAACTTTTCAGTATAACTGATGGAATAAGACCCTTGCAAATCAAATTTAAATACATGCATATGTTTTAATACCAAAGATTGAGACACTTTAAGGAAAAGATGCTTTCGATTACACATATTATGAACTGCTATATGTGATTCAATTTTTCTTCTGGACAGATTTTATTTGAATTTACAGACAAAATAATCTGTAGCTCAATATAAAAGGGAGTATTTGGAAGGAAGGAACAGGGAATAGCATGCTAGACAATGACGATTTAACTTTTCAAGCTTTACATACCAACTACTCATAAAGACTCTGGTGAGTTAAATCATTACCATGAAAAATTACCTAACACTTCCACCAATGACTAATTTTGCCACCCTGTTGATAAGTTGATCAATCTCTCTTGCTGCACATATGCTGAGCACATAGCTTCCAGAATGTCTGGCAAAATACACAGGCTTTTTTCCTTCACTTGGATTCATAAAGCATGTCATGTCACTGTCTTGCTTGGCCTCCTTCCATTTTTAAATCTTTCCATTCTGGTATAAATGCCTGTGCAAGGTGACTGAGAAAGAGGTTTGTAATCTCCTAAAGCATTTTAGTGAACCTGGAAAACGCCATCAGTCGCCCCAGTGAGGCATACAGTGCTATCTGACACACCCTCAGGTACACCAAGCATCTCCCAGAAGCCCACCCAGCACCGCAGTGGGGTGCGGAGTTCTGACAGCCCTTGTGTAGCACCCAATAGCCTCACAGAGAGATCTCACACCATCTCAGGCACCTCAGAAAGCAGCAAGTGCCTCTGTGTGGCACTTCACACATCATTCAAAACCAACATCTCTACTTGTGAAACAAGGAAAAGATGACAGAAAATCTCACAATAATTCAAGCTCAAGTTAGAAAAGGTCTCTCTTTGCTTGGACAAGAGAGGGCATGAGCTCTCTCAAGTCTGAGCCCTCATCTTAATCATTACAACTACTGCTCAGAGAAGCTTCCTTAAAAGATTTTCTGCTTCCCGTTTGTCCTCCCATCACTTCCTGGGAGTTGGAGAGGGTCCAGAAGAGGGCCATAAAAATTATCAGAGGGTAGGAGCACCTTTCCTATGAGGAAAGGCTGAGAGAGTTAGAGCTGTTCAGCCTAGAGAAGATTCTGGGGAGACCTATGGCAGTCTTTCGGTTCTTAAAAAGGGCCTATAAGAAAGATGGGTAAAGAATTTTTAGCAGGGCCTGTTGTGATAGGACAAAGGCTGATGGCTTTAAACTTTGGATAGAAGGAGGAAATTTTGGATATAAGGAGGAAATTCTTTCCTGTAAGGGTGGTGAGGCACTGGAATGGGTTGCCCAGGGAGGTTGGGAGTGCTCCATCCCTGGCAGTGTTCAAGGCCAGGCTGGACAGAGCCTTGTGTGGGATGGTTTAGTGTGAGGTGTCCCTGCCAATGGCACGGGGGTTGAAACTAGATGATTTTGAGGTCCTTTCCAATCCTAACTATTCTATGATTCTAAAAGAGGGGAGATTCAGGCTGGATGTGAGGAAGAAGTTCTTTACAGTGAGCGTGGTAAAATACAGGCACAGACTGCCCTGAGAGGTGGTAGATGCACCGTCCCTGAAGACATTTAAGGCCAGGCTGGATGTGGCTCTGGACAACCTGATCTAGTTGAAGATGTCCTTGCTCACTGCAGGGGGTTGGAACCAGATGACCTTTGAAGGTCCCTTCCAACCCAAACCATTCTATAATTTCTTGTCTGACTGGACACCTTCAAGTGTTCACCCATTTCCCTATCTACAGGTAACCTCACAGCACCCTGCACTGTAACACTGAGCAAATGGCTCTCTGTGGAGAATAAGGATTACTAGTTGTAGTAAGTAACATTATATACATAATGTATACCTTGGCTACGTTTTCATCTTTTATGGTATAGCTGTTACAGACATGTAATACATTTTCAAAGAATCAATGTTCCTTCCTATTCTTTTCCATCCATTACCCTTTTAAAAATATAGTATTGACTAGTCTGAGTCCCTCAAATTCTTTACATTGAGACTAACCTATTAAAGTTCAAGAAACAGAAAATTCAGTCAGCAAACTTAGTTCCTTAAACATGGTCTAGTGGAGGATGAGACCAAGAAACAGAACTCTTTTTGCAGACATGCAACACAATAGCCTCCAAACCACAATAATGAAAGGAGTTTGGCATTTTGCATTACTTAAATAGAAACTCACCAATATCTGCTTCTTTATCTTCCTTATATAACACAACAGTTCCCTGCAGAAGCAAAGACTCTATTTGTATTTTTCTGAGATCCAACACGCACATAGCTTGGAAAAATCTCCATAGGCTGGATTTTCTGCATCTCACATAAACTAGAGTGGCAGGTGTAACATGACCTGAACTAACAAAACCACTGTGGACTGTGCAGTATCCCATGGAAAAACTGTAACATGCTTGCCCACTACCTTTTCTACTGAATTATAGACATAGCAAGTAAGTAACTTGAAATTTCTGTTGAGAAGGCCGAGTCACTACACTATAATCTGACTACAGAAAATCTGATTTCTTTCTCACTTAAAGTATTGCTAAGAACAAAGGGGTAAAATCACAGAACATATTTCTGTAATGCATGATCAAGCATTAACAACTGAAGTTGCCATCCAAAGTAAAGGACTGATGTAACAGCTCTTGAGTTTCTGGGTCTAGCTCTGACAATATTCCCCCTTGTGACCTCAGCCAAGTTACTTAACCTCTCCAGATGAGAGCCCCTGTCTATAAAAATGAGGATAATGATATTTACTCACCTCTCTCAGAGGAGATGAGAAACTAATTAAAATAATTTGTGTAAAGGGCTCTGAACCTGAAACGCAATACATAAAGTGCTAAGGAAATAGTGTTTATATAAAAGACTGAAGGGAAAAGAAGATTCAAGTTACACAGTAACATATCAGTTTAAGAAAGAAATATAGCTTTGTTTTTCTTTCTTCCATTTTTACACCCAATCAAAATGATACATCTGAGATAATTTTCCTACTGTGAAATTAAGTTTAGTTATGCTGGACATAGGTATTGAGGCATTTTCATACCACTGACTATTCATATTCCTCTTTTGCCCAAACTTAGTTAAAGTGATGGTCTGATGAAGTAATACCAAAATTGTCCTTCAATATTCCAAAACTTGACATAGATTTGATCAATTTTTTTTTTTTAATGAATATTCTTCCCCATCAGAATTGTGACACTTTTTTTCATCAAGACCTGGATACTGTTAACCTACTCATGCTGAAATTACTGAATGTCATTGTCTTTATAAAGGATTAGATGAGGCCTTCACTATGTTATTTTACAACTGTGGAAAAACAGTGCAAATGAACATGGGGGAGTTGTCAGGAGGAGAGATGCATTATTCTTTACCCACACAATTGTGTGGCTGGATCTCAAGAGCAGCTGAGCATTTTATTTAGACTGCTTGCAAATACTGAAATGCTGCTTAAGAACAGCAGTTTACCCAGTGAGAACGATGTGAAAGTAGGTTTAGGCATACCACTACCATAATAGAGCACCTGACAATCCACGGGAGTGAGGTTTTTATCAAACAGAGCCATGCTGTTAGGATAAAATGATTTTTTAGGAGAAAAAGAAAGTATCTCTTTAATGTCACCTAAACACCAAGTCAAATTAATAGGTAATCTTCCAGACTGTGGCAAAGAAATCTTAGAATTGTAAACTGAAGAATGATATCCCGAAGGTAGTAAAGACTCATTCTGGGCAAAATACTTACTCATAATCAATGTCATGACTACATCTTAACACCACTTAATTTCTGGGAACATATTTAGTAATAGCCAAATAAACAGATATTTACAGTCAGTTCAGAAAGCAGCACAAAATTCATTAAAATAATCAGAGAAATAAAACACATCTTCATTAGATATGTGAATTCTAATGGATGTTTTTGATCACTGTTTATTAATGCGATGACATTACCAACTCATTCTCTGTCAGAAAAATTACATCCATTCCATTAGGGTAAATTCTGTTTCAAAGGCTTCCTAAGAAAAAGAATAGATGTAATATAAAACTAAATACTTACCAGTACTGTAGCAAAGTATTAAAACAAATAGCCAGCAGATCGTATTTTACTTATAGCACCCTCCCAGCATATAGCTGATGACTAAGGGAATGTGTGAGGAAGTGGGAAAAAGAAGAGCAGTTATTTTCAACAAACATCTCCACCAACACATGAAAAAAATCATTTTGCCCTGCCCCCTTAACCACAAAGGGGGAGCAACCAGCTGCTGTAAATACCAAGATTACTCAAACTGGGTGTGTAAACCAGGCAAGACTTGTTCTTTGGTTTTGTTTTTTGGTTTGAGCTTTGGTTTTTGTGGTGGTGGCATTGTTTTTTTGGATTTTGTTTCAGTTTTAAGGTGATTTTAGCTTTTATTAAAAAAACAATGAACCCAACCATGTAAGGACCTGCTTATACCCATTCAGCCACCACCATAGGAGATTACTCCAGTGGTGACCGTACAAGATAAAAGACTGGACACTAACGAAGCAGCATGGAGGGGTGTTCGATTGAGAACCATCCTTACACGCCCACCTCATCTAAAACCTGGGGAAACCAGTGTGCTCTTACATTTTTGATCAAGCCTAGGCCATACTGACTCTCTCCTTGCATATATCTGAACACAACCCAGAGTTTGGAGTTCAATTATTTTTATTTACAATACATCCGTGTTTTCTTCTTTGCTTATGATTAAAAATTACTAATCAGACAGATCAGAACGGTTGATTAATGCACTTCCTAATTACTAACAATTCTGTAGATGGCATAATTGCTTTAAAATGCACGTCTTGATTAGTATAAACACATGAATAAAAGTTTTTGTCTAACAAGGGAAAAAAAAAAAGTCACAGCTTAACAGCCCCCTCAGTATCACTATACCTGTTCTGACATCCTATTACAAACCAAAGCATTAGCATTCTGAACCCTAGCGAAACATAGCAACCAGAATTTGCTCTAGTTTAATGTCTTTCTGGCTGGATAATTCTGTTATGATTTTCAGGAGGTATACTTAATCTTTAGTACAGTTAGATACTATTCTGGATTATTGATGTTGAAATTGGAACAACTGGAACTGCTTCATCCTTTATACTGCAAGTTTTCATTATTCTGCTATTTTATTACAATTTCCAAACAAAAATCAGCCTTGGGCAGAAAGACTGGAGAAGATGTTTATACCTCACATAACACAGTTTGGATAGCAATGTGAGGTGTCCATATCAAGTATTTTGTTGTAGGGCTTCCTTACCCACCGTAAATGAGCTCTGTGATGCATTTGTTACTTCTCCAAGCTGACTGCTAATCATCCACAGATATTAATATCCTGCTGGTCCCTGTGTTTTTGAAGAGTTTTCTTTGGTTTTGGGGGAGTTTGTGGGGATTTTTTTATTTAAACAAGTTGATTGCCATTTTCAAACACCTACCCAGAAGTAAACCCAGGATGAGTCAATATTGTCAAAGAGTTATTTTGATCTGAAACTTTTTTAAAAATTACAACATTTCAAATATAAAATTAAAATTCTAAAAGAAGATGAATTCTAAAACATGTCAGCTATCCCGGGTAAAGAGAAAAAGCTCTGTGAAGATGCTGCCAAGTAAAGTAACACCACATGTGTTACTTTTTCTAAAGAAACAAGCATATACTTGTGACCATTTTACACATGACCTAAATTAATCCCTATTCTGATCATTTTAATTAGTTCAGTAAAACCTAGAAGTAGCAGTGTTTAAGTTTTGCGTCAAAGTTCACATTTGTGTTTCCTAATGTAGATCTACTACTTAACCTGTAAGTTACACTGTTACTTTGACTCTGTAAATCATGTCAAAGAACTCAGGCTTAAGTAAGAAAAGCTAATTTAAGTTGCCATAGACCCATTCCTCTTCCTCAGATAAATCAGTCTTCCCTAGAAATGTAATTACAAAGGATTTTATTTGGAATTTGCTCTTAGTTAAATCTAAGTGTGAGATCATCATTAAGACCTTCCCAATAAACATGAACTTTCTAATTAAAATTGTCTTTAAAGTTTCACAGTTTTATCCCTTCCTATCACTCACATTACCATTCCTGAGATTACCTCAGAGGAGACTGTGACACAACAGGTCTTTTCAAGGGTAATCAGACATTGGAACAGGCTTCCTGTGGAAGTGTTCAAAAACGTGTGGATGAGGCCCTCAGTGCATGATTTAGCGTTGAACTTGGCAGTCTTGATCTTCAAGGTCTTTTCCAATCTAGTTGATCCTATGATTCTCTTTCGTTTCATGGACAGAACATGCAATGTGCTTCACACACTCCCCAGACCCGCTATGCCTCATGTGACTTCAAGACAGAGTTAAACTCCATCTCAAGAGCTACAACACAAAATATTTCCTCTAAGCATGTAAGGGCTTATGTTGTTCTTTTATTCATATTTTATGTCTGTGCACAAAATTTCTACATAGACACATTTACTTTTCTTCCCTAAAAAGAAAGCTAAGATTTCTGCAGGATAGGTCAGACTCAACACAAGTGACAGGTTTACTGACTGAAAAGAAGGTGTGGGGTGTTTTGTTGAGACATAAGCTTTAAAAGGGCTGGAAAAAGATACAGACAAAAGTATTATTTTATAAATCCAAACTTTCATCAGCATTTCAGCAACCCAAATTACAATATGCAGTGTTAACAGAAATATAGTTGTCAGAGGATACTAGGATGAAAGGTATATATGATGGAAATAAATGAACTCCAAATAAATACAACAGTCTCAATTGCAGTCCAAAAGCCCTTGCTGCCTCAAATGAGGATTTATGAACTAATAAACTAAAACCATTCTTTTGTTCTTCAAGGCTGCACTCTAAACCTGAGAGACCGAAACTACAGTCTTGTAAGTAGATAGAGGATTGATAATCTCTTTGCAAGCTATCTTGTATTTCAAAAGTCAGCATTTTATAACAAGTTTCACATTGAAGCAGGTAGCAATAGCACAAAGAATAGCAGCCATGTTGAGCCTGGTAACTGCTATCTGAAGAGCAGGGTCTGTCTACCATTTTCCTCCTGTTAGAGCTTTGAGTTCATGGTGTCTGGTACCTCCTCCAGGACTCAGCCATTCACTATTTGTATGGTAACAGCAGTATGAAACTCTACAGTATTTTCTTCACTCAAAGAGAATTTGCCTTTTGAGGAAAGGTGTTTTTCTTTTAACCTTTAACAATAAAGGCCTGTCTTCTCTTTGATGCAAAGGTGTAATTTCTCCTGTTTATAAAAAGCCCAGGAAGTTTCCAGTGGAGCTACAGCCCTCAGAAGCTACTGTGCTGATTCTCTGTAATTCAAATCACAAATACACACACACACACTTAAACAATATTTAACATAGAATGTTGTAGTCCTGTGAGTAAATGCCACTCTCAGACCAATTCAGTTAAAAAATAACCACTGGCCTATTATGATTTTAACCATTATTCCTTGAGTTAAAATCCACTATTTGAAACCAACTATCAGTTCCTATAAATTAGTTTTCAGTCAAGTTTTACACGTTATTAGAATGAATAACTGACACTTGGTGTAACCCTACACATCCCTTCAGTGGAACTGTGCTACCAGACCTCCTAGGACTTAAATGGCAGAGAAGATGCTATGTTTTGGCTTGATCTCCATCTTCCTTGTGGCAGAAAATGTAAGTAGCCATGATAATTAGATGTTTCTAGTTACTATCTCATCCTACAACCTGTTTTGGCTCAGTACGAGCGGAAAAAAATGTTTTCAACAATCAGTATTAACAACATCATTATTAACAATGCTTTGACAGCCTCATTTTATCGATGAAAAGACAGAAACAACAAAATGAAAAGAAGAAAGGAATAACGAAGAAGATGTAAAAGAATTAATCTGTTTCCAAATCCTATGTATACTTCCAAATTTTAAAGTGTAGTCTGTCAGCCTGGTACTGCTGCAAAAGTAAATAAAAGGAGTTAAACAGGCTATAGACAGGGAGGGAGGTTTTAGTTTTAATAATTTCTGCATACCAAAGTATTCTTAAAAACTATCAACAATTTAAATTTTCATTTATTAATGAAATTATTAAAAGTATTTTAAATAAATCACTAAGCTCAAGGCATAAGTCCTTGGAACAGCATTATGCAGTGCTTGGATGACAACTCTTCAGCTGGCTCTGCACATTTCACCCTCAAGATGAAGATGAATCAGCTTCATGTGGAGGCACTCACCAACATGTCACTTGGTCTGATGAGGAGCTGTCTGTCCTGACCCACACCTTATGGTCATTTCACCCCTACATGAAACACTGAGTTCTTGTACAAGCACAATCCAAGATTCAGCTTGGATTTACAGTGCCTGCTTCCTCCCTTGTCTACAGAAGGAAAACTTCAATAAGGTCAATAATTTTGTTTACCAAAAATAAAAGATAAGGAAGGATTCTAAGTCTTAAATCGATCACTGCCACAACTGTATTGTTCTCATCCATTTTCTGAGACTCACTGTCCAAACACAGCAAGATAAACATTCACCGTCCTCCATTAAGCATCACTCTCAATGTGAGCAGTCAAATGCCCTGTGAGATAAAAGGCACTATAATAACAGCAAAACACCACAAGCTATACAGGGAAAGCAAAACCACAAACAGTTTTCAACCATCTCATGCCCTGGCCTACATGACATCACACAGCTGCTTTTTAGCTTTGCAAAGCCCAATTACCTTTTCTTTTACCCCTCCAAGTTTGTACATTTCCTCCATAAATACAGAA
Organism: Lathamus discolor; assembly: GCF_037157495.1. Classification (NCBI taxonomy): domain Eukaryota; kingdom Metazoa; phylum Chordata; class Aves; order Psittaciformes; family Psittacidae; genus Lathamus; species Lathamus discolor. The sequence continues at coordinate 42,948,587 of NC_088884.1, read as the reverse complement.
GAAACATTCAGCAGCAAAATACTCTGTAGTGGGAGTTTAACACACAGAAGAAAAACAACCCCCCCAAGAAACACCTACACCACGCAATGCTCAAGGTTTCCTGTCTTTCATTCTCTTTAAGCCTGAATCATTACCTACAGCTTTAGTAAAACAAGAAAAAACAACCAGGTGTCAAAATGAAGCAAGACTGCTGTATACCTCAAATGGCTCTTCCTAGATGAGGTGCTCCTTTTTCTATTTTCCTGTTATTTTTGTTAGAAACATTTTATTAGACCTAATTCTTTCTCTCCCAAGCAGCCAGTAGCTCTGTCAGGGCTTTTGATAGGTAACATTATCAAAGTTTATTTCAGGAAGGACAAGGTGCTTGCCTAGATGAAATAGCTACAGCTTAGCTTAATAAATTACTGGGAGACAGTATTTTAAGCCACAGATATCTTCCTCGGGTCTGTTAGGTTTTAAAAGTTTCAAAATATCGGAAAAAAACACCTTAAAGTAATATATAAATCACTGCAGAAAAACTTCAGTAGTGTTTATTCAGTAATTTGGGGGGTTTCTTTTTTTTAGTTTTGTTGAACAGGGAAACGTCTCACTTTAATTTCAGTATCGACTGCAGACAGCTGAACACAAGGAAGAAGTTATTCAACAACAAACACTGACTTCAGAAGAACAGCAGCTGAAGATGTAAACCGGATCCCCACTTTCTCCAGACAGGAGTTACTCAACACTGGCAAAGCTGTCCATGGCACTAGTAAAGAGGACTCAAGCATGTATTCTAAGATTAGACACCTGTTAAACAAGGCCTAATAGTACTTGCTTGCTCTGACACATATTTACGATATGTCACTATGCTTGTTACATGGTTCAACAATAAGAAAAGTCTACGCAGAAACTGTTTGAAACTGGATTTAAATGCAGAATCCATTCCTAATCCTGCACAGAATTCAAAAGACAGCTTTCAAAAAGTCATTTAAACTAGGATTAAATAAATAGCAATTGATTTTGAGTGCTTCATTTGAGTGCAGAACCCAACAGAGCAGTGGATCTGATTCTCACAGGAGCTGACATCCATGACATAGATGGAGCAGAGATCACACCCTGAAGTTGAGGCAACAGACTTCACTGTTTGTCAGGCTCTCAGATGCCATATAAAACTTACAAATAAAACTGGAAGTGCAGAACATTATTATAAAGAATGCCCAGTCATTTTGAGATATCTGTGATGAGATCTCTATAATAGTTTTCCCCCAGTGAAGCAACAGCAGGTATGACAATCCAGTTTCAAAGTGATGATCAAAGATGACTTTTTAACATCATCATGTTAAACAAAGAAAATTTCCAGATTTCCCCTGTCCAAAGAAAAATGCAGTCTTACAGAGCAATTTAGGATTACTCATTCCCACATATCCCTGCTCAGGTTCACCTTCTGTACCCTTTGCTTCTCACTTATCTTGCTCTTCCTTCATGATGGCAAGTACCAGAAAGATGGGGTCATTCATTTAGATCATGGAAAAGGCAACTTTTCTGACACCCCAAATAATAAAAACACCAAAACACAGAGGTCCAACTGCAAAGGAAACCCTGATCATACTGCACGTACAACATGAGTACAGTAACACGAAAGTGTTAACTGCTAAACTCCAAGTCTCCAATGAAAAATGAATGTGTCTTTTAGAAACAAAACTCCCATTGATTTTAAGCCTGTCCACTAACAATTATTCATGAGCCAGATTTAAAGCTCAACTAAAACACAGATGCAGTAGAGCTTCAGCTTAAAAGGTCACTAGACATTGCTGATATTCCTAGCACAGTAAACATTCAATATTTGCACAAGGAGGTAAATTAAAGGTATGGCACATACAAGTTTTTTTCTGAGAAAAAAGACCAGAAACTGAAATTTTGTTGATAAAAATCTATTTATTTATTCATCCTGTTTCTCCAGTTGTGCACTGGTCCAAAGTAAAGAACCCCAGTTCTTAGCTGCTGTGTACTGAAGCAAACAAAAGACCAACAGACCGACGTGACTTTGGCCATTTATATATACCCTGTGAGCACACTCAGTATTGGTCACCTGACATCAGAAATTTTACGGAGTGACATTTGACAGTGCACAGGCAAGAGCTTTGCATTTTCCTCCATCTTTCTGAATACATATTTGGGTTTACAATGAACTGTATCAAGGCAAAAAAAAGTGGAGCTCCCTTTGAAATTAGCATTTTGCACCACCAAGTGCTGTGATGCCTAGTGCTCCACACTAATGCCTGGATTGGTAGCATGGTCAGAATACATTACAGAAGATCCACTTTACTTCTATTCATGAATGTACTGATGTAATCATTTATAAGTTATTAGTCAATGCATTGCACTGGGAAGAATGACTATCAAAAAAAAAAAAGTCAAAAAAGTCAAGATTCTTCACAAATGCAGTAATGCAGGGGAAGACATTTGGGAATGCCCAACTGGGAGAGCGTAATATCTCAAATGTAATGCAAAGTACTTCTTTCAAGATAAGTGCCAAATCAACCCTTTTAACAGACAGGATTCAACAAGATAGTAAGCATACTCTACTCTATTAGAAACAGTTACATGCAGATTTGCAACAAGGAGAAACAATCATGTCCCTTCCCTCCCCAACCACATAAGAAGAGAAAATCAATCCTGGCTGCCGTTAACCCCTTGTCTAGAAAGTTAATACAGCTCCATAGCAGCATCTGAAAGAAGTCTTCCAGCTTCCGGCTGTTCTCCCTACCCTTGGCCATGCAGTCATGCCTCTTCCTTGGCACTGGCACTCACGCTTCAATGAGCAGGGTATGAGCAATTTGTGATCTGAGCCAGCCAAACTAATTACTATTTTTCCTCTCTTAGATCCACTTTCTCTCGGCTCAGTTCCCTGAACTGACTTACCATCTGATCATACGAGAACAAGAAATGGCATGGGATGGGGCAGGACCACATAGTCAGGCAAGAAAGGGAAGGTTTGACAGCAATCCAAGCTGAGCTACTGTAGATTGGCACTCTAGCTACTCTGGTGGAGGATGTCTCCTTCTAGATACCACATCACAAGAAAACATACATGTAGCATACAATACAGTTTATTACATACAAAGAGACAAATTCTGCCACTGGACAAATACATACCAATCCTGATATAACTGGAAGAAGTCACTTCTAAAACAAATATTTAATAAATTTGGTGTGATGTCTGTTAACAACCAAACCATATGACCTCTGCCTGCTGTAATTATTTATAGTCAACTAAATTTACACCAGAACAAGACCATTCACTACCAGTATCTGGATTCACAGTGGACAAGACAACTAATTCCCATAGATTTGTACCATTTGGCAAAGTTTTACCAATGACACGATGTCAGAATGAAGCTATGAAAAACTTGTTTTAAATGTATGTCTTGTTTGTAAGGAAGTTATTCTAAATAGTCATCCATAAACCAATAAAGTACATTCTTCTTCTGAATATTTCAAAAAGAACCTGTAATACAGGAACCAGGAATTTACTAGTACTAGTATTTTAAACCCTTCTCACATTAGAAGTCTGATCTATAAAAGCAATCCATGTTGCTCAGCTTTCAGCAGACTGATAAATTTCCTTCTCTCTACTGCTGTTGTGTTGTTTGCTGTTGCTTTTCTTGAGAAAAGAGTTAACCCTGCCTCTAATTGTGAGCTTTCTCTAGCTAAAGAAAGATAAAGTGGGATTTAAAGACCATTTTCAACTAGCTTCATAATACACTAAAAGGTCACTTGCTTGTTCAACTAATTCTGACTTTAAGTTCAACAGCTATTTTAAAGACACCGATCTTCAAACTACTTTTATTTATAGAACAAAGAAAATAAGCCCAGATTTTAAAACAAATCCCAGCAGATGTCCTGTGAGTTTCAAATCTGCCATGTTCTTCAGTTTATGGTAGTAGTTTGGTTACCTAAAAATATTTAAAAGATATTTTAAGATTGCAAAAATTAGACTTTTCTTATCAACATACAGAGATGGACCACTCTCATGATGAGAAAAGATGGGAATCCAAAATAAATAGCTACATCTGAATATAATTTCCCCTTTTCAGTCCACGTCAGGTATTTCCTTTATTATCATTAGATAAAGAGAGTAGCCAATTGTAATATATCTTAATATTGCCAGGAGAACTGGGTAACAACTCCACACTGCAAGCTGTGCATGTTGTCTCTTTAAATTACCAGATTAATTTAGCATTATTCCAGTCTTAAAAAAAAAAAAAAAATACAACACAATTTGAGAGTTAAGAGTTACATTCAACTATTGTTCAAGCAGTTATGCCTACCTTTGAGATTGTGTTTCTAATCTGGAGGCATCATTAAAGCTTGTTTCTGGGGGAATTCATTACTGGAAGAATTAACCTCTTTTTTCTTTCGGTTGCACCCCAGGTCTTTTAAGATCAACAAATTTATTTTCTCAATTTATATAAATCACCTACTGAAATTTTAATTGTCACCGTTGTGAAAGAGAAGTGATACAAAGTCTGCACCAATGCAGGAACCTGACATCCTGGTTTGTGTAGTTTCATGTAAAAGAATCAGACTGCAGTGTCTTATTTTCATTACATACATTTATGTATGTTCATTAAAGATAAATATACACAGATACCAAAATCTTATATAACACTATTACAGCTACACAGGGACTCCACATTCAAAACAGTATGTAAATGCGTCTAGTCAAGTACTTCTGACCTATTTTGTTGAGTATATTTTTACATATATAATTGGGTCATGTTCCACTAATATCATGCTTTCCTCTTTAACTCATTTTTATTCATGTATTTTATCACATTTCAACAGCTTCTGCTAATCCTATTCTCTGTCATATTTGGATTAGAGCACTGCAGAACTTTAACATCATTTTAGCTGACAGATAGGACTTCTGGCAACCCTAAAGATGTGGGCGGTAAAGGCTGCAGAGTGAAATGCTTTTCTTCATGCGCACCTATTAGTTACAGTCCCAGGCTGCATTAAGAGACCTGCAAACAAAGATCCAGATTCAAAAAGTGTCCGAAGAAAATGCTTCAGTCCTTTTTATGATTAATATTTGTAATCCAACTATTAAATAATTCACAAAGAGCGCTCACTTTCAGGCTGCTAGGTGGGTCAACACACCTGGAAGCAATAGCTATTTACATAATACAGATGAAACCCTTGAAGAGAGGTGCTAGGATTTATAAATCATTTTTATGGTAACTGTAACAGCTATTTTGCAAATACCTCCCTTCCACAGTTCCCTCTTTAAGAAGCCCCCTTCCTAGGTTTCTGGCTGTGAGTCTTCCTTTTTCACAGCATTTTGAAAGTAAAAACGATTAAGTGGTAGGCAAATTGTCTCCTCAAATCAATGACACAATGAGGTCAGAGAGAACTGTACTTCCATGGGAATATAGCAGGTTGAATGCTTCCTGCATATTCTACAGTTGTGCATATAATTTGTCTATATTTATCACAACCCTCTTCTCCCCCAAACTTAGATTAAAATAATGTTATGGTTGCTAAGGTAAGTGCTCTAACGTTAAGACAAGACATAAGTGAAATGGCCAGTGCAAAGTTAATTCAGCCCCCTAGTGCAACACAGAATTTATTTATTTATTTATCTAAGGCTCTTCTCTTTTTCTCCACAGGATCCTGCTTCATTTTGTGCACAGAATGCTCTGGGGATTAATTTGGGTTATGTAGTGAAGGAGATTGTCAGTAGAATTCCAGCTTCATTTGCTGCAGTAATAAGAAACTGTAGTAAATGAAGCAGAGGAGTGCCTCTATCTCTTCCTTTCCCTTACGCACTCACAGATCCCTTTTCTTTCCTGTTTGCTTGACTCACATTCTCTGCCTCCAAGAGGTAACGCCTCTGACCAGGCATCTCACCTCTTCCCTACAACTTCTCATCACCAAGAATGGCATCTGCCTCCAGCTTGGTGCCATCACCTGAACATGAACAACAGGTACAGGTGCCCTCTTAACACACTGTCTGCGCAGCTGCAGAGAGAGCACAAGATTAGGAGAAATGGGCTATTGCAGGCTCACTAGTCAAGATGAACTGTTGTGACAAGGTACCATCAGATCCCGAGATAACTAACATACAAACAGTAAAACAGAGTGGCTATTACCTGTTTTGGTGAGGGACAGCTCTGGGTATGTTCTCATTGTTTTCCTTCAGATGTTTTGCCATTTAAGTCTATGCAGTCCATTAATTCAGCCTTGCTGGACATGTTTATTAAAAATACTTCAGCATTTTTACTAACTCTATGCTATTTTAATAAACTTATTCATATCAGAATAACTATTTCAACTTTCATTCATTGACAGTCACAGCAAAGACCTCTGAATCGATAAATGCTGGGAAGTAGATACAGCCCAATGACAATTTTATACATGACCCCAACAGAACAACTGATTACAGCTTTTACTTAAATAACTAATTACCACTAGTAATATATTAAGTTTTTGAGTTGTTATTCAATTCAAACCTATCACATCAAGAAAAACAAATCAGGCAGCAGCCTTTTCTTATGTGACCAGATGCAAAACCAAGTTTATCATGGTGTAGGTGGCAACGACAGAAGCATGAAGTCATTACGAAGCATTAGAATCACAAACGGATCAATATGCAGTTGTGGGAGTGAACAGCACACACAGTGACTCCTATTAATTGAAGTCAGTTTAGCTGAAAGTCTCATGTGACGCATCTCAGTCATATACCTCAGAGCTGTATGCCGTGAGAGCAGTGAGCAGGAAGAGCAGCTGCCTAGTCTGAAAAATCAATTTGGTTTTATTCCTCGCACTCAGATTCTAGATTACCAAAAGCATATACTATAGTTCTATTCCTACATTTCTAATCCTATTCTACATACATTTCACATTCAAACTACAGTATGGTTATTGTAATATAGTTGGGGTCTTTTTCTCTGAAACACAACTCCACGAACCATGAATATGTGACATTTCACCATGTAATAGAGTTTCTAGTCCCCCAATCAAAAAGCAGATAAACATTTAAAGTAACTTGCAAAACAATTTTTTTTTCATATTTTAGGTCTAATTCCTGATTTCCTAATACCTACGATAAATATTCTTAAAGTAGCTCATGAAAAAACATCGGCTTTCTCCATTATACTCAACATGTACTCCTACAAGCAGCTAACTTCAGGAAACAATGAGGAATACTTCACTAATGATCAAAGATTAAGAAGAAGAAGTGCCACGCACACAGCTATATCTTTATGCTTGTTATAAGAGATGTTATAAATGTTGTAAAAGTTTTTAAAATATCCACCAAAGACCCAGTAAAATTACAAAGCTGTTTGGATTAGTCAGTTGAGACAGTTCTTCCCAAAGGCCAAAAGATAATTTTTAAGTTTCAGATCTCCTCACAATCATTCCCACATAACAAAACTAACACGTAACTTAAGGCTGTATTAGGATATTTCCTAATGGAGATAGGTTTTCACGCAGGAAAAAGAAAACAAACCCAAAGTGCTTTCAGTATCAACTTCACCTACATTTCTGCATAATAAATTATACAGCACTGCAGCTTCTACATCCCTGCTGACTGGTATCCTCAGGGAATGCAACGCTCTTTTCTGTCACATCACGTGCTGATTTCCTTACTCATCACGTACACCATACACCCGTTGTATTCCATTCTCAAGGCCCACACGTTTCCACAATGTTGAGCAGCCTCAGTTCTGGTTAAGATGCTACTCTGGCATAACTATCATACTTTAAAATCGTGCTCCTCAGGTTGTGGGTCCTTTATTTACCTGCTTACATGTAATACTGATTTTTACTGAACTTGAAAACTACAACATCCTTTCAAGCAACGCTATCAACGAATAAGATACTTAATTTCTTTTACATGTCTACATTCCTCCCTCTTACAGTGTTTCATGTTCTAAAACTAAAAATCACCATTTTCAGTTTCCCTTTCTAATATAGCATTTAGCCAATGTTAACTCCCTGAAATACTCACACTAGCTCTATTCCTTATATTCACCTTATTTGTGAAATTTTCCTGGAAAGAAACTGCAGAGAGCAAATCCATAACAGCAAGAAACTGAGGTAGGAAGTTGAAATTATGTATTCATACTTTCAGAAAGTGATTTTCATACACCAATAATATTTTCTGCTTTTATAAAGTAAAATTTGCATATTTACATTCTAATCTGACCAACCACAACAATTCTCAACTTCTTTCATATTACATAAGTCTCGAGCACATTAAAGAGGCTTCTTTCTAGTGCATAGTCCAGAGAGATTTATGAAATCTGCACAGTTTAAGTAGCTCATAAAAACAAGACAGCAAAGCTAGATATACAACACCTCAAATTATAAGCAACACAATAATGCCACCAGCACTGCTGACTGCTAAATTATGACGTTCCACAGTTTTAACCACCTTTTCTTGCATACTATTTGATAGACTTACATTGGATAAAGCTTCTAAGCTCTACTAAAATAAATGTATACCTGTAATGTACTTCTTTCTGAAGAGAAGACAGGGCATATACTTAACTGAACCCTTTCTTATTCACACTGCAGTTCCAAAGTTCATCTTAAATCCCGGTTCAATTTACTTCAGCCTTCTTCAGTAGGTTTCTGACAGCTCTTTGGTCTACATGTTCAAACAGCCAAGTCTGAGAGATACTTCCAGTGAGAACTACTCTCTACAGAAACAAACATGCACAACAGATCCTTTTTGCTTGCTTGTTCTTCTAGTATCTTTCAGTTTCTTCATTAAAATATCCTTAAGGCCACAGACAACTTCTAATGCTGCATACATACAACCACTTAGAAACTGACGGCAGGTCAGGAATGCAGTTCCCCATCTCTTTACTAAAGTGGAATCCACACATCTCAGTTAAGCACTGTATCTATCAAAATTTCTGAATACATGAAAACTGCTCCTGTTTGTGAAGGGTTGTCTTCTGGCATTTCTGCTCTCTTGGGATACCTATGCTAAGCATTCGTTTACCTCTCTCCCTCCTGAGGATATGCTAGGCATAGGCTTTGAGCATCTGCAGTGATCACCTGTAGGAAATATTATGAAAATAAAAGGAATCTATCTCCCATTTTAATTAATAACCAAAGTGGTTACCACTTACATATTCTACCCAGTGTCTTAAAAACTTAAAAAAAATTAAAGAAATAATCCTAAGAACAAGACTGGAAAGCCACGTATCTTCATTCTGAACTTCTTCTGGGAAAGAACTTGCAAGAGCAGATCATCACAAGAGCAATATTCAACACTACCTCTTCCTTCCTTAAGGAAACAAAAGCAGACAACGGTACCTTTATGGAAATGATACATGCATGCTTATTTGCAGAAGAGGGTTCAAGGCTGCTGAAATCTAAGTCATCAAGGACAATTTCAGGCAGCCCAAAGACAAAAGCCAAGTGGTAGCACCAAGGCAGAAGCATCTTTACAGCATTTTGCAGCATTGAGAATGCCCATTCCAGCTTTTAGAAAACCTGCTCTGAGATGCCCAACTTGTCATATATAGAGTTAAGGTTCCTGTGACAAAGTTCTAAATTCCATACTAGATAACAGGTAGTGGCAAGATAATTATGATTTTTCAGCATCACAGAGGACATGGGACTAAGTAACCTGAGCACAAGGTTAAACAAACAACAACCACCCCAGCTATCAACTGTCCACACATCTTACTATTTGATTGCTTACTGTGCTGTTAGGGTGCAGGGTCCTGCCAGGGGCTGCCTGGTACTTTTAATGTTTTCCTCAACTATTACAAGGCTTTAACCTAAAGTCTTTCACTACCATGGGAAGTTATGACTTAAAGCTTTAGAACTATTTTCTGAAGTGTGCTTGCTATGACTAGGAACAAAAACCTAAAGACTTATGTTTGTCTGGGCATCACGTAGGGAACAAAAGCTTGTTGCATAGTTATTCCTCCAAATTATATAGTATTCTTACACCTGAAATCTGACTCTCTTCCCCTAAAGCTCCACCAACAGAATTGTCAAAAAAAGGGTTTTATCGGCATGTGTTATGTGGAGAAAGGCTTGGAAATCTGTGCTTGGGAAGGAAACATCAAGTAATGGGGGATAACTCTTCACAGGCTTCTTCAGGCTTCTTCAGGGTTTTTGGTACTTGACACTGGCATTGTAATAATCAATTTGCAGGCTTTGTAGTGGCTTCTTTACATGTCACTTTATTGTGTTTCATTAAAAGAACATCTTTGCATAAAAGATTAATTTTGCAGCTCTAAAGCATTAGTTATTCTAGTCACTCTGTTCAAACAACTGATGGACAGCTAATACAGGTAATTTGAACAGAATAGTTACATATATTCCTGCTATCCTTAAGGATACAAAATGTCTAGTATTTGCACACATACTTACATATACATATCTCCATATTCACCCTCAAGTCTGTACATCCATAAAAACTTTATAATCAAGGGCTCATCTCTGAAGTACTGGAGAGACTATTTACATGCATAATACTTAAATGCTCAAAGTGTGGCTACCCGAGACAATACTTCAAGGACATTCCTGAAACATCCTGGCTAAATGGCACTTATTTAGCATCTCTGAGTTCTCTCCCACAAACACAGAATGACAGAGAGTATTTTAGGGCTCCTAAAAATAGGAAAGACATGCCCAGGGTCAGAAAAAGCACAACCATGCCAGGCTAAAAGCATTATCACTGACAAATGTGCAAGCTCTGCAATACCAATGTATACTGTACATAGAACTACACAGTTATGTGCACACATCTAACTCAGCTAAAATAGGAACATTATTACTTAAACATGTGGGATTCACAGTACCAGATATGCAGTCAGTGAAAGAGAAGAAGTATGAGCAACAGATTTCTGTTGAGATTTTACACAAGTTTCAGGAAACTGTTTTGGTGCACCAGGAGGCATCCTGCCTGTGAGACCTTGAGAAAAAAAAATGCTTAATGGCTGGTCTCTCTGGATCTCATTAAGTGGTCATGTAAACAGCAGGGCACTGAAAGGTACTCAACAGAAACCTCTCAGTAACATTTTATGTCACCATGCAGTTTGTGTTATACTTGTTCCTTAGGAAGACTTAGAAATGAATTCAGGTTTGCGGAACCAAAATATCATATATGAGAATCTGTGCCTGCATACTACTTTGAGTATGTATCAGCTACAAGTATGAATAAAGACAAAATCACACAAACTCAAAACACGCATCCTGACGACAAAGTAAGTATTATGGACATGCTGTTCATCTTCACTCAACAGTGTTCTGTGACAGTAAGTAGAAACCTATTTAGTACATTTTTTAGACCACTGCGCATAGACGTTTCCAAGCTACGACTAGACAAACAAAGTAAAACACACACTAAAGTTTGGAAGATTGGTCAGATTGGAAAAAAGCATCAGATACAGCAGAATGGTCATACTACAACTAATATTAATTGAATCCAATTAATTTCAGTTTTACTTTTACTCAAAGCCATCTTCAGTTTCATGCTTTAAGGCACTATACCCAAAGGGAAAGAGGCATAAGAAAAACCCAATGAGCAATATTTACATCACAAAAACCAGAATCAAAACATACATGCAAATTAAGAAAAAGAAAGTACCTTATCACTTTTATTTCTCTACCCATTTATACAATACAGTTCTCCACAAAGACTTCTATCATGAAAACCACCTCTTCTTGCTGAGCACAAGTCAATAACATCTACTTGTTTTCACAGACAGAAGACTACAAAAATCCTTGAAAAATGTTTATCTAAACAAACTAAAAATTCCATTTAAGTTTTTACCCCTAAACCAGTGGGAATTAATGAAACTTTTTGATGCAGACATCACATGTGCCTAGGCCAACAGTCACTACTTAGGCTCCCACTGTAAGCAACAGTGAAAGAGCTCCAGCATTAACGGATGATTCTTCACCTAAAATGGCAATGTAAAGTAGGGATAATGAAATATCCCTTCTTCTCTGTCTCTTAATGACAGAAAGTCATACCCTTCACAGCTTGGATTACTACAGGTACCTCTTAGGATGGTTAAGTCAGATGATACTGAGAATATGCCAAAATTTATAGCAGTATTTTATTACACATCTACTCAGTGCGCACTGGGAAGACAAAGGGCTTGGTGCCAACCTGAAAGAACTAAAAGCCACTGTACTGGTCTAGCAAAGTGTGGTTTACCTATTAATCATGTTACGCAGTACAGCTATGCTTATCTTAAAGACCCAGCACAGGATGCATCTCGCCATTATCTAGGATATCCTGGATGGGGAAGATAGGCCTCCTGTAACACAGGATCAGGCTTATCCACCTGGCAACTTTCTCTATAGTCATATCAGTCATGTGGTCAAAGTGCCCCTATCTCATTTAGTTTCCTCTACCATATGAATAAACCTTGCCTTTGGGTCAAGCACGGATAAAGCCTGATTTTAGCAGGATGCATGCCCAGGTCCTGCTGAAAACAAGGCACTTCCAAATGTGCTTCAAGCTGGGCACTGCTGATAGAAAATTTACATTTACAAATCTTGACCTGCTTAAACAGCGATAAGAATTTAGCTATGTAGTTTTGTCCTTCAGCCCAAAAACGTGGGGTTATTCTCTGTCCAGCACTGCCTCTCATATATGCTTAAGAAGGACAAGATTGTGTCCTGGTTTCAGCTTGAATAAAGTTAATCTTCTTCCTAGTACCTGGTGCAGTGCTGTGTTTTGCATTTAGTCTGAGAATAATGCTGGTAACACACCAGTGTTTTTTAGTTGTTGCTAACCAGTGTTTACACTAAGTGAAGGACTTTTCAGCTCCTCAAACCACCCCACCAGCAAGTAGGGTAGAGGAGCACAAGAAGGTGGGAGGGGACACAGCCAGGACAGTTGATCCCAACTCATCAAAGACATAAAACATACCACATGATGCCACGCCAATGACATAAAGTGGGGGAAAAGCTGGCCAGGGCCACTGCTCAGGAAATGGTTGGCCCTGGACAGTGGGTGATGACCAACTGCATTATGCATAACTTGTTCTGTATGTTCTAATTCTTTTATCATTCGTTTCCCTTCCTCTTCTGTTCTTTATCTTAATCCATGAATTTTACTTTTATTTTTCTCCCCAATTCTCTCTCCCATCCCACTGCAGGGCAGGGGTGTGAGCAAGCGGCTGTGTTTTGACACTGTCACATCCTTAGGACATTAAGCATCCATTTCGGCATCTACTGTAGTAAGTATCAAGCTGTTTGTCACAGTAGCATCTGTCTTAGATAATTTTTTCTCTGGGAAAAAGAAGCTCTTCAACACATTGACCACATCTTGAGTTTGGGCATATGTCCCAAGTAGATCTATTTTGAAAGCAATGAAGCACAGCCTAAAATTGAATGGGATAATATGTCACTATCTTCTACCATGGAAGGTAACTCCTGTGCAATTTTTTCTTATATCATTTGTAGGAAAGTAACTTTTGAACTCCTTACATGTAATGCTAATATTGTTATTGTCAGCGTAATTGATATTTTTCTTCCAAAAATATAAACTACTGAAAAATTGAACAGTACTGAAAAGTAGCCATGTAAATAAGTGGAGATACTATTTTACATCAGGTTTAGATATTGCTCCAAGTTCGTTTCGCAGCTTGAACATGTCCCCCCCCCAGCCCCACCAATTTCCCATTCCTATGAATGTTGCAATGAAATCAACTCAGAAAGTCAAAATATGAAAAAAGGCAGGGAAAAAAAAATCCTTTACATATCTTGTCATTTTTAACACATGAACTACTTATACTTTCAGTATACCCAGGTTTTGTTTAATTGTCAAAAGAAAGTATTAAGTCATTCTGCTCCTCAATAAGGATAGTAATCTTAAGGCCCAATTACTTGCATAATTGGAATTTGGAAGTTTTAATGAACTCTAGTTTGTACAATGCTGTCCATCACAAGTATGGACAAGAACAATTTAGAGAGTTATATTCTCCTTTATAATATGCAGAATTAAAAATGATTACTCATTTTGACAAAGATTGATATGTCTAAAGTGTTCACTGTCACCAAGTGATTTGAGTAACGGCTGAGTTTCTGCCGCTGAACAGAAACTAAAGCTACCTAAGCAACACAAATGTGTTTCTAAATGTTTCTGGGGTTTTTTACTAGTATTCAGTATTAAAGGGACTGAAAAAAAACCAAACTGGCATTCTCTGAAGTGCTTAGAACACGTCACCAATGATAATGTTTTCCACATGGGACTTCTACTTCCTTTTGCAGCTATTTGATGTGACAGCCGTCTGAACTTACACACAGTTATTTTTAAACACTGCTATAATACAGCAGAGGTAAAAACAACTTTATTTCCAAATGGAAGCTTCTAAACGAATTTCAGAACATTTAAATGACACAAAAGACTCGAGATAAAATCTTGCTGCAATAATGACTGGGTGACTAAGGTTTCAGAAGACCACATATTTGCTGATAAAGCATAATGACAAGTGCCAGGGCTCAACAGCATTACTGAGACTAAAGCAGTAAGTGTCTGCAACTGTAATTGTTTAGATGTTTGAGTTATTTTGAAAAAAAAAAAAAAACAACAAAAAACAATGCCCCTTTCATAAGTTATCTGAAATATTGAATAGAATTTTCTTAATTTCTCAGCTATGCCTTCACAAGTAGACATATCAATAACGTGTTGTCTGAAGAGATTCTCAGCTTAGATAGGCAGTGTTTCTCTTATGAAATTTTCTTGCATGATGAAAGGTTTCCCCAAGATCTCCTCCCAGCAAAATTAAGCCTACACACAGTAGTCACTTGATAGCAGTATCTCTCATTTCAAAAGTTTGGGGGGGGGGGGGGGGGTGTGTTAAATAGGAGTATACTTTCACTTGTATAGATCACTTTAACATCAGAGGGATTTCCAGATGCTCAGAGACCCACATGCACTGATCGCTGTCTGACTGCCTTACTGCAGGGACTTTAGGCCTTATCCAGCCACCACCATGCTTTCTAGCAGAATGCAAAAAGAGCACAAAAACCCCAAACTTTAATCACTGAAGAACAGGTGATTAACCCTCTGCATTGATGAAAAACATAGGGCCAACAGGGTAATACCTAATCACCTTGTCTATGTATTAATAACAGGGTTTTTTATTATATACAGGACACCTCTTTAGCCTTTCCAGCATGGAAAGTGCTGTTTGCATTTTAAACAGAGCATAGCGCAAATGCCTGTGTTTAATTATATTTCCCATCCTACTCCCCTCAAGATTTTTTAAAAAGTATAGGAGAGATGGGATGTGTAAGGGAAGAAAAGCATAGCGGAAATGTCTGGTCAACTCAAATCCTAACACAGCCACAGGCAAAACCAATCCAAGAATTGTATTTGGGTGTTCCAAAAAAGGAGCTAGTGTGTTTAAGGTCTCTGCAAGAGCAACATCGTACCTTTAAACACATGGTGCTGACTTTGTGTTTTCACACACCACATCTCTTCTTTGGTGAGACTTTTTTAAAAGTGAAAAATGTATAATTATTTACATATTTCACCTAATGTACCTGATGTTACACCAAGAACTCTGCTACAGGAGGATGAGAAAAGGAAATAGTTTACCAAAACCAGCACCTGGATAGAAGTTTAAAACGTTTTGGTACCATGGACACACTTAAAAACGTTGACAAATTCAGTTTCATTAAAAAGGTGATAGGTGGCTGCAGTTTTGCATTTCAGTTTCTGAACCTTGAAATCTCTTTCTCCCACAAAAGGAATCTGCTTCAAAGCTTCCATATCTGGAAATGAAAGCACCAGAGTAATTGCTACAGCACAGGCTGCCGAACTGCTCTGAACTGACTGGTATGCCCAGCACCTTGGGCTGTTTAATGAGAAAGGCCTGCAGCTGAACAGATTGGGCTGTGCATGTCCCCATCCTCACGTGTATTGGAGCCATTTGGAAACAAACAGCTCAATCATGAAAGAGTAAATTTGAGGAAAATTTCAGATCCCTGATTTCAAGAAAGAAAAGAAAGAGGAGATACTTAATCTCCTTATTGCTCCTGTTTTTCCTCTTTTAAGCATCACCAAAGATGCAAGCCTTTCTTTATCTCCTTCAGTAAGTACCCTTTTTAACAACTACCTTAAGAGCATCACCCATGGAAAACAAAGAGTCAGTTATAAGAGGCAAGGGCTAGTGCATCGCTCACCTGCTGCTGATGCCCAAGTCGGAGGCCTTGCAGACACAGCAGACATGCAGCCTAGCAAGTTTCACTGAAGACTTCTGTCAGGTCAGCAAGACCCTCTAAGTGGTTGCTTGTATACAACTAAATTTAAAGCCACAGCATCCCCTCTCTCTCTCACACAGTAATACTCAAAGAGAACCAGCAGTTGGAGGAAGGCAACAAAAAGTTAAAACAAACACTGTGCATCATCTGGAATCACATTTTGAACAAGAACTGTGCATCAAAAAGCCACACTAACAAGGTGCTATTTAGCTTGGCCAACTTCATGGCAACTCCAGCCTGTGCCCCAGCAAGCGCCCGGGCTCTGGCTCTACCTACAACAGCTACTGAGAGCCAACCCCAGCTGCTCTGGAGTTTGGGACTCCACCTTTAATGAGCCTAATTAATTTACTTTCAAGGTAGCCTGACTCCAGATTGCACTGTAGTTTCCAAGTGTTTTCCATAAAGCCAGGGGGAAGAGATGTACACTCCTTTTGAGCCTTGCCATGATCCAGGGCACCCCTCCAGTTTAGGAGCTGCTCAGCACCTCTCCTGGGCCAAGGGGAAAGACCCAGTGCTGGTTCCCAGGAGGGCCCAGGGAAAAAAATACCGAAAGGGAAAACACCGCACAACATAGTCTTCTGAAGGAAGACTGAATTGGGATTTGATTATTACAGCCAGTCCTCAGATAAAGTATTACAACTCCTAAAAGTTTTTTTTTTTAAATACCCTTCTTAAGGTGATGTGATACAGAAACAGAGATCACTGCCCTCATCAAGGTGCTTTTATTTCCTTATTCGCTCACTCAGTTTTCTAACATAAATTTTCCTCTGCTACTGACAACTTCTGCATTATTTATACAGCAGTCAAAGTATAATTGGCCTCTTTCACATGAGTGAATATCGACATATATGAGGAAAAGTAGGGCAAGGAGAGAATGCAGATAAGTGACAATTTCCATATTTGCAGAGGAAACAGTTGTACTCTGACAATGTGACAGAGTTTAGATGTACTGTTGTTCTGCATTTATATGTAGTTGATGTCTAGCTTATAAAGGTTCATTTAGTTATAAAAAACATGTTTAGCTGCTAACTCAAAGGATAGAAATGAAGGAGAAATTCTCGTGACCGGAGATGTCAACAAGACAACCATTTTGCTGTGATATAATTTTTCAGAGTACCAGATTTTTCTTTCTAGATCATTCTAATTTTGATTCATTTTTTACCTAACATGAAAATACAATTCCTACTATGCACAGTACTGTGACAGCAATTGTCAATTCCCAGTTTTCAGAAGAAAGCTTAAAATACATATCCTATTTTATTCTCCACATTACCACCTTCTGTTTTATTTTAATATAGCAGATTTTTCCCCAGGTTTTTTTTCCCCACAGCACTTTAATGAATATATATATATCTCTTACACCCTGAAGCTTTAACATGACAGTGTATTCCCATGCAAAGAGATGCAATGGCATGAATTTAAGGGGGTCACAAATCACATAGATCACCAGAGCAGATTTCTACATACAAATTACACAAAGCTATTTAAACAGATCCCGCACTACAGCTCAGAAAACCTGATTTCATCTGTCATAAAGCACAGCAGAACTACAGCCTTGAAGTGCATTAAGGTTGTACATGAAGGAGGGGCAGCTGTGCACAGGGAGGCAAGAGGGAAGAACCAAGCTAACTCTCAAAGCAGTGTACCTGCTCAGGTGCAAAACTTACTGTGCTTAGAATGGGGAAAGCACACCCTCTAGCAACACAGGAGCTGCTGCTTTTCTTCTCTCCCCCAAGAGCTTTGCTGACCAGAGGAGAGGCAATACGACAAGCCTTCCTGTACTTTGTCAAGCACGATTATTTCCATCACTACCATTTGTGCAGACCTGCTTGGTTCCCCGCATACTTCAAGCAAGATCCAAAGCCTAGCAAAGCTGACAGAACTCTCTGTATCAGCTTTAGGTTTCAGAAAACATCTGAACTGACGTGACTCAATGTCACCTACAGTAATGTAGGGTGTCTCCTTTCACACAAACCCACTTTCACCAGCACAGACTGGACAAGACCAACTTCAACAATTTGCCCAGAACTATGAAGTAAACTGTCACTCCCAACACAATGGATCTTTACTTACAGTTTTACAGACAAGGTGTCCACCTTTCTGTGGAGCTGAGGGTAACATTTACATTACTATTAAGAACTCTACTTCAAGATACAAAGTTTATTCTTTCCTGGCAGCACTGCACAGATTCTGCAGAGAGACAGATTTGCTATTCTATACAGCAAGACATTTATCTCCAAATACTCTTTTTAAAGCCAGGCTCTTGAACAAAGTTAATGCACTACTGAAGTTAAGTATTCCCCATGAATCAAATACAGCAATAACTGCAGTAAAACAAATAATTTGAGCCGGATTTTAATTGGATACTTCCAAATATACCACCATACCCCTTCGGAGCAATAACTTTCTTTATTCACAACTGCTAAAAGCAATTTTAAGCAGTCACCACACAGTAGTTTCACACAGAGATCTAATTCTCCTCTTCATAGAAAAGATGGTATTGTGATTAGCACTATTAATTTGGATTCAGAAACCTGGGTTCAGTTTTCAGCTTTGCCAAGGGCTCCCCAGTAAGGCCTTGGGCATATCACTTAGGATTCAAGTGTCCCATGTCAGGTGTCTAAAATCAGCTGATTAAGTCTCATCTAGTGATCCCAGAGTTTTTATAGTCACTGAAAAGGAACAGATACCTCCAGAGAGCAGCCTGCCTCACACCAAGGCAGCTGCCTAAGACAGGTCAAATGAATCACCTTCTGAGGATACTTAAAGTTTAATGAGATGAATCCCATCCTTAATCTCCTTCTGCCATTGATCCCCATCTGTCATAAGAGATTTATGTTTCAGCACATCAACAGAACACTACTTTGATTGGCTACCACGTAATAAAAATGACTATTTGATGTGGACAGGGTTGTACACTTCACAAAAAGGATAATCCTAAAAACTTTACCTGAAGTCTTCAAGACAGGCTTCCTGAGCAGTTACGGTTTTGGCTTTCAGTTTGTTTTGCCCAGTTACACTTCACATACCAGAGTGATAGTGTAAAGGACTACATGTTCTCCTGCTTTTAACTTCTCATTGGAAGGGGAAGCAGAAATCTCGAATAATTACATCAATCTCCAAACAGATAAACTGGCTCCTATAGTAGGGAAGCATACATAGCAGAACTTTGCTAATTCTTCTATCAAAGAAACCTTCAGAAATTGCCTTCTGGCATGAAGTAGCTAGGCTCTTCAGTATTCCTAGAGCTGGAACTAGTTTATCTACTTCATGCCAGATAAATTCCCTCTTGGCCACATGCTAAAATCCAGCCCCTTTGTACTATCCCACCTGCAAATAATTCATGTCCCAGTTGCAAGGATGGCATTAAGCATAAAACAGCTTTCTTCAGTCACAAGCCAAACAGTTTACACAGTTTTCAACTGGAAAGTGGCAAATAAGATTGCTGGGAAACAAGAAACTTGTTTTGTTTAAAACTGATGAATTCTTAAGTTATATCAGGATGAAGTGAAAGAGATTGTGAAGAGTAACCCAGCATAGCTTCAACTTAGAGCTCTAAACTGAGTGTCCAAGTCCCCTAGTATGAACAGCACAGCCTTAATGACCAGCAAAACATACATACATCTAGCAGAGTGCCTAACAGACAACCATTCGCATTTTCAGGTATGAAGCTCCCATGACACAGGTAAAATACCTTTGAAGGACAAGGTTGATATGATTATGGCAATGAATTGTTTATATGAATTTACCTCTGGGGGTGTTAAATAATGGCACTTTTTCAACATTTGGGCCAATTTTTTTTTTTTTTTGCACAACAGTCCATGTCCCCAGTCAAAGATCTGGATCCTATTATGCTAGGCACAGTATAAACACATTACAAGATATGTCAGACCCTGTTCTAAAGAGACTGCAGAGCAAACACTACTTCTCACAAACACGAAGCAGCTCTTGATGAAACAGCTGTCACCGGCTACAACCCACATTTGGAATGCACCGTGTTAACAGAGGATGTGGAAAAGTAAGCCATCAGCCCTTTTCCTTTATTCCATAACAAAAATCAACTAAACAAAAATCAAACAAATGAAAATACCAAAAAAACCCCTTATTGACCATACATTAGGATGTGTGCCAAAAAAGCAAAATACTGCCTTTGATTTTTCCAATGTGTTTAGGCAAGCAAGCAGCCTACAAAATCAAAATAAGCTTAAAAGCCTAACTAGCTATTCTAAGTGATGGTGACAGTAAATTACTTTTGATGCAGTTTTCCAATTCATCTGTAAGTGCTTTGAAGGAGAGGGGGAAATAAATCTAAAATTCTGGGATCTAATTCAGCCCATCTAATAAAAGGAAATATGATTTACTAAGAAATACATTAACAAGAATTCTGCTCTAAGTGAGCCAGAATTGCATGTACAATATTTGGCCAAGTCCAATGGAAAAAGCAACATGGCCTGAAGCAGTTGCTTTGTAACAGCAAACAAAATTTCAGCATGTGTCTGTTTCAGGCTCACTCTGTGTGCCTTATCTAGGAAAAAAAACCCACATATTTACTACTGTTGAAACTGATAGTTATTGCACATGCTGTGACTGTATCCACCATTTGAAAGGATACTGGCCCATATGTTGAATATACTTATTGCACGTTAGACACTAACTGACTTGTTGTGACTAACCAGTTAACAATGATTCCATCTCTGCTATGCAGTGTTTATGTAGGTTGTAATCTTTATATCTGCACCAGCATGCACAGAATTTTTGACCATCACTGAACAACACACAGCCCTCCACTCTCATACCTCACTGCTAAGCCCATTAACTTTAGTTCCTCTTGGTCCTACCAAAATTTCACATACATACAGAAAACTCATACACCCTGTAATAATAGGGCAATAGCTTTGACTAGGGCAATAAGTTGACTAATCACAATCAATAAACTTGGTGATGGTCTTTAAGAGAGGGAAAGTTCCTGTACATTCCCTTATTTTTTTTAAGTACCACAGCACAAGATAAACACTAATTACAGTTCTACATTACTTACAATACACCTCTCCAACTCTGTACTTAGAACTTACGCGATACAATCTTCTCTAAGATTGGTTGAACCAACTACCTTCAAGTATCTTACCAGCAGTATAGCTGTAAGTAGAAGAAGCTAAACTAGTATTTTTCACAATTTAAGGATAAGTTCTTGTATTACCTTATCTGCATAACTCCTAAGTTATTCAGAATCAGCAACACATTTATCCCCAAAGGACCAATAAAATAGCCAATATTTGGCCTAATGGAACAAAAAACTTGAATAATTTGTTAACTATAACAATCTGAATATGCCTTCAGCTAGGCTCAGTACTCACTACATCCTCCTGTGGTCTCCTGTCCACCCTTTCAAATTCATGCATTTACCAAAACATCCAAAGCAAACACTGCAATCTATACAGAGAGGTTGGAGTTTTGCCTCCCTAGAAGACATTACTTTTCTTCATCACAAAAAAGGTCACAGAACTGAGTGGGAGAAGGCAATAACACCACAAACTAAGGCATACCAGGTGATAACCCCCTCCAGCAAATAAATTAGCTTTATTCTGTGGAATCAGTTAACACCATTGAACTCTGAAACAGTTTTAAACGCAGCTGAAGAGCAGAGCCACTCTAAGAGCCATATTTCAACCCAAAGCAAATTAAATGCTCCCAGCTGATGTTAATACTAAAAGGATTTTTTATTTTTTTTAAGCTATAGCCAGAGGAATATTGACAAGTTCCACTAACATTGTGCCAATTATTTTTCCTTCCACCTATACTCAGTGCACATATTTTGGAATCCTGTTGATGGGTACAGATACCTACGAGCTATCTGGAAAGACAGAAAAAGGTTCTGGCTTTAGGGATACACTTGAATCCTTCAATAATGGTGTAGAAAGTCCCTACTATGCCTGCAAAAGTCTGGTTAGTCACCTTCAATGAATATCTGGCTGGCTGTTGCTTCAGAAACCTGTTGATGCTACATGGATAAACAGTGCTCAGCTCAAAAGTCTGAACTCTAGCTGCCTGATATAGAGCCAAAATATTTATGATTCTTCTAAAATGCTGCCTTTAATAGTCAGTTTTATATCTTGTTCACCTATAACAACAGAGAACTTCCATCAATATTTATAAAGAATAATTTATTCTAAACAGCTCACAAGTATTAGCCAGTGTACTATTTGCAAAGCCAATATTTGCATATCAAATATTAAAGTAGGTCCAAGTCATTATTAAAAGTGGACATATATCCTGAAAATGACAAATGCAAGGAAGAACACCTGCCCATGACTTCAGGTGGTTTGGTCCTAGATGATTTTACTGTAAATTTTCACTTTTAGCATGTTCTCAGCCAGCTAAAAGAGCACAAAATACACATTAATACAGAAAATAAACCATAAAATCATATTATGTAGGCTTTACAAAAATAAAACAAATATACAAGATAAGAGCAGCAGAGGCCTTACTACAGCATACCATGAAGAAGCAACCGATCTCTTTCAAGGTTACAGGGATGTTTCCTGATGTTTCTCTGCTCTAACTAGCACTTGAGTAAGCTAACACAGCTTGAAGCAAGCTGAATCTGAAGAGCAAGTGCAAGATAACTTCTTGTCATATGATTAAGAACAGCCCTGATGAGAAGGACTTGGTGGTGTTGGTTGACAAGAAGCTCAACAGAAGCCAGCAGTGTGAACTCACAGTCCAGAAACCATGTGCTGGGGTGCATCAAAAGGAGTGTGACCAGCAGGTCGAAGGAGGTGATCCTGCCCCTCTACTCTGTTCTCATGATACCCCACCTGCAGTACTGCATTCAGCTCTGGGGTCCCCAACATAAGAAGGACATGGAGCTGTTGAAGTGAGGCCCGAGGAGAGCCACTAAGATGACCAGAGGGCTGGAGCACCTCTCCTGTGAGGACAGGCTGAGAGAGTTTGGCTTGTTCAGCCTGGAGAAGGCTCTGGGAGACCTCCTGACAGCCTTCCAGTACCTAAAGGGGGCCTACAATAAAGCTGGAGAGGGACTTTTTACAAGGGCAGGTAGTGACAGAACAAGGGGTAATGGCTTGAAACCAACAGACAGCAGACTTAGGTTAGGTATTAGGAAGAAATTACTTACTGTGATGGTGGTCAAGACACTGGAACAGGTTGCCCAGAGAAGCTGTGGCTGCCCCATCCCTGGCAGTGTTCACGGCCAGGTTGGATGGTGCCTTGAGCATCCTGCTCTAGTGGATAGCGTTCACACCCGTGGCAGGGGAGTGGAACTGGGTGATCTTTAAGGTCCCTTCTAACCCAAACCATTCTATGATTCTAAGACTCATATGAAAAACAACTATGATGAAGTGATAATTGTGGAAAAGAAAAAAAGGCATCTACTGTCAGACTTTTCCTGAGGAAGTATTAGCATGTCCCAGATACAGTTATTAAATGCAGCAGTTTAACAAATACATCTTTAATAAACATTTGGGCTGTTAGAAAAGAGGTAAACTTTAGTTTCAGGATCCAGCAATCCTTAACTTCAACCATCACTCCGCTCACAGTCAAAAATGCATTTGTATTTCACCCTCTCCTGGACTACTCAGGCACACATCCTTGGCAACTCAATGGGAGGACACTCTCAAAGATAGTCTTACTTGCCACTTTGGTAGAGTGTGGTATCCCTCCCATATGAGACACCCACTGTGTTACCAATGCCACTAATTAACCATTCACAGTGTGACATGTGGAAAAAGGACATGGAAGATTCTCACCAAGATGAGTTTATCCTAATGAAAAGCCAGGTCGCTGACTCAGATGCCAAGCACAATGATTACCACCTGCAAGGCCAGCTCCAGAACAGGTCTGGAAGAACACAGTTCTTCAGGTAGCACCTGGCTGATGGCTGATAACACCAAGCTGTGTGGTTCGGTTGATACACTGGAAAGAAGGGATGCCATCCAGAGGCACCTCAACACACTTGTGAGGTGGGCTGATGCCAACCTTATGAAGTTCAACCATGACAAGTGCAAGGTCCTACACCTGCGTCGGAGCTATCCCAGGCACAGGTACAGGTTGGGCAGAGAAGAGATTCAGAGCAGCCCTGTGGAGAAGGACTTGGGGGTGCTGCTCGATGAGAAAATGAACATGAGCCGGCTTCAGTGCGCACTCGCAGCCCAGAAAGCCAACTGTATCCTGGGCTGCATCAAAAGGAGTGTGACCAGCAGGTCCAAGGAGGTGATCCTGCCCCTCTACTCCGCTCTTGTGAGACCTCACCTGGAGTATTGTGTGCAGTTCTGGTGTCCTCAACATAAAAAGGACATGGAACTGCTGGAACAAGTCCAGAGGAGGGCCACAAGGATGATCAGGGGACTGGAGCACCTCCCATATGAAGACAGGATGAGAAAGTTGGGGCTGTTCAGCCTGGAGAAGAGAAGGCTGCGTGGAAACCTCATAGCAGCCTTCCAGTATCTGAAGGGGGCCTATAGGGATGCTGGGAAGGGACTCTTCGTCAGGGACTGTAGTGACAGGACAAGGGGTAACGGGTTAAAACTTAAACAGGGGAAGTTTAGATTGGAGATAAGGAGGAAATTCTTTCCTGTGAGGGTGGTGAGGCACTGGAATGGGTTGCCCAAGGAAGCGGTAAGTGCTCCATCCCTGGCAGTGTTCAAGGCCAGGTTGGATGTAGCCTTGGGTGAGATGGTTTAGTGTGAGGTGTCCCTGCCCATGGCAGGGGGGGTGGAACTAGGTGATCTTAAGGTCCTTTCTAACCCCGACTATTATATGATTCTATGATTCTATTCTATCTGCAAACTAATTAAGGCATAGTTACACAAGCCCAAGCCAGACTGATGGGACAGATCCCACATTTGAAAGAGGGATTAATTAATTAACAGGCATTAATAGGAATAGAATTCCTGTTAATTAGCACCATTAACAGCTTTAGGACACATCTGAGAAACACAATAAATGGAAGAAACGGTTGCCAATTTCAGTGGGCTTTATATCAGGTCTCAAAAGATTAACACCAGATAGATAAATAAGCAGAAATTTCTTGTCAGTAAGGTGAAACAAAAGAGGATTATAGCATACAAGGGCAGTTTTACAGAAGTTCAGACAGAACCTCTTCACACTACACGAGTAACATACGATTTAGTCTAGGAGGTGCAATAGAAGTTAATGGCAGCAAGTTCAACAGGTTGGGGATTTTAAGGCCAGAAGGACAGACGATTATCCACTCTGTTCTCAAGGATTGGCACAAATCTGAAATCCAGCAGATCCTACACTGAATCTACAACTTGAGCCTGGTCTCACTAAAGAGACCAGAGATCTAGATCTAGAGACTTCACGTAGAAAGCTGTCATCTCCTCAGTAAGCTGGCCCAAACACTTGCCACGGATAGACAAAAAATTGGTAACTTATTTCTAGTCTGAGCTGTTGCAGCTTGCCGCCTGACCAGGCTGCTCCACAAGCCTTTACTTACTAAAGCACAATTTAACAGCCTAGGTTGCATTAGAAGGAGCGTGACCAGCAGGTCCAAGGAGGTGATCCTGCCCATCTACTCTGCTCTCGTGAAATCCCACTCGGAGTACTGTGTACAGTTCTGGTGTCCTCAACATAAAAAGGACATGGAAGTGTTGGAACAAGTCCAGAGGAGGGCCACGAGGATGATCAGGGGACTGGAGCACCTCCCGTATGAAGACAGGCTGAGAAAGTTGGGGCTGTTCAGCCTGGAGAAGAGAAGGCTGCATGGAGACCTCATAGCAGCCTTCCAGTATCTGAAGAGGGCCTACATGGATGCTAGAGAGGGACTCTTCATCAGGGACTGTAGCAATAGGACAAGAGGCAACAGGTTTAAGCTTAAACACTGGAAGTTCATGTTAGATAAAAGGAAGAAGTTCTCTACTGTAAGGGTGGTGAGGCACTGGAACAGGCTGCCCGAAGAAATGGTAAATGCTCCATCCCTGGCAGTGCTCAAGGCTAGGCTGGGCAGAGCCTTGGGCAACATGATCTAGGGTGAGGCATCACGGCCCATGGCAAGGGTGTTGAATCCAGATGACCTTAAATTCTTTCCAACCCTAACTATTCTATGATTTTCACTGATGTGGGAATCAAGATAGCTTTCAGCATATACAGCTTTCTAAAGAGAACAGTAAGCTTTTAGGAGTTTCATCAAGAAGCAGATTTGGCACATCCCAAATGACACAACTCCTGGCTCCCTTCTCCAAATAAATCCTACCTAAGTGTCCAATACCATTTTGAAGTTGAACACTTTTCCGACTCTCAACATTGCCATGTTCACAGCTACATATGGCTTCTCTCCTCTTTAAACTAATGATAGACTGTTTTCCCTAGATCCAATCCCCATGTATTTTCTCAGAGCAACTCTTCAGGGGGAAATCGTAACTACTCGAAGTAGGCAGAAGTGTTTCAACTCACTTTATTAAAACACCTATTCAGATGTAGTATGATGAGAAACCAAATTAAATCAGTCGGTAACAGCACTTTTTTCAACTTTATTTATTAAAATTGGCACAAAAAAACCCAGAAGTATTCTCATGAATGTGGATCTTTTCTTTTATTCCAGGTCATTGTTAAAGGTAATCTATAATAGAGTTGGAATAATGGAGACTGCAATTCCCCATACACCATCTTTTCTGCAATCAAATTTAAATCTATTCACACAGACAGTGATGCCTTTCTACAGTACTAACAATCAGAATATCACCCTAAGCTCATTTAAATGCTTTACTAAAGTCTAAAAACAAAGTTCATAATTTCAACAGGAAATAGAAACAATTTTTATTAATAAAAAACACTTTCAAATATGGGGATTTTCACTGGGACATATTACACTATCAATCTTTAACCCTCAACTATTTGCCAATTGATTGTCTTCTATCAGAAAAACACCATGCCATTAAGCTTTCCTTAAGTTATTACCTTTAGCCTTAAAACACAAACAAAAACCCCCACTCTAATGTATTTGCCACATATTCTCCCAAGAATTCCTCCCACCTCTAAGATTTAATGACAGAAATCAAACAGAAATAAAATATAAAGAAAAATGCCATTGCTTTGGACAAAAAAAATACACAAAAATATTAAAACTACATGACTACATGTCACAAGTGGTCATTAAGCATTGCAAATGAGAAGAGTTCAGTCTAACATTTACCTGTCAATGATCTATGTGTACACATTTTCTAGAAAATTTCTGGAAAAACTATGACTCCCTAAGACAGGGTCCTAAATGAGGTAAGCCATTTGTGTCAAGAAGTTGTGAATGCTTCATCGCTCACAGCTTTCAAGGCTAGGCTGGATGTGGCCTTGAGCAACCTGGCCTAGTGGAAGGTGTCCCTGCCCATGGAAGGGGGGGTGGAACTGGATGATCTTAAGGTCCTTTCCAACCCTAAGTCTACGACTCTATGATTTCCACAGGGCATTCCAGAAAAGCACTCCAATTATTTCCAGCTGCCATATCTACATGGTTATTCAAACACATGGAGATGAGGGAGTTTGCAGGCAAACATGTCTCCGATCCCACCTAGGCAACAGCTGCCAACTTTCCCATACTCCAACTGCTACACTGATTTTCAACCACACACAGAGAAACAATACCCTTAAGATAAAAGTACAAAACAGAACTTGATGGGCTTTTAAACAACCTGATTTACTCATTACAGAGAAGCTTTCAGGCATGTATCCTAATGTATTTGAGGCACTGCACCACCTAGTCAACCATGGCTACACCATTAAAAGTACTACAGTACATTTGGCTACTACCATAAATTCTGAATAATGCCCGGGAAACTTACAGTCAGCATCAAAGTACCCTAATCCATTTTAGCCACTTCTAAATAAAATATTTTCCTGAAATATATTAATATAATTATTCAGAGTTAACAAATAACAGTTTGCTTGGATAATTTCTGGTGACACTTTTTGAAATCTGTATGGTCTTCCATTTAGAAGAACCATATAAATATTAATAGCTTGTCAGATAACTATGCTGCACAGGAGACATTCTAGATTTACTTAGTGTTCCGTTACATTTCTCCCAGCATCTTTAGGGATGGCTAAAAAAGCAGTGGCATCCTGACTTGGCAAACCTCTGAGAATTCAAAAGATAGCAACAACACTCCCCCTAGGATGGAGAAGAAGTGTTCAGTGCCTGCTGTTTGGGGAAATACCTCCAGACTAGGAAACCATTAGAAAAGAAAAGCCAGCCTTTAAAGCATTCTGATTATAGGCATTTGCCAAAAACTTTCATTACAGCTCCTATCTAGCTTTTGGTCACTACATACCTCAGGAAATATTTTGGTTTATTTTATTTAAACCAGACTATTTTTTCTACAGACTGCTCATACAAATCACTCAGCTGGTCTACGTAGTCCCTGAAAGAGGTTGCCTATAGACTGCTCTTATCCTCTCACCAGAAGAGATCGTGAAGAACCCATGCCAGTTGTCCTGCTCCTAATGCATTCTGCTTTGGTATTTCATATTTCTGTAAAAGATACAACACTATAACCAACATTCCTAATCCCCCCTTACTGGGGTGTATTAGGAAGGAGTAAAGCCTACTCTAGCAAAGGCGACATTTGTACATAACCATTCTGAAAATATTTGTTAACCTAATGCTTTGTTTATTCAGTCTGGCAAATGCTTTTATTTTATCTTCAAGTATATTTATTAAATGTCAGAGGTAAACATAAATTCATAGTTGGCTAACAAGCCTCCCTTATGTATATTTCTAATTAAGCTTCTTCCTAGATACGAAGTAATGTTTAAAACAAACATTCTATGGAGAATCAAAGTAAATCAAATTATGAAGTATTTCTCGTTGTGAAACTGCATATTTATATGGGCATCACCAGCAGAGGGAAGGCAATCACGATATCCACACGCAATAATTCCTCCATGCTTTTCTTCTGGATAGGCAGAAATATTTTCTTGTCCTTTTCAATTGCATTGCAAACTTTTGATGTCTCTTCCACAGCAGGTAATACGAGGTAGCGTGCACTCTTTATTCAGAACGCAGTTCCCAGTAAGACTTGATCTGTGTGTTTAAATGTGTGTATAAATATAAAACCACAGACATTCACGCGTAAGTATTTTTAAAATCGCAATCAGGCTGCTGAACTGGCAAGAAAAGACTGCAATATACTAAATAAGAGCTTCATTTTCATGTGAGGAAACATCAATTAGATGAGTTCTGTACAGCCGAGTGGCTTAAAAACTTCTGCCAAGACCCTAAGCTGCTCCTTTTTCTTACTTATTACAGCCAACCCTGCCAAAAAAACATAAAAATTGATTTTATGTTTCCGGTCTCTCTCTGCTAGCTGGAAAAGTATAGATTTTTTTCCTACCTTTCTGACAAACAGAGCCTTCCTTTATCTCACACCTTCTCAACTACGACACTAACCAACACTAAACATCTCCTCTCTTCTATCCGATTTAAGTTACAATTAAGGTAAGAGAATGTTTCAGATTGGTAAATCAAACACTGCTTTGTATCTATGGGCTTTAAGTGCTTCTCGCCCGTCAGTGTTACAGAGAAGGCTATATCCCACTTGCGCTGCAGTGGCATACTCAGTAAATTATTATTTTCCACATTTGTTCCGGGGAAGTGTTATAGCACTGCTCTGTTAGTCTGTGAGCTACCTCTTTAAATTCCAGTATCAACCCTTAAAATGGATTTCGCATCTTTTGCATCAAACATTAATAAGGCTCACTTAGGCACTCTTAATGTGAAGGAAAATTGGGCTTCTATGAAATGGCTACACTAGAACATTTCATGCTTTTGCAAGTGCAGGAGTATGATTATTTTCTACAGTATGTCATTATCTTCTGCCCTGTGGTTCTTTTTTAAATTATCTCTTCTCACTCAAGCTGCCTACACTACATTTTTAAGCTATATAGTTTCAATTTATGAATTGCATGCATGCAAATTCTGAGCAACTATACCACAAGCCAAGTAATGGACCACATTAAAGTATATTCCCCTCAGACACTACTAACAGAGCTACAAAATTCCAAAAAGCTTCAAGAAAAAAAAAGATACGTATTTGCCTCCTAAGACGTAAAATCAGGTCATTTGTTTCCAAAACATACAAGCAAATACTATTCTAGACACACGTGGAATCTCCTTACACTTTCCTCAGCAGGTTTATTTAAGCATGGCAGATGTCATTTCATATCCTCACAAAGATAATTAGTTTGCTGCCGACTTGTCCTTGTACCAGAAAGCTCCCCCTCCCCTTTTCAGGGTCACTCCTAAAACAATTGCTCATCTGTAGCTCTAGACGTCAATCCACACAGGGAAAGGAGTCCCCTCTTGGGCTTGCAACTATCATCTTCCGTTTCTGAGGACGAAGTAACTCTCTCGGACAATAAAGCAGTTTAGACAGCACGTAACAGATTAACACACAACCCGGATGGCACGCTGCATAGCCGCTCAGAGGATCAATATCACCATTGCTGATTAGTAGTCTAGTTGTGGTCTACAACATGTATGTGTATCTAAAATTACTCTACTGACCTTTGTACAGAATGTATTATTTCAGGGACAGTGAAATATGATTGCACTACAGCCTTCTGCATTGAATACACAAGGTAATAAACACAGAGATCTTTCTTCTTCACCCACAAATGGCTATTAAATAAGGAAAATAAGACTTGACATCCCCCAGATAGTCAAAAGGAATGATTTATTCAGATGCTAACATCTGTCTCGAGGTTGTGGCCAAATGCTATTCTGTGCTCATTTAGGACTCCACTTGGAAAGCTTTTCAGTTACATTTACCTAGAGATTTCTCCCTACCACTTCCCATCTGACAGAAATCACTCAGCCGGGTCTGATGAATAATAGCAAAAGGCAGCTTGTATCAGAGATGACTGAATTACAGATTGTTGAAAGTGCCATAAAGGCTCATTCCAATGACTACATTTAATTTACTTCCTATACTGACTACCAGAAGCTGCTAGTCGTTTGATATCTCTATTTCAGAAGACTGGGAACAAAAGAAATATTAACATTCTTCTCCACTTTCTTACTACGCTACCTAGTAGAGTTTGATAGGCAAAATTAACTTTTAAACAGAGCGCTGATCCCCTACCCATACCCTGTGGGGGCATAGGACAAGACCGTAATGTACCCAAGAAACAAAGCAAGACAAGTGGAATTAAATAAGGCGAAGGAAATAATGCCGGAGATCACATTAAACTGCATGTAAAGAAAATGCTTTAGCTCGGCAGCCTTCTTCAGTAATGCAGGAAAGGCTTTCAGTAAACTGAAGAACAGATGAGAAGATGCTGCCCCGCGGGCAGGAGGGGGGTCAGGGCCCGGGAGTCGGCACACCGCCGTGCCCCTGCCCAGGGCGGTGCCGGCCAGGTGAAACCCGGAGGAACAAGTTGGCCCGGCGGCCGCCCCGGCGCCGGCTTCGGGCAGCGGCGGGGAAGGACGGAAGGATGGAGGCGAGCCAGGCGGGCGGACGGCGCCCCGCTCCCGCAGAGGGGGGTGACCGCGGGCCACGGTGGCAAAGGCAGATGGAGGGGGTCAGAAGGGCGGGCACCCCCTTTGTCTGAACCACACCCCCCGTTATCCCCCCCCCCGCCGGGAGCGCCCTGGGGGCGGGCTCCCGCCACCCGCACCCGCGGGCAGAGCCCCGGGCAGGCGGTGCCGCCGGCCGCCCCCGGAGCATGTGCTCTGCCCCCGCCCGCGCAGCGGCCGCCCCCCTTCCTCCCTGCCCGGCGGGCCCCCCTACCTCCGCCCGAGGCGACGCCGCCCGGGCGCGGCCCCGGAGCGTCACCTTACCTGGCAAGCCGGGCGGGAGCAGCCGGCTCGTCCTTCCGCCTCCCCCCGCGGCGGCACCACGAGCGCCCGGGCCCCTCCCGGGGAGAGGCTGCGGTGCACGGCGGGGTGCGCGGCAGGCGGGCTGCCCCGGGCCCCTGCGCTCGGCGCGCACGACGGCAAGTTGCGGCGGCCGCCGGCGGGCTGGGCTGGGCTAGGCAAGGAGCGGCGGAGACGGCACGGGGGCTACGCGGCGCCCGGAGCGCCGCCACACTGCAGCGTCTCCAGGAATCCCTCCCGCGAGAGGCAGCCCATCACCCCCGGCCCGCCGCCCTCATTGGCTGGGGGGCGGGGAGACGGGCTCCGGCAGCCAATCGCCCGGCGCACAGCATGGGTGGAGCCGCCGCGCCGGCCTCGCCCATCCCATCCCGCGCCCGTGCGGTCCCTGTCCGTCCCGTCGGGCGGGGCCGGGCAGCGGCGGGCGGGGAGGAGGAGAAGGAGGAGGAGATGGGGGATGATGGTAATGATGATGGGGATGATGATGATGATAAGGATGTGGGCATCCCCGCGCATGGCGGCCAGGGCTGCCTTCCGCCGCGGGGCCGCCGAGCCACGGACCCAGAGGCCGTCGGGCAAGCTGGGTGCCCCGAGCCGCCAGTGCGGAGGGTAGCGGAGGCGGTAACGATCTTGGCCAGGCGCTGCCGCTGCCCCCCGCTGCTCGGTAGTGCGCGAGCGAGAGGGCGATTCGGGCCCTCCCGCTGCGGCGGGCCCATGGGCAACCGGCGCCGGGCAGTCGCGACTGAGCGGTGGGGTCGTGATTGGCGTCTGTGGCTTAGCCGAGAGCAGACCTTATCGCGTGTTCAGGTAAGGACATGCAAAGGTTAACTTAATTCCCTTGATCCATCCACTCTGAACTGCCGCTTTGATTAACATTGGTCTGCAAAATGTAACTGTAACAAATTCAATTAAGGGAAGCACATTTCTTCAACTTTTAATTAGATTTACCCTATTTGTCTAATGTTTAATATGACATAAAAAGCTGCTCCGGTTCCAGAGGGAAATGGAAATAGATTTAGATGTAAGCTTAGCTTTTAAAAACACAACGGACTGAAGTTCTTTGTTCCTCAGCATATATTATTGTTGCATCTACACTCAGAGGCACAGGAGGAAAACATCATTTTATCTGCAAAATTGTACAACTAATAGTGTGGTATTTATGTAAGAGTTTCCTATAGCCTTTAGTTGGTCACAGGCAGGGAACTGAACACACAGGTTCTAGCCCAGGCTTGATGCACAGTAGTACAGGATCCTGTGGAATTAGTCATTCTGAGAAAACTTGAGAAAGTAGTAATGTATTCCATAGCCATGTAGTTGGTTTCTCTTAGTACACAAGAGTGAAAGTTATCTAAATTACATCCTAATACAATAAATAGCAAATGCTGGCAAAATGAAGAGCCATATGCCATCGTTAGCAGGTAACTGGGAAAGTCAAGAAGCTCTCAGACACATCCTGTAAGTGCCTTTCTGTGCCTGGCACACAACATCCTCCTGCCATTCCCCACCTGTACTTTCGTGGTGGGATTTGCCTCTAAAATTCACAGCCCTTTTCCAGTTCAGTTCAAATACACATTTGTCTGATCACGTCAGTGCTGGGCATGCATTCCTAGGTCTGTTAGTCATAATATGAGGTTTTTTCTTGTATGGGCACATTAGATCATGAAAGGGAAAAGTGAAAAGAAGAGCAAATATTAGCTCCTGCTGAGCTACAAAAAGGAGGAGCCACCATAATTTAAACTGCATATGCAGAAGTAGTCACCTGCACCGAGATTACTCTGTATACAGATGTAAAAGTGTGGCTGTTTTCTCTCTCCCAGTACAATAGATATCAAGAACTGTTTTATCTAGGATCATTTATCAGGTCAGTTAAAAACCCCACACATTTCAGTGCTAATAGTTATGAGGACTTGATGCTGTGTTCCTAACAGCCACACAGCCAGAAGTCTGTGGGAGTCTGGCATTTGCAAGGCATGACACATCATACCCTGTCTTAGTATTTGAGCAAAGACAAGAAACATCGTTTAAGCCCCGTAGCCCTCTTTTAGTGTATAGACAGGAAGGAAAAGAAATGCCATCCAGCACTAGCCCTGAAGAGTATATCATTACTTTCTCACTCTCTGACTGTGGTAGTCCCTACATGATTATTCTGCTAGATTAAAAAAGTAAACAAAAACAAAGGTGTGATAGGGGCTGGGATGTTGGTGGGAGAGATTTCACCAAATCTTTTTTGAGCTTGGTAGTTTGCAGTGGTGAAATTTCTGCAAAAGAGTCATTACTTCTATCACACATACTTCCTTCAGTTCCTTTTGGGTCCGAAAGGTTATTCATAGAGAAAGAGGTCTCCAGTCCTGTAAGCAAGTTTTTTTTCAGTAATGTATACTCAAGTAAATGGGTAGTTACTGTCCAGTCATGATGTTAATTAAACCAAAGCGAGCTGTGAAACTTGAGGGGATGACATGTTCTGAATGGACAAGGATGTTCTAGGAAAGCTCAGGAGCCATGTGATGAATGCTTGGAGTGCTAGCCAAAATGCTAGCCAATAAACACACGAAACACAGATCATTGTATGTATTATTATCATTGTTATGTCTTCCACAGTTGTGTTCAGGGGAGAAGAAGGTATCCTGTCATAAGAAAAAGAAGAAGAAACATGCAAATCCAGACTAAATGATGTTATAAACCCAAGACCAGTTTTGGTTTGGTTTTGTAATGAGTATTTGTGCATCAGAAGAGAATTTTAAATAATGTCTACCATTCAGAAGTTCCGTTAGGAATCCCATTAAGTACAAATAAAGAACTAGAGTCTGTTATATCCTTCATATCCCTTGTTTTTAATTTAGACTTTGACTGAGTTGGAGTTACAGGAGCATCTGGAAAGAAACTGAATTAAAAAGCAAGACCAGAAATGATGCGGTGTTTGTCTTTGCTGTATTTATTTTTACTCTCCGTATACTCTGGCTTCAAGGTAAAACCTGAAGATGAGAAAGCAACATGAGCCATAAAAACTAGGTTTTGAAAGTAAAAGACTCCTGCTTGCTCCATAAAAAAGGAGAAAGCCTGAGCCAAAGCCAATGAACCAAAATATTCCTGGGCCTGTCCCAGCAAGTTTTACGGCATATAAAGAGCAGATAGTAGAATGACAGTCACTGAGGCAAATGCAGGAGCAACAGCAGTTGTAGCACATCAAAATCAGCCATCAGGGCTCTGGCTTTGGACCCAAGCTGCCATCAGTTTTTGTTTTCTTTTGTACCTCAGCCTTTGTGTGACCAAGTATCACAACTGCCACAATTAGAAGTACAAGACAGGAAATCAGGTAAATCATGAGTGTAAATCAGGGGTAGGTGAATGAGTAAATTATACTGGCAGCATGCTAATTTACTTATCAGGCAGAGCCCAGAACTGTAGACTAACAGAGATTGAACTGTGACTGTCATGCTGAAATTATTCACTGGCCTTGTAATGCACAAGGTACCTATTTTAACAGAAAGATGCTTTTACTTTGTTCATCACTGTTGTGTTATTTTACTCCTATTTTTCCTTTGTTTTGGTCTTTTCTGTCCTCAAGTTTTTCATTTTGAGAGTAGTATGTATGCCTGCAGACAAAGAAACTGGCTTTCACTTAGAGAAATGGGACAGCTTTTCAAATGGAGCTCTGATTGTATGAGTTCAAGCACACATTTCTGAAACTTCTTTTAGCAAATGAAATGCCTGCTCTCGAGTGTTCTGTTGGGCTTTTTCCTGTTTGGTTGGGAATCCAAGGGCTGGTATGTACAGCTGAAAATTAAAAACTAGGAACCACCCATTTTAGTTCCCTGTTTTCCCACTCTTGCTTTCCATGGAATTTCCGTAATATATACTGGGTGATGATGACACTAGGTATATATGTGCACTTCTATGATGATAGAAGCACATCCCCAGTCAGGAAGCCAAATCTGCATCAGGAGAACATGAAAGACATGAAAGTGAAGTGAGGAAGCTAAGACCCAAAAGTGAGAATTAACCTTCAGTAAAATGAATAAATACTGGAGTAACTATTCAGCTGCACACAACTAACAAAAGCGTCATAGGAAATAAGTCTTTGAAGATAATTTTTGGAGCAATGTGTGAGATTTTGAGTTGGACTGAGGGAGTAAAGAACAAATGTTGATGTTTTGTTCTGGTTTTAATTCTAGCTAAAAATCAAAGGGTAAAATCAAAGAACTTGTTAGTCTCCTGACTGATGTGTGTCTCAATGTGTCATTTGATTTGTTTTCCTCTGTTTGATCTGTACACATCTGCTGCTTCTTCTAAGTTGTTTAGGCAGAGATGGTCTCTTTTAATCTGCATTTGCATAGCAGCTGACACAGAATGTTCCTGCTCTGTGCCCAGGGCTCTTGGACAATGTGGCAGCATAAATGAAAATGAAAACAGAAATACCCTTTTACGAGAGACTGTTCAAATGTAATCAAACCAACCTGCATGTGCCTTGCACGGAAGTCAGCTGTGTAACACAAGGACAGACCTGAGTCAGTGTCAGTCTGTTCCCCTGTAGATGGTGCCCCTACTTAAGGGATTCTCTTTTGGGTTGACAGCTCTGCATCCTTAATCCTCCTCCCCGCTTTGAAAATCATTTTTCACTAAAATGGTGCACAGGGTGATACTACAGAAAAAAATACCTTTTCAGTGCGGTTAGGGTGGACTGGACTAAAGTCCTCAGCTTCCTTTTACTCAGAATCTACTATGTAAAATGACAAACTACTGAACCATTAGCTTCCAGTGTGCCCAGATATTACCAGTCTCCAATCTTACTTTACAGTGGTAGACATTATGGCTTCCCCATGTAAAATTTGTTATCAGTGGTGAGCATATGAATCATAGGGATGACTGCATAATAAAAAGAATGGGAAGTGGGATTTCTAATTTAATTTTGTGGAGCTGACCTTCACAAAGCACAAGAAGAGCTGTGTAATGGCACTATTCCTCCTAAGGATAGGGTAGAGACTTAAAGAAGTCTTTTCAAATGTGTATGCATGATTGTCACAATGGGCATAAGAGGACATTCCATTGTCTCCAGTACAAAACAGACATGATTCCATTTGGAGAGACGTGAATGAATTGCCTGTTAAGTGTAAAATACCCTTATATTTACACCAACCTGAAAGTGGAGTGAAGGTGAATAATAAACCTATTGGAACATAACACTGAAATGTAGATAAAACATTATGGCTTCAGGCTTCCTGAATTTCATGCCTCTGATCTGAGATCTCCACGAAGCCATCACCATGCAGCAGACATGCAGCAAAGATCCTCCAGAAAGCCAGCCTAGCCGTGAAAGGTGGCATGTTCTCCCATCTGATAATGCATTGTAGGCCAAGAACATCCATGTGAGGAAAAAATGGGGTAGAGTTACTGGGGTAAAAAACTAGTTAATTTACTTAAAAGTTCAGAAAAGGCTTTTCGAATATCAGTAGCCTGATAGATAATTCTCAAGGCAGTGTGTTTTCCTTTAATTCACACCATCATTTCATTCAAATGCACAGTATTGCATTTAGTATTTATATTCCCTTTACTATATAAATAGTATTTATATTTAAAACCCCAAACCATAAAAATGTCAGGATTTTTCTTTCTCTCTATAGTAGACACCATTTCGTGATATTTTGTATGCTTTTTTAAAAATGCATTTACTTCTCTTACAGAAATGCAGTCACTGTACAATTCTGATGTTTAGACTACCGTTGGGCTTAAAAGCTTGCAAAGCACATGGCTAAATGAACTGGAAATTATATATCATTAATATAATTAGGATAAAAAAAAAATATTTTGATTTCTTCCTAGCTACATTTTAGCCAGTATGCAATACAGTAAACTAGTTACCTCTGGCAATTCTGACTGTCAGCATCACCATTTTGTTTGCAAACTAAAAGGCTTGTTTTGTTTCCTGTGTTGCTTTTTCTATAGTGTATGACTTAGCCTTCAAATTACATGAGTATAAAAAGGGAATAAAACTCTCCAACTGTAGCACTGTTAAGATGATAAGGTCAATGGTAACGTCTCTTCTGCAAACCTTGATAGATATTTATCCAAGTCAAAGCTGAATTTTTAGCATTACACTATGCTAATGTAAAGAAGACCTTCCTTAGTTTTTAAAAACTTAGGCAAAGAAAATAAACCCTATCCAGTGGACTTAATTCTGCTCACAGTTACCCAGGTATAAATCTATAGTAAGACCTGCTGTCTTAAAAGTACAGTTTCCATGACTGCTCTCTTCTATAAATCAAGCTATCTGAGAGACATAAAGAAGTTAATGTAGCGATGCATAATTTTAATTCAAGTCATGAGTTTAAGTAGGAAGTTTAAGGGAACGGAGGCTCCCAGTTGCACACTTGGGACATAGTTTCTTCCTTACGCAGTAGTTCTTACTTAGTCTATGTCAAGATCATTTTCCCCACCTGCTCATAAATCTGTGAATGAAAATCCCTTATCACCTTCCTAGTTTCTTGCATTTCACCTCTTCAGTTGACAGTCCTTTTGCCTTCCTCCTTTTCTGTCCTTCCTACTCATTTGGGAATATATTTCATAATAGCATTGCCAATCCTAAGTGAGAAATGATCTGGACAGTCAAAATCTTCCTCTTCAGCCTTGATGTTGGACCTGTTTCTGCAAGAATCAGGATTGGTCCTTTTCTCTTAGGGAAGGAGTTAAATTCTGCAGTCAGAATTGTGACTGATGGTAGAGTACGGTAATAGATTGTTCCCTGCTGAGGAATGGAAAACTCACTAAGTCATTGGTTTGTTTTTAAATCTAGTTTGTATGTGAACAGAAGTGGCTACTCAGGAATGTTGTTTAATGGATTGAAGGAAAAGAAAAGAATAAAACTGATTAAAACGTCGTTTAGGATGGAGATAATAGAGTAATAGAGTATAGAGATATAGAGATTCTCATCACTAGCAGCTTGTCTTCTGCCCACACTGAAATCAGAATTTTACTAGTTTAAGCCCAGTAATTTGATACTAAGGAAAAGTTCAGCCCAGAAGAGTGTTTGGTACTAAATAGTTAAAGGATTTTGGCGAATATCTTCTTGTCCTTAAGTGTGGATTTTCAAAGAAATGGTGATTTCATATGGTCTTTGATGTTGGAACTCTAAATTAAAATGTTCTTTCTAAAGATGAGTGCCTAGATTAAGTTATTCTGTGACTTACAGAAGACTCCTTCATGCCTTAACTTTTTTCCTTCTGATGGAATCTATGACCCACACTTTCCCCACCATAATCACAGAAAAGCATTATCATCATTATTCCTTCATAAATACAAAGGTATCTGCAGAATAACCTCAGAGGTTTATTACAGGAACAGTCATTTCTCCTAAGTTTAAAAAGGCCTGTTCAATGCTAAGGTTTTTTATTAACTAACTCTCCAGTTTGGCTTTCCCTCTGAAAGTTATCGAGCTTTATCTCTGACCAAATTGATTTATTTTTATTTTAAGGAAACTGGTTGTGCCAGTTTTGTCTTACAGGGGTTCATAAAAATGTCGACATTTGACTTTTCCCAAAAGATTTATATTAGTTTGCCTTCCGTTGTACTCTAACTTAAATAGAACTTGTTTGATTTTTCCTACAGTCACTTCTAAAAAAACCATGACAGTTTTCTTTGAGGAAAAAAGGTTACTTGCTGAAGTTATTTACACTTCAATTGCTAGTTTAATTCAAATCTAATGTCCCGTTTACAGTGACACAGTCTACTCTGCAGGCTGAGCTGCAATAGATTACCCAAGTCACAATGGCAACAGAGTCACCTGTGTCTGGAGCTGGGCAGCCTCGCGATGTTGGCAGCAGACCTGCCCTAAAAAAACACACTGATACCCTACTGATGATCAGAGCGTGAAAAATGTGCTGACCAAACATATTGTGGGTATTTCATTATTGTTGTGGTTTTGGACTCCCAGTTTTTGCCACTGGCTCATAGTCCACTGACTTTCTGTGCTGTCTGTATGTTGGTAAACACATTCAGGGACAGCCCTAGAAAAGGCATCTTACAGCGTTAGTACAGAGACCAGCTGATGCTTTTGACATATTATGCCTCAATTCACCGTGGATGCATCATACCATGTCTGGCCATCTTATAGTCCTCCAAAAGGAGCCCATCAACCTATGTATCCCCATGGAAGGACCTCTAAC
The DNA here is from genome assembly GCF_037157495.1 of Lathamus discolor. Lineage (NCBI taxonomy): Eukaryota > Metazoa > Chordata > Aves > Psittaciformes > Psittacidae > Lathamus > Lathamus discolor. Next base: position 42,908,351 of record NC_088884.1, on the reverse strand, counting down.
TGGCAGTGCTGTACTACAAAGAGCTGTATCTGTAGTATACAAAGGATCCATTTGAGGTTCTGTTCCTACTTCTGGTGCTGGTTAGAGAGCTACACGAGAAAAAAGATTTGATGCATCCAGGTGCTAAATTTCATAGTCACGAAGGTTTGGTGCTAATCACATGTGATCATGGATTTATAAAACAACTTTGGTTGGGAGAAACCACATGCTCAAAGCACATCCAGATAGAACAGGTTCCTCAGGGTTTTGTTCAGTCAAGTTGTGAGTATCTTGAAGGATGAAGATTCCATAACTATCTGGGGGGTCCTCCACTGGCACCACTCCAGGGTGTCAGTGTCTTCCTTGTACTGCAGTGCCCAAAACTGACAGGATACTCCAGATGTGGTCTTAAAAGGACTGAATAGAAGGGAAGGGTATCTTCCCTTGACCTCATGGTGTTTCTGTTGCTGGTACGGCCAAGGATGTAGTTGTCCTTCTTTGCTGCAATGGCACATGCTGATTCATGTTGTTGGTTCAGAGTCGCAGCTATAAATTGAAAAACTGAAAGGCTGTGCATATGCGTGCCCATCCTTGATCAGAACCAGCCAAAATATGGGGCAACTTCTCACACCTGCTTCATGAAATCTGTTTTCAGGAGGCCATGAACCAACCTCTGAGGGGCCACAATCATGCCTCCTGTTATAGAGCTCTATCTCCTAGGGCGGTGATCAGCTGGAAATATGAACACCATTTATACCTCTGAAAGTTAGGGAAGCTGTTTAATGTTTTAATTTCAGAGGAACATAGGGATTCCTCTGAAACCAACCAGTCGTGGATGATACGCAGGAGCTCTGTGTGCATCTCTATGATCCTGACAGAAGATTTCTCTAGCTTGAACTAATGATGAAGAATGACTAAGCTTGAAGGGGTAATGACTTTCTTCTTGGATCAGGAGCTTCAGAGGAGTATGCCAAACACTGGACAAATGTGATTATTCTTGTCCTGAAATTCACTGTCATCCTGAAAACCTTTTTCAGCTGTTCCAGGCCTGGATGTTGTTCTGCTAGCTGGAATTAATTTAATTTGTTCCAAGTGGCCAGACAGCAAAGGGTAGACTGCATTCAGGTGTAGCCCTATCACCCAGTGTATCCTGGTGGGAGGTTAGGACTTGCTTAACAGATTCTGTCCTGGTTCTCCTGGTGGAGGAGTGGAAATGAATGACCACTCACAGGCAAGATATCTGCAGAGCAGGGTCAGAGTGTCTGTGATGTGCTGTGGGCTTTGGGAAGCAGAGAGCACCCCTGTATTTGGCACAATTACAGCATGCATTTGAAACAAATATTTTCAGTAAATGCAAAATACTGGTCCATAATGATCTATAGATACTAAGATTTTGTACTGAGGGGAAACCAGCGTGGGACACAATGTGCCTCCCTGGTGCATTCTACAGATTGCAGCAATGTGATGCAGCTGGTGCACACATCTTGGATGAAAACTTCAGTGTGCGTCAAGGCACTGCTTCCAAAGACAATTCAGACATAGTTCATGAATCACATTTGCAAAAATATATAACTCGATATATATCTGTGTACATTTATACTTAGGCTTTTCATGTTAATTCATATATTCTGGCCTTGGAATAGATATCTCAGCACCTTTTCCTTGCATACTATCTTCTCATTATACATTGGAAACTTCCTTTCCAAGCTGTCATCGACATACAGAGATGGGAGGGTGGTACATGTATTTTCTACAATGAAGTGAAGATCTCTATGCTGTCTTATATGCTTACATCTACTACAGCAGTAGTAAAGCTAGTATAGCAGTAGTAAAAATAAAATAATAAATTAATATTAGAGTAAAATAAAATAATGCATTTTGTAAAATAAAACAAAAATAGTATATAAAGTAAAATAAAATAGTAAAGTAGCAAAATATTATAGCAGTAATAGCAAAAAGTATATATACTATCACAGTATAGTATAGAGTAAAATAAATTGTAGGCTATTATAGCAGTAGTAAATCCAGTAGTAAAGCTAATATAGCAATTAAGAGACTCCTCTTGGCAAGGAGAACATAATGTGAGTGTAAAGTTTGTTTTGGAATTGGGGTTTGTGCTGTCTGGAAAAAGATGAAAAAGGCTCTTTCCAATATTATTCTTTTTAACTTCAAGGGGTTGCTGGGATACCCTGAAGCAACCTTAACATATGCAAGAGTCTTTCACGTTCTAGAACTACGATTTTAATACAATTTCAGTAAGAGTTCCTTCTGTAGTACTTCTCCTGCAGAAAATTGTGTGTGTTTATTCTTCTAGTTAAAAAATATATCAAATGTATTCTTCCATAATAGAAAGCATAGCAGAGTAATCTTTGCCTTCAGATCATACCACCTGAGCCAGAGTTGGAGAGTTGTCTGAATTAGAATTCTCCTAATAAGCCACAGAGATGTGACTAATATCTTGATAAACGTAATCCCTGCAGCTCTTGCTGGAACCATCAGTGCTATCTGAGATCGAATATTATTACTATTCATCATCAATATCTTCCGCCTCAGGATGTCATTTCTGAGGTGATTTTCTCATCAGTATTTTTTCTTCTTTCATTATTGTTTTCTTATCTTGATTTATATAATCCTTGCCATAATATTTATATTGTTCCACACAGGAACTGTAATTAAACCTTTTCTTTGCTCTGTGCCTTCAGCCTCTAGTGCATTGTATAATGTTATAGTACTAAAGTAGAAGAGTGAGAATCCACTAATACAAACTTCTGGGAAGGTTTCCAGAAGTACATTCTGATCTGAATCATGTAATCAGTTGCATTGACATACAGCTATGCTGATAATGGTGTACCAAGATGTCTGTGTAGATATCACGGGAATCTGGGGGTTTTGTGACTTAGAATTTGTAAAACTGAGTTCTTGGTGAAAGAACCAGGTCATCCAAGGTCTGAGGTGTTTATGACCTGTTCTTTTTCCACTTCTTCATAAGTGAACCCATATCTGGTTTTAATTGGTATGTAAATGTGAGTATTATTATTTAAATGAAGGTAATTCAGATAATTTTTGACCTTTGTTCTTCATAATATGAAAGATATATTTGTCTGTGAGAGTACAAGGGGTTTTTTTGTTTGCTTGTTTTCATTTAATTTCTATGACTTGTTTGTATGTAACTGTATCATTTTGCTCTCAGTTCTCTAAAGTTCTTCCACCATTTTTGCTTCCCTAACACTGCATGTAATATTTAAATTGCATTTGAACTAGACTTCCTGTATGTGACTCACTCGATACAGACTGCATTATTTAGCTTAAATTTTCTATTACTAAACTCCTCAAAAATCCATTGCTTACAAGATGACTGACAGTTTTGGGACATGACTTTATTGCTTTCCGTTTGGGCATTTTAATGGTCTCAAGGCAGGTTAAAGAGAACTTACACTTCTCCAGTTAGAACTAATTTAGGAAGTGAAGCTAGTTTGATCTTTGACTATCTATCTTAACTTCTCAAATTCAAACCTTTTAGTTAAATGCCTTAATTGGCTTTTGGTTCTTCAGATATTCACTTGATGGCATTGACCCCAAGAATACTGGCCCTTCACTTGAACGTCCTATTCTAGCAGCCTAATTTAATATCAGTCTATATGGCTAGTTAGAAACTGCTTAATCTCAGCTTCCTTTCTAGAAATTGCCTTTATAAGTTTTTATATACTCTTGACAGGTAGCTGTTAACACATCACTCAGCTTTACACCAATGCTTATATTAAAAATAATAAATTTTACATCTGTATTATTATAATTTGCTTTAAAGCAAATTTATTGCTCTTTCTTAGAATCAATAGAAGCTCAAATGTAGATAGGCACAAAACCACTGCTTGCAGCAGCAAAGGACTGTTTCTGAAAAAGGTTTTCACTTGTTTTCACATATCAAGGATTCAGATTGGCTGTTATCTTGACAGATCCAGTTTGCTGTTAAAACTAATTTAACCAGCAAACTGGTTAAATTGATGTTATTGAAGAGTTGGAACCTGTGTTCCGATCACAGACGTGCTTAGAGAGAGGTCATTGTCCAGTGGAAAACTGAGCCACAGTTTTACACAGGATATGATTCTATGATTCTGTGATCAAATTTAACTAGCAATAGAGTTCCACAGTCGTCTTATCGATGCTCAGTCTCTAATTAGTTGAAGAAAGATAGCTGATCTGAAGATGGCAGATTCCCAGTGGAACTGTACCGGAAATACAAGATTGTAGGGAGATGGAAGAGGGCATTGAAGACACTGTAAATCCAGGTTTCCATACTACAGCTATGTCTGTGCCCGGATGCCCTGACTAGCACAGTTTTGTCGAGGCTGGGTTTGTAGGATGTAGGCAGGGTTCCAGGTGATGCAACATCCTGCTGCCTCTGGCCTTGGGAGAATAAGACTAACCCCACTCCCATCATCCAGAGTTGTGGGTAAGAAGCTTAAAGATCACATTCACATCAGGGCCGTGCCCTCCTCAGACATCATCTGCCATAACAGCTGTAACGTGAAGAGCAATCAGAAAAGATTCATTTTTAAAAACTTATTTGCATGAAGCTTCTCTCAGCAGCTGTCAGTGGCTCCTAGGTTGGGCTGGAACCGCATGACATCCTGCTCACATACTAACTCTCAGATGTTTTCTATTATTAAACTGCCAGTCATACTATATCACTAGAACACGTTTAGCATAACTGTTTTGCATTGACATCTGTATGCTTCTGATGTTTGTTCTGCGTATCCCCCCCTCTCTGATTCCACCATGATTTCAGTCTTCCACCATTTTCGGTTTGCAATAATTCATAGCCTGTAATTTGGAAGTCAGTCAGCTTATCTTTTAAAGCTGATCTTCCTCTTTCAAATTAGAAGAAACAGCAGTATCAGTGTAATGTAGCTGGGATATAAGTAATTGGATATATAGCTATGGAATTCAGATACTCTCTTTTTGCAGTCAAAATGTATAAGACAGTTCAGTAATGACTGTCCCCCAAATTGTGCATACTATCATTGCAGAAAACAAGTTGTTTTGTAAACAAGGTATGTGGAATGATGCAACATGACATGAGTCATGCAGTTTAAACTACATGCCAAATTAAAATTAATACACCACATTTAATTTATTTGTCACATTTCAGTTGCACAGTTTTTAAAAAAAGGTATGCATTGGTACTGTCTCTTACCCATAGTAAAATGCCAAATGAAAATAAAAGTTCTGCTTCAGTCAGCTCAATTTCTCTTGATATTGAGTACTCTTCCCAGCTCCACTCTGAGCCTCAGGATTTCATGAACATTTCAGATTTGTTATTTACTTGTTTTACATTTGTGGCTAGCTTAAAAACTTTATGTGGTAAATCTTGAAAAAAAACCAAATGTCAAATAATGCAGGAGCAAGTACGATCCAGAAATTCATGTATTTTTTAAATTTAATTTTCAAGCCAGTCTTTTGGGATGTAGGATTTGATATCTTTTGTTTGAACAGATGCAGTTGCCAATACTAAATGTCCTCAAATCATCTGCAATCCAGTCACAATGCCAATACACAGGAATTTACATTTACTGAACTATTAACAAGTCATTACAAGAATGAAAGATGAACAAAAAGTCATTTGACATGATATGACCTCTCCAAAGACACAGAATGCCATTCACTAATTTCAGATAAACACTGGAAAGCCAGTATTCCAAAATGCTTAGGAAAGGCTACAGCAAATTCTAAACAAAACATAAGACCAGTCGAAAACAGCAGCAATAGTAGCATCTTCCTTGAACAGTCAGAAAACTCCTTTAATCTTCCCAGAATGCTTTCATGTACAGGTAAAACTGATAGCACAGAACAGGTACCTCTGACTGAATCTGTGTGTAAAACCAAATAAGAGGATTTAATCTGATAATCATCGGATGACTATGTATATTCTGGAAATTTCCCAGGAGGCCTTCCCAGGGGACACCTTATCCTCTATGCCAGCATCATCATCTCAGTAATGTGCACTGTATTTGCTTAGGTGCAGCAGCTTCTTTGTGTAATTTAGCAGTTTGCATGAATGTGCCACACATCCTGGCATATGTTGAACTGGTGGGATTTAACCTTTTCAGCTGATTTCTTCTCTCAAAACAGGAGATTTGCTCAAAAGATTAAATTTGAGATATTCTGAGGAAAACAAATGCATCAGCACATCTGTTCAAAGGAACAAAGCAGGGTGTTTGTGTCCTTGATGAACAATTTTGAAACTTCTGGACAAAACAATGCCAGTGCAATAAAAAAGAATCCTGAGGGCAATATAGAAAACAAAAGGGCATTTATATAAGTAGACTTCAGAAAGCATAAAAGGAAAAGGTGAGGAAAAAGAAGAGAAAGCTTTGCTACAATAGGCATCAAGGGTCTTGATCCTCAGCTAGGCTGATATGGTTTTCTGGCTATAAATGCAGCTTTCTGGATTCAAAACTGACTTTGATAACTCACGGAATTAATAAGCAGCTCTGTCTCTGAACTGATGCTCGCTGGTGAGCAGAAGGTCTGTTCGCCTTGCAACTGCAAGCAGGACAGACATTCAAACTGGAATGCTGTGGAGATATTTTTAAAAGGGAAGACAAGTTTTTGTTTCCCTTCCAAATAGGACTTTATTTTGGCTTATCTACTTCTTTCTCTTATCCCCTACCATTATTTTCTTTTACCCTACCCATTTGTCTTTTTTTAAATAATCTTTCTCTACTGTAGCTCCCCAAAATATTCTTGATTCATTGATGTTGGCAGAAAATGCTGATCTGTTTTAAATCAAATTCTATAGGAATATATTTGTTTCAATGAAACTACAGCTGAAAGTAATTATGGGCTCCAATTTGGAATCCCTGTAACAAAACTACAATTAAAAAATCCTGGGAGCTCTTCTAGCTACTAGGTTTTAAGTTAGTGGCACTCACTTGGGAATTGAGGCTGCAAGTTCAAGTCCCTGTTCCATCCAAATTGGAACTGGAATTGCAAATGAAAATTGGATGTGGGTCATCTGCATTTCAGGCAAGTGTCCTGCTCAGCAAAGCAAAGAGGTCATCACCCCTTATCCATCAAACATTTTTCATTTGAACAAATCTTGTATGGGAGGGATTCAGGTTCTTCTGTTCTACACAGGGGAGGCAGTTGTACCTAGCTCCCCATGCTCTCTGCCTGTCTCAAGCCATGTGGCAGTTCCAGGAAGACTCTCAGTTTCAATAGACCTGTTCCTTTCTAATAAGTGAGTAACATCAAAAGCCTTGCTAAACAGGATTTTTATACTCCAGCTGGCACTTCTGTGAAGCTCTGGGCCATCACTCACCCTGGCACTGCATCTATGATCTGTCTGGTATCAGAGACAGAGCCAGGAAACATGGAGAGGTAACTGGGGAGACACAGGCTCCCCACTCCCCCTTGATGCCTACCTACCCTAGATGCAGTGCTATTCTTCATCCCCAGGTCCAGGGCTGGAAAACAGAGGAGGACTTGTCATCACATAACCCAGGCAGCTGATCTTGACTGAAGTAGTTTTCCTTTTCTTAAGGGGAAAAGCTGGTAAATGGAAATTTAGGAAAAGCTGGTAAATGGAAATTTAGAAGTTCGTAATCTCTTTGAAATACTGAACTCTCGTGTTTACTTCATTCTCTCCCTGGATTCACAAATGTGAGCTATTTTAATCCAAACTAAAATAAAAAGCACAGGCAAACTGGCACGTGTTGTAACCAGCTTCTTCCTGTCTTCTATAGGCCTATTATGAAGGCTTATTTTAACTTCCCTTTTTCTCCCAGAAGACATATTAAACTCAGCTTTTAAGGGCTTTACGGTATAATCAAACCAGCCCAGCACAGCAGGCATTCACATCTTTTTCCCATATTATTATAAAGTCTCCTTTCAAGTGTGTTTGCACCCTGTTGTATTATGAGAATTTTGGAGGTTATAAATAAAAGCATCTCTTCTTGAAAGAAACTCCTGGCAGGGTCTTTCAACAAAATCTTCCCTGCACAACATTAGAGAGCACGGTGTAAAGTTCACTGTTATAGGAAAAACGTTCCTCCCATTTATCAAAGAATTATTTTCTTCACGTTAGTTTAAGACATACCTTTAAAAGGTTGACTGTGTAAAAAGCATAACAAACCCCTCTGTCTTGTCCATGTATATGTTTGCTTTGGAACTTGCAGCCTATAGCTTCGTAATTTTATTGCTTTTTTACTTATTGCACATGTTTTTCTAGAAGCACACAGATCAACCTGCAGACACCATTTGTTCACATATGGGCATGACCTTATCACAAAGTGCCAGATGGATATAGGCAGGTAGCAAGGAAGCTATGTGAAAAGTAGAGATTTTCATTTACACTTTCCGACAAGTCTTTCTGTGAGATGGGAAGGGATTTGCTTAGTCCTTCTTCAGAGAAGGTGGGATTCATGCTTTCAGACAATCCCATGGGAAATTCATATTAGGTCTCCCTAATATATTGTCTGTTGTGTGAAATGACAGATATGTATGCAAATAAGACCATTAGGATTTCAGAGAAAATACTGGTGATTCAAGTAATTTACTTAAAAGAAAAGTTTTCAGCTAACCCTCATATATTATACAATGGTTCATGGAAGATTGATTATATGGCACTCAGAAACTCAGGGAGCTCCAGAAAAAGGTCCACCCAAATAAAAGATAATTGTAAGAGATAATAATATATTCAAAATGTCAGCTAACCAGTTATACAAGCCACTTTTATTCGAGGTTTTAAAATGTATGACAGGTGTCTTCTCTCCCACATCAGATTGAAGATGATCAGAGGAGAAAATGGAAGTTAATCATAATTGCTGCCAAAATGAGAAAATGATGACCAGCAGCCTTCTTCATTGACAAGAACAATAATTGTCTTCCATGGATAAAATATGGACATTCAGGAATGTGGCTCACAAATAGAAAATCAATAAGGAGAAAGTTCAAATTCTTCTGCCTGCATAACAAATGTTATAGCTTAATAGGCAGACCTGGATCTATTGAGTTTTACAATACTTTGCAGTTTGAATCTTGTGTAGAAGTAGCCCAGCTGGAATTGAGACTTACTATGCACACCCACTGTGTAGTTTCACAAACTAACAACAGAAAATTAGTTTTTTTGAAAAATATGGGAAATGGTAGTTTACAAAAAGAAGGTTCCTTTCTCTGAGGAAATGTGCTCCCAATTATTTTCACAGGTGATTTCAGCAGGAACTTCCAACACATCACACATATCAGCAGGAAAGAAAAACCATGACCATGGCTATTGGTACACAAATATTTATAAAGAACCTCTTCTTAAAGAATTTGACCCACGGGTCTAAATGTAAGATTGGTTTTAGATCAGCCACATCTTAAGCCAGTGAATATTTGTCTTTACTCCTGCCATATAAATGCATGTTCATGTTTTAACTCTTGCCAAATGCCATTGAATTAAATTAAAAATACATAGGCTGTTATTTTTCAGAATCAGTGACTTCACAGAACATTACAACAGGAACTAAAAGAACCTATTGAGTTCTGTTTTAATTTTATAATATTCTGGATAATAATGTCTATTAAAACATCCATTAAAAGACCATCATGCTAATTTAACTGGGAACATATAATAGATGCTACTGGAATGCTTCCATTAAATTAATGCTAGAGACTTAGTGTCTTAAAGAGATATTTTTATTAACAATATTCTAAATCGATGCTCTTATTAAAAAGAGTAATGCAACATTAATTAAAAGGAAGCTAGGACTGCACTCACAAAAGAAAAACTCCTCACCTAATAGGCTACAAAATATTAGCTGTAACAAAACATTTTCTTCTTTGCTTCACTGACTTCTACATTCCACCACTATTTCCCTTTAGAGTGATAACCTCAACTGTTCTGTGTAATCACATGAAATGCCAAATGGATATAAAATATATGCTACCATAGTGATAGAATGCTTCTTAGGTTTTTTATCTTAATTATTTTTATCTTTAACTTTGTGAACACAAAGTTTAAAAGAACAAAAAAGGCCTTTATATCCAAGTTTTATTTGATGCTAATTTCTCTGTATTTGTTGACATAAATGTATAATTTTCCAGACTTTTTCATTCAGTTTAATTCACAAAGCTTATAAGGCCATAAAGCTACAAGTGAAATGAAAAGGCAACAAATGACCATATTTGACTGATAATGTTTGACTGATATGAGACAGAAACATGCAAGTAAGTCTTATCAAATTTGCCGATGATGGAGCTGAAGGAGCTGCAAAACAATATGAAAGACAAAAGCCATGGCTTATGATGAATACCACACTATAATATATCTTACAGATAACATCCAGGCTAATACGGCTTTTCCTCACCTTGAAATGCAAGCTGAAGTAATCTTAACCAGTGTCGGAATACTAGATAATATTGTTTTTTAGCTTGAAAGCCATTGCTTTTCTCTGTCATCACAGACTGAGAAAAAAATAAATAAATAACAAAAACACAGAGCAGAAATAAATATATAAGAAAGAAAATATCATGAAGATAATGCTCACAGTCACATCCCCGATAGAGAACAAGATTTACATCGTGTTGTAGACTCATATTTCCTGACATTTGTCCTAGCATATTATGATCAAAGAGCTAAAGCAGTGGCTGGGAAACACCACAGGAAGGATTAAATTAAATGATTATGTAAACTTCCAAAGGAAGACAGCTTCCACTTGCATCCTGGCTGCTAGAAGCCTTTTATAGTTTATTTCGAGACTGCCTCTTTTTCTATATAGCAGGCTTCTGTTTAGAGATCCCCCAATGATTTTAGCTTATTTTAATGGGCATGCATTGCCCTACAGTTTCCATCTCTTTGAACAGAACTGGCTGCCAACCCAGCAACTGCTGCCTGTAACCCGTTCACCAGTGCCTGCCAGCAAGGCACCATGACTGAACTGCAAAGAGGGATGATATCCTACACAATCCACTGAAGTAACATCAGGTTGGTGCACGATTAAAAGTCTCAGGGACAACGCTGAGGGGCAACTCTGCACCAAATCCTCATGTTTCTAATGAAGAGTTACTTCAAGGAAGTAAGAGAACTTTGCATTTAAAAGTGACGAAATAAAAATTACTCCCTTGTTCTAACCCCAGTTACTTTATATATTTCAGGCAGGGAAATCAATTCAGCGAAAGCTAAGCAAATTGAACACTAAAAGGGTTTTTAAAACAGATTAGACAGGTTTATAGCCTGTGTAAAAAAATATCATCAAATCTTATTCATGTGCTAAACTGATGACCTTCAGCTCTAGCAGTGCACAACAGGCCTGGTTGTAAGGGAACAGGAGGAGGACTACTAAGGTAGATGGATCACAGTTAGCCTGACATTGGCTGGGATTCTTCTGGATGCAAAGAACAGGGAGAAAGCACGGCTGATGTTCATATTAATAGACCTTTCCTACAAGACAAGGATTATCTGATGTTTGATACAGATTTTTATATAACTTTCCATTTTCATTTTGTTTTATAGAATTAGTTACAACCTAGGTGCCAAAAATGCATGTGGAAAATATATGATATTATTTGGCAACTATCAATCAGCAATCTCTCTAAAAATATTTCTGGTTTTTAACTTAAGGGTTCTCTTTATGTTCACTTTCCTCAGAAAAAGATACCTTTTTAACTCATCCCTATCTCTTACAACCTAAATAATCTAAATCCTTGAGTCTTACAGGATCAACTGTGCAGAGAACACAAAGGGAATGCTGAATGTTATCATGCTGGTTTCATAGTTTACATGTGTTTTGAACAGCTATACTGAAGAAAGCAGTGAAGAATCAGACTTCAGTAGCTTTTTACATCCAATTTACAGAGGTCTTTTTCAGTAAGCAAAACTAAATTGTTTAAATTTCCATAAAATTAACTCATACTAATAATTCATAACTCAGGTATGCATCCTGCATGACAGAGAAAAGAGTAGTTAGATAATGTTTTCATGAGTACCAGCTAGTAAAGTTAAACAGCATTGAAAAGTTAAACATAATTGAAGGTTAAAAGATACTCTGAATCACCACTTTGAACCATTTATAACAGGGTGCTTTATCGAATTATGAACTTCAGTAGTATTTTCAAAATATCCAGCCAAGTCACAAATAATGATAAAATAAATTAATTAATTTTAATTGAATGTGTGGTTCTCACAAAGAAGGAAAAGATTCCATTGTGGGGTGTTGAAAAGCTGAAATAGATGAAATAGCCCTTAAGACACTTATTTTCAGCTTTGAAATCAGTGCAAATAGAAAACCAAACCAAAACAAAATAAAACGAAAACCAACCCAGACTTTATGCATTCTTTCTGACAACAAAATTCTTAATCTGTGGAACAGTGTTAAAAATAAAAAGCTCCAGCAAATGGCCTAAAAAATAGAGGAGTTCCTAAATCTGACAGCTGAGTCATTCCTCTTATTTCATGGTTCACCTCAACATTAAAGCACACTGCCAAACCGGAAAGCCAATGATCTGCAGTGCCAAACCTTTCAGGACTAAGATGATCACTTACTAAAGATTCCTTAATTTTGTTGGTCAGATTGTCTGTGAATTAAGAGGATGCGTTCCGAGCTGGCACCAGTAAGCAGCAAGGTTGTCACAGAAAAACTAGCTGTGGAAAATAATCTTGAGTTGTATGATAAAGACATGAATCATTTTGTACTCATAGGTGAAAACAAAAAACCATGGAAAGATAAAATTTTATTTAAAAATGTATTCTTTTTCAACAGGTCAAACTTGGATAAACTTTGGTATACTGAAGAAATTGCTCAGTATGAACAACCAGGCTGAAGACACCAGGACTTGCATGTGAAAGAAGATTTAAATTCTTTCTAGTCAATGGATGTGAAACTGTTTAAAATTTATATTCAAAACAACACGGGCTAAAAACTTGCAAGCTACAGGTCTGCTGGCTGGCTGACTACTTCGTGAAAGGCACTTCAGGACAAGCATAAAGCATATTCAGAATGGAAGAAGGACTGAGTGGCAAAGAAATACTTGTTTAAGAGGTCAAAAAGTGCAGGGATGAGAATGGATTTGAGAAATATATTAAAATAATAAAAGGTTCTTCTGCAATACAAGTAAAAAGAGAACAGAAATACCTGGAGTTTTGTACAGTAGAAAGAAAATGAGAGCTTTGGCATGATGCCTTTGGTAGCATAAAGCATTTTTTTGCTTTCCAAAACAGGACTGTGTTATAAACAGGGCAAAGCTAGAAGGGAATGCAAATAAAATGGTTACAGGTACTTTCCACCAGTTTTGCTAGAAATGCCATATGAGCTTGCAAGTTCTATAGCATGTATTTTTAACAAATCTTTCCAGTAAGAAGAGTTACTATATGGCTGTAGAACAGAAAAAGCAGTAGTGATATTTTCAATAGGGAATAAATGTAATTCAAGCAAGTGCAAAGTTGCTATTCTGTCTGCATGTAAGATACTGGAACAAATGGTGAAGGAAAGCTTGTTAGAGACATCAGGAATAAGAGAAAATTGGTGAAATATGACAAGAAATGACCAAAAGTAGATTTTGCAAGCATAGAACTGGTAATGCATTTTCCAGACAAATTTAACACAGGAGATCTTAACTATATTAATATGTGAAGCACCGGGTAATTGAGTCGTATGTAAAATTGTCAGTAAAGTTGGGGGGGGGGGGGCAGCTATCAAAAGGTAAACTGAAAGCGAATTAAAAGACCTATCCAAGCCAGGTAGACATGAGTAGAGATGAAGAACAGCAGTAGGCTGGAGGAATTTTTAAGCAGTATTTCCAAGGGTCTGATTTTTCTCTGATAACTTCATTAATGAATGGAACCAACAATAGGTTAAAATCTTCTGGTGAAAAAAAAAAAAAAGCCAAACAGACAAGGAATAGACTAGCAAGGACCTAGAACAGCCTTTCCAGGAAGATGGAGTTCTATGCTCTATTTGGGACAAGGTAAAATGTTTGCTGTAATGGCGGTGTTTGGATCCGATGACAAAGAGGTCCCTTTCAGATATCTTTGCATTCACCGGGATGCTTCAGATCGAGAAGCCCATCTTCAACCTTTTATTTTAATCTGCATTTCACAAACCACATGCTAAACTGGCATGGATCTTACTTCCCGTTTGGATGCGTAAGTAGTTTACATGTTCTTTGAACAGTCTGCCCACAGTGTACAGCTGCTCTGGAGTCAGAAAGATAGTGCTTGTGAATCTGACTGGATCCACTTGCCAGCTTTACAGTGCCAATAAAGCCCATAACATATGCACTAGGACCTGACGCTCATACTAGGTCAGACTGAACAAGAAAAAGATTGGTTAGATATTTTGGGCAAGGCAAAAATCGGAGCATATAGCAATAGTACTTAATCGTTAACATTTCTGTGAAGTTCTGAGGCTAGATATAAATGTACTCCCTGTTTTTACTTCCACATTACCAAACTTCATATGCTATGACTATTTTAGTAATAGAACCCACCTCTTTAGCTCTCCCAAATGCTAAACTGTTCAGGTAGGAAAGGCCACTTTAATTAGCACACTTATGAGATCGCATTTTGATGACTTCAGACTATTGGCACATAGAGTTTCAACTGATTGTTTCAGCTGAAGTAAGAGCTCAGCTGCTCATCAAGAAAGTAAGAAGGGATCTTGCATATGTCATCAGGATCTTTTAGCTGGTGCCTTCTGTCTTGGGAGCACCAACAAAGAGTTGGTGTTGTCTGTATTCATTTCACAATATAGCAGCTAGCAGAAATGTGAAATCTGATGTTCTGCAAACAAAAAGGTTATTGTAGGTTGGTTCTTGCTTCTTTTTTACTTCACGATGAGCCTTAAGTTATAGCTGAATTCAGGTCTGGCTAAAATTATACATAAAAACGTTTTCTTTAAGCGTGATGTTTTTAACTTGAGCTGGTTGCACTTCAGGAAATGGTTGCACAATCGTTCTGTTCTGCTGGAGGCGCAGTCAGTGGTATGACCTCTTTCTTGTGTCAGCTCTTCATTGAAAACATACCCTAAAAGTCTCTTTGCTGCAGAGTTAATTTCAGGGATAGGAATTCACTTGTTCAGAGTTAAGTGGATTCTGCCCTACTTGTGGGCAGTGCATTTAAATTAACAGAAATGCTCCATCTCTCTCCTAGGTTATAGGTTTACAAAGCAGCCTTCAGAAACCTAGATAGAAAGGCTGCCTTGCTGCTGCCTGTGGCACAGATTCTCTTCCTGTAGCTTTTAAACTGCATCACTGGTCTTTTTGTCCTTGATTATATATTCATACATAAAAGTAAGCGTGGAATAAGTGACTGCTTTATAAATGCAGTGTCCCAGAATGTAGAGCTGCTATCTGCAAAGAACATTTATTCACTGAGGGCCTGCAAGGCCACTGTGTGAGCAGTAATGTAATCTGACCATGACTGCATGTAACTGAGGGCAGCCATGCCACCAAGTCTTACAGCTGCTGACCTTGGGAATGCTGTGTTCACAGCAAGTCACAGAAAGGCACCAGAACCAAGAACAGGTGGCCTTGAGTTGTGCGAACAGCCTACAGGGTTTTAAACAGCTCTGATTTATTCAGTGTGACAGTCCCTGTATAATAAGGTTGGACTTGGAGATTGCAAAATAGGAAGTTTCTACTCCTTTTTTTTTTTTTTGTGAATATGATAAGGAAAATGGGTTATAGCTTTTCGTGTAAGTGATTGACATTCACTCTGTCATCACTTTGAAGATTCTGAACAGCACCACTCATGCACACATCTTATTTCCCTTGCTATTACATGGTGTCTCAGCCAACAGTACTCAGGCAGGGCTTCCCACCTCTTGAACCCCAGTCAGTCCTTCTTTATCATTTGCCACCTTTTACCATAGTGATCGTGTTCTTAATCTCAGACTAATAAACACTACTGAAATAATCTATTGAATTTTCTAATTTTCTTGTTATATCTCTTTCTTTTATTTTTTTTTCTGTATTTTGTCAGATTTAGATCCTGATCCTTCAATCAGATGAGTTAATTCATTGGAACTGTAAAACAGGCACACAAGTCCACACACAAAAATAGCAAGAATCTGTCAAGCTTACATTTGTCATCTTATTACAGAGGTAAATCACGCATCTCACTACAATATCCTTTCTCTGGTCTTAAACAAGTTTGTTCTTGTCTCAATAAAGCTGCCTGATGTTGTAGTCAAATATTTAGCAACTACAGCTTGCACTTTGGGTTAGTTAGTATTTCAGGGATACTCAGTTGTATTCCTAGTATAACATAATAAAAGAGCTGGCTGAATATGAATAACAGCCTAACTTACTCCATTTATTCCAACTAAAATCTTAGAAGTTAGGAGGTAAAAATAAGCAATGTGTATATACAAAACTTTGACAACTCTGCAAAAGCATGTCCCTATGAAAGTATTTTCTGCTAGATGTTTTTTTTCAGAGGAAGTAACCTGCACTGACTTCTTGATGAGGATGTGTCACAACCACAT
This sequence comes from Lathamus discolor, assembly GCF_037157495.1. NCBI lineage: Eukaryota > Metazoa > Chordata > Aves > Psittaciformes > Psittacidae > Lathamus > Lathamus discolor. Next base: position 42,891,906 of record NC_088884.1, on the reverse strand, counting down.
TGGCACAGACACTTCCATCTTCTGTTCTAAAAGTGCTCTGTCAGTGTCTGTAAATGCAGTTCTCAGTCCAGTCATGAAGATGTCTGACCTTTGCTTTCAGCAGTAAAGAAATTCTTGGTAGAACAAAAATTCTCTCTAGTTCTACACCTTTTGCTCTACTTTAATTCCCATTTACCCCTACCTTCATATCAAAGTAAGTCAAAACTTCCTCTGAAGAGATCCTTCACATTTCCAGTCATGGGGCTTTCTAGATGGCCTCCCTGAATTCTCTTCTACCTATTTCCCAGCTGGTTCATGGGTCTCTCTAACCTGCAGCAGAAGATACTTATACTACCCACTTTCACTTAGAATAAGACTGCTATTTCTCACTGTTATGGCTGCAGGCTGTATTCTGTTCTGACCTTTTATCAGCCTCCCAGTCAATGACCAGCTACAGGGCCTTGGAGGCCTAAGAAAGAGCCTTTCTTTATTTCTTGATGAGCAACTGAGTTTATACCTTACCTAAAACATTTAGCTGAAAATCTTTCACTGTGCAGATAGCCTGAACCATCAAAAAGAGGTTTCACTGATATGTAAAGTGGCCCTTTTCCAGACAAATTATCAGATACCCTTGGGAGTGCTTATAATTATAGTAGCTAATACACTTACATGCAGTGGTGATCTGTAAGGCAACCCAATGATTTTACAAAGTGGGGTAAGATCACATTGGATCATCTCTATCGTCTATTAAATCGCAAGTATACAGTGAGCATTTGCTGACTTCTGTCTTTTGTCAACATGACTTTATCTTAAAGAAGGCAGAAAATGAAAGAAACCCAATGATTTTCCATAGTATTCATTTTTCATTTTGTACAAAGTCCCTGTTACATGGCATCTTTTATCCTGTCTACTTTCTATTCACTAGCAACACTCTGTCACCACCTTTCAGAATCACATCAGTACTAGCAGCACCATTAGCATCCTTATTCAGCAAAACACATATGTTTCAAAGTTTCACGTGCCCCTGCAGCAAGAATAGTTAAGAAATGATCTGGGATAAAAACCATCCAATTTTTCTTAAAATTCCATCTAACAATACTATACTGTACAATATTGCTGTTATTGAGCTTACAATAATAACATGGAAAATGTGTTTTGAACCTTCTAGGCTTTTTTTGTCTTGATAAATAGCACTAGGAGCTCTCTGTGCCTGATAAAGTGATGGAATCACATTTATGTTTGATATAAGAAAGGTAGATGAAAGCAGGAAGAAAAAAAATGCAACTTAAGAACAAAGCAATTAGGTGCTCTACAAAGATGACTTTTTCTTTTGAAAGAACCATGCACATCTTCAAGTAAAATGCAGGGATAAAAAATGAGGAGAATTTGAGCTGCACCATTTGATCCAGCAGTATTTTCTCCACCTACCTTCTTCATCCATCTTCCTTTTCCATTTAACTTGACTGGCTGGGAGAATAGCAGTAACAGCCAGTGAAGAAAGGTGGGTGCAGCGTTTTTGTTCCTGGGAAATCAGTATCACTCTTTTACAAATCAGGATGCTGCAGCTGTCTGGGCTCATTCTGCACGTCAAACTAAACTGCAGTGCAAATTTTCTTCCTCCATTTGCTTATTTTAAGCTCCAGCTAATTACAACTGTTTAATAGTCTTACTAAGATCACCCTGCGGAAACGTTACAATAATAGTCTTTCTGAGAATCATGACTACAAGGTATTTTTAAGGTGAATGTGGAGTCTCAAATGCTGTGCAAGTGCCCATAATGCATGTGGTTGTGTGTGTGTGCATTTGTGTGAGTGCATACCTAACTACATAAGCTGACGGACATCTCACAAGGAGATCAATAAAGGGCATATTTCCTGGCCGTGGGGTCAGGAACTTAAGGATGACAAAAATAAACATCTTTGGCATGAATATAAAGGCTCCTGGAGAGTGAGGCAGCTTTATTCCAGTGCGTTGATCCTTATCCCTTTGTGGAAGAAAATTTCTGGCTTGTTTACAATACTTCCAAATTTCAATTAACTCCCTTCACAACTCCTTTGTGCAGTTAATTTCTCTAAGCTACCGGTTATCTCTCCTTTTGCTATGGATTTATATCGTGCTTAGCATAATGCATCACTTGTGCCCAACTATTTCTGTAAGTGAACACTGAATAAGTTAAGGAACTGAGGAGCTGTTAACTGCTTTAAAGTAAATTAGGCAGCATCCGTTATGGACAAGAGCGTTTACTAAGTCCTATGGGGAAGGGGTTTCTTTCTTTTCCGTTTTCTTTCCTTCAGATTTTCTCAACTTGGAGATTCATGAACTGCTTATTGAATTTCAGCCTGCAGTTCATGAATCACTTAGATGCTGGCCTGATTAAATAATAACAAGACCATTTCCATAGAAATGGACTCATTATTATGTTACTTTTTTTTTTTTTTTTCAGATGGCAGTTACAGAAAGACCTCAAAAATACCTTTATTTTTGGGTAGAGGTTTGGGGTTTGGCAGGAAGCAGTCCTCCTTCACTACTAGGATCTTTGTTCTAAATTGAGATGCTAATTTGTGATTTTCTTGTCCTGGGTAGACGTTATTTGTTTGACTGAGTGCTGACCACCAGAATGAGCTGCTTCTGTTACAACCTAAAATCCTAAATTTTACTGTGCATATTTTTTGGGGTGTATGTTAGACCAAGACTGAATGCCCAATACTGAAAAGGACTAAAAAAAATTTACAATAGAAATAAAATATTTGGGTGTTCCTAAATTAAAATGCCTCGTTTTCAATCCTTGTGTTGTCACAAGAGATTTATCTTGAGCTACTGCAGCTCTGAGCTGCATTACAAAGGCGAGCACACTAGAACTATTCATTGGAATTTGGTAGTCCTAGTTTGCCTTTAGACTAGATTTCCTGGCAGGTATGTATAGTCATCATTTCCTTAGAGTTAAGAGGTACCATAATGTATTTAACAGCTTCAATAAAAGAGTGACCACAGTAATGTCAAACTTGAATGACTGTTTTTTAGTAGTCATAGAGAAGTTGCATAAGGAGAAGAGGTATTTTAGTTTAAGAAAAATTTTAGGAAAAATAACACTTCAATGAGCATATTATGCAGCTTTCAGCTGTGTATTTCTACTGTAATTCAATTGTCAACAGCTTCAATTTTTTTTGTTGGAAACTGTAATTACGAATTTCAGTGCGATTCAATACATCTTTTTCTGCCTCTGTCCATAACATTCTTGTGCACGTACAACTGGAGTTGATCGCAGTTTGTTACTTGGCTATAAACGACTCAATATTCAACAACTTTTTTGCTGTGTGTTCAAGTCTGTTTCCACAAAGAAAGTGCTTTATCCAGCACATTTGAAATAGAAATTAATATGACAAAGTCAACAGGCTTTAGAATGGGAAGATAAAGTTTGAAGATGGAACATTATTCAGTTATGAATCATGTAGAATCATAGAATGGTTTGGTTTGGAAGTACCTTAAGATCGTCTAGTTCTAACCCCCCTGCCATGGGCAGGGACATCTCTCACTAGAACAGATTGCTCAAGGCTCTGTGCAGCCTGGCCATGAACACTGCCAGGGCTGGAGCATTCACTGCTCCGTGTATATCTATACTGTTGAATCTCTTAGCATGCAGTATTCTTCAGACAAAAATATGTGCCTCTCACATCTTCTCAGGTTTCAACCCTTGGGTAATAGGTTCATACAACTATAAAACAGTTTAGAGTGGAAGGGACTTCTGGTGGCTGTCTTGTCCAAAGTCCCACTCAAAGAAGTAGGACTTAAAATTAAATTAGGTTATCCTGGGCCTTGTCTGAGCTGGGTTTGAACATCTCCAAGGATACAGATTCTATAGTCTTTCTGGACAATATCTCTCAGTGTTTGACTGCTCTTATTATGAATTATTTTTTCCTTATAAGTAACCATAATTTCACTTGCTGCAATTTATATCCATTCCTTCTTTCCCTTACATCATGTAGCTCCAAAAAAACCTGCCTAGGTCTGCTCTAAGCCCTCCCATTTGGTAGTTGTGTGCAGTCTTAATTCCTTACCATAGCTGCCTTCTCCAGGCTGAACAGACCCAGCTGTCTAGGAATCTTGCTTGTACATCATGTGCTTCAGCCTGCTGTCCATCTTAATGTCCCTCTACTGACTGGACTGCTTTATCCTAGTGCTTCTTTAACTAGAAGACCTCATTAGATTGTTACTTTGTCATTAGTTTGTTATTTCACTTATTGCATGATGTCATAAATACCAATGACCATAGAAGACCATGTCATAAGAAGCAGATTGTGAAAACGTGTAATTAAAACTAGTTCACTGAAAGTGTTCTTCTATTTTCTGGTTTATGTCACTCTTGGAGAATACATAACACATGAACACATACATGCTAGTTCAGAAAATGGCAGAAGACCTTTTCAGGTGCCCAGTGGAGAGAGAGGGCCGTTTTAGGAACTCACCTCAAGATTTCCATGTATCTGCCTCTGAGATACATCAACATATAAAGAAAAAATTATGAAAAGCTTTGTAATTTTGAGTATAATGTAACAAAGATATTATATACCGTGTTCTCTAAAGCGTATTTTGCTGTGTATTTGGAATAAGAGCTGGGCATCAGCTGTATTTTTCATTAATTTATAAACATAGCTTTCCTTAATGTTAAGCGTTAACGTTAAATGCATTAACATTAACAGCATCAGCAACTGTGCTGTCAATGTCAAACTTCCTTACATTTTGAATATTAGTTATACAACTTTCTGCTGTCTTAAAAATATCAGGCAGACAATGCTTTTAACTGAATAGGTCTTTTCAGTGGCAGGCAAAGTGATTTCTCTTCACGGTTTTTAAGAGAAACTCACTCTTTTAAGAGTAAATACCACAATAATGTAAAAATAATATGTAAAGATACTGCTGGGTTTTTGCAGCTCCTTTGGGAAGTGAATATTCATAATTGTCTTAGTCACTCTCAGTTCTTTGCCTTTTCTGGCTATATTCTTCTGTCTTCAAGTTGTTCATGTTCTCAGTTCAGAGAAAATACATTTCTCTTTCGAGTTGCACTAAATGATTCTCCTTAAACACTCTCCTCAACAGCTCAGTCTATACCAGCAGCGTAATACGGCGAAGCCTCATAAGGGTTGAAGTACTGCTATTTTTACAGGATGCACACTGGATTAAAATTCACAGAGAGTCCTCATATGATGCCTACTTATAAACTTCCAGGGTCTGCCAGAAGAAAATAGCTTATTACTCTTTTTCAGAGCTCTTACTTGCGGAGAGTACACAGACAATAAGAAATGCTAATTCCCCTGTGAATCATGAATTAGAAGCAAACTCTTCCAAATGAAGCCACAGGAATGCTTTGTGTTCCAGGTTTTAAATTTAGTTTAATCTTAGAGTAATTGCTTCTGTGCTTTTGTGGCTGGCTTTTACAAAATGCACAGGTTTCCTCAGAATGAATTCTATACCAGGAAGAAAGTTTCATCATCAATTACATTCCTTAATGTTGCTTTGCAAATGTTTGTTTGATTATTTGACATATTTCAGTTTGTTTTTACTTCAGTGACAGATGAACCAAAACAAGAGGTGGTCATCTCCAAACTGACTGTACATCCAGCCCCCTGGCTACTAGGTGGAGCTTGTTGGTATTATGGATTTTGCTCTTGTCAATGTGGTCCAGTTTGAGGGAAGTGGAGTATTTAGGGGAAGGAGGTGGAGCTGTCAGGCACAGCTGTAGTTTCATCTCATTTATAATCTGTCTAGCAAATGCAAGCTCATTTATTTATAGCTCCTAATGCAATAAGGTAATTTGAAAACAAGAAATTAGTGGTCTCAAAATGGCTGCTGATCATAAGCTTATCTCTTGGTGATTTCTAAGCAGAGCCTTCACACATTTTTCAGTGAGAGAGCTATTAGCAATCAACGATATCTCAGGATGTGAGGCAAGCTTAAATGAAGAAGCTTGCATTCAAACTACTTTATTGTTTCAGCAAGACTACTGAAGTGGGAACTCTAACTGAAATTTGAGGATTGCCACCTCTATTCTCAATTTGATATAGTTCATAGCGTTTTCAAATTAGGATATTAGGAGGGAGGGGATTTTGTGTGCCTTCTAAGGGACTGATTATGGCTGGGACAGAGTTCTTTATTTGCAGTCATAATTTGTGTTATGCCTGAATTCATTGGTGGATTCATACAGAAAGACTGGGTGTTTACACCGTAATCTAAATAATATAGTGTTTTTCTATCAAAACACTGCTTTAGTATGAATCATATTTGTTGAAGTCTACCTGGTGTCTAATCACTATGTTAGCAAATTGTAAATTTAAGTCTCAGCATGAGGGGGGGACAAAAATCAATCTTTCATCACTTCCCTGAGCCTCTATCTTGCTATTGACTGGTTTTGTGTTTAACAATTTCCAGTTTCATTTCTGTTTCTTTTCAGAGTTCATCTAAGTAAACATGGTGTAGAACAATTTTTTGCCTTATTGCATTGAAGGCTACAGGTGTCTCCCTATTCTTCTTGCCAAATGTGACTCTTATGACCTCGTGTGTTTTTCCGTTAAAAGCAACTGTGACCATACATATTTCTCTGACAACCAATTCTCTTAAATTAGATGAGGACTTCTAAGAGAAACTCTTTGGTGGTGTGCAAGATATGCTGTCAATACACTGAAGTACCAGCCATATTTCCAGGAGAACCTTTATGCTCTTGGAAATGACTGTACGGCTGTAAATAAACATAATTATGGAGTTGCCAAAGTTAGCTACTCTTCGTATAGCAGCAGCAGCATGAAATTAAGTATTTTTGTACATGTCCACACCAGGTCTAGAATGGAAGTCCAGGGAGAAAATCTGTCTGCAGTGAACTTGAATCATGTGGGTTCCAGCAAACAGAGGGAGAAAAGTTTACTTGTTTCAGGTTCCATTATAATTTCATGAAGCAAAGAAAAAAAGCTCTCATTTTTCAAGGGGAATAATTAGTAACTATCCATATAAATATTTTTAAAATTAGTAAACCTCTTGGGGAAGTTACTTTCCATTCTTATTGGGTATTTAAAGTATTTTTATATGGTTTTTAACTGAATAGATTGCTTTTCTGGAGAGAATCATTTGTTATTCACCCTTCCAAATTGTAAAGCTGTTTTGTTATTGCAGGTGCACTGAAAACAAGACAACCTATGACTAAGCAAGAATAAATCAGCCCAATTTCCTTCTATCAATCCATTTTCTTTAGGCTGAAGGCTCCTATCCTTTCACTTGAAGGAAACAATAGTGTTTACCTGCTTCTCTTGACAACAAAGGAATATTATCTCTACAAGTGTCATTAGTTTACCCTAGTGTATTTTTACTGGCCACTGCAGTGCCCCACTTTTACATCATGAAGATATGATGCTGTATAGCAGCATGTTAGGAATGACAAGTCTGGTTAAATGACATCAAGTGGTTTGACAAAAACAAGGAAAGATGAAGATGCTAAGAAAAAGGAAGACAAGAAGAGACAGAGGCACCAGTGAGGAGATAAAAGAGAATGATGAAAAAACACCATAGCTACAACAACAACCAACCAACCCTGTCTAATTCAACTTAGTGTGCAAAAGAGCAGAGAACTCCTCTGTGAACCCCGCTAAAATTTGAACCTGTTGCCTCCTGATATGGCTGCTGAGACCAGGAGAAATAATAGCATTAGGAGCCTTCTGAAAACCAGTAGTGATTGTAGTTTGCTGGCCAAAAGCACCACAGAATGCACAGAGGTAAACAGGGCTTGGGGAGGGGTACAAACAAACATGGGGAGGGGGTCAAAGCATCCAGAGACTTGAAGGAAGACAAAAGCTTGGGTTTATTTTTAAAGGTAAAGTGTGGCTTTACGAAGCAGGGAAGAAAGGACTAAAGTTCCAGGTAGGTTCCAAGCTAAACACTGGAGGTCCTTTCCTAGCATCGCTTGGTCTCCAGGAAAGCTCCCATGCTTAGCCAGAATACCTTCTCCCAGCTCCTTGTCTCCCTTGTTCCTCAGCTCTGTGTCCATGGCAGACCATCCTTGGCCTTTGCTGCTGCTAACGCAGCTGCCTGCCTGAAGATGCTCATTTTTCACTTCTTTCAGCTTTGTAACTGAAATAGCCTGTCCTGAAACCATAGTTATCCCTGAGAAGTAGGTCATATTCTACCAGTATAATAGAAACAGCGATATGTGAAACAAAACTATATATTTTCTTATTAGCACTGTTAATTAGAAAAGAAGGCTTCATTTACTGAAAGGAATCCAAGTGTGTAATAGTGTTTGAATTAAACACTGAGTACATTTTCAGTGGGAATATTCTTTTTGATCACTGAAACTGAAGTGCTTCAGTGAATTATTCCCATAACTTGTTCTTGGGAAATCTTTATGTACAAAACACCTGTGAACTGTACTTCTCCAAACAATTAGTATGTTTAGTCATACAATAGTTACATGCAAGTAGCGAGATAGTGACAAGAGTAACGGAGAAAGTTTTATCAAAATGACTACTTTATTGCTCAAAAGGAAGGAAATTAGAGCAAGGGCTGCAAAGAAACTGACTTGTCACCATTTATTTTAGACAAGAGGAAAGCTGTGTTTTTCCATGCTCATTGTAGCAGCAAAAAGAAAGAGCCATATATAAACACTGTATAATTCCAAACAAAATAAAATAAAGCTACATTCTAAGGTTCAAGAAAAAATCCAAAATGTGAACCACCATCATAATCCTTTATTTCCCTGTAACCACCCAAGTTATCCTCCCTAGATCAGACACAGAACATGCCTGCTCTTCTAAAGGACCTGGAATACAGAACAGTTCTCTATGGCATGAAGAAGAGCCCACTCAAGCAGCACAAACCTAACCAAAACCACTATGAAGGGTAAAGTGAACTTCAAGAATTATTCAAGATCAAATGGTGCTACTGCAGATCTATCTCTGGAAAGTTACTGTCAGAAAAGCAGAGTGAGTGTTCACACCTTCAGGTTAGATGTTTAAGGTTCCTGTCATATATCTTAAGAAAAAGCTGTGTCAATACACTTACCATTTCTGCCGTTGCATGTAGAGCCAAGTAGGTCTTTCCTAAAGTCATAAATTACATGGTTTAATTGAAATCTGTTTTAAAATAAATTCTGTTAACTCGGTGCCTCTGAATTCACTGACGCAAATCTAACAGGAAAAAAACAGGTTTAAGCTGATTACAGACTGAACATAAAGACTGAATATAACCTTTTTCAGTGTAGTCTGTGCAAATGCAGATAGTCTGGATTTATTCAAGAAAAACCCGAGGCTAACAGTATAGAAGTTTGTTTTTCAAGGAGGAGAAGGATAACCAGAACTTACTGAGACAGTTTCCTCAGTCTTGCTCTTGTTTGCATCATACCTCACCTAAGGTCATTTGCTCTCATGTGCATTAAATTCAGAAACATTTTCTTTAAAATTTCAATTTCAGTGCATCATGAATCACTTCCACTTACTAAATGACAACTTAGAATCACATGAAATTTCTTCCGCAAACAAGCGAGACAGCCTGGCAAGTGTTAACTAATTTGGAATCATTTAAATCCTTCAGAAGAACTACTGAAATTTCAGATGCCGTGCTCAGCATTAGGTCCAGAGATTGGTATGAATATGTCAGCTCTGGTCTCATACAGCACGAAGGGGAAGACTTCTCGTATTCTTTGCTTCAGGTGTACTGCCTCCAGCATCCACTGTGTATCAAAACCATATACAAACTCCCCAAAATAAGACTTTATCCATAACCTTGCACTCCACGGTATGCAGCCACAGCCTTAGAGAATTTTTGTAGAGGTTTCTGATGCAGTCAGCAGGCTTGTACCATGATTAGTTGGATTTTTAAATTATTTTGTAACATTTCTACAGGTGTCTTTAGTGCTTACTACTAATGATGCTGATGATGATCAAGAACACTTGAGTAGTGAAGACACCAGGTACCTACAGTCCTTCCAAGACCCCTGCTTTCTCTATTTCCTCTAAGAAAAAAGGATGTAGAAATAAGAAAAAATATCTCCCCCTATAATATTTTGTTCTGTTAATACATACAGGAAAGAAAAGAATTGAAAGGACTGAGTTCATATGTGGCCTTTTACCTGTAGTCATTCAAGTCCAATTGCTGTAAAGCCTTTACTATAGCAGCTTCTTGCACTTATTGATAATAGCAATGTGCCTATTGACTTACACAGGAGAAAAGCAGGACTTCAATGAAGTAACTTGTCTAGGTACACACTGCATTTTTTTAAAGTTTGGCAGCAATGAAGTAAAAAGCATACTTCCCTTGATTATTACCCAGTCAGTACATTGAGCTTTTTAACTCCAACCTCAGCAATGATGATCTAATAGATACCAAATTACTAGTAAGATGTATTTCTTCTGATTCCTCCTTTCATACTTAACAGTGTTTCATTACCAATCTTAGAGCTTCACTGGCATAGAGGACAAAAGTTTTTGTCACACTCTGTTTTGCTCTTCATTATTAAAATAAATTAATGATGGTTCTTGAAATTTGTGAAGGATTGTCACTTCCAGTGGTCTAAACATATTAAGCTATCTTCTTGAAAGAAAACAATAAGGCTGTATCAGCAAGACTGACATTTATTTCAAACTCCTACTCTAAAATCTGCAGTTAACAAGGTCAAAAAGCTTTGGGTGAATTATGGAACAAGAATTCTCAAGATGATTTGCAGCAGGGATTTATTATGAAGCCAAAATTGTATTGCCAGGAGGAAGCAGATATGTAGTGAATATGAACAAAAAACAGTCCATCTACTTTACATGCTGTCAAGTGTTAAAGGCAGGAATGATTCACAACTGTACAAATGTGGAATTCTGAAACTGTAGGAATTATTTCCTCTTGTGTCAACCTTTAAGAAGAAATAGTTTTGCATATAGTTAAACTGTAGAAATAACTAAGGCAGGAAAGTACTACCCTATGTTCAATTAAACTTCGCAATGAATAACTGAGATGCATATGAATAAATTTGCTGGAAATGGATTAGGCCATGCATTTTAAACTTGCCTACAAAGAGGTCCTTCACTGAGATTTCCTCTGCTCTCTTCCAAACAATGGAGGTTCCACAGGCCTTTTTTTCTTCTTGTACTTTACAGGTGTGAAGGGTTTTCTGGATAGCTAGACATTCTCCTTGCAAAGCTGTTGCAATATGCATCAGAAGGAGTCAAGAGAATGGTGCAAGAGGCTAAAGAATAGCATGGAAATGGAGGGTTGGATGAAAAGCACATCCCTGACTCCCAAATAAGAAATGCTGAGAAAGCTAGAAGGAGGCTTCTCTTACCTATAGACCTTTTCAGATCTTTAGCCTCATACAATGTGTGCTGTAGACATCTATGATGCCAGCTCTAAGCATGTTTCTTGCTTTTCCCTATTGTTATACTATTAATAAACTAGTGTTTCACTTGCAATACTTTGCAGCATATGGCAAAGCAAATAATCTGAAAATCCTGCTTCACCATTTCATAAAAGCCCTGAAAAGCTTCCAGAGAAGGAGGATCTTGGTGTCCTGGAAGGCACGGAGAGGCTAAGAAGTGTTTGAGTTACCCCCATTTGAAAACCAGTCTATATCTAATTAATCCTTGCTACTGCCCTGGAGGGTATATAAATTCTGCTGCTCTGATTTACAGGAATCTGGGATGGAAGAGGAAGAATTCTGCTGTGCTGTAAAAAAATGCCTTTATCCAGTTGATTGAAAGCAAATTAGGCAGTAGTATGTTGTGAATGTGCCTTATAAAGTACGACTTATGCCCTTGCTGATTACAGTTCCTGTTTACTTTCTACAGAACCTTTACATTTACTGTTTGAGGCAATGCTTTACAATTTTGTTAAATTTCCCATCTACAAATCCTTTTTTTCTCAGAACACATGATGAGATATACACTGGAAGCCTTCTAACACTTGGGTTATCAATTCTCATACCAAAGGGAGGAGATTTATCCTCTTACAAGAAAGTCTCTGACTTACTGGTAAATAGGTATCCAGTTTCTCCTAACCCATGAGAAGCATAGGAGGCAAGATGAAAGAAAACATAGCATCTGAACACAATACAACACAGCAAGTGCTGTACAAATATAAGTGGATCAAACCATAGGTTGAATTTTCTCCTCCCAAAGCTACAACTGGTAATGTTTACTGGGAAAGTGGGGGAGAGAATGGGGCTTTTTACAGCTCCTGGTAGAGCAGAAAATAAAACTAAAATCAATAACATGAGTGATGTAGAGGAGAATTTTTGTACTCTGAACAAAACTGGGCTCACCATTTTCTGGAATGATTAGCTGATCATGTTTAGCTGATAAACTTACTGGGCATTCAAAAATATATACTTAGCATGCAGAATATTATATACAGGTGTGATTCTCTTGGGGTTATCTGTTGAAATTCGAAACCAGATTCAAGAAGAATGAGGACGTTGTATTGTTAAGACGATAGTGCTGCTTTATGTATCATCTGCTAATACCATGTGTTTCTTGCCACTGCTTAGAGCAAGCAGTACAGAACACTTTGTTTCTTTGCACTCTCTGCTTTTATTATTTAGCAAAAAAGAAACTTTTTTTTTTGTTGTTTTTCTTTTTCTTTTTTCTCTGTGAGTGGATGTCACTTCAATATAACCAGAAGAGCCAGAACTGATTTTGAACATCTTGAAGGAACCTATTACACAAATAAAGTGCACTTTGGGGCTTCCATACTGACAAGTTAAAAGAAAGACATTTTTCAAATTGATGCATGCTTGGGAATGGTAATGAGCAGTCTTGGACATATGACTAAACAGCAGTGTTAGCATGCTAGTGAGTAGTCATCTTCCGCAGGCTGTGTTTGCCAAACAATAGCTAGCAATATTATATTCATCACAAAAGTGTCTTCCTCTGCACATGGCTTTCCTTCTTTATTCTTTTACTCTTTCTTTCTTTTTTCTTTTTCTTTTCCTTTCTCTTTTTCTTTTCCTTTTTCTTATTCTTTTCACTTTTTTCTTTTTTTCTCTTCCTTTTTTCTTTTTTCCTTTTCTTTTTTTCTTTTAATACCTGAATTTAAAAAAAAACAAACTAACAAACTCTTAGAACAGAAAATCCTGTTTGTAAGTTCAGAAATATTTTATAATGTCTTTTGTAGTTGTAATTGGGGCAAGGAATGGGGAAATGATGTCACTTTGATAGGAAGTGGTTCTTCCCTGGACAAATGATTTCTTCAGTTCTTCTTCCAGACCATATAAAATATAAGTCAAGATTGCTTATGGATAGAAGTATTACATCTGTATTAGTTTCAGTAGGTTAAGGTGGAAAAGCATGTAATATTCTGAATATTTATGCACATACACATATTTCTGAAACCAATGAGGTTTCTTCCCCTTTTTAAGATCCAGTTTGTGGGTTTTATTTTGTTTTTACCTGATGAGAGCTCAGCACTGTTAGTTACACCCTGAGCTTTACTAGGGTGAGACCGTAAGTTTTCCTTCCAGGACTGTATTCATCATATATGTTTGCCTCCCTCAAAAACATGTTACCAGTTTGTAGGGAAAAAAAACAAAACACCCTAAGATGCCAATAACTGGAAAGCCTAAAAGCTTACATATAAAAGCTGTGATATGCTGTGACAGATAGATAGAAGCTTTATGATGCATTTATGCATTATGTTCTCAATGGACATGAAAAATAGGGGCCAAATATGGCCAGATATGATGTGCTAGTTAGCACTGACAAATGAAGGTGTCACCATGGAGAAAACTATAGGGAAATTCAAAGATATTTAAAAAATTAAAGACAAAAGGAATTAAAAGCATGGAGATTTTCTATTTCCTTTATTAAAGGAGCTTATATTGAACAAACATTAGGAAATACATAAATGAACCAAAAAGATGACAGTCACTAAATACAAACCTGCTGACAGCACAACCAAGTTATAATTTCTTGGTCCAGGGACCATTAAAAGGAAAAATCAGTATCATCCAAGGTTAAGTGACTTAAACCTCCAAAGTGACCATAACTGTCCAAACAGGAAGGAATGACAGAGTAGCTGAATTAAACTGAACATAAATTAAACACATTTGTCAATGAGTTCCAATGGCAATTTACAGTGACTTTAATGCGGGTGAAGTTTCCCAAAGAAGCAACTTCTATACATTGACTGTGAGTTTGAACAATATCCTGTGAGATTCTTTCAAAAGACAATGTCACTTGCGTTTTTCCTACCATGGCCAATACATTGAGACTCATTATTTCTTCTAAAAATGATATCCATGTTTTGCTATCAAAAATTGCTATCAACAAAGTCTGATAGCGTTTAAAGGTTGGTAGCATTTAAAATATATTATTTAAATATATAAAATAGAAAATGTTTAAATATATTTGCTATTTTTATATATATTACCTAAACGTCTTCTAAATTTAGTTCTCTGTATACAAACATACATATGTTATGTGGCTGAATATGATTTTACAGACCAGTAAAGGTTTGCACAGCCAGCACTACACTCCTGAAATCCACATTTTACTCATATTAAAAATGGTCATGCTGATGTAGCTAACTTCACTGAAGTTGTCTTATGATGTTGGAACTGTTTGTGCTAGTCTCTTTATAACCCAAAAGACAAGTTCCTTCTGTCATCTCTTCTTAAAAGAGATCTGACAGGCTTAAACATTCTGCTTATCTAACTCCTGATAGGGAACTGAACTTCTGCACTACCAGATAACCACTTATCTTCAAGCAACATAGCATTCCAAAAATGTAACAGGTTGGGGTTATTAATAATTAAATCTGCTGAAGCTGCAGCCCACAGAATACACCGTATTTTATTAGAAGACTGCGTCTTCTAGAAAGATACTTCATTGTTTGGGAACTGCTGTGTCACTGTTAAGCTAGGAGAGTGTACAGGAACTGTGTACACCTATATCCATATTCAAGGCTTCCTACCTAACCACATTGCTTTTCTCATGGCTACTGAAGGAAAGAGAGGGTGAGCACAAGTAATGGCAAGGTAGGAAATCTTTGTTCTTGAATTACTAAATACAGTCAGAGTTCACTGGAATTTTTATTTTGAAATCCAGTTATCATAAACTCTGTGGTCCAAAAATGTTAATGCTAAAGTATGGCTATTTCCTAGCCATTATTATTTCTAAATTGTCCACTTCTCATTTTCAGAGCATCAGATGGGATGTATTTGCTGTGGCTATTAGTGATGACTAATGCTAAAGGAAAGAGACTAAAGGTTTTAAATCATAAGACCTGAAATGATATTTAGGAACAGTAGAAAGTTCAAGTTTCACCCCTTTTAAAGGTCAAATGGGAATAAATAAAAAAAAAAGACAAGGCCCTGAACTTTTATTAAAGCAATAAGATCTTGCCTTTCCATGGTGTCTTTTGTCTGAGCACTGTACAAACATTAATAACATTAAAAGTTCTGCAAGTCTTGGAGTCCCCATTTTTCAGATAGGAGAAAGTGAAGAATAGAAAAAGATACGGTCTAAACTCTCAGCAGTGCTGCATAGATCAATCTTAGAAAGCATTGCTTAATTTATGGTGTTATAGAATAGCCAAAATTCTCCCCAAAATAACGGAAGAGAGAAATAATCCAGTACTAAGGGAGACTAAAGGAGCTCCTGAAGATGCACCCTTAAGAATTAACTGTCTTGCTCACAGTCACACATAAGCAGTAGGAGTGCCATTAGAAGCTTTTATTTGAATTTTTACTTCAGGATTAGCACATAGCAATGATTCAGCAGACAGCAAACAGTGGAACTGGTAATATGTCCTTTGTATATATATATAGACAAGATCAATTTACAGCTTGGATTTGGATTCTTTAGGGCAAAAATCAATCTTATGGTGGCTTATTATGAATGGTCAGCCTCTTTGAAGTCAATTGACTTCAGTCAACTGAAGTAGGGGTAGTCCACCAAGCCATATTTTGGCTTGCACTCTGTAAAATCTCAGTGCTTTAATTCTGCTATTTAACAGGTACACAGAACTCCCTTACAAATGTCTTTTAAATCTAGTTCACAGTCGTATTTTCTGTTGCTAGGAAAAGAAATGTCTGTACCATATGACAGAACATTGTGTAGGTATGCTGCAGCTACACCAGAGCACATACATGCACCAGTATGAACATAAGAAACACTCGGTTCATCAGAGCAGTGGTCTGTCTAGCCTTCTATTCTTTCCGGCAGTGGGAAAAATTTTTGAGAAGAGCATGCAACCCTGGCCATTACTCTTGGTTGTCTCTCAGCATCCAGAATTATTGGATGTGTGTTGCTAGAGGACACATCCATGACTATCTGCCTTTAGCATCTGTTCATGGATTTTTGACCATGAATTTATTGAATACCTTCATGAACCAGATGATGCTATGTGCTTCTACTGATTTTCTATTAGTTTCATCTATTTCTTGTACTGCAAGATTTGTTAAATGATAGTCTGCATCCATCTTACTCAGCCGAACCTTCATTTGTTCATCATAATCCACTTCAGTTTTTTCTCTCCAAAACTAGAAGTTGCAGCCTTTTTTTTTGTCTCTTTGTTAGTACATACCTGCTCCATCTCTTTAATTATTTTAGTTGCCCTTCTCTAGATCTTCTGTAGCTTCTTACCAGCTCAATAAACATGCATTGCCAAACTCAGCCTGTGCAGGTTTGGGCACCCCTGCCCTGCTTTTTTGGTGTGGTTTAGTCCTGTCATAGAAGCGTGATATTACATGCACTGACTGCAGCAGCAAGACTGCTCTACATTCCCATCCATTGCAATCAAAATAGGTACAGTAGTTCCTATTGTATGCAAAACAGGTTTTTCCTTTTAATTGAAAGAATAGGAATAGAACAGGAAGCTATTTCATTAATGTGCTTTCCAACCCTAACTACTCTGTGATTCTATGTTTCTATGATTATGCTTTTAAAATTGAATTGGAAATGCTGTAAAGCTTCCTTTTACGTCCTTTTGTGCCGAACTTCACAAAATTCCTGCTTGGCTTGTGTATTATGATTGCCTGAATTAAGTAAAGTTTTAAAATATAACTTAAAAATATCATCTAAATTCTCAAGCTGTATTTCATACATAAAAGGAACCAGGTCCTTTTCATTTTTCAGTGTTCTTTAAAAACCGGTGCCTCTAAAAACGTAAGCAATTTTCATCTCCTATAAATGGGAAGAGACATCAGTTTTATTAAAAATATTAAATAAAAAAACCCAAAAAATTTATTAACCTCAAAGGTTTAGAAGGAGAGAAATGAACTGATTATTGGCTCAGTTGAGTAAGCAGCTGCTGCAGATCCATTCTGGGGCAACTGTACTAGTGACCTGGTTCTGTTACAGTTTTTACAGCTGTCTTAGCAAAGTTGTGGGGCTATTTTCTCATCATACAAAAGTCACAAAGTCTTCCCTTCCTCTGCCTCTGACCCCTGTGTGGCTATGAGCATGCTATTTGGGTCACAGATTTTTGGCTAGCAAAATTCCATAGGAATAAAGCCCTTAAATAATTTATTTAAATTTATTCTTGTTTTCCTTAAACCTATGATCTGTGCCTATAGTGGAAGCCTATAATGCCTATAATATACAGCGTCTATCATTGCAAAGCATGGAAAACCCAGGGTTGCTGTATGTCAATTTCAGAGGTAAAAGATTTAGACATCCGAGTGATTCTAACACCTTTCTGTTCAAACAGAATAGTAGGATGCCTTCGGCAAGTGAGTTGTCTGACCTATTTTGGAATATATTTACACTGTCATGTAGCCTAAGTTCTGGTTTGTTGCTGGGCCTTGATCATCCACATTGCTGAAGAAGGGGCTCCTCAAAGGGAATGAGGTTGACATTCTGCCAGATGTGGCATGTTCACTCTCCAGACATCTGCAAACCACCCCAAACCTTGTGCTGCCAAGTACTGTCCTTCCCTTAACCTCATGGCGGGGCTCAGAGCATGCAACATGTACACCCACTGTCAGTCTATAAATACACTGGTCTGTGGACTATTTCTTTTCAGACACTTTGATGTGAAAGACACAAATATATATAGCTACATATATATGCCTTCAGATTGCAATCAGGCTACCAGAAGTAGTCTGGCCCAAATTGTTTGCAGTGTGGGAGCAACCAGCTGACTCTAGAGGAGGTTACTCAGAGGCACAGGGAAACAAATCACTATTCACTTTTGTTAGACAGCCAGTTTACAGCAGATGATTCCCTCAATACCTCCACACCCTTCTTGGGCATATTCAGGTGCTTTGTGTAGGAGATTTAGGAGCACTTTAAAATGCTCCAAAGTGCCAGGGGTATATGCCTTACTAAAGCACTGGCTTTAATGTCATGCATCTATTTACCTAAGTCCTTTTCCCCAAAACTGGTGTACACTGGAGTGTAGTAATTTTGATCTCTTCATACTGTCACTGCTTCTTGTAGAAGCTTGAAAATATCATAAGGCTAAATGAGAACTTAGCTTAACTTAAAATAGACTCAAGCAGATCTAAGACAAATGTAGTTTAAATACGGAGCAGAAAAAGGTCTCTCTGGAAAAAATACTTGGATCTCTGCCAAGTCTACTGCAGTTTGCCATTTCTCCATTAGTTCAAGTGCTAGATTGAAAATTACTCTTACTCTTCCTCACGAGCACTACTTAAAAATGGAAATTACTTTAAATTGCCAGAAATACTTCTCTCAGGGGGTCTGCTACTTTTTAATTCTACTTTCTTCTCTCTTTTCTCCTATTTACACCATCCTTCAAATGTTGTATTTGCTTAAGACTGTTTATCCTCCATCATGAAATTTCTGTGGTCTGTCTGCCAGACAAAAATGTTCGAAAGTAGGGGAACAGAGAAACCAGAAGTGATGCCTGTCTTAGCTGGTACACCTGATGGCTATAGCATTTATACCAGGTCAGGTAAATTGACCTTGTGCAAGTATAATATAGATTTTTCTTAATCAGGATAAATAGTTGAGTATACCTCAACTCATAGGCAATATTTCACCCTCAAGACCTGTTCTGGATGAAATAGAATCTTACTGAAGAAGTGAACTTCTAAGAACCACTTACTTCCTGGAGAAAATTGCCTCTCTGTCCAGCACTGAAAGAAGCTAGAGCCCCAAATGCTGGTGGAGAGAGCCTGTAGAACATGGTATATTGATAAATTTCCTCTTAAAACCCTCAAGAACTGTCTTCTGTACAGGCAAGGGGGTAAACCCCTTCATCTATGTAATTTAAATAGTCTCACTTCCATTTTGGTCGGCTAATGAGTTATCTAGTTATACAGATATCCACAACACAAGTGAGCCAAATTCTGTTGAAATTTATACATCTACAGGACTTGATACAACAGTTCAAAACTTCAGTAGTCCCTTAAATTTTATGACTGGCATAAAAATATCTCTACCAGTTATATACTGAAGTACTAAAATTGTTGAAAGGAAAAAGAGCAATTTCATACTTACTCAAAAACTTCAAGAGGAACAATGACATTTTCTATGAGGGAAGACAGATCTGATCATCCTTTCCACCACCCCATAGGGAAAGTGCCAAATTATGACATCAGTGAGCCATTTATTCTGTACTGAACCATGATTCATTTTGCCACATATTCCACAACACTTGAAACCCATAACCTGTAAAGGGTGGAGCCCAGGAGAAGCACGTCCATCATAGTACTGTATCCTTCTTTATCCTTTAAGGATTTTCTATTTCACCTTGATCCAGTTGAAGTCTGGAGAGTTTCTGTGAGTTGGTGCTGAGGGGGATAAACCAAGAAGAGGAAAAAACCACTAAATTTATGTGGAACTATATGACATAAATCAATGCTTCAGTGTTTTTTAGAGACACTAGTCTGTAAGAGGGATGCTATAGTAAGGAACACTCTATCTTTCAGTAACCTATGAAAACAGTGAAGACACTAGGGGTTGGTTTTGGGTTTTGTTCATTTGCTTTAGGTTAGTATGATGCATTGTTTTTCATGGAGAAAAAAAGAAGTATAAATTCATATGCGGAGCCAAGCTGGGGGGAACTGTTGTGTATTCTTTGCAGGGACAGCACTTTGCTTCTTTCCTTTCAGTTTCATAAATATATGATGATTTAAAAACTGTAACATGGAAACAATAAGGATTATGTGTAGGATCAAAAGAAGCAAAGCTCACTCTATAGAAAGTGCTGAGTCTTATGAATACCTAGGTCTATATTTCTTTTCTGCTGTCATAGGTAACTACTTGGCACTGGTCTTCCCTGAAGGTTTAGTAGGACTGGCCTCATTCTTTACTTAGAAACTACGGTCAGATAAACAGCAGGAAAAGACTGTGTGTCAATTTGCAATTAATGACATTAGAACAAAACTGAGCCAGACACGAAAGTTGTGTTTAGCCTTGAATTTTTATAAAATTGGTTCAGATAGTCTGACCTAAGCATTTCTATTAACACTGCTGAATTCTAGAAGCATGGATTCAAAGCAGGCTTTGGTATTGTAACTAAATGAAAATTGATTTTGTAATGGGAATATCTTGTATTCCTTCCTTAGTTAAAAATCTCACTTCAAGCTAAATAGCTTGGGTTTGACAGGTCAAGGAAATCAAAACATTTATGTGATGGCAAGAAAGATCATAATGAAGAACTGTATGGACACAGGGATATCGATAACAATTAAAATATATGTTAAACACCACATACTGTTCTCTCTTTTGCAGTTGTGCCATTGCTAGGCAACTGAAAATGGATGAATAATATATTCCAGATGTATATCTATATATTTGCATTAGGCTTCATTTGGAGTATCCTGAAAGGGACTTGTGAAAAACAATCATGTTTCTGATCAGTCTGATATGGTTTTACTGCCAATAAGAACAAGAAAATAGATTATTTCCAACATGAACAACTTTTGCTGATAAACACCACAGTCTACATGGACTTTTAAAAACTACAGCCTTCTATTTAGAAACAGAGCATTTTCATGCAGTGATTACTAGTTGCCATATTGAGACATTGTACAAGCTATGCATCCGTAGTCAGTAAAATCAGTACTGGTGAGTAACCAGCATTTACATTTTAAAATACTTGTAAAATTTCCTTCAATAGGGATTGTGTGTTGCTCTAACACATAGCAACACTTTTTACTTGAGTAAGTAACCTAATGACTTCTTTGTCATTTAAAATCCAGTTATTCAACTCCTACTACATTTTGCACATGCTTCAGCAAACCTTTAAATTCTTATTTCTAGCTATGTTACAACAGTGAGGGAAGAGAAGCTGCTACAGGAGCATTAGAAGTAACTGATAATTCACACTTCCTTTATAGCTTTATGCTCTGTAAAAAAGGGTAAAAAAAGAAAAGAAATCCAGTCCCTCGATAATTAGTACCCTTTGTCAAAGCTTCAGTTACAGTTTGATGAAAAAATATTCCTAAATGTCAAGAACCATGCAGTCTGATAAATATGGATGACATTTAAAAAGCAGAGGAGGCAGTTTCTACAAAAGCAGAAGAGGCAAAAAGAAATGTAATATGTATTTTTGGAGAGAAATAGTTCTTCCAGCATGTATTCTCCTCATATATTGACTGTTTTGCACTCTTGGTTCTGTTTTTCACAAGGACTGTGACCCCTTTGTCTTATATCAAATGCCTCATCTGCATTTTGTAGTGTTTCTTCAGTGGAAAACAGTACATTTGAATGGGCCAGGCCTTTCCACTTGTAATCACTCAGTATAATTGATTGAGAAGACAGAGTCAGAGAACCCTCCAAATATTTTAATTCTTCAGAGTCATTTAAATTTAGCAAAAAAAAAAAATGACACCCTGAGAAAATGAAATGGCATGTATTCAGAAATTGCTAACTGTGTCATACAGATCAATCACAGCCCTCGGTGATTACTCTTTAAACAAGTCTGTTTCACGAGCAGATTCAAAAGAATTGACTTGCTGAATGTTAACAAACAGAAGGGGAAGATCTTTCACTTCTAACAACTTTGAAAACTCTCTTGCTGGAAAGATTGAAAGACAAGTCTTTTTTAGCAGGTTGAAGCAGAAAGCTAGGTTCTCCATATTGCCCATGCTGGGTGAGACAGTACTGCAGGCTTTGTCAGAACAACACTGACTAAGAAAGCTGTAACAGAATGGAAGATTATCATATCATAAACAGCTAATTAAATAGTAAGATGCAATGAGAAAAAAATAAATGAATGAGCTTTTTAGTGTTAGGGTTAGAAATGTGTGTCAGTGTGCCTGCAAGGGCAGTATGAGAAACAGGGTGTAATGGATTCACAATCCTCCGTTCCTGATTTATCATCACGCCAGAGGTGAAAGCATCAAGAATGTAAATTCTGTCAAATATTAAGTCCCCATTTTACACAACCGGTACTTACAGGTACTGGTACCACCATTGGGTTACTGTACCTGTTCTGACTTATTTTTCAAGAGCTGGTGGTAAAAACATCCAGGTCCCACCCGTACTGTTAAAAGTAGTGTAACTGGACTACACTGCCTAGTGAGTGCCTGTCATGGTAGTCCTTAATCCCTGAAGTACCCTCTGAAGTGCTCTCTGTCAACTGCTCAACCAAGGCTACCTTTATCAAACATCAGAATAGCTATGAACAAAAACTAGCCTACAATATATTAAAAAAACAAATTTATTTCTGGAACAATTTTATGTCCAAAACTATGTTTGATCTATTTATGAGTGTGAAATACATGTCTTTCCTATTTGGTTGTAGTATAAAAGAATGTAAAAATAAATATCTCTCAAATTATTATGCTAACAGATCTTGACCCTTATTATAAAGAGATGTGAAGATAAAAGCAGTAATATACAAAATTTATCTCAGCTATCAAAACACACTTCTGTTTCTGCCATGAGTTTACTTTATAATATGAAAACTGTTGGACAGCTCACTAAAATTGCTGGGTTTTAACCATCTCTTAACACCTCCATCATTATCTCAGGCATGCCTCCAACACTGACTGCTTGGGCTCCTCATTAATTTGCACTGCTGAGCTACTGTGGTATCAAGTCTGCAGTTACAAGTACTAAGAGACCTGCAAGTGAGCAGTGTATCCCATCCCTAAACCCCCAAACAGCTCAATCTACTTTGTGCCAATATAAGTTCACAGAGATTTCCCCTTTCCTGAGCTTTTTGAAGCAAACATGCTTTTCAGATTATTGCAAGACTCTATTTGTCCCCAGACTTTCTCGTGGATGAATGCTGAAAGGAAAGAGCAGCTGTCATAGCACTGTAGTACTTCTCTCCGGACCAGGAGAGACACAGTCTAGCCTCAGAAAGATACCCTATCAGCAAATATCCGTTATAAGAGGCATTAACATATCAGCATTGAAAAAGGGCACAAACCCCTGTGAAATGCATCTGTATGTGTATTTCTCTTACTGATAAATGAGGAGAAAAGTGCAGGAAGAGAAAAAATATTGGAAATACTGAGTTTGTGGAAAGACACAAATCTCCAAACCCTCTTGCAAGGCATGTATGTATCCAACCTATCTTAGCCCTGTGTTTGAGAAAACATGGCAGTTCTGCAGCAGTCATCTAGCAAGCAGAGGTGTGACATGTTACAGTATATGCTAGTTCATCACCTGTGCTCTGAGAAGGTCCTGAAGTAAGGACACAAACCATCAGGTTTGGCTGTGCTTCTCATTACTATTCCATCCTGTTTCTGGTGAATTCAGGGAGAGCTTCGCCACTGGTTTTGGTGGGATGAGAATTAGACCTTTTGTGACAAGAAGTCCTGCAGTTAAATAATACGTATATATATTCAGGTCATTTTGTTTTCAGGCTTATTCACAGTATGGCTAAATTTAATATCCTGCAGCACAAACAAAATACTTTTAGGTTATCTATAAAAACAATCAGTGACATATCTGCACTCTTACACAGTTGCAGGAACTGTCCAGCAGCCATGTGATTTGCTACATATTGTATTTTAAGTCATAACATTACTTATAAAAATTTGCTCTGCCCTTGTGTAATCTGTTGCGTTGGTTGTGGGCTTTGTTTTTTGTTGTTGATTTCTCAAGTGAGATTTCCTTCTTGCACTGCACTGTTTGATATGCATGGCACAGCAGTACCTTTAGCTGGACTGGTAGTTATACAGAGGGAAACGTGATGTTGTCATCTCCCGTCCTTCTGGGAGTGCTTTGCAAAAATTGCTTTGCATGAAAAAAAATTGTCTCTTCTTAAAGGTGTCGGAATTCAAGTAACAAAGGACTAGACAGAAGGTTATTTAAAATGTAATCCCTTTGTTTAAATATTCACATTCCTTGAGAAGAAAACGTTATAAAAGTAATGCATGGTTAAAAATTAATAAAACGTAACTTTTTCAGATGCCGTAGGTACTTTTTCATAA
Source organism: Lathamus discolor (assembly GCF_037157495.1). Taxonomy (NCBI): domain Eukaryota; kingdom Metazoa; phylum Chordata; class Aves; order Psittaciformes; family Psittacidae; genus Lathamus; species Lathamus discolor. The sequence continues at coordinate 42,867,608 of NC_088884.1, read as the reverse complement.
AGCCATGTATTTGAGAATGAAAGCCATCTGATACTTTTTTGTAGCCTTGTCATCTTTTTCTAAGGCAAATGTAAGAATATCTTTGTCTTCAGGAATAGCACTTCAGCATGAGCTTTGAATCCCAACCCCCAGCCTTCAGCTTCTTCCTAGATTAGCTGAGTGCATTGGGTCTATTTAACCATTAGCTTTTATTGAAGGATAGATGAATATCAGTCCCTGAAGAACAGTGAATTAGCTACTGCCTTGTAGCCAAGAATTTTCTCTTTTCACTATACAATAGGTCTGCTATAAGCACAGCTTTTCATAATACAACTGGAGAAGAAAATGGCAATCTTCTGGAAAAAAAGTCTAATGTGCAAGGGCTCTTGCTTTCATTTTAGTAACCTTAGAATAAGGTGATCTTTCCAGAGCAGACTTTTATGATAAAAGGATTTGACTGATGCTTAGCTGGTTCCAAAAATATTCTAGTGAGTATTAAACAACGTAGGTTTAATAGCATATAAAAAAGCGATAGCATCTCTTAGGAAATTAAAAAAAGACACCAAAATCATTGAAATAAGTGATGTGAAATATGAAATAGGGCCACATGAACCCTGAAACAACAAGCATGAAAAACTTGGTAAAGAATATTTACATTAAATGAAATTATGAATCTCTGCGGCTGGATCTATGTTTATCCCACTTATTTTTCCCCTCCATATGAGTCCAAATGAAATTACATCAGTTTAAGAAAAAAAAAAAAAGTCAGAATTACTGGCTTTTTTCCTTTATTTGAAAATATCTGTTTACTTTGAAAGAAAAGTATTAAGGCTATGTTCTATTCTGTGTTAACTCTCAACTAAAGCTCACACAGATCTCAGATTTCTGTATTTTAAATTTGAAAGAATATTCTTGCTAAGCCAGCATAAATAAATCTCCATGCTTTCTTCACAGAAAACTAACAGAAAGATAGAGGAAAGGAGCCACAGATGCTGATGCCTCAGCCCCTGGCAACAGAATCACAGAATCCCAAGGGTTGGAAGGGACCTAAAAAGATCATCTAGTCCAACCCCCCTGCAAGAGCAGGGTAACCTACAGTACATCACACAGGAACTTGTCCAGGCGGGCCTTGAATATCTCCAGTGTAGGAGACTCCACAACCCCCCTGGGCAACCTGTTCCAGTGCTCTGTCACTCTTACAGTAAAGAAGTTCTTCCTGATGTTAACGTGGAACTTCCTATGTTCCAGTTTACACCCAACCACCATACTAAAAACCTTAAAGGCAGACAACAAATGCTGTAGGGGTGGAAAAAAAACCAGCTCTGTGGGCACTACAGATTCTTTCTTTTTAACACCTTTTTAGCACCTTTTAAGTACCATGGCCCTTCAAATTTAGGCATTTTGTATTTTAGTGGAGGTGGGCGGCAGAAAGAGAACGACAATGCAGGATTGGTAGCTTGCATTCAAAGCAGAGAAACATGAGTCTCAGGAATATAGTAGACTGCATTTTCTCAGATCTTAGCAATGATCAAGACAAGCAACCACAGCCCAGAGGTGGAAAAAAGGGATTTAGAGGAAAGGTGCAAGAAGGGAAAAAGACTGATGTCTTGGGGGTTTGTTTCTCCAGCAACTCATCTTCAGGTGGCAACCTACAGTTTTCACAGCAAAAGTTACCAGTGTACAAACTTTATAAAATTGCCATACAGATCTAAGAGACAGATGGTTCACATTATCTGTAATGTGCCCAGGGATGCTAGATGGGCTCTTATACAATATGAGAACTCCTTGTGGTCTTATATGGAATCCTGATTTCTGTCTCATTTCCTTTGCACATTCACACCACTGGCCAGTGCCTTTGCTGGTCAATCTATCCTTTCCTTCATGGAAATACTGAAAGTAGAAATCCTTCAAAGAATTAAAGACGACAAATTTACATATCTATGCTGGGAAGGATGCATTCTGTCTCTGGAGGTGAAGGGAAAGCTCTTGTGGCATCCCAAGGGCTTGGTCATTTTCTGTAATCAACCTAAGCTCAAACGACCAGATTTAATCCACTTGGTTTTCATGGCCTGGGAATCTAAAAGCCCAACCTAAGAGCCCAATTGCCCTTTGGAAATACCTCTATTTCTACGTCTAGAAAGAGACATGGGAAACCAGAGGCTTCTGATCTGGCATCATATGTCGATTTCTTCTAACAAGCCATCTTCCACTGGGTGGCTTATAAAATGCTTAGTTCAAATGTCAGTAGAATATAAGTTAAAACTCAGGTTTACAACTATTCTTTTTCCCCCATCTTCTCTATAATCTTAGCCTTTCCTGTAGATATGTTGTTTGGATGAAATCAAAACAAAATGGCAAAACCTACTTCTCGTTTAGTGCACAAAAGTGAAAGTAACGATAATAAAAAGGTTGTTTCTGTTCTTTTTGTCTGTTTAAGGAAATATGTTTAACGTAGTGTTTGCATTTCCTTGCTTAGCTTAGCTAAATCCATAGCTGAGAAGTACAAAGTGCATCTTGCATGGTAAATATTGAATTATGCTTAGGCAAAGCCTGAGTGTGGCAGAGGAGGAAAAAACATGCCATAATAGTATTTCAAGTAGCAGAACAGAGAAATTTGAGGGTCCACTTTTGAAGACATTTATTTACATATGTCACAGAGTGTTAAATTACTTACTTTACAACAACAGAAAAAGCATATTAATGAGAGACAGAGAGAAAAAGGAGTAGCTATGTCCCAAGATCCTCTTTTCATTTAGGAAGCAATTGAGTCATCCTCAGAAGCTGCTCCAGCTCACCTAGCACACCTGGCTTTTCACCTTACAGAGCATGGAAGCCCTCAGTCCAATCCTGAACAGGATCTCTGAAGGAAACCATTTGGGGAAGTGGAAGAATATCTCAGAGTCAGAATGGGCTCATTCCTGTGTCCAACTGATAGTGTAGAGATCTCTGTTGCATCATCCACTAACTCATGCATGCATCAGAAGCACAAAAGCTTTCCAAGGTCTGAAGACAAGCCTGAGACACTAAGCGGTATGTCAGAATATCAGCCTAGGCCTTTCTCTGAACTAACATTCAGGACTGGCCTGCTTTCCAGGTGAATGAATTTTGGGTTACACATAATTACAGTACCAGAGTGAAGCATAACCATTAAAAATGAAAGGATAAACAGGATATTACTGCCAGAGAAAGAATATTACTGTATGAGAAGGATGCGTCATTGACCTAAAAGAGATCAATACCTTCGAGAATTTACTCGTTTTACCTTTAACTGACTAAAATCCAGACAATGAATGAAGCAGACCTTCTCTGGACACCAACACTGTGGTTTTGGATGTTTCTGAATGCTGAAAATTTTTAGTAGAGCCCTAACTCTACAAAGGCTCCAAGGTCTACTTGTTTCATCCTCATGGACAACCAAAGAGTTACTAAGCCATGAGATCTGAACATATCCAAAATATAAAGTTTAATGTCATAGAATCATAGAACAGTTTGGGTTGGAAGGGACCTTAAAGATCACCTAGTTCCAAACCCCTGCCATGTACATGGGACACCTTCCACTATACCAGGTTGCTCAAAGCCCCATACAGCCTGGCCTTGAACACTTCCACTTTCAAACTATAACTGAGAGTGAATAAGCTGAGAATATACTATTAATAATAATAAACAAAAATTTTATTTTTCAAACTGTGAAAACTATACTCCCTTACACACATACACATGTTTTAGCTTGGAAAAAAAATGCAAAGACAGAAATATTTGCTTGAAATAGCAACAGAATTGCAGTAGATTGATGTAGAAACTGCTAACCTCAGAAAAAGTAAGACGATATATTATCCCATTCCTTCTCCTGTTTGGTGGCAGCCACAGGACCCGACAGCTAAGCAGTGACAGAAACGCTTCCAGTGACAACTGGCTCCTTGACAGGTTCCTCTGGCAGCTCTGGAGTCACCTCTAGGCTTGTCATAATGTTAGTTTGTAGGTGGACTGTCTACAGCTCCAGGTTACCTGATAAAAATCATTATAAAACATCAGGGGCATGTGGAATTTTTTGGAGTTGTATCATAATCAGTTTGTCCAATATAGCAAACTTTTCTGAGATTGACTACATGTAGGAAAACTTTGGGTATAATATGTCCCAGATTTGTAGTGAAACATAAACAGTTTTTAAAAGTACATTTCAGCTGTGTGTACCACTTTCCTCATCCATGAATTGCTCTGAAGCCAGTACTTTTTGTCTGAGAGCTCTGCTGCATGAAATAGTCTGCACAACATAATGGAAAACCTTAAAGGGACTAGATTGCAGAGCAGCTAGAACAATCAAGTGGCTGTGAAAGAGCTAGCTACTATATTCATCTTCAGACTTCAAAAAGCACTGGGTTAATCAAAAAGGTAGGCACTATGGTTACTACCGTAAGTGACATTTACTGTTATCTCTCTGGTGTTCTTTGGTGGGCACGGTTTGTGACTTTCCCATCTGTTTAGATAAAACCACATATTATTTGCTTGTGAAGGAGCCACAGGCCAGTTTTATCATCTTTTGCCTGAATTTTCATCCTTCTTTGTTGAGTTTCATTCATCCCAGGGACTCAGGGGGTAAGAGAGCAGCCGTCTTGCAGCACTTTCTGGCTGTCTGTATGCATGAGATTCCTTTCAAGCAATTGCAAACAACTGCTTCAGCTTCCTTGGTGTTTTCTAGGTCAATGGTTCAGAATCCTTGATCCTAGCCTCAGGACTGCAAAGATTAAACCTCTCTAGTTTAGAAGGAGCCAGGTAGGGATATTAGCCAGTTAACAGTGCCTCCATTGCTAAGCAGCTTAATCTTTTTGGTTTTCTTTTCTTTTTTTTTTTTTTTTTTTATTTTCTCCTTACTCTTCTCCCTAAAAATCCTCATTAAATTAGTCCTGTGCTTTCAGGCAAAATACCATCACACTGATAAACTCAGTGTTTGACACCATATGATGAAGTTCCTGAAGCCAGTGATTTCGAACAGGAACACCAGTGTGATCTATGCTGTACTCCTTGCTGCATGTTGGGCAGCAAGTTTTAATACCTATGTTTAAAGACAATATTTTTTAAATGCACATTATTTTTCCTAAGCCTGATATAGCTTCCATTTTGTGATGTGCAAACTGGAAAGCCTATATGATTGTGAAATAAAGAAGGAATTTATAATCTTCTACTCAATATAATTAGTTTAATCCTGGAGCCCAACATGTGAGAAGCAAAAACTTGAAAGCTAACAGTCAGAGCAAGTCAGCTAGACATAACATTGTGCCTGCTAAAGTAAGAACACTGACCTGCTGACAAATTACTTCCAAGAAGCAACATCCTGAGTCATTATGGTACTCCTCACAACAGTAATGTGTCCCTGAGCCTGTACCCCTGTCTAGGGAATGGACTAGAGCACTGTACTTCACACTTGCATGGATACTGAAGGCTGAAGCCACTGTGGTGACACACAGCAAAATACAGACTGGGAAACCTTAGCTAGGCAAGTTTGTTCCTATTCTGCTCTCTGAGTTAAAGGCTGTAGGAAATGCTCCTCACCACTTGATTTGCAGCATCTATGTCCAAAAGCAGCATCTAACAGAGAGCTGTAATTGGGATTGTGCTCCAAAAATTAACTGACACAAAGTAAATCCATGCATATTCATTAGCTCTGCTTAGACTCACACATCCACCACCTTTTTAAAATAGTTCAAAACAGAGACTTTACAATAGTTTAATTATGTTACGTCCATTTCCTACTCATCACCCAAATCTATGCAAAACAGCATCATTAATTAGTCAGCCTACTGAGACTGCTAACAAGGTCACTGCTTGATAACAGAATCTTCTCAGTGTAAGCTGTGAAGTCTGAAACATCATTTCAAATAAAATCAGACAGACTTTGACCCTCCCTACTCTCAGGTCACTGTCAGTCATTGTTCTTTGCCGCTATATTTATTCTTTCCATCACAAAAAATTCAGCAATCTAAGAGATTCACAAATGTTTCAGTAACATACAAGACCCAGATCACCTAGAATTGCAAAATACTTTCATGAACTCTCTTTCTAAAATGTAGATACTTTTTCACTTTACACAGTTCAGACAGATATGTTCTGGACTTTGAATTTAAATCAGATTTTACTTGTGAAAACATACATTAAATTTTCATTCAATAATATACTTAATACACACTAAAAAAGTAATATAAATTTACATTTTTAATTCTAGCATATAGGAATATACTTTACTCATCCAAAACATTGCAGTCAGTTCAAAGTTTGTGAAAATTGACAGTGTGCTTGAATTAGGGGCCTCATCAGAATAAAGGAATAAAAGAAAGAAAATACCACCCATGGAACAAATGTCAGTCTATCTTTTTATAAGGAATTAGGTGATGACAATTAAAAAAATCCTAGCTTAGTTTGTACCCCTATTTCCCTGATCCAAAGAAAATTGGCAGTGACCCTATTTTATATTCAAGTAGTAATATGTAGTAAGAAAGGCTGTAATTTTAATTCAAATGTAACTCTCATTAACAATCATTATTGGATATGCACAGGCCACATCAGTCAATCACTTGTAATTGGTCTTATTCTCAGCTAATTGCTATAAAAAATAAGCAGGTTCACAAGTGCATGGATGTGGCAGGATGTCAACTAATAAACATCCAGGGAAATGGTGAGAAAATTGAGTGGAGCAGTTCTGCAAATGGTTATGGACACAACAATTTGTGGAAACAATTCAGTTAAAATTAGCATAGAAACCTAAACATGTATTCTTTGTACCACCTTTGTTGGTGCTCAAAAGTGATGTCTGACACCAAAGTGGCTCATAGTGCTACACTTCTAGTAGGTCTTTTGACAGTTTTGAAATGTATCTCTCTACCTTCCAAAAGATATCAATTTCACATTAGTTATGTTTAATTCCTTTCTCCACTGATTGCAGTCTCACCGTCTCATGCTAAAGAAGTGGAGTGCTTTGCAATCAAAATACAGAACCTTAAAAAGGTCAAAATTAGTTTAGCACATTACAGTAATTTCCAAGATTGCATTAAAACTCCAAATCCTGATGCCCTGTTCAGTAAAAAAAAAGAAATTACTTATAATACTAAATGTAAAATGCACAACAGGATTCCACTCTCTCTAGAAGAGGCCACAAAAGACTGGCAAATGATCCCATAATTACAGTGTAAAATGTAATACAGAGTTTAATGTAAGAGAACATTAAATTGGGAAAGTCAGTAATTTAAAACTAAAGAAATAAAGTTAGAGTTATGTTCCAGCATGGCCCTGGGGAAACATTCTCTAATTGACCCTCCTCTGAGCGAGGGGCTGGACTCACTGATCTCCAGAAGTCTCTTCCAAATTTAGCCATTCTGAGATTTTGTGATTCCCTCAAATATCCCCCTATGCACATGCACTATATATTCAGACATAATTAAAAGGTCTCATGCTATCATTTTCCACAAGCACACTGACCTGTTCAGAGACTGATCCAAAGCTCACTGAAGGCCACAGAAGTTTTTCCAATGGAGTTCAGTATATTTTAGTCTGGTGGGTGGTATCTCTTGAATGGGGGAAAAAGACTGACTTCTGCTTTGAAATAGTAACTATCATAGTAGCACAGATCAAGACAGCAAGGAACACAATTACTGTAAATGAAAATGTTATTTAATTTATCAATGCATAGAACATTAAACTAATCTAATTAATGCTTGGTTAACCAATATATTAAATACTCACTTTTATTCACTGCTCAGTGAGTGAAGCCCTGCATTTATGTTTGTATTCAATGCCTGACATTATCTGATCTGCCCATTTCAAATCAGGGCTTACTCCGAATTACTTTGGTATGAATTTAAAATAACTTCTGTACCTTTAAGTGAACTATTCCGAATTTATGTTGATCTGAACATAACAGAACTGGGCCTATGGTCAGGGCTCTTATCAATGTCATTATGGTTGAGTGCATGGTGAACATGGAAGTTAGTCCTGCTCAGGGATTTCTTCAAGGTTTGCAGTGCTTTAAACTGCCAACATAGCATTCAGTACCAAAAAGACTTTACGATAATTGACTGGAATGGCCTCTGTGACAATAATGATCAAGAAAGTATTTCTTCTTTAAGCTACTGTCGTGGTTTAAACCCAGCCGCGCAGCTAGTTCACTCACTCCCCCCACTTCTTGCCCTCCCCCTGCTCCTGGAGGGATGGGAAGGAGAATCGAAAGAATGCAACTCCCATGGGTTGAGATAAGAACAGTTTAGTAACTAAGGTATAACACAAATCACTACTGCCACCACCACCAATAGTAATAATGATAAAGGAAATAACAAGGGAAGAAAATACAACACCTCAACACCAGCCGACTGATAACTCACCCAACCCCACCCGACCAAGCACCGATCAATACCTCCTCCAACCCTGCAGTCTCCTAGCCCTTCTGGGTCACTCTCAGTTACATCCTGGGCATGACGTGCTGTGGTATGGAATACCTCTTTGGCTAGCTTGGGTCAGGTGTCCTATCTCTGCTTCCTCTCGGCCTCCCCTTGTCCCTGGCAGAGCATGAGACTCACAAAGTCCTTAGCCAGAATAAACATTGCTTAGCAACAATTAAAAACAATCGTTATCAGGTCTCTTCCCAGGCTGGAAGTCAAAACACAGCACTGCACCAGCTACTAAGAAGGAGAAAAAACTGCTACTGGTGAACCCAGGACAGCTACTTAATTTTTACTTTGCCTTTTAATTATTTTGCTTACACGACAGTTCCTCCTCTCCCCTCTCATTGAATACAACATCTGTTAAGTCTTTTGAGATACAGCTGTCTATCCAGTGAGTGGTGGCTTGTGAAATTATGTTTTTCCATCAGTTTGTGTTTCTATAAAACACCTAGCTTAAACAACAATAATCAGTAAAATAAAAAGGTGAAAAGTTTTCTCTAGGAAACTGGAGAGCCATTACAGAGTCTTGCAAAAACATTCCTCATTTCAGAAAACACATGGTTTCTGGATTTGAATCCAGTTAATTTGCTTTTATCTTTTGGCTTTGTAGACATTTTGTGGAAAGTCTGAGAGAAGTTGTTGTAGAGTTGATAAAAGAAAACACCTTAGCTCATCTGCTTCTGTTTCTTATGATTCCTTGCATTTACTAATTTAGATTAGCTCAGCTCAGGTATTAAGTTCTTTGCAGAAAGACTGCTAATCTGTCCTGTAACTTTACATTTGAAAGTGACAGACCCTCAAACCCTGATTTTGGTCTCTGGCAGGTATGCGGAATAGATCTACAAGGATGCTGGAGAGGGACTATTCACTAGGGACTGTAGTGATAGGACAAGGGGTAATGGGTTAAAACTTAAACATTGGAAGTTTAGATTGGATATAAGGAAGAAGTTCTTTACTGTAAGGGTGGTGAGGCACCAGAGTGGGTTGCCCAGGGAAGTTGCAAATGCTCCATTCCTGGCGGTGTTCAAGGCCAGGCTGGATGAAGCCTTGGTTGACATGCTTTAGTGTGAAGTGTCCCTGCCCCTGGCAGGGGGGTTGGAACTAGATGACCTTAAGGTCCTTTCCAACCCTAACTATTCTATGATTCTGTGATTCTATCTGTAGTAATGGGAGTAGCTACTTCCATGAAAAAGCTGGTATTTTCTAAGTTTATCAACCAAACTAATTGACCATAACAAAGCTTTCAGAATTATAGCGAGTGCTACATAGCAACACCAAAAGCATATTAAAACCTTGAATAATTTTAGAAATTTCAATACTGTGAGAAAGCTGTGCACCTTTTGCTAGAGACTCAAGGCTTTTTTTCTTGGAAAAGAATAGAAGTTTTTATCTTCAGGATATCATGAATCTAGAAGTAATGAAGTTTTAAGGCTAATGGTCTTTTGTCTATAGGGAGTAAATTTTGCTTTTGTCTTCTATAAACAACACATATATGCCATTATGTTATATAACTGAAAATTTCTGACCAGAAGTATCAATTCTTACTAGTTTATCTCACTTTGGGGCACAGAGAGAAAGATACTGAAATGGAATTCCCTGGGTAACAATAAAGTAAAATTGTACCACATTTTATTTTGATGACACGTATTATTTCAGTTGGCTTTTCACCTTATCTTCCTAGTGGAACAATTGCCTTTGGAAAGCTGAGTCATATAATGAAAAGCAAGAATCACAGAAACTCAGACAGAAGATAGTTCAGTGTCAGAAAAAATAAAGAAGGAATTGCATTTTAATAAATTATAAGCAATAAACCATTGCTAGTATTAAACAGTGTAAAGTAAACTTTGAACATGAACAATATTTTCTTTTTTTAAATAAGAGGTAACAAAACTGTAAAATGTATTCATTTTCACTTTTGAAAAACAAGGTCCACAATGAGTATTTTAGTTTGCTATCAAAACTGCATACAGAACCAGAACTCTTAGACAGGAGCTGCAGGAGCCTGCTAGCTCATTTCTTCATTTGCCCCTAAAAGAAATATCTTCTGCTACCAGGGTAATTTAAGTCAAATTTCTTAAATTAGGAAATGTGTGAAACCTGTAATAGGAGAAAATTATGAGTTGCTTTCAAAGTAGACTAGCAATGGGTTATATACTGGCACTACTGTGATATGTAGGTTACTTGCTCTTGCCTCACTTAACGTCATCGTGTTACAGTAATAATTTTGTTTACTCTTTCTACTGCAAAGAAGAAATATGAGCAGTCATGGTTAGGTAGTGATCTTCAGCATCTTCCAACCTTTCCAGCACCTTCCAGATGGATTCAAAAAGACCAAAAGATGACCAGGGAAGATTTGGAAGTTTTCAGATATGGAAGGAAATCATCTTCATATTGCATCATCTTTACATGCTTTCAATGGGGTTGCTGCACATTCATCTGGTGAAGACCTTAACTATAGTTATCCAAGACAAATTATAATGCATGTATCCTTATTTTTTTCAACTTTTTCAGTAGTTTGGCCCTTCCCAACCACTATGACAGATCTCACTGATAAGGCACAGGCCAGATGAAAAAAGGCGCAAGTCTGAGCTAACAAGCGGATCCTGATCAGTGTTTGTACCATGGGATAGAGCTGATAAGTAGCAGTCTTGGGTTAGAACAGAAAGGAGGAAGGAAAGAAGTTGGAGGCAAGAAGGCCTAGTACAATACTACTATTCTGCAATCAACCAATCGTTGTGATGGCCAGTGTAAGACATTGGTTTAGAGAAGAACTGGGCAGAATTTTATTTACATGATTAGTAGTGTAGAAAACGTCATCCTGCCACATCATTTATTTCTCACTAACAATCAAATTTGGATGCAGGGATAACTTGCAGATTATTAGTTTACCTCCAGGAAAGTCATGGGTTTCTGACGATCCAGGCTGCTTGAAATTCTATTTTTCTTTTATGGTATGCTATACGGATAGGCCAGGACAAGTGTTTTTCCTATCGTAGGCTCCTACATTTCATGCCTGAATGGGAACCATCTCAGCAAGCATAAATGGGAGACAGGATCGTAGGCTGTCACTGCACAGGACTACAATGTCTTGTACTTTCCACTCTACCACTTTTGCCTGTTGGAAATATGACAAGCGCTAGCAATCTCTCCTTCCTGTGAAGAATTTCCATGCATTAGGTCTAGTTCTCTTTTAGACGTCTTTGATAGTGCTGACTCATGAAAAAATTGTATCAGTCATTAGTTACCACATGTATTTGACCTGAAACTGGTTAAACTAGTTGCAATATGTATGTGTGGTGTCGCTACCCAGAAGCTGATATTCTTCTATTTTCTTCTTTTATCAGAAGCTCCAGCAACATTTCGTTTAAAAAATGTGTGGGAAGTTGGAAAGTCTTTATCTTTACCGTCTTTATCTTTACCACTATACCATGGGTTAGAAGGCCTCCAGCTACTGTGTTATCTATAGCTTTTTGCTCAATAGAATGTATCATCCGAAAAGAAGGCAGAATATAGAAAAAAATCCAACTATTTGACAGTATGGTCAGTCAGAGTTCCTGCTTTTTCTTCATTCTGCCTGTTCTAAAGGGGACTTAACCAAGTAAAACTGGGAGACCAGCTAAATATTTCTCATTCCTCCTTCCCATACCGTCCTTAATGATTTGCTTATCCAGGGAAGGTAAAACCAAATCAATTGCTTCCAACATGCTAAGCTCAATGAATTTAAAGGACAGCAGAGAAGGAAAAAAAAAAAAAAAGAAAAAGAATGAAAGTTTCCAAAGAGATATTTATCTGTGTTTGCTCATTCAATTGATGTTGCCTGCAGCAAACAACACCCACCAGCTGCATAATATGTTAGTATTATAATATGTTAGTATTAGCTTACTAAGCACGTCTGAACTCCCTCAGACAAGACTCTTTTTCTGCATGGCACAGGAAGGCATGAATAGTTGTTCCAGTATCTTTTCTTTGATTTTCAAAGTCCCTCTAATTAGTTAAGAGTAACTAACAGTAACTGAATTTCATACATATATATATACGTTATATATTGAATATACTTCTGATTAAGCATTCAGAAGAAACTTGAGGGAGAACACTTCACTTCTGTCTTCTGTTTGCAGGCACAATCTAATCTTAATATTCCACCAAGACAAAACTCACAGACTCAGTCAGGATTGCTCCTACTAGAACCAGAACCTGATAGATGAAGAAAAGATTTCCAAGGAACAAATGGCTGTAGGTCTGTAACATAGAAGTCATGGCATGAATATTCAGAATCTGTTTGCCGTAGAATTCAAGGCAATCTATACACCAGCAAAGATAACTTGAATCTAAAATCTGAGAACTGGCAATGATCATGGAAAATACTTAGCTGTCATCCTTCATATGGCGAACTCTGGATTGTAGAATGATTTGCCCTGGAAGGGACTTCCAGAGGCCACCAAGTTCAGTTTCTGTTGCTGCTCTAAAAGCAGGGACAACTTACATCAACTTTTCAGGGCCATGCCCTGTTGAGTTTTGAGTATCTGCAAGGATGGAGATCACGCAACATCCTGGGACAAGATGTTTCAGTGTTTGATCACTCTCACTATGTTTTTTTCTTCCTAACATCTAATCATAATTCCCCATGTTTCAACTAGTGTTTCTTCTCTCTCTTTGTTTCAGCAACAAAGACATCGTCTCAGATGAAAGCCAGACTTTTTTCATGTCAGTTCCTTCAAACATTAGCCTGCTACTACTCATTCTAGAGGAAACGTTTAACACGAGATATTTGGAATTCCCAAAGTGACCAAGGAAAAATTTATAGAAAAACATGAAAAAAAAGCTATTAAATCAGATCTATAAATTCAGAAATGAAATATACATTTCTTTTGAAGAATCAGGCTGGAAAAATTTTTCAATGTCTAAACACAAAGAAAAAACTGTTCAAAATGATGAAGCTTTCATAACAAATCTACATGTATGAGAAGTGATATTCAGAACCAGACTGCATCAGGTATATGGCTTTTATTTTTACCACAGGTGGCTGATTACTTGGCTTCATCTGTCACAAACGATCCGTCAGCTAAGAGAAAGGTCACTGAAGATGGTTAACAACCACTTGGGGTTGTCCAAGCAAGTAAAGGGTCAGCTTTTTTTTTTTTTTTTTTTTTTGCCTTTTTTTTTCAAAGAAGTAAAATCAATTACAATTATTTTTGCAGTTCCAGTAGAGAAAGTTGATAACAAATATACTTTGTTTCTTCTATGTTTTATTAAAAAGTGACTTTGATCCAGGTGGCTCAACTGTTAAATGAGTTTACAAACACACAAGGGCAAATGGACAATCTAAGCTTACAGATGCTGCAAAGAAGTTATTTATTCATGTCTGGGTCAAAAAAATTATAGCCTTTAAGGATTAGCAGTTTATTCAAGTTCATTCAAACACTTTAATAATGCAAATGTTTTAGTGTCATGAATATATTTACCCATGCTTTAACAAAAGAGAAAAAAAATGAGTTATCCTTTTCCAAACTCAGTGTTTTTAGATGTAAAATTAAAAAATGGCAGTACCTGTCCTTCAGTTGTATATGCCTGGCAAAAATCAAGATTTAAGCTGTCTTTTCTAATCGCTCCAGAGGGCCTTTCCATTAGGTTTCTGTGTTGTAACCCTGAGATGGCTGGGGACAGTAAAACTAAGAATCTGTATAAACAGATCCACTGTGTTATTAATTTATTTCAAGAAATTAATGTCTTTGGCAGACTGCTTTGCAGGTTGAGAAGGACTGCAGATTACCAAATCTGTCCACCTACAGGTGAAAGAATGACCATCTGCACATCATCTACTTAAGAGGAGGCTACTTGCTGAGAAGAGTTCCTGACAAATGGGGAAAACTAAGAACAGTTATTTTTGAGAGTGATACAGGATCAATCTCTTACTGATGCGTGCTGAGAAGCTTTCTTTTGCAAAGCTGATCTGGAAATATATTAATCATAAACCAAAGGGTCCCATTCTGCCTGCTGATTATTTTAGAGTTGCCACCTGCTTTGAGAGACATGCCGGATGTATGTGGGCATAAGTGCCATGCACTGTAACAGAAGCCAGAAATGCTAAACTAGTCAATGGGATGTAATAGTCCACAAAATGATCTGGGATGAACACCCAAAGATTCTCAGTCTTCTAAACATGTTTGAAAATTCCTGCCCCATATAACAGCCTCTTAGTGTCTGTTAACAGGTTGTCTAATACAGTTGCAAATATCCTAAACATAACATCATAATGTTTACTAGGATATTTCCTATGGATCTGCATGCTGCAGATTTGTGTGTTTCTCCAGCTAAGATATTTGCTTTGGTCTGTGTGGTTCTCCTTGGTTAAAAAAGGAAAACTAAAGGGAAAGAGTGCCAAAGCACCACTCAGAGGTACAGTCAATGGTGCAAGATACACCTGAGTTCTTGTCTAAGGGTTTTTTTGTACATTGTCCTCCTGGCAAACTTTGTCTACAAAAGTGGGGTAGGAACTAGAAATACGGAAAAGCCAGGTTCTCTTTATTTCTTGTCTCCTTTCCTTTCTTGTATGGAAGCAACTCATTTAGGACTATGGTTTCAAACAAAATCCACTTGATTTAAATAGTTGCCTGAACTCTTTAATGCACCTTCCAGGAAAGGCAAGGAGCAAAATGCAGATTTTTCTCTGTTTAACCCACACTGCAACTACCTTACAAAATAGGAAAAAATAAAGATTTGCACGGTGACACTTTCCTTCCTACAGATCGAAGGCCGGTCTCAGGATACAGCTGGGAATTAGTATTTTAACCTGAGCCGTTAGTCTGAAGTTTGAAGTTCAAAATTAAAAATTCTCAGAAAAGCACTACAGAGTAGGGAATTGGTGAGTCTAGTTCTTCCTGCCTGCTAGGAAGAAAGAAGCTTGCAGCATCCATACAATGCACAGAATTTCCCTCCTGCGTGTGATGAATATGTTTCATACTGCTTTCAGTCTACTAGTAAGCTAAAATACTACTATAATAAACCCGTAGGGCTTAACGCAAAAAAATAGATGGATTCCAGTTGAGAGGCTTGAATGTAAGAACAACATAGCACTTGCTAGCCGAGTGCAAACAACTAGTCCTGTAGTGATTTGAGAAATTTGTTTCAACTCCTCTGAGTTCTCTTTAATACTTCAGACTCTTATTGCATATATCAGACTCCAAAGAGTAAACTGATTGAAGGCTTTGTCTATCTGGGTATCTTCATCTGTGTAGAAGTAGAATGATACAGGGCTAATAGGAGAAAGATGTGAGTCCCTGGTGATCACTCATTCATGTGGAAACACCAGTGGATGAACTAACTGGCAGCTCTACAGAAAAGACAGCCTGGCCAAGGGTACCAGTAACTAATCAATCAGTCATGTGGCAAAGCAGAATGGGGGGTTGTTTATCAAGAGAAGCTGGAATTTATTTTTTCAAAGGCTGAAGTCTGGTTGTTTCAGGCAAGAAAAAATGACCAAAAAAAAAAAAAAGGAACAAGA
Source organism: Lathamus discolor (assembly GCF_037157495.1). Classification (NCBI taxonomy): domain Eukaryota; kingdom Metazoa; phylum Chordata; class Aves; order Psittaciformes; family Psittacidae; genus Lathamus; species Lathamus discolor. Next base: position 42,851,702 of record NC_088884.1, on the reverse strand, counting down.
TGTGGAAGAAAAAAACCTGCAAAAATAAGACTTTGAGGATTTTGAGTAGTCATTTAAAACACACAAGAAAATAAATAAACTACGCCCCAAAAAGCTGAGGAGGGTAGGAAACTGAAGCAGGGAAAGGCATGTAGGCATTTTGCTTTTCTGTCTAATCTACTGAGTTCTTTCCCAGGTTCATAGCTCAGATTCAATAGGATAAGGTCTCTTGCTCCTCATGGCTGTCTAGTCAATATATGTGATGCCACTGGCAGCAATTGCCAGCTGTTGCCAAGGCTTTAGCTGTATAGTATGAGCATCCCATGCTCCTGAGGGCATTTACACCAGTTGCCTTCCCTAGCCTTTTCCAAAGCCCATGCTAGCTGCACCCATACTTTCTCTACCACAAAAAAATATTTATAGTGGCTTTTCAGGACACTCAAAGTAGTGAAAAACACTAGCGAAATCAATACTCTAATTCAGAAACATATGCCTCTGTAACAAGAACAGTGAGTCTCAGCCCCCTCTGTGGGTCATATACCAAGGAACAAGAGTGCTTCATACAGCATTCTGCAATACTAGCCAAGCTTCTTTCCATCATAAACCAGTGACAACAGCACAGATGTGAGGCTCAACACAGCTTCTGGGGAATGCACCACATCCTTCTCCACCTTCTCTGTGAAACGGTAAGGCTTTTCATTCAGCTGCTACTGAATGGTGTCAGAAGCACGCGTGGTACCAAACCTATCAATCTGCAACAAGCAGATAGGAATGAACGCCTCCTCGTTTCCCCTTTGGCATATCCATGCCTATATATTGAAGCGTCAGAACTGGCTGTCTTGTGGGAAAATGAGAACCTGGAGGTTTTGGACTTTTCCCATAATTCTTCCAACTGGGACACGCTCATCATTATTGTCTCCACTTCACTCCTTCTGTTACTTTAGAGTCAACCTATTCTCATTTATGTCCTTTTCAGAAATATGAAATGGGGAAAAAAGGAAGCATATCAGTGACAAACTCCTTCTTAACTGCCAACACCATGAAAAACGATTTAGCTGAGCAAACCTCAACTTCATTCTGGATTCACAGCACAGATGAAGAGTTAATGTAAGCCGTTTCAAAACCTGACACAGTTTAGATAAATGTGCATAAGGTATGATATACGTATATTGCATTTGTACTACAAGCTACTTTCCTTACCTATTAAGTATAAACTACGTCTCAATGAAGTTAATACAGCCTAAAATGCGGATATTTCTTTTAATTGTTAACAGATATATTTTAAAAATAGATCCATTTCCATTAAGATACTTCTTAGAGCCCCAGAGAGACACTAAAGTGTATCTGGACTGGTAATGGGAGAGAACAATTTCCTTCCAGAGTACTAGTTCAAATCCAGTCCATAGTGATATAACCTGAACTTGTTATCTTCTAGAAGTTATCTGATTTCTTTATTCCGTATAGACAATTGTGCCCATTAGAAATATGCAACAGCTGGCACAAATTGGCTTCTTGCTGCCATTCGCAAGAGTGAGGCAGGGGAAAGTGTGTGGTTGGAATCTAAATGATTCCTCCCTCCAGGTGGTCTGGCCAGCATGGGTAAAGGCACTTTAATTGGAAAAGGAAACTTGAACTTTGTACTTAACGAGTGAATAAACGGAACGCTTTGGTCTGCAGAACTGTCAGATTGGTAGCTTTCACAAACACTCAAATCAAATACCACATCTGAGTGGAAGAAATTAAGATGTAAATATCCAGGAGCCAGTGCCAAGCCCAGTGAAATGAGAAAACAGATTTGCACTGTTTTGGTCCTGTGCCTCAATATGTAACAATACGTCAAGATCTTGTTGCGTGTAAAGATGGTTTGCCATATTTTAAAAAAGGTACTTTGTGGACCTCAAATCTTTATCCTGTGATCTGCCAACAAAACAGAAAATAATAAAACCACCAAAACAAACCAACAAAAAAACACTTAAAAATGCCCTCTGAAAAATTCAGGTATTTATTTAGAGATGGGTTAATGGAACACTACCATTGCCATCCGCAGAAATTTCTCTCTGTTGAACATGTGCACTTTTATTATGAGCAGCCCACTCCTGTCTACTTACTGCTGAATCATGTCCATAAAGGCAATTTATACAGCTCTCAGAGTGACCACTGGTCAAGTCATTGAAAACAAATATTGGACATTCCATAAGTTTATCCTGAACTATTTTTAAATACAATACTCCAGACACATTTCAACAGCATAATCTAAACATGCTGAGCTTGTAAGAAAATGAGGCTATTGCTTCCTGGGCTGGTCATCCACTACAGAAGCTCTGATTCCAGCAGGGCTGGCTGCTAGCACTTGACTTCACTGTCATTCAGGATGCCTCATGGCTCAGGAAGGCGAGCGGCTAGTCACAGACAGCTGGTGTAGACTAATGCATGTAGTATATACTCCTAACTGTCAATATGTGAAGCACCATCTGTAAAGAAACATAAATTGTGCAGTTGATTTGGTTTTGCGTATCAAATATGTAAGGCATATTATTCACATATTCCATTAATTAATCCTGATGAAATCATAATGAAAAGAACATTAACACTAATAGATTTGGATGAGATGAAATTTCAGACCTTCCTGACATTCTCATTTGTGGCATATACCATAGTGAAAGACAACCGACCAGCTTCCCCATTGCAATACAAGCAGTAGCTTTTCCAAAGGTAAAACGGAAGGTCAGCTTAAAAGTCCCATTTTCTACAATGAACAACAACTCTTTAAATGACACAGAACAGCATGCAAGCATTAGAGGTATTGTTTTCATAATGCTATTCTGCTAGTGACTATTCATAACTACCATTTGGCACGTGATTCCTTTCCCAAGCAGCCTTCCAATTTAGGTTTCCATAGATTACGGTTTGACTGAGTAGCTAGAAGAATCCATGCATGTATGTTATGAAGTTTCATTATCCATTTTCCTTATTAATAGCATTCCTTACAGGGTAAGTTCTGTGGCTGTGCTGTGTCCAGATGACACTATTTGCACTTCTTGACTAATGAGGGTTCACGACAGAGAGATCACAGGGTTGCACAAAATAACATCTTTTTCAAAGGCTCAGGAGAAAGCAACTTTTGATGGCAAGCAGTTGGATCTCTATGAAAGTTCCCCTGGCAGTAGTATGAACTAGCACTTCTTCTGGGCTGCTCCTAGGCTGGTCACTGACTGCTCCAGGAGGCCCCTGGAAACTCACCAGAAGCCCCTACTCTCAAAGCTTTTGAGTAACTGCTGGTGCCAAATGCCAGGATTATATGAACAGAAATTATAATTTAGGGCAGAGTCAAGCCCGTAAAACATATCTTCTGGCCAAATTGGAAACTATTGTTTAATTTCTAACTCAGAGTCTTAATAGCATTCGTTTAATCAGTCCTTTCCTTCAAAGTGGTAGACACTTCTAAAGTCACCCTTTTATCTTGTCTCTCTCTAACAAGACCACATATTTCTATTTAAAATGTAACTGACAAAATAAAAATGTACCTCAAGCTTTTCATATCTGCAGTTCTGATGCTGTAACACCTCCAGCTGAAGAGGTAAACTGATGATCACATCAGAACAAATTTTCTGCAGAAAATGTAAAATATTCAGTTTCATTATGCAGAGGTAACACACTGCTTATTCCAGGAAGTTCTGCAGTCATCTGGAAAAAATGAAAAGGAATGAAGAAACCTTGGAATAAAATGTCCATCTTTGACTACCCCAGAAGAGTCCCCTGTGGTCATTTTAAATGGCTATCTCTGCTTTGCACTTCCCTGAAGTATGCACAAACAGTAGACTTGTATCACAGTTTATCTTTCGTTTTCTTATAAATTTGTACTCAGGGCTTGTGAAGGCCTAAAATGAGTATGTGTGATGCCCAAGTTATATCCATCTGTCACCAGCACTAGAGGATGCTGCATTTAAAATCACTTCAGCATACTGCTTTCACAGTGACTCAGCCCTGACAGGGGCGTCCACCCTGAGGATGAGAAAATGATTCAGTATTCATTAGTCTACCCTAATGCAGTCTCTCCTCAGCAGGAGAACAGCCAATCATGTGCCTTATCTGTGGCTGTTTCAGTGATTTATCCTCTGAGGACTGACCTACAATCAAGAACTGTACTTAAAACCTTTTGACAGGCAGTTTGCTGCCAGTCCGGAGATAAAGCTGAGCTAAATACACCCATGCTAATTTCAGACTCTGCTCTTCTTTCATTCTGAAGGCTTTTCATAAAGTATTTGAACAAAAGAAGTTAAACATACGGCTTAAACACATATAATTTTTCACAAATCTGAGGTGTTCTGTTTTCTAAAGTGACCTTGTACGGGTTTTTTTGAAAAAAATACTGAAAGTGTGGCACTGATCTAGTAGAGCTGTCACACTGCTCTTAGAGATGTGTGCCCCAGCCCTGTGCAGGATTTCAGGATGGCGTTGTAACATAAAATTAAAGCATTAGAAAGCATTTTGAGCCTTCTGGTTCAAAACTGAACATTCTTGTTTGTGGTGGTGGGAAAACAGACACTGCTTAAGTAAAGAACAGAGAGAGAGATGAGTCTGATTCCAGCACACTCTTCTCAAACAAACCTGAAGATGAAATATTTTTAAGCTCCCTGCATCAAGTGACAATCTAAAATGCTTTCCAAGGGTGGCTGATTTGATAACAAGACATGAAGAGGGGGAATAGAGTGACAGACCTGTCAGTCTACCTATATAAAGAAATCTTTTTTCTATTCTCTTTGCTGATATTTCCTTGTCAAACTTTTCTTGTGCTTGTGGGGGGAAGAGGAGAAGAGAGAAGGCAATAAACTGGGTTTTGTTTTGCTTTAAAGACACCCCCAAATATGACCTTCCAGCCTGGGATATGCTGTAGTTTTGAAACAACGTTCACAACAAACTTTCCAAATCTCAGTAGATTTTCCCCTGTACCTTTACAGAGCCTTTAATTCAGTCAATATGAGACACTTTGTTTCGGTTTAGAGAAGGCAGGACTGAATGCCTCAGCCCACAGCAGCAGAAAATGAGAAAGATGAAGCCAGAAGAAGGATCATTGTATTCTTTGGTCTTATGTAAATTTGAATTCAGAGAAAGGAAAAAATACCACCTTTTTTTCTTACCGAAGGGTGAAATTATTGGACTTCCAAGGAAGCTAGATAGATTTAGAAGATTCAGGTGCTTTTAAATAGCTAGTCAGTTTATAGATAGCAGTTTTCCATATAATCCCATGATTGAAGAATGGATGAATCTGACAGCCAGCATCTTGGTGATGTAAGGACTCAGACTGATTTATTTTTTTTTTCCCCAATATCAATTCAGTGTCATCATTTTTTTTTTTAAATATCCCTATTTGAACTCAACTGTGTTACTCCTGACTCCAAGAGAAAAAAGGAGATTAAGCAGCCCATAATTAATATAGGCATAAACATGTTTTGATTTGTTTTAATGTCTCTTCCTTCTGTCAACTCCAAGCACTATCAGATAAAGTTAATATTAGCCATCAGATAATTCTCAAAAAATTATGGATGTCTACAGACCATGTAAATTGTGAGATATTTTTCAATAACCTTATTTGGTGCCTAAGAGGAAACCATGAAGTAAAGACCAAAGCACTGAAGCCTAATAGGAGAATTCAGCCCGCATCTATGCAATCCAGCACTTACATCAAAAAGCTTAGTGAAACTTCTTGTAGCCTTGTTTCTGAAAACAGCTTTAAAAACCTTGTTCAGCAGGAGTTTACTTGTCTGTACAAACAATAGACAATTTGTATGCACCTGAATGTTACCATTTTTAAGACTGCCAGACAAAGCTAGTCATAATGATTTGTATGTCTGGTATGAATTGGTATTTTTGATCCTTCTGCTTTTCAGATAAGCAGATGGGAAATGGATGAATGCTGCAAAGCTGTATGGAAGCATATGAAGCATATGGAAACATAAATAAAGCTGTGTAAACCAATGTGTTTAGCTAGCCTCCAAATTTAACTCATGCAAGCTCTACAGCAGAAAGATTGGTAACATTTACTGATTAAGACTGCAAAGGCAACAGGCCATCCATAAACTAAGAAGAACTATGTATTACTGGGCTTTTTATTTTGAATTAAATACTGTCTAATTGTCAATAAGTAAAGATGTAGTAAATTTTAGTCAAAACCCCAAAGCTGAGAAACTCCAAAGTGGTTTTATTCATTGCTGCATGGCTTGCCTTTGTTTACATTTAATGTTTACATTGCAAACATTGCCTTTGATTTTTAAGGTTATTCAAGAGCTGAGAATATTAGAGTGCTTCTTCTGTTTATTTCACCTTAAGATGACAGGAAGTTATGCGTATTTGATTTTGTAACCCATACAGTAGCAGAAATTCAGTTATGCAGTACCTTTCACAAATGCTTTCTACCACTAATTTCATAGGAAACTTGCTCAGAAGGCATTACAGAAATATTTTGAAGCTCCTGGAGCTGCAAAGTCAATCTGGACCAAGAAGCAACAACTGATTTTTTCGTGGTTGACTTCTACTGGTTTGGAACTTTTCCTTCTCTACTTGGGATTTTGGTGTTTTGTTTTGCTTTGTTTTGTTTATTTTTGTTTTACTTGACAGAAGCAAATCAGACTCTGCTCATTCTACTAGCATATGAGCACTGGATACCAGGAATTGTTTTAAAGTGCCCTAAACCTGACCTTTACTTTAGTGTGGAAGTTATTGAGACCATTATTTGAGTTTTTATGAATAGTGTCTATTTTCTGGAGTTCTTATGTCCAGTCAAGTTAGCAGAATGCTATGGACACTTACCCATACCAATTAACTCAGTGTCACACATTTTGTCCCCCGGACAAGTGGAGTTATGTGAAATAATTCTCCTCATAAATTACTGCTAAAATCTGCTTATTTTGATGGGGTTAGTGCTTTTACAGGAAAGAAGACATCACTCCAAAGTCTATCAAGAAATAAAGAACTGTTGATGTGACACATTTCCTGTCTTCTTGTGAACAAACTTATTTAAATCTAAACAAATTTGCTTTCATATTTTACTGAATCCTTCCACTCATCACCTGGCTTTCTACCCTGTCTGTCTGTCTGCTTGTCTGTATAAAAATTAAGGTGGCCCACAATGAATTAGAAGACTGTGGGATTTTGCAATACATTATACAATCAATTTTCATGAGAGCTAGTCTAGCAAGATTCAACTCATTTTGCTTTGAACACTTTCATTCCTGCTGTTTAAGGAGGATGAGGTCTGATACTATCACAGGCAGAAAATGTAAAGTGATTTTGTTATCTAAAAGCTGTGAAGGTCAGAAGACATGTCTGTATCCAAGTTAATGTAAAAAGAATATGATGCTTAAAATACAAAAATATGTTAAAAATTAAGCCAGAGATATAGAAATAATGTTTCTGTAGCCACTTCTTTTTCCCAGAAGGATAACAAGAAATGTAAATTTGTCCAAATTCTTCTTTTAAGGTAGCAAAATAGTAAATTAAAAGCAGACAAAAGAACTTAAAATATGTACATCCAAACCAGCTTGCAAGATATCCTCTGAGTCCTCTGATTTCACTTTATGAGTGCTAGTAATAGCAACTGTTATCTTGCCATTCCTGTTAAATACTTTTCTGTGTGATACCAACTAATTAACCTAACTGCTTTCTGAAGGGTACTCCTGTCTAAAAGGGGAAGGGAGGAAACCACTGAGGCACCATGACTACAACTTTACATTATGAAGGTTGTTCGGTTTTCCCTATGGGTGAGATGCTTCTTGTAATAGGAAATTCTGGGATATGCGTTAGGTTACAGATTGAAAAGGACCAGTTCAAATTGTATTCAGTACTATAACACTTGCCTTAGTTCTCTCTATAAATAAATATAAATATAAATATAAATAAATATAAATACCTGGCAGTGGCTCTCTTAGTCGCTTGTAGCTTCTTCGTGAATGTTCATAAAAAAGCCTGGTATTCAGAATTTGACAGGTACTTGATAAGCTTTTCCATTTCCTCTTTGCAAGACTTAATTTCCTTTACTCATTTAATTGCTTGTATTTCCAAACTTTCAAAGCCTATCCATCTAAAAATGGATTTGCAAAAGTAGAAGACAATCACTTCAGCAAATTTTTCAATTATCCCAATGGAATGTAAATATACATTTTTCAAGACTAAAACCCCCCAAAAAATGTCTTTGCCTATAGGTGTTCTGTTTAGCATCTAAACATTAAGAGCTATAGCTCAGAATTATAAGTGCCCAACAACAGCTTTTTGGTCTTTACAAATCAGAGGAAATTCAGAATCAAGTCACCTGGGGCAACTTGACAAACTTCCATGGCATAATACAAGTGGGAAGGATCCTCTCATTTCAAGTAATAGCAGCTGTTGAGCACTGAGAGCTGAAAAGTTTGGATCCACTTGTCTGTGAAGAACAGTTCTTTTGCAGCAATGCAGTCTCTTTGAAGAACAGAGGTGGGGTACAAACAGGGTTAAAAACCCCCTAACTTAATCCAGTTGATGATAGTGTTCTAAATACACATGGGTTTTTTTTTGCATTTTTTATTATTAATTCTTTGTGACAGTGGGACAATACCCTAATAAATGCTAAGAAATCACAGGGCTGCCATATCATTCAATGGCAAATAGCACATCATAGTGATGTAAACGTACTAGTTCTCTTCATTTTCTTTTGCTATGGTTATTGTTAGTAAAATAACTGAAACATAACCAAGCTCATAATTTCATACTAACAGAGTCAGAGCTGAGGTTACACTGTGTACTTTCACTCCCCAAAATAACCATGAATAATATTTATAATTTTTTTAAAAAATGAAATTAATTGGAATAAGAAAGAGAAGTGATAGTTTATTGATGTATCAACGTCTATGTCATAAAAATGAGTCACTGCTCCAGTGATTAGGTGAAGGAGAGATAGGATGTGTTCACAGACATTCTATTTTATTAAATCTATTTTTGATAAGTAACTGTTATGTACTGAAGCATCTGATTGACTTTTAAGGGAGGTTTCCATCTTTATGAATTTAGATCTTGTACAGCCTAAATTATAGCCAGCACATATCCAGAACAAAGGCAGTGATACAAATTAGTTTGAATTTAAGCCTTGATCCACTGAACTTTGTGATCCTTGTTATCACTTTTCTGCAGAATATTTTAATTTAACTTTTGCTACAGCTTATACACCAAGAAGATTCAGATTCTCCATTTCCCCACAACTCAATTGCAGAACAAAAGGCCTACCACCACACTCATTGTATCATTTTAATTAACAATATAATATATGTATGGGCAAATAAGCTAAAAATAATTACAGAGTCTCCGATGCTCTCCTTCTATTTGGTATGCAATTGCTTCCATAGTCATCTTTCCATCTTTGACTCCTTTTTCAAGATTTACATGCTGCTCTTTGCTATTATGGCTGGCTGTAAATAAAGTAGATCACTATGTTACATTCAGAAAATATCACCTGTCTTGCTAACTTATCACTCCCAATTTTTTACTTCCTATAGAGATGTCTGAATTTACTGTTACTGATCTTATACATGAAGGAAAACACTTTGGAGGTGGCAGCTACAGTTGGAGCCACAGCTGCCACGTCAGAGAGCACAGGGAACACGGAATTAAGCACCTACTCATTTGATGGGGCTGGTTTGTATCTATTTTCAGTTTGCTCTGAGTGCCAATTGTCATTGTCAAACCTTGCTATCATAGTTACTGACAGCGTTCCCACTCTTCCAGGCTGACACTGGCTATGCTGCTCTCAACCAGGCCTCCTTCTGCCAGGAGGGCTCCTCAGCTGTGGGGAACACCTGCGCCACGGCACCTGCAGCACCCAGCTGAGGCAGGCAGCTGTCCAGTGCCTGCCCCTGTACTGACTATATTGGGTTTGTGTGGCAACGTTTGGGTAGTGGAGGGACGACAGGGATAGCTTCTGTGAGAAGCTGCTGGAAGCTTTGCCCATCTCCAACAGGGCCAACGCCAGGCAGCTACAAGATGGACTCGCTGCTGGCCAAGGTGGAGCCCATCAATGATGGTGGTAGTGCCTCTGGGATAGCATATTTAAGAAGGGGGAAAAAAGCCCTTCTTGGTGGAACAATGGCAGCACAGAGAGGAGTGAGAATATGTGATAGAAACAGCTCTGCAGACACCCAGGTCAGTGCAGGTGGAGGGAAGGAGGTGTTGCTGCAGGCACCAGAGCAGAGATTCCTCTGCAGCTGGTGGTGCAGCCCATGGGGTCCACACTGGATCAGGGGGATGCCCGGAGGAGGCTGTGACCCTGTGGGAAGCCTGTGCTGGAGCAGGGTCCTGGCAGGACCTGCAGTCCCACAGAGAGGAACCCACACCGGAGCAGGTTTGCTGCAGGACTTGTGACTCTGTGGGAAACCCAGGCTGGAGCAGCCTGTGCCTGAAGGGCTGCACCCCATGGAAGGGACCCACACTGGAGCAGAGTGTGAACTGCAGCCCATGGGAAAGACTCACGTTGGAGCAGGGGAAGAGCGTGAGGATTCCTCTCCCGAGGAGGAAGGAGTGTCAGAGACAGTGTGTGATGAACTGACCACAACCCCCATTCCCCGTCCCCCTGTGCTGCTTGGGGAAAGAAGATAGAGAAGTTAGGAGTAAAGTTAAGCCCGGGAGAAGGGAGGGGTGGGAGGAAGGTGTTTTACAATTTAGTTTTTGTTTCTCATTATCCTGATCTGATTGACAATAAATTACACTAATTTCCCCTAGTCCAGTCTGGTTTGCCCATGGTGGTAATTAGTGAGAGATCTCTCCCTGACATTTTCTTAACCCACAAAGCTTTCGTTGTATTTTCTTTCCCTTGTTCAGCCGAGGAGGGGAGTGACATTGAGCACCTGGCATCCATCCCAGGTGAACCCACCGCTGACACAGAACCAAGGCAAACCTTCCACTTTTGCATACAGAACTGGCCGTAGAGGCTTCTCACAGGGCCCCAGTGTGTTCCTTCCATCAGCTGACCTACCTAAGCACTTTCTGTTTGCCGTGGAGGAGCAAAAGGAGCTGTTTTCCAGCCTGGAGCTCCTGGAAGGGAGTCCTGGCTATTCTGTGAGCTGGGGAGCTTATCCCAGGGCACATTGCCCTGCTGAAAACCCAGAGCTGCGCTAGCAAGACCTCGAGATGGGTGGGAGTAGGTGGCTGCACAGCCAAATTTGCTGGTATAAAGCAGTAGTGTGCCAGCTGCAGGGCCTGGCAGTGACCTCGAGCAGAAGGGATTTTATGAGAGGACATAAACAGTACCCATTTTCTTGTACAGTGCAAAAATAGTAACCAGCACTGGTGCCAAGTATCTAGCTCTTCAACATTATTTATGAGCACTCTTCTCTCATCTACTCATTTTTCCCTGATACGAAGTGATTGTGCAAATACAAAGTGAACAGATAGTAAGATTAAAGTTAAGGAACTGAGTTTCCTCCTTATTACAGTCCTACTAGACAGACAATGATCTAGTCCTTCTTCTAGAAAAGGAATGCACCATGCTGGGTTTAAACTGTCTCTAAAAAGATAACTACAGTTTGACTGAATTAACACTAAAGTGGATTTATCCAACTGTGATCTTTTTTTCCAAGTTCACCTTTACCGTTGTCCTAGTTCTTTTGTTTGCTTTCACTAGGGATCTAAATTTTATAAAATCCAGAGAAAGAGAGGCCCATCAACAAGAAAAATAATGATTAATATGTTGTATCCTTGGCATTTAAAACTATATATCTCCAAAAGCACATGAATGATCACCTTTGTTTTTAAAAAGCCTGATTATATTATTGACATTTTAAATTCTGATTCTTTTACTGATTGCATTGCACCTTATTTTGCTCAAGGATAGAAGGGCTGCAAAATTCTTTAAAATGGTTTAATGGCATCTTTGTGTAATAACAAAATCTTTGTTCTTATTCTTTTTGTCAGGAAAAAAAAAGAAAAAAGCCTCTAATCTTTCTTCACTCCAATTGATATATCATTTAGATGTTTACAGAGCTTTCTTATCATAACCTATGAAAGTATTTGTGTGCTTCACCTCCCTACAGAAAGTATTCTTTAATTGGGTTCAGTAGGTATTAACTTGCGTTACTACCTAAACATGAAATTATTCAAAGTATCAATTTTGGGTTAGCTAGGAAAGCAAAGGCAAAGTCCTGGCTCCAAGGAAATCCTTATGAGTTTTAAAACTACTTTTGAAGCATCAGATTTTATTCTAAAAGTTGCTGTTCATACGTGGGTGAAATCCATACGTTAGGCTTGAGCCTCACATCATATTGCTCTCCTTATCAGCTACTTGTATTACCTGAGAGCCCTGGAGTCTCCGTTCTGGGTTAATCAGTATGTAAAACCCGGATGCTTCTTGCTTCAAAGGATGGATGCAGAGCATCTCCAAAGTGGAAGGGGGAATACATGGGCTAAGACAGAGATTTAAAAGTGTTGTCTGGGCAGAAGTGCCAGATGAACAGGAAAAGCAGAGTCCAGAAAAAAATCAGAGCAAAGATACCATCCAAATTTTATGAAGGTTAGTGGACATCCAATATAAATATAAAGTGGTATTCAGCACTTCTTATTTTACTCAAATGCTATCATTTCTGATCATCATCAGTAGTGGGATACTCAGTTACAGGAGATCACAGAATTACAGGATGTTTGAGGTTTGAAGGGACCTCTGGGGGTCATCTGGTCCAACACCCATGCCCAAGCAGGAACACTGAGAGCCCTTTGCCCAAGAATGTGTCCAGATGGCTTTTGAATATCTCCAAGGATGGAGACTCCAGAATGCATCTAAGGAACCTGCTCTAGTGCTTGGGACCCTCACAGGAAAATAGTGTTGTGAGATGTCCCCATTGCCTCTTGTCCTGTCATTGGGCACCAGTGGAAAGTGCCTATCTCCATCTTCTGTACACTCTCCACTCAGGTGTTTACATACACTGACAAAATGCCCTGAACCTTCTCTTCTCCAGCCTGAACAGTCCCTAGTCTCTCAGCCTTTCCCCATATGAGAGATGCTCCAGTCGCAGAGCATCAATAATCTTAGTGGTGATGCACTCAACTCTTTACAGTATGTCCATGTCTCACTTTCACTGGAGAGCTCAGCACTGCACACAGCACTCCAGATGCTCTGTAGAGGTGAGGGATTGCCTCCCTCAACCCACTGGCAACACCACTTCTAATGCAGCCCAGGACATCACTGGCTGCCTCTGCAAAAAGGACGAATTTCTGGCTCATATTCAGAGTCTGGCAGCATGGGAAAAAAACCATAGTGTTTAAGAATTTTACTTTTAAACTTGATTTTATTTTAGAAAAAGCTTTATTTTGTTAAGGACTTTGTAAAGGAAAGCTATTAAATCTGTACTAGACCAAGAGGAATCCAAGGTCATTAGCTATGGGATTATAAAGCAGTCCTTTAAAGGGCCATTTGATAGTAAACTGCCACTCCATAACAAGTTTTCATCAACAGTTAAAGTATAGAAAAGCCAGTTACATTAAGGAGAAAAACAAAATACGCCATTTTTAACCACCTAAGCTGTTTTTATTCTTAACTATACTAGGCATTTATTATTACATTCATCTCCCGTGAAAGGAGCATAGGCAGCATGTTAAAGTAGATTATTCTTCCTGATACTGAATAAAGTTTTCCCCACTCTACTGTTCTGGAAGCATGTTCATCGAAATCATATCTACCTTTCATACCTCACTGACCACATATTTTAAAGTAAAACTAGCTCCTGTTAGGTCATATGACTATACAGTGATGGGTTTTATGGGTTTTTTTACTGTGCTGTATTCTTCTCTCTCCAAAATATTTCAAAAGTTAACACATTCAGGATGTTGATCCTCTGTTTAGTCAGAATGATTAAGTTAACGGTCACTGCAGCATGACTCATTGCTTCTGTATAGGAACATTTACACAATATCATCTTTGTTATGAAGTGCAGTTCTGATTCACATCAGTCCAAGCCTTCTTCAAGTGAGGATAGTTATGATTACATTTGGAATACTTCACTCTACTTGGTGATTTACTGGTAAGTGAGCTCAGTACTTATGTTGTTACTTTCTAAAGGAAACAAACAAAAAAAAAAGCCAACTGCATTCCTTAAAGATTGGTGCTGCCAAAACCAAATATTCTCATTAGATGAAAATGAACCTCCTTAGAGGAAAATTCTTGAAAAATCATGTATTAGAGCCTTTCCACAAAAAAAAAAAAAAAAAAAAAAGAAAGGACGCTGCTGGTGCATTTGGTCTTGTCCAAAGTACTGACAGATACTTAGGGTAAAATCATAGGGAGAGCTTCACTCTTGAGTGAAGCTTTGATTTTACTTATGCTACTAGCTCTGAGGGAAGATTGCAGTAAAAAAGGGTGATTTGGAATAAAGTTACTATAAAACATGTCCCCATTAAGCTGAATTATTTGAACTGGTGTTTGAAATAAAACAGCTGAGCCCAGCTTGTATATTTAGACTGGAATCTGGGATTGTGTCTTTGCATCTGTGCAGAAGGTCTAAGCTAGCATTTTGCTATGTTGACCTTGCACACTACATACAGTTTTTTAAAGCTTGCTCAGAACATGGCAATTTCTGTCCCATAGAAAAGATGTTCTAAAAATAAAGAGAAATAAAATGTTTCTAAGGCCTATTATTATTATTAAGTTATAAAGACAATAGCATCAGTTAAAATATATGGTTTTGACAAACCTACATAGTTTTCTTTCAATTAGTCTCTTAAGGTAAAAGATAAATGTAAACATTCTTACTATTTTAGAGCATACAGATCTGAATTTTATTTTTTTTCATGTAAAGTAAAAATGTGAATCTTGAAACAATCCAAACATTCCAGGTATTGTTGAAACGAAAAGGTTTTGACCTTACCAAAAAGCAGTATTTCATCTTTTTCTTCCCCCAAACAGACACATTGACAGACATCAAGAGAACTGCTGAATTTTAAAGATGCTACATTCTCTGAGAGAAAAACAACATTTGTGACTGCAATTTTTGATTACTACTCCTTAACATTTCTTAGCATGCACCGTTAAAAGTCACAGAGATGCCTCCATTTGCCTTATGCAGGGCATGCCTAATATATGAGTCAACTATGCATTAGTTCTGCCTTCTTCTACATAATGAGCCAATCAAGAAGGAGTCGTATTTGTCATTTATATAACTCTCAGAAGGTGTGAGCATGGACTGAACTGTCATTCACAGAATTATGTTTATCTTCTCTTCACTGCACTTTTGTGTACCTTAGGCTGTAACAATTACTTTTTACAAACTATTTCACACAGGACACTTATTAACTTAAGCCAAGTAAAAGGGAGCTCCCTCAGACTTCTATGGAATGAAAAGATTAAGTTTCTTCAGTTGTTTCAATTAATTAAAAAAGACAGCAATCAGACAGAATTAATATCTCACCCTTGAACACACAAAAAGAGATCTAGTAGTAGTGTTGAAGCAATCAAGAAATGCTTTTGCAACGCAGTTTGGCAGCAAAAAACTCCATAGCTTTTTCAATAGAATTTAATCTGTAGAGCGTATTTCATCTGTGTAAGACAATAAATACAACTTCACCTGCAGCAGCTCTGGACATCTCATTACAGGGAGACAGTGACAGATTGGAAGAAACTCATGGTAGCAAAACACAAGTGATAATTCACTTGCAAGACAGCCTTATGGAAATATTAGATGGGTTAGAGTACATACCAGTTAAGCCAAGGAGTAAGTAAATGGAAGCAGAATTCCAGTGCTGTTTGAATAATGCAGACAGAGGAGATGGCGATAGGTGTTTTTTCTTTGGCTGGTCTTAACCTTGATGCAATGAGATTCACTGACTTCATAGCAACAAAGGAAAGATTTAGTGCAATGCCAGGAAAAAGTCCTCAGCTGTATCCCTGTAAGTACTGGTCTGTACTGATCAGGACATATCAAATCTAGGTGTTGATACAGCTGCCAAAAAAGAAATGCAAAATCCACTTCAAACCAACCAACCAACCCCCTGCATCCTTCAAAGAAACCACCACAACACAAAACCAAAACAAAGATCTGCCAGAGCACACCTACTTAGCTGCACAGCAGGGGCAATTTCTTGCTCACACAAATGAACTTTTAGTACCTAAGCTTTTGTTGTAGTTATTGTCTTAATACATTGTGGTAAGTAGTGAGCATGGTCAAGATACAGTGTGTTCCTGTCTTTCACTGACTGAATAAAGCTTCCTTTCTCAGGAGAGTCTGGCAATGAAATAATAAATAAGTTCTTATCTTCTGTATACCCCTTGAACAATCGTATATAGAGGGTTGGACTCTGCATATTGTAAGGTTGGACTACAGAGCTAAGAACCCACATACTTGGGACATATGCTAGTAATAGAGAGCAAATGTCACTGCAGCTCCGAAAGTTATCCCTTCATGACCAAAAATCTGGTTTTCCAGTCCAAATATCAACCTCACTGAAAAATTTCCATTTACTATAGTGATACTGGTGCTAGACACTATTCCCTATGTATGCTTTATCTAGGAGCCTTTCTGGATCCTGAGCGATTCTTCTCTGGATTAATCCGGAATTCTGGAAAGTTATAATTTTCAAAACTTTGCCATATACGAAGTATTTGCTCAAATACTTTTGGTACAAGAGCAATCTGAAAGTTTTAAAATGATTTCTAGTTAATAACCATTACTTGAAAAGAATTCTGTTGCCATAAGGACAAAATTAATTCCTTCTATGCTATCACTCTGAGAATTCATAATTTTGTATTTCTATTCAGGGAGTCAGAAAGAAGAGCTAAATCATTCCGATTTTATTCAGTCAGGGAACAGTCATGAGACCAGATGCACCAGGAAGATAACAATAATCTGATCAGTAATGGTGCTGATATTTTTTTTCTGCAAGTGCTCTCTATTTTGAGGGATCTAGAAAAGCTAATCAATGAACGTTTCAGTGAGCCTAAGTTAGTTTTGTTTATTGAGCTTACTATATGGAACGTATTTAAAAAAAAAAAAAAATTTAAACAATGCCCAAATCCAAATAGCAGTTCGCAGTGAAAGTGCCATTTTTTTTTTTTTTTTTGAGGTATACAGCAATGTGACTCAGTTGTCCTTGCTGAGAAGTCCTGCCATGGCTGTTAATGCTTACTGTAACATAACAGGAAATTTAGCTGAAAGCAAGCAAAAATTAAAGCCCAGATATTTAAGGAAGGTAGGAATTTTCTCTCCTTGTTTCAGAATTCAACATGACGATATTTACTACAAAATGTTTTATCCAGAGCCTCCAAAGAAACTTGTTACTGGTTCATATATGAGTAATTACTGGAGAGGGAGCGTTCCCTTCAGAGATCTGCATAGCAGAAAAAGGGGGAAAATAGTAAATTATACTCCTTTGTGAGATGAGAAATTAGACATAAAGGAACTAGACAGAAATTAAGGTATTTGTTGGGCAATATCCTTAAAAGTTCTGAAAGGAATGTCATAATGATAAGAGAATTGCACTTACAGACAGATGGGAGAGGCCCAGGAGGGCTGCTCAGCAAGACAAGCATACAAGTGAGTCCTGCTTGCAAAGACTGGACATCCGTGTCTGACAGCTCGATTCTGTCTTTCCAGAAAGGAGGCCCTAAGCTAATGAAAACTGCTGCCAGCAGCAGCCTACACAAACCCATTTGGCTGCCAAACTGCAGCAACATCAGGCTGTGAAGTTGTTTTTCCCTGTTGTTGCCAGACTTATGAAAAGACTGTCACTTTGATGCTTTTCAAAAATTTTTGAAAATCTGTTTTAATTTTTTTCATAATGGCAAATTAGCAAATACCTATTTTTCTAATTTTCTATGACAAGACCTACAGAGCACCAGTGCCAACAGCATGTAGCATTCTACATCTGCATTTTTATTTTACAGAGGAATAAAACCCAAACAAAAATAATACCCAGTGAATACATATTTTCTTGCTAGTAACTAGATTGGCAGTGGTTTTGTTTTCTATGACAAGCCTTCATGAACAGGCAGGGGAGACAGCTGTGATCAGAATTGTGCACCTGTAGCATAAGTCCTATCTCTCTTCCAGCTGATTGAGGGATAAAATGATTTAAACAAGAAAAAACAAATCTTGGCAAGGGTTTCTAATTCTGTAGAAAAATAATAGAAGCATTAAACATGCTGAGCATCATCTTGCAGCTTATTAGAAAGAGTTATCAGCTTGAAAAAAATTTAGAGCCAGACATCTTATACAGTAGACTCACTGACAGCCAGCTAGAGCCAGGGTGAGGAAGGATGAGTGTCCAAGCCAATTAATAATCCTCTTAACCAAAAATTCAACATCTGCTTTCAGCTTTAAGATGCTGTAATGCAAGTGCCATTGGTTGCTAGCCTACATTCTTGTAGTGCATCCATAGAGACAACTATCAGTACAGCCCCTGTTACTGAGGAGACTGCAGGTTAAGAGTATTTAAAGAGGCACAGATGTGCCTTTGTAGATGTAACTTGGTCAGTATGACTGAGGTGACTGATGTGAGATTCACATTAAGTTTTCTCCAGAAATTTTATTTTTGTGTTATTTTGAAAGAAGTCTATATAAAAAAAATAGCTTTCCCTTTTGTAAGGCCCCAGTAAAGTATTTCAGTCTTAGCTTTCTTGGAGAATTAGATAGCTATAGGAAACAAAATTTCTCCTGCTAACATTAGTGGGCTGCTGTCCTACGGAGTTCTGTTTATGTCTCCCAGGAAATCAGGTCATATTTTTAGCCTCTAGACTACACCAGCCTGACTGACTAAAACCTGAGCTTTCTGCATGCTTAACATTAGACAAGTCTCCTCCACTTTTTCCATGTGATGCTGTATGTCCCCTAAGTCAACTGTGAGCCAGCTGTGAGCAGCATAAAGGCCAGGTGACTATGCTAGTGGGGTGCTCCCATCAGGCTGCACAGCCTACCCAGCAGCCCAGCTTGTGGCCTTTTCTTTGATGCAACTGCTTGATGTGAAAGCTTGCAACATCCAGTGGCCCCAGATGAAGAGCATGCACTGTCGTTATCACTAGCCCATGTGCTGACTATGCAGCTTCTCCGACCTGTGGTTCCAATGCCCATGACAGTTAAAGACTGCCCCCAACACCCAAACTCATCAAACCTGTTGAAAAATTATAGCTTTTCCTCACTTCTCACTCAGCTTGGGAAGTCAGGGTTAGTTTTGATGCAGCAGAGCTTCATGAAACTCAGGACATGCAAATTGTCACCAGTAGACACAGCGGTACCCTCCAGTCCTGTGTGCAATGAAGGATGAATAAATGTTTGTATGTACATAATAGAATTTTAAACTGCTAATTCCTGCCACTGGAATTTTTCTGAGCATCACTGCTGGAAAATCCTTGTAATGGAATCCCACTTCTATGAGTTACTTTCAACTGTGGCTGCTGCATAACTGTGCATCATCTGTCACATAGGCAGCAAAGAGGAGCATTGGAATAGCAGCCCAGGCTCATTTTTGGAACACTGGCATTGGCTACATGGCATCACAGGGAGCTTTGTGAGGGAGGTAACAGCTTCCTATTGTAGCCTCTTGAGAAATGACAGGGAGGGCCACCGCACAAAGCAGATCTGGGCTCTCAAGGAGCTAAAACAGCAGGCAGCACAGCTAGTGAGTTGTTGCAGGCAATTCTCTGCAGCTGTTGTATGAGATCCCTAATCTGCTCTTGCTAGCAGAAGTAGAGCCTGTGTCTTTCAGTGCTTTTTCTTCCTGCTCTCTTATACACTCTCAGTAACAAAAATGCCAACATGTGGTAAAAAAGTATTTTGGCACAGGGAATATGCTTGTGAACAACAGTAACACACTCAAACGCTTTTGTTGTTAATGGAATATGAGAGAAACCATACATCACAAAGAGGAAGGGAAGAATTTGTGATAGCTTTAAACTCTATCTGCTCTGCAATCAAAGAAAAGAAACTGGGAATTTACAGTGGATGTCTCTAATATACTTTAGAAAGCTGAGTTTGAATCTCATGTGCTGTGGGTTACATGTGTCAGACTTCATTATATATGCGACTTGAAATTAGCAGCAGTTAATTAGTGCCCAGCAGGGCATTTGGCAGCTGTTTCAACCTGATCATCAAGTTTGGAGATTTGGCTTGAAAAGAAGGAAGACTGTGAAAATCCTATAGTGTCACAGTGTAAGCAGAAGGCTTAGTACAGAGCCTCATGAAATCAGAGTGAAACTCTCCATTAATTTCACAGTGAGTTGTGTAGACCTTTAGTAAAGAATCATATGAACTGAGCAGGGACTGACAAGGAGAGAGACATGGATATGAACAATGCAGGACTGGACAAAGGTCTTCTTTCGGTGGAGAAACAGATCAGCTAGAGGGCCTCCAGAGTTTTATAGGGATTGAAGGAAGAGCTAGAATCCTCTCGAGATTCACCAGAGACTGGTAACTTTACAAATTGGATTGATCTTACAAAGCTTCCTTCAGTGAAAGATAAAAATGTACTGGCTAGTTAGAGATTGTTGTCTAGGTTTTATCTATAGTCAGTGGAGAGACAGGAGCAGCCACAGAGCAATTCACTCCATCTACTTCTTTCTGCTGACAACAAAAGAAGAGATGACTATCTTATGTTGCACCAAAGCCTTCCCTAAAGGACTAAATTTATGTACAAAGATCACAACTCTCAGTTGTTATTGAGCCGTGTCACTTAAAAATGTTCTTTGAAGAACCCAAAAGATAATCTAGGCTCAACTTCTTGGAAACTGTTGAACATTGCCTCTTTACAGATTGAGTTCTGATTTTGTAATTGTATCTCTTTTACAGAACAGTTTACTTAAACGAACAAAATCATGTTCAACTGCACTTTTATTAAATGAAAGAAAAAACATTTTCTGCAAAAGTGCCTATTCAGAAAACACCAACACCATAATCGCTGTTGTTTATTCTGGCTGTGCAGAGTTTGAATGGGTGGAAGCTTCCTAGCACTAATAGCTGTAATTAGAATTACTGAACGCTTCAGTCTAGGAAGTCCTCATACCTGGTCCCTTTCTACTGCTCTGGGAAGATGTAGCAAGAGAAAAATATCATACATGTAAAGCAAGGTGTTAAGCTGGGCATTTGTGGTGGGGAAGCTATCTATAAAAAGAGGTAAGCAACAAAAGAGATTGAGCTGTCAGCACTGGAGATTTTTAGAGTCTGTTATATGCAGCTGATCCTAACTTTGGGCAGATGGATGGGTCTAAGGAACATGAATCTTCCATGACGAAGGAGCACTTTGAACTCAGAATACTGACATTACTTAGAGGCATACAACCTTGATTAATTTTCAGAGTATCAGCTGAATGGATATTAGACAAGTGAGTATACAGATAAACAGAATCACAGAATCACAGAATCCCAAGGGTTGGAAGGGACCTAAAAAGATCATCTAGTCCAACCCCCCTGCAAGAGCAGGGTAACCTACAGTACATCACACAGGAACTTGTCCAGGCGGGCCTTGAATATCTCCAGTGTAGGAGACTCCACAACCCCCCTGGGCAACCTGTTCCAGTGCTCTGTCACTCTTACAGTAAAGAAGTTCTTCCTGATGTTAACGTGGAACTTCCTATGTTCCAGTTTACACCCATTGCCCCTTGTCCTATCACTGGATATCACTGAAAAAAGCCTAGCTCCATCATCCTGACACCTACCCTTTACATATTTGTAAACATTGATGAGGTCACCCCTCAGTCTCCTCTTCTCCAAGCTAAAGAGACCCATCTCCCTCAGCCTCTCCTCATAAGGGAGATGTTCCACTCCCTTAATCATCTTTGTGGCTCTGCGCTGGACTCCTTCAAGCAATTCCTTGTCCTTCTTGAACAGAGGGGCCCAGAACTGGACGCAATATTCCAGATGCGGCCTCACCAAGGCTGAGTAGAGGGGGAGGAGAACCTCTCTTGACCTACTAACCACTCCCTTTCTAATGCACCCTAAGATGCCATTTGCCTTCTTGGCCGCAAGAGCACATTGCTGGCTCATGGTCATCCTCCTATCCACCAGGACCCCCAGGTCCCTTTCCCCTTCACTACTTTCCAGCAGGTCAACCCCCAACCTGTACTGGTACATGGGGTTGTTCTTCCCCAGATGCAAGACTCTACACTTGCCCTTGTTAAATTTCATCAAGTTTCTCCCCGCCCAACTCTCCAGCCTGTCCAGGTCTCGCTGAATGGCAGCACAGTCCTCTGGTGTGTCAGCCACTCCTCCCAGTTTTGTGTCATCAGCAAACTTGCTGAGGGTGCACTCAGTTCCCTCATCCAGGTCATTGATGAAAATATTAAACAGCACCGGTCCCAGCACCGACCCCTGGGGAACTCCACTAGTCACAGACCTCCAGCTAGATTCTGCGCCATTGACCACAACTCTCTGCCTTCTTCCTTTCAACCAGTTCTCGATCCACCTCACTACTTGATCATCAAGCCCACACTTCCTTAGCTTATCTATGAGGATGCTGTGGGAGACAGTATCAAATGCCTTACTGAAATCAAGAAAAACTACATCTACCGCTCTACCATCATCCCTCCACCTAGTCACTTCCTCATAGAAGGCTATAAGGTTGGTCATACATGACTTCCCCCTCATAAAACCATGTTGGCTGTTCTTAATGACGCCCTCATCCTTGATATGCCTAGTGATGGAGTCAAGAATAAGTTGTTCCATCATCTTTCCAGGGATGGAGGTAAGGCTGACCGGTCTATAATTACCCGGGTCCTCCTTCTTGCCCTTCTTATAGATTGGTGTGACCTTTGCCATCCGCCAATCCTCAGGCACCTCGCCCGTTTCCCACGACTTACCAAAGATGATGGAAAGTGGCCTAGCAATGACCTCCGCCAGCTCCCTCAGCACCCGTGGGTGCATTCCATCCGGACCCATCGATTTACAGATGTCCAGTTTGCATAGCTGATCCCTAACCCAATTCTCATCTACCAAAGCAAACTCCTCCTTTGTCCTGACTCCTTCTGGGGCTATAGAAATCCGGGGCCCTCGGGGAGAGTCTGCAGGAGTAAAGACAGAGGCAAAGAAGGCATTCAGCACCTCTGCCTTCTTTATATCCTCTGTCTCCAGGGTACCCACTTCGTTCAGCAGTGGGCCTATATTGCCTCTTGTTTTAGTTTTATTTGCTATGTATTTGAAGAAGCCCTTTCTATTGTCTTTAACCCGACTAGCAAGATTGAGTTCCAAGGAGGCCTTAGCTGTCCTAATTGCCTCCCTACATCCTCTAACAACTGTCCTATATTCCTCCCAAGCGGCCAGCCCCTCCTTCCATAATCCATAGATTCTCCTTTTCCACTTGAGTTTGCCCAGCAGCTCCTTGTTTAACCACGCCGGTCTCCTAGATCCCTTACTTGACTTCCTACTCATTGGGACGCTCCGATCCTGAGCTTGGAAGAAGCGGTCCTTGAATGCTAACCAACTATCTTGAGCCCCTTTACCGCCTAGTACACTTTCCCATGAGACTTCCCTTAGCAGTTGACTGAAGAGGCCAAAGTTGGCCCTTCGGAAATCCAGAACTGTGGCTTTGCTAGGTATTCTATTCCTCCCACACAGGATCCTAAACTCCACCATCTCATGGTCACTGCAGCCAAGGCTGCCATTGACCGTCACCACTTCGACCAAACCCTCCTTGTTGGCGAGTACTAAATCTAGCAGCGCTGCTCCCCTAGTTGGTACGTCCACCATTTGCATTAAGAAATTATCATCAATGCACTCGAGGAACCTCCTAGACTGTGAATGACTGGCTGTGTGAGTCTTCCAGCAAATATCGGGGTAATTAAAGTCCCCCACGACGACTAAGGCATGTAGTCGCGAGACTACTTCCAGTTGCCTGTAGAAAGCCTCATCAACTCCTTCGTCCTGATCAGGAGGTCTGTAATAGACCCCCACAACTGTATCACCCGTGCCAGTCAGCCCCTTGATTCGTACCCACAGACATTCCACTTGCTCCTCATCCGACCCCGGACAGAACTCAATACATTCTAGTTGCTCTCTCACGTAAAGAGCAACTCCACCACCTCGCTTTGCTGACCTATCTTTCCTAAAAAGGACATAGCCATCCATGACCACATTCCAGTCATGTGAACTGTCCCACCATGTCTCTGTAATCGCCACTAGATCATAACCTTTAGCCCGCACACAGACTTCTAACTCCTCCTGTTTATTCCCCATGCTGCGTGCATTGGTGTACAGGCATTTCAGGGAGCCAGTCCTAGTACCCTTTTTCCCCTGCGGGACAGGGTCTAAAGAGCTATCCTTTCCCACAAGTGAAACAAGAGATTGATAGTCCTCCTTAGCCCGCCATCCTTCAATCCCTAGCATGTTCCTCTTGGGCTTGTCCCCAACAGGCCCAGTTAAATCCCCTCCCCCCTTCATAACTAGTTTAAAGCCCTGTCAATAAGCCCTGCTAACTCCTGCCCCAAAACCCTTTTTTTTCTCTGGGACTGGTGTATCCCGCCTGTCACCAGCAAACCAGGTGTCCCATACAGCAGCCCGTGACTGAAAAACCCAAACCCCTGCCTTTGGCACCAGTCACGTAGCCATACATTAACCTGCAGAGTCTTCTTATATATCCCTTCACCCTCGCTTGCAACAGGTATGGAGGCAAACACCACTTGCGCTCCAGACCCTTTAACCAGCCGTCCCAGGGCCCTGTAGTCTCTCTTCATTGCCCTTACGTTCCTCGTAATAATTTCGTCACTGCCAACCTGAAAAACCAGCAGTGGGTAGTAGTCAGACGGCTGCACCAGTTCAGAGAGCTTCTTTTTAACATCTCTAATCCGAGCCCCAGGCAGGCAGCAGACCTCCCTGTGGGGTGGATCCGGTCGACAAATGGGCCCTTCTGTTCCCCTCAGAAGGGAGTCACCCACCACAATTACTCTTCTTTTCTTCTTGGTTGGGGAAGTTCTGAGGTATGTGGGTGAGTGACTAGCCCTGGGTGACTCACTAGATAGATTTGCCTCACCATCTCCATTCACCTGGCCCTGAATTTCCAAGACCTCGTACCTGTTATTCAAGGGCAACTGGGAGGGAGGAAGGGATTGTGAGGGTTTTCGCTTACCTCTCCGAGGAGGAACCTCCCTCCATCCATCCTTGTCCATTAAGCTCTCTCCTTCTGTCTGATGGTAGGAGGGAAGGGGATCCATAGCTTGTTGAACCACTTCCCTCTGCCCTTGCCTTAGGGTGTGGTTCCACCAATCTAATTCACTTTCACACTCTCTAATGGCTCTCAACCTTTCTACCTCCTCCCTCAGTTCAGCCACCTGCCTGAGCAGGTCATTTATTTGCTCACAGCGAACACAAGCAGTATCACTGGCTCCCTCCAATACAAGCGCCAGGCTCAGGCATTCGCTGCAGCCAGAGACCTGCACAGCTGCATGTCTGCAGGAAGGCTCAGTCTGGATACCCACATTAGTACTCACTACAGCTTTCGATCGTGTTGTAACCATGATCTATCTGGTCAATCAATCCGTCTACGTCCCTCAGCACTCCTTCCCCCTCCTGTACTCCAGGCGAGTCCTCTCGATGAGGCGGTTGGAACGCTCCCCTGCCCGCTCGCCTGCCCGCGCGAACTGCCGCGCAAACTGCCTCGACCCTCTGCCTCGACGCTCTCTGTTTGCCGGCTCTGTTCGCCGCGCTCCCTAGGAAGGTTTTTTAGCCACTCCCAGCTGGTGCCACTCCTCCTGGCTCCGCCCCCTGTGAGTCAGCCCCTCGCGGGAGCTGAGCTTCCGGGTCCTGGGCAAGTCCTGTTGAGGACTTGAGGCTCCCTCCTCAGTGGCTCTTGTCGCTCTGAGGTGAGGCTCCTGGACGCTGATCTCTCCCCTCTCCGCTTCGGTGTTGCAGGCGTCCTCTCTCAAGCTACTCACCTCCATTATGCTGCATTATGTGCAGCACTTGCATTATATCTAGAATTAAGCCCTAAGATTTACTTCATCTAGCAGTGTGAGAGTTGCAGTCTGAGCAGATAGTTACCTCTCTAGCCTCTGCTTAACCAGTTCAGTTTCTCAGCTGCATTATCTTAACACTTCCTCAGGAATCACCACTGGTTTTTAATGTCATAAGCACATGCATATAAATAAGTTTGATGTTCTTCTACTTAGAGACCAACGAAACAATGGAAATATCATTCATCTTGGAAAAAAATCTATCATCAAAAATGATACATGCATTTACAAATATTTAATACTTTTATTTCTTTCAGAAGATTTTCTAAGGGTCTTCCTGAATTTCTGGTCTTGAATATGCAGGACATACTGCAACATATCGGTATTAAAAAAAACTTTATCAGAAATCAATGCAATAAGCAAAAAAATGATTGTGTCATGTTAAAAGAACTTTACTAGTTTACATGGATGGGCAAGAAAATAAAAAATAATACTTAAATGCAAAAAAAAAAAAAGTAAAGAAAACAGTGGTATAGATGTTAATAGTTAAATTATGTTTAAAGAAATGTGTGAAGTTGAAATGCTTGGTAAGGCTCAATACAGAGTGATTATGCATTCCTAACATCAAACAAAATATGTCTGTAGAAATGAGGGAGGGCAAAGGTTAGAAATGAAAAAAATCTCATAAAATAGAAGCTGTTTTGACATGACATGATGATATAAGGCTTTGTGGGATACAAGGCTCTGTGATAATCCTTGAGGAGTGATTCCATTTAATCCTACTTTATGCCTCTTTATATGTCTTCTTGCTTCACCTGCTTGTAACAAACTAATACTGATAAAAAATATTTTCATGATGCAACGGATCGTGATCAGAAAAAAGACCAATATTAATAAAGATCCATAATCAAAATGGCATCTAGCACACAGTACACTTTATTTTCCACACGAGCTGTAACATAGACTATACTTCTAAAATGTAAAGGTGTTGATACAGTATATCTTTTTATACCTCTTGCTAAAAGTATAGTCACTGAAATGATAAGGCACACTTAAAGATAACATCTTCCAAGAGAGATAAAATGATGTATAAAAAGCAACTTCAGAATTCTGAAGACACAAAGAAAGAAAATGAAGAAATCAGCTTTCCTTTTACTACCTGATCTGCTAAAAAGTGTCATTTTTTGCATCAACGTAATATATCTTCATGCAAGCACTTTAGTGTGACCATCAGAAAATCAAGAGTAAATGTATCTGCTGTACTGAAAAATGAAGAAATAACTGGACTAAGCTATTGGAAAGCTGAAGAACTGCCAGTTTCTGAATGTCAAGCCTGCAAGTCTCATGTCACCCTGCCTGCAATGCTGGATGGTAATTCTGTTTATTCCAGACAGCTGAGGACAAAACTCAAACTTGGGTCTTGCAAAGTGTTTCAGACAGTTGAATGTGGCTTGCAGATATTACAAGGGAATGGAAAAACAATGCTTGCCACAAATCAGTGCTGTGTTGTGCAGCGCTGGTTCTAACAGAAATAAGGAGATTCACAGACAACTACCTCTTTTGAAACATCTAATTTATTTTCCTTCTTTAGTTTGAAGTTTGATCACTGAATTGAGGGTCAGACCATATTAATGATGATATCTTTACAAGATCAGAACTTGGACTTAAGGACAGGCAGTTTTCCTTAGGAGCATAATACAAAAATAATACGCTCCTTCCCAAAGATGTGAAACAAGGCAAAACTTTTTCTGAATGTGATTTTATTCTATAGATTAGGAGTTATAATTTGATAATTAAATAAAGCAGTCTAAGGCATCATTGGAAAACATCGCTATAGAATTTTGTAAATTTATATCTCTTGCTAAAATATCAGTTTGGTGGAAATTGTACCTGGCAATAAAAGTTGGCATTGACATTTTTAGCTACTGATTTTTGATAAAAATACCTGCTGATTCCTTGAAGCCCTACATATACACTTTTGATGAATATAGATAAAGAGGATATTGACACAAACAGGCTGAGCCTGCATGTTTTTAGGCCAGGATTTACACCTCCAAGGCAGGTGGTGACCTAATCTTGAACCATGCAGAAGCATAAGTGAAGTAAGAGTCCACAGCTTATTCTCCAGATGATAGTATTTTTGGTAAGTTAAGATATGTCACTGACCAGAAACAAGGGTCAAGTGTACTAAAACTACAGGAATCAAATTGCTCCATTTTCTTCTTAATAATCTTTACATAAAAGTTCCGGTAGATAGCATGGCTACTTTAACAGTGATACAGACCTCTCCCTCCAGGGAAATACTTATCTTCAGGTACAGCCATATGAATATGTTACTATAGAATTCATTAAGGAGTTAACTTGCAACATGGTAAAAATATTCACGAGCTAAAGCAAAAATTGCTCCATAGTAATTTATCATGATTTTTTCTCCTTCACTACCAATTAGGAGCTCTTAGGTCAGCTGGGAGTTTCAGTGTGTAAACTGGCAATTACTAACATGTTGGTCTCATGACGTGTGTTTAAATCAGCTTAGTCCACAGAGACTCATTTCTCTGTGTGTGTGCTAGGCATTTACTGGGTGCTGTTTAAGCGCTAAAGAGAGTCACATACATGCTATTTGAGGCAGTGATCTGCTTGCTATTTATATTTCAAACCGAATCAAGCTAAATGGATTTTTGAAAGCATCTTAAGGAAGATTTAAAGGCAGAAACAAAATACAGGAATAGAAAAAGCAATGCTAAAACGTGTGGGTTTTTTTTCCCCTCTGAACAGTTATGTGCCTCAGTTTACCTATTTGGTATTACATTGAGCAAAAGAACAAAATTTAAAGTTGACAAAATGGAAGGGAAGGGAAACTATCTTTCCTTGGGAGATGCTCACTTTCCTAACTCCAGCCAGGTTGACATGGGTACTTTGCCTTAGGCCTGCACCTTAGGGTTTTCAGCAGTATAGATCTGAAAGAAAGATGCTAAGTAACTAACAGAAACCATAAGCGAATTTCTAATAGAGGGCTAGCAGCTGAACACTATAGGAATAATCTTGTGGCCCCACATCAGAAACAAGGAGTTCTGAATTGTACTAAACTTACAAAAAAAAAAAAACATGCAAGCAAAAAAGGTCTGTGAATTCACGTGGCCAAAGACAGCATAACACTTCTCTAGCCACTGAAATTGTATGTCGTATCTTCCTTCTAACAAAACCAAACAGTGTACATTTTCTGGTCACCAGGTAAATTGGTCCTGTTTATGAGAAAGTGAAGTGGTGGACAGCAGGGCTGAAACTTTAGTTCAGTGATAGCTCTGTTAGGAAAAAGAATGCACTGCAGGAAAGCAAGATGTAGCAAACTATCTTCCCTTGAAAAGGGCAAAGACTAACCTGGAGAGTTTAAATCTTTAACGTGGCCAGCTAACTACAAACCATCTGAGGCTTGTTGAAAAGATGCACTAGCTGTCAGTTTGAAGCAAAAGGTACTGACACGCGTATGTTTTCACCACCTGAGGCTTTGTTTTCTAGCTGCTTAAATAGATATCAAAGCAACATCTCTTGAAAAGGGCTTCTTAAAAGCAATACTGAAAATTAAAGTAACTTCATTGACAACTACGATTGCGTGATATTGTCAAGAATCCTGCATGCAGTATCTGAAGATTTTATGATACTTCATAGCAAATAAGGTTGATATGTTGTTAAATGCATTCTTATTGAAATGTGTAACATTTACTACATCTTGAACATTACTGTTTCTTTGTTTTTTGTAAGACTGCATTCAACATCCAATTGCCAAGATGGAAATTATCTTTTTTTGTTACTTACTCCAGAGGAGTGTCTATAAGCTTTGCTATAATCATTGATTCCTCTGTGTCAATGCCATTTCTTAAAGAAATTCAAGTTGCCTCAGAACACTTATCTTATTTATATGGTGCTTAAATCTTATCCACCCACAAGTCACCTTTTTTCCTGAATACTTAGGCAAAGCGTGATTTTGAGTTTTTTCCACTGCTCTTTTTCTAGAAGTGGGCAATATGCATTTAACATTATCATCACTTAGTCTCAGGTTTGCTGAAGCATAGCTTCAGTCTGCTGAAGCATACATAACCTTTAAAGTTCAGCTACCAGCTTTTGGAGACAGTTAAAGAGCCACCCTACTTAGCAACAGTTCTCCTTAACATCTCACATTCTTCTTCATTTCTTTTCCTGCCACTCCTGATGCTGAGTTTCATGGGAATAGTTCTGTATATTAGTATTTGAGATGAAATTATGACCACATAACCAGTTATATGGCTTCAGATAGAAAAGAAGTAGGTGGCAACTTGCTTTCTTTTGTTAGGAAGGAACAAAAGTGTTATGCATTCTGCTCAACCAGAGGCACTTATAAATATAATGTTAATTAAAAAGAAAAATAAAGTCAGCAGTCATCCATTTTACAATATATACTGGAAACGCAACATTTCTACTGATAGCTCAGGTTTAAAATTTTTCTGTAACATGCCCTGTGAACTAAAAAACTGGTTCAGCCAACCACTGAAACCAATCATCTGGCTTCCCACAGGTCAGTGTCCTTGGCTGATTGATTTGGTGCGTTAGAAGGCACAAGACGCACCAAAGCATATGGTGGACTTTTATAGGCATTTCTCCAGTGTGAATTCTCCACTGCTCGGTGAACTAACACCAGCTTTTTCTTTCCTGGGGCTACTGCTACAAATGTGTCACGGGTACATAAGATTTGACAAAGTTAGCTAACTCCGAGACCTTCAGTTTTATGCCAAATATGATTGAAACTGGCCAAGAGAAAAAAAAAAAAAGAAAAAAAAGGCTGAGATTTCTTTTTAGTGGGCAAGTAGGCATGAAAGGCAAAGCTCAGGATCACACAGAATTTTCAAAAGAAAATGTCATTTAACTCCCCTTCCACCTGTCTACCCAACAATGGCTTAAACTCTGTCCTGGCCAAAGGCTATTATAGTTAATGTCACTGATTTTAGAGCTGTTAGTGGGCATGAAGATTATAGCTACTTTCTCCTCAGTGTTTGGTTTCCATTAACACACTTTATCATCAGGCTGTACCTAACAGAAAATGCTGTAATCTCTGACAGTAATTCCTCATAATTTTGAAAATCAGAATGCATCTTCCAGGTGGAGCAGTGTATCCATTTTCCAATGCATCCTGCTAAACAGTATTAATTTTCAGTCAGCCTAAATACCTTACCCATTCAACTAAAATGCAATTAATTGCAAGTATTCTGGCAAGTATGTGCTGCAGACTTCTCTAGTAATTTCACTACATGGAATATACTTCATCTTCACCTGCACATGTTAAAACATAATCTAACAATATGTTTTCAGTTCTCAAACTGACATTTCATTAATTTTCACAGACGTCTGAGCATATTTTAAATGCTGACTTCATGCATAGTGATTAGTATTTTTTCAGCTTCTCAGTAATTTTTTTTAATTAGTACCTTTCCTCTATTAGAGCCTGTAATGTCGTGGGGGGCTGCACTGCTGAAATATCTTTAATTGTGAAGCACTGCTGTCTGTATCTTGTGATCTCTGCTGGTAGTACACAGCACACAAACTATGTTACCACCTTGCCATGGATGACAGCTCACATTTCCGCCAACAGGTATGGACCATATTTTTAAATAAGTCAGTAATGAAATGGTATAGACATGGATTTGGGTCTCAGGACTCAAAAATGGAGGAAGGCACCTAGAAATGTACCTACACAGCAGTCAAGTGAAAAAAAACCCAACACTTGTGCAAGGTCCTTCGCAGGAGGCAGGGTGGAAAAGGGA
This sequence comes from Lathamus discolor, assembly GCF_037157495.1. Lineage (NCBI taxonomy): Eukaryota > Metazoa > Chordata > Aves > Psittaciformes > Psittacidae > Lathamus > Lathamus discolor. Next base: position 42,820,061 of record NC_088884.1, on the reverse strand, counting down.
TGAGGCATCAGAGGCAGTGAGCAGCACCAGGCCAGAGGCCAGACAGCCCAGAGGGACAGCAGGGCTGAAGCCCCTGTGCTGGAGCTCTCTTTGCTTTCACTGAGTGCTGTCCTGGCCTGGCACAACCAGGCTGGTCTAGCACCTGCTCCAAAAGAAGGATCTGCAGAAGTGACCAGGTTGGGTCACACCTGATCAGCCCAGCTTAGTAGCCGAACTTCCTGTGGCCATACGAAAAGCTCCAGAAGTGCCTTGTAGAAACAGCAGTGTCTGTTGCAAAGAACAAATTCCTTTATGGCAGTAGACATTAGAAGGAATTAGGTGCTGCCCTGCGCCACATGTCTCACTGTACCATCATCTGTGCTCCCAGACTGGAGGCAAGGGTTTTTGCAGATACTGAATGCATTTTCCGGGGGGATGTACTGGCCACACTCTGATAGTGTCTGGCAAGAACAACTGAATCTAGCCAGTAAATACCATGTCCAGTTTGTGGGGTGGAAAAGATGTGCCTGGGTGTTAGGGTGCTACAATGGAGGTAATAAGCCTTTTGCAGAAAACGACGTACCTGTGGAAAGGCTTGGAAGTATTTAGAGAGATGGATCAGCTAGGAGCATCCTGTTTGAGCTGCTAAATGAGAGTCAGAGGGAGCAGCTGGACTCAAAGCAGAGCAGGGATTTATTTTTATTTTTATTTTTTGCCTGCATCTCATTATTGCTCTATTGGGAGTTTTAATTTAAAAGCTGACTCAGCAAGAAAAGTTGTGATTGAGAATCTATGATTCTTAGCTATAATAGGTCTTATATAAAAACATCCCAGCATTTCTCAGATATATTACTGTCATTCTCTTTTTAAAACTCTAAATTAGTGTTTCTAAAATTCAATAGCAATGTTTTGGCAAAGATGCAATGTGAGAATGACAGTTTTCCAAAGCCAATCTTACGCTGTGTGCCTATTAAATTGAGGTGCTGTGCTCTGTGATGGATCCCCTTAGTGCTTACTTAGTGCTTACTATACCTATTAAGTTAAGAAAAAAAATCAATCTATCTCACAATTTAATCCCAGTATTTCATCTGAATATAGCACATTTTTGTGTGTGTTTATTATCAATCTTTAACAACTCAGTACAGTTTCTGTAACAAATTGAGAATGGAAATACTTCCAATTGGATCATGCATCAGAAATTCATTGACTAAGTAATTATAAGTTTGTTATGAAACATCCCTAATGGGACCTCAACATGGATTTCTAAGAAGTAGACACTCTCAAACAGTGAAGGAAAATAGACATTTTATCTCAAGATATCCAAACTAAGATAGCAAAGAGAACAAATGGTCAAAATATTCTGACATGTTCACAAAATACTGGATAAATATCTACCTTATATAAAAAACTGTCATAAATTGGTTAAAGTAAGTAATCCTCCCACATCACTGTTATTCTGAAGTCATCTCAAAAGGGGGGGGGGGGAAAGAGTTAGATATTAACTGCAAAATAAATCTTGTTTTTTTTAAAGATATATTTTTGTAAGAGAATATGATACTACCTGCCAAAATGAGCCCGACTCCCGAAGAGAGCCCGTGCCCTTCCGGGTAACTCGCAGTTACCTCCCCGGGCATGATGTGCTGTGGTACGGAATACCTCTTTGGCTAGCTTGGGTCAAGTGTCCTGTCTCTGCTTCCTCCCGGCTTCCTCTCCTCCTTGGCAGAGCATGAGGCTCACAAAGTCCTTGGCCAGACCAAACATTTGAGCAGTAACTAAAAACATCGGTGTTATCAGCTCTGCTCCCAGGCCGAAAGTCAAAACACAGCACTGCACCAGCTATCAAGAAGGAGAAAAATTGACTGCTACTGCTGAACCCAGGACAAGTTTCAGCAGCTGCATACTTCTGTTTGACTATTGCCTTTTATGACATCATAGTTTACAAAGAACTTTTGAGCATGTATATTTTCAAGAGCAGGAAAAGTACTATAGTAATGTAAAGACACGTACAGATAAAGTCATTATTGTCTGCCACTAAACACACTTATTTCTAATTAGTACACTGTGAAATTAACCTTACCTGATTCAGTCAGAGAAATTTGCAGTGCATTTTTCTCTATTGATCAGAGATATGAATACAAAATAGCATATGCATAGCTAGAAGTTCTGGGTGAAAAGTTTTGAAATGGACATTTTTTTTCCATGCCTTTCACTTTTATTTAATTACAAAACTGGTAATAAACCTAACTCTAAACCAGCCCAAAGTAAAGTATTAACATTTTCTTCCAGTGTGCTCCTTCACTGAATTGACCTGCAGCTGTCCAGAGGTGAGTCAACTGATCCCAAAGGTTTCCTTCTCACAGCAATAAAAGGAGTACCACCAGCCTCATGGACACAGCCTTTCATAGTCACCCCCAAGTGGACTGGCATATGACCCAAAGAGGATGATGCAAAACAGTGCTCTGACATCCTTAGACTGCAGATTTCTCAGGGTCAGTTTGTTTCTTCCGTCAGCAAAATCCACATATTTTAAAATCCCTTCATATGGTTTAAGGAGCTTTGAACATACGCAAAAAATCCTGCCCATGTCTTCCTAGTCTGCTGCAATGTGAAGGAAAATGGATCAGCACAAACCACAGAAGCAACAGCCAGGATGAAGGGGGTGCACGTGGACCTTGTGGATGGACACAGTCCTCCTAGAAGAGAGCATGAACCTCCACTAACGATGGATGTGAGTCTTTAGATCTTTCTAGAAGCACTCGTCTTATCCTGTCCTACCTAAATATAGTAAAAAAAAAAAAGCTAAACAAAAACCACACACACAAAAACCCAAACCCCAACCCCCCCCCAAAAAAAAATCCCCAAAACCCAAATCAAAAACAAAACCAAGAAAGTCAGTAGGAACATTAATACAAGTTGCTGCTCTCATTTCTGTTGACAGGAAGAGAGAGAGTTACTTAATTTTCTTTTCCTTTGCAAATTGTGAATAGCCCACAGACTTGGAGAAGAAGTGAGAAGTGGTTTACTATGAAAGCAAAATATGGTTGCAGCACTGATCTACCCACCTACACAATGACAAGAACAGGACAAAGCTGCAAATCTATTCCCAAGGCAAAGTGAATTCTAAGTAAGAGGTGGCTGAGAATTAAAAAAAAAAAAAAATCTTAATGGGAAGCTGTAAGATACATATGGCTTAAACTATAGCCTTTGATGAAGACAATGACAGTACAAAAGCTTTTAATGGCACTGCATTGTCTGAAAACCTTGCAATACTCAGCACTGAATTTAAATCTCATAAAATACATTAAGCATGATTGTGTACTAGCCAGAAAAAGCAAACTGTTCCTTCCCGGCTCTTGATGAATCATGTGAATGATGCGGTAGAACAGAGAGTGCACTAATGGTCAATACTTTATGGAAGGCTGCCTTGAGATGACAACTGTACTCCATAATGTGTGTGTTACCCTTCAGAAGGCTTTTGGGAAATGCAAGGGTTTTTTTCAGAAAATGATCCCTAAACTTTACAGTGAGCATAAGCAAATATTTCTAACCTCATTCCCAAACAGCTGTGTCTCAATCAGAGTCCCACAAAACCAGAAATCAAAACAGAAACAATAAAAAGAGGAAATAATTACCTACATGAGGAAAAATGCAAGTTAAAATCTAAAGAGATAAGGGTCCAAATAAACTCACATAATGAAATCACAGGGGTGTTTTGCAAGTAAACTTCATGAATGATAATGCAGTCAGAGCAGTTATGCTGAAATATAGCCCGTTTATCAACATAACATGTAAAATATTAAATAGAATGTAGTATTACCAATTCTATAGTATAATAGAGGGCATAATACATAATTGTATACTCTGTATGGATGTCAACATACTGCTGAGATTTGGCTCTGTATACACTGGGATACTTTTGTATATCTGAGTCATGTTTTTTTTAAACATAATCTGAAATTTTACATTATCACTTTCAAGAATATTTTATGAAGATTTCTGCTCACCAACTAGGATTAGTTGCTGCCTAGCAGAGTGAGAATCATTCAAATTGCATTCATTGCTTCTGTAATTATTTTAAGTGACTTCTAATCAGGATTTAAGGACCATGCCTATACTCTCATTTTTAATTACAAACTGAGGTTTGAAGGACTTTAACTTGACTCAAGTGGCCCTCATGTATGCAGCTCACGACTCATTCATGCTAGACCACCAATTATTCCATTGCGGTGACAGAAGAGAAATCAACCTTTGTTTTTAAAGTGAAATTTGTCACTAAAATATGTCACTCTCGAAACTGCAATGTCTTAAAATCTACATTATGTAACTTAATGTTTTAGGAAAAAGCCAAAACAACAATTTCGACTAAATCTGCAAGTAAATGCATCTGACAGAGGCAAGTTCTCTTTGATGGGAAACATGCTACTGATTAAGAAAGATCTCTTTAACCCAGTTTCCAAGGTATGCTGCCTGGAAGAATTAGTTTTAAATTAAAGGTCTCCAGGAGCAGCTTTTTATTTACATTGAATTTGAAAGACATAAGGTTGTGAAACTTACGTATTTTCCAAAGAAAATCTTAGGCAATGGGTAGGCATAGATGGAAGATGACTGCTTTTCAAATGCAACATATTTCTGTCTAACCTGGGTGCAGGCAGACTGAGAGAAGGTTTGAACGAAGGTGGCGCGGTCTGAGGGGAGGGAACCGGAGGGCACAGTTTCATCCGGAGCTCCCAGTTCAGTGATCCTGGGCTCTTTGTTCACACTGCTGAGCCACTCTTTCAGTGCTGGCAAAGGTATCTTGCCTGTCTAAGCAGAGCATAAATGCAGTCAATTTCCCACTGATCTGAAGGTTAGAGTATTCAAGATGTTTGAAAGTTACTCCAGTTTCTTCCAGAGGAATACTTTGTACACAAGTCAGCTAATAAAATGTCCAAAGTTTTTTTACTTTTTCCATTCTCCAAATATTCTTTTGAAGTTCTGTCTTTTCTCAGATACTGATTAATCTAGCAAGAAATTCTTGAATTTGGGGGTGAACATGATCAAATCTGTGGAACTGACTCAAAGCTGTTAAAAGATTGGAGTGATCTTGGCTTCCCTCTCACCTCATTAGAAAACAAACTGAATCAGAAAGTCCATATAAAGAAGACAGAGTTGTTCCAGGACTTGTCTCCTTGCCTGTGGGTGATTAATATGTAAAGTCAGATGAAAACCATTTTTTCCTGGCAGGTGAAACCAGAGATACCAGGACCAAATTCATCTCCAGTGACAATTCATTAGGCTCAATAGAGTTGTGCTAGGACAGCTTTTAACATTGTTTGAAAAACAAAACACAACAAAAATGTCTCTGCTTTTCAATGAATAAATATTGAACAGGTATTTCTGTCTTCACCTATCTAGATTGCTTTAAAGGAAATAATTTGCAAAACTCTGACACAGTTTCTCTTTAATCAAACAAGCAAGGCTTTTATCCTTGCACACCTTTGTCTTCTAACTTGGAAAATTAATCAGCTATGTTCTGCTAAAGATAAAGTAGTATTTTTTTAACTAATAATGCTTGACGCTCTAGCAAAGTGTTTCTGAATTGGAGCATGAAACACTATCCCATTTACTATGGTAATGAACAGAAGTATCAGTTAGTGTCACTTACTATAGGAAACCACTGGGGTACTTCTGCTCTGCATCACATGGGACTAGGGACCAGGACACTGGACTTATTTTTTGAGTTCTTTGAAGAAACTCCTGTCACATCCTGATTGGATAAAACTGTCTGCTTGTACTGTTACGAAGCTTAACTAGTAAGAACATTACTTTGTCAGCCCAGTCGTCTGCAAGCAAACACAAAACATTTAAAAATAGATTTTGTGTGGTGAGTGGCATACCTACCACTAATCTAAAATTAAAAACTCTTTACTGTTGATGTGTCTGTGAGTTATGTAGGTTCCCACTAGTTCAGCTCAGCTTTTGTTTGAGATGTAAGGAAGACAGAAGTTCTAATAATAGACTCAGAAAATCCCAGCCCAGCGTCTCAGATGGAGACACCCCACAGTGAGCAGCCAAACCTCCATTATTCCCAGCAGCATCCAGGGCAGAAGATTTTTTCAGCTGTAACAGAAAGAACATCCTCACTAGTTCTGCGCTCTCAGGTGGTGATAATGTGGGGTTTTCTCTTCTTTCCTTAAAGTAAACAATTCAATAGTGTAAAGAAACTGAGAACACCTACAAGTCTCACTTGGTATAAACCACCCTTCACCATCTAGACACTCTAATAATGCTGTAAGAATTATGCAGTTCATGTTAATCTAGGGTGCGGAATTAGCAAAGAAAGATGATAGCATTTTACAATCTTACTCTCACTAGTTCACTTTCTGAGGGATTCTCTGTATAGACAAATCAAACTTTAGAGGGGTAAATTCACAAAAAAAACAGTTGGTAAGTATCAGTAGGCAGGGAAGGCACAGGACTGAGGGGTGGCTGAGAAGGGACTTCTGCTGTATCATTCCCCAGTCTCAGAGGTTAAACTGGTGGTCTTTTAATCCCTTTTCTCATTTCAAGGTGACCATTTATACAGATGGCTACTCACACAGCTTACAAAACAAAAAACCTTGATGTGGCAAAGGAGAGAGAGTAAAAAAGATTTTTTGCTGTCTTGTCCATTTAAAGAATATTTTGCCATTTTAAAATATGCCAAAAAAGTTGAAACATCAGAATTCCCCTAGTGAAGATCCAGTTAAGCAAGTGTTAATGCCAATGTAATGTCATATTAGCTCTGTGAAGCACAGCAAAGACGGTATAAAGAACTTGCTACCAGCACATTTCTTCACTGTGACTTTTCACAACAGGATTACGTACATGTATGTACCCTACCAAAATGGTTGCTTTGATAAAACTTACTAAGCCTGAAAACTGTAAGGTATCTAAACCCAAAAGCATCAGCATGTCCCATTTTTTGTGTGTTGTCAGGCTGTAATAGCTTGATTCAGGAGTTTTAGAGATGAAGCAGGGGATGAAAATTTGAGTGTGGCTGTGTTTGTACCTACCTTTTTAGCATAGTCAGTTTTCTCATTGCAACCATATGAGATGTAATTTTTTAAACCTATTTCTTTGCTAACCTATGGATATTTTCCCCTCATCTTGGACAATGCTGGTCAAAACTGACTTCTGATTTAGATACAGTAGCTCCATTGCACTGCTGGGAAAGTGGGAAAGGCAGCAAGCAAGCTTATTTTGTTACTCAACTTCTAAAAATATTGAGCATTTTTGATCTTCCAGTCATTATAAAGCAATAAAAAGGTGCTTCTTAAAAATAAAATAAAAAAAGAGAAAAATAAATTTAAAACTGGTTCTAACCATGTTAGTTGTTGAATATATGCTTTTATTAGCGACTGCATCAGGCCTAGGAAGTAAATTTTGATCCTTTCCAGTACAGTCTGGAATTAGAAGCAGTGACTTTTGTTGTTGTTGCTGGTGGTGGTGTTTTTTTTCCTGGCTGCTCTCACTCAGCTGAACAATTCCCCTTAGTGAGATGAATCCCTCTGAGGTCATACCATCCACCAACTTCCTGGAGCTGAGATACGGCAAGATGAATTTAACTGCATGTTGTTATTCTGTTCTGTTTCTTCTATCTTTCAGGGACAGATCCCAGCTCAGAAGGGCACTTAAATTAAATTTGGATTCTATACTAGGAACCTTGTATATACCCCTTCCAGCAATTTTCTGTTATGAAAAAAGGCTGCACCTCTAAGATAACTAGTTGGCATGCAGAAATCAAGTTAATAAGACACCTTCATATTTTTTTTTCACAATTCTTTCCTTTTTTTTTTTTTTTTTTTTTTCATGTGTATATATCTCAGTCACTAATGCTGGGCCAGGAAGAGAGTGACAAAGACAGAAATAATTTCATTTTTCATTTGAGTATATATTTCTCTTTTCAGTCATCTGAATGGGAAAAAATACCCCTTGGTTTTTATCATCAAGATTTTATCATCATTTTTTCCCCTGTTTCTGCAAATTCTGTAATTTGAACCAGATACTCTTTCCTACACCACACCAGACTTTGAATTTTTTGAGCATCACTTTCTTTGATGTAAGAATTTTAACATCTTTGAATGCCACTTACTAATCCCTGCTCTTTGTATTTCACCACTGTACTCTTCATTGTCCCAGTCAGACCACCTTCAAACACTGCCCAGTATTTTTTCCTCCTCATAAAACATACATATACACCATTAGTTAAACCTAAATATCTCTTAAGACTTGACTAGTTGCAGTCCTGAGACTCTTAGCATCATCAATAACCTCCTCTTCTCACTTTATAAACAGGCCTCTAGAGAAAATGGAAAGTGAGCCACGCTAGAGAAACTTCCCCAGTCACAAGAATGGTCTTATACACAACTATAACTGCAACCATTTGAATAACTGATCTGGTGGAAATGCAATGTCTGTATATATTAATTATCCAATGGTGTTTTGGGGCTGTAGATTTTTAATTCGAAATAATGAACTTTGCCTTAATAATGCAATTAAATATAATAAATTCATGGGTGTTCTATGTTATGAGTAAATAAAATAAACAATACAAAAGCAAAAAGAGAAAAATCTATCTGAAGATTGCAGCTGAAAGCTATTATAGAAATGCAAAGCAGACAGACTACGAAAAATAATACAGCTCCAGCTTTTCTGTGCAAGTCCTAGTGCAGTTTTCACTGCAGTGCCAAATCCTTAATCCTTCTGGATGACCACAGAATCAGCAGCAGAAACATAGTGCACCTACACTTCCCCTTTAAGCATTTTCTATTTTCTACATTATTTTGTTCTCCCTCCCTAGTCTTACAGATGTACATCAATATTCACCTGTATTTATTGATACAGGCTCTGCTAAGTGTTTCCACCTAATTAATTGGTTTGGTTTGTTTCAGCACTGATTGACTTAAGTCCCAGCTTCCATTAATCTTCCCTGATGACCATGACAAAGCTCTCATAAATTTGTCCCACTCCCACAACTGGCAGATCATTTTTCAACTTCATTTCATGTTGTGTGGGAGAGCTTCTTGTTCCCTTAAGCCAAGGGCAGAGCTTCTTAGAAAACTACACAGTGTTTAAGAACCAAATGACAGCTTCTGGTTTTGTTAGACCAGGTAGCTTCCAAAACAACTTGAAGTGGAGCACAACCTGAACTAGATTGCCAAACATAATACAGTTTGAGAACAGTTGCAGAAGTGTGTTTCTCTCTTGCATAAATTTCTTTGTTATTAGAAAATTTTCCCATTTTTAGCTGAAATACTAGACTAAATATTTAGAAGTTAATAGACATTTTTCCTCTAGATTGAAAACAAGAACTGAGCTGTTCAAGGCCACAAAACAGATAATTTCAAAATGAATTCTTAGAGAGCTGACCGTCAGCCCATTTCCCTGACAAACATGATTTTACAAAAACATTACCAAACAGTGTTTCAAGACCTGCAGAACTGGGTGATATCATCCATTGTAAAGACTTTTTCTCCTGGTCCATTCAGGAGAAACTGTTTCCTCTCTTCCTTTCCAGGTTCAGGATGCTGAAGACCAGACATCAGGTGTATATTTTCATCCGTATGTCAGAGAGATGGTAAAGGATAGACAACTGTGTGCCTTGGGATGAACAAACAGTGAAATCCCATAAATCAGCTTCTGGAAAATGCTACGGAGATCTTCTAGAATGGCAAAGTGTATTCTTGAACTTTAGTTTCATCTTGTTAAAACCAACTCTGTGTAGACAAGTTTTACACTGTCATAAGAGGACAGAACACAACAGAGGAGATGTGGTTAAGACAATTAGACCCATGATCTGTCATGAACTGATAGACACCTAGTTCTAACTGCATCTAGCATATATCTTCTTTAGTAGAGGAAAGGACAAGAATAAATTGTCCATGTCTATTAAATTAAATACAAGCTATCAAATTCCCAGCTCCAGCTTTTCTACATAAGTTTTCCCCACAATACCAAATGCTCCCATGTGATCATCAGCAAAAGACATTGTGAAACTAGGTAGCTGTCGTTACCTAAGTAGAGGATACCTCGTCCTAAACTGTATGCAGGATATTTCTTTTTTAATAGGGAATAGGACAAGAACAAACACTCTATGGCCATTATGTTAAACGATCAAATTTCACTTTGTCTCTGGGAACTTCCACTCTCCTCACTGCCTGTAAAACTCTAGACAGCTCTGGAGTAAGCATCCTTTTGGGAAAGTCTATCAGCTCATAGATATGCTAAAGCAACTGTACTGTTCAGGCTGACACTGAAGAGCATCTCTATTTTATTACGCAAAATACAACTTTTCCTGACAGGATTAAAGATGGGAAAGTAAGTAATTTTCAGTGGCATAGGAGGAATTTATCATTCAGCCAGAATGTTTCACTGAGGTGACAATGGAAACCCATCTGGCTGTTGGAAGTGATATGCTTTTAAAACTTACATAATTTGATTTTGTTCCATTTTTACATTTGGGAAAAAAAAATATTGGTTAGGGCAACTTTCAGACAAAGTTGAAGAATGAAATTTGAATGCTTTAATAAAGCTACGAGCTCCTCAAAACAACACCAGAGTGATAACTGTTTTGCACACTTAACCGGAGTAGGCATTACTCTCATTGCTGCAGTTTGGAAATATATTATTTCTAGAACAGGTAATTGAAGAAATCATGTAAAATTTCATAATGCTAGTAGCAGTTACATTTGCCAAGATTATCCATTGTTACTTAACTCTGTTTAGGCAGCAACTCTTTCTTCCTTCAAGCAAGTCCAGGCACCTCAGGAGGGCTGAGAGCTGCTCATGTGCCAGCAGCACTGACAGCTGGACTGAAACCTGAATGTGCTGAGTTTACAGGGTAAAAAAGAGTCCAGAGGACAGCTGGAGGGAAACCGCAACTGAAGTGCAGTGTTGTACCTGAAGAGGGAGAGAGACAGAGAGAGAAAGAGAGAATAACAAAGGGAAGGGAAGGGAAGGGAAGGGAAGGGAAGGGAAGGGAAGGGAAGGGAAGGGAAGGGAAGGGAAGGGAAGGGAAGGGAAGGGAAGGGAAGGGAAGGGAAGGGAAGGGAAGGGAAGGGAAGGGAAGGGAAGGGAAAGGAAAGGAAAGGAAGGGGAAGAAAGTTCAATCATGCAATAGATACTTTCAATTTCATTGCTTAGCTCCAAAGACAGTGAATAGAGAGAGACAAAGTTTGGAAAGCCTGATTCTCTCTCCGGCTAACCTGTTTTAGAGCAATACTTTTGGAGTTAGCCAAATGAAGATTTTACTGTATAGCAACATTCAGTGCCCTGGGAAGAAAAGGCATTTGATTTCAGAAGATAAACATTTTCCTTTTTCCTTTCTCACATCAGCTAGAGTTTAAAAGTTAATCCTTAAGCTTTTTACTAAGTGTTACCTTGTCTACACTGATCAAATGTTTCTCCACTCCCACTGATACAGCCATTTTATTAAAGACTGGATGCTTTTTTTCTCTTTACTGGTTAGATAGTATCTCCATAATCACTAGTACCGTCTGTGTTGTACACAGTATCCCTGATGGTAGCAGAGCTGACTGACTCTCTGCATCGCATGCCTTTTGATCTCACAACACAGGAACTTCAAATGTGATGCCGGGAGAAAGGGAGAAAGACACAGTCCAAATGAAAATTAATTTATCCTGCCCAAGTCCAGTCTTTCCCTGAGGCAGAGCAGCAGGATAATACAGAGACAAGCTAACTCCCTTTTCCCAGAACCACATGAAACACAAATAGCAAAAGCCCTATGAAGTCACATAGTTCTCTGATTTACCACTGTAGAATTGTCCTTTACAATATATTGTACACTACAGTTTTAACTTACACAGCCACTGAAGCAATCAACTTTCCCCTTAGGAATTTATTCTACAATCTACTAGGTCTCCTTCTGAGGTAATAAAAGAATAATAATTGCAAAAGCTTGCCATCTGTCAGATTTTAAAAGTCATAGATAAAAAAATTAAATACAAAACTACATTAAAATGTCAGGGAGTATAACACTTGAAAGTTTAGAAATGTGGAAATTAATGCTACTCAACCTTATGCACACCTACATAGAATCATAGAATAGTTAGGGTTGGGAAGGACCTTAAGATCATCTGGCTCCAACCCCCCTGCCATGGGCAGGGACACCTCACACTAGACCATGTCACCCAAGACTCTGTCCAACCCAGCCTTGAACACTGCCAGGGATGGAGCACTTACCACTTCCTTGGGCAACCCATTCCAGTGCCTCACCACCTTCACAGTAAAGAACTTCTTCCATATATCTGCATGGTGATATGCTATCTAGTTAAACAATTATATACTCTTTTTTTTGTCTCTACCTGACCCTGCCTCATTCAGAACAGACAGAACTCACTTGATGAGCTGACTGTGATGGTTTTGCCTTCTCATTATTTTTCAGGTTTTGGATTCAGGCACTACACATAAAACAAACTCTTCTGAGGATTGATCTCCTTAAAGGCTTTCCTTCCTGTACTCTTCACAATGCCATTTGGAGGTTTCACACACACTATGCTCAAGGCAACCTTGGGACCTGCCAGGAGTGTGATTAATTCCATTCCACAGCTAAAGAACAGAGGCATGGAGCTCTGCCAAAATTTGGGTGCTCAGTCTGAACCTCCAGAGCCTAAATCTTCAAAATATTTGGACTTACACAGTACTGTATCCACCAGCTGCTACTGCATCAGTTACAGTGCATTGTGTGTGATGCTTATGGAAACCAAAGCACATGTCCCAGGTCATGGTCTAGAAACAAAGGGACGAAACAGAAGAGAATCAGCCCAAAGTTCTGTTTAAAAATGCTCATAGACTAACATCCCAGACTCTACAGATTTGTCCCAGTCCATTTACAGGCTTCTACAGCCTCATGCTCCCTGTAAAATATCTAAGAGCAAACTTTCTGATTCACAAACCCTCAAAGGAATCTATTTCCCATTGCATGAAATAAATACACGTTTGCTGAAGTAGAGTAACAGAAAAAGCTTCAGACTTGACCAGTGAGCATTTATTTGTAAAAGGTACATAAACCAAGGGAGCTGAGTTCCAATCTTACTTCAGGTGTATGTTTTAACTATTTGAGTCAGAATGGAGCAAATACAGCAGGAACCACTGAAATTTTCCAGCCAAAGAATGCAGTTCATTAAAGTTATTACAGTAAAGAGGTTGGTTAAATAATGTAAGCCAAATTTCCCACACCTACATGCATGTTCTAGAGACTGCAAATCTGGAAAAATACTGGTGGCAATGCACCCTGTGTTGTGCAAGGTTTAATGTAGTAAGTAAGCTCTGAAACAGGTACCTAATCAGAGAAGACAGGCAAAAGAATAGCAATTTGTGAATCCTGACAACATTTAGTTCTAAGATAGATAGGCAGTTATTCAGCATTGTCAAGACTTAAGAGACTTAGCGACAGTAGGAAAATTACTGGCACAGGCATAGGTATTGGGAGACTAACAGTGAGGTCCTCCACTCAAGTCTCCAGCTAAAGGTTTGTAAAAGAGATGAAGTTCCACATGATGCTCAGGTTGACATCAGCCTGTCCCACCACATTTGGATCTATTGCACAACACTGTTAATGGTTTAGTGCAAACAATACATTTTTTGTGCATGCCTCTGTGCTGTTACCCTGTTTTCTTGGAAGCAAATTCTCTACAAATCCCAACTGTGTATGTGAGAGCAGGATCAGAACAGGACCAAAATTTTGGCTTCTGGTATAAATATGACTATTTTCAGACTGAGAACTGGGACTATCTATCAGACAGCAAAAGCAGTGTGCATCAACTAGGTACCAGCGTGGAACACCACCGTACTGTATTTATATACTGTAATATGTTGTAACATATGTGCATTAATTTAATGCTGATGCATATCTGGTGTCTGCTGTATTAGCATGAATTGGGCCCTTTCCAGGTCTCTGATGAGATGCAATCACTCCTAAAGGAGACCGTACTGCCACATTTTTATTATGAACTACTCTGCATAGAGCAAACTGGCATGGGTAGCATGAGCTGCAAACACATGTACCATCACTGGAAGCAATATACAGCAAGAGACCCTGGAATCTCAGGTCCAGTGCCAACCTTTATAGTAGAGTGTGCTTGTGCTTTAATGGCAAGAGACTTTGATGCTTTATTTCCCACCTGTTCCAAGCTTGATTCAATGTGCCATCCTTCTCAGCCTACCTCTGCCTTTCACCTGGTTGCTCCTAAGACACATCACTTCACTAGTCCCACAGATGCTCTAATTTCTCATCCTACTCCTGGCTCTTTTGCATAGCCAAACCTCCTCCACTCTTCTACACTGCTGCCTACTGCGACATCTTCTTGTCCCTCATCCAGTAGACTTGTCAACTAGTCTTATCTTCCCTTTCTCATAGCTCAGTTATATTTTCTTTCTCTTCCACCCTAGCTTTCCAGTTGTCTTCTATACCCTCTGCCTGTTCCAGTTATCTCCTTCACACTCACATTCCACTTATACTCACACCCCACTTATACACGCACCCCACTTATATTCTCACCCCACTTATGCTGCCTGAGCATTTGCTGCTCTCCCACTGACACTGAACCTTCTTTTCAATCCTATTTCTCCTTTTTTCAAATTTCACCAATTCTTTGATTGCTCTCCAAGCTTCTTGGGAACTCGGGGTGTTTTTGTCTTGCCTGAAGACATTTAAGTATCTCTGACAGGAGCTCCATGCCAAACTCCCGATTTTGCTCCCCACTCTCAAAGTTCCTCACTGCCACCCACTTTCCCAGTGTCTGTTTCAGCTCTGCCTTGTCCCATGTGCATCTGAACTGGTTAGCTTAGTCTTGCAAATCGATGGATCAAGGGGCAAGAAAAGAACTGGAGAAACATGCAACCCACCTGATGTGGTTGTGTAAACTATATGCAATCACAGAAGCCCAGAGCTGCAATGTCAGGAAGAAATCCTGCTCTGCTCTGCATTCAGAAAAAATGACACTTTCAGATCATTTATATGCTGGAATTTTAAGGCGTGTGAGCTGTCTACATTGACTTATCACGTGTGTGAGGGTTTTTATGTATAAAGAAGTTGCTCCCCACTAAATGCCAAATCCAACTCCAAGCCAAGAACTGCTGGAGTTTCTAAGCAAAAAGATATTTCTGATAATGCATATTCTTTCCAAACTTCCTCTAAGATGATCTTCCTCTTCAAAAAAAAAAAAGTTACTTGTTCATAAGAGCCTGAAACACTCTTCTCAGCATTGTACCGATATCATCCGCATAGAAAAAAAACCAAGTTACAGGGAAAAAACTCTAACAATCTGTTAATGCCTCCCACAGAGAGCTATCATCTGAAGATTGAAACTTGAAGATCAGACCAGAGAGCTAGGTGTAAAGAAAACCTTCCCTAATGTGCTGCAGGAGTAACTTCATATCTTTTCAATGGACCAGCCAGTAGCATGGGAGTATGGTGAACACTCAAAACAATGAAAACCGATTTAAAGCATAAACACTGGGAAAATAAAAACCAAGTCATTATTATCTTTGATTTGCTTTACCCCATTCATGTAAATTTAACACACAAATGATGGCAGATACAAAAGTTCTGCTTGAAGAGAATGAACTGTGTGCAGAAGGAAGTATGTGAGATATCTTACATCCACAGACATGTTTATCTAGCATTTTTCTAACTCTGTAAGGGATATAACAGGCTATTTTAAAACAGTAATTTTGCCTGTTTCCCTTGTAAATTATAAATATGGTGGGGGTTTTGTTTTTGTTTTTTTTTCTGTTTGTTTGTTGTTGTTTTTTTTTTTCCCACAAGTTTTAATTAAATATAACAAGAAAAATAGCAATTGGGTTAAATAATGTGCTGAGAGTAAAACTACCCAGTAATCAAAGATAAATAATAATGTCAGGCCTAAAATGCTAATGACATGCTATGAGTGCAATGATCAGCTGATTAGTCATTTAATTTCTCATTTGAAATCAAATTTACATACCTAACTTATCAATTCAGATGTGACAGTAAAATTAAAATTAAATATGTGGTTTGGTATTTCAGTAAATGACAGCCATTGGTTAAATAGCAATAATACTAGCCTTTGGGACAAACATCTAGAGCACATTGCCTAACTCGTTTCATTTTCAGATGAACAAAGCCTAGTGCTGAATGCCCCTGCTTTCCTACAAATATGCATGAATGAGCTTGTTGTTAACTCCAGAGGCTGAAAGATGGTGGCTGCAAAAATAAGCCCCATATATAATGTAAAGCCCAACTTCTCAAGCAGAAGAGTATCTCCCAGACAGTGCAGACGCACCCCAGAGAAGACGGATGCTTCAAATGTGGTCTGTACAGACCTTTTCAGGAGGTATGTTAGATTTCCACACCCCAATCTTCCTAGCAACTAATATCTTGTAGGACTACACTCTCAAGAAGGAATATGAGCTTTTAAAGCCTTTTAATGAGAAACAACCCTGTTGCCTGAAAATCAATGGCTTATATAATACTAAATTCATTATTTTTCAGAAAAAATGGCCACAGTGGAGCACACATCCATGAAATTTGGTTTAATATCTCCTTTGCCACTGATGCTGTTGAGTGGCTTTGGGGATAACAAGACTAAAATTAAAAAAAAAATTAAAATACCTCTTTTAATGCATTTTTTTTTGTACTGCTAATGAATGCGTTGTTGATTAGGACCATGTGTCTGAGATAGCTATACTTTACAACAACTATTCCATTATAAATTCCTATTTATAAATCTGAGAACTGAAACACATTGCAATCCATCATGAATGGATTATCACTGCTTTTTAAATATGGATGAGAAATAGTAAGGAAAAGTAAAAAAATGTCCTTTTTTTTTTTTTTTTTTTTTTTCTTTTTAACCAGGAGAATAGGATTGGACTTCCCCACAGACAAGTTACTTTTTCTTCCATTTTTTAATTTGTGACAAAGACACTTGCCTGGAATGTTAATTCACAGAGGAGAGAGAAAAGAAAGAGAAAAACCTGGCAGGCTGGGACTCTATCTGCTACTGCACATTTGGAATGATGAAAACACAGCCTAAGGAGACGTAGAAGCAAGTTATACTGCAAGATGCTTAGCAAAGCTTGCATGCAGAAATCACATAGCTATAAAGCTTATTATGTAGGGCTGTCTTTGCTAACAGCAGGTGTATATATGTACATAATGCCCAGGTATATACAAGGATGGAGAAAATATTCTTTGCCCTGTGATGTTTAGGGCTTTTAGTCACTTCTTACCATGGTTATTTGTTCCATCTGCATAGCAATATGTTGTGCGTCAACTTGTGAAAACTATAGGAGATCACCACCTACATAAATGAGAGCACAAATGGGAACATTTATGGACTGAAAAAATAGACTGAAATGCTGCATTAGTTTTGTCTTTATTCCTCAGTAAGTTTCACATACCTGTTTTCCCAGAATTTACAGTTTTCCAGCATAGAACACTTCTTCTATTGTCAGTCTCACAAGCAGCCTGCAGTTTCAGAGACAAGCTTTGTTACAAGCTTATTTCCTTTCACTTCTTATTTCTTAACAAAACCCCCAACTTTTCTGTCTGTCAAATATTAACATGCCATAAAAATCAGTCTGGTGAATGTGGACGTTAAAGTGCTTCAAAGAGCTTCATTTTTCTAGCACATACTTATCTCAAAATGGTGAATATGCATTGTATTTGCAGTAAAAGAGAAAACCTGGCTTTGCACAGGCAAGGAGGATTAAAGGAAACATTGCAAAATAGAAAGTGAAGCTGGCCAAATCGTGCAGAGTATCCTGCCTTCCGGGCTCTTCACCAGCCTTGTCTTAATATCAGACCTCTGCTTTTGGCAGCAATTTAGGGGATAATTTCATAAAGAAAAGTGCTGTTACACAACAAGAAGACTAATGTATTTTGAACTCCATATTGCTCTTGGAGAATATTACACAGGACACAGCTTTATCTCCTTGATTCCCCCTCTGAACAAAGTTTTGTGCAAAGAATTCATACTCTGATTGTCACCTCCTAACCTCCCTGAGGGGCATTGATTAGCAAATCTGAAGATTATAGTGAAACAGTGAATGTTGGTGGAACATACTTCATCACAAACGGGAGGTAAATCTGGCAGCCATGTTGTCCTTTAATTGAAGGATAAGGCAGAAGCATGCTCTTTATTTTCAGGAGTATTCAAATTGTAAAAGTTTGTGAACACTGGCTCTTTTGCTAAATTAAAACTCAGTGGGCACATTGACACTTTGACAGCCAGATGAATAGCTGCTTTTTCCAGCTTCCACTGGCATAATAAGCAACCAAGTTGTCACCACAGCATAAAAGAGCCATGGTTACTTCTATGCCATGCCTCCATTCCAGTGCTAAGCCACCAGAAATTGCTGAAGAGTCACTCAGTTCATTCTCTCCCCAGTAGCCCTCATGGCACTTTTGTTATGTGGCACTTTTGTTATAGGCTGGCATTTGTTATGTGAGGTTCAGGGATATATTTCCTTTTGTCTTAATGCCTCTTCCTTCTACTTCAAATGTGCTTTAAGCACTGTTCAACTATCCCAGACAGTCAAGGCCAAACTGCAAGCTATTAGTTACTGCCTGCAGCAGAAGCTAGCTGCAAGCAGTGCAGAGGGAAGACCTTAGTCTTGTGATTATATTGCTACAGTTCTGTATTCAAATGGGTTTTGTACCAAAAGGTGGGGTTTTTTTATTTTGTTTGTTAACTAAACTTTCACTATATAGATCTGCCAATGCAGCTTTTATAATAAATAAAAAGCCCATGATGATTTTGAAAACAGAACCTAATATAATTCTATCCAAGGCAACTTGTATTGAAGTGGCAAAGAAATGACACCTTCATATTTATTAGTAATAGCAGGTAGCATTACCATTCTCAGTGAATGCTATCAGGCGATTTCCAGAGAGATAAGCATAACTGTTGATGAATCCTCACAACAAACAGCGGCAGAAAGCAGCATCCAGAACATGACTGATTTCTTCAAGCTACTGTAATGAATCAATGTCATTTCTTCTGTTAGATTTCTGGATCCCTGGTACCCAGATCTGGAAGAGAGCATCATTTTATTCCACTGCAAGATCAGAAATGTTACAGTAAACTCTGGCTGAAGGACAGAACAGTTTCTTGGTGTATTAACTGAGAAACAGAGGTCCAGCACAGCCACATCCTTTCTTAATGCCCAGGATCCTTGCACTTTCTGAGCCAGCCATATTTGCATCAGTTAAAATCCTCATTGAAGTCATAACACAACACAACCTCCTGTTTTTTTATTTAATTTTATATATTCGTTAAACAGCAGTGAGGCTAAAAATTACTTTGTTGGTCACTGATTTTCTTCCCACATGTCTGTATGACCCCAAGATTCATGTGCTCCCATTTCCTGTTTTAACCCTATTGCCTTTTATTTTAGTAGCATCCAGCTGGCTGCTCATTTTTTTTAATTTGTCCTGGGGTTTTGGGAGTTTTTGTCTGTCTTGTGTTGACACCTGTCATTGGTGATACCTCACTGACCACGAGTTAGGATTGAGGGAGACTGCCTCAGACTCAGTGCAAGTGGTCAGGGTTGGATTCTGTGTGTGAGCTGACGGTACTGATAGGAATTACTTGCAAAGTGATTTTTGTGGTTTGTTGTTTGTTTTTGGGGTTTTTTTGTTTTTTGTTTTTTTTTTTTTTTGCAAAGTAACTACATCTGCAGCAGGCTCACAGGAGGAGGAAGCAGCTCAGGAGATAACACTGATGGATTAGTGGAATGAGAAACTTGTTCCAAATACAGCTGTGCTGCTGATCCTGTTTGTCACACTTGAATGAAAAGGAGGTAAGAAAACATTATCCTTCGTCACAGCTACTACAGGTGGGCAAATCACACATTGGGTTTAGGCCTTGTTATAAACTGGTCCTTAATTAAATATCACTATAATTCCCTTATCATTATCAGTTTGCTTCTCATATTCTGTTCCTTCATTTTACCTAATCCATCTTACTTTTGTAATTTCTCTTAGTTCAATTCCATCTCCTCTTTCTAATGTGCAACCATTCTCTTCACCATTTAAATAACATGCCAAAAGCAAAACTGCAGGAAAAGTGAGGATCCAAAGTGTCAGAGAACAGCCACTCCCCCACGCCTGCAGCACTCTGCAGCTCCTGGTTCAGTGGCAGTGCCTACAGTAACTGCCTTGTTGCACTTCTCTGTGACTTGTGATTTCTTTTGCATAACCACAATAAGGAACACCCACACAGAGCCATCAGTGAGTTCAGCAATGCCAGCAGTGATTTCCTCAGTTCTGATGAAATCGGATGTTTTGGGAAAAAAGGCCCCACCTCAAAACCCAAGACCACTGCCTGACGCAGGCTTAATTGTTCAGTGTTATGTTTTCAAGGACTATTTATATTAATTTTGGAGAAAAATTTTCTTGCATAGGCTGTTGAGCAGATAAAAAATATTCCTAGAGTTTGCAAAACAATTTTATTTTAAGGAATTACTGGGTCTTTACAGATTTTAGGGAATCAAATTCATTATAATCTGCTGATGGCAGATTTATACGGGCTAAGGAAGACTGAATATCACAACAGCTAGATAGCTGACATGCCAGCCATGCCAAATACTTTTCTGCCTTTCCTATCACACAGTACCCTACCTTCCTCAAATGAAATATAAACAAATTCATAAAAATATAATTACTGGAGGAACTCTGAGAAATATGGATATAAATTACCAAGACAACAGCACATGACTTGCAGCCAGGCTGCAAAAAGAGAGAATGAGTACAATTGCTGGTTTAAAAACTCTTACCTAGGTATTTTGGTTTTCTAAGTACAAGACTTATATGAAAATCCAGTACAGAAAGACTGTGAACTTTTAATAATTACAGAATCACAGAATCCCAAGGGTTGGAAGGGACCTCAAAAGATCATCTAGTCCAACCCCCCTGCAAGAGCAGGGTAACCTACAGTACATCACACAGGAACTTGTCCAGGCGGGCCTTGAATATCTCCAGTGTAGGAGACTCCACAACCCCCCTGGGCAACCTGTTCCAGTGCTCTGTCACTCTTACAGTAAAGAAGTTCTTCCTGATGTTAACGTGGAACTTCCTATGCTCCAGTTTACACCCATTGCCCCTTGTCCTATCACTGGATATCACTGAAAAAAGCCTAGCTCCATCATCCTGTTTTATTTACTATTTTCTATAAGAATTGGAGCCACATACTTTCATACTCTCTACTGAGGTCTCATACATGAAAGCTAAAGGTTTAGCTCATGGGTTTGTGAGCATATTGCTGTATTCCTTTGAAATTATCACAGTAAGTAAAGCACCACTTTATCTTCAGGAGTAGCTTAGAGACAAGGGGCAAAGTTAACATAATTCCTCCTGAATCCATCACTTCACTTTATTTAAAGAGCCAGTTGAGGTACAATGAAAGTGACAAGCTTTTAAGAAATTGGAATTTTTTATTATCTTTTTGCTAACTTGCTTTAGCTTCTAAATAACCTAATGTAGAGATACAAAATTGCATGATAAACCACCTAGAATACGGCATAAGACATTATGCATCATTCCACTTGACTATCTCTTTGAAAATAAAGTCAATTTTCCTTTCTGTGAAAACAACAGAGAAAGAAAGAAAGGAAAAAGAAATGCATTTATTCCCTGGACTGACTGACATACAAAAGGTTGCAAGTTCCAGTTTAATTTACTTGATAATAAACTTTAGCAAGGGCGCAATATGTAATGCTCAAAGAGGAAATTAGCATGTCATTTTCTGAACAAGATAATATTTACTAGACGTGTGGGTATCTTTTCTATTCTTCTCATTCACTGACTTTTTCACCTCTATTCTCAGGCCTTTAAACCAAGAGAGGAACATGAATGCTTATCCACAAACACACCTTGGTATTTCTCATTTCTCATAGAAATCAACAGCTTGTAACAAGTGACAAAGCTGGCAATAGTTTTCAAGATCCATGCCTCCAGTTAACACCATTCCAGCAGCATCCATGCTAGGATGGATTTCTTCCTGCACTTCTCTTAATGTGATCCAGAATCACAAACCTGGGATGTATGAAGATGCACAATGCTTCTCCCACTGCTTTCATTTGGTCTTTCAGTGATAGTCTCCAAAAATCTGTATTAACATTTTGTCTTTGTTAAGCCTTGTAGCAAGGGACAGAAGGAAGTTCTTGAGGTTGCTGTTTAGAAACAACTAAATCCTGAGTCTGGTCTGTCAGTATTCAGAGGCTTGAAATGTAGCTTTCTCACAAGCCAACCTGCTACTGCTTGTGCTCTCTGCATGGATATTTCCTGTACTGCCACTGAAGCCAAAAGATCAAGGTTGAGCAGTTCAGTGCCTGCATGGGAGGAAGCATTTGCTGGGCCCGAAGTTTTTCACTATGTAATAGTTGGTTGCAAAACTAAAGACCACAGCTGCTGAGGCACTTCCAAATTCACCTCCAAACAAAACAATGTTTAAATTTTTCCTAAAAAATATTTTAAAAGGTTCTTACTGTTTCAAAGCTTTATAGCTCTGTGGCTGTTTCCATGTAGAGAGTTGGTTGCTTTGGCTAAGATTTGAATTGACTTCCTTGCGTTAATGTCCAGCAATAATTATCAAAAGCACCCTTAGTGTGTGACTTCACCTGTGGAGTGGTTTTTCTAGCTTGGTGATTGCTGTTCTAAATAGACAAAACCTTTTTCGTTTCAGCCAGCCTTAGCTGCAGAGGTCCCTCTAATCAGTGGGGATTTACCAGGCACAAATGATACTCAGGAAACCTGAGTGCCTCCTACAACAAAATAACAACGGGGAGGTCTGTGGATGTGATATACCTCAGTGTTAGGAAAGCTTTTGACTCCATATCCCACAGCATTTTCATTTGGCAGCTGTGGAATTAAGTGTGGGTTGGAAGAAATGATGGTTAGATGGACTGAAAATTTCCTGTACCTCTGTTCTCAAAGAGCAGCAATGAGTGTCTCAGCACCTGCTTGGTGGCCAGCAATGAGCAGATCACACCAAGGGCTGAATTTTCTCATATTATTCGATGTCTTAATGATGTAGGTCATGACTTGGGATGTACCACCTGCAAATTTGGGATGCATCACCTGCAGTGATGCTATGTTAGAGGGAGACTTGTGCAACTAATGGCAGAACTTGAATCTGATAGACTTGAGAACTTGGCCAACAGAAACACTATTAAAGTCCAGCAAGGAGAAAAACAAACTTCTGCTCTTGGGACAGCAGAAGCTGACACATTCTTAAATGATGAGTAACAGTTCTGCTGATAAGAAGAGTAATGATGGACTCTAGGCTCAATACGCTCTGTCACTGTGAGTAAGGCAAACTGCAGAGCAGGCTGTGTTGAAAGAAGTTGCATAAAGATATGGAGAAGTTGTTATTCCCCTCTGCCTGGAGCTTGTGAGGCTGCATGTGGAAAAGTGAATCAAGTTTTGGACCACCTATTGCAGAGGTTTATATGCCTGGGACACAAGAAAATGTTGAGAGGTCCTTAGTCTGCTGAAGAATTTGTCTGTGAATTAATATTACACAGGAACTGAATTACTGGAACATCCTATATTTCAGAAGTTTGGCCTTTTAACTCTAGTCTAATAGCAGGTCTAGTAGCAGCCTACAACTGTTTGAAGGGTAGGTAGTAAAACCATGACTTAGTGAGGTTAAGGCTGTCATTATGAAAAACTTTTAACTAGAAGGAAAAACATTGCAATGCATCCCTGTGTCAAGCTGTGCAGATAAACTCTGAAATCTCCATGTTTGGAGGTTTTCAAGGTGCTGTTACCCAAATCCATGGCTGACCTGACCTAGTTTGAGCAAGAGTCTTGTCCTTTATCTGGAGAAATTAGTCTAAATTACCTCCAAAGGTCTTTTTAAAGGATTCTGTAAGAAGCAGTTTTACTTTCACCCTACATTGCTGTACACTGTGCAAGGATTTCTGAATCTACACCATGAATTCTGACTGCTCCAGAGGATTTGAAGATTAATAGCTTAGAAAATACCTTTTCCATGGTTGTCCGAAAATCTTCAGCTCTGTCTCCTTTGCATGCAGAATGTATATATTATTGAGATTTGGCTCCTGTGGTGAAACTGCTATGAACTGTAGCTGTCCATGCAAATTTGTATGTGAATTAACATTACACAGCCTAATTACTGGAACATCCTATATTTCAGAAGTTTGGCCTTTTAACTTAACTATGGAGTACCTTGCTATAACAAACCCAGCATTTACTATCAATCAGGAGTGTTTGAACTACATACCTCCCAAACAGACTTCTTCCAGCATACTTGCTCATAAGCAGATAATAAAAGAGAAGACTGTTGCTCCATGGGATGGCACAGAAGAATCAAGTACAAAAATAGTCATTTTGGGCTTCTCCTATGTATAACACCCATACACAGAGGAGAAATGAGGAATGTGGAACCATCCCCATGATGACTTTCACCATCATCTCACCACAGGAGTGAGGCAGGTGCAAACTGCAGTTCCAGGGAGCTCTACACTTTTCTTCAAACACCAGAATATAAGGGAGTACAAGGGTCGTGCTGATGAGATAAGATAGTGTCATTGCCAATATGTTTTGAGTCTAGAGAGATGGTAGAATGCAGTCGGTTTATTTCTCTCATAACCTTTCCACAATAGTCACTTCTGCAGGAAGAAGCCAGGCATGGTTGATGCAGTTGGTACTAGAGACACTGATCAAGCTCCTGAGATAGTCTCTGAAGAGCATTCCTAGACATTCATTAATTTAACACACTGCAGAGTCCTCCCAGTCAACGTGCATTAATGAAGGCAATTAGTTATTTTAAATTATTCTCACTTCAGCCAAAACTGAACACAGTTTCACTGGTCAACAATAAAATAAATCCCTATCTAAGGATTTCAGACTTTCAAGTTCTGGGAAAAAAAAAAACCCACCAACCCAAAACAAACAAACAAACAAACAAACAAAACAACAACAAAACAAAATGAACAAGAACAAAAAAAAAAAAAAAAAAAAGGAAAAAGGAGAAGGGAGGAAGATACCAGAAAAAACTAAATATAACTTTACTAAAAGATCCTTTCCTGATTCAGGTTGTAAACCAGTAAAGGAAAACAGCACACGTGATAGAAGAATGTCTTACTCTCAGAAGGTTTTATTTTTAAGACTTACAGGGGGAGTTGAATTAGAAGCAGGTACTCCCTTTTTGAGTTAGTGCCAGAAACCCTGCAGAATTTGGCACAGAAATAACAGAAATACAGTCAAAGAGAAAATATGCTTTAATTATTGTACCATCCTAAAAGCTGTATTTCTAAGCCACCAGGAAGCTCTATTTATGGATATGTTTGCTTTTCTTTTATTTGGTGAGCCTTAACCCATTCTGCTTTATTATATTCGTTCTATCAACTCTTGGTTGATATTCAAGGATCACCTGCTACAAGCTCAGGAGTGTTGCATCCCAACTAGAAGGAAGTGCAGCAGGAGGGCCAGGAGACCTCCTTGGATGGATAAGGAGCTGCTGAGGAAAATTCAAATGGAAAAAGAGGCTTATAAAAAGTGGAAGCAAGGACAGGCGGCCTGGGTAGAGTACAGGGATGTTGTCTGGGAATCTAGGGACCAGGTTCGGAAGGCTAAGGCCCAGTTACAACTAAACTTGGCTAGGGATGTTAAGGATAACAGGAAGGGATTCTACAGGTACGTAGCAAACAAAAAACAGACTAGAGACAACGTAGGCCCCTGAGGAAACTCTTGGGAGAACTGGCTACACAGCATTTGGAGAAGGCTGAGGTTCTGAATGACTTCCTTGCCTTGGTCTTCACTCGCAAAGGCTCTGACCGCACCACCCAAATCTTAGAAGGCAGACGCAGGGACTGTGAGAATGAAGACCTTGGGCCCACTGTAGGAGAGGATCTGGTTCGAGACCATCTTAAAAATCTGAATGTGCACAAGTCCATGGGACCTGAAGAAATCCATCTGCGGGTCCTGAAGGAGCTGGCAAATGAAGTTGCTAAGCCACTGGCCATCAGATTTGAAAAATCATGGCAGTCAGGTGGAGTTCCCAAAGACTGGAAAAAGGGAAATATAACCCCCATTTGCAAGAAGGGGAAAATGGAAGACCTGGGGAATTACAGACCAGTCAGTCTCACCTCTGTGCCTGGCAAAATCTTGGAGCACATTCTCCTGGAAGGCATGCTAAGGCACATGAAAAACAACAAGGTGCTTGGTGACAGCCAGCATGTCCTCACTAAGGGGAAATCCTGCCTGACCAATTTGGTGGCCTTCTACGATGGGGCTACAGAACTGATGGACAGGGGTAGAGCAGTTGACATCATCTACCTGGACATGTGCAAAGCGTTTGACACTGTCCCACATGACATCCTTGTCTCTAAATTGGAGAGATATCAATTTGATAGGTGGACCACTTGGTGGATAAAGAACTGGCTGGATGGCTGCACGCAAAGAGTTGTGGTAAATGGCTCAATGTCTGGCTGAACACCAGTTAACGAGTGGTGAGCCTCAGGGATCAGTGTTGGGACCAGTCCTGTTTAACATTTTCATCGCTGACATGGACAGTGGGATTGAGTGCGCCCTCAGCAAGTTTGCTGATGACACCAAGCTGTGTGGTTCGGTTGATACACTGGAGGGAAGGGATGCCATCCAGAGGGACCTCGACACGCTTGTGAGGTGGGCTGATGCCAACCTGATGAGGTTCAACCATGACAAGTGAAAGGTCGTACACCTGGGTCGGAGCAATCCCAGGCACAGCTACAGGTTGGGCAAAGAAGAGATTCAGAGCAGCCCTGTGGAGAAGGACTTGAGGGTGTTGGTCGAAGAGAAAATGAACATGAGCCAGCTTCAGTGTGCGCTCGCAGCCCAGAAAGCCAACTGTATCCTGGGCTGCATCAAAAGGAGCGTGACCAGCAGGTCGAAGGAGGTGATCCTGCCCCTCTACTCTGCTCTTGTGAGACCTCACCTGGAGTATTGTGTGCAGTTCTGGTGTCCTCAGCATGAAAAGGACATGGAACTGCTGGAACAAGTCCAGAGGAGGGCCACGAGGATGATCAGGGGACTGGAGCACCTCCCGTATGAAGACAGGCTGAGGAAGTTGGGGCTGTTCAGCCTGGAGAAGAGAAGGCTGCGTGGAGACCTCATAGCAGCCTTCCAGTATCTGAAGGGGGTCTATAGGGATGCTGGGGAGGGACTCTTCATTAGGGACTGTAGTGACAGGACAAGGGGTAACGGGTTAAAACTTAAACAGGGGAAGTTTAGATTGGCTATAAGGAGGAAATTCTTTCCTGTTAGGGTGGTGAGGCAGTGGAATGGGTTGCCCAGGGAGGTTGTGAATGCTCCATCCCTGGCGGTGTTCAAGGCCATGTTGTACGAAGCCTTGGGTGAGATGGTTTAGCGTGAGGTGTCCCTTCCTATGGAGGGGGGGTTGGAACTAGATGATCTTGAGGTCTTTTCCAACCCTAACTATTCTATGATTCTATGATTCTATAAACCCGCATCTGAGATAACTAGGAAATTATCTGCCTGCATGCCTGGGTCTTTTCAACTTGTCTCAGTGTTGCAGAGACCATTATAAAATGACTTATTCAGTCTGCAAAGTAAAGCATGAAAAAGAGGAACATAACACTGAAAATTTAACTAGGAAGTCTGTCATGCTGTGTGTGCAAGCAGTAAAGGCAAAAGAGAGAGATGAGGGGTTTGAAAGGCCACAGGCATTAGCCCAATCTGCCTATCTCTTTCCCTCTTTCTTCTCCCAGGTTCTATATCCCCATTTCTGTCTCCAGACTGCTGTTCCCATCTCCAACTCACTCCCAAGACCACATTCTTTCTTGATCTATTTGCCCGTGTCACATAACACAGAACATTTGTCTAAACCATTGATACCTACAGAAGAAGTTATACACAACTTATGGGTACCAGCTGGGAGTTTTGTATTATGGCTCATTTAAGGCCACTTTCCTAGTGTCATTGTTTTATGATTGTTTCATGAGCTATGAGTGCGGGGCTGTGGGTGGCCATAGCTGCACTCCTCACCACCAGTCAAGGCAGTCAGAGAGGAACACGCATAATCTATCTGTCTCTTCCTCTGCCTCTTTGTCCTGGGTTCAGCAGTAGCTGTAATTTTTCTCCTTCTTAGTAGCTAGTGCAGTGCTGTGTTTTGATTTTTTGGCCTGGGAACAGTGCTGATAACACCGATGTTTTCAGTTGCTGCTCGAATGTTTGGTCTGGCCAAGGACTTTCTGAGCCTCATGCTCCGCCAGGGAAGAGGGGAAGCTGGGAGGAAGCAGAGACAGGACACCTGACCCAAACTGACCAAAGAGGTATTCCGTACCACAGCACGTCTTGCCCAGGATGTAACTGGGAGTTACCCGAAAGGGCTGTGAGGACGGCAGGGTTGGAGGAGGTATCGGTCGGTGCTCAGCTGGGGGGGAGTAGGGGAAGTTATCAGTCGGCTGGTGTTGAGGTGTTGTATACCTTCCCCTTGTTATTTCCTTTATCATTATTATTATTGGTGGTAGCAGTAGTGATTTGTGTTATACCTTAGTTACTAAACTGTTCTTATCTCAACCCGTGGGAGTTGCATTCTTTTCAATTCTCCTCTCTGTCCCTCCAGGAGCAGGGGGAGGGCAAGAAGCAGGGGAGTGAGTGAACAAGCTTTGTGGTTTGGGTTTAAACCATGACACTCTTCTACCATAAACGCTTGACACTTCCTCAGATCTCAGTTTATCCAATTTCCCAACTCTCCTATGATGAACAGGTAAACAGGTCTGTTTCCTGTACTCAGTTGAAGCTCTGTGGACCCCTTTATCTACTGTGATGATCTGGAAAACCTCAGACCACTCTCACAATCCTGTTGAGCTGGGGAAGTTATAGGACTTGTCTTGTACCCTCCATGGTTGAAATTCCCAAACTGAATCAGGGAGATACAACAAGCAGAGGAATTGCTGGGATAACAGCCTCATGAAAGTTAATATCATATTGTAACTGTTGCCAGTTATTTATACATATTGCAATCCACATTGTTAGAGAACCAGTCTGAACATTGACATTCACATCTCTCAAAATATTTGGTTTAAATGGGAACTTCATTTCTCCAAGTAATAGGCAAGCTGAGGCTTGATGTTTAAGTCCCGCTCTCTTCAGTGAATCCTACAGTAGGATCTGTCTTTTCTGCTGAACAAAACTGTTGCAATATCATTTAAAGAGCAGGACTCTGAATAGAGCTATGTCTAATAGCTAAGATGTTCTCAACACCCCACACAATTGTGTCAGACTTCTCAAGGATAAAATACTTTTTAGAAGAGCTAAGTTTTCTTTTGCCATAGAAATCACAAGTCTAAATTCATTGTTAGTCACTCTAACCATGAACTTTCTATAGACAACCATATTGTTCTAGAAATGGCACCATCATCCTCCCATAGCTCATCCTCTAAAATGTCACAATGCTGATCAGAATGGTTGAATCTTGATTTGATGCTTTTTGTGAAAAACATCTACAGTGACATAATGAATGTATAGTCCTCTCCAAGCATGCACTTTGTTTCCTTGTTTACAACTCATTGGCCTGTCAAGAGCCCAGACAGTTTTGTTGAGCTCTCTGCTATTTCCATTAACAGCTGAACTTTCTGTTCTTTCCTACCTTATAGCTGAAAGAGCTTTGGAAAATCTGGCAGGCTGCTTGACATGCAGCTAGGTTTTTAAATTCTTCGTTACAGTTTAAAAATCCCTACTGGGGAATGAATTTTCTGATCATTCAAACTCAAGCTAGTCAAGGAGTCTATGATATTAATGGCATCTTTCATTGCTTTAATATTCAAAAGGAACAATATACGACACCATTTAAGAATAACGTAGGGTGAATAAGCCCAGCAGCCAAGGCACCGAATGACACTCTGCTCTGCAAAGACCACAGTTTCAACCCTGAGCACTTCCTACGGCTGGAACTGCTGCCACTGCTGAAAATTCAGTGCCTTGGGAGAATAATTTTTTCTGTCCTATAACAGTATCTTCCCAATGAAAAAAATGGCAGATTCTGGGTATACCTACTTATGATCAGCATTCATTTTGACACTGTTGCTCTACTGAGAGTTTTGATAAATCCTCCAGGCACCAGAGAAAAATTACTTGGAGGGTTTCCTAAGGAGGAAAAAGTTGGGGGACATTATTAGGAGACCTCTCCTCCCTCTAAACAAACACTCCCAACAGCAGTGATTACAGCAGTAATTATGTCTTTCAATAAGGTAAGTAACATCAGTCAGACACTAAACTATGGTCATAATGATGGTAAAAAAGCAGTGAATACCATCTAAAACCATTCATAGAAACTGCAATACTTTAAATTTTATCTAAATTGTGTAAACATATAGTAGCAGCCAAAAAATCTCAACCCTAAATTCAGAAAAATACACAGAAAAATCCCTAAACTATCAGTGGTTTTAGAGACAGTGAGGAATCTGTCCATGCAATCTTAATTAATTTTGTTTGATTTTATGAACTCCATTTATTACTATGACCTTTGGTTTGCTTTAAAACTTTTTTTTTTTTTTTTTTTTTTTAATGGTAGAAAAAGGCAGTATCTTTGAATCTGAAACAGGAACATCAAAGACTGTCATCAAAGAGACAGGCTCTTCAAGAAGAACAAAAAGAAACGAATCGCCAACCACATCAGAGGGCTGAGCTGAGCAAGTGAAGGACTGGAAAGACACACTCTCCCTAAGGATGCTGAAATGCAACCCAGCAATGGTGATTATACAAGAAGGAGGACTTTGCTGTCAGATATTGTTTTTTGGACACATTAGTATATCTCCTCAGTTGTCTGCAAGCAAAGCTACTGCAGGTTGAAGAGGGATTTAGTAAAGCAAACTAGTTTCTGCCTTTTATTTGGCTGAAGAATTAAACCAAGCAACCTATTTCAGTAAGTGCCGAGTAGCACATGCGAGGGGTTTGCAGTTACTCTGCAGTGGTGTCAGGTCCGGCACTAATGTTGAGACCCAGAGAAATTCTCTATAGCCTTTCAGAAAGGAGTCACAGGAAATCAACATCATTTTATCTCTCAAAGGTGTGCCTTGCATGCCAAAACTAGATGTCATATTTATGCTTCTGCTCTCTTCATACAGAATTCAGTGTCCTAGTTGTCCCTTGGCAAAAAAAAATGTCCTATTCCATGCCCATACAGCTTCATTTCAGAGTTCTGTTTCCTGACACTGAGAAAAATATGCTTTGTTTTCTAGCAAAATGCAAAGCTTTTCATAGGCCAGCAGATGACTATCACTTTCAGTCTTTACTGGCCGGGATGCAATTATGACCATTAATATAGTTCAGAAAAGGTCCCTAAATCTTGCACCCATTCTGATTGCTCTTCCTCTCCTCTGCTGTTTCTATTTCAGCATCTGCTTTTTATTTTTCTTTTCCCAAACAGCTATCAATTTCCTTCTCTCCCTCTAGACAGCTGCCCAGATTTAATATAAGCTGTTCATTGCAACACTCGTTGCCTGTCCTCTTCTCCCCCCCATCACTGGAACTGTTGGCAAAACAGTTTCCTGGGAGAGGTCACAGCTTATTATTTAGTCCTTTTTCAGACTCATGGACATAGGATACAAAAATGCTCTCTCCTTTTTTCTGTTCAGTTATGTTTATCTCCCCAGTTCTTGAATCTTGCCCACCTCCATTCTTCCTTTCTCTCCAGTGCCTACCTCTGTCATCACTCCTAAATTTGCCTCCCATTCTCTTTTGCCACAGAACAGAAGCTTTCTCATTTTATTCTCCTCAATGCCTCCTCCCTCCAAGTAACTTCCCACTCTCTTGTTTTCATTCCCTTCCAGGTCTTCTGTTTCAAATTAATTGTTCCCAGTTCTAGCTCTCACCATTACCGTCTGCTTTGTCTTTTCCTCCACACACCCTCTACCCCCAGTTCCTCACACCTCTGTGTTTTGGTGCAACCTCTTCCCATTAGTGAGAAAAATTACATTTTCTAACATAGCTTAGGGCTTTTCAGGAGCCAGTAGATGAGGGACGTTCCTTGGACAAGGAGATACAGTGTTAAGTCCAGGCCATTGGCAGAAACAGATCAAGAGCAAGTGAGAATTTTGCTACCAGATTTATAAGTTACTGCTGAATATAAGCACATGGAGTTTACGCCAGCTGTAGCTGATTTTTATTAAAAAAAAAAGCAAGAGACTTTGTTCTTCAAAACAACATAATACCCTGTTAAGTTACAATTTTTGGCTCCAAGGCTTGGAAGTGATAGGGTTTGTCAGTGTCCTGGTTTTGGTTGGGATAGAGTTAATTTTCTTCTTAGTAGCTGATGCAGTGCTGTGTTTTGGCTTTGGTTTGAGAACAGTGCTGATAACACACTGATGTTTGAGTTGTTGCTAAGTAATGCTTACTCTGATCAAGGACTTTTCAGTCTCTCATGCTCTGCCAGTAAGGAGGGGGACAAGAAGCTAGGAGGAAGCAAAGACAGGACACTTGATCTGAACTAGCCAAGGAGGTATTCCGTACCACAGCACATCATGCCCAGTATATAAACTGGAGCGAGTCACCTGGAAGGGACTGATCACTGCTCAGGCTGGGCTGGGTATTGGTCAGCAAGTGGTGAGCTACTTGTATTTTACCTTTTTAACATGGTAAAAGCATTCTTTTATTAGGAATCTCAGTTCTGGAAACACCTTAAAAATTCACAAACAAATAAACGATGCATCCAAGCAGGAAAAACACTATTCTGAACCATTCAAGTTGTTAAATGTTACAGGCAGTTGATATCAGGATCTCACAGGGCAGCATGCAGGGCTTTCTTAGACCTATAGGTGCACCTCTTAGAGTGAGAATGATTGCGTGTAGTATGGAGTTGAATATAATGCTTGTAAATTTAGTACAATATTTCAAATGTATTTTTCTGAAGCCCAAGTCTTCAGTGGTTGTAGGCTGTACATCTCACCACTTTGTGTTACCATCCTGACAAATCCTTCAAGTTAAGTGACATTACACTCAGTCTGAACTAAACAGTGATGGTGATTCACTAGACTGCAGTCTTCCTTTTAAGTCTGTGCTGAGCCAATATCTGCTAGGGGTTTATTAAAGAGTACCCTGATGATGAAGGTTTAATCCTTTGATGGGGTGTGCTGTTGGTACGTGACCCCTTTTTGATCGTTTAACACTCATAGCAATTTTCCTGAAAGCCACAGTTTGCCTCTTAACCTGGATATCTTGGACAAATTCCAGCTCAGGAACAACATGCTGAAAGCTCAAATCCCCAGGTAGCTTCAGTGGTAGAAACCAAGCCACCGTTTAAACCGTTTGTTATTTATGAAGACTTTGAGCAGTCATCCTCTGCACCAGGGGTAACAACCTCTGGTGATTCCATCTTTACCGAGTATGCATTATATATCTGTTCTCCACATCTTACGGGTGTTATGAAAAATACGTATTTCAGTTATTGTGAAGGCACTGCAGACTTTTATGTAAGATGGCAATGTAAGTGTACAGTATTATTTCATTGCTTGCAATGTTATTATTACATTGTTTTTTGGGTGGTTTTGGTTGTTTGTGGTTTGTTTTTTTTTTTTTTTGTGTGGTTGCATTTTTTAAGTAGAGCCTCCAGCTAGCTCCAAACTAGTTTAAAAATACAGTTCATAGGGACCTAGAAAGAAATTCTTTCTGTAGGCTGAGAAAACAGAGTGCTAAAATATTTCCATTTGTCAATGTGGCATATAAGTTCATAATCACTTGACTAGTTAGAAAGCAACATTGAAAGAATCTTGTTACATTTCCTCTTTTGTATGGAATAAACAAAACCTATAAACCATATTTAGAAAATGGAGCTGTAAAATGTCTTTTTGGGGAAAGAAAAGAAATAAAGAGAACAGAGCTTGCTAGAATCTTTAAAGAAGACCAGCCTTCAAGAATGAGAATGAGTCATCTATAATCACAGATCACATCTTGTAAGCAGTTCTTTGTCAGGTGTGTATGTTTAATTTCCTGCTGGGTTTTTAATTCTGCAAGATAATGGGGGAAAAAAGGAAAGATAATTGAGTCATGAGAATTGTTTTGTTCTCCTCCCTTCCCTCTCCCATTTGGACTTTTGTCTGTTACAGTGCCAGAGAAAGGCTGCTAACATTTGCAATGATAAGTTCAGACTATTTACAGTATTTTTATCTTTGCTCTGCTGGAATTCCAACAGATTTTTTTTTCTTTTTTCTTTTTTCTTTTTTCTTTTTTTTTTTTTTTTTAAACCATTGTCCTAAAAGGCAATGGAACAAGTCTTCTGCATCAGAGCTCCAGTGCAAGCTGAACATCTGCTACGGCCTCTGGCCATTTCAAAGCTTTGAATCACACAGCACAGGAAACAACTGCAAACGAGTGTGTGACAGCAGAAAGCTGAGCCTTTCTCAAGCTGTTAGAAAGGTGTGGAGGAGATAGATATAAGTTTGGAGGGCCTTTGGTAAAAGTGTCTCCACGACTACCAGCCAAGGAAAAGTCAGGTTCTCTCCCTTCCTCATGCTGCAGTAAAATGTATTTGTTAATAAGGACTATTATGTACCTCTTAGACCTCTTTCATTTTTTACTTAAAAATAACCGCCTCCCTAAAAAAGGAATATATTCAGGTATGTGTGCTGCTAGCAAGCCTTCTTTTGATCCTGCAAAGACAGAGAATTTTCTCAGCTGTCAGAAATGATTCACTGTAAGAAGAATTGGCCTTTCAACCTGGTCCATGACCTGGACCATGACAGTTCTCCATATTCCCAATATGAACAACAAGGACTCAGATTGTAGCTGCTGGGAGAGCCCTGAAGAGAGAATATTTTCCTTGTAACAATCTTTTCAATAACTTCAATTATGATCTACAAATGGAGGTATTTCTGAATTGCTGTAGGTTCTTTGCTCTTAATTGAAGTAATAGAGCTCCAAAAGAGGTGTCTGGAATCTGGATCTCTCTCACACAATGCACAAATGGGAAAAAACACAGCAGCCTGCATGAATTTAAATCACTGTTCTAAATACTCCTAAAGGCACCTAGCTCCCATCTGCTTACCTGAGCAGGTACCTGTCAGAACATCAGGGTGAATAATCCTCTGGTAAGTGCTAAGTAGGCTGCTATTTTTCCAAGCAGAAAGAGCTATTCTTTTCCCTCCCCCACACTGCCATCCAAGAAACGTGGTTTTCATAAGAGCAAAATGGAGACCCTATTTCAAATCTTTATAAAAGAACACATAGAGAATGAAAAAAAAAAAAACCAACCAACAACCAAAAATCGATATGAGCCCCTTTGGCAGCTAAGATTAGATCTTTCATAATGCTGTGCCAATCTCACTGAGCATCACGTACCTTACCTTCTGTGCTGTTTCACTTCTTTTTGTCCCTTTGCCTGTGGAATAAAATACAGTCTTGGGTCTGGGTTTTACTTTCTTGATTTTTTTTTTTTTTTGGTCAACTATTCATATGATTTAGGAATTTTTATTAATAATCAAAAAAAGCCATGTCCCAGATCAGTGGCTGGTATCCCTTTTTAATGAAATGCTCCCAGTCCACATGTTCCTAATTCAAATAGGTTGCCAGGGAGCAAATACTGGTTATATCCTAAACAAACTAAATCAGTAGCTTTCATGAAACTTCACTGCTAAGGAAGATGCAGAGAGCAGGCAGGACAGTATGCTTGATAGGGTTCTCTGAGACTGGCTAAGGGAACAGGATTTTGAGACCTTTCTTCCTTCCCTTTCTCTTCCCCTTCCTTTCCTTTCCCTTCTGTCCTGTTCTGTTCTAACTTTAGAATATGCTGTTTAAAACATGTAGCAATTCTTTAGAGGTGCATGTAAACTACAACCTTTTCTAGTATCAACCCAAAAAGGAAATACTGTTGAACATTTCTATGGTAAGAGTGTGTTTCTGTGATTACCTATGCCATTTATTGACCTTTGCAATCCTGTTTAAATCAAGAGGCCAAGTACTCCATCTTGCGCAACACGCTGCCCGACTGAAGCAGCGCGGAGCAGCAGCAGAAACATACCCCAATTTTTTTTTCCGTCAGAAAAACAGAAAATGGTGCATAGTCTGGGGAGACAGGCAGTGAAACCCAGCTCAGCCCTTTGCTAACAGCAGCTTCTGCAGGACAAAGCAGGGGGAAGTGATTAAAGCTGAGCAGTCTGCCCGCTCCAGTAATACGACGCAGAAAAAATATCTTTTGAATGGAGTAAAATTTAACTGTTTTATGTACAGGAACTCCTGATCATTGCCTTAACATAGTTTCTACTTTTTCTTAAAGAGAGAAAACAACCATTGACAGAGATTCAGAAGAGAATGTAATGCTGCTTGTTACTAGGGCTACCAAAGTAAAACCTTATAGAAGTTGATTCTAGTATGTTAGCATTTTTATTTGTGAATCTCATCATGCTGTTTAACGATAGCCAAGTTTATAAACTGGTGTTACAAACAGCAATACCAGCTACGTTTCAATCCCTGTATTTCAGTCAATTATTGGGTGACAGTGTTCTGAACTGCAGGCCAGGCAACAGGTGTATTCCCCGCATAGCCTGTTCCCCTGCCAAGGGTTACAAAATGTTGAATTCTGCATCTGTGACCTTTTTGTAATGAAGAAGGTCATTTTAATGCTAGGACATCTGCACTAAGCCATATGGTGAGCTAGAAATGGTGTGATCACTACTCAAAATATGTTGCAGAGATATTATGCTGGTGCCACATGCCCTCTGGTATCTTCAGGCAAAGTCTTATTTGTCATGCAGTAAAAGCATAATTGTTTGGAGAAAAATGATCTGGAGTACTTAGAAAAAATACTAAACACATAAACAGAAATATTCGCTGCTGGATCTGAAGATCATCTTATGGTCATTGCTCTCCTACATGCCCTCACCTTTGGCTTTGGATATGCATTGCATATGCTGCAATCCATCATAGGACCAGTGAAGCTAAGAGCTCTCACAAGTAGTGAATTAATGAGGCTAATTAGAGAACTGGGTTATTTCTGCTCCTGTTCACATGGCATCATGATTTAAGTCCACAATATAGCCCAGGTGCCTGTCAACAAGATAAGACCCCAGATGGTGAGCACCCAATAAAAGACAGTTTCTTTGAATGGCTAGTGTCCAGTATCCTGAGCATTGTATGAATGTGGAAGGAATTGGGCTAAAAAGGTTTGTCCATGAATGTCTCTCTGTCTTCATACAACAGGAATTGTTCTGCTGAGTAATGCTGTATAAGAAGCCCCCCTGCACAGATGGAGCTGTTTTTAAGATTAAA
Organism: Lathamus discolor; assembly: GCF_037157495.1. Classification (NCBI taxonomy): domain Eukaryota; kingdom Metazoa; phylum Chordata; class Aves; order Psittaciformes; family Psittacidae; genus Lathamus; species Lathamus discolor. Next base: position 42,782,830 of record NC_088884.1, on the reverse strand, counting down.
TGAATGATGGAAAAAAGATTCAAATCCCAAATAAATAATGCTTGTGTAAGAACACAGTCCAAAATAATCAGGAGAGCCAGTCTGCTTGTTCTTAATAGCTGCCCTACTATTGTTAAGAGTATTAAGAAGATTAGAATCAGGATGTGCTGAACACATGTGAAACACCTGTGATAAATGCTTCAAAAATAACTCAGCAGTACAGGGCTCTTACTGGGTCACAAATTACTTGATTAAAACTGGAAAAGCCAAGGTTGTTTTCGCATTTCTTTATCAAAGCCATGATATTTTTTTTTTCTTCTAGCAAACAATGCTTTAATGTTGAGTTTTAATGGGATTTTTATCATTCAGATGCAGAATATAACATTTTAGAGATTGTCTTGTTTTTCCCTAACATTGTTATTCCACTGTTACTTTTGAAAAGATTGATGAACAGATAAAATGAAAGAAAATGTGAAGTATGTCATAGAGAAAAAGAAAGCTACTTGCAAGAGGATTTTTTGGGTTCGGGAGAAGTTGCCCTTCCTTATAATAACAAGACAGCTTTTGATTGATCTGCAACATTTCTTCAGTTTAAGAGATTGACAACTTTGTCTCGGTAAGGTAGTTTAAACTTGGCTCTGAAATGGGTCAACAAAACTACCAATTTTTATTTAAGTTATCAGAACTGGTGAAGGAGATTACAAACAAAGGCATGCTTAAGTTGTAGTGGGTGGCCTTACTTTTCCCAAAAAAAGCTTTTCCTGTAAAGAAATTAATAAAAAAGAGAAATTTGGACTTGATGCACAAAAATATGTCTTTCGGCAATATAGTGAAAGATCATGAATGGTGTGTCTTTAGACAAATATTTTAGAAACCTGAATAATCAACTAGAAAAACTTCTAATCTGTTAATGAGATTTCCAGTGAGCTCTCCAAAGCTTTACATCTTAACTAGGGACAGGGTTTCATCCTGCAAACTTGCATGTCTGTGGGTAATAAATGTAGATGCGGCCCTTCTGCTTGCCATGTCTACCCTTACAATGGAGGCACATGGAAGTCAGCTTTAGTGCTACCCAGACAGGAAAGGTTCAAAACCTGGGTTTTAATGATTCTGCCTGAGCCTGAAAAAAACAAATTACTTATGGCTATTCTTTTCAACTGTAAAACAAAAAATCCACCTAGAATATCCTGCAACTGCAGCATGAGCCCAGCAGCTGTGGAAGGAAATGGGGAAGGTTGTTACTTCCACCAGCTACTTCCTTTGCTGCGTGCTTTTTCTCAGCAGATACTAATAATTACCCAGCAGCAAGTGTAGACTTTTGGACAAGAGAGTACTGCAGAGAATTTGCACTTTGGTATTTCCCCTAAACTCTAAGAGAAGTCTCCCCACACACTGGTCTAGCTACAGAATTGTGTTTTCAGCAGCTGTGCAGTTAGTCTCCAGTGAAATACTGTGTTTGAGACACCCACTAATTTATTTCTGCTCTTGCCAACTGACTTACCCTACATATTAATATTAACAATCATGTTTGTACAAATGGGTCCATTAATTCAAATTTCATTTCCTTTTCAATTGGTAATATATGTAAAGAACAATAACCAATGCGGCATAATTTTTACCCGTGGCTATTATAAGTGGGTACACAATATCACATTTATTTCCTTCTAAAAGCATTGCTTTTAAATGAGCAAAGGATATTACAGCGGTGTTAGCTTTTCTCCTTCCCTCAGTGCATTATAAAGACGTGGGAGCATTGAAGAAGAAGCCATTTAAAACCAAACTGAAGTTTGATGCTATTTGGGGGCCTGATCCAAGGCCAGATTCCTCCAAGGGGAATGTTTGCTTTTACTTTGCTAGGGTTTGGTACAGGCCCATAAGGACCTTGAACAAAAATGCCCCAGCAGACACAGAAAGAGAAAATGTTCTAGAAAATGTACTCTCACTTTGTGACAATAAACTGTGTGTGTTTAACTGAGCCATTATGGGAAAAGCAAGAAATTATTACAAAGCATGATGGAAAGAATACTGAATTTCAACACCAGAAAAAACCTTAATTTTCTATCCAAATCTCCTGTGCCAAGAAAAAAAAATTGCAAACATTCTTTTATAAATTAAATTAGGAATATTTTTGGTACTAGGAGCACAGAAGTGGGTCAACTGATAGTTGTAATCATACTTCAGATTGTACATACTTGTAGATTGTATATACTTGTAGATTGTACAGAAGGGAGGGCAATCAAGAAAGCTAAAACTACCTCTGGGAAACTCACGTAGTAACACTTTATGAAACAGAACAGAGTTGTACTAGATGTTGAGTTTTTAACAGGGAAGACCCTGAATAATGAGGAAAAAGACAATTAGATCCTTCATTACAGACAAAATAATAAAATTAGGTGATATTGTTTCTATAGGAAAAAAGAGCAGTTACTGAGGAATTCCTGGTGGTATCACTAGAGTTTCAAAGCTAGTCATATAGATTCCCACATAAAAAACACAAGAAAAGGCCCTTCCATCCAACATCAATACTGCCATCTTGCACTGTCAATACCTGTAAGCTAAAATCATCTCTTCCATCCCATTGCAGTTGCTCCTATGAATATGAACTATAAACTGTTATTTCAATTGGACTTGATAAACACTGTCTGTATTTTTAAAGCTTTCCCAAGAAGGGCAAAAAGCAAGTTTCTATGCTGGAGGGAAGGGATGCCATCCAGAGGGACCTTGACACGCTTGTGAGGTGGGCTAATACCAACCTTATGAAGTTCAACCACGACAAGTCTCTTGTGAGACCTCACCCGGAGTATTGTGTGCAGTTCTGGTGTCCTCAACATAAAAAGGACATGGAACTGCTGGAACAAGTCCAGAGGATGATCGGGGACTGGAACACCTCCCGTATGAAGACAGGCTGAGAAAGTTGGGGCTGTTCAGCCTGGAGAAGAGAAGGCTGCATGGAGACCTCATAGCAGCCTTCCAGCACCTGAAGGAGGCCTGTAGGGATGCTGGGGAGGGACTCTTCATCAGGGACTGTAGTGACAGGACAAGGGATAACGGGTTAAAACTTAAACAGGGGAAGTTCAGATTGGCTATAAGGAGGAAATTCTTTCCTGTTAGGGTGGTGAGACACTGGAATGGGCTGCCCAGGGGGGTTGTGAGTGCTCCATCCCTGGCGGTGTTCAAGGCCAGGTTGGATGAAGCCTTGTGTGGGATGGTTTAGTGTGAGGTGTCCCTGCCCATGGCAGGGGGGTTGGAACTAGATGATCTTGAGGTCCTTTCCAACCCTAACTATTCTATGATTCTATGATTCTGCTTTGAGAACCATTTTTATTATTTCATACCAAGTCTATCATAAGATCTTCTTACCAGAATGGGTTAAAGCAGCACAGAGTGTACATCAAAAGAAATTTCCCAGTGGAATGAGCATCTTCAAACAACTGAGCTGGCCTTAGTGCAAATATCCAGTGCCACTGAGATCCCCCTGGCACCTACTGCAGAAAGAAGTATTGCAAAGGTAACAGAAATGAGCTGACTGATTGCTTTCCAGAGAAATCTACATATTTTACTTTTGTTTAGTGATCACTTATTAGATAATTTCTGAGGAACAGCCATCATGTGGCTCATACCTAACAGAAAATTTGGTAGTCAGTACCAAAATGAGATCATCTTTCAAGTTATCCTGTGTTTCTTTCCCTTTGGACTAAATCACTCAGAGATGATAGTTGAACATTGAATCTTTATGAAGTAAATGCACAGGGTGGTAGCTGGTTAAGCCTATTTACCTTCATCTAAAACTTGATGGAGATAAATACTTTCCATGGCTGTATGATATGAAGCCCTGGGGATAGAAATTCTGCCCTAGGGAACATCTAGTGCTCCACAGGGAACTGGCTACAAGCTGGGATGTGATTTCGCAGCAAACTTTTCTATGTGTGATGGCATTAAGTGCCATTAAGTGGTTCTTTCCTCCAACAGGTTTATATCCCTCACTGACATAAGCAAACACAATAAAAATTTAGTTTAGAAGGGTCTATGGGACTACATAACCACCTATATCAAATAATCCTGTGTATCCTCCATGTACTGTTAAACAGTAAAACCACATTATTAGAACGTGTCACAAAAACAGAGCAGAAGAGATCAAGGGTCTCTGTTCTAGGAAGAAATTTGTGAAGTTGAATTCCTGGACCATCTGTGGTGATACCCCATGAAATTAGGCAAGAAACCCAGAAATAAAATAGGTCTTAATTATCTGCCCTATGGAAATGTTCTTTCCTTCCCACAAATAAGTCTGTCTCTTTAACCTGAACAAGCTACGCTAATCAAGCCCCTGAGAAATTTTAGAAGCAGTAGAAGTACTCCTGTACCACTCCCAACAACCTGTCTCCAGTCTCTAGTGCATCAAAAGAAACAAAACTTCTCCTTTACTCTGTTCCTCTTTTCCCCTCTAACCAAATTATGCATCCAGGGAAAAATTTCCCATGCAGCTTTTTCTTTCCCATTCTCCCTGCTCCGCTTTTCTTTTCAGTATCCCTTCATAATAATTCATTTTGGAAATACCCTCTGCATTTTAATTTAACTTCCAGCATAAAAAAACCCATTCTGAGTAAGAACTCTCTTTAGCATAAAGTTGGCAGACTTTCTCCCTTGCTAATAACAGGCATTTGGGTATGTTGCCAACAGTTACTTCAATAATCGTCACACTATCTTACTGACAATTAGTGTAGTTTCCCTGTTAGACTAGTAATTAGGCCTTCAAAATATCAGAATCTGGTCCAGGTTGAATATTCTAGATAGCAATTGTGAATAAATAAAACAAAAATTAAAGTCAGTGGGAATAGACAGTATCTGTCTGAAACGCAACCTGGATCCAAGTATTATCCTGCTCCCTGGTAGGGGTCACAGGCGACCAGGCTGGTTCATCCTTGTGAGTGCTAAGGGATGGCTCCTCCAGTTCATTCAGCGAGATCTGTGTAGCTGCTCACAGGCTAAATCAGATATTTTTCATGTGAGTGAAGGAAACAAAATCTGTCACTGCGTAAGGCAGAGCGAGACCTTTCTGAAACACAAAGTGCCACTTCGGTGGTTTGTGTTTATTAGCAGTCTCAGTGAACACTGCTATTAAAATGTCTGGAATAAACCTTATCTCCTGCTGCTTAGTAGTCAATGACAAAAAGACAAAACCAGGAGCAAAAGGGCTCCCAGTTATATCCAGCTATGGAAGAGTCCTGCAACATATTCCCACTTAGTAAAGCAAAAAAAAAAAAAAAAAAATGGATAAAGGACATTTGCTATTGCCCTTTGTCCTAGAAGTATGCATATTTACAATACATGACACTGAATCAAAACAGATATTCCTTATAAGTTTACTTTCCCTGGGAGGATTTGGAGAGTAAAGCAGCTGCCAGCTGTGGAGGTGCCCAGCCTTCCTGCTTCACGTGTCTCTGAATCAACTCTTGTTTTCAAAAATACTGATTTGTCAGGAGACAGACATTTAACCAAGTTCTGCCGGCTAAGCTGCAAAATGCAGCTGCCCTTTTTGACCCAAGCAGTCAGACAGAGGACTTTGGTTCACAGGAAAATCTAAGATTAGACAGACATCTCTCCTATGCAACCTGTGTATTTCTGAGTAAGGTTCCCTGGCCAAAACAAGAGTAAAACCTGGGCATGAAGAAGTTCACATCCCACTTTTATTTAGTCCTTGCTCCTCAAAAACTTAATCTTTAGTGTTCTTCTTACTATTTCTTTTTCTTAGACACGCTACAGTTACTACTGCTTTTTTTTTTCACACAAAGGCAGAAAAATGCATATATTTCCTACAAAAGAAGAAGAAATCCTTAACCATATCCCATTATCCACATATGTCCTGCAAGTATTCCATAAATGTCTGTATCCCAGAAGGTGTTGTGCCAACTTGGTCTTGACTAGAAGATATTAGAAAAAGGATAGATTTAAATTACATTGTCTATTAATAATGAATTATGTATCATATTAATGTCTTGGTGATTTAATCCAACCATATTGACAAGTTTTGCTACTGTTTTCTGATTTAATCCATTGGAAAGAAGAGGGAGATTCTATTTCCAAGTTGTGTCAAACATAATTTTTAAGTACAGATACAAAGGAAATCATAAAAAGAAATTACAAACTTTCTCTTCTATTTAGAATCACAGAATCATAGAATAGATTCACAGAATCATAGAACAGTTAGGGTTGGAAAAGACCGCAAGATCATCTAGTTCTAACCCCCCCTCCATGGGCAGGGACACCTCACACTAAACCATCTCAACCAAGGCTTCATACAATGTGGCCTTGAACACCGCCAGGGATGGAGCACTCACAACCTCCCTGGGCAACCCATTCCACTGCCTCAACACCCTAACAGGAAAGAATTTCCTCCTTATAGCCAATCTAAACTTCCCCTGTTTAAGTTTTAACCCGTTACCCCTTGTCCTGTCACTACAGTCCCTAATGAAGAGTCCCTCCCCAGCATCCCTATAGACCCCCTTCAGGTACTGGAAGGCTGCTATGAGGTCTCCACACAGCCTTCTCTTCTCCAGGCTGAACAGCCCCAACTTTCTCAGCCTGCCTTCATACGGGAGGTGTTCCAGTCCCCTGATCATCCTCTGGACTTGTTCCAGCAGTTCCATGTCCTTTTTATGTTGAGGACACCAGAACTGCACACAATACTCCAGGTGAGGTCTCACAAGAGCAGAGTAGAGGGGCAGGATCACCTCCTTCGACCTGCTGGTCACACCCCTTTTGATGCAGCCCAGGATACGGTTGGCTTTCTGGGCTGCGAGTGCACACTGCCGGCTCATGTTCATTTTCTCTTCGACCAACACCCTCAAGTCCTTCTCCACAGGGCTGCTCTGAATCTCTTCTCTGCCCAACCTGTAGCTGTGCCTGGGATTGCTCCGACCCAGGTGTAGGACCTTGCACTTATCATGGTTGAATTTCATAAGGTTGGCATCAGCCCACCTCACAAGCGTGTCAAGGTCCCTCTGGATGGCATCCCTTCCCTCCAGCGTATCAACCGGACCACACAGCTTGGTGTCATCAGCAAACTTGCTGAAGGCGCACTCAATCCCACTGTCCATGTCAGCGATGAAGATGTTGAACAAGACCGGTCCCAACACTGATCCCTGAGGGACACCACTCGTTACTGGTCTCCAGCCAGATATTGAGCCATTGACCACAACTCTTTGTGTGCGGCCATCCAGCCACTTCTTTATCCATGGAGTGGTCCACCTATCAAATTGATATCTCTCCAATTTAGAGAGAAGGATGTTGTGTGGGACAGTGTCAAACGCTTTGCAAAAGTCCAGGTAGATGACGTCAACTGCTCTACCCCTGTCCATCAGTTCTGTAGCCCCACCATAGAAGGCCACCAAATTGGTCAGGCAGGATTTCCCCTTAGTGAAGCCATGCTGGCTGTCACCAAGCACCTTGTTGTTTTCCATGTGCCTTAGCATGCCTTCCAGGAGAATGTGCTCCAAGATTTTGCCAGGCACAGAGGTGAGACTGACTGGTCTGTAATTCCCCGGGTCTTCCATTTTCCCCTTCTTGCAAATGGGGGTTATATTTCCCTTTTTCCAGTCGTCGGGAACTCCACCTGACTGCCAGGATTTTCCAAATCTGATGGCCAGTGGCTTAGCAACTTCATTTGCCAGCTCCTTCAGGACCCGCAGATGGATTTCATCAAGTGCCATGGACTTGTGCACGTTCAGATTTTTAAGACGGTCTTAAACCAGATCCTCTCCTACAGTGGGCCCAAGGTCTTCATTCTCACAGTCCCTGCGTCTGCCTTCTAAGATTTGGGTGGTGCGGTCAGAGCATTTATCAGTGAAGACCAAGGCAAAGAAGTCATTAAGAAACTCAGCCTTCTCCAAATCCAGGGCAGCCAGTTCTCCTGATATCTTCCGGAGAGAGCCCACGTTGTCCCTAGTCTGTCTTTTATTTGCAAGGTAATTATAGAATCCCTTCCTGTTATCTTTAACATCCCTAGACAAGCTTAATTCTAACTGGGCCTTAGAGAGGCCCAGAGAGGAAGAGATTGTTCCAGGGTTTTAAATTTCAGATAAACCATCTCTGTTTTCAGTAAACTTTACATATTTCACTTTAAAAAAAAAAATATGTTTTAGCCATGGAAATATCATCAGTTTGGCAGCAAACGTTTTCCAAAAGATGGAAGAACCTTTGTTCTGAAACAGCAGAAATATTGTTTCTATTTTGTGTTGGTTTTCTTTTGAAATGAGCAATCTGGTTATTTAAAAAGTAAACCAAGATTATATTTCAGCCTGCCATATTCTGCAGGCAAAAAATATCAGAATTGCAAAGTGCTGTAATCACTGGAAATGGGAAACTGGAGTTGATAAGCTTGGTTTCCCATATAATCATTTCAGGTGAGAAGGTGACAGCTAAAATCAAATTCTTGGGACAAGCAGATGTGTCTTTAAAAGGCTGAGATGACTGAGTTCCTCCTCCTTCTTCCCTGTGTATGCCGCATTTAAGGAGAAAAAAAGATATTTGGGGGGTTTGATAACATGGCTTTTAAATCAAACTTGTCTTTTTCATCTTTGCTAACGTGTTTATGAAGGAGAGAGCTTTTGATTGAGAAAATGTTGTTAAACTCCAGACCCTATTTTGAAGGATTCTTCCTATCTATTTCAAATATTATCTCCATTGCATTTTATTTATAAATATGTTTCTTTAGAATCATAGAATCATAGAATAGTTAGGGTTGGAAAAGACCTCAAGATCATCTAGTTCCAACCCCCCCTCCATAGGAAGGGACACCTCACACTAAACCATCCCACCCAAGGCTTCATACAACATGGCCTTGAACACTGCCAGGGATGGAGCATTCACAACCTCCCTGGGCAACCCATTCCACTGCCTCACCACCCTAACAGGAAAGAATTTCCTCCTTATAGCCAATCTAAACTTCCCCTGTTTAAGTTTTAACCCGTTACCCCTTGTCCTGTCACTACAGTCCCTAATGAAGAGTCCCTCCCCAGCATCCCTATAGACCCCCTTCAGATACTGGAAGGCTGCTATGAGGTCTCCACGCAGCCTTCTCTTCTCCAGGCTGAACAGCCCCAACTTTCTCAGCCTATCTTCATACGGGAGGTGCTCCAGTCCCCGATCATCCTTGTGGCCCTCCTCTGGACTTGTTCCAGCAGTTCCATGTCCTTTCTATGTTGAGGACACCAGAACTGCACACAATACTGCAGGTGAGGTCTCACGGGAGCAGAGTAGAGGGGCAGGATCACCTCCTTCGACCTGCTGGTCACACTCCTTTGGATGAAGCCCAGGATACGGTTGGCTTTCTGGGCTGCGAGTGCACACTGAAGCCAGCTCATGCTCATTTTCTCATCGACCAGCACCCCCAAGTCCTTCTCCACAGGGCCACTCTGAATCTCTTCTTTGCCCAGTCTGTAGCTGTGCCTGGGATTGCTCCGACCCAGGTGTAGGACCTTGCACTTGTCATGGCTGAACTTCATAAGGCTGGCATCAGCCCACCTCACAAGCGTGTCAAGGTCCCTCTGGATGGCATCCCTTCCCTCCAGTGTATCAACCGGACCACACAGCTTGGTGTCATCAGCAAACTTGCTGAAGGCGCACTCAATCCCACTGTCCATGTCAGCGATGAAGATGTTGAACAAGACCGGTCCCAACACTGATCCCTGAGGGACATCACTCGTTACTGGTCTCCAGCCAGATATTGAGCCATTGACCACAACTCTTTGTGTGCGGCCATCCAGCCACTTCTTTATCCATGGAGTGGTCCACCTATCAAATTGATATCTCTCCAATTTAGAGAGAAGGATGTTGTGTGGGACAGTGTCAAACGCTTTGCAAAAGTCCAGGTAGATGATGTCAACTGCTCTACCCCTGTCCATCAGTTCTGCCCATCATAGAAGGCCACCAAATTGGTCAGGCAGGATTTCCCCTTAGTGAAGCCATGCTGGCTGTCGCCAAGCACCTTGTTGTTTTTCATGTGCCTTAGCATGCCTTCCAGGAGAATGTGCTCCAAGATTTTGCCAGGCACAGAGGTGAGACTGACTGGTCTGTAATTCCCCGGGTCTTCCATTTTCCCCTTCTTGCAAATGGGGGTTATATTTCCCTTTTTCCAGTCGTCGGGAACTCCACCTGACTGCCATGATTTTTCAAATCTGATGGCCAGTGGCTTAGCAACTTCATTTGCCAGCTCCTTCAGGACCCACAGATGGATTTCCTTGTTAGACGGTGTGTGTTGAAGTGACAAGGAGGTCCTGGGTCTTCTAGTAGGCTAGAGTTCTGAGTGCTTCCACTAGGAGAAGAAATTGAATAAAATAAAATAAAATAAAATAAAATAAAATAAAATAAAATAAAATAAAATAAAATAAAATAAAATAAAATAAAATAAAATAAAATAATTGCTTATAGGTTTGATTTTAAGGTTTCTAAATTTTTCCACAAGTTACTGAAGTGGGAAGTGAAGGGAAGAGAAGGGAAAGGAAGGGAAAAGATGGGAAAGGAAGGGAAAGTGAAGGGGAGGGGAGAGGAGGGGACGAGAGGGGAAGGAGAAAGGAAGGGAAGGGGAGGGAGAAGGAGAGGAGCAATTGCAGCTGCGGCAGAATTGTGTTTTCAGAGGTGAGAAAACACAATTTATTTTTTATAACTTCATTTTAGGTTGGGTGGGTTAGTAATTTCAAAGGTCAGCAGAGGAGGTGGTCATGAAGGTGAGGAGCTAGAAATCATTACATTGGACATGACAGGAATTTGTTGTTAGGAGGAGGGGTGTCCTGGGTTCAGCAGTAGCAGTCATTTTTCTCCTTCTTAGTAGCTGGTGCAGTGCTGTGTTTTGACTTTTCACCTGGGAACAGCACCAATAACACTGATGTTTTTAGTTACCGCTCAAATGTTTTAGTCTGACCAAGGACTTTGTGAGCCTCATGCTCTGCCAGGGAGGAGGGGAAGCTGGGAGGAAGCAGAGACAGGACACCTGACCCAAACTGACCAAAGAGGTATTCCATACCACAGCACGTCATGCCCAGAATGTAACTGAGAGTGACCCGGAAGGGCGAAGGGACTGCAGGGTTGGAGTAGGTATCAGCTGGTGCTCGGTCGGGTGGGGTTGGGGGAGTTAATTGTCCGCTGGTGCTGAGGTGTTGTATTGTCTTCCCTTGTTATTTCCTTTATTATTATTATTATTATTATTGGTGGTAGCAGTAGTGATTTGTGTTATACCTCAGTTACTAAACTGTTCTTACCTCAACCTGTGGGAGGTACATTCTTTTTGATTCTCCTCTCCGTCCCTCCGGGTGTAGGGGGAGGGCAAAAAGTGGGGGGAGTGAGTGGACGAGCTGTGTGGCTCGGTTTGAACCACAACAAGGGGAATTTGAGAAAACTGAAAAGGTGGACTAACTATTTCGCTGTTGAAAAAAAAAAAAAAATATATATATATATATATTTTCCAGGTAGAAAAGCAAGGCGACTAAAAGAGGATAAAGGAACAGTTGAGGATGGATGCTGTGACCCAAGCACCATTAGCAACACAGTAGCTGATCTGAACTAAATCTTCATTTCTCTTATCCTATTAAGCAGGAAGGCCAGGTTATATTTACCTCTTGTTCCAATTAAAGAGCAGCACTGAACAGCACCACCTCCAGAAGAGACTGGGGGTGAAGCCTTTGCATCAGATTCTCTGCTGTTGGTGGTGGCCTCCCCTCCTTCCTCCCTACCCACCTGTGTCCCGGGCAGACCCCTCATCCGCCTCTGCCATGGGCCCTTACATCCCTAGGCTTGGCAGGGAGGGGCAACGTGCTTCCCAGTTCTGACTGCATTTAACCTTTCCTCACTGGCTCTGTGACCATGTGGACAAAAAAGGGGGAAAAGAAACATCTCCTCACCAAAACGCTGGCCAGAAGAGAGGGTCAGAGGATTATCTGTAAGAGTATTCTTTTGCCACTTGTGATTTAGAATCTTCAAGAAGCAGCAGAATTTTCTGGAAAGGGCTTGACACGCACAAATATCTCCAGAGAAAGAAAAAAAAAAGATTCAGAAAGCGTCACAAAGTCCCTTCTTGCCTGACAGCCAAAAAATCCCAAACCTGTAATAAGAGTGAAGATCCTTGAAAAAGGTCATACCCTCCCAACCTGGAAGGACCTTTCTCATCATTTCCAAAATACAAAAGAATATGCTAATCCATTCAGTTGGATTTGCAATCACTAAAAATCATTATTTTCCATGACAATTAGGCTTACTCTCTGGGGTCCTCTCAAGGGGCTGAGAGCTGCTTGTTCCCTCTTCAGTGTGCCACTGGAGCTGGCAGCCATCCAGAAACACACCAGGTATCTTTTCTTCCATTACCCCCCTTTTTTTATGACTAGGCTTAATTACTTAACCTTAAAGATTGCCTACTAAAGACACGTTATTACGTCTCAGTGGGGACAGCCCAGTGTGGGATAACTGAGCTTGGTTCTTACTCAGGTATCTGAAGAAGCTGTGCAAATGCACAGAGTAAAGCACAGGGTGACCAGGCAACATCTCACCCTGAAAGCCAGTGAAAGATTTAGCAGTCTAATGAAATATCTACAACACCACTCTGCCAACCCAGCTGAGGACCGCAAGGGTTGTGCTGCTAAGGAAAATGGAAGCAGGATTAGGCCCAATGCCAAAGGCTTGTAGACCAAGATTAGCACACACAGTCTTCTTTTGCAGCTCCTTTAAAAGCCAAATTGGTTACCTCACTTATTTCTTCTTTAATCTACCTAGAAGATATTAGAGACTGAATGTTTAAAGCAAAGTCCAGTCAAAATCCCAACTCGCATTTGCAGACGTCATTTGGTATGAATGGGCTATGATCTGGTGGGTCCTCTAAGAGGAGATGGCTGCTGTGTCAGACTTGGATGAGCAAGCCCATCCTGATTACCCCAGTCTTGTTACCTGAGAATTTGTAGCATATTTCCCCTGGAACAAAGAAACATGGCATGTAAGCCAGCCAGAGACCAGCACGCATCTCTCTCCCAGAGCTACTGAGTGTCATTATCTTGGAAGGCAGCACTGCCATCTGGGGGATCAAAAAAACATATTTCGGTCACACTTCAGTTACCGTGTTGGGGGGGTAATGGTGGAAACATGGGAAAATAAATAGAAGCCTGCAGTAGTGCACAATTATTTTCTTACATTACACATGAATCAACAATCCTCTCTTGGATTACTGCTCTCAAATTGGGTAATATTATTTTTCACTTTAATACAAAGGTTCTACCCTTCCACAAGCGTAAGTGGGGTCTTGCCTTTTTAATGTTTATATCATTTAACAACTGGCTACATGGTGCAAGCACTTTGTAATGAATTCCCTGTAATTCCTTGAATTACAGTATTACTCCCTTTTTAGTCACTCATACCAGTAAACAAGGGCAGAAGTGATTTTCTGAACCCAGCTAATAAACTGTTCCAGAGGCCAGTCTGCAATCTTTGAAATTCATAACAAATAATAATGCAGACATTACCATACCCATATCTTTTGACATCCTACTGAGCCTACTGTCATATTCTTTACACACAGCATTTATTCTGAAGCATGTGTCTTATTCCTGGGAAAACTGCTCTCCTATCTTCTCTCTTATGTAGGTCTGTCAGGATTTCCTTCTGTTTCAGTAATAGAGAAATTGCTGTGCATACTTACATAGCTAATTATTTCTCTGATTTAGCTGAAAGTCCTTGTAGAATATAGAGCTAGCAGTCTTTAAAAAACCCCACAACCTCAAGACTACGCACGCACAAAAAAAAAACCCAACAAACAAATGCAAAAGCCAGCAACGTGATTTATCAACAATTATGAAATGGTAGCATGTAGCCAGGTGCTTCTGATATCCTAAATTGCCTGAATATTTTCTGCTTACATGCGTCCATAGTGAGTGTAATGACTCAAGGAACATACAACAACCTGTGACCACACAGGGGCCAGAAGGGTGATTCCCACTCCCTCTCTGCCCATAGCCTTTTGCTTCTTTCACTGTATAGACTCAGCCAAGCAAATTGACTTTGCTGAAAACTTCCTTGTTTGTGTTTGTTTGTTTGTTTTTTATTTTAATTTCCCAAATGAAGGTTAGTTTTCAGCCAGATCTGCTCCTTACTGACATGGACACAAGGGAAAGCTTAGATCCTGCTGCAGCTAAAATTGCGATTTTGAGAGGTGGTAACAAGATAGATACATATCTGCTTTCACTAAACATGAAAACACATCCTCTCATATGCAGTTTACAAATCAGTAACTGAGTCATATTTGAGGTAGCATGTTTAAGTAGAGAAGATTATTGTACAGAAATACTGATAGTCCATGAGTTTTCTAAAAGAACAAACACAATATTTGTCTGTTAAGCATAAAGAAGGAACCTTCGTTATAAATCGAAAACAACATAAAACTGAACAAGGCTCTTAAGACTGAGTGCAGAGACTTCTAGGTAGATTCTTATATAAATAGATTATATAAGCACACCCAAATGGATTACCCCAAACAGTATTATTTGAACTGACTCACTACTTGTTTTCTGTTCGCCATTTAATTGTGGATGACTGTCCTCTGCATGAAGCCACTTTCTTTTTATATCATTTACTATTTTAGTGAGCCCATCTATCCTACCTCTCTTGAAAGGGTTCTCCTGCAGTAGATAGAGAACATTTTTAATCCTGTCTTACAAATCCTCAGTTTTACACAATTTTCATGGAGCAGTGCTTCATAATAAATGCCAGAGACCTTCTCTCACAGATGTTCATGAAATACATCTGCCATCAGATGGACATCACTTAACCCCAGGACAGAAATGCTTTGGTGCAGCATTTATGCTCTCAAGCTATTTGACCAGAGGGTGGCTCTTGAGCCATGTGCAATTCAAGTGTGACTCCCTAGCACAGCTGGGTCCAGATGTTCCAGATGTGGAAGCATTCAATCCTTCAGCTGCCAGGAGAAGTACCACAGGATCAGCTAAGGTCTGCCCTCACAGCTGAAATCCAGCCTGCAAGATGACTGTGAACAACTGCTTGCTCTCTTTTCTCATGTCTTCTGTAAATACGGAAGGGGTTTTGTTGATTGGGATCCTGTGAGGATTTTGGAACCTGCCATTAAGGCTGGCCACCCTTCATCATTATAATCTTGAAGCAAATTATTGCATATTTGTCATACCACAGATAACTGCTGCCACTGATGGCTGCCAGAATTTTATGTACTTTCATGAGTACCAAATTTTGCTGTAATGTAAGACATTAAAAATGTTGCATTTATACTGAACAAAAAAGAAAACAACAAAACAAAACCCAGCATGCTGGTCTTCTAGTCAACTATTTTAGGAATAAGAATTATAATTATTATAAGGTCTTCAAGAGGTTTGTTCATTCTTTGTTCATTCTAACCAAGCCAACAACGTTCCCTTTCAGTTATAACAAAGCAAGCTTCAGCCACTTTACGCAGAAACTAGTATGTTGAGCATTAAGACCATATAGCATCCTATCATCTCAGGTCAGCTTAGTGGCTTTTTCTTCAAAAAGTCTCAAAGCACTGATGAACCCAAGAAGATGCAGGTGATGCATTCAGAGCTGCCCAGGGGTTTTGGACACCCAAATCTCATTAATTATAATGGAAAAACAGGCTTTCAACCCCCAGAGGCAAGTCTGAAAACCTCAGCCAGATGGTATTGTTATTAAAGCACAGAACTGGGATTTGAGAGCTGCTGTGAAGAGCTTCACAAAGAAAACAGTGCTGTGCACAAGAACAATCAGCATTGCTGGCTAGAAAAAAAAAAAATACAGGTGCATGGGTACATATTTCGATATCACCTGTTCTACATTTAGCAAAAACTTAAGAGCATGGGCATGCAAATCCTTACAGTTTATCATTTTCTTGTGTCCTGCTACATTCCTCTAAGCCAATTCCTTCCTATTTGCTGCAGTTATTTTGCTACTGCAGTAGCCCCTATGGAAGTGGCTGATACATGTCTGGGTTTTATATTCATACTTTAAAACAAGTCTAATGATCATTTTCTACCAAGGGGAGTCCAAATAGAAAGAGATTATATATTTTTCTCCCCTCTGGTATCTTTAAGTTATTGTTTCAACCCAGTGAGTGCAACTTACTATGAGAACTCCACGCTGGAGTCACTTTAGGATGTACAAACCAACGTGTATAAAGGCTTTTAACAGCTGAGGAGAATAAATTTAAAAAGCAAAAAAACCACTGCAGAATCATTTTAAAGGCCTTCCACAACATATGATGGAGTGTCCAGCCAGAGACAGATGGAGCCATGTCCTGATCAGCACTGGAAGAATTGCTTGCTGTAAACAGAGACATTAAATTTGCTTGTGACAGCATTCATTTTCATGTGACAATATTCTGGCCTTTTAACTTGAATAAAAGCTTGCAGACAGTCAGTGATAGCACAGCTCTTGAGCCACTGTAGTTTTGCGTTTCCCACTGGAGACCAGGAGCAAATTCTGGGACTCTTAGGGGTTGTGCTATTCATAGTCCATACAACTGTTTCTCCCTTATAACCACTATAAAAGAATAACCTGAATTATGCCTCAAGGATTTGTTAGATGTCTACTTTCTTACGAATTTATAGCGGAGAAATTCTTCTTTTTATTCCTTTGCTCTATATTACAGGATATTGCTGGACTCAAAAATCACAGCCAGAGCAGGCTATCTACCTGAAAGAAAAAATTTGGCCTTACATTTCAGAAAACTTACGTTTTAGCCTGAGGTCAAAGCATTCATTATCTGCTACTTCTCATCTTCCACACACTCCAGTCCTTTGCTTCTGCATTTGAGTCCCAGCATTGGCAGACAGCGCCTTGTAGAATATTGTTTCTTCCAGGCTTCCAGGGTCTTTGGAGCGACATCTTGCTTGGAGTTGTATTTGCTCTGCAAATGAGGAACCAGTGAAGGTGGCAAATTACAGGTGGAGCGTTTCACTTGCAATACATGCCACATTGAACCCTTTATTGGGAAACTATAAAAGGAGTATGTCCAGGGTGATCTTGCAGAGTTAAACGCAGGTGCCAGCTCATGGTGTACTCTTCCCGAGAAAGCTGAATGGTTATGGAATAGGCTTGAAAGTCTCAGTGGAAGTAATGAAACCAAGTCACAGTTATAAACAGCTGCACCTATGAAGAACTCTCACAGGACCTGGTTTTAAGCACTGGCAAATTTACACAACTGCAGCAAAGGAGCTGTTAAAGGGCTTTAGGAAACAGAAGCAGAAAGTATTACAGAGCAACAAAAGAGCCTTCCAGAGAAGCAGCCACCTGAAAGAGAAGTGAGAGAGGTAAGAAGCAGGACTTCTGGTCTGCCCCAAGAATAGTGAGGGAATGGATGGAGAGCAGAGAGCAGAAGAATCTGCAGAGAAGTATCAGCACCTGACAACTGTCAAGACTTGGCATATGGGGTTTGATAGGCTTTTGGAATGACCACCTACGGCTGCTCTTTTGTCATTTACTGTTGTGTCGAGATCTGCATACTCGTACTAGTTAGTGAGAGCAAATAGGAAGAATCTATGCATGTATTTACTTCTACCTTGGCAGGCCTTTAAAGAATTCAGACTCAGTGCTCTCAGTAATATGAGACTTAATCAAAATATGAAATGGATGGGCAGTTCCTGAGAAAGAAGAAAACTCAAGTGCAAGAGTTTTCTTAGTAAAGATCTATTGTGGGTTACCCTCAGGAAATAGGACAGTGGGGTTATGAGAGGAGCCAGTCCTGCAGGCTGCTCAGACCAAGCAAGACTCAGGAGCTGATGAGGGCAGAACAGTGGTGACCCAGTAATCTGGTCAGTGAGGGACAAGCAACTGATATCAGTGGGACACCATTTCAAAGGAGATGTTACAGTTTCTCTGTTTGTTTTGTTCTGTAGTTTGTTTGTTTTTTCCAAACCAAAAGCCAAAATATTTCTCATCCCCACATTTGTAAATTATGTTATTTTCTGTCAAGACACCATGTAAAATAGATGGAATGGTTCACACAAACAGGTTTATACTGGACACACTAATGCTGCCTGAATTGTAATAGGGTATAGCTATATAGAGAAGAAAAAAATCAACTCACATAGGGAAAAAAAAGTACTCCACCTTTGCCTTGTCTTGAAAGGCAGCAAGAGAAACTTTTTTCCCCCTTCTCATAAACACCCTTGCCTGAGGCCATTCTAGTAACTGGAGGGAAGAGCCTGGAGAAGCCATCACATGTCCCAGACTGCTTTTTCTAATAGGTATCCTTTTTTGTTAAGGAGGCAGCTTTAATTGAAAATATGTCTGCTTGAGAAAGAACAAGGGTCATGAACTTGCTCCACAGTGGAAGCCTCCCGGAAAGAACTGGCCTAGCTCTGTTAAAATGCCTTTCTCTGCAAGCCAGATGCTGTCTCTGCAGAGTTCAGTGCTGCCCATATGCACATCATCCCTTCACCTCCTGCTCTTAGCAGCTCAATTGTTTTGTGGCTGTGCAGGCAGAAGTAAGTCCAAACAGGATACCTCTTAAAGACAGCTTTCTGATGAAGGTGAGACAAGGCAAGAGGTAGGGCACATACCATCATCGTCAGTGCACAGCCAGCTCAGTTCATCCCCAGCACTCTGAACAGTGAGGGATCTTGCAGCTGTCTACACTACATCCTGGCTTATGTTGTCCTAGTAATTTTCAGTTGCATCGTGACATTTTGCCCAAACAACAACAAAAAATCCAACACACAAGGCTGCAAATCATAAGCTACAGATTAAACCTTCCTTAGACTGTGAAGTTTACAAAGGCAGCAGAAAAAAAGTGGAAAAAAATTCATAGTCCTTTTACCAAACCTAGTGCTAATTGTACTGGCTACAGCAAAGCTGAAACTTGAAGTAAATGTAGCCTCAGAGAAAGCATTTAGTCCTAGGAAATGGCCTCCCTTTTTGGTTAAGTCTGTGTCCCATTTAAAATAATTTAAGCACTAACATAACTAAACAAGGCTGAAAAGATGCTTTCTTTCCAAATCTTAAATCTTTTCCAAATCCTGAAGTAGACAATTCCACCTTGTTACATGGCTATTACTTCAGAGCCCCAGTATCATTGCAGACAGACTCACCTGTGACAGACCTGCCTGCAGGAGGCCTTTAAAAGGAGATCCGTGCTCCTCAAATGGCCAGCGAGAGCAGCAAGAGGATTAGTGACACCTCATTTCTCCTGTCTGCTACAATCAGCTAGGGATTCCAAAAGGACAGCTTTACTCTTTTGAAACTTAAGTTGTGTGGGGTAAATTGATTCTTTTACCCTAAATCTTTCTCCAGTGGTAGGAGCTGAACTGATTTCCTTCAGGTTCCCAGGAGTGTCATAACAGGTTTTCTGTCTTGACACCTCTCTCTGATGGCAGAGGAAATCCCATTTACCTGTTTGTTTTTTTTTCCTGACAGAGAAATCACAACAAACATGAGTCAATCACTCTCTTTTGGAGGGTGGCAGCAGGAAGATAGGAACATCACCGTTGAATTACAGCTATTCTAAAGAAATTTATTGTCCCCCTGGGGCTAATACTGGAGGGCCACAGCTTGTTAAATGGTGTAAATCAGCACAGTTGCAATTTCACCTAAGCTTCTAAAGAAAGGGTTTCACTGCCACTCTGAAAAGATGCCCGACCTCTATCATGTGAGTATTTCCACGTATCACTCTTGCAAACCATTGCCAATCAAGAGCACAGTATAAATTTTGATGATGAAAAGCTTTGTGCAAACAGAATGACTGGCAACATGGCATCTGCTTTGCTCAATCAAAAGGGAATGTGATGTATCCAGCATAACCCAAAGTTACTGTGAAAAGCAAACACATTTATAATTCATCTGTTAGAACAGCAACAGAAGAAAATTAACTGACTGCTACCATCTAAGAAATAGAATAGAAGCATTTTAGTTGGAAGCAAAGTTCATATGAGATTCTACTTACTCAGTTTTGTTATCTGAATCTGAGGAGTCCTGGTTCAACAACGACTTCAAGTGCATTTTTAGACTTTGCTAAAGCAAACAGAAGAATTTTCTAAAGCCTTTGGGCTGCCAATCTGTAGCCCAGTAAGTCAGCCTTTACGTTAAAATTCAGTGGTTATGTCTACCCTGGCCTTTGAGGGCCCCCTCCACTTGCCTCTCAAGATGAGGTGCAGCCTGTCTTGACTATGAATTTTCCTCTTCTGAAGCATCTGACATCCCAGGTGCCTGACAGTGTCTTGGGCTTAGGTGGCTTAGGATACCATGAGCAACCTTAAGCTGATGCTGCCAAAGTCTGTGTGGGAATAACAGTATTTGCTGAGGGACTGGAGAGGCAGAGAGGGCAGTCAAAGCTGACCTTCAAGGTAGTCACTGAGGGCTGTGCAGGCAAAATCAGCCTCAGAACAGACCCCTCTTGAGAAGGGCTGGACTGTAAAAATATAAGCCCAAATTAGGAAAGTAGCTATCAAATTAAATAGAGACGTAATTTTAGTTAAACAGATCTGCAGTTGGTCAAAAATTCAAGGCAGCCTTTTTGCCCTGTTGTTTTGCAATCTAATTTGAAATGCATTTATTCCATCCCTGCTCCACTTCACACAACCCTGATGTTCATCAAACAGAAGTTGTTCAGCCTCATTGCGTGAGACGAACTGTCTGGCTTACAAGCAGGCAAACCCCCTCTTCCCCTCCAAACTGTTTTGTAACTGAAATATTGATCACCCTTTTTGTTATGATAGTTTAAGAGTGTAGAAGAGCAAAACTGTGGCATGCAGCTGTAGCAACCTCTTGGTGAACCTCTTTGTCATGGGGCAGGGGGGGGAAATGACAGGGGACTGGGGACAGAAATTTTGAAATGTAGATTAATCAAAAATGTTATTCTAACAGAAAATTCCCACCTGTGCGTGTCCTTAGTTCTCATTTTATGTCACTGTTATCACTCCCTTCAGCTAGGAAAGGAGGAGCCCTGGGTTTTGTTTCAGGCTTCTAATGAGAGGAGAACAGAAACCTGCTGAAAAGAGCAGAAGGTACCCATATGGATGAGAGCAGCAGCCAGATAGATGGTGGTGTAAATTAAACTGCTACATCTAATACTTCAAGTAAACTGGCTCTAGGAGAGCTCCTAGAATACTATTGCAAGGAGCAACTCTAACAAGTGGTTTAGAATATAAAAGTTGATATTGCAGAGATAAAGAAAAATTGGTGGAAGAGAAAGTTTTGCCAAAGGATATGCTCTCCTTAAGAAACAAACTAATTGACATGAAGGTGCTTGTATAATCTGCATTAATGATGTAACGAGACATGAAGTAAAAGAAATAACACAGTAAAAGGAGATTTTTGTTTGAGTCATCACCATTTCAGTAAGAAGCCTCTTGAAGTGTTTTCTTTTTATTTTCCTTAGGAGAAATTTAAGGACTACTAGAGGGAGATCCAGAGGTCATGGAAGTGAAAGGATCAGATCTGAGGTAGAACCAAGATACCTGAATTATTCATTCTTTGATGATGAGTTGCAAACAAGGCAAAGTTGACAAACATGACACAAGATCTCACATCAACAAATGGTATGCTTGTCCTCAAGGAGTGCTCTAGTACCTCTAGAATTAAAGACATGTCAGAAAAATGATGTAAGAAAATCATAACCTATAATTTACAGACAGATAAACCCAGGAAGGTATCCTGGTAAAAAAAAAACCCAGCAGGACAGAGATGTGCTCTCTATTTCAATTTTTCTGTATGCATCATATTTTCCTATCAGGACCTCATCTGCAAGACAGGCATTTATATATCCATATATTCAAGATACCTGACTCACAATGGGAATGCTGCAGATCCAGCAGATGCAGTACTCTTTTCCTAGGCTGGCAGAGGCATCAAAAACTTGAGCTATTGGAAGAGACTAGCAAAACATGGTTTGTTAAGCTAAACTACATGAAGGGTGAGGGTGGATAAGACTCCCATATATTAATACATAGGGTGGGGGAAGAAAGAATAAATGCAGAGACACAGGAACTTTTTAAACTCAAAGGCAGTATTGGCACAAGTATAAATGAGTATAAGGCAGTCACAGATATATTTAGCCTGGAAAGGAGAAAAGGTTTCTAACCATCTCAGCAATAAAGCAGCTTTGTAATAGGGAAAAAAGAGATAATAAATATAACTAATGTTTAGGACAGACCTTAAGAGCTTTTGTGTAGTGAATGGAATTGAACATTGCAGTGAGGAGAGGAGAATAAACTCAATATGAAACATTCCTTCTAGTTCACTTTTTGATATGAAAATACCTTTGATTTTGTTTGAGAGTCCTAGATAAAAAAATGAATAAACATATTTTCTTTAATTATCACCTGTAAGTCATTTTCTAAATTACAATAATAGGAACACTAAAGGACACTAATTAAAATGCAAATGTCATGCTAACAGTCACCTTTCTCTCTTATCTTTTCATAGCTCACAATTGGTACATGTGACACCAAAGACAGAGATCTAATGAGCATCTACAAGAGATCCAAAAATTTTATTTGTGTAGTATTTGATGACTCAGTGTTCAAGGGGAGACAAATTACATCATTTGACAAAGAAAGGATAGATCTTACTTTCAAGACATGTGGAATCATTGACTTGTTGTAGGGATCATTGGCCCTGGATAAGTGATAAATAAGAATCAAGGTGCTTCTTTCTCCCCCCCTCCCCTTATGAATCACAGCATGAGATACCACAGAGAGCATTATGGTAAGAAAAAAACCTCTTACTTGCTCTTACTGCTCTGATGGACTGATGTCCCATAGTGCTAGGAAAAAAACCCAACAAAACCAGGCAGATGTTTGCCTTATGTACTTTATACTTCAACCTACTTAACTCTTTAAACTGACACAGAGATCTATTAGCTTATTCATGTGCACAAACACACATAAAGATTTTAACCCTTTTCTATATGCCCTTCCTCATCCCTTGCCCTTTTGCTTGATTTCAAGTATAAAACACCTGTTATATGAAAACACTTACAGGAGGAATTTCCTCTTGATATGCCCACCTGTTTCATGCAACCTTCTTTGAGCCTAACAGAGGTCCTAAGGCAATACAGAGACTTCCTTAGGGAGGTAGCATATACACCTGGGTGCAACATGGAAACCTCTGACAGCCACTGCAAACAGATATATCCTTTGGCTCCTAGAATACAAGGGGTTTTAACTTTTCTGTAAGTATAAATCCACCAAGAACTAATGGAGCACTCTTGATTTCGAACAGAAATCATATGCTTAAGTACCACCGAAATTCAATCAATGTCTCTGTCTTTAGAAAGCTAATTGTCTTATCTTGTTCTGCACATTCAAGTAATTGTTTGTGTTATATAGCGCATTACACAATTATATGGGTAGAACTGCAATAGTCAAACTATTTTAAGCTATATTGAGAATCTGTGCCATATGATGCAAAAAGCGGGGAGTAACTATGTAAGATGAGGTTTTGAACAAGCTCCATCAAGTCCTAGGAGGCATATTAGAGAGTTAAAAGTAGAGACTAACAAAATATAACAAGAAAAACAATCACTTTATCCATAATGTCTATATTACTTTCATAGTGCTTAATTTAAGTGCTTCAACAACTTCTGTTATTACCTCCTCAATGCATTATAATCTCAACGTTCACTAGACCATTTTTGCCAACATATTGGTGGAATCACTGATACAACAATTGTATCTACATTAATACATAAAACTGTGAGTCTAAAGCAAATGGAAAATCTTGGAATTAAGAAAATGAGGAAATATCAAAGGAGACTTCCACCCTTTCTCAAAAGAAGCATGATGTAGTCATCATGATTTTCAGGGGTTTATAGGACTCTAACACAAACTAATATATAAAACCAGGGAAATAAAAAAACCTGGTGCTAGTTACCAAGTGTGAAACACACGCACAAAAAAAGAGGAAGACTTTAAAACAGAAGCATTGCAAGACCCAGAGCAGAATAACAGGTGAGATAGCTAGCTTTAACCCAAATCACTGGCTAGCCTTTTCATTTTCAGCCCTTCATTCAGGCAGCAGAAAGTAGTTGGAAGAAAGCCTGAAAGCCAGGAAAGAATTCCTGAAAGATCAATAAGCAGACTATGGAGGGTAGTGGACAGTGACTATAGTGTCAGTGCACCTAGTGTAGTAGACAATATTACATAGTTGATGAATCACAGAATCACAGAATCACAGAATCCCAAGGGTTGGAAGGGACCTAAAAAGATCATCTAGTCCAACCCCCCTGCAAGAGCAGGGTAACCTACAGTACATCACACAGGAACTTGTCCAGGCGGGCCTTGAATATCTCCAGTGTAGGAGACTCCACAACCCCCCTGGGCAACCTGTTCCAGTGCTCTGTCACTCTTACAGTAAAGAAGTTCTTCCTGATGTTAACGTGGAACTTCCTATGCTCCAGTTTACACCCATTGCCCCTTGTCCTATCACTGGATATCACTGAAAAAAGCCTAGCTCCATCATCCTGACACCTACCCTTTACATATTTGTAAACATTGATGAGGTCACCCCTCAGTCTCCTCCAAGCTAAAGAGACCCAGCTCCCTCAGCCTCTCCTCATAAGGGAGATGTTCCACTCCCTTAATCATCTTTGTGGCTCTGCGCTGGACTCCTTCAAGCAATTCCCTGTCCTTCTTGAACAGAGGGGCCCAGAACTGGACGCAATATTCCAGATGCGGCCTCACCAAGGCTGAGTAGAGGGGGAGGAGAACCTCTCTTGACCTACTAACCACTCCCTTTCTAATGCACCCTAAGATGCCATTTGCCTTCTTGGCCACAAGAGCACATTGCTGGCTCATGGTCATCCTCCTATCCACCAGGACCCCCAGGTCCCTTTCCCGTTCACTACTTTCCAGCAGGTCAACCCCCAACCTGTACTGGTACATGGGGTTGTTCTTCCCCAGATGCAAGACTCTACACTTGCCCTTGTTAAATTTCATCAAGTTTCTCCCCGCCCAACTCTCCAGCCTGTCCAGGTCTCGCTGAATGGCAGCACAGTCCTCTGGTGTGTCAGCCACTCCTCCCAGTTTTGTGTCATCAGCAAACTTGCTGAGGGTGCACTCAGTTCCCTCATCCAGGTCATTGATGAAAATATTAAACAGCACCGGTCCCAGCACCGACCCCTGAGGAACTCCACTAGTCACAGACCTCCAGCTAGATTCTGCGCCATTGACCACAACTCTCTGCCTTCTTCCTTTCAACCAGTTCTCGATCCACCTCACTACTTGATCGTCAAGCCCACACTTCCTTAGCTTATCTATGAGGATGCTGTGGGAGACAGTATCAAATGCCTTACTGAAATCAAGAAAAACTACATCTACCGCTCTACCATCATCCCTCCACCTAGTCACTTCCTCATAGAAGGCTATAAGGTTGGTCATACATGACTTCCCCCTCATAAAACCATGTTGGCTGTTCTTAATGACCCCCTCATCCTTGATATGCCTAGTGATGGAGTCAAGAATAAGTTGTTCCATCACCTTTCCAGGGATGGAGGTAAGGCTGACTGGTCTATAATTACCCGGGTCCTCCTTCTTGCCCTTCTTATAGATTGGTGTGACCTTTGCCATCCGCCAATCCTCAGGCACCCCCCCCGTTTCCCACGACTTTCCAAAGATGATGGAAAGTGGCCTAGCAATGACCTCCGCCAGCTCCCTCAGCACCCGTGGGTGCATTCCATCCGGACCCATCGATTTACAGATGTCCAGATTGCATAGCTGATCCCTAACCCAATCCTCATCTACCAAAGCAAACTCCTCCTTTGTCCTGACTCCTTCTGGGGCTATAGAAATCCGGGGCCCTCGGGGAGAGTCTGCAGGAGTAAAGACAGAGGCAAAGAAGGCATTCAGCACCTCTGCCTTCTTTATATCCTCTGTCTCCAGGGTACCCACTTCGTTCAGCAGTGGGCCTATATTGCCTCTTGTGTTAGTTTTATTTGCTATGTATTTGAAGAAGCCCTTTCTATTGTCTTTAACCCGACTAGCAAGATTGAGTTCCAAGGAGGCCTTAGCTGTCCTAATTGCCTCCCTACATCCTCTAACAACTGTCCTATATTCCTCCCAAGCGGCCAGCCCCTCCTTCCATAATCCATAGAAGGCATTTAAGAAACTGTTGACTCCAGTGGGAGCTGGAAGAGTCCCTCAGCCTCTAAATCACTGATAAATTTGCCTTTGAAGCTAGTGATGAGGAGGGAAGTGAGAGGACTACTTCAAGGGAATGACTAGAACAAAGAGATGGCACTGCTGCAATCACCCAACAGTGCTTTGGGCTCCAAGTACCACAAAGATGGTTGCTGTAGCTAAGACAAGGACCTAGAATAAGTTATATTGGGACTCAGAGGTTACAAGATTGCATCAGGCACATTAAGCCTCCTCTTCCTGAGAGGAGGAAGTTCACTGCTGTACTTTTATGGAAATGTTAGCCTTTATTCTCATTGCCAGTGCCTTAGCTGCTACTGCTACATAAAAAGGGGGCTAATGAGATAAACTTGGTTTATCTGATCTGTGGGGAGCACCTAATTGATTTTTTCAGTATGTGTTATAGCTTTGCAGCCTGTTTCCTCCTCTTTGGTTAATGCCTTTTCGAAGACTTTCCTGTGATGCTCTAAATTCTTAAAAATTAAGCCAGTGTGCTTGGCTTAATTTTTAGTTTGTCTCTTGCATCCACTCTGCAAAAGAAGTTCTCTGAGTAAGCTGCACATTAGCTGCCTTAACATGGGGCCATGCACTTTGGTTTGTATACTACAGATTTGCAGATTTAGTGATGCATTTCTCTGCTAGAGTGGACAAAAATCAAGCAACTGTTTTGAAGTAGATGCTGCTGTGAATGGTACAGGTTACTGGAGTAGGGAAGTCAGAACAGTCATTTGGATGACTAATGATTTTGTCTACAGCCAAAACAGTTTTCCAAGATATGCACATCAGCACTTACGTATAATAGTCATTTAAATTACTTTCTTTCTCGTGCCAAAATCTTATATACTGTTATAAGATCATTATGAGAAGTCCCTTCCATACTGAAGAGGCAATGTGACTCAGGTTAAACCTGAACCACAACAGAAATGTACTGCTATCATGAAACAACACTTTTCAGGAATATAACCAAGAACTGTGTACTGCAAAGTGCTAAAGAAATTAGCTAGTGATTTTTTGTTTTTTTTTCTAAGCCATTTTACTGAAGAAAAAAAATAAATTAAGAATTTACAGAATGGAAATATTTTCAGTTCTCCTTGGGACAAGACAAGATGTAAAAGGAGAGATGCATCACAATTTCCTGAAAGAAATATGCATGATATTTTCTTTTGGCCTTCCTTCTAAACGAAATCTATTCATAATATTACACTGATGCTTTAAACATAAGCCTTGCCTTGAGGGAAGAACCACAACCTACAAATTGCACACAACAGTTCAAGCATTAAAAACAAACAGGCTTCCTGATGAAAGGCTTTTTGGGAAATGAATCCCATCTAACATCTTTTCTGTGCTCCAAATGTTTCTTCTGTCTACCATAGCATTCTTCTATACTTTCTCCGTTTCAGTGCCTCTATTCCAACTCACTAAATTATTGCCCTCAAAGTCCCCAGGCCTTACAATACATTTATAACTGTACAAGAGCACCAGCTTGAAAATCATAAAGTGTTTTATAAGGCAAGCACGGTTTCTTATCAAGGTGTAGAACCAGTAGACAACAAATTAAACAAAGGATAACACTAACAACTCCAAACCAAAATCAAAGTAAATAGATCTTCCTGAAAGATGAGTAAACAGTGTATCAAACATATTTTGTGATAAGTCAATATTTATTTAGATGCCTTTTTGTTTAGTCTATGTGCTGTTACGGGGGTATCCTTTCTACAAACCCTTCCAATCTGCAAGAAACATGGAAGATTTCTTGCGTATTTAGCAAGTATCCACTTTCCACATAGGAAAACAGATTCTCAATCTAAATAATAATAATAAACCAGAAAAAGGATAGAACCATATTCAACACAACAACCCTTCCAGCAAAATATCAGTTTCTTGAAATTACATCTCTCAGGCTGATGAGTAGCTAACTGTATGTAAGATTCTGGGCATATTACTATCAGTCTACCTTGGTTTTACAGAAAACTCAAGACATAATTGCTACCTCTTACCAAATGACACAGAGATAGTCAGGACTTCTCTCTAACAAACATATCCCCTGAGCATTAGATGAAGGCCAGAGAGGAAGGAACAGAATCCTAACTTGTTACAAATATGAATATCCTAATTATTAGGCTGCAGATTAGAGTGACTTTAATTTTTTTGTATCTTGATTGTTAAAGTTTTCCAGCTTGGTTGAAAAGCAGCACAATCCCAATATGGGTTTCAACACAGGAAGAAGATAACTCTTCTACCTAGCGCTCTGCAGCCTGTGCTCATAGAAGAATACACACAATGGTAGGAGAAAATTATCTGCATCTGCTCTGCTTGCAACTGGAGATGATCAGGATTTGGGCAGGGTACAGATGTTTCAGATTCCTAGTAAAAAGAGATCCCTTTGAGATCCATGCAGGATGACAGTATTTACTAAGCATGTACTTTCAATTGTGACTTTTCAGGAATTATTCTAATGTGGCTGACATATCTACTTAGAAAAAGCCAGGTATTCCTTCTTTTTTTTTGGTGTAGTTCCTAAAAGCTAATAGAGAAACCGTATGGGCTTATGGGGGTGGGTGAGAGTATCCCATCCAGTTCTCTCTGAAAGTCTAGGTATGATGCATGAGAGATGGAGAAATAAGAAAATGTGCAGGAAAGGGAAGAAAGAGAGAAAGAGAACAGGCAACAGTTGGAAAGGCCATCTAGAGGGATATTAAAAAACCATCTCTCCCACATGGGGAACAGAGTCATGTTACTCTAGTGGAAAACAGCACAGAGCAAAGAGAATAGTCTCTGGAGACCACCTCTGCTCAGACAAGAAATAGGATCAGCAGAAAACCTTATTAATAAAAGCAAACAGGAGGAATGCTCCAGAAAAAGGAGCATTCAAACCCTCCTCTCAAGTCCCAGCAATATTTACTAATACTTTTAATGCAGAACAGTGCTGTCAAAGCTAATACTTTTAATGCAGAACAGTGCTGTCAAACAACAAAATATTGTAGACCAAACTTTGGTTAGCTGAGAATAATTTTGATGTTGCCAGCAAGATCTTTATGGTGAAGCAAGGGCACAACACTCATATTCTAAGAGCTCTCCCACCTTGAAAGAGTGACAGGACATCCTTGTGCATGTCGGTTGTTTTTCAACACCTGATAGCTTAGAATTATAGATCTGCAGGAAGACAGTGACTTTTGTCATCCAGTAAAGGCTTCCTATTGATCTAACCACTAAAAATAATGCAATGAAATGTTGACAAGTGAGAGGATTCAAACTCAGCATCTCCTCCCAGCAAGTTCAGTTTAATGTTTTTGTCACAGCAGTGTGATTTCTGTCTTTTGGTTTCCCATCTTTACCTTCCTGTCATTTGATCCTGCATCTTGCTTGTTATTATATATGTATCTTGGAACACTAACTGGTAGAAAACAGCACAATGGCTGTGTTGTTCTTCCCCTCACCTTGTTTCTTTGCATGTTTTCAGATGCCTGGAGCTTTGTCTTTCAAAAGGGCTACATTTTTGAAACACAGAGCTCTGTAAAAACAGAGTTCTGTAAGCATTCCCTGATTTATATTATAAATAAGATGTTAATTATAATATTTATTTAAATTAAACCATTTTGTATGCACAGAGGGTACTTTCAAAACTATTTTGTTCACAAAATTGCTGTTACCATTTATTACTACATGAATATTAATTGTTTTAATTAAATTGCAGTAATATGAATGTTACAAACCATAAGGAATAATACACAATACATTCATCAGTAAAAGGGGAGGGGGTGGAGGACATGTCAAGACTATGCTATAGCTAGTGGGACAGTTATTCAATGGGTTAAGGTCTATGTGTACCTGTCAAATATGTAAACACCTTATGCATCCAACAGACTATGTAAGTTTAGGTTCAACCTGACAAATATATATTTAGGAGTGTATATTATCAAATTAATATTTTCATTATTTAAAAGAAATAAATCAGCTTTTCCAAACAAGCAGTGTTAAGGAGCGTGCAAATCTAGAATGAGAAGAAAAAATATCCCTATTTTAAGCAGACCATAGCTCTCTGAAGGCAAAATGCCTGAAGTGGGACAAGTAGGCAGCTCCTAGCTGGGCTCAAAGCTCTCTGAAATTCCTGGGGAGCATTATTTTAAGCCTTGACATTTTAAACAAATGAGCATTTCCCTCAGTCCATCGTCTCTTCCTTTTCCCCAGTGCTCACATATCTTATTTTTAAATGCTCATTACTTGGATGCTATGGTCACACAGCATTGATCTCAAAGCTTTGTTTCCACACACAGAACTGAGCAGCCACAGGAGCAGGCCTTTGAAGAAACAGAAGAGACAAGCAGCTGAGTTCATGCAGCCTTGAAAGCTGAGTTCATGAAGTGAGCAGCAAGAAAGGACAAGTGAAGGGGAAACTCGAGTCTGATATCAGAACCAGCATTACCGACACTCGTCATAAAGCCCCTGCTTTTCTTCGGGGACTGAGATACAGAGCTGTGCTCTTGGTCCACTCCTGGGATCCTTGGTCCAGTTGTGCAAAGAGCATGGGTTTTTTTTCTAAACAGGATTCAGAAATGAGTTACTGATAGACCAGTCTCTTCTCAACTAATGCATCAGCATTGCTCAATCAACTGCAGTTGTTATAGGTAATGAAGAGAAATCACCCCAATCTCCTTCATTGAAACATCTATCAGGATAGATCAGTATTTTTAAATACTAGTCCATATCAAGTTCCTCAGGAATCGTGATCACACAGACACCCTGTAGTTCTTATAATAACTTCTTCTACAGAAATAAAGCAATTTTTAACCAATCTTTTAATCTGATCGTCAGGACTACCAAGACAGTTGGGGACTGCAGCACTTACCCTGTGAGGCACAGCTGAAGGAAGGTGCCTTGTTCAACCTGGAGAAAAGATGGTTTCAGGGGGATGCAATAGCACCCCCTGTTACTTAAGAGATACCAGAAAGATGGACTCAAACCCTTTATGGATGTCCATGATAACAGAATGACAACAGTGGTCATATATTAAAATGGGAGTTTCTGACTCGATATCTAGGAACATAAAGTTCTCAAAAAGGAAAACTAAACATTGGAACGAGTTGCCCAGGTCATTTTCCACAGCTTCTACTCTGAATTCAGTGCTGACTCCCCTTCACCCAGGAAATTTGGTTGGAAGACATCCAGCATCCTTTTCAGCCCAGATGATTCTGTGAGTCTGTGTGGATCTTATAACTAGAGCTATGCAAAGGGAGCAAAGCCTCAGGATGTGTGCCCTAAGGCAAATCTCAGTCTTGCTCTGGGAAAGCCCTGAAGTCTCAAGAGCTAATTTATTACTTTTCATGGCACCATGAAAAAAGTGTGTGTTAAATAAACCCAGGCTGTGTCTATTCTGTATTTCGTATGTGCTAGTCTAGACAAGAACTTAAAAAGATAAAGCCCTATATATTCTCTACTTGGTAATGATCTTATAGCAATATTTATAATTTCAGAGTTTTACTGTGAGTACTTGCTAAGACTTCTAGCTTTGCAAACCTATGTCCTTCTAACTCTATATAAAATATACAGTTAGAAAATATATAGTTATGTTCTATAGTAATATATATTATATAGAAAAATATAGTTATATTATATAGTAATATTATAACTCTTTATAAAATAGAAAAACAGAATTTCATAATATACACAGGTCTTTGAGATGTTATGAATGTATGGAGATATGAGGTCTTCAGATCCAGTTTGAGCAGAGCCACAAATTAATTTTATTTATATTTTGAATGACATATAATCCAGAAACATTTAGATGTTTATTTTCAGCCAACCAGAATAGTGATTCAACATACTTAGCTTTCAGCTAGATACTGGGATTTC
Organism: Lathamus discolor; assembly: GCF_037157495.1. Classification (NCBI taxonomy): domain Eukaryota; kingdom Metazoa; phylum Chordata; class Aves; order Psittaciformes; family Psittacidae; genus Lathamus; species Lathamus discolor. The sequence goes on along the minus strand of NC_088884.1, from coordinate 42,750,878 downwards.
AAGGGGATTAAACACTTTTTTTTTATTGACACCTCATATATCAGAGACTGTATAAGGATTTGCTCACTAGTTTCTATTGACTAAAATGGGGCCACAACTTCTGTGCACATGTATCAATTTTTTCTTGGTAATACTTATTTGTTTTTATTTCTACACATAGTGACACTGTAATGTAAGAAATAAAATTGTAAGAGGTGATGAAGATATAACCACGTAAGAATTTAATTCCCCTTTGTGATGTGTATAACAAAAGCATATTTGGGAACAAAGTGGATCTGGATTTATACATCTTACACAAGTTCTGCCATGTGGACCCAGTGTGGCACCAGTTACCCTGTGAAATGCACTGATCTTCCCTCACCCTTTTTCAGAATGGCTGAAATTGAATGGGAAGAAATGCAGGAGAGCCATTAGATCAATCAGCAAAAGATAGGCTCTAGAGACTAGGAGCTCAGCTTTCAGCATGGAGGTTGAGAGAAGATGTGGATTTTCTTTCTAAATACATTAGAGGGTGACAGCAGGAGAGAGAAGACCTATTAAAGCTGAAGAACAGCACTAACACAGGAACAAATGGATATGTGGTATGACTCAGTTTAGGCTGGAAGTTAGAGGAATATTTACAGGAATGACCTTTCTGTATGAGTAACGAAGAGGCAAACAACTTGTGTTGCTTTATTAACTTCATGACACAATTTGTGGTGATGGCATGTATCCAGGAGTTCCCTTCAGTCTTGTGAAATGTGTTAACAAGACACATCTACTCAGACAATGTTCCTCCTCCATGATTGCTATCTAAGGATAAATTTAGGATGGGGAGACGTTTTCTTCCATGTGACTAGCAGAGCAATCTTGCATCTTAGATCAAGCGAGAACACTGCATAATTTGTTCATATCTCCTTTGCTCAGAACAGAACATGCTTTTACTTTAAAATATTGGGTCCTCAGAAGTTTATTGGAATTTTCTCACTGAATGCAGTGAAAGGCAGCAATATTATATATTTTACAATCCATGTATTGTACGGCTAATCCTATGGCTACTCAACATTAAATGAAAGCAAACACTGGAAAAGTCAACCTTGCTAAACAAAGATAACTATTAGAGGAAAAAAATATGAAAACCTCTCTACTCCTTGTTACTTCTTGTTATTCCTTCCTTACTTCTTATCAAGCTTTGGGGATAAAGAAAAGAGAAAACCATCTGTAGCTATAGAGCAATCAGCAGTGCTTGGGGTAAAGGATATTTCACTCAAGGGAACAGTGTCTAGATACCCACAATTCTAAGATAATATGCAGTGGTAATATTAAATCCAAAAAACAGTTGTGACACAAAACAACGTACTTCTTAAACGAAGAGCTGAATTTGCTATTACAAAATAAATAGGTGGCCAAACCTCCAGACGTCTCATAAAAGCAGATTATAAACTAGCATGAAATCAGATTAATAAAAACTTCATGGTGAAATGAAAGACAAACAAAGCCTTAAAGAAAAGAACATCACACACACACAAACAAGGCTTAAAAAAACCCATAAAAAGCAGGACAAACTAAAAAAAAAGAAAAGATGTACAGGTTGTGAGGTAACTGTATATTGTGTATGCTATGGCTGCAGCTGCATTATGAAAACCCTTTGCACTCCCAAGATAATCGTTTTAAATTATGGATTTGCAACCTTAAGATTTCCTGTTGCCATGACAGCATGAAACAGTTGTTGCCCGTCATTATGGATCATGTGTTTTAGAAATTTGATTATATTGCTGTTGTATTTAGATTACTTGGAAAATACCCTGCTGGTTTTCAATGTATTTCATTTTTAGGGAGAAGGGGTTTACTAATTCTTTCAAAAAGCACTTTATGAAGGTTAACATATCAGAAATCTAGTAGGTTCTGTTCTCAACAAAATTAATCTGTCTATGAGTACAAATACTGTACTGGATATTTAATTAATATAAACCATAGCTCTATAGAAGTCTGTAAATCTGTACCAGAGATCAGGCTCTGTTAATCTGGAAGGATGGTGCTGTGACCAATGGAAATATAATGCATTTTCAGCCTGTATATCCATTTCTATTCCTGAATGCTATAGTATTAATTACTAAATGTACATCATTTGGTATGCAACACTTATTTAAGGTAGCAATTATGCTTGGAAATGGACGGGTTTATGGTTGTATCTGGATATCCCCATGCTGTAAAAGTCCTTGGTTTTGTTTATTTTGGTGGATTTTGGTGTGTTTTCTTCCTAACTGTCATGGTATAGCAGAGGAGAAGGAGGTGTGGATCCTATTGTATGGGTGCAATGATTCAGTCCTATAAGTCCCTGGTACAGTAAATCAGAGATGACAACACCTTTGGCAAGCAGATGGACAGACAAAATCTCCTCTGCTCTCAATTTTGGAGCAAATTTACAATTCTGTTTTAGCTCTTAAAATGTTTTTATATATAAGAAAAACACAGGTGCTTTATTCTTGAGCAACACAAGCAAATACATACTCAGTTTTACAGAGAATTACTTTCAGCAGTGCTCACACCCAGCCTGAAGCACTTGGGGGTGGTGGTTGACCAGAAACTGAGTGTGAGCTGACAGTGCTCCTTGGAGTAGTACTCTGCAGTTCTGGTGTCCTCAAATAAGAAGGACATGGACCTGTTCGAGCAAGTCCAGAGGAGGGCCGCGAGGGTGATCAGGAGGCTGGAGCACCTCCCAAATGAAGAGAGAAAGTTGGAGGTGCTCAGCGTGGAGAAGAGAAGACTGCTTGGAGACCTCGTAGCAGCGTTCCAGTATCTGAAGAGGGCCTACAAGGATGCTGGAGAAGAACTCTTCATCAGGGACTGCAGCAACAAGACAAGGGGTAGTGGGCTTAAATTTAAACAGGGTAAGCTTAGATTGGATATAAGGAGGAAGTTCTTTCCTGTAAGGGTGGTGAGGCACTGGAATGGGCTGCCCAGCAGAGTTGTGAACGCTCCATCCCTGGCAGTGTTCAAGGCCAGGTGGGACAGAGCCTTGGGTGAGATGGTTTAGTGTGAGGTGTCCCACCTGCAGGGAGATTGGAACTAGATGACCTTAAGGTCCGTTCCAACTCTAACTATTCTATGATTCTATGAGTCCATGAAAGGTCAAGGTCTCCAAGGGCAGGTGGCCACTGGAGCACAGCTGGCAGCAAAGCCAGCGAGCTCTGACACAAGTAGGTCAGCTCTCTTGCTGTCTCCTATAACAAAAGACTAATTTTTGTTCATTTTCCCTCTACCCCATGCAGCGTGCAAAATCATACCACCATCTTCAGAGTCATCACAACAATGTAGTATCTCATAAGACAAGTTTTCATGATCAGTCATCTGCTGAACAAGAAACTTAAGGTGAGATTCTCAGAGTACCATCAGTAGGATAGTGAACTTGGGCAAATACATCATTATCTGGTGTCACAGCATCAGCCAACAGGATTAACTGGCTGATTTTATCCCCTTTGGTCTTACTTATATGTGATAATTGTAAATAGCTTAGTGGGTTTTTTTTTTAAGCAGAGTGAAACAGTTATATTTCTGTACACACAAACCTCAGTCTCTCTATCAAAGAGGGGCCAGACAAAGTCTTTTTTCAGAAACACAGATTTTTCTGTATTGAAGAGTAGTGGAGAAGAAAATACAGCAACATTTGGTTCTGAATTTTTTCTATCATTAAACATGGCATATAACTGAAAAGGCAATAAACATGATAATGAATTTGGCAAATTTAAGAAATTACCTCTAAATTTGAGGTGAATTGCGAAATTAATGTGAAGAAACGAGTGGTGTAGCCATGTACTATATGGCATCCAACTGCCTCTGCTAAAGATTATCAAATGTATTTATGATGTGTGAAAAGCAAAGTTAAATCTCACAGTAAAACAGCTGAAGGTAAATGAAAAGCATTCAGGAATATGCAGAAATCAGTTAGTTACATTAATGAACTGTTATAATGCTCCTTACACTATTTTGGTCTGTAACAATTTGCACTATTCCCAGCAATTTCCAAGCCTGGCTTGGGTGCTGTGTGCTCCAGGGAACACTCCCACAGGTAGCAGGCTCACAGGCACGATAGCTCTTTAGACCCTGTCCCGCAGGGGAAAAAGGGTACTAGGACTGGCTCCCTGAAATGCCTGTACACCAATGCACGCAGCATGGGGAATAAACAGGAGGAGTTAGAAGTCTGTGTGCGGGCTAAAGGTTATGATCTAGTGGCGATTACAGAGACATGGTGGGACAGTTCACATGACTGGAATGTGGTCATGGATGGCTATGTCCTTTTTAGGAAAGATAGGTCAGCAAAGCGAGGTGGTGGAGTTGCTCTTTACGTGAGAGAGCAACTAGAATGTATTGAGTTCTGTCCGGGGTTGGATGAGGAGCAAGTGGAATGTCTGTGGGTACGAATCAAGGGGCTGACTGGCACGGGTGATACAGTTGTGGGGGTCTATTACAGACCTCCTGATCAGGACGAAGGAGTTGATGAGGCTTTCTACAGGCAACTGGAAGTAGCCTCGCGACTACATGCCTTAGTCGTCGTGGGGGACTTTAATTACCCCGATATTTGCTGGAAGACTCACACAGCCAGTCATTCACAGTCTAGGAGGTTCCTCGAGTGCATTGATGATAATTTCTTAATGCAAATGGTGGACGTACCAACTAGGGGAGCAGCGCTGCTAGATTTAGTACTCGCCAACAAGGAGGGTTTGGTCGAAGTGGTGACGGTCAATGGCAGCCTTGGCTGCAGTGACCATGAGATGGTGGAGTTTAGGATCCTGTGTGGGAGGAATAGAATACCTAGCAAAGCCACAGTTCTGGATTTCCGAAGGGCCAACTTTGGCCTCTTCAGTCAACTGCTAAGGGAAGTCTCATGGGAAAGTGTACTAGGCGGTAAAGGGGCTCAAGATAGTTGGTTAGCATTCAAGGACCGCTTCTTCCAAGCTCAGGATCGGAGCGTCCCAATGAGTAGGAAGTCAAGTAAGGGATCTAGGAGACCGGCGTGGTTAAACAAGGAGCTGCTGGGCAAACTCAAGTGGAAAAGGAGAATCTATGGATTATGGAAGGAGGGGCTGGCCGCTTGGGAGGAATATAGGACAGTTGTTAGAGGATGTAGGGAGGCAATTAGGACAGCTAAGGCCTCCTTGGAACTCAATCTTGCTAGTCGGGTTAAAGACAATAGAAAGGGCTTCTTCAAATACATAGCAAATAAAACTAAAACAAGAGGCAATATAGGCCCACTGCTGAACGAAGTGGGTACCCTGGAGACAGAGGATATAAAGAAGGCAGAGGTGCTGAATGCCTTCTTTGCCTCTGTCTTTACTCCTGCCGACTCTCCCCGAGGGCCCTGGATTTCTATAGCCCCAGAAGGAGTCAGGACAAAGGAGGAGTTTGCTTTGGTAGATGAGGATTGGGTTAGGGATCAGCTATGCAAACTGGACATCTGTAAATCGATGGGTCCGGATGGAATGCACCCACGGGTGCTGAGGGAGCTGGCGGAGGTCATTGCTAGGCCACTCTCCATCATCTTTGGTAAGTCGTGGGAAACGGGCGAGGTGCCTGAGGATTGGCGGATGGCAAAGGTCACACCAATCTATAAGAAGGGCAAGAAGGAGGACCCGGGTAATTATAGACCGGTCAGCCTTACCTCCATCCCTGGAAAGATGATGGAACAACTTATTCTTGACTCCATCACTAGGCATATCAAGGATGAGGGGGTCATTAAGAACAGCCAACATGGTTTTATGAGGGGGAAGTCATGTATGACCAACCTTATAGCCTTCTATGAGGAAGTGACTAGGTGGAGGGATGATGGTAGAGCGGTAGATGTAGTTTTTCTTGATTTCAGTAAGGCATTTGATACTGTCTCCCACAGCATCCTCATAGATAAGCTAAGGAAGTGTGGGCTTGACGATCAAGTAGTGAGGTGGATCGAGAACTGGTTGAAAGGAAGAAGGCAGAGAGTTGTGGTCAATGGCGCAGAATCTAGCTGGAGGTCTGTGACTAGTGGAGTTCCCCAGGGGTCGGTGCTGGGACCGGTGCTGTTTAATATTTTCATCAATGACCTGGATGAGGGAATTGAGTGCACCCTCAGCAAGTTCGCTGATGACACAAAACTGGGAGGAGTGGCTGACACACCAGAGGACTGTGCTGCCATTCAGCGAGACCTGGACAGGCTGGAGAGTTGGGCGGGGAGAAACTTGATGAAATTTAACAAGGGCAAGTGTAGAGTCTTGCATCTGGGGAAGAACAACCCCATGTACCAGTACAGGTTGGGGGTTGACCTGCTGGAAAGTAGTGAACGGGAAAGGGACCTGGGGGTCCTGGTGGATAGGAGGATGACCATGAGCCAGCAATGTGCTCTTGTGGCCAAGAAGGCAAATGGCATCTTAGGGTGCATTAGAAAGGGAGTGGTTAGTAGGTCAAGAGAGGTTCTCCTCCCCCTCTACTCAGCCTTGGTGAGGCCGCATCTGGAATATTGTGTCCAGTTCTGGGCCCCTCTGTTCAAGAAGGACAGGGAATTGCTTGAAGGAGTCCAGCGCAGAGCCACAAAGATGATTAAGGGAGTGGAACATCTCCCTTATGAGGAGAGGCTGAGGGAGCTGGGTCTCTTTAGCTTGGAGAAGAGGAGACTGAGGGGTGACCTCATCAATGTTTACAAATATGTAAAGGGTAGGTGTCAGGATGATGGAGCTAGGCTTTTTTCAGTGATATCCAGTGATAGGACAAGGGGCAATGGGTGTAAACTGGAACATAGGAAATTCCACGTTAACATCAGGAAGAACTTCTTTACTGTAAGAGTGACAGAGCACTGGAACAGGTTGCCCAGGGGGGTTGTGGAGTCTCCTACACTGGAGATATTCAAGGCCCGCCTGGACAAGTTCCTGTGTGATGTACTGTAGGTTACCCTGCTCTTGCAGGGGGGTTGGACTAGATGATCTTTTTAGGTCCCTTCCAACCCTTGGGATTCTGTATTCTGTATTAATATCTGGGCACAGGGCATGCTGTGCCAGTGCCTCCAGGCCCACAGTGCTCCTGGGCACGTTTAATTGACACAGATATGGAGCCTACAGCATCTGGGACACATAGGGTAAGGTAGGGATGATAAGTAATGATGTTCTGAGAATAAACTAGAAGCTTGCCTCAAAAGCATTTTCTGGCCTATGTCAGCTGCTAAGCTCTAGTATTATTTGACAGAATTTGGATGATTTAAAGATGGTCATATTCCTAAATATCACTGCATATTGTTTTACAGTTTATTATACCTGCTCCATGTAAAAGGTCCTCTATTTTACCACCATCTGCTGATCGCATCCAGCGTTCTTGTGAACACACCTAGTGACTCCATTCCAATCCAACAGTAGAAAAGAAACTGAACAGTAGTAAAAGCCAAATTTTTTTATGGTTTTAAGCAGTATTAACAACATTAAATTGTTCCACTGACTCATTTTCACCTTGCAACAGTTGCCGGGAGCCGTATCTACATCAGTGTGTAGGCAAAACACCTCTTCTGCAGGCCTGCTTTGCTCAGCCACCACATTTCAAATGTCAGTGATTGCCCTGTCGATTAATAGAAGCCATATCTTGAAGCCAGATGCAATATTAACCCTGCCTTTGTGGGTATTCTGACTTTCCTAGTCCACTTTCTTGAGAATTGGGTTGTATCTGCAAGTTTACAAGCACACAAATATGTTTAAAGTGGGGAGGATTATTGTTGGGTTTTTTTTGGAGTGGGATTGGTGGGGGATTTTTATGCCTTGTTAAGACAGACTATACTTTTATTTCAGCATATTCTTTCCCTTCTCTTAATACAGAGCTGTGCTGTGAAAAACTCTGTGAACCTTGTATGAAGCAGAACTGCGAGCAGTTCTGGAGGGAGTTAGGGAGCCTCTGCAGCCATGTGAAGAGCACAAGGCTTGGTCAGATATTGATTAGGACAGACTATAATAGTTGCTGATTGCAGCATGGTTGTCTAGATTGGGGGAAACTGAGTCAAGGCTACAGATGATACTTTTCCAGGCTTCCCTGTGGACTGGCAACAGCAACCTATCTCCTCTAGAAACCTCATTTAGCTCCTGGTGGTCAGCTGGAAACTATCCCGGAAAACTCGTTGTTAGTGCTTAATATCTAGCAAGTCACTATTTTGTTTGACCTGAGTCTGAACTGATCATGTAGGGCTGGATAGCAAAGCACTGACATAGATGAGTACATTACCTGTGAAAAGTAGCCCACTTTGTACCAAGCTGACTCTGTCTGCTAACTGCCCTTCTTATTTTTCATTAAACTTGCCAATTTGTTAACATTCAAAAAGCTGCATTTTCTCTTTCCCAGTCAACTATTTCATTACAGGATGTTAATGCAACTGTAATCTTACGGACATGTTTTGCATACTGTAGTAGCATGGGATTTAGTTGGCTTTAACGAGTCCCTCTGTGTTACGCTTGAAGCAAATAATACATTTTCTAGCTCTCCCAGAACCCTTAATAGAGCTTCCTATAAACATGATAGGACTTGCTGACAGAAAAAGCTATTCAGAGGGCACACTCAGAGCAAATGCATGCAGCAAAACATCTAACACATCCAAAAGGAATTATATCACAGAGGGCACCTCAGCATGTTTATTCTTTCATGGAGTGCTAGTAATTTGTTTTTTCTTACTTCAATAGTCTAACAGTTCTTGCAAGTGTGGAAGGACAAGCCAGATTTCTATTATGTGGCATATATAATTCACATTAAATGTTAAAAAAATTCAGATATAACCTTTCTTAAAATCCTTCATTTCAGTCATTTCTCAGAGCCTATATATGGGTCCAACAGAAAAAGGGATTCAACCTACAGATGTACAATGTGGTGTTTATACTTACAGTGTGAAAAGCAGGCCGGACATTCTACCATAAATGTATTTTTGCTTTCTTGACTAGAACAAGATAATCAAGACAGTTTTACATACTTTATTAGCAATTGTCCTGGATAGTTAGTATGCATCAGAACAAAAGGTATCCAAGAATACAGTGGAATTCAGCCACTCCTGAAATGGAGTATGACAGCATAAGCCTGGCTCTCCCATGTGATGGAGCTGGCAGGAAATGATGTCTGTAAGCCACTTTGGGGTTATGAAGACCAAAAAGGTCTATGAACAGAAATACTTCACCCCCACCCCACAAAGAACCAAGCTTTAGGTACCACCCCAGAGTACAGTCAGAACATCTGAGGCAAGGCAGGAGAGTCAGGATTTAGCCTACAATTTGATAGAATTACCCTCATAGCTCAAAGATGCCTCTTAGCTTAACTGCCTTTGTAATGCAAGACCAAATAAAAAAACTCCATTCATTCAATGAGATTCTGTATATTTTCCAGTGAGATTCAAACTACTAAAGTTTTTTCTCTTCAAATTCTGCAATCTCTGTACAAAATGTAGGAATGAAGTTTTTCAGCCTTGCAATGTAGTCATATGATTCTGTTTTTTTTTCCTTTTTAGAGTCTTATAAATTCATCCATGTAATGAGTTCCCCAAAATCATCCTATTAATTACAATGCTTACAAATCAGAAAACCACCTTTACAACTCTTTCTTTTAATAGATACTAGCCATGTCAATAGTATCTGTCTGCTAGTAAATAAGGATGGAAAACATGCAGCCTGTGGTGGAGCCTTGGTGTTTTGAGCAGAATTTTAAATGAATGTTTTCACATCCCATCCCATCCAAGAACTGATGCCAGTCCTACACTTAGATAAATAGGTCAGCCAGAGCTGCATTGCCTGGGGTCATTATTATCCTTCTGCTGCAGTGCAACAGAAGCTATCTTCAAAAGATGAAAAAGAAGACAGAAAATTCACTTCAAATAGATCTAAATTTAAAAGCTAACATTACAGATCTTGGTACAACACAGGCAAGCAGGTGACTTGCAGCCAACCTCTCTCAGTCCCAGGCTCCACTTTATTTTGGGACTTTTGGTATCAGTGTCAGTACAGACCATCACAGATAATCACTGGCATAGGCAGAGAAATTTGAAGAAGTTGTCAAGAAGTTCCAACTATTCCTAGGGCAGCAGTCCAGTTCATACAGATACTATTTCCATTACTGTGCTCCAGGCTTTTCTGACCATCTGTAAGTTTTGACTCCTAACGGGATTTTTAATTTATTTATTTTTTTTTTAATGAATAGCCCTGGTGTAAATTTAGGGACAAAGATTCGAGTTGCCGAGAGGAGAGAGTAGTGGTTTCACAGACATGTGCCAGTAAGTCATGAGGTAAAGAGTTCTTAGAAAGGCCTCAGGAAAGAGAGAGATGAGTAAGGGGTAATTCACAAGAAGGAAGAAGAGCTATTACCACTAGGAAGCGCAGAGAGAAGCAGCCACCAGCAACCAGTTTGCTACTTCTTGAACAGTCCAGTGGTATACGGCAACTCACTGGTAAGGTGTCAATAAAAGGACATGATTAAGACATCAAGAGGAGCTCACTCCAAGAACTTGTAAGGCTGGTAAAGCTTCTGGCGCACAAACCTAGACATGTGCAGCCCAGTCACATTCCACACTACTGCATAAATTTCATCAGGGGTGTAAAGTCAAGGCTGAGAAAGTAAATATAAAATCAAAATTGTGTGAGTCTCAAGGTCCAGATAAATGTAATAGATTTTAGTTTATACTTTAGCACATTTTTGCCAGCTTTAGGCATTAAAGTAATGAATTCTTGTCACTGGATGTTGTGTTGAGCTAGGTGAAAATCCACTTCTCTTACATCACCTGCAGGGCCAGTGCTGGACTGAGTTTACAAAGTCAGACATCTGTATGCTTGGTTATTAAATTTACAGGCCCTTACTCCTAATTATACACCAGAAAAGCATGACAGAATGACTTATCAAACAAACAAACAAGTTATTCTTGTAAAGACTAAAGAGAAAAAAAATGAAAACCAGAAAAGGCAAAAAGGCTTTCCTTTAGAGATAAGCTTCAGCTGCCTATACAGGAAATCCTCGTGGTATAGTTGTGCATTTTCAGATTTCACCTGAATGTTGAAAAGGAGCAAACTTATTTCTCAGTTCCTGTGTGAGCTAAACTCTCAACTGGACTGCAAAACTAGTAGGGAGCTACAGACAAAAAGAACTGTATGTTTGCTGGAGTGGTTCAGGTAGTTCTCCACTCACAATCAGTCTCTGGTCTGAAACAGTCCTGCATGCCAGATTTTTTGTCGGCCATTGCTGAGTCCATCTGAGAGCAGAATGCTGAAGCTCTAAGCAATGCTCCCCAGAACCCTTTTCTAAAAGGGGTATGAAAATACAGATTGTTTTGAAAGACAGCATTTCTGTCACTCGTGTCACATCTAGTAGAACAATGCTTCCATTGACTTATAGCAACAAAGCCATTGCTTTTTCAGAGGATGACATTTACTATTATCTCTTTGCAAAGCATGACAATCTCAGGGCAAAGGAAAGAAGGCTGGGGTATTGATTAAAACCAACTTGATTCATTAAAAATACTTCTGGCATTTCCACTGATCTGTGGTATTCTTTTCTTTCACATTAAACAATGTAGTCATTTAAAGCTCTTAAGGTCACTGTTCTATCAATGCGTGTTGTGTTTAAGGTACATGCCATTTACCCATTCCTTGGTCTAAAGGGGAAAAAAAAAAAGAGAGAGAGAGAAAAGAAAAATGACAAAAAGGAAGAGGAAGCAAATAGGGATTGGGTGCTGCAGCTTGCATTGCTTTCCCTTCTCCTGAGCTGAGCATTCCTCTAAGGGGGAGAAAAATATTTACCAGTTAGACACATAAAGGTACTTCACATGCAGACTCCCTCATTAGGTAAAGTAATGGCCAGACTTCACACTGTTAGGACTACTTTTTTATTAATCCCTGATGTCACTTTAAAATTGCCAGTGCAGAAGAAGGTTCAGCAAAGGGCAGCTAGTACCTGTACACTTCTGAACAAAACCTGAAGGCAGAGCTCCTGCGAGCCCAGACCCTAGCACCCAGCAGCAGCCTCATCCACCAGCAGTTCGGCTCTCTAGCAACGTACAACTGTACCTTGTTCCCTGCTGAAAGTAAGATTAAAGATTTTTATGATTTAACAGCACAGTTCCTACAATTTAAGCACACAGCATGGAACTGTTTAATTCACTGTTTGTTTTACAATTAAAGGGGGAGAACATACTTCTAGAGAATTTCCCATATCCAGTAGGGTTACTGCCTCAGGCAATGTCAGTAACAGCCCAAATGTGGCAACCTTTGCCATGAGCATTACTCATGCTCTAAAATGTCAAGGCTGTATCAAATGTTTGACTTCACTTCTAATGGAGTGATGGTATTCTCTCCCAGGAGGAAGACAAATACCTCCATTAGGCAGAGGTCCTGGAGAGTGAAAGAAGCCAGTCTCTCACTAGGGAAACTGCTTTATAGCTCAACAAGCCTTCTTTCACGAAAGGCTGAAAGGCAAGCATATGCTTGTAACTATCTAATGGAAACATAATCTCTGGAAATTTTTGGCTCTGGAAAAATCAATAGTTAAGGATTCAGCTGTATGTAGAAGAATTTTTTTTTCATTTTATCAGCCCAAAACTTAAAAAAAAAAAAAAAAAAAAAAAAGTACAGGTTTTTCTCTCATATAGGTTTTTTTTTACATTTTTACCACTGAGACAGCTTTGGCTTATTCTCAATACATGTTCCTAAGACTTGATCTGACTTCCTGGGGACAACTGGTTATTCTAAAACCTTTTTGAAGACCAGGGAAAAGTCACTGAAATCCCCTGCTTTTTCGTTTGTCTGTATATTGCCTAATGTGAATCTCCTGAATACTGAGACAAAATGCCTCAAAGAGGCCCCAACTAGATGAAAATGAAATAAGTCCTTTCTTGATCATTCTCCAAACAAGAGGCAAGATTCTAATTTTTTCTTAAGTCTTTGCTAAATAATAAAAGTTGAAAGACCAGGAACTTTATTTTTACACTGAAATGGGCTGATAAAAGCCTAGAATCAGGAATAAAAGAGAAAATCTAACCAAGATAGAATTTGATGACATGAAATGACGTTTGCCATTTGATAAGTGTATGTGATCTTCATTTGCTTGTTGATCAAATCCTCATGATCCCAAGTGTGTATTTTGGAAACAGAACCGGTGACTAGACTTTAACATGTAACCCAGGATATTTCTGAGTATATGTCTGGCCTACCTCCCAGATGTCCGATAAATTAGACATTTGTGTAAATTCCTGTGAGCAATTTCAGAATGTATAGCATCGGATGATCTGGAACTAAAAAACATGGAAGATTGTATCTTGGTGAATTTCTTCTGAAATAGAGATTCGATCCTCCCAGGGACATTTTTGACTGCCTGCAAGAATATAGGAAATACGAAAGATTTTTCCAATTTTATTATAGTTGAAATTAGGAATGGAATTGGAATGACTTTGGATAGGGAAATTATTATTTCAGGGAACTGCAAGACTTCTCTTAACATAATTCACCACATCTGTTCGCAACAAGACTTCCTTCCTTTTCCCATTTTGCACATGGATTAGGACCTACTGCTGTGAGGTACTAAAGCTAGATCAAATGTGAGGTGAAGATGTACCATGATTCCCAAAAATAAGACAGGAAATGTTTCCTTCATTAAGAAGAAAAGTTTATCTACTCTAAGGAAACTCAAGATCTGTCCATTTGATTGTAGGGTTGTATGGGGATTTATTTTATGGATATCTTTTTCCTATGGTAGGATACTGCAAAACACATTCATTATGTAAGAATTTGATGATATTTCTAAACTGAAATTGAGAACAGAGATTGAAGAGACCTCAGAGAAAAAAAGAGTTGCTGAATGGAAAGGTAAATGGAATCCTGTCCTCTTGCTAGAGAAAAAATATCACATTTTTAAATGCTGACATATAGCTGGATAGTCACACTAAATTTCTTGAAGTGAAAATTTCACTAAGTGAAAATTTCACGTATCTTGAAGCAAAACAATGAATTTCAGTCAAGAGTATATGCCTTATATTACTCAAAATATCTAAGAAGAAAACAAACCTCCCTCTGCAGAGCTCAGGAAAAGAATCAGTTTAGTTTCTGAAGCTTTTTCAAGCTGGAAATGTGTAACTACAGAATTCTGCAGCATCAGATAAAATAAGTATTGATTTATAGACAAAGAAAAAAAAAGTCTTGCAGCAACTCCAGTTATGAAGATATCTGTCTGGGTGATTCAGTTATGTATTTGCAAACAGCATCCTTCCTTCACCGTCTTGCAGCCATGCATCTCCAGCTGTGTCAAAACTACAAATTAAGATGCTTGCTCTTCAGCCAAGAAACTTGCTTTCCTCTGAAGCACCAGCATCAGTAGATGTTATACCCTGCTAAATACAAATTCCATAAAGAACTGCCTGCTACCAAAGATGCTGCTGAGGGTCATAGGCATTTATATAAAAATCCATTAAAAAGCTGTGATTATAGAAAAGACACGAAGATTCTGCAGAGACATATTTTGCAAGTAAAAGAGCTGATTTATTGCCAGCATGCTGTCCCCTGAAACACGGTTCAGTTTTAAATGTGTTGGTGTAAGAAGGCAATCTATCTGCAAATCAGACTAGGGTAACATTGTCAGGAAGAAAGCCAGTGTTGACTTGTGAAAAAGTCACAAAGGACAGCACAAGTTTGAACACATCATGTTGGTTGTGACTACTAGCTGAGCTGCAAAATCATGGAGATAGTTCAGTTAGTTCACTCATGCTTCTTCGCAATCTTAAAACTACTTTGACCTTAGTGTTCTCATATACTAGGTACCACATTTTCTTTGCAACCTTCTGGTGCATGAAATAGACAATAGCAAATGGAGTTTGTGATGCTAATTTTTATACTTGGTTGTCATTCCTTTCAGAATGTTGCTGGACTAGATAGTAACCTCTTAAGCACAGGACCTCAATATTTTCTTCTAGAAACATGCAGAATAGAAGTCTGTGAGGTTAATGATGAGGAAAATGAGTAGCAGGACAGATGACTATGTGAAATATGTAGGTTATTGACATAAATAATGGAAATGGCAGGTGGCATCAGTGAAAATGAGATTATGGACAAATCTTCCTGAATGTTAAACTGAGATTAATTAGGTACAGTCTAATTCTGACCTGTCCCCCAGTAACCCTTAAGAAATTAAGCAATCTAGCAAATGTGGTGTCCTAGCCATCTCTTCATTATTATATTGTTTCTAAATGTATGCTATTTGCATTCACTAAAAGCATGGAGCACTGTGTGTCTTGCGGCAAAGGAGCAACTATATTTTAGTGACATACCAGTCATGAAAGTACCTTTGAGGTTACGACAGCTTTAGACTGGCTGCTGTTGATCCATTGGTGCCTGTCAGAAGAGCACAGGATCAACTTGTGCACCATAATGGTGGGAGGACCTCACTCTGCAGGTCATTATCCAAGCAATTGGCCTTGGCTTCCTTGATGCTGTGAAAGAGGCTGATCTTTTAAGTCCTGTTTGTCCATGCCAAATAATCCCATTCAGCCAAAGGTTTTAATTAATACAAAGTCTGTGATAATGCATTCAAAAACCAGAAAAAAAGGCAAGTGGGTAATACAAACACAATTAGTATGCAGTGCTCTGAAATTTAAATTCTGTTCAGCCTAGCCTTACTGGAAGAGCAAATAACAGAGGTGCTATCATTGCTACTGATCAGCTTAATACACCCAGGAATTGTGAAAATAGAAATTAGAGTCTGGTTTTCATGCCTCTCTAGACTTTTTCATGTCCTTCCTGTTCTTTTGTTTCCCTCAGCTGTTGTTTCTTATCTCTACAGTTTTAGGTCCTCTGCTTCAGGGAGTCTCTTTTATGGCATACCTCTCAATACAGTGGGGCCTTGAGCTAGTTAAGGTTGTAAAGGCTGATGCACTGCAAATAAGCAATAAGAGACTGTTTTTCATTTGTAGCAAATAATAAAACTATGTTATGCATGAGACACTTCCCCCTATTTTAACATCTTCTGGAAAAACTTTTACTAACAAGCAAAATTAATGCCACTGAACAAAGACAGAGACAAGAAAAAAAAAATAATAGAGAAAGCAAAAGCTGAAAATGATGAAAAGATTGCTCCCATTACAACAAATGACTTACAGTTCCTTAATGTGAGTTTTAAATACAGCAGGATCCATTTACAGTGACTTCTGAAGATTCAGTGAGACCTCGTGGACCTAATCCTCAGATTGTGTGAATTTGTGAAGCTCAGTTGTGGTCAATAAAATTATAGCAATTTAGACACCAGAAAGATCTGGCTCTCTCATGACTGTATTACCTCTTAGGAGGCAGCATCAATTAAAACTTAATACAACTATCATCCATCTAATCTCTCTAAGGACTTATATTGAACATTTCTACAAACATATTAAAGGGAACATAATGAGACCTTTCCTCTCACTGAATTTTTTCCTGCTGTTCTAGAGGAAAATCCTGCATTCTATTTTGCTCTAAGTATAGGACTCTGGTAGAGGTGACAAATAGGTTAAGAAGTCAAGGAATACCAATTAGAATACTAGTAGTCATTCAGGATATTGGAAGAGATAACTTTAAAAATAAAGAAGGATGACCTTGAAGAAGATGTTCCCAGAGTATGCACCATGAATGTGCAGAACCCATGATTCATGTGGAATGGGTGCTCCGGTAGGTGCAAGTGAACTTGTGAGTGAAACTGCAAACAGGCTTCACTACCTAAAACTCTTCTGAAGAACCACTTGTAGTAAAAGATAAATACCTGTCCCTGAGTAGCAGCTTGCTTAAACCATCTCTGGTCTAAAAAATAAATGTGCCTGCAGCAGTCCCTGTTGCCTCACTGCTGAACAGACTTGGCTTCCTCTTGGTTCAGATCAGGCTTTGCCAGTCTCCCAGACAGCTGCTTCCATCTGCAGAAGCAGAAAGCTGGTATAGTTCCCTTTGACAGAAAAATTGGACACAAAACCCAGAATCAGGCAAGGAATAAAAGAAGTCAATCTATCCTACAGGAGCACTGCTGGCAACGCTGAGGACAGCTCACAGTGCTCAAACCTCCAGATCCTCTGTGCAATTACAACTCCTTAAAGCTCTTCAGCATGGGATGAACTGTGAGCTCATGCAGTTCTGCATTAAACACCTATTAGGGTTCCTCTTGCTTCTTGTCTGCAAGGGAGGCTGAGAGAAAGAGGTGGTAAGGAGAAATCTAATGAAGAAAAAGAAAGGGAGAGGGAAAATCAAGAACCGTCAGGAAAGGAAGAGATAATCCAAGAATGCAGAAAGAAGACATATGCACACCATAAAGCCAGAGGGACAGGAACATAGTATTAAGGAGTTACTAGCATGTCAAACAATAATATGACATGCTAACAACTAAATAAATACTAATTGTATATACACTGAGCATTTACACTAGTGCAGTCTTTCTCCTGGTGAGGTTTATCGCACTTCTTTGCCACAGAGTTCTCTCTGACTCGCTGTTCCAAGCAAGATTTGTCACCCCCCGGCTTACATGTTTCACTTTCAGGCACCTGAATTACTCATCCCAAGCTCCCTTTATAGTCAAGGAAGAAAAATAGATGCCTTCAAAGAGCAATTCATTTGACCTACATTAGATGTCTGTCTTCAGATGAGATGAATCACTCTCTAGAAAAACCTGTTTCTATAAAAGGAGCCAATGGTAGCTAGCTTAATGTTAGATATCAGAACTTCAATTAACTTATAATTGAAAGAAAGTTACTTTGGCTAGTTGTATATATTAGGATGAAGGAAACACCTTCTGTTTTCAGAAAATAAATACTCAGAGATGAGGAAGAGATACTTTGCCCTGCTAAATACCTAACCCTTTAGTCAACAAACCATGTTAAGAAGCCACTGACCATGATCTACCACATCATTTTATAAAAGCGGTTCTTAAGTAACCCTGTATAACTAGAAAATAGAAGATCATGCTGGCATGCATTATATGAGGACTTAGAATTTGGTCTGGAGCCAAGAAGACAAAAATCTCAGGTATGCTGTGACCAGTGAATCTAGACTGTGGTCCCAGTGCTTTGCTGCAGTGAAGGAAATGCTGCCCTAACACAATTTTAGGGAAGGATCAGGAGCCTAATAGGACCTGGCACCCTCAGCGTCCTGTCAGGGTACCAAGCTACTGTACTAGACTTTATCATAACTGCAAAAAGTAATAAATTTGCCTCACATTCTGGCCTCCTAAATCCTTCTACTACGCAAATTAAGCACTGCTTGAATTTAAACAAGCTTGTTGGTATATCAGTAGAGATTTAACTTGTTATTTGGACCAGCTGATTAAAATAGTCTTACAAGACATACTGGGTAGCCCCTCACTATTGCGTCATGGAATTATTAGGAGGCTGTTGCAAAGAGCTTCAACTTGGTTGGGTTTTTTTTAATTTCATGTCTCAACTTGGCAAACACACCGTA
This sequence comes from Lathamus discolor, assembly GCF_037157495.1. Taxonomy (NCBI): domain Eukaryota; kingdom Metazoa; phylum Chordata; class Aves; order Psittaciformes; family Psittacidae; genus Lathamus; species Lathamus discolor. Next base: position 42,732,480 of record NC_088884.1, on the reverse strand, counting down.
TGGCCTCTCCTCCTCCACACTACATGCTTCCTATAAAACCACTCATTCTGGGGAAGGAAGGTAGACTGTACCCCTCCATCATGATTATAAGTAGCAGCAGTGAGAAGAAAAAACTCTAGTTCCTTACTTGCTTGCATAGTCTCCAAATCTAGAGGAACACTATTTCAATGCATCTTCCATTTCCTGCATTTCATGCAAAAATCTCATCTCGAGAAGTATAACAAATACAGATTAATGAAACCTATTCTTCAGAATAAAATGAATAAATTTCTAGCACAACCACTTGTGCTAAACACTAGAAAATAGACATTTCGCTAGCAAAACTGATTTCTAAGCCCCAACAGTATACAGTAAAGACAGAATGCTAGAAGTTTCCTATTATTTTTTCTGTAACCCTTATAAAATGGACAAACTCCCTGCCCTAATAAGCACCAGACAATCTCCCAGAAGCTGTGTATCATTTGGCTGGAACACAGCAATTATCTAACAAAGTGGCTGCCAACACAGGAGAAAAGAAACCCTCTTGAAAACCTGTTATTTGCTGTTTCTATCTTAGTATTTTAGTACACATCTTTTTTCTTTAAAGACTTCCAGCTTTTCTTTTTTTTTTTTTTTAACTTTATGCACTTTTTTCACTACCCTCTGCACATATATTTATATCTACTGGAGATGGATGGTAGCTGCAGCCTTACAATGCTGACAATGGCAATTACAGTCTTAGCCACAGAGTGCAAGATCTCATTTAGCCCATAATGCACCCCAGAGCCTGGGACTGAAACTCCGTGCCTCCGGGTCTGTAATGACTGCTGAGCTTCAATATCTACAGATTACATGAGACATGTGGGACTCAGATATGAGCAGTAGTTTTACACGGGCCTGGGAAGAGCAGGGACAGCACAAGGAACAGCCTCAGCACCAGGGAGCCAGATCTCACTCTAGCTGCCACACACCGGCCTGGCCTCCTGGCATGGCTGTACCAATGGCACCCTGACTTCCGTGTCCAAATACCAGTTAGAAACAGCAAACCAATCTCTGATTCCCCAAATCCCCACTATTTTATTTTTTCTTTTTAGTGTTTGGAGCACCTTTGGGTCAGCTATACTTTCTGTAGGCTCAGACAAAATTGCAGGGATATTTTGAGTTCAGAAAATAATAAATGCATTTGGCTGAACCATGTATTCCACAAACTCCTTGCACAGAGTTTCATAGTAGTCAGCCTTATTCCATCTCTTATTGCTTCCCTGACAAGAAATTAATTTTATAAAAATAAAAGTTCTCACTTCACCTAAGGAATACTTGATTATTTCACGTATTTTTGTAAAACATTTTCTGTTCAGATTGCAAAAGAATGCTCCCTTTTAACTACACATTAGAAGACTGTAATATTGAGCAAGCTGAAGTTTAGAAACTGTCAGAAATATTGCAGTCTGCCTGCAGAAACCAGGTCTTTCATAATAACCTTTAATATGGAGCTGCATTGTGCACAGACTACAGTTCCCAACATTCAAATTCCCATCTTCCAAACTGTCTTCTGCCCTGCAGCACTGTGAAACACTGCAGAATGGGACTTGTAGTCTATAAATGGCACAAAATGAAATTATTGTTGGATCAATCTTTTAAGATGAATATTAGCACCATTTGTACCAGAGGTAGTATTCAACCTTCTTCCACCCCAAATTTTATGGTAGATAATATTCTCTCAGCTAGAAATTTGCCTACATCTTTTCCTGTTCAGTCAGCTGCTCAGCAGTGTCTGATATTTATTTTCCTAATTGGCAACAAGCCTAGTGAAAAAAGACTAAGTCTTTGTTGCAGCACACTGGTTGCTGATAAACCTGTTCTTTAATGCAGCCAGATGCGTGGAAAAGATTGTCAATAGGGGGAAGTTAGTTTGATTTTAAACCCACATTTAAAAATATCCTAAATCCCAATGACTTAGTTTTTATTGGAATCTGAATCCATATTTGGTAATTCAAGCTAAAATTAATTTCTTTGCTGTGCATGACTTCTTTTTCTCAGATAAGAACCTAAGCCATAGGCTTCAAATGGGAACATTTAAAGAGACTCTTTCATAAACCTTAGATTTCAGTGAAATTAGATGGCATTAGTCACATCATGAAAAACAACCAGGGTGCTGAGCTGTCTTGGCTTTATAAAAAGTCAGGAAAAGATGAAATTCAGCACCAGCCCACTCTGGCAAAGAGCAAGTATCTATTTTCTTTTTTTCTTAAATGAAAATGAACAGTTGTAACTAGTAGCAGGTCCCCATCTAAGACTAGATAAATCTATAAAGATGCTGTAAGAGGTAGACATTGGCTACTTTTATAATAAGGCAAATACAGCTCTGAACTGCATGATTTCTAGTGGCTTTTTTTTCCAACTGGGTGTGTTTTCACACAAGCACTTCTTTGTCTCCACCCATATTAATTTGTGCACAAGGTGGTCCCAGCAGCAGTGTCCCCTTCTGTCATGGTCTTCAGTCTACCTTTTTATCCCCCCTTCCTGAACAGCTGATGACTAAACCAATGTAATTACCATAAAAGCAAAAATTAGGGGTTATAAAATAGAATGAGAGACTCTCAATACATAGCCAGACCCAGTTCCTGCTATAGTTTTCTCTTTGGAGTGGTCACAAATGTTATTCCCAGCTACTTGCAAAGCCAGCAGTAAGACTTGAAGTTAGGAGCCTGGATTACTTAAAGATGATCCTTATGACTGTATCTAAAAGCAAGTAAATTTTCTCCCTGCTCGAGGAGTATCACTGAGTCTTTGCTAGCTCAATATGCCTCTTCAAATTGTGGCACAATGCCAAGTAGCCTTATCTTATCATTTCAAGGAGCTTCTTAATATACCTTCTTATGTGGCTCCTGTTGAAAATCCCTTTCCTGCTTTCTGACTGGAACGCCTTTCTCCTTTCTCAGCTTACAGAAGGACCACAGCCCGACTAAGAAGTGATCCTTGCCTGACTTTTCTGAAGGTACCTTTCTAAGCCCCCAGCCATTGGAAGGAGCGGTCCCCCTCTTAAAGAAGGCAGATCCTGATAATACAGCAAAGCAGACATAAATTGACATCAGATTCCCACTGGAGCTTACCTGTAGAATGGCCTGGTATTCTGGGAAAGATCCCCCATGGCAGCAGCTCTCCCTGTCCCTCATTGCCCTCTTTGAGCTCTGCCTTGTCCTTGTTTCCAACATCAGATGACCAGTCTGCCATTCTCAAGGTAGCTCTGAGCTAGGGCCTCATCACAAGCTCCAAAGCTTTATTTCTTGCTAAAGTCTGTATAGGGCCGGTGCTGCCCAACGACTGCTGCTGCCACTACATGGAGTTTGGCTGTGAAATGCTCCGCAGGGCTGGTAGCTTCCTAACATTGGTGGCTGCCCTGTGGACTCAGGTTTGAGCTCTGCAACTCACCCTTCAGGCAAAGGCTCCCAGAAGCAGTGACCAGCAGTTTTACTCCACTAAACACCTCAAGGTTAGCCTAAGAGTCCATAAATGGAGACTGAGTGGCACCAGATTTGATAGCTGGCTTTTTTGTAAATCTTTGACTAAATATGCTACTTCCACTCAATACTTAGAAAAGATGTTATCCTTCGACAAATAAAAATCTTCCTGACTCCCTGGGTTTATCTCCTTTAATTGGGAAAAGCATGGCAGTAATTTCATGAAGATCTCACAGTACCTATTCCTCTTTTGAGGCATTTTTCACCCATTTAAAAAGCGGGAATATTTTCAGTTTTCGTAACAGGGATTGAACAGATGGGTGGGCAGACGGTGGGTATAAAATAGTGCTGCAGGAAACAGCCAGGAAAGCAGCTTGCTCCCATCCATCCCTGCTTGTTTGTTAAAGGAAAGATGCTATTTGAGGTGTGGACTATAATGGGACAGTGCCTCAAAAGCATAAGGCCTAATCTCATCATGGTAGCTTTGCTCAATAGCACCCACTGACTCCAGTGGGAACAGGGCCACGCTCAATGAACAGCACGATTTAAGTGCTGCCTGATATAAAAAAGGGCATTTTGTGCAACTGTTCTGCCTTCCACGCCACCTGGCACACTGTAGGAGACTGAACAGGAAAAAACTGTTTTTTACAGCCTTTATATGGAGATCAATATGTACAGTTTCAGGACACTGAAAGCTGCAGGACAGAGAAAGAGGAGCAGGCCCTCTTAGGCAATGATTTGGTACCAAACCTGAGAGTTTACATCTTGGCTGATCTTTTATAGCATCAGTGCAGTCTTGCTGTCTTCCAATGGACTTCTTATCAAAGCGCAAGCCTCTGGCAAACATCGTCCTTTCAGACACCAGCTTTGCTCCTCCTTTCCTTTCCAGCTTCTTTGCTGGCAGGCATGTTCTTGGTGGGACAAGGTTCTCCACTGGCATTTGATTGCTCCCACCTGTATCTTTGATGAATATCTGTGCTTTAACAGCTGCTTTGTCTTTCCTGATTCCCTTACCAGTGTCCCTGCTTCTTTCTGACTTCCGTTTTTCTGGTTCTCCTCTGTCTTCCCCTTCAACATTGCCTCAGGTATTACCTCCACACAACTGAGGGGCCTCTTTCTCTCTCAGAAATCACCTTTTCCTCATCATTATCTTCACTGCTGTGACCGGTTTTCTAATCTCTTACTTCTGAATTTAAGTTGTGCAGATGCATATATCATGAAGGATTGGGCTAAAATATTACCCTAAAGAGCTATGCATAAGCATGTATCATGAACAACAGGGCTATGAAAATATCGTAAAGAGCTTCTGTTTTCAAGAGCACAAGTCCTTCAAGTACAATTTATATGGAATACGTATGAATAATTGAAGCAGTGGCTGGTTTAGAGTATAAAATAGGACCATGGCTTTAATAGCAACATCTCTGTACTTCAAAGGCGGTCACAGCAGGAATCATGTTTTGTGAAGAGTGTCATGAACCAAAACCCAACAACCTCTCCTCTCCAAATTAATATATATTAAAAGCCAAGATTTTTGCAGCGTCTCCTGGTTAATTCAGGAGTGAGCATGTGTATTTTCTTCTATCTTAGCTAGTGCAGATGCTATTCTGCATTTTCAGACTTTACTCCACAAAGCCTGTTTGTAATTTTACAGCCAGGCTCTTTATCTCTGAAAAGCTGTATGTTATAAAGGTTATTAAAATGTTATGAGTGGTGGATCCTCAGAGCTAGTAAGCGTGGGCAGTCCTGTTCCACATCAGTGCTACCATGCTTTTGCAATACAAAGAGGAGCAACAGGGAGTTTAGATCTTGGCTGCTATTTACTTACCTCACCTTATTCTCTCTGTGGTTCTACTAATTTGAATGCTTAACTATATTGCATTCTTTCATAAATATCTATACAATTTTTTTTCTTGTCTTCAAGGATTTATTCTCTTCCCATCAAGTATATACTTATTAAGAAGTCTTTCCTGTTTCACCTGATTATTAGTTCCAAGTTGTAATACAATAATAAACTTATGTAAAGTGGAAATAATATAAAAACATTTATGACAACATGAAATTAGCTGATGACTTCTATCCAGCTGTCTATATCATTAAAATGTCTTCCATAGTTACCATTACTCGATACTAATGTAGAGAGGGAGACTGAAAAAATATCAGCTATAATGCATGCTTGCTTTTCAACTCTTTGGAAAGACCTTCAAAATATTTTGGCGTATAATGACTTGCCAAGGTTATGGAATCTCACACAGAGCATAGAAATTTCCTTGCATTACAATGCAGTGATATTATCTAACCCAGTATTTTTTCCTCTACAAGTGGCCACTGGCTAATTTTAGATACTGCACCTGATTAATTGTAAGAACAGAACAAGCGAAGGAGGAGGCTCTTCATAATACCAGGTAGGTCCTCGGTTTATATGCAAAAGCATGCAGATGTATTATATCTTTTCAAATATTCCCTTTAAAAAATGTGGTTAACAGCTAGATTCTCTAAGATGTCAGAAATAATTAACTGATAATGGATGTCCTGTGGGTTGTTTCCTACCACAAGCTAGGAGAAACTTCCTGTATATACAATGCTAAATGATGGCTTCTCCAGGAGAGTGACAAGTTAAATGAAGAAAAAAAATGAGATATAGTTCAAAGCAAGAGAAAGTTTCAAAGGCAAAAAAAATGGCCACTGAGAAATGGGAGAGAGACATTTGTGACTCTTAGGTAATAGAAATGACTTTTCAAAAAATCAATCAAGATTCAAGAAAGTACAGCCAGTTTGACAGTATTTGCTTAAAGATTTCAAATAATAGTTTGGATTAATTTCTGGTTCAAGGATGTAATGATTAAAATAAGTTTGCAGATCAGAATACAGTTTGGTGTGATGCCTTCTCCCCCAAATGGAATCAAGGGAACATCCTGTAAAGGACAAGGAGAGAGCAGATGGTGTGCTATCTCCCTGAGGCAGACACAAGGTGCCACTGTCTAAGTACAGCTACTGGCAGGTCTGCATTGAGGTACCGCAGTATCAGAACCAGTTTCAGAACTGATACAAAAAAAAGAAAGAAGAAGAAGAAAAAAAGGTCAGGCATGCTGGAGTCTTAGCAGCAGGAAAGCAAGCAGAAAAAAAGTCAGAGCAAGCTAATCGTCTCCTCCTTCTCCAGTAAATTACACTTCAAGGGCTATGGCCATCACAGCTTGCAATATCCAGTGAGTTCATTTAAGGCTGGCTGGGTACCTCTACATTACACTGTAGCTTCTACTATACTTTGAGATTCAATAGACTTGTGAGATCAGTAATGAGGATACACAGAAGACAGTGGCCTAATGATTTTGCACTATAGTATCTCTGTGGTATGTGGATTGTTTTAGAGAAACTCAGAAATGGGTTGAAGGAAGAACACAAGTAAGTGGTCTTCCTGGAATTAATTTGTCTTTTACTATCTCCAGAAAAGAGACTGGGTTTGGTTGGTTTTTTTTTTGTCTGCTTGTTTTTTGCCTAGGTAATTGTTATAAGGCTGATTGTCTCTCTTCTGCTAGCACATTTGACTAGCCTTCCACAAGGTAAAGGGGTTATGCTATTTGGGTGGAGTCTACATCAGTGTAATGAAAACTCAGCTGAACAAACTGGAAGGTATTTGACAAAAAAGGGAAAGCATGAAAAGGGGAACTGAGTGCCAAAATAAGGTTTGTGAACAAAGTTATTCAAAACATCAAAGCACATGAGGAGAAAAAAAAATCTCTAGTTGCCTATAGAGTGATATCAGGGACCTGATTAATTAACAGAAAGCATCAGAATTGCTCATTAAAGGGCATACAATTCCCCTAGCAAGTGCTACTGCGATGCCATGGGAATGTTTGCACGGCCTGCATGTTAGGGCTATCGGGTAGATCCAATTTCAGGTAAATTAAGTGGACTGAAGGGCAGAATTTTGAAATGGTCAAAAATTATCTGGGAAACACAGTGTCTTGGATTCTTAGGTACCAACTATTCCAAGAGTTAGAGCTGTAATTGGTGTTCACATCTAAAAACAAAAAAACAGCCTAGAGAACAGGGTACAGAGCATCTTACTCATCTACTAATAATTGTGAGGGAATACTGTATTGTTACAAAGGCTTTTGTTCTGCATGCCACTGCCAATATGAACCTATCTTTTCATGTTCGTGTATTAACTCACATGTGTTCATCCAACACAAAGCAACTGTGTTTTAGGCCTCATCATGACAGATTGTTATGGTTTGGCTTACAGAGCCAGAAAATAACAGTAACATATGATGTGCTGGCATCAGAGAAAGGGCTTTGCTGTGATCTATGAGGTCATGTAGATGCATAGTCTGAAAAAAGAGAATTCTAAGAATTAAGGGAGACGATAGAATTGTCCATAATCATAGATCCAAGGCAGAACATGGAAGTACATGTATCTGCAGTAGGAAAATATGACAAATAGTATCATTATGTCATACAATGATAAAATACTTACTCTCCTGGAATAATTTTGTATTTTTTTAAGTAGCAGATATTCAATAGGATCAATTTGCTAAATACGGAATTCTTGTATGCAGGAATTTTTAGAAAAAGTTTTGTGAACACTGGTCACAGCGATTTTTAGCAACCTTAGGCTACATGAGAAATTCTGTTAACTTTGAAAGGAATAGATGAGGCAAACGGAATGATTCAGAGGCTTTTCCATAGGAGCACAGCCTCAGATAAACAGTGACATGGATGATACTAGACATGTTTAAAAACATATGAACAACATTTGCACACACAATTCTGAACAGGGCAAATAGTATTGATTTAGAATGTGGCACTGATGCCACTACCTGAAATATATTGTCCAGTTCCAAACCTCAGGCTTCAAGATGGGGGCTGGTAAACCAGAAGTGGATCAGAGAAGAGCCATGAGATGGTTTAATGGAGTAAAGAAAAGAGTTCTTGAGTAAAGAAACCAGTTCTTGAAAAAGGTTCTAAGAGTTCACTTCATGAGCAAGATAAGAGATGGCATAGTCATAGTTTATGACTACATGCTTGAGAAATAGAATTTTATGAAGCGAAAGCTCAGCTGCGAAGTGCGCAGAATGCCCAAACAGGTCCAGTAATTGATAATTGTTCTTTAAAGTCATGAGATACAAGTAAAAGTAGAGCCCAAAAAGTAGAGCCACCTATTATTTGTGAAACCTTTAACAAGTCAAGAGTCATCACACAGTTCTGCTTGCATCACCTCTTTCTGCTCACGCTAAATGAACTGATAGAATAAAATTCCAAACACTTAGCAGAGACACAGGGCTTCTGGCTAATCTTGCTATCCAGAAGGACAAGAGGCAGTCCAAAGTCAGTTTCTGTGTCTAATTAAGGTGAACTTCTGTAATATTACATGCACAAAGTCATAGCAAATCTGATTTTCTGTGATAACAGCTAACCAATGTTGAAGACTGTGGCTTAAACCACCTGCTGTGCAAGGAATGTGCATTTCTGCTGCCAAACTCTACCCAGTCAAGCACTACACAAAAGCACCAAGGGAAAACAGGTGCTGTGAGTCCTGGCTGCCTTTGTGTTATTAACGTTGGGCTTTATTTCTCCCCCCCACTTTAAATCAACCATGCCACAAAAGCAAACGTCTCATGTCACAGCAAGAGATTTGATCATCTTTATCTATCTATCTTCTAGTGAGCTGTGTGGCAGTGATGAAGAGGGGAGGAGATCATCTCCACGCCCACTGAGACACCAGTTGTCCAGTGTAATACATGGTCCTGGAGCAGCAGGTGGAAGCGCATGTAGACTTCTCCTTCCTTAACATGCCGGGTAGCATCTCAGGGCTGTACAAGGGCTATAAAAGAGCTATGTTTTGCTATGCTTATGTAGCTTTCCAGATTAATAATAAAAAAAATGTAGTCTTCACTTCTCACTTTGCCCCTTCTTGCCAGTAATTTTCATTCAGAACCAATAAAGGGACACAGAGACCAATACTCTGCTAAAAGGCTAGTGCTGGTGTTCATGTTGTGGGGACTGTCACCGTTGTGTTTCAGCAGTTCACTTCATAATAACTATATGTGGGCCTACTGCAGCTGGAAACCTCCTTTTTTTCAGACACGTTGATGTTTCTTTATCCTGACTGTTGGCTGCTTGCGGCTGAAATATTTGCCCAGCTGTTTTTGCATAATGCATCCTGCCTCTTCACAATTGTTTACTCCTATTTTGATCCACTGGATGTCCTTCTCCTTTCACAATTGTAGTACAGAAAGAGGAAATTAAAAGCATTAGTTTTTTGTTCTCTGTTATTGTTCATGGCTTATAATATACCTATACCCTTTTAATGATCTTTTCTTCTAGTACAATTCCCTGGCTACCTCACCTCCACTCACATGCTGTTAATCTTTTTCTACTTCTGCTAGCCTTTTTGAATTGGGATCAACATCATGCCACCTGAATGCAAGGTATTTATCCATATAATACCCAAAGTGCTATTTTCAATTCCAATTTTAAGATCTCCCAGAATCCATATGCCTTTTGAATCACCACTGTGAAGTATGCAAAGGTTTTCCACACATGGCCAAGTGTTTACAATTAATTGAGAACCTAGCAAGCGTATGAATAATTCCATGTGCTTATTAAAAGCTGAATTACCTACATTTGCTACTGCATTTTTTATTTGCTATTATGTGCCTTTCTTTTTTTCTTTTTCTTCCTAAACCTTCTGAAGATCTTACCACCTCCATAATGCAGAGGGGACCACCTCCAGACATTACAATCTAAGTAATGCTATTACCTGTGACTGCTGACATCTCCAAGTTCAACCTTTCTCCAAGTCATTAATAATCATAACAAATAGTGATAGTCCTAGATGCTGCCCCTCCAAGATGCAGAATGTTGCTACAGCACATGAGTCTAGGAAGCTGCCAAACTCTATCACAGTCACTAAATTTAACTAAACTCTTAATGTTGAACATTTCTGTTAGAGGTTCACTCATCCATCTCACACACCTTTAAATAATCAAGGAATATCAATAGCTCTGACCGTGGGGAGCAATCAGACTGTCATGCAATAAAGCTGAAACTTTTATAAAGGAAAAGAGAGAACATGAGCTGCAGATGGTGGATTACAGCAAAGAGCAGATGCTTTTGTTCAGAAGATTGGGGGTTCTTACTGGACGGTAGCGAAGAGATTCTGAAAAGCAAGGTACGCAGGAGCTGTTGCTCAGTTGTTCACTTTCAGGTGTCTCCAACTTGTTACAGTGTTTCATTTTACTAAATGAAAGGCAGTTTTTAGGAGCCAGACTTGTTTTCCCTGGTTTCTTTTCACATCCTTCTTTCCCAGAACTACGGAATAACTGATGTTGGAATTGACTTCTGACAGTTATGTTGTCTGACCCCTTGCTCAAAGCAGGTCTAACTAACTTAGCAGCTGGAGCAGGTTGTTTGCGGTCATATCCTTTCAAGTTTTGAATATCACCAAGGATGCAAATTCCACAGCATCCCTTGGCAAGGTCTTCCAGTGTTTCACTGCCCCCATTTTGATCCCTACCAAGCTTCCTCATCTTACAATTTCCCTTTTTTTTCCCCTTATCTGTTTAGGTGGGAAAAGGACACATAAAAATTTTGTTCTTTTCCTGAGTTTTTACTTCTGGAAACAGAAAAGAGGGTAAAATAACCTGACAACTGAGAGCAGCTCTGTAAAAGTATATACTTTAGATTTCTCTAAACTGTTCTCAAGAACCTTCCTCTACTACTAATAAGCTGCTTCTCAGTTGCAGTGGAAGAACCTGATCCAGACATGTTCCAGCTGTGCCACCTGGAAAGAACAAAGCAGAGGCCACACACCTTTCCACACCACTAACCTTTTGAAATCAGACTGGTGTGATGTGAAAGTCAGTATAGAAACACTCCCTAGTTTTCAGAGAAGGACTGCTGATCCCACATACTACCTCTGCTTCTCTCAGCTCTCCCGTTCCTTCTGCTCTTCAGGTAATTGCTATTACAGTCATGGCTACAGCTTTCTTCAAGGGTAGTACTTCAGCTGTCACATAAACATCATAGTGTCTAGTCTTTGACATGCCTGTTCTAGAAAGGGGTAAAATACATCTTGCCCTTGACGTGCCTGCTGTAGGCAGGAGCAAAATATATAATTTTACAAAACATATTGATGTTATCCTCAAAAGTCACATACCCTGACTTGTCAAGGATCTGTCTTTTTTAGGAGTATGGGGAAGAAAAAGAAGTCCTTCTCTGAAGAAACACACTTTTTCTTCTTTATTCAACTGCTTGCATCCCAAGCATGTGAATAAATAACTCAGACACTGTTCAAGTTTCTCCACTCTGAAGCAAATGTGGTTTATATGCACCTATCCCCCAGGCTCTTGTATTTTTATTTTTTAAGGTCACAAGTATACCAAAAAATCTACAGGTTTCCTGCTGGAGCCTTCACAAAACCTGCCCCTTTCCACCCTCTGTAAGCATTAGGCAGAATAGGACTATATAGCTACCCTTGGGATGCGTTAGCCTTCTTGGATGGGTAAGAGGAAACAATAAAACTAACTTTTAAAATATCTAACCATGGCTGATGCACTGATGCAGCCCCAAGGGTCACTCAGTATCTGGGCACTGCTTTTGGCTCAGGGCAACCAACAGTCTACTGAGACAGCAGAAAGGGATGGAGGGACTGGCTATGGATCTGAGACAAGTTATTACATTTGTGTAGGAAAACTTCCTTTCTTAGGTGGGATTCCTACCAGTGAAAATGAAAAAAAACCCACAGAATTGTCTTTTCTGTTGATTTTTTTTTTCTCTTTGTTTGGAGTTTGGTTTTATTGATTCGTTTGGGTCTTTTTGTTTGTTTAATGTGTTTTTTTGTTTTGAGTAGCCATTATGTTCCTAACCAAGAACAATAAGCTGATGGTCTGTATTCATGTTCAACCACATGTGAACAACAAATATAGCTCATGTTTTGTCACAGATAATTTTATCATTGCCATCAATACCACCTCATGTTTGGATGTGATCAAACCACTGGTCAAAAGTTGCAGGCTGAAATGGAACTCAAGTTACAACTGGCAAAAAGTGTGGAGGATAAAAGAAGGGTGATGGTTATTCTTGCTTTTTTAACCTGTCAGCTGGACTATGGCCCTGTGATATATCTGAGCATGAAGTCCATAGCCCTAAAGAACCCCAGGTAAAGTGGAACACTATAGCTACCTTTGTCAGCAAGCTAGGATACTGCAGATGCAGCAAACCTTTCTCTGATCTACATACAAGATTTCCATAGCATTTTGCAGAAAGCTAAATGCATAATAATAACCAAAATGCTTGAGAAATTTTGCTCAAGATACATTAAAAACCCCACTCTGTACATCTGAGAGGAAGGCAGTCCTCAACATCGCTATGCATATGGTGCACAGGACCTCTGCGAGCAAGATGGATCCTGCCCATGCAAGCCCCATTTGGAGCCTCACACTGCAACAGAGCTCCTCACCTACTGCTGCCTAAGACTCACCTCTGACCTCTTAAATACCACAGCAGCACATGTATTTAAAGAAAGACAAATGAAAATGTCTTCAGAAAACAAAATGTTCTGCCCCTTCTCCTCCTCATGGGGGAAGGATTACGGTACAAACAAGACATGACAGATGTTTGTCATTATACAGAAGAGCACAGGTGCTCTCAATATCACATCAGAAAACCATATAGGTTAAAATACAAAATAGCCTTCTCCTTGCCTGTTTCTGCCATGTTATTGCTCCTCTGTGCTTTTCTTCCTTGCCTTCCCTGCCTCTCCCATGGCGAAGGGAAATCCTGCTGCCCCTCAGCACAAACACCATCAGTCTGCTCACACCTTTCTCCTTTAGCACTCTGCTGTGTGTACAGAGGAGACACTTGTAGGCAAGTTAGTTGCAGTGGCATTCAGTAGTGCATCCCTGCCGTATCATTGCTTCAAGTGTCTTTGTTCAGTTCGCTCAAAAGAAAACACTTGTTTTGGGTTACTTCTGAAATGTTCAGGTAAGGTCTACCTCACTCTAATATTTCTTTAGCTGTACCTCAGTACCTCGCATTGCAAGAAACACCTACAGGTCTGTATTTCTAAGCATAATGCTTCACATGACTGCAGGGAGGATTTTTCAGGAAGGAGGAGTTTTTTCCCACCCAACTATTGCTTTGCACCTCATGCCCCACAAAGTAAATAGAAATGATTGCAGCCATCTCAGGAATGCTGCTGCTGCCATCTCCTGAGAAAAGCTAGGCTGAGCATGTTTAATGGAGTTACAGAAGCTGCTGCTGCTGCCAGAATGTCTGCCTAACCTTGTTCTAATAAAATGGAGTAATTTTGCTGGACTAGACTACTCTGTAAATGAGTTATATCTAAGATTACTATTATCAAACTAAAAATACAGGATCCAAAAACATAAGTCTAGCAGTTGCCTGGAAATCTCATTTGCAGACATAACATTAGATCACAGTATATGAGGTGATTAATCTTCTCTGGTTCCCAAAGGCACACAGGAAATCCATACTCTACCAAGCCATGGAGGCCTCCAAGTCCAGCTAACTGGGAAAGCTGAAATTTGAAATTCAGAGACATAAATGTTGCTGGGACTTTAAGCTGAAATGCTTACATTTGTCACATTTAACCCGAAGCATGGAGATTTTGAGGAAAACTACCTCAAAATCAGTATCACAAACTACCATAAATTTAAAGACTACCAAGGCATAATATGAAATCTACTCATGAAGTCTTTAGTCACTATTGAAAATAGAATTCAGGCTCTTTCATCACTTGGGTAACATCAACAGCCCTGTGAAATCCACTTTTCTAAAATCCCCAAACGTAGTAATTTCTTTTTCCTCTCTCTCTATATGTGAACATAAGTTTGCATGTGTTCTCAAAGACAACAGAACGTCTTGTATTTTCTAGGAGCAATTATGTGTGTCTACAAGGCCTTCCCAACATCTTTTTCAGCTATTGAAAGCAGTATCTTACATTATAACAGTTTAAAAAATGTTATGAAGCTACATATTGTATACAACCCTCCCCCAAATAAAGGGTATAGATTATAGGACTGTCAGTCAGTGCTAGGGTTTTCTTCATTAACAGCATTTTGAGACACAGGTCAACGCATGAAGCTGTGTTATACTGTCATCTGCACCCTGCTGCTGTTAATGAGATTTCTTTCCCATTCATTCCTTAACAATAATGCTTATGCTGACCTTTGTAAAGTACTTCAAGATGACACTTCAAAAGCACTAAGCAAGTACTAAATAATATTATCTGATTATTATAACTCCACTGATAGCAATGGATTTTTTTTTCTGTGTTCGCCCAGAGCTAATGACTACTTAAGAAATATCACTATAGTAACATTACTATTTCTAATTTTCTTCCAAATTGCCAATGAGACTTTGCTTCACTTTCAAGATGAAATATTTCTGCTTGTACTTTCTGAAACTGAATCAAAATGCCACCATTTTTTCTACAGTGAAAATTCACTTTTCTTGGTCACAGAAGTGGCAGTGCAGATATCCTTCTTTTCCTCTGGCAAGCAATAAAGAAAGAGAGTAAAACTCCTTTGAAAAGACTCAATTTGAGAGCTGAAGAAGAGTTTAGAGCCTCTGCTCCCACTTTCCTATATCCTCTTTGACTGTGTGTCTCCCATCTTACATCCCACACAGTTGTCCTCTAGGCTACAAAAGACGAGTTGGTTTTGGCAAAGTACTGGAAAGCAGTGAAAGTTTGGGTTTTAGTGTAATATTTCTTGGTCAGCAGAGAGGGTGATATAGAAAAATGGACAAGATCACTGAGGAGCCATGACCTTATGAGTCATTCAACTTTTTCACTGCAAACATAGTGTCATGCTATGGGGCTTCTTCCCAGAGCCTGCTGTCCTCTCCACTGCTGCAGTGGGTCTTACCATGGCACTGGCAGAACATCTAGCACTCAGGAAGCAACTGGGAGGGGATGTTTCTGGCTGGATTGCTATCAGCAAGCAATGCTCAGCTGTGGCAGCATATGCTTGGCATTCAGTGCCAGAAAGGGACATGGTGCTGTCCTTGTACACTCTGAGCAGCAAGCAGCTTTCTGTAGAGTGAGGAGATGGTCAAGCAAAATGTGCCAGGAAGAGAAGGGGAGCCAAACCAAGTGTCAGTGGGAGCAGAATTAAGAAGAGGAACATGAACAAGAAAGGCAAAAGAGGAAGAAGGGTTGTGCTAAATAACAGAAAGGCAGAGAGGGGAGAGAGCAGAATGCAGAGGGAGAGAAAAGACCTGGGATGGTGCCAGGAGCTATTTTCTTAGCTTAAAAAGGATCCAAGGGAAAAAAAAAAAAAAAGGGGGGGAAAAGGAAAAAGGCTAAACCCCATGTGCTTGGAGTTTTCTGAGAACATACTTTCCCTGCTTGGGAATGTCAGGTCCCACAGCAAGCTGCAATGTCTGCCTCAGCAAAGCTAACACTTCCAAACAGCCTAAACAAACTGTTAAGGAACCTGTGTTAACACCAAAAAGCTGTTTTCATATAGAATGACCTTTACAGGAAATTCCTCTGTGTGTGTGTGCCTCTGTGTGCTTTGAATAATTTCAGTAAAAGCTTATCTAAAAAATTCCACTAGAAAGAAATGTTCCATGCTTTCATCCCAGAAAGTGTAAGTGGCTTTGCTCATGTTTCGGGAACAGATCAGCCCAGTCATCTGCTTTGCCCTCTGCCCCTTCTGCACATCCTAATGGTTTTTACACTATCTTCAACTTCAGGTGGTCCTCCATGGAAGCTGAGGGTAGTGTGGCTATTTCTCCAGCATCAGAGAGATGCCTGGAACCCCCTGCCACTCTGGCTACAGCGGGAGCATTCAGGACTGCCAGGGAGCTGGAAGCCTGCAACAAGCATCTTTGGCTCTGCAGCAAGAAGCTTTATGCTACAGGTCCTGAATAAGAGTTCACCAGAGCTGCAGACCTTTGCAGTTCTGGTTCTAAAGCAGCTGACAGGTGAGCTGGCAGGAAACGAGGCCAAAAATATCCCCTGCTTGTGGTACATCCAAAATTTATTTACTCTGGTATTCTTTGGTGCATTGTTTTGGCTTCAAAAGGCAGCCTTGTTAGTTGGAAACGTCCTGACCAGCTGTGGTTTGATATTCAGCAAATCTGCTAGCAAAACTGAGGAGAAAGAATCAGCAGCAAGGGGATTTTCTGTGAATGTGAACAGACAAATGAACCAGAACCCCCTTTCTCTCTTTATCCTGCTACCCCAGAGGAAGGACAAGAATAGGACTCAGCAGTCTTGAGCAGTCGTGGAGGTTTTTGTGGCTATAGGTTTAATTTCTGCTCACCTTAGTACATCCCTGATCATTAGGCAGAGAGTTTCAAAAAACTATGGCCTTCAAAGCATGGATAATTGTTCTAAGGTTCATACTGAGGTTCAGTCCTATGCTTTTGGATTACTGTGTATTTCAGAAACCCACAAATATCTTGACACCTGGTAACAAAATGTTACGATTAATTAGAAAAGTTACCTGATTCTGATATACAGCAAGGGGTGGTAACAGCTAAATGATACTAATATTTTTCCTGTTCAAAAATTTCTTCCAGCATGCCCTGTAACATATGCTATAGCTTATCTATCTTCCTCTAGGTGGAGTAACCTCTGTATTGTCCTGCAGCTACAAATAAGCATGTAGGTTTATTACTAGCAGCTGCTTCACTGCAGAAAAGGAGGGGGCCTTTTATTCAACTTCAGAGAACATTACAACAGGAAATATGGCACCCTACTGAATGCTGTGTCTAAGCATGCAATGAAATTATAATTCCTGACTGTAATATTCTGCACAGTTGCCACAAACAAAGTCCAGCTGAATCTTGCAGCAGTCATTTGGCCATCTTGTCCTCTAAAGACAGTGTTTTATAGAAGAATGAATTGCAGGCACTGAAGTCTAAATTAGGAAGGCACTTCACATGTTTAACACTGTAGCCAGGACAGAAATTTAAGAGTATCACTTACTTGGAACACACAGTAAGAATAAACATCTCTAATGTCAGAGACCCTTACACTAGAGATAAAATTTACTGTGTGTAGATGTAATTTATTAAATAGGCTGGTTGTCTGAAACAAGGTTTTAATCAGATTTTAAACAAAGCGGTATAATTTTACACTTGGAAAGATAATGTGGTTTTTTTACAAGAAAACCATTTATAAAGTGTTTGAGACACATCGGCACTACAAAAGCAATAATACAAGGACATTAATAATGAGATTAATCACAATTACTAATAAGATAATAAATTTTTCCTACATAGCTTTTAGATTTCTTATTTCCTCTAGATGAAAAATGCATTTGCTCTGTAATGTTACTTACATCTTGAGATGTAAGATTTTTCCTAAAGGGTGACTTTCATCAGTCACAATCAAGAGTGAGTACCACTAGTCCAATACAGTGCCATTAGCTTGAACTGGATAGCAGGGGCAGGGTACACTAAAGATCATGACAGTTACATGAAGAGTATGGTAATGATGGAGCTAAATGGAGCTAAATGATGAACAGAATTGTTCATTCTACCACACAGATTTTCTGGTAGCCCAGGGACTACTGTACAGAAGCTCTCTTTATTGTATGCAGCCTACATGAGTGGAACAGCTTACCTGCAGTAACAGTTGCACCGAAGAGTGCTTTTTGAGTCTTGTCTTTTCATTGCACGTGTAGAGTGCAGACCACAGGATTAGCTGGATGTGTTTAAGGTGCATTGAATTGTCAGTGCTAAAATAGAGTTCACAGATTTAAATGACTTAGCTTACTGAGTCCTTGGGGTTTGGTCATCCAGCTCATAAGTATTTTGTTTGCTGCTTTGTCCTTGCAAAGCCATCCATTTACAGCATGATAAAATCATTAGTGCTGGTTACGTGTCATCATGCAAATGCTTTATTGTAACACATAGTGGTTACCAGGTGCCTTTTCTTTCAGCTTGGGCATTTAATTGTCAAGATGCATTTTCGTTTCCTAAATTGTGTGATCTGATATAATAAAAACTGCTTACAAAACAAATAAATGCACTGAGAAAGGCAAAACATTATCTCATTTATGAAATTTGCTACTAAAACCAGGACTTCATTCTGTGTGCTCACTCATTGCTATTTATCAACGTTTGCTTAAGGTTGCAATTGAACGAAGAACAGTAAATGCAATTTAGTGTAGAAAGGCAAGGTCACATGGCCCGAGTCTTAGTTCATTTATCTTTCATGACAGATTCTATTTTCTGCTACTAGTATTATTACCAGGCGATATATTTCTCCCATGATAGTGCATCTGTAGCTCTTGCATTGCCAAACTTAGTGGTAGCATTTAATTTCTGTGACATTATTCAGTTATCAAGAAAAAGTACTGCGTGCTGAGAAGCACAATGGTTATTTAATGATAGTACAAAAAATGAGGTTTTGTAAGCAAAAGCAATGTATCAAGTACTTTGCTAAAAACACTTTTCTTTCCAAGGCTGCACTATCCCATTCCTGTTTCTGTCTTGGGAACCTGGGCATTCACCAGGCAGATCTCCAGATGAAGGCTAACGTAGATAAGCTGAGACAGTAGACACCGAATGAGAATGACAATTAAATTTCATATAATCTTCTCCCTTAAGTAATGGCAGCTGGGTAGTGTTCGAAGGCTGCAGCACTGAATTAAAGGAAAACCACACTGAGATTGCTGAAGTCATCTACTCTATTTCCCTTTCTGTGTAAGATGAGCTCTACATATGTAATTTTCTACAGAAACTAACCTAATTCATCCTTGGAGATCTACAGTGACGGAGAAGCCATGTAACTCATACTTCCTACAATACTACACACACACCATTTTGTATGGCATTCTGATATTCATACCCACTTCAACTGGAAAACCCATGCTGTAAGTTACCCAACAATATAGCCATAAAATAGAAATCTTCATGGAGGGTCCTTCAGCAGGAGTCTGTTCTTGACAAAACATTAGCTACTACCTTTACCTACAAACTGTAAGACAAAGGAAGATGATGGTTAGCAGTCTTTGGAAGTCAGAGAAGCTGGTGGAGTAGTAAATTAGACCAGTGCTGACTGTAGGGAATGATCTGTATCATTTGGTAGGATGCGCTGATTTGAATATCCTGGTTTAATATAGATATATCTGCAATCATACATCTAAGGAACAAAGAGCATAGTTTATAGAGAGGATAGGACAAAGTATTTCAAAATGATGCAACATGAAAAGAAGTCAGGATCTTGGTAGATAATTAACTGAACATGAGCCTGCAGTAGGATGATGCAATTAGAGAGTGAATGTCAGCCTTGAAGCCTAAGCAGGGAAAATATCAAGTGGGAGTAGGAAGGTGATATTAGTTCTGTTTATAGCAAGAGTAAAATCATCACAGGAATACCGTGTGCAGTACTGAGACCCTCCACTTCAGAAAGGACTCTGACAAATCAAAAAGTAGTCAGAAGTTCCTGCAAAAAATGAGCTCTGAAAGGCATGCCTTACCATGAAAAGCTGATAGAGCAAGCAGCTTGTCTTATAAAAAGAAAAGCAAGGAAGACTAATATGCAAAAGGTGTTTTTGATTGTGGTTGGCTTCATAGTATAGGAGGAAAAGGCATAACAAAAGACAGTTTGGGGTATATTTCCCTTGAAAAGGAAGAAATATGTAAGACCTAACTGCAAATAAAGCCCTTAAAAAAGCCCTCCCCTCTCAGTGAACAGCTAGTCACATTGACAGCAAGGTGCTGGAGCTTCTACTCCATACTGTTACGTCTAAAGTTCTTTCCAGGGACATGACAATTTCAGGAGAAAATTACAGACCTGCTGCTGAGACTTAGAGCTGAGGTGTTACAGCTTGCAGGATCATAATGATCTCTTCTGTCCTCAAAGTCTGTGATTAGCTGACTAATATAATTCTTTCTTTGGGTTCTGTTAAAATATATTGATATATATCTGCTGAGGAAGTAGCTTTAAGCCCTTCAAGTTTGAAAATCAGGCACAAAACTGCACTAGTTTTGTACAGATAAAGCACCATTGAAAGCATTAAACTTGTATGTAAACACAATCTTGAGAGAGGGAGATTATAAAGTTGTTTCTGAACTGCACAACTTGTTCCCACCATGGAAACAAACATTCAAAAATCATACTGAATCATCGGAACTAGAAACAGTACTTGATTTTGTTTCTACAGAGATTAGTTCTGCTGAATGCAGAAAATCACATCCTTTGGTTTGTCTGTTTGTTTATATGTTTTTATATTTAAAATAGTATCTAAGCGTTAAGTGGTCCTGACTGCAAAAACACCAGACTGTGTTTTCAATAAATAATTCCACTTTAATGGCAAAGTAATAATTTAGACAGATACAGTGCGCACACCTGCAAAAAAATATACGCAAGCTGGTTTACAAGCTAGAGGAACAATAAACCAATAGAAAATACATCATCCAGTTAAGTCCGATGACACCAAATACTTATTATTAGGGCTTTACAAAGACTACAAAACTTTTCAGATGATTTATTTCACTGTTTCTGTCTATTTACATGATATGTTACAACAAAAATGTACAAAATATAAAATGTGTACAGACAAATGTTTCACAAACAATTTCTGAGTTGTAAACTAGGTGGACTCACTGAGATGTATTGCAGGAAGTTTTGTATATGTAATATCGTGTGTTTGCGTATTAAATATGGCAGGAAAAGATCTGCAGGTTTGCTCAGAGCACAGGTACAGGAAAGAGCAGCTTTCCTTTAGTTCTTTGACTCAGTCAAGGTGTATGATTGACATTTTGCATGCGAAATGGATCCAGATTTGAGGGGCATGATGTTGGTCTGACTGAATCCTATACGCATAAAATCAGTTAAGAGTTTTATTAGGGCAATAGCACCGTGTAGGAACCTCTAAATTCAGTGATGCAGCTCAGTGCCATTTGGAAACTGCATTGATTTATCTTTGTTTTACAGCGAGTGACCACGGGGTGGCCACAGAGTTAATAGCACCAAAAACATCCTGAAGGTAACATCCATGGAGGTGTACAGTGCATGTCTACACAATGCCAAAGCCCTTAGGTACCTTCTTGTTAATATGCACCTATTTTAACCGGACCCCTCTTGTGGTAAAAGAGCGTTTCCGATTATTCTGAGCAGTTTGAACGCAATATGGTCATAGCCTGCCATGACATATGCACTTAAAATGTTTTCAGTTGTTTTTTTTTCCCCAAAAAAATGTATTGGCTTTGTATAGATATTGAAACATGCTGACTGTAGCATTGATAGCTCCTGCATAGTCATAACAACTGTAAATACAGGACAAACACACTGGGTAATAACAGCTTTTAAGGTTTGCATTCTGTATTTGTTTGCAACATACAGGAAATCTCAGCAAGTGAAACATCTCTTAACACCAACAGAATAGAATACATTATTTTTGTTCGTTTGTTTGCTTTCAGTTTGATTTGTGCAAGGCTTTTTTTTTTCTTTTTTCCTTTTTTTCTTTTTTTTTCAATATTTACAATACCCACCCCGTAGACTGTGCAAAACCAACCCACTTTTACAGTATAAACTCTTCCTCTTCCACAGTGGACATCACTGCTTCAGTGTTCTTTTATGCTGAATTCTTCATGTACAACAATAGCAATCAAAACAACATGCTAAAACTAGAAAAAGGAAAAAAAAAAAAAAACAAACCCATATATTTGTGCTCATGCTGCATCAAGTGCATCCAGCTCTGCTGGATAAATATTCAAAACATCTATCCTCCAAAAATTCCATTCCATGGGACCAAATGGATTTGAGCCGATTTTCTCAGCATTTAGGTGGCAGTGGAAGTGGGTTTGGGTTCCTTGTGTATTTCTGAGGGTAGGCAGAGCAATCTATTCACAAGATAAAAATATTATATAGCAACTGTTCTTTCTCCTATCCATTACTTTAAAAAATCATGATATACAGATATGAGGCTACTGTGTTAACTGACATTTTCTCATTAGTAAATGAAGAAAAAAAAAAACAGTGTAAATTACCAATGGTTTAGGAATTAAACCAACTGTAAAACTGTTCTAGAAATCTGTTTTAAGGCAGTGAGACAGCACCATAAGAAATGTTCCTTCTTTCACTGAAAAGGCTCAAACAAATGAAGCCCTAAAAAGCCTTTAATCAGTGTTGGTTAATAATTGGTATAAAACTGTTGTTAAGGAGTGGGCAGGTGGTTAAAAAAGACCTTTGTGGTAAAAACAACTTTATAAAATCTGTGACTTGTATACTAAAAACTTGATGGAGCGCATCACCGTGACCATGGCAGTTAGAATTAAATTGGCACTTATCCAGCATATCACAGTCATGTTTTCTGGTGATTGCACAATACTGCTTGTGCTTTCTGAGTTACTATCATCATCTTTGACTCATTTTGGAATGGGCAGTAGCGTACAACACAAACACCACTGCAGTCCTGTGACCAGCACCATGTGGCACAACAGAGGTTAGAAGAGAATTAGAAGACTGCATTGTTCATGCAGCACTTCAGGGTAAAGTAAAGGAAAAAGAAAAACCCAAAACCAGAAGAAGTTGCACTGTAAACTTGTACAGAGACACAGAGACAGAGAGAGAGAGACAGAGAGAGAGAAAGAGGAAAAGAGAAAAAAAAATAAATTCCAGTTTGGCTAACACGTGTGCAATCTGCTTAGATGCCCTTGGTCTAGGGCCCTTTCCAGTTGACAAATGGAGCCTCACTTGGCTCCATAGGTATTGAAATGCCTTGAAATTAAACTAATTCAAGCTTTCCACTTCAATTTTTCTTCCTGACTTTGCAGAGTTAGGTCTCCTGCCTACCTACAACACACCATTCTCACTCAGGGACCTCGGCGTGCTGCTTTAATACTGGCAGTGGTCTAGTGGAAACAGATTTTACCATAATCCTCCACCAAGGTTTGTCCCTTTCAGAGAGTTGATTCAAGGGATGAATCCAAAATGTCATCATGGTGGCTGGTGCTATCGCTGTCACAGCTTTGTGCACTCGAGTAGTTGGCTGCCTCTTGAAGCCGCATTAGCATATTCATCTGAAAGAAGAAAGCGATGTTTACACAATCTCATCTCATTTAATGCTGCAGTGACTGTGTTAAAATTTAATTAAGCTCCCTTGCTGTATGAGGTGTGCTGGTATCTAGCTGAGGGGACCATACAAAAGGATTTCAGAAAGGGCAGGGTGTCAGCAGCAGTTCCTGACACCCTTTTCATTGCCTTGTGGTCTTTAAATAGAAGTTTAAAGGTCCAAAGAGCCAGAGGGATACAATGGAGCTGCCTAATAACTCTTTAATTCAGGGGTGAGAATGGCTGCAGCTGCAACACCAGCAGGGGAAGTAAGCCATATCACAGCTGGACATCTGGGCCCATATTTGGAGACAGTCAAGCTTCCAGATAATTTTTGGATGGTGTAGACAGGCTACATTGGAAAAGCAACTGAAAACACAATCACGCTAACATACCCCCTCTATAAGTGAGAGATGGGGAGGGAGCAAAAGAGGGGTGAACTGAGGCCAGTTGCTTCATAAGAGTCCCATCTGTTGTTGAGGGGCTGACCTCAGCAGAAGAGCAGCAACAGATCCTCCTACCCAGGAGAGGAGAGCACCTACACAATTCGGGTTTATTATAACCTGAAACCCATCTGAAAAATCATCAGAAGGCAGCATTAAGCCACAGATAATTACTTGGATGCTTGATGCCTAACTCTGTGTAATGATCAGGATTTTATTTATAAAACATCCGCTTCTGCCAGCATGCTCAGAGCTGCAAGCAATGTTGACATTGCTTTAGTGTTTTTCAAGGAACAAATATGCTGTCATTACAACAAAAGCAGGCAATGAAACACCAAAGAGAAAGAGGTATGTTTGTGTGTTTGTGTGTTAAGCCCCTTTTCCCAGTGTGCTCAGTAATCCTTGCATCTCTGTGGTTTCAACCCGCACAGCTTGCAAAGATTTCTCTAGGTATTGAACAGTGTTTAATACCCTTTAATGCTATGAGATAGCTCTTGCTGAAGGTTTAATGGGTATTCATGCTTGAGAATACATGCGATGGGTGTGCAGTACAGCCTGCATATTGCACATCCTGTTTCCACAAGTGCAGTGCCTGTCCCCCGTGAGCTCCACTGGGAGTGAGGAGAAGCCCTCCATTCACAAGTTTCAAGTCACAGATATTTAGCCAGATACAGACACTGATTCCAGTGCGCAGGGAGCAAGGGTGATGGGACACTGAACTTGAGCTGCCCAAGTATTTTCATAGTATGCATATGTGCTAGAAGCCTGGCCAATACATTCACTGGCAGCCCAAATCACAGGGTCAGTCATCCCAAAGCTTATGGAATAAGAGACAGGTGATCAAATGAGGTGATTTTCTACACTTCTTCAGGATGCAAGATCTGGTTTTGGATATTAAATTCCTCAGTGAGGCTGTGGAGTCATTTTCTTAGCACTGGTAAGAGTTAAATGCATTTTCCTCTGAAAAAATCCTTTTTTTCAAGGGCTGCTGTACTTCCAGAAGTACAATCCTCTAAAATGGTATTTTGAGCTGTGATAAAGGCAGTCTATAGAGAAAGCACTATACAACAATAGCAGTTCAATATATGCAATTTAATAGTCCATTATCAAGGAGACAATGGTAAACCCAGACATTTGGGATCATATTTAAATAAAACAATACACGGCATTGAGGGAAATCAACCTCTTATCTTTTAATACCACCACACTTGCAAACCTTTTACATTAAGACTGTTATTCAGTCATTGGTTATCTTGAAATGTTCTGAGGAAAGGAAGGATGGCTGTCTAATTTGCATTTCCACTAAATTCTTTACGATAGACAAGTTAGATAATGTGTTTTTCTCAGTCCTTCACTTGTAGAATGTAGATGAAGGGCTGTCCAGCCTGGTAAGGTGTTTTTAGAATAAACTGACTAATAGGTTGCTGAAAAATGGTTCCCAAACATTATGAAGATGGAGACCAAATAATTTATGGGGCAGATGAAAAATGAAAACAATTTAGGGGCATATTAACGTGATGGTGATACCTGCCTTCCTGCTAGACTTTCCTTTTATTTTCAACATTTTTTAAAAATTGCAGTAGGATTCATTTCAAAAGCCCATTTTGGATCAAGTAGACACTTGTTTTTACTGTACAGTGTAAAAACTTAGCATGTGACAATGAAGTATATACTGAAAAGCTTTTTCCCAAAACTGTAAAACTTACCAAGGGATCCCCCTCTGTATCAGTCTGTGGAACATGCTTTGAGGTTGTTCCTTCCTTTGCTGATGCGTAACCTTCATAACCAACATCTTCTGGTCTTAACTGAAGTAGTGATGGCCACTCATGCTGTAGAGATGCAGAGCTCCATGGATAGGTGTCAGCTACCCACTTGGAGGGATCCTCCCAGGGTGCCCTCTTACCGTACATCTATATTATGGATATAACACAGTTAAGAGTACACATTATAGTCTTTTCAGCACCAGTTGCAACAGCAAACAAAAGTAATCAAAACCATCTACACCATTTTAGTAAGTGGTCTACTTTCAGATGTGCTCAGCACTTGGATATGATACGATATTCAAAAGTCCTCATCTCCATTAATGCTTCTTCAGTACAGAGTGGCTGCAAGTTGAAAAACGCTCCATAATTAGTGATATTTGTAGGCAACAGTGGGAGCCACAAGTTCCTGATACAATGCGAAACGAGACCTTCAAGTAATATGCTTAAGGCGTATCAGTGAAACTAACTCAGACCTACCTAAAATATTCAAGTAAACTGGATTTTGTTTGAAGTGAACTAGGAACTGCCAGTGCAGATTGTTCTGTTCTCCTAGCAAAATGGGCTGCAGAAGCAGACATCTGCCCATACCTTAGTTTGAGATCTTTCATAGGGTTAAGAGAAGAAATTCACAAAGGACGGGATTTCCCCACTATAAAGAACAAAAAGGCTTCTGAAAGAGGACAGAGGAAGGAAATAGTGTATAATACGAATACTGTAAGTTTAGGTCTGGTAGCTTTTTCACTAAAATGTACCCTTCTTTGCATTGCTGTTCACAAGCGACATGTTAACTGAGAGCCCCTTGGTTGTGGATTTACAGATTTCCTTTAGCTACAACAATGACACATTGGGATAGGGAGCTTTCTGTGATTTTCCCCAGCTCAAACAGCATCATGCAATCCAAGGAACAGCATAATATTGGCAGGGTATACATTCATGGAGCATTTAGATGGGCTGCACTCCTAAAAGCAGTAGAACAGTGAAGGATTTCAGTGCTAAAGCCACAGAGATGAGTTGTGCTTATGACTGCAACACCTGCTCCCAGGCACTTGCTGAATCAGAGCTCCAGGTTAGGGAGCCAAGTTCCCTATATCATGCACAAAGATACTCCGACTCCTTCTGCCCTACACTGAGGCTAGGCTGCTATAACAGTGATGTGCCTAAACAAGCCAAGAGGAAATATTTCTCAGGGAGGTAGCAGGCTAACTGCAGGCTGTGGGCAGCACTTACCCTCATTTGAGATTAACAGTGATGAAATCTTTTCTGGAATTTCGAGCAAAGCTTGTAAATTCTGTGTCTGACAAGTGATTTTGCAAAGTACCAGGCTAGAAAGGCATTTTCTACCCACCTCTGGTTCTGGGAACATCTAATTATAACATGTAAAAGATTTCTGTTTATTATTAATAAAGTTATTCAATGGAAGCTATCCAAAGCTGCTGAAAATTGGAATGTTTCACGAAAGAACATATTTTCTTCTATATGCTGCCATCTTCTGCTCCAGAATTGAAGTTTTCATTTAAGCAGGTACTCTGTATACTTGGGAAAATATGAGGAAGAAGAATATCACTGCAATTTTCTAGCTGGTCTAAACAGGCACTGTTGATCTCACTGTGGCTGTTCTATCAGATATTTGGCAGGTTTTTTTTTTGCACAAGGCATAAACAATCTATAATTCCTAGAGAGATAAGCAGTTTTAAGAAAGTGTGAGATATTCAACATACAAGATTCTAAACCTTCACTGCATCAGTATATCACTATGTCAACACAAGGTGATAAAGAAACTGCAGCTGCTTACATAGTTCTTTGACTAGTCCTCAATCCCCTCTGCACTGTGCGGTAATTTCTTTCAGTGTCATGTATGGCAAAAACTAAAAAACAGATTTTCCACAAAGTATCTTTTTCAAAGGACATAGAATTGCAGTGCATGAAAGAAATGGGAGAAAGCCAATTAAGACTAAAAAAAAAAAAACAAAACCAAAGATGAAAGGATTATTATCAAGATTTAGATTTGCTCCAAAACTGTGGTATGGTCTCATATCTTAACCTATATGGACAGCTCACAGTGCTATCCACAAGCAAATCTATCTGTAGCCCTCTTTCTATTAAAGTAGAAGAAATTTTAATGGTTCATTAACAATCAACTGAACTGATGCTAACACCTAGCTCAGGAAAGGACAGGATAGACCAAACTGTGAAGCACAGTGATCTGATGGCACTGTTATCCAAAATGAGAATTACAGTCATAAGGGAACCTTAACCCATACAAAGAAAGAAAAAAATGAAAAAGAAAACTATGGATATACTAGTAGGGTTGCAAGATGTAAGGGCAAGGAAAGACCTTCATGTTCAGCAGATCCAAAGAGTAAATGATCTCAATCTGGTTAGACAAACTTTCTTTTCTTCACCCGAATGGTGAAAATATCCTTGTTCACAAGCTTTCCCCCACAAGCCTGTGTGCCTACACATGTACACAGACGGCAGAGGATTATACAGACCAAAGCTATTTTCTTGCACCTGTGTAGAGGCTATTCACTCATCCATGAAGAAATAGGTTGAGACTGCCTTGACTTAGGGAGTCAATCTCAGCTGTATTTAGCATTGCTGGGAACTCTTTAAACAGCGGTAAAGGAACAACCTTCCTCCAGTCACAAAGGAGAAACCTTTTTTGTAAAATACAAGACATACCAGTGTTGGAGTAGACAAAGCCAAATTATACATCAGAGCAAGAGTAGGTCAAAAGGAGTTCAAGGCTGATTTCTATAATCCCTCAACAAATTTTCCTCTTCAAAATGGAACAGCATTCATACTTAGATGCATTGGTTAAAACCAGCTTAGAGAAAACCTATGAAATGAATTAAAAAAAAATTGCTGGGAAACAAATGAAATACCTGAAGTCCTTCTCTCACAGCTTCCAGAAGATATGGCACCAGGGAGTAGTTCCAGAGGTCTGTGAACCACACTCTGGAGCCATCAACATCCATAGGGCAAGGGAGGAAGAGGCGGGGACCTGAAAAATCAAGTTTTGCATTAAAAAAAGTAGAACTAGGGAACACATTAAAAATAAACTTCTCAGAATTAAAATAGTAGTATTTACTTTCATTAAAAATGAACTAATGTCTCTTTATCCAGTTCTAGGGCCTGATTAACACAAGTTTTATAAGCAAAGCTATATAAAAAAGTGATTTCTTTGCTAACATAGCTGTTCCACTAAAAGACCTCAAGTCCAAGTGTTTTTATTGCTGTAATTTCACTGTAGTGTGAAAGCAGGGTTAAAAAAAGCTTAGGGAAGTTCCTATTGAGGTAAGTTTTGTAAATTTATCTTTTAAAATTTATGATACTTTACTTAAAAGTCATTAGTAACCAAGGCAGAAGTACCAGGAAATACATACTCTCTCATTAAACTTTCCATTTTCATTTCCTTCTTGCTGGCAGCCAGCCAAATTCCCCACATTGATGTTATACTTCACACTGAGTGATGACAACTTTTAAAAACATAATATATCCTTCACAAATCTGTAAAATGTCCAGCCTGAATCCTTATTTCAAAGCACTGCACCAACAGACTCACCAATGGTTACATCTGAAGAGCTGTGTGTTTCCAAAAAGCTGTTGAGATGATGCCATGTTTTGGGGATCCAGTCAATGATTTTGATGAGCTCATTATTGCGCATGCTCCGTTCTATTTCAGTCTCAATCAGTTTTCTTCTTAGATATCTGCCCAAGAAACCTTTAATAGGCTCTGTGTGATTAGCACATAGCACCCACCTGGGTAGAAAGGATAAATGTCAAGCCACAATGAATAGCAAATACAAAATTTCTTCTTATAACATATAGATGACAGTAATGTCAAAAGCTTGAGTCTTATTAGTCAGGAAGTATAAAACTGCTCCAATAAACTAAATTACAACCCACTCCTACACCACAAACATTACAGGTTTCAGCAGGAATTCAATACACTGCTGAAGACAAATGGAATGCAAGAATGCAATTGTCTTCAACAACTTGCTAGAGATGCTGGAAAGTATCTATTTATTTCCTTCATCATTCTCCAACACCATTCACAGACCCATCAATACAGGAAAGACACAGAAGCTGAAATACCTTGCTGTGATGAGATAAAAGGTCAATGTTTGCTGAAGAACTGGGCTGAGAAGCAGGGAACTGTGCAAACATAGCCACAGCAAATAAAGAGTGAATGTACCTGAAATTATGATGCAGCTCCAGATTTGGTGAAGAAGAGACTCCCTGGTTCATGGTTCCAATAATATAGGGACTGAAAAGAGAAAAGTAGTAGTGGGTTTTTTTTTTGATGGAGAATCCATTCAGATATGCAGAAAATATTATTATCTGCACTAGGCCAATTAATGCATTATAGTCTTAGATTTAAAATATCTCCGAGGTGCCCTTTTTAATGTTTATTCTGTACGATACCCCTCTCTGCACATTTGTGGTTTACTAGAACTCATCTGTATTAAAAAAATAAATGAGGCAACCCTGTCCTCATGTACCTCATAATTTTGCAGTAGACTTGCAGTTTTTATTTCAGAAGCCAGTGAATCTCATGGGTTAAGACAGAGCATGCAGTGGTTTTAGGAAGGGAAGTCCCTATGATGGCACTTTAACAGAGGAAATACCCTATGTTATAGGCCAGTAAAAGTTACAGAGAACATTATTTTTATTCTTTCTTGGCAGCAACAGTCAGCAAACTTCATACTTCTGCACTGCTGCAGGCAAACTGTAGGAAGTGCAAGCCTGTCTGATATACAGATGCTTCTGCATGGCACAGTTATAGAATCATAGAATAGTTAGGGTTGGAAAGGACCTCAAGATAATCTAGTTCCAACCCCCCCGGCCACGGGCGGGGACACCTCACACTAAACCATCTCACCCAAGGCTTCGTCCAACGTGGCCTTGAACACTGCCAGGGATGGAGCATTCACAACCTCCCTGGGCAACCCATTCCAGTGCCTCACCACCTTAACAGGAAAGAATTTCCTCCTTATATCCAATTGAAACTTCCCCTGTTTAAGTTTGAACCCGTTACCCCTTGTGCTGTCACTACAGTCCCTGACGAAGAGTCCCTCCCCAGCATCCCTATAGGCCCCCTTCAGATACTGGAAGGCTGCTATGAGGTCTCCATGCAGCCTTCTCTTCTCCAGGCTGAACAGCTCATGGGTTCCCACGCATCCCAGATTCCACTAATATAAAGGGCATTTCTTCTTACTCTCCCATAAGCTGTCCTTATGGTAGTAATGAGCTAGTGTGATCTGACAGGGTGAAAGGGATAAGACCCTAACTCAGTCAAGCGTTCAAGTACATTCATAAATTCTACAGCATGTTTTTATCTCACTGAGATGCATGGGAGTCTTATAAATAAAAGAAGCAGACACCTAAGTATCTGGCTGAAGAGGATTAAAATCATTGAAACACACAAGGGTTTTGCTGACAGCCCATGGGAGCCTAAGTTTCCACTGGGACATTTTAATTTGCAAAATAACAAATAACTTTTACTGTTTTAATTGTAAAAGGTGTATGAAAGGGGACAGGAGATACTACCTACCATTTATTATATTTACAGTTGAGGAAACCATTGAAGATGTCACTAAGTGAACTGATGTGGTGGAGGTTATCAAGTATTATGACCACAGGGAGGTCAGCACCATTGTTGTCAGCACTGCATTGCTCAGCTAGGTTTGCTAGGTATTGTCGCAGATCCTTCAGCAGAATTAACAAAACAAAAAACAAAGCAGAAAATATAAATCCAATTAGACCATAGATACAATTTCAGTGGAAAAGATTTTCAGAAAGCTGAAGAAGATGAACTATGGATAATTCAGCTGGATCAGCACATGCAGGAAGGCATGCTTCTTAAAGCAGCACTGAAGCCACATGTTGGGAAAAACAAAGGCACTAAACATAAGGCAAGTGACTGAAGCATACACATGACTATTTGGTGGATGCATTCCTTAGAAACCTGCTGATAAAATATCTGATCAAGAGGAAAACAGCTTGCAATAAAATATGCCATTTCCAATGGGCTGAGATAATCACACTGTTGGACCTCCATTCATACATTTCTATGCCAATTCCCCCCCAAATTATCACAACATTCAGGCATACTGAACTGCTCCTTCAGATATCACCTTTCACCGCTCTCACTGAAAATCTGTTTGACCTTTTGGGGATACTATATCACACCTCATAATAAAATTCACTGGGTAAATTCTTTTCTCTCAGCTATCTGTCTGGCTGCAGTTTAGCATTGGAGTAAAAGAGAGCTTTCTATAATCAAAACATTTGATGCTTTTCTCAACACCGTTGCCCTTGAGGGTCTGGATTAGTCAAGTTTTACAGCTGTATCTCTAGGGTTTAAACCACGACAGTATGTAATTTTGTCAGTGCTAGGAATGCTTAGTATTATGAACAAAGCTCCTATTGCTGTTTTACTTTCTGTATCAGGGATAGCAGAATCATTTCTCTTTAACGCGAACATGAGATCTTTTATTTCAAGAAAGATTTTTTTTTCTTTTTATGATCAGATGTCTCTAGGGTAACAACATGGGTTCCTTCCATGGAATAGCACTATCTGTGTTATTCAAACACGTGGTATTTGACAATGTTGGTTTTTCTTTTTTATTACAAACTCAAAAGTTCCATATAAAACTTAACAGAAACAAAGGAAAAGGAAGAAAAAAATCAAAACCCCAAACAAAGCCACAAACAAGCAATTGACCAGAAATCCAAAAGCTTGCTGTTTTGTGGAACAATTTTCATTATAAATGTATGTGGTTTAAAAATAAAAGATAAACACATTCCCTGACAAAGTAAATGTCATCACAAATCCACTGTATAAAGACAGTGAAAAGCAGTGTTTTTACTGGAATGGTACTCTTGCCCCTTTGGGATCTGTATGTTCTTCCTTCTTATATTATGCTAATATTCATTCTGTTCTATGCAAATAAAAAGCTCTGGGCAAAACCTTTCATTCTCTTTTCCCTGGGTACCAAGTTAGGAGTATACCCAATTTAGGACAGGAAATGAATAGTATTATCTGTGGCTAGCTTAGTAGCCATCTAGAGGCTTGATAATCTGAACAATGTAAATCACTGGGAATGTGACATGATGCATGAGGCAATTTTATTATGGTCAACTTCCTGACCAACGCACTCCAGAAACAGTGGCAGCAGTTGTATTTCTACAGTGCTGATTAAGAAGCTGAACCCAAGATAGTGATCCCCATTCTAAATTATTTGCTAACAATAAACTGATCTTATCATTATAAAAAGCAAGTTAGACGAGTATTACTTCATATCTAGCTTTCTGACACAGGAATTGCAATCTACAAATTTAATTTATATAGGAACTTGACTGCAGCTATCCCTAACATGGGTTTCCTCAAGCAAGAGAAAATTTCCTCACAGTACTTCAGTGATTTGTTTAGAACAGAAAGGTCTTGTCCCTATTCCTCACTGGTATTTGAGACTGAATTCTATAGGAGGAAATGAAAACTGAGCAACAAAACAGCATGCCAATTAATAGGATCTGCTTTGCATCATCACTACAAATTGGGAAATAGGTTATCTTTTCAACTGTAACTTACCTTGCTTGACTTGTGATCTACATTAAAAGTTGCGATTGCATCCTCAGTTTTTTTTCTGCCAGATTTAGTTAGAATATATTCAGCCAACCTGTTAGCTAAATAGGTCTTTCCTGTGCCACTGGGTCCCGACAGAATAATTCTGCGATGCTCCATCAGTAAATTGAAGTACCTCTGGGTAATTGGCTTTGGAATTAACGTGTCAAACACAAAACTGTCCAAACTGTTTTCTTCCACTCCTGGGAACAAAAGAAACGAAAAATGGCCTGTCTTCATCCTTGCTAAGGTAGGTATGGGTTTGGCCAGCACCTGAGGGTGGTATGCTCAAAGTAAGGTATTGATTGCCTAAATCAAATTCCTATGAAGGACTTCATTTCTGTGGAAATACTTATATCCTTCCACAGTGCAAAAAAAATTACACATTGAGTGGCACAAGATGGGTGGGAGAGATGAAATCAAAGTAAATGTGAAGAGAAGGCTCAGTGAGGCAAAGATGTGTGTTTCAGACACTACAGGCAACCATTACAAAAAAAGGTCAAAGTCACAGCCACAGGGTTACCGGCTGTCACATATATGTATGCGTAGTTCTTCTCAAGGCACCCCTCCACTCCAACAGTAAATCCCTACAGCTTTTTCCCGCATAACTGTGTGAGGTATAAATATTTCTCATCTTAATCTCTTTTTTGAGTTTTATTTTTTTTCCTATAGTCAGAAATTTGTACTTTGCTGTGATTTCGCAGGCAGAGAAGCACAAAGATATTCTTAGATCGGCCTCAAAATGCCACACTGCGTTAGGTATTGTACAATGTCATACAGAGAGTTTAGGTGATAAATGTGTCCTTGAACTGGAGACAAAACACATAAAGGTCAGGTGTGAGAAAGAATGTATGAAGAGATGGGGGACTACAGTAAAGAATTCTATATTATCGGCAAAAATATTCTTGGGGTTTTACCTTTCAGATTCACAGTGATGACA
This sequence comes from Lathamus discolor, assembly GCF_037157495.1. Classification (NCBI taxonomy): domain Eukaryota; kingdom Metazoa; phylum Chordata; class Aves; order Psittaciformes; family Psittacidae; genus Lathamus; species Lathamus discolor. The sequence goes on along the minus strand of NC_088884.1, from coordinate 42,698,223 downwards.
TTATTATCTCCAACCAGATATCCACAAGGCAGCAGTTCAGGCACTTCTAGGCTATGGGCTCTAATTACATCCCCTATACAATAGCTAGCAATGCATTCAGAGCTTAAACCCAGGCTAGTAGTCGGATCCACTCGGAAAATATATTCCTGAAGTAACATGAAAACATAAGATGTAAAAAATAAAAATGGTTATTGAATGAAAAGAGTTTGGAAAATATTTCAGTACAGGTGAAGTCACTTGACAAGGAGATTCTTGCAGTCACATTCAATAGAGAAAAATAATGAAAAATGAACATGAATATTAAGAATAAAGTTTAATAGTGGTGTTGTTATTGACATATCAAAAAACATAACAAAAATTAGGCAAGATAACCCAAAGATACAGATTTTTCTTGAGTGAAATTAAAATCATAGTTGAGCTATTTTTTTCAGTGTCTTACCTTAAAGAGGCGTCTGATTACACCATCTAAAACATCCCATTTTGTTTTTCCACTTACTCCAATTGATCCTATCAGATATGTATGTGTTTTTTGATCCTGCAAAGAAAGGTTTTTTGGAAAATGGTCTAAATACGGTGCTAATTAGCTTCATAATTTTCCCAGTGAAGAAAAATAACATTATTTGCAATGTGATGTTATAACTTTGTCAGCAATATGTGTGCCAGAAACAGCTATGGATGATATTACTTTAGTACATCTTTGTAAGAAAGGAAATGCAGTATGTTATTCTGCTCTTTGGTTGCATCTGTGTTTATAAAGAGCTGAATATAAATAAAAGTTGCCCTGTATTTATAATTTTTGTAATACAGATAATGCAATTCCAAATTTATTACTTCAGCAGCATATTCATGGTTGCACCCTAAGGGGTCCGAGGTATAGGTCTAATTTGTAACAACTTTTAAATGGAGATAGTAAGTCTCAGAACATCCTGTTACTAATTAAACTGAGAATTGGTAGTGTCTGGTACATCACAGAAGCAGAAGGAGGCCATATGACATTAGTCTATAGAGAGTGCCTAACTGTATTGAGTGTGGATGACAGAGAGCTGCTATCTTTAGGATATTTCCTTTCAGTTCCTGTCTGAGTTGAGTTCCTATACTGCAAGGTTTGCCTGAGCTATATAATTCTGCATCTAGACTTACCTTGGCTCGACTATAGCCCTTGTTTATAGCGACTAAAATTTTCACGCTATGACCTTCTTTGTGGAGTGCTCCATCAGTGACATCCTCCAACAAAATATCTACAATAAAAGAAGGGAAGTAAAGTAATCAACCTGACAAATCGTATCAGTTATGTTTGCATCATCAGTTCAATATATGTTCAAAGGATTTTTCGGTTAAAAAGAAAGGCTGACATCACAACTTGCAATCATTTTAATCAGTACTTATTCCTAATTCACCTTTTCTGTTGGAGATCAAAAAAATACAATTTGTCAATTTTTTAAGCAATATTAGGACCTTTAATCATGTAGAAAATAATAGGAAATCAGGAATACAGAAATTCTTTCTTGCACTACAGTCTTGCCTTTGCTTTCTTTCTTGGAACTTGTTCAAAAGTACCATATGTCCATAAAATAATGTTGTTTGAAACCTAAATTAAGTTTGTATCTTTGGGCACTCATTGTGCCCTTTAGAATGTTGCAAGGAGAAAAACAAGAAATGCTTGAATTTCTATGTTTGCTGATAAGCAAAATAGTATTTAATTTCTCCTTTCAGCTGATTTTCTTACTTTCTGTAAAGATGGCATGGACAGAGGTTTTTTTTAACCCCCATAATACGGCTTACAAAAAGCATCCATTAGAAAAAACACTTTGCAGTCCTCCATAATACAGGACTGTATTCAGCCATTCTTCTAAGAAAAGGTTTCCTTTTCCTTGGAGGCAGAGTGATTCTGATCTGCTCTGAGCCTCTTCACTAACTCCTAAAATGAGAAATCAGTAGGATGTATTTTTTACTAAAGGCTGAGACTGAAGCATACTGCAAGGGATAAAACTACTGTCTTCCTCTACAAGGTCTCCCAGAAACTGTGCTGTTAGACAGTTAAACTAGCTACCAAACTAGCAGAGATTATGGATTTGCATTTTCTTCAAAGGCCAGCATGGTAATCCACTACCTAAGTCCTGCTGCTTCTTATTGTGGTGATTGAAGAAACGCATTAACTTCATGTCATTGTCTGCATAAGGTCAGATTTCACCCAAATTAAAGCCTCAGTAAGGTTCAGTTACTTGCTCAAAGCTAAACCAAAGTAGACTTATGAATATGACTTGAATGACTGTATAAAAAAAAAAAAAAAAAGTTCTAATGCAAAATGTTTGATAATTTACACCCAGATCCAGAAAGCAGATTTTGCAGATGATGTTTATTTGGGTGGGGTTTTTTTAATTGATCGAATGAAAAAGCATTTTTGTTGTGAGCTTAAACAAATCCATGCTTGTTTTGTTCCAGGCAGTATTTCTGTGCCTCCAGCACTGAATGCTTCACTTCACTTGTCACGTGTTTTGGCATATTTGACAAACCTTAAGAGGTTACGTAAAGTCATAGTTCATCTGAGGGCAATATACAATATAACTGCTCCCTTGTGAAAATTTTCAGTCTCTAAATGGCCCTCATTTAAAATAGCCTTTAAAATATATTCTTCTGTAAGTCCTCAGGAATCAGGAGCTCTCCCTCTCACTGAAACAAGGGGCTGAGAAGATGTCCAAGGGGTTCTAATTTCATGGTGGTGCTAATTGCTTTAATTATCTCCTGCCAGGCCTCCTCCTTAGGTGCACTATGGGGCTCTGGCTCAATTCTTGTCTGAGCTCTGGCACTCTTTCCACTGGACATTACAGACAGAGTGTTGCATCGGTCCTTGTTTGCTGCTCTTTATCCCGGCGACTGACTGAAATACAGGTGTCTGTGACAACCGAGCCCCTTCTTAGCTTGCTATTCACACCTATCTGGAGAAGATGGTCATACCCTTAGGAAGAGGCAGTGGATAGCTTTGGTCATTTCCAGGTGATCATGATCATTTGGAGATACTGGTCTCACAGAAAGTGCCATGGCATTTTTTGAATATGATGAGCCGAAAACCTTGCCATCTCTCAGCTCCGTCCCCAGCATGATTAAACTCTCCATACCTCAGGGAATTTTGTTCAATAGCACTCCAGCTGCCACAGAAATCCCACAGGACTTGGTAGGAAGCTGTCACCCTTCCAAGTTCTCTGGCACAGCAACAAAATGGTACTCACAATGATCAAAAAGGATGGATTCATAATCAAATGAAATCCTCCACTCCTCATTAGGCACCCTTATTTCTTTAATTTCTTATAACCAAAAGTAGTTACTTTGCATGCTAGAAAAACATTCAGAACCACTGACATAGAAAGTTATATAAAGCTTATAGAATCATAGCAAATTTTAGTTGGATAAGAACCTTAAGATCATTGAATTCAAACACCTCCCAGTCTTACTGCTCTTCCTGATCCTTCTCCTACTCCTACTGCTACTCTGCTCCCTTTCTCCCCTCTTCTTCTCTGCCTTCTCTTCTTTTTGTTACAGCACTTATTTCTTCTATTAATTTGCTAAGCATTTCCTCCTGATTTTGTTCATCTTCATTCTTTTTCTTAACTTTTACTTTTTCATGTTTTTCCCCTTGGTCTCCTTTTCCCATCTTATTCTTATACAGTTCGTCTTCCTATTCTTCAAACTCCTCCTCTTACATGTTTATTCCTGTATCTAGACAGAGTTAGTGCCAATGACAAAGTGCTAATAGCTGTTGCTTATGAAAGACATTCTACAGTTTTCTACAATTACTATGTAAAAAAACCCAACAAACTCTTTTTTTTTTGTTTTTTGTTTTGTTTTAAAATTTTCTCCCTGTTTTTGCAACATTTTATTTTACAGTAGGGCCTAGCTCAAGCTAACTCATGCTAAAAGTTAAACCTTTCAAAAAAGTAGGATGGAATATAAACGAAAAAATTACCAATTTTCATATAAAATCTGATATTAACCAAAAGAAATATTCAAATATCTGTGTGATCAATGACTGGCAAGATAATACAGCTAACTGCCAATCCAAATTACAGTCAGGCAGTTTGGCACATTCCCAGTTGTACCCTTGCCTAGACTCTTTCTACAATCATTAGCCATATTTTCATTGCTTCCAGAGACTTCATTATACTTTCTGTGGAATCCATGCTAATGAGTGCTACTTTGCTTCTGCTCCTGTTTCTCATGTTAGAGACTGCACTTCTGTTTCTTGGCTACATTAACAAAACAAGTGTAGAAGGCTTACTGTAAAAAACACTATGGCATGGAGAATAATCAAATGTTAATGTTCAGGATGTGGATCAAAGTTCAAGACAAAAAGATAATAAGAGTGCTTAATGAGTCAGGCGGGGTTTGACTCCTGTGTGGTCCAACACAGGCTAACTAGCAATAGCACAGTAAAAAAATATAAGGTATAAAGCTAACTGAGACCACTCTCTGTTCCAGCTGCAAATACAAAATGAAGTTAAAGAAGGTAATTGAATGGTAAAAGATTAATAAACAAAAAAAAAAGAAAGAAAGAAAAGAAGAAAAGAAAAGAAAAGAAAAGAAAAGAAAAGAAAAGAAAAGAAAAGAAAAGAAAAGAAAAGAAAAGAAAAGAAAAGAAAAGAAAAAAAAGAAAAGAAAAGAAAAGAAAAGAAAAGAAAAGAAAAGAAAAGAAAAGAAAAGAAAAGAAAAGAAAAGAAAAGAAAAGAAAAGAAAAGAAAAGAAAAGAAAAGAAAAGAAAAGAAAAGAAAAGAAAAGAAAAGAAAAGAAAAGAAAAGAAAAGGAAAAAGAAAAGAAAAAAGAAAAGAAAAGAAAAAGAAAAGAGAAAAGAAAAGAAAAGAAAAGAAAAGAAAAGAAAAGAAAAGAAAAGAAAAGAAAAGAAAAGGAAAGGAAAGGAAAGGAAAGGAAAGGAAAGGAAAGGAAAGGAAAGGAAAGAAAAGGAAAGAAAAGAAAAGAAAAGAAAAGAAAAGAAAAGAAAAGAAAAGAAAAGAAAAGAAAAGAAAAGAAAAGAAAAGAAAAGAAAAGAAAAGAAAAGAAAAGAAAAGAAAAGAAAAGAAAAGAAAAGAAAAGAAAAGAAAAGAAAAGAAAAGAAAAGAAAAGAAAATTTCATGGACTATGTTCCTATTGATCCCATAGGGTCAAGAGAATACAAGAGTATACAGCTGTCAAGTATACTACAACAGATATTGTCCTCTTCAAATAAATTGCAACTAAATGACCAAAGAGTATTGTAAATAGGTAGGTAGAGTATCATAGCTAGGAATCAAGCAAACATAATGAACAGTCTGTTACTATTATTCTGAGCTTTCTAAAAGCTACATTTTCAAAAATGGCTGCCAGCGCTCTTCCTCATCTCCATTAATGAATGCACATCTGATGTTTACGTGAGTGATACGGCATGTTTTAATTTTGAGGCATGCCTCATATATGGCCCATTAAAAAGGTGAAAATAATAAATTCTCACCAGCTGCTGAGGTGTGCATGTGCCCAAAATATGTTTACCTGATGTAACAGATTCTGTGATGTTTAAATTGTTCAGAGAAAGTCCGAGTGACTGCCGCGATGAAGAAGATGATGTGCTGCTTGAGGACTCTGACGATGGCCGGGCAGGCTTTCCTGCATTGCCAGTCTCTGCCTTTAAACGATCATTTTCAGCTTTCAATATCTCAATTTCATTCTGTATACAAAAGAAATCAACATAAAAGCACAGGAGGTTATTCTTTCAGAAAACCGCTGGGGGTGCCTATTCTGGTGCTTGATGGTTGCCTGCAGGACATAACTGGTTTGCTGCTTTTACAGCAGTATGTTACGATATATATGCAGTATAAGGCAGTCAAAGAAAACTGGATTGCTTCTAAAATGAAGGGAAAAGCCCCCTATAAACTTGTTTTAGCTTTTGCCTCAAGACAGCTCCTAAAGAACATACATAGGTTTCAAGCTTCTGTGTTTATTGTACAGTTGACCATAAGTGTGGTGAGAATTTTCCCATCTATCCCCAGTTTTCTAAACTACTTTCTATCATCAAATATCTTAGGTAACAGTCAAGTAAGGAAATTATTGTCAAAATTTTGGATATGTCAATGTTTGTAAAGTCACAGAAAATTGTTATTGCCAATGAAAATTTAAGCAGTAACTTCACAGAGAAGAAATGTAATTACAAATGGACAATTAGGAATTGATACTTTTAACAGCTTCATAACTCTTCTTCCTACCAGATAAGACTTTTTGATCATTCAAACATGGGATTGTTCACGTAGCCACCAGCAAACCCTCTTTGATGAAAACATACAGTGACAGATGAATCAGAACAACTAGGAAATTTTTTTAGCTAAATCCTCTGTGGTGCCAAGTGATTATTGAATGTACAATAATAAAATGAAAACTTAGCCTGAGAACAGCCTGGTACCAACCAAACATCACTTTCAGTCACTCCACGAAGCACAATACAAAGTAACAGCTTATTCTTGCAGACAGTTTTGCACATCAAATTTAATTCCACATGCACTAACAATGCTAAAGGTCCTATTCTTTTATGAAGGCTATACAGCTACATTATACAAGTAAAAACATAGGGGATAACATAATAAAAACCCCTGCAACAGTTCCAAAAGATTACAACATATAGGCAAAACTGAGGAGATACAGTGAAATGGAAGGGTCAAACCAACAAAATAGTGGGAAAAGGTAGCAATGAATGCATCAGTTTAGTGTGCTGTTCAAATCAGAAGCTATAATGATATGAGTCATGCAATCTCCATCTACTCAGCAATTTACACTGATTAATTACACAACTCTTATCAGATTTCCATTCAGCTGAGCTTTAGATTTTTAAGGTGCTTTGAATACAGTATTGCCCTGGGTTGAGCAGTAGCAGTCATTTTTCTCCTTCTCAGTAGCTGGTGCAGTGCTGTGGTTTTGACTTTCAGTCTAGGAACAACACTGATAACACCGATGGTTTTAGTAGGTGCTCAGTAATGTTTACTCTGACCAAGGACTTTCTGAGTCTCATGCTCTGCCACAGAGGAGGGGAAGATGGGAGGAAGCAGAGACACGACATCTGACCCAAACTAATCAAAGAGTTATTCCACACCACAGTACGTCATGCCCACTATATAAGCTGGGGGCAGTTACCCAGAAGGGCTAGATCACTGTCGGGGTCGGGCTGGGTATCAGTCGGTGGGTGGTGAGCAGTTGTATTCTCTTCCCTTGTTATTTCCCTTATCATTATTATTACTGGTGGTAGCAGTAGTGATTTGTGTTATACCGCAGTTACTGGACTGTTCTTATCTCAACCCGTGGGAGTTACATTCTTTCAATTCTCCTCCCCATCCCTCTGGGAGCAGGGGGGAGGAAGAGGGGTAGGGAGTGAGCGAGGGCTGTATGGCTGACTTGCCAACTGGGCTTAAACCGCGACAAGTATTCATTTATCATTCCCATCAATTCTACTTTTTCCTCTCACCAATCCTCATCAGTTCCTCAAAGAATCATACAGTTTGGCAACCCCAAGGTGGCTGCCTGTACTTTTGGGAAAACTTCAAAAGTGGTGATTGCCATCAACAGCCCCTGCCCAGCTTTAGTGAAATTCAAAATTTGGAGGCCTGTGTCTACACCAGACTCCTCTCTCCAGGGAGTTCGTCTGGTTTAGACACTCATATCCCAGTGTAACACAGTAATCAGCTGACAAGCCTTCCTGTACCATTCTCCACCACTGCAAGCAACTATTCTATCTCTTACAGTTCCTTAAATTTTTTTAGTGGCTCCAGATAAAATGCTCTACTTATGTCTGGACAAGTGAAATCCATATTTACAGATCAGTTATTAATTATTCTTCCCCTTAACTGAAGTTCAGACATATATCCCATAGCAATTTTGGCACTTAGTGGTGTGACCACCTGGGACAATGGCAGATACCATAAACGTTTAAAGGTGTGGCTGAGACTATAGGCATTGTATAAACAAAGAGGTCCAAATCTGGTGGCTTTCAAATCAATCTCTGTGTATATCTGTACAGAAGTGCGTACAGGTGCACCTGACCTAAGCACACAGCACAGAGCAATTCAGCTGACAAGGCACTGGGGCTGGATTCACCTGCGTAAATGTGGGTTTCCAGTGTAGCTGTCCTAGTCTCAACCTGAATTCCTACCCCATGCCCTTGGCTCTGTTTCCCAAATAAATACAGGTTTATAGTGCCTTCAGGGATGTCCTAGGTATCTAACCAGTCATTCCAGAAGGACCTAGATCTACGGAAGGACTTATGTCGTGCTGTGTGGATGTTGTAGACACTTTTGTGTATCAACATGATACTAGACACTTGTGTGTGGGCAACTGAGTTGAGTACCATAAAAGCTCTGTGCAGTGAAGAACACTGTCATTCTTTCTGCATCCTTTCAGCCTCATGAGAGGGAAAATCTTCTGACTAAAAATGTGTTCCGGAAGGATTTGGTGCAGTGTCATGAAATGATCTGGTGAAATTTTAGTGACGCTAAATACAGTAAGTCAGCTCAATTTTACATTCTTTGCTTTGGCAAACCACAGCTGGGTTAGGAATCAGAAATTATGAGAGAATATGCACATACACCCTCCCAGCCCAAGGTTTAAAAGCTCTGTAGAAAACACTTGTCTGTCATGTTGCTTTCCCTAGTCATAGGGTTTAGATAACAAATATCCCTTGGGCAGGGATTATGTCTCTATCCATATCACTTAAACGTATTTTAGCAATTAATATAAATGCTAATAATGTATAACATAAGGTGAACACTTATCATCCATTGGAAGTACTGTCAATCCAGTAATTTACTCGGTTTCACCAGCTTTTTGGCACCTGAAACAAAATGCTGGGAAAGGAAACACACTGGACATAGCTTTGATGTGCAACCCTGTCATCACTTAAGCTACTGCACTGACCTGCATGCGGTTCATGGCTTCCCGAATCTGATCCAGATGGTGTGCAGAGCTGAGGGCTTCAAGACGAATGTCTGTTAATTTTAGCTCTTTCTCCCTAAGCTCGCTCTTTAGCTGAAGAATAATTTCAGCCTCTGCCTCTGTGCACTCACAGATCCTAAAGAGGAGCAGGAAACACGCAGAAGATTAAAGGAAGGTTCTGCCCCCAAAGCAGTGTTATTACTAAATATCAAAGAACAGAAAATGCTTGCTGCTGGTGAAACCTATGAGTGAAGAAAGAATCTTATCAAAGAAACATGAAAAGGCTCAAATGGCAAATTAAAAAAGGAAAAAAAGCTCTCTCCAGATGAAATGATCAGCTTTATTTATACCTTGCCAGTTTAGTTAAGAAAGTTCACTGCGGTGAAAAAAAATCTGTTAAAAAACTTTGCAGAAATGTTTTTGTTGTTGTTGTTTTTCTTTTTTTTTTTTCTTTGGTGCAAAGGTTATAATTTCCCTAAGTAGCAATAGTTATCACTGAAATATGCTGATTAAACTGCACTGCTGATATTTATTGTCAGGCATCAACAGCTTTCTCTGTTTTAAACTGTACACAAAAACATATCCTTGACTTCATGATCTAGAAGATTTTGATCTGTAATGGTTTTGATTTGTGGTGGTTAACTTTTTGCCTATAGTCAGTCGTTTGGCAATGTATGGTATCTGAAATCATGCTGGTTGGTTTTGGTTTGGTTTGGTTTTGGTTTTGTTTTTTTCCTGAAGACTGGATTAAAAGTAATCACCATGAGATTATTTTTCACAAGCATTACTTTTAAGGGAAACCATTGTGAGAATGGTTAAGAAACCATTGTGAGAAAAGATCAAGACGTGTGGCCCAGGGACCCACAACAATCCAGTTCTTGTGTCAGAGTGATTTGCCTCTCTGTGCCATCATCAGACCTAGATCTGTTGCATAACAGAACCACTAGAAAATAAAACACTGAATTTGGACTACATATGTTGTTACACTAAGCAATATTTTGAGTCAATTCACTTAATGTTATTTGTTCTTTATTTCTGTCACTATAAATAGTTAATATTTGCAGAACAATTTAAAAATGAAAATTTTTTTTTAATAATAAGTATTATTATTGTGATTATTACTTCCAATATACAAACAAGAAACAGAGGTCAACTTTTAATTGCCAGAATGCATGCAAAAGTATTTTGGGAAAGAAGATGCAGCACTCTTCAGGTCAGCAGTTGGGTATACAACTCCATGCCCCACACTCAATTTTACCGGGATCTATGCTTGTAGACCACGTGACCGTTTTGCCTTTTCTTTGGTGCCCAGACTAGAGATGACCTGCATACACACGTATTAGACAGATGTAATTGGAAGAAAGTAAATGTAATGGTTTAGAACATAAGACTCAGGTCAAGAAAATATACCAGGAAAGCGTAAGCAAAGGGAAGATGATGTTCATGGCAAATAAAAAAATATGGCAAACTGAAGAAGGAAAATAATGACTGTCATTCACAACATGCACAAATACTTTAAATGTGAGTAAAAATGAAAAAGAGCATGTACTAGGATTTTTTTCCAAGTATTAGGATACAGTTCTTGGTTTGATGTTTCCATATTTATGCTAACCAAATAAGAAATAAAATTTGATTACATGCATGTATTATCTCAACAACTTGGACAACTGGGAAGCCAGATATCTATTTGGGCTATTTTGCAGTACATCTTGAGAAGGGATGGACAGAAAGCTGGCAAGCCAGCTTTAGAGAAGATATAAATAAAGCAGAGAGCAGGACTATAGTTCTGGAAGAAGCAGGAAAGTGCTGTCTAGACTGTTAAGATAAGCAGAATGGAAGCCGAAAGTATGAGTTGGATTTTATTTTGCAGATTCCAGGGCTCTTCAACAGTCAGCTCCTACAGCTGCAAAATTACATAAGAAGATGAGGCTTCATCAAAAAGAAGAAAAACAAAAAGATAAGCTAGCATTCCTGAGAAGTCACAGAAAGAAGCTCAGAAGCCTGATCAGACTTCAGACAAAGTTCAAGGTAGTTAGAAAGAAAGAGTTTTAATTTTTCTTTCTTGTTATAATCTCAAGATTTTTAAATTAATAGGTACTTTGGGTAGAAGAAGTCATGACATTCGAACAGAGACTGTTGACAATTATGAGAAGTCTTGAAGGTGGTAGAAGTTTAAGTTATGCAATGGAAAAACAACTCTTCCAAAGAAAGTAACATCAGTTTAACAGATGAAGAAATTAATCTAGATAACCATATTTACGTGATCTCTCTAAAGAGGGCAAAGAATCTACGTCATCCTGTGTAGAAAGGTCCCAATAATAAAAAATGCAATAATATGATTAGAAAGATGAGTGTTCAAAAATGGCGGAAGAACCAGAAGGCTGTGAACTGGGCAGAAATTAGGAATTTAAGGCTCAGAGGGCAAATACCCAATGGAAGAGCTTGGAATGAATGAGTAGTTATGTAGTTTTGCCCTTGATAAATTCTGGGAACACCAGTACATATAGAGAGCAAGTCAAAGAAACAGAAAAAAGCAGGGCTGGGGAAAAGGAGGAAAGATAAGGTTACAAGATCAGATCTGTGAACATGAGTAAATAATTTTGTGGAATAGAAGTGTTTTGTTTAAGTTCAGGCACCTTCTGTTGTGCTTTTATTAGTGATTTTTAAGCTGACAATTAATCAGAATCAAGGCTCCCAAATGTGTAGAAACCCTCCTCTCATAACACACATGCACCTGAAACCATAAAAATGTGAGCTTTAAAAAAAAAACCCTAACAAAACTATGGATATGGGTAAGTTATTCCTCACTTTACAGAAAGTGAGGAAAAAAAAAACATTTATTGTGGAAGGATTTCTTTTGTGGGAATATTTGCTGTCAAACTCCTAAACCCAGTATATAAAAATTATTAGAGCCTAAAATAAATTAATCATAAAAGGCATCTAACCTAACACAAGGAAATTCTATTTTAAAGGTCACTAATCAGTCACAAGACTAGAATTCCCCAGGTGCTTTAAGGAAGAATAGTTGTGACCCGATTATTTTCAACTAGGACAAGGAAAGTAAGGCTGGCATCAGTAGTATGCAGTTGGTTCAAAGAGGAAGACGTACTGAAACCTTAAGGATGGTGATTTGAGTAAAAAGTTAAAACCACACAAAAAGATCCAAGCAGATGAAAGAGGGAAAATAGATTAAAAATGCTAAAATTATTAGCTACAAAACAGATAAAGTAATAACAGAAGGGATGAGTATTTTGTAAATATTTATAGCTGCATGGAAAATAAAATGGCATTTTTATTATGTCATCAAGAAAGGAAACTATAGTATTTGGCCTTTACTAAGTGGATATGGTGAAGTTAATTGTATAAAGGGGGAGCACAACATAAGCTTTTGGATATGCATTTGGAATGAAGTGTACTTCTAGATGATTTGAGGTAAAGGCTGTGAAAGGAGGAGAGAATGACCTAAGAAAGCTACGAGAAAAGTAGCTACTAGAAAAGTGTAAATGGATTGAAGTTCATTAGAAATCTGGCAAATGGATGGAGCATGAGGTTAAAAGATCATGGCTGTTGGCCATGATTTCTGAAGTGCAAATGGTCACAATTTAAGAGTTCTGTTTCACAGTCCATCCCATTTGGGAAGAAAGGTTTGCCAAGAGAGATACTTACGCAGATGCTGATTGTGATGGTTTCATTGATGTTGCCCCACACTCTCCTGAGCTGTGGGGCAATTTAGGTGATGAAGGAAGAGATGAGTCTGTCAGCTCTTCTATGTCTGAATGTGAGGAAGGAGGCTTAGTTGACTTCTTCTTTCCAAAGGCCTGTTTGAAAGAGCTTCTTAGCTGGAAAATAAACATTGAGCAACATTATTCTCCTCATCACGTCAATTTGTCTGCAGCTCATGTTTTGGAGAGTTAGTTTGCAGATGCCATCCTAGCCACTGCCTGAGGTCAGTATACAGAAGCAAGGTATTAACATATGCAACACAGTATCTCTAAAAACATGATACAGTGCTTGGTTTTGACTTTATTAATCCAGCGCAGCGCAAACATAATGCTATGGAAAAAGTGCAGAACCGCGTGGTACAGCTATGAGAGAGGGGTGCTCATTTAAAACCATTAAGCCCCAGGGGAATCCCATTCCCATGGCATTCCCTTCAAGGGCTGGCTTTAAATAACCACTTTGCATCTAGGCACAGGCAGAACCTGCTGCTGCTAAATGCTGAAATCAAAAGACAAGTCCAATTTACTGGGTTTGCAAATTTACCCTTCCCATTAAAAATCTGAAAGGCCAAACTATGCAAATGCTATGGTTTGGTTCACAAGCGAGAGGATTTAAGCTGGGATATGAGGCTTGCTTTGTTGTACTGCTGAGAAGAATGTTAGCTGAAAGGTATATACTGTTTGCTGCAGTTTCCTTTAGAGCAGTAAGATCTCTGAATGTACAAGCATTGACTTTCCCTCTTATCCAGTATTGAAAAGGGACAGAATAGCCAAAGAGCCATTTATTTCAGGAGCCAAGATGACAACAGTTTTGTCTGATGCAATGAATTTTAACTAGCCCATTTATTGGTACCTTTGTCTAAATGCATAAATTGTTCATCTTAGGAAAAATGTGGGGTTCTTTTGGTTTTGTTTTCAGAAAATTATTCTGATTAAAATTGTATAGAACTCAATGACAAACTGGTTCCTCCATAAAAAAATGAGGTATTCAAACATGTTATTCTCATGATGTAATTGGAGAGTGGGGAGTGTGACCACTGATCAGAGAAATATTATTTAAGTCTGTTCAAGCTCATGATATCTAATGAGAAAGAAATGGATTTTGGCTACACTCCCCCTTTGTACAGTCTAAACTTTGAGATTAAAATGAATAGAGACAAACTGAGAAGACATACAGGATAATCTGTTTTTAGAAGGTATAAAAGCCTACTGCCAAAATAAATAGCAATCATGCCAAGATAGGGTTCTTTATAGACGCATGCCAAATTTTCCATGGTTTATATTCACCTCACTTCCTCTAGAGTTCACCTTGCAGAAACATGAAAGAGTGTGGAATTACAAATCAAGGGAATGAAGGCTGATCAGTACTTTAAAACAAATGTTTATGCAAGTAATAATTTTAAAACAACAGAAACATATTTTTCCAATTATTTAATGAAAGTATTTGATTAAACCCTTAGCACTATGTGGTATTTGTGTGTTCCAGTTGAGAAGCATCTTAATTTCATTAAATAACATATTACTTCTACATGAGAATTCTTAACAGATTTCAACTTCCTTCATAGCTGAGTGACATATTTGAGTTGAGCCTTTGACTCAAACTCCAACTGAAGAAATATCAAACAGGGTTTCAATGTGGCCCAGAGATGGTTTTGGTCATAACAGTGATTCTCAGCTGTTTTGGTTTTAAATTGTTTGGATTTTGGTTGTGTTTTTTTTTTTTTTTTGTTTGTTTGTTTGTTTGTTTTTAATTATCCTGGCTTCTGCAAATAATTCCCCACTGATATTCAACAACTTTTAGTTTGCTTGTAGTGTCACAGTATTTATACATGTCAATTGCTTTGTATCCATCAGGCCCCACAAGAATATTTTAGATGAAATGGACCATTATGCTACTTAGGCACTAGGAAATGACATAATAGTTAAAAGACAAGTTTAAACCTGCTGAGCACTTACCCAGTTTTTCTTTTTCTTTTTCTTGGAGTCAGCATCATTACCACTGCCAATGCTTGAATGGCTTGTAGCACTGTTGATGCTGGAAACACTTTCTGAAGAATGTTGCCGCCTTATACGTAAATCTAAAGAAAAGAAATTAATGTGAAATCTGTTTCTATTTCAATACAATAATCATTGTATTTATGTGGCATCTTCCTCATCAAATGGAGACTAAATGCATGTAAATGGCATTGATGCTTTCAGTGGCTTGGTTTCAAGCTATTACAGCCTGTAAAAATCCCATGGGAGTCAATGGGGATGCATGAAATTAAGCTAACACTTAGGAGCTTCTCCAATCTGGGGTCTTTTTGGTATTAAGGCAATTACCCTGCACAGCAACCTAAGCAGGAATAACCTCATAGCTAACCAGTTTGTGTCATAGATGAATTACTTTACTTATTACACATCACATGTACTACAGTTCTTTTTCTGAGTAGTATAGGCACTACCTAACTTGTAGCAAGTCTAATCAGTGTTCAGATGCTACCTTCTAATATAGCACGATGGAAATAGCAGGCAGAAGTTCATTAAAAATGAATGAACACCCCCCCCTCCCCCCAAATGGAGAATACTGATTGGTGATGCTTTTGAGTTTCAATTTCTTAAAAGTCTCTGATAGCTATGTCTTAATCACTGAAAAATATTCTTGCAGAATATATCCACTAATACCAAGGGAAATTACTTTTTAGATTGTTATTTACTTTCTAGAAGTTAACTTTGCTATATTCGAGTCATGCAATGAAATGGCCTTAAGGCAAACATCTAAATAATGTCCTCTTTAAAGAAAGATCAATGTCACTCTCAAAAATGACTGCTGCTATTATTTCTTTTCTTCAAGTAATTCCTTTGCAGTTGCTTATAAACAGGCACTTTTGAAGTATGTATTTATCATGCAATATCTGCCGAACTGCAATTACAGGTTAATTTAGAATCTGGAAATTAAAATGCCTTCTTTCCTGCACTGATTTAGCACTTCACGAAGAAGCTGAGTTGTTGTTGTCAGTCCATCTCTTAACGATAACAACACCATCTTTCCTTCTCTTAACAATAACAACACCAACTTACACTGGTTTTCCAAGCTATAACAATGTTTCACCATAAGACTTCATTAGTGTCTTGGGTGCTCTTCAATACACAACCACAGTAACAGGGTTAACTCTTGACACCCAGCAATTACTTCCAGGCCACCCAGTTCTGAGAAGACAAGGCTCCAGGAACTCTAGGAAACAGGAACCCCATACAAGGTTTCCAGCTCTGGAAATACAACAAGTATGCCTACCATGCACTGTAGAATGTGCTTGCCCTTGCAAAAGAGTCCCCAGAACAACAGCAAAAAAAAAGTTACTTAGCTTTATTTCTGTGGAGAAACTGCATTTATTTTAATAGTGACAAAAACATACCTTTGTGGGTATGATCAGGACCGTTCAAGGCTCCTTGAATAGCAGCTTGTGCAGCAGAATTCTGGGCTTTCAGCATTTCAATGGTTTCCCTTAGCTCTATAAGCTCAGATTCCTGTGTGAAGAGCAAAGAGAGCTCAAAATATATGGCACAAGAGTAATATTTGTCTAAGCTAAATAATTTACAAGATAAGAGTAGTTGAACTGAAGTTCACAGAACTGCTTGGGTGAATGTAAGGGCAACAACTAAGTAGAATGCATATTTTGTTTCTAAAGATCGTAAACTCAAGTATCATATTCTTTTGCATGTATCCTATGTAAAGCAATTATGCTATTTTTATTGTGAACAAAAAATTTTGAATAAAGACTAATAAAAAATGGTCTCAATTGAATATTCACTATAAATAGAAATCTAGCAATTTTATTGTGCAAGACAATAAACCCATTTGAATTAAATCATTTAGCATGTGAAGCTACTATTTAATGGATGAATCTCACCTGAATTTGTGCATTTTTCAAAATACTTAACTTGCTAAATAATAATTCAATTAAAAAAAACCCCTCCTGTTTAATAGCAACTGTCCTGATAGTTGAAGTAATACAATTCCACTTGAATGCAGGAAGTTCTGTGCTAGAATGCACAGGCAATTATAACTATAAGTAACTTTTATTACTGCTGCATTAAACCTGTCTTTCCAGCCTGTATGTATATAATAAGGATTAAATGATTTTAACCTTAACAATAGAGAAAAGAAGAGAAGGAAAAGAACATGTTCCAAATCTTTTGGGAAAGAAGCATGGAGATGTACTGTTTCAATGTTACTGCGTAATCTGGAAACAAAACATTCTGAGGGAAATTATACTTTGCAAAATAGTCAAAAGTTTTGGTTTTGAGAAAATTTGGTTGTGGGCTTTTATTTTTTTTTTTTTGGGGGGGGTGGTGTTTGTATGTTTGTTTCATAAGATGAAAAAAACAAGCAATATAAGTATTTTCTATCCAGTTCATAACAAGTCTCACCATATTTCATCTGCTGGTGTTCAACTGGACTGTTTTTATAGACAGCTACACTAAGTCCTGTGGTGACTAAAAGTTCACTGACATACAGTTTCTTTCACAGTTTGCCTCAATGAGCCTTTCAATTTATAGGATACTGTTCAAAATGAATAAGGGCAGAAAGCTGCAGAGGTTTGATCCTGGAAGGTGCTAAATACCCTCTTAATCCTAAACTTGGTACAAAGGCTCACATTAAATTTACTTCCTATGAGGTACAGAATTTTTTCCCCCAAAAGTCAAAACAGCACAGTGCAAACTAAATCTGTTTACTCATGAATAGGATACCTAACCTGCATTAGCTCTCAGAATGGAGTAATTTTTCTCTACTTAAAGTTCCTCTCTTCCCACAAGTCTATTATTTTGACAATACTGGCACGCTAGAATGAAGCAGGTTAGGGTCAGTCTTTGTTACAGCATCTTTCAGTATGGATTAAATTTAGAGTCGCATATGTGTAAATTAAGATCTGGAAAAGAAAGATGTTATCTTCAAACTATTCTATGGTATCGTCTGCATAAACCTGATGCTGCACATTTTAATTCTGCTGGAGCTTTATGAAGATTTGATCGCAATGGCCATTAAGGAAAGATTTGTCTGTCTTACTGTCACAGCTGCCCGTTTCCTTTCAGCATTTTTTAAACAAAACTCTAGTATAATCTCTTGACTGTTTTCCACATTACAGCATCTGCTTTGGTAAACATACCTTTTGTTCAGCTGTCATTGTTAGACTTTGCAATCGGCCGGTCATATTTCCCAAGCTTTTTTCAAAAGCCGCTACTAGATGAGCCTGTGAAATTAACAAAGACAACATTTCTTGTGACAACGGGATTATTTTACCAGATTTATTTGGTTTTTAAAAATATTTTTTTTCTCCAAGATTTCTTCTTCAATATTTGTTTCTCTCATCTTCTCCAACTTTTTACTGTTAATTTTAAACTTAGATGGAGCTAACTGGGATAGGTTAAGCAGCCAAGTGAGCACAGCATTCCTCAGGATTCTTTAGCTTCCAAGGAGATTAGCTGAGGTATCTCTGCATGGAAATGGATTATGGATTTAATGCCCTCTTTAAATTTACTGATGCATTGACCAAAAGAAGTCTAGAGACAATTATTTTCAATTACTGAATATTTCAAAATGGGAATTTATGTAATACTTTATCTTAAAAGTAAGTTTTAACCTCACAAATAAAACACTCCAGAGTAATCCTCAAACCCAAGCAAAAAATATCAGAATTAGTTTTATAAGAGGTCATTATCTACTCTATTAATCTTATATTGATCATATGAATGTGTACATGTATAAAAGTAATGCAAAGTTATATAAAATATAAATGTAGTGTTTATATATGTGTGCAAATGTATGTATAAAAGGCAATCTTGAAAACTGGAAGTCCTACTTCTCAATAAGAAAAGCAATAAAGTTGGAAAGGTTTTAAAAAAATTAGACTTACATTTTATTTTCTAACACCACTCACCCTATACTCCACTGAACAAAATTTATACAAACAATGCATTAACTCTTCATTGGTTCTGACATAGAGCAAGAAGGGCAAGTGGTCCTAAAGAACCCAACATGCTAAGCCACCTTGTGCTGCCAAGCAAAAGGAAGAATTAGATTTTTATGAAATTCCATGAAGTTCCATCCACTTGTCTCACAACACTAAATAGTAAAAGCAGAAGAAAATACTTATAGTCTCTTTACCATTTCAAGCATGGTAACAGGCAAAGTTTTCAAACATAGGCACTAAGATACACGTGGAAATATAAATCAAACCCAACATATTCATACGCAGAAATGGATTAACTGAGCTTCCTCACTGAGAAAATTTATTTTTTATTACAGCAGTACAGGCAGACACAGTGCCTGGCAAATTTCAGATTTACATGCTTGTACAAGCATAGACGAAATTATTTGAATGTATGTGGTTGTACTGAATCTGAGGCATAAGCAGAAAAAGACATAGTTCAGAAAGTATTCTGTTATGCATTTTAGGAGAAGGAAAAATGCTTCTTGCCAGCTTGCTCTGTATATTATTCCTCAAATAAAAAGAGATTATCATATATATGATAGTGGCCTACTTCTGTGTCTCCACTTCACAATTTTTATACTGACAAGTGGCTTTTGTGTTTTGTAAACCATTTTGGATTGCTATAAACATTTCAGTATCTTGTAAACCCCTTGTTTTATACTTATTAAACTTCTTACAAGTTTACTGCTTGTAAATTGTATTAGTAAATAATGTATATAATGACTCATCGGTATAGTGGTCAATCCACCTGGTTTCTGCATCTGCAGGGATGCCCTAGGGATAATTCCTTTGATAAAGGATACATACCTCAGGGACTAACTTTTAATAAATGTGAAACCAGATACATACGGAATGTCTTAAAATAGTAATTGTGTCTATTCCTATTTTAACATTTATAACAGGCTATACTCTTGAAGTTGTAATTTTAAATAAAATGGACCTGGAATATGTGTCAAATGCACCTCTGATTGACATAAACCTGTTGATTGATACAAAGTTATTCTAGCTTGTTTGGAAACTACAGCCTCTGGTCATTTTCACTACTTTATTCCTCTGAGAAGATAGAACTAAGTAGCATTTAAACTTACTTTTCACTTTGATAATTAGCCACATATTAAAAGTATCCAGATTAATTGATGATGTTTTAATTCCAAAGATGATGACCACTGACCCAGAACACAATCAGAGCCAAAGCAGATGCACTACTACAGACTCATAGCCAAATGTCTTTTCATTACATGTGTTTAACAGGAAACTAGCGGAGCTTACTCTTCCCTGTCTCATAAAAAATTCTGTGGTTTGGCTGATGGCCCATGGTTCTGCTTTACCATGAGAATAACAATGGGGACTGAGGGCTTGAAAAGAGGAATAATTTGCTTAATTATGCATTGCTTTTGTCAATTTCTCACAATTAAACTGAGATAACCACAGTTCTTTGGTACCTAACCATGCATATTTGTGCACAGTATTTTCCTATTCCATAGCTGCAACTTCACCTTCTATTGTACATGAATAAACCACAATAAACATATAGGAAAAATAGCAAACTAAAAAGCATTATTAAAAATGTCATCAAAGGTCACTGAAACTATCAAGCTACTGTTCAACAGTCTTTTGCTGAAGACAGCCATGTCACAACTATGGATCCTTACTAAAAATAAGCTTGTGATAGAGTATATTACCTTCTTGGAGTAATACACTACAATTTTTGCATCATATAGGCAACTGAATTAAGATGATGGATCCTTCCTAACTCATTTAAGATAAAGACTATCAGGTCTTGATTTGTTAATAATAAAGAAACATAATTCAAAGGCCCATCAAACGAAAAACAAGAGTAAACCTTCAATCACATCGTTCATTAATTTAAATGTTAATTGCACCAGAATACTCTTCTATGAGATACAAAGTATTAATTGCACATTCAGAGTGATAAACTGTGCTACCTCTCCTTATGGTAACAACTGTTTATTTATTCAGCAATCTAGGGAACTCCTATTTGCTGAAACCCTATGTGGATTTGTCCCAACAGAAATATTATGTAATAAAATAAGAAAAGTCAGTTTGAAAAGGGCTAGATTATCAGTACACTTACATGCGCACGGAAACATGCATAAAACATATGTATGCATATACTACCGTTTAAGATCAGACTTTGCATTTAAATAGCTAAATGCAAAATAACGCAGAAAACAATTGAAACAAATAGAAAGAAGTAACTGTGACTTTGAAAATGTTCATTAGAAATAAAAAATTTTAATTAGAAACTTGATTTGGATGGGATTGGTAATTAATTCTCAATTGTTGAGGATTATTTTCTTTATCCAAAAGTAGCCATTCTTTCATTCTCATAAAAATATTTAGGAATAGATTAATTTATTTTTTTAAGTTCCAGCCAATCCCTCACACCTTAGAAATCTCTACGTTCAGATTCAGCTGTTTCATTCATGGCATACATAATTTGAATGCCATACAGAATAGCCTGAATACAACATGTGCTTTAAATAACACTTATTCTAAAGAAAAAATACATCTTCACGATTAAATATAGCTTTTGTCTCTGGAAACAGACATACTGGAATTAGAGTTAAGTAACTGGGCACTACTGGAAGTATGCCTACAGAAAAATATATCCATCTTTAACATGGTATGCATATTAGACACAGAGATGATGTACAGGTCTCAATCTGTTGATCCAGCGCATATGGGCTAATTTTGACTTCTAGTAACATGTGAAATTCCCACTGGAAATAGTCACAGATACATGCTCGGGGAATGACTCCAGTACTAAGATGACAGATTTAATTGTAAAAATTTCCTTCTTATTAAGCAGTCCCAGCCAGCCAAACCCCAAATAGCTCTTAGGTTTACAGCCCACCCTGAACATGACATTGGCATATTCTAAGACTATCTGCTGACACATTTGCAACTTGACCTGTAGTATTTACGGTTATAAAACAAAGGTAAATAAAGAAATTTCCTCCCACCTGACACGGCTGAACGAAAGGTGTGAGAGGCCAAAAGGGATCGGGCTGATTGCAAGCAGCAAGTGTACATCTGGTGACCTTTTCTGTTCGCCGCCTGCTATTATCTTGTTGTTTGGCTGTTGGATAGTAGTTCAGAGCTGGCCAAAGAAGAGTATTAGCCAGCGAACCCCCTCCACTTTCTACTGGCATCCTGGGACTACTACAGTTTGCAAGCATGCACCCTTCAGCTTTATTCAGTACAAAGCGCTGATCAAAGTCCCTCCAAACAGGCTGGGTTCAGGCTGCTCACTGGAATTTGAGCCCTTGTCAGTCACGTAGGAAGTCTGCTGGCTGGACATTTTCTGCACTGAAAACAGGCCCTTTCTTAAACAGTACTGAGATTTACCCTTCAGCAACATCAAAACAGGCACGAGGGAAAAAGCCAGAATCTCAGAAAAAAACTGTAAATTAAGCATGCAAACAACAGCTGGGACCTGCTTGAATTTAATCATATGCAGGCAAAACACTTTGGGGTTAATCAAATGAAATAAACTGCTGAAATCAAGCATTCTACTTGAGTCCAGCCAACAAAGCCTGAATAATAAATAGAAACCAAATAAGTAAAGTCTTAGCAGAGGTTTCTCTCATGCCTGAGAAATGCTATAACTTCCAATTGACAGATTTTGATACAAAATAATATATCAAGCAAAGGCTTGATGAAATAGGTCAAATTTCAGCCTGAAATTTATAGGAAAGACATTAGAAAGGACTGAGTAATCTTCTGGTCAGCAAAGGCACTGAAGAAGATAACCCTGTTCATACAGTTCTCTGCCTGCCAGAGATGGATGTACCTACAGAAGTGATAGGCAGAAATAAAACTTTTTTCTGCATTGGAATTACTGTTTGTTCAGCTCGGCATCAAAACAGGGCTCAAAATGAGGCTCACAGTAGTAGTATCAATTTAGAAAGTAAAACATGGTTTTGATTTCTTCTCAAGATAAATTCCAGCTTTTGTGATTAGGACTATTTCTCCTTTAAATGTCGAGAGCTGATGAAGCATGCCTCTTAGATTAGGAGATAAATCATAAATGAATACAAGCAAGTGAATTTCATGAAAATTAGAAGCCCATCTGGGTTTTCCATAAGTTCATCAAATTAAATCAAGTATTTGTTAGTTACTCTCATAATTTTTATGAAAAATATATAAACACTGGCACTTAAGTATCAATTCCATAATTAGACTCAATTTCAGAAGCCATATTACAGTTAAAATGTAATATATACACAGTTTTCAAGCTGGATTTTATTCCTGATGTTTTTAAGTGATACTTTGTAGAATGTATTTCATAAACTACTCACAGGACTCACAGAATTAGTAGTAACACATCCTTAAGCGGTCTCTTTTGATCCTTTGGACTTACGTGGGACTGTTTCTTAATGCTTTATATCTTTTGTACCACAAATAGCAGAGAATGAATTCAGAACAAGGCTTATTATGAAATACTTTTCAATATTTGGGTTTGTAAAGTATGTATCTCATGACAGCATCCCCAAAAATATTTACTTATAATATCTAGCCATACTTTTAAGATTGTATTCATTGTGAAGGTGTCTAAATCCCTTGTTCATGCCTGGAGAATTTGAGGTCTCTAACTTTCATGCTTCTGACAAGTTTAATTTTGAGGGAATTTCCACGTATTGTGGATTTGGAAAAAGGACAGATTTCTCTGGTACCATTTAAAAACCCCATGTGCTAAAAGGATCAGCTTTAGGGTTGCTTATAGGCTGAGAGCTTAAAGAGTGTCACCATGGAGACGGATTAGAAAGTGAGTGACACAGTCAAAAGAACATGATTAAATTAGCCTTTATACAACATACAGCAGGCACATATATATATATGCATACTCATTTCTTATCCATGCAGCAGATATTGAGTGAAACCCAAGTAAAAATGTAACTATTCATGTTTAGCTTGACTCAGTTTATTTGAAATATGGACCAGATCTAATTTTAGCTTGAAACTGACTTTGAGAATTTCCCTAGAATGGGTAATGATATTAGAGACCAGTCTGTATGAGGTTTACTCTACACAAAGGAATGCTGGAAAGAGATCTAGTCAACAACTTCTAAATAACACTGGGGAGAGATTGAACACAATTTGCCCAATGGCTTCATTGCCTCAGCCGTAGAGGAGAATGCCCTGCCATCCTAAGTCTATTGCACTTGTTGCTTTATTGTAGGCTACAGCATTGCCGGGGTGACTGGAAAAGCATAGAGACTAACTAAAGCCATCTTTTAACTCTCCTTTTAACACATCAGCAAGAATACAATGGTGTTTTCTGTTCATAGCTAGCAGACATAGAGAAGGGCAAAACACCCAGAGGGTGAAGTAAGGAACGGTACTAAGAGCCTGAGTTCCCACCATCAGTGCCTCCCACACCAGCTTCAGTACAGGCACTGAGCACAAGCCCACTGCAGGCAAACAGTTTAGTCTTACTGATGTTGGCATCACTGCTCAGAAGCACAAAATGCTTTGGGTTGGGAGGGACCTTTAAAGATCATCTAGTCCAACCCCCTAGCTGTGGGCAGGGACACATTACACTAGATCAGGGGTTTGCAGAAATCAAGCTAGCTCCTCTGGTTAACACCAGCTGCTGCTGTGTGGGCATTAACAGGGCACTCAGAGTGGATGTGGGGATGTTTGTGACTGTGCTGCATCACAAGCCCAGCCACAGCCAGCCTCCCTGTGCTCCCCACTGCAAGGCAGAGCTGCCTCAGCCTTGTGTTCTTAGTGGAAAGAAGAGCGTCCCTGCAGAGAACAGCAGAATTGTTAGAAAACACAATTACCCAAAGCACGCTGCTTTAGTTCCTCTCACCCCTTAGTGGTTTTTTTGGGTTTTTTTTTTTTTTTTTGGTCTTAGGATGGGTGAGTAAAGACCTGCCCAGCCTGGCAAAGATGAAAATCTGAGTCTACAGTATCTGAATGAAGGAACCCCATACCCAGGATAAGCATGCTGTCTATAAACTCCCAGATGAATAAGACACCTCGGAATCTAGCTTTTTAATTTACAAACATTGTAGGACTGCTGTGTTGTCTGCCTCATTAGCTCATTCTCAGAATTCAAAACAGACTTGCAACCTATACTGCTACAGAGGTACAAATACCAACAGCCAATGGAACAGAGCAGAAAGCACTAAGAGTAGATCTTCCGCATTTTCATGCCTGGCAGTCCTAAGAGAACAAGGAACTTTCACACAGCTAGAGATTATTTTCTCACAAAAGGAACACAGTAACACTGCACTGAAATAATTTCTTGAAAATTACGGTAGTATTTATAGAGCTAACTACTCAGTATGTCTACATTTCAAAGAAAGGCACTCCAGATTGCTGAGGACATCAAGAAACTTTTATTGAAATGCAAAATGATACTTTCTTCCAACTGCCTCTCAGCTTTTCTTGAAATGGTAAGTATAGTTATATCCTGAATTGCATTTAAAAATCACTATACAACAGATTGTTCAGTAACTATACGGTAACTTTGTTTGAAGCCATAGTAACCAGACAGGATTGCAGGTCACATTCCCTAAGTTGCATTATTTTCTGATAACATGTTCAATAACTCATATTATCAGTGTGTGACAATTGGAAGTGACACCAGGAGCAATCTGTGAAATAGCCCGTTTTCCATTAGTTATATATCAGCGCAGTTACTGCAGCATATGAATTCTATATACAATTGTAAACTGTGCTTTCTTCCACATCTGTCTGCATTTTGTAGGGTTTATCTTTGTGAAGTGAAACCATAATGAAATCTATTAGATTATGCAATTCATGTCCTTTCTTTGGTTGTGTCTCCTTACTTTTGGGCTTTTTTTTAACTGATTCTGAGCAAAGAGTGAAACTGAATTGGAAAGGACTGTTGTCACATACAATGTGATAACACTGAGTATGGAGCATGGAAACTTTCTTTTCCATTTCCACTGTATTTGATTAGAAGATTTCTTCTGCTTGAAGCTGAGGCAATATAGATATTATATACTATAAATAAACAGTAAAATCAACAGTAGTAAACAAATAGTAAAAATTTCCCAGATGATAGGTTGAATAAGAGCTATTACCCAATCTGATAATATATTCTTTGATACTGTTTATGATCACAAGCAAAAATACTTACATTTGCTGAAAGTTGAGATGTAAGGGTAGCAACTTTCTCTTGTGATGCAACCAGCTCTCTCCGTAGTTTCTGAATTTGCTAGGAAAGAAAAACAAGCCTGTTGTCAGTATTTCAGCAATTTCCTTTTATTGTGGTTTTTGTTTTCTTAAGGTTTACAATGTCTTAGTTTCATGTTTTAATCTCGGAAATAATAATAATCACAAATTATTAAAAGTTGGCACTTAGTGCTGCTGCTCCAACTGTTTTCTTGCACTTAACCAGTGTATGAGCTTGGATTCCAGTTAAGGGAGCACATATGGGCAAATGCTTAGTTACTGCATATGTACAACCCTCTGACATGTAAAGGTCCTGTTTTCTTACCAAATCCTGTAAGTTCCAAATATATTGTTAGTACAGTCAAGTACAGCAGCCCTGGATGAGGCCTGAGATTATGAAACATGAATGAATTTGGGTGGGGTTCACTGTGCCTAACGGTAGACTTGATGCAACGAACATACGTTAAATGTCTACATTAGACTCAGATAAAGGGCCAAAAAATAGTCCCTCACTGCCTGGCATGAAGAAAGCTTTGATGACTACCTCGGGCACAGATTTTTGCTTCATGTATGTCTAAAGCGAGATAAGCTATAGTATTTTTTTCTTTTTCTCTAAAACGATTCTTTCTACAGTCTCTGCAATTCAAATATGCAGCCTCTTTAAAACATATAATACTCAAAAACCTGCTTGCCAACCTAAAGAAAATAAAAACAAAACCAAAGTTGCTTTAAATGTTCTTGTTGACATAAGAATAAACTTAATTCAAGGCTCCTGTATCCTCTCATGTAAAACAGAATCCTGAAGAAAAATATCTGTTTACATTTCAGCTAAGATGGATATCTAGCATGAAGCTTCCCCATAATTTTAAGCTCATTTAACACTATCTAAGATCTTACAGAGACTCCAGCCATTGCATTGAACTTCAGCACAGCATGGAGTTTCACTTTGAAACTCCTTTCATATTCAGGCATAAAAGAAATTCTTCCAGACTATGAAGTAATAAAGTAATATGTCTAAAACTAGCCTAGGAAAGGAAGCACATAATGTTCATTAGTAAAGACTAT
The DNA here is from genome assembly GCF_037157495.1 of Lathamus discolor. Taxonomy (NCBI): domain Eukaryota; kingdom Metazoa; phylum Chordata; class Aves; order Psittaciformes; family Psittacidae; genus Lathamus; species Lathamus discolor. The sequence goes on along the minus strand of NC_088884.1, from coordinate 42,671,357 downwards.
TTCAACACTTTAGTTTTATGACTCATGTGAAAACCAACAGGGAATATTGCACACGCTTTAAGAATGAACAAATTCCTGTGCATCTATGATACAAAAATAGCTAGGTCATTTGCACTAGCTCAGAGCAAAGGAGACACATTATTGACCTGGTCTCTATCCTGGACTGCCACTTTTTCAAAGTTTTCTCTTAAGCTACATTTTCATCATATTCCTGCAACTGTACAAGGGTGGTTCTTGTGTAATGCTGTTCAACATCTTCTGTAAGAGCAGACCTAGATACTGAGAAAACATCATGTAGGAATTACACACTAAAGAACTGTTGTTTCACCTCTATATACAGTCTCATATGAAGGGCGATGGAATGAGGAATTATCATTTACACTACTGAGTTATGGCATGCTTCTTTAGCTCCTTTGCTTTAACTTTCAAAGAAAGAAGCTTAGAAAATCTGGGTAGAAAATATATTGAAATATACTTTGTCAAGTAAGGAAGAATATGTTATTTGTGCAACTTCTTCAAATTATCTTTTAGTTGACTTTTTCTCTGATAAGAGTAGTAAAAATAGGAGTAGCGTAAATGCAGGAGTCGTAAGGCATGTAGCTCTGTGAATTGGAAGTGTACCCTTTGGTGCTGCATTTTATTGCTCCTACTCCTTGGTGCCCTTTCATACAACCAGGACTTTGTTTTGAGAAAGTCTGTAATTGTATCCAGCTTCTGACCCCAGCTTGTCACCCATTCTTCTACACTGTGAGGAGAAAGAAGCTGTTTTCCATGCCAGATTTGATTTATATCTGAAATCAATCCGTGTTGCTCTGAAATCCATCAAAGAGGTGAGTTTCAGAAATTTAATATAATGCAAAATGTAAGGGAGAGAAGTTCAAAGCAAACATTTGAAGTATTTTTCTCCTGAAAGGCAGCACATTACCTTGAATTGCACAGGCCCTTAGATCCAGTAAAGAGCGGTATTAAGCCTGAAATCAGACATAATCACAACTCCTCCACTCAGAAGCCTGAATCTCATTGATTCTTTTCACTATTTTAGAACCTCAGCCAGGAGGTATTTTTTCAGCATGATGCTAGGAAAACACCTTCTAGAGCACTAGAAGCTGCATCAGATTTTAATCAGTATTTCTTAAAAAAAAAGTGCAGACACAGGGTATTATATTCCCCAGCAACTCAACAGTTTAGCCATGTAAACAATATAATATAATTCAATACATAAATATAAAAATGAAGAAGAGTTCTTACCTCTGAATGTGCTTTTTCTTCTGCCTGGAAGAAAACAAAGAAGAAATGGCTTAGAAACTGTGTGGAACATAACCGCAGCAATAGAAAATAAAAGCCAGCTACACTGAAGTGAAATGAATAGCTTCACGGATCTATTACATTTAATGAAGGTATGCAGTAAAAACAATAAATAGACTTCTTTTCAACTTACTTGTCAAGACTCCAGATGAAACCCCAAAGAGTTTACCGACCGTACTGACAATAGGAAACAGTGGACAAAGGGAGAATAGGAACAGAGCAGCAGAAACTACAGCTACATTTCTAAAATATAGAAGAAAACATGCTGCGCCATCATGGCACAGACCAGCACTTTTACATTGTAATGATTATTACTGCTCCTGAAACATACTTTTTTTTTTTACTGCCTACTGAGCAATATTCCTACTAGGTAGTCCTGCTAAGAGAAGTTGACAGCATATCAGTAAAACATACATGGAGGGAACATGATGGGAGAGGCACATTTGCACTTCCAAGTAACTTCTTCCATACAGAGTACTGATCAAAATATTAAGGGCTATCAAGGTCAGTTAAAGTTTCAGCTTAAATTTGCTAATAATATTTAATAATTTTAGATATTTTCCATATTCTTATGTAATGATGCTATTTACATAGCAGTCTGTTTCAACAAGCTAAGAAACTGAAAGACTTTGGAACTCATTAGAATTGTAAGCATGAGAGTAGTCTAATTTGGGAATCATCTGGTGGACAGAGAAATCTTGCTTCAGTAGGATTCTAATGGAAAAGAATGGCATGCCATGAGAGAGGAACTCTTTTGGAACATAAAATAAGAAGCAGTTAATGTACTGGAAAACAATCCACCCCATGATCTGAGGTGTCCCAGGTTCAGAGAAGCAGTCTAACATTATCTGGAAGAGAAGTAGCAGCAAAAGGAAAATGTGGGTAGAAGAATTAGCTATAAATAACACTAGGGAGGCTAAGAAAACCCAAGGTTCCTGGGAAGATTCCCTTACATGAGGCAGTAATTACAAATTAATATAGCTGCTTTTTTAAGCCTGTATTAAGCGCTACTTTTGTGCTATTAGAATTTTAATAATTTGTTACAGAAACATTTTCTTACTTTATCTGGTATAGTGAAGAAGACTTTTAGAGAATGCCTCTTTCCATACATGCTTATCTGTTAACAGTCACTAGAAAGACTCTGATATTCCCCCGTGCAACACTTAAAACTGCTCTTGGCTCAAACTAGTCTAATACCTGGCACGTCACTACATGGGAATAATTTAGTACAACGACTGTTTTATTTGCCAGCACTCATGTGACACACATACTAACTTTCTGATCTATATTCACAAAAAGGAGATCTGCCTACAGAAAAAAAATTAAATTCTATTCTCATTATTGTTGCTTCAAACGTGTGGTGCATGAAAAGTCACAAATAGGTAAGAAATATCCTGTTCCTTTAGGAATTCTACTGTGCCAAAAAACCAACCAACCAACCAAACAAATCTAAAGTTGATGACTTTTTCCTGAAGCTGATACGCTGGGGACATGGTCCCTTGTCCTTAGACCACCAACCCCTGCAGATGAAGGCAGTGCTACCTATTGTTATCAGATGACTCCCTCACTATATAAGGAACCACTGCCTCTCTCCCAGAGTTCAGAGAGGTGGCTTCCACAAGTCAACTTTTGCAGCCACTGGAAGAAGTAAATGAAAGAGAAGTAACATGACTCTGGGCATACTATCAACTTAAAAAAAAATCTGGCAACCAAACACGTCTGAGCAATTTTTACTTGACTTTGCACTGACACCATTATAAGCCAGCACTCAGCCATTAGCTCTAATAGGAAATAGTTTTTTCCTCCCTCTACTTCTCCATCATATCCATGCATCCCACCCTTGTAAGGATTAATTTTCTTCTTTTTTTGAAGACTTAAAATATTAACATACAAATGACATGTCCTTACACATCTCCTTTGAGCTTGGCTTAGCACAGTTAATGAAGTCTAGGGATTCTAAGTGTAGCTAATGCTGAGAGTCAGTGTGAGAAATATAGCAATGAACTAAATATATGCAAACTGCAGTGTCTCACCTACTGAGCAGGAGAAGATTAAAATTAGAGACAACTTGTCATAATATACACTATCACACATCTTTTTCAACTTCTCTGAGAGCTAGATATACTCACTGCCGAGACTGAATCAGTATTTCAGTCATATAATCTACTAAATCAGATTACAGAGCACACTTTTCTGTGAGACCAAACGGTTGTCTCTGTATGTGCATATTTCTATAAGCTAGATTTCCAGTCTATTCATGTAACTCCTGAAAACCCAAATGTAAATCAAAAAGAAACCCAATACGCAGAACTTCTGTCTCATTGGACTTACTCATTGCACTGGCAGCAAATCATGAAATGTCTCTTCTGAATCTCATATTCTAATTCTCAAAGAAACAATCTTCAGAGAAAAACTTCAAGATTTGCAGCTATCCTTTGGTAATAATACATAAAGGTCTTGATCTTTATTTAGTACTTTGAATCTCTCCAGTGATTTGGCTGCAGAAAACCACTAGCACCAAGGCTTAAGGCAATGCTTGAGAATCCTGATAAATATATTGATTGAGATACTTATGGAAAGGCAGTCTCTTTAGAAATACTGCTTAGTGATTTTGGGCTGTTTAAGTTGAAAATGCTCTTGTACTCCTTTACTCTAGTAACAGCTGAAAGTGAGTTACATGTGCTCTTCTGAAGGAAAAGTGGCACATTGAACAATGAAACATCATTCTCTGCTTTCAGCTGAAGTGATACTGATTGCCAACCTTTCATATTCCAATATTCCACTTGTGCATCAACTGATTAATTGCTGAAAAGTTTAAACCTGTTTCACAAGATGAGAGGGATCAAGCAGAAGAAATGCTGATCAAAAAATCATTCCTACTAATTTTGTCATACTAATTTCTTTCTTGCCCTTTACAGATTTTTCTATGTTTTCCATTATTATGCCTACATAATCCGTAACTTCAAGAGCGGGGCTTGGCTGCAGTGTGAATTCAGTCAGATGTTTCAGAAGATACCACTTACACTTGGGTAAACCTTTTAAAATTTGTTTTGCAGGAAAAACACTGTTCTTTAATATCATGGGGTTTAAGTAATATTTCCAAGATACTCAATAATCTTGAATGATAGCAGGCTATATAACTAGAAAGTATTAGCAAATTTCTGCTATATTACACATCAGAGCAGATGTATTTCATACCTACTGACTCATCGGGTACTGAAAACATCCTGTGTCACTTGCAAATTTGATTTTTACCATCTACAAGCTTCATAATATTATACTAAAATTTGACATTAAAGGTTGAATTACAGTTTTGGACAACTCCCCATGCAAACTGATCATAGTGACTCATAGACAGGGAAATAGTAGCAAAGACTACAAAATAGTAGCAGAGACAGACTATTCATGAATGCATGGTATGAAATCAGATAAGTGGCTTGCTCTGCCATGAAAAAGGGCTAGTACAACATGTAATAGTAGTTAAGTGAATAGGTTGCAAAGCAACTGTTGTGTATCAGCAAGGGAATGTCCAAACATGTTTAGCTCCTTCCATATGGATGATTTCTTGTTAGTAGAACAACTGAAGCAACAAATTATGCAGAAGACATCAAAAAAGAGACCAAACCAATAAAACAGAGAGGAAAGAAAAAAAAAAAAAAGCAGAACTTGCTTGAGCTGGAATACAATTATTACTCAATCTAATTAATTTAATTAACAACAAGTAATAATTTTTAAAGATTCTCTTTGGAAGACAATTTCTCTTTGGAAATAACATCTAAACACAGTCATTTGCCACAGCAGACATTTAAACTGCCAATTGCATCTCCCTTACACTGAAGCAATCTTGTGTTTTTCAAGAAGCGTACCTCAGTAATGGGACAAAAACACTTTGTAAATTGTGAAATTATAAAACTAGCTGAAAATAAGGAATATCACTCAAAGTTATCAAATACAAGAGAATAAGGACTCCATTAAAGAGAGACTCCTAGACCATTAGCTTATTTTCAGCTTTCAAAATATACACTACCTTATTTAAGCAGTTCTGAGCAAGTCACATAAACCCATGACAATAATGTATTCTAAAATAACATGACAGTAATACCAAAGCTGAAAATAAATGTCCTTGCTTTATTACAGTGCAATTTTAATCCTTCTAGGTCTCAAAGTATTGAAATTTTCATGAACAATGAAAAAGAACAGAGGCGGGCAGAACTTTTTTCTAATATATAAATACTCACCGTGGAGTAGAGAGAGGATGTGCTGGAGACAAGAGATAATGAGGACCCATGTACTTAAAAAAACAAAAAGAAAATAACATGAAATATTGATCAAGGTGTAACAGTTCCCCCATGGAGCTCAATAACTAAACATATTTTTAAAATGAGAACCAATCTTTCATAAAGAACAATTATGAGCTATCAGTATAGAAAAGCTATTGATATTTTTTCCTGCACTTAAAAAGATTGTTCTACAGAAAAAGCACTTTCCCGTGTATGAGGTGGAAGAGAATGCCAGTGAGGTTCACCATTATTACCAGCAAACCAAGCATCACCTTTGTTGCTTTGACAACAAAACACTTGATAAATACACTCTTTAAAGAAACCAGAAATTGAGCTGTTTATACACCTGTCCAAGGCTGAGCAAACTTATTTTAATATGAGACTATGTTTTGCAAAACAGTCCACGCTCCCTTGGGTGAGTTCCCAGGCTTTGTTCAGCTGTTTTTCTCCTCAGCTCAATGCAGACCCAGGTATTTGTAATCCACGTGAAAGGGTTACTGCAAGAAGTAGTGCCGTATTCCCACTGATAACCAGTAGCCAGCCTCAAGAGCACCAAGTGAATGTTGCAGGAAAAAATGCGGTTTCTGGCCTCTCTGAAAATGGCAAATGAAGACTAAACCGAAACCAAGTTGCCTCTTGGGCTTCTGATGACACTCCCGATGAAGGATACACTAGTAGAGAATTTTAAAGAAGATAATTTATTTCATTACTTCTTTGCATTTTTTGTTTCAAAATGGTTTTGTTTAATATTTATAATCTCCCAGGATTTGGTAAACAAATTATTTTGCTTTAATAGCTATCTGGCATCCATATGCCAACCTGACAATACAGGAACACTCGGGTTAACCAAATAGACTTTAAATCTAATTTTGTAACTGGGCAAATACTTATAAAGATCTGGTACACTGACCACTGAAACCCTGTTGCTTTGAATCTATCTTTGGTGTTTGGTCTGTGCTTTAAATCTCTTGACTAAACTCCCATTCTGCTCTTGTACACAGTGCCTCTACCCATTACGTCATTCTTTAAAATTCCTCAGAGCTCCTACCTTAAATAAAATACGTTGACCTTCTAACAGCATCATTTCATGTTTATCTCTAATGACCGTAAACTGCTGAAAACTGTTATTGCTGCATCGACTTTCATTTACTCAGGTTGATCACGGTTATCCACTCCAGCTGGATATGAAACGCAACCAATGAAAAAGCTTTCATCAAAGCCACTGGTGACCCATTACTGAAATTCTAGATTTAACACTCTTTTTCTATGCATAAATTATTTGCCTTGTTTCCTCTATTATTCTTTCAGTGTTTCCTTTGATAATTTTCCTGTTCCTCAGCAAAGGGTCTGTAGTCACCTCTGTCCTTGAATTATATGATCTGCTTCTGTGCAGTCAGCCATCCTCTCCATGCTGACAACTCACAGCTTGATCTGTCCTGCACCCTACTGCTAGTATTACATACCCAGATGTCAGCCTGACATATCATCTAAAATAAAGAAGGGGGAATTGAAAAGTGAAAATATTAGTTGTCTGTTATTTCATCTAAGACTTTTTTTTTTCCCTTTTTATCTCCTAACTATGAGCTCTGGGGCTAGGGGAAAACTATTTGCTTATTATAAAGACCATTTATATTGTCATCACTTTGCAGTAAACAAGATAGATGAGATGATGTTGTTGAATAAATCTCCATTAAATTTTAGTGGGATTTTTTGCTTTGGGTTGTAGGGTTTTGTGTTTTGTTTGGTTTTAGGTTTTTTGGTGATTTTTTTTGAAGAAGGGGGGGAGGTTGGGTTTTTGTTTGGGTTTTTTTGGGGGGAGAGGGAGTTGTTGCCTGTTTCTTCTTTACTTAAAGGGTGTGAGAATGTTTTGCTTATGGGAATTCTGCAAATAATCAGATTTACCAGAAATGTTACACAGAAGAGAATGTTACAGTGCATTTAATTAAGAGTTGTCAGATGCTCTGTGGTTAAAAAAGAACAAGAACCAAAACAAAACCCCAAAATATTCTCCAAATTCCCGGTGCTGTATATAGTATTAAAGAAACCAGACCAATAATAATAAGCTGCATAAAGAAAGTGGTGAGGTCAGATTAAGTGACAGAGGTTGAATACAGAAATTCACAAAGTGTTTGTTGTAGGAGGAGGTAGGAAACTAGAAAAATTAAATTACTACAAAAGAAAGGGCATACTAAGTAGCACTGTCACATGGAAAAAAAGAAGGAAATATAGAAGTAGGACCAAGAAATCACAGTAGTCAAGGTATGCTCAGACACTTCAAATTTAGAGGCAAAAATAATAAAATAATTTTCCAACAATGGCTTCCTTTCCTCCAAAATTTCTGATAAAGGACTTATACATGTATGACATACAAAGTGTTGCATATTACTGTGTGAAAGAAATATCTTGCATGTTTTAGGGTAAAGAAGTTCTGTGAGATCAGCTCAACAGAATTAGACAAAAAGGTTCACAAAATTTATGTTGCAGAAGAAATATTTTTACATTTTACTACTCCTTGAGGGCCTATTTTGGGAGCCTATTTGGGAGGCTATTCACTGGTCCAAATAGTAACTCAGTCTTACCTTCTTCCATGCTGTCCCTGAATGAACCTGAATGACTAATTGCTCGTGGTCTCTCTTCTAAGGATGTAGCACTGCCACACAGCTGGGAGTCATCATACAGATCAAAAGAAGTGTCTTGTGCAGGGATGCTGTTTGAACGCATCATACTGGGTCCAGGAAGGTTAAACTGAGATAGGTTGGTTGGACTCACTGGAATACAAAACTTTATTAATGAAGCACATTTTCATTAAGTAAATTTTAGTTTTGAACAAAATTGTAATGTAGGACGAGCATGGCTAGGTGGAGTTTACGCTGTCGAGAAAATGAAAGGCTTTTATTCCCACATACAAAGCCACCACAGAAAGGTGAAGCAGATGATTTCCAAGGAACCGGAGCTGAATGAGACTAATCCTGTAAAACACATGGTAACACTAACAATGCCATCCAGAGGGACCTTGACATGCTTGTGAGGTGGGCTGATGCCAACCTTATGAAGTTCAACCATGACAAGTGCAAGGTCCTACACCTGGGTCAGAGCAATCCCAGGCACAGCTACAGGTTGGGCAGAGAAGAGATTCAGAGCGGCCCTGCGGAGAAGGACTTGGGGGTGTTGGTCGATGAGAAAATGAACGTGAGCCGGCTTCAGTGTGTGCTCGCAGCCCAGAAAGCCAACCGTATCCTGGGCTGCATCAAAAGGAGCGTGACCAGCAGGTCCAAGGAGGTGATCCTGCCCCTCTACTCTGCTCTTATGAGACCTCACCTGGAGTATTGTGTGCAGTTCTGGTGTCCTCAACATAGAAGGGACATGGAACTGTTGGAGCAAGTCCAGAGGAGGGCCACAAGGATGATCAGGGGACTGGAGCACCTCCCGTATGAGGACAGGCTGAGAAGGTTGGGGCTGCTCTGTCTGGAGAGGAGGGGGCTGCATGGAGACCTCATGGCAGCCTTCCGGTGTCTGAGGGGGGCCTGTGGGGATGCTGGAGGTGGACTCTTCATTGGGGACTGTGGTGACGGGACAAAGGGTAACGGGTTGAGGCTTGGACAGGGGAGGTTTGGATTGAGTATAAGGAGGAAATTTTTTGCTGATAGGGTGGTGAGGCACTGGAATGGGTTGCCCACGGAGGTTGTGGGTGCTCCATCCCTGGCGGTGTTCGGGGCCAGCTTGGGTGGGGCCTTGGGTGGCATGGTTTGGTGGGAGGTGTCCCTGCCCATGGCAGGGGGGATTGGAACTGGATGATCTTAAGGTCCTTTCCGGCCCTAACTGTTCTATGAATACACACTCGCTCACTTTGACAGACCAAAATGGAAAACCAATGGGAGAGATTCAAATACCACTATATCAAGTTAAAATTGCTGCACAGGCCAGTTGAATTCTATCATAATAAATAGGAGTAGTCCAATCACTTGTGGTTGAAATCTAGAACAGCATTGATGAACCTGCTTTCAGCTTTTGCACAGTTTGTTTGCCAGTAGCAAGGAAAGCCTGGTTATGGATCACCTGGACCATATGAACTCAATGCCTAGAAGAAAAAGGCAATTGTCTATCCAAATTCAGCCTCAGAGTTTGGAATTTTATATTTGATCATGCAAGATGTGCTGTAAGTTCTAAACTATGAGAGCAACTGTGTTGTGAGAGCAAATTATTCCATAGGGTTATGGTAATGGAAATTAGGAAGGGACAATGACAAAATGATTTTTTTAAAAAAAAACATAATCTTATCGCTCTGTGTTGTGAATACAAAATCTATGAACTAAATGAAAAAGAAGATAATTGTAAGCAGAAAATGATAGTGAAAGAAACACTGCTTAAAAAGAGCTGTGTCTAAAACTACTGCAAGTACATGGAAGAAATCCAAAGCAGTGGCTAGATTAGCCAGGATCTAACTTCATTTTTAAAGTGGCTTTGTTCAACTTCAATTCCCATACATAATAAAGACCAACATTTGTATGTCTGATCAAATTTCTTTTGAGTGACTGTAACCTACAGATGCTATAAGCTGTGACAGAGTGATGGAAGTGTGAATGCTTCAAAGGTTGTTGCTAATTCCACAGTAAGGGCTTAAAACACAAAAGTTCATTGTGAACCTAACTGTGTTCAGCACTATGCAAAAAGTGTTTTTCTATTAAGCATTAAAGAAAAAATAAAATTCTTAACAAAAGTAAATTTGTGTTGGATAAACTTGAAACAGGATCCAGAAGAACCAAATATAAATCTTGACCTGTAATCAAATAAATCTGAAATGTGACTCACATTCCAAAATATTATGTTGCATTCAAGGTTAGGATTTGCACTGGGCCCAGTGCAGTTATATCAAGGTCCAGCCACTGAAGTGGATTGGAAAAGCCTATCTCAAAGCAAACCTGTGTACAGGAAAAAAGTGATGTTTAGTGCCTGGATCAGCATTCATCGAATCTCTGGAAAGAATCCTACTGACTGTGAATTGTAAAAGATGAGTAGATTTGAACTAGAAGCAATTTCCAGGTCTGCCTGAGATTTTCTTCTCCTTGGGCAAGCCACAGAGAATCTGTGCAAAATAAGAGGTCTATTCCATGGCCGACTCCATGAAAAACACTGTAAGTTTCCATTCCTTAATGAGGTACCACAATGTGGTGATGGAGATGTTAAACTATCAAGTCTGGCAAACGAAGAAATATGAATGGTTGAATTTTACGGTTCTATTCTAGAGTGGGAGAAACAGTGAAGGGAAACAGCATTTACCCAGGTTGGAAAAGTGATATTTTCCAGTTGCAGATGAAGACATAGCTGAAGGAGAAACAAGCGGAGACTGACTGCCAGTGTCCTGCAGGCCTCCAGTTGAGTGGGAGCGCAGCCATTCCTTGCCTTCCTCCTGACTCGTCTGCCGGGATGATGGAGTATATCTGAAAAACCACAGCTGACATGCTTAAAACAATGACAAGGTGACAGTTCAGAAAGAAACAGTTGCCACACAAACGCCCTTCACCACTTAGAACAAAACTCTTGGAAAACATAAAGTCTAATCAAGTGACTATCAACAGTGATTTTAACAAGGTGAAATTTACCATCTTATTACAACAGAAAAAGTACAGGACAGAAGCCCTTTTCCTCTTCATCCCCCTCCCCAACACAGCATTCCCTTTCTTCAAAGAGATATGATGATAAACCATAGAAGACAGACAACTGAGCTGACAGGCAAGGACTTCAAAGCTATAGGAAGTATACAGGTTGATGCAAAAGCTCAGAAACTGTAATGGTAGGATGGGGAATGGACAGACTAGAAGCCAAGAAATGTGAGTAGCTGCTTACAATATGACATCTGCCACAGATCATGAGGGCAGTTGGTTAGAGGACAGCAGTGAAGCAGATCAACAACTCTGAAAAGTAGTTTGCATCAGTAATGACAGCTATTCAGTCATACGTGCGGTCTGCCGCTCTGAATGCTACCTGGCATTGTGCCCTGCCCCAAACTAGGGGGAGGGAAAGGGACAGGAAAAATACAGAATTAGCTGAAACAAGTACTCTGTAAGGAAGAAGTCTGGCAATGAAATCATTCATCAACTGCTTCCTATGGAAAACCAATAAACAAGTGCAACTCGACACTTGGGTTAAGAGGGAGAACTGATAACTCCCGGGCCTAGCCTCTCTTGGCTGGGCTGAAAGAAGGGCAATTCAGGCAGTTGTAAGCATCAAAATACGCAGGTAGTGTGGGTCTTAACCAAGAGATTGTTTTTAGCAATGTCTGCAATAGCTTGCTTCATTCAGCACAATCTCCTGCTGAGAAATGAGCACCTTCTTTACCACTGTAATGAGCCATCAGTGCTCCCCAAACAGCAGAGCAGAAAGGGATTTTGATATTCTGGCTTCAGGCTTGTGAGGCACAAGTATTCTGCTTAGCAAGCAGATTAAATGAACATGTAAGTTCTCATGTTGTGCTTGGGGTTTTGTACAATATTTTATGGCATTAAAACATCTTGTCCTGATTAAATACTTACTTCCTTTCTCCTTCAAAAAGACAGCTATGATCTTTGCTTATTAATGTGGTAGAGCAGAGTTACTCAGTGGTTATCAGATCAGAAAGATGGCAAAATGAGAATTCAGGATCTGGGTCTTGGACTGGGATCTCTGCATATTAAATCAAACTGACGGTCTTTCTGGGATGTTATCGGGCCTATATGCCTATAAGCTGTTTTCCCACTCCATTTCATTTTCAGCCACCATTACCTTTGTACAGCCACAAACCTCAATTATCCCAGTGTACCCTTGCAGGGTCCCCTTTGTGCCTCTTTCATGTCTTCCACCTTTTTCCTTCTCTCTGAATCCAAAATGATTTTTTTGGTATAACAGAAAATTTGATTAAATTCTTATTAAGACACAGCTAGTGCAGAAGAGCAGAAGGTGATTTCTAAGTGACATCACTTTAGCATTATCTTAAAATTTCCTAAACTATTATTTATCAATAACTCGAGAAATTCAATCATGTAATTTCAGGGACTGAAAGGGTTCAGAGCGTCTGTGTGCATGTACATATGTCATTGCTTGCCAAATCTCCCTCCTGGATTAGGGTGGTAGGCTTCTGTGCCTGATGAAACCAGAAAGCGATCCCCTGTTTTAACCATGGAGGAGAGAAAAGCTTGGATATTAAAACTAGCATTTTCTAACCATACCCTTTACTGTATCTTCAATACAAATTGCATGAGTGTTTGTATTTAGAGCTCAAGTTCAGATCCACCTCTAAAATCTTGTTTTTCTCAATGTTTTCAGCAGTTAGTTCCATTGAAATTCTAAAAGTATCTTGTTCTGTACATTTTAGCTCACGAGGATTCAATGCCCTTTAAGATTCACTACATAAGGAAATTATCCTTAACAGTATTCACTTACATGATATATCTTGAAAGGACATTTATTCACTAGGCAGACTTGGAAAGACAAAGTCCATTGTTAAAATCTACATTTTCTGGTTTGAATATAAATACCAAGAACTCTTGGCAACAGGATCAACAAAAGGAGAAAGAAAAGGAAAGACAGTGTAGAAAAGGTTACAGAAAAAAACAAGAGAAGCAGCAGTCATGCTCAAAAAAAAAAAAAAAAAAAAGATACCTTAATCCCTTTTTGGGTAGTGTATTTCTGTCAAGCTGCATGCTGTTAAAACAAAAAAAAAATCCCTAAGGACATAGAGTAAACAGGACTGTTCAGAATTACAAATTTTTAAAGGCCTAGATTTGTGTGTATAACAGAAGGTCATTTAATGCTTTTTAATATATCTTTCATGATAAATGCCTAACTTGTTGGAGGGGACAATAGGACATGGGCTGCCGCACCTTCATTTTTTAACTAGACATGCTCTGGGCTGGGTCAATAGTAATTTGGAGACTGTCCAAGTCAGAAGGAAGTCCTTCTTAGAATTTCTAACCTTCCTACAGCTTCACCCTGCAATCTGTGTGAGAATCATATGGTCACAGTATGAATCTTTATTTTTCACAGTTGCTTATGATAGGCCAATAGATTTCCAAAAGAAATGAAGGTTGTGGCACCTGCTAAGAGACAGAATGGCCTTGCCAGAAGCCAAATGACATTTCTGCATGTAGAAATGTGTGCTAAACATACAGACCTTTGGCTTTCTGTTGTTGTTGGGCTCACACAGTAAGGTGATGGTGTGGGCAATGAAAAGTGGCACTAGATCAGTGTTATTTCATATTCATGCACACATAGTGGCAGAGTGGCTGATTACCAGAAAGAAATCTAAGGCTGGAGTTTTCCTAATTTAAACCCCATCACTAGAAGGGCAACCTCTAGCTTTCCTTCAAGTAAGTGTCATTTGGGCATTTCCCTATGAAGACCTGGTAGATCAATCACTGACAAGTGTGGGTTGAATTTGTACTAGTCATCATCAAGTAAGTGTTGCAGTGTTTTTTTCCCCTAAGAATGTAACTCAGTGTGACCGTATGGATTAAATTGCAAAATGGCTTCAGAAAGTTTCTGTATTACATATCATAATCACACCTCTGAGAGCAACAGTAACTTAGGACCCTTCCTACTCAAGAAAACTCTCACACCATTATTAAAGATCATTTCTATTGTGCTGGGCATGCTGGGTTCCCTGCTGTCATGTAACCTTGATCCAGGCAGATAAAGGCAGTGAAAACAGTGTTCATGCCTGGTGTCTGGTGGCCCCACCATTACGGCTCAGACTAATGGAGGTAAACCACTCTTAACACCAGGAAGTTTTATAGGCAATTTTGCTAGTTTAAACAAGTGGAAGGAGAAATTAGCAGGATTTCAGCACAGGCCCAGCTATCACGATCCATGTGAGGGAAGTTGTCTATAAGAAAGAGGGCTACCTTTTCAGCATTTTGCTCCCAATATAACTAAAAGGACCAAGATTGGTTAATAAAAAAAGAACATTAATTTGGATTTATGATCCATGTGGCTTTTAGTTCTTTGAAGAAAAGAATGGGGCCTGGATGTTTCTTTATGTACTTTTATCAACCTCTAAATTTCAATCAATAAATATAATTGTGATAACACCAGTTTCTTCTGCAAATACTTCAAACAACTTAATGAACAATACATTTGCTAATATTATAACTTGAAGTTCTATGTATTTCAAAAATATCTATAGCACATTATCGAAAAAATAAATAGGCCCATCAGTGCTCCTTTAAACCAATCCACAAGTCAAAAGTTGTAAGTCAGTCATCTAAGTAGCCTAATAGTGACCACAGAATTTTGCTACAAATATCTGTGAATTCAGATACTCAAATGAAATAGGGCTGAATATTTTTCAGTGTTAGCATGGAGTTATTGCCACTGTATAAAAGTGAGCAAAGCAAACACTCATTCATTTTTAAAACACTAAATCTTGCACAGATGCTCCTAGAGTTCAAATAATTACATGAAACCATTAACCATGGTTCCATGTAACTATTAATTCAGACTGATAACTGTGCATATCTTTTTAGTATCTAAAAGCATTCTTACAACAAAAGCTGGTCATATTACTTCTACAGAAACTGCACTTCTGATAAATAGAACTAAACTGACCTCAGTGCTCAAAAGATCTCTAAAGCTGATGTGAAAAGAAATATCCTTTCCTGACTGAAGTGGTACGTACATGCACATCTGTCTCTTCAGCTCAAAACAAGTAACAGAAAGTGAGGAGATGAGAATATCATAGCACTCCTGATTTGCCATGTCAGCTGCAAAAAGCAGTCTTGCAGGAAAATGCATGCAGATGTAGGCTGAAGTTATCAGGCCCATTGTATTGCTGTCCCTTTTTGTTTCTTTTGCACTGCTGAAACCTCTGAAAGTTCTCTTAGGGGAAATTACAGGAAGCCTTATAGTTCTCAGTTTCCTACCTATCCTTTGTGTTGAGGTTAGCTTGGGAAAGGGCCATAAAACCATATCCTTGGGCTATATCTAATTGTTGCAGAGCAGTTAGGGAATAAAAGAAATTATTGCAAGCTAAGAAACACCTAGGGAGGTCTAGGACAGGGTGCCTCAAGATGATATGGATCTTATAAGTGGGTTTCTACAAATGGTTAAACACAAAAGATAATGTGACACATGATGCACTGTTTCACACCTTAAAACGATGATAATTTAAAACAACTGTAGGTCTTGAAGAGCTTAACTGGATTTCAATGCATTTTCATGACCCTTAAAACTAAATATTCTTTTAAAGTAAACCAGAGCAAGCCAGTCATGTAATTAGAAACCACTTCCACTCTGCTAATCTTAAAATGCAGTCATTACCACTGATGAGCCCATTTTTAATTCCTAGATTTCTGCATTTTTTAAGCATCTCTTGCTGTGTCACTCAGACCCAGCAGAAGAAAAACACAAATTTGCAGTGCCCAACAGCAATAAGGGTTCAAAAGAACTACTTACTGGTGATGTGTCCACCTGGAAAATGTTATCAATTAAATCAATGATATTTCACCAATTAACCCCAGTAGATGGTTTTACTTTAGAATACAAGTACCTGTTTGATTATTTTAATCCTTCTAAATTGTCCTAAGAGAAAATATAAGTGTTCTCCCACATAGGAAGTTACCTTGCTAGGACTTTTCTAAATAACTACTGCTAGCGCAAAACCAGCAAAGGTTCCTGAGGGAGATGCAATTTTTGCTGAAAAAGCAAACAGTATTTACTGAACCTATTTTCTGATTGTTACAGTGCAAAAGAGTTTCATTGAATGACACGAAATTTGGCTGGGGTAAACTTTGACCCTGTAACAATAGAGCAGTGGTCAAAGAGCTATGTGTTCATGCCACACCATTGCTTCGTGGGGAGCCTGAAGAGTGGGTGTAGGCAATGTCTGATCATCCCTGGAGCAATGTGTGGGCAGAGACTTTGCAGACTTGCTGTCTCCATGGCAAGTGACTGCTTTTTGGAAGGCAGCCAAGGGCTACTGTCCTTAGCAAGAAATGTAGATGTTCTTTCCAGTTACATCAAATCTTTCCTAAAACTTGATGTCTCAAAGTCTTCAAGTTAAAGCTTTCACATGAAAAAACAGAATGGGATAACAACTTTCTAAGATTTACATGTGAAACTTTCATTTTCAAAGTAGTGAGAAAATGCTTTGTCCCAGCAAAACACTACAACCCCTTAGACCCTGTTTTCTTTCTTGAAAATAGCCTCGTAATTTTGCATCTATCTGTGGAAGTATATCCTGCCCTGTTATATCCCTTCAGGCTAACATATCATTGATCATTAGTCTTTGAGAAGTCTTTACCAAATGGTCAAGCACCTTACTTTATTTCCTTAATTTTCTTATGCAAATGTTATTTGAAACAGCACCTAAAGCTTTTCTATGTCCAGGATGTCTTATTGTATCTACTAGTCCCTTTCCTCTACTCACAAAGACTGTTTCTCTGCAAATAAATTAAATTAGTCTCATTTAAAAGGTTGTTAATCCCATGTTATCTGTCACCTAGCCCATTTTGTTTAATATCCTTTGTATTTTTCCAGGAATAGAGGCAAGTTGGCCTTGCCCACAGTCCCCTCATCTTCCAGCCCATACCTCCTCTTCACTCCTGCCTTAGCACAGACTTTTTCAAACCTCTTCTTCAGTCATAATGACTGCAGGGTTTTTTCTGCAGGGACTATGTCTGAAGCAGTGAAGTGAAAAGTTCATCAGGACCAATAAACTGGAGTAACCTTTTAACCTTTTCACTCTCTCTTAGCATACTTGCCATTGGTGATGTTTAGCTATCAAATTACAGTTAATGCTTCAGTGAAGCAAACCCGCATTTATTTGCATCATCTATTATTAGCTCTCCTCTTTTAGTTTTCCCTAGGCTTTCTCTGCATAGACTCAAGTCGCTTGATAGCTATATCTCATTTTGTGATTTGGTCTTTCTGATTTTGTCTCTACATTGTATTACTATATCACACTATACAGACTGTTTGTTCAGTCTTTTGCAAGCTCTATAGTGACTGAAGAAAAAGAATAAGCCTCTGTGCCGACAACTCTTTATGCCATGCAAAGCTATAATCAATTTTGCCAGAGGCATCTCAAATATAAGCTGAGTTTACAAAGGAAAAAGGACATAATCTGCTGTCAAACATATCTAATGTTGCAAACCAATGCTTTTGTTGTGAAAAAAATACTTTGCTACATGTAGGTTTTACTACATAAAATAACACAGAAATTGTAACACTCCTCTCAGAAAAATCAAACTGCAAAAAACCTGTTGGGGTTATAATTCAAGGAATGACACCATTTTCTCTAGGTACATGTATTTGTTTTGAGGCCAGATTAACATAATAAATGTCTCTCTCTGGATGCCATCATAATATCCCCATATGGACAAATATGAAAGTTAAAGATATTGCCAAAGGCAAAGCATTTGGAACCACTGAAATTAAGTAACTGAATAAATACATGAAGTATTACTAATGGGGGATGCTCAGGAGCTGATGCCAAACCATTAACATTTTAAATGTGATATTAAACATCCTCTGCATACACAGGATCTTTGGCATAAATTCATAATCTTCCACATCATTCTATTGACCTCACTATCCATACATGTAGCAGTAAATATTAGTAGGGTTTTTTATACTTTAAGTATTAATTAGTAACTTTCTAAGAAATATTGTCACATTCAGTTCATGGCACACAATGCAAATTAGTATTTAAAAATTAAAGGCACAGTGAAAACAACAACTTACTAATGTATCAACATATTTTTAGCTACTGTTGTTAACATACATTATCTGGACACACACATTTTTTATTGTGTTGTAATTATATTAGTAAGAGGTGTGATTTTAGCTGATACAGTAATACTTATGAATGTAACATAAGAAGATAAAATGTGTGGAGAGTTTACATCTAGATTTGGCAAAGAGTTGTTCAGGGTTTTGGTTTTGTTTGTGCTTGTTTTGTTTTTTTAATGCCGATTCACTGAAAGGGAAATCTTTCCATGGAAAGGATTGGTATTGAAAAATCTCTGGGTATATATAAGAGGGAAAAAAAATCCTATTGTATATAAAAGATCTTTTTCCTTTAAACGATTGTGTGTTAAACAACTAAGTTTAACCTTAAAATTTTTAAAATATTTCTGACTGACTCAGTAGTATTTACTTTTTTGGATCAAAGGCTAATGAAATATTTAATACTGACTTTTTCAGTCCCCATGTGAGGTAAGAGTTTCATTGTCAAATGTTGAAGACTTCCCGAGGAAGTGCAAATTACTTACCACCTAGCAAAGACTATTTTTTCTTTCTTGCAAAAGTCAAATAAATGTTTCACAAAAAAACCAAAATAAAAATCTTGGTACAACTGTGCCAGAGTGGTTGCACCCCTTTATAATATAACTTAAAACTGTAAAACATCTGCATATCGCAAAAAACATTAACAGAACAAACAGAGGAGAACCCTTTCTTGTTTTTCTTTTTTCCAGACATTTTCCAGGACTGCGTACAGTGAGGGTCTCATCTTGTAAACTGTTCCTCTGCCAGTGAAACCGCTTTTTAGTAAGGATTTGTGTAATGACTGCCATGTAAGAAGCAACTTGTCAGGACTAAGAATTTTAAGGCAAGACTGGTAGGCTGAATGTAGGGACCGACCAGCTCTGCCTGTGCTTTGAGTTAATGGGAAGAAAACTGGTGGGGTCCTACTACTAGAGAAAATTTGTTAGCAAGAGGGCAGTGATACAGCTTTCGAGCTGCCAGTTGCTGGGACAGCAGGCAAATACAGCATGACAGAATCATGTGACAGTTTAGGTTTGCCTTTAATTAGACAATTTTCCCCTTTGTTTCTGGCTGTTCTCCAGAACAAGGGAACTAAAAAAACTTTTAAAAACAGAAAAAGTGCTTGTAAAACTTAAAAGGCAGTTGATTCCACTGCCTAGGACTAAGGTGCTAATTAAACAGTGTCCCTTTAGGAAAACAAGTGGAGGGTTTGTACTTTTGGCTCCTGTACTTTTGCCTCTCACTGGTTCTGTGGTCACTGTACCTATAGGCAAGCTCACCTTTCCGAAAGAGTAGATCTGACGCTTCCAGTCCTCATGAGCAGGCTCTGAACCTCCTGAGTGCTTGTTGTCAGTCCAGAGAGAGAGCCATGATGGCTAAGAGGAAGGTCAATAGACTCGGAACTGGTGTGAAGGCTAGTCATGGACTGGTAACTTGGTGTATCCTTACTGCCCGCTGAAGAGCTGCTCAGGTTTGCAGCCCACACAAGACCACCTGATGTGAAAGAGTGCACTGAGGCGGGACTGGAAGCCAAGGAGTGACTTAAGCTTACAACATCTGTATTTAAGTCCGAAGGTTTACTGAAGAGGGGGCTGCTGCTACCACTTTGCCCACCTGCACTGCCCATGCTGCCTGTGCCCGAGGATGGCGATTCCAGGCTGCCTTGCCGTGCCAATGTGGTACTAGGGCTGGGCATTGCCGATGTGGGTTTCACACCTTCAGTACTGGGTGCAGAGGCAGCTTTACCACTTGCCTTGGCACCAAACAACCTAAATGTAAAACAAATAGCTTTAGAGAAACTGATAGCCACATTAAACATTCATGGCGTAACATCCTAAGAGCCAAACTACACATTTTTAATTACTGCTACTAAAATCATGCCTACCTACTTGTTCAATCGCATTGCAAAATTAAATTCACTTAACCATATCACAATAATCAGGGTTTGTTTCATTAGCAACAGCTCTCACTCCTGTTCAGATGTGCTCTTTGCACATACAGACCACCCCAGAGAGAGGTAAAATAATCACATTTTCATCTTATTAGTGCATAAACAGATTACACTTTCACCCAAATTCAGTAATTAAGTGTTCCCACAGCTAGGTCATTAGCTTTTAAACCCCTCACTTCTCAAATCAGCTACATTGATTGCAACAAACACTTGCAAAATCCTTCATAGCTTAATAAACATGTAAGTATCTGTGTAAAATTTCCCTCTTGTTGTTCTTTTGCACAGATGGTCGTGTGGTCATCGGTCATGTAGTAACCGTTCAGACAGAATAAACTGTACCAGAACTAAATGGGCTCAGTTTTTCTCCAAGGGTACTCATGACAGAGGTGTATTTGATGAAATTTCTTCCAGCAATTCTGGAGAAGAAAATTCAACTGTGATGATGAAAAAATAAACCCCCAGTCCTCTAAAACTGCTGAAATAAAAGGGTCATGTGATGACTTAATGTCTTACTGGAAATATTTTAAGCTGCAGTAAAGGTGCAGCTCATTAATCAATAATAAATAAATGCAAAACTTATCGTGATGTAAAGTAAGCATGGTTAATAACGTAGGAATCTGTTTCACATATTACCAAGCCTACAAAAATCAGCTGCAGCTCCCCAGAAGTCTGGAGATGCTGTTTTGGTAGCTAGGCACAAGAGGGCACTATTGGCCTTTCCTCCAGCAGTCCAAGGGCTCCATTCTAATTCATATCTCATCCACATTTATATTTCCAGAAACGTTAAAATGGGGCATTTACAATTGACCATTTAGCTTTGCTAATGTTTGTGATGAAGGATGTAACAAAGCTGCTAAAATAATGAAACGTTTGCAGCTGGAGCTGCCAACAACATGAAAGTGAATACTTTATTATAAGCTATAGAGCTCTTCAGTTTCCTGACCAGGCTATGTTATTGCCTGTTCCAGTAAGAGAATGCGCCTGAACACAGTGTCCTTCTTCGCATGCCATGTGCCTGAACTTAGAATCGTATAGTATCTTAAGTCGGAAGACACCCATAGGACATCAAGTCCAACTTCTAGCCTTCAAAACATTGTTAAGGGAATGCACCTAAAATACTCAAAGCTCAAGGAACACACATTTTAGGTCTGGGAAAGTCTTAGAGAAATAATAATTTTGGGTGAAAGAAATATTACCCTTATATTTTTTTTTTGTACTTGGCTCTCTGTTTGTGGCAAAATATGTCCTGGCTTTTTGTCCAGTACTTCAAGACACTGAAAATCCCTGCTTTATATACTGCAACTTCAGGAATCCATACAAAAGCACTAACCTTCGAAAGGTGGGTGAGGCGATATCTGGGTATTTGGATCCCGGCTGCCTAAGTCCTGGTGTGCCAGAGGCACTCGCTGAAGTTGGGCTGGATTTGGGGGAACTGGACAGCGATACGCTCTCGGAATCAGACACTGCAACTTTCTCTTTTTCCTTGTCTGTCTGGTTGATGGTGACAGGGCTGGACCGCCCAGACCCAATCTTGCTTGGCTCTCGTAGTTTGCTGGCAGCAGCACCTGCAGACTTGCTGCTGACATTGGAGTCAATGCTGCTGGTGCTGGAGCGGTGGCCACCCCTGCCGGGGATTCCACTGCCACTGGATTTTGATGGGCGAGGCAAGCTTCGATACTGCAGAGTTGTCTTTGAGTTCATGTGCAGGACACCATCATCCTGGTTCTGACAACCATCTAAGCTTGTTTTCCGCCCTGCGTTGGACTTCCCGCCAATGGCTGCAGATTTGGGCATTTTCCCTAGAGTTGCTGACCCACTCGTGATGGTTGCTCCACTTGTGGTGATTATTGTAGAAGATCCCATTCCGGACTTCTTGAATCCAAACGACCCTGTAGCAGTTGATCTCCCAATGCCAGAGGGAGGCTTTTTTCCTTCATCACCACTACTTTTTCCTGCATCTGATGGAGAGCGCTGAATGGAGGCTCCTTTCAGGGGGGGTTTCACTTTTTCTGAAGCTTTTGCATCATCTGTTTTTCCTAAATGAAAGCATATTTGAAAAGGTCATTTGTGTTTAAGCTGGAACGTCTCGATAGCCACACTATATGGTTGCAATTTCAAAAATGAAAAAATACACAAATAGAAAACTACCGTAAGAAAACAGACTAATTTGGTGTTTGGTCCCTCATCAGCAGCCAGTAGCAGGTACGATACATTACAGGTAAACATTAGGTGTTAAGAGCTTAAAATTCTCCTGGGAACTTCCAGTTTCATATGTAGCTAGAGAACATAGGTGTAAAAAATTATCCTGAATGAACTCTAAGGAATTTTATTTGGCTTTTTTTTTTCCTGTTAATAATATTTCTATGTGTAAGAAATAATATTTGAAAATAAAACATGATGTGTAATTAACATTTCCAGATGTATGACATTAATTGTGCATGTAGAAATTAGTGGTACTTACTGAGTTCTTTAGTTTTCACTGATTACATCTTTTTAGCTTAAAACTAAGCTTTTTCTGGTTTTAGTTACACAAAAATATCAGGGAGAGATTATATCATCATGGTATGTATATATATATCTATAACTATACCAGTTATATGAGTTAGTCTTTGTCATGTCCTTCATATCTTCTTAAGATTTTTGATTTTCTGAGAGGCTGCCTTCAATACTGCACTGACACATGCCTAGATACCATATATTTTCACATAATATTATTGTAAAATTCAGAGAGGTTTAATAAGATATTCTCTTCTATCTTAAAAGAAAATACTTAGTTTACAAACAGACAAAAAATGCTATTTCTCTTTTACTCTAATCTCTCATTAAGCATCTTTTGTGTGCTCCTAATAACGAACAAATAACAAAGTTTTTAATTCACACTTCGAGAGATTATGAAAATTCGGAGGTGGGTGGCCAAATTTCTCTGAAGGAACTAAACTGTAGTAAAGAGCGACTCCTATAAGTCAGAACTAAATCCACCCATGTTTTTATCCAGTGCACATTCTATGCTACATGCACACACCAACGTACAGATCAGACTCCTACACAGCAAACACAGACTATTAGTATATCATTCAAAACAATAAGGTCTCAGTTCTTTGTTGCACAGTGGCTGCCTGCTCATCTTCAGCAAAACGGATCTGGGAAACTTAGCTTGGCAAGCAGTACACCTTTTACTATCATATGATTTTATGATTCTAAGATTTCTGCATTCATTTGACCACTGCCTGTGGCAAAGCTCCTCAGGGATCTTGTAGACCAGAGGCTGAAAAATGTTTAGCAGAAACATTGCATGGAAAAAAAGAGTCTCACAAAGGATTTGAATTTATTCTGAGAAGAATAAAGAAAAAAGAAGTTGCTTTCATAACTGATGGTTAAAGCATGGTCATGCAGGACTTTGTCAGGACATGACAAAGGTCTAGCAAATGTCCTGCAAAGAATTAAAATCTCCCTAGTAAAATGAGGGACTACATGGTCTTAATAATGATGTCTTCCACCAACTATGGATTTTTGCTTCAAAACTGGATTGTAGAAGAGGTTACTATTTCTAAGAGGCCTTTCAAAATTAGGGAAGAAATCATCTAGCACTGAAGAAAGAGTGCAAAAAGATTTTTTTTACAAGTTTTGGACTCTTAACAGTGAACTTCAGAATATGTGCAGTATCTGGAATGTGACAATCCAGCTTTAGCTCAGAAACACTGATTTTGAATCCCCTCCCTTGAGTGTTAAGTCTTTTTATCTCAGCTTCTAATGTTTGCCCATTTCTATGCATATGTTCAATTATCAAAGGTACAGGTTTTCTAAAGGACAAAGATAAGGCACAGATGAGTCCCAAAATACTCAATTCCTTAATACAAGTTGACATAGTAAAATGATAGTAAAATAAAATGAAAACATAATTTTCATTATGGATATATTAATGTATGATTAATAAATTATTAGTATGCAGTGTAGCAAACTAACAGTTGTAGAGATGAGCAAGTTAGTATATTATCACAATCTTGGCTTGCAGCCATGTATGAAAAGAACTAACAATATGCTTACAGTTCCTCATGTCTGTCACACATTTATAATAGCCATTTTTAGCCCACTAAAGATTCTTGACTGCTTATAGATAAATTCTAAGTATAAAGCCTTAATTTCAATGCTGTAATCTGAACTACAGAAGTTTCCTACCTGGAGTCTTGAGTGCACTTGTTCCTGCTTTTTGCCTGGACTGAGCTGTTCCTACTTGTGCAGTCATGCCTCTCCTCCAGGATCCGGTCTGTGAAACAGAGAAGGATGCTTTCTGCCCCCCCTTCTCTGACTCTTCAGACAGCCCCGAGGGAAGGCCTTTCCACTTGCCACTGCTGTCTACGCTGCTGTCAAAGTCTTCCTCAGGTTTCTTCAGCTCTTCAGTGCTGCCCCAAGTTTCGCTGTCTGTAACTGAGCGCTTCTCTGAGTCTGTCTTCAGCTACAAGAGATTTGCACAAGAAATAGTCAACCTAAACATCTTCAGTATATGCTGATTTGTCAAATCACAGGCGTGGAATAGAACAAGCACATCGTATTTGTAGCAAGTGCCATGGAAACATTAAAACCATTCCCATTTGTGAAAGACATTTTTTCCTTTTTCTTTTATTTTCAAAATATTTCAACTTGTTTCTGCATAGATAAACCATAACAAAGTGAAGGCTAATTTACTCTGATCGCCAGCAGTGATACCCTATTGTTCCTCAGCTCCCTCTGAATTTCAGAAACAAATCACTGCACTGAGAGGTTTTACTAAAAACTTTAATGAGGGAGTTACTAAATATACTATTAAAATCACCTCAGTCTCGTTTCTTGCCTTTTCCCACCTAGGCCTTCCACTGACCAAATTAGGAATATTGTTCCAGCAGCAGTATGTTGTACCATCCAGTAAGCAAGGAAAATGCCTTCAGCAAAATCATCAGTACTACAGTACCGATCAGTACTATCAGTACTACTACTTATCAGTACCATTTCTACTGTTTTGTTTCCATTGCAGTGAATTGTTTCCAACAGGAAACTCACTCTAGCTATATCAGCTAGCTGAGCACCTAGAAAAGAGGCTTATGCAAGCACTACCCACCAGTGGGGTGTAAGTAGGCAGTGGGGTCACGCTTACTCTGAAACTCAGACCCATGTGGAAGATGACCCAGTGAGGACCTAACACCCCTGTGGTATCTTCTTTCCCTGGGGTGTGATAAAGATAATAAGGATGTGTTGCAAGGAGCAGCCCAACAAGGCAGACAATGCAGAAGCTGTGAAAGTAGCTTAAATAGAAATGTTGGAGACTGACCCTACCCTCTATGTTTGACAAGATGTGCATTCTTTGTGGTGACAGGCTGTTTGTTGTAAACCTTCCTCCTGTGTTTTCCTGCAGCCTTCTGACCTCAGCCTCAAGCCTTATTTGCACATCATCATCTAACCAGTCCTGCGTACCTCTGTCCCTCATTAACAGCAAGAAAAGTGGTGCTGCTCCCAGGTATTCCCATAGCCTTATCCCCATACAGCCAAACTAAGCAGGCCTGCAAACTGGATCACATTCAGGGAAGGGCTATTTATTATTCTGGGTTGTAACAACCCCTTCTCCACAGAGCCCTCTGGCTGTTTCCTGAGCACTGCTGTCATATGTAGGATTAATATAGATTAGATGACCAAAAGAATAATCAGTTGCTGCTTACATATGTGTTGTTTGAGTCATACAAAATGCAAAAGCTCTCTGCACTTCTGTAATTTCACATGTGCTTTAAAGACATTAGCACAGACTTTGGGTAAGGACTGATGAGAAAAGAGCCTACATCTACATCTAGACAAATATTACAGGGTCCTTCAAAAGAGTTTTTAGTGATGTCATTACAACATGTGTAATGTTCCCAGAACTTTACTCATAAATGGTTATAAACACATAGCGATACATTTTTAAAGTAAACGGCATCATTTCCAAGAAATGACAAGTATACTACTTTCTAAAAGCCTCTCTTCACCATTATGGGATCCAAAAAGCAATGTTAATCCTCTTTTAATAAGAAGACAACAACAAAATATGCAATTTCTGCCTTAGGCTATAGCCAGCTTGCACTGCGCCAATCACTTAAAAAGCCTGCAAAAGGGATCTCTGAGTTACGTAAGTATGTCTCACACCTGGAAAACAGCTTGCAATATACTTACATATTCTGCTCATCTCAGCTTCTGACTGAGATTGCAGGCTAGCATGAAGTACAGTGCGTTCTGATTAATCTGCCTGGAAAAGGCAGACCTGATAGAAGTCTGTTCTTAGCCTTCGTAACATAAAGCAACTCTGTCAGAAAAGCAACATTTGAACATGTGCTGCATCTCTGTCTATCACTGAACAATTTGAAAATAATATCTGGTTGAGCCACTAGAACATGAGATCATGCAAATGAAAAGAACTGCAAAGAGTTAAATAGTCAGCCTGAGATCTCCTGATCGTGATGATGATGATGCAGTGCAACAAGTAAGCAGGCCATCACTATTGATGTGAAAGGAAAGAAGATGATCTCCAGTTAGCAATCATGGGAGACCCTGATGGGGTGGGAAAGGCAATGGTAAGGACTGAAGAGTGTTTGCATCTGTGTAACTTTGCATCAGTATGACGTTGGTCTGAAATCTGCCCTGGTGAAGATTAAAATCTTAACTGCCACAGCAACTCTATTTCCCTATTGTCTAGGGGAAATGACAAATACGTGTTTTTCTCCTGTTGACAAAGCCTGCCACAGTGTGCATCTACAAAACAGATCTCTGGATTTCAGGCACTGGCTGCCTGCAGGAGTCTAAATGGAATTAGAAGTGCCAGTTTTGTGTCCTGAATACTTGACATGAAATCGCTGGAGGCAACAGCTCTTCTCCTATGTTAAGTCTTGAAGTTCCCTGCTTGTAAACAGATGACATGGGAAGAAACAGTGGGATACCTGACACAAAGGTTTTATAAATATGCGTGTGTGTATATATATATATATGTGTATATATATGTATATACATATATATGTATATAGCTTGTGGCTGTATGCTGCTCAGAACCCTATTTTGACTTATACATTGTTACCTTGCGTGCCCCAGGGACACTTTTATTCCTGGATCTGGCTGGAGAGAAGTTCTGCCACTGGTGGGCTCCTTCCTTCAGCCTCTTTTCTCCCAGTGGAGAGAACAGAGAAAGGACAGTATAGCCTATGTCTTTCTTCCCTGACATGCATCAGCTCATGAAATACAAAAACTATTTTAATTTAAATTGTGCTATCTGTTCACTGAGATACTCCAAATGGGATGAAGTGAGTAGAAATTCACGCATCATGGATCCAGTCATATTGTGGGTTTTGTATTGGGTGCAGCAGGGGCTGGGGGCTTCCTGAGGCTGGGACCAGTGGGGGCTGCCCCGGGGCAGGCAGAACAGGGTCTTGCCAGCCATCACCTTCAGCAGCAATATGTGCCCTGCAAGCAGGGCATCTGAGATGTCAGTCCACAGGTCAGGGCTGGGTCGGTAGGATCCACGGAATTCCTACGCACAAGTGTGATAGAGGAGTTTCTACAATATTAGTATTTCATTTGTTTCACAGGCATTGATACTGTATGTTCTTTGTTATCCTGCATGTTTGCAGGGTGTTGCAAGAAAAGGCAATGAATAAATACTCACCTGGGCATGAGTGTTTTTCCTTGAAGAGGCAGTTATATTGGAATAAGAGCTGACAGATGAGGTGGTATTCAAATCATCCGTGCTGAGGTTGTCAAGAGTGTCACTGAGGCCACTACTAACTGAGCTGCTGTCATCCCAGCTGCAGAGAAAGGAGCACATCTACTTTACATATTGTGTCTTGATAGGCAGAAAGCATCTCAACATCAATAGACACAATTATTTATTCTTCTAAGAGGTTTACCAGAAAATTTTCAGTGCTATTTACTAATGTACAATGTATATTAGCTTTCAGACTTATTAATTAATTATTCACTCATTGTCAAGTGGTTGCTAGCTCAATTAATGAAAGACCCAGATGCCTTTTAAAAAATTAACATCAGCTCTAAGCGTAACTTATTAAAACAGGTTGTTTCATGCTTCATTGCAATCACATTCAGTACACTGGCAGGGAAATCCATTAAACCTACCTGGTTTTGCTAGCCAAAGCATTATTAATAGCTTGGAGAGACCTGATGGATTTCCAAGCTACAGAAAAATAAAAGGACTATCTCTTCTGCAGCCTAATCAACTGTCAGCAGGAAGCCAGTATTTCTGTAAGTTCTATTTTCTTGTCTTCAGTCTTTGTCTAGTGCATGCAAGGTCATCAAAATAGGATTCCCTGGCAATACAGTCACTAGAGCTGACAGAGAACACAATATACATCTCTCAAGAAGCACAGGCTGTCAACTCTTCTGCTTTGGGAGATTAAGGCAGAGGATGTAAATGAGAGAAAGGCTACTTTTACACAAATGTCATTTACCCACTCTCACAAAAGCCTTGCTTTTCCATGGAAGGGAAGCTGATCCGTGTTTCTCAGACTCTTCTCTACGCAATTGCTTTTCCATGGCGTTACATTACGACTCTAAGTTTATTGACATATACTCCCAGTTTTGCTGCATCTCCACCTGTCAATCTTGTTTTGGATTATTCCCAGGCCACAGAGTTTGAAAACCATTCATCTTCTCACTTTCACTAGGATTCACCTCCTATAGTTTTAGCTATATAACAGTTAGGCATCTCATTTAAGCTATCTATTTAGGTGTACTCTATATAACAGTTAGGCATCTCATTTAAGCTATCTATTTAGGTGTACTCTCTAACCAGCACAAAGAAGCAGGCTCCTTTATGAGGGAATTCATCCTTGCTTAAAATATCTCACATTTGCGGGATGAACTGTCCACTGAAGGTGCCTTTTTATTTCTTTCCCTCTCCTAGAGAGGAAACGGTTGATAACGCCTGTTCTAGACACATAACTTCTGGAGAGGCAAAGCTGGGTGACATGTTTATTCATGCTGGTAAAGTTCAAAACGTAAGAGAGAGTACTTAATATCCTTGTTTTTCTATAGCCTACATCATGAGCTGCTTTTTACAAAACCCCTAAAATTCAATCCCAGAGCCAAGTTAAAGCTCAATACTGTTGCTACTGGTCATTCACAGCAAACAAGGAAAATATATGTGAATCCTTATTTTACACATGGTGATTTGGGAGATTAAATTCATTTGTCCACTTCTTCAGGGAAGGCTCTAGAAAGTCATAAGGGCAGTGACAGTGAACTGCATGGTATAAAATGTGTGCTGATGCACCAGAAAGTTCAGTGCACTAGACTTGTATCATAGCAACTGCAGCAAGCATTACCTTCATTCTGTGAAAGGTAGAAAATCACATTAGTAAGCCGGCTCGGTGAAAAGATAAACATATTTCAGAGGACAAGAGTTTATTACAGTGCTGCACTTTCCACCACTGAGTACAATGACACAAATAGATATGTCTTCTGTTACACTTCCAGGTAATATACATGAGTAATTTAATAATAAAATTTAATGTCTAAGCAATTATAATATCATACCTTATAAGCTGCCCACAGACACCTAAGAACCACCTCTGAAGCACTTGTCATTTATACTTCCTCTATTTTTCACTGTCTAATGTGATATGGCATTTCACTGATGCTAAAAGCCATTATTAAAATGCTTTGTACCACATGAGAATATACCTTGTATAACAGTGTTAAGACTGAGAGCCTTAAAGATGGATAAAAATGTAAATAATATTAAATGTGATTAAATTTCAGAAAAGATAATACGCACTTACTGAAAGATACTTAAGAAAAAATAAAAACAAAAAAACCAAAACCATAAACCAGATACAAAATGAGATGTATTGGGTTCTTTTACAAGCAACATGAACTTTTCATGTATGACATTCATGTCATTTAATACCTGACCATCAGTTGTCTGAGTCTACCCTAAGACCCTGGGAACCAAGCTCAAGGTTTATTCTATTTCTCCATTTGTTATTTGATTCTGGTTTAATTTCTGGTACTTCATGCTCATTTTTCTCTGTAAGAAGATTCACAGTTTCTAAATTCTGAAATAGTTCTACAGCTGAAGTTTTCAGGTAAAAATTACTATGATCATGTTTCCTTTCTATTACGGCTTCTCTGTGTTGTTTCACACACATCACACCTCACTCACCAGTGGATTATTAAGTGGGTTCTGGAAACACTCATGGCTGTCTTGGAAGATATATGTAAGATTATTTTGACACATCCACTACTGACCTTTCAGAGTCATCACTATATTTATCTGGATTTTTTTCTTAATGGTAGGTGCTCAAGATGTTTTCTAAACTTGGGGGCTTTCATACCCCCAACTTTCTGCTGATACTCAGTATGCCTGTACAAACCCAGGAATATCAAAACCCTCTTTCTTTCCTGTATGGCATTTTTCTAAGGACTATTAAAGAAACTGATCCCTACTTTCAAAGGGATTCCTAACCCTTTTAAAATACATTGTAAAACTTGAAAACTCCAACAAAACGGACTGTATCAGCCAGCTTTTGGCATGAAGATCAATTTTAGTGCATTGTCCAGAGTTGTTTGAGCTTGTTCTCCTATCTTTCAGTACTGTTTACACCTTTTCAGCTCTCTTTCCCTGTATCTAGATAGTGTAGTTGGTATCAGATGAGCTAATATACACTTTGGATAATGAAGATGCCTTATTTATAATTGGAAAAAAATATTGATGATTTATATTCATTTGTCCTTTAAACTAGCAAATGAATGATGAACAAATCTTGTAAAATTAAATGTGCATCAACTTCAGATTGAAAACCCATTTGTGGGAGTCTGTGGCAAATTTTCACTGTAGTTTTTCTTGTTCTTCCTACCCCTCATCAAAACAACATTCATTGTCAAATTGTGCCTAAGGAACCTAATATAGGCTTTCAATACACTGGCTAAAATTCATCTCTCATTTTCATTTTATCTTTCATTTATCGTACCTCCTACAGAGTTTATGACAGGTCAGGTTAGTACTGCTGCGCATTAATGCCTGACACCACTCCGCTTTTTAAAACCACATTTTAGCTACTTATAACTTTGGAAAAATCTGCTTTTTTTGTTGTTGGGTGTCAGCCTCAGGTCAATTTCTTGAAAAGAAAATGACAGTAAACGCAGATCAGCTATCTGGGAGACTGGAGCTAAGAGAAAAATGCCTTGTTTTGACAAGTTCTGGCAAGCATTTCTTTGAGAAACCCTTGTATCCTAAGAAGAACTGGAGAAGAACCTTGAACTTCAGCAAGCCATAATCTTCACATAAAGGATGTGCATTTTGCTGTTTCTAAGATAAATCCTCTGAAACATGGATGACTTGTATAAATCTCTTCAAAATCACTGTTTGCATATGCTTGATAGATTTTTTCAGCTAACTGGCCAAAGGCTCTTCCCTATCCAGCAGCTCAGCTCAGCCTGCTGGGTGTTGACTAGTTCTGGGTTCAAATCAGAAAACAGAGAGCAAGCACACAGCCCAGCACTCACTGCTCTCATTAGGAATGTACGTAACAACACATTTTTTGATAACACAACCACATACTATTTTTTCTCTAGAAACACTTTATTAATTTATAGCTTGTAAGAGGTCAGCTCTAGGGGTGAATCTGAATTTTGCATTAAAGCAAGCTGCCTTCTGTCATTTTTCAAAGAAGTTGAAAGACTTTTGTAATGAAAGGGACTGTGTGATGCACAATTGAAGCCCCTGGTGTACCAGACTCCTCACAGCCAGCAGGTTATTAGGTGACTGCTTTAACCAACATTTTTAATAAGCCAGACAGCATACAGAGCTTCTAATTTTCTTTAGAATCTGACTTGCAAAGATGTAACACATGCAAATGTATGCCTTGAATCTATCGTTTGCTGCAGGGGTATCTTAAAATTTAGGTCACTTATGTCAAAATACAGCAGGTTTTTTTTCCTTTACTATTGCTGTAGCTCAGCTTTCTATCTGTAAAATGGGCACAATACATACACAAAGGAGTTTGAAATCACAATCTCTGCTGTGGATATTCAGACACTATGCTAAAAAGCACCTTAAAAGAGCCTCTCTTTAGAAAAATGTTCAAATGACATATGATAAATAAATGAAGGGGATGCACATGATAAGTAACAAGGAATACAGGAAAGGTGAAATAACTGCTTTAAAGCTGAAATAACTGCTTTAAAGCTGAACACCCTCAATCTAAACTTTATATAAAATAAGGACTTTAGATGTTGGGAGATACTGTTGACTAAACTACGATTGACCAAAAAATGTATGTGCAGAGGAAATCCGAATTAAGGTTACACTGAGTGCTTTTACAACTTCATTGACTTCACACAGCACGAGTAACATTCAGCTTTATCAAACTTCTAATTCTGATAATCATTCCATCACTTCAGTCATACACAGGGCTGAATCTCATCAGGGAAGCTGTACTGCAGTAGGAATGTCCCTTCTCTTGTGGGCTAGAACAAGTGTGCCCAACCAAGTAACAGACATTGAGGGGCTTCCGCCTCATCCCCTGGTTAGATCTACGGCCACTGTGTTACAACCTTCATCCTGAAACATATTTCATGTTCTTTCAGTTTGCCCAGGCTCTTTGCAGTAATGTTACCAATATTCTTTCCTGCTTAGAAGATCTGTGTTTTAATTTGATGAACACATTTGCCTATGAGATTATTAGCACTAGCTAAAACACACCTCTAATTCCAGCCTGCATGTTTTGAATCTGAACAGTTCTTGCTCATTTTGAACCAAGAAATAACACTTCCTGGAGAAGGCCTCCACATTGTCTCTAATTACTGAAAGTGCTGAAAGCGAATATTGTACACATCCCAATTCTCCATAAATTGCTCCAGATGCTTCAAGCAAAGTTCTGACTCCTTGATCTCATCAAATACTCCATGAAGTTGAGGAATCCACAACTTGTCATCTATACAGTTGGTTAGTCTTCACTACCACTCTCTGTCTCTCTTTCATTAGTGTGTATTAGTACTGAAAAGATCTCTCCATAATAATCCTGTCATTGACCTTTCTATCACATAGCTGTTCTAGAAATAGCAAGGTGTCTGAAGTCAAAATACCCAGTGCTTAACATCAGTATGTAGAACTGAACAAAGATTATAAACATATTCCCACAAGTATTCCCTCAAATGGAAAGATAAATTACACTCAGCTGTGCTCATTACACTTCTGTGTTTGCTTTTCCACAAGTATTTTTTGTTGGTTTTTTTTTCTTGAAAATAATAAAATTCTGAGTTCACATGCTGAAGTATATGGGCCAAATGAGGAATATTTATGTGGGATAAGACATAATTTCACACAGCAGGTGGGCAAAAGCAACAGAGCTCTAGGGCAAAGATTAAATGAAACAGGCCGGATAATACTTGATCATACCCTACATAATCAAGACCTACAGAATATGCAACAAATTTTTCTAGATGTTTTGTGTGATGGCTGAAAATATAAAATACACTGCACTGGGAGAGCAACGATTCCTGAAGGTACACGACAAGAGGAAGTGTTATTAACAACCTGTGTTAGCTCTATGAATACCTAAAATATCCTCCTTTCACAGTATTTGTTTCAGAAAATCAAAGCAGTCTATAAGTGCAGACAAGACATGGCGGAGCACCCAACCACAATGATTGTTCCTTTCTCCTTTCCTGTTGCTATTTTTATCATTTTCCTACAAGCCCTTAAACTTGCCATCTCAGTGAAGCTGAGTCAATGCCTGGAATTTGTTTCAACAATTAGCATACTTTACTAATTCTTGAGAGTTACTCCAGCCAAAGTGGCCTAAGTATGCAAATGAAAAAGCTTTTCACAAGCAGTTCATCAGACATATGAAAGTAGCAAGACTACAATCAAAGTGCTATAGAGTCTGCTGAAAAAGTATGGCTCCTTCAGTGTGTACAGCCCCTGGCACAGTTTGAGAAGTTGCTGGCATTCTTTTTCTTTGGCTCATTACCCATTTTTGAGAGCAGAAGCAGGAACTACAGCTTGGAGAATACAGGTCTAGAAAACAACATTAAAACCTTTCCTCTTAAACAACTCATTTCGTCAAAATAACTTCTATATAGGGAGGACTGTAACTCTGAATGAAAAAAATAGCACTTTAGTTGTCACATGCTTTGTACTGCACATGAAGGGCTTTAGATCATAGTCGTAGATCTACAATCGTTGTGTGCCTTGCTTAGAAACAAGAAATCCTTAGTCACCTTGCTGTTAATGCCAGTGCCAGTGGCACACATGTATCCCCAGGGACTTGTGTATGGATTTGGAATTCAGGAAATCTGAACAAACACATTCAGCAAAACAACCTTTACTTGCTTTCCAGAACAACTCTGAGCTTTTAAACTTTTTTTAATTGTTCATTACCATAGTGGCTACAAACAGGGTAGTCCCACATGCACTTCTGCTACTGGGGAAAATGGTCTTAAAGATAAAATAAGACAACTGGACAGGGCTCCGTAACATACAGTGCTAAAGAGAAACTTGACTCCTGAGTGTGTTTTTGAAGATCAACAAATACATACTAAGATCAGATCAAAGATGAGCAGTGAGGTGTTATCCATTCCTATGGCTTCACACAGCTGGCTGTTTTATGTCAATGACTCCTCAGACGATGCAGGTCTCCACATCCCTCTCTTACAGTCCCTGGATGTCTGTACACCATTGTTCATAGAAATAGTAGATGTGTGAGAAACAGAAGTTATAACTAGCATAGCCTCCTTCCACATTTGCCAAATAACATGCTGGTACACTAGTCTACTGCATTGGCTAGGACTGGGACACCCTCAGTTATACTGGATAGTTACTTAAATTAGCCAATAGTGCCCTGGAAAAGCAAAATCTCCAAATTTAGCCACCTGTGAAGTGAGGGGCTACCTGGAGTATAAGACAATTCATGTCACTGATATGCAAGGTATCTATATTAAGTATGAGTTAGGAAATCGAAGGTTGGCATTTAATCCATTAGTCAACAGACAGAGAACAAGCAGGAAAGACTGGAGAGAGATCAGAGAGGTAAATGACCGAAACTAGATGCCCACAGTAGAAAGCTTGAACTTAGTACACCTTTCTTTGCTCACATAAGCCCTGAAAGAGGAAGACAGAACTCACTGGCCATCGGTCTGTGCTTAAGGTAGTCCCACACACATAAAATCCATAAAACAGGGAACACAATACATAAATCAGCCTCCACAACACACTCCATGGGGTGGATGTTGCTTCTCCACAGCACACAGTGAAGTGCATATTACGATGCAGTCCAGCCTGCTACCATCCTCTCTGACTCCCATACTTCAGGACATATTTCAGGAGAGTAAGGCAGGATTCAGCCTAAAATAAAGACCTTATAGCTACCCCTCCTAATTGACTTTTGAGAACAGAAATGATCTCTTGGCTCATTAAGAAGAAAAGATAAGAAAATAATTGGACTGTTTTACTCAAAGGGACTTCTCGCTAGACAATCTCATGATTGCCAGCCAATATATCAGCTGGCAAACATTCCCCTTCAAAGTTTAATTCATCATGAATTAATCTGTTTTAAATCTTTTCCTATGAGCTCAGCTGCTTACTATTCATAAAACAGCTATGCTGACCCTTCACAGACAGATTCAAGATGGCACAGAGTTCATAAAATCAATACTTCGTTTTAATTCACAGACTGTGAGAGCCAAAGCCCGGGCCCTGCATCAAACCAGAAATTTGCAGGGTCTATGAATTCCATTATAGCTATTCTATCCTCATAGCTAAATGAAAACATAGCCAGTTGGATTCATACTTCACCACCTTTTCCTCAGCAGGTGCAATATATTACCTGTCATACCCAAACAAGGCAACCACTGAAGCGTTAATCTTGAGTTACTTCGAGGTCATGGACAGAAAATCATGCCTTGTGCATTTCAAAATGGATGCATTCAGCATATTCTAAGGAAAACTGCTTATAATTAAAAAGAATAAATGTATCTGCTTTCATGCAGTAGCACTTTGGGAGGATTTTTTATTTCATGTCTGAAATTTTTTTTTATAAGAAGATCCAATTAGAAAATAATATCCTACTACAGAAATTACTTCTAGCCCATGAGCACAATTAGAGCAAAATGCATTTTTGCAAGGTCACTGTATTTCCATATTTCTTCTTCCAAGCTTTTAATAAGTGCTTTCAGAAACAATTTGGTTTCAGAGCCTGCAGGAAAAAAAAAAAAAACCAACAAAAAAATGATGGAAGATTTAAATTTCTTGTGATAATTCTACATACCTTGCAAAACCTGCATACCCACACCTCAGGATCTGAACAACTCTTTGCCAGAACCGCTTCTAGTTTCCACTTATTTCTGAATAGAACACTTAAACTGACATGATAGGGACAGCAGAAGTCATTAGCTCCCTCTAAATTCGTAACAGAATGTATCAACAATCAGAAGAAGGAACTTTGCAAAATGGCATGCAGGCAAGTGCTAGTTGAATAAAATAATAAATATCCTACTAGAAAGATCTTTTTTTCTGGAATGTAAAGTTCTTTTGCATGAGGCAGATAAACAGCATTCATTTTTAATTACATTTTGAACAGTCTGTGTAAAATAGTAATATATGGGCTGAAGCAAGACGTAAGGAAGTAATTCCACCAGGAACTGTTGACAATATCGTAACAAACCAAGGGAGAAAAGCTTTTGATGGAATTATCTTCCCTCTGCTGTTTATATTTTTAATACACTGTTTGGATCCAAGAGATGTTTAAGTTTTTCAAATGCAGATTCAGATAAGTTAATTAACATCAGTTGAATGGACATAAATAAACAAATTACAGTGCCCATACAGTTCTTCAGAAGACACAAATGCAGTACAAAACTCTATTCCTTGTTACCTTATCACTTTAAGAAGTAAAAATGTCATTCTTCACCTTGTATATGGTCAATTCACATCCCCAAAAGTGAAGAAAGAAACGAGATCCCAGCAGCATAAAGAAACATCTCATGGGATCCATCCACATTTGTATTTGAAGGAAAATCATATGGAAACCACCACCTTAAGACACCCTGGGATGAGCAGAATTTGCCATTCACCTTTGCAAACTGCCAGTCAAGAGCTTTGGCTGGAAGGAGGTACTGAAAAATCAAAGCACTTTACTCAACCTTGTCCTTCTGATGAAGTTGAGTAAAGAAGTATACGAAGAAACCAAGCAGATCTTCCAGATAATTCTTCAGAGGAGATCTGTTCCCAGTAATTATTTGCCTGATGTCAAAGTTGTGATTAATTGGTAATCTCTTCCGCAGGCATGGTCTCTCAAACTTTAAGAATATTTGTTGTTAGAAGGGCTTGTCCTATTTTGGCTTATGTGCAGAAACTAGGATTTGTTTTTCCTGTTTGTAACTGACGAAATACAATCTGAAGAAAAAAAGTGCATACAACTGTGCTAGCAGAATGATGAGAAGTAAATAACAGCTCTTTCTGGTCATGATACTCATCCTGCAAATCTTCATGAAATAGCAAGACTTAAACCCAACAGTTTTATTCAGCTTTGCTCTTGGGAATAAAGCAAGGTTGGTTTTGGTTTGTGAGAGACATTTGTTACCCCCCATTGTCCTTTCCTGAGGATGGAAATATGTGGCAGACAGAAACTAAAACAAAATTGTTATATTTAATTTGTAATTTCATTTCTTTTTGTTTAAATAATTCTTTACAATTGTAAGCTGACAGTACTAGCTTACTGCAGGACACCTCCTGCCCTTGTCACCTCGCTGCAAGCAGTCCCTGATAACCTTCTTACCCACTGGCATAAGGTGGTCTCAGAGCTTTCAGTCCTGCACTGACATCTGACAAGCAGGGAAAGCACCAGAGCTTGGGACACTCCCCACCACACATGAGCACAGCCAGAAATACAGCCCTTCT
Source organism: Lathamus discolor (assembly GCF_037157495.1). Classification (NCBI taxonomy): domain Eukaryota; kingdom Metazoa; phylum Chordata; class Aves; order Psittaciformes; family Psittacidae; genus Lathamus; species Lathamus discolor. The sequence continues at coordinate 42,633,178 of NC_088884.1, read as the reverse complement.
GAAAGTATGGGAATAATACCTTGGAAGCAAATGGCAGCAATGGGCTTCCTCCCATTCCCACCCTCTTTCAATGTAGCTTTTCCCAGCAGGCCTCAAGACAAGGTGCTGGTTTGTTCAGTTTAGCAACAAGTCGCAACTGTGGGAAAAGCTGCTAGTTCCATGCCTCAAGGGCTTCTGAATAAAAATCTTCACCCTTGAAACTATTTAACAGCTTGATCCACACAGATATTTTCAGATAACAGGGTAAGCCTAAGTAATAGGCTTACTTGCTTGCAGCCAGCATCATGACAACGACCTGTCTGAACAGGACAAGTTAGGCAGAACACAAAGCTGTTTCTTCTGCTTTTGTTTGCCAGGACTGTTACACTTGTTGCTCTTTTCCCAGATTTTGTAGTGTGTGACCCAGATAACTGCTTTAGCAGGAAGTAGGAAGGGACCTTCTGCTTCTGCATGACCTGATTGTGAACATCATTTAGTAAGGAATGAAGACTTCAATGCTCGTGCTCTCTGTGCATCTGGCCTTCAGGCCCTTGCTCATCCATGATGCCTGGCTGATTTTAATAAAACTTTGCAGAAAACATAAAGGCTTAAAAAAGTATAGTTTGTAACTCTCATGCGAATACACATGAAGAGTCATATGAAGACATATGACTCTCATGAAGTCATATGAAGACAGAGGCAAAGTAGAAGTGTCTCTGAGAGGAAATGTGCAATGTGGATTAAATATAGCAGACATACATGATTCCATAGACAATACCAGACTTCTGGCCTAGGCATATCTTTATTCTCTTTGTGAAAAATAGGTTCATGGAACATTTTTATTCACGTTTGAGATCTGGAGGTTTTTTTCCTGATTTTTAATTCCTTCTAGCCTTTTCACCCGTGAAGGTCAGGCTGCTGAGTTTAGAAAACATGGATTTCAGAACAAAACTTGTTTGCATTTCATCATCCTAGCTTTGATTTGTTGTTTTGGTTTTTTTTTTTTTTTCACTTCCCCAAATGTTCAATATGTTCTCATTCTGCATTAAAGAGCTATTTCGGCATTTAGATTATTGACATTGGTTAGTTTTAGATAATTTCTGTTTGAAAAGTTTAATGTTATCTTTAATCCTGACTTGTGCCAGGCTTTTGCAGCAATTTTAAATGCTATTCACTTGCACCTCTTTTTACCTTGCTGCTTTTCACATGGTCATTAACAGCAAATATTGAGCCACTGTATTTTAATTCTGTTCAGAGATCTCAACTGGAATCAATTCTATCACTAGAAGTTTCCAAATATATGTATTCGTTATTTCATATACCAGTGGTACCCAATCTTTGTCAGTTCCATGATCTCTTAAGTACTATCTGTGTGCCATGTGTTTATCATCTTCCCAATGAGCATAGGAGCTCATTTACTTCAAATTCAGCCTAATCCTTTTCTGATTTTAAGGAGTCTGGAGAAATGAGGGTTGTATGAGTGAGCTGCAGGCCAGATAAATTGCTCAGGTTTCTGCAGGATGAATATTATGAAGCTATGTGGATATAAAGCTAGCTGGAAATTTTAAATCAAAACATATTTGACAATATACTGATTTTTTGATAGCAAATGAAACATCTCACAATATAGAAATATCATGATTTCCTCAAAAAATGGAAAAACTTAGGAACTAATATATAAATTTCAGTCAGCCTATAATTGCATTGTCATGTTAATATCAGAAATTACACTTTTTTTGCACTGTGTAACCAGGCATAGTAGAACACTGTAAATATTCTTTTTAGATCTTAGTCTTCAGATGTTTAGTTTACTTCACTTGATATTTCAAATCACTGTGGAAAACTCTACTTAATACTGAACAAAACTGCCTTTTCTAAATTGAAGCATTTTCAATTAAATACAATACTATATGCTAGTCATATGAAAAAAATTATAGATAATAATATAATAAATAAAAGAATAGTATAAAATGGATGCTTGAAATAATACTAAAAAAGTTTATTTCTTTTTTCTTAAATCAAACAAATTTCAATTGCTCTTGTGTCAAATTAAAAAAAAAAAAAAAATCACTCATAATTTAATGCAAAACCAAAGTCAAAATATGAGAAATTCCTTTACAAAGATATGGCAGATTTTGATATAACCTCTAAAGGTACACAACTAACAACAATACTAGGTTTTATGCACCCTAACCTTTTGGTATTCTTCCCTTGTATAGTGACAGATGTTTCCTAAAGGCATTGTCGCATTCTGTATTGTGAACAGTTTTCTTCAAAAAAGAACCCAAAGCCTTTAGAAAATTGCGATCCTTTTGCTGAATAACAGAATATTCCTTGTTTTTAGCTGGTTTTAGCTCAAAGGTCAGGGAAACAGCACATTAAAACCACCCTTTTCAGCTGAAAATATAGTAGCACTAACATATCTCACTATGAGTTCTCTCTCCAAGGGATGAAAGTACCAAAATTAGTATGATTGCCAGATTGACTCAAAGAGAAAAATGGTTATCATGGATTCAAGACACTCTTGACATGGCTTGTCAGCACGGTGTGAACTGCAGGTTTTAGAAAGGGGACCCATTTCAGCCCTTAAGCATCTTCAGCAGGAGAAAAACAACGCCTGATCTCCCTGTACGCACATAAATAACTGCCCAAGTGGACTTACTCCTGTAATATGTCAGGATCTATCAAACGGTTGAGGGATTTGGTTCTGGCTGTTTTTCAGGGATTCTGGGTGACTTGGGGAGTGCAATGAGGTCAGCACCAAGGGGCAGAAAGAGGATTTTGTGATGGGACAAACACGAAGCGGTGAATGAGGTGCCAAAAGTCCTCTGGCTGGTCCTCCCCAGCCCACCATGGCCATGCACGTGTACTTGAGAAATGGTAGACACAGACAACAGGGGAGGAGACTTTGGCACTTGCAAAGTCTTGTCTATCTGCTAGGGTGTGATGCCAGGCCCATTGCATCCTGATGGAGACACAGTTATCTTCTGGGCACTGGGGCACGGTCCCTCCAGGCAGGCCACTTTGCTGCATAGGACACCTCAGCTCAGAGCCAGTTGAAACATCTTTCAAAAATCCTGATTACATTGGGGCTGCAAGCAAGACACATTTTAAGCGCAACTTACCCTTGCAACTGTGTGAATTTTTAATTAACTTTAGTAATATGAAAAGCAAGTTTGCTATTTATTGTTACCACCCCAAAAAACCCAATGCTAGGAGAGCTATGAAAGTGAGAAGGTGAATCTCAAATTATCAGGACAAAGAAACTAAACACCAACCAAAAGGATGCATGAGCACTGTTTTTTCAATGCTGTTTTCCATGTGAAAAAGACAAAAAAGTACTGTAATGGAGAGGCATGAATCCTGCAGTTATGCTGGAAAGAGAACAGAAAGGAGTGGAGTCCTTTCTACCACCTGCTAGGAGAGCTAAGAATGAAAATACTCATCTGCAGTGTTGCAGAAAGAATCGGGATGCAAGAAAGACATCAAAACACCAGACAGCAAGAGATTGTGGAAATGTGATGGATTGCAGCTGAGAGGGACACCAAGCTCAAAGCCTGCATAAATAAAAGGATGGATGTCATTTACAAAGGTCAGAGCTCTAGACAACAACAGGGAGCAGAGTTTCAAGAAGTGAATTGCTACATCATCTCTACCCCAGACACATACAGCTGAGACCAAAGGCACTGCAGAGAGTGACACAGGGCCTGCAGCAAAAATCATCCTATGTAACGCTAGCAGAGCAAATACATTGTCTTTACATTATTCAAGTACTTTGTGTACTTTTCATCTGAAATTGCCCTGCTGTCTCCCATTTAACCTGAAATTCAGATAACCTTTGCTCTCTGACAGACCACATAAAACTATCAGAAGCAGCGGAAATGAAAGGGCAGAGGCTACTGCAATAGTGAGAACAGGCTATGGCAGGCTGGAAACTCTACCTCTTAAAAAAACCCCTTTCCTCTTAAAATCCCCAACACACAAAATATGTACTACTACTGATTACAGCCCTTCCATAAATAACCAATACTTATAATATCTACAGCTATTTCCCTTATAAAAAGTCTTAAGTTTCATATCTAACGCCCTTCCTCCTTTCAATATCCAGGAAAGGTACAGGATAACTGGCATAAATATAAACACAAAATGTCCTAAAATCATTTTGAAGGACTACAACTGGGTTAAAGGAATAGCTAACATTATACTGGGTAACAATCAAGACTATTATGCTAAAATATAACAGATAGGACCAGCAATGGGAGGAGTAACTTTTATGTAAGTATTTAATTGCTAAGAAATAAATGAAGGTGACCACTCTCCCTTGCAGCCGTGCAGAAGTAACCCCTGCAAAAAACACTGCTCCCTTTTCTTGACTATAGTGCTTCAGCCACAGCAAAGGCAAAGGAGCAGCAGTCTTCAATCGTCTTGCTAAATTTTGTGACTTTTTCCAAAGAAGAAGAAAACCAGAGAGAACAGAGGACCTCTGCCCTCCCTCCACCTTTTGCTAGCTCACTAACTTAATAAAGATGCTTGCTCTTTTATCTTTTGTTCAAAGTTCTGTTTTTCAGGCGGCACCTCTAACATTGCCGTTGCATCTAACAGAGCCTCATAATGAGGGAGCTGATCCATGTACTGGTTTAAGCATGCACTGGCTTTTGGCCTCAGATCCACTCTTCAGAAACCTAGGTATTAAGACAAAATGCCACTGAAATTAATGCTGGTGAAGAGTAACAACAAGAGAGTCCCAAACAAAAGTCCAAGTCCAAAGCCTGTTGCAGTAGTCTGCAAATAGGCTTGTTCATGGCTTCACCAACTATTTATTGGCATCTGCTCCCATGTACTGAAAAGAGAATGCAACTGTTACAGATACTTGAAGAAAACACCATAGGTTTCCTGCTTGTTATGACAAAGAGGCAGACTCCATTGGGGTTTTATTCACTTATTCAAGAATTTTCTTTGACAAAATCTGATTTCTCCCTCCTCTACTGGCTACAAGTCAGTCATGGTCTGCCTTTAATATGGCAAAGCTTAGGAGTCTCCCAAGACCAACGAGCTGCTCTGCCTCCACTCTTTTGCTGTGGCGCAGCTACGAAAATCATTTGGCACAGCTGAACATGACAGGCTGATGGTTCAGGCCTCTGGTCATACTCAAATCTGTCAAATGCAGTGGTTTACAATTGGGAATGCTGGAGTGTGCAACCCTGGGAAATAAGTCATTAAGTGCTCTTCCCTAGATTGCACAACATGTGAGTCCATCTCATTATATCTTTTTTTCTTCCTTTCCACTATCAAAATGAGCCTGCCAGTAGAAGTCAAGATACGTGTTTGTTAAAAAAAAATAAAATAAATCTGATGTCTACTGATATTTTATTCTCATTTATTATTATTTTATCTTATCAAGTACTTTAGTATAGGTTTTTCTAACAAATTTTTGGCTTTTTGGTTGTTTGCTTTTTATGATACACAGACTTCTAACTTCAGTTTGAAGAAAATATTCACTATTTTATTTATAGTTCTATTACTGGAAGTCGTTTATTTTAAAATCTCTTACTTGGGACACTCACAAAAGCAGAAGTCTCTTGGGGAAGAAACAAAATAAACTGAGATATAAATCAATTTGACAAATTTGAAATTGAAAAGCAGGAACCACAGACATTTCAAAAAGCAGTGCACAATTAAATGCCTGAGCTTAGGTGGCCTTTTTAAAAGAATTAGGAATTCACAAGGATAATGTGAATATACATTTTTATATTAGAATAAACATAAAAAACCCCTTTATGTTCTGAGGTATAAATCATCCCTAAACACCCTTGCCCTAGGATTAGCGTTTTCCTAGGATTTTCCCGTAGAGAAAAGAGATTTCCTTTGTTATTAGACCATAACTTACAGGGTTTTCATCTCTCATTTCTGAGTGATTCAAAATACCAAATTTAACGACATTATGCAGCATCATTTTTCTTTCTGACGTGTAGGATTTGGGCAGAGATCAAAACTCTCAAGAGTAGATGTCTAACAATGTGATACCTAAGCAGCTAGGGACATCATAAAATGGCCTTCTATTCCCAGCTGTTGCACGCCATTCAGTCTTTTGAGAGACAGATAGAGAATTATAGCAAATAAAACAGCTAGCCAGTGAAAGCATGAAGGCCTCCTATTGCCTTTGCTTCTACCTTGCACTCCCAGATATGAGACAGACTAATGTACCCTTTACATTACCTGAATGTATTTTTTAGCCTCTTTTTAAAGTTTGATAGGGAGGAGTGGGTTTACTCCTGAGCCCTAAGTTTCCATCTTTTATACATTGCCGCTTTTTATTTCTCTGCAATCAGTGAACTTTACAAATACTGAAGAAAACTTAACGGGAAACTACTAAAATGCTCTGTTTAATGTTGCTTGAAAAGATTCTTCCATTTTTGAGTTAAGCATTTCTAAGTCAGGTTCTCAATGTGCTGTTCGTCAAACTTGACAGCTTTTCCCAAAGAAAGGTTGTGCTTGATGATTATTTTAGGGAAGCATGATCTGATGAATATTCATGTTCCAAACCTAAATCCACTATTCCCAGCTCTTCAAACTAATAATTTTGTTTCCTCTGCCTTTTGGACCGTGTACTAAGTGCTCTTTGCAGAGAGGCTGGGTGACAAACAGAAAGTAGAAACATTAAACTGCCTTTTCAATACTAGATCTCTCCTGAACTAAGCTCTACAGTTCTGTAGCAAACTATATGTGGATCCACCCAAATGGTGTTCGACTTAACCAGGCTAGTTCCTAAATTGATAATGTTGTTAAATTGATTCAGGAGCTGTGTACAAACCTTGAGGACTCCTGTTACTATTGCATAGTATATTTACATACTATCTGCAATGTCATTAAATTCAGTGGAAGTTTGTAATGCATACCTTGTAACAGGCCACTCTCCACATTGAAGTTTAATTTTTGGGAGTGGGAAGAAACATCTATAGCAATTTGCAACTGCTCTCCTAACTGTTAAGAAAATTTCTATGTTATGTTGCAATGTACTGCAGTATCACAGGAGTGTACAGCGCTAGTAAAAAACCCCAAATTCTGGACCATCTGAATGACTGCATAGAGAATACAACATGTATAAGCTGGTATAAGAAAAAACATAACCCAGAAGGAGCAATCTAGTGCAGTATAAAACAAAGTTAGTGTTCTTAAGTGAGACCAGACTGTCAGTTCATCAAACTCAGACAGCACCCTTAATGCCACTGCAGACAAGGCTTGGTAACCCAGGTACCATTAAATGTAAATGGAAAGCTGGCAATCACTTCTTATTTCTTGTAATTCAGGTGTCATTTCACAAAGTTCTGCTTTCTCATACACTCCCATTTACATATTCTCACTATGTATGTAGGCTTCAATGTACAACCTAGTAAGTTTGCAACATGCAGCACCGTGAAAGATAAGTCTTTGAAATGGCATGACATTTCAGGGTGAACTGCTGAGCTGTCATTTTTCTAGTAAGCTGTATTTCATAGCCAATACTACCTTCTGCAACTGAGTAAAATTTTCTCCTAAGGCCACTTTATGCTACATTATTCTATGAATCTTTAGAGAACCTACACCCCAATGACTAAGCACTCAAAGTCCTAAGTAATGAAATCTTCAGTTAGTTCCATTTAAATGGGATGCAAAAGTTATTAGGATTGAATATGAATTCTCAGTGAGATCTAGATAAGCACAGAATACTGTATGGAACTTCAAAAATAAAAACCTAAAGGAGCTTTCCATAGCTTGAAAACCTCTGCCAGTAAATAAAGGTCTTTCATTTTCCCCTGCTTACCCAGCAGTGCTGTGCTTGCTCAAGATTTTCTATTTGGAAACATCACAAACAAATAATTTTGGGAGCAGAAAGAAGGAAGGAGAGCAGCTGACAGTCCCATTGATGTGACAGCTGCCTGGCAGTTGTGATTAGAAGCTAGGAGCAGTGTTGGTAGGCAAAGATAAGCAGGAGACAGTAAGCAAATCCTACTTATACCTGCCAATGACTAGTCTACCCGAGCCCAAGCCCCTCTTTGTAGGCTAGATTCGATGTCACCTCCCCCAGTGACAACCCTCCCTTGTGTACTGCAGCAGTGACCTTTTCCTGTAGGGCTCAGCAGCTCTAATCCAACCTGTCAGACATTCCAGGAACCACTTTTATCTTTAACCTACATACAAAAACCTTAGGTTTCATGATAAGCAAAATTAGTAGCTGCTGCCAGAATTAAATCATTAAGGCCAAATGAGTTCATTGACATTGTTGTCACTACAATGAATAACCCAATCTCAACTGTTGCAAAAACTATTGATTAAAAAAGAGATTTTAAAGAAGTGGCTGCAGTTATTTTCAAGAAAGTGCCTGCAGAAAAAAATGAACCTGAAAACAGCATTCTGAAAAATTAGCTTATTTTGATTTAAGCTGAATTATTTTACCTAACTGAATTCTCATTGTTTCCTAATCAGTTTACTGTGAATTGCTCTATTTCAATATTCAGCTGTGTAATGGATGAAAACAGCCTTAAATATTTTTCTTCTACTATAGTGTATATTTTGTCATTAATCTATGAATATTTCCATTAACTTACTGATACATTAACAATGTAATAAATATTAAAAGCATCATCAGTGACAAAAATCACTACGAAATACCACAATTCTCCTGTTTCCTCTTGGTTTATGTGCCAAAAAGAAGTTTGAAATCACTAACTCTCATTTCAGTTTGCCACTTTGTCTAGCAAAAGGTTTATTACAGCATGCTCGGGATTAGTAATCAACAGGTAGACCACCTACAGCATGTACAGGGTTGTATAATACCATGAAATAAGTCAGGAGGTTCTTCTCCTTGATTAGATATGGAGCTTTCCTGAGTTCTCACATAGCAGGACTAGGAGGCCTCTGTGTTATTTTACAGCAGAAATTAACTATCAGATAGAGGGGGGGTACTGAATGCTTTAATAAATAGCTTTTTCCAGAAATCTCTAGCAAATGCAAGGGAGCAGCGCTGCTGAAAAGCAACAATATGCCTGTAATGTTCTGTTCCATCACAGCTTGGCTATTTGTCAAGTGTAAGATGCTTCTCTCTGCACATGAGGATTATATAAATAATATACACTTGAATGTATTGAATAAAGTGTCAGGATTACTAAGCAATGATTTCCTGATTCCCCATGCATTGTGTTCCCACAGTGTGATTCTGTATTTAACTTCTTGGATTGACTGATACTGCCTTCCTGTCTTCAAGAATGCACCAAGCATCATTTTTAAGCATTCTCCTGCTTTTCCTCTTCAAACACTAGGATGCGTTTTGTCCAGATGCATCAGGTTATACATATATCTGGGAACATTTCTCCCTGTTGTTGTTACTAATTGTACCTTGAAAATTAACTGCTGCCTTACAGAAAACCAGTGGATTGCTTTATCAAAATGGACACAATCATTACTATCTGATGAAAGCACCTTTTCTCCTTCAATTTTCATAAGATTATCAAATCTATCACTTTTCTTATTCTATTGTGACCTTTTTATTATTGTTTTTATAGAACTTAAACTATATTCTCCTTTCCTTTGACTCCCAGCTTTATATAATTTTGCTTTGCTTTTTTGCCTTGTGCGTTCCAACTGCTATCCTGATTGCTATGTCACATATATTTCTTTAAATTTCCTGCCTTCAACCATTTACTGCCTTTTTTTTTTATATTTGAGTAATTCATTTTGCTGTATTTCAAAAAACCTATAAAAATCCCAACCCCGTGAGAAGAGGCAATTTAACAAGTTGCTGTGGGCAGACCATAAAATTGTTACAAAGGGAAATAGAATATTCAAGGTGAGAACAGACAGCCAAATATCACTATTTAGCAACAGTGCAGAATTAGACTGGATGGAACAACAAAGAATCTTTCCAATGCAAATCTATAACTTTACAGCCCTACCTTCTCAGTACAAAATACCCTCAGTTAACTTTTTCATGAAAAGTTTCATTCCATCTACTTAAAGAAGGCTGTATCAATGAGGTGTTCTGCTGAAAAAAAATATATAACTACTTTGAAAGAAGAGCATGACTGAATTATTAGGGAGTAACATTAAGTGTCGGCTTTGATTGAATTTGAACAATGTAAAGTTAATTTGGGTGATTATTACTATTAGTCATAAGATATATTACAGTATCTCCTAGAAATAATACCCAAATATTTTGGTTAAATATGCTGCCTGCACACTGGAGCAACATGCAACTAAGAGTTTTTGCCCTTGAAAGTTTATGATTTCAAAGCATTTAGGACACAACAGGATGAGAAAACAGCCCGGGTAAGCATAGAAGCATCAGAAGTGACCAGATGCAGAACTGAGCAGAGAAGCAGGTGAAAAACTCAGAAGTTGTTTGCTTAATCAATAACATGAGAAGTAAAGGTGTAAAGGGCAGCTTTATCACAGTTAATTGGAGGAATACATTTTCCCAGTGCAGAAATTAAGCACATGTCATGTATGGATGTTTCTGAGGCAAAAATGGGTATAAAGCTTTTGAAAACTTAATTCTGAGGGTCTCTGAGTGACAGTCAGTCCACAAACAAGCAGAGTCAGCGCTTTGATGTTTAAGACAAAAAATAACCCATTTTCCTCTATTTTGCTAACTGAAAAATAAGGAAAACAGCACTGGGATATTTGGAGTATCAATGCATGCTTGTAAATAAAGACAACTATATAAAATATTAAATACTAGATATTTCCTAAGAATGATTATGAAAGTGTAATAACAGAGTATTATTTTCCTTTGTCATTATCCATTTCTACTTCTGATATATACAGAAAGATATAATGTCAATTAGGTCTAACATACAGCATCATGCTGTCAAGTGAAAACTGGCAAATAATTAGCAGCTCTAAATGATACTGTCAGGATAAATTTTTAATTATCTAGTTCATCAGACTGTGAGAACCAAAACAGCTTTTTGAGCCTAATGCATCTTTGAAAAATGCTTTATTGAATCATTTCACTTTCCCCATAATCACTAGGAGAACATTTTCACTCCCTTCTTGTCCCCTTGGCTCATAGTGTCATTATTTATCTGTTAGCTTCCCAAGATAACTTTTATGTTTTATTCTTCATGAGCTGAAACCTTAACATGCTGTGTCACTGCTATTTAAGGTCATATTCTCTTTGCTTTTAACTCCCATCACTTTGCTAGGTTACATTCAAAGTCAAACAGCTTTAGGCACAGAGCCTACACAGATGGCAATGGTACAAAGAGGCAGCACAGCTTGTGAAGACCACTGCTTCCTCTAATAACAACATGCTCATACACTCTACACACAAAAAGACACTGATGTATAGGCATGTACATGAGTACATGCTCACACTGCACGGACAAACACCTGCAGGAAGGGTATGTGTAGGCATACATATCGCCGAGTTTTCCTGTGAAGTTGGTTTGGAAAGATACATTCTGCCTACTTTACATCTCCCAACAGGTGACTTACCATGATAGGCTTTCTGCAGAACAGAAGAGTAACATTTGGAGTTCATTCAAATATAGTGTGGCTTAGGGGTGGAACATGGTAAAGAAAAAATGCAAGATTTTGCCTATTGCAAACTTGCCTACCACCAAAAACATGATGACCATTTGGTCAGGCTTGGGAAAAAAAGAAATAGTCCATGTAGATAATTTAAAACCAGTAAGTGGCAAAGTATTAACCCAGGAACTTCAGACCTTTACTCTGCGTGCCTGTTCAATTAGAAGTTAATGTTCGGTTTGGGGTTTTTGATGTTTCTTTTCAAGGTAGATTGAAACAGTATTCTTCATAATGATTTAATGGTTCCATCAATTCTCTATTGTGCTTCCTTTAAATATGGGCTGAAACACAGTTCATACTTATTTTTACTATTTTCTATTAGCTAAAACAGGAAGGAGCAGGTTTTTTGTAGAGGCAGAGAACCCATGTCATAGTAATTTTCTTGCCTTGTTCTCTGATTCTTCTATTAGAAGGTCTCCTAATTATTACAGCACCACAGCACCTGCACATAATACAATAAGTCTGGCTGAAACCCAGAGAGTGTTCATCCTTTTCAAAAAACTACTGCAAAACATATGGCATTTTGTCTGAAAAAATCAAAGCAGATTCTTCATTTAAATTACAAGGAGCAATATGCAACCAAAACAGCAAAATACTGAAAGGAAGATTCACAGTTTAGTTAGAAACTATCAATGTTTGATATTAAAAATTAAATCATTCTTAGGCTTTGAACTGGAATGTCAAAGTCTATGACACACAAAATTTTGTGAGAAGGTAACGAAGCTTCTGGCTATCTGGGTTTAGAGTAGTAAATGTACCAGGATCTCAGTCAGGGAGATAAGGAGAGCTGCGTTAATAAATCACTGCCAAACAGCAGCCAATCACCCTGGATCTCTCCCCTGTATCCTGAAGCTCTCTCATCTCACATAAATGTTATCTTGAATTAAAGCCAGAGAAGAACAAAAAAAGCAGGGCTACTGCTTGGCTGAAACTGCACGCACGCAAAAGAACAAGCCCAAACCAAAATAAATGCAGAAAAGAAAAGAAAAAGTCCTCTATCAGCTAGAACGCTTCAGGAAGACATAGCAGCAATATGGCACCTTTCATTTAGTCCTTAAATTAGTCGAGTTAGACTACCAAGATTCAGAGGCAGGTCACTACCATAAAGATGGAGATGGCCTCAGATGGCTTCATTATATAGAAAGAAAAAAAAAACCAACAAACCAAACCCCCTTCATTACAAAGAAATTCTTTTCCCACTTTCTACATTATTAGATGATGGCAACACTCGAGGAGCAGACTAGCAAGTAATGGATGAAATAAAAATATAGCTGCAGACAGAAAAAAAACATTTGAAGTTTGTTGCAGTAAAGTCCCTGCCAGCTTGGGAAACTTTGTCACCCTTTTGTGCTCCAGCCTTCTTGGCTATCTTGTTTGCCCACTTTGCAAAGCTAAAGTAATTTATTTGAATGTTCCACATCAGCAGCATTTATCAGGATGTCAAAAGTTTTTTTCCAAATTGAATACTGACAACAGCCTTTTGCTGGTTTTTCTCATTCCTGACTATAGTTTTTCTCTCGCATAGTCCAGCCAGTGCTCATTACACAACTCTACAAGAATGAACCCAATTTTGCTGAGATCAGTTTAAGAGGTTGCAAGATAAGGTCCTTTCCAACCCTAACTATTCTATGATTCTGTAAGTGGGAAAAAGACAGAGCTATTGGAATTGGTACACTGGACAAACATATGAGACCACGCAAGCAAACCTGAAAAGGAATGGCAAGCATCTTCATAAATACAACTGGGTAGAAAAAATAGGTTCTTGATTTTACCGAAGCAGCAGAAAGGGAGGGAAAAAATGGTGAAATTTCAAAAAGGAACCATCACTGAGTGCTAATCTTAGCATCAAAAATGCAGGGGTGATAAACTGAAAAGATGACATCACTATGGGAAAGTCTTATAATTAATTACTGAGTAACTAACAGAATCAAGTATCTATCAACAAGGAGAATCGGAGTTTATTCTGAATTATCGGCTATCCTAGAAATGTGGAACTATGGGAAAGAGTTTGAAATTCTCTTATTTGGTAAACCAAACAAACAAAACCAACAGATATTTAATAGAATGAAAGTAGCTGGAAAATACGGGGAAAAAAAAAACACCTGCAAATCTGAACCCAAAGAACTTGGCTACTAGAGTGCAGGAAAGCTGATCAAACCTAAAAGACACTGCAGGAGGTATAATGGAATTCAATACTGCTTCAAAAGAAAAATGCAAGGAGAAAGAAATGACCAATGTGATTTCAAAGTTCGAAGGTTAAAAAAGTCATTTCTTTGTAAAAGGAAAATGGGGAGGAAACCAATTAATAACATGGTTTTAGCCAAGTCTTGCAGGCAAGAGATAATGCCTGAGAAGCAGCATTGTGAAGTAAACCCATCCAAATGGGAATACAGAAAGCTTTTGTAAAAATATCAGAGGAAAAAACTAGCACCAGGATGAAAAACCTATTAAGGAAGGGGGTCTGACTTTAAATTAGTAGTGACTCAGAAATAACTGAGGTAGTGGCTTTTAAAAAATAATCAATCTTCAGTAAGAAAAACATTAAAACTCTGCAAAAGTTTGGCTTTAAAAGCCCTTGCTTTCCCAGTGATGATTAAAAAAAAAAAATTCTAATTTTTTTGCTTAAAATTTACATAAAAATATCCAATGTAACATCTTCATAGAGAAACATCAACATAATACTAGCTTTCAGAAAATGCATGAATATATGTTCTTGTCCAACAAATTAGTTTTGTCTTTGCCTAAAATAAGTCATTTAACAACACAAAAATGAAAATATACTGGGAAACAAAAAAAGTTGCACTTGTTTAACTAATGGAACCTGAACGTTAAAATGAAATGGTGTATAAAGACTACAACTAGCTACACACCACATATTCAACAATTTATTTTTTATAAAAAACATTTGCTCAACATTTTTGTAGAGCCTCTGATATTAATGAGATTTTACTTTGATTAGAATATGAAGCCAGCTGGTTCTTAGGGCTTGCACAAAGTCCCGATAGCTCTGACACACAGACTTTATTACAAACTGGAAGCTAAATATATTATCAGAGAACTTTGAAATCACAGCATGAAGGAAACGTATCAATACTTTTTACCACTATAGCATATTACACTAAAATACCATACTGATAAATATCTTTCCATTCCTGACACAATTCAGCACTGATTTATCTAGATTTAATGCAGTTTTCCTCCTTTATCTCATTTATCTGGTAAAAGTTTTACACACTCAACTACTGCAGGTGAAATTTCCTGGTCCACCCCAATTCCACCTGGTTCATCTTGCAGTTCATGTCTGGATTTCCAAGATCTGGGGATGAATGGAAATTAATGGAATGCTTTTTATAATCAAGAGTACCTCAAAAAGTTCTGGAGTGACAATTTGGCTGCATGTAGCAGCTGGCAAGAGCTGAAGCACAAAGCTTAGGGAGCCAAGCCACCTCTGCTGAACTCTTAGGTTCCTCTCAGCTGATAGCAGCACTGCAAGGACACTTAGGTCTCTCTTCACCTGCCCAACATCCTCTGCAGAAAAGGGCTGATTATATTCCTTTAAAAGGAGTCATAGCACCCATGCCAAAATCAGACACGACAGAAATACTTGCCTTTTTTTTTTTTTTTTAATCAACAGCCTATAAAGTAGTTTCAGAGTATCCCAGTTGAGCTGTATGAGGATGTTGCACTGTCTTATTTTGCTGGCATATTAACCATAGCCTAAGGGCAGCCACGTAGGCATACACACTGTACTTGTCATGGTACCTATAATCCTCAGAATAGCGGTCTCCTCTGTATCCTTTTGATATATTTTACACACAGTTTCAGCAGTCTCTTTAGAAGAACTTCAGGTGTTAGGAGATGTATGATAATTTTCCTTTGGGATATAATTAGCAACATGGTTCTACATGATGAAGTCCCTTTTCGGCTGTGTCTCTGGAAGCTTCCGGCTCTGGGTTCAGCCCAGCCAACAGGTCACTTTCTGACTGTCCATTTTTAAAATACCCTCCTTTTGAAGAACTGCTTAAGAAAGTACTAAATTATTTCAAGTAAATCCTCTCTGGCCAACTGTAAAGAAAATTTAGACTGTGCTAACAATCCTTTTTGGGAAGCTTTTAATGGCAAATACAGTAATGCATGTAGGGAATGTACTGGCGATTCACAAGGAAGCAGGCATCATGGGGGGCTCAGTGTAGGAGCTATTCCATCTGTTTCACTGGGGCCAAGCATTAAAATGCATATAAAAAGTGTTAGGCTGATTAAATATATTACAGACCCACAATATTCTCACGAGACTGTTCTAGCAAAAATACATACACATATTCTTAAATCACAGGGGTTCAACATATCGGTGTTTATTGTCCTATCAGGAATAGAAAAAGACAGGGAAGGAGATTAAGATTCATGTCTAACTGAGCTTCCGTAAAGAGCAAAGGCTTTCTGTGACATATACATTAATCCACAAATTTTTCCTGAGGGAATTCTCCAGGGTCAAAAGAAAAGAGAAAGTAATTTGCTAAATCTACAACTTAAGCATCCATCTCTTTAATTTAATCACATACCTGACAACACGTTAGGCATAAACTCTGCATTATGGCAGACTTTTGCAAACAATATTTTGGAAAATACATTCAAAGATAAAGTAGACAATTAACTCAGAAGATTCCGTTGTTTTAAGATCATTTAGGTGTATTTCTGTTTGCCTAAAAGATTAACAGCAAACATGTAAGAATTTAACACTGTTCTCTGAAAATATGGTTTTATTTACAGTTCTGTGACCTTCACAGTGCAAGCCATCCTGAAATTATCAGATTGCTTACAGTCCCGATTTTTTTAATCATAGAATAGAATCATAGAATCATAGAATAGTTAGGGTTGGAAAAGACCTTAAGATCATCTAGTTCCAACCCCCCTGCCATGGGCAGGGGCACCTCACACTAAACCATGCCACCCAAGGCTCTGTCCAACACTTCCAGAGATAGAGCATTCACAACCTCCCTGGGCAACCCATTCCAGTGCCTCACCACCCTAACAGGAAAGAAATTCCTCCTTATAGCCAATCTAAACATCCCCTGTTTAAGTTTTAACCCGTTACCCCTTCCTTGTCCTGTCACTACAGTCCCTAATGAAGAGGCCCCCCACAGCATCTTTATAGGCCCCCTTCAGATACTGGAAGGCTGCTATGAGGTCTCCATGCAGCCTTCTCCAGGCTGAACAGCCCCAACTTTCTCAGGCTGTCTTCATACGGGGGGTGCTCCAGTCCCCTGAACATCCTCGTGGCCCTCCTCTGGACTTGTTCCAACAGTTCCATGTCCTTTTTATGTTGAGGACACCAGAACTGCACACAATACTCCAGGTGAGGTCTCACAAGAGCAGAGTAGAGGGGCAGGATCACCTCCTTCGACCTGCTGGTCACGCTCCTTTTGATGCAGCCCAGGATACTGTTGGCTTTCTGGTCTGTGAGTGCACACTGAAGCCAGCTCATGTTAAGTTTCTAAACTTAATCAAATGGTCCTTATTTATTCTTCCTAAATCTTCTGATTTTTTCCTCTTTAGACAGTATTTATTTCCTGATAGCTGGGCTCAGGTTTTCGAATATAAATTCTATAAACCCAAGTGTGAAATACTTAAGTTGGGTTCACTCTTCCTAAGATTTATATTGGGTTTTTATCCAAACTTCTCCCTGCAAAATACAACTGAGATATCAGGAACAAAACATAAAACTGCTACCCAAACAAGACAAGATGGTTTCCCAGAAACTGGTAGCATAAGCAGCAGAACAATAAGAAATTAATTTGATTCTTGATTAGTTCCCTCTCAAATACATTAATTATTTTGAATAAAAATGACAACACTGCCCTTTATTCTCTGATGTATTATATGAATAACTCTTAGCATGGCATTGATAATTAATCCTAATTTTTAAGACACTGGTCTAAAAAGCACAGCTTCCAGAGAAAAGAAAAAAGTTGCCCTCATATCCTGTGTGCATTTTCCTTGAGCACGGGACTGACGTGAGGCATCTTTGGTTGTCCACGTAGTATAGGGCAGCCTCTACATTGTTTTATACCATACCTAGGAAATTTTACAGGGTCTCTTTTAAAGCTTTAACTGAATATCTGGATATATGTCATTTCAGAAATTTCTTTCAAAACCTGTCATCTACTAAAAAATAAGGAATAAACTATTTTTATATTTTTCTTTAATTGTAAAAAGTTAAAGCTTTGATGGCAATTTTGCACCCTAACAATTACCTACGGCAAGGCAACTGTGAACCCAGAAATGCACTGCTATCTCCTTGAAAGAGAAGCTCAAAGACCTTAATCCTTTGGCAATTCAATAATTAGTGAAATGAATTCAGTATTTTGGTTTTACTACTACTTTTGTAGGGAAAGGACAACAGCTAACGTTTTCAAAGTGGGGCATGGTGAAGAAGATGCTCACAGATTTAAGACAACAAATACAACATCATTCAGTTTCCCCTTGTATCAGAGCCATGGGTAGTGTAAGAAATAGAGCTCCTACCAAAGAAATTGTTATAGTTCCCTGAGTAAGGACTAGCCAAACCTACTACGGACTGAGGATCAATACTGCATGTAGCATTGATGACCAGCTGCCTTCAGTATTTATTGCCTTTGTGCTGATTTGCATCAAAGAGCTGCGGCAGGTCCAAGTATATGATGAACTATCACCAAACCAGCAATCCAAAACTAACAAACTATAAGTTTTCTGTGACATAGGCTGTTCTTACTGCCCACTTTGGAAATCCACAGAAATTGGTTCAGAGCTCTTGAGGATTACTTACTGCTACTCAACAATTCAGTGACATGATAGAATGACTCATACACATGCCCAGTCTTAAAATTTCCCACATTGCCAATCCAACAAAATCATTCCAAAAGAAAATATGACAGGTAATTTTATGGAAAATAGCTGTTTAGGGAAAGCTATTGACAATCTAGTTAGGATATTAGCTTGCACAATTTATCTGGAAGGTTCTAAATTATCGTTGTTGACATACTTGATTTTTCATACACAAAAAATTATTTTTCCTACATGCTTTTCCATTGAGTTTATCCACTTTTTAGTCATTAATTTCTCAAGAGTATTGCTGGTATCATTAATTTAAATGATTAAAGAGAGAGAAAGAAAGATGTACAAAAGAGGGGATCATAAATTTCTTTCTATCTTGAACAAAGGGAAAATACTTGTAAAATAGAGCCAATTCAGTTATTTTTTATGCATCATAAGATTTGGGTCATACAGGGCACACCGAGACAACTCTTTTCATGGAGGGGAAAAATTTTAACTCTAAAAGGAAAAAGAAATAAGTCTTTGACCTTAAAGAAACACTCTGATTTCTCTTTCAAGATCTTTGCTGTACAGAAACTGTTTTTTCTAAAAACCCTTTCTAAAATTCTTTGGAAGGTAACTCCTTCCACTAAGGAACTATCCTCTGATGACAGTACCCCATGTCACGTTTTGGCTGATGTAACTACATAAGGGCTTGTCACTTCAAAGGAGTGCCTTGCTCCACTAGAATTTATTTTATTTAGAATGAAGCAAACCAAACCAAAGCAAACCAAAATAAAACAAAACAAAAAAAAGACCAAATCCCAAAATTCCCAACAAAAAACAGAGCAAAACCTCCCCAATAGCCATGGTTTCTTTCAAATTGAATTCTTCAAAGCAGACTTGGTTCATCCTGACATAAACCGAAAGCTAGCTCTCTAGCCATGTTCCCACTACAGTCAGTTGAAAGAGATAAGAGCCTCTAGGTGGCAGTTCATGAATCATGAAGATTATACACCTTATTGGTCACTTACCTCTCAGAAACCATTACATGTCCCCCAGTAATCCCAGACAGTCCACTCATTAAATTTTGTCTACTTTAGTATTTGAATCTGGCAATAAGTAGCTTACAGAAAAATCTAGGCTTGGTTTAATAAAAAAAAAAAAAAACAAACTAC
The DNA here is from genome assembly GCF_037157495.1 of Lathamus discolor. NCBI lineage: Eukaryota > Metazoa > Chordata > Aves > Psittaciformes > Psittacidae > Lathamus > Lathamus discolor. The sequence goes on along the minus strand of NC_088884.1, from coordinate 42,613,667 downwards.
AGCCTACCTTTACTCCTCATGTGCTGTTCCTAAAGTTCACAATCTCATCTCACTACTAAAACTGTGTGTGCATTTCTGATTTTTCACTCATGTAATTTTCACTGATGAGCAGCTGGAAGATATGTAATACATAATATAATGTTTTCTTTCTCTGTTCTTTTCCAGAATCTGTTCAAAACCTATCCATTTGAAAATCTTAATTTCACTTTTAAGTTAACACACTGAGTATCTGATAAAAAACCACTGCATATTATAATCTAAAAGACTCTGGCTTATATCAATAATTGATAGTGTTTTCTAGGTAAAACACTGAGGAATGATGAACAACTCCTCTGTCAATTATTATTGCCCATGACACCAAGCTGTGATTTGGTTGATACGCTGGAGGGAAGGAATGCCATCCAGAGGGACCTTGACATGCTTGTGAGGTGGGGCAATGCCAACTTCAAGAAGTTGAACCTAGCCAAGTGCGGGACCTTGCACTTGCTGGGTCAGGGCAATCCCAGGCACAGCTACAGATTGGGTGGAGAAGTGATTCTAGAAGTGGAACTAGATTATTTTAAGGTCCTTCCCAACCCTAACTATTCTATGATTCTATGATTCTGTACTTATTGTACTTCCCAGGGCAATTTAATTATTTCCAACACTACACATGCTTTTAAACTGCAGTAAAGCAATTTTTGCTTCTGTGAGTTTACCTACACAGCAGTTAATAAGGTTAGCAGCCATTTTACATTCTATTCTGCAAAATGAAACAGATCTAGAGCATAATGCATCCAAAACTAATATAAAAGAAAGCTCAGTACATTGAAAATTAAAGCTGATGCACATAGGTAGCAGATAAAAACCTTATTTGTGCAAGTAAAATACAATTAAGCAAAGCTGTTTTTTAAATTTCATTCAAATACTGTATTTTAGATTATTCAATCCACTAAGCAGGTTTAAATTATAACTATACTGTATCCTTCTGTAAAAACCTCCTGTAAAATGCATTGGGGGTTCCACTCTTTCAGTTTACACATCTGATCCTGCTTAAGTTGTTATGACAATCTTTTGTTTACAAAGGAAATCTTTGAAGACTTAATATTTTAACAATTAGATACAGATGAGATTAGTGCTGTAACTTCAAAAGAAAACAAACTCCAAGCACATGGCTGCACCAAGCATTTCCCTGTGCAGAGCTGAAGTTGTCACAAGGGGCTCAGGAGGGGCAGGAAGCCTCCACAACAGCACTGGAAGAGCAGATTGAAGAGGGAGGAACATCTTTTCCTCTCTCCATCAAAAGAAGACTCCAAGGTGACAGAGTTAAGATTTATAAGTAAAATGCTGATACAAGGAAACAGAAGGATTTTTTCTCAAAGAGGAAGGTTAACACATGCTGCACACCGCAGCCAGCTTCCTGCAGTGAGGGGTATTCTCTGCACTGGCTGGTAGTTTTTCTACCACACTGTACCCTTCCCAGCTTTCCCTTCACACTCTCTTGGTTTGAACACTGCCTCTAGCCAACCAACATGGTCAAAGGTCCATTTCTTTTTCCATAAAATAAATGGCTCCCATGTTTTTTAACCTGCACAGCTTTAGGAACATCCTTCTCTTACATTTATAACCATAGATAACACATGACCAGCTTCTGGCTGTATTCTGGCTATCTCTTTTAGCCACTAATGATGAAGTTACCTTGCAGTGCAATTGACAGTATAAAATATATTGAATATCACTGGTTTCCTGCAGCTCTATGACAGAAAGCAGTACTGTTTTGCTCTAAGATCAGCGCATTGTAAGGGAAAGAGTCAAAACTTTGTAGTTTGCCTCTTTCGCATTGTAAGGAGCCTTACAGTTCAAGCAGCAAACGTGCACTTGCACCCTTAAGATGCAAAGCTAAATTTAAATTTACCCTTCTTTCTACCTACCTGTTTTGTAGGCCTGCCAGCTAGGAGGAAGAGCAGGTGTACAAAACAGCAGCAAGAAGCTGTCAGAATAGATCATTTTGCCCTTTTCTCATTACCTCTTTTGGGCACAAAAAAGTGCAGTGTGATGTGGCTCTCCATTTTTCTTCCTGTTCCTTTTCACTTCAGTTGTCTGCTGAAGCTGCCAAATCCAAATGCTCTTTAAAATGAACTTATATATACTCATATTAAATTCAAGGTGAAGGATTTTTATAGTGTTACAAGTTAATTACTTTTCTATGACAGTGTTAATTGGAACATTCTTATAATTCATATGTTTAGTTTGCCAAGCATGCATGTATATGCATACTACAAACTAACTCAATCTGGTAAGTAGCTATTATTAAAATAGTTCTTTAATATATTACTTAAATAAGAAACAAGAATATTTTGCTCCACAAGGAAGTAAGTCTCTCTGAGGCAGTTTAGAACAGAAGACAACTTAGCGATCACAAGCTGCTGCAACTCCAAAACTAAATTATCACAATTTTTCTATTAAGTTTCATGAAGCATAAAATGGGCTGTCTTTGTTAATGTTGGAACTGTAATCTCAATTGCACCTATTTTATTGCAAATTTCAATTTTTTTTTTTTTAATAGCCATGTAGGAGACTCAAATTACATTTTTTTTCCTCCAGCCATCAAACAAATCAAAATATTTTAAAGAACTTTTTATGTTTCTTGACTTCGGGACTCAAATATGTACCGCACAGGAGATTCAAGTTCTTTAGTTTTATATTCGAGCCTAGGGTATTTTACATACTGATTTAAATCTTGTTACCTCTGCCTTATTCTAACACAAAGGAGGCAGTACATTAGTCTTTGCTGATAACAGTGAAGTAACATAGTGGACCAAAATGATGCTGCTGCTGAGACTGTAAACTGAGTCTTAGGTAGCTCTTATTAAATGCATTTGTACTCCCTTCAGAAGCAGATTACAAGCAAAATAAACCATCTGCATGTTTCCTGAAGGGAAATATCAGTAATCTTTTTACAAATTATGAAGTTCAGCGTCACTTCAAATTATTTGAAAGTATCTAGACTAAACTTCAAGAAAAGCAGAAACAAATAATGCAAATGTATTACATGACATTTATACCTAGCTCCACGCCATCTACTTTGAAGAAGTAGATTTGTAAGAAAGAATGTTGACTGTGTCAGCTGTAAACATCCAGCCTTTGGTTTAATGACCGTACAGCAAACTATATGCTCAGCTCATTTAGCATTGCATGAGAATATGATTTGCTTCCATTCCTTGCCAAAGTTTAAAAACTTATTTTCATGAATTCCTTTTTCATATAAACTGGAATTAGTTGATATTGTCCCTCTCTCTGCCACTTGACAAAAACTGAAAAAGAGAGAACTTCATCATTCATTTCACATAATCACTTGCAGCTCAGTATTGTTTTAAAGTAAACATCTGCCATGCACTGTTCTTGCCTTTTCTGAATGTCATTTCCTTATGTAAGCTGGGTGCAAAGAAATGTGTCTGCAGACATGATGTTGCAGGATCATGACAGTTTAATGTACTAATGACAACATGCTAACAATGCAGTTTGTTTACGTTACTGATATTAATAAAGTATCTGAACCTAAAAACACACAGCTGTGAAATGTTTCCATGTTTTGGCTTGTGGTTGGCAATTTCTATAGAAATTTAAAGCAACCTCACAAAATTAGATCAAAGTCCAGTTGCTCTACTTACCTTGTATTGTCCAAATCCTGACTTTCTAAACCATGACAGAAACAAAGTCATGTTCAATTAAAAAATACCATTTTTTCTAAATTAATAATGCTGTACAAAATCACATTACTGAAAATTTTATTTCTCATTATGGTTTTGAAAACAAGGTATTCGTTCTCAAAGGATCCTGAACACTTAACAGTATAATGAGCCAAAAAACCAAGAGTGATCCCTTTGACACAATTATTCTGCTCTTCACGCAGGGATACACACATATTTATGCTTTGGGTACTTAAATGTAGCATCCTTACTTTGCAGAAACAATAAAAACTGAGATACACATTGAAATAGATACTTCTAACTAGCAACTTGCTCGATAGCCTAGCAGATGCCAGGATATGGAAAGATTTACACCAGAGATTCTGAAAATGCAGAATCATTTGAGAATAATAAAAGTAAATGGTGGGAAATGTTAACAGCAACAGCTGTGAAAAGAAATTACGGAAGATTAAAAGCATAGAAGAGAGCAACAACAGTAAAACCAGTTTAAAATTTGAACTGCTTTACGAGAGAGATTCTTTCATTATGGTTTCTGGAGATATTTGAGCAATAACTGTGAAAACAGTGAGGTATAGATATGTATATTATTTCAGTATCCTAAGAATGTATTAATACTGTAAAATCACAACCAGGAAAATCATAGAAGATAACATAATTGTATGAGCCATTCTGTCTTTAAGGTCTATAATGACTTTTTTTGGTTGTGCAGAGAATAGCAATCATAGGCATATTTATTGGTGAAAGCAGGTGCCACACAGTGCAGTAGATTTGTAGCAAAACTCATTTTTTTCCTTAGAAAGTCTTAGACAGCAAGAAGAAGGTATATCTATCTTATGTTTTATTATTTACTATTTCATATCTATGGGATGAATAGTTTGACCGCCACAGACACTGGTACCCAGAGGTGGACACAGCTGAAATGTAGATGGCTGAATGTGTCTACACAGTGAATAGTTCAATACTGTGGCATATACATTTTGTTTAACTATCCATAGTACATCCTGCTTTGCTACCAGTTTGCAAACTGAACAGGTAATAGTTGCAACATGGCAGAAACAGTGATCACACTAACACCAAACTGCAGAGACATGGCAGAAAGCACAGCATTATTGCAGTGCTGAAATACACATTACACAGGAGCATCTAGATAGAAAGGCAAAACATAAAGTATTCCTGCCCACTGTACAACATCCCAAAGAGTTAAATTTCAAATGACATCAGCAATTTCAATGCACTGCCAAGATTTTACTATATGAGACCAGGCACTGAATTCTATCAGGATTTTAAGTTACTGTTCATGATGTCTCTCAGCCTTTTCTGCTACTACCAACTCTATGATACAGCGCCTCCAGTTCAATACCCCTTTGAACTCTGGAAAAGTTTCTTTTCCAAAAGTACAGTATCCAACTCAAGGCTCATCTGCTCAGACAAACACCAGAAGAAGACTTACAGTCATTCATCCAGGAAGTTAGTTAATAAACTACAGGCAAAATCTGCTATTATTTTATTATAATTAATAATGTATTATGGTGATTATGGTTTGGCTGAGAACAAACAGGCCAGCCTGAGCAAGTCTAAGATAACTGCCAAGTCTTTTGCACATGTCACAGATGGTGGAAGCATTTTAAAGACTCCCTATGCATAAGAACTCCATGTAGCAGGGGCTCAGATTCAATGCAACAGCAAACTAACTGAAGCGGGTCATGATAAAAGCACACTAAGCAGCACAAGCTGCCCTCAGGGCTTTGGGTTTCATCCAAAGAGAAGGTGAAGAAGAAAAAAATTGTGCATTCAAGGGATGTGAGGGGTAAGGGGCTGCACAATTTATGTTGATTGTTGACTGACGAAAGTGAAGGAAACTGCGGCTTTTGATACAGTGCACTAAATTCAGCAGGTACAGGGGGTGGAAGGGCAACTTTTTAACTCAGTGGAGCTATATCTGCTTTTAAAATGGATTGTTTAAACTTCCTTAACAGTTTTTATAGAAAACACAGAGTGGTTTGGAAACACTGCAACTTACTTTTCAATAAACCTTACTCTTCCCAAGAACATAATTCATTTTGTGTGCTTACATCTAATCTCTTTTGGCTCATCTTACTTTGAAATGGGTTTTGAACTCAAAGAATGTTCCTCAAATACTCCCTCTAAGAGTCCCAGAAGGCAAATGCTACAGTGTAGAGGAGGAAGACAGAACAAGAAATTAAAAGTAACATCATACCACTGAGAACTCAGCCACATCCCAAGTTACACCCGCTGCAGAGAATCAATCTTCCTCCCTAATTAATTTCTTATGGTATCTGAAGCAAGGTAACTTGCAAGGAATAGATGTTTATAGATGCAAAAAAAAGAGTTCAAATTAGAAAAAAATCAAAAGAAGAATGTCACGACCACTGACATCTGAGGCTGCCAGTGTGTCCCTTCAGCCTTTCATTGACCACTTCTTTCCCTAGAACAAACAAATATACAGTATTCCTTTCTAAAGCAATATGCTTATCAGAGCAGTATGCGAGTAATATTTAAGCCTTGGCTTATGTTGCATTTATGAATTTAACTTTTTATGAAGCAATTTAATAATATTATTTGGGTGAGCTCTCTCAGGCTAAGTTTCCACATGAAGATCCTTCAATCCTTTGCTTTTTAGCAAGAAGTGAAGATGCAGGTTCTATCTGAGACCAGTTTGGAGTGGAATTAAACTGGGGACCTGCTTGTCTTTTAACACCAGTTCAATGCCTTTAATTTCAATGATTTTTTCCTGATTTATCCGTGAAATGAGAATCAGTCTGAAAGTATGAATTTGCTAGAAATGGCCTTACTCTCAGAGATATAAGCAGCCTACCTATCTGAAAAATATTGAACTGTCAGCTCACAAAATGAAAAAAGTTTTAAAATATAGGCAGAAGCTGCCATTTAGGTTGTCAGAGAAAACTGAAATTCAGTTTTCATGAAGAACATGGGTTTGCTGTCAGCAGAAGTTGCTGGCTCGACTGATGGACAGAATACTGAAACTTCTCTCCTGCCTGCTGATGTAAATCAGATATTTGCAGCATATAATTTATTTTCTGCCTGCACAGAGATGCCAAAAGAGTTCTTTACAATAGAAAGGCCAGGGGAAATCATTGCCATTATGAAAAAGGTTTAAACTAATGATACCATAGTGAAAATGTATATGTCCTTCACATATCTACAGGGATGACAGAGAGGAGAATAATTCTCTCTTATTGAAGTTCATCATACTGGTGGCAAGGCATACTTCGAAGCCCTGGTGCAAACCCTGTCATTTTTTATTCAAAGTAGAAAAAATAGTATCTAAAAAGCTATATGAGATGAGATGAAACCTCAGCTACCTTTGCTATTGTGAAGGACCAGAACATATCCTGCCATGCAAAGCAAGTGTCTCAGCAACCCCTATTCCTTTTTCCACCTGATTTCATATCAGAAATGTGACACACTGAAGATCAATATAGACTTCTGTGCGTGTGTGTTTGACCTTACATGGGGTTTTTGTGACCCATTTTGGCAAGCATGTGCTTTGTTATCATCAGAAATCATAACAGATTTAATTTTTTCCGCTTTCTAAACACCTTTTGCTGCTTCAAGTAATAGCATACACTTATAGACAAAGAAACCCCATCTGTATCAACAAAGGATGATTAAGGCTGTAAAAATCAAGCACTGAAAGGTCAAGAAGTGCCAAAACTGCCTGAACATCTACAGTATAAATCTCCTATGCTTGTACTTTATGATAAGCTTCTAAATTACATGATACCATATAGCATGTTCCATGGCACCTCATTTACAGGGCTGAGTAGAGCACAAGAGTCCAGCTTTCATTCTTTGTGTAAGGGAAAGCATTCATTACAAAGTAAATCCTATTTCACATTTGTAGGATTTAAGCTCAAAAAGTACTTTAGGGCTTGCTCATGGAGTTTGCTAATGTCAAGAGCACCTTGCAAATGCACAATGAAGATGGAATATAGAGATTTTAGTTGTTGAGATCAGATAAATGTTTCCTGAACACACACTAATTTAATTTCTTTAAAAACCTTGACTTGTGCATAAAATTGGTCAACTAAAGACCCAAAACAATCTCCTGATGAATTTGAAGTCACTGCTCTGCAACCTGACAAGTGATGATAGACTCAGAAACAACAGAGTAGTTTTTAGCACAACATTTTTAGCCAGTCTGACAAAGTTGTATAAACAAACCAAAATAGATTTATGTACTAAGAAATGCTGGACAATCTCATTAATTGAGAACTGATGATAGCCTCCCTGTGTTTTCACATGCAAAACATGTATGAACCTGCACACTATATGGAACAAATTAACACATACATTACTAAATAACACCTCAAAGCAAAATAAACACAAAGGCTTTGTGTGGCATCTAGAGCTTGAGGAACACTAAGAAAAAATAAAAAATCCCTTCTTTTGGCCTTTTTTTTTTTGTGAGGGAAAATGTGCATGGTTTGAAACCTGAGTGTGAATATTGCAGGGTGGGAAAAGCTCTAATAACTTCACTCCCAGGTGAAGAAAAGATACAGACATATACAAAAATAATTTCATTCCCAGGTGAAGAAAAGATACAGACATACACAAAAACGTGGGTGCTAGCAACATTCTCTGTTTTTAATTACACGATTCCCAGCCTCTGCATTTTCCACCCTCTCTTCTACTTTGAGCTTAAGGTTCCTGTTCTCACATACAGAGCTCAACAAAGTCCCTCCTGCCCACATCTCATTTCTTATTTTCTCCTTCTGTTACTGCCTGAGTTCTCTCCAAATTATTTTCTTAAACGCCTACTGTACTCTTTGTCTGGTCTTCACAGCACATCAATGCTTGTGTTCCGAAGAACCAAGCTGTGTTTATTTGAATTGCTATCTAAAATAGGCTTTTTCTGCAAGGTCAACAAATGCTAATATACCAACTAAAAGCAACCTTCTTTTTTAAGTAACTGGTTCCTTAGATGAAAATTATCTTCTTTATCCTGATGCAGTTTGACTAATGCAGACTCTTCCTGACTTGTGTCACAGGTGTGTTTTCACCAGAAAACTATAAAAAGTAAGAATTATATCATATCTAGACTAATATCCTAGAACTTCAACTAATTTGCTAAGTTTGTAAAACCAAAGCCATTCCATGAACCTCTTCTCCGTTCCTGATTAAACACATTTTTTCCTTAAAGGAAACTTGATTTTTAAATGATGGGACTGAAATCAACCCCCTAAAACTGAAGACTGCCAAATTTCATACCTGTTCCTTATCTCTACAATGGTCTGACCAAAACCTCAGAGCTGACAGTTCTAAGTTCTGCAAAAGCTGGGTTATGAATTTTTATTTCTCAGACATAGATACAAGCCATCAATATGAATCTACTTTAAGCTCAAAGAAAAGAAACAGAAAACATTTGTCTAATAAGCAGAAATATTAGTGGGAGCTTGTTTTTATGTTCACACCCCTATATACACATATAAGGGCAGGATAGTGTTGTTTCTTTCTTCACACTGCACAAATAATGGGATATAATCCTCCTTCTTACTTCCCACTGATCACAGGTACTGCCTTCTTGACACTCACAGATGGCAAAACCAGTGGACAAGACCATGGTTCTGGTTCCAGCCAACTCCAAATGTATGTTTTGGCCCACATCATCAGGCACACACAGGCTCTCTGCTGCCTAGAGACCATGTGTATTCTCCCTATGCCCATTAATTGCCAAGTCAACCTGTAAAAATCATGTCCTGTTTCAGAGATTCAAGACTACAAGTAAGGTCTGGACTTCTTAATGTTTTCTTTCACATCTTCAACAATAAATTCTTCCTAGGTCCCTTTCCATGTGAGAAATCTACTTTTTCCCCAGCCATTGTGGTATTTGGTGTATTGTGTGTTCAGAAACCGAGCAGCCCCAGAACCCTGCTTGCTCTTGCTATTCGTTATGAACAAAATGGTGATATATTAGCATGTATGAAGAATGAAAAATATTTGTAAAGCTCAGATAGTTTTTTACTTAGCAAAGCACTGTTACCTGTCTGCATCCACAGTCACATCATGAACCCCTCTCTGAATGACGTCTCGAGAGGCAGCTAGGTCTGGTATTCGGTTCAGACTTCTTGTATATAGGTTGAGTCCTCCATCTGTCATATACCTGAAAATAAATGTGTGGTCAATCAGTGGGAAATGCAGCCATCTGGCAACCATGTTTCACTCTAAAGCTAATGGACTGGGGAATTCAAATGTTTAAGGTATGGACTGTCCTATTAGATGGTAGGTTTATAATAAATATTCTCAGTTTGTATGTCCAGTGCAGGAAGATCAGATATACACGCACTTTTGAGGATCATTTGCCTTTTCCTGTGACGGTTTGCAGGCAAACTTGTTTTACTAAAATATATTTAGACTGAAGCCCTCAAGTACCTTCAAAAAATTTAAGTACGTTTTAAGTACTGCATTTTTGTCAGAAAATAGCACCAGGAGTTAAGAAGCATAACTCCAGCTAAAAAACAAGAAGAAGAAAAAAAAAAAAGGAAAAAAAACCCTCAGTAGCATCCATCTAAATGGGAAAGAAACTGAGAACCCAGATCCATAGTCCCTGCTGGGATGCAATTATTCAGATATGAAAGAGATATCCACTGAAACCCTTACAATGACATTTAAGAATATGTTTCTATCTGTGCTCCTTTTGCTTGATTCCCACCACTTCACATTATAATGAATTACTAATGACTCAAACAGTGAGTGTAGTGCTGCTTATTCACTAGAGAACCATTAAAAGTTTCTGAATTTCAAGCAGCGGCAATAATTTCTGGAATGCCTGCTTACCGTTTAGTTATCTCTAACTATCTCTATCTATCTCTGTCTTGGTGTTTATAACTGAGCAGTACCACAAGCCTGTCCTACACTCAAGACCTGTCCATTATTTTCTCAAAGGACCTTTCATTAAACCGTCTTCATTCTTAGGCTCTTGGGGTTTTTTACATTTTTCTCTTGTAATTTGTGGTGACTTTAGTGAAGCAACCTAGTGCAAAGTTTGAACAAATTCATTTGTGAAGGACCGTACACATGTATGGTACTAAATATGTATAAATATACATACACAGAAAAACAATTTGGTATATCTCAGTGAACCTACTCAAAGTGAAATTACAGGCTTAAAGAAGTAAGTATGGGCCCGGTGCTAAGATGATGGCTAAAATGGTCTACTGGAGTTCACTCCCACTTCAATTAATCTGTAACACAAGTTTTCTTTGAACCATGAAATGGTGCCACTCAAACCCATCTTTCAGTGTGTCTGAGTACACAAATATTTAACTTTAATAACTCGACACAGACTCTCAGGCACAAGCCAGCACACACACACACACCACTCCCTGCAGTTCTTTCTGGGAGCTGATTTAAATGAAATCAACTGTCCCAGAGACCTCGGGGCTCATACAGCTGCCTGGGAGAACCAGCCTTCACCGCCATGGTTTGGGGTGGGTGAATTGGTGCAGATTTTGAGAGCAAAGCTCAGGTAGAATAGCCCTGTGTGACAGCCACAGTTTGAGATGGCATCATGTCCTGAGTGGCAATCTGGGTGAAGGAAACCTCAACTGCACTAAACCACAAAGGATTAGTTCATTTTTAACTAAACTCTAAGGCATTTATGCACTGCTAAGATTTGGCCTGCAGTTCAGCAAGGGATTTATGAAACTTTGGTATCTGGAGTCTGCAGAAGGTAACTTCATATTTGTTTCCAAAGGTAAATTAACAGTCATACTTACACACTAGATTTATCCTTTTATTAAAGACAAAATTTAGACTTTTTGACAGATTATTTAGCTAGGGATGAATTATGCAGTAGGTTCCAAGGCTCTGGAATTGTATATTAAATTTAACTGTGGTTTGAATGCAATCCAGACTGTATGGATTTTTTCCTGCATAAGTAAGGCCTGAATGGAGAGACTTAATGAGTGCAACAGGCCTTTCTCGCACTAATTTCTAATTACTGCTGCATTCCTGTCCCCAAGTGTTTAAAGTAATTAAACTGATAATGGAAGAGGCATAAAGGAGATAAGACTTTACATGCCTCAGTGAATCCTGAAATTTCTGAGCATATTAACTTGTTTTTAACATTTACTGCACCTAAAAATGTTAACTGAGCAGATTGCAACTTACTATCTATTCAGTCACACTTATTACAGATGCAAAGAAAAGTCACACACGATGACTATATTCACCCTTTAATGTGATAAGCTAATTAACGTAACTCATCAGGCACTGCAAAGGATTCCCCAACTCATGCATCTGTAAAAGGCAGCATTTACACTACCTTCATGATAAAAGGTCTTCAGATACTAAAGTGTTACATTTTCCATATGTCTTTTCTCTGGTCTAGTAGACATGAATATGGTGTTCTACTGAACAGCCACTGAGAGTGTGCTTTGTGGACAGCTTTGTCAGCAGTGCTCCATTCACAGATCACTGAGACAGTGCACCAGGAAGATACGGGAACACACTTTCTTTATAGTTATGCTTTTTCTAGAGATCTTGGGAGGGTGCTTAAGGTGAGACACTTCTCTAGAGAGAGCTTTTATCACAGACTTTCAGTTGTCCCTAGGAACGTATCATATCCAGTTTCATCAGCCACCATTCTCTAATCATATCTATACTTCAAACTAAGAGATTAGCCTGACAACATCAGTCTTAAATTTATACAGAGTGAAGCAGTATGGTGTGACATGGCCATGTACTCTATGGGACTTCTGTTCAACCCAGTGTTACCTCAGCCACTTAGCAGCCTTGAGATGCCAACAACAGCAACGTACAGTAATTTAAGTATGAGCAAAACCACAAACCAGGTGTTTTTTTGTTTGTTTTTTCTGTTTGTTTTTGTTTGTTTGTTTGTTTGTTTGTTTTATCCCCTTTGAAACAAAATAAATTCTGCTTTAGGAGTTCTAACATACATATAAATGAAATTACTTATGTTCCAAGACTGATAGTCTTTGAATAGCAATTTGAAGTACAGGGAATGCAGTACCCCAAAGCCTATCAACTGATTCAACAAACAAACAAAAATAATTGTCATTCTTCCTCCTGAGTATGCTAGGAGAGTGGCTGATTACTCTTTTATGAAAAGATATTCCTACAGCTCGGGTGATAGGCATAGTTGAAAAATTGCAATAAAGGCCTTTCACACAGACTACACTAGACAATATCTGAAGTGGAAACAGAGGAAGTCAGTGTTGTCAGCGACTGCTGCATCCAATACCATACCTACCATCTCAACCAAAACATAAAAATAACAAAAGACAACCCCTCCCAGGACAAGCAGTGCAAAATGATGGCTTATCAGGTAACTAAGAAATTCCAGTAAGTAATAAGAAGCACCTGTGCTCTTATCAAAGTTCACAGCAAAATCATCTTAATGTTAAAGGAGAAGAGGTGAGTTTGAAGGCAGCTGAGAACAACACTAGCAGCTTAGTGCCGTACCTTTGTTTTGTTTGTTTGGGTTTTTTTTTTTATATGTATATTTTCATAATACACAAACCATATCTCAACTTCCATTTCTGTGCCAGAATTTCTTAGAAAAATCCTATCAAACCTGCCAATCTCCCATGAGTTCAAAGGGGGAAAAAGTGCTGCTTACCCGCTATTGATGTCATCAGTTCTGAGGCTTTTCCCAAGAATGTCCCCATCACTCATGTAGCCACCGACGTCAACTTCAGAGGACATGTCCAAATCACCGCTTCCTTTCTCACTCATGTCAATCTGTGAGATATTTCCAAGGCGAGAAACAGCTGCTCGGCGAAGCGGGGTAGTGTACATAAATCGAGAAGGGTCTGTGTGTATGAAGCGACTCGTGCTGCTGCGAGGATAACCAGCGCCCAAGGACGGGGCATCTCCTGCCTGCAGCCGAGGACTGGCTTGCCCTAGCCTCCAAGTCATCGGGGTGGACCGGCTTGTCAAGCTTGGTATGCTTCTCCCATTCACCTCAGTTGTCACAGTGCTGTCAAAAGTTGTCTCCAATGTGCTGCCAAACAAAATGGAGAAGTCAGTGAACTGTGCTTTCTCTGCTCCTGAGAAACAAGGAAAAACAATGGCTGAAATAAATGTATATGTTTTTTAAAAGAGTTCTGTGTGTGTTTCTCCATGCGCACACAAGTTTTTGTGTATGCCCCTCAGTACTGGAGCAATTCTGTGTAACATCTTTACCAGTGATCTGGATGAGGGGATTGAATGCACCCTCAGTAAGTTTGCAGATGACACCAAGTTAGGTGGGAGGGTAGGAAGGCTCTGCAGAGGGATCTGGGCAGGCTGGATTGATGGTCTGAGGCCAGTTGTATGAGATTCAACAAGGCTCAGTGCTGGGTCTTGCACCTGGGTCACGACAACCCCACACAATGCCACAGGCTTGGGGAAGAGTGGATGGAAAGCTGCTTGGTGGAAAAGGTGTCGGCTGACAGCTGAACATGAGCCAGCCTGTGCTGGGCAGGCAAGAAGGCCAACAGTATCCTGGCTTGTATCAGAAACTGTGTGTACAGCAGGAGTAGGGAAGTGTTTGTCCCTATGTACTTGGCACTGGTGAGGCTGCACCTCAAATACTGTGCTCATTTTTGGGACTCTCACTACAAGAAAGACATTGAGTTGCTGGAGTGGGTCCAGAGAAAGACAACAAAGCTGGTGAAGGGTCTAGAGAACAAGTCTTATGAGGAATGGCTGAGTGAATTGGGTTTCTTAAAGCTGGAGAAAAGGAGGCTCAGGGGAGACCATATTGCTCTTTACAACTACCTGAAAGGAGGACAGAGAGAAGTGGGTGTCAGTCTCTTCTCCCAAGCAGCAATTATTAGGGCAAGAGGAAATGCATTAAGTTGCACCAGGGGAGGTTTAGATGGGATATTAGAAAACATTTCTTCTCCAAAAGGGTTGTCAAGCATTGGAACAGGCTGCCCAGGAATTGGTTGAGTTGCCGTCCCTGGAGGTATTTTAAAGACATGTAGAGGTGGCACTGAGGTACACATTTTAGTGGTGGACTCAGCGGTGTTGGGTTATCGGTTGGTCTTGATGATCTTAAGGGTCTTTTTCAACCTAAAGAATTCTGATTCTATAATCGCTATGTATAAAATAACCTAAAATAAATTGTAAAGGCTTCTAAGAAGATGTATATCAAACAATAACCATCTTTATGAATGACTGCATAAGATACTTTGTCAGTAAAATATATTAGTCACATTCAAGTTGTTGAGGCAGTCTAGCAAACAGTATGGTTAGTGCTATGATTAATTTTCCCTTGCAAGTCTCTAATTCATTCAGCAACTAGTAATACTCTTCCACAGTCCAAGAGCAATCAACACAAAACCAGTATACCTGTGGCTTATCTGTGTCCCTCTAAGGCTGGACATAGTTTCTTCCAAATTCTGTCTCAGGTCTGCTATATTCTTTACAGTTCTCATTCTTCTTGTTTCAGGGTCTTCCCCTGGGAGAAAAGAGCAAAACCAGGACAACTTTTAGCACACATGAGTTATAAGGTTGAATAAAGTGCACAAATGAATACACAGCTGAGAATACACGCATATGATTGTAAATAGGTCTGTCCCTTAAATCTTTTAAAGAATAAAACTTCATCCTTTCAAAAATAAAAGACACATACGCTTATAAATAACATGTGATATGTAAAAAACCCACCAAAGCGTCCTGGTGAAGTATCCCTGTTAGGGCACAAATCTATTAATGAAACTCAGATTTACAGTGTTGGGATTTTTATCCTTTGTAACGAAGGCACAATGCAGGCCCAGACCACTTGACACATTGCACATTGCCTTTTTCCTCCTTGACATTTTACATGACTTGGTAGGGAAAAAAGCAACAGTAAATCTGTGTCTGAAAAGAATTGTGATGACTGTTACAACTCTTCAGTACGCACTTAACACCCAGGCTATTTCAAAGTACTATTTTAAACCAGGCACTTAATAAAGCATCTTTCCTGAACTGTAATGATTTCCTGAACATGGAGATTATTCATTTTTTATATATATAAAAAACCCAAGTCTTCCTCATGCGATAAAAACCCGAACCCTTTAAGCACATGTGTCATTTATACAACTATGGATTTTAAGAGCCTTCAGGGATCCACTGTGAAAAGCTAGACTGGTATCTTGAATAATGAAGCCTGCAGAACTTCACCTGGAACATCATGAATAATGTTTACCTCAGGTGATTAACATACCCTCCCATCCCCAAGAAGGAAAAAAAAAAAAGTTACACATCATGCGTTACAAAAGGAAAATATAATAAGCCTCAAAGCAAGCTCCAGAAGTTGTGACTCTATTAACAATAAATTTCATGTCATACTTCACCTTCAGTCAATTTTACTTCTCATTCTGGAAATGTTACCATCCAGAGTTATATTGTGCAACCACTTAAATTATCTCTAATATTTAAATCTGAATTTCAATATTCTTATCCAGAACAAGCTCTTAATCTAATTTTGTAATCCTCATGACATCAAGAAACTGTTTCATCTTTGAACACATTTAACAGTCTGGTGAATTTAAACTCAAAATCACACAAAAACCAAGATCAGAAGTGCAAGCAGAGTCAAAATACCAGACTGATTATGATATTCCCTATTTGTAAATCGTAAAAAACACAAGCAGAGTGTTGCTGTATTTCTCATTCTGTTGCCACCCTTCCTCCTCCCAGGTTTGTGTGTGAATTTATACAAGATATAAATTCAACAATGGTGATTTCTCTGATGAAAAGCACGGTATGCCATCTAAGTTGAAAAAAAAAACCCAAAACCCAGATAGATGTTTGAGGAGGGAAAAAAAAAAAAATAAAATGAGGATGATATCCTTTGCAGGGTATATGAATTGTGAAAAAAGGAGGGAGGAGACATTAACGTAGAGCTTTCAAGAAAAGTTGCACAGGACAGAGAACTGGGGAATATTCAACACGGGTCCAGAAACAATGAAAATTTTATATGTAACAAAGCGTTCTGGAGCAGTAAAGCAAAACCAAAAAGAAGTCCTACTGAAAACATTCTGGTACAGTAAAAGATCTCAACATAATATCTGTTTGAAGGTATAGGAAACAGGTTGACTTTCAGCAGAACTACAAGTATGGGTTTAACATTGGTTTACAGAAAGCACTGGGTTAACATATACAATAACATTTATTTCAAATATAAGGGAGAACACGCAGAAGCAAATTATATTTGAGCGATGGTTCACTTAAGCTCCTTAATTTTGTATTTTGACAAAAGGATGAAGCCTTTGAGCTCACTGACAAACTGAATTGCTACTGTACCACCTTCTGTAGTCCCGGTCCTATTGCCCAAACATTCCACAGGCAGTTATGAAAAAAAACCCAAGTCTTGGCATTAAATGAAAAGAAATTACTCCAGATACTTTCCATACACCTTTACTTCTTCCCTGGTAGGCAAATGATGCATGGTACTAGCCAATGGACCCAGCAGTTGTGGCTCAGTGTCAAGCTAGCTTTCACAGTGAGGTTTTCCCATCTGCTCTGCTCTGGCTGTCTGCTGTCCTCTTTGCTGCAGCTAAACAGTCCTTCAGGAACTGCTGTTTGCTTGTTTGTTTTATCATTCCAATTAAATTCCTCAGTGATTTAATGATATAATAGTCCCTAAACCTCTGGTTGGCACCATGGAACTGACAGTGTGCTCAAGACCTGACAGGGTGGAGGCAAGGCATGGGCATACAGGCTAATCAAAGTACCCATGGATCCCATGTACTGTTTGCAGAGGTTTCTGCACCATCCTGGAGATTCCTGTGAGGAAAAACAGCTCGTGCCAAGGCTAAGATGGAGACCATAAAGTCCTGAACCTGCTGTTGAAAGGCCAGACAGTTCCCAGGCAGTAGCCTATATGCACTCAGTTTTTCACTGTCACTGCTCTTTGCTTCCCCTCCTGCCCCTTTACGCCCACCCTCCATCTGCCATATGCACTCAAATTCACTTCTAGGAGGACATTCTACTCCTGCTACAATACCTATATGGGAAAGACTCAGGATTTGTATGTTACCTGCCCTGCCTCAAACTAGAGATGAGAGTAGCTTGTTGGTATAAGACAATTTTCTGCTATACACAGAAAGAAAAAATCCAGGATGTAAGCAGGCAGAATTAAATGCAAAACAACACTTTGCCTTTATATTTATTTGAGGAATTGAATATAATTCATATGTGCACTGCCTTTGCCCTTTTCCTTCTTTGTTTATCCTTGTCATTTGTCCTTTGCTGAATGTTAACACCATGAATTCTTGCAGCAAAAATGACAGCAACTGTCTTTTTTAATATACATTGCACAGTAAATAGCATAACAAAGCCTTAAGGTATAATTGCAATTCAAAAAGAAAAAAAAAAAAAGGTACATATATATGGCAAACTGCCCAAGTATGTTTTTACGAAGCATATTTCATTTTCAGACAAATTATAACATAAAAAGTGTTGTTATTCTATCCTGGAGAGGTGAAAAGTTTGAGGTTTAATCTCTTTCGATTTTCAGTGGCACAAAGGGTAATTTCAAAACCTTTCCACCTCTTTTTTTTTTTTTTTCTAAAAAAAGCTACAACTGGAGGTTGATGATCTTAACGTATTACATAGTACAACACACAAAATCCTCACAACTGTAATTATTAAGTGCCTTAAAAATAATTGCTCTTTTTTCTTTCCATCCTTAAGGCTGTATCACTGGACTCAGGCTGTGCCATGGATGAACAAGTCAGAAAGTATAAACAGCTGAATGCTATGACTGAGAAATTTTCTGCACTGTGAGCAAGATCCTGAGACCTAACTTGCATCTGACATTACCTAGATTTTCAGGTCAGCACTGTGGCTCCCCAACTACATCAAGCTTCCTGTGCAGAGGACCATAGTGATGATGAATGAGGTTTTTTTTCTGAAAGTTAGCTATACTGTGCCTCCTAGAAGAGACACTACAGTGCTTATCACAGCAGGATCTGGACACACTGTATGGGGTCCAAAGGGAGCCCAGACTCTCCCAGACATCTTGTTGCTTATTACTATGGCCCACTGCCATCATAGAATCTATTCATATTTGAGTGACCTAACATATCAGAAGTGCTCCCTGGCTTGTTCTCTCAAGTGCTTCTGATCTGTACACTCAAGAAGAACCATTCTATTTCCTACATGGAGGGACCAGGATAAGACTAAAACAGTGTACCCTGAAGCTTTCTGTCAAAATCCTGTTCTGCTTACAAGAAAGTCTGATGTAAATATTCTACTGACCCCCAGGAAATACGATCTGCTCAAATCACTTGTAGCTTCATCACTTATGCTAAAAATGACTATTCCAAAAGATTGTCCCCAAGTTATTGCCTATAAACAGTGAAACATTACAGGTTCCCTCAATAAATTTTTAGAGAACACATTAATTTCTTCCATTGTGTGAGATATGTACACAGGAAATCAAAATAAACATTTGACAGAAATCACTAAATACCTTTGTTAAACTTTTACACTCACATTTCTGAAGCTCACCCATAATTGCACATTTAATAAAACCATTCATAATAATTTCAGTACTTTTGCACATGTAATTACAGCCCAAAGCAGATAAATTAGAGAATGATAATTCCATTAATTGTTAGATTTTAATAAAAAGGTTTACAAATAATAAGCAGCTCTCCAGAGAAATGTCCACTCTTGGGTATTAACTCCATTCACAAAGGGAAGTACCAGTTTTACTCTGCAGGTGGGAAACTGAGGCTTACACACAGCTGAAGAGGAGCAGGGGCAGCTGGACAGCTCAACTTCCTTTGCTAACAAGTCTCTAATCTCTAGAAGCCCCTTTTAGCATACAAACACAGTCTAAGAATAAAAGGCATGCACAAAAAGAGAATTCTTGTTTCCTTGTTATTTTGAGGTGATAGCTTTTTACATTACATAGACAGCAAAACTTTTATCCTGAATGTTTAAACATAATCAGCACTAACATATCCACCAGCAAAGAAGCTCCAGGCTAGACACATGCTATATAACCTTAGAAAAGCAAGCAGCCACTTAAACCATTTGGCTGGCTGAAGAACAAAGCTTTGGAAATGAACACTTTGAGCACTCATGAAAAGGGCTGAAAGATGAAAAGTAAAGCCAGTAACACAGAAGCCTTTTGAAGCACCTATGGCTGTGGACTTCAGATAGTCACTGGCATGAACTGATATAGGAAAACTGGATTTTTAAACTAAAATGAAACCCTGATACTCATAATTCCACATATAGGGGTGAAATTATCAGCAGGATGGGAAGGGGGAAGCAAGACCAGAGAAACAGTTCGTAGGTAGGCCAAGACATTTTCTATCCAAACCAATCCTTGGATTCAAGATTTTAATTTTAAATCAATGAGAACAAATGTCATTAAAATTAAAATATTTATGAGTAAACTAATAGCTCTTAAATGTTACAACTTACTTTTTCAAACAGCTAAGCAAACTATACTCAATTATTCACAGGCTGCTCCTGCCCATACACCCATCAAAAGTGATTTAAACATCTGTCTTCATTTCATAGTCTTTAGACTAAGTAAACAAGGAAGAAATGGGTGGACCCTGTTTTTGCATACTATTGCAAATAAAACCAGTTCTCTCTTGTGAAATCAGTGTCCAGACAAAAAATGTGCTCCATGTAGATATGTGCTGACACTTGGGTCTCCTCCTGCCCTTCATGATGTCAAGCCAAAGTTAACTTACCTAAAATATCAGTATAAAGGACCTGTTCTAGGTCCCCCAGCATTGTTATTATGACATCTTCATCCAGATGTGCGGTCCCTTCACGCAAGCAGCCTTCCTCCTCCTCCTCTGCCCAGTTCCTGCTGGGGAAATGGGATGTGCAGGATGCATTTTCATCATCTGATTTTCCCCTGTCCTCATTGTCAGTTTCAAAACCTCCACCTGTATGCTGGTCTGAGGACCTCCTAGACGTCCTGCTTCCAGCAGGTGCTATCGCCTGAAACGCTTGGGGTGCGGTGAGTCTGGAGTGGCAGAGAGAGTGCACCGACCGCGAGAGTGCCCTGGAAAGGGAGCCTGTGCATCCAGCTTCTGCCTCCTGTTGATGGTAACTCTGGCTGGACTTGGAGGCGTTTCCAAACCAGTTCTCCCTGTATGAGTATCGTCTCTTCTCCCCTTCGCTGATGAGCGTGAGATTGGTTAGAGACTTCTGCTTCTGAAGACGAACACACCCTCTTCTAACCTCCTTGCCTTTAAATACTGACAGTTCAGCAGATCGCTGCATCTTTCTGGCTGGGGCTTCACCTCAGTTAGAGTTCATATTTCTGAGATGGACAGTAGTTCAATTCTCCAGAAAGGTCTGGGATGTGATCCCTCCAGCACTGCACACTGCACATCCCAGGCAGCACATACTTGCATTTGCAATGAAAAGCACAGCTCAAACATGCATTGTATGTAGTGGAAATTACTAGACAGGCACAGTCATTTTCTTTAAAATTACACTGCTGTCTCTGTTAAGCCACTTCTCTCCCGTCACATTAATCTGCAGTACTTACAGTCATTTTCACTTAGATTTCTCTCAAGCAGAAGAGAGTTGATCAAACACTCTGCTCCAGCAAAGAAGTAATCCCAAAAGCCAACTGTGTTTTCCCCTCTCCATCCAATCACCAGTCTCATCGGAGCGGTGGGCCTGCATCTCTGTCTACAGCTGCTGCCTTCTGAAATCCAAAGTAGGCACAAGTGCTGTCTCGGGCTTTCCCCCCTCCTCTCACCAGATCATGACTGATCCCAGTGCACGGCTCTTCACTTTAGATGGGCTGACACAGAACTGCAAGTACAGCCTCCACGTCAGAGCTCAATAAAGAGCCAAAATTAACCACTGAAGCAAAGCTCTGCACAAGCCTCCTTACATTTTAGTATTCAACCTGCATTCCCAGATATATGACTCTTCTCTGCTACTGCAGTGAATGCTGCTGGCTGCCATGGCAGCAAACATCCTGGTGAATTAAATCGGAGACACAGAAGCCTCTGCTCAGTTTACAGTGCCACAGGTTTCGAGACACAGCTTCACCTGAATGGGATGCTACAGTAAAAGACCTAGCTCACAGTCAAATCCTATTTTTCTCCCCGAAAGGTAAGGATGACAAACTATTTCTTCCCTATCACTGCTACTCCCAGGGCAGAAAGCTAAAAGCAGATTTGCAAACAAACCTTCAGTCTTGCAATTTCTGCTCTAAATAAAGAAAATATAATTTAAAATCATAAAGAAGCTAAAAATCAGAACATAAAAGTACCTAACCAGCAAGGTGATCTATAAAAGGAAATACTTAATTTCATTCTTTCTTCTTAAAATATATGTATCTTGTTTGCAGCTCTGTGAGATTCAGAGGCTAGTATGGAACTATAAAGCTCTAATAAAATCATTGTTTCACAATCTTCTTAAGAAAACCTATTAATGGAATAATATTTTTTTTCTTTAAAAACAACACAGTATCATGTCTGAACTAAGTTCACCAATTCTAAATGTTTTTTAAATACATTGTCAGGAGAGAAAAAAAGACATATTTAAATACACCTTTTCTCACAGAGAAAAAGATAGCAGTCTCAAAAATAATAGGTGAACAAAGAAATTGGTGAGTTTCATTCTAATTTTTAGATATAAACTTTTTGTCTAGGGGCAATTAATTTCATAACACATTATGTAGAAATCTACAAATATGAACATTGTTGTATACCAATATACTGCTTTTGTCAGTGTGCAAATATGCTCGTCTCAAATCCCTACCTGAGAAACCGTGACAAGAAAGTAACCTTTAAAAATGCCACCCTAAGAATTACAGACTGTTTGCAGATTGCCTGCATGAATAACCAGATGCTAACAGAAGCCTCAGTGTACTTCTTGCTTTTCACCGGCTCAGTTCACACTTTTTGAAGAGAGAAAAAAAGGGTAGGGGGGGGAAGGGAAACTTCTTTGACATTTTAAAGGACAGGTGCATTTTTTCCCAGGTAACCCCCATAAACACAGAAGCAATCTAGAAAAATATTCAGTCGTGTCAAGCAATGATGGTTTTCCATATTAAATCACTGACACATTCCTAGAAAGACATGGTCCACAAGAGAAGATACCACTCCCCTTCCCACCTAGTCCACAAAGTCAGAGGAGACAAGAAGAATGCTCTGTCAGCCCAAGTACAAAAATTGTCCCAAATATTAAATGTCTGCCACTTCTTCAGCAAAGAAACAAACTGGAAGACTGCTGTGTTTACTCCCAGGGTCTGCCAGTTGTAGTGGCATATGGGCCCTTAAAAAGCTTTCATGCACATGCCAGTGCCTTCCTTAAGAAGAGCCTGGCTCACTGGTGTGGATGATGACACAGCCTCGGTTGAGGAAGCAGAGCTTCGGCAATACCCTCATGCTCCAGCACCATGTGGCTATAACAGCATGCTCAGAAAGGCTGAGGAAGCTGCTGAGGTTGTTAGAAAGGCTTCATAGAGCTGTACTAACAATAGAGAATCTGCAAAATGAAGGGCAACCTCACTCTTTTCCCAGTCAGTCGTTTTAAAACCTCAATTCACATTCAAATTGCTACAGTATTCTCACTTGCTATGTTTTGAATTAATAGGAAAGGCAATGATTTCAGTCCACAATGCACATACTTTAAAATACAATGAGTCAAATGCTGGGATATGGAGGTACTGAGACTGATCTCACGACCTCTATTCAGCCTTCATGTGTACAAACACTAGACTACAGAACTTAATTACAAGGTTATATGAACTTTTCTCCCATTAACCCCATTGTCTCACTTGGCAGACAGGGCATTGCGATTATCTTAAGATACAGCAGATACATATGAACATATTGGACCAAGCGTTCTGCAGGAAGAAGAACAGCGCGTTTATCCTTTTGCTTTACCACATTCTCTGCAGGGTGTCATTTGACAATACATAAAATTGCAATGTGGAGAATTTTCAGTTTTATTTATTAAAAAATACTTTTGTAATACTCATCCCTCCGTTTTAAAATGATGAAATACAGCAACAAGCAAATACTTCTTTCTAAACTAAAAAGACAAAATATGAGACTAGAGAACAAATGTCATGACAGAGCATTATTCACCAACTAACCTTGCAGTTCCATGTAGCCTCTACCCACCCTGCAGGAATATGTTTAAATCGAGAACAGCACAGGGAACTTCCCCAACCCATCACAGTCAATGTAACATATTACCTTATTTTTACTCTCTCTCATAAAAGCAGTTATTAAATTATTTTAAGAACTAATAATCAAGGGCAAATTTAGCTCTTAGAAAAGACTTTCTTTGAAGTATCAGTGCATAGTTTGGAGCCTTATAGATGAATTATGTAATAGAGCTGCAAACACATAAGATTATGAACCTCTTCAGCTAAACTTACCTAGAAAAAATAATTGTAAACTATTTCCAAACGTATTAACTTTTTCTTTCAGAGAGCAAAAAATTCAGCACAGTAAACATAAAATCTTGAAAAAGGAATGTTTTTATACATGTTTTTATAATGCTGCCATTGATAATGGCCTATAACACTTAAAATTACTTTAATTTCTGCTTCATCCCTCAGATTTTTTATAATTAGTCAATATTTGTAAATTCATGAATAATTATTTAATCAAACACTTTGCGTTAAGCTCTTTGAACATGTAAATACTTGTTAAAGCCAAACACTATCACTGATTTCATAAAATACTTTGCAGTTACTGACGTACAGTTTACAATGGTTCATTAAATAATTAACATAGTGGCATCTTTCTCCAATAAACTTGAGCAGAGACTAATAAACATCACAGCTACTACAAGTAGAAATACTTGGTAAGAAAGTCTGAACAACTTGTTCTTAGTCATACCATGCAACACATGGATTACTTTAGTAGGCTTTCTTTTCATTCTCATTTTAAAATCCTATATAGCTATATATAGTCCATAACATTAAACTTCAGTTTTTCAGAAACATACATACTGAGTAGTCTTGTTGAGGCAAGTGGTACATAAAGTACACGCAAGAAAGAGTGTTTATACATGACGGCAGAACAGGACTCCTAAATTTCTGTCTGGGATTTCCTGGACAGAAGTCTACACATCTGTATGCCACATGTGCCATGAGTCTACTGTATGCAGAACACACCAAAACTACTGAGCAGGTGACTTGTGCCTGCAAATGGGACTCATTCAGCATGTGTATGGGCATCGCTGGCCCTGTACATGCAGAGGGGATCCAAGGTGTGCAGGAAGCCTTACAACTATTGTGTGCATGCTGTACTGCTGATCTGCACGTGCACCGTGAAAACATCTGGGATTCCTCTGGTTGAACTTTGGAACATTCAGAGAAAAAAAAAAAAAAGTGTAGGAAAAAAAGTCTGAAGCACTTCAGATCACATCTGGAACAAATTCCCAGCAGAGACAGAGGAACAGTGAAGAAACCCAGATTTACAGTAGCTCTACCAAGAGGCAAATTACCCAGGACAGTAGATTTATGGGGACAAGCTAAAAATAGAGGTTGCTCAGTTTACCAGGGCTGCATTTCTGGGTCCATCCCATCTCACTCTTCCCTCACCAAGTGATCATTTGCAGAGTAGTGGCCAGGAAACAAGCGATTTGCACTCTGAGTTTGCCCCCTCTCACTAGCTCTGAGCAGGAAGACAAGAGAGGTTTTAAAGGTAATTGTCTCTCTTAGAAATAGGGAGGAAGACAGAGCAGAGGAGAGCTGGAAACTACTCCTACAGATTCTCATTTTACCTGTCTACTTCCTCATCACCAATGCTGAGGCAGTAGCAAAGGGGAGTGAACTGTCTTGCTGGGCACAGAAAACAGAGCCATGACTGTCCACCAAAGCAAGGAAATCAGCTTGGGTTTGGTATCCTGAATCACTCAAGGAGAATAATGCCTGACCAACCACTTCCAAATCTTTTTAAAATTATTCTTTCTGCATCCAAGTTTTGCCTATACTATGGGATGCCTGGAACCAGCTCTGCTTACAGCATTAGTTTAAGACTGATTGGCCGATTTTGCCCCAAAGTGGATTAGAAGCCCTGATATGATCGCGTGGCCGGTTATGGAACCAGTAAACTTCAGTCAAGAGACAATAACAAAGATGAGTGAGTAAATATTCTGAAAGTAGAGAAACAGCTTATACAATGACATGGACTAAGATACCTTAGTCCTGAGCTTGGTAGCTTTAGCTGTAAATATTTGGCCCTGCAAAAATAATAAAGAGTAATGAAGCAGAAACACAATAACGGTGTAACAGCACTTTATGAATGCACTCCTATAAGATTTACCGGTTTCCGCAAGTGCTTAGTCCTTTGGATGATCCTTATTGATCCTTACTCTATGTCAATATGTTGTGCTAGTGTGTTTGGTTACCAAGGTGCAAAAGAAACTCAAGATAATATAAAAATGTTGCCCATCCACAGCAGCAGTGAAATATTTCAGGGAAAAGACAGTATCAAAGCAAAAGAAACGCTGGATGAATCTCTTAACACCCTGAACACGTGTGACCAAATCAAGGAAGTAACAGTTGCATATCTCCTTGCTACTGCTGATATAATCCCTTGGTCATAGAAGAATGAAGATGCTTCTAAGTGATAGAATGTATTTGTTCTTTCTTATAGCTAATCCACCACATTTTTTTCATGCAGGCTCACCAGTGACAGAATCACCAATGACTGGGTGATGGCTCACCAATGCAGACAATTACTTATTCACAATTGTAATACTTGAGCCATTAATTCTTTTTTCTGCTAACAGCCAATTATGGGTGACACATGTGTTTTCCTTTGTAAACAACAAACCACTGACCACATTTTCCCAGTGGTTCTGCTTTGTTGCCTGTTCTATCAGTCAACTGCTAATGCCAGAGTCTCAATAATCAGATTAGAAAACTCTCTGATGTCCAGTGCCCTTTATGCCATTTTCTTCTTTTTGCTGCTGTTCCTTTTCTGTTCAGAACAGTAAAAGGCCAGAAGACATGATATCCCATTTGATCATTTCAGCAGGTACTGAATCGATCTTTTATTTTTTAGCATCTCTGTGGATAGTTCCATGGATCATCTTTTGATCTCAGTAAGTGTTTTAATTATAGCCTTTCTACATGCAAGACCAATGAGTCTTTTTTTCTGGATTAATTAAAAATATTTTTTTACATTAACAGGCATGCGTCGCCTCCAGGGAACGCATGTTCACGCATTTCAGGGTGACATATTTCTCACAAAAGCTGGCTGAGCAATTAAGGAATGCTAGACTTAGAAAACTTCCAAAGGGACTGAGACAAACCAGGACAAAACCTCAATTTCGGTATGAGTCAGCTAAATGCCAAGACAGTCCCACAAAAGTTGGGCATCTGATTTCCCTTCTGGTGGAGATAATTTTAGACTGATGTGTCAGATCAGTGCTTTAAGTGAATTATATCCTGTGTAAGAAGAACCACATGACTCATGATAAATTCATTTGAATGTTAAAAATTTGGAGTAAAAGGGCAAAACTACAAGTGAATCATGTAGGACAGGATTTCACCTTTTATTCTTGTAAAAATGCAAATAACAGTAAAGATGTTAATAAAAAATACGCACAACCAGAAACAACAAAACAACAACGAAAACAAAACCCCAAGCCCCAACAAAACAGCTCTGGTAGCGAGTCCCTCTGAAAGTACTCCTACACAACCCTGCTGTCCTGCTGAGAAAGTCAGCTGTGACACACTTCGCTTTTTGCATCCACAGACAGAGTTATGACCAGATCCTGGGCTGATGTAAATCATCATGGCTCTGTTGACTTCAAAGGAATTGTACCAATATGAGTAAATAAAAAAAAAATCCCCTCACATTTGTAACCTAATAGGGATTTTACTTCAGGTTTACAAGGGATTCCAGAACACAGTCTTTAGCAGCTTAGGTCTAGCAGTAGCTTAAAGTTAGGTACAATGTAAGGATTTGCTCATTTTCTGAATATAGATTCATTTATAGAAGCAAAATGTATGTTTGTAATTTTTGTCTCAGTTCTGATGTTACAATTTAACTTGATGATCTTAAATGCAGCAGTGTCAAACACTCTGGTATCTACTCTCCATTGCTTCTCTTGGAATATTCAGTATGACTAAAATATAATTATGACTTGAAACTCTAACTCATGGCAGACCAGTTTCTGCAAAATGATGAAGACGGTATCTGAACAAAAGGAGCCATTTCAGATAAGAGAACTGTGCATTTGAAGCACTATCTGTGTATGACCCAAATTTTCTGCATATTTAATACCACTCATGAATAGAGGTCAGAAGTATTATTTCGACCCATTGCAAAGCTCCTGGTAAGAAACAGATGTAAATAAAGAAGTTAACAGGCTTCTCCGGACTTATTGTTACTCACCAGATATCTCCTCTAGGCACTGTTTGGCAGTCTTACTGAACGACAAATCCATTTTAGTGGGACTGGTGCAGGAGTCAGCAGGCGGTAAAGAGGTACTGTCATTTTCTGAGAGAGTTCTGTAATTAAGGAAGAAGACTAATTATTATCTATCATTCATGTATTAATGGAAACAAATGTTACTTTCCCCTCCATCTAGAAATGCATCACTGCATGGTGAAAATACCATGAACGTCACATTCTTACTGTGATAGTTTGACTCCAGCTACAAAAATTTGCAAGCAACTAGGAACTCTCTCTGTATCTTTTCAGAAACCACTCAGTTAATGCTCAGAAATTTGGAGCCATTTTGTTTCCTCACATTTGCTCTGCAAGAGAGTCAATCGGATATAAGTAGAATCCATTTAAATTGATTGTCACATATATAAGGGAAATGAAAACTTGTAATTGCTGAAATATTAAGCGAGAAAGGCCATGTGGGAAGAAGCTTATTCAAGGCTGGAATGGAAATCTGGCCTAGATATTTAAATCTATGTGCAGCTTCTTTTGATAATGCCCCTTATATAACTCTGTGGAAATGGGATAATACAAGTTTTTCCATTAACCTGCTAACAAATAGCCCATGTTTTCTTTGATGGTATAATTCTGTGGATACCATTGATAAATTATAATGGGTACCCTTTGTTGAATACAATTATTTGCTGTTGCATAATGATTAACAGCAAGAAATACACAAACGTGTGGATTATAATACAAAATAGATCACAATTATTGTCTCTTCTTAAGGAACTGCTGTAGCATCTGTTTTACACAAGAACTATTGAACTATGATGCCATTAAATAGCAGTATGTACCACATTTGTATACAGTGAAAGAATACATGTAAAGATATACTAGCCACTTTTTCAAATAAAATGGAAAAATTCTTCATTTCGAGTTTAAGTTCATCCAGCTTTCCTGACATGAACAGCACACTCAATTTTTTGATTTCTTAAGACTACTGAAATATTTATATCCTAATTTTAAAATGTTGCATTTATAGCTCAGTTCTCAAAATTTACCATAAAGTGTTTCCAACTGTACTCTAAACACAAATATTTAACTCTGTGATGAATGCGTATTTTATAAATATAACTGATAAAAACAGTGACTCATCCCTCAGAATAATTTTATGGCAACTTACTTTATGAAATAACTTTCTAATTAACATTTTCTTCCAAGTTACCTACTGAATGGATTTTTTCAGTAATTCATACAGTAACTGAGGGAGCCAACATAAGTACAATGGCAGAAGTACTGTTGTGGTGGAATCCTTTGGTTAGATTAACTCTGACTCTACTTATAGAGAAACAGAAATGTAAATGATATCTGATCTGATGCAGTGTCATCCTTAACAACTTCTGTATTTTTAGGATGCTGGAAATGAACAACCACTCTATAAAAAACTGTTTTAGGTTCTCATTGACTTTTTCTCTCTGTAAAACATTGGAAACACAAGCACAGCAGGTGTTGCAAGGTTAAATATGTTCGACTGACCTTGACCATAATTCTACATTTGGTGCTTGAGCACAGTGTCTTAAGTAAAAAAAAGCCTACTCTATCCCTCTGTAATGAACACACACTGAAATTCCACAGTCCCGCCTGCTTTCCCATATTGTTTCAAATCATCACAATGAATGAGGGGTACATCTACTTTAACTGAAAGCCACTTTCAGAGGCCATGAGTGCTCATGAGTCCTCCAGTCTGGGTTTAGTGCTGAGACTTAGAGCTGGATCAGTCCAGGGCAAACTATCAGCCTAAAAACACATCTCAGAAAAAAGGCACTTATAACAATGGTAAAGGTAATTGGTCTGCACTTTTTTTGTTAAACCCAAATCATGAAGCCATTGGGGTTGAAGCTGGTTTTTAAGAGGAACACTGGAAAAGAGTAGGCTGCTTTCAGTTTTGTAGGAAGAGCACCCAGCTAGGTGGATGCAGTTCAAGTATTTCTAGCATTCTCCACAAAATATATAAGGAGTTTACATGATTCCATCTCTGGTTAGAAACAGAGATCCTGTTCTTCTGACCCTATGGCATTGCATTCCTGATTGTATATCAGCCATCAATCGCTGCATCAAGCTAGGAGGGTGGTGCAAACCTCTCCCTGAATGACCAAGAGCTTTATATGTAAGTCTTCTAAGAAGTCTTCTAAGATGGGATCCATTCCTGTTTATTTGTACAGCTATCATCAGAAAAGGATGAAGTGGTCTGGACTCCCATCGCTCACCCACACCCAATATTTGCACTGATTCTTCACTTAGTGAATGGGGATGAGTAACATAAAATTCAGTGATCTAGATTGTCCTCTGGCAGTGACTATTGCTGATAAAGTTGATGCAGATGAATACATAACTCATTGACTGTAACGGAACAGAGATACTTGTGCTAAAAGGAAAGGATCTCCCACCAAGAGTACAAACAAGTAATGAGTGAGTTAAAGCAACTAAGTAACTTTCAGCAAGATGAATGAATCTGTTTACTTTAAAAAACAAGGAATAAAAGTTTTCACTTGTTCACAACGCTTCTTGCCCTGGTCATATCAAAGCTTTTAGAGATATACCGAATACCAATTAAAGCACATTTTTGTTCTTCAGAGTTTTGTTGGTTTCTTTTTTCTATTTCCAAAAACATGATGCAGTTATAACCAGGAAGATAAGTTGAAACATACTGCGAGAAGAGATACTTGCAAAGATTTCCATTCCAAATTTTAGAATCTGATCAGTGTCATTAATTACAGCACCAAATCCAGTGTCTGGGACATAAAATGATATTAGAATCTAAGCCTAAAAGTACTGAATAGCAAAGATCATATAACACTAATAATTTACAAATGTTTGATTTAATTTGGAGAAAGAAAACCATGGAAACACAAACCAAATGTAAATATGATGTGGTTTTCTTAAATTTATAGGCAGCCTGAAATAACAGATCTAAGAAGAATGAAAAGTCCATTTTATCTTACTTGAAACTTGAAAGTTTAAATATAATGTAAAATAAATGTGGTTTGCTATCAAAACGAATAACAAAGAAACTGCTGTACTGACTTAATTCAGCATTTTTATATTTAATTTAGTAAAAAAAATAAAAATCAATTATTCTAATTATCTGAGGCAACAACAGAAATCCCACAGGGGGCTATCAATTCTGCAGCAGTTTAAGTTCTGCTTACTTGAGTTATTTATTGTGGAAACAATGGGCCACAAGGCACCTGCCCAGTCCTTGGGCAGCCATGATGGGGGTACCCCAAGGAGGAATCTGGGGATAGGGCTGTCTTCAATAACTCTTCTCCCACCAAGTCTCTACTGGGTTGCCAGATCCAGCACTTCTACAGCAGCCCTGCCTTTTGGTGTATGATGACCTAGGCACTGCTTTTTTCTGGAGTCAAGCTTAGCACAGATGGGTTGAGGACTGTCTAGGGGTGAAAAACTTCCA
This sequence comes from Lathamus discolor, assembly GCF_037157495.1. Taxonomy (NCBI): domain Eukaryota; kingdom Metazoa; phylum Chordata; class Aves; order Psittaciformes; family Psittacidae; genus Lathamus; species Lathamus discolor. The sequence continues at coordinate 42,582,159 of NC_088884.1, read as the reverse complement.
AGCAAAATCATGCAGGAGCCTCAGCTCTTGAGGAACAAGGAGGCTCAGGTATCCTAGGAATGACTCAAGAGATCTCTACAGGACTGCAGCACAGATTAAACTTAAGGCAATTGAATTAAAAGATCTTCCCATTAACCTCACATGTTGTCCTTAATGAATGGCCCTCTATCCTCTAGTCATTCACAGCCCACTGCCTTTAAACAAAATAAATTCTCGCATTTCTTTTGATATCAAGGAAAGTGAAAATAATTTCAGTTTAGTCAAAGCACCTATTGATATTTCTTTCAGTGCTGTGCATCTGCAGCACAGGTTAATTTAGGCAACCATCATGAAAACAGGACAATTTGTTTTCCATTTTAATCATGGCAATCAGTGAATATATTTATCCCTAGCCCACTGAGTTACATGCTACCTATTTGTAAGCGCATCAAAGACACTTAATGGGACAAATCCTGCTCTTAATCACACCTGCACAAACTCGTTCAATTTGATTAAAACGAGGCTGTACAGGAGTAATTAAGAACAGAATTTGGAACACTACTTAATGAGCTGTCTTTAATGCAGTCATTTCCTGTCTCTAAGGGAATAGCCAACCTTTGATAAACACAGATAACATCAAAGATTTGGTTTGGATTTATTTAACATTCCAAAAGATATCAGATGAATATGCTGGGTTTTTTTTCCAACATCTCTCTGAGGTGCAGCTGTCTTGAATGTGTATCAGTGTCAGTGTAACAGACTGGCAGGACCACATCTGCAATATGAGCAGTTTGATCACCCATGTTAAAGACATGTGAGTTAAAATGGGAACAGCTGTAGGGAAAGGCTACTGCATTGCTTATAGGGAAGAAGAAGCTCTTCTCAAAGAAAAGAGATGTTTTGGTTCAGGCTTGCAAAAGAGAAGGAAGGGGATGGGATTATTCTCTCACCTATTTAAAAAGAGCAATCGAAAAGAGGAAAAACAACTTTATAAGTTACAGGACAATCTTAAGAAAGTAATAAATGGATACAATCTCATCATGTGGGTTTTAAACAACTAACGAGATGAGTTTCTGTACAAACTTGTAGTGGAGATTAACTAGTTTAAAATAAAACTTAGCTGGTTTATGAAAGGTTTAATATGGTTGCCAGTGACAGAAGACTGAACAGAATATTCTTTTTTGGTCCTTTACCCTGCATTTTATTACTTATTTAGTAAGCGGAATAGGGCCATACTTGGCCGTATGGCAATTTAAAAGAATAACTTCAGATCATAAACAGCATGCAATTGAATTCTCAAGCTAGCTTTTTAACTCTGCATTTATCAAGTATGTGTTTATAACAATTTCTTCACTTATTATCCTTCTTTCCGTCTCTTAAGCCAACACCTCTACAATGGACACTTTTCTTGCACAATCATTTGAAAATCAATCAAGCCCGAGAAAATGAGAGGATTTTTCTAAACACTGTTTTTCTTACAAATAAAACTGGTGAGTGGCAATGTTCAGCAGTACCTATGAGTGCAAAATTTTGGTGGTGATTTGTTTTATTTTTACGTAAACAAACAATAATCCTAAAATACAGTAATGTAAATAACAGACATCAATAAAGCACTGCAGTGTAACTTTGAATCATCACATTTTTAAAGAAAGAGTTGCAGTATGTTCAGCAGCAGAATCTATTATTTACAAACACAATTAACTAATAGAGTATCTTTCACCAAAAGATTAAACTCCAAAATCAGTAACCAGAAGTACCTTCTAGTCACTAAAATTGGACATAAATATGGCTCCAAAAAATCCTGAAGATGCTGTGTTAGCAGGATCCATGAAGAGTATATTTTTTTTTTTCCCTAAGCCAGTACAAAAGCATCCTGAACAGGCATCTGGAACTGAATTTCACTGTGCCTCCAGAGGTGCAACGAGATTATATCCTACTTCCCATCTGTCAACACTCTGCACTTCCTGTACACCCTTGAAGTTATAGTCTACTAATAGAATTGTTTCAATCACCATATAGGAAAGGAGATAGGAATATGATTTTAGTATGTGGTAACTTATTTATTACACTGGTTATTTCCTTTTCCTGCCTCTATCTAGTGAACATTTTAGTCCTCATAGGATCATAAAGTAATTTAGATCAAAGATGTTCTAGATGCCATCTGGTCCAATGACCTGCTCAAAGCAGGTCTGGTTATATTAAGTTGTTCAGGGCCTCGTTTGTTTGGGTCTTGAACATGTCCAAGGACAGAGCTTCCAAACCTCTGGGAAGCCTGCTCCAGTAATTCACCAGAAATATTTTTTCTAGCTTTTAATCAGCATCTCCCCTGCTATAATTTGCATCTGTTACCTCCTACCCTTTCACCCTGTATTACAGAGAAGAGACTGGCCCTGTCTTCTCTACAACAACCTGTTAGGTAGATGAAGTCACCAGTTTCTTATTCTGCAGGACAAAAGGAGTGCCAAACTGGCTGTTGTAATCCAGCATTGACACTGAAAGAGTATCTCTGCAAAGTCTCAATTCAGACAGTACCGAAACTTGACTTCCAGATGTTGCTATCTTTAAGCTACAAATTTAGCTGAAGAACTGAAATTCAAGCAAAGCACAACACTGAAGTGCAGCTCAGGATCATGAGTGGTCAGCTAATTTTCTGTAGCAGTTTCTATGCTCTCAGCACTTCAGGAAATAAGCAGTTCCTGAGCACCACAGTCCCTGGGATTTATGCACTTCAGATTCTATATTCCAACCATGAAAAAAGAGACTCACTAAGCTCCAACAGTGGTTACTGAAGGAGTCAGTAAAACCAAACTGCATTACATGTGTTCAGTTACAACTCAGCATTCTCTGACTGAAATATTTCTTTAGTTTTTAAGCAAATTCATGGCAAATGTTGATTGCTAACGTATCACACACTTCATAGAGGGTTACGATGATTTACATCAGCTAAGGATTTGGTCTATGGAGTGAGGTGACGTATGTTACTCTTGCAACTATTAGTTACATTTCTGAATATATGGAAATAACACAAACTTAAACAATTTGTCTCACAAAAAATACAGAAATGATTGCATACAACAAGCTCTCCTCTATGCAAGAAAATGTTTGGAACTACAGGTTATATTACATTTTTGAGCAATGTGTAGGAAAGCTAAGAACTTCAAATACTGAACAACTAACCTGCTACTCTCTTGCTAAGATTTTAGGGGAAAGATTAAGACTATTTTTTTGTTTTTTCATCAATGCCTTTTTTTTTTCCTGTTTTCTCTGTAACCTAGTAAGCACTGAATTTTGGTGTTATTCTTCTCCATCTGAAATTCAAGCACCACTAGGAAGAAAGTTCTATGGCCCATTTCAATACATGTCTAAGGGACTCTGGCAGATGGCACAATTTCCATCTTCCTCCAATTCTTTCTACGTAGAAGAATCATAGAATCATAGAATAGTTAGGGTTGGAAAGGACCTCAAGATCATCCAGTTCCAACCCCCCTGCCATGGGCAGGGACACCTCACACTAAACCATCCCACACAAGGCTTCATCCAACCTGGCCTTGAACACTGCCAGGGATGGAGCACTCACAACCTCCCTGGGCAACCCATTCCAGTGCCTCACCACCCTAACAGGAAAGAATTTCCTCCTTATATCCAATCTAAACTTCCCCTGTTTAAGTTTTAACCCGTTACCCCTTGTCCTATCACTACAGTCCCTGATGAAAAGTCCCTCCCCAGCATCCCTACAGGCCCCCTTCAGATACTGGAAGGCTGCTATGAGGTCTCCACGCAGCCTTCTCTTCTCCAGGCTGAACAGCCCCAACTTCCTCAGCCTATCTTCATACGGGAGGTGCTCCAGTCCCCTGATCATCCTCGTGGCCCTCCTCTGGACTTGTTCCAAGAGTTCCATGTCCTTTTTATGTTGAGGACACCAGAACTGAAGAATGTGAAACTTAAAGTAGTGGCTGGTATACTTTAAACAATTATACAGTCTCTTTCACCTTCCCTTTTGTTGTTTTTCCTGCTGTATCTCTCTTATGGCAGCTAACTAAATTACATCTACTTCAGCCTTTCTTATATCTCTTGGACCCTGCAGTCAACTTCAGAGGGGACACATAAGGAACTGTAAATGACACATTCACAACTGCATTTGAAAATAAATAATTACTTGCTGAGGAAGATGGAAGAATTTAAATTATACCCATTTAGATTATCTCAAATGCAACTCCAACAATTGCTGCTAATCTTTGAAGAGAAGTAACAATCCCATAGAAATTTTCACGCCATGGTGTTTAAGAGGCATAAAAATACGATGTGATATCAGACAGTACAAAGCACGAAGAGTGCAAAGTTGAATAGTGCAATATATCATTTCAGAGCCTCCTAGTGAAACAGTATTTTCTATGCACTGTACATTAATAAAACCACACAATTCCTTGAAAACATGAGTGTTGATAATTATTATAGTATCGCATTCCCCATTTAAGCCAAATACATGCCAGCCTCAAAACAATTCTTTGAAATATTTTCTTTTACTCACAAATCTACAGTAATATCCTCTAGGGTAATAATCAAACATTGCAAAATACATGATATCTTCAAGTACCAGAACAAACCAGAAAAAGCACTAGCTTACTTATCCTTGTGCTAACAGCTTAAACTGATCAGTAGTATAGTGCAGTATATTGCAATATTCCACAGGATACTGGATAAAATGCACTTTATTTTCACTATATTATACAGAAACTTTTTACAAGAACTGCAGTACAAGAGCCTAGATATTCCTTCCAGCTGTAAAAAACCCTGTTAGTCTAAATGGTAATGGTTGCTTATTAAGTCATTGATCTATAAAGCTGATCTAGCAGCTAACAAGCACACCTGAAAATTCTGTGTATAAACTGCGGTGACTGTTCAGAAATCAGTTATGTTTAGAAGCAACAAAATGTAAATACAATACCCCAGCTTCATGCACATTTCTACTTGCCATATGTCCACAAAAATAAATATGCTGACTTTGGAAATGTTGATATTTTATCCTTGGTTATATTTATATTCTTCTATGAAATCATTGTGCAGTATTACAAAGCCCTTAAGAGTTGTAAGAAATGTAGTTACTGTGTATTTTTGGGTCAGATTCTGCTCTCAGTTACAGAGATACACATGAAGAAACCTCATCAAAGTCGGTCTATTACTCTGGGTTTCTGGCATTCTGAGATCAGACCCTGACTCTGAGGATTTTATTTCGTCTGAGAGATTTAACTTCAAATACAGTCTCCTTTGCTGTTTGTTTGAAGCAAACAGATGATTATTAATACCAAATTTTACTGGAAAACGCATGCTTCTATTGCCTTTTAAAATTCAAACTACATTTTGCTTTGTGATGCAGCTTAAAAGAACGATGAGATATCTCCATCGCGCAATGAAATGGCATCAATATGCCACAAAACTGCCATTAAATAGCACATACATAAAAAAGCAAAGCATAGCTGCCTTTTCTCTCTCCTTTTATATGCACCCTAACACATACGTAGGCCATCCTATGTACCACACTGCAAATCATCTGTATCTCCGAGGTTATTCCAGATAGTTATAAACATGCATATTAAGCACATTAATTGATACATTTAATTGAAACTCGACAGGCTACCCACTGCATATTAGAATAAATATAACCTATATTATGCCTTTTCCCCCTCCTATAAGATTTTCTGAACTGCTTTTGTTCAGAATGAAGTTAAACAGCTTATCACTCACCCAGATTGGTTTTGAAACTGTTTAGTTGTGTGTAATGATATATATACTCCCTCAAAGCCTACTTCAGCACCTCTTTAATCTTTAGCCAAGATTATCTAGAGTACTACTTACTAACAAAAACTGCCAGTATATTTTGCTTAATAATGTATTTGTCATTTTATCAGATGTTACATTTACCCACAACTATCGCTAAAGCCTTCCAACAGCTGATATCTGAAATCATTACTCAAAGCAGTCTGCCAGTCTTGCTATACTTCCTTGTCTTCTGAGCTGTACAACTGTGAAATCTCAAGGTTCTCTTCAGTTGCTCCACCATATAGCAAAATAAACTCAGCCAAAGGCTGATACATTTGATTGTTCATGCACCTATTCCAGAGCCCTGGCCATCAGAAGAGGTCGTAGCACCTGTAAAATTTAACTGTCTCCATGGAGTTAATTTATACCTAGTTCACACATAAAACTGAACAGGAAAAGGACTTGCAAAAAGCAACTTTTTCTCTCTGCCCTAAATTGGGAACTTGCAAAACTTTGTGTATGGCTTTTCCTTTAATACAGTGTTACATACTCTGAAAAAATCAATAGTTTATTTTAGGATTTCTTTAAGAGAATAGTGTATTTCAAGCAAATATTATTAAATATCAGCAAATAAATGTTGAGGTTCTTATACTGCAAACAAGAATATTCACACTAGAATCCTGACTCAGCCATGACCTTTCAAAAGCAGCAGAGGGAAGGTATCGTGTGATTTGTATTTCTAATCAAAACATCCTGAATTTTAAAGGGCAAATATTTGCAGTGGATTGCTTTTGTATGAGGCAGAGACTCAGAGTTCTTGGAAAAAATTGTTCATACAGTAACATTAATTAAAAAATAGTATTAGGAAAATATGTGCATAATGCTGTGACAGAAAGCGTGAGATGAGAACTGTAACAGTGTGATCTGCCATTACCCTCCCTGTTTTAGCTCTGTTTCCTAAATGGTAACACAAACCGATTTCCTTTCATAACCTTACCTATAAATGAAAGGAGCTACTGTGGCAGTGTTGGGGTGACTGTATTGCTGTTGCTGAGGAAGCTGGACAACACCATTTCCTGTGCCTTGGCCACTGCTTGCAGCCGAGGCTGACAGAGCTGCAGAGGACCCTGGGGTGAGTGCTGCATTTGGCTCTTTCCCTTCAGAAGAAGCAAGACCAGAGGAAGGAGAAGCCTTCTCAGTGAGTTGAGATTTTGGTGTTGATTGGGACTGGTTTCCTTTTGTAGTCCTCAGTTTTTCAATCTCCTTACTTCCTGTGCATATGGATGAAGTGCTCTGCTTTGCTGTTGGCACCTTTGATCCAGGTTTTGGGATCCCACTAGAAGATGGTATTAAGCTTTCCTTCTTGGCTGCTGTTGTCTTACTTCCTTTCGGAATTAAGCTTGCAATCTTGGAGCTCTTCTTTGTAGGTGTTTCAGTGACCTGGTCCTTCTCTTCCTTGACTGTTTTCTCAGTGCAAACTTTGTTTTTGTCCCTGTTCTTTTCCTCTTTGTCCTTTGGCTGTAGCAAAGACTTTTTATTGCTGAGATTTTTGCTTCCAGCTTTCGGAGGGGTTAACTTCGGTGATACTTTGGGACTGCTACTTGTGGAGCCACCACTGTTCACCCCACCGCTTAAGACATCCATTTCACCACACTCTGAAAAGGTATCATCCTCCCTCCCACTGTCACTGGGTCCTGAGCTCAGTGACAAAGGAGGTCTCAGAGCAGTCCTAGCATTAACCAGCTTGAATTTTTCCAGCATAGATTTTTGTCCAGATGAAGGGGGCTTCACGCCTTCAGAAGGGGGTGGCTTGAGCCTGTCTGAAGATGGAGTAGGGGAGGTTGCGGGACTAGGCTGCTTCACGGACAGCATAGTAGAGGTTGCACTGTGTTTGACATTCATGGATTTGCTGCGCCAAGGCTTGCTGGCACTTGGAGAGGGTATGGCAGAGACCTGCTGCTGCCCGGTGCTGGTGGGATGCTGCACATTTCCATTCATGCCTGTAGATGGGTGAGGGCCTTTTGGTGAATCTGCTTAAAAAACAGAAAGAACCATAATAGTATAGCTATTCTCCCATCTCATGCTTAGGTGATACCATAGTGCTCTGGCACTTAAAACACAGTTATGTGTGATTCACAATAAATATAATTTATATGTGCATGGAGCACAAAGATTGCTAATAAAAATTTATTTTTTCCTCCCACTATCACGTTGTTATTTAATACTTCTATGAGCTCAAGAGAGCCATGGAAGCACCTTACTTGTAACCATTTCATTACAAAAATTAAACCTTCCAATTTAAAAATGTTATCTTTAATAAGTCATAAACAAATTATTCCAATCACTTGTTAATAATAAAACACTGTGACATTGACGTAAAAAGGAATGCTACAATGTTGGAAGAAAAACAACCAGACAAAGACAGCTTTATTGTTTAGTGATTAAAAACTGTGCTAGAAAGGTACGGGGTTTTGGGGGGTGGAGGAGGAGGGCTGAGTAATACTGAAATTGAATGGATACAATCAATATTCATAAAAGCAGAAAATGTCAGGTCACTAGACCATCCTATGCTCTTTTTTTTTTTTTTTTTTTGTTTTAAGTACTGTTAACAACCTTTAGGAGCTGACTTGAGGAACTAATCCCAGTGCACTTTCACAGGTGGGAAAAAATCAGTAATTTCACCAGCATCAGTAATTGAAAGTTACAGCGATATGTCACCCACATGGATACAGCAACAATACTTGTTTTGGCCCTGAAGCTCAGGTAGGTACAAAAAGCTCATTTATGTGGCTCTGGTATCTACACTACATTTACACCAACCTGGAACCACAGTGCACCTTTCAGAATGAAAACAAGACTACTTCTGCAATAATTAAACTATGTTAACACTGTGAAAGGGTTAAGCTCTTCTGTATAAAGCTCAGATTTCCAAGACATATCTGAGTATCTAAATACCATTACTCTGGAGCATCAGATAAATTAATTGGTAATGGCAATCAAATATATGGTACATAGCTATTTCACCAGATGAGATATTTTCACTTAGTTATCTATCTTGCCATTCAGTCTAGGGACTGCCAGTGAATTAGGCATAAGTTTGCTTATAATGCATCAAATTCAGTACCACAAGAAAGCCTATGAAACATGCAATGCAAATATAGTTCATCCAATGGGGAAAAAAAAGTGCCTACATGTGTGTTGCATACACACATGAAGCCAAAGTTATGCCTTGAGGCCTCCCTGTCTGAATGATACAGTAGATGAGGACACTGAAGACATTTGTCCCTTCAGCACAGAGTTTGAAGTTATGGGTCATTTTCAGTTTTGCAGTCTTAGCCCTAAGGCCCTAGTACGGATTAAGACTACCCACCTGGAATTCTGAAGGCCACTACAATACATAGGAAAGGGAGAATTTTGAGCATCCTGAAAGGGGAGGTCTTTTTTCTTTAACAAAGAGAGAATGCAAATAGCAAAATTTACTTCTTTTAAATAGCATTACATTCTAGTTTAAAAATATTGAAATAAATGGAATAGAAGTAACACAATAGAAATGTAACAGCTTTTACTTGCTTAACACTATCAACAACTGGACCCCAGCAGGCCAATTGCCTCCACCTTCAATAGATGCTGTATAATTCCATCTGCACAGAATTTTTCATGTGCCCCTCAGCCTGATGTGCAAAGACCACAGCTCTAAACGAGCTCAGTCCTCCTCCACAGAGGGTCTGCAAGCGGCTTTGCTACACCCAGTTACTAGGAAAGAAAACATTAACTGGTAAAGGTTGCCTCAGAGAATTTCTGGGGACAGGTGAGATTACAGCTTGTTCCCCAGGCTCCAGGTAGTACCACGCACATGGAGCAGCTTTGGTGGGCAGCTGCGGAGCTGATCCCTCCCTTGCGACCAAGGCAGGAGTTGTGTCTGGGCTCCTGCCATTTTCTGGTGAGCTTCAGATCCTGGAAGAGAGCCTGGGGCCAACAACATCTGTTGGAAATTACTGCAGCCCTCAGGCTTCCTTAATTTATACCAGGGATCAGCCCCGTGGCTGATAGCCTAGGACTGGGTGTGCACAAGGACCTCATTGCACACATCTTGCCTTGCATTAAGCTTGCCTTAATTACACAGGAGGATTGGGGTCTTTAGCTATCCAAATAGTTTTCCAGAATAACAATTCACCGTAATATGTAAAGCTAATGCAGAGTATATGTAACAGTCTGTGACCAGCAGAATGCCACTACATTGTTGTATTAGCTCTGTTATATTTGTATGGCCTCAGGCTATTAGCTTTACTACAAAAAGAAAAACAAAAAAGTGTTCTGATTAAAAAGAAGACTATATCCTTGCCATATTTCCTGCTATCTACTAAACTCACTGGGGGAATAATTGTCAAAAGAAGAGCATTTCCTGTTCATCAACAGCTTCTTCTGCTACATACATAGCAAAAAAAACCCATAGGTTCCTTGAACCACTGGTACTTACTTGATCCCTATGTCACAAATCATGAACAGCATCAAAAAATTACAGAGATCTAGAACTTGCTTTTAATCTTAAATTTAAAGTGTATCCTTAATGTTTCCACAAAGAATTGCAAGCTGGATTGCACGCTTTCAAGAAATAGACACTGTCTGTGTGTTTAAAGAAGTGGAATGCAAAGATTTATCTCTCCCCAGCCCAAATGCATTACTTGAAGCTGCACATCATTGCCGCTTTCTGCACATTCAGTTGGACTTGGCTTTAGTTGTTCATTACATGAAATCTGTCCCCACCTTGTGGTGATTTTGACACACAGTGAACCCAACCTATGACAAGGATTTCAGACTTCTACAAACTAAATTTTACAAGCAGACGGTCTTCTGTTTAGGGCCTAATCCCCTTGTTGCATAATCAGCTTGTGGTGAAAATAACTTTGCATTCTGCTTGAGAGCTCAGAGCTTCAGAGCTCAGCCCAACCTGTGTGGGGAAAGTACAGCAGCAACAGCCCCAGGTGTTCAGTGGAAAACCAAAAGTTTCTTCCAGAACCCAGCAAGACCAGGACAACAGAATGGACATTTTCAAGCCTATTGTTCATAGGCTGTTGAACAAACAAAGGACACATGAGGGGTTAAACTTGGGCCCAATATATAATCAACTTCCTCTTTTCTTGTCTGTGACCTTTGCTGTGTTCTGAGCTGTTGGAGAAGACAGGACCTCTGTGATAATAGCTCCCCTGTTGCAGCATAGTAGGTACTGATAACTGAAATACTCTGTAACAGGCACATGCCCAGATTAGAATATCCAGTTTTAGTCAATCAAAATAAAGAAGGTTAGTAGAAAATGAAAGAGCTCCAGGGGATTGCTGTAAAGATATTTGGAGGAATGGGAGGTCTATGCAGTGAGATTAAAAGAATTCAGCTTGTTCAACAGCTCCTTTCCTGCTGCCCATCAGCACAGGAAGAGAACACTATCAGGGACAACTGGCAAAATACTGGAACCAGAACGTAAACAAGCTAACTATAGGCATACATACTGGCCACAGATAAACAATTAATTGCATCATCAGACAATGTTGTTCCAGGACATTGTTTCTCAGCATTTGTATGGGAAAAATAACCAAATACTGTTGAAACCAAGTTTAGACAATACACAATTTATTATCAAATTATATTAAAACCTCCATGATATGGAGACCCTCATCAGAGTTCAGATAGTGTTTCTAGGTTCTAATAGGGAAACATTTGGTTTTAAAATTTTATTTGAATTATAACATTATTTATTTGCTGGACTCAAAACTTCTTTGGATAACTACCTTGCTAGTAATGTAATCACTTCATTCAAATAGTTTCATTTCCATAGTTTTATTTTCATCTTAAGTCAGAAGCAGATAGATGTGACATGACCTAGAAAACAGATGTGTTCTTTGAAACTCATCCATAAGCTGCGAAGTCCAGAAAAAGAAAAAAGAAAAAAAGATCAGCTCACTAAAGCTCCATGGATGAGTTTCAGTTAATGGCATGTTTATCATTTTGGTGCATTTTGTGTTCCTGATTTAACCACAGCTACACACAGTTACCTGTGTCACAGCAATGGGTTGGATCTGTCAGTGAAAACTTGGCTGTACTCAACAGAGAAAAACAGCATTTGCTCAGGGGAGCTAGTTTCTTACTGTGAGAACTACTCTTTAAGCATCATTCAAAGGAGATAACATTAATGACATACTAAATAATGACATACTAAATAGAAGGCCCATATCACATCTTATTTTGGATCACCTTCACGTCTCCTTTAACTCTGTGTCTACATATTCATTCCCCACTGTGACTGAGTTGGAAATCATGTCATGTAGGAATGAATTTCAAGTATTACATATAAAAGGATTTAAGAAAAACCCTTATGCCGTACATCTTTTCTGGGGTTTCATTATAGCCCATACAGGAAGGTGTAGGAGAGCAAAATGTACCAAAAGAGGTCTGTCCTTGAAGAGGTCTGAAGGTCCCAACCTCTAATGACTATTTACCTAGCACAAGTTGACTCTTTCTCCAATTTTGTTGCTGTTTATGCAGCACTAATGCAGATTACAAGTAATTTATTATATGATATATATCTCAGAAATCGCATGCTCCAAGCATCAGCATCAGAAGCAACATTTGAAATATAAGGTTTATTATGTGTGCTAACTGTAAGAAGAAAAACAGTTTTTCAATGCATAGTGACATTTCTTTTTAAAGAGCTGTTCACTATTATTGCTATTGTGAGGGTTAAAGTTTGTTTCGAAACAAATTCTTCAAAAAAACTCACATCACAAAACATCCTCAAATACATAAAAAAATATATCAAAAGACTTTGGAATTTCATTGTAATATGCAAACATTAGCCACTATAATAATTAAAATTTATATAATTTAAAATATATTATGGTTCAGTTGTTTTGCTCTTTAGGCAAAGAAGTAGCATGAGGAATTCAACTACAGGATCTCATGTTCTTTTAGGGTATTATAAAAATATATCACTTTGTTATCCTTGCACACCCAGCAGCCATTTTCTCTAATTAACTTCTGCTTTATAATCTAAAAAGAACTTGTGTTCACTTTACGTTATCATGTAAAGTCAATGTTCTTCCATCCATTCTGCTGTTTCAAAAGAAAGAAAAGCAGACAGAGACATGTCAAGTACAGTATTCTGTAGTTATGCTACACTGCATTTTCTATATCCTGTAAAATGAACTGAATGATTATACACATGGCAAGCCACCCCTTATCATTTTGCAAGTGATGACTTCACTAAAATTCTCAAGGTTCTCATTCTCTGCTGTAAAGAAATGGGAAAGTAAAGAAATCTATCATGCAAAAAGCCACATAAATGTGCAATGCAATGCAAAACTTTGCAGCCAAAGACAATTTCCAAGTAACAAAGAATATTAATATCTACAAGCATGTCTCACCTTGAATCATTTCACTCTCACGTATTTCAGTACCAAACTTATGTCGGTATTATCAACTTATTCTAAAACCTAAACTGCTGTACATACCTTCACTCGAGCTGCCACATCTCCTACTCCGTAACTTCACTATTGTACTTGTGAACTATACAGTGTCTGCTCAGTTTTCACTCTGATCTCTTTCTAGTTTTAGCCTGGATGTCTTGCCACAAACAAATTCTTAGTAAAATAAATCCCAATACAGAACTATCTGAAACATTCAACCCTGATAGTAGAAAATAAAGAAATAACTATTGAAAGCATGGTTTTATAACTTCAGATACAGCTAGGGGCAAAGTGTGTTCATCAGAATTTTGTGAAAAAAAAAAAGTCTGGATAGCTGCCTGTTGCTTGGATGAAGAACATTCACTGCATACTTGTTCCTCCCACAGACCCCAAGGATGCAAACGGGTACTATGTATATTGTATCATTTTCAACTGTATTCTAACCCAGAGATATGAATAAAATGCTGTTCATTACACAAAAGGAGAAAGAAAGGGGATAGGGGCTGGATTAGTTACACAACTCAGAAAGCTGAATTTGCAAGTTATTTTTTCTGAGATAAAGCCTGAAGAGGCACATTTTCCAGGAAAGCAGTGTCAGGGTGGGAGAAACAGAAGGATCCAGGGAACTCACTTTATTTCCATAATGGAAGTTCATACTTAAAGGAGGCAATACAACATAAACACTGAATTCAAATCCCTGCAAAACTGCATTACATTTGACTTAATTTCCAATCCTCTATTCAGACATATGTGCACTAGGTAAGGCTCTGAAGGAACAGAAGCATTCAATGTTCTGATGCCAACATAATATTCTGATTCTTATCCATTAGCGACTAAATTGCAAAGTTGCCTGAAAATTATGTTGGTTTTCCTTTGGCTATGAGTAGACTTGAATATGGACCAAGAATATAGGCATCCAATATGTGTTCATTTTTACTTCAGAAAAATCCCCAATGATATTTCCATCAGAGAGATAAAATATAATTATAACATTTTGAAAGTTTTCAGTTCTGAAATTTAATCCTAACTTAATCGCAAGTCCTAATACAGAGCTCTGTCTCCATAGGTCTTACCAAGTCTTCAACCCTTGTGAATGGGTTCTTTCGGTGATATTTCCTTTTGTTCCTCTCGTAAAGTAAGCTTTTTAATTTTTAATCACTCACCTTTTTCATTTCCATTTGCATATTGTGGAGGCTTGTTTTTGTCAATGCTGTTAAAGCTCTGGCTTCTCCGATTTAAATTAGAAGCTCCCTGGACTTTGGTACTGCTGCCAGCAGCTGGCACCCTTGAGGGTCCTGGAAGCCTGGAATAGCATAATCAGAAATCAGTTCACTTTATGTAGTGCAAAATATAGAGGCGGCAGTATGCAAATAACAGACCAGAATTTAAAACCAACAACTGAAAACAGTGATTTCAGGTAAGCAACAATAAACAGGAGTATTCAATTAGTTAGACTCCACAAATGAAAATAAAAGCTTATCCCTACACACACAAAAGGGAAAAAGATGCTTTCTAGAGTCACAAGACATGTAAGAAGATGCTTTGCATTTGCCATTAACATTGCTAAAACAGATTCACCCTCACAAACCATTAAAGTGAAATACCAACTTTTATTTAAATCTGACACTTTTGAAGAGTAAATGTTACAGAAGTTGTTTAGAAAGCACAACAATACACAGTGGAGAAGTATTTTGTATGTCTTACTGTAGTGAATGTTTCACAGCTGTTGTTTAGCATAAAAGCTGCCTTTTCAGTTATCTTCTGTTATTTTTCAGAGGACTATTGGCTTATTATTTTAAATGAAAAGTATTGAAAATACATATTTTAGCTAGATGCTACAGATGCATGGATACCTTTTAGATAGAAGTATGTAATGTGGACCATACAGTTCATTTGTTGGTATTTGCTGCCACCATCTGAACCTTACTCTGTGGCTACGCTAAGAAAAAAATGGAAACTGTTGTCCCTGGTGTGTGTACACCTGCATCTTTTTTCTGTCTGAATCTATTCTTTGATGTAAGATTCTTTAATATATGTTTACTTCGAACTTTCTGCAGCATCTTTGTGGGCACCCCCACTCCTTTCCAGTTTTGTTATCTGATAGACAAAATGAAATGCTTAAATCAGCAAGAGTCTTTTGCCATAGAAGATCTCTCTTATCTTTCTTGCTTATTGGAATGATATGGTGATTTTAATAGTGGCAATACAAATTACACCTGAGATATCAAATTCCATTAGTTTCATTGCATTATGAAAGAGCAGCATCAGAAGGGAGAAAAAAAAATCACATTACAAAGAATTAAAAAATGTTAGCTTGCTTCCAAACTTTTGTTTGTTTAACATATTGGTATAACAACAATGTTCAAATAATTTTATTTTCATTAACTAACATATGTAAACAGCTCCATGTTCTCTTCCTTTACCAATTTAAACCTTAGAGAACTAATCCACTAGTTATTTTTATGGCTCATTCTGGCTGCCAGCCTGCCCTGCTAGTCTCTTTGCTGAGCCCAGAGCAGACTGTCTCTGCTCTGCAGCTGCAAGCATGCTAACCTTTACCGTGACCCATGAATTCGAGTGATCTTCTGTTCCCTGAAGAATGTACTAAGACAAACTTAAAAATCCATTTGCTCCTTCTCATTACCCTAATTTGAAAGGCAGTAAGAGCCCTGACATAATTTGTCAAAGGTAATGAAAAAAGCAATGACAAGGCATGTGCAACACTGGAAACTCATCTGTTCTGTTAAAATATAAAATAGTTCTGCATACATTCTGCATGCCAGAATTCGAGAACTTGCCACAGTAAGCACATTACACATGAGGTCATTTGCTCTACACACTTTCCAGTTTACCTCATTTGCTGTCTTTTTTAATTGAATTCAGGCTTTAAATTGCTTTTGCAGAATCATGTTAAGCAGCTAAGGAAATGCAAAGAGGAGAATAACAAATAAGGGACAAGTCACATACCTCTGAACAGGCTTCGGAAACACTGCCACAGATTTAAAGTATTAGACAATAAGACTGTTAACCCCGACACATTGAAAGTGGACAAGACAGGAGCATCAGCAATAAGGAAAACTGTAGACCTATAAATGCAGGTGCAAAGCAACTGGACCGTGGTATAGCTCATTCCAAGCTATCACCAGCAACTCAAATTGTGTTAGTGCTCGATAATGCAAAATGCAATCTTTATTGGAGATTATGCAGTTTAGAGTTCATTGTTCTCACCAATGAACTGTACAGCAAAGGTATAATTAACGAACGCATTATCACCCCCCCACTAGGAAAAAAAAAAAAAACAAACAGAAAAAAAGGAAAGAAAAGTTAGAAACAAGAGTAAGCTTCAGACCTCAGTTTCTTTCCTCTGCAATCTGGCTTGTAGATTTTAGTGCTCATGGAAATGATAAACTGAAAGTACTGATGAAATATGAAATAGGTCAGCTCCAACACACAGCTCTGTCAAATTCATTGCCAAAACAAAGCAGCCTCTTAGTAGGGACTGTGTGCAGGCTACTCTTGACAGAGCAGAAGTCTTGGAAGAGGTTCTTTTTTTTCTGCTCTATTTTGTTTCTGCATCAACTTGGCTCTATGAATTCAGCCTTTCAGGTGGGTTTGCAGAATATCTAGTGGGAATTGGGATGGAGTCCCAAACTTCTTTTCACTCATGACTAATGTAAGGATTTGATCCAGAGAGTAGAGAGCACTAAAATCACCAACTAACCCTTCACATCCAATACTTTACATGCAGGATACAAAGATGCAGGATACATAACAACCAGAATTTTTGCTAATATACAGTACAAATCGGCTCCTTCCAGTCCGTACAAGGCTTTCCCGTGGCAAAGCTCATAGCTGCAAAGCTTGCACACATAACATAAATACACATTGTTTAACGTCTGCTTATGTCCAAAGGATAAAATATCAGTGGGCATATACTTGCTTGAGTATCACTAACAAGCAATAAATTAGAGATATTTAACTGACCTAGAAGTCTTTTTTTGACTGGTTGCAATTCCACTGTGATTAGACTGAGATGCATATCTGGCTGTGAGACTGTATGAGAAGAAACAGAGAAATTGAATTATAGAATTACTTTGAACATGTATAGAAAGAACACACTTACCAGCAAACTATGAGTTAATGAATGCAAATTGAATGTGGATAGAAAACACAAATTAACTGGCAAAAAAAAAAAAAAGAAAAAAAAGAAATAATGCAAACATGCAGATTTTTATGAGAGATGTAATGAACAGATTATGAAATAATGGATATTGTTATAACTTGTCTCATTTTCTACAAATTAATTTAGGAACAGACAGTGAGAGCAAATTTCAGCAGTGACTGAATTACTAAAGTCTAGCTTAATTCACACTGGGTGCACCTCAGCTTTGTACCATTTTTCATCCACAAAAAGTACTAAACACAAATATACAGCTGCTAGTTTCTCCAGCAACCTGAGTTCAGAGTGGCAGTTAGGAACAAATTTGCTATACCAGATCCAGTGAGGACTCAGAAAAATTCCTGCTAAAGAAAGGTGACCCTCCTGACAGTAGAGTTATATGGAAGAAGCATCCCTTCATAGTTTCCATTACTGTTAAAGCAGCACAGGTCATGCATGTGATGCATTACCCAGGAAATTAATTCTTCATTAGAAGAAGCCCTGACCTCGTGCTTCGACTCACTGCTAAATTCAATAGGAAAATGCCTCTTTGTCTATTAAGGCATCCAAATAGTATTTCTGCAACAGAACATATGCTGAGCTACAGGGCTAAAAACTGTATGCTCTTTTTCACACCCAACAATGTGTCACTACTAAACAGCAAATTTATGCCTCTGTTCTTTTAGACATTTGCATAGGGGATATGTCAAATGTACGGCCAAGGTAAGGCCTCCTGCCAAGCAATTTCAGCTACATAAACAGGTGCATCCTTTGGGATCCACATAGCCTTAGGATATAGACAGGTGGTTAAAGCAGGTGCAATCACAGCATCAAATTCCTTGCATTATTAAGGAAAGGATGGAGAACTGAGTAAGCAGGACCCTTGATTGTCACATATTGCTTTTGTCTCTTACAGTTCTGCATCTTCCAGCAATTCTAAGTAGCAGCTGAAACCACAGTGCTCTAGTCCTGACTTGATATACTGAAAGGACTTATAAGAAACACCTGGTGGTATTAAGTCTACCAGAGGAGTGTTAAGCAATTTCTGCTGGTCTACTGAAGCAGATAGCTGGAGTATGGAGCAGGTGGGAGAAGCCCCTTAAGGGGCAGAAAGGTCTTCCTATACTGGCAGAGCAGTCCTGTAGAGGGGCAAGGGGAAGGCACAAACCAAGGGACAATCCCACTTGAATGGGATGTGTGATTATTGTTACTTTATGAAATTAAACCCTAATAAAGGGTTCAACATTACCTCTGTGCCTGGCAACTACAAATGACACAAGGGCACATGGCAAATATAAAAGAGAATACTTCAGTCTTCAGGGGGCAAAAAAGAATCATTCAATATATAAAAGCAGCATTCAATTCTGTTACACATATCTTCACAAAAATGCCGACAAAGTGCTTTTTTATACAACCATAATGTCTGTGGGAATTATAGTAAATTATGAAAGTATCATAATAATTACAGTTTATATATTTTATCTATCTAGTCATTAGTAGTATATGAAATTAAATATTAATATATTTAATTATTTAATTATATTTCACTTACAGCTATCTTTCTAAATAACATCTGGACTTATGATACAAATGTGACATAGCCTATTTTGCTGAAATTGCTATATTTGTGCCTGGTGTAATAGCCCTTCTTTTAATTAGATCTCCCACTTGTGTTTTTTCAACATATTTAAAATGAAGGAATATAGAAATGGTTAGATGGTTATCTGCATTGACTAAGCTAAGAAGGTTGTGAGAAAAATGGCATGTCAAATAAAACCTTAGTGTGTTTATGTTGTAAAAGGTAAAATGATACACAGTACAATCAACACAGACAGCGAACTGGAAAAACAGAGTGAATAGGATGCATTGTCATAGCATATTGTAGCTTTTCTACTTCAAACAACACTATTCCAAAGTAATTGGATAGATCAAATAATTTAATCTAAGTGATGGTGCTAAATTGTTGGTAAGCTAGTCCACAGACAGACTGCACCTTTCTTTTTTCTTTTTAATAGCAATAAATACATGAAGCACCTATCTGGAAATGCCTGCTAGAATCTTTTCCTTCTATGCCTAGGACTCCATCCACTAGCAAATTCATGAAATGTCAGCCTACAGACTGCTTTCAGATTTTCCAGACAGGCTAGAATGATGGATGTGTCAACGTCAGTAAAGCAGCCTTTCCACTGTGACTGACTTATTTTCCAAAGTACTATGACAAATCAAAGAAGAGAACTTCAACAGCTCATAAACCAGGTGCATCAAGTTCCTAATGACTTTGGGGTTTCCTTCTAATTAGCACTGGATGTGCTGGGCCCATTAAAGCTTTGCACGGGTTCCTGTTTCCCAGCTGCTGGCCCCCCTATTACAGATGTGAACTGCAACACAGTTGCAAGACTAGACTTCAGTCTAGCCACTCTTCCAAATGTATAAACAAGTATTTACCTGCTGCCCTCTATTCAACCAGATAATTGTCTCTGGGCGAGATCTGTTAGTTAGGAAAATAAACCTGTTTTGCTTAAATCAGTTATTTTTATGCTTACAGATCCACACAGAGGTATAATAAGTATGTGCCTGCCATACAACAGCAAATGCACATTAACAAACCAGACAGTGCAAGTTTAACACTACAGCATTTAGGACAAGGAAGGATCTGCTTGTCAGAGGGACAGAAAGGGGGATTTTGAAAGCTGCTGCTTTTGCAAGTCTCCCCCAACGTGGTCACAGCTTGCACTCCTCGGAGGAGCCACAGCAGTACCCCGCAGAGCCCAGCCGCTGGGCATTGGCAGGAAGAGAACAGCAGACTACAGAGGAGACCAACCCTGATTGTATACTCTGCAGGACACCCTGCTTCTCCCAAAGTTACAATCCAGCATTGCATTGCTGAAGGCAACTGCAACACTGGACCTGGGCCAAGCATCATGCTTAGGTCTCCTCTTCCACCTAATGCATAGGGGAAGAGAAGGCAGATGCTCCTGGTTAAGCAAATCCTATTCAAAGTAGGTAAGATGGCATACATGCATATGATGCCAAATCCTTAGAAATCATCTGCACTCTGCAAACTAGTTTCCAGGTTGGAATCAAGCCCCTATATTTTCTCTTGCAAATCAGGGAAACACTAGTCAACACAGCAGATATGAAACAGTGATAGTGGGTAATTTTGGCTGCTGGTCCCTTAGTTAAATGCTGTGAGAAAATGGAATAAATACCCTAAGACTGCTCAGAAACGCAGTTCAGCACAGCGGTAGCTGGGGTAGTACTGAGAAAGCAGGTACAATGATGTTAGAGACTGTAGTGACCCTGAGGTGCTGATAGGGAACACTACAGCTGTCCTACAGCCATGCTGGTCACAGGAACCAGGACTGCACTATTTAGAGCCAGTTGCATTGTGGAGCTGTGCACCACATTCCACCTAGATGGCGAACCGATGCAGGGCATGCAGTGGCAATCAGGATAAAAGGGTTAAATGGTCCTAAAAGGTGTAGGGGAACCTAGGAAGTCAATGTAAGGTATGACACTAAAAGTTCTTAAAGCCCTCCCACTAAAAGTGAATTGCAGTACACAGCTGAAATGAGCAAATAAAAGCAAAGAAGATGAAGAGGGAACGCAAGTGACTGCTCAACACTGTACTAAACTCTCAGGAAGTCTGCGTTGCTGCTATGCAAATAGCAGAGAACACCAGAAAAAAAGCTCCTTGAAAGTGTGCATACCATGTAAATCTGCAGGATGAAGCTCCTCTAAACCTTGATAAAGAGCATGAATCAAGCTGAAACTATTTTAACCTCCTTCTTCAAAAAGTAACCCATGCAGCGTCACCCTGAATATCATCAACTCTTTATTAACAGTCTTTCAAAAGATCAAAAGCATCATGTTACATCAGACTGTCATTTTCCTATAATGTTGAGAGCCACATGGTGCTTCTAAAATGCCAGCTATGTGATCTGTTAAAACTAGACAAAAGGCAAAGAGGTTTGTAGTATGTAATCAAAGTCTTTCTACCTTACTAGCATATTTGAATTTTAATATGCTGTTAATCTTATAAAGTTATATTTATATCACTAGGGAACGAAACTCCAGAATGATTCGAGATTGTACTATCAGAATGATTCTCTGATAAAAAAGAATGCATTTTCAATGTATATATATGTATATATATATATCTAACACAGAAATAAGAGGAACTGCCGATGGCTCAGGCAGCTGTAGCTCACACCATGTCATCTGTTCTATATTAGGTGGACATTTCTCCTTTCTGCTTTTTGAACTTCTGGCATCTTATACAAGAAGTCTATCTCCAACTGATTCAGGCTTGGAGGTACTAGTAAACTTGTGTTTTCAATGTTATCCTGTTGTTCACAGCCCATACACCAAAATGCAGATAATGCTAGTCTTGCATTAACATTCATGTTCTGGCAGAACACAGTGACTTGTAATAAGAACTAATCATCTGCCATAGTGACCATACCTACCCTGGCCCCAGTGTTTGTAATACAGGTATTTTGTGGAAATAATGAAAAGAATATATGAGTCACAGCATTAAAGAAATTAAGAGCATATCATAATAAATGTGCTACCTAGCTACTGTGCTTAACGTGTAGCTCACCTAAAATAATGCAATCTTAAAAAACCCACTTTTTTCTGACAAACTGGCCAAGTGGGTAACTGTGTGCTGCCAGAACAAGGGCTACGCTCTTAGGGACCAATCATACCCTATTATGACCTTATCTCCACACTATTTATGATCTTGCACAAGAACAAAATTGTATCAGATGATCTGCACAGTAATGTATGCCACTATTCTGTTTCACAGTTTGATAGAATAAGACTGTAACAAAGTTTTCTCCTAGAGGGAATGAAAAAGGGGGTGCCAGAAAGCCTGAGGCTGTCAATTCTTCAAACCTACACTCATTGTCCATTGAACCTTTTCACAGTTTTTCAGAAAACGGACATTCATTAACGCATCCTAAAGTATGGCTGTGATTACCACAAAACAATCAAACAATTATCTCATATTTAAGCCTGTTTTTGTCAAAGGTATTAAAGTACATTTGTGAGCATTTTGTTTGATCTCCTCATTGACTCTCAAATAGTAAAAGTTATGCAATATAAAGAAATCACAAAACATTCTTTCAACATTTCAGCTATGCTTCCATAAACATTTTCAAAAGAGCAGACCAACATACACACACACACACACACATATATATATATATATAAAAAACTGATTTTCCTAAACTGCTAATTTATCTCTTTTAAGTGTGGTGAATTTTAAATACTAAAGAACCTTCTTTTTTTTCTTTTTTTATAACTTCTATTTTAATCCATTTTCCATGTGCAATAATTGTCATAAACAGCACCTTGGAAGTGTATGGATTTGGGGTTGGGATTTTTATTTGGTAAATGAAGACAGAAGAGAGAGTTATACTCTCCATAGAAGCTGCAACATGTAATGTTATTTCATTAACTGACTTTTGCAAAATGACAATATGTAGAATATCACATTTATTGAAAAGTCTGTAAAAATACTGAGATAAAAGTTGACAGAAAGGACTAACAATAGCAAAGAAAGTAGCAGTGCAAATATAAATCTGACTTAAATAAAAGCAAGAATGCAAGGAAAAGACTGACCATATACACAAAACCAGACAATAGAAGAACTGATGAATCTCTATGGAGAGTGAGGGTAGAGCAACAAAGAATGTTTGAAGGGAAAATAACTACATTATGAAGCTTCTATTCCCTCAGAAGGAAATATATGAAAACTTAGATTCAAATGCTACAAGGACAAATGGAACACTTGCCATTAAATTCTACATTATCTGGATTAGCAACAGGGAAAATTATGGCCAAAGTACATCAGAACTGAAATACTAAAAATAATCAGTGGCAAGGGAGACAAGTGCCAGACAATGATATCTGAAATGCACAGGATGAGAATCATCAGTAAAATAAACACTCTTTTGGAAATTGTAAGAACAGACAAGGAGAAAAGATGGAAACCACGTCTTGAAATGCAAACAAAACGAGGCAGAGAAAGAAATACCATTCTCAAGCAGATGGCAGAGGTTACTTATAAACAGGAGAAATAAGTGTACCTACAAGTCACAGGATCCTAAAGAAAATTTTCAGTCAAATACCAGGTACTTTGCAGAGAGGAAGAAATGTAGAACATACTAAACACACAAGGGCAGGTACCAACCATAAAGAGCTAGTTTTTCAGGTTCCATCCCACAGAATTATGTAAGAAAGTAAAAGACACAAGCAGTTTCTGAGAGGTTGGTAGTGAAATGGCTAAAGAGGAAATGATAAGTTTGAAAGAATCTTCTTTAGGATAGATTTAGAAGCTATTGAGAGGCTAGAAAATGCTTTATAATTTACATTTTTATATGTTATATCTAGTAGGTTCTATATTATAGTTATAGAGAAGACCATTTGTTTTAGAAACTGAGTGTTTCAAAACCTCCCTTTTTCCCCCCTAACTTTAAGCTTAAGAAATATTGTTAGATATCTTCTTATCTTAGAGAGGACAGGCTACAGGGAAGGAGTATGTGGCAAATACATTCTTGCTATTGCATTGTGCTGCTTTTTTGTGTGAAGTTTATTAGAAAGCTTAGGCATTTGCCATCATCAAAAAGTAACTCTTTTGTGTATGTTAATTTCTGAATCTGCCAAAGGGAACAGAAGTATGCATTATGAAACTTACAGTACTGATGCATTTTTGTAAGCTACTTCAAAATATAGCTATTAAAAGGAATTAAAAAAAAATATTGAATTATGGCAGTAATATTAATTTATGTGAGACTATGAAGGTGTACTTTTTAATATATTCTGTCCATATATCATAGCTGTGGCCTAGAAAACTCCTGAAACTACAGTAATTCTCAGCATGTAATGGCAGTTTTATCAAATGCGTAAATTAATTTCATAGCTCTGTAAGGTAAACAAATGGCATGCAGAAAAAGAGCCACTTTTACTTATGACCTATATAGTGCTTATCACAGGAACAAGTCTCTTCTCTAATTTATGCAATTCATCATTATTAAATATCATATATTAGCTTAGGTACACAGTTAACTGATTGGAAGGCAGATGCAGGGACTGTGAGAATGAAGACCTTGAGGCCACTGTAGGAGAGGATCTGTTTCGAGACCATCTTAAAAACCTAAACGTGCACAAGTCCATGGGACCTGATGAAATCCATCTGCGGCTCCTGAAGGAGCTGGCGAATGAAGTTGCTAAGCCACTGGCCATCAGATTTGAAAAATCGTGGCAGTCAGGTGAAGTTCCGGACGACTGGAAAAAGGGAAATATAACCCCCATTTTCAAGAAGGGGAAAATGGAAGACCCGGGGAATTACAGACCAGTCAGTCTCACCTCTGTGCCTGGCAAAATCTTGGAGCAGATTCTCCTGGAAGGCATGCTAAGGCACATGAAAAACAACAAGGTGCTTGGTGACAGCCAGCATGGCTTCACTAAGGGGAAATCCTGCCTGACCAATTTGGTGGCCTTCTATGATGGGGCTATGGAACTGATGGACAGGGGTAGAGCAGTTGATGACATCTACCTGGACTTGTGCAAAGCGTTTGACACTGTTCCACACAACATCCTTGTCTCTAAATTGGAGAGATATCAATTTGATGGATGGACCACTCGGTGGATAAAGAACTGGCTGGATGGCCGCACACAAAGAGTTGTGGCCAATGGCTCAATGTCCGGCTGGAGACCAGTAATGAGAGGTGTCCCTCAGGGATCGGTGTTGGAACTGATCTTGTTCAACATCTTCGCCGCATGGACAGCAGGACTGAGTGTGCCCTCAGCAAGTTTGCCGACAACACCAAGCTGTGTGGCTCTGTTGATACGCTGGAGGGAAGGAATGCCATCCAGAGGGACCTCAACACACTTGTGAGGTGGGCTGGAGAAGAGAAGGCTGTGTGGAGACCTCATAGCAGCCTTCCAGTATCTGAAGGGGGCCTATAGGGATGCTGGGGAGGGACTCTTCATCAGGGACTGTAGTGACAAGACAAGGGGCAACGGGTTAAAACTTAAAAGGGGGAAGTTTAGATTGGATATAAGGAAGAAATTCTTTACTGTAAGGGTGGTGAGGCACTGGTATGGTTTGCCCAGGGAGGTTGTGAATGCTCCATCCCTGGCAGTGTTCAAGGCCAGGTTGGATGAAGCCTTGTGTGGGATGGTTTAGTGTGAGGTGTCCCTGCCCATGGCAGGGGTGTTGGAACTTAGATGATCTTGAGGTCCTTTCCAACCCTAACTATTCTATGATTCTATGATTCTAAATTGGGAAACAGAGATATTATTTACTTTAGTTACTTGGACTTCAGGAAAATGGAAGATGCTTAGACCCTACCTAGAAAACAGGGAATACAAAGAAGAAATCAATCTTTTCCTATATTGTCTTCTTTGCAGTCATTAGATAATGATTCTGTATTGGCAAAAGCAGGAACTACGTACCTGTTTCACTTCACTAAAGCCAAGTAGCTACAAATGGCAAGAGCTAAAGTTAGTGGACAGACTTCGTTCATTTCTTTCTTTCCATTAACCAAGGAAGACAGATGCTTATAGGCACATTCCATTTTTTAGCCTATGTCAGTGCAATGCACTTGGTGTAAACTGTTTAGGTTACATTTTAAATCTCCAGAACATTGAAACAAAGACCACCTTCTAAATTCAGAGTGGTGTAATGAAGATTGGCATAGATATTGCGAGTATTTCGGCATGGATCTATTGAGATTTGTAATCATAACCACTACATTCGCATTACTGTATTTCACCCAGCACAAGCTTCTTGTCCAATATACTTCATTTTTTCCCCAGTACTTCTGAGCAGGACGCAACTTGAAACCTAGTTCCTTGCAGTAGTTATATATGCAACTGCCCATAGAAATCTGCTACCTTTGTTTATATGCCTAGGAAAACCAGGGTGCTCTTTTAATATAACAAATTTAACAAAATCCATCTGGACCTCAAGCTGTGCTCATCATTCCTGTACGTGATAAAATAGTTTGTCCATCTTGGGGAATTTTGCTGACAGCCTACTGAAACCAGTTACTGCTTAATCCATAAATGAGACAGAACTTCTTTCATCCACATGTGTTTTCTCTTAGTATCTGGGTGGTTGAAAGATCATCACTGCAGAAAGTTTGGATGTATTGCTGTGATAATGGAATCCACTAGAAAAGCAAAGCATAAAAATATAATGTAACTATTGTTGTCATCTATCTGTACTGACATATAAATAAGGCCACCAGCACTGTATTTTTTTAACTCAATCTCAAAGCTGCAACAAAGTTATAAGGAAAGAATGAAGTGCCTACCTCAGATTTTGAAGCATTCAATTTCCATAGTTAGTCATACAAGAATATAGGAAATTTTGCAATAAAAAGAAATTTTAAATCACATCTAAACCCACTGTCTCCCTTAGGTTACCATTCATTATCTACCACAGGTTTTTCCACTAATTATCTAAATAATTTTTAGAGGTTTTATACTTAGTGGTATGAAATTATAATTTCCCATAAATAAAGAATATTCTTTGCAACAAAATTTCACTTACTGTCAATCAATTTCCTTTATTCTTTCACATTTAATTTGAAATGTTGTTGTTGACCCTAGGATTCATAGACCAGTGATACTCTTTCACATAAAAGAATCTTGCTCCCCTTTTGTGTGCACCATTTTTATAACTCTAAGATTAGTTATGGACAGATTAAATGGGATTAGGAATGTTAAAGCATTACCACACTGACCAAATTTAGACAACTTTGTTAAAAGCCTGCTGCAAAAAAATTCATTATCCTCCTATGCAAACTTTACACTAAGGGGAAAGAGGCTCTTCCATTGTCCTGGGCTCATCTTAAACCACGACATCCACAAATCAGTTTAATTACATCCCTCATCTGTGTTGTCTCCTGTAGGAGATACCAATTACTTAGTCATACAAGGACAGCTATCCTCCTGAATTAGTCTCCTGAATTCCCCATGTCTGCACAAGACTAATCCTGTCAGTCTCATAATTTTCTGATTGTAACCTGGGGCTTCTCTTTGTTTACTATATCAAAACAACCTGGCTATGAAAGCTGTAGGGTCCTAGTACTACTTGTGCCTGTTACAACCTTTGTTTGCAAAGGTCCCAAGCACTCTCACTGAGGTTGATACCAGAGCAGATAAAACAGTTAGTAGTGATCATTACCTAGTAATGCTCACAGACATTGATGATTACTGAGGACATCATAACCCCCTAGGAAACTGGGCAGAAATTAAGTAATATGCTTCCTATACCTTTGCTGGAAGCAACAAAGAAGATAACTTTTCTGACAGAGTAATCTAACCTAAAGTAACTGCAAGTATTAAGACATAGTTTCAGAGACTTAAATTACAACACAAAATGTGATTGCTTACTGAACATGTTTTAAAAGTACAAAGTCTGTAGAAAGAATCCACCTTTTGTCAGTGTATATGTTTTGGTTTTGCTTACATCTCTGCACACATACAAACGTGTATCGAATGCACTTAAATGTATACAGTGCCTCAAAAGGACAGATTTATTTCTCAGGTGTTCTCAGGTGATTTGCCTTCAAGTCAAATAAAACACGCTTAGGTATAAGACAGACAGACATGGTGACAAACATCAACCTTCAATAATTCTATATATGTATGTTTGAAAACAAACAGGAAATTTTTGCTTTCAGTTTACATATACAAGAAAGATGGTACCAATCTTGGTGTAATATTTTTTTAAAAAGAAAAATTTTGCAGCCAAAACACAGATATGAATAGAAATTTAATCAAAGAATTAAATTATTTTAAACTCCTGCCATCGAAGTAGGTCTAAAGCACACTGATGGAAGCAGAAATTTTGTTAAACCAGCCTTAGATGTCACATTATGAAGGCATGAATGCTGGGGTTCTGAAAATGGAATGATTGCCTTTCCTCCTAATTAGGTATATATAAACACAGCAAAGTAAAAGAGCAGAGAAAGGCACTGAAAAACCATGAGATCTTCGGAAATTATAATGAAAAGAAACCTTTATAAAAATTTCATCCCTTCTTTGCCTACCATTCCTGAGCAGACAAAGGACTAGTGTGCAATTGCTGTCTTCCAAAGAGTGAACAACTGCTATACTCCAAGCTTTTTTGACAAATAGAATTCCTTGCAATAGCAGTGATGTAAAAAGGAACATGGTAAGTATTTTTTTATTAAATATTCACCATGTGTAAATTAGAAAAGCAGGAAAAATTCCAGTTCTTTTACAAAAATATAAGTAAACCCCACTAAACAAAGGTGTTTACTTGAATCTGGCTAAGTCCTTAGTTCCACTGATTAAAGCAGTGAACACTTGTAGACCTACATTCATAGGAAAAATAAATAATTTCTGAGTAACAGGATGTTATTGCTTCTTATCCAGTACTAAGTGTCCTTCAGAAAGCATAAATTCAACTTCAGAAAATGCTTATCATGGTCAGATTCTTCTATGGTCCCACTACAGTCCCCCAAATTACATGTTAATAGTAAACTTCACAGAGAAAGCATTCAAAGACATTATTTTTCAGCGGCAGAGAAAGAAAATCCATTTCACATTGTAATGCCCAAGGCAAACATAATTTTATCTTCATTTTTATATCAAATGAGGTAACTAAAATGTCATCAGCAACATTTTCCTATAAACATAGCTCTATAACATTCCTAGTTTCAAGACATAGATTTCTATTAGGCTGAAGTGGGACATCTTCTCAAAACCAAAGAAGTATATCTATTATAAACATGAAAGTGTAATTAAGATATGGATTCAAGAACCAAAATTTCATTCTAGTGGTGCGATACATTTAATTCATCCTAAATCCTTGATTTATCATATTCTAGACATACAGTTGTTCAGTAAGAATGCAAAAAATTTCAAACAAGGAAATAATAAATCAACCAAGAAATAAACCCAACAGAGCAATATCTAGAACTCTTCAGGAAGAATTACACTTTACATAGCACTGCATGTGAATGCCTTATTTTGACTTCCCCATAAATTGTAAGTTGGTCTCCATTTAAAGAGATACTTTGTTTAAACTGATGCTTTTGTCAGGGCTTGTAAGCAAATACCTTTTCAAAATATGTTTTCAGCCTCAGTCTGAAAGAAATGTAATTCATCAATTAAGGATTAAGGATTCTGCTGAGTGCTTTCCTTTCCTAAAACTAAATAATAAACTGACTACTTAAAAGAAACAACTAGACTGAGGCCATTTCTTTTCCCTTTTGAAAAGCACTCAAACAGAATTTGGCACTCAAACCTAGAATATGTGGGGATGAAAACAGTTTATAACAAATTAAAGTATTACTTATGCCTTTTCCCCACGTATTTTGCTAATCATTTGAAATTGCCTGTTTAGATTTGGAACTGGGTATGTGAGAAAACATGAAAATAACCAGTATACTAACCTCATGGTGTGCTATTTTTCTCTTACTGTGCAAAGGACAGTAGAATCATTATTAAATTGAAAGAATGCCTTAAAATTAATTAAATTGGGACTAACTTTAATTGGGAGTGTTCTCTGCTCTCACTGTACCTTAACTCCCAAGAAACACAAGCTTAATACCAAAATCACACTTAAGATATTGTTTGCCTACATTAATTAAAAAAAAATTGCTTAAAAACCACCAGTCTTAAGTCTTAAAGTGGCTTCATTTTTTTCACAAAACTCTGTCTTTTTTTTTAACAGAAAAATAAAAGGGTTTTACACCCGATAAAATTAACTTTTTAGCTTACCTCGACTGCATATCTTGGTGTGTTTTGGACTGGCTGATTTCAGCTGGAGAAGAAGGGACTTGCTGTTGTAGCTCCACCAAAGACTGGTAGTACTGTTGCTGATGATGTTGCTGCTGTTTGTACCGAGACAAACTGAAAAACAGCCCTAAAATGGCTTTCAAATTTCCATTCCTTATTTCTATTAAAAAAAAAAAAAAGAAGAAGAGAGAGAATAAGAAGTGAAAATACTGTGGTTTTAGACCAGTTTTGTAAGAGTTTTATGCTAAAACGTCTGTGTACATACCTATAGCTACACATGTTTATGCCTTATATCCTTTCATTTATCTCTCATATCAGGGTCATGTTAGGTAGCACTGATAATTTATAGTAATCTTTCTTATTTATGGGTCATTGTTGCAACAAACACAAATCCCTGTAATGTTTTCATGATGAGTCACATGTACACGGTCATAGAATAACATACATAATCTGAAATGAATAGTCCTTCCTCAACACAGTAAAAATATTCTTAGTAAGCAGAGAAGCATTTAGAAGAATCCAAATGCTTTCTGGCCTTAGGTACACACCTCTTCCAACTCATGGCTGTAAATGCCTCTTTTTAATTTTGGGGCACATTCTGTGCACAGTGGGAACAATGACTAGAAAAAAATCAGAAGGAGGAGATGGTAACAGTCTTCTGAGTGAGCACATACCCATTCACATAAATTTGCTAGGAACAGGAAAGAAGGAGATTAATGGAAAACACTTACTAAAAAAAATGACAGTAAAGTAGATGAATACATCTTTGAACTTTTGAACTACACGATTTTCTAGCTTTCTCTTTTACATGGCTATTACTGATTAATGAAAACTTCAAAACTACAGCTGTCACATGAGGCTAAAAGAGCTACTCATGTGAAATTCTGGGGAGCCACAGTGGTATCCTCATGTCTGCTGTTCATTTCTTAGTCTTTGCCAGGATGAGACGAAGGGTTCAAAAGAATAATGTTATCCTTTGTTCATAAAGGATCTCTGTGTCAAAAAAAAGAAGCCTCAGGAGACTTTAATGAAATTATCCACAGTGCTTAGGCTTGTTCATAACCTCGTTATTAATTTTCTTTGGCACTGAACTTCTTGTGAAAAGTTTTTCATTAGACCTATAGCCTTGTAACCTAACATGCAACACTGCAATTTTCTGCTTTCCCTGCAAGTCTAAATACTGAGCTGTATGTGCTACACAGCTTTCTTAGGTAATTTTGAAAGCAGAATTTATAAACAATGACTGTTATATTCATGTCTTTTAAACAATATTCATTTTCCTTCAATAGGATTGGATGAAATGTTAGCACATACATTAACAGGCCAGCAAACAGTGGAGTCCTTAAGCTCTCAACCAGTTCTTCAAAAGCCAACAT
This sequence comes from Lathamus discolor, assembly GCF_037157495.1. NCBI lineage: Eukaryota > Metazoa > Chordata > Aves > Psittaciformes > Psittacidae > Lathamus > Lathamus discolor. Next base: position 42,550,642 of record NC_088884.1, on the reverse strand, counting down.
AATCCTGGACAAAGGATTTTGTATTTACAAAATGGAAATTTGTTCTAAATATCCATACTTTCGCACCTTCCTATGAAGATGCTGCATGATCTTTGATTCCCCATGAGACCACAAGGCATACGCAGAATAACTGTCTCAGAATTAGAAAGCTTTCAAGGCAACCAATGAAACATGGTGGTTTCAAGGAAGATCATTATAAAGGAACACAGAAAACTTATATGTAAAATTACCTTTAAAAAACCGAAACAAAATAACGTAACTGTCCATATGCTCTGATGCTAAAAGATTTTCTGTATGTTATACCAGTATGTTTATTCTTATGATTTTGCATCACTTAATGCTCAAAGAAAAAACCCTTTGTTATATTCCACTCAAAGTATTTTATACTAAAATTTTGTTCATTTTGTGTTTAACCATATTCTTTACTATTTCTAAAGGAGAATGTTGCCAGATTTTAACTCCTTTTTCTGTCCTACTTTTAAAGTAGGAAGAAGTTTAAGTTGGAAGATATCTCTTAAACAGAACAAAAATCCAGAAACTTCTAATGCATACTAACTACTTGCAGGGAAGAGAAGTGGAGTGTTCTTCCTTGTAGCAAGATGGCTTATTATTTATCATTTCGGTTCTCCAATATAGATCTTGCAGTCAAGATTTGAACATTACCTTTCTTCTAGACCTCCTTGCTCAAGTCTCAAAATGAGGTGGGAAGCTGGTTGTGAAATCTTCAAACCCTTTTAAGATCATGGTTTACTGTTGCAGAAACTTTCCGGTTATTAATAAATGACCCAGTAGTAACAAGACATATTTACCAAAGCCCATTGCAAGCAACAGACTTATGGTTTCTAAACTGAATTGATTTTAAACATCAATGTGCTGACAAAACACTGGGAAGATAACTTGACAATTTCATGATTAAAAAAAATAAAATCTGTTTTTCTCAATTTCTTCTCCTCAGGAGAAATTATTCCTAGATTGTACATGCTAAATATGGTATATTTAAAGAATTCACACTGCTGTGAAACTTTGAACTAGACAAGGATTTTAGCAGCTTCATACCAGATTCATGACCAACTGCAAAACAGCAAAACTACTTTTAATCTTACTTCAGAACTCATGGTCTGCCTTACTAAGAGTCAGTTTTGAAGATTAATGAAAGTTTTAAAAAATAGTCCTTGTAATTAAACACTATTTAGAATTACTGCTTTTAATAGTATTTGAACTTAAGGGTACACAGTTGAAATTTACATCCTTTTAAAAAAATTTCTAATTGATTTTCCAAAGCAAAACAAAGTTATGAATAAAGGAATGTATTACAGAATGCACTCAGAAAAATAGTGTCGTGTTGTGTCATGCTACTAAACAATGAAGAACATTATCATAAAATAAATTCATGCTATTCACAGATTTGATCGCTATTTTGTACGTGAGTAAAAATAGGCTGTGCTTAAAAGAACACCGCTGAGGTGAAAGGCAACATGTAAATCTTCAGTATTCTCTTGCAACAATGTATCTACAGTATATACAGCTCTTTCAAATCAGTTAAGAAGCTTTCCACAAATGGACTATAAAAGTGCATATATAGTATGTACTGTGGTTGTGTTACACTTCTGCTAAGGCACTAGAAAGGTGGAGATGGTGAAAGATAATTATTCTGAGTTAATTTCAAAATCAAACAGCGGTTAACGTTCACAATTGTGTCTCTGTATATTTTCTAAAATTCAATTAAAATTACCATCTCTGGGGAAAAAAAAAAAAAAAAAAAGAAAAAAGAAAAATTCCTTTAGATTTTAATTGTGCTACAAAAAAAAAAAAAAAATAGGGTTACATATCATAAATAACTGTTACCTTTAGCTGCCATGGAGGTCAGAGGAATTTTGAAGGTGCCCAGCACCTCGCTGAACTGCTTAATTTGTTACAGGACAAATGCTAGTATAAATTTTATCAATTTACAAGATAAAGTATCCACCTCACTTAATTCTACACTAACAAAGCAAATATTACATACTAGTTCAGACTATTTTAATGGTTTTATTATATTTATTAACCTAATTGTCACTGTATTAGGCAATCAGTTGTGGTGACTAATATGGCAAACAGAGCTGTAATAGAAGCATCAAGACCATTCACTCTTTCACTTAATAAATGACATCAAAGGAATACAGTAATTTTCAGAATCATTCTGACAACATAACTACTACTAATAAATCTGCCCAAACAAATAGTCTTCCCTAACTCTAAGTAATTGAGCAAGATTCTCATATCCATGTTTGTTGTCTTGAATCCCATAAATGAACAGGTTAAAAAATATGCTTAGGAAATTCTGTAGCTATCTGATATTGTGGACATAAGATTAAAATATTAATATTATTGCAAAAAATATTAGTATAAAACACTTCCTTAAGCTTCATAAACACTGAATTTCTTGGTTCAATTTCAAGAGAAAATTAAAAAGGGAACTTGCTGTCACTAATCTATATTTGCAGGCTGTTCAAGACAGCTGGAGTTTGGTATTTAGGTGTAAATAATTTGTATTAAGAAAATTAGTTTCCAGGAAAACATCCAATTATTTGTTCTGATGATTGGGTTCTCTTACCTTCTGCAGAAAGACCTTGGACATTTACGCCTCTGGCTGCCAGAAAGCTAAGGCAGACATCAACATTCTCAATCTGCAATATGAACAGAAATAACAAGCAGCATAAGACTATTTGACAAAGTGTAGAAATGTAGGGAGGGAAAAAAAAAGAAAAAAAAAAGAAGAAAAAGAAATAGCCCAGGAATGAATACTTTACATTCATTGCATACTACAGCTCTTTACCAAAGTTTAACAAGAATGATTACTGCTAATTGGGGAATTGATATAAAGCTTTCATTGTCCGGTTTGGTGCTTAAAAACAATTCATAAATGCCTGTTCCAGAATGGCATGCTGGCAAATCAGCAACCCACCTACTTAACATAAAACTGGATTTTATATGCTACAAACAAGCAGCAATGAAAGTACCCATAGAGGATTAGACACTGAGTGTATGTCTGGAGATGTTGGTGACTGAGTTAACTAAAAAATGTAAGCAAAAACCTCCAACAAACGTGTTAGCAGACATATTTCCTTGGGATGATATAGAATTCTGTGAAAATGATGTCACAGCAGAAGCTTAGTCTCAATTTCTTTCCTTCAAATCTTCTGTTAAATAGCTGTAATGTATTTAATATTTATGCTTCTAGAAAGATTGTTTGCTTTGTGAAGGGGGCAGTGCTGACTTATGTTGGTGATTTAGAAGAAATCTACAGTTACCACAGAGAGCTTTAGGTAAGAGAAGAACATGTAACCTGAATGTAGATCAATGAAAGGATAAAACTCCTGTCTCTAAAATGAGTAATCACTGACTTCTTTCATGCGTCTGTTTTTGATAGATTTAGGAGACAGGATGTTCCAAAAGGTTCTCTTGAGTCATCATTCCTAGCTGGTTCCCCCAGTCCTGCCAGGATCTATGAGGGAAATTGCTATAAATGTAAAATCCTTTAGCTAACAACTTTTGTCTATAAATATGCTGCTATGAAAACAGAAAAATTATGTATAAAGAGATGTCCCATCTCAGGTGCTTTCAACAGACTTGATCTTAAGATATATTTTTTATGTTGATGGATTTTTTTCAAGGCAATTAGGACAACAAAAATAAAACAGAAAGTTTAACAATACATTTTAGATACCTATTTTTATTGGAGGACATAAAAAAAAAAAATTACTATTCAACACCAAAAACATAAGCCTGCAGTAGATCAAGTCCATGCAGTTAATTTTATTTGAATGTTTACACATTTTACAATACCTCAACAGTTTTCAACTATCAAAAAAAATGAGGGGTAAATTCATTCCCTGAATAAAAGCTATTTGATCCTTGGCAGTACTTTTTCTTTTCCAGGAGAAAAGTCTTTCCTTATTGCTATTTTTCTATGACTGTAGTTCTGCCATTATTCTCAGAAAATGGCATTAGCAAAAAAGAATATACATATTTTTATTACTGACCCTGGAAGTCTGTTACAAGCTCACACAGACTGTCTTGATCCACAGGGATTACTTATATAAATACCTGCAAAATGTTTAGATATGTGCTTTTTAAGGACAATAAATGCCACAGCATTAGTAAATACATCTTTAAAAAGCCTTTTCAAACATATTCTACCACGTATAGGGAATGATAAATAATCTCTCTACTGAATCAAGTAAAAAAACCCCAAGAAACTCCCCCCAAAAACCAATAAAAAGACCCAAACCAACCCCCAAACTAACTAAAGTTTCTCCAAAACTGAAATTCACCCTGAAGCTTTCATAAATCTGTTTGGTGGGTGTCACCAACTTGCACAGCTGAGAATGTGGAATAAACATTATAAAATCAATGGGGTTACTCCAACTGTGACCCATTACAGAAATCCAGAATTGGACTGCAATCCAGGCACTGACTGTAATCTTAAATGTTTATGCAGTTTTACACCATGAAAAAAACCCAAATTAACTAGGTCATTTCATAAGCTGTAGAGACATGATACAGCTAAGTCAGTTGCAAGTTGTCTGTAGCTAAAAATAGGAAGATCTGGTTCTTCCTCACCTCCTCTTCCTCCCAGGTGTGGGGCCCTGCTGCTGCCGCTGCCTCTGCTGGGCTTCAGCACTTCTCTGAGCACCCCGGGAGCTGACTCCGTGCAGAAAACTCAGCCAGCAAAAAAGGCAAATGTATTTTAGTCTCTCCAGTTTGCCATGCAGTCAGATAAGCACAGGAGTCAGCAGAGGGGAGGGCATGTCCCAGCCTGAGTAAGGCATGGTTTGGGAGATGAAAAGGGAAGTGGGAAGGAGGGACAGGCAGATGGTGCCACTCCTAATGACAGCAGCAAAGCACTGGGCTGGCTCAACCCTGACCTTCAACTACACCCCTGAATGAGTCCTGAAAATAATGCACATGATGAGAATATTTCTACTCGACCTTTAAACAGTGTCAGCTACACAAGAAAAACAATTTGAATGGAAATTTTCCTGTCCTGAAGAATTTAAGAGAACTGAAGATTTGTTGGGTATTAGCTGTATAACTGAGTGCATCTGAACTTTCAAATCAACCATAATGCAGAATCAACTACTTCTTGGGAAATCAACTACTTCTTGGGAAATTTTGCTCTACAAGAAAGTAGTGGAAGTCAAATAAAAAGGAAAAAAAATAAAAAAGGGAAAAAAATAAAGAAAGGAAAATTGTCTGTAGCACCCGTCTTTAAATAACTGAAATGGTACTTCCTAGCAGACCTCCTAGTGTAACCAAGATATTTTTCATAATGGGCATGTGTCCTCTGCAGCAGTTCAGAACACCTAACTAATTAGAAAACATTTAAGCCAGAATGTGCTGTGAAAACATCTCAGTATCTACCTGCAATACTGAATATTTAGTAAATAGTAAGCCTCACACATTAAACCTTAAGATACATTTAAGGTGAAAAATATCCTATAGAAATGTCACCTGGTTACATGTCTACTTCTACAGTCTGTCTCTTTGAAGTCACCTCTTGAACTCTCAGACAAAACTAGTCATTACTATTAATACAAATGACTCAATATATTTCAGAACTACAAAGCAAATTCTGTTTTGCTACAAAGTTCACCAACAGAACTGTAATGTAAGTCCTGTGTCCAAAGTCATCCCTCTTGGTGGTGGTGTATGAATCAATAGTAGTGGCCAACTTTCAGACAATAGACTGTGGTTGCACTGTTAGCCTTATAATAAAGTCTTGTTTTGACTTGTGAATTGAGCAAGTTTGGTGTGGCAACTCACAGGCACATAATACATGGAAAATGTCAGAAAATAACTCTTACAGTCAGATTTCTGATAATAAGTGCTGTTACTACTTACTCTGAGGAACTGTTAGGAGATTCAATGAGACATGCGTTAATACATTCTTGCGTTATTTTCACTTTATTTCCTCTCCAGTCTAGAAAACATTAGCCTTAAAGTTGTCCCATTTTGAAGCTTTCAGCATGTTTTTAAACATTGCTTTAATTACCTACTTCTTGCCTTGGCAAACCACAGTTACTCTTTGAACTCAAACCCTAGCAGACCCAAACACTTTTTATTCAAACTTACTAACAGATGAGAGTAATTTTGCAATTACAAAAGTTCTGAGAGAATTCAAGCAGCTTCCACTCCTCAATACTGTTTCAATCAAGAGTGGTATGAATCCCTGAAGTCCATGTTTATTTAAGTAGTTAGTGGTGGGCTTATTAAACGCTAGGGTAAACTCTTCCTAGAGCTGACAGTGCATATATAGAACTCTACCTGCTTAAATATCAAGGGCTGAACATTTTGCAGTGTAAACTTAACATAGGCAACAAAGTTTGTATCTTATATATGCCTACAATTTGGCAGTGAATTTTGCTTGCAAAAAGTACCAGTTTATAACAGAGATAATGCTCATCAGTATCACAAATAGTATCGTCAGAATTAAAAAGTGATGTAGTAGACAATACAGTTCACTACAGTACATAATTCAGGATGTAGACATTGGATCCGAGTAGTACGTATCGAGATACAGAGAAGTGACTCAAATTTGCAAATTTGCGTGTACAGGTAGATGTTGCCAGATCAGACTATTGCTGAACAATTCTCCATCACTGTCAATCCCCAAATTTCATTGTTCGAGACACATGTCTTACAGTTCGAAAGAGTGGAATTTGAATCTTAAAGCTTAAACCCTACAAATGTGATAAAGAATTAATGATATAATAGACTTGCATTGCCATGGAGATATTTGTCCACTTACCTATTCAATTAACCATGTTGAAAGTAAATCAATACTACATGAGATTGCTTTCAGAGGTAACAAAAAATAACTATCTCTGATCATATAATCACTTCTTTATCAAAACTCAAGAATAATTCTGAAATGTAGCTACAGCATCATGAGTACAGATAAACTCAGCTAAGAGTACAATCATTTAGGAATTCAGATTTGTGGGCATCATCAGGTAGATAACACCATTTGATGCTTTTTAAATTAAACTTACTATGTTACACTTCCAATATATTAAGCTTCTTTCATAAATAAGATCCTTTTAATACTGTTCATGCACACAGCGGTATGAAAAAAGTATCTGAAACATTTATACCGTAAATATTAGTGAGGCCCAAGATATTTCTGTACTCACATTTTAAGGGGTTATAGTCCAAATGATAGTGTACAAATAAGCAGAAATATCACAACCCTGACACTATTAATAAATTACATGGCATACGAAAAAGGTACATTGCAAATCTGCAGTAACATTTTACATTGCGTAGTTGTGGATAATCTGCTTTTGACTGGAAGCTATTTGAAATTTTACTGACAGAAATAAATCACTAAACCAGACTGTGGGACTTGCATATAGATAAAAAGTAGTACTTAATACCCAGCAGTTACCAGACTTACAGGAAGAGTTCATTTGTGGGATTGTACTCACCAGTGACTCCACATATAGAATATGTCTATTTATTATAATTATTTTTTCTGTTACCAAGATTGGCTTTCATCTTTTTTTCTGGCACACAACACTTTCTTCACTTCCAAACATAAATTTAATTGTGGGATACTCAGAAGACAAGTAATGATGACTAATACAGCAGTATGTTTTTCTGCATTTATAAGAAGCTCTGAAAAATATCATGGTTTGTCTAACTCTCTCTTGTTAAGTTTACGGCAATATAGTTTACAAGCACAGACAGACACATACATATTAGTTGTTATTTGTATATTTTAATATGGATTTCTCCTCCTGAAGAATGGGGCACTTTATAAATATAACACCATATTATTAGAGAGTGTTTCTATACACATAGATGCTCTTCAAATACTCGATTATTTTGGCAGCAAAAGTAAAACAGCAATTTCTGTTAGCTCTTCATTCAGTGCTATCTCCCACAGCTCTGTGTGTGTTTTGACATTCTGATACATGACCCTAAGCCCCAGATAAAATCTGGCAAAGGATTTGCTCTGTAGAAGTTTTCTAATGTTCCTGACGGCTGATTAGGGACACTCATGGAAATAGTCTGCCACAGAAACCCAGAGAGTCAAATATATATTCACCTTCCAGAACACAGAAACTCCATGAAACTCTTCAGTATTTGCTGATTTTTTCCAATACTAATATTAAATAGCATTTCTTTGAGATTAGTATTATGGCATGAGACATTATGTGTCACAACTGTATTCGAAACAAACTTTATCAGCAAGATTTCTTCCTAAACTTCTCAAGAGTATTGATCTGAATTGAGAGACTTGTGTTTGACTCTTTCTTTCCCATGATTATTTATCATTAATAAAATTTGTGGAGGTCAATGTATTTAAAAGAATGCAGAATTAAAAAATAATTTCTTGTTACACAGCTCATCCTCATTCAAGTTCCGTAGCACTAGTAGAACCAAAAATCAAGTTAGAATACAATTCAGGCCTTACAGGTAGCACCCCAGACTACAAATATTCACAACACACATGCTGCATAAAATAAATAAAATGAAAAACGGAAGAGCAGGTAATATTTTTTTGTTTGACTTTCATATGGACCGAGCATGGAAGGAGATGCACTAGTGTTTTGAATTCTGGCTACTCTATTAGCAGAAGATGAAGTGCTAGTGATTGGTCTTAATTGCAGGCTCTGAAAAGATGACAGATTCAGGCAAGCAACCGTGATACCTTCCTGTGTGGATAGAAGCATTTTTGGTGCAGATGAGCTGGTGAGAGAATGAAACTCTCCATAGTAGACTTAGTTATATAGAATGCTCTGAAGAAACTGGAAAATATTTCAAGGGGAGCATTCCTAAACTCTGATCTTCCCTTGCTTAATAGAGAACAGTATGAGAACTGGTCATGTATACTCTCACAGATACCTGTTCAAACGTCACACATACACATTGCCTAAAAGGTCTAACATTTTCTGCCAAATGTATAGTCTTCCACAACTTGCTATGCCTAAAGCTGCTCTCAGAAACTGAGGACAAGTTTATTTCACTTTCTGTTCTTAATTGACTCATCCATTGCACACATTGTGACTTGTTGACAACTCACTTGTGGTGTGGGAAACACCCAAATTTTTGGTTTGACTTGTAACTTTGTTCCTTATGTTTTTTCTTCCCAGCTGGTTTCACTAGTTTGTATTCCTGTTTTGTTTCTCCTTAAAGCAAAGGGCTAGAAAGCTGTAAGTTAAAGATGTAAAGAGGACGTGCTTGCAATTCTATACTGACATATGCTTTTTCCCTCAGTTTTATCATTATGATTAGTTAACAAAGCCAGACTTTATAAACCAGCCAGGTGGACAATCACCTTTTTTTACTATGTACAGATTAGTCACAGGTCCAATACTTTTTCACCAAAAAAATAGAATCAAACAACATGACAGTTTTCTCAATTTCAAACAAGTGATATCTGAGTACACTGCCTGCTATTCTACTTACTGTCACACTTGCTTTGTACATACCTATATGTACTATGATTTTGTAAGGCTTCATATTGGACACAAACACCCATTAGCTGGCTTATACCAAGAATGTTCAACTGAAGTCAAAAGCACCCTTCCAGATTAAAATTGGTACACCAAAATGGATTACCCAGTCCAACGTCTTTGTCCCCCTGACTATCCATACTTCAAATGCCAAACTTTCAGCACTTTGTGAATCTAGGTGATTCTTAAATGATCACTGAAGCAATATTCAGTAATGAGAACCGCCTGGTCTTCACTTGAAAACAGATGTTTGGCACATCTGAAGGTCTGCTCATGTCTTTAGAAAAAAATTACAAAGATCAATCAAAGATAAAATCAAAATATAGAAAAAACCTTAATTGTACATATTCTGTGGTGCTGAATGTATTTAATCTATAAAAAGTTATTATAAAAAGTTGTTATAACATGGTAAGACTTATGTTAATTGTTTTAAAAAGTATCAATCAGTAACCTCAATCATTATAAGAAACACCTACTATGCCATGCACCCCATTTGATCTGACATTGTTACTGTTTTATCTGCTTTCCGTGAAGAGATGACATGAAATTTTACTTACAAAATTGTTGTAATATTTTCACTAGATTGTATTGCTGTATTTTTCCACAATAGCTGATTCCTAGGTATTCCAAAAGGGATGATCCTGCTGCAGAAAATATCTTCCCCCCCCCCTCAAATTTATCTGTACCCTAACTACAATAAAGGAGTAGAATTAAAGACTTTCAAAGGGAACAATGTGAAATAAATTCCTATGGACTTATTTTACAAGTATTATAATTGAACAATAACAAGCAAACTGGTTTCTTAATTATATTGCACAGGTTATACTAGTTTAACACATCTGAAAGAAAACCATCTCTTTTCTTGTCTCCCACATTTTTAAAGTTGCTTATTAACATATATATGTGTTCATACTAAATTACTACTAAAAGCTTTTTATTACTGTGCCAGACTGTCTGAAAGTCCTTATATTTCCATCAAGATTCCCTGTGAAGAAACTGTACATAGTATTACTATGCAATAAAAAATATTTTTACCACTACTACTACTACTACCAGTTAATAAGGACATTTATTAAGAGCACAGAATACATTCAATTCTTAAAAAACCCTGAAGTAAATGTAATGGGAAAAAATGTGGCTCAGACTAATGCAAAAGTCAGTGACCCAAGTAAGGAACTTCTTAAAGTTTCACATCTATATTCTCTGGGCAAGATGCTGTTAAGGCAGGCAGCACGTTGCACTGCTCCCTTAACCAAAGGCTATGGAGACTGGATGAAATTTGCCATGACTTCTCAGTTCACCTTGTGGAAATGGATTGAAGAAAAGGAAAACTGGGAGATAAACAAACTTACCAGTAAAACCTGCAAAAGCACAAAGAACAGCAGAAACTTAAAAATCATATTATTTCTGTTCGGATAATTTATTTCCCACAAGCTCTGAACATGACAGTTTATTGCAGTAATTTTCTGTAGCTATACTGGAAGGCAATGTCAAGTTTCCATGGCCAGTGTAGCTGTGAAAACCCACCCAGCTGAAACAGGTGTTAGCAGTCCTGCTGGGAGATACTACGTGTGTTCTGCTCACTTGCTGTTGCACATGGCCTGTTACCTCACCCAGATGCAAGGCACATTCCATTTTTCTATGGAAATTATAATGCATTTCAGGGTGTTAAGCAGAATACATTGACATGCACACACATTCAGCTTAGCTTTTTTCTAACTAACTCCTCATTACTTGTACAGTTTAAGTAGCATTCAATAAAAATATCAGTGAACCATTTAACATCAGCCCAACAAACTGTTCCAAACTAAGCATTGACTTTGCAATAAGAGACCACATATGCAAATTAAAAACTGATTTACTGGAGGCATTTGGGGAGAATTTTACCTTAGAGGATAATAACTACTGGTATGTAGAAGGCCTCCCAGGCAAAATTTTTTAGGAAATGATGCTGGAGTTATTTAATTATTAGTGGGTTTTTTTGAGGAAAAGATGATGGTGTTATTTAAAACTGAAATACCTTCTACTTCCTTTTCCAGCAGATATTAAGGAACATGCACATCAAATTCTTCCAACATGTAGTCCAAACACGAAATATGACCAGTAAACCCAGAAATGTGAAAACAAATTAACTTCTCAAATACTTGGAGAATTCAAGAGACATATGTACTGACCTGCTGATAAAAGAATGTATGAAGTCACTGTTGAGGTCAGAGTAAGAGCTGGGGTGTGTATTGTTTTTAAGAAAGTTTTACAGTGGGAAATGGATCCCTTTTGGCATGTATTATTGTCAGTCCTGTCAGGAACATGAATGTGACAATTGGTGTTGCAGGTCTTTCACCTAGTCCCTGACCTGGTGCTTGGAAAGCTTGGGGTGGATATGAGATAATCTCTGTAATGTCAAATAGAATTTGTTTGGTGGCTTTTTTTTTTTTTTTTTCTGTTTGTACACATCAACAAGTTAATGAACAATTCAATTATTCTAAACAAAACCATTAATCATGATCATAATTTTTAGATGGCCAAGCAGATCATTATGAACATCTGCAGGTCATTTCACATACAAAACAAAATCCATAAGCACCAAAAACCCCACATAAGAATGCAAAATTTTACTTTTTTCACCTAGACCATCATGTGATCTTCTTCTCTTGTCTTCCTTTCTACACACTCTTCTTTCTATGTCTTGTCAGCATTTGCTCTACCCGTTTCTACACAGCAGTCTACAGCAGACATTGCAAAGCACAAAATACAACAACGGTAATTTCTGAAGTGCTTTTGTGTTGCTGCAATAGAAATTGCAAGAAGAAAGTGTTGGATTTATGACTGGAATATATAGTGCTGAATTTGTTCTTAGAATAGACTCCTGGGTTTGTATTTAGAAAAATGTGGAAGTATATCAGTATCTTGCATTAATTTCTTAGAAAGCTAAAATAAGACTCCGCAGCAGCATGGATCAACAGCAAAGACTAGGCAAAAATTCTCTTCTAGAGTCTCAAAGTAACCCCCTGCCCTTCATCTCCACAAACCAGTGACCACCACCACCACTGTGAAAGAGCTCTACACATGCACTAAGAACAGAAAATTGAAGATAAATATTACCTGGGGATGATGGGGTTTAAGGCAATAATAAAAGGAACTCTGTTTAAATGGTGTTTTTTTAAAGCAATGCATCACTTCAGTGAGCCTGCCTACAATTTTTTTTTAGTTATGTAACTCTTCTGAGCCAGCAAGGTACCAAATGTCTAAACATTTATGGAATTTGGCAACTTCTGAAAATTGGAGGGCAATGTGAAAACACACACTTCTTTAAAAAAGAGGAGTTTCTCTCCATTCGGTCAAAAGAGAGTGTACAACAGAGTGTTCATTTACTAGGTTTAATTAAACCTTTTAAAGCATTCCAGTTCTCTCCTTCACCACTGCACCATTTAGTACACAGCAATTTCATTTTGCTCATCAAAACCAGCAGCTTTTAGAAATAAGGGCAATTACAACAGGTGATCCTTTAAAAGAGAAGTAGACAGGTAAACAATGAGGCATTTCACAGCATCTCTTGAGCTTTGCAAATGGAATCCATCCAGATGCACTTTATGTTTTTTTAACCCTCCCTCTTGACTACACCAGAAGTCTCAATGCTACTGCTTGCACAGGAGAGACACTGAAAATTCGCTCCTATCCTTCTAGCCTTTTTATTTTTCATATATTCAGATGTCTTTTTAATTAGTTATATTTTGTATATTACCCTGAAAAATATTTATAGAACATTGACCTCATCAGAAGAAAAGTGATAAAAATACTTGTTATTAGCAACCTCTAAAAGTACAGCCCAGAGATTTCTTTAGATCTAAAGTTATATGGCTGGTGCTCCAGCTGGAACATAGGAAGAGAAATGCAGGAGAGAACATAAATCACTGTTTTTCCTTTAAGTTTAGTTTTTGCGTTACTGACTCAAAGTGACCTAAGCCCTACAGAAAAAGATTCAAAAGAAACAAAATAGATGTTGAATTGATGTTACAGGTGATTAAAACTACTCAAATTAAATGAGAGATCTTTAAAAGCCATAGCTATAATATGAAAGGCTCAGATTCAGGCTTTCACTTTTGCTAATGTACTTGATCATTATATTTTACACCTTGTTTAGCATAATATAAAAGAAAATATTAGGTCATGCTGTATATGTTCTCATACAATGCCTGTAAATGTCCTTTCACAGTTACCTACCTCTTTGCTATGTGCTCACAAACATGGGAATATTTTTCCACATTTTCACAAGATCTGGTGTCTAGATTTGGAATCACAGAAGGCAACGGGATATCTGCTTTTAGGCTCAATATGGACAGGATTTTTTTTCTTGACCTCTTAGCCAAATGTAATAGAAACATCAGAAGTGCTTGAGCCTATAAAATGAGGCCTTAACAAGCACTTATTGCTTGTTGTCACTTCAGTTGTAGCCAATGAAGTGTGAAGTGTAGGAGGAAGCAACTTTTTAAATAGCTATCCAAGTGTTTTCAAGTTCCAAAATACAGCCAGTATTACTTGATAAATAAGCATTCACTGGGCTTTGGAGGGAGGAAATACAGTAATTTATATGATGCAATGATATAAATCTTTTGAAACTGTTTATGCTAAGAAATCCAAACAGAAGCCTTATATATACGAGAACTGTGAAGACACCATTGCACATATGTTTACTGTGGAGTGCTATTGCTAATCTGTCCATGAACTAACAGTTTTTACAAAAGACCTCAAACCTAAATTTGAATTATTATTGGGAGGAATTAGAAAATCTGTGACAGGCCCAACAGCCCACACGACTGGGATGCTGGTTAGCTAGTTATGTGCAGCTAGAATACACAAAACTGTAGCTATCTAACTTCGTGAACTGTTATTTATTTCACATGCAAACAGGACTCAGCTCTCCAGTGTAGAAACCATTGGGACAGAGAAAATTCCTGTGGCATTTTTTCCCTAGAGGGAAATGTCATTGGTATGCTCCCATCGTAATTCCAAAGAAACTCTGAAGAATCAAGAGGTATGAATAATTCAAACAAGGGTCCAATTAGCTGACAATACAAGCCTAAACAAAGCATATTCTAATTATTATGGAATTAAAGACTGCCAAAAGCTACAAGCTAAAATACAAACATATTTCCATTTCAGGAAGACTGTTCATATTCAGCTTTTAGTACTACACAGGTTTGATGCTGATCGGGATGCCACCTCAAAGAATTGCTAAAAACTGCACAGGTAAACAAATGCTTTAAGTTCCTATAAACTCTTCAAAAAGCAAAAATTGATTTGTGATCTGTTTGTGAGATGGAATATAATCAAGTCCTAACAAAACAAAAAAGTATCTTGGATTGACTTTGAAACTGTACTCTGCCCAGACGAATTCATATCCAGACACTGGGCCAACTGAAAATAAGTATAGCTCTGATTTATGTCATATGATCATCTGTTGATCATATGGTCAACAGACTCCTCAGACTAGAAGTGTTTTAAATAATTCCTGCATATCACAAAGCTGCCAAATAGATTAATGTATTTATATTATTTATATCTGCTGAAACAAAAATGGTTGTGCTGTACTCTAATGATCTGCATACGAAGTTTCAGGTCACAGGAGATTTAAACAGACAAGGTATATGAAAAAAAAAGAAGATTGTGTTAATATTTTAATTAACCAGATCAAAAGCCTTTACATGAAAAAGGATTAGTTAATGCTGTTGAAATAAGCAGTCTTTGTGACAACTTGCCTGTTCTGCTGCTAGCTGAAGCCAATTTACCTATGTATACCTCAATAGTATTGCCCATAATAGGGTCACCAGCTATAACAGAGTCTACATCTAGAGTTAACATCAGAATTTAAGTCCAGCTCAGTGTTGCTAAAATCTGTTGTAATACAGAATTTCAGCTGCCTAATGGCACCTCATGCCATTCCAGATAGGTCGGATCCGTGGAGTCCTGACAACAGGAGCAGGTTGGCATAGCAGTAATTGCAATTAATGAAAAAACATGACTACTGTACACATAGTCCCATGGCTATCTGCATGACTGTAAGAGATCCAAATTTTTTTCTGAGAAATACAGCATAATTAATTTTGACATTTCATGGAATAAACCATGACCACAATAGTAGTGTATAAATGAACATTGAAAGAGCAAGCAAAGAAGTACCCTCTAATCCCCCTAATAGAATAACTTTAGGTATTTGGGAAAGAGGAGGAGAATGAATAAAAAAAATTGCCAAGGTTAATTGTTCTTACTAAGTCACCTCTCACATTGTCATTCTCAGAGGGAATATTGACCTGAGGGACCACTGCTCTGATGCAGCAGTGTGAGCTCATTTACACGTGCCAGCAAAAGGGCATTGAGGAGAGGCTGCAGGTGGATTTGCAACAGGATTCAAAGAGGAGTTTGTTCTGTATGGATAATTACTGCCAAATAAAAGTGGAAGGCTAGATGGATTAATCTGCATAAAAGTCAAGGAATTCCAAAATGGTGAGTCTGTAAAAGACATTGTAAAATCAACCAGATTTGGCTTTCTTTCCCTGAAATAGGCTAGGACTTAGCTGCAGCAGATGTAGGCAACTACTGTTCCAGCAAAGATCAAGGGCAGAACGGGAAAACACATCCAGATTGTCATAGTTGTTTCAGTATGCACCTACTGTCTGTTCTTTCCCTTCATTTTCTAACTGTATATATTCTGGAAGTAATGTAATATTGCTGACAAAAAATCTTTCTCTAACATCAAATTTTTGGCATTTTACTTTCCAGTAGGAGAGCAGGGGGAGGTTGTCAAATCTTTTTTAATGAGCTGAACAATTACAAATGTAGAAGGACAGTATGGTTTTTATTACAGTGTTTGTTTGCAATTAACACACTGCATCATTGGAACATTCTGTGTTACTTTATTATCCTCCTGTCTTGTCAGCCTCTTTGCTATAAGGCCAAGCTTTGAAATACTTAGTACGTATAGCCACTAAAAGATGATTCAGTGACAAGGACTGTCACCTAAGCATAATGTACCACATAATGCCTCCAAAAGCTTGGCAATTTGTTGGACAGTGTTAATTTTAAGCATATGTAAGTGCTTAACCATTACAAGAAGCATGAGGTCTTTCCTCCCTTCTGCAGCTGAATTCACAATGCAAAACCCTGTTCCACCCTAACATTGCTAGTTACAATCCTTTTCTTTTTCCACTAATTACAACGGAAGCCACAGCTTGTTGCTTTCTGGCACCCTCTACTGCTTTACACATTACATCACAGACAGCATTTTATGGACAGTTACACGGTTCCTGTATCTCTATTAAAACATCTTCCCAATAGTTGGATTTTCCAGCCCAAAGAAAGATGACAGTAGCTCTGTCAACTCTGTAGAAGAGTGGCAATCTCTAACTTACAGAAATACAGAAAATACAATGATTTTTCAAAGCTCCCGAATAACAAAGCTCCCACAAAACTTCATTGACAAAGGAGAGGCAGAATGAATTACTTAAATGCCTTTCAAAGAGAATAAAATCACTGGGGTTCATCAGAACTCCACACAGTACTTCACATGGATGCATATCCATATGTGTGTGTTACACACTGAAACACAGGTCCACACTGTTTCTTGGTAGTCTTGCATGTTACTGAAGCTGCAGAATTCACTCCCCATTGTCAAGCCAGATAGGCAGGGGCAGGTTATTTTAGGAGGAAGAATAAGTGAGAGATAATGGGACTGCAGTGTTAAGAAATGTTCCTCTCTGAGGAAATTCAAGACTTCACAGACATGGAGCAATAACCTTTCTTAACTAACATATAGCACACAAAATTATAAAGACAGTCTGATCAGAAGTATTGTAAAGGGAGTGGTTAGAAAGTCTTTAAATAGAAGTCCTCAACTATAACCATAAGAGAATGGGCATTTTGCCACAGTTCCAAAATAATCAGACATTTGATAAAAATCTATAAAAGATGACAAATTCTCAAAATTACCAAAAAGCCTTGTTTGGATATACTGTAAAATAAAACCACTTCAGAGATGTTGTTTATTTTCTTGTTCAGCTTAACTATGCATTTTTGCTGTTCAGCTAAACATCACGCACTTTCTTCTCTATTTTTAAATCCCTTGAACATTCTAGACATTCCTAGTATTTATAACAGGCTCTCCCTATAGAAGATGATAAAAATACATCATCATGAACACACATATTTACTGTAATCCTGCTGCTGCTATCCGGGGAAAAGAAGTATTAATGGCTATAACCAACAGGTGCTTTCTAAAATGCGTGTCATAGTCAATTTGTGTGTATATATTTTAACTTCATGTTCATGTTACAAATTTCCAGGGAATTTCTACTAATGGAGGTTTCAAGGTCATTTATTCATCATCTCTTTGTCTAAGCAACTGTATCACAATTATATATTTGATCAATTCCAAAACTCCAGGGAAAAAGAAAACCCCCAAAAATTGAAGAGCACAGAAAGCTAACTACAGATGGGGGGAAAATTAATCTCTGTATATCCTCCCAATACAATTTAAATCAAGTTTCTAATCCAATGACATTCCTGATAAACACAGTTGAGGGATGGGAGAAGACATGGGTGAGATAGGCATGCATCAGTTGCATGGAGGTATTGGAATATTCCAGATACAGATTAAAGGGAGGGGGAGTTCAAGGAATTGCTGAGGACGTGCAGGAGTGTGGGGAGGAGGTATGAAGGAAAACAGTTGATTTTAAGGAACAAAAAGATCTCTATGAGTTCAGCAATCTTGGTCTACAAAAGCAAAATGTGCATAAACTTAATTCCAGCCCTAATCAAGCAACCCTAAATAAGCAATCCAACCCCAACCTAACATGTCAGTATGTTTCATGGATACCACCACACTACAAGTGCTTCTTATGACACAATTATTTCATTAATATCTAGATGAGTTATTCTCATGTGATTCCACACATTATTATGACTGGGAATTTGTAGGCCTAAACAAAAAAGATAATAGCTACATACAATTTCTATTTAACGAATAATGTTCTCCCAGCCTAGTAAAATAATACCCATGATGTGTTCCCGTGGCATTTTCTTTTATGACTTCAGACAGTTAAATGTGAGTGACTCAGGGGAATATGCATCTCAGTGCCTGATGAGAGTGAGTAACTCTGAGTTGTTCTGTGAAGAGGAATTGTCATAAATCCTGTGGTTCTTTTAATGTTCTCAGATCTTCTCTGGATATAAAGAGAACTACTTGTTTCAGTGTAGAATAAAGAGGTCTAACAAAAAGCCAAACCAGAATCAAATCATATCAAAAGAAGTGATGATTTGGTTGCCTTCTGCCTTTCCTTTCCAAGCCTGAACATCCTTAGGCAGGATGGATGAAGCATCCCATTCATTATGCTCTACTTGTTCTGACACTTGCAGCAGTTCTCACATCCTTTCCTTAGCTTCCTCTTTCCTCACAATAAAAACATGCCTGGTCTCCCACAAAACTGTTACTCTGCTTGTCTGTCCAGCTCTCACCCCATCTGTATTTTCTCTTCCATTTCTAGAGATTTTATAAATTTCAGAGTCTGTTCACAAAAGCAGAAGAAATTCCTCCTCTGCCTGTTCCACACTAAACCAACTTCCCCTCATCTTATTCAAACTACGTTAATAATATTAAAAATCTTTCAGCAAAACTTGGAACCAGAATTCCAACATCTTCATCCTTGAATGTCAACCACCTTTAACATTAACATCTTTAACCTTACCCTTACAGAAATTCTATCCTCTTTCCTTTCTTTATTCTTTCCATTCATATTGCCACAATTATTCACATAATGTATCCTTTAATGGACCTTCATTTGCCCTTTTATTTTATCATCTGGGGTACCACCTCTATTTTTGAAACTCTGATTTTCATTTTTACTCTAGTTGTTAATTTCATCTGCAAACAAAAAATAAACTTCATTTTCTACACTGATGAAGGAAATGTTGCTTTCTGTAACCATTCAATTTGCCTTACCTATTCATATTTTTACACTGTAGATATTCCTATGTGCATTGCTGTTAACCAGAAAAGTTTTCAATTCTGTGGCACACAGGATTACCCAGAAAAGCCATGGGCCCTCACTAAGGTACATACAATTTTACTAAAAGGGTTTGTTGATGTCTAAAACAGAGAGGGAGAGTCCAGTCCTGAAGGTCAGCTGCTAAAATTTTGTCCTGCACTTATCATTTATGATTCAAGAATTTGAAAGGGTTTATTTCACCCTCCAAAATGTTTAGTTCCCTGAGCAAATTAAAAGCACTCAGGTATAACCTGAAGCTCAGTACACTGGTTCAACACAGTGGACACTTCCCCACACACAGAAGAGGGCTTAATACAGATTCCTGCTGCCATCCACATTATTTCTAGGTGGCGACTTCATGTGTAGAAGGCTAGATACTAATTTCTCAGTACTCTGAGCTCCAGGACATGACATATGAACTGTATACCACAGGATTTCTCAGATGGCAGGTATAAGCTTTAAGGCTCTATAAACCTCGAGCAGAGCTAAACAAAAATGCATCCTAGTAGTTACACTCCTATCACCAACCAACGAAATATGGGGGAACTCAGTGAGACAGTCAGGTTGAACACCCAGTGAATGCCAAGCAAATCTAAAGCCATCTCATAGACTGCATACTCTACAGTGGATTGCAAGTGGCTGGATGCGTCAGACATGTCCAAGAAGGTCTTCCCTGGAACAGCTGAGGACAGTGTCCTGGGTTCAGCAGTAGCAGTCATTTTTCTCCTTCTTAGTAGCGGGTGCAGTGATGTGGTTTTGACTTTCAGCCTGGGAACAGCGCTGATGACGCTGTTATAATGTTTTTAGTTGTTGCTCAGTAATGTTTACTCTGACCAAGGACTTCGTGAGTCTCATGCTCTGCCAGGGAGGAGGGGAAGCCGGGAGGAAGCAGAGACAGGACACCTAACCCAAACTAGCCAAAGAGGTATTCCATACCACAGCACGTCATTTCCTTCGTAGATAAGTATCTGCTTAGATCCTTTCAGAATGGAGCTATATCAGCTTAGCTTGTTTCATTCTAGAGGTGCCACTGCTGCAAGGTAGGAGAGAATAAACCATGAAACGAAAGAAGTATGTGTCATCAATGTGGCTCCAATGTTTTTTTCTTTACTCACACTTCACTCCAAAGAAAGAATTCCACGAGGCTTTACTCTGCCAAGCCACAAAAACTGGATTCAGAAATGCAGAATTAGCTGGTAAGTAAATCCCTGGGGTGGAGAGACACCAAAGAACATACAAACTCTTCATTACCATGACAAATTCATCCCAGGGAATGGGGAGCATGATACTTCTGCCACCACTTACAAAGTCCAAGGAAGAGTTGCAATTGTTGGGACCTGGGTAATGTGCAGGGACAGGCTAAGCTGCACTAATGGCAAAATGTCCTCAAAAACCTCCCCTCTGGATAATACCCTGGCTTGAGGCTGCACAAAGGTACTGACAATATGCACAGTTATGAAGAGCAACTAGGAGCCATTTGATCTATTTTTTTGTCAAAATTGGCTTCATCAATGGGAACGAAAATCCAAGTGTGGATTTCTAAGTAAGGCAGAGCAGGGTCTCCTCCAAGAGGAAACAGGTTTCCAAGATAAGAGGGTCTTTTACTTTACCTGAGCAAGCCCATAAGAGAAAGTTCTGTCGTAAGACAAGCATGGCTGACTGCTTATCTCCAGTGTGACCAGTTCTTTTATAACACACCTGGCAGACAGGGAGACTTGCAGAGCAGAGGGGAATTTTAAGATGACATTGGAAAATCCCATGCTAAGTCTAAACAAGAAGGCAAAGCATATGGCATTCCATCTGTATTGCAGAATCTAGAAGAAATCATGCTTACCAGCCTTCTCACAGCTGTACACATGTTGTGTACAAAAGGTAAAGGCCCCTACGTGCTGTTTTTGATATTGTACATTGAACACTTCCCTGGCAGATAAAATTATGTATGGTCAATGATCTGGATTACAAAAATCCACAGTACAGGTATAGAGTCATTGGAGGGAGAATCTTGTTTTCTTTCTCTGTTCCAGATCAGAATGATGCCATTGAAATAAAAATTATCTTTCTCACTAGTTGCCAATGCGAGCAAAACTCTTAATCTTCCTCTGATCCTTTCCACACAATCCACACTTGGGCATGTTCTTCAAGGCCTCCCTCAAACACCCACACACAAGCTATGACTGTCTTGCAGATACTTTCTATGTAGCACAGCTAAAATCTTAGCTTTCCTATCTATAGACACAGGGAATGTCTCACAGGAGCTCAAATTTTAATTACTACCAATTTTTTCTTGCTGTAAACCTGCCATCCTTCTCTAAAAGTACTTTCATTTTTTCCCCCTTAAAGCTACTCCATTACTTAATCCCAGATACCTCTTAGCTACCACAGAGGACAGGGAAATGAGTTTCTTACTCTGTCCTGCCCATATTGTGAGAAGCCATTCCTTTTGACTACATTTTTAACGGAGATTTGTAACTACTCTATTTTGGCTGGTTTCTCTTGTCCTATCTCTTACACAAACTGCATCTTCACCTAAACAGAGTGATATACACTTCAGGCTACTAATTTAATTTTGGAAAACTAAATATGTAAGCATACACCATGGAAATGAGACTACTGTCTCGTGTTCTGTTCATTTAAGCACACCAAACCTGCACAGCTGACAAAACAAGACTCTCATTCCCTTGTATTTTCATGCAACTCTCATAGAAATTAAGAATGCTTTTGTGCATATGTGTACTGGCATAGACTGTTCTCATGGGAAATAGCAAGAGCTAATTATAAGGAAGAAAAAACAGCTAATAAGCGAACATCCATCTCTGAAGGAAAAATCAACTTGAAAAGCAATATACCAAAGATTTCTGGCAACTCTGAATTTATTTTACTATTTCTGCAGCTAAAAAACTGTAGACTGCATGAGGAAAGAATAGAAACATTAGTTTTGTAAAATTCTCTAGGGACAATACTGCAAAAGTCACCATAAAAAGATCGTCAGTCCAGCGCTTTTTGATTCTCTTGCATTTTCCCTCAGTACCCCAGGATGGATTAAATTTGATGCTCTGCATGCTTACTATATGGTTGGTATGATCTGTTTAGAGCCAAAACACTGGAGATCTTCCAGTACATTTTTAATATGTTCAGGAGGACAAAAAATTTTTATTCTTTATCTTTGGACCATTAAAGAAAATGTTCATAACATGTTCTCTACCCAGGACACTATCCTTTTTTTTCCTAATGATGGGGAACTTATAACAGAAATTAAACAAACAAATGGCTTAAAGAAGCAGAAATGAATTGACTTTTGGTTGAAATCAAAAGGTAAACCTTTGAAAGACCATTATCTTCTAAATAAAGATGATTCATACAAGGAAAAAATAGACATGAATGTGGTATTATTTTCCATTGAAGGGATTGAAAGAGATGATTTTAAAAAGAGCTGTAGTGTCATATTCCTTCTTGAATGCATGGTTGTAAAGAACAAAATAGGCAAGATAAGCAGAACAGTCTCTATGACACTGTAGACAGAGAATGTATGTTATAATCCCTAGAAGTATTCAGGGCCAGATTTGATTGCACTTTAAGCAACCTGGTCTAGTGGAAGGCGTCCCTGCCTGTGGCAGATGGGGCGGAAGTAATCTTGCAGGTCACTTCCAACCCAAACGCTTCTATGATGATTCTATGATAATACACAGAGTTTAACATCCTTATTGTATTTATCAAAACCATTTGTAAGAAATACCCAAATCTTTTTACCACAGTAGATTTACACAGCAAACAAGCAAATCTTGTCAATTCTCTAGCAAGTTTCATTTATTCAAAGTTTATGAGATTTCTATATGAAATAATTTATTCCCTTGTACATCTCAGGTTCTCAGATTCTGTGTGTGATATCGAATGTGTGAGCATAATGACAGCCATGCGGATCCTGGTAAAGCTAACTATGCAGAAACTGGATGCTGCTAAGGTTCACAGGTTTTAATTTTTAAGAACTTGGGCCTGTGGAGCCAATTCAACTTGTCTGCAAGTATTTTACATTTCATTGCCAGGATAAGCATAGAGTGCAAGACACTGCAATAGACTTGACTTAACTAAAAAAAGAAGCATTTTATACATATTTAAAATAAGTATTTTAAGATGTTTACAAATTAAAGTAACAGTTGAATTGAGATGCCTTAAAAATAATTTGAAAGGTGAAGCCATTGGCAAGAGGAAAGCCAAATGGTGTGTGGAACAGAATTTGGGAATATTAGTAGTGATTAATTATGAATTGATATCAATATTATCTACAGAGGATATAAAGTGTTTCCAGAAGCAGACAATCCATGTCAGTGCTTTCTAGCTTCTTTTAAGCTTCCCTCAGGAGAAGGCTATCAAATGACAGATGAATACAGAAAACATTTTTCCTTAATTGCAAGTTATGAGAGCAAGGATCATGAAAACATATGTGAAAAAAAGAGCGTGGTGGGATTTTTGAGATTTATTAACTAAAAACATTAAAATGAAAGCTGTAAGTGAATGGCTAACAAACATTTCATACGAATATCATGACTGTTGCTGCTCTGATGGCTGATGTTCTGACAAATCCCAACAGGATATATTGGTACATACTGGCATATATCAAACATGTAAACTAGCTTTGACTTCTGCCACATTATTTTTCTGCACATTACAAACACCCAAGAGTCCAATGCTACAAGGAGAACTGCCCTATCATTAACTGAGTAGGCTAATAAAATTAAGCACTGCCAAGGGAAATTCCTTGAAAAGGCAATAAGATGGTGTCTTCATCCATGTTAGATTAATGCACAACCCAAAGGAAACAAATGGAGAGCAGACTCAAAACTTGGGGTCTCTAAGATGTTCTGAGAGGAATGCTGACAAATTTGAACTACTTCAGTACATTTTAGATTTCTTAGCTCAGTCAAATAAATCAGCAGTATAAAACTGGTATGTAAAAAGGCAGGGAAAAATCCTGATCAGACTGTAGAGATAAAACAACGCAGTAAAGAGACTGAATCAAAGAAAGATAAATAAATAAATATATCTATCAAGTTAAAGTGGCTAAATGTGACACCTTACCACTGTGCAAACACTGATATGTGACTGTGTACAGGAGCTTTTGAAGTACAAGGTTTGAGCCTCAGAGCACCTGAGACATATTCTTTGGCCTGGCTGAGCTGAGAGATGGGCTTATGGAAGGAGCTGCCGAGAGATTCCCACATGCTGCAGCACGGGCATGCACTGACCATGCTTCCCCCATAACTGCAGCAGAGCTAGACATGAAATCCAGAATCCCTATGCCACATAAAGATTTATCTGTAAACAGGGAACATACCCACCCAATTGTCGCTTTGGAGATGCAAAGCTGGAGTGAATAGTTCTCTCTGCAGCTCAGATTTCTCTCAGGGAAATGAAGCTCAATAGACATCAGACTGGTGGGTCCCTAAGCAATCCTAGATGGTCTCTAACCAGTTACATAACCTTGGGAAATCATATCAGTTTTCTGTGCTTTTGCCTCTTCTTGTTTGTCTTGTCTGTCCGGAATGGCAGGTTTTAATGTGATTAAAGTAGAGAGTGATTATCTCTTGATCTGTGTGTGTAATATTAAGAGTTCTGTGTTGGAGTTCCCAGCGTTCTCAGCTGGGACCACTAGGTGCTGCTGTAATATGAGTAATTAAAATAATAACTATTATTAAGGAAATTGCATATGTTCTTACTATAAACTGCTTCAAAAAGTTTGAAAGCCAGAGAAAAAACTAGGAATAAGTCTGCGCATTATTTGAAAAGTAAGAATAGAAAAATACAATTACTGACTTCACTGATACTCAACTTTTTTTTTTTTACCCTTTACATCTTTACAGAAAAAACAGCTGCAAATGCCTTCCCCCTATAAAAAATGCAGTGAAAAATCTCTTTTTTTCCCCCTATTCCATTTCCATTTTTAAGCCTAGCTTCAGCAGTTTGCTATTATGCAAGCTCATCCAAATCATTATATTCCAAAATCCTTGCCAGCTACACAGTCGTGCACCTTATTCATGTACTATTTGGATGTGATCAGAAAGGCAAAGTCCTCAGCATGGGGGAGCATGACTTGTATTGCAAATGATTCAGTAAATGCATGGTGATGTTACTGAGGCTCAGACTTCGTACCTGTCAGTTCTACAGCCTTCTAAGGAGGCTTTATCTTATTAAATGTCGTTGACTAGCCATAAACACAGTAAAAGATTAATAAGACTGCATATGAATCACAGTCACAAAATGCTTCTTGCCTGAGAGTATTAAAATGTCTTTAAGCAGCTGCCAGCTATAGCTCAGAGAGCTATATGACTAAAGTGCTATTTCTGAAAGCCTTGGAGTCAGTGCATCTAACTGGACGTTACAGTGGACAATCCAAAAGGCTATTTATATTCAAAAATAATTTGGCAAGTCTTGCTCATCAAACCAGTTTTCCAGACACAAAGACTCCACTTGAAAATTTGTGCTTGGATTTACTGCTCTTAAAAAGGAAGTTAAATGAAGTTATCTGGATCATCAGAAGAACAGGTCTGCTGAGGCAGTTCTAGATTAATTAGAAGTGACAAAGTTTTGCTGCTGAGTTACCTCAAGATTCAAAGTTAGTGAGCACAGAAATGAAGTGACAAATACTAAGCAAATGTGCTAAAAAAATTACTAGGAACACTATATGAGAATTAGGACTTTATGGTAAACGTAGGACAGACTATTCACAGTTTAAATAAATCATTATTAAAAAGGCATTTTAGGAAAGTGCAGAGGTGCCAACACAGACTAAAAATATATTTTATTCTTACCATTTGAGACTGGCTCCGGGGACAGCCATTGATATCTTCAACCTTTTCATTTGCTAAACAAAAACAGTGAGGAGAAAAGCAGAAGTAAACAATGAGATAAAACTTCCCTTCTCACCCCCTGGCCAAAAAAAACCAAAAACCTAAACCCCCTAAAAATCCAAAACAACAACAACAAAAAAGAATAAAAACAAATGAAAAAGCAGAAGAAGAGCAGAAAAGACACAGCAATAAAGTGCACAGGGTTTTGTTGACAGAGCTCCTTTCTAAGTAAAGCTCAGCCGTACAGTAACAACACCCTTGTTAGCAGCAGTTGCTTCCACATGCCAAATCATGCAAAGGGGGAAGTGCGAAGGAGGTCGCTGCTAATTCTTCAGCCCCTGCAAAATAACTGCTGACATGAAATCTTCCACAATTGTCTTTGCAGGGTCAGGATACAGTTTCAAGGCATCCCAGAAAGTATGAGCCACTCCAACTAACAAAATGCACACATGGGAGACATATGGTTTAATGGAGCATTCATTTCTGACAATTCAAAGTGTGTAAGATACAGTTCTGGCCATTTAAAGTATGGTTAAACAGCCACTTCCAAACATGCTCACATAAACATATTTTTAAATTAAGACAAGGATGAACCACACAAATATCAGACATATGGACCCAGTCAAATAGTATTATTCAGGGTTCATCTTATTGTTAAATACATTCAACTTGAATTATATATTCCCCCATGCAAGGAGTCAGCCTGCAGTGCTTCTCTCAGCTCTGGTCTTACCAATGATCTGGATGATTTCTGCTAGCAGAACTCCATCTGCAATGTCCTGTTGCAAATCCTTGATCAACCGCTTGTGGCCAGATTTTGCTAGGTAGTGGTTAGCCCAGTCAGTGTAAATCTGCAGAGCAGAGTAGAAGGGCAGGGGGGAGAGGGAGAAGAGAGAAAAGAAGACAATAAAAATTCTTAAAACAACTGTTGGCTTGCACACCGGAACTATTCTGGATCACATTCCCATTGAAGAAGTCAACACCAAAGGAAATAATTTTAACATTCTGGTTTTCGCCTTTTTTTTTTTTTCCATAAGGGCCATGCCCCTCCCCCTGCCATTCTCTGTTTTATTTTAACTTCAAATGATTCAGGCTGTTTCATGAGGGTTCAAACTTGCTGTGACCAAGCAAAATTCCCCTTATGACTGTAAAGGAAACTTCTGTCATAAATCAGTCACATCTACCACAATTCCACCTCCCACCGTGTTTCTACCTCTGCGCATGCCCCACCAACAACTTTCACGCTCTGGGGCTGCCCAAGAGAAAGTGATAGCAGAGACAGGCGCCTGTGTTTTGGTAAGAGGTCATCAGGGTGTCACTGGCGATGCTGCACCTGGCCATGATGCCTCTGCGACACATTCTACGGTAACCATCATGTCCCACTGTGCAGAGACAGGTCATTTTTCCACCTCACCCCTGGTTCAGTGTGCTGCAATGTGCACAGAGGAGACTGAAAGCACCAGATGTACAGTAGTCTCATAGCTGGAACTGGAGTATATATTCTGGAACTATGCTGTGTCCTTTCTCCACCAAAAGAAGAAGGGGGAAGGGTGAGACTGAGCAGCACCAAATAGTTAGCAACAGGCAGCACAAAAAAAGGCAAAGGTTGAAAAGGACCAGCTGAACTACATCCTCCAAAATAAGGGGGGTGGAGGGGTGTGTGTGAAGAGAGAGGTTGAAGGCATTTATTCCATAAAGCATATACAGACACAGAGAGAGTATTTGGTAAGGCTCACAGCACACACACAAGGGGAACCCAGTTCACTCAGGGTGAGATAAGAGGAACAGACACACCTTCATCTCTGTACTGAAGGAAAAGTGCACCCATGAGGTGCTCACACCATCCTGGGGTGTCCAGCATGCAGAGGCAGCTTGAACTAGCAGAGCTTGGTGCAGGGATGTCACGCTGGAAGGTATCAGAGGCCCTCTGCAGCCAGCACTGGCTCCCTTTTGCGTGGTGTCCGTGGCCTCTCACCCGAGAAAAAAGGACTTATGCAGAACCTCCCACTACTGTGGGATGTTACCACTGGCAGAAAGTATGTATGTACGACAGCATCACTGTGTAAGTAAATATAATATCTGAGGTTCTTTCTCACTGAGAATGTTGTTTGAAAATGTTGAAATTGCACCTCTTCCATAAAAACAACATAAGCTCACTTTATAAACATCCTTTTATTTAACCTCATAGACCCTTGGGAGGAAAGGATCAGAATCCCATTTTCTGAACAGAAAACCAGAGGCCAAAGCCATTAACTACTTTCTTAGTTCACCAAGGAAATTGTGTGGGAGAGCCAGGGTGGGAAAATAGATGCAGTTCCTAGTCCAGAGTCTTACCTATGGAGCTAGCATCCACTTTCTACTCAGGAAAAGTATCACCACTCAGTCTACATTCACATCCTATGGATTCCTAACCTTTGTCACAGGTTTTCTTCCTCTTCATTAAAAGAGACATAGAACTGTAATTTGTTTCATCTACCCTATTTCCTCCCATATTCCTGCAGATCACCAGCTGTTTTGCCATAGCTTTCCTGGCAGCTTTCAGCTAACCCCACAGAATTAAACTATGGAAGCAGATTCAGCTCCTAGCTAAAGGGTGCTATTGTTAGATGGGGCCCTAAATTTCCCTGCTGAACCTACAAGTCCGCTTCAATCACCCGTGTTTTCACTGATTTGTTCACTATTACAGTTGAGCAACATGAAAGTCTCCATTAAATTGGTAAGGAAGTGTTCCTTCAGCTGTATAACCATACATAATGAATGCTAATGTGGAGTCTGTAAAGATTGCATGGACACATATTTAGACCAATATATTAAATCGTGATGATAAAAGATGCATACCACACCCACAGCATCATGTATTCCCTACTACTAGTATTTCAACTTCAGTCATTCTTCTAAAATAATGTCTCAGAAATAGTCTCTGGGCTATTACTGTAAGCAGAACTATTTTCTGTATTCCAGTGAAACTGATCCAATGGAACATACAGAATTTAATACCCTGTAATATTATTTTAGGTTAGTTTCACATTACAAGTAAAAATACTTTACCAAGCATTTCCTTTTTTATTTGTCACACCCGCACATAATCTGGTGGACCAATCCTAATTTTGACTACAATTTGAACTATCCTCTCACTGAGCAGCCGGAGAAATTTCATTCTAGCAGCTGTTTTGCAAGTATCTACTGTTCAAAGAACGGACTTCATCCACCCACCCACCCTCTTCACAATTTTCTTTTCTCACTAATTTAAAAGTGACAAGCATAAAGAATGTAAACATTGTTTTGTAATAACAGCTTAACTGATGGTCAATATTTTGATAGTCATGCAACAGTAAAAAAACACTGCTGGGAGGGGGCAGTGGTAAAAAAGGTTATTTTTCACTTCAGAAGCATTCTAAAAAATATCAAAAAAGCAGAGAGTTGTTGATGGAGACAATATAGCAAACCAACACTCAGCTGGCAGCAGAATGTCACGTTTAATTTCCTCTCTTTCTGTGAGGATCACCACTTGCTTTTGTTTCTCCCCTTCCCCATAGGATGCCCTTCTCATTCATCTCGTTCTTCTGGGGACTCAACTGCTCAGCAGTCAATTGGAAAAAATAAAAAGCATGTAGATAGACACATGAAATTCTAAGAATGAACACATGCCACTATAATATTTTTACATTAAATTCTCTAATGCAAATATGAAAAGAAAAAGAGAATCCCCCCTCCACAGTTTTTAAGTATCAATGTTGCTATCACCTCTTAGAAATTTTATCAGCTCCTCAGGAAAACATAAAGCTACAGTGTGCATCATCATTGACAATACTCAGTTTGCACAGGATAGAAAAGTCATGCAGAACAGAAGACAAAAAAAATCAGTAACTGCATCCAACAGTCTGCTTTTTATGGGTGCTCCCTTTTCATTGGGTGCTCAGCACCTCTAAGGAGGAGCTATGCATGCTCCCTCTCTTTCCAGACCTAGCAATAGAGCACTCTGTCTTGCATTAATTGTGCAGTAAAGTTTCCCCAAAAATCCTCTTATCTTAGATTTTTCTATGATGAGACTTTTTCAGAGAACACAGACATGGGGGTTAGTTGTTTCAACACTTCCTCCCCTCTCCACTGCCTGCTCCAGTAACCCTGCCTTACAGCTACACATTGGGCCAGGCTGCTGAGTTACTCATTTCCTCTCCAAGCTTCCTTTCCTACCACCCTGCTTTACAGGCATGTCTTACCGGGAGTATCCGACTTCAGCACTAGGCTCCAACTGCTGACAGCATACAGGAGAGCTGCTGTTATCCACGACGCGGAGCACCAGTCTCACCAACAGAGTAACAGAACAGACCCAATCCTGTGTTTGTGTGGTCCGAACCCCATACCAACACGTGGTGATTTAACTCCTTACAACATGAAACAGAATTCAGTGGGGCAGTCCAAGCTCGGGCACAGCCTGCTCATGTTAACAACAATTTCCCCTAGCATTCCTCAACTGCTCGTCATGCTAACCTTCAACAGAGTAGAGGAAATAAATGCTGATACCCAAATATAGTTATGAACTTCACCTCAATACTGCACACTTAGCTATAAGGAGCACAGTGGAGCTTCTTGGCAGGATCCGTAATGACACAATACACTTTGTAACACAGTAGTTTAATGAAGTGACAAGAGAGAGAGCATCTCACAGCTTACTGCCTTGCTTTGAAAATGTTTCAATCATAAACCATATAATTATACATGAGGCAGTTCTATAATGCATCCTTTTTAAAAGTAATACAGAGATATTACCACCTAGAATCAATGCCAAGTGGGAAATGTCAGATGGATTTCAGAAGTACAGTCAGACTAATGCAGTAATAATGCATGACACTTCGTTAGTGTCTTCCACTAAATCAGCTCAACATGCTTTCCAGATTGAAATCACTCCTATTATTTATTATTTCTGTAGATGTGGGGAAACTGAGGTATAAAGGCTTTCTTGGTGGATTTCTACTGTTTTTTTTTTTTCTTTCTTATGTGGCTCACTCAAGGGCAAACACAGCTGGGAGTACAACAGAGATCATCTGAGCTGCAACTATTTCTTCTATGTTTTTTATCAGGTAGTTTTATAAATAGGCTTGGTGGGAAAAGGCATATTCCAAGAATTGGCATCCTTCTGCATATTTTTGTTTGTTTGTTACAGAATATAGTTTCAGATCTGAAAATGGTCTCCTGTTGCTATCGAGAAGACAGCTTTCCATACTTAGAGTATGCCTCTGTTGTTCCCCTATGTGCCAGTGCTGCTGCTTAGGAAGAACAGCAGTTGCTGCCAATTGTGTTATGCCAAGACCTCGTGACAGATTTCCATGCCATTTAGGAGGATAGGCTATATTTGAAAGATATTTATATATTTGTCCACTATATGAAAAAAAGATATGTGGGAATAAGCAGACAGTACCCAGTGCTCATCACTTGTCCTTTAAAATACACCCTGGGAGACGACTGTATCCTCATTCATTAGCATGAAAGAACTGCTCACTCTCGTGCTGTCTTCTGTGCACAGATTTTTCTTTCCTCCTTATTTTGTAGCAAGCAAGAGTTGGAGATATGGACAGAACACTTATCTATTACAAAAAATGTTGTTAGCAGTATACCTGGGTTGCAATGGCTCACAGGAATATACAATACTACTTTTAGCATAGCAGGATCCTGCATTTTATACTATGTCTGATTTATAACAATAAATTTCATTATTTTTTTTCCTTAAAAAAACAACAACAAAGAAAAAAAAAACCAACAGCAAAGGAATAAAGGAAACTGAAACTATGAAAAAGCCCCAACACCAGAATTTTAACAGTCAGCCAAAGTGGAAACATGTCACTTAATAAAAGGGCTATGTGACTTTTTAGTGTAATGTGTTTACTCTGCTTAAAATGTTGCCATTGGAGACTACTAATAGTTGATAGCACTTAGAGTTTTTCACCCATAGACATTCATTCAAATCATGCTTGTAGAAGAAAGATTGATGACTTCTTTCTGTTGCTCTCCAGTATGCTACAAAATGGGCCATAAAGGCTATATATCTATTTCCTGGGCGTTTTTCCAGTTTGTGGCCTACCCTGGACGTTATACCCAGCAGAACCTACATAATGGTCCCAGAGTCCCTGATGAAGATGATTAGCCAGAGGAGAGGGCATGCCCATAACTCTATTTCAACATAGCTATTCTTGGCTAATAAATTGTGGGTAGCAAACCACATGTTGGAGTGTCCTTGAAGCTGTTTTTATTTATAAAAAGCTGGGCAATGGGTTGACTAGTGTTAGACTAGGGTGAGGAATTCAGATTGCAATGAGATGCCTTTCTCCTTCCTACTACCTCTAAACTAAGGAAAACTCAACCGGAAGGCAGGATCTGACCTTTTAAGTATTTTTTTATTAAAGGTTATTTCTCTGGGTTGCAAAAGGATAATTTATTAGTTTCAGTTCTCCACTTAGCAAAGAAAATGGCTAGCTTTGAAAACAATGGTTCACATTTAGACTGCCGTAAGAGACAGGTCAAGCATACGATTTATGTCCAGATTTAACTAACTATAGAAAACACACTAAGACTCATTTACTGTAAAGATGGGGTTTGAGGGGTAGTACTTTTTGTAACACTAAGCAAAATACAAAAGAAGAAAAAGTATTCACACGATTAAAAATATATGGCCAGAAAATGAAACTATTATAATGATTTAATTTATAGGCAAGATGGAGCCAATGCACTTCATTTAACAAAATGAAATTAGTATCCAATGACTTTCCACAAACCCTGTTTCTGAATCCCACTGAGTAAATAAGAACAATTATGAGCTAAGGAATAAAAACCATTTAGAGAGATACATACTGATTAACCAAAATGTCAGAATCCCTACAGTACAATTCTATTTTGTAAATAGCAGCATGTATCCATCAACACTACTCAGTAATTTTCAGATACAAATACAATTAAATAAAACTCCACTAATCCCAGCTAAGAAAATTAATAGAAACAATACCCTTCAACAATCATTGCAAACTTTAGATAACTTACCCAGCTTTAACGGGGCTGGTTTATATTTCCAAGTTTCACTTACAGTTGTGACCTAATCACTAAAGTAACATTTGTACTGACTTACTGTGCTCCCTTTCTTCCCATTTCTTTCCAATCCCAACTCAGAATTAATATAATACATGTGTTTGAGGCCAATATTCACCAGTGGTACGGGGCAAGACTTTGGATGCATTTGTGACAGATGAAAGGTAACGAGCCTCTGTGTGTGTGTTTGTATTTAAGGTTTGCTAAGAAATTTGTATATCGCACAGTTAAAACCCAGCTCTTTATAGAATGAAATAACTTGTTCATCCTTTGAAAATAACCATACTGGTTTGATTTACAGTTTAATCATCGGTTTCTTTATTGGCTTACACTCTTCAGTCCTGTGCAATAGCAATAAAGGACCACAGGAAGGTGCCAGATACTCATTCTGCAGCTGCAGATCCCACCAGACAAGCTGCTTCTCCGCAGACTTGTGCTGCTGGAAAGTGAAACTTGTTAAGGGAGCAACACCACCACAGTTATTAATACTGGCCTCAAGCTTCTTGAATTAACAGGAGACAATACTAAGTGCCACACAGAGCAATCTTCCAAAACAGCCAAACTTGAGACTCTCTGTTATAAATACTTCATATACTCGCCTGTACAGCATTGAAATTATTTCTTTGATATACAGTTCTAACTTTAAAGTACTTTTCAGCATCTGCTTAGTAAAAGTACAATAAAATACAGGACCTATTATTCAATACAGTTCTTACACAAAACATTGATTAAAACTATTATGTCAGATAATTTTATTAGAGCGAGGAAGACCAGGATTCCCCACTGGGCACAAGTGTTACACCTAGAGACACCTCTCCTCTCTCAGAGATCATTTTCACAAGAAATGAAAGGGAGAGATGTACTTCAACAGCATGCTGCATGCACTCTATTCACTAACTGGCATTTAGTCCATTCAACAAAATGAGAACTAACCAAGTAACCATCCATTCCCAAAATGCGTACCTTAGGTGCTGGTTCCTTAATACCAAACTGGTTTTCCCTACAGAGCAACTCTTCACTTTAATGTTGACATATGTATGTCCCAGAAGTGACAGGAGAGAGGGAGTACATGAAAAGAATTTCTGAATATCCTGTGTGGTGAGACATATAATGAGATGCATTTGTAAGCTGGTGTAATGCTACAGTAATGACCAATGTAAGAGGAGGACATGCTTTGTCTTGATAGTGGTGATGTGTGAAATTAATTCAATCAAAAGTACAGTGTCAGCATTCTTTAATACAAATAAATGAACTGAAATACATGAAATTCCTTCCCTCTTCTGTGCATGCACATGCACTTGAACATCATCCAAGCCCACCCAAAGCCTGGGCCAGTGACAGCTCCTGACTAAAGAGATCTCCCTTGGAAGAAACAGCTGATTTGTGAAAAAGCACCTGTGCCTGTCCAAGGGGAAAAGGGTAAAAAGAAAGCCATATTTCTACTTTCCTGGGCATCTAGGATAGTAGAGATGGCCCTCTACATTAGAGGCCCCATTCTATTCCCCTGAATGAGATTTCCTATACTCTAAACTAGCATAAACTCGCATGAATCATGTCTCATAAACGTCTTGTCACTGCCAGGATAAGTTTCATGATTAGTCCTCCATTTACATTAATAAGCAAAGCTAAGTTTTCTGTAAAGGAAAAAAATTAACTTAATTTTCACAGATTTTCTTTGTGGCTCACCAATATCACAACACAAAAGAATGAAGGAAAAAATCCTACAATCTCAGACCTGACTGGAAATCACAAAATAATTTGCAGAACAAAACTGTCCTTGCTTTGCTGATACCTTTTTTGTTCACAAGCAAGAAGCCACTCTTGGTATCAACCAGAGTGTTCCCGGATGGAGTAGGCACCTGCCTTAGCAAAGCAGCACAGGGCTTCTCACATGGAGCCAAGGAGATTCCACTGTGAAACTACTCCAGATTTTCCATCAAAGCTCATTTTAAGGATTTATAACTTGGATAGAGATATTCTTTCCACACTGCGACTTGGCATTAAAGAACTTGGG
Source organism: Lathamus discolor (assembly GCF_037157495.1). Lineage (NCBI taxonomy): Eukaryota > Metazoa > Chordata > Aves > Psittaciformes > Psittacidae > Lathamus > Lathamus discolor. The sequence goes on along the minus strand of NC_088884.1, from coordinate 42,515,169 downwards.
CCAGGGATCAAACTAGCCCTCTTTTCCAGCACTTCTTTTTAAGCATGGAAAGGCAAATTTCTGATGCATAGAGATGCAAAAATATTAAGATATACTTTTGTTCTTGTGAGAAAACAGTGGCAAGTAAGACTGCAACTGACTTTCAATATAAAGTCTCCATCTAACTTGTGCTTTCTGAGGCTTAGAAACTGATTTGAATTGTCTGGTTTCCTCTCATGTGGAAGAATAGCTTTGCAAATCAAAATAAACAAAATAAACTGCTTGCTTTCTGAGCTACATATTTAAAACAAGACACTTTAACTCCTGCTATTTTTTCTCTGGGCTTTGATGCTTAAATTTGTTTGTCGCTGACTATGATTTTGATATCAATAAATACATTGCACACATTCAGCACACCAGAGAGGTGCTAAAGGTAACATTAAGTAAATATGTTAATGACTTCAAGTGTACGTGATCTTAGCCTCTTCTTTCTGTCATTAACTTCTATTAAAACAGGTTTTGGTGGTGAGTATGTGAGTGGCAATGGTAATGTGTGCGCAACCATTTTGCATTTTGCTGTCTAGCTGAAACTTAGAGAAATGAAATTATGCTTACACAGATGACAGCCTACACATATATACTTCTTCAGTTCAAGAAATGTTAAAGAGTGTTTCAGGAATTGAAAGACTAAGTATGCAGCTCAATACAGCAGGAATACCACTGTACCAATTTCCTCTTTATCACCATTAAAAGCACCATCCATAATAAAGGCCTGCCCATTCTGATGATAAATAATGCTTAAATGAGAAATCATCCAGCACAATAAATTTTATGCCAGAAGTAAATTCTGCTAGTCAGTAATCTTAAATAACAAAAAGAAGATATAAATCTTATCAGATTTTTGACAACAGAAGGCTTTTCATCCCAAATGAGATTCAGTATTATAATCTTCCTAACTACTTAACAAAAGACCTCTCATATACAGCTTTTGTAACACAGCCAGATCTGGAAAGATTACATAATGAAAAGGAAAAGGTTCCATATTCCTACTAAAAATGTTCTTAACACCATTCCTTTCTATGATAAAAGCGGAATCTGCCTAAAGGTGAAGACTCTGCTGGCACATCATATAGAAAGAGGCAGCGTCTCAAGAAGGGAAGTCCTTATGACCTGGGGACTGTCCTTCATCTGCATTCAATCTGCAGTCTCCCGTGAAAATCTTCTAACACTTATCCCACCTTCTGTGTTGTGCTAGATACTTCTATATGACTATAGCATGCCCCAAAATAACACCAAAGATACGTGATTCATGACTCTGAATTTTTCCACCTACAACTTGCTTCTGAAGACAGCAAAAAAAACCCTCTTAGCTCAATATTGAAACAGCAACCTCACGATCCAGCCCTCCTGCCAAAGAAAAGGAAAATAAATCCAGCAATAGTTAAATGCACCACTTCTCATTGAAGAGTTTTTTACCACAAAGCTAGCACATTCTTCTGCTGAATACTGACATACTGATATGCAAAATTCAGGTCTGAAGATCAAGGCGGTTTAGATAATGGATAATAATGAAGACAGATAATGATGTGAAGGTACTACACCCCTTAAGTGTAGTACCTTCCATTATAAGATTGCAAAGCCGTTTACATAGGATCAGGGCTTAGCTATGTAAAGATCCATCCTTATAGACATGAACATTCAAGTTATTTATTGAGGCTTTGAGATAGGTAAGGTTTATAGGTCTGCTCACACAGACATCTTTGCATAAACACTGGACTCTGTTGCTTGAAACTAGTATCCAAACTATGATATCTGCATCTCTTCTCTGACGAACAAGGTGGAGATGTTTTACTTATTAATGTATTATCGCAATCTTCTGACATGAATTTAGGACACAGAAAGAAATGACCTGATAATGTTCCGGAACAGCAAAAGGCTGATACCTCAAGGAAAAAAAGGACTTGAGAAGGTTGTGTGGAAATGGAAGCACATTTTTCTTCCCTCCCTATAGTTACCACCTGACATGTAAGTATAAATGGTACTTTAGGTATATGGTGTTTGTTGTTTGTTGGGGTTTTTTGGTGGTTTTTTGTTTGTTTTTTTTTTTTACTTCAAGGCCAAACCCATACCTCTTATGACAGAAAACAGTTGGTGCCTCTGTGTTTGAGGTCTGATCTCTGGGTTCAAATGACTGGCCTTACACAGGGCACCCACCGCCCTCAAGGAACTGCTCTCCACATGTGCAACTCTTCACTCACTGTCCTGTTTCCTTTTAAAATACACACTCTAGTGATACCCTGTCTCTTGGATAACAGACTAAAAATGAAGGATAGGGATTGAGTAGCTCACTTTAGAGAGCCACAGCCTTTAAATTTAATTAAATCCATATCTTCTACCTCCCACACAATCACCCCCGAGACTAAAGGCTTCTGTACAGTATTAGAAAGGGGATACTCTCATTGCAACCACACCACTACGCAGAAAATAACTCAAGATTTAGGAAGCTGTGAGCAGGAAGCAGAGGATGAAGAAGAAAGGGACTCACTGAAAACACAAACAAATAACTCTGCTAGCTAGAGATTACAGCACTTACTTTAGATAGAGGAGATTGTGCTCCAGCCTTTTCTTCCAAGAGCCTTTCTGTATTTTGTCCTACACATCTAAATGAGAAACAAATGATTCTAGCAAAAGGAGCATCATATCTCCTCTCAAATGAGTCCCTAAGCCAGTAGACTACCACCTGGCATCCCATGCCACGCTATGCTCAGCTGTTTTCTGAGACTGCTGGCTTCGCCAGCTCCTCAGGTAGCTCTGTCTGCGAAGGCTGGCACTCCAGGAAAGCCCACACAGCTGCTTTAATCATACAGAGGCATGCGGAGTATCACTTTGGGGACTTCCGCTGACAGCTCTCCATTTAGTCTAGTATTTTAGAACAAGCAAAACTGCTTTTCCTGACCTTTCCCATTAACCTTTTAACTCCCTGATAAAATAATAAGAAAAATAATTTAATCATGCTAGCTATTTTATTTTTTTCTTTTTAAACAGGAAACAATTACTGACAATAAGTAATAAGTATTTAATTCTGGAACACTGGAGGGTTTTTTTTTGCTAGCTCAAACTTTTTGTTACAGTAGGCAGGTGCTTATTACACCTGCCCTTTAAATAAACCTTCCTGGCAAGGTGCTTGACTCTGTTATAGCCAACGCAGCTTCTGAGCATTCTCAGAAGTACAATTTCACGTCTGTACAGATCCTTAATGTAAAATCCTGGGATGGCTATGGATGGACTATAAGTGCTGCCAAAACAGGCAGCTGCTGAGTGGGAGTTCTGAAGATGAGAATGATGGATATAGGGACCTAAAATGCATGTGAGGTAGGTCATAAGAACATAAATTCTTTGGGGGAGGACGGAAGGTCATATTTCATATTTCAGGAATTACTGTACAAAGGCTAACCTTTGTTAAAAGTTCAACCATTTACTACATTATTTAGTGCATAAAATAAGTATGGAACAGAATAGTCCTTAAAACAAGTTTTTCCTTAAATTCTTACAGTTGTTCTTGAAGGCCTTCGGTAATAGAGAATTGCCTTTTTTTTAGTAGGACTTTCTGAATGTCTCTCATTTTAGATGGAAATGTAAGAAGAAATGCTTTGGAGGCACTTCCTGAAAATGTAGAACCCTAATGCCTTTTTATTCTTTTTCATAAATTTGGGAACTACAAGTTGGAGTAGAAAGTGGAGTCTGAAATTTTATCAAACTGATGTACCTCAAGTTCAGCAGTCCCACAGAAAGGCATTGCACCAGATGGATTTGTTGTCAGCTGCCCTGGGCAGGTTCATGTTACTTCCCTATCAGTAATAAAATCCCATACTTACATCAATGTTTCATTTTATGTTACTGTCATTATCTTGTTACAGGCTATAATGGTATTGGCATTATCTGCCTAATAATTATTCCTGAGTCACAGCAGTAAAACTCTTTTAAGTCTCAAGCTCTGACCCAGAAAGAAGCTGCTGAACCACTTAAGTTTCATCTGTGTCTCTGACTGAAAAAGATGTTCCATACATTAAAGAAGAATGAAAGTAGGAAAATGGCTTCTGTAGTGCTTAGTTTTATAGTAAAACAACCCCTGCTCAGCTAGACAGACTTAACTGAGTCTCCCCCAAAATATTATGTACTGTATTTCTTCAACTTCAAATCCACAGACATGTTATCTTATAAATAGTTATTTATACTACAGAAGAACTATTTATGCTACTAAAGAACAGGTGACTTTGGTACATGTCAAAAAAACTTGCAGGATTTGGATCCTCACGGAAAACAGCAAAATGTCTGAAAATCCTGTAGTAAAATGACACTCAGTGACACAATGCAGTCCTGTAAATAATTATATTAAGAACAGGATATTTCAATTAGCTGTGTTAGCATGCTCCAAATTCCAAACCAGCAACAGCCGCAGTGATACATAGGGTACATGCCAATATTGCCTAACCAGTCTTACAATGATGTTCAACAAAAAAAAAACTGTACACGGAATAAGGAACTCATCTGAATTTATCAGATGTGAAGCAAGGGCTATTTAATAATGATAACAGGCACATATAATTGCACGTTCTCCATTCTTTGCAAAACAGATGTTTACAAGTTTATTGGGAACTTAAGTTTACATGAGAGGTTCACAGATGTCCTTTGGAAGCACAAACCCCCACAACCTACACTTTGTATTTGGATATATTTTTTAGCTTGTGCTATGAAAACCTAAAACCCCAAGAAAGCCAAGACTTGGGAAAGTTTCTTAAAACCATAGGTAGATAGTATGGTTATCATGAAACTGGTTTAACTATATATATTCCAATAATGGAATATACACTATATAAAAGAGTTCATGAAGCCTAACAACTGAATGAACAGTATGACCATGTGAAGAAAGACTACACAAATTAGGGAAGGTGTGTTGCTGGAGCACAACTAGTAGAGTTCCACAAGACGTCTGCTGTGTGCACACCCCTCTTAGTGCCCTTCATGGGAACATACAGTGCAAACATCTCAGATTAGTTATGCCTTGCCCAGTTTCTTATGTTTATTCAACTGACTGGACCATCTGAATTTGACACAAGCAAGACAGCTTTTTTTTTTGGTGGAAAGCTGACAGAATCTCAGTTTGCAGGGAAACCCAAACACTTCTAAACAAAAAGCATGTATTTATTCTCTCGAAGTGAGAAGGCAGAACAAAGGCTTAAAGCAACAAACAGTTTTCTTTTTTCTATTGCCTAAGTTTTGTATGTTCCTTGAAAGCCTCTGTAAAGTCATTTCAGGCTGTTCTCTGTTTCTGGCTGAAAGGCGCTAGCTACCAGCCTCCTGTCACTGTAAGCATGGTGCTTTTAGAGAGCCACGCCACAGATAATGTGGCCAGGCCCACTCTAAACCAGCCCACATGTGCCTTTCAGGGGAAATAGCCTCTTAAACCCTGAAGCAGTCCATAGGGATCCTGGAGCAGCACCCTCTGTATTCACCTTCCAGCATGAGCAGATTGGAAGTGTCCTTTTGAACACCATATCCGCTTTTGTAAAAAGCATCAGTACCCTTTAAAAAATAGTATTTATCCTATTTGTGTCCTTCTGTACTCACTAGCTATGAGCAGACCTTATAAGCCTTCCAGTACCTAAACAGAGCCTACAAGAAAGCTGAAAAGGGACTTTTTATAAGATCAAATAGTAACAGGACAAGAGTTACTAGATTAAAATTGAAATGTAGACTTAGGTTAGATATAAGGAAGAGTTCTTTACTATGAGAGATGTGAGGCACTGGAACAGGTTGCCCAGAGAAGCTGTGGATGCCCCATAGAATCATAGAATAGTTAGGGTTGGAAAGGACCTCAAGATCACCTAGTTCCAATGCCCCTGCCATGGGCAGGGACACCTCACACTAAACCATCCCACACAAGGCTTCATCCAACCTGGCCTTGAACACCGCCAGGGATGGAGCACTCACAACCTCCCTGGGCAACCGATTCCAGTGCCTCACCACCCTAACAGGAAAGAATTTCCTCCTTATATCCAATTTAAACTTCCCCTGTTTAAGTTTTAACCCGTTACCCCTTGTCCTGTCACTACAGTCCCTGACGAAGAGTCCCTCCCCAGCATCCCTATAGGCCCCCTTCAGGTACTGGAAGGCTGCTATTAGGTCCCCACGCAGCCTTCTCTTCTCCAAACTGAAAAGCCCCAACTTCCTCAGCCTGTCTTCATACGGGAGGTGCTCCAGTCCCCTGATCATCCTCATGGCCCTCCTCTGGACTTGTTCCAGCAGTTCCACGTCCTTTTTATGTTGAGGACACCAGAACTGCACACAATACTCCAGATGAGGTCTCATAAGAGCAGAGTAGAGGGGCAGGATCACCTCCTTCGACCTCCTGGTCACGCTCCTTTTGATGCAGCCCATCCTTGGCAGTGTTCAAGGCCAGGCTGGAGGAAACTTTGAGCAACCTAGTCTAGTGCCAGGTGTCCCTGCACATGGCAGGTGATTTGAAGTTAGATGATCTTTAAGGTTCCTTCCAACCCAAACCATTCTATGAGTCTATGATTCTACTTCTTGGTGATGCTTCTCCTTTCTAGCACCACCATCTTTAAACTTTAGGATGCCCTTTGATATTACTCTCTTCAGTCAGCTTTGGGAAGAGTAAACTGCCCTCAGCGTGGAGAAAACCAAGATAGAAAATATTTCCTAATAATTACTTCTTCTGTTTCTGTATGAAAGATTACTTTTGCCATGACTTTGCGTTTGCCACTTAGTTCCTTTTACACATTCATTAAGGTAATCTGAGGGACAATTACTATTAAGAAAAACCCTATAGCCATAATTAGCTGGTAGCAGATAAAAAGACCTATTCATGTCAAAAGCAGTAAAAATCAGGTAAATATAGAAAGCATGTAAGTGGATAGAAAAAAGAAACCAGCACATCTCATCATATTCTTGTGTGATGAGAAAGTTCAGGAGCTATGACACCGCGATAAGGACAGAACTTGCATATAATCTTTAATGTGGGATAGGAGTGGCTTTCAAACACTTTGCTGACCTCAAAACATCTTCCTGTAGAACTGTTTTGTATTCTGTACAGTAATGTAAATATACTTACAGTAAGAATTTTTTTAACTACTTTTCAGATGCCTCAAAAGGAGTCCACTGATTTATGTAGGTCTGCTATATGACATGTAAATCTTAACACAAGGAGGAAGTATTTCATATAGTACCAAATATTGAGAACTAAGAAAGAAGACAATTTAGAAAGAAGATATAATTTCATCAAAGATCCTTACACCAAAGGCTTCATCACTGTTTTTTTCCTTAAAAGAGAAAACTGATATCTCCTAAAATATGTCTCTGAAGATAGCTCTAAATTAAGAGATAAGGTATGCCTTTAAGAGATGGCTTTACTTGAAGCAAAGGCAAATGCAAGGCCCTTCAGAGATTGGCAGACTGACTTAAAACTGTTTTGGTTGAGATGACAGCCAAACAAAAGCAAAAAAGAGATGACTAAAATAAGCAGAGACAGAAATCAGGAGCAGAAAAACCACTGCAGAAAGAAAAGAAAAAAAGTAATCCCAGAATAACCCGATTAGTATCAGCATGCAGAATAAACACACATTTCAGGTCAAGGTGGTGGCTGAAACAATTCAGGATATAGGCAAGAAGATTGCCCCAGATTATTTGTTGGGTTGTTTTTTTTGTTTTGGTTTGGTTTTTTTCCCTTTTAAGACAGAAGGGGTATTAAGTTTATGTAGAACAAAATATGGCATTTAAAATTTCCTCATTTTTTATCTTCGGCTGGGTATAACTTACTAATACCTGAAATTTTTACTAGCTGTTCAGCTCAATGGGTTAAGAATGTACTTCAGTAAGTCTGTTTACCGAAACACCCGATATCAATACGTCAGGCATCAGTAAAATCCTCCCCACTTTCATCAAAAAAAAGTCCAACTGCAGCATATACTGGTGCAAAAAATAAGTAACATCCCTCTTTTCTCAAAGTAGTCAAAACACATTCATCTGGTTTCAGTTGGATCTTTCATTAAAATATCTGGGGTTTGGCCTTTTCCTACCTGTACCACAAGAAATCAGAAATAGCTATGCTGAAGTCAACATGTAAACAGACGGATTTTGCAATTAGGGCAAGAACTGGTGCCTGTAGCTAAACTAACAAACCAACCATCCAACCAGCCACATCTCCCTTTGGCACTACTGCACTTCTCATCATAGCTTATTTTAAGCTTATGGCACTCATGAGTATCTGATGCCCTGTCTTGTTTGCAAATACTTAAAAAGCTGACTTATTTCTACACTGGATCAGTTGCTTCTCTAATGCCATTCAAAATGTGGTGCTGTCCTAATGTTTTTTTTTTCATGTGGAATTAGGTGGTGTGAACTGTTTTTCCATAACACTGTCACTGTCATCTTTGCCAGGCATCAAAACCGGTTGAAGGGAGACAAACAAAGCCCAGCACTCCCAGAAGCACAGCATAAGCTGAGAAGGAAGCTCTTGGGGCAGCGGGTGGCACTGAGACCATGGTGTGACTCAGGGGAAGCTCTGAGGTGCCGGACGTGCTGTGACTAACCATGGTGGGGAAGGAAAATCACCTCCCACCCCCACATCACGTGAGTCACTCATCCCAGAGACTAATCACACAGAGGATGAAGGACAGCAATAGCAGCAGGCATTCACACAGGAAGAGGCCTTCGGAAAAGCAGAACTACATCCAGCAATGGCGCATACTCCCAGTTCAGTCCTCTTGTGTCCTCCACTGCCCCCATACCTGAGTGGCTCCAATCAATAACCCAACTAATTGCAGTGGATATATCAAAGAATATATATTTTGCATAAATATTTTGCAATATTTCTGAGGTTTGCATATTTATGTATGCATATTCCACTTATTTATGCACATTTATTTATGCATATTCCATTTATTTATGCATATTCCATACCAGTTTGTCTAGTATGCTAATCACTTAAAGTCTACAGCATTTAGGTACAAGACAATTTATGGAGGCATCTAGCCTGAGGTGAGCATTTAGGCTCCATCAACAGTCTATGCCCAGAGAAACAAGAAACTATGAGGCAGTTTAACCCATGCAGGAGCCTAAAACAAGAAGAATGAATTTCTCTTGAAAGATGCTTTCAATAATCACAAAAGCAACACAGAGAACTAAATTAAATTACATTGCTAATTTTTAGATTACTAAAATCAAGGAGACTAATTCCACCTGTAGAGCACAACTACCTTTAAAGTCAAACTTTAACTCTGCGGTTGACTCTGGAGGCATCTTGCTAAATATTTATAGGCAGAATAGGAGGATCTATAGAAAGAAACAGCTCACAGCAGATCCTGTTCTTCACAGTTTCACAAGCGGGAGCTGTAGAGACTCAGCCATTCCAGGAGGGGCACACTTATTCTCTAACCATCCGTATCTCACTGTCTTGCTTTTGTTTTAATAGCTGCATAGTAAAAAAGCATCCCAGGCCTGGCATATATATTGGTATGAACAAGCTGGTCACACATCCAAATAATTGTACACACATTTAGTAGGAACATCAGGCTAGGAATAAAAATATAAATAGGGTTTTATAATGTGGCAAGACCTCTATCTGGGGACTCATCATACTGAAGGAGGAGAGAGATTAATGAACTGAGAATGTGTACACATCTACCTAGATGCCTAACAGTTCAATGTTTATATAATTCCCTCCCTCCCTGATGGCAGTATCTTCTTGTTATACTGACATTCCCAGCACTCTGGCCTCAGATACATTACTACTCACATCTTCCTTGCCAGCTACCTAACTCCATTAGGTATAACTGTATTTTATCGGAAAGGCAAGATAACAAAGATGCAACACATGCTCTCATCTGTACCAAATATACGAGAGTTACCTCATAATGTGGTATGACGCCAATACTTAAAATGATTTAAATATGGGGGATAAAAAACCTTACTATTTTGAAGACAGACATAAAAATGTCTTACTCATAATAAAGCACAACATAAGGTGTTTTTCCTGATCTAGGTCCCATTCTGAGATGCTAAATATGTCTTTACATCATAGGTTTATGGAATCTAAAACATCCCATTCAAGTTTCACTTCAAAGGCCCATTTTGCCACTTCTAGTTTAGGCTTTTGGGCTAAAAAGCTTTGGGCTGAAAGCAGTCCAGAACTGTTTTCAGTTCTGAACAAACACAACCAGGCTATTCCTATTCTACATATATTTATTATAGGCATGCATTAAAACTTTGGGAACACTGAGATTAAATCTTACAGCTAAAACACCACCACACTGCAGCAAAAGTCAAATAGCACACTGTCAACAGTGTTAACCTGATAGAGCATAGAACTGCTTCTATCAAGATAAGTTTATTCCATCTATGAAAATAAAAAATAAAACAAAACATGAGAAATAAAGTAACAGCAGTAAATTACTCTAGAGCTATCCATCCTTTCAATATAAAAATATAAACATGTCAAGCAGTATTAATATTTTTATATTACATACATGGAGTACATACAGATGAACACAATAAATTGCTTTCATTCTCCTCTGATCCTAAGCCAGCTCTGTATCAGGCCAATATTTTGGCATTAATTAATGTAACTTTAAAACTGCTCCACCTTGTGCCAGCTGCCTAAAGCACCCCATAGTTCTCACGAATGATGCCGCTGCGAGCAATCCCCAGTTACACCGCTCTACCAGCAGTCACAGTACTCCATGGTCAACAGCCCACTGGACTGGCTGTCCTCCCCATGGCCCTCACCGAGTGATAACCATCTTATCTGGTGCTAGTGCTGCTCTGGGTCCTGCCAAGTCTGACCTAAACTGTATTTATCATTCATCATATGATTATACAATCATGCAATGTTCAGAGTCTGGCACTGGGGGAACATATTCAGGGAAAAGGTCATACTTTGACATAGTGTAATTTAAATGTAAACAGAAGTGCATACTAAAGTTGATGGTAAGCTTTATTTTAATGTAAATCCTTGGTGGGAGAAAGGGTAGGGAATGATCAGTGCAATCAGCTGTGATCCGTTCAAATATCAATGCCAACTTTTTGAACAAATTAATAATTTACTGAAAGAAATGTTCCCAGCCTGGTTTCCTACGCCATTTGTTTCTAGGTGCAAATTTCATTTTCACAAGGGAAAACTCCTTTGAGCATGTAAAAATTACTACCTTTGTAGATAAACACAAAATGCAGGGTTCTTGCTGTGCGTTTGTTTCTTACACTGTGTATAAGGAAACTGCGTACAATTTGTGGTTGTTTCTTGAGTCACTCAAATGCCTAAATGAGAATGAAAACTGGAAGGCATATGATAAAAGCCACTATGAAGGGGCATTCTGGAGTATTATGGGAGTGGTGTATTTTCTTGGCATGGATTTTTGGCAGAAAGAATCTGGAAAGGTTTATTTGGTAAAAACTAGACTCCATATATATTTTCATTTGCAGCATGTTTCACATGGAGTAAGAACTACATGAGATGGCTCTCAGCCAAGGAGAAGTACACCATGTTGACATCCACTTACAGTGACAACTGAAGTGTTTCAGATTGCGGGAAAGAATGACACTATTATCCCAAGGTAACTTATTGACGTATGCTGACTTTTGTTGATGTGCAGCCGTAACCCTTTTCTTACCTTCCAGTTCCTTTTCAAAAGAGTGGCATCCTTTGTATGGCAGCGATTCTAATTGCTACTGGACTCTTGTTCTCCTGACTGTCCCCATACCCTCATTCACTATTGCTTCAAGAGCACTTCTAGTCCAGACATTCTGAGCTTCAAAACCACAGATGGTTACAAAACTCTATTAACTCTAATGGGACTCTTTCAAGAGGAAATTTATATAAACAAAATGTATGGCACCCATAATCAGCTCAGAGCCACAGCATATTCTAAACAGGTGCCTTTAGCCAATAGCAGGTATTTGCCTTCACAACATAAACAATCCAGAGTAGAACCCGTTACACCACATTAAAAAAGAATTATTTGGTTTTCAATATGGAAAATCCCTTGTTGCATCAGACCAAATTCAAGTATAAAGTGAGATATCCAACTTTGTTTCACAAGGCTAAAAGGATTAATAAAAGTATCTAAATGGCATATGAATAAATCTATTGATAAACCTCCCAGGACACACTGGAAGCCAGAATCTCATTAAAGATGATGTTAAAATTCAGTCGAGCACCTGTTTCTTTGCTTGGAAAAAGTCAATATGAATACACAGCAGGCAAAGAAAGGAAAACTGACTGAACCAGGTCAGAATCACTTTCTAGGCTCTTGCCTTTTGAAAGTGAAGCAAGAAATCTGTCTTGTACCATGAAAGAATCACTGTAAAATTAACAAATTTATCTATGATTCTGAAGTATCACATAGAACATATATAATGAGAATCATGCATCACATTTGCATGTTGATAATAGCAGTTCAACAGCCTTGGCTTGTTACATTTTTAGCAGCATGACAAGTGAAAACGCTATAATAATCAGTAGAAGTTAAGCTTTTTAAAGTTTTCTGTTTCAAAATATTTACTGGTTTATATGTGTAGTTTCTCTCAACCTACTCAGCTAACAGGGAATGATGTTTTGCCATTAGGCAGAGGCAGACCCCAGTCTAATTTGTCTTTTCTATATTCCTCATTACTGTGATGCTGTTCCACTCAATAGTATGAAAATCAGCAAGTCCCTGCAGATGTGTAAGAAACCGTTCTGCCAGCAAGTGATATTTTCTAAATTAATTTTAAATTAATCTTTCCTTATGTCAGAAATCATTGTTAGTGGTAGACTGAAACTTAATGTTTTTAATACATTGGAATGCACAACCAATTAACAATTACATAGAGGACTGAAATTCAGTTCTGGGTTCCTACATATTGAGTACTCCATACATGAACACAAATAATAACAGGTGAAAACGTTGCTTTTATTGTCCCAAAATACAATGGGAATCCAAAGAAGTGCAGGAAAGGCTGAGCTGAAAATCCCGCTCTAGAAATACCAAGAATATATAACACTTTTGAGACTCAATTACCTTGGACTTAAAAAAACTTCAGTATCATCAAAATATCTATCTATTTAAGGGCAAAAATAATCTACAAAATGCATTAACCAAAAATAAAAAAAAAACAAACAAGCCCAAAACCACAAAAAAAAAAAAAAAAACAACTGCATGTGTACATGGGTAAGAAAAGCAAGAGTTAGAAACGAACCAGGGAGAAGTAGAACTGAGAATCTTGTCCCACCCACACCACCAGCTTCATAGTTCAGTCAGAAAACTAATCAGAACATAGGGAGGAAACTAGGTCACTATGCCAGGAACATATTTTTGATGAAAAAATTAGTTGTTTTACTCAACGACAATGTTCCAACACTTCTCAAAGCAGGCCACATGTTAGTTGTAGCAAACTAAGAATGTGCTGCATGTGCTTTTATTCCATTCTGCCTCTCATTGTATCAGCTATTTTCCCCTAAAGCCTCCACATTGCATCCATCGGCTCCTGACTGGAAGAGGCTTCTCATGCAGCCAAATGACACAGCTCCTTAGGCAGTTGCTGCTGCTACAAAAGCTCCTGCATGAGCCCTTCTCACCACTAACAGCACTTTGCCTTGACAGCACAACAGCATGAATCTAACGGCAGGACCTATGCTCTCTGCTTGGAAGCCTGTTGAACCATATGAACATACTCAGCTCATCCATACTTTCCCAAGAATACCCTGCACCTTTTTATGATTGAGGTGTATCATTCCTTTTAAATGTGTGGAAGCTGAAGCCAAAGGAAAGAAGGATCTTGCAAGCTCATCTCAGCCAATGCCCATCAGATGCACTGAAACAAGGCTGACAGAAAGAGGTACTGGGGAGGGAGCAAAGTGGTAAACACCATCTGAGGAAAGCTCATGGCATTCAGGTAATAGTAGTGTACCATTTCCAGAGTAAAATCGCAGGAACCTACACTAAAATCACTGCAAAAAGAAATAAAGTAGCAGAAAACCCATTTCATGCTAATTATGTTACTTCTATTCTGCCATCTTACACAATCTTACATGAGCTTTAAATTCCTTCCTCAACATATTGTAGGGCCAATCACTATTTCTAAAAGCTGACAAATATAAAAGCTCAGTTTTCTGTCTCCTGAAGAACAAGGGACAGAACAAAGCATCTCAGCTTAGCAAGGGAAAGGAAAACGGTTCATGAAACTCAATGCTCTTCTAACATCTGGAATTTACACAAAAAATTATCTCTGCCTCCCAGTAGCCTGCCCGATCTCTGTAATTCCACCAGTAAGTTCTTTCCTTCTGGCACCTGTTATGTTCCCCAAATGGCTCATAAAGCCAGTGCAAGCACCACTAATGAGGAGAAACAACTAGAGGGTCTCAACTTCCTCACTGCCTCTGAAATGCATTTAGAAACAGCAGCTGTAATGATATAAACTATAGCACTTCTCCATCCCAAAGATTGCCAAACAAGCTAGAAGCAGCTAAATGAAGTACCTTCTTGCCTCAATATGTTACTAATTAAAGTAAGAAAGCATCAAGGAATGCTACTATACTTCAAGATCCTCCATGCAGCTATTTAAATCGGAATTAAAGGTATGTCGCACTTTAGATAGTGTAAGATCTATCTACATGAGAGGACATTGCAGATGGATGGAAAAAGAACTATTTAAGAGAATGCCAGACACGTCAAATCTGTAAGTGCAGATACACTCAGATGAACTGTATTTCCCTGGAAATACCCTTGAGTGTATACATCCTGACCCTCCGGGAATGAATCCTGGGTCTCCAGCTGTGGTGTTTTCATGCTTGTCTGGTGTTTAATTACTAATCCACATGGCAAAGTGCAACACAATGTGGGAGTACTGAGTCAGGTCACTGGAATGGGGTCTCTACCTTGCCAAGGGCAGCACCATCTGGGCATGCATGGGGCAGCAATGTAGATCCCTAGACAACACTCACTGCACATCACCAGCACAGTGAACATCAGATTTACTTCAGGCATCATATTCAACATGTTTTAACACTCAAGTCATACAGGCTTAATCAAGAACCTGTAACTTACTTGGCCTGCTTAGAAGGCAGTTTTCAAGGCTAATATGATAAATACAAGAAAACTCCAAATGGTTTACATCTTATTTCCAAAACAGTCCAAAACATCCTACTCCACTAGGAAGGTAGTTCTTACCTGTCTTGTTGGAACTTAAATGCATAATGTAGTTCTAGCTAAGAGTCTTCTACTTACATCTTCTTACATTTCTCACAGGAATAATTACCATGTATCTTTTAGCACATTAATCTTGTCAGATGATCTGCCCAATCTCATTCATGTTTTTTCTCACTTCCTTTCCATTAAATTTCAACTAGATTTAAATGCTATTTCACCCTCTTGAGAAAGACTGTCCAGAGTTTTTCCAACTATGCTCACAGTCTTTTGAAATTTCACCCATTCAAACCCTCACATCATGAGTGGCTTGGCACTGAATATGATTTAATTATTATTTTGAAATATCAGCAATTGAAGCCAGAAAAGAAATTGATTAATATCAGCACGTCACCCAATTAAATATATATCTTATTTTACAATCCATCACCAAATACCAACATGCTGAAACTCTGCTGAACACTCTGCTAAGCCAATACCACAAAAGCAACGGGGAAAAGGCACAAGGAAAACAACTGCACTCCTTCTTAAACACTAAGCCTCCTGAAAAAGAAATTTCTGAAGGTGCTGCACTCTGAGAAAATTCTCCTCTTCCAGAGCAGCAGATGCCTCTCTTAGTTCTAAAACACCATCTGAGAAATCACCACTGAAGCTGTTAATCAACAACATGAAAACAACAAAATGCCCACAAAGTCCATAAACTCTTTCTTTCTCAAACAAATTACTAGGATGGTCTGGGCTTTGGTTTTTGGTGGGGTTTTTTTTTTCATGAAGGAGAAAGCTCACATTGCTTGTAGAAGGGCTGCCTGAAATGCCTGCTTCAGAAAGAACTACATTCTTCCACTGTTTTGTCTTCTAAAGCATGTCCCTTCCCTCCCTCCAATGCAGCTGTTCATCCTTGTAGCTCTTCCATACTTCTGAATTAAGCAGAGACACACTGTGACTGTTATTTTGACTTCCTGCCAATAGGCAGAAAACTGAGACAGCAAGAAGCTGGATCTTCTTTTCCTCCAGCAGGTAGAGGATCTCTACCAAGGCAACAAGTGGGGATGAGGCCTCTGGGCAAGCAAGCGAAATGTGTGTAAAGAGCAGAGGAGTAAGAAAAACAATGAGAAAAATTAATCCCACTCACTCTTCAGCGTTAGGCACCAGGCAGTAGACTTGAGCATTCATGGAACAACATAAAAACTGGGCAAAACCAGTGATTTAAATAGCCATAAGGGAGCATTTATTTTTCTGCAACTCCTTCTCTTTGCTTACAAGCTATAATCCCAGTGGTGCTTTATGCAGAGCTCTGTGAGCTACCCTATTTTTATACTCTTCTGAATCACTAAGCTCTACATGTAGATCCAAATGAATCCCAATAGGGGCCTCAAGATCCTCTTCCAAATGCACAGTTTACAAAAGAAAATGTTTGCAATATTCACACAGTGAATGAGGTTAACTGAAAGGCAAATTATTCATGACTCAGTCACAAAATTAAATGCAATAGTCAAAATACACTGCTGTGTAAAATCAATATGTATCTTTTCTGAGAGGAAAATAAAACCCCTGCATAATACTGCAAGGTAGTAAAGAACGTGTGCACGTGCGCTGCTCCCAGTATTTGGCATTAGGGGCTGGTCTCTATAGCCGGATGTGCTGACCATTCACAAGTGAAGGCAATTACTATACAAAGGGGAAAAGTTTTATGATGTTTTGAACTCTAAGGATGTGTGACCAAACTAAATGAAGCATTGGATTATTTAGTGGGTTACTGGAGAAATAGCTGGGTGAACCAGGTTCGGATATAATTAGGAAACAGTGTCAAGACTCTTTGCCTGAAGCCACTGAAAAATTATCTATACAAAGAGTTTTGTTCCAATTGCACTAAAAAATTGCACAAAAATTCCCAGACTTTTCCCTCACAAATTTTAAAAACAACATGACTAAGAAAAATCCTACAGTCTAGCAAGGACTTCAATCAGGTGTTTAGCAAAATATACTGCCATTTTCGTTTGATTGCAGAATGTTCTTATCACCTGAGCAGAGAAAAACCAGTGCCTGTATAAGAAAGGGTATAGTGCTGGATGGGTGAGGAGGAGCAAGCCCCAGGAGCAGGGACAAGGGCACTCCCCAGAGCACTGGTGCCAGTTCAGCAAACTGGAAGGCTCTCAAGTCCTGTGATGGCAAGAGGATTTAGAGCTCAGACAACAGTGGCCAGGCACCAAGGGGAGCCACAATCTTTCGTGCCTCATACAGCCTTCTTGTCTTCCATAGTTCAGTCCCTAGTTAAAAAATAAAAAGGGTTCTTAGCAATGTTTTACCTTACTCAAATATCATGGGTTCAGAAGATGTTTATTCTACCAAATTGGAGTCCCCAAAGTTAGTTTTGACTGTTTGCTTTTATACCCCTGGTGTGGCCCTACCATAAAGGGGATAAGATCAATGTACATACTAATTCTCACTGTAGCACTTCTGTCTTCTCATCCAAGTTTCCATACCTTGCCTGTTCTTTCCGCATCTACCCATTTCTTTAACCCCAGATTTCTCCCAAACTCAGTTCCCCCCCAGTTTCTCTCCTTAGCACAGCTCTAAACTACAACCCCTTCATTATTTCATTAATGTTGTTTCACCTGAATGGCACCCAGGCCTGAGAAAGATAAATCCTGTTTGTCAGGGCAAAGCTTCCATTTTCTCAACGCCCATGTCCAGTATCACAGCGACTTACCAACTGCCGGGAAATGCAAGCCCAAGGACTGGAGCATGTTCAGCACAAGCATAATTAGGAATGATTTATTTTCTAAACTCTGAGTTTAGAAAGCTTGTGTGAACTGAGACTTTCCAATGCTCACATCCTGTTCAAATTTCAGAAGATTTTTACACGGAAGAAGTGAAAAGCACTTTCTTGACCTTCCAGCATTCCCTTGCCAAATTCAAAGACTCTGCTCCAAAACAGAGTTGTAGCTTAGTGAAATAATCATAGGACTCTTCTCATTGTATCCAGAACAGTAGTGCCTATTTCCATTTCATCTTTATTCTTGGAAATATACAAAACATAATTTTATAGATACTCTTCCAAAACTCTTGTTTAAAGCCAACACCTGCCTTAGAAGTATTTGTCCATATATTTAAAGTTGACAAACCTATAAACAGCTATAAGCAAGACCTTGTCTTGGACAGAGATAATTTACCATCCTTACATTTCCCAATATATCTGGGAGACTGGCACTGAATTTCATTGAGCCCTAGATGCTAGGTCCCTAAATCACTTTGAAAATTTGATTACAAATTTTATCTGAGCTTTATTTCTCTTTGGAGATTTTATGGCATGTACTGGGGATGTGACTGTCTCCTCACGGAAACAAAGAGACCAATTATGGAGGTGTTGTCTCCTTTCTGCAGTCTACTTTAGAAGCTGGATATCTCTAATTGCCTCTCAGAGACCCCCATTTAGCCTAAGACAGTTGTGTGCAGACCCTTCGGGAGCCTACATGACCAGATGTATCACCTCCACAACCTGACTATAAACTACAGCCTATTGTCATCTGTCTGCAGTTATAGAACCTCTGCCTGAAAAACAAATAGAATTGGGACTAAAGTCTACAACATACTAATGGGCCAGCATGCTAATTAGCTGGCTGGAAGGAGGAACAATAATATATAAGCCCTTGAGGTGGAAGCCAGATGTGGCAGAAGCATCCTACAGCTGCTGGGAAGGCTCAGGGGAGGCCCCAGCCCAAGCTCCCAAGAAGGGGGTAACTGCACCCCCCTTTCCTATGGGGTCTCTGGCACGGACACTGTGGCACTCAGAAATGGAGCAATACAGTCCCCAAGTATAATCCATAGTTCAGCAAGGGCATTTTATTCATTATGTTTTAAGCATATAGCATGTAGGGTGGGTTGTTTGTTCCATCCAAAATACAAGTTATAATTTTCTCTCAGTCCCAGCAGACCACAACCCATATTCTAAAACCAGGGTTTCTTCAAGTTTCTGAAGTTGTGATTTTTCTGTGAATGTAGATTACCTGCAGCATCAAAAACTACCTTGCATCAAAAAACATGTCATGGGCAAGTAAACTGTTGTAATGGGCTGTGTGGGAAGCTCAGATAAACAAATTGGCTTGAGGTAAGAAAGTCACCCTTAAGGAAAGTGAATGAAGATTGGAAATGCAAGCAGAGCTGGGCCAGCACACACTTTGAGCTCTTCTGAAAGCACAAGAGGGGAAAAAATAAGACTTATCAAAAGCCCAATAAATATATTAGAGGAATTTTGTTTATTACTGGAGAAGTCACTGCATCCATTTGTCAGCTGACATGAAGCCTGCTAGGATCCTAACACAGTTAGCTACTCTTTGCCATTAACTGACTGACAAGGGATTGGAAGATTCTAACAGTGGGGAGCAATTTTTCATTTTCTGAGAAAAATATGCTGTCTTTTCACTGGTATCATTTGTTTTACAGTACTCAGAATAACCTCAGAGTTTAAACAATGCTTAAGCAAAAGCAGGCATGAGACTGCAGCCCCAGGAAGGTTAGGGGTTTGTTTTTATTCAAATAGAGGCAGCAGCACTAAGGCTCAGAGTATTCGGATCTGTTTTCCTGTTACGCTTTTCCTTCGTAATAACTGCTTTTCATTTTTTTAAAAAATACAGCAATAAAAAACGGAAATTCCATCAAAGCTGTCTTCTTTTATAAGAATTAAGGGGGGAGGGGGAACCACAAAACCATATGGAAGTCAATTAAATGCTTTATTTGTTCAGCAAAAAAACGGACTGTGTATTTCCTGAATTAAATTTGTTTTCATTGTCCTTTTGTGGGCAACTGTTTTAGGGAGATCATATACAATGTCAGTACCGGTTCATGACTTTTCAAAGTAAAAGACTATATAAAAGACTATATTTTGCAGGTACATGGTTTTACAACTGAGGTTAACTCCTTAAAATCTTTGCTTTATGTTTACAGTGATGTAACTAGAAGCAGACTATGTCTTGTTACAACTTTTGCAATACAGCTCCTTCATAATTATCAATAATTGTATAATAACCATAATAATACATTTATAATTTCTGTATTAACTAAAAAAAGGACCAAAACCTTAAGAAAATGGTAAAAATAATACTTTTTTCCCCCTAAATATCCAGAAAAACGATATGCATAAGTGGACAATTTTTGACAGCATTAGACGTAGGGCCCTGATGAAGAAAATCTGTCAAGAAAACTTTACTTTCAGCCTCATCCATTACTGGAAGTTGCAGGTGATACTGTTATGAAAATTGCACAAATCTCAATGCCCTAATTGTGTCCTACAATTTTTTTACTCACTGGATGCTGGACACATAATATTCAGTGGTTATAGTTTTAAGGTGATTTAAGACAGCAGTGAGTCACCAAGGTCACTCTTTGTTATGGTTTTGGCATTGTCCTTTCTTAACCTTTACACTTTCTGCTGCTTACTGACATTGTTAGAGTTGCATGCAAGATAAGCTATTAGTTCTTTAGAGCTGAAACAACAAAAATTAACATGCAGTTACCTAGCACATTGGTAAGTATTTCAAGAATAATATGAAGCGTAATTAACACCTACTGATGTCTAGATGTACATTAGATAGTTCTCTCAGGGGTGCTGGTTGGTGAGAAAATGAACATGAGCTGGCTTCAGTGTGTGCTCACAGCCCAGAAAGCCAACCGTATCCTGGGCTGCATCAAAAGGAGCGTGACCAGCAGGTCGAAGGAGGTGATCCTGCCCCTCTACTCAGATCTTGTGAGACCTCACCTGGAGTATTGTGTGCAGTTCTGGTGTCCTCAACATAAAAAGGACATGGAACTGCTGGAACAAGTCCAGAGGAGGGCCACGAGGATGATCAGGGGACTGGAGCACCTCCCGTATGAAGACAGGCTGAGGAAGTTGGGGCTGTTCAGCCTGGAGAAGAGAAGGCTGCGTGGGGACCTCATAGCAGCCTTCCAGTACCTGAAGGGGGCCTATAGGGATGCTGGGGAGGGACTCTTCGTCAGGGACTGTAGTGACAGGACAAGGGGTAACGGGTTAAAACTTAAACAGGGGAAGTTTAGATTGGATATAAGGAGGAAATTCTTTCCTGTTAGGGTGGTGAGGCACTGGAATGGGTTGCCCAGGGAAGCTGTGAATGCTCCATCCCTGGCGGTGTCCAAGGCCAGGCTGGATGAAGCCTTGTGTGGGACGGTTTAGTGTGAGGTGTCCCTGCCTATGGCAGGGGGGTTGGAATTTAGATGATCTTGAGGTCCTTTCCAACCCTAACTATTCTATGATTCTATATACCTTAGAAAATGCAATATATACTGTAATTATACCTTCCTGTCTACATAATAAGTATCTAGAAGAAAAGGCAGAATTGCAAATGTTTATTCCAAAGAACCCACAAAACGGGAAGAAGAGGTAGCCTGGAAGTTTTGGCATTCAGTTTTAATTTACCTGTACAGGATTATATTGGTAATCTGATTAGAACAGCTGTAGATAGTACATAAGAGCATGAGAGGGACATGAAAATTTAGGACTATAACTGGTGGGAAGCCAGAGGACATGATAACATGAACACTGTTTTGGGTTAGACTCATAGTCAGCTTTTTATACAGCATCCATCAGAGAATTTTGCTTTATATTCTGAACGACAAGTAAAAGAAATCTTGAACAATCTTGTTCTCTTTGAACAATACTCTGTCATGTTTGAAAAATACAGAAATATCTGCTTATTACTAATTTCCAAAGTTGGGTTCCTTAGCCATTAATCTATCACTATATCCAAATGAGCTAAGACTTGTGCTTGCTCCAGTTTTCATATATGATGTCAAAAGAAATGTGAAAGTACAAAATCATCAGCATGTTCTCTTAAACACAACATCCCAAGTTGAACAAATAAATTATAAATATTCAAAACAGAATAAAAAACTGAGACCAAATGATACTGGAAAAAAAAACCCACATTGAATTCACTATCATTATTTACAAGTTATATAAACTGATCACTTTTTCCCTCACATTGTCTATCTTTGGGTGCAATCATGTAAATGCTTATAGCAGGCTCTTTAAGAAAAGTTGCAAGGGCAGAAAACTAAGCTTGAAACTTCAGACAAGGAACAGAATTTACTTAATAAAATGAAAGATATGAAAACTAAAATGCTTTAAACTCTTCTGAAAGGTGAGCAAGAGTTTTAAAACAAACAAAAATCCAAACTGAACTATTTCCCAACTGAAGGAGCTTATGTTAAGGCCTCACAAGGAGATGGATTCTTATAGGTGTCATACCTGGGTGCACTGATCATATAATATGAACTCAAGTATCAGCAATAGGATTCACACGTGTACTGCAAGTCACACCATTGCTTAAAAAATGTTCCACTGCATGGGAAGAACAGCTGAACAAGGAAGGAGAGATATTGCTGGAAAAGGGAGCACATTTAGAAGAATTCATGACCATAGTGAAACTGGTCAATTGAGACCTGATACAGAAGCACTTCTGGGCTTCTTGCTGACATAAAGCTTTCAGCAACATTCATAGTTCCAGCCATGAGTTCCCTCTGTATCACCTCCAAGTGGTTACCTAAATCTACCCCAACAGAAAATGCCTTACTCACAGTTATTCTTACCTTAGTTGCTTCTCACCATTTTACTATGCACAAATTTTTCAGCTGTCATCAAACTCCATGTGGGAAAAAATGCTACAGCACACTCAGGACTATAAGCTCCCTGTATTACTCCCTATACTATAAGCTCCCCAGCTCATGCTGAGTAAAACTCTTAGATCCTGACTTTCTGGCAAAAGCCACTATTTCAGACCTCATTTTCAAGATATCCCTAATCTCAGTTTTGTGAAAAGAATTTCTGTAAGAAGTCTTTGACAAGCAGCTGGGACACAACTAAAATCCCTTTAGGAAGAGAAAAACATAATCTGTACAGAAACCCAAGTCTCCTTGGGAGCCAAGGCACCTGTGTGCCATCGCAGTGTGCATAATGCAATTGGGAGCCCCAGTTCTGAGAAGTATGTTTTGACAGGAGTCAAGTGCTGCAGTGAGATCAAGCAGTTTAAAGAAGGTTAAAACATCTCATTAAAGCTCATAGTAGGTTCTCTGATTCCCCAGTAAGTGAAATTCTACTCCCAGCACACCACTCTTTTCACTTTTTTCAATCAAGCTGAAAATCTAGTTTACTAAAATACTAATATTTTTCTGTTTCTCTTTCTTTGTTTTCTCTTAGAGACATAATTAGATTAAATAATACTATGGGAAATTAATATTAAATCACTATATTTATGCACATAAAAATTAAAATAAATATTAAAGAGATGAGTGGCTAAATAATACATCATACATACGTGTGTGTGTGAAAATTCTCCATGACTCTAGATTATATAGCAAATAATGAACATTACATGTAGGAAATTCAACTGTGGTTTTTAAACCACATGGATGCATGAGGAAACATCAAGATTTAAGTCCCATGGTATGGCACAAAATGGTGTCTTGCTCTAGTCACATCCTGTCAATCGCTCCTACAACTATGTTTGCCACCACTAGCCTTCCCAAAATCATCCATCTTGTTGGGCAAATATAACTTAATACAGCAGAAAACAGCCTGACAACCAAAGGGAAATGGTTATTGAAAAGGTAGACAAGCTCAATCAATTCAGCAGTCTGGCAAGCACCAGTGCTGGTCCCAGGCAGGAGAAGAGAACATGCAGCCTGGAGCAGGAATGGAGGCAGCAGGTAAGGAGGAAGCAAGAAAATGGCCTCTCCACACAGAAGCTTATTTCTGCTTAGCATTATCATCAAACACTACTTTGGGATAATAATACGTATTTGTTGTTCTTCTTCCTAGTTTCAGACTACCTTTGAAGCAAGGTTAATGGTCAAGACAACAGAGTATAAAATGCTGGTTAGTGAAAGCTTATGACCTCAATGAATTTTCAGAAAAGCATCAGCACAGAAAGTATTAGCAAGGAAAATGAGAACACAGTAAACAGCACAGAACATTGTAAATAGCAAAGCATCCTGTTAATAAGATTTAAATTGTTTGGCTTATATATATACGCTCTGTGTTCACTGCCTCATATTTAAATACAAGATTTCAGAATACAGAACAACTATTACTTGTGTATAAACTTTCAGCCCACACCTTTTTTACAGTTAAACTGGGTGAAGATTTACAACACTTTCTTTGCTTAGATCTTATATAATATTTCTTAAAATGAGAGAAAAATCTAATTAAAACCAGCTACCGGCAGCAGTTAATGTAACTTCTATAGAACGATTAGCACCCCGAAGTGACAAAAATGTTACCTTTCCCGTTCTGATCCTGTAACTGTAACACATCTGCAACACTGTTGAGTAAATGCTGCGAAGCACAGCATAATGAATGCACATGAGCAAGAGGGAACAGCATCTATGTGTGTCCAAAATGCACACACCAATTAAATGGGAAAGCCTCAGGGCCATCTCTAACTCCTTTGTTTATATCTTTTCCACCCAATTGTTCTCTCTCTGGCTGTCTGTTAGAAAGGATGGGATGTAACCCAACAGATGACTAACTGTACAATCAAACCCATTTTGTTGCTTAACCCCAGCAACTGCCATATGCTATTTCTGCATCATAAGGACCCTTGTCTTTAGCTATTTTGCTGCCATGACCCAGAGTATCAAAAAAAAACAAACAAACAAAAAAAAATTTCTCCTCTCTTTCCTTAATACAAACAACAATTTGCAGTGACAGTGTAAAGACCACCTTTGATACATAACTGTCTGCAACAATCTAATTGTCTTCTAAACATAGTAGAAGTTTGTTTAATGTTTAGTTAAAAGTCCCCCTTTCCAAGCATGCTGATGGCAATGAGAATTTTTTCAAGGATTTTAATGAGTCTTGTGTAAGACACAACTGTTTTAAGTCACTGACTTCTATAGCATCATTGGCTTCATTTGATGCTCAGAAAGAAATACTGAAAGTTACTTAATAATCATATACCATGTAAACAGCAATATACTCTAAACCACCATACTCAGCTGTTTTCCATCTCAAAGCTCAGAAGCTTATAATAATGCAAAAGCCAGGTGTATGGCACTGACCCAGACTTTCAGTGTCAGATCTAACTTCAGTAAAACAGCCCAGCATGTATTTTACAACAAGATTATAAAACTTGATATGAGAAGTGGTAATGGCAATCTTCAACACCTAAAATGTATTTTGCAGGGTTTCGAAATTAAATTTTTTTTCTATTGGATGGTTTTATAGATGGACTTACCATAAAAACAGCATTCTTATACCATTATGTCCATTACTATAAGTTTTTTGTAAATCATGCCATCACCATGTGAAATGAACTATTATTTTTGCACTATTATATGTGATACCATATTCTGACTATAAGTTTATTATAGCAGTGATTTCACCAATGGTTTATAATTTGATGAGCCTCCAGGGTCACTGATGTACCAACCTACTTCATCTTTATACATACACTCGTAAAAAGGAGCTTTAGATTTCTGTAAGACTTTCTGATAGTTTGCAGTAGAAATAACTACTGGAAGCACCCGCTGGCACTGGATATATAAATCTATTTTGAAAACTGGCTGCATCCTTAAACACAGAAAAAAGTAATGATTTTGTGCTTATTAATTCTTAAAACGCTTTTACTGTAAAAATTTACATCAAAAAATTGCTAGAGGATTCCTGGTTTCCTCTGGTTATGTTTCCCTTCTCTGTCTGAAAACTCAAATGGACAAAGAAAATAGAGCTAGGAAAGCAAGATTTAAAGATAATATTGTCCATAAACAGCTATCCCATTTACTCCTACCGTGGACGAATGTTAAGAAATAAAGAGAAAAGTCCAACAGCATTTCACAGAATCACAGAATCACAGAATCCCAAGGGTTGGAAGGGACCTCAAAAGATCATCTAGTCCAACCCCCCCACAAGAGCAGGGTAACCTACAGTACATCACACAGGAACTTGTCCAGGCGGGCCTTGAATATCTCCAGTGTAGGAGACTCCACAACCCCCCTGGGCAACCTGTTCCAGTGCTCTGTCACTCTTACAGTAAAGAAGTTCTTCCTGATGTTAACGTGGAAGGGACCTGCACAGTAAATGTGGTTCAGGTCTTAACAAAGAAATTCACCATGTGAGAACTTTCTTTTTCCCACTTACAGAGCATTAAAAAGGTTGTATGTATAACAGTTTCACTATTTTTT
The DNA here is from genome assembly GCF_037157495.1 of Lathamus discolor. Lineage (NCBI taxonomy): Eukaryota > Metazoa > Chordata > Aves > Psittaciformes > Psittacidae > Lathamus > Lathamus discolor. The sequence continues at coordinate 42,488,800 of NC_088884.1, read as the reverse complement.
TTAAGTACTTTGTCATAGAACCTAAAAGCACTGCTCATGATGCACCAGCACTACACAAATCATCGGGGCTTTATACAAGGACCTTGGGGATGGTTTGCCAGTGGAAGTGCTGTACTCATACCTCAATATTAGTACTACAAGCCTATTTCATTTCAGTGTTTACATGCCTCTCTAGTCACTATCTTTGTGAAAGGCTAGAACATGTTCACAAACAGGTAATTAAAGTTCCCCACAAACTGTCCAAATAACAAAAGATAAAGTATACAGTAAGAAACACTCCTCCATGCGCGAAAACGGGCTTGAGGACCTAATGTGTCTCTTACAGCTATAACTTGATGATTAACCTCATGACTGAAGCAGCATTTCAGAATAGAGGGAAATAAGGTTTTGCAGGTTTATAGATCAACTCAAATAATGCCAGAGATAGTAACTTTATAGTTTTTAGCATAGATTACATAAAATTAACAGTATTTTCCAAACTGATTGGAGAATCTGAGACTGTTCAAGGAGATTTCAGAAAGTTACTCCATCATACTCTTACCTACTTCCAAAAATATTCCACACTTACTTTATACATATGTGTATTTTCTGCGTCACAGCATTTCAAATTGCACACCTTGTTTTGACAGTCAGCGCAGGTGTACTCAGTTGCCATCCCCTGCCTCCAGAATATTGCAGCTCTGAGAGAAGCAATTAGTAATTATCTTTGCTTAAAACAGTCAATCCCCTAAATGGGGAGAAGCCCATAACTCTTAATCTAACACAGAAACTCAGCCCTTCTATCATACATCTGCTTTCCACTGGCAGTCTGCATCTCACTGCACAAATGTAAAATTGAGACAGATTAAGAACTCCTCACCATCCTGAAAATGTTACAAACTACCTCAGATTCCAACGAGCAAGCTGGAATTTAGCATGCTGGCAAGAATAATGAACTGCTATCTGTGTGGTATCCTATACATCTATTGCTTTTTGAAGTAGGTCCAAAATTTGGAAGTTACTATATGGAACTGTACACAAATGTTTCAGTCAAGCACCTCATTGTTTTCACATTGAAATCATTCACAGGACTATAAGCCTTTCCCTAAAAGAGCAGGTATTCCAACCGTATCATTTTAACTTTCCATGTCTCTGGGTACAAAGGGATTTCTATTAAGATGCTGCAGTTTACAATTCTCTGTATAGATAGGGGGTTCAAAAAAGTAGCATACACTTAAAGACAGGTAAAGTCACCATGGGACTTTTATCGCCATCATTATAAATAAGTGTTTATTAGTAACTGGATTGGGAACACTCCTGTAAAGATGCAAATCACTAACCTCAATGTTGCTGCAAGAAAACAAAGGAGCACTGGAGTTCACCAATTTTACATATCCTATTTTTAACCAACTCTAACAGTCATCAAAGTCCTTTGAAATCAGAAAATGTGGAATTTTTGTTTAGCCAAAGCATGCATATGATATGGGGGACAGCAAGTTTGTTAATGATGACTGCATCAGCTGCCACTGGCAAACCCATTTCTTGGGTCAGAGGACAGTTTAGTCTTCAGACTTATCTCAGTCAGTGGCTTCCTCACTGTGATCTCCAGCACAGTATTAATTGGTTACAGTTGCTGCGTGGACTTCTGAAATATCAGCATCTGTTCACATGCAAGACCGCAAGACCACACACTTATCCTACATAGGCCATCACATATCTAGTTACTATTGACGTGGACTTAAACTGAGTAACAGCTTCCTAGAAGCAAAAGCTTTATGCAGTTCTCATTAGTTTGACTTTCCATTAATTAGTATTTCCTATTAATTCCATTTAAATTAGTATTTTTTTTAATTCACATTTTTCCTTAAACTTTTTTTGTTGTGTCATTTTTTTCTTTATATGTTTTTAGGGTTTTTTTCTCAACACATTCTCTGAGAATGCCTTTAAACAGAGTTAGGAAGATAATTAAAGCACCAGCCAAATAAGAAAGCATTAAACTGAGCTGAGACAGAAATGTCCAAAACCAATGCAACTGTCATTGACACATGGTGTACGATTTTAAACCTTATTTGGATATTTATATGGAGTTTAAGACAGTTTTTCTTAAGAGTATTTTGAGTAGGAACTAAGGTGCTGTAAAAATCCATCTATATGCCTTTTTGAGATGTTTAAGTGGTTTGATCTACAGATAGAAATGAGCATATGTATGTACAACACATGTGCAAATGAACGCTGTCTTCAGAAATATGATTACAAGGACCAAGTAGCAGAGATGTTTCTCAAGGAGTGGTTTGGAAGCTTCTGCAAGACCATAGGCCTCCAGAGTCAGGGGTAAGCCGACTCCTCCCACTCCTCTCTAGCAATTGTGTTTCACTGAAGGTTTTTAACAGGCTACAGTCTAATGACAGCATTTAGGGAGACCTGAATTTCATTTCAAAACCACAAAAGTTTCACTTGTACAGGCAAGATAACTTGAAACAATGGGTTAAATTATGTGCTAAGTTAGAATTTAAGCATCTTTTTTTCTTTGTTTGAGGCTGTCAATTATGAAGATCACATTTATTAAGAGCTTACCATTCTCTTTAAGCCATGTGAGAATAATGAAAATTTTTAAGAAGATGAAGTTGCAAAACCCCCACATTATATTTAATATAAAGTGTTCTTCATTCCTCAGCACAATTCACCAAAATTAATAGGCCCCAAAAGGAATTCCTACATTATGTGAAAATCTCCACTTGGTCTACAAAATTATTAGAGCTCTGTTTGTAGCTGGCTTTTGTCGTATTTAACAGGGTTTGAGGTCACTACTAGCTTGCTTACGAAAGCATGAAGTCATTAATATGCATTAGCTGATATAATGTAGAGCTCCATGCAACACATCTTTTTTTTTTTTTTTTTTTTTCCCTGAATTGATCACAGCAATTAAATTCAACCCTGATAAACTGGAGTAAGGAGAAAAGAGAATGTGATAGTAAAGACTCATTAGTAAATAAAATGCCCTATTAGAATAGCCTGGGCTGTCCAGGTCACAAGATTTTGACTTATTAGGGCAATTGGGTGGCCTCTAGCTGAAAGTGATGCAGAATTTCCAGGAACCACACTTACAAAGAGGAAATCTGCTGCACCTTTTTCCACATCATGTCCTGCTACGGACACCTGCTGTACCTCTCTTTCCACACCACATCCAACTGCAAATATTTTAAGTCCCTCAATGACCTAGTTTTCTGGTAAGCTGAAGTATCGTGTCTCCTGGTCTCCTAAGCAATTATCACAGAGTAGGCAACATCTATTGATTTGTACAGAGAATTATTTACCACCTATGGAGCACATCAAGGAAATCTGATATCTACAAACACAATTTGATCAGGGAATACTAATTAAAAAAAAACAAAAACAAAACTAAGATAGCTGATAAATTTTCCACTGTCAGTTTTGTTGAACAGTACCAATGATCCTATTCACATGTGTGAAAACATCAGTTAATGCAGTCCCCCCACATTTGAAATGACCAGGCTGAGATATAGAGTGTCCCAACAAAGTACTGGAACAGAGCAGTTCCTATAAATGATAAAGATGCATAAAATCGGGGATTAAGTTGCTTAGTTTAAACCTTTTGCTACAAAGTAGAATCCATAAGCCTTTCTCAGGCATCTAGGCTAATTATACAGTGCTTGCAAAAGAGAGAAACAGGCATCTCCAAAAAAGCAGCCTAAGTGATCCACATATCAACCATGATGAGCAGGAGACTTACTATTTGAACGTTTTACAAATGGGTCTTTCTAAAACTAGTGACTGATATTCTTGAAGACTAGAGAGTTTTTTTTTTTTAGTTTTGACAAGAATTTCACATCAGTGTTGTATATTTCAAGCAAAATAGTAGTAACAGACATGATCCAAGTGGGGACTTTTCATTAGACATCCAAAGATCAAACACATTTTAAATATATTGCGTTAATAGCAACTAGAGAGCTCTGTGAAATGAAGACTGCAGTAAAAGATAGTATGGTTATTATTTGCTATCTGTATTCCAGTATGTTTGAGATGAATATTCAAAGCCTTTTCCGTTCCAAGCCTCTGATCTTCCTTTCAAGTGTAGCAAGCACTCTTGAAATCCTGAAAGAACAGTATGAATCATGTAGGATTATCTACTGGCCCATCCATTTTTTTTCAATTCTGAATCATCAGCAGAAACCTGTTCCCTTCTCCTTTCCACTAACAACTTTGACTTAACATGTGAAGGGAGAAGGATGACTTGAGTCTCAGAAAATAAATAAAGGTTGATCTTTTTTATTATTATAGTATATTAGTATATTTATATATTTATATTTATATTGTAATATATTGTTATAGTATAGTATAACATAATATAAAGGTTATTATATCTTTATTTAATATTATAGCACTATAACTGTATGAGAATAAATAAAAGGAATGCTAGGCTTTGCCAGATCTGTACGCCTGACTTCTAAAATGAAAATATTCAGGATTTCAGTGAAGGCAGATGAGATTAGGATTGATTTTGAGACTTAATGGATACTGACATGGACAGACAGCCTCTGGAAAAGATCTGTGTCCAGAATATTATTTTCTCAGCAAGACATTAGGTTATAATCCTCAACTATCATACTTTCTCTGGAAGACTATAGAATATTTACAATTCAGATCCTGTCTTTGTTTTATAAGGTGCAAAATCTGAGTAGCATAAAACACAGAATGCTAAAAGAAATGTTATATATTTGTGGCCAGTGAATCTTAATCACATCTTTAAATTACTAATTTCACTTGCTGGTGTTTTCAGAAAAAGGTAGTTTTAATATTGCTTGACAAGTCTGAAATTCTGAATATGTATATACAAATTTCACATATATTTGCGTTAAAAATGAATACAGGATTCACTGAAGAGCAGGAGTAATTTTTGCATTACTGTGGGAAAACCAAGAGAAGACAAATCCTCACTTCAGCTTCATGGGACAGTCCAGCTTTGCATTTCTATGGGAAACTCATTTAAACAGGTGAATCTGTGTTTTAAAGCAAGACAGTATTGGTTTTCATAAGCATTGTAGAATATAGTTCTTTATGATCTATCTGACCTTTTTTGTCATCTAAAAGTTAATAACAACCACACATTGTATTTATTTACCAAACATTGCTATGAAGTATCTAGCCATATTCTAGGAAGATGAACTACCATAATTTCCCCTCAGGGCCACAAAAACAGATTGCAAGATTTTAGTCATCAACAGTCCTCTGTTCACATCACCCTTTCTATGAACTATTTTAAGTTAACACAGCTCATGACACTTTCCTACCTTCCTGTCTCCAATACTTTGAACTCTCATGGAGATTTCTGGTATGAGACCAACTTATCGAGCAGGGAAAAGAACAGCTGCTATTTATTTCATTTTAGCTCTCTCTTGTCTTCTGTATTTGCAGGTGGTGGAAGGAAGTAGAAGAGTTCTGCCAATAGCTCTTCGACCAGTTTGTTATAGCTTGGTAACTATCAACACTGACACTTGGTCATTTAAGGAGTCATAAACACAATCAGACACAAGCACAGCAGCATCTTCTCAATCAGAATTACACAGGTGCAATTTGTATTACGAAGATATGGTACTTAAAGGATTTTACAGTTCTTTTTATTATACAATGTCAGTTCTTCATGCACAAATTCATGTTTTTAAGAGATTTTAAAGTTTGAAATGTTAAATAAGATTTTCAAAAGAAGCGTGACCAGCAGGTCGAAGCAGGTGACCCTGCCCCTCTACTCTACTCTCGTGAGACCCCCCTTGGAATACTGTGGGCAGCTCTGGGGCCCCCAACATAAGAATGACATGGAACTGTTGAAGCAAGTCCAGAGGAGGGCCACAAGGATGATCAGGGGACTGGAGCACCTCCCGTATGAAGACAGGCTGAGAAAGTTTGGGCTTTTCAGCCTGTGGAAGAGAAGGCTGCTTGGAAACCTCATAAAAGCCTTCCAGTATCTGAACAGGACCTATAAAGATGCTGGGGAGGGACTCTTCATCAGGTGCTGTAGTGATAGGACAAGGGGTAATGGATTCAAACTTAAACAGGGGGAGATTTAGGTTAGATATAAGAGTGAGAGTGGAAAGGCACTGGAACAGGCTGCCCAGGAAAGTTGAGAATACTCCATCCCTGGCAGTGTTCAAGGTCAGGTTGGACAGGGCTTTGAGCAATTTGGTCTAGTGGAAGGCGTTCTGCCCATGATAGTGGCATGGAACTAGATGATCTTTAAGGTTCTTTCCAACCTAAACCATTCTATGATTCTGTGATTCTATAGCAAAGCTTATGAGTTAAACATATCTATAATACATAATTTACAAAAACCCAATCAATACCTAAACAGCAAATGACACATAGCTTGGAAGAATTAAATTCAAAATAAGTGTCTTGTAAGTTTGCAGATGACCTTGCACTGTGCCTGTTACTGAACAGCAATAATTTTCAGTTGCCTTTTCTACCCCTTGCTCTAATTTATTTATAATTTTTTCCCACATTTGCAAACACTTTATAAAATTCAACCATGTGTTATTATAACAATGATAATGATGGCTATATGGAGTTTGCACTTCTCAAATTTCTTCTACTTATGTCCATGAACCAAATTCTATCCTTTGGATGCGCATGCACTGCCCTATTTTGACTCACTGAAAGTCATGCATAATCAAGAGCAGATTTTAGTTCTTTTTTCTTAAAATGTTTTAAATTATAGCATTAAACATTCAAAGACAATTTTCTCTTTATCTCTATGGATATTTCTTATTTTTCCCCTATTAAGATGGAAAAACACTTGCCAGCAAGAAGGGGGTTTGTTTGGTTTTTCAGAAGTCCCAGATTTTTAGTAGCCTTCATACTAACCAGTTGAAGAATGGTAGTTTTTCCCTTCATAATGTGGTTTGCATTAAAAACCTTCTAATAAGTGATTATAACTGAATTTTCTCCTCCCCTCACAGACATTCCATTCTGATATTTCCTAACTAAAACAGAACACATAAGGCAGGTGATATAGACATTGTCTGCACAAAATCCTGCACTCACTTAGCTAAAATATGTATGTTTCAAGCCAATTTAGTTAAATTCATGCAGTCTGTACTTTCATACGTATTTTCATTTACAGATATATTAGAGGGAACTTTGCAAAAGTGGTCAGTTGGGTTATAGATTCTTATTTTAAAAGTGTGGCTGAGATTGAAATTAGATCCAGAGAGAGCATATTTCTAATATTAAATCCATTTTGCCCTATTGGAAAACAAAAGAGAACACTGAGGGATTGGTTGTGGAAATTTCTGTTCTCTCAAAGCTGTCCCTTTCTATTCTTTCTTACAAAGTCCTAAGTATTATAAAAACTGTCATGTCATCTAATCTTGCAGAAGTAATGTTTGCTATAAATCTTCCTAAACCACTCTTTGGTGGTCCACCTCTTCAGTTTTATTGTGCAAAGCCAACTTTCATGTGGAGCAGTATTTTAGGGCCCTCGTTTGGTTATTTCATCTATCTAGCCTTCAGGAACCTATTCCTCCACAGACACATTTGCTATACTGGAGACTATCTGGTATATTCAGTTGATAGGAACATATTTCATCCTCTGTAGAAATATCTGTTAAAAGTACATAGGAACTTGGTGATCATATCACTTACACTAAAATTAAATAAATTGATTTCCCCTCTTCACATTGTAGGAAGCATATACAAAGTCACCAAAATCCACTCCACCTAAGCTGTGCAGTGAGTAGTAGCCCCCATGGTGAGAAGGAGCTATGTGCTCCATAATCAATGCTTGCAAGTTGCAGCAACCATCTCACTCTCCTTGCTCAGGCCAGCAGATGCTCGTGACAAGAGACTTGTCTCTTCACTGTTGACTTTTCCCCATCCAGTAATCTAATAAAATACAATTTATCTTACACTTGTTCCTACCGGTTGAACTTAAAAAGAAACCCCCAAAAACCCTATTCTCATTCGTTCAAAGCATAGAAGCAATTCTATTTTTTTTTTCTGAATGTTGACAGAAGGCTGTTCCCACTACCCTCTGTTCCTGGCACCACTGCACTTCAACAGAGAGACTAATGGATATTCCCAGTCAAAGAAGCGCAGGAAACGGGGGACTGTGCATTCTATCTGAAAAAGTCTAAAACTCATGTCTGCTGTTTCTTGGTGGAAGTACAAAACAAAAGCACAATATTCTACTAAGCAAAAATAGTAGACATATCCTCCTTCTGTCATAGCTTGAAAGAAAAATAAAATATAGCCTCATGTTGAAGTCACTGTGGTCAGTGTGCTGTGAGATGTATTTGGAGCTTAGTGAAAGAATTAAAACCTTCTGGGGACTAGCAAATCCCTGCCAAAGAAGAAAACAGGGACATAGCTATTCAGTTCAACCAGGAAGAACCACTTTGAGGCATCCACAGTTAGAGAACTTTTCACTTATGCAAATCTTTGAGGAAAACCCAAGTATGCCTGCCACTGGCTAAAATGTGAGGTAAACTTGTTTTGATTGTTTTCTTAAATCCCTGGGGGGTGATCCAATTTATGATCTCACTGTTAATATAGTATCTTTCATCTTTAACTACTTCATTCTTTGTTTCTATTTCTAGTCTTTTTTCAAAACTGATCTTCATATTAAATCCTCTGTTTAAAGTGTTATAATCCCAAACAGGTAGAAAACACACTCCTTTACCTTACAAGTGTTTTCACTTCCCTCACATCAAGATGGATAACCTCACATGTGCTTAACATATCAAGAATCATTGTCCCACCAGTTAGAAATCAGGCCAGTGTTAATCAGCATTGTTAAGTAAGGAGATTCCTCAAGTCACACCTGACTTCTACACCTGGGGCTCAGAACATGGATCTTTATCTTAAATACAGAATCTTGGTCAGTTTTCACTTTCACAACTACATGCCTATATCTGAAAAAAACCCTATATATCCTTTTCCACAGTTCATCTAGAATACATTCATTCCTTAATATTAAATTCCACTCCAGAAAGTTAATTTTTTTCTAATTTGGCATCATCTTTCCATATTTAGATCAAAATTCATTGCAATCCTCATACTGTTCCATTCTAAAATATCATTTAAAATATGCTCCTCTGAGATGTAAAAAAAGTTTTCCTTCAGTTGTCTCACTTCATCTCTTGCCAATCTATGTTCTACTTACTTAACCAACAGATGTCTTGTTTTTCCAATACCTCTCTTTGTCTTGCCACTGAATGGGATTAATTTCTCTTCCACAGTGTCTCCTCAACCTCCTGGAAAAAAAGCTTGAGCACTTGACCGATTCTCTAATTTATTCTGTTGGTCTTCAAGTCTTTTCTTCTCTCCTTCCATGACTTCTAATCATACATCTAACAAAACAAAGTAACTACATTCTGTGCCCAGACCTCACACAGGGATTTTGCATTATTTTAACCACAGTCTAAACAAATCTAGGCATTCATAAAATTATATTGATACATAATTTAATGATATTTCCTCTTCACAGTGCATATTCTTTATATTTGTACAAACACTACAGACCATAAATATTATTTGGTGGTTCAAAATTCTCTTATGCTTGTAAGAGTTGCATTTTTTAATGAAAACTGTTTTTTTTTTTTTTGTATGAGGTATTTGTCATGCAGTTTCTGTCTGTGATGAAGCATGCAATAGAATATTTCATTTAGTTGGACAAAAAGGTAGCACATGCCAACTGACAAGTCCAGGAGCCTCCAAATAAACTCAGTGAGGAAAAATCTGACCAAGCCAAAGTCCACAACACTCTCTTTCTCTCTTGCATTTTTAAAATTACTTCCAAGATTGTATAACTCTCCCTTTATGACTGACATGCTAGAGAAATATTAACGCTCTTACAGAATCAGATAATATTCTTTCCTCCTGCAAAGCACATGCCATAAACACCCCTACATCTTTCTTCCTCACTGTGGCACACCATGAAGGTAGAAGGTGAGAGGTATAAGAGGAGAAAACAAAAGGGACATTGAAAATCCTGGAGAGATGTGATAAAGAATGTAGACAGGAACAGTTTCAGAATCAACAAAGGATCTTAGAAGAAAGAGAGGTACTGGGTGAATGAAAAATCAAGTAAATTAAAAAAGCTGAGAGTTTCTCGAGCAAATAGTTATACGGACAATGGCAGAGCAGAAGAAAATGAGCTGATCTCTGGTCAGATGATACTAAAAAACTAATATTACCAATAATAATAACAACTATATTTTCTTTGGAAATATCAGAACTTGATTTAGCAATAAAAGTTAAAAAGAATTATTCATTTCACAAATCCTCTTAATAGCTCTCATAAAATGAATAATAATAAAAGGGACATAAATTTGATTAGACAAGGAAATTTCTGACCTGTCCTTAATGATCAGAAATAATTCCCTTCATGTTTCCCACACAAAAGCACATACCTGCTTTTCATTCTGTTTGAAACTAATCTAGAAGAGAAATTGTCAGTCAAATAAAGTATTCCCTTTGTTTCAAATTTGTGTGTGTTTTGCCTTTGAAGCATCATTATGTTTCTTATTTAAAGTGGGGTTTAATGTTCCTCCCTTTCTTTACATAGCCTTCTACAAACCCCTTAATTTCTGAGACCTAGCACAGGATCAGCTCTAGTTTGTTGTAAAAAAAAACAACCAAAACCCAAACTCTAGTTTTTGTTGCCTGTTGTTATCAGGCAGCTTTTATTCATTATATACTTCAATATACAGTATGTCATTTATATCAGCATGCTATATATAGCTTCTTAATCTTTGTGCCTTATATTTGAGACATTATGGATCTCAGTTTCATCGGTTCTGCTTATTCTAGCTCTCACGGTTACTTTACGAAGTCCTGATCTTAAATAAGTTGTTTCTCATGGACAGCTTTGGCAGCCACTTGAGCAGTTAGTGTGCTGTGGGAAGAAAATCTTAGGAAGTAGCATTTCCCTCTTCTTTTTCCTTGCCTGTTTTATGAAATATCTCTTTTAAAGTTATGCAGTCTTGAAATCTGTAGTGTCATCAGTATTTAGCAAAAGTGGGTTTGAAACTGGCTAGAGGGACAGAAGACATTTAGAGTAACTTAGAGGCTGCTGGAAGAGGATTCATTAGTTATCAGAAAGGACGCCTTTTCGGCGAAAAAATGTCCAGTTCTGCGGATAACTGGCACAAGGTGACATTTCAGTAAATGAAGCTTCAAAAGAGTGCACAAATGCTGCTCTTCAAATACAATGCATGTTGATGATCTAAACCATTTAGTTATTTATTAATCATTCCAAAGTGCTTTCATAACCATGAATGTGTGTGTGAACAAACAGAATAGTTTTCTACTACAGAAGTAATTCTAACTGATTTTCTTCTTTCAGTTTTACATGTATGCATCGCATCCGTTTACAACCTCAGCATAAGTTTTGGAATTTATCGATGGCAACAGCTGCATCTTTTCATAGAGTGGACATCAAAGGGCCTGCAGTTGGCAGGAAGTTAGAAAATCATCATAGAAGCTAGAGTCATAGATTAGTTTGGATTGGAAGGGGCCTTTAAAGGTCACCTAGTCCAACCTCCCTGCAATAAGCAGGGACATCTTCAACTAGATCAGGTTGCTCAGAGCCCCATCCAACCTGAACCTGAACACTCCCAGGGATGGGACATCTGCCACCTCTCTGGGCAACCTGTTCTCATGTTCCATCACCCTCATTGTGAAAAATTTCTTCCTTATATCTAGTTTCTTGTATATCTACTCTCTCGTAGTTTCAAACCATTACACCTTGACCTGTTGCTACAGGCCCTACTGAAAAGTCTGTTTCCTACTTCCTTCATCAGGCCAGCCACCAATATATATGTAAGAAATGTGTAGTGTGCATGTACTACTATATAGAAATACATATGCTATCACAAGAAAAGCCACAAAGGTGGCTTTGGTCATTTAGATATGTCAATAGGTAAATCACCACAGACAGAATTAACCGCTGAGCCTTTAGAGCAGTAATTTAATCTGGCAGTCATTTTATTAAAAGCTTGCAATGTTCCATCTATTGCATCACCAATAGATTTCCTTTGTTATTTAGTTCTTACATACAGCTTCCTTCTCCCATGGCTTTATTTTGTGTAAATCTAATGCTTAATTTTTAAATCAAGAATATTCAGGTTCAGACTGTCTGATTAGAAATCTTCCAGAGATTTTAGGTACATTTAGGAAATAACACTAGAGTGATTTCAAGTCTACTCAGAGTACTTTCAGAAAGTAGTTTCCTAGCCATCAGAGACAGTAATACAGTCATAAAAAGTCTCCCTTATTCATCTTTGGTGTTTTCTATTTTTAATCTAACGCTATTGAGTCTTAGCTTAAGGAATGTTTTAAATTGATATAAACTGACAACTGGTTCAAAAGTCCCATCCATTTCCTACACCCACCACTTACTCCTCCCTTCATCTCCTGTTACAAGAGTCTGTGCACAGTATCAGAGAACAGATCCAGATTAAGTCATGTTTTTTATTTAACTTCTGGTATAAATCTGTGAATTCTGACCTATTTTTCTACATGACTACTCAAATACTTGTGCCGGCTCAATACAGGGTAAGAGGAGTCAAAGGCAGAAAAAAAGCCATGCTTAGGTGCTTGCAAAAGCAGGACTGGAGGCTATTCATGATCCAGAAAATGCAGGTGGAACAGCACTAGTCCCTTATGCACTGCACATGACTTCAGCAAATATTCAAAGTAACGTGTGGATGATAGGCAGTCTTTTAGAGACAGGTAGTTCATAGATGTATCAGAAAATAATTTAACCAATGTGTACATTTGAAATAAATGTTACTGAAGACAGCACTGCTTGAATTTTAGAAATGAAAACATCTTTCTTGATAACTTTGACTACACGCTATACATCCATTGGATCTGGTATTTAATTTATAAAACCTTTTTTTTTTTTAATGTCAGGCAGCTTTCTTACAGAGGCACTGACACAGTGATTTGTTTAAAAGATACAGATCTGTTGTCAAGGGCAGCTCTTAATCCAAAGTTTTAATCTTCAGTACATGACTTCCTTATTTTCATGTGTGCTGAGGAGAACCTGACATTGACTTTACTGAGACTTGTAAGGTATGAAATTCCTGTGGGGATATAGAAAGTTTTGGGAAGTTGCTCAATGAAATTTCTTGGGCATCTTAGTCTTCTTAAAATCAAATGGTCCTTTCAGTTCTGTTTTAAAAATAAGGTACTGCCTGAGTGGTTTTCTACATAAAACCCTGTAACTAGAACTAGCAGTAATATTCTCAAATTAACAGATGAGGCCAGTCTATAAGCATCCTTTCTCTATATCTAAAAGCAGCATGAGACAAGCAGTACATACCAGCCAGAAAACGCCAGTTGACCAAAATGGTCAAACCCATACATTCCTCAGCTGTTACATCTGTACAAATCCTAATGGATGTACAGCTACTAATGGAAGATTTAGCATAACCGGTTAGTGTCTATTACACCATCCTTTTCACCTGCCCACTCAGGAAAGTGAAGACCACAATCACTCACGAAGAGTACGACTATTCATAATTCAGTAATTTTTATGGCAAAAAAACCCAACAACCCTGGAACAAGGGAACTCAGAATTCAGAATTAATAATCATGTTCTCCTTTGTCTCATTTAATATCTAAGCTGTGTTTCACCTCTGCCACACTTCAAATAGTTTATAACTTGGCCAAATGGCATCTAAAAAATTAATATTGAGTGTTTGTAGTGGAGTTCCGCAGGGGTTGGTATTATATCCTCTTTCATATAAAGTAAAAAAAAGTAAAATAAAAATATATGAAACTGAAACACTTTATCGATCTAAGAGGAAATACTAGGAGATACCTAGACTCAAGCCAAAGCGTACCAGCTTGCTTATGTTAGGCAGCATTGCCATGCTGTTTATAATAGATATAATAGATGCCTCATGCTGCCTTTCAGGAAGTCTGCTCAGAAAGTCTAAATTAGGGTTAGTGACCCAAACAACTAGCTTCCACTCCAAGACCAACATCAGCTTCCCCAAAGGCTCTCAAGTAGGGGACAGAAAAAAAACAGAAAACCAGACAACACCTTTACTGAGACCTCTTTTATTTCCTGCTGAGTGGGGAGCAAGTATTAGAGGTGCCAAAGCAACTCATTTGAGCTTGCAAGACACCATGAAGGGAATCTCTGAGCTGCCTCTGGAGTTGTGCTGATATATGAAATTATACCAAATCTTTAAACAGATGTGAGTGGGTGGTAAAGAAGAGGGAATCATGCCATAAGCACACAGGAACTCTGGAAGGGCTGATGCCTGCTAAGGTCATCTGTCTTCCCATCTGCAGCAAGGCGAGGTAGACCATCTTTTGACATGGCCTGAAATAATAGCAATCTGAATTACTGCTCCATGCCAAGCCTATCATTGGGATCAAAGACCATCAGCCCTTCTGATATGGCAATCTATGTGATAGTTGTATTTCAAGAGGAAGGCATGCAAAAATTGTTAGGAATAAAGTTTTATTCTTTGGCTGAGGAATGAGAAAAGACTTGGCTCCAAAGTCTTTTAGGCAGAATTATGAGTTATTAAACTTACAGAATTTGAAGTACCCTGACCATGTACCCCAAGGCCACATACAACTGCTCAGCTTTTACAGAGTGCCATTTAATGCATGAAAACCTGCATTTCCTGGCATCCTGATGTACACATACAGGCAATGAAAGCTAAGATGTGTTCCAACACTCTCTCCGTCAGATTGAAAGCAGAGAGTCATAGAGAAGTACAGACATCCATGGCACAACAATAAGTTAAATCATAACCTATTATCAAACTAGATGTCATACACTGAAAGGAAAAGAAGTATCTTTTTGATAAACTGAAGTCAGTCTGAAAGGTAAAATCACAGAAAGAAACTTTCAGAAGACATAACAACTTGTTTCAATACTATTTGCTGAAGAATAATAGATGCCATAAAGAACATACATTTGGCTAATTAAAATTGTGTGCCAATTCAAAGATCATGCCCTTACTGTTGACAAAGAACACCCAAGGAGCAAAAAATTTCAGTGTTAGGCCCTGCTGAAGTGAGGAAAAACACAGGCTTCACCAAAAGAGGTAAAACACAGAAGTTACAGAGGAACAATATGAAGATTATAACCTCGTATTTATCAGAAAAATATCCCTTGTCCAAAGCAGAGAAAAAAGTTTTCTAAAAAAAAATTAGACTGCAAGAGAATTGCATCTTCTGAGGAGATCTATAAAAAGTATACTTATGATCAGGTCTATTATGTTAAGATGTTACATGTTTTGAAATGCAAGTAGTAGTACACTTTTATAAAAAACATGAGACTGATTTGAAACACAGAACTACACACAACAAGCAGTACACTTAAATCAGGTTTCAAAAACTTTTCCTACCCAGTTGATATAGATTTTCCCTGCTGTCTGAAAACAAAAGAACGTGGCCAACCAGATGGCAGCCATGAGTATAATTTTTTCCTGCAGGAATTTCAGGCAAAAAAGCAACAGTTTGATGCTTGAGTGATGCAAGGGATACCTGCCAACCACCATAAGTCTGCTGCTGTGCACATGTGCAGCTTTCTGAAGAAAAAAGACAACTCCTAATACATGTTATAAATAAATTCTCTAAGTTTTAGGATAGTTTCATTAGAATGAATAACAACCATGAGGCCACTGTGACTTTCAAATCCTTACCTTCTGGCAAAGAGTTAAATGACCAGATTCTGTCCTTGGACATGCATGGCTCCCAGATGTAGTCCCAGATAAAATACTCAACCCAAAGTGATGTCAGGTGTGGTATGAATTTTGCCCCATCTCACATCTGCTTTAATCCAGCCCCCTTCGCCCCCCTCCCAAAGTCACTGCAAAAATGCCTTTGATATCAGTAACAGTTACATACAGTAACAGTAGTTCTGTCCACTCTGTGTGCCTTGGTAAAACTAAGGTAATATTTATAGTTCGGGTTGGGAACAAGAAGCAGGTACTGTGAAGTAAGCCAGTAGTTAGTATTCCTGGTGTTTATATTAGAATGAAAGATGCACATATGGAGCAACCACAGGACAGCAAAGAAATATAAATCTGAACCCTTGGATTAGAGATAATCAGCACTGTGGCAATTTATTCATGTATAAATGTTTAGAGCCTTCCAGGGCTAGTGAATACTGGCCTTATTTGCAGAAATGCCATAAGAATTTGCCATAGATTTCACTGAGCAAACAAATACTTCTCCCAGTAAACCATGAAAATGGGATAAGATATAGGAAACCTATTTTCAGACCACATTTTCAATGTTAAAGCTAAATGTCTTTATTTTAGGGAGCTTTGTCATACTGTCTTCGTATGTTGTTTTGAGTATACATGCTTTCAATTCAACAATTTCTTTTCTTTCTGCACACATTCCAATTTTGTGCTGAATTTTGTCTCTAAATTGGAGAGACATCAATTTGATAGGTGGACCACTTGGTGGATAAAGAACTGGCTGGATGGCCACATGCAAAGAGTTGTGGTCAATGGCTCAATGTCTGGCTGGAGACCAGTAACGAGTGGTGTCCCTCAGGGATCGGTGTTGGGACCGGTCTTGTTCAACATCTTTGTCGCTGACACGGACAGTGGGATTGAGTGCGCCTTCAGCAAGTTTGCCAATGACACCAAGCTGTGTGGTTCGGTTAATATGCTGGAGGGAAGGAATGCCATCCAGAGCGACCTTGACACACTTGTGAGGTGGGCAGATACCAACCTTATGAAGTTCAACCATGACAAGTGCAAGGTCCTACACCTGGGTTGGAGCAATCCCAGGCATAGCTACAGGTTGGGCAGAGAAGAGATTCAGAGCAGCCCTGCAGAGAAGGACTTGGGGGTGTTGGTCAATGAGAAAATGAACATGAGCCGGCTTCAGCGTGCACTTACAGCCCAGAAAGCCAACCTGGGCTACATCAAAAGGAGCGTGACCAGCAGGTCGAAGGAGGTGATCCTGCCCCTCTACTCTGCTCATGTGAGACCTCATTTGGAGTATTGTGTGCAGTTCTGGTGTCCTCAACATAAAAAGGACATGGAACTGTTGGAACAAGTCCAGAGGAGGGACATGAGGATAATCAGGGGACTGGAGCACCTGCTGTATGAAGACAGGCTGAGGAAGTTGGGGCTGTTCAGCCTGGAGAAGAGAAGGCTGCGTGGAGACCTAATAGCAGCCTTCCAGTACCTGAAGGGGGCCTATAAGGATGCTGGGGAGGGACTCTTCATTATGGGCTGCTGTGACAGGACAAGGGATAACAGGTTCAGACTTAAACAGGGGAAGTTTAGATTGGATATGAGGAAGTTCTTTCCTGTAAGGGTGGTGAGGCCCTGGAATGGGTTGCCCAGGGAGGTTGCGAATGCGCCATCCCTGGCGGTGTTCAAGGCCAGGCTGGACAGAGCTTTGGGTGCCACGGTTTAGTGTGAGGTGTCCCTGCCCATGGCAGGTGGGGTGGAACTAGGTATGATCTTAAGGTCCTCTCCAATCCTAACTATTCTATGATTCTAAATAGGTCTTTAAAAGTGTCCTCAAATGCTGCCTGTAGTCAGCCAGCGAGAAGCATCCTGTGTATTTTACATCAAGGGAATTTGTATTCTTTCCCAAAAAGAAAATCCAAAGGCTCAAATTTCAACGAAAGCAGGCCAAAAGTAAAGAATATCTAATGAAATAAGATTTAGCACACTAAAAGAAATTAACAAATAAGATATGCTGATTATCACACTATGCAGTTTACGGTGGTCATAATAATCGATCCTTAGTGAGTGAAGACATAAGCAGTCCTGGTAAATTCACTTATTAGGAAAAAATTAAACCTTCTTTCATGACTATTTCCATTTGATGGCAATAGCTCTAACATGAACTGTTTTTTTCTTTTGATCGTCATGAAACAGCAAGTTTAAAAGAGAAATGCAAATCAACAATCTGTAATTTTTGTATTTGGATTACTTAAAACTGGCATTAAAAATATATGAGTATTAATTATAAATCTGTTGTGTTTAGCTGTACAGTTTAGAACCTAGTTTAACAGGCAGTGTTTTAAAAATTACAATTCCACTGGCATTATCATGGTCTCACCAAGGTAATATATCACTGTATTTTAATATATGGAAAGAGCATTTTGATTAAAAATAAGGCAGTTTACTACAGTGAATATCCTACTAACTGAAAAATTACACACTTGATTAACTATGTACGCATCACGTAAAAAATAAGATTGCAGTTAGCAGTCAGTCTCAAAAATAATTGTCTTCCCTAGGGGAAAAAAAATACATTTCCCCATCCACTTCTTTTGTACAGTCTATTAAATTACTGTGTGCCGGTGTAAAAAGCAAAGGAAGTAGGATATAACCTCTGTGTTCTTGAATTTACTTCCTTCCATTGTAACATGTTCTTACTTTATGTGGGATTACCCTGCTCCTAAAATGAATTTAAAGTTGACTCTCGTTCTCTTTTTTCCTTCTCCCAAACATAAAAACAAGCCAATCTAAACACGCCGAAATTACTCAGCAGACTCAGCAAAGTCTGCTCGTGGTGTTGTTTCAAACCTCTTTCACCAACAGCAGAAAACTCAGTTTTGTCAGTGTGGATTTAAAAGCAATTCATCATTGGTGCATCAGATTCACACAAAAATGACTGAAGGAAGCAAAGAGCATCCTTTATCTTTACCACAAAAAAAAAGTAAGTAATTGCAATAGTACATAAAAGTCATCCTTGGCCAAAAGCACTGCTGAGAAATGAGCTAACAGCTGCACATTTTTACTTGCTGAACTTAAGTCCGTGAAATGAACCCAACACTGAGTCTAATATGAGAGAATCAATGGACTGTTGCCTTACTCGGTGCTTCTCCAAAGACTTTTGAACTAGAACAGAATTCATTTTAATGAGCATCCAACATCTGGAGAAGCCCCTTAAGAGTTACAGAAAGCCAAGTTTAAAAAAACCTGCAAGAATACCAAATTTCTACTGAGAAAATACCAGAAAGAATGGGACAAAAAAAAAAAAAAAAAAAAAGAAAAAGAAAGGAAAGAAAAAAGAAATATTCGATTCCTATATATATATATAATTTGGAACTAAGCAAGATACTTTATGATTGGAGTGTAAGAGATTTACTTCAAAATCACTTCAGACTGAGTTGCTCCTTTGAATAGCTGATAAAACTGATCCACCCACAATTTGCAATAGGTTTTTGGACGAAGTCCAAGTAACAATTTTTCCAATGGTTTGGAGGGTATGAAATTTTACTCTATTTTGTAAGAGCACAATTATACCTTTTGACAGTACCATAAACAACCACAAGGAAAAACACTTCAAACCTCTGGAGAGTTTTTCTTATTGCCTCCTTTCTCTTTCCCGCCCAGTTTTCAAAAATTGGCTGCAATACTTTTCTGTCTGGAAAGTAAAAAGAACAGGATGCTTCTGCAACTGCATTTTACCAGTCCTATAGTTTATGCAGCAGGTGGCTAATATCAGAATAGTTCAAGTCAGACAGTCTCTGTGCACTTGCAGACATCCAAAGTCTTTTCTAAATGAGAGATACATATACGTATGTCTATATATATTAGACTTTTGGCCTCAGTTCACCAATAATTTAAATTAGGCCCTAAAAAGCTAGGAAAACTGGATCTACTAGGTAACCTTCAGAGTACCTCCAGATTTTACATAGGCAGTGAATACACCCTTAGGTATAGTCTTCTGAGGCAGGACAACTGATAGCATTTCAGAGATTATTAATTTTAATCTTCCAGAATTTGCCTTCAACACTACAGCATAAATAAGAACAGTTGTTTGCCCAAGTGACCTTTTGATTTTTTGATGGCTAAAGAGCCTGATAAAGGTGAAACATTTTAAGATTTCCCATCTTTTTTCCTCTTTGGCTGTAAAATAAAAAAAAAATAGTGATAGATTAATAAATAAATAGGAGGAAGGTCAGAGGCAGGAGAAATAAGATAAAATTTCTACAGAGCTTTTCTTTTCTGCTTGCCATGATTTTAATAAACTGTGACCCTACTAAAACCACCACTCCGTACACTTTTGTAATCAGTTCCTTTTTTGTAATTGTGCCAGTGTTGTATCCACTGTATATGAATTCATGCCAGATAAATATGGCTATGCTTCAAGAAGCACTATTTTTCAAAGCGTTACCCTGAACTCTCTGGCTAAGTACACAAATTTGAGGGACAAATGTCTCTGAAAAGAACAGTCTACAGCACTTCCAACCCCTCTCTCCTACATGACTCTTCTGCAGTTGTACAAAGGCCAACAAACATCAAATGAGACATGCAGACCAAAGCCAAATAAGTCAGACTAAACTGATCAAGTTTACCCACTCAGTGCAAGATGTTTTCAGTTCATAAGATCTTTTTTCTTTTGTAGGCTAATTAAAACAACTTGACTAAGACTTACTGAAATATTATGTTCCTTGCCATTCAAAAATTGTATGAGCCAATGCCAGCACTTCTCCCTGTTCACTTTTAAAGGCATATGCACTTCTCTTAAAGTTTTAAACCTGCTTGAGGTATCCACAGCTGCTTCTAATATTTTGACCGTTAAATTCTCTTCTTCCTCTCCAACTGAATTGCTATGAAGTATGCCAAACAGTTAATGTTGTTTTGTTTTTTGGGCTTCTTGCGTAATGCCGCTGTATTCAAACACAGGAACTGCGAGACTGAACAACTGAAACTTGTATTTCTACATTCAAAAGTGAATTGTTGTCCCTAAAAACTGTTCTTTGCCTGTTTAGCTAAGCATTGTTCTTTTTGGCATTATGTATACCTCTTAGTATCCATAGGCAAAATAATGAATATTTAAAGCATATATATCTGGGTTTGAAAAGCTGAATATAAAATGCTTTTTTGGTATTTAAGGTTTATCCTGGTAACAGGAAAGAGAAATCAAACAGGTTCTGCCTATCCTTTTTACTGCCTCACTTAAGCAGTCTGAAACCCAGCCAGGACAAAGAATTCCTATTGATTTGGACAAATAAAACAGAAAGAATGAGGCTTGTAGGTTCATGATATAAACTTTGCAGATAAGAGTTTTCTCTTGTTACTACTCTGGAAAATATGTGACTTTCCACAAGCCAGATACTTTCTTAACTTTAAAGAAGTCTAGCTAAATTTAGAGTGTGAGTTTTCTCTCAACAAAGATCTTCAAGATTCACACCAAAAAAAAAAAAAGAAAAAAAATCCAAATATGACTCAATGACAAGCATATAACTAAGAAAATGCACAGACTTTAAAAGATATTTTCAGGAAAGTTGATAAATGGCAAAGCAGCTAAGAGGAAGGTAGAAACAATCTGAACTGTAAAAGCTCTAGAGACTATATATGTGTATAATATATATGCACATGGTTATACAGATACATGCACAACTCCATATATAGTGGAGATACTATACTATTGTGTATACAGACAAGACAGCCTACGAGATGGAGAGCGAAAATGAAGTGGGTTTTTTTTTTGTTACATATATACTACTCTGACACTAGATTTTAAATTGATTTTCTAATGCAAATAGGATTATGGCATTGTATTCCACCCATATACATACCAAACAACTTTAAAACCTGCTGGGTAATTTGAATGAAATAATGAAATCTGAAGGAAAGTAAGAGTTCTCAATGATTTTACATTCTTACCTTTTTTTCTTTTTTCTTTTTTTTTTTTTTTTTCCCCTTGGCAATGTAAAGAGGCAGCCAGGCAAAAAACACTCTCATCAGGTGAGCTCATCCCTGGTTGGGCTGTAGATCTGATCACCAAAAAGCACAAAATACTAAGAAACCAGACTCCCCCACTGTTTGCATAGGCAATGTACTGTATAAAAGGGTATCACTGTTAGAGGGACTATGAGAATTTGAAATAATAGGAATGAGTAATGGAGAAAAGGTCCTAACTAGCTTTACAAATATAATACATACTTTGTGAGCTTTGTAGAACCTCAAATTCCTATTGGTTTGTCTATCCCCAGGTAAGTCCATAGCTGAAAATTGCATTTTTAAAATGTACATGGAAACCACATTCTCTTTACTACCGTTTAGAAAACAGCACACTGCCGATACAACTGCTGCAGCATCTAGTAAAGCACCAGTCAGTCACCTTCCCATATGTTAAGGACCCCGCAGATACAGATTATACTGCTGGAGAAATATTCACTAGCTTCAGGAAAAGAAATCTGCTCTAACTGGCAACATCCCTAGTCCTCCAGAAGATCCAGCATGAGAGCCTCACATGGAGAAGCCCATGCCAGCAATGCTTCCCACAGCCCTACTTGTCAGGAGCAGCATAACAAGGACTGGAAGAGCAGGGTAAGGAAAACGTTCAGTCCCTGAAGGCAGGGAGGGAAGATGACTCATCTGGTGCTGTTCCCAAGTCATCCTCACCAACCAAATCAACAGCTTGCTGACATGCTTCAGAAACTGCCCTGTCTAGCTTTTCCAGAGTGGCAAAGGTGAGACCATAATCTGGGTCTTTTGTGAAGCGATAAATGAGGATTCAGAAAGGACATCCTCCTACAAAGAAAAGAGTTACTGCTTCCAGTGCTATTATGTAGAACATGAGCTACATTTTCATTACTCTGTATGTTATAGCAGTTTTCCTTAACTTGTCAAGAATTTACCAAGTTTTCACCATTTCATATAAACACCAGACAGTGGAAAAGTAAAAGGGTCTTTTTATTTCTTCAGTGGTATATTTAGACAGATGATTCATAGGACTTTTCTGAGACAACCTTTGATAAGAGCTTTTTGAGAAACAGAGGAGGAGCAGAATCAACCAAAAGATATTTATTTGCCTTGTTTGGTTAGATTGCAACTGTAATTAGGTCAGCTATACAAGTGTAAAACAATCACATAAATGACTGGAATTATGCGTGTACACAATCAGATAAGAGCCAAGCTCTAATTTCCTCCTCAAATATCTAAACTGCATTTTTCAGAATTAACACCATAAGGTCTGCATAAAGGTCTGTCTATATAAAGAGTGAGATCTTACATGCAAATGCAGTCACTAAAAAAGTTGCTGGACAATGTCTGTGAACACTGTTATAGCACAAGTGTCTGAGTGAACTTTTTCTGTTCAGTTCTGGGATGCACAGCCCTATCCTGTGTAGCTGTGATCCCCAACCCTATCCTGTGTAGCTGTGATCCCCGTTCTTCCTCCCTGCACACACCTCTTTAGCATCTCTTCTATTACTTTGAACCTTACAAGTTGTCAGAATCTTTGAGAGGGATATGCTAGTTTTAAGCACAGTGACTTGTAGACACAGCACAGAATAAGAGAATGCATACCAATTTTCGTCTTTCTCTGCTTATTCCCTTCCATGGAGTTACAAAGAAAAGCTCTCTTTCATCAAGAAAGTAAAATCAATGACTGCCTGGTCAAGGAAGTGAATGCAGTGAGTGTGGCGTTTGTTTTGCAGCCATCTTCATACACACAGTTCCAGATAACTGCAGTATCAGCCTCAATGTGTACTTTGTTTGGAGAAGATTCCCCTAATCATCAAAGAACTGCATAAAAAACAATCGTAGCAATTAGGGCATGCCAAACAGAAGAGACAGCTGTGAAGAACTTTTTGTCCATTTCTCTGAACATCCTCCCTTTGGCTCACTTGAGTTGAGTTCAAATTTCTCGCCTTTAACTTCAAGCTCTTTCAAACAGATACAGTCTTTACACATCTATCAACTGCTAACACTGTTCCACTGTCCACAGAGCAATAGCAGGACCTCGCTCCTCACTCATCCAATTTTTCTCCTAGACATACACGCTTTCTTCAACCCATGCTTAGGGCACTGGAATTCTATAAGGCTCTCATTGCCCCTTCCGAAAAGTGATTTCTGGTGTGGTATCTGACAAGAAATAAGTTAGCATAGTACAGAGAGGCCAAGAGAAGTTCAACATTTAAACATTTACTTTCTAATGTAAACACAGATAAAAATTTATATTTATCTGTGAGCTGCTTCCCTCTCTCCTCACTTATTTCAGGGGTTTGTTACATCACAAGTACTTCAGAATGGAATCTATATCACAATCCCCCTTGCACAGCACCTAACACCACTGATCCTCATTTGAGTACTTGGATTTAATAGTCTGTAAGGCATAAGATGGTAGAACATAATCGCTTATGTTTAATTGGACTGCTGTCTGCAGTATGCTACATTTTTATCAGAGACATTGTCAAATTTATTACTGCAAAGCTAAAAAATCTAGTTTGAAAAATTTAGTTTGGAAGCACCACCAAGAAAAACCCTGAGAACAGGTTAGTACAAGAGTGCTTAATGCAAGAAGTGGAGCCCTTTAAGAATAAGCCATGCTGTACCAGAGCTGTATCACAGCTGCCACAGTGGACACGAAGAGAAAAACACCACTGGTTTCACATGAAGAACCAACACATTTCAGAGGAACTGTAAAAAAGACCAAGCTCAGCCTGCTACAATTTAAATTTTTTGGTTTAAAATCTATATTAAAATAATAAATGGATATTAAAATAATTAAATCGATATTAATTGATATTAAATCGATATTAAAATATTAAAAACTTTTTGATTTTGCTTTTCTCTGAGTTAAACTTTTATTATCACTTCTAATGTAATAGGAGAGATGAGAAAGTTAACAGTGTTATACAATTTCTTTAAAATGAACAATAGCATTTTGTGTAATTAAGAAGCCTTACAAGAGTAACAACATGGCAGGTACAAACAGTGACTAACCTCCACTAACCTACAGGCTGGGTAAGTTATGATAACTGTTGATACAAAAGACTATTGATACAAAAGAGCCTTATAGATGATTCTCTTGAGGTATCACTAATTCTTCGGGCATAAAAACTGCTCTTAAATTAACTGATTTTCGTAAGATATTTCAGACTAGACTATTCAGCCATAGTTTGATTACATGTAATGGGAGTGTAAATAATCCTTAAAAAAAAACAATACCCAAAAAAACCCTAATAAGGCAAGCTGAGTGTGCTGCTAGAAGTAAATCCCATGTTTAGAGAACAAAGCCCCACATTCATTGTACCTAACTGTACGTACCAGCTGGGGAACTATATTACCATAGGTTCTCCCAATATACAGTTGAAAGAAAAGTACCTCCTAACGGTGATTCAAGTTTAGGGCCATCTTTGCGGGTGTTTCTCTCTTTGCTGCCTGTGAAAGATCTTGAAGTGACATATTCTGATGTACGAATATACATTAAGAAAAAGTTCTGTCTGACCTCTTGGTGGGGCAAACCAAGTTATTACATTATGTTGAGACCTAGAAAGCGGCTGTTTTACAGAAAATAAATAAGCTACAAGGATAGAAAAAAAGTTTTATCAAAAGAGAGAGCCTCTGAAAGAAACTAGGAGAAATATAAAAAAAGATTGGAATTTGGATTTTTAGATAAATCTAGTGAACTTGACAGCCGCGAATTTTAATAGGCCTTTTTCCTACATGCCTGTAATATTGATACAGCAAAGTGTTTCTATTTTTGGATGGCAGGCATTTAGCTACCTTTTGCTCTCTATTTTGCAGGATATTGTTCTAATTTGTCTGAAGTCTTTTCTTTCTTAAGCCGGTATAAGGCTTTATATAGTGTTCTTGGGGCTGCCTGGTTCTTGGGGCTAGGGTTGCCTGTGAATGGCAGCAACTAAATTGTCAACGCCAACACACATCTGCGGGGCATACTCCAAGCAGTCTTCAGGTCCCTGCTAGCTAAGACAGCAAGCACAATGTCCAAAGTGAAAACATGCAGACTGGTTAGATAAGTGACAGTTCCAGGGCTTTCCAAACATTTCTACTTCAAGACAGTTTCCCAGGCAAAGTAGCTTACAGCTCAAAAGGGGATTTAACAGAGAGATTACAGTGACCACAGCCAACGAGCAACACGGTTTGCATAGCACACATCCAACTTGATCAAGACTGCATGTTGTCCTGTCACTTGCTATAAGTCTTCCTACTTATTTGAAGATATTAGGCAGCAACCACAATCGCTTAGTGATATCCTTCCCCATAAGCAATGGCTGTAGCTGTTACAGAAATGTCACTCAGTTCCTAACAAGAAGAAAAACAATTCACACGAGGGAGGAAGTAATCCTCCAAGAAACGTCCCTAACTGATGTAGGCAATACTCTGCAAAAGTATGAGGACACTTAAATGAACATCCCATTATTATACTGGCTGAATTACCTGTTTTCAGATCTTTTTTCTTTAAAGTATATGAGCAGGTTCTAGATCAATGCCACCCTTCTCTTCAGGAAAGCTGTGACAGCAAGTGGATAAAGAATCTAACGCTGTCAGATGAATTCAAGTGCTGTGTAAATCTGTAGTGAGATGCTGCTGAGACAGCAGAGAACTTTTGATATATGTGCAAGTACACCTAGTGTTCATCAACTGGTTAAATATTTCTTCTTGTGTGTACATGTAAGGCTTATGTATTTGTACATACACAGTTACACTGTCATATATTGGGTAAACTAATTCATTATAGTAGTTCTGGGTAATGATCCATTGCACTACTATCTCTAACATCTCTGTAGCACTAAGCATAAAGCTGTGAGATTGTATCAAAACGAAACATGCCTCCCTCACAGAGACATCTCCACTTCCTTTGCAACTGGTTCATTTTAGTATAATCTTCGCTTGCCTGTCACTCCTCCTCACCACTTCCCAGGGACTTTCCATAACTTTATATCACCAATCAGATGTAAGAATCCAAAATACAATGCACTTCTGAAAAAAGCATGCCTAGATCCATCACCCTTATCAGGGCTATGTCTCTGCTAGCTTTCACAGTAGGCTCAAGAGATTTAAATACTGTATTTTGGAACACAGATGTACAATCTGTAAAAATTGAATCACAGAATATTAGAATACCATAGAATGGTTTGGGTTGGAAGGGACCTTAAAGATCATTCAGTTCCAACCCCTGCCATAGGCAGGGACATCTTCCACTAGACCAGGCTGCTCAAAGCCCCATCCAACCTGGCCTTGAACACTGCCAGGGATGGAGCATCCACAGCTTCTCTCGGCCACATGTGCCAGTGATCGAACACCCTCACAATAAAGAACTTCTTTCTAATGTCTGATCTAAATCTACCCTTCAAAGGCATTCCCCTTTGCCCTATCACCACATGCCCTTGTTAAAAGTCCCTCTCCAGCTTTCTTATAGAGGTAACATTAGTATAAAGTACAAGAAAAGAGAATATCTTCCCAAATAAGTTCTGTACTGCAGAAAAATTCACCCTACTAATTTTAGGCAGTGAAAATTAGGTGTTTTGCTTAATTTAGATTGGTCAACTCCCCTTAATTAAGCAATAGAGGCACATACCTTGAGAGGGTGAGTCATTCTAGCTTTACATAAACATCTCAGAAAAGTGAAAGAACCTGCCCTCAAGAAGTATATATCTCTACCATCTGGCTATAGTAAAAACCCAAGCAACTAGCTCAGACTAGACACCAAGCTTTTAACCGTCTATAATGAGGTAAGATGAATTCCACTATGATTGGAGCCTCCATATGGTCTTTGAAAATACCTGGACACTAGAACTGTTCTCAACCTCCAGCAGAGTCCTCCACCCTTTCTTAGTCTGACAGTTATAACTGATATTGCTGCAATTTTCAGTAAATGCAAAAATTACAAGACAAAATTAACAACTTTTCCTTAAATGTGTTTTTGTTCTGTGCCCCCCCCCCCCCCCCCCCCTTACACTGATGCTGGATTTCACTGATCCATTACGCAGGAAAAAGAGCTAGGGCTCCCTTGAACTTTCCAGGTATTCTCCATTGGTCCCAAGTTATTTGCAGTCAGGAAAAAGCAGTCACAAACAGCCATAGCTTCCCATTCTCTATTAATGCGGACTATCACATGCACTTAATCCTGACTTAACAACAGCATTGAGCCATCAGGACCTAATATTATTAAACATGAAAATAAAGATTTCATTAAAGAAATACATTTCAGAACAATGGTCTATACAGACTGGACTTCTTGGTATGTAGAGTCAGACAGGGAAGGCAGATATGGATTGGCAATAAGGACTGTGAGTAGATTTTTACTGAGCACATTTCTACCGCCAGAAGTCATTTATGGGTGGGACAGAAGGAGCGTCAAATTTTAATCTTTACAGCCACAAGTGTGAACAATTCTCTGCAGAATTTATGAGCTGGTTTACGTATCAGTATTTCCTCAGAGTTTTCACACAGTCAGATTGATTGCCCTTTCCTCATACTGTTTGTGCATTTATAGCCAGTTTGGCTATAGAGTGCATAAAATGGACATGAACTGCATACTGTACCATACAAGGAAATTAGAGGCAGTGACATGCCAATCATGATTATTACATTTTTGTTTGAAAACACAATATGATATCACTCATAATAAAAATCTGTATTTCCAAGTGCTCCAGCAACAAACATAACCTAAATATTTGGGGATTTTTTAATTAACCAAATTCCATAAGTCATCTAAACAGACAGAATTCAAGCTGAGATGGGAAGACTTTTGCTTTTACTGTCACAAGCTCAGTTTTCCTAAAATGATCCATTTTGAATGCTTTAAGTGCACAGAGAAGTCCTTTTTTTTACCCTTTAAATCTGTAATTTCCACGAATATAAGTCTTGGATTACCTGATCATCAGAAAATATCAGTTATAAAACTGCTCAGGATACAAATATCGCCTAACATTCCCAAAAATGAGGCCTTTGTCCTGGACCTACAACACACTGCATTTCACTTTGAAAATCTCTTATTCCATACAGTGCTCTGGAGCCTGACACAGATTGTAGCTCTGTACATGACCAGCAAGGAACCCACAAAAGAATGGATATACAATCTGTGTAACACAAGTAAATAGGGAACTCTACATCAATACATTCATAGACAGATAAACTGATGTCCCCAAGTAGCAGTACTAGCAGCGGCAGTTTCTGTCCAAGTTTACTTGTAAAATCTTGTTCTAGAAAGTCTGGCAGAAATGTTACTCAAAGTTCTCAAAAAACAACTTCACTCTGTGGCAATGCCTTGTGGTTACAGATAAAATACTGGATGGATTTCTTGAGTGATGAAAAAACCTGAGTATAAAGATTTTAAGCATATACATCTTATTGGAGTTTCATCTTTGACTGAGGCTGGAATACTCCAAGAACAAATATGTCTATGAAGCATTTAAAAAAGAACAAATGTAAAAATATAAACCAACATATTTCATATTTTTCAGGATAACATAATATGTTTATTCACTCTTTTATTTTACTTGCCTACCTAATTACAGCATTAGATAAACTTTAATACAGCAGAGTAATGAGAGCATGTTACAAATTTAACAACCTCCACAATAGGATGCAGTTTGTTTAAAAAAACACCATGCCAGTTTGTGGAAGAAGCAATGGCCTGTATGGTCTGAAAATCTACCTTGTAACAATGTAAGAAGTTATAAATCATCTAACCACAATGAAATGGGATGATATTCTTACTACAATGAGTAAGTAAAATGAAGTTTTTAAAGTGATGGAACAAACAACAGACATGTCTCTGAAAGACATCACGGAGACGATAGAAGCAGAGAGCTGCAGAAGCATACAGCTACAGGTTTCCCAGAGAAGTTGGCTGCCCCATCCCTGGCAGTGTTCAAGGCCAGGTTGGAATGCACTTTGAGAAACCTCATCTGACAGAAGGTGTCCCTGCCCATGGCAGGGGGATTGGAACTGGATGAGCTGGAAGCTCCCTTCCAGCCCAAACCATTCTATAATTCTGTGACTCTATAGGGCAGCAAATTCTAGTCTGTTTGGAAACTGACTCCTCAGTAACTTCAACATTTTATTTACCATCTCTGCATCGGTCTCCTCAGTGTTGCTAAGGCAGCTTCACAACCCAGAAGAGCTGGGAGGGTTAATGCAGCCCAGGAGAGTGCTGTGGATACTCTGACTGAAAAGCACGGCCTAATCAGCACAGGGATCATGCTTCTGCTGGTTTCACCTGTTTCAGTATTGAACATATTAATTAATTCTACAAGTAATAAAAAGCAAAAGGATGTGTTGCACATTCCATTTTTATTACTATGAGCACTTATTGTATCTTTTCTAAGCCTTCACCAAAATTATAACATACATGACATAAGTAACATGTACCTGTGTATATACCTACACATGTATAATATGCATTAATACATATATGTAATGTACATGAAGTAATACCTCAAACTTTTCCAAAAGACCCAAAATCTTTTGGTGCTCTGAAATGGTGGCAATATGCATACATTGCAAAAGGCCTCCACTCAACCTCCAGTTCAGGTTAACTACTGCAGCTAGGCAGTTTTGCAAGAAACGGTCTGAATTGAAACTAACGGTTTACAGCAGGAACTGATATTCACCTTTCAAAATTATAATTCTTGGATATACCACTGACTTATGGCTTGATCAAGATACATAATATTCAATTAGGACAAAATAACTTATTTGTATCAGAACTTTGTGTGTATCTCTGGTTAAAGGTTGCTGAGATACCTAAAGACAAGTATACAGCTCAGTGCAAATGACTGTTGAAAATACCGACTTTATTGCTATCCAAGCTGAAATTTTCAATGGGAAGTGAAGGAAACTTTTGTCCCTTTAGACTTAAATGTGACCACTATCACTCTGACTTTTCTGGCATTTATATCAGTATTTCACAATGAGATTTCAGAACTTCTCCCTGATTAAATGACATCACCTCCAGTGTTCAGGAGAAAAGGGATCAGATTTTCCATAGATGCAAATATGTCCCTAATTCCCTTGCTTTTAGGGAGTCTGAGTTCTCCAGTATCTCTTTTGCTGATAGAAATCTCCTGTATTACATTCGTTTTCTGTTACCAAATCCCCCTTAGGCATTTTTTTTGAGTGACAGTATTTAGTCAGACACACCATTTCTCAATATGCTCAGTTTTGTGAGCTCCCTTCTCTGAAATTTAATTGGATTTGCTTTTTAGCTTCTCTCATGACTTTACATCTTCCCTGCATCATGTCCACAAATGAGGCAGAAAGATCTGCATTGACATGGCAGAGCCCTGAGAAGAAAGTCTTGCTTTCATTTCCACACATTTTTCTTTTATTCCCCACTCCCTTGTCCTAATAGCTTATCTTATAAGCCAAAACCCCTTTAAGGCTGTGACTGACTTAGCTGTCCTAGACTGGGAGGGCTTCTTTGCCCTCATTCATCAGTGACACAACCATGAACTCATTCCAGACATCCAGCTGAAGAAACCTTGTTCTTGCTTAAGGGCAGTCTGTATCTGAAGGCTTTGCAAATTAGACTGCATTCAAAAGAATGTGTCTGGAGATGGCATCATGTATGAACAGAGCATCTGACTGTCAATCACTATACACAGTTTCTCTGTGGAGCAACCTACTTAGTTTTCAGCTAACTATATAGAACTGTAACAGTCTTCAGCTTGGCACTGCAGGAAGGTAAACAGTGAAGATGCTGATATTCTCTCCTTACCTTTGTCAGGATAACAGATTTATACAGGAAAAAAGATGCATGTTGCATATAAAATACACTCTACTCTTGTCTTCTTGTTACAAGCAGGAACAAAGAATGGATGCTTTATTTAATTGTCAGACAGGAAGCTGTTAACATCAGTAACTGATTAGATTAAAAACAAATAATCAGTCTTTGTGAGGTCATTCAAAGTAACTTCAGTAATGTTTTTAAAAAGTAGTTGATTAGATTATTTCTTCAGCACTAAAAAAATAAAATGAAATAGTAGTTATCCACCAAACAACTTTAATTTTAAAATAATGGCAGTATTACCATTTCACATATAAGCAAAGTTCAAGGATGGACTTGACAGAAACCAGAAGTGAAACTAGATTGTTGCTTCCCATACAAGTCGTGAGGCCTTACTCCTTCTCAAAAGCATTTTAAAGGCAAATCTGAACCTGCAACTCTCAAGCTTTCAGATTTGTTCTGCTCCTTCATGAGAAACAGATTGCTTCGGCTCTTCCTTCCAGAACTCTGCCTGTAGCTGGTGAGCTGGCCAGCAGTGACTAAAGCAGGCAGACTGATCAGCCGAGGAAATTTCTAAACTCCTTTTGAACTTTTATTTGTTATTTCACATTCTTATTTAATGCCTATTTATTTCCACTACAGAGAGAGCTTATAAAAAAACAAAACAAGCAAACACAAACAAAAGCCAAACCAAAAAAATACCCCCAAAAGAAAGAAAAGAGCTTGTTTACTGCATAGATGAGCTGCCAGGAAATCACATTGTAGTGGTGAGTAAAAGTCCTGCACCCTGACTTATGGCTTAGTCACCCTAAACCATGTATGAAAAATGCAGCCTTTCCTGATTAATGGAAGTGGTCAAATGTTTTACAGCACTTGGTAAGATGTCATCTTTCTGCTCATGACCACTCTGATTACTAAGCTGTGATGGTTTTACACACGCCCTATAAATCAAATCCTGATGCACAACAGGAAGTTTTCACTGCCAAATCTTTTGGAGTTTCACACAGCATCAACATGATACAAAGCCAGGTGTTAAAACTGTCAAAAAAAGATACTTTGAAACGGAAAACACAAGACAGAGATTAACATCTATTTTGTCCTAGTTTTCCAAATTTGCTGCAATTCACGAATTGGAAAGTTTCACCTGAATAAAATATTTTTTCCTACTGTTGAGAGATGAAATGCTTTCCACTATATTAAGATCAGAGGGGGAGAGCAGTAAAGGAGGGTTTACAGGAAAATAAACCTAACTAAAGAGATAAGTCAGACCAAATGTCACGCTGGAAGCAGGTTAGGACAGTACTAATATTATACTTGGTTAACTACTCTCATGTTTTATGCAGAGTTAGTACAGACGTTTAGTGGCTGGCACCTTCTCAGTTTACATATCCAGAAATACTACAATCCAGCCCTAACCACTTTAAAATCATGCTTCCCTTTGATTTGCTCATTTTCCAAGTTCTCTCAACTTGGTTTATACAGAACATACACAAGAGACATCAGAAATCTGCACATCTCAAATGGGGGAATTATCCTTTAGCATTTACCAGACAAAACACCCTGCATTCCTTTTCTGAATTTTAAATAAGTGATGGTATCTTTTAGCCAACATTCTCTTGCCAATAAAAACAAAAAAAAAAAAAAGAAAGGTTTGTGACCTTAAAAACATCATGGGCAAGTGAAGATTCGCACAAAATATTCCACTAGTAGGTTTGAGAATAGATAGATGCTTCCTCCTCTTCCAGCTTAATCCCCAAACACCCTCACTGTCAAAAGGCTATTGTTAAGGCATGGGCTTCCTCCAAGACCACATCCTGTGAATCAGGTCAAAGTGAAAAAGAGCTGCATTAAATGAACTACTCATTGCGTGCCCTGTATGTGAGTTTAAGAAAAACTACATGACTCAAAAAATTAGTGTACTAGAGAAATAGGGATAGTGCACTTAGACCAGAATGAACGCCTAGTTAAAAAAAATCAGCAGTTCTCATCTGCAACTGATAACCTTCTGCTACAGAGAAGGTAGACAGTGTATTCAAAGGCACAAATTAGGACCAAAAGAGTCATTTCCCCTTAAAACAAGCCTGATTTTATTCCATAACTATTTATACTTTTCGTATCATACTTAGTAAGTGAAAAGCCTATTAACAGTATTGCACACTGCACTTTCGATGAATGCTATACTGCTCCACAAAGGGCACAATGTGTTCTGAATCTCTAATTAATTGTGTCAGTCTGTGTTGATCGGATACATTAAAATTGAAAAAAAATCATAGAATTATAGAATGGTTTGCATTGGAAAGAACCTTAAGATCATCTACTTCCAATCCCCCCTGCCGTGGGCAGGGATGGCTCATACCAGACTATGTTGCCCAAGGCTCCTGGAGTAAAATTCTACCTTCAGCTCAGCGGCAGGTCCACACTCATGTTAACCACTGACACTGAAAAGAAGATAGAGCCAAAACTGTCCTTACGAGGCAAGCAGGAAAAAGAACTCATTATCTGGATGTTTTATTCTTAACTGATCCCTTACAAAAGACAAAGGATGGACTTGTGGTTATAATCTGGACACTGGGACTCAAGATATATATGACTTGAAATTCCCAGTCCTCCCCCAAAGTCCCAGCCTGAGTGTGGGAAAATCACTCATTTCCCCTTTAATCTCTCCTCTCCCTCTGTACTGTGGGGATAATATTTTTCTCTTTCTCCCACACTCTGCGTAATACAGCCATACATTCTGCAAGGCTGTGAGTAACTTCTCCTGTGCACATCCACACTACCTGTCGTGCTAAGGCATCAATCTAGTGAAAATTTCTAGAACCAAGGTCTGGTTGACACTCAGGAAAAATCCACAGAAAGGGTATTCTCATATGCTTTTACTTGAGGGAAAAATGATTTTCAGCTAAACCAAACTTTATAATCTTAGTGGCACCTCTCAGTCTGCTGGGTGCATTGGGATGCTCCTGGCTTTTAGGGAGCAGCCCACAGAGCCCCTACAAAATGTGGCCACCTGAAATATTCACTCCAGTGCTCCTGAAGGGACTTTTAAAGGACCCTGGAACCCTAAACTGAATTGGGTTCACAGGGCTTCTATGCTTCTTGTTGTAGAGCAAAGGATGGAGTCCCCGAGTCACTCCACTGCCAGATCTCACAGGTCTTGAAGTATGAGGCACGCCAACACTGATATTCTATATGACAGGAGAATTAGTGTTTCCAAGCAAGCAACCAGCTGGCTTAGACACCCTATCTGTCTTTCAGGAAACTTAACTAGAAGTGCAATACTTCAGTGAAATGCCTGTAGAAACACTCATACCAGACAATGGTATTTTTTCTAAGGCAGCAAAGCTGCCTCCAAAGGCAGTTCCTCCATCTCTATGGCACTGTGAGCCATGAGCCTCTCAGCTCATGTTCCAGACTAGTATGGTTTCATTACCACAGACCTGCAGTCAGCTTAATCAAGGAATGAGAAAAGAGAATGAGGAGACCATCAGTATGACTGAGTTCTTAGCATGAGGAAGGATCGCTGCTAGCAATGCTATGAATGACA
Source organism: Lathamus discolor (assembly GCF_037157495.1). Taxonomy (NCBI): domain Eukaryota; kingdom Metazoa; phylum Chordata; class Aves; order Psittaciformes; family Psittacidae; genus Lathamus; species Lathamus discolor. The sequence continues at coordinate 42,453,813 of NC_088884.1, read as the reverse complement.
GGCGTAAATTCATCTGTGGGTTTTTTTTTTTTTTTTTATATACTCCAGTGAAAAAGATACCTTACCTTGCATTCAAAGCATTCCTCTGCTTAACTACTGTTTCTGAGAGGAGGTTTTACTAAAGCCTAACCAACACCTCCTGGGGTAGAATATAAGCCCATTATTTTTATCCAGAGATAGATACCACTTATCTCCATTTACAATCATGGAGAACAGATTACCCTGAGGAGCTGCAAGAGTGCTGTACCAAACAAATGTTGCTGGGTTGCTTCAGGTTCTGCAGTTCTGTGGGCGCATCCACAGTGCATCAAAACTCAGACACATTCTGATTTTCAAGGAAAAGATTTTTTTAATGAAAAGTTGCTGGCCAGGAAATCCCCAAGCAGCTTCCCTAGGCACAGATGCAATACAAAGGAGTAACTGTTTTCTGCTGATGCCTAATACTAGCTTGCAATGCTTAAATTAATATGGAATACATTGAGTTCTGTGTTCTTATTTCGTGAGAGAAAATAAAAGCAGTGGGAAGGTCAGCAGAAGCCTTAAGATCAGGTCAGTAAATACCTTCCTCTCCATGATCCTAATTACAAATTACAAACAAAAAAGCATCTTTTGACCTACAGTCAATACACTTTGCTCACAAACACAAAAGCTTTGAGAGCTGCATATTGTGTTACTGCACATTTCTCTCAACTATATGAAAATGTGCTTGCTACAGATGATTAGAAAATAAACATGCAACAGGGAAGTTCACTCCAAGCTCATACAGCATGAGGCTCTTAAATGAGTTATAGCGTAGACAGATGGTGCTGGATACATAAAGCACATTAAAGATGCTCCTATCTGTTCGATAAAGAAATAATTCAGAGCACAAGGCAAGAAGCTGAAATTGCTGACAATCTGAACTTCTGCCAACTGTCCTGGCTTCGCTGGGGCTGTGTGAATTTTAAACACACAGTCCCAGGTGTCAGCAGTGCCGACTGAAATTTCTGGCAGCTAGTTCAGTGCTTTTGAAACAATGCTGGCTTCCCATCACTAGCGGTCACTATGGGGAGAAGAGAGGCCGTCTCTGGCTGCTTCTGCTGCCCTTTTTGTTGCCTTGGCTGTTGTGCTGTAAATGAAACACTCAGCACAATGAGCAGCCTCCTTTCTTGCCAACCCACAAGGCAGACATCTCCAATGCACTAGCACTGAGAAAAGGAAGGGTATGACAAAACAGGGAAATAAACTCATTTATTTATGGTCCCTAGATTCAGTATGTCAAGAAACTTGGTAGAACTTGGCTCTGAGAGACTGGACTAAAAGGTATCCAAGAAATTAAAAGGTCAAAGAGATGCGGGATTGCAACAGATGCTCTGCCTGGGAAAGATTCGGAGAATGGTGGGAAAGGGTCACGCAGAATCTGAGTAGATGGTGTGGAAGGGTTAGCTGAGGCAAGAGAGAGATATGGAAGTCATTCATGGCACACATCTGTTTTTCCAATGTGCACAGTACTCCCGTTGGCGTGAGCAAGGGCTCCACCCATGTACGGAAAGCAAAAATATTTGTCTTGAGATCTGTCTGGACAGAGATACCTAGCTGTCCTCCAAGTCTGGTGTCTGGTGATGGGCAGGAGTTACCACATCACCAACAAACTGGTTACAACCGATGAGGAAAAAATGGTATCTTTCCATGCTCATTCCAATGTCCCACTGCAACACAGCTGGCTGAATAACACTGGCGGTGCTCAGACTGACATGCAACAGTATCATACTAAATGAAATGGACCTCAAGAGTCACTTTAATACCATCAGTATGCGTTTTTGCCTAATCGCATCAAAGTATTTCTTTTTGTTTTGTAACACTGACATTCATTGTAGATCACTTTAATGATCTTCACTTGGTACAAATAAGTGTTGCACACCCCACTCTGTTGGCCATGCTTGCCAGGTAGAGCACATCTATTCTCTGTTCTGCTGATTAACAGACCACTTCCCCAGCCTGACTGCTCAGATATCTGTGCTCTGCAGAAGAAGCCAGTTGTGTCTCCTTCTTCAGGTGGACCAGTATCTCCATGCTACAAGAATCTTAATCTAGAAAGGTTTTAGGTTTACATATGTGTACTATATCAGTTGTCGAGCCTGACTAGCACTTGACACACATCATGAACAATGATATGAAAAATGTTGCAGGCACGACAGGGAGGCTTGATTAGTAGACAGAGAGAAAAATAAGTCATATGCATAAGCCTGTAAAGATGTCTGCCAACAGGAAGGAAGAAGCAGATAAAGCAGACAGCAACAGAGAGATAGCATGGACAAAGAGAAAGCGAAAACAAGAAAAAAATAAAAGAGAAATAAGATAATATGACAGTAAAAGAATAACTCAGGAAAGATGGCTAAAATCTTATCATCAGAGTCATATAACCAAAACACTACAATTAATATACCAGATTCAGCTCAGAGGAAATTCAGTTTGGCAACATAAAATGACGGTACAGTGTTCTTGAAAGAAGAAAGTTTGATGATGGGAGAAAACCCCTGGGAGCATAAAGCAGAGCACTGCAAGAAGCAACCCCAGGAAGTCAAGCTAGAAAACCCGCACGCCTAGCAGGGGTGCTGACTCCCAGCAACCACTTAGCTTTATGCCAGAGAGGATACATGGCAGTGCCCTTGTGACTGCAGTGTCAAATGTGTGAGGGTAGCCAAAATCAATCATGGTGACCTAGACGAAAACTCTACTGCCATTGGCATTTTACTACAGGTCTATACAGTACAGATTTATCAATTAGTGACCAAAAATAAGCTGGTTTTGCAAAGAAAGTATTTTTCAATTTCTTTAGTTTTAAGCCATTGCTTCATTAACACTTCTACAATACTGTTTCATAGTTTGTTAGTTTTTTAATTTTGTTACTGTTTAATACCACATTCTAGAACTAGAACAGTATCACAAAGCAGCCTAGCATGATCTGATAATTTTGGTCTCACTAGTTTAGCAAGCAGTATAAAAGTGGTGACAGAAATATAAATAATACTGTACCCACAGTTAGAAAAATATTACAAAACACGTTGGTGTTTTCAGACGTGGATTTGCATAAAAACACTCTATGGTCCAACTGAACAGCGAAAGTCCATCTGCTTCAAAGACAGCCAGCATTTCACCTCATGAATCCAGCAGCTGGATTCCTTTCCTGTGTACATATATAGGAATAAACTTTTGTCTATATGATACTCAGGGACAAAGAATGTGCTCTGAATGCTGGCGTTCAAGTATTTTGTATGACTATTCACATCATAAGTGTTCATGAAGTCAGTTTAAACATTAGTGGGTTTAGCAAGAAAGCAGATGGACCTGTGTGTGATTTAGGCACCAAAGCAGAAATTATTAAAATTTTGAACTAAAATGTAGTTGAATAAACTGCACAGAGAATAATTAATTATTATGTTCTATCCAATTAAGAAAAAAGTTTAACATAATCATCTCAAGATTTTTCTACCACAGTTTTTATTAAAATAGCAATATCACGTGTATTAAACTTCAAACTGCATCATGTCTGCAAAAAATAAAACAACCAAGACTACAAGTGCAGTAAAATCATGAGAGATGGGACAGACACCTAGGGAAAAGAGAAATGGTGTTTGCAGCTGTATTCCTAACCAGCCTTGGCAAGACAGTTGTATGAGAAAGCTGACACAAGTGTCAAAAGTCTCAAACAATCAGGTTTGGTGAGACTGAAAGCCATACAGGAAACAGCTGGTGGCAATGACCTACTGTATTGACATGTATAACCCAAATTTATCTTGGAATCCTTAGCACTTATAGATAGCAACAGGATATGTCACAGTGACTACACATGTCAACCTAAGTGCTTTCCAGACAGGATGAGAAAGCTGGTGATCTACAGTGCAGCATGTGTAAAATACCAAAGAAAGCAATGCTAAAGATGGCAATCCAGCAGCCAAGGGCAAAAGTTAACCAGATGATTAGTTCATATGTTCCACTGCCTTTTGCAGATACATATCCATAATTTTTTCTTCAAAAATCTGTGCTGCCTTATATTTAGTGATATAATAAAAGCATACAAGCAGTATGCTATGTAGGCAGATTTTCCTCTCAACTGGAAACTCAGACCAGGTATTCACTACATTCTGATTGAAAGACCTTTTATCTGATCACTGTTGTAATGAAACATTCCCAGAGTACAGTACTGTATACCATAGAACCATGCAGGAACATTATATGTATGATTAATATGCCTGGTGACCAAAGAAATCAAGCAAAGGTCTATTGGAAACAGCACTCAGAAATGGTCAAGCTTTGGAACAACACAATTCGTAATGCAGAACTCACATCTGCTCAGCAAACATGAAAAGACAATAACTCTTAGAACTCTCTCAAATTTGTGCTTTGGACGACTGCTTAGATTACCTGGACATACTGCTGGGGCTACCAGGCACTGGGAAACTGGGGTGGCATGGATCTTCATCACTAATGAAGCATTCAATACTTTTAGGCTAAAGTATTTTCTTACTAGTGAGAAAAGCCTAAAAATAATTTCTTCATCATAACCACCCACCTTATAGCCCAAACTACTTTGGCAAAAAGATTTCGTGAAACTTGCTTAACAGGTGAATAAAAGAGCATTCTTCACAAAACATGCTTGGAAGAAAACTGGTCAAGAGCTGCCACTAAGCTTTACAGGGAATGTTGTACTTGTAAGTGAGGAATACAGAAAGACTGCAGAAATTAGTAATTTCTTGAATGCTCAGCACTTCTGTAAATACAGGTGGCCAGGGGAGGTGTTCAGACCATCACATGCACAAACAGGCCTTGCTCTTTAAGGATCATCTTTTAGAAGCGTTCAGCTGCTTCCACTGAGAACAGAAAGAGAGAAAGATACAATGTCTGGTAGGCTGGTTTTTGGAGGTTGGTTTAGTTTATGGTTTTTTTCCTTTAAAAAGCAGTCTCTAAGATTACATTTATTGTCAAACCCATAAAACATGTAATGGCAAATTAGGAGAACAATTTGAGTCCATCTAGCCTGTTACTTTATTCACAAGCACTTCACCAGGGCTCAGGACCAGATGCCTTGGAAGGATGTGACTCCCGTTAGGTTTCATGCTAATCATTAATAATAATAGCTCCCTAGTAGTTTAAACATTGAAGACAGGATGCTTTATATCTTTCTCCACACTTTCTCAAAGAATCAAGAAACATCCCTCTGTAGGCAATGTAATTGTATTCGGCTTTTTGAAAACAGTACTTGCAAATCTAACTTACTTTTTGTGTGATATCCATTAAAGAACAACATTACAGAGGAAACATAAAGAATATTTCCTATTAAAAATAAGCAATCAAGCAAAATCACACTGTGTTGAAAAGTGATACTATAATCTTCATGTCACACTCATGTCATAGAAAAGAGCTGTTCATCACTTCTGGTAACCAAGAGATGAACAGTCTGTTCCATCTTTGTATTTCTATGTAGCATGTCTGAGACCACCAATGGATCATCTTTGGAAGGCAGGAAGAGGCAATACAGAAAACTCTAAGGGAAAATTTAAGTGACATGACCAAAATCTCCTGGGGAAATATGTGGCAGGGATTAAAAAGGAAACCAAATGCTGAGAATCCCAACCCTATGCTTTAACCACACAACCAACTTTCTTCACTAATACTCAATTAACCCAGTAACTAAAAACAAAGGAAAACCAAGTACATATATTATGTGTATCTTGCCACTTTAACAACTCTGATGACACTAAAGTGTCCTCAAACTAAATAAGAAGCAACTACAAATGCATATTTAATCCCAGTGTGGTAATCAGTTCCACAAACCAAAAGTCCTAGAAAAGCAATGGAAAGTAACCTTACATAACACTGCTTGCTGAAGCTGTTAAACCACACAAGCAGCCATAGTGTACTGACTGAAAGATCTACAGGAATATATACTACTGACAAGAAAGAAGTCAATACTCATGTTCAAAGCATGAAAACTGATTTTAACTACAGCAAAAAGACTTGTAGAAAAACAAGCAGAAGTTGTTTAATTGTTAAATAAGACTTAAATAGACCTACACACTCCCCTTACAAAAGAAAAAGCCCTAAGCATCCTATTCATCTGAAATGACAAACCTTTATTTTTTCAATCACATTGAATCAGAGGTAGAGTGGGACTAGGAAGAAGCTATTTTTCAGAAGAGAAAAACACAGGTACTTTGCACTGAGAAGCTGTTTCTCTGGTTCAGCAGTTCTGCAGCAGGAGCAGCCAGATCATTTGAAAAGTGAAAAGAAAATCAATTACTTGTTTTTATTTTAAAAGAGCCTCCCTGTGGGAATAGGTGTGGGCGTGAGAGCTCTTTTTAAACTTCATAATATAACATGAAGCAGCCAAGAGTGTTTTTTGTTGGTTTTTGTTTTGTTTTTTTTTTTTTTACTTTAAGTCCTGTCATGTCATTACTCTGCTTACTGGGTACTGGAATGATTTTTCCCAACTTAAGATTCTACTGATCCTTATCAAAACGCATTTATGAAGCATTTAACACTAACATTTAAAACCAGAATATTTATTCCAACAGTAACACTGAGTAAAACAAATTTCCAAGGCTGCTATGTGACTTCAGTGGTGACAGCAAAAGTCTATTTACCCAGTCACCCCTGAGTTCCGTATGCAGTAGGTTTCCATCAAGTTTTGAATGAGCAAATCAACATTTTCTGAGAATTGAGATCCACAGTTAAAGTTTAGAACTAACCTTGCTATCTTCGATCTCCTGGGTTTTTCCTTGAAGCGCTCTCCTCTCTCCAAAATCGCAGGTTGACTTTAACGTAAGCTGGCAAGAAAGCATCGAGCTCTCTGCCCCAGTAAGCTCCAAAGACTTAGATGAGTACTGTTGCGAGCCGGTGGGGCCAAGGTTGGGTATCGGGAGGGCAGTGTGAACAGGCTTTGACCCGACGGCTGGCTGCCTTAGCTTGGAGGCAACCCCAAGTACAGGCATGGCTTCTATAAAACTACCTCCTTTCTGCCAAAGAAAATGCTCCTGACCTCAGTCTGGTAGACTCCAGCTTCAGTAATTCCAGAACAAATACTTTAAACAAAAGTAGCAGTCATCTTTTCAAAAACATCTTAAAACAATAATAATACGAGCTTCACAAGGAAGCAAAACTTTTCCTTCATCTCTCCCCTTCTCCCTCGCAGCCACTCACACACACCGCTCAGTGAGTCAGTGGCTCTGTAAGACTAAACTCTCCTTTGGGGCGTGAACTTTTCTTGAAGGTAACTGCCACAGAGTTGCCTGTCTGGGATTAAAGAACTCATAAATTCGCTGTCTCTTCTTCCTACAGCATTCCAGGTCTGTGTGTTAAGTGAATGAAGGACGGGAGAAAGGGAGGGAGAGAAGAGATGAACCCTCCCCGTACTCCAACTGTCAAAACAGCTCCGAGACCACAACACTGGAAGCAGAAACCTCTTCCTGGCTACATAAATAACCAGCCCACATCTGAAAAAAAACCCACCAAACAAAAAACAAACCTCTTTTTTTTCTTCTTTAAAAAAAAAAAAAAAAAAAAGGATCTGACTAGTGGCCAAAGCAAACAGCTGTTGGAAGAGTTTTCATCCCGGAAATAATCTCAGCAATGAAGCTGTTTGTCTGATTCCTGGCTATTTTTCACTGCTGACAACCACGAGCTACGGTGTTTCATTCCCTGTTCCTCCTGTGAAATCAGGTTAAAATCATGCAAGAGCGTGGCTAGGCACAGACGCTGAATCACAGAGTGGGTAACGTCTGCCTGTGCTATGAAAAATCCATGCAAAAACACAGGGCAGGATATAGGAAAATCACATGCATTGTTAGAAGATTTAGTCAATACAGCTTTTCTGACTTGCTGGGGGTTTTTTTTCTTTCTTTCTTGGTGGTGGTGCTAACGTCATCTATTCAAGGTTAACACTTCCCTTTCTAAAAACATTTAAAGCTCCATGAAGCCTGTGTCCAATGCATCGTTTCTGCTTGTTGCTCACAGAAATACAGAAATAGTCTTGCTGGCAATCTCAGATCCTTGTATGTGGAACTACAAGACAGATAGGCAAGCAGAGCAGGCTATAAAATGAGTCACGATGGACAGTCCAAATCGCTGAGCAGCATAAGCACTTACTTAAAAGGACAACTGTAAATTCCTTTGAGAGCCTATAGCAAGGGAACCCCTTAAACAGTGTTTTAAGGAAAAAAATGTGCACAAATGCCACACCATTAAATGCTATAGGGCTGTATCACCCAGCATTATGGATAAAAATGCTCCACTATTGTTCTTTTTATCTCTTCCAAACCAAAACACAGAGAGACCTGAATCCTATTCTGCCACTAATATCCTACATGGTATTAACTATGACCCCTTGAATAGTATGTACTATTAACACTATAGATTTAAGCCCCAGAGAAAATAAGAGCCTTCTGGGCATTTAAGTTCTCAAAGATGGCAAGAGTTAGAAAAAGCATTGAAAAGAAAACAAAGTAAATGAGAAGCAGACTAAAAGGATCCTCTTAAATCACCCTTTGAAATTATTTTGCGGAATAAAAAAACCTGTAATACACAGTAATATATCCTCTATATATCCTCTATCTTTCCTTTACAGAGATCACACTGACACACTAGTTAAAGATTCAACTCTCTAATGACTTATAAACTATCCCATTCTTCTTTGTAGTTTGTAGGACTGAATGTGACCTGGTTTAGGAATCTCCTGAGTTTTGAAGTGTGTGTACAGAGGATCAGCTAACCCATTTCAGCATCCTCTCCTCTTTGGTTTTGCCACCATTAACAGCAGCTGCAACAGGCTTTATGCAAGACTGCACAGAGGTAACTGCTCTGCAGTTTAGACAAGTTCAGCTCACAGGATCCACCACCCTGCTCAAAGGAATATTTTTGTTTGGTGTGACATTTCAGGTCTTGTGGAGAGCAAAGGGGAAGAAAGCTCCTTGTGCGGTCCGCATTTGTTCTCCAGCATCATAAAGCACTGCAGCTACATAAGGAATTCAGGTTTCTTAGGCACAACTGTTAACAGTTAATGCTTTAGAAAGTGCACATATGCAAAAGCTGAAGTGGACCACAGGAAAAGAGGGATTTATCTCTTTCAAGGTTTGAGGAGATGAAAAATCCTCATGAGGACTGTTAACCAGTGATGAAGACAAAGAGCAAACTAGAGTCATGAGACAGATACTTTCTTAAAAAAGAACTTTGCCAAAAAAATGTAATTGAATCTTATTACTTCTCAGGGTTATAATTTTACAAAGTAATGCATTATGGTAATCTTGCTGTTCTTCTTTTGAATACGAATGATGAGGTCATGATACCCACAGTCTCTTTTGCAACCCATTTTCCCAGCACAGAAACCCTAAAAGGAATAAGTAAGCAAGCTTACTAGGAGAGAGTCATCTGTAATATATAACCAACAGGATTTGGAAACAATGATGTGAAGTGGTGTTACTCTTCCAAAATAATTGTTACTCTCTCAAAATAATTATTAAATATACCAGGTCAGAGACATCAATTTCAGAACCCCATTTTTACAACAATAAAACTCAGAAGTGCTTCTGGTCTAGCAAAGATACAAATAAGAAACTACAAAATTATTTGCAGGAATTGGGAAAAATAATGGAAGAAAACAGTAATAACACTCTATAGGCACAAATGTGGTTACAAGTCTGGTTGCAAGCCTGGTCTTCCTTTTTTTGTGTTCTCCAATTCTAAACAAAAGATAAATAAACAAACATCTGCTATTTTTAGAAATCACTTAGCTACATTTTTTCACTTGGAAGGCTTTTGTGTATGTTATGATGAATGTAGGGTTTAAGAAGGATATGAGGGGAGAGAATACTTAACAGATAAGCCCCAGCAGTGTTTTCCATGCAAACAGGAAAGCACAGGATAAAGCTTGAATGAACTGGCAGCAGTCACAGGTGCTAGTGGTGGAGCTGGCCGGGCAGAGGATGGCACTGTGGGCAGAAGGTGCCTAGGCCCACAGGCATTCTATAAAGGGAGGAACAGGGCATAACTGTGCAGAAAAGGCAAAGTGGGATGCTTCAAAGAAGGGTGCCTTGTTTGGCGTCCTGCTGGCAGTGTGAATTTGTGTGAATTTGGTGGGATTGTCCTTGGTAACTCAGGGAGGGGGGGAGCTAAGTGACCATTAAGCAGAGCTGTCAGGGAGAATCAAAAGCAGGAATGAGGATGACTTAGATATAGATGAATAGTGTCCAAACTAAAAGAAGGCAAAGCTGTGAGAAACCAAAGGAGAAGTTGCAAGCAGTGGCTATAACCTGGGGTTACTGAAATGAAAGAAACACCAAACTGCCTTGCATTTGGGGGCGGGGGGTGGGGGGGTGCGAGTGGTATGTCAAGCTGGGGGGAACAAAGGGAAGTATTGGCAGGCTAGAGAAGGTAGTGAGCAAAAAGATATAGCTGACAGAAACAAGGGACACATATCTTCACTTGGTTACATGAAGCTGATAGAGACATCTAAAAAGGGATTGCATAGAAAGAGGTCAGGCTAAACATTGCACAGAGAGAGGACCTCTAGTTTTCTAATTTACCTGCTTAGACATTTCTCAGCTTATACATCTTCAAGCCATTTGGATTCAGGCTGTAGGAGGATTAACACAGATCATGACTGAAGCCCTGACACAAGGGAAATGACTAAATTGTGCAGGAAAGCTTAGAGAGCTACGAGGAAGCTGGAAGACAACTGAGCTGTGGAAAAAAACAGAGGACAACACTTCAAGTGGGACACTAGATAAAAAGTGGAAAGACAGACCAAAAAGTGAGGAAACAAAGCAAAGGTCAAAACGCAGCTCTTAGTAGTCTTGTCAAAAGTAACGGCAGTTCCACTGAAATTTTGAAGGCACGGCCATTTCTTTAGCTAATAAGGAATAAAAATGATGATAATCTGGCAATAAAGCATGACTTCTGAAGTGTCAAGCAATCAACATTTTTACAGCAATCATGAATTAGATGAATGATCTGTACCTCAAAGTAAGACAGTATGCGTGCAGTCATAATAATCCCCACATCACAGAAAAAAACTGTAATATTTATTTCACATCACAAGAGTAAACATACCTGAAATCTAACATTAATGCGATTTTTTGTTCTCAAGGCTTAACAGGAATAACCATTCATAGCACAACACTCCGGCATAAATTTCCTTTCCTTCATTGCATCTGATACCGCAATGGGTCCCGTGAAGGCTGCTCCCCATGTGTACTCCCAGACCCCAGATAAACTGCTCACATGAACTGAACAGACAGCTGGCAGTGTCTCCCTGACCACAGGAAATATCAAGAGAGGGGACACCTGCCTCAAAAGTGGAGCCAAGAGATTTGTTTGCTCCTTTTGGTTTATGATCATCGACAAGGAAGCTGCTGCATGTGTCCAGGGTCAAACAGGAAATGTCAGGGATCCAGAGACTGCAGAGGTCTGTTCTGAGCCGTTTCCCTACTTCATCCCACTGGTGTAACAGCTGTGTCTATAGCTTACGTGAGCCAGGCCAACTTCTGAATGAGCTTGAACGTGCCGATAAAATCACACAATTTTGTGTGTACTGATTTCAGGTTAAGCAAAAAGTTTTCCCCAGCTGGGGACAGACAGCTATTGAAAAAGCAACCAACAATGCTAAAATACTGAAGACACTGAAGGAAACATTTGTTTATGGTTTATTTAATAAACCGAGGTAAACAAGGTGTAAACTTTTGTAATTCAAGAAGCACACTGTGTGTCTGTTTGGTGTTACAAAACATTTTCAGTGTGTCAGATAATGATGAATCAAATTGTTCAGTTCGGACTCATGCTCGCAGCATCATTCTACTGGCATTATTCTTGTTATTATGAAAGTCAAATGAATCCATTAGTCTCAAGGTAAGACATGTAGTAAGTATTTAACCCTATCTGCAAGTATGAAATGCTACTGAGTAAGCTGCTATTGTTTTACTTAACAGTTTGGAATTCCCAAAGATATATAATCCAAAGACCACTTACAGTCACAGAAAAAGGTGCATCCGGCTTCCTAAAGGAAATCCTTCTGCTTTGGCTGAATGTTTGGGGAAGTTTTTCAAAGAGGACAACTTTCAAACAAGGATATTGTTTCATCCTCTGTACAATTGGTCCTTCAAAAGCTCAGCCAGGCATTTATGGTTGTGAATGCATTAACTGACAGAAGTGACAAGATCTTTTATAATTTTTATACATGCTGTACTTTTGCAGCATCTTCCATCAGATGTTTTCAAACCTTTATGCATAACTTAGCAGGGTGTCTCCTCATGAAGTATGAAAGATATATTATAATATAGCCAAGTGGAAGGCTAAATGACCTTCCTAAGTCTATATGGGGCCACAGTACTCAAGTAGGGATTTTTCTGTTTACACATATATGTAGTTTAAAAATTATTTCTGTTTGTTATGGACTCCATTTAATCATTGAGTATTTGGCTTAAAGGAATCAAGCTTAAATACTACAGGATTGGGCAATGTAAACAAAAATTTTGTAAGGATAAGAAAGGACTAATAGGAACTGAACACACTATGTAGAGTATTTACATACTGACCTACTGAGTAGATCGTACAGCCACCTGGTAAAGCTTAATGAACGCATCAGCTTTCCTAATGAATGCATCAGCTTTCCTTTTTGGGAGGTGAAAGAGGAAAAGAATAAAAAAGAAAAGGATAATCCATTTGTTCCTTTCTAAATAAATGAACCAAACACTGATGACTCTCAAAACGGCTGTTAACTGCAGCTAACAAGGAAACTTCCCCAGTGCTTTCAATCTGCAAAAACTGATCTGAAAGCTTATACTCACCCTAAGTATTGAAGTGCCAGCTTTTCCTTCCTTTTTTCCCTTTTTTCTCAGTTTCTCATTTACAAACCTTCTCCAAGGTGCAGCATGCCATACATAGCAGGCACACTGGCTTCTCCAGCATCCTTATGGCCACTGGCAGGCAACTTCTCCCTCTTGCATTTCTGCTCCCTTCCCCACCTGGCTGTCTGTCTCTGAAAGGATTTCTAGCTTAGTATCACTTTTGGTGAGCCATGGTAAGTTACTGATTTCAGCTCCTGCTTGCCCTATATCTTTCTGTCTAGGATACATTAGAGGTACATGACTTCAGTGCTGCATTGCCAGAGGATCATTTCCCTCACTTCTCAGAATGTTTAATAGTGTTCCATCTCTCTCTAGAGTTACTGGAAAAATGTCTCAAGTAGACAAAATTCAGTTATAACAGTGATAACATTACTTACTATGGAAGTGGTAAAGAACAGAATTCCTGGTCTATTTTTATTAATGTTATTAATCGAAGCAGCTATGTTCCATTTGAAATTTAAACTACCTCTCCCCCAAATTCTCTCCAATCACTACTGCTCTCAACACAGATCTTCCTAGAACAAAATTCTCCCAATGCACACACACCCTAAAATCCTTATGGTATATTTTATGATGCTAAGGAGACATTTATAAGTTCTCATTAGATGAGGGGAAGTTGGCAATATTTGTGGGTTAACCAAAGCTGTTCTGACTCAATACTAAGTGTGAACTGTTCAGAACATGCATCCAAAATTTCTTCAGAGAATAATCTTACTGTGAAATTTTCCAATGAACTGTAAAAAATAACCCATTAAGATAAAGAAACTGAGACTGAACAGGAATCTGCTGATTATCCACCATCAGGTGCTGGCAGAGTGGCAAACCTGTGCTTTCATCTACTTTCCTGTTATGAGTCCTGTGGATGATAGAGGGTTTCAAAACCCTAGCTGTGCTGGCATTCACTTCAGGACTGTAGTGAAAAACTGCTCCATAAGGTTCCTATTGGTCTATTAAAAAAAAAAAAAAAAAAGGCAACTTAAAAAAAAAAAAAACATAGAAACATCTGCTACAGTCATGAGGAGACTCTTGGCCAAGTGCGGCAACAACAGTAAGAGACTTTGAAGTCAATCAGCTTAGCTATCACCAGCAGATACCCCTGCAGTCAGTGGAAATTACTGCACAGAGAGTTTAGGAGATATGAAGAAAACTTGCTCTGCCGTAAGTGTATCCAGACAGCAGTGAAGAACAACTTTTTTAATGATCATGAAAATGGTTAGGAGTGAAAGGTTAGCAATAGGTGTTTCACAAAAACCAGAAAATTACAATAATACCTAAAGAATACTTCATGAAAACAAAGATGGATAGATTTTCAGGAACTAGCTTTGATATTTGACCTTAAACAAGTGTGATCTGCACTGCAGCTGGAGGAGCACTTCTGACTCACAATCTACTGTCTGCTTCCTTCTTGCTCTGAGACTGTACTTATTCAGTGCTGGCTTGCATCACCCGCAATTTCTAATACCTACTGTGCTAACTATACCACCTCTACCCACCTGCTTCCCTGTACCTCCATCTAAGTCACAACTATTGCATAATATTGCCTGTTATTCCTCACTGCTTATCAGTATAGGTGAATAATCCAAGCCATGGCTTTAGTTTCCTGTTGGTCTTTGCAGACAGTCATTGTAGCTAATTTTATTATGTAAGGCCTCCTACAGCACCCACATTATTTTCATTTTCTCCAAGCACATAAATATTTCATATTTATCCTACATTTCCTGTGATTTGCACTAATTCAGGGGTTACTGACAGGCATTTTAAAGGTGATTTCCTTTGGCAAACTTAATGAGCTCAACATAAAGTATGGACAAACATTGTAGTTCTTGGTGAAGAATTACAAGTTCACCATTACATCAGCTTCCCTGCCACAATTCCCATTGGAAAATCTGGCATTTACCTCACCCTGATGCTGACTGGCTGTACTGTGGGAAGCATTATGCCCCATGGCAATGGCAGGTTTACAGCTGGACTTGCTGATCTTAAAGGTCTTTTCCAATATAAATGATTCTGTAATTCTGTATGCTCCATTTCCATACACTTCCCTTGCACATATTCTACTGATACTGGTCAGAAGCAGAATACTGAGTGATGAATCCTTGCTCTGGCTAATACTGCCATTATGGATCTCAAGTTGTTAGTCAAAGAACACATATTGGAAAGTACCCTAGGTCACACTAGGATTTTTGTATTGTTTTGATAAGTAGATGTGTTCTTTCTGCCTATGTTTTTGTGTAATTTGCCTGCTCTGATTGAGGAGTTATGATAACACTACACAGAGTCCACATTTTTTAGCAGTGTTTCTTCACTGGGGTTTATCACCACACTCATTGTGGCTTCCCACCCTTGTCTTGTGCTTGGCCAGCTTGGAGCTCTGGCAGAGACAGTCACTCATCTCTACCTGCAAAATATTAGGCAGATAGGCCTTCTGTGTCAATGGATAAAAAACTTTGACCATGTACAATTTAGCTGTAAGTGCGTGCTCTTCTCTTTCAAATAAAAATTGGCCTAATGCACACGCTAAAAAACTTGACCATCTGCCTGTATCTCCTGTTGGCCATATGTGAACATTTCCTACAGTTAGCCTTGAAAGCCTGTGCCTTGCTCTAGTCTGCTGTGATCAGAGTGTGCTCCAAGCCAACTGCTGAAATGGATTCTGTATGTTGCTAGACCAAACCTTCCAGTTTTTTGATCAATAGGTGTCAAAGATGAACTGCTGTTTCTCATTACCAAATACCTCCCAACTCCATATACCTTGTGCTATCATAACAGAAATCTAATAGTACATTACAATAGCACCTTTCTCAGGTCAGTAAACTACACCTTCTCACTGCCACTCTATCTATAGACACATGGTTTTATCTTTTCTTGTGTACCTTTAATTATATATGAGTACACATGTTCAACGTGTCTGATTGACAGTCATTAATGAACTTTGAGCAATTCACTTGGGTTGCTTTATCTTCCACAGAAAAAACCCAGCAAACCCAGATATACTCAATAGTACGCAGCTGTCAAAAATAACTTCAAATCCTGCAGATGTTAGATGCTTCCTTCCTGCTTCTCAGCATACTGGGGAGAAATATTACCTTACAGATGTTGGAAATGGCATGTTAGAAAAAAAAAAAAAAGAGGCTATGGTTATTTATTATATTGGACTTACCTTCAAGTGCAAGAAGAGTGCTAGAAGGGAGACAAATGATAAAACTCCTCTCCCAGCTTTCATCCATCAGTGGGGCTTTTAGAACTGACATATGTAGCAAGCATATGGCAGCCATAAAAGCAACATCAGCATTCACAAATTAAAAAATAAAATAGAAAGCCAAAAAAATTTTGTTCCACCTACAATAACCCTAGGATGAGCTATAAAGAAAGCACAGTTTTATCAAAACCAGAAGGGGGACTAAACTGGTTACTTAGCTGAAGCATCCAGCTAAATAGATACTATTAGCTAAAAACCAACACAAACTAAGTTAACAGCCACTAGGGAAAATGTCAGCAGTGGCATGTGCACCTTCAGTGGTGACAAAGGCAAAGACTACTATCTACATAAAATGTGTTCATTACAGAGTTATGTAGCACCACAGCCAACAGTTCAGTAACTTTGTTGATAGACCCAAGAAGATTTTCAGCTGGTACAAAACTGCATAATTCCAACTACTTCTGTCAGCCAAGTCTGAGACATACTAGTACAGTCTCTCTCCCTCCATTTAGAAAAGGAATAATTAGATTCCATACATTATTCCTTTTTTACTCCTTTATTGTTTCCTTTACCCTTTTTGAAAGTCCTATTTTTCATTCAATTCCCTTTTCTGAACCCAGCGAGAGAATCTTCTCTAGAATAAGATGTGCAGGCAAGTTTTGGATTTATTTTTTTTTCCCCCTTTTCAGACACAATTCTAGCACAGCATTACAATTTCTGCAGTACAAACCACTTGAGCAACACTGGGATCTGTAATAGCAGAGTAGTAAAAAATCCACACCGACAACCTGTCAAAAGATTCTACTTAAATTTAGGAAATTTTCCAATATTCCACAATAGGAATTCCCCCCTGCTTTACTATGGTTCCCCAAGTCCTCTCTGCCATTTACAAGTCTCTGCACTTTACTTCCTCAAACTATAATCTATCAACTTTTGCTTATATTGCCCTGCCTCCTTTTGGCCTCTTGTCTTTTCCATATCTGAGCACTTTTCATTCTGCCTTGCCTGATAAAGCTGAAGCAGTCCAATATCTAATGCCATGGGATGCTACTACAAGGAATAGGACCCTATGACTGCTTCAATATGTAAGCTAAAGGGGAGGGGTGGAGGAGGGAAAGAGAGATACAGCGTGTACCCAGCCATCTGACCTGGAAAAGGTTTCGTTCTGTGATTAGAGTTTGAGTTCCAGGCTAGTTACATTCCGGCCAAATTGATTTTCCCACCCTTACAGAACTGAACTCTGTTCCTCGTTATATGGGTGTAAATCTCCAGCAAAAACTTTGAACTTCCAATGAGTAATTCTAGATTTATGCCAGAGTAATTGAGAGCAGAATGTAGCCTCTTGGTTGCTCATAAATATTACACTGTTGAAGATTTCTATCCTCCAACACACTTAGGAACATTCCAGTTCTTTACCCTAACCCTCCTTTTCCTTCAGGCTGTTCTACAAGTTGACACAATAAATATTTGGAATTTTCAACACAAATCATATTTGGAAATATTTTACTTCCAAATTAAGGGAAAATGTAATTACTGAGAATGTATATTTCAGGAGAAGCTTTTCCCCCTGAGAAAATCTGTAACAACAATACAGAAGACACATTTTTCAGCACTGACACAGGCAGCATGACTGTCCAGCTTCTTTTCAAGTCTGCAGAACTGTTATTTTGCTAATTTTTAGACCGCTATGAATTCACTTAACAGACAGCTCAAAAAGTTCTCTAAATCCGTATTTTTAAAACTGTTACACAACTAGATTGTAATCATTCTACCCATTACAAATAAAAATAATTTCACTAAAGTGAACTTTATGCTTCGGGTAAACTTCATCCGTGGTGTAAGTTTACTTAATTCCAGTGAATTTTCCTCGAGCAGGAAAGAATTTATTGTTTATATTATACACCAAAAATTTGTTAGATATAACAAAATATGAATTCTTCTTATAACTTCTGTTTAAACATTAACCCAATAGGTTTTTGTGTGAAACAGTTTTGCTGATAAAGCCACCTTTTGTTGTCTGCGGAAGCCAGCAGGGTCACAGAGATGTGCATGTTTGTGGCTTCAACCCACCCTGTTTGTCAACAAAACACCAAAGTACCTGGAGCTCATAAATTTTGACACTGTTCAAGTGGGACTAGAGAATTGCTTTTCAATTTCAAGAATCCCACACTTTCCTCCTATTTCATGAAAGACAGCTGGTTTCAGTTAAAATAAAAACAAACAGGAGAATTTCCCAACAGGAAGCAGAGTTAAAGTAAGTCAAACCTTAGCACCATACATACCTTTTGGATTATACCCTCAGCTGGATGTGAATATCCCCAGTCATTTCAGACTTGAGCTTAGGCCACCTCAAGTTCTCACCAGCTATATCTGGTTTTACATAGTACAAATGAAAGCAAAATCTTACAAACTATTCCTTAACAAGGATCCAAGCTAAGCTGTTGAAAGGCTAGAATTTTAAAGATCTCTGAGTAATCAATTCTCACTGATTTCAATGAAAGGGAGAAGAAAAATCCATCCCTAATTGCAGTGGTCTCAGGGAACCCAAGAGCCAAGCCCAATTTCCACAAATATCTTTCCACAGTCAGAAATCTTTCCATAGACTTCAATGGCCACATGTGCTCGATAGTTCTCACTAAAAGGACTCTGAGACTTGGATTATATTACTCATTTATGTAAATCAGTTCAAAGAAAATGTAGAAATTAGTGGGGATGGTAGAAACTTTAAGGCCATTCTGAAATATACTTAAATTGGCAGGACAAACTATTCAGGATCACTTCTATGAACTCTTTGAAACAAATCTGGCTTAAGTAGAAGCTTTTCTGAACTGATTAAAAAAATTATCAAGGCTGGTTTTAAAAATTTATTTATTCAAATTCTCTTATTCCACTGGCAGCCAAGTTGAAGTCAAAACTCATCTGTGAATGGAAAAAGATCATTTGAATGGCAGAGGGTTATGTAAAGGCTAAGACTTCTTGCCCAGAACTAAATCTGTGATTATTATATTCAAAGTGCTAGTCTGAAAAGTCAAAAAAGGATTTAGAACCTGAAAACATAAGATAATTTTTAAATTATTTTGAATCCATATGAACATGTTGGTTTTCTCCTTTCCTGAACGTTGCTGAGAGCAGGCATTAGCTTGTGCCATGACACCCACTACATGAGAAAACCTTCTATTCCCAAATGTCTTTTGTCTTCTAACTCCCATGCCCCAGAGTTTTGACTCTAAAGGCTGGGCTCCCAGAGTTTTTCTTAAGTCTGCTACAAACCTTCTTATAGCTATTGATTTTATATAGATTAGACTGTTCTATAATAGCAATGGAAAGCAGTGTCAAACCTCTATGATTCTTTTTTGTGTGTTTCTATAGTAAATAAGAATCATAGCCACAGACCAGGACCAAAAGAGCTGTATAGAGAACAAAAAAGAGTCTGTCCTCCCCTAGGGAATTTCAAGGTCGAGAGATGTCATCTGGATTATGCGGGTGATACCTCACTATCATGTATATACCGGTCTGTTACAAGAGACCTGAACTGTGAAACAGGACAAGACCAGTAAGCCATCACAGCTGTGACACAAAGAAAATTTCTTCAAGTGCTTATGATCTTTCAGCCAGTAGAATGCAGACGGAGCAGAGTAGATACTCAGAAAATGTATCTACTTGTAGAAAAAGCAAAATGATAGATTATCTATCTGTCCGTTCATTCCTTCATTCACCCAGCCATCCTTCCATCCATTCATCCCTCCCTCCCAAAAATGTGATGAGACCCTAGCCATTCATTATTTTCATGATCATTTTATTCATATACCTATATATCAAACAGCAAACAGTATTACTGTATTCTTATGCTTACAGTAAGGGGCATTTATGAGTCATGACTTGGATTCTACAACAGTTTCATCATTGCCCATGCTACTGTCATTCAATTGATCAATGTAGGAAAAAATCCAGATTATTATGCATAGCCCATGACTGCATTTCAGTTAAAAATCCTATGACATAAGATGCCTTCTAATCCTTCTAAAGCCCTTAATTATATAGATTTGAAAATGTACCCTATAACTATTATGGACCCAGATTGAAATTAATACTTGGTTTTCTTTCCCCTTTTAAAAAAATCCCTACTTGCCATATTTTTTTTTTTTTTTGCTTTAAAGATTCTATACTAAATCCAGGACTGAAAGTCACTAAATATTTCTTTCTGCTTGCAGCACGACCTGTTTTGAAACAATCAGTGTGTTGAGAGTGTGTTAGATATATGCACAAATTACTGTACTTAACTTTAAATTTTCTTTCTCATAGTAAGTCAAAGATGATGAGGTACAGATTAAAATAGACGAGTTCAATTCAAGTGGAATAAGCCAAGGCATACAACTAGCCTTCAGCTGTGAACTAGCGTAATGTACTTCCTATGGGTTTGATCCTGCAGATCTAATACATACTCATTTCTCATTGCCATCAGTTCAATCATCAGATACAGACCGTAAAGACATACCCATTTCAAGCCATTAGGCAAGTTGAAGCTGGTGGGAGCTGAGCAGATCTAGACAGTAGCTGGCTCTGAGGTTTTCGCTAATTTGTTCACCATCCTTTGAAGCACAAAAGCAGGAAAGGGAACCACATGAAATATGAAATCATCCCACATTTTCAAGAAGGTTTTGAAACAATTAAAACCCACTACTGTAATATATATATATATGTAAATTGGTTCTCATAGAAGGGATAAACTTTCTACTTACAAGTATAACAGCAGAGCACATGTTTGGTTGTTATCCACTGGGCAATACAATAAATATTGAGCACTTAATAAATAACTGTTAAAGCATGGGCTTTTATATTTCAGGCAATGGTGATTTCACTGGGTATTTAATTTAGATATTTCTCCGACTTCGAAGCTATCCAACCATCATAGTTTTAAATCTGGAGTGGGACATGACAGATTTCCAAAAATATTAAAAGATGGCAACAAAGGAAATAAAACCTAGATAAAATATATTTAGAAAATCTACATTTCAGCCTGCAAACCATTAAGAGCAAATTATTCCTTTTTTACTTCAAAAAGTATTTTTACTCCTTATCTGTAAACTATTTTGTTCTGTTTCAAAATTCTTTTTTCAAACTAACCTGTTTAAATTACATTTTAAATCGGGTGGTGATCAATTTAAATGATTAATTACATCCAGCAAAGCACCGAAAAACATGCCTTCGCTATATTTCTTCCAAATATTTAACTCTTAATTTTGAAAGTGTTTGATTTCAAAACATTCCAGATGTTTTACTTCAGGATGGACAAAAAAAAGCATGTAAAACACACTGGATGAAACAAAATATTTTCCTCTCTCTAAAACAATTTTAAAATTTTAAAATAGAGTTGCACAGCTGTAGGGCAAAAGAGGAATAGCTGATGTTGGCAAGCAGCTGTTGTGAAACACGCATGTTTCACAAACGAATCATAATTGTCTCTCTTGAAACTTGTGCTCCCCCATCTGTCTGTTGTATCCGTTACAGAGAGGAACAGGTCTCTATCAAATTATGAACTACATTTTGTATGATGTTAGAACACATGTCCCAACTTGCTCAAAGCAAAACTATCAAATTACTTCCTAGCCAGCTGCCCTTCCTGCAAAAGATGCTTGATGTCTTAGTAGAAGATTAACATTGAAAAAACATACAGGCTGCAATTGTTTTTGACCAATGTTAACCCATGGAATAGTTATTTAATTTTATGCAGGGAGACAGTAGGACTGGGGAGACAATTGAATGTGGCAGAGAAGCCTTTGAGAAGACCAGCAGAAGTCTTAGTTAAGACCCGGTCTGTACTAAGAGAAATTGCTCCAGGAAGAGGATTAAAGAGGTAGAAAAGGGTTTTGTCTGTTCTAGGACACATGCAAGCAGGGATTCATCTCATGCATCTTCATAGATCTAAGTCTGAGCAAGCTAGCCCCAGCGGTAATTGTGCTCAGCAGACAGAAACTAGAGGCTATTTTGAGGATGAAACCAATCAGCATCCTGAGATGTCTATTTCTTTCTACTGGCCATATTGTGAGTCTCCCTTAGGTATGACTGGATTTCAGACAGTTTCAAGCTACTTAATATGTGTACCTTAAATTAAACTATTCATACCTTCTTCCCCGTGCCCCCAACATCATTCCTCTTCCATGCCACAGCCCTCTTGCCCCTTGGCAGTGACAATCATGTTTGGGTTCTTTTTAGGGAAGAATAAATTGTCTAATCTGACTCCAGTATAGCCCACGATGTTTTGTTAAGAATGGAAGATATGGCTTCATATCATGTTTATAGAAGGCAGAATTAAGCCTGGACCAGCCAGAACCAGGACAAACACTCTAAACTCTGCATTCTGTCTAAAAAAGTTCCCATGCCACTGGCAGGTTTGTGAATCTATATAATATTTGTGTTTATTTCTTTTAACAATCCATGACAAACCCAAGTGGTTTTTTGCTCCTGGAACTGTGCATTTCTAAAAGATAAAACCATTTACACACACATACACACTTTTGGGTTTTTTCCCATTCTTTTTCATTTGGTTGAAAATTGCAGTATTTTGCGAATTTCATTGCCAAAACAGACTGACAGTATACTGTGAGTCAATCTAAAGTCAATCTCAAGCTCAATAACGTGAGTTTCATGTTACTCGAATTATCCAACACAAACCAAATTTTGGTGCCATGGGCAAGAGCATCCTAGACCACAGCTAGTCATCAAAGATCTGTTTGAGAGTGGGACTATGCATCAGTCTCAGATGTATGAATGGTGGTGACTATGTTCCTTCCAAAGCCAGATGAGATGGAAATAATTTGTCTCACTTGCCACATAGGATCCCTTGCATACACTTGGACTCCAAGTTCTTCAGATCAATAGCTCATGCTATATATCTCCAAAGTGACGGCTGCCAAATTTTCTGGACAGCTCTTAGCCTATAATACTGCTGCAGACTTCTATGTACCCTCATAAGGAAACTACGAATCAGAACATGACACAGATACTAAAGACCAGTCCTGAGCACAACCCTGGCTTTGCTATAACCTCTGTGATAACCTGAGAACTCCAGTTCTGCATTAGATAGCATGAGACTTGTTTCACTTAAGTATAATACTAAGCCCAAACAGCAATAAAAAGACAACGCTACTATTTTATTCCTCACCATACATACGGGACCATTCAAGTGGTGAATACCATTAGAAATGACAGTAATAGGATAAAAGAACTGCACTATTGCAAAATTCCTATGGAGCAAAAATGAGTCTCATACAGTATAAAATCAGTCTCAACTCTCAACGACTTTTGTACATACCCACAAATTTGAATATAGTTTTTGGCAAGCAAATAATTGATCCCAATGCAGCTGCAAGTTGCAGCTTTGCAACAAACTCTCACCTTTTGCTGATGACTAATAATTTTATGTGCAGCACAAGACACCCACACATGAATTGAGTATCAGGCAATCATCTCCAGTTCTGTTCTCAAGTGCTTCCAATATAACACTTGACCACCCACTGCTAGCCACATGTTAACAATGTATCCACATTCAAAAACCTTCTTGGGAATGCCGAGAAGGATAAGGTAGCAAAAGGAGAATCTATACTTGGGCAAACTTGACAACAATAGCTATTTACATTTAAACAATCTGTTGAACCTTTAAGATTTCTTTAGAGTACTTCAGCTCTAGAGTATTAACAGCAGAATGACATCAGTGTATGTTATAATTTATGTGGTTGAAGGGCAGTAGGTTAAAGGAAAAATTAATTTAAGTACTTCAAAAGGCATGTCAATGCAAAAACCAGAAACTTCTTTATCTTGGGAATAGCATGTACATATTTAGCAGGAAAAAAAATCTAAAAAATTAATAGTGAATCAAATTACTGTTTTTCCACTTGTGGTTGTGCTTTAGCCATTTAATTCTTTCTGCCCACATCCCACTCCTTAAAAACAGTTGCTTATGCAGGCATATATGATGATACTACAGAGTCTCTTACCACACATTTATCCTTTAGTGTTGTTCCTTATGGATGGTCCTTACAGTATATTTTGGCTCAAAGGCACAAACTCACTCTTAATTTCCTCTCAGATTTCTTTTCTGCCCTCAGGATACAAGAAATCCAAGAATATCAGCCCAGAAGTAGCACAGAACTATCTGGAATATTTGTGCCTAAGAAAGGCTCTCCAGAGGGTATCTGACAGACCCCCAGTCACAGAGGGGGATTATATACCTGGGTCACACAAATCAGATTACTGCCTGAGCATTTCTTCACCATCCACCATGAAGGGGACTATACAGCTTTTCTAAGCAACTTGGCCTAATACTTAACCTTCAAAGCATTTAGAAAGCTTTTCCCAGCACCTGGTGTGTTGATACCAGCATGTATTCTGGCTCAGGAGTGGTTTGGATGACAAGAGAGTCAGTGTATGGGGGTGGCCTTTGGCAGCAGGAAGTATTAGGTTTGTTGCTCTTCTAACTTGGGAAGTCGCCCTAAAATTTTTATTTTGGCCAACACCTCAGTAAGATTAGTCAAATTCTGTTCTGTCACTGATCATGTTTTTGAAAAGTCTAAATCCTTAGCTACTGATTTTATAACATCTCACACTGCATTTTTTCCACATGATTTCAAGCCAGAGTGGGGAAAAAAATCCATTAGCATTAATAACTTTCCTCTTCATACAATGTTACTACAGTCTTTCCTTCAACAGATAATTTACCAATATACAAGGAAAGCAAGCAAAAAGATTTTTAATATAATAAGGCAAAGATCGTCCAGATACAAATACAAACACTTTGAAATATGCACGTTTTAAAAACAGTCTGTAATTCTATAAACATTTATTTCTATATTTAACTCTTTTTAACATAAATGGCAAATTTTAGCCAAATTAATTAATTAGTGGGAATTGTGCAACTAAATCTTTCTGAGGCCTCTTAAAATTCCCTTTGAATTTCTCCTACGGGATTATGTAAAAGAAAAAAAGAATAATTTGACGAGTCTTTTATTGCATCAGCTTTATATACTAATGAAGGGTCTCTTCAATAAAATAGTAAACTTGCATGATTACCAAATAACAGTGCATGTAATTGTTGATTATTTTAAAATACTTCAGAGATCAGAGCCTTGGTTAACACTTTAAATAGAATTACTTTATTTGTAACCCCAGCAGCTTAATACTGTCAAACGCTTGCATGCCTTAGTAGCTCAATAGAATTGAATCAATGTAAAAACCAGAGTGAGTTAGACACGACACTTGATAGCAAAGTGTATTTTTAGGCTCAGTACTGGAAAGTTCACTTGAAGAAAGAGTAAATATGAATATAACCATAATTATTTTAATCTACACGTCAGTTAATTGCTAGGTGTGAAATCCTTGAAGATTAATGCTTTAAACCTAAAACCCAGTCAGCCCCAGTTTCAGTATTCATAAAACAAAATGCTGGGTAGTGCTATGTCTTTTCAGTATTTCAAAACAGAAAAATTAACCACTCAAATGTTCCTCATTTTAAAGAGTAAACAATATATCTGTGGATGAACAGCAGTATTTCAAGAGTAAGAACCACTAATACCACTAGTTTTCAATATATTTGTACAGCTTCCTAGTTTTGTTTCACTATATGTCCAAAACCTCAAATGCTCAAATGCATATGCATGATATTATTTTTTTCTTTTGCATGTGGAAACAGCAGGAAAAGCTGTAGTGCAAGAATATGTTCAACTGATTTGTAAATGCAAAGGTAGTATATTGAAAGAAGATAGATACAAAAATAAGTTGTAAAGAAGAGTTAGAGTACAGTCAAGTCCAAGAATGAATGCTTTTTTAAACTCCACATTTTATTATTTTTCCACATACAACATCTTGGAAACATTACAAACAGAAGTGCATGCATCTGGTGTCATGAAATGATCATCAAGACATTTATTGAGTTTCAATCAAAAATTGTATATAGTCATTTTAAAAGAAGAAAATTAAATCTAAAGACTTTTATGCAGCAATAAAAGATAACTGAAGGTCACAGATAGTCAGTCCCTTTATAGAAAATACATGTAGAAAAGGCACTGGAAGTCTAGAGACAGCTCTGTGGGAGGAGGAAGAAAAACCACTACTAACACCTCTGTTATTATAACAGGACATCCTATTTAATCATTTCCCTCATCACAAAATGCTTTTTAGGAGAGTACTGCAAATCAAAATTTACCTAGATTATACAAAGGCTCAGTTCTAATAAACAGCATATGTCTCTAATGTTTTGGCAAGTTACTATAAATAGGGATAAGTCCACCACAACTTTAGGAAGCAGCCAGGCCCATTTGCCATTGGGTGGCCCGTATGACACATAAAATACAAAGATGCCTTGTAAATTTGCACTTTATTCTACGTTTATTTCAGTAACTTCCATTTCAGTTCAAATGGCTCAGATTTTGCTGCTCCCTACATTTTCTTTCCCATTCTGAAAGTCTAAGCTAGCATCTCCTGGAGACTTTGCCTTCCATGTGACACTGCTGATCATCTTGCTCCAAGGGCAGTTCTTCCTACTATGTCCTCCCCTGACATTTCAGAGAGAAAAATTCAGCTGAAATTTTTCACAGATTTTAGACTAATTACCCATTCCCTTGTGAAACAGTGGGAGACAGCATTTGGAGTGCCTAAGGAACTCTTAAATTAGGCAAGCCAATTTTGAGAATTAAAAAAGCTTAATGAAAAACCAGACAGTCACTAAAACGACCCCATACACTACTGAAATACATATTTGAGATTTTCAGGCCTTTTAAAATCTGGTTTTAATAGAGTTTCAATTCAATGTTTTTATAACAGTAAAGGTGACAAGCCAATAAAAATATTTTGCAAGTAAGTTTTTGCTAGAGTGGAACATAAGGAACCCAAGTTAAGACGGGTACAACAATCTAACCAACTCCACATCTGTCATCCTTGAAAGCAAAACTGATCTCTATTGCACCATGGAAAAAGCTACAAAACTGTGGTTTTGCTGTAAAATGGGACAGAACATATCAACCCAATTTGGGCAACAGAACCCAAAAAGGACACAAAAAAAAAAAAAGGAAAAAGAGCAAAAAGCTCTGTTTGATTTGGATTTAATTTATTTCACAAGTAAAAGAATGTAATACACTCAAGCTCACGAGAGCAAAAATTCAGGCATGAGAAAGGAGCAGGGAAAGAAATTTCACCCCTTCTTTAAACTGTAAATTCCTGCACAGACATTGTGTCTACCTAGAACTGATTTCAAAACGCTACCTGGGCAAAGGAATAACTTGGTTCCTGAATGATTTGTTAAAGCATGCACACAGAAGCCCCACACAGGAGACACACTTTCGAAGTAGCCTAGCACATTCATTTTCTCCAAAGGAATGTTTTGTCTCTATAAACATGGCAGCAGCAGGGTCACAACCACTGTGTTTCATTTCAAGAGTTTTCAGCAGCATACAAAATTACATCCCTGGTTATCTCATCCAGGATGTTTGTATTTTTCCAAAAGCATGCACATGTCCAAACCTCTCTTTTTTTTATCTTTGTTTTCTTTTTTTTTTAATATGTGTCAAACATTGCTAAAGACTATTTGGCATATGTTCAGAATAATTATTAACACAAAGAGTAATGTGGGGTCACCTGCTTCCGGATTATTGAGATTTTTTCTCTTCTGTATTTGTGTTATTTACACAGGAAGGGAAGTAGAAGCTGTAAGAATCTCTTTTCTTCTAACTAGGACATGGGACAAACACTAGAACTTACTAGTCGAAAATATACAGGAGAAGAAATAATGCAAAATTTATTTCAAGATGACAGAATTGCCATATGCCATTATAAAAGATAAAAAGAGCACGTACATTATCTCCTGCGAGATTTAGAAAAGCAAAGCAACAAACTGTCTGAAATAGCCTAGTCTGAAATACATTTTTTAAAACTTATGGATTTAGCCCTGAAGAAATACCATGGATTTGGTGCTTGCATATGTCCCAGCTAGGTTTAAAAAGACCACAATTTTGTCCAACATCATTCAGTGTCTTCTGCCCTCTGGCAAATGCCTTAGTCCACTGGCAGTGCACACAACTGAGACCATTCTAGTGAAGAATGAAGACAAGGCAGGTCTTATTCCTTTGAAGGAGATATTTAGGATGGATACTTGGAAAATTCTTATTTAAGACTAAAAGTATTCAAGGATTACCCAACAAAAAATGCAGGAAAGAAAGAGAAACTTTAGCTACACAAACACAAGGAAACAGCCTGTTATATAACTTCTGCTAAGGTCAAAGAGGCAAAGCAGCTTTTATGACACAGAAGCTGTGGAAAATCCCCAGGAAATAAGAGATCAAAGCAAACCAAATCTCAAAAATAGTCCAATTTTTCCCAATATTAAACTCCAGATCAACATAAGTGCCATTTCCAACATATAATGAACATAAGCAAACTACTACTCTTTTTCTTAATGCCATTATTTTTATCACTCCTACAGTAATACATACTTGAGTAGGTTCATTTCTTTTAGGTTTTTGTTTTGTTGTTGTTGGGGTTTTTTAACAAAAAAAAAAAAAAGGGGTGGGGGGTGTCTGCACCTATTATATGAATGTTGTATTCAGGTTAATCCATGCAGAGGAGAGAAATCCTTTTCCCTAGGCCAGACTTATCACAACATAACTGAGATAAGTGGGCTACTGCAAATACCACACAAGCTGTTCTGTAGACTGCTATACTGTAAAATAGAAAGAAGGTACGAGAGGGCTGAAAGCTGAAGCTCCTCAAATTAAGACTAGAAATCAGATGTACATTTCTCAATTGTCAGAATGATTAACCAATAAAACAGTGTAACACACAATGATTGTGATTTCTCTATCACTAGAAATTTTTTAAGGAACACTAAATCTTTTCCTAAAAGGCAGACCATAGCTCAGCTACAGTTGCTGGAGACTGACTCAGAAATCCAGACCAGATATTCACAAAGTATTCATATAATCTGATGAGTCAGGTAACCTCAGTTTTAAGAACAACTATGAAGCCAACCAGCAAATCTAAATGTAAAGGAGAGATTAAGAGCTAGGTGTGCATGCAGCATATTTGCGAGGCAGAAATAGACCTGACAGTGCAGACCTCTGTGAACTCAAATGAAGCCTCTGTTTACTAACAGCAAGAGAAAAAAGGCAGTTGATATAACACCCTGAGCTACTGAAATATTAACTAGCACAAAATGGAAATAAAGACAAGAGTTCCTCCCCTCAAAAATATGTGTTTGCTGTTCTTTGTATGTGTTTGCTGTTCTTTGTCCTCTGAACTGGGTAGGGAATACCCAGAGCTGTTATTCATTGTCCCGAATGACTGGAGATAGATAGGAAAGGAATAATATCCAACTCCAGCTTTGAACACAGAGGAGAACTGGACTGATTCAAGGAAGGGCTACTTCTGCTTTAAAGAGATTTTTGAGTATTACTAGCTTGGCTATAACTGCACAGGTCTGATTTCCATTCCAGGACTCAGTGGATGTTTTATTAACCGATGGTGAGTCCAATCTACTCATGCACAGCAGATATTTGCCTGAGGAGGCTGGTTTTTCTAAATGTCAAAGATAGCCACCATAAACATGGCATTTGCACTGCTCTACATACACACCTCTCTCCAATAATCTACTAAACACATGTCATTAAAACATTTTAATGTTTTTACAAGGAGGTTTACTGTCAAGTTTGTAGAACAAAGTAGAAGGAAGATGACTTGTTTTCCAAGTGAACACAGCAAGATTACCACTTTTCACATCTTCTCTTAAAAGTGGGGAGTTTGGGCTGAAATAACATTTCTGTATTGAACTGCTGCAAAACACCCAGCAGCTGCTGTCACTCAGAGATTTTCCTAGCTTGTACTCATCCGCATTTTATTCAATTTGGATCAACCAGTAAGTAAAAGTTATTTTCACAAGCTTGTCCTTGACTAGGGCTGTGTACCCAAAAGCTTGACTTTTCCTTCAGCTGTATCAGCTGTTACAATAAAAGATACTACATCTCCCTACAAACAGTTAAGTTCTCCTTTCATCAATGGAAGCTGAAATAACTGTGGACAAAAATACCACTTTCTCTCTGACAAAGGCAAGTGTTGAATTCAGAAGGCTTAAAAGAACCAAATGTTGGGCATTCAACATCTTGATGAGATCTCATGGAATTAAAAAAAAAGAACAAAAGCTAAAAAGCATCAAGTCTGCAGATGCCAGTTACAGTGGAAGCAAAAGTGAAAAAAAGAAAGCTGCAACAAACGAAAATATGTTAAAAAGGAAACCAGGCTGACACTAGACTGTCTGTTTTGATTTGTCTGGTCCCAGTTTCTGTATGCTTTGGGCTGGTTGCAGTCTGGCCCTAGGCAAGTCAAGGTAGGCACATGCTGCTAGATGAATGAAGGCCTCTCGATATCTTCTCCCCCCTCCAAGTGCAACAGCGTTTGATGGGCAAAGTACTCAGTGCAGATTGAGACAGCAGGCTGCAAAGGCATGTTAATCTAGCAACACCAGGAAAAAGCTGCATATTAACAGCACTGTTTCAGATGCTTTACTTGGACCCAAGCCACACACATATTAAAATGTGTGAAAAATATGATGCATAATCAGTGAGATTCTGTGGCCAATTCCTCTTCCTGCAGGCTGTACAGGGAGGGACTCAATTCCCATCTGGTATGAATAAGTCTTGCTCCCCCTTGTTAATGGTATGAGGTTGATTTCTAGTAGCAGAGCACCACCCTACCACCTCAAATGGAATCCAAGTCACACCAGGTTACCTTGTGTAATTGAAGAGGAGATTGAAACCAGGAGTACCAGGCAGCTTCACACCTGTCTCCATAAGTTTTTCTTGGAGAAGGAGAAGAAAATGTTCTCCTATGTCTAAGGTGTTTACCAGAAAAACTGTATTAGGCTATTGAGAGATCTTTCTGGGATTGCTCTGTGAATGCCAGAGGCTGAGAGGTATCACCATCATGGCACTAAGCGGGTCACTAGCTGAATAAATGCTGTCCCCTGTGATGGCTCCAGTTTCCTGCTAATCCTATCAAATCTGGCAGCTTTGACCATATGTCTTCCAAAAGAAGAAAAATGTTGTGCATTTGCATAGTCTGATGAGAATTAATTTACAGGTTTTGTAGGAGATGAGGGGGACGGGAATGGTGGGAGGAGGAAGGAGAGAGGACTGACACTGTCAGATGGCTCATGAGTTTATGTAATTATACAACTTTCTTTGACCTAGTGTGAAGTCTAGCATTTCAGCTACAAAATTTTATTCTTCTCTGAGAAGTAAAACATGTATTTACCTTAGCTTGTACTTAGCTGAGAAGTTTATTCCCAACACTATCTTTGATGTAAGATCACCAAAGGAAAATGGTGCTGTGTGTGAACACAAGGAAGAACAGATGAAAGGTTTATTGATGAGCAGCTACCCTGATTCGTAAAACATACTGCTGAGCACCACCATGACACAGGTGTCCCATGCCATAGTAGCTATTGGAAGTAAAGACTTTTTGTTTTAAATTCCTGCCTCCAGAAGTTTATAACTTTGGCAGACAGATTACTATGACTGAGCAAAACGGCACCTTCTGAAAAACATTAATCTGGCAGTATCATTAAATTGGTCATCACAGGGGCCTGAAAAACACCCTGACAACAGTGAAAGAGCTACTGTTTTGAAATAATGTGGTTTAAGAGACCTCGAATTTAAAGTGTAAGAGGTTGCATCACATGCATCATAGACATTGTCTCAGGTGCAAAGGTACCACCATGAGGCATTGCACACTCCTTCAAAAGCATAAAGACTTGCAAAAAGCATCCATTAAAAGACTGCAGCTGTACCTTTTTATTTATTACCTACACATGATAGTCTAATGCTCAAAGTTCATGGCTTTTTGAGGGCCATTTCAATATCCATGTAGAAGCCTGAGGACAAGTGCGTATTTCATGCCCACAGAGAAATTCTATGTATTGTTTGTTAAGCATAGAAAGAAAGCAAAAGATTTACGCTACTTTTTGCATTGAGGTGACATAAAAGTAGCCCCAAAGCTAAGAGTTTCTTAATGCCACAAAATGTCTTCCTGAACACATCCTGACAAACAGCTGTATGCGGGTTTTTTAATGTATGGTAACCTTGTACGATGAAAATAAAGTGCTTCGGAAAAACACTTGGGGCAAAGTTTACCATTGCTTAGATAAATGTTTACAGTAGGATTTCTGACTTCCATGAAGTCAAGATGCTTTTTGATATTTGGAGAAGGAAAAAAAAAAAAACAGATGCATACCTCCACCTCCTATACAAGAGTTCCCTTTTAAACTGCAGACCTGATCTTCAGAGTTCTGCAGTAAGACTGCTTGCATATATAGAGAATAAAATTGTTTTAATATGCTACAATTTCCCCCTGCCCTGAAGTCTGTGCAAATTGCATATATTGAAACAATTTCTGAATCTGGCTTTAAACATCTACCAAATAATCAGTCTGAGTTAATATTAAATGAATCATTAATAAGTGTGTAATGCCAAAGTGAAAACAAGACCTACATTACAAAGATTTGTGGACTTTGCACCTACTGGTATTCTGGAAGAAATTCCAATCCCAGGTATCTTTGTTACAAGTGTACAGATACACACATTCACGCATATATATACAAACACACACACACACAGAGAAAAGTAGTGAAAACCACTAATTGTTCATCTGAACACAAGAAACATCCAAAGAGAAAAATACGTGAAACAAATATACTATGATCTGACTGTATTGACAAAGCCATTATATTTCTCATGATGCTAA
The DNA here is from genome assembly GCF_037157495.1 of Lathamus discolor. Taxonomy (NCBI): domain Eukaryota; kingdom Metazoa; phylum Chordata; class Aves; order Psittaciformes; family Psittacidae; genus Lathamus; species Lathamus discolor. The sequence continues at coordinate 42,420,960 of NC_088884.1, read as the reverse complement.
TAATAATGAATAAAAACATTTCAAACACACAAATCCAGACTTGCCTTAGTGCAAATTACTTTACTTTCACTAGACCTAAAAGAATTGTTGATGAAAAGGCAAATTACCTTTGAACAAGACAGATGTTTTTCACAGGCCCTAAATTAGTAAGGAAACATTAAAAAAAACTGAAATAAACCAATATTAAAGGAAAAATTAGCCATGTTAACACCATTTATAGCAGCTGTTGTATTAAAAAGAAACCAGCTTTACTCCATTAACATTTAGAAATTTGATACTTAAAATGTTTAAATGGTTGAACTGACAGTTCAGCATGCTGAAATCACAGTTCACAAACAAGGTTAATGGTGAAGCAGTAGCAAAATCTGCAGCCACAAGTTGCACTGAACAGGATATCACACTTATAAAATGCTCTCATTAAACAAATAATACCAGAAATTATCAGGTGCTGCACCACAAACTACACAGCCAATGCGGAAAAAATACAGTTTTGTTTTAATTATTACCAAACTTTTTTTTTTTTCATGTGGTTTAGTTCATAAATGTTAAGCACTTGTTGTGAACTACAGCATTTAAAAATTGACAGTGGATTTCTTAACATTTGGGTATTTCATAAAAATAACATGTTGATTTAAATTCAAGCAATATATTCACCTTCCTATGAAAACTGCCCTTGGTATTTGACTTAAAGGTGGTGCATTGCTGTCTGAAAACACCGTCTGAAAAACAGACTGTTAGGAATTGGGCAGAGTGACTGCAGAAAATAAACAAAACAAGTAAAAAAGACCCTTATTCATTCTGGACTAAATTCACCCCTGTGCAGAGTGCTAGCACAAGACTTGTGTACTTCTTATGTCTCACTTAAGTCCCATTTTAGGAATAAGAGTGCATAAATTCATGGTGTCACAAATATTTCCTAGACTCTATAAACTATACCTTTCCTCTCTCAAGCTTGTGAATTTTTCTCTTTCCTGCAGTATCCTCATGGAAAACCACTAAATAATTAATTCTTTCCAATCTGAACTACTGTAGTTATGTCCCTGATTTTCCATGAGTATGTGCACAAGTTTCAGTCACTTTTGGGATAACTTATTACTACTATATTGTTCTTGAATTATCTCTTAATCAGAGACTATTATAATGGAATATTGAACAATACCCAATATATATTTTTTCCCCTATTTTAGCTTTCTGTTCCTCTAGGAAGACAGATCAATTGCAGCATGGTAGAATGAAAATAAAATGAACATTGCTATTTCAGAATTCATGCAGAAGTTTACCCATGTGTTACAATACTTTTTCCACTATTTTCCTATTGAGATGCAGAATTTAGGCACGTGCCAAAAATTTTTCCAGTTGTAACCACTTTAGAAGCCTTCTGGAAGGTATGTTCCCCAAAATCTCAACACTCCACAGAACAATGCAGCTTTGATAATTTAGAAAAGTATGCCACAATGAAATGGAAAGAAAATATTGTTATTTTTTCTCTGGTTCAGCCCTCGTGTATTGAAATAAGACCTCAGTGTCTTGCTTGAAATCACTCCAAAATCCCACTAAGCTTCATTTCCTGAGCCTGTTATGCAGTGAGTGAATTAGGTCCAACTGCTACTCTTGCACAAGGCACAGCATGCTATGGCGCTGCATCTCCTGTGACGTGGTACCCAGGGCCACGTGTATCAGCGCTGTAGTTGTACTTGCACATGTGCAGAAGAAGCATCTGGTGAGAACAAGTGATCTGGCAGGTAGAGGGAATCAACAAAACCACCACTATAAAGGTTGATCACACCAATGCTGCCAATAAGCTGTGCCAGTGCAGTGTGTATGTTCCTAGCAAGAAAACAGTGTCTTATCCTAGGTGCAGAAAATTAAAGTTTGCCCACATGTCTGATCACACTGTGGAAACTATTCCTTCTGGGAGCCTGGCTTGAAGACAAGAGTGTTTTGCTCTCTAACGAGCTCCCTTACAACCAAGAGCATTACAGTACAGAGCTTAAAGCAAGGTTATGGATCAACAAAACAGGGAATACTTTCTCATTTTTCTAGTGATAGATGATGGTTCCATTATAAAAATCAAACATTTCCAAATCAAAATTTGCAGTTCTCACACCTACACATACAGACAAGCCATAAAATTCAATTTTCTATCCCACATTAGCATTAATATATACTTCTGAATATTTATTATAGGCCACCCATTCCTAACTGGTTAGCTCTAGTAGCTTTCATTATTAATGGATGGACACTGAGCAAAGCATCACAGAATCTGTATCAAAATACCAAGAAAAACTAAAACTTGCCTGTAAGACTGTAATGCTGGCTACTGTAGGAGACAAAAACAACCTCCCTCAATATCTGCAATTAGACATGACATGTCATAAACTGCTAGAAGGAGACTTAGCAAAGCATGATAACCTGCCACGCTGGATCGCATCCTCTAGCCCCATTTATCCAGCCTGCTTCTGCTGATGGCTATTACTGACTTCTCTGTCTGTAGAAAAAGATACTTTACTCAAAAAAAGGCACAGGCTAAGGGGGAAGATCTGAAAGATTTTGGTGGCATTTTCTTCATTAGCAGTATAAAGGCCACTGAGAAAAGTGTTCCCATCAAAAAGTAAAGATGATGCTACATTTGAGCTTATCCTCAGACTGACAGCTGTGAGACATAAGAAAGTACATGTTACACACTAATCCCTGAAAGTGCTGCCATCTCATGATATCCCTAATGAAACCTCTGAGGTACAGAACAACTAATATAGAAACAAAGTACTTATTCAATAATCTGGGAGAGGCAGTATGAATCTGAGATGGCAGTATGGAATGCTTAGCAACAGTTGCAGTAAAGATTTGGGATTCATATGAATAAATTGTTCCTATTACGATGTTTACCCTTCACCCAGAATGCTGTTCAGTACAGGCATCCTCAAAATATTAAAAAATTATCTTCATTGTTTGAACTACATTGCTGTTGATGCACTGCCCAGCTGTACAAAACCATATTTCATTTGGCAAGATTTAAAGTGAAATAAAACCATTTCAAAGAGCATTCCCTTTAAACTGTCTCTGTGTTACATAGATGAAATAAATTCTTTCATTCCAAAGATAGCCAAGGATACAGTTCTCCCAAGTTTTTAGACAGATGACCTACTAAATGTCAATTAACAGCATATACTGAAGTACTGCTGTGTAACACATAGGGAACATAGCTCTAAGGACTTGCCTAAGGTAACCACTGCAAATAATTGCTTGTGACATCTGTCCTCAGTATCTCATAAAGAGCACGGGAAGAAAATTTATGTAATACGGACTAAAATGTACAACTGCTGATGAAACAGTATTGCTCCCATACATACAAAATGAGAGGGTTAGAAAAAGGGTTATCAAAAGCAATGAAGGGGGAAGAATGAAAACATAGACCCCAAAATAACAAAATACAGATGGAGTGAAAAGATAGTTAAAGAAAAAAATAAACAATAAAAGAAACCTTAAACCACTTAGTTTCCTGAACTTTCCTTTCTCAGCGAGGGTTTTATTCCCCAGTGTATTTCTATGCTATCTCTATGCGAGTAAACAATTCATCTTTACAACAGAAATCCCAGAATTAGTGACCTTAATAAAACTCTTAGTGACTTCAGGAAGTTCAGGATTTTGACTCCCTCTTGAGAGATTGTGGGAGCTGGACCAGTTTAGTCTGGAGAAAAGAAGACTGAGAGGGGATCTCATTAATATACAGAAATATCTCAAAGGCGGGTGCCAGGAGGATGGTGCCAGACTCTTTTCAGTGCTGCTCAGTGACAGGACAAGGAGCAGTGGCCATAAACTAAACCACAAGAAGTTTCACCTCAATACGAGGAAGAACTTCTTTACTTGAGGGGGGCAGAGCACTGGAACAGGGTGCCCAGGAGGGTTGTGGAGTCTCCCTCTCTGGAGATATTTGAACCCACCTGGATGTGTTCCTGTGTAACCTGCTATTGGCTTGGCAGGGGCATTGGACTAGACAATGTTGACTTGGAAGCACTTTTGGTGTTGGCCAACAAAAGCAAAGCAGCACCAAAATGCCAGAAGTCCATGTTCCTGCTGCACAGGAGGATGGGGAGGTGGTTAGCAGTGTGAGTTGCGCTCTGAGACAGGCCCAGATTACTGCTGAAGGTTTGACATTCCTACTATGATTTTAACCAAAATACATCCTCCTCTGCCACAGATTGCGATTTTACATATGAACCTATGCTGCTTCAAATGTTAGTTGTATTTTCTAGGGTTTGACTTCTCAACAGTGAAGAGAGCTGTGATGTACTCTAGTGAGCTGAACTCAAGATCAGGCAGGCACATTCCCCAGGCCTAGAAGCACAGCAGGTGCAGGCAGACAAGCAGGCTAATGGGCAACCTTGTATAGTGCCCTTTATCTCTCGGACATCCCCAGAGCACATCACTGTCTATCTCTTCCCCCTTCTGCAGCTTCCCTCTAGGCTGTTCATGGCCATTCACGAGGAAGATGGCTCCCCACTAGCTCCTGCTGCTACGAAAACTTCACATGAGCAACCAGGCCTGCCTATGTTTGGGTTAAAATCCTGGCACTAGACAAGTCTGTGACAAAATCCCTCTTTATTTCAAACGGACTGCAATCCTGACCAGTGAAGTACTGCTATGGTCCCCCTGTTGTCCTAACACTCTTTTTATCCTAGCTGAGAAACCTGTTCCTCAGTGTTCACTGTCTGGTCACTGGGTGTCTTGGTGACCTTGTGGCTATCCACTTTTTCCTTAGCTTGGCACCAGTGGAAGGATTCCTCTTGCTTGCACCTCTGAGGTTATCCACTCTTAGGAGGTGCTTGCAGAGATGACACATAAAGACTCACTGGGATGACAAGGTGTCTCTTGTACATCCATCTGCACTTTTATTATACTTCCTTTTTATTATACTTTCACCTACTAGATACACTTCTACTGAACTGATGGGAAAATAGAAGACACTTCTGTGCGGAAGTAATGCAGTATGCTCTAAGATACTCTGCCAAGACTTCCACATCTCCCATGCATTTTGCTCATGACACAGCAATAAAATTTTCTACCTTTATGACTAAGATAGGAATAAGAATACACAATATTGACTGAACACCTGAATACTGATAGTAACGATTCTTGGTTAAATAGACACATGCCTTTACAGAACAAGAAAACAAATTACCTCAGTCCTCAAATTGCAGGTAAGCGATACAAAGACACAGAGTAAAGAGCAGATCCAAGCTTTAAAGACTGCCAGATGTTTTCTTGCTACTGCTACCAGCAGCATTCAGATAAAAATCATGCCCACGTCATCCTCGTGCCACCATATGCCAAGCCTGACAGCAGCACCATATGATTACAGCTTTTCTGTTTATTATCAGGTTTAGCCAGACTACAGAAAAACACTCTTTCTCGTGACACTGTTTAAATTACTAGATATCTTGATACCGAAATACCCAGAAGGACCCAGCTGAGGTTTCTTTTGTAAGAGAAGATTCTTAGAGCCAACCTGAAAACAGCAATTTGATGATAGTAACAGCTGGTAGAAAAGAGGAGTATTCCAGTCAAAAGAGGAGAATCAAGACTGAGCACTATCATATAACATTGCTTAATCTCAAGTGTCACAAAAAAACATTTTAGCCATCAAAAGTAATCCTTGAAACCCAGGAAGAATGCAGCTTTGTTTCTGGTTGTTTGAACTAACGCAGGCAATTTAACTTTAACCCAGCTTCTCAAATAACTTTATCCATCTAACTTTAATCTCATAATAGTAGTCAAAAGGGAGAGAAAATTAAGATAAAAAATGTAACATATGAACATAAAGTATAGTTCTCCTTTCAAAACCTCCCTGGCAAGATTTAAACCCAACTTTGCCCATGTCCAGCTTTTATTCATAATAAGTAGCAGCACAGCCCTGTCAGCAGTTTAAAAGCTGTGCTAATTATGGAAAGAGGAACTTTCAACTCTTTTCTAAAAAGAGCTGCTTCTGAATTAACATAGTTATCTCCCCCTTCCACATCCCCTTTCTTCTCCCTAATGTAAAAGGTCCTCATAAAATAAATTGCAGCATGAACCCAACTGGGAGGAAGGCTTTTTTCAGAACCCAAACCAAACAGAACTGAGTGGATTTGGATGCTTTTATTGGGTTTCAGAAAATCAGAAGCAATTTTGTTTTTACTTAAGGAAATACAAGCTGTTCATTCCAAAACAGGCATTTAGGGTGAAATTCACTCTAGCACAGAAGGTCAGTAGAAGATGCAGTCTGTACTTAGGTCCCACTTAAGCCCTCAAAACATGAAATAAGAGACGCAGAAACCCTTTGGGTTAGCCCTTCTGTATTCAGACCCAAAAATACTAGTGAAGCAAGATGAAGAATCCTTTGTTGGCTTTCAAGGGATGGAGTAGATCCATAGTTCTTATGCTCCTGCTTTATAGAATCTCCTGAGACCACTAACTGCCTGGTATCTAGCCAAGAGACTCTGTCTTTTCCCCATATTTTTAACTTGGATTTTTTTTTCTTACTTATTTAAATTGAACTCAATGTCTAGACAAACATAACCTATAACACTGCTTTTCAACTATGGTTACATTGCAGACTGTTTTTTAAGAAATACCCTATGGCCATTAACTTGGAGTCACTCAATCCCAACACACATTTTACTTTGGAAAATTGAATGCCAGATTGCATCAAAAATAGCATTAGAATGGCTTGTATTAATGTGGGGTGACACTTCTTGGTTATGATCCATCTTCCTTTCTTGTATCCATAATGTTTACTTTTCCTTCCTTGGTTATGGGATTCCACTTTAGCACTCAGATCATCATTTACAGGCCCATCACTTCCATGCTTGTCCTCTCCTGACTTTTAAAAAACAGCATGACTACAGTTAACTGTATTGCAATAGTCCTAATACTGAAGAATTTGAACTGGGAGCAAAGAAATATTCGTATTTCAAAATGTAATTTCCCAAAATGTTTTTGGAATTTAAAGCATTATGAACAGAGCCACAAGAGATTTGAGCATTGCTACTTTGCTAGCAGGGAAGGCCTCTATATGGACCACCTGGATACTTCTTCAACCACTGTGTAGTGTATTGGAGGTCGCCTCAAGAAACCACAGACCACAGAATGAAAATCCTTCATCTGTGACAATTGCACAGTCACCCAAAATGTTCAAAGTGTAAAGTTCTCTGAACAACAGATTTTCAAATTAATATAAAAAAAAAAAAATAAACCAAACTATATCACAGGAAGGCTCTTTAAGCATAACAAGTTTGTTGCACAAATCCACTGTGAGATAAACCTCGGGAGTAAAACCCGGTTCTACTGAAGGTCAACTTCTCGCTGATTTTTGTCTATAGAGTATTATTTAACATTCCACAGAGTGTGGAAACAAGCTTCCCTACAGAGTGGGAAAGCTTTAAGCCAGTCAAGAGGCACGCTCTGAAATAATTCAGTAATTCAGTGTTTCCCTGTTCTGTCACCACTGGGCTAGGCTAAATCTCTTTCCCAACAGACCATCTATGACAACAAATTATTGTCCACCAATAACAATGAGCCAGAAAAAATATGTAATTAGCCAACTGAATAATTATGGTTTTTATTTTGTAGACTTACAATTGTTAAGCAAAAAAGAAAAGACAATTACATTTTTCCTCGACTTTCAACTAATTCCCCTAAAACCAAAGTAAATGCACTCAAAACCAAACCAAACCCAAAGCAAGGATTTGTTAAGGGTCAAGAAAAACAAAAAACTTCATATAAAAATTGAGTTTACATAGAGATACTGGAGAGCCACATCAGTAGCTTTTCCATGTCCTTATCCTACAAGTCTTTGTACACTCACTCACATACATAGTCCTAATGATTCTTGATATTGCTTTCATTAGCTCTTTTCCAATAACAGGATTTTTTTCCACCCCGTAGTTCAAGTATGTATACCCTAGAAGCCTAAAACCCACTTGCAAATCCATTAAAACCAAAGTGACTCTTCAATTTGCATTAAGTTAAGCTTATGCATAAATACATGCAAAATCAGGATCCTCTAACAGATTTATATTGTTTAAAGCAAGACAGGATTTTATGGTGTGTTTTTGTTTTTGGTTTTTTAAATATCTATTTTTTCCTTAGTAAGAAGTTCTGAAGCAATATCAATTCCTTATTTTTTAGTATTACTTTTGATTTTACATCCCTCCTGTGGTGTTGGAAGGCTTTTTGGTTCCTGAAATAGAAGAATCTTTGTTCAGAACCCCTAATATTTTCTCTTAATGACACAGTAACAGTTTCCTCTGTACACTTCTAGTTTTTTGAAAGGAGTCTTGACCATTTTGTCTTGTTAATATATCCTCAGTGATGCAGTTACAGGCTCTGTATACCCACACCTTTTCCTTTTAACCAGAATATTGACTTAGCCTACCCTTTAGCTACCCCAGGAGTGACAAATGGTTATACTTCCATTTATAAAGGTGTAAAAACTGTAGTCATTCTTCTGCATGCCTAATACTTCAATATTTACATCACATTTATCACTGTGGTGCATAAGCAAATGCAAGAAACAAAGAAAGTATTTGAAAGCACCGAAATCTATCTTTCAAAAGAGACTGCTGCAGCTTTAAGTGATCCAGGGCAGTGCGGCTCTTTCTTCAAATTAACATATTTGGCAAAGCAAAGTAACTCGTAGAACTTGGTGTTGCCACAGCTTGTCCACTCCCGATACCTTAACTACATTGCTAAATTACCTACATTACTCATTTATCTCTGAGACATGCTGCAATGCAACTTGAAACAGAACAGTTAGATAAAGGTTTCAAACGTATTTTGGCTATAATTCCCACAAAAAGTACTGGAAGCTCACAATTTAAATGAAGTTTAATATTTAAGCCAGGGGAATCCATTGAAGACATATGGGATGAAGCATGTATCCATCAGATAAGTATATGACTGAGTACAGGGACACTGAACCAGACTCAAAAGTGTGAAGCACTTCTACATCCCAGTGATCAAATCTGTGAACATACTTTCACTGGTATAAACAGGAGTGAGTCAAATCAGTGATTTTGAACATCTGGGTTTAATCCTAGTTTTAAACTCACTTGTGTCTAGTTTTTAAAGGCATTTCTTGCTTACTATGCTAGTAAGTGCTTAAGGGTATTTTCAAAAATGCTTGTGTACTGACTTTCAAAGAAAAGCTCTGCCGTTTGTATAAGACACCTTGAAAATCTAGCTTTGATTTGTAAATTTGGGCTTTAGATACATCAATTAAACCCAAATTCTCAAAACATTAGGGTGTGTAACTGCCACAGAAAGAGGAAAGCAGAAGGCTTTGAGAATTGCGCAGATTTCAACTGTAAGGATTGATGAAAGTTTCACACATTTTATCGATTTTTACCAAATTGTTAAGTACAATCTGTGATATAGTATTTGCAATTTAGCTTTTTTGGGGTTTCTTTTTAACTCAGGGTCCTCACTGACCTCCCCTGAAGTTGTCAAAAATAGTTGCACTAATGCTCCAACTAATGAGAACTGGATTTGGTCTTTAGAGAATGAAAGAACGAAGGAAGAGGAGATTTTCATTACAAAGTTACCTTTTGAAGCAACGACCACGGCAGGCAGAATTCACGCATTCAAACATAACCCCCAATATGTTTTTACAGAAAATGTTTAAGACATCATTTAATATTCACAGTTCTGGAAGCCATGCTCTTCTCTATAAATTGATTGTTCTTGGCAATCAAGCATTCTGTACATGCCAAGAAGATTTAGAAAAAACCCAACAAATTAAAGTCAACATACAGCAGCATTATGTCAAGACAGATTTTAAAAGGAGAGATAATGAGATATCATTGTACTGGGGCGGGGGGGGGGGGATGTGTACAGGACTCATAATTTTATTTATTTATTTTTTTTTAATATAGCATTCGGCACAAGAACTGTTTTTAAAAACCAATTGATATGTCAGCATCTCCTGTCATGGCAGTGCTATTCCCACTTTAGGGGTGTGGAACTAGGGCACAGAGAAAAAGCTGTTTCTTTGAAATCAAACATGACACCTTATGGCAGAGCTAGAAATTTCAAAGCCCTGCAGCTTAATTCATGATCTTTACCACAAGATTGTTGTTTTCTGTACTCTAAGATGAGATGTTCAAGCCACCTCAACAGTTCAGACTTTTAATTGGATTTGAACCCACAGTCACCTAGGAATCTTTAAATTCCCATGCATAATTTACAATAAGAGTGTCCTATTCCTCCTTCTTAAATAATAAAAAAGTTTCTGATAATACAGTATTAGTTGATGTCCTGCTTCTAGGATAAGCTAAAGCTTGCTGAATGCACTATACAATGACTTTTTTAATAAAGAGAAGCACTGTGGACTCATTGGAGATTTTAGTAGAAAGTAAAAGTTCAGAAAATCAGTGTCCCTTTATATTTCTTATAGTACCTCTGCGAAAGTATATTACCTGCACTGTGCAACACAGAGAGAAGAATCTATTACCTGTGACTATTATTTACATTAAGCTATTTCACAAAGCAATTTGAAAGAGTCTACTACTTAATATAATGGGCATCCTGCTTCTTAAGCAAAACACTTCACAAAAATAAAATTACCAAAAGCATCAATGTTCCAAGAGCAACAGTAAAAAGTTTGGAACTGCTCTGACACAATTTTACTCCTTGCAGTTTCAACACCTTTTCATCAACAGATGTTATACACACACAGCCAGGGCAGGCTGCATCAACATGGTACCACACCAGACCTACAGTGGGGTTCAGTGCTGTTTCTATCAAGGAAAGGGAACCAATTGTAACAACACTAGGAAATTTTTGCTAACACTTGCTGGTAAATGTAGGACTCCTATGCAGATTTTAATAACCAAGAAATGGAAATACTTTTAAGTGTGATGCAATTGGGTGCTACTAATTACCATTTTAATCCTTTTGAAAAGCAGGAAGTATTACCCAGTAGTTTGATATTAAATGTTTCAGAGTGGTCATTTCTACCCCATAGTGGGAAAACCAGGATGGAATTGAAGGATCAGATCCTTCTTTCAGATGAGCAGACCAGAAATTAAGAAATGTATCTCAAAAACCAGTTCCCATCCTGCCCACCCATTCACCCTATTAGCTCTATTCGCAGCAGCCTGCCTTTGGCAAGAAAGTCCTCTCCCCTAAAACTCCCATTTAAACAATAAAACAAATGAAAATTATTTTGTCTGCTTTTTAGCTTTTTTCTAGCTATTTATTCCAACCTGAGACATCACCTCAGCGAAGGAGTATTTTACATGATGGTCCTTTCTTTTACAGGTAATAGTAATAATATCCATTAAAGTGTCGAGAGGACCTTAAATTACTTCCAAGCCCAAGTGATGGTCCTACTGCTCTCAGAAACAGCAGGATAATAAGTTTTGCACTTATGCAAATATATCATTGTCCAAAATGCACAAGGGTCATCTTAGTCCTTGCTTAATAAAATATAGCCATTAATGAGTAAAATGCAATATGCTCTTTTTGATAAGGCAGCAGCTACCTTGTGGGATAAGAATGATGGAGTGTTTTCTGGCATGGCCCAGAGATCTTTTAATTTTATTTTTTCATAATCATGACGCCAAAAACTGACACAGATTTAGGACAGAACTTCAGCAATTGCTTGTTAACGAAAAAACTTCACCTGAACATCTAATTGTCTAATCTAAATCTGATTGTCAACAGAGTAGTTGAAATGAAAAAGTAAGTGTTTTATCCATCTATATAACCACAGCATGTCAGAACAGCAATTTTCCCAGCTCACATGAACTTACCTGGCAATGCTGGGGCCTAACTTCTTAAAAAAACTCTGATTTTTACATGCTAAATGCCTTACATCCTAATTTTACACAGGAGAATCCTTATGGCTTCAGCAGAGTTCAGGAGTCTAGAAGGCTCAAGCTATTCAGTTCACTATAAAAACGATTGTGTGAATCAATTTCTGACACCTGGTTTATTTAGGCGGTTCTTACACTCCACATTTAGGAAAGCAAACCCTAGAGAAATAAGTGTGTCCAAAGCAAAGAAAATCTATAATTACTTCTGTGCCCTCAGCTGTATCGGAATGCATCTCCTGCAGGTTTAAAATTCATGAGAAGAAGAAAGATCAGAATGATCTGCAGCCTGAAGTCATTTCTCAGCTGGGAATTTCCTGGAAAATTGTGCTACTCCATGCACATGAAAATAACATAAATGTGTGTACATGTTTATGTACAGATGCAAAGGGCTCTGAACACTGTTCATGTGCAAAAAAGAGTTACGTAAACTCCTGAATATTACTTAATTTAAAATCAAATAACACCTCTTACAACCTGGCCTCTATAGGCAGCTATAATCCCAAGGCTAAAGCTTAAGTCTAGGAGATAGGAAATTCCTTTAATTTCCTACCCTGAGCCTGAACCTTCCTGGCTCTGTGGCTGATGCTTCACCTTGTGAACACATGCTATGGCTGTCCATAGGTCCCATAGGAGTGCTCCAGTGAGAGCTTTACCCTCTTCACTGTCTCTCTCTTTAATCTGCATCTTAGAAATCCCCATGAGGATGTCAGTTTTGAAGTGCTAGAATCCCTCTTTAATAAATAACTGTATCAGTATGAATGCCTGGAATGGGAAGGAGAAGTTATGCTAACAGGAGAAGTCAAATTATACCCAGAAAAACATGAGATTTCATTCAGTTTCTTAGTGAAACTAATACAGTGACATAGGGGTCATAGTAAAGGACAATGTAAAAGACCAGGGATAGTTCTGCCTCCCAGATCAGGCACTTCCCTAAATGAAATACTACTTTGTCTAATTATCAGTTTAAAAATTCATGTGAATCCTCCATTCAAATTTCCTGGGTGCTGATACACAGATCAAGTTTGCATTAATCTCATTTGTCTAAATCATGCAGTTGAGTTTGCACAGACACATCCACACAATTGGCTTGGATCGTCTAGGCAGAGCACACTGCAGACAATTTCCACAAGGGACTTTTACACAATTATATGTACGTATCTGTTATCTATGCTTTTAAAAATCTCCCATTTAGTTGCAAAAGTCTTCAGGTGAACTCAGTTTGCTTCATAATTAAAAACGTATAGCCTGATACAAATACATTTGGCATGATGTCTCACTGAAATTTCAACATTAGATGCTTTTCCACCCCTACACCAAAACAGAAAAAATTCCTCCCATGTTTTGTGATTTATCATTGGCAAGAGACTGGAAGAAATATTTTCCTTTCCTAACTAAAAATAAAAAAAGAGATAGTTCATTAAGTTGCATTTGGCTGTGTTTATATGCTGCTGACAAAACACACAGAATATGTAGATAGGCTAATGCACTGCTCAGTTTGTGTTACTTGATGGAAGACGTGGTGAATAACTTGTTTATGGATAACCTCCACTGCGAAATTCTTTTCCTGACATTTAGTGTGGCCAGCTCTGCAATATTTTTCATTTAGAGAAAATTTTATGAGCCAAGAGACATGTCAGCTGTGGAAAGGATACTTGCAGCATCTAGAGATGGAAAACTGCATAACAGACAAACAAATCAATCTGAAAAACACTGGATGCAAAATTGTAACATGGGGCCTCAGGGAGATCCTCATATCTCTTCAGCATATAATTTCCTTTCATGGTTTCATGGCAAAATGTGACCCAGTACTCTAGGGAAACTTAGATTATAAGGTATTTCAGTAGTTTTTATTTGATTAAAAGGAAAGGGAACAGAAGAGGAAGAAGGGGATCAGAAAAGGAAGGAAAGGATCAAACTACGAATTCAATCCCCCTGTATATAACAGCTCTCTTATTAAATGTAACGCTGTGCAAAATATATGCATTTCTTCTAATACCCTTTGACAGTTTTCTCCAGTTTTGCATATAGAAAACATTTAGTTTTCACAGTACAGAAAAACTGAACTGCCATATTCATTCAAAAGTGAATTGGCCAAGAAAGAATCAATTTTCTATAAAAATGAGACTAGCTTCGTTTTTACCAGCAAGACACAAATTCTGTATCTTGACAAATTGATACTAAAGTTTCGCGCAATTCTGTCACACATTATCTTTCATTGTAAGGATAAAGTGTCTAAGAATGCCTTCAAGGGCACCTGAAGATGGAATTACCTATAGATTTGTATTCAGTAATTTGCTGGGCAAGTAAATATCTTATGCATTAGCAACCATGTACTTTATGCTGAGGGTAAGAAACAAATGGCTTAATCTGGAAAACACTGAACCAAGGGACTGCAACATCAAATGCAAAAGAGTGGAAAACAGCATGGAGCAATGAGAAAAATACGTCTCAGAAGACATTTGTTGCTTTAGATCTTTTGGAAATTCTGATTGACGCAACTCAAGCATTCTTAGAAAATCAAACTGAGGTTAAAATTACCAAGAGTATTAAGGATTTTGGCTGATGAAGACATTTTGATCTCATAGTATCCCTGGAACCAGTTGTCTGTCCTTAACAAAATAATGTTCAATGTGCTCAGCACAAAGTAACGTGACACAGTTCTCACAACGAAGTCTGGGGAAACGGGAATAATGGAGTCACCATAATGAATGTGACATAGTGTGAGGGCTGAGCATGACAGGATCCTAACGAAGGCTAAAGCAAAGGAAGACACAACATAAACACAATATAGTTGGTTTTGGATGAAAGCCCAGTGATACAGGCAAGGAGAAAGGAATGCGTTTCAGTGAAAGAAAGAGTCTATGGCCAAGGCCATCACAGCTGCGCTCCTGTTCCTCAATTAAACCCTGAGAACAGCATAAAAACAAAAGTTCATTTTATATTGCTGAAGAACATCTTGGATGGGATTAAGAGAAAAAAATCAAGGAACTTGAGAGCAACAAAGCAGACGTCTAATACATTGGGGAGTTCACTTGACTTCAACATCATCCGACTTGTGCTTGAAATCTTATCCTCTTTATTTTTTTAATTGATCCTTGTTAAGCGGAATTCAATTTTCTTATTCTTGAAAGTGATGATGGAAATGCCATGTGGTATAATGTGGCTATCTAGGTCATATATGGAAACCTTACAGAAATGGATATATCAAAAAAGGAAATGTTTTAATAAGTCATGTTATGCAACTGTGGCTTGTATGTGATTTTCGCAATGAACTATGCATGGTAATCCTGAAGGAATCAAAGTGACAAAGCACTTCTGAGCCTTCATAGGTGACGGAAAAGAAAGAAAAAATCTGAATTACAATTTCACATATGTCACACTCTATCATAACATAAAAATAATAACATTTTCTATTAGTGCCCTTTTACTGTTGGGTATCATCACAGAAATTAGCCATTTTGTGATTCAGGCAATAAACCACTCTTTTACAGTTGAAAACACCAAAGCTACAGAAATTACTGATACCAAATGTGAGATTTACGCAGCCACAGTTATAATTAAGAGTGCTGTCTCTTCCCTCAGGATTTTCAGGCATGGTTTCAGTGCAAAGAAATGGAAGATTTTGAACTGCACGCCAGTGTTCTTCATCACCCTGATTCAAATACTGAAAAATCATGCCCTGCATGTCAAAAGCACTATTTAGCTGTGTTCTTACTTAAATGGGAGGCCTCTTTTCTTTATTTGTAGCATAGACTATATATAAATTTTGACAAAAATAGGAAAAACTTGGTACACTACAAAATGAAGTTTTGCTCTTCAAATAGATCCAATCCTGCTGTTATATTCTGATCCAGACATTAAAACTGGTAAAATCAGTATTAGTATCTCTGGTGTGTTTTACTTTGAAAATTTCAGAAAAGCACTAGTTCAAAGTGTCAGTGGGAATGAAACTGGAATTACTTTCATTATCAAATGGCTCAACAGCAAGCAGACAGAGACACCTGGAGACCCATATTTACATGTCAAGGGCAAACAGCAGGGTACTTGATCTACCTCGGGGGGGGGGGTGGGGTGGGGGGGGTGGGGTGGGGGGGGGGGTGGAGGAGGGGGTGTAGGGGGAGGTGGGTGTTAGCTGTTCAGATTGCTTGGTTGAAATAACTTTTTTATTTATGAAATATAAAACCATCTGCCTTAAATCCCAAGCTGACACTATTCATTAACATCTGAACTGAGCTGCTCTAACAAATAGAAAGGTATGTTCTCTGTGCTTTTCCCCCTTGTCTGAAGGCAGAAATAGCAACATATTCCAGTTCAGAGCCAGACAAGGAGAGGAATCATAACAGATTGTGTGACAAAGCAGCACATACTTCAGAATTCAAGCTTCCTCCTTTCTCCACATCCTACTTTTCTTGTTCATGCTGAGATAACAGATGTCACGTAAGAGTTCAAACACAGCAACTTACGTCTATGGGGCTAAGACAATTCAAAATAAAACAACAGTCTTGTGTTACCTATACTTTGTTGCCACATCCCCCAGGACAAAAATTATTAAATAAAGGGAAGAAATAGAAAAGTGGGTAATTAAGGAGTAGCTTGTGATAGTTTACAATGCAGTGAGCCACCAGTGAACTCACACTGACTTCAGTGGTGAAGGGCTGTGAAAAGGCAAAGGAGGCTGCTTTCTCAGCCTGCTATCAGAGGAACTTCAGCAGATGCTGTCTGAGATTGCAGTGACACCCACTGCAAATACGGGGATAACAGATCCCCGTAGCCCACGGGAGGTAAGTAAGCTCACAGTTTCATCCACAGAAATCTTGAATATTTTCTTCACAGACTGCTTTGGATGTCACTGGCTAAGACTGCAAAAGGTAAAACTCCATATTGCAATATACTTTCTCTCCAGGGTGAATAAACGAATAGATTAGATTTACAATACGAAGTGCAAGTCAGTGAACCTTTGTGCTTTCAAGTCTATTAATTTGCTGTGATCTGCTCTTCCCAAATCTATTATGCTTCACACTGATTTGGCATCTCAAGTTTGTTCATAGAAGAAAGTAAAGAAAAAATAGAAGGGGAAGGGAAACTGGAAGGGGAACCTACTAAATTGCCGCCATCTTAATCAAATGGGTATTTTACATCAGAACTTGCTACTGGGCAGACCGCATGTGATTCTGTTTTAGCAATTGGAACTGATATTTTCCACTTTAACGTATTTCCAGTTTGGTCATGACATCAAAGTCATTTACATTAGGAAAAAGAGTAAGAAAGGGTTGGTACAGTTCACTGATGGAATACTCTCTTCAAAGTAAACTACTGTTTCTCCAGCTTTTAACTTTTATATTCCTGATGACAGATATCCCAGTATACTCTAGAAGATGGACTGATACCAGTAAATATTCAGCCATCAGGTAAATATTCTATATTCATCCCTTATCTTTCCCCTTCCTAGTACAAGGAAAGTATAAATGCTCACTCAGTACAACACAACCCACACTCAAACAAAGGAGTCAGTTAGCTCCTAGCTTTTAAGTCAGAATGGATTTTGTTTCATGTTTTACACCAGAGGGAGACACTATGCCAAGTTTAAATTAAGAACAAAAGTCCAACTAATGGTGCATCACTTGTGGTTTTGGCAGTGGTAAAAAGAAGGATAGCCTCAAAGAAAACATACCTTTTATAGAAACCAAATCTAGACCACAACTGGCAAAGAGAAAACTGCATGGACAAACAAAACTGCTGGATAAACAAATTGAAATTACACAGGAAGCTGACACCCATTCTTTACAGTGGAAAACCAAAGATAAAAATGAGTCATAAATTTTATATTTTTGGACAAGGCAAACTTCCATCTGTCTGACAGTACTGGATTTATGTTCTCAAAGAAGTCTAATATTTCCGATATTACCCCTAAATAACTAACCAAATAATCAAGCAGAAGGATCATTTAAAAGAGTTGATGTCATGGAATAGCTGACTGCTCTGTGAATAGTAGGAAAATGGCTAGCCTTGTGCTGCAATACGCATTTTAGATTGAATGATTTAGAATACATATAAAAAGTGAGTGATCAAGAAAGAGAGAGATGGAAAGATGCAGTAAAGGAGGAGAAAGAAGAAGAAAGATGAAGAAAGGAAGAGAAAGAGAGCAGCAAAGAAAGAAAAAGGACAATGAGAGAAAGAGTGACAGAAAAACTCCCAATAAGCTCTAAATACATTGGATACTGAGTTTCTTCTTAGTAAGGTAGCAATAGTTCTAAAAGAAATTATTTTTCCCATAGAGTTTTTAAAAAACTATGCCTGAATTCACTTTTTTTATTTCTTTCTAGAGTGTTTTCTTCCTGGTTTTTATTTGCATATAAGGTGCCATTTATAAATACCATTACTCATTTGTCTAGAAGGTGTGTAATCACATCAAATTCAATACTAAGAAAAAAGAAAGTCAATACCATAAACTGGGTAAGGACAACTGAAAGAGTCAAGCACCAACACATCTTGCCTCACATCTCTGACAGCCTTTAAACCTCTGAAAGCCCTAGCAGGTCTTTTAAGTAATTTATGTATTCTCAAATACATAACCCCCGTTATCTCACTGTTGTCTTCCTCACCCCTTTGCAAGAGTTTATCACACCTGTAGGACATAGGTGCACATGCATCTCAGCTGCCTAGTTCACAGGCAGGTGCAGCAGTTGAATCACAAGCAAAAGCAGGCGGTGAATTTCAGTGCCTTGTGGACAGGAACATAACACTTTATCACAGCTCTCCTATGAGCACAGCAATGCCTTTGCCTATGTCCATTTGAATTGCAAGAGCGTAATAAACATTACTTCTGCACTGATTCATTATGAATCAGGCCGCTACATGTCGCTTTTCCTTTCAGGAGATGACTCCAAATCCTTCCTTCACTGCATAGGAATAAAAGAAAACCTAGGCAAGCTACTTACTAATTTTGTCATAGTAAAAGGTTGAACAATACTTTAAAGTGCATGCTGGATGTGTCTGGAAGAATAAACACGTCATAGACTTAGATGATGTTTCTGTTTCAAAGACTGCAAGAATTAGATGATGTCTGATCCTTATTCACAATACCTATGCTTTCTTCTACCAAAGTAAACTTAGGTCTACTTATAAAAGTCTTCTAATTTGGAAGATTCTTCTGACTAGGCTAAATTTAGAGCTGAAATACAGGGTGCTGTGAAATATATTTAAGTATATTTAAGTTAGTACTCCCTCAAATTTACTGCTATGCATCTAGCGATATGCTAGTGCTCTTTCCAAAAATGCTGAGAAGCCATGGTGATCCTGCAAAGGTATAAACAAAAGCAGGTAGGATTTATCTGTAAATAGCACATATATAGCCAATGTCAATTCATCACCATGTTCTTTTACACACTAACACGTTCTTTTATACACTAAAAACCCATGTCTTCCCATCCACCATCACACATAGAAATAGCTCTAAATATACTTTACTGTTGAGAAATGTGCAAACAGATAACATAAACAGCTACCAAATGAAATAAAGATACTTCACAAACCCTTTTAAAACTTGCTTGTGACAGAAGCTCTTCTACTTTTTAGTACAGGAACCATGATTCATATTAGTTGAGACTAAGTTTCAACTGAACACGAGTAATAGCATATTTTGGTATGAAATAGGCTAAGATATTTGTACTTAAGGAAGCAGAATAAACGCAGTGATTCATACCATTTTCTTACAGTGCAGTGAGCATTCATATACCAAAGTTCTCTCTCACTGGCGCAGCAAAAAAGCAGGAGAGAAAAAATAAATAACAACTCCTAAATGGTTTGGAATAGCTTATGAGGAAAAAAAGACCAAAAAGTATTTTAAATAACCTTGACATAAACACTTGCATTCCCACAACCTGAGGAGGAGAGAAAGAAATAGATAAAAAATGCTTCATTTCCTTTCCATTCTCTAAATCCAGCAGTGTCATGTTGGTATCACAGCCCCAGTCTGGTTTGTGGGTGGCCCTGCTGGCCTGGGCATCTTTGATCTGCTGAGCACCTACATGTGCCACATGAGGAACTGGCTGGTACTGCTGAGTCCCTAGAGACCTGCACCCGCTGAGGTGCTGATCCCCAGAGCCCCACGCTGCTGCATCTGCCCACTTTCTTACAGTCATTCTTGTATCACTTGGTACAGCAGAAGCATTCCCTGCTAGGTTGCAGAGCCACCAACCAATTTACACATTGGAGAAAAAACATGAGTATGAGTACCCCCCAGTGAAATCAACATACAGCCACCTCCCCAGTCAGGAGATGTTAGTAAATAAAATAAGCTGACAAAATACAGACTACTAAATATATTTCAAAGATGATATTCCATGATATCCATTTTTATTATAAGCCGCATATAATTTTGGAGGTATAAAATTACCAAAGTAATCTGTATGACTTTGATAATAATAAATTAATATTTCTTTGGTAATAATAATACTTATTCTCAGTTTAAAGTTTGCTCTTATTGATATGGTTGTGGAAGTTTGTTGTTTTTTTTTTTTTTTTTAAGGAATATTTAAGGATCATGCCAAGCATTTAGATGGCATTATGAGCAAGAGGATATAAAATATTTTGTAAACTTTCTTTTAGTAAACATACACGGAATGCTAGTACCAGATCTTGGAGACAGCCTGAACTAGGACAGATGCAAACGTCATAGTACAAGCACACTGTAACTCTTACTTTCACAGTAAAATATCATCTTGATTATGTGCACTGACGTAATTTAGCTTTAAATGGGCAGCTTATAGCTAAGAAAAAGAGTGATCAGAGGTCTCTTCAGGCCCCAACAGCCCATCAAATGTCTGTGGTTATAGTAACTCATTTTGCAAATTTGTGCCCAAAGGTATCCATTTACTGCAAAATGGCAGTGCAGGGCTGGATCAAAGCTGCAGCACATGGTAGAGGCTGCACAGTCATTCTCTGTCAGATCTCTAAAGTCAGTATTTATTGTAAAAATGGCTCAAGTTTTTATGCCAGATATATAAAAACCTGAGCTTCTGACAGGTAATTAAGCATCCAAGTAAGTGCCCTCTGAGACAGCTAACTTTGTGTTTCACCTGTGGATATGTAGAAAATTACCTAATCTCCAACATATTTCCATCAAAAAAAATGCATATGCAGAGTTATTACTCAAGCCAACGTCCAAGTGACAAGCTCTCAGCCCTCTTACTCCACTGTCAGATGGCTCTATTCCAGGGGCAAATCCAGAACACATCTAAGACAAATGCAGGTAACACAGTTGCTGTATCTTACATAGAGATCAAACAATATGAATACAAAGACTCATGGGAACTTTCCTGCTTTCTCTTCTGGATCTGCTTCAGTTTGAAGAAATCCTTTTATATTGATTCTTGGACTATAGTCAATTTGTTCATGTGCCCGGTCCTGTAAAGACTGAATTATGGCATGAAGCAAGAAAGCACTAGCAGAAGGAGGAGGCCTACCTATATGATAATTAGATGGCCTAACAATCCTAGTTAGGCAAAGTAGTGCAACCTTAACCTCAGTTGTCTTCCTCAGAGCTGCTGGGCATTTGCTTTTATATTCTGAGGTAAGAAAACAGATGCCCAATTCCAGAAGAGGATATGAGGCAGCAGGAATTCTGCCCTATTCTCTACGGAAGCTCATTCGCAGATTGCTTAAATACTCTTCTGAAGATTCTTTGCTTACATACTTGCTCTTGCATTACAGAAATGTAAACTGCCTCCACTAAGGGCAATAGCCTAGGAAGAAGTGTCATCTGTGTCACCATGTACTTTTATATTTTTAACTTTACTGCCAGAACCAGCAAGACCTGGTGGGTGTCAGCTCCAGTGTACACATTCACACCGTTACATTTCTCTCTGAACTGGAATTTAACAATTTATTTTATGCAATATTTTATAATTTCAATAAGTGTAGAGATTATACATTTAAATCTCACAAGGCTGCTGTCAATAATATTGACAGAAAGAAATGGGGGTTTCTACCAGTAGAAAAACATATTTTTGCTTAATAGTATTTCATTTCATCCATGCCTACAATATATATATGGTATTACACAGATAAACAAAGAAGCTCTTGAATTTGGGGTTTTTTTTACTGCTAGATATCACTTTCTCACTCTCTACACTGGTCTATGGCCTCACCTGTAACTTGCTCCACGAGAGTCTGAGCCAGTTTGTCACCACACAGAGCTATTTCAGATGTCAGTTAATAAAGCAAAAGTAAACATCCTATATATAAACAACAACCGGTTCCTGGCATTCCAGATTTCTCTCAATCTTGCCATCAAAAGCACATCTGATAAGGCAGCTACTTTTAGCAATAAGCGTAACATTCGAACAGCTAAGTCCTTTAAGAGTAAAGCAGATAGAAGACATGCAGCATCAGTCACGGAATTCCCTCTTTCAAGATATTGTAATGAAATATTTTTCTGTGTTATGTCAAGAATGGAAAGAGGTGCCTACACAGACATGTGCTCCAGCAACTGTAGCAGTCATCAAAGCACTTCTGACCACTTAAGGTCTCTAAGGCCCGTGCACCTCCTTGCAGAAAGTTCATTCAGAACACACAGTTGGGTTCATATACAATAAAAGAATAAAGGTGTATAGTAAAAACAGGTGGGGAAGAAGTCATTCTTTCTTCCCACTCCTATTCAGACTACAAAACCAAGAGGTAACTCTCTCCAGCAATACCTTTTTATCTTTGTAGTGATATTGTTGGGTTTCAATAGGTACAGAAAGAAGGCACCTCTGGTCTTCAGACAGCCTGTTTCACAGATTCAAAAGTTCACTCTCAAGCCTCCACTGATCATTTAAACAGGTGGGAGAAGGGAGGAAGAACAATATGGCAGCCTTCCGTGCCCAAGTCATCTCATGTAATAAGAGTATGCATGTATATTCTTCATCACATTTGGCTTGTAAACTCATTGCCAGTTTTCTTTCTGTTTCTCATCAGCTCCTCCCACTGGGATCCAGCCAGTGCTGTAAGAGTTAACAGATGCAGTTTATTTTGAAGTGTTTATACCCTTCCAATGACAGGAATGTAGTTTATTAAATAAATAAATAAATAAAAAGCCTACAATATATTTTTATGAAGGTGGGTAAGATGGAAACAACATCCTTGTCATGTCAACCTTGAGGGAGATGCTTAAAAATACAAAGAAATGCAGACATGCTATTAAAATTGGAGAGAGAGGGAGCATGGCTGCTTCTTTCACTCTCCTTTGAATTGTCACTTCTCCATGACAGCCTTGACGTTCACCAGATGGAATCAAATTTATCTCATACACACACATAAGCAGAGGCAGGCTTCAGCTAAGCCAGTATTTTTCCTTTCAAAATATTGGCATTAACACCTTAGTTCTAAGTAAATATAAGCATGAACTAAAAAGAGAAAATTGAATCTGTTCTGCAGCCACACAGCACAAGTAAAGCTTTCTGATATGCAGTATTTTAAAAATTCGTTTAACTGTATGTAATAGCTATCAAAAAACTTGCAACAAAGATGAAAGAAAAATAATGGTTTTCACAGGTGAATGGCTAGCTTTGTAATCATCTTCAAACTAAGGCTGTAATTAGCCACTACTTCTGCTCAAGCCTTAATTCTAAACTCAGTGTTGCAAAGAAAAAAAGGAAAAAGGCAAAAAACTGAAGATGTATAATTCTCACACATTTTGCTTGGATGTCTTTCCCTAGTATCTATCCAAAATTACCAGGTACCCAAATATACCAGGTTTTTAACAATCATTTTCAAGAAAAAGAATACATTTTGCTTATGGCTTGCGTGAGTTGCACTTGCATGTAAGTAAAAACGTATGCTTTTTCATGCAACGATATTTCTTCCAACAATGTTTTAAGTGAGACTATTGAAATTTCATGCTGAATTTATTATACTTTACACAGTTACCGTTTGAGTGAAGAAAAGCACTGAACTTTGCATTCAGATCAGTACTTACACATGACACATAAGCGCGTATACTGCTACTTGTTCCAGTGAAGGTGCTAGTTAGATGCTTAATAAATAAAATTATTTATTTGTTTAAAGCTACAGAATTAAATTACTTACTAAACTGAAGCTTACATGAAAAATATCAGAATAAAGCTGAATACTTTGGATAATGGTCTGACTTTCTGAGTGTTATGATATTGGATACTTTCTGTTCATAACTGGGCATCATCAACCACTGGAAAACCATTTTTTTTTTCCCATAAGGAAAAGGAAATTAAATTCTTCAATTATATTGATTTTCATATGGTAGGAATTTAACTGAATTCCTTTTGTTTTTCCATATTTGTATCCAAAAAAAAAATAAAATAGAAATAACAGATCTTCTAAGAGATCAGAACATCTCAATGACCTTTATCAGCTCTTAAAGTTCCCTCACTTCAGCAAAGGATGGCTTCCCTGTGAATTTTGTTAGAATAATTATTGTTCGTGGAGTAGTAATAAGTAATTGCTTATTAATAAGTAAATACAAGTAATTACAAATAATCCTACATATTAATTATGTAGAAGGATGAATAAAGATGTTGCTAAAGCTCCCTTTTTCAATCAAATCAGATTCTGACTCTCATTGCTATTACTGTAACTTACAACCAAAAAGGTTCCTTTACATAAAGCTAATAGAAGTATTAAGGCAACATCTTTGATGACATTACCTCTTTCCATTTTATTTAAAATTTACTCCTCTGGAATAAAAAGAAAACCAAGAAAAAGCCAAAACCAGTGTTTACCTGTGCTGTTAAAAACAGATTTTAATGGTAGGTCTACCGAGTCAATCATTCACCAAGGGGCTTTACTTAGTTTTTGCTGTGATTTGAGAAAGCTGCAGAGGACCTAAATTATATTTTAAAGAACAACTGAAAAGGGCAGTGGTTGCCTTTGAAAAGCAATGACATTTCAAAGATGCATCAGGAAAGAAAGTAGCCATAAAAAATCTCAGCAAACACACAAATTTCATCGTGCAGAAATATTGCCAGAGTTCAGACAAGAATAAAGTGAGATGTGAAAAAGCTGTAAATGGTGCAAAAGACTTAGTGTTATTTTATTTCTTGCTTTATTTATAATGATCTCCCCCATATAAATATATATATTTTTGAACCTAAAATTATTGTCTATTAAGCAAACAATGAGAACTAAAGCATGTTGCAATTCTAAAAACTAACACTATAAATGTACATGTGCAATGCAAAGGAAGAGAAAAGTCATCCTTGGTACCTATAATTTACTTTGGGAATGTATGCCTGCAATGTATAGGGAACTAGAGAGTAAGAAAGAAACACATTAGAACTGCAAAGGAGTATTTCAAGCATTTCTGACTTCACTACTTCTGCCTGTTTGTCTAGCCCATCTCTGCTTCCACCTCCTTTAGGCTTGTCTGATCTCCATGTTTCTCAACAGTGAGAGGGCTCACAACTCCCTCCTTCCCACCCATAACCAGTCCAACCTACTAATCTCTTCCACCGATTCCCAAACCTCCCCCTCATAATTTCCTGGCACGGTTTGTTTTCTTCCTGTTGTCCAATCTTCCAGTCCCAGCCTCTTTATTGTCCCAGCCAAAGTCTGCTCTCTCATCTTACCCCTCATCCAGCCTTCTACCTAAACTCCTCCCTTAGGCTGGACAGGTTTTCATAAGGACAAAAGCGTCATGTGCTGGACACAGAGGTCACATGGCTGCCATGTTTTAAATTACTTAAAATGAAACATCACCAAAATTTCAAACTTTCAAAACCAGCTTCAGACAGAAGACCAGCAAGCAAAATTCAATTCAAATTAAGAACAATTTGGGTAAATTCTACCTCAGTAGCACTTCAGTGTTCCCCAAGTATCTGGATGTCTGTTGGCTTGAAAACGTGTACTACTGCTTCCCTCTCCGTTCTAATGAAGAATACTCTGCCTCTGCTATCTGTGACCTTATCCTCTTTTCCTCTATTCTACTTGTTAACTGTTCAAAAAAGAAGATACGCTGGCACCAGCAGGAAACATGTAGAACCAGCTCTTGTATTCTAAGTAGGAAAGTAAGATGTTATGCTAGTTTCACACATTCATTTATCCATGTCCGTCTAGCAGCAACAGCTGCAAGGGAAGAACATCAACATTGTCTGTTTAAAATCTGAAATCTTTCTGTTTACAAAAAAAAAATTAATTCACACCCACAAAACATAGAAATCAAGGCCTTGACTTTTGGTTTGTCTAAAATATATACAATAATCTTTCATATTATCACTAACAAAGAAAAAGGGAAATACACAATTGAAAAAAAAAGGAATTTTCTTGATTCACAAAGGACTTCACACTCGACCATACTGGTGCACTGAAAAGCTAATAATTCAGTATCTAGAAACAACATTCAGAAACAGTTCCACTCTCCCAGATATGTACATGAAGAACCACTTTGGGATGAATATCTAGACAGACAAGTAGAAAACATGGACCAGAAAGGTGCTATGTTTTAGCTTTAAATAATAAATCAAACTATTAAAAAACTAAACTGAACTGATTAAACATGCTGAAATAGCCATGGGGAAGAAAGAGTGCATGAAATTACTGAGTTGAGAAATGTACAGATTTTATTCTGGTAGTTATCAAACTTTGTAGAGCTTTCATAGTGAAGAATCATATGGGTGAACGAAGGGAAATGAAAGAGGCAGTAGCCTACAGTTCCAAAATTTTATAGAATCACCAAATCATTGAGGTAGGAAGGAATATCCGGAGATCTAGTCCCATGCTCTGACCAAAGCAGGGTCACCTAAAGCAAGTTTCTCAGGGCCTGTGTATAGTTAGGCTTTGAATGTCTCCAACAGTGGTGACTATATGACCTCTCCAAACAACCTGTGTCACTACATGACCATTCTTACTACATAAAATATTATTTTCTATTTAAATGGAATAGAAAGATGTCTAAATGATGCAAGCTGTAATGATTATTCATCACATTTTGGGCAATGTGTGCTTCATCACATGTATCACAGAAGATTCTTAAGACAGCAAAATTAGAAATAATTATTGAACAATGTAAAAAACTACAGTAATCATATATTAAGGTAGGATAGGTGGACCCAGACAGCACTATTGCAGCAAATAATCTTTTAGACTTGAATAATACTCCTGTGAGTAAAGAATTTCTGGATAAATTTTATTGCATTCAATGGACAAGGATTTATTTTTTTAGCAGCAAAAGTCCAGTATTTCCAAATTGGCAATAGTTCTCTCTCTGCTATGAGTAGAAATGCTTTAACAGCCCAGTGCACTTCCCAAGTTTCATTTCAGCCTTTACAGCAGTAAATTAGTACACTCTATAACAGCATCAAAATCTACAAGACCGATGAATTTTAAAAAGGAGTATTTTGTGATTGTAATGTAGGAAAATAATTTTAACTGAATGCTGTATATAAATAAAACAAGAGGCTAGCATTTTGTTAACATCCAAGGAATATATTGTGGCTGAAATTCATCCTTCCATATCCGAAGACAAAGTAATTGGTCTATAATTACCTAAAAGGCCACAGTTTCAGTTCACTCTCTTGCTGGCTGTGGACTGAAATAGTGGTTGTTGCCCCTTAGCAGCCAATTTGGATCAATGTATTCCTGTTAGCAGCTTGGCACATCTATCATCTTCCCCAACGTGCTGGCTAAATCAGTGCCAGCATGGACTCACAGGTTGCCATACTCCATATGGATGCAGATGTTCCTTTCAGAGTAAACTACACCCTGTTCTTCAGAAATTTCTGCGTGCAAGGAAAGCTGATGAAAACATTTTCTCTACAAAAGCTTTCAAGGCTAAAAATATGTTTCAATTTAAGACAGAATTCTAAGGAGAATGTGATTGTTGATGAAAACATTTGATTTTACCACATGAAATGTATTTTTGATTCAGCTTTTCAGTTAAAATGCAATATAACTATCAAAGGTATATTCAAAAGAACTACTTTTACTAAAAATGTGTTAAGCTGTGTTTTGAAGAAATAAAACAAAATCCAAATTAATTTGAACATAAAAGATCTTTTCCAGTAATTTACCTAGAGAAACTCATCTCACAATTAAATTTCAAGGGTGTACAAGTTATAAAGAGCTTTGTGTAACTGAAGTGAGTGTAGAATTTCCATCATGCTCCCAGGCTGATCTCTATATTAAAGCAACCTTAAAGTTGTTGGCTAAAGTGTCCTTAAAAGGACTGTTTCTTGGCTGGATTTTCTCAGACCTGATGTCTCCAAAACACAGTTCTAAGGTATCACAGTTCTTTCACCATCACACTTTGGTTATGCATCTCTGCATTTGTCAGGCAACTAGACACAGACAATTGACAAAAGAGCCAGGTATCTGAGACTCTTTTTATGTCCAGTTACAGTACCAAAACAGATACAAGAGTCAGAGGGGGAATATAATTGTGGGAAATTAAAAGACAAGATGACTGGAAAAGAAATTGTGGTACCAGAACCACAACCAGCCTGCTCAGAGCCTGCCCCCTGTCAACGCCTGTGGGGCCTCTCTGAAAACGTATCCCAGTGTGCTGGATCCAATCTGCATGTCAGGAGAGCAGAACTTCTTGCTGATTTTGCGGTTATGCTGCCATGGGACTCCAGGCACTAATGTTTGCCTACTGCTTGTCTGGGTTTTGGGGAGATTTTTGTGCTTTTTTTTTTCTTTTTTATTCTGATTCTGGAGACAAGATTGGGCCACAGTTTTCTCCCCATTGAACTACACTGTGTCTAGCATGAGGGTTACTGACCAGCGGGAACTTCACATGTCACTGTAATACCAAATAACCACACCACTAAAAAGTGAGGACCAACGCAGAAAACTCAGAAGGCTTTTAGCAAAACCATTATAAGATAGCTTTGAATTCTAAAGCAGGTACTGGAAATATTAATTATAATAATTAGGCAAAAACTTCAGGGTAGCTTATTAAGCATAGCATGTTAATTAGCATACGTAGAGAAATGTGGCTCAAACCTGTGATATCTGACAAACATTTCTAATTTCAAAGGAATGGGATGATATTCTGCCAGTAATGACAATGTATGTGGCTGAATACAAGAACAGTTCTGATAGTTCTTTTATTTAAACCATATTCCCATAAAAATAAGTGTGGAAACAGCTTGGACGTTCTTCAAAGAAATCAATGGGCTGCATAATAATATAAATTAAGGCCATTTCAACCAAATTGATGGAGAGTATTTTCATTTTATTCCATTTCCATAAATTTTGATGTAATTTGAGCACTGTTACAGACATAAAGTAAATCTCATTAAGCCTGATCAAAACCTAATGTAATGCATCATTAATATGAAGAATATATATTTATCTATTTAGTATAATCAGCAAAAAGTTTGTTACAAACTGTCATATCATCTTATTGTATCTCCTCACATAAATTCCATTAATTAAGAGGTTTTAGTACTTTACATCCCAGACACATACCAATTGTACTAAAAAGACTAATTAACTGCAACATAATAGCATTCATATAGGTGAGGTCAAGAACTAGTTGCAAGGAAATTCCCTTATGGAGAGTCCATCTGGTTTGCATCTAAAAGCAATGGAAAGTGTATCTGCAGGAAAATATATCTTGTTTCTGTGCAATTTACTCTCTGATACTTCCCAAACTGTAGTGACATCACAGAAACCCTCAAGAGCTACAGAATCTAAAAGTAGCATCTTCTACATAGATTTTATGACCATTATAAAAAGGGTTATTATTTTGTTAATCCTACCATTGAGAATCTCACCATTTCTCAGTCAACCATTTCTCAGCAAGAGATTTGCATGCAGAGGTCATACCACAAAGACTTCAAACCTTCTGACTATAGGCTGTTCACTACCATGCTATGAAATCCTTGCGTAAACAAACAACTTCTCACACTTTTCAAACAACGTGAACACAATATGCTTTGTGATATTATATTTATTTGTTTACGACCAGGTTTTCCCATACTTGCTAACTTGTTCATCTGTAGTTAACCCATAACTTGGTCTTACAGTCAGTTGTGGAATTGTTGAGATTCAGCAATGCAATAGGCATATACTTTGTGCCTTTCTGTCTCTGAATTTATTGCCTAAGAGAACACTGATACTGATACTTCTTTTTTAACATATTGTCTCACTTTTGCAAGCCCTAGAATTAATCAGTGTTTGAAACCTGACCTGGTCATAATAATGTTGGTCACTTGAAAACCACTTTTACAAAGCTTCAATATTTTGATGTGACCACGAGAACTGAGACTAAAACCTTCTCTTCCTTTCATAATAATATAAATTATAATTACCGTTGTTTATAGTACAGAGAATGACTTTAATTCCTGGCAGAAATCTTTCACTTTCTAAACTGTTTGGCTTAGTTTTCTAAGCAGTGGCTTTCAACAGCAAGTCCATGAAACTCAGGGGAACTCTACATTACTTCTAAAGGGCCTTGAAGGGGCAACGAAGTAAGATAAATATATTATGCAGGGATTTGTACCACCAGTAAAGTGTCAAGTGTTTCAAAATGTAAAGAGTTTAATCCAACATTCTTAAGGTGTACTATAAAACATTATAAATACTTGTTGCACTTAATACACATTTATTCTCCCTTCCTAAACTTTGCACTATTTCCTTACTGATACTCTGCTTTATATGGGTCAAGATAGGCCCTGTAAAACAAAAGCTGCTTGGCATAACTGTACGTTGTCAGTATGTAAACAAGCTAAGGCCTCCAGGAACAACAATTGAACTTTATCATAACTCACTTCTTCATTCTCAGCAGAATTGGCACATGGCTGTTAACAAAAATACTTGAAATGAATATAACCATGTCAGCAAATATGGGATATTCAGACCATATGTTCTGAGCTTAGTTAATGATATACCCTGAGGTATACTAACAAAAGCTAATAGAAAAATGAATGTCATCTCAAACTCATCAATAATTTGTATATTAAAAAAAACCAAACTTGGCAATAGCAATATTTATTTCACTTATTAAAATACTTGTATTTTTGCTGTACTGTAATAAAAATAAAAGGAATAGGATTATTAAAGAAAAAAGTCATGTCTCATTATGCCCAGTTATTCAATTCTTGATTAAGGTTTGTGATGCTTCCATGACAACAGGTCGTATTCATTAATGTGCTCATAAGTTTTAACTAAGCTAAACAGAGAAGGAACGTTTTTTTTTCAAGACCTAGTATTGATACATTCACACACACTTTGGCATAATACATGTTGGATGGGGGTGTGTTTGGTTATTTGGTTTACGTTTTCTGAGGGGTTTGTTTTTTTTTTTTAGTTTATGCCATTTTCATCTAATGCTTGTTGCAAACTGCTAATTTTAACACAAATCTTTGCCATGTTTTTTTTGTTGTTGTTGTTAATTTGTGATGCCATATGTGATTATTTACATCAAGTGAAATACTATACAATAGCTGCATCTCTGCTTTAATATCTTTTTGCTCTTCTCCTGCCTGGAAAAGGCTGGTAGAAACTAATTCAATTTGCTAATTATTCTTTTGCAACACCTAAGTGCTTTTATTGCCTTTGATTATTACCAAAGTGATAGTTGCTCTCATGAATTTACATCCTCTCTTACTAATACTCACATCCAGTAAATATGGAGAGTTGCAAGCAGGTGACAAGTTACAACACATGCAGCCAGTCTGTATCTATCCTACAGCATACTAATCCACAGGACAGCCACAAAAGCATCAGTCAACAGGTTACATGAAAATTTACACAGGCTCTATTCTAGAAGAATAAATCTGATTCTATGCCATAGTTCCAGCCAAAGGATTATCTTATTTGAGACATAAACTAATACCACACTTGGTGAAGATTTCAGGGCACACTTCCTTTCATTTTCTGCCAGACTTTTTTTTTCCATTCCCATAGAGAAACATAAGCAACATGAAGGAGAAGAAAATCTGATGAAAACATAAACATCAATGAACTCACAACCACCTGCAGCACTGGTCATTAAAAAGAACTATATCTTTACAAAACCAGCATTTTTTAAAAACCAGCAAGGAGGTAAAATGCAAGCATACAAAATAATTGTATCAGAATTGTCACATTTAAACTTTTATTGCTATCCTTTGCTGGCACCAATCCCATAGTGTCCTTTAAACAAGCCATATGATACTGTAAAATGGCTTTGTGTATTAAAATACAGCATTTTTTAGGCAAAATGGCCTTTTACAAGTAGTACAAAATGCTATAAAAACAGCTATTCATAAGGGTTCTTTTTCTCTTTTTTTTTTTTTTTTAATTTTTTTTTTTATTTAAGAAGAACAATTTCATTTTGTGGCAAATCCAGATAGCCTTAGGAACACAGACCCCAGTTTGCTAGATGTTGACCAGCTTGGACACATTCTGCACAGTACTTGCTTAATATTAAAGGTACTAATAGTTTCTCTATCTTCAAAGTATACACATGCTTAAGGCATAGAACACTGTGTTGCATTCATTAATAAATTGTGGAAAAGGAGAGAAAAAATACTATATTGAATACTATATGTGTCCTGGGTTCAGCAGTAGCAGTCATTTTTTCTCTTAGTAGCTGGTGCAGCGCTGTGTTGTTGACTTTAGGCCTGGGAACAGTGCTGATAACACCAATGTTTTTAGTTACTGCTCAAGTGTTTGGTCTGGCCAAGGACTTTGTGAGCCTCATGCTCTGCCAGGGAGGAGGGGAAGCCGGGAGGAAGCAGAGACAGGACACCTGACCCAGGCTAGCCAAAGAGGTACTCCGTACCACAGCACGTCATGCCCAGGATGTAACTGAGAGTTACCCGGAAGGGCTAGGACACTGGGGGGTTGGACTAGGTATCGTTCAGTGCTCGGTCAGGCGGGGTGGGGAAAGTTATCGGTCGGCAAGTGCTGAGGTGCTGTATTCTCTTCCCTTGTTATTTCCCTTATCATTATTGTTATTATTGGTAGCAGCAGTGATTTGTGTTATACCTTAGTTACTGGGCTGTTCTCATCTCAACCCGTGGGAGTTGCATTCTTCCGATTCTCCTTCCCATCCCTTCGGGGAGGTGGGGGGGAAGTAGAAACTGCGTGGCTGACTTGCTGACAGGGCTTAAACCATGACAATATGAATTTTTAAAATTCCAATTAAACAGGCAGTCTCTGACTTTTGTCAGCAGGAAAATGGTCAAAGTGAATTTTAGTAGCAGGACATCTCTAGCTACCATGAAAGTGTAGGGTGATGCTATTTCTTATCTTAGTGGAGAGAGAAGAAGGGAGGGGGGAAAAGGAATCAGAGCAGTAGTTTAGGCCATCTAGAGGCACAAAAAGCAAATTCTAAGGCATACCTCATGATTTAGGGACCTAAACCCTACCTACTCTTACAGCAACCTCCTTCTTCTAGGGTGGAAACTCCACCCTGTACCCCCACTTCCCTGTGTGTATGCCTGCTCATTCTCCAGAGTACCTGCCCTGAGCAGACAGGTGCCTCCCTCCAGCCTCTGCTTCCCTACTCTCCAGGTTCACCCAGACAAGTCCACAAGCTGCACTCCAGTAACTTATTAAGATCCCTCCAAATCAGAGAGAATCATAGAATAGGTAAGATAAGGTCAAGACTGACTAAAGAACTCATCCCTGAAGTAGGAAGTTCTAGGCTTTAGATGTATTCAGCTTGCATAGCAATAAAATTAGATCTCTTGTAATACAGAGGACAAGGCTGAACTAGTGGGCTACCAGCAGGTCTACTAGCTGACAGCACTCCTTCCAGCCCACCTGCGCTTCTGTGTAGACACTGTGTGATCAGCTAAAGAGCAGATCAAATAAAACCTGACACTGTGGTTAGGACATTAAACCGTGAGAAGCCAGACTCAGCTCCCTGGAAACTGCATGTATTTTACATGAGGCTTCTATCACACAATAAAACCAAAAAAGCCCAGAGAGCAAAGGCCAGCACTCAAGTATTTCCTGTACCTCTCCTCCAAGCTGCACAGCTTCGTTCAGGCTCGCTCTTGTCTATGCTGTAGTTTCTCCTGCTGGGATCTGGATGAGTGCTAAGATGGAACTGAACTTACAGTTAGTGCTAGCTGTCTTCAGCTTGATGCTTAAATAGTTCTGAAGCAGTAATACTCTGATATTAATAACACACGCAGGTGGGAAGAACACTGACTACTTCTAGGATCTTCAGAAACAGTCTTCTGGGAAAGTCAATTAAATCTGGATACCAGAGCTTATACTCCAAAACATAATAGCCCCAGGAAGCTGAGGTTGCTGCCATACAAGCATCTTTTGGTAGCCAATGCTTAGTTAAATATCCCCAGCATTCCAACAATTTTCCTTTGCCTTGTAATAATTATTGTTAAAAAAACCTCCAATTGCTCACAAAACAAAGGAGTCTCCAGAAATGGTAATTATGCTCCTTCCAGATTTTATTGTGCAGTACAAAATATTTCAACATTATAAGAGTACTTTGGTTATTTCATAAGCCATTTAGTTTGGAAATCAAATAACCAGTATAATAGTATAATATTCATGCCAAGACAGAAAATCCAAATCAGAATGAAGCCAAGATATTTCAAATAAGATGGAAATAGCTGCCAGAAGAATCCACATTGATACAAAACAAAACTCCACCAAGCCTAGGTTCATTCATTGATTCTGAATTAGGTCAGGAGAGGAAAGAGAGTAGAGTGGAAGGATGGGACAGTGCATAGACAGAAACAAAGTACAGTAGCACTGGAATGCAGTAGCAATGGTTCAGAAAAACAAGTAATGAAGGTTTAGGGACAAAACAACCAACATTTGACTTTTTATTGGACCCATTTACTCTAAGGTTTTAAGGGAATATATCTGTTTCATTTATAGCTTGGCCTAATGCCTTGAATATGCATCAGCAGCAACAGGGTGGTCAAAACAGTAAGCCTGCTTGTAGGTTAACTGATGACCATACATTGCGATTCTCCCCTTCCTGCCATACTTTGTTATGAGTCAGTTGTATTTAGTCATCTTCATGCTTACACTGTAATGAATACTCACTATGCAGAAATGCATACTGTAATACCACAACAATGCACTGATAAGAGAAAGGAAGAGAATAGTATGAAAAAAAAAACCCAAACAAGATTACACTGAAAAATCAGGTGGCGTTATTTTTCATTTCCATAGGACTGTATCTTTCTTCTCTGCATTTTATGCTCGGGATTTTTCCAGTGCAGTTTTATATGGCTCTGTGATAGATTTCTCAGCTTCCTTCCTGTTTACCTCTCTTACTTTTCTTTGGTTTATCCTATTATTATCAGTTTTCTCCTAGGGCAATATGAAATAATTCTATCCTAATCTTGGTGTTTACATCCATCTCCAGTATCAGAGTTTACAGTAACTCGGTTCTTGAGTTATAAAAACTGAACTTATGAACACTCAAACAGAAATGGAACCTCCAGAAACAAACAGGGTTGTGGACATATGTAGGATTGCAAAACCAGAAAGCAACTTAGGAGTTCTTTGGAGAAGCTCACATTTTAGTATTTCAAGCAGAAGCTCATTTATAGAAGCAGTACCAAAAAAATGCCTTGGTATAAATAGAGTCCTACTGAAAGAAATGCTAATAAAAGAAAAAAAAATGGAAATATAACAATGATTTAAGGGAATCAAAATTTTATTTCCTCTTTTGTTGTGAGGACAGTCTACTAGACCTAGGTCATGATATTCAGTCTTCTGCTGTCGCAGTGAATCATTTCCCATCATCCCTTTCATCGATTTCTACCATACTCCATTTTTAAATACGTAAATTTTTTTCCCCTGAGTACTTGAATTTGAAAGCTATTCCATAATTTTACTTCTCTGATGGTTCTGATTTCCATCCCTGATATTTTTCAGGACCACTTTATGGAGATTTTTTTCTTTCTTGTGACAATCATTCAGTTTTTCTTCTTTCTCCTCATCATACACAATGCATTCATAAAGAGAAACTGTATCCCTTCTCAACTTCTGATACACTGGGCTAGACAAGCTCTCATGTAACAGGATAAATTGACCACTCTTCTGACCATGCTAGCAACCCTCTGCTTGTATTCCAGTATGTTTATATTCATCTTCTTATACTACAAAGGCCAGAACTGAGCACAATATTCCTGATGACACCTTATCAACACCACAGATAGGGAAGGTTCCATGCCACTGTCTCTATTTAACATACTTTGTCCAACAACTCTAGGATCACATCTGGCTTTTTATTCCACTTTGAGTTCATATTAATTTTATAATCAACAGTTATCATCTTTTACTTTCAGGTGAAACATCCCATATATTATAAATACAGAGTCACTAAGCAAGCTGACTTCTATATTTCTTCCACTTTGTGTTACTTCATGGATCTCAGAGGTACTCTTTCATGATGTTTTGATGCTCTTTGGATGATACATCTCAACTTTGTGATCTGCAAATGCCACTGGCAAAAACTTTGTTGCCAGACAATCATTAATGAAAGTGTTAAATAAGGTCCACCTCTATCCCTATCCTACAGCAAGTCTACAAGCAACTTGTTTCCAGCCCTGGTTTGGCATTTCCTCACCCATGTACTTTACATATCTTTCTAATCATGTATCAATTCCTGTTTTCTCTGCCTTAACTAATAAATCCTCAGTTAAATATTGACTTTTTATGATCTATTATATTGCCTTCAGCAAGAGGGGAGTCTTGTCAAGACAAGAAGGTATAACCTACCTTTGGTAAAACCATGTCACTTTCTATCTCATCATTCATTTACCTCCATAATCTTTCTTCTATAATATATAATAAAGTATATAATAAAGCACTTTACAAAGTTTTATAGCTCCTTGGATTATTTTCTATTTTAAACATTAGTAAAATATTTGCTACTGTCTGTTCATCCCTAGTACCATCCCTAGTTTGATAGTCAGTAAAACTCCTCGCCGGTAGTCTGATATATGCCAGGCTTGGCTTTTTCCCCATCCTGTACCTTATGACCAAAAATTCTAGTCCGTTTACTGAACATACAGCCCTCCTTGCCTCCTGGATATAGTAATTTCCATTTTGCACTCAACTCTCATTAGTTAGTGACCTAGCTTTTGGCCCCATGTTCAACATCAATGTCCTTACTGAAAACTGACTCAAAGAGTTCATTTAGTTGTGAGGTCACCCTGACTATACCTTTAATCTTGATGTTACAGTCATGCTGTAATAATCTCCTATCTTTCTCTTCCCTCTTTTCATGTGATTAAACCTACTGCAATTTCTTATAAGTTCTTGAAAAAATGTTTAACCCAGAGTCACTTTAGGAAGCTCACTTCTTCACAGTGCTTCCTGACTTTTAAAATGGGTTTTCATTACTGCCTACTCAATTCCGTTCTCTGCATATCTAGATATCCCTTTTGAAGTATCAAATTATCCAGTTAAGACACAAAACCTTTTCTTCTTTTCTGGGGTAAAGGTTCTAAATTCTTTTGTACTTTTGACTTAAAAAAAAACCAAGTTCTCCAACTGTCAAGTCTAGCTGACCTTGCTAGGAACCTTGTATAATTCCTCAGAATTTGCTATTTAAAAAAATGATAGCTGCTATAAATCTACACTCCATTTAAATGGAATCAATGCATGACCACATTAGCCAAGGTTCTTTTCTTCTAACATTTCTCCTATAGTTATCTTCAGAACTTACCAAAATCAAATGTAAAATATCCCTTCCCGCTGGTTCAGTGACACTGTGGTAAAAAAGTGCTGTTCTCATTTTTGACAAAATTGGGCTCTTCCTTTGTTCAAAACCTTTGTTCTCAAATTTGTAACCAGGGACTGATCTTCCATAATGACTGACATTTCAGATGTATTTTTCCATACCACATTCTACATTAAAATCTGTACCTCTGCATTGCCCCATTTGAAAGTCTTTCATGAAAGTGATATTGATCCAAAGAAGATTGTTTTTTCTACACTCTTTGCTGTCTATAACTTAATTAGTATATACTGAACTCTTCGGTATCTGTGACAGTTGTATTAGTTACTCAACTGTATCTCTGTTAAACCAAAAATACCCGGATTCAAAGTGTAATTTCCATTTTTTCATATTTAGGCACAAACTTTTGAGCTGTGATTTGTGGAGCACAGCCAGTTCCAGGCCATGTTAACTACGGTCTTTTCATCATCTACATAATTTACCTGGAAAGCCCAAAAAATATTTGTTTTCTTTACCTTTGCTGATGCTTATCTGCCAAACCTACCGCTCTTCCGCCTGATTGTCATCTTTCTACTTACTAAAAATAGGTAAGGAGACTACATGAGCTCTTTCCCTCTGTTCGTTTTAAAGCACTTCTTGTTATTCATGCCAAAACCAGTATTCTAGTCAATCCACAGTGAAGGGACCTATTTCTGTGAACGCAACCTAAGCTTGTGTAACTGGTAATTGTGCATGTAACCATGCTCATTACATAAACAAATTTCAACTGATATTACCTTGACATTTTCATCTGAACTAAATCAGGCACAATTTATTTCTCTGGTGCTAGATCTAATTCAGATGGAGCAAAGCAAAATAGCAAGTTTTAGCAACTAATGCTTGTGCTCCACCAGTGATACAGTTCTGTCCCTTGTCATTAATTTCTTTCCCAGTGCCCATTTTCACAGACAAAATCACAACAGTGCCTTCCATTAAGCCATTAAATAAAAACAACTTACAGAGTAGCAAATCTTAACAAAAAAAAAAAAAAAAAGCTAATTTTAAGTGTTGTATTGTATGATATTGGGGCATGAATCAAACCTCTTCAGTCATTGTATTTGTTGTTTACATCACGGAGATAAAGTTAAATTGGAGACAAGCGGACTTAGTGACTTTAAAAGTGGACTTTGACAAGTGTCAAAGTTAAAGGAGTCTGTGTCTTTACAGACTCCTTTAACACTGACAGGGTAAGAGGGAAAACATTCTTATTAAATACCAGTTAAATATAACATGAAAGTGAACCTAATTCCATATGCTTGATTTAATGTGGTACATCAAAAGTGTTAATGGCAAGTTAGTTGACTATATATGAAAATATATTTACTGGGTACTCCTCCGAGACAGGTTTTGGGGTGTTTTGTTGTTGTTTGGTTGTTTGTTGTTTTTTTTTTCCTGAAGTTGCTTTTTATTCCAGAGGATTTCAAAATACAACTCTGAGTGACAGCTCAACCTTCCTGAGATGGGAAAACTATTTATGTGGTTTGGGAACTGGCATGTTGCTGGTTTCTCCCCCTAACTTCTGTGTTTTAAAATGTTTACATTTCATGGTTGTGCACGTCTTGGCTAACAATGTTTTGGGATGAATTCTCTTTTGCATTTGAGTGAAGAATGCAGCTGAACATTCTGGAAAAAGCACACTCGAACCAACTCTCTCATTTGAGAAGCTGCCACATAAATGGATTGCATGCTAGAAAGTAGGTATGTGCTGCAGACTTTTCTGTTCAGTTGGGACAGACCTTTTACCTTCCGTTTAAAGTGTAAGAACTGTACCCAAAGAACAACCAGGGAAGATCTTCCCTAGGGAGCACACATTTGAAGCCGTACTGAAGAAACTTCCAGAATTATTTGGTCTAGGATGTGCTTTGTAACCTGACCTGAATACTGTTTTGCCTTATGATATTTATGTCAATTCCATGATCATAGAACAGTGCTTAATTCTGCTGTAGACTCAGGTTAGATTTTCTCCAAGTGCAGTAACATTGACTGTGTGGCCTGAAATTAACTGCTGAGTATCAAGTGTGGCTTTTTCATAGAGCTTACTCGTTCTGGTCCAGTTACACAACAATCATTTTAAAGCCACTATTCTTTACAATACATATTTTCATCTTTCTCCTTCCAACTCATGCTTCATTCAGAGAACACATCTAGAAGCTTTAAAAGGTTAAACTGAGACACACATAGCTTGGCTTTAAGGCACTTGCTCTTTCATTAGCTTCCTATTTTGCATTTAAGAAAAAAATAAACTGAGTTCACTTAGGCAAATCTCTAGGGCAGAGGGTTTTTTTCCCTTCTTCTGCAGTTAATAGGGTGCAAAAATCCTTCAGCTCATCAGCCAGCACTGCCACCAGGGAACTGAGAAAAAATCCCCAACATTTTGTCTTTCTGAACTGGAAGCTGAAATTCCCCAGGGAAGACATGTTTTGGAAAAGATTTAAAAGAAGTAATTGCTGGCTGCCATGAGGATTTTGACAGCCTGCAGAGAGTATCTCTTGAAGAGAAACAGCAGTCAGAGAAAGAATATCGGAAGGGACAGCTTTGAGATTTTACATCATTTTCATGCACTTGTGCGTGAAATTTCTTCTGTGTCATGTCAAGCTGCAAGCCTTGCAATAACCTCCAGACTGCCTGCTCACTATCCGTCAGACCTGAAGAAGCTCATCTTCCAATTATCTTTAAGCTTGTATGCAATTCATGTATAAAATCCAAAATCCTATTTAGAACTCATTAGAGAACAGCTCATAACAGAAAACAGACAAAAGGCAATATTAAGCCTATTAATAACAACAAAGGAAAATAAACAAAAACCTGCAGTAACAGGAGACCTTGTTTACATCAAGTGAAATACTGATGTAGTCCAGTGGACGAGGAAAGCTGGAATTTTAATTTTCCAAACTACAAGCTGTAATTAGGTAGCAGCTTAATTTCAAATTCAGGTCCAAGTATTCTTGCACATAGGAAATCATTCCTGTTTGTCATTTTAAGCCAACAAATTTAACATTTTTTATGTTGTTTATGGCCATTTTTTATGGATGGGACTGAGAGAACAAGAGTAACAAGACCCCTCTAATGCCAACAGTGGACTGTGATGTAAAGGGCAGCGTACAAGCTTGGGCATATTTCTATTTGGGAAAAGGTTACTGCAAATTAATACATGTAGAAGAGAGACTGAGTTATGACAGGGACTAAAGGGCATTGAAATTATAAGGCCTTGACAAGGCACTCTAACTCATTTTTAGACTCAGTAAATCAAACCCCACTTCCTTTATTACCACCAGCTACACATAAAATCTGAGAATTCTTTCCAGAATGTTCAACTGCTTGTAGCTACCTAACTTTGAAAAGTATTCACCCTATTTGCCCACATCTCTGATTCTTCTGTAACATGGGCATGTCTCTCCCACCTGAACAGATCTGTGTATGTTTCACAACCCTTTTTTGTTGTTGTTGGTTTTGAACAGCTTACTGCTTTTATTTCCAGTGTTGCTTTTCACTGCCTGGTAAAAATGCGTACCTATTTTAGCGCAATAATCAGTTTCCTAAAATGATGCAGGACACAGAAACACTGCTTAAGACTTAACCAGACCTCAGACTAAAACTAGTACACACCACAGCTGTGTCTGGCTGAGAACCGTAGGCTACTTCCCCTGATACATCAACCTGTGTATGGATATCAGCTGTATTCATTTCTGTAACAGATACACGGAGCATGAAACCCCTTTCCAACTATTTTATATTTAACCAGCTGGCAATTCTGACAACATCCAGAAGGTGGCATGTGTCACATGCAATACAGTGAAATTACACAACTGCAGAAAGGCCCTCTGAAAAACATTGATAATACTTAACAGGTCCTCATATTAATTCTTAATTATGGAAAGTACTGAAGTAAGAATCTTAAAGTGATTATCATGCAGAGCTGAAACACAAAGCAAAAAGTTGTTTCAAACAATGGAAACCATTTTTGTTGTGTTTTCTTAAAATAGAACTGGTTTTAGTACAAGTCACAATTCACCATGTGCTTTCCTGGTATCAAAGCAGCATATAATTAAGTAAAATATATTTCACATTAAATTTTAGGAAATCCGATATTCATTTTCAGGACTTTGTAACATTTAGAAAAGCATAATGAAACACAGAGATCTATAATTAAAAAAACCCAAACTCTACAACTGAAATTTAATTCGAATTATAAATTCACTTATTTGCAAGGGTATTTAAGTACAAAGGTTATCTTTAATATTTTATGCAGCTGGCTTTGTAAAAATAGGCACACAATCTTATGGAACGTGCTAAAACGGGATGTCTGTCACAACTTTTTTCCCATTTAAAATGGAAACATAGCTACTCTTTTAATAGTTGGACACGTAGACTCTGCTAACATGGGTGGAAGTAACTGATGAAATTAAGAGATGAAGGTCACAGACTGTAACTGAATTGTCCCGCCATGACTGATGACGTTAACTGAGTTTTTAATGCCCTGTGTGATTAGGCTTCACAATTCTCAAATCCCACTTGCCTTTGTACCACCTGTCCATATTCACAACTGGAAAGACAGGATAAAGCCCCTCTTTCTATATTTTAGAACCTTTCAAAAGTGCTTCTGAATCCTGAACTTCTGGCTGTGTATCTAAGTACCAAACTCTGTAACAGATGAACTGATTTGCCAGTGTTTCTTAGCCTATATTAACTTCAGCAAAATCATTCTTGAGGAAAGAATATCTAGCTAGTCACTACTAAGAAAACAGGCTTTTTACTTTTTTCCAACTAATGAAGTTTATGGCTCCTATTTACACTAATCCAATTATTCCGTCTTAAAGTACCCTACTGAGCTTGTTGTCCTTCAGCAGAGCAAAATTTCTCTTTAATCTGTGCATTTGCATAGATCAGATTACAAGTTAGGTTTCTAATGCCAGCTTCATCAAGACTCTTCAAAGGTCTACTTTTATGTATCAGAATACCAAATGCATAACTCTTAACAGGGCTTGAAATCAGAAATTATGTGCTACTCTGAAGCAGCTCACCTCTGAATTTATTTCTGAAATGAAAAAAATGTTGCGGGTGCAGGTGATGAATGCAGGTGATGAAAGAGTAAAATCCATTATCCTTGCTTAAGCCTAAGGGTTTTGGGAGAGGAAGCCTAAAATAATGATCTGAATCTTTTTTTCTTTTTATTCTTTCTGCTTCTAAATATCCTTTCAGACCTACATAAAACTTTTTTTTTTTTTTTAAAGAAACAACTTTTCTAGTTTTATGAACAGAGCTTTTGATGTTTCTGAGCTGCTATGGGCTAATAAAAGTCAAGTTTGAGTAAAGCTTGTGTTTTCCTTGGTGAAAAATACAATTATATGATCTCTCTGATCAGCAAACAGAAGTCAATGATAAATCTCATTTATTTTTAACAAGCAAGACTCCTTATTTTCAACAGGAAAAATGTAGCGTAGCATCTTCTGGAGAGCTGACTTTTCATAAGCATCTAGTGTGGTAAACAAAAACAAAATCTGAAGAAATAGGAGCAGGCAAGGAATATAATCAAAATTGCTTAAGAAATTACAAAATCTAAGAAGCTTGTCACTGATCAGTTCAGAGAGATCAAAAGAGAACAGTAGCTTAGTATTCCTCAACAGCATCTTGTAGCTTCTGTGCTGAATGCAGATGATAAACTCATAATTTTGAGCCTAGGTCAGTCCTTTCCCAATACTTTCTCCTCTCTGAAAGTCCAAATTACATGGACAACTTGTACCAACTGGCATCGTGGTATGTGTGCAGGGGATACCTGGCCACTGAGAACTGAAGCACAATTGCTAATTTCAGACATGCTAAACAGTCGGCAAGATAATAATTAATTTTCAGTGCAAACAGCTTGGTGCTCCTCCCAGCAAGGGAAGAGGTGACAATCAGAATTAAATTACAGCTCTCTGAGCCTTACACTTCCTCTCTATTTCTGACTCTTGTGAGCTGCAAAAGAAATGACATGTAACATTTTTAAAATAAATGTCTACAATGAGAGTTATTCCTTCGAAAATCCAGCGAAAATCTAGCTCGTTACCTCTAAGCAACATCAATCTCAGACACAATATGTGAGAATATGCTTTCCCAAGGTCAGACTCAGTAATATCTTCTGCAAACTGCAGCTTAGGCTGATAGCCACATGCACTCCTCTCTAAAAGAAAGAAATTAATTGAAATACCATGTGCTGCTGCTCTTGCTACAGTAGTCTTCAAGCTGCCTGACTGAAAAGGGAGAGCACAGGCTAGGTGATAAAATGTGAGACAAAAACATTAAAGGTATTCTGTTTCCCCACCCCCCTACTCTGCATTCCATGACTCGGGCTCCCACCACAGAAGCTAAGCACTGACAGGCTTGGCAACATAGACCCCATCAGGAGAGTTACTCCTGCATCATTGCTCCTCAGGGCAACTCTGCTCTCCCCATGCCTCAAGGAGCTCAAAGATGAAGTGATTATGATGCAATGCATCAGTGGGCAGAAAGACCCTCATTCTGCTCAATTTAAAAAACACATATCCACAGAAATGCTCTGGTGACATGTGGTCTGTACAGTCAGGTGCCCTTCATGCTTTTCTGCCACCCAAAAGCTTGACAAATACCCCAAGTGTGGGTGTAGGACTTGGCCAACACAATGAGACACGGCTTCATCTTGCCTCCAAGCAGTGCAGGAGCCACACTGGTTTCTAGTGAAGTATTCGGGTAACAGGCCGGGATAACAGGAAACAAGCATTATACATATCCTTTCTGTTATTTTGCTGCTACTACAACATTTCCATCACCACACTATGATGGCTGTAGCACTGTTTTCCTCTTCTCACAGCATACTACATGACACTCTGCACTGAAAATTTAGGAGCAGTTTTCAGTACTGGTTACTCCTGATATTATG
Source organism: Lathamus discolor (assembly GCF_037157495.1). Lineage (NCBI taxonomy): Eukaryota > Metazoa > Chordata > Aves > Psittaciformes > Psittacidae > Lathamus > Lathamus discolor. The sequence continues at coordinate 42,376,550 of NC_088884.1, read as the reverse complement.
GACAATGAATTATAAAAATGTGCAAATTATGTGCCACATGCTCATGTAAGAGAGAAAATTTAGCAGGTGCATTCAATCCTGCATTGTTTGTCATCATCCCAATTAGATGAATCACAATTTATATGCTGATAATGTAACACATGTAAATTATTACTGTGAAATAGATGCAAGGAAAAAAATCCTACACTTAGCACTTTGAAAACAAGAAATGCTGAATTATTTCAAAATATTTCCAAAATATCTCGAAGAACTATAGAAATATCACAGACTAATTACCTGCAAAAATGTCATTGGCAAAATCAGCTCTTTTGTTGTAGATGAAACAGCTTCCATAAAAACAAACAGAAAGCCCCTGCATCTGTTCTGAAAATTAATGTGGTTTTAAAATGCCCCTAATTCTCCTTTATCTTTCATGCTTTTCATGCCTACTTCAGCATATTTGAAACGCTGAAAAGGTTTGTGTATGTATAAGCTCTCACTTGGCACTACTTGTGATTAGTTTTATATACAGTAATCAAAACTAATTGTAACTGTTCCTTAAACAACATTATTAAGGTATTGCTGCAGGCTGTGGTGCCCCACATGTTTTAAGTGGCCTGGAAGAATACAGAGACACATTTTTCTTGGCCTTAAAGGTCCCCATTCTGATAACAGTCGGGACACAATAACAAAGCTGGAAACAGTTTATTGGCAGAGATTTTGCCCTTTTTGGACACGGCCAAATTTTCCACAAGTTTCAAGCCAGATTTGGTAAAGAATTTTTGTTGGATTAAAATCATGGGATAGCTTTTTGGACTTTTTAGAAGCAATTTTCTAAACAAATTATTCCAATCTTTTGTTTTGAGAAGTTATTTTCTTTTTTTTTTTTTTTTTTAAAAAGAAGCTGTAGGAAATATTTGTTGAACAAAACAGATCAGTTTTGTTCAGCTAAACCAACATCCTCTTTCATCATTACAGTCTCCATAACAAAACACTCATAATTTGTACTCTTCTACACTTGCAATGGCTAACAAAATAGGAACAGAAGCCACAGATTATTTTGTACCTATATGCTTTCATGTATCTTCCTCCAAAAGTACCAAATTTGGCTCTCCACTACAGCTCTCCCTTCCAATCCAATCCTTACTAGAACCTTTGATTTATTACTATGTCAACAATATGGGTGTATACACTGTTACTAAAAAAGTGATGACTTCTTACAGTCAGAGATAAATCTTATTGCTGCTTACATTAACCTTTATTATGCTTATATAAATCAATGGTCTACAACATGAGTCTTCCAAAGAAAAGGTTAACTATAATCCTGTTTATATAGCTAAATGATGAATTTTACTTGAAAACATGCTGGTCTTATTAATATTGGAATTATGATAGAAACTAAAAAATTAGGAAATTCCTGAATAAAGATGAAATATAGCACCTGTTCTCAAGCTAAGCACAGCAGATCTGTTTTAGAAGAGGACAGACTTGCTTGAATGTCAACTAACACATGGTTCATTTTACTCAAATTGCTATTTACATCTCAAAATTAAGTCCAAATTTTATTTGTGTAATTTACATTGCACTCCTATTCATGAGGCAAGCTCATGCCTGACATGCAGAAGTGTCTTTAAACAGCTTCCAACCATTTGCAAAGAAGACTTTTTGTGGTGTCATTGTTGTTGTTTAGGTGATTTATAATATGACATGCCAAAGTCTAAACTAATAAAAACTATGGTAGCTGCAAGGCCAAACACTAAAATTCTTAGGAAATGTTAGAATTGCACCTTTTTGTCCCACTTTAATTCACCTTGCTTTATGTGTATTCTTTGGAGTTAATGCATTGTCATGCATTACAGCAAAGTCTTCCAAACCGTAAGCCTTAGGCACAGTACTTACTACCAGGATGTATTCCCACTAGCAAACCCCAAAACACAGGCATTATCAGGACAAACCCAGCACTTTTATACAAGCAAAACTTCAACAGGGCGACCACAAAACTGCGCAGTCTCTACCCACAGAACAAATTCCCAAAGAAAGGAGGGAATCAAAAAATATATGCAAGTTCTCCCTGATGTTTCTTTGGAAGTTCAGGAGAACTGCTTGCCAGATTTTCTCCTTGTGTTTCGGCAGGTTATTCTATATCAGAGGTGTGTACATGTCAGAATCATTTAAACACCCATTTCTGCACACCTTGTTTGCATTGTATTCTGGGATGCTATGAAATCAAAAGAGCTATAAAAATGCAAAACAGAATTATGAATGATGGACATTTATGCAACTGCAGAAAAAGCTGTATATATTACTATATATTGTTACTTTATAGAAGTGGAGATTCAATGTGCTCTGTAGCAATCTTCCAATCCTGCTCACTGCTAACCATAAATTCCAAGTGCCCAGCCGCTCCCCTACTGATCTCCATCGTTAGCTGAGGGGTTAGGGATTACTGTCCCTCCATCTCAAACATCAAAGGGAAATGTGTCTGCTTTGTTTCCTTAATTTATATTGAAATTATTCTGAGTAAAAAATTTTTAAAAGTTACACTGACACTCCTGAGTTCAAATTTATAATTACCCACTCTTGGTTCTTGCAGCTTTATGGCTGATGTATTCAGTTAAAAAAAAAAAAAATCACATTTGAAACAGTTCACTGGAAGCATCAAAATAGTAGACTGCATTATATTATATATACATACATTAAAACCTACAGATTCTTTCTTAGCAGCACATACCTCTCTTAATAAAAACAACTTTTAAAAGTTTCCTGCATTAGGATTTTTATAAATTCAAAATAAAAGGAAATATTGTAAGTACAAGCAATAGACAATAACTGCAGACATAGAGTTTAATGAAGCATTTGAATGTAAAGATATTTATTCTTTACGGGTTTTTTAATTAGTGAAGCTGGATTTAAATAAGCATTAGCATCTTTCAAGGAACAATAGCATTCTTCATTCATAATTTAGATATTCAAGGGAACCATAATTATGAAAAAGCACTCTAACTTCCTACTGCTGAATTAAGAGCTACTTCAGAGTCCTTGGGACATAAAGCTTATGAAACATCAATCTCTCTTAATAATTTTTACTTCCATGAGCTATTTTGATTCCTCCAATTGCTAATAACACTATTTGTCTTCTTAGAAGTTCAGAAGCAGTGTATGTGCTAAGTGAGTGTGAGGGAAAAAATCTTTACAATGAGGGTGGTAAAATACTGGCACAGGTTGCCCAGACACATGGTGGATGCCTCATCCCTGGGGACATTTAAAGCCAGGCTGGATGTGCTTCTGGGCAACCTGATCTAGTTGAAGATGTCCCTGCTCACTGCAGAAGAGTTGGACTAGATGACCTTTGAAGGTCCCTACCAAACCAAACTATTCTATGATTCTATGATAAGAAAGGCTTTAAGTGGAAGCCAGTGGTACGTTTATATCACACTTACGATTGGTCCACGGAGTATAGCACTCTGTGCACGCTGGCAACCACCCTGGACTGTGCCATGGTAGTTGTGCTGGTACACTGCTCCTATCACTTGCAGAGAGTTAAAAGAAAATAAAAATCAATTACCGTTTTCTTGAAACACACTAAATCTAAGATGTAATACATAATTCTTCATATGACACCTACACAACAGATTTTGGAATCAACAGTACTCGAAAAGCACAATTTCATTTAAAATGTGCTTCGTACTTAGCGGTAATGTTTACTAATGTGATCTCTTTCAATGATCCACAAGAAATTACTAAGGTAGCTATTAAGATCTACTGAATCATTCATGGAACATGCTAAGCACAATTCCCTGGTAATGCAAGCTGATTTGAACAGATTAAATTTTAAATTCAAAGTGCATGTGAGCTGTAAAAGAAATTGCTCAATGTCAGTGAAGCTTAACTTTCTATAGAAAACACCAGAAGCTCATCCTTTATTTATTTTTACAATCTGGGGGAGGAGGGATGGGAAGGAGGAAAACAAACCAAGGCAAGAGAAAATTGAGACGCCAGTGAGCTGGCGAACATGTTTTCATGATTAAATATTGCTTGCAGAATGAAATCCAGAATGAAATCCAGCTGTATATGGAAAGACATATTATATTTCATTTAAATACAAAGACATCTTCAGGTAGAAACTGAGTTTCTCAAAACTGTGTGAGGGGAAATATACATGCCACATTACAGAGACCATTATACGGTACCTCTATATTTAATTTACTGCCAACTGTTAAGTTCTTTTTAATCTTAGTATATATTGAAGTATTGCATATTATAGGCATATTTAATATACAGGGAAATTATTATTATTTAATGGAGATGTCCCTGAAAGACAGAAATAAATCAGTATCATTTCCAAGTTTATCATATATGACTGGTTAAGAAATCTTAAATGAGAGTAAGAAGAATGGAAATTATATGCTACTGAATTTCTTGGCATTAGCATTCTATTCCTTTTTTTAAATCTCAAGTTAGTCTTGAGATGTTGAAATAATTTGTGGACCTTATGTTGTACTCAGAGACATAAGACGTAAGCAAGACCTCCAATATTCAGAATTTCAGTCTTACAATAATAGGCTTTTATTTCATAATTTCAGATAATACTTTAAGCAGTAAATGTAAAGGCTTATACATTGACAAGTTAATTACTCCATAGTCTAAGAATTTATTTTCAAGAGCATATTAAATTGTGACCATCATCAAAGTCTTCCTGTGGGGCATTTTACCTCATTAGTAATATGTCTGACACTTGACTCAGAATTTTATACTCACAGGGTCAAACTACAGCATTTGAATCTATAAATTAAGTGATAATTCGCCCAAATTCAATCAAAAGTACTGGTTAGTGACCGATACATAGTGACATGTTTCTAGCACTGCCATACATTTTAGACTGAAAATGTGTATCACTTCATATTTTACAGTACTCAAGCAACAAGAGCAACAAGAATGAAATATGAAGAGCAATAATAGGCCAAAGAAGGAGAACACTAGCCAAGAATAACTTACATAAAAGGCAAATGGCATGTTTGTTTGCTTCTAACCTGTTCTTAAACTATCCTGAAGGTATCTCCTCACACATTCCATTAATCAGAGAACACAATGCGTTAGGCCCCACATTCAGCCTTGAAATTTTCAATGTGTGTTTTTCATTTCTGATGCCCTGCAGAGGGGGTAGGTAGTTATTCACTAAAATCATTCGCTGAGAGTCTGGGCACAAAAAATGAGAATTGCAAAAGCAATGACAAGCATGGGACAGTGATTTGCTAGCTAAATTAAAGGCTGGAAAAAAAGCCTGTTGATTTATGTTCAGTCTCGATCAGACTCAGACTATATTGATTGTACAAAGGAAGCAGCTTGGGAGATTGCATTAGTTTATCTACTTTTTCGTGCTGCGGTACCCTCTAAGACCTTATGTTCAGAAGCCTTATGCAGTATATATAGGATAGAATGTCATTCCTGTTCTGGCTCTGCTTTTCTTAAGCCTTGCCACCTATTTCTTCTGATCACAGATCTTCCAAAGTAACCCACAATTCTCTCATTTTCAGATTCAATTTCTGCCTTCTGTCTGGACTCTCCTGCAAATCCTATTTTTTCCATTCTAACTTGGAATGTGAATTTGTGGATCACTGTACCAAAACCCAGTATCACCCCATTAACTAGGTTAACATTTTTCACTGTGAATCAGTATTTTAGTTTTATCCACATTCATCATTTCAACTGTGAAAGCAAAAGGTATCTATGTATAAACTAATTTCTTCATATGCATCTACTTTGATTCAGAAAATTACTATATATTTTCATAAGATATAATTAAACAAAAAGAAAACCATAGAACTGAGGCCTTTATTTGGTCCTAGACAAGAAAATAAATGGCTGTTCTGTGTAACTGGTATTTATTAAACCAATGTCTGTTCATTAAAACTGTACCAGCTAACTTTCCTCTTCTGCTAACTATTTACAGTTTTCAAGGTTTTGTGTGGTTCTGCACTTATCCAAGTACTGTTCTGCAGATCAGACTGAAAATTGCAGATAACAATTCACTTCATAATAGTCACTTCAGCTGATTTTATGGGTACAGCAAAAATGTGTTCTGTCGTAACCTCAAGAAATCTCCCTCAGTACCCACTGAACTGTTAGGAGAATGAGATTCATCAGTCTCACTAGGCTTAAGAAGAAAAATAATTTGCCAGAGAAAAATATTTCTGGCCCTACAAAGTTCTTTCTCACCTCTGCTTTGTCATCACTTGAATACATGACCACCTACTTGTGTTAAGTGTGAACTCACCCAGGACCTTCAGTGTATGTGGAAAGGTCACACAAGCAACTACACTTTTAGCACCTGCAAGGACTGAAAAGCCACCTTTTTTTTTTTTTCTCTTCCTTTAATCCATGTTGGTTGACAGTGTAGACAAGATGTCAAATATATGTTATGCAATACAAGTACTGAATTATGTGTTAGGATATGGAAAGCAGGTAGCCTGGCTTAGCACTCACTGTAGAACACAAAAATGCAGACTCACAAAGCAAAGCAGAGCACCTCTCTGCCCAGAGGTTTGTATTTGAATGATGTATCACCATAATGCTGTAAATAAATTCAATCCAATAAAAATGTCTCAACCTCTTAAAGTGTAAATTGTCTAAGAGAAGTAAAGCTAGGAAGACATGTACAGCTGACATCCCAAAATTAAGTTATACATTTATGGATTAATCAATACATTCTTCATAAAAGGAAAGACATTACAGCATCGCTGCCCCAGTGAGATTTTTTAAGTTAGAATAATGGGCTTGCAGGGGGAAAGCATTTTATCCAGTTATCCACATTTGGAAGGGCAGTTTCTCCCCAGCCACACCTATAACCTAAAGCCAGAGTTGCAGAGAACTATCCACTAATTTCTACATTACAGTTGAAATGGCTTACTACCCCGATTTTTCAAGTGTCCCACCTTGTTTTGCACTGGTACAACATTCAGCACTGTTGGCTTTTAGTCTGAGACCAGGCCTAATCAACAGTATTGATAAATATATCACACAGATTATTTCCTATCTTTCACATTAAGACACTAGGCAATAGTGAGAGACTGCCAAGGCTTTCACAGTGGAAGTGAACATGGTGACCACCGACCATCAGTCCATCCCAAGGAGAAGAAGGACCCATCATGATGGTAAACCATAGCAGACACTGGGACAGGACATAAGAAGAAAGGGAAAAGACAAGACTACCAAATTAAGTTTACTAATATAAATCAGTGAGTGGAGGAGGGAGCTAAAAGTAAGCCAGTTCCCAGAATTTCTGTCATACGTTAAACATTCACATATGGAGCCTGCAGTTATGTCCTGAGTTGCGGAACTGTTTTATTCTTTAAGTGTAAAGAACAGAATGAACAAACAAGGAAAATAAAGTGCAAGAAAATACAAATACAGAGTTACAAATATACAGCAGAGATAGGAAAATTGAATAACTGTGAAAGTAAAATACAGTGGGTACATGATAAAGAAAGCAAATTTTTCAGAGGGCAAGTATTTAAAATTAACCAGAAGTTGAACAGATCTACCAGATCTAAGCAGCGTTTCCGTATGTCAAGCACATCCTATGGCTGAAACTCTTTAATGACCAAGGAATACAAGTCCTACTATGTATTACAGTGAAATAGAAACAATTCTGAATCCATTAAAGATACAGGCTAAGAAGCACAAATATAAAGTATTAGGAGAGGCTGAGGGAGCTGGGTCTCTTTAGCTTGCAAAAGAGGAGACTGAGGGGTGACCTCATCAATGTTTACAAATATGTAAAGGGTAGGTGTCAGGATGATGGAGCTAGGCTTTTTTCAGTGATATCCAGTGATAGGACAAGGGGCAATGGGTGTAAACTGGAACATAGGAAGTTCCACGTTAACATCAGGAAGAACTTCTTTACTGTAAGAGTGACAGAGCACTGGAACAGGTTGCCCAGGGGGGTTGTGGAGTCTCCTACACTGGAGATATTCAAGGCCCGCCTGGACAAGTTCCTGTGTGATGTACTGTAGGTTACCCTGCTCTTGCAGGGGGGTTGGACTAGATGATCTTTTTAGGTCCCTTCCAACCCTTGGGATTCTGTGATTCTGTGAAACAAGGAAAATAAAGTGCAAGAAAATACAAATACAGAGTTACAAATATACAGCAGAGATAGGAAAATTGAATAACTGTGAAAGTAAAATACAGTGGGTACATGATAAAGAAAGCAAAGTTTTCAGAGGGCAAGTATTTAAAATTAACCAGAAGTTGAACAGATCTACCAGATCTAAGCAGCGTTTCCGTATGTCAAGCACATCCTATGGCTGAAACTCTTTAATGACCAAGGAATACAAGTCCTACTATGTATTACAGTGAAATAGAAACAATTCTGAATCCATTAAAGATACAGGCTAAGAAGCACAAATATAAAGTATTAGGACATCTCACATGTCACTACCTATGCCAACCTGAGGAAATCAAACCCATTTGTATTGGGCTTCTTGTGTTTAGGGACTATACCTCTGGTAAATGAATTTGAGTCAGAAAGTCACAGACTGACCCAAGGATGCTATGCGTAAATGTCCATGAGGGATGAAAGTGGCTGAGAGGGGCAACATCTCTTTACACCTTTCTTTAGAGACTCTGCTGTCTGCCCTGAAAGGAGGGTGAGAAGGCATCTCCCTAAAAACACAAGGTAGCAGAAACACAGTGCAGAGAAAAATCAGGAAATTTCCTGTGCCCCTTTACCAAAACAAGAGAGAATTTTGTCCATACAGATTGTCAGAGGAAAGGTTATGCAAATATCCAGTTTTTAATATATTACACCTAAACTCCATATAGTGAATTTTCCAGAAGTCAGAACAGGCACTGCACAAAACTTCAACTCGGCATTCCTGCTGCTTAGTGTTTCAAGTCTCTGAAGAACAGCCCTTTCATTAGCCTGCACTGCCAACTAAATCATCATATGCTGTTGTTACGATGTCCATGATCAGATGTTGTGACCTTAGCCTCCAGATATCCTTAGTAAGGCCAGCTAACGTAACAATACTGAGAGCTTACTTACAGCAAGACTACAGTACTTTTCACATCACTTGTAGATTATTTTTAAATTTGAAGGCCATTAAAACAATATTCATCTTCTCTGGCTCAGGAACACATCCTAGCTAGGTCAAATGATCTCTTTTATCATACAAAGCAGACACAGTAGATAGATCAAGCCCTCCCTGTCTGTTTAAGATGCAGCTCACACTGACAGCTAAGCACTGATCTGGAGATCTAAAGATTTAGAAACCAGGCTTATTTGTTAGTTTCTCCCTCCCTCACAAAGTGAATTAGTTATTAAGGTTTTAATCAGGTGTTTAGTTGGTGCAACTGTATAATTTAGCTTAGAGAAGGGCGCTACTTTTCTTACAATTTTCATTGGAAAATTATAAGAGAGCAAAAGAAAACAAGTTTTTAAGTGCAATTTATGATTTTTTATTTATTGTTCTTGAACAATGCTACTTCAAAACACCAGATGCTGGTTTTGCATGACTATATATTGAAAAAATAGTTTCTGAAGCACTATACAATTTAAGTAAAAATGTAATGAATTTCTGGAGACACATGTGGCATGAGTGACTTTGATACCGATGAGTTCTTTTCTGTCATTATGACAGCCACAAAATCCAGAATTCGAAGCAACTCACTGCATTTCTATAGCAAAAAGTGTCAAAACATCATGACTGAAGGATTTTATTTAAATGGTCTTTGACATTATTTTAATTAATTTGGTCAGCATTTGCTGATTGGATTGTTTTAGATTAAAAAAATACAGCTAACCATGTTAAACAGAAGGACTTTTAAAGGTTATTTCTTTCATTGCTTGAATTATTCAAGCATTTAGCCCACTCATTGCTGTTAGCATTCTAAAATATTCTTTGCTATTTCATGCACGTCTTTCACTTTATTATAGTTTCAGCTCCCTCTTTCATGCTTTAACTCACTTAACTAGTAAAAAGTGGATTGTTCCATGCTCCCTTTGTAGCTCCTCACTGGCTTTTGTTTTCAGTCATGCCTGTTTTCATGGGCATCTACGCAGCACTGAGAAGGGAATTTGGTACATGTATGCAGGATTTAGGCTAATCCTAATATGCATATGAGAATGCCTTTAAAAGAGCTAGAAAGCTTATTACTGTGTTCTTTCCGATTTTAAGTATTTTTTTTTTTTTGTTCTATCATCAAGTTCAATGTTTAGGTTTTTCACTTCCCCATGCTGTTTGGCTAGCACTTTCTTACAGAACATGCTCCACATGTAACAAGTTTAAAAAGAAGAAATGAAGACACACATTCCTAAAACAATCGTTGGAGAAGGACAGCTGATGTAATACAACCCATAGGGGAAACCTGGAAATCATTCTTACTGTGTGCTGTCTTCATTTTCAATGGCAGCTGCTATCAACAGCATAAGATACAACCTTTCCAGACCTAAGACTATTTTTGGCAGATCTTGCATCAGCAAAGACACATAGGCTGATTATCCATTTCCATCAACCATCCTCTATCATCTACATTCCTCAAGACCATCGTCTTAAGAAAAGTCCCTGATCCTGACGAGGGCTTGTGATCAATGCTGTAATATAAATATTAACAAGAGTTATCCCTTGGGAAGTAGAAATGCATATGCATGAAAATGGAATGAGCTTTTGCACAGGCAGACCTGTGCATGTTTTTACATGGTTTTAAGGTACTACAGTGCAACCCATCCATGCCAAAAACAAACCGAAAAACTTCTTTTGAAATTAAAACAAACTCAAGCACTTCAGTTTTGATTAAGTAGGATAGAAAAAATGACTTATGTGCTGGTTGGGGCCACAGGTATATCTTGACATACTGACGGAAAAACTCTCCATCATACACTTCATTTACAGATTAGAATAGCCTTAGATTGAGAGCACAGGATGTCACTGGGGATCTTGGTTTGTAAAAGCAAAAGCTACAAGACTTTCTATCTATTCTCTGCAGACTCTTTTTGTCAAAATCAAACACCATTCTGTTATCTACTGAGCTTGTGGTTACACTACTATTTTCAAGATCCTATGTACTCGGGCTATTCCACTAAAGAAAACCAGCACAAACACTCAATACTTGTATCTGGGGGCTCAGGCAACTCATCAGAATCCAGCCCTATTATGCTGGAGATGCTTAACAAGTGCACAGGGGTTTTCTGCTTGGGTTTGGGTGTTTTTTTTTGATTGAGTTGCAAGGTGTGAGGTAATCCAGCTTCCACTTCCCAACTGATTGCTTAAAACTGTACAACATTGGAATGTCTAATCATTTGAAGCTTCTTAAGTATGCAGTGGGCAATCACAGTGCACCGTGACAGGCTAACCTACCATGAGCTTCACTCTCAGAATCTGAGAGAGGACGAAAGTGTGAAACAGCAATTGCCATGAGAGTACAACTATAAATTAAGTAACATTAAGTTGCTTATAGAGAGAAACGGAGACAAGGACGCTACCTGCTACAACTCATACTGCCCTCTAGCAAGATATTTCTGTAGACTAGCAAAGCAACGGTCTAGTACACAGGGCTTGGTTGGTTTGGGGTATTTTGTGGAATAGAAATTGATTCTCTCTTCTTCATTCATCAGCTTTCTCCTGTGAGAGTAATCCTGCACTGACATACTGTTATTTCATCATTTAGACAAATTCTATGTAATTGGTTTTTAATATGTCTTCATGAAATCTAAATCTTTAATCATTATTGATGGATTTCCCTGAATTCCTTCCAACTTTCTGTTGCCAGCTTGTCCAGGATTCAAACCTCCTCCTTGCAGCACTGCAAAATGAAAGGACAATTTGCCCCTGAGATCTGTGTGTAGTAATACAGTATGATCCAGTGGGAAAGATGTTAGACTGGATATTGTTTCTGAATAACTGACCATTGAAACATGGACTGTAACTTAGATTTGAATTCTGATGCATAAACTAATTAGAGAATATGAGACATTTCTAGGCTTCAAACAAATTAATACTGATAATGGACATTTGCAGGTCAGAAAGGCTACCATCATTGCCTAGTAAGAATACATCTGATGCATTCAAATGTTCCACTTATGCTAATGGTAAATAAATAGGAGAAAATAAGTTAACAGCAATGACTCACAGCATACCTGCTGTGTCACTACAGACTATACAGACTACTGTCAACTGAATGTTTATACTCTTTTACACACCTAACTTACACATGATCAGCACAAATCCTTAAAGGAATCAGCTGGAAGCCTTTGTCTATCATAAAAAATGAGACCTTAAGCTTCCACCCCAATTGCTAATCTCTTCTGCAGCCTTTACACCTCATCTTTTTTTGAAGTCTTTAATGAAATACCTTGTCAGAAATCTATACAGCTATGGTGTCTCATGTTCCGCAGGGAGCCCATTAAAGCAGTATCTCAGGTGTATCCCAAGGGAAAATGTGGCAGTGGAGACGGAGCAGCATCAGACTGCAAGCCAGGGCACATTGTCTATTGTCAACTGGAATCATGTGTTAATAAATGAAGCAGCAGGTTCTATCCTACAAATGTCAAGAATTGAAATTGACAAGAACTGGGTGAGCATCTGGGAAGTTGTGGTACTGGGGAGAAGAGCCAGCCAGGTACAGTGGGTGGGACCTGACATTTTCAGGAAGAACGGAAATACAGTAATTCATACTGCAGGACCAAGAGGTCGCTAGAGCCTTCCTTCCACAGCTGCAGCCCTTTCATCCCCTCTTGTCTTTGGCAACATCAAGGGGAAGAAGGCATATGGAAATGTGGGAAAGATAATTTCTCAATGCCAGCCACTCTATAAAGGCAAATGAGTGGAAGGAGAGAGGCAAGTGCAAAGTGCTCCCCCCCACCTTGCCCAGGATGTGGAGTGATAAGGGCTGGTTTTAGAGAGAGGCTGTTTTCTAACCACATCATTGGAAAGGAAGCATTGAGGTTTTGCTCTGAGTGCTTCTGAGCTGAAAAAATATCTCTTTGATGTTGGTATAGATGCAGTCTTCTATGGATATCTACCTCACTAGGATAATCCATCTTTTCTCCTTGTAATCCCAATTGAGAAAACCACTCTTGCTGATAATGGCAAGCAAGAGTTGAAGTTAAGTACGTGTATGAGTCTTGCTGAATTTAATACTAAGCACACAATTAAATGCCCTGCTGAAACTAGATGTAAGCATTCCTTGCTGACCTAAGGCCACAGCAAGGGGTGCAGAAGCTCCTGGAGCATAATAGCAAATACAGAGTGATTTCCTTGCTGCAGACAGCTTTGCGAAGCACTTTTTTCCCTTTATCCACAAAGCAATGCCATGCTCAAAGCCAGTTTACAGCAGCTTTTCAAAGGAGAGAGGATTAGTTCTTGTATTTGTAATATAGTTAATAACTTTTTGAAGCAGTAGGTGCGAGATTCAATTTGAGGTAACATGCAGGCACTAGATTATACTGAGATGTTTGGGCAGGAAGGTAATTCTTCCATTTGGTAAACAAAGCCAACAACCATAGCCATAGATCAATCTCCTCTAGAATAATAAAATTAAATAAGAATTCTGTCATGATCTCCCATAAATATGGTAAGTGAAGCCAATTAAAATGATAGCTGCAACTTTCTATTCCAAACACGAACCTAACTTGTCTCAAGCTATAGGATGGATGTCTTGTAGTATCTGTCTAATCATGTAAATGTGACTAAACAGTTCTATCATGGTAAAAACCTATTTAAATGTCACCACTCCCTTTATATGTGAGAGTAACCGTAATGTGTGTTCTTTAAAGGAATGAATAAAATATACAGCTTATTTAAGTGACACAAGGACAGACTGTCTCAGGCACTCAAGTGAAAAGATGACCAGCAAAAGAAAAATGAACATCGTGTTAATGGTTTATTAACTCCCTCGAGAATGCTATGCAAGCCATCGCTCAAAACTCCCCATTACTAATTCAGAATTCTTCTCGTAGTGGTTCCAAAATATAGAACAATAAATTCTTATCTTCTTTTTTTTTATCCCTTTGTTAGTACTTACTAGTTCTTTAAAACAGATTTAAGATCTCATTTCTGATACATATTCTTACTATGTCACACCAGCTACAATGCTGAAGCTCACTTTCTTTACAAGCATGCAATTAGGCATAATCAAGCCATCAAATAGATTTCACAAGATTTGTGCAGGAGGTTTTTTCTACTATTTATATTGTATAATTTATTTTTGTAGAATATGAATGTAGATTATGAGTATGATTTAGCTAAATGCAGAAGCTATGTATATACGCTTTTAAACGAGATGAGGCAATTTTCAAAGATCATTTATAAAGTGTATGAAAACCATACTTATTTTATGAAAGGAATTAATCTATGTTCTTTTTTATCAGAGCAGTTGAAGATAATGCTTTACTATGCAAAGGAAAGGTGGTTTTCTTGCTTTTTTTAAAGGCAATCAGTATCTTTAATTAGATATCTGACCTTTAAAATTTTCTTTCTTTTCACCAACTGTATCAGGTGCACACCCCCCATAATTACTTTTCCCTGCAGACAGCTCATCTTTTGTCCTTCACTATTCACAGCTACACAACAGTGCAAGTAGCAAGTGGTAAGATAATAAACATGCAAAATTTAGAGGAACTATGCTAGTGAAATTGATTTGATGCTTCAACATCCTCAACATGGACTCAAGGTGGTGCACCCCTTTCTACCCTAGTCATACACAGAGACGGGGGGAGAGTGGTGGCAGGATAAGAAGGAGATGTTTGTCCTTACTTTTCCCCGTATCTTCTTAATAATTTGAGATATAGTAGAGGTACCCTTAGCTATTGGAGTAGTTTTGTGACTACTTCAAAATAAATACATAATACAGTCTTTAAAATAAATACATAATCCTGGAATCTTGATGTGCTAGCTTATTTTTAATTTCTTTACACTTTATGGGAAGAACATAGAAATATATCACCCAGAGTATACATTGGACAACTAATCTCAAAGGAGAGGTTTATTTTTTTTCTCTCTAGTGAAACCTTTAGAAAGCCAAACCTTACAAATCTCTGCCCATACACATACCATTTGCTGGAACATCAATTCACACAAGCTGAAGGTAAAAAAGCTGTTGGGGGTGGTGGGGGGAGGGAAGTATTTTAATAAGTAAAATATGAGATTATAGAAGGTACAGGAAAAAAGACTCACATATTACAGAGATACTGGAAATGAAACAGCTTTTTGTAGACATCCACTGAGGAGCAATTTCTTAAAGGCGCCACAAAGCATCCAGAAGAAACCAATTAAAGCAAGAGCAAGAAAAGCTCATTGTAATGAGTCATTATTTAGCTGTCTGTGAGACAGGGATACATTTCTGTGCTTGAAAAGAAACATCAAGGTTTGTGTCTCGCTGCCCTAAGGTAACAAGCAGCTCTCCAGTGCTAGAAAATTTTCTTGGCAGAACTTCCTACTTGTGCTTTTACGGTGCTAGAGCCCAAGGTGGCAGTATTACCTTCAGGGATTGCTCTCTGCATCCCAGAAAGTACCACCAGGCAGCGCTCAGCAAACTCCTACCAGCTGCTCCAGACAAGGCGCCTTTCCAGGGCTTGTCATTCCTACAGATCAAGGGGAATATTTTCTGAGAAAGAACTCTGGTCTCACTAAAGGTTTTTCAGAAAACATGCCTATGAGAAAAACTCTCAAACTAATTATTAGACCACCCTAAACCTTCTCCCTTTTGGGGTCTGAGTGCCCTAGTGAGAAAAGTGCTCTGTAGTCAGCAAGATCCATACACTGCTGGGTGACATTTGGAATCCAGAATGGGGGAAAAAGAAAGATAACACCCATTTTCTTAAAAATAAGCGTAGCTCTGTATTTTAACACAGTCAGCACTTTTTCTCCTACAAAAACCTGTGTGGTTATCTTGTTGCCAATCTTTGCGATGGGTAAAGCAGTATAAAACCAGCTTTACTATACACCGTGAGATAGACCAGCAAAGCAGCAAGCTTTTATAAACTGCATTTTCAAGCAAATCAACCTGAACCTTTTTCCATCAAAAATTCAGTGAAGAAGTCAGAATCCTCAGGCACTATCTTCTTGCTTTCTTTGAATTTAAAAAATTCAAAATTATCTTAATAACCTGCAGCATTTTTTATCTTGTTCTTATGGTGTTCACATTGATTCTAAATACAGAAAGAAAGGAGAAGTGCAGCCTGTAAACCATCCCAGCATATATCATCCCACTACACAAGCCAAAAGAGACCAGGCAAAATTCAAAAGAAGGCTCAGCATCACAAGAAAGCTTGAAAACTGAACTTGGGAGCTGCTCTGTTTGACTGCCCTGAAATCAACATGGGAAGCAGCCTGTTCTGGAAAGATAAAGGAAACTGTGCTACTTCTACTCAGTGTTTATCAGCCTAGGTAGGAAAAGCAGAAATTATCAATATGGAGAGCCCAGCACTAATGACAGCATCATTTTATCAAATTTCAACCACTTAAAAATTTATTATCTGAGCTTGGGCTTCTCATACAATTAATGGAAAGAAGGAGGTGGAGTGACTCACCCCCTGAGGGTTCCCATCTTTCTATGCTTGCCATGCGGAGATGCTACACCACAAACACAGACTAGAAACCTAACTATTACACAGCTTAGGCTACCTATTTCTCCACGTAAGTAAAAAAAATAATGTAATAAACCTGAAGGAGCACAAGGTTTAAGAGGACTATTCTCCACCATGCAGTAAAAAGCCCATTACGAAGATGATTAATCTATAAAAAATAACTTTGTAAAAGAATCAGGTTTAACTAAGGAGAAAGGAACTGCTACTGATATTTCTTTCATTATCTCTGCAACCAACAGCAGTATTCTCAAATTAACAAGATTTTAAATTATAATCTAGGTTTTGAAATGTAAAGTGTATTTGCTTATTTTCTTATTTATATATTCTAGTCATACTGCTCAAGTCTTGGAAGAGAAATGCAAGGACTGTGAAAATGAAGACCTTAGGCCCACTGTAGGAAAGGATCAGGTTCAAGATCATCTTAGGAACCTGAACGTGCATGAGTCCATGGGACCAGATGAAATACATCCACAGGTCCTGAAGGAGCTGGTGGATGAAGTTGCTCAGCCACTGTCCATCATATCTGAAAAACCATGGCAGCCAGGTGAAGCTCCCGATAACAGGAAAAAGGGAAATATAACCCCCATTTTCAACCTCCATTTTCAAGAAGGGGAAAATGGAAGACCTAGGAAACTACAGACCAGTCAGTCTCACCTCTGTGCCTGGCAAAATCTTGGAGCACATTCTCCTGGAAGGCATGCTAAGGGACATGAAAAACAACAAGGTGCTTGGTGACAGCCAGCATGGCTTCACTAAGGGGAAATCCTGCCTGACCATGAAAGAAAGAACAATCTGGTGTTCTTCTATGATGGGGCTACAGAACTGATTGATAGGGGCAAAGCAATTAACATCATCTACCTGGACTTGTGCAAAGCATTTGACACTGTCCTGCATGACATCCTTGTTTTGGGAAACAGGTTGCCCGAATAAGTGGTAAATGCTCCATCCCTGGCAGCGTTCAAGGCCAGGCTAGACATAGCCTTGGGCGACGTGGTCTAGTGTAAGGCATCCCTGCCCGTGCTAGTGGTGCTGGAACTAGATGATCTTTAGGTCCTTTCCACCTCTAACTATTCTATGATTCTGTGATTTGCCTCAAACGTGTACATTTTAAAATAAATTATCAGATCAGAAGGAAGCATAAATAAATTAAAAATAAAATTAAAAATAAATTCTGAAATCTCAATTTTTTAAATTTATGGTTTAGGGCCTAACTCTTTTAAGCTACTAATAAGTTTCTATCATAGGAGGATAAAGAACTGGCTGGATGGCCGCACACAAAGAGTTGTGGTCAATGGCTCGATGTCCAGCTGGAGACCAGTAACGAGTGGTGTCCCTCAGGGATCGGTGTTGGGACCAGTCTTGTTCAACATCTTCGTCACTGACATGGACAGTGGGATTGAGTGCGCCCTCAGCAAGTTTGCCAATGACACCAAGCTGAGTGGTCCGGTTGATACACTGGAGGGAAGGGATGCCATCCAGAGGGACCTTGACACGCTTGTGAGGTGGGCTGATGCCAACCTTATGAAGTTCAGCCATGCCAAGTGCAAGGTCCTACACCTGGGTTGGAGCAATCCCAGGCACAGCTACAGGTTGGGCAGAGAAGAGATTCGGAGCAGCCCTGCAGAGAAGGACTTGGGGGTGCTGGTCGATGAGAAAATGAACATGAGCCGGCTTCAGTGTGCACTCGCAGCCCAGAAAGCCAACCGTATCCTGGGCTGCATCAAAAGGAGCGTGACCAGCAGGTCCAAGAAGGTGATCCTGCCCCTCTACTCTGCTCACATGAGACCTCACTTGGAGTATTGTGTGCAGTTCTGGTGTCCTCAACATAAAAAGGACATGGAACTGCTGGAACAAGTCCAGAGGAGGGCCACGAGGATGATCAGGGGACTGGAGCACCTCCCGTATGAAGACAGGCTGAGAAAGTTGGGGCTGTTCAGCCTGGAGAAGAGAAGGCTGCGTGGGGACCTAATAGCAGCCTTCCAGTACCTGAAGGGGGCCTATAGGGATGCTGGGGAGGGACTCTTCATCAGGGACTGTAGTGACAGGACAAGGGGTAATGGGTTAAAACTTAAACAGGGGAAGTTTAGGTTGGATATAAGGAGGAAATTTTTTCCTGTTAGGGTGGTGAGACACTGGAATCTGTTGCCCAGGGAGGTTGTGAGTGCTCCATCCCTGGCGGTGTTCAAGGCCAGGTTGGATGAAGCCTTGGGTGGGATGGTTTAGTGTGAGGTGTCCCTGCTCATGGCAGGGGCGTTGGAACTAGATGATCTTGAGGTCCTTTCCAACCCTAACTAGTCTATTCTATTCTATGAGTTAACTCAGAGAAATGGACAGTTGCTACTATGAAAACAATCTTGAGAAGAAGCAGCTGTGATTTTTGCTGCTCATAGTAAAATTACATATGGCTTATTATAATTACATGAAGTTTTATTATAAAATTGCCTTTGGGTTATGCCTTACTTATGACAATAATAATATTTTATTTTCTTTTTTTCCTCTGAAATCCTCAGATTCCTGCAGTTCTCTAATCCACTAAGAATAACTTACTATTTAATTGAATTAGCTCTGTAAATACCACTTTCTGCCACTTCAGTAAAGAACACACTAAATCTAATAATAGAAACAAAAGAATTTATCATCTTAGTTGCAAAAAAACCCCAAATCTTTATAATATTCACACCAAAAAGAGCTTATAACAGCTACTAGTAGGAAAGGAATACGTATGTCTCCTTTCATATTATTTTGCAAGCATATATTCTTGCTGTGTCAACAAGGTTGTAAAATTTAATAAAATAGCTCTATAAGCATAAAAGGAAAGTTAAAAAGTGTACAAACCAATTTATTTTTCTAGTGATTTCCTGGTTGGTTTGTGTTTAGGGTTTTTTTTTAATTGGGGTGGGTTTCTTAACAAATAATGTGCTTTTAGCAAACGCTTCCTGTTATTTCTGAAGTCAAAATTATAAATCAATCTCAATTTTCAATAGAAGCCACAGGTGCATCGTGATTCTAAAATTGTACTTCTACACTCCACCGTTCTCTCAGGCACCCAACAACAAACTGTAAGAGTTCACAACATTTTGAATTCAATCCTCAATGATGAGAAGTTTTTACACACACCTACGCTGTATTTATCAATGTAGGAGCACTTGTATTGCCAGCACAGACAACTAGATAGTGCCAGTGAATTTGCCATCAGCTGTGTGTAAGCCAAAGGCTGACAAGCTATATTTCTTTAAAATGGTTTTAACAGTGACAGATATAAAGAAGAGCTAATATTCCAAAGCCCTAGACACCCACAAAATTGATGGAGAAAACGATAATTGCTAGGAGTATGTTATCAGCAAAAATGCATTACAGCTTGAAAAGGCACAAACATTGCCTGCATTCAGCAGGCCACACACTAATGAGATTGCCTCACACAGTTGCAGTTGATAGAGGAGCAGAACAGCTCTCTAATTAGGTTTACCGACTAGGGGCCTATATTGTCTTCTCAGCACTACCAAGTTGGGAATGCCACGATCTTCTGCAGTGAAAGGAAATGAGATGTCTTCCTTACTTCCCACATAACCAAAATGATTATGAGTTGGGAGCATCTTGATCACTTCATCTGTTCATTCACAAAGGGTAATTACCTCAGTTTGACATTTTTACAAGCCTTGAAGTTATTGAAGGTAACCCTTAAGTAAGTCAGATGTATACCACTGACAACAGTAATCTACTTGATAATATTTTATTAACTTTTTCTCTTGCCTCTGGTCCAACTCTTCCTTGCTATGAGATCATAATGTGTTTATGCATAAGCAAAACTGCCTCCTATTGAAACATACATACAGGTTAAATATTTGCAGAGAGACCATAGTGTCCATTCCTATTTCAGTCTTTTCACTCCAAGAGCATAATAAAATACGAAGAACCATTTCTGTGTATTTTTTTCCACAAATCATGCTGACAGAGTGCAGTGTCAAACCATATCATATAGATCCTGTGACCACATTGATGCATACTAATACCTGAACTCAGGTGGAAATGCCAATATTCAGATGCTTCTGTGCAGGCAACAGCAGCAACCAGTAAAGGACCTGACTGAGGACTGACCCTTCTTTCTGCCTCTGATTGAAAGGCAATAGCATGATGCCAATATTGTGTCTTGTCACAATTACCCAAACTGGCTTCATAAATTCTTTATTCTTACATAATCTTGCTGACATTACTTGGTGGTTGAAATTGAACTTGATACACGCCAGAAGGATGGCAGCATATAATATTAATGTTGCCTGCATTTTGTTACAATATATGTATTTCAATAGTGTGTACTTTTGCCAAAATCAAAATTTTCGGCTTTTAAATTGCTTTGCTATTTTTTGCATTAAGTGACAGGGTTGCTTTCCCTAGTTAGAATAATTCAAAGTCTCATTTAGGGCAAATCTCATTTAGGGAAAGATCTTGATAATATTCATAATCTTGACATTAATACAGAAGATGGCACATTTTTTGTTTTCTGTGAAAATTTGCCCAAATTTGTTATTCAAAGTCAGTGAGGTGAAACAGCTTTTTCACAGTAGAAACAACTTTGATACCACTGGCAACACTCCCCAGGATCCCATTTTCGCAGAGCAGCCTTATGCCTTGAGAGATCAGTACATTATACAAAAATATTCCCGAAGTTCTGTCTTTCTGAACTGTATCAGTCCTACCAAGGTCATCATAACACCAGCACAGGAGAAAATGGCACACCACCAACTAAAAAAGAGCATGCTTTGTACAAGGACTCCAGAAGTTAAAACTGACTCTCCACTGAAATAAAGGTTTTAGGTATGTGATGATGAACATCAGAGATAAAGGGTTGTACTTTCATACCTTAATAAGCTGCTACATTAGTTGTGACTACAGTATGTGGAGGATGTGTACAGTCCAGTATGAAGTGCACAGCAGATGTGCTTTGAGATAAACTAATTTTCTACATTCCCTGGCATCATTTGATGATTAAACTGGAAGCTGGTGGAGAATGAAGCAAGGAGTTGCAGGGAAAAAAAAAAGTAAAGTATCACAGTTACAGGAGTTGTGTTGTCTGAAGAATCTGCCTTTATTCCTCTCTGTGCCACAAAGTTCCTGTATGTTGGCAGTCATGTCAGACAAACTAAACCCTTTGCGGGTGTTCACTAATTGCATGTTCCTCATTTTCTTGATGCACACCCTAAGGTCTGGTCTGCAAAAGCGCTGAGCTGGCACAGCTGCAGTGGAAGACAAGAAGGTCTATGCTCTAATTGTAACATGTCCTATATAACTCTAAATATTAGAGTGAAGATAATCAGGGCCCATGCATCTCCAGTTAGACTTCTAAAATTAGCCAACACTGACCTTAGAGCCCCTCAGATACTGCTCCATAAAACATAAACAAAGAAACAACCCCCCCACACACACTCCCTCACTAGGCTATTATGAAGGTAGATTGCTAGGGCAAATATTCACATGCTGTAATTATAAAAATCAGAGAATAAGTCACAAGAGAAGTAGTAATATCACTCTGTGCCGCGGGTGATACAGAACACTGGGGAAAACAGCATGTAAACAGGTTTTCAGAGAACACAGCCTGGTGCTCAGAAGCCTAGGCAAAGAATTTGAGATAAATCAGCAGCTTTAACTGTTCTCTTTACTAATGTCTGATTATTTCATAATGCTGTATTTTGACAAAGAACTTTGATAATATATGTGTACACATGTGATTTTATATTAAAATTGAATGGCAACTAGAATGCTGCTAGTTTATATACAACACATAGTCCCAAAAGAGAAAACTTTGTTGATCTCTCACCTACAAGATACCAAAGAACAGACATCTAACACCATATTGAATACTAAATCCCTGCATATAGTACTGGAGTAAGCATGCAGCACAGCATTCAACGCATTTAAAAATACGCAGGAGAAGAAGAAAGCACTGCTGCTCATTTTTACACAACAATTACATGCCATTAAGGATACCAGCTCTCCGTACAGACTTTAGAGGGATCCTCCTAAGTACCCTACTCTATTCTATGCTGGAATTGCTAAAGATGACTCTTTATATTTAAATCTGAATATTTATTAGTGGAAACAAATGTAATTTACACTGAAATTAAACCACATTGAGAACTATGTCAATCAGTTTTAGGAAAGTTTTGCTGGAATAGAAAATAAGCAAGAGCAGTTACAGTCTTTGCAAAGCTTGTGATGCAGTAAGAGCATAAAGAATTGCATTCTGCTTTCATTTTGTAGAAGCAATAATAGTGTTCTCTTTTAAAGTATCCAGAATGCAATGTCATAATATCTATTAAAAAAAATAAGCATCTGAACCTGACATTAAAAAAAAACAAACAACAAGAAAGTAAAACATATTTTCATAATGAAATTGGTCATGTATGACTTCATCGCAACCAAGAGATTAATTTCGCTAGCTGGGATTATCTGAAATGAGTTTTTTCAATTAACAGTCACTAGCTGAATCAACCCCTAAGGAGATCTCAGTCTGTGTTACACTATACTACATAAATAAACTTGGCTAAAGCTGAAAAATCAGCGAGACAAAGGTTCTCCTTGGTTTATCAAAGGAAACTCATTATCTGTGAAACCCTTTTATTTACTAATTGTCAATTAAAATTGCTGTACAATCTTTTCAGTAAAGATAATTGTCTGTAGAACACATGGCTACTTCCTACTACATTGATTTATTTATCTTTTTTTAAAGTACAGGCTCCTCTCAAGTTTTCAGTCTGAACCTGAAAATAAGGGACTTTTGTTGTCACACAAATCTCTCATAACAGCATGATACTAGCATCAAAGGCACTGGAAGAGATGCACACAATTGAACAGCTGTGGACTTGCTCTGTACAGTTTGTACAGCAAACACTGGCCATCAAGATGACCCACATACACTCCCTTTTGAGCACATCCTTCCTGGGTGTAACTTCAACTCAGCTTTCTTGGGGAGTCTGATGCTGAGCCATGTTCCTGGTCTTTGCAAGCACTGAGATCCATCCAAGTATTTTAGCATAACCTCTCAAGCAGTCCTATGACTTCTAAATATTTTTAATGTCAACTGGGCTCAGATATAAGTTTGTTTTAAAATCAAGCATTCCCTTTAACTAGGCAGATCCAAACCCAGATGCGAGTGGAAAAGATGGCCAGAGAAGAACTGTGAGGGCTGTTTGTTGGAGGAAGTGTTTATACAGTTTCACAGATTAGTGCTAATAATCACCTGACACTTTCCTCCTCTGCAGCCCCATGTTCACCAAGTCTGACTTAGATTTAATATTCCTTAGACGAGGTTGGGTTGTCATTATTGCTACCTCATATAAAAAAATACTTTCAGGATTAGTCATTATATATAATTTTGAGTATGCAGTTTACTGGATTAAGTGAAAAGTTCCTTGCTGTTTTATCCACCTCCCCATCTCAATCTCTGTATTTTCCTGTCTTGCTTCCACTCATCTGCTCTCCTTATTCCTCTGCATACTACAATAGATAGTTTTGAAATGCTTAGAATTAATTGTGAGGTATCTTCGGTCATTCTTATGGATAATAGAAAGTACCTTGCTCAAGAGCAGGTGAATAATAACGTGTTACTGAAAAAAAAAATACAGAGGAACACTCAATTTAAAATTGCTGAAAACCACAAATGTTATTTATGTACATTAAGGTAATTTGGAATAATTTTCATGAAAAACAACTGCCATTTTAAAAGGCATCATTACAGTTTCCTGAAGATGACCTAAATCCACTGAACACACTGACCGAAAAGTCCAGTCCTCAAAACTGTTTTTCACTGTGCTTGCTTTTTTAGCTGCTGCTTAAAAAAAAAAAAAAAAAAAAAAAAAAATCTATGTTATGAAGAAGAATTCTTCATTAAAATTCTGTGAGTGTAGAGAACTTGTAAGATTCCAGTAAGAGAATTTAAGTGGAATACTTGTCATTCCACCATTAAGAGTGTTTGCAACAAAATATATCCATATTTACTTTTTCTTAATTTTTTAATATACAGATCTAAAGACTGATTTTAAATCAGAGTGTTAAGTAGAAACACTTATAAATTCTGGGGATGGATTATTCATTAGGGACTGTAGTGACAGGACAAGGGGTAACGGGTTAAAACTTAAACAGGGGAAGTTTAGACTGGATAAAAGGAAGAAGTTCTTGACTGTAAGGGTGGTGGGGCACTGGAATGGGTTGCCCAGGGAAGTTGTGAATGCTCCATCCCTAGCGGTGTTCAAGGCCAGGCTGGACAAAGCCTTGGGTGGCATGGTTTAGTGTGAGGTGTCCCTGCCTATGGCAGGGGGGTTGGAACTAGATGATCTTAGGTCCTTTCCAACCCTAATTATTCTATGATTCTCTTATTGTCAGAGGAAGCATGTGCAGCAGATAAAACATGATTTGTCTGTAAGAGATATGCCAAATAGGACATGAATCAAGTGTAAAATCCAGTTCAAACTACGAATTTGTAACTGGCAGTCCCCTTATTTGTTAGTATGCTTAGTACTTTTAAATTACAAGCTGTTGTAACCACAGATGTGGTTTTCCACATGAAAAAAGAACATCTGCTTTTTAACTGATGTGTCTCTAAGGTAAATTTGATAACAGCTACTGAAAAATTATTACAATCTTGATAAGATGAATACTTAGGTACTCAGTAATATATCTTTAGATTTTAAAATATTTTTAGGTTGCATTAAGTAATTGAGGCTTAAGTATATTTGTTACTAATTCTGGGCCTAAGTTACTACTAATTCTTCATCATGCAAGTCATGTAGAAAACCTCCTGTCAAGTTTTCTGTATGTCATAAATCATTTCAGTTTACTAGTCAACTGAAATACCTTTCATGAGCTTTCATATTGCATATACATATACAGCAGCATTTAGTAGACAATTCCCTCTAAAACTTAACAATTCATTTGCCAATCTTTAAAATTTTAAAGCTTTTTTCCCTGAATAAATATCACATCAAGCACGTATGCTTAGCAGACATTCTTGCTAACCAACTCTACAAAATTTCCAGTAACTGAAATGCAGGAAATTCTCTGGCATTTCTTACAACATGCCCTACTTCCTTCCCTTCTCAGCTTTTCAACTCCAATATGCTTTCAACAACTCCTTGTATTGCTGCACTGTGAACTGTTTGCAGTCAAAATGTTAGCTGTGAGGTCAACACACTGCAGAAGGCCACCCAGCCGGCAGCAAAATGCTACTTTTTTTTTGTATAAATAGCAAGCTTCCCTTTAATGTCTTTGTTAACCTTTGAAGTATTTTGAATGTCCATCTGTGTTCTGCGGTTAAGCTTCAACATTTCATACTCCAAAAAAGACGGTAATTTAACATAACTTTATTGCTTTTTCTGTGTTAAAAAGTGATGAGCATAGATCCCCTGTATCAGAAATCATGTACATATATAACTACACATGTAAATGTATATGCCAAAACATGCCATACATGTTTGCGTTCCAGTAATATCATTCCTTTTGTGCAACAAGTTACCAAACATATAAATCTCTCTTCCTCATTATCTGGAAATCTGGACAGCCACCTAAGACTATGTGACTTTCTCATCCTTTAAGCAGTGACACATTTTCACCACATATCCCTGACAGCAAGAGATTTCAAAGCACCTGCTGCAATTCCTAGTTCAGAAGTTGAAGAACTCGAGACCTTTCCTACATAACTAAAGAAAGTATCCCAAGACACCACTACTGAAACGAGCTGAACTTGCCTTAATTCCTTCTCTTCTCAAGCAATCCTCCCACTCCTTGTATTGCTAGGGAACAACTGCTTCAGAAATCCTTTCTCTTGATGCTGCCCACTGTATACTGCCAAAAGCTGACTGGGAGGTGTAAGGAGACATGACGATGGAAAGTGTATGTACATTTCTAAGTTGCACATGTAAGATAATTGTTTGTGATTTGTGAAGAGTGTCCACTTGTTATATACTCCAAAGTATGTATTTCTTAAAGATGTAAGTGTAAACACAGGAAAATATCGCAGCTAAAAGAATCTGCAAGAGTAACTGCTGCCACGAATACAAATACCCCAGAGATGGGGAAGAGAGTTCTTCCACCCACAAAAAAATGGTCTGAGTTTGCTAAATCTCAAAAAGGCACAACGTAAACTGAAGTCTAGTGCCACAAAATGATCAAAGTTATGGTGTTTGTTTGTTTGTTTTTGTTTGGTTTTTTTAACTGTAGAAGGTCTAGGGATATCTATATCAAAGCTCTTGGATGATTCAGGATATTGACATAAACAGCAAAGCAAAATACAGATCCTGTTCTCATTGAGTGGTTGAACCAGTAAATAAGAGATTAAAAATGGATCAGTCAAAGTGATTTCAGCTGGAGTTTCTTCCAAATGGGTATGTATCTGTGCCTATTTTGCTGCAAAATGGAAAACACAAAATAAAGGGGGGGAAAAGGGAACGAAGAGTGTGTGCGTGTCTACTTCTAGGGTGGCTTGGAACTAACTCATTCTCTTACTTGTGTTAGTTGAACTGTACTTCCAAAATCAATCTTAAAAGCCTTGTTAAAAGTAAACTAGCCTGAACTATTCTGGCATTTCTGAAATTAAAAGCTTTATTTTGACTTTTTCAGAATGAGCAAATTGAAAAGTCTATTGACTTTAAACTTGTGACCAAATTCCAAACAAGATCCATATGTAGCTTCAGCATCTATGAAATTTCAGTTTCCTCCTAACTTCCGACTCAATTAAATGCCACCCAGTTCCATCTGTAAGTACTGTAAGGGTGTCAGTTATCAAAATATCCCAGAATGCAGTATTTCACTCTTGGTTAGTAATTTGTAAACCGAAAGCACCTGTTTCATGCAACTTTCTGGATTCTCAGAATCCAGGCCAACATCCCAGTATCTGGTGCTTCTGAGGAAATTTGGAAGATCTCATCCCTCATCATATATGGAAGCAGGAAGTCTGCCATCCAATAGACCTGTAAAGAGTGCTGCTGCTAAGGAAACTGGTTGAGTAGTATCTTTTTGCTGGCAATTTGATGACTGTTTCTCCGACCTCAGTCAATCAGCCAAAAGAATAAACTTGGTGGGTTTCCTATAGTTTATTGCTACTATTTTTTTTTCAAAGTACTTTTGCTTTCTTCTCTTTCTCTGTAATTATTCCTTAAAGAGAAATGGTGTTTTTCAATTTACAGGCTCCCACTTGAATAAACGAGAGCCCCATAGGCTGTTATCTTTCAAAACAGAAAAATAATCATCAGATCAGCTGGAGATCTGAGTTAGCATTTTTTTTTAAAACACAGAAAGTGCACATACTCCAGTTTCACTAGATGAGGTTAACACTAGAAAGATGAATTTTCATCTCTTCCAGATCCCTTTCTGTATGGAACTGGGCATGAGCCAACAGTTGCTCCCCAGCCTACAATACCCCTGTTTCTTTTAAGGTGAGCATATTAAGTTTTGTAGTTGCAATTACCTCTCTTGCATTTGTTAAGAAAGATTTACAAGATGAATATCTGTTCTGACAAAAATCCACTACTGCTGGGATCTTACTAAACTACAAGCATGTTTCATATCAGACTTTTAATGATTATATTGGCCATGTATTTAATCTCCACATGAACACTTTGAGATTTATGTAAAGGGTCAGTCTGGCTTTTGGATTTATTTTATTTTTCTTTAATGGGGACACTGCATATTTATGACATCACATGTCACCATCAGCTCCCAAAGTGTCTTTAATCCTTCATTCCTGAGACAGATACTGCTAACTTCTAGAAGACTAGTTGGGGGACATCATCTCTCTAGATGGCATTATTAGTAGCTGGTGGTGGTAGGAAGAACTGAGTAGGTACGCATAGGAGCAGTGTTAACAGAAACAGAAATTTGCCATGAAAAACGGCAAGAGGAAAGGAACAAGTTGTGTTTGACCAAATGTACTAGTGACATGGCAGCAGAGATAAATGATTTTCACCTCCATACAGAACAACCCTGAAAGGCAAACTTCTTAACTACAATAAAGCAGAAACCTTCCTTGAAACTGAATGATTCAGTGTGATATAATAATACACAGAAAAGCAAAGAGTAAAAATAAGGTCTGGATTCTGACTCCACTTCTGTACTATTCAAAAAAGATGAAACATACAGTGCCATAATATTAATTCTGAAAGGCAGCCAAGACAAAAGGAAGTGTGTTTCTTACAGAATCATAGAATGGTTTGGGTTGGAAAGGATCTTAAAGATCATCTAGTTCAAATCCCCCTGCCACAGACAGGGACACCTCTCATTAGACCAGCTTGTTCAAGGCCCTGTCCAACCTGGCCTTCAACACTGCCAGGGATGGGGCAGCCACAACTTCCTTGGGCAGCCTGTTCAGTGCCTCACCACCCTCACAGTAAACACTTATTCTTATCCCAATGAATAGGCTACCATGCTCTTCAAAGAAAGATTTACAGCACATATTTAACTCTGAACAACTTGCTAAAAATAATATATAATTATACAATAAAGGACTGTGCCATCATGCAATGCACACAAATTGCATGAGCTACCTTAATTCCATCTCTAAATGACTGGTGTCCTATTAGTATTTTCTTGATGTAATTTTTTTGCATTTGGTACTGTCCCATTTCAAAACAGCCCTCACAATTGAACCCAGGTAATAAATGCTACGGCCACAGTACATCGGGCACTCATATGCCAGACTGTAAATAGAGGCATATCTTCTGTTTTAGTTAGAAGACTATTCCTGCAATTGCTGACGCATTTACGAAGACACATCACAACTTGTGAAAATTGCAGCTAGGCACAGGAATTAAGCCTAAATAGCTATGAATTACAGCAATAATAATAGGAAGGTTTTGTTTCGGGTGGTGTTTTTTGTCTCTGATTTGTTGGTGGGTTTCCTTTTTCCTATTTTACAGGAGAAAAGCAAAGCATGCACAGAAACAGACTTAATCATTTACCCCAAAATCACACAGGAAGTCTACGGGACAGCCAAGATTCGAACTTAGAGCTCTTTCAAGTTCCTCAGTCACAGGCTTGCTTTCTTGAGGTGTAAACCATGAGAAATACTAATTAAACCTTGGGAGTAAGCCCATTACACAACACTGGATCCAGGAGCATATTCAGCATTATCATCCTTACTTAAAAATACCTTTGAAATGTCTCAAATCTCAATCAAATCACTGTGAAAGAGCCAGGATCCTCACCAGTATTCATTACAAACACCAGTCGGCTTTTTAAAAATGTTGTAATACAGCACGGAACATTTTAAAAATTAAAATGTCTATTCCACCATCATTTTAAATCTCACTACATATCAAATTGGTTCATCTTTAATTGGATACCTACATCACAGCATACCACTTTAACACTGAAAACCAAATCAGACAACCCTGACTTAGCCTGCAACTCAGCTGTCTGGGCTGTACATGATGAATCACTCCCTACTTTGAGCTGCTTTCCACACGCTGAAACTTGCATTCATAAATTCACATTAGGCAGCTAATGGGATAAAATCGGGGTTGCTATGGCAACAGCGTGATGTGCCCTATTGCTTAAGTGAGAAAATGAACACTAGTAATTATCACCAAGCAAATGGTATTTTCGCCTTTTGTATATGGTGTCTTTTCAATGTTTAGTTTTGCTAATGAATGGATTTATGACTTTCAACAAAGGTGGAATAAAAAACAACTAAAACGAGTATTACCTGATCTCATACTAAAAGCAAGTCAGGGTATGTCACTAAGGAAAGCCCATAGGACATATGTGTTTGCAAACAACATTGACAAGATTATAATATTAAACTACAGTCCCGAGTTCAACAGTAGGGTGCATCTTATTGCAATTCACAGGGTGGAAAAAACATATGCCTCAATTTTGCTTTCAGTCTGATATTGAGATTACCTTCACATCATGAAGCTCAAATAGTCATAAAGAACATACAATGTCTACCTTTCTCATTAGAGTTGCAACATATAATGTTCTGTATTGCAGCAAGATACACTGTCAAGTGTTATTGCCAAAACCCTTTGTGCACTTGCTTTCCTGTCTTAGAAGGTGAGACAGCCCCAACAGCGTCTCTTGTATTTAAAGGGACAGACAAAAGCAGAATACAGCTGGAGTGATGTTCAAAAATTAAATATTGAGAAAGTCATGATCTTATGGTCTCTTATTTTTCATCTTATTTATTTCATACATAATTCAGAATCTGTGATACTTGTTTTAAGTTAACATGTTAAGAAAAAAAAAAAATCTGTTCAAATTTAAACTCTTTACCTTTTAGCATTGATTTGACTCCTCTTCAACCTCCAGGAGCCTGGAGACCTGCTCTTTTATTCACCTTCAACGTGTCAGCAGGTAATTTGAAACCATCCCTGTTTTCATGGATGCTGTATATGGCAGCTCCCATTTTTATCTAAATTTATCTAAAATATCCCTAAAGAACAGACTGCTGTTCACTGCCAGTGACCAATATATGGTACGCCTTGCAGCTCAAATACCTGCCTTCTGTCACAACAGAAAATTCAGATGTGATTTTACAAAGAAATTTTGAAAAGCATCTAAGTACTTAAAACCTGAATTTCTTTACAATTATGAATCCACGTTATTATATCCTAAATTTCCGCATCAGGAGCTTATCGTAGCTTATCAGGAACTTTCCTTATCATAAGGCACAAATCCACAGGCATTTAAAGTTGAGATTTAGTGCAGTCCTGACTTAACTTTACAGCCACCGCTATACCAACAAGCAGATCTGCCTCTCACAGGTGCCACAGACGATAATGTGTGCATGGAATTACAGCCTCAAGAGACCGAACTGAGAATTCCTGTCCCACAGGAACATCAGCATTCTGGAAAACAGAGGTAAAGCTCAGGAGAGTCAAAGAAACAGAAAATGTTTGAGTGGTAAGCAATATTACAAGGAACAAGAAAGCAAGAAGCTACCACAAAATGAGTAAGATTCTATGGATGCAACCATCACCTCCTATGTCCAGCACTGTAAAACTCTAACAGTTAGAAAGTTGATGAAGAACAGCCTGATTTTAGTGCACTATTATATTTTCAGAAAATAAGAAGCTTCTAGATAGTACAAAGTGCAGAAGTTACTAATCGTGGGGTGGAGGAGAAGGAGAAATTAGTTTTATTTTCTATACCTTGTAGGGCTGGAGGAAATCTTTTTCTTCAGATTTTAAGGCAAAATAATGTAATTTGCAGTTCTAAAGCTGTCCAGGGAGTTAAGGAGATTTAAGGACTACATTTCAGATAAGTAATCTCTATTACATGACCTTGTGATCAGTTCTAGACTAGACTGCAATTCCCATGATGTCAGTGGAGACACCGTTTTTGGCTCTAAATACTCTTCATTTCAGACTCCTTCCTCAGGCAAATTATAATAGCTTGTTGCTGTTCCTCTGTGTATTTAATGATTAAACGACAGCCACTCTGAAAAGCAGATGATACAAGTAGAATTCTAATTTAGAACACTAGCAACATTTTGGAAACAAGCAAGAAATGGATTAAAAGAAAGATGTAGATTCCCCTGTTTCTACCTCAATGTAATCGTATCTCAGTGTAGAGCTATAGTCTATACTTCATTCCCTTCATAGACTTGAAGACAGCTTTATCTCCTATGAAAAATGGCAAAATTATTATGTTCTGATCTTTCAGAGAGGTGGCATTCAAATTCACCACTCTGAAACCAATAGCCTTAGTTACCAGCTTGTATAGTTTTCATGCTTTTCTCAAAGCAACATATGACCAGTGGCAGGGCATACTGCGGTTGTGTGTTTTTTTCTAATTGCACAAATACATGTTTCCTCACATTAATGACTTTACAAAATCACAGAGCAAGTGCAGATATTTACCAGAGTTTTACTAAAAACACAGTTACTGACACACGATTTATGAAATACAGTATTTATATTGACCTCCCAAAACTGATTGCCAAAGCAAACATCCCAGCTGGGAAAGACCTCCTATTGCACTTTTGAGAAATTACAATACAGCTGCTATCTATCAAATCCAGACAGCCTCAAAAAATAAATTATCTAGACACTTTAAGAGAAAAATCACCAATAGGAATCTTCTTGCTGAAAACAGAGAAAAATATTTATTTACACAAGGAAAGGTTTTCATACTGCATTTTCTGCTGCTTATAAATTGTGAGCAAACAATTTAAGAATTTACTTTCTTAACAAATCTTCATTACAGGTTGTATTAAAAAAAAACCACCCTCAATTGAAGGAGCACAGTTGGTCAGAAAATGATGGTATAGCTATAAATAAAAATTCTTAATCAACTGCCACTTGAGAGTATTCAGACCAAATTTACTGTCAGTGTCTCAGATAAATTTCTGTGAATAACTCTGTTTATTTGAACAGGAATTGCACTGTGAAAGAAAGAATGACACATAGTGGTCAGGATTTCATTTATAGGAGGAAAGAGGAACAGGGTCCCTGAAAACAGATTTGTGTCTGCATAGTCTTCAAAATTCCCTCTTTGATATAGCTACTGACACTCATAAAAATCCAGTGTTGATTTACAGCTATGTATTAACAGGGTTTACATCAAACCAGGTGCCGCCTGCCCTCCCAAAAGTAGCAAAAATCAGATGGACTTCACATTGTCCTCTCATGTTCATTTAAAACAAAAGCAATGCACGCTCATGCCTAATATAAACTGTCATCTTCAGATGATCTCAGAATATACTGAACACTGGATTCATAAAGGTTGTTTTCTTTAATTTCTTCATATCTGGATAAAATATTTTGACCTGATTATCTGTTCTGATGTTCTAAAAAAAATACAGGGTTTTTGTATTTTACCTCAACACGGTTTGAATCAGAGGTGACTTAAGCCATCTGGCTAAAAACAAGGCATTCGTCATCAAGACCAAAGAACATGGAGTCCTCATTTTCTGATCAGTTCCTAAAACTAGGGCACACTGACAAGTGTCCAGATTACCCCAGAATTCTTTTAGGCTAAAGGAAGTGTACACATCTAAAGATACTGTAAACGTCTATTCAAAAACCAAAAGCGGAGAAGATAGTAGGAGAACCACCACCATTCAGCGACAACTGGTTTTTGATCTTTGGAGTAGTGGGAAACACATTTGTATTAACAAGTTTTTGTTGTATTCAAATAGACTTAAAACTTAGGAGAAACATACCCTACTTCCTACAGAACTGCCTCTCCCCTGGCAGAAACTGTTGGTTAGTACTGGTGCAAGAAACAAATATCTATTTTTTTTCTAATTCAAACTTTGTTGAGTTTACCTCTCTGTTTATTTCTTTTTCCCCTGAAGTTTAAACCATTAAACAATATTGAGCAGCATGGACAGGTTTTAAGTTCATAATATTTAGACAGGAACAAAGCTTACAGCAACGCAAGCACTTCTGAAAATCCCACGTTTGTATGATATATTAGATCTTGAGAAAACCAAATGGAATCGCTAAGTGAGCAACACCAAATGCACTCATTGTCATGGTTTACTTAAACATCATGTGCCAAAGCATATACAGTATCTAGCCACAGCACTGGATGTGTGTAGTGGTCACAGTCGAGACCTCTACACACCCACACTTCTATTCACATAACAAACAAAACCCCTATGAGTTTAAGTAAAGACTTATCAGAGCTACAGGTAGACATGTGTGCATAAAGCAAGAATAAGCTCACAGTATACCTATATTCTAGCAAGTACATGTCCTGAGAATTTAACCTAATTGCTAAGAAAAAGTTAAATAACATCAGTGGAGATAGATAGAAAAATATGCGAAAAGCAATTTCTGTATCTGTGTCACAGTCAATGAGCCGACAGAAGAAAAGGAAAGAACTTGTTATCCTCTATCATTATCACCACATGCAACACAAGATTAAACAGGAATTTAAGTTACTGATGCTGATACATGCAAACAACTTTAAAAAAAAAATACCATTTTTCACAGAGCATAAACAATATGCTGAACATAAAGGGAAATTGTAGCTTTTCTAATGCAGGAGCAGAGTAAATATCATAAGAGCAAATATCTGCATGAATGTTCTGCATCCCAGAGGTTTTCTAAAAGTTTTGAGATTATCCTACCATACTTACCTCATTTTCATAATCAAGGATAAGTAGTATGGAAAAGGAAAACAAAAAGCCTGAGATCAAGAGGTCATCTGAAAACCTATCTAAGCTCTTACAGCTTCTCAGGAGTACACTATACTTAACAGAAGATGGATGCAGTAACAAACTGAAGAGACAGTTCAATTTTCCACCTTTCTTTGCTTGCATTTAGTGAGGGAGAAGGTTATTTGTTTGAGGGATGCGGTCCTGTTCTGTACGAATCCATGAACCCCATGTGTGCCTTGCATTTGGTTCTTACCAAGGAGATTGTTGTATGAAAACACATGATCTGCCTGGTCCCCAACTCAGTAATCAGTGGCACAGACTCTGCAGAGACCTGACACACTTCATCGCCAATGGCGGCAGCTGGTACCAGGCTGTTCTTCCTATGCATTCTGCTCATGCTGCCCATTTACCAGCACAGCCGTAATTTCACCTTGGCTGTCTGCACAGGATAGCCACTCTGTCTGCACAATACACGGCTTCGTTCTGCAGCCCCCAGTAATCACTGTGTTTCCTTACCCTGTATAAGACTGAAAGACCCACAGCAGGGGTGTTGACTGATGACTCGGGTACATGAGAAGAAACAAGCTGTATAGGTATTTTCTCAATATAGCAGAATAAATTTCAATAGCACTGTTTACTATAAGGGAATATCTTATTTCAGGTTTAAATCACCCAGAAAATTTTAAATACCTGAAACTATATTAGAGTTGCATTTGATAATATTCAGACTATGCAAATGTAAGTGAACAGCTTTAAAACTCTCTGGTGCCCTCCTACATTAAAGTCCATGCTTTCCCACCATGTAGGATTGAGGATTATGGAGAACAATAGTGTAATTTGAGAGAATTAGATTTAGCTAAAAGTTAAAGGGGAGCACTCACATGAAAACATCCCATAGTTACTGGAACCTAAATTGGTTAAGAAATCTGACCCTTATGCAGGAGCAGTGAAAGCTTTCCATCCAACTTTAAAAGGTACTTACACCTTTGAAACAAGTCACATCAGTAACTATGGATCATCACTTTGCAATTCAGGTTTTTCTATATGGCTGCAGGGCATGACCAGTTGTCTCAGAAGTCTATGAAAACTTACAATTTTCCCCAGAAATGTGAAAAAAAGACACATCCCCGTATTGTTTAACATATGTTCAGAGCTTTTATCTTCAGACTAGTTAATGCTAATTACAATTATTATCAATAAATTTGTTCACAAGAGTGTTTGTGGAAGGCTATCATTAAAAAGTCAATACATCTGAAATGTGTTAAAGATTTCATAGAAAAGCAGATGACAGTTTGGGAACCTTCACACAGTCCTAACAATATGTTAAAAAAATCTAATTTAAGACTTTTATACTTTTAAGCACACATAATTTAACCATTTCAAAGTTAGAATCATCATTAATTATCAGAAGAAATTCCATTAAATACAAGAAGCATTTAAGGCCAGGCTGAACGGGGCTTTGAGTAACCCGGTCTAGTGGAAGGAATCCCTGACCATGGCAGGGAAGTTGGAACTAGATGATCTTTAAGGCTCCTTCTAACCCAAACCAATGTACGGTTCTTTGAAATTCCAACATAGCATTCAAAAAAGATCACAATTAAACCCTTCAAACTAAAGGTAATAGCATTGCAACAGCTAAAATGAAATCCTTTTAAGTTATTTGCATTAAAAAAAAACACCCTAAAATCAAATAGAAGCCTTGGGAAATACAGCACAAAAAGTAGTACAGGAGATAAAATGATCCTTTCATGTTCTGACTACGGGGTTGTGGCTAATGATGTATTCGTAAAGCAAATACCACAGCAATCCAGATAAACACAAAATATATTCATAATTAAAAAAGTGAAAACAGTAAAAACAATCTTTTGTTTGGTTTGTTTCAATGAACCAGAGATATATTTTTATATCCAGGCAGAACAGCAATATTTATACGTGAATACCCGAAAATTAGTTCCTCAAATTACAAACTCCAGACATAAATTATAGAGGACCCATTAGTCTCCTTGAGCCTTTGGGACAGTAGTCAATCTGACAACGGCAAATAGGAATGACCTGATGTATACAAAATTTCTTTCAGTTGACAGTTTTCTCAGTGTCTGGAAAATAGTGTGTGATGTTTCTAGTTCATTGTAATCCATTTCAGAGAATTCTCTCCTGCTGCAGAACACAAAACTAATTTGCTAAACCAAGCAAACTAATTACTTGGCTATCAGTTCTTACTAAAGATTTTATTAGAGGGATTGGTCATATCGGTGGGTTTTTCTGCTCAAAGAGTAAATTCAGATACAATGCACCATTCACCGGGCTGTGGTCTAGAGAACTGTTACAATGGGACTTGAAAATCATTGTATTTCTCAACCGGAAGACAAAATTAGAGTCCAAATGAGATACACAAAATGCCAGCAAATAAGGAACAGAAAGGGTGTCTTCCACAAACAGTGCATCTGGCTCACAACCAGGCGACCTATATGAGATTTGAATGAATTTATGTGAGTGGCTAAGAACTACTTAATAGGAGGCCATTCAAGAGACATGATCTTTTCACTTTGATATTGACAATAATTCTAGAAAGCGGACTCATACCTAACAGAAAGAAAAACATGTGTTGAATTTATCTTGGGAAGTGACTTTCATCTATGGAAGGATTTACCTTCTTGAATTGATGGCATAACATTGGACCTAACCTGGGAAAATTTTCCAGTTGAACTGGAGTTGGTGCTCTCAGAGAGCAGTTGCAACAGATGAATAGTGGTGTCACCACATCCATCTCTGGAATAAGGCAGGGACAACAATAATACAGTTTCAAAGGTTGTTCTCTGGGGAACTGGAAAGCTGGAATTGTTGTAGATACTACAGAAATATCTGGCAGATGACATTGAATGTCTTCTTTGATGATTTTAATACCATACTGTAAAAACATGACCATTTTGGCTTTCACAACAAGAGCTTTCCTGGGGGAAGTTAGGCATTGCTTCAAGTCAAGGAAAAAAAAAATCTCAGTGGTTAATTTCATTTTAGGGTTTGTGAAGAGGCTGTCACTTTGTTTTGAATGTGTTCAGCAACAGCAGCTCTCCACAGTAATAAGAAAAGGCCTAAAAGTGTGAATTGTATTCTGCTTCCTGTGTGCTGCTAGAGATCAGTGGAAAATGTATATAGCTACAAAATGTACATGGCAATAGGAAGAACCTGAAAATATCATCATGAGAGATGATCGAGCAATTTGCATTCTGAGTGCTCATAGCTGGAGGCAGTCACATGTACTGTAGTCTCACTGCCATAAAGCAAGAAACTATAAAAATGACTTATGATGACATGAGAAAAATTCCAGATGCCGATTCCACTGCAATCCAACATGTAGGTACTTGTGTTCAAACAAGTATTCATCAAACACCTGATGAACAAAGCACCATGATAAGAAACTTAGTTCTTTCCAGGCAAGAATTTCTCAGGATCTGGGGGTTTTTGTTTTTAATTTGGAAAGTCTGACCACACCCCTTCCACATTACTAATGTTTATGCCTCTGTTAGCAGCAGGACAAGGATGCAATTCTTTAAAATGACAGCTCTCCATTGCAGAAACCATTGCACACATTGCTTTCCCTTTAACTGGTACACTGTCCCTGGAATGAAAGTTTGTTATCACCTTTATCAACCCATATCCACTATGTGCAGACAAATTACTTTTCCTCACTCAGTAAGTTGAGCTCCTGGGTTTCCATTTCACCAGTCCATAAGTACAGATGATGGAACCCTGCCCTTGCCAACAGAGGCAACGATTTAAGCTGCACAGGGGGCAACAGGAAGATCAGGGAGGGCTGCATGGGAACTCTGGTTCAGTAACATATGACTGCATATGAGATCAGCATTCCCAATATGCTTCACAAAGAGCTGGGTCCTGGTTTCTGTGGCATCACTTGTCCTCTCTTACAGTCATCTTCATTTAACATTCTTTTCTGATGAGACTGAACATATACCCTTAGCGCTTTGTGACTGGCTTCCCTAGCACTCTGTCTTCTTCACAGATCCAGGATTCTGCAGTAACTACATCCTGTTCTTTGTCCCACCACTTGCAGGCCCCAATCAGAAAATATATACATATATACACATGCATTATTTTCCTTCTTCCTTAGGGCTGACACTAATACATTAACATGGCCCTGGAAAAGGCCCTTGGGGAGCTCCTGTCAGATCAAATAGTAGTGATCAAAGCAATTAAAAACTAAAAGTCCAAATCAAATGGAAAAAACCCTCTGCAAAGTGAGGGATATGTTCTGTAATCTTTAGTGGGGTGAGGGAGTAGTCTCTCTCAAGAGTTTCTTCCGATGCTGCATACAGAGCTCTTCTATGTTTTTCATTTTGCGTGCCTAGCAACAGGATGGAGAACTACCCTTGCGGGAGAAAAGGCTCTTCATTCTGTTCTGGGATGTATAGGTCTATTCATGCCCCTGCCTTTCCATAAGGGATTTTTGTGGGGTCTTTTTTTTTTTTTTTTTTTTGGTTTGTTTGGGTTTTCTGTTGTTGGTTTGTTTTGGGTCTTTCTTTCTTTCTATTTTTTTTTTTTTTTTTAAATAGTGAGAACAGGACACAGCTGTTCCATTTGTTCCATAAAGTATCCCCTCTGGATAATCACAGAATAATTCAGGCTGGAAGAGACCTCAAGAGAGAGCTTTAGTCCAACCTCCTTCTTCAAGCAGGGTCTGCTCAGATCAGGTTGCTCAGGGCTGTTCCCAGATGGGTCTGGAAAATCTCCAAAGATTGCCTGCACAACTTGTGCAGTTGCCATCTCTTCCAGTACTTGCATTGTCTTCATGCTGGAAAAGGTTTTACCTGCATCAGCCCAACTTTTCTCAATTTGCTCCTGTTGAATATAGTGGACCAGAGACAAAGGACCTGGTTCCATCTCCTTGATGACCTCATGGTAGATGGTCAGGGATTGCTATTACATCCTTCCCAAGACGTCCTTTTTCTCCAGACTGAATAAGCTCCGACTTCTTGGCCTCTCATCACAGGGTAAGTGGTCCAGCAACAACCATTATGGTAGTACTCTGAGCATCCTACAGTTTATTCACACCTTTCCTGTACAAAGGGGTCCAAAATCACAAGCGTTTAGATGGGATATAAGGAGTGCTGAGTAAAGACGATAATCACTTCACTTGATCTATTGTTATGCACCTGTCCATGCAGCTGAGGATATTGTGCCTTTGCTGCCAAGCAGATACTGGTAGTCCACACTTGTCTTGATACCTACCACAGCCCCAGGGTTTTTTCTACACAGCTGCTCCCCAGACAAGCAGTCCTCAGCCTGTGTCTTTGCTGGGGATTGTTCCTTCCCTGGACCAAGGCTTTGCATTTGTTCTTGCCGAATGTCATAAAGCTCTTGTTGGCCCATCCTTCCAGCCTGTGTTGGTTTCTCCTGGACTGCAGCCCTATTCTTGACTGCATTGAGTGGTCACCCTGCCCAAATTGGTGCAAACTGCACGAG
Organism: Lathamus discolor; assembly: GCF_037157495.1. Lineage (NCBI taxonomy): Eukaryota > Metazoa > Chordata > Aves > Psittaciformes > Psittacidae > Lathamus > Lathamus discolor. The sequence goes on along the minus strand of NC_088884.1, from coordinate 42,336,411 downwards.
CAAGCACCTCATTCCCTCCTCCAAGTCACTGATGGAGATATTGAACACAACCATTTAGAACAAATAGATGCCTGTAGTACTCTATTTGCTACTAGCCTTCAAGCAAAGGAACTTTGCTGTCTGGACCAAGTGATACAAACAACTTTTTCATCCATCAGACCACAAACAACCTCACACAAAGAATTTTGTGCAAGACAGCATCAAATGTCTTGCCAAAAATCAACTCTCACTCTATGATTTTTCCCTAAGACCCAAAAATGTACCTCCATAGCATTCCGACAAATAGCAATTTTCCCCCAAACCAAGAGAGACAGGCAAAAATCACGAGTCTCACTCTGAACCAGTAGTGAAATATAGTAGTTGGACAACTGAAGACAGCTGTTGGCTCTACATCCTGGATTTCTTCCAGCTGTCACTTGCAAAATGGCATTTTCTGTTGTGCTATTTCAGCTGGCATTGTGGTCCAGTTTCCATGCTGGAATTCCTCCTTGCAAGTTCCAGGACTGTGAATAACCTTGCCTTTCCACAAAACTGCTCCCTGCATTATTAAGAGAACTAAAAAACAATTTCCCTGAGCATCCAGTCTCAGTGCGGAAGGATCTCTGGTGGAAATAAATAAATAACTTGTTCTGGTCTTATCAGTCAGAGCAGTTTTCAGTACTGCATATGGAGCTGGCCAAATCAAAATGTATTTGCAGTGATTTTTGTGCTGGTGTGATGTCCAAGTTTCCAAACAGTATGAACTTCCCAAACAGTGGGGTAAGTTGGCTTCAGCTGTATCTCTGGCCATCTAAATTTACTGCTGGATGAAAGCCCCTTGGGCAAAACCATGTTTCCTTGTAAAGGCAATGTTTTTCTGCTTATATATGGTATAGAGCTGGATACACACACATCCATACAAAGTGACTTCTGCTTCTCTCCAATGAGGCAACATCAGAAAAGCCCCCAACATAAACTTTTAAAATAACTTCATCTAGAAATAACTACTGACTGTGTGGACAGATTTGTTACAGAAGCAAAAAGGGTTATTTTTAAATAAAAATGGAAAAGCTGTTTTAAAATGCTAAAGATTAATACTCTTCACCTCTGGCCTTTTGAGTGAGCCTTTCAGAAAAGAGATCTTCATAAGTGGCTCCAATAAAACAGAACAATAGTTGATAAATTTAGAGATTGCCCAATTAAAATATTCTTTTCCTTGAAACATGCTGTCTTTCCAGTCTAAAACTAGGCAATTATTTAAGTAGCACTTCCTAAATTCAGAGATGTTGTCTAGATTTAACTCTAAACTCTGAAGTCTGAAAATAGCAGCTCTGCAGTCTTTGCTCAAGATTATATCAATTAAGCAATGTGCAGAACAATCATTTCTATGGGTTTCAAGCCTATATTAAAAAAAACATATGTCTCTAAGTGCAAAGATCAAATGCCAGTGTTGTGCTTTGCTGGTAGCTAGTTAAGGAAACTATTAGTTTTCTGTAATATTGCTTATTTGGGACAGAATTTATACATACAGCAGAAATCACTGTTACAAAAAGCAGGGCTGTGCTCATATAAGGTATCACCTAAACTCATGCAACATAAAACAGAGGCACATTAATAATTCCAGTGAAGTCAGACTGAAATCAAAGCCACAGCCTGGCATCAAAAGTAAAAATTAAGAACTAAAGTTTTGAGAGGCTTTTTTCCATTGTTGTGATCCATGAAGACCTTAACAGTAATAGTTTTCACGCCTGAGAGATGATTGACGGTTCTGTGTTTTGTAGAAACTCGAACTTTGGCACAACTATTTGCATCTGAGAGTTCCTAATATTTTACACACAGAGAGATGCTTTAAAACCTGCTTGCATCATCATCTTTTCTTCACTGTGTATTTTGAGCAGAGGTCCAGATCACAGAATGAAGTGCACAGACCACCTCAGTGATCCCAGTGGTGATAAGGGATGGCACGGTTGTAACAGGCAGGAGATCTTACAGGAGGAGAGGCAAACATACCCGAAGCTCTCTGCACCCAAAATGTATTTCTGGGAGTACAGGACTGTGCATTTCATTCACCCAGAGTCACACTATGTTGCAAAGGTGGTGGGGAAGAACAGGGTCTTTAGCTGTCCTCCATCTTGCCCCACTGCTGATTTCAGCTTGTGATGCAGCCAGGCTGTTCAGGTGCCATTTGTTGGAAACCCAGCCCAGGCTTAAGCACTCCTGAGCCCTGCCCAGAATGGTGAGATCTGGAGAGGAAGGTCTGGCAGTGCTCAGTCTGAGAGCACAGGAGAACTGAACAGCAAGAGACCACCCACCTTCTTCCAACTGACAACAATTTTTGCTTCCAAACTGACATTCTAGAGTTGGGTTTTTTTTTCCCTAACAGTAGTGAACTGCAGTAGCTCTATATTCTTTGAAGTAGATTCAGAATACAGATGCTGATCTTGCACCTTACTTAAAGACATAGCAAAGGCAATTAGAGTCTGAATCTCCTCCCACCTCCTTCTTCCAGACCTTTTCAGAAACATTTTACCTGTTTGAGATACAACAGTAGCTGAGAGATGATTAATTTAGACAGCTCCTTCACATTTCCCCACAGAGTTAGCTTGAAGTCACAGACATGTATATGCACATGTGGACATGCTCCCTAGCAAGCAGAGACTGGGCTGTTTCTAGCATATTATGCTTGGTAAGCAAAGAAATTACCATAACTTCACAAAATACCAGATAACTATATCAAAATTCACAAAAGCCATTAATACAGGTAAATATTGAAGTTGCTTAATACACATAAAAGAACAACCGTTTCAAAAAGAAATATTTAAGTGGAGCAATTACAGTTTTAATTGGGACTCTGCAGTCAGAAACCCATGAAATCATCCTCTAGGCAGTCAATGATTCCTCAACCTCCACCCCAACCCTTCCTGAGGACAATGCCCACACTGCAAAATGCAGCACCTCACCTCTACCTCTAGCACAGGCAGCAGATCAGGCTTGTGGATTACCCCTTTTCTGCAAATTCTGAATAAATCTATTCATAAATAAAACAGGTATCTTTCTAAATCAGAACTGAAATTCACCCTAAAATATCCCCTAAAACTAATCTTTTTTTTTTTTTAATCTGAAGTTTTGTCTGTATATTCTGAGCAGTATCCACAGAACAGCCTGAATTTTGTATTACAGAGTACATCTTGGCTGAACAGCTAAGAATAACAAAATTCATTGTGACTATGATTGAAGCATTTGAAAAGCACAAATCCAATTAGATCATGTCAAGAATGAATGCAAACATGCTAGTCTAAATCTTTAAGATAATTTACCTTTCAGTCTTCTATAATTTGTGTTATCTAAAGAACATGTAGACAATGAGTGATTTTAAGAAGACAGGAGTAAATTAATAAACCAATTTGCATGATTTGTCTGGTAATACAAACATCATCAGATTTCCTTACTAGTGTTCACAGCAGTCTGTCTGTACTGTTAAGACAGCCTTAACAGGAAAACCAGGATTCTGTTAGTAACTTGTAATAGATATAAGAACCACAGGATAAAAAAATAGACATACAGATCAAAGCAGTTAAAACAATCATTTTGCTTGTGTGCTAGAGCTAACGAAAAGGGTAAAGAATGTGGGTCTGGACTTCAATCTGAACTTTGTAACAAATATGGCACAGGTAAAGTACACCTTTGAACAAAATACAAAGAAATTGTGCAAGTAGTAGTCAGCATATTTTAGTTAAGCCAAACCAGATGTGAAATACAGTCAATTTTCAATTAGTCATGGAAAAGCTATCCAGGTTTCAGAGCAACCATAATACATGCAGGAAAGATCCTAAACCTTTTCCTTTTCATTTTTAACCTCAATCCATATCTTGAGTTCATGTTTAAATATAAATTACGTACAGACTGCTCTTGCAGCTATTTAACGTATGTTTTAAATTTGTGGGTTTGCTTTATCTTCCTTATCCCACCTCATTTATTACTCAGAATAGCAGACTCGATTGTAAATAAATATATGCCAAGTGTATTTCTCATTTTATTTACTTTTCAGTGGTTTTAGTTGCTGTTGTAATGAATCTCAGCAGACCCATTTTCTCTCTCTTTAAGATTCAAAAGACTGTAAATGAATTAATCACATTATTTACAGAGCACAGATCTATATGAGACATGATTAAGCAAGAAAGATGGCTTACTCTTTATGAACAGAATTTCTGAATGGCCTTTAGAAGTTGCTAAACTCAGACTAGAACATCATAATCCAATCTGGCTTTAACAAAGATAGAGATAAACATTGTAAAAGCTGATCTTGAATAAAAGGTTACCCTTACAGATAAGGCATAATTAAGGACACATTTAAAGCATCAATTTTAGAAAAAAATATGAGAAGTATTCATCAAGAGTTATAAATTACTCAGCTTATAGAAAGTAGTTGTTAAAAACTTTCCAGGAAAACAAACTTAAGTCTTCTGTAACTTACAAACACTCTGTTTGCCTGTCAAAAATACTTCACTATTTAGACTAAAGCTGAAGCAGTCTTCACCTGTGCCTCAGTTTCACTTAGAAAACCTGAATTCACTGAAGTCTGGTTTTGGCAATAGGAACTTTGGGCTCAAACAGACTCAGCCCAAAACAGAAATCCTTCCAAGAGCTGTTTTACAGATGTAATTCTGGGGCAGAAACACATTTGACCTAATCTTGTCATTAGAAGAGGTGAAAATTTAAATCCTGCATTGGTGTAAGAGTAATGTAGAACAGAAAAGCCATTAACTTTTAACTCCTTCAAGGAGAAGAGGATAGAAGGATTTAATCACCAATCTGCTATCCCTTGTAAAAACCCAAAATCACAATTAAAACCTAAATTATAAAAACACCTGTGATTACAAAGGCAAATGACAGATTTCATGGAGGAGATAAATTAGACCTATTGGACTTACAGAAGTATTCATTACCTACAGCAATAATGGACTACAAGTTGGCAGTACTCCCATCTTGCTCCTAAAGAACAGTACATGTACATATCTGCATGCACGGACAAGCTTTCATTGTTAACATCCACAAAACTAAAATATAATATTTACTCTGAATGCAGATTTTTGGAACAGGATCTAAGTATTTTTCTGTGACTATGTCTCAGAGATTTGAATCCTTTAGTAAGCTACTTGGAATTCATAGGACGCTCTTGACAAACCTGGCTGTATGCAACACTTAAGCAAACTCCCTGCATCTCTGTGAAAAAATCTGCAAGACAGGTCTAAATGCCAGCTCAGAGCTAGTGTTTTGATACCATCACTGGGCTGAATTATCAAGCGATCAAGGAAAAGGAAAAAACCAAAACAACAAAACAAGCCAACCTAAAACTGCTCTCTATGCAATTTGGAACACAATTATGGGAACAAGCATTTGCTTAGGAGTATAAAACCATCCAGATTCTTGATATTATAAATTAAAGCGCAATCCATCACACTCAATAGGACTCACAAGTCTGTCTGGCAAATGCTGGATATTAAGGTGGAAATTCATTTTGTAACTCATATCTAGCAGCTCTGACAAACCCTGGACTGCTGGACTCACTGCAATCAAAAAAAAAATCAGTCAGTCCATTTGCAATGGCTATTTGTCCAAGGTTTCCAGATGTTTGGCAGCCCAGCAAAGACATATCCAGGAACAGTATTTGCATAAAAGAAGACATGTCTGGAAAACCCAGACATATAACATTTCTATTATTGACCAGTTTATAACAGTTCAGCATTTTATGCTAAAGAAATAAAATTAAAACTCTCCCAAAATACTCACATCTCTTTAAAGAGAAAGAAAAAGCATTATATCTCATCAAGCATTACAAGTTATGTGTTTTAGGAACCCACAACAGCAAGGCCATGCAAATGAAATCATGACGTCTGCCACATAAAAAGCAGAATAATGGCAGATCCAAAAGGATACGGCTTATAAAATACTATATAAGCATCTACCCATGTAAAATGTGCATATCCACCGATGCATGCTTTTCCAATCCCCGCAGATTTTCTTTGTGAGAAATAACACAGGGATTACACATGATTAGCTGCTGCAGTCATTGTGAGAAGAGAGGCAGCAGCCCTCCAGCACAGGCTGGCTGTGAGCAGAATAAGAAAGTGTTTCCTTTCCCTCTGAAGTAGACAGAGCTCAAACTAAAGCTATATTCAGTTCAAAGACTTCAAAAAGAACAAGCCATGGCTCAGGTTTTAGATGAATCTTAACATACCAGCTTCAGTAGAGACTAGAGGGTTTAGGTCTTCAGGCAGGCAGTATTTAAAAAAAATAATTAGGAATTAAATGCACAGATCCATGTAACTGCAACAATAAATTATTAATATCATCACTGAATTGAGAAAACCTTAATCTAAAGTTACATCAGCTGGCTAAGCAGCTCACCCTGCCCTTATTTATAATGCTTAAATTCATGTTAGACAACCTATTTGGTGTCTGCATGCAAAGCACACAAAACCAGGTGAATCAAGTTTACATGATGCCTTTTCCATTTCATTGTCTGGATGCTCAGATATAATTCAGGCCCTTAGCGGCACTGCCAGATGGCATTTAGAAGCCTAGTCCTACCTGCAGGGTATAACCACAAAGGCAGAGTGCCATTCTAATCCAGAGCTGTATCTTGCTAGATCACAGCATAAATGAATTAAAAACAAAACAAAACCAAAAAACACCCCCCCCCCCCAAAAAAAAAAAAACCAACAACCAACCCACAAACAAAAAACCATAGCTGTGTTTTCAGAAAGCTGCCTGCAAGAAAAAAAAAAACACACAAAGAAGCTATGCCACTGACCACAACAACTGTGTGTGTGGCTGCAGGTATCAACAAGCTGACACCATTGATAGGTGACACTGTCCTTACAGATCTTGAAATCTGAATGTGTAAAGTTCTTGGGTTTGTTCAGGTGCACAGCAAACTGTAGTATGTTGCTGCAGCAACAACAGTAAAGGATCTGACCCAGGGTTATTTATTCAGGCCCAATGGATGAACGTCTTGCAGCATAAACATTGAAACACAGTGGCACAGATGCTAGAAGAAAAGGAAAAGGAATAAAGGATGTGAGAACTTCTAGTTAAATAAGAGGAACAAGTATGAGACAAGATCAACTGAGAGAACCTCAGAGGTTCATCAGAGGAAGCCTCTTAGAAACATTAGGGAGGTCAGAAGTAACCAAAATCTCAGAATGCTGATGTAGAAATCCCAGTCACTTCATCTGATTGTGCTAGAAGTAATGTATACAAAATAATACACCTTTCCAGATAGTAGATACATTTTACACCACTTCATAAGCTTGCATGCATATTCAGTATTGAATAATGAAAAGTTAGTTATTTTTAGTATTTAAAGAGCAAACCTAGGATTTAGCTCTACTATCCAAAGCAACCTCTGATTCACAAAAATTCTCTCTGGTCAAAAAATCCATTCCAGGACAAGAGTCTGGGCAAACCCTAATTTAGAATAAGTTTATACGAAGGTTCATTTACTGCTGAAAATTATTTGCAACAAACACATAAAACAAACTTAAAGAGAGCAACTAATATCAGAGAAATTATTTCTTCCTACCTAAGAAAAGACTCAGTACCTAAGAGTCAGCTCTTCTAGAAAACATAGCACTTCTGCATTGATTTGATTAAATCTCCCTCAGTCGCTGAGTGCCCATTTAAAGAGAGTTCTGATTTCTGTATCTCACTCCTTGATTGCAACCTGGGTTCTTTTTTCTTCTCCAGAGAACAGTCACCATGATCCAGAATGCATGTTACATTGACACAATCCAGTGCCTACAGTGCTTCCAATTATTATCCTTTACTGGATCCAGCTGTTCAAATTCGATTTGTTGCCTTTCAGAACAGGTTCAAGATGAATTTCTTTTTAATGGATACCTTGCTAAAAAAGGCAACACAACTAATTAGTATTGTAGAGTGGCCACATTTATCCATTAACTCAGTTTTCTGTTGTACTCTTGTATTCTTAACTGAGGAAAGTCATTGAATTTTGGTGTGAATGGTGTGCCTGGGCACAAGTACCTGCAGGATATAGGTTCAAAACCAAAACATGTCAGCTGAACAGTTAAAGGAAGTACAAAATTGCTTTAATTTTCTGAGAAGTATCTTAACCAGTCCTACGATTTTTGTTCATTATCAAATATGAGAAAACCTGTAGGGTGCCATCCTTCTCCTGGCCTCTTACGGCTGCTCACACAAAAGCATGACCATAAGAATTTCAGAGATGACCTCTGCTGGGTGGAAGAAACTGTTCAGTTACTTCTAGTACAGAGTAAGAAATTACAGGTAGTTTAGTACATGAGGATCTCCTATCCTCATTCCATCACAGACAGTTGGAGAAGCATCACAGGTACTGTTGGGATTCACTCCAGTATGGCCTTTCTCTGCTTTATTTGAGGCAGTAGGAGACAGTCTGACAACCTTGCAACACCCAAGGACCCTACTGCTATTTACAGCAGCTCACGGATGTTAAAAAGTAACGATGCTGAACATCTCTAATCCCATTTGCATATCTATTAAAATACAGTATACTGTCTGAATGGCATAATTCTGGTGTCTTATATTTATGAATTTTATGAGTACATTGTGAAAAGGTCTAATGAATTTCCCACTGTATCTGCTACTTGCTTGGAAATCATTAAAATAAAGATCAAAATAGCAATAATGCATAAGCAAATTGAGTCTTTCTCCTTCAGTGCCTTCCAAACGTCTTTCTTCCTGTCAATTCTTGTTCTTTATATGCATTTATTTATTTTTCAGGCCTGATGATAGAATTGTTTCCAGAGAGTACATTTAAATAAAAAAAAAATACTGAATGAAGCATACACACCACCACCAGTGGAAGCACAGCTATGCTGAAAGACTTTTAATGACTTCTGTTTCTTACTGGAGTATTAAAGAAATAGATGTTACACAGATTTGCATAGACACACACAAATCTAAGTATATATATACCAAAACATTGATAATAGAATAAGACAAAAAAGTTATCACAAATCTATTAATGTTCACTTGGCATACTTATTATAATTTTAATGAAAGTTCTGGCCACTACTATAGTAATTACGGCATTTACAAAGCATTTTTAAAGCTATAAATGATTTTTTTCAGAAATAGTAAATTAATATTTATGTGGCTGAAATTTTAATCTCTATTTCTGTGTTTATCTCATTTTTTTAGCTAATAATAAAGTTTAAAATATTAGATTGAAAAAGGTATCAGCAAAACCCAAAAATAGAAAAAGACAACCTTCAATTTCAATGAACACCAGCCACACATAACTAGATTAGGAGTACGGCAAGGAGACTGTTAACATCATATCTTTGTTAGAAAGAGACATTCTAGATTAATGCTCATTGAAAATACAGATGAGTTCCAAATATAGTGTAAAGCATGGAAAATTGAAAATCAATGGTTAAATTAATTCAATAAAGGACAATTTGGACTGTAGCTATCAAGCCACAGGGAAAAAAACAAACTGAGAATATAAACCTCTCACAGATTAAAAGCCTGAATTTTGTGAAGAAAGATGAAAATAACATCTCTAGCTTAAAAATATTTTTACTTTGAAAACACGGAGCCCATTCTCACTTCTATTTCATAAATTCAATTGGAACAGAAGCAAACTTGTTGAGTTTGCATAGATATCAGTACCCTGTTTCTTTTCCTCAAAAAACACTATTCTAAACGCTAGGGTCCTAGAAGGGTGTTTAAAGTTCTTATTTCCTTTTTATTCTCTCTTTTCTTAGAATTGCAGTCAGGGTAACTATAAAAAGTTATATTTGAATGTATTTTAATTCAGTAACCATTTAGATAAATTATAATAAACAATCTCTAGACATACATAAGAATATACCTTCTTGACAAGGGAGAAGGGGAGAGGGAGAAAAGACAACATGAAAAACATAGAACCACCCAAAAGGTTGTTCAAAAATGCTCTCCCTTTGAACTTTTATATGGTGCATGGACAGACCCTGTAATCAACAATGGTGATGTGTTCAGTTCAGTAGCAACTCAAAGTGGCTGACCCACGCTGGAAGGGCTGGAAATACTAAATACATAGAATCATAGACTACTGCATGTTTCAGTTGCTGCATTCAATGACAATACCTACTAACACTTTTCAAAGAAAAATGTAAAACATTTTGGACTTCTCCCATGATATCCACATCAAATGTAGTTGGAGGGGGGAAGAGGAAGTTTTACACCCCACCTTGAAAATAAAAATCAAGCATTTTCTGTTTTCAGCTTGTGTAACTCCAACTGCAGAAAATAACTTCTGCAGATCAAATTTTACTCTCAGTGGCATATGTATAGGTCTTTATATTTTGACTTCAGCTGTTCTCAGACAACAGGCTCTTATCTTCCAGTGCAATCACACAGATTTAGCTAAAGGCAAAGTTTTCTCAAAGCAGTAGCAACAATTCAACAGAGTACATTGATTTAGGAGTCGCTGTACAGTAACACTCAAGCCAAAACATAAAAATGGTTTCATTTGTATTTGTACAACCATAAATACTCAGAAAAAGCATACAGTAGCAAAGATGCAGGCACTTGCAAACAAGGGTAATAATAGTGCCTCTGTCTTCTGTTATCAAGGCAGATTCTCTTACAAACAGTTGATCATCCAAATTGTCCTGTGATCTAACCTACAAAAACTTTTTTCATTCTCATCAGTGCTGTCAACTTTCAAATTCAGCTTCACATGACTTGTTATTCAACATTATGACTTTATGTCCCAGCATTCAGAACACTGAGAAAGCATGGTAAGAATGACACAAGAAACATTTATTAACAGTATTTGCTACCTACATCCCAAGCCATCAGTATGACTACTTAAAGGGAAAGGAAACTGAAGGCTTTTGAGAATACATGCTCCCTAAATGAATCACAGGAATAAGAAACCTTCATTATAAATACCTACAAGATGATAACTGATGCTAAGATGATCCTCTCTTGCTATATACTGACTCTTACACTGAGAACATATAATAACATATTACATTATGACATTAATTTAAAAAAAGCTCTGCTTCATTTGAATTTCTTGAGGAACTTCTATATGTGCTTTCAATTCAGGCGTCATCTCCCTTCAGACACAAGAGTTGCCTATTTATGCAGGCAGAAGTTCATCAAACCTGTTGATATTCTAGCAGATGTCACTTTGAGGCAAAATATGAGAATACAGGACAGCCATCAAACCATACCCTGTACGCTTGCAAATAAATGAAAAGGTCCTTTTCAGTAGATTAGGATATGCTATCTGTTATCCCTAAGTAAATATATCTAATATTTCTAAGCATTGCTCCCTTCTCTTCCCTGCTAGCTCAATCAGCTCATGGTTACTGTTTCAAAGTCTGTAATGCTTAAAGTCCTCTGCATCATAATTTCTCAGACATTCTCAAACAACCACCCCTTGCATCACAACTGAATGCATTCAGTTCCATTCATTGAAAGAAGTGCACAGACATTAATTATAAATTCACAATCTGCTCACATAGATTTTTGACCTGGTACACTGATTTCCGTGCAATAATCATTTCTCCATATAATTTTGCATGGTGACAAGCAGTATGCACTCTGGCTTTAGATTGGGGCTGCTAGGTATTATTGAAATACAAAACCCTAACAGGGTAGTTACGTCTTTCTGTGTATAACCATTTTGTCCCCTTCAGAAAGTCTATACCTGTCTAATCATCATCTCCACCTATCCTCACTTAAATCACAGAAAAAGAAAGAAAAAAAGAATATTTTTATGGTATCTTAGCATTAACAGCACTACAGTTACATGACAAATAGATTTCTTTGGGAACAATAATAATAAAATCTATTAAGTGATTGAAAGGGTTAATGTTGAACCTTCACACGAAATGCTATCAAAGATTTGTGCAACATGAAATAAAAAGGAAAAGTAGAAGTTTTTCCAGAAAAAAAAAAAATATGGAAGAAAGAAAGATAATGAACACTGAAACATGCATTAAGCTAATTATTTGATAAAACAAAGTAGGGAAAATGCTAAAAACATTGAGACAAGCCTTTGGAATAGCCATATCAGTGAAAATTAATCTGGGAAGTGCAAGCCTTGAATACAGCATCTTGTCTGCCCCAGAGAAAACTAACATATCTCATTTCAGTGAGATATAAAAATTAAGCTAACAATAACTACATTATTTTGACCATGTCTCTAAATGTTAAGCACAGCTACACATGCACCAATGAATACCAGATTATATCATTCTGTAGCCCTCCAAATTGCTGACATAATTTTAATCATCAAATTGCTCTACACTAAAAATATGCTATAACACATGCAGTTCATGGGTAGAATTATACCCTTCAAATATTACATTTCATTCAGGACATTTACAAGCATGTAGATCTATGTATATGGAGTTCACATAATTTCAAGTGGAAGGTGTCTGGTATTGTAAAGTTCTAAAAGTAGACTAGCTGCTCAAAATACACTCTTCACCTTTTCACCTTTGTTTGGACTGCCAGTTTTTCAATACAACCTGTGATTTTTATGTATACAATGAATATCTACCACTATGAGATTTCTTGGCCCTGTCTGTAACTCCAAAGATCTTCCTGAATATAAATTATTATGAAATAACAATAAAGCTCATAATTACTTATTCTTCCCTGGAGCAGCTGCTGTCAAGGCCAAGCCAAAGACAGGTATTTGCATGTCGCATGCAAATATCTAGGGGATGCCTACCTGCAAAATGACAGCACTGAAATAGATTGATCTCCACGTCATGTTATAAGAATAAACGAGTCAGATGAGTCTGTATTGTTTCAGCAGCATTAACATAAAGATGAGAAAAAAAACAAAAATCATCTTTTCTAACCTTTAAGATAACTAACCTACAGTGAAAGCTTAGTTTCACAGAATCACAGAATCCCAAGGGTTGGAAGGGACCTAAAAAGATCATCTAGTCCAACTGCAAATATGCTGCAAAAGAGAAGTCATGGTCCGAAAGAGCTTGCATCTTCAGTTTGTGATAAATTAGTGGGAGGAAGGAAATGAGGGGTAAGAGGAAAAAGAAGAAAGAAAAAAAAAACAGAGAAAGAAAACAGAATGCAGTAGCAAAAGGAAACTCATACTCCTGAGATGAGCAAGTCGGCTGAATATTTGACAAGTTTAGGTCACAACTGTTACCATAATTAAAGCAATTTCAAGGAGTTTGTGCTATGGCGGGAGCATACAGGCATTGCTGGTTTTCCTCATTTTGTCAGTGCCCTCAGTCACAACAGGTACTGCACTGCACAAACTCAGAGGTGCTACTTTTAACCCTACTATTGTAATTTTTCATTCACCCATTCCTCTATTCTGTGCATAGACAATCTCCCTCTCCCTGTTACATACCTCTTCCACATGTTCCTCCTTTGCCTTGCTGTCCTCTACCTTCCCCTTCTTCCCGAGAAGACTTTAGCCTTTACTTATCAAGACATAGGCCAAGATAGGTGGAATGTAGGGTAACCACAAAGCACAGGTACCGCAAGTACAAAACAGACCAATACCATCACAGAATCATAGAATAGTTAGGGTTGAAAAGGACCTCAAGATCATCTAGTTCCAACCCCCCTGCCACAGGCAGGGACACCTCACACTAAACCATCCCACCCAAGGCTTCATCCAACCTGGCCTTTTCTAGCAGAAAGATGTTACATCAAAAACTGAAAAGCTCTACAGCAAGCCTGCCAAAAATCACTGGAAAGATTCCCACTGTTATCTAAGAGGTCTGGGTAATTACACCTTTAGAGTAAAACTGTGAAGTAATTTAGTGTAAATCTAAACACAACCTTAATCATGAGATTGCCACCAAGGCTACACCTCTTAAAAAAATCAGACACAGCTACTGTTTTGATTTTGAGAACATAGTAGAAATTACTAGAAGAAACATGATGTTACAAATACTCGTGGCACATGCCTAGAGTACTCACCAGGATGTATTTGTAGTTACAGTACCAAGACAGCCACAGGGTGTCTTACAAATATAATAAATGCTTCCCTATCTTTTCGATCACCAGGTATGGTACTAAAGGCTAAAAATTTTAAACAGCATTAAAACCACAGAGAGGAATAAATATTCAAATATTAAAAGTTATGGTTTGGGTTTTTTTTCATTAAGAACTTGCAGGTTTTTGCATTTTAGTTTATTTGAACCATCCCGATTCAAGTGCAGTACTTCCAGGAATATTGCGTCCACAGCACTTCTAGACATATGTTACCATAAAGAAAGAATAAAGGAAAAAAAATGGAGCTCAGTATCCTCAAAATACAGTACTGTCTTAACCAATATCTAGTGATAGGGAGAAACAAGTACTGTCTAAAAATATTAAATAGCAGTAATAGATTAATATTTTCCCCTGAGGTTCCAGTTTTTGCTTTATTAAGAAAAATCCAACTAAGAAAGAGAGCAAAAAAAGATACAAAAATAAACCATTATATAGCATACATGTCCTGCCTTCCACACATGAGAGTCTCTGGTTTCTGTAGGCAGCTGTCAGAGCAGTCAACCTCAGTGACAGAAACCTTCTTTACAGGGGAGGAAAATAAAAATCAAAACCAGCACACACACCTCCCACCCCCCCACCCCCCCACCCCACCCCCCAGGCATCAGGTCATGGTTTCCCTTTTATTTCCTCTGAAATTCTATTGTTACCCAGGCAAGTGAGCTGCACATTTAACAGTTTAAAATCCACAACAGAACTTACCTTGGTAAAAAAATTAATTCCTGGAGAACACAACTTCCAGTCTGTTATGCCAGCTGTTCTGCTAACAAATGACAACTCCTCCTTTCTTTCTAGCTGTGCCGTGAACTGACATATCAAGATACCACAAGACGATTTTCGACAGATCAAATTTGGATTGGCCACAATTATTAGACACATGTTGTGGAGGAATGACTTTGTTTGCTTTAATCATTTGATGGACATACACAGATAAGTGAAGAGCAAGAAAAAGACTAACTACTGTTAAAAGTATTACGCCTCTCTTTTTACACTTACTGGTTTATTTACAGCATGGGTGTAAACTGGAACATAGGAAGTTCCACGTTAACATCAGGAAGAACTTCTTTACTGTAAGAGTGACAGAGCACTGGAACAGGTTGCCCAGGGGGGTTGTGGAGTCTCCTACACTGGAGATATTCAAGGCCCGCCTGGACAAGTTCCTGTGTGATGTACTGTAGGTTACCCTGCTCTTGCAGGGGGGTTGGACTAGATGATCTTTTTAGGTCCCTTCCAACCCTTGGGATTCTGTGATTCTGTGATACTAACCAAAGTGAACATAAACACTAGGGGAGAGAAGGGGGGGAGCAAAGCAGATGATCTTCACTATTTCTGCTCATGGTGGGCTAAAATCAACTCCAAGATCTCCATAATCACTCTTTGGCACTTCTGAATTACAGATCCACTTAGGAATTTTGCTCTTGGGATCATGATTGTTTCTAATGTTTACATACCATTTTAGCTCATTACTATTGAGCATGGGTTAGCATGGAATATTGACTTTTCTTCTGCAAGGGTTGTAAATTAAATCTTGATGTAATGTTAACTCCTCACAGCTTTGACAGTGAGTATTGGGTTTTATGCATCATTATTTATTTTTTGTATGCAAGGCAATTCTGCAAATCAGCTTGCAGTACTGGTACATCTTCCACGAAGGGAGCTCCTTTGGATTTCGAGACAAAGCTCATTTTACACCAGGATTGATGCTACTCTAGAGCAAACTGCAAACAGTTCCATCTGATTTCAAAATAGAACGAAATCCCAGTTGTCTAAACTGGCATAGGAAAATTCTGTAATTTTCTTTTATTATCTCTTTCTTCCACCTCCCCAACTGAGCCATTTGCTCCTTTTGCAATGATTTCTTTAAATTACCATTTGAAATAACATAGAAAGAGTAAGAGGCATTGTAAAGTAGTCATGTGACAGTTGACACTGACAAGAAAGCACCATCTACTTCAGCTACCACCTAGACAGAACAAATTAAGACAGGCAATAGCTCTGTCTAATACACAACCAAATGGGCTGGTGTGGTCCTGAGAGCATATTTAGGTTACTATGGTGCAGAAAAATTGGGAAATTAGGAGACAATATAGATGCAGTGCAGTAACAGCTAAGGCATTCTAAGTTTTTGGTGAGCATAACAAAGAAAAAGCCAGTATATTCCTTTCTTCGTGTACACAAACTTCCATCTTCTCTCTCACACATAGGATATTTTTGTTCCTAAATGATGAGTGGCTTTATATAAGAGATCACGTTCTACCAAGGAAAATGTATATTCTGCTTTTAGGGACTAAATACAAGAGTGGAATCAAAGGAAACGACAAGCAAACTGCTGAAAGCCAGAGTTTTTTTCCTACATCCCTACAGCAGCAGGAGTACGCTATCCTGATTCATGATTGACTCCTGTCCTCTGCCGTGATGCAAATAAATAGCCATAATTGAAGCATATTTATTTTAAGCACTAGGCAAATGTATTTGACCTTCAATCTGAGAATCTTAATGCTCTGAGAGAAATCAATGATCAATGATTCAGAAGATCTTTTAATTTTACAGATGGATAAAACTGAGTTTAAGCAACTTCCCTAAGGGTACAAACTAAATTGACACAGCTAGAAGAGAAACAGACCTTTAGCTTTTCTGCTTCAACCATTACTTAGATCATCCTTCCTAAAAGTGATATGGCAGAGATTGTCATAAAGCAATAGGTATATTAATATCATGAATAAGCTATTCCGTAACACAGATACAGATGGTGTTTCACAAAGCAGTAGCTGTTTCACACTAAATACAGAGCAGGTTCAGGCAAACTAAATAACCACCTTCCAGAATTTTGGCTCTAATATTGATCTGCTACCTCAACAGCATTAAAAATGACAGATGTCCAAGGTCATTTCTCTTTAGAAAGTCAACATATTTTAAACAAAAAATTAAAAGAGAACACCATCAAGAAATCAGAATGTACCTCAGTCACTCCACATCACTTAAGAAATACCTTCAAGATATCAGAGCTTATTTTGTAGTAACTATAGGTAAATCTGATTTTAAATTATGCCCTCCATTGGGACCACCTTTATTACAGCTTTATTTACTAGCTTTACAGCTAGTGTTCTAGAGGTTATGATATTGAATCACTGTGAGTCTGTATACTGTAGTCTTCCTTCTCATTTACACTGCCAACAGTAAATCCAAAGTCACCTGCCCTCTGCAATCAAGCCAAAAAGAACACCTGCTGGAAATCATCCCTTCCAAATCACAAATTATGGCCACATTGTTTATATCAGGCAATTAAAAAACCTTCAGAAAGATTACTGGCAGCTTCCCCCCAAGTCCTCTTTCATTAACACTATGCCTCCACCATACTTACAAAAAACTATGCCTTATGAACTTAACGTGCAACTTATTACTGATACCAGTTTAGGGATTCAGATAAAGAGAGACATTTGCTCCATGTCAGTCATATGACATGGGGACTGATAGTACTTCTAAGATGTGCCTCTTCTAACCAAAGCTAAGAACAACTGCCATGTTTCTGACTGAGCTGGAGAATGCTGACAGGCTCTACAAGAGGAAATAAGCACACAAATTGCTCACCAACAAAATTGAAGAAATGCAGATTTGTAAAAAAATTTTAAATTTCCAATTTAAACAAAATTAAACTTTAAAATCATGTAATTACTACTACTATTGTTTTAGAAGACTCAAGGGCCCTAGTTAGACACAAGTGACTCCTGTTCTTCGCACTCCATTGACATACACACAGGTGCACAGGGTGACAAATGCTCTGATCTAAGGATACTATTTTCCAGAAAATTCAAGAACAAAATGGAACATGAAGAAAGCAAAACATTATTAATTATTACACTAGGGACTGTCCTGTGTATCGCTGTCCACATTACATGTTTATATGCAAGCACCCATTCAAGATACTTGCACACACAAATATACATGTAGATATGCATATTCACATACACAATTATCTGTATGTTTGTATATGCATATATATGGAAAAAATAATTATAAGCCAAGCTAATTTGATCAAGGGAGAAAGGAAATGAAGCCAAACATATAGAGGGCAACAAACATGCAGCAAGGATATAAGGAACATGACAGGCAAGGAGAATACACCTGACAGAGAAAGGAGAAAACAACAGCAACAATGAAAATGAGAGGCGGACAAAAAAACCCCAACCATATCATCAGGAGCTCAACTAATAAAGACAGCCTGCTGACTTGCATTTCAAACACAGGTTTATTTTTCCTTCAAGAATAATAAATGTTAAACTGGAACAACAGCTGCTTTGCTACATACCCTCAGATAAAGCCCTGGATGCCATAAGCTGTCCCTTTCCCTTGCAAAAACTACATTCAGTCACTCAGGTAAAAGTGCCGTTAAGGGATATTTCTATGCCTGATACTGACAATTCTAGAAGGCATCAAGGACTTAATTTTTCAAAATGTATGGGTTTTGCACCAGCAGTGCCTACTGAGATACAATCTTATTACATCTTAACAAAAAGAAAAACAAAGAAATTATAACATTCTAAGGTTCATTTTATTAACAGTCGAGTAACCTGAAGGCTTAAAAAAAAAAACCTACCCCCCCCCAAAAAAAAGAAAAAAAAAACAAACAAAAGAAGCCTAAACACCACAAAACCCCAGCTGTGAAAAAGAGGAAACATACTGGTATTAAATTCAGTAGCTCTGTCAACTTTTTCTTCTCTTCTAGTAAAGAAGGTTTACTCATTTACTTGCAGAAAACCTACAGCGTAACTATGTTAGTTTGTATATATACACACATATTTATATTCAAATCAACATGGATATGCATGTGCTTTCCTGTAACCAACTGTGAAAGAAAGCAAGTTTGCACTAAAATGAGAATTATTTCCAGAATTCATCCCTGACTTTACATTGGTTTGTAATTGAGCACTAGAGAAAAGCTCATACCAGTACCTAGGCATTAAAAAATAAAAATGAAACATCTCCCAGAAGTATTCTAACAAAGTATAGTCTTCCATTCCGGTACAATATCCAGGCTCTAGAGACTCACATTTAAGGGCTGTCTGCATTACAAACTGATGTGACAAATTAATGCAGCCTCAGCAATATACCTTGACCCTAATTATATAGGTTATGGAGGGTTTAGGGGTTTTTTTTCCACATGCATTCCCTTCATTTGTAGAAGATAGGCTTTAAACTTCTGTACATCATTTCTGCATTTGCACAACACTCAGTCTCTCTATTCAGATTGCATATTTACATACTATATCTAAGAAGAAAAGATATGGTTTAATTTGGCACTATTAATTGTTGTTGGTAATCACTCAATGATTCCACCAGATGTTTTTATTCAGAAGCTAAAAGCCAGGATAACAGTCAGGGTTGTCCTCTCATATGTTGCTTAAGGCTAGACCTATCTGGAATGAGTTTAAAAGGTTATTAACTCTGCTTTATGAGCAGGCATGCAATGCAGTCTCAAAAAATAATTCTTGCTTTAGCATTTACAAAATAGTCTTACAAAGGTCTTCATATCACTGCCATAAAGGCACAGGGCTGTACATTCTCTCACTGGTTTGTTTACCTCTCATACAGCAGCAGCAAATGCTTCCCCATCCAATTTCAATAACTAGCATTCCAGAGGCATTAGAAAAATCAAATAGGTAGGACTTCTATCCATGACACACAGACCCAACAACAGTTGTAACGCTTGACTCGTACTACAGGACTGCAGAGATAACCAAGAAGATGCAGAGCTGTTGATCTGAGTTTAGGATCCAGTTAAAACCTCAAAGTAAAAATATGGAGTAATTTAGAGAAACTAGCTTAATGCAAGTGTGACAAAACCAGCAAGTTTGCAACTACTCTGTAAATACTGCAGCACCTTAGCACTTAAGGGAACAGTAGGATTATCAAAGTGAAACAAGCTCTTTAGTTACATCTCTGTCAACACTGCTTTAGCCATTATTTTGTCTTTCAGACACGCAAATCTAGTCTAGGACTGGAGCAAACAGGAGGTTCAGATTAGTTATTTTTCCCAACATTCTGGCGGGGGTATCCTGGCTATTCCTTTTTAAGTCTTTGTTGTATGGAGACTGTTCAGCATAGAAAAGTCCCATGACGAGTTCAAAGCTCAAGAGAAGGGAGACAAGAAAATAGGCGTTTACTCTGAATGCGCAGTTTGATACATAATCATCCACAAGATTTAAGAAAACACTTTAAGAAGCCTGCAAGCTGGACGGTGGACCCTTAATGTGCTCATTATAGGATGATTTGCATTGCAAAGATCAGATTTCATACCACAAAAATCTCAAAAAGCCTTTCAAAGGCATCATGTTTGTGGAGCTGGCTGATAAAAATCACAACACAATGGCACAGTGCAAGACAAAGTATCACCTAAAAGCATCACCTCAGTTCAAATTCTGCACTGCACAGTGCTCTGGGCAGCTGCTTCTCGAGCCTGTGCTCCTTCTGAGGTTTAGGACAGGACAAGGTTGCACATTATTTGGCAATGCAACCCTTTCCTAATCTACATTTCAACTTTAAAGTAGTCAAGATTTTCCCAGACAACGATTTCAAGACAAAAGCAGCTAAACAAATATTATTCAGGAACACTTTCAAAAAATAATAACAGTAAGAGCAGGAAAATGCTAGCTAACAATTACCTTGATTTCCTTATTTCACAATGCCACCGCAGAGAAACAACATAAAATCATAGAATCACAGAATAGTTAGGGTTGGAAAGGACCTCAAGATCATCTAGTTCCAACCCCCTGCCATGGGCAGGGACACCTCACACTAAACCATCCTACACAAGGCTTCATCCAACATGGCCTTGAACACCGCCAGGGATGGAGCACTCACAACCTCCCTGGGCAACCAATTCCAGTGCCTCACCACCCTAACAGGAAAGAATTTCCTCCTTATATCCAATTTAAACTTCCCCTGTTTAAGTTTCAACCCGTTACCCCTTGTCCTGTCACTACAGTCCCTGATGAAGAGTCCCTCCCCAGCATCCCTATAGGCCCCCTTCAGGTACTGGAAGGCTGCTATTAGGTCCCCACGCAGCCTTCTCTTCTCCAGGCTGAACAGCCCCAACTTCCTCAGCCTGTCTTCATACGGGAGGTGCTCCAGCCCCTGATCATCCTCGTGGCCCTCCTCTGGACTTGTTCCAACAGTTCCATGTCCTTTTTATGTTGAGGACACCAGAACTGCACACAATACAACAAAGCAAGCTGTGTGACTTTATTTACTAGTTAAGCTATTTATTACCACTTAAATTGTTCTTTGTATTGAAGCTAACAAGAGCTTTCTTTGAAATAGCTCGGAGCAACAGCAATCAAAAAACAGGATTTATGGTAGAAAGCTGCTAATCTTTTTTGCTTTTATACTTGACAAATGGAAACTTCACAGATAGTCTGTAACCATCGAGGCATCCTCAAGCAAACTGAATAATCACGAGATTACCTCTGTGAATATCAATGTTTTCTGCTTCTTAGTCACTGAATCTTAATTCAAATTAGGTAAGACCATCTGAGACAAGATGCTTAAATCTACCTTTGCATATTTGTGAAAAGCAACACAATTGGAAGAAACAGGAAACTGTGCCTTTACTAGTAAGTGAAGAACAAGGCTAGTAAATAATACTTTTTTTTGCAGGGGTGTGGAGTGGGAAGCAATGAGCCCACATAAAAAGCTGCCTTCTTCCTCTCACTCTACTCTGTAGTGAATATTCAGAATCATGTTGTATGTGTACACACAAAATAGTATTCAGTTCAGCTATCTGATTACACAAAAATCTGCCAGCAAAAACAACTGCAAAGCAGCTGAGATTCTTCTAACCAGGCAGCAATGACATCCTGTAAACTTTTACCTGGTATCTTAAACAAGTTTTATGCAGCCAGTATCTTTTTAAGAAAATACTTAATTGATCACTATTTATCTGCTGTTTTGTTGTAGCACTGGGTTAAAATACTGTACATTTCTTTTTTATGCTTTTTCCTTGCCTTTTCAAAGCCACAATCAGCAATGAAGACTCAATTACATAAAGTATCTTATCTACATCATGGTTCTCTAATAGGAGGACAAAACACTGTAAATATGCATTAGAGGGTTTACTTTATGAATTATTAAATATGGGTTTCCTATTTCATGATATTTAATAATATTTAATGATATTTAACACTATTGAGACTGTAAATGTTTGGGGTTTTTCTTTGTTGGAACAACTGCACTAGCAAAGTACACAGAACAATTTCATCAAGTGAGAGGAGTCAGGTGGTGGGGCCTCAGGGACTTTTGACAGACAGGGAAATAATTCAAGTCTTTCTAACATAAATTTTGAAACAGAACACTCATGGAGTATGGAGACAGACAGCTTAAGGGAGAGATGGCAGTAATATGAGACAGGCTGATACAGCAAAGAATTTGGAAACCATCTGTAGCTGTATTTCCACAGCCTATTACTTCTTATCAGTTGGGTGGGCTCTTCCTATCTCTGCCTAATTCAAAGGTATCAAAGAAAACACAAGGCAAAGCTAAAAAGAGGACAAACCCTTCCCCTCAACGCTGCAGATCCCTCACCATCCCCTCACCCCACTGAAACAAAAGGAAAACCACCTGCCAGCTGCTGTGAGATAAGGGATAATAGTGAACATTGAGCTTGAGGAGTCTGACTCTTCACCAGATCTCCAGTTGTTTGCAAGGCATCCCCTGACAGACACATAGATGGGCAGATGGACAAAAAATTCACAGAATGTATGGATATATGTGTAAGAGGGCCTGGGGTGGGGAAAGGGAGAAGACAAAGCTCAATTAGATCTGCCTCAGTGGGAGAAATAAAAACAGAATGGGAGAAATCAACTATTTTGTTGAGATAACAAGCAACATCATCCAGATCCTATGTCTTCAAAAGAAAATGAGCTATTAAATTACAACAGCAACAACCTTGACCTAAACAATATTTCATGTCATTATTTTTAAAAATGGTTGTTGGACGACTACAGAATTAGTCATAAAAATGAGAACCAAGATGTGAAAATAGGGAGCATAGACAGAGCAGTATGAGCACGTCCACAAGAACAAATTATGCTCCTGGCCCACCTGCCTCATGATGAAGACATCTAATTTTTCCCAAAATGTTGTTCCGTGAACTGAATATCAACTAAAACAAAGCAGGAAGGGGATGAAGAAACAGCGTGATGTCATGCTGATTACTCCCATATCATCTATCCCTACGAAACCTTCTCTTTTGATTTTTGAAGGACTGCATGTCAATACTGCCTGATGCTTTTGACAATAAAATACTATTTTATGCTATCAAGCAAAAAGATTATTGGATATTAACTAAATCTCCATATGGCTACTGAGGAGATGAGCAAAACATCCAACAAGATGACAAGAAAACAAGGCTTGTTTGGTATTCCTGCCTATTAATTAAATTTCATTATTGTCCAGTAATAGAGTCTTGGTGTCTATTAAAAAAATCCCTCTGAGTTCAGTGGCTCCTCTGCCTACAGAAAAGAAAGGCTGAAGTAAATAATGAAATTTGTTCTGAAAGCAACCAAGATCCTTGCACTTTATCATATTTCACTTTAAAGCACATTATTTGGGGGAGGGGGTGGGGGGGGTACAGTATCGAAAACTTTCCTTCACTTTCATTTAGTTTGGATCAGCCCTCTAAACAGAAGGGCCAAGGTCTTTGGCTGAGAGACTTTAAAAGAAAATGTAATGAAAAACCATCCCTCTGACCACAGCAAGCATTCTGGGTCAAGATCATCCAAGCAGATGTGTCAAGAACATTCAAGCAGAGCTCCAAGCAATGTATCAGTGGTGTCAGCAGAGGTGCAATGTTTCCTCTTTTGGAAACTAACGATTCTGCAAGAATATCATTACTACTGTATTCTGCATGATGGATTTCAAATCTAGGCACACATACGTCAGTTTAAGGCAGGATAAGGACTCAGTAGGCTTGTCTGAAACACCCTACACTGTGAAACAGAAATTGGTAAATTAGCAGACAAAGCAGATACAACAGACCTTTAAGGGACAGAGTACTATTGTTAATGGGAGGCATTTTGTACGTTACTGTAGTTCTGAACATTTTATAGGTTTTACACAGGGTCAGGTACATAAACAATACCGGAGGGTATTGCAAACTGTGCTATTTGTCTGCATGTTGCCTCACACTCATCAGCATGCCCACAGTGAAGCTCACCCTCAGGTTTCCACCCCCTGTCTCCAGACTTTAACAAGGCCAAAGCTGCAAGCATCATTCAAGGGCTTGGCTTTGCCTCCCTGCAGCAAGCGTTTTTCGAAGATACCAAGTAACCTGGATTGTGTCTCAAAGAAATGACCAGAATGAGACTTTCCTGGGGGTGGGCAGGGAGCTGGGGGGGTGGGGGGGAGTGTGCTGTGGAACACTAAAATTAAATGACTGGAGCAGTCAGGAATTTTTGGATATGTATTTTACAGATTTAACAACCATGCATATGGCAGCAGATGACAAATTTATCTGTTGATTTCGAAAACAGAAGAACCCTGCTGAGATGAAATACAGATAGATAAAGCAGTCTTTTCTGTGTTTTAAAAATGGTTATATACAACAAGTTGCCTACAGAAACCTGTTATTCAAACTGCTAGCTCCTAGCGCTCCCTACCATTTCCAATGTGCTAAAATTGTGAGCCCACACACCATACTGTAAACGGCGATCCATGCATTTGCTACTTACTGGCATTTATGTACTAAAGCCTGGAATGTTATCATACTTTTTAAATAACAAATTATAGTACATTGTGGGAATGGAAAATAGATACAGAGCACAGTATTTAACCTGAAATCTCTGCATGATGGAGCTGTATGCCTGTCACATCCAGCTTGGAGGAAGGAATGGCATGTTTTGTATGTGAGATAGATAAAGACATGGTCCTCAAGCAAATGAAGCTGATGGACATCCCAAAACTGGGATATTCCAGCTCATAACCAATTTCATGAGGTTTTGCACTCACCCACCTAGAAGAGTTTGTAGAGGCAAGGCCTATACCTGTTTTCTGTAGGAGGTCAAATTAATTCATTACAATGACCCTACTTTTTCTACTTTGCGCTACCTTCTGTAGCCTGTTTCCCCCGCTTTCACCAACACTTCAGCCACAGAACTTGAACTACTGCTTCCACACAGCTACCAAAAGCTCCCACTTTGTGCTTGACCTTTCATTTTGTGCTCACGAGGATCAAACACCCGGGTATCAGTGCAGACACCTGCCAGTCCCACAAACAGGCTACTGCCAGAACTCAGTAAAACTGTCACTTCATCTTGAAGCTACAGAAAGGTTAAAGAACTTGATAGCTCTGGAGCCATAAAAGGAATATGCACCTATTTAAAATGCAGATGACAGCTTTTTATAGGCTTTGAGGTAAGAAGCGTATCCAAGTGTCCTATGGACATTACAGCTCGTATGCTAAACCCACAAAAATTATATCAACATAGTTGCTTAGGCCCAAATCTAGCTCATAAGAAAGTAACTATACTGCATATATATAAACTGTGAAATTAGTAGAAAACTTAAATGCCAGATCAGTGTTAATTTTTAAAACTGAGAAGTGTTACAGCCTTAATTACCTTTTTTCTCCACTATTTTCCCTAAAGTCCCAATGCAGAAAACAGTCCAGTGACAATACATTCTGCAGCAATACAGCTGAGTCCTTCCAGAACACAAGATTTTTCTTTGTTATAGAATATGAGCTATCCAAGAGATTCAGCTTGACTTGTGCCTGGTCTGATCCAGGCAGAGCACAACCAAGGCATCCATGTCAGCCACTAAGTCAGCCAATATTTCCTAATTGGTCCATTTTTATTTCATTCATTTCCATTTAGCATATTTCAAAATTTGCTTTACTACCAACACAGCATAAAGAGATAGCCAAATTACTATTGGTTCTTGTGTTTTCCCATCACTTTAAAATCCTTTTTTTATTAAAATATTAGTCTTCTATAATGAAGTCAATGCTAGCATATGAATGATACTAAATAACTAGTAAGGATTCCTGAATGGAAGGAAGACTAACTAGATTTCTGTTTATCATCACGTTTACTTTAGCATCAGCCACACCACAGGAGCAGAGACTTTTAGCAGCTGCGGAGCCTTTGGTGGTTGTTGCGTAGTTCTACAGCTGGATAAAATACCCACAGATTGGCTTAAAGAAAACATTTGACCTTGAGGTACAACAGATGCTCTTTGAAACAAACATTCTCCTCCTAAGCAATCTGAAGAGTCAGTCTCTAGAAGTGAATCTGCAGGTATTAGACATGAAGGGAAAAAAATCCCTTTGAGTAAGGAGGGGGGTGGGGGAAGAGGGGAGTCAAGCATACTCGATTCCACATCAGACAATAATGGTTCAGAGAAGAGTTCACTGGATGGCAAGACTAATGCTAACATTTCTCAGCTTTTCTTTTGTGTCACACAAGGGTTGGAATTATGAGCTGGAGAAAGCCCCATGCTCTAAACCGGTTATCTCCTATCACACTCCTCTCTGTTTTTTCCATTATAAAAAAAATGTTCAAAGACATATTGTATTTCCACAATAATGTCATCACATGCTCTATCAGGGTATATTTCCTGCAATTCTCTGCACTTTAAATACCTATTATGTGTGATCAAATGACTTAGATTAACACATACAAATCTCAGGGGCACTGAAACAAAGTATCTGATTTTATAGGTCTAAAAATTGGTTAATTTATGTTGCCCATAAATTCTTCTAATTTTTATTTTTCCCAAAGAAGATCAAAATTATTTAAAACATTAGCAAGTAGATTTCATTCCAGAATTCAAAAAGAAGACCCAACCCAGCAGCATTTATCATAAGCCTCTTTAACAATAAAGTACATAACCTGCACTCTTATACATGATTTGAACATTAACAGCCCCCTGAATCTATGCAGTTATTCAAAGAGATCAGTAAATCTCATTTTAAGGCCTAGTATGAAGCACACCACAGCCACAGAACACTATCACCAGAATTCACTCTCTGCTGGTTGCCATCCAATGCAACCTTACATTAGATCCCAGGCACAAGAAGTATTACAGAGTTTTGAAATTTTAATAAACTGAGATTAAACAAGCAAACACACACACACACAAAAAAAACACCTTTCCCCCAACCCCACCACCCCCACCACCCTCCCCGGGGAAAATCTATGAACATAATTCCAAAATACCAATAAAGCATTGAAAAATAGAAGGAGGACCCAAAGATATTAAAAAACACGAAATTGAGGTTTATTAAATAAACATTAGAAAAATTTCCTGATCATAGTATGATTAAGTAAAGGAGATGAACTGGGAAGATGAACCTTTCGAGACAGTTGGAGAAGTGGGCAGATTTCCCTTCCCCTCTTGCAGAAGGGAAATCTGAAAGTATTTTCTGTATTGTGGAAGCATGAATTTACATGGTTAAAATACCTTGGGTACTGAAGAGTAAAACTGAAAGCACAAATTATTGGAAAACCAAATTATACAAAACTACTCATAGAATACAATAGGAAGGGTCTATCCACACATCCACTGTAAAAGATGAAGATCTTGAACAGTCTCAGGCTGACATCAGATACTTACTTTTGGATCAGCAGGTCTATGCCATGAACTCAGCACTGATAATGAGTAAAGCTTTTGCCAAACAAATTGCTAGACAAATTCATGGAGCTTTTGATATGAAATTACTAGGCAATCAAGCAGTATTTGAAAGGAAATTCCTAGACAATGAAGAAACAGGGTCCCATAACAGCAGTTCACTGTACTGCATTAGTGTGTAAGCACTGCGAACTGTCCTCAAAAGCATGTTAATTTCCAGTTTACTAAAAATCATCACAGAGTTTGCAAGTGGTTTAAATGTAATTAAATATAATTCAAGATAATCTTACCTTCTTTTGATCTTCTAGCTTATGACTTACTGGATTCCTTCCATGTTTGTTCATCTCTGAAGATAAATCCATCACATTCACTCCTTGCCCTTCAAAATGAAATCGGTTCAGCAATACAGCAAACTAATCCAAAAATCAGGGGCTACAAACACAGAGACATGGTGTTTTTTCCATCACACACCATCTCTGAACATCAGTGACTTGGAAAAACGACTAAGAAACCCATCAGTCGAGGTGAGGAAAACTTTGCAGTTCACTCTTGGGACTTTCCAAATCAACATAGCGTTTCAATAAGCTGATGCTTAAAGAAGACAAATATTCAGCCGCTACTTTTAACTCCAACTGTTATCTTTCTTCACAGGTTTCCATTTTACAGAAGGTTACATCCTGACTGTGAACCTGTTGAGAAAAAAAAACAAATAAAAAAATCATTAGGATTGGTTTGCCATTTGTTGTCTCTCTTTGTAACTGATTGTATGTCTTCCTCAGGTGTATATGTGGTAGGGATGGTTCTGGCATCTTGGTGGTTTTGTTTTGTTGGTGGGTTTGGATTTGGGATTTGGGGTGGTTTTTTTGGTTGGTTGGGTTTGGTTGGGTGGGGGTTTTTATTATTATTTTGTTCAGTTTTTTTTTTAAAGCAACTAATACTGGGTTTTGATTTAATATTTGGTAGGAGGAACCTCTTACCCCACTCTGCATCACAGTGGGCACACAGAATGTTCACTGAGAACAGCTAGTGAATTTCAGCTACACGCATCAAGGAAAAGTTAAAGGAAATAGAAGAGAAAAGGCTATTTAACTAAAGACTGCATAGATTAAAATTTTCCATAATCACCAAGTACTTCCTACTCAAGTGCCTTCAAAAAGTAATACTGATAGGGGCAGAGAGGGAAAACATGTAGTCTGAATACTGAGTCCTAGATGCTATGACAACTTTAAAAAAAAAAAAAAAAAAAGGAAGCTAAAAATTATCTCCCCCCAAAACTTCTCATGAAGGATGCAAAAGGCAGGGGAGAACAAAACAAAACTCTAAACAAGAAATCCTGCTAACAGCAAGAGAAAGAGCCAGTGCCTCTTCTGCATTTTTGACAATAAAATCATAAAATATTCATGCCTTCAGTGCAATTGAAAGGCAATTGTGTTTAAACTGAATTAACTGAGTAGATGAAGCCCATATAAACCTAATTTGAATATCATTTAAATTCATTTTAAACACATAACATTCATAACATACCTTCTCTAATGCATATGCAATAAAAAATATGTCTAGATAGCATATTGAATGTTGCATGCTAGGTCATGCAGTCTGTCTCTAATAAAATTACATTGAAAAGGTTATTTTCTCTTAAAAAAATAAAACTCAAACTTCAGTGGAGTCATTACTGATATTACTATCAGCTTCAGTTGTCTTTTAATCAGACCTAAGGTGCAAGTGTTACCCTATTGTAACTGATTCATACTTAGGCGAAAAACCATAAACGTGACGGCTGAGGTTTGCTTCCAAACAAAGAAATCCATATTTAGGCATCTACTGTAGGTTGGTTTGTTTTCCCTTTGTTTTATTGGGGTTTTTTGGTTGTGGGTTTTTTTGGGGGGGATGGATTTATTTTTTTTTTCCCAGGTGCATAAACCCGAGTTTCAGAGACGAAGTCTGTGAACTGACAATCAAGTGTGACAGTTTCTATGAGGATATGAACTAACCTGCATTTGCAATGGAAGCCACTTATGTTTATTAACAGAAGATGTCACTAGGCTCATGCCTTGCCAAACAACTCCTACTGCTTAGTTTTTGGCTTGGTTGTTGATGGTAGCTTGGATTTCTCTGCGTATTCTCACGTTTGCATTTTTCACCCAGGACTTAAAGGCAAAACATGCTGTGGTCCATTGAAAGCTATTCTTTTTTTGATAGTATTGAATTAAAACAACAACAAAAACAGAACAAAAACCAGACAAAACTGTAAAAACAAAACAAAGCAACCCCTTCCCCCCCCAAAAAAAAATACCAAAACAAACCCTCCCCCCCCCCCAAAAAAAAAACAACAAAAAAAAACAAGGATGCCTAACCTCACTACTAAAATAGCAAGCTTTCCTTTTGTGATCCAGTTACAAATAGGAGAAAGACTTAAGTTGTTACCACATGTTGGATGATTCCACAAGGGTGGGATAAACTCAACACGCAGACAATATCAAGGGACTGATCTTGATACAAGAAACACTGACAGCATGTTACCCTATGTCATATAATTTCTCCTTCATACCTAAGAGTGTTCCAACAAGGAATACAATTGTAGTTATTTTCAATACTACAACGTGAAGCACCTGTTCTTACCCACATTTATCTTCACATACATTTGAACATGATATCAGCAAAGGACTAATTGTGCAATAACAACAATTCAGTTGCAAAAAATAACTACAAGCAAACAGAAGATGCATCTGCCTTGTGAAATCATAGGAATATAAACAACTGTACACAAAGCTAGAACATGAGAGAACACATACCCAGAGAGAAGCTTTAGCCTGATACGCATCACCCAAACACAGCTTTAGCCTGATACGCGTCACCTAAGCGTATAACCAATTTTGCTTGCTATTCTAAACTACTGAGAATCACCTCCTCCTGAAAATACAGATACACATAATATTACAAATGCAGTCACCACAGTAGACTCAAATGCTTGGACAGCATCTTTCTATTCCTTATTTAGAGCATCCTGGGGAAGTCAGTGAAATAAGTAACAAAATTGTGATGGATGTTAACTGCCCTGAAAACAGAAAGCAGTCATTAAAACTGCACTATTTAAAACTCCCATAAACTTTGAATTTTTATTAGATTAAACTTCCCAAGGACATCCAGCTCTTCTCACCCTGTTTCCACAGGGACCAAGGTGCAGCAGGGCAGAGCCAGACATCACTGTCAGGCACAGACTGTTCCCACACCTACCCATGGCTTGACAGGCACAACCTCTGATTTAGTTTAGTTCTGTTT
Source organism: Lathamus discolor (assembly GCF_037157495.1). Classification (NCBI taxonomy): domain Eukaryota; kingdom Metazoa; phylum Chordata; class Aves; order Psittaciformes; family Psittacidae; genus Lathamus; species Lathamus discolor. The sequence goes on along the minus strand of NC_088884.1, from coordinate 42,305,487 downwards.
AGTGGGAGGTGTCCCTGCCCATGGTAGGGGGGTTCAAACTTGATCTTAAGGTCCTTTCCAACCCTAACTATTCTATGATTCCCCCCATTTGATGGTTTTGGGGATCTGCAAAATCCACAAGTCCATAACACCATGATGCAGGAAAATGAAACATGAGGTACTTCTGCAGCGATCAACATCTGGATTGACACTTACAACAATACTGAAGCTCAGGTAAGTCCAAACCAAGCTGTTAAAAAGCAGCAGCTTCTCTGGTTCAGTCCATGGTCAGACATGTAGATTATATTACTCCCCATGCCTGGCAATTATACTATACTAAGCAATTAAGCTATTCTGTGAAACTGTATGGTGTTTTCAAGCAAAGTTGGACAGAATGCAATAATTTTGTTTGGACTGCCCTCATTACTTTTAACATGCAAAGCACAGGGTGGCAATTCTTGCTCGCTCCATTCAGCACATTGTTCCATGGTCTTCAGCCTTTTCAAACAAACAGCTGTAATTAAATGCTCTTGGCTGGCAATTCTTTGGGTTTTTTTTTTTTTTGGTTTGGTTCTTGGTTTGTTTGCTTTGTTGCTGGTTTTTTTGGTTTTCTTTTTTACAGTGGCACCCAGTTTATTATTCAACATTTTAGTGGGACTTAACATACACACGATCCGAGAATAAAATATCCAAAGAGTCCTAGAAATCCTAATCACCGCACACTAAGTAGCATAGATTTTACTAGGTCATCTGAAAATGTAAAAGGCAAAATGAATTACAGCCCTTTTATAATTATATTCCCTTAATAGACTCCTCATAGTCACCATTCAATAATAATCTAATAATTTACAGATACTCAAAATAGTCTGTCAGATTAAGCATTTAGAACTGCAGCCACAGGCTTAAAGGAAGTGAGCAAGCTATCCAAGCTAAGAGCATCCTTAGACTTTCCTGTTAAAAACCACAATGAGGAAAATACTTCGCATAAATATTTCTCACTGGGGGTTAGTGACTTCCTCCTCTAGAGACACACTATGGAAGGCATTCAAGGTAATCATTAAGCTTCTGGTTTAGGTACCTCTGTTACTTGCCTAAACACAGGTGGACTTCACTCATGTGAAATGTGCCTGACAATTTTTTGTTTTACTTCACTATGAGCTATAGTTACTCATAGACTAGTGAGGAACAACACCAGATCCTGTTCTGATAACCAGAGCTACCTGGTTCTGTACTACCCTTATTATCAACACAAGTAGTTCCCAAAAAGTTTACACTGACACGATTTTGAGGAAGCAACCAGCATCCTCAAGCTCTCTGAGGCCTCTTCCCAGTATGGCTATAATAACTTACCCATACCAATAGACTTACAATGGCCTCAAAACCAGCTTACCTCTAATGATGAAAGCTTCTTAGCTTTCTTTGTAGTCTTTTCCTACAGGGAGAAAGCATTTAGGGTTTCTGTATGGGTCTAACTGCAAACATAATGATCAGGCACACAAAGAGTTATCAGGAAAAGAAGATGATGTTGGCTCTTAGAGGATTTGAGAGCAATGCCAAAGAGCAGTGCTTTTAGCCAGCATTCAGAGTAAGAAGCCGGTATCTGTTCTCTGCAAACATGTATGATAGCAGTGCCATAGAAAGGCTTGCCTGCAACAGATAAAAGCAGTCTGGGAAGGCAGCTGATAAGCCAACAAAATATCTCTAAGCAGTGAGGCTTGCCTACAGAATTATGTCTTCTGATGCAAAATTAATTCTCATCCAAACAGCCAAATATACTCCTGATGCACAGCAATGCAAAAAGCTGCAGTATATACAGCTCTCTCTAATCAATTCAGTTGTTTACACAGATTAAAAACAACCAAATATGAACAAGTCCAAAGATGATACTTCATTTGTTAAGTGCATGTGTGCCTGAAACATTTTTTATTATTTCTGTAAGTGGTGTCATCCTATCCTCTGCATCTCTTCAAAGAGCAAAAAACCTCTTCAGCACAGAATGCTGTGTTGGAGTCATCACATTATCAATGAGGACAGAATTACAATTGTTTGCATTGCTCCTGGCTCTAGCCAATGCAAATTAAAATATTTGTTTTCAGATGTGTACACATGAAAGAAAGAAGAAAAAAAGGGGGGAAGGGAGGGGGGAAAGGAGGGAGGGAGGGAGGGGGGAAAGGAGGGAGGGAGGGAGGGTGGAATCCAATGTTTACACTCCAGCAATGCTGTTCTACAGAGCACAATGCTGACTCTACATCATCAGACTGAATGCACAGGTTAACAGTGGCTCACACAATGACTTAGCAAGTAAAGTTAAAAATAATAAATATATATATGTGTGTGTGTATAAGGAGACTGTTCTGGATCCTAATATTCTCAGAAACCATTGCTTTAACTGGTACAGCAACTCGAATCCTTTTGGCTCTCTCAAATCCTTTTCATCTTTCATAGCAACCTATATCAAAAGGCTGAATGCTGTGCGGGCTGTGCACAGAATTTAGAGCTGTTAGTGTCAGTTTCATTTCAAACTTGGAACCAGTACCAGACAGGAATGCCTTCTCTCTTCCATCATCTAATTCTTTGGCCATTAAGCATGAGAGATAAAGACAGCATAAGAAAGGGAATACAAAGTATATTTTTTTTTTTACAGATACTCCAGTCCAGCCTTTTACTACAGTTTCTCTGAAGGATTTGATGTGAAGGATGACAATTCTCTTGCAAGCACAGTACTCTGTGCCAGAATATAAAAACTGAGCATCAAACCTAAATGAAATTTGGTTATCTTGCACAACACTGCACAACTGCTGTATATGTGAACTTCTTAGTGCTATATAAAATGTCTACATTTCAAGGTACCTTACAGCACTTCTGCAGAGGTGCTGCGCTGGACAAATTCCACCTTGAATAGTTACTTCGGCTCCATCTCTAGTTTCAGTGGGATATTTCTCCATTTCTATCCAAAGTTGTTTTGAGTGTTCCTCTCTACGGGAAATATAACCCCCATGTTCAAGAAGGGGGAAATGGAAGACCCGGGGAATTACAGACCAGTCAGTCTCACCTCTGTGCCTGGTAAAATCTTGGAGCACATTCTCCTGGATGGCATGCTAAGGCACATGAAAAACAACAAGGTGCTTGGTGACAGCCAGCATGGCTTCACTAAGGGGAAATCCTGCCTGACCAATTTGGTGGCCTTCTATGGTGGGGCTACGGAACTGATGGGCAGGGGTAGAGCAGTTGATGTCATCTACCTGGACTTGTGCAAAGCGTTTGACACTGTTCCACACAACATCCTTGTCTCTAAATTGGAGAGACATCAATTTGATGGATGGACCACTCGGTGGATAAAGAAGTGGCTGGATGGCTGCACGCAAAGAGTTGTGGTCAATGGCTCTATATCCGGCTGGAGACCGGTAACGAGTGGTGTCCCTCAGGGATCGGTGTTGGGACCGGTCTTGTTCAACATCTTTGTTGATGACATGGACAGTGGGATTGAGTGCGCCCTCAGCAAGTTTGCCAATGACACCAAGCTGTGTGGTTCGGTTGATACGCTGCAGGGAAGGGATGCCATCCAGAGGGACCTTGACACGCTTGTGAGGTGGGCTGATGCCAACCTTATGAAGTTCAACCATGCCAAGTGCAAGGTCCTACACCTGGGTCGGGGCAATCCCAGGCACAGCTACAGACTGGGCAGAGAAGAGATTCAGAGCGGCCCTGCAGAGAAGGACTTGGGGGTGCTGCTCGATGAGAAAATGAACATGAGCCGGCTTCAGTGTGCGCTCGCAGCCCAGAAAGCCAACCGTATCCTGGGCTGCATCAAAAGGAGTGTGACCAGCAGGTCGAAAGAGGTGATCCTGCCCCTCTACTCTGCTCTTGTGAGACCTCACCTGGAGTATTGTGTGCAGTTCTGGTGTCCTCAACATAAAAAGGACATGGAACTGCTGGAACAAGTCCAGAGGAGGGCCACGAGGATGATCAGGGGACTGGAGCACCTCCCGTATGAAGACAGGCTGAGAAAGTTGGGGCTGTTCAGCCTGGAGAAAAGAAGGCTGCGTGGAGACTTCATAGCAGCATTCCAGCATCTGAACAGGGCCTATAAGGATGCTGGGGAGGGACTCTTCATCAGGGACTGTAGTGACAGGACGAGGGGTAACGGGTTAAAACTTAAACAGGGGAAGTTTAGATTGGATATAAGGAGGAAATTCTTTCCTGTTAGGGCAGTGAGGCACTGGAATCGGTTGCCCAGGGAGGTTGTGAGCGCTCCATCCCTGGCAGTGTTCAAGGCCAGGCTGGATGAAGCCTTGTGTGGGATGGTTTAGTGTGAGGTGTCCCTGCCTATGGCAGGGGGGTTGGAACTAGATGATCTTGAGGTCCTTTCCAACCCTAACTATTCTATGATTCTATGAAGTAGATACAATGTCTCCTCATGAAAACAGTATAGTGTATTTTTCAGATTTATATTTGGGAAACAATAGGAAGAATATTCCTTTTTTATGTACATGTTAAATAGTTTGCCATATTTGTAAAGTTTATAATTAAAGTGTACTTATTTATTAGACTGCATGTGCATCAGAAGAGCTACCTTGTGAAAAAGGACAGACACATACTCTGCAGAACCTGCCAACAATTCAAATGAGATATAAGAAAAAAGACAGCACTGAGCTGCAAGTGAAGGGGAAGACAGAACACATATTCTCATATTCTACGTATAGTATGGAAAGAGTGGGCAAGAAAATACAATTTAATCAAAAAACGCAAGGACATCTGTATGGACCTTTAACAGTTTTCTTGCATAAGGAAACTTTTCAGTTAATGGGACAGAGAAATTTATGAGGCTCATGAGAAAGAGAAAGACTAATTGAAAATAGTAGAGAGATTGCATACCTTTGATATTTTGCTTCCTAGGGAGCTATTAAGCCTTCTTTTCTGTTGCTTTTAATTTTTGACTGGCATGCTGGAAAAAAAGAGTCAACTGATCTGTGCCTGAGCAGTGGCTGTTCTTCTGGGATTTCTAGTCACCTACAGCTATTGCTCTATACAGATTGCCAAGACACCTGCAATCCCAGACAAACTACCAAATACTTCTTTTTGTCCACTTTACAAAATTTCCTGGAAGAAAAAGGCGGTGTGGTTCTGGAAATAACTTAGATATATGGTAGCTCTATGGAAACTAATACATCTGGTATTTCTCAATACCTCACTTATGTTAAACCTTTGCTACCACTCCATGAATGGCAGTGCTGCCCAATGGGAGATGTGTTCTCTCTGGTTCATAGGTTATGAGTATAAGAAACAGGAGCATACAGTAAAGTTCAACTTATATTGCTGTTTTCAGCAATGTATATATTCAAACATAAATAGCATATTGAGTCACTCTTACACAAAACCATTAAATCCACTTTCCCTACCTTACTGGAAATGAGGACTTATACTCCCCACTTTGATAAACCTAAATCCTTAGATCTTAAAAATACCATTACATCACACAGCCTCTCTTGGTCTACTGTAAATTACTAAATAACTACATTGGATCAAAGAGCCAGCTGCATTTCAGAACCAACTTAACTCTATGCCTGTTAAAAGTGATAGAGGAAAAAAAACATACCTATCTTTGCAGAACATATCTCGGACAATTTCACGGGCACTTCAGAAGTTGCCAGTTAATTCTTTCAGTAGTTGTTTAGTAGCAGCCTTCTCAAGTGCACCCCATGCCTATCCCAAGAAATTACATATGGGTTCTGATTAAACATTGCAAGCAAGGCCCCACTGCACCTGGTGCCTCAGTATTCAATCCATATCCAGACTGGTCTCTTGGAATAAATTTGATTGATTCAGATAAATATGTGGCTGAAAACAACAAACAGCTCCTTAAGACTGTAGAGCAGAGATACAGCTGACCAAACAGGACAGCTGTTTGAGAAGGAAGGGAAGATAAAAAGAAAAGGGAGGAAGGGATGCAAAACGATTACAAATATTTTTTTCCAGAAACAGAATCAAGTGATAAAAAATTGTATTCAAATATTTGAAGACAAAAAGCAGCAGTAGCTGGTGTCATCTTAACCATGAAGTAAAAAGATGACCTTTAATGGTGGAAGCTTATTAGTCTTCACAATCACAGAATCACAGACTTGTTTGAATTTGAGCTGGGAAAGACCTTCTAGGTAAGTTAGCTTCCTGATCTGCCAGTGAAGAATAAATTGCTACAGTTCATTTTCTAATGCTTTATTCTGGCATTACCTTAAACTCCCAAGGGACACAGCTCAGTGTCTCTTACAGGAGACTTTTAAACAACCCAGTAGATCTGGATGCTCTAGGACGTTTCTTAAAGGCTAGGCATATCAAATTTTAAGCTGAATTTGCTTTCTTCAAGCAGTGTATACCAGTCTTTTCCATTGCAGGCAATTGCTTACTCCATGTATTTTTACATACTGATTGTACCCTCACAGTTTTGAGCACAATCAAAAGTTTCTTCTGTCAATATGAATATCTAAGCAAACTCTTATTTAGGCTCAAGCTTGGTTTACCTAGTTCTTGATCCACTTAAGTAAAACTCAAACATATCTTGAGAATACAAAATAGACAACTGCATATCATATCAAGATGTCAAAGCACCTTCTCAATTGTTCCCGAGAACCTCAAAACTGAAAATACATTCAAAGGTTACATTAAAAAAGCTTTAACTAAAAATAACATGGGGCTAGAAACAAAGGAATACCTAGACAGCCCTAAGCTTTACTGAAACCGTGTAACAAAAAAGGGTTTGAGGTAGCACTTAAGAAATAATCATTATGGGAAGTACACGGCTTTGTGTCTACTTAGAATAGAGCACACGTCCACTTTTGAACATCATAAATTATGTCTCAAAACAGTAAGGTGCTCAAAGTGCAATGTCACACTGCACTTGTAAACAGATTTGCATCTCTAGGAAGAACAAAGTACCCAGTCTCTGTGAGACCATCTTGGGTGGGATTCATCTGAGCAAACACAGATGCTTAAGTCTGAACTAATGGCTCGGTGGTCTTTCTGTAATTTGAGGAAATAAACAGGCATTTTTAGAATGGAATTCTCCTTATCCAAAGTAGCTTAGATGAATCATGACCTAAAAATGCCTACCTCTTTCCACTGCCTGCAAAAAGACAACATTTTGACTATATAAGGCTCAGACCTTGATGACTGATGTGTCAAATCAGGTGAAAGGAATCTCTTCCTTCAGACCACACTTCTTAAGGGAAAAAGCACAAGGTTGATACATTCAAGCAAATGTTAGGAAGTAATAAAAAAAAGACTGAAAACATTAATGCCTCTGATCGAGCCCTGCTGAGGCAATTCTATACAAGTAATCTACCAGCCTTTAGCACCTCCTCATTCAAAGTGAAGAGTGGCATCTTACTATGGGAACATCTGATCTTTTCTGGTTTGTTTTGTCACAGCTGAAATTTTGCTTGCTCCTATAAGTGAGCTACTCTAGGGGAGCTATGGATCTGCTTCTTTCACAAACGTTGCCTCCAACAATTTCTTCACTGAGAGCTATTCCTCCTCTTCCTTAGAAGGTGAATTTTGACTTGGCAAACAGATTTTCAAGTGTCTTACAAAAACTTACCTGATTCCTTTTCAACAGGAAAGGTACAGATACACCTCACCTCTTGAGTACTCCAAACCCTATCCTGTTTATTTACATTAAATAAAATATCTTGTATACCTACATAAATCAATGATAAACCTTGTGAAGACAAAAAATAGGCATTTCACTATTTTCTGCTGAATGTATGAAACAGTTTTGAGAGTTTGTTTGCCTCTTAATATGCAGGTTATTTTGGGTGAGGTTTTTTTTTGACAAAATCTTTCTTAGTAGCCTTAGCTTGTCCTATTTCTGTAACATAACACCATGAAGATCTTTTCCTTTTTGCATTATACACGTTACCCACCTTGAAAAATATCAGTAATTGTAACAATCCTATGACTCCTACCTGTATAGATACCACTCCTTATATCTCAGTAATATGGATTCTTGACCTAGCTACACATTCTCTCCTCACCCGTATCCTGTGTTTATATTTAGAGGTTGTGAGATTTTTTGTTACATAGATCACAGAAATTTCAAAGGCTCTACTTGGAACATGGTTTTATAACATCATTTGTGATATCTTCTACTATACTAATGTTGTCTCTAGCATTCTTTTTCCTCATTTCTAAGCACTTTTTAACATGATAGATTTTCTTCAGATCCTGAAAGCAAAGCTGTAACAGTGAATTGCCACTTGTTACTCCACTTTACCCAAGTTAATTACATTAAGATCTATTATTTAGAAACCTTTACTTTTCCTGCTTTTTGTCCCCAAAAGGGATTTAACCAATCTTGAAACATGAATTTTTTAGACTGTTCTTAAAAGCAAGAACAACTGTAAATACGACACTGTTTTTTGCCTTACTAATGCAACTATTTGCATTTACATCAGAGGTTACTTCAGTGTGAAATTCACCCTGTGAAGAGGAGTAGCAGAAGACATCCATACCACTGATGATAACTTTAGCTTGCCCCTAAAGCCTAGACAACTCAAGTCTGATTAAGACCTGTGCAACACTTTGGATTTCAAGAAACACACTTGGACAGTTGATAGTTGCCTGTTTCAAACTCTGGGCTTTGCTAATGTTTAGCATTCTAGGAACAATGTATTAATCCTCTCTTAAAAGTATTCTAAACTGCATGTTCTTGCATTGCCATAATAGAAGTTTCAAATGAACAAATCACTACAATTTAGTACTAAGACTACAAAAATATATTTAAATATAAGCACTAACATGTACAGAGCAACAAATACTACCTTTAAGAGCCTTTCCTCAAGGAATCTAGAGAACAATACAATGAAATCCCCCTTCCCTCTTGGTATCACAATAGCTACACATAAAACGCTGATCTACAACTCACTAGGTTTGAAAGCTTACCAGAGGGTATGCTCTTCTTTTTAAACAAACACATCTTCCAGCTCTTCAAAAAGTGCCAAAAAATTTACTAAGTATGTTTGAAACATGCAGTAATTAAAGAAAAGAGAAATGCCAATTAACAATGCAAACAATTCGTATTTTCTCTGTTGAGACAGCTGTCATGTAATTTGCCCTCCCAATTATTAAAACGTGACTCATGTCACAAACATGCTGCTGAATTAGACCACAAACGTGCACTGCTTGCACTGCTGTATTTACATCTAAATATTGTCAGTTTCCCAGATGCTATTGGTAATCATGACACAGAACATGTATCATTCAAAAGATAAACAAATGTGAAGGTCAGAGATCATCTGCATTGACAAAATAAGCATAATTATTTCATGTGATCAAACAGATGAGAACTGAGTCTATTAAGGGATGTGAACAGTGTTTAGCTGGATAATATCTGCATCTCATCTATATAATAATCTGAATTTAACATTACCGCTATTATCAATCACAAAGCATGTGTGAAATAACCCCAAAAGAAAGATTTAGCAGCTGGGCTGAGTATGTATTTTAAGAAAATCTGGTTTCTGAAATTATAAATTCCAATTTAATTAATTTGCTCACCAGATGCTCAAGACTGCAAGAAGAAGATTGAAACAGTCCGTAAAATGCACTATATACTCTATCACAGAAACAACATGTACTGAAGAACTTTATGCATTAATTGCATTATGTAATTGTTTACAAATATTAAGGAGTTTCACTCTAAAAAGATGTCCAAGTCATTTTCTACAGCCAATAACATTTCAGAGTACAAGAGTAATTCTGAACAATTACTGCAGCTAAAAATATAGCACAGAATATATATACGTAGAACATTATTGTTATGCACAAAAATACCCCACTTTTTTACAAACTCACAATCACTGCTGCTACAGAGCATACACACAGATCTCAGATACAATATCTCAATGTTTAGATTTACTTCAACTGCATTTATATAACTAAACCTAACTTTTTCTTTTAATTGATCAGACGAAGCAGCCTAAACAACTTCAACTGAAATAAAGAGTTTTACAGTTACTACTGCATAATACTAACAACCACCTTGAAATACTAGCACAATATTGATATGTTTTTAAAAATAGAGCACTGCATCCAAAATCCATCAAATTTATACAAAGCAACATGATACGAATGAGGTCTCATTTTATCAAGGCTTATACATACCAGGTAGTGCATTAAGAATGCATAATTTTTCATCTTGTCAGTGCAAGATTCTGCATGAAAATCCTGCATTATTACTACTTACATATTTCTACCTTCTTGATGTTTGTAGATTAAAAATAATAATAAAACAACACAGAAGTGGAGGTTAGGATTAAAGAAAAGGCTCAGAAAACAATGTATCTACCCAAGGAGTGGATCACATTGCACTGATAGAAATATAACGGTTCTTCAGGAAGCATAATGAACAACCTTATCTCAGGAGACCTCTGCTCTCTACACACATCAAAAATGGTGACAGCACATCTTTCCCAGAAACCAATACCAGGACGAAAGCGCCCTGCCTGAGACAGTTAAACCTACGGCATGTTAGACGCCTGCTGTCATCAGAGACAAGTATTACCACACAGCCTACTAAGCTAGCTCAGAGACTGCAGTTCATACAGAGAGACCTTTCTCAGATTCCTCAGCAACACAAATCAAGAACATCTCCATTTAATCTGAGCATGTTTGCCTTTACTAGCCTGGCAGCCCACTGCCTAATTTCCCATACCACTGTATCACTGAGCCAAGTCTGGCCTTTTCTTGGCAGGTGGTGGGGAGTTGCACAAGCAGGGAAGGCAGCCCCCGGGAGTAGAAGGGAATACACAGCTTTATCCTGCCAGATTAGGAGTGGCATTGATTGGCTGCGAGACTATTTTGTGCAGACATCCTCTGATAGATGCTGGATCTCTAATACTGAGCCCTTGAGTACAGAAAGAAAAGGGAAAGCTGTGAGATACTGGGGGTTACAGAAGCATTTGAATAAGCACTCTCCAAAACAATAACAGAAAGGAAACCACCCTAACTCAGCAACTGTGCTTTTGCACGCACAACATTCCTAGATAATAGGAAGCAGAACACCATCTTTTGCACAAGAATCATCATGAAAATTCATTACCTGGTCAGTCAATGTAACTGAAGCAAGTGAAAGGCTATGTGCTGCACAGGAGCTTGAGAAAGGGATGGGTAATGACATTTTGTAACCAATAAAACACATTCTGCTATACTGTAAACAAATACTAACAAAAAAATCAAAACCAACCAAAAGAAAAAAAAAACAGCCCCAACTGTCTCAGCTACATATTTCTATGAATAACTTGTCAGTAAGTTCAGATTGTAGTCTAGTATTTACAGTCTGGAGGAACTGATTCTTACTGCTATAAGACAGGCATTAATCCACTCAGTGTTTACCTACACTGCATAAGGTGCTGTTAGAATTCAAATGCAATGCTGGACAACCAAGCTAAATATCAACACCTTCACTGGAACTGTTACCTTCTGATTTTACTTTATCTCAACTAGTACATGAAACAAACATCAGCAAGAGCATTATCAGGCTCTCTCCTGGTGAGCCATAAAAGCAACTGTTATTCACAAGTTAAAAATAATTCAAGTTTAAAGCCATTTTTTAAAAACCTGGTTAAACTGCTATGTTCTCCATGTTATAAATGCACTTGTTTACCCTGAACATGCTTATTCATTTGCAAGAGCAAAGAAAAAACTGTCACGGCTCCTCTCCCCATCCCTTTTTCTTCTTACCCCTTAATCAAATGAGTTGAAACAAATGAACAGCCCCTTTTCATGACTGCCTCATCAAAATAGCAGGAATAACAAAGATAGTTGATCTGTGCAGTTTACTGCAGATGTTAGCAGCAGAATGAAGTCAAAATGCAGAGACCCATATTATAATTTATGATTTGAAATTGTTTTCATTAAGCACCTACAGTGACATTTGTCTGCATAATATTTTCAAGAACAAAACACAATCAAAACAATGCCAATGTTTTATAAGCAACACACTTTCTGTTCCAGCTTCCATAATCAGGCTAAGAAGCATCTTCGCAGCCATTTGCACTTACAAGAACACAATTTCTTATCTCCAGGTGAAATTGCTAAAGAATTAATGGCAGTGACCATGAGATTCACATTTCATCACCTTGGTTTGTGAGCTCTTTCTTTCCTTTACATAAAAATTGTTGTTGCGATGAATAAAACATTTAACACCATGTTCTACATTAGTACAAAATGAAAAATGAAATGCAGAAAGATTGTCTCCATCCTGTCCACAGCAGGCAAACATCTACTGTAAGAAAGCTACTATCACAAAAGTAGGTATTAACTGAAAGTTTTAGCAGAGCCAAGAGGCAAGCTGGAAGCTGGAGGCAAGCCATCTAGGACAGGGCAGAAAGCACCGGTGGGATAACTTGCCATACTGCTGCCCACAGTACATATGTTCTGTTGGTAAGGGATCAGGCAGCACTGTCAATCTGGCACCTCAGAGAAGCCCTAAGTTATCTTGAACAAGTATTTTAAAATAGCTCACTGCTTTCATGATAAATAACTTTTCATATATTCCATTTATATCATGCCTTTCACCAGGCAATTTTCAAGCGGTTAATATTAATTAGCTCTCAAAAGGCTCCTATGAAGCATTTCAAGAATAGAGACAATCATTTCACCCACACTTCTATCCTCTGTGGCACAACGTGACAGCTTCCATAAGAGCAAAATATAATAATGGGGAATCTAAAGCTGCTGAGGGTAAATTTTCTTAAGCTCAGACTTTCAAAGCCCCATTCAAGGCCCCAGCTGGGTTCCCATGGGCTCCTTTGAAGATTCTAGCTTTCCTAATGAACCCAAGGCTCTTTTTTCAAAGAGAAAACAAAAAACTCCGTTTTATTAAACCCTATTAAAGCATATACCTTTGCCCCATCCTTGTTTTTTGGTTTGGGGGGGGGGGGGGGGGGAGGGGGGGGAGGATATTTGAAGTTTGTGTACAGTACTTGTATTTTCTTTGTTCCCCATTAATATTTGTCACTCTCCTACTTTCTAGAAGGGTAACTCATATCTCCAATTTAGCAGTTTCTATTTTACTTTATGTAAAATTAAAAAATTGAAATTAAGATTAAATACAAAACCAGGATGGGTTAAGAATAATGGCGGAATCTATTGCAAAACTGTATTTCCAATGTCTGAAAAATGCATAGTCAAACAGTACCTGGCAGTTAGACTGTAGGCAATATATTGCACAGTTGGTTTGCATTTAAAAGGCTTAATGTACAAGCAGCAATAATTATAGTTACTTGTTATTAAGACTTCTTTTTCTTGTTTATCTCTGATATTATGATACACTAAGTCTACTTTTTAAAGTGGTAAACATTGCAGACCAGCTTAAGCACAAGGAAGTGGATTAAAAAGCAACAGAAAAGGATTTCAGGCTCCTCAAAACAGCAAAATACTATTTGAAAATATCTAATACTGCATAGATGAGTTATCAGTAATAAAAGGAGTAGCTGATGCTAATAACCAACTTAAATTGGTAAAATAACCAATTAAAATGGCATCTTTAATTAAAATGCCAATTAGAGCAAAAGGTTAGTAAGATACACGTCAGTCACTAAAAATGATACATCCTAATTCTTTCACATCATGTCCTCCAACAGTAAGCTTTTACCCAGAATAAAACTAGGCTCTCATTGACTTACTTTAAAACATTTGCCATTCAAACTCTTCCAAAAGGCAAAAATTAATAGTGCTACACCACAAAAAGAAATTAACCAAAATTTATGACAGAGAGATAATCAAACACATGAAAAAATGAAAGAGCAAATATGCTAGCCCAAGGGTAGCGTGGTACAGCAGCTGATATGAAAGGCAGACCTTTCCCAGCCCCCTGCCTTTGGAAAGAAGTCTTCCTCAGGTTTCAAAGCTTGTGTAATGAGGAGGCAATAAAACACTATACTCTGCTAATGCCTATTACCACTATTTGCAGGACTTCCTCTCCCTTCAATTAACCCACATCACATGGATCACACCCTGGTTTACTAGATGATGCACAAGGATGAGGATGGCGAGTACACTACAATTGACATAATAACACAGGCAGTAGAAGCAGAGCAATAATACTTCCAACAACCCCTGTAACTGGAATTGAGATATTGTAATGACAGCTCTAATAGCACTAGGTCAATGGAAAAATATCTGGATTTCAAGCTTTCAAAGGGCAGTGTTCTGACGACCAAAAGCTCATAATTCTGTAAGGGAATTACACATACGCATATAAAGTAGGCCACCAATCTGTTATCGTGCTGCCTTCCTCTTCTTTCCTTAAACTCAAAATTTAGCAAAAAGAAACATAATCCATAAACTTCATAGACAAGTCTGAAAGCAGGTATACAAATAGCAGCAGCTAAATGAACAATTATGCACATATGTATAACTACTTCGTTACAACTAGCCATTTCTTTGATTTCATCTCAACCTAGCCTTCCCCTGCTTCTCCACTCAATTCCTTTATGCTGCTTCATTTAATGATCTCACTAGACAAATACAATTTATTTCATGAATACGTGAGCCAACTAATCTGTTCATGGACTAATCAGCCTTACCTCCCACAACATTACCTTCAAGGGTGAAGAATCTACTGGTGAGATTAACACTACTAAAAATTAGGTAAAATTACTAAAATTAAGGATTAGATTATTCAAACTGTCTCTATAGTTTTCCCATGAACCATGAAAAACAAACAAAGGAACATACTCACTACCCATTCATCACTTTTGTTTACAGCTTCTCCTCTCCTATAAATTAATTTAATCACTATGCTGTATTTCTAATACACAATATTTATTACAAAATTCATAAATCTCATACTCCTAAAGTGGTTTTTTGGTGTTGGGTTTTTTTTGTGTTTTTTTTTTTGTTTGTTTTGCTTTGTTGGGCTTTGTTGGTTTGAGTTTTGGGTTTTTCTGTTAACTAAGCAGATTTTGGAATGCCTGCATTTTGTTACACTTCTACGTAAGAAAAACACAGCTATATTCCAGAATGTTATGAACTACTGAGAGAAACTTTACCACTTGTCCTGGGTTCAGCAGCAGCAGTCATTTTTCTCCTTCTTAGGAGCTAGTGCAGTGCTGTGTTTTGATCTTTTGGCCTGGGAACAGCGCTGATAACGCCGATGTTTTCAGTTGCTGCTCGAATGTTTGGTCTGGCCAAGGACTTTGTGAGCCTCATGCTCTGCCAGGGAGGAGGGGAGGCCAGGAGGAAGCGGAGACAGGACACCTGACCCAAACTGACCAAAGTGGTCATTTCCATACCACAGCACGTCATGCCCAGGATGTAACGGGGAGTTACCCGGAAGGGCGGCGACTGCAGGGTTGGATGAGGTATCGGCCGGTGCTCAGCTGGGGGGAGTGGGGCGAGTTATCTGTTGGCTGGTGTTGAGGTGTTGTATTCTCTTCACTTGTTATTTCCTTTACCATTATTATTACTGGTGGTAGCAGTAGTGATTTGTGTTATACCTTAGTTACTAAACTGTTCTTATCTCAACCCATGGGAGTTGCATTCTTTTCAATTCTCCTCTACGTCCCTCCAGGAGCAGGGGGAGGGCAAGAAGGGGGGGGAGTGAGTGAACGAGGTTTGTGGTTGGATTTAAACCACGACACCACTCTTTGTATCAAAATCTGCAGATCCATCACTGACAATGCTGTAACCCATTTGTCATGTCTTCTTCCATATTGCCTGTTGGCATTCAATCTATCCTTTGATGATGAAAGATGCAAACTGAAGAGGGAGACCTATGAGGTTTACATTCCACTTAGTTCTGCCTGCTGAAACTCAGCCATGGGGACAAAATCTGTGTGATGCACTCCAGCACCACAGCCAGGCCATCAAATGTCAGACAGGTTTTACTACATAATATTTGCAGGAAAATAAATAAGTGAGATTATAAAGCTGCCTGGAAGTTATTACTACAGCCTCAGAAAATTGTTTTCTGAAAGGCTTGTAAACTGACTACTAATGGTGAGGTCACTCTGATAGCTCTTTAACAGTTGGGTCAACAACTGAAAAAAGAACTCAATTGTTTTATCTTTACTGTTGACATTCTTTAGCAGATGTTTTCTGAGCACTGTGAAGCTGGCTTAATTTGTCTTTATATTCACTCAGTAGCACTACTGTACTTAATCTGTGTTTCACTGAGTTCCGCTGGAAGTTCAGAAATTGGCCAATTCACAATACTGAAAATGGCCCTTTCAAAACTATGGTCACTTCAAAACAGATGCTCCAAATTCTGGTATCCCTAAATTAAAGACTAAATCTTCCAACTAATTCCAGCACAACAAAGCAGAGCAGAATTGGGCTTGCAACTAACTGTATGCTACAATATGTTACAAAGTACAAGTCCCTTAGTACCATGTTTCTTTAGGTGATAAATTGTAATGACTACCTTAATGATGACTAAACTGAATATTGGTGACTAAGCATATGAGCCATTTTTAATTGCTGTAATAGGACAAATAAAACCTAAAAAATGCTAACATCTGACTACAAACAAGAACAAGGTACCATTACTGTAAATATACTTGCACTTGACTATTTTTTGAGTGTTCTGCAGTGAAAACAGACAGGGCAAAAGCTGTTTAAGATCAGAAAGGTTTCAGTATCTAAGAGCACATTGATGGAAGTGCATCAAAGCAGGCTGCAAAGGCTAAATAAAACTTCAGTACATCAGAAACTCCCCAAGAGGAGAAAGCAAATAAGCTATACCAGTAGAAGTAAAAGATCCAAGAACAGAGCCATTGAGTAATACAGCATACAAAAAAAAAAAAAAAAACAAAAAAACCAAAACAAACAAAACAAAACAAAAAAAAAAAAAGCAAACAATCCAACTAAAAAAAAACCCCAAACCAAACAAAAATCCAGAAAACCCCACAAGAGTACAACAGGTCAAACCAAAAGCTCCAGCTCCTTACTACTGGGCATCTCTTCTTTCACTCTGCCTTTAGAACTATCTTTAACATAGCTGTCCTTGTTTTCCACTAAATCAACTGATCCAGCATTTGCTGAGTTACTATATAGCTCTTACTAGCAGAAGACAACTAAGTCTGAGTTAGAATGGAAGCAAGAATTACTAATTAGTTTTAAAATATTTATTTAGTAGATCTACAACTAGCAGGCTTGCATTGTTGCTTTAAGTATAGATTCTATAGCTTATCTTGAAGATGACCATGGTAATTAACAACATCCTGCCTCTCCAGATTACTAAATTTCCAGCTCTTAAGAGAGCAAAGGAAAAAGCACTGGGAAAAAGAGTTGACATCTACAGAAACACAAATCACTGAAGGGAAAAATCAGCCAATACAGCTTCTGACAGTGAAGAAATGAGTGCACCAAAAACATATGAAATGAAAAGGATTAGAGATACTGGAAAACTGCAATTTTGTGGCTAGTGTCTTCTATTACAAATTTAGGATCCCATGCTACACATAAAAGTGTATGTATGTGCATATTAAACATACTTTGTTTCATGATTCTCAGTCTCAGGTGTTGCTTCTTTAGAAAAGGTAAGAAAATGCACTAGTATGATGATTTGACAGTCCTGTTTATTGCCACATGGAAAGCTAATCAACCCTGACTTCATGAGCTGCAGTCTGTCCCTGGGAAACAAGTTTTTCCCATTCTTTCCTCTGTTCCATAAATCTGCATTGTTTCATCCCAAGAGCCCTATTCACCTGTACAGAACAGATTACTTTTCCAGCTTTTCTTTTTGACTCAGTAACCTTCTGGTGCTATCCATCTCTCCTGTAAGCCATTTTATTTCCATCATGCAGGTATGATTGCTGAATACCCATAAACATGTACTTTTAAAGGCCTAAACATAGGTAAAGACTCATCACTCTACTTGCCTGTGTCAATGCACACACCTGAGAATAGGGCACTGTTCAAGAAATGTACAGAAGAAAAATGCTTAAATCTTCACTGATTGGTTTGTAGTTTGAGTTACTCCTTGAACTGCTTTATACCAGCCTCTTACCACGTCACCCTCTGTACTATGTTAGCACAGGACTAATCGTCTTAAAGCATATTCTTTTCACATCACCACACTGCTACTGCCACTGCTTAATGACAAGCATTTGATTTGTATATCCAAGCACACAGTCCTACTGTCACAGTACATCTCCAGTTAATCAGTGATGTCCCTGGTCTGGTCATCAGTCTCCCCGTGCTTTGGGAAACAGAAAAACACCACAAATCTAGCAGAGTTTCTCATGGTCCTCATATGTGCTGAAAACAGTGGACTAGAGCCCAGCTCAGCAGAAAGAAGATTCCAAAACCAAGTATAATAGGAAAAAAAAAAATTGTGTTTCTTCCAATACTCTATATATTTTCCTGTCACAGTGATATTTTTAACTTGATACAGCCAATAGCCTTGTTTAGGAAAATACGTAAAATTACTTTGTTTTCAGACGATGATGACCCTTATCTGAAAGTTCCTCAAAGCTCAGCCTAACTTCTGCTACACAAGAACATACACAACTACACTACACCTCAAAGGCTCTGTGTAAGGCAAATCATCAACACTGTCCTGTCTTTCAATCCTCATCACAGCTTCTCTCCTTCAACAGCCCATGCTGGCAACCTGGAGTATGGCATATTTATACTTTTACTCACTGGAGACTTCTAATGTTATGAATGACCCTTCTCAAAGTGTTTAATAATCAACATTACAACAAATGGTGTTTTCTCAAACAGTTTGCTGAAGATAAACATCCTGAAGACTCCAACATCTAGACAAATTTGACAGAAACATCCTGGAAAACTTCTGAATAAGAAAAATTTGATGAAGAATATTAAGGTCACAGAAGGGAGGAAAAAGAGACATTTTAGCTGTAAGTGATTCAAGTACAGCTGAAAAATTAAGCATCATAATCCACAACGCAGAGCCTGAAGGACTGGTATTGTTTAGTCTTGACTGAATCACACATGATTTGTATTGTCTCCCTGAGCACAGTTATGTGCAAAGCTGGATCAAGCTGTTTTGACATGTTTATTGTTGTAAGGATAAAAAATTCCAAACACAAAAGAAGAAAATTAAACCCTGCAACATGACCACAAGCAGCAAAGGTAACAGCACAGCAGTCTACCTGTGAGAACTCTGCATCTCCAAGACTGTCCCCGCTTTTCTTTCCCCATGAGGGCATCCAAAGATGATCTCTGCTGCCTGCACCAGTCCCATGACTACAACTGATGGATCATGGGTTCTCATGATGGACAAAATCTCTACTGCTTGGCCACTAGCTGCACTGGGTATGGAGTGAATCTGCTCTTTTGACAGAGTAATCAGCCCCAGGCTGGAATGAGAGGGTTCACCATTTGGCATCTTGGTTCTAGGAAACTCAAAATTCAGCTACCAAAAAGTAGTTTATCTCTAACAAAAGATCAATACTTTGTTTGCAGGTTATAAGTTCAGCTCTATATTCCCCTGAGTCACAACTATAGCCATTAGCAGCATCCTCTTTTTGCAATATCATTCTCTTGGGAAATTAATTAAAAGTCTATACTGAGACTTGCTGAATTTCAGTCTGGATAGTTTCCCTCCCTCCTCTTCCCCCATCTCCACTGGGGAATTATGACAAAATTAAAGAAACTGATTTTCAAGAAAAGTCAGATGTGATGCAGCACCCCAGATGTTAATACTTCCCAGAAAATCATCATAGAGCAGTTTCTTCTTCTTAAGTTACAGTTATATAAAGCATAAGGGGCATACTACTACTCTCAAAAGTTTCTCAAATAATAGTAACAAAGAAAATTAAGGTGAAAGCTCTATATTGTTGCAAACGTTCAAAAAATTACTGCTAGCAATGAAGTTATGTGTTGCCACAATAGAGTTGTGTCTTCTCATAATGTATACTCATGTAATTGGCACAGAGTAGTTTTCCAGAGGCAGCCTATGACAGCTTACTTGAGAATCAAGAAACATGTATTACATGACAAAGTTGCTAATAATGGCATCATCCTACAGGCTGACAAAGATGCTATTCATTTACTGTCCATTACACACTGGCTGGATGATGCTTGCTAGCTCCAAAGGAGAAGAATATCTGTTTATATCCTTACAAGTAAGACATTAATAGTTTAAAAATTCTTATTAATTGTGCAGTGAACTATCTGAGCATAGTGCTGAGTTGTTCTTTTAATTTCAGATAAGTATAAAGCTGCATTTATGTACTTGGAGTGGTTTTCATACTGCGGTAAGCCAACACATTTTCACATGATCTCTACTAGAGAAGAATCCAAGAACAAAAATGAAAACAAAATTCTCAACAGAAATTGATTTGTCTGCAAGAATGTCTCCACAGATCTTCAAACTTATAACACATTCTTTATAGCTATCACTGTATTTCCTTACCAACTATACTCATCAACTACAAACTACAACCTGAAAAAACACTTATCAATGTTTTACTTCTATGTAGTTAAGCATATAAATGAGAACTTACTTCTTACGCTTTTATAAATAACTGCATACAGCAATTACTGTTAGAAGTGATTGCTCTGCCATGCAGGAAACAAAACAAGCAACCAAAAAAATCACTATGTGTTCAGACACGCATTTGTAGAGGAAGGAGAAATGGCAGCTGGTGCTTTGGGAGGACTCCTTTTACAGTTCACATAGGATATGAAGCATGAAAAGTAACAGGTCCAGCAATCAGCTGAAAATAAGAATGTAAACAAACTTCCACGTTCTTCTGTATTGCCATCTGCATTTCATATATCTGTAATGCCCCACTGCATGACAGTTGGTTTAAAACATTCAAAACTTGCATATGTTGTAACACTAGGAGGATTAAGCCCCTAGAAGATAAAAATTCAGTGAAAAATAGCATAGCTCTGGAGAAAACACTGCTATTTTTCAATCTATTAATTTTAAGTACAAAAATTATCTTTTTTTTTTTTTTTTAATATTACAGAATTGTTTTTAAGATTTTTAGAAACATTATAAAGAGACTGTTCAGGAAGAAGTAGTTCCAACCAGACACAGACCCATAAACCAAATGTGTACATTCTGAAATGAAAATATAACCCATACAGGTTTAACATGTAACTTAGAACTTGCAAATACACAGGCATATATAAATAAGTAATAGTCAAGTGAAAAGAGGGTATATATCTCACCAGTGCTGAGCAGAGACAAAGTAGCAGCTTATCTTCAGAACTGAGAAGTCTTTACATTAACTGACAATAAAATACCATATGCCAGAAAATTTAATGAATTTTGTATGAAGTTCCAGAAAACAGTTTGGGAATTTTCTGACAAATTATTTTTAGAAATCTACTTTGCCTCTGTTTAAAAAATATACAGATAAGCAATCCCACATATACCATGGGTGTCTAATTCTGATGACAAGCTTCCATGGCTGTACACTGCTCCCAAAGTAATCACAAGCAATGAAATTAAATTCAAGAGATCACATAACATCAGTTTTGCAAACACTC
Source organism: Lathamus discolor (assembly GCF_037157495.1). NCBI lineage: Eukaryota > Metazoa > Chordata > Aves > Psittaciformes > Psittacidae > Lathamus > Lathamus discolor. Next base: position 42,284,037 of record NC_088884.1, on the reverse strand, counting down.
CAAAATATCTGTGACTGACCACCACCAAAACCAACCCACCATTACAAGAAAAAACCCCACGCAACCAACCAAAACAGATTCATTCAAACTTGTCAGATTGACTGTCGACAAATGTAGTGGCACTTTCACTGAACAAAAAAGATACAATTACTGTCTTGTAGGCTGGAAACTTCTATAAAAATCTGCTAACATATGGAAGTCAGTCATACAAAAGATTTCTGATTAATCAGATAATCACAGAATAGTTAGGGTTGGAAAGGACCTTAAGATCACCTAGTTCCAACCCCCCTGCCATGGGCAGGGACACCACACACTAAACCATATCACCCAAGACTCCATCCAACTTGGCCAAAGAATTGAGAACTATAAGTCATTCATACTAGAGGGCTGCAAATCTTTTAATTGAATACCCACAGTTTTGTGTTAAACAGTAAAAGAACTCTTACAAGCTCAAGTAAAGCATATTCAAGTACCTAATGACACTGCTGAGGATGAAAACTAGGAAGAAACTGTACCCAAGATAACACTGGTGGAAGCAAAAATAAACACTGCAATTGCAGTTGCCTCATCCACATAATAAAGCCAGGATGTAAATACAAGCTTAAGCGATAAGGAAAATATCCACTCAAGGAGAAGAGAAGCATCAGAAATATAAAAAAGTAAGCATACAAGTTAATACAGAAGATTCCCGTCGTGTCATGTTGTGTGTGTCATGTGTCATCGCCCCCCCCCCCCCCCCCCCCCCAGTATTTACAGATTTCTTTAAGAACTCATGTTACCTTGAAAAACTTAAATGAAACTCAATTTTATTCTGGCAGTGCTATGAAATACTGGAAGACTGCAGACATGAGCACAGATTAGTGGGCTGCTAAGCAGGAAACCAACTGCATTTCTGTGCCATGAAACAAACTTGTGTGAGCCCAGATACTGCTCTCAGCAGCGGAGCTCATAGGGTCTTACAAAACCAATGTACTGCTACTTAATTTGGGAAGGGAAAATACCACCAAAATGAATAGTGGTAAATCTAAAGTTCCTTGGACAAATAACTCAAATGTTACAATGCAAGAAGATTTACTTGTAGAAAAGAAGATCACAAAAAAGTACTGTAGTCATAACAGAGTGTCTGTCTGGGAGAAAAGGACATGAGACTGAGGTAGTTTTCAACATCACATATTCAGAAATAAATAAATAAATAGGGAAAGCATGGTGGTGAAGAGGGTGATAATGAAGTGGCACTGCCATGACGGCATTACTCAAAAGCTACAATTTCTCCTCTCCAAGAAGACATTACTAAAACCTCTGCAGCTGGCAAGAGAATGCTGACCAAGTGACAGAGCCAAATAAGAAACACAGAATGTTTTGGGTTGGAGGGGACGTGAAGTATGTTGGTATGGACTCTGTGTAGTTGCAACCCTCCTACCACAAGCAAGGACACCTTCCACTAGACCAGGTTACTCAAAGCCCCATCCAACCTGGCCTTAAGCACTGCAAGGCCACAGCTTCTCTGGGCAACCTGCGTCAGTGCCTCACCACCCTCACAGTAAAGAACTTCTTCCTCATGTCTAATCTAAATCTCCCTTCTTTCAGTTTAAAACTATTCCCCCTTGTCCTGTCACTAAACGCCCTTGTAAAAGGTTCCTCTCCAGATTTTTCTCAGCCTGAAAACCAGTTATCTGAAGTCATGTTCAATAGCCAATTCTGTTGAGTTACCTCTGCTCTTCAGACTTGCCAGACAGAACAGCAATTCACTGTTGTCAAGTGAACACGAGAAAGAAGCTCTAACAGCCTCACTGCTCGAGATTTGAGGAAGGGATGTAACTCCCAAGATCTTCTGTAAAGCCTAGAGCACCAGTGTAAACCCTCCCAGAACACTCAACAGATTTACCATTCATGTACCAGCTTTGAACCTGGATGTGCAGAACAAAATACTTCAGTTGATTCACTGAGCACGACATTGCAATGGGCTGTGGAGACTGAAGTTCATAAGGAAGACAGTGCTTGCAAGGGGCTCCTGCTGCCACCAACTCAATCTGTCCTGTCCAAAGACCATTCCCTAAATGTCCTGGGGAAAAAAACCAACCAAACGAACCAACCCCCAGATTGCACTGATGGTCAGGCTAAAGCAAGAAATCCAACTCCTCTCCAGGTATATTACACATCCTGCTTGGTGTCTGTAACTTCATGCTGCTACAAGGGTAGGTCTGGTATTTATCATTTTCCTGAGGTCTTGTGTTATCTTCCCCTTAGATTTTTTTATTTATACATTTACATGAAAAAAAAAAAAAAGAGAGAATAAAGAAAAAAAAAACTGCCAAAGAAACAGATTGAAAAAAGAAAGACTATTTCTGCACAGAAACTTTTACTTTGCATGAAATAGAAGAATACTTCTTAGGATACCTTAAGGCAAAAATCAGGAAAGTGGGCTAAAGAGAAGGCATACATGCATATCTCAGCATGTACTTCTGCTGATTAAATAGTATTCTTCATACTAGGAAATATATACTGGTATATATCTCTATACTTACACTAATGCAGCTTTCCCTGAAGCTATTATCAGTGGTGTCACTTACAAGCACACTAAAGTAAAATAACTTAGTCAACATGACAATTAGTTACTCTTAACATGGGTCAACAGCTCTTGACCAGGGTTTGATTCACTATTCTACCTTTACTTCACCAGCAGAAGACTTGAAACAGAACAATTTTAAGAAGTACTTCACAATTATAATTGTTTTGGCATGCCTTTGTTTCAAGTTTCAGAAAGTTACTTTGTTGACTCCATGCTTTCTTTCTTGGTACCTAGATTTTTGATTATACTTGATCATGTAAGTAATTTTTATGGTAGCATTTATTAGGAATCAATTGTGTATTTGCTAGAAGCAACAAGGATTTGTACAGAACCAAAGTCAGCTACAACATTCACAAATCATATTAAAGTATTAAGAAAACCACATATGATCTTGTTTTTATTATGAAAATTAAAGTAAATGAAGCACCATTTGGCAAATGACACTGTGAAGATTAAAAAGCTGAAACACTTCACATCTTTTTTCATGTAAATATAAAATAGACTATTTGCTTTTTTCCTCTAATTAAAAGCCATAAGATATTACGTTTCATCACAAAATACATATTTGCTCTCACAGTTATTGTTAAATTACCTACAGCTTCTGTACCACATGCAAAAGAAGTGTTGATGTGCCAGAAGAAGATCTAGAAATTCATGCAAGTCTTTAGAAGTGAAAAATCAGACACACTGGAGGATTGGGAACATAATTTCATCAGATATTTTAACTGAGATAATAATTTTGTATTATAATAGAATTTCATTATGTGACTTTGAAAGCATTCAACTACATTAAGAAAATACCAGTAATCTGGGGAAAAGAAAAGCCCTCACCAGAAGAAATGAGTAAATTCTGCACAGCATAAAATTGGGAAGGCAATAACAGCAATCAATAGCAAGAGCTCATGCTATTGTGATTTGTGAAGTCAACTTCATTGTCTTCGTGTTGCATCTAAACTTTCACTAGACTAAAAATGAATACATAAATTACAAAGCACACTTCTCAATGACTGTCATAGGAAAATACCCAATTTCTAAGTACATGGCAGCTACACAACTAACTTTAGAGATGAGCCCACAATCCAAAACATAATTACATGCTTTTTGAGTCCATGTTGACATGCTTAATATTTACAGACTTTTAAGACTTCTTGCAGGTTTCCTTGTTTTGAAGGACTTCCCCTCAATGCCTTAGGAAAATGGTATTATGGCTGAATTTCTTCTCTCCCCCACCTCCCTTTAGGGATGGAAGCTGCTTGCAGGAAACTGACTCTCACCTCAACTGGGATGTGTGCAAGTTCAGTTTCTGCAAAACCCCTGGCAGAGCAATAAAAAAACCCTGCTGACAAATGTGTTCCCTGGCAATTATTCCTTGTAAAAATGCATGCCACTATTGCAGTGAATACAGCATTCATAAGCAATTGTGTATATTGTTCAGCTACGACTTTTCCTTCAAACAAACTGAGAAGCACCAGAACAAATAGCAGCTTCCTGGTGTGCCCTTACACAAGCAGTTTAAAGCCTATTTCTCCTCTATTAGATCAGCAGATTTCTTTATCTGAAGGGCACTGTCAAACCTTACCAAAGAGATGAATTGCCACTGAAATTCTAAAAGCCATTTAAAAGAAAACGACCACACTAAAAGACACACATAATGCACATAGTGTAACCTTGGAGCTCAGGCTGGTATAGCATTTGACACTAAACAAAGCTACCTAAGCCCAAAAAACATAGATATATGTAAAAGCAGAATTTCTCTCTGTATTTCTGTAGTCAGAAACTGTATGGGATCACAGGGTTGCCAGTACAGATTCAATTGGAGTAGATACTCCCAGGATAAACATATAGCAGATGGCTGGAACTGCAGTATACATGCTGCATTCATTCACCCCTTTATTATTCATCCTGAAGTCCCTCTTGACTAAACTGTAATTTTCAGGAAATTGCAATGATAATTGTAGGTAAATGAACAAAAATTAAACCTAATGCAAATGAACTTCATCCATAAAATATGATTCATTTGGAGCCCTGTATTTTTTACAAAAAACAGAAAATGCAACTGATCTATTTCTACATGCAGATATGAGCAGATACATAAATATACAAACACTACAACTGCATGAACATACAAGCTCATGATGGTGGCTGTACACACAATAGGGTCTGTCACTTGCATCCTGCTCTTCCCAAAATCATCCCTTTGGCTGATAGAACTATAATTAGGAGCTGAAGATTTGTTACTGTGTCACTTGAATGAATTGGTCTGCAACGAGGCTTACAAAAAGAAACGTGACTTGTACAGTGAAAAAGGCCTTGAGCGACCAGTATTCAGTGGGCCTTGCAGCCACTGACACTTTGTTTCACAGTACTGAAGTGTTGTGATTTCTGCAAACAAAAACTTGTTTAAAACTAACCATGTGTTAAAGTGAATTGCAAGTATTGTTATATGTAAGAAAATGGTTTCAATCTAGTTTGAAAGTTCCCTTTTGTGCAGCAGGGAAGACAAACAGCTTTTGTACAGGGATATTATGAAGTCACTCAATTTTAATTGTGTGTGAATTACAACAATGGAAATGTAAAAGAACTTTTGTTCAGAAGGGAAAAAAATATTTTAGGAAATGGAATCTAATCTTATCTAGCAGCTGGAAAACAAAAAATTGCAAAACAAATAGCAGTATTTTATAATTATATTTGTTGAAATGCAGACAGATATAAAAGGGATCTTTCTCTTGTAAATAATTTTTCTTGGACCAGAATATTACAGCGGTTTATTTGGATAGTAAATTATGTATATATGTGCAAATCATAGCCGAATAAAACCAGCAGTAGAAAGAGGCTAATAAATCATCAAGTCCATCACTCTGCCTGTGTTCAGAGTGCCTATTCTTTCTGGCACATTTTTAAGTATCCTATTTATTCAAGGGAAAGATTATGCAAGAGCCTGATGTGTATCAAGTACTCTGATAGACAGACAGACACACACATTATGAAGCTCTGTTGCAAAGTCTCAATTTGTGGTAGAACCCAATGCTTATCCAACCTCTGTCATTGTAGCAGGCACAGAAATTTATCATTATTATTGCAGATAACTTCAGGTTTGCTCATTCACTCCTCCCACCAAAAAATTCAATCCTCTCTGTGCTCTGGAACTGCTTCTTTAAAGAGCTGCTTAAATTAACACAGCAAGACTGAAGAAAATATACCTCTTTTTTCAAATCAGATTCTAAATGGAAAAGGATCATGAAGTAACACAGTCAAAAAACAAATGCACTTAACATACTACTGAGCTATCTTCGAAATGCAATAATCAGTCGAGAGGAAAATAGGAGAAAAGCTCTCCAAAACAATGCTAATTCTCTTTGAACATGCTTTATAGATTAGCCATAGGCAGAAAATCACATGGAGCACAAAACCAACCTTACTTTTCAAGAAACCATGGAATGACTTTCTGGTTCTAGCAAGCATTACTCTTACTCCCCTTTTTCTTACTTGCACAGAAAAGAAGCAAACAAAGGTATAGAACGAGCCTAACAAGAAGCGGGCAGGTGCCAACAAGAGCTTTATCACAACAATACCTGCAAAACCAAACCTATTACCCTATTTCAAATTCTCCATTTTCTACATAGGCTGGATTGTTAATAATGGAAAAGATACAAGAGAGACATAATCGTGAATACAGAAGACTTACCTGGATATGACCATGGTCTAATGACACCATAAAAACACACATTCAATTATGAATTCATGCTATCAGATAATCTGACAGCACTCATTTTCATGAAATATATATATATTTATATTTATATGTAAATATATATTTATATTTTCTTGAAATATAAACCTACATAGCATAGTTTTTCACAGCACAAGCTTACAGGGATTCCCTTCACAATAATTTCTAGGGTAACTGAGAATCAGAACCATATTTTACGATTCAGGAGCTGAATCACGCACCATATTATTCCCTAGGAACAACACTGGGTAAGAAAACCAAACCCAGGTCTCCAGCAGATTAAGATAGTGCCTAAATCTGCGTGACTTGTAATGTGAAGGATGTTCCACAACAATGAGTATTAGTTCCCTAATTATTTGGGTCCTTTCAATACTATATACTTATAGCTCAGAGGTTTAAGAGGTGAATACTCTGAAAGCTTAGGGAACTGTTCATTTTACTGGCCACAACAAGAAATAAAATTTAATTGGCTGTCCAACAGTTTTACAGGTGTTCGAGTGCAAGTTCCCATTAATGTAAATTACAACTGTTTTTATGCGCCTTGATTCAAAGTAAGTTTGCAGTTCTCAGTGGTGTTGGCAAGAAATGGCTCCTACTGAATCCCCAAAATTTCTCTGCTTCCTCTGGGATATCACTTTCTCCAGGGGTCTGGAAAGCATCTAGACAGTGCTTCTTTGGTTGAGAGTTGCCATTCAACATTTAATCTGTGGTACTGCCATGGAATTCTAGCCAACACCATGTTTTCCAGTGCTGAGTGCTACATAACAAAGTCCCTTTCCTGAAAATTTTAGCAGTATTCAGTAAGTCATTCTCAATGCATGAGAATCTTATCTACTCTCCTATTCATTACCATAGGCTACTTAAGACAATCACTCACAGGAAGACGCAAATTTGCAGAGACCTACAACTATTTAATCACACTAAACTCCTTGATCAAGTTCCTGTGCGGATCCTGCCCTGTTGTTCCTCAAGTCTCCGTGGCATATGTTTTTTCCCTTGCCAACATTTGCAAGGCTTTCCATGTACCATTAATTTCTGGCCCCCTCAAGATCCAAAAAACCCAAAACATTTCTCGAAGACAGCCTTGGTTCTGAAGGAAGTGCTCCGACACAACTAAGTCCCCACACTTCTCAGGCTCTGAAGCAGGTTGTATTCATCCAACACCTATGTCCAAAGGTGGCCAGGGGAAATAAGGAAAGCATATGTCTGTGCTGTGTCTTGCTGAGCTCAACTTTCAGCTTGGATCTAAGCAGGCAAAGGTACAACTCCCCATTCAGCCTGATTTGCAGCATATGCACTGGAAATGCTACAGAATTTATGATTTTGCATAGAAATGAAGGTTCTGCTTGTTGCATCTCCCACAGAGCAGGAAGCAAACTAAAAATAGAACAACCGAGCAAATCGTACAGATTGATCTTGGCAAGTACAGACTTAACCCCACTAAGGCTTTTTAGAAAAAAATATAAGACAGGAGAAAACAACTATCACTTTAAACAAAGCAAATGGAGACCACTGAAGAAAGGTCAGACGAGGGTAAAAAGTTAAACTGCCAATAGAATTTAAATCCAAAACCAAGGCTTGTACATAAGCAAGCAAAGAGTTATCTTAAAACAATCCTGTATAATTCTTACTTTTCTTTTTCCCTTTCTTTCTTAAGTAGACCAACATTGGGAGTATTTAAGTATAGTCCCATATCTCAGATAACAATCATTCATCCACACTGCACCCTGACAGTTTTCAACACAAGCCAAGACACCTCTCAAAATGTGAATGCAGGATACGTAGGTGCCCCTATATTCCTTTACCAGTCACTACCTGCATGACTGACACAAGCTCTAGACTACTGTGTGACTCTTTCAAAATCATGATTTGCTGTTGTCAGACTGGCTTCAACAAATAAATGAAATATTACTACTGCTAACAGAGAGAGACAGAGAATAAAGAACATGCAAGAAGACATAATTTAACTACTTCTGGTAAGATTCCTTTTTCTGGAAGGTAAGAAATAAAGCTGTACACTTTTTAAGCTCTCAGTATCAAAAATCCATGAATCTTAGAGGTGTCAGTACCTGATCACTGCCAGCTGATATCTCCTTACCAAGCAGTGCTCCAAGACAGTGAAATGGAAGACATGCTGATCTTCACAGTTGCTGTGGGTGTTGCTTCTGTGCCAAAATCCATTCCCGACACTGCCTACATGAATGCTGCTTCATCCTGAGCTTTTTCCATCAATGGCCTATTTCATAAAAGTCCTATGATCTCATAAATTCTTTTTTAAAATATGGTTATAGTCCCCAAAATAAACTCGACATGAGCAGATAAGTAACTCTGAAATACTGCATTTACCCAAATCCAAGACAACCCCAAGTTAAAACGCAAGTCTATAAGCTCTCATGACTGTTTAAAAAAATACTTCCTAAAGCTAGAGGCTAAGAATACAGCTGTCCTATTTCATAATATGGGAGGCATCTAAAAAAGGCGAAGGAAAATGTTCAATTTTCAATGGTCTTCTCCTGTGGGCACGTAATTTTAACAAAGCAAGACACTAAATATGTTTTCTTTTAACAGTGTACTACTATGAAGAGCTACTTTTCCTTGTTACATACCTCTGAACTGCAACTAATTTCCTTTCCTTGTAGCATCGCTGTCTACATGCAGCAAGAATAAATATCTAATTTTACTAAATTCCCCTCTTTTTCAGATGCAGATCCATTTTGAATTAAGTGAGAAGAAATAGTTTCCCTAATTATAACACCATCTGAACCAGATGCAGCAGCTCAGAAATGGCACTGTGAAAATCTCAAATAATAAAAAATACATTTGGTCAGGCAGAAGAGCTACCTCGAGTTCCCCTGCATTTGCTGCCGGGCAAGAGCAGGTATGCAAGCACTGAGCTGTGACAAACAGCACCTAAGGTAATAGCAACAACTTATTGACATGTCAACACTGAAAATGACCCTCAGTTTTTAAATACTCAGAAACAAATTAGAAAATAAAACCCGGTCTGGGTAAATAAGGTGCACAAGCTAGTTGACGAAGTCCACAACATGGGTTCATGACCCACAGCTAAAAAGGTTGCAATTTATATTTTTACTTCTAATTGCATTTCCCAGTTCCAAGATGAGACAAAAAGGAAAGAGTTGAAAGATGAAGAAGACAGACATTCATGCCACCGTAACACGCTGCAGGGTGGTCTGCACTGACAGCAGTCTGGCCAGCACAAGCTTCTGAGGAACTATGACCTTTCTAAAAGCTCTCCTAAAAGCTCTCCATGCAACATCCCCATGTTGCTGAGGGCAGGAACTATATGTTATGATACACACAATAGACATTGTCATTAGGGAAGGTGTTATAAACCCGTAAGCTGTCACATTCATATTGACATCTGGCAAGATGCAGGTGAAAGTGCTACACAACAGCGAGGATGAGCCAGGTGCCTTCCCACAGGCAGCCTGGCCCCACCATAGCTGATCAGGGCTGCAGCAGCAGTGACCACCCCACTGATCCCCATGGATCATCAGAGGCAAGGAGGTAAGGCAGCAGGGCCAGAGCCTAGCCAGACAGCCACTGCTTGAGACAGCCCTGTCATGCCTGCCCTGAGCTCCCAGTAACCTACTTTACCTTGTGCCACATGTCCTCCACATCAGCTTGCTTAACACTCAAGTCTTTAGCTACTGCTTTATGAGACATAGCTTTTGAGGAACAACTGGGTGCTGAAGGTGCATGGGGTGGAGGAGTGGCCTGACTGCTGCTACCCACCGCAGGGGGGATGAGCGGGATAACATCTGTCACCAGCAAAATCGTTCCTTCCCCTCTGTGCCACCACCAGCCACCTGAGGGACTTCTGCAGCAAAACAGAAAGGGTTGTTACTGAAGTATACCCCACAACAGGAGAAGAGAATGAGAGGTGATGTTTCCCCAAAAAGCCTTTCTGCAAGACACAGGGGCAATAGCATGGGGGGGATCGTCTTTTTAGCTCTCTGCTTCTATTTCCTCCATCAGCCCACAGACAGCCTCCTGGCCACCACGTCCACTTCCATTTCATCTCTCTTTTCTGCCTGCCATTTATTTACCTCCTGCATGTTTGTTTGTCTGACACGATGATAAAAAGCAGATGTAGGTTTTCAGCTTTGACTGCAATTTTCTTCCCTTTGTGCAGCATCCTAAAAGGCTCTCCTGCGGGAATTAGATTTTTCTCCCCTTTCCCAGCTGCAAGGAGGCAGGTTCTCACTTTGTTTTGCCATAGTCCCAAGGAACAAAACAGGAATTAATTTCATTCACTCTGTCAAGTCCTGATTTTTATCCTATTAATGAGATCACAGTAAAGTCACACCTTACTGTGGCAGCTTGGCGACTGTAATAGTAATGAAAACCCCTGCTTTTGTAATTGTGCAGAACAAGACTTAATTAATACCTGAATTCACCAAAATATTAAAAAAAAAAAAAAATTAAAGCTTGGGGTTTTTTTTGTTAGTTTTATCTTTTTTTTGAGAGCCTATCCTTGTGATAGTCAACAGCTGAACCATTTAAACTGGAGGAGAGATGGGGTGAGGAGGAAGGGAATGTGAAATAAAAGAAAAATAGCATTCATTCCTAATAAAAACATCTCCCCAGATGGAAGCATTTCATATAACTTATATCCGTACACTAACTACTTACATCCTACTCAGAACAAATCTTACCTTTAGGTGATTTTCGTTAATTTGTTCTTCTTTTTATTTTTCCTTTTTTCTGTGTTTTGTTTTTAAACATATGTTTTTAAAACACAAACAATCCCCGCTTTTAATTGTATTTACATACTTTTGTAGTGGTTACATGGTCAACCCAATATAGTCAATCCAGTGCCAGTTGAGCTTTATCGTTTCCTTACTGTGAGGAACTAAAGAACAATAAAACCTTTATAATAATAGATATTCAGGGTTATTTGGTCAGCCTGGCAAATGCAATAAAAACCAATTAGCTGGGAACAATAGTTCACTTTGACCACATAGGAACCTGCAGCTATACTGTGTTCAAAAGCAAAAATGCAGACAAAAGTTTTAGTCACATGGGTTTAACTTACAACATGTGAACCAAATATTTGCTACATAAACATTTGTAACTCCATGTAAATCAAGTTAATCACATGCTGACAGGAATATCTGTTAATTTCCCATTTGTGTTTGTTACTTCTGGGGTGGGAGGTAGGGTGCTGGTGTTAAAATTGCTGTCTTAAGCCTGACATTCAGTTTAGGACATAAAAGCAATGTAATTGGAAAAATTAATTATACATAAAAGAATACTAGTCCCTCAACCCCCAAAGGCTGGAAACAGGCAAACATTTCTAATATAAATTACAGGATGTAAAAATACTTTTATTTCTGCCAATATATTTCATCTTAACGGCTGCAACTGTCATTAAAACAAAAATGTGCAATAACAGGTGTTCTTGTAGATACATGTTTCACCTGCAGACATTTGTGCGCCTCCATGCTTAAAACAGATGCTTTGGATGGGCAAAAGCATGCTTTGTGACCTGCCCAAATTCACCTGCTCCTCCTTCTGCAAAGGCACTTAAAAGCCAGGGCAGATCATCTGGCAGCCAAATCCAGACACTCAATAGACTTTTCTACAGTAGGAAGGAAAGTGGCTCATGAAGGGTAGTCCAATATGGAAAAGCAAGGTACTTGATATTTCTTCTGCAAGTTACATATGTGGAAATGGAGGCTCTGAAGCAACAAGGTAAATAAAGAAGAGACTATTGGAACTATCCAGTAAATACTCACTGAAATTACCCAAAAGCAAATATTGCCATAGAATTCTTAGCTGTCAGAGTATTAAGTATGAATATCAGCCCAAAAAACAGCCACAAGCTCTTTAAAATTCAAATATTAACCAAAAACCCCACCTTTTCAGAACAAACTTGCCTTGAACACAGTGACCTTTATCTTGTGCTGGCAACATACAAACACTTGGAGGTATTTCCAAAGCACAGTGATATGGCCGGAAATTTAACTTCAATAATCTTTTGAATTGATAAGTAATCTTTTACTGTACCTTAACTCTCCTGTCATAGGTTACAATAAATTGTGAAGATGATCTGTTTCACAGTTTTTAATGGCAATGCTGTAACCCCAACTAAAGCACACAGCGTTTGTACTATGTATCATCATGTAGTTTGGGGGAAAAATTAGGTTCTCTGATTAACCCTTCAGTATTTTCTACTCCTGTAACAGTAAAAGTAGTGACGAGAATTCAGATTTATATATTAAGAGGGTTTTGATGAACCTGTGGTCCTATGTTAAAATGGGGGGGCGGGGGTGGGGGGTGTGTTTTTTTTTACATAAAACCAGAAGACCAGGGAGAGGAAGAAAAGACAAATTTTCAATCTCTGAAAGTGTAGACTGCACATACATTTAATAATTGAATTTAGAGAGTGCTACCATTTAAAGACATAGTTTGATGTATCACTCTATAGAGATAATAATCAGATAATAACTGCCCCCCCCCCCCAGCTTCAGACTTTAATATACAGATTACTGTTCATTTAATTAAAATGTTTGGGATACTTCTGTGACAAGTAATCCTTCTTGTAGATTTCAGTGGCTAGCATCTGTGCTGCACATGATAGGTCTATGTGCATTAACTCTCTTGTGATACTAAACAAAGAATATTTACAAACATAGTAAGTCTGTATATTAATGTTTTAACTGAAAACACACGCTACAAAAATTATGTGGGCGAATTGTTTGTTACCACAGTCACCTGGGCCAATAGTTCAGCCCATTATGACTTCTGCTGCACAAAATGAACTACACTGTACTGCAATTCTCTGTTAAGATCTCTCACAAGTATTCTAAATATTTTGCAATCAGGAGTGCAGCAGGAATATCTGGCATCTGAAAGACACTGATCACAGAACATATTTTTTTCATTAAGGAAAATTTTCTGCTAATTGATCTTCTATAGTTTACATGAAATCTAAGAAATGGAATCTTATGTCCCTCTAACATCTGCATTGCTTTAAAATTTGTAGTTGGTATGCAGTCCAGTGAGTCATTAAATCACAAATGAAGTTGAACCTTATTCACTAGATATAACTGCATCCAGATTATACTTGTTCTGCCCGTTCACAATTCTTTCCAGTTGTTTTTCTGAAACCAGACATTTTATCAAGAGCTGAGGGATTCACTATTACCCTACATCAAACATCACAATTCTTCCTGAGAAAGGTAAAGAAAATAGGTGATGATGTAATTTGTCACTGATCACAGTCAATAGATTACTGAATTCCTCAGCAGTTTTTTGGTGCTTTTGCAATGCTTCGTAACTATCTGGTAATGAAACTAAGAATGATGCCATGGCTGAAACCTATAAAGATGCCAAGAGGAAAAACAAGCCTGAATATAACATTTGACAACTGAAGTCCACAGCAAGTTCTAGAGACTGTGCAAGATATCCTGTGCAGTGAAGAGAGTAAATATCCAGTCACATCTCTTGCTGACCTCTTTATTATGCTCCTGTTCTGTAGCTGAGGTGGGCAAAGGCAGCATCACCCTGAAAGGTCTCATCTCTAGTGCAGAGGAATAGAGGAGCTTCCATAAGAGGAAAACATATAACCAACAACTATTCAAAGAAAACCAGCTTATTTGTGGATAATTCCTCTAACATCAGTTCTACTCACTACAGAGTTTGGGAAAAGAAAAAAAAAAATAGCCCAAAATGCATGCAAGCATGAGAGCTTTACAGTTCTCTGACCAAAACAGCATTAGCTGTTCCAAATCAGCTCCTTGGCATATACTTTAAGTTTCGCATCTTGTTTTGATAAAGACAAAACTTGTCCACGTCCTCATTTCAAGTAACCCTTAATCCATCTTTCAGCTTTCTGACAATAGCATGAAAAGTACCCCTGTGATAAAAACACACCTATTTCTGAATAAGCATGCAACAAGACTTTTAAAGACCTATTGCATCCTATTCAGCAAGCAAACAAAATCAATCCAAAGTGAGTAAGTAACCCTTCAGGAAACAAGAGACAAAAAAAAAAATCAACTATTTCTTTAAAATATCAGATTTACATTACAAAGTGAGGACATTGGTTACAAATGTGACACCAGGAATCCTAAAGAGTTATTTGAAATACTTTTTCAGTCTACCAGCCAGACTTAAAATTTCAAAGCTGAACATGATTTTCTACACCAAGCAGCTTTTCCTCCCCGGCTCATTATTTGATGTATGAGTATGGATAGGCACTGAAAGGTGACTTGCAGGCATTTATTAAATCACCACGGCTTTACAAAATTCCTAGATAGAGCAATGATCTTGTAAAAAATAGACTCTTGGGAAATAAAAACTATATTAGGCATCCATTTCTGTGGGCATCTTTAACAACTGGTTGTTTTCTGTCAGATGGCAGTAGGGGAAGTCTAAATTGCAGCAGAAGGTTACAAGAAAAACACCAGGAGCACTACATGTCACAGTATTCAGTTTCTTCCAACTTCACATGAGAGTGTGTTACGATGTGGAGTGGCAGAATATCCTCAGATCTGATGCTAGTACATCAGCCTTTTACTGCATCATAGCCAAAAATTAGAAGAGTGAGCAATTAGTGTTAGATCCACGTAATGAACATAAACTAATTGTTAAGAGATGAAGGCCCAGGCACAGCTACAGGTTGGGCAGAGAAATTAGAGCAGCCCTGCAGGGAAGGAGTTGGTCAATGAGAAAATGAACATGAGCCAGCTTCAGTATGCGCTCGCAGCCCAGGAAGCCAACCGTATCCTGGGCTGCATCAAAAGGAGCGTGACCAGCAGGTCAAAGGAGATGACCCTGTCCCTCACCTCTGCTCTCATAAGACCTCATTTGGGGTACTGCATGCAGTTCTGGTGTCTTTAACATCAGGACTTGGAACTGGTGGAGACAGTCCAGAGGAGGGTCATGAAGATAAGGGGGTTGGAGCACCTCTCAGACAAAAAGGTATGGGGCTGTTCAACCTGGAGAAAAGCTACATGGAGACCTCAGAGCAGCCTTCCAATAGCTGAAGGGGGACTACAAGGGTACTGGAGAGGGACTCTTCATCAGAGACTGTGGCGACAGATCAATGGGTAATGGATTTAAACTGAAATAGGGGAAGTTCAGATTGGATGTGAGGAAGAAGTTCTTTGCTGAGGGGGGTGAGGCACTGGAACAGGTTGCCCAAAGAAGTGGTAAATGCTCCATCCCTGGCAGCGTTCAAGACTAGGTTGGACAGAGCTTTGGGAGACATGGTCTAGTGGAAGGTGTCCCTACCCATGGAGACACCCCAGGGGGGTTGGAACTAGACGATCTTAAGGTCCTTTCCAACCCTAAGCATCCTAAGATTCCATTGAGTAATATATGCAATTTTAAGCTAATAGCCTATCTCATGCTCGTTTCACATTGGACAGATGGATGTTACCCAAGATCTGTACAATTGTATAATTTGAGACTGGGAAAGGCTAGATCAGCTTCTGTAGTCTGGCTTATTGTATAATGACCCATGTAATGTGTGTCACCACAGTTGATATGCGACAAAAGTCAAGAATTTGTGACAGACTAGCACAGACCTTTGAAAAAATGTATGCAGCCTCGGTCCCACCAAGATACAGAGATGTTCATCTCACTTCCATGGTTTACTTTATTGACAAGGACAAAATTTAAATAAAATGCAGAAGTCATAAGAATTCAGTCCTCAGGCAGTGAAAAAGAAATTCAAGAAACTGCTTGGGAAACTATACTCCTGAAACAAATGTATTTTTCATGAAGCAAAATGAGAAGGTAGTATTTGCTGTTAGGAACCCTGCACTACCATGCCCTTATCCTCAGAATACATAAAGAAGCAGATGCATCCAGCCAGCAGCATTAGCAACTTGGAGCAAAAATGCTATAGGACATTTCTAAAGGGACTCAGTGGTTTCTCTCCCTCAGAAGAGCTCAGCTCTGCAGCATAACCAGACACTGATGTTTCAGATCACTATATCTCACTTACTCTTTTTCATAGCTTACGTATCATAGAAAACAAAAATCATCTTGAACAATGCCTACCTTCACTCAAATTAATTGCAATCATATATTAACTTTCCAATATTGCTTCAAATAAAGTGTGAATACATTTTGCATTAATCTGTCTGAGAATTGCTCATAAATAATTCATTTAATGATAATTCCTCCAATCAGAGAATGATTTAAATATATTTTAATAGTGTTGGACTAACTCCCTTCATTATTGCTTCACTGGCTTCCATGTAAAAAATGCCAAAATTGCTCTAAACTCTATTATTAGCAACTAAAATTATTCTTGCACCAGAATTTCCTGGTCAAGGTGTGAGTGGGGGGAGGAAAGTAGGGTAATAAAAATCACATCAGCTACATAAAAATTCCCTACTGCTATCCAAACATGTATTTATATAAATACATACATACATCTCTCTAGGAAGAATCGGAGGTCTCTTGACAGATTTAACAATGCAAATTCAGTGTGAGGGGGAGGCATCCTAAATCTGGCTTTGTCCAAATAAACCCCGGGCTTCTGTATGCAGCACATCTTCCGACTGTGATTTTGGAAACTTACCCTTTGGAGCATACCTGGCAGCAGCTGAAAATGGTAAGTGCTCCAAATCCATTTCATGTAATCACAACCATGACCTCCCTGCCTCTATCCTCCAAGAAAGATTCTGAGGCACACGCCATGTGAGGAAAAATGAGACCAATTTGATTATTCATTTGTGTTATCATCATCCCTTCCTGGATTAAATCTGAAGCTTCTATTACATGGCAGATTTCTGCTTTACTAAATCCTGGGGTCTTATTTTTTTTTTTTTTTTTACTTTGCTTTTTTTCACAGGTTCATTTTTATCCTTTTCTCCTCTTGCACAAGCCTTATTGTCTTCCTTTTCAACTGCAATTATCGCTTTTCAATACTAATCCTTTCCCAAGCAGCATAGATTTTTAAACCTTTGTACTGAACCAGATTCCTCAACATTTGATCCAGTAACTGGCTTATTTTACCCTCTAATCCCTCATTTGCCACCTCTGCATACAACCTGGATCTTTCCCTACCTAAACAAGCCATTCTCCACACTCTCATTACATCTTCCATTGTACTTCTCACCTCAGACTCTCAAGCACATAGGATTACCAATTCCTTTTCTGTCCAATAAGCCATGTTCTTTACTTGTTTTACCTCTAATCTTATTTCATAAAATATATTTCAGGCCTTTTCTTCTCCTATTTAATTTGTGGTTAATACTCAGACTTTAGCTGAATGCTTTGAGCTGTTGCTTTGTATGGTGTAACAAAGAAAATTAATGATAATCACAAAGCCTACAAAAATATAAAATCAGAAGCATGAAAGATTTGTTCCGATGGGCTGTATGCTTACATATAGTGGTTAAGCTACAGTACCTCCCTACTTAACTTTGATGAACCTCCATTTGTAGCAGTGTACAAAATGGAAAAAGACTTACTTCCTACTGGGTGGAGAGAATGAGGAGAGTTTTTAAATTACTCACATTGAGTTACAATTACCAATGATTTGTAAGGGTAGAACCATTTTTATTTTGTAAACAACCACGTTTGGATTAGACAGCCAGCATCACCAGACAGAGACAGTCTGAGTCCTACCACAGCCAAGTTTAATAAACTCCAAAGACAACTCCATGCGTTCCCTTTAGACTTCACTGATATTTCTCCCTAAATATAGCTTGCCTGACCGAAAAGCCAAACAAAAAAAAAAAAAAAACAAACCACCCCAAAAAAAAATGCAGAGAACACAGAGAACAGTTCAATCAGACAAAGAAGCATTTCTTTCTTTAATTGTAATGAAGATTTTATACATAGATAACTCTACAAGACAGAAGAGCTTTGTCCACTTCCCTGGCACCAATGGCTTTAATTAGACAGCAAAGTCTCTCCCCTTTAAAGCAGAGCACTGGGCAGGGTGACACCAGGACATTCACATGCCAGATCCTACATCTAGGCAAACAGTTCATAGGGTATCATTCTTGCCTATACAAGCTGGAGGGCCCAGGGCTGGAGGGTGCTACAGCAAGCTGCATGCTTCCAACATGACCCTTGCCAAGACAGAGCTGGCACATAGAGCCAGGCTCCCATGCCTCGAGAGCTGGCGTGAGAACTGGCTTTTCCACTCCAGCTCCTTCACAGACAGTCCCTTTGTGTGTGACAGAGCTAACACATCCTCAGTTCCCTCAAGAATACTCTCAGTGTTTCCCTGTATGTTTATAGCCCAAATATTTCCAGTTTATACAAGATATAAATAGGCACGGCTGTAGAATGACTCTGGTTCAGTCTTAGGTATGTGACATCTGGCTCAACCAGAAATTTATACCACTGAACAGATATTTCTTCAAAGATGAGCTTTTAAAAGTGAACAATTCAATATACACTGTACTTGGATTATGTTCTTTCAGAACATCTTCAGTGCTCTAAAGCAAAAGAGATTGCAAGGATTTAAACCTGCATTACTGTTAGTTTCATGCTTTTATAGTTTCACGCAGAAAGCTATGAATAACCAAAACCATTGGATAAGAGAGGTTAATAGGATCGATTTGCCAGACTACATGCATTTCCATAATGTTGAAATAATGGATTTTTTCCTCAGAAATGTAAGGATTACTATCAGATGTCTAGAGGGCAAGCACCAAGGAATAGATGCGTGTGAACCCTTATCAGACTATCTTTAATGTGCTGTATTGTTAGAAATAATGTAATTAAAGATAGCAATATGGATTTCTCAAATAAATTATGCTAATTATCATTTTAAAATTATAATTAAATATTCAATTATAAGAAACACAAAAGAGATTCAACAATTACATGCAATGTCTTTGTCATGCTGAATATGTTTTAAATTAACACAGCAGATCATTAAAACCAGCTGATTTTATGGAACTACATATGACAGATGTACTATGTACTTCACTGACTTTAAAGTCAAAAATCAATGTACAGCAATATGAAGGGAGACACTTCCATCCTGCTTACTTAAGTGGGTATGCTTTGTTAAACTGATGTAACTGTGTTCAAATGTAAGAAAATGGGGAAATTCTCTTCTCTTTGTGCCACTTTTTACAGACCTCTTATTCCACAGAGCTCATTTACAGTGCAGCTCCACAAGCACTCCTACCCATCAGTGAGCAAACGGCAAATTTCTGTGTAGGCATGGCTCACAGCAAGCAGGAACTTCCTGCAGTTCCTTCATCATGAAAACCAGAGATTCTCCCTGTGCTACTTCACCTGCATACCCTGCTGTTCACAGGAATTCCCTAAAATCGGCTCTGAAACACATTTATCCAAATGTTACTTCATTGTTAAGAACTACTTGGGACATAAGCACATATGGTAAGTGGTTTCAGAATAAACAGGCATTATGCATAGACTTCAATGTAGGCTGGAAATAAACCCCTTGCTTTTCCACTTTTAAATAAAAGCAAGCAAGCTGCAGGTGGTTGAAAGTTTATCCTATTAATTTCCTTTTCCTCATCCCTGATATATTGTAAATAAGCATGTTACTACATAATTTTTAGTACTTATAAGCAGAACAGAAAGAAAATGAAGGAAGGTTATCTTAATTAGAAACAAACAAACAACCCAAACACACTACATTAGGGCATTATCACTTACTAACATTCTCTTATATAGTACGAGCAATTTGACATAAGAAGTAGGAGTGCATGTAAGCATTCAGGTTTTGGCTAGTTTCTCACCAGTTTAACTCTCTGAAAGTCACATAAGGACTGTATTTAAGAAATCACTAAAGCCTTATTTCAAACAGACTTTGAGGCGTAAGTCAACTCTGAAAATAAAGAGAAATTGAATTTGGTAATGAAATCTTTGTTTATTTCAGGTAAAGTCATGTACAAACTCCACAGATTTGACTCAAAACATCATTTCTTCTTGCAAACTGTGAATGTTTCTATTCAATTTTTTTTAATCAGAGGTTACATTCCACTTAAATGCAGGTGAATTCTATGTACAAGATAAAGGAAAACATTAAAGTAATTTCAGTTTAATGAAACAGCCTCTCAACCTATCAACTAAATTGCTTCTTGATAGGCAGGACATCAGTTGTTTTAAACAGACTCCAGTATGGCCACTATATGAGCTTAAATAACCAGTCCTTCTCATATCCATTATCATCACTGTCAAGAAAAGCACCACAGTAACATTATAATCAAATTAACATTATATTGTATGCAAAGGTAATATCACAATCTTATTGAGGAAGGAATGAAGCCACTTATGTGTACCACTGGGAAAACAACAAACTTTTCAGGACTCTTTGAGCACTTGCAGTTATATCTGGCGATGTCCAACATCATTAGCCTCTTCCCCCTAAAAAACCCTTTGAAAACAGAGGCTTTCAGCTGAAGAGACTACAAACAGTACTGTTACTTCTGCACAGTTCAAGCTGTTGTTCCTCTCCCAGTACCTTTAACTGGACGCCAAATATGCTATTCCACCTTATCTAAGTGACCGACCTTGAAACAAACTATCACTAAGTTCTTCCCCCCAGGAAACAGATTTTAATATTGTGCAAAGACCTGGCAAGCATTTTCACACTGCAGGAAATACTCGCCTCTGCCTTTCAGCAGCTAGGGTACATTGCCCTCAGATGGCATATCCCATAGCTAAGCCACCCCCATATTCTCACATTTTGAATGTTGTTTTGTGTACCTCAGGAGGCATCCTATAGCTTTGTTCACAGACATTATATATTCCCCCCTTTCTCTAGTTCATACCGGCTATAGCAGAGCTTGTCAGATATTTTGACCTTAACAAGAAATTAAGCATAATGGAGAGCAAGTGATTTTATCTGTCTTAATACTATGAAGTGGGTGCTTTTGTGCTTTAAGCCAGGGTAAAATCTGATATCCAAACAACAGCTCCAGGGGTAACTTGAAGACTCCAAGTCTTGAAGAACTTCCCAATCTCCTGTGAAATTGCTTGGAGAAAGTTAGGAAAGACCTTGACAAGGTCTTGCAAAAGGCAGGCCATCAACCAGAAAAAAGGAAATCCAGTTTCTGGAGCTCCCCGGGAAGTTTAAGACAAGAGGGATCCACTTTCCAGATTCACAAGAAACGTGTGGGTTTTATTTCTCCCACGTTGTGTTTTCCATAGAGTTTTTGTTGATCTTCCTTTTATCTCATTTGAGTGACATGCTTAAGACAACATTAGAAAAATTGTTCCTTTCCCAAATTCACCAATGAGCTATATTTATACACTTGGAAATGAAGTCAGATAAACAGAAGCAAAATCTTTACAGGGAAGGTAAATCTGTCCTCAGGCCCTATCAGGTCTTTTGCTCTGTTACTTCATGTTTATCATTTGTTCCTAATGCACCCTGGTCTCCAGGTGATAGGAACATTTGCTAGTAAACACATGGAAGTAAGTTAATCGCAATAAATCATTTGCCAGGACTAACCTTTTCACAGCTGCTCTCCCACCCTCCAACACCCCCAATATGTTTGTAAGTCAAATAAGAAGCTGTATTAGTGGTAACTCAATGAGCTAACACCTGATATTATTACATGTTCTGGACTAACTTTTCCTTAAAGCAAAAAGAAATACCCAGGCCTTAAGAAGAAAAAAAAAAGAGTAATGGAAAGGCTCACTGAACACCCTTGTGTAGGAAACAAGAACTTCCATGCATTGTCTTCTTCATAGAATTGTCCAACAATATTTACTAGAACATTTAGTGAAATTCGGTGTTAACCCCATCCCATTCATTTACGTCATTGGGGCAGGGGAGGGGGAATCTCTAAGAAAATAAGTCTGTTCGGCAGCGATTTAAAAAGATAGGTGCAAAGAAGGTTAGAAAAGGCGGTTATATTCACCTGTGGAGATCACTCCCCATCCCAGTTCTTTCCAGCTAGGATACCTGCGAACGGCTCAGTGCCTTGCAGATGTATGAGGTCACACACATGGCCTGTGGAACCATTTGGTTTTACCTCTGACGACAGAAGTAGTCTGCTGTGGTTCAGGTTCATAATGAGTACAAACTAGGATGTTGTCTGGGGGATGCCTCAGTGCATCAGAGCAGTGCAGGTTGGTAATCCGATGAACTAGAAGGTCTCACAGAAATACCTATTCTCTGCCTAACAAATACAAGTACTAACAACAATGCCAGCCACTTCTCATTCTAAGGTTGAAAGGTTTCCATAGCCACTGACCTGGCACTAGCCTACTAACAGCTAAGGAAAAAGCACGCTTTGTACCCTTCTTTTGTCCTCACTGCGCTCTCCAGGAACATGCTAGTTACAGCAGGAGAACGCAAGGCCAAGAAGGATGACTGCATGCTTGACTTACACACTCCTTTCCTGCCTCTTCAGATACTGGTAACTGGGAACAGCTCAATAGCTTTGACAAGCTAGATCAAAAGCGGTCAGTCCGTGACCAGCCCAATTCACACAAGCACTGAACCTGCTCCATACCTCAGCCCTCATCTCAGAGATGTTAAGTCTCTGCATTTTAAAGCAACACAAGCATCCAACCTAAAAGAGATACCCAGCCAGAAGTCCATACTGTTTTCAGGCCTGCCTTGCTCAACTAGGAAGATAATACAGGGGTTTGTATCCATTGTGCAAACTGCCATATTCTAGGCAATGTGTTTTTATTTGCTCCTAGCTTTAATTACATGCAAGCACAAAATGCATTTTCGTATAGTAAACATTATCTACAGTTCTCTCAGCTAAGTTTCTGCTATCCCCTGGAATGAACAGTTTTACAATTTTAAAATTAGAACTGACACTTCCCAACCTAGTCTTAAGCCACTGGAATAAGGTACCTAGAGAAAAATACAGCTTATGCCAACATTTTCTTCTGCGTAGCAATTTGAATAAGGCTGTTCCATCTGAACATAGCACACAATCACCCTTCAAATGAGGCAGATACATGATGTATCATCATACTTGCACTAAAAAAAAAAAAAAAAAGAAACACACCAAAACCAACCCAACCCCACAACCAGACACCAGTAAAACTAGATTTCCTGTAGGCAGAAGAGGGGAAGAGGGTGACAAAAGTTACTGCTCTCAAGAAAACTGGAGCACAGACATGCTTAATCAGTTAAGTTTGGAAAGGAAAATTCAATAGCTTTGCTTCCCATGGACTGCGGTTTTCATCTTTAATTCCCAGGAAAGTTAGTTGGACTCTTTCCACAGACTTCAGAGAGAGTTGGGTCAAAGTTCTACCATAATTATAGCCTTCCCATTCACCCCAGTTCACTAGGACATCTATGCAGGCCCATACCATGAGGGAGAGTGAAGGAATACTGGGCCAGGATAGGCATTTTCCCCCACGCAAATGTCATTTCTGAAGACAAAGGCAATGATGCTTCAGCCACTGTTGGTACATCTGCTGTATCTACTGTGAAAACCCAAATCCTTCCCCTTTACACCTTAAAGGTGGTAAACAGCTATGAAGTATCTTAACCAAGTTTTAACCATTTTGCATTACTGCTGTCAAGCAAAGAAAATATGCCAGTGCGTCCTGGGTTCAGCAGTAGCAGTCGTTTTTCTCCTTCTTTGTAGCTGGTGCAGTGCTGTGGTTTTGACTTTCAGCCTAGGAACAACACTGGTAACACCGATGTTTTTAGTTGTTGCTCAGTAATGTTTACTCTGACCAAGGACTTTGTGAGTCTCATGCTCTGCCAGGCAGGACGGAAAGCCGGGGAGAAGCAGCGACACCTGACCCAAATTAGCCAAAGAGGTATTCCATACCACAGCACGTCATGCCCACTATATAAACTGGGGACAGTTACCCAGAAGGGCTGGATCACTTCTCAGGTCAGGCTGGGTATCGGTCGACAGGCGGTGAGCAGTTGTGTTCTCTTCCCTTGTTATTTCCCTTATCATTATTATTATTGGTGGTAGCAGCAGTGGTTTGTGTTATACCTTAGTTACTGGACTGCTCTTATCTCAACCTGTGGGAGTTACATTCTTTTGATTCTCCTCCCCATCACTCCGGGAGCAGGGGGAGGAATAGGGGAGTGAGCGAGCAACCGCATGGTTCTGGGTTGCTGGCTAGGCTTAAACCACGACACAGTGCAATAGCCAGTGACAGAGAAGATGAAGTATTACATTGCTTTGATTATTTTATTACAACATGTATTCCTCTGCCATTTGCAAGAACATTGGGGAATTACAGATTCACCTCACTCCTTCTCTCTTACCCTCTCCCACATCTGTACCCTGCTCTGAAGGAAATATCATTTCCTGGGTTATAAAATGGTAACCTAAATAACTTCCACATGTTTCAGCGAAGTTTAGTGAAACACAAACCTATGTAACACAAGAGAATAAGAGAACAGTATGGAGAAAGGGTGAAGTAATGGGGTTTTATTCTGTCCCTTTTTTCATACTCCAGATACGGAGTATGGGACAGAAAGTCATGCCCTGATGGAGCGGTCACTGGTAGCATCAACTAGAGCTGCCTTCAGCCACCCCACCAAGAGCTACCAAACCCTTCTTTGTCCTGTGTTTAGGGGTGAGATACCTTCCAAAACTACTTGTGTTTAGTGCATTTCACATGCACCTGAAAACTTGACCCAAATACTTGCATTTCCATTCTACTTCTTAATAAAACCAAAAAGGAAAGTTTATGAATATTTAAGCCCTATCAGGTCTTTATACAGGCTGAATCAGTTCTTAGAGACACTGATTTCTTTTTTTCCATGTGACTTTACCAACCATACTTTTAAGCAATAGAATTACATACAGATGGCATGTTCTTCATCACAGCTGAATTTGATCTCTGTTGTGATATTTTAATAACAAGGTAAAAACAGCATGCATATAATAGCAGACTGATCAGAGTTTAAAAATAAATCTTCCCTTCAAAAGTAATAATAGCAGCACATTCTCTGCTGCTGCTTTAGGTAATGACTTTATTTGGGTACCAACTGTCAGCTTCATAGAAATATTTTGAAGAGTGAGAATGTTGAAATACTTTCTATAACAGTGATCACAACAGCCATGAAGATGACAGTAAATGACTTTTCAAGATAAGCACAAGACAGAAAAAAGCATTTCATAAATGTTCGTCACATCTTACCTGTGTAGTTCACCCTTACTAGGTAAAGGTTTCTATCCATTTGAATTCAACTGTCATTACTTACTAGAAATAAAATACAGTTGATGTGATGTTTCATATAAATTTACTCCTTTTTTTAAGTATCACTGAATATTAAAGTGAGCTCTGACATTAAACTGTAGCTATAATTCTTTCCACTCATTTATTACGGAGTTTCAAAGATGCTAATGGTCACAGTATCAAGTTGTATGTGCAATGCTGACTATGTTTATACTGTGTTTCTTAGCAGTAAGAAAGTTCAGTACTTGTTAAAAATTGCTCAAAATTATTACTAAAGAAGCTAAAGTTAGAGAAATACACTATTAGAAGTTTTAACAAAGAACTTAAACAAATTCAGCATGACTTTTACAAGCATAAAAGCATTTCCACTTTTTTGATACATTCTGTTAGAGAACACATTGGAACTAGCTGATAAAATGATAAGTGATAGAGACATGGAAGTATTTATTTAGAGAATTCAGAAAGATATTTTTACCAGTTCCTCACAGATATTTACCCCCTGCCTCCTTCTCTCAGTGATCCCTGTGATCTGGGGAAAGGAAAGGCTTCTCATTAGAGCTTCCCACTGTCACAGGAAGCCTTACATGTCTCCTTTAAATTGAAGATGTTCACTCTTTTAACACAATTCCCCACTAATCTCATTATGGTTTCTTCTATGCATGAAGTGCAATGAACTTTGCTCAGTATACACTAAAGCACAGCTAACCCCACACACGATAAGGACACTAATACACATTATGTATTAAATACAGTTATCAACTTGTTTGATGCCTGCCATTTATAAAGAGTTTCAGGGCTGCTTATTTTCTGATTCATAGATTTCACTTGCATAGTGAGGTCCACACTCCAGTAGCACAGAAGAAAGAAATGTGATTTTAACTCAGCCAGCATCATGAAAGATGAGCAATATTTACAAAATGCAATGCCCTGATGATGTGCAGTAATAGGCAATCTCTGCTTACATAGTATATATCACCTCAGGGGAAAAAGAAATGCATATGAGAATCATCGCCATAAAACCTTGAAAAATACCCATTTTCACATATTCAAATTTTCAATGTATAAGCAGAAGGAAAACCCACTATTACAAAAAAATTACAAAATATAATTGGTAAAGAGCAATCTCCTTTGTAACAACTCTTACATGACAAAAATCATAATAAACTACACAGATACTTTGCCAGTAAAGCCAGCTAGAACTGGGTTTTCAGATACAATCACAAAGCAGTTATGTAAAATCCCTATAAGTATGAACATTGTGCTTCAGCAATATGAAAGTGTAGAGGCTCTCATATTAACAAGAGAATCCGCAAATACACTAATGTATTTTTCCACAGAGAACAAGCTCCTGTGCTGAAGTTAACAACCTTTCCTTTCCAACAACAAACACTGTAAGAGCGAGGTGTCAAATGTGACCAGCAAGAAAAATCTAAGGACTGGCAAGGTCCCATTGAAATTTCTGAAAACTAGGGGAAAGCAGCAGGCTCGCATTTTAAAAATCCCCTTCCTAGGTTCTCACCAGGTTGTTTGGGCTCCAGCCCTGGTCTCACCTGCAATTACTGGTTTAGGAGAGGACTCGGCTCGAGACCACCTTAAAAATCTGAATGTGCACAATTCCATGGGACCTGATGAAATCCATCTGCGGGTCCTGAAGGAGCTGGCGAATGAAGTTGATAAGCCACTGGCCATCAGATTTGAAAAATCATGGCAGTCAGGTGGAGTTCCCAATGACTGGAAAAAGGGAAATATAACCCCCATTTTCAAGAAGGGGAAAATGGAAGACCCGGGGAATTACAGACCTCTGTGCCTGGCAAAATCTTGGAGCACATTCTCCTGGAAGGCACTCTAAGGCACATGAAAAACAACAAGGTGCTTGGTGACAGCCAGCATGGCTTCACTAAGGGGAAATCCTGCCTGACCAATTTGGTGGCCTTCTGTGATGGGGCTACAGAACTGATGGACAGGGGTAGAGCAGCAGTCGTCATCTACCTGGACTTGTGCAAAGCGTTCAACGCTGTCCCACACAATATCCTTCTCTCTAAATTGGAGAGATATCAATTTGATGGATGGACCACTCGGTGGATAAAGAACTGGCTGGATGGCCGCACACAGAAAGTTGTGGTCAATATCTCAATGTCCAGCTGGAGACCAGTAACAAGTGGTGTCCCTCAGGGGTCCATGTTGGGACTGGGCCTGTTTAAGATCTTCGTCGCTGACATGGACAGTGGGATTGAGTGCACCAATGAATAATTGCTCCTTTCTCATGTGACAAAACTAAAATGGTTGGCTGACATATATCTATATTATATATATATCATATTTTTTAGCGTAGGGACATAAATCTCCCACATTTCCTTTACATCCAAGTGACAAATCTTTTTGCTTTTTTTATTTCACTGTGTCTGGGAGCTCTGAATTCTATTTATACACAGGAATAAGACTGCTCTTCATTTCCCACCCAAAGGTCTCCTCTTGACAGATCTCCATTACAGCTTTCTTTCTGAAAAACTGGATGCCTTTTATCTTTTCTTATCCTTTCCCATGTTTCCAAGTATCCATCTTTATATAACAACATGTATTCTCACTCAGCTGTATTCCATTAGCCTTTATGAACATCTCCGTATACGTGTCTATAATGCTGAGAGAGCATTCACAGAAAAACTAATTAAGACAATAGAGAGCTATATTTTTAGTTACATTCTGGTGGTCCTTATGTGGATACTTTTCTCAGCAAAGGAAATTGGCTATGAAATATATAGGAAGACAGAACAGAGGGCAGGGAAAAGTGGGGGAAAGCATGTGTTAGGCGAAGTCATAGAATTATATAAAGACTTACATATTATGGAAAGGACCTCTGGTCCCTGCACAAATCAAAGCTAACTTCAAAGTCAGACCAGGCTGCTCAGGTCCTGCCAAGCTGTGTTTCAAAGGCCTCCAATGGCACCTCAACCTCCCTGGGCCACCTGGTCCAGGCTCAGACATGGTGATGCCCCACTGCAGCCTAGCTCCTGAGGAGCTGATCCGTCTCTGAAGAAAGCACCAGAGGAGTCTCCTGACATCACTGCACTCTACGTATTACATTTATGAGATTAATGTCTGTGGAAGTTACAGGTAGCAGGTACAAAGTCTAGCAGATTGTTTAACATTCAAGTGAAGCAGAAGCAGAAGTAATTTCCCATGACCTTGTGATTAAAATACTAAAATGTAGTCATACTCTGTGCTATTCCTATATTGCAACCATCACTTGGAGGCTTTTGAAAATCTTAAAGCATTAACCAAGCCTCCCCATCTTTTCTAGAAGGAAAATATTTTAATTCCTAAATCAAGGATGAGAAACTGGGCAGAGAGCTGACTGATGAAGCCTTACACAGGAGACAGCAAAGGAGCTGTAGGGGCTTCCACATTATCTCTACATTCACTACTATAGACCTTCCCATACTATTAAAAAGAAAAAAAAAAAAAGGATTAAATGCACCAAAATGTCAGCATTGACCTACCTGTGTTCATAGCAAAGCTGATGGATCCTGCAGTTACTTTACTGGAGCAGACAACCTCACAGGGAGCATTTTCAAACACCTTAACATTTCTGATTTCTAGCATCATTGGTAATAAAACTGCAGATTTGCCATCACTGTGACCTGCAGGTATCTAGACTGACAGAATGCACTATCATCTCATATGATAATAGCTGGGTCCTCAATTTCCCCAGTGTTTAGTCACACACAAAATTCATTCCTGTGACCTTTGCTTCCTAAAATTAAGCAGAATAACTGGAGGAATTATTCTATAATTGAAACGCACAGCATGGTTATTGGCAGCTCAGCTCCAGAGATTTTTACCTTTAATCCACACCTCATAAAATCTGTAATGAACATTACAATTAAATACACCAGGCAATAATAATAATAATACAATGCTGCTTATGAAGGCCAGTAATGTTATTCAGTGCTGTCAGTGCCATAAACAGAATGCACAAGAGAATAATCTGATAATAACAAATTCATGAATAGCATTCATGTTTCTGAACTTCCTTTCAAGGCACATTTTATGTAAAAACCCCAAACAACACAATATGACCAAGCTACCAATTATTATTTGCACGTCAGTAGTTAAAAAGGACAACTGAGATATGTGGAGTATATATAATGCAGCTGCCCGTATAGTATTAGAAATTAGACATGCTTCTGAATAAAAAAAAAAAAAAAAGAAAAAAAAAGAAAAAAAAAAAAGAGATGCTCATGGAATATTTTTTCCTGTTTTCTTTCCCTTGTGTATTGTAGAGAAGAGGAGACTGCAAGTAAGCACATCAGTCCTCTATAGCCTACCACCACCACCTCAAGTGTAATTAACTGTTGTATTTTCCCCAAGCATCAGCTTATCTCCCCCTACACACACAGCTTTTTAATATGAACTCTCAAACACTTTACATTTTCCCCAGTTTAGCCAAGCCTCAGTTACACAAGAAGAAAATCAGAAAAATCCATTCCAGGACAAGATTAAAGAAAAGAAAATGTTGTTTCCTGATATGAATTTTAAGTGTGTTTTGAGAGAAATAAATGATGCAGCAACAAAATATAATTTCAAACAACTTTTCATTAATAACGTATGGTACCTATAAGTACTTACATCACTACCATTTGCAGGGTTCTGGGACTGACTTGAACTAGATGAAATGTGTCGGTTCTATGAGCCAGGTCTTAAAAATAAGGAACCTTTGCCCAGTGAGTCCCTGACTGAGCCATGACCTTTCGGACAACCTGGAATACATCTTTTATTACAATCAGCACCCCAAAGAAAACACAAAGGCCTTTGAGTCTCCTGTGCTGGGTTTTATTAGAATATAGTCTAGGGTCTTTTAAAACGAAGGCATCTCCTCACTGGTGGGTAAGACAGGGTAACAGTTAAGAGAGACTTGCAAATCCATCTCCCCTCTGCTCAGGCTGCCTTTTCCAAAAGAATTCTTTTGTTCATGCTTCTTTCTCTCCCACCCCACCCAGACTCTCTTGAAACCAAAGGGACCACATAGAAAGTCACTTCAGCAGCCTCCCATGTTTTCCTGCTTGCTCTTCCCAGGAATTACCATCCCTCTGCATGTTCACTCCCCCCCATCCCCCCCCATCCCATCCCATCCCAGGAACAAGCAGTCACCCTCTTTTCACAGCCTTCACCCAACCCAGCACACAGAAGGCTGGACAAGGCAAACAGGCAGCTGCCTTCCCTGTAGCCCCAGCATAGGCAAGAATGCAAAGAGAGGAATTAAATAGCTATATAACCCATGACACTTTAACAGATACTTACTTCTTTACCAGTGAATGATTTAACTAAGACAGGAGGACTTTAAAGTTAATATACTACCCTTACATTCATTGCCAGTTTTTAAAGGCCCATGCTCTTTACTATCAATTTGCAATTCCCCCCACGTGCATACAGCCTCACAAGTAGGAAGCCAAGCTATTTGCATTTATTCTTACGACAAATTTTACAGCACAGTTAAATTTATAAGTGATTACCAAGCTTACAATACACACTGTGTTAGACATCTATTCAATGTTTCCAAAGCGCACACCCACAGAAAAATAAATACATAAATAAAAATGGTAGAACCCAAGAGACACGAAAATACCAGAGACAAACAATCCTCTGGCAACAGAAAAACAGGCACAGGCTGTTCTTACAGGTTTTAAACCTAGATTTGTGCAGAAAGCATGTCTCAGCTGTGAGGGAGGGGTGGCTGGCTGGGCAGCAGCTTTTCCCACTGGCGGGATACAGCGCCCAGTAACTCTTCCCTGTTAGCGCACTGCCTAAACAGCAGTACACAGGGATTCAACCCTAGGAATATCCATACCCCAGTACACAGAGTAAGCAATGAAGTCCTGCACTGACTCTGTCCCACATGCGAGGCCTTTTTTTTCTTCTTGTATTTCTTTCTATAGCACTGCTAAAAAACAAACAAATCATCCATGAACCATTATTTTTCAAGATACATTTAATGTGGCCATTCCAATATTTGCTTTTTCTGGATTCTCTTCTCTATTTTCTTTCCTTTCCGCCCCCCCCCCCCCCCCTTTTTTTTCTTCAAAGTGTTCCTTGATTTATCTCTATGTAGCAAGGCATATCTGGCTGAGCTACTTGGCAAGTTCACAGGGTAGACCTTAACACAGATTCAAACTATCCCATGTAAAAAAGGAAGAGTAGTATACTATAGACTTAAAGATCTCTACAAAAAGCCACAAGAATCTCAATAGTCTGATCTTGCCCAGTATCTTCAAAGCTCCCTGCCTAAAATTTAAATTTGCAGGAAATAAGGACAGGGATAGTAGCCAGCTAATTTATATTGTTACAGTTACATGCTAAAATCTGGATTCAATTTCCAGATCTGATACCAGTTTCCTCTTTTTCGACAGGCCTCTTCAGGTCTATACACTTAAGATACCAATATTCCCCTATATCCTGCAGAGATTCCAGATAAGCTTTCTGAAAGGCTGTGCTACAACAGAGACAGGAACAATAACTAAAAAAAAAAAAAAAATAAATTAAATAAACACACCATAAACAAAGGGTAGGTTTCAAAGTTGTTGATGTGATACTAAAGAGATAGGAGATGTCTGCAAGACTGGGTGGATGACTGCATGCAGAGGGTTTTATTGTCAATGGCTCAATGTCCATCTGGAGACCAGTAACAAGTGGTGTTCTTCAGGGGTCCATGTTGGGACCGGTCTTGTTCAACATCTTCGTCGCTGACATGGACAGTGGGATTGAGTGCACCCTCAGCAAGTTTGCTGATGACACCAAGCTGTGTGGTTTGGTTGATACGCTGCAGGGCAGGGATGCCATCCAGAGGGACCTCGACACGCTTGTGAGGTGGGCTGATGCCAACCTTATGAAGTTCAACCACGACAAGTGCAAGGTCCTACACCTGGGTCGGAGCAATCCCAGGCACAGCTACAGGTTGGGCAAAGAAGAGATTCAGAGCGGCCCTGAAGAGGACTTGGGGGTGCTGGTCGATGAGAAAATGAACATGAGCTGGCTTCAGTGTGCACTCACAGCCCAGAAAGCCAACCGTATCTTGGGCTGCATCAAAAGGAGCGTGACCAGCAGGTCGAAGGAGGTGATCCTGCCCCTCTACTCTGCTCCCGTGAGACCTCACCTGGAGTATTGTGTGCAGTTCTGGTGTCCTCTACATAAAAAGGACATGGAACTGAGGAGGGCCACGAGGATGATCAGGGGACTGGAGCACCTCCCGTATGAAGACAGGCTGAGAAAGTTGGGGCTGTTCATCCTGGAGAAGAGAAGGCTGCGTGGAGACCTCATAGCAGCATTCCAGCATCTGAACAGGGCCTATAAGGATGCTGGGGAGCGATTCTTCATTAGGAACTGTAGTGATAGGACAAGGGGTAACGGGTTCAAACTCAAACAAGGGAAGTTTAGATTGGATATAAGGAGGAAGTTCTTTCCTGTAAGGGTGGTGAGGCACTGGAATGGGTTGCCCAAGGAAGCTGTGAATGCTCCATCCCTGGAAGACAGAGCCTTGGGTGAGATGGTTTAGTGTGAGGTGTCCCTGCCCATGGCAGGGGGGTTGGAACTAGATGATCTTAAGGTACTTTCCAACCCTAACTATTCTATGATTCTAAAATATCCAAATCGTGAAGTGACAAGAAAACACTTGATGATATCCTCATTTTCAGACCAAAAACTTCCACTTTTCACATACAAAATTGAATGTGGTCCACTCTGGACTGGAGCAAACTCTCAAAGAAGTCTGATATGCAGCAGTAAACTATACATATGAAGATTAAATATTAATTAATTGTATGAGATTATCCGAGACCAAATTTTAACAGCAGCTCATACACAAGTTCAGAAGTTGAAAGCCACTTTCAAGTGCAAAGTTACCTTAAAGAGCACCTGTAATTTAAAACTTAGAGAGACCCACATAAGAACATGACTCCGTACCTCTACAAAGCACAACACGTTACTATTTGTTAATAAAACAAAGTAATCCTGGCATACCAAGGACAACTAGGCTGTTTGATTGCTCTGTTTTCACTGAGAAGATGAAGGGTATTACCATTTAGTCACTGTTTTTAGAGCACAGTGCCATTGTCTGTGAACAGAAGAGGTAAGGCTAAGAATACCTAACAGCAGAGTAGTGAATTTAATTGATGCTGAATAGTCACTGTTTTTCTCATGCCTCAAAAAACTAAATTTATTCTTAAGAAAATTACTTCCACCATCTGCATAGCATAAAAGTAATCTTACCCCACAATTATTTTTAAATGCTAAAATATGAATCCAAATTCAAAGAGAAATTAAACAAGAAAGTGTGAAAGTACTAAATTGAAGTGTAAATTCATAACATTCATAACCTAAGAGTACATCTGCAAAAGTCCAGTGCATTCTACAGTTTGAAGAAAACTTAATTCTATGTAACTTCATTATACTTAACTTGTTCTTACCCCTCCACACCAGAGCCATGAATCTTGCCAGTGATTTTGGCACTGTTACCACTATCAGTTCATTTGAAGCAATCTTGCACCTGGTTTCCGATTGCTAACAGAAGTTTAAATCAATGAAACCTATTAGCATATTCTCTGTGATGCACTAACTTTTATAGTAATGTATTATTAATGTAATCACCTCAACAAGCCTTATACCTTATAAAAAGGAAAAGTTGGAAGGATTCAAGTTATTGAAACATAATAAGCTAAAAAGTTATTGTAATGTATATTGCTTTAATGTAAAAGGTAAATAATATGGTGAATATTCACAGTAACTTAGATTCACTCACTCCAGGAGAAACATGAGTAAAGCTGACAGAAAATTAGCAAAGAAAGCAACTGACAAAATCTGAACCTGATGCAATATATGAAAATAGATTACGTAAATAGATCAGATTTTATTGTTACGGGATTTTATACTTAAACAAAAGTACTACTCCAAAGCCAAGCACGTATAGCGCATATATTAGATACTCAAGTTGTTGTGTGTTACCTGTATTTGACAGATGGTAATTACTTTTCCCATAAAAGAGATAAGGTTAGCTGCTAATGAAATGCTCTTAACGGACTCATTGCCTAAGCAGAAAAGTAGTAATTTTAATCAAAAGAAAATTTTCCAAAAGGTAGGGAACAGAGTACTGAGTGCCACCCAAACCATAGTGATGGAATCCCACAGATCAGTATTTCAAAGTTTGCTCAGTGCTATGGATTTGGTCCAAGACTTTGTGTCTTGAATAGTAAGCTCATTGCAATAATTTGTTTGCCAGAATTTGTGACAGTCTCCTATTTCTTCTTAGCCTCTTAAAAATCAGCCCATTGAAAACTAGACTTCATCACTTTTTCTTTTTTTTTTCTTTTTTTTTGTTTATGGGTATGTCATCCAACTCTTAAACCCTTGTTCTTCCCATGGTACTGAAGAGACTGTTTTGTAACTATATCACCTACATGGCCTGTGTTCAACTAATGATCACCTTTAAGTAATCTCATTTTACATAAAGGTCAAAATTTCATATTCTCTAGGGTAAGCTAGGCTGGAGAAAATGAAACTCAAGCATGTGATATATTAATGCTTTAGACACCAAATGATTCTTAAGCTGGGATTTCACCATTAGAATTGGCTTTAGAATTTTATATGCCATTGCTGGTTAAACTTTGGTTGATTAGCTTCAGTTCAACAAGCTGGACCTCTTTGGAAATGTCACTTTGTGAAATATAGGTGTTTATCATACCACTGGTGCAATAAGAAAGGCACACCATCTGATACCTGTAGCATAGAA
The DNA here is from genome assembly GCF_037157495.1 of Lathamus discolor. NCBI lineage: Eukaryota > Metazoa > Chordata > Aves > Psittaciformes > Psittacidae > Lathamus > Lathamus discolor. Next base: position 42,248,856 of record NC_088884.1, on the reverse strand, counting down.
AGCAAATGCTATTTCATGCTTCATGGCATCAATTAATCATAGCAGAGGCTGTGACAGATGCACTCACAAGCTGCATCATATCCCTGGACCAGCATATTGCAAGAGATGTTACCCTCACTCCAGGTCAGTACCAGAGCACACAGCTCTGGTAATTTGAACACATGATTAGAGGAATCAGCTTCCTCAACTCAGCTGATGCCTGCACACAAGAGCTCTGTAATAGTACCCAAATGGGACTGTTGCTCTGTAACAGGACAAGGGCAGTAATACTGATTGTACCCATCCTACAGAGCAGATCACAATCACTTTGCTGCCAAGTGAGGCTGAAGAGCTGCTGTTTGACATGCTGGGGAGACTGAAAGAGATCTACCACTCTAGAGAGTATGAGGACCCTCCCCTTTCTGCAGAGGCACTAGGAAACAAGAATGACCAGCACCAAGCAATACAATGGTTACAGAGAAAACAATGTTAAAAAAATATATGTATCTTAGTTAATCTCAAACAACTGTAGCTACACCCAAAATTGTAGAAAGCTCACCTATAGGCTCAGAATATAAAATTCTGTTCATGAAGAAGCAAAAGCCTGTTGTGATCAATACAAGCACATGCTGTTTTCTGTCAGCTTAAAAGGCAAGCTGAGGCATGTATGACAACTTCCTGTACAACCTCTAGCGCATCCAGCACTGCAGGGAACAGGAAATACTGTGTTTTTAGAAAAACAACCGTATAATCATTCACATTTCTTGAAAGTCAGACTCACCACATGTTACCCAATGTTGCCAACCCTGTTTTTTGTCTAAATCTCCTGTCCCTGTGACAGGTTTTACCCCATCTCATAGACACTCAGAAAACCACCAATATGGAAGGGAAATTCTACATCATCTTGTACCTTATAAACACAGGTTTGTCAATGCACATAAATCACTAGACATGCTGCATACGACAGTTGAAGAAGAGTTCAAAATTCACAGTCTGCATTGCTTAAGGGGCAAAACCCAGTAGCAGATGTTCATGGAATAAAGATCAGTGCAAATCTGGGTGATCAGGTATACGACCAGGCTTCCCAGGGAAGTGGTGGAATTACCATCCCTGGAAGTGTTCAGAAAACATGTAGATGAGGTCCTTAGTGACACAGTTTAGTGGTGGCCTTGGCAGTCCTGGGGTAAAGGTTGAAACTGATGATCCTGGAGGACTTTTCCAACCTAACTAATTCTGTGAAAAATACAAGGCAGTGGCTCATCCTGCCAGTTTCAAGGAGCCTTCAACTTCATGAGACCTCTGAGAGTAGGGTTACATTTGAATCCGTGTATCTATTCTAAGCTTCTGTTAGTATGTTTGAGCCCCCTTAAAGACATTTGTGCTCCTGGTCTGTTCACCATTCTGGGGCAACTAATTACATGACTATTAATGCTTAAAAGTTCAGAATAAAAAGCACAGACTTTGGTTCAACAGCCTAGCTTTGAGTCTCATGACTTTCAGATGCTTGCAACAGATAATGAACAGATAAAAGAACAGAGATTTACATCATGCAAAAAGACTAAAATAAGACCATATAAAAAAGGGAAAAAAAAAAAGGAAAACAAAAAGACATTACCTTTCCTTCCTCACGCATTGAATTGCAAGGTCAATAAATCAGTCACTGAGAAGACAGGTACATAGGTAAGTACAACCTGAAGTGACAATGCGCAAAATATATTATATGCATGTGGAACATCTGAAAGCCTGGCTTATTCACAGTAGCTCACATCCCTAGAAAAAAGCCCTAAAACTAATCATAGATCTAGTACGGTCTCAGCAGAAAACAACAGGATTTTTTTTTTTTCCATTCCTTGTGTAATATCCATCCAACCTCACTCCCCCTTCGAACCACTTTTTCTTTGTTTTGACTTATTCAAGAACACATTACCAGTGGGGGCCAGAAAGGTTAGACATTATTTCAAAATAGGAGGTGGGAAGAAGAGCGTAATATTATCCCCCTCAACTCTCAAGACATATCTGATCTACTGTTTGAATCAGAATGTGCACAGGAATATTATTAGCCATCCTTGTTGCTCAGTGCAACTTCATGTGCATGCACAAAGCACCTTCTGCTAGAAGGATGGAGAGGACTGGTGCCTGAGGGTTCATAATCAGCACTGAGGGAATTGAATTTTATTTACTTTCCCCTCTCTTAGATGCATGTAACCGCAGGGAAGAAAGGTAAAATAAAAAAGTTCATGGAGAGGGGACAAGGAATATTGCATCCAGGGAGAAGAGGTGAACATCTTGACAAGGAGAACACAGGAAGATTGAGGAAGAATAAAAACATTTCATAAGGTATGAGAAAACAAAGAAGGGGTTGAAGGGACAAGAAGGATTAAAAGTCATTGAAGACTGTGAAAGGAGAATGCAATGCAGAAGCAATGAAGAAGAAAGGGGGTGCGGGGGGGGGGGGGTGCGGGAAGAGAGATAATGTGAGAACACCAAGCACTGAAAGGCAGAAGAAAAAGACAAGGTGAGAGAAAGTGTAGGGTGAAATAACTGGAAACTGTCACAGAAATACACAACTGGCCCATGCTGACTGAGGAGAGCAGCTAGGATGTAAAGTATAGGATTACAAAAGTAAATACTTGCTCGTGTGCATGAGGTGTTCCAGCCAACTTAGGAAACCTTGAATGTGGTTTTGCACAGGGTTCTCATACCTTTCAAATGTGCAGCTACAACATAATTTGACTAATCACTAGAACCCAAGCTACCAGTTACTAATTATAGTGAAATTTTGCAAAGCATCCATATTTCTGCAGCATTCTTGCTACTTGTCTCTTGATCAGATGTCAGTCTTGCAGTAGATACATGATTCCAGACAACGAGAGGGCTTCAAAGACAAAGGGCGAGGGTGCTGATGTCAAGGGGTACCTTTTATCCTTCACGGACAGCTCCAAGCTTTCATTAAGCAAAGTCCTTATTTCCAGGGGTGGATTGTCTTTTAGTTTGTTTTACATCAGCATGAACAATACCGGAGTCTCGAGTAAAATTCAACTACCTCATTTCATTACAGTGTATAATATGAACTAATATATATATATACACACACACACACAAAATTAGTATACAATACAATCGTATGATATAATAGGGGAGGGAATTTTCATAAAACAAAAAAAAAAACACACCTTAAAAAAAAAAAAAACCACACAAAACATCCACTTCAGGATAAATCTTCTAACTGGCCCTAAATGGCCAATATTTAAAAGTTCAAAGAAGGAAAGCTTCTCCTTTTCTACACTACTGTTTCCTGACTATTCTCTGATCCCATGAGCCATTTACCAATCAGTAAATCAGTCAGAAGGTATTTCCCAGGTGAATTGCTATTGTCTGTGTATTCTGGGCACAACACACATTTTCTATTATTTCTTCAGATCTATAGGAGTTGTCAGCCATTCCAGAGGGGCCTTTCCTATGCTCTAGAATCCATTGCAACAGATAATTTCACAATCTTATCAGTATCATTGCAATAAACAGAGAATTGTTCAGGTGCTCACTAAACAATTCTATAATGGTCTACAGACCAAATAAAACACCAGAGGAACGTAAACATTCCCATACCCTTTCCGGTGATGTTAGAGAGACTCTCACAAAAATACCTCAATAACTGTCTGCTCTTGATCACCACTACAAAAAGTATTCTTATCTTTGCTAATGCTATCAGAAACCAGCTAGTATCCCTTCTAACCACATCCCAAAACATCTATAGCTTTTAAATTGTAAAAAGGAAAAAAAAGGAACTTAAACATGCAGGTTGCCAGCACAGCTCCCCAGGCTGCTGGTTTTGGCAGACTTTGTTCGAGACCACTAGGAAACTGCTGCCCTTAACTAACACATCAGATCAGCATGACTGTGAGGTGGCAAACATGCATGCAGGACCAGAGTAAAGTCAACCTGGTAAACAGACAATAGCATTTAACTTATCAGTTTAGGCATATGAAAGATGCACAATCCTTATTACTGTACTTATCCAAGGAAGCTGCTAACCCAAATTCTAAAGTGAAAATGAGGATTTTTATAACAGTTTTGTTGCAGGTTTCCCTAATATACGTCAAGGTTTCCTGAATTTCATACCCATTCAGAAGACTGGCCTATCCTTCTTTGGAAATTGATAACATTACATTGCATCTCCACATTTGCATAGCCCCACCAGTTTTATAGCTGTGCTGCCACAGCTATGTGCTATCCACTGATTTGTGGATAGCCGAAGTCTTTCCACACTGCACTGACATTTAGGGATTTGAATCCATATTTTATTACTGCTTTAAGCCATCTAAGTACCTCCATTTTAATCTACGCATGTTGAGGAAGTGCTGTACAGGGCTTTTTTAGTTTTAAATCTCTTGTATGTTCACTTATAGCAGCTTTGATGTTCAGCTATTTGGTCTTTTGCATGTTTTACCTCATTAACTTCGAATGCAGACCCCCTAGTGAATAATTAGCTGGGGTAGGATCCTTGACTCCTATAGATGCATTGTTAATTTGACATTTAAATTAACATCAGATTATGGTGGCTTCACTCATAAGTCACACACACACACACAAAAACCCAAAACCCAGTGGCAACCTACACAAGAATACAAACAATACATCCACTGAAAAAAAAAAAAAAATCTGTCTGCTAGATATGCTAACAGAAATGCCAAGATATTTATGGAATTAATTCTATTGCACTGTTCAAGGAGAAACAGATTGAGGCTGTGCCCAAAAATAAATCAAGAGGAGGGAAACCTGTCACAAGGCAGCAAACAACTGTTATTCAAGTATTTCTCTAAATGTGGATAGCAATGGGTGATCCACTTTGTATGAACAGCAGCTCTGAAGAAGATATCCCAGGCTGACTCTAGAGCACTAAGGCGATTATGTCACTTGGATGAAGACTCCTTTAACAAATTCACTTATGTAGTGACAACGACCACTTCCTACCTTACCAACACAGCTACAAGGCCCATTACCTTTCTCAGACTATTGCAATCTACTTACCATGGTCAAATAAGCAAAGGGTGTTTATCAGATTATCTATTTCCATTAATAACTCAAAGGAGTCATGGACACATTGGATCTTACATAGCATCCACAGCTTCAATACTGCTTTTTCTGATTTCTGTTGAGGAACTCCAGATCCAGATGAAAACTCAAGGCTGAAGCTGGCTGCATGGTTGCGTGTGTAACTGGTACCTCTTTACAGAATTATATTTCTACAGATGAAGTCAAAAAATTAGAGTACATAAATTCTAGATTACTGTCATGAAAGAATAATGTCAGCAGTTAACAAAACCTATTACTTCACAATGGATGTACTGCACACTAGACAACGACTGCCCGACTTCTTAGCCTGTAAAAACCAAATATGGGTTGCAAAGGTGTGATGATTGGTGTTCTCAGCTTGCAGGTTTAAGTTGCCCATTTTCTGTCATGACTATTGCCAAGCTTTGAATTGACAGGACAGAAAAATCCAACTTTAATGCCTGCACCCAAACCACAGGAACTACATGACAGAAATCACTGATCTAATCTAAGCTCAAACAATTCTGGCAGTTCAACCTGTACAGCTGCTTTACACTAGATAAAGTATCACTTTATCTGTAATACTCTCACTTTATCAGTTACTGTATCTGGATAAAAACCATGAAGCTAGAATAAACCTCAATCATATTTTCTGACTAATATAACAGGAATGCAACTACCTGAATACAATTGCCACTAAAAGCTTTGAGATACAAGGAGGGAAGCATAATACCTTGTCTTGCAAACTTCCTGATTTTCTTCTTATCATCATAGCATCGCTTTCCCCAGAGCTATTTATTAGGTCTTCTTTGCAGGGCTTAGTGTACAGACAGCCATTTACTGTGCTGGGTTGATTGTTGGCTAGGGAAGGCATGAAAACACAAGAAGGCTGAAAAAATCAGATACTCTCTGGTTATAAAGCATGAAGAACTTCCCTCTTGGCCACAGGAATTGTATATTTGTACAAAAGCTTGCAATAAACTACTCTACTGAATGTCATTTCTAGCCTTATATTTACCCAGCTTAAGCACCTGTTTGGTGACTCAAACACCCAAAGGCACAATGTGCTGTTGGGTCATTCTCTATCTCAGCTGAAGGGGCTTTCCCAGCTATGCAGAAGGGTTAGCCACACACTTCATAGCACCTCACAGATTTTTAAATTACACTTAAAATGCTAATAAATATTATTGATAGTATCCAGAAGCTCAGGTAAGCCTGAAAACAGGAGGGGGAGCTCTCACTGCACAATGTAGGAGGACAAACCGGTCAGGAGTGATGCTTTTGCCTACCAGGAGAGCTCAGGCAACTGCTCTGCCTCCAACGCCCTGCTTTGGCAAACCTGGTGCTGGAGAGAAGGATGTGTTACTCTTCCAGCTAGCTCCTTATCTTTAAAGCATTTATCATTTGCTATAACCACGATTTTTAATTTACAGGTTTAATCTAATCTTTTAATTTATTTCCTATCCCAGGAGCAAGAAAATCATTGTATTCTGCCATGTGAAAGTCTGCTCCTCTCCTCCTACCCTGTGCTTTTCTCTGACTGCTGAACTAGACGACCTGCATACATTCGGATCTCTGCTAGGGTTATATGTTTTTATTATTTGTTTTAGTGATTCTTGTTTTATGATCACTGAAGAAAGTGAGTACTAAAACAAAAGTAAAACCCTACAACATCTCCAGTGCTCTACAAAGGACTTGCATTTAAATCCTGCCCCCCCTAGATTGGTTCCCACAGTAACTCAGCTACACTGCATGTATATATTAACACATCAGAGCTTAACAGTACTGAGAAGCACTACTAGAGCACAAGTAGGGAAGAATCATAGTTGCTTTGGTAACCATCACTTTGAATTTCATGACTTCTCTTTTTTTTTTTTCCTTCTTCTCCTTGCATTTACATTCTCAGCCATAATTTCACTTTAACTCAGGTGTCTGCATCAATGCTCATAAGATTTAAATAAAATGTGGTTTCTCCAGCATTACAGCCTGACAATTGAAATGTTCTTGTTTTAAGCATATTCCCTTATATATTTAAAATTTTCTTATCCAGGGCTTTTGCGGAAATGAAACAAAACCAAATGTAAAGATGGCTTCTGCTCTGGTGGCTTGGGTAGGCAGGTGTACACGTAAGTAAAAACCAGCCACAACTCCGGAGTTGCTTTAACACACTCTTACCATTTCCCTTAGGCATCAGATACAGACATGACATAGGGAGCAGCCAGGGTGCTGCCTCCTAGGAGCTCTCCATATCAGCCCAAACACCACTGGTTATCACACATGCAAGAAATAGTTTTACTACTGATCCTAATAATCTGCATTAGAAGGTTTGCCAATACATGCAGTGCTAATAAAAGCAATATCCACCACCTTTAAAGGAACGCAGGCTCTTTTTTTATTTTATAGATAATTCATGTTCAATTTTAATTATTACCTGTTTGACTGGTTTATAAAAAAAAAAAAAAAAAGAAAAAAGGTGTTGTATGAATTTAATCAAGGATCTTTTTTTACCAGTATTTCCTTTCTCTGTGGAACATCAATATTCCACTGCTGAAAAAGTTATTTCAATATTCAGAGCAATAAAGAAAAAGAGCTACCACAAAGAATGAAGATAGCAAACCCAAGGCAGAGGCTTTTATAAGCTCAACATGAAGTACTATTTATAGCAAATCTTGACTAAGGATAATAACGGGAAATTAACTGTTTACAGAAATTTCTGCCTCTGACAGAGATTTTATAGGAATGGATAAAATTGGACAGCAATTCTAGAATACAGCATGTCATTTGTATTAAACAGGAAAGCTGATCTTCTCTTAAAATAAATCTCAACAGCCAGGAATTAGTCCTGCTGGGGGGTGGGAAGCAAGTCACACTTTTTCTCAGTTGCTCAAGACTATTTATTTCCCTCGTCAAAAACCATTGAGATGGAGTTTGCATACTGCCTAAGCTACATTTAACTCTATGACAGCTTTTAGAGGACATAACTAAGTGAGAAACAAAAGTACCCACAAACTGCATGGATACAGCATTATTGACACAATGACAGGAGCAGGTGGGAGCAAGAGGCAAGGCAGAAATGGGTGAATGGAGCCCTCCAGTATGCTGCTGGCACTGTTAATTGGGAATACACGAAGATGCAGATACAGACTGCTCCAGATATGCCTCCCTGCTGAACCAGCAGCTCCCAGACACAAGCCAAGACATGAGGAACCCAAGCTCCATGTTTTCTACTGTCATTCTAAAGTTGCACTAACCCTTAAAAACCAGGTGCAGCCACCTCGACTTTGGAGAAGGTACAACATGAGTTTGTGAACAGGTTGGAGAAAAACCAATACCCTGTGACCTTTATATGTACATTGATCCTTCCCCTACAAGTATATATATCAAATATCCCATAAAGCCAATTTGAATGGGACATACACCACTTTCTCTGTCAGTTCAAGACCCCCACAAAATGAGAGAAACCAAATGAAATCACCTTGAACTTCCCTAAATCTGACGGCATTGATTTGTAACCTTGTGAAAACACTAAGTGGAACTCCATGTCCCATACTGGTGCCTCTCCTGTGCAGAGCTGCAAGCAGCATGAGAAGAGGAAATTTGCACCTTCACAGCTCATCTGCAGGATCTACCCCATGAATGAAAGGATAACACCTGAAAAAGGACATAAATCACCCACAAGCATTCAAGACAAGCATTTCAAACCTGCTTATAAAACTGTAAGGATACTATCTCTAAAACTACTGAGCAAACGCAGAATCCAGGTCCTACCCATTAAAAAGGAATTTATTTTTAAACATACCCCCCCCCCCATCTTACATAACTCTTCTTTTAAAATAATAATTAAAACTTCCAACCTCCTGACAAGTGGAACCAAACACTCATGGTTCAAGTCTTGCTTTTACTGCTTTGCTATTACAATAAGACATATCAAAACAGATTAAGGCAGCTAATGCTGAATTACACAGAATTTAGTAATACAGAATTGCTGTGGGAAAACCAAGTATTTTGTCAAACTGCCTGTAAAGAACTTGGAAGTATCTGGGGCATTTGCCAGATAATAACCACTGAACATTTCTTTCCACAGAACCATCTATCATCCTAATTTTTTTAGGATCTTGGAAGTCACTTACAGAGATAGAATGCTTTCACAGAGATTTTCATTCATTGGAAAATACCATTAAGACGGTCAAAACTATTTACAAATTCAAGTTAAATTTGTGGAATAGTTTTGGATGAACAAAGAACGGAACATTTAAAAGAATGCCAAAACAATTCATCTGGCACACTTTACTTTTAGGGGTGGATTGGTTTCCCACCAGCTATCTGCAGAACAGGAAAGGGAGGTGCAGCTCCACCTTACAGTTTAGAATCTGCAAGAGGACTCAGGTTCAAATCTAGTACTTGAACAGCTCTACCTCCTCTTCTCCATACTAAGAATCAAAATGCAAAAAGATCAAAAGCAAATTACAGAAAATATGTAGAGCCAAAAGTTACAGGCAGAACACAATAGGCAGAGGCCAAGCAGCATGATTTCAAGTCTTCTGATTTCAAAGATTGTAGCCCTAATTCCTGGGAGAGTTCTGTACAAGGACATGGAAGCAATATCTATGCCATCAGTGCCCCTGGCCAGACTTGCCCTGTCTCTGTCCTGTAGCTCCCACTGCAGGCACCAATGTTCCCATCACCTCCTGGTTCCAGACAACTCACACTTGCTTTCCTCCAGCACAACTCCTTTCTGTACTTCCAAATCAGCTACCAGACTCTTCCATTTTTACCACATTTTGCATGCAGATGCATTTTGGATGACACCCTAAGCCCACAGTGTTTGCTGTACCCAGTTGGGTCATGCCTTACAGATTGCATTAGATCCTATAGGAAAATAACCCACTGGTTAACACAGAATCACAGAATCACAGAATCCCAAGGGTTGGAAGGGACCTAAAAAGATCATCTAGTCCAACCCCCCTGCAAGAGCAGGGTAACCTACAGTACATCACACAGGAACTTGTCCAGGCGGGCCTTGAATATCTCCAGTGTAGGAGACTCCACAACCCCCCTGGGCAACCTGTTCCAGTGCTCTGTCACTCTTACAGTAAAGAAGTTCTTCCTGATGTTAACGTGGAACTTCCTATGTTCCAGTTTACACCCATTGCCCCTTGTCCTATCACTGGATATCACTGAAAAAAGCCTAGCTCCATCATCCTGACACCTACCCTTCACATATTTGTAAACATTGATGAGGTCACCCCTCAGTCTCCTCTTTTGCAAGCTAAAGAGACCCAGCTCCCTCAGCCTCTCCTCATAAGGGAGATGTTCCACTCCCTTAATCATCTTTGTGGCTCTGCGCTGGACTCCTTCAAGCAATTCCCTGTCCTTCTTGAACAGAGGGGCCCAGAACTGGACGCAATATTCCAGATGCGGCCTCACCAAGGCTGAGTAGAGGGGGAGGAGAACCTCTCTTGACCTACTAACCACTCCCTTTCTAATGCACCCTAAGATGCCATTTGCCTTCTTGGCCACAAGAGCACATTGCTGGCTCATGGTCATCCTCCTATCCACCAGGACCCCCAGGTCCCTTTCCCCTTCACTACTTTCCAGCAGGTCAACCCCCAACCTGTACTGGTACATGGGGTTGTTCTTCCCCAGATGCAACACATTGAAACTATTAAAGAGTTTCATCAGAACTATTCCCAGATATCTAGATATACCAAGCTTGATGAATAGGAACAATTCCTATAGCTGCATGATACAGGGTAGTGCTATGTATAGCTTAAGAGCAGGAATCAATCTAGTCCACCACATTTTCTTTAGATAGTCCAAAAAAGGAAGGTTCCGACTTGAGTTCCTTTGCTTATGTGCTATAGAAACACAGCTGCTGCTTAAATTAGCAAGTTAAGCAAACAGGTTGAAGCTAACCTGAATATGTGATCTCAGTACAGAATTGTGGTATATGCATTTACAAACGTAAGGTAGCTGTCTTCACAAATTGGTAAAACTGTCATTTTAATAACTAAGCAATTTAATTTTTTTAATCAAATAGGAATTACACTCCTATATCACCACCCTTTCTTTACACTAATTAAAATGCTTTAAACAACAGCTGTTGTTTTGCTGGAAACGGAGCATGCTATCACTTAATTCCAGAGAAAGTATCCACTCTCATTTATTAAAGTAAAATGGAGCTACCAAACCAAATTTATTCATTACCTGCCAAATTATAGTACGCTTCAGAAACCTACACCCTGAATCCTCAGTGATTTCTTCCCACCCACCTAAGAGCTGTTGGAAGAGATGAATTAACTAATCTAGTACTGCTCCTGGCTCCCACCCGAACTCAGAGACAATGCACTTGCTGGCAGCAAACCACAGAAAAGCTTTCCCCATGAGCAGGGCTGGTCCAACATGGGAAACCTCCCTGCTGCAGCTGTACCGGGGCCACCTCAGCCTCTGCTCATCAACATCTCTCATCTGCCAAGAGCAGAAAAGCAGGCCTAGAATTAACAGCCTCCAAAAATTTCACATTGGCAGCTACTGTAGAGACCCAAAAAGCAAATACAGACCTGAAATAGATCTCTGCTAGTTAAAGAAAACACAGGAAAGTATTTTGGGCCATAAATCACACCCCTGCAACTCCATAAAACACGTTTCTGTTATTTTGAAGAGAAATAACTGAAAGCAAGTTTTGTCCCTTTTTACTCCCCAAGCCTTAACCCTGTTACTGAAGCCTTTTTTTTCTAACATTCAGCTGCTAGGCAATGATGTAGTGAAGTTAATCTCTGCACATCAAAGTAGCAACTTCTTGATTTGGATAGTTATACCTAGATATTACTTCTGTATCTGAATTAGGTTTTGTTAGGGGAAAAAAGTATTAATTGGCCAACTTTTATTTTAATTAGTTGTGGAAGTTACATTATCATGCACATATTACTTGAGGCAAATTAAACTGATCATGCCTCTTATATACATACATGCTCACAGATTATTTTATGAAAATCTCTCCTTTCTGCAGGGCAATAAATGGAAATAACACCAAGGAACAGCTCCATCTCTCCATGTTAGAGGTTCCCCATCCAGCATAAGAATACCACAGAAGGAATCAATATTATCTTCTTGTAAATTTGTTACACAGATGACCTTTACAAGACACAGAATAGAAATATGAAATTTAAGGTCTGCCCTTTTTCCATAATCCAAATACCAATGAGGAACAGATGAAACATTTCCCAGTACTACATTTCAGAGGGGCCTTTGAAAGTTTCAAGCCAGGCAATAGAAATATGTCCTGAATGGCTGCGGGTAGGGTGCCTACAAACAAGATGGAGACTGCCATTTACCAAGGAGTCATATGGAAACGATGAAGCGTAAAGTCACTCCTGGATTGATTCCAACTGGTACAAGAGGAACATCTTCTACAATAAGAGCAATCAGCCACTGGAATAATCTCTCCAGGCAGTGGTGCATTTCCCAACTTTGGAAACTGCTAAGATTTGGCTGGATAAGGGGCTGGGCCATCTAGTCTAGGTCATGCTTTGCCTTGAAAGGTTGGGCCAGAACATTCTTGAGGTTCCTTCCAACCTGGTATTCTATGATCTGCACCACAGACCTAGGAATACCCTCTTCCAGAAAACCACATGAAGCACCAAGTCAGATTCCCGATACCGGATGGTAGATTTCACTTCCAGATTGTAACTCTCTTCCACAGTAATGCATCTGTGTTAAGACAGCAAATGCACAGGCACTTTTAAGTTCTACCCACATCCTCTTCATACAGACTAAGGAGAATGACTGTCCTTGTAACAGTGTAGTCCAAATATAATTCATTCAGTTCACCTGCATGTATGAATTCCTCCACAATATACATTCCTGGAACCATGTCTGAAAAGTCATTTTGGACATTATGAGAAAACAGAATAGCTTCTTTATTTTGAATAAACATATAATAAAAGTAAATTTAGTTCACCTTCATTTTAATGAACTGGATAGTAAGCATATTAGAAAAACAGGTCAGCAGAAGCAGGAAATTAGAAAAAAAAGCAAAGCTTTGAACATCTAAATTAAAAATAAATTAAAAACACAAGTATACATTTTAATTTATAGTAATTTCTCATTTGTGGTCAAAAACAGCAGTAGACATTAGAAAATATTTATCCAATTTTAACACTAATTAAGAATGTGCCAACCCTCCCCATATCCTACCCCAAGAAAACCCCAATAAAGCAACAGCCATGAGGCAATTTATTTTATGTTAATCATGAGTTAAGAATGTATTCATAAGCAGAGTCCAAAGCCTACTGAAGTCCCAACAATTGGTCCCACCTTGAAAAGTCTCTCCTTAAGTTCCATTCTTGGAGATCTCAGCTACTTTAAACTGAATTGGCAGACCTAGTAGTTGGAAAACTCAGCCTAGCGAGTTTTGAAGGACAAAACAATTTATTATCTGTCCAAGCAGGGCTATTGACAGAGAAACTTTCACAAATGAAAAATAAAAATAAAATTAAAAATAATAATAATAAAAAAAATCTTCTGTTGTACCAATGCAATTCTTCAATATTTAAAATAATTTCTACTATGGAATTTGACTGACCCACCTTGGAAAAATTTGGCCCTATAACTGAGGATTAATTGTTAACTTCGGTGATTAAGTATAACGCAAAATAAAATCTTTTTTTTTGCTACATGACAGTTTACTAACCCACTGGGATAAAAACCAGTTAAAGATGACTTTTCAGTCATTAAAATTAATGAATGACTAAAAATATAGAGATCAGATCCCCCAGGTCAAATTTTTATAGCCATGTTCCAGTTCAGAACCAAAGCATATTTATCCTCTCAGCTAAAGGTACACTTCCATTTTTTTCTAAGACTTTCTTGACAAATTAAAGTAAAAAGGCCAGTAGCTCCATAGAAACGATGAGGATTAAAAAAAAAGGAATGAAATATAAAATACATTTTAGCTAGCTCACAAGACAGTATGTATTACTAAACTTCACTTCCATAACACGTTTAATAGCAATTGAACAGTAAAATAGGATATATTCACGTTTTATTACTGTATACTCTGAATTGTCTTCTGTGGGGTTTTGTATTATCTATTTTTTAACCCAATTATACTGTTCCAAGAATCTGAATGTCTTGGAGGACTGCAGTATCTTTTAATTAAGCCCTTTATTAGTAATGAAAATATTCTTCCAATGATTAACCCTCTAAACACATCTTTCTCCAGCCAATAAGCTCTTTGAATTCCACTTTGCTCAAATGATCTCCAAAGATTGCCACAAAACACTGTAACAGCTTGCCACTTTCATTAATAAACAGCATTACTAATAAAACTATTTTGCCACTTTCATTAATAAATGGCATTACTAATAAAACTATCTCCCAGTGGTGAAATACTTAGCCAGCTGATGAAAAAGACAGCTAACTCCTATATGCTAGAATATTAACTGAATGATTATCCAGCTCACAAAGGCTTTGGAGAGTCATCTGTCCAGGAATACAAACTTATTTGAGCCTCTAAAATGAAGAGTTACGGAGTTACGGAGTAGTAATACACTATAACTTTTAAAGCAGTATGCAGAGATATCTGTAGATACACACAGGAGGCTGCAAGCACCATTTGCAACTAATTGTACAAACTGTCATAAGACTGGTTTTATATCTCTGACAATCTGAACCATTTCAGCTGAAATATTCTACCCAGGGTAGCTACTTTAGGAGGCATTGATTTTACATGGAATGTTTTAGTAGAGAGTTCCAAACATTTCTCAGATTTAGTAATTCAACTACTTAACCCATGCTAAAAGCAAACAAATGAGTTGGGAGTGGTTTGGCTGAGGAGCTCTGGCATTTTTAATCCACTAGAACATGGAGCTCTCCATTCAGAGGAAGACTCACTATGGTTTCCCCAGCATCTCTGCCCATCAGAGATTCCTCTGTCTGCAGAGCTCATCCACACCCATTCCTTTTCCCTGAGTCCCAGAGCATCATCCTCACCAGCTGGCCAGATGCTGACGGGAGAAGGGTAGAGGCACCCTAAGGAGGAAGGGAAAGAAAAGCCTGAGAAGCAGCCAGGATGTTGGATACCCAGCAACACACTGAGATGTGTTATATCCTAGTCACTCTGGTGTGGACACTCCTTAGGCAGGATAAGACATAGAATTTTAGTGGGAAACTTGCCTGCATGGGTGTGCAGTCTGCATCCCATGAACGGGATGGAGATCCCATTTAGACATACAGCTGACAGCAGCACCAAGCTGGAAACTGCTGTTTGAGAGACACAGGCTTCAAAATGGCCAGGCTGCTGCTCTGCTGTCCAGACCATGCCTTTCTCCTCTCTGAAAATCTGCATCGAGTAAAAGGGATGGCTCTTGAAAGTCTTAGTTCACACATGTTCAAAGGCTTCCTAAGAATTCACAACTGAATCCCCAGGTACTGCAGGCACATGTCCTGGCTCCCACCTGGCCTCAATAGGACTTCTCTTCAATGATCTTGCAATTGCTCCCAGCAACTCCACAAGAGTCCACTGCAGCCCTGCTGCCTTTAACACAGTCTGTGACAGTCGCAGGAAAAGAGCCCTCACTGACCAACCCATGCTCAGGCAGTAACAAATAGACATCTCCCAACAATTCAAAAATTACACATACAAAGCATCAGCTTGTATAAATTGAAGCAAGTCTCTGGAATTTAACAGGGTTGTGACAACTTGCATCAGTTGAGAACCTATGCAGTGTCTGTCTAAATAAATTTTTCAAATAGGGTTCTTTGGGTTTGGTTGGGGTTTTGCTGTTTTGGGTTTGTTTTTTGTTTAGAAGTGTTAAAAGTTATTAACAGACCAGATAAAAAGGTCTAAGTTTCTATGTGTGTCTTTATGATTTCACACAGTTCTGCCTCCCTTCTCTAATTACAGTAAGATACTTTAAGCAGTAACATCTGAAAAGATGCTGTATGTCTCAAAAGAAGCGCCAGCTTTTCATAAAAGAAAGGTGTCAGGAGCTGAAATGTTATCACTGTAAGGATAAAAGTAAGTGCACGCAGGTAGATCCCCATCATGTCACAAAGGAATTATATTTGAGTATTAAATATAATCTGCAATGTGAAGAACCCGTACTTTCATGAGTATTACTCCTGGCATGTTTTCACTCGTTACTTTTCCAAGCATCATTATCCCCTTAAATAGAAATTTTTTGTTTTGTTTTGCAATGACATGAAATCTGTGAACCACCACAGCAACTTCCTTTTCTTATTTCTATCTACTCATCTAAACCTTTATACAAACCAAATTCTTACTTTCCTCCTCAAAGCTCTTTGGTAAAGCAACAAAATAACTATCATGAAGAACATGGGGTATAAAGAAACCAACTAACACAAAAACAACTATTGCACAATTAAGCTTTAGGTTTTGTCAGTATTCCGAAGGAAACACCTCACATGCCAAAACTTTCCTGAATAAGCAGACATCAGGCATCTACTAACTGGCCTCCACCTCTAACTGGGCAAAATGACAAACAAAATCATATGGCCATAGATGAGGGCAGGAGAGAAGGGCTACACTCTGTCAGAATTAGAACTGAAGACAGGGAATATGCAAGCAGATAAGAAGCAGAGAGAATTTCAAAATCTACAGCCGAAACCTGCTCCCCCTCTCCACCAAAATAATCTGTTTGCATGTTTGACAAGACAGCAAAAGTCAGCTACTGGTCACCGAACTCACATGCACGCAATACACCTCACAATTCTGGCAACTTACATATAAGAATTATTAGGAAAGAATTTGCAGAAAAACTTGCTAAGGACATAGCAATAATAGTTTTCCTTCAAACACAATAAATGAATTAGAAACCTACAAGAGAACTTGTATAGTCACCAACAGATAACAAAAGGGCTACAAGCCTTGTTCACACCAGGAGATTTTCTAATGATCCCACACCAAGTCTGTCTTTCATGTAGAATGAGAAACTTTTCTAAACTAATGTGTCATTAGAGTAGATGTAGGACAGATCAATAAAAAATGGTAACAAATTGTCAAGACCAGATGGTGCTCACCCAAGAGATTTCAAGAAGATCTTATGCCAAAGCATTGTCATAGCCATCATGCAATATCCCATTTGTACAATCTATCATTTAAATCAGCTTCAGTGCTGGAAGTTACAGTATAGTATCACTGTATAAATGCATATCTATGGTATACAGGAGAAGGGCCAACACAGCTTTAGCAAGAGAATTGATAATGGACAAAAATATTAAAAACTCCATGAAGGAATTAGCTAGCATGCAAATAGAAAGTCATCTCATGGGTTTACAAAATGCATTTGATCAGAAAGCAGGACAGCAGTCATAAAACCAGCAAGATTCCATGGCAAAAGTTGTGAAAAACATCACTGTCTTGAAATAGGAAGAAAGATCAACTCGTAGAATAATACATGCATAATGAATATGTATGAATGAAAAGTGTGGTCAGTAACTGAGCAATTTTCAAAAAACTAAAATGATGAAGAGCTGCCAAAAAAAAAAAAAACAAACACCCCCCCCCCCCAAAAAAAAACAACAAAACCAACACCTCACAGTACTGAGTAATTTGTCAATAAAATGGCAAGTGGAATTCAAATGGCAAAGAAAGGCACATAAACCAAGCCTGGCTTTGGCTATAAACAGGCAAGAATAAACACTAGATTTGTTAGGACCAATTAGTAACCATAATGCAGATCCACCATTAAATGGTCCAGGTAAGAAGAAGAAAGAAAAACCAAAACCAAAACAAAAAAAAAAAAAACAAAACACACCAAAAAACCAAAAAAAACACCAAAAACCCCACAAACCACACACACACACACCCCCGAAAGCCACACAACCAAATGCATACCACATGCTCTCAGCTTGAATACTGCACTGAGTTCTGGTGGTTTATCACAAAAGCCTCAGACTAGAAACAGAGAATCACAGAATTACAAAATGGCCTGGGGAGGAAGGGACCTTAGAGATCACCTAGTTCCAGCTCCCTGCCAGGAAGGAAGGGGCAGGGTCACCTTCCACTAGACCAGGTTGCTCAAAGCCCTGCCCAAACCTGACCTTGAACAATTCCCGGGATGCAGCATCCGCAGCTTCTCTGGACAACCTGTTCCAGTGCCTCATCACCCTCACAATAAAGAACTTCTTCCTAATGTCTAACCTAAATCTACTCTGTTTCAGTTTAAAACCATTCCCCTTCATCCTGTGACTATATGCCCTTGTAAAAAGTCCCTCTCCAGGTTCTTTGTAGGCCTCTTTAAGGTATAGTTGTCAAGTTATCTTATTATTCTGTAGAAGCAGTAAACATAGAAGTTAATGCAGAGTCCTCTAATCTTCATTTAACTATATCTTAATATCATTGATATTAACAGGTAAACAAAATGATTTAAAGAAAAAATAAGTGACTTTTTCAACTCCATGCACTGCAAATAGAGAAATGTATTGTACAACTTTCTGTTCTAAAATTACTCAAATTCTAGGCCCAGATGACAGAGAAATGAATCCATGACAGTGCTGTGAATAATTAAACAAACAATTAGCTTTAATAATAAATGATGCATTGATACAGTTCTCTAGATTAGATTGTTCACTTAAATTCTATAGTAATTAATGATGGCTGAACTTTGACCATTTTAGAATAATGGAATTTTAATATTATTCCCTATTAAGGATACCTTTTTAAAAGAATGACAAGTCTATTTTTCAAGTTATGAAACACTATTTTAGAAGGCATGTGCACTATTTCTCATAAAACTATGCCATTTCTAAGCTCTTCTCCCTTGGAAAGCTCTGGAGGGCATAGAGAGAACATCATTCAGTTACATACATGTAAGGGGGGAAGTGGGGAAAGAAGGAAGAAATTACTGTAACAATTTCTTTGCTAAGTGCAATCTACCATTCTATGCCAAGCTACCACTAGAATTGATGGCATTTTTTTCTTGGTTGCTAAATTTGGAAAAAAAATTACTGAAGCTTTATTAAAAAAAAAAAAGCGCACAAATAAACCAACTTGGTAAATTTTGCTTTGACACAAATAAGAGCTTTTGATTAAATGAGGTCAAACCATCAAACTGTGACCCGTTCCCTTTGATTTTTATCAACTGTATGGACTAAGGGGTTCAAGCACCCCCTCAGTAAATTTGCAGATGACACCAAGTTGCATGGGAGCGTTGATCTGCTGGAGGGCAGGAAGGCTCTACAGAGAGTCCTGGAAAGGCTGGATTGATGGGCCGACTCCAGTTGTACGAGGTTCAACAAGGCTCAGTGCTGCATCCTGCACTTGGGTCACAACAACCCAATGTAATGCCACGGTCCTGAGGAAGAGCAGTGGAAAAATTGCCTGGCAGAAAAGGACGTGGGAGTGATGACTGAGGGAGCTGACCATGAGCCAGCTTGTGACCAGGTGGCCAAGAAGGCCAACAGCATCCTAGCTTGTACCAGAGATAGTGTGACCAGCAGCACTAGGGAAGTGATCATCCCCCTGGTGAGGCCACACCTTGAATCCTGTGTTCAGTTTTTGGCATCTCACTACAAGGAGGACACTGAGGCGCTGGAGCAGGTCCAGAGAAGGGCAATGGAGCTGGTGAAGGGTCTGGAGCTCAAGTTTTATAAGGAACAGGTGAGGGAACTGGGTTGTTTACCTTGGAGAAAAGGAGGCTCAGGGGAGACCTCATAACTGTCTACAGCTACCTGAGAGGACATTGTGGCAAGGTGGGGTATCCATCTCTTCTCTCAGGTAACAACTGATAAGATGAGAGGAAATGGTCTCAAGTTGTGCCAGGGGAGGTTTAGGCTGTATATTGGGAAAAATTTCACAGAAGGGACTGTCAAGCTCTGGAACAGGCTGCCCAGGGAAGTGGTTGGGTCACCATCTCCGGAGGTGTTTAAAAAAGACATGTAGACATGGCACTAAGGAACATAGTTTAGTGGTGGACTTTGCAGTGCTAGGTTAATGGTTGGACTTGATGATTCTAAAGGTCTTTTTCAACCTAAATGATTTGGTCATTTTGCAGAACTTACTTTCAATCATTCTGGTTTGCAGAGAGTGAAGCAAAGAAATTAACTGTATTCACCAAACATGCCTCGTTACAAAAGACATAGGTTCCATGCTTCTATTCCAATATAGAATCATAGAATGATTAGGGTTTGAAAGGACCTCAAGATCATCTACTTCCAACCCCCCTGCCATCGGCAGGGATGCCTCACCCTAGACCATGTCACCCAAGACTCTGTCCAACCTGGCCTTGAACACTGCCAGGGACAGAGCCTCTTAGGCTATAACACTGTAGTCTCATGCCTCCCAAAATGCTTGAAATGTACTAATACACCAAGAAACATGATCTGTGAAGACTAATCGTTTAATAACCTTGTTGCATATGTCCTTCATGAGCAAGGATGTTCACAACCTGTTACCCTTTCAAGGATATTGCTCATGGTAGAGTGATTAAACACTGAGACACAGCCAGAGCAACGGATGCCCATAAAAGCTGTTCTTGCCATAGCACCATAAATACTATTCTATAACATGACAGGGAAAACATAAATCACACTGTAATAGTATTTGAATTGTGTATTTCCATACCACGGGAGAATTAAAGTTAAGAGCAGTTGCAGATGATGCATAACTGTCTGAAATAGGTGAGTAATTGTGAAGAAATAACTGTTCAATTACTCTCCTGTTGGACTGCTCCCACTCAACACAACAAACTAGCTCCTTAGACCAGAGCAAGACCACAAACTTGAAGCATCATTAATGTCTTTGCTATTAAAGGTGGAAACATGGCTCTAGTTTCAAAAGATATTTCAACACAGGTCGGAGGCTGTAATATATTTTAAAATAATACTCTTAATGAAATAATTTAGTTTGGGAATAATCCAGCAGCACTGCAGACAGCATTTGCTTTTCTGCACTGACAAATCAAAGAATCAAATTCTTGCAGAGAGGCAAAAGAGGGAGGGAGAGAAGGAAGTATCCTCATACCTTGTAACACCCACATGCATAGAGGGCTTGATAGCTTCTCAACAAAATGCTGATAAAAATAACTTCTCTTAAAAAGGTCAGTATCAAACTATATATCACAATATTATTTCCCCTCATCCTTTCGTAAAGCTTGAATAAGCATTTATACTAAACATTGTCACTGATTTTGCATACATTTTCAGTTTTATCTCCTTCATGGAAGCATTAGCACAGCAGCCATTGAGTATTTCACTTCATTTCAGCTACAGGTGTTAAAATAAAATTTCTATTTAATAAGCAGTTCAAGAGTCCCAGTAATGCTACATCTATTGCTATCTGAAGAGGAAATTACTGTTTAATATTTTCATTATGGTAATAGACAAAGATTCCAAGCTGATCAAGATTTTGCAGAGTTAATGAGGGATTTGGGTTACAATACTTAAGAGTGCAAGCTGAGACAAGATGCAATAAACACATTGCAATGTGACAAGTAAAATTGGTGACAGAATGGAGGGTTAATAGTGGCAGCAATGAAGAGTCTTATTTACAAAAAAATCCATTACCAGACAGAAAAGCAAAAGTGATGCACAATTATGTAACACAATTATCCTTCCGTAGTACAAAAAGAGGTAGGGCTTTGAATTTATCAATGCAATTTCTACATTAGCAGTAGAAACAGTACTTTCAGAGAGCCTAGAAAACCCAATAAGGATCAAGGATTTGCCACTGAATGTAGTGCAAATTAGATCAGTAACCTGGCAAGAAGAGGAGGAGCAAGCAGCATGAACGAGCTCCTCTTCCCGTACCTCGTTCATATGGCATTCACATGGGTGAGAGCACAATTCGTGCACAGAGCAGTGCGAGAGCACAGCAGTTCCAGGATTAACAGCCAGGGTGTTTGTAGGCACGGCTGGAGGTATGAGCAACGCACGGGTGTGCCAGAAAGTCTTCAGAAGTTGTCTGAGCATTTTCACACTTCTGTTCTGGTTTATACATGAGCAGAGGCACTGGGGAATGAAAGATGGGCATGGGTCATTGCGGGAGCGGGGCTGTGGAGCTGCAGTAGTGTGGCTGTTCCAGAGCTGCTGTCCTCTCAACTACAGGCAAGAGCCCCTCAGAGCCAGGACAACCATGCAGTCAGCATTTTAGATGTTAAAAATAATAATAAATGTAATAATAATAATAATAATAATAATAATAATAATAATAAAGTAGGCTTTCCATTACAGTAGTTCTTCATAATGGTGGCAAGAGCAACATACACCCCTTTTTGAGCTTTCTTTGATCAGCTCAGGAAACATGCCAGTAGAAAGAGAGACCAACAAGTGAAAATTTGCAGCTTCATTGAGGATTATGATTTCCTATAACTGTATAAAAGTTGTCCTACTTAGGGCTCTGTTGCCATCGCCACTTCCCCTTGAAAAGTATACATTCATTTAAGTGCACAAAGGGAGAGAAAGAGCAGCACAGATACATGATATGCACAATTTTGTATTACACACCGGTAAATCAGGCTTATGCGTGGAAAGATTAACTGGTTTGATATGCACAGGTGTAATGAAAACTGTTACAAAACAGCTGTGCAAGCTTGAAATCCAGTTATTATCTGAGTATACAATAAAGACATGCCAGCTTCTCAAGCCTGCAGACCCAAATCAGACAAATATTTAACACCAACCTTTTTCTCTGAAACTCTGAGAAGAGAGGACCAGATGTGCTGCAAGCCACAGGTCTTAAAAGGGCTTCTCTCATGATCATTAGCATTGCCAATTAAATTTTACTACTATATAGGCACATACTTGCATAAAGTAGTTTTGAGGCAAAAAGATTCCTAAGTCACCAAAGCATAACCCTACAAAGATGCCGACCTTAGCCCCGTGGCTTTCATAAGCTGTTTTTTATACAGACTGTATTAGATGCAGATTTTGTAGGCACTGTCTGACCATCATTTCCGCTGATCACAAAGCAAGCCCCTCTACCTCTAGAAGGAGAAGGATATTTTTATTAGTTTAGACCCCAAAGTGGAACCAGGTTGTGTCTCCTAGATGAGACAACCCCAAGCACAGTGCCCACAGTCACAGCATCCATTCTTGTTCCTGTTGGAAGAGCTTTATGGCTGGGTGAGGAAGCAGTAAAGCCCAATACAGGATTTGCAGTGTGAAACAGCAGACATTGAGGACATGACATCCACAGTACACATGTAAGGCATGGGAAAGTGACTACTTCTAAATAATGCCATGATCTAAATACACATCTGGTTTAGTTTCATCCTGGAGGGAGTAGTCAAATACTGCTCTATGAACCAAAATGGAAATACTGATTTCAAAAGTGTATCCATAATACAAGCTCAAACATAGAAAAATGCTAAATACCAAGTTCACCACATTCAGGCAATCAGCACAGGTCCTGTCATCAAAAGGCCCATCTCCTGCTCTTTAAAACTATATTACTTTTATATTACTTTTTGATGTGCAAAGAATTAGGTTCTTTTGTTCTCCTATTAAATTACCTCTTGTTCATACCAGTAGATGTTCAGGGCACATGTACATTCCAAATCCAGGAAACAGCTATGAAACAAATACCCTTGTTCACACAAGTTTATAATCTTTTCCAAATACGCCAGAGTTGATGGCTTAAATTGCTTCCCAGGTCTAAGGACAGGGTACATATGCATTTGGGAATTGATCTACAGCATGCAGATCAGAACTCCACAAGAATCAGTACAATTTCCAGAGTATGTGGTACATGTCACCTTCATCTGGAGTCACCCTGTATATAAGTTCAATCTAATTTACATGTGTTTATATGGTAAAATCTATATGCCACCTGCTCTGTAACTACACACGCACAGAAAGATGTGGGGACAGATTCCCAAGCATGAATCGTCTTTTCACACCGAGATAGCAAAAGAGGCTCTCATCCTGCCAAATTTCCCCAGCCAAAACTCTCTTCCTGAGATTTTCTCCTAGTACACACCTGCCAATGCCAAGCCTTGGTCTCAACTTTTTTCTACCCTGCATTGGGAGTAACATCCTTGGAGTTAAGAACATGCTGCTTCTTGCCTCCACAACAGGGAAATACCCTACTCCAGTGACCTAGAGCTATTTGAGGAATTAAAGTTGCAACAAATGTCCACTGTGTAAAACCTGGCTCTTGCCAGAGAAAAATCTGTACTTGCAGCAGTATCCCCTGTTCAGAAGTGGTAATTTTAGCCATTGCGATACCAGCTGATGTGCTCTGAGGGGCAACACTTCCAACCTGAAACACTTTCTACCATCCAGGGGTATCCTTTTCATAGAAAGGCAGGGAAATGGAGATTGGACACAGCTGTGCCAATTAAAATAATGTAGATAAAGTTTTTGAGGGCAAAATGAAATGCTTTGTCCTCTCTCAGGTTCTTGGGCTGCAGCCTGCCTCCTGCAGTACAGAGTATAAAAGGCTTTAGCTTCCTTGTTACATATAAAATTACACTGAACATCTTGAAAAACTGTGAAAAAATGCACAATTACTGTTACTTGCACACCATCAACAAGATGCTATTTTTGAGAGCATGCGTGACATGATGTAATTCTCTGCTATGCTGAATTTTAATACTCTTTTACAAGTTCTGCACAGATTGAAATTTCTTGGAGTCTGAGAAAGTAAAGAGTATTTTCAGTGAACCAGCTCAGAATTTTCTATGTGACTCATGTGGGACATCTGGGCTCCAATGTTTATAAAACTAGATGGCTTTAGCTTTTCCCCTGCTGTAACAACTGATTTTTTTCAAGTTCAGCTGTATTGCAAGATATCCTCATGGCTGGCTTTTGGGTAGCTAACGTAACCAAGAACAGTGAAAAATTATGCTTAATATTCTCCTAAAGACAGTGGCATAGAAGTGGTCTATTTGATGGAATTAACAGGCTTTGGCTGAAGGAGCACAGAGACAAGTACCTGTGATCTTGTATACAAGTATTTGTATGTTTATACTGTGTGCAGTCCAGTGCACAACAGAAATGGATCACCAAAAAAAATGCCTTCATTCAGAACACTTCCAGAACTGAGCTCTATGAAAGCTTGGATCTTATCTTTGTAGCCCTTATCTTACCTTTCTTCCCTCTTGTGGGGGGAAGGATCTTATCTTTGTGCTGGTCTATCACCATCAGTGGTTATAAAGAAAATGCAAATCTCAGTGTGTGCATGTCTAAATCCATAGCCTGCAAGCAACGCTACTCACAGAAGTCTCAGACATTAATCGCCCTAACAAATTAAAACATTACAACCAGGATCAGAGTTGTATACATCAGCTTAAGAATAAGACCTGACCACAAGTTGTCCTCCACATATCCCTTCCTCAGTAGCGTAAATCATCAGGCAGAACAGGATCCCACATGATCAGCATCGCTCACCAACCACTGGAGAGTGCGACAATGAGTCTGGTGGCACAGACACCACATCAGTAATTACCACATCACTTCTGAGAAATTAGGGGCTTTACAGCACCCTGCCTTCCTAAGTCCATCATTACAGAGGTAGAGCATGAGTGTACCTCTTGAATCTAAATACGAGAGATGATTCATTCAGAAAACAAAAACACAGGGTTGTAACTGCTAAGCATGAAAATAAAGACAACTTGATTTATAAGCAAAGTCTGTTTGCTGGGGGGTTGTTTTTGTTTGTTGCGTTTTTTCTTCCTTTTTTTTTATTTTGTGGTTCTTTTGGTTTGTTGGAGATGTTTATTTTCCTCTCAAGAAACACACATGAAAGGTAGGATTCTCAGAGCAACCCATTCCTTTCATATTTTATTTAGGTCTTAGTGTTGAGCACCACGCTGGCTCCAATAGAGCTGCTCTGATCAGCAACCCAGGGAGGACTAGCCATGACAGGCAACAGATGACAAACTTGAAAACTGTGCCCATACAGGTGCTAATTAAACATGCACTGGTAAAATTTAGGATAGCCACCTTTCTTGTGGAAATGAGAAGTCAGCAAAAATTTGAAGTAGATATTTCTCCTAAGCAGAACCATACCTGTATATGTACTGAACCTTGGAGCAGACAGAGGAGGAAAAAATAAGTTTTAAAAAAGTATTTTCTAATTAAACACCCCATGAAGCAGCAGACGCAAGTGAAGTCAGCTACAGGAAAGAGAAGAGCAATCTGCATAAACCAGACATTCAAAAACTAAGAGCTCTAGGAAGAAGATCTGTCCTGGGCTCAGCAGTAGCAGTCATTTTTTCTCCCTCTTAGTAGCTGGTGCAGTGCTGTGGTTTTGACTTGCAGCCTGGGAACGGTGCTGATAACACCGATGTTTTTAGTTGTTGCTCAGGAATGTTTACTCTGACCAAGGACTTTGTGAGCCTCATGCTCTGCCAGGGAGGAGGGGAAGCCGGGAGGAAGCAGAGACAGGACACCTGACCCAAACTGACCAAAGAGGTATTCCATACCACAGCACGTCATGGCCAGGGTGTAACTGAGAGTGACCCGGAAGGGCTGGTGAACTGCGGGGTCGGACTAGGTATCGGTCGGGTGGGGCAAGTTATCAGTCGGTGGGTGGTGAGCAGTTGTATTCTCTTCCCTTGTTATTTCCCTTATCATTATTATCATTGTTGGTAGCAGCAGTGATTTGTGTTATACCTTAGTTACTGGGCTGCTCTTATTTCAACCCGTGGGAGTTGCATTCTTTTCGATTCTCCTCTCCGTCCCTCCGGGAGCACAGAGAGGGCAAGGGGGGGGTGGGGGGGGGTGTGCTGGTGTTGAGAGACTGTGTGGCTGACTGTGTTTAAACCATAACAAGATCTTAAGAGATTCTGGCCCAATTTCTGAAGAACCCTTCAGAGAGGTGGGGATGGAACAAACAACTAGAACTTTCTAAAAGAAGTGCTGAACCATGTACAAAGAATATATCTGTTTGCTTTCCTTATTGTGTGATCATAAAGAGATGGCCTGTCAGCACACTTTTTTCTAGATCTCCTTGAGCTGCTTAAAGGTTTGGAGAAACAAGCAGTGGTCACAGGGCATCACTGATGAGACCGCAAGTTCTCATTCTCCAAAAAACGGTTAAAACTGGGAAAATTAACACAGCAAGTTTCATCAGTTTACTAGCATGACACTCATCAGACCACCCCAATGACTTATAGAATGGTTAGGGTTGGAAGAGACCTTAAAGACCACTTAGTATCCAAACCGCCTGCCATGGGCAGGGATGCCTCACCCTAGACCATGTCGCCCAAGGCTCTGTCCAACCTGGCCTTGAACACCACCAGGGATGGAGCATTTGCCACTTCTTTGGGCAGCCTGTTCCAGTGCCTCACCACCTTCGCAGTAAAGAACTTCTTCCTTGCATCTAACCTGAACTTCCCTGGTTTAAGTTTGAATCTGTTATTCCTCGTCTTGTTGCTACAGTCCCTGATGAAGAGTCCCTCCCCAGCATCCTTGTAGGCCCCCTTCAGATACTGGAAGGCTGCTATGAGGTCTCCACACAGCCTTCTCTTCTCCAGGCCGAAGAGACCCAGCTTTCTCAGCCTGTCTTCATACAGGAGGTGCACACTGACTTATGCTTTGGTGAAGAAAAGGTCAGCTTAGTAACCCATTAACTGTACAGTCTAATCCATAAACCTTAAAGGCATGAACTCTCCCCTTCAGTGCAATGGGGCAGTCAGGCCCCAGTGGGATCCATTAATAGCTTCTCATCAGGTAGGAGCTGACAAAGCTAAACAGTACGAAAAGCTGAAAAGGCAAAATCAGCTTAAAGTTCATACCATTATTCTGTCAGTGAATTATCTAATTTTCATAAAAAACATTCAAAGAACATGGAACATATTGAAGTTTTCTCCAAATAAACTTTGGTTCCCTTGAGGTTAGGTGGTAATTGAGAAAAGAATCTGAAATTTTAAATTTAGGTAGAAGGAAGGTACTTATTTTCTTGGTGAAACTAGCACAGAAGTGCTCATGTTTAAAGGTTGAACATATGTTTAAATATCTTACCCAACTTCACCACTACAGAATTTGTTTCTTCTACCAATTCTCCTAATTACTTTATGCTCCTTTCAAAATCAACTTTTAAAAATATCAGAAGAAAACCTTAATGCACTACTTGAGTCCAACCCCTTCCTCTCCCTTTGCTAGTCATTAGCAGAAGTATTTCAGCCTGTGTTACTGTAATATACAGGGAGAATTAAAATCCCCTTTGTCAGGGCGTAGGTCTAATTGTATCTATTTCAAATTTTAATCCTGTCTCTCTTCGCAGACCTGATTTCAGTTATCTGATGGTGGACATATACCCAAACAACCTGAACTAGCGGGTTTCCAGATTCTGTTGTTACAGTTTTAAATCAGTCTTTTGGTCAAACGCCATGTCTGAAAATTTACCCCGCAACCTTTCTGTAAAATGAAGCCAAGGTATCAAAGCTATTTTGTTCATATTACTGCACTGGAATAATACAAACAGGAAATAAATTGTTTTACATATTCATGGTGCTATAGCGATTTTTGTTTTTCTTTGATTTTTATAACATTACTGTTTGAGACAAAACAGAAATGCATTGATTCACAACAATCCAAGCAATATGTGATATCCATCCCAGGAAACAGCAGTGTTATGGGCTACCACTCATAAGTTAAAGTGATTAAGATGTTATTCCTGGACGGATTTCTAGTGTTACATATACTATTTTAACCAAGACCAAATGAAAAAACATCAATAAACAGTTCTCAATGTAACTTATTCTGTGGAAACACTGTAAAATTAAGTGCTGTTGGGACAATTTGAAATTAAATCAGATGTTATAAGAAATCTGCCCATGGCCT
The DNA here is from genome assembly GCF_037157495.1 of Lathamus discolor. Classification (NCBI taxonomy): domain Eukaryota; kingdom Metazoa; phylum Chordata; class Aves; order Psittaciformes; family Psittacidae; genus Lathamus; species Lathamus discolor. Next base: position 42,220,074 of record NC_088884.1, on the reverse strand, counting down.
GTCTGTCCCCACGGAGAGTAGATGCACGCCTGTGTACAAATTATTCCCAGCAAGCCACTTTCAGCTCAAGCAAATACTGAACTAAGTATTCTCCAGCTACATATTCACATTCATCTATAGGTTTTCTAGCCACAACATTATGTAGTAAATAATAAAGAAGGCCAGGACTAAACTGGAAAAGCTTATTAAAGGTTTGTTATTAGTGAAAACTGCTGTTGTACAAAAATTAAGTTCTCATAATGTAAATTAGCAGCTATGGCTGCCAGAATCCCAAGCTGTTATCAGAGGCAAGGTAATTGCTCTGACTGGGATCTATCCAAGATTAAAACATCCACATTCAGGGGTCTCTGAAAAGCATTCAACCTCCGTTTATAGGCTCTAGTCAAGGCAATGGACTCAAATGGCTACTTCAGGGAAAGCTGAAACCTTCTCTAGGAGCCTGTAGCCTGTTCTGACTTGGAGCTCAATGCAGTTGCCTTAACATCAGTATTTCATGTCATTTTAAAGTGCCTAAGGGATGGCAAATACCAGATGGGGCTGATGGAAGACTCGTGTGCCTCTGGACTAATAGCTGGAGGTCACAAGGGATGCCAAAAGTTCTCTCAACTGGCACTAGCTGTCTCTTCAGGAAATTAAATAATTTCCTAGATCTTCACTGATTATAACAGAAGTTAGTCTCCCAATTCACATTAAGAGCTAATGATAAACGCTTGAGTTAAGGTATCAGTCTCAAACTGCAGTCAGAGACATATGAATTTGAGCCTTCATCTTCTGATGTTAGTACATGATAAGGAAAAGAATGGGTGCTTAAAGCCAAACAATACTCTCTTCAGAAACTTACTTCCCTTATCCCACCTTTCTTTCTGGCCAGTATCCAGAGATGTGCACCAGCTGCTAAGCAGAAGTATAGCGACAAGTTGCATACAAATTCTATGGAAATGCAAGCTACTTTACATGCTAACAATAGGAAAATAGAGCCCTAACCACCATATATTTAAATAACAAAGGGTTAGCTAGTACATGTAGAAAACACTATTTTTCAACTTCAAGAGTTGGAGGGTTTGAAGAAGGGAGCAGAAAACACTTTTGCAGCACATTTACCATGCATTGTTCATAAGCATGGCTAGAAGCTTTACACTTCGTAATCCAGTTGAAAAATGCTGATAAATCTTAATTAAAAATAGCCTCGGGTATGATGATTCTAGAGCTCAGTGTAGTTCAGGGTTTACTTCCAAGAGATTACTTCAGCACCCCTTGAACAAAGTTTCTGTAGCTTCACTGTAGAAAAGCACTATTTTGCCCTTTAAAACCCCTAGCTGCTAACCTAAATTCAAGTCAGAAAATAGATCAAAACCTACCACTGACATTGTAATCTTGTATTTAGTCCTTATCTTATTACCATGCTAAATTTTATTCCTAGACTAATTTGTAGTTTTATTTAGGTAACCGATTTGTGGTTATATTTACTCCTGCTTCTCTAAATTATTTTCAGCGTCTTTGGGGAAAGGTGAACTAGAGATTTCTAGTAGTTCATCAAATACTGGCAATGACTGTCACTGTTCACATCCCTCAAGGAACAGCCACCAAATCCCTTCTGTGGCTTTTACCAAGGGATCCAGACAACTGAATATGCATTTGAAGAGTGAGACAGCTAAGCTGGAAAAGAAAGGCCAGGCTGCAGCTCAGAAAGGCAGTTTCCTCTGTGGATGTCACTACTCTCTTCTTCAAAGCCTCCAAGTACCCAGGGAATCCCTTGTCCAAGAGTCCTTCAGAAAAGCAGGGCCATGGGACCGCACTATTGATGCTCACACATATTTCATCATATACACTGCAGGAACTTTAAGTCAATCACAGGGATGCTACTGTCTCCCTAGATCTCTCCTGTGGGTTTCTTCTAGAGGAAAGGCTGAATTTGGCAAAACAAAGCCATATTTATATAACAAACGAATCCCCTTTCCTTCAGCATTTGGATAGCAAATGCCTTGAGGCAGGGAAGGTAAATGCAAATGCCATTTTGCAACAAGCATTTAACAAATACTCCATATTCAAACATTCACGATTGAATTTTTGAGATAGAAGTTAAACACTCATTCAAAGAGTAAACAGCAGTTTCTGCATTCAAGAGTGCCCGAACAAGAAGTGAAGGCAAACATGCTAAGGCTCCCACTAACATGGCTGCAACCACCCCTGTGTTGTTATCTTTGAGATCAATAGGTCCACAGGGTCATTAACACTCAGCTTTAATGGCAGAAGAGCATACTCACTGTCCTCATCAATCAGGTATCTTTGGAAAGACCCATTACACCAGCATCACTTTGAGGTGCTAGGGCAAGGGTAAAAAAGCAATAAGCAGGTTTCCCTCCCTCTATGTTGAGCTAAGAGTCTGAAGATTAAGAACAAAATCATTGCTCTTAATTTCAGTTTGCTCTTGTCAGTATGCACTCAAGATTAAATGGCAAAGGTCCCTGCTTGCAATATTGAAATTTAAATTTTGAAACAAGCTGATGAGGAAAATTCAACTGAAATTCTCATGTTTCTGAAGATTTTAAAACAAACTGAAAGAAAATCAGAGAACAAACAATGCTGTTAGAAAGGAAAGCATTTGATTTCAATTAGCGTGTCTTGTGTGCAAATATTATGATGCTTTGGGAACCCGTGGTATTTTTTCTGATCTTGTCCATAAGCAGAACCACTAGATGGGACAATTCACTCCATCCAGGCATTTCCAAGTTTGACTTTCTATTACTTATGACAACATCAGCTTGCTGTCTTAGCATTCTTAATGACTTTTTTTTTCTTTTATGTTTGGTTTTGGGGTGTTGTGGGGTTTTTGTTTGTTTTTTAACTTTTCAGGTCCTTAAAAACTTGCATTAAAAAAAAATAAAAATCCATTGCACAAAACTAAGACCAGCCATTTCTGACAAGGCCAAAGATACAAACTCAGCACCATGATTCCAGCAGTATTCACACTTTAGGGAGCTAAACAGCAGCAGAACATCTGCTGAATGCTTATTTCCTTAGGAGCCCTACAGCTTCAGATAACTTACAGCTTAGCAATCTTTTTGCGCCAAAGACTGTATTGAGATCCTCCATTCCTGTTAAATTGCTTTGGTCCCTTTCAAATCCTTTATAGTTTTGGCCTTTAAAATATCTTCTGGCAACACATTTTATACTGCATTATGCAGGGCAGGCTTGCTTTTCATCTGTTTGAAATTTTACTGCCATGTAGCTTCCATGCACCTCCCCATTTCTTGCAAATAGTGAAATACCTTTTCCTTATTTACATCCCCCATGGCAGAACATGATCACAGACAATAGCTAGATCCACTGTACTATATTCTACACATTGAGTTGGCCAAAATAGCGCTTTCTTGGGAGCCACAAAAGGGAAGCAATGCACATTTTCTCAGTGGCATTTGCAAGTCTAACTGATGGCAGGAGAGCAGCAATATTCAGGGTGCCCACTGACATTGCAGCACAGCTCATCCCTAACTTATCCAATTGTTTCTTCTTTAAATTCCAGCTAGTCTACTCCACACTTAAACGCTTCCATTTCCAGCTCTCCATCATACCTATATCATCACAACAACTACGTTCTCTCCTGCTTCCCAGGTGCGAACAACAGGACAGAGGGGAGTAAGGACCAAAAGACAAGTGGTGTTCAGGTTTTCCACCTCCTGGCCACAAACACAAGCAGTTGCAGAAAGGTCTCATTCAGTCAGCACTGGCGTGGCATGGAAATTGTTTCATGACACTGAAATTCTAAATTGCTTTCTGAACACTAACAAGGCTCAATTGGGTTCAGAAGCAATGGTGGAAATGGCTATTCTGACAAAACAGAAATTTTCAGCATTCCTTTTCAGGATTTCAATTGAAGAATAAAAGTAGAACAATAAAAATGGATGTTCTATCATTTTTTTTCAGTCTAAAAAGCCATGCTTCATTCAAAGATGTATTATTTAGAATGTTATTTTTTATTACATGGAACAATTAGGGGAGTCAAAAGCCTAATACAATGTTTTGATTTCCTTAAAATAGTGCTTCAATGAAGCTGAAATAATGTTTTTTGAAAAAATCAGTTTTATGGACAAATTAATGTTTGTTTTCATGCTTATTCAAAAGAGGAAAATTCAGTGTTGGCATTTCATTGAAAACAAGCATGCCAAGTTTCAGCCAGCTGTAATATTGTAAGTAACTGTGAAAACAGATTCCAGAGGTTCATAATCAGATCTGAGCTACTGCTAAAAATGAAACCCACACCCCTCCAAAAAAAAACCCATTCTTAAAATGGCAAAAAAGATACACAACTTGACAGGAATTTCAAAAAGCACTTCAGTCAGAGAACAGCGATGCTCAAGCTTCTCAGCAATGCTCCTGTGGGAGTCTAACATGGGCAAAACAACTCACTTTTCATAGACTTGCTCTGAGAAACAGCAGTTGCTCTTGCTATACTTTTCATATAATCCTCTTTCCCTCAAAGATCTTTTGAGACATATACAAGCCACGGAAGATTTCCACTCAAAAGTTAAATATTCGGGAAAGTTTCAAGCAACTTCAGACATGATAATGTGATGTGTCTTCTAGTAGAAGGGGTTGAAAACCAGGTATTCCTGTTTATGATGCCTAAAATTATTAACATTTGTACCACATATCAGCAGCCAATTCATACAAATATGACATAAGACTTTTCAAGAAAGACACATGCACACTTTACTCTAAATACTGCATTCAAGCATTCTTTCTGGGATTTTATCACAGCATTGGTGGCAATTTTGACACTGCACCCATATCCACCAAAAAAAAAAGTTTATGCTTTTTCTTTTAACCAACTCAGCAGTCACTACTGCCTTTCTTCAGTGTTGAAATTGTTGGAGTGATTTTGCTGTTTGAAGATAAAAATCTTCTGTTGGATAGAGCCATGAAACTGTCTGTGAAGTACCTGTGTCATCAGCTACTAGCACGTTCACAGATTATCTGATGAGCTGTGGTGGTTGAATGACCAGAAATTACACACACCATGGTTTATCATCAGAAAGCAGTGGTATCAGGGAAGAAGAGAAAAAAAAGTAAATAAAAAGAGGAAATTCACTCATATTCAGTTCTTCATCTAGTGCCCAGAGATATTCAAAAATCATACATTGAATTATGAAATCCAAATCACAACAAGTCCTGCTTGGAAATTCTCTACCAAGTCAGTCCTGTCTAGCATATAACATGAAATACAACAAAACATAGTAGCCTTAAAATCAGAAAGAAAGGCAAAGTTTATGCAAAAATCTCACATTAAGACCAGAAATAACTTCCCTTGCCCAGTCAAAAACTGTGGGGTCTCCAGTAAGAATGAGAGATAAGAGAACATAAAGAGGTGCTATTTCTGCCTAGCACTGTTCCCCACAATCCAGGCATGGCTAAGGTGAAATCCATTGGGATCAACACAGAGGCACTTCCAACAGCACTGTGGCAGCTCTGATTTTCACTCCTGAGCACAACATCCTGATGCAACGCAGCTGGTATTTTTGGGTGGTCACTCGAGTTATCTCATCTGAGCAAGAGAGGCCCTGAGAGGAAACAACAGGGCTGGACAATGTCCAAATTACTGCACTGGGACTGCATTAGCTGAGAAGTAGCTGAGCTAATTCCACCAACAGCCTTTTTCCCCTGACGAGCACCAGTGTGTGCTAAAAGCAATATGAATCCTGATACAGATAACTTTCCCTTTGTGGTCACACTGATGTACTACTAAACTGAAATTACAATACAGACGATCCCCTTGGACACATACACCTGAGGGCTTATGGACTTGCAGAAGCAAACCTGGATTTCACTCAGGGACCTCGGATCTGTGATAGTTCAAAGCCACTTTTATCTTAGTTTCTCCTGCACTCTCATGGGCAATAGAGGACAGGAAAGACAGCACTAAAAAATATTTAACAAAGAATGTCTGCCAGGAGGATGAAATTAGACTACCTTTATCTTTTTGTCTCCTTTGCTTGAGAGCATGACCTCTGATCAGACTTATTCCATTTTCTTTCTGCCTTTCTATATATGTTCCCTACACTTACAGAAAACAAGCAGATAGATCCTTAACCATCCAGCAAACATTAACTTTACAGATCTTGAAAGAACCTGACCTTTCTTTCTTCAAATTCAGTACGGACACTAAAAGGGGGAAAACCCATGATACCACTGACTGACCTCAAGTATATTATGTAATCAGAATAACAAACTTCCATATAAACAGAGTAATTTTTTAACAGTGATAAAAGGCATAAAGACAGGCACACTTCACACTGTTGTGTGTACAGGTATTAAGTGATAATGAAAAGCCATTTGGAGGATGGCAGAATTGCCACTCCACCAGAATAGAAGGAAACTCCCTGCTAAGACAGACAGTTTTACAAAGCACAAAGTCTACCTGCTGTTCTTTCAGTGCTGCTTTATATTTAGGAAGAATAAAGCTTACTAGAAAGCTTAATAAAAACACCAATTATCACACAGGCGATACTCAAGAGTGAAATCCAAGCAGATGGCCTTATGAAAATTTCTGATCACGTCTGCATCACATTTGGAACTAAGCTCATAGGTTTACATGGGAAACTAGATTAAAAGCACTATACCTACAATATGAAGCAGAGCTTTTTATGACTAACTTGATACACTTCTTAATTTGTTTGCATTCAGCTGCTTACAGCCATACACATTTACTTCTGTGCCCACCATCGCACCTGCCCTGCAGCATGAGTCTTAATGAAAAGCAGAGCATGACCTTCCTCTTCCAGATGCTCCTGGCTGGCACAGTGACACCTCATACAAGACAGAGCAGCCCCTTGAGAGCTTAGGTCAGCCCAGAGATTTGCAGCTGAAAGTTATCAGACAACACGTCTTGTTAAAAGTACATGACAGGAGCATTTGTCTAAACCACATCTGCTGCCTTCATAAACTTACCCCTGCACCTGGATCTATATGATCATATTACCAAACAGCTCTCCACATATGCAGTTTACTCACTGCAGAAGAAAAGCAGTCTCAAGTGTTTCAGGTCCAATGCAAAACAGATGCTAGGAAGTCTAGTCAAATAAACGGAGCTTGGGAAACGCTAGACAACATAATTTGAGTGACACTGACTATTACTTTGTAGTCTGCGACAAATTATGATGTCTAATATTATCTGCTACCTGTAGTTATAAAAATGCAAATAGCTTAAAACCTAAAACTTCCATTTACAAAGGAAAATTACAGATCTCTTAGTTTGGGGGGGGGGGGGGGGGAGGGGGGTGAAGGTGGGGAGAAGACAAAACATGCAAATTGAATATATCCTAAAGGACCAGAAATGTAAAAGCCAAAAAACCCTCACCAAAACTCCCACAAAAACCAAAACTCCAAGCTTGCTCCTCTTTCAGCAGCTTGGAAATTTTTACTCAGCCATGTGATTTCTGCAGTGTTTACTGATTTCTTCTTTTCTTTTGCCACCAATCACTCCCCAAACATGGTCAGTCCTCCTCATAGGCCCTACAAAATTTTTCTGCATAGAAAAAAAAAAAGGGAGAAAAGCAACTTACCTAGCATCTTGATTTGCTACATACCAACAAAATAAGATTTTCAATTGACTGTATTGTTTGAAAGACAGGAACCTATGTAACAGATAATCCATACACTGAAAGCGCTCACATCCTCACCCTTAATAGGCAGCCTAAAATCTTAAGAGACGACTTTGAAGCATCTTTGAGGTTGCCAGCATGGTTACATTTGACCTGTAGTTTAAAACCCCCATCTATTAAGTAACCAATTTCCACTACTTGATTTCATACCCATTTAAGACATTTCAGCCCTATAACCTTCCTTTCAGGCATACACATTATGCCAACACACACAATTATGAACAGGGTACTGTTTTCCAGCTTGCTGCCTCAGAGAGAGATATCAAGGGCCAACATTGTCACTGTAATTCAATTCAAAACTTCAACCTATCAAATTTTAGAGTACTATAGCTGCACCTTGAAGGTGCATTGGCACAGCATTCACAGTCATGTTTGACAATGTAAAGAAGCAAAATGTTAAAGGGGCAGCATTTAATTTTCCAGCTTAAATGACACTGTTTCATCTTAATTATTATGCAGAAATTTGTAGACAGGGGTTTTCTCTCTTTTTTCCTCGACAGACATTTGCATTGTGATGAAAATTCTTATTCTTGAAGCTTTGGATTACCTGCAACCAAAACAACTTGACTGTACAAGTTGGTTGGAAGTGAGTATGATCTTCTATACAGCTGCACAGCCACTGTTTATTAACCCTTTACAAAGAGTTTTACTGTTGTGACTTACATTTTAATGGGGTTTTTTTCCAAATATTATGTAGAAATGAGGAACTAAATGCACTCAAACACTATAGAAAAATACACTATTATGAAAGCTCTTTGAAAACATACTGTGCCTTTTCAACTGTTTCTCAATGCATAGTATTGATTTATGACCCTCTTCTTGCAAATCAGAACATTAATGTCACATAAAGTTGGACAAATACTATCTGTATTTACAGAAAGAAAAAAATAAGGTCCACAGCACTAACAAAGAGCAGCAGTCCTCCAATAACAAATCATATAAAATACCTCTGCCAGCACCAGCTACAGATTAAAAGAAAAAGAAAAAGGTATTGCAATAGCCCACCAAAGAGCATAGAGGTATTTTCAGTGATTCTTCAGGAATAAAAACAAAACAGTGAAGCCAGGATGGGATATGGCAGGATTTTGGGAGCTAGCATTAAGAAACTACCCAGACAGCTTTAGTTTTACCCATCACGAAGACTCACTATCATTATATCAGCCTGAATACTTGCTATGTACCCTGCATTTGCAGATGCATGCACACAGTTAAGAACTCCCAAAGTCTAGCCCTAGCCATTGTGTGGTTTAGCACAAGCACGCCTGCATGTGAAATGACATTAGATTACAGCAGCAAGAGCAACTCTCAGCTCATAAACACAGAACACAAGACTGCTTTAGTTATTAGATAGCTATAATGAAGCAAAGAAACCTTTACACCTCTGACCAGAGAGGATTGCTTACCTCCAGCAAATCCCAGGCTCTTGCAATCCCAGCTGCTCATCTTCAAGAGGGAGACCACAGACAATGTGAATATAAACAATTGTTGTTACAGTCTCCTGTTCCTATCTAGCACACAGACTTTTCTAAAGAGGTACCCTCCCTCTACTGCAATAGCAGACACATTTGGACACACCACACAAGCTCCAGACAGAACAAGCTGGCTGCCAAGCTCTTCCATTCTTGGTGCATGATGACCAACACAGATGTTCTAGATCATGCCCACAACTGAAAACATCAAATATCATCAACTCCCAGTCCTTCAACCACCTCCTGCTGACTGAGAAGCTATAAGGTGGTCCCAGCCAGGCCAGCAGCAATTAGCAGCTTATTCCTGCACATGACATGGAAAACGGGGCATTCATTATCTGCACAAATGCCAGGCTGAGAGTGAGGTGGGGAACGGAGAGTGGTAGTTTGAATTAATGAGCCAGCGCATATCCTGCAGGCCTAATGATAAGGACTGAGAGGGTTCAATTAGAGAGAAGTCTGCAGCCTCATTACTACCACCAGTTGTCACTTAGGGCACTGGTACAGACAACCTACAGCAACAAGAGTCAAAGAAGAAAGGAATAATGGGTAAATGGAAACAGGAAACTTTCTTAAAACACTTTTCATACTGGAGCTTATTATTCTGGCAAGTTTTGTGTTTCAGGAAGAAACAGAAATGCAGATGTCAATGTTCTGAAAAGACCAATATGAAAAAATCCCTAGTCAGACATGTTTTTCCCTCCTCCTGCCACTAAGGAACCACTTCTTAACTTTTTAATTGCATACTGACCTACAGGTGTAAGCATTCAACAAATTTTCAACAGTTCATAGAGATGACAGCTTGTGCACACAAATGTTAAACAGACCAAATAGGTGCCCTCCTGCTGAATGTCAGGCAAGCTTAGCTTACCCGCCCTGTAAACCGATAGGTCTTCCTACAGCTCCAAGATCAACATCATGAAATTTTTCTTATTTAAAGCTTTAAGACTCAACAACACACCATACTCTGCTCCCAACCAAAAGACATTTTAGACCAGTATCTCAATTCCAGTAGTGACCCTTGTTGTCATACCACTTGTCTTGAGGGTCATTTGGACAGTTTTAATAGGTTTTTTCCTTCCAAAATCATCTTCTGCTCTTTGTTCTCTACCCCTAAATAGGAAAGATTTAAGGGTTTTTTGGGGGACTGCTACAGCAGATGCCTGGGGAAGGAATGTAAGAAACAAATCAAGTACAGAAATTTAGCAGCTCCTGGCAATAGTTTAGTGACCTTTTGAGCTTGAGGCTGCATCCAGACCATTTTGTTTAAGAGTAACCAACAGACCTTTCTATCAGCATAAGGTATTTAGTCAGTTTCTCTTGCACTAAATAAGCAGTCCTGCCTTCTTTTAATAACATAATTTAATTCTTTTTAAAGTATATGTAAAAGAAAGATGACCAGAATGACTGGTTAAGATACAGGGATGAGACTCGGAAAATCTGATTTCCACTCTTTGCTTTTCTCCATGTGACTTTGAGCAAGCCCACGAGGAGGCGGAGGTTTTCAATAAAAATCAGTCATTTGACTTACCTTTGCAAAAGGGAGATTTCCTATTTCATTTCACTGAGATTCAATTAGTTTAATAATGAGAATAAAGCTTCCTTTTCAGTCCTTACTTAAACTGTATGATTCTAAGAGCAGGGATAATCTTTATTGCGCATTAACTTATGCTAGCTTATGGATGCCCATGTTGGTGGCTACGATTTGTAACAGTACCATTGATACTTAAAGCCTTGGAAGAGCCAAAATAAGCAGCCTACCGCTCTTCAGAAAATATTTTATAGCTTCAAGATGGAAATGTTTTAAGAAGTCCAGGAAGTCAGAAAAACCTTTAGTGTGAGGTGTCCCTGCCCATGGCAGGGGGGTTGGATAGTGAAGTCCCCCCTCATGCCTGCATTTGATATAACAAGAAGGAGGCTACAAGATGAGTCTGTTTAGGGAGCAGATCCAAAGGAGAATTTATGTTTAGGTTGGTTGGCTTTCCACAGACTTGGCCTGTTGATCACTAGGGATGGAGAAGAAGCAGGACTATCCTTTGCTGGCAGCCTGCAGTTTAACTGGGTTAAGCATAGCATGAAACTACAGTCCTCAGCAAACACCTTCATCATCACAGCTGCCAAAACCAGTGGTCCTCCCTTCTCTTCATTCACCAAGGCCATTAATTTCAATCCCTACATGCTCTTCCCATTTCTAGCCACTTACACAGACTAAATCAGTATCAGATCACAGATATGTGGCTTTTTTCCCCAGCCGGATCAGCCCCTTGAACTGGTTCATGAAGCTGCTATACAATCACTGGTGCTAGCAAAGGAAGGCGGCTGGTAGAGACAGAAATAAACAAGGAAATGATACAATTCTTTTTTTGAGGAGGGGTGGGGGTGAGACAATGCTGTTATCAAATATCAAATATGTTCAGACTACATTCAAGTTTTTGCCATTCTGGGGTCATATAAAAAGAAAGAATTAAAATATGCTAATATCAGGCTATAATTTTTAGAACTTCAAGAAGTGGCCAAGTGCTACTGACTTCTATGAGTAGATAATTTAACCTCTCCATGAAACAGGAAACACCTATTTATTTTAGAATTAAATCTGATACAAAGGATATAGAACCCCACCTGATTAGTTCACTAGGGGACTCATTCATACCATGCTTTAAAGAGATTAAAATGCCTACTTGAGTTCACATATTGCTACCTGGCCATGTCTTGTGCATTTATGTGGTGTCTCCTAATCACTATCCTTTTGCAAACAAATGAGCAGTTTCTGCTATTCACGCAATTCTGTGTTCTAATTTTCTTTTGAAAGATGTTAAATATTTATAGGGGAAAATATAATTAGAAGGGATAGATCCAAGGTAGTTATCAAAAAATACTTACATTTAGAAAATAGATGGGGGAAAAAGAGATTAGAAGTGTATATAGTCTATGATTTAAGACTTCATTATACCCTGAGAAACAGTATCTGGGACTCATTGACCATCTGGAGGAGTGAGATGGAAAACATATTTCCCTCTCATGTTTCACACAATTCATTATACAGGTTCTAAGTTCAATAAATCCGATGTCTCTGAGTCACTGTATGTATCATTAGGGATCTCAGTGTTTGTTTCAGAGAGCTAGAATAATCCCTGAGAAAGCTTGCTGGAGCAAGCTGTCCTAAACCAACAGTCACATACATTTAAACTTATCAATGTATAAAGGTACTCATCTTTTCTTTTTGAATTTTTGATATTTATTGTAACAGTAGGTAGTATTTTGTGTAATTAACATGAAAGAAAATTTCATTAGGCAGAGAAGGTAATTTCTTGCCTACCTAATCATAGCTTCCTTGTCCATAAGAATTTAAAGAGTGCCATGAATTCACAATATGTCTGAATTCACAAAAAATAGAATATGACTGGCAGATGTAGACTGTAAATATATTCACTCAAAACTTCAGTGATAATAGAGATCTGGATAAAAGAACACTTCAATTATTCTTACTAAAATTAGAATTAAATTAAATTGAAACATCCTCCTATGCTTCTCTCTTTTCAATGGTGTAAGTTTGATTTAAATCCTTTCCATTATTGTTTTATTATATCATTCTTACTATTCAAAAATTAGAAACCTCATAAAAACCAACCTGGGTAGAATGAATGGATTACAAGCTCTTTTGATCTGGAGACTGATATCCCCTCCTTTATGTGCAAAAATAAAGCCTTATTTCAACATGAACCTGACATATCACACAGCTCTAATGTTTTGTGATTTAATTCTAGAGGCTTTCTTAAAGTCTGAGAAGAAAAGCATTTTTTTTTTCAAATTGAGGAATTCATTGAAAAATCTAACAGGAGGAGAAAAAAAAAGGCAAAGGAGGATGGTGAAGACAGAAGAAGAATATGGTTAACCGCCGTATTTTCTTCTCCTGCCATTTAGATTACAACCACAGCCATATGAAAACTTAATTTGTCTACGATTAATTGTTTTAAAACAGAAATCCTCTTCCATTACTAGAGCCCTAGCATTTCACTACATAAGTTAACTATTCAAATACCATTTTCTGCTACAACCTTCCATGCTTTGCACCTTTGAAACTCTGCCCTCTCAACTTGTTGCAAACCATTCTGTCCCACTCTCAGTTCTATTTGTTCATAAAAAGCAATTTCTCACTGCATCCAGCCTCCATATACAGGCAAAGCCCATGGCATTACGCTCACCTTCTGAAAAGCCTAAGTGAGTTTCTGCTCTACCAGAGTGGGAGAGGACTAACTTTACAAAATGCTCCACCCTGGCCTAACAGTCTTGTAAAGAGGAGGAAAATTCTCCCACCTAGAAGTACCTGCACTGAGCAGGCAATTTTCACAGATCAGGTGGAAGGTATAAAAGGACAAGAAGCATTTTTGAGAGTCGGGGTTGTTCAACCTGGAGGAGAGAAGGCTCCAGGGAGACCTTAGGACAGCCTTCCAGTACCTAAAGTGGCCTGCAAGAATGCTGGAGACTTGCTACAAGGGCTTGTAGGGACAGGACAAGGAAGAATGGCTTTAAACTGAAAGAGGGTAGATTCAGATTAGGTATTAGGAAGAAGTTCTTTACTGTGAGGGTGATGAGACACAGGAACAGGTTGCCCAGAGAAGCTGTGGCTGCCCCTTCCCTGGAAGTGTTCAAGGCCAGGTTGGATAGGGCCTTGAGCAACCTCGTCTGCTGGGAGATGTCCCTGCCCAAGGCAGGGGGGTTGGAACGAAATTATTTTTAAGGTTCCTTCCAACCCAAACCATTCTATGCTTCTGTGTCTAAGATTTTGATGTACAACTTCCAAGTTGCTCTATGTGAAAGTAAGGAGGGAACAGCAAGAATAATTTCTAATTAGTCCCAGTGAGCCATTTAATTGTTGCCTATTTTGTAGGCTGCAAGATGGATAATAGAGTTCCTGCATTACAATCTGGTATAAAAATAGGAAAGTAAACTTACTCAAACATGCACAAACCTAGACATATTGCTAGTAAAATTTTTATTGCTGTTGTGCAATATATTCCAAATGCATCTCAAATATTCATTAAGAAAAAAAAGAGACGAATGCAGCAAATAAACATTTTTCCAATTAAGTGAAAGCTCTTTAAAAGTTTAGGCTGCATTCAGTAGAATTGGATTACATTCTGACGTTAACTAAAAGCGACTTTGTGGGGTTCCATATCTGTCTTTTTCCACAATTTACATATAAAATGCATCCATTTGTAAATCAAAGCACACTTTTTGTGCTGCCAGTACTGCAAACTCAACATGGACTCTCAACACAACTTCAGCCATTCAGGCTGTCTCTTGCATAGGACTTCTCCATGCCCTCAGTGGTGTTTCACAGGAGAGAAGACTGCCCCCAGCCCGCAATGCTGCACCTTCCCAGGTCCCACCTGCACACTTTGACCTTGCTCTCTTTTTTTTCATGCATGGCTCCCTCCTCGGCTCTAGCGATCCAAGCTGCCCAGATCCTCAAATACACATGCAAAGAGTTGTAAGCTGTATTTACCACTGTTTGGAGGAGACGGAAGCAGCTTCAGGAAGGGGTCCAAACTGTCGCTGTGCAAGGCATTGACAGAGCAACACACAGGCTTGCTTGCCCCATCTCTGCCCCATGCTTGGCAAGGCTATACAGCACACAGTTCAGATGGACTGAGATGAAGTCAGGCGAGGTGGGTGAGCAGATACAGTGGCCCACCAGGTAATGTCTCCCTGACTCCTTTGGCCACCTCTTCCCTCAGCGCTGGCTGCTCAGTGAGAGCAAGCACTGTGTGTTAACATCAAAATGGCACAAAATTACTCCATGCAAGAAACCCTGGACTCCTGCCAATTCTGTGGATTAAACAGGTTCACAGGAGTGTCAAAAAGCAGCACAATCAGTGCAAGAAAAGGGTAGATGGTGAAACCATGGGAAGGCAACAGGACAGCGTAGGAGCAAGGCTCTCACTCCAGACAGCAGCAAAGCACCAGAGTGGTTCAGCTAAAGAGCACTCAGAGACTACCATAATGAACTGGAAGCTCATTATAGTGGAAATTAAATATGGGAGGTAACTACATAGAAAAATCAGAAAAATCACATTACTTCAGAGAGGCTCTGCAACGTGGACATTTCACACTAAGTTTCTGTGAGAAGAGATGCTGAAATGCAAGTATATGCAAAAAAGACCTCATAACGTACGAGGAAGAACACAGAGCCAATCTCTGAAGGCTGCTACTTCACGGCTGTAGTGGCACTGGGGGGTAAGAGTTTCTTTTTTCCATAGCCATGAGCAGATACAGTTCAGCACTGTGGGGGGCTGACATGGAAGCAAGGTGATACTCTTCTTTCAGAGCTATTTTTCTGTCTACAATCATAGACTAATCTAGCTCATCTTCATCAAATATGACTTGAAAAATGAAAGTGCATTTGTCTCCCCTGCCCCTGCAAAATGGGTATTGCTGGACTTCAAGAGCTGTATGTGCATTACCTGCTAGTTGCATCAATTTTAACTCATTTTTTAAAGCTATTTCTTGCACAAATTGCACGAATGACAGGATAGGAACTAATGGCTGCATACTATCTTGCAAGGGCAGGTGATTTCAACAACTCAGTGTGTTGGTGTGATTAACAAACAATCAATCAAAGTTCACCAATTTCACCTCAGTATTTCTCCTGAAGATACTGTGAATGAGGTACTGTATCTACCTTGAACTTGCTGTAATTTTAAACTGCTTCATTTTATCACAGCTCTTCATCTGAATCATTGGTGCCAGGATCCTGCCACTGTAGAATTAATAACGTATTGACACTTTCAGCCTCTCAGTCTATCTTTGAAGTTTGAAAGCAATAACAAGGAACAGAATATTTTACTTGGAAACAATGACAATTTGTCCAAGACCACAATTCTCCAAATGTAAACAAAACAGAAAGTACACATTTTGGCAGTAATAAATAGATTCAATTTGCTTGGGCCAGTGTTGAGGGCCAGATCATATTTCTGGCCTCTTCATAAGGGCTCTAGGGCACAGAGGAATAATATGAAAAAGTCTCTTTCCTTCATTACTAAAATCAGTGGGGATAGACTGCTCTCTCGCAAGGCATGTGGTAGACGTGGTCATGGGTCCAACTCCCTCTTGGAAAACACTAGCTGTGATATAGGCTGTAACATGATGCTCCTACCTTGTACTGGGATGGTTCCTTTCTCCCTCATGTGCCTAGACAAATGGTGCCCCCTGCACCCCAGGAGAGGTCAGC
Organism: Lathamus discolor; assembly: GCF_037157495.1. Taxonomy (NCBI): domain Eukaryota; kingdom Metazoa; phylum Chordata; class Aves; order Psittaciformes; family Psittacidae; genus Lathamus; species Lathamus discolor. The sequence continues at coordinate 42,203,716 of NC_088884.1, read as the reverse complement.
ACTACTCGTAGGAAGAAGAGGTCCAGAGTAAGACCACAGGGAAACCCAAGTAAGACTTAAAGGCAGCAGCTGTGAACTTCACAGGGTGCCTGATGCTGCTCAGTTACTGCAAAATACAGACCTCATGCAATTCCTTCCTCTCCACTGCCCTCAGTGGGGCTGCTTCCCCTTGCCAAATGTCCATTCTGACAGTTCTCATTGCAAAAATTAATGTGGTTTAAGCCAAGTCACCCTACCTCCCATATACAGTCTTCTGAGCAAGAGTCCATAGTGCCGCATGTCTGAGTTTGCCCGCCCAGCTTAGGATATCCCTTAAAGGTGGGACTCCAGTCAGCTGCTCAGGCTGCCCTGTCCTGTGAAGCTGAAAGGCAGAGTCACCTGAAAGCATCCAGCCCTCCAGTGCTCTTCCCATAGTCTTCTCCAAGGACAAAAAAATATATTCCTGCACCTGACAGAAATGAGTGGGGGGGAGGTGTCATGGCAGGCTTCAGCGCACAGAGCCATAGGGTATATCACTCATCCCTACACCTAGTCACAGGTGGCTGAGCCCAACTGCTCCCAAGGACAGCAGCTGAAGTACGCCTTCACTGCCAACATCCCTACACACAGGTTAAGCTTATGCATATACTGACTTTCAGATGCCAGTACCTCAGGAGCAGGAATGTTTCACTATTAAAAGAAATTTTCAAATATATATATGTCTACTTCCTATGCCATCTAACCCCAAATTACTTATCCCTATGCCAATAATTTTACTGAGTGCTTCACATAGGGCCATAATTTTTTCCAATAGCTTTGCACTAGCAAGAACACAGCAGTAACAGTAGAGAACACGAAGAGTCAGAGGGACAGTACTTTTCTTATGACAATCATATAATCACAGAATCATAGAATGGTTAGATTTGGAAGGGACCTTAAAACTCATCCAGTTCCAATCCCTTGTCATGGGCAGGGACACCTTCCACTAGATGAGGTTGCTCAAAGCCCCATCCAACCTGGCCTTGAACACTGCCAGGCATAGGGCATCAACAACTTCTCCGAGCAACCTGTTCCATTGTCTCACCCTCATAATAAATGCCCTACAAGAGTCAGAAACTACAGAACAGGGCTTGAGCATCCCTCCCTGAAAGCAGTATTCAGTAAGTCTGATTATTCTTGGACAGGAATATACTTTTTCCTTCATAATTTATTCATTGCAAAGTCTAATCCTGATGCCGATAAGTCAATATCCAATCAGCAAAAGAACATAATCATGTTTGATGACAAGAGTAAGAAAGCATGCCCAAGCCATTTCCTGCTTTGTCACAAATGATTCCAGTACTGTTTTGTTTTATTTATCCCTGGAAGCTGAATACCAGTGTCTAACATTTCAAGAGAAGTGTATTAAACATAGTCTTTTCTCTGTTGGTATTATTAGTCAAGGATGAATTTCATAGCCTAAAACCATGGATAAGCTGCATTAAAAATGAAAGAGATGGTGGGAAGAGCTCGCTTTGCAAGGGTGATGATAGAAAAAGGATATATGGTTTTATTACAGTTGTCCATGAATGAAGCCTCTATTAACCTAAATCGCAATTACAGCTACATTCAGTGATGCGGGAAAATGCCACTGGACTTGTTTTGCACCTAAAGGACCATCCTGAAAACCTTCCCTATGCTTCAAGGTGCATGGTCTTTGGGGAGCTCAATGGAATAAACTACTCACATACACACAAGCTTTTGAAATTCTGATATCCATCTGTGACCATCATTTTCAGCCCCAAAACCGTAGCGATAATGTCTGGGGCATGAAGGAGGAGCAGTGGCCTCAGTTAAAGAGTTGATGCCTTGGTTAGAAGGTAAGTGGCTCTTAGAAATAGTTTTCTGATTGGTATAAAGTTCAAAAGAAAATGCATCTTCTATCACCACTGTCCCTACCATAAGGCATGCTGGAGTGATCTTCCCATCAATGCTCCAGCATTTGGGTGATTTGTGTCAGTATCTGGAATTCTTTACAAGTCGCTGCCTGAGTATAATGAAAAAATAGGACAATGCAACTATCTCAATGTTTTGATCCAGGAAGTTTCCAGGAGCCATTTATACACTGCAATTGAATGAATTTTCAGATTACAGACCCATCTTCAACCCTTTGATCTGGTGTGTATTAGTTAATCACCTAACTAAAACAGCTGCTATTTCCCAGAGGAAAGGAAAGGGTTTATAAGAACCGGAAAGGAAGGAAGAAACAAATAGAACAAGGAGATTACTAAAGAGAAAGAAATCATACCAGGCAGTGAAACAGATACTATCAAATACAGAGAGTATGCAACATCAGGGAATAGTGCACAAGAGGTCAGAATGGATGTTTCACTTACACTGTACAAAGCAAGCAAGACTGTCCTGAATAAAAGAATGGAATCGACATTGCATGCATCCGAAGTTTATTTTATCTTCCTGATTCAATAGAGATGTGATAAGAGGAGAGCAAAAACCAAAACAAAAGACAACCTATGGGATTATAAACTGTCCTAAGGGCTTGGGAAAAAAAAAAGAGGAAACGCATATGCATCTGGAAAAAGGGTAATATAACCCCCATTTTCAAGAAGCAGAAAATGGACAACCCAGGGAACTACAGACCAGTCAGTCTCACCTCTGTGCCTGGTAAAATCTTGGAGCACATTCTTCTGGAAGGCATGCTAAGGCACATGAAAAACAGCAAGGTGCTTGGTGACAGCCAGCATGGCTTCACTAAGGGGAAATCCTGCCTGACCAATCTGGTGGCCTTCTATGATGGGGCTACAGAACTCATGGACAGGGGTAGAGCAGCAGACGTCATCTACCTGGACTTGTGCAAAGTGTTGGACACTGTCCCACACAACATCCTTCTCTCTAAATTGGAGAGATATCAATTTGATAGGTGGACCACTTGGTGGATAAAGAACTGGCTGGCTGGCCGCACGCAAAGAGTTGTGGCCAATGGCTCAATGTCCAGCTGGAGACCAGTAACGAGTGGTGTCCCCCAGGGATCAGTGTTGAGACCGGTCTTGTTCAACATCTTTGTCAGTGACATGGACAGTGGGATTGAGTGCGCCCTCAGCAAGTTTGCCAATGACACCAAGCTGTGTGGTTCGGTTGATACGCTGGAGGGAAGGGATGCCATCCAGAGGAACCTCGACACATTTGTGAGGTGGGCTGATGCCAACCTTATGAAGTTCAACCATGATAAGTGCAAGGTCCTACACCTGGGTCGGAGCAATCCCAGGCACAGCTACAGGTTAGGCATAGAAGAGATTCAGAGCGGCCCTGCAGAGAAGGACTTGGGGGTGCTGGTCAATGAGAAAATGAACATGAGCCGGCTTCAGTGTGCGCTCACAGCCCAGAAAGCCAACCGTATCCTGGGCTGCATCAAAAGGAGCGTGACCAGCAGGTCGAAGGAGGTGATCCTGCCCCTCTACTCTGCTCTTGTGAGACCTCCCCTGGAGTATTGTGTGCAGTTCTGGTGTCCTCAACATAAAAAGGACATGGAACTGCTGGAACAAGTCCAGAGGAGGGCCACGAGGATGATCAGGGACTGGAGCACCTCCCGTATGAAGACAGGCTGAGGAATTTGGGGCTGCTCAGCCTGGAGAAGAGAAGGCTGCGTGGAGACCTCATAGCAGCCTTCCAGTATCTGAAGGGGGCCTATAAGGATGCTGGGGAGGGACTATTCATTAGGAATTATAGTGATAGGACAAGGGTAGGGTTCAAACTTCAATAGGGGAAGTTTAGATTGGCTATAAGGAAGAAGCTCTTTCCTGTTAGGGTGGTGAGGCACTGGAATGGGTTGCCCAGGGAAACTGTGAATGCTCCATCCCTGGAAGTGTTCAAGGCCGGGTTGGACAGAGCCTTGGGTGAGATGGTTTAGTGTGAGGTGTCCCTGCCCACGGCAGGGGGGTTGGAACTAGATGATCTTGAGGTCCTTTCCAACCCTAACTATTCTATGATTCTATGATCTAGAAATCTCTAGCAAACAAGCAACACTGCTCTAGGAAATCACTTAAGGTATCTCACAGATCTTAAGTCATTCTGTAATTATCTACCATCTTTGTCACTTGATCAGCATTTTGGCATGATCTGATATTGTCCAGAATTAGTTCCAATTGCAGCAGTATACTTTGCATAAATGTAGAATTACATTTTTATACTGAGATATCAGGCAGTTAAGCTTTATTGCTGAGATTTTCTTATGTAAGTGCTTCAGGTTAAATATAGGATTTTCTAGGGTTCAGAGCCTGAAGCAGCACTCAATGAATAAAAATTTTCATTTCATACATGTTTAAGGCAAATACCCAGATCTCAGTGAAATTCAGCCCTGTCTTAAAAAGAAGGAAAATATTGTATTTTATTAGTACTTTTTTTTTTTTTTTTAAGAAACAAAATTGTTTCTAGTTGAAGAACTCATTTCTGCTCTCCATTACATACATGCCAATTTGGAATTGCTTCTGATTTTAGTAATGGATTTTTTAATTGAGCCGGTTGTTAGATTCTTACAAAGAATAAAACTGCTTATCTCTGGTAGTTATGTTTTAGCCATAAGCTTTTTTTAATATTTCTAGCCAACTGCAATAAAACCCTTAAACCATCCTTTAAGAACGCAGTTGCTTTAACTATTTCAGATTTCACCAAATAGCAATGAGCATTTAAAAGATGCATCTGAGATCTTAGAAATATATTAGTATAGAATTTAAGGCAATTAATGCAAAGAGAAGGGGAGGAATATTGCTATCTTGTTACTGAGCAGAAGAAGATCATAAATTTAAAAGAAAGGTTTTTTTGGGAGATAAACCTGCCATCCCAAGAATGAGAGGATTTATTCAGCTGGGTTACTCAAGTACAGCCAGTCAACTTCAAAATCCTGCTTCTGCTTTTAAGGTCTACAGCATGTTTTCCACACTCAGGAATTAAGCATTTGTTTATACCACAGCAAATGGAATAATACGTGTAGTGAACAGCATGATGCATATGAGAGAGCTTCTAATCACAATAGCTGTAATTAATTTACCATTGGTAATTAAAATTACAAGAAACCAAGAACAAACAAGAAACTTGACTTACTTATTTTAACAAACCCACACATCACACTTTGGGTGAAATAATTATAAATTTATAACCTGTGACTGTTTTCCAGAATTATGTATGAGAATATGGGTAATTATTAACTCAGTGGTGAGAAAAAAAATATTGGGAGGAAAAAAAGTCTAAAGGCTGAGAAATAGGTACTGGAGAAAAAATTTCCATGGACTAGGGACAACAGTTAGAAATATATGCCTATGCAACTAAGAGGTCCTTGTCAAGGGTCACTGGGCTTGACTTCTTCAAAAGAAATCAAAATCAATGTGACTCTCTTAGAGAGCTGACATGTGGGAAGATGTGAGAGAGGAGGAGGAGAATGAAAGAGAGAATGAAATAACAGAGAAAGGGCATAGCTGTGATCAGGCTGACAGCTAGGCAAGTCAGCACACCAGCAAGCCATTGGTTTTATAGGATTACGACAGAGGAGGAGATTTTTAGAGACATTTGAGAGAAAACAAACAGCCAAACCCCAAAATAGCTTTGCAGATGCTTACAGGACATCGCCAAATAAAGACTAGAAGGAACTCAACTTGAAAGTTTTGCAAGGGGTCTTATAACTGGCATGATAAAGGCAGTAATCCATACATCACTAGAAGGAGTTTGGGAGCAAAGAAAAGTATCTTAAAATCAAATTAAAAGAATGAATACTGATACAAATAAGAAACGTGGATGGCAAGAATTTTTAGAGTAAGTGATAAAAACATTAACAGAAGAGAAAACCAAAACTGTTAAGAGAGAAATAAGTAATTCAGTTCCAGAGGAGATAAATGTCATAAGACAGAGTTAAGTTCCTTCCCTCTTGTAAGTGAAGAAACAATCCCTCTCCTCTAAAAAACTAACAAGGGAGTGCTCAAATGGGACTAAAGACTGCAGTAGGCTTTTTTCAGTGATATCCAGTGATAGGACAAGGGGCAATGGGTGTAAACTGGAGCATAGGAAGTTCCACGTTAACATCAGGAAGAACTTCTTTACTGTAAGAGTGACAGAGCACTGGAACAGGCTGCCCAGGGGGGTTGTGGAGTCTCCTACACTGGAGATATTCAAGGCCCGCCTGGACAAGTTCCTGTGTGATGTACTGTAGGTTACCCTGCTCTTGCAGGGGGGTTGGACTAGATGATCTTTTTAGGTCCCTTCCAACCCTTGGGATTCTGTGATTCTGTAATGCACCCAAAGGTTTTGGGGCATCACATCATTTGGGGTACAGGAAAGGGCTTGGAGTCTACAGAGTCTACAGACCACCCTAAATAGTGGTCTCGGGACTTCCCAGGGATCAAAAGGAAAGTGCCTGTCTAGGCTGAGAAGCTGCCTTGAGTGAATAGCTCTTTTATCTCCATGGTCTATAAAGTGCCTGTCTGTGATATTCCCCTGTAATTGCTGCTTTGGAAACGGCTGCACAAGAGCTTACGGAGGTCTGTACTGAATGAGCACTTCTCCTGTATCTCATGTAATGCAGAAAGCCGCCTGCTTGCATTAATTCTCCTTCACTTGTTTATGTGGAGGGGTATGCTGGTAACTAAAACAAAAATAAACACAGGAGATGAACATGGGCTGAAGAGAGGCTTCTCTGAGGCTGAGCTTTAGGGAAAAGCACAGAGAATCTAGAATACCACAGACTGCTAAACTTTACGTCAGTACCTTAAGAAAAACAAGGAGCAATGGTGAAAGAAGAAAACACATAAACAGTATTTATTTTAGCTTGTAATCACACATAATACGCAAAGACAATTTATGCAATTTCAGAGCTCATTGGCAGTTACAGAGCAGTGTTTCTGGAGACTGAAAACCAGTCCAGCATGAATTGCGTAACAAATGACAGCATAAAATCCATTCTCCAGGCCTCAAAATCCAGGCACCGTTCCTGAAATTCAGTACAAAGTTATATCCAGCCTGGTGAAACCACAGGCTGCCATGGAAAGAAATGCTCTCACCTCCCACCACGCTCCTCCCAAGCATCAGAAGTAGCAACCATGCGACCGCAGCACCAGCTGGCGCAGTGACCTACCTGACAGAAGATTAATCTGCCAAACCAAGGTTTTCTATCTGATCGGTTGGCTGAGCTGACTCATTCTGCGCTCACAGATTGCTCAACCCAGTACAACATAAGCCAGAGAAACAGATGAGATGGAGGAAGTGTGGGACTGCCCCTCCTGAATGCAGCCTCTACTCAAACCATGGTATGCACAAAGCCAAGAGTTATGCTGAGATATTCATAGCAGCTAGGTGGACAATAAGTCAGTCTTTGCAACTATTTAGTAACTGAGCTTTATCTCACAGAAAGTGCCATTTTCTTACTGCAACCATGACTGAAGGATCTGCAGTCCAACAGCTGTTAGAAAGCAAAGACTTCAGATCAACATGGAGCTCCTGAAATTTAAACCTAAATACAGAGCAAATATATATTTCAACACATGAAATTTGGCAGACTACACCTAAGATATTAATCTCACTTTGAAAGAATGCTCTAGTATAATACTGCACAGTTTAGGAAGTTCAGCTCAATGTAACTGAGGAAGGCTCCATGTCTTCAAAGACAAGGTATTTTCACTAGCTGCACATGTCTGAATGGAAAGGAGACACCTGCAGCTTACCACTCTGACAAGTACCAATGGAAATCCTTCCAAAAGTAGGCTGCAAATAACAGATCTCAGGGAAAACTCAAGGAGAAACACTACGAAGTGCTTGACAGCTCTGCTCATTACAGCTGCAGAGTAAGAGGCACAGAAAAATTGGCGAGTAAAACCAGAAAGAGACAAAGTTATATTAAACAAGACCCAAACACATCCAAATCCCAAACCTGCAGAAATGAAGATCACAGACAAACCAAGGCAAGAGAGAAACCTTCACACTTCACGTTACTTGTGAAATTACCACCTTCATTTTCATTTTTTGAACACCTGAGATGTTTATATTTTAAGGGACTTTTATTAACAGACACAAAAGGCGGTTTGAATCAATCACAATGTTAATTACCTCTGATTAAAGGAATGAGGTTATGAGAGAAGATAAATTTTAGTTATCAAGCAGCAGAGATATTTTTATGAGGAAGCAGAGTTCAGCCTGAATGAATGCAAATAGGTATAAAAGCAGACTGTGTCTGCTGTCAGATATACTGGCCAGCCAATAGGCCATTTAGCTATTTTGCATTTTCCTTATCAGCAGAATCCATCTTTGAATCAGGTGCAAATCACTTTGTTCTTTATACCACTAAATTACACATGGAAAAATATATACATGACTATAAAAGGTCGTTAAATATCACAGAAAAATCAACGCAAAAATAAGTTTAGAGTTTGGAATACTATGTACATCTCACAAGTAGTAATACATAGCTTAGTGAAAATATATATAAATGATTGATAAAGATGCCCAAAAGAAAAAGCCTTAGATAAGTACTAGAAACAAACAAAAATATGTATTCTAGTGTGTTCCATTTCTCTATCCCTTCTTGGGTGCAAAAGGTCTGGTTTTGTCACTTGCCAAGCATGTTTCCCAAATGGAAAATGGCTGCCAACAGAGAAGACGTTATAGCCGACAGCCTGCAAGGTTGGCGTTTTTATTTATTCACTTGGGGGAGTTATCACACAAGCATTTGCCTCTGGCAACCTATTCCAGTGTACAGTGTGATAACGTCTCATTGTGATACAGGCTGGCAGAAATTATGTGCAGTTTACATAGCCACTATCTCATGTGTTTCAAGGTCTGATCTTGGACACGGTTAATTGAAAACATGGGTCCCTTTATTCCTCTTGCTTTGGTTGTCAGTCACCATCATACATTTCTCTACTGCAAGCCTTGCTTCCACCTTCTAAATCTCATTACTGTTATGTTCTCTGAAGGGAAATAGCCATGGAACAACGACCTGCTTATACTTGATTTATGCTGCTGTTCACTTTCTCTTAAAACAATATATTTCACTCAGAAGCTCAGATGTGCATGACATGGAAAGTCAGTGATACAATCTGTAAATGAAGTAAATTGTAAAGAGAACTTCAAATTAGCATACACAATATGGTACTCTCCCTCCTGTAGTAGAGGGGGGTTAATTTTGTATTCTTGGAAGAAGTAGCTAGTAGGCTTTGTTTGAAATCTCCTACAGGTGACAGCAAGATCATGCTGGAGCTTATTCCTTCCCTTCACATTCCTCCCACTTCTCCACTACGCAGATAACCCCTGTGCCTCCGCTGTAAGTTATGCACCGTAGAGTCCTTCTAAGTGTGTCCCCAAAGCGATTCCTCCAGCCCTGTCAGTGCTTCCTAGGGAAACAACACCAGCATGCACGCTCACATGCCACCTGCCCGCTCTGTGAAATGCCATACTCGTTGCCCACTAGAAGCACCCTTTACCACAAAGTGGGTTCCATCCACAACTAAAAGAGAACCAGCTTGTGCCTGCATGTCCTGTAAAGCAGTTGTTCCATTTCTCCTGCCGCTAGACTTCCTTTTCTAAAACTTCAGCCTACCTAATAATATCCCACATTACTTAATACTCAGATGTCTGCCTATCTCCATTTCCCAATCCTTCCTAGGCTCTACACTTCAGAAGCAAAAGTGTCATGGATTTGCTTTGCAAACAATGACTCCCCTCAGCTCCATCATCAGGATATAGGGTTCTTTTGAACTGAAAATAAGCATGCTTAAACAAAAGAAACTTCTTTCATCATTTCAGCATTTGGATTTTATTACAGCATTTTTAAGCAATATTTTATTTTAAAACTGAAGCATTCTGATATTATTGACTGCTCAGTGGCACATGTATAAATAGCACTAGTGAGTGCATCACGGAGCTTTGTAACTGCAAAAGCATGGATAATAATTATATTCTCTGCCCTTTATCAGTGTTGACCGATTTTAGCATATACACTAATGGATACTCTTCGCAGAGCACCAGGATAGTGAAAACTCCTACAGAGTCACTGACATCCTGTTACTGCAATGTTGCTGGAATCTGATGGAGTAGAGCCAATAATACTGTTGAAACAAAAAAAAATCTTCCTGACAGCAACACGTAGACAGAGGGAAAGAACAATCTTCAAAACCTATCCAAATGACAATGTGTAAAATACATCAGAAGTATCAAGAAGACAAGGATGACTCCTGTCATAAAGAGGAAGGAAGGGTCCCTTGTATTTTATAGCTTCCTTCTTCCAACTTCCAGTATAGTGCACTGAGATTTCTAGATTATGTAACCTCTTCAGTGGTTGCACTTTCGGAATGAATTAAATATAAAATGAATTACTGAATCAATATAACTATTAATGATGATAATATAGGCTAGCAAAGAAGCTACTTCCACTAAAAAGGACAGTACTGAATTAGCTGAACAAGTGTTAAAATTATCAAAGCACTAAGTTTCAGAGTTAATAAGCTTTCAAATCAGGTTCTCCTATTTCACATTGTCAAGATCATGAATGAAGACGCACTTTTCTTCACATTTTTTAAGACTGTCTTTGCAGCAATAAGAGTCAACAGACAATTTTCGCTTGAAATGAAAGCTCAGATTCCAGAACCAAATTTTGTGGCAAAGGATGAATTCTGAAGATATGAGATTCTAGAAAATAGAAGACTTTTACTAAGCTATCTACCACATTCTTGATAGGAAGTCAGCATTTTTTTCAAAGTCTTTCTATAAACCATTATTTGAACATAGTTCTAATTATAAAACCATACCAGGTTTTGTTATGCACATTTCTAATTTGAGATACGCATAAACTACCCAAAGAAAACTATAAGCAGTTTTCCAACAAGAACTGAATCCATCTGTGTTTGTCCAGAAAGATACACACATCTACTTAAATCTCCAGATAGAGCCTTAGGACTGTGAAAATATAGATGCTTATTAAGTTTCTACTTAACAGCATAGCCAAGAACCAGTGTTTCAAACAAAGCTCTAGCTGTGACCTGCCAGAAAAAGTGAACTTTACTGCCTTCAAGCAACTGTGGTCTGGAAAGCAACACTAACCAAAATCTATCACCATCAAAAATTTAAACAAAAACATATTATTCCTTTCTTAGATTTTCCTTCTTGCTATCCCTTATAAAGTTCAATGTCCCTTTTCTTCTGGCCTTTCCCCACAAAGCCCATGGCCCTGCATGACAACGTGCTACTGATCGTCAGAACATGAGACTAAGTCATTATATGGGATGGAGTGATGCCTCTAATTAAGGAAAACATTACGGTTTTGAAGGCCAGCCTTCTTGAAGAAACACATTTCTTCATAATTTCACCAGACATAATACTATTGTAGTGCCAGGATGAAGTCAGAAGTTAACACCTTCTTCTGCCCACCACTTCACTTATATCTTAGTCATTACCTTTTAGGGAAATGTGTGCTGGAGTCTTCATTTCTGTGCTAGTTACTACAAGCCTGGAGGGGTAATAGCTACGCTAGAGAAGCTCTTAAAGAACTGCAGGGTGGAAGAGGTAGAACAGTAAGGATTGAATCTGAGGATGAGGAAAAGGAGGTGGGGAAAGTGATTTTAGCCCTGTCTGTTTCTCAGTCTCCTACTCTATTTTTAACTGGAGACAAATTAAATTAATCTTCCCCAAGTTAAGTCTGGTTTGCCCATAATGGTAACCAATGAGTGATCTCCATGTCCTTAACTCAACCCATGAGCTTTTGATCTTATTTTCTTCCCCCATCCTGTCACGGAAGGAGAGTGAGAGCGCGGGTGGGTGGGCATCTGGCAGCCAGCGATGGTCAACCTTCCCCCAGTAACAGTGACTAAACCCCACCAATGGGAAAGGACCCAAAGAAGCACTTCCATAGCACGGTGCCCCTTACTCCAATTCCAGCTCTCAGTGAGCAGAGAACATGAGCACCTGTGCTCAACCACTGCCTGTCTGATGGGGCTCCCACTCCTGCCTCTGCCTTTACTATTCGAAATACAATCCAAACCTAAACTATGAGGAGTTAGGGGCAGCACACTTCCAGTTTAGTTTTCCATGTTGTCTCCATATGGTATTCACACTAACCAAACTGATTATTATCAACAAACAATTAGCAGTTAGGTCCCAGGGAGCAGCAAGCAACCTTCCAGGCTAACAAATACAGTTTTCTTCAGGTAGAATGCTTCACAGCTGCAGAAGGGTAACATTTCAAAACAGGTATGTTGTTGCAAATTCCCACTACTATCAGAAGTGCTTTGACTGTTGGGGTTTTTTTTAGTATGAATATAGTGCTTTCAGAGGAGTCTATTTTAAGTAAAGGAAGGAATGGACATCTAAAGGTCCTTCAAGCTGCAGATCTTTAAATCCTCCTTGCAATGGAAGACTAAGGATGAGCGACACTATCAGAAATCAGAATGTTTGGGTTGAGAAAATTATTTCAAATGGAATCACAACTTTTCTGGCCAAGAAGCTCCACTGCAAAGGGTGCTGGACTAAGCATACTGGCTGCTGCATGCAGGATTTTTCCCATTGCTTTTCCAGAAAAGATTATTGTAGTGTGAGAGGGGACACTCCCTCCTGTTTCTGCTACCGTTAGCAACAACCATTCATTTTTATTTCAAATTTGACGCAAAGTGGAAGTCAAAAAGCCACCAAGTTCCTACAGTGTTTTTGAAGATACGCATCAGAGCAGAGACGTTAAATTTGATCAGCACCCCCACTGAGAGAAAGCCTAAATGCTGAGTTTGGCTTTTGACACATCATAAAGAAGAATCCGCTCATAACAAAGATATTATAACAGAGACTAAATTCCCTTTACGTACCATTCAGACAATCAGATTTCACACCTAAATAGATGCCAGAGAATCCAACCACGCTCAAGGGACAGACGCATTCACATCCACAAACCCTCTAGTAAAGCAGGCTTCAATAATTTCTCTGTTCCTGAACCTAGTTAGATGTTAAAAACTAATAATTTCCTTTCTTCAGCAACAAAAGCACTTTAAGCTCACTTACATAGCACATTCATATTTGGATTGATCTCAGAAAGCTGGGAGACAGCTCCAAAAATATCAAGATGTCAGTCACCAATCACTGGATTATTTGGCCCACCTGACACAGCTTCAGTTTGCCCTGGGGAGAAAGTAAGTGGTGTGTAAATGCAAAACGTAACATTTCAAGTAATCTGTTTGAGGCGTAACAGCATTTGCCATACTTATTCAAAACCACAGATCATTTCCATGGAGGATACTACAGGACAAAAAAAGACAAATCACCCTGCTGCATGCCAAACCCCTCTCTGTCTTCGCAGTAAAGAACTGGAGAAGGATGCAAGCACAGGGATACACACACCAGGATGGCCTGCACATATCCACTCCTATAAATGTTTAAGTAAATATAGGATTTTCATCTCAGTTCCAAACTCACACTGCACGCTGGCATGTGAGGAAAGTGTCTTCTTCTATACAAAGTTGAAGCAGCTTAAAACAGGATTTGAAATCTGGTAATTTATGCCACTTTATGCACTTGCTGACAGGAATACAATTCTACAATTCTAAATGATTTCCCGGGCATATCATCTTATAAAACAGGGTGTGGGTATGAGTCCCTTGCGATGCAAGAGGGCATTAACACTACTATATCAAATGTGTGGTGTCAACAAGTAAATCATCGGGAAGAGTTGATGAGCTGAAAATTGAACCTACCTTTCAGTACAGCTGGAAGCCTGACAGGCTTGATGGTTACCATAGTAATCCTGTGGCAGTTTTGGATTTATTGCCTTGTACTGCACAGTTATAAAGGTTCTTCAGCTACCTTCTACACTGTTTCCAGAGTCAAGAGGAATGCTATGATAAATGTCCACTATCCAAAAGATATATGCAATGGGATATAATGCAAGAAAGCAGTACTTTAAATGCAAATTACATGCTTTTTGCCCTTTTCAGAATATTAAAGAGTGATTTCAAAGGAATGAAAACAAAGAACTCTGACCTCTGACACCATGATTCTTTGCTACAGCTCACAATTTTCTGTGGTACTGGCTACTGCATATGTAAGTAGCATGAAACTGAGAATGAGGTAATAAATTCCACTAAAGATAGTCTGAGTAATGCATTGATTATGAAAATAAGCATACAACTGAGTAATTACTGGAGCAGGCAGACATGGGGTCTTGTTCAGTATATTTAGATCATTCTGTAACCATTAGAAATGAAATTATTTCATTATATCTAATTTACATCCCTTTATATTTTCAGCAACACAAAAGAATACCGTTATGTGGAATAAATATGATGAACAATTAGTATTCCAATATTCACACACTACACCATAAAGAGTGCGCATTAATGTTACCAGATTGCATTAGATTTTAGTTTACCTCCGTGAAAGGCTTTAAAGGAAAATACTGATAATTTGCCTTTTATTACTATCCTAAATATTGCTTGCTACTCTGTTCAGCCATGTCTTAAAAAAAGCAACTTCTACTCTTGTTCGTAAGCACTGCAATTCATGAAATATTCCATTATATTTTACTGGATTGTTTATGTCCGTAATTCTCCTTGATTGCACAGCAATAAAAGACTGGGGGAACACAGGCTTTCTTTGCAAGTGCAGAAGCACCATGCACTAATTTGTGTATTAGCAATTCCCATGTGGATACTACATTATTGATTCTGCCATCTAAATTCTGTTCTTTGACAGGAAGGATATTGCGTGTAGGATTAATAAAATGATTTCCTCCAGCAATATTTTTTTTTAAGCATTGGTTATATACTTTTACTTCAGAAAAGCTTCTCACAAACGTACACTACAATGTGAAAACAAAATAATTCTGTGATACAACACACTAAATACAAAGGAATACACGCTGTATGACAGCAATTCTGTAATACGCCTGTGGATTAAAACATTAGGCTGAAATTGCTTTTAAAACGCAAAGGGAGATGCATACCTGATAGATGGCTGTTCACGCAAAAGGACTCAACACCCCTCTGCTTAACTGAACACAGTTTCTGTTGACACTGTAAGGTACGCTATCCCAAAGACAAACAGCAGAAGGTTCACAGTCTGCTCTTCTTACTCATGAAGCCGAAATCTTGTGATTCTTGTACTGCAGAAACAGAGCCTCCCCTTCAAGTGTTCACTTTTATAGACAAATTGAAAAATCATTATCAGAAGAGTCATCTCTTGCTTTTAAGAAAAATAAAGGCGGATTTCAGCTGGCTTTTTATATCTCAGAAACACCAAGATACCCTTATGCTGGGTTCACCATAAGAGATGGTTACACGTGAGCAGATGCCATTTATTTTCATTAAATCTGTGCTGCTCATTCAGGCTGCTAGGTCTTCATGGACATCTCCCCAGAAATCACTCCACCAGGAGAATCTATTAGTTTTAAATCAAGTATATCTTGAAACAAGCATTAATGGAAACAGAAGAATTAAAAAATGAATAAAATAAAATAATAAAATAAAATAAAATAAATAAAATAAAATAAAATAACAAGGGAACAAAGCAGGTATAATAAAATCTAAAAAAATATACACATTTCCTCTCTGCCAGGCCTGGTCTAGCTGCGGCTAAAGCCGACTAAATTAAATGAATGGTTCACCAGGTCAGGCTATGGTTCCTGCCTCCATATGTCCTTTTCCCAACAGCATGCTTTTTAATGACTCTGTATATATACAACAGGAAAGACTGAATGGGATTCTATATCCAGCAATAGGGTCTCCGTGGCAGTGGCTCCAGGCTGCAGCATGGCTTTGGACAGGGGAGGAGTGTGAGTGTATCAGGCCACATGCTGACCATGGGCAGCAAACTCTGTCCCTGTTCAACTGGAGCTACTTGCTGAAGCTAGTCAGGGCTCCCCTGCTTCCTCTCTACCTCTTCAGGTTTTCCTCTAGCAGCAGACAGGGTGCAGGATGTGAACAAGACTGCATTCTGGTATTCTCCTCACCTGTGGCATCCATATGCTGACCAGAGATCTGATCCTCAAGCTTTACACATAGACATTATCACAACCACTGACTTAATTTTGTTTCTGTCCATTAACTGACATGCAGTTGGAAGGGGGGGTCCTAGCGCCCTCCCTACCTGGCACCCCGCACACCCATGCAGGATCAAAGAGTCTCACCTTGGTCCTAATTACTTTCTCTTCCCAGACTTCAATGTAGCAAAATATAAAGCTACAGAGCTCATAGAGCATGTCTCTTACTGTATGTTACTATCTTTATGAATAGTGTGTTGCATGGAGGGATGTAAAAGAGTTCCCTCAACAGCAAAGCCTGGTTAACGCTCCAGAGGAATGACAGGTTCAATCCCACATCACTTACTCCTTAGGAATGAGTCCCAGAAAATTCATTTCTCAGTAGCTGACTGAGAAGCACATAATCAGGCGTTATTAGAACTGAAGGTTGGCATTAATAAAACATAGGGAGCAGAAACAGATTAAATATATAAGATTCAACAGTTGGTAGTCAGTGAATTCATGTTGCTTGTCAGACACCATTACATGTTGCTCTAATCACCCTCACTAGGAAACATTTCAATGCACTGTATTTTAAGTCACAAAAATATTTATTTCTGTTGTCTTTAAGAGTGATTAACAAGCATAAGTGCAACTATATGTTTCTTTCTCTCTCCTTATGTTTCCCAACCAAAAGCACCTCTGTTCTGCAAAGAGCAGGAAGGGATAAGGGACCAGTTCTCCTTTTCTCTCTGTGCAATGACAGCAGCGTGACATTTCCACGCAGTAATGCTTGCTGACATCATGGATTATTTTTACGTAATTTTCTGTACCTCATTTATCAGCAGCCATTTAAATAATGAGGCTGCGAGTGAAAACATAACTCAGCAGACTCCATCCTTTGCCCGTAACTTTGCCCAAGCCTGCACAGACTTGGGAAAACCCAGTGCTGGGCTTGATGAAGATCTTGCTACAGATCAGCAATCTCATTGAAACATTCTATCATGCTGCAGATAATGAAAATAATTTGTTGCACTGCATGTGCAATCACAAGATGCAACGTGAATTGAGATGAACTGACAGTAGGATGCAGCCTTTGCCCCATATCAGAAGCTATACAAAAACAAATAACGTTTTCCTCTGCAGGAAAAAGGCTGAGATAAGTGAAAAATCCTAGCTTCTGAGGACAGTGCTGCTGACTAGTCAAGGTATTTTGGTTAGCTTTGGTATTTGGTTACGTGTTAGTACTGACATCAGATATGGACAGTGAGAAACTCTGAGTAACAAGACAGCTGAGCAGCAAAATGACACCAGTGTCCAGCTAGGGAAATTCTTCATAATCTCTTCCGGTTCACGGGACCAGGACTTAGCTTCTCACCACAACACCTGAGGAGTTCTCCAAAAGCAGAACAGAACCAAACCCCTTATCCTGCCCAGCTATTTAGGGGTAAGTGGAAGGTGTAGGAAAACAGCAATAAATATGTAAACATAGATAAGGCAATAAATTTGCTGGGCTAACAGCATTCATGGGCTGAGGTTTCACTGGAGTAACTAGCTCATAACTCAATTCTTAGGAAAATCTTTCTTAGGAAAAATGAACAAGATTTGCTCACTGATTTAAAATTGAATGTACAACCAGTTTCGGGAGTCAACATAAATAGAAGAGCACCTGTTTGCAAAAACAGATGTTGTACAGCTCTGATTCTGAGCGCAGTGGAAAACTGTATCTTGCTGATCTTTTAAAGACCGTTGACTGAAAACTGTATCAGTTTATCCAGGGCTGTTTTAATAGTGTACATTAAGCTATTACTATCACTCCAGATACTATACAAATAGTTCCGTTTCTTTCAAAATGTGACTCAGTGGAGGTACAGTCCTTCCCTGGCAGTCCTTCCCTTCCTAGGGAAGTTCCTAGCAAGTGAACTAGGTGGAGCTCATGTAAAAATGGGGCTACATGGACCTCACACAAAAAGAGGACTTTTGATCATACTTAGAAGAACATTTAATGACAAGGTGCTTTCCAATCTACTCATCGTTTCAATTACACAGGAAGGATAAAACTGCTGAAACACATCAGTGGTTCATCAGCAGTGGCTGTAAGACACAAGCCAGATGACTTTTTCTTCCCATGTGGGTGGTGATGATGGTGTACTCAGCAATACTTCTTATAAAGCATTTTAGATAGAGATGACAGTTTAGATTGGAGAACTGAGGCAGTAGGATTTGAACAGCAATTGGCAAATGAGCAGAGAGAACAAAATCCTTTAGCATTAGCCAACCTCTTGGATTAGTCATAATTCAGCAACCAAAATACCAGCCAAATTCCACAGCAATTTGCATTTTTGCTTCTGGTTCAGATGATGGTGATAGCTGTGATTGAGCAGTAACATTTGCAACTAGGAAGAGCACAAAAGACAAGGTGCCTTCATTTCCACCACTCTGCAGCCAGTGTGGGATCTTTGATCAGACTTCAAATGCCGTAACCTGTGCTGTTACAAGCTGAATCAGCTTGTGGAGGGTAAGGGATGACGGAATGAATGGGATACGACTAACTGAAAACCCGCTCAGTTCTGTCTGATTCTGAAAAGACTTCCTAGTAACAGAAGAGTTCAACTCATTCACATTCAAGCCCTGAAAGAGTCTATTTTTTCACAGCTTCTTAGCTACAGTGGGAGAGCAGCCTGGAGGAGTGTTAACACTTTCTTTGTTCCCAGGGCCTGAACTTAGCTAAATTTTCTCATGCAAACAGATTAAGGATTCACTTTTCTTTCTTACTGGCCACCTTCTTTTCTTTTTATCTAGCATGCCTTTCCTTACTAATAGCAGCACACAATAGCTGCCCTGAAACAACAGTTACATGAACATTGAAGAAAATATGCACTGTATTTTCAAGCACATGGCCTTTATCCAGGGCTTATCAGGAAACAAAGGTTTGGTAGAAATATTTCACTCAGTGTTCAAAATACTCAAGCACCTCAAGACTACATAGTTTTTAAAAGCCTATTCTGGTGCAACTGATTGTTACGTGATTGAAAAAAAGATGGAGTCAGCATTTTAGAACTTGGATAAATGAGCAGCTGTTTCTTGGAATGCTTATAGCATCAGAATTACTCTAAAAGTCTTCAAAACCCAGCTAGTTTATTGTTTGGTGATTTTAGCAGACTGTAATTTGGTCCTGTAAGAGAAGAGAAGGTTTCCTATTATGGAAAATATATACTTTTATTAGTTATGGCCTCAAATCACTATACTGTGCAGTTCCTCCTGCTAATAACAGAGACGGCTTTTGACAAGTACAACATGATGTAGTGAGTATCCCTTTGCTATTCTACCAAGACTATAAACCCTAAAACTATTATCTCAAAGTCAGAAAATACTAAAGACCTGAAATGTATTGCAGAAGTAAAATTCATCGAGATATTCAAGGTGGGTAATTCAGAAGATTTCCTCAAAATATTTGCAGGGAATTGATATTTGTGAGGATAATTTAAGTCAGGATTAGCTTAATGGCATTCAGGAAACCACACTGAACAAAGGAACCAACTGGAGGGACTACTGATTGCGATGAACAGTAAATTGACATGCTGACCATCTGCACTCAAAGCACTGAGGTTAAATTCCCAATGCTGGTGCTTGAGTTAGGAAGCACAAGTGGGTGATATATGTATAAACAGAGAGACCATTTCTTGACTCCAGTATATCTAGACTGGGAGCCAGTACTTCAGAGATGCTGGTCTGTGGGTTTGAAAGAATAGGTGGCAATTATAATGATTTAGCATTAAAGCAGATGTATTCCACTGGATTATGGCTTTCATTAGGATTTACAGATTGCTATTGCTCTTCCAGCTTCTTATTGCATACGAACTTGTTCTTGAACAAGAATTGTCTTGCCTCCTTCAGAAATGTCAACAGGAAAATATTTTACCCAGCCAGTTGAGAAAAGTGCAATAAAATAATATTATGTGTGTCTCATTATTTTAAAAAGAAACCCTCTATTAGCCTTGTTTTGCAATAACCCTCAAAGTATTTGAGGACAAGGTGTTAAAAGATGATTGGAGTCACCTTAAAAAGGTTTGGGTCTTTCTGACAGGGTAGAAATCAGGTCCCTTAGAAACTACTTTAAGTACTACCAAATATCAAGGTAGCAAATAAAAATAAAGAATAGAATTTGACTTAGTGGAAAAGAATTGTGCCCTGTGAAACAGTATGAACACAAAACTCCTCCTGAATGCTAGTGAATGAGTCATGCAATGGGAATGAGAAGCCTTCCTTTGCACTTTACTGTGCCATGACTCTAATGGCAGCAGAACAAGAGAGCAGAGACTGAGCTCAGAGAAAAAAAGGCATTTTTCACCTTATTCCTGACCCTGACTCTTTAACATACAATTGTTTATTTAAACTTTAGAGTGAAGAATGGTCTGCACTAATAACTTGTCACATTATTGACAGAGCAGACCAACTTCCAGTCACGTCATACTATGTGGACACGTGGTATTAAAACCCCAGCAATATTTTATATTGCTAACAATGAATAAAACCCAAAAATATCCTCACCGTGACATTCAACTCCCAGCTAAGCTAAACTGTTTTTGCAAGTGTTTTCTGTCTATGCATATATTCATATATCCATATATCCATATATTGTATATGCATATATATTTTTCTGTCTAGAGAAAAGAAGGCTCAGGGGAGACCTTAGGTCTTCCAGTACCTAAAGGGGGCCTACAAGAAATCTGGAGAGGGACTTTCTACAAGGACATGTAGGGATAGGACATGGGGAATTGGCTTTAAACTGACGGAGGGTAGACTTAAATTAGATATAAGGAAAAAATTCTTCACTGTGAAGGTGCTGAGGCACTGGCACAGGTTGCCCAGAGAAGCTGTGGCTGCCCCATCCCTGGCAGTGTTCAAGGCCAGGCTGGACGGGGCTTGGAGCAACCTGGTCTAGTGGCAGGTGACCCTGACCATAGCAGGGGGATTGGAACTGGATGATCTTTAAGGTCCCTTCTAACCCAAACCATTCTATGATTCTGTGATTCTATGATATATACATGCTATGCACTTATTTTCCAAATCTTCAAAAAAGAATACAAAGCAGTGCCACCCAGACAACCTCTTCCCTTGTACCCATGAAGTTTCTGACAAGCTGGCAAAAACCTGTCAGAAAACATGATGGCTGTGAACTACTGTTCCTTCTCTATCCAAAACAATAGATGTTACAAGAATAAAAGAAAAGTGGATTTTACCTCATCAAAGCAACTGCTGAGCATCGCACAACAGGGGTGGAGCGCCCGGACTGTAAAAGACGCACCCCGTTGTTATGGTAACTAGATGACAACTTTGGTTGTCCCAGTGAGGTCACAGTATACAGGACCAGGATTCTCACTTCTGGAACTGAAATACAGCTTGGCTGGGGATCTGCAGCCTGCCCTGCCCCATCACACCACTGTTGGGTGGGATCTGGGTGTCCAGGCCCCACATAGCACAGGCAGGGAAATGCCACCTCTGCTGGGTTTCTCATGTCCTCTCCCTGCTCCTTGGAGCTTGCCGAACATGCTGCAGCTGCTGGGACATTCATGGGTGTGGTAGAAAGGACACAGGCATGACATCTCCAAGTCATCATCTCCAAAGATATCCATGACCCTACAGACATTTTGGCTGACCTGGATAGCTAGACTGAGTCCCTCATTTCAAACTGAAATAAAGACGAATAGCATTCCTCTGCTTACAGGAAAGATGAAGGCGGCATTTTCTTTCTACTAAAAATAGGCACCATTCACTCTATGAAATCTTTTTTCTCTTTGCCTGATACAATGAATAGCTGATCCAGTCTATCCATTGCCAGCTGAGGAATGTTCACCTTTCCTCCTGTGTTCCAGCTCAATCTCCCATCCTTTCCCTTACCACCTTCTCCATCTGTTCATTTGGTCGTTGCTATTTTGGTGTCTCTGCTAGTGGTTGGACAGTGAGTTCCCAGGGACACAGCAGTGCTGTCCCAAGGGCACCTGATGTGGTATTACCACAGACAACAGCTCTCATTGTTTACCTCAGCACGTCTTCAGTAAGGAGTATTTTCCTGACACTACTCTGACGCTTTACCCCTACTTTTGCCACTGCCATACAGAAAGCAAAGGTCCAGTTTTGCCTTTCTCTTCCATACAAAGAAAGGTAAAACTGGGCCTTGTTTGACCTCAGCCAAGAACACTTGCACGCCCTTCCTGGCCAGTGTCAAGGAAGATTGCCTTCGGAAGCAGTTAAGATTGCCCATAATCAGCGCAACTTCACGGAACAGGAAAATCAACTTCCCATTACATACCTGGAAGTGAGGTGCATTACACAGGGATGCCCTGGGGAGGAGACAGCTAGAGAAAGGAGGGTCACAGTTAACCTGCACTACCAGCAGTGAGAAGCACTGCCTATGCACTCTGCAGGGTACACCTGCCCTCATATCATGGCTGCAGTTTAGAGGTATCTGAACTAACTTTCAACCACTTAGATCCAGCACTACTGCTGAGACATCTCAGCATGCATTTGGCTGCATCGAAAGAAGCGCGGTCGAGGAGGTGATCCTGCCCCTCCACTCTGCTCTTGTGAGACCCCACCTGGAGCACTGTCTGCAGTTCTGGTGTCCTCAACATAAAAAGGACATGGAACTGCTGGAACAAGTCCAGAGGAGGGCCACGAGGATGATCAGGGCACTGGAGCACCTCCTGTATGAAGATAGGCTGAGGAAGTTGGGGCTGTTCAGCCTGGAGAAGAGAAGGCTGCCATTTTGGTATCTCAGTACTAGGGTTAACAGACGATTGTCTGAGGATCAGAGGGTAAAGGTGCAGCACATATCCTCACAACATGAGATGTCCTCAGTAGAAAAAAGATGAGTTGATGGTCAGATCGTTTGGAGAAGGATAGGGAAGAATGGCATTTTGTGAACTTCTGCTTTGAGTTATCTTTTTAAACGTGATGTATTGGCCTTGACTTATTTGTGTGCTTAGAGAAATCTCTTGAAGTAAATGGGCAAGAGATGGGATCATTATAAAGATGAAAAACAGGTGAGCTTTTTCCGTTAGTATTCCATTTAGAAACCTAAAAAACCTGCAGTTTCTATAACCATAAAGACATTTTAGATTCTTTGAACCCCTACATTACAGCAGAAGCACACACTACAATAAATGTAAGCAGTAAAAACACCTGCTTCTCACTGCATTACTTCTCTCATAGATTAGCTGTAATCAAAATGTGCTGAATTTTAGAGAGAAAAAATGCTTTGCACTGTAAGCCTGCTTCTTTGAGTGTGAAAATAGGTAATATTTAAGACTCTCAAAGTGACTTTGAGGCACATGTCCTACTGACCTGGTGCTAGGAGGGAGGCAGTCAGGGCAGTTGTGTCACCATCTTCTGCTGAGTTCCCGGAGGCTAAACCAACAAATGTACAGAAAGCGAAGAATGATTCACATGGACATTTACCCATTACATGGGTTTACCTATCCCAGTCTTTTTCAGACTATGTCTAAATATATAGTAGTAGTAGGAAATGTTACAAAACCAAGTTCTGGTTGTAGCACAGTAAGTTGTATCTTCTATATATTAAAAGTTCAGCTGCATTGACCTGCTTAGGGCAGCAACACTTTCTGCCCAGAGGATACTCTGACCGCTGGCTTCAACTGTTTCTTCCTCTTTAATCTTCTTTTGCTAACACAGATACCACTTTGCTCTCAGCAGAGCTGAAGTGATGACCCTTCAACTGCCCAGTAGTTAACATGCATTTTTGTGAGGGCACAGAAACCTGATATTGGAAACTGAGACAACATGCAAGTCTCATCTTAAAATAAACAAACTAGATAAAAATCAGAGGTGGTTTCTTTCCTCTTTTTTTTTAATGGAAAAATAGGAAAGACATCTATTTTAAGCTTGTTTGGATTTGAATTATTTTAGTTAATAGCAGGAAGTTTAATTTTTTTAAATCAGCCCTCTTTCCAGAACAACACATGCTTATTACATTCCCCTGCATTTTTTCAATTCCCATGTTCTTTTCTATCCTATGACTCCACCCTTTTCCTCTTCCCACTTCTTGCCTGCTATGAAAATTAAATTAATTTGGATCTCTCTGCTGAGAGAAGATTTACAGGGAAAATTCTGGTCTTCACAGCATGCCATAAGCAGGCCCAGGCTCACTTTGACTTTTGCTGGTTGCTTAACTCTTGCTTAAAGCATTCTTCTGCCTCTGCCTCCCAGTTTCATGCAGGGCTGTAATCAGTGCAGCATCTTTGTTAAACCTATGCATCCTGGCTCAAAATGGAAAGGTAGTCTCCAGGACAGGCCCTAGTCCATTAAGAACAGCAGGACCAGGACCTCAAAGCGTATTCGGAATTGAATGGGGCGTCACTGGAGAGTGTAGAGCATTAGTGTGATATGCTCCTGGTACTCCTTCCTCCCCAAAAGACATGCCATTGCATACCATCCATACTCAAGTTTTAGCAGTGTCTTTTACCTTCTGTGCAGCTTATGTCACTGGCATGCTGGCCTAAATGTAAAGTTATATAAAAGTGGAAGGGATTAGCAGCTTCTGTTTCACCAAGTACATTACTTTTAATTGCCTTGAAGGATTCATTTGTCTTTACTCCAGTAACCTTTGGCAGCAATCAGCAGTTCAAACACCAGTACTCCCACACACCGCAGCTCTTCTCACAGTCACGTAGGGTTTACTGAAAGCTCCCTAACAATCAAAACATACTCCTCCAGTTAGCTTTTCAGATGTATCTATTTAAATTCCACCTCTGATAAAATTAAAAGATTAAGTATACTTCTGAGAAGCAAGAAAATGCTTCATCATCACCAGGAATGGGCATTAAATTCTTGTCTGTGTTTTACAAACAGCATAATCAAAGTTCAATAGAGAATATGCAAAGATTGCAAATCTATAGCAGACATAGAAATTTGCATAAATAACAGATATGAATATCTGATGTTTACAGAAATAAAACTGCATGCTATGCAAACAAAGTCTGCAACACTAAACAACATTTCATTATGCTGATTTTTCAACCCAAAGCTCTTTGTAGGTGATTATGTACAAGGCATTTCACTAATGTAATGCAAGGAAAAATAGCGACAGAAAGAAAAAATATATATAGATATAGATATAGATATGCTACTTTGAAGAAATTTGTACTAAGGACTGGAGCAAAATAGGGATTGTTTCCCACCCAAGACCTTTAGGGTTAGAATTTCAGAACTACAGAAGGGACTTGTACAATTTAATGAGAACTTGGTACCCAAAGACCTTAAAAAAAGCTGATCCATATTATGCCACACTAAGAAGTGGGAATTTAAGGGTCTTATGTAAAATACAAAGATCAAGTAAATTACACTGATCCCACTGAATCTGCTTTGGAAATATGAAGGGGTAATATATAAAGGTGACAATTTACTGTTCTGAGAGTTAAAATATTAAATACAACACTGTCAGTGGAGTAGTACTCAACCCAGTTCATTCATCCTACAGCTAACCTGTCTCAAGGCATGACCAGAGGTTTATAAGCCCAACTGGGCTCTTGCAAGCAGGTGCGGCTCCCTGTGGGAATCAACAAGACCCTACACATGTGACAGAGGCAGAATTTTGTCCAATACTCATTCCTTGTATGTTTTTTAGGATAAAAGGCTGTTTTCACCAGTACCTGGAAGACACTGACATCACGTCACATTCAAAATACTGTCAGCACTCACTCAAAAATATAAATGAGGAAGGGGACCTGGATAAGCTAGCATACAAACTTCAGAAATATTTAAAACAAAACACAAACCTGCCCAAAGAGCAAGAAGAACTACCACCTCACATAGCCAAACACATTGTGCTTGACAAGGTCACCCTCCTTATGCAGAGAATTCAGTTAATCCTCCGGACGAAAGCAGCATATGTTGCACTCCCAATGAAACTACTCAGGGTCCAAATAAGAGACCATCAACTACTGCTATAAAAGCAGTCAAATGGCTAAGAGTCTGAATAACACCATTCCATTTTCCCCTTTCCAATAAACCAAAACAAAGAGAAGTGTTCCCCAGAACGTGTACATTGTTTAACAGGCCAAAAGGTGCCTTTAAGTTTCCTTCTAAACTTAAAAACCATTAATCAAGCATGAAATAAACAACATGTGCAAGTCAAAGGTTAATATCCCAGGGTCTTTAATGTGCGACTACCACCCACTTCTTTTCCATTAACACCATCACCTCCCTGTCTTTCAACACACACCCAACTATTCTTGCCTTGTGTCTCACTGATTCACGCAACTGTAAAGCAGTAATTATTTCGCTCTTAATCTTCAGAAAACCACTGCACAGAAAACAGGCTTTGCCTTCTGTTCTGAAGTCTGAAGGAAGACTGCTAGAGAGAAGCGACTGTTTCACTTCTCTTAAAGAGTTTGCTCAGGTTTTGTTTGCTTTTTAAGGATGAAAAGACCAGTTTCAGTAGCACCTTGAAGATATGGACATCACAACAAAAATATTTTAAGAAGATAATCAAGCACTACAGAGCAGATTTTGATTTTAGAGGTAATGGCATTAGTCCAAGACAAATTTAAATGACTTAAATAATGCAACTGTAGACATTCACCAGTGCTTTTGAGCACAGAGTATGCCTCTAATTACATCTGAACAATTAACCTTTACAACTGTGCTGTTTAGAATGTTTCTGTAAGTGGGTATATTCTTAATAATTGGGAAATCAATACAGTTACTATCTAAAGGGTTGTCAGAAATCTTCAGTAAAAATAAAATTGGGCATTGCCATACCAACAGGAAAAAAGAAGTTATCAAAAGTGTAACAACTGATCTTAGAGCTTGTAAGTTCTTATCTAAGAACTTATTCTCTGTTCTCTCCTGAGAGGAAGAAGGAATCTGTTGGCATAATACATCTTTTTCATTTCTCAGGCTGATTGTTTTTTAAATTCTGCCTGAACTGTATTCATGATGCAGCACAAATCTCTAGCATTATTCCTGCTATTTACAGAAGGAACATTCTTCCCAGGTCATCTTGTCAGCAGTGAAAACAAGGGCTGCCGTGCTTACTCAGAAAATAATTCTCAAACTCTTTTAAGTGATCAAATTAGGAGAAAAAGAAATGCAAGTAAAATCCAACGACCTCTGGTGCTTCAAGGTTGGCTGGACAGACTCAGCTTGCAGGTCCCTCATTAGGTTTAATTCCACTCTCCTGAAAACATGCTTTGCTGAATATGAAAAACACATGAACTAATAACTGTTCTTCAGGAATAACAACCTACACCAAATGTCTTTGATCTTAGCAGGTACGTATCAATGGATCTGACTTCTGACCATTTCCAGACAAGCATCCTGGTGCTTGAATACTCTTAGATGACAATTCATGTTCAAAAACACAGAGAAGTCAATGATAAGCAAGTCAATGATAAGCAAGTCCAGAACATGTTTCCTTAGCACTTCTGGACTTATTTAACCACTGTACTAGGAACAGCTTATTATATAATATGTTAACCTTATTGCTAAAATCCCTTCTGTTGTGGAGCTACTCTGCATTACCCTGGATGGCAAGGCACTGTACATCTACTGCTCTTTGTCCAGCAACAGGTACACTTTATAATTACCTTGGCCAGCTCTAGAAATCTTTAGAGCTGTCAGTAGAGGCTGGTAACACAGGACAAGAAAGTTCCATTTCTGTTGCTCTGCAGACAGTCTGCTGCTGCCTTAAGCTCCAGCATCTCCATATCTGCTATTTGCTCTTCTGCATGCTTCAGGCAATGGGTCATAGGGCACAGACATGACTTTCACATGGCACAGACAAGGAAAATCTATCTCACATTCTCAAAGTGGAAAGCTGTTGTATGGGTCACTGAATACTATCATCCATTTTACCTCACAGGAGCCGTGAATGAGAGGGCTGGGTAGAAGGAGGACGATGCCTCAAGCATTACAATGCTGGAAATGTTTTCTCTGCTCCCCAGGACAGCGTGGGTACACCTAGGAGCTATTACACACATGTGCAGCTAGGGATGGGCATTCATACTTTTTCTAACAAACACTGAGTAATTCAGCAATTCACGGAAGTGTGTTTAAAAAAGGAATATAAATAAGCATCTCAGGCCCTCTTTACCTTTCTATTACTCAATGCTTCAAAAAACGCACTTTGTGTGCTTCTATCTCTTCTACTTCTCAACAAGCACCACACATGTTCAGAAAAGTAATGAGTTCCATAGTACTAACTTCAGCAGCAGTACACATGCATTTTAAATAACTGCCTTAACAGCAGGCTAACCTGATGTATTCAGTGGCATATATTGAAAATCCTGTGTGTCAGTGCAACAATGAAGCAGCCATGAGTAACCTGCATGCCTAATACCAAGCTTCATTTGGCTTACTTCAAGTGTAACTGCGGCTACACAAAAACTGTCAGGTAGTTCAGATCCTGTAAGAAAAAGGAACTGGGTTATGATGACACTAAAGCCATTATTATGTCAGTCTAGGACCACTCTTGTCTGTGAAGAACAGCGTGTTGGACCTCTGGAGCCCACCTTCTTCTCCCTCCTGAGAAAAATCTTACTTGCCCCATTCACTCTGCAAGGAAGGAGACACTAATTCTGTGGCTCTGACTGTCTGAAGATCACAATATACATGCTGGAGCATCAGAAAAGTTGTCTGCTTCTGGCACAATGTAATGCTTGCAGCCCAAATACCCAAGAATCTCTGCCACCTAATGGTCAGAATAAATCAGGATTTGACTTGCACGCATTGACTGATCATCATAAAATGAAAATGATTGCAACTCAGTTGCCTCAAAATCTCTACATGAAAAACTAATGTGATATTACTAGAGAGAAACACAATTTGAAGAAGGAAGGAGCATGTGATGGGATTGGAAATACTCTGCAAGTAAATCTCAGATTTATTCAGGTCACGAGCTCAACTCCCTTGTTACTTCTGAGCCTGAAATTTATTTAATAGAAAGAAATAAAATGTGAGAGGGAAAGGAATGAATTATCCTACTTTAACGTCATTGAATTATGTGCCATAAAGTTGCTGCACTGAAGTTTTCATCAGCATGAGCAGAGAGGCCGGATAAGGTAGGGAGGAGCAGATCTGCCAACAACAGCCCTCAGCTATACCATAAGCTATGTTTTAAAAAGTGCTGATAAGTTTGTGCACCTGGGAATTTCATAGGCCCACACCTGGTCTACATCGGGTCTTTAATCATGTCATTGATGCTCGCACATTCTTTCAATAAGCCTTAATAACTAGTGAAACTGATTTTACTTTATTCTTCAGAAGTCTCACACTGAAGGGCTCTGTCAATTCTGCTAGCACACAGAAAAAGAAAATATTTGAGAACGTAACACAGGGGGTGAAGTATTTCTTTTTTTCTCATGCATGTATTTGCTCTATTAGTTTTAACATTATAAAATATAACATAGTTCAAAGAATGCAGGAAAATATGAGGCTAGTTATAGATACTTCCATTTGCTTGATATGGGCTAGTACTTGATACTCCCATATTTACTTGATATAGGCTAGTATTGATACTTCCAGAAATACATGAATGAAGCCTGTTCCCGCACAGAGCAAACAATGCCAAAAGGACTACAGTCATTCAGGAATAAAGTGATCAAAGACTGTACAAAAGACCCTGTCACTGCATCAGTTTTCAGTCACCAACCCACCTAGATACCAAATTTCAAAAGAATGAAGTTAAAAGATAATGATGACAAAATACACAGTAGGAGTAATACCAACCGAAACAGCTTTTTCCATCCTCATCCTAGGGGATGACGTTTTGAAACAGCACACACGGCAACACAGAACAGCAAAAATACCTTAAGAAACACAGGCTTACATCTGCCTCATAGAGGGAGTCTGGAGTTTTTGCTTATTTTAACCTACTCTGAGTATGACCACATACACAATCTTTTGAAGGTATGCCTGGAGAATTTAATTCTTTCTGGAATCTACAAGTGGACAGTTCACAGGTGGCTAATATCAAACCTGGAAACTACTATGAAATATATCACATGCAACTGAAATAAGCATTCAAGATCAATAACATTTATTATTTCAAAAGGCTTCTCCAGATCTCTTTCTCTAAAAAAAAAAAACCAAACAAAAAATTAAACAAAACCAAAAAAACCTCCCATGGCGATAAACCCAACAGAAGCAGACTAGCAGTATGCCTGGCAGAACCACTAGGATTTAATCCTTGTAGATGTCAAAGTAGCCAGCCATACCTGAATCAGCATAGTGCTTTCTTCTTCAATCTGGCAACAGATAATAGTGGCAATAGCTTCAAGAGAAGTGGGTTACCATCTCTGAGAGAAGTTGGGAAAATATAAATTCAAAACTATTAACTAGTTTTACTCAACATTTAAGCCACCGCCTAGCCAATATTGTATCCAGTATGGTTGCTTACCTAAGATTGCAAACGAAAAAGTGTAAAAGCAAGCCAAAGAAATGCCGAAAACAGCCACATAATCTGATTGCTTTCCAGGAGCCAGAAGTCCCCAAACTAGTTCCTTGTCATCCACAAGATAACTTAAGGAACTTTGTTTGCTACCCATACTGTGAACTATTTGAGATATGCTAGCAAAGAAAAAAAAAAAAACCAAACAAAAAAGCAGTGGTATTAATTCACACGGACCTCTTACAAAAGAGAAATTTATAAATTTCCCCCTCCTAAATGAAAAAAAAAAAATCAAATGCATTCAAGCTTAATCTTCTATCAAAGTGCAGCAAGGGTACAAAATGAATGGCAAGCGAAAGGGTTAGTAGGTACCAAGAATTCTCAATTGATTCTTCTACGGAAGAGATTACAAAAAATTATCTTACAGCCAACATACTGTAACTGAGAGAAATCCATGTCTGATTTCTAACATAGTATACGCTTTAAAAACAAATTTCTGAGCTTTAGTCAAAACTGACTCAGAGTTAAAGTCAGAGGTGTTTAAAAACTGACTCTTACCGAACATCAGCAGCTACAGAGACACAACAAAATGACCACAGGGACACCAGCATCATTTAAAATGCACTGCAGAAAATGGGGATTTAAATATCATCAGTACACAATCATATAAACAAATAGTGTGTCTATGTTAAGTTCAAACTACCACTTGCATCTTTTTTAGTGCTACTAAAGACTTCCACCACACTTCGCCATTACCAGCAAAATCTAGTCCAAAAGTCGAGTGATGTGGACTGTAATTTTGCCTTCATCTGTTCATCAATGAATTGTAAAAGGAGACTACATGAAACAAGCACGTATGTTTCTTGTTATACACCTACAGTAATTCACGTTACAGAAGTCCTTTCATTCAACTCCTTTTAGCTACTTTAATTGAAAACTAAAATGTCTTTTCAGTTCAGCATGTGTCAAAAAGGAGCACTTAGTGATTTGTGCAGTAGAGTTTAGTTCTGCCTTTTCTCTGTACTAGAGAGAGGTTAGGCTGGAGGTAGGTCATGCAACCCAAAGAAAGATGGTCTAGAGCACTGCTAGTTCTTCATGTTGGTAGGAGTGCTGCGAGGAAGGTGAGATTACTTAGGTGGAAACAACTGCCATAAAATTATATATGGTAGTGAAATGTATCATCAGTCCTTATACTCTTGACCATGTGCCTGACCCTGAATGAAAAAAATGAAACATGTATCCAGAAACAAATCATCTTCCTGTTCTATCTCCCCTTCTTCTAAACAAACAAAGACATCCGTATCTAAAATATTTTGGTCTTCCAATGTTCTGGTCACCCTGTTTGGTTTTCCTTTTCTCAGCATTGTTGAAACATGAGTTTTCAAAAAATTCAAAGGGACATTTCAATGTTCAAAATCAGGGGAGCTTTATTTAATCAGCCTAGCTTCAACCACATGCATATCTGCTGACGGGGTCTTACTTTCTGCCGCCTTTGCTGCTTGTCCTTTCTCTTCTTTGAAGAACTTTTCTCATTTTAGGAAAGATGGCATTTGCTGGACAAAAGCAAGAAAGCAGGAGAAAAACACTTTGTTACTGTGCTCTGTGAAACCCATTTGTAAAACTTTGTCAGATAACAAAAATAAGAAGCAGCCACACCAAATACAGGCACCCTTTGTCCTACCACAACAGGCCCTACTAAAAAGTCTGTCCCCATCTTCCTTATAAGCCCCCTTTAGCTTTTGAAAGCCTAAAACCAAATTCTCCTCAGAGCCT
The DNA here is from genome assembly GCF_037157495.1 of Lathamus discolor. Taxonomy (NCBI): domain Eukaryota; kingdom Metazoa; phylum Chordata; class Aves; order Psittaciformes; family Psittacidae; genus Lathamus; species Lathamus discolor. The sequence goes on along the minus strand of NC_088884.1, from coordinate 42,171,590 downwards.
TCTCTTCTCCAGGCTGAACAACCTCAACTGTGTCAGCCTGACTTCATAGGAGAGGTGTTCCATCTCTCTGATCATTTACGTCGCCCTCCTCCAGACCCACTCCCACAGGTCCATATCATTCCCGTGTTTGAGGACGCGAGAGCTGGATACATAACTCCAGGCAGGGTCTCACAAGACAATAGCAGTGGTACAGAATCACCTCACTCAACCTCTCAATCCTTTCATCCCCCAGCCTTTATTGATAACACGGGTTGCCCAAACTCAGGTGCAGAACCTTGTACTTGCCTTGTTGAACCTGGTGAGGTTCACATCGGCCCACTTCTTGAGCTTGCCCGTTTCCTTCTGGATGGCATCCCATCCCTCAGGCGTGTCAACTGCACCACTTGGCTTGGTGTCATCTCCGAACTTGCTGAGGGTGAACCTGATCCCACTAAGTCATTAATGAAATGTATCAAACAGTACTGGTCCTAATACAGATCCCCGAGGGAAACCACTCATCACTGACCTCCATCTGGACTTGAGCCATTGACCACAGCTCATCCAATCAATTCCTTCTAGGAAGATTAGTATTGGGCAGAGGGAGGAAGGAAAAAAAAAAAAGCTTAACAGCCACTGCTTTTATTGAGAAGTCATACATGATCTGGGCACTGTATTCTGCAAACAATAAAAATCTCAGCAGGGTGGTTTTAAACTGGTATCTGACCACTTGGGACTGTTTATTTCTACCCATCTTTCCAGCTTAAAACCTGCTTATCAATGCAGAGCTTCTTTGCCTCATTGCTGAAATTATCTCCAATGCACTGCCAAAATAATAACAATGTTGTGACAGTCTCCGAAGGTTTGCCTTCATTACCTCTGCACCACGGTGACAGAACCACTGGACTGCTTTCACACTCAAGAGAAAGGACAACAGGTTACATAAATGGTGTTTTCTAGAAGCAGAAGAAAAACAAATTCCTTCCAGACTCTCCAAAGTAATGACCTAGTTCACTTACTACTGCTCCAGAATAAATTACTATTATTTTGGGTTGTTTTCCATTAAAATTGGTCCCTGCCTCTCTTTTCATAAGCAAACTGCATCTCAAAACAAGCACTCTGAAAACGTACCGTGCATCAGTGCTGATGTGGCATACTCCTTTCACTTCTACTCAGTCTTACTGAGGCAATTCCTACATGCAAAGGTACCCCCTTCTTATTATTCTTCAGAATTATATGTTTCAGCTTCCTCAGAGATATCTTAAAGACATCATGCCCCAGAATATATGAGCTCTACAGGAGTTTCTATCTGTGACATGCAGATACAGCTTCAAAATTAAATAATAGTGATTTTGCTATAGTCTTACACTGCTTAATAATTTGTACTTTAACTCAGTGCCTTATGCATATTGAAATGCTTTTAATAATTAAAGCAATTCTTTAGTGTACATTCCAAGATATATTGACTCTTGCTTTAACTATTTTGGTGGTTTGGATGACTAATCAGCTTTGTCTGTTGCAAGTTAAGAATTTCTGTAAGGATATTTGGATTTGGTACTCCAGAAGAGCGAGGCTGCATGAATTTGCAGTGTCCTTAAATAGATCACAGCAACCCTTATCTTCTTAGGTTCTTCTGCAAATTCATCAGCTGTTCCTTCAACAATTTTTAACTGCTGGGTTTGTCAAGGTTATTTTAAATATTGCCAATTTAATCTTTTTGCCCCTGCTTTACCAATTTTTATGGCTTCATAACAATGCATTAGGACATAGTCCAAAGACCAAAGATTAAGGTTTTATAGTCCAGTTGGACTTTTATAATAAAACCTGTTCATCTGCAGTAAACAGAATTGTTCATAATGAACTATTAGACAATGTTGCTTCCAACATGCTCTTCCAAATTGCTGTGTTACTTAGGATCAGTTCTAACTTGACGCTATATAAAACGGAGGCAGACATGGACCTCTATTTCAAAACCAGGTAGAACCCAGCCTACTAGCTGAAAAAAGCTGGGTGTTGCACATACACTTGAAAAAAAAAAAAAAAGTAACATTTCACCGGTACTTGACATCATTGCAAAAAATAGCCAAATACAAGCAAAACAGAATCCTCAAGACAGTAACTACTCCTGAAAAAGGTAATTGCACCATAATTTCAGATTTATAACTGTAAACTTGATTAATGCTTCATTTACAGATTTGTACTAACTGCCTTGTGGAAGATATTTCTTCCCAAATCCAAACCAGTGATTGTCTTAGTCATCAGCAAGCCATTTTGTTTCAAATAGCATCCTTCATCTTGCCAATGAAAACGTCAACAGCATAGAGAGAAGCAGCATATTTATCTAATTTTTCCACACAGAAGAAGGTATATATGTAATAAACCTAATACGAAAAAAATATCTCATGTTGGGTTTATGTCATGTAAACACATTTGATATATTCTCCCTCCAAATCAAATTACTTAGAACACCACAGGATATCCCACTTAAAAGGACTCTTGGATTACATTTTATCTATCTATGCACATGGTTCTGAATAATCAAAAAATTTCAAGTTTTCTATTTGTCAGTGACAGAAGATTCATTAAAATCTGGTGAAATAACAACTTTTTCTATTTCTGTCAGCTCTCAGTCAAGCATTCTTTCCTGTGATCTTTAATAGTTCTTAGGCTTTTTTTAACTTTAAGCAAACATTTGTCTGGGTCAGTATAAATCTTCACTTTCTTTACTATTACCTCATCAGCTTTCAGTTACTACTCAATCATTTTCCATGCTTCCATCTAAAAGGTATCATCAGTGGGCTACTCTCCAAGTACCAATAGGGACCACCTCTATTTCAAATTCCAGCTTAGCACCCACTGCTACAGGACAAGTAAACCATGACTGTATCATGATATAACAGAATAACATTATTTTTTAAATTAAGTTCAGACATGGAAAGACATCAACATACCAGTAGGCATATAGCATGACCTTATTTTTCTTACTCCCAGTCACTTTCTGTCTCTTGGAATTAGTCTAGAAGGACATTGCCGCCTCATCTGAAATAGGCCTACTGACGTAAGTGTCTGGATGTGGAGTATATTTGCTCTACAGGGCCAAGAGCCTGACTTGAGTTCTCTAGGCTCCACTTAAACACAAATATTGCAAACCAACCACTGCAGTAAGAGACATTTACTGGCCTGTTCCTGAGAGCCCTGAGCATCTTCTCCCTCCACAGAAGTTAACAACCAAAGCTCAGTGGGCCTCAGGATCAACTGGCTCCATTTCACAGAAATCCCTGCGAGAAGCCACTTTTGCTCACATTTTCCTGACTTGCACATACATAGTTACGTAGAGAGTGCTTCTGCTTGCACCATCCAACAATGAGCTCCTCAGATGACACCTGATTTTGCAAGCAGGCAACCACGTGAATCAGTGCTCTAAGTAGCCAGTGAGGACCAAGAAGCTCTGTCAGAAGAGGGACCAGCTTTTTAAATGCTTCTGCCCTACACAGGGTTTCTGAAATGCCTTATGATAATCCAACTCCAGGGGACCAGAAGCACCAGCACTGGTGAGCCTTGAGGGATGCTCAGAGATGGGACTCAAAGCCAAACCCTGGTCTGCTAGTTTCCAGTTGAGAAGACAGGCCAGCTCAGACTTGCATTACCCTATCTGTTGGATTAACAGAAGAAAGATGTCCCATTTGTCACTCAATTAAATAGATACAATTCCAAATATACAGAGGAAAGTGGGAAAAATAACTGAGTGAAGAGGTGTTATTTGTATGCAGTTGTTTTCAAGAGTAGAAAAGAAACATTAGAGGATTAAAAGCAAAACATACAGTGATTACCATTACATACTACATCTTTCTCCAAGATGTTTCTTCAAGGAGTTTTACCATAGCATTTCTTATAACAATTGTCTGGCGAACACTGTGCATGTGGGTAAAGTTCTGATTTTACACCGACAAAATCCCAAGTATTTTCATGGCAAGCATAGTGTTAGATCCTTGCAATGTGCATTATAATGACTAGCATAAGCTGAATGCAGAACATAATCAAAAACACAGTAGTATTTTTGCCCCCCAACTTGCTTGTTTCTCTGACATTATACATGAAAGTTTATCTTACAGAGATGGAACCCAGTTCTCAGAAGCCAGCATCCATCTGTGGTAACAACTTCCCATGCATACACTTATCTTCACAGTAATAACTGACCTACATATAAACAAACCAGTCCTATCCATGCAAATTCTAATAGCTCTCAGGCAGATTGCTTCATCAACACGTGCAGGCGATACCACAGGCGGCTAGTACAAAAAAACTGCACATGCATCAGTGCAAGTCAGATTCCCTATTAAAAAAAACAGCTACACATCTCCCTGCCAAACACCTCTGATCCATCTCAATGTGGAGCTTAACCGCAAAATTTAGCATGAATTAGATAACCCTTCCCTAAAAAAATGAGAAATTCTGTATTATTACATCCCTGCACTACCAACCAAACATAATGAATTTCTGATCCTCTGCAGTATTAACCACATTAATGCTAGCCATCTAAAGCAAACATTCCCAGACTCTGAAATACAGCTGTAAATTCTTGCCCAGGGTGCTGATCTTGGTGGCAGTTTCTGACACTGGTTGCTCTCTACCTTCCCTAAGTACATACTGGTCAAATCTGGCTGAAACAATAGCTTTAGGAAGGATTCTGTCAGTTCCTATGCATTATTGCAGATAGCTGCTTAAGTGATGTAAAACTGACTTTTTACAGTTCTCGGAAACTAATTTCAGCTATTCTCTCATAGTATTTTTAATTGGATCAATATTAATATCATTCAGCCATTTTGAAAATTGTTCTGTGACATACATAAACTAACACATACCTACGTGAACATACTCTAATATAGGAGAATAAAGCTGCAACTCTTTTTTAGATACATGGAACATTAACGTGTTTATGAGGGGAGCTCAAGAGGGATATAGGTTCTCTCACCATACTGTGTTTTGTACTGGATGCATGCTCCTTGCAAGGTAACAGCTACACATCTCCTGCTCTTTAATCCGTATTGTGACTGATGGTGACCCCTCCTCACAGTGCACTGCCATGTTCACTGGTGAAAATGCCCTATGACTGCTCTGAATTTGGCCCCCTGAAGACATATTGCCATAGGCGGTTTTGATTTTAGCTGCGGGATTCTCAGCTAGAGAATGGGAACTCAAGAAAGTTAGTATATTAAAAGGTTCCTCAGTTCTCAGATCTGATTTTTGCTCACATTTAAAGCCCACAGTAGGGGAAAGAGGAGAGATTATAGTTTTTTTTCCTTGCAGCACTTCAGAGTCAAGACATTTACCGAGATACAATCTGAATTCCATTCTGATTTCAGAATGGTTAGCTAATTGGCAAGCACATACAATTTAAGAACTAGATTTCGTAGATTAAACTCATTACTTCAAGCTTTTTATGTTAGGCTCCGAGTCCCCGCATAACCTCTTCCCCTGCTGATTATCTGCCCTACTCCCTTTTCTTGTTTCATTCCCCAGTTTCAGCACTGTATCCATCTCCTTCTCCAGGAAAGGTTTCCTCACCTGCCCCGGGTGCTTCCTCCGGTCCAGGCTCCCTCTCTCGCAGCCCTGGCTCCTCATGCCGCTGCCACGGAAGGAAGGCTCGACCCGAGGGTTACAGCGGTCCTCTCTGAGCCGCCAGCACCTCTGCAGATTATTTGCCTGACTGCACTGTTACATTTCCCAGTACGAAGCTAGTTACTAGGCGGCAGCGGCGGCAGAGCTGGTTGTTGATCTGTGTTACCCTCCAGCTGACTGCCTTTTTAGCATGCACGATCTTCAGGCCACAGACTACGCCTTTCTTTTGTGTCTGGAAAGCCTGTAGCTGTTGCTGGGCACTAGGCACAAACCAACCTTTGTATGGGGAGCTATAAAACTCTCCTCACCTAAGAGGACTGCATCCTTATTCACCTTTACTAAAGAAAAAGATTTAAAAAGGTCCGGGGATGTTTAAGGATGGGCAACCCCTGAAGCAAGGCTGGTTTCCTGTCTTAACCATATGCTTATTATTTACACTGAGAATAAAGCTCATCAAAAGCTTGAAGTTGCCTTTACTTTGACAGGAATACGTCATCTTCAAATATGCAAAGCAGGTTTAATGTTGATAACCCAAGAGTTATTGACCTTGTATTTCAGCTGTTCTCAGTGTGCACTTTGGCTTTTTCTGTAATAAGATCATCTTACCACCAGATGATTATTGATCACTTATGACAGAAACAAAAAGCCTTGACCAGACTCATCTATTCATTGTGCTCAGTGCAAACTGATATGAAAAATGACACACACACACCCCCCTCCCAAACTGAGTCATAGTCAAAACCACCATCTAGGGATGAAACCCAGAAGGCTGGGGAAGCCAGCAAGTAACAGTAAGTTTTAGCAGAGACGTGCTTGGTGAACTACTACCACCTGGCAATAGCAACAGCGCTACCAACTGAGTATGACAGCAACTGGGAGAAGTCCTCATCACCTAACCCAAACCTGGCCCTGGGCCAGCTGATGGCCCAGGCAAGGGAGACACTGCATGGCAGTATGAAGAGGCTGTGGAGCAGGGGCTGGGGCTGGGGTGGCAGGTCAGGACCCATGGCGCCATCAGCTCCAGTGCCAACCCAACACCAAGGCAGCAGCAAGGAGACAAGTCCCTCATACTCAACTTCTCTGGACAGGCCCAGGTGGGTGGGCAAGGAGTGGGTCATGGAGAGAGAAGCTTCTAGACTAACCTGCTCACAGGTTTCTACGATGTGCTTCCCCCCCTCCCAGGGGGAAGTAACCCTTAGCGCATTACCCAGCTGGGGGATGCTTTGGGCTACTCTGCCCGTCTGCCCTCTGACTCTAGGGAGAGGGCTGTCCCTGCCCGCACTAGCGGGGACTGCGGGGCAGTGCGGGGGGCATGGCCGGGAATAGGGGTAGCTCGGAGATGCGGCGGGTACCGGCCGCACCGGGAACGGGCGGCCGGATGGCTGCATCCTCGCTCACCGCAGATTTCAAGGTAAAGTGTGTGCGATTTCTCACCCTCAAAAAAGGGAGGAGGAAGGAAAGATGATCAAGGAAACAAACCAGGCAGGGAAGGGATGGGGGGGGGGAAGAGAAGAAAAGGAGGGAGAAACAAAGGGAAGAATAAAACCTTCTCTGTGAACAAGCAAACAAAGAGGGTAAGAAAACCTCGGCGGTCTCCCCGGGGGGTCAACCCCCGCCGGGCTCCCCAGCTCCGCGGCACCCCGCCCCGACGTACCGCCCCCCCGCAGACAGCGGGGCCCCAGCCCCAGCCCCGGCCCCGGGCTGCCGCTCCGGCCGCGGACGGCGGAGCCCGGCGGGCAGGACCCCGCGCCTCGCCGCTGTCGCCCGGGGAAGTTCGGCGGCGCGGAAATACCCCCGCGGGGTCGGGGCACCTTACCTGCCGGCTGGCACTCCTCGGTGAGCGGGGGGGAGACGCGGGAAGAAAACAAACAAAAATGGGGGGTAAAGAATTAGTAATAATAATAAAGCCACCCCAGTCTCCGAAATTGCACCGCTCGATCAGGTTACTATGGAAATCATCGCGAGGAGGCAAAAAAAAGAGCCAGAAGCCACCCTCATCCTCTCCGCCTCCGCGAGGGACCGCGGCGCCGGCAGCCGCCGCCTCCCCCGGGCGCAGGGCTCGGCACTCCGCTCCCCGCCGCCGGCCGCGGGCTGCTCTCCGCCGCCGCGCACCGGCAGCCGGCCCCGGCCCCAGCCCCGCGCCTCGCCGCGCCGCCAGCGGTGCTGCCCCCCGCCGCACAGCTGGAATTTAAAGGGGCCGTGCTCGCCGGGCGCCGCTGCCCCCGCCGCCGAGGGCCGGCTGGGTGTGCCGTTCCAACCAAAAGTTTCCCGCGGGGGCCGGTCGCTGAAGATACGGGGATCCGCAGGGGCACGGGGGGAAAGGGAGCGAAGTGTTTGCTGTGCGTAGCCCTAGGCGTTATGAATTATTATACGCGTAACAGCAGGATCCGAAGGCCTCAACAGGGCTCAGCTGCAATGAGCGCTGTACGCTGGATGAGAAGAGGCAGCCCCGGCCTCTGAGAGCTTGTAATGTAAGCGGTGAGGACGGACAAAAGGGAACAAAGGGGTAAAATGCATGGGTAGGGGTGAAAACTTGCCAACCGCCCCTCACCCTCCCCAGCCCAGCACCTGTAATTTTTAACTGCTAGTAAAAGACTCAAAAAAGAATGTGAACAGCTCTCAAACAGATCATCCTCCTATGTCTCTTTTTCATAATCTAAGTCCTTGGCAAGCCCACCAGTACTGAAAAGCGAGCTTGGTCTGCAGGACACCCCATCAGGCTGGGGCCGGGAAACTGGACCCATTTGAAGCCTGACCGCGCACAGAGCTGTGCCAACAGCTGGCGCTCACAGGCACAACTGGACTTTGGCATTAGTGCATGGACAGAGTGTGGCAGCCGTTGCCACCACTTTGATCTGCTCTGCTAAGTCTCCAGCTTCACCCCTCTGCATGCTGCTGTGCTCTGTCCCACTTGGGTGTGAGCCACCTCCCACCACAAAGCCTTCTCTCAGGTCCAGCAGTCAGGTCCAGCACCTAATTCAGGGTCTGCCACCAAAGGAATAGTTTTTGCCCCTGCAGGCTGTGTTCCACAAGTTTCTGCTGATGGGCAGGGGGGTTCCTGAAGTTATTACGGCTATTGAAAGTTATTGAAAGATACCTACCAGCAAAGCACAGGGGAGCCACATCTTTGCTCTGTTGTTGCAGACTAACACCCTGTGTGCTTCAGCTCCCAGAAATGGCAACATGGAGAAAAAAGTCTTCAGATGACTGCCTTAAACACTTATGAAGAAAAGGAACCCTATGCTCTTGCAGGAGAAAGGAAGGCGAGACCAGTGAGAAACATCAAAGTCCAAAAGCTTCTGGTTACCTCTCCTGGAGTGAAAATGTGGATTTCTTCTCTCCATTCCTCCTGTAAAAGCTAGAGGATGAGGAGCACTTTGTAAGTGGTAGGTTTAGGGAAGACTCTTTGTGCTCAGTGGCCCCCATGAAAATCCTTCCTCTTGCAGACTCTCAGCCGGTCAGGCCTCACAGCTCTATTTTGCACAAAAATTCAGTACTGCTGGTCGGCATATCTGCACAGAAACTGTACTTTGCAGCAGATCCTAAATTGTTTGTGGGGTTTGAGGTGAGGGAATTAGCCAGTGTTAGGATGCATGAGGAAAAAAAAACAAACAAAAGAAACATAAAACTCTCCTACTGAGCTGTGTGGTATTTCCCCATTCCAAATAATTCTTGGCATTTCAAGTAGACATTTCTATTTAATAAACCAAGAGGCGTAAAAATCAGAGCAGCTAGCAACCTGGCAAGAGCTTAGTGTTAAGAAATAAGAAAGGCTATTTAAAAGAGCTGACCGAAAGGCAGGTATTGACAGCCACATTGTTCAGGAGTCCAGTTTTCCAACTGCCACCAAAACTTGCAATAATTCCTACCAGAATAAAACAGGATGGTGGACAGATAGTTCGCAAAAAGCAGTAAAACATAATGGGACATCTGAGGCTGCCTTTTCTTAAAGGTGTGGAACAAGAAGGAGTCTACATATCTTAGAATCAAAATGATGAAGTAATAGATCCATGAGAGCAGATCCCCAGTGACAGACATCTGTCAGAAAAGACAATCCCCATAGTGGGTGACTTGAAGGTTACTTCTTTCAGTGCATGGAAGGCACAGAGCTGTGAGTTATCCAGGCAGTCTCTGTGCTGGAAGACTTCCCCCCCCCCCCCCCCCCCGAAAGGTTAATTGGGTTAGAGGTGCAATTTTTATCCAGCAGAGATGTGCCAGCAGAGGCCTCTAATGTAGATGCAGTTCATATTGTCAGAACTCTGGTTTTGTTAGCATCACATTTTTTGATGTGGTGTGGAGTAATTTCGTTATGCTGGAACAAAGGTCAGACCTACCTCCTCAGCCGCTATGTCAGTGCAATGAGCCGAGCCTCATGCCAGACTGGACAGCAGTGTGCACAAGGCTCCCACCTCCTCTTTGCCAACAACTGAGTTGTGATTGCTGTTTTACCAAGAAAGTTCTGTGAACGGAGAGCATGTTTTACTGTTTCTTAGGCTCAACCGCTCCGCCTTACGCCTCAAGCAGTTTTAGGAGCCTGTGTCTGACAGTGCGACTAACCAGCCTTCTAATCCTCTAGGAAGTGATAATCCAGAGCAGATAAACTGTCTTGCGAATTTACTTATTAGCAAGGATTTTCTGCAATGAGTTTCACAGTTTTGCAGAGAAAATATCTAATTGTCTATTTTTCCCTTTATTGCAAAACACGTGTCTAGCAAAGCATGGTGAAGAACAAAAAGGTGATTCTTGGCTTTAGAATGCACTGCTTAGTTATACCTTTAATATATAACTTCAATGTGCTTTATTTAGCAAAGAATATGAGAAATGTAAGTATTCTCAAGGTGTGTGTGAATTAATTTGCAAATTTTTTTTTAATCCAACCCTGTAGTTCTTTTCTGTGTGAAGAGTGTAATGTCATTTACATAAGATCAAATGTAAATTTATTTGAGTGATATTTAGGATAACTACAGTAACATGGTAATTTGAATTTGCAGTATCTTGGCTTGTGTATTTATATGTGATGTATTATCTTAGCTAACATACATTCATGTAAATGGAATGGTCACACAATGACAAGCTTACAAAGGCAAATTAATATATTATCCCTGTGGACTGTGGACTTTCAGTGCTTTCAGAATTACATCACCATATGACAAATGACCTCACCACAAGGACTAAAGGGGTCTCCTACCAGCCATAAAGATGTATATAACATTGCTAGTCAAATGCATTAGCACCTTTTGTATGCTAAATCCCCACCTCAGACAAAAACCTGTTTATATGACTCTGGAGCCAAGGGATAGCGGAAGAGTGTGCTTCTTCATCCCCACAGTATGCTGTATTAAAAGCAAAAGTTTATTGTCACAGCAATATTACAGAGTTTGAAAACCCCAGTCACTAATGTTTCCCTCAAAATGTTAACTCAGCCATGCTGTGTATTTATTTTCTCTATTTACTGTTATAAAATAAAATGCAAACCCCTCTTTTACTCAGCATGGAAAGCACCGTAAGCTGATGTCACACACATTATATATTTGCAATGTCCAAATGAAAAGTGACAACTGAACCTTTAACATCTGAAAAAGTATTTAAATTAGAATAATATAGTAAAGCTCAGGAATTCCACATCTTGCAGGTGAACCTTGAGAGCTCTGTGGCTTCACTCTGCAAACACTCAGGCACCTGGATGGGAAAAGTAACTGACATTTATACAATTCCTTCCAGATCTACAAACAGAAGTCCATCAGCTCCTTTGCACTTTAATTTTACATCCCTCAGCTGTGTGCTCTGTAGGACTCTTTCCTGCCTGCCCACCTTCCACCAGGCACCATCACAGCACTCTTTCTGCCACTGTCAACTGAAAGGTTCCTTCATGTTTTGCAGTTCACTGCCCTGCTGAGCCCAGTGCAAGGCCATGCTCCCAATGTCCCAGTCCCTCCCTGCCTCAGCAGGAGAAGGTCAGCACTGGTGGAAGCTGCAGGATAGGTGGGACAGCAGGTGCCGGTGGTGCAGAGGGCCACTGCACTCCAAAGCCACCAGTCTGAACTCCAGGCTGCATGGCCATGGGATGGCATGTGCAGCAGGAGGAGAAAGGGAAGTGAGAGAGGGAGGGAAGGAGGCAGGGAAAAAAGAAGGGAGGGAGAGAGACAGGGAGGGAGGAAAGTAGAGAAGAAAGGAAAGAGGAAGGGAAAGAAGGAAGAAAGGAGGAAGGGAGGGAAGGAGGGAGGGAGGCACAGCATCTTCTCAAATATATGTTTTATCCTAATTACTCATGGTATGGTCTTATATTGTGCTTATCGTGGTCTGTAGGCAAAATTTTTCATTACTATGTTCCTTATTAGCATAGGTATTAAAACTTCACCAATAAGTAGCAGGTAAGGAGTTACTGAGAACACAGGAAAGGAAGGTTTGCTCCTTAATTTCCAACACTGACACAATCTTGGAGCAGATCCGCAGAAAAAGGCTAACCTTGTACTTGGAGCCCTGCGTAGCTGGGGTCATTGTACCCTCTCTCTCCCTTGCTGGGGAAGGCAGGACCTGGCTGCCAGCCTGCAGAGCTGTGAGGTGCTCAGGAGCATGCAGTGATTGACTGAGTCCTCAGAAAACAGAGCTGCTTAAATTCAAGGTATCCTTGCAGCGTTTGGGCAAATGTGATTTTTTTTCAAGATCTAATAGCTTGAGCAAATTTGGAGATGGGTTTTCTCAATGAAGATGGTGTCTTCAGTGCCCTTAATCTTAGCTGTTAACAGAGAAGGCACTCTACTGAGCAGCTGGGACTTACAAAATCATAGAATCATAGAATAATCAGGGTTGGAAAGGAGCTCAAGATCATCTAGTTCCAACACCCCCAACATGGGCAGGGACATCTCCCACTAGATCACATTGCCCAAGGCTCCGTCCAACCTGGCCTTGAATACTTCCAGGGACTGAGCATTCACAACTTCCTTGGGCAGCCTGTTGCAGTGCCTCACCACCATTACAGTAAAGAACTTATTTCTTATATCTAATCTGAGTTTCCCCTGTTTCAGTTTAAACCAATTACCCCTTGTCCTATCGCTACAGTCCCTGATGAAGAGTTCCTCTCCAGCATCCTTGTAGGCCCCCTTCAGATACTGGAAGGCTGCTATGAGGTCTCCATGCTGCCTTCCCTTTTCCAGGCCAAATAGCCCCCATTTTCTTTAGCCTGTCTTCATAATAACACAAAGTGGAGAGTTTTCTATGGTGTGGTGAGGGATGTCTCTCTGATTAATTCACTGCTAATTTTCAAATACCTGTTCTAATACTGGAGTTATTCAAAGGAAAGAGCACTTAAGTACTGGTAGAGCTGCATCTTTGTTTCTGAGTCTCATTTTCACATACAGGTGAATTTTTCAACAATTTTGTTTTTGTCATACTGTGGCTGCAAAATAGCCTCAATGGTCAGAAATGAGCAATGTTAGAAGTGTCTAAAACCAGTCTTTTCGCAGGAAAAAGTGGGTTAAACATCCAGTTCCTCTTATAGCAGCAACTGCAATCTGACTCTGAAAAAGGGAAAAGCTCTCCAATCCCCTGAGCCAAACTCACAGCTTCTTCAACAGTATGTTCAACTCTTTTTATAGTTTAAGCATTTCTAGAAAATTCACTTTCTTAATTTCTGCTGTTTCCATCAGCCTCAGACCCTGTATGCTTTATACCAGCTGCAGTCAACTGAAGGGATACCCAACTGGGGATACAAATTGGCTGCTGAATGTCCCTCTCTGACTCCATGCTGTTGCTTTCAGCCTCAGATGGCACAGAAAATGCTGTCTAGTTGACTTGTTTCCAAATGCCAAAAAACCCAGCCCCCAAACTTCTAAACATAAAATAGGATGAAAACCAAATGATTTAGAGTTTAAATAACACTGCAGACTAGTTATATCACAAATACAGTAATAAGAAAGCCCTATGGAAGATGTGCTTCCTGTTGCACAGAGCAAAAGTACCCTGAAGAGTGATTTTGTCATGTTTACAGAAGAGCTTATATACATTAAAAATGAGCTTCTATTACTTTCTTACTGAAAACAGTTTTCATGGGCAAACAGAATTTTTTCCTAAAACTGGATCTGCCTGGCAGACATAAATATGTTTCTGTCAAATTCTCCATGCTGCCATGGATATCAGGAGACCTCTTGGGGAGATGTGGACATGGTTTTACTTCCTTTGTTAATCTGTCAGTTCTTCGGTTCTCTCATGACTTGGATCTCTTCTGATCTTCTGTATTTTTAACTCTAACAGTCTGGCAAACATTGCTGAGCACCTTACAGGTCTATTGCCCCTACCTTTAGGATATTTTAAAATCTCTTGAAATGTGACTGCAAATAGAGGAGTATTATGGAGCACCTTGTAATTCCAACAAGCATTTGACTTGTGGTGTTTCTGGCTCTTACTCAAGCTATAAGAAGTGCTTTATCCTATTCCATAAGCCTAGGCCTGGATGGAGGCAAAGCTACCTGCAGTCAGTTGTGAAAATTTAGAGCAAATAAACATGAATCATGTATTCAAGGAACATGAATAAACAGGAAGATGCGGGCTTTGGTCCACACCTTAGGCATTCAGGAAAGATTTCCAAACAAAGAAATGGGAATTGAAGTAGTGATAGCATCAAGAGATGCTAAAGATTACTCAGACAGCAGCTAATATGGTTCTGGGTATTAACAAAGGACAAAACCTGTAAGGGATGGATACAGGAGCACACAGACCAGAAATCTGGTGTTTCCCTTAAGTCCTAGCTCCTAGCTAAATTTCTGGGGATCTGTATACCAAATTAACAAAGGCTTGTCAAAATAAAGCCATTAGTCAGTGTTAGAATTCCTTACACCAGTAAAACAAGCAAAATGTAAAGTGCAAACTAAGGATCAGAAAGGAGAGAAAGAAGATAGATAGAACGTAAAAGATCTTAACAGAGGCCTCTGACTTTGTCACGTAACTGCTGAAGTTGAAAGGTTAGCAAAAGTTGATCTGACTGTTAATGTTTCCCCATCATTTAATCTATGAGAAAGAAGGAAGGAAAGAAGGTTTCCATCCCAAACTTCAGGTTAAGTTCTTCTGCTAGAGCAAAACTAAACCTTAATACAAAAGATCCTCCAAAGAGGATCACACAAGAATGTGTCTCTCAGGGGGTAGTTGAAGTCCATCCATTTCTTTGTGTAATTGCCACCAAGGTGGAATTCTGTGTTACTGTGTTTGTGCCACTGCAATTATTTTCCTAGGAATGAAGCATCTGAATTTTAATATCCCATATATTGAGTGCAACACAGCATATTACGATATCTTGACCTTTTCAATGTTCTATAAATTGAGTGTCTGATTGTTCCAGCCCTCCCTTGTTTACAGCCCTGCCAACCCTAGAAGAAGTAGCATGAGCCTCTCTGGGTCACATCTTCTGTGTTTACCAGCACTTCTTGAATCACATTGCTGGTCTCTTGAAGGCTTGACAGAAGCTACATACTGTGTGCCTGAGGTGCAGTAGCATATGAAATCATGCCAGAAAAGGCAGAGATAAGAGCTACAGGCTGGCTCATGAGGTCCACCACAGGTGGTCCTGTTGAAGGTCACATTGGTTGACCAGTATTATTATCAAACTGTGATCTCTCCACTGAGTTATTCTGACAACCACATAAACCTCCAGCTAAAGAGATAACACGCATAACCTTCAACCAACCAAATGTAACTGTTTAATTAATGTGCTTTTCTAAGTAAATTAAAAAGTGGGGGAGAAGGCTTCTGGTCTTTTAAGGATGAATAAAGCAGAAAATGTAATACCAGATCTAAACATGAAAGGGAGAGAATCCTCTTAAAGCTGAGGATGCAGTGGTAATGCAAAGCAGGAAAATGCTTATTCATTTAGAGCCATTGCCTGAAACTGAAGGACCAGTAAGAGGAAGATACGAATTGTAATAAACTGTAAATGTTGGAGAAAGATGTTAGCCTCAATCCAAAGAAAGACCAGTTCCCACTTTCTCACTGCTTGTCCTGCATCAAAGTAGGGAGAAGAAACATGCCTGTTTGGCAAAAAAAAAAAAAAAAAAAAACTTTCACAAAAAAAAAACCAAAACATAGAACTAAACAGAAATGCTCTGAGATGGCTCAAGTTTTTCCTCTGGGACTGTCCTGGTAAGGTATGTAAGTAAGTAATGTTAAGGTAGACATAGAAAGTTGTTCTGGAGAAGCTCTTCCACCTCTAGATGTGCTTTCAGGTCCCACATGTGCCTTAAGGTAAACTCATCTGCCCCCTGAGTGTGGAGCTAAAGAGGCCCAAACTGTCTTAGTAGCTTCCTGCATGTGTCGCTCCAAACGTCTCATCTGCCCCCTCAAGCAGTGGCAGCAGCAGCTGAAAGACCTGTTTTGTCTTAAAGCACTGAACAGAACAGGATGAGCATGCGCTACTGAACTACTGAAAGGTGGTGGAGCAGGCAGGCATGACCTGCAGCTCAGCTCTGGTACACTGACCAGAGCAGCTTCTGCCCTATTATTATCCCTTGCCTATATCAGCTATTCCAAAATTTTTCTACTTTCAGCCGTGTCTCACACCCAATCTAGGGTGCAGGGGGTGCTGCGAGACTACGACACAAACCACGTGAGAGGGCCTTAAGCACACAGTGGCCTTCAGTTCCCATCTGCTCTGCATCCCATGGAGAGCAATGCTGTCTTTCCAGCCTCCTGCTGAAAGCAATATCAAGGGTGAATCCAGACAAAACAGAGCAGTTGCTTCTGGGAAGAGGAAAGCAGGTTTAAGATTTTTCTCCTTATTTCAAAAACATAAATCTTAAGATTGTTAAAATAAGTCTCACTCTCCAGTTTTTGGAGAACTTGGTTTTGGATGCCTGTTTACCTATTATAGCAAAATTCATACATTTCTGTCTTCAATTAATGAGAACATGTTGGACAAGCCAAGTAGAACTAAGCCTGATCACTGCAATTCTGACGTTGCTTCCTACAGGTCTGCTGCTGAAACTGGAGCTTCTTGAATGCTGACCAGTTCCGTATGCGATAAAGATCACAATATTCTGATCACTAGCATAGTGATCGGCACTTTGTCCTCCTTCAATGTAGACTCTAAATCATGTTGTCTGTTCTGGTAATCAAAGGTTTCCCTGCTACTGGATTATACTATTTAAGGAGTTACCTATTGATATGTTACCATCTGCAGTTTGTGCCTTCACAGGTATTAGATATCATTCCATTATTTTCTCAACATAGTGGAAGAAGCATCAAGGTGAGAAGGCAAACAAGTATTTATTACCTATCTACACCATCCATGGAAGAAAAAATGCTGGGACATCTGGGGTGATATAATTTGACTGACAACCAAGAAGCCTGCAGTAGCATCAAGCTGTGACTGGTTGCCAGAAAGGCACAAGAGCAGGGGCAGGCACCTTCCAGAACAGCAGACGTAAGCACAGTAGGCAGGAAAGGATGGAAAAAACCTATACCAAGAAAGTAATCTTCTATAATGGCAAAGGTAAATTGCTTATATAGGTGTCTATCTCCAGATTATTTTTTAATCACTAGTGAAAAAACAGTACCTACAGACCAAGATATAAGATTGGAGTGGGATGAAATATCAGTTAAGTGCATTATTATGATGTGTTATTTGTTTACATAATTTATGTTATGTCCATTAACCTCCAGCTAATACAGGGGATCTGCTGTGGACACGTTCTAAATAGGAAATGCTGCCTTGCAAAGTTTTCTATCCGAATGGGCTGTACAGGAGACGAGGAGAGGCACGAAGTGAAGGGACTTACCCATGCTCACATGGCAGATGGGTGCCAGAGCCAGAAAATGGACAATAAATGCACAGTACTTGCATCTTATGCTTGACAGAAGGCTATGCAATTAATGGTTCTTGAAAAAGGATGATGAAATATTCTTCTTGCTGCCCAAACGCTCTAGCACATAAATCCAGGTTAGTATGATTGAAAAAAAATAAAAATAAAACAAAAAAAAAGACTCAAGTGTCTGAAAAATTGGTCAGAGTTCCTTTCATGCAAAATACAAAATACAACCAACATAACACAAAATGCAATCAAATGCAAAAGTTGGTTTGGTTGTTGTTCTGAGGTGTGAGCTGCTGTATTTGTCTACTGGTTGCCTATCCAAAGTCACATGCAGTATAAACACCTTACCGTCTGATTTTAAGCTAGCCCAAAAAGGCGCAGAAGGCCAAAGGAGAATGGTATTTCTTTCTCTGGGGCCCACTATGTCTTATTTTACTTGCCTTGACAAGTTTTTTCGTTGATTTCTGACAGAGATTTGGGCAGAAATGGTTTGAGAGGATGGTGCTTATGAATTTGTGCATGTTTTATTGCTCAGGATACATTGCCAATATATGACACATTTCAACATCTTTCAAATAGTCTGTGCTGAACACACAGTGAGAAGGGTTTTACTCATAAAACTTAGTTAAAGGGAAGTGTGCAGTTTTCTTTCAGGAAAATAAAAATGAGTCATCCATGCACGCATTTTATTTCCAGATCCAAGAGTTTGCAGTCTAGACTTATGGTTTTCATTTTTCTGAACACTTAATCAGTCTCTCTGCAGGCTGCTACATCGTGATGTCAATAGGAGGCTCATGACAATATGAAAAACAGAGCAGGAGGTGACAGATTTTTCTTGCAGGTAAGAAGATGCAGTAGTTTTCCAGAGTGGCTACCTAAAAAAACCCAACTAAGATCTTTAAGTTGAGGCACCCCTCAGTTTTCTCCATGCCTGATCCACAGAGGAATTACTGTTTATCTGTGTTAAAGTCTGTATAACTTCATTTATGCCTCCTCAGGGTAAGCAGGCTTGTAAAACCCTAGTGTACTCTCAAGTAACAACTGCAATTTGGCTCTGAGCTCTGCAAGACCACCAAAGGACCGGGGGATGATTTGCCTAAGAGAGAGGCTGTGCTTGTTGACAGGTGGAATAAGGGTCTTAGGAAATGAGAAAGTGACAGTGCTATATGGGATAGTGTTACATGGAGGAGCCTTGGAGGAGAGGTTTCTCTTCCTTGACTCCCATGTGTGCAGAGCCAAGTCCATGTTTGCCTTACTCCAAGGGTAGTGGATCAAAAAAGCTGACAGAAATATACATACACACACAGAATAAAGAGAACAATCATTCCTCCAGCTGAGTATGTCCGAGGTTATCTTTATATTTCCCAGTCAATTCCCAGCACATCCATGAGTCAATTCTATCAGGAGTGAGCGCTGACAGTGGCATGCATTGGGTTCAACTCTCCCATATGGGAGGAGGGCAGAGGAGAACCTTCTGCTTCCTTGGGTAGGTCTTAGGAGAAACAGTTTCCCCCAAAGCAGAAGAGGAATTGAAGCATTTCCCAGGAGGCAAACAGGGGAAAGTGTGAGTTCAACATCAGCTTCCCCAGTAGTCATGCAGTGCAGCACTCTCCCTGTGCTTCTCACAGTTGGTGTCAGCCACTGCAGATATGGTGATGCACAAGAAGCAGGTGGCATAGGGCATCCAGTTCCTTGTGCTGCCACCCTCATCATCCCCAGTGATCTCTGACAATGTTGGTCCAGGATCAGAAATTAGGCTTATAAATGAGAATGTTCTGTAACCCTAAAGCTGCAGCCGTGTATTTTCAAAGTTGATGGAGAAGTCCCTAACTGGCAGAAAATGGGTTTAGGTTTTCTATGTTCCTACAGCAAAAACTGGTTATAGCAGAAAAAAGCAGATCCTTCAGCCCAGGTCCTGATGGATGTAGCTAATTAAAAGAAGAAACTTTAACTTCTGACTGAAAATTGCATGTCAGCACTCTTAGCTACAGGATGGTGATGCTGCCCAGATGTGCCCTAAGCCTCAAGAAAATTCTGGCATAGCAAATATGAGTAAAGTAACAGTGTCTCCTAAAAAGCAATCCACTTTCCATCCATATCCAAACTAAAACTGTCAATGTATCTGACATCAAATCAGTCAGTCACTTGCATGGGGCTGCTGGTATGGTATTGAAGTCCTGAGAAGATCTACATAACCTGTCTTCATCAATTCAGCTGATACTTAGCTTTGAGCAGCATATTGATTCATAGCAAGGAGCAAAGAGGGAGCAACAAAAGAGGAAACATCAAGTAATGGAAATTAAAATAATATGCAGGAAAAGGAAGGCAGCTTATGAAGCGGGGGGGGGGGGAACAGCTGTCCTGCTGCCTCGTGGAGCCCATGAAGATCTTCTCTGGGCAGGCAATCAAGCTCTGCTGCCTTGGGCACAACACCACTGTGGAAAAATTCCGTGCTTGAGGTGCTCAGGACTTCCTTCTCACCTCTTCCTGCCCAGGCGGAAACAGGCTGTCATAATTACTTCACTTCTCAGCCCTCAAATATTAATTAGTTACTGTCCAAAGTAAAAGTCTGTGTTTAACCCCCAACGTGTTAGCTGACATTACCTTCAGTGTAACAGAGCAAGGTGTACTAGACAGGATTTCACTGACAACTTGCAGCAATGACATGAGGTTTGAATGTCAGCACAGGCTGTCAATCTTCCCTTTGTATTCTGGGAAACATGGGCAGCGGGCACCTATTTAATTGTTTGAGTCACCCCTGGAAAAGCACCCTTGTTTGCCCTCCCTTTTTGTTTTTCAAGGTCTTCCAAGGCAAGAGCAGGGCAGCAGCTCCCTGAAAGCTGGAGGTAGGTAGCAGCATGTTCCCAGGGACCCTTGATGATGCTTTTGCAAACATAGGAGGCAAATCGGCACTGCAGAACAGGCTTCTCTATGTTTCCTATGCTCATCAGAATATCAAAAAATAGCTGGATTTCAAAGCAATACAGGAAACATATTTCCATACATGGAAAAAATAAACATTTCTTCCATGCATGTATATTTACACTACTTACTCTTTCATTTGTGTTCCTTGTACAATAAGTTTTGTAGCTCTGGATTTGATTTCTGCTGTTAGTGCTTATTATGTCAGCATGGTTATATCACGAGGTATGTATCCAAGGGAGTCAAGAATGACAGGGGGATGTTTATTAGAACAACAAGCTCTCAGGCTCCGTCTCTGCTGGTCTGGCGATATTTGTTATGATTACTGTACTAAAGACAGAGAATGGTAGGAGCTCAGGGAAAAAATACCTAGGGTATTTTTGTCACTATCTTTAAAAAGCCATTTAGAGTCATTACCATTCAGCTCAAGCTCTTTAAAATGCTGGTTTACAAATTTTAATAGTTACTGGCAAGGAAAGTTAGTGCTCATGATCTTTCAGAAAGGCTACATCCTGGCCACAGCTCATAGAATCAATTTGCAGGCTCCTCATAATGTTTTCCTGAACTATCCAAAGTAAAGAAATGCACCCTGTACGGAAATGATGTGAAATGCAGTTTGACATACAAATGACCTGAGGTACAGTTGTTCTCTAGAAATAAAATAAAATGAAACAAAATGAAATAATAAAATAAATAAAATAAAAAATAAATAAAACAAAATAAAATTACAGAATTGTTTCTGTGTCTGGCAGGACAAACTGGCACCACAATCCCAACAGGTTTGTTGGCATTTTCATCTTCACTCCCATTTTGTCCACATGGACGGGGAAAAATAAAGTCCTCTAGATTTTGGTTTTATAGTTTTGGCCTTTAAATACTTCCAGAAAAAACAGCTGGGTGGTTTGGGGTGGGGGGGAGTGGAGGGGTGGGTGGCTTGGTTGGTTTTTTAGGTCATTTAAGTTATTATAATCCTTAATTTGACTATATACATTTAAAAACAACAGGAGTATCGTATTGAAAGCATTAAAAACAACCAGTTGAACTAACAGCAATTTTCCCCAGTTCTGGTACTGGATTTCTTCCTTTTTCTGGGGCTATTCTAAAGGGCTTGGTAGATGAGTATTTTGCTCTTTTTCGCACAAACTCTGTACATGAATTACCTCTTTTATGGAGCATCACATCTTCTGGTAGAAAGACCAGTGTACTGCGGGAGCCCTGGGTCATATAACTGGGAGATATACACCAGAATAAGTGCTTGGCCTGTGCAATAATGACTGAGTTCTCAAGTGAAATGTTACAATTCAATAGCATCATTTATATTTGTTATATTTTTTTCAATAATATAAAAATCAGGATGCCCACAGACAGTGATTGCTGTTGGTTAGATCTGTATCTTGGCAAAACCCCAGGGTTTTTGCCAAACACCAACACGATCGAAAAAAGATAGCTAGCCCTGCAAATATTTAAGTATGTTTAGTGCTCACAGGATGCTGTCAAGTGACAGAAAAAGAGAGAAAACATAAAAAGAAGTGGGAGACACCTGCTTCTGTTAGTGTCTCCTGCTTGTGAGCTTGCTTCTGTCACCATTTGGGCCCAGATGGTGACAGCAACTTGCCCTGTCCCCAGGCTATGGTGGGGCACAGCACGCTCCTGGCTCAGCGCAGGGGGCAGTATGGCCAGGGCTGAAAAAAGCCCAATTCTATCTTTTTTAGGAAGAAAGGAAGAAGGCTGCAGTATTTTTAGGAATGGGTGGCAGCTGGAAGTGCGTCTTGTGAAGTTGCTCTTTGACAAATGTGTAGCATCCCTGGAGGAAAAATAGGAGTTTGCCAAGTTCAGACATTTTCTGGTCTAATCTAACTAAAGCTACTTTGATCTAAATTTGACAAGTGATGTGTATATTATATTACTGCAACCACTTTAGCTCAGAAAACAAATAGCCGAGGGACCAAAATCTGCTCTCAGACATCTTCCTGCTGGAACTCCCACTGCTTTCAAATTACTGAGTATGAAAGGTAGGGATGGCAGCAAATGTTGTTCCCAGGTTTTTATGAGTGCTTTTGCAGTTCGGACCCTGGGACACTTGCAGCTTGGCTTGGAGGCTCTGGGTTTATGTCCCAGGCTGGATCTGCGTTCCTTTCTAGAGGAACAGTAGCAGTGCTGGTGGTGACATGAGAAGCTAAACAAGCCATTGAGCATTTCGCTAACCTGCGCTGACACTGACTGATTTTTTATACCTCTTTTGTCAATCCAGAGGGATCAGCACTTCACCTCTTCTGTGGAAATGAATGACTCTTTTTTAAAAGATAGCCTATGATATCTAAAATGGAAGATTTATAAAGTCTTAGGCTGATTAATTGTATCTTTCTCAGTAAAGTCTCACTGGAATATTGGTAATTTGACTCATCTGTTGCCAAAGTTACTTCAGCACTCACTCTACTGGGTATATGCATTGTAACCCCTGGGTTTAATTCAATAAAGTTCGTGAGTGAAAGCTACTGTGTACCGTGACACTGAAGTTTGTCCTCTGTATATAACATTATCCTCTTTAAATATTTCCCAAACAAATGCTTACTGTGCTTACATCAAAGACAGCAATTATAGATTCAATAATCCACATTTTGAAATCCTTAAACATGTATTTAATTGTATCAGAGACTATAATATCCTCTGACGGAAGCTGTCAGGCTTCCATTCATAACATTTTTGCTTTACAGCTTCCACGAACTTCCATGTAGCTTCTAGCTTTGATTTACTTCCTGGAAGTCTGTTTTAAAATTATTAACTTGATTTCTAGACCAAATCTAATCCTGATATGTGACAAAGATACAACATATTTTGATTACAAACCTACTTTATTGAAAGGGAATTAAGATAAATTTTCAGACGTTTAGTTCTGTAATATCAATGCAATATTTTATTGGGAAGTGTTACAGAAAAATGTGCCACCAAGGGTTCATGACAATTATTTACAGAATGAAGAAACCTGTGAAAAAAATCTTTTCTACTGGTTCTGCTGAGATGTGGCTAAAAGAAACTCAGTTGTGTTGCATATGCAGTATGTATGAACTGAAACAAATGGAAAACCCCGGCACTGATGGCAGGGTGTAGCTTGCACTTGAGATGCAGAGACAAGCCTTCCATGAAGAAGGGCACACTGCTCCCTGATTGCCATTTCTACTTCCCTGAAACAGTCTTACTAGAAGGTGGTACCAAGTAAACATCTGATCAAGCTTTGCAAACCCATTTTTGCAGTGAAGTTGTGTCTGACACTGGGCCGTTGTTAACATGGAATATATTTAAGCAGCTTCAAATGAAGTATCTGCTTAGACAGGTAACAGCCGGTTGTCGTTGTCCACGGGCCACAGACTCGTGCAAAATAGTGTCAAAATACCAGCACACCTATTAAGAAAGATTGAGGAGTCAAGCTGTCACGCATACCTGGCCCTGCCACCCATGGTCCTGAGCCAGCAGTGCCAGGATTGACAGCTACTGACTTTTTGTTCACCAGGAAACCAATACCAAGGTGCCTGGCACTGCCAGAACAGGGCTCAGGTCAATGCAGCGTTGCACAACAGCAACAGTGCTGCAGTCTGGGGCAAGAACATTTGTTTCATCTCCATCCTTGAGCTGGGGCACCTAGTGAGGACCGGTCTGTTAGCACTGCTTGAACTAGTCCTCCTTTTTCCAGAGCAATTTACACATCTCTGATACCAGTTGCCTGTACCTTCCCAATGGGAAGTTAGTGTTAGTGCTAAAAATAATGGGGTTCCTTTCTCAATACTAACTCATGACAACTACAACCACATCTGGGGTTAAAGTATTACTTGTTGCACTTAGTTTTCTTTTAGAAAAGCCAAATGATTGCCTTACTTGCTTCTTTCTCTCTCTCTTTTTATTGTCAGGATGATTTCCCAGGAAGAGAGTTTTAAAATTTACAACCAAACAACCCCCAGACTGGAGGAGGGGAAGGGGAGGAACTACAGCCCCGTGGGTATGAGAAGCTGCACTTTTTGTGGATTTAATTCATGTTCAGTAAAAAGGAAGAAAAAAAAGTGTTTAATATTTCAGGAAGTCATACAGTAAATGCCCTGAGAAATGCAGTGTGCTGAGGCCAGGGCACACTCCAGCACAGCTTCCCACATGGAGAGCTGTTTGCCAAGCCTGGCTGATGTACAGTTTTTTGTACAATATAATTCTTTAATTTGGGGGGCATGACTTTTTACCAAATTATTTTTACTATTCTAACACACAACATGGATGTTTTTACATCAGAATAATTGTTCTTTTGTCCTCTAATTATGTGCATGTTTAGTATAACAAAGAGCCAGTAGGAATTGGAAATTGTTTAGGTCATCTCCTTCATTCCTCTGCCTGTGGTGAATTATTTCTTAGGTTGTGTTCATTTGAGTGTTTTCCAATGTATGAAAAACACTGAAAAGTCGTGTTATATGACCGGGGGAAATAGTATAAAACTAGTAAATAGGATTACAGGCACATCTGCTGGAAACTTTTTTTCTTATGAAGTATGACATTTAT
Organism: Lathamus discolor; assembly: GCF_037157495.1. NCBI lineage: Eukaryota > Metazoa > Chordata > Aves > Psittaciformes > Psittacidae > Lathamus > Lathamus discolor. The sequence continues at coordinate 42,146,742 of NC_088884.1, read as the reverse complement.
ACCTTGGCAATGAGCAATACTCACATTAACTGCAGATTATTTGTACAATCAAATTCTTTTTCCTTTTGACAACACTACCCAGGCTGTTTCCATGGCAGTCCAAGAGACTTCACCCCACTCTGCTGAAGGAAAAATCCTGGAACAACTGGGCTGCTGGGATCTTTCTAATTTCAGGGTCAAGGTTTAGGAGGATAGATCGGGTATTGGTTGGCTTCCTTTAAGATATATCCTCATATACTGTTTGTGCCTTTGAGGCAGGTCTTTTTTCTGTAAGAAAGTGAAGAAAATCATTGAATTGGTATAATAAAGGCCAAAAGAATTAAAGTAAAGAGGCCATGTCACTGCCATGATCTTACATACAGTAAAATCAGGGTAATTCTCTGCTTTCAAGAAAAAGCTTAGTTGGAAGGTTTATTTCTATACACAAATGCCTTTTCCTTGTATTTTCATAGGCTAAAAAGCAGTTGTGATGACAAGTGCTGGAAGAAGGGGCAAGACTAGGTAAATACAAATTGCTTTTGGGGATTAACAGGCCTAATGAGAGTGACCCTGAACGCATACAAAGCAGTTTTTAAACAAATATTGGGCTTCTCTGTAACAGAGGGAGACCTAGAAAATGCAAATGCCTATGAATTTCAGATGCTCTTTCCATGTCCAGGACAGGGAACTCAGAGATCCCTGTCTAATATTCAAAGAAATCATGTCCTTAAATTAACATCTTTGGCTTTATTTTCTAAGTCCCTTCAGCTCCAGTTACTTTAAATGAAAGTTTTAGCCTATCCTGGGCAGACAGACCGACAGGCTAGAGCTCCTCTGTGCATTGTTTTGTCTCTTCTCTCTTGTGAGTAGATCAATAAGGATTAACACAGGACTGTGCCTTCCCAGTGCAGGCAGCTCAGGTAGTCACTGCACCCATTTAATGGAATGTCTGGCGTCAGCTTGTTGGGTATATAGAATTACACCAGTCAAAATGTTTTCCTAGACATCCAATGAATAATGAAAAGAGTTTGAGAGGTATTTCAACTGATCACCCTCCCATCCTTTTGGGTATGGAGTTATCTTTCAAAGGGCTTAATCTTTGCAATATGTGCATCCTTTTGTGAGAAAGGGAAATGGATACAGAGGTAGGGAGAATAGGTGCTTTGGCATGGGTTTTATTCCTGAATGTGCTGTCTGTATTGTGTCTGTTTGACCCAGCTTTATTCCATCATTTGGCTCACATGGGTCCCCTTTGAAGAAAGACTCCTAGGAGGGGGCTGGCAGCAGCTATATCCTTGTCTTTCTGAGACAACTATGTTCCTGATTGAGAACAGGGGCTGCCAAGTGGCCACAACCAAGACTGAAAAGAGTACAGTGACTTGGCATATGCTTTTAGTTCATTCCATGCACGGAATTTGTTCAAAGCTTATTATAAATGATAAATGTTAGCTAACCTCACAAAATCTTGGAGAAAGCTGTCGGCAGGCATGTACCAGGGCACGTGGTTGGGCAGCTTAGATTTCAGGCTGGCAATATTTTTTCTCTTTCACTCCATGGCCCCTGTTGGGAGACTATCTTGTCATATCAGCAGTGAATATCTAATGTAGTCTTCACACTGTGCCAGTAACCCATTAGTGAAGCCTCCTGGTTATAATCCTACTGCTATCTTGCTGGCTTTTCACCTTACCCGTACAGGCACAGCACAGGCAGTGTCAAGACTTGCCCTGGCTTTCCCTTCACAATGCCAGAAATAGTGCCTATGTAATAATACATTTCTAAGATGAGACTTAGATAGAAATGGCAGTGGCTGGGAATAAGGAGAACAAAATTGTCTGAGTAGTCTGTTTAGACCAAAACTTTTACCTGTCTTTTTGCCACGATGATGACCTGCATGCTGGGTAACAACTCAACACTTCCCACTGGGAATAATCCCACTGAGAAAAGAAAGAAAAAAAAAAGAAAAGTAATGAAAGAAAGATTATGCTTTTTGGTAAACTTCCCAAAGCTGAAAAATCATATACAATGCTCAGTGTTAGTAAAGAGACTTGAACTTGCCTAGAAAATTAAGGTACGTACTACCCACACAAACTCTTCTGAATTCCCTGAAAAAAGGGAGGCTAATAAGAAACCAAAATGCATCACGTCTTAGAGCTGACGGATTTTTGATTGAGGGAGGAGTGGAGAGAGAATCTTAGAAACAAAATTGTAGACCCAGGGTTGGCGTTATTCAGACTCCTAAAAAACTTTTAAAAATATCGATCTTTTGTTCAGCATCGTTTATTCAAACTTAACGAGCAAGAGGCAATTTTATGTCGTGATAACAGTTGCTTAATGGATCGTTTTGTTGAACTGTTGACTCATTCTTCCTATCAGGTGATGGCAAGAGCAGCATTTGACAGCAAAACAAAATCTGCGTGCACTCTTGTTCAGCAAACGCTGTCGGAATCAATCACAAATGTTGAATATATATTTGCAAATGTGACCCTTTCTTTTTCTTCTATTTCAGGGTCTACTTCACGCTTTCGTGTCAAAGATCTAGTTTCATGGATCACTGCTAATGAAGCTTTCACATACGTGCCGTAAGTGTAGGTACATTTTGTTCACCAGAAGCCAGTTTTCATTTGCTATTCCCATACTCTCACAGGAAAATGAGCTTGCTCCGATCACGTAAGTTCTTCATTTCACTGCACAAAAGAGAAATTGAGCAAAAAAGCAAACTTGCACATAGGGAAAATCAAGCATCAGAAGTTATGCCAGTCACAATCAGAAGAGAAGGTCAGGATCTAAAGATTTTGGCAACTGCTATTTTACAATTCCTTGTAAGTATATTCAGGAATTTAACATTTTTTATGTTTATATGTTTACATACATGTAGAAGTTTAACTCATTTAAGTAAGGGCAGTGCCAATGCAAGCAAACCATTTACAGTAAGGACAAAGAAACCCCATTTATTTGCCTTTTATACTGTAATAAAAAACTTCAAAATATTAAAAAAATCTATTTATAGTAGTCTGTGTTGTCATTTCTGCTACACATTTCTGCTTCTGTTTCGCACATTGGGAAACAAACTCAGAGATTTTGAATGAGTTGATCAAATACTGAATGGAAAGAAAGGGCTCCTCACTCCAGTTGGCCCGTTACATATCCAAATACTTGAACATGTGTTCATTTTTCTTTCTTTTCTTTAGGTAACTAATCATTGACATCTCAACAACTTTCTCAACCCCTAAATAAACAATGGTAATAAAAAGCTGAATTTCTGCTGTTACGTTATGACCTCAGCTACTGAAGCCACTGCTGTTTCTGGGGACAGAAAGCCAGGAGAGGACAAGGAACACAACAGATACCTGTGGCTAAAGCATAATGGATTCAAACATAAAGGTCTTTTTACATGGAGCTAATGGGTATAAAAAATTTTAAGGAGGAGAAAAATAAATTCATGCAAGAGTGGTCCATTGGTGGCCACTAAGCTTAAATATCTGGGTATAGCCTGTATAGCCTGTAGTTCAGGGATTCTATTATTGCTTTGGAGGTATAGAGAGATGGCTTCCCCTCCTTTACTTTTGTACCTCCCCCCACTCCACACACAGAGGAACAAACACGTTCTGCTTTGTTCTTATATTCCTTTCCCCTAATGGTGTACATGGGAGAGAGAAAGCAGGACCGGATGAGCCGTTCCACTGACATCATGTGGACGTTCTGTGTTATGTTATGTGATGTTTTAGCAGGGCAGGCCACTTGCCTGCTCCTCAGGCTCCTTTCAGCCAGCCCCGCGAGCTGGGTATCTGATGCAAAGCCCAGTGGATTTGGTGGAATCTTTTTTCAGATCTTCAGAGCAGACTCCTAAATGCAAGCCTGGTTAATACTCCAGCAGAGAACATCTGATTATTACACGGGGCTGGTCAGGAACAGTAATCAAATTACCTGGAGGAAAACATTTAGGATACATCACTTAAACTGCATTAGATATCTGTGTGGTCATTCCCAGGCAGAATGAATATTTCCTCAATTGCATTCAATTTCATTCAACTTAGTTACACCTTTTGTTACTTAGGATAAATATTGTTCTACAACATGTCTTAGGGAAACAGCCTCTGTAGGAAATGGTGTGAGCTACTGATGTCATTTCTGACGTCATTTCTGCCATCATTTCTAGTATTAGCAAAAATTGCAATAGCAGTGAGTTTTCTGTTGAAAAAGATACAAACCTAAGGTTTTCCTCTGCTTGCAATTATGTGGTAAATATAATTGTGACCTGAACATGGAAGAACAGAAGTCAGCAGTAGACAGGAACAGCTTCCTCAATGTTAAAATTAGTGATTTTTTCCTTACTACATGGAAACAAAGTTTGCCAGTGTGGTCCCTCCCTCCATGATGTCTGTCCTGCCCCATCCTCACAGGCTTTTGAATCCAATGTCCCCTGGCTAAATTCCACCAAAACTGCAGAGTAGGTGTATTTGAGTCATCTAAGTCTTGGAGAAAAACTGACTTTGATCTCAACAACTACTTCATCTCACAGGCCCTAAAATCAAGCAGTGCCTATGATTTTGAGCAATTTTCTGAGCAGAGACGTTGGAGTTGGCTAGTGAGAAAAGGAGGATTTTGAGAGGCAAAGAGAGTCTAATGCTCTGCTCACCTCTTCTCCCTCTGTCAATGTTCTTCCAATCACAGAGCTATTGTGTGAAAGCTGGAGTGTTCCCTCCCCACTGCACATCTTGTCGGGCTCCCCACCACCTGCAAAACAATCACAGCACCTCAAAAATATCCCTTACCCCACCAACTCAGCAATGATTTTTCAGGAATAAGAACTCATAGTTCTTCCTGCTACTACATGCTGAGTCTGAAGTTATGAAAGGGTAAGGGTTGAATAGTCTCTGGATTATAAGTTTCAAGGAAATCCTGCTCATTGTCCTTTGAAATTAGTGTGAGTACCAAGAGAGTAGTTACTGTGATTATTAAGTATGTACAAAAAATGTGCTCCCTGTAAATAGTGAATTGTGCCATTATCACTGTATATGCTGGGCTTTCATAAACTGGCATTCTGTAACTAGACAGCTGGCTGTAAACTGGAGGAGACAGTCATTAAAATGGCCATTAGGAGAGTTCAGAGCAGAAAAAAAATGCTGCTTCTTATCCATCCAGGACACTGGAGCTCAGAAAAAAAAAGAAGAGAAATTTTCATTTGAATAGGGCAAGCATTTTATATTTGGTGTAATCTCCATTGTATCTCTGCTCTCCTCATAGCCCTTCAGCCAAACTGCTGAATTTTGGCTCTTCATTCCAGATTCAGCTGTACAAAAGAAGAGCTGTGTTTCTGCATGCCCATTCCAGAGTACTCCAGCAAGAAGGACACATGCAAAAGTACTTGCAAGGTCTTTCTTTGTATGGATTTTAAAACCTGCGCTTGCAAATGTCAGGTAGCCTTAGAAGTCTTGTGTAAAATGATTGATCTATAACATGTTTTTACTGGTTAAACACCATAGATTTTAACTGAACGCCTACCTTAACACTTTCTATCTCAGGAAAAATACCCACACACTACTAGGAACAGATATTGGTCAATTTTGTATCCTGGGCTTTCTGTTAGAATGATTGAAACATGGTGTTATTGGCAAATCTGTTCTCTTTCATCTCCTATAATGCTGTTTCACTGCCTAAAGAAATTTGATCGGCCTGATAACACACTGTTAATTCAAATATTAATTCTTTATTTAAGGAAATTGTATCAGGTAAGATCAGAGGTGGCATTTTGAGTGGTCAAAATGACCCCTGTTATCTGCATAGTCACAACTGTTCTGAGGAAGACAAGGACTTCTCTGAGCTGGGGCAGAGCAGACTGAGCACTAGTGCTTCCCAGTGTGCAGTCAGGGGCCACTGCTGCTCCACTAATCATTAAGAGGTGAAACAACTCTATAAATCCTGACTTTCAGACATCAAAATTCACATATTCCAACACATACTAGAGAGCAAACAAGTGTAATGGATGGAAATGGAAATGGTAGAATATTGATGTGCTTTATGTTGGTTATAATGATGGAGGTTGGCATGTGGCAGAAGACTAAGTCCGCAGGTTTTTCTCTTTCCAGGAATTACAGATGATAGTGACATTTTTATTCAAAGACATTACAGTTGTCATTAATTGGCACTGGCTGAGAGATACCCTCATGATGACTATAAAGACACAAGCAGCTTTGAAATTCATGGATCTCAGTCCTGCAGCAGGCAGGTAGAAAACCCTCAGCGGCGCTGACACCCAACAAGCGTTCTCTCTCCATTATTGCCAATAACGCAATTCTCCGCCTGTCCCTTTGATGAGAGCCAACACCAGTAAGCATTACAAGTAGATTATTGTTTTACACTGCATGAAAGATGTGTCTGATATGAAGAAGTAAGATTAATCTGGCTAAAATCAGTTTAAGGGAATGATTGCAAATTGAAATGATTTGTAACAGTAAAACTGAAAATTTATGGAATGAAGATATGCAGCCAGGAGGTGTTGGAATCTGGGGACCTGCTGATCTGTATCTCTTGTTTCTGTTACTTTAGATACAATAATTCCAATTATACATTTTGTTTGTATTGTACTGCACCATAGATGGATGTCTGCACTCACTCATGCATGTTTGTCTGTACACCTACAGGCAAAAGAAAAACTGATGGATCTTTCTAATTCAAGATCAAATTATATATATCCATAGATGATCCTGTTTGGAAGGAAATATAATCTGTTGGAATTTGGGTTTATGAATGAGCATGTGTATCCATGCAGCAACAGAACAGCGTAACAGAAAGCCCACCAACTTATTCTTAGCACAGGGTCCGACGATTCACCTTTTGATCCTGCGCTTTTCACAGCCGTTTCTCAAGGAATGATTACAGCCTCAAGGAAGCCTGAAGGCTGAGAAACATCTCATCTCTATGCACAAACGATCATTTTTTCTCCCATTCAGGAAGGTTTCAGAGCTACATAGGTGTAGCTGTGTGATAGAGATCCTGGGGCTGGGTGAGCTCATGGTCTCGCATAAGTCAACACTGTGGGGATCTCAGCTCTGAGCTTCAGGTCTCCAGCTGTAAAACAGAGCTAATATAATCTCCTTAGTGGCCCTTTCCTGTCTCTTTCTTCCAAAGAGGCTTTTACCTTGGCATATTTGGAAGGTGACTGCCTATAGTCGCTTTTCATCCTGTGGTCAAATGAGCAACCTCCAATGGGCAAACAGGAGCCACACCAAGGTCTGAGAGCCAGATAAGAGGAAGAGAAAGCCCTTAAGCTGATCCTGTCACAATAGGGTTTGTACTTGCTATCTGGGACTAGCAGAGGAGAGCAATCTGGACTTCCTCAAGCTGCCCCCATGGGTGAAGTCTTGCCCTGCCTTTCCTTCAGGAAACCAGTGCAGGATGTGCTGCAGCTTGCAGAGACCTCCCCCACCAGCTGCCATGATGGGAGGATTTAGTGCTGGATCCATCCCTTGCTGTGCTCTGAGGGATTCGCCGTGTTACTGCTGCAGTAAAAGAGAACAGAGGAGGGGCTGAGGCAGGAGACGGTAACATACAGCTTTGCTCCAGCTGTAGCAATTACCTGCGCTGTGAAACAAACAGCAGGTCTTAAATTTTGAACAGAAGGGACTAAATGCATCCCTGGAGTAACTCCAGCAATTTCTGCAGGTTATAGGAGAAAGACTTTGGCCCTCCATCTGGTTTATGCGCAGAACTAAGTATTTTCTCTAACACAGAGTCAAAGGACTGAAATTATTTCTGAGATTGAGAAGTTTGGCATTAAAGCCGGAGGGAAAAACACTCCTTACGGCCAATGAAATTGACCTCTCTGTATTTCTAGTGCACATTAAGCAAAACAGCATCTTTCAGATAGATGCTGATGGTCGTTTCAGAATTTCAATTTCAAGTGCACTATATGGTTTGTCTATGAATTAGAATTGCCTTTTACTGTCATTTTTCAAAGGGTAGCTGTGAGACCAAAGAACAGGCTTCCTTGAAAATCCCACAGCTTAGATTTTGACCCTAAATGTTTATAGCTGGTTGCATTCAGTGAGACTAAAAAATACCCTAACAGCGAAGGCATGAGGTAGTGATGTGTTTGCAACATGACATGTAGTCCAGTGGGGTTCTCAGCACTTCTTGCAGGATGATAATTCTGGCTACTTCTGTTTCCAATGGACATTATATGAGCTTCTATTCCCGGAGTTGGGAGCAGGGTGGAAGGCTTGACATCACACTCCCCAGCATGGCATGAAGGCAACAGCGGCAGAGCCCATGTGTGATGCTCCAGTCCTGCTCCTGTCCCCCTGGATAATGTTCCTGCTGTGAGTGCCACAAACATGGCGCAAGCTGCACAGGGAAGGATGGAGAAAGAGGCTGAAGATGCTTATCTGAGCAGGAGGCTGCTGAGCTGTATTTCCAGGGAGGCCACTTCTGTTCATCTTCCTTAAGTCTCCTTTTACCTATCTGCTATGTAATGCTCATTTGCCCAGTGTGGTGTCAGGAGATTTCACTGGTGTAGATGAAGTTCTTTGATGCATGACAGCTCTACATGAAAATAAAATAATCAGATCTTGTTCCTATCTCTATCACTTTTACTTGGACATCAGCAGCTAGCCAGTGTTACTGAATGCATTCAGAAAAGAAGCATTTTATTTATTCAATGGCCTCACGCATGGTACCTCCCCAGTTCAGAACTGGCTTCCTGGTCTTGGGGTTTTGGGTGGGGTTTTTTTGCCAATAATATCTAAAGATCTGCAGTTATTTGTTTTTCTCACAATACTGGTTATGATCTCCTTTTCTCTTTCAGAACAACACAAAAATCCACTACTCCTCTCCCATAACTACCTTTCCCTAGAGCATGGTGATCTGTATTGTTTGCAAATTACTTTTGAAAAAAGGCTCCAACAGAGGAAAAAACACAATCTGAAAGTTTCCTTACCAGAGACAGAGTGCTACAAACAGTTTTATAAAGGCAGAAAGCTGATTGTTAACTGCTAGGCACAGTAAAGCAGGTTTGGATGGATGCCTTCAGAGCAGTGAGTGCTCAGTTACAGGCTTCTCCTCCAATGCCCCTGGCACAGGAATGGCTCCCATCACTTCTGCATCACACTGCAGACATATGAAGGCTGCAGCTAAATGACTGCAAAAGCCAGACCACTCTCCTCCTCCGTCAGATTGACTTGGTGGCTAGTCTGAGAGATATGGATGGTGAATGCAAAGCTGCTAGTCGATAGGCATTGCCATTAACATGTTTTAATTAAATAGAGGACAGGAGAGGGGAAGGGACTGAACCAGCGACAGTGAGAAGAAACTGAGCACCAGAGAGCCTGGGTCTTCTTATTCCCTTACCTGTTTGCTTCATTAGCAAGCAGAGAATCACTGCTGCTTGCCTGGCTACTGCGTATTACAAGAAAACATGATCGGATTTTATTCCTAGGTTGAATTTAAACCTTTGACTAAATCCATTTATGAACAGATCCATTTCATCCATGTATTCCTCACATAAACTTGGCTTAAATCTCTCATATCTGATAATTAGTTTCTTTATTTTAATTTTTAGTTATCCCAGATTCCCCAATGGTCCTGAGCCCTCGTGGTTCTCCATCTGCAGAGTTATGTTAGTAACCACCACAGACTTAGATATTGTTATGGAGATGCTGTGTGGTGATTTTGGCTTTCTGATGTCCCTGCTGGCATGATTATGCATGGATTGTCCAAGAATGCATATGTGCTGCAGATACAGCGGCCGACCTCAGCATCTCCCTATTAAATCCACCCCCTGGGAGCTGCTGGTAGGCTGCAGCTCCCACACCATGGATGGGGGCAGCAGGTCTGGGGACAGGGGGTGGCTGCGTGCCTGCATGTGGCTTCTTTGTTTTCAACAGATACATGATCAATGTAGTAAGACCATGTAGGCAGAATATGAAAATGTACCTTACGTGGAAGATTAGACTAGAAGTATACAGTGAAAGTGTATTTTCCCCATTTACAGTGAGTCTAAATAATCTATACCTCTGGGGGTCTCTAACACTGTGTATCTGGTTTGCCACAGCTTATACTGATCTGAATTTTCTTGTTTGGGATCCTTCAAAAATAAGGGAACTTCTCACATACCTCTGAAATCACTGGTGGTGAATGCAGTCTCCTAGAAATAGAACAGATCTGTGCTACACCTCTGTGGCTTTATCACAGTTAATGTTAGAAAGAATCATGGTAATTCCTGCTACTTTTCCTTAGCTGTGGATCTGGTTCTCCTCTTCCATGCAGCTCTGTTTTCCATAATGAGTACCAACCTCTCTGTAAATCACAGTGTTTAGGTTAGGTTGCACACACTGCAATCTCCTTCAGTGTAATTTATAAACTACTGTGAGATTTTTTAAAGATATAGTAAGTCATAAATAAAGACTTGATAGGAGTGTGTTTAGATAGGGGACTTTGGGTGTGAAGTATTGCTCTTGTTCCATAAGCATACATTTGTATTTGATCCAATGTAGGTGACACTGGACATCGCTCACACATTTGAGTTTTACATCTGGGCCACTGAGGAGGAATACCTGCAGAAAACTTCCTGAAAGCCACTGAAGTTTCAGGGGTAAGTTAAGGGATGCAGGGATTCAACTCATTCAGGACTCATGACAGGAAGAAGGCACCACACTAGCGAGGTGTGATTCATCTCTTCTAAAGTTAGAAGCCTAAAAATGGCAAATCGCAGCTCAGCTTTTTTGCTATGCAATCAATGGAAAAGGAAGGCAACCTGCAGGATGACTGACTCACCAGTAAGGCTGTGAATTAGAAAGGACCCTAGGTGACTAAACCTTCAGCATCAAATTCAAGCTAGACAAGCACAGTTAATCAAAACCCATCCAGCCCCAAATGACTTCGCTCCTTCCGGGATTTGAAAAAAGCTGCAGTGCAGACCTTACTTCAGACACGGCAGCGACTGCCCCATTAAATTTGATGTCATAATCCCTGCATCAGCTTTCCCATGGGATTTCATTCTCCACAAAGCCTCTTTTTTTTTTTTTTTCCTATGGAGCAGGAAAGTGAAGATGGGTATGAAGGGAGGAAGCTTTAAAGGCCACTGTTGTTTAACACTTTGCTATGTTGCTCTTTTAAAGGTTTAAAAGCTTCTGGGTGAAAGGGTAAAAAGTGAAATGTAAAAAAGTAATTTAAGAAAAATGTACACACCTCAGGAAGGTCCTGTGACTAAATTTTAGCTCAAGTATTCACTGAAGTCAATGTACTTCTACATGGCCACGGCTACAGACAAAGAAGGGGACTAAGACAGAGAAGGTATTAAATCCTTTCTCCTGAGAGAAAAATCTGTCAGAAGAAAGAAGATGAGAAAAACAAGAAAGAGGCATTTACACAATAGGAAAGCAGAAAGAAGATGGGGCCAGGCACTTCTTGGAGATACCTAATGAAGCACAAAAGGCAATGTACACAAGCTGCAACAAAGGAAATGTCTGTTTCCAAGGTACTAGAAAAATCTTTGTCATGACATTCAAACATTACAAGAGTGACCCAGGCAGGCTGTGAAACCTTTTCTTTCCTTGACTTTCAAAGCTCATCTGGACCTGTTACAAGTCACCTGGACCTTACTCTGAGTGAAGGGGTTTGACCAAATGACAGTCACAATGTAAAATCCATCTACTTTGAGCATATAATGGGAGTTGTCTTTCCAATTAATTTTCCAACTGAGTAAATATGGATACATTTTTTATTATTTATGAATCTGTACATAGACAGCCAGACCGACAGATGTCTGGATACATCAGAGATGTCCTGAAACTCTCTTCCCTAGTCTCTCAGCAAGGTATCATGGTGTTTACATTTTTGTAACATAATCTCCAGAGACCGGCAGGAAGCACAAGTGACAGTGCTCATATAAATGTATCTATCTATCTCCTCCATTCAGAACAAGGAGCAGTAGTACCTAGAAAAAAATCTCCAAATAAAGTCTTAATATACTCCACCCCCCCTAAATATATTTTATTTTATTCACCAGACCTCATACATTTAAATGCAAAGGTCTGACAAAAAGTTCTTCGGCGTGTGGCACCTGTAGTTAGTGCGACATGGACTCATGCATGACCACCCAGAATTAGATGCTTCAGGCAAAACTCCCATTGCAATCAACAGGTATTTTGCTTTACAAAGGACTGCAAAGTCTGTGTCACACCTTGAAGAGCAGAAGTTCAGGCAGCATCTCTTTCAAGACTGGTAACACCACTGATTTAGGGTTTGGCTTCCATGTACGAGTGAATTAGTCTTATGAGGAGCAGCTGAGGGAACTGGGGTTGCTTAGCTTGGAGAAAAGGAGGCTCAGGGAATACCTTATCACCACCACAACATATGCACAAAGGAGGGTTGAAATGATTAAATGGTGGCACTGGTTGTTGGAATGACTGAGATCTCCAGAAGCACAGATTGAAGGATTTTAGTGTCAAGAGCTGACAGTCAGGGAGAGATTAAATTGTTGGTAAATGCACAAAATAAAAACAGAGCACTTACCTATAAGACTAATGTCTTAAGCACTTAGTCCAAAACAAGCCTGCAGCAGGGTTCATTTCTGTTGGATGTTGAAATGCGTGGTATCTTTCCTAGAGCAAGGAATAATAGGAAGATGTGATTTTTGTGTGTCTGCAAAACAGTAACAGTGTTAACAGAACATTATCAGTTTGACTGCAGTTGTAAGTAGGTGCTATGACTTTACTTGGAGCAGCAAGGATCAGGTGTGTATCATCTGATGAATTGCTGGTGCAGGCAGATGCAGTATTCCTACCAGTGCAGAGGAACCAGCAGGTGTCATTCTCTCTAGGACGTAAGTCTGTGAGCTAAGACGGGAGGTGGGCTTCAAGTCAAAGGAAATAAAACATTGATGGGAAGTGCCTCTTTACAGGGCATGATAAGACTGATCTGTAAGTGGAAAAATTCTGAAGTGTAACTGGAGAAAAGCATTCCAAATTGAAGCACACTCTTTCTAATGAGCATTTTGTTGCTGTGACTGAATGTTAGCACAAATTTAGTACCTGTGACCAGGCTGGACCTAAATCAATGCCCAAAACACAGGACTTTGGTCCCTGGTACTCTCTCTGGCTAGCAGACAGGAACACAGACAGCTCATAGGCCAAATAATGCCCATAACTTCCACCAGATGATCTAGGTCCATGCCATTTTTCTTGTTATAGCTGAGTAATGTTAAAGTGCATTTTACTGTCTGGCTTGACAAAGATTTTGAAGCTCCTTTTTGCCTCCCAGCAAGAAAAAAGCCCTATTTCATGCTTCTTAACTCCTCTCATGGTAATTACCCTTACCTAAAAACTGTTTGAAAGCACAAGAGCTGGTGATTAAATAGAAGAAAGGAGTGGATTCAGGTTGGATTTCATTTTCTTTCATCTAAATGAAAATACTACTTAAAAAAAATAAAGGGGGGGGGGCAAAGTGAGTACAGCCCAACAACAGCTTTCTGTTAAGACTTTATGCTGCAGAGTTCCAAGGGATGATAAAGCCAAGCTAAGGGGAGTCCATGGTCTGGAAGTCAGATGGTTATCTCTGTTTAACTACTAGAATGAAGCCAGAAGGCTCTAGTTGACCTTCTTTTATCTGGAAATCCCCTGGAGGCATCAATCTGGTGCAACAGAACTCTGTCTAGTTTTGCTGGACCTTCCAAATGCATAAAGAGCAGGTGATAAAGGCCTGTGATTCTGCTCTGCCGTTACCCAGCCCCTGCCAGAGTCTTTTGTAACCATCATGCCGTACGTAGGTGGAATTAAATTAAAGTTTTCCCTTTTTTTATTTTTTTTTTTCCTGAAAAAGGCTAGATACACGGAGGAAATCATCTGATAACCGTCTCTGGTTAGCCTTTCTGAAGGCAAAAGCTAGCCTGCAAAACATAGAGTCATTTCTCACCCGGGTATTTTGAAGTAGTTTGCTCTCTCCTGCAGTAGGAGTCTGTAGCGCACATTGTGTCAGGGATGCTCACTGGGCTTATGGCTTTGTGCTCTCTGAACACACAGTGCCAGCCACAGGGTACCTCCCAGCACACCTGCACTCACACCAAAGGGCTTCACCTCCAGTCTGGGGATGAACATTTCAGCAGCATTTCTCTCACTAGAGAATACTTAGATCTCAGAACACAGCCATCCGTGATGATGCCTACTAGTAAGATGAGAAAAATAATAAAGGAACATAAGCAGGATGAAGAACACTCGTCTATAAGAAAGATCCATCTTCCCATGCACTGTTTCCCTGTGCAGCGCACACAAACATCTCCTAACAGCTTCTCCAGCACTGTAAGCTGTAATTTTGGACCGCTCCAAACCCAGTAATATGTGTGTAAGCCACTCACAGCCATGCCATTTTAATAAACCATTTATTAGCTAAACATGGGCTGATAACAAAGACATCTATACTGAGAAGGATTCTTCCTTTGAACTGGAATTTGCACAGTTCAAAATCCCATTTCTACAATCGCTGGATTAATGTCTATGTTATCTGTGTATGAAGACAGTTCTACTTTGTCCCCATTGTAACAAGGGCCTGCGCACCCAGGATGTACATGTTTGTATTTGTAGGAGGATTGTATTCAAGACAAGCCCAGCTTGACTCGGGGAGGGAAATGCTGCATAATATTTGTATTACCATTAAAAAGCCCCCATGCTGGGTCTTAGGCATTATTTCTCTCATACTTGGCATGTTGTAATAGATTCTGAACGCTGTAATGCCCCTTTGAAATATCGCTGGAAATAAAGCCATGCAGAGAAATAGGGGGAGAAATCCATCTTGCACACTAACCTGTTCTTGAGCTCAGACTGCTTCTTATGCTTCTCTTGAATTTAGGCATGATGTTTGTATAAATTTGGAAATATGCCTATGTCTTATCTGGTTTGTAACTTAGCAACCTTTAATCTGGGTTTTTTGCTGCTCCTTATAAAGCAGTTGATAAATCTAGTCAAGCACTTACAATATACTTGGTAGAGAAAGTATAAGGGGTTTGTCAAATACATAAGTAACATTCAAAGCTCCATTCATTTTGCTGACATTTACCTTTACGCATAAAGACAAGCAGAAAACCGCCCACTGCTCAAAGTCACATTTAATCAGACTGAATGGCTTTACATCAGCAGACACCAATTGCTAGAGGGAAGGCTGTGATTTGCAGACTGAAGAAGTTTCACAGAACATGATTCGTCTGTGATGGGGTGATCTTTGATTTAATCACTTAACTTAGTTAATTTGCTGTGTCTGTATTTGAAGAAGGAGTTAACTGGAGGTAAAAATTAAAAGGAAGAGATAGAAATGGGTAAGATTCTCTTAAGACATGTATTTTTTTACAATGATTTGACCCCAGTGAAGGCCACAGAGCACTGTTGGCGTCAATGCTATCCGCGCGGCAAACATGTTAGAGAAAACGAGACCTGGGAGCTTTGAGTGACAAAGCTCTGAATGACACAGTTGTCACAAGTGCTTGGTACATTCACTACAGCACTGTACCTTCCTGAAAGGTGTTCTGGCACGCAGATATAGGATTCCCAGTCACACACTGGAGGCTGCCTAGCAAGCTTTTCCCTTTTTGTATTCCTCCTGCCTTAATGCAGGTACATCCTCCTGGAACTGCCTCTTGTGCTGTGAACCCATGGGTGGCAGAGGTGTGTCCAAAGGGCAGTTAACAGGCTCAGAGTTAGAGGCCACCTCACAAACTGTATTTTTTCAGGCACTCCAGTACCAGGCTGCATTTGACTCCTTTTGTTCTGAACAGAGTGGGTATTGCTCAATCCGTTCTGGTATTCCTTTTCATGTGAAAAGCAAGCCCTGAGGTAGGGTGTGCTCCGGGGGAGCAATGTCACTCCCAGCTTAAAGGAAAACCGCAAGTGGGTTGCTGGTTTGCAGGCTTCAGTTTTCCGGGTCTGTCTGACAGGAAGTGAGAAGGGAATTTTAATGATGCCATGAAACAGGTCCTTTGACAGTGGAAATTATACACAAAGCGCAGCTGTCCAGTACCCCAAAACACATGTCTATTAGCCAGTGCAGAGACTAAAAAATATACAGAGAATTCTTTCACAGTGATTTAAAAGTTTGTATTTAATATCAGTCTCTTTGGTCCAACAGGCGTGTTCTCACAAGTTGTTACCTCTTATCCTTCACAGCTGTACTTCCTTGAGACAGAAAACATGGAGTTTATGCCTCCTTCAGGTACTGCAGAAAGCGGTGAAGAGACTTGGCTTTTGCTGCAAGGTAAGTACCAAGTCCATGTGCTATCAAAATAGAACAGGCTGCTGGATCCTAGCCTTTTGGAAGAGATGCAAAACCAGCTTCTGGACTGCTGGTGCTGAGGAAACCTCACCCTTCTGGGTGAATTCCCATTGACTGAACTAATGTGTGCTTAAATATTTCATAATGAAGTCTCTGACCCTTCCTGTTGATTAACCTTATTTATTAATGAAATTGTCAGTGGCGCTGGATGATACCATGTGGATCTAAGACTTCCCTACCTATACACTTCCCTTTTGCTCCTGTTTCGAGTGGCTGTGCTGTTCTGCTATAGCTCTTCACTAACATCATAGATGAGGAAGGTATCTGCAGGGTGAGCCACAGAAACAGAGCCTCCTCTGAAAGGTCAAGTCCTCAGAGGAAAAAGGAGTCCCTGCAGGACAATACTCTGGGGAAAGCATTCACTCTCTGTCTGAGAAGGGAAAGGGATGGGATACCTCTCCGAAGTGCCTGTATGCAAGCACACAGAGCACAGGGAGCAAACAGGAGGACTGAGAGGTCTGTGTGCAGGAGCAGGGCTGCAGTCTCACTGGCATCTCAGAGGTGTGGCAAGATGTTTAGAAATCTTACATCTGGCTTTTCCTTCCACTACCAGTCAATTAAGGAGCTCAAGGAAAAGGAAGAGGCTGAAGGCACGGTACTGCTCTTTGGAGCTCAGACTCAGTTTCCAGTATCACAAAGACAGACATCCCAACTGCTGCCAGAGTTGGTTGCAAGTAGCAGTGAGAACCATGACCAGATATCACTCCTGGGTAGCAGCTCCAGCCACAGGGCACCAAGAGCCAAGGGGGAGTGATGGAGGATCCCCATGCTGCTGCTGAGTGCTGCACAGACTCCCGCAACTCACAGCTCCTACCCTGCTCCTTCCTCCTAAAAGGAACACTGAAGTTTTCAGCTTCTGTGCTGCCAGGCACATCCCTGGAAACTACAAAGGCCAATGCATAGTAAGGGGATTTTATGACCACGGCTAAAATACATGAGACATACTTAGTCAGGATTTTACAGTCTTTTTGGTAGTTTATTTCAGAACAGGAGAGACAGTGCATGCCACTCTGTTTAGAGGATGGTAAAAAAAGAGGTGTTTCTATCCACCAAGTGGAAACAGGGAAAGGGAATAGGGCAACCCTTCTCCATCATTATCAAAAATTGACTTGTTTAAAGCAAATGATTCATGTCAGTAGAAGACTGCAAGAGCTTGTTCATCCCCAATAATTAATTATACCCTACTTCAGCTTTCTACCGAGAGTCCATGAGAACACAAAGACAGGAGGGGTTTGCTAATCTGCTTTCTATCGTAATAGTTTTTGTGATCGCTAGAGAGAGATGGCACTTTAGTAGTGTTCTGCTTGAACCTTGGGATTATCCATTGCACTTGCTTGTAGACCTCATGACTCTACAATGAAAGGATGTGCTTCCTCCTACTTTATTTATCTTTGCATAACTGGAAGAAGATTCCTGAACACGTTCCAGTGTTTCTAGTATAAAATATAAAGCTTTGTATGGATGAAACATGCATTTTTATTGTAAGCAACAAGATCCATCAAATTAACTTCCTCTTCACAAGGCAAAAAGTGGTCTGCAGTGCACTGACATGATTGCCTCTGACAACACTGCCAGTTCGTGTAGGAGTAACACCGAGGAGGCATGCTGGAATTAGAAAACACAGGCAAGCAACAGCCAAGAACTACATGAAAGCACAGCTCGGTGATAGCTGCCATTTGCGTGTTCGAGTTAGCAGATGTCTGTGGGGCTTCTGAGTTGTAACATCTCTGTTGGTTTGCTCAGACATATCATGTCTTTGTCATGTCAGGGTTTAAGTATGTGTGCTCTTTCTTCCCTCCTGTGGGCTTTTATGCAGTGGTGCCCTTTCAAAATTTGCCTATTGCAAGTTAGATAAATAGACAGTACTTTGTCATATTTGCAGTAGCCTTGTGCTTCCCGCATTTACTAAATGAGATATGAAGTTCTGGACCTTACAGTCTGCAATAATAATTACTAACCTTGTCATCTCACTTCAGGCCCAGGCTTCATGTCTGGCTGATGAGGAGGGAGGTGAAATCTCCCAGAACACAGTTCAGAGCCCAGATTAGCTAATGTCTAAGAGGAGATATTGTGAATACCGTGCTTCCACAGGAAGAGTATGTGGAAGGGCTGGAGTCAGACAGCAGAAGAGAAGCTGAGATGAACGGAGGTCCCAGTAAGGTCTTCATGCACTAAGCCACATGGCTTGTCTGCCTGTGCACCATAACTAAGCTGTGTGGAGCTGTGTGGAGACCACATCACTATAGACATCTATTTGGATGCTTTGTAAAGCAATAGGCAAGTTTTTAACATCGACACTAAGATTTAATTGCTTTAATGCTTCCTAAACATCATCTTAGTTTGTTTTTTCTTTATTCATATGTCATTTATATAACATTAATAAATGTATATAAAAATGTATATCTAGCTAGATGTGCTTACAATCACATACATATGTATATATCTTAATTGGACACATTCTTTTACTGAATACTATCTAAATGCCATTTGAGAGAAAAGGAGTCCAAGTTTTCTGCCTCATTGTTTGAAGGCCCTTTCTCATCACACGGCATAGGATGGTGTTGACTAAACATGCCATCACAGAATGCAAAATAACATGTTTATCTTTTTGATCCATTAAATACAAACCCATGATTTATATTGTTGAAGATTTAGAGCATTTTAATTATATATACTTAAAGCTAATTTGACTTTTCAATTCTGGAGTTTTAGAAAGCTCCTTTTCCCAATTTTGTAATCAATGGGTATTCAAAAAAGAACCTCCTGGAAATCCAGAAATGCTTGTAAGAATTTTCTTCTCCATTTCCAGCCAGTTGGGAACATGCTGAACAAAAACTGATACATTGATTCTATTTTCCACACACACACGCACACAAAAAAAAAAGCAGGAAAACTATTTAGGTGTTTTTAAGCTTTTTTTTTTTTTTTTTTTTTTTTTCCTATCAGGCCATTCTAGAAGCCTGAAAAGCAACAAAACAATTATTTTTGACTATCTCTGCTTTCAGGGTTGTCTCTATGAAGCATCCCCTTGTCTCAGGTGTTATAGCAGTACCAATCGAAACCAATATTCTTCTGCTTCAGCAACACAGCTTCCTATTGTTGCCCCCAAGCCCAAAAACTGAGGCGACGTTCTTCATCAGCACCGTTGCCTTGGATGCCCTTGGCAGTTCAGATGTACTGGTCTAGCTCACTGAAATGTCTGAATTATTATTCATGCTTATTATTAATCCAGAAACAGCTGAAATTAACAGCTGTTAATAGTTTTAATTAAATAGTTTTCTTCTAAAAATCCATCTCCTGCAGCAGCTTACCTTAACATGATATTTGCCAGGAGTGTAATTAGGACTAGAGTTTGTAAGTTATTTGCTAGGCAGCTGCCTTGCAGCCAGACACCAAGAGGCTGTAGGAGGGATGCTCAGCTGGTGCCCAGTCTGTTCAAGCTCCTAAAAACAACCTGCTCTCACCAGGGCCCCTTTTGGCCACCGAGACCAAGAGCCCACAGGTATTTGATACCAGCGGCACTGCTGGGCAAGCCTATGTCAGAAAACCTGGGCTTCATTCAGCTCCAGTTTGTCAGTGCTGCAGGTCCCTGGCTGCGTTTCTCCAGGCACAGCCATTGCGGTGGCTCATGCCAGGGCCAGGCTGATGGTGCTGCATCCAGAGCCAAGCACTGTGTGAACATGAGCAGGACCACCACCTGCACTCAGTGCTGGCTCCAGCACTGGCCCTCTGCTCCCACAGCAACCCAGCACTTGTGCCTTTTTCCTCCAGTATCGAGCAAGTGACTGCATGCTCTCACCTCCAGCTTGGTGTGACACCCCACCGATGGCCTCCTGAGACCTGCTGGGGAATATATCCCAAAACACAAAGTCTTTCTTCTCTCCTATGCTTTCCACATAGAACTAAATGTAGTGGCTCAGCATTAACAAGGTACAGATGGGGATGAGGGGGCAGGTTGGGTAAGGATGCTGTGAAATCCTCAGAGATCGTGATTTAAACTGAGGGAGTAGGGAAATAGGAGGAAAAAAGACACACCATTGATATAGACATATTCTGTGGAAAGCTGAATCTTTCCCATGCTGCCTAAAGTTATGAGTAACCTTTGTAAAGTCAGTTTTGCTCTGTCTTGACGTTTCAGTCTGCCTCTGAACCGAAAAGCTAAACCAATGTGCCCACAGATTTTGCCACTCTGGCAAGAGGTGAGCTTTGGGAACTTGCTTATCTCAAAGGGCTCTTTGGGCTCAGGGCACTTAGGGCTCAGATCCCAAAAGGTCTTAGAGCTGTGAAGGAAGGGTAGAGAGAAGGAGCCTGGGCTGAGGAGGTGCTGGGGGCAAACATACACAAATTGTGGCAAGCCAGAAGTGCCAAAGCACATGGCCTTGGTGCCTGGAGCAGGGTGGTCCCAGGGAGGGAAGCTCCCTGTTCCTCAGGCAGAAGAGATGGGCTTAGGCTGTTCTTGGGCCAGTGGCCTGGCTGTCAATGCGTTGGTGCCTGTGATGCTTTGTTTGCTTTCACTGTACCACTAAGACTGGTATTTGCTTAGCCTTGAGGATCTCAGCTGTCTAGAGACAGAAGTATTTGTCAGCTGCTCATTAACATTTGTACTGAGGTAGTCAGCCCAGCTAGTAGAGTCTTTCTGAGCTCCAGAGGGGGCAAGTGAAGAGCTCTGTTATGTTGAGGAGATTTTTCTCCATCTCAGTAGCTTGCTTTGTCATATTGTTAGTGTGTGGCTACCTTGGCAGGAAGAGGATGTATTGTCCCAGTAGGTCTCAGCAAATTCCTGATGTTCTGTGTGCTTGGGGACTGTCAGTGTTCAAAATCTGTGATGCTCCAGCCCTTGTAAGCTATATGCTAGAGGCAGATGGAAGGAGATAGCAAGCGAGAGCAAGGAAGATACAGAAGGAAAACATGATGGCGTAACACAAATATTTCTTACCTACACATTATCACCGTGATCGTGTGCACCAACACTCACCCCCAGATGAGAGGTAATAAACTTCTACCCTGCTGCCAAGGATTCCCAAATGCCCCTCTGCAAGCCCCAGAGCAGGTGAGCTAGGGGAGCAGTGCCAAGTGCTGGCAGGGCTAGGCTCTATTCCCCCTGTAAACGCACTACATCTCTCCACCCAGCTACTCCAGCAAGCTGTTGAGACAAGATGCTCTGAATAGCTTCCTGGAATTGCCTACTGATGGGATTTGGGGGCTATGCCTATTCTAGCAAGCGAAGCAGGGTGACAGATAGTGCATTGGCCTGTGATCATCATCCTATTAGAGCTGAGTAGATAGAGTAACACATTACCCAGCATGGATTTGACCCATGCCAAGTGGTACTTTGCTGGATAACATCCAAGCACAGTTTGGGTGATACACAGGCCAGGAAGCATTTCCAGAAGACAGAATGGATGAAGTCACCCTGCCCAGGAGGAAGCGATAAAAGAGATTTTTGCTATACACAGCCCAGAGTTTGCCACTTCCCTTCAGGGCCAGACCCTAGCTTCCAGAAGAGACTTTCTCTTCTGTATTTATTAATGTTAATGTATCCAGGGAGACCTCAAGTCAGATTGCATACTTTTTTTTTTTTGGTTACTGTAAGTTGAATGTCGTGATCCTGTCTAAAACAAACAAACAAACAGCTCAGAATAGAGACATGAAATAACTCTTTAAATGTTCTGAAATACTTTCCCTATACTTAAGAGAGCTCCTCTTTTAAACCCAAGGCTAAAAGCCAAGGACGACTCTCCCAAGAAGCTGGACCATCCCAGGGTGAGGCCATCAGAAGACAAGTTTCTGAGTCATCACATTTCTAGGAAGGCAGGACTGTGCTTGGCTAGTCCTGAGCTGAGGACAGGCAGGGAGGGTTACATGCTCAGGACAAGGAGAATAGCCAGAAGATTTCTTTCACAGGAAGAAAACAAAAGCAATGGAAAGGGAACATTTGCAGATGCTTCAGAGGTGTCTCAGGAAGTACATTAATATGTTGATTGAGATGGCAAGTATCTGATAAACTGCACAAGAATATGCAGGTTTATGCCTGAGTTTTATGTCCACATATGGTTCGGATGTCCTATGGGGAAATTTAAACAAAATCTAAAGTTGCTAACAAACCCTTTTCAGTCTGGATTTAGCTTGTTCTGCTTTGTTGCAAGTGCCACTGACTGATCTTTGCATATAAATGCATGTTAGTGTCTCGGATAATACTTACCGGTAATTAAACTGCCTTCTTTAAGATAAGGCATTTTAAAGAAGATTTCTCTGAATTACCTTAGTGTCTATGCATGATTTTGGTATCTCCTTAGTGGCCCCTGATGCACCTGAGGATCATCTTCAGGGTTTTTTGGAACTAATTTATGAACACCTGCTTATAACTTCCAAAGGATGTATTAAAAGATCAACCAGAGTCTGGAATGTAAAGTTAAATGTATTAAATTACACACTGTTCAATAGAAACAGAATTTTTGCTTGAGACATCCTCTGCCAGTCTATCACAAGCTATTTATCCTGGAAGCATCATTTCAAATGTCAATTGTTGGTTTTCCATATTTTTCACAATACCAAAATCACCTCCATTTTACCCATTAGGCAAACCCATTCTAGACAGCAAATTTGGTAATGCTACTGATTTGTCTATCAAAATGTACTAGAGCACTTGGGAATAACTCCATATTACATATGAACACAAGTGTCAGTCAATGTAAATGCCAGTGTTTGTGATCATTTACTTGCTATAGGCTAACAAGTACAACCTTCACCCGAAGTACAAATGCCTACTTCTTCAAAGACACCACTTTCCCAAAGCTGAAAAAAATGAAGCAAAAGCAAGAGAGCATTTCAACACTGACTTCAGGGTAGTGATAAGAAATGGCTTGGGGCTACGACTGTACCCATTATAGCACTAAAATAAGTTTGGTTCATTGCCTGGCATTTGCCCTTCTTGAAGGAGTTTTCACACCAGGCAGGGATCCAAGCTGATGTGGCTATGCTGCCATAGCCCATGGTAGCTAGATATCCCTATGGGAGCACCGGGCCATGGCTGCCAGGCAGGTCAGCACAGTGGGCTGTCTTGGGTGGAAAGGCTGCCATACCCCAATGGTGCTACTTCCAAGGAGAAAGGGCTCCAAATGCAAGGACACCGGCTGCTTTGGTGGTAGGGTGGTGAGGAGCCCTTCAGACACACAGCTGTTTAACCACGTTGAAGCCTCTCCTCCCCTTTCACAGGAGGCAGTCAGATCATCAAGGGAATCATGAAAGATCCTATCCCACCTCTGCTCCTCCTCCAGCAGCAGCAGCTCCACACCACATTCAATCTGTCTGTCCTGTTGAGAAGCCTTGAGGAAATTCACTGCTGGATCCACGGGGACAGAGCTGACTTCACAGCCAATGAACCCAAAGGATGCTATCTTAGAGAGGCTCAGTTCTGTGTTCTGGTGGATATTTCCTTGATTTCAGGTCTAGAGAAAGCAAATTCTGCAGAAAGCAGAGCAGCAACTTCTAATCATCCGTATCTGAGCAAAAACTCCTCAATTCCTCGGAGAAGAAATGCCTTCCTTCATTAACTGATGAAATGGAGGTAAAATATTATTAAAACCAAAAAGATACTGATAGCAATAGGCAGGAATATGGAAATGTGGAAATATAAATTATTGCTAAGGGAGAGAAGAGGCACCAATGGCCAGCCAGGGTAAGGTTAACCAGGAGAATATATCAGGAGCAAACAAAATGGAATCCCATTAACACCACAGACCTGCTGCTAGTCAGGGTTGGCAGAACCATGGATCACAAACTGCAGAAGGCTGAAGTACTCAAGCAATGCTTCCCCCAGGTGCTGAGGAGCTGAGGTGGCATCAGTCAGAGTCAGCCATCAGGGACCTGCACAGCAAAAGGGACACTCCTTCCCACATGTCCTGTTCAGACAGCTTTGTCTTGGCAAGACTGGATAATTTGCACTAAAAAGATTTAACAATTGCAGCCAAGGAGCTCTTTGAATTATTAATGATAATAAATCCTATAATGATAGAAAAAAAAAACCCAACTTGCAAGGTTACAAACAAGCTTAAAATCACATTGGTCTCTAACAAAATCCAGGAAAGGCTGGCAGGGAAAACAATCAGCAAGGAGTCAAAAGAACAAGTGATTCAATCAATATTGTTTTTTTTTGTTATTATTATTTTTATAATGTACCTCAAAAGTTTCGTGCCATCACAAATTTGATTGAGTTACCCAACTTCAATAAGGCATTAGCACAAGTCCTTCATAATATTCTTATAACAGTCAGTCGTACAGCAAAATCAAAGTGGACTCATTTTAAAAAGATTAAGAATTGCTCAGTCGGTAGATCTCAGAAAGGCATTTTCAATCGCTAAGGGGGTTTTGAGCAGAAGCCTCCAGGGAGCTGCTCTTATCCCACTCAATGATCTTGAAGAAAATATTAAATCATTGCCGATAGAATTTGTAGCAAATAAAAAGAAAACAATGAAGAGGGAAAAGATGATTTGGCATAGGCCAAGGTCACTGGGACAAAGGGATTCATTTGAATGCACATTTCAACACAACCAAATGTAAGGTTAGTCTTCAGGACAGAATAAATCCCATTTATAAGGGAGAGGGGGGTTCATGTCAGTGGAAGCAGTGGCTTTTAGGAGGATTTAATGGCTGTAAGAGATAAGCAAAACAATGTGATAGCTGAAAGAGCAAATCATGTCCATCACCGTATAAACAGACAAATGTCAAAGGGGTAAGGAAAAACGTTGTTTGCCTGTACATGATGTTTATTGCTTCAAAATACAAAAGTGACTACTGGTGTTGTTTCTCAGGCTGTGGGTCTATGTTTCCAACTTCTTTTGTCCCCCTTCTGCTATGGGCCTGATGGGAGGGCCAGGTCAGGTTCAGTGCTCAGAGACAATAGGCAGGATAACTTGATGTGAAGGCGCTGGCTACTCCTGCTCTCACCAGGTCCAGAGGTGCTGCTGATGCAGAAATGAGGGATGCTCTACCACTATTTCTGGGAATTAAAAAACAGTGGGGAAAAATGCTCATTTTGGGAAGTGTATTCTGGAAAGAAAACCTAGAAATTCCATCTATTTCGATTACCCAATAAAAGGATAAGAGGGAATTTTATCACAGTGTAGCAGAACCTGAAATGTTACACTGTGATTTCATAGCTGGCAACACTTCAATCTGATAAAAAAGACACATGATCCAATGGTTGGAAACCATGGCCAGACAAACTTAGCCTAGAAGCCTTTCCATTTCAACAGGGAGGGTAAATAATAATTGATCCTTCACTTGCAGCTTTTAAAACATAAGTGAATGTCGCACAAAATGATATGCTATGTTTCAAACAAAAGTTTAAGCTGGAAAGAGAAATCATTGCATAAGGTTATTTGAGAGACGCAGTAGATCACATAAGGCCCTTCTACGCTTACTTAACTATTTTGGTATTTTTCCCAGGCCTTGGAATTCATCTGGAAGTGTGCTACTGTCCTCCTTGGCTTTTGTTCTTCCCTTCTGAGACCATAGCATGACATGGAAAAAATGCAAATATAAATTATATACAGTCTGTGATCAGGCAGGTTTTCAATCCTGAATTTGCAGACCTACGTTCACTGCTCAGAGAACTGATACTTATTATAGGGATTTTGTCCAAACACATGGAAATGGCTACTTGTGCGAGTGTTTTGTACTTCAGCCGTGAAGTAAATGTAACTATAAAGATTTCTGTGTCTTAACTATGCTATCATTTTTTACCATCCCAAAACCTCGGTTTAAGGCTACAACATGCACTGGTTTCAATTTAACTCTTGAACTGTCCTGCAATTACATTATAATTAGACTTTGATTATACTTCCCTGAACACACTTATTGTGAAAGTTGAGGGTTGTCTCTGAGATTGAGTTACTTTCTGGTCACTTAGTGTATTTTTAGACCCCAGGTACATAACTTTGTTGAGTCTATGCTGCAGTAACGCTGTCATGTACTAACAAGCTGTATCAATTAGTAGTTGCAGGTAACATGGAACTACAGTAATTTTACTGCAATTGCTGGGTAATTACTACGTAATTCACGTCTGATCTACAAATTAAAGCATAGGTTACTTTGCCATTAATGTTTTAGCTGTCTCTGATAGATTTTAGCTGTAAAGTAGTGGCTACTTTAGGGGTTGTCTGCCCTTACGTTATGAGAACATCCGTGTCCATAATTTCACATCCATTATCAGTGACCATCTCCCTAAATTTTAAGTTCTTCTGTAATTAAAGAAGCAAAAATTATCTTAGAAAATTAATTTTTGAGTCAGAGTTTTCTCTTTCCCATCTCATATTACTATCACAATTCATTCCCTTTCTTTTTTCCCATACTTAACATCTTATCTTGCTTGTCATAAATATCATTTATATATAAATCACTACAATTCATGCAGAAGCAGCAGGGAGAATATTTTCTGTGGGCCCTAAACTAGCCTCATGCTGACATTAGTCACCTCCCTTGAGAATGATGTTTTCTTCCCTGGCACAGAGAACAGCTCAGACTCTAAGTCCACTCACAGATTAGATTTTGTAAATACTTGTCTTTTCTTTTTTTTTTTTTTCCAGATAATTTGTTTTATTATCCATTTGCTTCAGTCTGGTTCAGAGTAAAATACAAGACGTTCTATTTCCTTTGAATGCAGTCTTTAAACAAAGGTTTGAAAACCCATAAACACTCAGTATGTCAGCACATGACATGGTATGGAAAGGGGCTTCCTTACAGCCCCTTTTGGGCCGGCTGAGAGCTCATGCAAGGAGCCACCTGAAAGAGGTGACCCTGACTGAGCAGTGGCAGTCAGGCAAGCCACCTCATGGCA
The DNA here is from genome assembly GCF_037157495.1 of Lathamus discolor. NCBI lineage: Eukaryota > Metazoa > Chordata > Aves > Psittaciformes > Psittacidae > Lathamus > Lathamus discolor. Next base: position 42,119,615 of record NC_088884.1, on the reverse strand, counting down.
GCCAGCACCAGGCAGAGGGACTCAGCCACACAGGAAACAGAAGGCACAAATTCTGTGACAGTAGGAAGTATGAATTTCATTCTACAGCTTCCGCTTAGAAATAGCCCCTAAGTAGCCCTTTTATAAGGTCACACGTATGATCCTGGGAGTGGAATTCAGTTCCAACTATGACACATAAACTCAGGTTGGTAATTCAGTGAACTGCCATAGTTCCCATGATGGCCCATGGAGGCCTCATCAGCTCTGCCCCAGAGGGTTATCTCAGCTGGCCACCCAGGATGCATCCACTTAGGGTGAGCAAAGGTACTCTCTGCATGAATTAGATCTCTACAGACTGTGACAGGAACCTGGACAGTTACAACCATAGAATCATAGAATAGTTTGGGTTGGAAAGGAGTTTACAGCTTATCCAGTTCCAACCCCTTTCTCACACCTTCCACTAGACTGGGTTGCTCTCAGTCCCATCCAACCTGGCCTTAAACACCGCCAGGGATGGGGCATCCACAGCTTCTCTGGGCAACCTATGCCAGCATCTCACCATCCTCACAATAAAGAAGCTATTCCTAATATCTAATCCAAATCTAACCTTTTTCAGCTTAAAACTATTAAGTTTTGGTAAGCCCTTGTAAAAAATCCTTCTCCAGATTTCTTGTAGGCCCCGTTTCGATACCTTAAGGCTGCTCTAAGGTCTCCCTGGACCTGATCCCTGGTTGCTTGGACAATTTCTCTGTATTCCTCCTGTGCTACCACCCTCTGTAGGCTTCTTTTTCGTGTTTTAGTTTGTCCAGGATCTCCTTGCTCATCCATGCAGGCCTTCTGGTGTTTTTGCCTGGCTTCTTCTTCACTGGGATGCATTACTACTGAGCTTGGAGGAGGTGATCCTTGAACATCAGGCATCTGAATCTTGCTTTTCCTACAAAGGAGTTGAGGCCGATCTTAATGCATCCTCCCAGTTTGCCCACAGGACCTTTACACAAACATCATGGAAGGGCACTCTAGTAAATTCCTAAATCCAGTTCAAAATTGGTGCTGAAAGTGCTAACTAAAAAGCTATTCCATAATGCCAGCTATCTTTTTTTGCCATATTATTCAACAGTAAGCGGTATGTATAATAAAGATCCTGATTTATTTGTAGGGTTTATTCAAAATGTCAGAACAAACTACTTCTATCCAATACAAACTCTGCTTTACAATTCCATCCATTTTCATTATGTTTTTAGTACTGGTCCTAATTTGCATCTTTATGCTAAAGCATGAAAGTAGAGCTCCTTTCCTTGAGCACTCCCATTTTCATTAACTTCAATAGAAATGTCTCATGTAAAAGGAGTGCTAGATCAGAAAATGTTAGCTACAGTAAAAGCAACCTAAATAATGGCATGCCAGAAAGGATAGTGTCTGTCAGTGCTTTACAAGGAATATCTCTTTTCAATCAGGCAATATTGTGCATAAAGCTTAGCAGACACTGAGAGCTTAATTTTAGACCCTCCAAGTACAGTTTTCTGTGGGTCCCATCCTAATTTCAAGAAACATTTCACAATCCCATACTGGTAAAACAAGGGATTGAAGAGGATCCCCTTGTTCCTTACAAGCCATCAAACAATATAGATGGCAGAAGTTGGTGTGAAGAAAAGGTCACATCTTTTAGGGCAGACACTTACAACAATTACATTTAAGAGCAAATTTCTGGGTATTTCTGTTCTGGTTAACATGTCAAATCAAAGGGTATTGTTTCATGTGTATAGATGACACTAACAGTGATATATTCAAGACTGAACATAGCATACATCAACATACCATATCTTTAGAAGAGACGTTTCTAAATATAAGCTTTAAAACATTTATAGGGTACACAGAACAAGTTTTCTGTTTCTATAGATGACATTCACTGTCTTTTCTTTTTGCTTCATCCTCCACATTTGCTTCCCTCAGCTGTATGTACAAATGGCACTGTTTTTTCCCCAGAACAGTCAGAAAGATTGCAAAGACATTGAATGTGACCTGGTTTCAATAATACTGAATAGATGAAAGTGACAAAACAAACCCCCAGAACAACAGAAAGACAGATCACAATGTAATTAGTGCTGAAACCAAAGGTATTTCTGTCAGTCCCAGCACATCACACTAGTTACTTCTGGCTCCTTTTGTTAAAAAACCCAGTTACATTCCTTAGCTAGAAATTTGCATTTTATTCCTGATTACATTATGTATTCTCACTGAGAAATTGAATATTTAAGTACATGGATATTTAAGTATGCGAATCAAGTAACACTGCAACGTTGCCAATTTCTTTCAGTCTATTTTTCCATCAGCTCACCAGAGCTTCACACACTGCTTCTTTGCCATTAATAGGACTTATTTGCCATGTGCATCTCATGAACTCATTGTGGAAAACTGTGAGGCTTTTTGTTGTTTGTTTGTACTTACAATGTAAGAACATGCTGCTGTGACAGTGATTTATGTGGATGCACTGGCACTGACGCAAGCAGGAGCTGCCATGACAGAGGACATCTCCTTCACTAGACAGGGTGGCAAATCCATTTCAGATATTGCCAGTCAGAAAATGGATGCTAATTAAGCAAGCAGCTGATATTGGTTTTAATAAATATTTTCATACTCCTCTTACATATTGCCGTAAAGAAGCTCTAAGTGTGACCTTAAAATAATAAAAAACCAGGAAGTCAGAAATCCCATGTGTAGAAAAATAGACGTCCATGATTGGGACCTACTTCTTGCAGTAGCAAACAGCAATCATTTCTATGTCATTTAATCAGCTAAAAATGCAGAACGACATGGATGGACGCAAAGCAGAGCACTTAAGAAGAGCGAGTGAGTTTTTAGATGAGACAGAGCCTGAAAAATGCCAAATGCAAGGGGAAATAAAGAAATCTTCAGTGTGAAAATACTCATTACATCAAGTCTGCACAGAAACATCAAGGTCTGGCTCAGAAACGGCCCAGATCTCCCTGTCATCTTTACTGACATTAGGGTAAATGCCTCTAGAAATGACCCAGTGCCTGGAGCCCCCAGGTCCTAGCCAAGGAGCAGCAAATGGGTGTGCTGACACAGAGGGGTGAGCCCATGGTGATCTGTATTCTCACATTTACAAGAGGTTATTCTAAACAAGGAAGAGGAAAATTTTGGGTATCATGTGTCCTTGACTGTCTATCCTGAATTGTCATTACTTGCACCATTTACTGCGTTCATATCTATACCCTGGTGTGAAAATCTGAAGGAATGCTGAAGTCTTCAGCGTAAATGGCATATTAATGTGTTGTTCAAAAACTGGATATTTTTACCAGGGAAACTGAAATATTTTTAACCAAGTGTATATCCAACTTAAATTTCTTTACAGCCCACGTTCCTCTTAAATAACCATAAAACCTTTACAGAGGCCATGCTCTAATAAGATTGCAGATTTACATTTTGATTTAAAACCAAGCAAACAAGAATCTGCACTTTCTGTTGAATGAGGAAAATATCATATTACTGATTTAGCTCTCCCTTTGCTATACCATCTGAAGCAACATTAATAATATATTGAGTAATTTGGGAGGAAAATGATCTTAAAAATACATCTCCAGAGAGCAGAGTGAAATAACACACTATGGGAAGAGAATGGATCCCCAGCTATATCCATCCTCAAGTCCTCTTGACAGGACATCACAGACCTAACCTGCAAACACATGTGCTGTGAGAAGCAATCCTCTGTAAGGCAGGGCATGACCCTGTTACAGCAAAGGTTTCATCTGTCTCTAGGCTGCTTGAAGAAACAATACAATGGGATTAGGCTGTTTTATGAGTGTACATGGACATTAGCATGGATCTTGGTGTCTGTGAGCTCTTGTACATACAGTCTCAGCTCAGAGGAGCCAGCTCAGTGCCTGGGGAGGTGATTCTGTGAGGCTTTTCCAGCTACCAGGGGTTTTGCAATGGTGTATTGTAATGTAGTATTCATGCAAGCAACCTCAGCATAACCAGGAGGGAGAAGTCTGGGATGGCTTTTGGAGGGAGAAAATTTCCATTGGCAAGTTCATTTGGCTTCTGTTTAAACCAATAAACATAACAAGTATGTTGTCATAATGCTTAAATGACTAATGATATTAAACCAAGGGAAGTTAGTAATGGGCAGCTAATCAGAAGCATGCATTTGAAGGTCAAACGGTCCTACTCCCATCCTTATCTATTCTCAGCATTTAATGCAAACCAGCTCCCAAATAAGGCACAGGTGTCAGATAATTTATGCTAATGGTAATGAATGAACAATTTCAATATGGGAAACATATTAAAAGACCTACATGGTAATGAACAGCTTCACAAATGGGGGGGTGGGGGGGGGGGTGTGGTGGTGGAATTAAAAAACAGAAAAAAAGAATATCAAAAATAGTGTCTTGGATCAGTTGGGGCACGCAAAGTTTAGGGTTGAAGAAATCTAGAGTTCTGCAAGGCTGATGTGCAGAAGAGGGAACAAGCTTGGGTAGGTGGTACTTACTGGGATACACAGCAGCATGGGATTCCAGCAGAAACCAGATGTCCAAACATGAACCACTAAAATCCTGTGGAAGAATAAAGTCCTTCGGAAACCCTGCAAAGTGGAGTTCAAAAGGGTTTCCAGTGGATCAGAGAAAGGATAGCAATACTTCACCTCTAGCAAGAAGCTGAGTTGAAGTGCCTGGGATGCCTTCCACATGTACCCCTCTGAGGCTTCTGGCAAGCACCACAGGGTGGGGTTTAATCACACAATTTTAGCCATTTATGAAAAATAAGGGTTTAAACCTCTGTTTCTCTAGCTGGAGATCAGCATTGGCAGCATTGACAGAAAATACTCCATCTGACAGCCCTACTATAAGGTGGGATAAAGCACCTCGTGGGGCTTCACTCTTGCTCTCTTCTCTCACTTCTCAGATCATCAAGGGAGCCTAGGTGAACAGCTTGTGCAAGAGGCCTGATTTTTAGATGAAAAAGTTATTTGAAATTAATCCCTCTTTCAGCTTTTTCTTTCATTTCTGGAAACTACCACTATGTCAGATTGAGATTGACAGCTTCCCCTGCTGGAAAAGCACAGCGAAGAGCTGCCTTTACTGAATCACACTTGATTTGATGTTTCTTGTGTTTCTGTGTTTGAAATAATTTCCTACATGTAATTATACACTTAAGCAATATTTATGTGCTATAAAAACCATTTTCCTGTTTTCCAAAAGAGATTGGCTTGCCCTAGGAACATTTTGCCTTACTGATGGTTTTTTTGGACTAGATATTGCTATTTAGGATACAAGTAAGGAAAAGAGACTATTAATTGTGCTTTTGAATGAACTGTATGAAAAGGTCCCACAGGAGGCCATACATTTATGCATGACCAAAAAAAAGTGTACACACAGCAATTATATTGAACCCACACATGTGTAATAAAAAATAATAATTGGGAATTGGCACTGCTTTAATGATGGGACAAATATTAAAAAATAAAAAAATAAAATGTGCCCTTTTTATTCAGATTCACAATAAATCTCTTGAATTTTGAACAATCTATTATCGAGACACCAGCATCTCATTCATCTGCTTCCTGACAAAAATCTGCCTCTTTCAGTGAATGTAACATTTAAGAAACCTTCAATGGTAGCCAAAGCCTGCAGCGCTCATACAGCTAAACCCCGACTGCAAATTACAAGTGGTTAGAGACTGCAAGATAATGGTCCCTGGCCTTTGTTAAAGCCTCCATCTCAGGGTTTAACATCACAATTCTGAAGACTGAAAGGAGTAGTCCTGCCTTAGTATGACTCACTTGATTATTTTGTGTGTGTGTGTGTATATGTATGCTTCCCACTTAATACTCTGAGTGGTAGAGCATACAACCCCATGACCCCCAACAGATTTGTGAGGACATAAATGAGAACAGGGCTTAGGCTGTAATATTTGTTGTGTAAATGCCTTTGTGAATTAGCCTGCAAACAGCCACAGAGTGATAAAACCTGAACAGCTTTGAGAGCTTATTTTATAGTGCTATTTTAGTTAGTTTAGCAGGTGAAGTAGGATTTTACTCATTACAATTCTTTGGTGGCCTCTTTCCCCATACAGCTGGTGGAGGCTCATGGCACTTCCAGGCTGGACTGCTATAATCCCTTGAAAACGGGTGGCAGGTCTTATCATGGTGCTGCTTTGCTTAAGCAACAAAATGTCCTGGATCCTCAATATTTGCACACATGGCCCTCTGAATTGTGGCACCTAAAGAGGTGTGCAGCAGGAGGCAGACCCTTGTGTGCACCCAGCACAGCCGTTTCCTCCTGGGCTGGTGATTGACAACCTACCCCAGGATTTGCTCAGCTGGCACAAGCCTCTTGAAAGGTACAGCACCCTCAAAACCACCAGGCCCAGCAAACACATGGGAGGGAGTGCAACCTCTTTAAGGACCCAGTAAGATGACTGACCCCACTGGATCTGGAGCAAAATTAAGTGCAGGTGCTGGGACTCAGCCCAGGGACCTTCATCAGAGCTGGCAAGTTTAAACGTGCTTCCAGCCCCAAGCCAAGATGGTTTCACCCTAGCCCTGTGGGGAAGGGTGTGTGCTTACTTCTCCAGCTAAATAAACATCAAGATGTTGCTTGCAGTGGGAGGCTGGTTTTCAGAAAGATGTAAGGCAACCCTGTGTAGCTGGGATAGGGCAACAGATGATTTTTGCTGTGAGCCAAAAGGAAATTTTCTGTTGTCAGCCTAGGGATTAAAAAGCATTCTATGCTAGAGTGGCAGTGCTGAGGATATGTTATCTTGGTGGACTAGAAGCAAAACCTGCTGCCATGTGGTCCACCAAGCTGCTGCCACTATGCTGTTTGTTTGGGGCCTGGCACTCAGTGTAGATGCCCAGAATTTAGTCCTTGTACATCCATGAGCTGCAAGGAATTTTGTCCTGTGCTTATGTATGGTGTCTTACAAAGAAGCCATGTATAGAAAGCACTAGAGATTTGTGTTGAGGTAAGTGAAACTAGAGGTGCTAATTCAATCACTCTGCTACACTTCTGATCAAAGAAGTCCAGAGTTATGAGAAAATCCCTTTTACAGCACAACTTAATGTGTCTGACAAGATGCTGGGTCCTTTAAATAAGCAAATTACCAATTTTTATTTAAAACACCTTCATACCAGGCTATGCAAAGATTTACAGGAACTGAGCATCTGCCTGCAAGCCTACAAGGCCCTTAATCCCAGCACCAGCTTGATGGCCTTCGTGCAAAAGACCTGAGGAGTGATGCTGTCCAGTATAACTAGTCCCTACCTGGTCTTTGGTTTGAGGGTGATTCTGTCAGAGTTGGCTCTAAACCTTGGGTTTGGTCCCTCCCTTCTCCCAGTTTTACCCACTGATTAAGGGAAAAATGCCTTAAAACTAGTCCTAGGTGCAGTCCAGATCACAGAGTTCTCACCTGCCTGAGTAAGACGGAGGTTTTTGCTTGAAATATTGCTCTCTAGACCATTCATTTTGCTTTTTGCAATTGCACAGTTTCAATTGCCAGAGGTAAAGGGACCTGCTGCCAGGTTTGCTATAATCCTGTCTTCCCCTTTCTCCAGCCTTTTTTCCCTCTGTTCATCTTGTCTATGCTGTAATGAATAGCACAGCCTCTTAAGAACTGGGAGCAGTAAGTTTAAACCTTCCTTACACTGAAGTGGGCATCAAACCCTCACCTCTTAGTCCTTGACCAAGAGCTTCAGGCTACTTTGAGAAAGATGAGCTGCAGGTGATACTACCAGTTTGGAGGAAGAAAAGCCACAGATACTACCATGTCTTGTGGTCTCAGTTCTCACACTGTCAGTCAGCATTTACATTACAAATTGCCGCATTTATTGAAATTAAAAGGGACTTTACATAGGTCTAAACCAAAGGGAGATGGATCCTATTCATGCTGAGATAGAGATTTTTCCACAGTGGATCTAGCTACCAAGTTTGGAGCAGCAGACATTTCACAAGGTACAGGAAATTCCACAAAATAGAGCTACAGGACAGATTTTCTGGACTCCTCGTCACTCACCGTGGAAGTATGAGGTTTCAAGCTTCCCTTCACCCACACCAATGTTTTAAGGAGTTTACTGTTCTAAATTTACTCTACTTCTTGTTATAAACACCTGCTCTTTGTAACCTGGATGATTGCATATCCATGATTTCCTATGGCATTGAATCCACACATCATTGTGCTCACTCTTTCACCCAACTGCAAACATCTGTAATACTATTTTTACCTTGCATAGTATTTGTATATGTTGTCTGGTATGCACAAAGTTTCTCATTGGGGGTGGAAAGCATGGAAAATCCAGTAATAAATACACTTTGAAAGTCAAGATTGTTTGCAATTGATAGATTTTTTTTTACCACAATTACTATTCTGTCAACAGCCATACCTTTTGCCAGATTTAATTTGTCTCAGTCTGTTGATTGTCCCTTGTGGGATGTTCCTGCACTGCTCTGCTGCAGTTACAGAAAGAGGAAGGATCACTTCTACCTATGGCTGTAACCCACATAACCTTGCAGAAATTAATGACATGACCTGCCATCTGAAGTCATTAATGTAACATTACGGCTATAAAGTCTGGGCCAGCTCTGGCTTGCAGGCTGGTGTACATGCCAAGGAATTTAATTAACTTCAGTAACAGTGGACTGATAGGACAGCCTCAGTGGAAACAGCTGAGGCACAAGCTTGTCTCATACATGCACTTGTGCTTGCTCAGGCAGCCAGGAGGACTTTGGTCCTCAGATGTACTCCAGGCAGTGCTACAGTTACTTAGATCTCTTATCAGTTTTCTCATTGTTTTACTAGGCTAATCAACTGGACTGATTTCCCCCTCTCCATCTAGGTCTCTGCTTCCGGCTGATGGCACATGGGGCTACCCATTTCCCTTCACACGGGGATGTGGCACAAACCCACTTAAGACCTGCCAGCTTCGCTATGGCTTTCTTCTGGGAAGATGATCTGTACCGGGAGCCAGAGGAAGCTGTAAGTTACAGCCTGTAGCCCATACAGAGATGGGTTTTAAGTGCTTGCTGCATTTCAGAGCTGTTTTGATGGTTTCAGGCACTCACCTTGTAAAGCAAGTATCCGTTTTTTATTTCTCAGCCTGCATTGCTGAGGTGAGACCGAAAACTTCTGGCAGGGCTAGGGGTCAAATTCAGGTGTATATTGCAGCAGATACAAGACCTGCACAAGCTTCAGCTGTGCCTCTGAAGTGGGATAATGCCTTTTGTCACAGGGGAGCTCTAAAGATAACTTTGCTGGTATCTGCGAAGTGCTTCGGCTTCCCAGCAACTCATGCTTCAGAAGAGCACATGAGGAAGAAGTGATTATCTCCATTTCATGCAGCACAGTGCTTAGTCAAAGCGACATAGGGCCCCTGCACGGGAGAGCTGGGAGAAGAGGATTGCTGAACAGCTGCCCGTCAAGGAGCATCCCATGTACCAACTGAAGCGGGAGTTAAATGGGAAAACACCGTATGTGATCATGTAATTAGCAAATGTATCATAATGCCTAGGCATAAGGGAGCTAAATTAAGATACGGATGCATAATCTAGCTTGCATGTAAGATCTCCATAAAGACTATATCCCTTCTATCGTTATTGGTGGATGCTCCAGGCAATAAACAATCCTGCAGTTAGATTTACTTGCTTGTGCACATGGCTGCTAAGTTCAGCATTTATTAGTGGTGTCTGAGAGGAAGACAGGTGTTATCGATGAGAGGCTGTAGAAGGAATAGTTGCAGTACCACAGCTACCTCTGTAAACATGGCTGGGAAATACTTAACACTAAAAAATTACCAAGTATGGGGAAGAATTCATAGTACTCTGCATGACACCTGAATAATTAGAAGATAGAATAGCTCTGGACAGAATAACTCTAGGGTGAATGAAGGCTGCCTCCCCATATTTACCCACTATGAGGCTCAGTTTAGATAGTTGTAATTGCTTGTTTGGTAATAGCATTATGAAGCTGAATTAACAGTGTGTACGATACATCTTAAGGCTCGATAAAGGTGCTCCAATATTCCAGGCTCAGGGAGAATATTGAGTGTAAAAGATATATGTGAAAACAAAAAGAGAGATGCTCCCTTTTTTCATTTCCATTATGGATGGACCTGATAACAGTTACCCTGTTTCACAGTCTGCCTGGAAAGAACTGATTTACATTTCTGCTTTGCAGCATGTGCCTTCCCTGGGTGAACACCATGAAGGGTATCATCTGGCTCACTGGTCCTTGAAGACCAGGTTCCTTGCTCTGAGCCATGACAGATCTACGGTCCACCAAAATCAAGCAAGTTAATGTGAGATAAAGGATGTTGGGAGGAGGAGGTGGGGACCCCACACACGATGAAGGATGCTGCAATGTTGCTCCACAGTCAGAGCTGATTTAATTTGTGCTTCCCACAGAAGTTTTAAAATGTGTACAGACTTGAGTTACCAAATAAATACAATACCTGTGTCTGTATCTTTGCAGATGCTCACCAGCTGTGGGGTGACAGTCCTAGGCTGGAAGCTTAGTGTGGCCTGGGAGCCTGATTTAGATCATACATCTACATACATCCTTCCCACCAAGCCTTCTCTTGTTAACCACAGACACACGACACTGGCTTAGAGCAGTAATGTCTCATACTACATCCTCAGAGATGAGGCTACAGGCAGCACATGTGGGTCCAATTTTGCCATCTGTAAGTGGAGAAGGTAATTTGTGGCCTCCTAGTGGTGCTGGGAGGTTCCATTCATTGCCATTTTGTGCTTTGCATGCAGAAGGCACTACGCAAGTGCATGATACAGATATTTGCCAGAGGCTTACAAAGCTTCCCATACGGCATCTCCATGCAGCGCTCATGAGCTCAGATTTTCTCTGCATGGGACTGAGGCAGTAAAATAGTGTCTCTATCAGACTAGACTCCTCCAGGTACCAGCATTAGTGCCTCGGAAACGTTTTAAAAGGTTTTCTGGGTTATTTTTAAGCATCTGGAATTTTTTTTGCCTTTCAATTTAGAGTTCTCATCCTAAACAACCCCTGCTTCATTCCTTTAACTTCTTTTTCTACTCAAAAAATGGGAAACAGCTTCAGGAAGTTAAACAGTTGCACTTTAAAATGCGTGACTTTCGAAATAGCATTCGCATTTAGAGTTGGATTTGTTACTGTATGCTGAAAGTATTGCTTTCTTTCACTTCGTGTCTTAACCTTAAAAACACTAATGCAGGGGTTTTCCTTAAATGTAGATAAGGAATAATTTTGTCCTCTTTCTAGCTTTAGGAATTCCTTCTGTAAAGAGAACAGTGTGCAGGGGTATGGACAGTGCCTAAGGAAAGAACTTAGCTCTGCCACCCTGCCACATCCCCTCCATTGCCCTAACAACAAATATTACTTGCTGATTTTTAAAAGCCATACTGAATTTGAGCTGTCATGTTTATTTATGACTGAGAGGGATAATTTTCAGTCAAGCCTAATGACATATTACACAGTGATACATAAGGTCCTTTTCTCACTGAGGGAGATACAAGCACTCCTCATCACACTTTCATAGATCATTAATTAGTTTTAGGACATCTCCGGAAGGCAAAATATATGCATGGTGCTTCATAAGGATGTAACATATGGAGATGCAACATAATCGGTCACAGTGAGCTGGGTGACTTGAGTAAACCCGAGCCTGATACCCAGATCTGACCTGAAGGTTAGGTGGTACTTTGATTCACCTCCTGCACCCACCAAAAAGGCAACTGCAAATACAGCAGAAAAGAAAGCAAACATTGTATTTAAGAGAGCTTTGCTTAGAACTGTTTCTTCTGGTTTGCCTGACATACTAAAAATGGGACTTGCTTGAGACAAAACATTTTACCCCAAATGGAAGTTGAGGAAAAATAAATCCTAAGTATTTTAATAAGGACGCTTAACTCAAAACTAAATCTCACTTAGGAAAACCCACCAAAACAAATGCATAATATTATCTTTAAAGGTCACCTGATGATTTTGACTAAATCCACAAAATACCTAAGTCATCTTCTCATTGCTGGTGATTCTGTGCCTTCATAACTGCTAAATTTCAGCATTCCAAAATTTAAAGAATGTTTTTCCCCCCACCTACCAACTTTGTGAAGTGTAGGAAGCATTTATTCCACTGAAGGAAGGAACATGGGCTGTTTAAGAGCATAACAAGAAGCTGTGTTAAGAAAATGGAAATCAAGTGCAGCTATTCCCCTTCCTCCTCCCATGCACAGAGTGCATGGGGCCAGTCCCACACACATTGCAGAGCCTGTTGGTAGGCAGCAAGAGCTTTTCGAAGTAGGGTACCTCCAACTTGAGGGCTGAACCCTCTGTTCCCATGTCCAAAGGGTGCCACGGCATGGTTGTGCCTTCCCCAGTGCCTGATGGTGGGACTGTCAGCCCTGTTGCTGCCCCTTTAGGCCCCTTTCATAGAATCATAGAACAGTTAGGGTTGGAAAGGACCTCAAGATCATCTAGTTCCAACCCCCCTGCCATGGGCAGGGACACCTCACACTAAACCATCCCACACAAGGCTTCATCCAACCTGGCCTTGAACACTGCCAAGGATGGAGCACTCACAACCGCCCTGGGCAACCCATTCCAGTGCCTCACCACCCTAACAAGAAAGAATTTCCTCCTTATATCCAATCTAAACTTCCTCAGCCTGTCTTCATACGGGAGGTGCTCCAGTCCCCTGATCATCCTCGTGGCCCCCCTCTGGACTTGTTCCAGCAGTTCCATGTCCTTTTTATGTTGAGGACACCAGAACTGCACACAATACTCCAGGTGAGGTCTCACAAGAGCAGAGTAGAGGGGCAGGATCACCTCCTTCGACCTGCTGGTCACGCTCCTTTTGATGCAGCCCAGGATACGGTTGGCTCTCTGGGCTGTGAGCACACACTGAAGCTGGCTCATGTTCATTTTCTCATCGAGCAGCACCCCCAAGTCCTTCTCTGCAGGGCTGCTCTGAATCTCTTCTCTGCCCAATCTGTAGCTGTGCCTGGGATTGCTTCGACCCAGGTGTAGGACCTTGCACTTGGCATGGTTGAACTTCATAAGGTTGGCATCAGCCCACCTCACAAGCGTGTCAAGGTCCCTCTGGATGGCATCCCTTCCCTCCAGCGTATCAACCGGACCACACAGCTTGGTGTCATTGGCAAACTTGCTGAGGGCGCACTCAATCCCACTGTCCATGTCATCAACAAAGATGTTGAACAAGACCGGTCCCAACACCGATCCCTGAGGGACACCACTCGTTACCGGTCTCCAGCCGGACATGGAGCCATTGACCACAATTCTTTGTGTGCGGCCATCCAGCCAGTTCTTTATCCACCGAGTGGTCCATCCATCAAATCGATATCTCTCCAATTTAGAGAGAAGGATGTCGTGTGGGACAGTGTCAAGCACTTTGCACAGGTCCAGGTAGATGACATCCACTGCCTTACCCTTGTCCATCAATTCTGTAGCCCCATTATAGAAGGCCACCAAATTGGTCAGGCAGGATTTCCCCTTAGTGAAGCCATGCTGGCTGTCACCAAGCACCTTGTTGTTTTTCATGTGCCTTAGCATGCCTTCCAGGAGAATGTGCTCCAAGATTTTGCCAGGCACAGAGGTCTGTAATTCCCCGGGTCTTCCATTTTCCCCTTCTTGCAAATGGGGGTTATATTTCCCTTTTTCCAGTCGTCGGGAACTTCACCTGACTGCCATGATTTTTCAAATATGATGGCCAGTGGCTTGGCAACTTCATTCGCCAGCTCCTTCATGACCCGCGGATGGATTCCATCAGGTCCCACAGACTTCGTTCAGATTTTGAAGATGGTCTCGAACCAGATCCCCTCCTACAGTGGGCCCAAGGCCTTCATTCTCACAGTCCCTGTGTCTGCCTTCTAAGACCTGGGTGGTGCATTCAGTGTTGAAGGGCAAAGCTAATCAGGAGCACCCTCAGTCTTTAAGGCAGTCCTGAAAGGCACATTAGGCTCATGAGGCCATGGCTCTGATGCTCTTAAGAGATATTCTGAAGGACTGGTGGAGGGACTGTTGGTTGATGGTTGGTTTGCTGGAGTGCACAAGGGTCCGCTTCAGCAGCCTGCATGAATATGTCTGGTGCTATTTGCAATGCTCTGGAGTAATCTGGACTTCCATGTTGCCTTCTTTTGTTAGCCCCTTCTTGGATAGGTCATGGTACCTCAGGAACATGTCTCCTGTTGGACAGCTGTGACTGCTCTGTGACTGACCTGGTTAAAATGGCTCCAGGAGGAGGTGTACAGCTGAGAATCACTGTCAGAGCCATGTGAAAAGTTAGCCAGCTTTACAGTCCCTCTTTTCTCTTCTTGTTTCCTCCTGGCTGGATATGACAGCTCCTCGCTCAGCAATATCCTCTTGTGTCCCTGGCTCTGCCCGAGCACGGTGTAAAGAACTGTGTGCCTCTGCTGCAGGAATGATTTTCAATGTAGGAGCTGGGGTCCTTAAAGTTTGGCTCAGCCCTATGTTTCTACCCAAGTGTTAGGGGGCCTATAGGGATTCTGAGGAGGGACTCTTTGTTACATACTATAGTGATAGGACAAGGGGTAAGGGGTTCAAATTTAAACAGAGGAAGTTTAGATTGGATATAAGGAAGAAGTTCTTTACTGTAAGGGTGGTGAGGCACTGGAATGGGTTGCCCAGGGAGGTTGTGAGTGCTCCATCCCTGGTGGTGTTCAAGGCCAGGTTGGATGTAGCCTTGGGTGGGATGGTTTAGTGTGAGGTGTCCCTGCCCATGGCAGGGGGGTTGGAACTAGATGATCTTGAGGTGCTTTCCAACCCTAACTATTCTATGATTCTAAGTCATCTCAGGGTATGTGACGTAGTTCGTTCTGTAAATTCACATCTCCTGCTCAGTCAGCTGTCCCAGAGTTAGTGGCTAGTAGTCAGGATCCTGTGAAACAGCTGAGAAATGTATGAATGCAACCCAAAAGCACCATAAATCTGACCTTGCTCATGGATGCTATAGCAGAAAGGTAAAGCAGTGGTTAGAAGAGGAGCAAATCTGGTCAGGGGGACCTCCCTTGGGTCATGGAGATGAGGGAGCAGCCAAGAGGGAGCTCCGCCACTGGCACTACTGCCTGCATGAGATGGACATCAAGCTCCTGTCACATCCTGGTGTTCTGCCCCAGGAATTCGAAGTGGTTCAGTGTTGCCTTTGCCCCTCAGAAAGATGCGTGTCTGTTTGGAGAACAGAAATATCCCACTGGCTGTGCGTGCCACTGCTTTTCCATGTGGAAACAGATTCAGTCCCTGCCAGAGCTCTCAGAATAGCGTATGGAAATGTGTTCTTGCTTTCACATTCATTTTGTTCTGCCTTACACCTGTTAGACTTCACATTTTCCGCAAAAAGAAGCAGCCATTGCCTTGTTTCAAGAAATAAGTAATCTATTTTTTTTTTTTTCCAGAGCCAGCCAAACAGCTTGTGCTCCTGATCAATTTAAAAAGAGCTGTTCACCTAAAACCACAGGTAAGTGAATCATATTCAACAAGGTCATCTATTCCCAGCTAAATAAATAACTTTTCTTCCAGGCTAATACAATCTTCTCTTACACAGAGATTAAATTACGGGGCTTGAAAACAGAAGTCTTAACCTTTTAGAATATCAAAAGTTTGGGAATTTGCTTTCAACAGTCTCAGTAGCAGAGCCGTCTACCAAAGCAAAACAAGAAATGCTGCTTCTTGGACATCTTCAGAAAACACATGAAGTGTTCCAGCATTCGCTTAGCTAAAGGTTTGTGCTGGAGGTTTTTTCTTCTGTACTGTCCCTAAATCGATCTATTTACTGCCATTACTGCTGCAGCTACAAATAGCTTACGACTTCAAAAAGTCAGTTAGGAGACTGGCTTTGAATCTCTCTTCTACCTAACTCTGCAGCTGGTGTGTTGCCAAGGGAGCTGCATTGTTTCCTAGTGCAGCAGATGAATAAAGTTAAATTTATATCTCACTATGTGCTAGAGAAATAGAGATGTAGTTATGTATGCATTACCTTGAATATAAATTATATAGAGATACCCACCTCCTCTGTCTGCTACAAGACATGCATGAAAATGTCCCCCTGGAATAGAAATAAAACCATAAAACACCATGTCTGTAGCTAGAGATGAGTCAGATGCAGATTTCAGAAGTGTATCCAGATTTCAAATACCACCCAAATCCCTCTGTGTGATCAGAGGTTTTGGTTCTGACCCAACTGTAAATCACCATAACAGCCTGGATAAAATTCTGGATCCATAAATCTCTACAATTTTATACATACATTTAACCATATGGAGCTTCTTTCTCAAACTGGAACCATGCAGAGCAGGGGAGGATGCCTTGCTGAGCATTACAAGATGTAGGTATGTCTGCTAGATCAGCTGCAGAGCTGTCTTGTGGCCTTGGGTGAACAGTTTAATCCTCACTGGCATTTCAACCATGACAAGTGCAAGGTCCTACACCTCGGTTGGAGCAATCCCAGGCACAGCTACAGATTGGGCAGAGAAGAGATTCAGAGCGGCCCTGCGGAGAAGGACTTGGGGGTGCTGCTCGATGAGAAAATGAACATGAGCTGGCTTCAGTGTGCGCTCGCAGCCCAGAAAGCCAACCGTATCCTGGGCTGCATCAAAAGAAGCGTGACCAGCAGGTCCAACGAGGTGATCCTGCCCCTCTACTCTGCTCTTGTGAGACCTCACCTGGAGTATTGTGTGCAGTTCTGGTGTCCTCAACATAAAAAGGACATGGAACTGTTGGAACAAGTCCAGAGGAGGGCCACGAGGATGATCAGGGGACTGGAGCACCTCCTGTATGAAGACAGGCTGAGGAAGTTGGGGCTGTTCAGCCTGGAGAAGAGAAGTCTGTGTGGAGACCTCATAGCAGCCTTCCAGTACCTGAAGGGGGCCTATAGGGATGCTGGGGAGGGACTCTTCATTAGGGACTGTAGTGACAGGACAAGGGGTAATGGGTTAAAACTTAAACAGGGGAAGTTTAGATTGGCTATAAGGAGGAAATTCTTTCCTGTTAGGGTGGCGAGGCACTGGAATGGGTTGCCCAGGGAGGTTGTGAGTGCTCCATCCCTGGCAGTGTTCAAGGCCAGGTTGGATGAAGCCTTGTGTGGGATGGTTTAGTGTGAGGTGTCCCTGCCCATGGCAGGGGGGTTGGAACTAGATGATCTTAAGGTCCTTTCCAACCCTAATTATTCTATGATTCTATGAATTGCTGTTGGCCTTTGTTGATGATAGATTTGATCACTCAGAAGAGCTGGTGTTACAACGAAAGTACCTAACTGCAGTTAGGCTTAAGCTAATTCTTCAGTGGCCAACAGCAAATCAAGCTCAGAACAAACTGCAGCAGTTTCCACTCTGCTATTCTTGCACCTGCTCATGCACAATGGGTAAAACAGCACTGTTAGCATGCTCTTCTCACCAGAATGAGCATTACTGGGTGTACAAGCTTAGACTGCTTCATCCACACAGATGACCAAATTCTGACAGCTCCACATAATGAGAGAAATGTCACCAATGCAAGCCTGGAATCAGAGAGCAAAATCTATCTTCTCTGTATCCAGCACCACTTCTGTATCCAGAAGTCTCTGCTGCACAAACTACTGGATTTACAAAGGTCAGCATGTTCTTCCAGGCCCCAAGGGTGCCGTTAATAATACTGCTACGCAAAGATGAGAGCTAGTTGTTGCTAAAAGGCATGATCCCACTTTCCCTTCTTCCTTACACTTTCCTTTTGGCAGAAGCTCTAGACTTCCTGAACTATCTCCGGGCAGACAGGGGAGCGCCAGCACCAGTGAAGTGGTGAGAGTACATGCTGAGTGCAGGAAGAGCCATGGGGGTGCCACTCCCAGGGACAATTAGCTATTAAATCACGTTATTACAGCATCAAATTGCACCCCCAGAGATGGCCTTGGGCCTTTTCCAGTGCAAATTTCCTTCAACGGAAAGCCCTGGTGAAGTGTGTCATCTCCCCCTTTTTATCCCAGTTGCTGGATGGAGTGTACCAACTTCTGCTGCCGCAGGCAGAATAAACAGCAAGTTTCAAGTGTGATGTAGCTGAGGAGCACTTTTGTGTGAAGGAGTGACATTATTTATCACAGCCATTTCTCACTCTCTGCACATCTTTTTAGCTTCCCTGCCTTATTTGTGAAGGAATTCCAGAACAATCATCAGAGGATGTAAAGCTGATAGCTTATCACTCAGTAACCATAAAGACATACACATCCTGATACATACCAGGATAGAGGAAGGAAGTGATTTAGTCTTCTCGAGTGTGAATGCTGGTGCTCTACAGCTCACAGAAGCCAGCACACATAAAAGACTTCCAAAGGCTGGTGAGTAATTCAGTGCTGACTTTTTCAGCTGTGTGGAAAACTACAAACACAGCAGCTCTGCCATATTTGTGAAATGTAAAATGAAAGGATATTGATGGCTGGTATTTGCAGCTGGGTTTGTTCTGCTATTTAGGTCCTGTTTCAAATAGGAAACATTTAGAATAGTATGTTAATGCTTACATTGACAGTATTCACATGACAAGGCTTGGACTATAGGCATACAGAGCAATTCTGCCTCAATTATTGTGCTTCTGGAAATATCCCACTGGAAAAGAAAGATGGCAAGGCAGCAGGTTCATGTTCAACAGTATAGACACTGGAATTCATACCGGTTTTATCAATCTAGACAATAATAACATCAAAGTGATATCAAAGCAAAAATATGGCTGTTCAGATTATCATTTTTCAGAAGATATTTGAAAATCTTTATTTGTGATTGAAAATCTATTATTTGTGATAATCTTTCTCACCTTAATGCCTCCCTGGATCTCCTAAATAATCATCCAGATTTCTAGGCCTTTATACATTAATACCTTTTGTCTTTGTTCACTGTCTTTCCTCTCTTTCTCTTTAGGATGCGCAGTTTCTTAGTAGACAGACTCAAACCAGGCACAAATAGTCAGTGTGAGACCAAGTCCAAAAATCATATAGGCTCACAGCAGCCCTGAAACATTAACAACCAATTGTATTTCTTTAACCAAACCTTGTGATACAGCCTATAGTGTCAAAATAAAAATGCCTTGTGCTGTGAAGGCAGAGATGTTAGAGAGGGCCAAAAACCTTCATACTCCCAAAAGGAATACAGTCCTCCATGCAGAGGATCTCCCACAGGTTTCAATTGTATTTCTTCACCCACTGCTTCCTGACCCACAACTCTATGTGCTCATCCTAAGAACATCAACTCAAGGTCTTTTCTGGAAAGTTGAGAACAGCAATCTGGGAAGCAGCTCACTTTGACTTTAACTGAATTAATGTTTACAGCATTTCACATGAAAACTTGACTTTATATTTCTTTTTTTTCAACTCCAAAGACTGCAGAAGTTTTGGAAGCAAAGCATTATATTACACTGCAGGCTGAAACTTGCTGTTTTCACAGTAAATGAGCATGATGAATTGATGCTTTTGACTGTGGAGCCAGCTCACAGACACACCATGTCTTCTTGATAAAGGGTTTGTTAATACTTTTTACAAGGCAGAAGCTTGGTCATTAACCGCAAGCTTGATGCTTTACATAGCCTTTTAGTCTTACATCAGGACAAAAACATCAGAGGGGGTCAATTCTATCCACTACAAGGAACACAATAACTGGCATTATAGTGATGCTTTCTTCTATCACTCTGGTCATCACAGCTATATTCCAACACAACCACTCTTGAGTGCAATGTAACTTCCTTAGGAATAGATAAACAAAGCTATATCTTCAAACTATGGGCATACTGCCTTGCAGCACAATCCCAATAACTCCCACAGGCTCTGGCTTGAACCCTCAGTAAAATTCCATCTCCTGCATAACCCGATTAATGAGCTGTATGAGCTCTATGCTATATTGTTATGACTGTTGGACACACCAGAAGTTCCCCTATCCTTTTTTTTTTTTCTCCTTAAAGTGAGTACGGGATTGATTTGGCCAAACACTTGATGTAGGTTTATATTCTTCCATGTGGAAATGGAGCTTCATTTTTAACACAACCTGCGGCTATTGCACATGGCTCAACACAGACTGGCACAGCTTAACAAACAACCTCTGTGTAAAACTCACGATTTAAATGTTCAGAATGAAAGGGAGCTTGTAAGCCCCTGAAGCATGATAGCTGTCCTTTAAGGCATGTTTTTTTCTTTATCTTCTTAAATACACTGGATCTACCTGTCCCTTTCTCAGAAAAAATTATCCCCTTGCCAGACTGTTGCAAAATTATCTGACTCAAGAAGGAACAAAAGAAGTGGGATTTCTGAACATGCAAGACTTCCAAGAAACCAGCTGAATGTAGCCCAAAATCTGTCAGGTTCCAAATATTTAATCTTCTTATGATACTATTGTGTTAGAGGCGAGTACTTATTTACTGCTTCCATGATACTACAACAAAAACATACAGCCTACCTGAACCAACACATTTTACTTTTAGTGGAGACAGCATCCTAAGAAGTGTCTGCAGGCAGATTTAAAGCTCAAACCATTGCAAGCACAAGGGAAGATTGTCACGCTGCTGCTGCTGCTGCCGCTTTGGAGGCTGCTCCTGGAGGAACTGCCTGCTGCCATCTATTGATGCACTAGAGGAAGGCACTGGACCAGCAAGTACCCACTTAGGTGTTCCAGTGGACATTTTCCTTGCTTGGGTTAGAAATTCCATAGATCTGAGATATGGTACTCAGACAGGAATTCCTACTCGGTGGCTTAAGACCACCAGAATTATTTAACATAGCTCAAGCCAAGAGTTCACTGCAGAGAAACCTTTAGCTATCTAGCCCATCGCAGCAGGGCTGGGTGATAAGCATGACTAAAAGCAAAGAGTTCACCCTCACAGGGCTAACCTCCAGAGCTATAAACACCATGAATATCCTTATTGCATCCTCTTTCCCTTCCACTGGAATGGGAAGCATTAATATATCGACCTTTAAGGGGTTCACCTTATGGAGAGGTCACGGTACCTATTCACTGCAGCTCCAATAAGGAATTGGGTGAATTTGTGATCGTCACCTTCATCCAGCACACACAGCACTGGGGTCACCTGGCCTCAGTAAAGGTAGCGGCCTTCTAGCCTATGCTGGTGACACGTAAAGATGAAAGCAGTATCCCATGGGAGCAGCAACCTCCCATGACATCTGCTCTGTGTGACACTGCTGCAGATGCAATCACTACAGGGCAAAGCTTTGCTGTTAGAAGAAAGCAGGGTGATGGTGAGGCAACTCTTCCTAAAAGGCAGCTGCCTCTGTCACTGTGGTTCAGAAACAGTTTTTTTTCCAGGTAAAAGGAGAATTCAGGGTCTGTTGAGCCTGGTACTGGACACTTCAGTCCTAAGCAGCTCATCATCCTTTAGGTGACCTACCCAGAGGCAATGCCCAAACTGCCAGTCAGCTGTGATCCAAGCCAGTCCCCTCCTGCTCATGCTGCACGCTGGGAGAGCACAAAAGGGTCATCACACTCACCAACTACATGCTGCAAAAAATCACAAGCGTTGGAAAAAAAGAAGCAGAAGCATCCTTCAGAATGTTTTAATCATGGATGGCACCTGGAAGGTCAGGAACCTCTGAGTGCAAATGGTGGGGACTTACTGGAGGTAAGTGACTGCTGCTTTGCAAGCACACAGCACACCAAGGAGATTTATCTGAGTTTCTTCAGTGTTAGACAGCAAAAGGATGGGAAGGTTTCAGTCTGTGAACAGAGCCTAGAAAAATTATTGCAGAGCATTGTAATGAAAGAGGCAAGTTTTAAAAAGGAATCTTTACTTGTGATCTGATCCCAGTTAACCCTGGTAAGAAGAATGACAGGAATATCTATGACTTAGTCCCTGTAGATAACAAAAGGTTAGAAAGGAAGAAGACAGGCAACCAAAGAGCTGTGATTCCATTGGAATGGATATTTTACTTAATATTGGCATCCTGCTGATTCACTGCTTCCATGATTTTCTTAGAATGAAAGAGCTCTCCTCCTTCCCTTCCCCCTCATTCAGTTTGATACTGCTTTTATGTGCAGATTCAGACCCTGAAAGCAGAGAAGTGCTGAGCCCTGAGGTCCCCAGTGGAGATAACAAGACCTGGGTGGGAGTGGAGAGAGGATGCGGACTCCTATTTTGTTTTGTAATGTTTTAATAACCTCCTCTTTTTTTTTTGAAGTGACAACTAGCACTTCCTCTGGCTACTGACAGGGGATAGTATTCATGTATGCTTTTATATAGCTCACGCAGGATAGAGGGGCAGCAGCAAATGACTGCTCTCTGCCTCTAGCTTTCATGTTATTTTCTTAAATAATCACAAAGAAATTTTCAACCTTCTGAAGCCTGGGTTTCATCTTTTGAGGTACACATCATATATGGCAATAACAGAACATTCACAACTCATGATTTTTTAGCCTACGGATAGACTGTAAGAAAGGAGCAACTGAAACTATCAAATAACAGTTGAGAACCTGCACCCTTTTATTTGACAGGGAGACCTAGATTTCATGTACACACTCTTTTTTTACTTCATGCTTCACCTGTTTCTATTAGATTGCCTTTGGTATGTGAACACAGCGAAAAGAGGTTGGCAATCTGTCTGAAGAGACAAATAAACCTGACAGGTTACCTAAGGAGAGTCCTGTAGATTTTAAGTGTCTGCAAGTTTAGGCTCAGTGAAAAAATCTGCTTTACAGATTTATTTCTTGAAGGATGAATTTTGAATTATGGAACTAAACAAGGTGTTTTTCTTGTGATGTAGGACTAATCATTCAAACATCTCACCCCATAATTTAGTTTTGTTACCTGCTATTTGGTGCACTGAGTGACCATTTATTTTGCATTTCATTTCGGATTCTTGTGTTGTGTTGATGTCTGCTCAGTACGCCCCTTGCCTCCATGCAAAGAGGTATTGCACTCGTGGCTCTGATCAGTATTACATATGGCTTGAAGAACTGCAGAGGAAAAACTCACAGTCAATCTACAGCATGTACTACTTACTAACATTTTAAAAAAGCATGACAGTGAAAAATATAGCTTTTGTCTCTCATGGTTTGTTGATTTAGGTGGTTTCAGCTTATTGTTTGAATAGTGCATGCAAAAGTCCACCATAATAATTTGGTAACCATTGTATTTCAAGCATGAAAGAACAATCATATAATGCCTAAATTGCATGGGTGCATTAAAAGACATTACAAATACTTAGAAAAGTCAGAAGTTAAATTTCAATTTGATGTTTCTTTTTTATATGCTTTTGTGAATATTTATGAATTTCAGTTTCATAATACAACATTTTTATAGCGACTCAGTGAGAAATCTGAATGGCTTATGCACTGTTACATGTAAATAAACTTTTAGGACTCCCAGCAGAAGCAGTTTTGGGTCCTTCAGTTCATATTTTGTCTTTGTCAATCTTTCCCTCTTTTCTTGCAAGTGCTCCCAGCATTCAGAGGCAGCAACATTTCCTATTTTGCAGACCTGCAACAGAGACAGAGATATGGAATAGTAAATAGCACACAATAAGATTGCTCCAGGCCCTTGGTAATCTGATTATGTTCTCTACTGCTCTATCTATTCACTTGTGAGGTTAGGGCATATTGTGTCTGCAGGTGGATCAGCAAGGACACACATAGACAACCTTTAGCAGAGGACCATATCTGTAAAATGCTCTCTACAGTTTCCTGCATGTATATTACAGAGTAAGTATGTGCACCTACATCACAGAGTATTAGTTGGACACACCAGGTCAAAGGGGACACAAATGTTATGCCAGCAGATTTTATAAATGCACCTTGCAAACAGAATTCTAGGGTAAACAGAACACGAAAGTGACTTAAAACTCAAAGATCCAGCCCAAAGATCTTACTAACGGGGTTATGAGGCTTGAGCATGGTTATGTCATGCTCAAAACCAGAAAAATAAACAAGCTGTGGGTAAAGCATTGCCTGGGACAAGGAAAACTGGAAACAAACTCTTAAAATTTCTCTAATCACAATGACTTAGCACCTTCCACTAACAACTCCTTACAGCCCCACCCCTTCCTTCCTCCTAGGCTGAACTTCCCTCCTGCTTTTCTCTACCTCCTGTCCCAGAGCAGCACAGGGGGATGAGGAATGGGAGTTGTGGTCAGTTCATCATACGCTATCTCTGCTGCTCCTTCCTCCTCAGGCCAGGACTCCTCACACTCTTCCCCTGCTCCAACATGAGTCCTTCCCACAGCAGACAGTTCTCCGTGAACTTCTCTAACATGAGTCCTTCCCATGGGCCACAGGTCTTCACATACTGCTCCATCTTCGGTCCCTTCCATGGGGTGCAGCCCTTCAGAAACTGAAGGACCCAGGCTCCAGCCTGAGTTCCCCCCAGGGACACAGGTCCTTGGAGTCTGTGGGGTTGTTGCTCTCACATATTGTCACGCCTTTCTTCCAGCTACGGTTGTACAGTTTTTCCCCCCTTCTTAAACATGTTATTCCAGAGGCACTATCACCATTGCTGATGGCCAGCAGCAGGTCTGTCTTGGAACCAGCTGGCATTGGTGCTGTCCAACATGGAGGAAGCTTTTAGCAGCTCCCCCTTACTGAAACCCAGTTGCCACACAAACCCAATACAAGTACACAGAAAAGCTTTTTATGAATAGTGTTTTTAAAACATGAGTTAAAACCTGTGAATAACCAGGAAAAGTAAACCAGCAGTATCATGTTTACCTGTTTACCTGGATTAGAGATAATGGGTAACCTTAGTTTAATAAAGTCAAACTACAGGTAACCTCTCTTTGTATATGAAAGTTACCAGAAAACTCATTTCTTTCCCAAAAGAAGCAGCACTTCTTGTAAGCATTGGCACACACATTCTGTGCAGTTTGAGCAGAATGATTATGGCACTTCTACACCTTGCTCATCACCAGTCTGGCACCCTTCCTGTAGAGTGAACTGCCAAAAAAAGCAAAAAACTAAGGCACAACAAATTAAACCACTCCAGGTATTTGATAATTTTCATACTGTAGACACTTCCTCTGCCTGCTATAAACAGGGATGTTTGGTTCTTTCAAGCAAATACATTTTTGATGATACCCACAGCCCCTCTTTGTATTTGAACACAACAAAACCCCACCTTCATTCTTTTGGAAAAAATGTTGCTGTTTTGCTACAGATTTAATGGAAAATTTCAGCCTACTTCAAGGATCAGTCTGTCCCACCTCTATCCCAGATGATAGTATGATACCCAAGTCTTCCCACCTCAAACAATGGTAGGCAGCTTGACTTTGAAAAGTCTTGTGCTTCCTATTCTCTCCACCTGTTTCCGAACTTAAAATTGAAGGAGATGAAGTAAGCCAGTGATCTACTGTACAGAAGAATAAATTCCAGAAAGTATTCCAGCTGAAAAAAATACATTAAAAGTGTTGTGGGTAAACCCTATCTACTTCGTATCACGGGGCTATAGTTGTGGGATTTGTAACAATACTGTTGTTAAACCAAGGACCTATTGCTAAAACCCTGATATGCATAAACCCCAGCACCTTCCACTCAAGTCATACTGCCTCCATCACTCTGTCCTTGCCTTTGTCATGTATTAGTCTCAAGAAACACATCTCTCTGACTTCAGAAGGAGCTGTCTGTTCATTCAGAGACCTTTAGGAACCTTTCCCTTTCCACAGGGCTTGTCAATTGCATCAGGAAGGAATGCATAAACTGCTCTGCCCGCAGATATCTCTGCTGCTGATCACACAGCATTATTCATGATGTTGACCTTGGTAGAATAATTTCTCTTTAAAATAAAGCAGTAGAAAGCATCCCACACCATTCCTCACTAAGCCTGCTTCAAATCTGTCTGCAGATATCCATTTTGTCTTTTTTGGTTCATATATATATGCACAGGTCCAGTTATCTATCTGCTGAGATGATTCTGTCAAGTGCTGCTCGTCCTCCTGTTTTTGAGAGCAAACAAACAAAAACTCACTTCCTTTCTCCCTCAAAAAAGAGAGAATGAAAAACAATCGAATGGATAAATCACCATATGCTAACAAAGGATTAGAGGTATGGCATTTTTATTTTCAGAAGATAAAATGCTGTGACTTACTGGAAATTTCCTATTCTGAAGTAATTACTAAGCTAATAATTTTTTTTCACTACTTCAGACAGGATGAAAAATAGCTCTTGTAAAACATGAAAAATAGAGCTTATGTACAGTGAAAGAGGAGACTTTGAAGAGAATCATCTTTGGATTTAATCATTCAAAGCAGGATTAATAATATGCCATTGGCTGCTGAAACTAACTGAATAACAAATGGTAATTAGCAAGCAATCTTTCAGTATTATTCATCAATAACAACTTCATTTCGTGAGGTCCCTGTGTACTTTTTGTCTGATACTGAAAAACCTCAATGTTCAAAAAAAGTCTATCGAATTAAATGTTGGATCAAATTCCAATAAAAAGCTATGCCAAGGACTTCACTAAGAACTGGATTGGATCACCTTTGTGCAGGAAGCACTTGAGCCAGTGTAGGAATACTGTTTTACTTGTTACAACTATTGACTGGGGAAGTAATTGGTGCTGAGGGCAATTAACCCCTTACGTAGATGACATATACATGAATTGCAGTAGAAACATATGGTTAGATACAAGGGTTTGGTGAAGAAAAAAAAGCAGTTGTGAGTTAAAAAAACAAAACTTCAAAACCCTGAACCAACAAACATCTCATGAGATACAATTCATTGTTTAATACGCTTTTCATCAATTTTATAATAGCCCAGTTTATAAAATTCTTTCAATATCTCTGTTTTCTATGAGAGGCTATTCATCAGCATCATCTGAAAATATATTGTAAGACAAAATGTCTTCTCCTCAGTTATCCACAGACTATCTCCAGTAAGAAATATCACTCACAACCTATTGCTTTTTCACGATAGAGGAAGGAGCTGGCAATAAATACTGTCAGAATGAGATCATCTGTCCTTTTAAATCCAAATTTACAGTTCACTGTCTGAGTGTAGGTATAACTAAAAGAAGGTGCAAATGCAGCAACACCCCTGTCTGCTAAGGGGAAAGCTAAAATGCTTGTAAATTTTTACTCAAGAGTCTCATAGTTCATCGCAGCTTCTATTTAGTCATGGTGCCAATGTAACACAGATCCTCAGAGCAGACTGGGATCTCCAGCAGTGTCTAAGAAGGATGTTCAGTCACCATGACAGCGCCATCCTTCACCCACCCATGGTGACTGCCAGCAAGACAGCAACTCATCTAACACAGGCCAGACAGCCAGCAACTGCAGTGACTTTACTGAAAAATACTGGTTTTGATGGGAAGTTGGGTTCTGTAGTGTGGCCTCTAGTTCAAGTCAAGATAAATGCTGAAGAAAATCATGCAAACACATAAGGCCCTGCCAATCTGCATTTGCTAAACTTTTCCTAGCAGCCTGGAGCCATAACTGCCTCTGAGGCTCCTCTCCCTGCTCCCTGCAAGAAATTTGTCAGCTCTGATCCAGACCCTTCACTTTTGAACTTTCCCCCACCAGCTGCTTTTCTCTCTCAACAAACATGGGCTGGGTATTCCCTGCTTGCTCCCAGAGCTGGGGAACTTTCCTTACTAGGAAAGTGGAGGAGTGTCTGGTGCCACATACCACTAAATACTATGGCTCAGGTAAGCACTACAGATTCTGACATAACTCATATCCTACCTAGCCTATCACTAAAAGCGTCCCATCACATTCTTCTAAAGATAATGGAAGCATTCTGGGTTCAATTCACTTCTTGGAATACAGGCACCTAACATCCTAACCCACTTCTAGCTACCTCTCCATTAAGATGCAAGACTTACAGAGGTCCTATAACACATTCTGTGGGATTCATCTTTAGCAGAAGTGGTTCACTCTCTGGAATCTGCTGCCTGTCATGCTCTGAGCATTGTTATCACTCAGCTGTGCAGCACACTGTGAGAAGTGGGGCAGGCAGGAAAAGTTCAATGCCAGTGTCAGCAATAATCTGGTTTTACAAAAATGCAGCTCACAAAGCCAACTGCAGCTCAGTAAATATGTTCTTCCTAACAGGGCCAGTCTGGGTTTTATTTAAGTAAGGGATCCTCTTTTGAGGACTATACCCAGCAGAAGCACAAGTTACATGAAGGAAGCAGATTGATCCCAAAGAGTCTAAATCCTGTAACAGATGGGTTGGCCATGCTTGCGTTCATGGAACTGGCTCCCCTCTCTGAGCCTGCGTGACGTTCATCAGAACAAGGCGTGTGCTGGTGAATGTCACGCAGTCTTGGAGAGGGGAGCCAGTTCCAAAAATGCAAGCATGCTTATTACTGGATGGGTTCTAATCCTTAAATGTGCTCATGACTTTTCAGGCTGACTCAGTGTCGATGTAAAAATACATGAATTTGCCAGACTGAAACCCTCCCACATCACTCCAGATTCAAGAAAGAACACGAATGGAAAAGACGGGATGACATGCAGGCTCTGAAGGACGTTATCGGGCTGTGTTACACCCAGGTTGGGGGGTGTGTGTGGTGCCAGGTGCAATATTATTACTCAGAGAATGAAAAAATAAGACTGTTGGCATTTTCATTGTTTAGCAAAGGTATAGTCAGACTATCACAGACCATCAAGCTAACTGCAAACAACTAAGTTACTGTGGTCTGAGAAGCTGACTCATCATCCTAAGGATTTTAAACAGCCATCTGCATGCTTCTGACTCATTGCAACTGAGGAATAAATCCTATATGTTTACCTTATCTTAAGATGTTTTACTTTACTGTGGCACCAAGGTAGGAGTGTATACACAGGCCAGGTTAAGGCAATTCAGCTTTCCATCTGCAGGCTGATTGTCTGTTCAGCACTTAATACTTTCAGACATTTAACACATCCTACCAGGAAAAGTTCATCAAGTATTTTGGTCCCTACGCATTTTGTTTTCATTTTGTGCTCTGAAAATCCCCCTTTAAATCAAAGATATCCCCTAAGCCTCAGACTCCTAGCTGTAGCTCCAAGCACAGCTGTTCAATTTGCAGAGAGAGGTTGAGCTTCTACACTATTTCCCATTGAATATTTTGCTGGCAAGATTTTGACTGCTGTTTGTAAATCCTCACAAGCTTAATTAGTTTGAGTCAAGCCTAGATTTCTTTGGTTCAGTGAACGTTCTTGAAAAAGAAGCAGAATCCTAGTGCACTGTGGAACTATATAGCACAGCTCCCTCTAGAAAGAGATTAAAATTCCATAACTGGAGTAGGGTTACATGATGTTTTTTAAATAGCCAGATCCAGGGGGTTTGTTAAAGTTTTCTTGGTAGAAAACACCTCAGAAACATAGAAGCTTACTATAGTGTTAGATTTTCACATTTTACGTTACCAAAAATTCGAAGTTTAGACTCTTTTTGTTTCCAGAACAGTTATTTTAACTGCATTCTTCCTAAAAAAATATATATATTCAGCACTAAAATCAAAGCCAAGACACCGAGAAATATTTTGTTTCCAAGTAAAAGTACTTTTGCCTCCCAAAACAAACATTCACTCAGGGACAAAGAAAAGACATTATTGGCTCCTCGGACAAAATGTGCAGCCTTAGGCTATTGTGTCTTTTTGTTCCATTATGTCTGCAGCTAAGCTTAAATTAACCGCTGATAAAAACACACTTTTTATTTTGTTTATGATCAAGCCAAAGTATTTGTCTACATAAATTGATAAAAAATACTTGCCTAATGCAGTTGAAGATGTATTTGGTAGGTCTGGATTGCTTGAATATGATTGATTTTCCTGTTTTATCCTTATCTTCCTCAATAAAATAGTAATGTGGATATATATCAGCATAATTCATGTCAAGGCTCTAAAGAGTTCTATAATGTTTCCCCTGAAGTCAGCGCATACTTTACCAGATCAGCTGTTTGATGTTTTTATGTATAGCTGAAGGATTCCTTTGCCCTGTAAATCCCTTGACACTAGCACCTATTCAATAGGCTTGCTTCACTTTGGCCAAAAACCAAAGAACAATCCCCAAATTTTACAGTGCAGGAAAAATATGAAAGAGGAAAAATCAGATTATGAAGCAGTTACATAACAAATAATAAAATGACTTATCATAAAATGAACTATCTTTTCGATTTTTTTAAATGTATAACTGTTGGGGATTTTTTGCTGTTTATCAAAGAAAAGCCTAGCTTCTGGAGGTGCCCAGGAAAAACAATGATAAGTAGCACAGGAAATGTGTATTTTGTGGGCAGAAGGGCCTCACAGCCAGAAGGGACCATGAGTGCTAGAACATGAGCTCACCACCTCCTACAAGCCAGCAAAGGACAGTCACAGTCCTGTGGCTCTCATTCTGCAAGGGATTTGGTGAGCAGTTTGAAATTATTGCCCACCCTGTACGTGCAAGGCATCTAACTAGCAGGCTAGGATTCAGTCTGCACTTGAACCACTGGCTTCCTTCAGGGCTTTACCAGAAAGAGAGCTAAACAAGAGCACCTCAGCACACGTGAGCCCACTGTCGTGGAGCTTAGAGCAGAAGCAGCCCATTTCATCCATGAATGGTTTGGATAGAAGGTCCATGCCATAGCCGCTGTCCCAAGTCCCTCTATGTCTCACACAGTTGTTTGTAAAAACTATGTAAAACACATTCCCCAAGTAACACGTTGAATGAGCATACAGTAATTCATCATAAGCAACACTTGCTTAATTCAAACACACTCAGCTTGCGGACCACAACCACAGGCAGGATTTGCAAGGATCCTCTTTTCCTCAGCGGTGACAGGGTAAAAGGCAATTTTGAAACTTCTGCGCAAAGATCAGGATGAAGAATAGGTTGAGAGCCACAACACTGACATAAAAACAGCCCATCAGGTATATCATAAGGTCTGTTTTCTCTTTGCATTTTTGCATTAATAGCTTTAGGATTTAGGAGGTTTGTGCTTTCTTCTGGAAGATAGAAGCTATCTTTAGAGCTGATGAAGATAAAAAATTTCCTTGAGCACAGGCTGTCACAACAAGTTACTCAAGACAAAGACCAAATATTATGGGACTTAACATAAAATCTGAAGGAAATGTCAAAACTGCATCACTTTCTGGAGGACCCCTTTTGCCTGAGGGAGCCTGATGGAACGGTTGTTTGTGCTTTTGCTCCCTGCCACTTCTTTTGCTAACACCTTTCTCCCAAGGACAGTGTCTGGATTTAATAAACGCTTGAATGGCTTCAGCAGAGTACAGTCTATCCTGAGCTGCGGACGACTGCTCCAGCATGTCAGGCAGGACCTTGAACCACCCACATCTCCTCCTCAGTGGCTAAGCCTCCACAGATGGTTTGAGTCCTTGGGAATCCTTGTCCGTACTGCAGTCTTCTGGTAGAGTCTCTGCTTAATACTAGGAAGGAGACATTAATATTCTGTCCTTTGTTTTTCAGAGCTCTCACTTCTAGTATGGTGACTGCAGGGGCTACTTCTCAGCATAACACATGAGAGGCTACACAGAACCCTTGAAATTTCCTCTTAGTGGCAGAAGGGACCCTGCTAGGGGAAAGCAGAAACAGCAGGCTGCCAGGACCAGCAGGCTGCCAGCTCTTCCAGATCCTCCTATCCATGCAAGTCCAATATCTGAGCATAATCTCTTTTGCCAGGCTCTAACTAATCAGACCAGCCAGAGCTGTACCAAGGTTTTTGGCATTTGAGCTCACCTACACCCTCCTCAGGCTCTCGCCAGCTATTGCTACAGCCTCTCTGTCTCGATCTGAAGAGCAGCAACACTCAGGGAACTCAGGCAATAGTGTCCTTTTCCCACAAGCACTGGATGTTGCCTTTCCCATGCTGCCTGTGGCTCTGTTAGATTAAATGGTTCCTGCTGTGCAGCATCCACTTCCTCATGGTGAAACATGAACTGGTGTCTAGAAAGGGGAACACAGTAGTGTGAAGAAGAGGAAAAAGGTGTTCTGGTGGAGACATACGCTAACAATGTTCCTCCAGAAGGTGAGGCCTATGACAGGCAGGTTTTTTTTCCTGGACTTTAGAATTTGTTCAGTTAAATTATTATTATCTTTTTTTTTTTTTTTTTGAAGACATTTTACCCCTGACTTACTGTCCCTCTCTGATACACTGCCTTTCCCTCATGTTCACGGCTTCCCTTCACATGTCCCGTATGTGGCTGACAGGTAGTGTGCATTCACAAGCACATGCTTAGGGGGCTTACCAGCGTTAAGACTCCAGGTAAACAAATCCAGATATATAGGTTTGCTTCCTTGTTGGACAATCAGGATCCTTACCCACTCCCAGGCACGCACCTTCTTCTACTATAACACCTTACATGCAATTAATAGCTTTTATAACCCTATAATATTGTGAAGATCTGTATGTGCTAGAGCATATGAAACCCACTATCTGTTGTTGTAACACAGCTTTCAGTGGGGTTTTTTAGGAATTACAAGAAACTGTAAATCTCTTTGGTTTAGGGCACGTTTTGCAACATGCCTTTAAATGCCCTACTGGAACAAAAATATGAATATTCAGTTTATAAAGAAGAAGGCCCTTTGAGATCTGTGTGTTATATTTATTGGAATGGCTATAACCAATTGGAGATGAGGTGCTTTTAAAAAGTTCGGTAGAGAAATCAAGTTTTGCTGCCTTTTCTTTCCTAAAGCAGTAATCTGATAGACTTTACCCTACTTACAGACAAAATTTAGACTACCAGCAAGTAACACGAGGTCTACACATGGTAAAGTTCAGAAACCAGCTAAATTGTGTTTTTGGGAGCTGAGCTAAAACACAAATCTATTTAATCAGCTTGAAGAATGTCCTGTATTTGTTCAGTGAAAGCTCCTCTTCTCCCTCTTTGAAGAATTCTTAACTGTCCTGGCAGACTGATCCCTACCCCGATCCAGACTGGGCTGGACAGTTTAAAACATGCAGATTTCTCCCCTATTTACACAACCATGCAGGAGAGCAGGTGAAGCCTGATGGTGGGACTTCCACTGCAGGTGGGGCTGCCCTGCAATGGCACTGTTGTTTCACCAGTTGTGTGAAGTTTGCAGTGATTAAGGTAGCAGAAGGTCAGCAATTTTCTGGGGATTGTTCTTGGGGATGGGTCTCATTACCCATCTCCAACTCCCACTCTTGAATATGAAAAAACCCTCACAAGACCTTGCTTTGCCTTTTAAGTGCATAACAGGACTCAGTCCTTCCTCTATTAGTCTTACTCTTCTTCACTTGCTTCTTTTTTATGGAACCTCTTGTTTTCCTTTCCTGCTTTTTCTCTGCCTCTAACCTTTTGCCTTGTTAATTGATTACTCCTTTTTTTTGTCTCTCTTTTCTTTCTTGCTTGCCTCCTCTTTGACAGAAGGCGACATGTTGCTCATGCTGGGAGCATCTACCAGATGACTGTGAAAACAAGCTCTGGCTTGTAGACTGCTGGAGGAAATGGCAGATGCCCTTTCCAAAGTGACTGCCACACAAGTGCCAAAAAATAGAGAGATGAAAATCAAGTCATTTTTAGGCAGAAAGGTATCATCTTACCAGGACCTGAACAGCTAACAGGAGTTTTTGTGGGGTAGAAGTAAATGGCTTTCTGCTCAGGCTGTCTCTCTAGTCTGGTAGCTTCCCTGCAGCTGCCTTCCCAGGTACATTTTGCCTTGACAGACTGAAGATTTTGCTCTAAGATGTCCAAATTTGACCTGCATCAGGTTGCACAAATAAGGCATTGCATAAATAAGTACTAATATATTGCTATTTTCATGAGCAGGTTTCTGAAATGCTTTACCAAGATCAGCAGCATCCTCCTTGCTCCGCAGAAAGAGAAACTGACACATAGGACAGTGCAGTAATCAGCTCTGTGTCACACAACAAAGCAAGTGCAGAGCCCGTAGCTCACATGTCCCCAGTCAGAGCTCCCCAATAATTATGATGATGATATTTGGTTTTTTTCAATTCTCTTTTACAGAAGCACCCTTCAAATAATGTGTGATCTAACTACACATCAACTCGTAGTCTAAATGGTCACAGGGTGACGTGACAGCTACAGGGCACTCTCCTTCTGTAAGGGCCAAAACAAACAATTTTGCTTCCAACCGCTATTCTCTTGTTGTATTAATAACATCAGCGATTGAGAAGCATGAAGGGTCAAAGTCAAGACCTGAAATCCATTTGCTGGATATGAATTTCCATGCACCCTCCATCAGTAAGGGCTGTTTTGACACACCTGACTGGAATGATGACTAGATTGTTTTGGTTTTGAATGGCTGCCTTGGGAGTCTGAGGAGCTTAAGACTGATTAGAAGTTAAGCAGAATACTTTAAAGCCACTAAAACTGCCAACGATTAGAGATGCCTTCAGCTTGAAAGCTTACACATATTTTTTGTCCAGTAAGTGGTATAACATTCACTACTTTGTCTAGAAGGTATTTATATTAATATTGGATGGGTTTAATGCTGTGTTAAATTTACAGCTGAAAGCTCCGGAACAACAAACAGTTAACAGGGAAATAAGACCAGTTCTGAGAGCCCTTCCCCTTTTAGAAAGTTTGCTATGGTAGCTATTTTATGTCTTATAACTATAAGGAGAATACGAATAAGAGTGAATGAATCTTTCATATACTCCAACCCCAGAAAGCACCATTCTGCTCATCTAGTTTGATGTCCTTTGAAAACAAACCAAAAAATAGTAACAAAACTCACAGGCCTTAAAATTTCATCAAGATGTTGCTGAATTAAATCCATAACTTCAACACACAAGAGCCAAGATGAAAAATGAATTCTGCCAAGTCTGCATTTTACAACAGATAAGATGTGGTGAAGCATTTTTTTTCTTGGTAGAAATTGTCTTTAAAAGGTTTATAGTAGCAATACCCTGCCACTTTTCCTACACAATCAGCCTTTTCTTTGGCCTATCAGAAAGGAAAAGGTGCTGTGTTACAGCACAGCCTTACCACCTTTTACTGTCTCTGGACTCCTCTCTAACACAG
Source organism: Lathamus discolor (assembly GCF_037157495.1). NCBI lineage: Eukaryota > Metazoa > Chordata > Aves > Psittaciformes > Psittacidae > Lathamus > Lathamus discolor. Next base: position 42,084,725 of record NC_088884.1, on the reverse strand, counting down.
CAATATCTGAAAATCCTTTCGGGCAACTCTGTGCTTGTCTGAGCAGTACAAAAAGCTGCATGAAAAGGCCAGATCTCCTCCTTCAGGTTTGTAAGTTTTCTATATACCAAAATCAGCTACATCAGACTAGTGAAGACACATTATAGATATAGTCCGCTACTGGGAAAATTTGGACCTGTATATCATGGCTGTGTCTCTGAAGTGGTTAGGTCAGTTACGTCTTCCAGACCCTACTGGTTCCTCACCTCCATGAGTCTGCAGCTTACTGAGCTGTGACAGCTGAAGTGAGGGAGAAAGCTCTCTAAGCCAGAAAGAACAAATTTGGTTTTGCTGAAACAAAACCTAAATACATTTTCTATAGGAGATAGTTTGAACAACATAGTTGGGTTTTGTTTTGCTGCAAAGTCAATTCAGAAGACTTTTTCTCTCCCTGTCCCTCCTTTCTGGACTCCAAATACTATTTTCTTCTCTTCTCCAATGTTACACTGAGGCAACTGTTTTAGTATGTCATGCTCTAAACCATACCAGTAGAATGATCCAGATTAAAAATGGATCCAAATGAAAAATATACCACAAATAGGCATTTTTTAGAGTCTGGTATATATTATGGTCTCGCATACATAGCAATCACATAAAAAGTTGCATCAGCACATTAAAAGGGTGCTCGTGAACTGAAGAATGGAGATGGGAAGGACAGGGAAGGCAGGTGGAAACACTCATGGGATGCTAGCCCTGTCCTTGGGCTGCCTGTGGTCTTCCTGTCCCAGGAAGCTCCTGCTTCTCTTTTCTTCCCATCTTCAGATACCTGGTCCTTCTGCATAGTGCCAAGTGCTTGTGGAGCTGCTCTGGGAGCTGAGCCAGGCAGCTGCTCTGGGTCAGAGGTAAACCTTTTGCACTCAGGAACAGGAACTTGTAAACCAGCACGTCTGCTACAAAAAGTATGAAATTACTATAACCTGGATTTGATAGTGTATGTGTTTTGTTAGCCCAAACAATTCCAAAGATTTAAAGAGCAGTCAGGCAAACAGCTCAGCTGGCAGTGACCTCCAGAAAGGCAATGGGCAGGGAGATTGGAATGAACAATTACTGCACCTCGAGCACAGTAACACCAAACATTTAATAAATAATCTAACTCCCTTTCCATCCCCTTTTTCTTTTCCTATCACTTCCTTGTTAAGTTGACAAGAAATAACAAGCATATTTAGGGACTGAAGTCCAGGCTGAATCAAGTTACTCATATCGTTTGACTTAATTATGCTACTGACATTCAGTTGATCAAAATCAGATGTCTGAATCCGGACCCAAGACTAGTTATATTGAGCAACATATTGAACAGAGAAGTCCAGTTGCTCATAAAAGGTAGTTTCCTGAAAAACACAGTAACACAACACACTCTTTTCTGAGAACACTTCTTTAAATACTCTGCAGAAACACATATTGTACTTCCATAAGAAAAGAGAAGGGTGTGTCAATATTACTGTTCTCAATCACACATAGCTGAAATAGGCATGAATGGCATGAGAAGTTCTCAGTCACTTGACCTGTGCAATGTATCAAATACACTGTTTCATTCAGAGTCTCACAGGACAAATGCCAAGAGTGTCTGTTCTGAAATGACACGGTATCTCATCCACTTCATAGAATCATAGAAACATAGAATGGTTAGGGTTGGAAAGGAACTGAAGATAATCTAGTTCCAATCCTGTACCATGGGCAAGGATACCTTCCATAAGACCAGGTTGCTCAAAGCCCTGTCCAACCTTGCCTTGAACGCTGCTGGGGATGGGGCAGCCACAACTTGCTTGGGCAACCTGTGCCAGTGCCTCACCAACTCTCGCAGTAAATAATTTCTTCCTTCCACTTACCCAAAGGTAAATATTTCCACATCTGAAAAGATGTCAACATGCTACAAGTAGAGTACGTTGGAATCCCCAACAGGGCAAGGAATTCTTGAAATGGGAAGTGCCTAGGAAAATCAGCACGAGAACAAGAAGACCCTGTGCTGCATAAGAAACAAAAAACCCCAACATCATATCTGAACCCAAATAGGGTGACAGTATAAACCAGAGTTCATGAGTAAGATATACCAGACAGAAACAAGTGCGTACTTAAATTGCCACAGTCCTTATCCACAGCATGCTGAATTTGTCCTCTTCCTAGGTGACATATATAGTTCAAGTTGCGAATCTTTCTGTAGGAATCAAATAGTCGCAAGCTGTCTCAGGAGTTCTACAAGGTCTTTAATACGGTAGCTGAAGCACGTCCTTCTGTCCTTCCCTCTGATTTAATAGGGTATTTCTCACTTCAGTTAGAGTTACCTTGTTCACTGAACAGATGGTATAGCACTGTACTTTCATTGAAATTACTTGGCAAACAGAAAGCTGCCCATTGCAATTTTTTTTTTACCGCATCTTGTACATCAACTGTTGTTCTCACCTCTGAACTATTAACATGCCTTTTCACTTCAGATGCCAGTGTCACACCTATAAAAATGGCCAAGAAGGACAAACGAGTAGTGACAGGTCTATACTTAGACCTTTTGTTCCGTCAAGTTCGTTCCAGCAACAGCTAATTTCCAGAATCAATACAGACTGACAGCTGGTCATTTTAAATATCAGCATCCTCATGAATCAAATCTTATTCGGTATCACAGTACATCCATACAGACAACACTGGCAAAGCAAAACTCTGAGAGTTTCAATTAGGCACATCTATCATTGATGTGGCTAAGTTCACTGTACGTGCACATGTACTTGCTGAAAAATTTGTCCTTAGCATGCTTTCCAACTTCTAGGGCAACGCAGAAACTTTAACCAATCCATCTACAGCTTTGCAAGACTGGTAATACATGCCTCTTTACAAGAAAAAGAGGTTGTTTCCCCATCCTCGCTTAAAGGAGTTTTCAAGTCTTGAGCAAACCAAGGACATCTCATGCCTTTAAATACTTCATACTAATCCCTAGTGATGACAACAAGATTCTGACCTTGAATCAGTGTCACCAGTCACTAGCCAGTGGCAGCAGACCCATTTGTTCTGAGATTTGTACAAATCCCCATGTTTTTCCATGAGTTGAATGTCTGAGAATACCTACTGCTCCTGGACGCAGTGCGATCAAGATGTCCCACTGGAGGTGCAAGTGGGATGGACCTTCCTCTTCTAAATCATTCCACTTCAGTGCCCTAGGAACCTAAACTTGCGACATACCTTTCCATGTGACTCCTCCAAAGCACATAGGAGTGCCCACATGCAACATACCTGGGAATGCTCAGTACCTATGCCTGAACTACTGCTGGATCTCAATTTCAGGTTGAATTTGGGCATTGCCAAGCTGAGTGTGGAATTTCTAAAGCCAAGGTCCTCCTGCACAAAGGGCAGAATTAGGTATTCAGCACACGATGTCCTGAGCCTGCGACAAGTCTAATAGAGCTGACCCCAGGATGATCTGAAATCCTGCTTCTCCTCTGAGCCTGCAATCAGTGCTTCAGGCATCCTTCCATGGCCCTAACCTGGTTAGAAATGCGAAACAGGAAACACCCCCTGGATTTTAGATAACAAGAAGCTGTCCTAGTGGCTGTTAATCGTATTTTCCTGAAAGCCAAGGAGGCCAGGTCTCAGAAGCAGTTTTGCCTGATTGCTATTCCAATACAAACCAATATCCCAGTCAGGAGTGTAAGCCTCTAACTGTAGACTACAAAGTCCATTCAGGTGAGTTTCACAAGCCTTAGACATCCAGGTGCTTTACTAGCTCCAGTAACTATTATTTTTTGTTGATGCAGCAATGAAAGACCATCAAGCCTAACCTGGAATAATGCCCATTGTAAACAAGGCCAGAAGATATCTGCTAACATTTTTTCATTACTACTTTCTTACATGTTCACTGAGTGAGAGCAGGTGGTCCCTAAACAACCCTCCTGAACATCTTTAAGTTCCTCATTTGTACTGAACACTCAAAAAGGAGGAAAAAACCAAAAAGAGCAAAAGCAGTCACTGACTCTTCTGGAAATTATTCCAGTTCCTTAGTGAGTGAGAAGAGTTAAGCAGACACTAGGTTATTAACAATATTCACCAAGCAATGAAAGTAAGCCCTGAGTTTATATTTAGCCATCCTTGGTATTCACCCAAAAAAAAACCCAACCCAACAAGCAGCAGTATTTAAGGTTTGGTGCCAATTCTCTAAGTTAGATACTGTGTTCTTTCTTGATAATGTAGGCAGTACCAGTCAAATCAGTTCTTGTTATTCCATCTAAAAAGACAGCCACTGCACTGAGCCTAATTACTTGCACTCCCAGCTACCCAGGACATGTCAGGAGGACATTGGATATGTTGAATAAGCAATTAATTCAATGCTTGCACCTACAATGTGTGGCTTTTTAAAGGCGTGTGATTGACTACCTGGTTTCTGCAGCTTTCCAGCCATTCAAGATGAAAACAGTGCTGTTACCTATTTTAAGTGCTGTGTTATTTCAGACAATTGAAAACTATGTTAGCAAGCTGCAGTGCAGGCATATTCAGAGGTTTCACACAATTACTAAAGGCCACAGAGCTTTGATAATTATTTTCCCTTTTCACCTGCTCAACCAGAGTAGCTGAAAGAGATTAATTTCATGCTATAACTGAATTCCCAGAGGAACCAGAAGCCTCTGATTGCACACACCACAGCTCAAACCCAGCAGCTTGTTCATACACTCTAGAGAGCTTTGAGGAATAAGAACAGCACTGCCACATAAGTATGTGGATTTACAGCTGCAAATCAGCTAGTAGCATTAACACATTTGGAGATCAATCCTGTAGTGCAATACCACAGCAGACCTTTCATTTGTTGATTTTTACTGTTTTAGCATACAGCTTAATGTAAAGAAAAATCTTTGTCAGGCAACATATTCCAAAGCATAGTATTTTCCACGCTGTCTAATTACATTGTGGAACTTGTCACTCCAGAACACTGAGGTGGCCAAAAGCGCAAGTTAAGTTCAGAGGAGGCTGCTCAACATGACAGTCTAGATGCAAGCACTTTCTCAGGGAGTTGCCTAAAGTGCTGGACCTGGGAAGAAGGATCAAAGAAAGGATCATTTTCTGTGCATTCTGATATTCTGCACTTTCATTAAGTGTTTGCTATTGGTTGTTGTGGGATACAGGGCTTCTTAAGGCAGACTTCTGACTTAATCTAACAGGGCCATTCCTGCATTCCCCTGTACTCACCAGCACCAACTATAATTACTGGGGAACACTGATGTTATACAGTTTTGCTCAAGGTAACCTCCCCGCATCTAGTATCCTTCCTGTAACAGACAGAATGTCTGTACATGGGAGTCTTTAATAATGGGGATATCAAGTCTGTTTACACAAGTTAATTGCAGTCAATAGCCCTGACCAGAGTCACTTAGACCAACCTAAGTGACTTCCTTCTCTGTCTTTCCTTCAGTTTCTTACCATCATCTCCCCCAAGGGGCATATGTTTGAGTTATATTTCAGACAAGGTAATATTATTCCTGCTTCCAAGAGAAGTATTGTTTGTATTTTTCTAAAAGAATATATATGAGTTTGAGAATCTTTCTAAAGCACTGCCCAAAATACACTCTACCAGAAAGTCTTATTCCCTGTTTGTTTCGTATGAATTATATTAGGCTTAAACACTCAGTTGTTAAGTTAAAAACAACAGAAAGGGTTCACTTGGAAATGGAGTGGTTGATGAGAGAGAATATTTCCCCCTGACTTTCCCTACAGTCTACTGAAGCAAGAAATGCAAAAGGGGAAACACAAAAAGCAACTGTCTAGAGGGTAGGCAGCAGTTCTGGGCTTGTAAACTAGATTCATATCCAATTCCTTCGACTGTGACTGATGAGCTGTTGTAGTAAGTTGGGTCTTAAAATGCACCAAATTCCTAGCAGTTCCCCAGGTGATTTGCAAGGCTTGCAGGGCATGTCTTGAGCATCAAACAAATGGCACTCAGTTTTAAATGGCACTCAGTTTTTATTTAAAAGAGACTCGCAGCTCCATTTTGTACTGGCATTTTAAACCCTATTAAGCTAGGGTTTTAGTATTATTCTTATGGCATTGGTTGACCCGTGCCAAATCATCCACATTCATACATCAGAGGAAGAGGAAAATATTACTCTTGGCTTGCAAACATTAGAGAAATGGAAACGTATTTAGAGAAATCTTTAAGATGTGTTTTGTAATACAATATATCCTGTAAAACTTAAAAGGATAACAACGTTACCCTGTTCCCTAGCCCTGACAGGATCGTTACACGTAGGTATTTCAGTTTATTCCACTTCCAAGAGCCTCCTTTCATATCATGGAGGAAATTTCATTAAATCACAGCCTTCTTGTGCTAACCATAAGTATCAGCTGGCTTCTACATTCCTTGAAGTGCATTTTAAGTATAATACTAAATCCTTACAAATACCAAGAGATTCAGGGGTCTGCTCCTGGGAAATGCTAAATGTCTTCATTCCTCTGCAGGTCAGATAAAGCCCTACCATCTATCAATGCTGAAGCATTGCTTTCTTTTAGTGTCATTATTTTTAAAATGTGGTTGTAGGGACTTCAGATATATAGTCAGCTCTGCTCTGTTACTTACTGGCAATTTATCTGGATTACAGACTAACCTCACTGCGGGTGGAGACACATCATATGGCTCTGTGCAGAACCAGCTTAGTGCTAGTTTATTACCCCAGGGACAGCCCTGCATGAGTGAACATCTATTTCTTCATGCTACAGCCTGGAAGCGATGCTTTTGGGTGGAAGCGGTCCAGCTAGTAAACACTGCTGCTTTGCCAGGTTGCAATTAGTCCCCTGATGAACCATGGAGCTGTCCCTGCTCAGAACTCCAAGAAATAAAATACTGAAAAGCAACAGAGATACCACTGCATATAAGATGACAGATTTAGGGCAGCTCCAAGCAAACTATCTTTTGGCCTTGGGTCAATAAGGAAGAGTTAGGGCAAGGAAGAAAGGGTGACATAAGCAATATACGTAACTCTGACTGCTACTGCACCCATGATGGAAGGGAAGAGGCTGAAAACATGACCATAGTGACAAGCTCTTCTGCTCTCCAAAAGGGTTTATTAGCCTGGGTGTAGGGTCAGATGGCACCGGCTTGGGTTCAACATCCAGGCAACACACTTCTGAAACCAAAACCAACCTCCAGATAACGTCCCACGTGTCTGTGCAATGTACGCCTCTGAGTATTTCAGAAGTATTTGGGTATTTCAGCCCAAAGTCCAGCTGCTCTGAAGACTGCTGCACCAGGCTCTGTCACACAGGATAGGCACTTTCAGAAACCTAGGCTTAGGGCTAAGCCTTGTCCTTATTATCTCCTGTTGTGTGGGTGAAAAAGACTTCTCACTAAGCACATGGGATTTAGGTTTTGGTATTGCACCTACCTCTGCAGATGCTGAATGTGACTAGCACTGGGCTTCAGATTTCACTCAGAGGGTCAAGTTGGAAGAAAGGCCACTTCTGTCTAATCATAACACATACATAACGTGAGGGACCAGTGGGAACTGCTCTCCTTTAAACACTAGGTTGATGAGCAGTGACTCCAGTGACAGTTTTGCTGATGCATGGTAACTTGCCAAAGCAGTAAGCTTTGAAGACATACTGCAAACAGACAGCTATGCCTAGTATCTTCTCACTGGGTGCAAACTTGAAACAACGATTTCAAATGTGAAAGACAAAAATTAAAAATGGGCATGACTTGAGATGAGAAACATTGCCATGTAGGAGATAGGGACCATTTGATGAGATGAGCCCTTTGCAGATGAAAAACATAAACTCAAGTTATTAATTTAGGAAAAGAAAATGAAGGTCGCTTTGAATAGCTATGAGGCTACACAACAGTGACTTCAAAAATCTAGAGACCATAGCAGACCACTATTTATTACTGTGCTGTCATTACAGTACAGGTACTGCGAGGACTGGTGTAATCTCTGTATCAGAAGCAAGGAGTAGAGTAGTTTGGAAATTCCTGCACATTTTCCCATCCTGATTGAAATGCTGAATTTATCAAAATCAAAAGCTTCACAGAAGGATGGTCAATTAAAAAAATCAAAACATATGCTTTGATTGACACATACCCTTTTTCTGACAATATGCTTTGTGAAAAATTAAGAACCCAAAAATAGAATACAATTTGAAGAAGAATCTTTCTGCATGCAATTTTATAAGGGAATGCAGATCAGTGGCACCTGCATAAAGCATTAGTGAGAGTGGTACAGTAGCAAATTATAAAGCTTGGGTATCCATATTTTACACATGCAAGACAAAAAAAACACATGCAAGAAAATTGGAGAAACTGATAAAAAAACACAAGTCATTGAGACCATCAGAATCGTAGAAACATGTGACCATAGAACCTCTTAGACTAGAAAAGACCTTTAAGATAACCAAGACCAACTATTAACAAAACGCTGCTTCACATCCACCACGTAATCATGTCACTCAGTGCCACATCTACACGTCTTTTAAAACACCTCCAGGGATGTTGACTCAACCACTTCCCTGGGCAGCCTGTTCCAGTGCTTGACAACACATTCAGTGAAGAAGTTTTTCCCAATATCCAGTCTAAACCTCCCCTGGAGCAACACTGAGGCCATTTCCTCTCATCCTATCACTTGCTACTTGGTAGAAGAGGCTGACACCCACCTCACTACAACCTCCTTTCAGACAGTTGTAGAGAGTGATAAGGTCCCCTCTGAGCCTTCTCTTCTCCACACTAAACACCCCCAGTCCCCTCAGCTGCTCCCCATCACACTTGTGCTCCAGACCCTTCACCAGCTCCATTGCCCTTCTCTGGACCTGCTCCAGCACCTCAGTGTCTTTCTTGTAGCGAGGGGCCCAGAACTGAACACAGGATTCGAGTCGCGGCCTCACCAGTGCCGAGTACAGGGAGATGGTCACTGCCCTGGCCCTGCTGGCCACGCTATTGCTGATACAGGCCAGGATGCCATTGGCCTTCTCGGCTGCCTGGGCACAAGCTGGCTCATGTTCAGCAGCCATCAATGAGCACCCCCAGGTCCTTTTCCACCGAGCAGCTTTCCAGCCACTCCTCCCCAAGCCTGTAGCACTGCACGGGGTTGTTGTGGCCCAAGTGCAGGACCCAGCACTGAGCCTTGTAGAACCTCACACAAATGGCCTCAGCCCACCAAGGCAGCCTGCCCAGATCCCTCTGCAGAGCCTTCCACCCTCAGACAGATCAACACTCCCACCCAGCTCAGTGTTATCTGCAAACTTACTGAAGGTGCATTCAATCCCCTCATCCAGATAACTGATAAAGATGTTAAACAGAACTGGCCCTAATACTGAGCCCTGTGACCAGCTGTTAAGTGGATTTAACTCCATTCACAACCACTCTTCGAGCTCAGCCATCCATCCAGCTTTTACCCAGAGAACAGTACACCTGTCCAAGCCATGAGCAGCCAGTTTCTCTGGGAGAATGCTGTGGGAAAGAGTGTCAAAGGCTTCACTAAAATCCAGGTAGACAACCTGCAGTGTCTTTCCCTAGTGTACTAAGTAGATCATCTTGTAGAATGAGACCAGGTTAATCAAGCAGGACCTGCCTTTCATAAATCCATGCTGACTGGGCCTGATAGCCTGGTCACCCTGTGCACGCCACATGACTGCACTCAAGATGATCTGCTCCATAAAACTAAAAATTGGTTTTAGTGAGAAATGAAAGCTCTCATTCTGAGTCTGTTAAAATGAGCAAGAGGTGATGTCGAGGTTTAAACCGAACCACACAGCTCATTCACTCACTCCCCCCACCTTTTCTCCGTCTTTCTTTCCTCCCCCCCACCCCCTCCCCACTCCTGGAGGGATGGGGAGGAGAATCGAGAGAATGTGACTCCCACGGGTTGAGATAAGAACAGCCCAGTAACTAAGGTATAACACAAATCACTGCTGCTGCCACCAATGATAATACTGATAAGAGAAAATAACAAGAGAAGAGAATACAATACCACCGCCAAACGAGTTCAACCCCCCCAAAGAGAGCCCGTGCCCTCCTGGGTAACTCCCAGTTACCTCCCTGGGCATGACGTGCTGTGGTATGGAATACCTCTTTGGCTAGCTTGGGTCAGGTGTCCTGTCTCTGCTTCCTTCCGGCCTCCCCTCTTCCCTGGCAGAGCATGAGACTCACGGAGTCCTTGGCCAGAATAAACATTACTTAGTGACAATTAAAACCAACTGGTGTTATCAGCTCTGTTCCCAGCCTGGAAGTCAAAACACAGCGCTGCACCAGCTACTAAGAAGGAGAAAAACGGCTACTGGTGAACCCAGGACAGGTGACTTGCTCATGGTTCCAATACTGCCATGGGAAAAAGGAATACTTGACAGGCCTTGCATTATAGGGTAGAAAAACAACAAAAAACAATGGCTTGAAACTGAAGCCAGATAAAATCCAACTAGAAATAAGAGAAAAAAATAATAGGGTCAATGGGATGATATTTAAACAAATAGTGGTGGAAATGATGGATTCACCATCTTCTGTTGTCTTCAGACCAACAGCACCTGCTTCTCCACAAAAGAAGCTTTAGCCCAGCAGAAGTCCTTAGGATCAATACAAGTGCAATAAATGCAATGTAATGGTCTGCAACACACAAGAGGTCAGACCAGATGACCTAATGGTCCCTCTGGCTTTATAATCTAGGGACAATCATATAAGATCAAAGTGTACAGGGCAGAGTAATGAAATGAGTCTAGAGTTTGTATGTCAGTCTTTGCCACAATTACCGTGCCACAGAATTAAGATGTGTGACTTCCTTTTTTATTTCATGCCTGTCCACCTGCAGATATTGCTCCTCCACTGGAGGAGGGTATTTTGTGGATAGATTGCATCACTGACTGTAAATGTTCTTACAGAATTCCCTGGATAGCATATCACTAGCGTCATATTGAGATTTGTCTTATAACATTTATGATCATACTTTCCAGGTAAGACCCTGCTTCTCAAATTTGTATTTTCCATGTTTGGTCTCCAGAGAAATTTTTAAATGATGGAGGGAGGCTGGATGTCCTGGTTTTGGATTGAAATCAGGAGGAAAATCATTAATCTGTAATAAGATGCTTGGCGTTCTATTTCACTGCCAGTCCAAAAAGCCAGACTTTCAGGTGGCAGGTCCATGGAGGAAACTAGTCTTGCTGAACCATTCTATACAATGAAGGTGTAGTGAACGATCACTAGAGAGCAGTTTTGAATAAAGCACAGCCTGCATCCTAATTTGAGTTAAACTACTGACAGTTTTATAGAACAACAAATCTTTTTCTGTGAATTTTAGGCAGAAATGGTTGTGTATCAGTATTTTCTTGATATTCCACAGAAGAAACAAAAAATTTTACTGGGATCAACAGAGACTGCAGCTGCATGGCAGATGTGTGGTCTCGCCTCTGAATAGCACCTTGCACTGTGAGGTCCTGATTCATTTTAGGGTGAGTCTAAACAAGTTAAGCAGAGGTACTTAAAAGCTTTTCACTGAAGGTAACCTGACAAGACAAAGAGAGATTCTGCATACTGTCTCTATGCTATAGAAACCAGCTGAAAGATATCCACTTGTCTTTTAGATTGAGGGTAAAGATACTACATGGTGTGCAGGAAGACAGAGCTTCAAATAGCCATCACAGTGGCCTTCTGGTGTCACTATGTAGTATTCCAGTAATTGTTTTAGTAATTTTAAAACCGTTTGGCACTAAACACGCTGATTCTTTGTTCACTTCTTTTTACTGAAAAGTTATTTACCTGAAGCCCTAGTAGAGAAGGTTTATGGCATGGGACATTAGGCGAACTACATCCCACTCAGAAAAGAGTAATGAAATTTTAACCTTACACAGAGCTGACCAATAATTTCAGTATGCAAAGAGCAATTTAATTGCAGTATATAATAATCACTGGAGGGGTAATGCTACCTTTGTGAAGGATTCAGCTTTTTGTAAAAGCAGCAGCTGGAAGTGATTTTCAGGTGCAAAGCTGATTAAATAGACATGTGATTTAGCCAGATGCCTGCTTCCTTATGTGACCTTTGGCAGGTTCCTCGAGAGTGGACCCATAAAAGAAGGGAGGCATGGCTGTACCAGTTGCTCAGCTGCCAGATGGGATTTCTTGAACCACCTGGAGTGCCTATCTACACTACCCAGTAGGCAAACGGTTGCCTCCTGCAAATCTCAACCCTGAGCAGGGCTCCACCTGAATTAGGCAATGGGAAATACCAAAGATCTGAAGTTCTTCTATGAACTTGTAGCCTCAGGTTAAACATCATCAGCATCTTCCTTGACTTGGATCCAGGGAAGTCACTTAGTCTTTTTACAGGTAAGACAGAGCCAAGGGACAAAGCTGATAGATACTGATAGAGCAGTTAAGCAACCAGACCACTCAGAAACTGTGAGACTCCTTTAATGCCATCCTCACTGGAATGGTTTCCAACACGAATATCTTACCTGTCATTTACCTGAGCCACCCAGCTGTGCTCTACTTGTACCCACCCCACCCCCCTCCCCGTTCCTCCTGAAAGAGCTGAGGGTCTGTATTACAGATAATGCAAGAGCACATGACTGACAGCATGGTGATAAAAGGACCTCGCTGTGTCCAAGTCCCACTCTCAGCCCTGCCTTTGTATTTTAGCCACAGCTGCTGATGCCAAATGTCCATAGAATCACTCTTAACGCGGCCTCTTCTTGGCTGTTCTTGAACGTCAAACGGTTGTGGCTACTGCTGCTGCAGAACCTGCCTGATCTAAGGCAGCCTAAGGTCACTAATGGGTGGGAACTTCTAGCTTGCCCCAGGGAGGGGATGACACCCAAGCCAGGAGGAGCATGGGAAATGATCGGCAACAGGCACCAGGCACTCCACTAGCTTTACTGGTGAGAGCCGTGGTGCACACAGATTCTCTGATGGCTCAGCAATCGGGTGACTCAGTCTGCCTTTTAAAGGAAATAAAACCTCATAATTAATCTGTGTGTGGATCTGTCTCTTCCTCTCTCATAGCTTTCACACTGAATTTTCAAATATCACCAAAGACAGCGAAAAAGGAATAGGAAAAGGCCGCTGCGAAGAGAGAGAAGAGAGGAACTAGGAGGTCTTTGACCAGCCATAATTTTTCATTACAGAAGTCATAAAGGTTTAAAGGTACTTATGTCTTAAAAACTATTTCCTATTCTGTGATGGAAAGTACTGTTGGATATATTGATACGATTTGTTTTCATCCATTTTCTCTGCCAAAGGTATTGTCTTTCTATTACAAAGAATTGGCACCTTCACCTTTACATGAAATACTGTATTTTCAAGTCTGAAAACAACTGCAAGGAAATTAATGTTAATAATAATATTCATGTTAGATGTATATATTAGTCCATGTATCATTTAAACAAAATTGTAAATAATCAGACAGGGTTTTTTGGTCCTGTAACGAAATTATATAACAAAAACATTCAAGAACAGGCATTTGTACTTAAATTTAGTAGTCAATTTGTTAACTCATTCCTGCTAGTTGTAGTGGATCACCTGTATGTATAGAGATAGATAGATGCAAAATTATCTTGGAGCATATTATGATATATGGGTGTATGGTTGCAATAATTAATCTTATCTGATAATCAGCAAGCTTCTTTCAGCTGCTACAGCCAGGAGAGGAAATGCAGTGTTCTGATTAACTCACAAAATGTTTAGTACTTAAGGTTTGTGTTCCACTATCAGAGGACAGGTGTTTGTTTATTTCGCTGAACAAAAAATGAGCTTATAAAATGCATTACAATACTGTGTATGATCTTACGGAAGAGATGAGCATTGATTAACAAACATAGCGTATTTCCATGTTATATATGCTCTTTGCATTGTGTAACAGCTTAAGATGAATATGTTAATTCTGAATATTCTGCGTTCCATCTTACAGAAGTGAAATTACTGTATCCAAATCACAGCCAACACCTCCCATGGAAGGGGTTCCTCCAGTCCAGTTACACGTCACTTCCTTAGACTAAACCAGTACCCAGTGTCCCTTCACACCCACTGCAGCTCCCATAGCCGCCCGTATGGCGCTACACCTCACTTCTTCCACCTTAGTCTATATATGGAATTCACATCCCATATTGCATGCCATGACAAAGTGGGCTCTAGCACCCCACTTTAGCACAGGAGTGCCACCTCTCTCCCTCTTGGCTGTTTTTTCTGCTTCCTGTGCACATGCTGGGCTCCATAACACTCTGGGTGCTGAATTTCACCTAGCAAACAGGCTGGCCTTCCAGCCCCTTGGAGATCCATCTCACTCATCTTCAACTGTGTCTTTTCCAGAAGAAAGCTGTTCCATCATTTCAGCCGGCTTCCTTCCAGCAGTGAGCTGTTCAGCTGCCAAGAACACAGGGCGTGGAAAACATCAGCAAAATTAAGCAAAGGCATCAAACTTGATTCAAATTAATTCTCCCTTGATGACTTGTAGTAACGGAATTTATATTCAGAGGCATCCTTAACCCGGAGTAAGAACAAGTCACAAACCCTGAGTGTCGAATAAGGCCCCAGGTCCATTCCAGCAGCAAAATGATGGTATTACAAGTCACTAACACCTCAGCTAGATGTGCTGTAATGACTACATAGCTCATAGTTGATACTGACAAGTATCTGGGCTGAGGCCTCCCGGGTCTCATGCCAACCTACAGATTTCTGCTCTATCACTTATAAATGACCAAATTTCAAAGGCTAGAAATAATTGTTGTAATGATCAAATGACCTTCTACATGCACATACCATAGTATTTCAGCAAGACTCAAGTATTAGGGTCCTGACCACCATTAAACTCTTAACCAACTAGTCTGTAATAGACCTGCAAATGCAGTTAGACCTATTAAACTTTCACATCATGCAATACCTTATCATAGATGTTATTAATTGGCAGCAGATACACAGTTGCCTGTGGCAGACCTAAGACAAAGGTCTGAGAATGTATTTTTCTGTGTCATTTTAGTTTTAAGCGGATGACTAAAGGAGCCAGATGGCAGTTTCCTGTCACAGATGTGCAGCACACAGGCAGCCTCTCAGCTGCTAAACTCCCTTCTCAACTTCTTTACCGTGGCCTAGAGTTCGTGCCTGGGCACGTCTGTGTGCGACGTGAGCTTCTTGTTTTGATTTTCCATGACTCGGCATCTCTCATGATTCTCATGTGTCTCTTTTCAGAGTTCTAGTGCATGAGAGCAGTAGTAACAGGTTACTCAATAGAAACTCTCTCATTAGAAAGTCTCTTTCTTTATAAGTGCCATGGATGCAAAGACATACTGAGAGATATACTTTGCAATTATGGAATTAATTTTCCTCTAGATGATAGAAAGATCAAGGTTTAAAAGTGTACAGGGCTTTTTTGTAAAGCACTTTTTTGTTCTTAAGAAGAGGTTCTCTGGGAGTTCATGTTTGATTCTCTTGAACAAAATGTGGTGTACTGGAACTTGCTAAAAAATAAAAGTTAGAGTAGGTTAAAAATGAATAAATTAAAGTTAATGCAAGAAAGTTAACAGCTATCTATTACCTACACAGCTGTATGGAATAAAAAAGGCTTTATCTGTTCCTCAAAAATTAATAAATTATTATTTTTACAAATTATCAGAACTGTGGATCAGGGTTTTTCTTCTGTGACTCCTCATTATTAGCTTATGAGCAATTTGAGAGGAAATCCTCCTACGACAAAACAAGACAGGAACAATGCAGCAGCGTACCTGTCATGAGCATAACAAAAAAGAAATATCTTAAGTGCAAGCTCAATTTAAAAAGCAAAATCAATTACACCGCACGGAGGAAATTTCTCCAGACAGGATCTCAAGCTTACAAGGCTGAAGCAGCTCTACACAGCAGAACTGACAGTTGCTTGTAACGTGTCCCCATTAACACGAGGCACGTGTCTCAAAATGGGACCAACCGAGAGCTCATCGTTGCACAGCTCCAGACTGCCTGGATTTGATGTGCTACCTTCGGACAACGCTCTCTGCCAGCTCTTCCCTTATGTCGGTACGTTGTGAGTTACCAAGGGAGGTAAACGCCCAGAGCAGACCCGCTAGGGGCTCCTGAAACGCTTCCTGCTCCCCAGAGCGCCTGCTCCCGTTTCCCTCCAGACACCGGGCCCGTTTCGAGGGTGACGGTGAGGAACCTCCGGCCGCTCGGGGCGCCCGGGGCAGCAGCAGCTCCCAGCGCGCACCCCGCCGCGCTGCTCCCAACAGCGCGACCACCCAGACGGCGAGCCGGCGGCCGAGCGGTAAAGGCTGCGCCCGCCTGACGCTACCTCAGCCCCCCGTCCGCCCTCAGGGATTTACGAGCTGAGGCGGGCTCGGGAAGGCGCACCGTGCGCCGCCCCCCCCCGCCAGGCCCTGCGCCCGCAGCCACCGACCCGCCCCACGGCCGATCGGGGGAGCCCCCCGCCTCCCGCCTCGGGCCCCCCTTTCCCGCCCGCCAACGGCCCGCCGGGCGGGGTGCGGTGGGAGGGCCGGCGCCAGCAGAAAGGAGCGAAGCGGCCCCGCGCGGGCGGGAGCGCCGTCCCGCGCCCCGCCGCCGCGCGCCGCCAGCCCGCGCGCTCATTGGCCGGCCGCGCGGGCGGGGCTCGCCGGCGGGCCGCGCCTGATTGGCCGGATTGTAAAAGCGATGTCTGAGGGCGTCCTGGCGGGAATGGTGCGGCCGCCGAGGTGAGGGCGCGGGGCCCCTCCCGTCCGGCGGGGGGGGGGGGGGGGGGTGAGTGCCGGGGGCCGCCCGCCGCGCTCGGGCGCACTGCCCCGCGGCGGGAGCGGCTCCTCTTAAGGGCCGGGCTGAAGGCGCCTTCTCGCTTTGTAGATGGAGGTGAGCGTCCTGGCTCTGCGGAACCTGCCGAGCGGCCGGCCGGGGCGGCGGGGCCGCGCTGAGGCTGCCGCCCAGAAGGTGAGCGGGCGCGGGGCGTCGGGGCAGCGGCGGCCGCGGTCAGTCCGCAGCGCTGCAGGGTCCTCTCGCACGTTAGTCCGCCTGTCCCGGTGCCGGCCCGTGCGCAGAGCGGAGCTCTGGCGGGGGCGGCCGGTGCTTCCGAGGACTAGGGCACCCCACCGGGCAGGGTGGGTTACCGCCGCGGCGCCACTGCCCCGTCCCGTGCGTGCAGGGCCTCGACCCTCGGGGCTGGGAGGCGGGTCGGGCCCGGATCGCGTCCCTCACGCTCCTGCTGACCGCACTTGGGGTGCTGCCCACTGGAGCAGCGCACCTGGTCCGCCCTGCCGTGTTCCGCCTGCTCAGCAGCGTCTTACCTGTCGGCGCTTGGAGCACAGGGGTGTCCAACGCTGCCGTTAAGATAAAAAGGCAAGTCAGTAAAACAATCATGAGCCACCCCGCCGTTGTCAGTAAGTGAAATGATTACACTCTGGCATCTTTCCCAGGGAAACAGTTTTGAGCTTTCACTCACTACTCACTACTACGTGATCTGAACCATCCCGGCAGCTACTGCGGCATAAGGTGGAGGAGGCTCTTCTACAGGCTCACCCTTCAAAACCTGACCAAAACCAGGCCTGACATGATATGGGCATCATATGGTCCTATTATTTGGTATTTTACCATGCTGATGCACATTCTACTATGCTTGCCGTCTGGTCTGTATCTGTACAGTGATGTTCTCAGGTCAAGAGCCTGAGCAGTGCTACTCAGCAAGGAACAAGCTCGTTGTTCCCCTCCTACCTCAGCAGCCAGGAGACAGGGCATCTAGCCTCGGGTATATTTTGCTCAGTAGCGTCTCTTGAACTAGACCTGATTCATGACCTGCTGTCCATGCTCAATCAGGAGTCATCCAAAGATCACATAATTCTTGTCAGATTCAGCTCCTATTATCTCAGAAATCTGAATTCCTGTTTACATACTAGGCTCATTAAGACACCCTGTCCTGTCTTCTTGTATTTGAAAGCCATCTCTGCTTGGATCAAGGTGAATCTCACACGCCAACTGGCCTTTGGGTTCTGTGGAATACAGCTGGGAGTTCACATAGAGCATTGCAGTTACTGAGAAGGGGTAAAAGCAATTCTTACTTTAGTAGGCAATTATGACATTCAGGAAATAAGGATGTGCAAGGTTGATAGTAGACGTGTGCTTCTTTTATAGTGCCACTGCTTTTTTCATTGTGGTATTTGCACAAACATGAGCATTTGAGGTAGTGGAACAGCAAGTTGCTTCGGCTTCCCTCACTGCAGTTCCATTAGCACCAGGTATAGTGAGCAGGAACTTGAGGGGAAGGTAGGCTTTCTCTGTTACAGATTAAGTGTTGATTCACTGCCAAATGTAAAGTTGCAAGAATATATTGAGTGCCAACACTATGTGAACATATATTCCAAGAAATACAGCAGCATCTAAGTTGACCCCTATTTATCACAGTGTAGTTATGTTACAACTGGCTGTTAATTGTAAAAGGAGATATATTTATAACATCCTTTTGCGTAATTCATAGGCGAATATATGGAGAAGTGTACTTCATCAGTGCTCAGAGCATAATGCTTTTGATGGGCCAAATTCGTTTTCAGTTTGGACGCTACAGAACTGCTCCTAGTAAAAGCCAGCTTCAGTTTTTACTGCTTCCTAGTTAGACTGTACCTGATAAGATGATATTTGGAATCGCTTATTTAAATATCTGTCAGCTGATGATAGCTGAATTTTTCCAAATAAAAGGCAAAACTTGGGAGAGTTCTTATAGCAAACCAATAGTAACTTAACATTTTCTTTCAGGCTGTATTCCGTTTTAGAATTCAACTTCTTGCTGCACAAAATAAAATACATAATAATATCCAGCCTCAAAGTTGTCATGTTAGATTTTTAAAACTCATTTTGGAAAAATGAAGTGGTAATCTTAGTCTGAGCAAGAAGACTTGCTCAGTTTGAGACACCACCATAAAACGCACAGCTAGACTGAAGAGCTAACAACTTCAAACCAGATTTATAATTTAAAAGCAGTTAGCTGTGGTTCTAAAGGCTTTACTCCCGATTCCAGCAAGTTACAAGCTCTGCTAGCTTTCTGATGATAATCTGTCAGCTTCGCTTTTTCTCACTTCATTCAAGGTGCCTGCAATCATTGTATGGGCCTAAATCTGGAAGCTACTGAATAATATTAGCTAAAGTTCAAAAAAGCCCCAGTGTCCTCTTTCTAGGGTATTAAGGAGAATAAAGTTATAGCTGGACTAGGAACAGAACATCGATCTCCCTGGGCAAAAAGATACAATACAACTCTCTGCATGGGCATTTGTGGAACCCCTGCTCTGTGCCACATTTAGAATACCTGGACCTCAATTTCTGATCCCCCGTAAAGAAAGCCAGTATAGCATCCTGTCTACTTTATTCCTCTAGTCTTCACAAACTATTTGCACTAACAGGCTAGAGAGAAATACTGTCACTTGTTGGTCAAAAATTGATGTCTTGGCTCAAAGATACCCTTGGTGCTTTATTCAGCCAGTCCCTTGAGATTATTTGATCAGTAGTGATAATTCTTGTAGTAGGAGGAAGGGGTAAAACTGGACCCAAAGATGAAATATGAAGAGTTTGACTGCAGCTTGGGACTGGAAGGAGTTGATCTTCATTCAAAGAATGATAAAAATCAGCTAATGAATTAGAGTTTTCCTTCTATCAGCTCCTAGCTACAGTCAGTGAATAGTTATGGAGATTTTTCTTCGTTGTTTTGAGCAGCAGGTAGTGCAGATGCAAAGCTTGCGTCACTTGCGCACGAAGTTACACCACTTCAGTTTGACATTTTATAACAGTGTAAGCTGCATCCCTGCCATGGCTTTTCACTGGGGACTTCTTAAGCAGAAGAACTTGTTTTCTTGCTAAGTGTAACATGACGAATGCATTATCTCAGTTTCGATCCAATTTGGTGATTTATGTTTGTGGGCAATGCTGTCTTGTAATAACAGTCAGAGTTTAAAAGCCTAATAGGCCACAAGTTTGACTGGTTGACCTCAGGTTCTGTAATTCAGGGCAGTATCTCTTACACACTGCCTCAAATACAGTAGCATGTTGACTATTTTACTCCTTCCAACAGAGGCAGAAGAGCCATGCTAAATATAGCTGCGAATGCCAAGTCACTACAGTTACCTTCATAAGAACAATTAAATTGATTGTTGGACTGTTTCTTTCTTGCTGTGTCTAAAGAACTGGGTTTTTTTATTAACAGGAAAACATATTTGATCGATCCAGGATGGCCCCAAAGACTCCCATTAAGAATGAACCAGTTGATTTATCAAAGCAAAAAGGCTGCACCCCTGAAAGAAATCCAATTACACCTGTTAAGCTCATTGACAGACCTCAGCCGGATCCCTGGACCCCCACTGCTAACCTGAAGATGCTTATTAGTGCTGCTAGCCCTGACATGAGGGACCGAGAAAAGAAGAAAGAACTCTTCAGACCCATAGAAAACAGTGAGCAGAGTGACACACCTGATTTGTTACAGGTGAGACTTAGAACATGATTACCTTATGTTCACTTAGGACTCAGACCTTCCTTAAGTTGTGCCTCGCTTTTATTCCAGCTGGTCCTTTGTTTCCTATGGACTGCAGAATTGTAAAACGTTGCCAAGGACAGTTGCCTGGCTGAACAGCAGGACTTGCAAAGACTAAAATCGTTTTACTGACTTGAGACCTTTCAAAAGCCTGCATATTACTTAAGGGACAGTGAAAGAAGTAGAGCTTAAATGGGTCATTTTCCCCAACTTAAGTACTTCTGACACTATTTTTTGAACTGCATTAGAAAGAAAATTGCCAGATCATTTTTAACCAGACAGACAGGATTTTCAAGAGCATTTTGACAATGAGAGGGCATAGTTTTCAGTATATTTTTGAAATCTTCTACCATGTCCATGACAGACCCACAGGATGATGAGCTGAAACCTTTCTCCCCCTTTCCACCCCAGCCCCAAACTAGTAGTCAGCAAGCATTGTCAAGTGTTAATCAAAATTTTACTTGCCAAGACTCAGGAAATGTAGGGGCTGATCCCTGTCCTCACTTTAGGAAAGCTATCTGAGGAGAGGATGATGTCAGGTTGTAATAAGCATCATTAGTTTTCTTCCTTCGAACTTATTTTCATTCCAGCCACTGCTGTCCCTGTCCTGGATTGCTTCTTCTAGAATATCCTTCTTCCGTGACTTAAGTCAGAGGAAGATAGTTCTGGGGTCTTCCTACTGAGAAGTATCATTTGATAGGTACAGATCACTCTGCAAGTGTAGATTTTCCAGGACCTACAGTGACAGTAGTCTGGAGAATTCTCCAATTTAGTCATAAAGGAACAAACAGTTCTAAAGGTAGTTCCTAACATAGCTTCCAGTAAGTAAAAAACCAGTCAGTGTTAAAAGTTAGTTCATTACCATTGCAAGCCCACCAAGGTTGTATGGTATTTTTGAGGTGGCTGCTATGAAGAGTTCAAATATTTCCTATTTAGTAAAACTTACACTTAATTTTCTCCACTTAACTTGCAAAAGATGCAAAAGTATTACTGTAAGATACCACTATTCCCATACCATATAAAACTCAAGAATTCAATCAGAGCAACAGCCTGCCACAAGGTCACAACTGCCAAAGGACAGTTAAGATCTCATAAGCAAAGAAACATCGGTTTGAACAGCTGCCACCACTCTCAGCTTTTCTTTACCAGAGGGTATGATTATTTCTTTCCCTCCTTTCTTGGACATAGAGTCAAAACCCCAAAAGCTACCAGTGCAACAAAAGCCTCCATCATTCTCATTTTGTAATAAATAAACATACCTCTTGCCGTCACAGTTTTGCTGGGGTCTTTTTCCCTGCAGGGATAGAAATACCATATACAGGCTATCCTGCAGAGTTCACTTAAACTAACAGCTTAACTGAGTTTGAGGTTCAAACCTTAAGGCGCTTGGTAGTGCCTTTTATAGTGTCTTACCATCATGCCCAACACCCCAGTCTCCAATTCTTAAAGGCACTGTAAAGGGCAGTAAAATCTGTTGAAAGAAGTTTTGCAGGAACTCTTTGATGGCTTGTAGATCTTCTGGTTTATTAGATCCAGAGGTGTTTGAGGCAATATTCCTCCTCCTCTCAAAAAGAAATATTCCTTCCAAGTAGGATCTTGCCATCTGCTAGTCTTGTGTGTTTGGTCTCACTGGTTGTTTTATTTTTTCTTGAAGCATAATCCTTATTTTATGATCTCACAGATAAGTTTTCCTGTAGGTATCTTGTGTGATGAATTAAAAAGAGCTTGCAAGCAAAATGTATCACCCAAGTGCTCTGTGCTTACAAGGTGTCCATGGTTTTTCCTTACTAGAAAGTCCGAGCTTAAATACTGCTAACATCTGAAATATGCCTCGCTTGGCTATGCCTTGCTTCTAAAGCTCTGCACTAAAGGTTTAACATTTATTTTTTAACAGTATGATATGGTAGACGACAGCACGGTTGATGAATTTGAAAAGCAGCGGCCCAGTAGAAAACAGAAAAGCTTAGGACTCTTGTGCCAAAAATTTCTAGCTCGCTATCCAAGTTATCCGTTGTCAACAGAAAAAACTACTATTTCTTTGGATGAAGTGGCTTCAATTCTTGGTATGTATACCTGCAAAAATGGGATAACTGAGCACCTGGGGTAGCCCAATAGGAGGGCTTTTAAAAGGTCATCCTTCTTACAGAGTACATGCAAGGGCTGCCTTTCCCTGGGTCTGGATGCGCTTCTAATCATACTAATAAAGAGTTGGAAATTACTAATATTGCTAAGTGTCTTTACTGCTTGATAACACTACCATCTTAAAATCTCCTTTCTGACAGTACTTTGTACTAGATGGATCTATCCTCCAGCTGTTCACCAACTGTTGCTGCTTGCTTAAATTCTCAATTTGCTGAACATGGAAGGAGTTATGAGCTACACACCTTCTGAAGGGGGACTTATAAACAACATCTTTTGTCAGAATAGAATGTTTGAGGAAGCAATTGCAAACTAGTTAGTGTAGGAAATCGGTTGGCTTTACGGTCTGACTTCAGTAACATGCCTGACATTACATCTTTCAGGATCTCATGGTTCATAAGTTTATCTTAGCTTTAAATGCTCTCTTGTGAGGGTAGGTTACCAGGAGACCTGCAGGAGTAGAATGAGAAAATATGTTGTATTGAGGTGACAAGAAGTTATAAAGTAGCCCATTTGCTGGGTCCCCTGTTAGGTTTGGTCTTAGCTAAAAGATTAATGAAATATCTGAGAGAAGCAATGAAATTTGGGAGAGAGGGCTAAGCCAAGTCACACAAATAAGAAAAAGATCCAGGTCCTTGGAGGGGTTGTCTCTTAACTAAGCATGGCTTTATAAGATTGAACTTAAGCTAAATAAATATTTTATTTACATTTATAACTCAGGTATTTATCAGAAAAGAGGAAGCAAAAATGAAATGTGCCTGTTTTGGAAAGGGAGCAGAGGAGTGATGTCCTCTGTGACTGCCAAGGAAGTCCTTGAAATACTCATTTATTTGCCTTGGTAATAGGAAGTGGGAATAGGAGAGAATTCAGATGAAGTAAATAGTTAAAGAAATTAATTTTTAAATAAATGGTTATTTTAGATTTTGTAGTTTCTTCTTTCTGTGTTTGCATGATGTGCCTGTGTTCCAACCTTGTACAGCTGAACGTGACTGGTGCTTTGTGTTTGAAGTGGTGTTACTTTGCTTTCCTTAATACTAGAAACTTTGTTTTTAAAACCTACTGTTGTGTATTTTACCTCCCTGAAAGGGCTGTGCTTATTTTCCTCACTTTGGTTTTCACTTCCTTGCTTGCCCATATCCACTTGCTTAGAGACCACAAATTTATTCACTGCTGATGTTGCTGCTCTCTGTGTGTAACAAATGATGGCTGTAATACAGTTTTTGCTACAAATTTATATTGCTGTGCTCACTAAAGACCTATGGAAAAGACCACAAAGAGAACTATGCTTCTGGTGCCTTACAGACACAGGATATGTGTATCACTCTTGTTCTTCTGGAGTATGTTTTACTCCAAGATCTCCACACAGTTAGAAATACTCATGAGTCATTTATCCTAATACCTGTTTGAGGCTGGTAAGTATTATCCATATTTTCCAGATGTGTAAACAGATGCATCAAGGCCTCACCTTCCAGAGAGAAGTCCTTCAAAACCTTTCCCCTGGACTAGCACTTGGTCTGCTCAGCTGATGTTAACCGTTATGGGGTTTGTAGTACAGATGTTGCCACTAGTGTATAGTGTACTGTTATATGTAGTAGGCATGCTTCAAACAGTGCTAGAAATGAGTACTCAGGACAGTGAGCAGAGCCACCAGGCTGTTCATGTTCAGTTCCCAACCTTGCTCACGTCAGTCAGGCTGAACCCAAGTTGGACATATTTCATAGATTTCCTATTGGTGCAGACCCAGCCAGCACTGAGGACTTATTTCTGCAGCATTTGGAAACAGTGAGTCTCGCTCTCCACTGCTTTTCACCTTGTGAAGCCTTTGAGGCTCCTTTGCTTGGTATGTGCTTAGCAAGTAATTGTGCCATGCAAAATGCAAGTGGTTCCTTTTGGAGTGGGCTTTTATATCTACCCCGTGTCAGCACCAGGCTCAGACCCTTTCTTGCCCTCTGTTGCACACAGGCTTGTGTACAGGTATTTGAGCTCTGGAGCAATCTGACAGGAAGGGCAAGAGTGCTCAGGAAACCTTAGGACAATCTGGATAGGTCTGAGTGGGCCAGCAGGAAAGAAGATAGACAAAGAGCATAATACCATGGGGCTGGCCATACACAAGTCAGTTCTTAATTGTGCAGATAGGATGGATCTAATGTAATGTGTCCAAGTGAACAGTGAAAAATATATTGTGAACACTCAGTATTAGAGAACAGCCTGTTCTCTCTTGCACTTCTGCTGAAGAACACATGAAAACTAGATGAGCATCTGTGTCTTTTCTATTCACCCCCTAACCTCACAACAGGAGTTGAGCGGAGACGAATTTACGATATAGTGAATGTCCTGGAGTCATTGCATTTGGTTAGCCGTGTGGCCAAGAACCAGTACTGCTGGCATGGCCGGCACAACCTCAGTCAGACTCTGAAAACACTTCAGGAAGCAGGAGAGCTGCAGTATGGAGAGCTAATGACCGTCTTCCAGCACAAGGAGCAGGACCTGGAGTACAAATTTGGAGAACAGAAAAAGGAAACTATACCAGATTCTCAAGACAGACCCTTAATGGACTTTTCAGAACCAGATTGCACCTCTGGTAAGATAACTAATACGTGTCATGTGATGCACAGACACAGGTCTCTTTTTCCGGTTTGCTATGTGACTTCTTCCCTTGCTTTGCTTTTAAATTAAATAGTAAAAAAATATTATTTGCAAAAAGGTGCTGAATTCACCATGAAGGTGACAGAATTATTCTATCCCCACCTGTACATGGCAGTAAATGCTTTATCCTGACAGAAGGTGCCATCTTCCATTTGTCCACTGTTTGCATGCTGCCCACATAAAGCATACTTCCAAAGTCCGTTGGAGTCACAAAGTTATAGTGGTGCAGAATTGTATAACATGGAGTCAGCTTTGGACTCTGACATTTTAAAAGCTATTTCTGCAAGTTTTATTTTTTATTGCCTTTCGAAGAGCGAATTCTGTCTGCACTACTCAGTTATTTGCTGCCTTTCAAAAGATTTCTGCTTCCTGACAAGGAAATGCTTTACCTGTTTTCTGTGTGAGAAACTTACTTGCTAGTTTTCTGGCTATGATGGATGACATATGCTAAGAGGCTTGGGTATTGTTTGTAACACAGCATCTGCAAACAGCAGAAAGGACAAGTCATTGCGGATTATGAGCCAAAAGTTTGTCATGCTGTTCCTTGTCTCCAAGACTAAGATAGTCACTCTGGACATCGCAGCAAAGATACTGATAGAAGAAACCCAGGATACAGTGGACCACAGCAAGTTTAAAAGTAAGCTGGCTGTTGAGAGGCAAATCAATCAGTCTGTGAGCAAAGGAAATAGGGGCATGTTCAAACTGACACCAGTAGGTAGTGGCAAGAGCAGGTCAGGAATCTTCTGCTGAAATATGGTTTAGGGTTTTTCTTACTCGTGAATGCTAATTTGTGAAATCAGAGCTTGGGGAGGGGAAGAGTCCATTTGACAATTACCTTCAAATTTTATCTTCAAAATAAAAATTGGTTTTGTTTGGATTTTTTTTTCATACTTTAACCCTACTTCTTCTGTTGTTCTAAATGATGTTTCAGGACTTGTTGAAATTAAACATGTTGTTTAATTTTACTGAGTTAAATTTCTTCTCTGCAGAAATGTGTTACCTCTTTTTATCCCAGAAGTCTCTCACAGCTGGATGGCACTGTTTGCTTTTCAGTTAGTGAGGATTAGTACTTTGATCTCTTGGACAACATAGAAAATTCAGCATTAGCAAATAATTATTCTAAAATAAAGACTTTTAAGTCTTTGAAGTACTTTTAAAACAAAGTACTTGCACTTCAGTCTTAAAACTCTATTCCAAATACTGTGAGGGATGTGAGGAGTTTAGCTGGACAACCTGTGGGTATCATATTCAGTTCAAACATGTTATTGGAGAGATGTTATTTTTCTAAGAGGGTTACATTTCCCAGGTGGTAAATATGTGTCCTTTTGTGGTGAGCTTTGCACTCATGTGCCTCTTGCCCCCAAGTGCTTGTCTTCACCACATGTGGAGGTAGCCGCCTTTTCTGGGCAAGTTGATAATGTAGTCATTCGCTAACCCATTTGCTTAAACCTGAGCAGCTAAGATGCATAAGCAGCTAAAACCTGAAGAAGCAGTGACAAGTAGGTGGGAGCTGGTATGGCAGGCTTCATAGGAGGTGGCTTAAGTCTATCCCAGTTTGATTTTACCCACCTCATCTATGAAAGCTGTGGTGCTATTCTCAACAAAATTACCATATAAATATGTACTGTATGTGCTGAAAAGTAGCTATCCTAACTATTTCTGTCCTTTTCTGTTAGCAAAGGTACGAAGACTGTATGATATTGCCAATGTTCTCACCAGCCTAGGCTTGATCAAGAAAGTTCATGTCACAGAGGAAAGAGGACGCAAACCAGCCTTCAAGTGGATTGGGCCTGTGGAATTCCCTGGCAAGACCACTAACTTGGGTAGCTCACACCTCTTTTTTTGTTTTTTTTTTTGACAAACCCTTCCAAGGGTAAAAGGTTGTCTTCTGTTTGTAAAGAATGGCTCAGCATTCATTGTCTACCCTGTGATGGTTAACTGCTAGCCACTTCAACATTTGCCCTTGTTAGACTTCAGGCCTAAGGGCTGTGGAGGGTTGTTGAAGAACAGTCTTGCTTGTATTTTTACACCAACTTACGTAACTATAAATTGTAGAAAAATGGCAGATAATGCCTACGTCTCCAAATCTGAGTTCACAGCTTTTCTGGGTTGCAAAATCTCAGTAATTCTGTTATAATTAGACAGTGAATTATTTTGTTTGTAAGGGGATTTACCAAGGTAGAGCAGGGCTGTTTCTTGCATGCGTACCTTAGTACAGAAGGTTTGACTGCGAAGGAGGTGGTGGTTCAGAGCATCGCTGTAAACTGCATGGCTAGAAGCCAGAGCAAAAGGAAGCCCTTTGGTAATAATATTTGGGTCAGGCCAGTGCCAGGACCAAGTAAAAGTAAAAGACAGTGTTAACACCATCTCTTTCCTCCTGATAATGCACACTAGAGCGTAGCTGCTGCTGCTGCAGCAGCTGCCATGGAGTGGAAAGAAAAGAAGCCCTTACCTTGTCTACCAGTGACAAGGTATCTTAGGTGAGCTTAGGTCTGCTTCCATGTTGTGGCATTTGAGATGGGCTAGAGGTTACCTCTTATCACCCAAGTTTGGTAACATGGCATAAGCCTAAATGAGGAGCTGTATTCCATGAAGGACTGTTGTACAAAATCATGTTCCTACAGGTGGGCTGAGAGGGCATAGCCCAACATCTGATCCTCTGCCAGGGACACAAGGAGCCTGTGCCCCATATCAGATCTGTGCTACTGGAAGACAAAGGTTTACACGTCACACTTCATTTAACAGCACACAGTCTTGTGAAGAGACCAGAAGGAAGGTCGGTTCTGAGCCCAGCAGCCCACATCAAGAGAGACAAGGTAATTACTAGTGAAGCATGTTCTTTTGTATCCTAGTGGATCTGCCCAAATGTGGGCCCACCAATGTAAGGCATTTGATTGGGTGAGTCAGACTAATTAAATATGAGAATGATGCTTGACAAGTGCTTATATTTCTACTGTTCGTGTGATGAGACTCCTGGTTTGGAGCCTTCAGTCAAGTGCCTAAAGTTAGATGAGATTAGTCTGGGCCATACTGCCTTAAATCTGCAGTTTGTTTTCTGGTAAATGTTTCTATTCTCCACTAACTGCAACTATACTACAGTTTCTTCTGTTAAAATTTAGTAGAGATAAAGAAAGATTCCTTAGCCACACAAAAGCTTGCTTTATTTTATGGTTTCTAATATAGTGGAATTTCTTGTAACAATCTAATGGATAGCTGTTAAAAAAACAAAGCAATTACAGGGATTTTTACAGTTCCTTTTTGTAGGAAATTATGATATTGAGCACCTCTCCAGTGGGACTGAGTTCTGAGTGTCTTGCAGATTCTGGCTGTAGGTCATTAGTGGACGTTATAAAAATGTGCCAGGATAGAAAAATTATACCTATTATTTTATATGGCCAGTATCAAAATATGCTTGGTAAACAGATCTGTTATTAATTGAATGTTCCTTTGTTCTTTCAACCTATATTATGAATTCAGATGCTCCAAATTCATATTGCTCCAAAATGATAAATCCAGCAACTGTCTGCAGGCAGAAAATAGAGGAAGATACTAGGTAGGTTGGTCTTAACTCCTGTCCAGTTTCAGATTTGTGCTTGTCATGTTTAGTTCAAGGCTAGATTCCATTAATGAGCCTGAGATAGAGAATTACTGGATGGTCTCATTACTATGTTCATGCTAATAGGTCTCACCATGGCTTTCTTTTATTTTTTTTCATGGCTGATTTATACTTACCGATTTATACTTGTACCATTGTTGTCCTTCAGCTTCAGTAGTTCTTCATCTCATATCTGTTTATATAGGTCATCCCTGCCTCCTTTGCCCGGTTGTCTAGGTAGGCTGAGCAAATCATAATTCCCTGCAAAAGCCTTTCTGTCGTATCAGTAGGTCTTTATCTACATCTAATTTGAATTAATTTCTGAATGATTGATTCTAGTTAAGTGCAACAGAAAGCATTATTGTTCTGCCCCAAACCTGATAAGTCTGCTTCTGTGTGATTAGAAATTATAAAAAGTGGCCCTTCTTGTATCTTGTAAAGTGTAAAGTAGTGGTTGCAGGGGGCAGAATTTTTCCACATTTATGTCCAATAATGTACCTATTTGCTTTCAAGGATAAAACAGGGGGGGTAATTTTGGACTAAATGTTTTTCCTCTTTTCATTACTTTTTTTTTTAGGAATGAAGCTTGTTCCACAGAAACAATATTAAAATCAGCAAGGAACCCAAGCGTAACCTCGCCTCTCTCCCTTCTTTCAGTTCCTGAGGACTCTGAATTTTGTGTTAACCCTTTGCCTCAGGCAGTTTTCCCTGTGGTTCAGACAGATGTGCCAAGCCTCTCACTGCCAAATGGCATCAGCAGCCAAGCTCCGTATCCTTCCACACTAGCAGCCTCCAAAACAGAAAATGGAAAACCTACCTTGCTCCCTAACCAACCATTCCTGTGCTTTCCATCTTCATCCCTTTTTATGTTGTGTGGTGGTCTTCAAGAAAATAACTTGAGGGAGAGCCTGCCCAGTGCAGGAGATGTGGGAAACAGGAATGCAGAAGCTCAGGCTGCTGTACCTTCAGCTGTCTGCCAGAAGCGCAGCTCCCACAAGTGCGCATCACCCTCTGCACCTGTAGATGATGAAGAGCCAGCTACTAAAAAGCAGACTGTGGAACAGAGGGATCTGCCTCTCTCACTTGTGGTATCCAAGGTAAAGAAGTGAATTTCATTATCTCTTAGGCTTCCTGTTAGCAAGGAAAGAAGTTTGCCCAAGACAGTGTTTTCAGAAGTGAAAATTCACTGCACCACTCTTGTTACAGGTACAGATTCTGCCTCCCACATGTCAATAAAATTGTAAGAGGGCTGTATAGAAAGTATAGGCATTAACTGGGAGATTTTTCACGCTACCAGGGGAAACTGGAGTGTGATTCCTTCGGAGAGGGTTGTGATGCTCATCTGTTCTTTGGAGTCAGTGTTCTCATTGTCTTCAACAAAGCAACCTGTCAGTGGGGAGGAAATTAATGTATTCCCCATCTTCGCCTTGAGCTTTCCCAGTTAGCAGCAGCATTGCTTACACCACTGAACAAATGTGATTTGTGCTTCCCCACTACTCTCCAGCCTGAGTCCCCCTCTCTAAAGCCATGTTGTCCACAGCATGCATGTTGGGGAAGGATGATGGTAAAAGGTGAAGTGCATCTATCTCAGGGTTCTTCTAACTACTCACCATTGGGGTCAGGCTCAAGATCATATCAGTGTTTGAATATAAGACAATTGAAGCAGGTGTTTTTCCTTATCAATAAAAAATTAATCTCCAAGCTCAGGTATCTCTTATCCAGTGTCTTCAAGTACTGAAAGTGAACTACAGCACAGGGCACAGGGTTTGGGCATCACAAATATGGTTCTTCAAACCCTCAAACAAAGTTTTTTATCATGGTGACTTGTTTATCAGTTTTGTGCTGATCCTTTGCACAGATGCATGTCTTACTCTGTAGCTGAGGAAGGTGCATGAGAGATACTGCACTGTGTTATTTCAGTTCGGATTCTTCATTTCCTCTTTTATTTTTGCTTAGAAGCCTTTAGAGTCACCCAAGGCTGAATCTACCCCAGGAAGTGGCTGTACCTCTGCTGTACATCTAGAAGCTTTTCGTCTTGACCTCACAAGTCCTGCTGCTCCAGAGGTTTCAAACAAGGAGCCTACTAAACCTTTAGATTCTCAGGAGCAAGAAAAAGGGTCTCAGAATAAAGACCCTGATGACCCCTCTCCAGGAAAAGCGCACATCTCTACAGAAAGCACCAATCAACCTTTCCTACCACAGTATCTCTATGTTCAATCTACTGCTGGTAAGGACAGCCATGAGATCCAGAGGCACCCAGACTTCTGCATCTCTTCACTGAGCAAATAGGGATGCCTACAGATAGGTGAATAAGTCTGTATTTGGCAGGAAAAGCCTGTCATCAGTTCTCTGTAGTAGTTTAATAGCTCTGAATTCTCTTGACTTCAGATGAACTGTTGTTTCTCTGAAAATACAGTCATTTTTCTGAAGGACCCAAACATTAATAGTGATGAATAATGTGGGTTTTGCATGATTGAATTATGCGCAGCAGAAAAAAAGACACTTATCCTGCATTCAAAACTCAGAGGAGCTGGAAATCTATATTTGGCAATAGGGTAGCCAGAACAGTGCAACAGTGTCCCCCTGAGGGAGTGAATTTAGTCAGCTATGAACTTTGTACTGTCTTGTAACATGCATCATTGGGATAACCCCACTAAAAGTGAGGCACTGGGACTGTAGCCGTGCCTACCTGCAGGACATGGGAGGGATGGAGAGGAAGCAGCTGAAAATACTGCAGGAGGATTTCATGTTCACCATTTTTTGTCCTGTGTTTGTGTGGAGTGCAAGACTGGTTTGTGGGAACAGGAAACGTGGTAGATATCCATGACTACTGCTTTAGTATTTGGTTAATTTCTGGCATAGTTGGGTCTATGGGATTTCACTTATAAGATCGAGACGCTCAGTTTGCAAATGTTTATCCTGGTGTTTTGGAAGGTCAGACAAATGGGGAACCAGAGCAGCTTCTGTTTCAAAACAGTATTTCAGCTCTTGTCAGGAAAATAAGCATCTTTGGGGTGTATGTTTGAACTTGTTTTGTCTTTGGGGTTTTTTCCTCATTTAAAGCAGCATATATATTTTCGTATAGCAGAGGATAAGATTCTTATTAGTGAAAAAAAAAAATGAGTTTTTTAGCCAAGCTGTTTCTTACTATTGAAGTTAGAAAACAGCAAGGTGTGTGGTTGGTGTTTAGTATGAACAAAGTAAATGGATGTATATACAGTGAACAGGCAGTAGGGGGGGAGATGGAGGTAAGGAAATGGAGCTTGACAGAAGAATCGCAGGTTTGTGACAGTTTCCTTGCTTCTTTTTTACTATTTTTGTCACAGTTTACTTCCAGGGCAGCCTTTCTCTTTGTTGTCAGACCTCTTCCCTGTTCTAGTTTAAGCTAAGTCTAGTTATAACTTAAGTCCAATTTGCCAACTGTATTAATGCTTTGTTTTTTCTCTCTTTGGTTTAGGATTGAGCGGTTTTAATTTCCTGCTCCCTGCAAACCAAGCCCCTGGTGCCATCAGTCTCGCTGCGAGCCAGATACCTTCTCTGAGCGTCCCCTGTGTCATGCTGCCGTCAGCAGCCTTGGCTTCCTTCCCTCTTGTTTGTTCTCCCACGATCACCAGTCCTCTTCCCACAGTTCCCGATGGCTCCTTTTCAGCTGCCACCTCCATGAGTTTCAGCATGTCCAGCCTGGCATCAACAGCACCTGTTTTCATAGGCACCACGGCAGTGGTCACCCCCAAGGTCTCACCTGCGCCTTCAGTGGATCCTCAGCAACCAGCTCACCCTGCTCAGCACCTGAGTCCTGCTCTCCCAAGATCTTGTGGTGCTGTTAAATTGGACTCCCATGTGTGTATGGGGCATCCGGTGACCCTTCTGAAGCTGCAGCAGGTAAGTGGGAAACGTGGTTGGTTGACAGTGAAACACCATGCCAGGTCACTGGGCCTGAAGGCACCTTGTGCTGCAGGGTGATGCCAGTGTGGCATAAAAGTCTTAATCTTTAAAAATCTTACAGGAATAGAGAAAAAAAAAAAATTGGTTACAGGGTGTTTTTTTCCCAGAAATCCAGGTGAGTATTTTTTCTCCATTTGACACTATCTTGTGTTGTGCAATGGCTACAGAAACACATTAGGACAGGAGGATTGTTTGTCAGCTGGCAGCAACACCTCTCTGGTGGTAGTGTCCTGGGTTACCTCCTCACCCCTGTTCTGATCTCTCTTCACTAAATAATGGAAAAGTAATAGCAGTATCAGAACTGGGGGGGGGGGGGGGGAATTCTTTTTGTAGGTTTTGTTGATCTCTTTTATAAAGATTTTTTTTTTTAATCTACCACAGAAACAGACTTTTTGAGTGAAAAAGATGTGAAATTCAAAAGTGAAGAAGGACCCATTGATCTGAAGTACAATGAGTGACATAAAGCAGTTTTGTCACACATACTAGCATTAGAGGTTACAGTAGAGTGGCACTTAAAAGACAAGTGGTCAGGGTTTAGAAGACTAATTTTAGACCTATTTTGATGCTAACAAACAACTAAAGTAAGTAAAACATCAAGGAAGAGAGCCATTTTAGCTGAAGGGCAAGATTGGCATAAGAATGAATGAATATGAGCTAGTCATGAATACATTTAAGTTGGAAATGGGATAGAAGCTATCAGCTTCCAGCAATGATGTGCTGGCAGACAGTTCCAGAGCAAAAAGCAGGGGCAAAGCCTGTGGAGCTTCTGAAAGGATTTCTGAAGTCATTCGCTATAGTAGCAGGGTACAGAAGTTGACATCTACAAGCTGCCTTCTATTTGCATGCTTGCATGTAGGCTTTGAGAAAACCCTACTGAATCCCTTTGGTTTTGTTTAAAAACTAGCCTTCATCAGCTCCCCTCACTCCCAAGAACATTCATCCTGTGCGTCATGAGGCATTTTTCAAAACTCCTGGAAGTCTTGGAGACCCTGTTGCATGGAAGAAAAATGAAGGCAACCAGACCAGAAATGCCAGCTCTGTGCAGAGGAGACTGGAAATCTCTAGTTCCAGCCCTGACTAACTCCACTCATTGCAAAGGGTGGGCAGATTGTCCTAGGACTCTGTGTCTATTACAAGGGATCAAGCTCTTGACAAGAGGAGTGTGTTAAAATGTCATCCCTTTTGGTATGCTTCTCCATTATCTTTTCATGCACAGGTTCTGTTAGCCACCTTCTTCACAAATCACCCTTGGTACTGAAACCCTTTTACTGAGTTATTCCTTCAGTACTGACTTGAATTCATATGCTGTGTTTCACATGCCCTTGTGGGCATCAAACTGTATTTGTGGTTTTAATTTGGGAAACTTTATTGCTGTCAGGAGATGCAAACAGATTTTCTTGGTGTCCCCAGGGGTTCTTTATTCATGGTTTGAAGTGAGATGTCTAGCACTTATCTGGGGTAAGCATTTTATTTTTTGCATGTTCTCTACTTACCCTGAGTAAATCTGTGGTAAAAGTGATAAACTTCTGCAGTTGCGAGAGCAACTGCTTCCTCAGTTCCAATCTGTCAAATCCTGCCTCCGCAGTGCAGCCTCTTGCTATTTATTTTGTACATTGGAGTGGGATTTAGTGCAAAAAAAGTCCCTTTTTTTCAGCTTCAGAATAACAGATTTTCTCAGGGTAGGATTACTTGAATGTCAGTTGGTTGTTGTACAATTTGCCCAGCACTTGTGGTTAGAAAAACCTAATAATAACTTAACACAGTATGATTGAATGTATACATGTGAAAAAATATTAAGACCAAAATAACTGTGAATGTTGACATGTTTATATTTGTGTTAATGAACTGTAGTACTCCTTCGGTTTTGGTTTTTCGTTCTTTTTTCTTTTACTCTGAGCAAAATGTACAAGTTAAATGTAAAAAATACAAAACCTGATTCCTTAATTACATTTGACAGAGTGACAAGCCACTGAGAGGGCTGTGCTGAGATTTCATCTCCTGTTTAAATATATAGTCTAGATTTTATGGCCAGGAAACACTGGTAAGTCATTAACCACATGGTTAGATTCAGTCTAACCTGAGTCTACTTAAGTGCCTACTTAGTTGTTTACTTAAGTCTACTTAAGGGGTATGTGCTTAAGTGCCTAACACCTCACAGAAATTTTGTAACTAGTTACTAGTGCACTTGAGCATACTTGGAAGACAAGGGAGATCTTAGTTTTTGGCATGTATTTATTTAAAACATAAAAAGAAACTGAAAAGAGCAGGAGTCATGAATTTTGGGAAATGATAAAAAAAGCCGTCTGTATTCCTAAGGAGAAGATAAAGAGGAAGAAATGTCTATCGGCTAACATTCAGAGTCCTCAAATAATGGATGGTGCTATTAATAATATAGGACATAATTTTAAGAGTTAATGCTCTTATGCTTGGGTATGTTTTCACTCATGTAGCGATCCACAGTTTGTGCAGTTTCCTGTTTTTAAAAGACAGAAAGTGTTGCTGTTGACATCATGTTTCTCTGGAATTAGCAAACTTAAGGCCAGCCTTATCAGCTCTTCTTGGTGCTGGTGCTGGTTTTCCAAGGGTAGATACACTGTTGGATGTGCTACTTTGTTGGTCTAGGGAGACTAGGACTTTGTTTGGGGGTTGGGGGTTTGATGAGGCGTTTTATTTTTATAATGAAATGTATTATGAAAATGGAATTTAAGAAAGAATTTTAGTGAAGCTGGGAGTTTGAGTGATGTGGCCTTATCTTAGAATAGACCAACAACAACCTTTTAAGGAGGGCTTCTTAGCCCTCATTGAAAGAAAATCTATAGTAGAATTATCTTAGGAAACTTCAGGGGTGGTAAAGAGAAGTCTTCAGACTGCTAAATTTAAGGGGTTTGTTATTGGTTGGTTTGTCGGGGTTTTCTTAATTACACTACAGTTACGAAAGTTTACAGGTTTTGCTTCTGAATTATTTCTTGTACACCCACTTCAATTCACGTTAACATCAGGAAGAACTTCTTTACTGTAAGAGTGACAGAGCACTGGAACAGGTTGCCCAGGGGGGTTGTGGAGTCTCCTACACTGGAGATATTCAAGGCCCGCCTGGACAAGTTCCTGTGTGATGTACTGTAGGTTACCCTGCTCTTGCAGGGGGGTTGGACTAGATGATCTTTTGAGGTCCCTTCCAACCCTTGGGATTCTGTGATTCTGTAATTTCACTTTGAAAAGCAGTGTGTAATTGGCACGGTGCTGCCCCTACACTTGTGTTGCTGTTGGGGCTGGAAACAGGCTGCTAGGGTTCAGGATGACATGGTGGATGTAGATTCTCCAAGCCTTGTCTTTTTAGTACAATGCAGCCTTTTAGTGAAATGATGGCTGGGGACAGAGGGGAGGGTTAGAGCTAATATTGGCTCTTCGCTCCAGTTGAAGCATCATTGCAAAAATCATCTTTGTCAGTGATGTTACTCTGTGCCATAACTAACCTAACTATACTTGAAAATGCAGGGACTGAAAATGGATCTTCAGTTTCCAATTTCTGCTTCCATTTCTGAGTTTTCATAGATAGAACAGGTGTGGAAATGAGGTTCAACTCCCTCACGATCAAGGCTGTTCTGTGGCTCGTGGTTGCAAA
Organism: Lathamus discolor; assembly: GCF_037157495.1. NCBI lineage: Eukaryota > Metazoa > Chordata > Aves > Psittaciformes > Psittacidae > Lathamus > Lathamus discolor. Next base: position 42,048,328 of record NC_088884.1, on the reverse strand, counting down.
AGCAGTTTTGGGCTTGGGAGAAGAAGGGGGGTGATACGCTGTTTTGTTTTTGTTAATGCAAAATTGTCACTAAAATAGGAACAGGACCACCAAAGCAGTTGGGCAGCAAAGGGATCAATGCTGCTTGCAATACTTAAGCTGCTGAACTAGACTGGTGAGGGGGAAGAGTTGGTTGTCAGAGGGAACGAGTTTATCTTTCCCATCCTCACTGAAAGCTAAGAAGAAAAAGAAAGTAGGAACAACTCTTCAGGAAAGTAGATTTGGAAAAGCAGAATTTGTATTTGCGCTTAGGCAAAGTGCATACCCAGGATGTTCTGCAGGGTTTGTGAAACCTTTCTGTCCCAAGACAGTTTGCTGAGGAGGGTGAGCGTATAACTTATACTTGAATCTACCTGCCACGTTTACATTTCTGATTGTCTTGTAAATTGGTGCTATTTCTGTATTTAAAAAGCTGTATTTTTAATGTAAAGCTGCTTCCAGTTTGTATCTTTGCACTGCTAGTTTAATATAGGTATTAATTTTATTGCTGTTTATAACTGTTCTTCAGTGATTAGATGTCTTGCTTTTCCTGCTCTCTAGCCATCTTTTTAGCTGTCCACATATAGCTTTACTCCAGTCACACTGTTGGGTTGGATTTTTTTTTTTTTATACTATCTTTTAGCAAAATATTAAACAACTTCAGAATAAAAATGGAATTAAAACCAAGGCTGAGACTGTGATTTCAGTATGGATTTCAGGATTTTCAGTATGGCACTTGGAAAGAAGCATCCATCCACTGCGTGTCCCCCTGAGCAGTCTCTGTTGGATGCGAGTAGTAGGGAGGTGGAACAGGTAGCAGCTCTCATGTTTGGCTTTTTTGTGCAACGTGGGCTCAATTCCCACTCCAGTTACTGCAGGCACTAGGACCAGTGCTAAGCAAGCTGGTTCTTAAAGCCCTGGAGCTGTCCAGGGGAATGCCCAGTGGCACTGGCCCAAAACCGTACAAAGTGGTCCCCAGCACCACCACCATGAGGCCTGTCCTGGACATCCCATAGCCATCCCACAGCCCGGCTCTCCACATGATGGCAGCAATGCCTGCCTGACACCCAAGAGCAAAGCAGGCCCTGGTGCAGAGGCCAGTCTCCCACAGGTGGAACCTGGCAGTTGCATGTACATGCTATTGACCACCAACCAGTCGTAAAAAAAAAAACGAGGATGCAGCCATAGCCCTGCTTCCCTTTTACCCGCACATAAGACAGCTTGACCCAAACCCATGTTTGCTCCTGTTAATAGCAGGTTCACTATTGATTTTAGCAAGCCCAGTATTGCCCCCTTCCCCCCGGCCCCAGTAGTTAAAGAATTAATGTCCCCTGTCCCCTGGCTGCAAAGCTCCTGTGAGGTGCAACTGGCCAGGTTCCTCAAAACTTACTTCTAAAATGGTAGCTCACTCGGTGTTGTTTAGGGGGTTGCTGACCTGTTACTCCACCAATGCTAACTATCCTTTTCAACTGGCAGAGGATGGATGGTTAATCTAATAAATATGGTATAAAAAGCACTAACAAACACTAATCTTGCCCCAGCTCCCCCGGCAGGACCACGGCCATCATTTCCTTAAGGAGGAGCAGGGCTGTAGCTTCCCGCAGTTCTCATCCTCACTGGCACACTTAAAACTCCGCCTTTTGAAGTAAATAATTAGAAAGGAATATCCAGCTCCCTCTTCGTTTAGTTCTGCCTGTAAAAAGGGAAAATTAAAAGCAATGCTGTTGTGGATCAACATCTTAATGCTCCACAGCCTGGGCAGGGCAGCCTAGAGCCAACTGGGAGACAAAAGTTGCCCCTGACACAGGAAGGTTTTGAACACTGCCAGCAGAGCTGGTCAGAGGCTGTAGAAAGGGAAGACTGATGGACAGAAAAGAGCCTGCTTCTGCCGTGTCCAGGGCAGCCGGTCTTGACGAGTGTTGTGGTTTAAGCCCAGCCAGCAACCCTGAACCACGAAGCCACTCCCTCACTCCCCCTTCTCCTCCCCTGACTCCGGGAGGGATGGGGAGGAGAATCAAAAGAATGCAACTCCCACGGGTTGAGATAAGAACAGCCCAGTAACTAAGGTATAACACAAATCACTGCTGCTACCACCAATAATAATAATGATAAGGGAAATAACAAGGGAAGAGAACACAACTGCTCACCACCCACTGACCGATACCCAGCCCGACCCGAGCAGTGATCCAGCCCTTCCGGGTAACTGCCCCCAGTTTATATACTGGGCATGACGTGCTGTGGTATGGAATACCTCTTTGGTCAGTTTGTGTCAGGTGTCCTGTCTCTGCTTCCTCCCGGCTTCCCCTCCTCGCTGGCAGAGCATGAGGCTCACAAAGTCCTTGGTCAGAGTAAACATTCCTGAGCAACAACAAAACCATCGGTGTTATCAGCGCTTTTTCCAGGCTGAAAGTCAAAACCACAGCACTGCACCAGCTACTAACAAGGGGAAAAATGACTGCTACTGCTGAACCCAGGACAATGAGCCATCTTGGTCAACAAGGAGGGTTTCCTGAGAGGTGCTTGGGTCACAGCAATGCTTTTTCCTTCCAGCCCAGAGAGTTCCTGAGCATGGTTCCATGGCCTGCATAATAACTTAAAGTTGAACATCTCGGGGTGAAAAGAAAGGTATCTTTTCTTTTTTGCCTTATCACAGATATGCAAATGTAAGCCGTGCTGACTGTGGTACTTTGAGAAGATCCGTGTGGTCAGAAAGCATTAACATCCAGATTCTTTCCAAATTCATTTATTGCACCAGAAATGCGATGAGAATTGAAGGTATTTTCAAGTGCTTTCTCCAAGGCCCCCTGGAGTGATGAAATTAATCCTGACGGTGTCAGTCAGCTCCGACTTAAGGTCCAAGAGCCTAAAGCCTTCCCCTGATCCACTCAGAGGCCTCAGCGACTTTGCTGATGAATGGGCAAAAGGCTCTATTGCGAAACACCATGACCTCCAGGTCTGGTATCATGGGACCTCCATGGGGACAAAAAGGTCTGATTCAGTCAGAACTCCTCCATTTTATCCCATTTTCCAGATAAAGAAAGTTCTCATTTTCACCCTGAACGTGAGATGCCAGACTTCACGCCTCTCCCCCGTCTCTAGCTGGCTATCTGTCCCCCTGTGTGTGACACCAGTGTGGTTTCACTGATGTCACACCAAATTTGGGTGGGAGGGGAGCATGAAACTGCTTTATTTTTTCCCAACAGTTGCTCTTCTGTTTGAAACCTGACAGCTGTGAGCTGGCAGTTTGCAGCCTTACCCCCTAGATGTGGTGTGGCAGTGGAGGCGCTGAAGGGAAACCAAGCAAATCTGCAATATGTGTATGCATGTGTGCAACACGCACCTTGGCATGTGCCTCTAACAACACCTCAAACAGGCCCATTTGAACAGGTTTAATCTTTTGGGAAGAAAAGAGAAGCCATTTAAAGCCTAGAAAGTAAGAGGTAGATACAAATATTTCACTCCGCAACAAAAAATTGTGCGTAAGGAAACACCTCCCTGACTTTGCTAGCCAGTTCTTCACTGCTGAGAAAGCGCTTTGCCTCATCACAGTCTCTGCGCCTCACTGGCAGCCAACCAACATGCAATTTAACCACCTTACACCCCTTTGAAATCTTGATTAGCTGGTAACAACTAGTTCCGTGCCTGAAATGCACTGTGAATTTAGTGAACCTAAGGTAGAAGATGGTAGGGAAGAGGGAGGTGTGCTCTAAGACTTGACTGGAGACATGACAAAACCAGTCACTAGCACCCCACCTACATTTGGGTTCCCATCATCACCGAAACTACAATGTCTGGAAGATGCTGGTGAAAGATGTCTCTGCAGACACTCTAGCCCGAAGTGGCAAATACTCAAACATTTGAGTTCCTGTCTTCCTTTACATTAACACAATGCCAGTGGCTCCAGCAGACTCACTCTTGATTGATTCTTGATTCAAGCACTCACGAGCTTGAAGGGGAGGAGGGTCTGTCTCCTGGCTCTGGGCTTAACTCTACTCATTATCTACTGAGCGAAGTACTGAGCAAACTGTACTCATTAACACTGAGCAAAGCAGTCTTTGACTTCCCTAATACCAGCACAATGACGAGTCAACCAGGAATATCACCGGGCCTCTCAAAAGCTGAGAATCCAGCTTGTGGTGGTGGCGTGCAGGGAAAACAGAGATGGAGAGAGGGCAGAGGGCAGCCCCATAGTGAAGGCATTGAGAAACAGCTGGACAAGTAAATTCAGTGATTTGAAACTAATTTGGGGCTTTTCTGCTCAGCCTTGCTTGGGACCTCACATTGTTTGAGGCTGCCTCTGAGGACATGTCAGAGCCTGCTATCTTGGGGTGGCATCAGACTTGCCCTTGTGCTCCTGTACAAGCCTGGTGGTCTTGCAGTGACCTTCTCTTGCTGTCTGACCATTGATTTTTAATGTAAGCTTCCTGTTTGTGAGTCTGAGGCTGAAATCACATAGATTGGAGCCTGCTATGTAAGACTTACAAGAGTATTGCATGCATTAGATAACAGATTATTTTAGGGGGCTGAGAAAGCAAAAGCTTTTTCAGTCTTTCCAGCATACACAATTACAGAGGAAAGAACATCCCCGATGCAGTCAGGGAATATATTTTGCTATAATCAGATAACTACGCAGTGCCCCGCCAGACTAGCTAGGGCTGAGCTCCAGGAGCCTCTGCAGAGGATAAAAGGATTCACTCAGGCACCGGCCTCCCTCCTCCCCTTCTTAAGAAGTCTCTCCAGATACTTCTTCAGGCTAGTGCAAGCTGCAAGGTCCTGCTCAACCCCAGCGAGCTGGTACCTGGGAGAAGCCAGAGGACAGGAAGGACCAGCCCACCAGATTTTTCCTTAGCAAAGTCCCCACCATTTGTTATGCCAGGTAAAAACACCCATAGTCTCCCTTTGGCTTTCTCAAGACATGGAGAGTTCAGCTAAGGAGAGCAAAGCGAATCTCAGAGGTTCATGAACCTTCTAAGTCTGTTGAGGAAATCTTGGTCTGGATTATGATTTTGCACAGAAAAAAAAGTGTTATTTTTGTAACCCTACACAAACCCAGGTCATAGTTATTTCCTTTCTTTCATTTTCAAGGAGGGATTCTGCCTGGCCAAAATGAAAACCAGAGAGGCAATGATGAGAAGTAGGAACCCCTCCCTCAGATAATTCCCTGTGTGGGGCTATGAGGCAGCACCAAAGTGCGCTATTGGAGTCAGTCACCAGCAGGCATCCCGTTAGCAAGGGAAGGCCTCTCCAAGTCCTACAGCAAATAAACCCCAAGCAAAGCCAGAGCCCATCCCTGCTGCAGAATATAAACTGCAGCAGAATTGCACAGAAATCTCTGCTTTGTGCCACAGCCGTTCTGCCTTGTGAGCAATATCAGTCCTGAACCTGCTTCCCTGTGAAGGTTTGTGATGGAATGGGTTCCCTTGATGCAGTAAACCCAGGCTGTCTTTCCTCTGTTCCCTCCACGGTCAGCTTCCCTTGATGGAGCCTAATGCCCACCACAACTGAACACACAGCACAGTTTGGCAGGAATGGACATCAAATACTTGGGGCGGGAGGGGTGTCAATTGAGTCAGGGCTGCCTGTCACTAAGGTGAAGCTGTTTTCAGAGCTGGATTAAGGAGAGGAGTCACAGGGAAGACCCTCTGATTATTAGTAGGCTTAGGCGAGCCCTGAAAGCTTGTGCCAGTGTGCAGCAAGGGCTAGCTGCTCCCCAGGGAAGGAGAGCTGGTAGCTAGGTGTGGTAGCAGGGCTGGCAGAGGCACCGGCCTCAGCAGCGAGGAGCCAGGATGCAGAGTGACATGTGAGGTCTGGACTGGGCCCAGAGGCAGCAACAGGGTCATGTGCATCCCAGCAATCACCCAGCTCAGTGACCAGGCTGGTCTGAGGCCAAGGCAGGGTGCTGAGCCGGTGCGTTGCGCAGAGGTATGAGCCCAGGCACAAGTGCTACCCTGCTGCCACCTAGCCCAGGTGGGACCAGCAGCTCCCAGGGGAGAGGAGGGACAGGACCTCGCCTTCAGCTGTCCACCACAGCCCTCATCAGCAAAGGAGCCAGCCTGGGACTCGGCCACCTAAGCTCCTCAGCTCAGCCAACAAGGCGCCCCGTGGGGGATGCTTTCCAAGGCGATGGCTTCAACATGCTAGTCAAGTCTGGGTAACTGATGAGAAGCCTAAAATCAACTTAATGCTAGAAGATCTCTGCAGAGCCATGTCCCCACAGATACAGAATCTCAGTCACATATTCCAAAGGAAATTGGCTTTATTTGCGCCAGACTAGATTCCAAGATAGGGAGGAAGGTTAAAATGGCTCTATTTAATTCAATAGTGTGATAGCGAGACAAAGTGATTAATTACACCTCCATAATGAGAAAGAGATTGTGTACAGACTTGAAACATCTTTAACATATCACCTTGTAAACTGACTCTGTGTTCACATATACCTACTGGCTTTCTGTACTGTAATTACTAGTGTTTCTGCGTTAAACCAAAGGGTAGAGGCTGTAATTAAGAGGGAGAGACACCATTCTTGTCTTGGGCCCCTCCTTGGCCAAAGGGAGCCTGGCTGAGGTTAATCATAACCAGACAGGAATAAAGAGAACTTACCTCTTCAGCAGTACTTCAGACAGAGGGCATGCGGTTTGACAGCTAGCAGCACGATGAGCTGGATTAAATGTCTTTCCAGCCAGAGGATTTGTGGTCACTCTCTGTATCACACCTGCAGCACCAGTCAAACGCAGGCATTCCTGGGACAACGGCAGCAGCCACTGCTCACCGAACAGTAGCATAGCCTTGGGAAGGGAATTTTGCCCAACCACATCTGGCTGAAGCTCTCTCCTAGCAAACAGATTCAGAGTATATTCAGCTTTTGCTAGAACTGATGGATTTCCGTTCTTAGCAGCTTATCAGAAAGCTGCGTTATGAGAATTTTGCATATCCCCTCCAATGGCCCAACGCTGAAGGGTCTAATTGCCACACCAGAAGTGCAAATACCTGCCTAACCAGAGCTGATGGTACTCGAGCTCTCTCCGATGGGAGTTAATTTTTTCATGTCCTTCATATCCTTTCAAGCTGTTTCCTGTCTGCTCACCAGCAACACGGCTTGTTTACAGCAGCTTCAAAATGCGTGGGGGAGGGAGAATAAAAAAGACATTGAAAGCACTTTGGAGGACAAGATGCTAAACTAAAACCAGTGCTGTGGAGGAGGGGAATAATAAAGGAAATTCAGAACCCTTAGCAGAAAGAACTGCCAGCCAACAAGTCAGCTACAGCTGAACCAGAATAGAAGCTAGGTCATTTCCATTTCGAACTAGGAAAATGTGAAGCAACTGCAAGATGATCATAGCTTTGGGAACAGTTCTGCAAAGAGTGAGCAATGTCAGCAAACACAAGCAGTCGGTTACTGAGTATTGCACTGTGATGCTTTTCCATGACAGTCCCCTGAAAGCGTTCACCTGGTCTTGCATGGAACTGTAAGAGCTGGCACAGGTCTGCTGTTCACACAGCGCTGTACAACAGCTGGAGACAGTACTGCCTCTGCCTGTTTATGCTAATTGAGGGTGAAACCCTGCATGTCAGACTGCCTGCATTTCCAAAAGACAGACCCTTGTATGAACATCTGGTACCCTTCCATGTGTTCCTGTTATGTCACTGCAGTATGACATATCCTGTTTTCCTATTGCAACCATGCATTACAACATATTCTACGGGGTCCCATCCTTCTCCACACTGCAAACCAGAGGAACATCCTAATTCAGTTCTGTAAAATGGGAAAGACGTTACAACTTGAGGCAAATCCATGAATGTGCTGCCTGGAAGGTGTCTGTATGGCAGTCCCTGCTTTCTTGTCCCAAGCTGGCAATTCTAATGAACAGGACATATGGAGAAGGGGGAGAGGGAATTACCCTTAATGCAGCAATTCTTGTAAAAAACAATAAAGAATTCATCTGAAAATGAGAGAATTTTTCAATCCCATCCTTCTGGTACCAGGGGACTGCTCCGCACAATGTTTTCCTCGGAAAAACATTCGTGTGCCAGGTAGGTCCTTTTTAAGGAACCAGATGAATCTGTGTCAATCTGCTCTCAGGAGCTTTTCTGCTACATTTTAATTGAATCCTTGTTGCGTGTATGACTGAGCTTCCATAAATAAAGGGTAACAATCCTTTTCTTTTCCTTTTTCCTATATTATTGAGTCATTATTTCTGCTGGAACTGCAGAATAAAACTTCTGCTAGTTTAGATGAAGTCCTAAATTCTGCCAGCAGCAATCCAGCAGATCAATTTGAATCCGTAAGACACATCTGTGATTTCTGTTTAAGGAGTCAAATCTATTTGTGCCTCCTTGCAAGACAGTAAAAGTTACACCAGGAATAAAATACCCATGTATATTTATATATAAAACACTGGAGGTAATTTTTAAGGTCTCTGTGTAAGGGATTTGTTACTCATCCTCACCACAATCACCTCCTATTTCTGAGTCTGTAACTCAGCAGTGCAATTTTGGTTTGTTGTTCAGGGATAGACTTATTTAATGAGTATCCCGTTGTGTAGTGACACAAATCCAGGAGATGTTTAGGGATGAGTGAGTCACTTACATGGGACACCCATCATGACATAGTGTAGATGAAAAAAGTCCCGCTTAAGACTCGGATAAAATATCACTTGAAAGACTTCAGAATTGGTATTGTAACATACTACAAAGAGAGAATTTGTTTCACAAACAGCAAAACCATAGAAGGAGCTTGCTTTGAACTCTGCTTCCTAATGCTTTCAATTCTGTGAGGCTATAGAATCATAGAATCATAGAATGGTTAGGGTTGGAAAGGACCTTAAGATCATCTAGTTCCAACCCCCCTGCCATGGACAGGGACACCTCTCACTAAACCATCCAACACAGGGCTTCATCCAACCTGGCCTTGAACAGCAACAGGGATGGAGCACTCACAACCTCCCTGGGCAACCCATTCCAGTGCCTCACCACCCTCACAGGAAAGAATTTCCTCCTTATATCCAATCTAAACTTCCCCTGTTTAAGTTTTAACCCGTTACCCCTTGTCCTGTCACTACAGTCCCTGACAAAGAGTCCCTCCCCAGCATCCCTATAGGCCCCCTTCAGGTACTGGAAGGCTGCTATGAGGCCTCCACGCAGCCTTCTCTTCTCCAGGCTGAACAGCCCCAACTTCCTCAGCCTGTCTTCATACGGGAGGTGCTCCAGTCCCCTGATCATCCTCGTGGCCCTCCTCTGCACTTGTTCCAGCAGTTCCATGTCCTTTTTATGTTGAGGACACCAGAACTGCACACAATACTGCAGGTGAGGTCTCACAAGAGCAGAGTAGAGGGGCAGGATCACCTTCGACCTGCTGGTCACGCTCCTTTTGATGCAGCCCAGGATACGGTTGGCTTTCTGGGCTGCGAGCACACGCTGCCGGCTCATGTTCATTTTCTCATCGAGCAGCACCCCCAAGTCCTTCTCTGCAGGGCAGCTCTGAATCTCTTCTCTGCCCAACCTGTAGCTGTGCCTGGGATTGCCCCGACCCAGGTGTAGGACAATTGCACTTGTTGTGGTTGAACTTCATAAGGTTGGCATCAGCCCACCTCACAAGCGTGTCAAGGTCCCTCTGGATGGCATCCCTTCCCTCCAGCGCATCAACCGAACCACACAGCTTGGTGTCATTGGCAAACTTGCTGAGGGCGCACTCAATCCCACTGTCCATGTCAGCGACAAAGATGTTGAACAAGACCGGTCCCAACACTGATCCCTGAGGGACACCACTCGTTACCGGTCTCCAGCCGGACATGGAGCCATTGACCACAACTCTTTGTGTGCGGCCATCCAGCCAGTTCTTTATCCACCGAGTGGTCCATCTATCAAATTGATGTCTCTCCAATTTAGAGAGAAGGATGCCGTGTGGGACAGTGTCAAACGCTTTGCACAAGTCCAGATAGATGACGTCAACTGCTTTACCCTTGTCCATCAGTTCCGTAGCCCCATCATAGAAGGCCACCAAATTGGTCAGGCAGGATTTCCCCTTAGTGAAGCCATGCTGGCTGTCACCAAGCACCTTGTTGTTCTTCATGTGCCTTAGCATGCTGTCCAGGAGAATGTGCTCCAAGATTTTACCAGGCACAGAGGTGAGACTGACTGGTCTGTAATTCCCCGAGTCTATCACACCACTCTAAGGACATTCAAGCACCCGAGAATGCCTAAGTCACTTCATGCCATTTTTGGACTATGAAGACAGTGGACATCAAGGTAAGGAATAATCTTAGGCTCTTTGTTAAATATGTCAGTTATATCTGATTAAATTGGTTTATTTTCCTTTAGGGGTTGGTGCGCAGACCAAGATAATCCTTGGTGGTACTGTGCTGAAGTCGATGAAGTTGCACCAGGAACTAATTTGGTGCAGTTTGGTTAAGGAAATGAAATAAACAGGAGTTAACTTTGTACTTCTGGAGGAAAGGCAGGGCAAAAGAGAAGAAAAGGACTAACTTCCGTAAGTAAGTTCAGGACATCAGGTGTATCTGGAGATGCTGAGAAAATTAATGCCCAAGAAAAATATCTTGGTGGCATGCTAGGTAGTCTAAGGTGCCTCATTTCAATACATTTTTTAATGCCTGCAGTAAGGTTTTGTCACACAATATTTTTTCTCACTTCATTTATCTCAATGAAATTCTGTCCTACCAGCATTTTGGCCCGGGAGCCAAGTATGACCAGGGGTATGTACATGTTCATAGCTTCCGAATTTCAGCCATTGAAAGGCACATATGAAATGGAAGCCATACGCATAGAAAGCATTCCAGTTGATAAGAAACTAAGCAGCATTTCTGCTTAGCAACAAACTGCTGTGAGCGCTTCACTGCCATGCCCAAACCCCCATCTACTGTGGCCAGGAAAATCACATTAATATCCATACCAAGTATGTATTTGAAGAGCTGAGAAAAGTGCTAAATGGATTTTGTAGCTAACACAGACAGATGGAGTCTACTACCCTATAAAACCACTATTTGCCTATGTAGGGCTTGATATTTTTTGCTGGGGAAAGGAAGCATGGGGAGGTAGAAGTGGTATAGTCTCCAGGAACTCTTAACAGTATAGCTAGGAGTGTTCCTCATCATCTATTCAACATCATTTTGCCACAGTTCTTAGTGCACTTGCAGTTGGCTCCCCTTCCAAACACCTTCTTCAGACAGATCATTCAAAAGGTTCACTTTGGCCCTAAGAAACCTGTATTTCCCAGAAAGCCCTAGACACAGGCATGTCTCAATAATGGGGATCCCAGAGGACTCACAAGGGGGAGCATCCTTCGCTACAGAAGTACTGACATGCTTGAGTTCTGACAAATTTTGTCCACAGTTTTTTTTAAGGTTATTGTGGTCCTACCCGGATAGGAGCCTTTCCAAGTAGCCACATATTCTCTGAGTGGGAACAGCTCAACATCAGGGGGACACAGGCCCTCATTTCTATTTCTGCTCATGGTTTCCATCTTGGAGCGAAAGATGCCAATTCCTGACATCTTCTTCACAATATCAAATTCCCTCTCTATGTTTTTAAGAAGCTTTCTGCTTTTGAGAATTTTCAGAGAGCCTTTTCCTCGATAGCTCTTGACATGTTTCCCACAAAGCTATCAGCCTTCGTACAACAGAGCAAACAAGTTTCAGTGTGGGTAAAGTCATGCTTCATAACTGCAGCTCCTGCAGCATCGTTCCATAACTATGCCTTATTGACAGCTGCTGAACATGTAAGTGACTGCTGGAAGCAGAGATGTCTGTTCAGTTATTTGCACACAGGGAACTGTTGCTGCAAGGAAGCAAAAATCCTACAGAGAGGACATTAATAAAAAAATCCACCTTTTCCTCCTTTGTGAAAACTATGTATTATGTTAAAAGGAATGAATAAAACACAATGAAGAGTGAATGAATGCTAGCAACGTAGTGTTAAAAGACGTAAGCCCACATTTATAACAGATGGTGGTGGTTTAGGATGCTTTGCTATTTCCCGCTTTTGGTCACTTACCAGTAGCCCATAAATCCACCAGCCAATACTGGATTTTTGTAAACCTGTAATAAGCTAACTCTGTGTTGCTTGGGCAAACTGTCCTTTTCTGAGCAATGCCATATACTCTGTACAAAAGGAAAGACACAACTCTCTGCTTCCTCTAATTAGCTGCATTTATTGCTTGTGTAAAAAGCTTCCTAGGACCCTGCACCGGAAGAGAGCCCCATTAGCTGATACACACATCTGAAAGCATAATTCCTGCCCTGAAAATGTAGTTCAAATTACAGTATACTCAGAGGACCACCAACAACATCCTATCATTAAGGAGACTATGCTGGCACAACCATGCTCTGTCCTAATCGCTAGAGCAACTGTAAGCAAAGCATCACAGAAAGTGCTTACAGGGCCGTGAGTGATTTAATGGAGAAAGAAGCAGTAAGTCAGAATAATATAAGGAGCATGCACACTACTTTCTTTGAATCTGACTGGCACTTAGGTTTACAGACCCCTTGCTTTCAGGGGATAGGTTTGGTTAGCAGGTACAGCTCTTACTTCAGAACAACCCTAATTCCACCAATAATGATATGGTGAAGATTAAGAGAAGCACTCCCTGGAGTTCCTAGGAGTTCCCAGTCCATAAAGAAAACATGCACTGAGGTGGACTTCAGAAGGCCTGAAATGATTGTAAAGGCACCAGTAGGTTAATGCAAAAATCAATTTATTCTAATCTGGTTTTAAATCATAATTGTACTCCTACACCAGTGTTGTTCAGATGACAAAAAAGCACATTTCTGCAGCATGAAACATTCTCATTTTTGAAAAATACTCTATTGGACGTAATTTTATTGGATTTAAAACCATCCTTTGGGTGTCGCTGACAATGTGCTTTGAAAGCTATTTTGTTTTAAAGCTGAAGTTATTCTCTCATCTTCTTTCTTGGTTAAGGTCACCTATTTCACTTAAGCACACATGAATGTTTCCCATCTCAGTTAGGTGCAGAGGCTAACTCTGAAATTCTACCAGGCTGAGCCCCATCAAGAGCCTGTGCAGTCCATGTCACTGCACCACAGATGCCGTAGTAGAGGGGGTGAGCTCTTCAGGGCTGGTAACTGGTGCACATCTGAGCAGGGACACTGTTCCTTTCTGGTCTACTGGATCTGGTGAAAACAAACAGTGGATGAAAGCTTGTGCAATAAGGTATTTTAAGACTACCCTTACTGCAAAGTTAGAAGGAGACTAAAAGGAGAGCCCAACACCTGCTGTGTATGGGGCAGGGTCCAACAGCACCTGGCTTTTCTTCTGAGCAGCTCATGTACCCTGATGGCCACGGTGGTTTCCTGGACACCTTCTGTGATGTCTATCCCACCCTAGCCACAGGCCCTGACACGCAGCACTCCCAGAAGAGTTGTGTCTCTGCAGGTGCTGAGCATGTGAACCAGCCCTCTCCCCTGCAGAGCTTCCCCAGGCTCTGCTGAAGGGCAGCGTCCATCTGACAGCTCCAGCGAGGAAGGTGAGGCATGCTTCATGCCCTTCCACATCCACAGGCAACTGAGCTTGTAGGAAGGTTGGTCAGCATCCCTCCTCCCCCATAGTGTTTCTTAAACTACTTTATGCATATTTTCTTTCACATGACATCTAATGTAATTTAGAGACCTAGAATGTAATTCAGTGCCGAATTCATAAGCCCTAGGAAAAAGCAGCAGCCCAGAAACTCGGCTGAGTGTGGGTGTCCTTGCTCCTGAAATGCTCCTCACAGGCAAATGACCTTCACCATATTCTGATGTCCAACAGAAAAAGAATGGTAATAAAACTTCTCACTTTATCTTTAAAAACACTCACTCTAATCTGTCAGGAAGAATGACTTACTTTCAATCATACAGGGAACACTGCGACAGGGCAGACTGGCGCAGGTGGTTTGCCTGTATATTCCTGTATCTTAACTGGCCTCAGTGTCTTCTAAAGCTTAACCTCCAGGCTGATCTGGGTAATCCTTAGTTTGAGCCTAATCGCAGCCTTCTCGGAGTGTTTCTTAGCTTCATAAGAACATTGCTGTTACCTCAACTCAGGTTTAGCAGGTTTTTATTCCTTCCCTGAAAAATACATATGAACTCAGTTGTTCCAGAACTTGAAACATTCCTCTTTCTGCGAATGTTTAGCTTGTGTTACGTTAGCAATTGAACTTTCCCTCAGCAACAAAACCATAATAAATGTTCAGTTTCCATTGAACAAAGGGAAAATCAGAGTGGAGTCTGCTCAACTTCCTTTGCCTGGGAACTAATGAACACAGACCGTAAATGACTGTCTGCAAGATCTAGTTATCTGTCTCTGCGAAAGGAATAGGCACTGCAGGAGAAAATGAGATTGCAGGAAAGAGGGAAGCTGGAGGATTAATAATTACAGGAAAGAAAACTCATTTAGGGGCCTAACATGATCATGACGTAAGTAAGCTTTGTTCAAGACTGTTCAGATGATAAAGCAGTATAAACTCAGAATCAGCTAATGACTTGTTTGAAATGCTCTAAAAGCTAAAGTGGGTTTTTTTCAGCATGAGCCTTGACCAAACCTAGATCAAGAAGAGTTATTATAAACTGATTATTATTACGTGTGTTCTGTACACACGTGGGGTGCTTTCCTTTCCCCAGGAAGGAAAAAGGCTCCGGTCTTGCTGCAAAGGTTTGTCTTTAGAAGCTGAATTCTTTTAAGTCTCCTTGATTTTGCCACGTATTTTCAGCATAACAGGGCCGGCGGGGCAGCAGCAGCCTGGCTCACTCCTCCAGTGACATGAGTGAGTCTCAGCTCCTTCTGCACTTGAGGGAGACTTCTCCAACTAAGGCAAGTAAAGACAAGCAGGAAGGAATGGCAGCCGCCTTTTAAAAGCCACCTTTTAACAGTCAGCTAGCAACATGCAGAGGCCTTAGGCCAGAGCGACCAGCTCAGACCTAAGCCATAATCCACACTATCTCCCACCTACCTCAGGCATCTGATCGGCTTCTCTGTCCCAGGGGGTGAATGGGTGTCGGGCTGTTCATCTTCTGCTAGATGGCAGCAAAGCCAAAAAACCTGTCTTTTCACAGTTGACCTCATCGTCAATTAATAGATGCTCATGGCTTTCCTGTTCTTCCTTCCAGGTAATGCTTCCTGGTAAAGGAAAGTAGCCTCATCCAGTTTTTCGTGGCCCATTTCATGCCATGCTAGACAAACAGCTGTTGTTCCCCACATCTCTACATATCCTTCCCTTCTTCATGGTGGAAATGAACTCATTCAACCCCAATACAGAAGAACAGAAGAACACAGGGAAATGCAGCCACGGACAATAAGTGTACACTAATTTATCACTAGCACAGGGACCGTTCATCAACATATAAATCAGAGCTATGTTGAACTGCTCTAAGAGTTGACAGCTCCTGCTTATTTTCATGGCACTGAAGTTCCTTTTGGCAAAAAGACTGAAGAAAGATGTTACCAACCAACATGGGACAAAGTCTGATTTCATTTTCTTTGGTGGAAATCTGAGGTTAAAAAATATATATTATTTTTAGTCAGGCTTTTATGAGCATTCACAGTTTTTCAATAGCTCTCATCAAGACTTCTATTGCTTCACTGTGCTAGAGATATCTTCTGTAGCATATTAAACTACAGCATAAGAAGCAGAGGTGCATCAATTGGGTATATTCATCTGGGAGCTCAGAAAAGACATTTATAACAATACCTGCCAATGTCTTCCAGAGATTTAGCACAAAATATACTTATGAATTTCAATCTTATTTCATTTTAATGGCACCCCCAAGTCCAGGTAGGATTCTGCTGTTTGACTGGGGAATGAGGTACTCTAGATTATATGAATAGAGGAATGACTGAAAGAAATCACCCTGTAGTTGCTTGGAGTAACAAATCATAATAGTGCGTGCGAAAAATTTCATCTCTAGTAGAAAATTTCTCTAAAACTGAACATAATTTATTCCTTAATTGCTATGAAAGTTTAGGCACTCGTAAAGAGTAGACAGCCAGTAACCAGGTAGAATTATACAAAGACATTCAGGAGCAGGTAACAGCTATATGTAAGGGCTGATGTGAATGACGCATGCATTTAAGAGGTGGTTACTACAGCTCCCAGCTGGTGAGTAGGATGCAGAGTAAAATGCCTTCTTAATCTCATAAACTCGAGAGTCATTAAAGTAATAACTTTGTAACATTAACTAATGAATCTTCACTACATGTCTGAAAGGAAGACATTTTATAGCTGAGGATGCACACAAAGAGATGTCATGATTTATTGAAGTAACAGGCACAGTCAGCATTAACAAAGGTTAGTACACAGCGTTTATTAGACCCCATTCACATTGGAAACAGTGTCTTGAATATTTAATTAAAAAACCACACTGCACACCCTTCTCAACCAAAGCAAAGCAGTAATGCAGCTGTGACAAGTGTCCTGCCCAGAAACAGAATGTCATTGTGAGGGTCATCTCCTCTACCTCTTGTCAAATATGCTACCGTCTGCTTGGTTTATACCCCTAGCATCTAATATAAAGAGACATTATAGTACAGTGAAATTACCTACACAGTCTTCCGCAACTGGACTTATTTTTAATAAGTACTTTATATACAAAATAAGAGGATTGCTTGAGAAAAATTGCTTTCACAGATCTGGCTAGTTTCTCAGGTGCCATGGTTAACCATCCTCATGCAGTTCCAGCGGAAGGAGTTGGTAAAAACATTAAAATTATATGCCTGCTCATTGAATTCATGGTTAGAACCAGCTCCATGTTTACAGGGTGATAAATTCATGGGGCTAAATTCATGGGAGGTCCTGATACCAAAGAGAAATTCAACCGCACCAGCTGAAGAGGTGAGTGTTCTTAGCTTGCTGCAACCACTCATTGCCACTCTCCCCTGCTCCTCAGGAGAGCATCTCCTTTTTAGTCTAAACAGCTCCATTCCTAGCTATTGCTTAACTCAGATCACATGGACCAGTCTGAGGAAGGGACATTCATGAGATGCCCTACTAGCAGATCTGAGCAAATAGGAGCTTTCGGCAGCCCAGCAGTAAAAAAAAATGAAATAAAAAAAAAAAAAGAAAGAAAAGAAAAAGGGAAAAGGAAAAGAAAAAGAAAAAAGAAAAAGGGAAAAGGAAAAGAAAAAGAAAAAGAAAAAGAAAAAGAAAAAGAAAAAGAAAAAGAAAAAGAAAAAGAAAAAGAAAAAGAAAAAGAAAAAGAAAAAGAAAAAGAAAAAAAGAAAAAGAAGGAGCAGGAGCAGATAATGCCCTCTTCCTCTGTTGCATCTGTCTGCAGTGCATATCTTCTTTGCACACTTGGGCAACACATCAATGCCACTTACACCTTCAGTGATCAGGTATGAGGGATGCTTCAGTCCCACACCCACTTCATTGTAACATCAGCTCAATTGTGCTTGTAATCCTTTAATCCCCCTACAAAAGGCTAGATGATGAGGAGAAAGCAAGGAACATTACACAGGGTGGTGTGTCAGAGCACCTCAGTCATGGGAGACATTCCCATAGTTCATCTTAAAGGTAGGTACAGCCCATTGGCACATTCTACTGCAGCTTCAGCTCCTCACTGAGAGCTTGGCAAGCAGATGAAGGCATTCTAGCATAACATATGGGAGTTTAACCTGCACCTCTTCTGTGATCGGCACGCATGCAGCACTGCTCACCTTTTCATTTCCTTCATTCAGGATGGTTGGGTTGGAATCACAGAATAGCTTGAGTTGTCTTTGAAATATGTCACTGATGTATATATCTCATAGCATCCCTACATTGTTAATTAATTCACTCCAAAGGAAAAGAAGCATGTACATCCCATTTTACTTCATCATTCCACTTTGTGAAATTTTTCCTTTCCTGTCTGTTGTGGAAACTGGTTTTGTTTCATTCTTTGATTTTCTTATCTTGCTTTTGCTGTATGCTAGACTGTAGTCTGCTTTCTTCCACCTATAGTTAAGGTAGGTAGAGACTTAAATGCAGAAATGAGTTTGAATACTGTTAGAATAGTACAGGGATAACTCTGAAACAAAAGACATCTATAAGCCTACCTGGAACATCTGTAAACCATAAGGTAGTTATAGTAAATTTTACTTCTTTTCCCCTCCCAAACTATGTTCCAATCTGTTCACTTTTTGGCGTTTGTTGAACTATAGCAGAAAAAGCCCTGAAGATTTATGCCAAGAGAAAGAATTTGTGTTTCAGGCAAGAAGACTTTTATGCCTCTTTATAGTAAAGCAACAGCAGTTAATTTCTTACCAGACATCCTTTCTTTTCATAAACTTCTGCATGTTCTGCCTCAGGTGTATGATTAATAAAGGGCCGAAGTTGGATGAGTATATTTATCCAAATAATCCTGTTAGGAACAGTGAGGCATCCAACGGCTGGTAAGGAAAACAAGCCACTTGTTAAAATGTTTGGACCAAGTAAGAGAAAATGAGTCCCATCTGGTTTTTCTATATTCTGGCTGCAGAATGAATAGCTATGCAGGAAAATACATTTCAGATGAATTTTGAGTTCATCACAGTAAAGTAAGAGGCCATTTTCAGACAGTAGGAAAAAAAAAGATTTCTGGAGGTGAATACTGTACCAGGTGCCTAGGTTTTAACAGTAAGGCATGAAGACTGAGTTTGACAAAGCCACTACTTAGCTGTAGGTGTGCAACACTTGAAAAAAGGAGTTCTATTTTCTGGTGCAGTTTTTAAGCACCTGTTAATATAGAGCCCAGCACAGTGGCAGATTGTGTCTCCTAAACATGTTTAATTATATTTAATGGCATTTCACCTCAGACATTACAAGTTGGGAATGAAGGGAATGCCTGGGAATGAAGAGAGCTGCTGAGCTTGCAGAAGAGAGAGCGATGGAGAGCCAAGGGACTTTTGTAATTTGGGAATTACTTCAGAACAGGATCAGTCACTGCTCAGTCTAATTGATTTACTTTGTCCAGCTTCTGACCAATTCTGTAGAACAGAATATTATTTCCTATGCATGCATTTCTACTAAGGAAAGAAATAATGGTAAAATGCCAGAGGAAGAAAACAATTGCAAGCCTCCTGTTCAAACCACTGAAGCATTACAAATTCTATTACAGTTTATAGCAATTGGGATTAGAAATGCCACAGAATACCCACCTGCAATCCTTTTACAGGCAAATCTTCTGGGCTCTTTTAAAGCAGTGACTGTCAGATTGGGCCCATAGCACTGATTTCCAAGGAGGCATCTCATAGAATCACCTTCCACTAGACCCAGTAGCTCAAAGCCCCATCCAATCTGGCCTTGAGCACTGCCAGGGACAGGGGAACCACAGCTTCTCTGAGCACCCTGTGCCAGCGCCTTACCACCCTTGCAGTAAAGATCTTCTTCTTAATATCTCATGTAAACCTCCCCTCTTCCAGTTTAAAGCCATTGCCCCTGCACTGTCACTTCATGCCCTTGTAAAATGTCCCTTTCCAGATTTGTCGTAGACCCCCCTCTGGGTACTGGAAGTTGCTCTAAGGGCTACCTGGAGCCTTCTCCAGGATAAACAAGCCCAACTCTCAGCCTGTCCTCATAGGAGAAGTGCTCTGGCCCTCCAATCATCTTTGTGATGGGATTCAAAGCTCCTATCACTTTGAATAGGCCATTCATTTTGGATCAATATCATCGTCTAATGGATAAGGGAGGCAGGAGAACCTATTTCTTTTTTTTCAAAATGTTGGTTTACTGCAGATTACAGACCCATGAGTTTCCAACCATATTCCAGAACCAGCATGAGCTGCCAGCATCTGAACAGTAGCTTTATGCTATACCTTTCTGGCTTCTTTCTCTTTCGTAGTTGGTAGCCTCTAAGCTATTCATCTGTTCCGCCTTTCTGACAGGCGTAAACTACCTTACTGTGTACCTTTTCCCATGGAATGTGACCCAGTAATACTATTGGTAGATAATGGTAAGGGACAATGACTGCAAGGCACTTGATCCCCACTGTCCTGCAGATGCCCAGGCTGTGCCAACATCATCTTGGGGACTGGAACAGCTGAGCAGGCACAGAAGTCCTGGACCCCACCGCTCATGTCACAAGGTAGTGCTGCACCACATGTGGACATCACACAGAGTGTGGGTGCAAAGCCAATCCCTTCCAGGTCCTAACAGGTTCCCTGGAAATGGGACTCTCCAGTCGGATCAGACACAGATCCAATCTGCAGGCAGACTGCTCCCCATCACTCAGGTTCACTGCTGGTGCAGCTACAGCCCCTCCAATTAATTTTCTCTGGCACCCCATGCACAGCAAACGAAAAACTAAACAAATGGAGAACTCCACCCCTGAAATACTGCTGAGTGCTGGGGCATTAGCACACTACTCACTTGATATAAAACCTTTGAGTGGCTTGCAATAAGTTCCCACAAACCAGCACAGAGCAAAAACTCCTCACCATGGCTGCTCACCTCCACAGATGTTTCCTTCCTGTGCACAGGCAGATGGGTGTCCTTGGGAAGTAAACCATGCTCGTTCCTCTTTGGAGAAACAAGATAACTATCTATTTATGAAAGCATAAAAATGCACTTCAAAGTTATACGGAAACACTTGGCTGCACAGTCACTGTCGATGCTCTAATCCTACCAAGAAAGTTCCGCCACGCTAGCCCTGGCTGGGTCAGCCCTGCTCTGGCTGCTGCAGGATGTACAGCTGCTCTGGGTCTCTTGTGTTGTACAGCCAAAAGGTCAAACGCTGCAGTGGGAAGTTCCACTGGGCAGTCACAGCCTTCCCCATCATTCCACAGCCTGGCTCCGGATGATTTCCAGTGAGATGGAGCCCACTCCATCGGAGGCCAGGCTTACGCAACCATCTGAGTCATTCCTGATTAATCGGATGCCTTGAGCCCCTAGGGGCTTTGGATCCCTCGGGAACGTGTGGAAAGTTTCACTGCAAAATAAGATAAATACAATCTACTGAGAGGCGCAAAATTAGTTAATTCAAGTAAGCACTTGGGATTTTCCACTTTTTCAAAACACCCCTTTTTTGTTTACACAAATGGATAACGTGTCCAATAGATGCACAATGAAAGGAAGAAGGATTTCCTACTCTTAGAGATACTTTTATACAGACATGCAGTGTACACTTTGAAACAAGGAAAGAAGGAAACTAACACTCGGCATGTGCTCGCAACTTCAAACAACTGTGTGGCTGTATGAAACAAAAGCTGAATGTGTATTATTTCGACATCAGAACAGGAAAGAAAGCATCTTTTATGGGTACCAGTGTCTTTATTTCATAGGAACAACTCTTGAGGTTTGGGATGTGTTTTCCAGGCTCACAGCAGGAAAGAGGATTTCCAGGACGCGGGTAACCTTCTTTAACACCCCAGGAGTCACAGCACGGTCCAGCCCTGGCCTAGGAAGGTGGACAATAGAGGAAGATGGGTATTTTCTGATGGTACTCGAGGCAAGCTAAAAGAAAACAACTGCCACCTGGTATAATCTCTATTGACTGGGGTCTTTGGTACTGCTTTAAGTGCCTGAGGAGGTAGGAATCCAGGCTACAGTTTTAGAGAACCTTTCCTGATGTCAGAGCTAAAACGTGTTTCTGTAGTGCCACTTTCTCTTTCCATCTCTACACTGGCAATAGACACTCCTCTTAAAACATGGCAGAACTAACGTGTGCAGAAAAAATCCTGGTGAGCGTGGTGAATGGAAGGGGAGGCATCACTGTGTGCCTTGGAACAGGGGAAAACAAAAGAAAATGCAGTGTCATTGTTCAGAAGTGTTTTGAGATGTCTTACCTAGCGCTGAGAAATAACATGGATGAATGAGTACTTCTCAGACACAGCAGCTGAGGTCTGGAAGGAGCCCAGGTGAGCTCCTAGTAAAGAAACATTTAAGGGAAGGCAATCCACCAGGGCTAAGGAAAGGCTAAAGGCTCAACACAGTTAATGTGCAGCAGCACCTGCATGCAAAATGATGTCCTGAAGGATGTTACCCTAACCATTTCATACCCCTTCTGGAAGAGCTCACTTGGCAGGAGGTACAGGCTCAGGGAACAGCCCATCAGCTCATGCTTGCCTGCCTCTCCAATGGGACTGGATCGTAGAATAGTAGAATCTGGGGGACTGGAAGAAGGCATAAGTAAAAGAGGGGTAGGGAGACAAGAACAATTAGGTGTTATCAGATCTCCACATCAGGTCTTCATCCACCTAGATTTATTTTGGAGTTTCAAACAGCTAGCCATGGAGTCACAGTTGTTGTCCATGGCTGTACAAAGCTCACGGAAACCTTGCAAGTCTGTTCACTCAGTATGTGCAGACCAAGGCAACAGAACATACCTGTTCTCACAGCAGGTCTGAAGCCTCCAAGAGGGAAAGAGAAGGAACAAACGGAGGGAGGACAGCTGCAGCATGTTGACAGTATTTACCTGTTGTGCTGCCTCACTTGCAGAACTACTTTTCAAGTTCAGACATTACCATTTTGATTTATCTGTTGTCGGTTCACAGCAGAGTCACTGAGGTTAATGACTCTATTGTGTCCACTCTAGTACCCTTTAGATTGTCTGGGTAGTGTGCATCAGCAATGTGTCAGTCCTGGTCTGGCTCATCACACCAAACCATTCAGCCATCAGAATTAACCACAACTTGCAAGCTTAACATAGACAAAATATCTAGACCCTGACTTTCAGGCTGATAAACAAAAAGAAAGTTTTGAAGTGCCTGCATTAGTCACCCAAGGCTTCCTTAGCACCCAGAGAGAGACAGGCACCCTGAAAAGAGTAATTCAGGTTGTAGGAGTGTTAAATTGCATTCCGGAGTTCCCTCTCTACAGGAATAAGAGAGCTTAAGACAACGAGACTCTTAATTTAGGTGCCTCATTAACTGTCTCTGATGTGATGGGATGAATCTGGGCGAAAGTGTTCATGCTTCTGCAACAACAGAACCCTGGGAGGGTTGCTGCTGAGTTTTCACTTGGAGAAAATGTAGCTCATCGTTTTCCCACGAGCCTTTGATCTCATCCCAGTGGCTCTGCTCAAGTCACTAATCCCCAAACCAGAAAGCATTCCCTTTCCAATTTAGAAAGAGAGTGGGTGTAGAGATGAGTGCACCAAAAGGGTTCGAGGAAACCAGAGCAGGATGGAGAATACAATTTCAAAACCCTGTCTTCAGCAGGGGATGCTCTTCTTTCTCCTCTCACATGATTCAGAGTTCCATATCAGACTTTCTGCTATTGGTCTAAAGGCCAAGTGTTTAACCAGGCATGCTGTCCTCTTGCCTGAGGACAGCTGCAATACAAAGTGCATTTTAAGAAATCATTGTTTTTTTTAACTGCAGTTCTACAGGCCAGTAATGAAAACAAGAAAGGACTTCTACCCTGTCCCTCCCAGCTATCAACATAACATTCATAATAACCAGCATCACTTCACTAAGCTATAAAGCAAAGAGTTTTAAGCCACCAGAAATACCCAGGGTAGCAATGTAATTGACCAAACCTCAACTTTCACACATCACATTCAGAACCTTCTGCCTACCTTGGGATTTCAAGTTAAGTGTTCTTGCCTGGGGAAGGAGATGACTCTGCATGGAAAATTAAAGTTCTGTCTCAAGTTCACACTGATATATATAGATCAGGGGAATCATTTATACATATTTTCTGGGAAAAAAATAAACATTAAGTTATTCAGTGACTAAGCTGCTGCTGAGATTGAAGCTATAGCATCACGGAAATATAGGTTGATGTATAACTTGAGAGGTAATCTACTCCAATCTCCTGCTCAAAGCAGGACTGCAGCCATCCCACGAATCTTTCTAATGGAGAGCTACATTAGGTCTTCCTAATATAGCCGAATGTATGGCTTGCCTTATTTGCAGTAAGAAAGCCCATCACCTATAATGGTGACGCGGTACCCATCCACCATAAGCACCAAGGGCTTTTTGAACAGGGTTACCACTAGCCAGTTACTTCCCAGCCTGTGCTGATGCGTGGGGCTATTTGCCACAAACGCAAAACTTTCCATTTCTCTTTGATAAGCCATTCAAGCTCTTCAGGCTGGCCCAGTCCTCACGTTTGGCAAAGGTCTATTGGACTGAAGCTCGGCCACTCGTCTTGCCAGCTGCTTATTCTAATTAAATATCTTCTATAACTTTGCTGAAGGTTCATTCTGTGTTATCAGTCAGGTTGTTGATGGAGATGTTAAACAACTCCTGCAGTACTCCTCTCATAAACCTCTCACTCACCACCAACCAGATGTGAGCCACCCTTTGAGCCCAGACGTTTACCTGCACAGTTAACAGAATACATCAAAATAAGACATTGCGGTTGTTTAGCCATTTTTGTTTCACTCTGGTGGTGCAGAATTAGGCCTCCTATACTACATTAAATCACATTCTTAAAAAGATACACATAAGAATGTATGCATTTGCTTGCAATGCATACAATAAAAAAAGACCTCCAGTGTAAAAAGGAGCAAGAACTTATCCTCTCTTGCGGGGCACGGGGAGGGATAAGGCCATAATCATATAATCTTCTAGGCCTAGTGTGCAAAGACTTGATTGTAGACCAGCAATAACCTCGGGGAAGTTGTTATGTCATAGAACTGAGTTTTATCCACCCCTGAAAGTATTGGTATCCTGGCAGTGTCAATGTCCTTCTGTCTAGGTAGTTCAGTCATTCATTTCGCTATAATCTGTAAAGATACAGACACCTCTATTTTAGTGTGTGTGAGCTTCTCAAATAAAGGCCTGGCAGAAGTTATGCTCTGCACTATCATCCTCCTCCTTCACAAACGCCTATGCTGTAGCCAGGAAAATGACTGAGTATAACAGAAATAAGGGCTCTGCCTCTGCCCCTTTCTATTCAAGTGGTTACTTTTTCATTAAGAATAAACTCCTCTTCTCCGGCTTGTGTCCTGCGTCTCAGGTTGGGAAAATTAGAATCCCATTACCCCTGGAACCAGGGTCTTTTGCAGCCTTAACAGCTTTTCAAATCCTCTTCCCGTCTCTTAAATCACTCCCAGTGCTTTCAACAGAGCTGTGTTTGTTGGCCTGCTTCCTTATCTTACACACACAGAGTTTCTGTAACTCCTTTCAAATGGACTTTTGAGGTTTCCTTCAGTGATTTGGGTAACAAGCTATCCATTAACAAGTTATCCATTAACACTCTTCGCTGAGGTCTAAGTACCCAGTGGTTATACTTAGCGCCGATTCTCCAGCCTCTCTCCTTAACCAGGATGTTTATTTTCCATAACTCTTACAAGTTTAATCTCCTCACTGGAATTTGCATTTGTCTAGTGAATGTAAATTCCCTCCCACTGGCACCTGCTAGCTGCTAACAAGGTAAGCAGTTGTTACAGGGTGTCTAGGTCCCAACCAAAGCAAAAAACTCATCTACCTAAGATCCCTTTGGATTCTGTACTATGCTGGCTCTGGGAACATACTGGTGTGGGCGCATTTTGCAGGGTCTCAAGGGTGCTCAGTTGTCAGTACCAGTTAGCTGAGCCTGTTTGAGCCAGCTGGTCGTGATATCTGCAAAGTGGCTGTTTAGCAAGATTTATTGCTATTAGCAGGATTTCTATAAGGACTTATCAATAATGGGGATTAGCCCTGATTTGAGCTGTCAGAGACTAGACACCGCTGCATCATACCCATGAAATTCCCAGTGCAGGAACCAGCTCCTTCTACACTCGCAGCCTGTCCTGGTTTGGAGGTGCAACCTGCTCCACCAGTGGGAAACGCGGATTTCTGGGGCTGTGCTCAGAGTAGCCACCATCCCCTGCCAGGAATACTATGCCCAATCCAGAGAGGATAACACCACCTCCAAGGCCTCAGCTCTTCAGCTTGCACAGGAATAGCAGATGCTTCTAGTTCAGTTTCCTAAGTAGATGCCAAAAGCTGGAAAGGGAGTCTCTGTTGTTGTTATACTTTGTATATGCTGTGCTGGCAAAAGCACTTTTTGTTAGCATGACTGCATCTCCACTACGGCTGCTGCTGGCACGGATCTGCTGTATTAAAACACACGCCTCTGCCCCAGCCAACATTCCTGTTGCAGCTAGCATTTCTAGTGTGAGCCTCGCTGGAGCTCTCAGCCAGCTGAGATCGTACACAACCAGCAGTGTCTGCCTGCTCTTTGGTGAATGGTCTGTCCTGCAGCAAGATGTTCTAGCAATGCCTCATCGGCAATACTTACCCAAGCATGGAAATGCTCCTGAGCTTTTTCATCTCACAGCTTAAATAAGTTATGTCAGGATAATGGTAGGTTTACATTCATTTCATTGCTACCTTTCCCATGATTCCTGCCTCACCAGGAACTTTTCTGCACCTCAGAGAGAATGGAAACTTTGGAGGATAATTGTTTTTAAAGCAAAACCACTCCAAAATACCCATCTTAAGCCAAAACAATAGAGGTTTGGCACCATTCGTCACAGTCTAGCCAGCTTCCAGCTGCTTCTGAGCATGCTTACGAGAAAGAGTCATGCTGAGAGACAGCTACTGTCATATGCAGCTGAGGAAAATGAAATACAGGGATGAGCTCTGCTTCTCACCTCCCACTGGTTCCCTCGCATAAATTCTTCCAGAAAATTAATTAAAGTTCGATGTGTCTTCAATTCTATATTTGGCTGCAATCCTTTGCACTTACATATTCTGTAAGTGCCACAGGGAAGAAAAGTGTGATAAATTATTGCATGTTATGTTGTAGGAAGGCTTTCTTCCCAAGGTGATAAAAATTACACTCACTTGAGCTTAATCAGCCTATCTATCTATCTCCTAGGGCTTGCATAACAAGAAACCTTCCTGAGGTTAAGCAAATGTTGTAACAAGATGAAATATGTGGTGCAGTGATGGTTATGGGCTGTCAGTGTGAACAAGTCCAGTTATTTTGAGGACACCCCTCTAAGGGGTTTTCACCTCAGATGACAAGGACAAAGAGGTACATCAATCAAACAACAGCACCTTTCCAGCACAGCCAGGCAGGGGTAGGGAATGCTGGGGACTGTGTGTGTTGGGAGGCCTTTACTTGCTCCACCAGTGCTGGTCAGGCCTGTAGGTCTTTTCCAAGTGGAAAGAACAATTTTGGTGGCCAGGCTTTAGACCCAGTGCAGGGAGCAGGAGAGATGCCCTGGGGATTCAGCCTGTTCTGTGATTTACAACTGTTCCATGTCACTACCGAAAGGCTACCACCACGTCACTGGTGCCACCAAACAAACTGTTGTACAAGCCCATAGAAGACCTTGTGTTGAAGAGGAAGCACAGGTACTGAAAGGCAACAATGGCCAGAGAAAATGCAAAGGAAGCAATCAATTTAATGCTTAGGACAGAAGAGAGTCACCTGCTTAAGATAATTTTCTTTACATCCCCAGGAGTCTCCCAGCTTTCCTTTTTTTCTTTTATAGCCCCTTCGGCCACCTAATTCTGGCTGGGATTTATCTGTTTTCCACAAAACCTGGACATGTGGCCCATCATGCTTGGAGCAGAGTTGCCAGGAGCACCTTTTGAATAAGCAAACAGATCTAAAGCCACAAAGAGCTGCTGCAGCAGTGACCAGCTTTCACCTGGCTGCCTCCCAGAGAAGGATTTACAGTCCTTGACTATGCCAACATTGAAGCGTAAGAGGCAGAAACCCGAGCTAACCAAAAGGAAGAGCGTAATATAACCTAACCTCCCCACACTTCCTGGGCTTGGATGTCTGACACAGGCTCCTGGAGCTGGACTGCCAGCCTCAGCCCCTCCACAGCCTGGACTGTGCGCAGGGGTACTCACCCCTCTCTCAGACACACAACTCACTGTGCCTCCTCTTTCCAATCCATGGCCAAGTAACTTGTGCACTCAGCTCTGACCTCCCTTCCATTTCTTCTGCACATACTGCTCATGCCTGGTACCTTGTTCTTCTGTCTTTGGCATCATCCACCAGCCACTGCCCCAATGACTCCCTAATCACAGGTGCCTTGCTCAGCTGCCACAAGGACCCTGGGCCACGCTGCCCTCCAGGAAAATTAGTTCTTACTCACCCTTCCCATAACAGGTTTCATGATTTCTGCCATCGCACTGGGCATGAGGCAGAGCCCCAGCCACCTGGGCATCCCCAGCACCTGCCTCCGGCAGGTGAAGGAAAGGGACAGGAGACACAGAAGAAGACACAGCGGTGGGAGATACCTGAGGGGAGGCAGAAGAAACACATGGTGGGGAGCTGCTGTGTGCCAGATGAGGTACCTCAGGGGGACTGTGGCCATGCGTGAGCCACACCAGGGCAGACACCCCTGCAGCTGGTGGACAGAGGGAACAAGTGAAAAGGGAGAAGCAGCTGAAACACACCCTTATGCACAGACCCACCGCTGAGCACTGCCCATCACCTCACCAGAGGAGCTGGGAGGGACTGAGAGGGAGGGCTAGTGGAAACAAGCGGGGGCTGAGGCTTGGGAGGTGTCTGGTTTAAGCTGAGGGAGGAAAGATGTTTTTCTAAGTGTTTGTTTAAGTGTCTTATTTTCCTAAATATCCAAGTCAGTAATTAAAGTTTTATGTTAATGTTGCAAAAAATTAAATAAAATTCCCCAAGTCAAGACTGTTTTGCCAGTGACACTCAATGAAAACTGCTTCTTTTGTTAAACAGCAGTTTACAACTACTACATCGGTCTATTCGGGATTCTCAAGATGAGTGATGATGGCCTGCAAACAGCACTGTGCTTGTACTAGAGATGGGCTTGAAAAACACCTGCAATACCCTTATATGCCTGAGTTCCTCCAAAATTCACTTTACCCCTTTTTGCCTTAGTTCTGTTCTCTGCAGATCTCTCTGTTTCTAAGTCCATAAATACTCCTCCTGAAACATATAATGCATTTTCTGATACTGTATATTGCCTTGATCTTGACAGCTTGAGGCACATAGGCTGGAGTGAGGTAAGCCAGGTTTCACTTAGCCTGCACGCACATGCACACATGCTCAGTGGCTGAAGTAGTAGGTTTTTTCCTACTGTTTGGGGTTTTTTAAGGGAAAAGGTACCTTGATGTTGGACAGGTCAAAACCCATCATCTCCAGTGGGCAACTTGGCGCATTAAGGCTTGTCCATTCCACTCCATCCCCTCACTTGTTGCAATGATGGAGGTACAGCCCACCTCACCAGCTAGGAAGTTATTTTAGTGTATATAAAGAACGGTATCACCGTGCAGAGCACTGACTTATTTTATGCAGAATATGGGGAAATAGTGTGCAAACCTGTTATGCATATGGAAACTATCATCCCAAAACCTTGGCTAACTTCACTGGAACACAAAAAGGCTCACTGCCTCTCAAAGGACTATTTTCTTGTAGTGTTTCAGTCTTTTCTTCTCCCATTCCTTTCGACACTGAAGCTGTTCAAAACAATCTATCGCTTTCTTCTTTTTGTCCTTCAGATGAAGGGAGAATATTTTCGCTGTCTACAAGAATAGCTGTACTTTGTTACTTACACATTTAAATGGAATTAATCCAGGGCAGAAACCCGGTCTGGAAATCTTCAGCTCAAAGGCTCAAAGTTTCAGCAGGAAATTAGTATTAGAAAATACAGCTGTTGAACACAAACAGCTTGATTGTGATATTCCAAATATACATCCCAAGAATTAAGAATAAGGGGCAGAAGTACTCTGCTCCAGATTGAGCACAGATACCTATCCCAGTGGAGAACTGGGGGGAAAGGAAACCTCTAGTGAATAGTCCCACTTCAGTATGAGTCTGAGCCTAGGGAAGGACTGCACCTGCAATAGCTCTAGCAATCCTTATTTGGTGGTCCTCAAGTACTTTTATTCCCTTTCATTTCTATCACTGAACCACTTGCCCTCTTCAGCATACTTAGCGTATCTGAAGTAGAAAGTACTGTTTTATTTCCTGCTTACAGATATGGACACTAAGATGGGAGCCATCAGACATATTTTGGTTCCTAATTCAAAGGAGAGTCAAGAACTCAAGTGCACATAAAGGTCTGGGACTAACCACCCTTCAAAGGCTGTGTTCCTATTCCATGCCTGCAAATTACGCTGGGTTTCCTGAGCCTTGGGCTTGTGCTTTGACACTTGGAGATGCTTTCTTCTGTTAAAACAGCTACACCTGAATTCAGTGTACTTTCTTGCTGAATAAGGGAGTGGGACCACCACACTTAAAGCATGGACAGGCAGGAGCAGGGCATCCCTCCACTGCAAGTTTCTGCCTTTGACGCTTTGGCCACGACCCCCACATCAACTCCTTACCCACTGCAACACTAAATCTCCCTGGGCAATAGGCCAAGGGTAAGGACCTGGCCATGCACCCTGCCCTCACTGACCCCTGATGGCAGGTGCCATCGTTCTTGCTTGAGCATACCTTCACACCACATGGAAAGCTGGGCGCTGACTCCTTAAACCTCCTTCTTTCTCCCTGCGAGCTCCAAGAACAGTGGGAAGAGCCGCACTCCACAGAGAGATATTTCCTCTCCCCTCAGACTTCTGCAGCATTATGGAATGTCTTAAACAACCACAGTTAGACCCAATGGCAGCAGGTTTCCAGAGAATTCATTCAGGTGTTTTGGAGTTGAGCTCTTTGTAAATCTCCTTGAAGCTCCATGGATTTATTCCTAATGTTGGTTCCTGAGAATCACACCTTCAGCCTCCAAAGTATCAAAATGTGTCTTTTGTTAGAGGATTAAACTACTGCTTAGATTTATCAGCAAAGGTAATTTTGGCCTAATTACCCTTCTAATTTCTATGTTATCCCTTGCAAGAATATGCCCTCAGAAATTAGTAAAATGGTTTATAATATATGCTAATCACCATAATCTGATTTGTCTTTAATTATACATGTAATAGGGAAGCTAATTGGAAGATGAAGGCATTCAGAAGGGCCAAAACACATAAATTAGGAAAATAACAGAATATTATCATTAAACAACAAAATAATGATGCTTTCGAGTGTATGGAAGGATACTTGTTTCCTATAGCAGAAATATCAGATTGCTTCACTTCTTTTAGAGCTTCCTACTATAGCAAAACTGATTCATAAATCTAGCAACAACTGAGGTTTTGGCCTTAAAACGTCTGCCTAGACTGAAATGGAACACCTAATATGAGGACAAAAATATGGGAAACTTATTTGCAGAATAGAAGGCAAAGTATAAATAGAGCTGCAAATTATAACAGTGGTTTTCTACTGAACTTTTATTAGCTTCAAAATTTCCTGCTTGCAGAAATCATGTCACTGTAGTCTCCTGAAGTTTCCTCTGTGTTTAAAAACCAGATTGGGCTGGTGGATCTTTTAGCAGCTTTGTAGTACTTTTTCTCTTCCAATGGATTTAATGGACAATAACAGAAAAACCAGCAATTTCCTGAGCATTTATTATTTCTGTTCTTGAAAAGTACATTTTTTATGAAGCACTGTCAAATTCTACCCGTGCTTTAAATGTTGCAGTGTAATGCGACTTTGCAAAGCACAGCGAGGGAGGGAGAAAAGAAATTACAGCTCTTCTAGAAAGTTGTCAGAAGGGAGTAATTTAAAAATATCTTATTACACAAAAGGACATAAACTAGCAAAAAATGAAGATACTATAGTTATCCATGGGGGCTTTTTGCATAAATGTTTGAAAGGATAAGCATTTTCTGGATTGCTTGCTTTCTGGCTATAGAAGTATTCAGATGTAGATTTGGCATTGTCTGGGTGAAAACCAGTGTTTCATTTCATTGTGGGGTTTATTATGGGGTTTTGGCTGGGTGGGGTTTTTTTCCTATTATTAGACTACAGCTGATCAAATAGCAATATGTAATTGCACCTTGACCTCCCCAGCTCAATAAGTACTTCCCTGAATGCTTGTCCTCAGTGGCAGAGTCTAGTAACAGGCTGCAGTGCAAATGGGATGCTGATGCACATGCTCTGCCCCTCTCAGCCTAACATTTGCCAGGGCTTGTCTGACAATCCTACTTGTGCTGTCTCTACTTTTTGCCTGACCCTGGAATTCCATCTATAATGGATTTTTCAAGGTCAGGTTGGACAGGGCTTCGGACAACATGGCCTAGTGGAAGGTGTTACATCAGGGGGTTAGAACTAGATGATCTTTAAGGTTGCTTCCAACTCAAACCATTCAGTGATTCCATGATTCTATGATTCTATTGAAAAAGACGAGTTGCTAACATTTACACCAGTTTTCAAACACTAAGTTGGTCTGGTCCCATGGGTAAGCTACACATCTTTGATCAATTGTGTGGAGGGCACCCACACCAGATTTTCAGGTATTGTAGGAAACCTGAGTTATAATTTAACTGAATGTTCAAGTGCACAGTGAAATCCAGAATGTCTCTGCGGGCAGAAGCTTTCAGAAGCCAGAGAGACACCCTGGCTCTTCAGCTGTACCCCACAAACCAGCTTGTGTAACTTAACACAGAGGGAGAACTCCTGTCCCCAGGAAAAGCACACTGTCTTCTCTTGGTACAACATGGTCACATTCATGGTATACATGGTCACATTCTTATTCATAGAAAAATTCCATCATCCCATCAATCCCATAGACACATCCCATCAATATGTCAGTGCTTGCATACAAGCCATTTTCTTCCTGCAAAAGTGCTCAAGGAAGCTTCATTGAACAACAATCTGCAGCTTATTATTCAGCAAAAATACAACAGAATCTGCTATTGTTCAGCATTTCAAATCAGAGTACAATTATAAGAAAGAGACTCAAACATTTAAAATATCTCTTTGGTAGCTTCACTCTGACATATTGCTGGATAGTGTGGTGGCTGCACCAAAGCCAGGAGATGGAGCAGACACCTTAAAGTGAAGCACAGTAAAACTCCCTTACTTACATGATCAGCAAGTACAATGTGTGATGTAAAGAATCTCTCATTTACACTCTCCTTTGGCATTCAAACACAAAAAGATAACAGCTGATATTTTTATGGTGAAATTAGAAGCCTTGTACTGGAGGCCATTATAGATCTTCAGAGTTTGTTGCACTTCTTTCTGTGGCTTTATGTCAGCAATGGATTTAACCTAATGAATATCACGAGCATCTCTCAATTTAGGCCATGTAAGGACATCTCCTAATTTAGGCAACTTAAAACATCAACAATTATACTTTTTAATGGCTTATGTGTATGTGAGGGGAGATCCCAGCCTTTCAGCAACTGACAGCCGGGATCCCAGCACAGCTAGGACTGGGATGCCATAATGTCTGCTAATCTTCTTAAGAGAACTAACCACGCAGCGGGATGTGCCTTAAAGCTTGTTCTTAATTTTTTAATATATTTTATTAAATAGGGAATTAGGGAATCAGAGCACATTCATACATTTGTTACGCCTCTGTCAATAGGACAAAACCAGGCCAGCTATGCAGAATAAATTAAACATAAGCCAGCTGAAATATTAAAGTAACACTCTGTATAGACACAGATCTTTCATGATGACAAAATATTCAAGAGATTTTTCTAACTGTCAGTGAATTTGCAGTATTTCCTGATAATTTGAAGAATGAACTTTCCCATGAGGTATTACAAATTGCATCTTTGCAAACCATCCACCAGTTTTGTTTGGTTGGTAACTGGAGTCACCTGGTATTGATTACTGCTAATGGAACTTTAGATGGCAACAAATTTAAGCAAAAGGACCTCTACCTTTTAAAATGGCTCACAAACATGAAACAGAATTGTTACAATTGGGAAGCTTTCAGCATAGGCTTACAAATAGCTGGTAACTTCCTGAACACTTACAGCCACTGAACAACATAGAATCATAAAATGGTTAGGATTGGAAAGGACCTTAAAATCATCTAGTTACAGCCCCCTTGCCATGGGCAGGGACACCGCACACTAGACCATGAGCAGCACCATCCAGGCATGAAGAGATGGAGTTCTTTTCAACAAGCATATCACTTTATTTAGCATGCCCCAACACAAAATCTCAGTAGATCATTGCGAGTCTCCACAGACCACAGTGGGTCTTCAATCAGGCCTTTATGTCAGAATGGGTTTGTGCTGATACACTGTGTCTACAAATGTAGCCACAAGCTAGAAGATATCTTCTGTACTATTTAAAGAAGAGTCAAATGGGAAAGGTAATCACCTATCTCTTGTGGGCTTCATTTGAGCTTCATCTAACATTTTCCTGTGAATGTATAACTGAGCAAGCCCAAATGTGGCCACACACCATCAATTATGAAAACACTCATAGAAAAGATACAGTGTGGTGAAGAGTGATATGAACAAATCTGGATGACATTTAACGTAAGAGTTAATGGTCATATTGTTCTTGGGGTTTATTGAAAATTACCAGGCAGGCTCTGGAAAATATGTGCTGTTGGGAATCTGTTCAGAGTTTTTATCAAAGCTTCCTTGCAATTAGTGGCAAATTACTGTTCATTCCTCTGGAATTCCTTGAAATAAGATCACCCTGATTTCAGCCCAATACTATTCATGGCCTCACAATCTGCAGCTCTATGGGAAACATATTCTAATAATAAATGCACATATTTGTGTGGCAAGCAGCAGTGATAAAACATTAGCACCATTCAATAGCATTTTCACTGTCAAGGGGCTTAACTTGCCAACCTTAATCTTTACAGCTTTCTGTAAGGTGTGTGATTGGTTTATCTCAGTGAACGCAGTGATAGGAGTGGGTAAGCTCTGCATCCCAAGGCTGGAAGGTCACATCCCTGATAAACCCAGTGCTGGCATGGCAAGGTCCTGCAGCTCACTCTGTCATCTCAGACGTAGGCTCAGCCGATGGAGGTGCTGTTCAAATATGCTGTTTATTCTTGTTCAAGTACTTCACAGCCCTGTGAGTTAATTATTACCCCATTTTTCCTGGGCAGAGTGAAGGCACACATATGGGAGTTGCTTGCCTGAGGCCGGGGTGCTGGAGCTGAACCAGGAGGCACGAGTTTAAGGAGCCTGTTGGCCCCATCCTCCCAGCACTTGCAGACTTCTCAGCTTCTGGCCTGCTTCGCCATTGCACCTCAGAAAGGGGAAATCTTTCACTTCCCAAGACTCATTTCTCCCCGGGGGTCACCTGAAGTCCCAGGTGGGACTGGAGGTACAGCATCTGGCTGGTGCAGCCTGGACAGGCTACAGAGGATGAAGGTCCTCACTGGAGATGTGGTGGATGGGAACTCCTTGCTCTTTCCTTCCCACCACAGTTGCTGTCAAGGATGACAGGTAAAAGTGTGAAGGAAGAAGAGCAGAGACACTGGCCAGCCTTTTATCCTAAGGGAAGGTTTCCATCTGCGTGTCATCCTGGGCTGTGCCACTCTCTTCTTTTCAGGGGGACTGCACAAAGTCACTTCAGGGTGAGAGGCAATTAGAATTAAATGTTCCTTTATTGCAGAGCTGCACAAAGTCTTGATGCAGCTACATCTACCTCATCTACAAGCATGGTGCTGATGGGCCATAAGGGTTCACTAATGGAAAAATAGATATTAGTATCTACATAATTGAAAAAAGGTGGCACCAGAAGTATTACAAATAGCTGCTTGTTGTTTTTATTTCAAAGCCATGAGGTATGAGGCAAAGAGGATTAACTATGAGGGAAACAGTGGGAGCGGTATCACTGCTTTCATGGTTGCTCCAAACAGCAGGAACAATGGGAAAGCGTTGTTAATTGAAACTGCAAAATATTTTCAAGTAATTTATGCAGCAAAACAGCCTCTGACTTTTGCAACAGCCAGAGTGAAGGCGTGCAATGATTTTAAAGGCATAGATGTTACTAACAGTTCCTTTGAGTGGATAGGATGTATAATGTTTCTTTTCCTCAGATAACAAAAAATGATACTAATTTGATTAATGATGAACCTTCAGAAATTAAAAATGCAGCATGGAAATCTTGATCAGCACTCATTGCTACCCAAAGTTAATGATTGTTAATGATTAATTAGCAATTGCTCAAATGAGTTCCTGCAGCAATTGGATGAAATTATATAGGAAATTACTGTGCCGTGCTGCACTAGGCAAATGATTCCCCCAGTGTGTATTTATAGAAGTAAATTGCACAAAGCAAGCAGCAGAACAATTATCAAACCTAATCACTCCTGGAACTTGGAATATTGTTTACCTTTTATCTGAGGCTGTGAAATGGGCAGATAATACCCATTAAAAGGTGTATCACCAGTGATTGCTGCTCACCAAGAGTGCCAGCCCTGCGAAAAGAACATATGCTTTTCATGCTCCCCCATAACCTTCTCGCTTGGAGACTCTGTTTTCTTCAGTGATCACTGTCAGGGATTGTAATGATGGCTTTGTTTCTCTTCAAGGGCTTTATCCAGCAGAGAAATGCAGACAGGCAACTTCATGTGCAGCTGTGTGACCGCTGGTTTCAAGGAGCACTACAGATGTATTTGCATTTACGCCACTGCAGGATCAGTTCATGGTCATTTATTTTACTTAGGTGTGCTTGCAACAAAGCAAGGATGGAAAGTGTTTTGTATTATGTGGAAAAGAAAATGGGAGGGGAAGAGGAAAAAATGATGCAGTCACCAGAAAATTATTTGAAACAGTAACAAAGTGTTAATAGTCTAATGAAGAGGAGAGATGGAACACAAACCTACAAAGCTTGTTACATGGTTGTATTTTGTTTAATAAGAGAATTCATTTTTAAGTGAATGGATGATTCAAATGGAAAAATATGTTCTAAGCATTCATCGTCTGTGGGAGAGTATTGTTACAACATGCATAATGTGGTTTCGGAGAGACCAGTTTGGCTTTGTAATAAAGATGTGGGCTTCAGTGGTAAGAAAAGTCTATGTTACTCTAAAAATCTGTCAAGGTTCCAGAAATAAAACTTTCTTTAATGGAAAAATATAGCATCATTATTCCCAAGCTGTTATTACAACTTGGTCTTGTCATGCAGAGAAATCTGCAGTTAGTTATCCATGCTACTGAATCATTTGATAGTCTCCTTGAAAGATACCATCCCATCCATTTTATAACATTATAGTAACACAGCTACAGTATAATCATCTTCCCTTTCACAATATATGAGGGTCATAACATGGCAGTGGGGAAAATGTCCACATCCTAAAACTTTCATTGCTCCTTCTGGGCTATAAACCCCTTACCTACATCTGCTGTTGTACTTACTTTCCCTTCCCTCCTGCATTCATTTATTCAACATGGAGATCTACCAGCACATGAGCTTCTTATTCAAATTTCCAAAGGCAAAAGCTTGCTCCATGGATGCAAAGGAAGCCCGAGTTCATTGTTTCATCCAAAACCAGTTCTGTCAATGACTGCATCTGATGGGAACACATGGATCAGCATTTATTCACTGCAACGTGTTTGTACACAGCATGTGTGGAAGGTACGTGTGATCCTGGGTATATATCAGCATATTAATGTGAGATAGCCTCTAGTGCTTTAGGCTGAGGTGACTTGAGACACAAACAGGATCCGGCTTCTCCATAACTCAGAACCAAACCCAGAGGAGTACTGAATTGAAAATAAATGTACCAGATAAATTTTTTAGTAGCTTTCTCTAAGAAAAATTTGTAAGAGGATGGCATTTATCACTTCGGTTGCATATTTGTTTAAAACATTGCAAGCAAAGTGATTTGCTGTAGCACAAGGAGAGTTATTGCTTGTACAGCATAACCTGGGCTGATATCAATTGTCATTCCTAGCTAAACTACTAACTGGAAAGAGAGAATTTTTCAGTGTTTGCAATTAAACCCAGTTACAAGTACTTAGAGAAATGGATAGATATATTTAAAACAAATAGGAAAGCTAGAAAAAAAACGTAAAAAAAAAAAAGAGAAGGGAACTGTTACTGAAAAGCAGCCATTACCACAACCATAATTCCTGCATTTCAGGCCTGCCAGAGCCCAAGACAAGAGAAAATAACTTGTTTAATTCATTAAGAAACAAAGCAAAGATGAAGCATCATTTCTGCTCTTTGATCCTCACTTCCTGAGGAGTAATGTTTATAGTCAGAACAAAGATGAAAATGTCCATATGCCTCTCATCCAATCTAAAAAATGAAATACGTTTCATTTCTCCACAAAATAAAATGCTAAAAAGTCTTCAAGTAGGCAAATGAAGCCATCGCCAGGTACTGTAGGACACTAGCTATAGTCCTTCAACATTACTTTGTTGTTAAGAGACAGAGAATGCACACTTGCAATTTGCTCTGACTTTGGCCCAGGCTTTATCTTTGTTCAATAAACATCACTGACCACACCACTTTATATATATATATATATACACAGACATATATATCTATAGCCAAAAAGATAATCCATTTAATGTCTATTTTTGTAAGTAATATTCAGCAAAAAAATATGAAACTGAAAACTTTAGAGCACTAGCAGCCACACCAAAAGAGAAAATGAACCTTTTAGTAATACTTATACTAGTGCTTGCATCAGCAATCCTGATGCAGACTGAAGTGAAGTCTCAGCAGCCAGCTTTAACACATGCTGCATACAGTATGGAAAGATCAATATTTTGACATCTTTATTTTAGCTAAACCTCAAATTAAGACCCAAATCCTATCACAGAAAGTTTCCCTACACTAGAATGCTCCACAGGGGATGTCGTTTGCCCCTGCTTCCAGTAATTCAGAGCTCCCTTTATGGCAGAATTTTGTGAAGATGTATTTAAAATAAAAGAAACACAGGTTCCAGTTTCCTCTTGGGTATCATTCTAGGCCTGGGGAAATTCAAGTCAGATAGAAAACTTTTCCCCTACAGACAGGAGAAATCCCAGTTCCACAAAAGGAAGCTGCACACAAGACCCGAAACATGGGACAGCTGCACCAGATCTGGCATGTAACAGAAATGTGAGAACTGAGCAGTGTCCCTAATGATGAAGTTCAAGGAAATGGCCTTAATTGGTCCCTTTGAAAATGCTGAAGAATTGAGTAAAACTGATGAGCCAACAAGGACCATGGAAACAAGCCACTACAGCCACTCAGCCAAAACCAAGCAAAACGATGAGCTGGCCAAAACAAGGAATCAAGAAGAAGCCAAGATTTCTTGTACCAACAGTGCTCTTCTGTATTAAAACACATTCTAGCTATAGAGTAAAAGACCTGCCTTCCTGTCCAACTCTTCACCTCCTTTTGCCCTTCAAATTGCTTTTTAAAACGTGCTCTTTTGTAAAGCTTTATCCCTCACTACGAGACATTGAATACTAATGCTCTCATTCTGTGTATGCATCACCCAGTACAGACAAACCCTCTGAGGTTAACAGCCTGTTTGAGTAACTAGTAGCATGAGGACTTCAGGATCTGGCCAGGAATAGTATACACACGTGCCTTTCAAACCCTCATTGAAATGCTGCTCACTAGCCTGCTCTCATGAGCTAACTCCTGTACTCTTTGCATGATCATCCCTTCTTCCCTGTCCTGTCACTTCACTTGAATTATGAACAAATCTAATAACATCTCTGAGATTTCAAAGCCTTTACTCCAGGATCAAGAGGCTATACATGAGGATGGTGGAGTATGTCCTCCCTTTCATGCCCTTCAAAAGCAGTGGTGGTGGGAGCAGTTAGGAGCCCTGTGCCTCAGGAGAACAGGGACACAGGGATATTGCAGGTACGTGTGCCACAGCACTACCTACATCAGACACTTCAGCTGAGATTTCAGGAGATCCAGATGCCTCAAGCAACCACTGGTGAAGGACTACATAGTTCAGCCCTACGTTTTAAGCAACACTGAGAGCTGACATTTAGCATCTAAATTGTACAGACTGGGCACACATTGGATAAAAACTTGCCTTTTGCTGAAACACATTTTCATCAACAGCAGAAAGCTCGCTCTCTTTCTCATCCTTCTGTAAATCATTTAAACTTTTGTTTTCAGAGCACCTGTAGCACAGGGCACCAGCAACACCCACTTGCTGCTTGTCTGAGGGCTGGAGTGGGGTCCATGTGCTGCTGGAGTGAAATTTCCAAACAAATGCTGTCAAACTGTCATAAATATTTCCAGCATCAGGTCTCTGTGTTCAGACTCTTCATACACAAGCCAGAATGGTACTCAGCAAGGCTCCCCTGGGGCTTAAGGTAAATTTGCGGGTTTGAGTTTGCTGAGTTGGGCCTTTTGCAATGTAACTTTGTACTCAAGATGAATAAGGAGCTGTATCCTGGAAAACTGGATTCCTGGAGACATTTTCATTGATTGCTGTTTTAAAAAGTGCTTTAGAAAATATGAAAGTGGCTCAGTTCAAAAGGCTGAGGAGTACAATGTATTTTATGAGCTTCAAGTGAATAAATGTTCTAAGTTTACCATCTCTGCTGAACCATCTGGAACACATGCTGTGGAGAATACAGAAAGACAGCACAGTATCATTTCTATGCGTCGTGGTTTAAGCCCAGCTAGTAACCCAGAACCATGCAGCCGCTCGCTCACCCCCCTCTTCCTCCCCCCACTCCCAGAGGGATGGGGAGGAGAATCAAAATAATGTAACTCCCACGGGCTGAGATAAGAACAGCCCAGTAACTAAGGTATAACACAAATCACTGCTGCTACCACCAATGATAATAATGATAAGGGAAATAACAAGGGAAGAGAACATAACCGCTCACCACCCACCAATGGGTACCCAGCCCAACCCAAGCAGTGATCTAGCCCTTCTGGGTAACTGCTCCCAGTTTATATAGTGGGCATGACATGCTGTGGTATGGAATACCTCTTTGGTCAGTTTGGGTCAGGTGTCCTGTCTCTGCTTCCTCCCGGCTTCCCCTCCTCCCTGGCAGAGCATGAGGCTCAGAAAGTCCTTGGTCAGAGTAAACATTGCTGAGCAACAACAAAACCATCGGTGTTATCAGTGGTGCTCCCAGGCTGAAACAAAACCACAGCACTGCACCAGCTACTAAGAAGGGGAAAAATGACTGCTACTGCTGAACCCAGGACACTATGCTGTACATCCAAACGGGTGAGCATGTCTTCTGTGGAGGATCAAATCCTCACTCAGCTCCGAGACCTGAGCCATGTGTTTGAGCAGGGCTGGCGAAAATCAGTTCTTGAGGTCACTGCCCTGTTCTGCAAAGCTGCTAAGGGGAACCTAAGGAGTCATTCAAGCTGATGGGATTTGAGGTATATCCTTAAGTGTTCATTTTACTGAACAAAAACCATTTTTGGGAACTCGTTCGATAAAAATACTTTAAATACGAAGCCCAAATCCAGCCAGTTGTTCCAGACTGTAAATCAGTGGAGTCCACTGACCTCCTGAGCCACACAGAGTCTGTCCCAGCTGTGTAACAGGATGAAATCTTCTGCTGGGATCAAGCGCACAGAGCTGGGACCAGTGTGGATGCTTGGGTCCCTATGGCTCAGCAGTTAGGCTGTATATATGATGCACATAGGTGTCTCAGTAAACACAGAGCAGACAGAACCCAGCTTAGCTCACAGGCTCAAGGAGTTACTATAGAGAGGTAGAGACCAGGAGGCAAAAGCAGCCTTCAGCCCAGCCCCTTGGGACCCTGGCTGTGCTCTGGCCTCACAGGCATACCTTCCTCTGCACCCAGCACATGGCTTTTGAAAACAGCCTGTTTGTCTCCCAAACCACAGCTGGAAGAGATGGATGGGTAGCAGCCGGGACAGTAACTGGTCAGAGCCCTTGCTCAGAATTCCTAGGGCACAAAATCCCTCTTCTCTGGTCAGTACCCAAGGAAATGGGCCAGCCCAGGCTGGGGCATTCCTGGTCCTGCAGAGCAAGTTCATGGAGAAGAGTGGACAGAGGAATAGGGAGCAGCTGTGTGTTTGTACAGGGCCAGACAACTCTGATGGGGAAGCCCTGGACTCCCTCTTTCCCTAGGTAACCGCTAGCATGCTCTGACTGGGAGCAGTCCTCGGGTGATGAACTAAAGCAGCCCTGAACATAAGGGAGGGCAGGGTGGATAAACCCTTACCCCAACAGCACAGGCTATCCCCTTCCTCTGCGTTCAGGCCCACCAGCCCCACTCTCACAGGGAAGCTTGGAGCCTGGCAACAGGGACAGGCCTCTGGGACCACTGGCATCCTCTCCCTCTGGAAAAAGAGCTAAATATGAGTTTCCCAGACCCTTGTTGACTGCTCTAATTGCAAGATTATCTCACACAATAGCACCACAAGCTGCCTTGGGGAAGCTGGAAATGGTGTTTCTGTGAGAACAATCCTGCCTGTGTACTAAGCATGGTAATGGCTGTGGGGCAGGAACATTTTGGTTAGGATCCTGGCTGGCCTCAGGCATCCTCCACGCCCTGAGGTGACCTCCATGCCAGAGCTGGGTCAGCTCTGGGTCTGCATAA
This sequence comes from Lathamus discolor, assembly GCF_037157495.1. Classification (NCBI taxonomy): domain Eukaryota; kingdom Metazoa; phylum Chordata; class Aves; order Psittaciformes; family Psittacidae; genus Lathamus; species Lathamus discolor. The sequence goes on along the minus strand of NC_088884.1, from coordinate 42,006,160 downwards.
ACATGAAGGTCCAGCAATCTTGAAATGAGGAACTGAGGAAGCTTTGCAGTCAGATATAAACATGCTTCTCCTTTAACTGTCCAATCCTCTACTGGGTTTGACTCCAAGTTGTACACACTGAGATAACACACATGGAAAAAAATATGATCCAACTTCTCCAGGTGGTGTGATGTAATATAAAAACCATATCTGACATCTAGTGAACACCAGCAACAGTGGCAGCTGCTGGTCTTAGACAAATGTAGGAGTGCTGACACTGCAAAGTACAGTATCTACAGTATCTGCACGTGTCCCCCTCCAACCCACCTGAAATTAAGCCTTCTGGGAAGACATCCAAGAAAGAGAACACCTAATACTCAGGACCCTTGTCTCCTGTGACAAAACCCCATAGAATGGAGCAGATTTAAGAGCAACAGAAAACCTAAAGGAAAACAAAGAAAGCCATTTTTAAGAGCTATGTTGAGTGCCAGAGGCTAAACAAAGACTTTATCTACTCCCAAAATAACAAATTGGTCCAGTGCCATGAGTAGTCTAGCAGCTCTGGAAAGCATACCACTTAATGCCAACAATAACAGATACCTTTGGTCAAATATGACCCTTTTACAGAAACTTACCATATATGACTAATTCAGGCAGACAGTAGTAAATCAGAAGTCTGTTCCTCATCTATATATGAAATTACTTATAAAGCAGTGAAATTCTAGCATTAGAGTGGTATATTGCACAATAATTTTCTTGTGGATGTATTTATTTTTCCAACATTTCTTCCCTGAAGTATAGCTCGATGAGGGAGAAAAGAATCAAGCTATAAAATATTACATAAATTCAACTACAAACATGCTGCTAAGACAAACTGAAACAACATTGAAACTTGACATGAGTTATTTGAAAATGTCAGGGCAATAGATGTGAAATGATGTAAAACATGTTGCCCTCCCAGCCCATGTGAAAATAATACATTCATATATATGTATGTAAACATGTGTACATGTGTCTGTGCATGTGTGTGCGTTCTGTACGGACTTGTGGGCTGCTCTCAGGCAAGGAGGAGTAAAATAAGCCTGATGAAGGCTTTGGGGTGGAGGTAGTGAAAAGACTGCCAGGCAAAGGGGAAAATAGGATTAGGCAATATGGTATGTCCTACATTTTCCATATGGTGAGAGTTGAAGGAGTGTTGAGGCAATGAAAGCAAAACGTATATGAGGAAGTGTTTGTATAAGCAAGCGGGTAACCCCTAGAAACGACTTCCATACACATTACTGAGATGATTAACATAGAAAACACTATTCTAAAAGAATAATTACGTGAGCCCGAAATTCACAACCAAAATTTGTTACAGGCACAAAAAGAAAAGAGAAAACCCCCCTCCGTGCTGCTGTCTGCAAAGGTCAGAAGGAAAATGGAAATTATAATAGATACAAGCAAGTAAAGTAAATTTTCAAGAGGAACAGTAATACAAAAATTTAGCTGCAGTGGTGGCTACGATTGCAGCAAACAGCCACAGGCTGATGGAAACTACCAACATTCATTATCATGAACACGTAATTATCAACAAGTATCTCACTCAATTGGTTAAATCTTCATCTTTCAGCTGATTTCCCTATTGGTTTTGGTACCAGACTCCAAAACCACCACAGGCAATGGAATCACACTGTTCCTTCCTCTAATTTTTAGAGAAGACCATTGAAAGCATCATCAAACAGTAAAAATTGTGCTAACCTGCAAAGCAGTTTTATATTACTGTACGTGTTTTGCAGCAACAACAAAACATCCCAAATCCTCTTCTGGTTTGCATAAAAGGACTGAATGCTAATTACTTTTGATTTCCATTAACCTTTTGTTGGGAACATAATGTCAAATTGGTTGCATGACAACAATTACATGTTAATAAAGCAAAACAAATTTTAGTTGTGAATTTCAGGCCCATGTAATTGTTCTCAGGACATTGAAAGTTGGTTTGGAAGAACATGTACAATGCCAAAGGGCCTTTAAGATGGCAAATTCACACCAAATAACAACAGAATGGAAACATAACTTTTATTTCTGTTGTAACGATTCTGGAAAGCAAAATTACTCTGAAGGCTTTTTAATGCTGCAAAATCTGCTGAAACTTTTCAATGCCTGCTGTACTTTTGCTCCATTGCTGTTTCTGTGGGGTTTAGCCCAAGTCATGCTGAGAATTTGCTGCTGGGAAATACTGATGTTATGGGTCACTGCAGGAACAAGACTGAAACTACATATGGTAAAGGAGAGCCAGATGGAAGGCTGCTTGCTAGATGACCAGCACCATAACAGTAATGCCTAGTGTTTCAACTTCAGTCTATTATGTTGACTTTTAATTACTGAGAGAATTACAGTTGCAACCAGCTGTGATGGTGATATAGCTCTCAATAGTTAAAACCTATAGCCTCCATACAGCTATCCCAACATTGTCAGCTGGTATCCTCACTTTGCAGACTGGGGAAGACAGGCAAGGAAAAGGAGTGAAAGCCCACCCAGACCTTACTGAAATCCATGGACCTCCTTAGCTATCATTAGTAGGTTTTTTTATTTGGCTTCAGCCTTGGCTATATAAGGAGCTTACCTACTTTGAGAAGGGTTTTTCAGCCCAGCAGCACCATCAGTGCCCCATGGTGGGCCCTATGGATGTCCAGCAGCCACAGCTGCTCTAGCACTGCATACACCAGCCCCCAGGAGAAAGGAATGCCAGAAGACCCTTCTTGCTGTCCTACTCTGAGCCACATCACAGAGGCCATTACGTGCACAAAAACTGTAACATTGAACTCAGGGAACAACAGGTTAATTCACAGCTTCTTCATCAAGAGTGGGAACATTTAGGTGATTTACACTGAACTGGAGGTGTGTACTTGCACTAAGCACAAACGTGTAGAAAAAATAACAGCAAATAACACTCTGTGTAACCATCAAAAATTACAGAGACATCACAACGGCAAAGTGTGTACTTACATATGCATATAAGCATACCGATATATAATGTTGCATACATTCCTGACTTGAAATTCAGTCTCTGAAAAGAAAGTACCCATTATTTTGAGCTAGAACAATAAGCCTTTTGGTGATAAAGAAAAATCACCAGTAAGTCCTAAAATTAATGTATTGTTTATTAAAGGTGTTAAGGTCCTTTCCAACCCTAACTATTCTATGATTCTATTCTATGAAAGCTTTAGAACATATCAACTGCTACACGAAAAACATCTTAGGACAAAAAAAAAATCAAACATAAATCTTACAGTACAAGCAGTACCATGACTTGTAAGGAACACAGAAAATAAATACACTTATTTCCGTATCTAGCAGACCATTCAGAGTTAATGAACTTCTGAATTTTAAAACAAATTTATCTTCAACCTAATATTAAAACCTTCCTCATGCTGATGACTGTCTGTGTCCCTTGTTCAGACTTCATGTCTCAAACTGCATTAAAGGTTGGTTCTTTGTCCTCATCCAGAAGAGGCCTTTTCCACTGGGAACTTGAATATTATCTCTGTTCCAGTTTCCCTTATTACCACTTATGTTTTTTATGTTTTTTCCCCCACTTACACTTTTTACTCTCTGTCCTGCGTTTGCTTCTTTTTATCACTCCAAGCTGCACACTTTGTCCTCTGCCTGCCACCATCTCCCCATTTACACCTACAAAACAATGTCCAGAACCATTTTGGGTTTTCAAACCTTGTTTAATCCCTAACTTTGAGACAACAAATCTCAACACAGTCCCCTTCAACCTATGTTCACATGTCTTCTTCCATTTTAATTCTTGGGTTAAGGAGGCTGTCTTTCCAACAACCAAACATGCTGTCTTTTCTTATAGTGCAATGTGTCTTTTAATCAACTGCATGGAAAAATCTACTTCCCAAGGAAGACCAGAAAAGACCCTGTAGTAGATAATAGCAATAATAATGCAGATAACTGTTTCCTCTGTGCTAGAAGAGAAAGGAGCTTACTGTCGCCCACTATCTATAAAGATAAACTGACTTCGAACATGAAGCAGAATCAATAAGAAGCACAACAGCCTTGTTTCATTGCCTTGCTTAACAAAGTGTAAAAAACAAACAGCACAACAAAGAAAAAGGAATAACTGGTTTTTAAATGTATTCCAAAGGTGACATTTGTAATCCAATTAAGGAAAACACTGTAACTTTAGGGGCTTTTTCCTGAGCTCAGAATTTCAGTTTTGTTAATGCTGGATTTTCTTTTCCAAGTAATAAAATATCTCTAGAAATAATTTCTGCTCTTGCATTGCTTTTTTTACATCTGTATAACTTAGCGAAAGAAATCTGTATTTTACAGGCATTATTCTATCTTAACAGGAGAGTGTGTGCAGATGTCATAATTTGAATGCAGGATTAAAGATAATGAATAAGCCAAGCATTGAAAGCTGACCATTGGCACCATACAAAAAAGTTTCTGACACCCTGTAGCCTCCTAATGCTTCTGTATTTGTGCCAAGAAGAAGAGATCATTGCCAAGACTGTGTGATGTGCAGTAGATAGCCAACACGATCTTCTTAAGCACAGCTTGTTTTCACTTGCTGTGTGGGGATGGGGGTCATAAATTGCTACCCAGGGAAACCACAGAAAAGCAGAGTACCTTACAATAACTTGTTGTTAATGGTGTAGTTGCCAAAGCCAGTACTGGCACTAGAAATTATTTTTGCATGATTAGTTTTAACTGGGAACTGTTGTGCACCCTCAATGCTGCAGCCTACAAGAGGGATGGAGCATGGGCAGCAGTGGGAGTAGGAAAGGGAGGTAGAATCAAGGGACCAGGGGAGCACAAATGCCAGTGTTGGCTGATGGGTATCTCTGTTGATGGTGAAACAAGTATCTCAGATGAGCAGTTTCTGCTGGGCAACTCACATTGAGTGCTCAGTGTGCACTATGATGGCCTTTATGTTGATATACTCACACAGACTTCTCCAAAAGTCTAGACATCCTCTCCTTCCTGTAGCCCCTGCATGTAATCAGCATTTCCATGGTACTATTATTACCTGGTTTTACTGGTTCAAGTAATAATTTAGTGCTAGAGGTAATTAAAGTACTCCAACTGTATTATGTATATGATAACCGTTATTAATTAATAGCCATCATTAGCTGATATAACTCATGAGGTCATGAGACTTCACAGCATGCTTATACACTCCCCAGTGACACGTGTTTGTCATTGGTATTTCAATCAGTTGCAAAGTAGGAGTCCAGGGCTCAGTGGAAAAAAAATGCTAATTTCTCATTCTCATGTTCAGATGAGAACAGGAACAATAGGCAATCCCACCAAGCCCCTCTGCAGACAGACAGGGTATTTAAACCACTGCTGGCTGCAAGGAGACATGATAAAAGCTACAACCCAACCACACTCAATAGCTTTTACCCTTGAGGCTGGATGGCTTTCCTGCCAAAACTTCCACTCCTTCTCCTTCGATCTGAAGTTCCTAATCTGGGAAATGTGAAGCATCATTGCACCTTAGCATGTTGTGCTGCCAGGGGGAGGGACACCACACAGACACATTTTATAGCAATGGTTTAAAGCAGGCACAAGCATGTTGCTGGGTTTACTGCTCACCACCCTCCAGCTGTTTCTGTGGAGTCTTCAATGCTTTTCCTTTGATGTAAGGATGCAGGAAACTCCATGCAACAGCAACACGATGCAACTTGGAAACCATCCACCCTCTTCTTTCTCACAACAGCAGGGAGCCCTGGCCCAAGGCTGCCAGTGACTCTGAGGAAGGTTGCTCACAGGTGATGTAACGGAGCCTGAGGCAGTGCTCCTTGGCAGGCAGGCCCAGAACAGCATGATCACCATCCCACCCTGGTATGACTCGCCTTGGAGCTCCCTCTTCGTATCAGTGCATGAAGCTACACGCAGCAGTGCTAGGGTGGTGGAGAAGGGTTTAGGGTTAGGGTCCTAACCAGTACTGTGAAAGGAGGGAAAATAATTACATGGACTCATTTTTCAGCCCAGCCAGCTGCTTTCTGACATAGATTTTGCAAGGCTGCCATCTACTATCTGGGTAACATCTTCCCAGCAACTCCCTCAGCAGCCTGATGGAGCTGGGAAGCTTTCCAAAAACAGGAGTAACACCATTTCACCTTGCTATCCCCTCTGTTCCTTAAACGCATTTTTCTGCGCTCCTCAAAAATCAGTAATGGTATTATTGGAACAAGGTGTGTGAGTCCTCAAATTTTGTCCTGCACTAATGAAATCCTGTCAGTCAGCAACAGAGCTTGTACATGGCTGAGATTACTGAAGACCTTGCCTGCAGGATTTTCCATGGCACAATGCAAGGGATAATCTGGTTTTGTGAGTGTACGGTGAATAAACTGAGTTTTATTAATCAATGTTTTCAGCCTAAATTATGCCTCCTGCCAGGGAAGTGACATCATTACTAGTCCAGGTTTTAATATTCTGCTTAGCTGGCATCTGAAATAGAGCTCATGTTTTGCTGGGCTCTTCAGAAGCCTCCATTCAAAACCTCAGAACTCAAATACAGTAACTTCAATCTTCTGCTGGATTTTACAGTGCCGTTGCCTGATAACATCAACACTGGCAGCCTACGCTGTACTTTACCTTGCTAAATTTATTTAGGATTAGATGCAAACAGTTGTGTTTCTTTCATCTTTATGGGGTTTAGATAAACCTCACATCAGGCTGAAGCATTGAGTGCCAGACCCTGGGAATGAATGGGAGCTCTCTGCAGGAGTGTAGATCCATCTACTTGGGGAGACCAGGAACACACTGGGTCCAGACCACTTTGCTGAGCTGGAGAAGGGTCTGAGAGTTGCTGAGTCAAATTGGACACCCAAGTAGCTATTTCTTATAATCACTAGGCAAATGAGGATTTTGTAATTAATTTTATCTTTGAACTAAAATTTCCTAGAAGTGAAATAGTTTATAAGTATGAACAATGATAAAGAAATCAATGAGAATTCAGCCTTCTCATACTGAATGTCCCTGAGATCTGGAGTTCGGATTTCCAGAGCTAATTAAAAAAGAATAAATAATAAAATCACAGCTTTGGAAACTCTTGAATTCCCTTTTGTATTAGCATTAATTTGTGCAAACTTCATTGATTTATCACTGTTATCTTTACAGTAGAGTAACTCTTGTGTAGTTTAGCACTCTTGAGATGCATGAACATTTAGATAAGGAAGTTAGCTAAACACCCGTTCCTTTCTAGGATAGGGGAAATCTGGGTAACTCTGGGCATGAATTGAATTGCACTAGCTGACACTGCATACAGCTCACTTGAAAATTGTTTTTACTAGGGGCAAGTTTTGGGGCTGGCCAGTGAGAAATCAAACAACATACCACAGGAACCACTGTGAGGTGGGTGACCTCAAAGGTTGGTTAAGGGTAAGGTCTAATGCTAGCTTTAAACCATCTTTCCTAATAGGAAAATTAACTAAATTGTGCTCTTTCAAGAATGTAATTAAGGGAGCTTTATCAGTAGTAGCAGCATTTGGATAAAACTAGTTCTGACACAAATGATGCCAGCATATGACTAAACCCCTTGCACAATACAATGTGGGCTATCTAGAATAAGCTTTCATAAAATAATAGTAAGGATTACCAGCAGAGCAAGCAGATTGACTCTGCTGTAAGCAGGCATGTGGGACCATGCTTACAAGATCAAACAAGGATAAGATAATCCCAGGTGAGTGGAAGGTACTTCGTGGATGCAAAAGGCCTGAGGACACCAATGTGCAACAAGTCTTTTAAGAAGTAACTAGGTCAGACGAGCAGATGATTTACTCAGCTCCCCGAAACAGGGGAAAAAACTTTTACATATAATTTTGGCGTAGTTAAAGCCTTGAGAATTTTGTTTTGAGGTGATAAAAATGCTTTGGGTCAATTTTATAAGCGAAGGGAGAACTGGTTTTATGTAGAGCCTGTGGGCTCTCCCATGGCCAGAGAAGCAGAGGAAAACAGAAGCACACCCTGCTCACAGAGCTGTTGAATCAGCAAAGGGAATGAATGAGAGCTGTTAATACACCTTAATGCTGTTTCTCGGAAATAAACTGTCCTAATTATAAACTGCTGAGCTCTAAATGGCAGAAACCAGATGAAAAGCTGAGGAAGTGAGATGGAAAGAGGAATTTACAGCAGGAACATGGGAAAGGATGGGGTTGTGTCAGAAGAATAGCAAGAAGGATGAAGGGGGGAGTGGGGCTTATCAGGCAATGGGAGGGATGCTCAGGGTAACAGGGTGACAGAGTGCAGGACAGCCAGTAGGAATGTGGCAGGGTTGGATGCAGGCTTTATCTTTAGAAAATTCTGAACCTTGCCCTCAAGAAAGACAAAGACAGAAGAAGAGATCTGCTGAGGAGGTAGAATATGTATGCTAATGTATACAAAGTATGTATTTATAGATAAGAAACACATTTATAGATTATAAACACATATACACATATTTATGAAATAGTCTTTATCAATAGAAATAAACCATGTGGTGAAAGTTTTCATTCTTGTTTTTGTTTGCCTTCATTACAAGGTATTATTCCCCAGCACCACAATAATGTATTCCTTAATATTGTTCCTATAGTAACGGACTTACCGACATACTTATGTCTGTCCCTCACAGTTACACTGCTTCTGACAGACCAACTAATTATTAGACACAAGAAAATTAATTCTTGGATGTCAGACTGTCTTCTAGCTCACTTAGCGGTGCCTCACCATTGAAGCATGTTTTAATTCACACCGGCATGGCCCCTTAGTCACAGGGAGAATTTCCTTTCCTTGAGCATGGTCAGGCCTTGCTAGAAATGCAGTGCTAGTCTCTTCCCTTCAGGAACTATGCTGTTTATTTTTGATAGTCTGTAGGAAATGTTATCAAAAGGGAAAATCTAGCAGCGTTGGAGGCTACCTGAGGAGACATGGTAAATAACTTAGCATCATCACACATAGTTCCAACAGAGCTGGGAGTGGGACAGGTTGGACAAGAGAGCACAGGCATTTCATGCAATAAATGGAGTCAGCCTGCTCTGACTCATACGCCTCTATTTGTCTGACTTTGAGAGATCCTTTCCCTTCATGTAACCTCCAAGCTGTGAAACAACAGTTGCTAATACTTCTGCTTTCCATTGTGCTCCCTTCCCTCAAAGGCTCAGTCTCTTGGTCCCACTCACAGCGAACACCACCTCCTTCCACAGGAACTGATAGTAGCTTTGCTTATGGAGCCGGGCTCTGAGACATGCACAGATCACGCACAATCTGGTCATCCACAATTCACTGCAAGCGAAAAAAGAAAATCATAAACGGGGAGAAAAAAATCTCGGCGATCTGTGGCTGCCAGCGTGCAGGCTGCCCCACACTAGAAGCACATTTAAGGGGAGAGGACAGCTAACCTTTCTCATTCACAGGCCCGATGTGGAGGTCCGTTTTAATCTCACGTACAGGCTACTCAGCCCTACATACCGGCTGCTGGACAATGCAGGTTGCATGCCACTAACAGTCCCAGGGGACTGATTTCACGCCTGACCTGCAGACAGCCATTTCACTGTGCGGTGCTTGCGCTGGAGATTTTGTATGGAGCTGCCTCCAGCCAATTTGCCAGGCTTCATTTCTGAAGAAGTTGTTCCTGTGCTGAAACAGAGCAACCTGGCACCCATACACGTAATGAGTAGCTGATTTGGTATTTGATTAATAAAGAGGAGGAGATAAACCTGCATTTCCCTATAAACACAGGAAGCTTTGTGCATAATCCTGAACCAATCCAGGCAGTGCACGACAGCCCTCTGGACCTGGGAGATGGGGCCACTTTCAACAAGCAGCTGAAGCAGTTGAGCTCTTTTTCACAGCATCAACCGGTTGGTGAGGACAGGCCTAATTGCTGGTCTTTTGTGAAGACTATTACTCCTAATCAGTCCAGCCTGCAGTGTGGTTCAGCAGGGAGCTGCTTCCTCCCGTGAGGCACCCGCTGCTGCCCAGCCTCCTGTCTGACATCCAGAGATGTGATCCTGAGCTCTGCGCACCTTCCTTCCGCCGTACCCCTGCTGAGACACCTTCATGGTGCCTGCACTGACCGCATGTGGATGGCGAAGAGGTTTAGGATTTCAAGAAATATCATAAAAATGAGTGAAAACACAGGTTGGAGCACAAGTGTGATGGGGAGCAGCTGAGGGAACTGGGGGTGTTTAGTGTGGAGAAGAGGAGGCTCACGGGAGGATCTTATCACTCTACAACTGCCTGAAAGGAGGTTGTAGTGGGGTGGGTGTCAGCCTCTTCTACCAAGTAACAAGCAATAGGACAAAAGGTAACAGCCTAAAGCTGCTCGGGGGGAGGTTTAGGTTGGACATTCTCCAGAGAGGGTGCTCGGGCATTGGAACAGGCTGCCCGGGGCAGCGGTGGAATCTGTCCCTGGGAGTGCTCACAAACTGCGCAGACGAGGCCCCCAGTGACACGGGTTAGTGGTGGCCTTGGCAGTGCTGCGGTGAGGGCTGCACTTCTGATCTTAAAAGGTCTTTTCCAGCCTGGCCAAATCCATGGTTCTACCTGAGGCCACACCTGGAGAGCTCCTGCTGCCTTCCGGGCGGCTCTCGCAGGGTCACGCAGCCCGTTCAGCCCCTCGCTCCTGGCTGGGCGCCGCACGGGTCGGCTCTGACTGCGACAGCGATGGGGCCAAGCCCCGCGGTGACTGCGCGAGCACGGCTGCCCCCGCCACGGCCGGGCTGGCACTGCGCGGCGGGGTTGGGCCAGGCCCGCCATGGCTCCGCCCCGGCTCTTTAACCGGCTGCGGGGCCGCGCCGGGCTGAGACGCGTTGGGGCGAGCAGAGCCGTGAGGTGAGAGCGGTGGAGGTGCGGGATAGGCGCGGTGGTCGCTGCGCTGGGGGGCCTGTCCCGTTCCACCCCAGCCGTGAGGGCGGCGGGGAGTCCTCCGGAGACGGGGTGTGAGGGGGCCGGTGCTGGGGCCGGGAAGGGGCGCAGGGGGCGGCTTCGGCAAAAGGGTGCGTGAGGGTCCGCACGGCCGGGGCTCCGCGGGGCTGCGCGGTCGGTGTGCCGAGCGGAGCCGTGTGCTGAGCCTGGCTTCCCCAGGGCCCCGGAAAAGCAATCCAACTGGGCAGCTGGAGATTGCTCAGTGCCTGCCTTGGGGCTGGTTTAGGCTTCTTGTGTTTATGCTATAACAGATGGTTTGGGAAGGACTTTGCAGTCGCTGTGGCTTGTTCCTGGCGTTTTGGAGGGCGCTGCGTAGCGTGCTCCCCTCTTGATGGGTACGAGCTTAGCCGAAGTTGGGATACTCTCATTAGAGAACAGTAGCAGCCAGCAAAGCTGCAGTCTAAAGTCGGGGTTGTTGGCACTGGTAGTGAGATCACCTGGGTGTCTGATCGCTGCTGCAGAGCTCCCTGGAGGCCTGCCTGAAGTAGCCAGCGGGTCCTGAGGGAGCGGGGAAGGCTTAATGCAGGGCTGGAAATGTGGATCTGCTGCCTGTGGAGCTCTGGAAGGAGACAAGGGCAGCAGGAATCCAGGGGGGCTCCAGCGGGTAGGAATACAGGCTTGTGTGCTGTCCTACGTGCAGAGCTGTTTCATCTTGGCCAGTTTCACCTTAGGTGCCTTCCAGGCACCGCTGCCTCGGGGTACCCCTTGCTGTTGGGTAGTTGAAGAAATAACTGCTGTTCTTCCCACACAAGCTGTCATGGGATGATAAATGGAAATATCTTCTGTGGAAGAGGCTAAGGTGACCTGGAAGTGTTGACTTCAGTCCCTTTGTGCTTTCCATTTAACGAATTCCCAAAGCCCTTATCAGAAGCTGACCAGAGTCACCTAATGGTTGCCAGGTCGTCTAATACTCCATCTCCTTTGGGAAGGAGGAGTGGAGCTGCGCCCCGTGTTGCTCAGTATTGCATGGGAGATCTGGGGTAAAGCTGGAAGCCTGATCCAGTTCCTCAGCTCTCGTGTGCATGGCAACTAAATAATTGTTTGCTAACAAAGCGATTACAATAATTTAGGCTCATGTAAATGCACAGAAAAAGCATGAGCGTGGGGATGGTGAGACGATAAGACAGAAGTAGTTCTTGTACCAAATACTATTTATGTTTTGGAAGGCGTACAAAGTGGAAAGGAATCTCTTCTTTTCCACCCTTTTTTTTCTTTCAGTTTTTTTCCAGCCTGTGCATTCCTTTTTCCAAAGCTTTGTGCAGTTTATATTCCCCTTAAATAAGGACGCTCTTTGCTGTGATTGATGTCAGCTGCTGTGTAGTAGCACAGCCAAGCACTTGAATACAAGAAATGGAATCTTAATTTTTAGACTCTACAGTTGTGCCAAGAATGACAAAGGCAAAGTGGGATATGTCATAAAATGTCATAAAACTACTTTTATGAGCTCAGTCAGAGTATTAGTGCTAAACCATGGAGCAGTAACGGTGCTAATCCCGTGGAAGTATTAAACAAAGGGATATCTCAGTTATTAGTGTCAGTGTGCAAATGGCACTGCTCAGCCACTCCAAGGAAGTTTCCTAAGCCTTTGCTTAGGAATGTACCTAAGATGCCCCAATTTAGCTTAATAAACTAATCTTATTTTCCCACATGCCATGAATGGCCGTCTGCTTGTCTTGGACAAAGGTCTTGGAGCAGCTACTTGGCAGCATGTCTGACTTGGGAACCGTGCACCCTGCCCTGCATCCCTAAAGCTGCTGGTCAGGCTGTTGGGTCAGGAGGCTTGTTCTAGCAGCACCATCAATATGGGTTGCTTGATTCAGGCTCAGGGAAGATGCGATTCAGGCTCTGAGATGCGAGTTGTGAGTCTTCTCTACCCTTCCTGGGGAGCACAAGGCCACAGCCAGACCCCCTTCCTCTGCCCCAGGGTCTCTCCCACACGGTGGTGGGAGCCGTGAGAGAAAGGGATCTTGAAGCAAAGTGCTCCTCTCTGCCTCCCTGTGCTGGCAGCACTTCCAGTTCCTATTTGTTGGCCAGATCATAGTGGTGCTTCCAGTTCCTCTCTGTTGGCTAGGGGAGAGCTGGAGGGTGGTAGTCCTCTGCTTCTGGCTCAGAGGAGTGAGTGGCAAAGCTGACTGAAGGGAGAAGGTTGTGGGCATGGTGTGGGGTCTCTTACTGTTTGGCCAACAGAGGATTGTTTCTAAGGGTAACTGAAGGTGAGTTCTGCTGAGGGAAGTCAGAAGCTCACAAATTCCCTCCTTCCCTTCCTCCCTGATTGCTGACCTGTACCACAGTGTGGCTGGGGGGAATGGTGCTGCTGATGGGGTAGGGTGGCAGGAGGTTCCTCTGGGCTTCCAGTGGGCAAAGCTATGGTCCTCACCCAGAAACCCTGTTTGAAACATGGGTCAGTAAGGAGCAATGGGGGTGATGAGGCCTGAGCCGCTCTGCTGGGTTAGTCTCACTGAGACAATAAACCTCTCTCTGGCTGCTGTTGGGCTCTGGACTTGTGAAAGGTGCTTCTCTGGTGGTGAACTGCAGGGCAGCAAACCCGTGTTGACGAGCAGTCACAAGTCGAGGGTGGTTCAGTGATGCCTGAGAGACGTGCCTTCAACAAACACTGCTGTATTAGCTTCTGGTGGTGGTGGTGGCAGGAGGAGGAAAGCCCCTGACAAGCTGAAGGTGGCTAGCAGTGCTCTGCTTTGGTGCTGTAACCTGGGGCATTAATAGAAGGAGCTCCCAGCTGAACTGGGTGGGAACTGCTGGGGTGATGGCAGGAGTGCAGGAAAGCTGGGGAGGGGGCAGACTGGCCTGACATGGGGCCCTTGCTGCTTCTGGCTTAATGTAGGAGACTGTTCCCAAGGCTGCAGTTTGACAAAATGGGTGGTGGTGCCTGTCCAACCCTCCTAGCCTTATGAGTGTCTATTGCAAGTGGTGTAGGTGAGGGAGTTCTATTTTAAAGAAGCTGTGGCTCCTTGAGTTTGGTTTGGTTCATACACGTGCCTGGTAAAGGTGCAGTTCCTGTAGCAGCAGTGGAGTCCCCAGGAAATGATGCCCCTTACACTTATTTGAAGTGTAGGCTTGATCTTGGAGGAGTTCAGAATGTCCCTGCAGCCCTAATAAGTGGTTTTCCGCTGAAGTGAACTTTGGCTTGTACCGCATCCCAAATGATACGCCCTGCAGTAAAACAAAATGCCGTTGCTGGCACAATTGGTTTGCTTCCATCAGACAAGAGGCCCAGCATTAATGAAGCATAGAAACCAAAATTGTATCCAGCTGGGGGGTGCGTTCACACAAGGTACAGTAAAGCCCTTGTGCATGAAACTGTAATTTGTGCATATCCAATTTATGTAACTTCCAAAACCCTGGGCAGGGACAGGAGGACACGTCTCTTGAAGACCGTGTCTCTGTTTTTCTTGCTGTTAAGCAGCAGCCTCTGTTCCTCTTGCCAGTCCATCTGCTGTTACAAATAGCTGTAGAGAGCCTGCCTAAGCCTTTAAGCCTGGTCTGGGATCTCAAGGGCTGAGAAGTGGGTCTGACCACAAAAACTCCTCACACTGTGGAAGGTCGTGTTTTCAAACAGCTGGTAAAATCGCAGGCGTTGTGCTCTGGTACACAGGCTTCACAGGCCTGGTCTGAAGGAGCCTGTAACCCCAGCTGTCCTTCCGCTGGGGCAGTGGAGCGCACCGTGGCTAACAGAGCTCTCCCTTTCTCTGCCCCGCCAGGCACGCAGAGTTGCCATGCCAAACTGGGGAGGCGGCAACAAGTGTGGCGCCTGTGGCCGCACCGTCTACCACGCTGAGGAAGTGCAGTGTGATGGCAGGAGCTTCCACCGGTGCTGCTTCCTCTGCAGTAAGTACTGCCCTGTCCTGGGGGTTACTACAGCAAGGTGTTGCTCTGCAGGAGACATCCCAGGCTCAGCTAGTACCTGTGACACACAGGTGATGGTGTGGCCAGAAATGGCTTTGTCCATCATGTGTTGGGTTTAATGCCTGCTTCATCATGTGCTTCCTGGGCTGGGCAGTACCGAAGGGAGAGTCTGTCTCCTGAAGAGAGATTATCCTACCTGTCCAGTGCAGGAGATGCACTTCCAAACCAGAACACATCGTGCTTTTCTCTTGTATGCCCCCTTCCCAGCCTTCTCCTTGGGAGTCTAAGGGATTTAGGTTAGAAACCTGGCATAAGTATTGCTTAAGCAGAGGAGAAAGCCCCATGGCAGGGCTGTGTTTGCACTGATCTCAGCTCAGCTGGACTTCTCCTGGAGGTCCTGGGGCCAGCAGCAGCTGAGGGAACAGTTATCACTGCCCTGCTCTGAAGCCCCACACAGAGCAGGACACCAGCATGCTTGAGCACAGCCAAGCTGTCGATGCTTTAGCCCAGCCAAAAGCCTAGACGTTTTTGGCACAGGGGCCTGTGGTTTATTTCAGATGAAAGGAGTCCAGAACGTTATTTTCCAGTCCAGCCAACACACCCAGTGAGGCAGTGAAAATCACTCTCTCTGCTGAAAAGATCTCTGCTTAGATGGAGGGAACAAAGGGTTGCTGTCCTGCTTGGCAAACAGACAGCCTGTCTGTCTGAATCAGAGAATTATACCTGACTACAAACAGGACGTACTGTTTTGTCCCACTTGCCGGTGTTTTAATACCTGTGGGCACGGCCAGGGTTTTGGCCCTCTTCGCATAAGCTGCAGTCACCACTGGCTCTCTCGAAGTAGTTTGCTATAGGGTACAGCGTAACACCAGCGCACTGTGCTGGCATGTGGGCCTCGGCACACCTACGCTCCTTAGCTCTACAGCAGTCACAAAAACAAGATTAGATGTCTCGGCTGCCTCATTTTCAGCCTTTTATGGGAGTTTCTATTAAAAGAAACCTGGAACTTAGAGTCAAACAATGGCTCTAGTGTGTCTGAGTATTTGCTTTTCCTTTGTGCGCAGTTCTGGTGGGGTTAAAGTCTGTAGGCTTAACAAACATGCATTAGTTGATTTACTTATTCGATATTAGCATCTTATAAAAAGAAATTTGGAGCTAATGAATGCCATAAGCGAAGGTCACCCTGTGTTTTGAAGACCTTAAAATTCCTTTTAAACAAAAATATTCACAAGGCTTTTTCTATTTTTTGTCTCCCCGAATTCTTTATCACGGGCATAATACTGTTACAGACGGGAAGAGCGTGCCAGCTGGGATACAAAAGAAGGTTTAAGAAGGAAACAGTTCTGCCTTCTACTGTAACCTTGAGCAGAGAACTTGCATTGTGCTGAAGGACAATGTAAGAATGCCAGAAAAGCACAGCCCCTCTGGTGACAGCTGTGAAATGGCCCCAGCTCTGCCCCAAACCAGCACCGAGGCAGGGAAAACCTTGGAGGTTGTTTTCTTTCCCAGCCCCACCCTGGCCAGAAGGGCAGGACAGGGACTTTTCTGCACTGGTAGATTCGTGCTTTATGCCGCATGGCATCTGTCAAGGGGAACTGCTGACTGCACTATCTGAGTTTCTGAGCAGCCTCATTCATCAAACCATAGCAGATTTCCAAGCTTTAAATGTCATGGCCATGAAGAGGTGGGAGGGAACAGAGCTCTTTATAGAGCTAAGCATAACTCACTCATTCAAACAGCAACCTGCTTCCTCTAATCTCTGGCAGTCCCAAGAATTGTGGACTAGGAGACCCATAATACCACTTCTCACTTGATTTTTGGCTTACTGCATGTGCTGATGGAAATGGCCCCTTAAGGCAGTTTAACTTTTGGCTTTTTCCTCCAGTGGTCTGTCGGAAAAACTTGGACAGCACAACTGTAGCGATTCATGATGCTGAAGTTTACTGCAAGTCTTGCTATGGAAAAAAGTATGGACCAAAAGGTTATGGGTATGGCCAAGGGGCAG
Organism: Lathamus discolor; assembly: GCF_037157495.1. Lineage (NCBI taxonomy): Eukaryota > Metazoa > Chordata > Aves > Psittaciformes > Psittacidae > Lathamus > Lathamus discolor. The sequence continues at coordinate 41,989,401 of NC_088884.1, read as the reverse complement.
GAACGCTGAACATGGACAGGGGAGAGAGACTAGGCATCAAGCCTGAGAGGTGAGTTGGAGAGGGTGTGATCCTTGTCTCCCTTACTGCTTTCAGAGGAGTCTTTCAGGCTGGATTTTGTTCAGGACCAGAGAATGATGGAATGGTTTGGGTTGGAAGGGACCTTTTAAAGCTTATCCAGTTCCAACCGCTCTGCCATGGGCAGGGAGACCTTCCATGAGGCCAGGTTGCTCAAAGGCCCGTCCAGCCTGGCCTTGAACACTTCCAGGGATGGGGCAGCCACAGCTTCTCTGGGCAACCTGTGCCAGTGCCTCAGCACCCTCACAGGGAAGAATTTCTTCCTAATATCCAATCTTAATCTACCCTTTTCCAGCTTAAAATCATTCCCCCTTGTCCTGTCACATCATGCCCTTGTAAAAAGTCCCTCTCCAGGTTTCTTGTAACCCCTTTAGGCACTGGAAGCTGCTCTAACGTCTCCCTGGAGCCTTCTCTTCTCCAGGCTGAACAACCCCAGCTCTCTCAGTCTGTCTTAATAGGAGAGGTGCTGCAGCTCTCTGACCACCTTTGTGGCCTCGAGACTGTGGGTCTCAAGTTGCTCTCCTGAATAAGCTGCAAATGCAAGTGTTCAACAGCTTGGTGCAGGGATGGTTTCAGAGCTGAGAATCTGGGGCTACAAGAAGAATGAATTTTTAACTGGCAAATGAAGACCCATTTGTGCTTAATTATAGCCAACCCCCCCATTAAATAGTAAACATTCCTAGTTTGATTAAGTCCTTGCTGTGAAGCAAAGCGTGTGGAAAGAAGCTGAGGTATGCCTCACAGCTTGCTTCGTGCCAAGTTCCCACATTAGTGCTTGATGTTTACATGGTGTATGCTCTCCAGCCAGGCTCAATGACCAGTTCAGGTTCCAGACAGGAATTTAACAGAGCTCTTTGTAGCTTACTGTCTGAGGGATTCATGTCCTGATACAGAATTCAGCACTTCTAGAGAAGTGAAAAGGGGAAGGCTCCTCAGAAAACTAACTTTTACAGGTTCTTTTTATCATTTGAAGTAGGACCTTTCTCTCTTTGGATTTGTTTTGTTGGAGTTTTTTTTCCCTACTAAGTTGTCATTGTCCAGCCTTGCTGGTAACTTACTGCTCCAGTCCTGCAGAGGTACTGTGTGCTGGATACTGCCCTGTTAGTGTTAAGAAGAGCAAGAGGTTATTTAGGACAAGAATAAAGACCACAACTGTCCCCTTTCTTTCAGCACACCCTCTCCCCACCGACCCACAACGAATCCAAACACTTCAAAGTTCGCCCAGAAGTTTGGAGGGGCAGAGAAGTGCTCCAGGTGTGGTGATTCTGTGTATGCAGCTGAGAAAGTAATAGGAGCCGGAAAGGTAAAGAACTGGTGTGCCGTTTGTACCTGCTGCAGGGACTTTAAAGTGAGCCAGCCAAATGTGTCACATGGGTTCCAGGAGGGAAGCAACTGCGGGGCAGAGTTACCTCGAAATTGCACTTCTCAGTATTAGAAATAATACTTGGAATTTGATAACTTAATTGAACAGAAAGCACTTGAAATGCAGGGTGCTGAGTGCTCTCCTTGGGGTTTAGAGCTGAAGCTTCACTATCATCTCAAGTCAGAGACATGAAGTTGATTACACGAGTGCTCTCTCCCTGCAGGAGAGGGAGCAGGCTTGTGGTGTGCAGCTCCTGATGGAGGCTGAAGGGGATGTTCTCTGGAAATACCCTGTAAAGCTGTGTGTCAGTCTGCCAGACTCACTAAAGGGAGCCAAGATCTGTTCTGTTCTGAACTGATCAGAGCGAGACCAAACCTTCCAAAACGCTGCCCAGAATGGGATGCTCTGTGGAATGAGGGCCTTTGGGCCACTTGGAGAAATGTAGATGCTCTTTGCTGCTGGTGAACTGGTGTTTGTTACACCAGTCATTTATAAGCAACACTGATGCAGGCACCTCCAGTTAATGCATTTTTTTTCTTTTTTACCAACTCAGGCATTCTTTGCATTTAAGATGTCTTTTTTTCTTGTTATTTTTTTCCCCTAGCCATGGCACAAAAACTGCTTCCGATGTGCCAAGTGTGGAAAAAGCCTAGAATCTACAACTCTAACTGAAAAAGAGGGAGAAATCTATTGTAAAGGTGAGGAAAGAAACAAATGCCGTTTATGGTTCAAGGTAATGTGTTACAAGGATAGCTGCTCAATTTATTCCTGGTATGAGAAATTTTCATGCTCTTGTCAAGATAGAAGTGTTCTATAAGGCATAGGAATAGAGCTGATAGATGAAGTATTACTGAAGCTGCTGATGTAGTTCACCTCTGCATCAAGCAAAACATTGCACACTGGGAAGTGCAAGAGCAGCCCCTGCCCTCTCCCAGGGTCAGGGCATAGATCAGAGTAAGAAAACAAGCTAGACAGCATCCTGCCATGCCTTCTTCCATGGCATTGTGGGTATAAACTTGATCCACGCAGTGGTTTGACAACCTGTGCCTTAACAGACACCTGGGCACAGAACTGATGAGCTGCTTTCACAGAGCAGGTTGGGAGCTACATGGACTGAACAGCCATAGAGGCTGAGTTCAGTCATGGCAGTTGTGCAGCTTGACAGTGTTTCTAAGCATTGCTTCTGATGGGGATGATCTGGTTACTGACAGGAAGCAGATGAGGTGCTTGTCCTATGCAGAGCTGTTGTTAATTAAATTAATCAGCCATAAGCTTCAGATACTCCACGTGCCTCTTTCTCACAGGTTGCTACGCGAAGAACTTTGGCCCCAAAGGATTTGGGTACGGCCAGGGAGCGGGTGCCCTTGTTCATGCCCAGTGAGAAGGCACGGCTCAACACCCCTTATGGCTCTGCTGAGATCCTGCTACAAGAACCAGGAGTTTCCTAAATGTTACTAACTACTGTGAAACAGCTACTAGTTACTGTAGTGCTTGGGCAGACATTCAGCAGATGATTATTAATTGTTTTTAAAAAGCACTGCTTTTTTCCTTGCTTTGTGTATCACACTGTAACACTTTTAATACTGAGTATCAATTTAATAAAGCTTTGCTTATTGATATATCCTAAAGCCAAGTGTCATATTTTATGGTTGACAAAGCACGTGAGGGGGGTGTTGCTGGGGTATGTGAGGGATGCAGATATGATGTTACAGACTTGGTGCAGACCTTCACTGAAAGCTGGATGTATGTAATACTGGTTCTGTCCTTCAGAGGTGCACGGACTGGCCTTCACTATCATCAAATGGTTTGGGTGGAAAGAGATCTTAAAGCCCATCCAGTTCCATGGACAGGGGCACCTTTCACTAGGTGAGGTTGCTGAAAGCCACATCTAACCTGGCTTTGATTGGTACTGAGTTGGTGTTGTGCACAGCATTTAATGTGCAGGAGCATTCTACCAAGACAGCTGCAGATTAATACCATCCTCATGCGGCCGTTGACCAAGCTCTGGACTATCACACTAAACGCAGGTTTAACAACAGCAGCTTTTGGCCTTTTCTCGATAGTACTAGGACCCTAAGTTCCCTGAAGCTGGTGGAGGGTTTCAGCCTCTTGAGGATCTGACAAGGCAGCTGCAGTGCAATAACAGAGCTGAGTAAAATTCTGTTTTAAACACTCTGGTAGAAAATGTGACTTGAATGAAAGTTGATGGGCAACGAGTAATAGCAATTAAACACATCAAATACCATAGATCAACGCGGTGTGAATGCGCCACATGTGTTTCACCATGCTGGATGAAAGCCATAATAATCAGAGACCTTGACTCTGCTAATGTAACTCTTTAGGAATTGCTGCTAATAAAGGTCTACAATAAGGAAACTGTTTCCTTTGCCTTAGCCAGATCTTGAGTGGAAGGCTTACCGAAGAGCTTGGTTAGAGCAGCCAAGGGCTAGAGTAGCTCCCAGTATCAGTCTGAAGTCTCCTCTGCTTCAGCTGAAGCAGACCTTCACAGGTGTGCTCAGCCTCCTCTACTAAGCTACTTTTGCAAAGCTAATGGCTTCCTCTTGCCTACAGTAGAGGAGGCAGATGACATATGGGCATTGATGCCTTCTAAAAGCACAAACTGTGCCTCAGAGGAGCATGCCTGAGCTCTAGCAGGCAGCAGGCATTTGTAGGAGTGTCTTTCTATCCCTTCCAGTGGAGGGCTTCACTAGAGGCCGACCACATGCGGAGGGAAGTGCGAGTACAACCGACCTAGTGGTGTGGGGTGGAGAGGGAGGCTCGGTTACCACTCTCATCCTGCCCAACAGGAGCTAGTTAAAGAAGAGAGATGTGAAACTGTCGGGCTGGGGATGCAGGCCCATAGCTTTGGAAGAGAAAGAACCTTGACAGAGTCAATTTACGAAGATACATTTAAGCAAGTGTGTGAGTGCAGTCTAAGGCAGAGCTTCGAGCAACCTCCAGCACTGTGGTCTGAGGCAGTGCAAGCCAAAAACCTAATTAGAAAAATATGCACTAGTGAAAATAGCACAGAAAGAGCATTTTGTACAGGTTACAACGGAGCGGTACTGCTGTGAGGAAGAACAGACAGCCTCCTCCAAATGCATGTACAGTTCACAGCGAGGGAGACTGCAACTTAAAAAGACAACCATAAGGCAGAAGCAGCACGGATTTCAGGTGGGAGAGACGCAGCAAGCAACAGCACAGCCCAGCAAACCTGGGCAGAAGCTTGGTCCTGCTCCTCACACTGATGATCCAATACTTTTGTCCTTCCACAAAACCCCCAAAACCTTTCTTCTTTGACAGGGCAACAGCTGTGCAGGAAGGGTTGATCCCCTCTGACTCTTGCAGCCTGGACAAACACAGCTCCAACCTAAAAACCATATTCAGGTCCTAGCAGCCAAGGACATGGAAGACACAGATAGTATCCCCTTTCCATAGCCTTATTACTTGATAGAAGTGCTTCCTCTTCTCAGGAAAAGCATTATATAAGGCCTGAGCAGCACTGTTCAATAAACAGAAACCAAAATAATGCTCTTGACACACTATTGAGTAGATGAGAGTGCTCCCCATTAGTTGCTGTAGCTACCGTAGCGGATTTAAACACACCATGTTAGCAGAGTTGGCAGGTGCGATTTACGCTGACAAAACCAGGCATCTAAAACATTGTTTGCCTATAAAAAGTGCTTTAGATTCTTCAGAAAATAAACTGTAGAAGTCATTTAAACTGCTGAAATACCAAGAGCTTTCCTTTCATTTCCGGGAGGGAGTCTGGGTAATAACTCATTGCTCCATACAGCTCTACATCCCAACAACTTAACAACAAAAGAAGAAATGAAGGAAAAAGAAAGCTTGCACCCATAAAAGACAATATACCTTGTCAAGAGAAATTAGAACCCTACACTGAAGCGCTTTCACTTGGTTATTGTCAACCTTCCACCTGCAGCAAAGCACTGATGAACAAAAGCTCAGCCCTGGATGGAGCAGCGCTTTGAGCTAGTCTCAGTTTGGAGCCCTAGTTCCACAACAGACTGGTTCTCAAAAGCACTTAAATCATCTGGAGATTTTCAGCAGCATGTAGGATTGGAGGCAATGTGAGTATGGCACAAAGTTAATGAGATTCTGCAAATAACTTCAAGCGGGGTCATTTTTACTGTTAAGGTGGATAAAAATCTAAGTGCAAGTGTTCACAAGTAGACTCTGCTGTCATAGCAAAACCATCTAATTTTACTTAGAGGCAGCTTACGGGAGGTGCAAGGGAGTGAACTCTAATCAAGCCATAATGAGGGTGCAGAGGGCAGGCTGCTTCCTAAGCAAAACAAACCCAGCAACCAGCTTTCAAGCCATCAGGAGCCCACCCATACTGCAAGAGCAGCAGCTGCTCTGACAGAGACCTGCAGATTCCTGATGGAGAGCAGCAGAACAGACCGTCTTATTTCAGGTACCTTCCCTGATCTTTCCCTGAGAAGTCAAAGGGTGGTCAGCTGTGCCCAGCCTCACCAGAACCATTGCTTGGGGAAGAGGAGGACAGCACCAGCAACTCTCAATGCCAGTTTTGAACCCAGGAGAAAACACTTTTCTATCCCAATTAGGTGTGCTCTTGAGTCCTAGCCTTAATACTTTAATGGCTGCTGCTGGTTATAAATACACAGACTAAATTGAGGCTTGGATGGTTACCTTGTTTCTACTCAAAACCTAACCTTTAGCACAGAGCAGAAGAGTCAAGGCATTCCATCTCCTGTAAGTGTCACCTAGAAGCACACATCTTGGTCAGAACTCCTAGCCCTGCGTCGCTGTCTTGTTTAACCTTAGAATACCTCAACTGTTATTTATCCAACAGGCACATTTGGTCACCTGAAGTGTTCCCTAGAAGGAATTCTCCGTTAAGAAACCTTACCTTGCCAGCCTGCTTTGCTCAAAAGAAAGAAGTATCTAGCAAGTGAGTGGCAATTCTAATTGGCAGTGCAAAAGGTGTACTTCACCAAAACCCACTGTAGTAGCTCACAGGATCTCCCATCAGCACGGAATTGGGTGCATGCTATCTTTAAGACACCTGTAAAAGAAAGACCTTACTAAAATGAGATGCAAGACAGCAGCTATTTTCTCATGGTATGGCTTCTGAAACTGGACGCAGACGCCACTCTGTGAAATCACATCCCCAGTCAAAGACAAACACTGCATCTAAGAGTCAATATTTATTTGATTAATAACTTACAAAATTTAACAGATTTAATTTACGTAAGGAGAGCTAATTTATTAAACATTTTACAGATTATTTTTGTTCACAATGTAATACATCAAGATCTTGACAGTATTAAAATAATACTTGGCACAGTTATAAATAAAGAATATACAAAAAAAAAAATCCATAGCTTAAAATGTAGTGATGCTGTTTTACACATTAATTGGAAAAACAAAATAATATCTGGTGGACATCAAAGAATACAGAAACCTGCAAAGAAACAGCACATGTTTAGGGCCAAGACAAAATTCCCATTTATTCTACCTATGTCAGATTAAGTTGGTCTGATCTGCTGTTGGTCTGGATCAGCTTTGTTAGGTTTCAGAAGCAATGCAGTTTTGGTTCAACAGGTGAATTGTATGTTTGATAACTTGACAGGAAAATGCTGCATAGTTGGCTCCCCCCTGCTTGATTTTACGGTTTCACATCAAACCATTCGGCGTTACTCAAGACAAATCACATTTGCACTGGAAACTCCATACATCCTAAATCCAGATATGCAAGTTAATTTTCACAGCTACCCACTACTGCTCAAATTCTGCAGGTCTCAACAGAACTGTCACCAGAGAGCTATCAACAAGTAAATAGTGCAGAACTCACTACATACTACCAAAGGTCACCTCTTCTTTTACAAACATCTGTACGACACAAGTCATGGCAGTTAATGCTACTGGGAAACTAAAACCAGAACTTGTATCACGTACTGAACCGCTCTTCTGGTGCTAGGCGATAGTCAATAAAGGGGATGGAAGTTCTTGAAGTCAACCGACCCCTAACAGAAATGTGGGAACGAAAACCAAACCCAAACCCCTACTGAAGAAACATGTAGAACATTACTGGTGATTAAAACAACATTGGAAAGTCTTCATGCTTTTTCTGAGTAGAAAAAAACGTGAATAACTGATGTCAACTGTTTTCACTGAAACAGAACGTGTCTTCGCCAGGACTGCAAGTTTTGTCTGACAAAAACAGCAACAGCTTCTTGCCACCCTCCACCCAAACCCCTCCCACTAAAACTGTATCCAAGACAACGCTGATTTTTCCAGTATTAAACATTCAAGTACTCTAATGCTGCACTTCTGTAAATCCTGATATCTGGTACTTGCAAACTAAGTGTGTGTCTTGAGATCAATGAACAACCACAGAAAACATGTTTACTTGCAAATACTGAACATCAACTATTTACAGTTTCACTGCTCCTCTTACTAAGGCAAGGGCCGGGAATACCACTAGACTGCTTTATTACCTGTAATCTGCATCTTACAGAAAACGCTAATTTTGCCAAGCATCAAACATGCAGTGAATTTGCAGGGCATAATGCCTATTAACAGCAATATTGAACATCACTAAAAGCTCATTAGATATCTTCCTACACTTTTTTGGTTGAATAAAATGAAAATGAGCAGCTTTAAATACACTAAACACACACTCACAGAGAGAAAACTATTTGATAAATTATTTATATACAGATACACATTCTTTACACTGGTCTCAGACATCTGCTTTCAGGTCCCTCCCCAAACTCCCCTCACAGGTTTCTCGAACCACTGGGTTGCTACAGCACTTAGAAGAGAACTAACCTGATTCTCAGTCTCTCTGTAAACAATAGTTAAGGAAGCAGTGAACAATTCACTATGAGTTTATGAAAACACCATAACAAAAAATCAGTGCATCACATTCAAGAAAAGCCCCTTTGGAATGCAATTTCAGATCATTCCTTACCTTCCAAACATATCTGTAGCATGAGAACTTAAAAAAAAGAAATTACGGGTGATTTCCATGTGCAAATACACCATCTTCTTCAGAACATTGTGTTACATTTTCTGTGTGCGTGTGCTATCATGGGGAACTTTGCTTTGTTAAAGTCTGGATTCCATTATTTCACATCCAAACAAAACCAGCATTACAGGCAACTTTGGGTTCTTCTGCAGTTGCATCCAATTTAAAGCTGTCTTGTCTTTTTACAACTGAGATTCTTGCTTTCACATCTGTGGTTTCCCCCATGCAATGTCTCTTCCAACATGTCTCCAATTTCACTACACTGGTACTGTGTGAGGACCAAACCTAACGTTAAAACTTCGCTAGTTTGTAAGTTACTTATACAGTCACTTCAAAGATACTGATTTTTTTCCACTTTTTTCCTGCACATTATATATTGTAATCTAGTTTTACAGGTGTATCATGCATTTATGCAGGGCTTTGACAGAAGAGCCTTCTTTATTTATCTCAGACTATATAACTTCAGAACAGGGTTATTACAAATATTCAGTTGTACCAGTAACTGGTGGCAAAAAACAGTCACCAAAAAACATGGGCAATGTATTTTTGTTTCAGCATTACCTGACGTGCCCATCTGCTAAAACTTAGCACATTACAGGGGATTCCCACCACATGATGTTGGTGATAGTATTGAAAAGCACATTTTTCAAGGTACATAATACTACCAAAAACCTGTATTAAAAAATATCACATTACAGGAACTACAACATAGTGATCAGTGAACTCTGCAGCACGAAATTTAGTTTTATGTTCTAGATTCTTGTTTCAGTGTAATTACTTGTATTGGGAAATATTTTTTTCTGCTCAGCACAATGTAACTACTTATGTCAATACTTCAATAATCTCATGCTCCATTGTGAAAGACCTTAAATAAAAAACCCAACAACAAATATTGTGAATATGCTGTCGTGAATTATTCTCATGTTAAGAACTGTTAAAATCCCTTTTTGATCTTCCTCCTCTTCCTTATCAGGTTTGGCAGTTTATTCTGTCCACTTTTACGTTTGTTAATAAAATTCTGATGAAGAGAAGGTACCTTATGATTCATCATCAGCCCTACACATAGCATGCTACTCTTCAAGGGATGCAGATTCGAGAGAGAGAGAAAATTTTTCAGGCACCACTCAAATATGATATGCTCACAGGACAAAGGTGGTGCTACACTAGCTGGTAGCCTGATCCTGAAGTTTGGTCATATTCTATTGTATACTGCCTTGTCCAGTCCACGATAACAGGCCGAAATAGACCACAGCATCTGAATTCAAAGAAGTCTATAATGTTCCTTATACATCCATGGCTAAAAACAGAACAAAACAAAAATGTTAGTAAGCAACATCATAGCTTATCCAAAGTACAACATTTTCTGTCTACCTACAAATTCAACTCTTCACCCTTTAAGGTCCTAACAACAGAAAACCAATTCTGTTATCAATTATCTTAGTGCTTACTGATGAGCAAGTTCTGGAATAAGAAGTAGTTGCCAGACTTGGCGTATGTTCGATCCTTGGACACAGCCAAGACACTAACTTGCTTCCACTGTCTACCAAACCGGTACAGAGAAGCGTAACATGTTACTGATGTGTACCATCATGTAGCACAGCATGGCAATTCAGATCCCTAAGGGGAAAGCTGCATTGTACAACTGCATGAAGTTAGTCTCTTCCTAGAATAATTTCCATTTTTATTAATATCTATTTTTGTCACACATACTGGTTCAGCAGCTGCAGGTCTAAGCTCAATTAAGTCCTCAGACAGCACAAAATTAAGAAAGCATCATCTGAATTAAATGAACCATTTGAGTGCTTTCTGCTGCTGAATCAATTCATTGTTAAATAGTTAAGATACCTACATCAAAATTCCAGCATGTTGGGGTTTTTTAACTTAATTATAGATGGGCTTAAGGGATAACAGGCTTCTGGAAGAGAAGCTCATATTATATGTAAGAGCAGGTCTTAGCAACAAGATGACAACTACTTGACGTTGATCCTTCATCTGACGGGTGATGTTCAACTGACAAGTCAGTTATTTCAGACATCTGGTGCTATTTTCAGGAGTCATTTTTATAATAGCAGCTATTTCAGTGAAATGGTTTGTGAATATGACATTAATTTGGGGATCAAACCAGTAGTTTTATCCTATCCATGCACTACCCTGTGTTCTTCAGGCAAAATAATCACCTGCTTTTGTTACAAATCTAACCTATTGGAAGACTGCAACCACAGAAATGCTTGTCTGCTTCTCACTACAAGTTTGGTATGGAGAGACACTAAAAAAAGGTTCACAGAGGTTTCTGGTCTACCACAAAAATCAAACTGCAACAGTATCTTCTATCTCCTGTTCCCCTGGGTGCCACCTGAAAGAGCAGCAGCCCCTGCAGGAGACACAACATACGCAGCAGGATGAGACACACTTCTGTCCTTTCATTGCTCCTTTTGTACTTTGATCTCAATACACCAATATACCAGACTCATGCCTCCATTTATTTCCTGCTTTGGCTCCACAAGCTGCTCCACACTGCTCTATTCCCATCCCAGAGCTATTTTATCCCTGATCCCCTCTCTTTCAGCTTGCACCCTCAGTGCTACAGAAATCAGAATCCCAACCTAACCTTTACATACTGACACCCCAAAAGCCCATGTCTCAACCATTTAACACCCACTTCAGATGTCCTGCTCCCTTCCCCACAAACAGCTTTGCTCATGCTCATCCTCCTGAGCAGGAAGAAAATGCTGCTGCTTCTTTCACAGTAAAGAGAGCAAGGGAAGCTACTGTACAGAGCAAATTCAACAGCACATTAAATATCTGTCAGGAAAAAGTGCCCAGTGTGGAAGTGAAGATCCAGGTCAACACCGTGGAATAAACAACCACCTCCAGTCTGAGCATCTGATATATAAAGAAAATATTTCCCCATAAGCTCTACAGCAAATTATGACCACTGCTGGGAAACCATTCTTTTCTGCGGTTAGGCATCCTTGTCTAGAGTCACTACAAAATGGTTATCGCTTTAACTGGATAGAATCTGTTATTGTAAAAATAGCTGACACATTCAGCATTCCAAGTAGTGAAAATTCTCAAAGTATTTAGCCATGTTCTGTTTCAACAAGCTACAAAACTCAAATGTATGCAAGGCTACACAAATACGTTTACACTTTAAAACTTACTTGAATGGGCTTTCAATAGATGTGGTTGTAACTTTAAAGTGCTTGTATCTTCTTGCATTCATTCTTTCATTTGTCGTGATACCCAAGCAAGATATCTGAAGACATGAAAAAAAAAGAGTAAGCAATTTAGCTCTTGTAAAAACATACAAGCAAGCCCTGCAGAAGCCAGATTGAGAAACAAAGACCAGATTTACTGGTTTATATTCTTTCTTTTGAAGAAGGAATTTTCTGTCTAGGGAAATTATCAGGTCCCAACGTAAAATACCACACAATACTGGTACCAGATTGTGCAAAACATTTAAGTTTGAAAGCTATCAGAAATCAATCATGATCATTGAATAAACTGTGACTTCTTATTTCATAATGAAGAGATGCCTGAACTACACTGTTAGCTGAAGTGCACTGTAAATAACAGATTCAGGAGTTACTCTACACAGCATCTGAATGACTTTTTTTTCCTCCAGACATTCTAGTTACAGCTCCATTAGTACCTTTTTCCTGATTTATAAATGCGTTGCAGTAACACAACTTTTCTGTCTGTAAGACAAAAAAGATGGCCAGAAAAAAAAGTGGGGTGTTTTTGGTTGTTGTTACTTGTGGGTTTTGTCCCTTTTCCATAATAATCTGTTCCAAAGCCTGTGATTTTCTGTAATAGCTTTCCAACTACATTAGCCTAAAAGGATATCTTACTTAAACCTGGAACTCATTCAATGTGATGTAATTGGAAACAAAAATGTGAGAACGTCCATAGCAGCCGTATACAACACGAAGATAAAATTTTTTCATTCCTTGTGAAATATAAAAAGTCAACTCTACTGCATGTTGCGGAAGCAAGAACATTTAAGAAGTTTGGGCTGGCTTGCCTCATTTGGATGTACTTAGTATCTCAAGCATTTTCTTTGCCTCCATAAAATCCTGTGAAGTTTCATGTCTATGTATACAAATGGGCTCTCAACAGCCACCTTTTGAAGTAGGAAGTAAATGTTTTAAGATAGTAGGTAGTGTTTTGACAATAATTCTGGCAAGCTCAATAAGAGGGACAGGTCCAAACTTTATGATGAAGAGGGAAAAAAAGCAGCTAGAGTAGGGGTTATGCAGTTGCAAATCAAAAGAAGCACTTTAGAGAATATTTTAATCCATTTCATCATCATGGCAAATGATGATTTGCCAAGAATAATCCCAAGTTTTCTATGCATAAGACTCTTAGGAAATTTAGTAATACGACTGTGTTCAGTTTTCATTTTTCCAGGATTATTAAAGAAGTCAAATACTAGAATTATTTTACTTAATTGCACTAATGATGCAAAATACTATGATATGTATTTTTCTAAATGGCATAATCCAAAGATTCATCTGTACAAAGATCCTATTAACAGGAATCCTCAATGGGGAACTGAATGGATCACGACGCAAGTACGACAGAAGGCTCTCCAGAAAGTTACATGCTTAATCTGCTAGAAGTCTGGTGGGTTATACTGCTTTAAAGCCACCTGAAAGACATGGAGTTTGTCCTGCTCATTTGTCATGGGCAGGAAAGACCTCTAAAAGACTGAACAGCTATCACTCACACATAAAAGGTTTTGAAATTGATATATGTTATAAATGATGAATATTGTAGAGAAAGAAGAATAAACCTTTAAATTTCCTGAAAAGTTGTACCTAAGCTTTAGAAGATTATTTTTATTTCCAGGATCTCTGAAAGGATTAAATCAGTTAAGTCTCATGGTTCATTAATGACAAGTCATACTGAAAGACTTTCAAGTCTTACTTAAAGGCTTTCAGTATGACTTGTCTTTCCTTAAAGAGAAAAACAAAAACGTGGGTTTGGTCAGATTACAGTACAGTAACGTGATCTCAAATCACACTGAAGCAGTGTAGGAAATTTTTGCATCCCTCTGAAGTTACCACCTTTTTCTCCTAATGATGTATTGCATTATTCCAAGCTCAACCCACAGATTTTACCCTCTGTTAGTATTTATTGCCTTTCTCTGGCCTGTTTTGCCTTTTTGTCATTCTAAGAACAGAAAGCAGAAGGTAGGTATTTTAAATCTTTTGCCCCCCCCCCCCCAACCCCCACAAAGGCACAAGTGAATGAGAAGTGAATAATGCCTAATACCCAGAGACAACAGATGCTGGCCTCTTCCAGCGTGGTTGAGAGACTAAACACTTGATCTTGCATAATGAACATTAAAATTCAAATGAGAGAGCTATTAGATATTCTTATGTCACTCCCAAAACTCAGCATTACAAGAGGGGCGCTTCCATACCTGATACATCTGACACATGAGTAACACAGCCACCCACATGAAGTGAAAAACACTGTTTAGAAACATCCAGAACATCCATGGAGAACAGGTAGCAATCTGTGTAACATAGGTCCAAAATCCATCTTTTGCGTAACTTGTCTCACAGTGGAATCCCCAGTCTAGAGAATAAATAGTGTCAGAAAACATACAGAAGTGTTAAGATACGTTTACTATACATGAACAGAATGCCCATATTTGAACGTAATAAACAAGAAAATGACAATGTGCCAAAATAGCTTTACTTGCTCTCTCTTCCTTTCCCAACTCTTTGAATACATGACACATGCACATACTTGGCTGTGATGAAGAAAAAAAATCTAGGACAAGAAAAAAACATCATCTTCTAACTTAAAACACCCAATTTAGTCACTCAGTAATGTGCAGTTCGATTCCAGAGAAAAAATGTCCAAAACTCTGATGAGGCAGAAGCATGTAAAAACCTGTACCAGGAGATGAACAAAGTACTTATAGGCAATTAAAAAAATAAAAAGGCAAAAAGCCCTTATTTACTCACAAGAGATACATCCATAAATCATCCAGCAGATCATAAAAAGCAAGAAGAACAGGTATCCCATAAAATAGCGGTGGTTCCCAGCTCCTAAAGTTGCACAAAAGCAGGGATTGAATTACTACGCTTTTAGAAGACAGACAACACTACACCAGAAAGTTCAACTGGTTGCTTAGATTACTGCTTCTTATTGTATACAGAAACATTACTCTCCTATATTAAGCCAATATAACTTCAAGACAGTGAAATTAGCTGGTTTACTTATGATTTCTCTTTTTTTTATACTGCTCAGACTACAAAGCAATGTTTTATTTTCTTCACTTTTTGTCACATTATAGCTGCAATTCACACAAATGCATTTCATTTGTAACCTTTCACAAGCTAATAAAATAACTGATTTAGAACAATGTTGGTGACAGCTGTTGCAGAGCCCTGAACAGCCAGGAATTACACATCAATAAATAGTTTCAAAATGTCACTGAAAAAAAAAATCAGACTGTAACATTCACTTGCATAAAAGAAATAAAAATATGAATAAATACAGAACCTCCTTTCATAATAAGGTAGCTCACAGCTTAGGTTTAAACCTGCTCAATGAAGCTAAAAATAAAATATGTAACAGAACTTGTAAAACAAATACATGTACCTGAACAGACAACCTGGCTAAAATAAGCAGAATGTTTTTTATCCCATTCATTAAGACAGAATTTAAAAGCAAGAAAATTTAGTTACTGAAAGACTGATCTATTTTTAACACTAATAGAGCTAAAAAGATGTCTTTTATGCAAATATAACATAATTCTGAGGTACTCAGTCTTCCTTCTGTTTGTAAAATATGTCCACTCTTGCAACCTTCCAACTGCTCTAGGCTATAAACTAAACCCACAGAGATGATAATGGGCTACAAAAGATTTGGCTGTCACCATCTACCAGCACAGCATTTACTACTTCATTATGTCAAATGTTTTGCCTGCTAAAACAAGAGCATCCTCTGGAGGCAGAAAATAAAGTGCTTTTAGCAAGTGAACTAAAAGACTATATAAATAAAAGATGAGGAAAAATACACATACAATACAAGCTAGACTAAACACATTTCCTTGAAAATCAAACAAGTTTCTGCAGACATAAAATAAGTTGTAACATTACCTTCCTTCGCCTAAAGCATATGAGAAACAGCGCTGGGAATGTCCCTAAGTTATAACTTTCATTTGCATTCTAAATTTCAGAACTGTTAAGTTTCATTAAAGACAGTCTTTTGAAAAATGGAAGTTGAACAGTGACCTAGAGGTCCATATGATAGGCATCTGACAAGATGCTTCATTCAGCAGCATCTTCAGTGATAGTAAACCAAATTATACTTGACAGGAAATCCATCTGTACCTGGCAAAATCATCTATGTGGCACTTCAAAACCACAAAAGAGACAGGCACAATCTTGGTTACAGTTTAAAAAACAAAAGACGTTGGAAAGAGAAGGTGGAGAAACTGTCTTTCTTCTCTACCTTGAATAAGAGTGGACAAAACCCAGCATTATTTTCTGCAGAAAGAACTGTCACTACTTTCTCTTATGTATAATATATGCACAACCATATAAGTAATAAATAAATAATTATCTTTATTATATGTTATTGATGGAGTTAGAGTGCATGATTTAGACTGTTTGTTAATTTCTTAGTTTTTCCTACTTTTAGCTCCTTGGAGAAGAATCCAGATTGGAGGAAAAAGTGATAATTATTCTAAGCCATAAAATAATTTCTCATATACACAAGACCTACTTTCTGAGCCACTGCTATTGGGACAATGCTACAGTACAACATCAGCAGAACCGATATGACTCAATTTAAAATCTGGGTCTAGCTCCTTTCACGCTATTACTTGAAGACTAAATTTCTGTTGCCAGTCTGCAGTTTGTGTTTGCAATGTAACTACAAGTTTAATATTTTGGATTTTCAAAAAACCAACAGTAAAAAGTATAATGCTATTTTGATACTTGGTTTAAAAGATAAGTATAATCACCTTTAGAGACTTGCTCACTGCAGTTTCAAGTAAGATTCTGTGGGTGTGATAAAAATAATTTGCCCCAATTGCCAATGCATTTATTTTTCAAATAGTCTGTACTTTTTGTCAACCTCTTCAGAATGGTAAAAATATTCTCTCTCAATCTCTTTATGTGCCAAGTTTTATCCCCAAATGATTTCAGTGTCTGTACACACAGAGTATTTCTCAGTCCTATCTTTAGTAAAATTCTTATCCTTCTAACACATTCAAAGGACAACTACACAAAATATTTCCAAATTCCACCATTCCAGAAAAGTGTGATTCATGTTTCCCTTTTTGGCAAACATAGCAGGAATGCTGTTTTAAGAATGGATTCTGGTTTGTAATCCTATGCTCAGAGTCACTATGTACCAATCTGAGCGCAGCAGAGAAGCCATATAAGGTCATTCACACCATTGCTCCCTCCAGTTCACGCTGTTCCCAGAGTGTGATTTCTAATACTTTTCTTCCCAGCATACTTTCAAGTGTCCTAATGTTTAGTTTTACCTCCAGTTATCCCAAGCAATCTGTACAGGTCCACCAGTAGAGAGATTCTGCTTTTCCATTACCGCTGTTTTTAAAAAACAGATTTCCTCCACCTAACTTAATCCCATTACTCACTCTCTTACTACACACACACACTAGGGTCTTTCCTCCCCAGTCTGGTTTTCATGCTTTTCCTGTTAGTGATTAAAATACTGGATCCTCTGTCCCGCTGACAAGAACTTACTCCTCTGCACTCTTGCAAAACAGACACTAACCATTCTCCGAAACCTGAGCCCATATCCCCTTGCCTGTTTTAACTAAAAATGTTTTAGTTCTTCATTGTACATCTAAAATATAAATCAAAAGTAGCTCAGGTAGTAACATCAGTAGGAAATGTAAAATAAAAGGGAGTGATATAGGTCCATCTCAATGAGACTTCAGTGATGCGCTATTACAATTCAAATGCCAGCACGACTATTTTACTCTTCACCACAAGACTAAAGTACTGTGACTATCCATTATTAAATGTATTTGGAAGGACCACAATGAAGCATTTATTGGCCATCAGCTGCCAATGAATCCCCAAAATTGATGCTACCTCCGCTTGTATCCTAAAAAAAACAAACCAGTGAGGCAGGCTGTACTCATTTCCTAGCTGTGAAGTATTCAATGCTCCCTGCACAATAATGGCTTTCAAGTAAGTTCTCAAAATGTATGACAGGGAATAGTAGCATTTAGAGACTTTATTCTTGTTCTATGTATGTTCCTTTCATCATCACTGAGGACAATAAGCAACTACCTGGGGAATCAAAAAGAGAATATCTCAATAGGAAGTCATTCTGTATCTAGCTGCGATCATCAATGACATTCTGAATAAGTACTTTCCCATTAAATTACCGAAAATTATTGGTAAAGATGAAAGATTTTATCTTATGCAATAGATAATAGTCCATTGTGGAATCAGTACATGCTTTTTCTGAAGATTTTAAAAAGCAGTTAAGCTTTGCATCTTTTAATTAATAGAGTTTACGTTAATAAAAATATATATGTAGGAAACTGAATTAGAAACAGAAGAATTTTGAGGATGAGTATGTAACAGACAATACAAATTAGAATAATGCAGAGAACTGCATGCAGAAAAATAAAATAAGCTCGATACTGAAAATGTTCTTCCCTCTACCAAAAGTCCTCAACAGTTCTCCTCAGACTTTGCCAGAAACCAAGCCACTTTCACCATGAAATGAGAACAGATACAAACCTGTACAACACCCAGGGGCCATTTCAGAAGATTCTCCCTTCGTTATCTGCTCAGACAACATCATATTTTAGCATATTACTCACCTACACAGTTACCCACCCACGGGCAGTGGTGATCAAACTTTGCTATACATCGATTGCATACACCACAGTGTTTGGATCTCACTGGCTTCCGTATCTGTAAGGGTTATTAACATTTGTTTAGAAAAGCAAAAGACTCTGCCATTTTAAATAGGACCCTTCCCCATTTAAATGTAATTTTGCTGTTGTTAACCCATTAAAAAAATTGATTTTTTTGTTGTTAACTCTTAAAAAAACCTCAAAACTGATACTAATTTTTAAAGCAATCTTAGGTATTAAGCTTTATCTATATACTATTTAACACAAACATCTATACAATCACATCAAAACGATTTTCACACTATTCTTGTTATATATACAGGATTTTTTTCCATTCCTCCAGCTATTGAGCTTTAGATAGCAACCACTTTAATTTCAGCTTCTCAATAATGAAAATACAGAATGAGTTTGAGTTCCATGATTCTGTCACTATCTTTCATAAACAACCTCTCCCAGCTCTTTTTCTAAAGGCAGGAATACAACTCAACAAGTGGAAGTTGGCGGAACTTAAAATGCTAAATTACTCCCAACATTTACTTTTTTTAAAGCTTACGTTGTGAAAGAAATATAAAATGGCAATAAAAAAAAGAACTGATACAAAAGTATTCTAAGATATGTGTGTATATACACACATCATTTTTAAGGTGCCACATCGGTACATAATTTTCCAGATTAAATTTTGGGAACATTAACATCATTCATGCTCTACATAGGTCAGAGAATTATAGTGCAACACTGACAACCTTGATAACTTTATATTTGCCAGTTTCTTTCTGTAAAACTTTCTATAAAAGAAACACACTGCATTTCACTATGGTTACTTTTTTTTCCTTAAGCAATTATTCCCTTTGAAATTTTCTGTGGTGAAACTAAGTCTTAACTCATCCAAGAAAAGCATTTGCTTTCAATTTGGCATGCTTCAAAAAACTATCAACCCCTTCAATTACTGTCAAACTGAGAAGTACACTTGATTTTTCTTGGGGGGGGGGGGGGGGTTGGAATTTTACTAGAAGAACCACATAATTTTATTGTGAGCTACAAAAGTGACTTTCATAACTTGTTAGCTGTATAGCCAACCATCTGGGCAGATATATTGGATTCTTGGATTTCAACACCAGCAAGTTATTTCCACAGTGATTAACTGTTTTCCTCTTCCTATTTCAGGTTCTTTTTTGTGTACAGATGTATTAATTGAAAACACAGCTTAAATGAAAGATTACAAATAAATACTGCCTTTGAAACTGCATTAAGGCCAAAAATGTGTTCACTACAGGAACATCTAATTTTGGCCTAACATAACAGAAATCAGTGCTACAATTGATTAAAAAATACACTACCAAGCAGGTACTGCAGAATATACTGAGGTCCAGACTTCCTGTCTCTGCAAGTTCTACTATTGTCTGCAGAAAAAAAAAGGGGAAAGGAAAGTAAGAAATTAGAATTTAGAACATAAACAAATGCTGACAGCCATTGTAATAGCTGCTTTTGAGATCCGGGGTTGTGAACTCTCTTCATTTCAGGTACTTTCCACACTGGAAGAACTTAAATTCAGCTGAAATGGATTTTAAACCTACTTTATTAAACCAATATGCACATTCATTTCTCAATTAATTATAGATTATACTTATTCCTAGTCTATTTAAGTTTAATTAGAGAAAATGCAAGCTTATGTTAATTTGGATACATCCACAGAGTGGTTAGCACCAGCTTGACCAACCCGTTGCTAAACCCATTAGAATTAATGCAGCTGAATTTCCAAACGGGAACGTAAATGAAACTAGCTAGCATGATCTGCCAGTCTAAAAAACAGACTTTCTTTCCAGTGGTATCCCATCAAAAGCTTTACATCTATATTCACCTCTCTCCTCAGATATTGAAGCTTCAAGAAAGAAAACAAATAATGCAAACCAAACCTCCTCTTACTGACAATGCTATACAAGGGTCAAGTGATACACAGAAGAAGGTATCAGTTAAAGCACACCTATAATTTCACATTAAATGATAGAGGCTTTTCTTATTTTATACACTCCATCAGTACCCACTTAATTGTTGGAACAGAAGGAACCTACTATTCCATTAAATGGTTTCCAACAATTTTTAAATTCAGCAGCTGATCATGCCATGTGAGACTTAAATGACATTTGCAACATACGGAAAATATCCTGAAAACATCTTTTACAGAACAACCTTCCTTGAACTAGAAGGAACTCACTCAGCATAAATAGTTTAACAGCAAATAGATTAATCTACTGCTCCCTTTCAAACTATACATATATGCATATAGGTGGCTTCTAACTGCAGAAGCAATAGAACAGTCCTTACAACTAGTTTCTCATCATACCAATATAAATGTAACTTCCTTAATTAGATGATGACCACTCAGGTGGTTATCTTGACTGAAGCGGTAGAAGTTTTCCTCCAAAATACTACACTGGTTATGAAAAATTTGTGGAAATGTGTCTTGAAAGCAACCAGTAAAAGCTACAGTCAACAGGCTGGGGGTAAATCAGTGTCTTAATGCTTTCCCTGCAATCACAGGTAAATGAAGAACAAACAACACTTTTCTTAGACTCCTAAGGTCTGAAAGTTAGACTGTTTTTAACCCTTGCTTATATTTCCATTTGCTACTGGGCCAGTTCTTCCCTCCACCACTGCAACCCTTCATATCACCCCTCCAACCAAGCACTGCCATTTGCAAACCTTTCCATGCAGCTTGTCAACTTCAGTGCTCCACATCCCTTTCTCATCTCCCTCTGCCACCCCTTGCTTCTCTAATATCCCCAACAACAGGACATGAAATTAAAGGGCCTCCCTCACAAGAGTAACTTTAGTAAATAAGCCAAATGAACAGGAAGTAAAACACAATGAGATGTATCTACTGTGATTTCAGTGCTGCTGGTATGCCTTTTGATACCTTGGAATAGATACAATATATTTGAACAATTTCATAAACAGTTCCTCTGATTTCAGTGGGAGTATACACTACACTACAGATTAACGAAAGGGTGCCACACAAGAGAATGTACATGGTGTGATGCTCAACACTGGAGTTCAGTATCACCCACAAGTAAGATCCCAAAGATCGGGAGGACAGAACTGAACCAGAGCAGATAAATCAGTTCTAAATATAACTCCCTGAGCTTATACAGAGACCCAGGAGCACTCAAGTTAGAGTATGTTGTTGTGCTTTGTAAACCTTGTGTCTATTTTCTATACTTTTGAACTACCAGAAATTTTTATTTACTTAAGAGTGACTTGGGTTATTTTGCCACACAGAAGAAAGGACATGGCATATCAGAAGAATAAACATCTGAAATTGTTACTACACAATTCCAAACATACTTAATTTGGCCAACTGGAATTAAAAAGAATTCTTTTGGTTGCTTATTCCAAAGGTAAAGGCTAACTGAACATTAAATATTTGGAGACAAATTCTGAAAACATGAAAAAGCACTACACTGCACAAAGGTAAGGCACACCTCTTACAGTGCTTTATAACCCTGACAATAGATCATTTTTACAGATTGGTTAACTGCAGTGTAAGAAATCTAAAACACTCTTAGCCATACGCATCTGCCTGAAGCTGCATTTTGTAATTCCCATCCAGTTCAGCAAGGCTTTTGTAACCATGCTCAATTACTCGAGCAAGTAGATAAAATGAGTCGCATATCTGAGTAATTTGCTGAATCCAAACCAAAGTGCAGTTGCCGACTATACTGTTCAATTCAGTCCAGTTGAAGGAAGACCATTTAGTTTAGAATTTACTTTGGCAAATTTGCAACAACAGAAAGGGAATTTGCAAAATAAATGTGCACACTGACTAAACATAACTCAGCTACAACCTGTTGGAGAATACAAAAATCATATAAGGTATGGCAACCATCCTTTTAAAGCCCATTATATTTTCATTCCTACATAAGACCATAATTCCAAGCGGTCTGATGTCGATCCACACAGGTGTTTTCCCAAATTACTGTGAAGTAGAACCTCAAACCTCACCTTTGGTGGGACATGAGCTTCTAGGAAACTTTGATGAAATGAAACAAACAAAATGCTTCTGCTGCTCATATAATTTTTGCATATTCAATGCTCAGTGTGGATGCTGAGAACAATGCACATAAATTAAAAGAAATTAGAAGTGCTAATAACAGTATTGTAACATCTTAGAAAGATATCATCCATATTTTCTCTAATATCAATACCAAAACAGAAATTCACCCAAACTGCCAGGTGTTTTGGTTGATTTAGCCTCAAAATGTTTGTCAGTCCAATACTTTCAGACACAAGGATAATTAGAGGTGCTTAGAAGTCTGGGAAGATTTTAGAAACTCAAATTAACATTTTTGTCATACTGGGTTATTTGTTTTAGTTAGGCAAAACTCTGAAACTTCACACTTTCATTTTCAACCAACCTCTTTCTAAGCTTTTTATTTTGAAAATTTTAAGTTGCAATGTTATTTTCACAGAATCACAGAATGGTCTGGGTTAGAAGGAACCTTAAAGATCACCTAGTTTCAACCCCCCTGCCATGGGCAGGAACACCTGCGACTAGACCAGGTTGCTCCAAGCCCCATCCAATCTGGCCTTGAACACTGCAGGGATGGGGCAGCCACAGCTTCTCTGGCAACCTGTGCCAGTGCCTCACCACCCTCATAAGTTAAGAATTCCTACCTTACATCTTACCTAAACCTATCCTCTTTCAGTTTAAAGCCATTACCTCTTGTCCTATCACTACATGTCCTTATAAAAAGTCCATATTGTTACTCAAAATGACCGCCATGCAACTTTGAACCAGTAAGACTTGAGCATATTTCAAATACAAAAAGAGAAAGCTGGAAGACAAGACTTTTCAACATTTTAGACCTTCTGTTGTACAACAGTTTATTGACATTACATTCACTGAACAGCAAACTACTCTGACCAACTAGTGGAAGGCTGCTGAAGAATAAGTTTTACGTATCTCATGGCTTTACCTTTTTCTTTTGTTCTTCCGTGGCTTTGATGATTCCTGGATCAGATTTCCAGGATTTTCCAAAATTGTAGAAAAGTGCAACGCTATTCGCGAGGAATGGAATATGTATAAAGAAAAAATTGAGATGTGTTTGAAGTCAAGGAATTTAAATTTTAAACCCAAATTTCACCTTTAAAATGCCCACTGAAATTCTGAAGTAAAACTTAAATCAATTTTTACACAAGGATGCCCTTGAGTCACTGTCTTCTGAGTTGACAAAACTCAGCACTGCTGCAAGAACCAGCCCGGTACTCAGTATTCTCTATTGCTCAAACTTGAAAACTT
The DNA here is from genome assembly GCF_037157495.1 of Lathamus discolor. Classification (NCBI taxonomy): domain Eukaryota; kingdom Metazoa; phylum Chordata; class Aves; order Psittaciformes; family Psittacidae; genus Lathamus; species Lathamus discolor. The sequence continues at coordinate 41,965,774 of NC_088884.1, read as the reverse complement.
ACATTTTAAAATGCTGTTCTCCATCAGACATTTCTTCTGAAGAATGAATAATGATAGTTGAATAATGATTTTCCTTTTTAAATAAACTCCATGAAAATTATCTTCTCAAAAGTATTTCCTGTTTTCACAATAAACATTTCAGAGCTCTATTTATCAGACAGACATTTGACTGCCTATATCTTTAGTTGCTTGACATTCCTGTTAGATCACAGAAAGGACTCCTAGCCATAGAAGGAATTGTGTTGCAACAACCACTATTGCATGGCAATCATGTCTCAACACCACTTATCTCCAGCAAAGGAGCTGTCTGAAAACCCGTCCTATTATAAAGCAATACCCGTAATTTCACACTAACAAAAGTTATTTTTAACATATTAATACATCTAATGCTTACAAACCCACAGGATTTAGTATTCTGGAAGTGTTTATAAAATCAGTTACCATATAAAGACAGAAAATAACCATTAGTTTTAAAATACATTTCCTGTGTTGAATGACTTGCCATATAACATGCCTAGTCTCACAACACATGACATTTCTTCAAAGAATTACAACATTTCTTAGCAATGATGTTGAAAAAAACAAATACCTCAAACATGCCTCTTCCATAAAAGGTGGAAAATTATATCCTCTGATAAACCTAAAAAAGCCCTAACCCACCTAACTAAAGATACCTGTCAGCTGTCAGTCACAGCTGCAAGGAGATGCTGTATTTGACAAAGCAGTGGTGGCAGAAGTGTCTACAGCATTATCCAGGTAAAAAGGACACTGATTACTCTGGCATAAATCACTCACAGCACACACAGATTCTATTATGAGTAATTTAAATTAGTATTTCTCTCTATTTTGGTAATCATTAGAACTTCTACTGTTATTCAACTTCAATATGTTGTATGCTTGCATTACAAAATGCTGCATGTAAGACTTAAAAACAAGCATTATATGGCAAACATATTCAACTATTTATCAACAATATATTCTATTCTGTTCTTGAAAAAATGTTCATTGAAGGCATTAAGCAGTAATAATAAAAAAAATACATAAGTCATTTATAAACAAATCGTGGTACAGATACAAGAAAATATTAACTGAAAAAACAGCACTTCTATAGAATAAGAGTAAGTAACTCAAATCCTTCTATACTAATTGTGTGGTCTGAAAACTCTGAAATATGAATAACTGCAAGTGAAGTCTCTTTGACTTCTGACGCTAAGCAAGTCTCATTGTTCACGTGGAGCATACCCTATCTTGAATAATTTTTGTTTTCCTTCTGTTGGGGGGAGGAATTGGTTGAAAATTTCTAATTAAAAAAATACTGGCAAGTTAAAATTTTAATCATGCAACTTATACAGTAGAATGTTAGTGTTAAGTCACTAAAGGCTAATTACTCTTTCCTTTAACAACCTATTTCCAGAATGGTTGTAATTTCCACCAGCTACACTATAGCCTAAACACAGTTCTATTTGATACATCACGGATAAAAAGCTTTGACTTTAATATTTCTACGATTTAATTTCTTCCTATTTTTCTTCTAAAATTATCTGCTGCCAAGAATAAACTGTTTCAGCGTATTTGTATAGCTAGAGAGAGATTACATTTTCCTTAGAATATTAAAAGTATCACTGTGGTTTTTGCCGCAAAAGTGAAACCTTTTTTTTTTCCCCATTAAAGTTACCTTAATCAGACATCTGCTACAAACAATATAAAGGTACAATTGAAAAAACATGTATGACTCCTTCCTAATTACTCCATGTCATGTCTAGACTGTTAAAGAAGATGGGGTGGGGGGAAGACAACTCATCTTCTATCCAGTAAAAGGGTTTTTATAACCATAAGTCTTCGGAATTGGGTTTTTTTTTTGCTGACTAAAATTTGGACAATCTATGTGATAAAGATTCCATGCATTTTCTCAACTTACCCTTCCACCGTTTGACTCCATAAAATACAGAGTCTAAGTTTTGCCTTTCCCTCTTATCATAGTGGTTTTAGATGAGTGCAAAGCTGACAGTTTAAATGGTGGCAGGTAAGGTACTTCTGTGGGAGATGGGAGATGTAAAGAGACTACATGAGAAAGTAGAGTTAAGTACAGATGAGCAGTAACTATGTAAATGGAAAAAGATAATTCAGCAGTATTTTTCATAAGTGCCTTCAAAAAACTCTTTCTCTTAAGTTTTAAGCAAAACTGGGGATAGGGGATGAAAGCCAACCAGACTTTGAAGGTGAAAGAATTGCCTCCTCCAAGGTATTTCTGGCATCTGACACAGATAACTGCAACTGTGGGATCCACCTCATTTACTTAAATCACTCAGTATGCCTTCATACACAACAAAAAGGAAAAAGTCATGTCCAATGTATCTTCAGTATCAGGATATTTAAATTTAGCTAAAGAAGCAGTGCCATACAAGCAGCTGGCTATGAAGCTGGCTATGAAGAGAGCTTAAATAACTTGGATATGGACGTCCACACCAGAGGTATCTAAAATTATGTTGAACTCTCCACTGACATTTACTTCCAAAGACATTTTAGCATCTTCTAGCACAGACATCTCCCAAAACTCTCCATGCACATGAAACCCTTGTAGGTTTGCATTAGCTAGAGAGTAGGGAAGTGGTTTTCCAGACAGAGTGCCTTATTTTGTTCTAACATTCTCATTTACAACTACACAAGTAAAAACTCATTACCATACTATTAAGGGCTACAAAATGTATGATATAGCAGGAATACACTTTCTGCCCTGTTACCAATTGCTGCCTTTTATGAGGTTTCTGCATTTATCATTGTGAGAAACAAAGCAGAAACACCCATGAAACACTTCCTATTTTCAGTCCTAATCCGTACCCTTTAATGCTTAGAACAAGTTCAACAGGCTGAAAATTATTCCAGGAAACCTCTTAGAACCAAAAAGACCATAACATTAAACAGAAAACTAAAACCTAACAAGCACCCTACAACCTTTGAGTGAGGTAAAAACCCTATGAGCTTATTTTCCATCCTGAACTGAAGCCTATTTAGAAAGGCCCAAACACAAGCAGCTTCCTGCTATCAGAGCTACACATCATACAAATGCCTGAAAGCAAGCCAAAATGCACATTATAGATCAAGACACTCCCTTCCACTATCTACTAATCCAGTAATAAATCCTTTTCTCCTACAGAGAAAAACCTGCAGCCAGTGAAAGCTGGCAGAGATCAATACATGATAATGAACCTGCCAATTCCTAGCAGCTGCACATCTGGATCCAAGAGTCCAGGTAGATACCAGTGAATAGCTACACAAGAAGCCTCATTTGACTAGGCATATTAGATGAAATCCATTTTGAATCAACTGAAGCTCTACAAAAGCTCTCTACTTCCATCTTCTAACATAAAAAATCCCTTAGCTTGCAAAAAAAAAAAAAAAAAAAGCATTCATTGCCATTTCCCTCCAGTAAAATTTAAATAACTTTTATTTTATTTAGAAAAAGTATTTAGACATGGGAACAGACATTCTGGATCGCTGGGCCTGGGACTGAGTTTTTTGGGTCTTTTGGTTTCTTCTAGAAACATGGCTGCTAGATTCTTTCTTTCTGCTTGCAAGGCTTTTTGCTGTTTTCCTGAAGGTAATTTGGGTAATATGAATGTTGGGCATGTTTTTAACTGCTTAGCCCTACCAATTCGCTTGTTACCATTTTTAACACACTATGCTGTTGTAACACCTTTGTTAAAGCACACAAATCATCACGAATTCTCTTACATCCCAAGTTTAAAATTATCTCTAATTGAAAAAGTGTGCAGTTTCTTTCACCTAAACCCCATTAATACACAAAGTGTATCTGAAAAAAGATAATGCAGTATTAGTAAATGATAAATTTAAGAAATTATGAATTGACATATACCATCTCATAATCTCAGCATTGCAAGTACTGTGCTATACCAGAAAAGCTATACCACATACTCCATTTGCACCAGCAAACCCTGACATCTTAGAAAAACAGCGCCGTATAAGAACCTTCTTATATAACAGGCACTATTTGTTCAGCTGGAACAAAAAAGACTGCATGAACAACTAAGACAGGAACTCGGCACACATGCCCTGAACTTTTTACAGGACACAAGAGAACATTCTACCTATAAATGTGAATGAAAAAGAATGAAATGTAAAATTCTAGTCTCACATTATTAAAAGTGTACTTTTAAATCTTAAAAAAAAAAAAAAACAAACTAAATTAAAATACAGTGATTTAATGTGTAGGATTTTTGAGGGTATTTTCCCCCTACTTTGCAAACAGTAGAAGATTAGGATACACTGACAGAGCAAGTCACAACTACCCCTTGTTACAGGCAAGATACAGTTAAAGGGAAGCAGCAAAATAGCAGTAAAACTGGCAGGGAAGCATAGGAACACATTGGCTTATCGATAAAGACACCAATCATAACTTCCTCAATCCCTGCAAGAATAAGATTTCTATTTTAACAAATATAGCAGACTCAGAAGCAACTGAGAGAAAAACCCAGTACAATAAAAACATTTACAAAACCTCAGTATACTACATTCATCTAAACTGCTTGAATTTACTTTCAAGATTGGTCTTCTAGAAGACACATCACTGCCTTAGAACTTACAGACTTATTTTTTCATGTGACCACCCTAAAATTCCAAAACCCACACTGCTAATCTTTGGTTTTGCTTGTTCTTTATGACAGTTTGTTTTGCCTGCCCTTCTCTGTCTCATTAGGATTAAACCCAAAAGACCAGATGATCTTTTAGACATCTTCAACACACCTACAAGAAAAGAAAATTCTTCCCAAATACCCAAATATTAAAGTAACACTTGCAGCAATTAACACCTTTATACTATGTATAATACAAAGTTCTAGCAAGGCAATTCATGACAGCTGTTTAAGGTTTGAAACTTTTATCCTGAGGAAAAGATGGTCAGAATTTGTAGAAGCTACAAGTACAGGTTTTATCACTTGAACGTTACAGAATATAAAGTAGTACTCTAGTCTACTGTAAGTAATCATATAAAGCTGTAAAAATACAAGAACCCTTTCTCCAACCACAATGCTGTGCCTCATGCTATAATAATAGAGCAGGCATGCAATTTCTTTTTTCCAATAAAGCTACAGGGCAATTTTCCAGAAGAAGAAGAATGAATTTGGAATCTTATTAGAAAGACTTCCAATTAAAAATCACCAATTAAAGGAAGATGGCCTCAAGCACTTAGTCTCTAAAACTGCTTGTCAGAGAAATGTGTCAGCTCTAATGAAAGCAATTAGTAACTGAAGATTTTAGACCATTACTTCTGTGTACAAAAAGACTGTTGCAAAGGTTTTGAGGCACTTACCTTAAACTACAGAAGCAGTACAGTATTTTATTGACACTCAGAAGTCACAGTTTAGTAGTGTAATTAATTATCTGTGGTTACTACTTACCGTAGTAGACAATGAACATTATTCTATGACAAAACACCCCCAAACTTCAAGTTACTTTAATCAGAACGGCTAACAAATAAAAATCTAAGCAAGTTGTACAAATTTGTAGAAAACATGAGCTTCAGGATAAAAATCTCACAATTTGTCAGCCTTAAGGGACAGCTTTCTACACCAAGCTTGAGGCCACAACCAAGTTGTGCTGGCTGTGCAGCCATTTTAACATGGTTGCGGACTTTAAGTTGCACACATTCTTAGATTTGGTTCAAGCTGATGTTGTATTAGCACAAGAAAGCATTTCACAGTAGTTCAACATCTGCAACCCAGAACAGGTAGTACCATTAGGAAACATGAGTTTCTAAAGAAAACACACACGGTATGGACAGCTGAGATTCAGAAGTGAGGTGGTGTAGTTTTTGTAACTGCCTCAGAAACCTGTATTTTACTATTTGTTAAAGTCAGATTTTCTTAACAAAAAGAACAGAAAAGCGACTTCAGTCTAGAGGCATGACATATTTAGATAGTTCTAATCCATTCCATAAAACCTGCTTTCAAAAACAGTTTCTTTAAACGTGAAATACCTGTCATCTCCAGGCACACTGGATTGCTATTGCTCACCCCAACACCCTTGCAAACACTATTAGCACAGAAGCCAAAAGCAACATGGAAGCAGGGTCTCCTCTCTGTTCTCAGCCCAAAAATGTGAGGCTTATTTAGCTAAGGTTGGAGAATATATTAACAAGATGAGAAAAGGGCTGCACTGCTACTATCCTATTTCATTGTAACTCCTTTGAGGATGAAAACTAGTTTCTAGAAAAGTCAAGCCAACATCCATCATAAATACTAAGTTCACTTCAACTATTTACAACTACAAGAACTGCATTAAACATTTAATAAAATATTAAATCTCTACTGTAATTACAATATCCAGCCAAGATGGAATATCTACAACCTAGTGTTATGTTGTTAATACATACATCTTCAAAGACTGAAAATACAGTTAACAAATATATCTAAAGTCTGTATGAAATGGAATTTGCAAAATCTTGAGGAAGCACAAAGGATAAAGCTAATTTCACTGGAATTGATACATACCATGAAATTACCTACTGCTTTTCAGAAAAGTGGTGTCTAAAAATGCAGGCAATTACACCCTGTCACCTCTCAGCTAGAACATACTCTATGGAGTTGCTTACATTTCCCTCACTTCAGAAATTGCTAAAGCACAGGAAATTTTGCAGACTACTGTAAGTCAATTTTGAGGAAAGTCATTTACCAAAGGAATGCAACTTATTTAGGAAAGGAAATTGCGCACATTTTTTAAAGCAATAAAATAATTACCATCAGGACAGAAAGCAATGTTTAATGGAGATGGCAATTTAAAAATTTTGATTAGTTTAGTTACTGTTATATGTAGGCTATATCATCTAGGTATTACCTCATACTACCTACATGAAAAAATACTATTATACTGTATACAAAAAAGGATATCATTCCAAAACCAGAAGAACCATGTCACGTACATCCAGAATTTTGTTGCCAAGTATATTCCAAGAGGCAGTGCACTGTGCATGGAGTGATCAAAGAATGACCTGTAAAGTAGGAACAATTTCACATTATAAGTTTCAACTTATATAGACAGAACTACTGCTTCTGAAAAACACTTCTTGTTAAAATGTGTACTACATAGGATATTGCAAAATATACCACAAAAATCATTTTCCTCAATGTTAAAGTTCATGAGAAATTCCTGTTTTCAACCTGTCCAGCTGACTGAAAGTTATTTAATTAAAATTCATGTATTTACTTTTGAAGTGTATGTCAAGAACTGGAAAGAAGAAGTAAAACAAGCAAATACTCATAATAAACTACACTGTGAAAGCAGTTAGCAACCTGTGAGATTCCTCGCATAAATGGCCAGTGGTTGCAAATTGCACTTACTTATAAGATTTCAGTGCTAAAGATAGTTTGGAAGCCCATACACTGAAAACTATGTGTTAAATTACTTCAGTAAGAAAAAAGCTTAAGAGACCTTGCTGTTACCAGCCCACATAATTGAAATATTTCAGATTCTTGAACGTTTTCTTTCTGTGTACACTTGCCAATAGAAAGTCAGAAAAAACCCAGATGAATTCATTTCCCATATCACTAGATTTTCCCAGTTTAAAGACAAAATGTTGCTACTTTAATTTGAAAGAAAAAAAAAAGAAAAAAAAAATGAAGCCATCAGAAGCATTTTCACTTTCTTATCTCTTACATCTTTCAGGACTATTCTCAATAAGATCGCATATAGTTGAGATAAGCTAGGTGGGTGACCAGGTTACTCCATATTCAAGAAAAAATTGCTAAACATGTCAAAAGTCACACTCTAAACTGCTCAGCCGCCTGAAATAAAACTTCTTCCATCATCTGCCTAAATATATTTACACTGAAGCATTTTACTTTTTTTGGTGGTGCCCTCAGGGCTGCCATAAACAAAGGTGTGCACAGAGTAGTTTCCATTTCACTCCTGCAGTAACTGTCATCTCTAATGGAAGTTCCTTAGGTCATTTGAGAAAATCCCACGAAGAAGATGAGCTAAGATGGTGAGTAGTAAATGAATATACATTTGGACTCACAGTAGTTACTTAGCAGAAATCTTTCTTCCAGTGATCTCTGTGCACGTGTGTGTGTGTGTGTGAGACAGAGAGAAAGGAGCAGGGAGAAAAACACAGCTAAACAGGTTAGCTAAAATTCCACATGGAAAGGAAATACTACTAGATAATAGTTTCATTGAAACCTGGGCTTAGTGAAAAACTCTTCAGAAAGTATTTATACTAAATATTAAGCAAATTATAAGACAAAGTAAGAATGTTAATCATGAATCTGTGTCAAGTAGGCAAAAAATACAAAACTTGACAAAAACATGGATCCTGAGAAACTTGTAAGGAATTTTGTCCTTGCTTCCTGCAGGAGGTGCAGTTGAGGATTTGCACTGACAAATAGTTATTTGTGGGAGAAGGTCAGCAAATCCCACAGCCTCAGAGATGTCAGAACCACAGAACAGATCATTTCCAAGGTCCTGCGGAGGGAAGAACTTCATGACCACCCTCCCCCCCCCTCCCGGTGTACTAAGTTCACTAAAATTCTATGAACTTGGTCTAAGGAAGAGATATATTTTCTTTTCCTCTTTAAATAGAAAGGAAGGAGAAGTAAGCAGTTCTAATAAACATGACATTCAATGACAGAAACGCAAAAAGCTCGTAAATATGAAGATATAACAGGTTCTTCTATACATATAACACATGACAACAAAAAGCAGAGGCTAGATAAAGTAGTCTACAGATCCTGAAAATCCACTGGAGCATGCCTGCATGAGTATGTGTGTGTACATATATACATAGATGCATTTAAAGCAACCTCAAATACAACTAAAATTCTTTATGATCAGGTAACATGTTGAAAACGTTATTAGAAAGCAGCCTTTTTCTTTAGTTAAACCTTTCCACTCTCTGACTCTGACTTAATTTCTCTCTATAAGGAACTTTAGATGCCTTTGGGTATTTAAATGCTAACAAAAAATAGGCTGTAACAGCACGCTTGCTCGTCTTTTTTTATTCCTTTCTAGCAACTTTCCCTGACTGCTTTCTGCAGAATTCATGCTGATAACTCTTTGTAGACATTCAGCACCCTCCTCTGGATAATGACTGAATTTCTGTTCTGCTTTTAGCTTCTATTAGCTCAGTGGCATTCCCCCAAGGCAATTTCATGGCTATTTGCAAGACAACAGAGCATTACAAGCGCTGAAGTCACACAAGATCCTTCCCAGAAACAGCAATGAAAAGAAAAAATTAACAGAAGATTAATGTTGCATGTTGAAATAGCACACACAGAAATTTAAGATTATTTATCCAATAAAGACATCAGTAAAACATTTCTTGTGCACACACACTAGATAGTGTCCTGATAAAACACTTACTTTGAAAGAAACTGCACCATAGCCCAAACTCCACCATACATCAGACCTTTAATGAGCCAAGAATCAATGTCTAGGTCTGCTATAAACCCAACCAGCCAAATAACTAGGAAAGGAGTTCCCAGCATCACCTTCTGACGGAATTCCTATATAGAAACAAATATCAGTAAGCAACTCTATTTTCAGGAACAGATTATAAAATAATATTCTATAATACACAGGACAGCCACAAAAAATTTACAAGAAATTTTCAGGAAGCTTGACATAAAGGGAGGAACCTTCGTAAATTCCTCATTTCCTATATTTACATACCTCCAATGAGTGTGCAAGAGAAAAAATCTTCCTCAAATTTTATAACAATTCAATGATTTGTTTATTTTAGAAGAATTGTCTTTCAAAGACATTGCTGTTAATCCAGAATAAAGACAATGATAGCTCTTCTTTAAGAATCTGTCAAAGTGTATAAACTACTACTAGGCACATGGTAATCTCAGTGAATTTTAAAGACTGTTATTATGTAACTAATCGATAAAAGTTATACTGAAGCATCTATGAAGAAAGATAGGAGCTTTTTAGTCTTATATTATGTGGGTACAATTCCTGATGAAGGCAGTGAACTCTCCCAGATACTCAAAGCACAGTCACAAAGCCCATGTACACACAACACAGTGCACAAAACACTTAAATAATTACTGCATTATTATATCACCACAGAGTTAAAGCGCAGGATGTAGCCAGTGCTTTAATAATTAAGATGCAATGTATCTTTAAATTATGAAGTTGCAACAAATCAGTGACAGCAATACTTAATATTCAGCACAACACTGCCTGGTAAGTAAATATTAACTCTACATAAGTTATCAAACTATAGGCAGGTAGACAGTTCTTCATGCCAGAGCAATTGTTACCCTTTATCCCCTCATTTCTTTCCTCCGCCTATCTGCAGTATAAAATAATAACCTCAGAAGAAATAAAGGCCTCCACATTAGTGATTACATTATACTATTAAGATTGACTGCTTCTTTCATCCACATAAAAGGATACATAATTAGAGAGGAGACCGGAGTTCAGGGTATCGAAAATGCTTCTTTCCTTAGATGCTGAAGAGTCAGCTTTGTGAAAGTGTTGGCTGTTCCCTGCAATACCTGACCACTTGGTACTTCCCTAACATTTAGTTAGCACAAAAACTAAAGGTAACTGTGTGGAGGATTAGGGTTTTCTTCCCTCCTGCATTGAATAAAGTGTGGTTTTTTTTTCTTTTGCAATTACTCTTGCTATAACAAAAACACGTTTTCTGAAACTGAAATGTGGAGACAGCATGCTACTGAACTGCTTACCTTAAACAAATACACACTCCCCCTAACCAACAGCAGCAGTAATACTGATTTACGTAAGCATTAGACCACTTCTTACCTTATCAGCTTTTAGTTTTCTCAGAAAGGATGGACTGTCATATCCCTTTGCCTGTCTTGCTTCCTGTAGGTGATTTATCATCCAAACATTTTTCCTCTGTTTTGCAAGATCAAGTGGCGATTCTCCCTGCCAGAGGTACAAAAGTGGGAAACATCCAATTTAAAAATAAAATGCATTCAGAGCACTTTTGAAACAGAAGATTGGCAAGCAAAAATAATACATTTTGAATCAGTTTGAGATACAATCTGGAATACTTTTTGCTCTGCAGCTTACTTGACACGAAACATCATTCATTCCTTTTGGTCTTTTTCACTCTCTCATAACTGTACATGCGTGGACAAATAGAGCATAAAACATGTGATCCTGACAATATATATGTCCTGATATAGCATTAATTGTTGCCTTAGGCACAACACATCTATATTTCACCGGTTTACACACAGTCTACTAGTCTGTAAATGAAAGACTGTGCTTCCCCCTCAGCTATTGACAGGCAGCAGAAATCAAGCAAAGAATAAGAACTCGTGACCCACTGGATCATGGAAACTCTCACAGTCTAAAGCCTGACTTCTCAGTTAATTCTCTGCCTTTCTAGCAGAGTGAAGTTACTAATATCATGGAATGTTTCTATAAGGAATTTTTCCCACAAGCTTAATGTCTTTATATTCATTTCCATTACTGAAGTCCTAGGAAGAAAATTGGAAAAAATAAACTGATTGCTCATTTCAAACTCATTCCAAAACTCTAAGCTTTTATGCTTAGCTTGCACTCCACATACTTTGGGTGCTAAGCCAGCAATGGTCTATACTTTCTCCTTCCCTACTTTCAGAGAGGACCAACAGACAGAGCAAAAGAGACACAGAGAGAGAGATACAGGGGCCAAAGGTGCCTACCAAACGGATTTGTTGCTTTTAAAACATTTAGGAAGAGAGCTAAATGAATGTTATTGACTGGGTTTAAAATTATAGAGGAGGCAAGAGACAACCAATTGCAGGTACCTCCAGCTTCAGTTTTGCATTTGACTCCTCCTCTCTTCTACTGGAGTTAACTCCCCTCCTAAACAAACCATTCATGGAGGCTTGAAAAATGGCTGAATCCTCCATCGCTCGGCCCCCTCCTAAAAAAAAAGTGAGACAGGTACCAGAAACTGAAATTACCCAGAAAGGGCAATAATTACTACAGACAGAAGAGATCTCAAAGATTAAAAAGTACAGTTAGCTACCTATATCCCATAGAAAGACAATGGGAATCGAGTACTTAACTGCCATTTTTGCCTTTGAAATCTTCTTCAAATCTCTAAAAGGAGAGTAAACAGCACAGACTACAGTTTATGAGCTGAAGCTTCTTGCTAAAATACAATCTTGCACTCCTGTGCAAGATGTTTAACTAGAAAAAAAATGTTAAAAATTACCTTTTGACTTAACTTGGCTTCAAAGTTATTTAGCCAGATGTTTAAGAAACAGATGAGGTTAACTCCATCCTCAGCAGAAATGCCTGAAATCAAGCTATGGTCCTGCTTCATCACAAATTTAATAGAAATTTGAATTGCTCTGGAAAACTTCAGAGATGCTTCTGGTTTAATATCACCATATATATCTAGACTGTAAATATTACCTGTGGACAAGCAATCCCCTCTGGGAGTTGATCTCCCAAGTAAATCCTGAAGTTGTCTTGTGGTCCAGCTGAGCATCCCTTCCACTAGAGGGCCATGAGCCACCTAGGAACTGCCTAAATAAAAAGATTGAGGGAGCTTTAAAGTCTTTTGACTGTGCTTCTCATCACCTCGCCATTTTAATAATTTCCTTGTTTTCACAGGGGTGGTGGATGGCTGACTCACTTAGAAAGGAAAAAAAAAGAAAAACAATAAAAATTGAGGAACTTAATCTAGTTACAAACTTGATTTGCCAGGAAGCAATAAGGCTTCAGTAGTATACATTTGTAGAGTTTAGACAGAAAGAATAATCTGAAGCTATTACTGTAAGGAACTTTACATATTCCATGGACAAGCCTACAGATACACTCATTAATCAAGAAACTACATCTGAAGTCCATTCAATTTATAAAAAAAAAATAAATAAATAAAATCTTCCTTAAACTGTAAAAGCTCTTTCAGGTCTCTATCACTCTCCAGTAAAAAAGGAGCATCTGCTTATATTTAAGTAAAATTTGCAGCTTCCCAATGACTCCCCCCAGTGATAAGCTGACTCCCTGTGAAATCCTGTCTTCATCTGCCCAATCCATCATCTATTGGGGTGGCAAGATAATTTCCTTAACAAAAAAGTCAACTAATTAAAAAACCACTCTACTTCAACAACTGAAAAGCTGGTTCCAACTCTAAACTGTAATCCAGTTCTCAAAAAGGAAAAAGTTATCTTATACCAAAAGAAAAGTATTATTTCCATGTACAGCATATTACAAAGATTTTAAATAACACAAACAGGACAAAACCCACTGCTTGTATCAAGTTTTATTCTAGAATAAGAGTGCTATTGTCATACGCTTGCAAACTGTCATGCAAAGCAAGAGAGTACCTTACTGAGAAGACTGGCTCCAATTTGTTCCAAACCTAGGTGGCCAGCACTATATGCCTTTCTAACACAGACTACCTTGAGTTGGGAGCAACACAGTCAAAGCTCACACCTAATATTTGAGCCAAAAAATGATGATCATTACCACAACTCTTAGTCAATTCTATGGGCTAGCTGAGAAAATGCCCTCAACTAGATAGTGCTGCAGAAATCTGGAAGTGACTGCACCAGAAAGGAGCCCTTCACTATTCCTTTCATTTCTGGGGAAACATGAGCTAGACACCTAACAACTGTTTTTTGGCTCAAAGAAAACTTTTTTGCTGGACAGTCCAAGGTGAAACACAAAACTGAGTTTTTCACAAGGTGAAACACAGAACTGAATTCTTTCCTACATACCTAGAAAAATCAACCGAATTCATAAGTTTCCTACATGTTTACAATCACTCAAATTAGCATCTGTTATAAAGTCACTGGCAGGATGGCAAAACTACCACTGCTAGAATGATTTCGATCCTCTGAAGATCCTAGGAAATCTGGGAAAGCATGCAAGGAACCTAGACTCCACTGCAGAAGGCAGGCAGTGGTTAATGAAACCAGGCACATGTCCTCTGGCATGACTGGAAAGGTATCATGATCCAGCAGGTTCAAAACCTATTTTTCTACTGACTGCTGCTGTCTGTCAATGAAGAAGGAGAGACCATGAAATGCTTCAGGCTAGCAAATACATTTTTTTTTTGGCCAAACACATAGATTTTTATTATGAGTTTTATGAGTCCACAAATGTAGGTAAGGTGATAACTTTAAAACTCTAACACACTAATCAGTCTGCCAAGGGAAGCAGGGTATGACACTGATTTTTGTTTTCCACAAAAATACCTTAATTTTCACCATTCGGTGGCACAGAAAAAAGCTTTTCAGCAGTTTACAAGAAGCGAGGCTAGTAGCATAATTCATCCACAGAATTGACCTTACAGACCAGGAAAAACTATTATATATTCACATCAGTATATGCAAGAGGCTAGTTGATTTGCTTTATAACATTGTGAAAAGCCATGTGATTGCATTTAATACTTTGTAAGTATAGATTTACAGATGTATTTTCCAGTGTAACCACTCCATATGTAACAGTCATTAAGTGGAAAATACAAATACTAGAAGAGAAATTGAGAATTCTTTTCCTAAAACTGAATTCTTCTCTGACACCACAGAATAAGCATCCTGGGTGGTAAAGTGCACCTAATATTATATACAGAAGAGTCTGGAGGCAATGGATGTAAGTAAATTCAGTAAGTGCATCTTCCACTGCTGGAGAAACTCTTACAGACGCCAAGTCTATGGCATAAATTCAAACAGCTGCTTAGCTGGTCTAACATATGGTAGGGATTGGCTCTGACAGAGCTGCATCTAGATTCAGCATTAAGAGATTCTGGCAGAGGAATCAGGCAACTCAAAGTATTTTCAGGCCTCCAACTTCCTTACTGACACTGGGAGATATACAAGAGTGTTTGTCACCTTTCTGGAAGAGGAGAGATGTCTCTCATCTCACTCCAACAGTCAGCCCAGAACTCCACTAGAAGATTTTCTGTCGGATTTCCAATTTCACATCCAAATGTGTGGGTCTTCATGCATGCAGTGTAATTGCACACCCTGATCCCATATATTTGCACATAACCATTGCTAAATTATTTACACAAGTACTTTCAAGGGTTCAGATTTAGTGGTTATGCATCACTCTTAGGAAAAACTGACTCCCAAATTAAACATCAGTGGCATGGCTTTTGCTCCATCTTCACAATCCCACCATACCCACAATAATAATCTTGAGATTTATCATAGGCTCAGTTATTTCTGTCTCAAACCACTTACAATAAAAACAGACCAAGTGTTTACCTTTATGTTTTGAGCATCAACATTAGCTCCAGCTTCTAACAGAAGACTAATAACCGTTGTATTTCCTGCTAGCACAGCCCAGTGCAATGCCGTGTTTTTGTGGTACTTGTCTCCAAGATTAACAGAAACATTAAATGTAAGTAGTAATCGGGTTGGATCCACACTAGAAAAGAAAATTCTTGTTAGATCAACAGAAGATTATCTCAAATACATACGATCTCATTGTTAATGAGTTTGATTTCTATAAAGAACATCGATCAGGCACACTATGTAATACAGTGTGACATTTTTCGCTGATGATTGTGAATGGCTCAGATTTCCTTCCCACCAAAGAGGAACCACAATTCTGTTGACATTTAAAGGAGCTCAGTAAGACAGCTTGCTCTGGGATGTCATGAAACATATTTGTTACACAATTCTGTTTTCATGTTTACCAAAATCTAACAGTATTAACATTCGTAAAATCATGCACATGATTATATACTTGGCAGACAACAACCGAAGTTCAAAACATGTTAGATTTCCACTTCACATTCCAAAAGATAGAAAATAAAACAGGATGATAATGTTGGTAATGACATGCATTCATAAAAGCTAGCCTCTCAAGAATTGATTGAAATAGGCCCTTCAGAGCAGGAATTTAATTCAGACAAATCTGCTCTTTGGAGAAGTGTTATTTTACACCAACTTTTTCCAGTCACCTCTACAGGAAGATGTACTTTGTAAACTAAAAGTTCGTATTAGTATTTCGGCATGATATCCACTCTCTCCAATTTATTTTACTGTTATTGTACTGGTTTTGTCTAGGATTGAGTTAATCTTCATAATTGCAGCTAAGGTGCTGTTTTGGATTTGTGAGCAAAACAGCATTGATAACACACGCATGTTTTAGCTCTGGCTGGCCAGGGCTTATACAGCATCAGGGCCTTTTCTGTTCCTCATGCTGCCCCACCAGCAGCATATAGGCTGGGGGTGGGCAAGAAGCTGGAAGGGGACACAGCCAGGACAGCTGACCACAGCTGACCAAAGTCATGCTCAGCAATAAAAGCTGAGGAAAGAAGGAGGAAGGGAAAGGACATTTGGAGTTATGGCATCTGCCTTCCCAAGTAACCATTACAGGTGACAGAGCCCTGCTGTCCTGGAAATGGCTAAGCATCTCCCTGCCAATGGGGAATAGTGAATGAACTAATTTTGCTTTGATTGGGCATACAGCTTTTCCTTCTGCTATTAAACTGTCTTTATCTCAACCCACAAGTTTTCTCACTTTTATTCTTCTGATTCTCCTCCTCAAACCACTGAGCAGGAGTGAGCAAGCAGCTGTGTAGGGCTGAGCTGCCTCATAAGGTAAACTCACAATGATCATAAATGAAGTGGCAATTGTGGAAAACAACATTGACTAATTAAACAAAAAAAAAAAAAAAAACCCAAAACTTTCCAAAAAAAATCAAACACAGTCACTCCTATACGGGACTTAGTTAACATCAAGAGAAAGTAAGAAATGCAGTGAGATACTACCTATGTGTTCTGTAAGCTGCCCACATTAAAGGTGTCATTCCATTTTGATCCATCATAT
The DNA here is from genome assembly GCF_037157495.1 of Lathamus discolor. Classification (NCBI taxonomy): domain Eukaryota; kingdom Metazoa; phylum Chordata; class Aves; order Psittaciformes; family Psittacidae; genus Lathamus; species Lathamus discolor. Next base: position 41,949,004 of record NC_088884.1, on the reverse strand, counting down.
CTACATCCTAAAAAAGGGAAAAAAAAAAAGAAGTACTTTGGTGAGATAAGTAAGCATGCTCAAGATCCAGTAGCTACAAGGCTTGCAGTGAGAAGCAGTATTTTAAGACTAGCCAACTGAACTGGAGAAAAACTGGCAAGCTTTTAGTACATAATAAAATGAGGAATTTAGAAAATGAAAACAGACATTAACACCACCACTGCGAAAACATAACCACTCCAATCTATTTTGGAAACGAAGGAATAGTCATGCTGTGTAAGACTAACCATTTCCATCTTATTATTAATCTTCAACATAACAGACATACAGATGGTATACTGTTGCACTCAAAAGCAGGAGAAAACTAAAACCATGCACCAATATTTAATAAAAAACTTGATAAATCAGCATAAATGTCATGGGCTGAATCCTAGATCCTACTGAATGGTAGCTGCATCTATTTTTCCACTTGCAAAGCAATTTTCCCTAGTTCACTCAGTTCCAAAGATATTTGCAGATCTGGGCATCAAGTTAATGGATGCCAGAAAATTTTTAAGTTTAAACAAAAGCCATTAATAAAAACAACAGACACAGAAATAAAACTGACCTAGAATCAAGTGGTGACTAATCCTATAGCTATATATATATATATATTAAAAAAATACATTTAACAGAACATAGCCATAGAATGACAAAACAGCACCATACAGACAATTCCTTTCTATCCATCGCAAAGGATCTAATACCTACAGCATTTTTTCTTGTCGTAGACCCCTGCGCCTCACTAATTTGGAAACTGGTAATCCCTAAATACACTGGAGACAGGTAAGATTCTCAAGCACATTTGGGCAAGTTCCAAAGACCATCACTAACAAAATTACTCTAAACTACCTTAATGCAAGATCTGAACAGTTTTACTTAAGAGGCAGTACAGCTATGCCAATAATTTCTATGCTGCTCCCCTCAGTCCTCACTAGGAAAATTAGGTTGAAAGCATTTGAATAAAGTCTTTTGCTACAGAAACTAGTGACAGAAACCCAGAAAGTGGATGATGTTGCTTTCTATCACCCCAGAACCTTCTTCTCTGCTCCCATAGTCTGCCGAATACCCAGCACCCTGGCGCTGCTAGCCTGACCCAGAGAGCTGTTTTCCAGGAAAACCAATTCAGTTCTTCCAAAAATTGCTTTTAAAATTCCCTGGCCTGCAGATAACTTTACATTTCTTGGGTTTTACTCTCGTGCTTAATTAAAAAGAAATAATAAATTTAAAAAGCAGTTGATGAAGAGGAAAGAGAACCACTGCTTTATTGTACTATTTGTTCAGATGAGAGTTACATGCATTAAGATCAGGATCCAAGTCCGCTTGCCCCAGTACATGTACAGAGTAGATCCTTTTGAGCCTACTAGCACAGCACAACCAGCACTCCCTTTAACCTCCTGTTGTTGAGATCATGAAGGAAATTAGAACTGCAGCCTAGCTTCAAGTTCATTCATTTTTGAGAAGCATGACTTTGCTTCTCACACTCAGGTCACACTGTGGAGAGCAATATTTTGAAGATTGTAGAAATTACTGTAACATGAACAATGACTCCTTTGGCTTCAGATTTCATATAGAAAAGCAATTCTTCATAACAGCTGGGATCTGACTGCCCAGAGATGAGCAGAACCATTCCTTCAGTGATTCCACCAGGCTAATCAAAACTACACTTTGCAGACTAGGTGACACTCAGCTAAAAGACAAATAAAAATCCATGCGCTCCAGACTACTCCCTACACATAATTTACCCAGGCAGGCTATGGCCATTACTCATATTAAGCTATATGACAGGCTGAGGCAGATCCCTTTTCAAAGGAACTTTAACTAGAGGCAAAGCAACTGAGATTGACTTGCATACTGTTGTAGATATGTAACAAAGCTGACATAATTGTGGATAGCAGACCTGTGCTCTAACAAACCTCTCATCAAAAAAGCTTCATTATTTTGCCACTGCAACCACACAACAAGTGGGATATTTCAGAATGGAAGCTCTTTTGTTACTTTTTGCCAAAGGGCTGAGGTAAAAATGTAAGTAGCAGGTACATTTTAGGAGACTGTTCTTCTCCGGTGTGTACCAACAAGCATTTTTGCATCAATTTCTTGTTTAATTCTCAGTGACAGGTCAACCTGATAATGCCCATGGAGGGCTGTCTTTACACTGTTAGGACACAGTATGAGCATTGGAAGAACCAAAGATTTCAACAATAAGTGATACTATGATAAAAAATTGCACATCCTGCTGCCCTGTGTATGTATTTCAAGCCTGAACTCTGTGGGGCACAACAGGCAAATTTTTCACTTATTTCTGAAATAGAACAACTCTGGTTCTGAAAGAAAGCAACTCTACATATGCAAAGACTTAATCCTAGGACACTAGCACAAGATTCCACAAAAAGCTTTTTGAGAGGCAGAAACATAGGGGAGAAGGAGCTTCCTGCATGGAAAGGAGCTGTAGCAGCTATTCTGCCACTTAACAGCACTTTCTGAAAGCAGTGTAGCTGACAAGCTAGGATTCCGAATAGCAGCTAGAGATCAGAGCAGCGTTTAGGCTTACCAGAACATTTAACAAGCAACGGTCAAACCAGTACTGTGATACAATACAGCCTTTTCAAAAGCACAAAAAGCATCAAGATTCCACTCAGAAGTGCATTAAATTGCACAGGAAGGGACCAGGAATTTGATCCTCTTTAGAACCATTACTGGTTAGTTCACAAAACACAGACCTTCATAGAAAGACCCATCACGTCCTTGTTCAGACTCCTATCTCCATAAGGAAAAGATCTCTTTCACATGGACTGTTGCCCAGGGAAAGGGAAACACTTCTAAAGGGATGACATATTTAAAAGCATATAGTAAAGAAGATTTATAAGGAAGGGAGATGTAAGGCTGAAAACATTTCCTAATTTAGGAAAAACGTGCTAGTTATTCACTAGAAGCAGAGATTTTGTAGGATTCTTGTGGAATGAACAGGCAGCCAGCTCATCAAGCAAGGCTCAGAACTGACACAGAACTGACATATCTTGTTCTTTCAAACAACAAAAACTCTGTTTTGAATACTATAAGCCATCAAAAGCAGAGTTAGTTTTGATAATCATGAGGAAGAAACATGACTAGTCTTATAATTCTGTAAGCAGTGTGCTGTAGGTTGGGTCTAGGACGCACGCATTTGATTCAATGTCTTAATACTCGCCTGAACCTGATGGAGGGAGCAGTATTTAGCGCAGACAGAGCTAACAGTACTTAGGAGCAGTTCTCACAGGCTGCACCACCAAAGTAGCCAAGGCTGGTGCTACCACACTGGCGTCTCCCAACCTAGATGCCCAACTAATCCTAGGCCATAGCTCAGAAGAAAGCCTCATGTAGTTTGGGACAGTAGTTAACATATAAAATTGCAACTCTGAGAATAATAAAAAAAACCTATACTTCATGATTACGTGATAAAGTGTGAGCACAAAACAGTCAAACTATAACTTTAGCTACAGAATATTTCTTACAACATGACTTTACCCCACTAGTAACTATCATGTGTAACTGAGGTTCTCTCACACGTGCCATGGAAGATGAACACATTATTCAACCACCTGATATACCACATCCATATCCTAGCTTATTCTGGAGTGACATGTTTGCATATGGCCCTGATACATCTTTGGCATTTTAAGTAGTGTAGGTAGCATAAACAATTAGGTGCAAGCATCCATTTGGAACATTTCTAAGTGCCTTCAAGCTCTTTTCAGTTTTTCTTTCTGGCATTTTTTCTAAAATAATCATCTTACCTAAAATTGAGCTGTGCTACAGGTTCTGTTACTTGCTATCTGATTATATTTATGTCATGTACTTGCCCCAGGCTTGATTTTGAACCAGGAAAACCTCCTGACACAGACGTGAGCAAATTATGATACAGCCAGGTATTGGGCTCTCAAAATTCAGTAAGAGACATAACTAAACAAAAAGCAACAGCTATAGGCCACTGCTGCCTCTTGGCCAAGTAGTACTTGCTGGCACTGAAAGTGGGTTCACTTCTAACCAAGGGCAGAGAGCATCTGACCAGGAGTTCTTCCCCTACGCTACACTCCAGAAGGTCAAGGACTGGACTCAGGCCTCAGACTGGAAATTTTCGTGGGCTGCTGCAGCCCAGGAAGCCAGTGAAGCAGCAACACTGAAGTGGGTTCCAGTGCTGTCTCAAAAAGGGACAGAAGCAATTAGGAGCAATTTCTTAATCCACCAGTCAGATCTCTACAGAGTTATGAAAGCTGGCTCTCCTCTGAACATGCAGGTCCACAAAGGCATTAGGATCAGAACTAACAAAGCACGACAGCCTACACTGACATTTATTTTGACATTTATGTAGTTGTCATTTATCACACAGGTACTACGATTAAGGTTCAGAACTAGGGCAAGCCTGCTCTTCGGCTAGAAAAGAACCTGGTCTCTATAAAGGTAAAAGGCAAAAATAATTTGCAAGTAGCGTATAGGGTAAGCCCACATAAGCAAAAGCAGCTCAAGTTTCTAAACCTAAGTCACAGCATCACAAAGGAGATAAAAATATATAAAAACGAATAAAAAGTAGAATCATGTATTTCCCATAGCTTCTACAGAAACCACGTTGTTTCTGCAGTTGTGTGCAGTATAGCTAAAGAACTATGAGCTATGGGACTGTTATTACAATGCTCCTGATAGTATTATATTTAAAACATACTATTTTTTAAATATACAAATCAATACATAATTTCAAAGTTGAACTTTTTGAAGTGCTTCCAAAAGTTACTGTTAAAATTAATTCAAGCTTACAGCATACAAAGGATACCAAAATCATACTTGATAATATTTGGTGATTTTAATAAAAATCATCATTTTAAAAGCTATTGATAAGGAGAGCTCTTTCCAAGATAACAAGTTTTAAACTTTAAAGCAAGTTTTGTGTGTTTATGTATATACACATGTAAAGACAAACAGCTTCTTTTGGACTGAAGTATTATATGCTCAGATAAACAGGACAAATCTGTACATAAACATGAGGACAAACACAGGGAGATTTCATAATCACAGTAGAACATTTAAAAGTCCATTTATACTTGATTAATGCTATGCTTTAAACAAGTTCACACCTGTTATGTAAGTTACTTTATTATACATCTGCAAGATTTTTCTGGTAAGGTAAAACCCACATACAATTACACGTAATTTGAATGCAAAATATAAAACTCGTTCCTGATGGAAAATGTACCTGTCCCTTTGCTATCAGGTAAGCAACAATCGAAGTATGTCCGAACTGGGCAGCCAAATGAATACAGCTACATCCTTCTCCATCAATTAGCGAGGGATCTGCCCCATATTTCATCAGCTGTACAACCATGGATAAGTGACCCTGTCTAAAGGTAACAAAACACAAAAAACAAACAACTGACTAACGACACACAGAAAAACTATTAAAATTTGAATATTTGAATACAACAAATATATTTAGCAGTTACTACACTACCAGAGCTCGCATACTTCAGCTCATACTTTGAAAACAATTGTCATGATCCGATTCTTGCAACTGAGTAAGCAAACTCATTCATAATGAGCAAATTCTGTGCAGCCAATGCATTCATCACATGCAATTTACCCAAGTGTTGTATAGCAAAAAGCCAGTCAGCAAAAAAAAGTTGTAAGTTTAGAAATCTAGTTTACAAATCTAGTCTACTCCAACTTCTTCCAACCTATATATGAAACCTGCTATTTTAAGAGATGTCAAATTTGCTATATATTCTCACTTTTTGTGGGGCATATGGTTTATCTTTCTAGTATTGAAAACAGTAGTGAAATAAAAATAGGAAGAAAAAAAAAGGAAAACTGAAGGCCTGCACTTCCTCCACACTACATTAAAAGCTTAAGCATCGTTTTGGCATAATGAGCACTGGCATACCCTTCTTGTAGACAAGGTACCTAACTATACAGCTTCTGACATGAGCAAAAATGCCTTTTCAATCTGTCAGAAGCAGCTTCAGACACTGCTTCACAGAACAACAGACTACAGCCATGAACACCAGAAAATTTAATCAAGCTTTTGTGCTATTAACACAGAGAGTGATCTGTAACAGAAATACACAAGCTAAAATCTTTAACGGAGACTAAAAACCAAATCCTCATCTTTAGTAAACAAATTACTTAGACACATTAAATGTTTTAAAAGCTAATTTTCTAAGTCTCCTTTTGCAGTCTACAGTAAAAATATTAATATGGACAGTGTTCCTCTGTATCCTATTTCTAGGTGGCTGTGTGAAGGTGCAGCTACTACTCAAGGCTGTCTTCATTTTTCCCAGGCATTAATTATTCTCTGACCATCTTGTGCATCATAAGTATGAGTTTTAAGTGCATCTTAAAAAATTCCATACACGTAATAGAACAGTGCAAGGACAATGTCACACAAAAATCATCCCAAGCCCCATTTGCACAAGGGCTGCTGAACTTCAGCAGACTGACAAAAATAAGATCTCCAAAGTAAGAATAAACCAAGGTGCCTATACGCTCTAATTTTACTTTACTCCTTTCCTATCACAGTAATTAACTTTCTCTACATCAGAAAGAGATTAGACAAAAACTGAAATATATGCTGAAAGCTCCTGTAGCTCAATCATACTACATAGACAGTGTGCCCAGTTAACAATGACGGACTTAATTCTTGTACAGAGTATTCCCTCTGTATACAGCAATTTCATAAATTGATAGATAGCGTATTCCAAATTAAACACAGGAAAAGAAAATTCCAGAAGATTTTTCACCACCTTGTTGCCCAGTGAAGTGGGGTCGAATTTAAATCTCCTCCAAGCTGATCAACGATAGCACCTTTTGATATATAGTATCTGGAATAACAGAAATAGTAAACATTATTGTTTGCCTTGGTTAAATATAGAGGATACACAGAAAGCACATCTGACATTATGCAAAACAGGAAGATAAAGATCAAAAGACCAGAACCTTTCCTTGCCTTGATATAACTTCCTTTTCTACAGATCATGCATATACATTTAATTTTTTATCTTTCTGATGCAGGCTGAGAGAGCAGGGATACTTTCTACCGCGTTACTGTGTTTTAAACATGCTGCTATTTCCTAGTTTGGTTCTAAGGTAAAACAGAATAATTGCTATGTAAATATGTTAGTACAATCTGTGCTACCACAGAAATATTTAATAAAATTGATTCTTCTAAAATATTTAGGGGTTGCTGCATTATACTGGTACAAGAACATGCTGCTAAAAGACTATTGTATTTAGAGTACTTAGAAAATTTTGGCTAAATGGCAAAATTCCATACAATTCAACTTGCAGCATATATCACCTCTGGAATGGCCGTGCCAAAGTCATTGTTCCAAGAACTTCAGTTACGCATTTAGGCAAGTGCTATGGTTTTCACATACTTCCCATTTGTTATTAATCAAAGGAAAAAAAAAATCCAAGTATTTAAGATACACCTCTTAATGATGGGCTAGAAATTATATTTCTCTCAAGAACATTTATAAAAAATACAAGCTACCTGTAGGAACAAAGCAAATTACCCATATTTAACCACAGAAATTTACATTCATGGCCATTTGTACGGCTTCTGTGAACTGTTTTCATTGCTGTTTTATATGGGACTCCAAACTGGCAATATGACTTTTCCTTTGTAAAGGATATGCGCACTTTACAAAGAAATTAACGTTTTTAATAAACAGGCCTTATCAGAAGGCTTCTAGTTCTTCATTCACTACTATATAAGCCAACAGGAAAAAAAAAGCTACTACTAACAGACCTTTGAAAAGTACTATCTAGCTATAGATTCCTAAGCGGTTACATGTTTCAAGTACCTGTACCTACAGACCTTTTGCTTTCAAAATATCACTCAGGCATATGTGAATGCTTCTCTCACACCCACACAAACTGTCCTTCAAATCCTCAGCACTTCGTTTCTGGCACCTCAATTTCCTCTACATGTTTCAAGACATGGCAAGAAGGGTGGCAACAAACAGAACTATCTGGAAAACATCACTCTCTAAGTAACTAACTTCTTCTTCTCTAGTGTTTATTGATTCAGAAACTTCAAAAACAGCTCAAAAAGGAAACTTTTGGAACAGAAACTAAAAAACACATTAGTTGTATGTGTCCACACTAAAAACATCTCAAGGAAGAATCCTTTTATACAGCTGCTTTAGAAACATCAGGCACACTGAAACTTCAGCAGACTTACCGAAGTCATACAAATTCTTGTTTTTATCATAATTAAGATCTGCTCTGATTGTCCACTCTGCTTGTTTCCAACACAAGAACAAAACTGCAACACCTCTTGGCTGAAGTTAAGCTTTTTGAAATCTCAATGAGAACAATCACAGATTTTATGAAAGTCTTGGTACACAGAAAAGACAAGCTGGTAGGTGAAAAAATAAGTTTGTATATAAGGTAAAGGGACAATGTAATTTTGTTATTGTGGAGCAAAGTATCAGCTACCAAAGAACAAATCTGAAAAAGACAGTAAGAAGCTATTTAGTCTCCTTTGCAAAGGAGTTCCCAAGGAAATCTTGCCTAGATAAAAGACAGTACAGATAAATTCACAGTCAAAGCTTGGATCCATCCTGCTGATGTGACAGCCACTCATGGGGAGGTGAACATTAAACAGATTGTCTTCATTCAAACACTGGTCCCCGCAGAAACACAGAATATGTTCAGATTCTACTAAGCAGCAGCACTGCTTACTGGTTAGTGCGTTTTATTTAGAAGGAAGAACTTGCAGTTTGACAACTGGGACAAGACAAGGCGGTGATCTCCTGCCAGATGGCACATTTTGTGTTTCTTTAAGAGTGTTCTTAGACTAAGCTGAGATTTATCACTGCATTTCAGATTCAGTACACAAAAATGGTGAGATTTTTTCTGCAAAAGCAGACTGAGAACTTAATCTCCTTGTCTAGATAGATCTTGAAGAAGGAACGTTGTGCTTGATGAGAATGTCCCTGGTAGAAGGAGGAACTTGGCTGTTCTACTCTCAATGAGTCATCTAATCTTCCACACTAGAAGATGCTAAGTGTGCAAGTCCTATTTAGGCAATCTACTTACATTCAAAGCAAGCAGATCTGAAAAGAGGTCGCCTTAAGAAGAAAATACTTCCACTGATACCCACTTAGGATCACTAAGTCTTTGTCAGGCATTTGAAAACTGCCCCAGCTTGCATTCAATGCTTGCGGACTCAAAGTGCACACAGTCACTGTTGCTAGAAGGAGGAAAAGTAGAAGAGAAATTAATGTCTGAAGAAAGTTCAAAACAGGGAAGAGCGAAATGCAGGTTCAAAATGGAACAGGAAAATGCAGGCAGTAGGAACTGTAGAGATAAAAAGCCAATTTTTTGCATTTTTATAAAACTGAATTGAAGACAGACCAGCAGATCAATGTCATAATGAAACAAAGAGTAATTCTGTGGCTGTCCGACACTGATGCTGTAGAACTAAGAAAAGGTTATGTAGTCTTTCTTATAAAATATCAATGGGTTTCACCATTATCCAGATTGAATCTCAAGTCTCAAAATAGACAGGATGAGGAAATACTAAAAATAAGACAAGTCTAATTCTAAGCCTGCACTCTCCACAGACGAGCTGCTTAGCTACACAGTCAATACCCAGTAAGCAAGGCACTGAAATTTGGTATCATGAGAGTAGACCACTTACACTTAGGCTCCATCTCTGTGATACCAAGCTTACTAGCCAACATATTTAATGAAATTATCCACTGCACACAATAGGGGAATAGCAGAAACTTTGATAAAGATGTGACAGGATCAAACAAAACCAAAATTTCATTCTAAGGAAATAGTGTCTCTCAGAAGAGAGAGTGAGAGAGCACCTAATGTGATATAAGGTAAAATAAATCAAGACCCCCTAAAGACAGAGGAACTTAAGAGCACAAGAACTGCATCAGGAGGAAGAAATCCTAGATATAGCTAAACACATTGGTAGTCACACTTCAGTAAACAGCAGTAAGAAAATGCTATGCAGTATGTCACAGTGGTAGGGAAGCTTCAAGAAGGGACAAGAGCTTTGACGTATTATTGAATAAAAAGGAAGAATCATTTAATTGTCAGGGCTCACAGTAAAATAACTTGAAAGAGATAGGGCTGGTACAATTAAAACTACGTTGAATTAAAATTCTCAGAAGAAGTTTCCAGCCCTCAAACGTAGGTGGAGAGATCTTCCTAATGTATAACGAAGACCCAACTGGCAATTCAGACAGATTTAAGCAGACTTCCATCTATCTCGATGTGGCATTTTGAACCACCTGTATGTCAAATATAATTGCTATAGCAGGAAATTGTTAGCAACATGCTTGGAGGAAATAAAACAAAGATAAAATACACCACAAAATACTTGCATGCTGAAGTACTTTTCACAATTTCAGCTTCAAAGAAGGACCAATGTGGAATTCAAAATCTGGGCCAATTTTATTCTACGAATGACAGAAGGTCCCCAGACACATTTTTGGGAGGAGGTTTTTTTTGCTGGTAAAAATAAAAAAAAAAAAAAAAAAACCCACCCAAAAATCCTTTCTGAGGATCTTATATAGACTAAAAAAAAAAAAAAAAAGCCTTCTCTATGCTAAGAAGCCCAAGCACGTGGAGCCATCTATTTATGTCAGATGTTCCAGTCCCTTAATCATCTTTGCAACCCCAGTAAGCCCATACCTGTCTTGCACAAGTGAACCAACAAGTTCACACAGATGTTCACCTGCAACAGTCAAGTAGAGAGGAAGTATCACCTCCTTCAACATGCTGGCACTGTTTTCCTTAATGAGGACCCAGTATACCACTGACCTTTTTTACCACAAGGCTGCATTGCAATCAGCTTCCCCAGCAAGCTCAGGACCTCAAAACCCTTCTCATCAGGTACAAATCTTTATTTACCTGTCTGCATCCATTTAACCACCTTTTAAGAGAACTGCATCAGGACACAAAGTCCTTTAAATGCAAGAAGAGAAACATGAACCTGAGGTCTTCTAGAAACTCAAGATCTGGTCTGAGGAAGGTGCTGGTGGAGGATATACATGGGGAGAACATGTTCAAATGAAGATGTTTTGCATTTGGTTTTATGTGTAAGAACACACATTCATTAATAAGAATTGCTTTGAAGAGGACTGAAAATATGCAGTTTGTCATTTTTTTGCAGTTTACTGGTAGAGGGGAAAAAACCAACATGTTCTATACACACTCATGATTCGTTAAACAGCAAGAATTATCCCCTCAGAATTTAAGCTCTCCAAGTTCTGAAAGATAACAATACGTTTGAAAACAGTCTCAAGTACTAAACTCTAGATTTTAGTAGCTGAAAAGCAAAAGAATACCCCAAATCCCACAGCTCCCATTATTAAAGATATTGTTATTAAACACAAGAAGAGGTGCTACAATATTACCTTTCTGTAACAACTGTGTTTTAAAATGTGAAGAATCTATTTAAGTTAGAACTTCTTAAAATGCTGAATCAAGCAGGAACTACCCCTTGCCTCATGTTAATCTTGCTTCTTCAACATTCACTACCACCTAGTATCAAATCTAACCTCCTCCTCCTCAAAAAAAAAAAAAAAAAAAAGTAAAAGAAATTTGGTATTTAAACCAAATAAAGAATAAAGAACCAATGAAGAAATTGCATGTGCAGCTTACTAGCTGTTCCACCGGTTTATCTCATCTAAGAAGAGTTTGAGCTTGACTTTCGGACATATAACAGGTCTCATTTCTGTTACCTGTATCATCAAAATCTTGCTGCCGAAACATAAAATAGGTCTGCTAACTTCTTCCCCCTCCCCCAGATTTCAAAACCAAAAATTGAGATTTTACAAAACTCAAGATTATTTAACACCTTAAAAAAAGAATTCAACATTTTTTAAGAGCATGATTAGTTTATGATTAAAGTGTAATACATACTTCACCAGATCTATCCTGTTGTTGATTGCAGCCCAGTGGAGAAGCGTTACGTTTTCTTTGTCTGGTTGTCGTACATCATAACCTGCTTCCACCAATTCTCTACATCGTTCATATATTCCATACCTTGAAGAAGAAAACAAGATTTTTTTTTAAGCTGTTAATGTTAAGTGCATAAAATAATGTTAAGTGCATAAAATAAATGCATAAAAATGCATTTGGCAAAAACCATACTTAAGGTCACAATACAAAACCTTCCACAGAGAAATTAAGAAGAAACTTTACTTTCTGTTTATGTAAGGTTACAGATCTCTTGCAACAAGAAGCTTCCACTGGCAGAAGTTATATCAATTATTATAGAAGTTAATCAAGATTTCACAGAAAACTTGTCTGCACAGCAAACTATACAGCAGAGCAAGGCAATATATCAAACAGTAGAGTACCAAGAATAAATACAACTCTTCCCTTCCCCTGGCATCCACTACATTTGTTTCTCCCAGCTCCGTTCTCCTTCCTTTCTATCTCCTGAAGACTGCAAGAGCTTAGCTAACTGATTTGATAGTATCTTACTGAAATTCAGCAGATGACAAGATCATTAGGTTAACTACGAACACTAACCAAGCTCAGACACTTCCCATTTTTCTTCTCAGATAACAAATAGCAATATTCCTGATACAAATTAGTACCATTTTCTTTTCTATACCACTGCAAAATTCTACAATCTAGTATTAAATTCTTTCATTAAAGATTACTATTAAATGTGAGCTACCTTCAATGATAAAAAACCTATCCACGTACATTTTGAAAGTTGAAACAAATCAGGAAGCATAAACATCATGTAAGTATCTCATTCAGGACTAACTTCAACATTAAATAAAGTTTGGCTTGAAGCTTACACTGGTTTACCATTTATTTTTAGTGACAACAAAAGCAGTGCAGGAAAGTAAGTAAAGATCACCTCTCAATACCTGCACAACCCACAGGGATTTCTCAAGTCTCAAGAAAGAGACTGATGTGTGTGTTGTCCTAGGTTCAGCAGTAGCAGTCATTTTTTCTCCTTCTTAGTAGCTGGCGCAGTGCTGTGTTTTGACTTTCAGACAGGGAACAGTGCTGATAACACCGATGTTTTTAGTTGCTGCTCAAATGTTTAGACTGACCAAGGACTTTGTGAGCCTCATGTTCTGCCAGGGAGGAGGGGAGGCTGGGAGGAAGCAGAGACAGGACACCTGACCCAAACTGACCAAAGAGGTATTCCATACCACAGCACGTCATGCCCGGGATGTAACTGAGAATTACCAGGAAGCGCTAGTGCACTGCGGGGTTGGACTAGGTATCAGTCGGTGCTCGGTCAGGCAGGGTGGGGCGAGTTATCGGTGGGCAGGTGGTAAGGTATTGTATTCTCTTCCCTTGTCATTTCCTTTATCATTATTATCATTGGTGGTAGCAGCAGTGATTTGTGTTATACTGCAGTTACTGGGCTGTTCTTATCTCAACCCGTGGGAGTTGCATTGTTTTAATTCTCCTCCCCACCCCTTCGGCAGCAGGGGGAGGGCAAGGTGGAGGAGGGGTGGTGATGAGAGAGAGAGACTGCGTGGCTGACTTGCCGACAGGGTTTAAACCACGACATGTGCACATCCTGAAATCAAGATCACTGCCTTGTGACATCAGACTTCTGCTAAAGCAGAATTTTAACAGCCTCTGAAAGTTTGAATTTAAGTAACTTTTCCTTATGCTGCTTCTATGTTCTACTTTCTGCAGAAGAGACAGCCTTAGGCAACTTAAGGCTCTTCTGCTCTACTTGATCAACTCTCATAACTGATGGACAGACCTTCATTCCAGGGCAGTTACTTTTTCTGTCACATATCTCAATGGATCCTCAATCTGGACAGCGCTTCAACAGTGAAGCCTCAAGTGACCTAAGTCAACAAACCTCAGGAATGCTTCCCAAGCCTATCACAGGTTTGAAGCACATAAAAAAAAAAAAAAGAAAGAAAGAAAGAAATACTAGACATAATCTACCTAGAGCATGTTGCTTTCAATTTCTTAGGAAAGTTGCACTAGAAAATATGAAAAATGCTAGAAATTGCTGCCATGCCTATAATCTTTCCAAATATTACAAAAGATCAGAACAAAGACTCTTACATGCAGTATGTACCAATTGGCAACAAGCCTGTAAAATCTGGTCCCTCAGACTGAGTAAAAAAAGCAGCAGTCATGCATAATTTTCACAACAAAGCTTAGGTTTTAATCATTATTGGCAAAGTGGGAAGAGAAGAGGTTTGGTTTACAAAGTCTTAAAAATATGCAACCAAACAGACAAGATACGCATAGTGAGACACGCATAACTGCCAGGAAAACTGATAAGGCTATAAAGCTGGCAAAGCTTGAGATGCACTATCTCCCAAATCCCAGTCTAGATCAGCAGTGTGGTCTGATGAGTGTCTGTTCTTATATGTGGCTCAATATACGCAATTCCTGACTTCCCCCCACCCCACTGCTTAAAAGGCCAAGAGATATGAAAATGAAGGAGATCTATGGCAAGCATGTGAATCATCCCTTCAGCCTGTTGAGGCAGAATGCTTTTGCAATGCCCCTGGAGAAGCCCTAATAGGATGCTGTAATTATGCTCCACTGATGTTTACAAATAGTACCCTCTAGGATTTACTTATCACTGCTTCTAGGTCCTGGCCAAAGACTACTGGATGGGTTCAGATACAAGGAGTAGTGTAGGAATAGATTCTTCTCTGGGCTTAGCATCATAGACTTCCTCTCCTACCAACTGGAAGGCAAACTTCAAGGTACTTCCTACCATGGCCACAAAACAAATCATGAAGTTCTGCAATACATCTGAAGAGTGTTCCCAGGAAAACAAAACACTTCCAAATATTTCAGTGAGTATGAGGTATATAGCAATTTTTATTTAAGTCACAATCAGTCTGACTCTTCCTAGCAATTTATTTCACTACCTTCAACTCAATCATAATGAATCACAAAAGATGTAACACAGAAGGTATAATTTAATAATTCTTCAATTTACTAAGTTGTCACAAAAAGATTTAAGGATCTAGGCAAACAAAATTTGCCTAGCAAAAAAGGTTAAAAAATTGCAATTTGCTCTTCCTGGAAACACCAGATTCTTTTACTATGAAATAAACCACCGAATCCAATGCACTCATGGCTTCTTGAGGTCTGCCGTAGAAATCAAGCATTCTTCTCTCACATACTACCTATAGTCTTCCATTGATTCGCTGCAGCTGATTTCACCTTGCCTTCTCCAAAGGTTCATGACGCACTGTTAGACTACGAAATGAGAAAGTCATCTCTTTCAGACACTCAGCGTAATCATGTTTATAAAGTTGCTATAAAAGGCTCTATGCCCTTCAAGAGCAAGGAAAGGAGGACAGGAGTCAAATCCTCACAATACAAGACACTTAGGTATTAATCTAACAAATTTTCAAGCATTTGGGTGAATTCTCAAGGGTGACTGTCATGCTGTAAACATCAGTATGAGGTATAATTAAAGCATCCTACTGAACTTCCCTTATTCTGAAAGAAATTGAACTAGTTCTTCCAGGGCAAAAATACCACTGTGCAAGCTTGTTTCACTATTACGGTCTCTAAGCCATTTTGGTAACTAACCTGTAACATTTTATTTGTCATTGCAGGTTAAATTTACCCTGCATTTAATACTTTCAAAAATAGTATCCTAGAAGGCTTTTGCATTTTAAATACGTAATCCATTCTTTTAATCTTTTTCTGCAAGCACATCGACTCTTGGAAATAGATACTGCCAGCTTTGCCACGATTAACATAAATTTGGCCACAGTACTAGGAAGGAATCTCTCTTCAGTGAGCACATCACCATGCCAACAAACAGTAGGTAAACCAGGAGCAAACTCCCTCAGCTTGCTGTCATTGTAACTCCAATCAAAGCTGTTTTAACTGGAAACGCAATTAGTAGAAAAATGATTGTTTTTTTATCTTTTGAAGTCTCATTCTCATGAACGATGGCAGTTAAATACTAACAAAGCCTTTCATACCTTCTCATGGGTTTTGCATTAAACGGCAAGATAGTTTTGTTTTCAACAGCAAAGGGACAACTCAAGAGCTGCTTAATTAACAGTTAACAGTGATGTTGAGAGACAAGAAAAATTCAGCTCTTGCATGTGTTTCAAAGCCTCAAATTGTCTCAGCAGTTGTGACTATATTAGCCTTCCATGTGAACTGCAGATACATTTCACTTTCAGTGATATAATCAAACTCTATGGGCACAAATGACCAGGCATAGAGAACATATACCCATGTCAGCATCTGCCCATCTTCTCCTGTGAATAGCTGAAAACAGCCAGGAGTAACTGTCACTTTGGCCAACTCTCACTGATTTAAATTATTCCGTACGTATCCTATTTTCTCACCAGTTACCCCCTGAATCATGAGAAATAATGAGGAGAAAAGCATGTTCTCCAATATATCTGTCAATTTTTTTTCTGAGCAAGATTCAGCATATTTCATCTTTTGTGCTGCACTATTTCACAATGCACACAACTTCATTTTGAATGACCTCAATGAATAAAACTAACAGAAAAGTTAATCTTGTGATAATGAAATCTTGAGCACAAGGAATCAATCTACTAGGAGTCACAAAAGCACTCAATATCATTAATGTTTAATACCTATGCTCATAGTGGTTGGCTTACACAGTTTCAGCATAGTGAGAGTTTGCTCAGGTTCACTACAAACAGAAGGTGCATCAATAGAACTGAAAATCACAATGCAAGGATTAATGGGGCTTTGAGCAACCTGGTCTAGTGGAAGGTGCCCCTGCCCATGGCAGGGGGGTTAGAACTAGATGAGCTTTAAGGTCCCTTCTAACCCAAACCATTCTATGACTGCATGATTTTGCTCTCCTAGTTGTAATCCATCATACACTTCTCTACCTGTGAACATCAGCTACTTTTACCTGGTTTTGTGGCTTAAAAGATTTAAAACAACAACGGCAGAAACTTAAAGTTGTTATGTTAACAGAGCACTCTTGCCAAGACATCACATTCAAAGTTATGACTCCAGCCTTGGATGACAAAGAGTGCCAGAAGAGATAAACATACCCAACATCTCCCCATTAAACTTCACTTTTAAATCACTACTCTTTTTACAAGACTCCATTCCCTTGCAGCTCCAGTGGGAGCACTAAATTCTCTCAGAGAAATTAAACCACTACACAGCCCACCCTCCAATTTTGTAGAGGCAGAAGAAATCCAAACACTTTCTGTGCAGTTGAAAGTGAAATATTTATGAAGTATTAAGTATTATTAATGTTCCTTCATTGCAATAGCAAAGGCAAGAATGGACGATTTTTGTACTGCTGCTTTGAAAACAGGTTTTCAATTACATGAGCAGCCCAATTCTGCTTTCAGAAGCAGAGTGGAAACATTCATATGAACAAACCAAATAATTTTGCTGGAACCAAAATAACAGATGCCAAGAGATTGCACACGTATCATAACATTTGCAAGACAAAGGGCTAAGACACTACTACTTTTAACATTACCTACATGCCTTTGGACAGGTTTATAACAAAGCTAGTGAAAAGAGTCCTTTATAACAATAGATATTCAAGCCAGCACAAGTTTCTGCAGAACAAACACACTGAGAGCCTATTTTTGGTGTAAATCATGCCTTAGGGCCCCACACCTGTGGGAGAACTTACCGGGAACATGATGGGGAAAAAACTACAAATACGTATTTGCAATGAGAACATCATCTGGGTCTTTTTTCTATACAAAGTTTTAATTTGATCCTAAAAGGTTATTAGATTTGTAGCTCAGTGTATGTGTGTACAAGCATGCTAATTTAACAAGTACCCAATCTACAGACTAAGAACATAAAGCACACAAACAGTTCAACAAGATATGAAGGAACAAATACGTTTGGGAAAACGTGTGCAGATTGCAAGCTCTTATTCTCCCTTGCTGAAAAACACAAGAGCAAACGCATTATTTTACTAACATTGTTTTATTTCTCTGTAGTCCTGTGTCCATAAATTCAACATCTCAGAATTCTACAGTCAAAGGGCACATATGAAGTACAGATGAGTTTTAAACCTTTTTATCCCATTTTTCATCATAATCTTTAATGTTTAAGGACCTATGTTCCCCCTTTTTTACAGAACTTTTTGTGGCACCTTACTTACATTAGCACTAAAATAAAAAGTAAGTCACCAAATATTTTAATCAAAGTGAATATTGATTTTTGAGGGCAAGTGGTAGAGGATAAGATCTCCTATTCTTCATGTATATAAAATATTATATTTCTACAAAAGTGAATAACTAGCTCATTTTAATAGGAACTGTATATCTTTTTAATAACAGAATAAATATATTAGCATTATTTTATTTTTTATTTCGAGCATTATGATACTTGGTGAGTTTATTTTCTGCCTTAAATTTCAGAGATTTTTCCCTTTAAGATGGCTGCTTTACATAACATAGCCTTCTAATCCTAGTAAATACTTAAAGGTGAGTTCATCCTGTAGTCAGGAAAGTGCTGTCTGGATACCACAACTTGATCATATACCCATGCTGACAGTCCCCCTTCCCTGTGATAGTAATCATTAGGGCTATGATATGGAACTATACTCCTCTTTGGTGATAGTCATCCTCTCTGTAAATCACACCTTTCCATGACTGGGAAGGAACATAATGGATAACTGCCAGCTCTGTTGATTCTTGTTTGAGGAGACTAGAAAAGAATTATAACTCAGTTGAAAGCATAATCAGCCTAAATTTGTGGGCTAGCAGGGACAAATGTGTTTTAGGGTTTTCAACATACAATGGAAGGGTGGAAGCAGGTAACCTGTGAAACCACTTTTGCTGTCGTATTTCCATGTTTTTAAGAAGCAGATAGCTTGATGTTGTGACTGTATTTTCATTTCTAAAAATCTTCTAATACGATGATCGTAGATTGTAGTATTGCCATTAAAGAATCTAGAGCAATAACTGCAGAGTCAGCCAACATCTATTTCAGGAACATAAACTCCTCACAACTCAAAAACTGAAGTACATACTTCCTAAAGCTAAATAGTGCCTATGTCACATGCCGAGCTGCAAAGCTGCTTTCAATTGGAGAAGAAGCCTTTTAGGAAAAAAGGAAAAAAACTTTTAAGAGGAAAAAATCAATTAGCTCAGCAAGAGAAATAAGAGTTTAAGAATTCAAATTAGTGGCACAAGAAAAATCTTACAAAACTCTCTACCACCTCAGCTCATTGAAGGAAAGTGACAGTCGTGGGAGTCTCTGAATGGTAAACAACAGAAAGTTAAAAACTAGCTTCATGACAATTCTTCAAAAAGTCTTGGGAGTTACTATGTACTACAGGACTGCATAGAAGGCAAATTTGTATAACTCATCTGCATTAATAATGCAATTATTAAATTTGCACTCTGTTTACTTCTACGATACTTCCTCAGCCATAAACTCAGTTCCATACAAACAGTGAAACCGCAGGATCAAAGACAAAGGAGGAAATTACACAGACGCATATTCTTTCTAACCTATAAATGATGTTGACAAATCAAGGAAACCCTCATGTCTGTGTATCAATGTTGCCCACTTGTCTCTTAATCATCACCTACAGAAAATAAACATCACTACCAACAAGAAGAAAACCATATGTTCGCTTCCAACAGTCTGTCCAGCAACCATCTATATTTACAGCTTACCATAATTCCTCACGCATGTTTCCATAAAATGCTTATAAATTTGTCTTAACAGTAATTTTGTAGAGTTCACTTTTGAAATCTTCTACTGCTGTACCCACAAATACAGTTCACCTCCCACTGTGTGCCAATAAAATCCATTTTACTGCTTTTCAGCTAATACAAAGACAAATCTAACACTCAAAAGTAAACTCACTGTGTGGCTTTGACAATGTCCCAAGTGCTGTAGTCGTCAATGTGGCTTTTCCGTCCAAGAGATTCACTATATCCATGGTTGTAATGGCTTTGAGGCTTTATTTCCTAAAAAAAAAAAAAAAACCAAAAAAAAAAACAACCAAAACTTGCCATTAGAATACCACAATCAAAATTACTGAAGTTGCTCAAACAAAAATAATAATAATAATGCTGTAAGCAAACTAAACCCAGTACCCAGTTCAGTGAACTAAGAAGCTACCCAGATTTGCGGGTGGCAAGTTGACTGGCCACATTTCTACATCTTGCGAAGCAGGCCACCGCATTCCCTAGTATAGATTTCCAACACCTCCCAGGAAACATGACTTGTAATAGCAGAGTTCCGTTAAAGCCTACACTGGAGTATTTTTATAAAAGGTTAACAAAAGTAACAGTATTTTTTTTGTTTAGTTTTAGATTTGGGGGTTTATAAATGCAATGTAGCATAGCTAAAAAAAGCTACTGGCCATAAACTCATGAAGTCTTAACTCTACCACAGATAAATGTCATCCTTCAAATAGCATAGTCATGTACCTTCCAGAAAACAAATTAATCAGGAACGATTAACACCAGTGACTAGAACCTACTAATACTTTATTGATTCTTCAACTCCAGTCCTAGCTCTAATCTTTTTATGTTTAACCTATACGCCTCAGAAATCAATGACATAACCATGACACATTCTTCACCAGATACGGCTCCCTACAAACTTAATTCTTTTGAAGAAAGGCAACACTTCAACCCTCAATGTTTCCGTTGGTGGAATTTATATTAAAACACTGTACTGACAGATCACTAGGGCAGGAAGATGCCGTTTTTCTTTACAAACTACGTGCATGTGAAAATCAGCTCAGCAAGCTAGAACTGAACAATGGATTTTACACTGTTGCTACACACTTTTCCATTTGTTACAAGTACTGCAGCCGACTATCTCTGTATCAACCGTACAGTTCAGCACAGCCATGTAAAAGAGTGTGAGAAGTATTCCAACCCCCCTGCCATGGACACAGACACCTTCCACTAGACCAGGCTGCTCAAAGCCCCATCCAACCTGGCCTTGAACACTGGCAGGGACGGGGCAGCCACAGCTTCTCTGGGCACCCTGTTCAGTACCTCACTGCCCTCACAGTAATGAACTTCTGGAGCAAACTATCAAGAAGGTAGCTTAGTTGCAAATCCCAAAGCTCTCAGTAATAATCTCAAAATAGAGTAACTTCAGTTAAGCATGTTTGTACTTGTTACATACAGTTCACCTACTTCAGTCAAGGAAATAAAAAAAAATCAAATTAAATCTAATGTGTTACATTTTGCAGCACTAAATTGTGCTAAATTAATGTAGTCACATATAGTTTGAATACTTATGACATTTTATACATTAAAAAAAAAAAAAATAAATCAAGAAATTGAAGTGTTTAGAGCTTTTAAACCAAGTACATAACATCACTGGGAACCAGTGCAGCAAAAGCCTTCATTTTCAAACCAGGTCTATTCTCATGCATAGATTTTTCTTTAAAATATTTTTTTTTCAATTTCACACAGCACCTAAATGATCAGGAGAGTGCATCTTTCCTTGAGCACAATGCTATTTTGTGGCATACACTTTTTCTTTCTAAGCCTGTAAAACTAACTAGATTAATCAGTTAAGCATTACCAGCCTAGCAGGAAGGTTGCTCTGTTGCCATCTTTTCAGGAGAACCTAAAAGTGTAACAGGGCATCTGCAGTCATCCAAACTGCACGTTACAAAGTATTCTCTTACTACCCAGAAACATAGCTTCAACTTTGTATTTCAGAAAGGTAGTAGCTTAACTAAACCTTTATTTTAACTGAGCTGCTAGATTGGACAGTGCTATCTGAAGAAAATATGTTGGAAAAGATACCACAGGACATTACAACTAAAAAAAAAAAAAAAAAAAACCCACTAAATTCATTATTCTAAATTCATTATTTTGTCCCACATGGTTTTCTCTTCTCTTAGAGGAAAAAAAAAAAAAAAAAAAAAACAGGATTTATACCATATCTGTTCACCTATTATTACACCACACAATTGCAGCAGGATTTTACATATCAAATTGCAATGGTCAAACTGCAAAAAGCTAAAGGAAATTCATTGTCCTGCAGCACCTGAGAGTAGTTCAATGGTTCGATATATTTCTTTGCTTTCCATAGCTGCTGGAAGAGGAAAAGTCTCTTTTCTCATTACCTAACTATTAAAAGCAAACTGAGAAACCTGGGTTATTTTTCAGGCAGATGTTAATTTACCAGGGAACACTTACTTCTCTTAAGCTGCACTTTCCTGAGCACTTCAAGCACACAAGCCAGGCTTCTGTTCCCTTGAGCCCGCAGTAGCCAGCCAAGAGAGCCATCGACTTACAAGTATTATAAATTCATTTCAGCCTAAAGTGATCAAGAAATCACAGACTTCTGATACTAATGCTTTCACAAAAAGGTTTTTGGGAATACAGCAAAATCTTAAGTATTAACTATTAACCATGTAAATTCAAAACAGTAAGAGATGACATTCCTTATTCTCTCCTACAGCTTAACAACTTTTACTAAGGACTGGAGGCAGTGACAGCAGCCTTAACTTTCAAAATGACATATTTTTTAATCGCTTTTTGTATTGATAGCACCTCTGAACTACTCTTTTTATGCTGAAACTTTCAGATTACAATAATGCAAAATAGATTAAGTGATTCCAAAATTAGATTTGAGAGAATGACAAATAAGACTGCCTGACACTAAATGAGTAAGCAAGAAACGGTCGTCTCCCTCTTTTCCCCCCAGAACATACATCTTTATATGAAATAAAGACTCATGACAGATCTAAATTTGAAGTGAACCCTGTGTTTTCTGATTTACATAGAGAGTTGAGCTTGTACTTTACATGTAAGAACAGTTGAAACAATTCCTAAAATCCTGAAAGGTATACAAACATCACAGCCTCCAACATCATACGAGAGTCTTCTAAAGAGTGTGAACTGTGGAAAAAGGATGACTTTAAGACTTGCCTGAAAAGTTGATGCAAACACGACTCATTTTGGAAGTAAATAATTTAAGACATATCCCAGGAAAGCATATCAAATCTGAATCCTCACCTAATACACTCAGTTCTCTGCAGTCTGGATGCAGATTCCCAAGCTTAAGAGTAAAAATTTATCATGTAGTATTATCTATGCAACTTGATAGTAGCATGCTAGCTACTATCAGTGCTATTCTATAGGATAACTCTTAACCAGCATTCTAAGTACCTAGGTTATGACCATGATCTGCAGAGTGACTTTTGAGTTCCTAAGTCAATAAACTGCCAGGAATTAAGGTAAAAGAGAACCTGGATTTTGTGGATCACAGTAATACTTGGTCCAAATCACCTATCAGTGACTGAGTGAATTCAGTCACTGCAAACAGCATAGCTACACACTATGCTTAGCTGGTAGGGCAAAATACAAGACGCAAAGCAGCAGCTAGCAACAGGAAAGTGCCTCTTCATTCCTAAAGAACTTTTTTCAGGCTCTGAAAATCCTGTGCAGGGCTAGGGCACAGTACAATAAATACAGAAAGGTAATTTCTCCTACTTACTCTAGAAAGAATGATTTAGAAAGAAATAAAGACTAACAAGTTAGTTACTAAGTATAAACACCAAAACTCCTCATAGATGTACAAATACTCACCTGTTATAAGATATAGCTTAAAATAAAAGCAATAGACATGGCTTAGAATAAAACCCTGCTAAAGCTGAAGAACCAGCAAACACTTAACCTGCCCACCCCCTTCTTTGGCAAGTTCTGTATTTTGCAATGTTTAGCAGGGCAATTTAAAGGACTGCTATTTAAGAAGCTGCAGATATCTCTCTATGCGCCTTGCTACTAAATATAATGGCTTCAATGTAGCCACAACCACCAAATGCTGTCCTAATATGTGTAGGCACAGCTTTAAGTCAGCAGCAGCTGCCTGAACAAAGCTGCCAGTGCCCAGGCACCATCACAGATCCTGTTCAGCCTCAGTAGGACCAACCTCAGGGGTGAGCTTGCCTAATGGTAGTCATTATGCAGCAGCAGCTAAGCTAGAAAGACATTGCAAGTACAACATTCAGGAAGCATCTATTTTGGGGGTTTAACAGAAGATTAAAACACACAAAATACAGATTACTTCCTCCAACCTGCTGGACAGAAAACAAAGCTCTGCTTCAAAATCTTACATTCATCCTGATTACTTGTCCACCTTTATTAAAGGAACAAGCATTAAAAAAGTGGAAAAATATCATTTATATCACACATTTACATCGTGCCTTTCAAAGAACTTAGAGTATTGTCAGTTTCACTGACAACATTTGGTCTTTTAAGATCTCACTGAAACCAGCAAAGAATGAATCTCTTTTAAATTCATATACCCTCACGCAAATCTTAGTAAAACAGCTAAAATACTTGAAACTAATATTTTTTTTAACCATGACAGATTGATAACAAAGTAACAACATAATGTTTTCAGCCGAGAATATGTCCCACATTCACAAATGCCTTCAACAATATTCAAAAGTGTTAGAATATTTACTTCCATGATGAAAATTTTTATTCCAGGAGAATTTAACTTTACAATGACGATCCACTGTTAAGAAACACAGCTAATTCAGAGGTTAAAAACTAACTGAACTCCAAACGCATTTATTTGTTGATATTTTAATCTCTACTGACAATGGCTCCGGCACAGCTGAAAGGAAACTAAATGGAAAGTAGGAGAGGAGAGGCCTTCACTGATTTACAATATGCAGGTTGCAAACACTAAATCTACTTATTTTAGCCTATTTCAAGGAGCCATTTCCAAGCATGACTTGAGCCAAATTATCAGTTTGCCACTGCTAAAAAAGAAAGGTAATTTCTCTGCCCACTCTTCCCCACCGCTCTTGGCACTGTGCCTCTGCTGCCTTACTCAAGCTAGCTTTGGTGCTCAGAGCCATGGTCACAGGGAGCTCACTCAATTCATTACAGGGGAAAAAAATAACCAAGACTAAGACAGCAAGTTAAAGCTGTTTCTCCTGTGAAAAGACAGGCTCCAGAGCCACAGATAAAGGAAATGCAAGTAAAGAGAAGATAGCAGGAAAATTCTGGCAGCTGCCAATTGTTAATTTGACTAAGTAATCATGGAACAACACACTCCAGCTTTTAAATTTTCAAGGAAGTCAAGTTGACAGGATAGAGATAGAAGATGCTGCTTCTAGAAACTGGCAGAACTGGTTGACTTAGAAGGCTTCAAAAAAGACAGATTTTAGTTATTTATAAAAATCAAATTTGGTTTCCCAATTACTACCAAGGGTCAGTCTTTCCAGATGAGCTTCTCTCTTCACGGACTATCCTTTGACAGTGCTCTATCACTCATGTGCGTCTGTGACTAGTCTGTCATTACTCATTAGCCACAGAATGTGCAGACTGCTTGCACAGATGCGCAAGTAATGCAGGGTAGGAAAAATCTCAGAAGAGTGAGAATAAGACTAAAAAGAAAAACTGGCACTTAGGAAAAACAGAAACAACACAGAAGAAGAGAAAAGAGAACCTGCTCTGGAAAATCAGACTGGTAAGCTGGGGAAGCAGAAGATAAAGCAAAGCATGAAAAGTAACTCCAAAGAAAAAAAAGGAAGAAGGGGGTGTGTGCAGTAAGCACAGCTCCCAAGAATGAGCACTAAGAATACTGGCATTCCCAATCAATTCTCTTCACAACTACATATGCAAGTAAAGTTATGTTCATTTCCCCTCAATACTCAAATCTCTTAATCTTTCCCAATAAAAAGCCAAAATTAAATAAGGTTAAGGAGAATTCTGAGAGCAGTACTTGTAATAAAAAAAAAAAAAAAAAACAAAAACAAGCAGCTACGCTTGAAAGAATAAGATGTCCAAGTCTGAATTATTCTGAGTGAACAATTTCATAATTTGCGATTCTGTATAGCAGGAGGATAGGAACAGGTCAATATGCCTGCTTGGACATAAGGAAGGGAGGAAAATGCTGCTACTTACAGCTGCCACACATGGCTCTGGTAGGCATTAACAGATGGCTAGAACTGCTTTTCCTTTAACATTATGCAATATTGCTGCAAGGAAGCAATACCCTGATCAGAACCTCCAATTCTGAATAGTGACCAAGAAAATTGACACATAAAGAGAAAATAATAGCATGTTCTAAAATAAAAATTAGAAATAAAAGCATAACCTTCCAAAAAATATTGCATACTATTGCCTTGGTTTCTTAATGAAACAGAAGAAAACATAATTTGTGGGGTTTTTTTTATGACTACTATTTCCATATCCATCTGCAGTTGAAAGAATAGTTGTAAAATTGGAAAGGACTGCAACTATTTCAGGTTAGTTAAACATTAAAATAATACTCATGTATGCTATATTTAACATGGACTATGGGAGGTTAATCTTAAAGAATTCCTTCCCCTGTATTTGTGTGTTCAATTTCTCTGTTCTTCATCTGTAAGAACATAGTGCTTTTCAGTAAGCTTTCTCAGTTTTGCTCCTACTTTTAAGGCAGTGCAAGAAGCTCTACAAATGTATTTATAGTAATTTGCATATTAGAAACACCCACATTAGTTTATATACACAGAAATACTAGCCACTCACGCACTAACATTAATAGAAAAATGCTCACAAAATAAGTGCAAGAAAATCAGTTCATCACTTTCCTATAAGAAACAGCGCTAGTATTTAACATTTTAAATGGAAGTTCCTCTTCTAAAATTCGTAACAACTTCATGATACCTACCCCTTCACCTAATTCCATAGCAAAGAAAGGAACAAAAACAGAAGCTAAAGTGATCATGTCTTAATTTCAGAATCACATTTAATTCTTTACAGGTGTAAGAAGAGTAGCTTTTTCTTTTCTAGAAAGAACATTAAATTTAGGGCGAAACCAGTAGC
This sequence comes from Lathamus discolor, assembly GCF_037157495.1. Classification (NCBI taxonomy): domain Eukaryota; kingdom Metazoa; phylum Chordata; class Aves; order Psittaciformes; family Psittacidae; genus Lathamus; species Lathamus discolor. Next base: position 41,922,221 of record NC_088884.1, on the reverse strand, counting down.
AGCTAATTTGACTAACTTGCCTGTCACCAAGTGGGAGCTTCTGATCTTTCTCATATTTACATGAGGTCCCAGCCAGAAAAAAAGAATTCTGCAGGGTTCCCCAACAGGGAGTTCAGACTAGGTTCCCCAGTCTGAGGAGTCAAAGCCTTCAGTAGCTGTGAGCTGTTAGATTTCCTGAACTGAGATCACAGAATGGTGTGGGTTGGAAGGGACCTTAAAGCTTGCACAGTTCAAACCACCCTGCCATGGGCAGGGACACTTCATACTAGACCAGGCTGCTCAAAGCCATGTACAACCTGGCCTTGAACACTGCCAGGGATGGGGCAGCCACAGCTTTAGTAGGCAACTTGTGCCAGTGCCTCCCCACCCTTACAGTAAAGGGCTTCTTCCTAATATCTGATCTAAATCTACCCTCTTTCAGCTTAAAGCCATTGCTGCTTGTCCTATTGCTACATGTCCTTCTGAAAAGTAATTCTCCAGCTTTATTGTTAGGCACCTTTAGGTACTGAGAGGCTGCTTTGAGTTCTAACTGGAGTCTTCTCTAGCCTGAACAATCCAACTCCCTCAACCTGGAGAGGTGATCCAGCCCTCAGAGTATCTCCATAGCCTGCTCTGGACTAGCTCCTACAGGTCCACATCTTTCTTTTGTTGGGGGTCCCAGAGGTGAACACAATATGATGACACATACACACCTTCAGTTTAGCTTATACACGCAAGAAAAATTCCATCTAAACCAGATTATATTCTCCATTAAATAAACATGCTTTTTTTTTTATTTTTTTTTTTTATCTTAACTGATCATATTGTACCTACAAACCACCCCACCCCCCCCACCCCCGCCAAAAAAAAACCCAAACCCATGAAATCCCACAGTTCAGTGTTTGGCTTGCAAATATATACTATCCGACTTGCCTTATGTTGACCCTTACAGTTTATGCTGGGATTCTCCCTGCTCCTATTATACCATTAAATTACACAGAATAAGTATGACACGATCAAAACCTCTTCCATTCAATGCCAATTCTGTTACCACCTTCCATTACTTTCCACATTTGACAGCATCCTGTCTGTGAAGTCTGTTTAGTTTGCCTCCTGTATTTTTTGGCCTGTTACACCATTTCTTGACATGCCAGAAGAAAAGATGTGTTTAAGAAAATCCCTGGAGAAGCTAATTGTAGAATACATACACAACAGAAAAAAAAATCTGCACCTAATACTCTGAGGTTTTTATTTGTAAGAAAGTCACAGTTGTAAGCAAGTTCTAGTTGACAATGCCTTAAAAAGTGGCAAGATAGATTGAGAATATCTTCATCTCAAACATAATAAAGTCCTTTTGCCAATAGAGAGTTCTACCCACAAGCAACAATCAGCAATCACAGAGAGAATAATCCTGCACACACTCCAGTGTAGATCTCATTTTTTACATAACGAGTCAGAGATGCTCAACTCAAGCCTTTAATCCAACCCCTCTATGCAGAGGTCAGAGATCGTATGATTTAAGGCACAGCTGGTAATGAGCAAGTTTTGCTTCTTCAAAGCAAACACAACCAGTGGCCTGCTTTCTAGCCATTTACTTACAGATGCTCCTAAACTGAACAGTGCTACACTTCAGTAAGGAACAGCTTCACAAGTAGCCTTTTCAGAGGCTTTGTATTTGCACATACAGTGCCACCAGCAAGTGTTATTTAAAACAGCTGTGCTTGCTAGCATTTGTAAAGGTTAAAAAATTAAAATACTATGGTTTAAAGTTTACTTTAAAGCTTTGGTTTAGTCAGCAACTTACAATAACATGTACATAAATTATTCTTTACTTTTCAAGGGGTGTTGCATTGTGTTCTTAGCCAAAACATCAGTATTTCCACAGAAATAAAACTGTATTATTCTCCAAGTGATTTTAACACTGAGTCCCAGAGTATATGAGCTTAGAGAACTCTCCACATAAAAAAAATACCTGAGAGACCTAGCATTAGTATTCAGTCATCACAACATTAATTTAAAACCAAATATGCATTACACTTTTAAGTGCTCAGTTTCAAAAATGCACCTAAGCACATATCTAGCTCAAACCTGATCCTCAGCTATTTGAAGGAAAAAAAGCCAAACTCTTCTTTTTAAAATTCCTAGAAAAGGGTACTTAGAAAATTCTTTTTTGAAAGATCAATACTATTCATTAAATTTTCAAACCTGGTAATATCACATATTAAAAAAGTATACTGAAGGGTCTGCTTTATTCAGCAAGTATTTGCCAAAGCCACACTCAAAGGTAAATTATGTTGCTTCATGAGTTTATAGCCAACTCATCTCTGAGGAACAGTGGAAAAAATTAAATCAAGAATCATAGCACTGGCAGGTGCATATGACAGAAAGAGCAGTCAGCCTTACCTAGCCGTGGGCCCTCTTTTCTCCTTGACAGATACAGAAAAAAAAAAGAAAGCACAAATTGCATTCTGTCCTCGTGGAAAACTTCAATTCACCATTCCCACCACCACCTTGAATCAGCAAATTGGAGCCAGCTAAGCAAACTCTCATTTCCACTTGTGATAAATGCAAGTTGATTCACCTACCACAAGTAGGAAATGCATGAAAGGTGCTTCTAGTCATGCTAATAGTCACTTTTTCTGCAGCATATGTGACACAGCTTAGTAAATCTATGGTGTGACAGTTCACAATGATTCTATTCTATCCAACTCCTAAGCTTCCAATCAATCACACCAGGTCACCCTGTACCTTCCTGCCAGTACTGTAGTGCACTTGATCCCGCAATGAGTAGGTTGAGTGAACTGGCACAAGATACACACTATCTTTAGGGGTTTTTTAGTTGGATGAACTTTCTACTGATTCGCTTTCCTGAACTGGTTTATCCTGGGACCAGACAAGTACCACTGGCAAATGTATGCAGCTGGAAGTGTTTAAACGTAAGTTTCATAATTAGCTTAAGTCAAGCTAAAACTGACCTGCCCTCAAGAGGAGTGGTCAGACTCACAGTCCTGGCTGCCCATCTTCCATTACCTCTTTACCAGTTCTCACAACAGCACAGAAACGGTTTCAGTTAGGATCTAACTCACGAAACAAGTATCCCAATTCATTTACTGGCCACACAACTGCGAGATGTCTGGGTTTCACAGTGGTTTTAGACCAGCTTAAACTCAATTGCAAAACCACACCCTTTAAAGCCAGCAATACAAGTGTTTTCAAAGCACACTCCAATGTCTTTCTTCTCTTGCTACTGCAGTCCCTCCTCATCTTCACTTTCCCCTGGTCTTGAGCAGCTTTCCAACTCTGATCACAGCATTCCCACTTACATTTTCAGCACTTTTCCCCTTACGAACACAATCAAGGAAACGCATCTAAAGACCTAAGGGCATCTACAAGCGTAGGAAGAAATTACTAGATTTGAAAACTGCACAAGACAAATTGTAGTCTAATGTTACACCACGTACTAGGCTTGACAGGCCTGAGGGTTCAATTCAGCCAGACTTCCTCTGACTTCAAGAAGAAGCTTTTGACTTTGTTCTACTGTCTCATGCATAACAGACCCATGTGTTTCTTTCAACTATAAGGATGCTATGAAAGCCAGTTCTTTATGTCATACTGTCTTCAAAAATACAGCAGGACAGTGTGCATGCTGAAATATCAATTACTGAGGCTGCTCCCATCTACACATGTCAGTATCAATGACAATATCACCCAATTTTCAAGCGAACGGCAAACAAACTTTTTCCTCTTTATTTCCATAAATTGGATTCTGCAAAGTTAAAATGTAACCCTCTTCCATGTTTATAATGCCTCATTACTATCCTGAACAAACACAAACACAGTTAAACAAATGCTGTTGAAAGACTTCAAACCTGTGAAATCTGAGAGAAATAAAATCTGTGTTTAAGAAGTAAAGGCAAACTGAGTCGATAAATTCAGGTCAAAACAGATATTTATCACTGATACTTTAAGAGGGCCTACTTCACAAAGTTAAAAAGCAATTACTGCCCAAATGTGAAGAAAATATGTAGAGTTAAAACTCTAAATAGCTGAAATCTGGTTTAGGTGTTTTACTACTTACTGAGAAGCCACAATGTTACCATTGAGAAAAAGCCCAAAGTGGTGAAAAACTGTAGTTTACAGGAGAAGTGAGAACAACTGTAAAAACAACCTTGTAAAATGGCAAGAGAAGCATTGACAGTGAGCGTGACAAAGTGGAAAAATATGGAAAACTGAAAAGCAAGCGAAAGGATACAACGCATCTGTAACCCTACCAGGTGAGGAGCACCCAAACAACAAGACATGGACAAAAGTTGTCAAGATTACAATGTAAGAATGATAAAACTGTCAGTAAAAACACAAACCCACACAACTTGAAAATGTTCAATAAGTGCAGAGCAAAACCTGAGGAAAAAGCCAGAAAATTTAAATCCTATCCTGTTGCCACAATAAAATGCCTCCTAATATAACAACAAATATTATTAAATTCCTTTAAAATACAGGCTGGTCAGGCCAGGCCAACCATATAGTCCAAAAGATGTGAACATTGTTTTTCATTAAGCCTGAAGAAACTCCCATGATCTGGATAAAAGATTATGGATTATAAATGGTTTCCATTTTAACTTAGTGCTGCCTTTTCTAGGTTTGATATGGAACTAACAAAAAAGCAAAGACTAGTAATGCTAAGTACTATGGCTTCACAGAAAAATAAACCCAGCACTTCCAGATGATAAAGAAGTAGTAATGGTCAAACACAGTTAATGTCAAAGGTGTTTGATTTAGTATTGTCTGATATTTTGATTAAGAAATTAGAATATACAGAAAGTTCATGTGCTATATCTTGCAAGTCTTAAAAACTAGAGGTGAACAAGTTTTATTCTTATGATTTGTTTTGTGACTATTATACATACTGTCCTGGTTAAGGACTATGCTAGCAAAAAAAAAAGCCTCTCTCTTGCTCTTTTCAGTAGCTCACATTTTTTAAACCTTAAGGTATTGTCAAAATGAAAACACTACTGAGAGGAAACTAAGCATCCTACAGAGCTTGTATTTGATCCCACCTTTTTTCATGATTGTCTGCAGCCTAGGAGTAAACAAGTTAGAGCTGAACAACTGTGGGGAGAAGGATGCATAATACTCTGCTTCTCACACCATGTAGCTTATCTTACTTGGGCAAAGTTGGGAGAGGCCAGAATAAGGTTATTTTACATAGTAACAGTAGCAAAGTCATATCTAAAATGAAGACCCATCCTGGAAATTATCCAGAAAGCACTGACTTTGAGATGGGTAATCATCTAGGCACAAACTTCCAATGCAGTAGTTTCCAGCAGGATCAGTACAACAGTCTCTACATATGGGGAATGCTGAGCAAGAATGCAGAAGTTGCTTTACTACAGCAACTGTCCCTGATATGACTACTAGAATAGTGTTTTGGTTGTGAGTACACTACAACAGCTATTGCACTCAGAGCAATGCCATAAAAACACAAAGAATGAAAGAACGGGACTTCACAAGAGACTCAAAAGGGTCAGTATGGCTGCAGACCATAACAACAGTGTAGGGATCTGATAATCATCAGCATATTAAATAAATACAGACATACTGTATTTGGATAGGTATCCCTCAAGATGTAATGAAGAGAAACAAATTAAATTCAAACTAAAAACAGGTTTAGGTCTTAGACTAATTAAATTTGGAGACAACTTTCCCAGCTATACAATAGTATTTGTTACTGTTGGACTTTGTTTATTTTCCTGTTTGCTTTATAAGTAATATCCTGCCTATAAAGAGAATTAGTTCATTAAAGAACCCTGAATGCCTGCATTAGAAGGGTGGATTAGATCTGCAGTCCCCTCTGGCCTCAAACTATGAGGCTAACTGTGACCCATGAAGCAAGACACAAGCTTCAATAATAAGCACGTCAATCTGCCTGACACTTCATGATTCCATCCTCCTCTTTTAGTAATACCAGTAAACAATAACTGGTCTTTGAATAAGTTCACAGGTGTAAGCTTAGTCCCTAGAGTGATCCTAACTAAACCATAAAGTCCCATACCTTTACAGAACAATTAATTAAGAACAAACTGCACCCTCGTACAGCCCCACACAAAATCAACAGAATTCCACAGGGGATATAGCTGGACTGTAAAATCAGGCCTTTCACTGGCATTTTAAACAGAAGAAATTAGAGCCAAAGCTATCTACAGTAAGTTTACCTATCTTCTTCGCACCACTGCCAAAGATTGCAAGGAGATACTGTGCTTCTAACTTCCTAGATAGTTACAAGTTGAACCACAGAGAAACAAAGATTGAAATTAAGCGTTTCAGCTAGGATTAATTGATAACTTCCACCTCTCTCAAACATACCCTATAAGCCTAAGGAGAATGGTGGGTGTACTACACTGCAGTAACAAAACAGATCTTCCTCCCTAGTAAGAGTTCTTACCATTTTGGAGGAGACACAGCCCTGAACAGCTGAAACACATTTGGCAGCTCAGGACATACTAGGCCACACACACCAAGAATATTTTCCAAACAAAAAGGAATAATACAAACAAATTCAGTTTTTTAAAGATTTCCAACCCCCCTCCTTAGATTTCGAAATAAACCATCCAAGCCTATCACTTCCCACACAACAGTCAGGAAGTTGTTCTTGTTTAGAAGATCCAAAGAATTTAAAGTCAGAAGGCCTACTAAGATCATTTACTCGGAGAGTAACAAGTGCAAACAGTATTGAGTAGCATTCCCATACTAGGGCTACACTGTATAAATGGAAGCAGAGCTTGCCATTGTAACTGTCACCAGAAACCTGAACACTGGGAGAAGGAAACAAACTAGCAGGCACTATACAGCATTGTGTTACTGTGCCATCCCAGGCACAGTATGGAGGCTCTACCTCTCTTGGAGCTACCGTATCCCACTGCAGGGCAGCCAATGCCATATACATCTTGAGACATACACCCACAGAACTCCCTCTCTTTGGTCATCCATGCACTCCACAATCCTGCTGAAGGATTCAAGCATGTGTAAGAGGTGGCATATCACCCACAGAATCAGCCACCCCAAACATCTACACTCGCTTGTATTCACAGATTTAGAACACAACACTTAACACATGTCCAGAAGTCAAAACCCCCCATGTGGTCTCTAGAAAGACATCCAAACTCAAGCTGAAAACATTAAGAGCTGGTTAAATCCAGCCCTGTCTTCCTTTCTTCCTTATGATGACTACTCATCCTCACCGTTTTACCATTCCTACTTTTCAATTTGATGCCATTCAGCTTCACTCTCCAGCCACTGGATCCTGTTAAGTATAAACTGAATAAAGCACTGCATCTCAGTACAAAAGTAGTCACGGGGGGGGGGAAGGAAAGATGCTTCTCAGAAATATCTGCTAATATGAACATGGACTTTTTAAGCATTAAGGCATTATTAAACTGTTTCTTAACTTTTTTCCACACTCCTCCTTGTTTAACAATGACTTTTAAAGACAAAACTTCATCGTTAGTATTACCACATGCTCAGCCAACACACTCTCCTTGCTCCCATCAGTAAGCCACCCTCAGGAAAAAAAAAACAACAACAACAACAAAAAACATAAATCAAGGAATACATTACATATTTTTTTTAATCAAAGCATTATCCTGGAAGCTTCTGCTGAACTGCTTGTTCATATTTATATCCTACCAGTCAATAAAATTGGGGATACAATCCCATGCTTACATTCCTTACCTTCAATGCATTACTTTGAATATGGCTGCATTAAGGTGCACTTTGTTTTACTAGAAAAACTTCAGATGAATTCTAGATGGTTTTGTACAGTTGTGCTGTCCTCCCTGCTTAGAACCTACCCATTGTGTTTGCCTGGAAGGTATATTAATGGCAATTTTGCTATTACTTCCAATTAATTCATGAAAAACCTCTTGAGTCCAGTAGACTAACTCCTCTAAGACTTTCAGGAACAATTCTCTCTAGCAACTATTTCCAAGATTAGTTAGCCAGCATTTTCCCACCCATTTATCATATACTGTAAGATCATTCTGTATTGCATGAGCAATTCATGTTACTTACTGTACTTCCCCACTAAAAATATTTATCTGCTTCATTGTTCACTAGTCACCTTGCAACACTACTAGTAGAAAACAGTGGGATCTACACTGACATACTAAACTGAGCTTGTGGTCAGAATGAGAGAATAAATATCTTTTGAAGAAAGAGTCTATTATATAAGTTCATCTTGCTTTCACGTGGGATGGAGAGAGGCCCATGAACTTAATCAGAAAGATAAGACTCAAAATCCACTAAAAGCAGCCGCATCATCAGTTTCCTAAAGCAGTCATATTTTCAGCAGTATTTCTACCTCTTCTCATCAGAATTACTTGAATCACCACTTTCAGATGAACCCTTCACAAATAAACACTGAGATCTTACAAAGATCTTACACCACTCCGGTATTTTTTTTCCCCACTGTTCCTAGGAACATCTTTCCTACAATACTAATACTGTGTTCATAACACCTCATGGCAAAATGCAAGCCATAGAGCCCAAATGAAAGCAAAAATTTCCTTTCCAAAAAAGCCCATCAAAAAACTTGGAATGAAATCCAAATTAGTCAAAACAAAAAGACAGTAAGAAGTGAAAGTCTCATTTAAAAATAAAAAAATACACACACAGGAAAAATATCTGAAAAAGCTGCATGACAGGTAACAGGAGAAGGAAATGTAAGAAATCATGAGATTTTGACAGTCCTATAAAAAGCATCATTTTTATGTGTATACAAATGTAAGCACCGATTATATGCTCCAACGTCACTACTTACATAAGGACATGGTGCTATTTTCTTTAAAAGTGGAAATCACTGAGTATTAAGGCCCCTGACTTCAAAAATGACTGAGCACAAATGCACTACATTGTTCAGTGGGCAGGTTCTGTGACAATACTGCTACGGTAACAAATCCTCAAGCTTTTAACAGGCACTCCAGAAATGCTCTTTTAACAGCCGGTCTCACCACCAACATTAAAAACATCCTTCTCTTTTAAAGCTTCTCTGCACAAAGGGATTTTTAAGGACTGACACCCACTCAAATCCATGTAAGTACTACCCTGTGAATAATATATAGTCAAATAACACTCAGCATTTCCAGCAAAATCAAGTAAAATGATATTTATTGTATATTAAAAGATTCACACTGGTGTTACAGAACACAGTAAGTATTAACTTCCTTCCGTATCTTTTGTACACACACTCAGCCTTAGACACCAAAGCAAAAGTATAAAATTCTACCAGACCACTCAACTAGTGAAAAACCCCAATTTAAACTGAGACATGTTTGTTCTCTACATAGTAATCATTCAAAGTTAATTTAACAAATACTGTCTTCGATCCTGGGAACACAATTGTTTTCTAACAGCCTGTAGATGATTCTTATTCTATTTTATAGTTTCAGACTGCCCATCTAAAGTTTCTACAAGTTAACAACGTTTTCTTTCCAAGAGCATCAACATCCAACAATCTGGATCAGTACTGAAAACTTCTGTAACTTCTGAAAAACATCAGACACTGCAAATGAGGGTACTTCTCCAGTTAGTCTGAAGGAACATGTAGCAACAGCCTTTGCACATCGCTTTAAAAAATAAAATTGCAAAATATATATATCAAGACACTTACTTGCATCGCTTTGCTAGTTAACCTTCTCAACTGACAGGTCTATTTTAAAGTCATAAGGAAGCACAGTTTAGAGAGGTAGAGAAGAGTGGGTAGGATACACAATTGCATAGAGGCCTATAAAGTCTCTTTAGTCATGAAGAAAACTAAAAGTGTCTTTGAGATGTTGTTTAAGGAACAAGAGTACCATCTGCTTCGCAAAAACTGGAGCCTGGCATACGCGCTAATCTTTCTCGTAGGCTGAAAAATCAATTCTTACAATCCTTAATGTATCAGGTGACAAGCCCACACGTAAGAGATTTTCTAAACTGTTTAAAATACATTTCAAAACAATCGCACCGGTCCTGAAGAATGCTCACGCTGTTGACAGAGGTAGGTGGCACAAAAGAAGGGTAAAAATGTGTCACGAAGCGACCTCCACACATCACCTATAAGCATTCCTCCCACTGCCTGTCCAACACGTTGGAAATGACAGACCTTTTCCTTTCAAAATAAAGCCCACTCCACCCTGGCAGCGCTGGGCTGGATGAGACCAGGCCAGACCAGCAGGCCGCTACCAGCAAAACGCAACAAGAAACATTTATTCCTCCTCCTCCGAACCGCGTCACCCGGGCTAACGGGCAGCAGCACCCCCCGGGGCGGCGGGGCCAGCCGCCGAGCCTGGCCGGGCACCGAGCGCTGCTGGTCGTGGACGCCAGTGCTGCGGCACCACCTGGGGCGGCTCTGCCCGCAGAGAAGACGGGGCCGGAAGGGAACCGGGCCCCCACCGCCCGCCTCAGTCCCAGGCACGGTCCCGGGCGAGACCATCACCGCCGGCGAGGGCGGCACAGGAGGGCCGGCAGCCCTGCTCCCCTCCACCAGCACCCGCATCCTCCTCCCACCCAGCCGCGGCCCGGCCCGACCCTGCCCTCCCCGGCCGCCGCCGCGCACACCCAGGCCGGCAGCGGGAGGAGGCGGCGGAGCAGCTCCCGCCTTGAACGCACCCCGCCCGCTCGCCTCGCCCCGCACCGCCGCCCTTCCCGCGGCTGGGCGCCGTCCCGGCCGCGCCCCGAGCCCGCCCGTGCCCGCCTCCCGGCGGGCGCCCTCACCTCCGGGTGCAGGACGGGGACACAGCCCGCTTCTTTCTCGTACTCCTCCAGCGGCGCCGCCATCTTGGTGCGAGCGCGGCGCCCGCTGCATGCCGGGAAGTGTGCGCGCGCCCGCTGCGCCTCCTTTCTCCCCCCACCTCCGCCCTCGCCGCCCCGGCGGGCGGAGGGCGCGTTGCTGCGGGGCGGCTGTGCCCGCGGCGGGTGACGGGCGTCCGGCAGGGCCGGGGCCGGAGAGCCGCCCCGGGAGCACCGCCCCTGCCGGGGCCGCGGGCAGCGCCGGCCGTAACGGGCCTCGGAGCCGTGCGGCGGAGTCCGCGGCGCGTCTCGAAGCGGGCGGGCGCAGCTGGCGGATCGCCGGCGGGAGGGCTTCGCTGCCCGCCCGCCCGCCTGTTTTCCCTCAGGGCGGCCTCACCCAGCCCCGGCCCTTGAGGCTGCAGCGGCGGTGTCCCTGGGCGGCCCTGAGGCGGGCAGCCGCCGGCCGAGGAGAAAGCAAATGTTTCGGTACACTTGGTTGGTTGGGGGAGCCTGTCACTTCCTGGAGATACCAGTATCTCTTGAAATGAATGCTTACTAATTCAGGTTTTGTGAGGTGCTTCAGCTTAAGTTCAATATAATTTGGAATGAGAGTGAAAAAAGAGCTCCCCTGCACGCTTAGTGCTGATTTGGTTCCAGACTAAGTAATTCCTGTCCAGTTTTCTTGTGAAGTTGTCTTGATGCCTACTGGGTAGTGAAGAGAGCACAGGAAGAAATCAAGAGTTTACGAGGCTTTCCCTCTCAGCTTCAAGAATGTTTGACTCTCCCCCCCCTTCTCCCCGACGTCTAGCAGGGGTTCCTCCCAACCGTTTGTACCCATCCGAAGGGGTGATTCCTTGCATCCTGTCGCACACGCCATCCAGATGGCCAAGCTATCTGCTGTGGGTTCACGGGTCAAAGCACATTCTGCGGGAAAAAGGGTTTGGTTCTGTTTAGTTTGTAATTTCTGTTCTCACAAGCTGCGTAATACACATACAGCCAAGTTCAGGGACCCTAGCACTCCTCATTTCAAACTTTTTTGTATAAATCACATTTTTGTTTGAAAAAGAAAAAAAGTGGTTTTGCAATTACAGAATTTACTGCTGATCTGGCCACCGCTTTTTGTTATCGTGTCTATGGTATTCTCATTTGCCTTTATGAGAAAAGGAACTTTAGGTAATACATTTTGTTGTACCATAATACATTAAGGTCGTAAGCCTAAAACCCCACGCTGATATTCTCTTTGTTACTCTTTCGTATCTCATACAAAATATAACAGCGAAGCACTAGTAAAAACTGACTACAGCGTTATTAAAATGTTAAGCCATAAACATCTTTTTGCTGTATAAATATATTTACATTTGTCAGGAAGAAGAATGACACCAGATTTAGAAACTGACGGTGTGAAACAGGTCTGAAAGCACAGACTCAAAGCATGGTTCAAGGGGTTGAACTGCTAAAAGAGCAGAACAAGACAGTGTATAGGAGAGGATCTTTTTTTGACTGTGTGTAGTACTAAATGTACCAGTGTTTAGATGTAATTTGCAACCTGATTTGCCTGAAGAAGAGGGTTTCCAGCCCCCTGCAAGCCCCAGAAATAGAAATTCCATTGATCACAACAGTTCTTCACTCATGTTTATGATAAAAGTAAGGATGATAAAGTAGCCAATAATCTTTATAGTATTTTTACTATGCAGACTATTTTGCCTTGCAAGTCTGAAGAAGCTATGCTTCATCCCATGGCTCTGAACTGCTGTGTAAATGGTAGCTGTTTGGGTATTCATAGCTGGTTCTTCACAGGTCTACACACTTTGAAACCATCTTATCTGTACAGAGAATTTTTGCAATTAAACTTGAGACTTTGTGTGTATAGACCCCACCTGGAGCACTGCATTCAGCTCTGGGGCCCCAACACAATAGGACTATGGATCTGCTGGAGCGAATTCAGAGGAGGCCATGCAGATACTCAGAGGGCTGTAGCATCTATGCTACAAAGACAGGCTGAGGGTGATGGGCTTGTTCAGCCTGGAGAAGAGAAGGCTCCGGGGGGATCTTAGAGCAGCTTCCGGTGCCTAAAGGGGATCTAAAGAAAGCTGGAGAGGGACCTTTCAAGGGACATGTAGTGACAGGACAAGGGGAAAGGGCTTTAAGCTGAAAGAGGGTAGATTTAGATTAGACATCAGGAAGAAGTTCTTTACTGTGACGATGGTGAGGTGCTGGCACAGGGTGCCCAGGGAAGCTGTGGCTGCTCCATCCCTGGCAGTGTTCAAGGCTAGGTTGGATTGGGCTTGAAGCAACTTGGTCTAGTGAAGATATAGTAGTGACAGGACAAGGGGTAACGGGTTAAAACTTAAACCGGGGAAGTTTAGATTGGATATAAGGAGGAAGTTCTTTCCTGTTAGGGTGGTGAGACTCTGGAATGGGTTGCCCATGGAGGTTGTGAGTGCTCCATCCCTGGCAGTGTTCAAGGCCAGGTTGGATGAAGCCTTGTGTGGGATGGTTTAGTGTGAGGTGTCTCTGCCCATGGCAGGGGGGTTGGAACTAGATGATCTTGAGGTGCTTTCCAACCCTAACTATTCTATGATTCTAAGATGTCCCTGCCCATGGCAGCAGGTGTATTGGAACTGGATGACCTTTAAGGTCCCTTCCAACCTAAACCATTCTGTGATTCTGTGATTCACATGCAGCCAATCATATCCTTGTTTAGAACCAAGTGTCCCTTCTACCACCAGTAACAGCAGAACTAGAATACAGGAATGTATAATTGCGCTGGCATTACAGACAGGTTTGCATCAGTACAGAGTGAATGAACAGGAGATACAAACCTAATCTGCTTCAGTAACAAAGTTGACATCTCCTTTTCAACAAATCTAGGAGGCTGTAAGGTTACATGCTTTTCTGGACTTTGCCAAAAATTCACTATCTGACCAAAAATTATCTTACCCTTCTGTTTTCTCTGCTCACTTGTAAATATGTACTTCGTCACCTAATTCAGAGAGGTACTCTGAGAATTTAGTAGTGCTGCCGAGCAATTTAAGGCTGTCAGGTTAAAGATGCCTTGTAAATGCCAGGAATTATTGTTGATCAATGGCAGAAAATGTTCTTCTGCGTGGTTGCACCCAATGGTCCATGGCTGGTAATGTGAACTGTTTCACATATTGACCAGAGGTTTTATCCTTACTAGGCAGGTCTATAATATTGGCTAAGTACTGCATGCACTAGAAAATTATTTTAGATTCCAGTCTGACAAAAGGAAGACACAGGTCACCAATACCATGGACACACAGGTTTTCTTCCATTTGTTTTGGCTTACATTAATTAGTTGTGAAAAAGGGGACAAGTTCTGGACACCTTTTAATTTTCAGGCAAGCCAAAACACTGCTGAGCTGGGGAATCAACAGCAGAAAGTCTTATGATTCTCCATTCTGCAGCATGAATTTTACCTTTTCTAGCAAGCTATTAGGGAAAAAAACCTTTGGAAGAGACAAGATGTATTTCTAGAACACACCCCCACGTGTGTAGTTCAGTACTAGGGATGACTGTGCAGCTATTTTAGCTCCTGTCTCCACTAAATTGTGAAACGTAACAGTGAAATTAAAAGCATTTAACATACATGTCTTAGCAGCAGTTTTGTATTACGTTGTTGCCATTTAAACTGATTAAAACTGTGAATAAACAATATTTTCCATTGCAACTAAATATTGCAATTAAAGCTAAGTATTTGCTCTCCTGGCAAGGCAAAACTTAACATAAACATATTGGAATGTCTCAGTACAAAAATAAGTGCAAAGTCAAAAATACCCTAGCTAACCCTAAAAGAATGAGTATCTTTACAGAGGTGTGCTTGTCTTTCACTTTTCATACATAGTTTTCATTAATCCTGTTCTAATTAATACACCATGGGATGGATTTGCCACCATACTGAGGCCCCTCTGAAGTTTTCCCTTGCATAGACACCCAAAAAAAATATAGCTAGGGGCTAAAATACCTGGGAGCGCCACATTGTGTTCCTGTTCTCTGAGTATGTTTGCAGAGGGACTATGAGTAATTACCTTCATTATTCACAATCTACACTGCATTTTCTAACCACATTACTGTCTGAGTCTAGTGTTTTCTGTATTGGAAATGACATCCATTTATCTAACTGTATATACCAAAACAAATGCATGAAACATGTCATTCTGCTTGGGTTTATCCAGGTCCATGCTTTTCTTTCTGCATTCACTCCCAGATGAAGAACATCCAGTTCTCACAGCTTGGACCAGTTTTGTGTCCTGGGTTTACCAGGAGCCGTTTTGTTCCTTCTTAGTAACCGGTGCAAGCTCTGTGTTTTGACTTCCAGCCTGGGCAGAGAGCTGATAACACCAATTGTTTTTAATTGTTGTTAAGCAACGTTTATTCTGGCCAAGGACTTTGTGAGTCTCATGCTCTGCTGGGGACGAGGGGAGGCCGGGAGGAAGCAGACACAGGACACCTGACCCAAACTAGCCAAAGAGGTATTCCATACCCACGTCATGCCCACTGTATAAACTGGGAGTTACCTGGAAGAGCACAGTCTCTCTTCAGGGGGGGGTCGAACTCGTTCGGCGGTGGTATCGTATTCTCTTGTTATTTCCCTTATCATTATTATCATTGGTGGCAGCAGCAGTGATTTGTGTTATACCTTAGTTACTGGGCTGTTCTTATCTCAACCCGTGGGAGTTACATTCTCTTGATTCTCCTCCCCATCCCTCCGGGAGCAGGGAGGATTGGGGGTGGGGGATGGGGTGGTGTGGGTGGACAAGCTGTGTGGATCGGTTTAAACCACAACATTTTGGCAGCTACAAGCCCATGAGTTTGGGTTACTGAACCCTGCAGGTGGCCTCCCCTCCAGTCTGTTCCTGCTACTGGGGTTTGGAAGCATTTCCATTACATGCTTCTGCAGGGCAAACTACAGCAGGAACAGTTACCATGTTCCTGAGTGTTTAAGTACTCACTTGGCTCAGAAACATACCCTTTATTGGCTGTGTAGGGTTTTCTTCTATGGGAGTACCAGCATCTTTTTGTTGTTCTAACGTCTGCCTGGTTGAAGCTCACTCTCTAAGCTATGACAGCACAACTCATATACTGCACTGCCACCAATGTCTCCCATTTCTGGCTATTGGAAGGTGACAGTGAAACCTGCTTCAGTAATTTCATTTTAATCCCATGCTGTAGGCCCTCAGCATCTTTAGAATCTCTTACTCACCAAATCTTCTCTCATAGCAGGAAACAACCAGAGGGAAAATTCAGGTGAAACTAGTGAGCTGCTTTCCATTACAGGGAGAGATTCACAAGTGACTTTTTTCCATCCAGTATGAGCAAAGCTGTGGAGAAACAACTGTGTTGGTATGCCCATTTTTCTTTTTGAAAAGTGGTGTCTCTACCGTATATGGCTGTAGCTGAGACAGGATCATGTCACCATTCCTGGGTTTCCTTTCTTTGGCTGAGATAGGCTGTGATGCCCCAAAATGCAGTTTAACAACTTAGAGGAAAATATTTAAACTGGTGACAAACAGCTCCTCCGCTATGCTTGGCAGAGGGTGATACTGTCACCAGAAGACAGGAAAAGAAAACTCCTTAATACCAGTGTAGCATTAAGAAGCAGGCACTTCTTTACTGCAGGGCTGGGTGCCAGGTGGAATTTCCCCAAATCAAGCACACCCCATGCTGATTTCATTGTTACATTTATACATGAAAACTACAAGTTATGATGATTGGTTAGTGATCTACATACCATTCTGATATCAGCAGTGTCATTCTTTTCTGTTACTACACTTGCAAGAAGGAAGGGTCTTCACCTGGACAAGGGTCTTTTTGAATGTGGGGGTGTTTTGTAGTATTATAATGAAGGCAGTTCAGTTCAGGATACCTTAAAAATAAGTTTTGTTGTCAAGTTGGCTGGTTAGATTTCTACCTTGCCAGGTTGTCAAATAACTCATCCTATATACAATAGACCCTAGGTATTTTGGTTATGGTCTAGAGGGTAAGGACTAAAGCTAACATGTTACAGAGAACAGGGACTTCAAGCAACACAGAGTCAGATTTCAAGTACCACATCAACCCATGCTAACATAAAGGCTGAATTCTTAAATCATTATATTCCTGTAGATAATTGTTCACAAACACAAACAAAATACAGAAAGATTCAGTAAAACTTAAGATAATCTGCAACAATACCTAATGCCTAAAGTCAAACTAGAACCACTTTTTATAAGGACAACAAAAATAATTCCTCCACAGCGAAAGCCACAGTGGAGGGAAAACAGGGATAGTTTACTAAGCATCACTCTGCCCAAACAGCTCCATAGAATTTGTCTATAAAAATACAATCCATCTGAAAATACTCTCAAAGCAAGTGCATTAAGAGAACATTAAATATGCAGCATTCGTACTAGAAATCAAAGATAGTGAATTTGGTTGATACAGTGCCTCCTGTAGCTGCAGCCACTGCTCTGGGATAACATTTCAGAGCTCTGACAGTTGTGTGAGTGTGAATACAACCTGAGTGACTAAACCTGGTTTTACTCACAACAGTTTGCCTTGCCCTCTTGAGAGAGGGTGGCTACCCTGGAAGGCAGACCTCACTGTGGGACAGATTCTGAACCACTGCAGGCTCCAACTCTCTCCTCAAAGGTAATGTGAATCTTCAGTGTGTCCTGGGCTGAAACCCAAGGCGCTTCAGGAGAGGATTCATGAGGGGACCTGGTGTCCTTAATCAGAGGTGGCATCATCTGTCAGCCAGACTGGCTGGGGACAGCAGCAACTCAACTGTGTGACTGTGTAACGTGCCACAGCAAGTCAGTCAGCACTGTTAGGACAAGAGAGCAGCGGGTGATGTGATTTGCCTCACTACTGAGCGCAGTCAGGCTCTTCAGCACAGCCAATGAAGAGGAATAGTTGCAGTGGCTATGTTGGGCAGTTTGTTTCTGCAGATCACATCAGAGAGCCTGGCAGTGCTCTTACACCAGTTTTATAGCCATGAATTTTTGTTTTATAGCCATGAATTTGCTTCTGAATTTTAGTCGTGGTCATCGTGATTTACATTGCTGTGAAGAGAGGAAAGACAGACATCGTGTCAACTTATACCACCCTTTACTATTTCTCAAATACCACTGTATATCATGCCAGGCAGTTTTAGATACCACAGTATCAGCAATGCTCCTAGAACAGGGGTAAAAGTGTTGGAAAAATCCCAACTGAACTATTATCTGATGTCTGCTCTCTCAGCTGTAACCTAGAGTGTACACAGCACTGACAGGGGTACTAAGAGGGAAAGCTGCCTTCTTCCCCACTCCTCCTGAGTAAATCTGAACTGTGAACTCAAACATGCATCACTAATACTTAGCACGAGATGTTAAACATCATGCTGCATAATGAAATATTAATTATTTTTAAAAAGAAAACTGGGGCTCAGATAGTTGTATGCTTATATGGTGTGCTTGGGAATTGCTAAAGACATCGAAATGTATAGGGGGCGTATAGCCAGCATAATCAAGTCTAGGAGCTGCAGGAAATGAACCAGTGGCACTGTTTTTAGAATAAACGCAGAACTGAGCTGTCACATTAGAGCTGAGAGCCTTGTTTATGCAGCTCTGATCTGCTGTGAGAAGATCTGGGTTAGGGGAGGATGGAAATCTACAGATGCATTATTCCAAGTCCGCCTTTCTGAGCTTGCAGATGAAAATCAAAACCAACGCCTAATCAGAAACATCACAAAACATGGAAAATGTGAGAATTCCAGGAACAGGTGGATGATTTAGTCCTTTTTCATGATTGTTTTCTGGGAAAAAAATGTCTCTATATGCTAAGGCATTTTCAGTGCCATGCCTGTGTTATTTCCCTTCATATACCGAGGTAACAGTCAAAATAGCACTGATGGTTCCTACAGCTCGATGAGACAGACTTCCCTTAAATTGCTGCACAGTTTAAGACTGTTTCAGCCCATGTTCTCAAAAGTGCCACCACTTGGGAGATTTCACAGCACTTTAACTGCTCATCTTGGCGGTAATGGGACCTGGCCACACTTGGGAACTTGCAGGATCACGACCTTGGTCACCTCGGGCTTCATTCAGGGTTGATGCTTTTAGCATTCCTAAAAATAAAGAAAAAAGGCTTACTGACACTTCAGTATAGCAGAACTAAAAAGCTTGGCAAACAGAATGGTATTTAATAGAGAGTATATAGCTGGGCTTTAAAACTGTTACAAATGGTCACATATTATATAGTAACAAAAACACAAGCAGTTTATCATACTACAGCCTGCTGCTGCTAATTTACAAGCCATTTCTCTCAGGTTTCAGCATTTGCTAGAAGCACATACATGCTTTCAGCATGTCTTGGAAACAAATGACAGAACACGTCCATAGGGAACGTTGCACCATAAAATTGAATTTTAATAGAGCAGGAGGGAGCTGACAGCAAAAATAATCAATTTAATCTATGATGCTGCAGGTCAGCATATTGCAGCTGAGAATATTATGGCTGTTGCATTGATGTGATCTCCCCTGTCTAACACTAACCCAGTCCCTGCCAGTCTTGGAGGGGGAAGGGGTAATTCTGTGAAGGTGAAATGAAATGTAATACAGAACTAATAGCCATATACTTAGTTTCTTATGAATATCTTAATTTTTCCTGACAGCCAGTTTCTGGCATTCTCAGCTTTTAACCCAGTAATTCTTCCTAGCACCCTGCCCCACAGCTCCCACAGCTCCTGGCAAAGGAGCAGATCTGTGGCTGCCTGGGCATTTGGCAGTCCACGGGCGGGGGGGAAGTCTAGCCCCAGCATCAGGCACATCCCCAGGGATGGGTACAGGATAGGAAGGGCACGCCTGTGCGGAGCTGGATCCCAGCCCCGATGTGTCTTCACTGACAGCCCCTGGGGCTGACATGGGGTGGGTAGGGTAGGGGCAGACCTGGGAGGGTTGCCAAGGACAGTCAGGAATGGTGAGGCCTTTGGGGGCTTGATTTATAGAACAGACCTATAAAATCATTCCTTTGCACTTCATGGCTCCTTTTGCCCACAACTATGGCAAATATTATCCTACTGTTCCTGCCCAAGGCAATCTACTTAAGCAGACCAAAACATACATACACACAATATAATCTGCACCTTCTGCAGACCATTGTCCGTCATCACAAGGTTGGTTCTGCCTCTCACAACAATATTAAAAGAAAAAAAGGAGAACCAAACCAAAAAAAAAAAAGGCACCAAAAAGCCTCTCCATTTGTTACTGTGCTGAGAAGGCAGAGGTGGAGCTCTGCTGGATGGAGGTGCACATGAAGAGCTCCAGCACAGGCTGACCTAAGCTTGAGCATCCCTTCAGTACAGCATGGAGCTACTACGCTGATTGAGTGGCAGGAGGAGTAGCAGAGCAGCACTTCTGCAGGTGCAAGCTGGATAATACCCTAAAGCTCCTAGCTCCGGGATTAACAGAGCCAGTTCATGAGAACCCAGCTGAGGTTTGGGACCATGCAGCTGTGCACATGGTCAGAGATGCACATCAGAACCAAGCTCCAAGGATTTTTGCAATACTGGTTTTACGAGAGAGGCAACAAATCAAAACAGGTCTTCAATGTAAAGGAGAGAACGAAGACACTTCAGGCACCTAGATGAAGAGTCACCACACATAAGCACAACTCGTAGTGAGCTATGCTGTATAAGCATGGTGCTGTTTATTTGGAAACTCACTCAGTGCTTGTAGTTCGCCCCTTGCGGATGCTCAGGTCCTATCCTAAGCCCTGGGTAGATGCAGACAGAAGGGGGAGCTGAGATGCAAAATCCAGTGAATGGAGGGAGCTGCAACTGTGTGATTCTTTAAAAGAAGCAATATAGGAAGACCTGTAGTCATTTAAAGCTGAAGGCTAACTCTCATCAGGCTTGAGCACTTCAAACTTCTGGTCACGTGCTTCTTTCTTGCCAAGACGTGGGCTTTCCTGCACACACAGGCAACTGCCAGGATGGGGAAGTAGGCAACTGCCAACCTTTGCAAGAAATTGGGTGGGAAAAAAACCCACAGCGAATTTGAAACATGAAATATTTTACTATTGACTGTGAGTATTTATCTACTTCTTCTATTTATTACCTGGCAAGAATGAACCCTCTCCGTGTTTTACTGGGAGATGGTGGATAATGAAGTGGCTGGCCCAACTTCTTCCTTGTACATTAAATAGGTAAAAGCCATTTTCTCTGGCTGATGTGAAAGACCCTACATCCTACCTGTGAAAGGTATTGTACCGTGAAAACATCAGCTCAATGGGCACTGCACTGGGATGGGAGAGTATGTGAGTGACCCCAACAGAGGCTACAGCCTTTGGTGCTCCCCTGGGGGAGGATATCACCCCATCCTTTCACTCCTCTGAGTGAAATTGCCTTGGCTCCAGAATAATGTAGGTGCTTCTGGAGATGATACATCTGTGCAAAAGGATGATGGCTTGAATTTGCATGTCATTGTTTCGTAGTAGCATTTCAAGCACCTGTCAGCTGCATGGGGAAGAAGGCATTCAGAATGACAGAACCAATAAATGAACTAAACTTGGTAGCAATAGCTTCAAACTGTGGGACTTTTGCAGACATGAAACCAACTTTTTTTTTCCCCAAAATCAAATAAATCTTTGTCGTGATTAGCCTTTTAGTGAAAAACCTAATGATACTCATTACGTGCTTAAGGACCCACTGGAATTATGTCAAGAATGTCTGTTGTGACAATCTTATTATTTAATTTCTCAAACTGTTGCTGTCTTCCAGGTTCTTCATCTTCTCCTTTGATCCCGAAGTATGTCAGCAGTCTGTAGTCTTGGCAAGTTTGCTGCTTCACAGCAGCCAGCTGGTAGGACATCTCCCAAATGCTGAAACTGAGAAGTCTAGCCTGATTCCTTCACATGCTGTCCATTTAACTCATTAATACATGTGTTCCTTAAAATATCTATTTGAAATGTGCTCTATATGAATTAAACATGTCATGTGCAATGCTTCCAGGAAGTCTCACATCTCTATGATGCTGCTGCTGTGATGACTGGAGGAAAGACATCTTTTCCCTGTTGTATTGCCGGGATCCCCATTTTCAAATACAGTATTAAGAAGGATAGAAAGTGGAATGGAAGGTTAGGCTTATTATTAATTTGACAGCTAATTAATGAATTTGACACTTTTATCTGAAAGCTGAGAATGTATTCCTGTCTTGATTTACTGTGGAAAATACAGAGCATAACAGACAGATCTGAAGTATCATATTTTGGGGACAGCATTAACATGCTGTATCATTTGTGGTCTTTTAGGGGTTAAGACCACCTATGGTTGGTGAAATTTTTCAGTGTATGAGGAGGACAAGGTGATAGGCATGAGCAGAAAGAACAGCCAAAATCTTGAAGCTTGCAAAACTACCTGCTGTCCCGTGGCCTGTTATTCTGCAGTAAAGATGCTGTGTGAGAGATGAGCCTGGCCTTTCCGGTGTACCGTAACAGAGGAAAAAAGAGATAGGTGTTCTGTTTATCTGCTATGAATCAACAAGAAGGAGGTCAGCAGGAACATGAAATGAATTTTTATGAGAATCTTGGATGTCAAAACCTGCTCTCTCTCTTGCCTGGGTTACCACTCCAGCTCTTCTTCCTGTATTTATGTTCTTGACTTCTAGTAGGAACAATTAAGAAGAAACAATGAGCCGCTGCTGTCCTGACATAAAATCTGCAATAAAATCTAGCCTCTGGAAGAAAAGCTTAGAATCCATCAGGGAGAAAATATATCCTCATGATAATTGTTTAGCAATGGCAGAATGCTGAAGACACTCTGAGGATATGAGGCATGAGATTATAAATCTAATAAAAATGTCTGTAAAGTAGAAAGTAGTTGAGATGTTTTAGAATACATTCAGCAACCGTGAGCTGACACAATAGGACAAAAACCTATCAGTCTGCTTGAAAGAACAGAACCAGCAGCCTTGCAGCTTTCCCTTCAAGGACAATAGCAGGTTTTATTTTTTCTGTGCTATACCTTGGAGGAGGTTCCAGTTTTTAAAGTACAATAGTGCCGGAGCAGGTTCTGTCAAATGGGAATAATTGAACAGAAATGCAGAGACTCTCAAATATAAATGAAGATTTTTGGAAAGCACTCAGAGGAAGTATATAGGCTAGGTTTGCTAATCTTGGATTTATGTGTATCACTAAGCCTGGCCTATCCCCACTGAGATCAGTGAAGTTCTGCTGGTGCAAAACTTCAACGAAAATAGCTGTGAATCAGATCCAGTGTTTGCAGGGGTCATCGCTTAAGAGAAGAGGCAGTGGGTATCCTTGAAAGCACCTATGTAGACAGTATGATTCCGTGACTATCAACAGCGTTACTTAAGACTTCCATCAGTCAATGCTCTGAGATCAGAATCTGCTCTTCCCTTTTGTTCCAGTGACACATTATCACTCTGTGTTTGTGCTTACTGCATTAGACACTAATGAACCTCAACACTGTCTCCAAAGGCATAGTGCAGATTATGAAGTCTAATGACTTCCCGAATT
Source organism: Lathamus discolor (assembly GCF_037157495.1). Classification (NCBI taxonomy): domain Eukaryota; kingdom Metazoa; phylum Chordata; class Aves; order Psittaciformes; family Psittacidae; genus Lathamus; species Lathamus discolor. The sequence goes on along the minus strand of NC_088884.1, from coordinate 41,898,959 downwards.
TTTCGTTCTGTGAAGAGCTCATCTATGGAGCGAAGCCAGGTCCTGCCCTCTGCCAGTAGCTTTAAATTGGCAGCAGCCCCAGTGAGTAGGTTGGGAAATAACAAGAGGAAAAGACTAGGACAAGGTGCAAACTGAAGGGGTATGGGGGGCACATGAGAAACCAGAAAAAGACTCTTGAGTAAGGAAAGAAAAGAATCTGAGTCAGTAAAGCATTGGAGAAAAGAGAGAAAATGACAAAGAAACTATTAAGAGAGGCACCAAAAGATTGAGAAAGAAGGGTACTAAAGAAGCAAAGAAGAGTGGCTGGGGAGAAAATAGGAGCATTTCTTACTCATCATTTCTTGAAATAAATTTTTCTTCTTCATCACGTGTTTGCTAATCACAGAGGCACTACTTTGTAGTTTTTGAATTGTTCTTAATCTTCTCCCATGGAATGTATACAGGCTTTGGGCTGGAGCAAGGGAACAAGGGAGCTATCAGGTCTCGTGTCTGGACTGGAATACTAGCCGTAATCTTTTCCTTTTCTGTGGTTAAGTAGTATTTGACTTTTAGCTTAGCTGACTTTGAAATGTCAAGAATAGCATCAAGGCTTTGGCCTGTTTCTAGTGTTCACAAATCCCAGGCACTCAAAAATGGAAAAGAATTTACTTTCTTCCCCAGGGCTTTGCACAGAAAGGATATTTCCAAAAACAATGCCCAGAGAATTAGAAACCAGGCAACAGAACCTCCTTTTTACCCAAGCAGCCTCTTTTAAAGCTGAAGACTGTGTGCACAGTGTGCCATTAGTGCCATTGCCTGAGAAGTGCATGTTTAAGAGCAGCTTTACACTCCCCATGCAAGCCTTTGAAAAGAAGGCCTCATGCAGACAATTCCTTTTATATATCTATGCCTGCATTTCTTACTCTCCCACACTAGGAGAACAAAACCTATTTATTTAAACTTCTGTTTACTCCTGCTGGCTAGTCCTTGTTTCACCAGGGCTGGATGATATCCAGTAAGTGGTTCAAGACACTTGAGATGCAGAAAACATCCTGTCCTGTCCAGAAAAAGACCTGTGTGTTCGCCTGATTTGAAAAGCCATTGACTATTGATGATTCATTATCACCAAGAACAGAAATCAGTGCTGCTTGCCACTGGAACGCTAATCATCCAGTCCAAAGACATACAGCAGTTTGTTCTCTAGGCTTAGTGGTTATGGGATTTTGAAGATAAAGATTGCATTACTTTCATTGACATCCTCTGCGCTTGCATTGATTCACTGGTTCTGACCCAATTTAAATAGCTGCTGCCTTTGAGGGATTTATGTTTGAAACAATGCCATGTTTCATATGAAAACATAGAATCACAGCTTCCAAGCTATACGAAACATTCATTTCCAGCACTCTGTGAAAATACTGGCTCCAAAGCTAATGCAAGAATTGAAAGTTAGGGGTGAGAATTATCAAAATAGTATAGTTTCACAGGATGGTATCGTTAATCTTATACAATTATTTTGGAAATGTTCTGTTTAGGCCGTTAGGTAGTCTCATAGGCAGAGAGAGAAGCATATATCTAAAGAAGAGAAAGTTGAAGAGCAGCACTAAACAGGAACATGAGACAGAAAGGGGGACACATGATCCCTCTGAACGTGCAGGGGGTGAGGCAGAATGTGGAACTGGAAAGGAACCTCTGTGTGATTGAATTCAGCTCCCTGCAATCACGCTGTGACTACATCGACATTAGGCTCAGGTGGATCCTGAAGGTATCCATTCCCCCACCTAAATCTCATACCATAAAGCAGTCTCTGAGACCATGTAACAATTACAAGACTATTAGTAAAAAAGGCAAAAAGCTTCAAAAATTACACCATGGTGTCACTTTAAAGAGGACAGAAAAGACACACAGTTCTGCCATTAGCTGAAACATCCCTGGAGAATTTCTAACAGATGGACCCTGCACCATGCCCTGCAGGAGAGCAAAAGCTGCTCATCCTCTGCCAATCTGACATGAAGGAAAAACTTAATCCTCACATAAACCCTAAATCTGGCAATTAGTTTAGCCCTGGGAATGCAAGCAAGATACGGCAGCCAGCAATCTGATAAGTTTGTCAGATTGTAGTCCTGACCTAGCTCTAATTGTGACCCATCTATTACATGTCAGAGGAAGCAGATTCACAGACTGTGGATCTGCCTGTTCCTTGCAGTGCAATTGCCAAATATCCCCTAGAATAGCGGATATAAGGAATAAGGAGCTCAAATTTTATGACATGCAAAATACTGATTTCCCTCAATTATCTCTTGCTTTCTTGCTCAAGGCCAGACTCCAGAGCTGAAGCACATCCAGAAGCCTGGCAAGAGAGTGGGAGATCTGTGCATTGGACCCAAAATCTTTGCCTAGTCACACGATCCATGCAGCAACTACTGCACCATCCCTATGCCTGAGCCAGGGCCTGTATCCCTCCCACCATCAAATAAAGTGGACGTTTTGGGGCAGTGAAAATTCATACTAGAGCCCTCTGCAGTCTGCATTTTAACAGTGAAGTGTTCCAGCCTGTTGTGGTTTAAGTGCAGTCAGTAACTCAGAACCACGCAGTCGCTCTCTCACTCCCCCTCTTCCTTCCCTCATTCCTGGAGGGATGGGGAGGAGAATCGAGAGAATGTAACTCCCACGGGTTGAGATAAGAACAGTCCAGTAACTAAGGTGTAACACAAATCACTGCTGCTGCCACCAATGATAATAATGATACGGGAAATAACAAGGGAAGAGAATACAACCGCTTACCACCTGCCAACTGACAGCCAGCCCGACCCTAGCAGTGATCCAGCCCTTCCAGGTAACTGCCCCCAGTTTATATACTGAGCATGACATGCTGTGGTATGGAATACATCTTTGGTCAGTTTGGGTCAGGTGTCCTGTCTCTGCTTCCTTCTGGCTTCCCCTCCTCCCTGGCAGAGCATGAGGCTCACAAAGTTCTTGGTCAGACCAAACATTTGAGCAGCAACTAAAAACACTGGTGTTATCAGTGCTGTTCTCAGGCTGAAAGTCAAGAACACAGTGCTGCACCAGCTACTAAGAAGGAGAAAAATGACTGCTACTGCTGAACCCAGGACACAGCCCTACCCAGGAGTTTTCTAATGTCAGGTATCAAAACCTACCTTGCTTACCAACCCCAATTGACTGGGGCAGGGCTGTACATAAACCCAGTGAAATGAAGCCAGCGCAGACCTAGTTTACCCTCTCCTTCTGTGTTCAGCCACAGCCTTTGGCCTTCGACCTGTAAAACTGAAACTGTAAACTTCACTTCTGTCTTCTCCTTAGGCCATCACGCTTTGCCAGTCTGGGACTCAAATCCACTCCAGCAGCCCATCCCAGTGTTCAACTTAAACCCAGTCCAAAGACGATCCAGCTCAATGACTACTCTCCTCTCTTACTGCCAACACCCCTCTTCCAACATTTCTAGGTCCAACTCCAGCCAAATTCTAGACAGATAACCTTTGACAGTGGCTAAAAAAGCCAGAATCCCTTTCCAGTTCCCTAAATTGGAAAAGTTTAAGGCTCAAACAATCCAGCCTGATTCTAGGCTACTTTCTGCTTCCTTAACTGGCGATGTTCAAACAAGGCCAAGAAAGATGAGGTCATTTGTCATAAGTATAAATAAAGACAAACAGGATCAGTGCACAAATGATCCATTCTTCCAACAACACCTGCAGTGAGATGCCAGCCTTCTTTCACGGACCCAATATTTTCACTTGTAAGGAATAGTTTAAGTAAGTCAGTCTTGCATTTGCGTTGTGGTCACACTGAAGATGAAGTAGCCAGTAACTCAGCCACAGGCAAAGATAATGCTGTAGAAGAGGTTGGTTTTATTAAAAGGACTTGAGAAGTTGTATTTTTATCTCAAAAATATTAAAGAATGTCAAGATAAAATTTAATTCAACTTCCTCTGTTCGTTCTATTCTGAACAATTTCACAATCTTATCTCCAAGTAACTTGCTTGTCATTAAATAAATGCACTTGTCATTAAATAGATGTACTTAGCCTCTTCAGATTGTTTGCTTCATCAAATTTGACGGATAAATTCACTGGGTAGTCTTAACATAGCCACAGGGGAGTCAGTACTGTGTTATCCCATTAGGAAACAGTATATAGAACCCACAGACATTTAATACCAGTTGTGAATCTAATAAATCCCATATCCCAGTTGGAGATTGATGAGATGAACAAAGAACCCGATGCCACACTTTTTGAAGGACATTTGTGACTGACCCCCCCCACACACAATGACTTCTACTCAGAAGGACCACAGGAAGAAATCTACATTGAAAACCTGCTAGATGTACTGCCTTGTCAGTGAATGAAGGAGAAAATCTTAGCAATACAACAGGAAAAGAATGGGGATGAATGTGAAAGGGGTAAGTTGTAGCCTGAAAGTGAAACTCTCCATCTTAATACACTCTAGAGGACTAGAATAAGTGCTTTCTAATTAGCTTGCATTTCACTTGGCATATTTATGGCTATCGCTGCAAAAGTAGACCAATATACAAGACTTTTTATTAAAGGGTCTCCAGAGGGAGCATCCAAACCTGCCAGCAACCATGTTTCAGAGGTTTAACCTCTCTAACCTTTATGGTTCAGCTAAAGTTCTTCCTCCACATGTGCCGAACACATCATTCTGCCAAGTGAACTGTAACCTTGACTTATATACCTACTCTGTTTAACATGCAGCAACATTACTTTTTATTTGGGGTTACCTTTTATGATTTGCTCACCAAAGTTTGCTCATAGAAGTAACAGAAATACTAAACCTGGATATTGAGTTACTGAAGGCAGCACGTAGGTGCCGTGTTCATGACTAAAGACCATTGTACATTGAGGTGTGAGTGATCCACACAGTCGTTAACCCCAGCAGCCTTGCTACACTTCACTACACGGGTCTTCTGACCCATGCTGTGCTGCACAGATACCTTGGCTGCAGGGTAAGCTTAGAAAGCGTATTGTAGTGGAGGAGCCTGCACGCAGCTCCCACTTGGTACCTGCAATTGCACCACCTGCCTTTATCTAAAACTGCAGCAACAAGTTCTCCAGCAAACATCCTTTCTAGCTGGCAGTAGAAAAGATGAATAGAGATATTTTCTTGTAAGAAAATCCTGAAAGAATACTAATTAACAAAAAAAGTGGTGTAACTCCTCAGTGGGTGGACCTGGAGGCCCGTCTGAACCTCCACAATACAGCAATACCAGCATCTGAATGCACATAAGATTATCTATACTACCCTGTCTTTCTATATGACACTGATGCTGATAACTAACATTTTGAAGCAGTACTTGTCATAATCTGAGTGCCTTACTGGGTTCATAACAAACCAGTGCCTCCTGGTACAAAGCAACAATTAAGAAAACAATACCCAAGTCTCTACTCTCTTTTATGTACAGGACTGGCATCATCGTTCCTTTAGTCTTCCTCTCAAAGAGTGCTTACTCAGACTAGAAAAGCTATATCTTGCTTGAAATGCTTCTCTTCTTCATCATCAACTGGGAAACCATCTAGTTTGAATTCCGTACTCCTGATATTTGTGGCTTTTGTTTGCATTGTCCCCTCCAATACAGGCGGCTGAGGCTGCAATACCATTCTGTCAATCTTTCTTCTTTTTTTTCCTTAAGGTTTACTGTCACTTGATTATAACAAAGAATTTTCAGGTCACAAGCATCCGTGTCACTGACATCCTGGCCAGCCAGCCCAGCGCTTTCCTGGCAGACCTTTGCCTTCCCATGGATGTTCATCTTGGTCACTCAAAAGCTTCTCGAGCACTACCTAGCTCCTAAGGAAATGAGACAGCCGCATGTTTTACCCACAGAATGAACACTTTTCAGCCTATTTCTTCACCCATTCTCTGCTGAACTGGAACACACAGATGTTAGATATTTGCACCTGGCACTAACTAACAAGTACCATGCATCAGAGCTGCTAAACGTAATCATGTAGAACGATTCAGTGATTTTGACCATGTAGGTGCTGTGCCTTCCTTCCAGATTGTTCATTCATTTTCTCCTTTGATAGAGCATCGTCTTTTTTACTGTTTGCTTTCAGACAGAGATTCCCTAAGGGAATCCCTCAGATATTTCTTCAGACATCTCCCTTATGTCTATAAAGCACAACAGAGTGTGATGTGACTCGGAGCCGGCTGAATGGAGCACAGCTCCTTTCCAGACAGTGCTCACTCAGCTAATTAGCTCTGCTGAGAAACCAGAGTCATTAAACCCCAGGCAAACAGCACAGTGATGACTCTGCCTTTTTTCCAACACCAAAACTGTGCATTGTGCATTGTTTTCTCTAGGCTCCTACCCTCTTTCTGCTTGCACATCCAGGTTGAGCAGTTGCATGTAAGAGAATGTTTTTAATATTGTCACTATGCAAAATATTCCCAAATTTGTCTCTACATTGGACGTCTCTTTCTCCAGACTAAAATCCTACTTTTTTTCTAGTTTTGGGCTGTGTTTTTTTCCTGTACCTCTTCATTTACTGTCCACAGTAAAAGCTGACCCGAAGCAGAATACACTTTTCCTCTCTTGCATGTCCTCATGGTGAGCGTCCTGAGTCATCTGACAAGAAAACTGAGAAAGATCATTAACCTTGTTTCAGCTGCTTATGTTCAAGCAAAGGGGGAATGAAAATGCTTACACAGTATTACCAAACAATAAAGTCAAAAAATAGCTTTGTTCAGTGGTGACTCAGTACAAAGAGAAATTAGAACAGATGCATGATAGCTAGATATGGAAAAATATCATCCTCAGACTGTGGAAGCAAATCAATGTCCTCAAAATGAGCATGCTCAGAATCCATCTGTAGTTAATGTACTATTCTTCATACAGGGTAAATATTTTTTTGCTTAAACAAGAAGTTTCAGCATTTCATTGCAAGAATTGTGCCAAATCCAAATTGCTTATTGACAAGCTGTAGTAACTGTGTACAAACAAGAGATGAGTGATTTTAACTTGTCTTTCATGATACATTCTGAAAGCACACAATGAATCATTCTCAAGTAAGTCCCATGCTGACTAAAGCAGAAAGGGGAATCTAGGCTCAATTTCCATAAAATAATAAAACCAAATGTGCCTACAGCTTCTATCTTTGGCATTGGTTTAGTGTTTAATACCAGTAATGAAGGTCTCAGAGGTTAAGGGTTGCTTCCTTGCAACGAGAAATGATTAGAGGAGCATGAAGATTAGCTGGAGGGGGGGAAGGAAGGGAAATGGGTTTCAGGAAAGATTATTTGTGTTGCGAAGTAAAACAAGCAATGAAAAGGTTGAGTAAACTTTGGATATCTCTATCTAAAATTAAATGTGTCTGTTGGTATGCAGTTAGGGAAATAACCCAAGTTAAGTCCCATTAATAGTTCTGGCAAACCTGGGTGGGTGAAACTGATCTGTGAGACACATAAGCAGGGGGAGAACCTGCGTGGCTCAGCATGGTTTGCAGGGCAGCTCCAGAGTCAAGCTGCCTGGTGCTGAGGTCTCTGTATGTGGGGAAGTGCTGGATGAGCGGATTATGTTGCTGCTGCTTTCTTTGGCAGCATGAAAACATGAGCAAAAGAAGTGCTCTTTGTATTGATGAAGCTACACCATTTCATGCTATCTAAATCTCAGCATGACCATGTAGCTGCATGCAATAGCCAGTAATTTCCCTTTATCTTTGCTGTCAAAAACCAGGCTGCAGCTATCTGATGTCCCTTAGGTTGATACTGAAGGACTTTTACTAATGACTTTACCAAATCATTTCCTTTTTTTGCTTTTTTAAAGGAAATAGAACACAGTGATGTGGCTGTTCTGCTGCACATATAAACCTGGTGCGATATGTGTGACATATATACACACATATAGAAATGCATACAGAAACACACACAGACCTCTCTGTATTTTGATAATGTTTTGACTACTGTAGTAAGGATGAACCAGAGACACCTGCGTGCATTAAAGGTAGTATCTGAATCAACTCTAGCCTTCCAGTTGTCCACTTTGTCCATTATGATCTTCTAAATTGCACATTTGAGGTGAATTGCCCTAAAAGTACTTACTGGAGGTTGTGGGTGGGATAAAAGGAGTAATGTTCCATTAAAGCTGTTATTGCAAGTATTGGAGTAAATTTTTCTCTTAAAACATTTCATTATGACTCAGCAGCAATTGTCTACCTCAGTTATGTTGATTGCCATTAACCATGTGATAGGGAATTGTGTTTGCTAACAAAGTGCAATCCTGTACATAACACAGACATAGCTCATGAGTACTTAATTGGGGTCTTGGTGTGAGATATTCCCCGGCTGACAGTGAAAGATGGACAACTATCCTAGATGTAACCCCGCTGAAGTGAGGCACCACAAATATCGCACTCTTTCATGTATTCAAGGGAATTGGAAATGGTTTGCTGAAACCGACTTAAAGAATATTCAAGCCCAAAACACCCAACACACTTTCAAAGCTGTGTCTTTGATTGTCATAGTGGGCTTGGATTCCAAGTAATTTTCACTCAATGCTCTAAAGCACTTCCAGTCTGATTACTGTTGTTAAATTGCCAAGATCTAATTCAGAAACTCATTTACTATTTTGCTTGTTGTGTTAGACTAGGACATAAACACTTGCATGCCCTGGCAGAGGAGAAAATTGGAAAAGCTAGCACTATCCTGCAGAGGATCTGCAACACAGCATTTAAATTAACCAACATGCATGGATACTGCTTCTCAGACTTCTCTAGAAGTCCCTCAATGGGGCCAGACAAGTACATAGGCTGTTGAGAGTTACAGTTACAAGAAACCAATTGTATTTCCAACAAATAAGGCAATAAAAGTGTCTCTTATTAGCTATGTACACATAATCTAAACTTCTATATAGACAAGGATTTCCTGCCAAGGTCATAAAATCCTAGAATGATTCAAGCCACAAGGACCTCCGGAGGTCACCTGGCCCAGTTGTCTCCTCAAAGCAAGCATGGCTAGAGCAACCTGTTCGGAGTCCCACCAAGCTCTGAACGTCTCCAAAGCCAGAGTGCACAACCTCTGAGGACAGCCTGCTCCAGCACATGACTACCCTCACCCCAACCGCAGAGTCAAGCTTTTCAAAGCCTCTGTGTGACCTAGGTGCTCTATGTTACTGTGCTAGTCTGAAGAATTTTGAACATCATCTTATACAAAACCACGCACAGTGATGCAGCCAGCGGAGCTGCCTTGATCCTGCATCACCTGTCTCAGCAGTGCTCCAGCTGCTGACACAGCACTCTGAGGCTCTAGGTACCTGCTGGAGTTTAGGTTAATGGCAGAGACTCCTCCTGAGGAAGGCAGGTGCAGATCTGACGCAGAACCACCACTGTTCCCACTCTGACAGTTTTGCTAACAAAATAAATTATATAAAAGTGAACCCAGTTGCTTCTAATGGAGATTTTAAAACAAATATATATAAAAAAAAAACAAACAGAAAAAGAAAGAAGAACAAAGAAAACTTTAAGAAGAACATCACTTCGCAACCTTTTTCATAGCACAAAGTAAATATCTGTGTAAGTTTTGGAAATAGCTCAATATTTGCATTTATGCAGTTCTTTAATACTAAAATGCAAATACAGTGTTTATAAATACATAAATACAAATATACTATACAAACCATACATATTTAAATGCAGTGTTTAATATTTACCTGGTGCTTCTCATTGTCGAGACTTTCAGCTTGGCTCTTTTGCCTTGGTATATACAGACAAGGAAAACCTTAATAAAATGAACCAATCTCCTAACCAGTCATTTCTGATAAGGATGTGAATTCATGGGCACTCGTTTCTGTGCAGGCATCATGAAAACCTCAGTAGTTATCCTGGCCTTTTGTAGCTGAGGAACCCTTTGTGTTCTGGTATATGTTTCCCTAGGAGCGTGGCAGACACTGATCATGCAGGGGCAGGGGGCCTGTCGAAGGGCTTGCAGAGACTTCACTCTGTGCCTACAGAAAAACTGCTGACTCCAAAATTGCATTTCAGAGGCTGATAGGAGTTATTTTTTGCATGGCTTCACATAGCAGCCTTTGTCCTCTTGGGCCTGGGTGCTGACAAGAACATTAGCTGGTTCTGGAGAGTAATTCCAGCTCCTGGCACAAGGACTTAAACATGGTTCTCCCTACTCTCGATTGGTTATCCCATGCTGCTGCATGATGCGGTCTCACCAGCTGATCTGTCTCACCAGTCTCTCAGTCCCAAACTTCCTCTTGACAAGAGAGGCTGAGTTATGGCTTCACTCTGGAGAATGAGAGTGGTGCGAACATCTCATGCTGTCTCTGTATATTAAGGAACTCCATCCACCCCTCAGGATGGTTTGTACCTGGCCCAGATCTACCTAGTCTACCATGGAAGATGAAGTGTGGCAGGCCTCAGTAGCATCACTACTGTGCAACAGCATGAACTGTAGTGGCAGGTGAGGGTTGAACAGTCACTGGGTACATTTGGCTTGTGCCCCATATGGTGTGTGCTGGTCTGATTGCATGTTGTGCATGAACCGGGCAAGACACAAGTGCAGCATCTGCTGAAGAGGCCAAGGGCAAGAAAGACCTAAAGGCTACAGCAGACTATCGCACCGCAGCAGTGGTGGGAATTGTGCCTAGCAGGAATGAGCAGCCTGTCCCGTCCAGACGCCAAACCCCAGCCTGGCAACGTATGGGCACAAGCCAGTCCACACCACCTGGCTCAGGAATGAAGGCTTGCTCAGTAGTGTGGCTATCAAAACCAATCCAGACAAGAGCCCAGAAGCTTTGATTCTTTCTTTCCTTCCATTACCCTGCACTGTCTTATTCTTGCATCCCTCTGCCCTTTGGAAGGTCTGTGAGACCTTTCCAAATGGCTGCTTTTCTGCTGTGCTACGCCAGCACCACTAAACAGCCTGTGTCAGTCACTCTGCAAGAGCTGCTTTCCTGCCTGCTGAGGCAGGACAGATGGCAGAGGGAACAGCAAAGAACCTAATGAGACTGGGGAGCAGAGGGAGGACAAAATACCCGGTGGCTTTAAAATATCCAGTTAACATTTTAAGAAAGGAAAACAGTGCTTGTGAATCACGAGAGCTATTTCACTTCTCCCAGCTTTCCCACCTCTATCACTTGCAGAGATACCTTTACTGACTCTTGCCTTTTCTTTCATTTCCTTTATTATCTTGCCTGCAGTCACACACAGAGGTCAGCAGCCAGCTGCAAAGGGCTCTCCCAGCCTGCTGGTATTCTCAGCCATAGGGAGTATTCCTTGGCTTTTATCCACCCAGGAAAGTTCTCCAGCCAATGCTATATCAGCTCTGGAAGGAGCAGTAGCATTCTGCAGTTTACTGGCAAAGCCAAGCTCTGCAGTTCATCCCACCTGCTGTGCATTTCTCATAGGGTGAGACATAAACACGTTCAGCAAGCCGCTTTGTCTCTGGTCACTCGTTTCATTTCTTGGGGGAAGGCTGTAAACATCCACCATCCCTTGCTCTCATTCCCACATTTCTTTCTGGGTGCAAGCTTGTTTACCTCCAGGAGGAGATGAACAGTGATTAAGAAGACTTGAGCCAAGGCCAGAGTTTTAAGTCCAGCATAGTGGGGGTTTGAGTGTGCAACTGAGGGAAAGAAAGTGTGACCTTCTGCGTTAGAACTTGCCATCTCCTGGTGACCACCTGCCAGGCACACACAGGGCTTCCTACCTTGCCTGCAGTGTCTGTTTCACCCCGTTGCAAAAAAGAGAAGTGAAGAGCATGAGCGAGGCTGAATCAGCCACAAAGCAGGGTCACTTCACCCATTCTGTCCTGGCACAAACCCACTCTGAGAGCTTCTCACACTCTTCCCCTGCATCCACACTTGGCATCGGGCAGACCCTCTCCTGCACACACCATGTAGCTCCTTTTCTGCCTGGGGGGCTTTTTTCCTGGGATCTCCCACCACAGCCACTTCCTTTGGCACCTTCTCTTTACTGCTGCTGGAGGCCCATGTGGCCCCTGGTGGGGAGCAGGTAACACAGACCTCCTCTTACAAGCACAATGAGCCCTTTCTACCCCACTGTTCCTGCAGGATAATGTTCCTGCATCATCCTCTGTTCTTCACACAAGTGCATATCTGGTCCTTTTCTGTAAGTGATGCTTTCCAGAAAATTAGAGCAACCTTTCCTGCACAGATCTGGAGCCCAAAGGGCTGGGGGGAGCAGCTGAAATGTGACACAGGCACATGCCTTGGTGAAAAGAAGTGCCTACAGGCACTACATTTAAAGCTGTATTTCAGTTGACTGAGTTATCAGCTTGTGTTTAACAGCAACAGTGATGTTTGTGGTAGACAGGAGGTTTTTGAGCAGATACTGTTGTAGCAGAACAATTTGCATGTGATACTGTGTATGAATACAAAGCCAAAATTCAGTCGTCCGCCAGCTAAAAGTGTGGATCAAGACTAAAAGCCATCACTATAAAGCCCACAGTCACCCAGCCTATCTTTACATATTTTCCAACAACAGGTTTAGGAGTCACCTCATACATACAGTGTGACTTCTCTGCTAGATTAGCCACCTAATATTTCATCAATGACCTTTCTTTCTCTGGTCTCTCAGTCTTCTCTTCCCATTTGTTTATATTAATTCAGATTTTCCACTCTTATCTACCTTTATCACAGCTTTTTTCCTTTAGGACAACGGGGTCACCATGAGGCTCTTAACAAATGTGATGATCTGGCACTTTGTTTAAGTTTAATATAGTTATTTCTGTGAGCTATGGTACTAAGGACGTCCTGTCTGTCAAGTGCTCTACCTGTAACACAAGCCAAGATGCATCCCAAATAAGCCAGAATCATCCATTTATTGAGAAATAATTAAAAAATGAAATATTTGACAGCCCTAAATCTGATAATTCATCCAGACTCCTTCTTCAACGTAAGAGGAGCATATGGTATACTAGAAAAACACAGAAGCCCCAATTCTTTATATAGTTACATTGATAGATTATACTAGCTCCCTTCAAACAGCATCATGCTGTCATGAAACCAGTATCACACGGGGTGGTTTGATAGATAACCTTCATTTGCAGTTGAACTGTTCATTATCTCACCTTTGCTAGGTAAATACCATGAAGTTCTACTCTTTGCTGGGCACAAACTTTTGATTTGACCTGTTGAATTGCAGAGTGGCCCAGCTGAGCCCCACCTTACAACGACCAGCAAAGTGGCTTTGAAACACCCCTCAAAGCCATAGGCTGCCATAGGAGACCCTGCCAAGCTCACATTATCTCCCTGTGTAATTACACCTTTTTAGTTCAGTGGGGTGTGATTAGCTCAAGCTGTAACTCATTTAGTGCACTATAATTACAGTGCACTCAGCCTCACAGTTGGTTTTGACCCAGAAAGGATGAGTTCCTGGGGTTATTTTTAAACAATCTGTTGGCAGTGGTGGCAAGTATTACCAAACCTCGCAACAAAAGCACATGAAATTTGATGGGTGCTTGACTGTCTTGGTAGTGGCTGCCAGTGTCAAACATCTCTAGATATTCCTGAGTATTCTGCATGGTGTTTGCCTCCTATTTCAAGCCTATCTCTTCCTTCAGTAACAGGTGCCCAGTGGAATGAGTCTCAGGTAAGTGATCTGATGGGAAGGGTCCTGCTTTTAAGTAAAAGGGCGGTGGAGGGGGGAGAGATTTTTTATTAACTCTGGGACTGTTAATTTGTTAATTTCTGATTAGAATTATCAAAAAGATAAGCATGCAGGAGCTGCTGGAATGGTAGAAGGCAGTAAAAAATACAAGCTGTGCATGGGGAAGTTCCCATTTTAGAATGGGGAATTGTACCTTAGTGCAATTAGAGCAGCAGATGCCTAATGACTGGCCTAAAAAAAGATGTAAGTACATCTTCCACTAGAAATGTTTTATGACCATTTACTGTTATAGCTTTGTGTAAAAGCAAGGGCGGCAGTAAAGCCACCCTCAAAGGATTTTTTTCCTTCTTCTGCATGTTTTTGAAAAAACAGTTTATTTTACTTAATTCCGCTAGGCATTGTTGCATCAATTTTGCCACCCTTGTGTAGGAAAGCTGCCAATTCACTTACAGTGCAGTGGTGGGCTGGTGATGTGAAACCTTGCCTGCTACTCACGTAAAATAATTTCTCTTTTCTTTCTGTGTTAAAATGAACCTTCCTGAAAACATCTTTCCTCGATGTTGCTTTCACAAGGTATTTCTGGTCATAAAGATGCTGATACACTACTTGGCAGGACCAGAATTGCTTTTCACCTATTAGGAAAGAAGAATTGGTTACATGAGCTGTAAAGGAAAGGCTAAACTGGGTATTTCTTTGATCGGTAGGGAAGGAGTATTCTCCATTTAAAATAGTCTGGAGGATTGGGCAATGTTTTTTAATTGCACACAATGAAGGACAACGGCTTGCAGTATTGTGAAAGCTTGGTTTAACCTTCTCTTGGTATTTTGTACCTTCAGGTGGCAGAAAGGGGTGTAGAAAAGCAGTGCTCGTACAGATGTAACTGCGAATTGTAGCGCAGTGTGTAATAGGCCATACCACTGTTGCAGAAAACAAACTTTTTGGCTCTGAGGACATCAGAAACCTCCTTGCTCTGCAAGAAGTGATGCTGATAGTTTTATTAAGGGTGACCCTGATAAGAGAGGAAATTCCTGTCAGGAATCAGTAGTGGAAGAGCTCACAAGTATGCCTGCTTGAGGGGAGAAGTGGCTGCCCTGATGCAAGCGGCAGATTTTTCTCAAAAGCAAGGTAACTTCTCCTTTGTGTGCGAGGCTGAGCTCTCTGAATTGCTCTGAAGTTCCCTGTCACTTATTCCTTGCTGATCTGGCCCTTTCATCCAAAGGCTTCCTAGGCACCTCAACCAAAGCACGAAGATGATGGTGTCCCAGCACATTAGCAGCACACTGCTTGCAGCAGGCACTATCTGTGAGCTCTGCGATACAAGGCCAAGCCACTGCACTTTCTTGCATGGAGAAATTGAAAGAAAACTATCAGTTAGGCCTGCTGAGGGAATCTGAAAGAGAGAAAACCCAAGGACCTTCATGAACTCTTTTTCTTTAGGCTCCACATGCCCATGTGCATTGTACAGCTTCCACGGTTAACGGACATAAACGACGTTGGTTAAAAGCGACAGGAAACAAATGTAATCCTTCCAAAGTGGCACTATTATAGATGGCAGCTGTGGGAAAGGGATTCATTTGCCATCCATGACACACAGTGGCTACTCTTTACACATAATGACGCTATTCTTGCATGTCCCAAAGGCCTGTGTAATTCTAACAAAAGTTTCTGCTGCTCTAGCTCAGAGTGGCTGGGATTTGAGAACATTTTCCCAAGCTCTCTTGTGGTTCAATGTGCATGTTATTGAAAGCACAGGTCTGCCACTGTTTGCTATGCTGGGAAATGTTGTATGTAGTCAGGACAAAGGAAAAGTTGGTAATGGAAACCTTATAACTTGACAGATGTGACTCAAAGTGAAAACATATTGGCCCCATCACATATTGGCCCTTCACGTGTCCTCTCTGTGTACTGCATGCCTCTCATTTACCCCCTGTCATTTTCTAAGCCGTTATTTCACAAATTCTGTTTATACATCCAGGACAGAAAACACTGATTATCAAAGCAGTTACTGCTTCATGAAACACTGCTCAGCTGCTTTGATTGCTAAGGGTCCAGCTAGGAAAACTGAATGATTGTACAGAGAAGGAGTGTTTCCTTCCAAGCAGAGTGGAGCATATGTCATGAGCTAGTTATTAAAACAATGATGTGCATCAATATATTAGGTGACATTTTGATAAGTGCCATTTCAATTTTATTAATCTTTAATTATTATTTCTTTGTTTTGCAGGGGTACTTCAACTGGGGCAGCTACAAGGTTTAAACAAAAATAAAAAGCCATCTTCTGTGTTAGAATTCCAAAGGCCTGCTCTTCAAAGAAAACCAGCTAAAACATGAGCTGTATATTTGTATGAGGTGGTGCACTAAAGCCAGCAGGAGTTTTGCTAGTCAGGTCAGCTTCTCAGATGTTTAGGACACTTGTAGAGAAGCGGTTTCTGCAATTCAGCTGCTGAGGAAGCAGAGTGGGATGTGTGCAACTTGACTGAAGTTTCTGGTTTGGACATGACCAGAATAAACAGCCCTTCCTCTCTAGAAGTGTTCATATACCTGTCTGCAGGTATGACAGTGACAGCAGAGAAAATAAGAGAGGAAAAAGAAGGGGATATTTCAGTCTGCCTGTTGAAGCTGGACCAGCATGCAGAACAGATGAAGATTTCCATGACAGGAAAACCAGACAAGAAGAGGCGATGTGAACCTGCAGCCCAGTGAAAAGAGGACTTGATTTGATTCGGAACATTGGTGGGAACCATTTCCCACCCTGCCTTTCTCCTCACAAGGCTAAGTGCAAGCTCTTCCTTGTCCCCCAAAATGTTACATTTCTATGCTGTACCCCTCTGGAAGGCAGAGTGGGGAAGGAGGGTATCAAAAAGTCAGGCTCAGTGCCTAAGAAGAAGAAGGAGTCCATCCTGGCATTAGGAAGGAGCTGGGATTCAGGAACATACCCTGCAGTATGCTTTCCTTGCAGCAGTGTTTTCCTCAGCCCATCTTATCAGCACACAGGGTGGCTTTCTTCCCATTTCTGACCACCGCACAGAGAAAAGGTTTAACTACTGGGTATGGATTTGAGGATTTGGCTCCATCAATAGAGTTTTGTGGATCCAAATCAGTATGAAGCTCATCAAACATGATGCGCTTCTTGGGTATTGGGATATCAGGAGCAATTTTCATACACTTTGGTCACCTGCCATACGTAACACTGCATCAAGGCCCTCTTAACATATAGCAGTTACTGACAGCAACTTTTGCCCACCTGAACATCTCAGACCATCCTAGTCTGTTCTATTTCCCACATTTCTTTTTCTTTGTGTGACTCTCTCTCTATATATGTTACATTTATGAGGGAGGCAAGAGCCTAGCACATCTGCTCTTGTGCTCATTCCTTTCTCTTTGTCACTCTTCTGGAATACATTCCAGCTCTTCACCCCACTTGAACTGACTGGACTAATGAGCGACTGCTCATTATTCAACATTTTGGCTGTTCTCTACCTTATGTTTTGCTTCTTAATGAGCTGAAAGGGTCAGATTATTTAGCATGAACTTGTTCCAGTAGCTGGTCTGGCTGTTTGTACTTTCAAGCACTGCTGCTTAACTAGTGCCAACTACAGACGGTCTCCTAATTTGCTTTTCCTTGCAGAGTCAGTGTCCCACTGCCTAACAGAGTTTCTGTGAGTATTTCCCTCTACAGCAGGTCTGACCCAACTGTGTCCTCCTCTTTAAGAGGATTTAAACATCTTTGTTACATCACCTTCATCATTCTCTGGCTTCCTTCTGTGTGTAAGGTAGTCAATCTCTTTCAGCATCACACAGAGGAGAGAGTGCAAGTCTAGGGTCTTGCTTTCCTTGCTCTGGTTTAGGGAAGTGAAGATTCTTATGACACAGTTCAGATGTATTTGCTGGCTGCAGGGCTCAAAAAATTAACTCAGCATCACAGTAAACAAATAAGAGGTGATAACCTCCCCCCCAGGCTAAGAATCACAAATGTAAGGCAACAAAAATACATGAAAAATGCAGGTCCTTTTGTTAGACTACAATTTTAAGTGTTTTCTCATTTGACTTTCCATCTTTAAACCCTTGGTCTGTCTATGGAAACACCAAAAATTCAGAACTGGTTAAGTGGTACTGGGACACACATATTAGTAGACCATAATTAATCCTTTCTTTGATTTTCTGTACTTGTACTATGCTCTTGTACATCTTAAATTTAGTTGTGTCTCTGTAAATGAATGAACGTATATGATACTCCTCTTTACCTGTGTCAGCAGGGTAGCAGCTATCCATCATTGTCACATTTGTTTATTGGTCTTATTGTCATCCACCCAGACCTGTACCCTATGGAGGTGTTCTTTTGAGAGATGTGGCCTTTCTTTACTGACTATTCCTTGCAGACAGCTGTTGCTAATTTAGGAAGAATTGTTCTTTTCAGGCATGCATGCACTTACTTTTCCAAGGTACTACCTTTTTCTTGCTCCTTGGAAACCTATGTGAGTATATAAATGGATTTACGTATGTAGATTTTAAAAGAGACCAAAAGAATCCTCTCTATTTAGAAAGTAGCATAAGAAACATCATCCAGTGAATTCTGATGATTTAATACTGGTTTCTGTGGTGTTGGGTCCATGATAGATACTATAATTGATGCAAAATGTTAAGGGCCAAATGAAAATGTAGAGTACTAATAAAACACAGCAAATAAACACTTAAAAAATTAAAAGAAAGCATTTTCAGATATTTCTACAATCTGAAATGAGATTTTGATTAGAGGATTGGTGGCTAGGCAGGGCAGGATTAAGCATATTAAACAGATACAACTTCCTCTGCTTGAGTAACTTTGGTTTCCAGTCAAGAAGAAAACATGAGTAGAAGATGGTGCTGCTTAAATATAACAAACCTGGATAGGTCATTTGTCAAAGCCAGAAAGGTCACCCAGGGATCTGCTGAGAACACTGCATTGCTCTTTATTAAACTGGATAACGCACACAAATTCTGGTCCCATCTGTACCGGACATCCAGAGATTAATATGGGATTGCAGCATTATAGTTGTCATTATAAAGCCTTTCCTTCACAGATAAAAGAGCTTCAGAGTCATTAATAGATGAGACCATATGGTGGTCCTCCGAAACAAGCTCTGTAAGGATAAAGCACTGAAGCAGCAGTGGAAAGGACTCCTCCAAGTTGCTGCTTGCGTTGAAAGATGTGGTGGGACTGTGGGTCCATTTGCTGTAACTCACAGAGGCCTTTTATCAGCAAACAAAGCACAATAGCTGCAGAAGAAGGTGCTGTCCCCTGATATCTTTTTGCAACAGGAAGACCACTACTTTTGAAACCTCACTCATCACCTTGGGCTGTATGGAGAGCTCTGTTTACCTCTGTTCTTCTCAGTGCCTTAGCAATCTTGTGCTCCTTGAGTCCTGAAGCACACATTTTTGGCCAAAGAGTTGGGCCTGGCACAAAGAACAAAGTCTGCTGGCTTCCGGGCAGCAGGAGTGAGAAAAGCATTCCTACATAGGAGTTAACCATATAAACAATATCATTTTGGAAAGTCAGCAGTAAAACTAGAAACAGAATTCCATTTCTCTTCCACTTTCTTTCTACATTGGCACAATTAACTTAGATGTTCACTACAAAGAAAACCTGTATTTGAGAATGCCAAGGCTTTATTCAACACTAACCTCTCTCCAGTGAAGTTAATGGACAGGCAGCAAGGATGAATTTTCTTTTGATTGAGCTCACAGTACAAGGGATTCCCTAATCAGATAGTTATTTGCTAAACAGTCCATTTTAACGTCTCTCTTGGTTCTTCCCCTTTCATTTACCTCTTCCCGTTCTGCAGTTAATTGTGCTCAGTGCTTCTGCAAGAGCTCTACAGAGAAAGATTAATGAAACATCCTGTTAATTCAACTCCCTTCCTGTATGTATTGTGCCTGGAGCACTCTGAAGCGAAGGGACAATTTTGGTGATTGTATTGATGACTGAACATTCCAGTTCTTCTACATTACCAAACGCTGTAATAGAAATCATACCTGTCCTGCAACAACAATTAGTGTAGGAAGCTGGAGGGCAAATTCTTCTAGAGAGAGCAGTTATTTAAGAGAAGATGTGTGGTATAGTCTTGTAGGTGTGTAGGAAGTTGTTGTTTCTGGTTTTACAGCTGGTCTGTAAAGCTTCATGACAGCTCTTGTCATCTTCGTGTTAATTTTGTTTATCCATCATTTGTCTCATATTTTAAATTACTTTCCTGTTCTCTTTTCTCTGCCTTCTCAGTATCCAGATATTTTCAGCAACATCTTTTCAGCTCTAGTTTCTTGTTGGTCCCTCTTCTCTTTCTTCTGTATTTTCTAATTTCTATTAGAAATCACAGCTAATCACTGTGAGTGTTGCTTCCATTCTATTTGGAAAGTGATTTTTGGCCTTTCATAGTGTCACAATGCGGTTTCTTTTCCTCAGTAGAACCTAAATTTTCCTACATTTCAGACTCTTTTCTCAAAATACCTGAAATGGTGAAATCCCTTATCCTTACCCATTTCCATTATTATATAGGCCCCAGTGTTTGTTCGCATCCGATAACTCCCTCCTCCAGTCCTCTTTGTCCTTTGTCACCACTCTCCACCACCTCCCCATCACTTCTCGCTGTACTCCAGCTCTTGTCCTGTTGCTGCCAGGATTAGTGCAATAGAAGGAATGCTGAAAATCTGTGAGAGACAGGGTCATTGCTCTCAGCTATCTCAGCAGACCACAAAGTCTGCATCAGCCAGCTGCATCTGCTTCAGGGCTCTTAGTCCCTACATCTCAGCTTGGGCAACATATGTGCTTCCTGCAGATCAGATTTCCTGGGAAAATGGGTACCAAACTCTGACAAGTCTTTATGGAGTGCACATTAACTGAGCTACTGCAGTGATTTATAACCTTCTCAGAAATGGTCTGGAGACAAGAAAACAGCAATTTTCTGACATGAGGGCATTCCCCTGCCAAGTATCAGCTTCTATCTCTAAAGCAGGCAGGCAGTAAAGAATGATTTTTGATATGGACCAAAACTGTATTTTTCATTTCTCAGTTCTTAGAAATTTTTCTTCCTGAGTTTTTAAGTACTGTTAGAGTTGTTTAGATTTTTGTGCTGCTTTGACAACAAAAGAATATAGCAACCTCCCAAGCTCTTCAGGCAGCGTAAAACTGGTTCCTGTGCCCCAAGCTGGTCACACCAAATGTTCTTTCTGCATTGCTGGTCCCTGGCGGATGTAAACTAGTTTCTTACAGCTGTGCCAGCCTACCTAATGTAAGCTGGTATGTACTGCAGCTCTATACTGTCTCTAGCTGAGTCATGCAGACAGAGTGAACAATCTTTTTTGCAGGAAGACTGGAAAGCTTTTCTAGACTGGATCATCTCCCTACCATCTTCACCCTCAGACTGTCTCTCGCATCACCGTAGGAAGCATTGCCACATTTGCCAGCAGAGATAGAGACAGACCAAACATGGAGCAGCACTCACTCATGCTGCGGAGTCAAGTGAGGCTGCCAGGATGGGGAATTTCTGTGTAGCCAGCAAGGTGGCAGGAGAAGAATGCCCATGTCTCTCTGATGCTAGTAGCTGCTCTTCCTAAATGCAGCTGAATGGAAGGATCCTTTCAGTGAAGGCTGTGCTAACCTAGATGTTTACATTAGCCAGAGGAGGCTCTCTAGATCATTCTTGAGGGACAGGTTATTACCCAAAGTGTTATTCAAATTGGGTGGCAACATTCACTGCTATGTCACTACAGCACACAATTCATAATACACCCACACCACACCCCTTTCAACTCTGCTCTATCGAGGGTTTTGCCCTGCTCTACTCTGCTCTTGCTTTTTCACTTTTTTGGCTTCTGGAGAGGGGTGTCTCCATCTCCATTTGTCCCTCTTTCCCTCCTATCATTAGACTTTAGCAGCCTATCAGACTCACTCATAAAGCCATCCCTCTCCTTCACAAAGATATGGTTCCTGATGCTATTCCATCACTTCAAATCAATCAATCACATAATATCCCAACTCCTGCAGTCATTTACAGACAATAGTAACTACAAAACAACTGTTTGGCTGTTTATTGATACACGTTAGTCCCTGGGGAGAAATAAGAATGAGCACTCCAATGCTGCTTTCTGTGTGTCACCAACAATTGCTCTGTGAACCCTGGATATGTGACTCCAGCTGTGACAGTGAAGCAGGTGTGAAAAGGCAGTATGGCAGCATCCTCCGGTGTTCCACCATATGGCTGGTACAGAGCTCACAAGGTGAAACACTGAGGAAGCGAGTGCCTGTGTGAAAACCATAAGCTACCAAAATGCACCCATGGCTGAAAGGTTAATAAATTCTAATCCTGTGTCTCAGGCATGAGGAAAGATCACTAAACCAATAGACATTGATATTATTATTATAGATATTATTGTTGGGGTCAATCCCCAAAAAGTCACTCCGTCTGCTAGCTCTGAAAGCTTCTTCCTGTCTCCAATCTTATCTCACCCTCCCCTAGCATAAGAAACTACTCCCCTCAATTCTCCACCCCCCCTGCACCTTGCAGAGAGCTTGACTGCTCTCTCAGCTTCAGTTCTGAGCAACAGAGAGGATAGTTGGCCATCTTGCAGATAGCTAAGCCCAGAAGACACAACAAATTCATTTTCACCCTTCCTCCTTCTCCCTGTTCCCAGGTTGTGCAGCAGTAAATTGCTCTGTATTTGCTGGGTCAGCTTTCTGACCAGCAAGTAGAGCAAACTGGAATCAAGGCTTTGCCCTCTGCCCAGGCACACGTAGTGACAGGGAGCGTATTAACAGCTGTGAAGGTTTGGATGTCAGGTCTCGGTAGCATCCTTAAGGATGTGTACTTCTGTATGTGAACTTCTCATGTCCCAAGACAAGTATTTGGCTTGGACCATAGTCCGGCTCTCAGTCTAACCCTACTCTGCAGGGCTCTGAAGCCATTCATTGCTGATGCCTGCCTGCCAGTTCCCAGCAGCACCAGCACACAGCAGAAGGCTCCAAATGTTGCTCTTGCTGTCAGTGAAAACAACAAGATCTTCTGGGGCATATCAGTGCTGCTGTAGGTGAGAGGCAACAGACGGAAAATAGGTTTAGAAGCTCTGGGGACATCCATGATGCTCCAGGGAATGCAGATGGCCTGGAACAATCACAGTAAAAGCAGCAGTAAAATTATTCAGGGCCTCTTACCTTACTAGAGGCAAAGGAGCAATTTGGCCACCTTGTAAACAATGCCTGTGACAGATGGTTGAATATCTATCCATTCAGAAGCTGCTAATGCAGGAAAGTATTATGGCAACCCCCCAGTTCTGCTAATCCACAAATTCTAAACAGAAGATATGCAGTTATAAGGTTCACTCAGAAACCAAAGAGCACCAGTAAGGAAGTAGTACTTCCTTACCTATGTCTAATCTGGCTCATTAGAAGAACAAGAAAAATATGAGAGCTGATGTTTTAAGTTACTTTCTCTCTGTTCCACTGACCCTGATCTTGAAAAGAGCACATGAATTCATCCACACTGCATTCAATCTTCTCCTAGTGTCTTCACTAGGTGGGGAAAAGCCTTTGAATCTTTACCTATTTAAAATTATGCTTGTACTAAGAGAACACGGACAGAAGCATTACCTTTTCTTGCAGGGTTTCATAGCTGGGTTACAGTTTGAGGAAGACAGAAGCTGGTAGGAGAGCAGGAGACAGCACTCTACTTGCTGAGTTATTCCATCAGTTCTAATAGGTTAACTTGCAGAATAGCACACCATGTAAGAAAGGTACAAGAACTGGACCCTGAAAAAAACCCCAAAGTATCTGACAGAATATTTCTATAGCTGAAAAACACTTTATTCATCTATCATAAAAATGAAGCAACACAGAAAAAGACAACTTTGGCACAAGTTGCATGAGCACCTGATAACTGGTTGCTGTTCCCAGTGGCTCAGGAAACCCTTCTGAACTGGCTTATTCTACAGTTCTATGAGATTTCCAAACCCTCAAGCAACAATTTAAACAACAAAATGGAAATTACATGTAAAAGCCTTGTATTATGAAGGAGAACTGTTCTTACTTTGCAGAGCTTCACCTCTCCAAACCCAGATGTGTTCTGTGGTTCTATCATTCCTGCTGTTCTAAGTGGAGGTGAAAGAGCTCCACTTGGGAAATGAATGCAATGGGTTTAGTAGTTAAGTCAGAATAAAATCAGAATTTAAGGACATCCATCCACCTAATGCTGTATGAATGTATAAGAAAAAATAAAGATCTATCCTACTTCTACAGGTTACTCCTGTACATAGTTTTTTACGAGGAGGATAGTAGGTCTGAGGATAGTAGGCCTAAGTCTATTTTGCAACTTTATACTTGTACCAGTACAGTTACAGCACCTGAAAGTTTAGCTAAGAGTTCCTGCTTACAGTCCATATTTCTAATTCTCATTCTAACTCTTCTGTATTGTACCTGAGCACCTAATAAAGACAAAGTCACCCAAAGAATATAACCATCTCTTGAGGGCCTAGTACCCAGTTTGCAGGTAGAAAGCTGGAAAAGTAACTGATGAATGCCTTGCCAAAAGACAAACAGAGAATATCTGTATTGGTGCCTGGATTTTAAACCTCGCTGCCTTATCTACCAGCTCCTTCACAGCATAGTAATGAATAAAAAATAACACCTGTAGCAAAATTCTATTTCCTCACATTGTTTAATTAATTGATGGTTATTTTAATTTTTATTTATTTATTTTAAGGTGTTCAACCACTATACCTGCTGGAGACTGCTTCCTTAGAGATTGGGGTTTGGCTGATTCTTCTTGCTGTTGCCTGTCTGTAGCTGAGAAAATCCTACCATCTGCTGGAGAGAAGAAAATCTGCTCTGGCTCCTGCAGCTGTAACTGTTCGTATTCCTGCACCTCATGTGCTCTTGTCTCATTGTCATTTCAGTATTTTTTGTTGTTGTTGTCTTAAGTGTAGTCAGACTAGTTGTCTTAATTAGTCAGATACTCACTCTATTCTTTAATGCTCGCTGCTGTTTCACAGTGAGGCAAATATAACCTCACTTCATTCATATGAATTAGAAGCTTTGTGTGGAAAAAAAAAAGCTTTCTTCAGCATATTTTTATTACTTCTTGAGGCATAAGGTGACTTGATCAAGTATGTTTCTGCAAAGCAGGCTTTACATGCTGACTAGAGCAGAATAGAGGAAAATTAGCCCAGTAATAGCACTCCAGTCCAGTACAGCTGTTTTGCAATCTCCAACAAAGTTACTCCTAGGAAGCAAGACCAACAATCCTACCTGTGCCTTTGTCCAGGAACGGAAGCAGCTTGAGTCAGCTCTTCAAATTCTGGTCAGTAGTGCGGGTGGACTGAGCTGCCTGAGCAATGCACTCCTCACAGCAGATACTTTGTCATAGCTTAGAGGCCATCTAAGCATGAAAACAAAGAGAAGCTCCTGGTCTCCCTTACCTGCTGCAAGGTTTGTCCACCATTTCTTCTTAAAGCACACAGTAAATGCAGCACTGACCCGTACACCACCTGTCCATTGAAGCAAAAGGAATGCTCTCAAAGACTAATGCGGTCTGACTGCTTTGTGGAATAAGATACCTCACTCAGAATCCCCCTGGGTCCCTTTTCACAGCCAGCTTTCTTCAAGACCCTAACCCAGTATAGAGCATGTGTCCATTACCTATTTGAAGCATGGTAACAGCTTCTCTTTGTCTGTCCTGCCAGCCTGGGGTCTGTTTCAACATATTTCAGGTTACCTGAAGAAAGAACACATTACACTGACCTCCCTGTCTGCATTAATGCATTGATTTCTAAAGCTTTATTAAAGAAAACAAAAGGTCAGTGTATTTGCCATCCCTAGCACATGGTCTTACACACAGGACACCAGCTCTTCCATGCAGTCACACACACATGCCTACAAGCTTGTTCGTGCTTCCTGACTCCAACTGCCAGGGATTTGATTGATGGATTGGCAGGAGCCAGAGCAACAGTTACGGCACTCTTAGACTTTGCCAGGAGCACCATCCTGACTCCTGAGGCAAACCCAAGAGCAAAGACACCAGGAACGCACTCTTGGATATGACTACTGGGGTCACTCAGAGATTGCCAGTATCACAGACATTTGTTGCAACTGTATCTACCCCTCTTGCCCATGTAACTCATGTTGGTACTTTCTCTCCTGGTTAACCCTAGCTTTTGCGGGGTGATGCAGCATAATAAAAAACAGACGGATGTCAGGGAGACAGAAAAGATTTTTCCCCCAGTTTCAGTATTTAAATTCCCAAATATTACCCCAAAGTCCAACAGCAGTCCAAGACCAGTAGTGAGTGGTGTCCCCCAGGGATCAGTGTTGGGACTGGTCTTGCTCAACATCTTTGTCGATGACATGGACAGTGGGATTGAGTGCGCCCTCAGCAAGTTTGCTGATGACACCAAGCTGCGTGGTCCAGTTGATACGCTGGAGGAAAGGGATGCCATCCAGAGGGACCTCGACACGCTTGTGAGGTGGGCTGATGCCAACCTTATGAAGTTCAACCATGACAAGTGCAAGGTCCTACACCAGGGTCGGAGCAATCCCAGGCACAGCTACAGACTGGGCAAAGAAGAGATTCAGAGCAGCCCTGCAGAGAAGGACTTGGGGGTGCTGCTCGATGAGAAAATGAACATGAGCCGGCTTCAGTGTGCGCTCGCAGCCCAGAAAGCCAACCGTATCCTGGGCTGCATCAAAAGGAGCATGACCAGCAGGTCCAAGGAGGTGATCCTGCCCCTCTACTCTGCTCTTGTGAGACCTCACCTGGAGTATTGTGTGCAGTTCTGGTGTCCTCAACATAAAAAGGACATGGAGCTGTTGGAACAAGTCCAGAGGAGGGCCACGAGGATGATCAGGGGACTGGAGCACCTCCCGTATGAAGATGGGCTGAGAAAGTTGGGGCTGTTCAGCCTGGAGAAGAGAAGGCTGCGTGGGGACCTAATAGCAGCCTTCCAGTACCTGAAGGGGGCCTATAGGGATGCTGGGGAGGGACTCTTTGTCAGGGACTGTAGTGACAGGACAAGGGGTAACGGGTTAAAACTTAAACAGGGGAAGTTTAGATTGGATATAAGGAAGAAATTCTTTCCTGTTAGGGTGGTGAGGCACTGGAATCAGTTGCCCAGGGAGGTTGTGAGTGCTCCATCCCTGGCAGTGTTCAAGGCCAGGTTGGATGAAGCCTTGGGTGGGATGGTTTAGTGTGAGGTGTCCCTGCCCATGGCAGGGGGGTTGGAACTAGATGATCTTGAGGCCCTTTCCAACCCTAAGTGTTCTATGATTCTATGATTCTATGTGTTTTGAGTCCCAGCTTTTAAACACTATACATAATGACACACTATCTAAGAGTCAAACCCTTCCATAACTCTGGAAGTCACAGGTTTAAAAAGTATTATTTTCCTCTTTCTACTATGCATAAAGCAAGGAAAGCAAAAGCAGTGACCCATATTTTAAACACTGTTATCTTGCTTGGGGTGTCTGTAGTAACACCATCAAAAGAAACAGAATAATTTATGGCCAGCTACATACCTGTCTGCGTTATGAAACAGTGAAACAAAAAGGAGCACATAAAAAATCCAGGAAGGTAGCAAGAGTATCTTTGATCTCATATGTTAGTTATCTCTTCAAGTGCATAAAATAAACCAGTAGGTTTGGTTCTGCATTCCTTGCATCTTACACCTAGAATAATCATGCAAAATCATGTAAAAGGACCCTCATCTAACAGTTCAAAATCCTTTCTATGAAAAGGTGAAAATCCATCCAGCCCACACCTTGTTTCTTCCTGACAGCTGAGGAAAATGAGAGAAAAAGATGCATTCTGCAGGATATTTTTTCCTGTAATATGCTTGTTCCCACTGCTGTAGAATATAATTTCATTTCATCATACAACTAAGAACGAATATAATGCTTGATTTGCTTGATCCTTGACATTCTAATGGAAAGAAATTCTTCCAACCTAAAGCCATATACAAACATCAGATCTAAAACAACATACAGAGTTGGGGGAAAAAAAATGCTAGAACACTATTGTTTGCACCAAAATCAGTCCCTTGGTGTGCAAAAGGTAGGCTAAATATGAACATCGTAGGTTTTCTCAAGGAGTGTCAGAAAGCAACATTGCAAATAATTTAAGTTGCATATATCTTGTTATGAGATGCTACTGTATTGCAGTGAGATCCAGGGAAGATAGATAAATAAAACCTTGGAATCCCAAGGTGCTGAAGGAAATAGCAGGCAGATGGAGCTAGTGATTTATGCATCATCAGAAACAGAGGCTAAGTGTGGTTATAGGAGCCGTCTACAGCTTTATACACTGATCCTACAGTCCATTCGTTATATTTGGGCTTAACACCAGCAAGAAGATCCTTCAGTACACAAGCAGCAGTGAACTATAGTGGAAGTATAGTAAGATCAGGTGTGATAAGGGTTTTGAGCTCCCTGAAAAGAGTAGCTTACCTTAGTGTTTTTCTGAAGAAGGAAACTCCTGCTGAAGATACCCCCAGTGCAACACTCACAGACCTACTAGTCTTTTCAGGGTAAAGCTTTCCTATGTTTGAGAAACTAAGTCATAAAACTTGGCATGCTTATCTTCTGCAACCTGGGCCAAAGCCTTTGACTTCCTACTTCAATGTTTCCATCTGTGAAAAAAGAGGATACTTTATTTAGCTCATAGAGATGTTGTGGGGACATTTTTGTATTTCTATATTGCTTTTACTATGAGAATGCACTCTGCAGTGGAATACAGTGCACATTACTTTGAAAGGCCACCAGCTCGCCTTTTAGGACATATGAAGCATGTGTTTCAAAACTTTTTCTTAGGCTCCAAATTGTAGCAATTCAGATAAGGCTCCCAACTGTACCAAAACACTGTGTCACTTGGACTCCAGTATTGGGGTACAGGGCCAGGTCTACTTCCTATGAACAGACACTGGTCATGCTTTACAAAATAATCAATGAAGTTAGAAAAATATATAAGCATTAGTTTTAATATAGCAGTGTGCTGACATATTCAAAGAGGAAAATAATACTCAAATGAGGTCTTCTGAGTGCTCGCAAGCGTTCTAAGGTTCTTTTGCCCATCCACATAGCAAAATTTATCATGACATTCCTCCATAGAAGTAGTATTTTAATAACTGCCTTTTAACATGGGAAAAGTAGGAAGGATAAAAAGACTCTAAGGGAGAAATCCTATGGCATTCAGGTAAGGGTAAAATCCTGGCCCCATTGAATTTAACCTGAAGTTACATGTGGCCCCCATTTTAGGACTTTGGGATGGGAAGTTCTGAAATGTCTTTTTGTTGTCCCTTAGCCCCTGGATCTGGGACTATTCTGGTGCACCCCTACAGCTTTCAAAACCTGCAGGATGAGCACTGAAATCAATGTGGAAACTCATCAGAGAGACATTTTACCCCCTAATTCAATACCCAAAGGGAGGCCCCAGAGCTAAAGCACCTCTTCACTGATGTAGACACATCTGCAGTGACGTCTTGAAAAATCCTGAGCAGGCTGAGACAGTCATTGAAGAAAAGAGGAAAGCTGGACATTGTGGCATTAAGATGCCAGCTTAGCAAGAAAAAAAATCACCCACATGCATATATGTTAAGTACTAAAGGCAAAATGATTTCTGAGACTGTCCGTTTGAGGCCTCTGCAAGTAAAGCAACAGAAGGAAAAAGCTTTGTGCCTCTGGAGCTTCAGACTAAAATCGCTTCAGAAGGCAAGGCATTTTCACAACCAGTCACCACCCTCACAGAGTGGTATCACAACTAATTTTTTCTGCACACAATTTGCAGAGATAGCAGAAAGCAGGTCATGCAACAAGAACTTTCTCCTCTTTTCAACGAAAAACTTCTGGGGATAAAAATAAACGTAGCTCCCACTTGGTTACATTGTTTTTCACAAGTGAGTGCCCTAACAGGGGCAGAGTATTTGGAAGTTTTTTGCCTTGGTTTTGATTTACATCACATGGAGCCATATGTTGCAGAAAGGCAAGTAAGAGGCCGTCTCCACCTTGTCATCAACAGGCTGATGGCTGCAGACACTAAAGTTGTACCTGATGGAGGAGAACGAAGAGTATTTAGAGGCAGAAACATACAATTACTCTTGGATTCAATTTGGTTGTAAGTAGTAGCACTTCAGAATTTTTCCTTCTAAATTTTTTTAGAAGCAACATTTTCTTTTTACAATTCTTTGCATGTATATGAACAGTGGTATTAACCATTCTACTAACAGCTTGCCTAGCCATTTTTGCAGTACCATATGAAACCATGGATTTACTGTTAGGAAAAAGTGTAAACCCTGTTACAGATGGGGATGTCCTGGAAGATTCTGCTGGGGACATGCAGCCCCAGGGAGGCCTGAGGGGAAGGTGTGAGAAGGGGAGAGTGGTAGAAAGCAGCCATCATGCATCAACCACTGCCTCACCTTGGGGTGACTGAGTGACCCACAGGGAATCAGGGGCCTGGGATGGAAGCAGGAGAGGTTGGCTTTTGTGGAGCCTGGAGAAGGAAAGGTGATTTCTTAAAGTGTTTAATTATGTTTTCTCTCTATCTGTTCTGCTCCCCACCTCCCACCCACACCACACCACACACACACACACACACACACACACACACACACACACACACACACACACACACACACACCCCCTCAATGCCTGAATCAGTGATGAGAAGCTGGTGCTAAATGGCAGTAGATTAAGTAAAAATTCCCTAAATTGAGAGTATTCTGCCTGTAACAGGATGAAGAGAAAAGCTCCCAAACCCAGCCACCTCCCATCTTTGCAATTCCTGGTAGTTCAAAACTGTTCCCACCTCCCCTTTTTTGTATTAACCCTTTTTGGGGATTTTGGTTTTTGTATTAACCCTATTATTTTGGGGGGGAGGGGTTGTATTAACACTCTTTTCTTTTTTGTATTAACAGGCTGGTTTTCTGAGACTCACAGGCTGGGTACCCACCTGCAGTTATTCTCTCCCCCTCCCACTTACGCAGTCATGCTCTTCATTGTCTTGCTGTTATGCAGGCTCTCACTTTTCCTTTCATTTGCTTTCAGGTCTCACCTCCACATTTTTCCTCCTGTGCCTATTCGTATGCCTCCCTCTGCTGTTGTTTTTTATTCAAGGCTTCACAGCTGTATCATTTGTACGAAGTACTGCATGAACGGCAGCATAAAACACACTCTCCTAACAGACAATGCTTTTCCTAGGAACACAGGGAGTGCTGGGGAAGGGGCAGGCAATTTTAGTCCTACTCATACCACAATGATCTTTCCACTGACTTAAAAGAATCCTACTTGTGAAGGCAGGTTCATATTTAGAATCACTACAGTTTATTAAAAGTAATCATCTAGGTTCAGATTCAGCTATTTTAGAGGTGAGAAGCATTATTTAATGGAGCTATTTGCTTCATTAACAATTCTATTAAATAAAACAGACCTTGAAATCCTGTTTTTCAGCTTTCTGTTTGCAGTAAGCTTAAATATGCACCCACTCCCACTGGTGCAACTCAGCTGGAAGGAGTGGGTTTATTTCTGAGTGTATAAGCACCACAGAGCAGAATCAGGTTAGGAATAACAAAGGAGAATAACATAATGAAGTGTCCAACTGCAATGGGTTTTTCAATCATATGTGTTCACAGCTATTGAAAACAACTGAAACTGTGCAAGAGCTTTCCTTTAGCAAATAAACACAGGCTGGACTTCATGAAGTTGCCTTTACACAAGCAAGACATGATTGCTGAATGGTTTAAAACATTTTTATTGAATATAGTTGCATTTGGTCAAAACAAGGAATGCTGTGCTGACTTTCTGTGTGGGATTTTGCAGATCCACCTGCCAAGCAGATATTCCCAGTCTTCGTATTTTTTTCATTCCTTCCTCTCTGGGAAAGGTTTTATTACTAGAAATTTGCTTCAGTTACGCTAGCAAAATACCTGAATTCAACAAATATTTAAGCAGATTCCAGCCTTCTTTCATCTTAGTTACACAGGGCTAAATGAAGAGATTGGTGGGTTCCTGTGTGTCTTTCTGTTTCCATTGGACTTTATTGTCATTAAACACTCTGAACTGTTCAAAGACTTAATAACTTGCATCTATTTGCATCAGGGATTTGTAATTCTCTCTGCTTTAAATTAAGCATTTACTAGATCACTGCACCACATGACACAAAGCTTATGTTGAGAAAAAATATTAAAAATAATAATTTAATTCCAACTAGAGTGAAAAACTCCAGTGAACTAGATGATTAATGTCATTTTTAGTTCCCCTAAGGCCAGTCCTATCCATTGCCAAACAAAGGATGCTTTACCTAAAAATGAACTGCTGTAAATGTTGCTAGTGACAGAGAGTATTACATGCACAGAACTTGGAAGGGAGCACAACTATGCAATGGTTTCTTCTTTAAATCATTTAAAGATATTGCCTAACCAACTGGATGTTGACTAGTGGTGACTTGAAAAGTAATTGCTGGACACAGTTCTGAAAGCAGTTGGTCTAATTAGTCACTGACAATCTCTCTTTGACTAGAATAACAGCTTTAACATTAAACATATTCAAAAGCAGTAGGAAAAATATTCATCGATTCTAGCTTTCCTATTTTCTCAAAAGAAAAGATACCCAAACAATATGGAGACCAATACTGCTGATTAGCACAGTATACATACCTATTAGACCTACTACTATAATTAGCAATAATAACAACTCAGCTAAGAAAGGTCAGTTTGAAAACATCACTGAGGGATTAAACACTATCACCTTCCTGAACGCCTGATTTCCAGATGTCATTTTGACCCACATGGGAACTGAAATACCATTCCTAAAGTGGGAGTTCATTTCGGCAGGGAGCAGTATTTTTGATCCTGTCAATAAACTTCATGGACCACCTTAGCAGCAAGAATGTTTACCAGCTTCACTGTATTTTTGTATACTACTGGAAACTTGCAAAAAGGTTTTTGTTTTAGTCTTCTAGTTAGATGTTTCAACTGTGAATCCCACTGCATTACACTTTTTGGAAAGACTCTGTTCAAGCGAAACAATAATTCAAATTCATGGCCTGCTCTTGCACTCTGATTTATTCAAAAGTCTGGGTTTTTTTTACAGTAACACCTGTCCAGTGTGTTACTTGTGCAAGACTTTTCAGTTTGGGTCTCTGCTTTCCATGCTTCAAATTTAACAACAGAGGAAAATTAAAGCTAGCAATCACTATCACTACCAGAGAACTTTCACATTCATTTCATAGTGAGCATGGAAGTAAGGATGCTATCATGTTACCTTTGTCTGTTTTTCAAACCAGAGAATTATGGTAGGTTATATCCCTATCTTAGAGATATTGTATTTACATTGCATTTTTGTATTTACTAAGACATATCTACTAAATTTAAGACGTATCACACTGACCTCTTCCTAATCAGAAATTCCTCAGATAGAGGAAATGAGAGTAATTTAATGTGATGTGCTCTTATTTATTAGTGCCAGTGCACCAGCTCTTTACCTTGCTCATTACCTTGTTATCTTCTAGTGCTTACACATAGATAATAAACCATATCTATTTCTAGGAAAGGAAAGGAAAGTGAGCTTGGTTTCTCTAGAAAAGCCTCTAGAAATTCCCTCATCCTTGATGATGTATGTTCTCCTCTGCAAATAAATAAAGGGTTCAGGACTCCTGAGCTGTGGCTCATGGACAAGTTTCATGACAACTGTACTCACACACATGAAGACCATTGAGATATTTCATGAGACAGAAATGCAGAGGCAAGGAGACAACTCCCAACCGGATTTGTAGACAGCAAGGTCACAGCAGAGAGGAATGACAAGAAGTTTCTTGCAGCTGGGGCAATGGTGAATGTACACATCATATTTCATTCGTGATGTTTATAGCTACTAAACATATGCCAAAACAAAGGGCATAGCTATCAGCTTATCAAGATAAGCCTGCAGGTCCAGGTGCAAGATACTGGCCTTTGACATATTAAGAAGGTAACTAAAACATGATAAAGAATGAAAACTTGCATTGCACAACATGGAAAAGACCTAAGAGCACATGGGAAGTTGCTTTTACAGTTTTCTATGCTTCAGGCTTTCTTAGGACAGAAATAAAGTGTCAGATAACACAGGAGCTGTGTGATACAAGAGTTAAAATAAAGAAAATTGCCAGAGTTGCCTTTCCCTGACTTGAAAATGTTTCATAAGCTTCTGACAGGCTGCAGACCACATAATCACAACACACATTTGCAGAGGTGGATGGAGTCTTGATTCAATTGCCCTACTGCTAAATAAAAACCTTTACAAGACTCAGAGATGCCCGTGCTTTGCTCTGAATTAATGAATGCTGTCTGTGAGAGGAAAGTCAGATGTAACAGGCCTTTTTTGACAAAATCCCCCAGGCACTGACTGAATAACCACCCTGAACAGTGAACATACAAGTTTTGTTTACAGTAATGATGTGCTACAGAGCAAGTGAACCTAGCTATCTACCAGGAAAATGAAGGAACTGAGACATGCCAGCCTTGCTTAAGGTTGAGATGAGGCCTGGAAATAGAGTATGCTTTGAGGATTATGTATTAAGGACATACAGTATGAAGACATAAAAACTAAGACATTAAGGGTGTGAATCATGCTAGCAACTCACCTTGGTTTCCTGTGATACCATTACAAGGACTAGTAGCTTTGACCTCTGCAGTGAGCATCTCAGCACCTCATATTTTTACTTTTTTAAATGGGGGGATATGAATCATTTAATTGTTTTTAGGCAGGGAAGAATTATCTGTGTTTCCACCTAGGAGCAACTGCCAAATGTACATAATGGTGCAGAACCAGCCCTATACTTTTCAACTGTAAAGTTCAAGTCTGGATTAATTAACAACTCTATACTCTTGGCCTGAAGAGTTTTTGGTGGATATTGTTGACAATCAGATATAATTCTATGCCAACAAGAGCACCTTCTCCCTCTTTGTTCCCCTCCTCTCTTTCAAGACCTTGGCCAATCTGAACTTCCCAAAACAAAAATAAAATGTTTCAAGCCTGGGGAAGAGCCATCCTGATGGTGCCACTTAAGCCTGATTCATCTGGTATTGGCAGAGCCTTATATTGAAGGTTATGAAATTCACTGTTGGCAAGGGTTATTTCAAACCCAGAGAGAGCTGACAGTCTATATGACGTGAATATTTCACATCCTTTATGTACATTTATGCTTTAGTGCAACAGTGGATACATTTTTGTTTTCTATTTCCTCACAATGCCGAATACTAATACAAAGAGTTCTGAGACAAATGACTGCAAAGGTATGTAAGCTAAGTGCAAGTGAAACAGGTGCATTAGGCCTCCTTGCTGCCAAGAACTTCCTCTCAGCAGGATTATTGGATTAAAATCCTACTGATACAGCTAAATATAATCTTATCAAGCTCAATTCACTGTACATGAGAACTGTGAGGTTCTCTACATGAAAGCTGGAGGCTAAAAAGAGACATATGGAGAGAAGGAGCTTTTCCAAGACAGCAGAGGAGATGATACAGCAGATATTTAAAGAGGACTTGTCAGACAAGAGCATATTGAAAACTGCTAAAATGACAAACTGGATCAGGGCTGAGAATACTTGAACACTGGGGATGCAAGAGAATAAAAATATGCTGGTACTTGAAAAATGCCCTAGTTGGATTAAAAATCCTACAATATCATGTTCTAAACAACAAAATATAATTCAGATGAGCAGGAATGATATATTTCATAGAAACAAGCTTAGAACTAAAGGAAGGAGGAACATACATAATGGCATTCTGAAGTGCTGATGCCTGTGACAGAATGTGTAGCATCATATAAAACAAAAATGTGACCTAACATTGTTGATCACACGTAAGTGATCGGATAGTGGAAAAATAAGTTGTTTTTTTTTTTTATGTTAGTCCCTTGAATGAACGGATAATTATGGATTACCATGGACAAAAGTAATTTCATCAGGATAGCATTTGTAACTGTGAACACACTGAAGACAACGAGAATTACTGAAGTGTAAATTAGAAATACTCCAGATACCTGCCACATTGCTTTTGGAATAGAAGTTGAAATATTGTCATCTTATTTGAAATTTTAATCAGTACAACCATACTGGCTTCAAATCAGAAACTCAAACCAATATTAGTAACGTCAGTAGCTTTAAAGCTTCAAAACATATGTCCTAAAATAGCCATGAATGACCAAATTCCACAATAAAAAGGCTATTATTAAGCATTGTCTTCTATCATGAATAATGTACTTACAGCCAAATATATAATAATCCTTTTTAATTCTAATAAAAATTTTAATTCTGGTGATGTCAAAGTGCAGATAATTTCTCCAAATTAGAGAAGAGTAACGCAATGAGGCAAGAAGCTTTGAGAGGCCACAGAGTGCTCTATGACCACTGCTCTTTGAGCAGGGCTAAGGCTCTCCCACAGAGGGCAATGGAGGACCTCTCAAACTGGTTTTCTTTCCATAAGAGGCTAAAATCATTTTAGGTGAACATTTAGCTAAAATGTCTTTTGCTGTTCTGAACAGTCCCAGCTGCTTTTTAATTACAACCAAGTTTTGCTAATTATAACTAAGAGCCAAATTTTAAGTTTTATTTTAAAAGAGGCCTTTTTTCAAGCTGAGAATAAAAGACTCAGTTCTCTTTGAGAGATGTTGGAAGCTGAAACTTCCAAGAAGACCAAGGAAAGGCCCAAAAATATATCAAACTGGTGTATTTTTTATATTGATGATTTTAATACAACATTTCTTTCTTATTTCTGGGTTTGTTTTGTTTGTTGGTTTTGGGTTTGGTTTTTCTTTCTAATTCTTTTTCTAATTTTCTTTCTAATTTTCTTTCTGTTTTCTAACAAATGTCTGTACCTACAGATGTAGCAGGAACCTACGTTTCAACAGAGGAGCCAAAACAAAAGAGGGTGTGTGTGCAGAATTTTCCCTTGCCAGGACTGCAGAATTCTCACTTCACTTCAGACTCTGCTGTTGCTTTTAGTCTTTCTCTGTTTTCCTTTACCAGTAAAGCCCTATGTGGTGTGTGTTACCACTAGATAATAAGATAACACCTATCAGGATTACAATGAATAATCCTCTAGTGACTCTGCAAGTATGTTACCTGAGAATAATGCAAATTTTCTTATCTTCTTATTCTGAACAGAGCTTGTTTGTATTCCTACAGCATCTACCAGCCCTAATCATAGCCTCAAAGATATGTACAACCACAAATCAAAACACTCTGCCTTTTTGTTGTTCACCTTCAGCTCTAAAGTACTTTATCTTGTCTTCTGAACACGCAGTAGAGAACACGTGAACTTGGGAAGGAGCTGTGAGATAGCAGCACTGTCATAAGCTCCCACACACCCTTCATTTTGCAAGAGCTGAACCAGGAAGGGCAGCTGTATGTAACAGAGGAGAAAAGTTTCCTTCAGTATATTATTGTAAACTCTATCCTGTAAGGAATAAAGGGACTAGATGAACTGTGTGGGTCATCAGTGTACTAATAAGCCTTAATGGCCCTGAGCAGCCTCTCCTGAAGCTTCTATTCACACCCATGGGCTAGGAGCTCTATCTGAGTTTAGCTGCAGGCTTCCACCCATCACCTGAACTCTGTTAGCAGAGTACTGCTTCTCAGCTCATTTATATCTGTGCCATAGCAGTTCTTGATTTAGGCCTCAACCTGTGACTTAACTTCAGCTTGTTCATACTGCTATGCTGGACTTGATCCTAACCACAATAGCAGTATTTTGTTCCTGGCCTCATCTTGGGTTTTTCCCTTCATCATGATACTGCCTTATGATCTCGCTTCTTGGCTGAATGTGACCTTTGTGTCTAGGTCTGTCTTGTTCAGGTGCTGTGGGAGTGGGTCCTGGATGATGAAGTCCTTGTCCTGGCAGCTAAATTACCCATTTTGGTTCCCAGCTCATGTTCCCCTTAGGGAACAATCCTGTTTGTGCTGCTCCTTGACAACCTCAAACATCAGGTCCACCCTTAAGTCACCCAAATCCCTGCAGTTTTAAAGGGGGTGGAAAGAAACCCTTATTAAAAGCCTATTTCAGAAATGGAATAGAGCTTCTCCGCTTTTACACAGCAGTTTTTACATCCTTTTCCTGCCTTCCCATGCCATTAACAGGGGTTGGTAGCTGTAGTATTCCTACAGGAAATACAGATAATTCTTTCCCTGTTATTTGTGGGCCTCGCCTTGTTTTATACCCAGTCACGGATGCATACAATGCAGGCAAATGCTTTCCCTAGTGCATGTATTTGTAGTGTGTCCTGGGTTCAGCAGTAGCAGTCATTTTTCTCCTTTTTAGTATCTGGTGCAGTGCTGTGGTTTTGACTTTCAGCCTGGGAACAGCGCTGATAACACCAATGTTTTTAGTTGTTGCTCAGTAATGTTTACTCTGACCAAGGACTTTGTGAGCCTCATGCTCTGCCAGGGAGAAGGGGAAGCCGGGAGGAAGCAGAGACAGGACACCTGACCCGAACTAGCCCAAGAGGTATTCCATACCACAGCACGTCATGCCCACCATATAAACTGGGGGCAGCTACCCGGAAGGTGGTTCTGAGTTACTGGCTGGACTTAAACCATGACATGGTGACAGTTAAGTATTTCTTCTACCTGACAGTCCCAAGAAGGGAGGCACAAACTCCCATTACTCGCCAGTGCTCTGTGTCCTCAAATCTGAAAACATGATACTTTGTGGTCACTTGTCCCCATTTTTCCTATAAGAGGTCCTTTAAAATGCAAAATTTCTGGACATAATCCAGCGTAGTACAACTCATGAAAACATCAGAGCAGATGCCTGAGCTTCTTTGTAAACTGTTGTTGTTTCAGTGTGCTGCCAGCCTCCCGCTTAAGTCACAGACAGGAATACAAGAACTATATAAACCTGGGAAACACTCTAAGGAATGAGTACCAGGGCTTTACTGGTGAGCTCCAGGAGAAGCAAAATGCATAGCATGGATTCACCAGGGGTGCCCACAAAGTGAACCAGTTCCCAGCTGCACACAACTGCCTGGTATGACACACTTTGTACATCTGGAACTGTGACCTGTCCATGGGTGTTTACCACGACTTGAAGAACTCCATGGGTTTTTCTATGAATCTCTCAAAGTGTGAAAGTGTGAAATCTGGTGTCCTTAAAAATAGCTTTGAAAGAACTTCTCTTTCACAAGGCAAGACATTCATGAATGAGTCATGAGTTGCACACATGAGCAGGACTGCTTCCCACTGTGAGACTCAGTCCATTCGACAGACCATGACCAGCCTTGTGATTGCAAGATCTACAGCAAGAAAACCTGCAAGTGTAACTCTTGTTGGAGTGAATGATCTCATTCCAAGGCCCTCTTTTGGGGAGAAGTATTGTTTAATTATAGAAAGCTTTGTACAAAAAGAAACTGCATATCTAATGAAGAAAGCAAAGTTGGTCTCTGTATTTTTCAACATTTCATACCTCATTGCTGAGGGGAAAAAGCAATCTTCTGCAGTCAGGAATATATATGTATCTTTCTATGGAAGCATTAAAAAGTACAGAGGAAAGAATACTCAGCCTTTTAATTAACTCAGACTATACAAGGAACAGAATGAAAAGATAGTGAGTGGAACGTTAGCCCAAGATAATGGACTCCTAGTGACACTGCCACATAATTGAGATGCTGCAGATAATTCTATGAAAAATAAATGGAGCCAGAAGGCTCATTTTCAGACTTGGAAACATTCATCCTTTGACAGCTTCCCTGCGACACTAGTTAGCGGGTCTGTACTGAAGGTACCGACAATACTTTCCCTTGGGATAAGTGATAAAGTGATGCTCAGCATTTTGAGAAGTTATTCAGCATTTAGCGACTGTTCTCAGATACGTCAGCTGGCAGGTGCTGAGAAACTGGGGTTCACGTGGATCTCATTTTAAACATGGTAACATAGGTAAGGTTTAAACAAGACGTTTAAATGTCTGAAATGTTTCAAACAATGTTTAAAACTGCGAGGACGCATTTTGTGATGGAAACACAAAACATCCAGAGCGGGGCTCCTGTTGGCACGCTAATTGGCAACCAGGTCTCTTTGCTGGTTTACGGGCATTCCTCAGAGCATGTTTAATTTCCACTGTTACTACCTTCTGGCTGCCTAATTTATTACTTAAACCCACACTCGATGATTAATTCAACGCTGCTGCGGTATTTATGACTGTACTTTTTCCAGCGCTCTGCACCCTTCAGTCTCCACCTGAAAGAATAGCACAGCTTGCAAGAAAAGGGTTTTATCAGAACACGGTGAGCCTGAGCAGCCCCCTCACAGCTAGACCTCCCTCAGTTTCCCCCCTGAGTTCTGGCCTTCCCCCCAGTCTTCCCATCTGTTCCCCGCGGAAGGACCTCTGGACCCTCGCCCCCCGCAGCCGTTTCACGGACCCAGAGCCTCTCAGCTCCCCGCAGCCCCGGCCACCCCAGCTCTCCTCCTCAGCGAGCCGCCGCAGGGCCCCGCTCGCTGCCGCCCGCGGTGCGCTCGGGGGGAGGCACGCACCGCCCTGCAGGGGGCGGTGCCGCTGATGGCCGCCGCCTCACGGGGCGGGGCGCGCCTGCGTGCGCGGCTGCCGCGGCGGGTGAGCGGATCAAGCGGCGACCGGGAGCTGTGCGGGCCGCAGGAGCGGTCGGTGCCGTGCACGGCAGGCGGAGCCCTCGCCGCGGAGACGGGAGAAGAGGAGAGGTCTCAGCCCCCGCGCCCGGCTGCGGGGAGAGGTGAGAGAGAGCCTGGCGGGAGGGCGGGGGCTCCCCGCCAGGCCCCGGCCCGGAGCCTTCCCCCGTGCCGCAGCGCTGCAGCCGTCGCGGCGGGGGACGTGGCTGGGTCGTGGTGCCGCTCAGGCGGTGCTGCAGCGAGCTTCTGGCCGGGGCGGGGGTGTGTGTGCGGGGGTGTGGAGCCGGGGGCTCTCCGGTAGCGGCTGGGCCTCCGCCCAGCCGGGGCTGCGGGACCCGGGGCGCGGCGTTGGAGAGCCCTGGGTGGGCTCAGACCAAAGCTCCTCCGTGTAGCCGGGCGCCTCGGCTTGGCACTTGGAAGCCACTTCGCGGTCGATCTGCGTTCATTGATTGCCCTGCTCGCACCTCGGGGCGGCGGGGATCCACAAGCTGCGGTTTGGAAACCGCCGGGTTAAGTGCTGAGTGCAGCTAGAATTTAGCTCCTTTGCTTGTCGGTAGCCTCCTTACTGGGAAGAGACTGCTGATTTAGCAGTGCCCTGGGGAGCGAAACCTAAATCCCAGCTGTTATCGCTAGTCCCTTATTGCTGCCAGCTGCTCTAATGTATCTTTATTAGGAGGCCTTATAAATGGCTTGCTTCTGAAAGAGTGTGTTCGTGTCTTGTCTAAAGGCTTTTTGTTTAACGTACTCGATGACAATTCAGCCGGGCTTCAGACATTAGCTTGAAGTAAGTGTTTTCGTAAATTGTGTGTTATAGAATTCCTTTTCTGAAAGGAGGAAAGCCACCAGCGTGCCTGCATGTCACCGGAGATGTTTCTAACATGAGATGTTGCTGCGTGTGAGCTACTGTCCAAACAAAACAGTTCTTGGGACTGAGGACAGGAAACCTTTAAAGACTGCTGATTTTCATCTGCACGTTTTCTTAACTGTGACCGCTTCAGCTTCTTCGCAACAAATATAGTTCTGTTTGATCCATGGGGGCCCTACAAGAAATCTTCAGAGGGACTTTTTACAAGGGCATGTAAAAAGGGGGGATGGTTTTAACCATAAAGAGGGTAGACTTGGATTAGATATTAGGAAGAAGTTCCTTACTGTGAGGGTGGGGAGGCACTGGCACAGGGTGCCCAGAGAAGCTGTGGCTGCCCCATCCCTGGCAGTGTTCAAGGCCAGGTTGGACAGGGCTTTGAGCAGCCTGGTCTAGTGGGAAGGTGTCACTGCCTGTGGCAGGGGGTTGGAACTTGGTGATCTTTAAGGTCCCTTTCAACCCATTCTATGGTTCTATAATGATGATGATGAAGTGTTAGCACAGTTGAGGCCCAGCTGATGCTTGTTTAATATCAACCTAATTTTTGAAGTTTTTAAAAGACTGTTGTTAACAGTGAGTTGTTTATCCACAGCAAACAGTGTGGGCAGTAGGAGGAGTGTGTGTGGAGTGTTGCCCCCCACTTGTCTTTATCAGGTCGGTTCTCCAGCTAGTTTAGAGTTGATGTAGTACTGGCCTTAAATGATGGAGGGAAAAGGAGTAGAACATGATTTCCCTTGTGGGCTCTCAAGTAGCTGTAGGAGGGACTGGTGGAACTCTGTGTGCTGTTTCATTTTAGAGTTCCCTGCAAACCTGTGAGAATGCTTGTTGCTTTAGCCATGTACTAGTTTTTCATCAAAACTCCTGAGCATTGAAGTGATTTGTTTTGTGAATACATGCCTTTTTCAGCTGTAGAGCCCTCATTTCTGGATGCACTTTTAATGCAGTTTGCTGCAAAATTGAAACTAGTTGAGAAGAGAGATGTGTGATTGTGGTTCCTTGTGGGCTCTTTGGCTTCTTTTTTCCATTGTTGTAAAGATCATAGAATCATTTAGGTTGGAAAAGACCCTTAAGATCATGTTGTAAGTAAGCTGAATTTGTCGAGATGGATGTAGCTTAGACTTGGCACTTTGTATATCGTTTTCCTACTTTAATTGTGGGTCAGGGAAAGAGCTCCTTTTAAACATACTGCTCTGTGAAATTAGTTAAAAACTGATTTTTTAGTAAAGGGCCATCCAGCTCATAATTCTGCCACTGCTAAAATTAATAGAAAGTAATTTTGGGGGACGTTCATTGACGAGTGCTCTTTTTTAGACTTTTTTTTTTATTTTTAATGCTGTTGGAAGAGATCAAGAAGGGTTTCAGGTGATGTGGTACCTACCCTTTTTCTTACGCCTGCTCTTACCCTTTCAATGACATGTTTGTGCAGTTACCTGTATAATTACCTGTACATGTTTAGTATTCTGTGAAGCTGTGTTCCAGCCCCCTCTCTGTCCATTAAATCTTTGCATAGATCACTCAGCCAAGTTTTAATAAACTGCATCAAGTCAGTTATTAGGCTTTCATCACTTCATTGACTTCTGTTTTGCTACCTGCTCCCCCCTGTGCTTCTCACAACTTCTATTTGCTGGAGCATTCTGGAGAGTTTTCTAAAGGGGTTTTTCTCCTTTCTCACTCCCCATACTGTGAAATTTATCACTTTAGGCTGTCAAATAACTTATCTATTAGTCTCTTGACCTTCTGTTTCAGATCAGGAAGTAAATTTCCTGCAGAAATTACATGCCGTCATATAGTTAAAACTTCCCAATGGGCTAAGCAGTGTGGGGTTTTTGTTTTGTTTTACTGAACCTGCTCAAAAAGGTTACTCAAATTTATGATTAAACACAGGAGAACAAGTTTTAGTGTTTAACAAACCAGAGAATTGTGGTGGAAGACAGAAACGGACCTTCAGTGAAAAAATAGTGACAGCTGTTTTCTGGGAAACAGGGCAGCCTTACTACCCAAAAGTGTGGGTTTTCTTCAGTATGTGCAATGTGCTAGAAACAGCACAAACACAGAAGCTGATGATCCCATTTCTCAAACTGTAATATGGAAATCTTGGTCAGGTAAATTGTGTTTCAGTATACAGTATGCTATTAATGAAGATCTTGCTTCTATGACAGAGGTACTGTTGGGGAGGAGGGGAGCAGTAGCTGAAAGTTTTTTGAGGTGGGTTTTTATACAG
Organism: Lathamus discolor; assembly: GCF_037157495.1. Classification (NCBI taxonomy): domain Eukaryota; kingdom Metazoa; phylum Chordata; class Aves; order Psittaciformes; family Psittacidae; genus Lathamus; species Lathamus discolor. Next base: position 41,855,668 of record NC_088884.1, on the reverse strand, counting down.
TCACTGTTTTTATAGGAAATGAAACAGCATAGTTCTTCACCTAGGCTGTTTCAGTGCATTGGTGAGGAAATAAAAAATACTACTTCTAAATGTCAAACAATACTGAGTGAACTCCACCCCTCCTTCTCATGTGGTGGTGAATTGATACGGCTTTTCTCTTAGACAGCCTTTACAATTAACTTATAACAGATAGTTGATGGTAATATAGTTCAGAAATATATCTCTTGTAAGATACAGGAGGCAATGGGCACAGTCTTGGTGGTGGGTTTGGTGTTTTGTTTTGTTTTCCCCAAAAAAACCCAACCAAACAAAAAACCCCACACAACAACAAAAGTTTTATCCTAAAGGCTTTGATTAGTTTTAGAGGATTGTTTTTGGATTTTGCTCGAGTGATTTCTTTTGTTGTTGCCTTGTGTTTTGTGTGAAGTTGACAACCTCACGGTTTAACAGTCTGTCAGTAGTTTACTTCCTTACCTCTGCTGCGTACAGCTCTTCTACTAATATAGAGTGAAAAATCATACTAAGAGTTTACAGCTGGAGCAATGTAAAGAGGTTTGTAAGGCTTTTGCTTCTGTGGAAAGCCTGTGAGCAAATATTGAGACTAATGTGACTTTCACAAATTGTCTAAGATATTGCAAGGTCTAATTGTAACCAGAAAGTAGAAAAAATAGTGACTTTGAAAAACTGACACTTGCTTTTGTGATACTGGGAGTTAAGTAGAGGAGGTATATTGTTGCTGCTTTGTGGACTTGCTTTGTCTCTGGCATCATTTTGGGGAATGTTTTCGTAAATTAACTTCTGGTCCAAGGTAGTTTCTCTGCCTAAGAAGCTCCATCAGTTTAGACACAGTAGAAGCAGCTCTGTGTAGCTTTATCTTAAAACAAACGCTTTGCCAGCTTTTCCTGGGAATTTGTCTCAATTTCTGTTTGTAATTTCATACCATGGTAGAAAGACTTGATGGGGCTTGATGGCTTGAGGACTGACACTGGCTTTTAAAAGGAAGGTGTACGTAAGTACTGAACCCCATAAACCGAGCAAATAATGTTTAGGGGACAGTGCTCATAATAGGGCACTGACTAGCAGCAGATATGTTAGTCAGAAGTGTTTCATTAATTTAACTGGTTCTGGATTGTACACAATTGAAATCCGGTGCAGTATTTTGCTATGTTTGTTATAAAACAATGTTTTATTCCATCTGTACTCTACAACAAGAAAATCTGTTGCAGATGTAACATATATAGTAGCATAAGAAGCCTCTTGAGAGCAGCTAAAACTGTTTGACAGATGGTAAGAGGCATTTGGGAAGTGCAGTTTTCGTTCTGAGGGAGTAGCTTGGACTTCAGCTGTTGGGGAGGAATAAATAAACCTCATTTTCTTTACACTCTCAATTGTGGATGTGAGGCTTTATCTCAGCTTATTCCCTCAGCACAGCATGCAGCACTGATCCTTCATCCACTAAGAGTGTTGCATCTGTCTCTTTGGAAGTTCTTAAGGTTCCAGTGACACAATATGGGAGCGTGTGTATGTGATTGTCCTCTTATTCACTCAACCGTTCATTCTCCTTGCATCCAAGCTTGGGTGCATTCATATGCAACCTGTATGTTAATATATTTTCCAGTGCAATAATCCTGTCACCCAGTGTTTGTGTTGTAGTACTGTAGAAGCTGTTAATGTGACTATTCAGTTGAGATAAGGGAAAACTGTTTCTTCCACGGCTATCTCTTGCTTGCCTGCAAATAGAATCCATAGTATTTTGAAGGTTATTTTAAAAGACCAGTGGGTTGCTTTTTAAAAGTCTCAGATGTGAAATTGCAGCTGTATTACTGGTCATTCAAACATGTGATAAAGCATTTTTATTGAATTTAGTGTTCTTGGCCAGCTTAGGGAAGCGTACAAGTTGTAGGTGACTTTTTTGATTGACAGTTTTAGCTATTTAAGGAATTGTCCATCAGAAGAAAATAGGTTGGCTTTAATATTCATGTTTTTAAAGCTGATAGGAAGTGGGTGGTCTCATAAACTGAGTTGTGGCTTGCGTTTGCTTTATCTTCGGAATGGCTTTAATAAAATAAAGGATACTTTTTACCTTTCCTTTCCCCTCCCAAGTAACGAACAACACATTTAAATGACTTGCTTGACTCTTCAAACGGCACAGGCATCATTCCAAACTTAGCTTTCTCTCCTGTACAGTAGGTCTTTTTCTGATACCTATTGAGGGCCTCATCTCAGTGGTTAGCATCTTTTCCCTCAAAAAGATGCTCTTTAGAGGTTGTATTTCTTACAGATGATGTGGAGAGTTAAGGCAAACAGCTTATTAATTATAACTAGATTATGCTACTTAAAAATAAGGTTATGTTGTTGATAGGAGATTTATGTGGTAAATTAAAGGTTCGATTGGTGTCTAATTCGTGAATTATTAAAGATTCCTGGTGGTATCTAAAGGCAAAATGTGGTATTGTAAGATTTATGGAACACTTACTGCCAGGTACACAGCAAGGTCCGTTGCTTGAAATTTTATGATGATTTTATTTTTCCTAATTACTGTGAAGACATGTAGTAAAAAGGATGCTTTTACAGACAAAATGAGTACTTTTTTTAGGCAAAACATGGGCAACAATTGCTTAAATATTGCATTGATCTAATTTTTTAGTCAATATATTGAGATTTTATGGTCTTGCAGTCTTTGCAAGTTTTCGAAAAGGCATAATGATGCTGTAAATCTCTGTTTAGATACTCCTAAAGTGATACTCAGTAAGAAACATGTTTATCTGAAAGCTTAGCTTCCCTTGTCTAGTTGCAGTAAAATGGGAAAGACCACTTGGTGTGAGGATATGTGGTGATGGATATAAACCATTTTTGGTACTAAATAGCATAATATTATTCTTGCATGTTGAATTCTGATGTAAATACCTGCTTATGGGGCACTCTTTTTCCTTTGGAGCAGGCTCTAGCACAAGTGTTTGGAATGATGCTTCTGCAGGTGATATAAATACTGCCTAGAGTTAGGGAAATACTGCTTCCAGCCACATGAAGCCTTTGAAATAAATCCCCATGAGTTCGTCACCCCCTGTGCAAGCTGTTCCTTCCAGACGCATCTCAGAGTTGGCTGCCTGAGGGACCTGCTGCAGCATCCTCTGCCATGCGTGGGGACGTGTGGTGGAAAGGAGCAGGGTAGGAGTCTTGTTCCTCATGTGGTGGGATGCCACTGGGAGGAGGGTGTGCACTGAGGTGGGATGCACCGAGAGGAGTTTGTTCGCAGTGGAGGTTCTAGTGCTACTTGTGAACTTTAACGCTGCATAAAGCTAATGCTGTTCTTGGCACTGAAGGGATAACTATGATATTGTTGAGACATTAAACCAGTGAGCCTGCATAAACTGCAGCTTGTTGCTTTGCAACTGTGGGAGTTGAATCCTGCAGTGCCATACTGTACCAGGAGAGTGGGTTTACCATTGTTAGTCACTGGAGAACTGGTCTAAGAGAAGGACTGCATCCTGAAAACAAATATTTGTCGTGGCTCTAGAAGAAGGCACCAGTCTCATTCCTTGTGTGACTTTACCCTTGTCCAATAAGAGCTCCATTATAAGGGTTTTGATGCAAGCAGTTTCTTTGCCATAATTGAGAGTTCTCATCATGTTTCCTTCAGCATTTTTTCCAGTGGAAAGCAATCACAAGTTTATTTGTGTCTCCGAATTGAACTGAGCCAGTTTAAATATCCATTTAGAGTAGTGCAATTGACTGTGCAATGCATGGAAAATGAATTATGACTTCATGCATATAGTGCAGTTTATGTTACTTGGGCCTGGCTGAGTTTGAACGTTTCAATTTTTATCTTTCCCTCATCCCCTGCCTCAAGTGTAGCATGAAAATGAGGCAGCTCGCTTGATGGATTGATTCATTCATTTATGTGTTCTTTCTTAGGCAGTTTATCTTTGGTGCATCTCCCAGTTTGTAGACTGGCACGAATAATCTTTGTGTTTCTTGGAATATGGCAGTAATGCTGACTCCTTGCCTGTATTGCCATCTGCACCCTGGCTGCTGAAGGTGAAGCTGCATTCCTCTGTGTGCCTGGCTCCATGGAACTGCAACTAGCAGCTAAACTAAATGTAGTTTCTAGGAGTGGTGCTGGTTGAAGGTGGAATGGATGCCTGGAGAGGCATTGTTTCAGTCTCTGGTCATTTCATTTGAAGAGAGCCTGTGAAGACAACCAAGCACTTCAGGAAGCAACCTCTTTTCCCCTGAGTAGGTGGATGTATGGTTTTGGGTTTGGTCTCTTTTGGAAGGAGTTCCATGCTCTGATATGAGTAGCACCAGTGTTATGCTGTTTTCCACAAGTCTTGGAAGCCGCTGCACTGCTCTTTGAAGGACTATTGGACACTCAGGGACTGGATATTTCAAGGTCATGCTGCAGAGAGAGTTAACACAGGAATGCTCTCAGCTTTTAATGCTCATTCTTTTTAATGCCGTTCTTTTAATTCCTTGGGAGGGGAAGAGACAGGCCTTTATCAGAAGGAGAAGTCATTTAGATCTTGCATTGGGAGCCAAGATCCAAGGTCTACAAGAAGAAATTTCAGGATCAATAAGTGATTGCCAGCTCTCCAGAGATCTGACCTTTAGTATTTCTTTGAGTAAGATATGTGCTCTTCTGGTAATTGCATTTCTTATGGGGAGAATTTATAATGAACTTACAATGCCCTGTGCTTCTCTGTGATATTATATTCTCCTCCTCCCCAGCCATCTTGTTTTCCAGTTCAGGGAACATTATGAAAGTTTTGGTAATGTGGAGGAGAGAGGGGTCAGAAGGAGGATTGAGAAAAGCTGTTAAATTCTTCCCTGAAGCAGCAGGTAGGGTTAATTTAGTGTGACTTCACATCTGGCCATGGTTTTTGTAGCTGATGTCTAACATACTTGAGATGGGTGTAATGTACACATCACTAATGGAGGAGTATCTTTTGTGAGTGAATATGACTTGCATTGCTTTCCTAGCCTAATGGCATCTATTCTGCCAATGCTTGAAGTGGCCCTTTTGCTTCTCTTCCATCTGTTCTACTGTGTAAGTAGGATGGGAAGGGCCTTCTGCTTGTTAGTTTTGTTGAGGTAAAGACAACTGGGATTGCTGTTGATTTTCTTTTGAGAGATGACTGGATGATCTCTAAGGTCCCTTCCAGCCCTAACCATTCTTAGGATTCTATGACCTCTCAGCTTTCTCCTACTATTTCAGCTACGCTACCTGTACCAGTCTCCTTGGTTACTTACTGTCTTTCTCTTGCCTTGGTCTCCTACACAGATCACAGTTAAATTGCTGCAGGGAATTTTCTGTCTCATTCCTTGAAACTCTAGGTACCATCTGACTAATCATGGCTTTAGCTGTTTTCAGAAGGTGATAGCTTTAGAAGAGAGCATGGTCATAACCTTGTATTTCCTCCAGATAACTCAGACACTGCAGAGAACTACTAGCTGGGGGAGAAGATTGGGGTTTTTCAGGGTTTTTGTACAAATATATGCTTGCCTGTGTTACATAGACAGTGGTTTTATGTGCTGCCTATACGTGATACAGACAGTGCCTAGTACCTGCTTCACTTCAAAGGCTTGCTTACCATGTAGAAGATAATACATGTGTGCATGCATATATTTGTGCATATAACAGAAGTGTACTAATAACACATTAGAAGCAGATAACCTCCTGTAAACTGCTAGCTGGCAATCCTCAGTGTAGGGCTCTCAGCTATGTCTTCAAGCTAGCTCAACCAAAGTCTTTCATGTTATTTGCAGTCTCTTTTAGAAAAAGAATCTTTTCATGTGCATAAGCAAAGCAACTTTGATTAAGCTGCATGATCTGCAAATTGTAGACTTTGAAGATACCTCATTGCGTTGATTAGTGTCTTTAAAGAAAAAAAAGTGAGTCTGCACAATACATGAGAAGAAGTGGCAATTCTAAGCCGGTAATTCTAGCTTCAAAACTGACACTGAAGGTTTTATCAGGCTGTCCATTGCGAGGTGTTGAGGCTGTAAGATTTGTGGAACAGTAAGTATCTCCTGTACTGAAATTAGTTTCTAATGTCCCTTCTGTGATCAAAGGAAAATCTCATCAATAATTAAAATGTAATCTTTGTGATTGCAGAGAGGAGCTAATAAGCTAACATTTGAATCTTGTTTTGTACGCAGAATTACAGGCCTCATGCTAATCTACCTGTAAAGATTTGCTTGCTGTTTTTTAACAAACAGGATCTTGATTCTAGCTGGCAAATAGGACTGTAGTTATACTTCACTGTCAATAGCCTGTGGTGCTTTGAGAAAGGACTGGATAGACCTTAACACACACAACTACATTAGAATAGTAGTGATAGCAAATCATCAGGGGAAAAGACAGCTTAAGGCCTGTGATATTTGCAAGCAAAAAGAAACCTCCTCTACGCAAATGCTGATTCTATCAATTTGAATAATGCACAAAATTGCTGAGTGTCAGGAGAGGTTTTAAGACTGATTTTTGGAAATCATCAACAAGAATGAATGTTCTCCGTTGGTGAGAGTTCTCCATTAAAAAAAGAAAGCCTGCTGAGGCAAAGAAGCATCGAGTAGAAAGCTTATACATGCTAATCAAGATACATAACAGAATGGAGAGCAAGGAGCTGCCTTATAAAATGAGGGAAAAACTAATGAAAAATAAACCTGAGAGTGTACAGATGGGACTGTGCCATGTCAGCTGCTTGAATTAAATATTAACTATACACACTGTCACTGCTTTAAAGAACAGTGCTTGATATTCCTGTCTATGCTTTAACGAGAGTATTTTCTTTTGAACTTAATAATCGGTTCCTTTCAGTGTCATCAGCTCCATTTGGTTCTCAGCTTGGAACAGGAAAACATCTTTCTTTTTCTGTAAACTAAGAACTGGTATAAGGAAGTGAGGCCTGTGGTGTGGAAGGGTTTGGGGTTTGGTAGTTCTGCTTTGTTTTGGTTTTGGATTTGTAGACAACCTCTGTTCTGGTTCTCTGTCAGGACACAGGTTACAAATTGTGCTGCTGTGGTTTTCAACATGCTCTTGTTGGATTAAAGCAAGCTTTAGTACTTCCCTCCCCTCTGTTTTTGGCATATAAACAATATTTGTTTAAATTTAAAAATTAAAAAAAGATGTCCTTGTATATTTTATTGTTGATTTCTACTTTCTTCCCAAACAAAGTTTGGTTTATATCGAAAAGAAGATTAGAGATCTGATAGGTGGCCATTTATTTCCAAGGATAATAAATCAATAAATGTATGTTGTAGTATTTTATTGAGTACATATATTTCTTTTGTTAATAAAAAGTGACCAACCCAAAATTTTTTATGCATAATTTGTGATTACATTTTATTAATTATCAAATTATATTTGTTCCCTCTTTATTTTAATGAAGAAAACTGGTGGACTTTTTGCTTATCTTAAGCCACTTTCCCCTGTCACTGACAGATTACTTTTGTAAATACAACCCACTTTATAAGCAGGACTTCTGTTATCTTGTAATGTAAATATACTGAAATAATCCGTTTTATTAATTGTAATATAGGCAGCATAGATGGAACCAGGGCATGAACAAAATGAGACAAAAGTCAACATTCAGCTGCACTGTTTCAGTTCTTCTATTCTGTGAATGCTTCCAAGTATCACCTGTAGTCTTTAATTCAAAAACAGAAGAAATTATAAATCTTTACATCCTATATAGATTAAGTATTTGCCAATAGGAAGCTCAGAAAAATATACTGCAGATGTTGCCCTACTTATCTTCCTGAACTGTAGTTCTTTGTTCCCTTAATGTGGGTTTATTTCTGAGCTCTGTTCCTTAATTATTCTGCATAAAAACTTGTGGAGGAGTTCTTCCTCATTACAGGTACAAGAATTCATTATGGCTCTGCAGATGCCTCTGCAGATGCCTCTGCGTTATGCCTCTTACCAGCATGACGATTCTCATGCTGTGAACAGCTAAATCATCTTTTTGTCCAGTATATTTGTTCTTCAGCAGAACAATACCTGATGCATCAGGTTATTGAAGATCCAGCAGAAAAATTATGCTACTGCATGGCTTAGTCTGCTTTTGGAGAAAAAAAGACCAGTAACTTGGGTAGCACCATGGTCACTTGGCATTGCTTAGTAGCAATGCAAGGCTCAGGCCTCTCAAACTTCTAGGTCTTTCGGTTTTTGTTTTTAATGTTAAACTTCAGGAAGCTAGGGCTCCTTGCATTTTAAGTAGTGTAAAGGGTAGCTTGGTTGAGTGTTGTTCATGGGAACTATGGACTAAATGCAATGAGTTATTAATTTTTTAAAAACATTCTGAATATGGGATGCTGCCTGGCCGTTGACCTTTTGTGAATTTCATATGTACAAGAGCATTGTGCTGGCAGGCATGCTAGAGGCAAGGGAAAGTAGAGTGACAGAGACCTGACACTGCCATCACTGTATAGTGTGCAGAAGTGATAGCTGAAAGATGCCTGAGAGATTGCAGGTAAGTCTGGATTATTGTTCATTGTAGGCACTTTGTAGACATTTTTGTGGGTTAAAAAAAAAATAATAATAAAGCTTACTTTTCCAGAGTTAACCATCAATTTCATTTCATCAGTTTAGTGGTTGTTTGGTTTGGGGTTTTTTGGACTGTTAGTTTCTTGTAGGTGATTAAAAGCTGAACTGCTTGCTTAGTGGATATTTCTGTCTTAAAAATGCGTACCTAAGAAGCTTAAGTTGTCTTTCTTGCAAAATAAGTAGCATATGTTGTGATTCATATGGCTTTAAGGTGGGAAGTGCTGGAGGAGCAAGCTCTTGACTTGTAGTATGATTTCCTGAATATAGTGCCTTGATAAAGATGGTGTTTGAATTTGAGCCTCTAGCTATGAACTCTTGGATAGAGGGAAGAAAAAGAGGTAGGTTTTTGGTTGGGTTTTGTTTGTGGTTTTTGCTTCGTCAGGGAGCAGCTGATGTTTTCATGACTTGTAGCTGGCTATAGCTGACCTTGTACAGCCTGCAGTGTGTGTTCTGTAGCAGGACAGCCTAGATAGTGGAAAATCTGGAGTAGGAAAAGCAATTGCTATATGAGTTTCATATTGGTGAAAAGTTGGGAAAAGACCTGAGTGAAGGAAGGTGTCTGTGTCTCTGTATGTTATCTGGGTTTTAATTTGCAGCCTGAAAACCCCCACTGAATCTTCGGCTCCTTCTCTAGTGTCAAGGGTCCCAAAAATTGAGTCTTGGAGGAGGAGATGATGGGGCTTTTCTGTTACCACTATGGGTATAGTAGAGAGAGTTTTCAAACATCACCACTTAGGGTCTGCCCTCTTCTGTAATAAAGTTGCTGTTGCCATCTGTATTGAATGAAAGCCTACCTAGCTCTGAGCAGTGGGCTTATTCTCTGTCCTGTTACAGGATCATAGAAGAGTTGGGGTTGGTAAGGACCTTAATGTTTGCTTGAAGTTTATTCTATGAGTTTAGAAAGATTAAAAAAAGTTCCATGTTTGTCCTGATGTAGCCATCTTATAAATCTTTGCTTTGTGTCATTAACAGTTACAGTTATAATTGTCTGACACTTTTAAGTGCCTTTCATCCATCTCTCTTTAATCTCAGGTTTCTGCTTGGATAACTGTATTGTTTAACATCACACACCTTGCCTTATTTATCATATTCTTCCATGTCCATAATAGCGTTGTCTCAAGTCCCATGCACCTCTCTTTTCTTCTTTCACTTTAGCATATGATAGCACATTTATTTTTCTTCTTGGATGCTGTCCTGCGTGTTTTAGCAGCTCAGAAACGTAGTCACATTCTTCTCTGTTCTGTTTTTCTTTCTCATGGGAAAAATACAGGTGTACGCTGGTTTGAGCTTGCCAACATACACACGTATGTTGCTGTTATGCAATTTTCAATGTCCCTGCTTGAATCCTGTGCATGGCAATCTTTGCTGCTTAACTTGCAGAGATTGTGCTATGGTAATGGTGTGGCAGAAGCTGCAGAACAGGGTATGTCAGCAAGTGTCTCCTCCCTTCCCAAACAAATTCCTGCAAGCAAAAAGAGTAATGTTCCACTCCTCCCAGTACTGTGTCCTGGGAGGTTGTTACCAACATAAATCTATTTGCTAAGACCAGCAGTGGTAGGAGCCCTACTGCTGGTACTCTCGTGGAATGCAGTGGTATCAGTCTGCTCTCCATTGCAGCCTTGGACTTTATCTTCACATACTTAATCAAGATGCCATGTTGTTGTGTCTTGACTTCTCCATCATCGTTTCTGATGTCTCATACCTCTTGTAGTTCCCAGCAGATGTTTTGCTGAGTAGCAAAACCAGTAATTTCGCCCTGAAGAGAAGCAAGGCTGTACTTCCTCATAGGAAATGGAAATGTTAGTCTTGAACATCATGAAAAGAAACTTGAGTGCTCCGTGTCCTGGGAGAACCTGTTTGAGCTAGCATTTATGTACTTTGTTTGAGGTGCATAATGAGGCAGACGGCTATGAGAGTTTTTAGCTGGGAGATCATTGAAGTTGCTGACAAGGTGGTTTCTAAAACTATTGACTTGCTAGTGGTTGAGCCACTTTTCTGCCCGTTATGAAGTAATTATGAACCCATCATGCTGGTGGCATGGGATTTTCATAATTGTGTTCTTCATTCAGTTTCTGACACGTGCAGCAGATCTGTAGGAGCAGGGATACTGCATATTTTGCTTTTCTCAAAGAACTCTAGTTAGTTCCCTTTCTTCCTGATATTTAATAGATATATACCTGAATGCATGTCACTTGGGTTTTCCAGGAGTGAGCAGTGGTTCGTTTTTGCGAAGCTCGTGCCATATGTGTCATGAAGTGGACAAAGTCATCTTTCAGACAAAAGTGACTGCCTTTAGGAGGCTCTACATGGAAAGTGTATTGCTGACAGACTAGAGCCATCTTGAAGAAAGGAGCTGGGGAGATTAGTGTGAAACTCAGACTTTTGCTCTGCAGGCCAGTATTTACCTAGAATCAGGGCACAAGCATTCTAGAAAATTGGAAGCCCGGAGGAGCCAGATGCACCCCCCTACATGGGAAAAGCACTTTCTAGTCAGTAATCTAAGGTTATTACAGAAAACTTACTTTGATTTTGGTTAGCTGAAGTAAAATGTCTGAGTGTGCTCAAATCCCATACACAGGGACAATTTATTATGGATCTCTGTTTTAAGGATGTTACCTCATCTGCAGAACTTAAAATTTTGTTTAATTGCCATTACGGTACCTGTCTTTAGTAATCTGAAAATGGACCAAGACTTTGTTTTTCAAATTAATGCATCTTGTATGCTTTCTTACTACACACAGGATGCTCTGCAGGTGCTTGCACTGGAGATTCTTGCAGGAACATTGCAGTATATTCTGTGCATTATACTCCTGAGCCCCACGTTAAGGTAGGGAAGTGAGCTGTGTAGAATACTGCCATCTACAGCACGACTGCTTGCAAAGCTGTCAAGCAATCAATGTGACTCCTTCTAGGCGTTACATGTTTGGAATACGTCTTAACTTGACATGAAGATGATACTGAGTTTCAGCCACTTCATAAAGGGGCTGTTTGCAAAATGCATAGCTAATTCAGGCTTGTCTGAATACCTCAATAGATGCTTGTTGAGCAGATATACTGTCTATATTTGTAAAAAAAAAAATGTCAAAAAATACATAAATAAAATTAGTATCGCTGAACTCAGAAGTGAATGAGTGAAATTATGCTAAGATACAACACACAGATCACGGGAATCAGAATTCTGGTGCTGAAACTGAGTGGAGTGGTGATAATCAGATCAAATACAGTAGGGAATCAGAAAATGCTTTACCTACATTTCCTTCTGTTGAAGTTATGTTTCTACCTAGCGTTTTAACTGGAAAAAAACCCCCATGAATTTATTTGCTCTGACACTAAACAAAGTAGTGATGATTAATGTGAAAGTATAGATGCAACAAGAAGCTATAAAGAGATCCAGTTTTTTCTTTTGTTGTCAGGATGCAACAGCCTCCTATACAGAATAACATGGGAAAATTGTAATAGTATTAAAAGAGCAGATTTTGTACCTAGCTTAATCATTTAGTATAATACACATAATCAAGCTGAAATGGGAAAGTGTGGAAGCCAGAACTAATAGTAATTTACTTTAAAGCAAGCCTACAGCTGCTTTTTGGTCTGCACCTGTGACTGTATTTGTTGTGCAGAATAGCTCTTGTTGAGAGTCTTGGTACTCTGAGAGGCTCTTGTAAGTGGCTGGGCATTGGTCTATTACAGTCTTTTGTTCCTTTCATTATTTAGGGATGTGACTATAATCTTCTATTTCCTTCATTATTTGTGGTGTGGTAACAGAGTAACAGTGACTGCCCTAGCTGCAACAAAACCAAGGGGTTGAAAAGAAACCTCATAATCAGCTAGAGATCTACATGCATCTGAATTGCATGGCAAGTCAACCTGGACTTTTCTTTTGTAAGAGGCAGTGTAATGCCCATTGTAAAGTTACTAAAAATGCAATTGCTTGTAGTTTTGTGGTGCTTCCTATTATTTTAAAGCCAGTTGGATTTACAGGGGTGATCTCCAAGGGCACTTTACCACTCTCAAATGTGCTTCTTATATTTTTTTAATGAAGCTTTCAGTTTGTGGGCTTTTTGTTGGCTGTGAGGTCAGTCTGAAGCCTTTCCTTGCAATCAAGTATTGTAGCCCAGGATTTTCCATGCTTTTCATGTCTAGGAAAGAAGCAGTTAGCCCTGAATTTTTCATTTCTCTATCTGCCTGCCTAATTTTTCTACTAATTTAGAAATGGCAACCACAGAAAAAGCAGGTTTGGAAACCTAAGTTTTAAGTAGCTTTCCTTGTCAATAGTCTATCCAAAAGGCAGAATGAATCAACGTACCTTAGTGGGGGAGAACAAAATTTAGCTCTGTGAATGTGAACTGTGCCGTGCAAGCTGAGAATAAGTTTTGGCCCATATTGATGCAAATAATATCTATTGTTACAGACAAGCATGAAAAGGTAAAATCAAACTTCATAGCCCACCTAGCTCATCTTTATCCTTTGTTTCTATGCCTATTGTTTTATGTTAAACCTTCAGTTTTGCTAGTATCAGAGTTGCCTTCATCAACCTTAAATGTTTCAGGGTCTTCATGGAGAACTGAAGAATTCTTGAGTTCTTGTTAAAAAGTGATTTATTTATGACTTACGATTTTTACTAACAGATCCTTGAAGGTGTCTAAGGAGACAATTGTGCTTTGCTTTTTTTTTTTGTTGAATGCAGTATGCCATTCTCCAATTCCCAAGTGGATAGACTGCTTAGCATTTTAATGGATTTCCAAGCTGAATTCAGCTTTAATGTTCAAGGCCAAAGACAGGGTTATGAAGGTTAATTATAACTTATCAACTTGCCTGAGAGGAAATTCTTATTACTTCATGATGTAACTGGAAGGCTGGTGTGCTTATCTTGGTTATGTGGTTTTGATGGATAAGCTTCTCAGTTATTTTACAGCTTGGTGCTTATAAGTGGCATTGTAATATCCAAGTGGCAATTTGCTTAAAATCTGATATTTTATGAACTGAATAGCACTGCTGCAGTTACTAGGTGTTAATTTCATATTCTGTGAGAGCTGCAGACAATCTGGATATACAAAGGCCGAAGTTAATGGATGTCAGAGACTTTCTAAAAGCTATCTTGGGCATGTAAAATGCTACACTGCATTAACTATTACTGGCTTATATTTTTTTTTCTTAAGTTCTAATCATGAGGAGGAGACAACAGCTCATTCTTCTCTGAATTCTGTTGAGGCCTGCAAAACAGGGAACAAAATCCTTTCTTACAGGAAAGAATATGCATGCCTTGGTGTTTTTGAGATTAAGGGCCTCTGCCCACTTGTTGCTTTCGTTGAAATCGGTATTGCATGTGCAGTCTTTCTTGGAGAAATGGGAGTAGAATCATAGAATAGTTAAGGTTGGAAAGGACCTCAAGATAATCTAGTTCCAACCCCCCTGCCATGGGCAGGGACACCTCACACTAAACCATCCCACACAAGGCTTCATCCAACCTGGCCTTGAACACCACCAGGGATGGAGCACTCACAACCTCCCTGGGCAACCAATTCCAGTGTCTCACCACCCTAACAGGAAAGAATTTCCTCCTTATATCCTATCTAAACTTCCCCTGTTTAAGTTTTAACCCGTTACCCCTTGTCCTGTCACTACAGTCCCTGACAAAGAGTCCCTCCCCAGCATCCCTATAGGGCCCCTTCAGGTACTGGAAGGCTGCTATGAGGTCTCCACGCAGCCTTCTCTTCTCCAGGCTGAACAGCCCCAACTTCCTCAGCCTGTCTTCATACGGGAGGTGCTCCAGTCCCCTGATCATCCTCGTGGCCCTCCTCTGGACTTGTTCCAAGAGTTCCATGTCCTTTTTATGTTGAGGACACCAGAACTGCACACAATACTCCAGGTGAGGGCTCACAAGAGCAGAGTAGAGGGGCAGGATCACCTCCTTGGACCTGCTGGTCACGCTCCTTTTGATGCAGCCCAGGATACGGTTGGTTTTCTGGGCTGCGAGCGCACACTGAAGCCAGCTCATGTTCATTTTCTCATCGAGCAGCATCCCCAAGTCCTTCTCTGCAGGGCTGCTCTGAATCTCTTCTCTGCCCAACCTGTAGCTGTGCCTGGGATTGCTCCGACCCAGGTGTAGGACCTTGCACTTGTCATGGTTGAACTTCATAAGGTTGGCATCAGCCCACCTCACAAGCGTGTCGAGGTCCCTCTGGATGGCATCCCTTCCCTCCAGCATATCAACCGGATCACACAGCTTGGTGTCATCAGCAAACTTGCTGAGGGCGCACTCAATCCCACTGTCCATGTCAGCGATGAAGATGTTAAACAAGACCGGTCCCAACACCGATCCCTGAGGGACACCACTCGTTACCGGTCTCCAGCCAGACATTGAGCCATTGACCACAACTCTTTGTGTGCGGCCATCCAGCCAGTTCTTTATCCACCAAGTGGTCCATCCATCAAATTGATATCTCTCCAATTTAGAGACAAGGATGTCGTGTGGGACAGTGTCAAATGCTTTGCACAAGTCCAGGTAGATGACATCAACTGCTTTACCCCTGTCCATCAGTTCCATAGCCCCATCATAGAAGGCCACCAAATTGGTCAGGCAGGATTTCCCCTTAGTGAAGCCATGCTGGCTGTCACCAAGCACCTTGTTGTTTTTCATGTGCCTTAGCATGCCTTCCAGGAGAATGTGCTCCAAGATTTTGCCAGGCACAGAGGTGAGACTGTCTGGTCTGTAATTCCCCGGGTCTTCCATTTTCCCCTTCTTGCAAATGGGGGTTATATTTCCCTTTTTTGTCGGGAACTTCACCTGACTGCCATGATTTTTCTAATATGATGGCCAGAATTTAGAAGTTAAAGGCTCTAGTAGTAAGTATAGTGTACCTGAAGTTCACTGGTTTGTATCTGTGACCGCTGGTTTTGGATATTCATTCTGGATACTTGGTTAATAATGGATTGAGCACACAGGACAGGAGACTTCTCCAGTTGCCCCTTTTAGCATAGCACATGGTTGGAAACATGTAGTGCCAGTTTTTCTTACAGCTACTCCTTCAGGAGAGCTAAGCTGGTGCATTCAGTTTTCCTTCTCCTGACACCTCAGAGCGGTATGTGAAAATGAGTGTCAGAGTTGGAGTGTGCTCCAGGAAGCGGGCTCTTGGCTGTGCATAAGTTAGGACATAGATTTCTGTTCAGTTACAGCTTGGAGACCTGAGCTGTTCCTGCCCAGCTCCATTTACATTGTGAAACACAGAAATTGGCGTTTGATTCTTCTCCTAAATGCTAGACTTTGAAATACATGCTTAAGCTGCCTTAAGGGAATAAAATGTGTAACATAATACTTAAAGGTCTAGTTAACTGCTGTGGCAGAGATACAGGGTATTGAATTGCTTTATGCTAATATTATCTTGGTAGGTAAACTAGTGTTATGTTGGTATCGTGTGTGATTTTAAAATATGAAAGTAAGCTATAAAATGTTATTAAACAGATGACTCTTGTCAGTTCTGGTGAGAATATTGGAATGAGGTGATGCTGTGAAAGGAAAGATGTAGTTTTTCTCTTTTAAAAGAAATAATGTATTTATTTTTTAAGTATTCTCTCCCTTATTTATTGTAAAAACACCAGGTGAGCTTGTTGGAGCTCACAGGCATTGCATCCTGCCTTCCAGGCATTTGTGTCTGTCTTCTCTTTGTCCCTTGTCTCCCAGACTGTGTGACGTCCCTCACAACCTGCGCCATGCGCTTTGATTTAACTAGCTGAGTATTGAGGGGATGGATAGAGGGTGGTGGGGAAGCGGGATTCAGAACTTCAAATCACACAGTCCTATGGGATTGCACAGCTGAGAGGATAGCATTGATCTTAAATCACACGCTTAAGCTATCTGGCAGCCTCTTCAACCCTTTTTATGGGAAAGAGAATTTCCAGTACTTAAGTAGGCTGGTGGAAGGGCAGGAGGAGATGACTTTTCCATTAAATACATATTTGGCCCTGAATCGAATAATTCTTTTTCAAGGACACTAGGGGTTTGTGGTTTTTTTCTCTCTGAAGCATTTCAAAGACCTTTTGAGGAAGTGTCAAGACTTTGGTTTTGTGCCTCTGCTGTATGAAGTGACTGCAACCACTCCCTGGTTGTCAGGGAACAGAACCCATCCTAACCATGACACATACTTTCTTTTCTGCTTGAATGGATTTAGTATCTTCTATATTGGTCCCTGAAGCAAAAAATTTAATGTACCCTGGTAATATGTGACTCTTGCTGCAGGGAATTTTGGTGTCTCCTCCCAGGAGCAAAAAGCATTCTGCTCTTCAGAGATGGGGTAGCTTTGGGAACAAACATGTTTAACTCCTTGCTTGAGGGCTGCCTTTGAGCTGTGAAAAGCAGGCAAAAAATATTTTTCTTTAAGTTGCGTATTTATTGTTGCAAATAGTGTGAGCAGTTACCTAACATTGAGCTGATTTCTGAAGGCTGTGAACAGCAGGGCAGCTGTCACTTGATGACGCTTCTGTCTTTTCCGTAGCTGCTTGTTGTAGCAGGTTAGGTGCTTCTTCTCACCCAAAGAAATGTCATGGGGGAGCATGTAATTTGTTGATTAGAAATGGGTGGGGAAGCAAGAGGTTTAGTTCTAGGTCACTTGCCAGGTCTGCAATATGACAATAATTTACAGTTCCTGTGAATCATGTATTGTTTAAATGCTGTTGGTTCATCCTGTTAAACTAAAAGCTATGTGAGAGTCTAGCAGCAGTGCCAAATCAAAGTTGATCAGCAGTTGCTCAGTAGCTTCAGAAGACAAGCTTGGGTGTGTGGTGCTAAAAGCCACTAGTCCTTGTTAAGCTGGTACCAAGGGTATTTGAAATATTCGTTCATGACTTAAATCCCCCTACCACAAAACAATGAAAAAAATACCCACAAAAGCAATACTTTCTCTTAACCCCCCAGAAACTCCTAAACCAAATAACAAAACAAAAAACCACCCCCCCAAAAAAGGACAAAACAAACAAAAAAACCCCACCCAAAACCCCCTATGAAAGATCATGAATTGCAAACATATAGAATAGTAATGAAACCTAAAAATCCAGAAGTTCATCAGCTTATTTTAATTAGGCAAGCAGTAAAGTGTTTAAAAAAAACCCTGAAACTTGGCATAAACAATGGAATTCTAAATTAGACTTTCTAAACCTTTTTAATAAACCATGATGTGTAAGCCAGATCCTATTGCTGCCTGTTTGAACCTGCACTGCTCTAAGTTAGAATTTCTAGGGTTTTTCCTATTGTGGTAGGCTCCTCTGACCTTCTGTTCTTAAATTCTCATGCAGATATCCTGTATCTTGAAATTGTGGAAACTACCTTTCAGCACTAGCCAAAAGAAATCCAGATGAAGGGCATCTCTTAGGTCATCAACTCTGTTTTAGTATCAAGAAGAGACATTGCTGCCAAAATAAGAAATTGTACATGAGAATAAACATTAAGTTCCTGTTTGAAATACCCACTTTGAATCCTTCAAAGTTCATTTCATAAAAGTCTCTTATACACAATACAACACTATTGCAGCTAATCGCAGCTCAACTGAGACTTGGCTGTCATTGTTAAGTCTTTTATACTTTTAATTTTAGAGTATGCACTGATTTTTTTTTTTTTATATTTTTTTTTCTGTGTTATGTATCTCGGGTTAGAGCAGAAATGAGGATTGTGGTTATGCTCTTGGCTGAGCCCCTGTGAAGTGTGTTCCTGGTTCTCACTGGTAAGCCTCAGAGAGGTAGTCTCAGTTTGATGAAATTAAACTACTGGGGTATAGAAAAGTGATTCTCTGCTGGTAGGTCTTTGAGAGCTCCGGGGGGGAAAGATGGTCTGTCTTACTTCACATGAATGTGAGTCCTCAGCAGTGCTTGCTAACAAAGAAACTATTTCCACTGTTAGACCTTTGGAAGCCTGTAGTCTAGTGTTATTTCTGAATGACTGCAGTTGAATGGCATTGTACGTGGAATTTCAATCATAGTATTGTTCTTGGGCAGGTCTTAGTGAGTGAGTAACCCAAGTCATATTTTTAGCTTGCTATTTTCCAGTGCACAGAACCAACTGCTGCACCCCCAAAGTATCCTTTCAACAGGTATGAAAATTGAAAAGAGCTCTTAAGATGTATTTCAGCTCTTTTTAAAGTGAGTTGGCCATCCTTTTCAGTTCTGAGGAACAGCAACACACACAGTGGAAAGGAAAAATTAAAATCCTGGTAGATTTGCCACTTGGGAATCTCCTTTTTGCTGTGGATGTGCATTGACTCTCTTCCCCTTCAACACTCTGTTTATTCAGCATTAACTGCTTGTATTGCTTTGAACTTGAGAACCCTAGTCATATTTGGATCAAATTGAAGCTGGTAGCATATAGATACAGAACAAAAGGATATGTACTCAAGGAAGCTTACAGTTAAACACTGACAGTTACTAGTTAAGAGATATAATAAGAAAAGTAAGGACCAGTATGTGGTCTGGTTAGTTACTGGAATTTCTGGGAAGGCTGTGTTGGAGCTCACATGGTACCAAATATCTGATACTGCAGGTCACTTGTGGTCACCTGTTTACAATTTTCTGCTCATTTGAATGTGTGTGGGTTTGGGGCTTTTTTGGGAGGTTGGTTTTTGAGTGTGGCCTGTCCTGCATGTTCTGACCTTTGCAGCTGGGTAATTCAGAGGGTATATAAAGCCATGAACATGGTATTAATTTAAATTTGGTTTAATTGCTTTGGATCTGTGTCCATTGTCAGTGAAAGTACTGAGCAAGATTTGATCACCTTTGAGGAGGGTGGGCATCCTGTTCCTCCAGGTGCCCAGAACTCCTGCAAAGATGAGGGAGACTGTAGGTAAGAAAAGGGGGTGGTGGCCCTCCGCAAGCAGAGGATTGTGTAGTCTTTTGGTACAGCCTTGGAAAAATGGTCTTGTCTGTCCTCAAGCAATAGAGACTTTTAAAGCATAAATGATGGTGTGACATACATGCTCTAATGCCTGAGGCAGTTGTTTGGTGTTCAGATTAAAACTGCAATTATTTTGTAAACTCTTAGTAAACAAAATGCTTTAAAATGACAGTTTGTCCCTGAATGTATTCTGAAATTGTGATAATATGGAACCTTGCTTGTGTTGGCTTAAGTCAGCTCAGAGAGAAGCTATGTAGGAAACTGGCTGCAATAGCTTTTGATGCGGCAGTGAACTGTCTGCATGATGGTACACATCTGTCCAAGCAAAGTCACTGCAGCTTCTGAGATGCAGAAATTTTACAAATTTTAAATTTTAAATTTAAATTAAATTTAAATTTAATTTTAAATTAATTAAAATTAAATTAATTAATTAAATTTAAATTTAATTTTAAATTAAATTTTAAATTTAAATTAAGTTTTTAAATTTTAAGCCAACTTATTTTACTTCGATAAAGAGCACTCATCTAGTTGCATATAGTTCATTTGGCAGTTGGCAATTCACTCATCTGCAGTAGTATGGTTAATTGCAATAATTTGTATGTAATCTTGGAATAGTTCTCTGAAACTTTATTCCTTAGGAAGTTGATTTGTGTTGTTGACCAGCACGAGAGACTTAAAATATTTTTGCATCTATGGTTGCATTATGACTAAAACATTTAGAGGAGCTTCATCGTGAAGGCAGTGTTCTGCATCATTTAGAGTATTAAAGTAGACTTTCAGTATCTGCTTCTTGAGGCTTTTCCAGCATAATTAATTAGTTCTTATATGCTTAGTGCTTTTCATAGGCTTGAAATGGTGTCCTTTTTTCCCCTTTTTAATACCTTGATGTATTTGACAATAATGTTTGTCAAGGGCAAAACAGGAAAAAGGTTAAAGTGTTCCCTTTAGGAAAAGTGAGGTTTTTGTTTTGGAAAGTTCTGCGCAGAGGAAATCCAAATCTATCTCATATCTCGGGGTGGCAACTGGTTCCACTTGAGCTTTAGAAACGGAAGGACTTGTCCAGCCACCTATCCATCTTGTCTGGAAGCATCTCTGCTGACTGATCTTCCTTTTTCATTAAAAAAAAAACAACAAACCTTTAGCAACAACATTGCTTTTCCTTTTGCCTTGGCTTGACTCTTCACTTCCTGCAGTGGTTTCTAGCCAGTACTGGGTGAGCCTGTGGCTCACAGCCCACAGGCTGTTGTGGTTGGAATGAAGGTGATTTAGGAGGCGGACCTCAGCTGTTCTTTACCACTGCTATGCCAGACCCACAAGCAGAGAGGCAGATGTGAGGTCCCATGGCGTAGTTCAGTATAAATGACTGTGTTTTGAGAGTGGATGTTTAAAATACTTTGCAGAAGTGGAGGTACCTCTGACACAAGAGGCTTGTGGGCAGGTCAGAAGGGCAGCAGCTGCCATGGGGAAAGAGGAGGGAAGGACGAGCTGTGGAGGACTAGTAATCTCTTAACCCCTTTCAGCTGTGTCTAGGAGAGTGTGTAACACTGCAACTTCATACAGCTGCCAAAGGAGAGATTAGAAACCACAGGGAGTAATGGCTCGCCTCTCATCACAGTGCAGAGCACTGAGATATTAATAGGAGCATATTGGCTTCTAATGCAAACCTCTATATGGTTGACCAGATATATGGGGAAGGAGGGAGCAATTACTAGTACTTTTACAGATGTGAAAGAAAACTTCTAAAGCTGTTAGAAGAAAGGCCAGGATTCCCTGACTTTAAATTTATTAAATTTATCATGTTGCTTTCTTAAACCTTTTTTAGCCTGTCATCTTTGGGCAGGAAGAATGCAAGGCCCACATAGCAAATGTGCCTTTAAGTTTCAGGGTGGAGTTCGGAGAGGACAGCCGTTTGCAGTGTGTCTAACCACTGGGTTTGAGTGCGTGTGGCCTTCTTCAAATGACGGCTGTCATTGATAAATATAACCTTGTATAAGGTTCTGTAAAGTTGGTTTGTTATCCCCTTGGTTATTTTCCTGGTTGGTACTGCAAGATCTTGAAATGTAAAAATGAAACACTAGATTGTGTGATGTAAGGTTTTGTTAAATCTTCTTTCCTTACTTGATCCCAACAAAGCAAAAGTAGCAAAATCTTCTATGAAGCTTCATAAAATACTCAGGTTCTGACTGGTTCAAACTTAAATGCAAAAAATGTAATAATTTATTGCCTCTCTTATGCTACAGAATAGACCGAGCACTAGGTAAAACTGGCTTGTGGAGGCAAAGTGGATAATGCTCTGGGTAACTAGACACCCTTAGGTGAAGAAATAAGCATTTTTACCATTAAGGCCAACAACTCATTTGGCTAATGGGAGCAGTCTTGCAGAATATGTATCATGAGGAGTGGGACAAGCTGGGAAGCTTTGAAGTGCACTTCAATAGCCAGAGGGCTCCAGAATACTTGGGACTTGAGCTTTTTGAGAGGATGTTGGGTTTTAGTACCTTGAAGTGACTCTTTACACTTCTTCTGTTGTCCTTCATTTTTATCAGGACAAGTTTGTCTGTGGGACACCTGTTTAAGGTAGTAATTATTAAAGTTGTGGTGGGTGTTCAGGAGCTTGCTATACTTTTCTTGGCAGTCATTGCTATCTGTCACTCTTACAAGATAGCTGAAGTATCTGAACTATGCTTCTACTTTACAAATTTTTTCTAGATGAAAAGTGTTTTCAAGTCTTGTTCTTAAGCGCTTCACCTTTCCTGGGTTTTTGGGTAGTTTGGTGGTGGTCTTCTCTACCCAGAAATAGAGGAAATGGCTTGCTTTGCACATGGAGTGTTTATTCAGGAGGTGAGGAAGGCAGATGATGAAACTCAGGGTGGAAGGAAGTGTTTCACAGGGGTGAATTTGGTGGCCGGATAGCAGTAAGTGATCATAGTATACTCGCTGATGCAGTTATAGTTGTAGCAAATTTTTGAGCATTCAAACATTGCAGTTTGGAGTTAGTGTAACCATGTAGTTCATCATCTGTGATTTCCCCAATATTATTACTGGTTTTATCACTCTGCTATTTGGCCTGACTTCACAGTACATGGAATTGAATCTAGAAATTTACTCAGCTCTCAAATTTATCTTCTAGAATTGCAGAACAAAACCTCTTCCTAGCTCGTTCAAGTTCTTGTTAGCATGTGCAAGATGCTTAGTTCGAGGAAAACTTGTGATTTCTTTGTTTACCAGATCTGTTGCTGAGTCATTTCACCCTGTTGGCCCCACTCCATTTTTGTCAGTAACTCTGCTTCTGTTCCTGCTTTCTTGGAACTGGTCTCAACAAACACAGGGTCCTTGGCATGCAGTGACATTGTGTCATGTGCAAGAAGCTGGCCAGAGCTGTAACTTGTTGATGGAGCGTGCTTCATCTGTGGACTTGTTCACTGAGAGACGATCTTGCACTACAACCAGGGTGCTGTGCTTACTTCCTTTGGTGCACTGGATTCAAAGAACCTTGAAAGTAAGACGTGCTTTTTTAATCTTCTGTGCGATTGCTGCTGCCCTGTTGCATGGAGCAAAATGTGACTACTGAGTGACACATCATTTGAGAGCCTTGGTTTGCTCACCCAAGTTAGATTTAGGATGTAGATTTCTTTTAATCTCTCAAAACTGATGCTATCCCTGTTAGCTCTTAATTTCTATGAAACTTGTTATGATCTATTTTTAGCACTTAGATACTTTTCTCAAGAGTATTACCTTAAACTTCCTTATAGGCCTTATTGAACTGAGTGTACTGATAACCACACCAGAGAACTGCGTAACTCAGGGTCACCTGGCGATTCTGACGGGCAGCCAGTTAAACATGAGCCAACAACGTGCCCTTGCCACAGAGAAGGTGGATGGTATCCTTGGATGCATTAGACAAACCATTGCCAGCAGATTAAGGGTAGTGATCTTCCCTTCTGCTCATCGATGGTGAGGCTACACTTGGAGTACTGGGTCCAGTTCCAGTGCAACAGATATGGACATAGTGGAGAGAGTCCAGTGAAGGGCCATGAAGATGATCTAGGGAATGGATCATCTGTTATATGGAGAAAGGTTGAGAGCTGGGACTGTTCAGCATGGAGAAGAGAGTGCTCAGGGAAATCTCATCAATATGTATAAATACCTGAAAGATGACAGTCACGCTCTTTCCGGTGGTGCCCAGTGGTGGGGCAAGTGGCAGGGGGTACAGACTAAAATTCAGGAAGTTCCCTCTGAATATTGGGAAAGACTTTATTTACTGTGAGGGTGACTGAATGCTGGCACAGGTTGCCCAGGGAGGTTGTGGAGTCTTCATCCTTAGAGATAATCAAAAGCTCCCTAAATGACCGCCTGCAAAAGGGGAGTTGGACAAGATGAGCTCCAGAGGTCCTTTCCTGACTCAACCATTCTGTGATGCCCTATGGAATAGCATTTGTATGGTACTGTTGGGACTCCGCTTTCCAGCAAGGACCTAAGGGAATCTTTACTCTTCTGGATGCCAATGTAAACAACTAAGTATCTTTTCTCATAATGTGCCTCGCCCATGCTTGTTGCGACATTGATCTTTGAAGTCAGTGCATTATGCCTGTGTTATCTTGAAGAAGTTTACAATATACACTTATCTTGATACCCATGTTGGGCAATTTAAGTGCATTAAATTACTGTAAGCCTTAAGGAAAGAAGGCAGGCATCCAGTAAAGCTTAGCAGGTCAGTTTGGAGTCAGAGC
Source organism: Lathamus discolor (assembly GCF_037157495.1). Classification (NCBI taxonomy): domain Eukaryota; kingdom Metazoa; phylum Chordata; class Aves; order Psittaciformes; family Psittacidae; genus Lathamus; species Lathamus discolor. Next base: position 41,831,517 of record NC_088884.1, on the reverse strand, counting down.
CCTGGAAAACTCTTCCCCTTTGGAAAGGCCAGATCAGCATGAAGTAGCCAGTTCCCTGTGTGCTTGATGCAGCCTGTTAGCAGGTCACAGGTGAAGCTGTTCCTTACCTCTGAGGTATGATGCTGGGGTATAAGAGAGTACTCTGATACTATAACAAATCACAAAACAGTATCACGGTGCAAATGGCATACATACTGACCATAGGTGATAGGAAGAAACCAAAAACCTGCTTATATAATACAGTATGCAGGCATTCAAGTAACTTAGTCCATAGATTAAACAGAAAACATACTAGATTCAGGGGTCATCTCAGCTTCTTTCACTTTGTGGCTGCACCATGGCTGAAATTCAGGAAGTCATGTGAGGGGCAACGTATCTTGATGAAATTCTCCAAATTTAGTAAAGTGTTTGAGCCAAAGATGATCTTCTATCGGAAAAGGGGAAGAAGAATCCTTCTGTGAACTGAATTAGGGGTTTGTCCTGTGGTGGGTTGACCCTGACTGGATGCCAGATGCCCGCTAAAGCTTACTTGATCACTTCCCTCCTCAGCTGGACAGGGACAAAAGGCTCACGGATTGAGATTAGGACAGGGAGAAATGACTCACCGGTTACTGTCATGGGTGGAACAGACTTGACTTGGGGGAATTAGCTTTAATTTATTGCCAATCAAATCAGAGTAGGGTAATGCAAAATAATCACGAATCTTGAAAACACCTTCACCTCCTCTCGCTTCCTCCTGGGATCAGCTTCACTCCTGATTTCTCTACCTCCTCCCCCTGAGCAGCACAGGGGATGGAGAATCGGAGTTGCAGTCAGTTCATCAGACATTGTCTCTGCTGCTCCTTCCCCCTCAGGGGAGGACTCCTCACACTCTTCCCTGTTCCAGTGTGGGGTCCTTCCCACGGCAGACAGTCCTCCATGGACTTCTCCAATGCGAATCCTTCCCGCAGGCTGCAGTTGTTCACACTCTGCTCCAGTGTGGGTCCCTTCCATGGGTGCAGCCCTTCAAGCACAGACTGCTCCAGCCTGGGTCCCCTGTGAGGTCACCAGTCCTGCAGCAAACCTGCTCCAGTGTGGGCTCCTCTCCCCACAGGGCCACAGGTCCTGCCAGGAGCCTGCTCCAGTGTGGGCTTCCCACAGGGTCACAGCCTCCTTCAGGCATCACTCTGTTCCACTGTGGACCCCATGGGCTGCAAGAGCACAGCTACCTCACCATGGGCTGCACTACCAGCTGCAGGGGAACCTCTGCTCTGGTGGCTGCAGCACCTTCTCCCCTCCTGCACTGACCTTGGATCTGTGTAGTTGTTGCCATCCACTCTCTGGCTACAGTTGACATTTTGTTCCTCTTCTTAAATGTTATCCCTGAGATGCTACCAGCATCACCGGTGGGCTCGGCCTTGGCACCAGCAGGCACTGGCTCTGTTGGACATGAGGGGGAAGCCTCTAGCAGCCTCTCATAGAAGCCTTCTCCCTACCCCAGCCTTGCTATGTAAACCAAATACATTCCCCACCTTGCCTATGTGAATCACATATTTAAGAATTATCACAAAAATCAGTGTTCATCACACAATCTTCACAAATTTCACTTGCATCAACAAAAAAAGAATTCCCCACAGCAAAGTCAAAATAACATCACCAGAACGCTAAAGGAAAGTGGAGAGTTTACACCCACAGTCCACCCCCCATACCTTTACCACAGTTGCAACAACAGAATTTCCCATATTCATTCTCTAACATTGTTCAGTCCCTGGTTTTTCCCCCTTACCTCTCCCAGTTACTATTCTTATCTCAAATACCTGGAGCCCCATGCTGAGTGCCAAAATAGACTCTTGTAGTTTAACCTCAGCCAGCAGCTAAGCACTCATCTCCCCACCATCCCACATCTAGGATGGGGATAAGAATTGGAAAAATAAGATAAAGCCTGTGGCTTGAGATAAGAACAGTTTAGTAATTGAAATAAAGTGAAATCATACGAAACCAGGTTGGAAGGGATCTTATGAATCATATGGTCCAAACTTTCTAGGCAAAGCGTGACCCTAGACTAGATGTCCTCGCACCCTGTCCAGCTGGATCTTCAAAGTGTCTGGTGTTGGGGAATCCACCATTTCCCAGGGAAGATTATTCCAGTGGCTGATTATTGTCATTGTGGGAAGGAAATAAAGAAAAGAAAAAGGAAATCGAGAGAGAGAGGAATAAAACCCGAGATGGACAAGTGATGCACAATATCTGCTGCCCCATGCCCAGCCTGAGCAGCAATTGGTGGCTCCTGGCCAGCTCCCCCCACTTTCTATACTGGGCATGACATGCTGTGGTGTGGAATACCCCTTTGGCTAGTTTGGGTCAGGTATCCTGTCTCTGCTTCCTTCTGGCTTCTTGGCCCGTCCTTACTGGCAGAGCTTGAGAGACTAAAAAGTCCTTGATTAGAGTAAGCATTACTTAGCAACAACTAAAACATTGGTGTGTTGTCAACACTGTTCTCAGACTAAAGCTGAAACACAGCACTGCACTGCACCGTACCAGCTACTAGGTAGGAAATTTATCTATATCCCAGATGAAGCCTGGACAGGTGTTATTGTTAGAAATGTACCTGCAACAGGGTATTACTTCCATGGAGTAGGGCTAAACTCTCTAACATGCCTGGAACAAGCTACATATTTGGTGAGGAGCTTTTCTTAAGCTGGAAGAGAAAATAAATGTCTTTCCTAGGAAGTCCTTTATTCAGTTAAATGAACATATCCCTATGTTAAACACTTGTATAATCTGGTTAGCATACAGAATTTGTAAATCAATACAGAACAGACCAAACCCACTTCACTGAGGTGTGAGCAAATGCGTGCTGCCAGAGACTTATGATATGACCAAAGAACCTGACTTGTGCTGCTTTTGCTCTACAGCCTGCATTACTATACCTAGGAGAATATTGTGTATCACTGAGGTATACTTTTATGGCTTTTGAAAGTATTTCTTTGTTTTGTTTGATGGGTGGGAGTTGGGAAGTGATAAGAAGTCACATAAGACATTTGGGTATATATGTGTAAAGGTAGAAAAGGTCCTGTTCACACAGTGTTAGCTTTCATTGATGCATGCTCTCCATTACTTATATGGGAGACCCAAGCAGGATTTTCCTATTCTTGAGGTGCAGCTAATTGAAAAACAGATTGTTACAAAAGCTACCAATGGCTGAAATAATCGGTTCATAATAACCTGGCTGCATTTACAAGCAAATTCCCTTTCCTACATTGATAGGAAAGTTGTTTCAAAGCTTTGGGATTCAGGTGCTTGCAAGTATTAAGTAATTTTCAAAATATATCTGTTCTCCAAGTTCATACTTACTTGACTTTTTGCAATGTCCTTTTGCTGAGAGATCTCTTTTCCTTCCTTGGTGTTTATTTTGGCACATTTCAGGAGCAATGTTTTTTTGTTTTCAGTCTTCATTTTGCCAAGACAAATAAGCTAAGCTGGCTGTCTTCTCGTAAGCTAAACAGTGTGGGGGAAGATAGTCCTTAACTGTTTCTGCACCTGCTTTACTCTGCCTGCCTGCTCAAATATGCCATGAGCAGGGAGAACAGCCTCCCTCTCCCAAGTGACCACAAACACTGAGAATTAATACTACTCTTGAGACTGAGATAAGGAAGGACATAGTGGCTGTGCTTGCTTAACCAAATGGAAGAGCAGAATATACCGTTCTGACAACAGAAAATGAGAGTTAAAAAATATCTGTTAAAAATAGAGATGGGTTTAAATTTGTTCTAGGGTGAATGTTCCTGTTTCAGGAAAGACCTGTTTGTTTGGATAACTTCAGGATGGTTGCAAGTTTGTGTAACTAAAACAGCTGACTATCTGCTTTAAATATCAGCGTATACATTAGTTTGTGATACCACTCAGTTTTCATCCTGTTTAAGAGAGTTTAGTGTTTCCGTAAATTGAGTATGTATGCAGCCTGGTGTTGCTGAATTGCCTGTTAATAATAGAACCTGAAATGGGTGTGGGGGGAAGAGGTGACAAGGAGCAGCCTCCAAGAGTCATTACCCAGTTCTGCACCCCTGCATTGCTGTGAGGAAGGCGTGAGTCACAGTGCCTGCTGCCCTGGGAATCACAGCTTCTGGGGTGAAGTCCTCTTTCTGTGGTAACGCCATCTTTCATTTTATTGATGTAAATTAATCACTTGCAGTCATCTCCCTTCAGATGTCTGCCGTTTCTAACGTATATGGAAACGTCTAACCATATGCTTCCTAGTTATGTGCTACCTCGGTAATTACTCAGGTGTTTGAGTGAGATCCTTGTCAGTTCTTTGAAGTGAGTCATAAGGATCTATATGCAGTTTCTTTAGCACAGTCTTTTTGTTAAACTTTTTATTAATGCTTCTTTTCGTGTTTTAGTGGCATATGGTATGGTAACTTCTATAGTGCGTTAATACTGTACGCTCTTCCTAAGGAGTTCTTAATTCTAATATGCTTTACATAATACAAAGCAAAACAAAGAAAAAGATAATAAAAATATGGAAAACAGTTGAACAAATGGTGAGATTTGATTGTGAGATTTATAGTGAGATTTGTTTTCATGAGTGTGCATTTCCCGAGGCAGGCTTTGAACCACAAGATCTTGTGTCTTCTCCTCCCATCCTCCTGTACCCAGGATGCTCCTCAGGCTCCCAGGAGGGGCTGTGATGCCTCCTAATCCCCCTGTCCTCAGTTAATCTGTTGCTGCTAAAGCTTGAACTGAAGCCATAGCTTGATGTATTACCTTAAGCACAGCATGCTAACATTGTTGCTTGAAAAACAAAAGTCACCATCCCCATGCTACCCCTGCTCTTTCACAAGTGCTGGTTTCACAATTTGGTCTGTAACTTAGCTGCTTCCTGCCCTCTCACCCCACCCAAGACAAAAACAAAGGAAAATGAACCCCAGAAAAGTCCCTGCACTAATTCTGTGATCAACCACTTACCCGTGGAGTGGAGGGTGGATCCCCGCAGGGTTTTTTCTCTGTGGGATACTGGTTTTACTGTTTGGAATGGGTCAGCTTGCAGCCTTCTTATCTGCTTGGATCTCTTGTTGATGGGGGCTTTGGAGAGAGAAGCAGAGCAATGGGCTGTAGACGCACATCGTAGAATAGTTCATGGAATAGTTTGGGTTGGAAAGGACCTTAAGATCATTTAGCTCCAACATCTCTGGAGGCATCATTTTGATCTGCTTACCTCCTGAAACCCACTAAATGAATGAATGGTTAAGGTGTGTTTTTCCCACCAAGTTTTGTTTGATTCCAGACCATTTTCTTGTCTCACTGGTGGTTCCAAATGTTGTGTGCATACTAAGGTTTATTGTAGCTTGCTTTCTCTAGCAACAAAAGTAAATAGGAAATGTCTAGAGAACATAAAGAACAAGGTATTGCTTTCTTGCTGCATGTGGTGACTGCCAGCTGAGTGCCTGCTCTGCACCAGAGGGTGCTGGCTTGCACTATGATTTAATTTCTGTCTTGGTTCCATAAAGCAAATAGCTCTGGGCTTCTGCTGGGAAGCCCTAAACTCTGCTCCAGAATAGCTTTTATGTACACAAACAGCTTGTGCGCATATGCCTGCGGAGCAGGAGTGGTGTGCCAACAAGGGGAAATACAAGGCAAAAACTGTGGTTTCTTTTTTTGGGTGTGTTTTGTTTGTTTGTTTGTTGTGTTCGTCCATCATAATTCTTCCTTATTTGTAAAAGTAAATGCTTACCTCTGTGAGTACCTTTCATTTTGCCCATTTTACTTGAAACTACCCTCTCTATTAAAAAGTTGGGGTTTATGGGTGATGTGCATGTTCTGCAAGGAACCGTAATATGCACAGTTTATAATAGCAGACTATTTATCCTCTCAAAACATAGGGGAGAGAGAGTGAAGCTCTTGAAGGCATTTTAGACACTGGAATTGAATTCTTGTGTTTTTCTTTCCTTCTCCAGGATCTCGAATAGCAGCATGGAAGAACTCTGACGGAGAGACAGACACCGGGTCTTTTCAACATGGAGACTGTTCCGGTTGATGGGGAATTCGAGAGAAATTCAGTGAGTAGCTTAAATCTGGCTTCATGTAATCAGACAAATGTGAAGATGCAGGGAGAGGATTAAGCAGTTTGAATATGTTCTAGTTTGGTTTGAATCAATACTTTTCTGGTGAATGCATTTGGAATATCATGTAGTATCACCCATCATTTACTAGATTCTCGTGGCAAGAGGGATGGATATCCAAAAACATGATTCTTGGGTTCGATCATTGGTGTCCCAAAAGAAAAAGGTATTCCTCTCAGTCTTACTAATTGATACTTTCCTAGTTAGTGACTATGCGTAAAAGAAAAATATTGTATTTCTTGATGGAATGAAGAGCAGAGAAGGCAGGAGGAATAATTATTATATATTAACAGAATCATTTCAGATGAAAGAGTTGATAATCTGCACTGATTATCAAGAATTTCTGAGGTAGTGAAATTACCAGCTCTTCCTTTCTAAGCACAACTTAAAACCAGGAAAGGCTTGTGAGCACCATGACACTTCATCATCATCATACCATTGAAATTATTTAAGAGTTTAATTTTTCCACAAGCTGTGTTATGTGAAAGGACTGTAAAACCTGCAGCAGGAAATGATTTTTAGTTTCCAAAGCTGTTTTCTGATACAAACACTGCCTCCCAAAGGCAAAATAGGGTATATTTTTTTTCTGTAACTGAGGTGAAGCTCAGTAAAACCTCATAGTCACAGACATTACTTGTAAATAGTTCAACTACTGCATGGAGATATTAATTCGACTAAGTGTTTTATTACTGCCTTTATTTTAAGTGATGAATTTGGAGGCAAGACATTTTGCAGTGCATTAAGGAAATCCTTGGCTTTTTTTCTGTAATAAGCAAATTCATTGATTGTGGCAGGGCCAAAGCATCTATATCCCAGGTACTGTGAGTATCATATGTCAACTGTGCAATAAGATATTTATTTAAGAAAATCTGCCAATTCAGTTGCTGTGCTCCGTATTTCCTAAAATAATAATAAAAGAAGTACCAGTTTACAAAACACTTTGAAGTAATTTGAAATGTGCTAGTTTTCTTTTTGTGACCTGCCTTCACAATAGCATGATTTTAAGAAGGTGTCTTGAAATGAGGCTGTATATACTTCACAAAGTCTTGAGGCTATATATACTCTACTAAGTCTGCTTCAGAAGAATATTGAGAGTGGGGATATATTTGCCTTTCATCCCTGTGCTTAAGCACCCGAATTATCACCTCAGAGTAAGGTTTTTTTTTTTTTAACTGATGGTATACTGTGATTAGCTACTCTAAGCATTTCTTACTAAAAAGACCCATCTAGTAGGGTAATTGTCTTAATTGCAGTTACAATGTGAAGTTTTATGTATTGCACTACAGCTGATTAAAACATTTCTGGAACTTTATCTGGGAGTCTAATGTCCTTGCTCAGGTAGACACTGTAGTAAATAATTAAAACTGAAATATAGCTAAAAAAAGGCGCATATACATTAAGAGTGATTGGATCCAGTAATCCTGAAGACGTTGAGTGTTTGCAAATCCTGACACTTCCCAGAAGTTTGAATTTTTTTGAAGTGTCATGTTTGATATTTTTCAGTATTGCAGACTTAGCTGCAATCATAGAATCATAGAATGCTTAGGGTTGGAAAGGACCTTAAGATCATCTAGTTCCAACTCCTCTGGCGTGTCCCCATAGGCAGGGATACCTTCCACTAGATCATGTCCCTCCAACCTGGCCTTGAACACTGCCAGGGATGGAGCATTTACTATTTTTTTGGGCAGCCTGTTCCGATGCCTCACCACCCTCACAGTAAAGAACTTCTTTCTTATATCTAACCTGAACTTCCTCCGTTTAAGTTTGAACCCATTACCCCTTGTCCTGTCGCCGGAATTCCTATTGACTGTCTCCAGCACCCTTTTGTTTTCTTCCATTAATCTGATTAAAATTGGTGAAATACATGAGTTGCAAACATGCAAGAAGAACACTGATCAACATACTGCTACACAGTTTTAAGTCCTTTGAGGGGTTTCTAGAAGGTACCTGAAAAAGCCCATTTTAGAGATGTCAGCTTTCTACTGTATTTGTTGGATCATTGGAGGAAAAAAATGAGGTCACAGAGCTTAATACTGTGGGCTTTTCTTTCCAGAATCAGTGTGGAGAAAAATCTTGCATGAAATGCTTTTCCTGTCTCGTAATTAGGTTGATATATACTGTCCCTGAATGCAGATGTGATGACAGCTCAGCAAACGTTTTTGTAGTCTGGCACTATTGAAGCAATGGAAAATATTAGACACTTTGGTTTGAGTTCTTGAGAATAAGTTCTGCCTTTTTTTTTTTCCTATAAAATCATATTTCACTATAAACAAGCCTCACTGGCCCAGAACTGAGGACATAACATGGGAATGTCTGATATAAACCTTTCTTATTCTAAATGCTTTTTTAAAGAAAACTTTCTAGTCAGTTCTGATTTTTTGTCAGAACGTGTATTTCATAAACACATTGCCTTTGATACAACCTATACAGTCAGTCCTTGCTATCTAAATTTATCAGCAGACATAAAAGTACCTCTTCTCCTTGGAGCATGGAATAGAATTCCTTTTTACTGATCAGCTTTGCAGGTTGGGTTAGTGGTCCTTAATTTAAATGTATCTTATTGTAATGTGTCTGAATTTAAATGTGATCTTAGTGATTGACACGTATTAGAGACTGCCTCCAGGAAAGGCCTGTCTTCAGCAGGGCAAAAACTCTGACTTGGCTTTAAAGCATGTATTTAGACTGTATTGAGAATTTAAGTGTAGGTTTAGATTGTAAACCTAGTAAGTCTTTTTTAAAAGCTTTATTTTTGTAGTGTGAGATTCAGATATGATATCATGACATACATTTTTGCTTTTGCCCTAATCTTTGATAGGAAAAGGACTTTTTTTTATAGTACAAGTTGGCAGATACAGTTTTAGGTTTAGTAACAGTTGTTCTATTTCTGAGAAATGAATGTCTAAGATAGTACTTTTCTGAAGCACAATGCTGCTTTTGTATGAAAAGAGAGTTATGTCTGCTGTCTCATGGTGGTTTATATTGCTGGGTTTATTCCTTAGTCTTAATGTAAAACCTCACTGGGAGGAGAGGTAGGTTTTGTGTATTTTGGTAGCAACATTTTTAACTAAATGTGCCTCAGCAGAAGCTAAATCAGTCACGTAGTGTTAAGATCCTCCCTTGTCAAAGGACTTGTTCTGTAATCTGTAGGCAAAGTCATCAGTTAAATAAATGTTGAAATAAATGTAGGCTCTGTCTCTGGAAATAAGTGTATGCTTCTCTTAATTTTGTATATTTAGAATAAAAACTGTGGGAGCTGATGGACAGGAATGGCCTGAGGACATTCTTTTCAGAGAAAACACTGAAGTAGAAGCACTGTCATGGCTTGTTCCCTTAGGGGTTTGAATGCCTAGTCTGCAGTGTTATGAATTGCAGATGACAGAGATACAGTGGGATATTGGAAAATGAAGAGGTCTTTTTGGCTGAAATAATCTCATTTCAGAATCTTAAAATCCTGCATCAGTATTTACAAATATATATTCTGCAGGCTTTAGGTAAATACACAGGCCCAAATAGCTCTAATGAAGAGAGGGGGTTGACCAGCAACGGAGGCAGTTTGGTGTGTAAACAGAATGTCTATTGGAGAAGATCAGGGACAGAGTTAGACAGGGTTGTGTTTCAGCCTCTGGCGTAGGAGCTGTTTGTACTGGTTCATAGGATTAACCATGTCATGCTAAAATATTTACATAAAAAGCCCCTGCATCATCTCAGGTGACAAGTTGCCCTGCTCTGTGGTGTCATGTTGTATCTTGGTCAAGGCTGCTTGAGAGGCAGGCAGTGAGACAGGACCTGCTGCGGTACTTTTTCACTCTGTTTCTTCAACGTGTAAGTATGCACTGTGAGTGGACATGCTGCCTGAGTCTCAGAAACTTCTGATCTTCGCTGTCTGTTAACAGTTTATTTTTCCAGTTCTCTTCTCTTGCTTTCCAGCTTTTAGCATGCAGTAAAGCATACCAGTGCTGAATAGTAGTGTTCTCAGCCCTTCAGTCAGTGCTGGATCTCTCTACAATTACTGCAGACTCCTTTATCTTGGTCTCTTGTCAGTCATTGTTCTCCTGAATCTAAAACCTGTGTAGGGCAATACAGTTCCAGTCTGAACATAAACTGTTTCCTAGTTGCAGTGTGTTATCTGTACACTGAAAAGAAACACTTTCTTGAAAACCATTGAATTCTTGAGTGCTTTTCATGTACTAGTACCTGAACCTGTGTGATAAGTTCTCTTAGCAGTGTTTCAGTCTGACTTAATCTTCCACCCTGTCAGAGAATAAATTTGTTTGTCAAGTGCACCTGTAGTTTATCTCGGCTTCTCCTGTTTAATCAAGTCTTTTTCTAGAAAGTGCAGTATAATTAAAGAAGGGTTTCCTCACCTTTCCGATGACATGCATCTCAATTGCTGTATTCTCGTTGCAGTACTTTACATTTGCACATTGCACTGTCAATTTGACACCCCTAGTCAGCTATGAGGGATAAAAAGTCACTGTTTTGAGATCAGGATTGTAAGACAAGATTCCTGCTTGCTAAGATTTTTATTTTTCAAGTTCCCTGCTTTTCAGTCCTCATAACAGAGAGGCAAGACTGGATCTTCCTTAAAACAGAGCAAGGGTTTCTCTCCTTTATGGAGCAGATGTTTTTTATTCGGGATGTAGAAGATGCAGCATGTTTGGATTTACCTTGTTTATGAGGAGGAAATGTTCATGCTGATCAGTATGCTTGTTTTGTCCTCCTTTTCTTTGTGGATTTCAAAAGTAGAAGATCCTTTAAGACGTAGGTGGAACTAACCTTACATCTGTATATGGCTGAACATGGTGGGATCTTAGCCCCAGTTGTGACCTTGGGTAGCAATGATTTATAAAAGATGCCAGATCAAATGTCATGCAGTTACTATGCAATTACTCGCCTGTAGTGCCTGTATTTGATACATTCAGTGGGCAGAGATAATTTGTTATACAGCTTGATTCTTTGGAAAAAGTTTGATAGAAAATGTTTTCTTAAATTTTAAGCTGCATGCTTCTCTTGCATTCTGAGCAATTTAAAATGTTCCCTGTGTTTATAGATAAACTGAATCTGTGGCTTCTAAGTTCACGTTTGTGTGCAAAGGCAGGTAGACTCGGATCTGACTTTAGTGGGCGCTTGCACATTACTGATGGCTTAGAGGTTTTTGTCTTTCCAAAATACCTGTCTGAGAGTGGAGTGGTTTTGGAAACAAGTTTTGTTATTTCATCTTTCTTCAGAGCTTTAGTCTTCTAAAAATGTTCCAGCTAAACATTTCTTAAACTATATTGTGTATGAAGTCGTTTGAGCGCTACATGGCTGATGGAGAGGTTCCACTCTGAATTAGCAGCTGGGGCAGTTACTGTTTACTAACCATGTATGATGATGGCTTCTAATAATGGCAGCTCTATAAGCGTATTTGTCAGTTTTGTTGCTTCAACTTTTCTGAACTGTTAAGTCTCTTGATGCCTTGCCTTTGGTATTGAGGCGCATGTTGTATTTTAGTTGTGAACTAACACTGTTTTCATTGTCCTTCTTTCCTGCTGCTGCTTTTGCGCACTTGCTTCTTCCTGGCCTGGATTTTTATGTTTGCTGTTCCTCGTTCTTCAATTGTATGTGTACACAGCATCATGGTGATAACAGAGACTCTCATGGACCATCAAGTAAGTGATTCCCCTCTGCTACAGTATGTTTGCACATGTGCTTATAATAGGCTATATCTTTGCATGTAGGCTGCTGGGCTAAATACTAGGTTTCCTTCTGTATTGTAATTGTGAAGCTGAAGTACAATGAAAATTTACTCTTGGGGAAGTATTTTTACCTGGCATACTGCTCATCTAAATGTTTCCTTATGTTAACCTTTTTTTTTTAGTATTATTATTATTATTTGTTGGGAAAAGTTTATTCTTCACCTTACCCAGTCATGGCTGGAAAACAAATAAATCTTTTAAATTATATACCTGAAAGAGAAAACAATATATCTGTCACTCTGAAATGAAACCTTCAAATGTTGTTGTAGTAGAGATAGTAAAGATATGGAAATAACAGTTCAGAAACAGTTTTTGTTTTGAGCTTGTCTGTTTATAGGGCTCTATGGTTCACTTAATGTCAATAACATCTGCAGAAAGGAACAGGTGTGTGTTCTGTAATACTTCAGTAAGGATTGGGTCTGATGTGATCATGAGGAAAACTTCAGTGTATATATATAGGTGGTAGGCATGCATCTAAAGGCTTAGTAGTTTCACTGGTTCATGTGCTTTAGTATGATCATCTGACTGGCAGAATAATTTTGCCTGGGGTTAAGAGTTCATCTATGTGGGGAAGAGAAAGGTACAGGCACCAATTCTTTCTTCTTGGTGAGAAATCCATGTAGAAGCCATGGTCTTAGCTTGTATTGCTTATTATAGACATTACAAAATAATGCAGAAGTGAATTATGATAAACTTTTTTCCTGTATCTGATGTCCTTGTGCTATTTTCAAGAGTGTAGGCACTTTCACATGCTCATTATAGAAACAGAGGAACTGGGAATCTGCCACTTCAGATATCTTATTCTTCATAGCTTTATCTGATGAAATAAACTGGCTGCAAAGACCCCAGTTTGTGTTTCTTCTGATGTATGAATCATACTGACAAACTATGTACCAGTAATTTGATGGCCAGTATGAGGAAATTGGATAAAGTATGTATTATCAGCTCTAATAGTTCTCTTGGTATTGAAATGTGCCCTCCAGAGAGTTGTGAGGAGGCTTTGGTATTTACTAATTGATGTTTCTTCCCTAAAATAACTCTCTGCTCATCTTCAGGGAGAGAGATGGAATGGGTTTAAACTCACTCAGGTGAAGAAAGGAATGAATAGAGATATTTCTCTTGGATGAGTGCTCTGTGAAGCCTGAGTGAAGGGCTGAAAATAAATCAGTAGGCCTTTGAATGGAAGGAATCATTGGCAATGCTATTGTCTTGTCAGACACATTGAGCATATGCCTACCAAATCTGTTTTTCAAGTTGTAGAGATGACATGTGAAACCTAAGAAGAATTACAATCATAGAATGTTTTGGGATAGAAGGGAACTTGGAAACATGTAAATGCCAGTCTGTAGCCTCAAAGGTAAGCTATTCTTAAGCTGCAGAATCAAGGACAGCATGTTTGCCCCGTGCAGGCTCTTCTTTAGTAAACATCTATTGTTTCCTCCTCTGATCATTTTTTATCAGTATATCTACTCCACAGGGCACGTGTTAACTGAGTCTGCCATTCTTCCACTATGAAAAAGGGTGCAGTTTTGTTGTGTGCAACTTAAGGAAACGTACAGACACCATAAACGGGATGGCTGGGCAGGTGATCTTATACATAGCTAGAAAATGTCACACAATTCTTTCAGACTGGTAAGGTTCAAAGAGAAACTTCTGCTTTAAGCCTTTGTCTTTATATGGAATCACACAATGGTTTGGGTTGGAAGGGACCTTAAAGGTCATATAATTCCACCCCCCCACCATGGGCAGGGACACCTTCCACCAGAGAAGATTCCTCAGAGCCCCATGCAGTCTGGCCTTGTACCTTGACAGAGTCTGTACATGATCTTTATTGATTAGTTTTGGTTCTCGTGATATATATACATATGTTCATCTTAACTTTCTGGGATGGTGGCACAGCTTGATCTGCAAGTCATTTCCTGGGTTGGCTGTGTTGTGGCTAGTTAAAACAAGAACTATCACAAAAGTGGAAAGAAAAGCAGGATTTCAGATGTTAAGTAACATCTTAATACTGTATTTTAATAATATAATTAATTTTATATTATAATGTATTTTAATAATAATGTATTTTAATAATAATAATTCAGTAGCAGCCTTTCCCTACCTCCTAGTTTTTGTTTTCGTCTTCTGCCTCATGTCTTCTGTCAGTCTTGTTGGCTTCTTTATGCCATCCCCTCAAAAGCAGATCTCTGGTTTGGAATCCTAATTTTCTAGAATGAAAAATTTCACAACATAACATTTGAATACATTGCATAAACAGCAGTCAAGTTGTTAATAGAAATCTATGCACAAGCACATAACATTATTGAATGCGCATCCATTTTGTATTTCAGCAGTGGTAACAAACAGCGATGAGTCACAGCATTTAACTCCAGGAAAAATGAGCCAGCACCAGGGGAAAGAAGTCTATTTTACTCCAACCAAAGAGCTGCACCAACCATCTCTCAGCCCAGGATCGGCCCATGGTTATGGTAAGACAAAACTGTTTTTACAGATGTTTTAAAGAACTTAAATGATATTACTTATCTGTTCCAAATGTTGGTTTAAAAACTGCCTTTTACAGTAAAGAGGTAAGGAAGAAAGCATATTGAAATACTGAATGTAATTCTTTGTATCCTTACATGTTAATCTGAAATGGAAAAAAAAAACACCATTATGTTGTGCACTAGTTTTATTAAAGCATGTTATGATATGTGGGAGAGCAGTCCACTGATGGTAAGTCATTAGCTGTGTGTAATCCTGTAGCAAATGGTCACATTTAATGTCTCTGGGATTTATGTGTTCAAACAGAAGTGTTGTGATAAACCACTTGTGCCTGGAACCTTTGGATAAAGATCTATTAACAATTACTTCTACTGAAAGATCATTTCCTTTAGCGGAAAAAAAGTCTCAGTGCTACTTTTTGCAGGCTGTTAAACAGTCCCTCTGCCTTGCTTAACCTGTTGAAAACACTCTCAGTGGATCTCTGTGAACTAACTGGATGCAAAGTGAAAATTCATCAGTAGACCTGACTTGTTCATAGTCTGTTTAAAAACCGAAAGCAAGCAATAGTTCTCCCTGTGCTTATTTGCATGTGAAACTGGCTTGTGTTGTCTTATTGCCCAGGGTATCATTAGACATGTTTGTTACAGTGTGTGAATTCCTTAGTGAAAACTTCAGGCTCTTTGTATTAATATTCTTTCTCCCTTTACTCTTGGCAGCCGTGCTGGTCATCTCTGTTTCCTTTAATTCTAGCAGTGCTTCTGAAATTTATTGTATTTTTAGTATGAGTCTCCCTAATTCCCATAGCTTGCTTTGTCAAAGTAATGATAGTAGTCCGTCAGAACAATAAAGAGAGTGTCTCGGGTATCTTTCAATCATTTTCCTGTTTTCCCATTAAATACCATTTAGATAAAAAGAAAAGATCTGTGAAACCGAAAATAGTTGTTGCCAGGTTGAATTTGATAGTCTTTTATTGTATTTGAAGAATTATTACAGTAGTCTTTTCACTGCTGCACACAGCTGGCTTTCATATATTTTCTAAAAGCTCTGTTACCTCACTGGAACAGCACTTTATGTTCTCTATCTTACATTGTGCTTATTCTGGAAATATTTTCTGTAGAATATACACATATATATAAATATATAACTTGTTTGTAGTTTTTATGATGTTTGAAGAATTTTTGGTTATTCTCTCTACATGCTGTGTTGTATCCCTTGTTAGAGAAATGTAGTTATAGAAGTATATTTGAATATTCTAGTATATTCTTCCTTTGAATGTTGCTATTCGCACTAATTAATTAAGTCAAACTGTTGTGCTTTTTTAAGGGTGTTTACTGTTAGGAAAATAATTAAAATGGTCCTGAAATGCACTAAGACTCAATCATGTTACATCAAACTCCTGGCAGATATTGAGTCTTCTTTCTGATTATTTCAGGTCTTATATAAGTGATTTTAAGCTGGTTAAATGTATCTGCCTTTTTTAGCATCAGTTATCACTGACTTAGTGTACCAGGAGTGCTGCTAGAATTGAAACTGTAGTTTCATGAAACAAGGAATTGAGCTTGCAGTCAGTTTCAGTACTGAAAAGCTACGGTGTGGGCTAGGTTTCGGCAACCTTTAATTACTAACTTCTAGCCTATCTGCAACTCGGGAGGTGTAGGTTTGATTTTTATGGAGGGGGTTGACCCACATTTAGAAGTTGGGTGATTATTCTGTGGTAGTTATTCCTATGGGGAAAATTACAGTGCTGGTGAAAATGTCAGCTTAATGCATAGGGGAAAAGAGATGCTGTGCAAGCCTGAAAAATACAAAGTAGACCAGAGTTAAAAGTGATTAAGTACTTGAGGATGACTGCTCAACTAAAATCCAGTTAGCAAATGTCTTTACAATATGCTTTAACATAGTATGATGAGACTGTGGGTTCAGACTTAAACAGGGGAAGTTAGGGTTAGATAAAAGGAAGAAGTTCTCTACTGTGAGGATGTTGAGGCACTGGAATGGGTTGCCTAAGGAAGTTATGAATGCTCCATCCCTGGCGGTGTTCAAGGCCAGGCTGGATGGAGTCTTGGGTGACATGGTTTAGTGCAAGGTGTCCCTGCTCATGGCAGGGGGGTTGGAACTCGATGATCTTAAGGTCCTTTCCAACCCTAACTATTCTATGTTTCTGTGAAATTAGGAAATGTTTATTCACAGTATTTAAAGGCATTTACTGTGGACTAAATGGAAATGCCTTTAGTCACTGGCACCCAAATGCATCCTTAGGAGGTGGGTAACGTAAATAAGCAATTCAAAAGCGTGCTAGGCACAGGGTGAAAGAGAGTCAAAACAGAAAAATGTATGGTATGGTCTATAGAGAACTGATTAAATGTCCATACAGGGGAGCCATGACATTATTTAAGGGTACTTAGTTTATGCCACTGGACAGTTTATGTTGTTGGATGCTATTTGGCCACCACTACCTAAGCAATGTTTCCTGTTGCCTGAATAAAAGAGCCTGTGTGGCAAAGCCAGTTTTGTGTAGAGCTTGTGGGTAAAAACCAGATGAGTTGGAATGAAACAAAGCTTGTGCAAAGTCAGTGTCTGAAGCAACTAGCACCACCACATGTGGCCAGATTCTTAGGCTAGCCAGCAGCAGTTCAGGGAGAGGCATGCTTGGTGCCTATCACTTGGAAAATTTACTAGAACAAGCTTAATTTGAGTCTTCTGTTTGTGTTTTAAGGAAGATCCTAATGACAGGAATTATAAAGTCTTTATGATACATAAATTATATAGATTGATATATTAATATGATATAAATGACATGATATATAAATATGATTAAAAGTCTTAATATGAGGCAGGGGAGGTAGGCATTTAACATTGGTTTGGGGCATTGGCTTCGTGTTTGGAACAGAGAACCATACCATGTGTCATGGTGAAGTTTTAAGTGGTCTATATTTCACGATTTTAAGTGCTCCAATGTATAAATGAGATTTTAATTTCTGTGACCATAACGCTGGGTTTCACAAAGCTTCCATTTTTCTGTGCTTGTTTTTATTCTAGTTTGACACATAACTTCTTCCTTCATCATGCCTGTCACTCTTGTAAGATGAAATGTAGTATGTCATCTGAGACAGTGACAGGGGTCTTCTTTTTGGAGTCAAGTGCAGATCTGTTCTACAGATGGAGAATACAGTTTGGTCTGGATGCATTGTCTAGTGATTGTTCAGCAAAAGTCTGTTTACACTATCCTTGTTCTGTATAATCTTTGCATAAAAAATGTTGCCGCTTCTGATTTTACATAGCATGTTTAAGATCTGTGAAGATACACTGTCCTTTATTCAGAGGTTGAAGGCTAACCTTTGAGGCTATAGACTGGCATTTCCAGGTGTGGAGATCAGACTAGCATGCATAGGAAACCTCAGCAAGGTTGTTTAACAGAAATGAATTTTAAAAGTGATGGTGAGGATTATGCTTGTATCATCTCAACCAGTTTACGTAGTCAAGTTCAGAATTCTAGTGGTGAAAGGTTAACTCGGCTGTATATAGCTTTGGTCCTGAGATGGGCTTTTAGTAGTTGTAAATTTATTTCATCAAGTGGTTAACTAGAGTGTCAGAATAAGCTAGTCCTGAACATAATGCTGCAAGTACAATTTGTTCTATAAAACAAAATTTATTTACCCTAGAAATGTCAGTGGCTTTAAGTTGGAGAATACCAAACTCCAGCTGCTGTCGAGTGCAAAACTGACACACAAAGAAGCATAAAAGATAGCTTTTTGCATCTATGGCATGTAAGAAAGGATTTAATAAAGGTACAAAGTTGGTTTAACTAGGCAACTGCTTACATTCTGTGTGGTATCACCATTTCTAGAAAGCCAGCAATTTAACTTGTCTTGGGAGCTCTAAGCTCAACTACATAAAGGGGAGCTCTAAGCTCAACTACATAAAGGAAAGCTCTCTGGCTACGAACTCTCTCTCTATATAATTTATAACTCAGAAACTGCTTGTGAAAGTGGTCTTGAGCAGCTCTGCATTGGGTCGATCTTGACAACTTTTACTGATTTCCCTAATTTTCCATTGTATGTGTTTAAGGAAGCAATTTCTAGACTCTCACTCAACAGCTCACTCATGTGGGTTACTGTGCTTCTGAAACTGGGGTGGGAAATGGTAAAACAGTGATAAAGACTACATTTTCAAAAGCTGTAGAGCAGAACTCTGCTTGCTGATGTAAGCTGTTTATGTTGTTACACAAATTATCCCTGGTAAATTGGATTCTTGTAAATCTTGTTAACTCGAGCTTACATCAGGATACTGCTTTATTTGTTTGATAAATTGGATTAATATAGAAATAGTGATCACTTAAGATTTATTAAAAGAGTCTCCTCTGAAAGGGGTTTTAAACTTGTAAATATGCCGTTAAAACATATCTCAAACTTTTTATGAGAACAGTATAGATACTTAAATAATAATAAGCTGTACTTGTGGTAAGGAGAGAAATCTAGTGAAGATAGTATGATTAAAAAATTTGTAATAGGATGTTTGAAAATGTCTGATTTTTCTGTATATTTCCAGTCTTTATTCAAAGCAGTGATGAGATGCAGATGGGGTGAAAATGTGACCCTGAAAAAGCATGTTAGGATGATGAAGATGGAACATCTAAAGGACATGCTAATTAATCCATAGGATGCTGCATTTGAGGGGAAAATACAAATTTAACTATTTTTGAATGTGAGAGAAGGTGGAAAGTGAAAAATGCAAGCAGTAGGTCCCAAAAAACACGACCTGTTGGAAGGCTGCGGTGCCTTTGGAGCCATAATGACTAAGACAGTACAAGACGTGGACATTGCTGTCTACCCAAGGCAGCTAAGAAGTTAAAGGGGGTTTGTTGTAGACTTCTACAACTTGTGACTTTTAAAAACTCTTCGCTTCCGGTGTTTGTCTCAATTGACAGCAGCAGCAGCACATTTTGTTTGACCAGGTGGTAAGAAATGTCCTGGCTTGGCATCCCTGTTCTGGCTCACTGGTGGTCAGTGTGAAAGAAGTTCTGGAATTCTAGCCCGCATCTCCTCTTCCCAGCTATCAGGGGAAGAAGGATCCAGTAGAAGGATAGACCGGTCAGCCTTACCTCCATCCCTGGAAAGGTGATGGAACAACTTATTCTTGACTCCATCACTAGGCATATCAAGGACGAGGGGGTCATTAAGAACAGCTAACATGGTTTTATGAGGGGGAAGTCATGTATGACCAACCTTATAGCCTTCTATGAGGAAGTGACTAGGTGAAGGGATGATGGTAGAGCGGTAGATGTAGTTTTTCTTGATTTCAGTAAGGCATTTGATACTGTCTCCCACAGCATCCTCATAGATAAGCTAAAGAAGTGTGGGCTTGACGATCAAGTAGTGAGGTGGATCGAGAACTGGTTGAAAGGAAGAAGGCAGAGAGTTGTGGTCAATGGCGCAGAATCTAGCTGGAGGTCTGTGACTAGTGGAGTTCCTCAGGGGTCGGTGCTGGGACCGGTGCTGTTTAATATTTTCACCAATGACCTGGATGAGGGAACTGAGTGCACCATCAGCAAGTTTGCTGATGACACAAAACTGGGAGGAGTGGCTGACACACCAGAGGACTGTGCTGCCATTCAGCGAGACCTGGACAGGCTGGAGAGTTGGGCGGGGAGAAACTTGATGAAATTTAACAAGGGCAAGTGTAGAGTCTTGCATCTGGGGAAGAACAACCCCATGTACCAGTACAGGTTGGGGGTTGACCTGCTGGAAAGTAGCGAACGGGAAAGGGACCTGGGGGTCCTGGTGGATAGGAGGATGACCATGAGCCAGCAATGTGCTCTTGCGGCCAAGAAGGCAAATGGCATCTTAGGGTGCATTAGAAAGGGAGTGGTTAGTAGGTCAAGAGAGGTTCTCCTCCCCCTCTACTCAGCCTTGGTGAGGCCGCATCTGGAATATTGCGTCCAGTTCTGGGCCCCTCTGTTCAAGGACAGGGAATTGCTTGAAGGAGTCCAGCGCAGAGCCACAAAGATGATTAAGGGAGTGGAACATCTCCCTTATGAGGAGAGGCTGAGGGAGCTGGGTCTCTTTAGCTTGCAAAAGAGGAGACTGAGGGGTGACCTCATCAATGTTTACAAATATGTAAAGGGTAGGTGTCAGGATGATGGAGCTAGGCTTTTTTCAGTGATATCCAGTGATAGGACAAGGGGCAATGGGTGTAAACTGGAACATAGGAAGTTCCACGTTAACATCAGGAAGAACTTCTTTACTGTTAGAGTGACAGAGCACTGGAACAGGTTGCCCAGGGGGGTTGTGGAGTCTCCTACACTGGAGATATTCAAGGCCCGCCTGGACAAGTTCCTGTGTGATGTACTGTAGGTTACCCTGCTCTTGCAGGGGGGTTGGACTAGATGATCTTTTGAGGTCCCTTCCAACCCTTGGGATTCTGTGATTCTGTGAAAGATAAAAGCTCTGGGTCAGTGCACTCAAAGCCTTTCCAGAATATTAACAACTCTTCCTGAGGTGGGCTCTTGGCTCTGGCACTTTGGTCAGGTTTCTTCCAGGAGGTCATGAGAGCCTCTTTGTTCTTGTGGGTGCACGAGACTAAAGTCAGAGCAGAGAGGTGCTGTGTTGGAGCTGAAGAGAGAAATCCTGCATGCCTGTGGTTATAGCAGATGCATAGGGAGGCTCTAACTCCACTGGCAGAATACTGGTCATTACGTAAGTACCAGCTCCTGGTTATCTTTCAGCTAGCACTTCAGTGTGGAGCTAACAGTAAACATTACTTCTGAAGTCAGGCACCTTCTCTGTTGAGTAAGTGTATCTAATGCCTTAGAAAAATGTTAACGCTTTTGCTTTCTCCTGCTGCATGGGAATTCTGTCTTAAGACTTTGTACACCCTTGCACTTGGAGAGCCTTGTTCTCTCTTCTGTGTTCTTGGGAGGTATGTTCATTTGTCTTACTGTGTTTTTTGACGTTGAAGAAGTATTTTGTAATCAGCAGTGTATAGCAGCCATGTGGACTGGCTATTCCTTGGCTAGCTCTGGATTAATATCTGCTGCAGGGACCTGACCCCAGTGCAAAGGGTGGTCACTTTGAAGTTCTGTGGCCGAGCAAACTTCAATGGAGATGAAGCCCAAGTTCTGCAAACCTGTGCAACTTATTTGGAGTAGCTTTAACGATGGTTGCCACAAATGGGATATGAGTGAAATTCTAGTCACAGTAATCAATGAATGCATTTGACTCCTAAATAATCTAGTTTTAGCTTGTGTTAGCAGACTGAATTTCTTGTGAAATGTTTTAAGTTCTGCTTTGTGTGGTTAGTTTCCTGAATATATTATCTTGATGTCCTGCTTTCTTGCTGTAATGCACACTCTGGCACATTCCTCTTTGCAAGTCATTGTGTGTTTATTAAAACTTGCCATTTCTGAAATGCTACTCCACCCAGTATTTGTGGCTTGAGTAAATTGCATGTACTCCTTTCTGTGTGGGTTATGGCTTTATGAAAGCTTGGCACTGAGTCTGAAAGTCACAGCAGGGCTGATTGCTTTGAAACTTCTCAAGCAAGTTCTCTTTCTCCCCAACAACCTCTGCAGAGCTGGCCTACTTGAACTGTGACCTTGGGAATTTCATAATGGCTGAGATGAAAACTGTTGAAACCTGAGCAGTGAGCAAGCCTATTTAATTAGGGTGGGAGGAGCTGAGCAGGAGTGTTAGCAAGTGAGGGGGTTCAGCCAAGTATCGCTGCCAACAGGGCACTGGGAGCTTTGGTGTTCATTCATAACCACTCTCAGGCGTGCCTCTGGAATTACTCCTCAGCTAAACTGCATTCGACTGGGAAATACCAGAGAACAGCAGAATATTTGATGAAAGAAAGTTGCCACTGTAAACTACTTGCACATCTTTTTTATTTGAATCAGATATTGGTGTCTGAAGGCAAGTGTATCTTTAATACCCATTTCATTAAATAGGAGAAAAGCACTTAAAGTCCATGTGCAAAGAAGTTGTTGGATAAAACTCATTTATAGGTATGATAATCTAGCAGTTTCCTTTATCTGTTTTCTGCATACTGTGAAGAGTGTTTCTGTTGCATGCAGATAATTATTTATGACCTTTCCTTTTGTTGGACTGGGGGGAGAGTTCTGCTGGAAGAGGTGGTGGTGTCAAAATGTCGGAGCAAATTATTGTCAGACTTGAAGGGCAAGGCTAAAAAAGCTTTGTCTGCTACACCATCAGTTTTCCTTCCACTTTAATCTCCCTTTAGCTTTCACAGAGTTCCTTTTTTTTTTTTTTTTTTAAGAAGGTTTTGGGTTTTCCTTATATACCTCTAATAAGAAAATGAGTATTTTTTGCTTTGCAACATTAGATATTCTTTTAGTTCTATTATTGCATCAGTATCAGTTTTATTATTTTTAAAATTCATCAGTTGAATAGTTCAGAATATATTTGATTTGATTTCAGTTGCCGTGCTTGGAATTCGTACCTGTACAATTTGGAGAGGTCTTTTTCGATAATACTATGGGTTTTTTCAGCTGTAAATATCTTTCAATCTGAGAAATGTTTCATAACTAAAATCAGGCTTTGTCAAAAGTGTTTGTGCGCTGTTGGAATTGCATGTGCCTTCTCTTTGCTTTTACATACTAAGATTTAAGTTTTGCCCCAGGCAGTATCCTGGAAGAATGTCTTAAGCATGGAATTATGATTTGTTTTTCAGCCATCATTAACTACTGAAGAAGCCCCAATTGAGTAGCTGAAAGGAGAAATGCATTCTGTCCTTTAGAAAATGTATACTACAGATGAGTTTTCTTCCTCTTAGAGAAGAAACTTCCTCTTAGAGATGTTCAACAGGTTGACTGAGCATGGGTTCTCCCCTCCTGAAGATAGATAGATGAACTGAATATTTCAGTCATGATTTTTCCATCTTCCTTCTGATTTAGGTGTTAGATAATACAAAGAAACCTTGAGACTTTTTCTCCCTGACAGTGTCATATTTAGTCTAGTGCCAGCTTTCATGAAGTACTGAACTTTTGTTATGGGGCATCTTTGTTTCATGTACAGATGTGTCTTTTTTTCATGCACTGTGGCACACAGCTGATGCATTTAGGCTAGAATGCAGGTACTTTCCTCTTTATGCAGGCTTTTTGGCTGTGTCTTGCTTGTGCAGTTGGACTTTGCTGTAGTTCTATTTGTGACTATTTTGAAACTGTGTAAAGTTCCAAGCTGTGTATGTTAGTGCATTTTCTAAATATATCAGTTAGTAGGGCGCTGGGAACTGATATCAAAAGGATAGAAGGCTTCCTGGACATTAGTCTAAGATCACCTTATACATGGTATTCATTCCAAATTTATCAATAGTTTGACCATTTCTGAGTTCAATTGCAGGAAGGGGAGAAGAGGAAAAAGGATGGCTACTGAAGTGCACCTTTCCATTAGAGTGTACTGAGCATGCAAATGAAAGCACTTCCAGCTACTTAGAAGTACCTCTGTGTCCTTTCAGGAATCAAATTTACAGCAAGGAATTACAGTTTCTAAGAGCTTTAGGCACTGAGTGTGTGGAGAGCAGAAACGCCTTTAGTATTATCTCAGGCTGATGCTCAAGTGTTACAATAAACTTTAGCTCAGAATTACACCACTGAGAAAAATGCTCATTTTTATTAAATGTTACAAACTCCTTTCCATCTAACAGCCTTTTGGTTGTGTGTCGGCTCTCTCTCCAGCAATGTATACTGCTTTGAAGCAGTTGAAGCAAATGAGTATGTGTGTACAAGTATTAGTAGGCATAATAAACTGAAAAGCTGCTGAAAAGATGGAGAACTAGTGACTTTGCAGCCAAACCATGTGTTTTTTTTACCACTGCAGATCTAAGTGAAATGTGGAGATGTCTTGGGAGGGGTGAGGGGTGAGAGAGATGAAGAAGGAAGCTTAAATTAGCTATTTTTGTTCTTTTCTCCCTCTGTGGTGGTGGTGAGACAGAGTCATATTTTGGCAAAAGGTACAGAGTCTGCCTCTCCTTTTGCAGTTGAGTTAAAGCAGAGGTAAGTAAGTAGAATACCCAGATAATGGCTTCCTTGGCTGGGAGATGGCTTCAGAGGGGGGAAATGTAGCATTATCCATACTGAAATTCTTAATTTTATCTACCCAAAGACTTCAGTTTCACTTCTAAATGGTGACAAGAGCATAGGAAAGAGACAGAGGTTTTTAATTGTTCTTGTCTACAGGTTACATGAACAGTGTCAAGGGATGTGGAAGGGCATGGAGAGAAATAAGGGGAAACTTTCAGGATTATGTTGCTTCCTCAAATTCCTGGATGTCTAGGCACTTTTCAGTAGCATGAGAAGAGGCCCTTCGTGACATGGGTTAGTGGTGGTCTTGTCAGCCCTGATATAATGGTTGGACTTGATGACCTTAAAAGTCTTTTCCAACCCAGCTCATCCTATGATTCTGTGAGAACAAAGCGGCAGAGAAGACTATGCTGTGGAGGAATGTGGTAGGCTGTAGTGTATCCAGAGCTGGCTGGCATGGCTGCTGGATGCAGATGCAAACAGAGCGGTGCGGGTGGCTGATGGTGCAGCTTCCCCTGAGTCTATGTGACCCTGTCGTTCCAGTGCAAGACATAGAAACATCCTGATACCAGTGTCAGCAGAGCGGTCCTGGGCAGGGTCATAGCCCTTGCTCAGAGTTGAGATAACAGAGCCATTAGCTGGGCAAGATAGGTCTGTAATGAGAGGATACAGTTCCTTCTGTGTGTAAGGGGAGGTTTTCTACTACAGCTTTCTCTTGATTTTAATTAGAAAAAGGAAAATGCATATTCTGAAGAGACTTGGACCAAGGTTGTAGCTAAGAAGAGGTAGATTTGCAGGAGTGTTACAGAGCTGTGTGGTTTCGGTTTGGGTTTCTTTTTGTTTGTTTTTTTGAAAAAGGAAGGAGAGTGGAGTGGAGTTCTCCCTCCTTGCATTTCTTCTTCAATTACCACACCATTCCACTCCTTAAGTTTTTCAGCTGCTCTTTCTGTTCCTTCTGGGACATCTGGAAAAGGACAGCTTCAGCTGAGGGAAGTATGAGCCATGGTAATGGATAAATGGAGGCAGGCCTGAATATATGGCATGCTTATCTAGTTTCTCCCCCTCCCTGTGCTGAAGTGAATAGAGTTTTTCACTTCTTGTACAGAAGAAGTGGAAATTACATAGCACATATAATGGTTTCTATTGATGGCTCTCTGTTCTGGGTTTTTTTCAGTTACATCCTTTTTCCTTGGCATGTATTGGGACATTAGTCTGTTTAAGAAGCATGAAGAAATTCTAGTGATTTGTAGGATTCTGGAGGCTGCTATGTTATATGATCAGAAAAGAGAATTTTCAGTGTTTTCAGTATCTCTCTTAGTGTATGTATCTATATGCATGTACTAATGCACATACACTCTGCACAGTAAAACCTGTTCTTATAAAATACTTTGGTCTACTGTATTATCCTTGATCCAGTGTGAACTGAAATTACCGAGCTGCAAATAGCGAGTACACTTCTTTGCGTAAGCAGATGGAGACAACATTATTTGAGGATTAATCAAATTCACACTATTACAGATGTAATTGTGGGGCATGTTTCACTTTGTAAGAGGAGGAGACCTCAAGTATGGAGTAAAGAAGAGCACGAGTTCTTATTTTCAGGCCAATTCTTGGTGCCTTATTTTTCTGTTTTCCAACAAACAGAGTAGGTTTCAAAAACTATTTTGTCAGAAATAAGATGGGGGGGAGGGGGAGGAATGAGATTGGCAGAGAAGCACCAAATGGGGCGGATGTTCCACATATAGAGGAGTGTGGCCATGCACACGAGTTGTCAGGGCAAAAAGAGGCAGCCAAACAAATGAGCAGTGGATGAAGGTTAGGGAGAGCTTATTAAACTTTATTCTGGTAGCTATCAGCAAGAGCAGTTTGGGTCAGCTGAGTTCTGGTCTTGAAACACAATTCACTGAGATTTTTTTATGGTTAAAATTTAAACTGATTCATCTAAGTGTTTTATTCATTGCCTAAAATCTTTGGGGCATAAATAACATACCCTTCCAGGAGTCAGGTTGGCTCATATATATATATAGATATGGCAGAGGCTAAGAGGAGAAAAAGCTATTTCCTCACCTTTTAAAAAAAGTAAGAAACGAAGATGTAGAAGCCATGGCAGTCAGTTGATAAAAACTAGCTAGGTAAGAGCCTGAACAGCAGCTCAATATGGCTGCATGAAGCAAAGCATCGGATCCCTTTTCAGATTACTGTAGTGTGCCACAATATCAAATAGGGAAGCTGCATAGCTCATGAGTTTTGCTTTGTGCAAAATAAATTTGGGACTTGAAAGACCAACAGGAGAAAGGCTTAATTTAAGGGGTCCTTAAAATCTAAATATTCACCGGTTTTGTGTGCTTAGAACATATGAGTAGGGCCAAACCTGAGACGTGTTTGTGGGAAATAGGAGCTGAAGCAAAGCCGTTCTGCTTTAAGTGTCCTAATGGGTTTGATGAGAGGAGTATAGTGTTGCTTGGCTTGCTGCTGATTTGGCAGCCTCTGTCTCTTCACTGCATTTTTCACATGTGCCCTTCGTTTGTTTCTTTTTTTTTTTCCTTTTGTATCTTACTCATCAGAATGTGAGGTAAAAGGCTGTTACTGCAACACTCTTGTTCCAAGCAGCTAATGCTAACCAGCTTTCACAGAGAACATAATCCTTACACAAACACCTTAACTCATGAAGGAAGAGGGTCCAGTGCGACGTAGGTTTTCTTCATGTGCTGGGATTTCATCTGTGTTTTCTGCAAGAGCTGATGGCCGAAAGCTTGTCCGGAATGCTTCATTTGGAGGATATAACGAACTCTCTCCTGCTCTACCAGGTTTGTTTCGGTCTTGCATTTCTTAAAATGTACAGAAGAGAATATAATTTCCGCCTTGGATTTTTCAGCTTGAATGAAAGTAATGCACTGACATGTTGATAGAAATCAGAGTATTGCTTGTATGTATTTAGATAACAGCACTTTGTAGTGGTCAGATTTGCAGATAGGCGAGTGAGCAAGTCGGCTTTTACACCGCAGCAAATCTCTCTTTAAAAGCCATTTGTGTATTTGGTACTGACTGGAATATTTGTTTTGGTTGTTTGGGCTTTTATGACTGAAGTTCTATGATGTGGTTTATAAATGCCTTCCTCCCTTGTACTTAACACTCCTCCCACATGCAATGGACATGCTTTAAAATAGTAAGGTACAGCAGAAGGTTTTAATTTAGCTGTAAGTACTGAAGAATCTGTATGCTTGTCGTCAGTGGTTTGAAAAATATAACCCTTGTTATTTTAGGGCTAAAAGCATAGCCTTGCTAAACACTGCAGTGCAAGATTTTTAAGACATTTAACACCAGAAAGGGCTTAAATCTCTTTTTGCTCAGATTCGTTGTTTGCTGAAAATGAGTGCTGGAATATTGAAATGGATTTTTGGAGTTTCATTGTCCATGATGTGCACATTTGATATAGGTACTGAATTTCAGCAGTTTACTCCTGGCGACTTTGATGCTAGAAAACATGTTACAAGGTGACCCCTTCCTGAAAAGGGGACATTGTAGTAATAGTACATTCTTACCAGAATTACTCTGTGTGTGTGACTTGTCTTGTGCATGTGCACAGACCCACTTTGTGGCGTAGCCCCATGGGGACAAATTGCTGGTGGGGGGGCCAGGGGTGGTGGGCTGTGATAAAATAGTTCTTTTTATTGTATGCCTTCTGCAGAATGGCTCACTGAATTTGTAAGCCCTAGCTCTGTAGCCATGGAAAAGAGTTATAGGGTGCATAGGGGAGGTTGCCAGCTGGCAATGAGGGAGCTCTCAGCATCACTGGCTTGCAGAATCACCAGAGCAGCATGTTCAGGCTCAGGCAGGTGAGGGCAGTTATTGGGACACCATGTTCTATTCCACTTGATGCTTTATCCTGTAATATTTCTTTTCACTTTGCTGCTGGAAATTATTAGCTTTCTACCAAGAAGCTTAGCACTTGAGCTTTATTCAGGCCATTCAGGAAATAAAGATCTCAAAGCTTGAAAGCGTGGTGTTGGCAACTAGACAGATCCTTCCTACCTTTAAAGTAAATGCATGTAGTCTGGTAATTACTGAGACAAAAGGGGATTTGTTTCCTATTTGCTTCCTTCCTGTATCGAATGGCTGATAAACTCTCCCTAAGTGGACAATGAGTGACTTCTTCAAAGGCAGAACAAAAGGAAAACAGTTTTTAATAGATACCCGCCCCCCCAAGATTTAAAATATAAGTAAAAAAGTTTTATCTTTTAGAATCTTCCATATATCTGAAGAATTTAAACAACCTTAATGTGCTGGAAGATACACTCTTTCAGTTTTGTTTAAGCAAAGGGTAGTTACTGCCCAGCTAAAAAATAGTCATGTATTCTTAAAGTGAGGACAAGCTTTGGCTATTACTGTTTATTTTAGACGGCGTTTGCAAAATACTGTGAGAAAATATATAAAAGGGCTTTTCTGATTACTCCAGTTTCAAAATCCATGGAGGAATCTGGATTATTTCATGTGGGATTGTATTCTGAAAACTGGTGGTTAGCAAGCTTTTGAAATCTGGTCAGTTAAAGAAACTGTTGTCTCCTGCCTTCAGTTCTTTATAAAGATTTTTCCTTCCTCTCCCCCTGTTGTGTTTACTATATGACACCAGTACTGGTATCTCCCACTAAGTGTAACTCATAGTTCCTCCAGAAGCATACAGCTTTTCAGCTCAATTATTAGTTCTTCACAACTGCTCGTGCAGCACATCAGTAATCAAACCGGGCTGTTCCTTGCTCTTCATTGGCAGTCATGATTATTGTTGTTTGGCTTGCTGTTTGTGGTCTTCTCATGCATTACATTACCTTTTTACTGCTGCTTCTGTTGTTGGACAAAAGCCTCCAGTGGATAGCAGTTCTTTCCTTTTAGATAAAAGCGATCTTATGTTAAAAGTGACATGTTTTTCTGATTTTTTTTTCTCAGCTATCCCAATTGCAGGTGGTATTTGAGAGATACAGAATCAGCATTTGAGATGTAGGCAGTGTTACGTGGTTGGTTTTGGGTTTTTCCCTTCGGTCAGAATTGATTAAAGGGACAGATTTTAGGTGCGACTAAGGTATGATATGTGTTACACTTCAAAATAGAAATCTTGAAGCAGTTTTGTTTTAAAATGTACCCTACCACAGACTTATCCTAAAGATTCTTTAACACTGATCTTACAATGTATATACTACTCATTTTTTGTCAAAAATGACATTTTGGAGGTCTTTTTTCCTTTGGTGTTGACTGTGTATTCCAGCTCAATCTCTAAAGAAGCACTGTTTGATTTTGTTTCATGGACACCTTGTGTGTATAGAGTTCTGGTTGTTCCAGGTGCATGCAGTTATCAGGCACTTGCAACTACCTGAAAGCTCATCATGAGTGCTTATGTAGATTTCTACCTGCCCGTTTGGGAAGGACTTGCTGAGTGCTCACAGTAGGAACGTGTACTGATGGGCAGTTCCCCTTGGCTTCTAAGGGCACACCATGAACTGCGGCTGACTGCGCTGGGGTTGGGATCAGCTTTCAGAGGCCCCGGGGCCTGTGATGTTAAAGACAAGGAAGGTCACAGTGGGAGAAGTTCTGCTAAGACATAGTGTTGCTCTGAACACAGTCCCTGTTGTCCAGAATTGCTTTAGAGGCTACAGCATTTAAGAGGAGATTGCATTTCAAATGGAAGTATTACTTTTCAAATCTGCAGATATCTTAAATAATACTAGGAGCTCAGTCTGCAGCTCTGAAGGTTGATTCGGACATCACTTGCTTGCCCTTTCCTAACTTTGAAGATTGCTTTAAGGGTTTTAGGTAGAAAACGATACACGGGTTCAAGAGTTTTAATACAAATTACAGAAAAGGACTGCGTCTTCAACACCTGAATTTCTGTGTTGTGAAATGTGAGCTCAGGTTATCCTGTTAAAGAGGCTAAAGGTTGAATTACAGGATGGGAAAGAGCAAGTAAGCTAAAATATTAAGCCCAAAACCACTGCTGAAAGACGTTGGAAAAACTTGAAACATTTATTTTCATTAGATTTTGCCTCTAGCCTCTTACACCCTGGCAGTTTCTGCTCCAGACACTGATTCAGTGACTTCTTGTGGTGTAATTTTCAGTCCCTCTGGGACGAACAAAATTACAAAAAGAGCAATAACAAAGAGCATCATTTAGAGGCTCAGCTTTCTTGGCTTTGTGGTTGCCTTCGTCAGAAATCCATTAAGTGATTTGCTGTTCATAACTGGTAGCAGGAAGGGAGAAAACAGTGTTTCTTATTGTTGATTCTTTGAATATAATTGTTCTGTTGTTTCTTTGACCAAGTATTTCCATGGCAAAGTGTATATTATCCTCAGCTTGGGCCCATGGGCTTTTTGTGATGTTTCAGTACATATTTCCCTGTAGGTATTAGTATCAAGCTGTTCTTGTTAGAAGTAAGAGTTCTTATAGTACTGAGGTCTCTCCAGCTTAACAGAGGCTCCCCAGAGAAAGTGTCCTTAGAGTGGGTGAGGCTGTGTCAGGATCTGCACCTGAATTATGGTGTTTTACATAAAATCCTAGAATTAATTGGGTTGGAAAAGACCTTAAAGATCATATAATTCCACCTCCCCTATACCTTCCATTTTCCATAAGCCCTGTCCAACGTGGCCTTGAACACTGCCAGGAATGGGACAGCCACAGCTTCTCTGGGCAACCTGTGCCAGTGCCTCACATCTCTCAAGTAAAGAACTTCTTAGTGTTTAATCTAAATCTACCCTCTTTCAGCTCAAAGCCGTATGTTTTATGCATTTTAGCACATAGGGAAAAAAGCCTGTCAGTGTTCTGAGTGAGCTTATTATGACTTCTACAGAGAGGGGGGTTACAGTAGGATGGTGTGGGAGGTGAGAATGACTGGTTGGGTTTCCTCATGGACCAAGACAGAGCAGTGCAAGATGTTCCAGGATCTGCAGCACCCTGCCTTGGGCTCTCTAGCAAACCCCTCAGGCAGCCCATTGCCCTGTGTGTGAATAAGGAAGGGAACAGTGAGTGTGGCAGCATGTTTATGAATCAGTGAGCATGCACACGTCAGGTTCAGGACACTGGAAGCAGGGAGGTTAAATTCATGGAAACACAACTGAACTTTGGTCTTTGTGTCTGATTCTCTGGGACAGCGTAGTTCTTT
Organism: Lathamus discolor; assembly: GCF_037157495.1. Taxonomy (NCBI): domain Eukaryota; kingdom Metazoa; phylum Chordata; class Aves; order Psittaciformes; family Psittacidae; genus Lathamus; species Lathamus discolor. The sequence goes on along the minus strand of NC_088884.1, from coordinate 41,800,016 downwards.
CTGTTTTCATTTCTGCTTGGTGATACCAATGAAAAGCTTGTTTATGAAAATAAAAGCGTATGTTTGTTAAGTAAGGATATATAAAGCCCTTAAAACTGTGCTTTAGAAAGCAAGCTGTGAATTATAGCTTATCTTCTGTAAGAACAATCCTGACTGAGCACTTCCTTGTTCATTCCCATCACTAAGTCTTCTGTATGTGCCTGTAAATAAAAAAGTAAAAGTGAGAAAGCTGTTAAAAAAACTCTTGCATTACGTTTTCAGTGGAACTTGAGATGAGGGATTTCTTTTGGGTACGGGGGTAAGGACAGAACCTCATTACTATGGTTTTGGTGTGTGTTTGACTGCCTAAGACTGGCATTGAAACTAGTAACTTCTCAATTAACTAAGGCAGGTCTGTCCTCTAAGGCTGGAGGTGTTATAGCACCTAATGACTAGTGCTATAGAAAATGTGCTTTTGGATTTGGTATTAAATAGGAAATGTGGCTTCTGGTCTCCGGATCACAACATGCCTTTGGGGTTTTTCTGGATTCCCTAGTACTACAAATCTAATGCCTGTCTAGGTACTTCTTCCCTGTGGTCAGGTAGTCTTCTGCATTATAGATTCATTAGCTGAGCAAACTTACCATGGATGTGTTGTAAGAGTTTCAATAGAAAGGGGTTAATGATCTGTGCAAAGACGGGCTTCAATAAAGACATGTAAAGGCTTCTCTAAAGGCATGTAGGGTTTACTTTGTGTAAACACAAAATGAAATACTGTACTGTAGAATATAATTCAAAATAAAACTGGTCTTACAAAAGAATCTCTGCAGGTGGTAATAAATGCAAACAAAAAAAAAAAACCCTGCAAAAGGCTGATTAACAGACTAAAACTAAGAGGGATCCGATTTCTCATGTAACCTGAAGACCAACTTAATGCCTCCTTAACTCAGTGACACTTCCCAACACATGTATTTGTGATAGCTGAATCTGTTCTTTGTTACAGTTTCTGGGTATTGTAAGTTGTGGAAGGGTGAAAATGCTAATGTAAAAAGCAAATCCTGCACTGAACAAGCTTCTCAACGCTGCTGCAGAGTTAATAAATATTCTCTTGAAGCTTGTGGTTTCCCCACACATAGACTAGGTCCCCTAAAAATATAAAATCAAACGTTTCTCTGATAGATCTTATTTTAGGGATCTGAGTAACCAATTTCTACTTCAAAGTTTGGAGCATCTTCAAGGTAAGCTCAGAAGAGCTTTAGGTGTCTGTTTATGCAATTTGTCTGCTGGTGCAGTGCCCTCTCGTGGGCTAAAGGTCTAGGGTGCCACTGCCAGAGCCATGCAATTCTTTGCAGCTGCATGGATTATTCCTGAAATTAATGCATGACCTCATATTTATCAGCTTTGCACCTGGAGGGCGTGGAAGTGAGGGCATTTTTACTTACCCAGATAAATGTGCTGCACAGTTTGGTTTATTCCTGTTGTCAAAAGCTTTATGCTAGCACCAACTGCTTCAAAGTAAATGGATCACTGAGATGTTCTGTAGATTTTTATTTTTTTTCCTTAAGAGGATGCTAGGTTCTCAGTATATGTTATGCGGCATGTATGAAAAGGGTGACCCCCTTTTCCATTGTCAAACATACACTGGATACAGCCATTGTCTAACTTGCTTTTTGGCTACTGGGAAAATGTGGGATCTGTACTGTGAGTCGCTGGCAGAACATAAATGGGATTTCAACAACTGTTTTAATATAAAGCCTTGATGTACTTGTGCAGTGTCAAGCTGAAGGTATAAATTCAAGGCTAATGCAATCAACCTTTTCCCCATTTTCTAGCAAAAAAACTGACTGGCAATCCTAATCAGCGTTTTAGATTTGCTTTCATGTAGATTGTGTTTAACAATTTCTGCTAGCTAAAGAAACGAACAAACCAAAAAACGGCTCAATTTGGTATTCTGCTACTAGTGAAAATAAAAGGACAAAACTCTGCACACTGTATTTCCAGTTCATCATGTTATTGGATGGTGTGCCGTGCCACCCAAATACAGTGGACTGTTCTTACCTCTTGGTAGGTATAAAATTAGTTTATATTATAGTAGCTGATACGTTTTCGACTAATGTGAGGGCCTGGTACATATATTTTGTTTGAAGATGCAATCTGCTTGCACTTTTTAATGCTAAACACAATTTGCAAATTTATTTCAAAGGTTAGCTCATGTTGATGTCATCAAGTTGATGTCTTCAAATAATCTGCAACTCTACTGTCTTTTCAGGTTTCGACAAAGGGAAGGATGATGTGTCACAAAGTAAAGAGGATACGTCACATTCTATGTCAAAAAGCAAGGTAAGGAAAGGCTTAAAAATGTCAGTGTATAAAGGAGTTTAAATGCAAATTCTCAAACTTTTGTTGTAGATAATCTTGAAGATTACTCTTCAGATTCAGCAATAGATAAAGATTAAAGGGAATTTCTTAATACAGTTTTCAGGATGACATCACATTAAAATCTGCAGTTCAAATTAGTGAAAATGAAATGTGGAATCTTCACTGTTGTCTTGGGAGGTGGGATGTTGCTTTGCCAAATGTAATGATGGATGGAAGCCAACTCTTACTACGCAACATAATTTAGAATCCTTTTAAGCTGTAGGTGAAGATACTGTTCACTGAGCTGTAGAAAATCTCATAGGAATGTTAGGGAAACTGTAATTGGAAAAGGTTTCTTTTAATGGCTTAAATTGCCAGAGTAAAACATAATTAAGTGTAATTTGTTGTCCTGTCTGTTGCAATGGCTTCTGTACCTCAGAATTTAATTACAAAGGCCCATTTCATTGAGGCAATGAGCGTGCAACAGAAAGCTGGCTTAGAATATTAAGGTAGATATAATTGCTATGCATGTTTGTCTTTCCTGGTAGTCTTGATGATAGAAATGGAAAAGGCAGGAGTCAAGCAAATTCATAATCCTCACTGTGTAGTCCCAAGTTGGAAAAGGCTCACTGAGATGCAGTGAAAACTGAGAACATCCAAAGTGGAGCTGGGACATGGACACCGCAGTCACGAAAACCATATTATCTTGGGATGACTAAACTTTAAAAAGGAAGAAAACATAAGCTACCCAAGGAACCAAAAAGTCTCTCTTTATGTAGTAGTCTCAGGTCTTTTCTCTCCAGAGCTGTGTTTTGTTCTCATCACAATTATTTACTCGAGTAGTTTGCAATAGCATTCTTGCTCAGAATTAAGTAGGCACATGATGAGAGAGTTGTGAACAAGTCATTGTAGTAGCGTAGAGAAAAACCTACCATAGCTATCTTTTCCTTTCCCAAATCCTTATAAATTTGTAACTTACAGTTATAGAAGCTGCCAGTTTTAGGCCATTTTGTAGGCCACTCTCATACAACCTTCTTTATTTGTTGGCATATTGCATGAACATTCTGGTCAGCAAAAGTGCCTTGCATGCTAATGCACTAAAGTTTTATCTAGTGATTTTTACATATTTAGAATGTGGAATTCTAGAAAAAACAATGTTTTAAATTGGGTGCCCCACAAAAAGGGTGTCTCTTTAAGACATCAAAGATTAAAGAGATGAGGGAAAGACCGCATTTTTCAAAGGGGGAGGTTCTGTATGGTTTGATTTCTGAATGGAGTAGCTAAGTTCACTTGTTTTTCTTATTTAGGCATCACTGCAGGATAGAGTTTCAAGGCTTTAAATTACCCAGCTCTGTGGTTTATTTTCTGCTAGGATGTCCACTGGTTTTCACAGAGGCAAATGGGCTAACAGACACTTAAACAGCAGGCAAGGACTGCTCGGTAGGGCAAGGCAAGGACCTGAGCTTGACCACAGGTAGTGCCCAAGGGGAAGCGGCCTGCTTCTCACTGCTTTCATGCACAGCTCTTTCCATAGTGCTGTGCTGCAAGGTTAGCACTGCAGTCTGTCAGGGCTGGATCTGGGCACAGGCAGCTGCAGCCCTGGGAGACAGGGGAAATTGCACTTAAAGGTCTTGACACAAAGTTGTCTGATATTTATGTGTCAGAGCATTAACGAGAAACGTTAGAGAGATACCAAAGGAAATCAAAGCTATTTAAGGATTACGGTAGTGTTTCCCTGGTTAAATGGCGTTATCAGAATTGCACTGGGGTGAGCAGGTTAGTTACTGCAGCTTACGCTGCGATTTAGTAGTGTGTAGCTAAGCATTTCAAGCTGTTGGTATCTTACGGATGACTTGGAATCACGGAGCTTTGCATTTTCAGCTTTACTGCATCTCAGACCCTCACTTGTCAGGGAGGTCAAGGAAGCAGTATTTTTTCCAGTATTTAAGGGATGGCTACAAAGAAGATGGAGACTTTTTTTTATGTGGAGTCACATGGGAAAGAGGAAGGGCGATGGCAAGTTACTCCTAGGGAAATTCCAAGTGGAATTCCAATTTTTCACAATGAGAAAAACCAGCCGTTGGAATAATGTCCCCAGGGAAGTGGTGGATTCCCCAACATTGGATACTTTGAGGAACCAGCTGGACAGGATGCTGGGATATCTAGTCTTAAGTCATGCTTTCTAATTAAAAACATTTAAGTCTCCTAATCAAAACATTTACATTGGTCCAGAAACCTCTAAATCATTTTTGACTCAGGTTAATACTGTTTCTTTTAACTTGGATTTATTTCAGACTCTATTAATCATTTATCTTTGACTATGCTGTTTGTTTTTTCTCTTTCATGTGTTTATTTTGCTTGGGTCTTGTCTTTCCAGGATCTCTGTGTTTTACCATTACTTTTGTTTGTGTCTTTCTGCTATCAAAGATAAGACCAATATTCCTTCTACTTCTAATACATATTTTTCTTTATGTTATTTTTGCAATTGCTGCATATGGGGGTTGATAAGAGTGGTATTTCTTTTATAACCCATAAATAAACTTCAGGCTAACAGAAGATGGCAACTGTCTGTCAGAGCTGAGGAGGTGAAGTAGTAGCCTTTCTTTCCAAGTAAGGATGGAAAAGCAGGCATGAGACTTGCCCAGAATCTGGTACTGAATGTACCTTGCTGAGAGCTGCAGTAGGTTCTTTAAAATGTTATTTTAAATTTCGATCCCACCCACTTTATGTGGGTGTAACTCTGAGAAAGTCACTAGCTTAAAAATACATGAATCACTAATCTTGCGCGTAATCCGTTGAACAGGTAAATATGGGCCTTTCTCTGTGCCATTGGTGAGCTTTAAAACTGGGACACTGAGGAAGTGGCTTCTGTAACCTGTAATACTTACTGGTTTGGGGCTTTTATATGCATGACCCTTAGATTGCATTAGCTTTCTGTTAGCGAGCAACTTGAATATTTATGAATGTTTTCCTTAAGTTGCTCCATTATAGCTTGCATAACGAGTTCATTACCTCTTCTTATGTGACAGTGATAAGCATTTTTCCCTCTTCTGTTATTACATTTAAAGTACTGTATTTCCTTTAACTTCTAGAGAGAGGAATTAAATTTCAACTTGTATGCTTGTCTTAAAGCTATGTTTTGAGTGTTAACAATATGTCTTTAATACAAAATGAAGAGGTGTCCTTCATTTTTCCAAGATGTTAGAGAACATTTCCTTATCACTGAAATAATTTTGGGATAAAATTACTTTTTGCCAGTTATTGAACACCTTTTTGACACTAGTTATCTAAGTAACTAGGTTGAGCAACTTGTGTATTAAGAAGAGTGCTCAAGTACACTGTTAATATTTATTGCAATAAGTTTTCTCAAAACTGGCATATTTTTGACTGTCATTTGATAGTATTCCAAAACAGAAATTTGATGTCTAGACTTTGCATTGTGGGCTGAGATTTGAAATGACTAGCCAGAAATGTTGAACAGCTTGAGAAGTAGTTTTCGTAAACTGCTTGAGTTTTCACAGTTTAGAAGGTTACCCTGAGTTTTCTTTTTTCTTCTTTATGTTTGACTAGGCAGACTTTGGGTCTGTCAGGCTTACGTTTCAGTGCACAAAGAAATGTAACTCTTAATTTAGCTGAAGTACATGTATAGTGGATACCTACTTGGTGTCCTCTGACTTGCAGTAGGAATGATGTGATAACTCTGTCATAGGCTCCTCTTTTTTTTTTTAGTTTTTATGAGCTCTGTATCCCATGGTGAATATTTGGTGGCTCTAGTTTCCTTTCAACTAGTAGGCAGCAGATGCCAAGGAACAAACCTTGAACCTTACAAGATGTGGGTAGAGGCAGGAAGGAGGAATCATGTGGTGCTGAGGCAGCATATTGTCCCACTGTGAACAAGGGTAATGAGGACTTGGGTTTCATGAACAAACCTGAGTCTCATTCCCCTGTCTTATCACCACTGCGAGCTTCTTGAAGGTGGCTTGCAAAGTAATTGGAACATGGGATTAGGGAGGAAAGAGCAGAATGAGTGCTGTTAGTGGTCAGTTGTACTCAGATGATTTATAGAGCACCGAACCCTAGATTGAAGAGACTGTATTTTTCTTCATGGCTCACAGGGTAAGTTCCTCTATAGCAGTCCATTTGGAGGAGCTGTCAAGTTTTGAATGAAGACATTGGGATTTGTACGGCATGGGAGCAACTCCTGTGTTTAAATACCAAGATTTTCCTAAAACCTTATCTCTCTGCTAAAGAAGTTCTTAACTAGTCAAGACTGCGACATAATGAGTAACAGGCTACATGTGCTAAATATTTACTGCATATAGTTCAACTTCTTCTGGAGGAATCTCAGACTTCCCATAAAGCCCGTATGACAAAAAGACTCCATAAATCAGTGGTGAACAGCTGATGTTATGAGTCGTGGCTTATTGGGTTTTGGATTTGTTGCTTTTTTAAGTCGGAGGAACAGTAGAGGAGCAAATGGGAGTGGGAACCTTACAAACATAACTGTACACTGCAAATACTTTCTAAAGTATCTGCAACAGTAATACAACCTTGTATCTGTTATTGTTATTTATTTATTGTGCATTTTGTGAATTTCAGTCTGAATCCAAGCTTTTCAATGGCTCCGAGAAGGACATCTCTTTATCTGCAAGCAAACTTACAAAAAAGGAATCTCTCAAGGTGAACTAATTTCCAAGTAACTCTTCGTGGACTGTAAATGCACATCTACATGCAATGAAATGACAAATTGAATTATCAAAGTTACAGTATTGTAACAAGACCAAACACCATTGTTTGGTGGATACCAAGTCAGGGGAAACTTAAAATTAGTTGTCTCTAAAAGAGTGAGGTATAGTGCTGCAAATTTCTACTGGGGAGGGAAAGTAATGGGCAAGTAAAGACTGCTGATTAGATAATGTACCTCTAAATTTGAATGTAGCCCAAATGTGGTTTTTGTACTTTACACCAGGAAAGGAAGGGGGGGGGGGGGGGGGTAGGATTGGTTAGCTTGTTTAGTTTCCCCATTGTGATTCTATCAGGAGTTTCAAAGTCCTCAGTATTAAAAGTAAATGGCAGAAGAATCTGAAATTGGTTACATCTTAGCTGTTCTTGAAACAGAGCATGAAATAGTTGTTTGCACCTTGAAGTCAAATACTGTGTTTTAAAGCTACTTATCTGTATTGCCAATTGAATTTAGCAGGTTTTTTCTCAGCTTGTATTGATCAGTGTCTTTCTGTGCTCTGATTACTGGTTTACAGGCAGTGGCATTGTAAATCTTTCTCTTATTATTTACAGGTTCAAAAGAAAAATTACAGAGAAGAAAAGAAGAGAGCTACTAAAGAATTACTTAGCACTATCACAGACCCATCAGTTATTGTTATGGCTGACTGGTTGAAGGTCAGAATCCAAGTGTGAAACCTGAGTGGAAGATGTAGCAGCTGCTTGCTGCTTTCTGACCAGAACAGAAAAGGCTTAATCTTTTACTTGCTGTTAATGTTTTTCTACAAGTACAGCAGCCACTAATTGCATCCCAGGGTATCTGTGCTCAGATCCTAGGGGAATAATAAAAGAACCTAGCTCCCACTTACTGAAGTCACAATAGTCACGTGCATCTTGTGTGTGTAGCCATTAACTACTAGAGATGAATTGGTTTTACTGTTCTTACTTTGTCCTTTTATTGTACACTTTCAATTGAAGCTCTGGTTACCTCTGTAACAGTAGTGAAAATATTTCAGTCACATATTTGAATGCAGATTCCTTGTTTATTTCTGGTTATTCTTAAGAGCTAACTGTCCTGTAATACTGGTACAAAAGGTAAAGAATTAATTTCTCAAAGATAGCAGTCAGTGTCAGCAACAGTAGTGCAGTTTATATATCGGTATATAATTCCTTAAATTTGTAAATTCATTCCTTGGAAATTGTATAAGAAAAAAAAGCTCTGTTATCCATTTTTATAGTTAGCTCCAAACTGTTGCTTGTCTGCAAAAAGTTTCTCTGGTTTTTGCAAAAAATCAGTGTCAACAGGCTAGTGTATTGCTCAGAGGTCAAGTTGACCTTCAGTCCTACAGACACAGAACTGATTAAAGTCCGGAGTTGGCAGAATTGATGCAAGCCATCTAATTAGACATGTAAATTCAGGGACTTGAAAGGATCTTGTATTTCAGGTATGGGTTGAAACTAACAGCTGTTATGTTTTATCTAACATATTCAAATATATCTGAGTTATTTTTTGAGCATCTTATTTTTCTAATAAGACATCTGCCTTGTTTTCAGAGGAACTCTGTTTCCAAAGATTATCGCATCTTTATGGTAGTGATAGATTACGTTCCAGATAAAATAATTCATGAGGATTTCAGATGAAATGTCATTCTTCCTGTACATGGATGTGTGTAAACCCATTTGTAGACTAAGTATTAATCAAGAAAGAAGAGTGAGGACTGAAATTGTGCTTTTGTATTGTCTGATAAACCCGGATAAACTTTTAATAGACCTGATATACTGGGTTTGAAATAAAAGCTAATAAATAATTTCAGTTAAGATTTTCATTTAGTGAAGAGGGATGGTTTTGGTCTTGGTTTCACTGAGATATAACTGTAATTATTTATCTTCTAGATTCGTGGTACCTTGAAAAGCTGGACCAAACTGTGGTGTGTACTGAAACCAGGAGTGTTGCTTGTTTACAAAACCCCCAAAAATGGACAGTGGGTGGGAACAGTGCTCCTGAACGCTTGTGAACTCATTGAGAGGCCTTCTAAAAAAGATGGCTTTTGTTTCAAACTTTTTCATCCTTTGGAGCAGTCCATATGGGCTATAAAGGTTAGTGGTAGTATATATGTTTTTATCAGATGACTAGCATTAGACAGCAATCAGTAAAGACTATCTTAACGAAAAGCTGAACTGCATTTGCTGTTATAACTTTAATGGTTTGTTTATTCTGAATATAAGCCTTCAACATCTAGTCCTTTTCATCACAAATTATTTGATTTATGCAGCTCTGTATACTTAAATAGCTTCAGAAATGTGGTGTGCAGAAGGATGCCATTGAAGAGGTTAATGCCATCAGTGGTAACTATGTAAGCAGAAGGAATAAGTGTATAACATCGTATTTTACATCAGTTGAATCTGAGAAATTAAGGAGGGAAGTGATTTGCCGAAATGAGAGTTGAAAAGTGTTATAAACATTGTGTGATTTCCAGTGCTATATATTCATGTAATAAAATGTCAGCTTCAGTCCAGTTTGCTTATAAAAGTAGAAATCCAAATTACTTCCTTGTGCAATAGTAGTTTATATTGCAGCTTGCTAGCCAGTTGTGTTCCCTTTTGGTCACAATTTTAGGCAGATAAGTGTTTTCAGTTCTGATGTCTGTTTGCTTTGTCATACATGGCATAGTACTGTGAGCAGATCTTATCTGTAAGTGTTGAAAACCACAATGTGTTCTGCATAGGAAAGGTTTATTTCAGTTTCTCCTAAGAATCTTTAATGTGTGCTCTTCCTCATTGTTTATACTCTAGTAAACAAGCTATTGTAGTCCATGTTTCCTGTTTTCATATGCAGAGGGGGTGTGGAAGTACAGCACAAGTGAACATACCCTCTGAAATTTCCATCTTGCTTTAGATTAAATTACTGTACAATATTAGGGCCCTTGTAAGAAATTAATGATGCCCTCTGCAATGTACATCTTAAGATAGCTATTAATTGTGAGATTGTATCTTCTGAATCTTAAATTGATATAGATGTACTTTCACACCTGTAGAATGTGCTGCATTGGTTTTGCCTTCCTTATCTCAGACTGGGAAGTCAGTCAGCTAGTATAAATCCCGATGTTTGTTTTGATCTTTCTGAATCGTTATCGTTATTAATGTTATCTAAATTTACCAGGCTTTGATCAAATCTTTTGCAGTTGCTTTTGAATGATTTAATTTTAACATAGCTTAGGAGGACTTTTCACTCATTAGTGGTGATCTTACATTTGCAGAACATAAAATTCATATCCTTTTCCAAAGTGATAGGGTTTGGTGTTAATGTGCTTTAATTATTTATGATCAAGTATACATGCATTGCAAAGTGGTGGCCTGTCTGCAGAAGATCACAAATCAGTCTTATATTTCTTTATTGCTTGGCAATGAGAAAATGGATTTGTTTGTTTTTTTGACTAGATATTTAGAATTTAGAGGACATGCCCCACCAGATTTTTACTTTTTTAAGGTAGGTCAAATTTTGAAACTGAACAAGTTGATTTTTGTCCATTCTAAATGTGCTGAGAGCTGGAGTGGCGTTTGTTCATTTTGGTATGGCTATTTGCAGTTGAGAATTACTGGGTTTAATTAGATGAAAAGCCTTGAAGTTTGAAACCTTTTTTGTGCCTTGTTTACCTACTCAATTATAATGTCCTAGTTACAGTTTTAGTATCATGAGGCAAACTTTCATAAGCGTAATAGTAATTGACTGATTTACAGAGTAGATTTACCAGAACAAGCCTGAAGCCTAAGGCAAAATGAGCCTCTTTTGCAGTCAGTACAGGAAGAAGACATTGCAAGAAACATTCACACAGGTCTAACTACTGCAGGAGATATTCTCACTTGAACACACCTCCCATGGTGTGTTCTTCTGGCAGACTGCAAATTCTCTTCTGCAGTAGTTCGTCACCAGTCTCTTCACATGCTCCCTTAATCCTGTTGCTGTGGTCTTTGATGTTCCACCTGCACTCTGAGGTAGCTGATGCACTGTACCTTGTTCTGTGTTCTTCATTTGCCTGCTCCTGATGCCATTTTAATTTTCTGAAATTTATAAGTAGAAAAACTACTGCAAATAATTTTTCATGAGTAAATTTAGTCAGGTGTGATTGCTTATCAGCTTTTATTGCTTTCTCTGAATGTTCATGGCATTTGAGTTTTATTGGCAGGAAGTAAATTTTAAAGCTGGGGGGGGGTTTCAATCTAGTGGAATTTTTAACACGCCCATTACCTTGTATTGGTGTGGTTGTACCCATCTTTCTGTCAGGAACAGAGACAGTTCAAATGCAATCACCTAACAAATGGAAACTAACGTCTCTCTTCTACAGAACACTTAACATACCGGAAACTGATTTTGAAACTATAATGGGTGATACCAAAAAAATGTCCAGTGCTTTTAGAACAGTAATCAAGTAGAGGAACTCAAGATCCACAAACAGTTATTCAAAAATAAGTGAACATACTTAAATATTCACTACAAATTATTCATTCAGTTTTAATCAAGGCATTGTTAAAGAACATAGGGTAATATAGCTTTCTTGCATTAAAACAAAACAAACACCAAAGCCACACTTCCTCTCTTAAATTATAGTAATCTGGTACAGAGTAGTGTACCCTGCTTGGCTGCATTATAATCCTAAAGGGCAGGTCCTGCAGGCAGAGGTCTGCCTTTAGTCCATGTCCTGTGACCTGACAGTTCCGAGGACTGGGGATGGCCAAGCCCTTCACACAGCACTGATGCACCCACAGTGTCACGGTACTCTCCATGCAGCGCCCAGCACCTCCCCACCCCTGCTTGGCGCTGCTCTGAGCTGTGGTGCTCACATTTCCACAGGGACCTGCAGGGAGTGAGACCTCTTCCCTGCCTGCCTGCCCTCAGGGTGAGGAGTGCTCATGCATGGAGTGGTCCCTCCTGGTTCTTGTTAGCTGCTCACTCCTAATCCTGTGTTGCAGCTTCTCCAAAGACTTTTCGTAGGTGCATCTTTCCACTCTCTCGGAGAGGGACTGAGGGTTGGAATCTTGTTCCTAACACCCTAGCTGCTGTTACTCATACTGACTATTTAGAAGTTTCTGATCATTTACACCAGCACTAGCTTGCCTGTATTGGTATTTAAGTGCCACCAAGACTCCTTGTGACCCACCTCTTGCCTTCAGAAGCGTTCTGGCTGTTTCATTTGCTTGCTTCTAAAATACCTGCCTTTATTTGCTTTTGCTCAAAACTTCTGCTGGCTTTCCAGTTCCCTCTTTTAAGTCTTGTACTGGCTTTTCATTAGGCTTCTCTGTGGGAAATCAGTTAAGACCAAAATATGTTAACACACCAGTTAGGCAGGCTTAACCCAGCTTTTCAACAATAGCTTCAAGTATGTTTAATACAGCCCTCTTTGCCTATCAGTTGTCTTAGTTACCATATGTAAACTATTTTTCAAGGGGCTTTTAAACGGTGGGGTTAGCCTTTCATTCCAAAACGAAGCTTGACAGAAATGGAAAGGTCTTTGGGATTTGTTTATTTTTTTAATTTGGTAAGTGAAGAACTTCACTGTGAAAATTAAACTTTGTCATTTGACATCCTCTGTGTGTCATTGAACATAATGTTATGGTGTCCTGCTGATACCCTTTATAGAGAGACTTAAGCATCTAAATTACTTTTATGGACTTGGGCATCATTTTGTTTTTTTTCCTATTAAAATGCCAAGCCTAAAGTTAGGCACCTAAATATTTTGTGGAATTGACTACTGTATAGGAGTAAGGTTGAAGGGGAAGCAGGGAGGGGAAAAAGGGTTAGTGGGTTTCTGTAGCAATACATAGTGTTTGGGTGGGAGAAGCTACTTCCATTTTATGTAAATACCGATTGACTTGTCTGTCTTCTGAAGACAGGCAGAAATTATGCAGTACTGCAGCACAGGATGGTGCTGAGACACGAAACATTGACATATAAAGTAAGCATGAACTGGATCACTGAAGAAGGCCTCCTGTTCTCTGCAAGAGTTTGGCTTGCCTTCATGTCTCTCCGTGCTGTGATCCATAGCATCCTTCTAGGAATTGAGAAGAACCTTTGCTCTCATGAGGAACAAATGTGACTGGAGAGGGAAGAGCCAGTTACTGTACAAATGTGGGATCTTCTACTGGCAGCATTTGTTGTAAATCAATTTCCTTAAACCACCCCACAAACATGTCTTGTTTTGCTTGCTTTCAGTCTTACCTCTTCAGCTGAAACACTGAGCTGATGAGGAATAGCTTGTCCCTTGTGAGCTCTCTACACCCATCTGCAGGGATCCCTGGGAAGTGAGGGTGACTTCCCCATGGTGTTGCTTTTGATGCTTTTGTCATCTTGCTATAAGTAGCATCAGCAGAGCATTTCCAAGTTACTATGCCAAGTCTAATTTACAAAAAAGAACCCACCAAAATCATTTGAATCCCAAAGACCGTTCTTTTTAAAGTGGGGTTGAATTGGGAGCTATACTTAGAATCAAGTCTTTGAAGAACAAATCCAGTAAAAGAGGGCTGTCCATCTTTCCATTCATGTCTTCATTAGATGTTGCTGAGTGACAGTAAATAGCCCTGCAGTGTGTCAGCTTGTTATTACATGGAATGATAAACCGTAAAACTGAACTAAAACATCTGATGCTGTTACTTTTTTTTCTATTTCAAGGGTCCCAAAGGTGAAGCAGTTGGTTCTATAACTCAGCCGTTGCCCAGCAGTTATTTGATCATCCGAGCTGCTTCAGAATCAGATGGTAAATAGATATTTCAGTGGTTTTCCACACTGACAGCAGCTAGTTATTAGAAAGAGATGGCTTCAGTTGGCTTACCAGGTCTGTTACAGCACTGTGGTTGCAGTTTAATCACTGTTAAGGTTCTCCCTTAACTTAGTGCCTTCAGTTGTGTTGGTACTTGTAGTTTTTCATGGTTGTCAAAGGAAAATTTGACTTGAAGAAATTCTCATTGAACAAATTGTCATTGAACTCCTTGCAATTGCTTTGTGTTGGCTGGGTAGAGGAGGCGAAAGGGCTTATTTCAGATTTAACTGTATTACTATACATCTAAATACTCAAGCTAGTACATGTCTAAAGTACTAATGTGAACATACTTGCTTTCTAATGAAAGCATTTGTGTGTTATTAAGTGCAGCAGTTAAACAGAGTTCTAGTAGTAATTCCTTCAAAATACAGTTTTATGACACCCTTTATCACTCTGACAGTGGTGGTCAATATCAGTGCAGTTATCTTCAAAGGTTACAATTTGGAAACAAAATTTGGGATTGTTGTGTAACCTGTCTAGTAGCTGCTTTCCTTCTACTGGTTAATTAAGCATACCCCTGCAGACTTTAAAAGTAGGACTCTACTTGCTTCTGTATTGAAAAATCTATTAGATACATAGAAGTGAAGAAATAAGGAGTGGAAAAAACGCATAATCTGTTTAGTTGCCTTTTGCAAAAATGAAATGGCATTTATATGCTATCATTATAGGTCACTTCCCACACTATTACTGTATTCCATGAGCAAATTTTGCCAGTTGATATAGTTACTTGGTCTCCAGAACTAGGGAGGGCTGCAGGCAACTTTGGAGAAATTCAACAGACAGGGCTTGGGTGGAACCATATCTGTATTAAGGAAGAAATGCTGGAATCTGCTCTAACAGAATCATAATCTACCTTGCTTATCTTACCCTGAAGCATCCCTTCTACCAGAGCTGGGTAGTTTTGAGTTGTTTTGATGTCCCCACCAGATTATAAAACCCAATGCATGTAAAGTGGAACAACTCTGAAGTGTGTTCAAAGGCAATGTAAGCAGATACAAAATGATTGTGAAATTAGGACATGGAAGTTTTATAGTTCAGTTAAATCCTTAATTTTTAGTCTAGTAATGAATTTGTCTTTAGGCAGGTGTTGGATGGATGCCTTGGAGCTGGCACTGAAATGTTCAAGTCTGCTTAAACGAACAATGATTAGAGAAGGTAAAGAGCACGATTTGAACTCTTCAGCAGACAGTACCCATGTGTCTCTCTATGGTCTGCTTCGTGCTAACAACTTGCACAGTGGAGAAAACTTACCGTAAGTGAATTAATTACTAAACCTGATTGTCCTTTTGGCAGAACCTTGTAGTGAGAACTTCTTTACAGGGAAAATCTCTTTCCAAGGTTGCAGTTCTTTTTGCTCCTGAATTCTCTTCATATGCCGTATTTGCACTATGTTTTATATTGTATGTGGATAAAATGAAAACATCTTTTTCTTTTTTTTTTTTTCTTTCAACCAAAGTGGATACAGAGGAAAGTTTAGCCCAAGAGCTCAAGGTTGAGTATCACATCAGTAAGTTTAAGTACTCAGACTGTTAAAGTTTTAATTATTTTGTATCTTCAAGTTAGCTTCACCTGAAAACAATAAGTTTAGTACATGTGACGCAAGTTGGTAGATGTGAATATAAGCTGCTGTTCTTTGGTTTAAAGAAATTAATAATAGTATCGTTAGTTAAATGGTTTCAGCATGTCTCAGCTTTGAATCATCAGATGGATGAATAACGATTCAGTCACCCTACTATTAAATTAAGTGCACAAAAGTTGACATTTTCTGGTATCACCTGGTATCTAATGTCTGTGCGCCCTTGAGTAACTCCCTGTTTATTTCAATAAATACTTTCAGCCAGATTTTTGGGAGCTTTTGTGGAAATATATTATTAGACAATGAAATATATTATTGAACAATGAGTGGTGTTTTCAAACACTTCAATTGTGGTACCAAAGTGCATCAGAAAATATAAAAGATTTAGTCATTTATTTGAAATAATTGAGTCTGAAGCTTGTGCTATGCAGTTTCTTGTGGTAATCTTCCACCAATTGAATGTACTTTCAGGTGAACACAAATTTATTTCAAATAATCTTTCTCATGCATGAAGATTTAACTGTCCATCTCTCTTTTCTGGGTGGGCAGGAATTTTGTGCTGCTTTTAAGAGCATGATGCTGTATTTGTGACAGAAGACCTGGACTGGGAGATATGCAATTCGTTCTTCCACATGTAGTCTGAGAACAGCACTGAAAAGGCCAATTATTGCCTCTGGCCCAGACTCAAGGCCCTGTCCAGATAATAAAGCAGGCTCAGCTACAGTTTTGCTCCTTCTTTTAACTCATGGAAACAATAAAACTGCTGTGTACAATTCAGCTGGAGATCTATGCTCATGAATAGTACCTTAATATCAGCAGCTGGCCCAGATTACTATCATAGCAATTAACTACAAATGTAGACTAATGGTATAATTAAGTAGATCTTTGGATATAGCATAATCTAAGACTATTGAGTATGCTTAACTATCTAAGCATCAAAACCTGCAGGCCTACTTTTAATGGGCTTGGCAGGAGAGGGAGAAGAAAGGTGAAAGCAGTTTTAACTTCAACTACGAGCTAGCTTTTTTAGGCACATTAATAGCAAGAGGTGGTTCAAAGAACACATTGGACTGATACTTGTTGAAGATGGTCACCTGAAAAATAGAGATAAAAAATCTGGAGACATTCAATGTTTTTTTTTGCCTTGGTCTTTTAATAATACTAGTAGACCTTGGGCTGCACTGTCCTCTGGGTTTGAGGACCCTGAACACAGGAACAGTGATCTTCCATTTGTGGACACTGAAGTGTTTTTAGAGACCAATTGTATCAGCTCAATGTTCATAAGACCATGAAGCCTGATGGGTTTCATCCCAGAGTATTGAAGAAACTAGTGGATGTTACAGCAAGACCCCTCTCAATCATCTACCAAAGGTGTGGGCAGTCTGGAGAGGTCTCTGCTGACTGGAAGCTAGCCAACATTATTCCAATTCACAAGAAGGGTGTGAGAGAAGACCCAGGAAACTACAGACCTGTTAGTCTAATCTCAGTACCTGGAAAAAAACATGGAGACAATCATACTGGGTGAAAGACATATATAGAGAACACTGCAGTCACTGGACACAGTCAGCATGGGTTCACAAAGGGAAAGTGCTGTTTAAGTAATT
This sequence comes from Lathamus discolor, assembly GCF_037157495.1. Lineage (NCBI taxonomy): Eukaryota > Metazoa > Chordata > Aves > Psittaciformes > Psittacidae > Lathamus > Lathamus discolor. The sequence goes on along the minus strand of NC_088884.1, from coordinate 41,782,968 downwards.
TGATATCCTTCTGTGATCAAGTCAGCTGCCTAGTGGATGAACAGCAGGTGGTGGATGTTCCTTATCTGGGTTTTATTAAGGCTTTGAAGCACGCTTCTAGACAAGTTACCCAGCTGTGAGATGAGCAGGTTCACAATGCACTGGGTGAAGAAATGGCTGAAGGGCAGGGCTCAGAGGGGTAAATGGGGCTACCTCTGGCTGGTGACCAGTCACCAGCAGTGTTCGTCAGGGGTCAGTCCTGGGGCCTGTTCTGTTCGGTATTTTTATCAATGATCTTGATGCAGGAGTTGGATTCATCATTAGCAAGTTTGCTGATGATACTGAACTGGGAGGTGCTGTGAACTCCCCTGAGGGGCGAGGAGCCTTGCGGAGGGATTTATATAGACTGGAGCATTGGGCAGACATCAGTGGCAGGAAATCTAACAAGAACAAATGGCAGGTTTTGTGCCTGGGGCCGAGTAACACCAGGCAGAAGTGTAACCTGTGAGAGGAGTGGCTGGGCAGCAGCCCTGTGCAGAGGGGTCTGGGGGTGCTGATTGGCTGCGGCTGCGGCTGGAGCCAGCAGTGTGTGCTGGCAGCCGAGAGGGCAAGTGCATCAAACACAGCATAACAGCATAACCAGCCAGCCAAAAGAGGTGATGATCCCTACTGTGTTCATAGTATCAGCCAGGCTGGAAAAGACCTTTAAGATCACAAGTGCAGCCCTCACCCCAGCACTGCCAAGGCCACCACTAACCCGTGTCACTGGGGGCCTCGTCTGCGCAGTTTGCGAGCACTCCCAGGGACAGATTCCACCGCTGCCCTGGGCAGCCTGTTCCAATGCCCGAGCACCCTCTCTGGAGAATGTCCAACCTAAACCTCCCCTGGTGCAACTTGAGGCAGTTACCTTTTGTCCTGTCACTTATTACTTCAGAAAAGAGACCAGCCACCTCCTCTCTCCATCCTCCAGCATTGTTTCCCCCTAGGCCTTCTTCTCCACACTAAACACCCCCAGTCCCCTCAGCTGCTCCCCCTCACACTTGTGCTCCAGACCCTTCACCAGCTCCATTGCCCTTCTCTGGACCTGCTCCAGCACCTCAGTGTCTTTCTTGTAGTGAGGGGTCCAGAACTGAAGACAGGATTCGAGTTGCGGCCTCACCAGTGCTGAGTACAGGGAGATGGTCACTGCCCTGGCCCTGCTGGCCACGCTATTGCTGATACAGGCCAGGATGCCATTGGCCTTCTTGGCTGCCTGGGCACAAGCTGGCTCATGTTCAGCCATCAGTCAGCACTCCCAAGTCCTTTTCTACTGAGCAACTTTCCAGGCACTTTCCCCCAACATTGCATGGGGTTGTTATGGCCCAAATGCAGGACCTGGCACTTCGCCTTGTTGAACTTCATACCATTGGCCACAGCCCATCTATCCAGCCTGCCCAGATCCCTCTGCAGAGCCTTCCTGTCCTCCAGCCCAACTTGGTGTCACCTGCAAACTTTGTGGGGGTGCACTCAATCCCCTCATCCAGATCATCAATGGAGATATTAAACAACACTAGCCCTAACACCAAGCCTGAGAGACATCACTAGTGACTGGTCACCACCTAGATGTGACACCATTTACCACCAATCTCTGGGCTCTGCTATCCAGACAGTTTCCAACCCAGCGAAGAATACACCTATCCAGCCCATGAGCAGCCAGTTTCTTCAGGAGGATGCTGTGGGAGACAGTCTCAGATGCTTTACTGAAGTCCAAATAGACAATGCCCACAGCCTTTCCCTTGTCTGTTAAGTGGATCGCCTTGTTGTAGAAAGAGATCAGGTCGATCAAGCAGGACCTGCCTTCATGAACCCATGCTGATGGGGCCTGATCCCCCTGTTTTCCCACATGTGCTTTGTGATCTCACTTGGGGTTATCTGCTCCATGTCCTTCCCTGGCATTGAGTTCAGGCTGACAGGCCTCACCTTGAGTCCTGTCTGCAGTTCTGGGCCCCAGGATTTATATGAAGGTCCTTGAATGTGTCCAGAGGAGGCCAACAAAGCTGGTGAAAGGGCTGAAAGGAATGTCCTGTGATGCGTGGCTAAGGACTTTGGGTTTGTCTTGTTTGGAGAAAAGGAGGTTGAGGGGTGACTTAATTTCCTTCTCCAGGTTCGTGAGGAGGGGAAGTGGAGAGGGAGGTGCTGAGCTCTTCTCCCTGGTATCTAGTGCTAGGGAATGGCTCAAAGCTGTATCAGAGGACATTCAAAATTGACATTAGGAAATGTCTCTTTACCTAGAGGGTGGTTAAGCACTGGAACAGGCTTCCTGGAAAGGTGGTTGATGCCTCAAGCCTGCCAGTGTTCGAGGAATTTGGACAATGCCCTTAATAACATGTTTTAACCATTGGTCAGCCCTGAGGTGGTCAGGCAGTTGGACTACATGATCATTGTGGGTCCTTTCCAATGGAACTATTCTAAACTTGGTGTGTTTGACAGTTCACTGAGAAGAATGTATCCTATATGTTTCCAGCAAAGCTAGTTTGACGTTACTGCCAGATCAAGCTTGAAATGGGCAGTTTTATCATGAATTTTATTAAGATCCTGTTTTGGACACATGATATCATTGTGTGAAGATTCAATAGCCTTTGTTTTTTTTTGTAGGTTGAATGACAGTGAAATTGAAAGGCATCACTTTAAAGATCACGATATGTACTCTGACAAATCTGATAAGGAAAATGACCATGACCACGAGGAATCCGATAATGATGGATTGGGGAAAAGCGAAGAAAGTGATAGCGACACATCGGAGCGGCAGGATGATTCTTACATTGATCCAGAACCAATTGATATCAAGGAAACTACTTACGTAGAACAGAGTCATGAAGAACTTGGGGAGGTAAAAGTGCTGTTGATGTGGCAAGCAAGCAGCTTCTCCATATAGAAAGCTGATATTAGTCTGTGTTTGAAAGCTGACTTGCAGGATTGGCTTTCATATTTTCAGCAATAACGGAGAGGGGGGAAGTTCTGTTCACTTGTGCTCTACTTTGCCACTCTTGTGCTTGTGTCTGATATTTTGACAGATGATGAGATTATCTGTAATGTTGCTCAGACAGAAGGTGCTCAGTTTGAAAGGGCCACATGCAGCAGAAGCTGGCTATATCTATTTGTCCTTTTGTTGTTATTTCTGTCTCATTTTTATTAACTTATGCCTGTTATTTTCTTCAAGTAAAAATCTCCAAGTTGAAGACTTTAATTCAAGCTGACACCTCTTTTTGTACTGCAAGAGAGGAGTTAAGCACCTGTGGGGTCTGCAGAATTCAGTGGAACTTGCTGTGTTTCTGATGTCCCCTTGCATTCTAATAAATAAGGTGCCCCAGAGCTGCCATTCTACTTATGCAGGTTGTCTTACATATCTACACAAGCAAACACAACGGGGATTTGTATGTTTTACTTACTTGAAAGATACAAAAAAACTTAGTAACAGAAATTTAAGTGAGCTTTTTCACAAATCTTCACTTTATTCTCAGGTGCTAATGACAAGATTTTTCATACCCATGGGACATAAATACTTTGTCCTTTATTGCCTTCTACTGTTGTTTCCAGGAAAAGCAGTAATTTAGGAAAAGTTGAGTTTAAGTTGACAGTAAATTCTTGAGTATGCATTTTTGAACTGTTCTGGAAGGAGGGATGCTTTCCCTACAACCTTTGCTGTTGATTTCAGAAACTCTAAGGAAGAATATCTCCCCTCTTCTTGGATGGAAAGGAGCACAATGAAGTGTGGCTTCTGGTTCTGCATACTTACCCCTGAGCAGTGGTTTTCTTTAAGGAAAGAAAACCCACTGATGTTGTTGACTGGTCAAATAAAAAGCATAAGTGTGGCAACTTCTGTGGTGGGGAAAAGTTGGTAGAATTAACAGCTGTAATAGCTGTAGAAGTCCTGCACATGAGAACACAGGTTAATGTATTTGATTGGTACCTAGGAAAGGACTAAGGGAGGATCCCTGAATAACATTCTACCTTAGTATTTCTCTTTTAGGGCTGATAAAAACAAATTCACTTTTTAATGCTGAATAGTAACAGCATACGTCATTAAAGATGTATCATGGGTGTATTTAGAGAAACTTGGGGTTTTTTTTTCTCCCATAGCTGCTCCAGCTTCTTTGAGTAGTTCATCTGAAGTATCCATTTTTCCATTCTCATTGCGTCTTTAGAATGTGTTGATTTGTCTTCTGGAGGATTATTTTCTTTTTCCTTTTCTGTAAGCATTTTTTTGTTCATCCTAGGCGGGGGAGGCTGCTCAGACAGAAGTAGTGTCAGAAGAAAACAAAAGTCTAATCTGGACACTACTGAAGCAAGTCCGGCCAGGAATGGACTTGTCCAAGGTTGTACTGCCTACATTTATCTTGGAACCTCGATCTTTCCTGGACAAGCTGTCTGATTATTACTACCATGCAGACTTTTTGTCTGAGTAAGTCAATCCTATCTCTGGTTTTCATTCTTTTAATTATTTAAACTAAAATGGGCTAACAGCGTATACTGAAACATTTGATCTGGTCTGCTTAAACACTGTAGAATGCTTAGAATCTGAGTGTTTGTCTGAAAGTGTATCAGTCATCACATGTCCTTGTTTTTGAAAACTAACTGCCTGAGAGCTCATATGGTAATTCTTGAAGTCTAGCCCTCTTGGTAATTTAACAGCAGTTGCGTTACAGACATTTCTGATTTAGCTTTTGGAGACTGGATGGCAGACTTTGCAAAATTAGGCTTGCTTTATTTTTTTAGGAGGCATATTCAAAATGGGTAAAACAGTACTGGTTAATCTTTTTAATACAGTATGAAGTTCATTCAGATTTCTAGTTCCCTTCTCAAATGTAGGTAATAAATAAATGACCTTAAATTGAAATATTATTCAACTCTGAGTCCTGTACATGAGTAATGCAGTTCTCTAAAGCAGTATCTTATAAATGGACGATCTTCAGTATTACTGGAACAGGATCTAATGTTACAAAGAACAGGCTCAATTATGGAAATACCATTGCTGGGGTTTTATTTCCATCTTCAGACAACTATTTGAAAAGTGTGAATTTGAAGCACTCAGGCTGCAAGTTTTACAGTAGCACCAATCACAAACCCTTTGTTTAAGTCAGCTCCTAGATTCAAGATACATCACAACGATTGATATGTGTGCCGTAACTTAAATACTGGTATTTGATGCGTGTTCTGTTTGTTTCATAGAGCTGCTCTTGAAGAGAATGCTTACAACCGAATGAAAAAAGTAGTGAAGTGGTATTTGTCAGGATTCTACAAAAAGCCAAAGGTATCCTGTCGCATATTATTTTGTCTTTAAGTCATTGTGTCTGGTTTGAGGGCTCAGGGATGTGCTAGAGTAAGTTTTCTCTTTAGATTATATTCTTGGGTGTTTTTTAAAAGCAAGGTTAACTTTGTTATTTACACATATTGACGTTTTTGGTCTCTAGCCATGCTTAGAATAGATTGTATTCAACTGGGTTTTTTCCATTGGAATAGAAGTTGAACTAAATATTTTGTGATAAAGTGGAGCCACTTCTATGTTTACCTTTCTTCCATGATAACATGCTGCAGCTGGAGGATTAATATTTCCACTACTTATTTAGCTTTACACTAAATACTCTTTATAGTTCTGTTGGTGGGAAACAGTAGTGAAAGAAGAAAGTACTCACTACCCAACTTGAGACAAAGGTCTGTAACAATTTTCATACAAAAAGACCTTATATTCTGTTTGTCCTTAAGTGTAGCCTGGAATAGGTAAGCAGATAGACCAAATCTATGTCAATTTCCTTAGAGTGAGGAGCAGAGTAACTCAGCATAATACTCAAATGATGAACTCAAGTACAGTGTTCTTTAGCATACATGCTATGGTTGTATTTTTTCTGTGTCTTCAGTGACAGACAGATAAAGTTTTTGAGTTCTGTACCTGCATTGTATGGTTACTCTCTGTTCTATTTCTGTTTAGGGACTAAAAAAGCCGTACAATCCTATACTTGGTGAGACCTTCCGCTGCATGTGGATTCATCCAAGGACGAGTAGCAAGACTTTTTATATTGCAGAACAGGTAGCTGCAATAACTGGAAGAACTATTTTAAAGAAAAATAAATGTGTAGCATTTTTGTGGTAGCCAAATGGTGTGATGGTTTCAGAAAATGTATTTAAATGTATGAGTTATATTCTAGTTATCTCCTCGTAAGAATAGGTTTTTTACAGATGTCTCTTTTAAGTAGTCTTCCTAGAGAGACAGATGTTTGCAGCATTTCTGTTCCCTCTTTCTATAACAAAAGTCAGGTGCTAATTTTATTAGCTTTTGAAACTATGTGTTTGCTTGATCTTTATCTTTAAAGATTATAGTCACATTTCACATATATTAACTGTATTCTTATCATGTGCAGCCTGAATTTTGCATTCTGTTACTATTGCCTCAAGGTCTATGCTATATTACATGTTCCTTTTTTCTTCTTTTGCCTTTTTTTTTTCTTCAAATATGTGTTTTTTTCCCAACAGGTGTCTCATCATCCTCCAATATCTGCCTTCTATGTTAGCAACCGCAAGGATGGTTTTTGCCTTAGTGGTAGCATTCTGGCCAAATCAAAATTCTATGGTAAATAATGGATACTTTTTTGCTTGTATGTTTATAAAGGAGTATAAAATCAGTGCAAATGACATGTTTTGTGGATGAGAGAAGGCTGTTAGAAGATTCAGGGGGTTGATCATTGTATTATCTATTCCTTGAGAAGTTTCTGCTACTGGTCTTTGGAATTGTAATTTCTATTTTTTGGAGCATTTTAAGTTTTTAATTGGAGAAGCTGTGTATTATAGTGGTTTCACTAGACAGGATAGACTGCAATGATAAATATACCACTGTTCTTAATTTTATTGCTCTGTTATTATGAAATGTTGACTGTTGTCTTGCGGGATGATAAATACGATATGCTGTCTTTGAATTTCAGGGAATTCATTATCTGCCATACTAGATGGAGAAGGACGGCTAACATTCCTAAACAGGGGAGAAGATTATGTAATGACAATGCCATATGCCCACTGTAAAGGTAATGGGCTTTTTTTCATTCTCTGGATGGCAAAATTATGAAAACAGAAGTTTATTATTCTAAATACTACATAGTATAATGTGCTGACTTTGGGCTTGTCAGCTGAGTGTTCAGAATATTAGCAGTATTGGTGGCTCTAGTCTTCCACATATTTTACCAGGAGAAAAATACATCTGTTATTTAAGCAGTGATATATTTTTACAGAAAATCTATTTATTTATTTTCCACAAATAGTAAGAGGATATTTGTATCTATCTATCATTACATGGCAGTAAATTACTGTTCGTAATTTAAATATACATTAAATAAATGTACTGTTTAAAATGAACAGTTTTGATCTTTTCCAGTGTTTTCCTCTTATAAAAGGCAGTGTAGTATCTATACCTCACTGTGTGATCTGAGTGTAAATCATGGCCATTTGTTTTTAGTTTCATGATGGGAAACCAGTCAGTAGTTCTTAAAGCTTTCTGGAAGGTCAGTGGTAGTACAATATACATTGCACAGTTGCTGATTTTTAAACTGATACTTATTCAGGTTTAGCTATCTGTATGTTCTCTGCCAGTATTCTCTTTCAGAGGCCTTATAGTCAGCAACGGTAGTAACTTCTTCTTTCGAGATGTATGAAAATCAATGAGCAGAATTACATAATTTGACATTAATTTTGTAAGCTCTTCTCTTCCCATTGTTCATGGAATTTTTAATACTCTGGATTTTTTTTTTATGGCTTTGGTGACAAAAATAATACTTAACAATTAAAAAGCACATAACATACATATATTTAAGTTAAACAGGAAGGAGGGGAACTAGTGTGGCTAATAAAGCCGATAGGGAGAAACAAGAATACGGAGGGAAGGAGGACTGCATGGTAAAAAAAAATGTATTTGCATGTGCATTCACTGTATGTAAAATATATTCAGTGGTTTAAATGCTGGATGACAGGGGAAAAGACAGCAATCATGGAAAAGAAATTGTGTTCAGCATTGTCAACCTTGTATTTCTAGAAGTCTTTAGGGAGGTGATCCGTATTGTCTTGCATAGGCTGTCCATGATTGTCATCACCTGTGGTCTGACTATACATACTGCTTCTGTTCAAGTGAAGTTTTTCTTTGCTCTCTTTGTCATGCAGTTATTTGCCAGGCTTATCCTCCAGTCACCTCCAATAAGACTATATATCCCCCTTGCTAGAGCCAGCAGCATACAATGCCAGAGATACGTCTCAAACCATTTTTCCTGTTTTATATGTAATTCACTTAACCCAAACAGAAACAAAAAAGATCTATCTTATGTGGCAGAAATACCATGCTTATCATTAGGAAAGGTCATCTGAAAAGATTTTTTTCTCTGGCACAGACATGTTTACTATACGAATTGTGCCCAAAGAACTTAGGGGTTTTATCTTGTTCAGTTATAAATATTGTTTTTTTTCTCTTGCAGGAATTCTTTATGGCACAATGACCTTAGAGCTTGGGGGAACAGTCAACATCACTTGTGAGAAAACTGGCTACAGTGCAACAATTGAATTCAAACTTAAGGTTAGTAAATGCTGTGAGTGGACACAAGAAGGTGAACGAGTATAATGAGAATGAAAAAGAAATATATATATATATATGGAAATTAGGTCACTCCTTAGATACAGTCTGATTTAATATGGAATTGTCTTTTTGGGGACTGAGGAATTTTCACTTTAACTGCTACATATCCAGCTATGCGTATCTAGCAAATAATGATATAATTCCTCTTAAATAAATAAATAAATAAATATTGTCCTTTGTTTTCTTAGTGTATTCTTCTGAGTCCAGAGTTTTTGTCTGAAATTTACAGTGCTGTCTTCATCCCTGGCAATAAGACATGCAAGCATATTGCTAGTGGTATGAATCTTAAGAGCACCGCTACTGGGGAAAAAGCAAAGGTCTGTCTTATCTCCAGCAGTGGCAACAGTGTGTGTCTAGGACAGTGTAAGAGCAGTGATATGATCAGTGGTTCAGGTATTTTATGTATTGTTGTTAATACACCTTGGTGACTTTTAATTCTCTAAACATGTTCAGGGTCTCTTTTAAACTCCTGGAGAGCTGTTGGAGGAGAACTCAGACCCAGGTTCCCCTCTTTTGTCTGGGGTAAACTTCAGTTGCTCGTTTTACCTCAAAGATAATGCAAAGGCTTTGGCTAACATTTATGTCAGCCTCATGCCCAGTGCTAAGCAACAGTTTGTATGGACTATTTTTGGCAGCTGTGTGTGCTGTAGGAACATCTCTCCACTCACAAAAGCTAAATAAAGGTTTCTGAACTACTTATAGATGGCTTTCACTTCTGATAAATACATTTGCCATCTTTGAGGCAGACACTGATTTAAAGCTGAACGAATAGTTGTTAAGAAGTGTGCATATGGAGGGGGAAGCTGTGTTCAATTGAAATAATACAGGAAACATAAAAGGAGGCTGTGTTGATATTTTGCCTCATCAGCCCACAGAATACATGTGCAGGTCATCAAAAAGGCCAAAGAAAATTCCAAGCAATCAATTCTGTTGTTACTTAATCTCTACATAACAAATGGCCCTTGCCAAAGTGGTGAGATTAGTGTAGCAAATGACTATGCCCGCCAAGATATCATCGTGTCATTGTTTTCTGCATTATTTTCTGTTCTCTTTCCACATTTCTGAGGCAATGCTTTTGCTCAGTAAATCCTTTAAGAACAGAGCATGAGAGAACAACTTACTATGGTTTTAGACTTGTTTTGGGGATTAAATAGGCAGAAATTACAATATTAAAAGTCACCAGGGCTGTTTGCATCACATTTCTTCATTTTTTTTCCTTAGTACTAAACAGAAATACAAAAATAAATCTGTATTAAAATAAGCATGAAAGCATTTCTTTTTGTTTTGCAGCCTTTTTTGGGTAACAATGACAGTGTTAACCAAATATCAGGGAAAATTAAGCTTGGCAAAGAAGTTCTGGCTATTTTGGAGGGTCACTGGGTAAGTAGTGATTGATGAGACTTTATATTCTGGCTGATAGTTGGGATGGGTGAAATAGCACTTAGTTACAAAAAAAGACTTAAATCTTTAAAAAGGATTTGATTAAGTACCACTTTTATAGAAAGTATCTCTTTATAGTTCTCAAGAAAGTATAAAATCAACATAGTATTATTTGCAGCTGTTAAAAGGTGGAAAAGCTGTGTAAGTTTGAGTAGTTAAGAAAGTACATTTCAGCTTGTGAAATGTTTTTAGTATATGTGTTAGTGCTAGGAAGAATGGTTACGGCACCAGCATGAAGTGTTTATACTTGTTTCAGTTCTGGTGAGGCAATACTGGCACCGCTGATTCATTGCAACTCCGCTCCAAGTCAGAACTGAATTTTAAAGTTAACTACATTCATTCAAATGAAATAAAATTCTCATCTAAAAAAAAAAAATCGGCCTTTTTCTCCCTTTTGTGTTATTTTGGCACTCTCTGTGATTATTACAATTAAGGCAACTGAATTACATATTTTACAGGACAGCGAAGTTACTATTAGTGAGAAGAAGACAGATGTTTCAGAGACATTCTGGAACCCAACGTCTGATATCAAGCAGCGTAGATTACCTAGGTACACAGTGAAGTTTGAAGAGCAAGATGACTTCGAGTCAGAGAAGTAAGTTCACTTTAGAACCATGTATAGTTATTTTGACAAAATAAAGCACATCATCTTCTCCAAATTATGAACAGATTATTGTTTCTTTCTTTCCTGTGTCTGCTGTTGTTGGTCTGTAAAACAAGAAAGCAACACTGTTAAATACAAGATTGTTATTTACAAACCTTGCAATCATGGGAAGTCTTGACGGAAATGTAGATAAAACGTATATTACAACATGGTAATATTATTTTTAGAGGTTCTTCCATTTATTTAACCTGTATCTAAGGAAATGTTTGCAATTATTTGCCAAGCATATTGTAACTCTCTGCTTGTTTGTCAGGCTTTGGCAACAAGTGACAAGAGCAATAAATAATAAAGACCAAACAGAAGCTACTCAAGAGAAATACGTTCTGGAAGAAGCTCAGAGAAAGAGTGCCAAAGAGAGGAAACTTAAGGGTGAAGAATGGACGTGCAAACTGTTTGATCAGGATTCAGTCACAGGCGAATGGCACTACAAATTTGCAGAGTGAGTCCTGATGTGCTTGTTACAAAAACTGTTTGTTAATTCCTTGCTAGGGTTGCTGAGCCTCTTCCTGTGGTTTCAGGAGCAAAAGAATGTGGATATTCAGCTCAGCTCAAACTTGTGAAATATGCAGTGCTACCTGATATTATTTATGTGCTTTAATTCAAATGCATAATTTTTTAGCTTAACTTGACTGGCCCTTTTAGTGTTGAAAAGGCAGGGACTGCTAATGCAGCAAACCTTGTTTCGTGTAACCACTGCAATGGGCTTTTTCTTTTTTATCCTTATGTGCCTCTACAAATTCATGGTATGTTCTAGTTTCTTGGCCATGGCACTTTAGGATGATGTATTGTATTCATTTCTTCCCCTCTCCGAGACTGACCAGAGCAGCTACACAGATTTTCCCAGACTGGAAAATGTGGTATATATGGGCATACCAACTGGAAGTGAGAAAAGTCTGCAAGTCAGAAAAGCCTGTGCTTAATTGAGCTGAACTCTGAGAGTAACATGTTTACAGCAATGTTAATCCTGGGACCAGGTGGTTCAGATCAGCTGTCAGATGTGGACTGCACGCATCTGTCTGTGGATCTATTTGCATGATGATCTGGATGAGAAAATGAAGACATAGCTGTCTCCCTGAGTGCTGGGATGCATTCTCTGTTCTTGCCAATGTTTGCAAAAGTCAGCTTGGAGCCTAGCCCTTTACTACCCAAAACATCTTGCCTCAGGGAATTCCCCAGCTAGACCAAATGCTCTGTGAAACACCCTTAGTTTGAACCTTCTAGTGCTCGTGATGCCTGTTCTTGTTGGAATAGCTGTGAACAGTGCAGCTGAACTGACTGTATATACCATTGAACCTTGTGTCTAACCATCAGGAAAAGTACTGCACTTTAGACCTGTTAGGTCTTAAAGCTTCAGGGGACAGCCTGTTTTGTTACTCTGCATTATCTCATGTCTCCTTGAGGCCTTGTGGTTGAAGGATGCACCATGGAAATTTTGCTGTGTGATCGAAAGCAGTCTATACTGTCAGCAGTCTCCAGACAAAACTGCTGTCTCCTTTTACACATATAATGCTGGCTCACCACCTTGTCCATGTAGAGAGCTGTCTTTCACACTTACTGTGAAAGGTGCATTCAGTGAGCTGTGGCATTTGTTAAGGTATCTGGGTTACAGATACAAAAGACCTTTGGGAGAGCATTGCCTAGTTTTGAACCCAGTTACCTATGATGATACTGAATTTGTCAGGTTACGCTAAGATGTAAATGCAGGTTTGTGACCACAACATCTGAAACAGCTACAAACTTTTTAGAAGGCATACTGGAGGAGATGAAAGGAAACCCATGCTTAATCTACTCTTGCTAAAGCTGTGCATCAGAACGATCTTCCTGCAGCTGGCTTGCAGTTAGTATCCTGAAAAGGCTGTAATTAGTGAGAATGTCAGTCTTCGCCTTTGGCAGCTGCTTGTTCTCCAGTGAGCCGTGTGTGTTCACATAATTGTATATTTTATTTATTTATTTATTTATTTATTTATTTTAAATTCTCTGTCAACCTGCACTTGGAAAAGCACTCTTGGAAAATCAGGACAAGAAAACTGTGTGTAGCTCATAGTACCTCTTGAAACCAGTCTTGATTAACATTAGCCACTTTGGGATGAAAACCGGTTTGAGGTGACTGATTCTTAACCTCTCCTTCCCAGGCATCTTCTAAAAAGAACAAAAAAGAAAAGCAGGCCAAAATAAGTTTTTAAATCCCCCAATTTCCCTGTAATTCTAAAATAATAACTGTACATTAATCAGAGGATTTTTTTTCTTCTTTTTGAAGCAGAAAACCTCTCCGTGTTTGACAAATATATATCACTAGCCAGATAAATTCAGACTGATATTGTTGGTTAATTCAATAGTTCGTACTCTTACCAGCTGGCTGAGAGTTGTTGGATGTAAAGCTTATTCTTCTTTACTTTCTTGGCTCTTCAGCTTAGCACTGGGCTGTAGGTGGTATTAATCAATTATATTTGCTTTATCTAGTACCAGACCATGGGACCCTTTGAATGATATGATCCAATTCGAAAAAGATGGCACCATCCAAACAAAAGTTCGACATCGGACACCAATGGTATGTTCCAGGTCTATTAGTGCGTGCAGCAAGATCCAGGGACTTGTATATATTGCATTATGTGTGCAAAGGTCATCAAAGCATTGGGAGCAATGGGAAATGCTGTTGTGATCCTACAAAAATGTAGTTTACCCAGTCCATAGTTTTAACTTCTGTGTTGCATCCTAAGCAGTAGAAATTACTTAATTGGATAGGAATATAAAATAACCAAACTTGAATTCAACAGTTTGATATGGATTTTTCCTTTAAACAGGAAGATGCACAAAGTGCTGATAAATCAGAAATTTTAACTTGGGCTTCTATTGGGTGTTAGTTGCTTTTAACTATTACTATTAGAATGTGCTGCTTTCCTACAGTGCTGGTTCTCTGAAATAATTCTTAAGTTTATCAACTGTAGGTTAGTGTTCCAAAAATCAAACGAAAGCCAGCCGGCCAGAAGAAAGGAGAGTGTGGTTTCTCATCCCCAGAGCCTGATAACCAGGATTCCTCTGGGAGTGAAGGTAGGACAAGATGTGTTTGCATACAGAAGTAATAAATGTATTTGATAGTTCTGTAGTCACACATACACTTCTTATCGTGATGTCTGTATTATGAAATAATGTACACTTTAGATCATAGTTCTATCCAAGCACATTCTGGAAAAACAGAAGGAGCAGAAGGGCTCAGCTCATGGTATTAATTGCAAGTTTTCCTGTCCTTTTCACCATCAGGATGTAGCATAGGTGAGCTTAAGTGCTGCACACAAGTGTGTTTGGGGGACAAATGTGTCTGTAAACTCCTTTCTTAAAACAAGATGAATTGTTCTAATTTGTAGATCATTGTGTTGCTAGAAAGTAGACTTTTATGAGTGTTGGAATGCACTGTGCTCAAAACACAGTGGTTTAAGATACTTCAAGTGCTTAACTTGCTGTCCTTCTGTCCTATAGGTGACTGAAATAAAGCTTTAGTTTTCAATAGAAGCTTAGTTAGAAAAGTTTATTCTCATTTTTGCAACTGATTTAGCTTGTCATTGGTACTTTGTTCCTTTCTTGACTTACACCTCTGAATTACATCTGGCTTTTGTATCTTTCTAGCACAACTTCTGAAGCATAACACAAGAACAAGGAAAAAAGGGGCAGACCTTGGTGAACTGCAGAGTGCCATTGAATCTATAAAGGAAACACAAGAAGAAATTAAAAGGTAGTACTAAATTAAACACTTTAAAATGGCTTAGAACATACTAATTTTCTAGCTTTTCTTCTTTGGAGGCTGGGATGTATCTTTCTGCTTTAGAAACTTGATGTCTTTAAACTATCCTCCTTCCCAAATTTTGATTGCTCATTGATGTTTCAGAATTTTCCTCAAAAACCATTTTCTGTATGGAGCCCTAACACACTAGAAAATGCCAAATTGTCTAGAATAACATTTACAGGATATTATTTTCTATTTTACAGGGACATTATGGCTCTGCGAAACAGAGTCACTTCCAATGCACCACCTGTGGACTACCATTTCTTGCAGTTTAAGCACTATGTCTTCATTTCAGTCATGGTTCTGCTACAGCTTGCCATTAATTTCTTGTTCAAATAGGAAGTGTGAACAAGGGCCTTTCTGAACTGGAATGATCAAACTGTTACTGGGGACCATATTTTAAGTCAGATTTTAAATGATGCAATATTATCTAAAAGAGCCCTGTAGCAACAGCTTACAGAACTTTGCCTCAGCATCCATGGTTCAGAATCATACTCCCGTCTACCCAGTTGAAGTAAGAATTGTGTAAGTGCCAGTACACTCTTGCTCCTGGTGTGTGCCTCTGTCTCACAGACATACAACATCAGCCTTGTGTTTTCTATTACGTCATATGCTGTACCGATGAATCTTCACTACAGACTAGATGAAGTTGAGAATTCAGAGGTCAGACCCTGTAGGTAGGATGCAACTCCTGTTATGCTAGAATGATAAACAAGCATACTTTGTTACATTTAAACTTCCCATTTTTGTAAAGAAGGAACTTTTGAAGTAGCCAACAGTTTTTGTAAATGGCATTGAGTGTTTGCAAGTAAACTTTTGTGTAAGGTCAAACAAATACATTATTATACAAAGATAACGAACGTTAGGAACTAGCAAAAAGCTGAAGTCTTTGGGAATTCTGCAGTGTAATGTCCTTGATTTGTTTTGGAAGTATGAGGTTTTGTCCTGAATTATTACTACAGTGGCTTGTAAGCCAGCTGTTTTATTTTTATAGTTTCAAAATTTCAAATTCTTCATAAAGACATTCCTGCATCTACTGTACAGAGCACCTTTTTAACAGTGCAGCACCCGGGAAGGTACTGTCTTAGTCCACTCTCTCACATGTTGTAAATGTCAAGGATTTATGGTATGTTTGGAAGTCTTGATAGATCTACAACTTTGAATTTACGTTTGTGTACGGCCTTGTCACAATTAACAGACAGACTGCTGATTGCAGGACTTTCTTCTTCTATTTGAAACAAAATGTGAAGAGGTGTGCTTGGTGTCTAGCTTGACTCGAACCTCCCAAAAGGCAGATGACGTGGAACAGAATTTGGGCACCATCATGAGTTCACTTGCAAATGAAAATGTGCATGTTTACAAGGGGAAAGTCTTCAGAAGTTGTGGGATGGCTGACAACACACATATCAAAGCAAATGAGAGTGAAACTCTTTAAGTCTTTGTTAAATGCCTCCTTACCGCAGTATATACTACCTAGCAGAACACACAGATGCACCTGTTCATTATGCTGTAGCTATACTTCTTCATGTGACGCTCAAGTTTCAATTTAAAACCAGGGTTTCTAACATTTTTGTTTGAAGAAATATATGCATGTATAGAACTTGTACAATTCAAGCAAGAAAGTTTAGTGCCAGTGTTTTATCTGGTGAATTCCTTAGGGCCAGTCAAGCATACCAAGTCAAAAAGGGGCTGTAATATTGTAGAAGTACTCTCAGTAACCCAGATGAGGCAACAGGAGGACAGGCGGCACAATGCAAAGGGCAGCCAAGTTTGTTTTTAGAGGATCTGCTCAGAAATCAAATCCATCCCAGGCAGTGGAGCAGTTCAGGGGCCACATTTGGCTTTTTACTATGGCCTGGTTACCCCTCTTCTCTTGGGGAGCCTCCCTAACTCTCTGTTCTGCATCAGTCTCACTAGTATTTAGTAAAAATACTATTTAGTTGGTTATTCGTCTAGCTCATACATGGCTGATACGTTCACACACCTCCCCTCTCTTTTACCTTTCCTTTTGTTTGTTTAAGCAAGAAACCTAAGTTTCTTGCTTAAGCAGTCAACTTCAGTTTATTCCTTACAGCTACATATTAGCATGATTTGGTCTTGAGTAATTTTCTGGCATGTGGTACCTTAACGAGAGTGATCTTATACAGGTGGGCAAGAACAAACTTGATTGGACTTCTATCTGCATTATATCTACAGCTGATGAGGTAAAATTTGTGAATGTACCGAGTCCCCAAGTTAAGTCTCTAAACAGAAACTGAAGTAGTTAGCCATGTATAAAATGGCATAAAGCAAGCAGAATATTACAGAATTAATGTTCTCAGCCTGGAATTTGGCCATTCGTTATCACATTCAGATGTCAAAGCTTTACCTAAGATCCATTACAACAAGCCTTTAACCGTATTCTGTATGAGAGTAATACAAGAAGAAACAAGTGAGAATTTGGGCAGTAACTTCAATCCCCTAAAATAACACAGCGAAATTTGTGGTGCTGAAACTCTTGACTAATAGTTACAAGCTTTTATCTCCCTTGTAAATAGAAATATCCTTCTGCCCTTTCATGTCTATTTTTTAATCACTTCTATTCAGTATCAGTTAATAAGACAGTCTGAATGTATTTTTACACAGACTGCATGGTAGTAACTCTGGATTTGCCTCAGCCAGCTGGCTGGCAGCATGGTGCTGGACAATGTCAGACTAAGTAGATACTCTATATCTGAAGTTCATATTCAGCTCAAGTTAAGTGACTTGAAGAGTCAGAGAAAACACCTGTGCTTTTTTTCAACTTATTTTTTTATTCTGTTGTACAAGCTGTTTTAGTGATGATCCACAAAGGCAAAGGATGTATGATGAAACTTCTGGAAAAGTAACATTACAGACCTCTGCTCAGCTATATTAGATAACTAATATTCTGGAAAGTGCATCAAAACTGTAGGAATTCCTGTTTTGCTGGGTTTTGTATGATGTTCCCCCATGTGAATAGAACAAAGAAATCTCTTGCCTGATTTTTACCGTACAGCTTTGTCACAGGCATGTATGAAGCCTTTTCCTCAGCACATCACCATTCTCCTGGTTCCCCACGATGTGTGGCCGATCTTGACTATTATGTACTTGAGACTGAGCTCTGCACACAATTGTAAAAATGGGTTGTACAGTTTGCAGATGTGTGAGGGCTGTGATCTCCTCCTGGTTTTTAAAGTCTAAACCAGCCCTTGTTTCCATGCTTGTTTGGGGTTTTTCTTGTACAGGAAATACTTTCAGAACTTGTTGCCATGTGCTTTTGTTGAGTTTGGTTTGTTTGTTGGGTTTTATTCGAATGCACTTGAAGCCTTTAATTTGCCATTTAGGTACAGTTAGGTAGAGATGACCTAAGGTAAGAAAAAGCAAATATGCCATGTGAAATGTAGCAAGGATCAGTTTCAGCAGCAGATGATGCTCTGCATTTCACATGTGGATTCCTTTTAAATTGACAATACATAAATGAGGGTATAGCCTGGTAGTGTCCCCACCGGGCATCCTGCAACTCAATCTCCTAAATCATTTGAAAGGTTGTCCCATAAACTGTAACGATGGTGGTTTCTTCCTACTTTTTTCCTTTCTTATTTGCTGCCCTCCTGTGCCTTTGGCAAATGATGTTTTATTTTACTAGACTGGCGTGTATGAAACAGTTTGCATCCTATGTTTTGTATTGTTTCTTAAAGGCTATCGCTTTACTGCTGTTTGTGTAAATAACGTAACGAGGATTCTGTTCATCTGGAAGTTTTAATTACTGTTATTTCAAGGGAATCCTCAAATCACAGAAAACTTAGCAGGTATTCCAGTATTGTAAACAGTGCCTTCTTGATGGGTTTCTTGCTGTTCTGAGACATGTAAAGAAGGTATGTCAAGTTTGTGCCATATGTTGTATCTGACGTTCTGTGAGGGCTTTTGTGTCGGAAAACTGACTTTCCTGCTTCGTCAGGCTCGGGGGGAGAACGACAACTATTACAACACGTTCAATTCTTCTTTCTCTCTGGCGAGCCCGGAGTGGAGGATGAGGGGCGTTCGATGCAGTGAAGCTGCTGGAATTCCAGAAACAGCCATAACAAAGCACCACCCTCAAGGACACATTATTTCGGCTTTTTACTGTTACCGTGCCCGCTGCGGTGGCACTGCCCCCTGTCCCTTCGCTAAGCGGGAGCCTCAGTCTCCGCGACACGGAGCCCGCCCTGTCCCTGTGTTCCTGCCGCCGGTACCGTGCTGTACGTCGCCGGGGCCCGCGGTTCGGTGAAGGCGTTTGAGCTGTTAAGGCGGGCGGCCGCCTCCCTCAATAAAGTCATGTCGCACCTCCGCCTCTGCGCGCCGCTCTGCCGCCTCGGGCCAAGGCCCAGTGCGCTCCACCCGCGCCGGGCCCAGGCCGAGGGCGCGGCCTGCTCCGCGCGGCGGAAGGGGCGGCGCCGAGCGGCGGCTGCCATGGCGCGGCTGCGGGAGCGCCGGCGGCTGGCGCAGGAGGCGGCGGCGCTGGCGGGCGCTGTGAGCGGCGCCCTGGGGCCGCGGGGCGGGCGGGCGCTGCTGGTGCGGGCCACCGGGGCGGCGGCGCTCACGCGGGACGGGCGGCGCCTGCTCGAGGCGCTCAGCCTGGAGCCGCCCACGGCCAGGTACGGGGCGGGCCGGGGCGGGGCGGCGCTGGGGCGGGCCGGGCGGCGCGGTCCCGTTAACGGCCCGTGTCCCCGCAGGGCGATGGTGGCGTGCGCCTGCGGCTGCCGCGCCGCGACGGGGGACGGCGCTAAGACGTTCGTTATACTGCTGGCCGCCGTGCTGCGGGGCCTCTGTGCGGCGGGCGGCGGCCTGCGGCGGGCGCTGCGGGCCTTCGAGGCGCGGGTGCTGGAGCGGGCCATGGCGCTGGGCGTGCGGCGGCACCTCCTGACGGCGCTGCCCGGGCGGCAGGAGGAGGCGGAGGCGCTGCTGGAGGCCTATCTGGCCGGGCGGCTGGGGCCGGGCGAGCGGCGGCGCCTGGCGCGGCTTTGCTCCGAGTACTACTGCCGCTGCGCCCCGGCCGCCGCCGCCCGCCCGCAGGCGCTGCGCCTCCTCGGCCGTCGGTTCGCGGAGCTGCACGCCGCCGTGGCCGGCCTCCCCGTGGCGAGCTCCAGGGTCCTGCCCGGGCTCGTACTCCGCAGGGACTTCGCGACCTACTGCCCGGCAGGGGGGGAGCTGCGGGCCGTGCTCGTCACCGAGCCCCTCCCACCCGCGCTCTCGGCCCCCGGCGTTGAGTTCGTTGTCGGCTCCGAGAGTCAGTATCAGGCTTCCCTGCAGTGGATCGCAAGGAGGACGGAAGCCTTAATGAAACACCTGCACGACAACAACATCAAGCTGTTACTGTCGAGCGTGAAGCAGGAGGAAGTAGTTATTTACTATGCTAAATTATACGGTATATCTGTGGTAGAGTGCTTATCATCGGAAGAAATGGCCCTTATTTGTGAAATTACAGGAGTATCGCCTTGTGCACGTTTCGGTGATGCCGTGCACGGAGAAATCACGGAAACCGCAGTGGCAACGTTTTGCCAGCCCCTGCTGCTCGGCTCAAAGAGATGCGCTCACATTGGCTTTACCAGTGCGTGCGCCTTTCAGCCCCATTGCCTCATTCTTTGTGGGCCAGTCGATAGTGTTAATGAGCAACACGCTGCAGCTTTACAAGAGGCCTTTATAATGCTGCAGCATCTATTTAAAACAGTTGAACAGAGGGAGGAATACAAAGCAGAAGGTGAAAGCCAGAGTGAAGCCTCAGGTGTTTGCAGTTGGCATTTTTCAGCTACTCAGATGCAACTTGCAATAGAAAATAATTATTGTAACAGTACTCAGGTTTCTGAAGGTCAGTCAGAAGCACATAGGGATGAAGCAGAGACACAGATTGTAGGCTCAGATTCACAGATACGTGATAATCCAGTACGTGTGCAAACAGACTTGCAAATACCCTCAAATCCCATCTTGCACATCAAGGAATTCAGTGGTGCCACTGAAGGAGATGGGTCTTCACGAGGTGTACAGAAACCACATGCTAAATGTGAGCATTTGGGTGCCATGCACGAGAACTATGAAAGTGATTCACTTGTGGACAGTCAGAAGCACCAGAGCACTGCTGTGTTGGCATGTAATGCTAATGCAGGCACTGCATGTGAAAGCCTAGACGTTGGCAAAGACCTAGAGGAAACCAACTGCAATATAGTCCCATTAAAACATGGAGAGAGTTGTGCAAGTACTGCACAGAATCATTCTGGCTCCCTCATAAAAGCAGGATCAGTTTTGCCAGTGGGAGGTTACTTTGAAGTCCTGTTACATTATTATATTCAGTACTATGCTAAACAGTTTCAGCAGTCAGAGGTAGCTGTTGTGTCTAATATAGTTGCTGATGCTCTGCTAAGTATCCCCAAGTCCTTGTACGGGACAACAGGACAAAACAGCTTTAACAAATTCTATCTTGGAGCCATAAATGCACTCAAAAAAAATGAGCCACTGCCTATGAATGGGAAAGGCTTAGAATCAGTGTACTGCAAATACCACTTAGTCATCTCAGTTCTTCATTGTGTTACAGAGCTGCTATCCATAGATTTAATAATTGGTGTTAAGCGGCCACTGCAAAAAGCTGAGGATTATGACTCAGAGAATGACTTCTGAAATCTCTTAATAAAAGAATGTTTTTCATTATGTGTTTTTCCTGTGCCATCCTGTCAAAAGGTTGCGTCTCAAAATCAGTGCTAGAGAATGAAAGATACCTTTTTAGACCCAGAGACCTAACGTGCTGCTTTCTTCTAAGAAGAAAAGGAAGAGAAAGGCTCACCAGCTGAGATTTGTGGAAAGCTGGGTTGTGTGCTCACAAGTTATAAGCGAGGGGGGACTTTTTTAGCCTTCGTAATAGGCTGGATTGAACGTTACTTTAAATAAAACTATTTTTGTATGTATTGTGGTTTCAAATGTAATGGGAAGAATAGAACTGTTGGTCTGTTCAGTGTAGGAGAGGCAGAGGTAGGCCACTGCAGCATATCCCAGTGAAGAATTTTCTCATCTGACAGAAGATGCAGCATTTGTATCCTTCATTGAGTTTGCTTCAGTCAGACCACTAGAGAGAATAATTTCATATCGTGACTGGCTGGCATTTGCTCTGGCAAATTAGTTTTGTGTGACATTACTTAGTACAACTATTCATTTCAACTATGCTGGGATGGGTTGTGGTGTTACTACCAAAGGCCGTGTGAAAGCTTGCATAATGCCGTTTTGTGTGAAAAACCTGAGGTGATTTTTCAGTTCAGACTTGGATCATTCAGGATTTTATTGTGGCTTTTTTGGTTTGTTTTCCTCCTCCTTTTTTCCCCCCAAGATTTCCACCCTGATAAGAGTTTCTTCCAGTTCTGTATCACCTGGATGTCAATACACCTCCCTTTGTGCTGTGTCTTAACAACTACAGGTTTGGTGGGGGAGGCTTTTGAGGTACTGAACAGCTGCAGCTGATAACGGTATCACCTTGGTTCTCTGTGCTATTGCCAATACTGAGTAATGCTTAGAATAACTGGGTTTTTTAGTCTGCCATTAAATACAACATAGTGATGGTATTTAAAATCGCAGACACAAATCATATTTATGATATCCCTGAGATGATTACAGCTATCAATTTTTTTTCATCCCTATTCATTTATGCTGTTGCTTTCCCTTTTTTGGTTTCTTCAGAAGAGTCTATCTGCTATCTACCAAGTTTTTTCAGTCATTCTGGCAGAAATGCTTTAAGTACAACTTTCTGTTGAAAGTTTATTCTTAGTAATATAAAATACTGTTTTTTTTTCCCTGACCAATACACTCCTACAGACATCTGCATAATAAAACAGCGAAAATCACTGGAGTAATGTCTTTAGTGAAGGATTAGGGACAAAAATTCCTAGATTTTAGAATCATTTTTGGTGGATACAGAGGTGGAGGAGAATTAAACACAGAGGATAAGAAAACCCCGTTCTTGCTGTTACCACATGCTTTCAGTAGCTGCGTAGTGTGACAGGTCCAGTACAACCGAAGGGGAATCTCCATTGTGGAAGAACTGTGGAGTTTAAGGGCTGATGTCTGGTGAGTTTCCACCAGCCCTGGCACTTCAGCAGGCACTTGGGTCCTGTATTTTGATGTCCTAATGAGCTGCCGAGACAGTTCTGCTCTTGCACAAGTTTCTGCATACCCTACAAACTGCCGACCAGCTTGCTGCCCAAAGATTAATGATTTGCTCTGTGGCAGTCTAATGACTGCGGTGCACATAAAACCTGGCAGCAGTGGGGGTTGTCTGCAGAAGATGCTTTTGTGTGCTGAAGCAAGGTGCTCTCTAAATACAGGTACAGTAAAGAGGATAATGTATCACTGCACATCATTTTATACCATTTGCACATTGCACGCTTTCATATTTACTGCAGTTTCTTGAAAAAGGCTAACCCAAAAAAGGCTAACCCAAAAATACTTCCTGTGCATGACCTATTTGTTTGATTTAAATTGTGTCATTGAGAAGAGAGTCCAAAAATTTTATCATACCCAAATCTCTGGTTTTGTATGCCAGAGATAAAAGAGAGAATTTGAAAATGACAGTTCTGTGAAACTTCTTTTCCTGACCTGTTTCTGGTGAAACCTCTCAGGTCTGAAGGTTCATTGAGTCAGGGATTATACACCTTTGACTTCTCTGTCCTTTTATAGTGTGTGAATGATCAGGTTTCCCTTTTGAAGTACTGCTTCCCTGTTTTTTTGTAAACTGAGAATGTGGCACACCTTTGTCCCTTCTTTGTGCTGAACTGCTGGGGTGGATGCTTGTTCTGGACAGGGCTCTTTGGTTTCTAGTCCTGGAGTCTAAGCACATTACAAAATGTGCACAAACTAAAGGGAGAAAACAGGCCTTAAGAGCCCTTGGGGAGAAGAGCAGATTTACTTCTGGATTCAGGGTTTTCTTATCTTTGTGAATCTTCTCCAGTCATTAGTGCGGAAGTGTAATCATGACCTAATCTTAGAAAATATTTTGGGTTCGCTGCTGTCCCATCTGCTCCGTAAGAGAAAGGCTGTTTATCGCCCTGAGAAGTGGCACAGTGCATTCTGGGCTGCAGCTCAGGTGCCGTCCCTGCTGTTTCTTCTCTGCTGGTGGTTCTGCCCTGCTTCACCAGCTGCCCCTGCGTTGCAGAGGCTGTGGTTACCCAGCCAACCCTACTCGGGCTGTTGCTGCTCATTGGTGTGCAATTCTTCCACGTCGTCTTGCAGCTATCCCAGATCTTAGAGCTAACTACAAAAGTAGCTTGCCCTTTGATAGGTGACGTAGGGACGATGCTAAGAGTGATCTCTTGACAGAGTGGCAGGGACAAAGGGTTACCTGAGGCAGCTTTGGAGGATATGTTTACTCAGTCAAAACCACAGGGAGCAGTGTGTTTGGGCATGCACTAAGGCTGTAAAAGCCTACAGGTTTTTCTTCTTGTGCTGTTTCCCAGAGACAGTTTCTATTTTGTGCAATTATTCTATTATTTGTATAGCTGTAAGTATGGATTGGCATCCATGCAAAGTGAACATTGGGTAGATGTAGACCCATACGTATGTGCGTGTGGACTTGGGTCCAAACTTGAAGTATGATGTAAAGTATGGGGATACTGATGTTAATAACCTAAAATTGAAAGAATGGTTTAAAAAACAATAGTACTGATGTCTAACTCTCCTTTCTGCAGTCCTTAGCAAACTTATATTCTACCACACGTGATATGCGTCAGAATATTTTGAAGGCGCTCAGCCCCAAGGAGTGTAGGTGTATTTTAAGCAAGGTGATCCCATTTGTCAAGAAGCAAATTCACATATACAGGCAAGTAGTTTGTTGGGGGGTGGGGGTGGTGTTTGTTCAATTAAAACAACAGGTTTTAAAATGCATGTGTGGTAATATACAGTGAGACTAGATTGACAGTGCATCCTGCACACAGCTCTTGAGAATGGGAATAATCTATTTGCATGACAAATGTGCACTGTTTTTACTTGCTGATTTGGTGGGGGTCAGGTCTCAACAGACTTTTACAAAGTGCCAGGACAGCACTGAGCCAGCCTCCATTCGCCAGCACTCCTCCAGCTGCCTTTCCACATTTCCTGACCCCAGAATCCCATTGCCTAGCACCTTCCCAGGTCCTTCTCGTTGGTCTCCAGCAGCAGCAGCTCCCTGTTTATCAAATAGGTATTGCTAAAGTTCTTTAATGTTATGCAACCTGAATGTGGCCCTATATTTTTCCTCCATGTTTAGTTGATCACTTAGCGGTTTTGGCAACTATACAGAGAGTATTGCTAATAGGAATCAGTCACAGCAAAGAACGTTATTCCGTAGTGTCACAAATCACACACTACTGAAACACATTTGCAAGAGGGAGTAGGGGAATGCACTACTTTGTTTAGGAGCATGACTGGGTAGTGGCATGGGTCTGGTAATTTTATATTGTTTCTGTTGTTACAACTGTCTTTTTCCAGAGCCCCCAGGTTCGTGATTAACATTACCACAGGAGATGAAGGCAGATGAAACTCTTCACTTGCATGTATCTCCTGGACTCCACTAGAACTGCATTCATCTGAGGCTGCACTTAGTTTGCTTTTTGTTATGTAACACATCTGATGTTAGAGGTAGCGACTTCCATTTTAGACTGCTAAATTTCTTTCTATGTTTGTTTAGGTTAATCTGTCCTCTCACGTATTTTTTGGCAAGGCTCCTTTAAATCTCATGTTAAGAGAGAAACTATTCCAGCGTTCAGCTGCAATAACCTCTTCAGTTTAATTATTTTGAAATCAAAGAAACCTTGTTATTGTCACCAGGAAACCCAAAGATAAACACTTGCTTTTTACTATACTATTCATTGCATTACTGATACTAAGACTGAACAAATCAAGACAGTAATGTCTTGATTTATAAACAGTGGCTTTGGAAATGCATTGGCCATAATGAACACATATAATTTTGCAGTACCATTTTGTGTAAAGCATCGTTTGTATTCTGTTTATGAGACTAGAAATAGATGTTTGGATCTAGGATTACATAAAGTACTACTCTGAGAATATTAAACTAATAACTGCTTCCAGAAATAAGAATTTTAATTTTAGCATTCCAAAACTAACAATAATGATGAGAAAAATGTAGTAGATTTAATATGCAGTAACTCCTTCTCTATTATATGATTCAGTAGAAGACTAGACTTTGGGAGAGGTATTTATTCCTGTGATGGAGCAATGCACTCTTTTTAAAGACTGGCCTGGCATAAAGAATGCAGAATGGTTTTCTGTAGGAAAACCGTTCCTGCAGCTAAAGCAGTTTATTTCTCATTAAACTGCCAGCAGATCAAGCAACTGTTACACTGAGGCTTTGGTTCCGTGCAGGATTAAGGCCATATCAAAAATATTGCTTCCTGTGTGGCTGCATCCTAAACCATTGTTTTACTGAACAGTATCTGTAACCTGTTGTTAATTTGAGATGCCCGGTAAAACAGCCCAGCAGGGGGTTTTATCCTTTTGATGAAAATCATGACCTACTTTCAGGGAGCATCTTCATTTTCCACGATAAGCATCTGATTTAATACTACCTTAAAATGTGAATGCAGAGAGTGAACACATGGCAGGGATTTCTCTGGGTATGTGGGGAAAAGGCAGCTCCAGATGAGAGTTATGTCCATTGACATTTTAACGTTAGGTTCGATGCATGTCTGATATCATGTACGAGGATTATATCTAGGGCAAATGAGCTGCATGGGGTCTGTTTCCTAAACCCAGAAATACTCTGAGGTTCCTTATTACTGACGCAGTACTTTAAAAAGTACAGAATGGTTACACAGTGCTGCAAAAAAAATGTAATGTCATCAGTGTTGACTGTGTTTGAGATGTATATTGGCACGAGGGTTTTCTGACATACGGCTTGGGGAGAACAGTCCTGAGGACCCTTCTGCAAGGCCTCTTCTGCAGCTCCTGTTTTGGTACCAGGGGTTACTCTGCCCTTGCGCTCTAGCAGGCACCTGTTGCCTTGCTGTTAAGTTTTTCTAGTACCCGTAGCTTGAAGAGATCTGTTGTTTCAGTGTGACCAGTGGAATTTTGATTCCTAGAACAAAGTAAAAGGCAGCTTATTTAATTCTGTGATTGATGAATTCGTGTTTGTGAAACCTTTCTTCAGATCCTCTGCTTCCTGTTTTGTGTCTCCGAAATAATGTACTGCTGGGCCACCTCCTCACCAGGTTCACTCTGGTGATACTTAAGTACTGAAAACAAAAGCTGCCCAGTCACACATAAGAGGGGTCCTACTCTGCCAAGCTTATATATGATACAGTTCAGCTTACTGTAGTGTCTGTGGATGAAATTGGGCAGCTCGGTAAGCCTTCAAGGTGTGATGTAGGTAAGTGGAGGAGTTTTGTGGCATTTCCACTTACATATAATACATCAAGTATTGGAAATTACCTTCCTTATAATCTGAGACATCTTTATCACCATTCAGTGGGACACTTTTTAAGCTCAGTGGTTATTAGCAGGTATTATCAGCACCATTTTGTTCTAGGACTCTCCTCTATTTCAAGAGCTTTCTGCCTTGGCCATAATCCTCGGTGCTGCAGAAGATACATGGCTTGGCTCTACAAAGAGGAGCCAATCTGTAATCAAGCAGAAAGCAAGGAATTTTCTGCTCCTGTTTCATTGCTTCTGCTCTGCTTGACTGCAATGCTCATGAGACAGTGTAGTACATTAATAACTCCATGGCTGTGTGGGTGGCAAGAAGGAGGGACAAGAATAAAGCAGACAGGAGATAAGAAGACCCAGTTCAAAAAGAAACGAGGGAGAAAGATGAAAGCTGAATGGTGAATAGAGCATAGAGAAGGACTGCTGTGTAGAAGGAAGACTATAAAGACTCAGATACATGAATGGGAAGAAGCAGCCCCAGCTTCCACACGTCCCTCCTTGGAGGTGCAGTAGCAGAGGGAAGACATGAAGTTCTGCTCCCACCTTGGAAGAGTGGCAAAAGATGGTTGCCAAATGAAGGAAATAAAATCCGTGAAACATTTTCTCCTGTGCTGGTGTAGGAGATAGCGACCTGGAAAGGCTCTGGGAGCTGTGGAGACAGCCTGTCTGCGTATCCCAAGGCAGTCTGGGCTGTAAACTTGTGACAGCCTGAGATAATGATTCACATTTCTGTTCCCAGAGCTCTCGGGGTGGATGCAGAAATTACTGGGTGTGGATTACATTTACTTAGATAGCACATCTTGCCTTGCTGGCCCCAGCCTCTGGAATGTGCTTTGATCCTTAGGTACTTCCAGGATGCAGGCTGGAGTCATCAATAATACTGCGTTTTGCTGCACAGCCTCAGCGGTGGGGAGTTCTGGACTCGAGCTTGTCTGGTTATTTGTACCAGGGGAATATGGCACAAGTTCATGTTACAGGTCATGCAGCAAATAACACTGGAGCATAATGGGAAGCTGCTGGGTTTGGTGCTTTGAAAAGAATTGTACAAACTCCTATTACAGTCATAAATCATCATTGATAAATTTGTCATCTCCTAGGCCTTAGATAATGAATCTAAATTTACTGGTTTTAAAGCACAGAAAGCTTGCCTAGGACCTCTAAGGTTACTTTTCATAGTGAAATATAACAGAGGTTCAGTGCTTTTAGCCTCCTTTATTGAATTGTAGAGAAAAATTAATTTTCTTGTATAGTTCTGACTTCACATAAGACTGAAAAGTTTCAAGAAAAACACTCTAAAAATCATAGATTTCCAGCACCTCTGATACTTCTCTTACTCAAATACACTCTTAATACTCAAATACATCTCTTACTGATAGTATCGTTTGTTTAATAGCTAGCTCTCATGACCATGAAAAAGATCTCTCCCACTGAAAACAGCAGGTTTCTACTTCAGACCCCAAACCTCTAATCCGAATGCATTCAGCTGTACGGTTTTGTACATATGATTAATACCTGATTTTAAAGGCTCGTTGATTCAGTAACTGCCTGACGTTGGCTGTAACATTTTAACTGCAAGGGTCATGTGGCAAACATCTCAGAATGTCTTGGAAATCTGTTCCTATGAGCCACCGGGGATAAACGGAAGGCTTTCGTCTTCTGGAGTTTTATAGCGATGTATGCCCAGGGTTAGGATTGGGGCCTGGACCAGTAGCATCTGCAAACTGTGTTTAGTGTCTCATAAATTGTACAGCTTTGTACCAGTTCTACCTTTAAATTTGGGCAGTGCTCAGGTTTATACCAAAGTCTGAATCTGTACTGAAATGCAGAGAAATAAATTTCTCATCATTATTCCTTCTGGTTTCCTGGTGTCAGAAGGAGTGGGTGTTCACATCAGAAGGTAGAATAAATGCCACTGCGTTGAAATGCTGCCTCTACAGCTCCTCATGATATTACACTTGTCATCGTGAGCTTTCTAAATGCTCCAGTTTTGAGCTTGGAATAAATTTATTCCGCTCGTAAAAACACCCACATCTGCAGGAAAGAATACATGTGTGCGCCTTTCTTCAGTTTCCATGGTGTGACAAGTGTTCTCCCTCCCTCATTCTCCTCCCTTGCGCTGTTTTGATGTGCCATGTGACACCGGCCATTATTTATCTGTGTTTTTTCCTCAAGGCTGAGACTTGTCACAGTTTGTTAAAATCGTAGATGCCAGAATTTCTCTTGACTTACTGCTTATCTATTCACTTCCTGCCTATCTATTCACTTCCTGCTTATCTATTCGCTTACTGCTAATCTCTTCACATAGGTTTTAATCACCCTGCTCAAAAATTATTTGAAGAGTCACCCAGTGATTCAATAGAGAAGAGCAGACACGAATATTCAATGTAAAGAAGGCAAATGCTGTGGACTTGTCAAACTTCTCACAGTGACAAACAGCACAGCATTAATATCTTAGAGTCAATAACTGGATTCTCCTCAAATGGTTTTTGTTTAACAGAAATTTCCAGGATAGCTCTATAGTTGGACAGTTGTTAGTATGTCATAGGAATAGCTGTTCAATATCATGGGGTAAGGACATCAGCTAGAGAAAGAGGCAGAGATTAAGACCCCAGGGTTTTATCATCACTGGGACTGATGTAGAGCAAAGCCTGTAGTAAGTCACATAATGCCTGTATGATTAATTTTCCATCATGAGATAGTACTGGGCTTCATGTTCATAAAGGTTTCAGGCTGTGCTTTAAATCTCTAAGAATCCAGAGATCACAGAATCACAGAACTGTTTGGGTTGGAAGGGACTTTTAAAGCTCATCCAGTCCCACCCCCCTGCCCTGGGCAGGGACACCTTCCAATAGACCAGATTTGCTCCAAGCCCTGTCCAGCCTGGCCTTAACACTGCCAGGGATGGGGCAGCCACAGCTTCTCTGGGCAACCTGTGCCAGTGCCTCAGCACCCTCACTCTAAAGAGCTTTTTCCTAATACCTGAGCTAAATCTCCCCTCTTTCAGTTTAAAGCCATTGCCCCTTGTCCTATCCCTACATGCCCTTGTAAAAAGTCCCTGACAGCTAATGGCATGGCACAGCAATTTGCCTGCAGCGTGAGCCTTGCTGGAACCCATCATCACCCGCAGAAATGCTGTAAGGAGCAGGTTCAGCGCCTTGTTGGTTTTTTTAATCTAAACCTTCATGCCCACCATGTAAAGGTGCCAGGCACTTACAGTCAGGTAAAGAATAACATTACTTTTGGAGAGCTAATCAGTGGGAGATGGGTCTCGAGGACACTACACACCATCTCTGTGTCCATGCAACTGCACTTCCTCAGCCTATATGACTGTCCAGAGCTCCATCATGGCATGTGTGTGGTATAAGGGTGTCTAGCTCAGTTATATGACCTTCTCCATAGCCAACCAACTAGGATTCTTGTCATGCAGCCTGGCACCAGCTCTGTCTCCTAAAAGCAATGGAGGAAAAGTGTATGGAAAAACACTGCTTGGGAAGGTCTCTCTTCTTCCCATGCAGCCATATTATTGATGTATTAGTTCCTTAATCCAAGTCAAGACTAATTTTTAAGGGAACAACGCATGCCAAATTGTCATCTAGTGTGTCATTTGGATTGCTAGGAGAGAGTGTTATGTGTGCAGTGGACTTCCACGTAATGCTGGATTATTATATTAGCATAAAACACATAGAGATGGAGAGCTTTTATTGGGTTATGCGTGGCATGTACTTCCAAGATGTGCTTCTGTTCATCACCAGCACAGGTAAAAATGTCTTGTGATTCTCTTTTGACTGCTAAACTTGAACAACCTTCATGAAGCAGTCTGTGTTTTAGAAGACTTATTACTGCCATTAAAATAATGAGTCCAACACCTACAAGTTTGTCATTTATCTATGGAATTTTGCTTCTTTCCCCGTAGATACCGCAGACCACATTTTTCTTCAAAAGACTCGAAACTTTGTGTTTAAGCTGGTGATGGGTCCAACCCAAACCTCTCAGTCAAAATAAGGTACTTACCTGGGGTCCTAACCCACAGTTTTTCAATGTTGATGCATCAGTCCTAATGTACACAGGAGAAAAAAGTGATTTGCTTGGGAGACAGCTGTGCAATGCCTAATAAAAGAGAATGCCGTTTCTATAGCAATTCCTGTACTCGGAATGTGTGGAGTAGCAGATGTTTGTTCGGAGGCTCGGATGTATTAGTTGTAATCGGGCTGTTAGGATGCTCTGACTTTGAACTTAAATTTCCACAGGTACCTTGACAGCATCCTCGCCACAAGGCCGAGGACAGAGCGGTATGACTGTATTAAAAAGCTGACTAACTCTCCTGAAGGTTGTATGGGGGAGTCAGAACTGAATCATGTGCCATTAGCAACTGAAACCCCAATTTTCTGTGAAAAGAAAAAAAGACGTTCATGCATATTGATGCATAAAACAAGCAACAGATTTGGGTTAAAATCCAACTGGTGCTGCAAAGGAGACTGACTGGAGAACCACAACCACACCAGTGCGCGAGTGACATGAAATGTCAAAGCTTTGATGGAACTGGGAACGAGGGGAAGCTTTATGTTTTCCTTGGCTTTGCTGTGCCCAGGAGGAGCAGGCTGGCCTCGTGCCCTGGGCTGTACGTGGCTGGAAAGCTGGCTTGCCTTATTCCCTGCTGGAAGAAGTCATTTGCAGTGATCTGTCCTAATACATCAAAATCAAATTCCAGAGCACAAGTGGAACAGATACAGAGCCCTGGAGCTTGAACTCTCCTGCACGCTTGGTGAAATTGAAACCTCTCTTAGGTTATGTTTTGTTCATTTGTTCATTAAGTTCCAGGTACTCCACAGAACATGGGTTCTCCGCAGAACGGAGGGTTGAAGGGTTCAGGTTTGTGAGGCAAGGGACGGTTGGGAAGGGCTGATCCTGAGCTGAACTGATGGACTGCTCGCACTGACTCCCCAGGTTTGAATTCAGACTGTAAGTGATGTGAAATGGGCATAGGTGGGTTGGGCTGAGAGGGCCTATTTGCATTTGTCTCTGGTTTCATTGAGAGCACCGTGCCTGTTTAGCCAGCCAAGGCTATCTGCTGTCTGCAAGGCAATGACTCCCAGTTCCCGCTGAGCAGCCAGAGCTGCAGGAGCCAGAACTGGCCATCTTCCAGAGGAGAGCCTACCAGTGCTGCTGTGATGCAGCAGCCTCCCTTGCCAAGGCTGGCAGATTCTCTCTGACTGCTGCACACAGCTCCAGAAAACCTTCCAGAGAAGAGAAGCTAAAAAACCCCAACAACAGCACTAGTAATAAGAACAGATGTTGACCTCGGATGCCGCATCTGCTTTAAGTATCCTGGATGCTCCTTATGCAAAAGCAGTTTAGGCACATTTATACCAAACAAACCTGACTCCTTTCTGCCTCTTTTTTACCCCAGATGAAGGGAATCCTCTTTCTTTTCTCTTTCCCTGGAGGCCCTTCTTCCTGTCCCAGACACTGCATCACACAATCCCAGAATCCCAGGCTGGAAGGGACCTCAGGGATCAGCTGGTCCAACCTTTCTAGGCAAAATACGACCTGGACTGGATGTCCCAGCACCCTGCACAGCCAGATCTAAGAAGTGTCTAATGTTGGGGAATTCACCACTTCCCTTGGGAGATTATTCCAATGATTGAGTGTTCTCCTTGTGAAAAAATTTCCTCTATTATCCAACTGGAAGTAAAGCTTGTATTCCCGATGGCTGCATAGCAGGCAATTGCACATACAGGTGCACTGTTACAGTTCCTATCTGTGTAAAGCTGTGTCAGAATCATAGAATGGTTTGTGTTGGAAGAGACCTTAAAGATCATCCAGTTCCAACCCCCTGCCAAGGACAGGGACACCTTTCGCTAGACCAGGTTGCTCAAAACCCTTTCCCCACTGACTTTGTCCACTTTTCTACTTGGTTCATGTACAGCATTTACTTCGTGTCTTTTACTACATGGTGGTCTCTGTGCTGTTGGTGGTCACAAGAAACAGCAGAGAAGAAGGTTCCTTCCATAGGAAAGCCACAGATTAAAAAGAATGGCTCTCCTGGAAGAGGCAGGAGTGGACACCGGAACATTTAATCTCTCTTCATTTGCTAATGTTGTAAAAGTTGGCAGCTCTTTGCATTGATGACAGCCTCTGAATTCATCAAATTGGTTTTATTGAGTAAGTAATCCATCAGAACGGTGAAGTTCCTTTGGAAAGAAGGCCACAGTGATATTGAGTTCATCTATAAGTTATAGAGGAAACACAGCCCATCTGTTACTTGTTTTACTTCAATGCCTTCTGTTGATACTGAGAGCTCAGAAGAGCTCAACACTGATTTCAATTACTTGGGTATAAATCCAGAAAATGAGAGTGGAGTCGGTCCAGATTTACATAAGTATAAATGAGATTTTAAGAAATGGCTGCATAGTTTCCTTTAGATCTAATGATCTTGATTAGCCTCTCGAGTCAAGGGTCCAATTTCCACCATCGTTACTGAATTGCACTTATACGCGGTGACTGAATTATCTTGCCATTTTTTTAGGGAATATTCTAAAGCCTCCTAATGAGAAAACTTCTCCAGCTTTGTTTCTTCCAAGTACGAAGACGAAATACAGTACGTGTTCCCCAGAAAAATGTGAGTGACAGGGATTAGTAATTCATGAACGGCGTGCCCCATTTGCAGTCCTACCAGCATGGAATTCACTGCGCCATGGAGAACATAAAGCAGAGCAGCTCAGGTGACTTTCATGCATTTAAAACAATGAGGAATGAAGGCTTAATCCAGGCTAAGCCTGCGAATGCTCCCTAGGCTTAGTTAACACTGGTGAAAACATTGAATAATAGCTAAGAAATAAGCTGAAAGCTGAATTTTAAAAGGCTGGAAAACAATGAATGGAAGTCCCGGAGTATCAGAAGTTGAAGTTGTGTTCTGTGCAAAGGCTGTCATTTGTTCGGAGAAGCCTTGTAGAAATCCTCCCCAAACCCGTGGCTGGTATTTGCTTGTCAGTGTTTTAAATCCCTGCCAGCCCACTTCGAGAGCTGGTACATAGTCACCATGAGCAGCCCTTTGAGCCTCCAGGACTTATTAGCAGTTGATCATTTTTACATGGTTATCTCGGTGCTGGGTTGCAGGGTCCCCAGTCCCTCGAGCCTCATTTAGGCAGGGATGCCCTGGCGTTTTAAGCTTGATGCCGTGGGCAGGGGTGGAAAGGCACTGCAGTGCTCCTAAGCAAGGTGACTGCATGCTGTGTGTTACATGTGGAGGAAGGTGGATTTGTGTGGCAGCTGCTGGAGGGGTGTTGACATGATGGCAGTGGCTCTGAGCGAGGGTGGCACAGCACAGTCCATGGAGGGACACTACACCAGGAAAACGCTACCATGTCGCACAGCACTCAGATGCTGCAACCACCTTCACGCCTCACTGTACAGCCCTCCTGCAGTGCCAGCAGAGGAGCAGCAAGCTTCAAATGTCCTGAAATTATCAGGTAAGCTACTGGACCAAGCAACCTCTAGATGACTGGCACATCTCCAGCTCTCAAGATGCATACTGCAAGCCTTCATTTTGCTGCGTTGTCATAACACAGTAGCATGAGCAGGAATTGCTGTCCTTCCCAACAGAGGTAATGCGAATTACCCAACAAAAGTACTCCTACTCACCGGCTTAAAATACTGCATATCCTCAGAACTGGCCCTTTCCCTAATTGCCGCCTCATTTTGTTCTCCCCAGCCAGCTTCTTAGAGCATACCCGCTGTTTAAGCCTGCCTCCGTGCATGACTTCAACCCAGTCTTTTTTAATGTCGTGCTTTTCTGGAAAAGGCGAAGTTGATCCAGCTGCACCTCTGGTAGCTGTGAATAGGAGAAAGGCATTTGTTTGCGGGTTTACATTCCTGTTCCCTTACAGAAATACCCCAAGTGCTTTCAGCAGGTTTGCAACAGTTCCTTAGCGTTTCACTGTGTACCTCCGCTTTGTTTCAGGTATAAATGAACCGCAGCAGGCGTTTGCTGCCTGCTCTACCGCAAAATATCGGATACCCTTAAGTGCTGCAAACAGTTTTGCTGCAGTTCAGTTAAGAGTGTACACGGCTGCTGTGCTCTAAGTGAGTCAGAGCCCTAGAAATGAGCTGTTGCTGAACAGCAGGGTACAAACTCGGCCTTTCTTTACTCAGCCTGAAGCACATAAACCCACGTATTGCTGGAAATATTTCCCTCTGGCCTTTTCTTCACTGCATAAAGGGGTACATCCTAATGGCTGATAGAGACCCAAACTGCAAATGTATCAAATTATATTTGCCTCGTTTATTGTACCATTTTAGTTTGCTGGCTCCTGTGATGCCAATACAGATGAAACCAGCACCCTTCCCCATGCATGGTTTTGTTCTTGGTATACCTGGTGCAGCAGCTGCATCTTTGGAAAACCCCAGAGCCATCTGCTTACTTTTATTTTGTTAACTATTTAACTATTAGGATAAATCTTTACATCTCTTGTGCTGGAATCTGCCGATAGGATGAAAACCTCTCCTGGACTTGACTGCCTTCAGGAGCTGGGCCTGAAGGAGGAGTTGGGCTGGCAACCTGGCCACTGGTACCTGGTGGTGCAGCTGGCTCTGGCTGGGGTTGTTTTCGCCTGTGTTTCACTGTATGGGCTGAAGAGAAAGCAGTTGTTGTGATGGGTATTTGATTTGCTGCTGTGCTGCGTAACCCTTGGCACTAGAAAAGCACAAGGATAGGTTTGCTGCTGAGATCTCCAGCCTTTCCTCTGGCTAAGCCTTGAATTAAGCAGTAGGACCCTCCTCCGGTATGTGGAATGATGTAACATAGGGAAGGTGGGTTCCAACCGTATTTGTGCTGTCTGATGGCAGAAGCCTTGCTGTGCCTCACCTTCCCACTTGGTTCTCCATCCCCTGATGTTTCTCTCTCCCCCTGCCCAGCCTGCTGCTGGATCCCACCCTGCCTGACCGCACAGCCCACCACCTGAGCCCTCCTCGCCTCCTCTCAGAGCCCCTGAAGCAAAGGATCACTGGTCCCACACGTTCTTGTCCCTACCTGAAGCTTTGAAATTGTGAGGGCAGCTCCTGCCGCACCATGAAAATCACGTTTGAGAGGCTGCCACCACGAGCAGCCCTTCGAGTGTCCTGTATCTATAACCAGTTGGTCATTTTCACATGGTTTTCTTTTAAAATAGATCCCAGTGCTGGGTTGCAGGGTCCCCAGTCCCTCAAGCCTCATTTAGGCAGGGATGCCCCGGCGTTTCAAGCTTGATGCCCTGGACAGGGTGGAAAGGTGGAAAGCCATTAGCCCCGGCTGGCATTTGCCTCCTGCTTTCCTTCAGAGACAGAAGGACTCCACTAATGGCAGGAAGAGGACAGCTAGTCAGTTTCCTTACTGTAGGTGTGTCTCTTTTGTCCCGCCTCGATTTGGTGGGGCAGGAACAAGCAGAGAAGCCCCAGCCATGCCCTGCAGTATGCCCGCAGGCAGAGGGGAGCCTGCCTGCCCAGCCTGTTCATTTTGCTGGGAAATGATAAACCCGCAGGCGGCTGGGGCGGGCAGCAGGAGAAACCTGGGGTCACTTCATTGCAGGGCAGGCTCCCCCCAGGGCTGGCCAGCCACAGACAAGCCCGCTGTGCCGGCTGCTGCGGCGCTGCTGTGCTGCTCTCTGCCTCGTTACCGGCCGACACGGATGCATAGGGGATGTCGGGCGCTCCGGTAATCGGGGAATTGCCAAGGGAAAGCTCCACATCAAGGGAGGAAGCCGGGGGAGGGTTAGACCCGGGGGCGCTGCCGATGAAAGAGCTGCAGGAACACTGACTGCCTACATGCTTGCCTCTTAACTGCCTGAGCTGAGGATCTATGCCTCTTGCCATGCCCTTCTCCTGCTGGAGTCCCTGTTCATCAGGGGACTTCGGTGTCCTCTGTGCCTCTCCGGTACATCTCAGTAACCCAGCACACAGCAGCTGGATTTTTGGTAGTAATTAAACTCTTTAATCATAATTACTCCCTTATTCTGGGTTTTTTGTCTATTCCTCCTGTCTTGATCAGGTATTTTCAGGCACTGTTCTCCCACCTTCCAATGACGGATGTCAGCTGGGCCACTTCTGACCATGTCTAAAGCAGGGTTTGTCCTTTTTACATTATTTGCAATGGCCTGTACCTGGTTTTTGAACTAAGATCAAACCCTTGGGTTTTGCCCACTGAGGGAAAATGTATACAGAGCAGTGACGGGTTGAGTGAGGACCCACTTCCTCTGGTTTACACGAACCCAAGCAGCAGGTCACTTTCTGTGTGTCCCTTCTAGGGGCACTAAGGATTTTACAGACAATTCCTCCCCTTCATTTCTCATTTCCAAGCAGAAAAGTCTGATCTTTGTCATACGAAGCTTTTCTACACCTCGATGTTCATCCCCCTCACCTTTTTCTTTATATTTTCTATCTCTGCTATACATACATACATTCAAAAGAACTGGTCAGAACAGTG
Organism: Lathamus discolor; assembly: GCF_037157495.1. Taxonomy (NCBI): domain Eukaryota; kingdom Metazoa; phylum Chordata; class Aves; order Psittaciformes; family Psittacidae; genus Lathamus; species Lathamus discolor. The sequence continues at coordinate 41,745,575 of NC_088884.1, read as the reverse complement.
CATGATACCTAAGGCATGCACATGCACAGGTTCATACAGTCACTGATCAGTTCCCCCTGTGAGGACCTACTCTGTGTTGTGCCCCCAGTAGCTGTAAGGGCAGATGCCAGTGCGGTGCGTGGCAGGAGAATTCAGAGCAGGACAGCGGCTGTGATTGCCCAGCAGCACTGGTACGCAGCCCTGGTGCTCGGGTGACCTTCCAGAGAGGATGGAACAAAGATGTCACACATGGTCCCTTGTCCTTGTGCTCTCTGGGAGGAGTACAGGCCAGATGAGCTTGTGACACGATGGTGAAGTCCCTCTGGCCCATACAGGAAATGGAGATGTGTGATCTGGGCAGGAGCCAACTAATGCTGCCAGGTCCAGCTCTCTGATCACATCCTGAAATGATTATGATGCTGAGGAAAAGAAACCTGGAGAAGAGAAGGCTATGGGGAGACCTTATTGCAGCCTTTCAACACCTTAAGGAAAATCTGGAGAGGGACCTTTTACAAGGGCATGTAATGACAGGACAAGGTGGAATGGCTTGAAACTGACAGAGGGTAGATTTAGATGAGATCTGACAAAGAAATTCTTCCCTGTGAGGGTGGTGAGGCACTGGCACAGGGTGCCCAGAGAAGCTGTGGCTGCCCCATCCCTGGCAGTGTTCAAAGCCAGGCTGGACAGAGCATGGAGCAACCTGCTCTAGTGGAAGGTGTCCCTGCCCATGGCAGGAAGTTGGAACTGGATGATCTTTAAGGCCCTTCCAACCCAAACTGTCCTATGATTCCATAATTCTATGACAAACTGCTCTCTGTGCAGACTGATGCAGCCTGGCTCGGCAGTGTGGGTTGTGTCAGTGGGAGCACAGCACACAGCCTAACCCGTGCAGCCTGTGGAGTGAAACCAGCCCAGCTGACAGGACAAACCAAGACCAGCCCAGGGACAAGGATTTGTCATGGCTATAATACCGAGCTGGCAGGCAACCTTTTGGAATAGAATATGGTTTGCTCATAGACCTGCAACAGGAGCGCTGAGCCAATGTGGTGCCTGTGCTCCCAGCCTCCCGACCGACTGGTTTGTGGCGATAACTGCACCTTGCACAAAGCTCTTGTTTAAAGGGACCGTATCATCCCCAGCCCGCCCCTTCAGCCGAGCCCGTTCCAAGCATTTCTGGGACACCTGGACCCCTACTCAACACTGCCACCACGCTTCAAGAAGGCTCTGCCAGGAAGGCCTGGGCTGCCCATGGCTCCTCCAGCGGCCCCTGGGATGAGAGAGACACCTCTGAAGGGTGGCTGTGTCCCACAGAGCTGAGTTCGCCCTTGAGGTGTCCCCTCTCTGCCCAGCCTCAGGAGGCCGTACCTCCTAGCTGGGTATTTGATGCCTGGTAGCAGGTGGGATGAATTCAGGCTTTTCCTGAGTGCCAGAGAGAGAATTATCACGTCCTTTCTGGCATGAGGCCAGGCACTGGCTTCTTCCACAGGCAGATAAATCTTCTGGGGCTAATTAAGAGGTCCCTTACACTAGCACAAAGCTGCCGGAGTCATTAAAGCCAAGCAGCAAACTGAACGGACGGTCACTCGTCTCGTTCTGAGGGAGGAGGAAGTCTCCAGGGAATGGTCTCCTAATTCTGATTCTTTCCCATTTGGTTTTAATTTAATCCTTTTCTCAACAAATAAATGGGTTATTTGCAACTGCTCTGTGTGAATGAGTCACTGTCGTGCTGCTTCTCCCTTTCAGAAATGTCATAGGGTAAAAAATGTTGCTTGTGTTGAATAAATAGAAACTAATGAGGAAAACTAATGAGTGACAGAAGTGAATCTTGCTCCGCATTCTCAGCTGAGATAACTGTAAGACAGAGGCAGGAGCCATGAGCTACCAGCTGTGTGTGGCCTGCCACAAAACTCTTCCTGAAAAGCAGCAGCAAGTTCATGTGCCTCACCTGCAGCAGTTACCAGGTACAGGGACTGAGGACTTACAGTAAAGCAGAGAAGAGGAGAAGATGCCGATCCGTGTTCCTTGCCGTGGAGGTGGCGCTGGCACAGCTGCTGCCGAGGAATCATGGCAAGCCGAGCAGTAAGGCAGGCTGCAAGAAAACTCTGAGCCTCACACTTAAGTGTTGTGATTTAACCCCAGCTCCCAGCTAAGTACCACTGAGCTGCTCGCTCATTTCTGGTGGGATGGGGAGGAGAACGGCAAAGGCAAAAAAGGTACAATTCATGGTCTGAGATAAGAACAGTTTAATAATTGAAATAAAGTAAAATATCCAGTTAATATTGTAAGTAACAATAATAATAACGTAAAGTAGGCAGGAATAAAACCCAATAAACACAAGTGATGCGCAGTGGAATTGCTCACCACTCACTGGCCAATGCAGAGCTTCCCCCTGAGCAGTGCTTGGCCTGTCATATCCAAGTCCTCCCAGTCCATACACGTGCTATGGTATGAAATACCAATTGGGCAGTTTGGGTCAGGTGTCCTGTCTCTGCTCCCTCCCGGCTTCCCGTGTCCCTCCTCACTGGCAGAGCATGAGACTGAAAAGTCCCTGATCATGTTGCTACTTAGCAACACTAAAACATCGGTGTGTTACCAGTACTGTTCTCAGACTAAAGCCGAAACACAGCACTGCACCAGTACTAGAGAGAAAATTAACTCTCTCCTAGCTGAAACCAGGACAGTATCCACCTCTTATTCCATACCATTTACATCATGCCCAGGTCCAACACTTTCCAATGCATCCCAGTTAACCATTGTCACCCTTCTGGTCCTTATACACACACACACACATATATATATGCAAACAAATATCATTCCCTTAGTCTATGGACTATCCCTATAAAAATCCATTGAGTTCATTTAGTCCACGACTTTGGGCTCCATCTGTCATAACAGTTCTTTCAGGGCAGGAAAAAATGGTGTGTGGTGCTGGGCAGTTGTATGCTGAAGCCAGTTCTGGTTCTATCGCCGCTGCCCTTGTCTGGTTCCATCAAAGTTTCATTCTCCATTAATCTCTGTGACTTTTACTGCTATGGCATTATAGCCAGCATAGAAGTGATGGTACACAGTGCTATACAGCAAGTAACATCATTCCGTTTAATTCACTGGCTAATCAAAACAAATCCCCTTGAGGCACACAGGGAGGACTTCCCCCTCATCCTGTATTACCCCCCAAGTACACCCTTGAGCGGGTTTGCTCTTGCCCGAGGTAGGAATAACCCAGACTGTTCACCCCAGCAGACTCTTTACATGCACCACAGGAACCTTATCCCCTCCTACATGAAAGCTTTGATCGGGCTGGGCCAGCCCTGCTGGCAGATCCCCTAGTGCTGACCAACCAGGTGGCTTTCGGTAAACGTGGACCCCAATGTCTGAAGGTCCCAGCACTGATTGCTCTTCAACAGCCCATTGCACCGCTCCGCCCTCCAGGGGCTGATGCATGGTAGGGGATGTGATAAACCAGGACACTCGGCTAACTCCTGCATAAGCAATTGGCATCAGGCTGGCAAAGGGTCATCTGTGAGAAGGGAATGGCAGAGTGACTGACTTAATTCTGGGGGGTTGTTTGGGGTTCTGTCTGTTTTCATCTGGGCTGTTTATACTTCTTTTCTCTTTCCCGTTTTTCCTGCCTCGTGCACCTACAGCTCTTTTCTCCGTACCTCACCTGTCCTGGAATGACAAGCAGAAGTTATGCTCTGTCAGCTCATCTGCTGCAACAAACTCTCCAACCCATGAAACCAAATCTGCAGTAAAGCTTTGGTTGAGCTGACCCTGGAGAAGCGCACATGCAGAGTCCATGCAGGGGTGGTCTCTAGGGAGAGCGGCTCCAGGAGGACGTAACTCCCCCCACATCCTCTCCTGAATTGCTTATGCCTCTGCCTTGTAGTGGGGTAAATCCACTCAGTCACAGCCTCCCTGCTGGCATGTTTTGACTGTAATAAGCCCATGGCAGGCAGTGCTTGCCTTCACATTTGCAAGGGGCCGTTGTGCCCGCAATGGAGAGCACAGGTTTCCACGCTCTGTGTGGCCCAAAGCAACAGCTTTGGTCTCAAGGGGGGGCTGGCAGCAGGGCAGGACATGCAGCACTCAGGTGGGCACCCAGACCCGCGGGTGCTGGCCTGGTCTCGCTCATGGCGGCACGGACACCGTGGCAGGCCCGGGGCAGCTCACAGCTGGCGTGCACACTGGGCACAGGCCTGACTGACTGGGCACCCGAGCCGCAGGACTCGTACGCTGCCACAGCCGGCATGTGCCCATGGCTCTGTGCTGTGGCTCTCCCTGTCTCTGCACCACCGGGGCTTCGTACCCTTGCATGCACAGGAGAGGCTCAGCACCCATCTGGGTCTGATGGGACCTGTGCAAGTGTTGTGCATGCATAAAACCTCCTGCCTCTGGGTACAAGCCTCTCTCCTCACTTTGGACCACATACAGGAAGAGCGAATGTGTGGTGTACCTGTATGTATGTATGTTAAATCATAGGATCATAGAATGGTTTGGAAGGAACCTTCAAAGGTCATCTGGTTCCAACCCCCTGCAGTGAGCATGGACATCTTCAACTAGATCAGGTTGTCCAGAGCCACATCCAGCCTGGCCTTGAATGCCTTCAGGGACGGTGCATCTACCACCTCTCAGGGCAGTCTGTGCCTGTATTTTACCACTCTAACTATAAAGATCTTCTTCCTCACATCCAGCCTGAATCTCCCCTCTTTTAGTCTAAAGCCATCACCCTTTGTCCTATCACAACAGGCCCTGCTAAAAAGTCTTTACCCATCTTTCTTATAGGCCCTTTTTAAGAACTGAAAGGCTGCCATAGGTCTCCCCGGAGTCTTCTCCAGGCTGAACACCAACCAACTCTCTCAGCACACATGTGCACATATATCTGTATCTATATGTATACATACGTGCAATAGCAGGCTAAACCTGCTATGTAGCTCAATGCCTCAGTCTCACTGAAGAGCTATCCCTTCTGCACAGGGTGAGGGTTTGGAGAAGACTGGAACCTGGTGGCAGAGGTGAGGATGCAAAGGTGGAAGGCGACCACTGGAAGATGTTCAGCATGGGCCACGCAAGCATCACAGAGGCCTGTGCTAGGCTAATGGCTCTTGTGCTGGCCTGAGAGCAGCCACTTGGTCTCTTCTGAGCCTTTTGCCTCCAGCTTCTGTTTTCTATGGCCAGTTCACACTTGGAGCTGAGCTCATGGTCCTCAACAGCTGAGACCGGTGGCCTAGGCTGGCTTCAGGGGCTGCAGAAACAAGATAATCACAGCTGAGCAAAAGCAGCAGCTGCCCCATCTGTCCTGGTTCGCTTTGTCCAAGTGCTCTACCAATAGTGTTTGCCAGTTTTTCTTTGTGTCTTTCTCTCCCTTACCTCTGAAGAACCACTCTTGTGCCATTGTAGTCACCCTGAACATCCTTGTTATTTTCTTGTAAAGAAGAGCACAAAGGACTCCAGGTTCCTGTCAGTCCCAACCATATCTGCTGAAAGCAGCTGCCCAGGCTGTTGGTGCTTCACAAGGGCTCGGCTGCCCAGATGTGTGATTCCTCCAGTGCCTTAAAAGGGGAGTGTTGCACCAGGCTTGTTCTGTATTTTGGGCTTTCAGGAGGAGCATGGATCTTGTGCATCAGCTCCTGATTTTTGACATCACGGCCTGTTGTTACGTGATGCGCCCTGCTGGTGTTGATGCACCCTAAAGGGGTGTCTACCCTCCTGCTGGGAATGTCACCCCAAGTCCCAGCTCTGTTGCTGCTCCCTGTCCATGTACCCTTGGCCAGCCTGAGTCCTCGCCACCAGGGTGAACAGCCACCTCCTGCAGCGTGCAGCCTCCCGACCCACAGCAGTGGCTCCAGGGCTCATGGTGGTGCAGTGGCACGGACGCCTGCACATGGCCTGGGGGGGTTCAGGCCCACCCCGGGCACCTGTAGCACTGGCCCCAGCGAGGGACCCCAGCGCAGAAGCCGCTGAAGAGAGGGGGAGTCACCGCGGGCAGGCTCGTTTTACCCTTCTGAAGCTCAGCCCGGTTCTGTGGCTCCTAAAAATAAACCTAAGAGCAGGGCAGGTTCCTCGGGGACATGGGGCTGTGACCGGGGTTACGGAGGCTGCTGTGTCTGCTGACCAGCCACCCAGGGCTGCTGGTCCTAGTGCTGCTCTCGGCACCTCTGGAGCTGAGGTTGCAGCCCCGCGGATGCGGCCTTTGTGAAGCAGAGATGCCGTGTGCCCAGGGGGAGGAAAGCAGGCTAAGCCATGCCTACCAGCGCATGGTGATCCCTGCCAGGCCTCCGCTCCCAGGAAGAGGAGCCACTGGTATCTGATCCACTGCGAGACGAGCCAAGCAAAGCAAACAAACAAGCCCAGCCGCCAGGACCCTAATCCACCTCCAGAGATACCCCCGGCCAGGGGGGTGCTGGCTGCTGCTTCACTTGAGCACATGAAAAAGCACAAAAGCAGGCAAGGCTGGGGGATGCGGGTGCTTCCGCCCCCCCCCCCCCCCCCCCCCCCCGGCAGGAGGTGAGGGTGAGCAGCCCCAAAGTGAAAGCAGAGCCGTGCCTTGGCATTGGGGATTCACTGCAGGGGGGGTTGCCAAGGCCACCCGCCGTCCCTGCCAGCGCTTGTCCTTGTCCTTGTCCTTGGTGCGCGGCTCCCGCAGCACTGCTTACGCTGGCGTTTCCCTATCAGGTTGGGAAAAGATAAACACATCTCTGTGCCGAGCAGCCTTCTGCACTTTGCTCGTCTTCACTGGGATTTAGGACTGAGGCAGGCATCGCGTGTCGACAGAAACAGCCAAATGGGTTTCTAGAGTTCAGGCTGCCTGGGGGCAGGGGCCATCCATCTCCACAATCTTGACGAAATACTGAATCAGAAAGCCCCAAGGCTGAGTGATGCTACAGGTGAGCACCGGTGGAAGGAAACTGCTCACATGTGGGGGTGAAAACTGAGTGCACAAAAGCAGGTGCCTGCTTGCCCATGTCCCCCAGCACCCGACTGGGGACCCAGACCCGGGTTCGAGGGAAGGGAGCTCGGGGAGGGGCAGCTGGTGCAGCCACTGCCTCCAAAGAGCAATCTGAACACAACAGCCAGCAAACTCCTCCCGTTTTCTCCCTCTTTCAATACCTCTGCCAAACTGAGATCAGCCGGAAGCTGCAGCAGGCTTGTTGTGGTGAGCCATTTCATCGTGGCGCAGGGAAAGCAGCCTTTCCAGCAGGGACTGCCCTTCGGTGCATCAGCACTTGCTGCTCCCTGCTGCTGAGCTGTAATCATTTGCCTTCGGGGCAGGAGGAGGAATGAGTCTTGTCTCAGTGCTCACATAGCAGCCGCAGCACCGAGGCTACCAGCGGCCCCAAAAGCAGAGGTGAGGGTCCCGTCCCTTGTGTCCCCTGCACCCCGCTGCTCCCCACGGCGAGCAGCAGCGTGCCTCCTGGGGGTCCAGCTTTTCCATGCTGGCCAAGGGGGCAGCCAGCCAAGGAGAGCCCAGCCCACGTTCACCAGGGCTGGCGTGGCCTGCACAGCCCAAAGCAGCATAGCCCCGAGGGGGAAAAAAACACATCAGCACCCCAGGGAGCTCGTCCTCTGCACACAAACCAGGCTGTGCACCAAGTGCTTTTCCAGCCCAACAGTGCAGGTCCTTACGCCCGGGACCTGCCAGCCTTTGCTCCCTTAGCCGGCATGGCTGCCTGGTAGTGTGTTTGGCACAGCACATCACCAGTACATACAGTGCTTTCTTGCTCTGGAGTTTGTCTCCAAATGCCTTCTGGTATGTGGAGACCTTAGAGCAGCCTTCCATTACCTAAGGAAAACTTAGGTACTTTCCTTCCAGCCCAGAGGGAAACTGGAGAGGGACATTTTTATAAGAGCATGTAGTGACAGGACAAGGGGGAGTGTCTTCAAGCTAAAGAGAGTAGATTCAGATTAGATTTAAGGAAGAAGTTCTTTACTGTGAGGGCAGTGAGGCACTGGCACAGGTTGCCCAGAGAAGCTGTGGCTGCCCCATCCCTGGCAGTGTTCAAGGCCAGGCTGGACTGGGCTTTGAGCAACCTGGTCTAGTGGAAGGTGCCCCTGCCCTTGGCAGGGTGGTTGGAACTGGGTAAGTTTTAAGGCCCCTTCCAACCCTGACTAGTCTGTGATTCTATGGTTTAGCTGGCCATGCAGCTCAGTGCACCCCAATAACACATCTGGCCATGCCACGGGCTGCTTTGCACAACAGCCCTCTCCAGCACAGGAGCTCTGGGTCTGCACCCACCAAAGCACATGCGAAGGCTCCCGTGGGGCTGCTGAATGCAGGTTCTCTACACTTGCCAGAAAATGTTAGGGCAAGGAGAACATCCCTTGGTATCAGACAGCTCTGTCAGGAGAGCTCATATCTTTTATTAGACCGTCAGACACAGGCAGGAGAAAAGAGCTGGCCAGTTTTGGGGCACACGGTGTCTGGTTTATTCTGAGTCTGTTGTTTGGCCTAAAAAGACATGGCCCCTCCCTGCAAATTTTGGAGGGGAAACACCACTGTGAGTCAAAAATGAGTAAAATCCCACTTGTCCGTGCCCTCCCCACAGCATCCTGGGGGGGGAGGCAGCAGAGAAGGGCACTGGCTGTGCTCCGAGCCGGCTTTTGTTCCGAGGGCTCCCAACAGCAACTGGGGTTTATTTTTGTCCATGATGATGACTTTGGTCCTGCTCTGAACTAAGCAGGGTTAAGCCTGAACAACTGGGATGTTCTCGCTCAAGGCTGCAGCATTTTGTTCTCATTGAGTCATATCACTGTCAAGCAGATATTGTTGTTGGAAGACACACAGGTAATATTTGCTGGCTACCATAAGGCAGTAAGATGTACTGCTAAGTTGACAGCTTCTATAAGCAGAGGTTTTGGGCTGGGGGTGGGACACACTGAAGGCTGTGGAGAGCATTTTCTCTTCACTTATTCCTTGCACGCACAGCCCGCAGGCTGCAGCCTGTCCCCTTGTGCCAGGCACACATGGGCCCTTTGGGGCCGCAGGGACTGACGTGCACCACTTTCAGCTCTCCTTCCCTTCCATCCCCACTGGAAATCTGCAGAGCCCACTCCTTTCTGCTTGTCAGAGTCTCCGCCTGTGGTTGGGCAGCGCTGGGTTTCCAACCCTCACTATTCTATGATTCTATGATATATGGTCAGTGGCTGATGGTTCACACAGGTAAAACAAACTTCTCCACAAGTTTTATATATATATATGTGTGTGTGTGTGTGTATGAAGGCACACATCAGCACATGCACATCACTGTACACACCACCCAAGCACCTGCTCTGAGCTACAGCAAACAAAAAACCATGTAAAGAGCCGGTTGAAAGGGTCAGTCTCTGTGTTTGACCCTGTGCTATAAGTGTTACTCTCAGAAATTTCCCCAAGCATGTTTTCCTCTTCATTGCGACAGAAAACAGGATGAAAATGCTCAGATTTTAGTTTGTGAGGAGCCTCTGTATGGTGGTTTGGCTTTCAATACATCTAGGAAGGCCCCTGGGGCTGGACACACACCTTCATCACCCAGACTTTGCTGGAGAAATCAGTTTGGCTGATGAAGATTTCAAGTTAGCTAACCATTTGTCATAGTAGTTAGTACTTTACTCAAATGAACAGGCATTTCCGCCCTCCAGCGAAATAGCTTTGGATCAGGACCATATTTACTAGAGTCTAATGTCCCAGTACCCATTGCAGTGGAAGTGCAGTCAAATGTTGTCTTCTAGAAGAAACGCATTTGTCACTTGAATGTATTTTCAATGCATGACGTTAATCTTTGCCATTGTTCACAGGAGAACTATTAAGTAAATGGCTGCTAATTAAAATAATTTCCTAGACAAAGAAGTGTGTTACATTTCTCTTGCTCAGGTGAGGCTCAAGGATGATATAAAGTGGAACCTGAAGCACAGACGGAGGGAGAACAGCCTGTTGGGAGAGGCAGCCCGGAGGCAGCCGGCAATGAGCAGAGACTAAAGCAGCAAACCCCTCAAGCTGAGGGAGGACATTACAAGGAGCTCCACAGTGTCCCTACACAGCTACAAGGGAAAATCTCACCCACTTTCGGCTGAAATCTGTCTCCACATCACCACAAACCCGCACAGCCCATGGAGATGTCACACACTGTGTCCCAGCCCCACTTCCCCTGAATTCATGGGTTTCCCGGGAGGAAGGCTGGGGAAAGCATCCAGACCTTGTTCCTGCTTTTTGACCAGCCGCTAAAAGAGCTACTGTGCTTTTGGGAAGATAGGAAAACACATGTATTTGGTGTCTTTTTTACACCAGGGAATGGGTTCCTGATTGCTAGCTGAACACAGCTCTTCTGGAGCTCACTACTGCCTCTGGGCACACCTGGAACTGATTTCTGATGAGCAGTTCCATGCAAATACTGAAATACAGATAGAGGCTTTTGCTGCACTCCTGTGTGCTTGCTGGGGAGCTCTCAGACAAAGCAGGTTATCACTGGAATTTTTCCAGCAGCGCTTTCAGCACTTTCATGGCATGAAAGCGATGTGAAAGAAGGACACTTGAGCAAAGTGCATCAGTCTGTGCCATCTTTCCAGCTGAAATTCCCCAAACGGAATAATTTAAGACTTTTCCGCATAGCTTGATGACTGCAGAAGTGGCTGCACGTCGGCTTTCCAGAAGGTTGTGGCTATTCTCCCAAAACACATATATGTACAATGGGACGGACCATACTCGGGTCACACTTACCTCTAGAAGAATAAACACTTGTTTTGCAGGGTGTTTTGCCACAAGATAAGGAAGAAGCACAAAGGAAAATGTAATACAAGGATCAGCAACCTGACAGGAAAAAGGAGAAGCAGAAAAGATCACTAATGTGACATCCAGAAAACATGTTCTGACTAAAGATTACAGAACAGCTGCTGCAGCATCTGCATTTGCACACCACAGATTAAAATGTGCTATCATCTGCTCCCAGTTACTGGAGCATGGCGTCGCCCTTTCCTCTGTGCTTGGGTCAGGCTGCAGTGATTGCGTGACACGGCTTTTCACAGCAGGATGAAGGCTTAGCTAGCACAACCTACCCTGACCTCCTTGGCATCAGGCACTACCAATGAGGGGCTGATGGGCACAAGCTGCAAATCCCCATCAGGTGATGGCTCTGAACAGCACTGGTGATGCACAAGGGCAGAAACATGAACCTAAGGAGGGGCAAACTCCCAACAGGATCTTTCTATCTCCTCACGGTTCTCTAGGACCAGCATCAATCCATTTTCTCTGCAGCTACACAAAAGCGCAGTTTTATTAGTAATGTACTAGCTGGCTTACCTGTTCTGCTGTTACCTGCTTGCCTGTGGTGCCTCATGGCAGGAGATGCCAGAAGGGCTGCTGCATCCTGAGCCCTGCAGAGGCTTTTAATGTAGCGTCTCACCTTACTGAAGGCCAGGAGGAGTGAGCCATTTACTCACTGATTTGTCATACACAGTCATACATGGAGAGCAAGATCCCTGCCAGGTTCAGGACTGGGTGTACAAACACCCCTTCAGCAGCAGCTCATGGTCCGCAGGTACTAGTCTAAGCAGACCAGCCAGACAAAGCATTAGGGACAGTGAAGTTCTGGGAGGGTTTGTCTCCATTTTGCAGCTTAGAAGTTTAATTCCCTGCAGAGAACACAGGAAACATTTAACAAGGCTGGGATTTGAATTTATGTTGCTTGACCTCTGCTCTAAGACCAGCATGAAGGCCACCTACAAATCTGAAGGGATAATGAACACAGAATTAAAACCAGCTTGGCTTTGCCCAGTGCTGTTACGTGCCACAGCACACCTCTGGGTGCCAGCATCGGGTGCTGGGTGGCACCGCGGCCCGAGAGTGATGGCAAAGCAATATATCTCTTGAGACATAAATTACCATTCACAGTCATAAAATGAGAAGAGTCAGCCCTAAAATAAAGAGCTCTTCCTTATGATGGATGTGGCTCAAGCAGAGCTTTCTGCTGCCTGCAAATCAGAGCATATGGGTACTTTAAAAGAATCCTCCAGCTGGGTATGCAAAGATCCCATTGAGGGTAACTACAGGATTCTGTTTCTGAAGGAGAATTTGCCTAGTATGAAGCCCAGGCATGGACAACAGCTACTTGTCACCTGCATTGGTGACATCACCCACTGCTGTGTCACAGTCGCCTTTGCTGTGGATCATCCAGTCCAACCCCCCCCGTCAAGGCAGGACCCCTTGCCAAGGCAGGGACGCTGCCTTGAGATGCTTGTTGAGATGTTTGGCTGCAGTATCAACCACAGCCAGTGAGAGTGCCTAGGGCAGCTCTACTCATCTTGCTCCTATGTGCAGAGTAGCCCAGAGCCTCCATACATCAAAGTTTTTTACTTCTCCTCCAGTGTTTCCAAGGTTGGCTGCACACAGGCCTCTGTTGCTCCTGCAGGATGAGGGCTCTCCTAGAGATGCTTGCAGTCACCAGGGGACTTTGCTCTGCTGGACTGAGGACTACAGCTTTGCCAGTAGCCTTTCCTGCATGCCAAACTGTGAACAGCTCTTTGTAGTAAGATAGGATTTTACTTCAGGCTGTTGCTAACTGATGGAATAAGCAAAATTATTGGAAAATCTACGTTGAATGATTTTTCTACCCAAACTGAATAAGAATCTGCAGTTACAAGGCTTGAGCAACATCTTTCAATATATATCTTGAAAACAAATCACTTACATGGTTTGCACAGCAGCTGGTGCTGAGTGTGTTGCTAGACCAGCCTCTAGCCAAGCAAAGTGTCTCTCTCACTGCAGTTTTGGTTTGGCATCCGAGGAGAAATGGTGAGATGGTTTTGTGCTATAGATTTCAAGCCTGGTGGGACTTGATGTGTAGTTTTTTCCTCCCTGTCATCTGGTCTGTCAGCTGCTGGAACCCATGGAGGACTCCAGCCTGGGTTTTGCACAGTGCCAATTTCAGCCCTGCGATTCTACCCTTGTCTGTTTTCCTCCCCCTCACTGACAGAGGAGGCAAAGGTATTGTGTCTGTCCTTCCTCACTCCTGCAGCTCCTGCCCAACCAGGGGAGTTCAGCGACGGCTTCAAGGAAAGGCCTTGGGCAGCTTTTCTTCGTTAGTTCTGGTTCCAACTGTGGTGAGCCAGGCACAGAGCCCAGCTGCCATCTGCAGCTCCTGCTGCCGGGCCGGGAGCTGCCTCCCATCTGCAGGGCCCACGGGGATGGTGTTCACAGCCTCAGCAGCGAGGTGGGATGGAGCTGGACCAGAACTGCCTCCTTATTCATGTGATGGCTTGTTTAGCCAAAGCAAGGACGCAGAGGGTAGCCGCAGGGGGTGCCTGAAACCCCTCGTTTCTGCTTCCTTGCAGGGAGGACAAGGTCTGTCATTGCGTGGACTGAGGGCCAGGCTAAGCACAGCCCTGTGCTGCGTGAGCGAAATGCACCAAGACAGATCACAAGTTCCCTCTTTGCAGGGCACCAGGGCTTTAAAAATTCATCCTGTTTCTCTCATTGCGTATTCAGTACCTCTGTACGCAATAGCGGCATTCGACACAGCCTAAAACATCTTTTTACAAGGTGTGGGAGCTGTCAATTTAATCTAGTTAAAAATAAAAGGACTAAAAATGGCATTTTTGAAGCAGCTGCAGCAGAATGTACAACACATCATCAGCTTTGCATCAACACTGCCAGTGCTAGTACAGCTCCTGCCTTGGCAGTGCCTCTGTGCAGTGAGCAGCATGCCCACATTGACTGTTCAAAAGCCCTTTAGTTCTCAGAGGCAATGGATCATCAATGGCATCAGGGACTTCTAAAATTGGTTCAGACTATTAAAGGAAGGGCAGAGGCAGAGAGAGGAATGAAGAAGTGACAAGCTGGTGACACGTTCATTCAGCTCCTCTTTCTCTACAAATGAGGAAGTGTGTAATGAACTCAACAGGGACTGCAGAAAAAAGGTATGTAGAGACCACTAATAAAGAATCACCCAAGAAAGGAGCGTCCAGCAATGAACTTTCTGGAGAATGAGTATCTCCTGTTGATACTGGGTTATCCCTAATGCAGACCATACAGGGGTTGTGTTCCAGTGATGACCCCTACCCCAAAGACATTGCAAACTCTTGCAAGGAAAATCAGATGGGGCTGGGGAGATGTGCACATTGCTTGCAGAAAGGAGCAGCACACCCACAGTGTCGGATTCCTGTTGACTTTGGCTCACTGTGTTCAGGGAATGGCTGCTCCTCAAGGGCTGGGCACTGGGGAAGAAGAGAAGAGACATGTTATTCCTTCCCAGTGACTTACATGCACTTGAGCTCTCTCTGGCCACAAATGACACTCAGGCTGCAAACAGGCAAACCGTGACAGGCAGCAGTCTGCAAAAATGGTAAGCTTCCCTGTTGTATTAAACCCACTGCCATCTCCTCGCCTCTTGCTTGTCCCTGACGTGCAGCACATACGGCTTGGGCTGCTCCAGGTCTGGAGTTAGGACTTCCTGCCACAAGCTCTGTCCATCCCTTCCTTCCCAGCAGCCTCTCGCTCACCCTCCCCAAGCACTCCTGCCCACTGCCTCCTTCTCAGCAGTTACTTATCAAAGTGCAAGCTGAGTGGCTGAATGAGTGAATAAAAGTTAACACTAGAATATTTTCTAGCCCTTCGGGCTCTGATCCTGTGGTCTGTACTTACATGAAGGCAGCAGGAGCAGTCACGTATTTGGGGGCTGTGGGATGGGGCCCAGAGAGTGCGGTGCACCCCTTCCATTGCTGTGCAGAGGCGCAAAGTCCCTTCCAACCCAAACTGTTCTATGATTCTATGATAAAAAGGCACTTAGCAATCGGCCAGCCATAGTGTGCCAAGACTCAGCCTTGCAAAGAAAGAGCGTAACTAAATGATCTCAAACAGGGGTCAGGCTGCACAGTGTGTTTTGGTCAAGTACTAGGAAGATGGAAGTGATGATTGAGAGGCTTATATAACTAGACTATAGGGTATATTAAAGTATAGGGTACATATTCATATGAGTATAAAATTAAAGGGTAAAGGTGAGGAGATGGCAGGGCAGAGCTCTGCCTGTGCGTGTGATGGGGTGCACCTGCATACTCACTCTTGTTCCTTTTTGTCTCATCATTTATTCATCACAAAGTGCTCTTCAGCATCTCTCTCTTCAGTTTGGGGGAATTATTTTACGGCACCTTCAAACCACTTAAGTAATGCTCATTTCCAGCTGAAAGGTGGAGAGGAACTAGATGTTTGTGTAGCACTGTACACCAAGTGTATATAGGTACATAGGACGTACCTATAGAGGTACATCCCCCACTGACCCCTGCCTGCACCACTATGCCTGCAAAATGGCCTGCTGCCCATGTGGTTTTGGTTCTGCAGTAGGGCCATGCTCCAGCATTTGACACCTGGGTTTGCAGCCCTACACCATTGCCCTAGGATGGGGACCCTGTGAAGAGGACATCCAAAATATCTGGCAGAGCCTTTACGGCATCCTGTCATCCTGATCATCATTCCTCCCCTTGCACAAACTCACATGTATGGGAGCCTTGCAAGCAATGCATCCCCTTGCCTGGGGTCTGATTTATTAACTGGCAATTCCAACAAGAAAGTATTCCTTTTCCCTTCCCTGTCTCGGTCTCCTCTGCCACAGGGTGCTGGTCTATGCAGTGCTATGTGCCCTCTCCTTCTCCCTTTCTTCAACATGGCTCCAAGGAGACCCCCCCCGGAAAACCCTGGTCTTACTGGCGTAGAAGGGCGAACACCCCATGTGTGAATGTTTTCCTTCACTTTCCCTGTTTCCTAGGAGGCATCGTACTTCATCACCATCAGTGAAATCCTGCAGCAGTGGCCCCGAGAAGCAGCCTGGTGGCACAAACACACCCCTGCAAAAGTTTCCAGCATATACTGTGTTTAGCTCTGGGGCTCCCAACACGAGAAGGATGTGGAGCTGTTGGAGCCAGTCCAGCGCAGGGTCATGAAGATGATCAGGGGCTGGAGCACCTCTCCTGTGAAGAGAGAGGCTTGTTCAGCCTGGAGAAGAGAATGCTCAGGGGAGATCTTGGAGCAGCTTCCAGTGCCTAAGGCGGCCTAACAATAAAGCTGAAGAGTTACTTTTCAGAAGGGCATGTAAGGATAGGACATGAGGGAATGGCTTGAAACTGGAAGAGGACAGATTTAGATTAGACTTCAGTAAGAAATTCTTCACTATGAGGGTGCTGAGGCGCTGGCACAGGATGCCCAGAGAAGCTGTAGCTGCCCCATCCCTGGCAGTGTTCAAGGCCACACTGGATGGGGCTTTGAGCAACCTGGTCTAGTGGAAGGTGTCCCTGCCCATGGCAGGGGGTTGAACTGGAGGAGCTTTAAGGTCCCTTCCAACCCAAAACTTTCTATGATTCTATGCTATTGGCCTAATCCTCAGCAACATAGACCACATTTGAGAATAGGTCATTGACCCGGAGGCCAGGACAGAACAGTTTGGGTTGGAAGGAACCTTTTAAAGTCATCTGGTTGAACCCCTCTGCAATGAAGACTCCCCCAGTCACGTCAGATCCCCACACTGTAGTGCATAAACTGCAACACCAGGATTTGATGATGGTCTTCAGCAGCAACCTATTTCTGAAGCCACAGAAGACAAAAAAAAACCCAAACCATGGTGTAATGCACATGGATCATGGTACATATCTATGGCTTCCTGATCCCAGCCAGCAATTACATTATGGAGATGAAAACACATCAGGCTTCTATAATTATAAGACTATGAGGTAACTCAGGAAAATACAGAGGATACTTTACAGACTTAGAAAATGCATTCCTTAGTCGAAATGCTTATTAATAAAACTAATGGGCTGGCATTAATTACAAGAAATTGGCTAATCTCTGTGCAAGCTTTTATTCCATTTCTAAACATTATATTTCAAAATCTAAGTGCCCGAGTGGCTTTTCTGCCCTCAGTGGATCTGAACTACTGTCAACAGCAGGGAAGGAGAGCAAGAAGATGGAAGAGCATCCATCATGGAGCATCTCCTGCTCCAAAATGACAAAAAGAGGGCATAAAATGCACTGCAAAAATATACAAAATAGCTTTCATGGAATGAGCTGGTCTCCAACAGAGAAGAGCTTCCACCTCAGTAAGGTTTCACAAGTTAATGAACCCAAAATGTGGTCACAAGCTGTCCAATTAAGTGAGATATTTCCCTCCTGGACTATAGAGAAAAGCTTTACATTCAATCTCAAGTCCCATTATGAACTTGCACTCAGGTCCTCCCAGCATGTGTGTTCATCCCTGAAATGTGAACTGGGTGGAGGTGACAGGAGCGGATGAATCCTCCTGCTGAAGTCCCTGTTCTTTCCCGGAGGGGCTGGCTTTGGGACAAGAGCTCCCAGCATCTTCTGCGAGCCCATCTCGTCACTTCGTCATCTGGAGGCCAGCCACCAGCCATCAGCTAACCAGAGATGCCCCTGCCTGAGATCACACCTAACAGCTCTGCTCCCAGAGCCAGGAGATGAACTGAAAACGCAGGGCAGCAAATAACTTCTACAACCTACAGAGCTGGCGAATGTGTCAATGCATTTTGGTACTGAACCCTCGCTTGAAATCACTGATCAGAATGGGACTCAACTTGTTCCTTATCAAGGGCTAAGGGCAAGCTTTACATTTTGGTATTCATTCACACATGAGTTGGATGGACTTTATGAGTAATTGCTGTATGCAGCACTTCCCCAAATCATGCATTATTAAAATCCCACAACTGGAGGAACAAAAATAGATGGAGCTTGCGCACCCGTCCTCGTCCAGCTGCACAGCGGGAGGGGTGGCTTCTGCAGCTCCACGCCCTTCCCCACACTAAAGCCTCAGTCCCCTTTCCTGGCCTTTCCTGGGTGAAATCCCAGAGTTTGTCCCCTTGCCCTTTTGCACTTTATTGCTGCCTTGAAAGGAGAGAGGTGATCCTTGCCTTAGCCCAGATTTTGCCCTGGGAGAGGGGGCTGAGGGAAGTCAAGGAGGAAGCCAGGAGCATCCAAGCCACAGGTGGTGTTTTTCCCACTGCCTGCTTTGAAGAAAGTCCTTCAGAGCCAAAGATAACTGCGCAGACCTGCCTGCCAAATGGGGAGCCTGCCAGAAGGCATTTCTCCTTGAGGATGCTGCCCAGTCCTGGGGTGACCTGCAAAGCACGAGCCAAGCCCTGCCTGCAAGAGCAGCCCTGGCTCACGCTTTTCCTGACACTTGCTCAGTGTCACTGTCCTGCAAAGAGGCAGTGCAGCACACAGCCGTCATCTACAGGTTTTGCATGTGCAATCAGCAAGCTGCCAGGGCTAGAAAATCAGCCTCCAGAGCTGTGTATTTCATGTAATCGGGCTGCTGCATTATAGCACAGCAAAGCTATGCTGCTGTCCCTACCTGCTGGGTAAGTCACTGGCAGGGGACCACGTGTGGTGTATAAAATGTCTTGGAAGTCCTTTAGAGAAGGCTGTGGCAGTGTCACTTCAGACCCCACATCAATATGAGAACTAGCCAAGGAAAAGCCTTGAGGTTTAAAAGCACCACACACCCCAATCTGCGTGTAAAACAAATGCAAGCCCAAGAAGAGTATCCCACTGGTCAAAAATCATGCTCCACATTAAACAGTGACTGCAACACTGCAGGAATAAGCCCTGTTCCACTTCATTGAGCTATGCAAGTCCTTTGTTATTCTGTCACTAGTGGGTACAGCTCTATGGAAACCTGGTGTCATGCCAGCATGATCGCATGCTTCTTCCAGAGAAGATTCTGGAGTGTGGACCACAGCAGATGTGGCCACTAAAAGGTGCTGCCTATTGCAGCCCCAGTCAAACCATCACAGGTTAAACAGCCACAAGGGAGACCGTGCAGCTGGGGAGCCCTTCACACAGCATGTGTTTTCAAGGACATTTCAACTCGTGTTCCTGTATATTGACTTTGTGAGGTTGTGTGTTTCTGAGGAACGGACAGGCAAGCAATCTCCTAAACCCATTGCACAATCCCTCATGAGGCTGTGGATGGGCCATTTTGCGAGGCATCAGTGTAGTCCTCAGGGTGGTGGAGTGGGCAAGGACAGAGGAGGGGACAAGGGAACACCAGGGAGAGGTGTAGTGCCGAAGGTGCCTCTCCTGCTTTCCTGCCTCAGCACCCAAGCCACTGCTGAGCCAGACCGGCCACCCCAGGTACCCTGTGTGCTTCTGAAATGACCCTCAAAAAGAATCAAAATGACTTAAAACCACGGAGGCCAAGCAGCAGTCGTGAACGCCTCGCTGCTCTGAGGAGAGGTGAGAGGTCTGGCAGCTGGGCACCGCCGCCTCCTGCCCCCGAAGGAGGGCAGGCACTGCGCTTGCAGCTCTGGTGGTGCCCCTGCGCTTCCCATGGTGGATGATGGCCCTCCTGCGCTGTGCCTTCCCCTCAGCAGGGCAGACTGCGACCCACCAGGCACCCTGGATTTGTAGCGTACACTCCGTACACGGGAATGGTGTCCGTTTTGGAGCGTGCATTCATTTTCTTCTGCCTCTGTGCACCCACCGCAGGGGTGGAAGCTGGTGCACCACAATTTGCTGGAAGCATTTCTGCCCTTCCAGGCAGTCTCTGCCTGCAGGCGCCTGTCAAAGAGATGCCAAGAGTCCACGTGTTGCATCTTGTGCAGCAGATCACCAGCTATTGGCTGTCACTCCATTGGAAAAAGAGAAGAAATAACATCTGAAGAGCACTGGAGGCAGAAATTGTTCGTGCTGGCTAGAGGTACTTACTTGCCATCAGCCAGGTTCTCCTGTGTTAAAGTAATGCAGAGCTAAAAATAAGCACATGGCCCATTAACCTTCAAGTGCCTCAAGCAATTGCCTAGGGAAAAAAGACAGGAGAAATGGGTAGAGTCTGAACAAATAATTAACAGTGAATAGACGCTGAAAGAAGGTGGGAATTACAGAAGTCTTTTCCCAGGGGAGCTCTGCTCTTCGCACACAGAAGCTCACTCACGCTTCCCTGGCAGGGGCTTGCAGCAGGACTTTGCAGCCAAAGGTTTTATGGAGAAAGAGCTCTTTGCCCTTCGGATTTGAGAGTGGATACTTGCCTGCATTTTTGCTGCCAGCCCAGTATTTCATGCCCTTAGCCTGACCACACGCCTAGGACATCGGGGAACTGGAGACTCGCCGTGCATGGAGAAGGAGCGGTGGGAATTGGGGACCTGACTCACTCTCAAGGGCACAGAGGAAACCTGTTGGTGTCTGGGGACCCAGACCACTAGTCTGTGCTGAGCTCATTGATACAACCCGTGCAAGCCAAACATATTTTGAAAAACAGACCCTTTTTGCCTTATCAAACATGGGTGGAAAATTATTGTGCTGTCTGTGAAGACAAGAAGGGCTGAGGATCATGCAGCTGGGATGATTCTCTGCATCCAGGCTTTGACTTAGATGCTGGACAGGTTTGGTCCCTGTCCCATCGTCGTCCCAGTAAGGTGCTGAGTGTCCCTCCATCTTCTCCCATATACACACACACATGCCCATGGAACTACTGCCCCTTGCCAAGATGCTTAGCTGGAGGGAAGAGCATGTCTCTGCCCCCTCTCCCTTTGGAAGGAGCATGGCCCAGGCTGGGGAAGTTTGGGACAACAGCTGCAGCCAATGGGCTGTGCAGAGACACACAGAGATGTACTGCTTGGGCTCTGCATCACCCCAATGCACAACATGGAAGAGGTGCAAGATGCAGTCCTTAATCCCTTAGTCTCTCTGTGCCACCTAGAAACCAACAAGCACTAATAATATGTAATGGTCTCATCTCCAGATACTGAGTCATGCTTGCAAAGAGCTCAGGAGTGCCTGCCTGGAAGATCCCACAAAGACATGTTGTTCTCTCTTGTACCCGGTGCCTGTACAGCCCTGAAACAGTGTGGGGAGGGATGCAGTATTCAAGTCCATTAACACTGCATTCAACACAGGCAAAATCTTAAATGTGCTAAGCAGAAACTGGCTTCTCTAATTAAAAACTAGATCTTTGTAAAAGAATAATGATTAACTTTTCTCTTAACTGAAAATTAAATTTTAATTACATCTGCGTAACTTAAGGCAATTCTCAAGTAACTGGGGAGCTTTTGTTCACCATTTTTACCTAGTAAAAATGTTCAGGTTTCAGCATCTTGCTCTTTTAAATACATCTGGCTTCCAGTGAATATAATGAATGGCTACAACCACTTGAATAAATGGTGCTATGGAGGACTTACCTGCAGCTATTCCTGACAGAGGTGCCTCATAAGACCAAGTTTCCTACAAACCCTACAGTGATTGCCATTCTTCTAACAACTGAAGTGCCTGCAACACAATAAAGCAAACAGAAAAGCCTACACTTGTTGCAATTAGAATTTAAAAGTGTAGCTAATTTTTCTACTTGGCTTCTCTCTTCAGAGAACAGAAAGAAGAGTAACATCAAGACCCCTGCAGCAGTTCCAGAAGTACATGAGCTTTGCATTTGCACCCTAGCATATGGGGGATAGCACCATTCATAGCATCTGGGGGACATTTTTAGACCCTATCAAAAAGATTGTGCCCTTTCCTTACTTGCAGCTTGATGGCTATTTCCAGAAAAACAAGCTCAGCTTGATCTCCTGACATTTCTTCTGCTGTACACCCAGGCCACTCAAAGGCCGTATCTACAGGGCACGGAGAGAGGGAAGAAAACGAAACCATCCTCCCGGGGTTCCATGGCTTTGCATTAACCCAGCTTGGATGATGATCGCCTCTCTCCTGCACTCTGCAACACATAACAGCTCTTTCCCTCTTTGGTCTCTGAAATTAAACCATTGAAGATTTTTGGTTTTGGTTGCTTTTCATTGCCTTTGTTTCACTATGGGTTTATATTTTCGAAGACTTGAAACTGGAAGAAACCATATGCCCAGACTGGAATGCAGGAATCCTCGCATCTGTTTAAGAAAAGCTTTCTATTTCTGTTCATGTTGGTGGAAGTGATTATTTGCTAAGGACTAAAAACCATGAGGTTTGAGATGAGTACGAACACTCATTTCTCAGGGCATAACAACCCCTTCATTTAATACGGGTATGAAACACAGTTTAGTTGGAGGAAACTACCCAGTAATAGCAGCATCCAAGTTTCTTCTTTCTTGGAAGCTGGTATAGGCTGATTTTTAAGCACAGGATATTGCTTTTGAGGGAATGCCAGTCCCAACCAGTCTTCTGCTCCTTGCGAATATCTGGTAGTCTGCCTTCTGTATTTTAACTTTTCATTTCAAAGCAGGTGTGTGTGGGTAGATGTCACATCCCAACAGAACTCCCACTCTTTTCCATCCATCCTTCACCCAAAATCCCAACCCATCAAATAGGTTCATTTAGCAACATTTTCTCTGTGCCACAGCAAGCAACAACAGGGTAGAAATAATACCAAGGCAGATGCCAGTGGAACACAGCCTGAATCTGGGTCTCCTAAACACAGACGGCTGGGCTCTCAGGACAGGGAGGAAGCAGATGTACTGGAAACAGGGCTGCAGGTGAGCTCGTGAGCCTGAGCATGGCACTGAAAACACTGCCACCACCGCACTGTAAGAATAAATTCCCTTCCAGCACTGGGTGCAGCTGCATCAGAGCTGTACCATCAGCAGTACCATCAGTCAGACAGGCAGCGTGGCAAACTGCATGAGGGCTCTGTTGTTTTCCACATGAATTATTCACATTTTTCTGGGGTTTCTGCAGGTGATCTTAAAAATATTTCTGCGGTGAATATTTGTTAAATTATGCATGGTGTTTGTTTTCATTCTGCGGTTCTGCCACCTTTCATGAATATAAAAAGCAGAAATTGAGAGAGCTGGCTTGCTTCTGATGGCAAAAATTTCCAGAGTGATCCGTCTGGTTATACAGATCTGTACTTGGGCTGCTGCCGCCATTTACTTCAGCGAGACTTCAGTGAGGATTGCCTGGGTGAACATGGGACTGAAGCACTCCCTCCTCTGACCAGGAAGAACAGAAGGGCAGGTCTGCACTGCCTGGAGACTGCTGTGTACACCTGAACTGCCTCAAAACACCTCAAGCAACATGATGGAGTCCAACAGAATTAATGTTGAAACCTCAAAATAACGGCAAGATTCAGATGTAATAAATAATGGCTGTCTGCTTGAGACAGAGCTGGTGTTTCAGTGATGGTGAAGGAAGGGCCACGATCACAGTCAGAAGTAAGAAACCTGTCACACGCACTCCTAGTTTCCAAGAAAAACTGCCTGCGGCTTTCCCTTGGAACACCTTCAGGCTCTGGTCCTCAATGTACATGCTCCATGTTCCCAAACGTGCTTGTTCTGGGGAACTTGGGAACATGAATCCCAATGCACAAACAGGTAACATCACCGCAGGAACATACACAGGCATTACCTACTTTGCAAATTGGGTCTTTAATTGCTTATGAGACATGACTGAAGCAGCAACTGAATTTGCTGTAACTGGTGTAAAACTAAGACAACTGATGTAAAAATCTTGCTTGTTCTCAGTTGTTGCCACACTGGAATGAAGAATGTGTCAGTCAGAACGAGAGCCAAAATTCGCAACTGGGATTCTCGCAACCATTCACAGCCAGCTTCTTTAATTTGGACCAGGGCTAGAAATCCCTTCATCATTGTATTTCTTCTGAAAAATCCCAGTTCTTTAGAAGTATTCAAACTTCCACAATAACTAAAACCCTTGCTGTTTTTTTTAAGAGGAACTCAGTTCCCCAACAGCTTCCAGCAAAAATACTTACTTTTAGACAGTGAAGATTTCAACTGATAGTTGCCATTCAAAAATCCAAATATAAATTTGCCTCTCAGACCTATAAGGGATTCTGAATGAAAATATAAGTAAATACATAGCACCTCCCCCAAAAAGTACATGAAATTTTTAAAATGCTTGTGTATATTGAATGTCTGTAGTAATAGATGGAGAGGAATGTGCCTAGCAAAACTTCCCCTTAGTCAGCTTGGCTGCATTTACTCAGCTGAGCCTGCTGGCTGCAGGCAGGGTGGGAGCCTTCCGAGCAGGTGTAGACGTCTAGCAATGGAGTGAAATAGGCACTTCCAGGACACGATACATCTTATCCCAGAGAAGCTGTCTAAAATAGATCAGACATATTGCAGCTCCTAAAACACTCACTTCTTTCAGCTCTGGAGCAAGCCTGGATGGCGGGCTCTGATGGAGAGGTCTCGGTGATGTACATGTTGCCCTTAAAGGCAGGTGGGGCAGATCCCAGCCAGGATTAAGCTGGCTTTTCAGATCTAACCCACTGCAGTAGCGGGTAGCTGTGCCAGAAATGGGCTAAACTCCGCTCCAGACGCAGATGGAAGGTTTGCTTCACTACTCCATTTTATGTTCAGTCTCAATGTACTGATAATCTGCAATATTTATTATATTACAAATTTAGAGTATCAAACTATTGTGGTACCTTACGATAGCCACTTTCCCATAATCCCCTGCCCCTGGCACCATTTGGAGGCATCACAGTGCCAGCACGTAGTGACCCTGAGTTTGGCTGCTGCACCCAGGCGTTCCTCCTCCTCTGCAGTTCAAGGCTGATGAGCTCTGAGGTTTACCTTCTTATTAGTCCCCTGGTACCTGGTCCTTCACCTTGCGCTGCTGGTTGCAATTTGATTCCAGCTACTTCAGTCCTTCAGGTCATCTGATTACCAGCTCCCCATCTCCCCAGGCACAACAAAACCTCACAAGCTTGTGTCAACACCACGTTTAATTGGCGCCCTCACATACTGAAGTCATTACTGAGAGGCTGAGCCCAGAACAGATGTTTTCTTTAAACCTGACATAATAAAAAGGATACCCAAGTTGCTGGATTCTTTTTACCAAACTGTAGCTCACAAGTATTCAGGTCCTTAAATAGTCACTGGCAAACTATGCTTTGTCACATTGTCAGTACAATTTAATGAATTGTCCTTTTAGAAAACCAAGTCCATATAAAGGAACACAGGATTATGTAGAAGGATCATAGTGGTAAAATCCTGGATTTTGTTATGCATATCAATGCATCAAACAGGTATATTGCTAAAGAAATCTTCTGGTATCGCAGTATGACAGAAAGGTACTGTAGCCCAGACTACTAATACCTTGCCAACCATCTCAGTATATTGAGATCATCATTATTTACCACTCAGACTCCACAGCAATACTGAATGTAAATATATTTACCAATATTCTTATAAACGGAGATTACAGCTTTGCGCATTCCAGCTGTGAACATGCTAGGAGAAGAGACAGGCTCCATCTGCTATTGTGTTTGCTCAGGTGGCTGAAAAAAACAAACATCAATTTAAAGGAATATTTCATTAAAGAAAAGGGACTTTATGCTTTGAAAAACATCCGAGTTATCAGTCAGCTTCCTGTAGTCTCCTAGTCCGTTTGGAGCTGCTGCTGGGCAGGACAACAACATCGATCTCTCTGGTTTTGCTGCAATTGCTTCTTTGTCCAAGTGTATTAATTGCCAGTATCAGTTCCGTACTGTCAGGTTGCTGCCCGGGACGTCCCCTGCAATGCCACACCTACCCTGCGGTGCCGGGCGCTGTCAGCCGTTGCTGTCACAGCAAAGGCAGCCCTGCAGGAATGCTGAATTCGCACAGGAGGTGGGACATGCTGAGACCGCGGGCAGCAAATGCACATCCATCATCCTATAGGTCCAGCAAGGAGAGATGTGCCCGTGGTGTTTAACAAACAGCAGCATCACATTAAGGTATTTTATAAAGCTTCCCAGCCCACCAGCATTATGGGAGTTCAGGTTCCTCAGGGGAGGTGATGCGAGTCTGTGCTTCTAATGAGTTTTGCCGCGACCTCTGTCAGGAGCCAGTAGTTTCTTGCACAAGGGAAACATTAGAGGAGTCCAGAAGAGAAATTAGCTGCTAGCAAGAAAAAATTGGCATAAGAAAATGAGACTCAGCAAGGAAAGAGAACAAATGTATGCTACTGGGGCCCATTTCTCTTCTCCTTCCCAACAGCTCTGTGGCATGTTAACCCTTGCAATCTCAGGTAAGTCACTCCTGAAGAAGGGTACAAAGGAGCTCGCTTCTGTCTCTTCCAGTCTGAGTATTTGCATTACAAAGTGAACACTGGGTTCCGCAATTTGAGCTGTACCTGTGTACTTTCTAAAACCAATTTAAGAGCCAACTTTAAGAACCACCAAACAAGCTTTGCCAATCCCCAAGAGGCAATGATATTTAAGCATGTAAAGGCAAGACTGTTGCTTCCTCATCAAATTGCAGGGACAGAATTAAAAGTTCCAGATATTTGTCTTGACTAACAAAACCATGAATTCAGCTTAACATATCTGGTCCCAACACTGGGAAAACCGATTTGTCTTGCAGGCACTAGAACCGTAATGAAGACATTCTCTTGTCTCATTCTCTCCTGTAAATATACGAGTCCAATTAGGAGGAATTAAAATTGTTGCTCACAGATTTGCCCTGCTCTTTGGAAAGCTGCACCCAGCTGCTCCCTGCTTCTCCCCCCCCCCCAAGCTCTTTTAGCAGTGGTGTGTGTGATTCAGAAGCTGCAAGTAAAGAACAATCTGCAGCTGATGTATTTATACTGCTGCAAAGAGGGCACCTGGAAAGACTGACACAAATTCAGATATCAATGGCTCCCATAATTCTTTTTTGGCAGGAGGGATGGACAGATGACCCAATAGGTTTTTTTCATCTGGAATATCTATGAACCTGAAAATGGTGCTGAGCTGATTTCCTGAAATAGCACTCTGGAGCATTACTGGGCACATCCCCTGAGAGCAGTGGAGCAAGGCGCAGATGTGGGGGGGCTAGTGCCAGGGCACCATGTGCAGTCTCACCTCCCGGAGAGGCGACTGTGCCAGCAAGTTGCCTGCAGCCTGCTCAGCATCCTGCCGTGCATGGCTGAGAAGTTCCCAGTTCTGGAGCAGGGTCAGTGAGAGCTCAGCACCTTCTGGGCCACACTCTGCTTCATGCGGGGAGCATGACTCTTGTCTTGCCCTGCTCCACTGGCAACACAATGTTTCTGACCTTCCAGAGATGCTACCTTGATCGGTCTTTGTGAGAACGAGGTATTACAGCAGTGGGAGCTTGGAATAAAAAGCAAGACAGGATAATTTCCAGACTTGTTATGAGAAGGAAAAAGCCAGCAGGCAAAGGGTCAGGAACGTACTGCTGCTAGGAGTGATAGGACTGCATGACAACAGGACCTTTTCAATACAGCACCTTTCCAAAAACAGGACTAAGGCTGGGGTTGGGAAGACCAAGCTGTCCAGTCTTGGACATTCATAATTGTGTTTTGACTCACAGCCCTGTGCAAGCCTAAGTATGTGGTGTCCTCTGGTTCCGTGCCCCAACCCACAGCATCACGTGCCAGATCCAGCTGCCTGTGGGATCCATGAATGGCTGCAGATAGCAGTGTTCCATGCTCAAAGCAGCTCAGCAAGAAGGCTCCCTTTTTGTGCAGCGGCCTCTCTAATAAACCTAATGTGTTACACACTAGGTCTGATGTGTCGAAATGGGCCCATTGAGTTCATGGTGGTGTCTCCCCAAGAGGAAAAGAGACGCTGACATGTCAGGGAACCAGGAGATCAGGCTGGAGAATCGGCTAAGCAGTAAGCACAGCTGGGGTGACCACAGAAAGAGAAGCAGAGCAGCCATATCACCAGAGGGAGGTTTGGACCATTTTACTTGCTTAAGCACTTTTCAGCATTTATGAAGAAATCACATACAGTTTATCTATAGAGAAAAGGCATTTTATCAAACTATGTTTTTATGTAAACTAATTAATATATGGTGTTTGAATGATTATGTTTCTAAATGCCTAAACTGATAGTACCCCTGCAGCCTGATACCAGTGGAGCCATTTAAGTGATTTGTACTCAGCCTAAAACCCATCTCTCATGCTGCCTGTAATTTAGCCTTGCTTGGAAGATGAACTATCTTTTGACAATTCATCATACTTAGTCAAATGGAAGTAGCTACATTTCTATTCAGACTCTTTTAATACTTTTCTTTTGCTTCCCCTCCTCTCCCCGCCCCCCCTTCTAAGTGCATAATAACCACTGGGAAAACCTATTTCAACAAGCACCGCTTGATTCTCCAGCGCTCGGTTAGGACACACCTGTGCTGTTCCTTTCCATTCATACTCTTGTGACCAGATGAGGAATATGATTTTACTATGGTTTTCTAAAAATGTAGGTTTTCACTTCAGCACCTCCAGCCTTACCCTGCAGACACTTACATGGGATTGATTTGTACTGAACAGTTCCCTGGAGCTGAGGGGAAGAAAAAATAAATCACCCTGCTCATTCAGGAAAATGACCTTCTATCTGCAGTGGAGTGTGGGATCCTTCCTTTGATCTGGAATGTTGCAAAGTAATAATAGGATAATCCTATCTCTGTGCCCACCTATTTGTTACCAGCCTGGGTGGGGCTCTGCATACACAGCAGGGACTTGCAAACAGAAGTGGGCACTGATTTTGCTAGGTTGGGGGAGAAAAATATGCCTCCCAGCCTCCCAGCCTATCTGTCTTTACCTGCCATTTTCTAGCTAAGCTCTGCAACCAGTCCTATGCTTGGCTCTCTTTCCCTGCAAGCCCTCTCTCCACCATCCACCACCTGGTCTCACACCAATGCTATGCTGCTGTCTCCCTCCTCAAGCAGCTGCCTCCTGCAAGCTCCATCTCTGCTTTTCTTTATCTGTGGTGCAGCTTCGGAATGTCTCAATGCCAAGTTTTTGTCAAGGTTGTCCAACCAGTCTGGAGTACAGCAGGACACAGAACTGTATTCTGCTGTCCTCAAGGTCCTGCTTGTATTGACTTTGCTCACTGTTTGGTTACAGTGTTCAAACCCAAAATGTTAGCTCCACCTCAGCTTTGCTATTACAGAAAACAAGTGGAAATCTGCTGATCAAAATTCCCATGTACCTCAGCTGGGCTAGGATTTCAGCTGGCTGTCTCTTTGAAATACATCTTTCAGTACTGGATCCTTGCCTCACTCACTGCCAGGAAGGTCAGTCCTTGGCTAAGGTCACTGGCAGCTTCCAGCCCACTTATTTTAATGTTTCTTGTGTTTCTGAAATCATATTCTGACACTGTACCGGAGTATGAAGATGACCTTTAGTCTTCAACCAGTATCCTGCAGCGAAGCCTTGACCCAGGGCGCATCACTGGTTTTCAGTGAGGACACTCTACACAGCACAATCCCACATCAAAGTAATGTAAAAATGCAAGCTTACATATTAAAGACTGCAGCAGTTTTTGAAGATGTCATTCACAGTCTGCCACTAAACATACAGGAACACACTGCTGGCAGTGGAACAAGACAGGTGCCCACCCATGCGGGCCGGTACTTCAGTAGACTCCATACGGCACACAGCCACCTTCATTACCTCTGAGCACTCTCCTCGGTCCTTGTGCCAGGGCAATATGGCAGGATTTTGCTACATTCCATTTAGCTCTGTAGCTGAGATGGCTTGGAAAGATCTGGGTCAGGCTCAAAGGAAAAGCACTTCAGCAGGCAAAGCACTTGGGATTTTTTGCAGAATATACTTGTAAAAATGAAGCACAGTATGCAGCCAGGAGAAGCTCTCACCCTGCACCTCAACAGAGCACGCAGGCTCTGCAAGGAGCAGCACTCCCCTTGTTCTGCAGCACACAGACCGTGCAAGGGCCAAAGCTCTTTTTGTCCTGCGCTCTGTCCTGCTAGGACACAAGGGCTCTGACCCACAGAGTGCTACAAAAGAACTCAAGAGAGATGGAGGAGGAGATACAGGGACCAAGTGCTTTCTCCAACACTACTTATACCTTACTGGGTAGCCCTGGGCTTGTTGCTGTACCTTTCTGAGTCTTTTCCTGTTGGTAAAAATGAGGCTGGTACAATCTTTCCACCTGGGTACTCTGGTCAGTCATCCATCTGCATCAGCTGAGTATTGTTATCTTGACTGTTGTGTTTGCATTCCTGGCTCCTATAGCTCCTCTTCTGATCTGTCCTCCTTGGTCCTATTTCTTTTGTATCTGGGATAATCACAGGCACTGGCTACCCAGACTCAGTAGCTTTTTCAGATTATGCAGCTTCTGAGAGAATGTTAGCATATTTTTGCCAATACGAAGATAGGGGCTGTATTTACCACCCGTGCTGATGCAATGCCCTCTGGGACATTCATAGGAAGACCTGGGTATCTCATGTTTTTGTATTCTTCCAGGCACAGAGGTAAAGAGGGAAGAGCAAATTCTGGGAAGAATTTCTGGGAAGGAGATTTACACAGTTCAGGTCCATGGGTAATCGGTTCCACATACAAACATTTTCATGAAAAGGCTTTTAATTCCTAAGTTGGACTCATTTCTGAGCAGCCCAGATTATCACACTCTGCCTTTTATATTTGCTTGCTTGCCAGGTTATATTAGTTGTTAAAAAGACCTTGCCTCTAAGGCTTCCTGTGCCCACTATGCTGCTGCCCAAAATGGCAAGACTCATGCCTGTTCCTGAAATGTCAAAATGGATTTTTCTCCTATGAGATAGAAGTAATTTCTGAAAAACAGACATTGAAATACTCAGCTGAAATGAGCATTTTCATCTTATTGACCAAACCAGACTGCAGTCTTCATTTTGGCATATTGCGCTTTCGTATATAGCATCAATAGGCACAGCCCCAAAATATCAAAATGAGATAGTAATAGTTAAAGGCAGCACTGTGACCATTATGTGCTCTTAATGGGAGTTTACATTTAATTTTCATGGAATTTCAGTAGTAGTGGGGGAATCTTTTAACCAGTCTTCTGAAGGATTGTTCCTAGCAATTTATGTTCCAGTGTTCTGACCAGCCAACCTTAAACAGTTAGGGAGGACAAACATGAAGGTGATTCACATCACCTCACTTTAGCCATCTGAAAAGCCCTCCCACCAAGAAGGACACGCCTCCAAACCCTTCAGTGAAAACAGTTTGGGAGGTTGGACAAAATTTCTCTAAAAAAAAACCCTTCACAGAATATCAGAAAGTAATTTGATGAGCTGCTGAACCATGGTGTTTATCAGCTTGTCTGTCTTCCATTTGTTTGCACTCTCTGTTGTAGATTTACATCAGAAATCTGCTACTGGAACAAGCATCTAAGACAAATCACATACCAGCTGTTGTCGCTGGGTTTCACATCATAAACTGTAGATGTGTAAGAAAGAGCAAGACGCATTTTTAATGCGGCAAGGATTACAGTAAGCTGCAACACAGATTACATCTACAGTATATATTATGTTAAAAAGAAACAGTAAGATGAAAGATTAAGAAAACAATAGAAAGAAACATTAATTTCTAAAATCTGAGCTGTTTCTTTGCAGAAATGTTGAAGCAGCATCAAATATTCCAGCTACATATGTGCAGGCTAATATTCCTGTGCACCTCAATGTGCTCCTCTGCAAGTGGTAGATGGAGCATTTAATTTTTTCATTCTCACCTACAGATGCCTCAGACTCAGTTCTTATACATGTGCAGAATAAGGAACAACAGCATTAGTTCTGATGCTTTTGTTCTTATGAAAACCAAACTGCTGGGGAGAAAACAAAATTCCATCATTTTCATAGCTGCTTTGTAATGACATCAGGTGTCAGCCCCGCAGGCTCCAGTGCAGAGAGCAGAGGGGTTCAGTGAATCTCTGCTGACCAAGCACACAGGAAGCAGTCCAGCCACTGCAACATGGAACTTGGCATACAGATTAATTTGTCCTGCTGAGAGGCATACATTATATGTAATGCCAAGACATGGCGAAAATGAATGGCTCTGAATACCTTCTCGCTTTGGAACCTATTGTCACATCTTACAGTCTCCGGGTGGAGCTTCAGGATGGATTATTACTTTCTTGCCCTCCTGCCCAGTATGCCTCTTTGGGACTGCTGTTCAAAGATTTTGGAAGAGGAAGTTTAATTTGAGATGCATCACAGAAATGTGAGATTATACAGCACCTCCTCTGCTGCAAGATACTCTTCTTTCCCACTGCCTGTGGGAAGCTGCAAGCCCAGTAACTTGCTGTTGGCAGTGTTGATAGACCAAGAAAATAATGTTTGAAAGCATGAGGTACCCTCTACCCTGTGAACTTTCCTATCAAGTTGACACACAGCAGTGGTGCAAAATGCAGCCTGCAGATAAATGGAGACTCTGAGTTTCCAGTGCTATCAGTCTGGCACCTTTTCTGAATTCTAAATTCTCTTGAAGACGTAAATGGGGGTGGTGAGGAGGAGAGCTAAATGCAATACTGGTATCTTTGCTTCCCATCAAAATGCTAAAATTAAATCCTTTTCAGTAAGAATTTCCATTCAAGAGTAATGTCAACTATGAGAGACAAGTACATTGTTACTAACATAATAATTTATCTTTTTTATTTATTTATTTAATCAGGAGACAAAACAAACTAGCAAAGAACATCCAGGATAATATAAATCCATTTAATTAAAATATTGCATTTCACATACATTTGTTGTTTTGGGGTTTTTCATTTGGTTGGTTGGATTTTTTTTTTTCTTGTGCTTGGGATGCTTCCAGCCAAAGGTCTAGCAAGTTATAAATAAATAGATCAAGGTACTGCAAACATTTTTTTTCCTCTTCAAAAGTGGAAACAGAAAAACAATCTAAAAGGGAACAGGGTCAGAATGATCTTTACAGTTGCTGCAAGGACTGCCTGCTAAAAGTTGGAATTATGGGATTTTTATGCATCATCTGACCTTAGTTATTGAATGAGTGAAACGAAGCAAAAAAGGCAAGATAGATACAGTTTTCTTGGTCAGAATAATTAATAATTTATACCAACAGTACTCAGTGTGTGATAATAAACTAGCACGAGAAGGGGCCTATGAAGACACGTGCACATGGTGAAAGGAGATGGGCTTTTACCTAGTTGCCCTCATTCTGTTGGTGCTTCTGCTGAGTCTGAGCCTTGTCTGGATAAGGACTACAGAACTAGGCTTACATCTGCTTTGGAGTCCTTGACTGAGATGAAGCAATTCACCTTCCTGCTTCGCTCTTCCAGACAGGATTTTTCCCAATGTTCACACAGGATCAGATCTCTGCTGGGCTTATTCAGAACCCTCAGCCATAACAATCTACATGAAGAAAAGGTGGAAGAAAGGAAACTACATTATTCCCTTTATAAAGAAAAGGAATGAAAGCCCAGAAGATGCAGAGCATACAGAATTAAATCTCAGCCTGTTGAGTCCTGGCCCATTGCTGAAGTATCTGCCCAGTCTTAGACTCTGCAAAAGCTGAGGCTGTTACACTCGACTTTAGGACCCCATGACTAAACTGCCAAAACCTTTGTGGAACTTCTGTGTGTGTGAATATGTGCCTGCTGTTGAGCAGAGAGAAGAGGAAGGGAGAAAAAGAAAAAAAATGAGACAGAGCAGGAACTCAGAATAAAATACTGATACCTGTCACTGTCATCAATAGTATAGACTTACTGTATCACACTATGCTGATCAGCACCTTTTTTCTTGTGATAAGGCAACTGAAGGTCACCAAAACAAGTGCTGTTGAGCACCGTGCTCAAGGACCTTGGTTTCTTGTAGACTCATTGTAATCAGGAGTGCCCACTGAAGGCTATCTCAAACTGGGCCATTGACAAGCTCTGCCTTCTACCTGGAGTGCTTAGTTACCTGGTAAGAGAGAGGTGGTTCTTTCTGTTGTCTTGCTTATGTCCCAGTGTGTTTGGTTTACAGAGCTGGCAGGAACTGTGTTACTTCTCTGTTCTCCACTTCTCCCTCAACTTCGCTAAAATCCACCAGTAGTTTACGATGTAGAGTGGGAGGAATGACACAGGCAAGAGGCAGACTGGTAGGCAGGCTGACAAAAGGCATGAGCTCATAATTAAGATTTCCTTCAGAGAAGAAACTGAGATTGTCTGGATTTTCCCCCTAACATTTGATATCCTGCAAATGAAGATTTAAAATAATTCACATGAATATTACATCTCAAGAATGGCATAGCATATTTTCACATAGCCCATTTCTTCTCTCCTTAGCATCTCTCACCTGAAAATAGTGGTACTAAATGGCACTAGAGGGAAAATCGTATCAAGACAAGTTGCTTGAGTACTAAAAATCCGTTCTACCTGCATACCATGTCTGTGAAAAGTTCAACATGATCTGAAACTCATTTCAATGAGGGAAAAACACTTTCTCTCCCTCCCTCCTTCCCCCTCTCACTTCCTTCCATGTTACTTATTGAAGTAACATGAGTGAATAGCAAAAGCAGTGTTCTCTGAGAGATAACCCACTCGGTGTGATGATACTCTGACTTTAAGGACTAAGCATCCATTTTATTTCAGCTGCTCCAGATGTTTTATTATATAGTTTTGTTGAAAATTCTTACTGCTATTTTTTTAGCTCTCCGAAACTGCCATGAGCTCAACAGTATTCTTAGAGGGATTCTGACTCCCTTATCCTTCATCTGAGCAGAAGTAGATATTGTGTTTCTTTCCTACCACCCTTGCTCCTGTCATTGACTATTTAATTCAAATCTGAGTTATTTAAGGGATTTATAAGCTTAGTTTTCTAAGCCCTGCTTAAATAAAATTAAATAAACCCCACATTCTGAATATTATCTAAATTCAAAATGAGGGCAACTCATCTTCTCCTACTCAAAAAAAACCAAAAAACCCAACCCTAAAAGCAAGTTAAGTTTGTGCCTTGAGCTCAACCCTTTCACTGTCTCCCTGACAAACCTGGGAGGGGATCCACTCCAATCTAGAAAACTACATTTGAGTTTTCTCTTTTTATTTTCAGTCATTTTCTATTCTGATTTTCCTTTTATTTTTTTTTCCCCTCTTTCAGCACTTTCTTGCCTCATTCCATTTTAGCCTTGTAAAACACACTGACCATTTAGTTGCTGTTCCTGATCTTTGCTTCTCACACCAGAAAGAACAGCTCTTTGGCTCGTCTGGAACCTACCAAAGATCACTGCTTTTTTCACATTCAAGTAAAAGCGTTCATGATAACAACCCCTGTGTTAATATCTTCTTGATCTGTTGCCTTTGTGGGTACATTACCTTCCAGCAGACTTTCCCAATAGGTTAAATGTGTACATTTCAATATAACCATTAGTCACGCTGTTATAATTCTTTGTTGTACAGAATCATTTCCCTGTTGAATATGCAGAAAGAGCACTGACTTAGGCAGGACTATGGGAAAAGAAAAGGAAATGCAAAAATTCTTAAACTATGCTAAAATATTACAAATCATTTCAATGCACACAGGAGAACTACATGTTGTTC
Source organism: Lathamus discolor (assembly GCF_037157495.1). Taxonomy (NCBI): domain Eukaryota; kingdom Metazoa; phylum Chordata; class Aves; order Psittaciformes; family Psittacidae; genus Lathamus; species Lathamus discolor. Next base: position 41,710,452 of record NC_088884.1, on the reverse strand, counting down.
CTAGAGCTTAGTGGGACTTCGGGAAGATGGCAAGGATATATTTTAAAATATCTTGAAGAGTATGTTGCCTTCAGAACACAACAGACCGAATTCCATATTTGGTTGAGCTGATAGCGTCTGAAGGTTAATCTCTGAAGTTTCCTTCTCATCCTGCTGTGACTCTTACAAAATGAAATACTCATGAGAAAAATATGACAAAAGCTGATACTATTTCCCTATTGTTTAGTTAAGGTTTGGGGTTATTGTCTTAATCTGCTACTCATTTTTAGCTCCCACTGAAGAAAAACAAGAAGTGTCTTTCTTACCAAAGGAATTTTTAACTTCTCACGAAGATAGGATCTTCCAAAACAGAAGGCCCTGTTGTGTGAGGCTAGTGTAGGCAAAATTGATCTTGAAGCTGGGTCAGCCTGGAATGCAGTCTGTGCTAGGTATTCCTCAGTCTCTTTTCTTTCACTTTGCATGAATTACCAGGAAGAAGGAGGACCTATTTACCTAATATCCTGAGGGAAAACCCATGAGTATCAGCTTTAGGAAGTCCGCATCAGATCCCAAAAGGCCGTCCCAACAGAAATCAATTAAATATGTATATTTCCAAGAAAAACAAAGATATTTGAGGATTCACACTTTCCAGTGAATAGCTGTTTCATTGGAAAATTCCGAATCAGCTGTAGCATATGGAAAGACAAGGTCATCATGACTTGGTATTGTCATCTCCTGTTCCCCTGGAGGATTAATATGGATCAGTAATAACTGCAGCAGCCAGAGCAATTAATAATGGAAAAGGTGCTAATGCGCATTGATGAAGTCACCAGAGTCAGAAATTTCTTACCCGTAATATTTTTGCCTCCTTTTTGATCCCTTTTACACCATGTGCTGAGCAAAAATTGAGTTTTTCTGCTTATAAGGAAGGCCAGACAATCCTTAAATAAATGGATTTATGTTTGATGATACTAGGACTGCAAGTAGGTGCCTGGCCTTTAAAATCCTGTCTGAGTTTCCACATTTTTTCCTTTGAAGCTCCATGAAGTTCATTAACTTAGGGACTTGAGACATCTTTATTCTGTACATTATTTTATCCACACGTGAAATATGCAGGTTATCAAAGAGGGGTGGCTACACATCCCCTGTACATGGCTTTCTTCTCACTTAAGGCTGAGCAGTTCCTCCTTGGTTAAGCCGTTTATAATGCTTGCATGGCTTCTAGTAAGGTCCACCAGGAACACAGTAAAATCTTACTCTTGAGGTTCATCTGCTATCTTTATATTTGATATAAAGTCAACCTAAGCTGTAATCCAGGAAAAATCCATGCTAGGTGCTCAGGCTGATGCTCTTTATGGTTCTCCTCTGCTGAGGGCTCTGGGCTGGATGGTGTCTTAATGAAATGACTGTGCTGCATAGCGGAGCTTCTTCCTACATCTCAGATTGACTATACAGGGAACAAGAGAAAAACTGCACTGGGAGTGGCCTGTTATTGGTTAACTGCAGGGTAGGGAATGATATGGCAAATGAGGAGCAAGAACAATGAGGTAGTCTCGTCTTCCCAGCTGCCTTTCCCTTTGATATACCCTTCAATATTATATATTTGCTACCCAAAATGTCTTTGGGGCTTTACTAGAGATACTTTAAATTAAAGTTTGCCTTGTCTATTTTTTTTAGCACCATACATCTCATTTATGGCACCTGCAAAATGCCACCTGTGGCTGACAGGAAATGCAAGGCACAGATTAAATAGAAGGCCTAGAGCACTGAGAAGTGTTCTAAAAGCATGAGGTTAAGAAAAGGATACTTGGCATACAAACATAAAATTTTCCCCCTAAAATTACACAGTGGCCATTGGTAGTCACCTGTCTATCTGAGGAACTTCTGAAGCACATCAGGCTCCCATAGAAAGGAGGAGGGAACAGAAAGAGAAGCAGTTCAAGCTGCAGCCTGCAGAGCTAAAAGCAGAAATTTCTGTTTCCAACAGGAAGAAACCAATTTGTCAAGATAAGAAATAGTACAGGATAATACATGCCTCTTGGTAGACAAGAACATTGGAGCAGAGTACTAAGTGCTATCTCCTACCTGTGAGAGCAAATGCATCAAAACAGCCAGTGTGGGAGAGAACTGGGAAAACCTGTGTGTGGTTGATGGCATGCCATCATTTAGTAACATGCAGGGCATTCCTGCTCTAAATGACCCACTTAATGGTAGTATACTCCCAGCAAACACGACTAATGCAGATGGGTCGGATAAAAATACACATGCTCATACTAAAGAATAAAAGAACTTCAATTAAACTGTTCCAGGGAAATAATCCGACAAAGGCTGCATACAGATGGGCCACTGACAGAGAAGCTGTACACTAATAGGATGAAAAATCAAAGCAGAGAGCAATTCACAGAAAGATACCAAACTGTTTGGTTCAGGATCAATGCAGAAGTGCTTCTCAGGACCAGAGCACAGATGTGCACTGACGCATGCTCTATCTGCTGCCTGCCCTGCCCTCTGATACAGCAAATGTAAAGCTCTGTTAAAACGATTGTTCTTTTACATCTGTGCCACATGTGTGTACCTACGTCAGTGAGGGCACTTTGCCTAAGTTGGAGAGTGCAACCCTGAGCTCCCAAGCCCATGGAAGAACCTTACTTCTGGTGGATTTTTAATCTTTTCTAATGGCTATGCTTTTTCCTGCTTTTTCTAGGTTGCCTGGAGTGTACAGACACCTATCCCAATACCTCAGCTGTAGTGACAGCAACTCTCCAAGCCCAAATCAACAAGTAAACAATGTTTTACAGTATATAAGCCAGCTTCATTATTTTTCTTGCTGAGTAATTCATGAAGGTTCACAATCATTGATCACTGCCTCTGCTTCAGGTTTTTTTCCAGAACACTCTGAAAGCAAAAAAGAAAGGATACAGTGATAAGTAAGTTACTGAGAGTATAGAACGTATCTATAAACACAGACAATGCAAACAGTTAATTAGCTGCAGCCAGTGAATTAAAATTCAGCAGGCCACACACATTTTTAGTTCCTGCAAAGCTGACTTCCCATCTTAGTTATGTCTAATGTGCCTTTTATTAAGGTACCAATGTTTGAACAGAAAATAGTTATTGTTTTAACGATTTGTAAAACTTTACATCTTTCCTGACAGAACCCTCAGGTCCCTGCAGATGCACTTTGTTGCATCTACCTTCCCAGACACTACCTAGCAAATGTTTTGAGTTCATTGGTAGGAATGTGAAAACAAGTAAGGGTAATGCTCATTAGATAGCCTGACCTTAAATAATAATTATCAGTCACAGTAATTGATTACAGGGATTGAAGGCTAACACTGTTTGGAGCCAGGTGTGGAGAATGCAGAGTTGCAGTACAGTATCAAGTGAAGCCATGTGGGAGCAAGACTTGAGATGGCTTCAGGCCATGACTTGCCAGACTAAAAAGCAAGGCAAGCCCATGGCCAGAGGGGTGATACATCAGTATTGCCCATTTTGGCCCTGGAACAGGAGCTAGCAGGGCTGGGGTCAGACTGGTTATTTAGGAGCAGGAACATGGACAGAAGGAACAGAAGTGTGGCTGGTATACTCAGCACCTAAGGAGATCCTAACACCAAAAAGCATCCAGGTAGCTGGCTACCACCATCTACCTTGTGGGATCTGGGAGGAATAGTTGTAGATTTAGATATTTTTGGATTAAGCAATAGCAGACTCAAAAAGAGGATTCCTCCAGTTCATTCAAAGTAAAGAGCATGTATTTGTAAAGCAGTATCTCATCAACTCATGTTTCATTATTAAAAAAAACCCTAGAGCTCTGAGCATGCTAGACATTCATAAATATTTGGAGCATCTATGAATATATATATCCCATTTACAAATTACTTAATTAGTTTATCACTATCACTCTAATACAAATAATTCCAGTAATACCACTTTAATGTTATAAACTGTTCCGTAATGTGTACGGTATTATAAATACCATGATATTCTAATGCAGATATTCATGTCTGAACATCTAATAGGGAAGGATGTAAAAGCTTTACTGTTAGATTGCGTGATAAAATGTAGTAATTTATAGTAGTAAACATTTATACTAGTATTTTATAGTACCTAATATTTTGATATACAAAATGTCACCACTTAGATAGCTACAGATAATTTAAAAATAAGATGTTAATCTAAATGTAATGCCGGTTAGGTAGAGAAATCACAGGAGCTCCAAGGTACAGTTTACTTAAGAAACAGACAAAACTTCTCTAGAACTTTATGAATTCTGGAATTTACTGAAGACTTGTCATAAAATTTATTTATATAATCCTGAGTTTTTATAGGACATCTCACTTTTACAGACCTAATTTCATTACACCTGTCCCTTCCTAAAAGGTAGGAATAATTTTTAACTACATCTGTATTGCCAGTGATGGCTGGTGCTTATAAATTATTTATGTTAAACTCACATTATTTTTCATTGTGCATTAGCAGTGAATTCATGACTGGCTGTCAGCTATTAAGGAGTAATCAGAGAATTGGTACTTGGGCCTTTGACACAAGGGGAAGGTTTCTTCCAAAATCCCTTCAGTGATTTTGCAGAAAGCCACTTTTCACCACTTCTGAGTTCCTTGTTATTTTGTCTGCTATTAATTGTTCCTCTGGAGATGAAAAAAAGCTAATCCAAAGTGATGTTTTTTTCAGGAAGTTGCTTATGTAACACGTGCATATTTGGATTAACAAGTCTGCTTTCTGTCTTTTCTCTCTGCCTAGCTTCAGTGTTGGGTGAGACTACCTCTTCACCTGTATGGTATCTTGTTTGGATGAATCCCCCCTGCTGAAATGCTACTTCATAACCAGGTATTTCTAGCTCACTCCAGATTTGTTCCCCAAACGGACACATACAGACTACAGCAGCTCTAGACTACCATTTAGACCTTTTAGGAATCTTGACTATCTTTCTCCTCCTTCTGGCGTTTGCAATAATACTGAGAATTGTGGCTTCCTGGCACAGCAAATTAACGAGAAAAGGTATTCTGAGGTCAAGGATGATATCTGTCCCAAAATAGCAAAGCTGTGCTAATGGAAAGGAGCAACCGATCCGATAAGATTTGCCCATCTGCCCACTCCTGGAATTCTGCAGCCACTATCAAGTCCCAGCAAGTAAACCCAGAGCATATGAGGAAGAAGAGACCTAGGCAGCCACTGAGGGCAGTCAGGTGATCACTGGAGGAGATATCACCCTTACAGCCCCAAGCCTAGCAACCAGACCCTATGTATCTTCTCTGCATTTCAGACCCAGATACCACTATGGAGAGCAGAAAAGAAAACCAGCACTAAACATGCAAAATAAATATACTGAGAAATTCTTGTTCCAGGTGCTCTAGGGCACCACCAGCTTTGGCAGATACAAGGTGCATAAATCACTTCTGCTTCCTTTTCTTCACTTTAGGTGCTCAAAATAGTGCTAGAGAATTTAGGTTGATTCAGTAAATGCACCTGCTTACATTTGAGCTCATCCTCTAGGCTTTCTGTTGTCATTAGACAGAAAGAGGCATTTCTAGGGCACAATTCATCCCACCTTCAAGCAGGCAATTAAATCAGCCCAGGTGAATTACACTGTACAACAGCTTATCTTTCTCCACTATTAAGATACCCCAGGAAAGTGGAAATATTGAAGCTGAGAACATGTGGAATTAATTCCACCCCTTATTTTTATAGGCTTTGCTTACTTCATGTAGCAAATCACACTTCCTTTCCTTTGCTCTTCTCCCGTCCTTTGTAACTTCCCTTTATTTTTCTGCCTAGTTTCTGCCCTTCATCCTTTTCCAGCTAGTGTAGATGAAATGCCACAGAGTTCTTGAGAATGGCAGGTCTGTTTATTGCAGTAGGAGAGAGAAGAAGATGAAAAGTAAAAGCATCAAAATAAAGCAACAAAACAAAATGACAAGCAAAAACTCCAAAGCAGTTTTATCAGTACTTTCAGCTTTTTAAATACTGATATATTTCATAAGAAAACAGCCTAAATTAGGCTACAGATACGATTTGAAATGCATCGAGATTATAAGACTAAATGATGCAGAAGCAGTCTGCTCTTCCGCAGAACACTAAAATGCTATATTTATAACCACGACCCGGCATGGCTTTGTAGAAAGAGACCTAATAAACAGCAGAGAATATAGCCAACTTCCAGTTCTCCAAGTATGAAAGCTCTCTTTCCCTATGCAAATTGGTCATGTAAATCATGGAGAACAATTTTGATTTGCCTTCTACGTGAATATTTTGGAATTAATCAGACACACACGTCTGATGTCAGACAGAGCATTTAGTGTGTTAGATGTGCTGTGCTACTGTTCTGGTGGTTCTAAGTTAATAGTATTACATTGCGTTTTTCATTTATTTAGCTGAGGTGTGGTTTTTTTTCATAGCTTTTCAAACTCACATCCTTTAACATCAAATGTCAACACGGCTGTTGTGTAAATAGCACAGAATCACAGAATAGTTGAGGCTGGAAGGCATCTCTGGTGATCACCTAGTCCAAACCCCTGCTCAAAGCAAGAACAACTAAAGCAGATTGCTGGGGACTATATCCAGCTGGGGTTTGAATATCTCCAAGGATTCAACCTGGCAACCTGTGCCAGCATTTGATCACCCTCAAAGTGAAAAAGTTTTTTCATATGTTTAAATGGAATTTCCCATATTTCAGTTTGTGCCCATTGTCCACCAGCCACGTGAGCTAACCCTGTATGTCTCTGTGACGCCAATGAGATTGTAGCAGCACATGGAGCTCAAATTCCTCCTCTTTGCTCCCTGTGCTGCATGTGTTAATGTACAGGCATTTCAAAAAGGCACACAGTTGTGCTGATTTCCCAGGAAAAATGTGAGAGCTTCCCTCATAATGTTGTCCTCTTTGGCACTTCCTTATTTCAGTCTATATGCTTGAGGTCCCCTTCAGTCCTGTACTGCTGTTTTCAATGTCTCTCTTGTCCACCCTGTATCTTTTGCTTGCCAACCCAGTCCACCACTTCCTCACTTGACTGTAGGTTGTAATTTCGTCCCACATCATTCCCAGTTTCAAATTTTCTTTACTGGGTTGGCCAGCCTGTTGGCAAAGATGTTTTTGCCCTGCCTAGTCAGGTGGGATCCTGTCTTTTCCCCAACAGTCTTTGACCCTCACAAAAGACCTGTGGTCATAAAAACCAGATCACTGTAATTGACACCAGCTGCACAAACAGTTGCTGATTCATAGAATTTATTCACCTCTTAGCAGCAGAATCAAGGACAAAACCATTTGGGCCCCCCATGCCTTCACCCAGAGTCATGTAGCCATGTTCAATACATTCCAGGTCTCCCCTGAGTAGCACTGGCATCCACCTGGAAGAGCAGCAGGGGTTAATAGTCTGAGGACGGGACAAGGACATCAATGTCTCCGCGGTGTGCCCAGATCCAAGTCCACAGCAAGCAGCAAACCTCCCTAAACAGCAGTTCAGGTTGGTAGATAGGGGCCTTGCAGCAACATTAATATCCAGCATGATCTTCTGACCAAAAGTTTGCGTTGGTTATTGCAGTAAAGAGGATTGGAGCATCTTAAAATCCCATCAGGACAAACTCGTCCAGAAGCCTTCTGTGACAGAACAGGTGTCAGTCCTTGACAGACTGTCCTGAGAAAATGTGTCTGGGAATGTGCAGTGGTGATGTGAGATACCGCAGCCATTAAGCCTAACTCAACAGATCTTCAGCTGAATATCCTTCCCTTTCCTTTTTAAATCTCTCAATTATTAGCCCCAAGCCAAAGCTACAGAGGAAGCAGTACAGGAGTAAAGAGAGAAAACAATCATTACAAAAAAAGTTTCAAATATGCACCTTTTCTTACAAATTTACTTAATAGAGCTTGTTCAGATCCCTATGTTGACATTCTTCAGACAGCTTCTGCTATGCAGCTGATCAGCCTTTGAATGCCATCCGCTTGACGTGCTGGGTTTTCAACTATAATTTTGAGACACTAAGTTACATAAAACCTTACATTTTTTGCTGACTAAAGTTGGGTAGCTGGAGTTCTCTCCACCCATATTCTGCACTGCTACGTGATGCCAAGGCAGCTGTCTTCAGGCAAAAGTGTTGTCCATCCATGTTGCTGAAAACAAAGTTTTAGAAAAATGTATTGAGAAAAGCAATTGGTTTGTATCTGTGTCGGTGCTTATTGAAGGTTTACAGTTTTCTGAGAAATGAGGCTGCAAGGGAGGAAGGAACAACCTTTCCTGTGCCAGGTCATACTCTGACTAGAGCTGATGAGAATTATTTTTAAAGGGCAAGGTCAGAGATGAAATTGGTAATTGCCAATTCACTGAAAATTAAATTGCTCATCCGAAAGGGCTAGTCTTAGCAAATGTTTTGAGTCGAGAAGTATATGGGACAAGAAGTTCTAAAATCATCTGGGGTTCATTCTGAAATTTTTTAATAACAGAATGCAAGATTTGAGGCTTATTGTGATTTTTAATTGGAAATACACTAGCAAGGACACAGAAATTGTACATATAAAACAAAATGATTGAAGATGATCTAAATGGAATTTCTGGATTTGCTCCATCTGTGATTTTTGGGGTGAACAAGGAGAGAGGGATTACAGTCCATGAGAATGGGTTATTGTCTTTTCCTCCCTGTATTTGGGATGCTATTTTTTTCATATGGCTCAGAACCTTTTCCTGCCCAGTTCTGGGGCTGAACATATTTCCTGTCCCTAAGAGGGGTGCTTCCATGGGCATTTTTAGCAGTAGCAGGTATACTCTGTATATAGTTTTACTGTCGTGTTAAGCGTTAGATACATTAGGACCAACCACAGGCACTACAAGAGATGTAGCTCCTTCTATTTAATGTAATTTTTTTTTCTTATGACTTAACTCATTTATATGCATAATAAAAAGCCTTGTTTTCGTGTAATAAATTAATAATTTATCAGTTTCCACATCCAGCTTCTTTAAAAAGTCTGTTCTACAGGGATACTTGTTAGCACAGTTGCTTTTTAGATAGATTTATTTCACAATAAGTGCAATGTTTAAAAAAACAACCTGCAGTGAGTTCTAGCTCCCAGGAATGACCCTAAAAAACACCGACTGCAAGTACTTGAGATTTTAACTGCTGTACCACCTCTAAAGTACTTGCACATCAATTTCTTCAGCAATTTCAATGCACCTGTATCATTTACTTTCCCCCTCAGCTTATCACTCCACACTGTAACCCTGTTTTCTTCATCTCTCCCCTAAGTTAGGCTGTTTCGGGCTTTTTTTCCTGTTATTTTTGGTTTATACCTTCTGTATCTACGAGCGGTCCCTATAACGGAAGAGTCATGATTTAGTCCATGATTTAGTCCTCTGGAGAGTTAAAAATACTGAGAAATGAAAGAAGTTGAAGGTTTTATTATGTCAAAAAGTGTATAATCACATTTCAGCACTTCACTTTTTCTGAGCCATGTCATTTTTCTTTGTCTTTTGTTACAGTATCTCAAAGGTTACCCACACTGTATTCCCTTAGTTTGCTGCTACCCCTGACTGCAAATGTGTTCCCTGAGGGAAAATTTGCTCTCATTGCACAAAAGCAAAAGCAAGTGCAAACCAGAAATCTGTGAGAGGTGTTCATTCAGCTCCACGCAGGGATTTGCATGATTTGCCATGTGATAGTTCAGCAGAACTTTCTGTGCTGCCTGTGGCTCTGTTTATAAACCATGACTTGTTTTCTGGGATGAGGTACTTTCCTTTAGAAAACAAGTAGTTCCTCAAAAAGTAAACAATACGTGGAAGAACTAACAACAGCTCTGCACTGTACCATTCATTGGCTAGCCATGTAAATTGGAATAATCATTCAGTAAAGAGCTGAAAGAATTGCTTTTTGCCACAGGAAAGCAATTCAGTCTTTTAAAAGAAATACTCTGGATTCACTGTTTTCATTGTGTAATGGTAAACCTAGTACTTCCGCACAGGAATTCATTGCAGTTTTAAACCCTATCAAGGAAAAGGCATCTCTTTGTGGCACTTGGGGAACCTTGGGGTATTTTACTCTGTAAATAGCTCAGTGAGGGTGTTCTCATTTTCGGTGACTGATGATAACTTCCATGGTGATTGTAACTCAGCCAGCTACCGCAGACAGAAGCAGACAAGGAGTGCTCATATCATCCCTCGTTGTAACTCAGTGCTCACACGAGGAGCACTGCCAAGAGATTTCAGGAAAGGGTAACCTTGGGCAATCAGTACTTTGGAAAACAGTCAGGGGTGAGCTGATCTGAAACAGCTATGTGTAGAAAAGAACGTGTGGTCATAGCTGTTTGTACATTGCAGGTCTGCAGTGTTGAGCAGGTCCCAGAGATGAGTCCTGTAAAACTGAGCCTCTGGTAAGTGCCAAGTGTGCCTAGTACTCTGAAGGGGCGTCTAGGTGTTCATGTAATCATATCCAGATCCATATAAGGACCTTTTGCTTTTTTCTGTTAGTACAAAAGGGAAAAAGCAGCTTAAATCTTCAGTGAATCACCTGCCACAGAGGAGTTCTTGATCCGAAATAAGCATGCCAAGCTCCATGACCAACACATTTCCCCAAGGTAAAGCACTATCGCTTTAGCTTAGCTGTAGCCTGAATGCAGCCCAAGCACAGAGGGTGCATGCTGTGCTCAGGAAGATTCAGCCTGGATGTGAGTGCCAAACCCGTTTGTTGCAACAGGCTGTTACAGAAATACTGGCTTAACATTCTGCAACAGCTTCAGCGCTTGCCCTCCATCAGGCCCTTGCACGTACGAAGCAAGGCCTGTGCTCTATCCCCAGGTGCCCTCATGGTCTCTGCCTGGAGACAGCCCCTGCCTCAGCCTCCCTCTACAGCCAACGTGCCAGTCAGTTCTGCAGGCTGTGGGACTCAAAGGACTCAAAGGTGAGCATGGCTGATAAGGCCTGCACTCGGGGGGAAGGTCAGATCCCCTGATAGTCCGTAGCTCCCACTCAACTATCATGGGAGAGACCTGGTACAAACTCTTCTGCTGATCTTGAGCAGCAATTTGACCTCAAGTCACTGTCCCCAGGAGATCTGCCCCTTCTATGCCATAGAGCAGTTCTTGTGTCTCTTATCAAAGCTCTTCCAGCTTGGAGAAGACTCTGTGTCTCTGCCCATTCAGTGATCACACCTCCACATTTCTTACATGCATGTTCTAAGGCTTTAAAAAAGCTTCAAGATGTGATATTTTGAAAAATAATGGGGAAAATATGTGAGGAAAACATACAAGATATGAGGAAAATAATCCGGAATATAAACTGACGCCAGTGCCTAATGTGCTCTCAGGTGATCCGATTCCCATTATTCAAGAAATGTAACACGATTTTGACTATCTGCAATACCAAGGCAGTACTCCAACTATCCAGCTAGGTTGAAACTAAAAGTTGCAGAGGATGCTCCAGAGCATGGGAGATGCCAGGCAGATGAAAATTCAAAGCAAATCAAAATATATAGGCCATTAAAACTCAAGTATAGGTTTAACTTCAACTCAGGTCTAACTTTAAAGTTTCTTTAGTCTCATTGTCACAACTGCACAGACGTCAAAATCAACCCAAACTAGAAAGCTTGCATGTGCGTATAATTCGGGTATTGCAAGAAGCAGGCTTGTCTTTTCCTCTTTCGATACAGGTGTGATGGCAGGTACCATGTGGAAGCAGGAGAGATGTCCGTATGTCCTCTCCCTTGCCCCTTCCTACTTAGTTTTCCCCCAGTCTAGGGACACGCTTCCCACTTAGGCCTGCTTAGACCTGTCCCCACACCATGTCCTCTGCTGCTGGTGACCTTATTCTTTACTCCACTCTGCTGGCGTCTGCACATCTCATTGCTGCACCCCGCTTCTCTACAGCGGTCACCAGGCCTCACCTTGGGGTTCTGCATGTCACGAGGCAGCAGGTCTCTCCAAGACAAGCAAGGCTAGCTGCTGCCTTGTGAATCACTTGTTTACAGAGGGTTGCCACTTCAGCTGACTGAGTGAAGGGAACGCCTGCAATAGCACGTAATCGGTGTTGCAATAAATGCCGGCCCATCGCATGTTTTTATCAAATGCCTTCTGTACACCTCTGCTTTCTTCATATTCCCAAGCACCGGACACCTCGGATAAATAAATAATCAGCACTTTGTACACTTTTAAGATCTGAAGGTCGCAAGGGGGCTACAGGTACTTTCATTTTAGAATCATGTAACACCTCCATCCTGTTTCTAATTCTTATGACTTGGACTATGATGTGCAACCTTTTGCCAGGATCCTTCTTTTGCCTGCTTACCTTTCACCATTTCTAGCTATTTGAAATGGCATGTTATAAAAAAGCCCACTTCCCAGAATTCATTGTGCTGGGAAACAGCTCATCCTGAAGTCCTCTCCATAAACTCCTGTCTTGGAGATGGGATTTTTTTACCAGAAAAGACATCTGCCATATACTGGAATAAAACATGTGTGGCACTGTAGTCAAGAATAAGGTCCTTTATGTTGTTCTTAATGTAGGTTTATGTCGCAGATACTAGACAGATCCACCACTTTTCCTTCCTCTTTTGCTTTCTGTGGTCATTTGCATTATATAAATAGCCACATTGGGACTGCAGATTGTTTTAGACAAGTAGATGTAAGAATTTAGCAAAATGTAAGGAATACACGTTAAACACGGGGTGATACATCCTCAGCAAACAGCTCTCTGCCATCCCGCCATATGTCTTGTCCATCCCAGCTGTCTCTAATTACATTTGAAATCACCGGCTCATTCCAGCCACGAGGAGCTAAAAGTCTCAAAGACATTTACATTTATCTAAGTTTACTGTGGATCACAGGTGTCCTCTCCAAGTGTGCCCCACGCTGTTACTGCAGACCATGTGCACGGGGGGGAAACCCTAGAAAGGAATCACTCTTAGGACAGACTTCGCGTGGAGCTTGCAGTCAGGCACGGGAGGTGTCCGCAGGAAACCAGGCTGCTTAGGTGGCGGGCAGCCAAGCGCGGCGGGTCAGCATGGGAGGGCTGAAGCTGTGGCTGCCTCGGGCTGCCCACCCTGGCTGAGGCAGGAACCACCGAAACTCCTGAGACAGCGTTTGAACCACCGTGGTTTTCCGCCTGGGCGTTTAAGGTCCGCGGTTTCGCGGCAGCCTGTGTGAACGGGGCGCGCCCGTCTGAGTAACCTCTGTTTTTCGCCCGGGCCCCGTCGGACGCCCCCCCGGGTTGAGGCTTCCGGGCAGCACCAAGCGGCGCGGGCAGCAGCGCGCTATGCCGCGGCCCACCCCGCGGGGCAGCACCGCTGGGTGCCCCCGGGCAGCGCGGGGCGGGCGCCCGGCGGGTACGTGCGAGGACACACGTGCCGCCCGGCGCGGGCCGGGGCCCAGGCCGGCCGCGGCCGAGGGAGCCGCGCGCACCCGAGGCGTGGCGGGAGGGAGGGAGGGAGGGCGGGCGCAGCGCGCGCGCTCGCGCGTTGCCGGGAGACCCGTGGCGCGCGGGGAGGGGGAGGGGGTGTGCGTGGTGACGTTAATTCTATATGAGCGCGAGCGGCGGGAGCTCGGGTCTTTTCACCGCCGGCCGCGCGGGCGCCTCCTCCTCGCTCCTGAGTCACCGCCAGACCCGGCCCGCGCAGGTACCGGGCGGGGCCCCGCCGCCGCGCCGCGGCCGCACCGGGCCCGGGGGGGGGGGGGGGGGTGCGCGGGTGGCGAGGGGCGGGCGGCTGGACCCCGCTCCCGCCCGGGGAGGCAGCGGGCGCCGGCCTGGCCTAGCGCGGCCCCTCCGGCGGCGGTGCCCGAGCCGCCCCGAGGCTCTCGCCGGTGGCCGCGCGGGGGCTCGCCCGGCCCCTCGGCGGCGCGCGCTGCCCGCCGCACCCCCGCCCCCGTCGCTGGTCTCCCCGCCGCGGCCCGCGGAGGTGCCGGAACGGGCCGCGCGGCTCGGGCCGGCGCCGGGAAGCGTGTGGGGGAAGGGTCAGCGCGGCAACACGTGGGGCCGGAGCGGGGCCGGCGCTGCCGCGGACGGGGTGGGCAGCGAGGCCGGAAAGCGGCACGGGCAGGAGCGGGTGCGTGTCCGTGTCCGTGTGTGCCGGTCCGGCGGCGGGCAGGGCCGTGGGAGGGGTTGGGGGTGGCGGTGGATGCGCACATGGCGGAGGGGTGGGGGGGCGATGGCAGCGCGCTGTGGCCTTGTGCTGGCTCCCGCGCCTAATTCGCGCTCCCGTGCGGGCTGCCGCGGCCGGGGCGTGCTGTGCTGTGCTGCTGCTGGCAGGGGGACCCAGAGATTCAGGCAGGGGACAGGCAACTCGTGCTTCCTGCTTCAGGAACGAGCGGTTTTCTGGGGTCCGACGCGCCTCTTCTTCGGGTGCTTGCTCGCTGCTGTCACCCGAAATAAGGCACTTGCTTTCCGCCTTCGTAGGTGGTTGTTGATGCAACCCGTTGTCCACGGTTGCAAATGCAGGAGGTGCATGATGACCGTCACCAAGGAAGGCTAAGAAACTACCTGGCAGATCTAGTCACTACGGCTGGAAGTATTGGCTTGCATTTAGCATTCATATAGATCTGTCTACATATAAAACATATTCAGTCTACTCTGGGCTGGATGTGTAGGGGACCTACACTGCCAGTATTACGAGGCTTTCAATATTTAATACAAAACCTTCCACATTTGCTTGCAGAAGGGGGTACAAACCTTTCTACAAGTGGCTGTGCTATGGTACTAATATGTTACCATCTTCTGGAGTTTTTAACTCCAAGCACACTTCAGTTTTGTGCATATCCTTGTTTGGAGCCCCATAGAGATACACTTAGGTTTTATTCTTTAACTCCTTTGAGGAAGGTAAGAGAAGCAGGCACTGGGTGTGCAAGGTATGACAGATACTTTCCTCTCCTCCCCCCTTCTATTGGTATTTTGATGTCTGGTGGTGGACATTACACTGACAAGGCAGGAGAATAGTGCCTGGTTATTTTCAATCATGAAATAAAATTTGAGTGGAGAGCTAAGGCCTAAGGCTGTGTACAGCTGTAGGTAGCTCCTGACAAAAATGTTGCTAGTGGTCATCCTGCTGTGCCCATTTTCCAGTGGTACATTTTCCAGTGGTAAGCTCTTCAAAGAATGATAAAAGCACTGTGCTTGGACTGGAGTAAGGTGAGTGGCTTCCAGTCTCTTGTAAATCCAGAAATGATCTGAATTCTTATGGCAAAACAGAGTTTGAAATCTGCATGCACTGAAATACGAGTGGTTTAGGTGCTTCTGTATCAGGCAGAAGTTTAGGCTGCTCAGGCTTCAGGTACCTGAAACATTAACACAAGTGCTTAGGTCATCAATACCCAAACTTAAACTTGTGTGACCCACTTACTCCTGCAAGAGATATGTATTAGCAAACTCCCCTCCATTTTTCTGTGTTTTCTGGCAGACCTTGCATTGTCATGTGTTCTGGTTTCTGAGGACAGAGGGTTGTAGAATGAGAGTCTTGGGCACAGGTGGTAGGTTTGGTGTTTTTCAGAGCCCCTGGTCCTTCCCTGACGTTCACAGGACTAGGAAGTGAGTGTTGGGATTGCTGGGAGTGCACAGAAGTACTGCCCTGCATCACAGGAAGTTCCCAGAGTGCTGGATCTGCTGCAGCACTGTGTGTACAGCCAGTCTTGTGTTTCACCTAGCCCTGACCTCACTCAGAAACTGTTCTTGGGAGCAGGCAGAGGACTTGTTATGGTGGTCTGCTTTCTGAGCATCCTGGAAATGGTTGGTCTGTTTGTTTTGTTTTTTTAATTTTGCTGCTTTCATAATTGATAATCGGCATGTGTGCACAAGTGAAACCGAAAGCAAGTTATTGTGGGCATATATGTTATGAAGTTGTTAACAGTCTTGAAGTTTAACAGAATTTTCACAACCGTGAGTGAGACCTGGGTCTTCCAGGCTGAGACCATGTACTTTAATACAGAACTCCAGATCATCAAGGCTTACTATATTGTTGCGTTGGTATAAATCTGTTTATTCACTTAGCTTCTAGAAGTTGAAGTAATTGTAACATGGAGAACTCAGCTTACTGGGGCAGAAGTTGTATTTCTCCGGGGAATAAAATAACTTCAGGATTTAAATTTCAGTAGTGAGAAATCTCAGGGGGAGTAAGACAAATATCATCTGTTACGAATTTTTGATTGAATCCTTTGGTGAAAGCCAGTGTGTTCTAGTAGACCAGGGGGCGTGATGATCATACCTCTGGTATCTGCACTTTTTTGTTAATACGGTTGTAACCCAATTCGTCTTCAGGTTCTTGTGATGCAGCTGTAAACATGCTGTATCTCAAACTGAATGTCTGTTTCTTATTTCTTTGGGCTGCTTTAGGAATTGGACAGATAGAGAATGGAGATGCAGGTATTCTTTCAATACCTGCTTGATTTTCTGCATTTGTATACACATTCAGTGGGACTTCAGCTCTGGGTTTTTCTGTGAGTTGATAGTGCTTTGGTATTTGTGTGGTACAGAAGATAGTACTTTGCAGACAGAAATAAGACTTGAATACCAGTTTTGCATTTTACTAGATTTGGAGGGGGTTTCTAAGTTAGCTTCTGTTCTGGGCAACTGCATTCATCTAACTTATTAGGAAAGCTGCTAGTAAATAATAGAGCACAACTGAGTTGCCCAAGTAGTGTTTAATCCAAGAAACGGTTGTGATGATGGGTTTAGTGCTTATAGGTCAGTTTTAATTTGTAAATTACTTTGAGCTCAAAAGTGATTATAATTAAAGTTAATTCAATCTAGCTGATTCTCAATCAGCTCTGAGGTTAGTGAAGTTCCTCATCACCTAACATAGTTGATCTGGAGAGTAGGTCTGGTGTTATAATGTCATAATTTGTCTAGAAAACCAGATGTGCCTGGAAGGCATCACAGAAGTTGCTTGGGGATTCATTTGATGACCTTCTGAAAAGTTAAGCTACTTAGAAGCAATGCATGAGGCTTCTGAGGACTTCTACACTCAGCAATGTTAATGCAAAGAAAAAATCTTCATGATGGATCTCACTTATCTAATGGTAATTTTGATCTTTTCAGGAAAACTGCAGACTAAAACTTCTCTAGCATTAAAAAAAAAAAGAAGACTTTGCTAATTTACTTTTGTTACTTCATACTTAGTTTTAAAATATACATAAAGTAAGGTTTGAAATAATTTATGTTCTCCCTAAAGATTAATATTTTAAATGAATTTATTTATGACCAAAACACAATCTGCATCTCAACTACTGTCAAACATTAGACTGGAGATCCTTCTTAGATGCAGAGCTGTTAAGATTTTTAGTATTGGAAAATACAGATGCTTTTGGGGGCTGGATGTATGCTTAAATGTACATTTGCACAGACAAACTTCAGCAGTGTCTGAGTTTAAAGCTTAACTTGTGCTAATGAGTAGGCAGTTGAACATCAGCAGTTTCAGCTGGTCTTTGTAGACTTCAGAATAAAATACTACCAGTTGATCCTTAGTAGCTTTTTATGATGAAAAGGTGAAAGCAGCTTTTTAGAAGACTTCAGTTTCTGGGTGTACCTGCAGCTGTGAAGTGTTCAGTTGCTGATTTGACATTTATTCTTTAAAAACATACCAGCACCCCCACCTAAATTGCAACCAATTAGTCTTAGAGATAGTAGAATTATTCTAATTTCTAAATGTTAGAAATTCTGGTTAAGAGATTTGACTAAGCAGGTATCTAAAATCTAGAATGGACTGAACACCCAGGCTTTGAAGACCCAGGTTAGAATCATAAATATCGTTGGCTTTTCTGACCGTCTGTGGTAAGAGTAGTTCAGTCCAGTACTTTATCATAGAATCATAGAATAATTAGGGTTCAAAAGGACCTTAAGATCATCTCGTGCCATGAGCAGGGGCACTTCCCACTAAATCGTGTCATCCAAGGCTCTGTCCAACCTGGCCTTGAACACCGCTGTATCTAGATATGTTGTTTCATATGAGATGCTTCAAAGGAAGGAGGGGCAGTTTTCACTTTTTTGTGGGATGGCTTGCCCATGATGAAAAGTTTCCTGGCCTTTTAACTAGAGCCTATTTCTGGCTCTAGTTAAAAACCTGTCTTAAGCATTGGAAGGTTAGGCTGGAGGGAGAGGGAGCATGGGAGGGGACATGAAATAAAACAGTTGTTTACATTCAAGCCAATTTTTAATTGGTTCATCTTGAACTTCCTTTTAACTTAGGTATTTTTTTGTTACTTCTCATTGTTCACCTCTCAAATACTATTAATCTCAGATTTAAACTGCTCTCATTCCTAAAGTATTCATGTTGCTAGGCCCTGAGTTGATCTGTTTCCTCTCTTCTGCAGTGTTCAGCAGTGAATACAGTGTTTCTATTAAGGATATGTTACTGAAGTACAGAATGATCATGTTTTGCATTGTGAGTTTTAGTCATCACATTCATTTCAGGTCTTGATTGCTTACGCATTTTGAGTAGCAGTCTTCAGTGGGCTTCATGCAATTGTACCTGTGTCTTTAGATAGCGATTTTTTTGATCTTCTAGCTTTAGTTGCTTCTTTTAATATATGTTACTTTAGATTTTAGTGCCATTTTGCCTCATTTGGGTCACCTTTTTAAGCAGTTCTTAACTCTGTGATACTCCAGTTTTGGGTGTTACTCGTCTTGACTTTGGATGGTTAAGTATGAGCTGGTATTAAGTGCTTTATTCTGTTCCTTGTGTGTGCAAGTGACATCATTAGAAAGGAGATTGCTATTTTTTAACTGATGAGATCTTAATGATGTGGCCTCTTAATTCTCTCATCACCTTCACTGTCACAGCGGTATTGGATACTTCTGCTGGTGCCAAAAACATTGACTGAAACTTGCAAAAAAAAATTATGAAGATCAGTTTGAAATAAAGCTTGATTTCCTTGACTTAAGTTCTTCTCTACAGGTATAGTATATGTTTACAGATGCTTTTTGAACTCTGCACCTGTCGTCATCTGAAAGTGAGTTGCTGAAAACCATAACAATGCATATATGCATATACTTCTGTTTGGTCTTACAAAGTTTTAAATATCTTTTTTGTATGAAGATTCTTATTTTGGCCTTTCAGGATGGCTGCTGTGCTCCCATTATCAGTGATAGAAACAGCAACAAGCTATACTGATTAGCTTGGGTTTTTTTTTTTTGTTTTTTTTGTTTTTTTTTTTAATAATCCTTGTTTAGATTTTTCAGATTTGAATTGAAGCTTCTGTATTACTTATCTAATAATGAAAGGTTGTTCTAAATAGAAATTTGGTAGGTTTTCTGCTACAGAATCTTCGCATGCAGAACAAAGGCCACATTGTGTGTTAATTACCCTATTTTTAGAACATGATCAGGGAGCTCAGATCAGAAGCAGAGACAAACATGCAGATACAATTCAGTCTAGATTTTAAATTATAGTTCTGTAGTCATTTTACTTACGGAGACTTCTTTGCTGCACGAGTGAACCGGCACTACTTACAATTCAATAAAAATGTTATGAAAATAGAGGAGTTTAGCATTCATTGACTGAATCTTCATTGCCTGACTTAAAAACAAGGGGAAAGCTCTAAGAAGTGTTTCCACATGAATGAAACCAAGCCCTGCAGTTACTAGTAACTGAGTTATATATGTGTGTGTGTATTTATGTATATGTATCATAACAACTGTTTTGCCTTGAAGAATTTGCATTTTTCCCATCATGTAACTGGTGTTCCCATGCAAGTTGTAGAGCACTTCAAAGTTGAAATGTGAAAAATCTGTTTTCATGCCATAACATGTATTTTGCAGAGGCCTGCAAGCACTGTTGTATTGGCAAATGGTTGATGTTGGTGCCTTTACCTCAGGAGTAATCAGGAAAAGCAAAAAGTACCACTTGAAGAGGAGAGACCGAGATGGTTTGTTTTGTTGCTTGCTTCAGCATTATCATGATTTAGTATTTTTATTCTCTACAGCCAGATTCTCAGTTTTGTCATCACAGGATGTTATAGCATAAAGTAACTTCAAACTTGCCTAGCTCTGTTCGGGAGCTGTCTGGAAAGCTACTTGCCTGTGGTGGCCTCTGCTTCTTTACCTTGCCCTGTACAGGTCCAGCCCTGTACAAAGAAACAGCTAGCACTTTTTTAACTTACCAGCTGTTCAGACATTGTTGATGAAAGGAAGGGACTATGCATAGTTAAGGAAGAACCATGATAAGCTTTTTCAGCAGCTTTTGCCAGATATATTGACTTTCTCTGCCAGATGATGTTCCAGTCAGCTAAACTCCGTGTTCCCTTATTGAAGGAGGCATTTCTCCCCTGTGGTGATGCTCGTGCTTCCCATCTTGGACAGTTCAGTAGCTAAAAGTTCTCAGTGTTTTCTGAAGCACCACTACTCATCTGAATTTCTTACCCTTCTGTGCTTGGTTTAGATGACCCTACTTGAGCTTCTGCTAAATATTCCCATATATCCTTGTGCCAGTTAGCATATCTGCCGTTGATTGTCTTCTGGATGAGCTGGTGCTTGTGCAATAAACTGCAACGAAACAGAGGGGTTTGAATTACTGCAAGGGTCCAATGGCACCTTCTTGTTACTGTGTTGAGGAACTGGATTCCTTACTTCCATTGACCATTAGTTCCTTAGTTTGTTTATCAGACCTTGATAGCCTTTATTATGTCAGACTCCTGTTTTCTATGCTTGTGTTTGGACAATCTTAATTATCTACTCTGGAATTGAAAACTGGAATTAATTTTGTCAATTTTTGCTCTCCTACAATAATGGAAATCTTTTGTTAATAGAAGAACTTTGAGGTGCTTATAAAAGGAAATTCTCTTCAGAGAGTTCAGTGGCTGATGTCTTTCATCGAATAGATGGGTATCTTGATGTGATAGCATAGGAGCACCCTGCTCACTTAGAGACTGTTGTTTGGATATTTTTTGTTGTCTTCTTAGAAGAGCTGAAGGTCATTTTTTTCCGTACTATAAATGATAAAATCTGTTTGTAATGCATTGCTTGTCCGCCTGTGTTGGTGATAGGTGCAATATCCCTTTGTTTCAGGACTAATTTCCATACTAATGATAATAGATGTTTCATGATTTTGTTCACACAAGTAAAAGGAAACACTTGGTCTTCCGCTTGATTCCCTTTTGAAATGGCGTTTTAAAATCTGATACATTATTCAGTTGCTTTTTGAAGAGGAGCTAAATGCTTTCCTAGTTACTACTAAACTGTATGATCCTTTCTCATGTAACGGTTTTCCTATGCGCTGGTTGGTACCATAGGTGCTTCTACCAGTTGTGAAATGATTGAGATGGGTTTTTTAGGTCTTGCTGCCAAAAAATTTGAAGCGCGTAAGTCTATGCCATGCACTATGCACTTTTTAAACAATTCAGCCAGTTCTGTCATGAAACTGCTCTATGGAGAGCATCTGAGATCTTCAAAGCTACAAACCTCTCTTTGCGGTTTTGAGCAAACTAGCCCAGTTATTTTGAACATCTACAGGCAGAGATTGTCTTTTGATGGATCTCTATGTGACTTTTTTTTTTTTTTTGAGGTTTGTTATATAAAGAAAAATGTTACAAGTTGCCCTTGTGGAATGCTAGGCAAGAACATCAATTTGAAGTTGCTTCCAGTGAATATATATAGGACAAGGGGCAATGGGTGTAAACTGGAGCATAGGAAGTTCCACGTTAACATCAGGAAGAACTTCTTTACTGTAAGAGTGACAGAGCACTGGAACAGGTTGCCCAGGGGGGTTTGGAGTCTCCTACATTGGAGATATTCAAGGCCCGCCTGGACAAGTTCCTGTGTGATGTACTGTAGGTTATCCTGCTCTTGCGGGGGGGTTGGACTAGATGATCTTTTGAGGTCCCTTCCAACCCTTGGGATTCTGTGATTCTGTGAGTTGCCCAGTCTGTAGCGAGAGTTGAACTTGGGTGATATGATGTCATTTGTCTGGCACTTTTGGTTTCTGCATGTGTTGCAAATAGTTTATAGGACTTAATCCTGATAATTTTTTTTTTAATACAACTAGCTGTCCTCTAGCTGGACCTCTCTCACTGACATCTTATTTAGTCCACTTAGTTTACTATCCTATGTTGCAGCTTATTAAAACCATATAGGGCCCACTTGTTTTGGGCATTTTCCGTTAATATATTGCTTTCAGTTGCACAAGGCTTGCCAGAGACAGAGGCTGATATGTGTATGTGAACAGCCTGACTTACTTGCAGTGCCTCTGTATTACTGACTATTGAGGAAATTAGTTTGGGCAAGAGGGCAGATTTTTTTATTTTATTTTAAAAGATGCATGTAAGTGTTAGAAAGGTTTGCCTGTAGTTTGGGTCAGATGCCCTTAAAAAGCCCATTTCTGTCCCTTGAACTACTTGAGAAATTTCTTCTACTTGCTATTGCAAGCTAATTGTGTGAGCAGTTCCTCTAGAGAAGGGGAAAGGGTGTTTCCTGAAAGGGAGGGAACTGACACCCTTTGTGGTATCTACAGTGATGCTAAATAGCTGAGATCTGTTGGCGGCCTTCCAGGGTTAGGGCTTGTGCAGAAACTGTTGTTTTGCTGCAGAAAGGCTGTCTCAGGAATGGCTTGCCTCCTCAGCTGATTCTTGATTCACCTCTCTGACCTGTCTTCCAGAGGCTGTGTGGATGTCAGGGTAATCTAATACTGCCCTGCTTACTTGGGACACTTAGGGCTGATCTGCAAGAAGAACAGGCCTCTCAGCAGAGCGATTGCTTTCTAGCTGTAACACAGATGGTGCTGCTGTGCAAACTCTGACTGGTTTCTCGGGGGTAAAGAAAAGACTGGGGGGGGCTGAAGTTTTACAGTTTGTGTTTGTCTTCACTTAAGCAAAATTACTTAGTGAAGAAACAATAACCCCTGAAAACTGGAAGCTTACTAATGGGTAGCTCGAGGCAGTAACATTATTAGTTTCTGCATGTTATCGAACTACATTTCTTAAAAACCATGACAGATTAGAGAGGTGAACTGTCCTTTGAACAGCATGATGATAGCAAATTTTCATACTGTTCTGGTAAAATTTAGTTTTTAGGGAGTTATGCTAATGTCCTTGATTGTGGCTAAGCTTGTGCTAGATTAACAGTCTGGGAGACTTTTTGTTTTGAAAAAGACCACATTTCTTGTGATGGCAGGCAGGCTTGTGATCAAGCTTAAGCTACCTGTATGAAAGAGGTTTTAAACTTTAGCCTCTGGAAAAGTTGCTGCGTAGCCTGCTTTTCCATGGCTTTGATTCCTTTCTGTAGCACGAACTTCCTATGTACTCTCTTTAAAGCCCTGCAAAGGCAACCATTTTTTTTCTCTGCCTGTTCTTACAGAGTACAGCAAAGCATTATAAGTGAGGCCTCCGGGTACCTCTGTATTTGACCATAATGCAGTGCCTGCTGGTTGTAGCTGTTTTAAGTAACAGGAAAAGAAAATACTTTACAAATAAGGAGGTTATTTGTTTGTTGGCTTTTGAGCAGGGAGGGAGGCTACCCTTTATCAGCACTTACAAGCCTGTTCTTGCAGTCAGAAGGCATAGATTCTAAGTAGTATCTCAGCCTAGAGCAATCACTTAGACACTGAGGCTTGCATGAAAACACCATCTGTAGCCAGGTCTGTTATGATCCTGCATGGACAACTAGTGAGCTGGTATATCCCAGGAACTGCTTCAAGGAGTGAAGCC
Source organism: Lathamus discolor (assembly GCF_037157495.1). NCBI lineage: Eukaryota > Metazoa > Chordata > Aves > Psittaciformes > Psittacidae > Lathamus > Lathamus discolor. The sequence continues at coordinate 41,686,868 of NC_088884.1, read as the reverse complement.
AGTGAATGCTTCTTGCTGTTCCCATGCCAAGGTGCAGCTGCTGTTCCCAATGCTAAATTTACCTTTGAAGCAAACCGGCTGCATCTTTCTTGTGTAAAGCAGAGGACTACAAGTACTTGGTTTTGGGGAGATACTGCAAAACAAATCCTGCTGTGATATATTTTAGTATTACTGGTTATGGTACCTACTGTATCCAAAACTCTGGATATTAGACTGGCACCTTGTGTCAGGCATTGTGCAAAAATAGTGGAGGCTGTTTGTTCTTAAGGAATGTATTTTCTCAGTGCTCTTCTGTCTACAGGGTTGTTTCTTTTTTACCAGTTGAACTGTGTTTGCAGCAAAGCTTATGGTTGTTTAAGTACATGACAATAAATTAAACGTGATGCAACTACATATCTATGATAGTGAGTTGCACAGATTAGTTTAAGTGTCTGCCAGCATAGTTTGGTTGGCATAATGCCTTGTATCCTCCTCATGCGAGAACTGTTGTCTAGAGCTGGCAGATGACTGTGTCATGGCAGACAGTAGTATCTCCTCAGTTTGCAGAAGAACTTTTCCAACTGCAAACGTTCTGATACTGAGTTGTGTAAAATGTGGAGGCAAGATTAAAGGATCAAACGTGAAAAAGTGATGCAAGGAGAGCAAGAGAAATGGGATGAAGCAGATAGGAGCACACCAGAGGGAGGTTCTGAAGTTGACAGCTGCTTGATAAGTCTGTTTTAATTGAAAAAAATAAGTCTTTGAAGAATGTTATTCAAAGTCATTGAGTAAACTGGGCCACAGTTGGGAAACATAGTGTTTGCATGGTTCATTTAAAAGGCAGGAAGCAGAGGGTGAGCAACTGCCCTTTGCAGTGAGGAGAAAGCGGGGCAGGCGCTGGACTCCCACAGGGTGCTGCAATGAGATGAATGCCTTCAGTATGGTCATAAGTCATCTTGAAAAGAGAGGGGAAAACAGTGAAAGGATGAACATTGCTGATGACAGGTAGTCGTTCAGAATGGTGAAAACGAGGGCCCACTGAGGAATTCAAGAGCACAAAGACTGCTGGTGAGAATTTCTCTGCCACACTGCTGCCCAGTGTAGAAAAATCTGACTTGGTTATGATCTCTGAGCTGAATGTTGCAACTCAGAAATGGGATTTTAGTGCTTCGGTGCTTGGGTGATAACATCAGCTTACCTGCATGCTTTCAGGGAAGCTGAGGACAATACTTTATGGAATAAAAAATTATTATGATGCTGTCAAATACCTGCACTTCCTGCACCAGCATGTTTTTACTGAATGTGAGTGACAGCCAAAAGTGTTCCTGGGGGAATTCTTGCCATGTCTTCACTTTTTTAAATGTGCATCTGTTAATGGCCAGTGTTGGAGATGGGATGAGTACTGCTTTTAAGTTTTTAGGCATGACTTGGTCATATCCCATTTCATAATCTTATTTAGAAAAAAAAAGTTTAAATGAACTGTAGAAGTTGGTCTTTTTCAGGAAGTAACGTATCTAAGGTGCTTCAGCTGCTGCTTCAACTAGCCACTGGCCTGGTATGACTATGGGGTTTGTGTTGTCACTGGTCACACTTTTGAAAGAACTGCCTCTAGCTTTATGGAAAGTGAAAGCTGTATTTGCTGGGGAGAATGGAGAGAGGAAATGCTGGTCTCTGCAGGGAGCAATAATAGTTATTGAATATGATCACTGTCACATTTGCATAAAAATGTGTGAACAAGGTTGAGGGTCAGGTGTCCTTGCCCATGGCAGGGGAGCTAGATGATCTTAAGGTCTTTTCCAACTCTTACTATTCTATGATGATTCTGTGACGATGAAAGACGGGCGAGCTGTGCTTCTTGTGCTTGTTTGTACAGTGATACTGTCAGTTGAAAAGGGCCTGTGTGAAGAACAAGATAAAAGGAAATGTGTAAGGAAAAGATTGTGTATTTTGCATGGATAAGAACTTTCGCATATCAGAAATAATGCTAACTATGTTACTTAAGAAACAGAGGTATCTAAGTTAAGAGTTTTAGTTGTACTGTGTTTTCAGTTTCTGTAGATCTTTGGTCTATGCTGTCTTTTGAGAATGGCATCCAAAGGACAGTCTTTGGAATTGCCGTATAGGAAGCTTGCATCTGTATGTAAACCTGAAGGCCCTGTACAGGCAAACATGATCTGAATTTTGAGAAACTTAAAATGAGTAAAATATATTACTGGAACTCCTCAGTTTTTTACTGAATTATTAGCTATCCTTCTGTTTACAGCAGTGCTGCCATTCTATTTGATAGCAAATACTGTATTTTTCTGAAATAAATTGACCATTAGTTGGTTCTCTAATTTTCCTGAATACTGGGGAATTGAAGTTTTCTGATTATGTGCAGTCTCCTAAATACTTCCTTGGCACTGTAAAGCTATGGGTCTAAATGAAGACATCATACTTCCTTCCCATGTAATTGTTGGGAAGTAGTTATAACACCAGGAGAATGTGGTGTTATTATATTCTATTTTATACATAGAATGTTGGTGTTAAATTCTGAAGTTTATATTAGAATATGACTCTTCCTGACTGTTAATGTGCTGATCTTACTGGGGCAACACTGACTAAAATTTTCATTGGCATGCATTATAAGGAGTTAAACTTCCTGAACTAAACTCAAATTTGTTTAGCCTACTGGGCAGCAGCTAAAATGGGGGCTTAAAGCAGTAGTTTCTGTGCTTCCTGGGCCATTGGATTATTCTTGGTACTTGTTTTTCCTTGAACTAGTAGACCTAAGACAGCATTAATAGGACAGTGTTTTCTTGTACATAGTATTGTCTCTGATTTGAAGCTACCCAAAACATCTCTTTGGAGAATAGACTGAAGTGTGGTTTTTCTGGTGGAAGATGTTTTTCATCTTGTAATACATTTGTGAACATAGCTGCTTAGTAGTATGCAAGATTTGCAGTAGTCTCAACATATTTCTTGTTATTTTGTCTGGAATGTGTTTATGATGATACTGAGATACCTGTGGAAATTCTGATCATTCAGGACATGGAAATTAGTCTTGTTAAATAGCTTGGCACCTGATATCAGTTCTTTTCTTACACTTTATTATTCTCTGGGTATTCTGAGGAATTACTTGGATTATGTTTGCAAAGTTGAGATTGAAAGTAAAGCCACAAAAGTCTTCTTTAGTGTTAAAATAAACTGGTTTAGCTGTATGTATCCTCTGTCTGTAATTACATGCTGGAGTAAACGGTTACCAACGTGGTTCTGGCACCCCTTTTGCTTCAGTTTTTCTTGGGTTATATTTTGATTTTTATACTGGAACAAGGCTAGTTTTCAATCTGTGGTACTAGTACAGTCCTATGATAAGAAATGCAACATGGAATTTTGCTGGTACTTAGATTTATATGAGCAGATCTACTGGTTCTAAACCAGGACAGTTTTTCAGTATTTTTGTATGCTTTAAAGTGAGGGCTCAAAGTGTATAGGAGATAAGCCACTCTTCAGATTATAGTATGTATTTATACTGTTTCTTAAGCTGACATAGTTTATGTTTCTTTTTTTTTTCTTTTTTAGGATTATGGCAGTTGCCTGTAGACCTTGTAAGTGAAGTCTAATGCTGCTGTTCTTTTTTTTTATCTAGGTTTGAAATCTAGGAGAATGGCAGACATAGACAAGTAAGTAAAATCTGTAGGTTACTCTGGCTCTTACTATGTCCTTTGCTGTGCTTCAGATGGCTGTGATCTCCAGATAGTTGATAGACAGGGTCTAGGTAATGATCTTCACACTGTGGCAAGATGTGAGGTTTATAATGTGTGGAATTTTTAAGTTGGGTTTGGGATATTAATTGTAAGTAAATCCAAAACTAAGACAAGACACCAGTCAATATACTATGTTAGTTAGTGTTCTGGAGGGGAAAACAATGTTAGCACTGCTCATTATTATTGTTTCACTGTATGTAGATTTGTTTTCTATACTTGGCTCATTTTATGGCATTCAGAGTATAGTTTAGGTAAACCTACCCTCAGTTCTCAAGGCCTGCACATCTTAACAAAGAGGATGTATAGAGCATAAAAAGGCTTTGACTTGTTGATATGATCAGGAGCTGAATGAATTCTTTTGTAAAAAGGCTTCTTCAAAATTCTGAAAAGCTGCTAGCTCTTTAAACAGTTCTGAGATTGCTGATGTAGAACTTCAATCTATGAAGACAGATTTGGCTTTGGTTATTTAGACTTCTAGATTGTCATAGACCAAAACTGATGCAACAGTTTGCTTCTACCCACATGATCTCTAATTTGAGCTCTTTAAGCTCATTATAGTATTTTATAAAATTAACTTGATCTGTTACTGAATATTCCTAATAGCAAAGAACAGTCTGAACTTGATCAACAGGATATGGAAGATGTTGAAGAAGTAGAAGAAGAAGAAACTGGTGAAGACGCCAATAGCAAAGGTAACTTTGAAAATTGTAAGCAGTTGCATACATGCTTTCTAATGAATGCATTGAAAGGATTTTACTACTTAAAATAATAGGAAATGGTAAAACATAACTAGTGATGCACAACTGTATTTAAATTTTGAAGTGAGATTTTTCTTTTGTTTTCCAGTTGTGTGATTTTTATTAGTTGTCTGCATTCGCTCATTTTAGTCATGGTTAGTGCCAGTTCAGGCAGCACTGGCTACCTGTAAGGGTGTATAATTGGAAAAGAAAGGATTATGGTGGGTATGTGAGTAAATTCTTTCAAAGCTAACATCAGTTAAAAGCTGAAAATGTGAAGCTTTGGGTAGAAAAAAAATGAGTTCCGTATGTGTATTGCTCTTATTTTTTGATCAGTTGCTCAGTAATTTGCTGCTGAGTTGACTGTGAACAGAAGAAAAATCATGCTTAGTGTTACTCTTAAACTGAATGAAATCAATACATTTTTATTCTCTCCCCCCCACTACCCTCCTAGCAAAAAAACCTGAACATGTATTGGAATGTTTTTTCCGTCTGAATGGTCTTATTCATGCTTTGTAGTTAATGATTGGGAGCACACGCAGAATTTTGAAGGGCAAACAGCCAAAAGAGAAATAACTAATAATCTCTGCAATAAAATGATTTGGACTGCTGGTAGTGCCCCATAATGTGATTGCTTGAACAGAATAACACTAAGGAAAAGTATGATAATTTTGCTCAAGGTGATATTAGAGACTTTGCTGTATCTGTTGAAAGAAGTCTTTCCAAATTGGGTTGCAAAATTCTGGGGAACGCATTGGTCAGCTGAAGAACATCTTACAGTAATTAAATGGTAGGTATTCAGCTGTTGCAAAGGAACCTAGAGGTGAATAATGTGGGGTTGTCTAGTGATTATTTCCAGTTATTGTAATGGGATCTGAGGGGAAATTATACTATAGGAATCATGGAGGGGAATTGGATTTTACAAATCGGAAACATGCTTCAGTAGCAGGGAAAATTGGCACAGTGCTAAGCAGTTTTTGCATCTGTAATTCTTGCTTGTCTAGTTTACTGCTGTATCCTTCCTGCACAATTTTTCCTTAGGTTATACTGATTTACTTTTTTTTTTTTTTAAATCTAGATAATTCTGGTCAAGTATGTCCAAAGTCCTTCTGTGGGCACTAAGCAGTCATACTTTAAGGAGAAGGCTCTTTGGAGAAGTAGTGTTCATAAATCCAAGAACTTGCAAAATGGAATATGTGTTTGGATTTCAGTTTGAGGGAATATGGCTGTTTGCATAGGCATATCGTGTGATGTGTGTACTGATTTGGTAATAAAGAATACCTGGCAACAGACCCAAATAGCACAACTGGGTAGGTTTTCAAGTGTATAGGGAAGACTTGTGAATAATAAGACCAGAGAAAATTAGATACCTTGACAAGAGGAGTAGTGTTGTCTAATGTGAGGTAGTACCTTTTTAAGAAGTAATTACAGCTATATGCAGTAATATAAACAGTCGCTATGGAGAAACATGACTGCTCTTTTGGATGTCACTTGAAACATGACTTTTCAGCATGGAATTTCAGTGCTAGGACATAAAAGTGGAAGAGAATATTCACATGTGGGTACTGTAGTGAAGGGCATAGAAATAGAAAATGGTATGCTATTTCTAAAAGCTTTATGCATCAGGAAGGATTCAGAACCTTCACTCTAATTTGAATGTGTCAGAAGAATGCTGTATAAACCTAGTATCTTACAAGGAATGCAAAGTACTTGTCTGCCTATTTGTAGATGTTGGGGATAGGGGGAAGAAGGCAAAACAGCATGATAAGAACTGACCATAAATTCTTATGATCAGTTATTAATTAGTATTAAATCAGTTATTAATAAGTATTAAAAATCTGAAGTTGTGAAATTCATTTCTGCAGGTTGAGGCACAAATTTTGAGCAGAAGGGTTGATGTTAATATGTATAATGGAATCTTGGGCTAGGAATCCATGTGTTTTTCATTGTTTGAAACAGGTTTCCCATTTTGGACAAAGTGCTTTCTAAAGATGGTGAAGATGGTAGACTTCAAGGACCTAGTAGTCAGTAATGTGTCAGACTAATGAATAATTTATTCTTTTGCAGGAAAAATAAGGCAAACATGGATTTACAAATCTTAAGTCTGAAATTGTTTTATTTCCTTCCATTTACCTAAAATGGAATGAAAATCTCCATTCCAGTTTTTATTCCCTTCTTAAAGTAAAAGCAGTCAAGGCAAAACTGATGCCTTCAGAGGCATCAAGAAACCTTCCGTTATAACAAAAAAAAACCAAAACAACCAAAACACTCAGCTTGCTGAGTAGTGGCCATTTTAATCCAGGTGCTGTTTCAGTGTGCAGAATATGATGGATTTGATCCATGCTTCCCAAATAGAAAGGTATTTGAAATACTGCTTTGCCTATTTTCTTTTTACAAGTGTATATATACTAAATGTGCTGCTCTTTTGTAGTATTTAAATATCTTTTCATTCAAGATCAGTCCAAAAGATGCACTTAATGTAATTTCTTTTTTATTTAGCTCGGCAGTTGACTGTACAGATGATGCAAAACCCTCAGATTCTTGCAGCCCTTCAGGAAAGACTTGATGGTCTGGTAGGCACATCTACAGGCTACATAGAAAGGTACAGTGTTTGCTCAGTATGAGTAGTAATACAAACAGTTCTGCTTTCTGAACAGTATTATCTGTTCAGTCATAAACTATGCTGCTCAGATAGCAGGAAAACTGATATAGTCCATCTGTAGAATTGTAGAGTTTTTATTTGGGGTTTTATAAACAAAAGAATGTTAATATTTACAATGGCTGACCTTGTCTCATGCAGTTATGATATGGCACACTATTAAAAGATATATTGCTGCTACTTGGAATGTCTTTTGTAGCTTTCACTTAATCATGAAAAAATCAGTTAAGTACAGAAAAATACCTGGAGACCTGCTGTCTGTAATACAGTAATTATTTTTGTTAGACTGTAAGCATTAGCTAATAAAATTAGGAATGTTGTTAGCAGTACATCATGTGGTCTCCTTACTTGGTCTGCATTAACAGAATTTTTTGGTTCTCATGTGATTTCTGATTGTGTGTGAACATTTCACCACATCCACGGGAATTACAAACCATACAACTGTCTTGCTGTGATACAGTCCTACATTGCTATTAACTTGAACTGAACTTGAACTACTCCTACTAATACCATTTTTCTGTGATAGATGATAGCACGGAAGAAAAGCCCATTTAACTAACAGTCTTTCTTAATAAGTACTGGCCCAAGTAAAGAGCATGGAGCCAAAGGGTACCCACGTTCTTTTGCCCAGATACTATACACTACAGGCTTTCTATACACAGTATTTTTCTTGTTTTGGGTTTTTTTTTCTGATCTTAATTAACGTCTACTAACTTTTCAGATCCTTGACCTAAGAAGTGAACAAAAGTGGTAACATTTGATTTACATGGCATTCTTCTAGTCAGCTGCTCTCTGACATGCTGTACCATTTCTTCATCAATTCTAAGTGCAGTAGTGCATTTTTGAACACAAAAGCATTGCAACTTTGCCACTGTACCGAACACTTACCTAGCTTGCAATATGAAAAGAACTGGAAAATGCGTGTAACTTGAGTCTGCACTTTCTCAACATATGCGTGCTTACTTAACCAGGCTTTACAGGTGGCTCTTAAATGTCTTCCCAAGTATTATTTTTAGTTTAGTCATCTACAGAGTCTAGACACTGAGATGGCACAGTAGGCAGCAGCAATCTAGGATCCTAAATGCCAGTTATGTGAGCTGTTAAGGAACTAGATGCATAAGCTGGTAGGAAACTAAACAGGTTCCAAGAAAGCATCTGTCTGCTCAGGCTTAGAACTTGCTAATTGCTTGGCAGCTATCCAGTAACTTCTTCACCTGTGCCTGGCCACAATAATTCTAATGAAACATACTTTAATAGAGCAGAATTTACATCAGCTGCTCACAGGAGGTTCTAGTCTTGTGTGATGATAACCTTTTCTAGTGCCTTGTAGTTAAAGCAACAGCTTTTACTTGCCATTGTTGTACTCGTGAAGTTCAGTTCAGATTTCACGGTCTGCTTCTCCATTTTGGGTTTACTTTAAGACCTCTTTCTTCCATGAAACTGCCTTTCTTTTTTATAAAAAAAAAGTACAGAGTTTGTAAAGGTAGTTGATGTACAAATAGTGATGCACTAGTTGGCATGAAATGTAGCTTTGACACATGCAAAAGACTGTAGATTCTTTAGTAAAGGGGTTAAAATCTTTCCTCTGACGTACTGGAACTGAGCATTCTGAATGTATGGGGCACTACCTCTTAGGAATTTCGTAGTTCTTTATATGCAATTGTTAAGGCCAGTACTCATAGTGTAAATATATGCATGTGGCATTAAGTGGGTGATCATTGTATGACTCAACTGTGTGGTCATACTAATTTTCTTCCTTAGCACCTTTTTCTTGAACTGACAGAACTTTCTACTACAGTTGCTGTTAGATCTGATATTGTACTTGAAGATAAAATTACAGCAAGTGATTAACTTGAGTAACTTCTTCAAAAATGTCAGAGTAATGAGAATGGTATCAACCCTTTGTGAACATACATGTCTAAATTTAAGCATTTTGGTAGTTAGTGTAACAAATGTACTTTTGCCCAAATTGGAAGGTTAAGGGAAATCTTGATTTAATGGTTATATGCATATTATCTTAGCAACCAGAAATATATTCTTGTTGATTATAAAGGTATTGAGGAGAAGGGTTCTGCATTTTGAAGTGAACAAGGGTATTGGAAGATGTGCCTGTTCTGTCTGGTAAATGTAAAAGAGCTTTAGTAATTAATATGAACCCTCATTGTGTAACTTAAGCTAATATGTTCTTGGTTACTTCCTCTAACTTGAAGCTGGTCCTAACAGTTAAAAGCAGTTGTTCACTACTGTGTTCTAAATAACACTGCACAACTGCTTAAATAAAACAAATATAAGAAGTTAACATAATAATCTTCTGTAACTAATTTGTCTCGCCTCCCAGGCAAGGGAGGCTGTCAGCAGTCTACCTCATGAATCTTGCTTGTCACCTTCATGTATGTAACTTTGTCCTAACAGTAAATCTATGTTACCATAGTTTGCTAAAGTGAAACTAGTACTTAGAGTTGTAGCTGACAAGTATTTATGATGAAGATTGCCTTAATTGCTTTCCTTTTACATATGTATAATGCAGTGGCTCATTTAGCAAACCAGTTCTGGCTTGCTTTGGGAGTGACAGTTAATGTTAGAAGGCAGTAGTACCAGCTGCTTGCCTTGGTGAAATAAAAAATGTGAATTTTGAAGGTAACCTTCTTCAGCAAAGAACAGCTCGATTGTCTTGAACAATCTTTCGTAATACAAGCCAGTTAGTGATAAGACCTTTTTTAATTATGCTCTATCACATGAATTTACTCTGCTGTTTGTCGATAAAGTAAAACTTGGGTTTTAGTATGAAGTTCTGTTGTACAAGTTTGTCTCATGATTGACAATGATTAAACCCAGGTGTCTGGGATACTCTGGTTCTAACTGAGGTTAAGTCTCAGTTTAAAAGCCTGTGCTAACAGTTTCAATATGCATAGTGCAATGGGTGATAGCTTCAATTTGTAAGTCATAGTTTTGATTTGTACAGCTTTCTAAAGCTTAAAATAGAGTGTCAAATCTGTTTTGATGCAAGTTGGTTAATTTGCAGGGGGACTGGGTAAGGAGGGGTCAGCATGTGCTTAGAATGCAGTGTTAGAAACTGTTCTGTCACTGAATTTTTCAGCTTGCCTAAAGTTGTTAAAAGACGTGTGAATGCTCTCAAGAACCTTCAAGTTCAGTGTGCACAGATAGAAGCAAAGTTCTATGAGGAAGTTCATGAGCTGGAAAGAAAGTATGCTGCTCTCTATCAGCCCTTATTTGACAAGGTATTTTAATGCTAATCTGTTTTGTACTTAAAAGCTCTAGCTAAGCCACAGGGGAATATCAACTGAAAGCTTATTCATGTTCTGAACTACTTTGGTCTTGTAGGTGCCTATGCAGTTCAGTTGATACAGCTTTGCCATCCATGTGAATATGAGCTAAGATTAAAGGGGAGAAAGGTTCAGTTTGTTCTGTGGTTACCAAAATCACTTCAATATGCCAGGTTTCATCTTGTTAATTGAGCAGATATCAGATGATGTGGTAACCTTTCTGTAACTTTGGTGTTTGTTTTAGTGCATTAAAAAGCTCTTAATTGCTGAGTTGTCTTCTAGGACCGGAAGAAAAAGTTTTGATACGTAGTTAATATATTTCTAATTATGTAAATTTAGGATTAGGAATTTATTGGTTAGGACATTATTGGTTACAGTAACTAGGAAATTTGAACATATTCTTGGTTTAATCTTCCAGCGAAGTGAAATCATCAATGCAATTTATGAACCTACAGAGGAAGAATGTGAATGGAAAGCAGATGTTGAAGAGGAAATTTCAGTGAGTATCTTAAGCTGTTCTCATCAGTATTTCAACCTTTAGCATGAAATAAGATTTAATACAGTAACTAAAGTTAAAAATAAAATTAGGTACATAATGATTACTTACAATAATTATCATAATTCTTTGATTGCTTAAAGCATGCACGTGACACTTAATCTGTTCTGTATCAACATAAAACTGTTAATGAACCTTCTGGTCACTCTCCTAAAATTAAGAAAAACTAAAATTTTTATCAAGGAGGAAATGAAAGAGAAAGCCAAGCTTGAAGAGGAAAAAAAAGATGAAGAAAAGGAAGACCCTAAAGGAATTCCTGAGTTTTGGCTGACAGTATTCAAGAACGTGGACTTGCTAAGTGATATGGTTCAGGTAAGTGGTGGTCCAGGTTTGTTTAAAGTTGTGTTAATATTTAATCCAAGTGTCTTTAAGAAAGGATTAGCAACAGTACATTACTTGATGTGTCTCTAGGAGAGCAAAAAGGGATCAAGTACTTGGATGTCAACTGAGAGCACAGAGCACTCTGAAATACCTTCTTATTGTGTTATTTGTTGAACTTTTTACCTTACTGATACGCCTTCTGTACTTATAAGATTGTGGGCATCAAAAGTGTATTAGATACTGGTAAAAACTGTATTTGGTGTTTGTGCGGATGCGTGGGTTTAGGTTGTGTACTACAGTGAAAATTTTTCTGTGCAGTCGTTGTTGCCATCTGCTGGTCAAGTTTATGAAAGTGTTTCAGTGCTTTAACAAGGTTCTTGTGCTATGTAAAACTCATTCTAAAACTGGCTTTTCATCTCTGCAGGGTCTTAAATCTGTGTACAATTTAATCTTATGAAAATGGAATGACCTGTGTTTTTCTTTGTAGGAACATGACGAACCTATCCTGAAACACTTAAAAGATATAAAAGTGAAGTTTTCAGAAGTTGGACAGCCTATGGTCAGTTTAACCAATTAAACAAGATTACTTTTGTGTTATCTAAAGATTTATTTGTATATTAGTAGCATGGTCTGTGATAGCCAGTTGTCTTCTGGCAATCATGAGAAATACGCAGCTGCTTGTCTTCTGAAGAACAGTACAAAGACTAATACTAGTCTTGCAGTACCATATGAATGAATTTATACTTAATTTAACCTTCAAATTCTGATGAGTTAATAACTAGGCCTTAATATCTTATGACTAAGTTTTGCCTTTAAATTTTGATACCTTCAGGTACTTTCTGTATAGCTGCTGCATATAATTGGATATAATTCCCCTTGCCAGAAATCAGGTAGCTTGAGAAGTTTTAATATTTTAAATTTAGATGTTCTCTATAGGTTAGCACCGAGACAGCTGTACATTAGGTCTTATGTCATTACTGCAAGCAATATGTGAACTAATAAGTAGAAGTAAGCACAAGATCAATATGGTAAATGAAAACATTTGAAGATTTATTGTACAACTTGGTCAGCAAATTCTAGAACAAGTTACGTATATGCACTATTTCAGTATTGGAGGAGGTAGATATATTCCCTCCATGTGTATTTTTGGTTTTAGATTTTAGGTATTTAGAAATTAAAAGTATATGTTGCTAAAGTTAATGCTCTGCAATTCTTTTTAAGAGTTTCACATTAGAATTTCATTTTGAACCAAATGACTACTTCACAAATGAAGTATTGACAAAGACATACAGAATGAGGTCAGAGCCAGACGATTCTGATCCCTTCTCCTTTGATGGACCAGAAATCATGGGTTGTACAGGGTAAGTGCTAATAAATAACTTTAAGGCTATATAGCATTTTTTTCCGTAGCATTATCCAACTGTAGGCCTGCAGTTTGGGAAGGTGCTGGAAAGAGACTGTTACCTAATAACTTGTAAACAGCTGGCTTCGACTTAAGTTTTTCAGTGTTTTTCAGTAGCTTCAATGCAGTATATAAAATTAGATATTTTATATAATGCACATGTACTATATATGCATATAAATAAAAAGATCTAATCAGTATTTATTTAGAAATAGGCAGTTGCTAGAGCTGGATTGGATGGTGTTACCTTTTTGTAGGCCTTTAGCTTTTTTCAAAATTCATTTGATCACTTTTAATCTCTTTTGTATTTGACACTCAGTGTTTTGGGAAGTCTGTTCCAGTTCTTCTTTCCATACTGCAGTTGTCCAGTTTGTTTTACAAGTGTTGAAGGTTTGCCTCTGAGTCTTTTTTTCAGTTGATCCATTTGAGAAATTGAGAAATTAAGAAATTGAGAAATTAAATATATTAGCTCCAGCTTCCTTGTAATTTTAAAGAGCTGTCATACTCCTTTCTCAGTGATGCCTGTTGTTCCAAATTAGCTGTTATTCCTTACACTAAATAGTCTTTTTCTGTACATGTCCCTTGTGAACAGAAAGGTGACAGAAATCTGGGTTGTATATAATTAGCCTTATGGCTACATCAGGTCTCTGTGTAGAGCCTGTTAATGTGTATTGAATGTTCTGACTCCTCTTCTGAGTGTAACTACTTTAGAGTCTTATCGCTTCATAGTCATGGTTGTTTTTTTCTGTATATTATTCTGCAGTTACTGATACTGACTTCCCTTTACCACTGCATTTCCCAGTCACTTAATGTAACATATTTCTGCAAATATCCTGTGAGATTTAAACTTAAGTGTTTGAGTACCTTTGGTCAAACTGTTTTTGTCTTCCTCAGTTTGGACAATTTTTGAAAAGCGTAAATCCTGGCAGAGGTCACTGTAAGATGACACTCTGCTGATGTGAAAATGACTTATTCTTAGTCCATGTTTTGTCTTTTAACTAAGACAGCTTTTTCTTATCCCAGAACAGCTCACTCACTTCCTTTGAGTCTTTAAAGGAATCTAATCAGGAACTTGCACAAATAAGGACAGTCATGGATGTGACTTCATTTACATGTCTGCAGAATTTTTTATTATGAGACGAGTCTATGGGCATGATTTTGCATAAAGTAAACAGGATAGAGTTAACAAAAAATGACTAAACAAAAAACCAAACTAAAACAAGGTGGCAAAACCCCAACAAACAGGCAACTAAAACCAACCCAAAACTACACCTGTTTCATGCATTATTTTAAGGACTTGCGGGTTACAGTGGTAGGTGTGGTAAACCTTGGCCAAATATAACATTACTTTATAATTGATATGTAGCTCGAAAAATGGAGTGATCTTCTTTGATAGGAAACTAGGCAGAACTTGGTAGCTAATGAAAATAGCATTTACTAGATTGAGTGGGGAAGGAGAAACTTTTGTATGAAAACACATCAATCATAACATGAAACTGTTAGTCTTGGGTCTGATGAATGAAGTAATGAAAAGATAGCACTGAATAAATAAGTGGAATGATAATGAGCTGCAGCTGCTTTTTTTTCTTCCCTCTTCAGTTGCCAAATAGACTGGAAAAAAGGAAAAAATGTTACTTTAAAAACCATTAAGAAGAAGCAGAAACACAAGGGTCGTGGAACAGTTAGAACAGTGACAAAAACTGTTTCCAATGATTCTTTCTTCAACTTCTTTAGTCCTCCTGAAGGTAAACTGAACATTAGTTTATCTGCATTAACTTCAGATGTAGTTTGTACTTCACTCACTTGTTTCTTCTCTTTTTTTTTTTTCCTACAGTTCCAGAAAGTGGAGACCTGGTAAGTTTGCTTATTTAAAATATGAGAGTGGGGGGCAAGCTCCAGTGAAAGTACTTGTACCTTTATGTGCAAAATGTTGGTTGAAATTGTTTGGATATTTATTAAACAGTTTCAGCTTTAACTTTCTGTATTTAACTGAGAATACTTGTGATGAATAGTGTGCATTTGTGTTTTCTTTATTAAAACAAGTATTTGTTGAGTTGGATCACAGAGTTTAGTTTAGTAAACTTCAACAACTTACCCTTCCTGAAAGCTACCTTGGGAGGTGTTAACAGTTGTATAAATTTAGTGATGTTTGTTATTAGCCTTTGGTCTAATGGCTGGTGTAGGTCTGTTTGTTTGGGCGTTATTTGGATGAACTTCTCTAATGGCTGCATGTATCCGGTTTGTATTTTATGCTGTTAAAAATTTCCCAAGCTATTAACTCTTGGAGAAGGTAATAAAGCAAGAATAGAAACCTAAGAGCCCGCTCTTCTGTGTGCTCACCAGGAGAAGACCGTAGCAATAAGCTTATGTTATTGTAAACCACTTTAAAGTGCTGAGTACATTATGTAGCTTGAGTGAGAAATCTGGTTAAAGCATTCAGAAGCATGCTGTTAAAACTCTGTGACATGGACACCAAAAGCTGTATGTTTGTAATGTTATAACAAATTTAAAAGAAGCCTTTTGAGTTGAAGGTAACTTCTCAGATACAGCACAACACTTGCGTATAAACGAAAGGAGTGAAAACCTGGAATTGCATCAGAGAACATTTTTAGGTGTTTATGTGTTTCACAGTGTAGTGGGAGTCATGGAGGAGATGCACTGTAATAATCAGAAGTCACTTGTAAAATTTTTAATTAGATAGGCTTACCTGGCTAGTAGTTAGTTCTTATAAGTATCGTGCATAAAAAAAATTAAAGTCTGGGAGGTATCAAACAGTTTTTTCTACTTAAAGGCATGTTGGGGGTGGGGAAGAATAAAACTTAAACTCCACAATTTTGTGTAATTAAGCCTACTGAAGAAGCAGTCCCCCCTTCATAATGCATATAGGCTGTATATAGTATAAAACTTGGCTCCACAATTTAAATCTTATAAAGCAAGTCCTGAATCAAAAAAGAAAAAAAGCCAGCACATGGGGTTTGTGTAAATTTGGCCACATCAAAGTCTGTGCAACTTGTGGTTTTGTGTCAAAAGTAGTTAACAGCTTATGATTTAGGAAATAATGTTGTTTTATGCAGGATGATGATGCTGAGGCAATCCTTGCTGCAGACTTTGAAATAGGTCATTTCTTGCGTGAACGTATAGTCCCCCGATCAGTATTGTACTTCACAGGAGAAGCTATTGAAGATGACGATGATGATGTAAGTATAGCGTTCTTTTAAAATGCTAAAAACTTTGAAATAAAGCTACTTAAAGATTTTGGGTAATTTCTGACTTAAAATGTCGGTATCTTTAGAATGGGATGTATCAACATTAGTTTCAGCTGAACTTCCTAGAGTAAAGAGCATCACAAAAGTAATTAATCCTTGAAGTAGCGACTCCAGAGTTTCATTGTAAAAGGAATGGTAGAAGCTGAACATTTAGAGGATGTCTGAGGAGGCTTTTGTGTGTAAGGCATTCCTAGGGTGGCATACCCCATACTTTGGTAGAGCTATAATGAGCTGCCAGAGAACAAAATTAGTCTTACTTAGCTACCTGCTCAGTCTGTTCTTTGTGCCTATAGTGATACTGTGCTACTAAGTTCCTTGAGATTCAAGCCTGATCCTTTTGGAGGGTATTTTTATTAGAAAATTGTAGATAAGCACATTCAGATCATGTGAAAATATTCAAAGTGAGCTCTGCAAAGGCTTGAATTAAGTGGTGTAAAAGAGCCAAGCTTGCAAACAAACCACAAACCCCCAGAACTTCATGTGGGCAAAATATTTTCTTGCCACTGCACAAAGAAGGACAGTTTGACAGTTAAGATAGGTTAGGTAAGTCCTGCCTTAAAATTTGTTTTTAGAATGTAAAATGGTAGCTCTTAGTCCAAAGCTCTGGCCTGGGAGATGGAGAAGAGGGAAGTAACTGACTGTACAAATTGCCTTAGGCTTTGAGACACTCCACAGGCCAGGCGGTTTATCGCAGTCTACTAAGCTCTTCCAGTGTTGTATGTAAGGAACTTAAACTAGATGGTTTTCTCTGCCAGAGCATAGCTTAAAAGATTGTGTGTTGCTCACACTGATAAAGAAAACGCTTTTAAATCTGTCAATAAGAAGTTCTCTTGGAGAGCACAGTACCATATGGTCTCTGGCATTTACTTGAGTTAGCTGGCTATACTTGAGCCATAAACAGCTGCATTTATGACCCTATCAAAACCTTTTTATTTTCTCTTCTAGTATGATGAAGAAGGTGAAGAGGCAGATGATGAGGTAAGTTGACAGGTGGCCTTGATTTAAATAATTTTCCTTCTGTAGTTTATCTGAAATAAGAGTTCCTTTAGTTTTTTAATACTCTGGGCACTAAGTATTACTTAGGAATGTAAGAGACAACGCATAATTCTGTGGATCTAGGGTGAACACTTCAACCTAGCAAAAAGCCCAAACCAAATGAAGACCACCCTAAGTTATCTTACAAATGAAGTTGCAACTGATGTCAAAAGATGATGTGCTTTGTGGAGGGCTAACTAATGCAATATGTGTAACTTAAAGTGGTAGTGTATTTAAGAGCATAATTTAATCTTAATTTTAATGAAAATGGCTCAGGAAGTTGAATGTGTGTAAGCTAGAGTAACATAAACAAGTGTTTTCTTTCAGGAGGGGGAAGAAGAAGCAGATGAAGAAAATGATCCTGACTATGACCCCAAAGTAAGGAATTACAAAGACTATTTGAACTTTGTGTATGCATACTCAACATGTACAAAATTTATGTAGGTTAAATCTTGATTATTTTTTTTTTTTTTGTTTAAATACTTAATCAGTAGTTCCTAAGGTGAGTATGTTTTGGCTAAGGCAATTTCTGTCCCAGTTCTGGCAGGCTAATAGTGGTAGAGCAACTTTGAAGTTCTTTCTCCAAAAATCAATTTATAGAAGTGACTTTTGGCTTTGAGCACTGAAATTAGTCAGGCTTGGTTTTCTATAAGCTTGTCTTGCAGCAAGTTGCTGCTAATGGTGAAAATGTTCTATAATTGTAACTCCACACAGAGAACTGCATGATGCAGGTTCAGTTTTGGGAACCTGTCCCAGGCTGACTCTGGCACAGATTTTTCCAGCAGAGCATAAAACTGAGGCTTCTTCAGGATAAATAATAGCAAGTCTTTTATTGCTTGAGGTAGAAGTGAAGGTTCAGGAATGTGTTTACAGCCAACTGCTGAAATGTGAATAGCTGAGAATGACTATCTGCTTTCTTATTCCATGGGAAGGGCAAGTCACTAGTCCGGCTCAGTTTGCTGGAAAAGTGATTGTGAGCTACTGGGTTCATAGATTTTTTTCCTAGCTGAAGAAAAGGTACGTTTGGCCACCCAAAAGCATCTAATGGTGGTAGGTGAAAGTTGCAGTCATGAAAATAAAGTCTGGGAATGAAGAATGTCTGCTATGAAGTGTGCTTGCGATTTCTAATGGGGAGGCAGCATGTTTTTCAGTAGAAGTGGTTGGAGCCACTATGGAAGTACTCTTGAAAGAATTACATAATCTCAGTATTGTACCTAGAAAGATGTAGGGTATAGAAGTGTTTATCAGAGTGTGCAGCCTGTTGGTTATGTTCCATCTGCTGTAGTGTATTCAAATTGCTTCCAATTGAAAAAGGTTTTGGAATCAAAATGAAACAGCTGGAAGATGGGCTGCTTCTGTTATGTTGCCACATCTAAAGACAGTGGTATTGCTAATAATAGGCAATTAGTTTAAGGGAAAAGATAAAGGAAGAACTTGAATACTGGAACTTAAGAAAGTAGGCTTAGTGGTATTAATAGTTCTTTAAAAACACTGATATCTGTAAACTGATATTTCCTTTTTCCTCAACAGAAGGATCAAAACCCAGCAGAATGCAAGCAGCAGTGAAGCAGTGTGTATGTGGCCTTGAGGATTACCTGCACTGTAATAGCCTAAACACAACTATTAGTTACTTACAGCCTTATGTTTTGTATCTTGGTAGAATTAAGTAACCAATTTGTTAAAAAAAAAA
This sequence comes from Lathamus discolor, assembly GCF_037157495.1. NCBI lineage: Eukaryota > Metazoa > Chordata > Aves > Psittaciformes > Psittacidae > Lathamus > Lathamus discolor. The sequence goes on along the minus strand of NC_088884.1, from coordinate 41,668,193 downwards.
ATCAAACACATAAGAACCAGTTTAAAATGTAGGTTCAATCTACCTAGCATTTTAACAGTATAATTTTCTGCCAATACGTAGAATGCAGTAAATCCCCTAAAGCATGAATGTTAATTCATTGCTACATAGTTTGGTTCTTGTGAAGTCTTTGTCACGTAGCTATTAGACTGCAGCTGTGAAGATTATCAGAACTGTTAACTGAGACCAATATTTGTTTAGAGAAAACTTCTCTCCTGAAGAACCAACCAAAGTATTTTTCAGCCCAGTAGTTGGAACGGGTTTAAGTCTGCTTGCACTAGCTGTGCCTTCATTACTTTGTTATAGAACTGGCAGTGACCTGTACTAACTAGGAGATGATGATGCATTTTGAATTTGACTACTTCAGAAGATTAGTATAACTTGTTTAATTTCCAATGAGACCACATTAAACATTCATAACTGTCAGCTTGTTTATGCTATGGGTTTTGTATTTTATGTGACATAGTGATCTACAAAAGAAACCTAGTCATCATATTAAGGTTATTGTTTACCACTGGGGTGTGAATAAAACCTAGTATTTTCAGAAGCTAGTCTTGTTTTATTATGATGTGTGTATCTGCATGTGTAAACTGGTAAGGCATATCTTTCATGCTGCAGTTCACTCTTCACTAGAAACAAAAGTTGAGAGTTACTGAGAAGTAAATTATATAGCATTTTAAAACCAAACACAATAGTTTGGAAAGTTTGAGCCATGCTTTCCACTTGCAGTGTGATACTTGTGAATCTGAGCTAGATGTTTCAGTGATTGGTCAACGCTGCCATTTTGGAGAATACAGGTTTTTGAAGTGGGGCTAGATCTGATAAAGGACTTCAGTATTGCTGTGCCTGACTCTAAGGCACTGGTCATTAGTATGAATTCTGGAGCCAAGAGAGGTGCCTTGGATTTCTGTGTAGGCGGAGCTAGGTTGTCCTGAACAAAACCTGCCCTGCAACCTAAGGGAGTGCTAGAACACTTAGCTGTATTCTACTTTGTACTCACTGTATCAAGCATCTACAGAGGAGAAAACAAATCCCAAGGGAATCCCCTCTTCTCAGCCAAAGTTTTGTTCACTATGTTTGTATCTACATGTTCTGGTTCATACTTTGTATTGATGTTCATTGTCAGTTGAAACATGGGCTAGATCTTTCTCATGCTAACCTTATCTCTAGCCTAATAGTGGAGGTGCTGGTGTGATGTGGGTTTGAATGCATTCAGCTTGAAGAAACTATGACCAGATGCCTTCCATTTGAGTTTTCCCAGTCAAAAAGATGCTACTGTAGTCTGTGTCATCTTGTCATTCACGTAACTGTAGAAGTTCTCATCTTCTAAGCAAGTACCCAGATAACTTTCTGAGGGATGGGAAGGTCCTTGTAGGGCTGGAAAGAAAGATCCAGCTAGCATGGATCCATTTTTGCAGTGGCTGCTCTTTCTTTTCCTTGCCTTTCTTTTTGCTTGTTTGTTTCCTTGCCACTGATACATGGACTTAGCTGTAAAGGATTAAAGGGCTGAAAAGAGTAGGGCAAGCAGGAGGCAACAGCCACATGAGGATAAGGCTGGTGTAAGAGTTTCTTTAGCATGTCTCTTGCTTGGAGGGTAAGTAATACAGAATAAAGCTTATCCCAAGTGCCCTTCTGAATCCTCAGCTCCCCTGAAAGGAGCAAGGTTGAATGTGATCTGACTAAACTGATTTTTATCTTCTGTTTAATTCCTTGAAGGCTCAAATACCATACTGCTTCATTTCAGAATCCCTGTCAGGCTTAATCTTTCTCCTCTTCATGGACTTGGGAGCAGGAGCTCTTGCCACCTATAGCTGTGTATAGAACAGTACTGTTGAAGCTCTGCTCTTAGGTGTTTTTTTTAGGTAATGCATAGATCATAGTGTAGAAAGATAGAGTAATGAAAAGTTAACATCACACTCTACGGCAGTTGTGTTCCTATATAGATCCTGACCCTGCCAGTTTGTGTTTCACTTGGTCTCTTCTCTAAATGTCTCCCAGGGTTAAGCTTAATCTTAAAATTCAGGGCATGCGAAGACCACACTGATGGTATGTTATGAGCTTGAGCAGTCATTAATATGGGGCTTTGGGGTTCATACTTTTTGATATGAGAAGTCTCTGAAGTCCTTACTTAGATCTAGCCCATTTTTATTAACAGCATCTGGCAAATGTATCTTAAAAAGAGAAAGCACTGTTGAAAGTTGTCTATTGAATTTCAGAAGTTACTGTTACGTAATTTTCGATGGCTTTCTCATTTAATATCTTCATATCATACAATGGGATGCACAATTTGAAAAGGGGAGTTTGTAGTTGTCAAAGCTCACCTGCAGCCTGCAAGATCCAGAGCCATGAATCCATCTCTGTCAACAGATTTTCGGTAAGCTGCTCTCTAGATTGACTTGCTAGTTCTGAATTAGCAGTTCTTGTGCTCTGCAGACTGCATCAAAAGGAAGGTTATAATCGTACAAAATGAGGTGCCAGTTCTTACGGTGTCAGTTAAATAAAAACTGTTTTGGTGCTTAACGTAGTTTTGTGCTCAAAGACACTTGTTTAGCAATTCTGAAAGGCAGTATGTAGCAGGAACATTAAACTTTCAACATTGATTGGAGTATTGTGACTCATTCTTTTCACTTCTCATGGGGTTATACCAGTAGTAGAGAAACTCTTCATTTAGTATTTGAGGGGGATCAGTTACCTTGTTAACAAGTTCAGGCTAGGAAAATGTGTCACTGAAACAAGATTTCTTGGTCAGTTGTTGCAGAACTGCACCCAAGTTTAAGATCTGGGTAAATGATGTCTTCTGTCCAGTTTTGGTTACCGTTTGAAGGGAGAATTATTTTAAGGAAAAATGGGGTGGTGGTGAGGACAACGGAAGGAGAGTTAATGGAGACTTTGGATGACAGTGAAGTCTGCTCGGAGCTTATGCTTGATGGAGACGGATGCTTCTTGGGTAGTTCTACACTTTCAGCAAATGTAGGTTAGCTTTCATTGGCACTGAAGAGTGTTTCTGGCTGGTATAACTTTGCTAATGTTAAAAACAATAAATAATCTCAAAATTATCCTGAAATAAACTAGAACAGACTTAAGCTTAGCATTCTCATGTTTTACTGTCTGGAGAAGGATGATGTCAAGTGTAGTTAGAAATGTTGCCTTTTGAGGTTTTTTTAACAGTAGGCATAGCAATTGTTATTACCATTGTCTCCTATAGCTAACTAGCTTCATAAACTCAGATTCTTAGTTTTACTCTTGGAACTGATGTGTCCCAAGCTATTAGCAGAGATTGTAATTTTCACATGATTTTATTTGTTAAATGAAGACAAACAACAAAACACAAAACCAAAAAACCCACATCAAAAACACCCACAAACAACAGAAGATTGAAAACTGGGAATCAAATGTGTTCATCCTTGCCTTCAAACTGGTACTTAAACTTTGTGTTTTAAGACCCATTGTTGTAGACCTGATTCAGAAATTGACGGGGAACTTGGATGCAAATGGATGATTATTAGCTTCTCTGCCAGAGATTTCCTTTTGCCTTGTGTTGGGCAGGCGGATTGTTCCGTGGAATTCACAGTGGCACAGGGAAACAAAATGCTAAGCTCCTCTGTAGAAAGGGGACAGTCTGATGAAGGCATTTCTCTGTGTAACAGCCTTGGTGGCCTGCTGGCCTGGAGCTAGAGACACATATGTTGGCTGTATAGTACTTCATGCCGTGCAGATCAATCCAATCCTATACTTTCTTGTACAGGTCACAGAAGTTGTCATTACCTTATACTTGCCTAAACTGAACATAAATCTACTGGAAATAGTAAGTCTCCTGTTACACTATCAGGAGGAGCTGGAAATTTGTGTGGCATGTTGGACAAGACTTGGTTCATTACTCCTTAAATCCCCCTGTTAGACCTCTGCTCAGACCTAGTAGCTTCCGCATGTGAACTGTCTCAGCTTTTATAGGAAAATCAGAGCAAGTAAAGCAGACAAGACACAGTACACCAAACAAAAGATAAGCTACTCCACATTTCGGTCTGCTTGGTGTATACCAGAAGTGGGTGCCCAGGGAGCGCGGGGTTGCGTCAGAAGGACCTCTTCTCGCAAAAATCCAACTAAAGTGTGTGGAGTTGTCAAGAAGAGTTGTCTTTGCAGCTGCAGAGAGGGCGTAGCTCCTGAACTTGGCTGTCATGAGCTTTGCTTTTATAGGCTCAAATGTTGATTATCTGCCCAAACTTCTGTTTACCCTGCAGTTGATGAGAAATGGGATGATCTGTACTTGCACCATGTTTTATTCTGCTGGTCAAATCTGAGAAATTTCTAAGCCCTCTTAGAAACTGGCTTTTGCTCTACAATGTGTGTTTAAGTACTTCTTAATGTTCTTGGAATACCTCTAACTCTGAAGAGCAAGGGACTTTGGAAAAGCCAGGCTGGAGCAGCTGCAATGTGAATAGTCTGTGCACTGCGCAGTTTCTTTGGTACTACCATGGGTTCCAGGGAATGCTAAGGTCTGGGGCAGTATGGTTGATAGTTATGATAAATCTTGTGTGCATCTATGCCTGGTTTACTATGGGGTATATACAGGTGTCTGTGAGATTGAGTTCATGAAAGGAAAGATCTTCCCCCAGGATGACATGTTCATCTTTCAGTGATCAACATGGTCAGCATCTTTCAGTGTTTGGTCAGCAGCATGTTCCATTAGATGATAAAGGTCAAGAAAAATAAGTAATCACTAATTGCTTTAATCATACATTGCAACACATTCATTTTGTCATGTATTTCTCAGCCCTTGACCCTTCCTTATGTCTAGCAATGACCAGCTTGTACATCCTTTAGGTTTCCCTTTTAACTGTTTTTCTGTTATAGCCACTTCTCAGTAATGGGCGAAATGATGATGCTTAAGGGTTGTTGCCCAGAAGGTTAGCATCTCTTTGAAACTGATTGCTAATAGTTGGTGTCAAGCAAATTCGTTATCCAGGAAAACACTAGTAAAATTATGGGCTTTTTAGTCTTTTACGGTGGCTTCCCAAAACAGTGTTGAACTTGTCTCAGGATTTAAAAGGAACACTCATTACTTGTTCCGTAGCTGCTCTTTAATTAAGATTATGTCTGGAAAATTTCAACTACTTGAGCCTAAGTAAGGGAGCTTTTGATACAGGAGACAAGTGTATCTAGCAACCAAACATTTCTGTTACCAGTATGAACTTTGAACAGGGAGATGGAAAAACTCAAGGTATAAATGCATCTTAGATGCAGAGACTTTCAAGGATCAGGTTGTAGTATTTCAAGTTTGACAGTAGGAGGCACCTGCGCATCAGATATTTCAGGAGGAACGGATGCAGAACCTGCAATAGTCTTCAGAGGAATTTCAATAAAGGTAGCAGACATGGAAAATTTAATGTAATTGCATTGGTTTAAATACATACTTAAAGTCTCAGTGGGATGATGTAGTGTGCTTAACTGCGGTGAATGTGGTTTTTCAAATTACTAGTGTAAGAAGCATTTCCAGAAGTTTAGTTGTGACTTCCATGTGGGCAAATGAAGTTTGTTATCCTTTACTGGCAAATTCTGCACGATTGCTTTGGGTTATTTTGTTCTTTTAGCATAAAATCTTGCCCTAGTCTTCTAGCTTTTGATTGATCTGATGATGTTGGTCAAATATGTAGTGTATTTTTAATGGCTGTTACTATTTGTTGGCTTACAGGGTGCAAGTTGAAATAGATGTTTTGCATGTTAACTTCTGATCACATGCTTAGGTGAATTTCACCAGGAATAAAGAGTTCTTGTTGTGGGTCTATACTTTAGCAGAGTATGTCCATCAGTGTTTAGAGTTGGGTTAAATATCTGGCATTCAATACTTCTGGGAACTTTATGCCATGGAAGGCCAAAGTAGAATGAATTTAGTCCATTTCTCCTGTATATTTGGAAGTCTTCTGGCTTTCCACACTTATCTTACTTTTTTCCTTTGATTAATTACAAATTGCTATTAGCACTGAGAACAAGCAAAAAAATCACTCTGTGTTAAAATATACAGATTATGTGCTAATGTCCTTAAGTGTTACAGGGCAGCATTGCAGGTGGGAAAAGGTTCCTGAATGCTTGTTACAGACTGATGTGTGGGACTCCTAAGCCTAGTGTGAGTTTCCAGATTGCTGGTTAATGCATGTTGGAAACAAGCTGCTACTCACCTGCAGCAACCAAAACCGGAGAATAACGGGAAATTAAGTCTTCTGTAGGTTTAGTTCAATGCCATGTGCTTTACATCAACTTGTTTTTTTCAATGAAGTTGCTTGGTCTAGAGGAATGCTTTTTAACCAGTTTATGTTTTAGTTTGACAACTGCAAAGTTAAGTCCCTGTTAATGCGACACAGTCAGGAGCAAAGAGGTAGATGTAAAGCACATCAGGTGAAAAGACAAGGAGTTCTCCTGTGTCGTTCAAGCTGTGTGTGAGGCTCCTTGTTTGTGCAGCAGCAGCTGAAGGCACAGATATTTCCACTGGGGGATTTAGGCTCAAATGGTGAGGAGCTGCAGATCAAGACAGTCATGAATGGTGTTCATATCTTTCGAAAATGAGCAAGGGCCTCTTAAAATAGGTGTAAGATGGTTGTGAAAACGAACCGGATCTCATAGTGTGCATAGTAAGCTTTGAGAATGACTGTTCTTCAGATAAATGGATGTTTCAGATATTAATCTCATTTTTTGTTCATCTTATGGTTAGCAAGTTGTCTTTGTTATGATTTGAGTGTCTTCCAGTTACCTCAGGAAAGGTAAACCAGCTAAGTAATCTTAATTGCTGTTGTTAGCTTAATTGTTTGCCTCTCAACAACTCTCCACAATTAACTTTGAACTTCAGGAGGAAAAGATTATAGGAGGAAACTCATTTTAGAATGTTACTGTAGATAAACTCCATTAAAGCTATCATTAATACTGGTTGCTTTTTTTCCCTAATGTGCTCCTACTGACCTGTGCTACATGACCTGCTTCCTTGCTGCCAGGATTACTGTGAGGAGCGTTTTTATTTTCGTGGCCATGTTAAATAGATGTTTAAAAGAAACCAATGCTCTTGGAGTATGAAACTTCAGCCTTCAGTTTTACATTGGCATTGCCAGCCAAATTCAATTATGTAGGCTTTTTGATTTACATCTAATACATCAAAGGACTTAAATAGCTTAATGTTAACCTGAGGTCACTTTTCTACTCAAATAAATGAATTAAAAAGCTAATCTCAGGGGAAAATCCAAACAATAATCAAATGTGTGGCAACAAAGCAGAGAGTAACAAGGCGAATGGTCCTAGTTCTTTGCCAGCTTGCTTTTGGTTGGTTGGGGTTTTTTTCCTACTCTTAAAATTTCCAAGTACTGAGGTTCTGGTGTTTCCTCTGGGAAGTGGTCTGGATACTTGCTTTCCTTGGGTATTACTCAGACTGCTGCAGCGAGTAAAGATTTACATATAATTTTATATGTACAATAAATGCTGCTGCTCCCCAGCACAGGCGGGAGCACTGAAAGCATAGGGCTAAAGCTGTTGTGCCAGGTTCTGTGTCAGGCTGTTTCCTTTGTTTAATGGAGCGATGATGGCTTAAATATCAGGGTGTCGCTGGTGACTGGCAACACGGTTTTATTGGACTTGAATCAAAGACACACAGAAGGGGGGGTCCGTGCTGTTGTTCCCCGCGGCGGGCAGGGGGCAGGCCGAGGACATCAGCTCCGAGCACATGCTGCTGGCACGCCCTGGGGGAAGCACATGAGCGCTGCAGCGCGTCTGAATGGTTACATTAATCCCACTTTGAAGCCACCGGTGGCTAAGTAGAGCGGAGCAGCGGTCCCCGCAGCACCTCCGCGCTCTGTCCTAGCCTCCGCCCGGGGGACAAAGGAGCGGCTGCGCCGGGCCCGCAGCCCCGGCACCGCAGCAGGGCAGAGGGCAGCCCCTTGGCTCCGCGGCCGGGCCGGGCTTCCCCGGTGCCGACGGGAGGAGCCGCCTTTTCCGCTGGGTGTCACTGGGGAGGGGAAGGCGCGTTCAAAAGCGGCGGGGAGGGAAAAGCCGCTGCCAGAGCCGCCCGCCCGGCAGCGCGTCCGCCACGCCGCGGCACGGGCGGCAGCCGCTCCGCTCCCTGCGGGCCGGGGCGCTCCCGGCCCTCCGGCGCGGCGCCGGCGCGGGGCGGCGGGTCATCGGCTGGTGTCGGCTGCCCCCGGAGCACAGCCCCTGCGGGCGGAGGCCCCCGGCCCCGCCGGCTTATGTGAGGAGGATGCTGGAGAGCGGCTGCAAGGCGGTGAAGGAGGGCGTGCTGGAGAAGAGGAGCGACGGGCTCCTGCAGCTCTGGAAGAAGAAGCGCTGCATCCTCACCGAGGAGGGGCTACTCCTCACCCCCCCCAAGCAGCAGCCGCCGCCGCAGCAGCAGCAACAGCCGCCGCTGCCGGCCGAGCCGACGGCCAAGATCAAGGAGCTGCACTTCTCCAACATGAAGACGGTGGACTGCGTGGAGCGGAAAGGCAAGTACGTGTACTTCACGGTGGTGATGGCCGAGGGGAAGGAGATCGACTTTCGGTGCGCTCAGGAGCAGGGCTGGAACGCGGCGATCACGCTGCAGATGGTGCAGTACAAGAACCGCCAGGCCATCCTCGCCGTCCGCTCCACCCGGCAGAAGCAGCAGCACCTGGCGCAGCCCCACGGACCGCGCCTCCGCAGCGCCTCCAACTCCGCCTAGAGCAGGTACGGACCCGCAGCCGGGCACCCCTCCGAGCCCCGGTCCCCCGCGCGGTCCCGGTCCCGGTCCCGGTCCCGGTCCCGGCCCCAGGCCCGGCCCCGCAGCGCGGCCGCCGGCGGGGAGAGCCAGCTCCCGGCGCGGGTTTCCCTCGGCTGACGGGCTGCCCTTTGCGCTGCTCTGTCTTATTGCAGGTGAAGGTAACGGAGCGCTTCGGGGAAGCGGGGCTGAGCGCGTCCACCGCGGCCGTACTTCAGGTGGTCCGAGACTGGGCACACGCCGGAGGTGCAGGTAGACTGGAGAGATGCGGCTCAACAACCTGGACCCCAGCTGCTGCTGTGCTGCTGCTTTGCCGCCCTCGGTGCCCAGGAGCATTTCAAATCTATTATTTATGAACCTCGGAAGGGATCCTTCGGTGCGACGGGATTTCTAGGAGACAGGATGTACTGTAACTTTAATGTATTTTTATTTTATTTATTAGGTTGTTTGGTTTTATTTCTTCTTTTATTTTGTTGTTGTTGTTGTTTCTAAAGGCTTATATTTGCAAGACATTTCTGAATGTAGGCTGTATCCGAAAAGCAAAGGAAAAAAACAATGTGTACGTTAGCACCATAAAAAGTTATGGCTAGTTTGGCCGTGTGTAATTTGGCAAAAGTTTTTCGTTTTTACCTAAAATACACTGTATTACGCTAAGGTGGAAAATGTGATGTGCGGTTTGGGATTTGGCTGAAACCCACACTGCGTACAGATACTGTTTTCTGTAATGAGAATAGCAATTGGAGTCTGGGTTTAAAATGATTTTCTTTTACAACACTATGTGCGGCAGAAGATAACGTTTATTCACGCTTGGTTATTCAAGAAAAACCATTGCTTGTCATCCCGAGATTAAAACCAATCTGTTTCTAATGTATGAGCGGAGAGGAACCTGACCGTCGTCTTTTGTGATACAGGAATCCCAGTCGGATTCCAGTTACCTGCTCCCTCCTAGGCGGGAGGGCAGGACCCGAGAGACATTTATGAACATTTCATATAGTGTCCATGGCTCGCTTTGCACGGTCGGTGTGTAAGCAACCCAAACTCTTGACCCGTGTTGAATTTTCATGGCGGTTTTTAAGTGTCTTGCATTAAAGTAGCCCCTAGTTTATACCCTATTTTATGTATGCCTTAGTGTGAGAATGGATTCTTTTGGTCATGGTTTTCACAAGCTGGAAATTGCTCTGTAGCTGAGATGAACCAGATGAATTGTGGTGTTTAGTGCTGTCAGATGTCGAGGGAGGCGTGCAGTCTTGCCTCGGAAAGCAGTGACGAAGTCGCGAAGTTGGAAAACAAAGGGCTAATTGCACAGCTGGTGTGGCTTCCTCCTAACAGTCACTGGGAGCTTGGCTGTGGTGCTGGTGAGTCTGGGCTGGTGCTGTTTGGCCAGTGCAGAGGAAGGAGCAGTTGCAGGTCTGTGTGCGTTCCAGGGCCTTCCAGGTGATGATGGGTGGCTTCATGCTGCTGCATGCTGCTACAGCCCCGGTCCTCAGGAGGCTGGAAGCAGGACAGATCAACGTGGCCGTTATATCTGGTTCAAGTTGCAGCCGTGGGGCTATTTATTTTAACTAGTGTGGTGAGGAAAATGGCTTTTGGCTGCTTTACAAGTTACATGAATGTAAACAAAGTCTTCTGAAGCCACACATCCAGGAGTTTTCTGTTTGTGTAACTGAGGTGTAGCTTGACTGTAAAAGCCCCGTGTTCTTGGTTCAAGCTGTTTCTGTAAGTGTTTAAAGCAAAAGACTGGAGTGATGCTCAAAGGATGATATTGGAATTGACTACAGCATGTAACAGTCCCTTCTTCTGCACTCTAAGCTTAAGCTCATATCTGTAAGGAGTAAGTCAGCATCTCTTTTAGCCCTCTTCTTGTGTTCCTTGTCCCTACCTGACCTAGACATGCAGAACGCATCATAGTGCAGAATTAAAGCCCGACCTTGGTGGTTCTCAGTGGTTGCTTCTAAGCTCTGGTTTTGATACGGCCCACAACAAGGTTGCCTGATGAGCTTGGGGTGGTAGATTACAGCTGTGCTAATAAAGTTGTTATTTTGAGACTAATTGAAATCGAAGGTGCCCCAGCATCTTCTAGGATTAGATTTGCTGTCTTGGCAATCATAATAGCCAATTTCCACATCTCTGTACATCTGCCATTATCATTCTGCTAATGCTTGGATGTTAGAGCTGCAAGGGGATTCTCTAATGAGCTAGTCAAAGACTCACAAAATAGCCTGTAATTTGTAATTTGGCTCCTCTCTTTAGAGTCATTAATTACAGTTTGCTGAGTAACTAATCCACCTTTACAGATACACAGACGTATCGCTGATATCTCACCTACTAAAATGCATTTTAGGCTACTGAAGGATAAATGTAGTTGATGAAAATTAGTTCCTATGTGATCAGACAGACGTATTTCTCTAAAAGAGAAGGGTATTCCTGTCCTCAGTGGATGCAGGGCCCCGAATGCCACAAAAGTCTGTGGATCTAGTCTAAAGCTGAAATTTTACTGCTCTTCTGGAAGTATTTGTACTTTGAAAGATGATAATTTTAGTGTTATAACTGCCATTAAGGTTTGAGGAAACAGCTTTCACTTTGAGTTTACTGCTCTCTTTCACTGGTTCAAGGTCAATGTCCCACTTGCACCTTATGTTTCGTAAGCTGGTCTGAAGGGTGCTCTCAAGACCACTTGGGCTGATGTAGTTCAACAGTGTTTTGCTGGATGTCCTTACCTGCTGTGTTACCCATTTAAAAACATTGGTGTCAGCCAAACTCTTAATGTGAGAGATGGTCCTGTCACAAAATCCACCTTGAGCTGTTCCTGTGCCTGCAGCCCGAGTGCAGGGATGGGTGTAAGAGTCAACCCACCCTACCTTGTGCCTCCAGACTGTCTCCTGGAAACTGAATGGGAATAAATTGGTTGGGGGCCCCTGGGGACAGCTGGAATGTGTGGCTCATGCTGTGTCAGTATAAAGAATGCTGAAATGTCTGACATGGACAATCGGAAAACTCTAAATCCCATGTGGGTTTTTTTTCGTTTGACTGCTGGTAATTTTAGACCACGAAATTGATGTTATAAATGAGACAAGTTTGGGCTTTTTTTTGGCTAGCCTCTCTACTACAGCATAGGAACTACTGGGTTAAATACTGTATGTCACTGCCTTGTAAGCAACGGCTGTGAAGGTAGGTCCAGCATATCACACTCCATCTTACTGGAGCTTTGCAAGTACAGAAATCAGGTTGTCCTTCCCCTTGCGAAAAAAACAAAAGGAAGAAAAAGCCAACAGCATCTGATAAATTCATTAGAGAATAAACAAAAATGCCAGCAAAACACACGCAGGCAAATGCTTGGTATAAGGTAGCAAAAGTGTGGACATTCAGCTCATAAAGAGGTCAAAATTACATGTCTTAATTAAAAACAAAGTGTTTAAGGGACAGACTCACTAAGGAAATTCACGATGTGGTGACCAAGAACATTTAGAAACTAGGGGGAAAGGAAGATCAAGTGGATGTTGTCTCTGTGACATCCTGAAGTAATTCCTCTCTTTATTTAAGTTTCATGATATGCAAATGCCAGCTTCTGAATTATAGCTGCAGTGATGTACCAAATGTTTTCTAGCACATCCTATTGTGAGCAGAAATACCAGTGTCGTCAAAAAAAATTGTGTGTAAATATGACTCATAAATGATTTCTGAGAGATGTGATTTATTTTTCATATTTTTCAAGATGCATTCCATTTCAAATAAAGAGGTATCTATTGAAAGAGCTCTCGTTATGTTGAAGGAATGGTGTTTGGTGGGCTACCTGTTAAATTAAAGCCTGATCTAAGCTTTTCCAATGTCTGAAACTCAATCCAAGAGCCTGAGAGGAACACTTTGAACCTGTGTAGATTCCTTCTCGAGGAATGATCCGCTTAGATGCCCCATTAGTCTTTATACATAGCACAACCACGAGGCTCCGAGTCCTCAGTTTGGCTTCTGTGTGTGATGCATGAGTACCCACAGAGAGTCCTGCTAATGTCGGTAATGCTGTGCTTGGCTTTGCAGTCCACATACAACAGATCACTGGGGCAAAGACTTCAGGCTCACAATCTTTACCCATGAAGCTTTGCTCTGTGTCACATTAGGAACCTAAAATGAAGTATTAAGTGTGCTCTGTTGCTCCTTTTTATGTACCTGAAGCACTGTGATTGAATTTCAAGTAACCTGAAAGTAATCCAGCATGAACACTTCCACCATTCAGTGTATCCTCCGACCTGTTCTCTTCTAGCATTGTGGGAAAAGAAATGAGGTATGACAGGAAAAATGTGTGATGACTTCTGCAGAACTTTAGCAATTCAGTTGCCTTGAGCTCCCCTGGGACGCATTTTTATTGCAGCAGGTCCTCATTTTTAAGCATTAACTTCAGCGGCACAGTGTGCATTGACCTAGACTTACTGGTGCTGCCTGCTTGTGCTGGAGAGATGTCAGTAACCTCTTCCATCAGAAAGCTATTGCTGTAACAAGTAAGAGTTTTCTTTTCAATAGTAAACATGCAAAATGTAGACATTTGAGCTTAATATTTGATATGCAAATGATGACTTAAAGAGCTGACCTCTCAGAAGTGCTAGTTCTCAGCAGCTTTGAAAAGCCAATTGAGCATCTGTGGATTTGTCTCTTCAAGGGCCCAGTGGTGCTTACAGCTTTTGGATATGTCCCTTATGAGCTTTTAGTGACAGTGATAAATAACTACCTCTTTAAGGGCATAAATATAGTAAAGCACAAATCAAATAACTTGCAATTTCTGCTCCTGCGTCAATGGTGATATCTTCATAAAGGTGCATTAAAAACGTGTTTCTCTGCTTTAATGGCCTTTGAATGTCTCCAGGGATGGCACATCTATCGCCTCTCTGGGCAACCCATTCCAGTACTTTACCACCCTTGTTGTATGAAAGAAGACCAGTCTCAGTGTCATCTTTCCCCTCTGAAATGAAGTCTAGACCAGAACAGCTTCTTGCAGTTTCATGGAATCCACAGCATAGCTGAAATGGAACAATTTTCTTTGCAATTGCACCCAAATTGTGACTAAACCAAAGCCTTTACTTCTTTGACTGCCAGTTTCTAGGCCAGGAACATCTCAGTCCTTCCTAGAAAACACCTAAATGACTTTCCTCACCTTCCTTTATTTATTTTAAATCAACTGTTAAGTTACTTTTAAAAAGCTTATTTCCAGTTTATGAAGTTATAAACAGTACTATGAGTGTTTGTGATGATGTTTGTTCCATCTTTCCACTGGGGGATTGTTGATGTGTGAGGTGCAGGGACCCTGGAAACACCACACTGCTGTTACACACTGCTCACGGTGTCGCTTTGCACCTTGCCCGCTGGAGATGCGCAAAGACGGTGGCTTTGGTCCTGCTAAGACCTGACCACCCTCAAGGCGTCCTGACACCCAAAGGACCTGGGAGCTGATTGGGACCTCACAATGGGGCTCAGCAACTTGTGGGGTCCTGGCCTACTGCTACACACTGAATGCACAAGCAAAGGGGCAGCAGCTCTTGGGAAATGAGGTTATGTTGCTAGCTGGCATCCAAATGAAGCTTCTGCTCTGTGTCAACAGCTGGGTTTGACTGCAACACCTACAGGTTTTCCTTAGGATACTTGAAGGGAAAGCCAGAGGTGAGGCTTCTGTGCCTAAGTGTTTGGGATTATTTTGTTTCATGTCAGGTTTTTAGGAAAAGCAGAGGCATTTACCCCACTATAGGCTCATCAAAGTCACTTAAATAACCCCGTTTTACAGCCCTTCCGAGTAATTCTGCTGGACGTCTCTAGCAATGCCAGCCACCACTGACAGGAAGGTGGTTATTTGGATGGCGGCTTGATTTACCTTTAGTGTGAAATTGTGCTATGACAACAGTGCATTTTGCATAAACAAAGTTTTTATTGACCCTACTTCATAATCTTTCTCTTGCAATAGTTTGTAGCCAGTCATAGTAGATTAACCAAGCCAGTAAATGCATATAGAATGACTAACTGTTACAGTGAAACATACAGTGCTCTGCGGTCAGCACAATATTTTACACGAGACAATTTTCCCCATGTTTTGTAAGGCTTCCAGCAAGATGAGGAAATCACTGCTTTTGTTTTTAAGATCTTGTCAGTGTTTTGTAAATACTTCTGATATTTATGACTATACATATGGCTTTGATTATACCTTGCAGAGGCTCAAGGACTGGGTCATAACTCTTAAGGAGGGGATTATTTCATTAATGGTAATTTGTGTTGGGTTTTGTTGCCCAGCCTTCAAGATCTTTTGCACCTACTGCCATTTACAAAGGTAGAAGTACAGCATGCAGTAACAGCAGTGAGCCTGCAACTCAGAGGACAAATCCAGCCTGTTGGCTTGGGTGCCAGTGCCAGGGTCCTTTGAGGGAACGGCTTCTCTGTGTTGCTGTGTGCTTTGGACCCAGGCCTGGGGATGATAACTGCCTGTACCGGCGATAGCACCTCTCTGCAAGGCTCTCAGCCCACTTGAATATCATATCACTGTTTTGGAGAAGAGGAAACTTGGGACCAGAGAGCCCATGCTGCCTGCCCAAGGTCGTGCCCTGGGAGAGGGACAGCAGCATTCCATCCGCAGGCAGGGTCCCTGTTCCTGCGTGAGCACCACTGCCTCTCGCAGGAAAGGCTACTGCGTTCGCTGGGTTTGGTAGGGACCTCCCTTGGAGCCAACTGCAAATGCAGTGTCCAAGCCCCCTGCCTGTGCACAGGTCCTTGGATGGAAACCCAAATGAGTGATTGTCCTGCCAGCTAAGTTCCAGCCTTAGATCGTCATCATATCATCGTCATGGTGCAGCTACTTGCCTGGTGGAGATAAGACCAAGACAAACCGTTCAGGTTTAATGTGCGATTTAGCAGAGTTTTGGGATGATTTAGGATTATTGAAACAGCTTCTGGTTATTCCCAGCACTAGGGTGTTGTGCAAACAGCATACTACAAGTGGAGGGATGTGAGTTGTTACCCATTTCTGGAGCGATTAGTCTTCTCTATTTACTGTGGATTACAAGGACAAAGAGAGGTTATCAGCTCTATAGTAACTTGAAAGGACTGTATAGATATGAATGCAATGTTAATGCAGCTTTTCCAGCCTGCTAACTGCCTTAACTAAAACACATGAAACTAAAGGGGAAGAAAAAGGGGGAGGGGAAATAATTTTCTTCAACCGTTCTGCTACCACTTGAGCATTTCAGTCAGCAAGAAGGAGTTTCGAGAGAAATCCTTTTAGCCAGAAACGCTTATCCCAGTCATGTGTTTTTCTACCAGCAGAAAGACATGACTGCTGCACAAAGCTGTAGTAGCTCATAGACAACGGTTTATCCTAACCCGCTGCCGGAGGGAGGTGGAGCTGTGTGAGTCTATCATCACTGTGGGCTTTTGCAACAGCCCCTCTGTGGAGCTGGAAACCCCTGCGTGCTCTTCCCTGTGCCAGCAGTTACTGCAATATGCAGATGACCTTGCTTAGGGGCTTTTCTTGTGCACAGATGAACAGGAGGAAAATGACTCTGTTCTTTTAGAAGTCAGCCTTGAAGTGGAAAAGCTATTTCTTTATTGTCTTTTTGGGGGCTGCCATTACTCTGAGCCTACTGTGGAGTGGTGCCTCCAGCTGAGTTGGATGTGTACTGGCCGCTTTTTCACTTTTATCATGATTGTTAATATTTCCTGTTCCACTAAGGCACGTTTCCCTGGTACTCGTCCCGAGTGCTTGGCTCCTAAACAAAGTCACAGCTCTTGTCACAAGGCAGCAGGCTGCATGCTTATCCTTCACGCAAGTGATGACTGAGGGCTCAGCAGTAGGGAAGTAACGCTGACAGCTCCGCTCTTGGAAGGCAGATTGTCAGCATTCCTTCACCACGGCACCCGGCTGGCCTGGGAAAAGGCTATTGTTTGTGGGGGGAGTCTCTAAATTAGACCAACTGTCCTTCCGGAGCGGAGGAAGATGAAGGTTGGCTGATCTCCTGAGCACAGGTAGAGTCTGCTCAGAAGCTCAAAGCCTGAAGCAAGGCTTATGGTTCTGTATGTGCAAGCTGAGTGGCCGGGTGCTAAGAGAGAGGGGAATCTAATGGCTGAGAGGGCAGCAAGACGTTATAAAATGATGGTGATTATCAACAACGAGCCATTTCCTCCCCCCATTATTGCTGTTAGAGAAAAGACAGTAGCTTACATCGCAGGGAGGATGACGGCTCACTGGGTGGATATGTCTGGGATGAAACTGAGATCATTTCTGCAGCTAGCCTGTGGGCCCACTCCTGTGTTTAAGAGTCAGCCCAGGGAGCAGCAGCTGCAGAGCAGCATTGAGCTGCCGCCCCAGGGAAGCTGCTGCAATCACTCCCGAACAATCTGGAAACTGTTCCCCTGTGTTTCCCTGAGGGCTTCAGCAGCTCACAGTCACGGCCCACAGACGTCTCGTGTTGTGAAACTGCAGCCGTGGGGCGATCATCTCCCTGCCGTCCTCCCCATCATCCTTACTCACGGGGAGGGAGGCCAAGGAGGTGCCTCTGGAGTGACTCAGGGCAGGCACCAGGGAGGGCTCTGGGCTCGCCTCCCTGCTGCTGCTGCTGGCTATATCTGTTGGAGAAGCCTTCATGCTCTGAAGGTCTCTGGGCATGCCAAGGAGGAATGGGCTGTCTCATAAATGATCTTGAAGGTGCTTGATAGGCCTCCTGAGATGGCACATAGAATCATAGAATCATAGAATAGTTAGGGTTGGAAAGGACCTCAAGATCATCTAGTTCCAACCCCCAACATCCTGGGATATGCCATGCCACTGCCTTGCTGGTGGCTTCACCAGTGCTGCTGTTCCTCTCCACAGCTGTGGAGTGGTAACACGGAGCCGCTGAAGGAAACAGCGGTCTCCAGAACACCTGCAACCCTACCGTTTTGCTGCTAATAACCTCAGGAATAGCTCTGCTGGCCTGCTTTGAAATGGCGAAGGTGCAATGAGCTGAACGTGTGAAATAAACTTATCTTGAGAGCGGAGGTTCCCTTGCCCCGTGAGCAGGGTGCTAGCAGTGCCAGGTGTGGGAGAGCAGCACCCGTGCTTGGTGTCTTCATTTGCAGGCTAGGGGTCTTCTTTCTTCCTGGGTTTTCCCTAATTCAGCTTGTCTCAGCTGCAGAGCCACGTCCCAAAGGGCATTTTCTTTCTCAAAGGAAGTTATAAACGGTGTGGTCGTTTTTCCTGTTAGCTGAAAGTCTGCAGCAACCTCTTTGCCGCCACAGCTCTGTGAGGAAGGGCAAGTGCTTACGCAGGTAGCCTCGATGTAGCACTTAATTTTCATTTTGGACAATGGCAGGGCTCTAACACAACGCAAAGCTTGCATGAAAGCAAAGATTATATGTATCTGCAAAGCTACAGGTCATCATTGCTACATAGATCATTTTGCTGGCTTTGATTTGCTAATGTTTTAATTTAACAGAATCTGGGCAGATTTAATGGTTAATTTTCAGAGCATTCACGTAAGGATTTTTTGTTTTCCAATGCATTCACTCAAAATGAAGTTGAAACCTTAAATCAAGCTGAATTTGGGAGAAGTAATTCAGTTTTGCTGAGCTCTGGATATGCTTAGTCTTTCTCCAGCCCTCTTTTCTTTCCCTCATCTCTGAGTTTAGCACACAGCATTTAGTGGGAGAGGTTTGCAAACCATAGCAGCTGTTCCACTGTCCATTCTCTGCGCCTTACTGATGAGGCTAGTGCCTTGTAAAGATACGGTAGCCCTGGAGTAGCCACAGCTATGTCCTCTATTCAGTCTGTTCCCAGCCATCATCTATTAGGTTTGCCCTTGTAAAATGAAACTCTGGCATAGCTGGGGCTTGCTCTTAATTCAGCTGTCACAGCCCTCCCTGAGCTGGCCCAGGGGTACTTGGTAGGCAAAGCCCTACCATGGCAATCTTGCATAGATGTCCTTCAGCAGGGGCTTTTTCATTGCCACACCTTTGTTGCAATCACTGGAAAGTATTCCCAGACATGAAGGAGGTGGGATTGTGCTTCCCCTCACAGCTGCTAACGCGGCTGCTCTGTGTGATTGATTAAAGTAAAATCTGGTTTGCCTTTGCCGCTGTCATTGCTGTCCTGCTGCTGCAGGCAAGAGTTCAGGTGGACTGAAAGCAAGGACAGATCTAAAAGCAGGGTTTATTTATGTGGTACTTCTAGCAGGTCTTCCACTCCTGCGCCTGGTGGCCTTTCTTCAACCTTGACTTTACGCAGCTGCTGCAAAATCCAGTGGATTTTGCCCTGACTTGCAGCCTGGGAGGCAGGATCAGGGTGCCATGGTTTGTACGTACCATTCAGAAAAGGAAAATACTTTTAGAACCTTTAGAATTCCCGGTTCTTGGAGAAATGCATGCCAGAGGGCCAGGACTTCATTCAGCATGGTCCTTATGCAGGTCCCTAAATCCTAATAGCGTGGCTTTCTCTGGAGCTGGCAGGGTTAGCCCAGATTTAGGGGTCCTCATGAGACACCCCTGTTGCTGTGCTCGAAGGCACAAGGATACAGCTGTTTTCAGCTCCCAGCTGTTGACTACATGACACTAGAAAGCTGTATCTGCAATTTACTGCAGTTGGTCTATTTAACAGTGTTGCTATAGCTGCTACAATGTCACTAGGATAAGTAGCTCAGAACTGCTATTTTAATTGCTGTGCTCACTCCCAGCCCATAAAAATCCTCTGTTTTTAACGAACCCTGTTGCTGTTCTCCCTTCACATCCTTTTTAATGGCTGTCTGATGAGGAAAGCTCAATTTCTGTATACTTCCTCTCCCTCCTCCAAGAAACCTTGATCTTAAGTTTGTCAGCAGCTTCAAAGAGCTCTCCAGCCCCGGGTTCACACACCACTTACTCAGGGTGTTCAGATCCTTCATCTTCACAGATATGTGCGCAAGTAAAGTGCCAGGAATGAGGAGAAATAAGTCTATTGAGCAGCCAGAGATGTTCAATAACTACCGACCCTCCAGAAGCTGTCATATTCCTACATCTTGCAGCTCAGCACACGAGGAGTGTTTGTCAGTAGAATTGCTCATGTTTGAGGATTGCAAAGCCCTGGGGTCTGTTCTGCTTGTGAAATTATGTCTGTGTGCAGTGGAAATGTGTGCAGCCCCAGCACACCTGACAGGTAGCAGAGCCCAGGAAGGAGCCAAGTCCCTGATGGAGACATCAAGCAATAGCTCAGATTCCTCCTCTGCGGTGCCTTGGCACCCTGCAGAGGTTTTGTACAGAGGACGGATTTGCTGTGGGTGGTCATTAGGCATGTCAATGGGAAGAAAGCAAACAGTGGAGGGGGCTGCATAATTCACGCTTCTCCCTCTGGTTAACTACGTGACCCCCTTGGCAATATGATCTCCTAGCCATGCATGCTACCCCAGAGGGCAGGGCACGCCATACCTTAACACTTGCCCTTCAGCCTGAGCATTACCCAGCAGCATATGGAAAGCCTTCAGTGGGAGCGACACATTGATGAGATGGCTTGTGGAGCACAGTGACCTCGAAAGCAGCAGCTCCATGGAAAGGTCTTGCGAATATGGGACACGAGGGCCAGTCCCTGCCCCTCCCTGGTCTTGCAATCAGATACTGCACCCGTATCTGTGGGAATCTTTCTAATAGGCTTCCAACAGGAATGAGTATTGGCCTCTTCTCAGAAACAGTCCATAAATGACCAAGTTTTATGAGTATCAAATGATGCTGATAACAAAACTGCGAGGAAAACAAGTGTGGCAGCACTAGATAGCATCCTAGAAGAGGGCATGTGCTGAAGTGAATGGACAGTCCACAACAACAGATCTAGGCTGCTCCTGCTCAAGTGAAACCTGTGCAAATCCTGATGTGCCACCACCTTGCTCAGAATCTGTCCTGAGGGTGGGAATCTCTCCCCAGCCTCCTGATTGTAGCACAGCTTCACTCCTGCTCAAGCCCACTGGCTTCTGTGTTGCAAAGCTGCCATGCACCTGCACAGCGGCATGCATGTATAGGTGAAGCCCAGAGCTGCCCTCATCATCCCTTCAGGGAAAGGCACTCATGGCTGCCTAAAGCACCGCTCCCAAAAAGACTTGCTTGTGTGCACCTGGGCTTCCCTGGCTGCTGGTACCCCAGCTCCATTCGCGATGGCCTCCCTCACCCAGCAGGCATCGATGGTGCTGCTCCACCATCAGGATGCTGCAGTTGAGAACATGGTTCTTGAGGGCAGTGGAGGGGAAGGTGAACCTCTGCCATGCTGGTAGAGCTGGGTGCTGTATGGCACCCACTGACTGAAATGCTGCTCTTGGTGGCTGGTTTCCCTGAGCTGCTCTTAAACTGCAAGGTCTGGCTCATCTTCGTAGTTCCGCCTGCCTGCCAGCAGCTGCCTAATAAGTCTTTTATGTGCTCAGTGTAAATAATTACTGGGCTGCCTTCTTCTCTGTAGCTCACTCTGCCTCTAGCCAGCCCCCACTACTAATGTCATGTTTATGCCATCTATCCCTAAGGCTGCCTGCAAGCCTGGACACACCGCTTCCCAGGGAGTGGGGACATGGAGGAGGCAGCACCGCACCCCACATGGCTCCCCCAGGGATGCTCTGCCAGGCAGACTGATGCTTTCCCTGTGAGTGCACGTTGGCTGCTATACCCTCCATCCACAATCACTGTATTCAGTGGTGGAGAGTCTATTATATTTGGTATGGGAAGAGCAACTTGTACCTAGACAGTCATTTGAAGCAACTGTCGCTGAAAGAGAGTGAATGGCTTGCCATTACTGTCTTCCTCTGTGGTAGCTTCTCATAGAAGTACAGACTTAGAACTAAGGAACAAGTCTTGTTTGCCAGGTCCTGGTGACATTCCTGCCAGTTTAATTAGCCATTTCTGGTTATAGCTGTATGAGGTGTGCTGCAGGCCCTCCTGTTGGGCAGCGGTCAAGCCCAGCAGGGTCTCATGAAGAAATAGAGAGCTTGGTTCATTTTGGTTGTCTTTGTATTCAGACTGAAATGAATTCAGACTGAAATAAAAGGTTTTGATGAGAGGTCGCCTTGAAGTGATAAGGACCTCCTAAGTCATAGGGGTGGTTCACAAGGGAGACAAAGAGGAATTTGTCTTTCCTTCTTGTGTTTGCTTCCATCTGCTGCATCCACGCCTGATGACACGAGTGCAGACCTAGCCCTTCCGGGTAACTCTCAGTTACATCCTGGGCATGACGTGCTGTGGTATGGAATACCCCTTTGGCTAGCTTGGGTCAGGTGTCCTGTCTCTGCTTCCTCCCAGCCTCCCCTCCTCCCTGGCAGAGCAGGAGGCTCACAAAGTCCTTGGCCAGACCAAACATTCGAGCAGCAACTGAACACATTGGCGTTATCAGCACTGTTCCCAGGCCAAAAGATCAAAACACAGCACCGTACTAGCTCCTAAGAAGGAGAAAACTGACTGCTGCTGCTCAACCCAGGACAATCCGGCTCACAGCAAATATCACCACCACTAAGACAGACAGGGAAGCAATTGCGTGATGTTGTTGTCCATGGATGGTTTATCTAGTTGCAATTCCCATGGCTCCATCTCTGTGAGTGCTTATACACAGACCTCATTTTGCAGGGGTGGCAAGGGGAAAGGTCAGTCTTTATGAATCATTTCCTCCTGGCTGTGGCAATGAGGTTGGTTTGTGAAGTGAGTCATGGAAGAGCAGCCTGGGAGGCGACAATCTCCAAGCCAAAGATCTTCAGGTCCTAAATGACCTTTGGACAGTGCAGCCAAGTTATCATCACCATCTCACATCCCTGGTCGCAAACATCTTTGTTTACTTAAAATTGTAGGTTCTGTAGGTATCATATGCCATGTATGTGAGAAACTCTGCTTCTCCTGGAAGTATTGCAAGCTTTCACGTGTATGGCTGCCTGGATAGCAAATCAAGTATTGCATAGCAAGGAGACGAAGGGAAACCTAGCACACCATCCTCTGTTAGGAAGATGGGCCTGTGTTTGAAATGCCTGTTTGTTAGGGAAGGGGAAGGTTTTCCAAGTGGAGTAACCTGATATCCGAAGGGGGCCTACACAGATCCTTCATCAGGGACTGTAGCTATAGGACAAGGGGTAGTAGGTTCAAACTAAAACAGGTGAAGTTTAGGCTAGATGTAAGGAAGAAGTTCTTTACTGTGAGGCTGGTGAGGCACTAGAATGGGTTGCCCAAGGAAGTTGTGAATACTCCATCCCTGACAGTGTTCAAGGCCAGGTTGAACAGAGCCTTGGGTGAGATGGTTTAATGTGAGGTGTTCCTGCCCATGGCAGGGGGTTGCAACTGGATGATCTTAAGGTCCCTTCCAACCCAAACCATTCTATGATAAACCAGAGTAGTTGAGGCCAGACTTAGCATGTTAGTGCAGAGGTGATACTGCCGTGCGATTTTGTCTAAGTATTAACATCAAGGAGCCAATATGGTGCCACTGTTTTATGAGCAGCAAGATCATGGAGTAAGCCCATCCCCACAGTACAGAGCATAAAAACTGAGAGGACTAAAATGCTGAGAGAGATTGTACGTGATCCACCTCAACACTTTCGAAATAGCATCAGCAAATTACCACCCAAAGGGTGCATTCTCTCAAGAGATCCCATTTTAGTGCAAGCTTTCAGGGAAAACATTTAATTCCCTGTATTAAGATATTTCCCAGAAGAGAAAGCTCGCCCAGCTGCAAGCTCTAAAATGTTCAAGACTTCCTCAGAGTAGAGCTATTTATTTTCGCTGCCCTGTTTCCCCCATGCTCTCTGTTACTGCCATTAGGACTATTAGGAGCTGTGGTGGTGAATCAGGCTTCTTCTTCACCGGACCCCTCTGAGGTTTCCAGCATGCCCCTTCACCCCAGCACACGTGTGGCTGGCAGCACTGGGATAGGTGGGGAGAGTGGGGCTGGGCTTTCCTGGGCACTCGGCAGGGTCTGGCCGCATTGGCTGAGCAGAGCCTGGCCAGCGCTGGCACTGCCATGTTGTGATGCCTGGTCCCTCTCAGCTGCCTGACATCTGCCCGGGAAGCATGCCGATTCCATCCCATTGGATCCACTGGACCTTGGTGTGGGAGCACTCCCTCAGAAGCTGGAGGCACACCTCTCTGCTTGTCGGGAAGGAGGATAGAGGCTTGAGGGGCTAAAAGTAGAAGAGGAGTGTGTCAGCTGATGATGGTTCCTGGGTAAGTTGCTTCCAAATAGTATTCCCAGCTGTTTCCCTGACAGGGCATCATCTGAGCATCGTCCCAGAGCTGTATGGAGTTTTCTGCTCAGCCATTTGTGCTACCGCCATGAGGCCACAGCCTGCAGCAGTAATTGTCAGTGTAAGACAGGAAATCTAATTAAAAGGGAGATGAGCTACAAGGGGATAACATATGGTGCGTTCACGTCGAAGAGGCAGAAAAGGCAAGCAAGGGGAGGGCTCGCTCTGAGGTGTGGTAGTGCTGGGAGGCTCAGACCTCCTGCCAAGGCTCCTTTCAGGTGTGCTGTGCCTGCTGCAGGGAGCACGAGCGACACTGGCAACCCTCTCTTCTCAGCAGAGGTAGTGACAGCTGAACTGTGCTCTGCCATTGACAAAATGCAGCCCCGGATGCCCTAGCACTGTGTAGGAGCATTCTCTGTAGGAATAACTAATCTTTGGCCAAAAGCAGCTCCATTTACGGTGACCTTGAGGGCTGCTGGCCAGGGAGAGGACCCAGGCAGCAGCAGCCTAGGGATCCCACCTGCCTTAGCAGCTGGTGCTGCTGGGAGCAGTATAGGAAAGCATTGTGCTTTCCCACTGCAGCAGGGCTCAGCTGGGCATCTTCTGTGGCATCTCCACACATGGCGACAGCGCTCACCGATGCAGTGTGGCTGCAGAGGCAGCTTGGCTGCTGCCTGGTGTGCAGTCGGTGGCGCAGTCCTGGCTGTGGTTGAGATCAGAGAGGCTGATGATGTAATAGGAAGATGAGGCTTTAATGACAGAAAGCATGAAATGAACTCTTCACCTGTGGCCTCCTGCTAGTGCAGTGGGTGATGTAAGAGTGTCTCAGAGCATCCCACTGCTGCCCTGTCAATGGTGATTGACACTGCCTTGATTTTAACATAACCTGCGGCATCAAACCTCAGCATTTCACATGTCTGAAGGCCAGAGCATTTCCACTGAGAGTAATGCATAGCCAGCTCCAACCACTGCAGAAAGACAGAGGCTGTCTTAATGTAACGTCCTGTGCTGGATGCTTTTAGTGCTGATAGTTGCATCGTGATTAGCAAAGAGGCACCCCAAATTGCAATGGCAGTTGTCACATATGCGGGAAGTTATTGTTCATCCCAAGGGATTTAGAGCTCTGTGGAGTGGCATTAACAAATATTCCATTCAGTTTAAGACTTTCAGACTTTCTCATATATCTTCAGTCTCCTCAGAACAGCTAACTCATTCACAGGAAAAGCTTGAATGTGAAACACATGTTTCAGCAGTTTTAAATCCTCACAGTCGACATTTGGCTGCAGACACTTCTTTTTATTTCCCTCAGGAGCTTATCGATACTGTTGTTCATGTACACCTCTTGGACGTTTTGCTTCCCTTGTGCCTACTGAAAGGCAATGGCTTTATCTTATTGATCAGCAAAATACGAGGAAGGGGTATAAGACAATTCCAAAGTTGCACAATGCTCTTCCAGGTTGGACTGT
The DNA here is from genome assembly GCF_037157495.1 of Lathamus discolor. Classification (NCBI taxonomy): domain Eukaryota; kingdom Metazoa; phylum Chordata; class Aves; order Psittaciformes; family Psittacidae; genus Lathamus; species Lathamus discolor. Next base: position 41,642,820 of record NC_088884.1, on the reverse strand, counting down.
GCCCAGTTTCTTAATGCTCCAATTTTCCGCTGGGTACCCACAGATCAGTAACACGAAGTGACAACATCTCAAAAATCCTTCCACATTGTAATGTTTTCCCTAGTCGCAGCTACTTGGCATGTTTGAATTTACATGGCTCCACGGTGGATCCTCTGATTTGGACACAACATTCAAGACTTGTACTCTAAATATGTTACTAGCATTGTGAGCACATATGTATGGTCAAGGTCAGCACTGGCGCATCTTTCCTGCATGATCACTTTTGGGGTCAGCTGCCTTGTGTGTAAGCCAACAGTGATTTTTTTCTGCATTCCTTTCAGCTTGTCTTCTTCCTTTGCTTGAAATCTCTTGTCATAAATCTCTTTGGAGAAGGCAGGGTGAAATGATCCACCTGTCTTCAAAACCACACAGCTCCTGGGGGACCGTGGTCCCACTCCAGAGAGTGAATTAAAGCAATTCAAGCACTTGGCATTAGCTGTGGGGAGAGGCAGAAGCTAGGGAGATATGCCCAGGGTGAAAATCCTCTTTGCAAAGGGTTTTGAACCTTCAAATCTGGCTTTTGTTTAAGTGTGAAAAGCAGGACTCCCCCCTCTCCCCTCACAATTTATGTGCCATTTTCTGGACTCTGCATTTCCCCTATGAAATATCTGGTTTTGTTGCTGTCCCCACTTTCTGCCTCCCAACACATTGTCAGAGGAAAGCATGCAGATAAGTGCTCAAGCATTTCCTGAGCTCATAACCCTGCCTCCTGAGGGACAGTTAATCTGATCCAGTCGAAAGCTTGAGTACCAAGTGTCAATGTGTCTCTTCTATACATGCTGTGTGGCATTTTGAATGCACTAAATAAAACACTTACAGTGTTCTTCTCTCTGCAGCTGCCTGGCAGCAGGGGCATTTTTGCTATAATATTATGTATCACGTGTCTAAATATAATAGCATTCTACATTATATATAGACTCTGTATATATGCTTATACTGTATATACACAGCATGTCTTTTAAAACTATTGGTTGCTGTTTTCAGCTTTTGGGGGATGTGAGGAGCTCTTATCACCAATGAGGCTTGTTTGGCTGGAGCAATGGTTTTAAACTTGTGGCCTGAAGGCTCTTCAGAAAGGGTCTACAAGACAAAACAAAAGCCAGTAAGCTTAAAGACCTCTACCCAGGGCTCTGCACATCATGGGCTGGAAAAATCTCACAGGACTGCAAGTTGCAAGAGGAGGAGCTGCATTAGTCTGTAGTCTCGTTTCTGTTGCTCTGTAGGTGTCCCTGGACTATTCAATGAAGTGGCATCAGGACAACTGATACGTGTATATTTTAAAAGACAGTTCTTCCCAATCATTCTCCTTTTCCTAAGCCTTGTCCTGGGGTTGTCACTCCTGTATGTATATTCTGCCTGACCGATTTCACCCATCCACTTCTATGGGAGCTAATTAGGTTTCCTGTAAAAGAAAAACCAAGACCCAGCTCTTAAGCTGAAGTTGCGCCAAGACTAATCTCCAGCCAGCAAATGTTTTCTTCTTCTTTTAATTTGATTTATTTTTTATCCCAGCCCCGCGTACTGTTTCATTGCATGGAGAAAACGTTAACACGGAGGGCTGGTAGGACACCTGTTGTGTAAATCTCAGTGATTTTTATAATGTGAACTCCTGCTGGCACAGACAGCTGTGTCTTGCATTTAAACACGGAGTATAAGGTATCCGAGGAGGAAGGAGAGAAAAAAAAGCCTTAGCATAAGAAAACAATACATCAGTGGCCAGAATCCGTTGTCAAGTGTCAAGATTTATAAGCTAAATGAGTTACAGTTGAAGGGGTTATTAAAAGAAAACCATCCTGTTCCTAGAAGACAAAGCTTGGTTTCTCCTAGGGATTCCCAGAGGACTTTGCATTTCTGACAGAGGACAGAGTAGACAGCTGGGCCACATAAAAATGTACGTGCTAATTAACGTATCCCTTGCGTTACCCCCAGAGGGTATTTAACAAGCGGGGATGCTGCTCAGGAATACTGGCAAAATTTGGGGGCTTCCTCGCATAGTGCCAAATTCTTTTAACTTGCTGTGCAAGGTCCTCAGTCTTGGTTCATCGAGATCCTTGGCACAAGGAAGGAAAGCAAGGACTGTTGCCTTTATCAGTAGAACTTGGCAAAACTTGGGGTATTTTCCACTGCTGTTCAGCCTCTTCCTCCTTCTCTCCATTACAAATGCCACTGTGGTGACAAGAGCACAGCCACCAAGCCAGATGTCTGCTGGCCCTTCAGAGAGCCTCTTTCTGTATGAGTTATCCACCCAACGAGGTTGCTTGTGCTGGCAGGACCTCACCTCACAGCCAGCAATGGTGGAGATGCTGGTGTTCGTCATGTGTTAGTCCTCTCTGGTGGAAGTGGTACATAAAAGCTCTCTTCACCCACATGCTGGTTCCTACCTTGCAAGCCCATGGGGCTACCAGCTTGCCTGGACTCTGGGTTGGAGGTAAGGGCAAGACTGAGGAGCAGATATTTTCATCCCCATGCACAGCAGTATGGTGTGAACCCCACGGGGCATTGAAAGCTGAGGAACCAAATTTAAGTTGAAAGAGTTAACCCAGCACAGCGAGCTGCTGTCAGAAACAAACATGTTATAGTAAAAACCAACTCTCTGAGCCACAGTGGAAATTCTGTCTACGCACAAAGGGGAATTGGGCCTTCAGGGAGCTGCCTTACAAACAAATTAGAATAACACTGTAGGAAGGGTGATGTATGAGAGAGGTCAGCCTTTGCAACCAGATCAGAGTGGACTTTTTCCTCCAGTGTTTGATTATTTGTACTATTGCTTAGATCATGTCAAGTTTACTCAAACATAGCCATATAGTGTTCTCCAAAAGCTTATCCCAAATATTTTAATTAATTTCTTTCTCTCATCCGCTTCCCTTTCCTCTTCCATTTCACTAGTACAGATGTCAGTTCAACAAATAAAGTATGTGGGCAGAACAATGAAACTATTCTCTTGTAAAAAAGAAGAGATTATTTCATTCTCCTGCTATTAAGTTTAAAAGAAAAGGCCTTTTGTACCTTTAATACAAGCGTGTGCAGTGATATGGTTGTGTACCTCATCTCCTTAACTTCAGAGGAAATGATTCATCAAAGAGAGTATATGGTTGGAAAGACTGTCGGCATACCCTGGAATTCCTTTTACCTAGAAACTTCTTTCAAGTAAGAAAAAGTGATTCCTGAGCATAATGCGACACAGGTAACCTGGACTGAGCTACTTCCCTTCCCTCTACTCCAAAATCCTAGGTGGCTGCGAAAGGGTCCAAGGACTTTTCAATATATTTAGATACATAATCTGATTTTCCTCATTTTCCACGTTAAATTATTTATTATGAGGGTAGGAGAATGTGAGGAAAATGGGGGGAAAAAAAGCTAAGATCAAGTGAAGAAAAAAGTTATTTGTTTTTGGAAAAAAATGTATATAATTTCAAGGCTTTGTTGACATGTACCATGTATCCAGAGAAATGAATAAGAATGAATATCCAGAGAAATTAGTAGGAAAAGAAATAACTTTTTGCTGTAAACTATTATTTTTGTTTGACAAAAACATTTCTATTGCTGCTGTCAATGTTGGCTATAAGAACATGTGTACTGAAAACATGGCTTGTGTCCTTTTAGTCAGAAGATGTTGTGATTTTCTTCATGCCTTGAATTGCAAGGGAATTCCATAGCTGCTACGAGTATTTCAGCATCACCCTGCCTTCTGTGAAGACATATTTCACGTGAGGCCATCTGGGTTTAGTGCCAGACCTTTCAGGTATCTTATCTGGACAAGGACAGCAAAACCCTGTTGGATATGGCTTTCACCCTTCCAGCTGTGCTCCCTCTCTCCATATGCCTCTTTCCTCTGCCTTCTTTCCGTGCAGCAGCTCATACCGTGTGCTTGGCCATCCTGGCACTGTGGAAGAGCTGACATGTCTCCAAGAGGAAGGGAATCTTGATTTAGCACAGAAGTGCCCTCCTGGATCCTGTGCTGGTGCCAGCAATAGCTGTGGTGGTGGGACATAGGTTGGGTGCCAGGGGAGGTGGAGGGCCACTGGCCCCATGTCTGGGCGGGCATCACCCCCAGAAGATGTTTGCGCCCCAAAACCCTCTTTCCCAGGGTGCTTCGCTCGGGGAGAGCTGTGAAAACAAGGCCAACATTTAGTTTCCATTCTCAAGGGAGCCAGTTTGGGTTTGCATCTGTTAGGGACGGCTGCTCCGCGTAACAGGGCAGGCGCAGCGGCATTGACTGGCATTTGGACACTGCTAATGGCTGCATGGCTCCTGGGCATGAATCACACGGTGCATTGATAAGGATGGACATTACTCATCAGAATGCCATGGACCCGATGCAGCGCCCGAAAGTGTCATGGTCTATTTTAAAAACGTTATCTCACACTCGTTTCCTCGTACATCAGGCACTGGGCTCAACAATAGCCCACTAAAATAGTGCATTCGTTTTTTTCCAGGAAATATCTGCTGCTTGCTGCCTTTCAGCTGGTTGTTTGGGCTTTCTTTTTTGTGCATGGACACCTGTAATAGGGATTGAATTGAATTCAGGGATTCAATAGGGATTGATTGATTGGCTGGTAGGTAGCCAGCCTCTAAAAGTAGAGCTGCTCACTGTGTCCAGTGGCAAGAGGTTGGTCTGCCCTGCACCCAGCTTTCAAGGGGGTTTAACATTTCTGCCCAGCTTTTATTCAGAGGATGATCTAACTTGTCACAGTTCTTTTCTTCTCTTATTTCAAATCTTGGTGCCGTTCAGGTAATGACTGGTATTCGTATCAGCACAATACTTGGGTTCTAATTAAAAACTAGCCTGTGCAACGGATCGTAGCTTTGCAAATAATATCCTAAGATGAGTAAGGGGAAGGAACAGAAACTGCTTTATTTGACATCCTTCTGGTGAACAATAGTGAAGCCTTTGAATAATCTTGTTACTTTCATTTTATTTATTTCTGTGGATCTAGTTCCAGGTCAAGACTCAGTGCTGCACAATCTGGGCCTTTATGATTTAATATCTTTTGCTGACAAGGAAGCTTTACTGCTCCAGCCCTCCAAGTATTTTGAATATTTCATGGCTTGTCTCTGTCCTGATCTCTCTATCTTCCCTTACAATGTGGCTAGAATTTGGCTGCTAGACCAAACACTGTTGAATCTATAATTTTTAAGCTTTCTTATGAGTTCTTGAAGAGGTCACCGATCAAGTATGATGCATCCTCCAGAGACATCCACTTTTCTGCCATATTATGTGCCGATCTTTAAGCGTATAACTACATATGCATTGCAGTCTGATGATGAGTGTTTAGCTTAGAGTTATGATCATATTTGAATTTATTCTGGCCTTATTTTTTTAAATCTCAGGAAGACATTATCAATGCACTAAACACCTCTGTCCATTGGGAAATACTGTACGGTTTCTGTTGTGTTGAGTAACTGTGAGCCTCATTTAAAAGTGAATCTGGTATGGCCAAGAATGTCATCATAGCATTTGGCATGGTCTGTGAGAGAACCGTTTTATGCTCTCTTCTCCTCTGTGTATGTGTGCAGCCCATGGGGTGCCTTCTGCAAAGAGGGAGAGGGGTGTCAGCACTTCCAAATACCCCAACTTTTAATTTTGCTTGTTAGATTATTGAGCATAGATTTAGCTGGACATGCACATATGTGAGTTCTAGAGCCACTTGCTCACTCCTTAAATAATACTGTAAGATCTGAGACAGCTGGAGGAATAAGGTGCTAAAGGAAGGGTAAAAGAAACAAGCCCATCTATACTATGCAGTCAGGCTAGAAAGACTTGTGGCATAATAGAATTTTGCAGTATCAGCTACTTTAATATATTTAGTGCCTCGCCACTCTTATGTTCCGCGTTTTGTTTCCAAAGAATGTTGATGAAACCCCATAATCAAGGGTGAAAACCCTACAACCTTCAGGGTTTGCCTGTAGATAAAACACAAGCAATCTCATGGCAGAGGTGCAAACGTGGCCCCTCCAGCCCTGTGTATCCTACACCTCTGTGATGGCACCGTGTGACAAAACCTTTCCTGAAAGGCTCCAGCGTGCACCATGTTACAGGAGGATTTACGAGTGCCTGAGATCAGACCAGCAGCCAAAGAGGGGAAAGCAGAGCACACCTGAGTGGGCTGGTGTGGTGTGGGCAGAACAAACAGCAAGTACCCAGAAGGAGGAATACGAATGCAAGGAGCTGGAACAGAAGACATAGAGCTTAGACCCTTGCATACAAACGCAGACATATACAGGGGCCTTTTAATGCTTACATGAACATTGCGGACAGTTTTACCCATATTTTATCTCACAGCTTATGAAGAAGAATTTCCTCAGCTTTTCAAATCAAAATTCTCTGCGAATGATACAAAATGCTGAAGTCTTGCAATAAAATACATTAGCATTGAAATATGTTCCTGGTCAAACCACATGGGAAACATAATTCCATCTTAGCATCCGAAACAGCTGAAAAGCTGTAGTCTTAAGAGCTGACCTCAAAAATTATGTGTGGATGTTTGAAGACAAGCGTCAATTTAGTCCTTGCAAGCAGAGAGTTTGCAGGAGAAACTCTTGGCCATACTTCAGACTGCTCTGTGTATTTGGGAACCTGACTCTTCTGATGTCTTTAAGTAAAAGTAAATTCCCCTTTCCCTTGCTTCCTTATGGGAAGGGGACAAAGCCAAGGAATGATCTGTTGGAAGCCTTGGCTAAGGCAGGGGAGGGGTAAGGGGGGCTTCTGTTTCCATTATTCTGTGGAATACTGTGAATTCAGATTGAAATATAATCAATTAAATCAGCAGTTTTTATCTTTACTCTTCAGATTTCATTTGGTTTTTCTTTTGATCTTCCTTCTCTATTAAATTCCATGATGGGGTGGTGGTGGGAAGGAGTCATCTGTACTAAAAAAAATATGAGGGAAGTGTTTTTTCACCCATATTTGTAAACAAGAAATTTGCTGGTTTAAATCTACTTCACCTTAAGCGATGCATTTCTGACCATATTCTTCTGAGGCAGAGCGATCAGGGCAGGATTTGATTCAAAATAGGCATATGAAGGAAAATTGTTCTTTTGTTTTTCCCAGCTGAAGAGCTGGTCGTTCTTATTGCTCCTTGGCATCTTTTCACCTCTGTTCTTGCAGATACACCCTGCTTCTTTTCCTCTCTTGTTCTCATTTCACATTCCATGCCCATAGCAGAAGCATTCAGCAGGCTGCAGAGTGTTCAGACAATGTGGGCAGATTTGATGCTTTCTTAGCCCAAAGAGACATATTCACCCTTGACTGAATCCCATTAGCTTAATGCGTTATGCACATTAACTTTTGCTATGCTGTCCTGGGTACTTGACACAGTCCATAACACCAGATCCTGTTTCTAGAGCTGTAAATGTAAATCAGTGCTCCTGATGGTCATGTTCCAGCGATATTTGTATAGTTGGACACTACGGTCCAATTTGTGTATCTGCTACTGTAAGCTCTTGAATTTTCCAACACAGGAGCTTGCCAGGCCTGAAAATTAGGCTTACTGAGAATTTAAGAAGACAAAAAAATTGTAGAATGGGCTTATGAAGGAATTAATACAGTTAATTTTATTCTGTAAGGCAACATATATGTATAGCTTGTCTATATATTTTTCTGCTATTGTACACAATACAAAAGCTATGCACACATTTCATAACCGCATTTGCCGTGACTTTGCAGCAGCCACCTTGATCATCACAGGAAGATGGTATCTAGCTCCCAGTCCACAGCCTGCTTTCACTTACAGGCAGAAACCAGTATTTCAGAACTTTTACTACTGTAAAAGCTGTCAGGCATATGTGAATTGATACACCATCACTTGGTTTTGGTGACAGGGCAAAGCTGCGCTGCAAAGCAGCGGCTGCTGTGTGCTTTCAGGTGGCAATCCGGCCTTGTTGTTTTGCTCGTTTTACTGAGTCTGGTAGCCCTTTCCTGCTGTGTCCCAGTGCTATTTCTTCTCCCTTCAGCCTCTCTTCCACTGGGTTCTCCTGTCCTTGCCGCTCTTCTTTGTTTTCAAAATGAGATGATATTTTCAGCAATCTGAAGCTTCAGCATTGCTGGAAGTAATTCCCAAGCAGGTCTTTAATCTAAAGAGAGGGCACAGTGAGATGCAGTGGATGAAGGCTGGAGGTGGACCCTTTCAGAGTAGAAATATGGCACACATGTAACATTTATGGCCCAGGGACAGGAGCCAGGCACGGGGGAGCAAAGCACCCCAGGGTGCTGCAAGACTGCATCATAGGTCCCTGTTGGTGGCCCTGAGATGGGTGCCATGCCCATGTAAAGCTGAAGTGTTCACTGCCCTATACCGAGGACCAGTTGTGAGTTGCTGAGCACTGCCCTGATTCTGCAGCAGGAAACATGTGGGATTTCCAATGTTTTGGAGCTCTCCTTGGTGATAATGATAGAACCTGTAACAGAGTTCTCACGTTCCCCAAAACCATGCTCTTGTGCTATGTGCCAGGAGGCTCAGGGCCTCAGCTCCATTCAGGGTATTAATCCCAAAAGCACAGCATTTCCTATTGTAAACGCCTTGGAATTTAAACTTGGTACTATTCTTCTCCAACTCAGCTCAGAAGGAATTTTTATGGGGAAATGTTGGAATCAAATCCTTTCTATTTTTTACTAAATAAGCAATATCAAAGAAGAGAAAGCATGTACCAGGTTGCATAAGCAGGCTGTGTAGCAGCCGGATACACTTGTATGACAGTGCTGTATCTCTCTCGCACACACACGCTCATCAGCAGTGTCATTCCTAATGCATTACAGAATATGTTTATATGTCAGCTCTTGTATTTTTAGCATTTATGTTTGCGGTACTGATTTTTTGCCCTGCTGTGCAGAGGAGACATTATAAGAGCAGCAGCCTTTTGGGGGTGCAGAACTATTTCCCTGTCTTCCTTCTCACATGATACTCCCTTTTGAAAATAATAGCAAGCAGATATTTCGTACCTCTCAAGCCTACAGCTCGGGTTTTACTGCACACAGGTAACTTACAGGGAACAGAGCTAGGACTCCAGATACTCCTCCAGGCTGCAATTATTTCTTTATAATTAAAAAATCACCCCCTTGCTGTTTCTCTCCTTCAGGATAATTATTTAATGTAAATGAGTCCTTCTTGCACAGACGCTGCCTCTCTTTCTCAGGCTTTTCATCTTTGCCAGGGCTGATTAAAAAGCCTGTCTATGACTGAGAGCTCAGCTCATGTTTGGAAATAAAACTGAAATCTAATGTTGCAATTGCAGCGGCATAAAGGGCTCCTTTGTGCTCCTCCGCACATGTTTGAATGCCAAAACCTGGCTGCCCTGGAGGCTCACCCCCTCGCGGGTCAGGAGGCCAGGACGTGCCCCTCTCCTGTGGCGGACACACTGTCTCTGCTGGGCACCAGCCCTACCCCATGGCACCGAGAGGAAAACCCGGTCCAGCCTGGAGCATCTGCCTGGGCAGACCAGCATGTCTCTTATCTACTTTTCCCACTTAAACCAGAGGCTGGAGGAGCTGTTACCTGCTTAATTGTAAGGATTGCTTTATTTGTTTTCCTTTTCTTGACAGCAAATTGGTGTTACAAGGGAAATCAGAGAGCTACCCTCAGGCAACGTTTGGTAGACATAGTGTTCAGTTTAAGGACATGTAAAACACAGATTGTGTAGGAGAGGAGGTTAAATAGCAGAGCATCCCCACACTCTCATGTGTGCTGGATAATAGTAGGTATGAGCCCATTCCCACAAAACCTGTCGTTACCCTCTTACTACATTTCCTCCTGTGCATTATCCCCACTCCTGTGGCACTTCTGGGTTGCCTGTCTTGTAGGCAAGGATCTTTCCCATTCCCATCCTCCTTCCATAGTTTCCATTGAGTTTCCTGTAGATTGCACCAGTATTGCCAGGAGCTTGTGAGAGCCGGATCCCTGGCTTGATTCCATCTTTTTTTTGGAAGCTCTCCATGTGGGATTGTGCCCCTGGGGACTCAGACCCCTATGACTGTAGGTGAGGAAGAGATGTAAGGAAGGGGGAAGGAATGTGGTTTCCTCTGAACCAAGATCTCCCAGATTTGGAGACTAGCTCTCCATGTCACTGTACTTCAGGTAGTTCATCACAGGGTAGTCAGACACCAGACTAGTGTGCCAGTAAGGACCTTTGTGCTGCTTTCACAGGGACACTGTCCTGGTGATGCCAACAGGAGAAGGCTGGGCCATAGAGATGCAACACCCTGAATGACAGCAATGCAGAGGCAGAAAGACTTAAAGGGACGTTATCTTGCCTCAACTGGAGTCAAGCCTAGGTTCATAACTTGGGTTGTTTTGTTTAAGTGGGATTGTAGTATTAACAGGTGACTTGTCTCATTCACCCTGATGTCCTCATCATGTACCAGGTTTCCTGTGGACACTGTGTGTGGTTGTCTGTGTAAACACATGTAACAGCATACATCAATCTCATGTGGGAAAGTAGCCCTGTAAAAAAGGAGGAACAAAAGAACACTATTTCCATTTCTCAATGCTCAGACAACAGTTGCTGTGTAGGGACTTCCACTATTGGATTTTGCAGGCAAAAAACCCAAGAGAAAATAAGAGTGTTTCCTTTTTTTTTTCCAGCATTCCATGTCACAAAACTTTCTTACCAGGAAATGAAGAGACTTTAACTGTCCTGTGCCAGAGGAGGGTCTCAGGGGGAGGCTGTAACCGGAGATCTCTTCTGTGAACAAATGGATGCATTTGGGAAACCTGAGCTGTCCTTAAGTCGGGACACTTTTACCACGGAGATGAAATTTCTGAACTTATTGAATTTATGATGGGGCATGCACGTGTAATTCAGTGAGCATTTGAACAAAAATTCATTATGCAGGGATCATTTGTAATCCAGTTAACTTTTGGAAGTCTTTTACATTTTACACATCCTGTACTCTGGATGAACTCTAATTCAAGTTAATGAAGGTGAAACTACCATAATTACTTCAAATTGGGCCACAGGTATTAACTAATTAGTTGGTATGATTGCTCAAATTCAAAGGCTTTTAAGGACTATGGAATTTGGAAAGGGCTTTAGCAAAATTCAGCCATGTGTCAAGTGCACAAACAATAAGGGACACTTCTTGCAATTTCACTAGGAACATTTTCTCAGATTGGGGTTCAGGCAGACAAGCGAACAGGAACCTCTTCAGTACCACTGTAGCATCATCAGCCGAGAAGTGCAGTCTTCAAAGGCAGTGCTAAAATGCTAATTGATCATAGAGGTGCCTATAATTACAAGGTACTCAGTGGAGTGCCTGCGTGGATGTGTGCCAGCAGTGGCATGTCCCCAGCCAGCTGGACCCAAGCCAGCTCTGACCCATGACCTGCCCAGCCGTACTAGTACAATCCTGTGCTGGAGCTACTGATGCTTCTCGTGTCCAACAGCTGATGCTGGTCCCTGGAAGGGATGGGGTAAAGAGCTGCCCACTGTTGGGCCATGGTCTTGCTGGGGAGTCTAGCTTGTACTGTCCTACCGTACATCCTAGGTGCTTCTCCACCTATATATTCATTAAAGATCCTGCTTGCTGTTTAGGCTTATGACATTTCCTGGTGAAATGAACATCTTCATTTTATGGAAATATATTAGTCTTTCTGTAAAAATTACTGTGCCCATTAAATTATGCTTGGACTTCTCAGCTGTGTTTTACTTCATCAGTGAGTATGTATGGCATTCAGTTGACTCGTGACTGTCAAAGTGTAGGTCGCATAATGCAAAACTTGGTGGTGACCTGTTTGAGATCTGCTTTTTATTAATGTTCTTTAAGAATTTCCTGAAACGTGAATGCCTAGGGAATGTCCCTGGCAGAAAGCAAATTCACGGAGTATTTGGCGAAGAGAAGACGAAGAAGACATAACAGCAAAAATGATTCCAGCTGCTAGCCTGAGTGAAACATTTAATGCTTTAAAACACTTTGTGTTTTAATTATCTGCCTGGCTTTTAATCTCTTTTCAGGAGATGACTGGAATTGTAGCACACCAGCAGATGGGGATTAACTAATTCTGTATGCAGAAGAGAGCGTCACCTTCTTGCAACTTAGGCTGTCATGCTGTGAACAGCCAGGGTCCAATTTCTCAAGCTGGTATACAAGTCAATATGCACATACACTATTGAGTGAGTTTCCAAAGCACCTTGGTAGGCTCACTGTTAAAATCCTTTTGGATTCAGTAGGGAAAAAATCATATGTTCACCAAAGGACTTGTGTATCTGTGACTATCTTCACAAGGGGACTGTCTTCTTTATGGTCTATACACAATGATTTTCATTTTACACAATCAAGTTATTTTCTTACTTGTTTTCTTCCTTGCTTCATCACCTTCACCTTCAGCATTCTTGCTTCACAGGAAGCGATGGGAAGGAGTGTTTTCCCCAGGGTCTATGAATATTCTAGCTCCAAGGCCAAAAGTTAGAGGTTACCACATCCTTTGACGTTGCTTTCTGGGGCAGCATTTTTATTTGCCATTTGGTCATACACTTGATTTCCATAGATGTTCTTTTATAAACAAATAGACAAAATATGTTGTAGAAACATTGCTGAAAAATCGCTATTTTTATTAATTTATTTTCCCCTTTGTCTTTCTAACATCCTTTAAATCACTCTGAGTTCAACAAGACTGCTAATGTGCTCTCTGTTTACAGATGAAATGGAGACTTGGCCTTCTATGCCCCACGGGACAGCACACTCATCCCTAGAAAGGGCTTGTCATTGTGGTTCAGTGGCTCATGGGGTGCTACATCAGCGAAACCAGCAGGAGCCATCCCTTGCCTTTTAGCATCTTCCCAGGTAGTTATATGTTGTCTGCTTAGGATCCCATTTTGAGGTGCTAAACTCTTTTCTTGGGTTATGTGTGAGCATTTGCTCTTAACCTTAGTCTGTGGACTCCTCCTGTAAAGCTGAGCATTTCCTTGCTTGGCACAGGGATACAACATTTAAGTTTGTGAGAGTCTGGCAGGAGTCTTAGTAACAATGAAACTGCATGGAAAATCCCACAAGGCTTTTCCATGGCTTTAGGTCCTTAATTCCCTAGCTATAGCTTTTCCTCAGGTACAATGACAGCTTTGTGTATCTTCTCCAAGCTCAGTGACACAAGTGCTTAATACAATGCAGCTTCCCAAGTCTAGAAGACTTAAAGTATTTCATGCTGATATTTTACCTATGGAGGCTAGCACTTGGCAAACAAGATAGCTGGTGTGTGTATACATATATAGGATGTGCTTTGGCAATCCTCCTCATCCGTCATCTTTCCTCGATACTCGGAAATGCTTATGACTCATATTAGTTAGATCCATGGAAAACAACATATGCAGTCCTTACTGTGATTTTTTCAAGCACAGCTTTTGTCTGTCCGTTACAGCTAACTTCTCCTGTTTGGTTGAATGTTTCTATAAAAGCAGATCTGAGGCACAGCTGATCAGATGAAAGCTGTTGGAAGTGATCCCGTTTGATTAATTAGTTAGCCGTTTCCTAGCAGTGTTTTTAATCTTACATAGTCAGTGGCAGAACAAATTGTGGTGTAACTTAATACATGTAATTATATTCTGCATAGATTGTGCTTCTTCAGACAGGCTCCTGTTGAAAAACAAAGGCATGTCATAATTGATCAGGTTTTAATCCTTCTACACCGTGGCCTTGTAAATAGACTGTTAGTATACATTTATTACAACATCTGAGAATACTTCACAAAATCAATTTTAATATTAATTGTTTAGGTGCCTCACTAGAAGGAAATCTTCAGGGGGTGATGAATAATATTAATGCAGTCATCAGTTGTGATCGATTCCTTCTCAGCTGACAAAAATGAACTTTAATTGCTAGTAGCCTCAAGCAAAGTGTTCCCAAAACAGTTAATTTGAGCTGAGTACTCAGTGATGGATGTTTAGCAGGGGTACAGATGTGGCCTCATTTTGTGCTGGTGTAGCCAGAGAGAGCAAAACGGAAGATTTTATGGATGTTATTGCACCTCCTGAAGAGGTGTCAGCTCTACCGGCTTCAAATGATCTTTCAACTTAACACACTCTCCTCCTTTCCCTTTGCCAAACCTGAGCTGCGTAAATGCTTCCATAACACTATGTGCCTCTGTCCCTTTCTAGTTCTCCATTACTACCCAGTGCAACCCCTGTGCACAGAATGAGACCTTGCAGTTCTGCATCCTTCCTGAACCCTGTGCTGGCAGCTCAAATAACAAGGAAGTTATAGAAATGTCTCTGTTCAGTCTTCCCATCCTAAAGGCTTCCTTCAGACAAGTTGCAGAGAATTACACAAGCGAGCAAGTTTTCTTCATGAAGCCTGGGTGATGAGAAAGGAGGAGCATGCTACTCTTTTCCTCTGGGGCAAGGTTAGCATTTACAGTGGAGGATGCCATTTACTCATGAAGAGAGTGCAGAACAGATCAACCTTTAATAAAGACTGATGTGTAGGAGGGAGCTCTCGGCAGGGCAGATCTAGCTGAAAATAGGTTTGTGTCCCTCCCCAGCGAGCTTCAGTTGCAAAAAGCCAGTCTGCTGTTTTTCTGCAGGTACCGTGTGTTGAAGAGGGACCCCTTCCAACTGGACAACAGCCTATGCAAGGGATGCGCCTCTCTGGGATTTGGATTGGGTTCCACAGTGCCAAATTCAGACTTTGCTCTGCTTTCCCATATTTGATTTCATAGCTCTGCAGACAGGATTCCCCAAAGTGCACCTGCTGTCAAGAAAGGAAGCATCCCCTCATTCAGATGTCTTTACTGCAAAGCTCATGATGCCTCTCCCAGTCTGGATGAGCATTTACCAGGGGAAGCAGGTGAGGGAGCTGAAAAATTACAGCTGTTCCTCCTCAGTCCTGGAAGCAACCCCAGTGCTAATTGGCATCCCTGTCTTTGCTGGTGAGTGATGCAATGTCACCCTAAGAACAGAAGCATCTGCTTCAGTTCCAGGCAGCAAGGTCTGCTGCACAGGAGAACATGATAATAATTTATGTGCATATAAATGACATAATGCACTTCAAAATCTACCAAAATAAGTGGAGTTTTCTTTTTTTCTTCTTAAAAAAAACCAAAACATTGTAGATCAAAGCTTAATTAATTTGTGAAATCCTGTGGCTTGCATGGGTAGACTCATTTCGATGATCATATTATTGCCTTCTGGCCATATAATCTATGAGTGAGGTTTTCTGCAACATGCTCCCCTTTCTTGATTATGCAGCTCTTTCAGAAAAGCCCTTGTATTTTCCCCATGTAAATAGGACCGGCAGAAGATGGCGTTTGATTTATACACAAATCAATACTCCTTTCTGATTGAACTCAGCGCTACGCTGCTGTAATTATATTCATGGGTTTTGTGTAGGTGTAAGACAGGAAGCAATTATCAGCAGCAGCCATGAACAATTATAAAAGACATTTCACTTTTCTTTGGAACCATAACATTAACAACATTCTCTGTGTAACGTCAGCCCTTTTTCACATGACTTCTGCTAACTGCACTGTTGTTCAGCTGAGGAAAAAGTAATGGTAGATAGCTGTGATTAAATAACACCTGCGTGAATTTAGGGTGCTGCAGGGTTTGGAGCTTTGCCCTACTGAAAACCCCAATGGTTTTAATTTGTGACAAAACAGGCGATGAGTTTTGGTTCAAGCAACTTTTTCTGTTTAGCTGAAGGTTAATCATAGTTGTAATTCATTCCTTAGTGATTCTCTGCAGTGGCAGGTGTCACAGGAGCATGTCATCAAGGCAGTTTAACTGGGAAAAGGCATGGTAAAATAAATCTGTAAATAAGGATGGTCTGAATCGTTTTAATTACCAGCGCTCTGTCACCAGTGGGCTCTGGAGGGTATCATAGTGACAGAGGCATTGCTACTGTCACCTAAATGCTAATATGTGATGTCTGACATTGAAACTTATAAAGGTCACCAGGAGGCAATTGTGTGTGCCCAGCTGAAGTCTTAACTTTGTCCCCAAGGTTTATCCACTAACAGGCATTTTCCCTTTGGATACTCAGTCACAGCTATCCACCTAACAAGGACTATAAGGAAGTAGTTCTTTACAGTGTGGGTGATGAGGCACTGGCACAGGTTGCTCAGAGAAACTGTGGCTGCCCCATCCCTGGCAGTGTTCAAGGCCAAGTTTGACAGGGCTTGGAGCAACCTGGTCTAGTGGAAGGTGTCCCAGACCATGGCAGGGGGGGTTGAATTGGATGAGCTTTAAGGTCCCTTCCAACCCAAACCTTTCTGTGATTCTATGATAATATGATGACTAGCAAAGGCCAGCTTGAGGACTAGGAAAGATGGTGTTGGATGATGAAAGGACAAAAAGTCACTGGGGGGACTTTGGGGGAGCATCGTTCCCTTTCAGCTCATGCCTGGAAAACAGAAGGAGAGAAAACTGTGTCAGCCCTCAAGCTGCAGAGGGTTTGTACATGCTTCAGGGAGTTTTCTGTAGTGGTAAAGTCAGACTCACCTATTACTGCTGACTGGAGTCTTGGTGTAAATCAGGCCAGCTTACTGGTCACAGCTTCAGACTTGCACCAGGCCAGGGAGAAAATACCTTAGGTATCAGTGAGAGATCCTGTTGGGTATAGGGGCCCTAGGAGTTCATTGAACTGATTTGCCCCTTCTCTTGTTTTGTAAGGCGCTTTTACAGTGAAATTTTATCACAGACTTTGTATCACATCACACTTATTATATCATAGACTGAAGAGCTTCTATTTATGGCTGTCTGCTGCTTCCACCTCTTAGAGGGCCACTTCCAACCAGCTTTAAAGCTGATGTGCCTGAAGTGGGATTTTTTTCTTAATGATAGTAATTAACCTCTGAATTGCCAGCTTCATCCTTGCTTATTCCTTTCTGCAAATGCATTTTTGTGTGTGCATAGAAATGCTGTAGAAAATGGGTACCTGTTAATCCCTGCATTTGCACTTACTGCGTAGCTCATTTAGGGTGTAAAGCTAGGTATACGCTTGCCCTGAGGTCACACAAACATTTTTTTTCCACTCAAACTGAGACTTTTGCATTATAATCCCAATTCCATATTTAGGTGTCAAAATCTTTATTATAATGATAACTATAATGTTCACAGATTGAAAAGCCAATAGTTGATTTAGGGCTTAAATAAGGGCTCAGAAGGTTAACTTCCCCCCTTTTTATAAATAGCTGGGAAGAGTGATCTCTGTAGCACATACTTTAATGTCTTCTGCAGAGGTCCTATATACGTCTCTGCACCTAAGGGGCAGATCTAACTTAACCTAAACTCAGAGGTCACCTGTACTGCATCTGCTCACTGGAGTGCCCTATCGTACGAGCATGTTCAGCTCAGAGATGTGCATGTGCGTGCGCTGACACTGGCTGTTAAATTTTACAAAACACACGATACAGAGCATGTGCAGAGGACGTGGCTTGGTGCTGGCGGAGGGGGCTACATCTGACACCTAGGATAACATAAAGCTCATTCAAACAAAGTCAACAAGCTGAACTGTTTTATGGACAGACAAACAAAAATGGTGAGTTCATGTTGACTCGGTGCTTGGCATCTCGCAAGCAGACCAGGAATGCTGTCAGTGTGCCATGAAGCCAAGACCAGAGTGACTGTGATCTGCAGCATTCCTAAACCCCAGAGGAGCTGAGCTGGTCTTGGGGACATTGAGCCATGTCCAGAGATGAGGAGGAACCCCCTGGTCTTCCAGCAGATTTGCAGTGGCTGGGCTGATCAGCACTGCCAAGATAAATATAATGCTGCTGAATCCAGCTCAGCCAGGCTGTCACTGTAATAAAACACCTTGGCTCTGTGCTGCTTCCACTTGGTCTGAGCGCAGCAGAGGCCGCGCCTGGGAACTGCTGTGAGCAGATGCTGAGGGATGCTTTGCATCGCTGTGTATTCCAAAATAACCAGCATCTTTTCTTTGTGCCGCAGAGCAGGCAGCAAGGTTAAGAAAATAAACAAATACAGCAGAAGATAGGGTGCTGTTCTGTGAGAGCTAATTCCCCCTCACCCCTTCTTGGCTAGCTGGGCTCTTTGCCTCCTTACATTTTGGATTTACGCTGCTGGCGGGAATGCGCATTCTTCATGACTTCAAGCAGCTGGATTCTGTGTTTGAGAGCCCAGGCTCCCAAAGTTCAACCCAGATTCAGGGAAATTTACATAAACATCAACACGAATAAATAAATAAGCACACCCCATTGCTTCCCATCCCTTCTCATTGGAGGGACTCGTATTGCTCTCGGTATCCGGGTATCCCCAGATTAACTACTGAAAGGCCAGAAAGGCTTGAATGCTTCCCTGTTTGATTTCTGGGAAGGATCCCAACAGCTGGACTCTCCTCTGCGGGATACCGTGCCTGGCTTTGGAAAGAGCCCCCGGCATTAGGATCCAAAGGGGGCCGGGCAGGGCTGTGTGGGTGTGAGATGCACATGCACAAACACAGAGGGATATATCAGCTTGTGAGTGCGCAGCCTAATAACCAGGGGCTCGCTGGTGGGTTTTTCCTTCTATCTTTTGGGAAAGGGGAGGGGGAAGGACATATTTCTCCCCCTCACCCTTAGTTCCTGCCTTTCGTCATTCATTGCAATCTCGAGCTTCCTGTATTTGGGTAAATAATGTTATCATCTGTTTCCAGAAATGGTCTGGGACAAATTCTTCTTGGAAGCCCTTCCCACGCAGTCAAATTTCGGTGTCCTTTATTTCCCAGGCAGTCAGCGAGACCTCGTGGTTAGGCTATATCAGTTTCCCCTCCCCACCCATCAGCTGTCTACCGCATTGAGATAGGACCACCTAATGTGATGTGTTGTAACTGCGGGATAATCGTCAGCAGTGTTTTCCATGCCATGGTTAGGAGGACACGGGTTTTCACTGACAAAGCAGGCTCTGAAAATGGAGAAAACCAGCTAAAATAAAGGTTTGTGAACTAACAGCATCAAAAGCAGAGCAAAGTTAGCATAAAAGCCCTCAGAACCTGCTTTAAGTTGTCCCTCTGTGATACATGGGCAGTCAGCCACACGCCAAGAGCCTGACAAGTCTGTGTGCCACTGCATGAGAAACCACAACGCACTGGAGATGTTTTGCTGCAAGGAGAGGCCGCTGTCTCCGGAGGGCAAGCCTCCTCCCATCCATCCAAACACAGGTGTCTGGCAGGGGCCTGGCTGACCAGAGGGAGAGCCTAAACCCCAGCCTGAAGGGTGTAAGCATCATAAGAAGGATTGCTGTGAGTCGAACAGATGATTCACTCGCCTCGACCTGCGGTCACTGCCCTGGGGAGCAAGGCTGACTGCCTCCTTTGGGCAGACCATGACATGAGGGTTGGAGACACCTCACCCGCTCTTGCAATATGGCAGATAGGCATCGGCTCTGGCCAGGGAGAGTGCGGAACTGGTTCATGGCAGAGGCCAAAGAGCAGCTTCTCCTCATGGTGGTGTCAAAATGGGCCACCGGTCCATGGGCCGTTCATGCCCCTCCCACCTCCCGCTGCTGGGCTCTGGCCCATCCTGCCAGGCATCGTGTTCGCCTGTTCATACTCACCAGTTCCTCCCCACACAGCTGATGGCAACACTGCCTGGGAGGCTGTTTGTGCTGTTCCAGTAGTGGTAATTTTCCTTTGAGGTGCTGTTAAATGAGTCACTGGAGGGAAAGCAAGCATGCTGCTGTGTTTCTGAGCCAGATGTGTCATAGCATCATAGAATTGCTTAGGTTGGAAAAGACCCTTAAGATCATGGAGTTCAATCATTAACCCAGCACTGCCAAGTCCACCACTAAACCATGTCCCTCAGTGCCACATCTACATGTCTTTGGAACACCTCCAGGGATGCTGACTCGACCACTTCCCTGGGCAGCCTGTTCCAGCGCTTGACAGCATTTTGGAGAAGAAATTTTTCTCAATATCCAATCTAACCCCCCCATCCTGGCACAACTCTGAGGCAATTTCCTCTCATCCTATCACTCTGAGCCTTCTCTTCTCCACACTAAACACCCCCAGTCCCCTCAGCTGCTCCCCATCACACTTGTGCTCCAGACCCTTCACCAGCTCCATTGCCCTTCTCTGGACCTGCTCCAGCACCTCAGTGTCTTTCTTGTAGCGAGGGGCCCAGAACTGAACACAGGATTCAAGGTGTGGTATTCAGGTTACTTGAAACCAGGGACTCCGAGCAGTTACCTTGCATAGCAGACTGCAAGTCTTACCATCCTAATGTTCTTCCATTTGATCCAAGCAGAAAAGCTCTGGAGTGAAAGTGTGAGGTGCTTAAATGTTTTAGCTTAATTAGTTTATCCAGGCTATGGGGGAGGCCCAAGAGCAAGTAAAGGATTAAAAATATTTTTCGCTAATTTTCTGTGCTGGGTGTTGCCTTCTTGTCATAGCCACGAGAAGGACACCTGCTAAAGGCCTTGGCTTTGTAATGATGACGGATGGACATTGGTTGTGAATGAACAAAGCTCCCTGGTTGAGAGTGCAAGGCAGGGCCACGAGATCGCACACTTCACACTCATCCTCCTTTAGAGTCATGAAGAGTTGTGTATGGAGAGCTGGTCTTAGTTGTTTTGGCCACAATCATCTATGGACGCTTCTATTTACAGTGAACTCTATAATAGGTCCTTTATGACTGTGATTATCATCATTAACAAGATTGCAGGTGATCTTAAGCTCTGTGTCTGCACAAATTGCAGGTACATTGGGAATAGAGGAAATACTTAGATTGATGAACATAGCACACTGGAAGCGTCAGAATGTGGGGTGGCACAGCACAGAGAAGGAGAAAAACCTTCAAGATAGGAGCAATATTACTGAAAAAAAAAATGGTTTTGGTTAGTTTTTGCTAAAAAAACTCAAAACAACCCAACCTTAAAAGAGCAGTGGAGAAATCAGTGAGCTGATGCCGCGAGTATGGGTTAGGAAGGATCCTCGAGCTTGTTTTGCAGCAGGATTTTACCATGCAAAGAAACGGCTTCTCTGTTGTACAGGGGCGTTTCTTTCAGGCAGGGATGTTTCTGCTGCTTCTTAGTCAGAAAGGCAGAAGAGAAGGAGGAAGGCTTGGATAAGAGACGTCTCTGCCAACTTGAATCTGTTTTTGATGAGGATCGTACCTCAGCTGGTGTGTTTCAGATCTCCAATAGAAGTGTCCCACTGGTCTCATCATTTGAAGCAGCTATGCCCTCCCAAGGTGTAGCCGCAAGCTGTGCAAGACGTGTGGCAATAAGCATGAACAAAAGTGACTTGTCCTTATTTCCTCTCTTTCCTGCTTGTCTGTAATTTTGATTGGATGGGAGTGCTTAGAGAAAGCAACAGCCTCTGCGAGGGATGGGAAGCTTCCGAATAGGGCATAAAACCAGCTGATATTTTAAGACAGATGATTAAAATAGACATCTGCAGGGCTCGAAGAGTACAGCTGCTTAATGCAGCTTTGGGAGTTGAATCAGCAGATTCAGGTACAGACGCTGTCCTAATACATTTCAACTCTCCATGTTAGTTTGGTGCACACGTGGCAATGTACACTGAGATGGGGTACTGGTGATCACATAAATAACACTGTTGACCAAAGGATACCTGGTGCTTCTTTCAGATATAGATTGCGGAGTCAGGAGTCTGGTGTCATGTGCCAGGGGTCTGTCATGCTTTATTTTGAGTCAGAGGAGCTAAAGATGTGTATTGGATCCCAGAGTGCCCTCCAGCTCCCTGCGAAGGAGACACCTAGCCTGCCAGGGTGGAAGAGTTTGAATCCTGCCAAGCTGTATTTTTCAAGAGAGGAGTAATGCAAAGTTTTGAAACCAAATGGGAAATGTTAAGGTGCGGAAGCATATGAGGGGGTGATGTTAGCCAGGAGGGGTCTTTCGTTTGGAGATTTTTGTACCATAAAAGATGAGCAGACTCCTCAGTAGTTTCCAGGACTAAATTCAGCATCCCAGGAGAGCCATATCCCATGGATTTTCTCGTGTCTATTGACAGAAGAGAGGATAATTATTTCTCATATCTTCAGAGAGCTGCAGTGGATTTGTACTGAGGGTTGCCTGAGAGCACCTGTGTTGGGGATATGGTGTTACACTGTGCAGAAGTGCTGTGCCTTCAGGCCTTGTAAAACCAGCTCTTTGTTCTGCTCCGGCTGGTTGTGGTGGCAGGTGAAAGGGGGACTTAATACACTGTAATGTGAATTCCTAACTCTCTGCTTTGAATCCTTATCAAAGTCAGCATGAAGACTGCCTCCTATGTCCATTATCTGTGAGGAAGTCCCTCCATTGAGAGCTTCACGCTTTGACCCATATTGTGAA
The DNA here is from genome assembly GCF_037157495.1 of Lathamus discolor. NCBI lineage: Eukaryota > Metazoa > Chordata > Aves > Psittaciformes > Psittacidae > Lathamus > Lathamus discolor. Next base: position 41,620,572 of record NC_088884.1, on the reverse strand, counting down.
AAGGTAAATTAGGTTCCTTTAAAGTACCATCTTGATAAGCTGGCTGAAAGAAGCCATGTGTGTGCTTTGTAAGCCATGCTTATTGGCTTTCCTTTTAAAGTGGAGCTGAGTCCCTGGGGTTGGTCCTATCTAAAATAGGTGGTTATTCAATACACTGGAAAGTGATTGTCCTGTAATTAAAGTAATTTCAGGGTGTACAGTTACTGACCTCTGCCTGGACATTTGAGCATGGAACCGCCTGCCCGTAGGCTGGCTGAATAATTGGAGCTGCCTCTCCATGCTGGAGCATGCAAACCTGCCTGCTGTCTAAGGCAGCATGAATTCATGCTGTCCAACTGCATTATGTCTCGGCAAACCCTTCCTAACGGGATCCTGTCAAGCAGGGCCCTTTCTGCATTGCCCCTACCCCTTTTGCTTCAGCTTGCTCCAAAGACTGGCTAAATAGCAATTTATTTCTTTAATAAAGAAAGAAAGGTGGTGCAAACCGCTGTTGGTGGAAATGCAGTGGCTCCAGGATCCTTCACCAAGCAGCTAGAGATGGCTGCAGCTCCTATGGACACAGCGGAACTGATTTTTAACTGTGCACCTTGGGTGCTGCTCACAGCATGGCCACAGCACCAGGGACTGGGAAGCCTTCCTGGGAGAGGGGAGAAAAAAACCATGCAACCATGGCCACCACCAAGTCTCTGGTGGTCTGAAGCTAAGTCCAGCGTGACTGTTGCCAAAAGATGTCTTTTGTCTCCTCAAGGGCACCACGATTCCTTGCCAACACTATGAGTCGTACCCTGGCCTCTCTTTAATCTTCAGGCATGGTAAAAATCTTTGGGAATTGACAATTTCCTCCTAAAAATCCGGACTTCACAACCCTGCTGTCTGGTGTCAACAGCTGTATTTGCTCTGGTTTGGAGACCTCTGCCCCACTGGTGACTGCTCTCATGGTTTGCTGACTCCCTTGGATATAACATGTTGGGCATGGGCATTGGCCCCTCGTGGGTAGGGGTGCAGCAGCAGGAGCAGGGTGGGTGAGGGCCTGGGGCATTGGGATCAGAAGAAGCACATCCACACACAAGGCAGACCTGGGACATGTGCCACTACAGACGTTTTCCATGTGTGACCTGGTTTTCTGTGCCACGTGCTAAAGGCAGCCTCTTCTCATCTGTCACCTTCTGAAGGCAATATTCTGTCTTGGGCATTCATTTTCACTGCCTTATTTTTGAACTCTACTCTTTTCCCTTTAGAAACAGGCCTTCCATTAGAGCTTCAGCCATGAGGGCTTGAAGGCACTGTTGAACTTTGCCATAACAAATTCCTCCCTTCCCTCCCACCCCTTTCTCACTTAGGATCGCCTGCCTTTACCCCAGTGAGTATTAACTACAGATCGTACTATAATTGTGCCTATGTCTGTAAACAGTTTTGAACAAAGGGGAATGGTATCCAGTGCTGCAGTTTTATAGGAACATGGATTTCTAAATATTTACTAAATTAGCAAACTAGCCAAAAAAGCAAAAGTCCCCAAGAGAGACAGATTGGCAATAATATCAGCTAACACTAGATGTTTTGCTGGAGCAAATGCACACAGGTGTCCTGGGGGTAAATTTGTGTTTGAAACAGTGTCTGACAAACGCAGTGCTAACATCAGAGGTGCCCCAGTTTAAACCAGCTACTGCCCAAAACACCAGCTCGGAACAGAGCTGGGGTCACTGTCATGCAGAAATGCCTGGTAAGGCCTTCTTGCAAGGCAGTTGCAGAGCACTCTACAAATGATAATTGAAGTTAGTTCAGGCCTCCAAAAGGCATTGATTTATTCACCCTGATTTGCAGAGGGTAGGCTGGTAGCTGCTTGGCACTGTTGAGCCAGAAAGACAAAGGAAGCTGCAGGGAGGTCTCCCAGCCCTGGCTGATAGTGCCCTACAGTAACCATCAGATCAGAGTTTCCTTTCTCCAAAATCCTTACATTTTCCTAACTTACTACCTTATATACATGAGTTTTTGTGTAAAATTGAAAAGAGACTGAGCTTGCAATAACTGAAATCAAGGTAGCGAAAGAAAAGCCCAGGAGAAGTGAAAAATGAAATAACGATAAATCAAATCTGTAACAAAAGTCAGTTTTATAGCGCTCCAAAGGGAGACAGAGCTGCACAGTTTGACCAAGGTGGTGCAATTCATCATCAGCATGGAGGGAAACTCCAGTGAAAAGCTAATGCTCTCCACGCATGTCCTATCCCTTTCCTCCTTTGCTGTGATTCCCCAGAGGGAAAGTCCATCCTGCCCTCATGCCAGGGTTACACAGTGGAATCCATGGCTCAGGGCTCATGGTGGGAATTGGCTGCTCCTGCGTATTTCTTCGTTTCCGTTTTACTGTTGTGTTGTGTCAGGGGAGGAAGGAGCTCACTCTTTCCTTCTGTCTGGTTCAGAAGAGTCCTGATCTTGGGGCTTATTGCTTGAGAAAGAAAAAATCCAGTGGGAACTGTTGGACCCTGAGGTGAACTCATGCCTGCCCACTCCCGGCAGCGGGTGACGATATCCAGTTTGTAAAAACAGCACTACATAGCATTGCAATGTACTGGGAAAAATCTGACTGTGACCTGCCACTTACAGATTGTCCAACATCAACAGTTACTCTGACCCATTGCCTCTATTTAGTTGCAGTTGTCACTATATATATATATATATAAAATCCAGGAGCACAATCCGACTTTGCTGAAGTCCCAAGAGCTGTAGAAATAACAGCCATGTTTCCTGAAACTGTGGACATCTGGGGGGAAACTGGCTCATGTCAGGATCTGGTGAAGTATTGAACTGTGAAATTTTGCAGACTGACTCTACCTTCCACCTTTGGGTCCATCTTGGACCCTGGCTCCTGCCCCTCTCTGGTGCTAGGCTGCCTGGGGGTTACAAGACTTGGTTCCTTAACTTCACGGGTAAGGGCTGGTGGCTTTGTAGATTGCTTGGACAGTGACCTTGGTAAAGCACTGGTTTAGTAGCAAAGCTGGAGGGATGTGTTCACAGCACAGTCATTAGCAACACAACTCAATCGAGGTCTGCAATGACCATCTGTACAGGGGAGGGATATTAAATTTCCTTGCTCACCATCTTTTTCCATCTCGTCAGGTGTCTGTGGTTTTGACCACAGTTATGCTTGGAAAATATAGGAAAATATGGCTATATGTTTCATGGGGGTTAGGATAGTCCCTTGAGAAACCACCACTGAAAAGGCAGACACAGCGATGGTGGCTGCCTTCTCAGTCCAGGCTAGGTTAGTCAGTCCTCACCCTCCCCCAGCACATCCCAAACCCACAGAGACAACCCCTGCATCTCTGAGACTCATACTGCTTCTGAACAGTCATTCCTATGTCAGTGAAGTTAATCCTGAAATTATGCTCCTAACCACTTCTGGTATTCCCCTCTTGGCTTTATTACTTCTTTCTTTTCCAGGAGCTGAGTTTAATCAGTGACCTAAAATGAACTGTACCTATGGTATTATCTCACTTCCTAATCAACAGTAGCCAGCACCACAACATCCTGACTGAGTCTCCTGGTGGGACAGCCTCTGCTCTCATACAGGCTGCCAGCAGAACCCAGTTTTAAAGCAGAGGTGCCAAAAGGTTGGGTGCTATGGGGAGGAAAATGAAATACTGCTTGCCTCTGCCTTTGCACAGCTGCTGTTTTCTAGGATGTGTTGACTTAGGAAAGTCTTTCTTTGTGTAGTCCTCTTTCAGATGTTGCTTAAGTGCAAATATGGGCTGCTAGTTCAAATTTAGTAACAATCAGGATTGATGGAAAATCTCATACTAGGATGCAACAAAGAAATTCAATTACATACATACACTTGATTTCTATGCTAATAAGACTTACAGTAGTGCTAAAGAAACTGCATTCTTGACTACAGTGGCAGCTGGGTTTTGTCACTGAATACTGTGTTGGCAGCATACTAATGACTCATTTCTGACTGCCGACAGCTTCTCGAGTGACTGTGTACGGTGATTAAAACCCTGGTGCCAAGCCCACAGGAGTCATTGAGCCAGACCAGGGGGACCTGTTTGGAGTCAGTAGGAATTATGCCTGGAAGTGCAACACAGCCAGGCTTTGGGTTAACAAGCACTGTGACCAACATCAGCAAGGCTGGGATCAGGCAGATAGGCTGAATTTGCTTTCTCACCTGAGAAACAGGTGATACAAATAGGCTGCATTCCTGTTTGCAGTTGGGTTGAAAATGATGTCCTTTTTTGTGTGAAGGCAGGAAAGGGGAAATGGAGGCAAGCTATTGTATTTGAGTTACAAACAGTGAATACAGCTGCAACTGTCAGAAAACTCTTTCTCCCAAGAAGATGTGAAGGTGATGACATGGGTGGCCATAGAGTCCTCCTCATCCTGGACTTGCGATTTTAGCCAGTGTAGGAGGGATGTGCAAGTGTGGTAAGGTGCAGATGAGATGGTAATTTCTTAAATTTTACCTTACTTGTGGTCATAAGGAGTCACCATAAGTACAGACGTTGAGAGGAAGACATATCAACAACTGCTACTTGTTAGGACTTTCCATCCTGGCCCCTTCCTGGGGCCAATGTCTCTGTCCTCTCAATACTCACAGCTCCTAACTGCACCTTCTCATCCTCAAAAGGACAAAATGAATCCCTGATATGAGTAGATACAACTTACTGGAAGCCAGCTTGCACCTCAAAGTGACCCAAACATGAGATTGGAGCAAAATGTTCAAGCAACTGTGAGTGTGCTTGTTATTTAAAGGGTAATTAATACACCAATCCCTCTCTGCATCCAGCTGCCTTGGTGGTACAAAGCACCACTAACAACAAAATGAGGGCAGCAGCACCTGCAGTTCTGAGTAGCGTGTAGTTTGAAGAAGAGACGTCTTTCTTTATTGCTTTTCTTAGCATATTCCTTATGCATCTCTTTTAAGGGGAAGAAGAATTCAGGTGTAAATGCCTGTGAGGCAGCGGGTAGCTTGACTTCTCTTGCATTTTCAAAAGGGATTGGATTTGGGTCCTGAAAGTTTAGAGTTTGCTAATAATGAGATTTTCAGGGGTGGTGGTGTTTTCTTGTACCTTAACATGGATATTCATTCTCTTGAGGACTCTAGAAAAGACTCCAGAGCATATTTATTTCCCATGGGTGTACATACTGAGAAGCCATTTATTCAAGATCTGGATTCAGATTCGTGTTTTTTTTCATGGTGGTTGTGGTTTAAGCTCAGCTGGTAACTCAGCACCATGTAGCCGTTGGCTGACCCCCTTTTCCCCCCCACTCTGTGTGGGATGGGGAGGAGAATTGAAAGAATGTAAGCCCCACAGGTTGAGATAAGAACAGTCCAATAACTGAAGTGCAATACAAAACTACTACTACTATTAATAAGGGAATTAACAAGGGGAGAGAATATAAAACTAAAAAGGGAAAGGAAAAAAACCCAATTAAAAGAAGTGATGCACAATACGATTGCTCACCACCCACTGACTGATACCCAGCCCTACCCAAGCAGCGACCTTCCCTTCTGGGTGACTCCCCCCTGCCCAGTCTATATACTGGGCATGATGTGCTGTGGTGTGGAATACCCCTTTGGCTAGTTTGGGTCAGGTGTCCTGCCTCTGCTTCCTCCTGGCTTCTTGGGCCCCTCCTCACTGGCAAAGCAAGAGAGACTGCAAAGTCCTTGTCGGAGTAAGCATTACTTACGAACAACTAAAAACATTAGTGTTATCAGCATTGTTCTCAGACCAAAGCCAAAACACAGCATTGCACCAGGTGCTAAGAAGGAGAAAATAAACTGCTTCAGCTGAACCCAGGACAATGGTACTTTTGAGACTTACTGCTAGTTATTGCATCTGATTCTCACCTTGTGTAAATACAACAGCCTAGACCTAAACTGGTGCAAACTAGTGAGCACCCTGGCCCATTGGAATCTGTTCCTGAGGTGTGCACCACCTCTTTAGCATGGTCTGTGTTGTGCAGGGGAATACACTGGTACGCAACCATGCTGGTGAGGACAGTTGCCTGGCTCTCAGGGGGTGCGGGCAGGTTGTGAATGCACCCTGGTCTCCAGTGGGATCTGGGAATACCCTCACTGCATACAGAAGTGAAGGCCTGCAGTGTACAGTGATTTCAGAGGGACCAGTCCGCCCACATCAAAGCTGTGCTGGGGAACGCTGACTGCCATCTGCTTCCTCCGGGGCTGTGGCATCAGCTGCCCTGGAAACAGCATCAGCACTCATGCTTAAGGCAAAACCAGGCTTTTGTTTCCAAAAGCAAATAGCCTTATCTAGGGAAGCTCTGTTTCACACAGTTGTTTGAACCGAACGGGAAGTCTGTGGGATTTGCGCTTTGGTTTTGAAATGAGCATGTTGTCTGGTTTTCCATATGCTCAATGCATTAACGAAACGTAGAAGCTTAATATTTTTTAAAAAAGAAATTTTCCAGTAGGTTCACACTGTTTCATTATATTTGCATACTTGTAATTATGTGTACTTACATTGCTCTCCCTCTCTCTCTATACATATAATTATATTGGTGTGTAGATATATATACATGCACACACTTCTGCTTACTCATGCTAATAGACAGACCTGCACTGTTTACCCCCTTGCTTTAAAGCTACTCCCATAGCAAATCTGTAAGCACAGAACATCTCTGCAGGCACATAACTCACACTGATAAAGGAGACAAAAGGGAAGGGAGAAGGAAAAAGGAAGGGAAAAAACCTCCAGAAATTTCTGCATGAAATCTGTTGCCTTCAACAAAAGGCGCCAGTGCTGCAAGGGTGACTCAGAGGAGAGCTGCAGAAGACAAGGCTTTGGCTCATAGTGGGTAACCAAGTTGAGACAGGAGGGAGCAGACTGGAAATGTCCAGAGGCAAGATGAATGAAGCACTACAGCAAGAGCTGGCTCCCCTGGGGTGGGGGGGGGGGGGGCATTGGGATGTACCCTTAGTGGGGTCTGGGGCAGCAGGAAATAAATCTCACATGTTGGAGAGGGGGAATTTCCAAAGAATGGTTGTAGGGTAACTACAGGTTTAGGAAGCCAGTTCTGATGGGCAGTGCTTGCTGTATTCTTGTGTCTGAGTAGATTAGAGAAATGTCTTTTCTGGTGTTTCTCTGCTGAAAGCTTTGGGAGTGATTACAATCCAACAGCAATTGCTTCCTTCTCCAACACATCTGGACATCAGTCATGGCCTCTGAGCACCTGTATTCCATGAAAAAACCTGTAAAATCACGGCTTCTCAATCTGAACTTTAGTATTTTAGGGCAGGGCTAGTAATGTATTTGCTCAATGCTCCTGTTACGAATCTCTGTTGTAAACTGCTGATGGCTGTGCCAGATATGTGCATCAGACATGAAATTTGTCATGTTGAGTGTCTGTCTGAAGTTGAATTTTCAATTTTAAATTGCTGCCAAAGTAGCTCCACTGTTTTCAAGAATGGAGCCAGGGAGGAACGTATTATCGCACCTGTGCTAAAACATCCTGGCAGAATTGTATACTTGTGCAGGTAAGGCACGAGGGGACCCACCACTGACCTCACTGGTGTACTCAGGCAGCCACACCAGTGTCTGGCACTTCAGGGTCCTTTTACTGCTGGCAAACGGCAGAGAAACCCAGATATGTGCCAGCACAAAGTGCCTCTCCCCAGCACTGCGTACGAGCGGGAGGATGTCAAACGTGCTGCTGCCAGCTCTCCTGTTGGCTCAAATGGCAGAGGTCTTTTCATATGGCCACTCAGCTCCCCTCTGGAAGGGGTCGCTGGAACCACACACAGCACAGTTTGTGGCCTGGGGGTGTGGGGATTCCTGTTTTTTCACCCCCCCCAAAATGACAAGCAGTTGCATTTTAAGAGTGCCAGGTTTGCAAAGCCAGGGTAGCCTTGCTGCAGCCCCTGCAACAGTCTGATAGAGCCCTTAATTACATGGTCATGCAGTCCCCACAGGACTCCCACATCTTTCAGGGCTCAGGATGGCTGGTGCTTTTCTGAGCAGCTGCTCAATGTTTGGTTTTCTCCTCCTTTCGCAGCTTGGGGTTCTAGGGACATTTTTCAAGCCCTGCTATGAATACAGAATTATTCATTTGTTTATAAGCTTTTCTTTTCACACTGTTCCTTGCTCAATACTTCTGTGCTTCACAAATGTAATTTTGCAAGAGTCAGGTGAAGGGGGGAGAGGAGAAACAAAGAGTAAGGCAAAAAAAGCCATTCCACTAATATACAGCAAATTGATTTCTGATGTGTGCCTTGCAAAGCGACTATACAAATAAATCGAAACATTTAGCTGCTTATCTAACTGTAGGTCTGTGGGGGAAGCAGGAGGGTTGCATGGGACCATGGCATGGATGAGTGAGTAGGTGATGGATGTGCAGCCCCTGCCCTTCCCCTTGGACAAGGAGCCAGCTGCTCAGTGAGGTGATGATGGGTGGTTTCCAATCCCCCTACTTGCTCTCTTCCCACACGTAAACCTGACATGTTTTAGCCAATTCCAGATGGTCACAAAGGTGAGAAGGAAGGAGGTGACAAGAGCAGCCATGAATTACTGTAATACACTCAGTAATTCATCGCTGCTCTTGCAGTGCATGCTAATAAAGTCAGTGGTATTTGAAGTTGTGTGAAGGGAACGCTTGGATTAGGCTGTTCAAAACAGGCTCTTCAACCTAATCTCCTCATTGTCATTGATTTTTAGAATTAACAGGTTCTTGCAGTTTGCAGAACTGAATTGGAAGTGTTTTAATTTTGTTTTGGCTGAGGCCCAAGGGCTGTTTGAAGGGTGGAGCTGCAGAGGGCAATGCTGACTGACTCCAGGTGACTGCTGTGCAAATTAAGCTCCTGAAGGTAGATCAGGTCACCAGCAGTAGCTGGCAATCGCTCAATATGATTATGACTTAGGTCTGGTTTTCAGAGTTTCAGCAAACAGGGCGAACACATGTCAGTTCAAGCAAGTTTGCAGTGTGAGGCTGCAGACGCACACAGGTCTCCATACATCCACTCAGTTGGTCTTCACAGAATTTTTTTGCCTTCAAGAGTCCCATGTGCCTAAAACCCAGTGGAAAGTCTAGAGCAAGAAAAACCTTTGGTGGAGGAGATCAGATTAGGAAACATTTAAACCAGCTGGACACGCAGAAGTCCATAGGACCTGACAGGATGCAGCCATGAGAGCTGTGAGAGCAGCTAATGTCACTGCAATCGTCTTTGAAGGGTCACAGCAGCCGGGTGAGGTTTCTGAAGACTGGAAGAAAGCAAATGTCCTGCCTTCTTCAAGAAGGGCAAGGAAGAAGATGCAGGGAATAACAGGCCAGTCAGCCTTACCTTAATCCCTGGGAAAGAGATAGAACAAATCCTCCTGGGAATCATTTCCAAATGTACAGAGGACAAGAAAGTAACCAGGAGTTGTGAGCATGGATTTATAAAGGGAAGATTATGTCTAACTGTCCGAGCAGCCTTCTACAGTGAATTGGCTGGCTCAGTGGATGAGCAGAGAGCAGTATGTTGTTTATCTTGACTTTAACAAAGCTTTCAACACTGTCTCCTGTAATATCCTCACAGACAAATTGAAGTAAAAGCTGCATAAAAGGACAGTTATGAGGAGATGGGACTAAACAGTCCCCAGAGCCTGGTTCCAGCCTCAAATATTCCATGGTTCTGAAACAGGTGCAGGCTTTGGTCACACAACTTAGTACAAAGGATTATATTTGCTTTTCAACAGGCATGTTTCTAAATTTAAAATACCCTTCTGAGTTCATGCAGGGCAGTTACATGTGTTACCTTGGGTGCCACTAAATTTTGCTTTGAGAAGAGGCTTGCCCTTAACGGAAATGATAATACCTGAAGTGAGAGATGAGAGTGGATAACACCATCAGTCATTGGCAGACCAGCCTTCTGTACCCAAGCCTAGCAGCTGCCTTTCAGGTTGCAGCACCCTGGGCCGTTATCCCCTCTGAAAAGCCAGGGTGATGTGCGCATGGGAGCACCCTCCAGCCAGCTCCCATGGGGACGGGTACAGCACAAAGCTGCTTGTAACCCTGTGCTCCTCGATGAATGACAGGCTGCACACAGGCTGGGAATGGGGTCAACCCTCATCTGTCTTCACGTGCCATGCAGTACTCTAGGTGAGTTCAAGAGAGATGGAGGTGTTTGCCCGGCTTGGGGGAGGCTGAGGGGCTTTCTGCTCCTTGTGAGGGGAACACACATCTACCCACCACAGGGGCTGCAGCAGCTGGGAAGTTGCTTGCTTGAGGGATCTTCCCCTGGGATGGAATTTTACTCACGATCCATAAACACAGACAAGCAAGGTGTGATCAGAAAATTGTGGGAGAGGAATGGAAACCCCAGCTGGAGCTGGGAAGAGAAGGTCTGACCGGATGTCTGCACCCCAGCAGTGAGCTGTTGGCTTTTCTCCCCAGTTGTGATAGATAGAGAGATGTGAGCAGGAGCTTCACAGGATGATGGTTACTATGGCTACCCCCACACTGTCCATCCAGGCATCCATCTGCTTGGCTCACAGGGCTGGAAAAGATACACTGCTGCTTTTGAAAGCTGCTGGTAATCTATCCTCGCCGGCTGGACAGGGATGATATCCTCCTCTGAGATCAATTTTACCCAGGGTTTTTAAAGCTATGAAAACCATTCTTAACAGCAAAGACATGTTGACAAAGAAGGTGTTGTTTCCTTTCAATAGTTGTCTTATTGTTACTGAAGAAGGGGTACAATGATAACGGAGAGGTACCAGTAGGTCCACAACACACTGAAACACCCACCAGCTTCACTGGGAATTTAACCCTTCAGATTTACTTGGGAGATTGAGTAATCCTGCCAGCAATGCTGTGGTACTGGTTTGACATATTCACAGAGAACGGGGAATGGAAGTTGGAAATGCAGAAGCTAATGTCTGTAATTGCTTGTTAATGAGCTTTTTGAATGATCACAGGATGAAACTGAGATAAGCGTATAGGTATTGTGTAATAGACCGGGTTTCTTCCTGCTGTAAAGTACATGCTGCTCTGCATAGGGATTTTTTTTGCTGGCAAGTGGGATACATGGGAAAACGTACCACATAGTTTGAATAACAGAATCAAGCACTGATCTTGCAGTAGATGTTTTAAAAGCTGAGCTAGGAAAATGTATTTGAAAAGTGCTTGTTTAAATGTAAAAAAGAAAGAAAAATCTCTTTGCTGGAGAGATGATCAGATAGTTTACATATTCTTCCGCTCCAGCGGTCCTCTCTGTGAAGACAGTCTTTCATTTAGAGACTGGTCTGGAGTGAGTAAGATTCTACCAAATGTTAATTCTCTTGCTCCTGGGCAGTTTCTTTGTCTTCATCATTTGATACTACTGCTTTATATGGCTATTTGTCTTTCGAAAAGTCCTGCAAAACCACAATCCCCGATGGATACAGCTGACATCGGTGGACTATGTGGGAAATACATTGTGCTATTCAGGTAAACATGAAAAGCACAAACACATACACAGTGCAGGCCTATCATGTGCATATTCTATACATCCTTCTGAGTTGTGTTCCTTGAATGCAGAGTGCACTTCTTTTTACCTCTCAGAACATCACTTGTGGTAAACACAACGGTGACTTCCTCCTCCCTTTGTTGCTGTGCACTGGGGATGGCTGGGAGCTCCAGGAAGCTGAAATCAGGTTCTCTGCTTCCTCTGTTAGCTGTGTCATGTGGAAGAAGCAATCATTTCACAAGTCAGTAATTTGTCATATCGTTCTCCTTCCTGCCAGCTTTATCTAAGCTTTCTGTCCTCCAGGAAGCTGGAGTCTGTTACAGCAGTAAGACAAGCTCTCCCACCCTGACTGATAAAAGTGCCTTACACCTTATAGGTCTTACAAATGATTTTAACTAGAAAGGCTTTGTTACCAAGGCAAGTAGGATGTAATGTGATGACAGCAAACAACAATCCATATCCTGAACATAGAAATGTGTGTATGCACGTGTATATTTCTACATGTGTATTCATTTCTGCTTGTCAGCATAAACCCATGAAAAAAAACACAGATCTTTCACCTGATCTTTGGTATAGCAGATGCTGGACTGCAGGCAGTATTGCCTTTCTAGGGGAGGATAGATTTGAGTTTCTAATTTTGCAGCCTTAGTCTGATTATTTGGGGATGCTGAAGGGCAAGGTGAACAGTGTGCCTTTCCTACAGCCTGTTCTCCATATTGCAGCTTGCCCACTGACTTGTTCAGTAGATACAAAGAGGTTAGAATACATTAACATTATTTTCAGATGTCTGATTTTTGACTTGGAAAATTGTTGGTTTCAGCTTCTCTGCCAGATGGCTGAGGAAAGAGCAGTCTGTGCTTTGTGCTAAATGTTTGTGTGAGAATCTGAGGAAGCGGAGTCCAATTAGCATAAAAAGCCATTGTGGTCTTCCAAAATCTGGGAATGGCAAGGCAGTGAAACAGAATGAGCAATCACCTGCCTGAAATAAAATTAACTGCAGCTGTAAATCAGAACAGCTTAGTTAATTGTACCTAGCTGAAGCAATGAGCCTCAGAAGCAATATTCATCATGGATGATGGAAATGAAGCACCATTCTGTCTCCGACGTCAGGCATCTCAAATCCACTGCCTATATGGGAAAGATTATAGTGTGCCTTCAGGAAACCCACCATCTACTCCATGTATCCAGCTTTTGACCTGGAAACTGTTGGGGAAAGTCAGCAGGAAAAGACATCCTAGACTGCAGATTCACATCCAATGTAATCTAATCTACTCAGGATATAACTGCATGCTTTTGATCTGAAAGTATGATGCCCTTGGCCAAGTTTGTTCCACTCTGTATGATGTCCCAGAAGATTAATGTGTGATATCCAGGAGTAGATTCACTGGAGGGAAGATGGCAAATTGCACCCTATATATTGCATCCCTGAATACAGTGTGCAGCCTGGGCTTGTATATGGAGGGACGGGATCTGTAAGATGCTGTTGGGGGAGGACTTCGCACTTAGCTCTTACTGCTCCCCACAACTCCCAGAGAAGGAGTTTCATCACTACTGTGCCTCCTGAGGGCAGGCAGAGGCTGCAGGGGCTGAGCTTTTGGAGAGATCCAACATGGCGACACTGAGCAGAGGGTACCTCCAAGGAGAGTGTGATGCTGCTGAGGGGTAGGTGTAGCTCCTCTGTGCTAAGGAGAAGGCAGGTAAGAGGCTGTTGTCTCTCTACAGCTATCAGAACAGCATACCAAGCTTAGAGATACAGCCAGCTTTGCAATAATGTTTGGATTTTTATAGGTGAGCAAAATTTGTGTGCAGTGTCTCCCAAGCCTCCTTGTACTGTTTTAGCTCAGAGGATACAAAATCTATTCCTCTACACCTATTCCAGATTTGCTTTCAACAGCACCAGTGCCACCTTGTCCCTTTGCTCCTCCCAAAATAGGATGGCTTTTGCCAGCCTTCTTCTGAACGCTCACGTACACACCAGAATCCAAAGCTTCACCACAAACATTTCAATGGAGACACTGTTCTAGGGGTATCCCATGGGGAATACATTTCTGTTGACCTTTAGCGAATCTCACAAGATTTCCCAGGTTTTGCAAAACTATTAAGGGAATGTGCTATGCACAGGGCAATTTGAAACAGTGCAGTCATCTCCTTTTTAAAGGCAGGAAGTGAAAATGCAATATTAGCTCCCCTGCAATTGCCAGTGAAGGTAGGGATCGTGTAATGATGTTAGCTAGAATTTAACCACCATTAATGAAAACATGTCAGCGCACTAGAAGGAATACACTCCTTTACCTCAGGAATTACTCTTGAGATTAACAGTATCCAGCAAATGTGAATTGTGGAGGAAATGGGCAGTAAACTTCTTAGCTTTAATGCTCAATACTGAAAGAGTAAGCAACTTTCCCATGGCATTGCAGTGTGTCGTGGTATGGCCATCTACTACTGTCATCAACCAGGCAAAATGCTCTGTTTGGCGAGGCTGTGAGATGGGTAAGTTGGTGTAATGTCCAAAGCCTGAAGAGGGTTCTTCACAGCCATAGCTAGCAGGAAAAGTGGAAAAGAGAAAGGGCTGCAGTTCCTATAGAATTGGAACAAGTCAGCTGCATCTTTAGACACATATTATGCTGGAGCGATGTTCTCTCAACAGGAGCCACACTCCACCACCCTTTAGCTCTAGCCGCATCAGCTGAAGGTTTGGGTCACTCCCCAGCGCTGGTTACCTTTATGAATGAGTGCTGGAAACTTCTGAAATTCAGTTCTGGTGTGTTGGTGCTTATACCAAAATCAGACCTAACTTTACATCTCAAAAATTAATTCACAAATGTCTGTAACCTTTATTTCGCCAACATTGGTCATTCTGGGGGAAGGCAAGAAGGAAAGTTAACACCCTTTTCAAGTATTCCTTTGCTCATTTAAATTTACTCTCTAAAATACAAAATTAATAAGGAAAGCACAAGGCAAAGCCTTTGGGGATTAGAATTAAATAGTTTACATCATTCCTCAGGATGCTGGAAAGCCCTGGATGCCCAAACGCTGCTGTCTGCAGGAGGAGTCCAAGAGAGTGCATTTTATCAAGCACATAGTTTTCTGGGATTGAATTCACCACTTAACTCCCTGGAACTCGCCTTCTGACCTGTGATTTATGCCCTCATACGTCACTCTGAAACATGGCATAGTGCTTCTTTTTCTCCTGGGCAAGTTTTAGTCTCTTCTTTTATAAAAGTCATCTTCTGTTTTATAAAAATCAGCTTTCAAATAGACTTTGGGCCCTGGTTTTAGGCATTTCAAGGTCAGATGTTCAATCCCCTTGGAAGCAGAGGGGATTACACATGAACAGAGACATCTGCTCGTGTGTGAGCAGCCACACCTGGCGTCTTCATGCTGCCTCATGCCCAGGCCCCCATGGAGTTCTCGGATCATCTCCTCCATGGCCTCTCTCATGTTCCAGGACTGCCAGGTCAGGTCCCAGACAGCAGACAGCTGGAATGAGACTGGCTGCGTCTCCCCACTTTGCCCATTATATCAGTTAAAGCAGTGTACTGGGACATGTGAAGCTGGCGTAGTCTGTCCTGTTTGAAACACGGGTCATCATGCAGTTGGCAGTCAGCCCTACACAAGGCTTCGGTGTAATTTTGAAGTATATTGTCTTGAACACAGCTGATAAGATCTCTTTTATTTTGGATGATTCACTGTATCATGGGCTTGGGGCTGTGTTTCTCCTTCAGGTACCAGCTGAGCCTCCCTGCATCACTGTGGTGAGGGATGCTGCTCAGGGCTTTCACTGCACAGCACTGGTGAAGCTTAATCATGTATTTCCAGAAATGCCAGCTCTCCCTGTACCCTCTGGCAGCTTGCCTGGCTTGAGTGTGTTCTGCAGATCTCACTTATAGGTACTTCAGTCTTGCTGCATGTTGTTGAGGAATACTGCACATCTTAGGGCTTTGATGATGCCTGCCGTGCAGCTGGGTGTCTTGGAATTAGGAAGTGCAGTACTGTAAATGGCAACACATAAATCTCCCCACGAGACCTGTTCCTGGACTTTTATTGCCTCTGAAAAACATTCCTGTTGATGGGTCCTTCTTTTTCAGCATCCTACTGACATCTTGTCTCTGAAGTCCCATACCATAACTGTCTGTCTGTACAATCTGTAATGTGAGGAAACTCTGAATCAGCCTCCTCAACTGATGAGCTTATGTTCTGGAATATGATGAACACAGAGTGCTGTTTGCTTGAATAGCTGCTAAAGTTATTAATAGTCTTAAAAAACATCCTGGAAATTCTTTTCAGTCCATTCTTAGTACTCCTTGACCTCCGACTGGCAGCCACATGAAAAAATGTTGGGAGGGGAAGCACGGATTAATACAAGAAAATAGAAACCACATGGTGGAGGGAGGGAAGATCAACAAGGCAATATTGCTGAAACAGAGGGCTCCTTCTCATGTCTCATCCCACCTCTTCTCCTCCTCAGCATTTCTGATCAGGAATTACTCTTTTCTAACTGTTGTTTGTTCATATTCCTGTAAAAGGGTGAGTCTGTCCTGTTGGCTTGTCTTTCTTTAAGCAACAACCCAGCAGAGATAATATTTTTAACTCTTATTAATGATTGCCATTGTTTATCAGAAGGAAGGTGTGTCTGATGCTTTGTGCTGTTCACAGACATCTCATCCCCCCAGTTTTGCCTCATCAGTAGGTTTCAGGGGGACTAGGGGGCATGTTGGTATCTTGAAGAACTGGGCCTGACTAGAGAGAGGCATATTGCATCTAATCCTGCCAAAAGACTTTGAAAGGGTATTCTACATTACGAAAGCTGCACATTTGTACTATAATTGAATAGTAATAATGATAGCTTAACTAATAAAGATGAAATTTCAAAACACATTTTTCTTTCACTGCTCAGCCTATAATTCTTAAATGGCTCCTTGCCAAAGCTTTGAAAGCCAAAGATTATTTGTCAGCTACTAGAAATTGTGTGTTAAAAGTCTAATCTCCTGTGTTTTGTGCTGTCTGTAGTACAGAGCTACAGAAATATTGCTACAGAAATACTGCTTTGGAGGCTTTGTACATGTCTTATAATTGCTGGGGATTTGTTGGCCCTGGCCACAAAAAGGCTGAAAATTATTATTTTAGCGTGTATTTAGAATACGGTTTTCTGGCTGGGCAGTAGGGAAGAAGGTATAGCCCTTGGCTAGTGCAAGGATGGGCAGCTGAGCTGCTACCACCACTGTATGATGTTATGGTATAGCCCCTAGTGGGAAATAATAGTACTTCCTTATCCCCTCTGCATTACTCACTTCCTTTCAGTACTGCTGTTCTCGTATTAGTGAACGGATCAAGCTAGTGTTAGTAATTTCCTCATATTACTTTGTAGGTGCATCTTTAAACAAATGATGGAGCTGATATTGCCCTCAGCTTCTCACAACAGCTTCCTTGCTTGTTTTTATATTTATGAGTCTGCTGATGCAGTAGGCTGCCAACCGATGTTTCGATACTGCACTTGGTTCCTCACCTATTTCAACAATTACATGTTTGATAGCTTTGCTTAACAGAAGTAACAGATTCTTACAGACCGAGAATCCTCTTTTGTCCTGTGTTGTCTTCATTTTGCCTCTCCAGAGAAGCACAACAAGCACACCCTGACACCTTTTCCACTTTGTCTTCAGTGTTTGATAGTAATACACGTGCCACCTCTGTGCCTACTTTCATTAGACTCGATAGCAGGATGCAGTCAGGGTACTTTTGTACATTCCTGACTTACAGGGAAGTTTTGTCATAATGATATCATTTGTTTTGTCATGCGACCAAAAGAGGAACCTTTTGAGGTGTTGACTGATGAGAATTGGTAGACTGGTATTTCTGGAAAAGTATAGCTCTGAGTTGACTCACTTGAAAACAAGGCAATTCAAGTAAGCATGTGAGGGAGAATTTACCCTTTCAGATTCATTTCGCGTTTTTCTTCCACAATCCAACTTGCTGTTTGCACTGCCTTAAAAATGTGGAAATGAGACACCTTTTATCTTTCAGTGACTTCCCATTTTAACAGGAAGTACGGTCTTTATAAGGGATGCTAGATCTTTCCTATGTTTTCTAACAAATCAAACAGGGAAAAGAAAGGAATAAAATAATCAGTTCAGACCTCAAGTGGTCCCAGCTGCACAAAGTTTCAGCCACAGGTTAATATGAAGAGGATAGCGAGGTCTTGCTCATCAACTCCTTTCTCTGAATTTAGAGTAAAGAAATTTGTACCCTGTTAGCTTTGTGGTCTGTTTAGTACTCCGCCTTAAAACTGAACATAAGGGAGGCAAGGAATCCTCCATCTCTATACAGATTCTGGGACATATTCAGTCAGGACTTGCTTCACTTCTGAGCCATGGACATTTCTGGAGCAGATGCAAGCAGCAAGGCCTCAGGACATGAACCTGAGCAAAGCAGAGGCAGGAGAACATAGAGATCGTTTACTGAGAGTTGGCTTTGTTTTCACAGAAGCTCACATTACTGACCTTGATCACCTGAGCTTGTGCTAGCGACTCCAGACAGACGGTTAGAGAATGCATTTTACTCTTTTTGCCAAGCAAACAGCTCTACTCAGGATCAATTTTCTTTGCTAAAGAGAAGTGTTTGCTATTTAATGCTGGATGTTCAGTGCCATCAGCATAGTCAAACTTTCGCCAACATTGCGGGCAGAGTTCTTAAGAAATCACCCCCCCCAAAAGTTATCATCAGAGAAAAGTGGAGATGGAAAGGGAATGTCTGAGCTTACATGGGCTTTGCGTTGCTGTAGATGGTCCGACTTCATTTGATCTGATCTTCCCCTGAATGATGGTGGTTGATAGATGTTACATTTAGGATCATGAGGAACAGTAGACGGCAGTGGGTCTCCAAACCTTAGCTTTGGTTTGCTTTGGATCTAGACACTCCTTCTATTTCTAAGTAGGTACTAGTTTACAATGCTGAGGTTTATTATTTCACTTAGAAAAATAAATTATTTTACTTAGAAAAATAAAAATATTTGACAATAACTTTAATCCTTACGGGTTTCCTCTAGGGTATGCTCTCCACCGAAGCACAGTAAATGATTACAGCTCTACACAGCAGAAGTTTCACAACATATAAACTGTCTATGCATAGCTGTGAGATGGTTTGGATTCCCTGGTTAGGAGTTTCAGAACTGATGGACACAGAGATCATGGACTTGTTGGCTAATTGAGAACTAGACGTCTCAGTGCCATAACTAGCCTGGAAACAAAATAATGAAGATATGTGCTAAAAGGCCTATCCATGTAAATTTCATTGTAAAAAGTTGGAAGAAAACCTCTGAATGTATAAACAGTTATCAGTTGCTTCATTTATTTAGACTGTTTGCTTTTCCTTCTACAAATAAACTGTTACCCTCATTCCATTACTCTTCTTGCTACACATGTAAAACTTTCATGTCTTCGGCTCATTCATTTTTGTTGAATCTTGGCTCCTGAGACACAGATCTGGAACACATTTGCAGTGGGGAAATCCAGCAGGGAGAAATCTGCTGGTTGCACTGGAGCTACAGAGATCAGAAACTTCTTCAAGGAGACCCTTTGCACATAAATGCAGTTTGAATAAAGCCACATATGGGTAAATGAGCTGAAGAAAAGTTCTCCTAGCAGTGATGCAGCTTTCACCTTCTAGCACTTTTGAAGTAGAAAATACTTTCAACAAATGGACCCCTTCAATCAGCTTTCATTACAAAAACAAGTCACCTGTATATTTTAAGTTCTTTAAAATATGGTAATTTAAAATTTAATGGGGCTGGAACTAGATGATCTTAAGGTCCTTTCCAACCCTAACTATTCTATGATTCTATGATTCTAAGTAAGCATGAAGATCTTGACCCAATAGGACTCCTAAGGACGGCACTGATCACAGGTGTTACCAGTGCCTCTGTATTTGAGGGGTTTATTTCATGCCTCTAAACCCACTATTGCTTGGGCAAGGAGCTTCTACCTAGTACAAGAGTGTGAGTTTTGGGTCTGTATTATATACTCTGCACAGGCAAACAACATGCACTTACCCTGTTGCACATCTTCAGAGAATGATCACAAGGGACAGCATGGGGCAGCGTGTGTGGATTTTGTTATCCGTAATGTTCTGCTAACTCATAGTGGAGTTGGAAGAAGCAAAGGTTTTTTTAATGAGATCTGATCTGAAAATTCAGCCTCTGGTTTTTCTTCCTCATTTTTTACTTGTTCTTACCAATGAGGATTTTGGAGGCCAAATTATGCTCACATGTACATCTGGCATTGAGGATACTGAATCTTTAGTGAGATGGGCTGTTGAATCAGGGAGTTCTCTAAATGTACATTCCCATCTGAGCAATGTGAGGGGTGTCTAAAGTTAGCATGAATATTTCAGACATCAGACCCAATTCCATTCTGTTAACAATCTGTCAGATGACCTTGACCTTCCGGTGGAGGCCAGATTTATCTGTGTGTCTCTCTGCGGCCTTGTATGAAGCCTGGAGTGCCAAAAATCATGGGCAGGTTCATGGCTGTAAAGTGTATTTGAAATTACATTTTCTTTCTTCTCTTGCTGATTTCAAATATCCTTCAAGTGCAGTGCTTAAACTGCTGTTTTCTGTGAATCCGTCTCATTCTGATTAAATAGGGTTAGGAGCCCTTGCACTGGTCACAGAAGGAACAATGACCTTGGGCAAGAGGGCAATAGTGACCATCTGGACCAGGCTGGGAAAGACACAGCTGGACACGGGAAAGGACATCTGCGCAGTAACCCAACTAGCACTTCTGCTGCACACTAATGAGCTAGAGGTAATTAGGGTGCTGTCACTAAAGACCTCTTAATCTGAGAGGGGAGCCAGCTTGTTTGTGAACAGATGGGATCAGTGTGGCTTTGACCTGAAATACCATGTGATGCACCAAGACCTGCAGGTCATGTCCAGTGTGCACTGAAATCATCCCTAGCTGCTTTTACCCTACCTCAGTTACTCTGATTGCATATTTGAAGAGCATTTAAGGATGGTTTCATGCAATGACATCTCCCAGTTTATGCATAATACTAACTTGGTTTTTCTTCTGGAATTTTTAAATTGTGCAATCAAAATACTCTTCTCCCTGTAAAATCCATATGAAAGCTTGTGGGGAGAATTGGTATTCACTTTGCAAATGCTAGTGTTCAATTTAAATAGGTGTCGTCAGGCAAATTCATCTAAAGTAATTATCAAATGTAATGGTGTCTTCACTCATCATTTGTCATTTATGTCATCCTATGCAACGAAAAGGCATAGCTGACTCTTAACTGTCCTCAGGAATGTTCTCCATTTGCAATTGCTTCAGAGATGACTGAATTTTACTTAACCAGAAATTTAAAAGCAATAAATAGTGCATTTTAGAGACTCCTGGTAAGATTCGTGGGGAAAGATCTTGTTCTCTTTCAGACTGCAAACAAGAACCTATAAATTGGCTGGACTGATCTCAGCAATAAGAGATTACACAATGACACTCTATCAATCAGAATAAGTCTTGCCCTTATATGTGACTCTTCTGTGAAAGAAAGGGCATGTTTAAAAACAAACAAAAAAGAGTCTGATGCCCATGGAAAAGTCTATGTATTTCCACTTAAAATATGCACAAAAAAAATGGTAAAGGCAGGAAATATGTAAGGCAAAAGATTTGAGGAGAGGTAAATGGTGTCAGAGAGGCTCTTAGATTAATTAACACCTTTAAAAACTGCTCACACCAGTAATGATATACCAAATAAGAAGCTTGAATTAAAAAATATACAAAGCGAGACAAGTTGTTACCAGTAAAAGTAATGGCCCAAGGAAAGGAGTTAAACCAGCCTAGCCAAGCAGGCAGCATAATGAACCTTTATTATCGCTAATGAAGAACACAGAAAAATTACGAAGTAATTGATAGATAGTAAACAAGGTTCTCCAAGCACAGAACTGCCAAGAAAATAACACGCTTCTATTTTTGCTCATCTGAAGCATTGAAAAATGATGAATTGGGAGATTCAAGCCCATGAGATCTTACGAAGATAGTAAGAACTTTAATTGCTTTCTGGTATTTGAGGTCTTTTGTATAGTCCATGTTTTTGGTGGCAGAAGTCTTGAAGTTTCCTTTAGAAAGGCATAGGAAAATGGAAAGGGAGGGGGAAAGGAAAGAGGAAAGGAAATTTTCTCCTGTAAAGCCTGGTGTCTAAAGCTGAGTCTTCAGGATAGTCATTAAAACATGTGAAGCTTCTGATAAAAACTACAAGAGCTAGCTGAAGGGAGCTGTTATGGTGGCAGCCTAGCTTATGTGAAGGCTGTATTAGATGTCCAAACAAAGCAGCAGCACAGGAATCACCATAAACATTGATAGTTGAGTAGAAGGCAAGTCTGTGCGCTTGCCTCCTCTATCTATAGATAAGTATGCATATAGCCGTGTGCTATATATAGACGCATAAACAGTATATATAGACATGCACACATATAGCCGTGCATGCATGGGATAAAATAACCTGAAGAACAGCACAGTCACACTATGAGGCAGCAAGGGCAAGAGCTTCAGTGGAAGGGGAAGAAGAAAATGAGAAGACGTCTCATAGGAGAGAAAGAGAACCACAATTTATTTTTTAAGCATGGACTTGAAATATCTACATTACATTTATAGTGACAACCATGTTACCAACTCCCATCTTCACAAGTTTGAATTTTCCAATGTTTTGAGTGAAATTTTTGCTGGATGTAAAATTACGGTTAAAAAGAAAGTCAGAAAACCAGTTTAAGTGAAATCCGCCGGTTCACTTTAATACTAAGCACAGTTGTGAGTCTGCTACTTTGTCTGCCCTCCGGAACAGCCCAGGGCTTCCTCATGTTACCTATATCACCATCAGGTATCACATTTGCCCATGGTCTGGCAGCACCCTTGGAGAAGCCTGCCTCCCTAGACATCCACACCAATACATCCTACTCTTGTGCATGAAGCCACCTAGAGCAATCCCAGGCATGTTGGCACTTCATGGATTGGAGGAGAGCAAAAGGGAGAAATGAGGAAATCTGTTTCATCCTGAGAAACACACAGCCCTTTCCAGTCTCCTCTTTTTAGTTCCAGGAAAAGACAGCTCTTGCACTAGTCACAGCAGGTACGTCACCATACACTTGAGGACTGCCATTCCTGGACTGTGAATGCTGTGTCTGGTCTCTGTTAAAACACATAAACATGAAACCCAAGTCTTTGATTGTGCAAAGCAGCCATGCAGATCCGTGACTCACCACAGTCACAAAACACAGCACCCCATCTCCGGGTGGCAGCAGCACGTGGCTTCCTTCAGCCTAAAGGCAGCACTGAGTGATGGGGGAAAAGAGGCAAAGATGAAATCAGTGCTGTTGACTTACAACAACAGTGTGAGGCAACACCTGCTTGGTGCAGGAGGTGACTCTAGCTGTCCATAAAGCTCCCAGCACCCAGAGAATGGACACAGGGAAGGTTGTATTTAACTCTTCTTGCATGACTCACTGTGCCCCACCTTCACAGGGGCTCTGGAGCAGGTTTCCATGGCTGGATGCACCTCCTTGGCTGGGTGCACATCTTCACAGGACACATACTGTTTCATTGTGCTGCCAGTCGTGGCAGGTAATTGTGGATATTTCACTGCTGCCAACACTGCATCACCTGGCAAAGTGCCTCCTTCCCTCAGCTTTCTCCTCTCTGGCCAAGCGGATGCTAGCCAATAGGAAAAATATGATTTCTTCTCTCTCTTTCTCCAGACGCTTTGCACTCAGATGGCTGTTTCCCTCAACAGCCCCTCCTCTCCCACATCTGAGTGCTCGCCTACGTGCAGCTATGCTAGCCTGATGCAGCAA
This sequence comes from Lathamus discolor, assembly GCF_037157495.1. Classification (NCBI taxonomy): domain Eukaryota; kingdom Metazoa; phylum Chordata; class Aves; order Psittaciformes; family Psittacidae; genus Lathamus; species Lathamus discolor. The sequence continues at coordinate 41,597,299 of NC_088884.1, read as the reverse complement.
GGTCAACAGTGGCACGCAGATGTAATAACAGCAAATTGACCCGTTTAGTTCAGAGTGGGTGGAGAGAGGATTGAGTGATTGAGCTGGCATAGGTGTAATGGTGCTGAACTGCATATTTTTTCCCTATTCCCCCAATCACACACACTTGAATCACCTGTAAGGTTCACAGTGTGGCCAAACTTGAATGTGTTTTCACACAGCTTTAGCCCCCAAACCCCAAGGTTATTGCCTCCCCTCTCTATTGCCAGTCACAGTTTGAGTCCATGCAGCACAGCAGGGAGATGCTGCAGCTGTTCAAACAGACCATTTCTGGAAACACTAACACAAGCAGGCAAGCGCAGAGCAGGCTTTGGGAATGGCCAAACCATTTGGCTGCATTTTTCCACTGAATTTCAGCCGGACGTTGTACCACCCCCTTCTCTTTCAGAATAGAAGATTTCTACCCTTGCTGTTACAGACTGGTAAGGACCTGGAGGCATTTGTTTGAAGTCTGTATAATAGGATAAGGAAGCCTGCCATCGGTCCTACCTAAAGTGATGAACTCCAAGATCCCGCCTAACTCTCTGACTGTACAGCACACACAGTTTCTGCCCTGTGAGTTTACAAACTCAGTTGTTTCGTATTTGTCCCAGTGAAGTGCTCAGGACTTCTTACCGTGTAAGTGATAGCCAAAAATGGAGTTCATCAGCAATCCCAGAATGTAAGAAATAATAAGTGAATCAGGAATGGCACTGTTAAAAAACCTCTGTAATGAACTTGTAAATTTTAAGACTGGGCCCTGGAAATCCTGTTGTGTTGACTGTAATGGTTTAAAAAGTTTATTGTTACCAAAACTACAGGCTTATTTGTGCAAATTTTACAGCATTGGTGATGCTGGGCTGCCCTGTGTTTGTTGTGCTTGAGCTACTTGTACCAAGTGGCTGTAAAATTGTATTTTCCCAATGTGGTAAAAATTAGCATCTTTTTAAGCCAAGGTGTAATGTTTGCCTTGAGACACATTGCTAGAAATTTTGGCCTGTAACTTACATGGCCAGTTGCAGTATTAAGAAGTATTAAGAGATATCAGTAGCTCTGTATGCCTTCAGGCTTGTTCAGAGACTCTGGGAGGTGAAAAATCTTTCTCCCTCACTCGCAAAGTGGATTATTTTTGGACCTTTGTCAGAAAAATACCAAGATCTACAGCTCACTGGTTCTGGGATAAGACTCTCATCTCTTCAGAGGGTTTTGAATTTTCCAGTGTCTGAAGGGGGCCTATAAGGATGCTGGGGAGGGACTCTTCATTAGGGACTGTAGTGACAGGACACGGGGTAACGGGTTAAAACTTAAACAGGGGAAGTTTAGATTGGATATAAGGAAGAAATTCTTTACTGTAAGGGTGGTGAGGCAGTGGAATGGGTTGCCCAGGGAGGTTGTGAGTGCTCCATCCCTGGTGGTGTTCAAGGCCAGGTTGGACGAAGCCTTGGGTGGGATGGTTTAGTGTGAGGTGTCCCTGCCCATGGCAGAGGGGTTGGAACTAGATGATCTTGAGGTCCTTTCCAACCCTAACTATTCTATGATTCTAATCATCCAGTAAGTTTTAAATGCTGTAGAGGAAAGGAAACAGGCAGGCTTTATATTGTTATCAGGCTGCTTCCCACTTCTTAAGGTTATTTATTGCTTCTGCATCCAGCTTTCCTCTGCGGGATGAGAGCAACTGTGACTGATGACAGGTTGTGACACGCAGGAAGACCAGCAGAGCCCTCCGGGTTAGCAGGCAAGTTTAATCACTAAAGCAGATGAAAATCAGAATGAAAACATGTTGCTGGGAGTAAAAAAAGATTCGTTTTACAAAGAATACTAGAGGAAGGAAAGGATGTCTTAATATATTTGGCTGTGTTGGTTGCAGCGTTCGGTAGCTCGTTCTCTTTTTCCAGATGACTTGAGCTACAAAGGTCAGCTGCCTGTGCTGTCTGCATAGAAGAGGTACTTACAGCAAGGCAATTCTAAGTTTTCTAAGTCATTCAATATCTCTTGACACTTTACTTAATAATTGCTTCAGATGACCCAAGGGTGAAGTCACTTCCAGCATTGCTACAACAGCTATAATGGCACACTATTGTCACCTTAATGGCTTTATGTACTGCTAAGTTTAATGAAAAATGTGCCACTTCAGTGAGGCCAAAGATACCAGAAAATAGGGTTTGGGAAATAACGGCATTGCTGTGGAAATGTCATCTCCGTGGTGGTTGAAGAAATTCATTTAATAAAGTTATAAAAATCCTCATAAATGTTCTACAGCTTTATGTAAATGCAATAAACCAAAGGCGTAGGGAGAAGAAATGAAACTCATTTTGCATTTATGATGCGCAACAGAATTACAATGCAGATGAGGACAAAATGACCTATAAATGTTAAACACATGATTTAATATATAATATGACATCAGCGGCCCTGCTCAGCTGGCATGTGCAGAGCTGTGATGTTACGGGCAGCATGGCATCATCAGTGCTGGGATGGGCAGTGAAAGAGCAATGCACAGCTCTCCTTCCAGCAAAGCACGTGTTGGACTTTGTGGGCTCAGTCAGAAAAAAACATGAGAAAATGAGGAATATTTTGTAAGTGCATTTACCTTTATTGAAAGTTTTTCTTTCCTGTTCACCTGCGCTGAGAGCCAGTGCAAGGTCTCTTTGGACCGTAGATGCCTTCAGGGTGAAAGCTGCAGATATCTTGTATTTGGCCTAATTTGAGTTTAGAATCTCACCTTCAGGGCTCTTCTCATCCCACTAAGAGCGGAAGGACAGAAAGCTGCACGATGTCCCACTGAGGACCCTTCATCACAGCCAGACAGATAGGTGGCTGCTGCCCCCCGTCATTCGTTGTCTGTCCCTCCCTGTCCCCTCACCTCTTTTGCTCATGATCCTGGGCACACACAGGACTTGGTGCATCTAGACCATGTTCAGTTAAATCAGCAGATTTCTGCAAGCTCCAATACACATGTACATTGCAGACTGCTGGGGAAAAAGTCTTCTCTTTAAAATGCGATGATAGTAAAGGAGATTGCTGGTGCTGTTCTGGAACATATGTTAACGCAAGCCATGTCGCAAAAAATATAGTAATTGCATTATATTGCATAAAATATAATGTATAACAATTATAGTATTTAAAATATATACAAGAGCATCCTCTTTCGATGAGTTTTCTCACCTTGTTGACCCTTGAGCACGTATTTATTTTGGCATATACCTGACGTATGTGCCTGGGTCTCCTTCAACAGTCCATGGCCAGTGTTCCTCAAGACAGTGCTGCTGGAGGTCAATTTACAGCAGGTTTTATTTCTGCCTGTAGTAGACACCTGTGCGCAGAGAAGTTCCTGGTGCAAACCCTGCTCTCCCTGGACTCCTGATTCCCACGGCAAGCTGGGACCTTTGGCTTGCTTCCTTGGCCTGCTGGCAAGCGGAGCTGAGCCAGAGGCTGCTCTGGGTAACCCACCACAGGGGGTCTGGTCAAGATGCGGGAGCTTGTGGGGCTGACAGTGCTGCCACCCCAGCTGTCCACCCTTGGACATGAGCTGCCTGAGACCTGCTGAGGGATTAGTGACTGCGCTCTCTAAGCCACAGCAGTCAGGAAGCTGCTGGATGAGCAGCTCTGGGTGGCCATGCTGGGGCTGGCACAGAAGTCAGCACCAGCAGCCCTGCAGCTGTAGCTGCCCATGGGTCACAGCCCTTGCAAACCTCCTCTGTGTATGAAAGCTGACCCATCAGCACAGGGCATATTTGGGCTTTTCCATTCGATTTGCTTCCTTGCCTTCTTACTACAACCCTTCTCTGTCATTTCCACTATTGCAAATCATTTATGAGCAGTAATTTCTGAGTGTAAATCAGAGCAAAATCAGGCCTTGGCAACAACAAGCGAAAGGAAGCCAAAGAAAGATAGCAGAAACTGATTTGATGCTGTAACATCAGCAAGCCTGCCAGATTTCCAGGCAAGAGCTGGAGACTGCGTTAGACTGACTCATCACTATGTTTGCTACTCTGGGGAGGTTTGCAGCTGGTTGGGTAAGTAAGCTGAGCAGAGAAAAAATGTTGAGCAAAGAAGAAAAGAAATCCATGCCAAAGGCATACTGGCTTTGATACCTCATTCCCATGCTGAAATTCAGACAAAGAGCTGCTATGGAGTTGTGCTTTCTTAATGTCTAGAGCCTGTTTCAGAGCATGTTCAATTAGATTTGCAGATTGCTGCAAACTTCAATGTGCTTAATAATGAGTTTCCTCATCCTGCTGACCCTCGAGCCCAGGTTTATTTTGACATACGTGTGAGATTCCTCTAAAATCCATGCATGGCCTGGTGATTAGAGTACCCTTTGGGGAAGAAAGAGGTGCAAAGATTGCATAACCATCTGCTAGGGTTATCATAGCTCCCAAGCATCTCTGGCTGTGACACTGCTGCAAACACAGCTGTCATCCCATTTAGAAATGCACATCCCATCAGGAGTCTGAGCCGTGGGTTGTACCTAAGGTGCCTTAAGGTGTCCAGATAGAGCTCGGCATTCAGTCAAAGTACCATCTCCACTGAGCCTGGCCTCAGGGAGATCTTTGCAGGGGTTGTTTTAGGCACAGAAGCATCTGTAGGGTGACAGGGGAGCCCAGGGCTGGGTCAGCATTTCATCAAACTTTAGTTTTCTACTATTTAATATTCTTTTTATTTTAGTGTTGTATTAGTTAGTGTGGGACAAACAATTTCCACTGCACTACATAGGTGGTAGGGTTACAGATTTGGGCACATGTCTGATCTAAGGAAGTCCTCTGCCATCTGTCTCAAAGCGCCCATATGCAGGTGTAACGCCACACAGCCCACATCAGGAAGCAGGCTGCAGCCCAAGCAGAGGAGCAGAGCTGTGTTGTGTTCAGCAAGATGCTGAAATAGATAGAACGGCTCATGCTGGATGTGCACAACTCACTACACATGTCCCTAACCCAGCCTGTTGGGTGGGTGCTTGGAGCTCTGGTCACAGACTCCAGTCTCACCTACCATGTAGACAGACCTACCTCTGTTTCCTGGGATCACTTTCCTCTCACTAGGCTCTCAGACTTTTGTGTTGCAAAGCCAGTGCTGCAGGACACTGCATGTATTCTTGGTATCTCATTTCTTCCGCTTTCTTTGTACGTATCATATTTAAAGCTAAAGATATGAAACAAGCTGCAACCAGCAGTTTCCTCAGTCTGTGGGAGACTGTGTTACAAGGATATATGAATTGCTTTCCTTTCAAGGACACTTTTTCTTCTTTGATTATTGAATTTTACCCAGCTGTCAATTGACCAGGAAACTGAATGTAAACACACCAGAATTTCGGAGCATGAAATGATTGTGTTTATTTATTGCATTTCCTTACAGTTTGATTCAGCTTCGTCTCTGACCTAGAGCAGAAAGCACAGGAGGAATTGCTTGAAGTGATTATGGGTTTCTAGGCCAAACAGACCTTAGGGGCTGAAGTTACATGTATGCATCTTATTTGTCCCAGCTGTTGAGGTTTATGTTTATTTTGTAAGGACTGTTTGTGTTCTGGTGGTTCCCATTAGGCAAGAAGACACTGAAGGATAAGAAGTGCTGAAGAATTTATAGTCTACTTGTGGCTGAGGTGCAATAAGCCAATGACACAAGCAATAGGAAGGAAGGTGGGAGGAAACAAAAAGTAGGGATAACAAAAACAGGATTGTGCGGTTATATAGATGATGTCTGTGGGTTGACTGCGGTTCTGAATCACATGCAGAATGGACACAGCTAAAATCCAAAGAGCTGACACAGCGTTGCTCACCCTTGTACACAAAAGCTCATGTGGACAGCAGGGTTGGACACTGAGGGCATGGACCTGATAGCACAACTCAGGAGAGCTGTAGGAAGCTGACAATGGTTCCCTTCATTGTAATGATGCTTTGATAGACCTGGGAGCAAGGGAACACTTCCAAATCAGACGGTAGTTTTCCATTAAATCTTTTGGGAGGGCCATTGCTGGCATAAGAGGGAAGAGGAAGGCTTCAAAATGACCTTCAGGGTTTGACTTACAAGGCTTTCTTTCCTGTTGCTGTGTTTACCAGTGTAAAGTCAATGTTGCCTTTGATGTCTACCAAGATGTTATCAATGGTGTACACAGTAATTCACTCAGGTGGGAGCAGGTAATAGTCTAGGAACAATTTTATCTACCTGTGCTATAGTCTACAAAATGGCTGATGATGATTCATATTGCTGATGTTTGTCTTACAGTGTTTTGCCAACATTTGCCTATATAGCCTGTGCCTAAAGCTGGACTCATCTTGACGTACGAAGCTGTATGAAACTCTAATGGGGAAGTTTTGTATCCTTACATAATCTCTGATGTCCATGGCAATCTTTGTTATTGAAACTCTTGCATGTAAGAGCTGTAGCTAGTTATGGTCCATTAGAATGAGCATAAAGGCACAGAATCAGTTCAGAGGACTGTTATCAGGTTAAATTTGACTTGCATCATGCACAGAGATGTTCTTTATATAAACCAGTAAGCTTTTGGCTTGTTTGTTTTTAGAAAGTGCATATCACATTTGTCTGTAAAGCTCCTGAAGTGACTTCTGCAGGTTTTTGCAGAACTGCTCTAGCTGGAGGCCCAGTGAGAAGGAGCTGGTACTGACGGTCCTGAGTTTTCTCTCTCCTTGTCAATGTATCCTTCTGTTTCCTTGTCTTTACCTCTCTCTCTCTCTCTCAATCTGGGTGAAATAGTGTTTGTGTAATAGCAACTTCTTGCTAAACTTTAAACCCCACATATTGCCTTTTCTTCTCTCTGGTCAAAGACAGAAGTGTGAGGATAGGAGCACAGTACGCACTGTTCAGATTTAGCCTTCTCTAGAAGTATTTCCCTTCTGGGCTCGAGGGCAGGGAGAAGCTGCTGGTCTTTTTCTTGCAGGTGTATGGAGCATGTTCCAAAGGTGCTTGCATGCTTGACAGATGCATTCCTTTCTTCTTTTCTCTTATTATTAAAAATAAATAGCAGTGAAACACCAGGGGCCTGAGTGCCTGTTTACATTTCAAAATTTAAATATACAAATGTGATTTCTTCACACTTATAAGGCAGTTCATCTGCGTTCAGTTCTGGGCTCCCAACACAAGGACATGGACCTGCTGGAGTGAGGCCAGAGGAGGGCCACAAGGATGATCAGGGGCTGGAGTACCTCTCCTATGAAGACAAGCTGAGAGAGTTGGGCTTCTTGGATAAGAGAAGGCTCTGGGGAGACCTTACAGCAGCCTTTCAGTACCTAAAGTGGGTGACAAGAAAGCTGGAGAAGGGCATTTTACAAGGACACATAGTGACAGGACAAGGAGGAATAACTTCAAACTGACAGAGTCTAGATTTAGACTACATAGTAGGAAGAAATCCTTCACTATGAGGGTGCTGAGGTGCTGGCACAGGTTGCCCCCAGAATCTGTGGCTGCCCCATCCCTGGCAGTGTTCAAGGCCAGGCTGGGTGGTACTCTGATCAACCTGGTCTATTGGAAGGTGACGCTGCTTGTGGCTGTGGCTGTAACTGGATGATCTCTAAGATCCCAAACCACTCTATAATTCTACAATTCTATACATTATGAAAAATTTACTCATTTTGCATATTTTCAAAATATGTTAGATGTGAATTCAGCAGTTATTTTCTCCATCTTCAATTTAAAGCCTCGAAGTGAACCCATCACAATACCCAGTGCAGCAGTGTTAAAGTGAAAAATAGATAATCAGGAAAGGGAGTGCCATGTCTTACCATCAATGCTGTGCCACTCTGGCAAGCTGAGCTGCAGCTCTAGCTGCAGGCTGAGCCCCACTCCATTACCATCAAGTATTGCTTCCTGGGCCCAGATTTTATTTCCATGCCTTGAGTAACCTACTGCATGACAGACTAAGTCTCACCGTGTCTGACATTTCTGTTCTGAGCAGGCTCCAGCATTCAGGAGCTGCCTGGGAAAATACAGAGATACAATTCAGCCACGCAGGTCTGCTTCCTCGCCTCTTGAGTAAGCAGAAGGGAAAGACAGAGGGGAATTCTAAGGCAGCCCCCACTGTGCTGAAAACACACTTGGAGAGCTCAAGAGTTGCAGCCTTGTAGCTGGACACCGTCAGTTGAAAGCGTTTTATTCATAAGGAATCACACCAGAAGCTGAAATGGCTCATTAACAATAAAAATACACGAGAAGTCCTAATCGCTGCTCAGATTTCCATACTGCAAAGAGCATGACAGTTGCTACCCAGGGGCTGGCCCATGAGTAGTTTTGGCCCCTGTCTGAAATAACACCACTTTCTTAGAGAGTTTGCAGGAATGGCTGTTAACTGACCATGATGTCTTTTGGTCCTGTCCAGCACCTGCAAGATAAAGCCAGAGCCAAGGACTCAAGTATCTGGATAATGGCACAGAAATCCCCCTGGTGCTGCTGCCTCTGGGAGGCAGGTATTTAGGAGCTGACAGGCTGCAGCTGGGGTCTTAGAGATACGGTTACTTCAGGGCATTAATTATAATGGATAAAATCTCCAGCATAATAGACAGCCAGATTAAAGTGTTCTCTTACAAGGGGGAGTTAGAATAGTGCAGGGCATTTTAAAGTCTCTCAGCAGCCTCAGAGGATTTTCAATTTAGGATTACCTGGAGTTAAACCACCAGCTGAACAGAAGGCATGAAAGGTAGTCTGTTTTCTTATTTAAAAATCCAGACTGTTGCACAGATTGCGAGGGTAATTGCAAATGCTATTTGTATTTGTAGTTGCTACTATGTATAATGTAGTTGCTACTACTATAATAGTTTCCTATTATACCATTAAGGTACCAGACAGGCAGACGAGCAATTAACTTTTATCCCTTATTCCACAAGTACAGTCTGTGTCTCCGAGCAAGTCAGATCACCCCTCCATCCCTTTGTGTGTTTAGCCTGAGATTTTCCAGAGAACAGTTGATGCAAGGCAAGTGTTTAAGTCCTCTTCAGGCCTCTGAAATCCTCCTCTGGGGAAAAGGACAGCAAATGCCCTGGGCAGGGACTGTGTACCACTGTGTTTGCAAGGCTGCAGCACAAAGGGGCTCAGGTTTTCAGCAGGCCTTCAGGTGTTAGTGCAAGACTATGGAGTCATTGTGGTAATCTTCCTTTTATGTGCTCAAATGGAAAGAATAGCAGGGATCGACAATGAAAATGGGAAGAGCAGGGGGTAAAAGCGGGAGAGGTGTGCTGAAAGGAAGGAGAGGTTACAGAAGAATGGCCTGGGATGAGAACATCAAATAGAAAAAAGAGCTTTGCATGCAGGAAGGAGAAAAAATGAAACAACAGCACAGTGTGAAAAATAAATATAAAAAGATTAGAAAGATTACTACTAACAGGTGGAACAGAGCAGATGAACTGAAAGGACAATGGAACGGTTCATGAAGGAACAGGGAAAGCGAAGGGAACAGTGTGTACTGATAGCTGAGCACTCAGGAAAATGCAAATGATGGTGTTTAAGAAATCTTCCTGTGTTGCTTGGAATTAGGATGCTTCTGGCTTTGCCGCAGGATTGAGAGTGAAAACCAATCTTCCTTGATCTGCTCTAGTGGTGCAGAGTGACTCTAAGGGCACGTATCATTTAAGAAAATATTGAAATGGCTAGCACAGCATTTTACATATCTTAGGTTCCACCAAAAGCTGGGTGCATTGGAAAATAAATGAGCCGTGATACTGGCACTGCGACAATGCACTGAGTTCTTTGTGGAAAAGGGTAGGAAAAGGTACACTTGTGCATGTTCTGTGGGTCTAAATGATGACCACTGTGTTACGAAATTGCTGTGCTTTGGTTGCCAGGGTTGCCTCCCACAACAGGAGTATAAAACAGTACTCCATGGATTTGGTAACCTTTTTCCCCATGAAAATATATGCCAAACTCCTACCAGTTGATTTCCTTAAGGCATAAGCAAAAAGCCAGAACCCCTGGTGTGAAATGTCAAATATCAGACAAGATTGGTCATAGGACGAAAACTGCAAAGTTTACAGGCTGGAAATGACACAGACTTTAAAGAGGACAGAAAGAGATATAGGAAAGGAGTTTACCTTGTCACTGTCATGACTGGAGATCATTCACCAGATTCCTCAGGTCCACGGTTACTCTATTATGTAGCTTCACCAGGAAAGAAATCATTTAATCTTCCTGTGTCTTTGTCCTCTCATAAGGCTGATCATCCCAACTTCTGCCATTCATACAGGATATAAGGAGCATCATGTATAATGCAGAGCATTGAGCACCATGTATACGGCAGAGCATTAGGCCAGCCGGGAGCAGAGAAGAGTTAATGTTATGAGTCTTGTACTAAGACTGCAGCCTATCTTAGCTGTGATACTGCATCTAGCCACGTACGCATCACTTGCATTTCCTGGCACTCCATAAAGTGGGAAGATCTTTTCAAATAGCTTGATTAATATTTCCTTCATCTTTGAGGCAGATAAGAACAGGATATGGGCATCCGTGTGTTCTCTCTTTTTACCATAGCCAAGAAATGATTGTAGATACATCTTTTATTATGTGATTTTCGCCTGATTGTGAATAGAGAAAATGTCAGGTGTTGCGATGTGCAGTAGCATACCCAGATTCATTCTGCTGTGGAAATAAAATAGGGAAATAACATTTTTAGGGCAGTGTGTTACCAGCTTTCAAAATTCCCACAAGGGAATTATGTAAATCTCTGTTCAGTCAAAGTCAACAGACTTGTAGGACAGTCAAACAAGGGTAATTCCAGATGAATCAAAAAGGGTAGTATGTGAGTACCATGGCTGGAGAAACTGTCTGTCTGCCTTCCTGGTTGCATGCCTGGTTCACTGGACTTGCAGAGCCAGTTTAAGAGCAAGGGAAGGAAGAGCTGCATGGATAACCAGTGCAGCTGGGAAACAGTTCCAGAAAGCTGGAAAAGAGCTGTGGTTAATTGTGGGTTTGAGTTATCATTTCTGTATTTTTAACTATATGTTTGTTAATGAAATGTCATTTTAATCGAAAAATTAAACCAACTTCCCCTCCCTCCACCCCCCGCCAAAAAAAATAAAATTAAATGAAGTTGAGGAGCATTTAGAGGGACAACTGTGCTACATTTTACTTCTCTGAACTAATAGGATTTGATAAAATTGAAATCATTAAATGTATGTGAGCTGTTAAACTGGTGGGTTTTGTACAGAGAAGTTTCAGTCAAAGCCTCTCCCCAGTTCAGCAGATGGTTTATTAACAGAAGGGTGTTTTCATGCCTGGCTGGAAGTTATGAAAGGGACTCACAGGGCGCAGGACGGAGACTGTGGAGGGAGGTTTCTCAACAGTTCATTGAGAGCAGTGACCCAACATGGGCTGGAGAAAGGTGCAAACAAGCGACAACAATAGAGCCGAGGATTAGGATCTTTTGGCCCATCCATTTCCTGTAGGTGGATGCAAGAGCTGAGCAGCTCTGCTCAGTTAGCCACCTGTTTACTCAGCATTGCAGAGGGCAGCCAGCTTTCCAGCACTGATTAGATAACCAGAAATGTGGCCAACACCTAACCACGTGCTAATGTCACACTGACAGGGTGAAGTGTGCAACTCCGCTCAGAAAAGAGTCACTGCCATCAGTGGTGCCCAACATCCCTGTGTGAAATGTTCCTCTATCCCTCCTCATAGCTCTCAGCTCCAGGCCACAGGTCCCTCCACATATGTGCATGGTGAGTGGCGGACGGCTCCTTCCATTCTTTAGATCATTGTCTCAGACCAGCCCTCTCTCCCCAACATGGTTTCTAAGGAGCTCTCCTTTTGCAATTCATTTGGAAAACGGTGGCCTGGTGATGACCACATTGTCTTAACTGGTGAGAAGGTATAAGCAAGATCACATTCTTCTTTGGAGATAGCCCCTAAACCCCTGCCTCCTTGTGCTTTCTGCTCAGGAGAGATGAAATCCCCCTCCTGGACCCAAAGCCAAAGCTGTAGAGGAAAGGCTGCTCTGGTCCTACCCATGCAATGAAGAAATAAGAGGCAGCATTATATACTGAAAAAGCTATCTATTCTGCATCAACACATGTATGCATAGGCACTTTCATTCCTTCACTGTATTTATAGATCCCCAGGCTTGGAAATATTGGCATATATGAGGCAAATGGCAACAGTTGAAGCTAAATCCCAACACCTGCTCTCATAAGCTGTAGCTTTCATCTCTGTTCAGCTGTTCTCCATCCTCCTTTACAACAGGCCTGTCCATTGTAATCAACACACAAATTCCTTATTGGCTTCACTGGCCAATCTCCTTGGAAAAGCTCAGGCCTAGGAAACCTGCACTGCTGACCACATGGCCATGGACAAAACATTAATGTTTGTGCATGCTGTTGGGCATTATTGCACAATGTTTGCCCTTTTTATCTTCTTTTGATTTCCACTGTAGGTGGAGGTGTGGCCAGCATTTCTTGAAGGTAATATTTTACTTGAGCTTCTTGTACCCATAGGAGGGAATGACCTTTTAGCAACGTCTCTGATCTGATTTCATTCTTATGGTCAATGAATCACACCACAAGCTTTGATTGCCTGAGTGTGAAAATTACACCATAAGGTCCTCTCTCTCTTTGAAAAAGCAGCTGTTCCATTTTTTCTGTCTAATTGAGTTTGTCCTGCTGAGAAGGACATGAAGTTTCTTTCATATTTCAAAGTGATGAGTTCTTTGCATAATTTTAGTGAATTTTGGGTAGAAGAGGGACTGCTTCTGCTTATTGCTGCTTCATCCTCAGAGGAAATGTAGTTGGCTGATTTCATTATCTATGAAACATAACTCACACCAGGCTGCTTAATGACATTCCTGCACCAACATGATGTGTGGTGCTGAGAGTCTTCTATATTTCACGTATTGCTGTCAGGTTAGCATTAGCTTGGACTGCTGCAGAGGCAGCATTTAAATTACCCTGAAGGAAAGAGCACCTGTACAAGAGATAATTTTCCTGTTCCTGTTTGGCTGAGTAAACGGCAAACTGCTGCCTAGTTCTCACATTTCCCTGCAGTATCATTCTGGGGAGAATGGAAAAGAAATAAATGTAAACATACTAATACTAATAATAGCTGCAATGCAAAACCAAAAAACCCCAATCAAACATAAAACCTAATGCCTCTAAATCAAAGAGCTGCTAGCAGACCCTCTCCTTACCTACATGTTAAGCACAGCCTTGAGCATCCAATTTATAGCGGAAATCACAGAAATTTGTAGCTGCATCACAGAAACTTGTGACCACTTTGCCTAAGCTTAGGCAAGCACACATCTACAAGTGGTGTCAAGACGAGGCTAGGACTGTGACTCAAGACATTTTGAGATGAGGAAGCAGAACTGTTTCTCCTGGAGTCATAAAAGCAAAACAAGGTCAAATCTAGGAAGCTTATATAGCTCATTAAAAGCAATACAAATTAATCAAAGCACTGCAGCTTCTTTACAGAAGTGAAGCTTCTTTTTTGCTGAAGCTAATCAGCCACAGTTCCAGTGACACATAGGCAGGGTTTCAGACAGGTAAAATGACTCTGTGTGCAGACTAGAAAGTGAAGAGTCCCCTGAGTAGAGAAGTACAGGTTCATGTATATGTGTGCAATCGTATTGTGCTTGCCCAGAAAAAGAGCTATTGTTATTCAGAACGATCTTTTTCACAGTCAATAATAGTCACTATTCTGGTTAGCACTATGATTTAGCAGTGACGGATACGAGGGAGGGTATTGCAAACCTTTTGGACCATCTGTTTTTTAACCAACATATTTCTTTTGTTATCAACTTCATTGTAAAACTAATTTAGATCCTGATCCCAACTTTACTGCTTATTCCAGCAAATCTCTCAGCTTCAGTAAGGAGGTAGTTCAGGGCCCAATCTACATTTGAAGAGTGCCAAGTCCTGTTATGGTTTTATACTCTTATAATAAACCTACACTGGTTTGTTATTGTCATTAGCTTAGATATTTCATCTGTGCTCAGGTGTAATGCAAGTATGAGGTTGTTTCAGGGAAGTGAAATAGGCTACTAATGCCACTCTGATGCCTTTAACCACATCATCATTATTAAATTGTCTAGAAATTTTCTAGAAGAACTGATTGCTGTTGGATTTTTTGGCTAAAATAATACAAACTGTCTTCCAAGGTCACTGTGCTCTTGGGTAGCCAATAAGCCCTGATGCTCATTTATAGCGAAAACTAGCTTGAGCTTTAATCAAAGGTGCATTAACTCACATCCTGTTGTTTGGCTCTATGATTGCAAAACTAAAATGACTGAACACAATGTGGCAACATACATGCTTTACTAGCACTGCTGCCAACCGTTCTTGGCATAAAATGAGTTGACTCATCTTGAAAATAGGCCTCTGTTACTTAAAACTGGGGCAGAATGCAAATGCCTGCCTTACTGACCATCACTGACATCGTTACTGGTGTTATTTGCGGAGCATCAGTGCGTGCTCTCAGAAGGGATCTGCAAAAGTTGTGTCCCGTTAAGCTGATGTATTACAGTAAGATGAAATCACTTGTATGATCAGATAAACCTGTAGACTACGGGTAAACCGAAGGCAGACTACAAGTGTTTTGGGAGGTCTGTCTGTGTAAACAATCTGTCTGAGCTGAGCTCATTCTTCTTGGCAAGAGAAATACTACATACCCATTTTGCTGGTTCCTTGGGGATGTGCACTCCATTATCTTCACCTTGGAAATAACGGGTATGAGGAGACAGAATAGGTGTAAAGGAGAAGAAGGGCAGTCTGTATGGGGAAAAGTGTTACTAATGAAAGGAGTCCTTCTGAAAAGGCTCACTCTGGACACTGGATACACTGCTTTTCATTTCTTTGTAATCCTAGCTAAGATATACTATGTGAGAAAATAGATTTACATTTTCCCACCCGGTTTTATGCAAAGAGGATGGTAGCTATTTAGTTTTTAACTGATTTTCCTTCATTATTTCATGTCACAAAAGCCTACAAATGTCAGATGATAACACAGAAGGCCTGTAATTGGACCTCTGCTAAGTGCTGGGTTGAGCTTGATATGGCACGCATTACCTCCCCATGAATGGAAGTCCTGCAAAACCTTTTCTGGAGGTGTACAGCATCCTTTTCTTCCATAGCAAAGCCATAGTTCTTAATACCTGTAATTATTCTGATTAATGCAATCCCGAGGGAGCTGGAAATGACTCTGCATGGTTGTTCTGTCGACTTGCACTGAAATCACTGTCTCAAACACTGGAAGAGATGTGGTCTTAATTGTGACCAAATCCTCCTGGCACTGTCTGAAAATCTATTACCCCGCATAATAGTAATGGCAGTAGTAATAGCAGACAAATGCTTATTTCTGTGGGAGATAGTGAAAAAAAAAAAAGGACAAAAAAAGAAGGAAGGATGAGGTAAGGATCCAAGGATCCCAATATAATTTGGTCAAAATAAGAACTGCCTTCCTCAGCCTAAGCTCCCCCTTCATTTCAGGGCAGCTTGTTGCCACATCTGGAATTAGGAGACTCAGTAAATCCTTGCTAGCCTTTCCTCTCCTCCTCCGTTTCCTACCCTGATCTGTCCTCCCAGTAGGAGGAAGCCTTCATAGCACTGGCTTGATGCAAACTGTTGTTCACACAAAAAGGGTCTGAGACTGGGAAGTGGCAAATAGCTGGGCACTCATCCCTCTGGCTGGAGCAATTGTGTGCTGCAGGAGCTCAGATAACAAGTGACTGCCTTTGAAGGCATTCATTTCCTAGACAGTTTTCGGTTAGCGTTCCTCGTTCAGCTGGCAGTAAAGGGAGAGATTGTTGAATGAGTCCCTCAGGAGCTAGAGTGTTACTCAGACCTGCTCCTTCTGGGAAACCCTGGGTTTTTTGCCTTTTGAGCTCTTTTCTTGTGCACTGCCATGTGTTTTGAAGCCATACCTGCACTGTGAACCTTTTTGAACAGTGTCTGGGGCAGGCTGAACTCCGTAGATCAGGATGGTTTCTTCAGTCTCTCCTTTCCACTATGCAGAAGTGACTGTGGCAGCAAAAAAGGAAAGGGAGAACAGAAAGAGGATAGCAGGCATCAGGATGCTGGGAGATCTCTCTGGCTTATCTATGCTTTTGTGGCAGTTTATAGAAAGAGGTTTTGGTTTCCAACTCACAGCTAATGAGGAGGCTAAGCATGTTGCTTTTTTAACATTAGAATGTTAGACTGTGTTTTCACACTCGTGGCATCCCACTGCCTGGAGATCTGGCAAGTGCATGTTCTGCAGTGGTGACCCAGGCCAGGCAAGCACTGCTTTTCTAACAAGGAGTAAAGTCTTGAACATGGACATATATACTGCATGCCATCATGCATGTGGCTGGGCAGTGTGAGCACAGCTATATAAGCTCCTGGAGAATTTTGTCTAATTCAGGCCAGAGCCCAGGCAGCTTTTAAGTGTTGTTGGAGAATGGTCTACCTTGGCCACCTTGCTAAGGCCCCACCAGTAATGCACTGAGGCTTGGTATGGGTCTCCTCGAAGAGGCCTCTGTGCTGTGGCTGGGTGACTCCTGAAGGGTGCTGAGTGCCCTGTTCCTAGCCATGTGTGGATACAGTCACCCAGCAGTGTTAAGGGAGTGCAAGTGCAGGTTGCTAGATGATTCAGAGTTGTTGACATACCATGGCGGCAGGTTAAGTTTGATCGCTGTAGCTCTTTGCCCTGTCTTCTTTCAGGGAGTCATGTCCCTGAAGCAGGGTGACGGGAAGGTTCATGAGTCAGCGCCTGAACCACCAGAGCCTGCAGCTGAGCATGTTATGGGAAACTGCCCTTGACCTGGGGTCATGCTGTTAAGCCATACTGTAAACTGCAACTGCTTAGGAGCTGATTCACATCCCTTTCATCTCTTTCTGCTGAAACCTTCAGGGATACTTTTGGTATCCTTGCTTCATCTGCCATTGCCTGTGGGTCAACCCAAAACAAGGAATGAACCTCTCCTGCAGAAGCAGGGGAGGATGCTCCAGTTCATTCTCTTGAGCAAAAGCATCTCTTTTCCTTGGTCTAGTTGTGTTTATGACTGTCAGTGTGACTGCTGGGTTGTGACCTAAGATGTGGGCTGATGGATAAGCTTTGAAGAAGTTGTGCGCTCTAGAGTCTTTCTCCTAAATAGAAACATAACAGATGTCCATTGTTTGAAACCACAGTCCAAGATTTGTTTTTATTGCGCCTCTCTCTGCACCTTGATGGATGGGCCTAGGGAAAAGAAATGGCCTGCTTCTTTTCAAACATAATAAATTTCTAGTCACTGTGGTGTAGCAGAGAGGCATAAACCCCAACATTTTTCCGTATTCTGGATACTAGTATTATTCAGGTTGGACAGGACTTTGAGAAACCTGGTCTAGTAGAAGGTGTCCCTGCCCACAGCAGGTGGGTCTGAAGTAGGTGATCTTTAAGGTCCTTTCCAACTCAAACCATTCCATGATTCTATGATTCAATGGTATTCAAAGACCTCAGCTGACAAGAGCCGTTGCACAAGTACATAGTGGAAACCTGTGTCTCTTGTCAAGAGCTTCAAGCTTATGGTCAGTGAAAGTGTTAATATTTCATATGAAATTCTGCGGAAGGAAGGATCCAGAGCACACAAAGGAGGGAATTACTTTACCTCATACGATCTACCTAGTTTGGCTAGTCAAAGAAATTGACATTTTTTGATGTTGAGTTCTCTAAAATTTTAGACCAATGTTGAAGACCAGTGTTTGTGCCCCTCCATTGGCAGGGGAGGAGAGCCTGCGTGACTGGCAAAGACCAGGTGCCTGATTTTTAGGTGTATAAATTTAAGTGTGAATCCCTGTCATAATATACTCTTGCTCTGTCATCTGTTAGCCCTTGGTTGCTTTGGTAGCCTTTGCATGGTGTTCAGGTGTTTCCAAGAAAACATTTTTGTCCTGTCCATCAAAAGCAACACCAGAAAATTTTGATCATGTAACTTGATGTTAGTAAGGCTCTTGATCTTACATCAAAGGGCAGTGAAATACGGTCCAGGTGAAGATGGGCACAAGAATACCTTAGAAAAGTGAAGTCAGATGGTAGTTACCAATGGTTTACTGTCTTACTAAAGACTACTTTGTGTGAGATTTGGCAAGGGCCTGTCCTAGTGATCTCTATGATGGAATAGACTCTGTATTTATGGGATGAGAGCATGGAGGGGACTGTAACCACACTGGTGAGATGAGCGCAATTTCAAGAGAGAGTGACAAACTGGAAGAATAGTCTCAAATAGCCAGTATGGAGTTTAGTGAGGACATAGACTTAAGAACAATCTGTTGTAGGGTAGGAAGTGAGTATGTAGGCACCAGTTCTGCTGAAAAATGTATGCAGGTCTTGATAATGTATCACAAACTGAAATAAATGCTATACTGGTGAGAAAAAAAGATCACCAAGTGAGGATGCTTAAATGGGAGGTTTTTAATGTAACCCAGCTAACATTGTTGTTCCATTTCACTGGAATACAGTGCAATACACCATCCTTAAAGAGAGGTGGAGGGAGCCTAAAGGAAGGAAAGCAACAAAGATACCCTAGAAAATATAACCCATAAAAAAAATTGAAAGAACTGGGACTGCATAGTCCAGAGGAGGAAAATCTGAGGCAAATGTAGGCTGCAGTCTTCAAACATGTAAATGGTCATCATAAATCATGGCTGATTTCCTTCCCCACCCATATTCTTCCTTAAGTTAATGATGAGCAAGAGGATGAGATTACAGTAGAGGAAATACAGCATAGAAGGTTGGGCTGCAAGGGCAGCAGAGCAACAGAGTACTTCAAGAGACTGAGGAGCATTGATCACTGGCAATTTTTAACAACAACCCTATGTTCTAGGAATCTGTGATCTCACCCACTTTATGGTGACCCAGCACACTTGACCAAGTGCCTGGAATACTTGCCAGAAAACAGCAATTTTCCAGCAATGGCAGCTCCTGTTGCTGGTTGCTCCAATCTTTGCCAGAACTTGTATCCTTATCCTCCCTACTCCCACATTCTTCCCTGGTTGCCAGAAAGAGTGATTTGCCCCAGCTTGCTCCTGCCTTTTAGATTAAAGTAGTTAAACAGCTGCTCATGCTGCCCGTGTGCACACACTGGCCTCAGAGATCTGCTGGCAGAGCACTCAATGGGCAGTGCAGCCCCTCTCCGTCACAGAGCACAACTTCTCCAGGATCATTTCATCATATCTTCAAGCAGTTCTGGGGGTGGGGCCGAGGGGCGGTTGTTCACTCTCTCTTTCCTCAGTGTAAGCAGCATCTTTATGAGCACAGCGAAGTACTACCAGCTGGAGAATTAATTTAGGATATTTCCTTTTACGGGAGAAGTCTTTTTCTAACACTACCAAATAGAAGCTTTTAAAGAACAGCACTAATTTGAAAAGCTTACTGTTTCCTTCTAGGCTGTGGGTTCAGTCTAAATAAAGTGCATCTTTCCATTGCAGTGCAGACATTTTCAAGTGCATTGACAGCAACAGGGAGATTTTGGTTATCAGTGAATCTGTGTTTTATTCGCCTAACAAAATAATTTTGTTGTTCAACACTAAACGTTCGTATCAGATGGGAGGAATCTGATTCTCCTCATCAGGGACAGATCCAGCTGTGCCAGTGGATGGAAGAAAAGGGAAGAGAGAAGCAGGGTGAGCTGTGTAACTGAATGGCCACAGCTATACTGTGCAGCCAAGGGGGGCTGTACAGGCAGCAGTAGCGCTGCTAATGTGAGAAGGGGAGACTCCAACCACCTTTACTCCCTCCCCCTTCAGTACACACATACCTGGTTGGTCCACGTGAGCCTCCAGACAATCACCTTGCTGTTCACATGCTGCTCACTCACTCTGTGCTCCTATGCTGGTGTAAGAGTCCTGATTCACAGGATTATATGTGTATGTTTCACGTACATATAATCATAGATTTCATTTTGGATTCTCATTTTTCCAAGCATGGGTGCTTTGCTTTTGATTTTTCTTAAGGTATCTTAATGCCAAACCATTTCAGCCTCCATTTTCTCTTTATTCTATATCCTTTCTTGTATTTGCCATTTAGGCTGGTGTTTCCACAAACTTTGCTGAGTTGGGATATAGTGATAATTTTAACACCCAGAACTCCAGCTGAAGTCAGCTGTGAGTGGAGCAGAAACTGGGGCTAATCCATGCAAGAAGCTTACAGACTATGTCAGGCATCCTCAATGTCCTGTGTTTCTCCAGCCCTAAGTGATGCTGCCACCTCCTTCCTAGTTGATAGAAGACCTGGATTCAGACAGACAGAACATTTCTTTCTGATTGATCAGAAGGATTTCTTGGGCACCGGCAGTGTAGTGGACACAGCTATCTGCTAAGCCTTAGCCTGATGCTGTAGACATTTTTAACTAAAGCAACAACCTGCTTCAGAGGAGCACTTGAGTGCTGGGGTTGGACTCATTATATCAGTGCAGAGGAGCAGTGCCCAATTTCCACTCTCCTAAGGAAGGTTTTTTGCTTTTTTGTCATTATGTCAACAAACCATAAACCTGTCAAATTCCACTGCTTCACTCTAACTACAGTGTGGGCATGAGGAATCACCCCAGGATTCAAAGGCAGAGATGTGGCTCCATAAATACATTTGTCAAACTGACCTCAAGCTGGCAGGCAGCACCAGCACCAAAAAATATTTAGCAGGTACAAGCATGCCAGCCACTTGTGGTATGCAGTATGTTTCTTTAGCAAGTAGATGGCTCTATGTGTTGTTTTAACATCTGTGGACAATTCTCATGTGCTTCTATTTATTTACCACAGTATTTTGAGTGATGCAGAGCTGCATTTGACAGCCAGGCACCTCACAAACTCGTTTTCTCTTCCGTTTCTCACTTGTGTCCCAACTGTAATGTTTGTATGTTTTTTCTTTTTCCAAGTGATTGGGATACGTTCAAACTTCAGAGAATTAAACACGTGACGTAAAGAGGATTGAGTTCATGCTGAAAGGCAGGGTACAAATGAGTGAACATGAGTCTGGCCCACCTGCCAGACCTGATGGAGACTGCTCAGGGAGACAAAAAGGCATTGAAGAGCAAGGATAAGAAATATATGAAGTGTAATAGATTGCAGCAGTACATCTTCTAATGTGTAAAAAAAATAAAAGTCACTCTTGGCTGTAAGGGGGAAGCTTGATTAAATTTCTGGCAAAAAAATAGAAAAAGAGAAAAGAAATTAAGACTGTAACAAAAACCACAAAGCCATGTATGTGAGGCTGGCTTAACAGTATTCTTTATATGTCAGCATCTTTATACAAGCACTTGCTTGCTTGTGAACAACTTGGTTGTGTTTCACTTTTTTTTTGTCATCCTGGAAGAAGGACAGAGTGGTGTTAAGGCACAGGACAGCTCAGGTAAGAAGAGGGGTATGGAACTTGCAGAGCACCAGCTTTAAGCATACTTAAGCCTCTGAAGGTTTTACACACATAGAATCATAGAATCATAAAATGGTTTGGGTTGGAAGGGACCTTAAAGCTCATCCAGTTCCAATCCCCCTGCCATGGCAGGCACACCTTCCACTAGACCAGGTTGCTCAAAGCCCCATCTGACCTGGCCTTGAACACTGCCAGGGAGGAGGCATCCATAACTTCTCTGGGCAACCCCTACCAGTGTCTCATCACCTTCACAGTGAAGGCTTTTTAGCTAGTGTTATTTCCTAGTGCTCTCTTTCAGTTTAAAGCCATTCTACCTTGTCCTATTCCTTCTTGTCTTAGTAAAAAGTCCCTCTCCACCTTTCTTGTCACCCCCTTTAGGTACTGGAAGCTGCTCTAAGGTCTCTCTGGAGCCTTCTCTTCTCCTAGTTGAACAACCCCAACTCTCAATAATGAAATAATGAGATTCACATTAAAAGTATTGGTTTGGTTGAGGTTTTTTCTGGTGTTAACACAAGTGACTTCCAGCGAGTTTCTTGTCTTCTTGCAAGCCTAAAGGGTATTTGGCACCCATATACCAGGTTTGTTGCTATTGTGAAGGAGAAAAATGTCAGGAAACCCAGGAAGCTAATGGCAGAGTGCCAGTCATGGAGCCAAAACAAAAGAGGTAAAAGCAAAACATGACTGTAGGCAACACCAAATCCAACTCATCTTCAATGTCAACAAGGTGCCTCCCAGTAGTTTAATGCCTAGCATGATGGAGACTGAAATTCTTTGGGCACTTTAACCTGGTATAAGCTGACATTCGTGCTGAAAGAAGCTGGTTTTGTGCTTGTTGGAAGGTGCAGTTTGCTTCCTCATATGCAGCCAACAAGAATGTAAAAGTGGGAACAGAAGAGGAATATCTGGAAAACATGAAAGGTACTTTGCTCAAAAACAAGATCCAATTCTGACTAACTTGGAAATGAGAAAAATGCTGATTCTATATGTCTCTCACTCAATGAAATTGGAGCATAAGACCTGGCTTGACAAATTTTGTTTATGTTTTCATTATACAATCGTTTGGAAGAAGCATTCCTCACAGTTCCCCTGTGCGAAAAGTGCATAGGAGTGATAGGCAGACTTGTACCACTGGATCTAAAACTGGAGTCAATGGTCCTCACATAAATAACACTGAAGGCAGGAATGAATGAACATGATTGCAATGAACTTGTAAACAATGGAAGAGCAGAGTTCTTGTTGCTTAGACCAGCTTGCAGAAGCCTGGCTTACGTCAGCTTTCCACTCCCGGCTGCATCTCACTCACCTCCTCCCCCCTTCCTCCTGCAGCAACAAAACCATCTCCAAAGCTTAGAGGACAGCACACTAGAGGAGATCTATCAGACACCAGACCCAAGCTGCCATGGATAATTGTCAGATGGATAAGGTTGGTCACAGACAGTGAAAATGCATGGAAGGTAATTCAATCAGTTCATGGAGAGAAAGAAAGAACAAAGCTTTCCCACCGGAGCTGTAACCCACTTAACAGACATGCAAGTGCTCTTTGATCCTGTTCTTATTAGCTGCATGGCTTTGATAACATCAGTGGGCTTATGCCCACCTAGCTTTGTCTTTTATGAACAAGTAAGATGTAGAAGACATTTTTACGGAGTACAATTAATGTCATCCATGCCAGAAAGTGTAGTGCCATAATTACTGTAATAAAAATCTCGTACTTGCTTCTAATTCTCATTTGCCTGATCTCTGACTTTAAAATTGGTATTTTGATGTGGGGAGCACACATCACATTTTTAAAACAGGTTGGTGTTCACCATTGGTATTTATAAAGTGTTCCTATACACTCATCTGGTTTTCGTACTCCTCTGAAGGCTGCCTGGGAGCTGCATATTCTGTTGTCAGCAGTTCTGGAGAAAATGTGCTCCTCTATTTCTCAACTCCCTGTAATGCCTGTTCGAGAAAGTTGGTATGTGGAATCTGGTGACTTTCACAGATGTGGAGCAGGACCTCCCCTCAGCCATCAGATCTGACCAGATGAAATTCATAGCATCTGCTGTTCCAAGTCAAGACACAGCTTTCTGTTATTCCAGCTGCTGCTGAGCATGCATTAAGCAGTTCCAATTAGTTAAACCTCCTCCTAATGTTACAGCAACTTGTCTTTTGCTGCAACTGGAGAAATATTTTTCAAACCTTAAATATTTATTCGTAGCTGTGGTGTTCATACACCCTCTAATGGGCTTTCAGTTTTCAGGCCAAAATACCAGGAGACACCAACTGTCAATAAGAATAACAGATTGCATAGCATCACCCCTCTCCAGGATTCAAACGGTGCTAGAAATGAGTACTGAATTCCCTCTTCTGCACTGAGGAAGAGTGAATAATGGAAGGCTTCAGACTGGAAAAAGGCTGCCATAAATTAAGATAGAGAAACCCAAACCTTTTGCCCTGAGATCTACTAGATAATGCTGCTTACTATTGGCTACTTTTAGCTGATGCATCTTTTACTTCAGCTGCATTCAGTTCCTACAGTTGCTCATTGCTGCAACGCACATGCAGGGCTCATTTTAGCCAGGCTGCAGTACTTTAATTCAGAGGGTTGTGGACTGGTGTGTTGAAAGCAAAGATGACTGCTGGAACATACTTTTCAGTGATGTCCCCCAGCTCTTATTCAGCATGACACTACCATCCAGTGCTTCTTGGGTCTGCAGCAAGTGTCTCCTGGAAGTTTTGCTGGTTAGAACCTGCAGCCAGCAGCACCATAAAAACTGTACCTCTGATTTACAAGAACAATGAAGACTTTTAGTAAGGTCATTTTTCCTTGTTAGTGTCCCTGTCGAGAGAATGAGGCATCATATTTTAATGGCCAATATATTTTGTTAATTATGGCATTTCATTATTTTTCTTTGACCTTGTCAACAGTCAGCATTCTGGTCGTGTATATACATTAAATCATTAATGTCCCTCTCTCTAATGATGCAAGCTGTCAAGCAGGGGTTGAGTAGTCAGGTGATGACTCTGTGGAATAATGAAAAGATCAAAGCAGCACCATGAACTTCCCCAGTTTTGCAGTATATGAGGCATTCACTTTCTGGTAATTCATTCCTATGGCAACAGCTGGAGGAGGACACCAGCCTTCTCCCTGCACAGAGACCCCAACGCCAGCAGGGTAAGCTCAAATGGTTGTCACTGGCAGTGTAGTAAACAAAGGCAGCCAGCAGTGTATGACACAGAGGCATAAGGCTGGAGGATATGGCCTTCTGTGCATTGTCAGGGAAATGGGAACCCTCTCCGTAATGTGGGAGAGTGCCACGTGCCATGCAGGGGCCTCTTACAACCAAGCAGAGGGTCTAAAATAGTTTTGCTACAGTCATTTACCTTGTGCCCCTCTCCCTTTCTGCGGCCAGATCCTCCCTTCCTTTGTGAAGACCCGAAGCGAAGAAAATCCCTGAAACATCTCAGTAAGTGTTGTGCTGTTTTTACCAGCACTCCTCCGAAGGCACACTTATTTGTGCGCTTTGTGCCTGAGAATTTTTTCTCCTGATGATTCTTCTTCATCTTCCCCTTTTTAAATATTGTTTCTTAACCTAGGAAAATCAGTGCCCCTTCGATACAGTGTGAAGTGGTAGTGGCTTGTCAGTAACTTGTTGTTTGAACCTTTGGTTGATGTGCCTCACTGTCTGTGTGAGAGAGGCGGTGTCTTCTGCCTTGAGTTACTTAGGGAAAAAAGCCAAGCATGTCTAGCATCTGTTATGATTTTCCTTCCCAGTGTCTGGGATTCTAAACAGCTATTAGCCACATTTTTTTCTGCGTTTTTTCACTAAGTACAAACAGGCAAATAAACACTTAAATCTGACTGTTGGGTTCACTTACTGCAGTCCTACTGAGCTAATTAAAAATGGAACAACAGAATAATGCAATGATAAGGCTATAATTAAAGCAGAACCTATAAATCAATGGATTCAAATTATCCACCCAGTAAATTCATCGAGCATGTAATGAAATCAAATTGTGAAGTTAACAGTAAAAGCAAAGGGGTTGTATTAGTTTGTCTTCAGAGGGTTTAAGGTGGAGCCAGCTTAATTTCAATGCAAGCCCACTGGCGGTGACAGCCAGCATAGTGAGTGCCCTGAGCCCACTCATGAAGAAGAACCATTGACATGAAATGCGCTGGGGTCCTGGGTTCAGCAGTAGCAGTAATTCTTCTCCTTCTTAGCGGCTGGTGCAGTGCTGTGTTTTGATTTTTGGCCTGGGAACAGTGCTGATAACACCGATGTTTTTAGTTGCTGCTCAGATGTTTGGTCTGACCAAGGACTTTCTGAGCCTCATGCTCTGCCAGGGAGGAGGGGAAGCTGGGAGGAAGCAGAGACAGGACACCTGACCCAAACTAGCCAAAGAGGTATTCCATACCACAGCACGTCATGGCCAGGATGTAACTGAGAGTTACCCAGAAGGGTTAGGGGACTGCAGGGTTGGACGAGGTATCGGTCAGTGCTCGGCTGGGGGGAGTGGGGCGAGCTGTCGGTCAGCTGGTGTTGAGGTGTTGTATTCTTTCCTCTTGTTACTTCCTTTATCATTATTATTATTGGTGGTATCAGCAGTGATCTGTGTTATACCTTAGTTACTAAACTGTTCTTATCTCAACCCGTGGGAGTTGCATTCTTTTCGATTCTCCTCTCTGTCCCCCGGCATGTAGAGGGAGGGCAAGAAGAGGGGGAATGAGTGGATGGGCTGTGTGGTTTATGGCTGACTTTGTTTAAACCACGACAGCTGGGCAGCACAGCATTTGCACCCCGGCTTCCTTACACCCTGAGGGAGAGTTGGTGCCCACATAGCCTTTGTTTTTAATTTAAAATGCAGAATGATCTAGTTTTAGGTAGCTCTGTTAGGAGCAGGGAGTTTGACTTGATGATCCCTATGGGGCCCTTCCAACTTGAGATATTCCATGATTCTATGTTTGTGACAAACCCGTGTTTCTTTGCAGTCAGCAATTCAACTTTGACAGTCTCTGTTACATATTTTTATCCCGATTTCTCCCTTTTTACAGTAATACAAGCTTTCCTCAGCAGTGAATCAATGTTTGTAGTAGCTTCTGAATAATACTACTTTTTTTAATCCAGAAGCTAATGACTAGTTTGATGGCAGCTTAGTGTTTATTTCTGGGAACCTACCCTTGTGTAATGCATACCCACATGTGCTCTTAACAAAGATGTTTCTTCATTAAACAAAGGTAAAGTGGTCTGTATTCCTCCTGCTTGGAGGCTTGGGTCTGATGGGCTCCCCCATGGCAGTCACTGGTTGCTGGCTGGAACTGGGAGACAGAGGCTGTGCTAAGGTTAATTCCTCAGTGAATTGGCTACACCAGAGGACAAGGTCATTCTGCCTAGGGAAGGGGTGCTCAGCTGTAGGTGTTGTTGATTGATGGTATAAGCAGTTGAGACAACTGTTTCTCTTCTGCTTCACCTTTGCTTTTTAGGGATTGATTGTAATTGAGCCCACTTTTAGAGACGCTTCCTATTTTCAGCTCTGTCCTCTATGATCAAGTCATGCCTGGTCACAGGTTCTTCTTAGGCATCACTCATCCCAGTAGTTCATCTCTTGTCCGTAGCCGAAGCACAGATTTCTTGGCCTGTGGGCCACTGCAGTGACTGGGCCAGGCTGAGCATGGGTGCCTGGTGTTGGTGGTGCCCCCTCCAGCTACCTGGCTCTGCCTGCTGCACCGTGGCTGGGAGAGACATGGCAGTAGCCACAGGAAACAGAAAAGCCCACAGCAGGCAGGCAAGGGGCCAAAGCCATGCTGGGCATTGGTGGGGAGGAAGGGGCTGTGTCAGCAGGGCTGGGTAGCGCATCAAAAGGAGAGCATGCAGGAGAGCATTTGTATTGCCCATGTTGTAAACTGGAAAGAGCAGCTTTCAAGGAGGCAAAAAAAACACGAGCACAGGTGGAAATTCTCCCTCCTAACCCAGGTGAGAGGTGGGGGAGAGAAGCTCTTCTGGGGCCTTCACAGCTTCTCTCCGTATGAAGTGAACAGCCTTTTGTCCGATGTTCTGCACCACCTGTCCTGTTCTTTATCATGGTCTGACTCACGTTTTATATTCAGTGACTATCCCTCTAGTTCTCTCTATTTTTAGTTTGGCTTATTTTGGTTTGAACCATGATGCAGAAGGATATTTGTCTTGGGAGTGTCCTTCTTCCACCCCATCATCACCACCACTCCCCCAGCAGCTGTTTTCTAATCTCCCTGTTTTGTTTTTAATCTCCTTTTTGGGGGTATAGTGATATTATTTACCACCCTCTCAACAAGGCAGCTCTTGTCAATGCAGGGGTATGTGTTGTTTGCATTCATCATGAGGAAGAGCTATGCAAAGCTAAATCCAGGCTTGGGAGAGGCAGAAATAATTCCAGCCCAACATATGATTCAGATTATTGCCAAGGAAAATGACACTTTCGATGACAATGGCACATGAAAAATACTCTAGAAATACAACCACAGTATATTCCCTGTGCATACTGGTAAATGTCGGGGGAGCTGTATGCAAAAGTTATTTCTTCAACAAGGGAATATGCCAAGTCCTGCACCTATGGAAGAACAACCCCATACAGCGATATATGCTGGGGGCCAGTTGGATTGAAAGCAGCTTTTTAAAGAAGGACCTTAAGGTCCTGGTGGGTGACATAAGCCATCAACACATCCTCGCAGCAAAAAAAAAACAATGGTACACTGGGATGCATTAGGAAAAACATTGCCAACAGGTCAGGCAAGGTGATTGTTCCCCTCTGCTCAGCACTGGTGAGGCCAGATCTGGAGTGCTGGGTACTGTTACATGTCCTCCAGGAGAGACATGGACATACTGGACGGAGTCCAGAGCGGTGCCACTAAGACAATTAATAGACTGCAATATCCCTCCTATGAGTAGAGGCTGTGAGAGCTGGGACTGCTCAGTGCGGAGAAGAGAATGCTCGGGGGGGTCTCACCAACGTGCATAAATACATGGTGGAAGAGAATGAAGATAAAGGAGCCAGATTCTTCTCAGCAGTGCCCAGTAACAGGGCAAGAGGCAATGGGCTCAAATTACATGAAAATTCCATATGAACACAAGAAGACACTTTTTTCACTGACAAAGGTTGCCCATAGAGATTATGGAGTTTTTATCCTTGGAGAAATTCAAAACCCAGCTAGGCATGTCCCTGAGCAAGCTGTTCCTGCTCCTGTTTGAGCAAGCAGCTTGGACCAGGTAAACTCCAGAGGCCCTTACAGTGGCCCTCACTTGTTCTGTGATGCTCTGGTTCTACCTGGTTACCACAAGCACCCTCTGGCACAGGCTCTAGAGGGAGGTTTCACTTTTTTGGACAGATTACTTCTTTCCTTGTGTTCTTGTAATCACTCCCTTTTATATTTTCTCTAATTGTGTAATCGGCTTGGCTGGTAGCAAGGTGCTTTAGAAAAGCTTTCTACTGATTAAGGTTAAAAAGTACACATCTCTGCATGTACTGTTTCTCTTACAAGGTAACGAAAAATGCCAGGTTCTGAGGGCATGCTTAGAAAATGTAAGGGCAGAAAGTGCTGTTGCACAAATTGCACAGAGCAAATACACCTCACTGACAGCCAGCACATCGGCTTTGCAGAGCTTATTTGGGCAAGAGCCATGCCCAAATCAGTGGCATTTTGCTAGAACAAGGAGCAGGTCCTTGCAGTTACTTTTTATCATAGTCTGACACTAAACCTTGCTCATGAGGCCAGTCTCGGCTGCCATGTCACTAGATACCGTGAACCAAAGAAGCGGCTTTCATGTAACCAAATCCTACTGACTTCAATGGCTTGGAAAAAACCCCAAAAACCTGCTTTAGGGGCTTTGACTTCTCTTTCAGCCTGGAAGAACATAGGCACTGGTGTTTTCTCCATGTCAGGTGCATGTTAGAGGATGGACAGTGGTAGGATCTGCCCTGAAGATGTAATTTCTCCTGGTGCGACTGAAACACACCAAGCAGCACCAGTGACTGCCTTGTTTAGTTTTGTGCTTGTGTGTGCTGTGGTTCCGTCCACCCTCTACACAACTTGTTTAATTGATTTGCAGGAGAAATTACCCTTAAATACAGGGGTATGCAGGAGAAATTACCCTTTAATTGATTTGCAGGAGAAATTACCCTTCAGTGGGAGTATAAATTGCCCTTGGGAAGGGAAGGGAAGAGAAAAAGAAGAATCTCTTGAACCTCAGAAGAATAGCAAGATAGGAACAAATCTTAAATGACTAGTAGAATAAGCTAA
The DNA here is from genome assembly GCF_037157495.1 of Lathamus discolor. Lineage (NCBI taxonomy): Eukaryota > Metazoa > Chordata > Aves > Psittaciformes > Psittacidae > Lathamus > Lathamus discolor. Next base: position 41,567,721 of record NC_088884.1, on the reverse strand, counting down.
GGCAGATTCATAGTTGAAATTACTCTGGCACTATGATGAAAAAATTGTGAGTAAACTAGTAAAGACAACCTAGGGCCCCTACTGGGTCTTGTCCTGAGTTTATTCCCAAATGTGTCACATTATACCCTTAGTAAAGATTGGAAATTAAAAAATAATCAATATCTCAGTTTATTCTCAAAGCTAAACAGCGTTCTCTGCCGAGAAAGGTGAGTGTATACATCAAAGGGTATGTGTCTGGTGTGTCTGAGGTTTGACAAAATGTAGGATTTTCTGTGCTAGAGTCATTGAGGAGGAATACTTTTACATTATACATGAAAATTATTTACTCTTTTAAAGAACATCCTTTTTTAGGAGTATATTGTATCCTCTGGCATCCTCATTATGTCTTTTAGAATAAAACAAACAAACAATAAAAGAAGGGTATAGGTACATGAAGTTAGCTAATGGCTTCTGTTAGTCAATATAAACAGCCAGAAGTCTGAATATTCATCAGGCTCTTCTTAGTCTGGGAAAAGGGACAAGAACCTGTAGAAGAAATATTTTACAGACTCCGTAATTAAATCAGCTTTCTTGGCTAGAGCTGTGGCTGTTACTTGCTCGGTATATAAGGAAGTTCATTGCTTCACTGCTACCAAGGCTTTTTGTCAGAGACATACATGCACCATCTATAAAACAAGGTAAAGCCAGAGGAGAAGTTGAGCTAAATCAGCAGCCCCTCTCCTTCAGGAGTCTGATTTATGCTGGCGGCTGGGAGCTCCTGCCAGCTGTGTCAAACCCCTCGCCATGCTGGCTCAGCATAATGCAGGATTCATTCCCAGAAGGGCAGGGTGGCTCAGGCAGATGGCTCAGAGGTCAGCTGTGCTGCGAGCTGTTAGGGTTAGGAACACACAGGCGAGGAAGAGCTGCAATCCCTCTTTTTCAGTGGACACAAAGCGTTAGCAGCTGTAGCATATTATCTAGCAGTTATAAAATATTAATCAGAATACCTATATTAAAAGAAGCTGAAAGATAGCAGCAGTAGGATATAGTTCTGTAATCCACTATCTTTAGCTGCTTCAAATCAGCAAGCATCTCCCCCCCCCCCCCCCCCGTTTTCCTCTGTCACTGGTGATATACAGCCTTCACTGCAGCGGTTGCTAATGGTGACTGCTGTAGCTGGGGCAGATCAAGGCACCTCTAAAAGATCTATCACTGCTGTACTCGTTCGTCTGCTTCAGGGCTCACAGTTCACTAGCTGCTGGCTTTGAGGTCACCAAGAAATATTTGCTTTTCTTCCTTTGTTCTATCAAGATTATTTTTCTGGCTCTTCCAGATGATTGTTGTGTCTTACAGTGGAGCAGAGCAACATAAATCTGTGACTTCAAGTGACTTCAGAGCTGACTGTATTCCTCCAGGGTGATTTAATAAGGGACAGCAGCTCAAAATAGCATGCAAAAGAATCATTTTTGAGATGCAGGAAAAGGCTGATGGTAGTGTTCCAGGGCAGTCCTACTTGCGAAAGAGGAGTCTTTTCTCAACCCTGTCACCAGTTCCCTGCTTGATCATTGCCCTATATTCAGAGCTGCTATCAGACTAATACTTGTAAAATTGCTTTGGGTCTTTAAATTTATTCCACAAGTATAAAGTAATATTACCTCTGTGTCATATATATACAGAAAAACATAATGAAAGGAGAAGGTGATGATGCATCCTACAGCACAAGTACCTTACTGAGCAGAACACTCTCAGTCCTATGATCTTATTTTTTATAGTGGGTTTCTAAATGCTAGTGATGAAAAAAATTCTCTTCACTTTTTTTGCAGGTACAGGACAAAGTTCAAGACGTGCTTTCACTCACCCTTCCTTTCACATACACAGAGACAGGCATACAACAGTCTGGGGGCTGAGGGAGGAGGCACTCAGTGTTAATTAGATGTGCTATGTTTCACAGTACTGGTGTAGACTAAGAACAGGTACAGATGTACTTTATTGACAGGAGAGATTTTTCTTACTTTGCATCAAAGACATTTACACTGGGGTTTACAAAAGGATTTAAAAGGTTTAGGTGCCCAAATCCCATTTCAGCTTAGGTGGAATTAAGGCCCTTGCTACCTCCGGTTCTGTTGCATATGATGGTACACGCACGAGTGCACTGTATGGTTAGCAGCCATAATGTGTCCCTGGGATTAATGACAACGCTTGAAATAGTGGACTGACCTCTTCTCGATCCAGAGCCTTTTTGCTCCAGTGAGTTTTTCTGATGTGCCCAACCTGACACAAATCATCTGTAGAGCCTTTGCACTACTGCTTTCAGCTCTTTTTCTTTTCCATTGTACATGTATGTGAGAGAGGAGGAGAGACAGGGAGACTAAAGGATTAATGGAGGGTGACTGCCTGAGCTGAGGGTAGGCAGAACATGGAGAAGCTCTGTAGGGCAGATCTGGGCAGGCTTGGGGAAAACATGATTTCAGAGCCAGGGAAATGAGTATTTTATGAAGGCGCTGATCCTTCCACTTCAGGGATAGGGATTTCATAACACGTCAAGGTACAGTTCACTCTCCACACACCAGCAGGCTCCTGCATGAGAAAGCAACCCCCTTCACTGTGCTTAACAAGTTGTAGGGAAGTGTTTGAGAGAGAATGAAGAACACTTTTAAACTGATACAGTCTGAAAGATGCATCCAGTTGACTCTAACTTGTGCATCTTCTGCTTCAAATTGCTTAAAATGTAGTAAAGGAAAAGCAGAGGCAGGGGTCCAAAGTGTGGAGGGAATGCAATTAAGGGAGGAGAAGTGCTGTGCCCAGAGGGTTGTACTATGCCCCTCTTCCTGCCAGAACCTTCAAGCCAAGTTAATGTCCTCAGGCTCATGGTCAAGTACAGTAGAGCTGAATGATGCCCACGGCATTCCACCAGCCTCCTGCAACTACAACTGATTTAACTTCAGTGCTGCTTTGTGACTTCGTCAGCCTTCACATGCTCACTTCCACATGCAGAGCCCATGGTCTTCTGTTGCTTTGCAGGTTGGAGGTCATTTGAAAAGCTGCCTGAAGGGCCCAAAGCTACATTTGCCCTTGTGCAAACTTACTGTTAGCACAGCTTGTGATTACACCTATATGTGCTTGTACACATGTGTAAAGCTGAAATACAAAAAGTCTCTGTTGCCAGATGAATTGACACCAGCCTGGCATGCCTGGCAGTCAGTGTCTGAGGTTAAATGCCCCTTTCTAATCTCAGCTGTTAATTCCAGCAGGCAGCCTTTTTTTCCCAGGAGGCTCTGGCTCCTGCTTGTTAGTCTCTCTTCCCAAATTAGTGGTCTCCACCTAGATCACATTACAACACACCCCAAGGAGGGCAGGGAGATGGGGATGGAGCTGACACTCCCAACACATGCAGGGAGGGATGTCCCTACTTGCTCTCCACAGAGTTGTTGGAGAAGCCCAAAATGTTAGCTCTGACCCTAACCACAGTACAGCTGTGGGGCTGATGCACTGCAGAGCAGGCTAGGAGCCAAACACCTTCAAGGGCAGAGACCTGCTATCTAAGTGACCCCCATCCCAGTGAGGACCTGAAATGAGAATCTCCAGAGTTCAGCATCTGGACAGCTGTGGCCTTGCTGGCTCCTGGGTGGGATGCTAAGAAATGGGCAGTGGAGGCAGGAAGGAGACTGCAGGGTAGACACCCCAGTGACCTCTGTTTACAACTTGCTTTATATCATCTGTGTTTTACAACATATTCTCAATCTCAAATACAACCCACTTGAAAAGCTAAACAGGAGCTCTGTGAGCACAGATCAATACCTACTCTGCTGCTTCATATTTTCCTGCTCGTGTGTAATGATCAAATGACTCGAGCACTGAGTCAGACACAGCTTTAGGCAAACTCTGCTAAACCTTTTCTGTTTTCCTCTGTTCTTCCAATGGTCTTCTGGCCTGACATGCAAAATCTCTCTATCAGGCTATCACAGTCTCGGGAACAGATTTTGTTACCTGTGCCAGCCTAAACCCTGGCCACTTATGATTTCTCTCTGCCAGAAATGGTGTTTCCTTTACAAAGTAGAGTTTTCATGTCAAAATGTGTCATCTTCCATATCTGCAGATGTAGAAGTTTTACCTTCATGAATAATTCAAACATAAAATGAGACTGGAGGGAATACACCTTAATAATGTGCATAAGCACAGAGCCCTGAAGCACACTGAACTTCAGTTTTGGTATTAGAAAAGCATCCGCTGATTTCGTTTTGATTTGATATTAAGGGAACATTTTATTTATTCAAATACTAAGGCAATTCAAAGCTTCTAGAGCCCCAAGAACCTCCAGCGGTGCAGGACTTTGAGCAGAAGCCTCCTCACGGGCACAGAACTTATACAGCACTGCTGAGAGGGGTTTGTGAGACTGGGGAAATGGCTGGATGCAGGAACAGCTCCTCCCCTTTACAGAGGTTGGTTGTTGACTCAGAAGACTTCCTTTTGAAGAATGTTTTGGCCATGTAAACACGTGCCTTGCCCAACAGGGTTGAAATGGCACATTTCCTGATGAATATTTCCAGAGCCACATTCTAATCGTTGTTTGTTTCAAACTAGAGGTTATCCTAGCTCCTTATGCTATGCTGTAAGACTGAAAGGTACCCACTTGCTCTTCCTGTTGGCAGATAGCCACACCAGATATGCCAAGGACAGTCACGGCTGCCATGACTAGAGGAAAAGCAGGGACATAATGCATCATGCAGTGGGAGTTTTTCCTTGGTTACAAACACTTCAGATCACTTCTTAATACTCTTGCCCTTTGTCATAGTTCCACCTTTTGTGTTCTATGTTTTGTGGTATTTTGGGAAACTTTTTATACGCTACATGATGTCAAATATTTTGAAAGTTCAGTTATTATTGCAGAAACATAGGTCTCTCAGCTCTGCGCTTCTAACCTAATCTTGCAGCATCACCAGTTTTGCTAGCAGTAATATATTTGCTCACTTCTTTCATACCTGTAAAATTTGCAAGAGCCAGGGCATAGTTTGGTAAGATTAGCTTTCTGTCTCTGTGTAGGCATCTACTTAGCTGATCTGCAGGGCACTGGATGCAGACTTTCCAATATCACATGGCTTTATTTGTCTTGACCACCAAGGCCTTCTCAACAGAGTGCAGAAGGCTGGCACAGGGAGCTCGTGTAGTTTCATTTAGAACAAACAGTCAAGGACAAAATTCAAGATATGAAAACTGTATTGTTCTTTATTAACATGAGTCTACCACATCCATTCTTTTTTATCTGCTTGCTAGTCTCTGGAAGTATGAATTATAAAACATTTTAGCAATTCAGTAATATTCATTTTCTCCATAGCCAGAACATTGAAAGCAAACAGAGGAACAGTATTAGTCATGCCTTCATGACCATAATAAATCACCATGTAAGCAGCCATATAACCAGAAGCTTTGAGAATACATTTGGATTTTGACATTAAATTTAATCACACCTTATCCAGAAAATAACACCTAGAAGATCAGATTTACATAACATGAAAATCAGTCATACCTCAAAACTGTATATGAATGCTTGCATCAAAAATCACTTCCTTCTCTAGATATAGTATCTGACTGCATATTTACACTGTTAAATCAGATTTCTCACCCTTCTTGTTGAACTGAGGAAATGTGCTATTAAGTATTTGTTTAGACACTTATAAACATATGTAAAACTGTGTACACAGCCAGCCCATGGAAACCATGCCAGCCTTGCTCTGCTTCTTCATTTGTATTGGTCATGTTTTCGCATCTCTTATTTCTCAGCTTAATCTAAAGTTGTAATCTTGTAGGCAGATAAGTACCTATAAGACCTACTGCTTCTAGCACAGTAGTCCTGGCATAATTTAGGTCTTTATGACTATGGTAGCACAAACATTCAAAGAGCAAGACCTGGATTAAGAGTGCTAGGAAATTATTTCCGCCCTCAAAGATAACTACAGCAAGAAGTAGAAGGGTTTGGTTTCCCCTAGCTGGTCTGACCTTAAAGAAAAGAGTCCTTTAGAGGAGGAGTATGTTTAGTCTGCTTTGCTTGCCACTCTTGCACTGAGGAAAGTCTTTCCAGTGGCCTTGGAGAAGCAGCTGGTCCCTGGGAAGAACAAGCTCAGGACAAACAGCTCAGCACAATTTCAATATGTTAAGGTGAGGTTCAGTGGAGCTCTTTCATATTGCTCGAGGAGAATGACATCTTTGGAAAACTACGTTAAGAACCTAAATAAGTGTGTGATCTTCAAGGCTTCAGGTTGCCTGCCACTCAGAGTAAAATTTAGACGGTGTTAGGCAGGCCTCACCATGCCTGAAAATCAAATCTAAGCTCATAGATACGGCTTGGGAAACTGAAAGGAGGCTCTATGGCTTAGAAATGTCATCCAGTCTTCCCTAACTGTTGTTTATGGAGCTGCTTCCAAGAACCTACCAAAAGGATAGCTTCTTGTAAGCAGAAGTGTAGGGTGGGGTGTTTGTTTTTTTTTTTTTTGCAGGTGCTTTTGTCAATTTTTCATTAAAAAAACCCAACTTTTTTCCATGCATCCATCCACAGCGTCAAATTGAAATCCACCATCATTGGGCAGCAACCCCAAAATTTACCGAGAGGTATGACGTTGTAACAGGTCCAAACCTAGCTGGCTTTCCCCTGTGTGGAGCACATGAGGTCTGAGAGCAGGGAGAGCCCCTTCTTCTGCTGCTTCTCTCTGTAGGGCTAGCTAATGGGAGCAGAGTGCAGCCAGAAGCAAGGGGAAGTCAGACTACACCATAGCTGTGCTTCTGCATTTCTTGACTGTTGTTAATGTGGAGCAAGGGGATAGAACAAGCTAATGTAACACCTCCTGAAATTTCCTCCACTTACCCACTGTATTTTCCCAGCACAAGATACAAAAGCTGAGGCTTTAGAGAACATGCAGGTGTAAGAACTACCACCTTTAAGGAGGTATTTGTGCTTTATCTCTGGCTCCCTGGGCAGCAGTAGCAATTCAGTAATGCTAAGTTACATTGCTGATCTGTCAGTTGAGGGAAGGAGCACAGAAGCCAGATATCAATTACATGCAGGCATCAAGGGCATGACCCCAAGTGAACCCCATTCATTTTCTCAGCAACTCAAATGTCATCGGTCTTAAAAATCAATATGTAGCACTTAATTATGAAGAGTTTTCACCTGGAAAGCTTGAGAAATATTGATGTGGCTCTTGAGCAGTTGGTACCACAATATTAATGTGAGTTATGAATCTAATTAGAGCTACACACACAGCAGAATATTGACAAAGACAAGGTTAAAGTATTGCCTGCTGCCTTTCAGAAAGAATTGGGTGATTTGCTTTAAATTTCAGATTTGATATTCTCTAGGTAGGATAAAAAACAATTACAAAATAAACTAATAAATCCAAAGCCAAAAAGCTGTGGGCACAGAAGGTACCCTTTTCTTGTCCACAAGGACAAAGCATTTATATGATTAAATTTGATTTTTCTTTTCTCTTGATACTTTCCGTGGCCTTCTATCAATTGAAGTGACTTTGCTTTTTCATCTCTCTATTCAGACTTCTATCTGTTCCTGATTATATTTTCTTTTTCTTTTGGTCCTAATTGCATTTATACTTTCTCAGTCTTTCAATATCTGTATCTTGACCCCATGTATGCATGTATAGCCACACTGTTAATAAATATCATGCCTTACCACCCCAGTCTAACACAGGAGAGGAGCTTCTTGTTCAAAGCACTCTAGAGCAGAGAAGTAAATGACAAGTAATTGTTGTACTTGGTCCTTTCAGTGCTGGTGAGCAGTGGGAGAAGCTTTTCCTGGGAGGCACAATTACTGGCACAACATAGCACAAGTCTACCAGCTGTGGTGTGGCCTTGCTGTCTTGTGAGAGCAAAGATGTGTGCAGGCACTGTACATGCCCCAGCCTATGAATACCTTAGGCTGTTACAGTAAATGGGATAGGAGCAAATTAAGTTATAAATGGAGACTTGTTTTCTTACCATTGCCCACAATAAACATGTTTGTAAGTCAGTGATGTAAGGAATCATAGATGTTCAAGAAAAGCCTGTTTATATCTCAAGCATGGTGGACAATGGGTGAAATTCAGTGCTGAACACATTGGAGTCAGTTGTGCTGCTTCTTCTTTGGGCTATTATTTATGGCCAGTTGTCTTGTCTTTACCTCCAGATTACTGCTGTGGAGCAGGCTCTGATGTGCACACTGTTGGCTCGGTGGCCATGCCGGTCCTGCTTTGCTTGGCTTGGCACAGCAGGAGCACCCACTGCAGTAGGGAGGGACATGCTTGGGACCCTATGACGGCATTTTTCTGTGTGGTACCCCCACCTTGCAAGGGCTCACTCGCCTCTCAGGACAGTTTGATCCAGGAGATGCAAAGTATCACCTGGAAGTGCATGCACACGAAAGGGAAGTCCTCCTTTAATGCAACTGCCAAGTGCCTTTGCAGGGCTTATTTGGAGGCAGGCTGTGATTGTGCCCTGCAGAGAACAAGGGGGTAAAAAGTCCCTTATCTGGATTAAACTGCCATCTCTGCCACTTTCTGTGCCACAGCTCTTTCTGCTTTGGCTGCTTCATCCTGGGAGCTGAGCTCTGTCAGAGCTACGAATCACCCTGCAGCCAGCACAGGGATGACCTGTGTCTGTTCACAGATATACCCAGATGGACACATAACCAAATAATGTCTAAAGTCCCTGCAGGACTACTGTTGGAGCCCTGTCCTCATGCTCTGTCACAGTGGAGGTACTGCATCTTTTTTAATGGAGGTGGCACCAGCTGATACGCAGTTTGCCATGAATGGATATTGTCATTGTAACAGTGCTCTGTGTCACCCTGTGCAATTTAGCCTGATCCTATTTTGCATCACTCACTCTGCCTCTCCTGTTACCTGCCCACTTATTGAATGCCAGACACTCAGGTGTCCAGGAGCCATCAGAAGAGGCAAGCCAACACGTTCAATCAGATTTCATTGTTTCCTGTTTAAACACCAATCTCAACATTAATGTGGTCAACAAGATTTCTCTTTTTTTTTTTTCCTTTATATATATCCATGCAGCAGAACACAAGAGGTGTCAGCACCTGCAATACCCACTTTCATGGCTGAGGAATCGCAAAAGGCAATAACTCTGGGTTTCAGGTTCACGGACAGTGCATCTGAGAATTCATAGCCGGCAGCAGCTTGAGAGAGTGGGGAACTGCAGACAGCTACATTACAAGTCACTACTGAGACTGAATTATTTTAATGAGATAGAAACACAGCTCCTAAAATCCAACAGCAAATATGAGTATTTCAGAGAGGATGGCAAGGGAAAAGTGAACAGTGACGTTGTGGCTACGGTTGTGCATCTGCTTTGTTCCCAAAATGTGATAAAATATTTGTGAAATCTTGCTTTGCAAATCAGTGTAATACATTATTTTCCCCAAGCCAAGCAGTGTGAAATGATCTTCACCACCCAGGCGTGCAGCTTTGTTGGGGTTAGTACTGAGTTCACAACACAGATGGGCAGTCTCATTATATAGAACAAATGGGAATTGTCTTTATTACAGTATTTAATTGGCCATCCCCAGATAATATGAGTTAGGGCAAGGCGTGCTCCTCCATAGTAAATATTGATGCTGGAGAATGATTGCCAAGCCTTCTAAGAGCTTTCCTTTTGTCTGAGGACTGACTCCTCTTGGTAGAACATGCTCCGCTCTCATCCTTTACTGTTTCAAAGGGAGCAGCTTCCCCTTGTCTCCGTCTCCCCCTCACATGCTTTCACCAGTGTTTGATATTACTGACCAGTAATTCTGCACAATTTGAGTGCAGAAGATGTCAGAACTGCAAATAAGCAAAGAAGGAAAAGTGTTCACACTGTTCCATAGATCACTTGTTTTCTGACCCTTATCTTCTTTATACAACTGAGCCAGCATGGGGGAGCCCCCTGCTCACAACCCACCCACTGCTGAGCCCCTCAGCACAGCTGTGACACTCAGCTGTGTCCTTGGCCCCAAATCACTCTTTACTCCACAGGTAACCTGCTTTCACTGGGAGGACCCATGCCTCCTGCCAGTGCAACATGGAGGTCCAGGCTGTTGCATGAGAAGCAGGAGGAGGTTTTGATGTTCCTAAGGGAGAGGAAGGAACTCAACCCATGCATTTTAGGCAGGCTGCCCTGCACCATCCAACCCTGGTGGTTCCCAGCACAGCAGTAGTTCCTGGGACTTTCTCTTTTAAAGCAAAAAAAGCCAAATGCGGGGGGACGCTGGCACTGCCAGCACTAGGCAAGCTGCCATCTGGCATTGTGTTTTTGGACTTCTGTGCCTGCAACTCCCTTGCATCCTTCAGCCGAGTTCCACGACTGCAGTTTTTGGTTGCTCTTACACAGTTGCACCCTCTGAGCAATTCAGGATAGTCCTTTCAGGCATACCCAAAAGGTAAGAAATGTGCTTTGTGGTAAGAGTTCTTGGCTGAAGGAGTATGCACAGGGGCAAGAGGGCCACTGCTGCAGCGAGATACTGCTGCTCATTGCCTGCTACTGCTGAACACTGGAGTGCAGCCCGGCAGAATTAACCTACAAGATCGCAAATTATGCACATTGCAGCTAGGAGTATAATTGCACTATTATGTACACAATTTCTGTAAAATACCATTATTTTACTACTTAGAAACGTGCCCTTAGCAGCAGCTATAAATACGCCTGCACTCCACAGCGGGTTAATTAAGCATCAATTACAATTGATTGAATAACTTATTAATTGATTATAACTACCATGTAATATGAAAACTTGTTTAGCGATATGAAATTGAATCTTAGACTTGTGCAGTTATGGTTGATGAAACTGTAGTTTTTTATGTGGTACGTTGAGAAGAAGCAATCATACACTTTTTTTAAGCCGTCTGATTTCTACCTTACTGTCGTGGTTTAAACCGAGCCACACAGCTCGTTCATTCACTCCCCCCCGCCTTCTCCCTCTTTCCCCCCACCCCCGATCCCAGAGGGATGGGGAGGAGAATCGAGAGAATGTAACTCCCATGGGTTGAGATAAGAACAGCCCAGTAACTAAGGTATAACACAAATCACTGCTGCTGCCACCAATGATAATAATGATAAGGGAAATAACAAGGGAAGAGAATATGATACCAGTGCCGAACAAGTTCGGCCCCCCCAAGAGAGCCTGTGCCCTTCTGGGTAACTCCCAGTTACCTCCCTGGGCATGACGTGCTGTGGTATGGAATACCTCTTTGGCTGGTTTGGGTCAGGTGTCCTGCCTCTGCTTCCTCCAGGCCTCCCCTCGTCCCTGGCAGAGCATGAGACTCACAAAGTCCTTGGTCAGACTAAACCATTTGTGTTATCAGCTCTTTTCCCAGGCTGAAACAAAAACACAGCGCTGCACCAGCTACTAAGAAGGAGAAAAATGACTGCTACTGCTAAACCCAGGACAGTATCCACCCCTTATTCCATACCATTCACATCATGCTCAGATCCCACATTTTCAATATACCATCTCTCTTACATATATATTCATCCACATACACACACAGACAGAGAGAAAGAAATCGTTTCTTAGTGCATGGACCAATCCCTGTAATGCTGTCGAGTCCATTCGGTCCATAATGTCAGGTTCCATCCCTTGTAACAGTCTTTCAGGGCAGGAAAAGCTGTGTGCAGTGTTGGATCGTTGCCTGCTGATGCTGATCGTTCCTTCACTGCAGAACTCGTCTGGTTCTATCAGAATTCATTCTCTGTTGGGATGACAAGGGCAAGTGTAGAGTCTTGCATCTGGGGAAGAACAACCCCATGTACCAGTACAGCTTGGGGGGTGACCTGCTGGAAAGTAGCGAAGGGGAAAGGGACCTGGGGGTCCTGGTGGATAGGAGGATGACCATGAGCCAGCAATGTGCTCTTGCGGCCAAGAAGGCAAATGGCATCTTAGGGTGCATTAGAAAGGGTGTGGTTAGTAGGTCAAGAGAGGTTCTCCTCTCCCTCTACTCAGCCTTGGTGAGGCCGCATCTGGAATATTGCGTCCAGTTCTGGGCCCCTCTGTTCAAGAAGGACAGGGAATTGCTTGAAGGAGTCCAGCGCAGAGCCACAAAGATGATTAAGGGAGTGGAACATCCCCCTTATGAGGAGAGGCTGAGGGAGCTGGGTCTCTTTAGCTTGGAGAAGAGGAGACTGAGGGGTGACCTCATCAATGTTTACAAATATGTGAAGGGTAGGTGTCAGGATGATGGAGCTAGGCTTTTTTCAGTGATATCCAGTGATAGGACAAGGGGCAATGGGTGTAAACTGGAGCATAGGAAGTTCCACGTTAACATCAGGAAGAACTTCTTTACTGTAAGAGTGACAGAGCACTGGAACAGGTTGCCCAGGGGGGTTGTGGAGTCTCCTACACTGGAGATATTCAAGGCCCGTCTGGACAAGTTCCTGTGTGATGTACTGTAGGTTACCCTGCTCTTGCGGGGGGGTTGGACTAGATGATCTTTTGAGGTCCCTTCCAACCCTTGGGATTCTGTGATTCTGTGAAGTCAGGGCCAGTCGCTGGTGACCTGAAGACATCTAGTTGATAGGCTATAAAAGTATTACACAGCAGGCAACAGCATGCAATTAAGTTCATTGGCTGTTTTCCCCTAAAATCAAATCCCCTTGAGGTATACATTGGACTTCCTCATCTTCCCGCATTACCCACCAAGTATATGCGGGTCCCTGAGCAAAAGCAATCCCACGAGTGGGTTTGCCTTTACCTGAAGCAGGAATAACCCAGACTGTCTTCCCCAGCAAATTCTTCATGCGCACCACAGGAACTTTGTCCCCCTCTAAAATATGTAAAAGTTCTGTCTGTGCTGGGCCAGGTCTGTTGGCAGATCCTCTGGTGTTGACCAACCAGGTGGCCTTCGTCTAAAGTAGTCCACTGGGCCGAACGACTCATAACATCGTCCTTGTATGGAAACCTTTCTTTCACAGCTGCCAAGAGCCGCCTCCAAAGACTGAGGGAATTTTTCTCTCTTGCAATTGCTTTGTCAATTCCCCCTTCTCCAGCAAGTGATCCCAGGGGCTTGGCTTCACTACCTTCTAGTTCGTGACCATTGGCCCCATTGTCCCAGCATCCGAGCAACCAGGTGATGATGTGCTCCCCTGGTTGACGGGTAAGATCTTTTCGCATATTCCGTAGCTCGGTTGAGGTCCGATGTCGAGAAGTCACCTCTTCTTCTTCTTTGTCATGTGATGATGACTCCTCCTCAAATACCGGACCAGGTGGTGAATACATTGCTTCTTCATCTTGCTTCACCCTTCTTGCCTCTTTCTTGCTTTTTCTCTTGCGTACAGGGGCAACCGATATGGGTACAAATTGGTCCTCTGGTTTAGCTGCAGTGATTATCGCTGTGGTTTGACTAGCAACTGTACTTGTTGCTGGGGGTGGTGTAGCTGCTGTGCTTGGAGCTGGAGTAGCTGCGCTGACTGTTGCTTTGCCCTGAGATGCAGGGGCATTTTTTTCTTTTTGAAGGTGCTGGATAGTGTTGAACAAGGCCCTGTAAGCATAGGCCAAGCCCCAGCACGTTGCCATGATTTGCCCGTCTCTGGTATGGCCAGACTGACCACACACCTCATTTAAGTGTTCTACTAATTCTTCCGGATTTTGCACTTCTTTGGTGGTGAAATTCCAAAGTACTGGAGGAGCCCACTGACCTAGATACTTGCCCATACTATCCCACACACCCTGCCACTCATGGCTGTCCAGCCCCGGGGAAAATCTCTTGGTCCTCCTATATCGTCGTTTAACCCCAGACAAGGCCCAAACCTGACTCTGCTTAACTCTTGAAATCAGACAAAATGGTTGTGGGCAAAACACACTCTGTATGCGTGCCAACATGGTGGTCCCTATCACAGTCAGCAAACAGGTGTCAACAGTATTAAAAGGCCATTCAAGAACTTCAAAACTCTCAAATGATGCTGTAGCTGGTCTGAGAGGGGGGCTGGGAGGGTAGAAGAATGTCTCCTTCACAGGTTGACCACCCGAGAAGGAGAAAAAAGATGTGTAATTGCTAAGCACCTTTATTATATACCTCCCAAAGTATAAAGGTGGTGACCACACTGGGAACATAAGACCGATCAGTTTCATGATCAATGATTCCATTGTATTACAAGTAATTACCATAAAGTTCCTGGGACTTTCTCTTTTAGCAAAAAAAGCCAAATGCTGGGGGATGCTGGCACCAGCTACTAAGAAGGAGAAAAATGACTGCTACTGCTGAACCCAGGACACTTACAAAACATGAAGATGGCATTTAAAAATATAGATGACAAATTAAAATGCTGCATAAGCATTTTCCAGGTTATTTTTTGAAGCAGCAGAGGTAAAGCAGGAGTGCAGTATCTTGATGCATTAGAGCACTTTATCTGCTTTTGCAGGGGAAACTTTTGGTATGCGCAACATAGGTGCAAATTGCAGAGAGGATTCTCTAGCAGCAGGACTCATAAATTATGTTGCCCAACTATTCCTTGATTGACATCCTTTCAGTCAAGCTGGCCCTGCTTTCCTTGCAGAGGTGGGAAGTATCCTCAGCGTTGCAAGGCTTTTGGCTCCCAGCCTCTTCCTTTCTTTCTCTCACCTCAGCATCACTCCAGAATACCCTTTCCTACCCAGATCTCCTCTGCTTTTCACCTTTTCTCTTTTTCATCCTGCCATATGACTCTCCTAACCAAACTGAACTCATCAATAGTGGTGATAAAAATTAAAGCAGCCAAAAAAAATACCACCATCAGTGCCAAAAGAGTCGGCAGGTAGCTGAGCTGGAGGCTAGCTCCTCCCGCTATTCCTTCTGCTTTGTTTGACAGAATTGGATCTTCAGATCCAATAACCCATAGGCTATTTCTGAAAAGCAACACAAAAGCAATAAAATCCGTGAATACTGCAGTTCAACAGCCATGTGAGTAATTACTTCTGTAGGGTTAGACCTTTTCCACTTCCAAGCACAGAATCATTCTGCTCTTGGTGCCGGTTCAGGTTTCTAGCATTTCTTTTGAAAGCATTACTGGGAGTTACCTCGTGTAAACGTTGCTGCTTATCAGCTGCCACACTTTTAATGGTGAGGGATGTCCACAGGAATTAACACCATTCGCACAGAAGAAGCGTGGGCACCACGTCTGCAGCTTGCCAAGCTGCACCAGATTGCATGTGAGTGGTGATGTTCTCCAGAGACACACACGCAAGCTCTCCTGCCTGTAAAAGATGTCAGTACCTCTCTGCAAAACTCAAACCAGAGCATTTCGCTTGCCTCTGGCTTGGGATTCCCCCCCTTGCCCCTCCCAACAGCATCAAGACAAACAATGAAATGACCTTTATAATGAGAAAAAAATGACAGGCAATTTTCCCTAGAAGGGAAAATATGATGCTATTACTGTTTCTTTCTTGTTATGCTTAATAGATTAACTATGCCTGTAATTTAGTAAAAGGCTGTTTGTGCAGGGCATGTGACAGGGAACAGATGCAGTGAATACTGTTTTTAAATTCTCTTCTTTATGCAGTTACTGAGGCTGAGACTCTGAAAGAGCCTTCCCCCCCAGACCTCCATGGGTTTGATTTACTGCATTCTGGTACTTTCACATGCTTTGGGCTGTAGTCACACTACCACGCAGATTCTGGTGAAAATCTCCCTTTTTGTTAGATTTTTTTCCATTACTTAATATGAAGGCCCCTTTTCCTCTAATGCTTTGTCACAAACTGGGGGCAGAGACAGATTTCCTCATGGTTGGCTTGTACATCTGCAAGTGCCTCCAGAACATTTGGAAACTGAATTTAGGTAAGTGAGCATCAAACCCCGTAACTCTTATTGAAATCTTGGTGCCTTTGAGGTCAATGGAAATCCCCTTTCTGAGCAGAGCCAAGGCTTTGTCCTTATATCTGTTTGGCTATCAGAAAGTGTGTGGTTGGCTGCCAGCAGCTCTGGGTTTTTCAACAGTACTCTTTGTGATGAGTGCTTTGTTTTTTGAAGGTTTGTGCTCTCTGATCCCATGGTGCATATTTACATTGCAGTAGAACGACCCTCACCCAAGCAGCTCATCAAAAGGCTTCACCCCCTGCCTGTTTCCACCCAAATTTAAGGGGGGGAAAGTATCAGCATGTCTCTGGCTAGATGTGAGAGCTGTTTGGTGGGAAAGGCTTTGGTGTGGGAAGTACTGAGAGCCCCTGATGAGTAACTTGATCTTCTTCGCATCAGATCAAGAGAGAAGGAACGGAATCATTAGGACTGCAAGCAAGTGCCATTGGTTTAAGAAATTATTACATGCTACTTGAGCACTGTGAGAAGGAAAGTGTCTGCTTTCCATGCACACATGCAGAATTGCTTGTGAGGGTCCCCACGCGGCTGTGATTTGGCTTGTGTAGTGGTCAGCGAGCAGGGGCTGGGTATTCCATTCCTGGGCTGAGCAGCACCCGTGGGAGCTGCCTGGGAAAGAGAAAACTCATCAGAGATACTCGGCTGACCTCGTTTCAGCTTTATGATCCATAGGGGTGATGGATGGCTTTCTGGAGCTGCAAGGGCCGTGACAAGCAATTTAGATGAATGAACAGTAACTCCTTATCTCCTCATATGCCTTGTCACATGGGTCCTCATCCAAAACAGGCCTTCTACATCGGTCTTTGATAGCCAAGGACTTGGGGGAGGACCTGGGGGTCACAGCCTACCTACCTGCCACAAGCATGGCTGCATACTGAGCTAGGATGCAGCATTTGTGGCTATGGCCAGCCTAACTTCACCCATCGAACCGGAGTATAAGCAGCTGGACGGTTGGAGCCTCCCTGTGTTTTGCAGTGAAGTGAGAGTTGTCTTTTTCATATGTTCCCAGCCAGGGAGAGGAAAGCAAGAGGCATGAGGAGCCTGAAAAATGAGCCCTTTAGCTGCATCAAGGGGACTGAAAGCTTTTGTATCCTCCTAATACAGAGGAGCAGTGAAACTGGAGACTCCCAGGTGTGGAAGCCAAGCAGCAATGACATGGTATAGATGCTTGACCCCTGGAGAGTCTGTCCTTGTTAAGGACTGGAAGGTAAAATAGGCCAACAGCTTCTCAGCTCCAGCTTACATTCCTACCAGGTATTGTCAAGTGGTGGTCTGATGGTGGGCTCTCTCCTCCGCACTGAGCTGAGGAAACCCAAGATCCCAACTAAACCTGCCAGAACAGAGCACCCACCTGCACACAGCTGCGGCTGGGTTTCTTCCACCTCCCTTCTCCATCATCTCCTGCCTTCCAGCACCGTGTTTTCAAGCTCTTAAGGCTTCCCAGTGTGGGCACACCTAGTGTGGAAATGGTGGTGGGCTCGTCTAGAGCCCCTCAGGAGTGAGGACAGTTCTGCAGTCCTTAAAGACCTTCTGCCAACCTATTTCATTTTCAGTGCAGCTTTCCTGAGAATGGACAACCTGATAGCCTGGGCCCTGGCTGTTTCCAGCAAGCCCAGGATTTCTTGCCTCTGGTTTGTGGGGTCTGTAACACCATTTCATGCAGCATTGCTGCTCTCCTCTGACCACAACTTCTTCACTTGATGCTTCCTCACAGGCTCTTCCTGCTCTCAGCAGGTACTTGGTTCTCACAGCAAATTAGGAGAATGGAAAAAACAATTGCCTTTGCCTTCTCTTTAAGATGCCATTTGACAAGACCACATCACAGGAGTCCCTCTTGAGAACCGGAAAGAGGAAAAGTCATTTTGGGATCTCTGCTGTGCTTAGACCTTGCAGTAACCTCTTCAATTGCACTGGGATTTTCTTCTGAAAATGAAGCTGATGGTTTTAGGCACTGAATTCTCAGGAATGATCAGGTTAAGAAGTATGAAGGTTTTAATACCAGATGAAAAGGCAAGAAAGGGCACCTGCATGTTATCTCCCATCCCTTCGTTTGAGCTGGACATGGGTCTGAGGGATGCGGTAAATAGCAGAGATCCGTCTTTAAGTTCTGTGTTGTATCACTTGAAGGACCAGCAGCTGCAAGTCCTGAGGTGTGCAGGGATCAGCAGAGTGCATCCTGCTTTCATAAGCACTTCATTACCTTGGGCTCTGCACCAGGGCCTCCAGAGAAATTCCAGGTGAGAGGAAGAGGTCAAGAGGCAGGAGGTGAAGTCAGGTTTGAGGAGTGGTGGGGAAGGGATGTGGGGACAGCAGCAGGAGTTTGGCAGTGCCAGGGAAAGGTGGAGAGGAGTAAGGGGCCCAGAAGAGCAAGACTTTCCCTGTGCTTTGGTGTGCTGAACTAAGCATGCCACGGTTTATGCTGGTGGGGTAATGCCAGTTCATTTACAAGATCTGCTGACTGAAGGATTATGCATATATATATATAGATATAGCTTTTGGCTTCTGGGGTGGTTTTTCCCAAATAGCTGAACAGACAGAAAAGCCCTATCACAAAGGGGTATTTACACATTCAGATGTGCCCACTAATGGTTTCCTAATCATGGTCTGGAACTCTGCATATTTGTATGATATTTATGGGCAGGAATCAGTACCATTTTGGGAAAAGGGAACTACTAGAGCAGGAAGAATAACCTCAAAAGGGGAAAACATGACACTTGGGGGGGGGGAAACCAGAAGGAGAATGTGCACCGTATTACCACAGTAGCTAACAACTTTAGCACACATGCTGGTAAAAAGAGTTTAAAAAGCAAAGCAGCCTTACTGACAGGGTGCTGGGACCCCTGGTTTTGCTGGGATGGGGCTGGAATACAAGAATGAAAAGAGCAAGAGGCTATTTTGTCCCAGACCTCTGTCTTGTCCTCGTGTCAGGTCATGCCGTATCACCCAGCAGAAGCAGCATGGCCCTGTCAAATCCTTCCCCTGATTGGCCTTTCTTAAGTCCTTCAGCTGCACTGCCTTTTCCAATAAGTGGGTAATACTTGGTCTTCTTATCCCACAGTTATTCCTGTCATCCCAGCTCAGGAAATGAAGCATGCATCCTTAAATAAAGAGATAATGTACTTAGATAACATTGGTATGCTTTAAAAGAAAAATTCAGGTGCCAGTCTCGCTCCTCCTGTCCTTGTGCTATCTACATCCTGCATGAATCACGCACAGCACAAAAGGGCCCCTGTTTAATTTTCCTTGGCTCTGTCATAATAGAAGGTTAATGACAGTGGAAAACATGAACCTAAAAATCCTGCTAGCTAATGACATTTAAGTATTTAGCTCAGAAAAACAGCAGTGTACCTTTCTGAGCAAATGCAAATGAGCTTGATTAAAAAATCCCGCAGAAGGCTCGCGTGTTTGTTCAGGCCAATGAAATTCCAAGTATTGCCATAATACCTGCCTTATAAAAATGCATGTATTTCTTCAGCTGTGTGTATTTAAACCTTTTAGCGGTTCTAATGAGCTTTCAGAATGAAGCTACTACAGCAATCAGCTTCTGTGTAACAAGCAACATTTAAATATTAAAAACGTAAATTAGCTAAGCTGGTTTAATTACAATTTTCCAAATATTGCAAAAACGCAAGTAAGACTATTAACTGCTTTGAAATTCAGATATCAGTTCCTCCCACTCATCTAGTTCAGCAGCGAAGATGAAGTTACAGAACAGTCTCCTGAGCTAGCCAAAACAGTATCTGCTCACCGGAACTAAAAGCCCTTCCTTTTAGATGCCATTCAGAGGCGGTAGAACTATGGAAAAGGTTCTGAGAAAGCTTTAGGTCCTGAGAAAGCATTTTGGGGTTTTGGTTTGGTTTGTGGGTTTGGGGTTTTGTTTTTGTTTTTTTTTTTCCTGGGGGCATGAGGTGTGCATGTGGTTTTATGGGTTTTTTGGTGGAAATAGAAGTGTCTTTCAGGAAATATCATTTCTGGGGAAACACAGGCAGATTTCTACCAGAGAAGCTAGCTGGTTTCCTTCTTGCTTCTTGCCTGTGCCCATGACTAAGGATGTTCTGAGGCAGGGCACTATGGCTGGTCATGCTGAGAGCTGTGCTGGCTGGGTCCCACCTCCACAGCCTCTCATAGCCATGAGGACCTTTCCTTCATTGAGCACACAGAAAAGCGGTGTTGGGTTCATCCTTAGCTAAAAAGGGGCAGCAGGCAGCACCTGATTTGCAGATGCTTCTGTCCCAGCTTCTTCACAAAAGTGACCCAGGAAGCAAACTTGTACCAGCAGAATATTCACAAAAGCCAGCTGATGAGGACAGTGTCTTCGTTTCTTTTAAACAGCACAGGTGGTTGTAGGCTAGCACTCAAACCCATCCTGTGACCCATGCTGGAAAACAAAGAAGGGGCACAGAAAATTCCTCCTCCTCAGTCCTGACTAAACTGACCAAAGCCACGAGGAAGTCATCATCCTAAAAGAGCTTGGAATGGTTTTAGTTTCACTACTGTGAAAAAATACATATTATTTTCTAATTTTTTACTTTATACATTGTTTCTGTTCAAAAGAAGATGAGATAATTTCTCACAAAACCAAGGAAATGTCTGATTACTTTATACTTTTTCACAGGAGTAAATGAGTGGTTATTGTTGTAGCTCAGGGAAACATTTTCAGTGCTAGCTCTGCAGTGCTTATGTAAGCATTTATGCTTCTAAAGCATCTCAAGATTTTCATAATCTTAATTTAAGATTAAGTAATCTGTAGTTTTCCATCTATCTCTGACACACCCTCATTTTGGTTATAATTCTGACTGATTTGTTCAGCTCTGAGGTATAAATCAAAGTCCAAGAAGACATCGTGTATTAGAAGATATCAGCACTTGGTGGTATCTTTTCACTGGTAAACCCCATTATTGGTTTAATTTGGAGATAACTCCAGCAAACATGTCTCAAAAGTAAGGGAGAAAATAAGGTTTGCTTAACTAACTTTCAGCTACTTTTAACAAGAATTGAACTGAGTAACTCTTGTGTCACTCAAGCATATTGTAAACTAGGACAGCTGTTACCATTAACATCTAAAAACCACCTAATACTTCAGCCAACAGAATAGCTACCTTATACTAGCCTGAGTAATCTTTCAGCTCAATTAATAACAAGTTAGTTATTGTAACGATAAGCTCTTATTTATATTAGCTGAGTGTCTGAGGGTTTCCAGTCTTGGAAGACCCCACTGGTTCCTGGCATTTCACATAGTGTAGGAGACTATCTTCCCAATAAAGGTTATAAACTCTTTGGGAGCAGGACAAGCAAATTAGTATTGTTTTCTCTTCACAGAAAGGAAAATGACTCTTCATGATATGAGACAATTTTAACAAGAAAGCCTGATTCAGACCTGGAGGCAACCCAATTCTCTTGAATTATACTATCCTAAGCATCCCTCATCTCCACATGTATGCTAGACATTACCTTGCTAGTGTATGGAAATAAAGATATACGCGAAGTTCTGTAATTTTTTTATTTTGGCTTAAAGATGCTTTTGTCATGGTATGTTTTTCTGTTGTTGTTTTAGGTGCTTAAGAAAAGAACATACTGGTTGTAAAATACCACTGTTGAGACACTGGATCAGCTTTAATTTCATGTCATTTACAATAAGGTTGCCCTAGGCAGTAGAAGGGAATTTGGTGTATATCAGCTGCGTAGAAGTGATTTTAAAGATTACCTTTGTGGTTATTTTAAACTAGGATGCAAGAAGTTAGTGAAGTCGTCATTAGTGAAGTCAAGTTCAAAAGGACTAGACTCAAAAAAGAAGTAATTGCGCTCTATGAAAGCAAGAGCTGCAAGAGTCCTGTTGATTTCTCTGCAGAACAGATTGTATCTAGTGTTCCTAGTCATTTTCCTTCAAAAGGATAACTTCAAAGATGTTCTCTGCAATGACAGTGTTTCAGTGCCAAACTGCAGCAGCAAGGAGATTTCAACAAGTTCTTTATAGGCTGGAGCAGTATTTGTACAAAAGCATCCCTGTCGTGGTTTAAACAAAGTCAGCCATAAATTATGCGGTCGCTGTCTCACTCCCCACCCTTCTTGCCCTCCCCCTACTCCCGGAGGGATGGAGAGGAGAATCGAAAAGAATGCAACTCCCACGGGTTGAGATAAGAACAGTTTAGTAACTAAGGTATAACACAAACCACTACTGATACCACCAATGATAATAGCGATAAAGGAAATAACAAGGGAAGAGAATACAACACCTCAACACCAGCTGACCAATAACTCGCCCCACCCCAACTGAGCACCGACCAATACCTAGTCCAACCCTGCAGACCTAGCCCTTCCGGGTAACTGCTCCCAGTTTATATAGTGGGCATGACGTGCTGTGGTATGGAATACCTCTTTGGTCAGTTTGGGTCAGGAGTCCTGTCTCTGCTTCCTCCCAGCTTCCCCTCCTCCCTGGCAGAGCACGAGGCTCACAAAGTCCTTGGTCAGACTAAAACACTTGAGCGGTAACTAAAACCATCGGTGTTATCAGTGCTGTTCCCAGGCCAAAAGTCAAACCACAGCACTGCACCAGCTACCAAGAAGGAGAAAAATGACTGCTACTGCTGAACCCAGGACAATCCCTCACTCAGTGCTTAAGTGAAGACCTTAAAAACATCCATCACTTTATTTGTGCTCTGATGTTAGCATCCTCATGGTGCTTTTTGTGCCTTAAGGTTCAGTCACAAGCATAAAAGCCACAAAACCTTAAATAAAGCCATCAGTGGGAGGGAGAAATGCAGAGACCCACACTCGATGGCTTTTTGAAGCACTCCATGAGCAAACTAATCTCCTGACCAGTGCTAGTTAAAATTAATGTGGTTACCCTTCCTTTTTCTCCACTCTCTTGACCACAATTTCTTTTTCTAGGACAGACAACTGAGTGGATCTACAACTGTTTGCTATATAATTAATGTTTGTGATTCTTGGCCAAGATCAGAATCATGGCTTCATCAAAAATACCTCTGGATTTTTTTTACATCTATATTAGGTCAGATTCTCTTTTACGTTCTGCCTGAGGAAAGCATTTCATGTCCAAAATTACAAATCACCACAAAGTTTGTTGGAATAGTTCCTGTATGATCATGAGCAGTGAGCACCTTAAGTTCATTTTTTTCAAGGGTGGAGGGGGCAAAGGGGCCAATTGCTGGTTAAGACACTTGCTGTAGCTGTATATTTGCAGCAAAAAGTGTTGTTTCTCTGTGCAAGGATGTCTCTGCCTGGAGAAGCCACTCTTCAACACAGCTGCATGAAGCATTTACAGTATCAGCAGAGCAGCTGCTTTTGAAGGATTTTGTGTTTTTGCAGGGTGGCTGAGTGTGACTAATAACAGCCTCTTAATCATCAGGCCTGATGACCAGAGCACAAACACCTCAAACCCTATTTGTTACCATTGTTTTTTCTCTGCTAGCAATTCTAAGTCAGCAATCTGCAAGGAGAGTCCTTAATTTTCCTGAGCCTGATTTGATGGCCCGCTGTCAGTGGGCTCAGGGTGTTTACATTCTGTTTGCTATTCAGGTCTTTTAAGTCACAAAGAAAAGTACAGGCTAGCCCCAAAACCCATTGTCTTATGCCTCACTTAAACCCATGCTTATGATACTTGTGCTTTCTCCCCGCTGAATGGAGGGTAGGACCACTGTACAAACCCATTGCTACCCTGATAAGATACTTAAATTACTTTGAATGGGATTAAGCACAGTATACAGGATTGATTCCCTGCACCCTGAAAGGAAGAAACTACCCAGCTGAGTGTCTGGAAGAGATATCCCCAGTTTAAGGCTGGCAGAAGATGTAGTTCAGTGACTCTTAGGGAAGATTATTTCCTCTCTCTTTTGTCATCTTGGGAAGCATGGGAGACCCCTGCAATTTGGCTGCTTTACTCTCTTTGGGAAGGAGCCTGGAGGCCTATGTTGAAACAAGAATGAGGGGGGAGCACTGGGGACCTCCATCATCACCAGCACCATAGGGACTGCAGTGGCAATGCCCATGTGCCCCTTACAATCCCACGCTGGGGAGTAGAGCTGTAATGTGCAGCTGAGACTGGAAGGTGTCCCCCGTCACATTGCAGGCATGGGTCAGCTCTGCAGCATGCCCAAGCCCTTTCCTCCCACTGTTGGGACTTCGTCGTTGTACAGATGGCATCACTAAAGGGATTAACTACTTCCAAATCATGTCAGCAGCACCTGACACCACCTCCCAACACACAGCAGCACAGCGCTCCCAGAGCACGGGACAAAGGAGAAGACATCAGTGACCAGAGTATTAAAATCTCTGTTACATGCTGCTGGGCCTGGTTGCTGAATGTGCTGTGGAAATGGTGGGGAGAGAAATCTCAGAAAGGAAAAGGAGAAGATAGAGAAGGAATGATGTTATTTTGTTAGGACTTTTAGGACCCAACAGATCTGAGATGTAGCAGTAGTAACTAGATCATTGAGGAAATAAAAATAGGATGCTTTGGAAATATGAGTACCGGGAAGAAAGGAATTGGTCTTGTATGTTGTAGATAAGCTTGAATGATGGGGTCACATGCTGCAAGCTTTGTAGTACAATTTCTTTTCCTTCACACATCATTCAGTTGTGTAAAGCCTATTCATCTAGTTATCTCATTCTAAATATTCTACCCTGCTGCAGCCATTGATGGTTTTTATCTCATTACCATATGCTTCTCTTCATCAGGAGCGGTTCTTCGTGAGCAAGATTACCCTGGTAACAAAACAAAAACAACAGAGAAGGGAGAAAGATATATCATTCAACACTGTTTTTTCAAAGATAATACTTGATTTTATAAATATTTCCCCATCTAGAACAGTTTTCATTCTCTGCTCTGAAGGAGAGAAGGTAGCTTGTGGTTGGGATTTGTTACATGGTACAATTTCCAAACAAATATTCACAGAAAAAAGTGGGTTTGTTTCAGTAAGTGCAGGAAATGAAAGCTTGACTTTTCTGATGATTTTTCTGTTCTCCCCATGCATCTTGATATCAAAGGAATAACGAAAAAGAGACTCCGGCACCAATTCCTGTAACTACACAAAACATCGAGTTAACGCCACAACCCTTTTTTGCCCCCTACTTTTTTCTGTGGAAACCCTCAGCTTATTATGTTACAGTGTGAGGAATGTTTGCACTGGTAGCAGTTCTCCAATGAGGGAAAAATATTAGTTCATTTATAGGCCAGGTAATTAGCGAACCCTGAATCTGATCTTGGCTAAACATCTATCCCATCAACATAGGATACCTTCATATTTTAAGACATCAAGCCTTCAAAGCAGAAACAAAGGAACTGTCAGTGATAGTGACAGTGTCCTTTTAGACAGCCTTCAGGACCTGAGAGCACCATCTCTGAAAGTCAATTTAAATTCCTGTAAGCATCTAAGCAACCAGGGGTAGAGCAGGCAGAGGGACAGATAACAAAAATCAATACAGGCCTTTAATAAAGGACAGTTGCAAAGGAGAAGGAATGTAAAAATATTGTAAGGACAGGAAATTGCTGTAGCTCTAGTAGTGTTTCAGCCCTCTTCACCTGGTTCAACCTGCTGTTCAACCTCCCCTAATAAAGACACGGGGTTGTTAAACCTCTTCCAGCCAAGGGAAGATGTTGAGTAGAGATGGAAGAAAGCAGCCTGCTTTCTTCTGTAAGCCTTTTAAAAAGCAGAGGACAATTACATTAGAACACTTTGTCATGGTTTAAACCAAGACACACTTCCTGCCCTTTTCAGGTTTTGAAGAGAGGCTTATTGAGAGTGTCTGTGACTCTTCAGCATGAGAAAGCCAGCAGTTAAAAACTACTGTATGTGTACACCAGTGCATTCACCTTGTGAGGGCAAAAAATCACTAGTGGCTCCATGGCACCCTTTACACTGTCTCTAACTGGAGCAGCAGTTCTTGCCCAGGACTTCCCGAGCATTGATCTCAGAGCTCATGATGAAGAAGGCTTGTGGTATTGCATCGGTGTCACTTAAACAAGAATGAATGTGCTTTACAGTGCAGTTCTGCAACTACTTTAATACTTTAAATATTAATCATTCAGACCAAGCAGGACAGAAATGTGAGGAAGGTGCAGACATCTTGGCTTCTGAAAGTCCCCGTAGATGAACTCAGTGTCATAGGCTTCTGCAGCTGTAGGCTGCTGAAGCCCAGCCAAGCCCTGCTTGGGTTCAGGTGTCCATGGAGACCATAAATTGCATTTATGCCACTCCAAAATCTCCCTCATCTTGGGATCAGCTGGGGATGGCTTTAATCTCGTGCTGCTAGTGAAGCAGACCTCTGGACTGACCACAGTCAGCCACCAGTGCGGAGGTGCTGTGTCATGCAGCTCCCCACTGAGCATCCTCCACACTGGGATGGGATAAGACTATGGGCAGGCTGTTCAGAGCTGTGCAGGTCCTCCCAGTAAATCCACTGCCTGGTTTGAAATGAATTTGTGTACTTTTTCTCCTGCCAGGTTGGAGCAATAGCTCAGCAGCAGCCTCCTGCTCTACTTCCCTAGGCTGCATGGGGGCTGCTTCGCTGTCATGGCTGCAGAGCTTTGGGCCCACCTCTGGAACCGTGCTCAGTGCTGGTGCCCCAGCACTTCCTATAAGCATCACCTCCAGGGTTGCACTGGGCTGGCTTCTGCTAGAGCATGAAACCAAACTTGTTTTTTTCCACAAGAATCAGTAGCTTAAAATCCTGTATAACATGATGCGTGTGGGGCAGGGCAGGAAGGGTGGGCTCTGGGGATGTGGATTTTGTCTGCATGAGCAAGGAAAAAAAGCATTTTGCTCCATTAGTCATCCCATAATGAAATGTCTGGCCTCCAGAGGCATGGAGGATGTCATGATCTCATCAGAGTTGCACGGTGGGCTTCTCCAAAGACAGTTAATAGGATCAGCGCCAGCTGGAAAAATCTTACTGTACATCCTGGAGAGCAAAGGCACTGCAGCAACTCAGGGGGATGCGATGCACCACTGCTGCCTATATACATGATATAAATTGTCCCCAACACTAACCAGCCCTTCTGCTCACTGTCAGTCAGCCAAACAGAGAAAGAAATAATTGAACCTGGGCATAGCTCCTGGGTGGGCTGATGGAGCTGACCCTCACACTGCTCATGGCCATGGCTGCATGGGGTGAGCCTCCCTATGTGTTTCCAATGCGGGCCTTGGGAGCAAGACCCTGCCGGCTCCTCTCTCCTGCACACACTGCTGTGGGTGCTGTGTCCTACCTATAAGCACTAGGCAAGCTTCAGCAGGGACTCCCTTCTGGTATGCCACAGCGAATTGTTCTTTTCATACCACTGTTATTGATTGATTTGCACTAGCTGTACTGAGAGCTGCAGCCCACGGGGTTCATCCCTCTCCGTAAGACTTCTGCCTGCAGCTGGAGGGGCAGCATGCTGCCAATCTCCAGGCACCCCAGCTATTGAGAGCCCATCACAGGGCTTGCATGGTATTGGTGTGGTTGTATGGTGGCACAGGGTAAGCCAGCTCTGGGTCCCGGCTGGAAAAGGTGACAGTCCCACTCTGGCTTTTGGCCATGCCTGCTGCATGGGGCCTGTGACAGGAGGGCTGGGCAGTGCTGTGGCAGACAACGGCAGAGACAGGTTGATATCAGGCCGACTACGGACTCTCCAGTGGGATCTGTCAGGTTATTGCAGTTAGGTGCCAACAAGGAGACGTTTTGCAGGTTTCACATGAGCAGGCATACCTAAGTACAATTACAGCATCAAGAGGCAAATTTCAAGTTTTAAAATGCTTTTCATAGTTTGGAAAGCCACAGTTACAAAGCTCATAGAAAGTGCAGAAGGGTAAAAAGTAATCAGAACAAAGTAACTATTGCTAAGCATATGCAATCTCGTTTGCTGCATTCACACAGCGGGGCTGCAACAGTGCTTTCCCATGAAATATCAATAAGTGGTCAACATCCCTCAAGGAACAAAGCGGTGGGGTGTTTTTATGCTCTAACTTCCTTTCCAGTGTTTCCTAGACACTTCTTTGTGATTAAGCATTCTCATTAACTAGAATTGATCCTTTGCAAAGCTAAACCTAATCTGTATGTAACCTGGTGCATTTGTTTATTACCATTCAGTGACAGTTTATAGTTCAGCGGCAATGGATATGCAGTCAGAAGAGAAATTGGGAAAGAAGAGATCCCTCAACAAAGAGCCAGTGCTTGTCCCTGTACCAGAAATATGATCCTTTGTTTCAAAGGAACATGAAATAGATCTTAAAGCTTTGTCGACTTCCTGAAGGTTGCCAGTGATGTACAGATAGGAGAAACAGCAGATGAGGCACAGATAGGGCAATGGCAGGCAGTAGACTGCATCACCTGATAGTCTGGATGCTGTTAAAAAACATGTAGTTAATGCAGCCAAGCTCAAATCCAGACACATGAGGAGATGGGTGCAGAGCATCCTTCTGGCGGAAGGGCAGCTCTTCCTCCCAGGAAACAGTGGCAGGCTGGAAAAGAGCTGGAAGCCATGCTGAACATGAGCTGCTAGCCCAGCCCCTTCTGCCAAGTGATTAAAGGCAGGAGAATACTGAGTAAGTAGGATATATTACCTCTATGTCTGGCAGCAGCACACTGGCCAAGTAAGTCCATTTCTGGTGTCAGCAATCCAAAGAGGATACTGAAAAATTGGAGGGGATCCAAGAAACAACTACCAGGATGTAAAAAAAAAAACCAAACGGAAAACATGAGGAAGCCTCAAGGAGAGGAGCCTGTTTATCCTATCAAAAACAAGGGTAGTGCAGTCTGTGAATGTCTACAGAAGAAAAATTTATTAGCAGATAATGCTTCAGCCTAAGAGACAAACATACAGCATCATCCACCCAGAACAGCCAAAGACAGAAACACTTCAGATTTAAAGCATGGTGCAAGCATCTAACAAAAAGAGCAATAAGCAATTAACCTCATTAATAACTACAGTAGATTGCCTTTTTTTCCTGCTGAAAGAAATGCTCTGGTTCCAACAGGGGTTAACATGGAAAACTGAGGTCCATGTTCTGCCAAACAAATGATCTCGTTCATCTCTTCCAGCTCTGCCACTGAATCTTGTAACATGTTCTGTTCCTAGTTCAATATGGGGAAAAGGTTTCATCTCAGTATCTTTAATTTCTATCAAATGCTTTTTGCACTAATTTTCAGTATTTTCGATTTCCTGTAACGAAATTTTGGCTGATCTTTAGCTGTGTGTATAAACATTGCTGGCAGATAATGGGTAAGGACTTGTTTCACAATCGGGCAGCAACATCCAAAGCTTCATAGGAGCACTCCATAACACTGCAGGCAATTATGAAAATAAATGATTAGATTATGAATCTGCTTCTGTGCCCTGAGGGAATTTCAGCCAAAATCCCACCCTTTTTATAAAAGAACAGTCAGGCCTTTTACCAAGGGCTTGCAAAGGGGATTGGAAAAACAGCTGTTAGAGCCCTATATGTCACCCCTAACTGTATTTTGTTGTACTTGCGTATTGCAGATGTGTATCCAGGAGTGCATACTTTAGAAAATAAATCTTTCATCACAGCTTGTGTGAGATTTTCATTTTTCAGGCCTTTAACTCCATTTCTTCCATCAGCCATATTGTTACAGCGCTGGGAGTTCATCATAACTGTCAAAAGCTGCAGGATCCAGACTGGTACCTAGTACTGCAATGAGCTGAAAGAGGGGTACGTGGCATCAGGAGAGAGAGGAGCTAAAAAGAGCAGAGGGGATAATGGTAAGGCCTCTGCTTGATACTGTTTTGCCCACTGGAGCACCAGTCCTGAAGGCACTGCATGGTTACACAGTGATGGTCCCTGCAGCTGCGGGAGGGATGCAGGCATGCAGTTCTCAAAGGCATGCTATATCACAGCAAAGCTCTTCTTGGCATCAAGGCCTGGTGGCATTTTCTGACATTAATTGTGGTGCTTGCTGAAATGCATCTCTCTAACCTGGTTTTGCATAGCCTCGTATGCTGGAAAGTCCATGCTAGGTGGATGTTAAAAGGTACTGAGCTACAAGATGAGTATTTTATGTTTGTTTTCTGGGGGAGGAAGAGCAGGACAAGTACCTGAGCTCAGTTATTATATTTCTTGTCACACCTTGTCTATGCCTTGTGCTTAAGAGAACTGCATTCAAGGACCGCTTCTTCCAAGCTCAGGATCGGAGCGTCCCAATGAGTAGGAAGTCAAGTAAGGGATCTAGGAGACCGGCGTGGTTAAACAAGGAGCTGCTGGGCAAACTCAAGTGGAAAAGGAGAATCTATGGATTATGGAAGGAGGGGCTGGCCGCTTGGGAGGAATATAGGACAGTTGTTAGAGGATGTAGGGAGGCAATTAGGACAGCTAAGGCCTCCTTGGAACTCAATCTTGCTAGTCGGGTTAAAGACAATAGAAAGGGCTTCTTCAAATACATAGCAAATAAAACTAAAACAAGAGGCAATATAGGCCCACTGCTGAACGAAGTGGGTAACCTTGAGACAGAGGATATAAAGAAGGCAGAGGTGCTGAATGCCTTCTTTGCCTCTGTCTTTACTCCTGCAGACTCTCCCCGAGGGCCCCGGATTTCTATAGCCCCAGAAGGAGTCAGGACAAAGGAGGAGTTTGCTTTGGTAGATGAGGATTGGGTTAGGGATCAGCTATGCAAACTGGACATCTGTAAATCGATGGGTCCGGATGGAATGCACCCACGGGTGCTGAGGGAGCTGGCGGAGGTCATTGCTAGGCCACTTTCCATCATCTTTGGAAAGTCGTGGGAAATGGGCGAGGTGCCTGAGGATTGGCGGATGGCAAAGGTCACACCAATCTATAAGAAGGGCAAGAAGGAGGACCCGGGTAATTATAGACCGGTCAGCCTTACCTCCATCCCTGGAAAGATGATGGAACAACTTATTCTTGACTCCATCACTAGGCATATCAAGGATGAGGGGGTCATTAAGAACAGCCAACATGGTTTTATGAGGGGGAAGTCATGTATGACCAACCTTATAGCCTTCTATGAGGAAGTGACTAGGTGGAGGGATGATGGTAGAGCGGTAGATGTAGTTTTTCTTGATTTCAGTAAGGCATTTGATACTGTCTCCCACAGCATCCTCATAGATAAGCTAAGGAAGTGTGGGCTTGACGATCAAGTAGTGAGGTGGATCGAGAACTGGTTGAGAGGAAGAAGGCAGAGAGTTGTGGTCAATGGCGCAGAATCTAGCTGGAGGTCTGTGACTAGTGGAGTTCCCCAGGGGTCGGTGCTGGGACCGGTGCTGTTTAATATTTTCATCAATGACCTGGATGAGGGAACTGAGTGCACCCTCAGCAAGTTTGCTGATGACACAAAACTGGGAGGAGTGGCTGACACACCAGAGGACTGTGCTGCCATTCAGCGAGACCTGGACAGGCTGGAGAGTTGGGCGGGGAGAAACTTGATGAAATTTAACAAGGGCAAGTGTAGAGTCTTGCATCTGGGGAAGAACAACCCCATGTACCAGTACAGGTTGGGGGGTGACCTGCTGGAAAGTAGTGAAGGGGAAAGGGACCTGGGGGTCCTGGTGGATAGGAGGATGACCATGAGCCAGCAATGTGCTCTTGTGGCCAAGAAGGCAAATGGCATCTTAGGGTGCATTAGAAAGGGAGTGGTTGGTAGGTCAAGAGAGGTTCTCCTCCCCCTCTACTCAGCCTTGGTGAGGCCGCATCTGGAATATTGCGTCCAGTTCTGGGCCCCTCTGTTCAAGAAGGACAGGGAATTGCTTGAAGGAGTCCAGCGCAGAGCCACAAAGATGATTAAGGGAGTGGAACATCTCCCTTATGCGGAGAGGCTGAGGGAGCTGGGTCTCTTTAGCTTGCAAAAGAGGAGACTGAGGGGTGACCTCTTCAGTGTTTACAAATATGTAAAGGGTAGGTGTCAGGATGATGGAGCTAGGCTTTTTTCAGTGATATCCAGTGATAGGACAAGGGGCAATGGGTGTAAACTGGAACATAGGAAGTTCCACGTTAACATCAGGAAGAACTTCTTTACTGTAAGAGTGACAGAGCACTGGAACAGGTTGCCCAGGGGGGTTGTGGAGTCTCCTACACTGGAGATATTCAAGGCCCGCCTGGACAAGTTCCTGTGTGATGTACTGTAGGTTACCCTGCTCTTGCAGGGGGGTTGGACTAGATGATCTTTTTAGGTCCCTTCCAACCCTTGGGATTCTGTGATTCTGTGATTCTGTGAAATCTCCTTTATTGAGGGATTTCTGGGTTGGGCCATTCACTGGATTTAGTATATAATTGTCACTGGTTTATTACAATGATATTTTAATAATCATTATTATTGGTGCTACCCAAAGAGTTTACAAGGCCATGGCATGTGAACACATGATACATAACATTTATATTACCATTCATTTATGAATTGACCATATGTATATTCTAAAGCAATAATAAAAAAGCAGCTATATTTAACGAGATAACATGGCCAGATTCTGCATGTAAAATTTGAGGGAAGAAGACTTCATTAGGGAAAATTCAAGGTGTTTGGTTGGTTTAAGATGGCTGTTTGTGAATGACTCGTATAACTCACTTTTCTGCTTGTGAGGCAGAGCAGCTCCTCTAGTTTCCATTTTTAAATAGTTTGGTATGTGCAGGCACACATTGATAACTGAGATCAGGCTGATGAATTGGGGCACTGAACTCAAATGAACACATTTTCTCCATGAATTTGGAAGGGGCAGGCACACTTAGTTGACTTGTTAACTTTGTATTGTTTTCAATGAAAATGGAAGTGAAAATCCCATGCAAACAGCACGAATTACTGCCTAGACTTTGAGGGCACCCACAAAAGGATTTGCTATTTACAGGGGTTTAGATTCAGCATTTCAGTGCTATCAGCTCCATTATTAAAGTCAAACTTTGGTTTTGGATTTACCATGCACAAACATGCCATTAATACAAACCCTCTGTGTTTAAATAACAATAATGTGAAGCACCGGTAAGCACAAATACTACTGAGAAACTTTCAGACCCCTTTTCCACACTTGCTTTAGAAGTCACCCCGAAGCCTTGGCTCAGACTTGCATTTCTGTTTCTCTTGAGAAGCCTAACACACCATGTGTTCAAAACATGAACACCTAAAATGCAAAATTGAGGCAAATTTGGTCTACAGACATGTGGGGCTGT
This sequence comes from Lathamus discolor, assembly GCF_037157495.1. Lineage (NCBI taxonomy): Eukaryota > Metazoa > Chordata > Aves > Psittaciformes > Psittacidae > Lathamus > Lathamus discolor. Next base: position 41,534,801 of record NC_088884.1, on the reverse strand, counting down.
GGCTGAGTCTGCTGCCAGAAGCAGACAAGTCAGTTTGGCTTTGTCAGGTCAGTAGCCAGGCCGGTTTGGGTTCCCTCAGCCCTGTCATAGGAAGGCAGGTGTGGGTTTGGTGTTGCTTCCGTTTCCTTATTCTTTTTCTTCTTTTCCTTCCTGTTTCGTCCAAGGTGCCTCATGCCCATGGTTGCGTTTCAAAGCAACACTCCCCACTACAGGTCGTCACCGAGAAAGAGGAAAAGCCATGTCCATCCTGTGAGGAAGGCAGATAATGATCAAATGATCAAACGCTCTCACCCCTGATACAACTGACCCACTGGAAACTTAAATCAGACAATCCTGTGCTCTTACAAATTCACAGGCAAGCCCATTTACTAGTAAAGTTTTTCTAGGTCTAACCCTTAAATGTTTTTGAGTTTCTAAGTTAATGCTAAGCTTTGGATGAACAAGTGTACGCTGCAGAATTAACAGGGGTAAGAGATAAAGTAAATAGCTGCCTGTGTTTATTCTGCAATATATGAAATACTGAATTCTGAGCTCTGCAAGAGAAGTTGTTCCTATTTCTGAATAGGAAACTTACGGGGGTGTAAATTCATTCTCAGCCTGCCTTCCAGGCAGCCTCTCTGGTCTGGCCCTGGGCACTTTCAGTGTCCGTGTTACGGCAAGTAGCTTTATACAACTGCTTTTATAACTTTCATAATGCAATGATAAGACCTGCTTTGAGTTTGAATGTGTATGAGTCATTAGTCCAAAGCCAACAAGCGTTTTAAGGAAAAAGAAAATGCCAGGATGTGTTTTTGTGTGCTTCAGCCATTGAAATGTGAAAGCAGGAAGAATAGCAGGAGCAAACAAAAATGTCATCCCAAGAAAGTCCAGTCTGAGAAACCCTTTCAGATCAAGAACAGGGGTATTAATTACTGCATTTTTGAGGTACGACTTTGCACAGGACTTTGTTCTGCACATGTGCAAATTGCTCTCATCAAATTTCTGCTGCAGATGCTGTCATTGGCTGTGGGGGTACCTGGGAGGTAAGTATTTCAGCCTCTTTTGTTCACTTGTGTCTTCCTAAGACTTGTTAATATTTTAGGAGTTAAATGTATACAGGATGAAAGTGGGATTATTTCATCAGGACTATCACAAAAATGTCCTTTAAAGTGCATTCAACATTCCTTGGAGCTTCTAAAATCAGTATAGGAGTATGATAACCAAAGTAAAGATGTGGTGTCTGTAAAAACATGACTAAGCTGTTACTAAGAGGGTTATATCTCTTAAAACCAGACAGAATTCAGAAGCATGGCTTTGCTCTGTGTTCGTGTTCATGTTGAAGAAGGCTGAGATAATTCAGAAGGGGGCTTTACTTATCCAGTAATGACTCAAGACTAAAGAAGGATCTTTTAATTACACCCCAGTGACAGAAAAGTATGAAAGCACTATTCATGATACCCTGGAGACCACGCGGTATCTTGGTGGCAGTTGTTCTGTCCAAACAAAATTATACAAAGAAAACTATCTACATTTTGTCTAAATATGCTCCTACAAGGATTAAAATTTGCAGGGGATTTGGGAAAAATTGGTTTCATATCAACATAGGTTATTTAAATGAGAAACTGAATGTTACAGCAACGGAAAAGGATCCCCAAAAACCGAATGACCAGTGGCTGTATTTGCTAAGACAGAGAAATACAGGTGTTGGGACTCAGCCTGTAAGTAACAGGTAAGGACTCAGGGGCTGGGTTTTGACTGATGCTGGCCCCACTGAGGGTGCAGATGTGGCATAAGCAAAGGTGGCTGGACCCTGGGGAAACAATGGGCTATGGCTACCCTCTTTGAAGGTGCATAATGCTTGGCTTTTTGCAGTTTCTAGTTGAGTGGAGTTGCCTCGTTCCTTTGTTTAAGACAAACAGATATTTTGGATGTATATACCTGAAATCCCATTGCTCAGAATTACTGGCCTGGCCAGCAGGGCGCTGCACCAGCACACAGAGATGGGCATTTGTTTTGTCACAGGCACTTTTGGTAAACACAGCACTGATTTTCATAAGAGAGGCAAAAAATGATCGCTGTTATCTTTTATGTTCCTCATCAGGTTTGTGCCCTGCCCTCTGGGGGTTTTGAATCCTTTTCATGGGGAAAGCTAGGACCAGTCCCTGCTGCAGGCGGGGCAGTGCTCTACAAGGAATAGAGGGGTGAGCTATTTCTGTCATTTCCCATATTTAAAATGTATAGCTTTGTTGGTGTGGGTTTTTCTGAAGCCGGGGGGAGGGAGAGCGAGACAACCACAGCCTTTCAAGGAAGGAAAGCCAGTGGGAATTTTTGGTGTGCTCCCAAGTCATTAATTAGCATCAGCTGATGAGTAAGAAAAACGTGTCTGTCTGCTGACTTGCAACGTGTCTTAGTAACAAAACAGGTTCCTGTAGCAGCAGTTCACCGTTACTAATGCAGAGTCAAGCCCTCTGTCAGCCCCACAGCCAAATAAAGGGCTGCCTTTTTGCTTCCCGTTCGCTTGCCTGATCTCTTGGTCCCCCTACCGACCTCTGCGGACAGCCTCGCGAAAACACTGTTTATCAAACTCTACAGAATGCTGTGTGTAAATATACTCAAAATGAGTCAATAAGGATACTAGACTGCATCGTCAGTGAATAAAATGGCATTCTCCATGTTTAAGACTGTTTGACCCTCACTACTGAAAACTGCAGGGGTTTTGCAAAGCAGTTTCAGGTCACAATAGTGGGGAAGCACTTGAGGTAGGCACTGAAGGCATCCCTTACCCTAGCATGATGTCTCCCCCAGCAACCTAGTGCTGGTTCTCCCTGCCCGGAGAAGCAAGCAGCATCATCGACTGGGATATGCTGCTGCAGGGACCTGCCTGTGTCTGCTGGGAGGCAATATGCTCCTCGGGGTCAGCTGTGAAGGAACGGACCTAGGGAAAGGCAAAGGCAGATGGCACACAGGTTGATCCTGCTCTGAGCGTGAGGCTGGGCTATAGCAATGACCTGCGGAGGTCCCTTCCTTACCCAGGTCACCCTGCAACCCTCTAACCCACACCAGGACTGCTCAGGATTAGATACCCTCTACCCACTTGCCCGTGTCAAATACTTGTCTCTCTGACCTGTTTTCAACTTTGGCTTTTGGACACACACTTGTACCTGTATCATCATTTCATAACTTAAAATTCCTCCCCACTCATCTACATTTTCTGCATGTGCACAAAAGGAAAAAGGGCATTTTTGGTTAGGGAAATTATCCAAGGCTGTGTTTTCTGGTGGATTTTTATGGTCTGAGATCCAGATTTGCTATCTGCTACCAAAGCTGAGAGACAGGCTTGTCCTAAGGAACCTTAGGAACCAGGGCAAGAGGCATTCAGGGAGCCTGAGCTGGCAGGCACTGGGGTATTTGTCCTCTGTGCTGGAGCTTGCCACACTTTGGTGCCCAAGACATGAATTGTTGTGGCTACACTGGTCAGAGCAACGCCGTGCTAATGTCACCGTGAGAGGTAGGGCACATAGGTCCTTGGGATCACAGTGGAGCTCCCAGCCTGGGGGCCAGCAGTGTCACACCCTTCCTTCCAGAGTAGCTGGGAGGCTGTGCTGTGTGCAGGGGCCGGAATCAGGGGAGCACACCCACTTCAGATACAGCTCAAATCCATCACTCCTCCCATGTTCAAGTAAAACAAGCCAATGGCCTCTGCTTTGGTATTACTCCCAGTGGTCAGAGTTCAAAAAAACACTAGTGTTTGCTTTTTCCTAGCAAACTGGGGAGTGTAGGAGCTCGGAAAGGCATATCCAGGCACATCCTTGAAGCTGCTGGTTCACCTTCCCTGCTCTTCACCCAGAAGTACCAGGCTAGACCTTCTTGCACAGATGGGCTGGTGCAACTTGTGAACTATCCCCCCCAACCCCAAAGTTTGCCAGTGGCTGAGCAGCTTGGACACTGACTGCCAGTCTGTGGACCAATGTAGCTGTTCCTCTTCCCAGTGGTCCCCCATGCTCCTCGGCTGCCGGTGTGCTTGGTCCCCAGCACAGTGCCTGCTGTGGAGAAACAGCAGACGGGGCTCAGTGGGAACAGCCCCTGTGGAGCTGGACATCCCTGGTCATGTGGCAGGTCCCAGTGTATGAGTCCTGCTGTAGGAAGAGTTGGCATCCACATCCAATGGCTGCTGCACTGGGAGGGGTTGAAAAACCTACAGTTCCTTTGTGAGTGACTTTTAGACATATCAGCATCAGGTAGTGATGCTGACCATTAAAGCCCCTCCTGGAGAGGCAGCAGCTCTGCGCTTGTCACCAGCTGCTGTAATGAAGGGGAAGGGGAATCACCACTTGCCACCACCGCATGTGCCAGGAAGCATCTAAGCCATCCCCCTCCACTGCCTTCCTGGCCCACCAGTCCCCACCAGTGACACAGGCTGCAGGTAGCTCCCTGTCCATCACCCCATGCACGCCCACTGTTCCTCCTCCCAGCCACCAGCACATGGCAGCCCAGTGGGCTTACATGAGGTTGGGAGTGCTTTGGCCAGCAGCACATCTCTTTTAACCCAGCCTATCTCCTCATGGAACTGTGTTTCAACAGGAAACCACCTTGGCCACCGTTTAATGGGGGAAAAGGAAATGTCTAAATCTCTGCCCACATGGTACGACCTGTATTTATTTCACCCTGGGATTTTGAACTGCAGTGTCCCCAGTCAAACAAAGTCACTGTAAATCTGTTCACTCCTTCATATAGGGTAATGAGTGCACATGACTTATCTAAATTACTTAACAGCACCGATCAAACATATTTATCTGCTAATGAAATAAACAATTGCTGGGCCACAGCACCATACGAGTGATAGCTTAGCGAAGATAGCTGGGTTTCAGGCGCCTGCCAGTCATTGCTAATATTGTTTCGAGACCTAATTGGCAAATGAATTGTGTTTTTAAAGTGAACTGGTTTTTGTTGTTTGCTTGTCTGATTACTCTTATTTTCCTCTTAGCAAAGTTCTTGCTATATGAAAACCAGTTAAACGAAAAATCAGCTTATGAGACTGTTCTGTTTAGCTTCATAAGTTTCCATCTTGCCTTTTTTCTAGCTAGCTAGATATTTTTAATCACTCCTGGTTGACAAGCTCAAAGGTAAGGACCTAACTGCCTTTTGTTCACGTTAGCAGAAACTCAGGCACATCTCAGTTTAATCATAATCTCTGAATCTGGTTTGGAGGAAAAAGGCTGCTCAGAATACATACAGCGTCATGATGTGTGGACTGTTTCCTGTAAATATAAAGCGAACTGGGGGAGAGGGCAGGAGGGACACGAATATTTTGACACAAATAGACACACAAAACATTTTTTTTCTGGTAGTTAATTTTCAAAACAGAAATCACTTCTACGTAATTAAATCTTTTGAGAGGTCCATCTGCATGCTTGTCCCTGCCGCGGGACTGGTGTTTTGCTATCCATAATTAGGCACAACTGGTCCCTCCTGCAGCTCCCCAGTGAATTGGAGGCTCGGTCAGCAGCTCCCAATGTGTTTGTGGAGGCGGTGGCCGCAGCTCCAAGCCGCCACGTGCTGGGGAGGGGAAGGGCATTGGGAAGAACCAGCTAAAGTAATGACAGGAATCACCAGTTCCCCGGGCCAGGGTTTCAAAGATAAGCATACAAGCCCTGTTTCCAGCAATGTTGCACATGTAGCCACTATTGTCCACCCAGTCTTTTAGCCTGGAAATACGTTATCCTGATGTAAAGAAAACAGAAATGATCAGCTCTTACTGAGATTTATTGCCCTCTCTGCTTGTACTCGGGGTGGGGAAAAAAAATATGTCTGCAAATGTGAGTAGTACTCTGCACTAAAAATAACAGGTTTTGATCAGACTGGTTTCATATGTGTGTGTCTCCTCTTCTTGCTTCTGTCATTAGACTCCATGTATTTCTCTGCACAGCACAGAACAACAGCCTGTTTTCTTTCAGAGTGCCTCGTGTTTAAGACCTCAGCTGCAGGTATCTTGGGTATAAATTATCCCAACACACTGTGCCAAAGCTTGTAGAAGCAATGCAAATGTCCCTAAGCCAAGCAGTCAGCATCAGGGTGATGTGGGAAGCCATTTGCTTCCATGGATGGGGTGATTGCTGGCAGGCAGCCCTCATCCCCCATGCAGTGGGGGGAAGAGTGGCAAGATGCTTGTGGAGGGGTGGCAGGACCCTACAGAGTCTTCCTGTATGCTCCAGGAAACACATTCCATGCACTTAGAGATAGATCAGAGCTTTCAGGGAGGCTGGGGAGAGGGGAAGCTGCCCCCACGCCCAGCATGCTTTCCTGTAAGAGCCGTAGAGCTGGGCTGAGCTGCTGCAGGGGAGGGGGTGGCTTTATGTATGCAAAACTGCACTGAGCGCTTCCTAGTGTGCTGAGTGCTGGACCTTCCCAGGAGGAGAAGAGCCTGGGTGCCACCAAAGCACTGATCTGTGCCAGCGTTGTGGGGAGGGGGAGCATCAGACAACCACAGTGCTGGAAAGCTCATGGAAACTTTCCAACATGGGGATGCCCTGCAACAGTCCCGGTCCCCCTAGAAATCTTCATAGAATTATAGAATCACAGAATGGTTGGGGGTGGAAAGGACCTTCAGATCATCCAGTTCTAACCCCCTGCCATGGGCATGGACACCTCACCCTAAACTGTGTCACACAAGGCTCTGTCCAACCTGGCCTTGGACACTGCCAGGGATGGGGCATTTACCATGCTTCTCTGGGCAACCTGTGCGTCACCTCCCATCTTTCCCCAGGCCAGCTCCACCAAGGCAGCCCTTCACTAACAGCACCACACACTGGCTTTCCCTGCTGTGCTCATGGGCAGGAGGGAGCCGCCCTGGCACTTCGTGTCAGGGCAGGGCTAATTTTCACTGGTGCCTTTTACATGATCCGGGAGCTCAGGGGTAACAGATGGCAGTATTTATGGCGTTGCGGTGGTGTTCCCTGCCAGCTTCACACTGATCCAAGCCCAGCAGGGCAGGACAATCTCTCCCATTCATAAAATCCTGGGATTTTTACTGTTTCCTTTGACATTAGGTTTTTGAATGATACTGATTTATGCACAGGAACATCCTAGTGATCTTGTGAAAAATCACACAGTGGCATGGGGTCAGGGCAGGGAGGCAAAAGCGTTATTCTTTTTGCTCCAGTTCTCTCCCAGCCTGGGTTTGAAATACGGTCTGCAGTTAATGATGAAGTGCTGAGGCTGCGGGGACATTCTGCTTACCCAACAAAAGGAACAAAGCACATCTTTTAGCAAAAAGCAATATTTTTTCGTATCTGAAAGACTGATAGCACCCGCAAAGCACTGAGGCTTTGAAGCTGGTGTTCAGGGGGAGGTTAAGTGCATGCAGCAGTAAAGCTAACTGACAGCTTTAGAAGCAGGGACACCTAAAACCATTCTCAAACAGAACTGCAATGCATACAAACTGCTAGATTGGGCTTTCATCTCTTTATGTGCTATTGTTTTGCTCTTGTATTTGGATTTGAAGCTTACAAGTAAGAAAATCGCTTCTGCTGCCATTGCTTTTAAAGCAGAAATTAAAGATTATATTAACCATGCTTACAAAATGTGAAGGCTCATTTCAAGTGTTTTCTCAGAGATTGCTTGAAACATCCTCTTCGGTAGTGTGTAGGTCTAACTCCTGCTCATAGATGTGGTTACAGCTGAGAGTAAATGACTGTCAAAATAAAATGCTATTATGGCACAGTGCTTAAATGATCCCTTATGCAGCTACAGCACAGTTACAACTTAAAGTCCTGGTGGAAAGGGGATTGTAAATGTCAAGACCAAAAGGGTAATATGATAATATAATACAATTTTGCAGTACAAAAGCTTTGTATCTGTCCTGGATTTCATAAACATGAATTGGTATCTTCTGGCATGGTAATTCAGAGAAACCCTAGGCCATCAGGCTTCTCAGTGGGTAGCAGTAGCCTTGGATGCAGTCAGTATCCCGTGTGCCAGCACCTCACAGGAAGTGAGTGTCTCACTCCCCCTGGGAAAGCTGCTTCCCCCCCCAACATGATAAATATCATGTTCTACTCATTCAGCATCCTGCACATGGTCCCTGCTGTTACTGCATATCCAACCCTCTCACAGCCAAACCCTGTCCTCCATTCCCTGAGCATGCTGGGTCATGAATTTCATTACACGGCCTCAGGCAGGTGCAGTGGAGATACAAAGCACTGTAACGCCTACCACAGAGGGATAATAAGTAAAATCAAATGTGATTTATGATGTATCAAATATGGCGTACTGCTTACCAAGTAGTATTAAATAGAATTTTCAATTTACATATCTACAAACTCATTTTTAACTTCAATTTTTTGTTTTCTTGAAATCAGTGTAGATTTGAAATTTAATTCACAATCATGATGGCCTATTTTAAAGTTACTATAAGGTATTAAAATAGCATGAACTGAATAAACACTGATAGATAATATTCAAGCAATACTTGTTTGCTCTCAAAGTCCTTGAGACAGCTGGAGCTCTAGAAGAAGGTCACTCACAGCTGACCACTTTGAACCAGAGTTTTACTGAGGAGACGTACTAGCTTTTGGCAGCATTAGCCTTTTTTCCAGGTACAGAAGGAATATCTGCTTTGCTTTGCTCTATTTGTTTAAAATCCTTGACTATGGACAAGGCTTTCAGTAACCAAGCCATCCATTTCCAGTGCATAACGTAATTTGAGAAGAGTAAATGATACATATAAAACAAATCTACCCTAGTTTTACATTTCTGCGCTTTTATTAAATCTCACTTTCCATCCAGAAACAGCAGGATGCAAAAACCAGTTGGTTCTTTCAGTTCTCATTTGCTGTTCTCTGTTATATAAAACCTAAGCAGGGTTTGTTAAGTTGTGTAGTGGCTTAAATATGACCACCATGTGTCCTCCTGGGCAGCAAAAACAAATGCCAAACTCTGTGCAAAGACCATACACAACTCCAAATCAATACATCTTTCTGGCTGGTAATCAGCAAGGTTCTTGCTCCTAATTCATACTGCAATTAAAGCCACTGATTCTAACCACTTTGGCTGAAATGAACCTATTCATATGCCCCGCACTCTGAAGATGCCTCTCACTGTCTCCCACAGCTAGAAGTCACAGGTCTGCGTGGACAGAAACTTCGAGGAAAAAACAATTGCTCTTGAGCAATGCAAGTGGATTAAAGGACCAAATCAGAAGCAGGACCCACTGACTAGGCAGGGCAGCCAGTCCTGTCCTCATGAGAAGAAATGTTGTTGCTATGGGAGTGGGCAGGCAGTCATGCTCTCTTCTCCTACCTTAAGGACCCAGTAGGAAAACGTTCCTGTGCCAAAATGTTGTCTCATTGCAGCAGTTGATGACTTCTTTGAGGCAGAGATAAGAGCCTCTGTGGTCCCTCTAGAAGGGATAATTGAAAGGGTAACATAAAATATCCTGCTGCTGCATTGTGTGCTACTGGAATTATTCATGAAGTGTTATCTGCTCTAAGGTTCCTCATGCCCCATAGGGATGTCACGGCCGGCTTGTTACCAAACACAGTCTCATCAATTATAAAGGGAGAAGTTTCCTCCTGGAAGAGAAGCAATAGATGATGCATTGCGGTATTCAAAACATGTAACCATGCAGAGATTTGCTGAATGGGATGATGTTGCCTCACTGCGATTTCATAAAATCCCTTTAGCAACTTGGGGTCCCTTTTCCGACTTTCATTGCTGTATGCAGAAACCAGCCCCATCCTGCTTGTTTGTTCACCAAAGGACCAAGAGATGCTGAAGTACTCTGGAGACTCAGATTACTGCTGGCTCTCCAGGACACCATTTCACCTGGGCTGCCAGTATTTGCCATGATGCTTATCCCTCTGATTCTGCAGTCTCATTGGCTGTGTGCATCATGCAGTGTCTGTCCTGAAACATGATGCTTTCTTGGACTTTTAGGTGGGATACTGAGAGCTTTGCAAAAAACGTCCTAAATGTTGAACTGATCACATCTGAAACCAGAGGAATTTTGCTTTGGTGTAGGAAGTAGCAGGGGCTTGTGAACATTATGGATAAGGCTGTATGTAGATAGCTGTGTTTCAGCCAAGCTACTGAAGGAGAACTTCTAAAAGTGAATTTTCCTTTTAAAACTGATGAACTGAAATAACTGTCACAGTACCCGGTGAACTGCTCCTTCTGATACTGAGCAAGCAGCAAGAAACTGCTGGAGTTTGTGACTTAATGGGAGGCATTGCTTATGTGTTAGCAGTGAATAAGGGGATCCTTAAGATAAGGGAAGAGCATCAGCCTTTCCCTACACTACAATTTGGTTTTGCTCATTCTTCACTCAATTCTAAGGACTGTCTGATCTAAATAAACAGTTAAAATTCTTTCACACCTTTACCCCATTCCCATTTACTCTTTGATACAAAATTTTACACGTTTTAAGCACTTTTTATCACTCTTATTTAGCCATTCAGCTCCTATCATCTTTTGACCACCACCCAATTACAGTCTATTAGACTCCTGCAGGGTAGATTTTGCCAAGTGTGTTTGACTTTTCTCATTAGAAAAATGAACCTCTTTGCAATATTATCTTCTTTTTTATTTATGTTTTATTTTGTGTGTGTGTGTGTGAGTGATGATGAAAACAGCCTGTGGTGTCAATACAAATGCTGTGACATTTATAGCAGTTCAGCTGGGAACATGCTGCCTGCCTGTTCCTTTTATACCTAATTTGCTGATGATTTCCAACAGGGTATGAGCACAAGCAAGCACTCTGTTCAATAGCAGTGTCTGCTGACGCCCTTTTCTTTTTTTTTTGCTAACCTTTATCTAATTTTGGCAGGACCACAGTTCCTGCTCTTAAACCTGATAACAGGGTCAACACACAGCCCAATCCTACACTAAAAAGCTCTGAGACCACTTAGGTGGGATGTCTCAGTCCAGCACATACTGAAACGGGGTTATCTGACCCAGGAGACTGGCAATGTCTTCTGGTCCCAGTGAGCTTGCTGGGTGCCAGCAGCCCTCATAATCCCAGCACTTACTATTGCTATTGGCATGTCTTAACTTGCTTGCCGATTCCCTTTGTTTCCTCTCTCCTGATTTGAAAATGGTCTCAAATCCTAAGCAAAAAGTGCTACTTAACCACAGTGATTTACAAGGTTATTTCCTACTCTGTGCAAGCATTAACGTGCAGAACAATGTGAGGAAAGAACTGGGAGGGCAACAGTCTGAAGACAAGAAAGGACAATTAGATGAAGCACAATCACCTGCAAGGAACAGCTCACTAGATTTGTTTCAATGTCCATGTATTGAAGTAAATAACTTGTGTTTAGACTAAAGCGTATCACCCAGAAAGGCATCATATCTTCATCTGATGCCGTCAAGAGGTGGAGAAACAATTTGTATCTCAGCCCTTTGCTAATCACTCTTCTTTCTGAAAAACAGATTTGTGTAAAAAAACGCATTTCTTATTACTGCTACCTAAAACTGGCAACTGTTGCCTTGATGTTGATTATGTTGATAATTTGACTATTACTACTGAACCCTTTATCTGAATTAGTACCTTCTTAATACTAGGCATTTTGAGACCTTATAGAAGCATTCTCTACATATTTTGACAAGCAAATGGCATTATTTTTTTCGGAGCTTTTGGCAATTTCCCTGTGTTACAAGTCTTTACTGGGTCTTTTCCGCAAGTTAATTTTATTCTGTAAGAAATGTTGTCACTAACTTGACACAGGTTTCCAGGATCACTTCACCAATGTTGTATATAAGCATTTGTATCCCTGTGTTGCTCACTATTTTCTTGTCTATATATTTAATATATTTTTATATCTCTTTGTATCTTTATACATTTTTTTTTGTTTGTTTGTTTTGCATTGGATTTTTGCCGCAGCATTGTTCAGAACACTCCAGTTCTAGTCCTTGCCCTCTTTTAATTCCCAAACACTAGAAAGTCTTTTCTTTCCAGCATCCTATTTTCCACCATGCAAGTCCAGCACTCATCCTTTATAGATGTGTTAAAATCCTTTGCATCGCCTTGTGTTAAAATCCGTCTTGTTTGGGTGACTTGAGCTGAGCAACTGCCCCAGCTCACTCCTCATGGCTGCCATATCATAGCACATTTCCTTTGCAACCTGGGCATCTTCCACTCATTGGATTTGTGGTGTTCCTGTAACTGCTTTCAGGTGCTGAATAAAAATGCTACCTTGGTCCTCCAGTGACTGAGTCAGAAATCTGGCAGCTCATTTCATGACTGTTCCTCATTGTCAATCAGCAAGGTCTTAGTCCACTGGTTGTGTCCTGTATTACGTAATGGGGATATTTTGTTGATGTTGGTGGGGTTTTTTTTGAGATAACACGAGATAGCCTGTTTCAATGAGTATGGGTGTCCTGGGTTCAGCAGTAGCAGTTGTTTTTCTCCTTCTCAGTAGCTAGTGCAGTGCTGTGGTTTTGTTTCAGCCTGGGATAACTGGGATATTCAGTGCTGATAACACTGATGGTTTTAGTTGTTGCTCAAATGTTTAGTCTGACCAAGGACTTTGTGAGCCTCATGGTCTGCCAGGGAGGAGGAGAAGCCGGGAAGAAGCAGAGACAGGACACCTGACCCAAACTAGCCAAAGAGGTATTCCATACCACAGCACGTCATGCCCAGTATATAAACTGGGGGCAGTTACCCAGAAGGGCCGGATCACTACTCGGGTAGGGCTGGGTATTGGTTGTCGGGTGGTGAGCAGTTGTATTCTCTTCCCTTGTTATTTCCCTTATCATTATTATCATTGTTGGTAGCAGCAGTGATTTGTGTTATACCTTAGTTACTGGGCTGTTCTTATCTCAACCCATGAGAGTTACATTCTTTTGATTCTCCTCCCCATTCCTCCAGGAGCTGGGCGGGGGGGGGGGGGGGGAAGAAGAAGGGGGAAAGTGAGTGAGCAGCTGCTTGGTTCTGTGTTACTGGCTGGGCTTAAACCACGACAATGGGTTAGAAGTCTGTGATGTGTCCACAATTGCCTTTCATTAGCCAAACTTGTAAACAGGAAAAGTGGAAGATAGGTCAAATTATGCCAGTTTGTTCTTATAAAACATTGGTGCCAGTGGTTAAATGTACATCTTCTTGAACAATGAACTAACTGCACATCAAGCTTGTCCGTAGTTTCATCTATCATGGAAATCAACCAGCCAGCTCATAGCTTTCAGCCAGGGACCTCCTACTTGTTCTGTTCAATTAGAGCGTCACCATCTTGCTTTAAATTTTCTGTAATTCTCCTAGCACTTAGGAAGCTACTGAAAAGCCATTCCCTTCTCAGCCAGCTCTTTTGGGACACTTGGGATGCACAAGACACAGTCTGCTCCTGTTACAGAAGCCAGCCTCCTGCATCTTCCAAAAGCAGAGAAAAAAAGCACTCTACTGGATGTTTTGCCCTTTTTTGTCTCATTTGAAACATTCTTCTATCCCCAGGTTTTGAATATATTTACATTTAATAATTTTCCTTGAACAAATGGTAGATTCCCAAAGTAAAAACATGCATCTATCTAGCGTTGGCCATGAGATTTACTACTGCTTGCACGATGTGCTGTCCTTCTCTGAGTTTCTGGAAAATCCTAGCATGTCAGTCATGTGGCTGTGGAATGATGGAACTAATGTATTGTTCTGGGGTGGGCGCAACTGTGATGCTCTGCACTGGAATCTGTGTAAGGTCCCCCCTTCCCTATAAGCCACGGGTTGTGCTAAAGGAGCCCAGCACCTGCTGCCTACCCCATGCCCACCCACTCACTGCTCACTTTTTGATTGGAAGCTGCAACAGCAACTTTGTGCTTTACAAGTGTGGGTTCATTTGAAAGATTTCCAAAGCAGCCTGTAGCTTTTCCAACCTGCTCAGACTTGGAGTCTCCTTGTATGACAGCCTTTTGAAATGGCCACAAATATGTTTTCTCACTACCCATTCATGTATTAAATAGTCATCTCAATGATGAAATGCTTGCCTGGGTCTCACTTAATGAACAAGTGTCAGATGTTTAGCACCAGTAGACTTCACTGCTCAAAGGCAAAAGTTTCTTGGAGCTCCTCTCAGTCACTTCCAGCCCTGTCTGACTGAAATAATGCAGAGGGGGGCGAGAGAAAGGAAGAGGCTGTTCCTGTCAATGGGATTCCAGCTGGTTTGTATATAAAATCTTTCCAGGACACCCAAAATACTTCATTCAGAAGCATTGGACGTCATATTCTAAATAAAACCAATTATTTGGTTGACATCTACAACCCTGCTGAGGTATGTGATAATGGTGCCCCTTGTCTGCTAAGACAAACACACGCATTCTCCCTGCAGCGAGCAGCCAAGCGGCCCTCGCCAGCCTCGGTGGCAGAAGAATGCACCCCTATTCCCCGCTGCTTTCCCTCTGTGCCTGCCCGTCCCGGCAAGCCGAGCCCATGAGAATACCCTGGCATAAATTCCTGGCGAGGACCATCATTTTTATGTTGCTTTTGGGTAAACTTCAATGACTCATCTTGTATTCATGCTCCTCTATGGTTGGCTTTTTTGATTTATCTTTTTGTTTTTTCTTTGAATGCCCTGATGTGCCAAGTTGCGAGCAGTTTGCTTGACAATGTGCAATGCTTGGGGAAGAGATGGGCTCTTTCCTTCCACCCGGTGGCGTGCAAAAATGAAATGTTATCCATCAAACTTCAGTCTGTGACATTTTATTCAGAACGGTTGTTTTAACAACTACTGTGCCACCCACCAATTCAGTTGTATTTCCTTCCACATCGAATACAACTTTATGACAAACTCAGTGTTTGTCAGCTTCAGCAGTTTGCGTTGCAGCAGTACCTTGCACAGGATCATCTCAAATTGCCCTCCTCTACAAGTACATACTTAGAGAAAGTTCCTGCCCTTGAAAATTTACAGTTTAGGCAAGGAAAGTGGTTTGTCAAGCTTAATAGCAGCTCTGGTAATGGACAGAGCTAGCTACACTGTCTGACCTTGCCTTTGCCAGGGCTGGTCCAAACTCACTATTATTTAACCTACAAACTCTATTTAAACCCAGACAAAACATTTGTGGGAAATAACGGTTTGGTTTTCCATATGCCATTTCCCGAACTGCTGAGCAAAAAGATGAGAAGGAATGTTTCATGCTCTGCCGCTCCACTTGTTCAGAGATGGCCTTTCCACAAGGTTGACTGGTATCATTTTTTTCACTGAAAGTTTGCTTGCTGCCATTAGGAAGCAAATTGCACATCACTCAAATGCGCACTGCTCATCTCCATGAAATCCCAAGGGGAACAGCTAGCGTAAGACACCACGATGACTCAAAGTCAGATCTGTGATTGCTGCAGTAACATACACTCAGTCCAAAGGCCATCTGTGCAAGAAGAAAGGGTTCACTCCTTGGTTGACTGAAAGACTTATCTCCCTGTGGGTAAAAGAAAATGTATGTAAGAGTTTGGACATTCCTATACGGAGCAGGTGCAGCTCAGCTTCTTGAAGGTGTTGATGACTGGCACAATGCTTGCCTAGAGCAAGATCAGCACATGGACATGCTAGGCTTTTGCAAGCTTTAAAGATGGATTAAAGCGGAATATTCACAAAGGCTAATTAAGCGACAGCAGCTGCTCTTCACAGGACAGTCTGCAGGCAGTGGAGGGACAGAAGGTCCCCAGGGAGAGACTCAGAGCACTTCCCTGCATTAAACTCTTGTTCTGAATCACCTCTTGGGAGAGCCTCTGACGCCTCACAAATGCCCCTCTCCACTATTTCATATGTCTTACCTTTCCAGCTGGGTCCCCTGGGCTCCTCTGCTGGTACCAGGGATACAGGCCAAAGGAAATTGCTGTAAAATCTGTTGTGAGTAGAAGGATAAGCATGTTGTAAATGACTCCACAGGCTCAAATGGGGTTTGATCTTTCCAGTTATAAAACACAGCTTGCTAAATTCTGAGGCTTGAAGCTCTCTGCTAATATTTTAAAGTGAAAAACAATAACCAAATAAGATTTAGCAAGTCACAAGCTGGGTTATGACGAGCTGCTTGGTTTGTCAGTTCCCAGCTGCTACTTTGATAAATCACTGGGGGATTTCCTCACTGGCTGTGCTGCCAGCTCTCCCAGGATGAATACAGAGAACAAGAAGTTTTGTATTAGATTTTATGGGCTGGAGCCCTCAGCATACCAAGTTCCCTCTGAGCCACATGAATGTGAACCAAGGACAAGCTGACTGCGCTGTATCTCTGTGTTTATGGGGATAGGGTTCCCCAAGAGCACAAACCTTATGGAAACACTGCTCCAGCTCCAGATTTCAAATACACGTCCTCTGGCACAGAGAGGTAGAAGCAAGGGAGATACATGGGAACAGGGCTCCTCGGTGCCCATCCTCTCCCTGCTGGGTTCCTCTGAGCCTGAGTTACAGCTGCAGCAGAAACTGCAGGTTTACAGCTGCTCTTACCGCTCCTAGGGCCAGCTGGCCAGCACCCACAGCTTTGCATAAGCACATTCACTGATACATCTAACCAGGACAAGAACTGAGGTCTTACATGCTCTCTGGCACAGAAAGTGTGAGAGTGTTTCAGGGTGAGCCAGCTGATTGCTATCGTGCCCTTCGCACAAGAGAGCCTTATCAGACTTTGCCCCCTGAAGCATCTGGCACCATTGGTAGCAGTGAGCTTGCCGCAGAGCTCCGTTGGACTCAGTGTGAGGAGCAGCCCTGTGGTTGGCTGTACGAAGCTCTGTATCTCAAAGTTAATTTGTCTGTGGTTCTGCTGACACCTTCTGATTATACTGCTCTCCCAGTAAAATAAAAGGCATGCTGAAACCAATTTCCCGCCCCCTACTCCACTGCAGATAGAAGACAAAAGATATATTGCTAATTAAAATGTTCTTATCTGCTGGAAAGCAGTTTTTAGGATTGATTTGAATAAAACTGATGATGCAGCCCACTCAGATCACTGGGAAATGACCTCTCTATTATGGAGTCCCAGAATAACACAGCAAAGCAATCTTGATTTCCTAAAATCTGTCAAAGGAAGAACTTCTCAGTTAGTTGCAGCATATAATATGGATATTCCTGAAATGTCCTTTGCTTAATGAACAGCTGATATTGGCTAACCTCATGGAAATAAGAGAGAATTAGTACCAGCTGCAAAATGTATTCACTGGATAGTGAAACTGGCAGTTGGTATTATGCCTGCTATAAATATTTTTAATTAAAAACTGTTTTCTGTCTCTTCAATTGGTATAATAACGATAATGCTTACTGAGAGTTACTGAAGATGTAATAGGATTCCCCTTCGTGTACAGAAAAGCTATTTATTCTGCTGTAATATTGCTATAGTGGAAATCTGCATAATAATGTCCAGATTCTAGTACAAGAGAAAAATCGACTGAGGGAGTGTTTTATCTGTGCATTTGAGAATAGCACACACAAGCAATGTTGTGAAATCCCACAGGAAAGCTGTGCTCAAACTCTGGTTGCTCACGTATGACTCTAAAATTATTTTAACAACCTTTTTGGGGAAATTCCAGCTTGAGATGCCATTGAGAAAGGGTCTGCTCTTTGCAGGTTTACAGGGAGCGGCACAGCAGATGCCCTTCTGCTGCTCTGGAAGGGCTCTGGCACACGGCTGTACCAGGGAGGACAGAGCTTGGGGGCACTTCTCCTGCCCTGATTCAGAGAGGAGCAGCCCCTTTCCCGAGGGCTCCCCAGGCACCTACTGCTGAGAGGCTGGGAGAGGAACTAACAAAAGGGGCCCTGCAGTGCTACCGCAGACCTGAACCTCCAGACACCCAAAACCCGTGTGGTGCTCTGTTGCCGCAGCTATCCATGGGTAAGGAGGGACACCTTCTCCTCTGGGCAGCTGCGAGCCGTTAGACCAGCTCCGCCCTGGCAAGCACAGGCCATGTTAGGCATTACCTAAATAGGATGGAGACTGAGACAGCTGGAGAAATCACTGCTAGCCACCCCTGCTGGGCCTTTGGGAACATGTGATTGCTCTCTGTACTGTGTGGGAGACTTCCCAAAGCAGGTGAGAGCAATCACTTTGTAATCCTCCCTTGACTCTCTTCCCTCTGAGACTTTGGATCAATATTCTGATTTAGGCATTTCCTCCCACCACCTTCCTCGGCTCCCTGACGTCCTTCTCCCCAGCTTCCAACACACCCACCCTGACCAGCACTCACCTTCACCCTCCCGTTTTTAATCTCTTGTGTGTGGCACAACTTGCTACGGTGTTTGTTTTCTGACAACTCCCAGAGTCAAGACAAAAGCCTCATTCTGTCAGTCACTGTATGATTACATGATTAGGCACATCCCTTGCTACAAAGACCTTTTGATCTAAACCTGCTGCTTTGATTTCACAACGATATCAAATTCCTTTCCCAGTTTGGCTCTCATCCCTTTCTTGTCCCCAAACTGACAGCAATTTCATTGCGAGCGAGTCTTTCCCCAGACAAAGCCATCATTTTTTCTCCTCATCGGTTCTTCCTTCTTATCTTGGATTCTTCCTTCTGCCATAAATTACCTGGTTTGCTTTGCCAGCTTGCCCTCTGAGATGCCTTTTGTTTTGCAGTTCTCTCATTTTCCAGCTCTTTTTTCCTCTTGGGTTTTAGCATGTGCTTTCTTCTCTGCTCTCTTTCAAAGGAAAGCCCTTGTTCTCACAAACTCAGCTATCCTTCAGCTGAGCTGAATTTATGATGACCACTGTACCCTCTTATCTTTTCAAGCCTAACTTTACAAGTGTCTTCATGGTAGCTACATCTGAAAGCTTTGCTATCGTGTCAGTGATACTCTTCTCCATTTATTGCAAAATCTTCTTCCTGTCTTTACAGCCTCAAAATATGAATAGATATCTGACTGGATGAGCGTTTGTTTTTCTTCTAGGTTTTAAGCTCACTAACAGCAGTGAGGGTGAGTTGTTATTTGTCCTTCATGTCCTTGTGGTAAGATTCAGATTTATTATATGGTGAAAAGATCACCTGAAAGGATGGGAATTAGCATATGATCCCGTGATGATAGAGTAAGTCTCTTTCTTTCTTTTGAAATTCATGTTTTCAACTCCCACTTACCTGTCCTCACCTCTGATAAGCTCTGCCTGCTTGGGCATTTCCCCAGTTCTCCACAGAGAAGGCAGCAGCACCACTACAACGTGGCTCTTGCCTGACTGGGTTTGCAATGGGCACCGTTACCTTCATCTATCAGCACCTCTGCACATCACTGGATTTGACAGCAAAGACAAGAAAAAAAGCCGGAGAAGGGACTTACACTGCTGCCCAGGGATAGAAAGGCAGAGGGAAGGGAGGAGGGAAGAGAGGAATTAAGACCACAACCTCATCCTCTTGAAGGCACAGAGGTCACATTTGCCAGATGGGGAATGAATCAAAAGGGGCTTTTCTGGAGGTAGCTGGGCACGGGGAGCTTCTGTTTGATTATTTTCATTCTGCCAGGGTACCTCCCAGTGTCAGGTCACTCACAGACAGAATTTTGTTCCAATAATGAAAGAACTCTATATAAATAGAAAAAAGGAGAACACATCTGTGATTATTTTTCCTCCATCCAGACCCATTAATAGGCTTTGGTGGCCAGTGTGAACTATATTTTGATCTCTTCAGAGGTTTTGTATGAAAATTGTATGATAAGAGCCAATCTCATTTGCCCGTGTGCCTGTTTCCTGCCCTGTTGTAAACTAAGAATTAAGAACACCCTATGCTAAGATAAATTTGAAATACAATTCTCCAGTTATTTGAATCAAAAGGCAGTATTGATTATTTAATTACATAGAAATGATCCAGATGCTGAGCATTTACCACAGATTAATGACTGTCCCAGAGCAGTTAATGGCCCTTCTCACTGCCATCAACACAAGCTGCTTATTAATCCCTGGAAAATGGCTTGCATAACAATCATAACCTGCTGTTAAAAGTTTATAAATAGATAAAAGTGTCACATGGATTTATGAGTGCTGAGGCTGAATGGGATCTGTGTGGCGTTTCTAGTGAATGAATGCCATGTGCATGAGCTCATCTGATTGCTTGAATTATCACAAAATCCCAAGTTGCTCTTTTGGATTGGAAAATGGCACGTTAAGAAAGTGCCAAGTGGCCAGAGTCTTATCTACTGACTGGGAAATAATTACTTTGCTGCATAATAAAGAGGCACCTTCATTCTAACAGCAGTGGTCTGTCCTTTTTATCATATAGCCTGAAATGCATGTAAGGGAGGATGTGTGGCTGTGCTGTTTCACTCCTTTGCTTTATTTTTAAGAGGAATTAAAAAACACTTGCATGCATGCACACACACAGAGCTGATCCAGGTCCACCCAAAGCCCAGCGATGGGTTCAACAGGCATAGGGCTTTTGCTAGGGTGGGATCTGTATTTTTCACACAAAGGTCTTCAATGGAGCCCTTCACACCTGGGTGTCTCCATCCCATACTGGGCTGCTGTAAAATGAACACGGTACATGCTGCCAGTGAAAGCTCCTTTCAGAAAACACATTGCCTCTTGGTGCTGGCAGAACTGGGGGGGGGCACAGACCTGAGGGTGTTGGAAGGCAGGGAATTGCAGTGGCACTGTGTCCCACCGGCTGTGCCCCACTGCCATGCTGGCACTTACACTCCTCTTCTGCCTGGGAGCTCAGCTGCCAAACCAGCCTGTGGGAAATGCCGCCCTGTGGGTCTGTCACAGCACAGCTGGAGTCACCTGGGCAGCAGCCTTTAGTCCCCAGTCCCCTCAGCAGCCACTGTCTTTAAGCTAGCTGTCCTCACTCTCCTAACCCCACCAGACAAGCAGTGGCTGGTTATTGCATTTGAGTGGTGACTAATGAAAAGGCTATGGCTGAAGCCTGAGAAGGCTTGCCCAGAGGAGCAAAGCAGATCTGTGGGAGCACCTTGTCCCTACCAGGAATTAGGGAAGTGGCTTCCCCATACCCAACCAGACCACAGATCCCAAGGTAAGAGGAAAGATGAGCATTTAATGTCTCCTTTAAAGAATCAGACAGGAGGGGACGTGAGGGACCTTCCTGAATCAGTTTCCAAGTCTGTTAGCATGACTGCCTCTGTTTTCTATTACTTTTAGTGGATCTGTCTCAATTGGGAAGGACACGCTTCAGTGCAGCACTGCACCAGTTGTTAATCCTTTGAATTGGAGAGGTTGGGTGCCACAAGGCCCCAGCCCCTTGCCCTTTACGCTCTGCACAATACACCTCTCTCCTTCTCCAGCACAGAGGACTGGGGGGCTCGGTAACCCCCACAAAGCAGCAGCTGGCACAGACTGTGACGCATGAGAGAAGTGGGCACATGGACAGGCTGTCGCTGCCACTGCAGAGGTGTGAGGTATATACCCAGAGCAGAGCACTGCCCCAGAGGTCAGCAGCAGAAAAAAAAAAAAAACATGTATCTCACCCAAGACCTTTCCTCTGGCCTTCAAAACTGCTCACAGACAGAGAGCACACTACTGCAAAGACCTTCTGCCTCACTGACTGCTTTGGCTGTGACACCTCCTCCCTGCACCTTTGGGCTCCCTCTTCCCTCCAGCCGCAGCCCATAATTTGTATTCTTTTCTCTGACACTTCACAGCCTGCAGCCTCCCCACCTCTCTCCTCTCATCCTAGTCAGGAAGCTGCCAGCATGTCACAGCCATTCCTTTGACTTTTTGGTGGGTTGCGTCTTACTCATAGGAGGAGTCAGGTTATAAACAAGTACAGAACTAAACTACTTGTCCTCCCTCAAACCCTTTCCAAATCTGCTTTGCTGCACTTCCACAACACTTGGCCAGTTTTCAGGTAAGATTAGCACTGCGCACTTCATGTGCTACCTCTCCGAGGAGAAACACCCATCCCTGCCTTCGCATGGATCGGGTGCCTGCAGCCGGGAAGGACACCCATCCCGAGCATGTGGGCTGTGCATCGCTCGGGGATATCAGATCAGAAAGCAAGAGCTGAGAGAATGCCTTCCTGTGTGCGCCCGGGGCACTGCACCCTTCTGTCAATGGCATACACCATCCAAAGCCCGGTGTCGGCGAGGCAAGAGCAGGACTTCAGTCTCTTCACACAAGGCGGGGCAGCGGGGCAGCGGGGCAGCGGGGCAGCGGGGCAGCGGGGCAGCGGGAGCACGTTCCCCATCGCCTCCATCTCTCCACATTTCCTCCTTCAAGCAGAAAGCAAAGGGCGGGCTGCAGCTCAGTTGAGGATGCTCCTCTTAGCGTAGCGGTCCTGCCATCTAGCGGTATCGGGAATGCATAACCCAAAACGGCCGGAGGGAGCCACCAGCACACTTCGGCATTCCCCTTCCCGCTTTTTCCCTCGTTGTCCTCAGAGCAGGAGGTGAATCACTGGGGTGCCGTTCCGGAGCAGAGGCCCTCGTAGCCCCACGGTGGGATGCTCTGTCCTTCACAGGCCCACAAGCGCTCCCACAGCTGTACCTGACTGAAGTACATGGGCAGGCAGAAATTGCAACGAATGTCTAAACCCATGCATGATCCCGATGGCAAACTTGCACGTGGGAGGGATCCTGGTGTCCCATTCATTGTGGGAGATGGTGCAGGCATGGGGCTAGGAGATGGAGCAGGCTAGGAAAGACAGCAGTCAGGTTCAAAGACAAATTTTGGTGAGGGAGCGGTGTAAAAAACGATTTCTGAATTAATACTGTATTTATGTGTAGATCAGCCGATAGGAATTTCTTTCTCATCACGACGGTAATTAAACAACCTAGAGTGCAGGCTTTTGTAAACAGCTCTGATGAACACCTGCCAAGGACACCACCATCCTGCTGCAGAGATGCAGGTGTTTTGCCCAGTTCTTCACTCTACTGGCTTTTCACGAGCCCTGTAAAAGAGTGAAGAAGGCACATTCTTGCTTTTTTTTTACTGAAGAAAATGCTCAGTTACACGTACAGGAAGGGGGAGAGAGGAGGATGCAAAGCATCCCCTTGATTATGTTATTCAGCTGCATAATTAGGTCTCATCAGAAACATGTTTTATTTAGTTGTGAGCACTCAAGTACCTCAACTATTTATCAGTGTGCTTCAGCGTACTTTTTGATGACACTGAATCTTTTTGTGTGCTATTCTGCATGCGAAGGTAAAGCCACTCTCAAACCACAGCAGCTGCCACTGAGCCACTGCAGCGCGCCCTGGCCGCCCATACCGCTCTCCCTCAGGCCCGCCGGGACTACCATTCCCGGCATGCACCGCGGCCACGGTGCCCGCTCCTTCCGGTGCATCCCGCTTCCGGTGCCGGGTGACGGGAGGCAGCGCGCGGTCAGAGATGGCGGATGATGATTCTGAGGGGATCGGGTCGAAGCAAAAGGAAAAGCCGAAACACAGAAGCAAAAAGAAAGCGGCCGCAGGTAGGAACGGGGTCAGCGGCCGCGCAGGTCTGGTACCTGGTTTTCTGGGAAGCCTTCGGGCTGAGGGCTGCACACCCCGTGGCCGCGGGCCTGCTGCTCTGTCCCGGCGCCGGGGGTCCCTGCACTTTCCATGCACAACCGGGGGCTGAGGAGCTTGGCTGCGGTTTCTTGTCAGCGGAGAAGCAACGTGGGGAAGGCACAGAGGCGGCTCTGGGTGTAGGGGCCACACGGCGGTGGGGCCTTGTGGTGATGTACCTCTTGTTATAGTGCTCTCAGTGCTCGCCTCAGCCTAGGTCTTCTTCTTATGTAATATGCCATCCACAACGCGCATCTTTGTTAAATAAATAGCCTAAATCAGTAACTTAACTTTAAGGTCAGAAGAGATGCAAAACAACCTTTTTTTTTTTTTTTAATTTATACTTATAGCAGTTGATGAGTCTGAACTTCTCACTGTGCCAGATGGATGGAAAGAGCCAGCCTTTACAAGAGAGGATAATCCCAAAGGGCTGCTGGAAGAAAGCAGTTTTGCGACGTTATTCCCAAAGTACAGAGAAGCGTACTTGAAAGAGTGCTGGCCACTGGTCCAGAAGGCCTTGGGTGAACATGTATGAACATTTACTCATTGTGAAGGCTATGTTTTATCTTTTAGGAGATACAGGTCTTACTTAAGCTTATAAAAATAGTGCAGGTTCCTTTTCTGGTACAGTATTTGTATATATTTCTACTATGCTTGCATTTAGAATTGGTAGTGTAATTTTTATCGGCATCAACATCAGTGAAGGTCTGTGTAGACAGACTTGCAGTTCTTTACATCTTTACAGATGCTGGCAGCAAAGCTCTCTGAAGCAGCAAGTGTCTCAGCATCAAGACACTGCCAACTTTGTTGTGCCTGAATTCAGGGGAACAATGGAGGTGCTGGTTTGGGCCTTGTGACACATATGTTTGATCTTTATTCATAGAATCAACCAGGTTGGAAAAGACCTTTAAGATCTTCATGTCCAGCCTTTACCCTGGCACTGCCAAGTCCACACTGAGGGCTTCTTCTGCACAGTTTTTGAACACTTCCAGGGATGGTGGTTCCACCACTTCCCTGGGCAGCCTGTTCCAATGCTTTGAGCACCCTTTCAGTGAAGAAATCTTTCTGCATATCCAACCTAAACTGCCCCTGGTGCAGCTTGGGGCACTTAACCTCTTGTCCTCTTACTTAGGAGATCATCCACATCCTCTCGCAAGGAGTGTGTGCAAATTTCCTTAAGTTGAAAGTCACTTAAGTAATTTTGGAAAATGGATCTGTATTCCATATGTAAGGTTCTGTTTGTGAACTTCTTACTGCCAAAGATGAATTCTGAGGTTCTTATTTAGAGGTTGACTCGCTATTTCTGTTCAAATATTGCAGTATGTGAATGCAGCGCTGGATCTAATTGAAGGAAGCATGACTGTCACTACCACTAAGAAGACTTTTGATCCATATGCGATCATCAGGGCTAGAGATTTAATAAAACTTCTGGCAAGAAGTGTTCCATTTGAACAGGTCTGAGTTAAATCCTGGAAGCTTGTATCAATTCTGTTGTAATACTTATAAAATAGTATGTTTTCAAAATGTGGGATTTTCAAGTGAGTCAAGTAAAATAAAATACATATTTAAAGTAAATATATCTGAAAGCGAAGTGAGAAGAATAAACTGAAGTATTCTTTTGACTCTTCTGAATGATACATTCAGATGATATTGCCTGCTTCTTGTCTCTTCAGGCAGTTCGTATCCTTCAGGATGATGTTGCATGTGATATCATTAAAATAGGCACTCTGGTGAGGAAGCGAGACACTTTTATAAAAAGAAGAGGACGACTTCTTGGGCCAAAAGGGTCTACTCTGAAGGTATTTCCTATAGGTGTAGTAACCAGACAATTCTTAGACCCAAATTTGAGCAAGGTCTTTAATTTATACTTCATTAATTTCTCTTTTTTCTTTTGGTAGGCCCTGGAACTGTTAACAAACTGTTACATTATGGTGCAAGGCAACACTGTTTCAGCTCTTGGACCCTTCAGTGGGCTAAAAGAGGTAAGGGGAGGCAGATGAGCCATTTGTGTAGCAGACTTTTGTTCCAGGCTCAAGCGCAAAATCTGGCAATCTCAGGAATATCTCACTGACTTTTCAGCTATGTGTGAGATACTTTTACATGAATGTGTGTAGTCTTAGCATCTTAGCTGCTGAATTTTGCTTCGACTCTGAGGTCTTTCTGTCTTAGAAGTAAAAGGGTATTTGTAAGCTACTGTTTTGGGTTTTTTGTTTTTTTTTTTTTTTTTTAGCAAGACTTTTGGTAGTTTTGGATAAGAGGTGCAAGAATGAAAATACTGCAGAATTCATGATATATAACCTTAAAAAATATATAATACATTTTTAATAACTATGTAGGAGAAAAATGCTCGTCAACACCCAAGTTTCTCATGACACCATAAAATCCATGGTAACATGGAAGTGATGTTTGTGGGGTGTGCATGACAAGATTATTGATATTTCTGAAGTGCTGTGCCTTCTGGTTAACCATGTGTGTTAGCTTTTTAAGTCTACCTACTTTGAAGGGTAGTGGCTGGGAGAAGAAGAAAGATCATATACCTGGTAATTTAATTGATTAGAATACAAAATACTTGCTAGTTTTCTGTTCTTTTTTTTTTTTTTTTTCTTTTTTCTTTAAATACAGGTCAGAAAAGTTGTTCTGGACACAATGAAGAATATACATCCCATATATAATATTAAGGTTAGCATGGTCCACTGTGCATCTTTGCTCACAAAAAAAGTACTTTTTTTCTCAGAGAGTTGTATGTTGATAATTTCCATGTTGCTGTGTGGTAACTTATTTTTTGAGACTTGTACCAGGATATATTACCATAATATCATTAACAGCATCTCAGAATACATCAAAGGAGTAGCGTCTATAAACATTCCTCCCTTTGATTGTTTGCTTGATAGTTATTTAAACTGAGGCACCTCCTCCAATGCATTCCATCCCTGCTTTGAGACGTACCTGTCTTTCTGGGTCTGCTGTTCATAATTAAACCCCTCTGCTTATACTGAAGTGAGAGATGGAAGATTTGGATGTCGCGTATTCATTCTAAGAAAGATTAGTAAAACTCATAGTTTGGAGCTCTTGGCTACTACTGTAATACTATTTTTTTAATAACTTCTTTGTGACATTCTAAAACTACTGAAGACTTTGATGATCAAAAGGGAATTAGCAAAAGATCCTGTGCTGAGGTCACAAAGTTGGGACAGATTTTTGCCAAAGTTCAAGCGGAAGAACTTGAAAAAACGCAAGGAGCCAAAGAAGAAAAATACCAAGAAGGAGTACACGCCATTCCCACCTCCACAGCCGGAAAGCCAGGTCAGATGAAGCTTTATTTGGTTATAAATATATATAGGGCAATATAGATATGTGCAGGAATATAGCTCAAGTTGAAATCATGCTCTTGCTAACAAGAGATTGGGAGGCCTTTTCTATCTAGATACAATTTCCCGAGCCTCTGGTTTATAGTGCATAATAACCTAAAACTCCCTGGTACTTGTCTTACGCAGGTTGATAAAGAATTGGCAAGTGGTGAGTACTTCTTGAAAGAAAGACAGAAGAAACGAAAGCGAGTGGCAGAGATAAAGGTAAAGTTGTTCTAACTCACTGTACTGCTTGCTTGGTTTTGTTTTGTTGTTGTTTTTTTCTTTTTGAGTGTCCCTTTTGCCCTGCTCTACTGATAATTTGACCTTTTTATTGGTAACTTTAGGCAAAGCAAGCAGATGCACTCAAGAAAAGACAAGAAGAAAGAAACAAAGCTTTTATTCCACCAAAGGAAAAGCCAGCTGTGAAAACAAAGAAAGGTAACCATTGATATCTTTTTTTTTTTCCCTGTTCTAAAACCTCTAAAATCATCTGCTGTTGATTCCTAGGCTGAGTAAATTTTGCAGAGGTATAGCTTTAGGAAATAAAAAAGGTCATGCAAAAAAAATCCTAGTGGTTAGATCCATGCCTGTAGTTGCCAGGGACAGAAGGTAATCATGCAGGCCATAATTCTATATCTATAAAATGACAATTCCCCATAGAACATTTTCTTAATGGAGATACTGGGATGGCCAGCTCAGTTCTGGTTACATCAATTTTTTGCTTTCGGTCTTGTAGTGAAGCTGCTGAAGCTTTTGCATTCAAATAGCTTTTCTGTTAAGGAAAAGAAACCCAAAAGCAATACTTACTTGAAAACTTATGCCATAGGTAAGTGCTGGTATAAGGTAGGGTAAATAGCTTCTCTAAAAGTTAAACCAAACCCACCCTGTACGCAGAGTGAGAATTTGTGTTCTCAATGATTTGGGGTTTATGCACTAAAGATAAAAGGCTTCAGTTTTCCAGATTCATTGATTATAGTACATACTCATTCATTGCATTAGATATATGATGTATCTTTTGTATTAGCTATGCTACCTACATATTCTTACAGTGTATATTACACAGTTTCTTATGAACGGAAAAGTTCACTTTTATCGAAAAGCCTGTGTTCTGCAGCATTGACACAGTACTTTTTTTGTGATGCCAGTAAATTTTCAGTCATCCTGCTGTGCTGCATTTCAAATACTGTGCTTTTCTGGCTGCTACGTATTTTGACCTGAAATCTGTAAGTCTTCCAAGAGCAAGTAGTTTGTAGAGAAGAACTGTGATCAAAAGACTGTGTAAGACAGGAGAGTTGGATCCAGACTCATGACTTACACCCTAAAATAAAAATGCCATTGCTTAACTATAGAGTAGGCTATTCATGTTGCTTGGCATTAAGTGCTTAACTTGTAGCTTAACCCTGGCACTCCTTGTAGAAGTCTCTTACACAGGCATTCATACATGTGGCATGTGGCATCTCTGTTCAAATGCAGCTGTATAGGATTTTTTCTGATTTTTTATTTTTATATGACTGTTCTCTGAATTCTGTTGAAAGAAATTTTTGTGTATAATACTGTTTTCAACAAAAATTATTATTAGAATAGTTAATAAAATCAACAGTGAACATGAGTCCTAGGCAGAGCTCCTGGATGCAGTTTACTGTGTTTATATATGAAGTCATCTTGTAGACTGTTAAAATTTAGAGAAAAGTAAAATTAATTTCTGTTGTCTTTGTATTTTTTACTATGTAGCCTCCACTGAGAAAAAAATTGATATCGAAGCCATCAAGGAAAAGGTAAAGAATGCAAAGAAGAAGAAATTAGGAGCACTTCCTATGGAAGAAGTCAAATTAAAAATGGCAGCAGATGAAAAGAAAAAAAAGAAAAAGTAATTCACCACCCAAGATTTTCTTGCTTTTCTCCTGTGTTAATGGACACTTTCACACTTGGAAGATTTGAGACATCTTGCTATCTGTATAATCTGGAGAAGAAACGACTAGGTAGAAAGAGCATTCTCTTCATAAGTACAGTTTAATTAGCTCACCTAAGGCAGCTATGAAGAATTGCCAAGGTTGGTGAAGAAAATCTGCACTGCTCTGTTGTTCGAGAAAATAAGAGAGTGTATTTGGATAATACCTGTCTGCCTTAAGGAAAGGTTTTGTGATAGAAACGTTCAGGAGCTTGGTACAGGAGGGTCAGAGAACTCTGTCGAAGTTTAAGGTAATTCTTCTGTGAAAGACTACCAGACTATATGCAGCCTTGGTTATGGTGATAACTTTTGAAAATGGGCAAGATTTATTACTATATTATGCTTTTGCTTCTGTAAAAGCTGATTATTTTTGCGTGTCTTGTCTTGGTGTTAATAAATATTTTAATACATTGTTCTGAAATCCTTTAATTAGTCATCTGTTGCACAGCCTGCGTGTTGTTTTCCAGGAAGCAAGCTTACAGCTTCGTGTGAGAATTAGATAAACCATAACCTTAATTGATTGCCATTAATAAGCTTCATTTATTAGCATTATCCTGGAGGCTGCTAGACAGAATGCGGTACAAAGCAAAAGCAAGTGGTTTTCCACACAGAATGCGCTGCAGGGAAAGCAGAAAGTCTTGTTATCTTTCTTTAAATATATTCTTAATTCATTTCTTGCTTGGAAGAAAGTCTAAGAAATTGTGTTTCTTCTTTTTTCTTTTTTTCTCCCTTTTTCTTGATGCCCTTCCTTGTTTTTAAAGGAAGTTTATTTTTTAAAGGAAGTTTAGAGGGTTTTAGTTTCCTGAAAATGCAAATTGTGATAAAGTTCACTGAAAGAGCAGATGTTGCTTCTTTCATACATCTGAGATTAAAGAAGCAAATGTAATGATTAGGAGGCACTAAAGCAACGCCAGTTTAATGATTGTGTTGGAGTGCTTTTGCCAGGTTTTGGAATTCTGATGATCTGCACATGCAGTGGAAATGATTATACTAGAATACTGCAGCTCTCTGCTCTTAGTTTCAAATAAAAGGTCACTACCCTAACACAGCTATTTCCTTTATTAAATGTACAAATAAGAATTCAGAATACATGTGGTTAAATAACCAGTACATGTGCATTGAGAAATAGCTGAGATGCTTGCCCTTTAGGGTAGGAGATAACGTTAGCCTTAGCATGCCTTTCGGTTATGTGATCATTTATTGGCACATAATTGTTAGGAAGAAAGATGCTTACATTGCTCTGCATTATTCATAAATACCAGTTTAATTACTGTGGAATCAGGAAAATACTATAACAGATACTTCACTGTGAATATCGTATTAATAAGTCACAAACTATTGAGCTGATGGGTTTAGTGATGAGCACTATGAAAAGCTTTCTACAGCACTGTGAAAAGATTTTTAGAAACACCAACTAAGCAGTAGTTGACTGTACTGTGTAGAGGGGAGATGGAAGTTAAGTGTCAGCTTGTTACTTCTGATCTCTCAAACAGTGAAAGGACTAATTTCAACAGGAGGCACTGCAATGCTGCAGTTTAAATGCCTGTTCCCACAATGTGAATGGGTGCCTCAGTAGAAGAGTGCAGAGCTAGAAGCCCGTAAAGATGAGTCTGACCGTAGCCAGGGAAGGAGCATGGGTGTCGTAGGGGAGGGAGAGTCCTTGGTTTTCTAAATTGAACTGGAAGAAGCCCCTTTCACTGCAGAGGTCTGGCACAGGTGTTCCCTTGTTGGTTGTTTAAAAAGTTGAAAACAAGTGTAGGACTGGTCGCAGGTTGGCATTTCATTTCAAGAACCTTGATCTAGCTGAAAATACCCTACAAAAGTCTGCATCTGATAGGTGCCTGGTTGTCTTGAGTTGCAGTGCAGGAAAAGATAGCTCAGCTTGGTGGCAGCCTAGCCTTAAATTATATATACTTCCATGGAAGTCTGCTTTTTTTAAGTTAGAACCCACAGCTGAGACACCTGTGTAGCTTTACCATCAAATCCCACCTGGTAAAACTCTTAACAGACTTCAGGAAGTCTTGTCCTTCTGTTGTTAGGAGGTGAAAAGGCTTCCCATTGTGTTTAAGCTTTTTCAGTTGTTATGGTTGACAGGTTTCAAGGATTAGCTTACACTGGAAAATGAAGCAAGCTTACTCCTATTCCTCTAGACAAGTTAAACCAAACCTAAAAAGCCCCGTATCTGGATAGTAACTGGCTGCATGGGCTCACTGTTGGTGCTTTTGTACCAACTATGGCTTACCAGTTCTAACACTTGTATAAAAAAGTAAAGAATAGGAAATAAAATGGATTTGGAAGGCTTTAAAGGTTTTGTTGGTATTTTCAGAACAGCTTGACCTGTTGCAAATTATCTCCTTAAAGTGATTTTAGAGTTTACAGACTTACAAAAATGCACCCAAAGGCTGTAGTTTGCATTTATCACATGGAATTCATGGGCACAAACCGTAAAATAGATGCGAACTTAGAGTGGTTTGATCATCAGAGTTAAATATAAGGATTTTTGGATGTCCTTAAAATGAGATGAACTGGTTTAGCTTTGGCTTCTTTCAGGCTTTTTTTGTTTGAAAGATACCATGTTGTAAAGTTTAGGGATTTTTTTTCCCCTAAGCTCCAGTGATTTACAGTTTTCTTAATGAAGCTTTTCTATGGTATTTCCTTAAAGCTGCTGAAAAATAGTTTAATGATACTGCTGTGAACGTTTTGAACTTTAAGGACTTTCATTCTGTTTGCTGTCCTGGAGACCAAGCATAGATTAAACTAAGCAGGGGAGATTCCTGCTGAGCTCAGTTTTGGTCCCTGGACGCAGCAGTGTATGCTCTTTCCTCTCCTGAGTTTCCCTTTGCAGTAGGAGGCTCTAACTGCATATGGCTTCCGTAGGGCAGACACTGTGCCAGGCTCCCTGCTCGTGAGGGAGCCCTGGGCAACAGAGTATACAGAGTAGGTCT
Organism: Lathamus discolor; assembly: GCF_037157495.1. Taxonomy (NCBI): domain Eukaryota; kingdom Metazoa; phylum Chordata; class Aves; order Psittaciformes; family Psittacidae; genus Lathamus; species Lathamus discolor. The sequence continues at coordinate 41,503,198 of NC_088884.1, read as the reverse complement.
TGCTGCCCATGTGCTGCTTGCCATCTCATTTTCAGATGGGACTGTGAAGTACATGGAGCTTGAGGCTTTGTTCCCGCACAAAAGAATGGCAAAAAGACAAGTGGGGAGGAAAATAGCTGCTCTTTTTAAGAGATATACCCATGTTCTTACTTTTGCAGTGGGGATTTTTTAAAAAAACATCCCAATCTGCCCAGTTTGGAAGACAAAACTGAGCTTGGCTCTCTCACAGGTAGGTCATTATGGGTACTGCCACCACGGTCACCGGAGTGTGGAAAAGAAACTGCTCATCTCTCTGCAACTGTGATGTCTTGTCTACGGAGGCTCTGGTAGCCAACAACCCAAATATAAAGATACATGAATGGCAACATTTGTAATGTTTTTCCCCAGCCGTATTTGCATTTTGAAAAATGGTGTATTGAGGGAATGCTGTGATGCTGAGATGGTTCTAGTGCAAGCGGTTAACCTGGAAGAATAATGTGAGAAACTTTGGGGCCCAGTTCCAGTGTTTTCAGTTAAGATCCACCCCAGTGGTGGGCTCAGGAGTGGATGCGGAAAAACACTGACAGGTACATGCCAGGGCAGTACCCCAGACAAGAAGTGGCAAGGGAACTTTTGGCTTCCTTTACAGCAGAGCAGGTCTGTTTCCTGCACAGGGGCATGGTGCAGAAGCATCTAAATGTGTAGACATGGATCACTACGGTCCAGCTGTGAGGTTGTGCAGCTCTGTTACTTCCACTCTTCTTCCTACAGCCAGTAGAGGACATGCCCAGCTGAACACAGCCACTGTCCTCACTGCTTTCTGCCTGCTCCAGATGTGCGGCTTCCAGGAGACTCATTCCTTGGCGGCTGTTGAACCAAAGGTGTGACTAAAGGGACAGCATGATTTTATTTGTTTTATGCCATGGCGGCGGGGGTGGAACTAGAGGATCCTTAAGGTCCCTTCCAACCCAATACAGTCTGTGATTCTATGCCATCTTTCCCAGCATTGTGTTTCTCAGCATTGTGCAGGTTGGAGCTGAATGTGTTTTATTTCATGCACCAGCAGTTAAGCTTTAGCTCATGTTGCAAATACACAATTGCCATACATGGGAAGCAGGAAATAATGATTTATTGTTTGAAACAGCAGTCAAAAACTATGATCAGAAAAAAAAAGGAAAAAACAACCAGAGAGGAAAGATTGCAGTGATATCTAATCATGTGTAAACACAGGTGAAACCGTATCTTGGCACAGATGACATGTTTAGAATCAAATCATAAGCAAAGAGAAGTGCCAGTGGCCCCAGTGCAGGGCAAATGGGAAATACACTGCCTGCCCCCCAATGCAAATGACAGAGCTCCCAAAGGTCCAAAAAGTCTTTAAAAAGAAGTTCAAATAAAAGCTCTCCAGGCTGCTCTGCATCTTGCTGGAGTAACATCCAAGGGAAGAGGGCAAGAGGACTGAAAAGAAGGCTGCATGGAGACCTCATAGCAGCCTTCCAGTATCTGAAGGGGGCCTATAGGGATGCTGGGGAGGGACTCTTCATTGGGGACTGCAGGGACAGGACAAGGGGTAATGGGTTCAAACTTAAACAGGGGAAGTTTAGATTGGATATAAGGAAGAAATTCTTTCCTGTTAGGGTGGTGAGACACTGGAATGGGTTACCCAGGGAGGTTGTGAGTGCTCCATCCCTGGCGGTGTTCAAGGCCAGGTTGGATGAAGCCTTAGGTGGGATGGTTTAGTGTGAGGTGTCCCTGCCCGTGGCAGGGGGGTTGGAACTAGATGATCTTGAGGTCCTTTCCAACCCTAACTATTCTATGATTCTATAATGAGAGAGGGGAGTGCTCTGCCTGGGGCCAGGCTCCTGGGCTGGGCACCCTTCAGCCCTCTCTAAGAGAGTGTGTCGGGCACCTGCCTGTGCCTCAGTGTGCTGCCTGGGCAGCGTGCTCTCCCACCCACCGGCCCCTGCTCACACCACTCCACTAAATACATGAGTGATTTAAAACCAGTTACTGGCTCTGAGCAGTGAAAAAGCTGCTTATCAGCTCTCCCAGCTGCTGCCTGCAGCAAAGGTGGTATTTCTGTACCTCTGAATCACCTGGGGGGGGGCAAACAATGTCTCTGCCAATCTTTGTGCTGCTGGTAACTTATGTGCATGGAAGGGATGAGTTGACCCAAGTACTCTTGTGGTCTTCTGCCTGTGTCACTCACTGGCAGGTATTAGAGACCAGTATTTTGGTAGGAGCCAGGTGGCCAGAATTGTCAGTATAAGGAGTAACAGCCTTAAAGCAATAACAATGATGCAGTACGCGTCACATGGAGATCTGTCCCATTCTGGATACCACTTGGAATCACCTACGGACAAAACAAGTTACTTGTTTTCAAGTATAACTGTACCAATGACAACACTTGGAAGTAGTAATTCTGGTGGTACTTACTAATGACTTTGTCACGCTCTGCATTTCCTGGAGAGAGAAAAGAAGTGAACACAAGCAAACTTACACATCGAAACCAATTTGAGTCTAAACAACAGGGAATGAAATGTGAACATCGGGACAGCCTCACAAAAACAGCTATGGGAGCTGTGCTTATTCCCAGGAAGAAGCAAAAAGCCAGTGACTTTGTGAGAGCCCTGCAATGGCTCCCAGGCTCTGCTGAGGAGCGCTTGATCACACTATGCTGACTTCTCCCACCACTGGCCTAGCGAAGACTCACTCCCCAGGGCGTGCTTCCCAGGATCACTTTGCCTTTTGCCCAGTGCCTTGTATGTAAGATCCTCAACCTGCAGCTAACATTCAACAGCCCCGTGCGTCAGGGACTCCCTCTCATTCCTGCCGTGCTGGTGTTTTAACGTCACCTTCCCACTCTGTTAGCTCACCTGAGGTCAACTACTGGGAAATGTGGGACCCGAACCTACCCTCAGCTCTCCCCATCAGATGTCCACAGCACAGTGCCTTGTCCTTGTGAGTATTGCAGAAGGTCTTCTCCCCTCCCGACTCCATCCAGCCATTGCAGAGCCAAGTGGAGGAGATTCAGGTGGGCTGCTAGGGACTCAGGCTGAGCACTGTGTCCCCACGAAGGGCATGGCAGCCTGGCTCTCTCCTGGTGCTTAGGGGCAAGCAGATGGCCAAGCTGATGTTCACTGGAGCGAGCAGCTTTGCCAGCGCCATGGCAGCTCTCCCCTCCCACAGTGGCACAGCAGGGGCAAGGCTTGCCTGGACTTGCACCAGCTCAAGCCACAGCTCATGCACCACATAATAACCTGGAGCCCCTAGAAGGGGATGTGTATCCCCTTCTGTGCTTCCCATTTCTGCAGGCAGTAACTGTTTGCAGAGTAATAACATCTTAAACTGCAGCTACTCTATCTCCTGTAACATACCCTCCAGCACCCAAAAAGCATGCCCCATCCTGTCACTCCCTGGGGTAGAAAACAGGCTCTTGCCAGCGTTCTCCCCTCTCTTTGTGCATCACTGCTCACTTGGCTTCTGACTGCAGTTTTCCAGGCTATCTTAAGGATCAAGAGGGCACTGTGCCTGCCTCCTGCCAGTATCTTTTTGTGTGCTCTTTCCCTTTCTACGTGTGCTTGGGGAGGAGGGCTGGTTGTCTTCTACTTACGACACAGCTGGTTAGTGCACTGCTCGCCATTGCAGTCGCTGCATGCCGCTCCCGTCTTGTATGGGCGCACTGGGTAATTCCCACTACAAAGTAAAGAAACACTGCTCTCAAACTGCCCTTGGGAGGAAAGTGTGAACACCTACCACTAATTAGTTTTAACCTGGGTTTTGCTTCACTTGTGTCGACACAGAGATGGTTTTTAGATGGTCCCTGTCTGACTGCACAAGACATGCAGTGAAGCAGAAGAGGTTAAGTGTAACGGGGCACCCTGTCATTTTAGAACCTGGAGACAGCAGTATTACAAACCTGGGGGTTAAAATAGACTAAACGCTGGGTAATTTATGTGTAGAGACTGCAGGCTCTCAGAGCTGACTCTGGCTACAGGAACAAAAGCAGGTTTAGTTACCTGTGTATGTGCATATTCAGCCTTGAAGAGGAATCTCTGGTGCTGGAGAATCTTTCATAGGTATTGATTTCATCCATTCGTTGGTAAATATTTTTACGAGAGATGCACGTCTTCCCCTGCTTCCCACCTCTGCCAGCAGCATGAGTGGCACCAGCTACCATCCCAGCTGGGTAGCCTGCTGACTATGCATATGAAGGACCTCTGGATAAGATTTTGCCTTGAGAAGCCCCAGCCCTCAGCTGCTAAGATAGCAGCTGCAAGCATTGCACTTTTCAATATGTATCCAAACCATTGACCCAGAGGCTTCATTCTGCAGGCACATGTGGAAACGTTTTCAGACATTTGGCTTGCACCTTAGCTGGTACAATCTGTCTGGGGCCATCTTGGCGCTCAAGAACAAGAGATTCATTTTCAGCTGATCACTTCAGTATTTTCATGTCAGCATCTTGTATTTAACCCTTTCTACCAGTGCCACTGCTTTTTGGCTCAAATATATGGCCCTCACCCTCAACCAGCAAAGAAAAAGCTGGTTGGACAGAGGTGTACCTCTTTCTCTATTTTGGGGACCATTTTCTACCACGAAAGACAAGAATAGATGGACTGATCTAATAAAGTTGCATGTTGTGGGAGGGAAGGGGCAGGACCCAAGCCCTGTGAAATGGTATTCGTAATGAAAACCTTACGCTGGCCCGTAGTTGCAGATGAAGTGTGCTGCGTTGGTTATGGAGGAGTATGCCACCCTGGGACAGAAGTGGACAGCACAGCCAACCTTGTAGCTTGTAGCCCAAACAATCTGCAAAGACAGATGGGTACACTGGTCACAAAGGCTTTGCTTTGGCATCTGAAGCTTTATGGAAGTGACTTGCCTTCCTCTGTGTCACAGTGAATCAGCTGAGGAGCACTCCTTGGGCAGGCTTCATGGAGAAAAGCAGCAGTGATGGAGCCCTCGAAATCACACTTGTTCTGTCACTTGTTTTGCCCTATTTGCTAGATATTGTTAAAATGAGTCTGAAAGGAAGAATAACTGTAACAGGCAGTTTTTCTTTCTTCCAAAGGAGAAGCTGAAGTTCATCTCCTTTGCTTCAAGGTAATCCATTAGCTTTCTGTCTTTCCTGCTGGGGGTATCAGATCAAATCTGTGCAGAAAGGCTGTGTGATCTGCTATAGCTCCAAAGAGAGCTGATTGCCCCTGTACTAAATCCAGTGGGGACATATACACAAATTGGTGGAAGACACTGATGTTATGGGAGGAGCAGGAGGGGCTGCATGTCAGGGCTGTAAACCTGCGTTTCAGCATCATGGCAATGACTAAGATAATCTAGAGGCATCATCTAGCAATCCTCTGTCTACCAGAAGCTGTGCAGTTCAATCCAGCATCCTATACCCAACTCAAAGATTACAGTGCAACCAAATATTGCAGTCCTGGAGACAAAAACCCCGTGAAGCAGAGGGGAGACGAGGGCACAGCAGTACCCGAGGGTGATACAACAGCAGCAATGACTGACTATGGAGAGATGTGGAGAGATCCTGGCAGCACATGAGATGAAGACACACGCTCATGTCTCCACTGACTCAAAGGGGAGGCCTGGCCTTTCTGTTTGTGCCTTTTTGGTGCCAGCTCTGGGAAAAAGGAGCAATCCTCAGGCTCTTGAGGGTGTTCTCAGTGCACTGGCAGAGCAGAGGCTGCCCTTGACGTCAGCCATAGACACCTGCATCCCTGAAGACCGTGACTGACCCTCCCCATCCCAAGCGGCTACCAGCTGAGGCATATGCTGGGCAAGCGTTTATGGTAACTGCAGTAACTGTACCTGAGAGAAAGTCCTCTTTGCCACAGCTGGGAAGAAGGGGAGGAAAGAGGGGTTCCCTGGAGATATGGACCCAAGGATGTCTCCCAGAGCTGCCGGACACAGCTTCTAGCTACAGTCACTGTACCGCTGACTCCAAGTGAGAACAACCTTACTTTCTCATTCTCACCCAGGCAACCACTTGGGCTGCTCCTCTACACACAACATGGTAAACAGCCCTGTGCCTTAGTGCCAGGTAAGCTGCCTTTCACAGGAGTTTCCAGATGCTCAGTCTTGCCTTGTCCTTGTGGGCAAGGTTAAAAGCAACACACTGTCACCTCTCACACCTCCTGCATCCACATACCTTCTCTGCATCACACCTGCACATGTTGTTCAGCCACCCCACTGGCTTCAGCTCATCTCTTCAAGTGCTAAATGTGTATGTGTGTCTCTGCAGAAAGTATGAAATAGCCTCAGGTCAAAATCTAATCCCTAGAGCCACTGCTGCAAGCTGCCCTGCTTTCCCATAGCCATGGTTAGCAATTGCAGGGTTGCATGGCAGTGGCACTCCTCTCCCTCGCTTGTCCTCTTTCTTTGGGAATCATGGTTGGGAGAAATATGCATGTGATGCTTGCAGAGCTCTTTACATGCTGGTATTTCCCCAGCCCTCAGTATGTAAAGGCTGCATGCCAGAACTGGGACCTTGTCCCTCCATGCGTTGCAGCCCACAGCCATTTGCTGTTGCCTGTTTCTTGGCCACTGCTTGGCTAAATCTGACTGCTTGATGGCTGACCTGTTTTCTTCCTGGAAACAAAATACAACTGTCATACTGAAAATAATAATACAGTGACTCTTTTCCTCCCTAAAATGGGGATGTGAGAGTATCTTGTGAGAATATCAGATTCAACACAAGACTACACATGGAGAACAACTCACTGCCTCTTCAACAGAAATCGAGAGTTTCTTTGTCAAAATGGCAACACTGGTTCCTGGTTTAGATAGAGAAATGCAATGCCTACCTGTGTATAGTGGCCGCACGCTCCTCTGCATTTGTTGGTGGCATAAGTGTAGGCACTGACCTCGTTGTACCAAGAGGTGATGGCTCCTTGCACAGTAAACATAGAAAGTGAGCCAGTCCAGATGTTTTCTCCAACGGGGCTAAATTTGGGGTGAGCCTGCCCCGGCTCTTTCAGGTAGGTATTATGTTCAAACAGGCACTTCTTTGCCCAAGCTTTTGCAGTCTTCGCCAAATCTGGATCCCAACTCTGCAAAATAAAGACAACTGAAAATCACTTTGGTACCTTAGCAGCGTGGCAATTCAGAGCAACTTTTGGGAGAAGCTGGGTCTCAGTAGCGTGTATGCTATTGTTTTTTGTCTCTGCTGAGACTTCCAGAGCTACACGGCAAATTGTTTTGTAGTTAATTTCTGATTTGAACTTGCTCGTTAAACTTGCAGAAGTTTTTGGGGTGGTGGGTGATCTTGGCTGACTGGTTTGTTGGATGCCAAGAACTGTACGTCAGTCAAATACAGTGTCTGGGGTGCAGTGTGCATTTCCAGGCTGTGCTGACCACCAGGGAATGTTAACGTAATTTAAACAGTGAACTTACAGGAAATCTGGAGATTGGGGTGTATGCTTACACCAATCAGACTGGAGGCCCGTGCAGCCTCATGCATTAAGGCTACTGCTTTCAGGTCAGTTCACAAGCACACGTGGATTTTTGAGACAGTTTACACAAACTCAACCCCTTGGTTTGTATCTTTGTGTTCAGTGGCTTCAAATGTTAGTGATGAATTCATATTTATGGAATGACTAATTCACTTGCTATTCAATCACACAGAAAGTGCTCATTTAAGCAATTGAGTTATATAAATGTATTTTGTTTGCATTGGAGGTGGTGTCTGGTTTTGCTGTGTTTTCTTGTTCACACAACTTGATTGAGCAAATACAGAATTGTGTCTCACGGAAAATGCAGTACCACAGGTGCATGTCTGTAGCTCTGGTTGCAATTTGTGTCTTGTAAATGAATTTGTTCAGCACTGCTGAACTATTTTAGATTGGATTTTGTTTTTAAAAGACACCTTTTTTATTTCTCCTTTTCTATATGGATCAAAATACCTCCCTTGCTTCTGCAAACAATAGAATGACCAGAGAAATTGCTTTGAACGGATCAGTAACAATGACTAAGGAAAAGTTAATTATTAGTTAATAGTAATTTTAAAGGTAAGTCAGTAAGTTTAAATGTACTTTTCTGAGTGCTTAAAGTGGCTGAGAGTTGAAAAAGCAGTGTGCAGAAACTGATACTTCAGGGTGATCTTTAGTTTAACTATTTGCTCATGAAACTTCATTTATGCAAAAAGATAGGACTAAACGGATGCACAGGACAGGGACGTTTGCATACAGATATCATTGCTATTTAAGAAGACAGTAATTACAGGTTTTTCTCCTAATGAATTATTTCTCAGTTTTGGTTGTGTAACTCAGGTGAGTTCCCTTCTGAATTAGGCAGGGAAAATTGAATGTGTGAAAAGCAATGTGAGGCATCTCTCAAAGGAGACTGTAGTGAACCCTAATTAAACTGGTGAGACACTTCCTGCTGATTTTGATGGGCCTTGGAACAGACCTAAGCAATGCTTTGGGTGAATGGGAAAGGGGTCACATTGGTCAGGTGAAAAAAAAAAGTCAGATCAGCATTCTCATAATAAATGTATTACGAATACAGATGGTTGAGCTTGGTTACTTGCAGTTAAAGGGGTTTCTGTCCTGTATTTTCTTTTAAAAACTGTTTTTCCAAAAGATGGAAATGCTTTTGAGTTCACATGGAAAGGCTTCATTTTTATGTATCTAGGTGGACAGTTATCGGCAGCAAACAGAAGTTCCCTGTGAAAGAGAGAAGTCTTCATTTTTGAAGTGCTAAAGGCCACTCAAAAAATGAAGATATCTGCTGTTTTCAATTCCAATGCTTTTACTTTCATAACAGATTTTATCACGTATTATACTGCTTTCTCCATGTTAAATTCTTCCTGGGAGAGGTCGTACTTAAGATTAGGGGGGGTTGCAGTTTAAAAGAAACTTACCATGATTTCTTATTTTACTTGTAATAATCTTCATATGTTGAAGCTTTTTTTCTTGTTATTTTTTCAGATTTCAGTTCTTTAATTTTTCAAAAGGAAAAATTAGGCATAATTTAAAAATATGACTATTGTTTTTTTAATACATCCTTACATCCTAGCAAGATTTTGGTAGTACAGGGCTAGTAAAGCAATCCAGGGAACTGAGTGTGGAGCTATATGTACTGGAAGTTCAGGATGCCCAGCAGAAGAAAGCTGAAGTAAAAGATACATCTAGAAAAGAAACTGAATTGTTCCCTGTCAGGCTTGTAACTGGAGCTTGCTCACTGCTCAGTTACCCCTCCCTAATGGGCACTTCTTTGTTAGTGTTTGACAACCAGAAATGGTAAATGAGCTTTAACTTTGGTTGGGGTGTTGCTAATTACAGATGTGGTTATGTCCTCTTCTGGTGGTGACCATGCGAGATAGCAAGGAAGAGGAGCAGGATGAAAGAGATCAGAATTAGGACAGCCACAGAATCACAGAACCATTGAAAAGTTTGGGTTAGAAGCAACCTTGAAGATCATCTGCTTCCAAGCCCCCTGCCATGGGCAGGGACAATTGCTATGGTCTATCAGATCTGTGATTATCCCAAGGAGAAACATGGAAATCTCAGGTATTACCCAGTCAAGGCACAAAAGGTGATGGATGTTGCAAGAGGCAGCTCCCAAGCTATTGGAATTTAACATCTCACAGATCAGAGCTGGGCTTCTCAGCCATAAGCCCAGCTTTATGCACACAGCTTCCTCCTTGCTGGCTTTTCCATGTGCCACCCAGCAGGGAGACAAGTGTCACGAGCCATCTGACATGAGAGGTGGCCACTTTCGGGTGTATTTTGGATTGCAACAGGCTATTTTTTGCATGGTGGCTGCAGATATTGCCTCCTGATGTGTCCAGGGAGAAGGCAGGGGTGTAAGAGCGATGTGGGACCTGATGCCTCCAGCACTTGCTCCTGATGTATGTTGCTTTTTGGCTTCCCCTGCGGCCCCAGTGCCTAGGAACAGCTGCTCCATTGGCTCAGCCCATGAAAGCCTTGCAAAGAATGCTTAAAGAAAGCTCTCCAAGAGACTTTTTGGCAACAGTCTGTGCTCGTGCTGACTCAAGTATGAAAGGCTGTGCTTAAGTGTGCACATAAATTACACCATGGGCTGTCAAGGCTTTTCACAGCACAAAACACTGAGGGTTGAAATCTTGGGTTTCAAATGAGGAAATTAATCCAGGCAAAATTAGACACAAACCCGAGCGCATAAAGCCACCTGATAATCAGAGCCTTTTTCTCTGCTTTAAAAAGAAGCAGCGCGTCTTTTTATGCTCTGTGATCTATGGTTCTATGACCTATGAGCTCTATGATCCCAGGAGGTTGCTTTGAGAACTGTAAGCACAATCACAATGCTACACGCTTGCATATAAGTCACAAAGATCTCCTTACCATGTAGAGCATGTTGCTGGCCGATGGATTCACTCTGGACCGGAATCTGTTATGGGTTTGCACACATTCCTTAATAAACTCTGCATCTCCAACATCAGGCAATGTCTGTGGTCCATATGAGTCAGAGGAAAGACAGAAGTGCAGTAAAGCCAGCACACAAGCAGAAAATCTGCTTGTCGTGATTCTTAGCCTGTCCAGCTTTAACAGCAGAATGCTTCAGAGGTGGTTTTAGCCCCACAGCAGCATTCTGCTTGGATGGCTTGTGGGCTGGACTTATCTTAGCCATGGTAATTGAATATGGCTTTGTTGCAGGAAATGAGTCAGATTTCACCAGCCAGCACTGCTGCAAGAATGAGGAAATTAAGCTACAAGTTCACATCAGAGCTGTGGCAGCTTTGTCTCTCATTTCTTTCTTCAGCTATGATGGGTAAGCTTCTGTCCTGTCTTTTGGGCTTCTTTGTTTTTGCTTCATTGGCTCCCAACATCCCATCCGTAGCAACCACCATGGATTTTGGAAGGCTTTGGATAAATTTTCTGCTTTTCATTAAAATAGCATTGCTGTTATGGCTGTTACTCTTACCCAAAATGCTATGAGAAATAACTGAACTTTGACTATAGTATGCATAGTCACTTTTGTTGCATATGGAGTTATTGGAGGGGTATGTTTGGCTGAGAATCACGATTTAACTATGCCGCACTTACTGATGGGTTTGTCCTGTGACCACATCCTTGTGCTACGTGCTATCAAGCTTCAGCAATTTGTAATTAATTTCCTGTAACCCAAGTCCCCAGCCGAGTTGGATGCTGGGAAAGTTGGTGCTGTCTCGTGCTGGGTGCCCAGTACCCACATTGGGTTTCACAGCCAGAAGCTGGGAGCCGATGTCCCGTGAATGTTGCCTGGGGTGCCCAACAGTCCCTGCTGAGACCCACCACCACCCCGCCTTCTTCCTCGCACTGCCCTGAACTATCACCTGTCCATCAAGCTCAGGCCCCTTCCCACAGTCCCAACCTGAACATCTCTGTGGGAATGAGGTTGCAGTTCTCACTCCATGTTCATCTAAGGCACACCTTTGAACACACCTGGGTGCAGGTCCCAGCTATCACTTCTGCACATGCATTCCTGTGGGTGCTGGGGCTGGTGGCAAGGCCACATTCAACACACATTAGGTCCTGTGTGTCACACACTGCCAGCTGTTCATGGGGAGATTGCTTACAGACGAAAAGACTCTCTGAGGGAATCATGGATAGGAAACGCTTTGTTCACATCTCCCCTACAGGCCCCTTTTTAGAGCAGAATAATGTGGTGTGTTGACCCCTGTCAGCAGCCAAGCACCCACACAGCCACTAACTCACTCCCCTCTCCCCATCATGACGGGGGTAGAAAAGAGGAAGAAAAGTCAGAATATTCATGGGTCAGGATAAAGACAGTTTAATGTGTGTGGAAAGAGGAGGCAGGAAACAAGCGAACAAACCCCCCCAGGTGATGCACAGGCAATCACTCATACCCGCCAAGGGCAGACTGATGCCCAGACAGTCTCTGAGCAACGGACATCCAGGAAGCCAGCCCCAAACCTTTCTTCCTCTATGGCAGGTTTTGTTGTGTGCGTGTGTGGTTGTTGTTTTGTTTGTTTGCTTGCTTCTGAACACAGTGTCATACGGCATAGAATATCCCTTCAGCCAATTCGGGTCAGCCATCCCAGCTGTGCCCCCTCCCAAACACTTGCCCAACCCCAGCCAATTCACTGTTGGTACATATAAAAGATGGCAGCAGACAGGAACTGAAAGTTGTGAAATTAAATATGTGTCTTCTTACATGGTGACATTTTGCAGCATATGACAAAAGCCCAAATATCTGGAGCCCATTTTTATGCAGTGGGACGCCATGCTCCTTCAGAGCTGCAGTGTGGCTCTGAATTTGAGTCACTGCATTCTCAGAGCATTAGGGCTATGATAAAGGAGGAGAAACAGCTTTAAATATTGATAGTAGAGTTATGCATTGCTAATACTAGCCAGCATCTCTTAGCTTGGAAAACAGGTTTGTTTCCCTTACTAGCATATGTATACATCAAATACATCAAATGTATACAGCAAATGATAGGGGTTGAGGGTTAAATGTCTTTAAACCCAAAATGAATCTATCACTCAACAGTTTGGGCTTTTTTAATGAAGCTGAGATCTCCCATTTCTGAACCAGAGGCTGTCCTGAGCCTATTTTATCTTCCCCCTGCTGTTTTTCCTCCCTGCTCCCCCACCTTCCCTGTCTGCAAGCTCAGCATGGCTGTCATCCAGATTCTGTATTTCAGATTTTGTCACCATCTCACATCCTAAAATTAAGCTCTCCCCATTAACACCCCATCTTAGTCCTTGCTCTATCAACTTCCCCTGGTATTGTAGCTATGGAGGACAGAGCTTAACTCTGGGAGGAGGAGAACAGAATAGTACACCTGACAATAGAGTAACTTTAATAGAGACTGATACATACACATAGGCTAAACACTGTAAAAGACAAGCTTTACTCCTGTTCATAAGTAATACATATAGTTAGATCTCCATTATCTGGGGAAAACAATGTCTGGGATAATTTAAGGTTAATGGAGATGAGTTATTGCTTCTTTTTGATACAGTGTGTCACTTCAGACATGTCTTTGTGATGCCCCACGTTTCCAGGAGGCTTGTTAGCATGTATAGTAATATATAGTCTATGTGGTCCCTCTATCAGTCTACTCCTGAACCAGATCTAAGTGGCTTGTACAGACACAGAAGCCTGTGCAGCTACTGCCAATAAATTATGCAAACTCTGCCTTGAGTGGAGAAGAAGCCTTTCCTATGGTGGATAAACGTCACTAGGATAATGGAGAGATGATCAAACGTTTTCTTATATGTGTGCAATTCTGTGAGAGTATTACAGAGCAGTAAGATCACTATTAATACCTTAATTGATCGTTACTCATTGAAAAAGTATGTGGAAACCGCTTTTGTACTAAAAGAACAGCACCAGTACTTAGTACCAAAAACAGTGGTCTTAAAATTGAAACACAAAGACAGTATTGGTCACAAGAGGGATGCGGCTGCTCAGCAGGTGGGATGCGGGGTGGTGCTGGAGGGCTGGGGGGCCGGGGCCGCGGTGGCTGGGGCTGTGTATCCCAGTCCGGATGCCAGTAGGCATAATCTAAAACAGTGAAGAAACAGGCATTAAGACTCATCGAGCTTGGCCATACTTACAGGAAAGCAATTAAGAACAACTTGATACGTACTTATCAGCTTCTCACGTTCGGTATTTGCTGAAATGAGATCAGAAGAGGAAACGAATGTGAGTATCACTAGGTGGTGGCTCTTAATGTAAAGAGTAAGCCTGGCTCACTGCAGTGATGATGCCAGCTAGTGCGTAAAACATCTCGCAAGGAGTAAGCATGCCAACAAGAGCAGGCTCCTGGCTGCCATGGGACTCTTTATTAAATTACAAGAGATGCAGGAAAGAGGCAGTTGTGTCAGGAAGAATTTGTGTCATGGGAAGGAGGGAATAGCAAATAAAAAACCAACCATGGAATTTATGTAAAATTGATAAACCAAATTTAAATAGTTACAGACAAATATAACAACTAGGTTTTTCACAAAACTACACCTTTACTAAGAGCTTTGATGCATTTGCAGGATTGCCTATGTGCATCCTACTGGAATTGCCGATTTGCCTTATAGGAGAACATGGTAAAATGGGTTGTAGGATCTAGCACTTAGTTTTTAAAAGCTCTCTTCCTCCTCACCCTCCCCCTAGTCTTTGAGATGTTCCCAGTTTTCCTGTGATGCATCAGTCTGAGACCTCAAGATGAGTCAGCCAGGATATCACAGAAGGAAATATGAGTACCAAATGCTCAATTATTTCTACAGCTGAAGTTATTTGGAGCGTGGATTGTAGAGACCATCCTCATTGAACCTCTGTATAGAATTCAGATTTCATTTAAGACATTGTTGCACGTCCTTTAATCTCTGTTTATTTAAAACACTACTTCTGACTAGTCTGGGACTAGGTGTAATGACATAAAGGTCCACAGCTGCAAATTGCTGTGGAAAAACAAGCTCTCACTGCTGTAGTTCAGAAAATTGCAGAAGTTAGAAATAAGTGTGCTTTTCAGTATAGTGTTGTCATTGATTCAGAACTATAATCGCCTGGAAAACGTGACGGGACAAACTAAACAAGCAAGAAAACAGAAGTTAAATATACAATTTCTGCTAGGAAAGAAGAAACAGAAGGGGAATATTTGTCGGGTCTAGAGTTTTAGCTTTGACTTCCTGATCAGATAAAAGGCAGGCAGCAGTCTGCAGCAGTCTACCTGATACTTCCTTTCATCAGAAACTGTGGTTTCTGCCTCTAAGAGCCTTCAACAGAAAAGTACTTCAATTCATTCCTTCTTATACTGTTCTTACCAGGGTTTGGTACAGCTGTTCTGTGCTGCGCTACAGACCCACTACGTGCTTACTACAAATCATCTCATCATCATACTTCCACTCATAGTTACGCCACTTTTATTTCTATTCAACTTTCTCAGTTGATCACTTTGGTCTTACCACAGAGCTTGTCTACACACTTGTCGCTGCTGCATTCACTGCATGGTCGCCCTACTTTATATGGTTTTCTTGGGTAATTCCCTCTGCAAAGCAGAAAAACAGTATTTTGCTAGCTCAACCGTTTGAAAAGCAATTTAAATACATAGTTTCATCAGACTGTTAGGATATTTTTTCATGAACAGCTATTATGGGGGGAGGAAATCCCTTTATGCAAAACCTGACCATTGCAATTGTTTGAAATTCTTTTAGCTCAGAATAAAGCTCTCACTGGCATGGGGAGCAGCTCCCTGGTGCCTCTTGAAATTAATGAGACTTCTCAGGAAATACCGTATTATTCACCGTGAGCACACAACAGTCTGCCTCTAGTCCCTCCTTTCCCGGCTGTATTTTAAAAGCAAGTATGTAAAAGGTAAGCCCAGAAATTGCAGGGTATGAGATAAACCAGAAGACTGATTGTGATTTCTCCAACTGAAATGTCTTGTTTGAAGCCTGGGTGGGGCCGTAGAAAGATGTAATCTTGCTGAAGCAGAAAGCCTGCACCTTTTCCTGCAGAGACTGAACTGATTTTGTTCCACCATCTTGGTTATGGTGAGTGCTCTCAGCTATGTTCCGCTCTCCTGCCTTTTTTAGAAAGGAATCTTCTGCAGCTGTGGCTATGTCCAGCAGCTCCTGCTCTCAATGGCTGGGGAAAGCTTCCCTTGAACCAGTGGCATATGGATGTAGCTTCTTCTCAAGTTTGTTACAACTGGTCCCATCATTGTTCCATCTGGTACCAGGTCAGTTCTAGGATATTTTAATAATACTAACAATAGCAACAGCAATAATGATAATGTTACAAGTAACTTACGCTGGCCCATAGTCACAAACAAAATGTGCTGCTCCAAAAAGTCCTGGAAATTTTTCAACTGTATTGCAGAAGTGAACTGCACAGCCAACTTTGTAACTGTCTGCCCAAACAACCTGAAAGGCAAAGAGAAATGTGATGCACCCATTCAAAGACTGAACATACAGCAGCATTAAGGGAGGAAGGAGAAGGGGAGGATCTTGTGGAAACTCAAAACAGCTGACACAGGGGCAACATCAACAACCCGAACAGCAGCTAAGACAAACGACTGAATGATAAATGCTTTTCCATTTATTATCTGGCTCGCCTGGAAACATGAAATTGTCATGGGATAATCCCTTTCACCATACAGGAAATAGGACTTGGACATCCCTGGGACCTGGAATATTTATTTCCAGTCTCATTCAGCAATAAATAGGGGGTTGTAAAATGTTGCTGTAATTCCTGTCCAAACAGTCTGTTCCATGCCTGTACTTGGATTATCCGTGTAACCATGAGATTATAAACCACTGGGCATATAAAACTCACCTGGGTGTAGTGACCACACATACCAGTGCACCTATTGCTGTCAAAATCATAGCTGCTGACTTCGTTAAACCAGTCGCTGAGAGCTGCATCCACAGAGAAGATGGTGGCTGTGCCAGTCCAGATGTTTTCTCCAACAGGGGTAAAGGTGGGGTGCACCCTCCCAGGCATTTTAAGGTAAACGTTGTGCTTAAACTTGCACTTCTTTGCCCATGCTTTGGCAGTCTTGGCTAAAGCAGTGTCCCAGGACTGTAGAAAAGGAAAAAAACCCACAATGTAACATGCACAGCAGTGACTTAGCTGAAATTCTTAAACAGAAACTTGTAAGGATTCTTTTCCCCTTTTCTACTTCCCATCCCTGCGTTCACTTTCTTTCTCTGACTTGACATTCCTACTCCCATAACAATTTTTTTTCTTCTTTCTTCCTTAGATACTGCAGGACATGTACGATCTATCCACTGACCTGTGGTATATAGGCTGGACTTCAGTCTGTAAGCTGCTGCACCTCAGAGTAGGTAACTGGGTGAAACTCA
The DNA here is from genome assembly GCF_037157495.1 of Lathamus discolor. Classification (NCBI taxonomy): domain Eukaryota; kingdom Metazoa; phylum Chordata; class Aves; order Psittaciformes; family Psittacidae; genus Lathamus; species Lathamus discolor. The sequence continues at coordinate 41,486,414 of NC_088884.1, read as the reverse complement.
CAGTTGTAGAGGGTCTTGAAGGACTTTGCGTCCAGGGATTAGCCCTTTGCCTTTAACTCTAAACCAGATAGGAATTCTGCTGGCCAGGACGGAGAGGAAACTCACTCCCTTCCCCAGCCCGTTCTGCCTCTTAGCTCTTCATTGAGAAGTGTGGCTGAAGCAAATAAAAGGCTCACTTATCTCTCCTGAGCTGAGGAGTAACTATTCCCATCCTGAGTGGCACAGTGAGAATCTGAGAAACCAGTCTGGGAGACTTGCAGAAAGACTTCATGCCACTGAATGACCAGGCAATAGAATAGCAGGTAAAAATGTAAAATTCCATACATAAAAAGTAAGTTAAAGGATGTGTGAGGAAAAAAAAAAAAAAGAGCACAATTTTGTCTTTGTGTTCATAATGACAAGTTTGGAGATGGTTATTTCCACTTGTAAATCAATATTAAGGAGTAGTCTAAAAAGCAAATGAAGTGATAGAGATTTCTTAAGAAGGGATGGAAAATAAAACCAGATATATAATTACACTACTGTGAGAAGTCCTGTTATATTAAATGCTGTGTGCATTAAGAAATGGACACTAGAACTGGAAAGGACGGAGAGAACATGGAGGGTGATGATCATCCTGAAGTATGCAGGGCTTTCATAAAGCAACAAAGAGTGCTCTGCAGCTTTGATCAGGGACAGATGGACAGCTTGTGTGAAGTAGGTAAATAAGCAGTTAATTAGTTGCTCCTTCCAATACAAACACCAGAGACTATCAAATGAAACTAAGAATTAACAGGTCAAATCAAATGGAAGGAGGTATCTTCACATAACTTGTGCTTAGATTGTGCAGCTCTTTGCTACATGATGATAGGGATGATAAAAGCTTGCATGAGCTCAAGGCTGAAAAAAAACCCCATACAAGAAAAATCCATCAAGAGCTTTTAAATACAATGTGATACCTTTGATTTAAGAGGTTTCTATATATTTATCTTGCTGTTATTCCAGGCTTGCTGGATCTTTGGTCTGAGCAGCTGGTTTGTTCTTGTGTAGTAGCATTTTAATGAAACACTGATTTTTTAAAATGGCACTATGAACTTCCCTTCATAGCAATGATTCATACTGTGCATGCGGTTATGCATGTAACTTCCTTTGCAGCTATGCTGCTGGAGGGCTCAGAGGAATGACATGAACTGACTGGGGCTACCTCTTTCAGCCTCCTATCTACCTTCTTCCTTATGTATCCCACCAAACAAGCTGAGACTTATCCATAGTCTGTTCTACTATTCATTGCATTTATAGGAAGCTCTGTCTTCCAGCGCAGATATTAATATCCCTACTCTTCAAACCCTGCTACAGCAAATGACAAGCAGGTATCAAGATGGATGTCCTGGCAAATCCCTTTCTTCAACATATTCTAGATTGGAAGAAAGAAGAGGAGATGCTAAACTTGCAACAAATCCTTTTGAGCTGGTTGCCTATTATGGAGCTCTTTAATACCAGCTTCCCTATATGAAACCTGGACTAACATAAAACAGATTACTATCTCTCTTAGAAAGAAGCAAATGAAATGCTGAGAACTGAATACCATTTTTTTTTTTGCAAGACAGCCCTTTGTTCTGTCTTTTCTTCTGAAGCTTAAAGTAGCAATCCACCCCTAAAAAGGGAATTCCCTTCAAATTATTAACACTTAACAATACTGTGAAAACGAATGTCTTTTATATTTCTTATGAAGTACTAACATATATAGTAGGTAAGCCATTTGCAGACATGGAAAGAGCACAAAACAAATGAAGAATAAAATGGGCTAAATCAGCAGCACAATCTCTATTGCTTTTCAAACAGATCATGAACACCGCCTTACCATGCGAAACATGTTGCTGGCCGGTGGATTCACTTTGGATCGAAATGCGTTGTGAGCTCTCACACAGTCTTCAATGAACTTTGCATCTTCTATGTCAGGCAAGGGATACCGTAGATAAGCATGACAGCAAGCAAAGAGGTCCAGTAAGAACAATGCAGCAAAGAAAAATGTGATTTTCATAATTCTTCAATGCTTTCAGTAATGTTTTTAAGTTTCTAAAAGAAACCAGGTGGAGATAATACTGGCAAGCAGTTCTTCAGAGGGCATCCTCTGGGTGTGGAAACACTTGAAACTGTCAGACTAACAGGAAGCGAAATTGCTTCATAAAGTACAGCTCTATCTGCCATTATCTGATTGCCTGAAATCACTGGAGGAGCTTCCAGTGCTCCTGGAGAATGGCTATAGGATTAGCACTTCTGTGTAACATTCCAGGACTGATCGCTTCTTGGGCCACTAGGGTGGCCTGGGCTGGGATTTATATTGTCTCATCGTTCTACAAGCTGGTTGAGGCTTTTCCAAACCTAAACCAAACTGTCTAAACATGCAAGAGCATAGGAACAGCCATGTTTTAAAATAAGGCCCTGTGACTCAGATTTAGGTAGGTTTACAGAGAAAATACGTTGTAGATTGTAAACTATTCATGAGTCTCACTCTCTGCTCAGTTTTGCAGGTCAGGTCTTATCCTGCTGAACACTAGTGGAAATTATCATTCTGGTGTTGCATGATGGCTTTTCCCTGTTAAATAATACCCTTGAGTTGCTGCAGAGAGTCTTGTAACAATCTGTACATCTTATTCAGGCAGGCTGAAGGATCTGTAGCCCTCCAGCACCATCACAGCTACATCTATTTAGGCTACTAACAGGAGGCATATAATGAAGTATTTCTGTGTGTATGTGTTTACGGATGACCACGCATTACTGACTCTCCACACCCTCCTCTTAGCCCTGCCATGATTTGTTGACCATTTTCATGAAGGTAGGGGCAGCTGTAGGAGGCAAAAAAGTCGGGGGTGGGGGGAAGGAAAGCGATCCTGGTGCTTTGGATCTTTTGGGAAAGAAACAAAAAGAAGACTTCCAATTATTTTTGTTGGACAGGCTTAACACAGCCCTTACCCATAAACAGTCCTCACAGGCAAAAGAGACCTGGACAGAGAGGGAACTGAAAAGTACTATCTTCCCCTTTTCTTTTACAATAGTTTCCTGTATTTTGAAACTCTCCCAGTAAGGTCACCATTTTTTTTTCTCTAATGAATTATTTGTTTAAAAAACACCAAGCTGAAGTAGTCAGTGGGAGGAGACTGGCCATTTTCTCTGTGGCCACAGCAAGCTGGGTGCAAGAAGCTTTTGGTACATCAAGGTACTGTCCTTGATGATGTGATAAAAAGATGCTTGCAGCACTACCAGTCATCTCAAACTCTCACCTCCCTTGGCAAGTAAAGAGTAGTAGGGGGTGAAGCACTCACCCTGACACAACCCCAGCCTCAGGCGGTAGCTACACTTGCAGCCCAGCCATTGGCTTTTAGCTCTTACTGCTTTACCTGCTCCTCTACCAGGCTGTGGCTCCATCAGGCTCCAGAACATGTATGCGATGGTCATGATCTCACCTACACTTACTACATCCAACTGCTGACTCTGCCTCCTGGTGCACAACTAACAGCGCCAAGGTCCCTTGACTACCAGATGTAGTTTCTGTTCTCTTCTGCTGTCATGGCTTATTCCAGAAACTGTGTGTGGACACTGGCAGAGGTGACAGGGCCCTCAGCTGTGGTGGGACATTTCTGAGTGTACGGGAGGACAGACCCTTGCTGGTATTGATGACTGCTGGTCAAACTGGGATGGTGAAGCAGATCTCGGGAGGGAGGCTTCTTCCTGTGGCTGACAATATCTTCTGTACCACCTGGGGACAGAGGCTGTTCTATCAGCTGCTTGCTTGCGGGTTACCAAAGACCCTCTATTCTACCACGTGCACTCCTGAAGCCCACAGGGTACCTTCCAGGTGCCACTGGATGTGCCACTCTGCAGGTAATGGAAAGATACTCAGATCAAATTATGACATTTTACATCATTAGGGTGAACGCCCCTCTCCCCTGCTTCCAAACTGAACATAGCCTGCCTGCAGTTTTGTTCCTTTGAAAGTCACCTTGCCTCTTTTCTAAACCAGGACCAAGTTCAGTTTACTGCCAGTTATTCTTTCTCCAGCTGAGTATTACCTAAAAACTAGGAAGTATGTTTTCTTTCTTTTTCTTTCCTAATAATGCTGTACAATCTAAAGCCTTTGGGCAGCTAGATGTAATGCAAACCTATATACTATATATTACAACCACATGCAGTTTGCACTCAAACCGCACCATTAATTTAGCAATGCAGTGATCTTGCAGTTATATATGTGTGCAGTTGAAATTCTGTGCTTGGAAGCTGAACCGAGACCTTTATGAAGCAGTAAATTTTGACATACCCAGGATAGTCCAGGTTACAGGAGACTTTCATGAAGAGCTGGCTCTGGCTCCATCTAGTGATTCTATGTATAATTGAAGCAGAAGTCCAGCCTGCCCTCAAGCATCTATAAGCAACGTTTTCACAAAAAGAGTTCCAACCCTTTGCCAGCATTAGTCAGTGGATCTTGTAAACCAGATTAAACTTAAGCTTTGCGATTTGGGCATCACATTATATTTGTCCGGACAAGACAAACATTGCCTGTCCCTGTACAGATCTCAAGTGAAATTGAGCACAATGAGTGAGCTGGGTATAGGTGGGAAGCCATACAGTAACTAAAGTTACATACAGTTACTTTGAAAAGATCCTCATGTTTACATCCCTCCTTCTCACTTTGCACCTGCTTTCAGTTTAAAATGCCTGGAAAAAATAAGGCCTCAGATTTAGATTTCCCTAATTATGATTCAGTCAGAGGACTAAAGGTTGGTGGATTACAGACTATTACAGGTATCCAAGATGCCTGGGAATCTGTAAAATTACACTTAAGTTTGTCCTCAAATCATTAACCTCCCCACATTGTTACTTGTGCTGGGGAGAGAATCTGTCTTTTGACTTACTAGGTTCAGCTGATCAAACACGGGTGGATCTGCTGGGTTTTCTTGTTCCATCCACAGGATTAGGCAGCTGTGAGGTCATTTGGCCTTCGAGACCTGTGAATAAACTAGTATTCTGACGTGCATTCCTACTTCTATCACGCAGTCTCACCTCAGGGCAGTAAACAGATTGAATGAAAGGATGGTGGTGGTACTGGAATTATTTTGTAATAAACTATTTTGTGTTTATTGAAAGCTAAAACTTCTTGCAATTATTCTATATTAATGAGGTTGTGAAGAGCCTTACAATTAACAGGGGAGCCCATCAGCATGCAATTGGACTGCAGGTAGTTTCACTGTAGTTTTGGTCAGGAGGATTTGTATAGTGCTGCTGCTTAGTGCAACTATGCCCCTTGGCCTAACTGAACAAAATCACTCTGCACTGCTTGCAGTGTTCTCTCAACAAAGTACTGGGATGTCACATGGACTGAAGCACAAGAGGTTGTTGGTAGGTGCACCTTTCTGTGGTGCCCACCTCCTGCCAGTCAAGATGGCTATGCCCCTCAAGGACAGCCAACATCACTCCCTTCCCTCAGCCAAAGGATAAGGGAAGCAGGAAGCATTCACCAAAGTCTGGCTGCTCCCTTTGGCAATAGGTCTGCCAAAGAGTGTGAAGGGAAGATGGATAGGCAGTGATAATGCCATGGAACACAGTAGTCCCTTAAACCATGTAAATACGTGAGGGGAGGGTGTACAAAAGATGGAGCTAGGCTCTTTTCAGTGGTGCCCAGTGACAGGACCAGAGGCAATGGGCACAAACCAGAACACGTGAGGTTTCCTCTGAGCATCAGGAAATACTTTCTTACTTTGAGAGTGATCAAGCACTGGCACAGGTTGCCCAGGGAGGTTGCAGTCTCCATCCCTGGAGATATTCAGAAACCATCCAGACATGGTTCTGGACAGGTCTAGGTATAAAGTGGCCCTGTTCAAACAGGAGTGTTAGACCAAGTGACCTCCAGAGGTCCCTTCCAACAGCAACCATTCTGTGATTCTGTGATTCTTGATGAAGCCAAAGCTCCCACAGGTTGTGCAGGACAAACGATCTAGCATGATCTCAATAGATACAGGAAGCTTGTCACAGAGTACAAGTATATGCCTAGCTGAACAGGACCTCTGGTTATCTTCCTTGTCCTTCATATGTCATTTAAATTTCTTAAACTACTACCATTTATCACATTTGTTTCTTTTTAAACTTAAAGCATTTGAAAAATGAGCCAGCTTTTCTGACGTGCATCCTAAGTCTCTTTTCACAGGATAACTGAATAAGAGTAAGCCCCTTTTCCCTCAAAGTATTCCAGGCCAGCTTGGATGGGGCTTTGCAACCTCGTCTAGTGGAAGGTGTCCCTGCCCATGGCAGGAGGTTTGGAACTAGTTGAACTTTAAGACCCCTTCTAACCCAAACCATACTAGGATTCTGTGATAACATCAGAAATGGTGGGTGCATGGCAGCAGTGTAGAAGTGTGGAAGTTCAAGAACCACTGCAATACTGTTGGAGTATTACAGAATATTGTTCAGGAATCTCCTGAGAGAAGATCCAGCAAGCCGTAACTGTCCACATCCATGCTGCTTTTACAAAAGGGATCTTTGAACTATCTTCTCAGCCATTGAGATTTCTTCCCGAGGACACCGAATTGCGGAATGGGACAAACTGTATGCATTTTGTGTGGACACCACAAGAACCAACACTGAGGAAAGAAACTGAGAATCACAAGTTCAAATACACAGAATGAAAAAATACTTCAATGGATGGAAAACTACTTCATTTATTGGAACAGTATCTGATGGCATCACCACCTGCACATCATTCTGTGTTGCAAATTCCACACTGCTGAGCTCACAACAAACAGTAACTGTCAGATGAAAGGACTACTATCAGCCTGGCATAAATATGGCTGAGGTTTTAAAGAAAAACAAGGGGTTTCTTTAACGCTTTGGGAGACTGCAGAACTCTCTTTCAACTTCGCCTTTACTCCAAGGCACACTCTGATTGTTACAGTCCTAACTGTGATAAAATTACTAAATGACAAGAACAGTTATTACCAGGGATAGGAATGGCAGTGTTAGATATTAATTTCTTTTAGGCTTTGTCACAGCTATAAGATGGAAAACTTATGTTTTAGTAACTGAATATGAATGGGAGTTTCAACTGTAAAAAAAGCAGTATCAGGAAACTGTGCAATATTAAACACCTCAGAACCTGAAAGAGCTTTATTGTAGCACCAAATTTTGTATTTCAGGTACTAAGGAAACTTTTTTTACTTACAGATGTCTGAAATACAGCTCTGAATTGAGTTTTTCAATCCTAATACTGCATCTAAATAATGATTTTCTCTCCAGAGATGGTGAGTATCAGCAACTTTCATGTAAAGCAATGGAAATAGCTGTTGCTCAGGAACTTTAATAGTGTACCATTTTCTATGTAGGAACCACCCACTTATGGTTTTAGGTACATAATATTAGGCTTCTGGATTTGAAAATGTAATCCAAGTTTTAAATAATAAAACTTGTATTTGAAATGTCTGTTCTGTGTTTTAGTAATGTTAGAAAACTTACAGAATAGTTAGCACATGCCTAATTTCAAATTAATGTACAGTAAAAGTCTAGTTTATTTTCTTTGTTACTGTTCCTAAAGGTGAACTCATGGAGGCCTCCTTTAAGCTCAATTTGAATTCTGAACAGTAAGAAAATAGCAGAATTTGACTTTGTGAGGTTTTCTTATTTGTTCATTTTACAATAATGGTGAAATATCGCCTAATAACAATGAACTTTCATGCAGTCATATTGGCATTTACTAGGTAAGACTAAGATACAAGCAGGACAAAATCTAGTTTGCTATACTGGTAAGAAACACAAGTGTCAGATTCTTGCATAAATTCCATCTGTCATTTGTTGGAAAAAGTGAAATGAAAGCATATTAATGAAAGATTTCAGTCTTGGAAGAGTAAAGAAGAGTAAAATCTCATGATTAAATGGACTTGAGCAAGTTTCGACATAAAGAAAATTTATTATTGAGACTCCAGAACACTTACAAAACAGGAAATATGCTATGCATAAGTAATGGTACACATTAAAATGAGGATTAAAAAAATAAAATTAATCACAAGGTTTAGAGAGAGTTAGAACAAAATGATAATAAATCTGAAGTGTCACACTTTGAATAAGGAACAATAAATGCATTATAAGTATCTGCTTGTGCTAACTTCACAAACAACAAGACTTCTAAAGAACTATCCTTCTATAAAATCCTACTTATATATTTTATTCAGAACATTCTATCACTCTAGGAAACAGGCCTGAGTACCTAATATGATGCTAGCTTTCTCTCAGCATCAAAATTAGGCAATTGTGATTCCAAAGACTGCCTTAGTATGAATTGTAAGAGTTGTTTAACTGACACATAGTTTGTCCTTGAAATGCAGGAAGAGAGCATGTCACAGTTTTGGGAAATCTTGTGTTTAAAAATAATGCTCCAAACCTTACTAGATACCACCTTTAGCTTAATATTTTCCCAATACAGGTTTTACCTACATATAATTTCACTTTATTTTTTTTTTGCATGTTAGCTTTCTCTAAAGAGCATAAAATAATAGGAACAAAATTACTGTCAAAGAAAGTTGTCATTAACGTCACATCAGTATGACTTTTTTGCTTATTTTGTTAGCAAGTATCTTCAGAAGATATTATGTGTTTCAAATCCGATTAGGTGTTTATAGGCATGTCTGTAAAGTAGTCTCTCATAAAATAAACAGAGGCAAAAGCAAGAACTAACAGTACTATTCTCAAAACCACAAGACTGACACAAGCCTCATCACACGTGATGCTGAACTCCCAAGCGGGTTGCCATCCTGAATAATCTATAAGTAAGCATATAGATGTAAGATTTACTTGGAGTATATATTTAAAGTAACTGAGGAACATAAGCAGCAGTGGAAAACTGTAATACATACAGATAAGTTTATCGCGTTCTGTATTTCCTGGAAAAAAGGATAAAATAAACAGTTTTAACACCTAGTCATGATTTCTCTCTCCTTAAAAATTTGTTATGTAAAATAATAGCAAAAATTTATCTAACTAGCTAAAAATGTTATCTATTTAATATATTTAATATAAATCATTTAATATAAAAATATTATCTAAAATAATAGCTAAAACAAACTCATCAGTTTTACTATCAGTAGAATTTGAAAAATTCTTTACAATTCCCACTGATAAACCTTACAAATAAAATAAAAGCTAGAATGTTCTGGTAAAAATGAAAACTGATACTTCATAATAGTAATGTCTCCATAAAGCTGTTACTGTTCATAACAATGACATGGATGGGGAAAGGGACACATTATACAGCCCCTTTATTTTCTGTTTGAACCCTCTCCTTTGTCTTTCTCAAAATAATAAATACGGATTAATATTCACAATGTACACATGAGCTAGTAAGTACTATCAAATACAATTTTATGGATGAGGAAGTGAGACAGACTGATTCCAAAGTGGGGCCTGATATTGGGATCAACTACAACCTGGTATTCTGTGTAGCTGTTTTTCAGATGTGTCTGCTATCTAAAAACTAAGACCTACAGGACTGCTGAATGTTTTCAAAGCTAGACTAACATATATATTGAGCAAATATAGTAACTACCTGTTAGACAGAAACCATAAACCCTACTTCCAGTTTACTAAATGAAACTTAAAAACACACATCCTAACTTTAGCCACAGGGAACTGCTTGCTTGTGACTTCCCAGCAGGCAGAAGTTGTCAGGTCTAGAGCTTTCTGGAGACAGTCGACTTACCGTCTCTTCATGTTTCACTCCATCAAAACGTGATGCATACTTAGCAATTCATGACTCTAATTCATTTTCTTGACAAGAACAGAGTTAAAAGAATTACCTAGTTTAAGGAAAGGATTTTATTCGCCATAGGGAAAACACTTTATAGCTAGAGAATTAAATCGGTATGCAGTCCCTTTTCACACAGATATAACCAGGTGGGAAAGACAATGGGCCTTACAACTCCAGCACGAATTACAAACCCAGAATGACCTTCTCACAGTTACTGTGACTGCTTCCAGAGTACATAAGCATCAGCTATACTGAAACTTGAATGTAATTTAGCTGTGGCTGGCTGAAACAGTCACACAACAGACTCAGTAAGTGCAATTTAAGTATTTCATTCCAAATATAACTGATTAGTAGCTCTGCTGTTTCTGAAGGCCTATGAGATTACTCAAGAATTGCTGCTAAATGCTACTCTGAAAAGTACATAGCTATATGCTGATTTCTTTGGTATGATTAATAAAGTCAGCACGATATCAGAGTGCAATAGAAAGAGTAATACATTTAACTGAAATCATGACTTACACCTATCATCAAATGGAGACTTCATAATGATCACTGAGGCCCAGATTCAGTAAAATATGAACTATTTGTTTCCTGCATATAAATAGACTTAAGGATACTTTTTAATTACTTGTGAATTGGACACAAAACAGCACCATCAAAGGATAAAACAAAGCTTGCAACATTCTTTATCAAATAGGCCATTGTATTTTTTCCTCTTGCATACTGCCTTTTACATTTACTTTTACTTACTACACAGTTTATTTTCACAGGTGTCCCCATTTGCACAATGACTGCATGATCTTCCTTCTATATATGGTCTTCTTGGCAAATTACCACTACAAAGGAAAAAGCAGAGTTTCACCCATAATTTTAAATGATTTGGTAAGTCGTATCTTAAATCATTTGTTGGAAGTAAATACTCTGAAAAGACAACAAATTGCTGACAATTCATTTAAAAAATCTCAAAATAATTTTCATTCTTTTAATTGTTCTGTCCCTGTTAAAGAAAGGAATCTTAAAGAGCTGTTATTTTTCTTATAGGAAAATACTCAGGCTTTTTATTCTATTATTTATACTAAAACAGAATATTGTGGATGAAGCTAGTTTTAACTGATGAAAAAAATAGGATTTTAGAGTGGAAACTTTTAAGGTGAAACACTCTTAAATAGATAAAACACATTCACAAAAAAAAAAAAAATAATTGTGAGCTTCATTCCACAAAACACACATGTCCAAGAATAAATAACCAGTCTCAGTGAACACACTGGGATCTTTCCATGCTTAAGGATCTCATTCAAGCAGAGACAAAGTGTTTAAGTGTAAAGATCAGCCTGCAGGACTTAGCACCACACATTCTCAGAAAAACTCCTTACGCATTGTAACTGCTGAAAAGAATAATAGTTACCATCATTCTGGCTGCCTATACCATGCTATTAGGTAATGGGAAACAGTACCTGGTGTATGCTGCATTCACTCAAAAAGATGAAGAAGTGCTATATTTCATAGCCTAATCCTGGGAACTCCAGGGCAGATTTAGTCCCCTCAAAGGACCGTGCGCTATTATAATTAGGTTTGTTTCCCGCTCTGCTCACCTCCATAGTGGGTACTCCCCAAAGGGGATTATTTTCACCAAAACCCATGATACATTTCTTTGGGATCCTAAGCCCGTATTTACACCCTATATCATCTGTATTTATAAATGAGAGCTACTCACCAGACATACAGAGGTAAAGGTTGCTGTAATGCTGTTGTACAAGATGGATGGTGAAGAACAAAACATTACCTGTGACTTACTTGCTATTATTCTTTGAAATGTATTTTATATATATTGCCTACAAGTACACTGTTGGCCTAAGTTTTACCACAGCAGCATCTAGAGTGGCATATTGCAACCACATGCTCTGACATGCAGTCCAGGAAGCAATAAAACTGAATGGGGATCTTCTGATACCAAGAATGGAACATAGGTTTTGAGCTTGTCAGAGAAGAGCAGGAAAGAGAGTTATTAATATAGATGTATATATAAATATCTCAAAAATAAGAAGTTGCACATTAAGTAACTTACCTTTTGGGTGATCGTCCGTATATACATTCACAGCACAGGTGATTCCCAATAGTAGCCCACACAGTATCTTAAAAAGAGTCTCAGAATCCAGAAAAAAAGAGACTGAAGGACAAAGCATTGCTTCTAGAACCTCTGGCAAGACCATAATGCCTTCATAAGGGTGTGAAAGCAGACCCACTTGGTGACTGTGCACATTTCAGTTGCAGGAATGCAAACAAAGAAGTTACAGATATTGCCTGTGCTGCAATTCAACAAGTCTTTCTTGGTATCAAAGGCTTTTACTGCATGTGATAATTACACTTCACACAGTTCGTAATCACTGTGAAATCCCCTTTGGGAGAACTGTCAGCCACAGATCCAGAGAGATGAAAGGCCTTCCCTTTTTCTCCAAGAAGCCCTATCTCATCATTAAAAATAAGTAAATCTACAGATTACTTAACACCTAGGTTGCCTCATTGGGAAGGTGTAAGGAATGGGGAAAAAAAGGCACAAATTAACTTATTTAGAGAGGAAAAAAAGTCACTCACACATAGAACACCAGGTGGCTTGTGAAGACTATGCCACTTAATTGAAACAAAATATATGGGAGACTATCACATGGGCTTTAATTTCACCTGTCTTGCTGGTTTAGGCTACAGAAACTAAAAGGCTCTCTTCATAAAAACTGACATTGTTGTGGTTTATATTTTGCTCTTTTGATTAATCATTACTACTGTTTCTTTTCTTTTTGACAGCTAGTGAGTATTGAGCTGACATTCTCCATGGTTTTATAGGTGACCACCTTTCCCCTCATGTGTATCACTCCATATTTACTTCCAGTGATTTTCACTTGCCCAGCAGTGAAGACTCCAGAAACTGTGATATGTCAGGAGTTTCCCGATATCATGCAAATGTCAGAGCACCTTATAGTCACATTATCATACAAAACTTAGCAATCTGGTAGTTGCAACTGATAAAGTTATCTTGTAAAGTGATAAATCACCGTAGCATCTATCTAGTCTTCCCTTCAGGATTCATGAGGTTGTTTACACTTTTTGCTTTTAGCCATGAGCAAAGTGAGATGTGAGAGAGTGTTCAGTTTTTCTAGTTTGGACTTTTTGCCTATGGTGCAGAAAGTGCAGAGGTAAAATAAAATTTAAAAACCTAGGTAAATGCAAATAACAAATAACAAGGTAAGAGAAAATAACCAGTTGGAAAATCTCTCTAGGACTGCTGAGAAGAATGCCCAGTAAGCCAAGAGACATCCTACAAGACCCTTTCAAGGGTATTTCCAAGATTCTACTACCTTTCAAACAGAATACTAAGGACCATCTTGAGGCTCCTCTTAGAGCGAAGGGTTTCCTGGATGTAACAGATGAGGATTCACCTACCAAGAGAAAGCTAGGTAGAAGAGATGAGAACAGCATGATGAACAGAGCCTGGTAGCACGGATGTGGCAGCCAAGTTTGAATTGAATACGACAGCAACATCAGGGCACATTCCAAAATACTGTATGCTTCTCTTTCAGTAGGAAGGATATCCTGGGCATCTCAGACATGTATGGTCCCAGCAGCAGGTCACAAACGATCTATAAAAGGACCACAGTGTAAAACTGTTACACTGAATGAAGTAATTTTGGCAAGGTGGTCCTTAAACTGGTGCATCCTTAACTCTGAAAAAAACCTGTTTTCTAGCTGTCTTCTAAGGAAGAAGTCATGAAGATCTAGTTGGAAAAGGGTGTTCCAGTATCTGGAGCTAGAATCATCATCTGGAGATGACTGGTGGGAAGGTTCAGGTTTACCTATTTTTCCAGACAGTTTAGAAAGGGAAAAGGCTGTTATCTGCTCTAACTACACTTGTTTCTGTGGTGACATAGACAGCAGAGTTCCTGGTATAAAGCAGGGAACAAGAGAACAATGAGACATTAGACCTCATTCTTAAGACAGCTATTCAGCTTAGCTATCAGCTCTCTAGGATGTGCACAACACAGCAAAACAACATGGCATACTGTTATAGATCAGAAAATCTCAGGTGAGAAGGCTTACAGACTACTGTTGGAGCCAATTAGTCATTATTCTGCAATGGCAACAGTAAACATTTTAGTTTGGATTTTAAAAAGAAAACAACAACAAAGTCCTACACCCCAGCAAGTTTCAAAATAACAATTCTAGTCCAAGTCCAGTTTTGTCATACAGGAAGAGAGATGGGCAGGGCTCAATGGACTTTTTAGTTCAGGCTAACTGAACTCCCCAAAAGTGGCCCAGGTTTGCTAGAAGAAAAAAATAAAAAAACAGCTGTCATGCAAGCTCACAAGCTTTTTTATACATGTTTTAAAAATGACAAACAGATTGCATATGCATGTGCTTGATTATGGACTGTGCACTATTATGAGAGAAAATATATTATTTTAGAACTACTGCCTCTGTGTCTTCAAACTCCTCCTAACTTAAGAACAGCACTGGCTAGGGCCTACTTTTTTTTCACAGTGTAATTTAAATGCAAAATCACCTCCTGCTGTTAGCTTCTTCTTGCACTGATCATTTACTGTTTTCTAATGTTCAAATAACATGCGGTGTACCACAGCTTTTAGTCAAGAAATGAAAATGAAATTTATTTTACTGTTACAGAGAAAAAAAATCAACTGATCAAACAATTGTGCTATTATTTCTGCAATTTATAATGAAAAAAAGAAATACATTGTAAAAAGCTAAGTGCAATTAAAAACATGTATAAAACTGGAAGTTGCCTGCTGCAACTGCTACCACTTCTTTTGTGTCACATGAAAAAGAAATCATTGAAGTGCAGTATGGGTAAGTTTGGGGTTTCTTTGCTTAGGATTGGCAGAGAATAAGATTTATCAGCAAAATTAACAGATTAAAAAACTTTGCAAGTACATGCTGGTCATAGCTCTCTTGATAACTGAATTAGACAACCATTGTTTTCTCCAATAAATAAAGAACCCAATTTATTTACAGCTAAATGTCATTACATTATTTTTTTTAATATTTAAACCTGCAACCTACCTTGGTGCATAGTTGCAAACAAAATTTGCTGCATTTCGTATTCCTCCAACTTTGTTACATGGAGCAACAGCACAGCCTATTTTATATGAATAGTCCCAAACGACCTAAACAGTTAAGGTTTTAAAATAAATTAAAAACCACACTTAACAGTAACCTAGTCCAATATTTAGAAAGTTTACCTTATTTTCAGAAATCCTACTTCTTATTTTCATTTTGCAACACCTATTCTTATGCATTCAAAAATACTGGTGGTAAGCACATTTTTTAAGATGAACTTCTAAATATTCACCCTTCGAGATGAAATGACCTACGCTGCAAGTTTCCAGAATCTTCTACAGAACAATTTTAGTAAGAGTCAATGACTTTATGACTCAGGGGTAGATTCCTTGGAACAAAAGGGAAATTAGTGGCAACTACCCAACGGCTCCTTTAATTATAATTTTAACATTCATAACTCAGATCTGCAAGAAGCACTTCTCTGTGCTAGAAGTGGTTCAGCTGATTACTACTGTAAATTTAAGTCTAAAAGCTCCAGCACTGCACATGTTCAGACTAAAGGAGTGTCATCTGCCATTCTTAACAGAAAATGGTTTATTATCTCTTACGGTTTGGGTCTCTGCTTTTTCTTATAAGATTCTTTTCTATATGTTATGCATATGACTAACCAAACAGTACCGAGTTCAGGTGAAAAAGTTTAACTATATACCTAGCACATCTGGATGATCACACATTCCACTTCAGGAAAACTTCAAAGATATAGTGGATTACTCTCAGTACTTCTCAGTACAAACAGTACAGGCCTCAGACTGACAAACAGACTTGAACATGCCCAAAAGTTCCACCTCTTCAAATGTCTTCAAATTTCCCCCTCACTAAGGGGAAATCCTGCCTGACCAATTTGGTGGCCTTCTATGATGGGGCTACAGAGCTGATGGACAAGGGTAGAACAGTTGATGTCATCTACCTGGATTTCTGCAAAGTGTTAGACACTGTCCCACACGGCATCCTTGTCTCTAAATTGGAGAGACATCAATTTGATGGATGGACCACTTGGTGGATAAAGAACTGGCTGGATGGCTCACACAGAGTTGTGATCAATGGCTCAATGTCCGGCTGGAGACCAGTAACGAGTGGTGTCCCTCAGGGATCTGTGTTGGGACCGGTCTTGTTTAACATCTTTGTCGGTGACATGGACAGTGGGATTGAGTGCGCCCTCAGCAAGTTTGCCGATGATACCAATCTGTGTGGTTTGGTTGATAGGCTGGAGGGAAGGGATGCCATCCAGAGGGACCTTGACACGCTTGTGAAGTGGGCTAATGCCAACCTTATGAAGTTCAACCATGCCAAGTGCAAGGTTGGAGCATCTGGGTCGGAGCAATCCCAGGCACAGCTACAGACTGGGCAAAGAAGAGATTCAGAGCGGCCCTACAGAGACGGACTCGGGGGTGCTGGTCGATAAGAAAATGAACATGAGCCGGCTTCAGTGTGCACTTGCAGCCCAAAAAGCCAACCATATCCTGGGCTGCATCAAAAGGAGCATGACCAGCAGGTCGAAGGAGGTGATCTTGCCCCTCTACTCTGCTCTTGTGAGACCTCACCTGGAGTATTGTGTGCAGTTCTGGTGTCCTCAACATAAAAAGGGCATGGAACTGTTGGAACAAGTCCAGAGGAGGGCCACGAGGATGATCAGGGGACTGGAGCACATCCCGTATGAAGATAGGCTGAGGAAGTTGGGGCTGTTCAGCCTGGAGAAGAGAAGGCTGTGTGGGGACCTCATAGCAGCCTTCCAGTACCTGAAGGGGGCCTGTAGGGATGCTGGGGAGGAACTCTTCGTCAGGGACTGTAGTGACAGGACAAGGGGTAACGGGTTAAAACTTAAACAGGGGAGGTTTAGATTGGATATAAGGAGGAAGTTCTTTCCTGTTAGGGTGGTGAGGCATTGGAATATGAGGTTGTGAATGCTCCATCCCTGGCAGTGTTCAAAGCCAGGCTGGACGCAGCCTTGGGTGGCATGGTTTAGTGTGAAGTGTCCCTGTCCATGGCAGGGGGGTGGGAACTAGATGATCTTAAGGTCCTTTCCAACCCTAACTATTCTATGATTCTATGATTCTATGTAATTGTAAGAAGCAGTTACATTCAACAGATACAACCTTTCTTCAAAAAGGATCTTATTATTTAAAGTGGTGTTATCTGACTCTTGGATTAAGGACTAAGCATTTCACAGATTTTTATGTAACAGCATCACATATTTTTAGGTTTCCACCATTTTGAGATTAGTGTGTTGTGGTTCTCTTGGCAGGTCTACACAGCCTATCCACTATGATCTGTAAATTTTACCCACGTTCAACTTTCTGTCACTTCCTTCAAGACTATAATGGCTGCTAGTTCATGCCTCATCTTTGATTATCAGTTTTGATGAAATACGTATTTTTAACAGATTCATTGGTGTTTAACCTATATACTCTGCTTGGTTTTGTTTCCAGCAATTAGTTTCCTGTGTAATTCAGCCTGAAATACTGCCTGAAATGCATGAACATTTTGAGATGACTTAACTATATATAAAACAAGAAAGCAACATTAATCAGGAGAAAGAAAGATCAGAAGTGAACATTATTCCAAGAGAAATGTGCAAAACCCACCAGAATTCTATGGAGCCAAGGCTGAACACTGAATTTTAAAATGCTAGAAACTACCTTGCTATATAATTTTTCATAATTTATTGTGCCAGAATAAAAGTGAAAAATACTTTCCCAATATGTTGTCTAGTTCTAATCTCCTAAAGATTTACTGCCCCATAAACAGCAAAACTTAAATCCTCTAGCCTTGCATTTGAGTTAGTTACAGGCAGAATCAAGGGCAGGAAACAAGAATTAACACTTGAGAGGAAGTAAGTGAGAAAAGACATATAAAGAGGTGCAAAAAAGACCCAAGCAGAAAATGCTCTGTAAATGATTCTGGTAACTTAAAAGTATTTTCATTTCACAATCCAAAGTTACTCAAAAAGAACCTCACAGCTACTCTCATTTTCTGGTAACAGTTGCACTGTAAGTAAGTATACTGCACAGTATTTTCATCTGTAATTTGCACAGAGAGCAGTCTAAGCACCTTTGACACTGATAAGAAATCAGAGTCACTTTTATTAGCTACCTACTTGACATTAAAACTATCATCTGTTTTAGGTCAGTGAAATACTACATATTTGCTCATAGATACAATTAATTCTACTGAAAAGCTTATTTTTTAATCATGGTAATTAACAGATGCATTTAAAATATTAAGTGTTCCAAGAAAAGCTTCACTTTCTCAGCAGAATTAAGATTGTCACAATTACCACTGAGAAATCAGATATATATCATAAATTGCCTCTTTTGTGGCTGATGCTCTTTTTCTTCTCTTCCTTTTTTATAAAATATGTAAAGAAGACAATTTACTTTGGATGGATTTTCTCCGTCTGTTAACATTTCTACTATAGCGTACCACAAACATTCTGCAATTACTGTGATTATTTTGAACAGCATCTCCAAACTTGCAGAAAACAGAACTGTGTGGCTTTGAAGCTGTAGAACTTGAAATGATTATTTTATGAAGTTCAGGCAGTACTGATATAATGGGGCTTTCAGTAGGGCCAGTATTGTGAACAAGAAGAATATGTTACTACATACAAACCAGAGGAACCAACTGACAGGATAGACATTGCTTGAGATTACAAAAGTCAATAAACTGTCAGTCACTATGGATCACATACAGAACTCTGTATTATTTACAGCCCCCACTGATTCATGTGGGAGGCACTATACAGGACATTTTACCAAAGATAACTCTTACCTGAAGGTAATGACCGCAGAACTTAGAACATGCATCCTCATTAAAGGCATAGAATGTGACCTCATCATACCATGATTTAATGATACCAGTAACATTAAATGCTGGAATACTTCCAATCCAAATATTCTCTCCAACAGATGTGAAATTAGGATGGCACTGATATCTCTCCGTTAAGTATATATTATGCTCAAAAACACATTTTCTTGCCCATGCCCTTGCAGTCCTTGCCAAAGCTGCATCCCAAGTCTGCAAAACATGAAAGGTGAAATAGCTGTGCAATGTTAAGCTACACGCAGATCTCAGATAAAGCCAGTCAGGCAATAAAGTACATATATACTACACCGGAGTTTCATAAAGAAATACTTTCCCTTATTTAGGCAAGTACCAGTGTTTTATTTTCATTGACATTTCCTGTTGCAGCATGGAAATATGCCTCATTTCATTAGACATATTTTGTCCCCCTTCACTGTCGAAAATTAACAAAGAACACTTGCTAGTAACTGAAAAGTTGTTTGAAATGCATTTATATATTCAGATAAGAAATTACTGTCATATTAATTAAACATGAAACTTATTCTGTGTTTGTTTTTGTTGAATAGGTCATTAAGGATTTCTATTTGGTATATAAAAACTAATTCAAACTAAAAAAGCACAGCTACTGTAGATTCTGATCTACATCTAAGTTTTTTTTTTTTTAAGGGAGGCTCCAGAACACTTATTCCTCCTACAGTAAAGCTTTAAATTCACATTGGAGCATTTTACAAAGACAGGTCAGTGAGGTAAACATGCCAGTGTTTGGCTAGTAACTTATTCTGTTATCTCTTAGTTCTTTGTGGCCTGCCACCATTTATAAAACCTCTGATTTCTGAATATGAACCATTTTTGTTATTTGTTTTCCAGTCTCAACTGTTTTTCAGCCAGGTTCTTCTGTCATTAAAATACTTAGTTTTATGTCTTATAAAGGATGCTGTGGTTTATTACATAGGTTTATTGATGTTGATACATTTCATTTCACTCTTAGTCTCTATGTGGATCTTACAGTAACTTCACTGGCTGCTCCTAACTGTTTCGTCCCTCAGGCCTTTAGTTTTTTCTAACCATATTTCTATGTGCGTACCTTTATTCACAGTTTTTTTCCAGTTTTCAGGAAAACACAATAAACATAGAATCATATCATAGAATCATAGGATGGTTTGTGTTGGATGAGCCTTGAAGGATCACCTAGTTTCCAACTCCCCTACTATGGGCAGGGACACCTTCCACTAGACCAAGTTGCTCAAAGCCCCATCCAGCTTGGCCTTGAACACTGCCAGGAATGGGGCAGCCACAGCTCCTCTGGGCAACAGCAAACATCCACTTTTTCTGCATCTTCTTCAGTTTTGTTTAACCCTTTCCAGGAAACAAAAAAAAAAAAAAAAGGAAAAAAAAAAAGTGCAATTTGTTTTGGTTATGACAAGCAAAAATTCTTCCTTGCTACCAGAAATTCCCTTTAGCCCCAATACTGCAGCTCACGACCTTGCTTTTGATGAAGATCCTAAGTCTTCTGGATTGGTCCTGCTGATGGGCCATTGCCTCTTCCTAGGGAGAAACTCTTGCAGGGCCTGCAAGAAATCTGTAGAGGGACTTCATACAAGCGTATGTAGTGACATGATAGGAGAAACGGCAGATGTAGATTAGACATTAGTAAGAAGTTCTTACTGGGAGAGTGATGAGGCCCTGCACAGGTTGCCCAAATAAACTATGGCTGCCCTACTCCTGGCAGTGTTCAAGGCCAGGATGGATGGTGCTTTGAGCAACCTGGTCTTGTGGAAGGTGTCCCTACCCGTGGCAGGGGGGTGCAAATGGATGACCTTTAACGTACCTCATATGACCCTATGATCTGCAGCTGGCCTGTGTCATTGCATCCTCATCCTGCATGCCTGATGTTTCTAGACTCACCTGTCTACAACTGACTCACTATATTTCCTATCAAATGAACGTGATGGCATCTGGAACACACACCAGTGATTCCATCCTGGCTGCCTCACACAGGGCCACCAAGAGCCCCTGGCCCTGTCCTGCTGCTGCCAGCGGGGTCTGGAGCCACTCGTGCACCCCCAGGCCTGCTCCTACCATGTACTGCATGTTGCTGGCCTCCGGCTGGACTCTGGAGCGGAAGTCATTGTGGACGCGTACACACTCCTCGATGAAGGCATTATCTGTGATGGCCGGCAGGAGGGGCTGCTGCCCTGCCGCAAGCCTCAGCACCACCCACAAGGCCAGCACCACCTCCCATAGCCTCATAGCCCCAACCGCCGGGGTCCCAAGGAGAGATCCCGGTTTCACCTCCGCCCGTCCCAGCCTCTTCCAGAACCTTCTCCCTCGCAGAGCGGCCCGCCGGGCGCTGTGGCGCCGTGACGCGAGGAGCCCGCCGGGGGGCGCTGCGGGGGCGGGCGGGGCACGGCGGCGCGCTGGGCGGAGGCTTGCTGTGGGGCCGGCGGCGGCCATGGTGCTGTCGGCGGCGCAGCAGGTGGTGGTCTCGGTGGTGCTGGTGCTCTGCGTCTTCGTCGTCATGCCCAGGATGTTCGGGGCGGGCGGCGGCGGGCGGGCCGGGCGGTCTCTGCGGGGCGGCCCCGGACATGATGATCTCCGTCAGCACCGCAGAGGTAGGAGACACAGGGGTAGCTGGGGCCCCACTGCCGGCTGCTCGGAGCCAGCGCCTGGCTCGGGAGCGTAGCTCCGGGAGGGGAGAGACTTATGGCCTTGCCCGACGGGAGCCGCTTGGTCATTTACACTGGCTGTGAAGGGACAGGCCTTGTCAGCCGGCTCCGAGCTGCGTCCCTCCCCCTCCTCGCCACCCACCTTGTGTTCTGCTTCTCTAGTTCATGGCAGTTCTGATTTTCGCGTGTGTCGTCCTAAGCAAGTGATTTACAAAGGTAACACCCTGTTACGGGCAGCGTATCTCAGCGTGGCTGGGTAAGGAATAGTGCCTGCAGGGCGGCACTTAGTTCCTCCGGCAGCGGAGTAGCTGTGAGGTGTCAGAGGAGGAAATCCACTGCGCATGTTAGAAGTGCAGTGAGGAAGCCGAGCGTTACTGTCAGTAAACACTAGCAGACATCGTGTGAGATTTGACCGGTAATGTGTTGTAAAGAATCGAAGATGTTTGCTTACAAAAGGTATCACTGAACGGGCTAGAGAGCTTCTTGTTAAAACGTGAGCAGTATGAATGTATGTTAAACTACGTCACTGTACATCAGCTGAGGATTTAGCTTAAGGTCCAAAGGTCTGCTTTCACTCTGGAAAATAATAAAATGCCTGCTTTCTTAAGGTGGCTCTGTGATTCCTTGATAATACCTTCCAAAGCATTGTAAGGGATAAATAGCTGCTGTAATCCTGCAAATTATGTCTCTGTTTTCCCAGGAGGCAGAAAAAGTGAAGCCTGAGCTGCTACCACGTTCTTCCCAGCTGATGTCAAACTGTGTGCGTCCTAAGCTCTAGTCTGGCCTGTTTTGCTTCATTATGTTTAATTTATATGTTAGCTGTCATTTCCTATAAATCAAATTGTCTTAAACCCAAACCTCACAAAAAGGCAGCACTTCACATGCTGCTAATTCTACCGATGTATTGGCCCAGCACTGCATGAAATAGGGTTCAGGCAGATCCGGTGTCCTCACCTGTGTGGGTGGTTCTTTTCTCTTCTTTGGTAGCTAACTCACTTTGCTGTTTCTTCAGTGCCAGGAAGGTGTTTCCTGCACCTACATTCTTATTGTATGACCTGTGGAAATTTTTTTACCATATTAAGTATTTCAGTAAATTTCACTTACTTTCAGTTCTATTTGTTTTTAAGGTAAGAAAAAAAGAGCGAGTGCAGACTTAAAACTAGTAACCAATAGGAAACATTCTGAGGAGGAAGACTGTTAAAATAAGATTTCCAGATTAGTGCATTTGTAGTAAGCCTAAACCTGCTTGTGTTGAAAGGAGTATGTCTGCCTGAACTTGCATTAAATGATTAAGGTA
Organism: Lathamus discolor; assembly: GCF_037157495.1. NCBI lineage: Eukaryota > Metazoa > Chordata > Aves > Psittaciformes > Psittacidae > Lathamus > Lathamus discolor. The sequence continues at coordinate 41,463,763 of NC_088884.1, read as the reverse complement.
GCTCAAGTTCTGCTTGTATCAGGTAGGGCCTTTAATTTTCTTGTGTAACTGTCCAGTTCTCTTTCCAGTTCCACTGAGCAAACATGCAAATAAAAGATCTCCAAATGGGCATGTTGCAAACTGATCAGTTACATGTAGAAGAACTTGCAGTGATACTTGGCACGGCTTGACTGCAGAGCATCTGTTTACCATCAGTTTGCTATCAAGTAAACGTTGCTACAGTCAGAGTCTTTACTGTAAAAAACTTTTCTGGCTAACTTATGTTAGACAATTCTAAAACAGTGTTGGAGCTCTCTTATCACAAAGTACCAGCTTAGGTTAGCAGAATTAGAATCCTTTTGTATTTGGAAGATGATGTAACTAAAAAGAAGAGAGAGTTATTTCACTGGGAGTTGTAACTTACGTTAATTTTTTTCTCTGTGTGATTGTGGCTGTCTCTTGCACCCTTGAGTTATGTGGCTGTAAATTCTTGAAATGCCACTGTTCAGTATTCAGTGACAGGGAGTGATTTGCATAATGGTCTTTTGTTTGGGAGTTTTTATAGAATGTGAATCTTGTTTTAGCCATACCCAGTTCTGATATATTAAATTAGGATGAACTAAATGTTCAAAGGGATTTGAAAGTATAAGTCTAGGCAGTCAGTTAAGACACCAGTGTAAAACTTTTCCACCCCTCCAGTCGCCTGCTGTCTCTGCAAGCATCTGCATTCTTTAGCTGATAGCACTGTTTCTCATGTGCATGGCCTATGAACCCCAGATTTTACTACCAAATAACCTAATTCCTAAATTGAACAATGACACTGGCTGTTCTTTAATCTGCTCCCTGTTCTGGCAGGCAAATCACATGCAAAAATGTGATTTCCTTCAGACTTCCAAGGCTGCATCTCTTTGCTATTGTGTAATCTCCTGCTAAATATTTGATTTGCAGAGGTACAGCATTTCTGAGCCTGTGGGAATATTCAGCTAACGCTGAATTTACTGTCAAAATAACAAAATCATCACGCAGCATGTGTATTTCAACAAAACAATAATTCAATTTGTACTTAACTCCTTTGCTACAGAGGAAAAATACTAATTTGTAACTGTGCTCAGCATTATCAACAGTTTTTGTGAATATAGTTTTAAGATTTAAGTTGTTTCTTGTAACATCTACTTTTCTGCAGGTTGCTGTAGGTTTGCCAGTATTGCTGTGAAGAAGCTTAAAACTTGTATCTTAAAGAAACTTAGAAACTAGTTTGAGAGTGTGCTGTCTAGATTCAACTTTGCATACAATTCATGAAAGAGTGATTTTTAATTTTTTGATTTTGGTAATTTTTATTTGGATGCAGGGCTGCCCATACCATCTTAGTGGAGTGATGAACAAAGTCACATAAAAAGAAAACAGTTTAATTCCAGTTGTGAAACTAATTGCAGTCTAAATTTCCTTTCTTTCTTTGTCTTCTTTCTCTCAATTTAACTTTTAAGGTAGTCCTCAGACAGTTTATCAAGTTCACCGGAATCCAGGAAATTCTGACAGTAATACTTACCAGAGCATTCAGCAGATGAGAAATGCAATGGAAAAAGAGATAAAGAGTGAGAGAACAAGAGGAAATGGTAGAGAGTTAGCATTCACCCTCATGCCATTGTATGCTCTTGGAGTGGGAGTGTTTGCAGCATACAAATTTCTTAAGGTAAGAAAAGCATAATAGAAATTGGAAGGAAATGTAACTTGTTGGGTTTGTTTTGTGCCTCTCTGTATCCCACCCCCCCTTCCATTTCTGAGCCCATGTATATTGTTGTTGAGAAGCCTTTTCTTGCACAGTTTGACTTTGAATGTGAGTTAAAATTTCGTAATTTTTGATTCTTCCTTATAAAGGCTTCTGACTGACTTCTATATAAAACAAGGTGAGAATCTTACCCCCCTCCCACTCAGATAAGAATCTGAGAATCTAAACAGTGCTGTTACCTGAGGCAGTAACTTAAGCCACATCAGTATTTCACTTCCTTTTCAGTCTTCAGAATGAGATTAAGTATGGGAATGAGGTAGGCAGAAGGATGATTCCTGCTAAGTAATAGTCTTAGATTAGCAATTAGATAAATAGTGAGTAGACTTAACCTTTTATTTGACTTGACATTTTATTTGAATGTCTCATTTGATTATGCAGCTGCAACATAGGCTTTTATCCGTGAAATGTGAGACATTTTCTACCATTTGTAAATCAAAAAAAGGAGAAAACATGATGTTTTTCTTTTTTAAATGCCTTGATACGTATTATTTATAGTAAGAGATATTACAGCACTTGGAATACTGAGAGGGCATCTGGAATATTCTCGTTTGCCTTCAGGAGAAAAAACAGCCCAGCCTGAACAGAGTCGGAGACAGCATCTTCATTTCCATAGTTGCTTCATATAATCTCCTATATGAGAAAAATATCGCAACTTAGCAAAATGGACATGGGGGCTGACTAGTTTGGTTTTAAAAATAAATTTAATTAGATTGTAAATAAGATCTAAACATAATAAAAACAATAATTTGGATGTTACAGCTCTTTACACTTGAGCTTGTGAGATTGAAATGTGAATATTTTTATAATTGCATCTTCATTACTTGAAGGAAGTTTTACCTCTTAGTTAATGGTAGGAAACTGGGTCCAGTAACCTAGAAGATTCCTTCTGTTCATTTTTGAAAACTGGGTTTGATATAGCAACTGCTTTCTTTTACAACTTCTGTCAGTTAGGTTGCCATTGCTTAAAATCAGGAGTGTTAGTTTAAGAAGGCACAGCTGAATGGAGCATTAATGGAGCAGGGTTTTTATGGTTGCTGTTTAGCTTCAGTAAATTTCTAAATGCCTTTTTGTTTTAATACACAAATAGTCATGAAGTGTTTTTAACATGATTTTATTTGTTAAAGATGAAGTCACATGAAGAAAGTCTCACCAAAAAGGAAAAAAGTACAGAAGACAAGGCAAAGGAAACAGGTAAGATACCCATTCAGAATGCATGTTTCCTACTGGAACAAAGCTACATGCTTTCATTGATGGCAGTCTGGCTAAATGAGAGCAATCTTTTAAGTTACTTAAGTGCAGCTAGGAACCTACAGAAAAAGGCTTTGTTAGTCTTTGTATTTGAAACACTTGTTAGAGATGTATTTGGAAACTCCAGGTGGTAATATGCTTTGAAACAGTATAGTGATATAGTATGATTCTTTGCTTTTTAATGTCTGATGTTTTTCTGACTTTAGACTCGTTTGGTTTTCTTCAGTAGAATAGGATGCTTAAATATGATATAATAAGATTAATAGGGTATTTAAAAGTGATATAATGATTTGCTTTAGAATTTAACTGTGTCCGTAGTGGAACAGTATGGGTAAGCAGTTAAAGAGACTGTTGAACTTCTGGGCCAAATTAGAGACCTGTCAAAGACATCAAATGTTTATAGAAGAGACAGAGTAAATTATACCATCTTTATTTTTTTATTAGAGTACTTTTGACTGTCTGATTCAGTCTGTTCTGCATGTGCCAAAAAGTGGGCTTTCCTTTGGAGAAAAAATTATGGAACATCAAAGTTGAGCAGTTTTCATACTTCATACGTTTTTTGCTCTTTATGTAGACACATATTTAGTCAGTTAAACAACTATCAACCTCTCTGGTATACCAGATCTGTAATTGGGTTCAGCAGTGATTTGCTGTGCTGCCCACTCACCATCCCTGTGTGTTGCATTCTTCTTTCTCCAAAGTTTAGTAGTATTGTAGGGTAAGTTAATCCTCTTGACTCTAGTGCATTGTGTTGAATATAATTGTGATATGTGAGTGGGCAAATTCATGATAGTATATTAAGTATAAATACTTATACCTCATGCAGTCTTGAAATTGCATATATTTGAGGCTGGGAAGGTGACAGCCACATTCTTGATCAGTTTCTGCCAATGTGTCCTCTGTTTGGGCACTGTTGGAGGCAGGTTATTGCGTAAAAGGAACAGTAAAGCTTCTGTTCTTACCCCAGCTATTCCCTTTTCATGCTCTAGAATTTTATAGAGGAAAAAAAATCTTGTTTTTTAAACTGCCCAACTCAAAATACAAACTAATATCCTTTTGGTATGGTAAATAGATTTCTTACAGTGTTCTCTTTCCTCCTCCCCCTACTCTCCCCCCCTTTTTTTTTTAATTCTGTGTTTTGTTAGAGCATCAGCTTTTAGAGCTGGAGCAGCATCTAGCACAGACAGAGAAAATGCTAAATTCCTTATTGACTCAGTTGGATCCACTGTCAAACTGGTGAGTGTTTCTAAACATCTCATTTAGTATTGTTTTATGTAAATTGAAATTCTTTAAAATATTAACAGAGTTCTTAAAATGTTCCTTATATATAGGTAAGGAATAGTGTTTAGGAAGCTTCTTTAATTACTTACTGTCTCTGTGGCCTTTTGCAGGTAATAGCTCTTCTGTAATTTGTGATATTTTCCACAGTCACCTCCTGTCTCTTGTTCACCAAACGCAAGTGCAAAAAAAGCTCAGACTTATGATGTTACTGTGGCTTAACAAGTTAAATTTAAATATTGACCAAAGAGATTAATACTGAAAAAATACTCAAGCTCAGTAGCAATTGAAAGCCTTTGCAGAAATTAGGTTTCTGCTAGCAGAAGGAGTTTCTTCCTTCTACTGTAATTAGAAAACAAAATTAGTTATCAAGGGGTAGCTAATTATTTTTGTTTTGAAATGGATCTATAAAGTTACTGTGTGTTTCAGGGAAATAAAGCTTACCTGTTGTATATTAAGGGCGTAAGTAATACAACCTTCTTGTAGTTTTAAAGAATTTTTTAAGAAGCTAGGGCCTTACTTAAGTACTAAAAATGAAAATACCCATGCAGTCCATTTTGTGTAGACTGACATCCTTCATGAAGCCTAGTTAAAAACATGCAAAATTTCACGAGTATTCCTTTAGTGTGTTTCTGAACTTAATATGTGCTGAAACTATTAAGCAGCAAATACACTGACAAATTTGCATTACAGATTTAAGGTAGTGATGGGGAGAAAAGAGAGTAAACAAAATCTGAAATAAATGAGAAATGCCTCTAAACTGTAAATGTCTGCATTAGGCATTGTTGTACTAAAAATAAAATTACTTTGGAGAATTGTTTCTTTCAGTAGTCATTACTCAGCCTTAGCCACTGGGGCTCCAGTGTTAGAATTCAGTGGCTAGATCATTCTGTAGACATATGTGGTGGGCTCCCTACTTCTCAAGAGACAGTTCTCAAAGAAAATGTTGACTTAAACGTGTTGCTAACTCAACTATGGTACTTATCCACAGACAGAACTATTGCAGTCTTGTGCATTATTATCAAGCAGTCACTTCCATGGTAATCTTTCAGCTGCTGACTTCTGGGTTTTTTTTTTTCCTAGTGTTAATGCTTTAGCTTGTGAGCAGAAGGATGAAATAATGACACAGCTCCAATCAATTAGACGGCTGATGAAAGAAAGTGGATTGGATAAATCAGAAAACACAATGAAAGGTACTTTGATTTCCAGCAGGATAGGCAACTTTAGTTTATATTTTAAAGGAATAAACTTTAAATAATAATCCTTTAAAATATAGGATTCCTTTAAGTATAGAATATTCCTATAGTAATGTTCAGCTCTTGCATCTTAGGTAATGTGTGTGAAATTAATTTTTTTCTGGAGGAGTGTCATTGTTCCTGTTTGAGGTGTGTCTGGATACATCATGACTTTTTTTTAACAACAGGTGCTAAAAGACATTGCACTAGGATAGACCACACAGTCATGTTCTGCTTTGTTAAAATGGGCTTTTTGAACAGGAGTTCCTAGGCAGTCTGTTAGTACTGGAGTAACTTTAGTTTGAGGATTCCCACGTGGGGAGCTCTGAGGCTGCACAATATACAAACCAACAAATTTTATATTAGTTTCAGCTGTAGACTTTCAAGAGGTTTATAAGAGTCCAAAAGAAATTTTAACTAGTAAGAATGGCTCACTAGTAATTTGGGGAATGTTTGCATTAGTTGAGTCTTAATACAGGAAAACCAAAAATGCTGCTTCTCAACTGAAGTTGAAATTTGGCGCATTTTTGGTAATTTAAACTTTCTTTTTAAGTTTGTTTTTTTGGGTTTTTTTTTGTGAATTTTAAGATCTTGGCCACATTTGTAATGAGAAACTTGAAGATCTCATTCAGTCGTTTGCTGAACATTCTCAAGAGAAAGAAATGGATGACAGAGAAGATGACAGTAATGAAGATTTGCTTGAGTATATTGATAATGATGACAGAATAGAAAAGCATGAATTACACGATGAGTGCGAAGAACATCAGTTTGAGCAAGATGTGGTAGAAGACCAAGAAATAATGAACATTGCATCAGAAGAGATGGGATTGAGGAGGCGTAATAAATACGAATGAAATCTGCACGTACAAAATTTTCAAAAGCTTACGAATTATTTCTTTCCTATAATGTTGTATGCACTTTAAACTGTTTTGAATGGAGTTAGGTGCACTGCTGTATGCTTTAAAAAGGGATGTGAAATACTGCCTGTGCTCCTGTCTATGACAGTTCTGTAACTGACTTCAGTGGCAGCAGAATTTTACTCAGGATGTTTACATATTTTTTTCTATTTATTTTTTTCCTATAAAAATATTTCTGTACTCTGTATATAATGCACTGTAACTATATCTGATGCTTCACTAAAATATTAGAATGTCTTGTAGTTAAGACTATAAAGAATAGATGTTTCATAAATATTTTGTAGCTAACAAGCATGTTGCCATGTGACTTTCTTGAATTCATTAAAGAGCATGGACTGATGAATTCAGCTCTTTGTGGAAAACTTTCTCCGAAGCAGGTATAAAAAGCAGTTAGCAGTAAGTCTTAGAAATGCATTCAAGTTTTTATTTGGACAGAGAAACCTAGCCACAGACACTATTTAGAAATAATTATGTCCGAGTTTGCCATCTCCTCATGAATTATGTATAGTTTTGTATATGAGTTTGAACTTAATAATTACACTGGATCACTTCATCTGTTCCCTATGTGTCACTGATTAAACTCTGCAGCTGCCTCATAATTGATTGATGGCCATTAGTACTATATCCCTATTTCATATTTATTTTAACACAATAGAACCTGGCCTTTTGGTTTGTTGCAATACACTTTTTCTTGGAATAGCATTCTGAGAAACAGATGCGTTGCTATTATCATTCCATACCTGTGGGGCTTTGGAGGTTCATTTTTCAGTTCATGATGCAAGCTTAATAGTGGCTTTTTTAGTCCAGTGTTAAGAAAAAACATGTATTTCCTTTGCCAGAATAATTTTTGTCCATACCTTTATTTTCTGCTTATTTTTTGTTCGCTTAACAAGTCTGCCTATGGAAGTGCCACCCTTTAGTGACAGGAAGTACATTAGAGGTAGGCCTGACAGCACAATACTGTTACATTTTCTGGTTTATAATTGCATAGCTTTTAAGTAGGCCAGTTGCAATGCCTGAACTCTTGCCATCTTTGTTCTTAAAGGAAAATAACATGGGTTTGTTTTTACATAGGAAATGGACCAAACCTGTTAAGTGTGCCACTCAGTGAAACAGAATGAATTGCTCATTCAGGTGTAGAAACATGGTACATGGTTGGTTCTACAAATGGATCACATGGGCTTGGAAGTAACAGTATCCAGAAATACATCATTAGCATCAGTGTATTGGGGAACATCTCACTTACTGCAAAACTAACTTTGGAAAACTGACCAGAAAGCTGGGGTAGTTTCCCCCCAAGGCAGGATCAATGAAACTGGACAGAATTATGGTGCTGCTGCTGGAAGCCCTTACCTGTGAGGCCTCAAGCTACTTTGGGGTAACGGCTGGATTTGTGACCCAGGGCTGTAGCCGTTCACCGTGAGCCCTTTAGCTGCTACTTTGAAATCTCTGCTTTCAGCTGCCTGGATCCGCGGAGCACACGGACCTGTGCAGCGCACGGGGGCTCAGCCCCCCTGGCAGGGGCTGCGCAGCGCTGCCCGCCGGGCACGGCTGGTGTGCGCTGGAGGGATGCTGGGGCCGGGCACTTCCTCGGGAGGGGTCCTGGCAGTCCGGCTGGCCGCTCGGCTAGGGCGGTACCTTGCCACGCATGGGTGCTAAGGCCGCGGTACCCGGCAGTGCCCCGCGGGCGGGGCTGCCGCAGCGTGACAACAGGTCGCGGGGGGGGTGCGTGGCGGGGCGCGGTTACCATGGAGACTCACGGGCGTGGGGCGGGCTCTTCCCATCCGCCATGCGTGGCCCAGCGGTGAGACCCGTGCGGGACCTGGCCGTGCCCCGCCAGCGCCTCGGGCCTCCCCTTCGTCCAGCCCCGTTGCGCTCCCGGGAGAGTACATGGCTTCCGTATAGCTGGCACGTACAGTGTTTGTGGTAAAGTTACTTCAGCGCGTTAACCCTTTAGTACAGCAACGCTCCCTGCCCCCTGGGCCTTCAGCTGGGAGGATACTGCCACTCGCTGAGAGCTGTCAGGTCCTGAGAAGTCGTCTGCTCCTGGTTTTAAGTGCCCTTAGAAAGGGGCTCGGATGGAAGGCCGGCTGGTTGGCCATCTCTGGTCCAAGTAGGCCCTTCGGCTTGCTAAAGGAAAGGATTCTTGGGAGGTAAACCTGCTCAGTAAGTAGCAATGTGGTCACAAAATGTGGTTTGTGGATGGTGATTTGAAAACGGGAGTGTCTGGTTTCTGGGAATGAAATGATTTTTGGTTCAAAGCTGGCTGGGTGGAAGGAGAGACCATCAGAGTGGGAGGTGGCATACTGACAAAATGTTGCTTGGAGCTCTTGGAAGCCCGCTGTGCTCCAGGAGGGCCCTTACCTCTTCCTGAAAATACCTGAAAATGCACGGTGCAGCTGAGAGCCAGGCAGCAGCTGTCAGCCAAGAGTGGAAGACGTTTGATGTCAAGGGGTAACAAGTTAGGACTGCTGGTATGGGAAGTTACCGAGAAGGGTAAGGAAAAGAGGGAGTTAAACAATGCAAAGATGTAAATTTGAACAGGAAACTGGTTAAGCATTAGTAAGGAAAGACCGAAGTTAAGAGGTGGTGAAAAAGGAAAGCCAGCAACATTTCACAGCTTGACAAAGGCATCACCCGAATCACTGGTGATAGACCCGTTCTTTCTAATGCAGTAATGTTTTGTTTGTTTTTTTTGGTTTTTTTTTTTTTCCAGAAGTACTTATATAAAAAGTACATTATTTTCTCAATAGCCTTTTCTGGTTTTCAGTTTATCCTGAAGGTGTTCATTGACTTTGGATGGATTTGGAAGTTAAAGGAGTTGCTTCATCCCCTCGAAGGCAGGCTCAGCTGTCAACGAAGGGGAAGAAATATCAGGTATGTTAACAGAAGGCTTGTGGTTGTTTTCCTTCTTTTCTTTGACATCTTAACAAATATTTTAAAACATACTTCAGAAGGTTCTTAGTTTGATGCTATAATGCATCCTGTGCAGAAGGAAGCTTTTAAAGAAATTACTTCTGTCAAGAAACAGTTTATCATGACAGCTTCTCAAATGAAGGTGAGAATTGCCAATTAAAACAGCTGCCCTACAAAAACTGATATTCTGGGTACTTGAATGGGATATGGAGAAATTGGGAACAAACTAATGTGTCCAATTTAGAGCAACAGGGGCTTGATCCTGTACTGTGTGCTATCTCAGGCTGTTGGTGAAATTGGCAACAGGTTCATCTGTTTTTATTTTACAAGACAGCAATAAAGTAAAGCAACCTCCAAAACATAATTACAAAAGGCATGATTTCAGATTGATGTGTAAAATGAATCCCAGTGCTCTGCATTCAGTCTGAAGGGTTATTTTGTCTTCCAGGTATTCCTAATAGTCTGTGTTTCTAAGTACATTTTAACATCACAAGGTCACTATAGCAGAATCTTTCAGGCTAACTTGAAAGCCTGAATGTGGTCTTAGATTCTGAGGGCCACTGGTTTTATTTTAGCCAAGGTAAATATTAATATTGTTAGTTGATTTTTCTCACAGATAGTATGTACCTTATGTCCATGAAGTAAAGTTAATTGGTAATCTTACTTCAGCCCCCAAGCACCCATTTAACTTCCTTATTTGCTGGGTGACCCCATTAGGAATTCTTGGAGTTTGACTGCCAAGTTGCCCTTTTCCTTTTATGTTTGTTCATGTTTGTTTTAGAATGAAAAAGGAGCTTTTGTAAATGATATCACATCAATGTTATAATGTTACCTCTTAACCAGTCTTTTAAGAATGAAATACCTGTGGATGACAAGAACATTTTGAGGCATTTAGTGTAGGTTGTAAAAGAAAAGAAATGTCTGTTTTTCTCTAATCTCTCATCCCTTTTGTCTTCTCTTTCTTGCCCCCCTCAGTTTCCAAATTTAGACTCCCTAGTCCATGTGATTTTTGGTAGCTTGCAAAAATAAATTAGGTCGAAACTGTGCTTGACCCTGTAAATTTGGACAGTACAGGATGATTTTTGTTTGCTTTCTTCCTGATTTGATGACTTCTGGAAAAGCAATTACCTTAAGACTTTAACATCTAGAATGTGGTATGTTATTTATCTTATCACAGTTGAAATGGTACAAAAAATATATAGACTTGTGATTTAATGCATTGCTTTTAGTATTAGATCTCTTAAGAGCTTTTTACATACTTGACCACAAGGTGGGGATATTTATTATGCGTGACCTTACTGGGGAGAAACTATTGTTTTTAAATCCCCTTTTTTTTGAAGGCACTAGAGGGTACAGTTACTAAACTGTGAACTGGGCTTACAAGGGTCTGTGGCAAGAAAGGAGTTAGTTTTGTGACTGCTCTCAAATCGTGAAAGGACTTAGGGAACCACTGGAAACAGGATGTCTGCTCATTTCAGATTGTGATGCTGAGATCTCTGAGCTGAAGAGTGTGAAAATAAAGATAATGGCCCTGGTTCAGAATATGCCTGAACCACATATTATTTTTATTTATTTTTTTTTTTTTCAGACTGGGAGGCCAGCTAGGGGAATTGTTACTGTGTGCTTGCCCAAGTCAGACAGTCTTCCTTAGGGATTTGCTGTTGTCTTCTCTGTAGAAAGCTATAGTGGAGTAGATGGACCTTTGGCTTGTCTTTTCTCTTGCCATGTTCTTGCTCATTTCAGTTTGGAGGGCAGTGTGGTACACAGCCATGCAAAATAAACTGTGTGAATACAGAAGCTGCCTAGTCACCATCGTGTGCTGCTGTACTAGAACTGGGGTGATACAATTACACCAGACATGAGGGCTTCTTTGGGGTCTGAGCTAGCTCCTTGTGAGCCATTTGGCTGTTGGTATTGTGGTTTTGGTGTAAGGGTTGGCTGAGGGTTTGGTTCCCAGCCAGCAAGGACAAAGTGACATAAAACCTCGTGAGTGATGATTGTACAAAGCCTCAGGAACATAGGTTATTTTAAATGCATTATTAATAGCTGATGTGGATGATATCTGGATTCTTAATGGCTGGAAATCTTTCTGTCATGATGAATATTCAATCTTCTAGTCTCGTGGTGCATAAGAATCAACTTTCAATGGAAAGTTTTTGTTTTGTCCTTTTGTTAGTAGCACCTCAGTTAAATATGTCAGATACTTTGAAGCATTGGTTTTAAGTATTCCAGGGGAAGTTGAAAGAGAGAGCTATATATTTTAATCCTGATCCCCACAGGTATGTAGTTAATGTGCCTTTCTTTTAGGGCTGGAGACCAGATACAAGGGCTACTCGTGGTCCTCGCCCACCAGAGTAAGTCTGTCTCTATTTCTGATCAGTTTGTTTAATTCTGCATCGTTAACACAATGCATTTGCATTTGTATTGATATGCAACTTGGTGTTCCATGAAATTTATCATCATAGATTTGTTTTCTATGATTTATATTTAGAGTAGAATATTTGATGCATTACTTACATTGGAATTAAATTGATTTACATTTCTTTGAGCTTTACAGTTGAGTTGTACTCAAATCTTTCACATTTATACTTAGTCTTTCTTGAATATTCTAATATAGTAGTCTGCAAAAGGGGAAAAACCTTGACCTGTTTTGCAGGTATTACAGTATAAATTACAGAGCAACTGTTATGAAGGGTTTTACAAGCAGTGGAAAATTTTGTACAGTGCTTGTAATTTAAGTGACTTCTTCAGACAAGCAACATCTGCTATTCCAAGGACTATGTCTGACAGTTTAGTTTTTCCATTTACTAGAATGCCTTACAGCCAAAGTAACTTTCTACATTATTTTACAAGTATGTGTGACCATGACCTTGGATTGTTCATATTGAACATCCGTTTCTGTGTACTGTCAGTCATTCTATAACCAGAAAAGACTGGAAATTAAAGAGCTCTTTTATTCCAAGAAGTAATCTTGTTATAATAGGGTTATTTGGAAATACTGGAGGTAAAATTAAAAAAAAAAAAAAGAAAAAAAGGTATGCATGGTACTCCAGGGTATACCTGGAGTAAAGGCAGAAGGCACAGAGATGCTTTGGTGAGTTGGAGATGCTTTAATTCCTTTAAGCAGAATACAATACGGAAGTATAGTTGGTTTCCATTGTGTTAATCTCTTACAAAAAGTTCAGAAGGTTTTCATCCCAAAGATCTGTTGCTGCTCTGCTGCCTCTGTTGACTGATTATAGAGGGATGTTGACACAGGCCTGCTGTGGAAGACAAGATTTATGATCCTGTTGAGTCAATAAGGAATCCCTGATTTATGATCTTGTTGCAGCAGCTTCTGTTGGGGATTGAAGAGAAGCCAAGGTGGCCATGCTGTGAGTGAAGAAAGGCTTTGTAGGGGCCCTTTTGGGCTGCCAGGGTACTCTGAAACTGCGAAAGAGGAAAAGCTCAGTGGCGAGTTCTGGAGCTGAAGCAAGAGGGGCTAATAAGAATTTGCTGAGTAGGCTATCTCTAGTTGTAGTGAAACTGTTCATAGCTGTGAGGTTTTTTTGGAAGGAGCTACTAATAGTAACTAAAAGGTAGTTTGCTTTTACTGTAATTGAAAAATAAGATAATGTATTGCTATTAAAATGGTTTTAACTTCCTGCAGGGTGCCATGCCTAGATCTAGGGAAGCTGAGAGATTCTGATGAAGAGGTAATTATGAATTAATTCTGTCTTGAATAGGTTTTAGAATTCGTGTGTTGTGGGAGTTTATAAAAATAGCACTCTGAATATAAAACAGTTATGATTGCTTGTCTTTTTTGTTTTCTGTAATTTTAGGATGGGGACTCTTACATACCATACAGTGGAAGTTATCCTCATGCATGCCCTCCGGATTCATCTTCAGATTGGAGAATATTACAAAAGCCAAATACACAGCATCACCAGGCTCAACAGGTCAGTCTGTCACTAGAGGTATCTTTAAAGTATCATAGCATAGTTTGGGTTGGAAGGGACCTTAAAGATCATTCAGTTCCAACCCACCTGCCATGGTCAGGGTCTCTTGCCACTAGACCAGGCTGCTCAGAGCCACTATAACAGTAATTTAGAAAAATACACTTAGCTTTCTTACACACGTTGTCTTTTTTTTTTGTTTGTTTGTTTTTTTTCGTTTGGTTAAACTTGTACCTCCAACTGCTATTGGTCCAAAATATTTTTGGAAAAGTACTTTTTACTGAGAAGCTTCTAGAATATTTAAAAAATTCCATTTTATTATGTATCTTAGCTCTACTTTGTTGGTTGATACGCTCGTCATTTTCATTGTGCTCATATTTCAAGAGATGTATTAATAGCCACCTTTATGAACAGCTCGTCAAAGCAACTGAAAAATGTAATACTTTTGAGGTAGCATGTAATGTTGGTTTGTCTTTCCAAACAAAGTAAAACTTATAAAAATAATAAAGTTAAGATGGATAGTAGTCAGTAAGTGTATGATTGAAGACAAAACCCAATTTTACAAAGAGTAAGTATTATTCCTATGGAAGAATAGTTACTTTTGGTGAAATGAAACTTTTGGAGTTATAGCCAGCCATTTCTTAATGGCTTTTTCTGAAGTCTCATCTTTAAAACAGAACTATGATGTTAACTTTGGGATTATGGCCAATCTGTTGGATCACTTTTATTGTTAAAATTTCTTGTTCACATATCAGCATATTTTTCCCCTGGATGAATAAGAAACTTAATCACCACTAATCTTAGGTGTTTTATAAGGGAAATCAGTAGTTCATATGCTAACACTCTGGTTTATAGTTCAGTACAGCTCTGAGAGGAACTCTTCACCAGGGACTATAGCTATAGGACAAAGGGGTAATGGTTTTAAACTTAAATGGGAAGTTCAGGTTAGATATAAGGAAAAAGATCTTTACTGTGAGGGTGGTGAGGCACTGGAACAGGTTGCCCAAAGAAATGGTAAATGCTCCATCCCTGGCAGCGTTCAAGGCCAGGCTGGACAGACCCTTGGGCGACATGGGTCTAAGGTGAGGCATCCCTGCCCATGGCAGGGGTGTTGGAACTAGATGATCTTTAGGTCCGTTACAACCCTAACTATTCTGTGATTCTATACATATAAATACCTTACATAATCATGGTAAAAATCTTACTACTAGCTGTATGTTTTTATTTGGTTAGCATGCAGGATATACCTGAACTTAACAATGTTATCTCCTTCTGGGAGAATTGGAAAACATTAAAAAATCTGTTATTTCAAAAATATTTAACGTATGTAAGCCTAAGAAATCCTGTAATGAGTGTGTTTAAAACCAAACTGTAGCTAGAGGGAAAAACAATCATTAATTAATTTGTACATAACCTATGCCCCTTGAAACGATTAATATAGTAACAAGGCAGTATTCCAAACTGGCTTGAGCTCAAGGTGAATCTGCCAAGATCATAATTTTATATGTTTCCCTGTATAGCCAAATGGTTTTTCAACATAAAAAAACAAAAATGGCATTTAAATAAAAACTAGATTGGTTAAGTATGGGGTTTTTGTTTGGTTGGTTTGGTTGTTGTGGTTTTTTTTTTCTTTTTGTTTTCTTTTTAAATGATGGACAAAGATATCCTCAGAATATCTCAGAATATCTTTATGCTCAATATAGGTATTTATACATGTCATAAGGTGTTTCTGAAAACATGTAATTAGGGATGGGTTAATTTCCTCTGTACTGCATTGCAGACGTGCAGTGGAGACATGCTTGAGTTGCTATCCTCTTTTTAGGTCTGTATGCTTGTAATTTCACTGCTTGCTTTACCATTTATTTATTTATTTTTTAATACAAAGTTCATACATATAATTCTGTCTGCCTTCATGAAGGGTAATGGAAGGTTGGTATGGCTTTGTCTGTTTCTTAGGCTCTTTCTCCCTTTCTTCTCTGCTTTATCTCTTCTTGCTTCCTTTCTGCTTCATTATGCCTTAAATAGTGATATGCTGAATATGCAGGAATGTGTCTTCTGTTCACTTACCCTCTCTTGCTCTTCTTCTCTCTCTCATTTTGCCTGATTTCCCCCTTTATTTTTTGTGGAGAAGATTTTCAAGTAGTTCTAAGATATTTTAACGCATTCCTCTGAGTGGCCTTTCTCTCTGCATTGCTTGCTTCTGGGGCCCTGACGAGCATTCCTTTAGCAAGATATATTCCAGCTTCTTCAATAACAGACTATGTAAGTAAATCTTCCCAAAATAGGTCACTTTTTTAAGAATAATTTAGGCATAATCTTCCCATTCAGGAATTAACCAGTGAAGGGATGTGGGTCCTCTTTTGAAAGAGAAACCTGCCTTTTCAAGAACACAAACCTGGGGTTTTGAGAAATGGTTTTCTAGAACAGGACTGTTATATTGTTGTTGCAAGACGAGATGCTAGGTAAGGCCATCTTAGTTTTGTCAGTGTTGAGGAATATGTTAGTTATTTAGGGAGAGAAAGAATAATGGAGTCTTGGCCTTCTGTCATTGCTGCTGTTCCTACTGATCCAGCCTCCATTGTGTAGAGCACCGAAGTGGACTTAAAGTCAGGAAGGTACTTAGCCTTGTCAGCTCATGATGTCCTAGGGGAGGAATTCCGAGTACTAATACTCATCTGCCATCCAAGAATTAGAACTTCAGATTGAAAAAATCCATCAGCCCATTTTCAGCCTTCAAAAATCAAATGTCAGAATTCCCATTTTTGTAACATTATATTATAGGACAGGACCACTGAATCTTTGCTTCCCTCTTTAAATATGATATAAACCCATTTAGGTGTGTCCTTTCTAGATTAAAAATGGCAGAATATGAAGAACTCTATGAAAATTAAGCCTGAATATGGAGTCACATTTCCATTTTTATTTATGTGAAGCATCGTGTCAAGAAGTTTCAGAATTTATACTGGATGGGAATCATTATAATGCTGTTCTTATTCAATAGATAAACCAGAGGCTTTTATATTGGATGTTTTTTTTTTCACTTTAGCATTCTGTTTTGGAGCAGAAGACAATACCAGAAAATCTGCTATCCCCAACAGACAGATATAAACTGAAGTATTGGCAGTATGAAGCAGATATGAAGGAAGAATATAAGCAGTATTCTCAGAGAACTGCAGAAAAGAAAAATTACCTCCTCCAGTGTCCAGAAGCTTCAATAAAGGTAGCTGGCAAAGAAGCAATTTAATTTTTAAATAGCAAATGTACATTGGTATTTCATTACAGTGTTTGGAGAGGTTTGCATGTGTGCATAATTAATTTCTTCCACGTTTTTATTGTAAAGAAATAAAAAATGTAATTTCAGCATCTAATGTTGAGTAGGAAATAAGATATAGGAAGGTTGTTTCAGTTGTTCCAGAGTGAGAAACTGAGGTGCTCTGATAATCTAAGTATGCGTGTATTCTCTGTTAAGAAATGTAACATTTGCCCTCGGTATATCTCTAGCCTGAACATGAAGATTAGTATGATTGATAGGAAAGAGTTTGCTATCTAAGAAGATGAAAGACAGCGGGAAGATCTTGACAAAATGTTATTTCCAAATATAGAAATGCATTTAAGCTTTTTTTTTTTTAATGTAGAAGTATATTAATTATTATTCTATTCAATTATGACTGAATATGGAACTTAAAAAAGAACTGAAAGATGTAGTCTGTAACTTAGAGAACTCCTGACTGAAATCGGAAAGGAATATGGGGTTAAAATAAAGATATTATCTGTACTTTTTGCTTTGACATTGTGTGAAATCCAGCACAGTTGGACTACAAGCTGTATTAATTCTGCTAGGTTTCTTTTGTGTTTTCAAGTTAAAACTAAGATGCAAACAAGGGAAGATCAGTGGCAAGAAACTGGAAAACAAAGAGATGAAAAAAATCCCAGCTTTCTTCTTGTTTTGGAAAAGAGAACAGGGAAGGGTGGTTGCAGACAGCAAGATACTGTAGGTGTAAGGGAATAGGAAAGACAAGAAACAATTGTGAGCACTGGCTGAATGCTGTTCAGCACTGAGGGTAGATGACCATTTTCAGAATCTTAATGAAAAGTTAAATATGGAAATGTTGAAGGAACATGTTGTGCTTGTTGCTTTTCAGAGAAAAGGGCTGTGAGGAATACCGAGTTTACTGATTTTTATTTGCTTAATGTTCAGTAGAATGAAAAGGAAGGGTCTTGTATAAGACAAAGATTGTTTCATGTATCGTTGTTAATGTTTTACATGTATTGTTGATAGTTTTAAAGGGGCTTTCTCCTCTTATAGTCATGCTTTTAGTGTTCAAATAAAACTTGGAGAACCTGCAAGTACCTGTAAGTAAACATTCTGAGTAAAAGAGTCAAATGGAAAAAAAAGTTCTGCTTTTTCTTTTCTTTTTTGTGTTTGGTGGCAGCTAAAATTGACAGTTCTGGGGATTTGTTGTAGTATTACCTTTTTTATTAATAATTCAATTCCTCTGTACCAGTCTGACACTGTCCCGTTGTCTATTTTCCAAGGAGTGACTGCTTTATGTTCTGTACTACAAACCCATCAAAAGGATATGTGCAGGAGTGGCCAAATTAATCTGAAACTGAAGAAATAGGTGGCAAGTGTTTAATGTGAGAGAAAAAGCAGGACTGCTTATTCTGGTGATTTTGGGTTCCAGAAAAATACTACAAACCATTAATGTCGTTTTTTTAATGACAGACTTTATTGTAACGTCTATCACAGTGATTTTCTGGGTTAGATATTAGCACTACCTGATTAAATTAATAAATCAAAATCTCTTTACATTTCAAGATAATTACTATTTTATCTGATTCGTGGAACTTGTAATAGCTTCTTTTCAGAGAAGAAAAGTTGCTCCTAGAGGAGCATAACTAACAGAACCTACTGGTATGATTTCTTTGCTGTGTTCCCTTCTTCCTGACTTCAGTAAACAGTCTCATGTGCCAGTTTTCTTAACATCCTCCATGTAGGAGAGATTTTCATAATCCCCTCAGGCTGATTTATGAGTCTGTTAGACCCAGTTCAGCTTTGGCTGTTCCCTGTCTAGACTGTAATTTTTTTGCTGGTCAGAAAGTAGCATCTTTGCAATGGTGAACTTTGATCTATATGCATGATGGCAAATCATAGAGCCAGTCAGTTTCTTTTGGCTCTTGAGCAGAACAGAATGGATGAGCTCTTGCCTTCTTCAGGGAGGTGCTAACAGTCTACCTTCTCTGACTTGCTGCTGATTTTTCACAAGGTTTGTACAAACACAGTATTATTGAGATCTTTATTATTTCAGTATGGTTGATAGTTGGTAAGTATTCAAAAGATATAAGGAAAGACTAGAAAGCAAGATTTATGAGTTCAGTTTCTGTAGAAAGCTAGACTTAAAAAAACCCTTTTTCTAATTGGCAAGAAGTAGAAGCAGCAGACACTTTAAGGAAAGAAAGAAAATCAACTTTTAAATAAAAAAACATTTTAAATAATTTGTTGAGGAAAATGTGTGTGGGTTTTTCTTACAGTTAACTAAATCTGATTTATGAGAAGCTTGTATTTTTGTGTACACAGCTTAAAGATGGACATAATGATGATCTTACAGCTCTTGATGAGAAAGCTCTCCTGCAACAGTGCTATACAAGCAAGCCCTATAAGATGCTGCACAGTATGAGGAAATCCGAAGCTGTAAGTGTTTTGTCTGGTATTATGCTGGTACTGTCTAGATTTGTAGAACGACTTCCCAGATGTTCAGCTGAAGTTAGGCCTTTGGTGATTTGGTCCTAGTATATAATTTCACCCATTGAAATCATGGGAATTTAAACATTTGTTTCAATGGGAGCTGAACTGAGCAATCCAGTGAGCAATTTTTTTTAATCTTATCTGCAATGATTGTATTTTATGCAGTAACGTATATAAATAAGAATGCAAATTATGGATAAAAAATATATGCATACAGCTAAGATTAACTGTGAGTTGGGTGAACCTAAGTAGTGTTACATTTCCTCTGATCTGTGGCTTGTACCTGAGCATGTATTCCATGATCCGTGGATTCCATCAGCTCTTACTCTGACTTGTTTCTAGAGTAAACGGGATGTTTTCCCTCATTAACTCCTGAAATGGAGTATACGATGAGAACTGGCTTTAAAAGCTGTATGGGCTCTGCTGATGATGTTAGACTGGGTCAGCCATGGCTTTGGATGGAAGCTGCAAGGATGGAGTTTCTGCAGTATCTCTGGGCAACATCTTCCTGTGATACACTACTTCGCTTATGAAGTTCTTCCTTTTTATTATCCGTATAAGCCTCCCAAGGCTCAGTGTGTAACCTTTGCCTTGTGTTACATGCCAGTGTCAGAAAACATTTGGTTCTGTGTTCTTTGTAGCTTCCCTTTGGTTGTAGATGTTTTTTTCAGAATGCCTCATAGCTGCTGCTTCTGCAAACTAAACAAACCCAAGCTCCTTTAGCCTGTCCTTTCAGTTGCTTTGGCTCTGATCCTCCATCAGATCCTTTCCAGGTCCTTCTCATTCCTATTGATCTTGGGAAGGAGGGAGCCCTGAAAACTGGAACCAAGTACGGCCTCACTTGCCCGTGTAGAAGGGATTTAAAACTTAAATGGGCATACCCAATATATTTCTTTAATTTCTTACAGAGACATGTTTTTCACATTTTTAGGACTGAATAGTAGGAGTCTCACCTATTTAAGGCTAAGCTTTGAATTTTGGATAATTTATAATGATGAAGAACCTTGAGATTTGATATTGCATGGTTCAGTATTTGAATGTGCAGTGATGGCTTTTATGACTGGTTTTTGAAGGTACAGTTGAACACAGCATTCTAACTTTCTCATGGAATACTAAGCCATGAGTATTATTAAGCAATATGAGATTGTAAAACTAAATAATAATTTTCATTTATTTTGTTGGCTCATCACTATGCACTGCATTTTGCGTCATTGCAAGCATTTATTTGTCGTACTGCATTACTGAGGTCACTATTTCATGATAAACAAAAAATCTTTTCAGAAAGCACTTTCATGAAGAACTTGAGGAACCTCATGTTTGTTACTTTTAGAATAAATTTAACAATTGAGACTGTAAGGTGAAGATAATCGAAAAAATTTCTGAAGTATCATTAGGCTAACTACTGAATATTAAATCAGATAAGCTGAAAACACTGAGAAAGGGTGCAGTGCAGGACCACAACAGGTGCTTTAAAAGGAAGCCAGCAGGAATCTAAGCAAGGAAGAAGCAAAAGAAGCCCTTTTGTTACTGGTTAGCATTCATGATTGCACAGGCTGCCTGACTCTTTCTAGGAGCATCTCTTAGGTTTTCTCAGGTTCAAGCTCCTGCTAGTGATAGGAGTAATGGAGAAAATCAGAAGTAGTAACTGCATATGTATTAATTCAGTTGGGTATATGTTGCCTCAGTTGTTGGCATTTGGTTTTAAGATGCTTTAAAAATTTGCCTAAGAATACACAATGTTAAAATTTCCTTTTACTGTAATTATTGCAGAAAACTTTAATGTTGAAGTAAAAGATCTCTTAAGTTTTCTGTAGTTTGGGATGAAAGTTCCCTTTATTCAAGACAGATTATAGTAAATATATCAATGCCAATAGATGCTATATATAATAAAAGTAGGTTTTGGGGGAAGAAGATTGGTTTTCTCTGAATAATTGTATTTTGTGAGCAAGAGTTACTACCTTTTAACTGATAAGAGCTGCTGCAAGTTCAATGTTTACCTCAGCAATATTGTAAATTGACAGTAGAGCTTTTGTCTAAGAGCTGAATGGAGGATGTTCCATGGACACAAGTACATCTAGTGACCTAGAATTCAACTGAAAATCAAGGTGTAAGGTTTCTTTTTTTATATGCAGGCTCTTTCAGCATGCTAGCATGTTTGGCTGTCTAAGCCAGGGTCCCTGGAATATGTTATGTTTTAACAAACGTTGCTCTGTATTATTACTGTGTCCTCCTTTACATAGTGCTTTTTAAAACATCTGTTACGACAGTTAATAGGCAAAGATTCAGTAACTCAGGATAAAGAACCCTGTAGTTCTGATAGGTACAAAAGTTAAATGTGAAAGCAAACTAAAAAGCCTCCTATCTCTTACAATTCAGAAATCTTTGAAGGCTTAAAATCAGTTTGGAATAAACACCAGCTGGTCTGGTGTTACATTATTTATTTGAAGGTTTTCGTTTGGACTTTTGTTTGTTTCTTAGGGTAGTGCCAAACAATATTTACTTGAAGGTTATGAATTATGCCCAAGACATCTCTGTAGAATCAGGGATTATCCCTTGCAGTTACTTGGTATCTTGGAACCAACTTTCAGTCTTCTTCAGCCATGAGAAGGCTTGATCTATCTAGAATTTGGCTGGCACATAAGAATTGTGTGGAAAAAATAACCAATCAGAAAAATATCTTAATTCTTCAGAATACCTACAGAATTGTCAAAAAGGTTGCATAAACCGCCACAGTAACAATATCTCTATATTCTCATATAATATATATATATATATATACTTTTTTTTTAAAGAGGCAAATTTAAGTGCACTGAAAAGGTTCAGAAATCTGGAAGATAAAAGGAAGAGAGAATGCTGGGGCCTGCTGGTTGCCAGTGGTCTCCATGCAGTCCTGGAGCTGCGCTTTGGTTTCTCTTTCTGTGAAACAAATTATGATCAACACCTGAGCACTTTACCATGAATGACTAAAAGTTATGGTTCAGTGTTACTCTAACAAAAATAATAATATCATGTTAAATCCCTTTCCCCTCAGGACTGGCCTGTCTCAGCAGAAAATTATTGTGGCATGCGGCAAATAAAAACTGTGCCTTGAGACTAATTTTTAAAAGAATTTTTTGACTAAGTATTGCTGGAGGTAGAGTTTTATTCTTTGAGTTGGAAACTGTATCAAACATGAAAGCTGGAATAGTGTGAGTTTCCTCATGCTCTGTACTTACAGAATTCATTGAAAAGAATGCAGAGATAAGGATGCTGTTTGCCAACAGAAATACTAGAATTCTTGTATTTAGTAAAAACTAGGTATGACAATTTGAGCATGTAGCAGATAATATTATTTGTCTACTTGTTACGCAAATAAAACTTAAAAATATAGGAAAAAGATTAATTGTGATACTGCGTAAAATTGTGACATCTGAATTCTATCTTAAAGGGTAATTCACTATTTGTGTTGTCTGGTGTTATATATTTCATTTGCTGTCAGTCAGTTTTTCATTGCAGGAGGATGTTGCTGCAGAGAGGAGAAAACAGGCTGTGGTAGAACAAGTGATGGTGGATCAGTTATCTAGGTAAGTGAATTTATAATGTAATATTTCATTTTTCCCTACAGAAGAATTTGCATCTGTGTGGATTTTCTTGCTTAAGACCTGTTTTTATCATCCTGTTCAAAGTCTTATGCACTCTATGTAGTGCTGTTATCTGCAAAAATTCTGTTAAGTGAAAGGTCTTTTGAACTTAAAATAATAATAATAATAATAATGTAAAGTGCTATGCGTAAGTTCTTTTTTTTTTCTGAGAATAGTTTTTAATTTCATACCTGAATCTAATTTAAGGGCTTTACAATAGCACTAGTTCTCAGAAATAACCCTCTTGCACCTCTGCAAAATGTGTAGATGCCTGCTGTTAAAAATTACACTTCTTCAGTATTTATTGCCTTCTCTAAAAATCTTAGCTTTATTAATATTCCTTTATTAATATTGACACAACATCACCGAAGCATAAAGGAGTATTACAGCGATGTTGAGCAGGCGGGGAAAAAAGGCACAATGATGAATCAAGTTCATCAAGGTTGTGTAGGAAGGCTCTCTTCATTGCTATCCCTCTAGCACCAATAAAACATTGCTTCCATGTATAAAGATCCCTTTATATGTTAAGGACAAAAAAAATTAACTTAGAAGTAAAGATGAGTATAGTAAAAACATATGTATTATTATCTTTATGATTATTATTATTCCCATAAAGTTGTTCTAATTTTTAATCATGATTTAGCAATTCAGGGTTTTATCCAAGTTGTCTGATTACAGCAATATAGGATGGTGCAAGCTAGTTTAATACAGCTTCATGTTACCTTACCCTTGATAAAAATTATCTATGGGTAGGTCTACAGTATGTTTCATCCTGTGCTTAGTTTACAATCTCTGTAGTCATCTGTACTGATGTTATTATAGCCCATCAGATCTTAAGACTTCAAGGTTGAAATATTGTTGAACTTCACCATTTTATTTTTTCATTATCATTTCAACTGCAGTTTAAATTACCTACACTGTTTAAAAGTCTGTTAATGTTTTTTTACTTTTTGCAACCAAATTTGCCTATCCCACATTGGCCTTTTTTGTCATCAGCGTGCTTGTAGTAGGCGTGGGTAAAGCCCTTTCCAAATGTTCATTTGCAAAGTCAGGCCATGATGATGATGATGACTGTTTAAAAGTCTGTTAATGTTTTTTTACACTATTTCAAAGCTGAGATTTGAAGAAAACTGCCTGAAGAATCAAGATTGTCATGAAAGACAATGTTAAATTCCAAATGACAATGTAGCAGGATTTAAAATATGGAAATGTTCAGTGCAGAAGTCCCCAACTTTCAAAGAAATGCTTGTCCCATATCTCTACAAAGGTATAGGTAAAGCAGTTGATTTGAATTAGACGACTACCAGGATTATCTTAAAAATGTGCTGGTTGTGTTGAAGTGTTTCAGTTCTTCTAATGTTGGATTAAACATACCAGTTTGTGCATTTTGGATCACGAATGTTCATTCTGTGCTTCACCTCCTTCAGCTGCTTTGCCTTACTTTTTCCCATGCATTGCTTCTGCTATCCTGAACTCTTCTGCTGTCAATGTCAAAACAATATTCAGGAGTGCTGCAGCTGCATCAGGATGATCTTTTAATTTAAGAAACCTCTCTGTTTATGTTCCAAATATAACTGTGCCAGTACTGCCAAACAAATTGGTATCTGAGAGCAGGATGTTAATCGGAGAAGATTAGTTCAAAACTGTTGCATGAAAAAAATCTATTAAAGGAAACACAAAGGTGTTTTGATTTTTTTTTACATTATTTTTTTTAGTAGAGCCAATGTCACACTTAAATCAGTGTAACTGATGTGTAGAGAGATGGATCTCCATAGATCAGAGAGCAAGTTTCTAAAGCTGTATTAGCAGTGCAAAATTACTGTTTTGTTCCTACTATGAACTATTTCAATAAAGAAATATAAGAATCTAATTTATTTTTAAAGGATGTCTTCTTTTGTTAACTTATTAAATTGGTACAGATAATATCAAAATACTCAGAAACCAATGAATCTATTTTCTGCTTAGTGGGAGCTTGAGATGCTGTGGGCAGTACTTTGTGAGAGGAAGTGTCAGTGTTTTTGTTGGATGATGTCACTGGCCAGTACTAGTAATTTGCTGCCAGCCAAAATCTGCTGTCACTGATCTTGGAGGGGCACATGAATGAAGAATGTCACTGGTGGATTATTTACAGAAATAGTGGAAGTGAGGAAAAGAACACCTTCTGTAAGCCCAAGATTTGGTTTTCTATATACATATCTAAAATGTACTTTAAATAACACATATATCCATGTGAAGTCACTATATAGAATATTATTGGATATAATTGATTTAGAGTAATAGACCTCAGAATTGGTAAGAACAAAAACATACGCCCTCAAATTTATGCAAGCTTAATGGATAACTCCTAAGATTTTATTGCAGTGTTATTCTTGTGTTTTGTTTGGGTTTTTTTTTCTTTCTTGAGTAAGAATATATAAGATCTGAAATTCAAACTTACTAATAGTCAGAGGCTTCTCCCTGCTTTTTCTGGTCAGAGCTGTTATAAGTGATCCAGAGCAGTCCATGCCTGCTGATGTTTACAAGGAAGCTCAAGGACTTCAGCTTGGGACAGCACCCATGCGTCTTAGAAAAAGAACACTGCATGAAACAAAGTAAGTTTTCTCTAGCAAAATACATATAGTATCTTAGCAAGATACATACAGTATCTTTTACTGGTTTGGGCTCTGAAAAGTCTGTTTGCTTTTCCAGGTGTTTTATTTCTGGCTTGGATCACCAGCTCCATGTGAGGCCTTTTTTGTAGCTTCTCCATGCTTGTAATTGCCTAGTGGGACCTTTTTATGTGGATTCTCTGTGTATAATGATTGATTCACAGGATTTATAAAACCTGGGAGAACATTCTTAAGCTTATGTTGATATTGTTCATCACAGGGTTTTGCCAGCCTTTTCTGAGCTGTTGAATGCTTGCAATCTTGTCATATCCTTTTAGAGATTCCTTTTCTGAGGTGCATAAAATTGCATAAATATGCATCCTTAAATGCTAATATAGATCTTCGCAATATAATCATACTTTTCGTTCATGTTCTGATTTTTGCTGCAGTAATTAGCTATATTGACGTTTAAATGTCATTCCTGGCCTGTGAGCATTGAAACAGTAATTCCAAGGGCTTAAGAAAAACTGAGAAAACACTGTGATCGTTAAGACAAAGGGAATCTGCAGGTGTGAGTTTTGTTGTGTTAATCCTTCTCCTCTGCTTTGCACATTTTAACATCCTGCTCTAAACTCTTTCTCAATAAATGTCATCCTTGTTCTAAAAAAAAAAAAAAAAGAGGACAACAAAACCAGTCGCAATCTCTTACATCCATCACATGGACAAATCTCCGTGTCTTGAACTAGTCATATGTCCAGTATAAAATATATAGGTGGGTAAAGTAGCCCAGTTTGGGTATTTGTGCGAAACACCATTGATTCATGGAAGTACACTGAGTGGCAAAGGTTTAATTCTTCATGTAAATGTGTGTAAACAAAATACCCCATTCATATCTATGCCTTCTGTGAATGTACTCTCATAATATATAATTACAGAACACCTTCCATGTTACAAGTCTGAATTGCTTTCTAATTCAGCTATGGAAGATCATCTCAGCCAGTTGCCAAGGATACAGCTTTTCACATTTTTTGCTGTTTTGAAACAGTTGCTTTTTATGTAAGGTTTCTCTGTGAGCACATAGGTATCATTAACATGCTGTGTTATTTTGACAGAATACGGACCAAATCAGGATTAACTGAAAACATGCTCTCTAACAAGTTACGCTTTGATAGTAGGATTATATCGAGGTAATCACAAATTCTGTGAAGCTTTTCAGTTCTATGATTTTATGAATTATGATCTTTACTCTCCTGAACTAATCAATTGAACCAAATGTTTCTGTTCTCTGTGTTTAGAAAAAAGTATGTGCTGTGTGGGGGTGTGTTATATATATATGCATAAGTGTATAATACAGATTTTGACATGCGTGGTACAAAGTGGCTTTACAGTCCCCTTGTAGAATATTGACATGCATAAATAATGTTACATTACCATCATACCCATCGCTCCATGTAGGACAGTTAGCACAGGGGCTGTTTAAAATAATGCTCTTAGCTGTTGCACCTTAGCTGATGAAAAATTATTTTAGCCTATTATGGTTTAAGCCCAGCTGCTCAGCACCACACAGCCACTCGCTCACCCCCCTTTTCCCTGCCCCTGACCCAGGCAGAGATAGGGAGGAGAATTGAAAGAATGTAAATCCCATGGGTTGAGATAAAACAGTCCAGTAACTAAAGCATAATACAAAACTACTACTACTACTAGTGGTAAGGGAAGTAACAAGGGGAGAGAATATAAAACTAAAAGGGCAAAGGGAAAAAACAACAAACACAAGTAATGCACAATACAGTTGCTCACCACCCACCAACCAATACCTACCCCGACCCAAGCAGTGATCTGCCTTTCTGGGTAACTCCCCCCTGGTTTATATACTGGGCATGACATGTTGTGGTATGGAATACTCCTTTGACTAGTTTGGGTCAGGTGTCCTGTCTCTGCTCCCTCCTGGCTTCTTGTGTCCCTCCTCACTGGCAGAGAATGAGACACTGAAAAGTCCTTGATCAGTGTAAGGACTACTTAGCAACAACTAAAACAGCAGTATGTTATCAGCATTGTTCTCAGACCAAAGCCAAACCGCAGCACTAGGAAGAAAATTAAATTAGTAGTACGAGCTACTAGGAAGAAAATTAACTCAATCGCAGCCAAAACCAGGGCATAGCCTTGTCTTCGTATGTGGCAACTGATGTGAATGGAAAGGATGGCTTTGTGTCTTGTTTCTATTAAACTTTCAGGTTTAGGACATCTTTGAAAGTGCTCTGAATTGAGTAGCAGTGGCATAAAAATTCTTCATCTCTGAAGGTGTCATTTTTCTGAAGAAGTGAGCTGTTAGGCATAGCTGGGGATTCAGCCACATAGCTTCAAATGCCACAGTAAATGCAGTAGTCCTGGTGTAAGTAATCCTTTAGTTGACAAGTGAAAATTACATTGGTATACTAAAACCTGAAGCCTTGAAAAGTGTTTTTGACATTATGGAGAATGGAATACTGCATTAAAACATGTCTCCAAATCCAGAAGTTGAAGTCCATAGTGGGGTAGAGAAAATAGCCAGATATCTCTGTCAAAGAAGAAGATTTTGCAATATGCAATATTGGGAATTAAATTAATATTTCAAAACAAATGTTTTTATTTGGGTTAAATTGTATTTATATAGGTGCAAAACCATAAAGGTGCTTTTCAATTTTCCTTCTAGAAATGGTCGCGATGCTTGTAGAGAGTTGATTGGATTTTTTTTTGCATGTGACAGATCCCTTACTGTGTATGAATTTCGGCAGTTTGGAAAAAATAGGTAGGATAAATTACTTTTTTTTTTTTTTTTTTTTAAGGCTTTAGAAAACATTTTCCACTGTATCTAAGAAACTTAAATAAATTTGTTTTAATAGCAGTTTTGAATTATTTCACAGAACAAATGCCTTGCCTTTCATTCAGAAGGGAGTTTATCAACATCAGCGTGGACAAAAGAAGGAAAAAGCTTATGATCTTAGTGACTTCTATATTGTAAGTGTTCTGCTGCATGTAAGGCAACTTACTGATTTGGGAATAATATTTAGATATTGAAGTTGAAAATTATGATTTAGGTTTCAGGGAAGACCTAAAGTTTTTCCCCTCAGTTACATTTTCAAATTAGGGATTTTCAGGGTTCTGGATTGTTTTACTGTCCCACGTTTTAGACATTTTTGGTTTTATATTAAGCTGTACTTTGTAATTTTCCCACTAGAGGGTACAAGACTGCAGACAGTGGAGACGTTTTGTAAGGGGGAAAGATGAACAGCTCGGGTAGGAGAGTTTTGAAGATGAAGTAGGCCAAAGTACTTGTTAAAAATTAGTAATCTCTGCAAGGTCTGCTGGCATTTTTGACACGAGGCAATGCTTAAATATTTTTTAATCATGATGAAATTGAAGGTTGTTTTTAACCTAAATTTTGAAAATGTTTAGCACCAGCTGTTTAGAGAAAACTTTTGAAACAATGGTAAACTTCATCTACTTGCTAGTCTAATGACTGAGTACAATCATACTACATCTTCTGTACTGACGTACTTCTGTAGTGGGTTAAGTGCTCCTGATTTATAAGTGCTTGAGCAATTTCTCAAGTACAGAGTGTTTCCACTGAGTTCTTCACATTCTCCTGCAAATCTTAAGTTTAGTGCAAAAACCATTTTTGAATGAAGTATTGAAAGTAAAAGTATTGAAAGTAAAAGAAGAAAGTGTTACTTTTTAGAGTGTTATGACTTATAAGCTGCCTAATCCTAACTATTACATGTGGCTATGACAATAAGAGTTTCCAAGATGTAATAGATTACTTTCTTTATGGTATGGAGGTTGAAGTTATTTTTTAAAGTTTTAAGGTTTTGGGTTTTTTTTAATTTATTTATTGGCATGTGTATCTTTGCAACTTGCAGATGGAAATGTACAGGTTCTGAATAAAGCTGTGTCTTAAAGGCATAAAGAAAATTATTGTGACTGAGTTTGATAGCTCTTTGGGATGATGGTATACCTCTGAATCTCCATATCTCCAAATTGGGTTTCTAGGCTGACATTAAGATACACAAATGTCTCACAAAGTGGAAATGGTTGAGACATTTGCACAACAGCAGTGTTTCTGTTTCTTTCCCAGTTTATAAGTTTTGGGGGCTTCATAGTGCAATCCTGCATGGATATTAGTTATAGCTGTTGTTTTGGGGTGGGGTTTTTTTTTTTTTTTTTGAGTCTTCTTGGCATTTGTTGCATTTAGTTTGTTGCTTTTCTTTATCTCTCCTTCCCTCTTCTTCCAACCCAAAATGCATCTTTAACTTCACAGAATGTGTGAGGTGTGTCCTCTGTCCTCAAGAGAGAAGAGGAATTTTTAATACTCAGACTTTATTGGGTAATAGAACTCTACTAATAATGTATTTTGTTCAATATCTGTTAGTGAAATGTAACAGTTTTAAAGAGTAACTTTATAGTTAAGCACTGCAGCAATTATTTGAATTTTGGGAAGGCTACCTTTCAGTTGTTTATCTCAAGTAAGATTTTAAGCTATTGAAAGTAACTGTAGGTTTCTTCTAGTCTGAGAGAATTTCACTGTCATGGAATCAATGTGGCACCTTCTGTGACTCTCTTCTGTGGTCCAGCAAGATCTCATAAGGATGAAAGGAAAAGTAAAAATTAAGAAGTAGAGCCTGGCTGAGGTATCTGTAGTCTTGTGTTTCTCATCTGTAGAGTAGGCAACAGGAGGCCCTCTTGCTAGACAAACTGGTACCTAGAGAATAATGTGTCATCTTGGAGCCTGCAGCTGTTTTTATTTAGTATTAGAAAAGCTCTTTTAAAAAGGTTAACTGACCTTAGCTACACCTTTTCATCATTTCATACCAAGGCTTTTAACAATCGCTTGGAAGTCTTGCAGAATGTATTTTATAAAATACACAATCTTTCTATAAATCATTGTATGTTTTACCAACAGGGAGCTAACCTAACTTTCCGAAGTGCTGATCATAACCTTCCAGAAAGTGTTAAACAGAACCCAGTTTTCACCCTTCGTGTGATAAGTATTGATGAAGCAGCTATGGATTCTCTGAAGTAAGTGCAGCTGGTTTTCAAATTACCTTTCCTTCCTTCAGCAAAAACCATTTTTTATAATAAGAGCTTCTAATATCTTACTACTCATATTGCTAAAGAAAAATATATTTAGGCTGTTGTTAGAGACATTAGTAATATGTGAGTATAATTCAGTAATTTTCTAGAATGATAATGAGTAATTTTAAAATAAGAATTATGAAACTGTCTTGCTTTGAAGTCAGATGTTTTTATATACAAATACTGAAACTTATGTGATGACCTAAAATTCCGTGTTTGGGAGAAAATGCTTTTTTTTTTTTTTTGTCATCAACAATATTATTATTGAATCTTTCATGAAGCTTATGTTAAAATCTTATATCACTCAGAATCATAGAATGGTTTTGGTTGGAAGGGTCCTTGAAGATCATCTAGTTCCAACCCCCCTGGTGGGGAGGGACACCTCCCACTAGACCAGGTTACCCAGAGCCCCATCCAGCCTGGCCTTTAATACTTCCAGGGATGGGGCCACCACAAATTCTCAGGTCAACTTGTCCCAGTGTCTCACCACCCTCGCAGTAAAGAATTTCTTCCTTGCATCTAACCTAAATCTCCCGTCTTTCAGTTTAAAGCCATTCTCCCTTGTCCTGTCACTACATGACCCTCTAAAAAGTCCCTCTCCAGCATTCTTGTAAGCCCCCTTTAGATACTCAAAAGCCTCTCCTGAGCCTTCTCCAGGCTGAAAAAGCCCAACTCTCTCAGCCTCTCTTCATAGAAGAGGTGCACCAGCCCTTTTATGATAATGCAAGTGTTTGAACACAGGCAGGGGAAAGATTGGAGGTTTTGCTTTTTATTTTTTCTTTTTCACTTTCTTTTTCCTCTTTCTTCCTATCCTTTCATTTTTCCAGAACCACGTTTGCCACATGTTGAAGACTTCAGGCACTGGGACAGGATTTCTGCACTTACTCTTTCAAAATAGGTTTTAGTAAATTATATTGTTCCGTAGTTTGAAAGATGGGGGTCTCTTAAATAATTTTCCCATGATTAGGTGAATGGTTAATCTTTTGAGTATGTGTTAATTTTGAAGGTATTATTCTCATTTCAGTACATATACTGAATAAACTGTCTAGGGAATAAAGCGTCTTTCTCTGGGGTTTCTGGCTTTTACTGTGAGTGTACTGGTTCGTAGCACAAATAAAAGTTCAGTATAAAATTTGTCACACTGCTGTGTTGCTTGAACATGGCAGTTACTTAACAGTGCTGGAAATACAGTCAGAGCTTGATTACTCAAATTTTGATGAGGAGTGTTAGCCAATAGCAGACGTTGCAGGGTAGAAATTTTCATAAAATCATGGAATCATACAAAGGGACCCCAAGAGGGCATCAAGTCCAACCTCCCTGCTCAGAGCAGGGTTTACTACAGCAGGTTGCTCAGGGCTGCATCTAGTTTTGTTTTTAAGTATCTCCAAGGATGGAGACTCTGTAACTTCTGTGGGCAAATATATTCCAGTGTTCAATCACCCTTGCAGTCCAGAAGTGTTTCCTATGTTCAGAGGGAACTGTTTGTGTTTCAGTTTGTGTCCATTGCCTCAGGTCCTGTCACTGGGCTCCACTGAGGGGAACCCCTCTCAGTTGTCTTTACTCCCTCCAGTCAGGTATTCATATACACTGATAATATCCCTCAGTCCTTCTCCACACTAAACAGTTCTGGCTTTCCCAGCCTTTCCTCGTGTATCAGATGCTTCAATCCCTTCTTGACTAGGAACAGCAGTAACAGAATCTCAGTTAAATACATTCAGTATCTTTTGCAGATTGACTACTTCTGTTAGCACAACTTAACTGTTACTTTTGTTTCTGCAAGTGTTCAGACACATGAAGCTTGTTCTCAATTATGATAATATTCACTTTAAGGTCTCTCTACATTGAAACTTTTGCAAAGGAACCATAGTCAGCTAACAGTACATAAAGCAGTAAATTCAAATTTAATTGGTTATAGAAATACCTAGTTGCATGATGCTTAGTGCTGATTGTTCCCTCTATGCAAGGTTTCCACGAAGTCAAACACAATCTAATTTAATTTCAGATGGTTTATGTGAGACATTTCACATCTCAGAAGTCTGTTGTTCTGGTAAACAGCTTTTTCTTTCATTTGTTGCTAATCTTATACTTGTGAAATTTGAAATTGATCCAGTGTAATCTCTTACGGCTCCAGGAGGACCACCTGCTCACTGGTCTCTTTGGATTTTTCTGCTACCTGTGGTGGAACAGATTGTTTCTTTTTTTTGTTATAGTTTGTGTTCTTTCCATTAGTGACTAAATTTTAGACTGTGAAGTCTGTCTTTTTCTTCTGAATGGGGGTGTTAATGAACTTCGTAGTCTCTGGTGCATAACTCTCAAGTCCTGTTATCTCCATTACTGTACTCACTGAGAATCCTACCGAGGTACAGTCCAGAAGGCTAGTGTTAGGCTTTCAGGAACACCTATGCCATGCTATGCCAGGAACAATACAATCCATGAATCTTCTGGTTCACATGTGATTCAGAGAGAGTATGCTGTCTGCTATAGGTGGCTGCTGATTTTCCAGTTCAGGTGGTTTGATATAGGCAAGCTTTTAGGGACTTCATAATGGAAGGTACCCAAAGGGGAGATTAAAAGTCTTGATAGACAACAGGGAGGTAAGTCTTTGGCCTCAGAAAGCAGAAGGAGGAGTAGTCCATGGCAAACCACTGATGAGCAAGCAGCCCAAAGCTGATAGTAGTTCTTTTCCATTTGGTTTCCTATTCCTATAAAATAATTGCAAGACTTGTTTCTTTTTGTTCTTCCACAATATTTTTTTCATCAACCTTTACAATAATTTCTAATGGAGGCTTCTGGGAAGCCCTTCTCGGTAGGGGACTTGCCAGACAAAACACAAAATTTAACCATAATTCCTAGATCACACCTAAAATACACTAATCCAGCTTCTGGTTGACACCCTTGCTATGTATCTTCTGAAGAGAGATTGTAGCTACTTCATGTCCATTTAGTTACCAACGGGAAAATATAGTTGCTTTAACAAACTCTTCCAGTGGTGTGAGTTGAAGATTAGGACTATGTTGAAGTAAATTTCTGGAGATTTTAGACACAGAAGGAATTATCCATGATTAATGAATTAGTAGAGGAGCTGTGAATGCAATATTGTCAGAAAGGAATATCTGCATATCTGCAGCTATTCAGCAAGGGCTTCCGTGTGTGCCATCTCAAACTCAAGGAATTGGATCCTACGCTTATATTTAATTCTTAAACTACCTGCATAATATTTAGTATGTTTTTTACTACAATTGTTTTGAATTCAGTGATATTACATTTAATTTCAGCAATCTCTGTTAATTTTTATTATTTTAGAGCTTCTATGGAATTCAAGCAAGAGTGTTCTCAGCAAGTCGTCAATGACAGCAAAGTTTTCAAGAAGATTCAAGGTGTGTGTCTACCAGGACCCATATAATCTTAATTTCTGTATCTCTGTCTTTACAGCTCAATGCAAAGAGCAATACTGATGTTATAAAGATTTTACTAGCATAAATGAAATTGGACAAAATATAGGTATTTAACAGAACATTGTTAGAATCTGATACCAGCATAAATCAGTCATAAGAATACTTTCTTCTTTTTCTTTAAATAAACAGTATGGCTAACAGTTGTGGATTCACTACAGAATAGTTGTGAATGTAATCAATAAAATATTAATCTCTGCATTGACATAATGTCTAAAAAAATGCTGAAACATAACACTGATCCTATGTTAAAGTGTCATTAAGTTAAAAAACCCTCTAATTTCTTAGTTAATTTTGTGCCAGATATTTCTTTTGGCCATTATTTCTACACATTGGTAAGTATTATTCTTTGTTGTGTTTTTTTTTTGTTTTGGTTTTTGTTTGTTTGGTTTTTTTTGTTTTTTTAATAGTGTTTAATTATGCTTGTTAAAATACATGAGTATAATTGAGTAGGATAGCTTGGAATATGTAAATAAATGTTACCAGGATTCTACCTACAGTCTTTACGACAAAGACTTAACTTTGTGTTTAAAATTATGGAAAGATGCTCATGCAGTGCTGTGTATTACCTTTGTAACCTGTGGGTAACAAAGCCTGTGAAACTGAACAGCTTCCAGCTTGTAGAATCTCCACTATTTACTGTCATTAGCTAAATCTGTTTTAAGCAAACACTCTTTGGTCACTAAAATCTGCTTGGACATTTACTTTTGGAAAAATTGTTGGACTAATAATCAGGGATATTATTTGATCTTTTAATTACTGCTTTTTTTCCCCTCACATAATAGACACAAATGGATTTCTCAATTACCTGACTACACTAAAAGTTTGCAGGTGTGGTCTAGAAGAAAGTTACATGTCTATACTTCAAGACATCTTTTAACATACATCTGAGTTTGAACCTCACTGGAAAAATCTTCCTTCTTTCACCCTCCCACCTATTTTGCTTTATAATTTTAGGTACAAGTAATTTGAAGATAAATATGATAATAGCGTATGACTTATGTTAATAAGAGTATGCTGAGAAACTTTGATATCCTTAAAGAAAACCTGCTAAGATTTTGACAAGGCTGTCATAGAAATAGTTCTCTGTGTATAATTTTGGAACAATTACTTATATTTGTTATTGTTCCCATGTGTATTTAACATATTTGTACAATGAAGGAGCAACTGTGTCCCATAATGGCATGTTTGTATTACCCAAGTAGTGTTCCTAAATTGTATTTGGAATCATGGTATGTAATGAGTTCTAGCAGAAGTAAGCAGTTTTATAATCTGAGCATATAGAAGGTGATAGCCATTTCTTCTGTGATCTCAAAAGTTTTGTTAGATGTTGCTGCTGCTTCATATGAT
This sequence comes from Lathamus discolor, assembly GCF_037157495.1. NCBI lineage: Eukaryota > Metazoa > Chordata > Aves > Psittaciformes > Psittacidae > Lathamus > Lathamus discolor. The sequence goes on along the minus strand of NC_088884.1, from coordinate 41,428,604 downwards.
TACTACTCAAATGTTAAATAACTGACAACTTAATTTTGAAGTGACATTCTGTCATCAAAAAGAAGGAGCCTGGGTGCAGAGATATGTAATTTTAGCCAGCAGTATCATAAGTAGTTGCAGTTTTCTTTACTTCGGTATCAGATCCATAGCAAGTGGCTAACTTCAGGTAAATGTTGTGTCCTCTATTTCTCTAAATCTTCAGGTATACTCAGAGAGACACTAAGTAAAAGAGGAGTTCGGGTTATAACAGGCATAGGAAAGTATTTCCGACAAGTAGACAAGAACAGAAATGGTTTTCTCTCTCAGGCAGCCTTTAAAGAAGCTCTAAAACTATTCCATTTGGAAATTCCTGAAGGGGTAAGTCTAGCTGAAACTGTGATCTCCAGTATTAACTTAAATTGATGGAATCACTTATTTTCTTTTCAAGTCTATGGTTTAATAGCTGTTTTTTCCCAAGTTTGCCCCCCTTCCTCCCTTGTGGTATAGTGGCATTTCTGCACTCAGTTCTTTTCTTGTGGTAATACTGTAATTTTATATTATAGCAATTGTTTTATTCTAGGACATAGTGAAACTTTGGCAAAATATTTTAAATTGCAGGACTTTGAATCCCTATGGCTGATTCTTGATGACAGCAAGAGTGATAAGGTCGACTATGGAGAATTTACTCGTGCTGCATTTGGAGAAATGAATGAATACAGAAAAGCGTTTGTAAGAAAAGTAAGTTTTGTTGCAGGTATTCTAATTGTAGATACTTTGCAGTTTAACTTTGGAGTTAGTTACTCATGTTCTTGTTGTTTGGGTTTGTCGTTGTTGTTGTGCATTATTCCTTGTGCATTACTGTTCATTATGTGTATCTAGTAATTGACTATTTAAGGCTTCAATGAGTTTATTAAAATAAATGTAGATTAAGGTACTGCATACTGTTTCATTATTGAATTAGTTAATTCTAAACTCTAGAATTGATTCCTGTATTATTTTGAGTTTATGCGTATGTGTGGTATTCTTACATTTTGGTGCAGTGTATAAAGCATCTGGCACCCTGAAAATATCTCTTCCAGAAGTCTGTTTCCATATTTTGGCAGATCACTGTATCTGTACGCAGATTTTTTTTCCCCGTCAGTGTCTGAAATAGGAGGCAATAATACTTTCCTCCTTTGAGATCTACAAATGTAGTCATTATATTTCTGAGACTTCTTGTATTTGAAATGCCCCTTGTTATACGTCTATAACGTAATATGGAGCCATTTGCAGTATGAAAATCTGATTACAAACCAGCCAATAGGGTAATGACTGGATATCAAAATCAAGAAAAATGCCATATACTTTTATACTTCTAATAATGGAGGATCTGACTCTCCTAGCCTTCTGTACTGAGCAATGTGTATTTGAGCAAACTGAAATGAAGCTGCTGTTAGCAGTGCTGAGAAGACTGTGTTGAGGCCTCTGTCAGAAGGATGCAAGAATCTTAGTAACTGGAGAAGACAGAAAGGAAGAAGCTTAACTTCTGATTTTATGGATGAGTTAGAAATTTTGGAGAGAAGACAAAGGGTTTTTTTGAGTTGGTGAGGGGACATTTAATGTGAAAGCCTTTGAAATATAATAATCATGAAGCTACGTATTCTAGAGTAATTTTCTGGTATCTGGTGCCTTACATAAAATCAGTAAATTGACATAATCCATTGCACAAGATCTAAAAATACATGCTAGGTAGTAAGTATATTTGATGTTTACATCTTTCCACTTTTTTTTTTTCTTCCTTTATAGGCTTATATGAAACTAGATTTCAACAAAACTGGGAGTGTGCCTATGGTAGATATCAGAAAATGTTACTGTGCAAAGAAGCATCCTCTAGTGTTGGCAGGTAATTCACATGAACAACAACAACAACAATCTGTGACTACTGAAGTCATCTTGTTAGCAGAGATACCAGATCCAGAAACTTGGTTGCAAATGCAAAGTGTTTTCATACTGGCTGGGACTTGAGGTGTTAGGGAAAACCTTTATCCTCTGATGACCTAGAATGTGTCTGTCTAGAACATGACTATAAATAGTAATGGGGTACATATATACAGTTTTAACACTTGCTTTTTATCAAGCTGAAAATACTGCATATACGCAAAGTAATTCCTTTCCCAACATATGTAGAATTACATTTAAGCAGCTATTTCTCAGCTTGGATGTGCAAGTTATCAGTGACACATATGATACTAGTAATTTTCACTTAGGAAGATACTTTCATTTTCGTATTACTGTGTTCCATCAAAATATGCAAGGTTTCCAACTGACAGTGAATATACTCAGCACTTACAGTTTCTTCTGAATAAATGCACTTATTTCTGGGACAGGACTGTCATCCTTTACAGAGGAAATATTGGTTTCTTCATTATTTTTTCAGGATTCTCAAAAATGTTTAAACTCTGCCATTGAAAAAGTAGGAGTTTAAAAATTTATATGCCAGTTTCTAAAATAACATCTCTGTGTACCCAGCTTGTCATTGTGAAAGTCTCACTAGTGTCCTGACCCTTCATGTTTTATCTGTAGAAAAATGGATGGGTTTTCTATTGGCAGTGATTTTAATGGTAACAAATGAAGACACACAGTGGTATAGGGATGTCCTGCATGAAAGTTTTCCCAATACTATAAAGCTACATTTTTTCCCTTTTTTCCTTTTTCTCAATGCTATGAAATCATGTTGAGTATAATCTTTAAGCCACTAGAACACACATGTAAATTGCAGAACACTTTTTGAATGTAAACTTGCATCTTAAGTTTTTCCTAGTGCTTTGAACTTGTATTGCATGTGAAACATATGCATGTTTCAGAAAGCATATAAAACATATATTTTATTACAAGAGAACTTTTGAATTATTTCAGAATTAAAATTCTAGTTAACAAATGCATTATTCAGTTTTTGCAGTCATTTGAAAGAAAAAAATCTTCACGATTTCATAATTAGTTGAAATTAGCCTCATATTTCTGCTGATAGTTAATGATATGATGTGCTATTAAAGTAAGAGGATTTCTGCAGCTGGTATTAAGTGAGCCAATGACTTAATTCTGAAATCAGAGTATTAGTTAAAAAAAATAATTTGCAAGCTAAAATTTGAAAGTTTCTTGCCTGAAGTATATTAAATTCTGCGTATTCACTGTTCTTGAAAGTGTATTTAACGGAAAACTATACTTTTACAGGCAAAGCTACAGAAGAAGAAATTAAATCATCATTTCTAGAAACATTAGGGGAGTCCTGCAGCAACCCCAATGAAGTGTCCTATTCTGAGTTTGAAGATTACTATGAAGGATTAAGCATTGGAATCATGGGTGATGATGATTTTGTTAATATCTTAAGGAACCCTTGGGGAATTTAGAGAGGAAGATGACAAAAGTGAAGAAGAGGCATTTTCTAAATAAGGCGTGAGCTAAATAAGGGAGGATTTAGTCTTGATGTGCATTTCTTCATAATTAGTGTCTTAAACTGATTTCAGGCACTGAAAATTTTAGCTGCTTTCAGAATAATAGATGGCAAGTTTCTTAAAGTGTCCGTTGAGTCATGCTAACCACTTTTGAAATTTATAAATGCTGTTCATTCCTTTTCCTTGGAAATAATGAAGACTCTTTCCGATACCAAAAGGCATAATTTACTTGATACTAGAATGAGGTGGTCTATTTTAAAGTAAGGACGAATTAGAATAGTAAAATTCAGGAAGGGGTATATGTAGGAAAAAAAATAGTTCACAACGATGCATTGTGAAAAGCTTTAGATTTAACTGTATAAATATCAATGCTGTTTTTTCTTCAGTTTTCTTCTTATAAAAGTAATATGTTTACCCTTATAGCATACTTTGTCTCATTTCTTGTTTCTTATGCTGGTACTTAGCTTGAAAGAGAGCAGGTCATCCTTTTCCAATTTCAAGGATGTCTGCAGTACTCAAAGGGTAGAAGTGTTGACACCATTTAGCCCTTTGGCCTGTAGACCATCTTGACCTTATTTTTTCATCTTTGTCAGGCAGCTGAAGCTCAGCATTGAATCCCAAAGGTTTCAGTCAGCACATATATATTTTGTAATGCACTTATTCCTTTCCTATATTTTGCTAGTAGTTCTCAAAACAATTTACATTTAAACATCTGGTTTCTATATTTTCTGTTGCTGTGATTTTAATTTTTTTAACTAAAACTTCACAATGATATCTGTTGTCAAACTGATATATAGCATTTCCTATCTACTCTGAAAGTATAAAACTCAAAAGTGTAAAAACAAAGCCCCAAACCTAACCAAATCAAAACAACCACCTCTGTCACAAGAAAAATAAAATCATGAATTAAATATTCCTTGCTACTTCAAATATTCAGCCAGATGCGCTTTTCAATGTAATACATCTCATTAATTCTGTAAAATTCTTTGTGTTAAGACATAAAAACTGTACTATTAATTATGTAGAGAGAGATATAGATAATCTTTGGTTTCAATATAATTGTCACCAAAATTAACTGTAAATTGAACTGCATTTCTTAAGCCTATGCAATTAAAATGTATTAGTATCCTCTGTGCTTGTCTGCCTGGTTTTGAATTTATAGGCTGTGGTTAACAGAACCTTCCTCTTGAGACAGTATTTGTGTTTCATAGGAATTTAAGGGCAGTGCTGAAGCGAATGCTGAAATGAGGGACTGTATTCCCTCTGTGGGTGACTGGTTTATTCTAGATAGACCTCTTGTTTTAATAGCTTGTGTCTTGTTTTGATTGTTTTTACCCTGTCCTCAGTTGTAAGTAGAATTGCAGTTTCTTCTCTAAATCCTCCAATGAGGGATTTTGGTGGTTCTTTTAGGGTTCCAAAAGTCTGTATGTATTGGTTTGCAGAGAAAGGCAAACTCTGTCAATGCTTATTTTAAGCAAGAATTCTGATGTGACTCATTAAGATTTTCTTGCTCCCCATTCCTGCTGGAATTTCTCTTGCTGAAAGGATTTTGTTGATTAGTGTTCTTGGAATTGGTGATTCTGAGAAGGGTAATTTTAGCTGGGTTTACAGGGGGCTGCTTGTTAATGTGTCTGTCCAAATAACTGAAAAATACTAAGTGCCATTTTTATTAGTTTTTCTAAGAATCACCTGCTCTGTTTAGACTTGTTCTCTTAGGAGAGTTGTACCAACATACAAAGCTGTAGCCCAATTTAATAAATGTGAAAGTGATTGTGAAATGAGGTATGGACACATTTTTTTTTGCAGTGCTTAATTTTATTGTGGTGCTTTTGTGTAGATTATTCCATGTTATCTTTTGGAATGGAAAATTTGATAACTAGTGGATTTATCTTAGTGGGTCTGCTTATCAGTGGAGGCTGTATAGGTCACATCTGCTCCAAATTAAGTGGCTTTTATTTTGTTCTTATCACTAGAATTATGTACTGTTATAGGAATATTAGTTCCATAGCTTTAGTAGCCATGCTATTTTATTCTTAATCTGAAGGCAGATTCTTAACAGGATAATCTGTGATAAATTCTAAAGGTCAGATGTTGCCTGAAAATACAAGTAGGTACTCTGGTAGTTATGTAAAACCTTATAGTTATGTGATTTCTGTTAACTACAAGGTCAGTTATGCATCAGTGGCTGCCTCAAACCATGAGGTTTATTGTGAATGTAATTTGTGATCTAGACATCATCTATGTGAATAGACATCATCTAATGTGATGTCTATTGTGAATTTTTAATGGAGTTCACACATGTCCCTTTCCATCTGGCCACTATTCTCGTTGTCTAAACTCAAGATGGTGACAAAGAATTCCAACCAGCTTCCACCCAAGGCTGGCCCACCATGCTTGCAGTTAGTGGGAAAACAGAGAAACTGCGTTCCAACCAGGGTCTGCAGTGTCTGGCTTGTTTTCATTGACAGTGGTCTCAATACACTGATGAACTGCATTCTAATTTGTTCTTATTTACTTGTAAACATTTGAAACTTTGTAAACCTGAATCCTTTTCTTTGATCAATGCTTTGTAGCTGTAGAACTGTCTGGGAGTTCCTACTGGGGTTTTCTACCTTTTAAATGTGTTTCAAAGAAAACTTTTTCTGCATTTGTTACCTTTCTCAGAATTGCCTCTGTTTTCTGAATTAGGATATGTTCTTAGTTAGAAGTGGTGTTTTTGGAGAAGCTGACTGGCTTTTCTCCTGGAACTCACCGCTTAATAAAGCTAATTGTCTTCATGCCACCCTGATTTACACTTCTGCTAAAAAGTCTGAGCAACCCACTGTAATTGAGAATATCAGAAGTGCATTATGCTGCCAACATATTTTGTACTATTAGATGCATGTGCTCCCAGAAGACAAGTGGAAATTAATGAAGTGATGTAACTCCTTATTCTCCAGGTCTATGACTACTTCATCAAATGAATATATAATGGCAATGTTATATGGAATATTTAAAAGCATTTGTAAGAAGCAAGGCACAGACACGTGTACAAACCTTCAGTAGCTTCACTTTGTCAGCTAATAGAAATATGGCACCCTCATCTGGGAAAGATTTGTTGCTGAGAGGAGGTATTAAAGATTCACACCCACAGACTCTCCGTTTCCATGAGTCTCTGCCAGATGATCAAATGCTATGGGTCTTTGAGGCCAGAGAAATTAAAAGATTAAAATCTGTCTCCTACTCTGTGTTTGTAATGGAGGTGCTGTTTAGTTTTGGGGTTTTGGGGTCTTTTGGTCTTGTGGAGTCTTTTTTGAGTTTGGTTATTTGGTTTGTTGGTTAGGGTTTTTTCTTTTTTCTATTTTTTTGAGCATGATATCACTAGACAAGAAAAAAGAAAGCCCAGAACTGATTTCTTACGTGTTGGTCTGTTAAGTCCATAATAAAACAAAGCAGGTTTTTCTGTGGCAGAAAAAGGGAAGGTAGAAAATCACATGCTTTGTTTTCTGGATATTACTCTAATAATTAATCCTTCCTCTACTCTCCTTCCTCTGCTTTATACTTGGCAACTTAGAGACTGGGATAATCCATGCTTGCTTTTCATGTTGTTAACCCTGTGGTCTTTGGGAAGCTGAGTCGGAAGGACTGGTAATTATAAGACACATCTCGAACAACGAAAGAGGCAAGTAGAATTTCCTTCCAGACTTATTTAGGCTAATTTTCCCACAGAGAACATTTCAAAATGTTAACTGAACCAGAAGGTTCTTAGGAAAGAAATGTGGTAAGAAGGCAACTACATAATGACTCTATGAAATACTTTGGTTTGTGGCTCCTATACTTTTGTTGCATCCCTTTTCGACAGTGGGGAGGCAGAGGCTTGAAGATGAGCAAGTAACCTTCAGGAAAAATAAAAATAATCTATTTATCATGAGTTTCTTATGTTTATTATATTATTTGTTGTCTTTACCTGGAACTTAGAGTGTGTGGGTACCTGTTTTCTGGCCTCTTTTCTCCTCAGTCAATTGTTACATTTTAAATGGAATTAATTGGATTTGTGCACGGAAATTCCTGTGTTTGTTGCTACTGGCAGAGTTTTGTGTTCAGCATCCCCAGAGAAGCAGCTTTAAAATAAAATAAATGGCAGTTTCTTTGTGGATTGATTTTGTTGCTGCATTCTCATAAAAGGCATTTAATATTTCAGGATCTTTTGCTGGCTTGTGTATTTTCTAGCTTGTGGGTTTTGACCTTTTGCTGTCATCCCCCCCCCCCCCCCCCAGTTTTAGGAGAAAATAGGAATCTGAGGGACTCTAGAAAAGGTAGGGGAAATGGTATTTCGAAGGTGTGCTCTCTAGCTATCTAACTAATGAGGATTCTTCTTGCAGAAACCTGTCACTGCTTTCAAACTGCCCTTTTAAGTAATCTCGAAGAACCTCTTTGGTGGACTCCTTACAAGTAGGCAAAACTTGAGAGGTCTTATACAGCTGGGAGAAGTGAAGGTACCTGCTTTGGTCCTGGTGCTGCAGGACTCTCTGATAGCTGCTGCAATGGTGGGCTCCTTTTTATATCCTTTGTTGGGAGAGGCTTATGAGAGGGAGGCTTCTTGCAGTCATTTAGCTACTTACCAATGTGCCAAGCTAGAACACAAGGACTGTCCCTCTCATGGAAAAGCTGCTCTTTATAGGAACTTGTCAAAACATCAGCCACTTAGTACCATCCCCATGCTTTCCCCATATTTCTATTTTATGCTGCATCTCTGATTTAATTTAAGTTGGGTGTGAAACTCGTCAGGAGCTGATTAATTCAGGTTTGAAAGGGCTCTGTTCCAAGAATAACTCCTGGTGTCCAGGTGTCCTCTTTTTATCTGTCCCACTTCCAGGGTGGTTGTCGGTACTTCTACTCATGCTGCTTTCAGAGTTTTGGCCAAGGCCATCACAAAACTCGGTCTGCGAGGAACATCCCATGGGTGATACCTGCTTCCCACAGCTTTACACTTCATGTGGGGAAAACCCTAGGCTGTTATAGGGAAGCACAGGTTAAAATCAGAGGAAGCAAAATAGCAGCTTTGGTTATGTATCTTAAAGCAATATTCCCTTTTCTTACAACCTCTCTCAAGTAAGTGAACACTTAATGACTCCTGTGACTAACTCTGAGATCCTATGATTTGTCTTGGCATGAATTAAATCCTGCACTGATGCTGGCAAAATTATTCCCCTGAAGTGATTTCTTTTGACAGTAGTATTTGCCTTGCAGGTGCTAGTGATTAACCACAGGTTTCATTTGTGAATATTACAGTTGTTTAATCCACTAGACATTCCTGAATTCTCCTTTCTCAGTGTTTCATGACCAAAGGGAACAGCAGCAGAGGTCAAACCAATGCTGCAATTTAACTTCCCCCCGTGCTCTTTAAAACCAGCATTTTGGAAATTCCTGATACAGCAACACCGTTTAAATCAAGTTACAATATATTGAGTTTCATGGGTTTGATACGCTTTTGAGAAATATATGTTCTAGACAGTATTGTTGCATAGCTCCAAGTAACCATAAGGAAATAAGCACTCAGAAAAGTTTGTTTATTTAAACCAAGACAGTAAGAAGGGAATCAGTTGTCAGTGCCAATAGTCACTTTTTATATTCGTTGCGTTTCTTTACTGATACCTTACCATTCTTTCAGAGTATGTGATTATTAAGTTCTCCCTCCGATTTTATCTTGATACACCTCCAAACTCTCTTGGGAGCATCCTTCTTGGAAATGAGCTTCTTCGGTAACAGCCATAACACTGAAGACTTTTTTGGAAATAAATCAAAATATAAAGTAACATCCAGCAACAGAAGTCCGTAGGGGAGAGGACAGGAGATGGGACAGCTGGAAGCTACTCTTCAATGCTTTTTGTTCATTAATATATTTTTTTCACTTTCTTCTGAAGCGCCAGCCATGAAGAAAAGCCTAACCTGTAGTACAGGTCAATGTAAATACTCTTCCTTAACATACAATCAGAAGAAACCTGTCTGGAAGAGATCTTGCAAGTTTTCACTCCATTATCCTATATCACTTGTAAAAAATAGTGTGCGTGCACTATCTTCTCATCTGTGATGGAGACTCCACCATATTCCCAGATAATCTGTTCTACCGCTTCACTGCGCTTCATTTGAGAAGTAGTTCCCTACAGATTAACCTGAATCTTTCTTGTTACAGTTTAAGCGGATTACTGTTTCTGCTATCATATCCTTTCCTTATGCAACTGCATAAGGAAACTATTGCTACATCTCCTTTGATGTGAAGTCTGCTAAATATGACTGTTCAAGAAAATTACATTAACTTGACGTGTTCAGTCCATTCTCATTATTCTCCCTTAAGTTCCAGTTGGTGCATTTCTTGGACTGAATGCAGTGCCCTACACTAGCTACAATGCACTTTGTAAGGTTTTGTCAGTGAGGTACTTATCTTAACAGATTTTATTTGTCTGTGTGTTTCTGCTTTGCTTTGCTGGCAACAAGCTGATGTTACCAAGTATTGCTGAGGTTGCGATAAGTTTCAACCCACATATTTTCTTCTCAAAAACTGCTTTTTCTTGCATTATTTCACTTGAGGAATGGTGAAGTTCTGCCATGCTATGAGATATGGGGAGATGTTCCTGCTGGAAAATGTGTCCTTGAGTGTCAGTTGCATGGGAGCTCTGTGCTTACGCTTCTTTTCAGATTGCTAATATGCTGTCATCAGCCTTACCTGAGACTAGAAGTATTATTACTCCTTCCCACTTGTGCTTTGTAAGATATGTATCAGTGAAATCCACAGCACCAGCAAGGAATCATATAATAAAAACCATAGAAAACTCAAACAATGACATGGTTTTTACTATATCTTTTTAAGACTGGGAGGGACAGTAAATGGAAGCTGAGCCAAAATATAAGGTGCTTAACAGCAGCTCTTTTCAGAGAGTCTTTGTAATTTTTCTCTTATGCAATTAATAAATGTAAATGTAATGTAATATAATGTATGCAGGAATTTATTAGGTTTTATCATTCCTTACTTTTGATGTGATAAGGAAAATATTTGTATTATTAATATTTTTATTAGATTTTAACATGTGTACTAATCCCTGGTGCCGTCTGATGTGTAGAAGTGCAGGTAGACCACCTGCATTCTACAGTTATTTTAAGGTGATTCCCAAGCCAAACATTACTTCTCTTCAACAGTGTTCCAAGATACAGGACTCCTATTACATCCTGCTGCTCTGTTTCCCCTTCTTTTACTTAAATTAGGCTGTCTCTAACCTGGTGAACTGAAAGGTTTTGCTCAGTAACAGTAGTGAAAGAGCACTGTTACCAGGTGAGATTTTTCTTTAGCCCCTTGTTAACTTCCTACTGTATTAATTTCTGCAGTGCCTTCCCCTTCCTCCCCAGTGAATTAACTACCATGAATAATGCATAAAATTACGAACTGCCTTTCACCCTGAAGGAGCACTCCACAAGGTTGCTTTAGACATTAGGCAGGAGGAACACATCAAGATTACTTGTTAGTATTCTTTTTGGCTTACTTGCATTTTTCTCTCTCTAAAATGAAAAGACCTGTAAAAACAGTAGTCATATTAGTTCCAAGTAATCTTGGACTTCAAACTGTTCCATTGCCCTTTTACTTCAAAGACAGTCTTTTTGATAAGTTGTTAGACTGACTTGGGCTGTGGAGAGTATTTGATGGCAGCAATTAATATAGACTGTGCATTCATAACTCATATCTATGAGCAGTTTAAAGGCGGAAAATGACGGTTCTAACACTTACGAAAACAACTGAGAATAACAACATAGCAATGCTCAGGTTAGACTGAGCTTTGCTATGTTGTTAACTGGCATTTTAATTGCCAGTTCCCAATATGTATTCTAATGGAAAATGTTCGGGAGCATCAAACAAAATTGGCATGGTAGATGCCAATTTAGTGATCTAATAAAACATAGGTGGAGGCTGGTGACATATCTTTGTGGTACTGGAAGTGCCTTAAGACAATTCTGTATTGTGAAGCTGAATGTCCTATTGCCACAACAGGACATGGCAACACTCTTCCCTTAGGAGAGGCAATTGACCACAGGCCTCCTTGCCCATCTGTGTTCCTGAATGGGTGTTGCCTAGGGGAAGTGCTGGGTGACTGTAGGACGTGAGCTGACGCATGGAACCTCCTGAGCAATTTTCAAAGTGAGTATTAAAAGCCTAAGCCAAAAACTTATTAAAAAATTTAAATGAACCTGGTAAGTAGTGGTCCTTCCCCCCCCATCCAAGATTAGTGTAATATTCACATTACTTATACTGCTAGATTTTAAACTACAGCTTCCTTTTCTGGAGGAGGAGTAGCAATCTTTCAGTCACAGCAGTGGGGGGAAACTTAATGGTAGGCTTAAGATGGCAGCTCTGCTCTCAGAGCATCTCTTTTTGCATTTTGTCTTCCACTTACCTCTCCTTTTGATGCTGAAACTTTTTGAGCTGGGACATATGTCAGTTACTGTTTTATTAATGCGCTTTCTAGCTTTGAAGTACCTGAAAACTACATCATGGGCTGAGCTGGGCCCTGTGCAAGCTGTTACACTGGGATATAATCCTTGCCTCAGAAAATGTAAAGTCTGAGTTGGAAAAGGTGTAAGAGAGATGAGGATGGGAGATGGAATATTATGTTAATGATGCAAGCAGCTAACATTTAATGTAACACGACCATCTCGGGCTGCCTCTTGCTCATCAAATATCAATGATAATCATTTGTTGAATTAAAAGATCATTGAAAAGTCAGAGCAAATCTTCATCTCTGCATAGGTTAGCAGAGGTAGAGCTTGAAGTAGGGAGGGGTTTAAAATATTATGAGGATTTTCTTTGTTTAGGCAACTCCCAAATAGAAAATCTTTAGAATCCATTCCTTTAAAAAGGTTGTCATTTGAATCTCTCATGTGGCGCTTCCTGGCTTTATGAAAAAATAATTAGTACATGATATGGGAATGCTTCTTCCATTTTGGCAGTCAACATTTACTAAAGATATAATGGGAAAGACTTTGTTGTCATTGTTTTCGAGCATGTCTTCTTGTTGTTAACCTCCATCTTGAGAAAGAGCAGCTGAGAACCCAAGTGGAACAAAGTGGCAGTATGGGAGTTCCTTGCGTGAATGCCTTGCCAGTAGCTGTTCTGCATATGTAGACAGCACTCCTCACTATGTCAATGGCAGATTGGCTTCTGTCTCTTTGCCGGTCCTGCTAGCTGCCAAATTACTAAGTGGAATGGTGAAGGTTACAAAACTCGCATCCTAAGCTCCCACTATAGCTGGCAGTAAGCTTGTACCCATGCTGCAGCTTGCGTACTTTGATCGTGAAGTGAAAATACCTTCTGCAGAGGGGTAAAAAACTCAGGTAATTTAGCCTGCATGCTTTCAAGGTGTAGGGGGACGAAGAAGGTGTTGCAGCAACCCAGTTGCAAGAAACAGCCGTGCGGAGTTGTGGCAAGGTCTCTGTTAGTCACTGGCAGGAGTGGGCTGCTTAGCTTTAGGCAGCTGCTTTAGGCACTTCTGTTGTACTGCTACAGGCTTTAGGCTGTCTGCTTGCTCTGCAGAAAAAACAGGATCCTCCAGACCCTTAAAGGCATGTGTCTTTCTCCTGAATATGTAAAGGCTTAGGGGAATCACCATAGCTGAAAGGACTAGCAAAAGTTAGGAGGGTATTCACTCTTCCTGTGGGATACAGATGTTACAAATCGATCCCTGCGGTAGTTTCAGTAGTTTGGAAGAGCAGATCAGTCCAGGACCTAACAATGCTCTCGGAATCTTCCAAGTTCCTACTGCAAGAGGTAGACAAGGCCTTAGATAAGACTGTTGGTGTGCCAACGTCCCTGTTTCCTCCAGTCTAGACACTTCTCTTCTCCAGCTCTATTTACACCCCGTGTGCACAGGACAGGCATGTGGCCAGGGGTGGGTGTCTTCTTGGCTGCGTTGTACCTGCATTCCCCAACCTGGGTGGTGTGCACAGCAAGAGTGCTCCTTAGCAGCACCTGCAGCAACAGCTACCACCATTACTCCAAACCAGCCCTTTTTTTTTCTCCCTTTAAGGCACGCATGCGGCAACTAGAGCACTGCAGTCAGAAACAAATGGGGAAAGGCTCTCAAGCGTACCAAATGCTGCAGAAATGTTTACAAGATTAGTGTGGACACAGTATGTTCTTTGACTACAAAGTGTAACAGGCCACTGTGGTGTTACTCTGTGCTTAAGATATATAAGCTGACTCGCTCAAAAATATGCAGGGTCTCCAACCTTCAGTTTTACAACCTCACATTATTTTCCTTATACTGAGATGGGCTACTAACTGAGAGTTACTTAGGTTGTTTTTGTCAAGACTTCTGTATCTCAGCATGACCTTGTACAGCTCTTCAAGGCTCACTGGCACCTTGCCTTCTGAGGAGGAAGTGCTGATGATGCGATCCCTGATGGATCTGGCATTTCTCATCTGTCTATATCCTGTCAGATAGGGTAATGGTCCAGTTTACAGGTTATAGCAGGAATCTGTGCCAGCACCTCTAACTTTTGCAAGCGAGGCTGAAGCACAAGCAGAGGAGATGCGGTGTTTATCTCTTGAGAGTACTGTTCTGTTTCCATGGCAGTAGACAGCTCAGTCCAGATTTGGGCAATCTCGTCTGCAAAGTAGCATGAAAAAAATTAGGAGAGAAAAAAACTTGACTGCAGCTCAATGGAGGCAGTCAAGATTAATCAAGCTTGCATACGTTGGGTCTACTATATGAGACTGCAAACACTATGAAGTAACCTCTTTGCTTCTTGTGTAGCTAAGATCTGATTTAAGGTCTGTCTGCCTCTGTCAGTGAGACTCTGGGGGGGACTTTTCCCACTTGCATTCAAGGAGTTTTCCTTTGGATAGGTAAACTAACTACTCACAGTGGGAAGACAAAACCATTGCAAAACAGAATTATTAAACTTTGAATCAATAGTAGAGAATGAGCTGTTACAAAATCTCTTCTATACACTGAGAGAGTGATCAATTATATGGCTGTTGCTTCAGGGATGCCTTGAAGAACATCAGTGCAAATATCTGCAGAAGATAACCTGTTAAAGCAATCCCTTGTCTTCTTGGGGTATGTGTATTACGGTCTCTTACAAAAAAAGTAATTAAAGCAATGGAGTTTTAGTCACAGAAAGGAAGAAAATAATAGACGAGGCAGGTTTCTAGTTAAACTCTGGTGGAATGCAGAAACTAGGTGGAACAATGCCAGTCATCTGGAAACCCTTGCAGTCCTTTTAGAGTGTTTTCATTGATTTTGATGGCATGTGAGGGAGGGTTTGCTGACTTTCTTAAATAAGTCACTGCCATATGTGGGCTATGTATCATATTTGAACTGATTTTAGGGGAAGATCAGTAAAAGCTAGCATTAAGAGAAACATAAAACTGCTTCCAGAACATTTTCGCAGGTGTACCTATTCTTTTCAAAACACAGGCTAGCTGTTCAATAACAGTTTGAATATCTATTGAGGTAGTATAGAGGGTGTGCTGGATGATAGATCATACAATTTACCAAAATAAAAATGTAAAGGTCTCTCCTACCCCTAGAATCAAATTGTGTCCAACTCTGATTACTTCAGAGACTTAGAAATTAAAGATAGCTTTCTTTGTGAAGTTGTTTAGTGGTACTTGTGCAGTGCCCCTGTAAACTGGCTGTTTCTTAATGCAGTCTTTGCCAATTAGATTAAAATGATAGATGTTTCGGAGAAAACTGTATCATAGATCTGGAAGGTTTTTCTTTTGTTGTGTTTTGTGTGTTGTGGTTTTTTTTTTTTTTTGTCTGTTTGGGTTTTTTTTCTTTCTTTTCTGAAGAGACTGCGAAAAGAGATAATCAGGCACTTCTGTTTAGACAGATTCAGTTCTTTCAGGGCATGCTTTTCTATACTGGAGATAGCTGTTTGTCCTGCATCTTCCAGGTGACTCTTGATTATTTATATTATGGGAGTGCTTAAGACTTGCAGCAAGATGAAGCCCTCTTTATGCTGACACAAACTCTTGCTATTGATGCGTTACCCAAGCATTTCAGCCTAAACGAATGTTATAGATAAAGATCAGAAAATGCGGAAATGTTTGGGATAGCATTTCCCAAAATTTTCATGAGGCTTGTGCTCCTGTGCCAGGAAGGAGAAGCAAGGTCAGTGGAGACTAGGTCATCTCTGCTGGCTTAGAGAGCCATGCTGTAAGAGAAGATACGCGACTTGGACATTTCCCTATTTTTCCATCTCTGGGCACTTTCTGATTACAAATGGAAAGATTTACCCTTTTTGAATGACAGGAGCTTGTACCCAAGAACTGTAACTAGTTTAGAGGTACGGCATTCATTTCCCTGTCCCTTGGGACTCAGTGTGATTGACTAGTATATAAGTATATAGAGCACCCGAAAGAAGCTCAGTATTTGCATTCTTCCTGAACTAAAGATTGAACACCTGTTGGGGAGCCGAGCACTGTTCTCACTGTTAAGTCTTCTTTACAAAGCCACTACCTTGCTGGCGTGTGACAGTCCCTCAGAAGTGGCATCATGTGCCGGCTGCAAGCTATGAATGGGAAAGACCCATTACTGAACTTAAACTGGAATTGAAGCAAATACTCAGGATGGAGCAAAAATTCATTCCAACTATTTCAGCACTGGGCACTAAAAAATGTAAGTATGGACAGAGCCTGAGGCAAGACCTTCTTTTATAAGCAGCATGTAATATCCTGCACCTCTTGAGAAGAGGCGAATCCCACAAATATGAATCAGCACTGACAAAGCTACTTGAATTAAAGCAGAAACAGGTGAGTAATCCTTTCCACCATCTTGCATTGCTAATACCTCTGGTGTTAGTAATTGCAGGGAGCCAAAGAGCACCCCTGGGTCATGAATAAAAAAGACAGTGTCTCGGAGAAGGTTCTGGAATGGTTGATGTTTGGGTAAAAGGCCTATGGGATCCACTCCTGATTTAGAGGAACAGTGGAATCAAAAGCGGAAGGTGACAATTCCTGACGGATTGCCTCCTGTGAAAGCAGGTACTTTGGGTCTGGGAGTTTGAGGCTGGTTGAAGGAGATGACTGGTCAGAACAGCTCCATGTGCATTATATGTGTGTCCTTGTAGCGCTGTGGGCAAACCAGTCTGACTGGGGCTCTGGAGGGCAGTTGGCTGGAATTGGATGGGACCAGCACTGGGCAGCTCACAGCCACCTTCTGGCAGGCCCACTGCCCAAACACTGCTGTTTGCACCCAATGTGCTTAGCCAACATGACGGCATTTGAACTAACGTGTTTTGCCACAGAGGCAATGCTAAGGAGGTTGCTGAACATCCACATGCCAGCGCTAAGGAGAACTTTGGAAAACATGGAAAGGTGGAAGGAGTTTGGAAGAGGAGCAGAAAAGAGATGGGGAAGATGTCTCTGGAGTGAGCTAGAACATGGAACAGGACACGCTTGAGTTCCTCTGTGGGATGGAGGATCTGAGGGACACCCTGTGGAAGGAGCCCCACATCAACCTCAGCCCTAAAAGTGTAGTGGCAAATTCTTTGCTGGAACTGCCTGGACCCAGAAAGGTCAAAGAAGTGGAGCAGCTTGTGGTATCAGAAGCTTGTGCAGAGGGATGTTGCTTTGAAGTCTTTTGAGCACCTGTGGGAGGACTGGAGAACCAAGAAGATGATGAGAACACAGAGACTGGTGTGCTCCAGGATCTCACCTTACAGCAGAATCAAACATAAGGATTTTGAGGGAAAGTGCAACTGTTTGGTTCAGAGCTGAGACAGGGTCTGTGTGCAACACGGGGCTGCGGCTGGAGGTAACACAAGTTAAAGCGTGCCAGTCCCAGCTCTGCGGCAATGTCTCTTCACACTCCCCAACACCCCTTTGTTTTGAAAAGAGAACCCCGAAGCCTATTATCACGTATATATGCATACACTGTTCACTTTACCATCCCCTCCCCACCGCCAGGGAAGGCGATGACTTAACCATGTAACGTTGGTTATGCTGTGGATTACTAATTAGACAATGCAATTAGCGCTCACTTGTTTTTTTTCTACTGTGTCATGTCTCAGGAGCTCCCAGTCTTGGCTTCCCTAGGCTGTTTTTCTCCTTTGATGAATGTAACACACAAGGAACTTTGCCAGTTTTCATTTTTCAATGACAAATACCACGTTCCCCAGAATTCCACAAAGAACTGAAGATCTGGGGTGGGGGAAAGCAGGTGAAGCACCCCTGTGTGTATGCAGTGCCTCATATAAGGTACTCCCGCCTGCCACTGGGGGACTAACAGCAGACTGATTTCATGTCAGCTTTCACATTTTCTCCCTCTGTCTTGCCCAGCCTTAGTTTTATTGATATTTTTCTATAGTAAGACCTTTTTCCACCGATTTTGTGTTGTTGATCAAGCTTATATTTCAACTGCACTAACTAAAGATGCAATCAAGCTTTGGAATTTAGAAGTAATGACAACTTTCTGCTGGCTTTGTTTTCAGCCTCATCCAATTTAACTACACCATGGCCCCTTACAACTGCATTTCACAGGCATTTACATAACCTATTAATTTGTATTTTTTCAATTTCAGAGTAGGATTCTGACTTATCATCAGTACACTTCAGTATAATGTGGCTGTCATGTTCTGCAAGATCTGTAATGAATTGCTATGTGTAATTGTAAATAGTGGAGATGGTTATAAATAATAAGGGAGAACAGAAAAATATATCAAAGAAACAAGTAGAAGATTTAATAAAATGTTAATGCCAGTGGGTATTTAAAATATTTAGTTCATTTAGTTAATCATCAACTAAACTGATATAAATTGATGATTTTAGCTGTTGCATTGTCTTCTATTATAATTTTAAATTATAAAATTGTTTGGGTTTTTTTGTCTGTTTTCCAATTAAAATATTGTATGAAAACTATGACACGGCGAGGTGCGCTAAGAAAGCTTCACTACAGCTGCACTAGAAAAGCTGCACTACAAAAGTGAGAGGCAGAAGGTGGCTTCTGCCTCTCACATCCTCCCCAAGAAGGCAGTTGGTAGCTGGGCAAGGAAACCCCTAGTCAACAGGGACAGAGCTCCTCCAGAAGGAGATTGAGAGCATGACTGTAACTGGGGCATGCTGCATGTGTGCTCACACTTGTTTTTCTTTTCCACAAGCCCTTTCTTCTGTTTGCTCTTTCATTGTTAGGCAGCTGGTAACCCAATGGCTTTGCATTGCAATACCCAAGCCTGCAAGAAGAATGATGGCTGCTAGAAAAACGTTCCATTTGGCTTAGGTTTCTGATCGTGGTCTTCACATCTAATTTCATTGCTTTGTCGGCTAAAACAGTAACATAGGACTGTTCCTTTTCAGCAGGGAAAACTGATTGTGCATTGCTCGGTGTCACTCAGTTCCTCTGAGAAAGTTCCAAATCCTGAGCTACAGAAATGTTTTCACTTACCTTTTACATGAGTGTGTTTGAGAGCATGTGGAAATAGATCTGTTTTCCATTTGCAAATGCATTTCATGGTAAGACTCACTCAGGAGGCACATTTCTCCCTCTTACATATGTTTCATACTTCCACTTTTATTGGAAGCACTGAGCAGTGCAAAAATTCAGGTCAGTCTCTTGGGGGGGGGGGGGGGGGGTGCGGGGAGAATTAATTCATAAATGCTACTACAGTTGCCTATGTAGAATATTGTCATTCAAGAAAATGTCAGTCTGGAAAGTCAATGTCTAATGTAATTTCAACCTTTATTGAGAAGTCTGCCACATGCTGAAAATACAAGGAAGAGTGACACACAGAAATTAATAGCATTATATTTAGTGACAGACATGCTGTAGAATATAGACAGTTTGACGTGACTGAAGGACTATTATATTCTGGAAGAGACCCTTGCTTTTCTTCCCAATTGGGAACATTATTTCTTTCCCATGTGGTTAAAAAACCCCACGTGTTTAAGAAGTCTAAAGTGTAAATGTTACTCATAATACATGCTTTTTTTTCATGGCATTGGCATTATGGTGGTGACTGTCAGGTTTTTGTTTATGAGATGTCACCCTTGTTAGTCTTGGGTTTCCTAGGTTGTTGGGTGGCTTGTGGGGTATTTTTTGGGGGGTGGTGGGTTCTCTGGAGTTTTGTGGTTGGTTTTGTTGTGGTTTTGGTTTGGTGGTTTTGTATGTTTGTTTGTTTGTGGTGGTTCTTTTTTTGTGAAGGGGGGGTGCTTGTGTTCTAACTAGAGCACAGATGTGGGCCTTGAGCAGACAGGGACAGTTCAGAAGGAAGTCCTGCTATTCTGTGATGGTGCAGTTTGTCTAGAGCTTTGGCAGCTACTGCCACCCCATGGTTTCCCACAAGGGACGAATGCTGCAGAGGTTTTAAAGGTTGCATTTCTCCAGAAACCTCTCACAGGCCAGAGAGAAGACAACAGACACTCATTTTTGTCCTACCCTCTTCTTCCCTATGTCCCCTTTTCAGTAAAAGCCCCTCTGCAAATAAAAGCAAGTATGGCATGAGCAGCATTGCTTTGGTTTAGCAAAAAAGGAGTCCCTTCCACTGGATTTACAACTGTGTAATTGAATATTAATTTTGGCTCCCGGGAGTTTTCACTGATTATATCTGCTTTGGCAGGATGTATTTTGCATTTTTTATTTATTTATTTTCCCAGGAACTTCAAAACGTACATCTGGAGAAAGCTTTTGAAACCCATTTCTTACAGTTGCTGCTGCTTTGGGAGTTTGTGTTTACATCATGGATGCCACATACAGACAGATCTGGGTTAAAGCAAGCTGGTCTGAGCAGTGTCCTCTGAGCGTTGCTTCCAGCAGAGCTTTGCCCTCCCAGTGCCTGAGCAGGTACCCAGTTGAAGGCTCTGACATGGAAGGGGGACATTTCAGGTATTGTTACCCCACACATTACTTCATGCCAGGGAACACCCTTGGTGTGGAGGAAGAGTTTGCTTTTTAAGAGGAGGCAAGAGAGACCTCATTTTTGTGGATCTTCTTGCTGGAGTCGGAAGCTTCTTTCCCTCGGACCAACCCACCTGAAACCAGGCATCAGTAAGATAGGCTGTAGAAAGTAAGTCAGTTGGCTTGGAAGCAGAGGCTTTGGCACAAGCACTGGGCTCCCTTCTGTATTATTGGGGACTCTCAACTTCCACCTCCCCCGCTGCCCTCCACCACCAAGCTATGAAGTGCACCAAGCACGAAGCGTACCCACTGTGCAGTACCGTTTTTCCCACCCGACACAAAAGTTGGATCCCTCCTCCTTGAGCTTTCCCGATCCCCGGTTTGCGCCGGGGGCTCCCCTGGAGCAGGGATGCTCCTGGCCGCCGCAGGCACTGCACGCACCGACCAGCCGCGAGAAGGACGCCCTCCGAGGGGCTGAGCAGCTCCTCTCCGCAGTCACCTGTAGCTGGGCGCTGCTTTTTTAACTGCTGCTCTCAGCCCCGAGCCCTTCGCGCTGGTTTTCCTGAAGTGAACCGAATTTCCACGTAGCACAGCGGAGGTGGTGCTGCCTTTCCCGGGGAAATGTGGTATTTGTTTTCGCTGTCGCCTCCCTCCGCCCCTCGGGGCTGGAAGTGGGGGGCTGGAGGGGTAGGCAGGGAGGACTCCCCTACCCCCGCCCCAGGGAGGAGCTTCAGCCCCAAATAAGGTGCCTTTGGACGATTTGGCTTCTCTTCCCAAAGGGGCACTGGGGTTACGACAGCACCGCTCCCCGAGGTGCCCCTGCCCGCTGCCCATGGCTCTGCTTTCGGCCGGCGATGCTCGCTCGTAGCCGCGATGGGGAAGGGCTGCGTCCCTCTCCTAAAATGAAACGAGCGGCATCTCCGAGCGGGCGGCGGGAGCCGCTGTTACGCCTTTCGGAGTTGAGCATGGAGGGAGGTGAAGCAGCCACCTGAACGCGGAAAAAACCCAAACTAACCGAACAAAGCCCACCAACAAGTAGTTCTCGCCTGGCGGGGAGGCAGGGAGAGCGGCCGGGAAGCGCCGTCCGCCGCCAGCCACCACCGGAGCCCGACCGAGAAGGGGATCCGCGTTTTCTCCTCCGGCCAAGGTAACTGCGGGACTGGCGGGGGGAAGTGGGGAAGCGTGGAGAAGCCCCCGGCGCTTGCTCCGCCGGCTCTTCCCCGCCATCCACTCTCGTCTTCCTGATCTGTCTGAGAAAGTGGGAGCCGAGCTCCGTGCAGGCAGCTTTTCCAAGGGTGTGCCGGCTGCCGGGCTTACTGGGGAGGGAGGTGTGTGTCTTGGTATTTCCCCCCGAAAAGCAATCCCTCTCTCCAAAAATGCGGGGTGGGAGGGAAGGCGACCTCTAATCCGTCTTTCCCCCCCCCCCCCCCCGGTTAGGCTGTTAGGATAATAAAAGATAGATGCCCCTTAAATAATTAACCGCACACTTTCTGTTCCATCAGCTCGGTTCTCGCAGCCCCGCGAGGGAGGAGGGGGTGGGGAGAAGCGGCATTGCCATTCCGGCAGCTGCTGTCAGGGGAGAGCCTCGGAGCCTTGCCCGGGGCGGGCAGGCGGCAGAGAGCCCTCCGCTGCAGGAGCGTGCGGAGCTGCCCGGCGGCGGGCCGGGTCCTCCGGAGGTGCGGAGCGGCGGGGGATCAGGGGGATGGAGCGGGCTGGGGTAGGCGGTGACGGCGGGGAATAGCTTTCCCACCCCCCCACCCCCCCCCGGTGATGCTTTGGGGGGGGCTTCTCCTCGATCTCTTCTGTTTGCGTTTAAGGCAGCAGCTCGTCCGCCGCGGACCTGCCGGCGACCCCATCCCCGCCGCCGCCTCCCGCGCCCTCCCCAGTCATGTCCGACCCGGAGCGATGGGGAAGCTCGAGGACAACGAGAGGGTGATCCTCAACGTGGGGGGCACGCGGCACGAGACCTACCGCAGCACCCTGAAGACCCTGCCGGGGACCCGCCTGGCCCTGCTCGCCTGCGAGTCCCAGAGCGAGTCCCCGGGCGGCGAAGACCCGCCGCCGCCGCCGCCCTCCAACCCCAACCCGCCGCCGCCGCCGGGCGGCTGCCCGGAGCCCGGCACCGGCTGCAGCCCCCGGGGCAGCGGCGGCGCCAGCGAGTTCTTCTTCGACCGGCACCCGGGGGTCTTCGCCTATGTGCTCAACTACTACCGCACCGGCAAGCTGCACTGCCCCGCAGACGTCTGCGGGCCGCTTTTCGAGGAGGAGCTGGCCTTCTGGGGCATCGACGAGACCGACGTGGAGCCCTGCTGCTGGATGACCTACCGCCAGCACCGAGACGCTGAGGAGGCCCTCGACATCTTCGAGGCGCCTGACCTGCTAACGGGCGAGCCGCCCGCCGACGGCGACGACGACGACCTGGCCGCCAAGAGGCTGGGCATCGAGGACGTGGGGGCCGCCGGAGAGGGGAAGGGAGGGCGCTGGCGGCGGCTGCAGCCCCGCGTCTGGGCACTCTTCGAGGACCCCTACTCCTCACGGGCTGCCAGGGTAAGCGCTGCTGGACGGCGCTCCTGTCGGGGTGGCTGGGGAGGCCGAGGGGTGCCGGAGGCCCCGTATAGAAGGCAGCCATGTAAGGCATCAAGGGGAGGCATGCCCCACACGGGGCAGAGGTAATGCTTTGGTGGGTTGCTGCACGGGGATGGTGTCAGCCCCCAGAGGGTAGGGGTGCTTGTTGGCTCTGCATCTGCAGGCAGTGTCAGGGTGATCCTGCTGGGCCAGTTTCCCCTTACGGGGTGAGGTGGGAGCTATGCCCCAAGGAGCTTGTGGTGGAGCTGCACTTGGCCACTTGGCTTGAGTGGGGGTCCGGAGGTGTGTGCGCTGGGGGACCTGTTTGTGTGTGGCTATGAGCACACAAGGTGCCTTTGTCCTTGCTGAGTGCCTGCATCGAGGCATGTCTGGGGACAGGGGAGGCCGTCATCCCACTCCCAGCTGTCAGAGGTCTCGGGTTTGGGGTGAGGTGGTGACAGTGATGCGGGAGAGCAACCTCAGCCCTTGCCCTGCTTCACTCTGTCTGCGCTGGGAGGTGATCGGAGTTCGACAAAGTAAGTGTGACAGGGGGTCACCCTGGCTCTTCCTCCATTGATTTCTCAGGGTGACCGTGCCTGGCGCTGTGACTGAGGGCATGGGTACACAGCAGTGAATGAGTGAACTAAGTTTTCATTATATAGATAGGGATTTTAGATCTTGGTGCTGACTACTTTCTCATTTGATGATTTGGATTTTAGTTCTGTTTCTTAGTTGCTGTTGTCAATGGCGATGGGAGTTTGCTGTCTAACCCAGGGCTTTGGAGCAAACAGTTGTGATTCCTTTGAGAGAAACAGTGGTGCCTCAGATTTAACAACTAGAAAAGCAATCACCAGCAAGTCCTCCCTGCAGTACAAGAAAAAGAACTTGTTACTGGGAATGTTGATTATAAAATGGTAAGAAGTGTTTGGTAGCATATTTGTCAGGATTCCCACGAAGCGTTCAGAGCTGAGCCTCATCCTGCAGAAAGTGCGGTTGTGGTGGGTGTCATCTGGTCAGTGCTGCTGGTTTCGCTGGCAGTCTCATAGATGTAGCTATACATGTGTGGTTTTAAGTGACTTCCTGAGTTGTGCCCTATACCCTGCTGCTGTTTATGTGAAAGTTAGTACCTCCTATGCGCTTAGTGAAGTTAAACAGAAAGTAAAAGCCCTCATAGTTACTGCTGTCACTTGCTGAATGCCAGTGTTGTTTTTGAAGGTTGCTCCCAGTGCGTTTTCCCTTGACAGATGGCTCCAGCTGATACTTGAAATACGTTTTTGGTAATGGAAAAAAACCTACCATGAGTCTCTTACCTTTGCTCATCAGTGACATACCCACATTGCTTGCATCTTCACTGCCTGAATCCGAAAGAAAATGTGGCTGTCAGTTACCTGACAAAACAGTACTTGTGTGCGGTGATTGCCCTGCAGGTTGTCTTTCACCTCCTGTTTTGTGACAGTGTCACATCTGCAGCTTTTATGATAGGAACTCTTTCCACTTAACTTTGATGAAGAACTGAGGATTATGGTGTAAATGTTAAGTGGGAGTTACTAGGAGAAATAGGAAGGCAGGCATGCTGACTGCAGTTGCACCCTGGAGTTGTAGCTGTCACTTGGGTTTTCAGTCCACTTCAGTCCACTCTTTGACAGAACCTGTAGGCGCTTGCTTTCCAAATTTTCCATCTGTGTTAGACCATCTTGGACTGTCAGTGGCTCAGATAAAGTTAGTTTGAGTTTGCCAAATGAATGCTGTAATTAACACTACAATAGAAAATTGCGACACAACAGTAATATTCATCCCTTAGAAGATAGGGTATTCAACTTTTTAGAACTTAAAACCTGGTTTTAAACATTATATTCTGATTTCAACCCCAGGCAGCCAGAGTAAGGCAGTGTCAGAGCAGTAACAATGGTGTCTAAATCGGTGTTCTCATTTTCTTCAAGGCTGCTGCCTTGTACTTGATGTTTCAGGTAGGGAGACAGCTTTGAGAATTGCTGGCAAGTCTTAAAGCATTAAAGTACATTTGTATTTAAGGACTAGCATGCACTTAGTAAGCACTCTTGAACACTGTAAGGTGATAGTAACATTACTTGGAACGGAGACGTTACTGCCAATTCAACGTTTCCCACACCTGAAACAGAGATGTTATTTTCTGAGTATTCTGGCACATACACTTTTGTTTTGTGTCAGCTGAAATGATGACTAACTCTAAAAACATCTGAGTGAAATCCTGGCTGTACTGAAATCCAGACAGAACTCTGTGAGCATCAATCTTTGCCTCGTAGTGTTACCTACTGACTCATACGCTACTTAGGTTGCCGTGAGGCTGCGTATTGGTAAACTTTCTTAATAACTGTGGTAATTAATTTTTTAGCATTACTGCCCGATTTAACTTCAGCAATGCCTTTTCTGGGAAGTACGGTGATGATAAAATTGGGATGTTTTCTGTTAATGAAATGGTACTTAATATTTGTGACTTTTTTCTTTATCCTAAACTGTGATCTCTAAAAATAGAAATTTATAGAAATTCAAATATAAGTTGCCATGGCAACCTGTTCAGGGATAGTGCATGCACAAGATTATTCTAGCAAGACCATCCAGTGATGTTATATAAATAGTGGAAGTAGTTTGTTTACTTTATTTAAGATTCTAAGAAAAATAATGATTCAGTTTTAAGTGTATGCAGTTTGATATTTAGATGGTGACTTCTGCTAAACGTGGGGTTTGTAAATCTAAAATGTAATCACATGCATACAATTGCTTTGAAACCTGCAACACTCTCCTTTGTTCCTCAAGTTCAGGAGTTACATCTGAATATTATTTCTGTTTTCATTTTATCATTTTTGGATTTCATAGCCTGTGAAATGAAAGTAAGGAGTACAGCGGTACTCACTCCAGGCTTAATAGAGCAATCATTCATAAACTGCTATGTGACAGAATGCTATTAGGTAGCTATGGAAAGCTGCTGGCATGAGATACTCTCATAGGAGGAGAAGCACTGGGCAAACAAATCTTTCTGTGTGTTGGCTTAAACATCTCCAAAACAGACACTTACGGGTTCTTATCGGAATCAAACATATATACTGTGAATTTTGCTAGTAAATGATACATGATGGCTCATAAGTGCAAAGTCCTTATGCTTTAGTAATTGCAAAAATACGTACAAATAGTGTGTACGAAAGTACAAGAGACATAATTTGGCACTGAGTTTAAAAGAATGTGTGCAGATGCCCAGCAGGACCTAAAATGTCAGTGCTAGTCTCGGATGTCGTATCTCAAATTAATTAAGCTTTTAAGGCTTTTACTTTTGAATAATAGTTGAAACATGATGCTGTTCAAAGAAGTAATTAGTATTTGTCATTGATTTTTTTCCTAAGGATTATGGATTACTCATGTACTTAGTGCAGCAACTCAAAAATGAGCCCGTGATTCACAAAGTTTGTAGCTATATATCTTTCACTTCTGAGAAGGCTTGAAATCTGCCCGTGGATAAGGGGACAGCACCTGTGAAGTCAGGTAGCTCAGCAGTGTAGGAGTCAATGTGGCCCAGGGCGCTCGAGTGGTGCTGCCTTCGACACCCTTGCTGCTTTCAGCAGCTGGAGGCAAGTTACACAACCCTTCTGCAGCACAGTCTTTTTCTGTAGGGAATTACTTGGTAATTACTTGGTTTATAAGGGAAGGATAAAAACTGATACGCAACTATTTGTAAAGTTTGCTGTGAGAATATATTCGCTGGAATGCAAATAAACCCACAGAAGTCTTGCAGTCCAGACGTCAGGATACACCTTGTGAGTGTTCATTAAAACGCTGATCTTACGCTGCTTCATGAGGCGCTGGACCTGACTGGTGAGTTGTAGTTAGCTGGATGGAGATGCAAAGTTCCCATCCACTGTTTTATGTGAAGTTGTATTGTCAGAGACTCCTTCCAGTGTCCTGTAACATCTACATCCGCTTTGAACATTTGGTGGGGTTGGTTGTAAGAAGAATCATCTGAAACAAGTGTGATGAGAGAGGGGGAGAAAATGATTTTATAGATCCCCCTGAAAGGCTAAAGCTACAGAAATTATATCGGAGAGCATTTTTACCAAAGATACACCTTTATTTCGTGGTTAGCTTATGTTCTCTCTAGGTACCTAGTTACCTCTCACGTACAATGGTGAATGACCACAGTGGGTTATATTTTTAGGGCTTTGGCTTTTTGTGGTGCAACAGTGTTTATTTTGGGTGGGAGCACTGCTGCTGGGATGGTCTGAACTACCGTGAACAGAGTGCTGAAGATATGTTCATCTCAGAATGCGTGTTTGTAGATTAGTAGTGAATAGCAAAGTTTGTTCGCTATTAGCAATAGAAAGGCCCTTTTATTTATAAGTGGAAATCTTTACTCTCTCTTTTATTCAACAAGGAAAGGAAGTATACTTTAGATTTTACCGTGTAATAATTGAGTTATGCAGACATCTTCTGTCTGAAAATCATGTGAAGAAAATAGTAAAGGTTGATAAAGAAGCTGCCAAGAGGGTATTCCGTTTGCCATGTTGGGGATCAAAATGCTGACTTTATGTTTAAGAGGGAAAAGAGTCCATTAGATTTAACTGCTGAAAACCAGTCATTTTGCTTGAAACATTTAGCTTATGGGAGCTGTCATTTTTGACTAAACAGCAAGATTTATTCCTAATGACAAAATCGTAACGCATCACCATTACAGATATTCATAAAATCTGTAGCTTCATGTGTACATGGGCTGACTAATTTGCACTGTAATTTTTATTAATGTACTTCGGCTTGCTGGCTTTTAGGAGTCTTAATTGGAAATTGTAGCTTGACATGACATACTGAGCATAAACTAGCTTGATCTACCTTAAATGTAGATGCTCTCTGATGGTACTGACATACTGGTGAGGTAAAATCAGCAAGATTTCTGCCTCCCGAACTTCTGCCTTTTCCTCTACAGCTGTTCTGCCTGATGCTGCTAGTGTTTCCATGGAAACTAGCCAGCTCTTGGCTTCCTCTTCCCATGGAAAACAGCCTTCTCGCTGTCACTTAGTCATCTGGGAAAAACATTTTGTCATGGTTCTGACATAAATGCCACAGAGATTATCTGTACTATCATTTCAGAAAGAGATGCTGTTACATATTTGCACGTGCATATGGCCGGGCTCGTCTTCCACCAACTCTGAAATGATTTGGTTACATGGACTTTGGCTGAATTTGCTTTGGTGTAACCGGGAACAGAAGTCAGCTTAACATACACAACCCAGGATAATAATAGTGTGAGAAGTGTTTTTCTTTTGAGGAATCTGGCAGACCACATGCCCTTCCTGTATGTAGTTAATGCACAATATGCTGTCATGTTTGTTTACGGTGGTAAAATTCTTAAATGGTTTACTTTGGGATGGGAACTTGTCTTCAAACTGATTACGATGGTAGTGGGAGGAATAGCTCTCAGCTTCTGGTGAATATTGTGCAGGTTTCAGTGCTACCGTCAGATGAGGCATCACATTATCATGCCATTGTCACATGATGCAGTCAGGATACGAAAAAAGTGATGTAAGAAAACTGGTATATTTGAGGTCTCTATATTGTTAAAGCTCTTGGGACTTAGTTCAAGGTAAATGTGTCAGTCAATACCCTGTGAAGGAGCCAGCATTGTTGCTTGTTTTGATGAATTTGTGTTGAATCATAATCAAAGAAGTTCAGAACACAGACTAATCCTAAATCCTTTATTAGTTTCTTTTGTTGGAGTAACTTTAAGATAATTTAAGGGAAGTCGGTGTAAAATTCACTTGTTCTTTTCTTCCTCAGTGATCACTGGCAGAAAGTGCCTGTTCTTTCCGTATGAAGTTACCTTGCAATTGGGGTAGAAGGATCAGAGAAAAGGCATCCCTATGAAAGTTTTTAATATTTTAATAATCTCTTCTGAAGTGCTGTCCAGTCATTTTAAGATGCAAGAGTCAAGGTCTTCTCATTTCCAAGGGCTGTTCCAGTGCTCTTCATTTCTCCAAAGACGACTCCTGCTCATCCTGTGCTTCAGACTCTTGGCTCATCTTGGGAAAACGGTTTCCTTCAGCCACAACTGGAAAGAAAGGGTTTATGCTGTTATATTTCGTGCCAATGGGGATAGTGTGTTCCTTTTTAATTTTCTTTACTAAACTCTCCTTTAAGACCTCACTTCTGTCAATGTGATTTATATAAGCTTACTGATTCAGTGCAGAAACTTGTAAGGAGTTCTGCATCTTTGTTTATTTACTGTGACTAAAGTAGTTAGGAGAATAAAATCTAGATATGGTAATATTTGGAATATCAGACTATCAGTTATCATCCTGATTACTGTGTTTCTTACAGTGGTACAGTTCCTTCGCACATGCTCATCTTTAACAAGCATGCATCCTTCCCTATATGAATTACTAATTGTGTAGGAATAAAAATTTGATTTTAAAGCAGTGCTGAACAAGGCTGTGCAAAAATTTCAGGTGGAGAGCAAATAGGGGAACTGTGTTTGCTTCTACATACATGTTTTGTTTTTCCAAAGAGCCTTTCTCTTGGTGCAAGGGCTGAAACTTGAGGATATTTCACGCTGGAATAAAGTGAACACAATATACAGCTGTGGAAATGTCTGTGGCTATACTAATATAAACTTAGCACTGGCGATATTTATCAACATGATAAAAGGAATTCAAGTTGTTGTGATGACCTTGTACATTTTCTTCCCTATCCTGACTTAAAGCATGTGTATGGTTTAACTAAATGGTAGTATTGTCAGGAATGCTGTAGAAATAGCTGTAGAGAATGAACATGAAGTCGCACTGTATTATTCTTTTTAGTTCTACAGATGTGTTTAATTAACATCTTTGTTGGTGCTTTATGATGACTAAAGCACTTTTGAAGGAAAAACTCCACTTCCATCTGTTAATCAGTAGTGTTATAAATAGGATGCCATCTAATCACATGAAATACAGTTTCTTGTGATTTGTGATTTGCTTTACAGAATTTTTGACTGAAGTGGTGACTTGAAGCTTAAAAACCAAATTATACAATTACGTATTTTAACCAAGTGTTGTTTTTTTCAACCCCCTGCCTGAAAGTGGAAAATTCTGAGCTGTTGCTGTGGTTTTGGTCTTTTTTACCAGTAGGTTAACTATTATGGTGATCTAATCAGCCCTTTCTTATTGCAGACAGCCTTCTGTCATTTCTTAGTGTTTCTAGGTGGAGCTTACATATTAGGTCTTTGCTCATGCAAAATGCTGTAAACAGAGAATGGCCTCTTACCTCAGTGCTGAATGATGTGGTAAAGTTCATTAATATGCATTAAATATACAGCACAGTATCATCTAGTCTTATTTCTGAAATAAGTATAGTTTCTTAAGTGTTTTCTTTTTTATCTAGCATACAAAGTGACATTTTTTTTACTGTGCCTAGTCTTTGAAAAAGGGTAAGTATCCTTTGAAGTTTGTGGGTTTGGTTTTGATAATTTGTGGGGTAATAGCTGTATAGCAGTAATCTTCTTTTTAGCTGTTTAATCCTTATCCTGAGAGAAATAATTCTTCCTTAGGAATGGCTTCCACCACACTGAAATGCTTGCTTGCACGAAAGCACAAGGCTATTGTAATATTAGGGATCTGATAGGTAGTAGGTGGGATTTGAGAAATCAAATTCTGAAACTCAGTTAACAGCTGAGAAAATTCTTTTTCAGTCAATTGCATCAGAGAAGATAAAGTTCAGTAGAGTGAAAAAGAGGACGGCAGAACAGTGCTGCGAAATGATGTGTGCAGGTTGAGGATGTGTGCAATGATGAGGAGCACAGGCTGAGTTCCTGGCTATCCTGCAAGGGGTCTGCGTTGGTGCCTGCCGCAGCATGGAGTGAATGTGTTTAACCACACCCAGTGGCATCCTGCTGGTGGGTCTCTTCAGTAGAGGGAATAATAATGTCTTCTAATCATATTTCATTCACCCTACTTCATTTCTCAGATCAGAAATGTTCACAAAATATATTAGGCTTTTATATATTGTCTACCGTAAGATTAAGGGTAGTCAAATATATATTAATTAGTATTTTATATTAAAGCCTGTGCAATCACAGAATCCCAAGGGTTGGAAGGGACCTAAAAAGATCATCTAGTCCAACCCCCCTGCAAGAGCAGGGTAACCTACAGTACATCACACAGGAACTTGTTCAGGCGGGCCTTGAATATCTCCAGTGTAGGAGACTCCACAACCCCCCTGGGCAACCTGTTCCAGTGCTCTGTCACTCTTACAGTAAAGAAGTTCTTCCTGATGTTAACGTGGAACTTCCTATGCTCCAGTTTACACCCATTGCCCCTTGTCCTATAATGGAATTTTAAAGCTTTTTTTTTTTCCTTTGAAGTAGTGGTAAAAATTATTACAGAACAAGGTAAAGGATGTTTTTAAAGTATATGAATGGGCATAAACTTGCTTTGTTCTTATACAATGCCAAAGGAGAAGTCCTCGGTAATCCTTGTTTTTACACAGGTATTCAAAAATTCTTTGTACTTTTTGAGCGAGCTATTTTATATTCTACACTGGCACTTGGTAGCCCTTTACCCATATGAATGGCAATTATTTATAATGAGTGGTTTCAGGAGTATCTTAATTTTCACATGATAATGATTGTTAGGCGCTAAAAAAGTTAACTTAGATTTTTATTTTATAATTTATTTCTTTTTTTTTATATCATCCCAAGTCTTCATTTCTTTGCCAGAACAGGTAAGGAAACACTGGAACAGGCTTCCAAGAGAGGTGGTTGATGCCCCAAGCCTGTCAGTGTTCAAGAGGCATTTGGACAATGTCCTTAATAGCATGCTTTAACTGTTGTGCAGCCTAGGTGGTCAGGCAGTTGGACTAGATGATTGTTGTAGGTCCTTTCCAACTGCAGTAATCTATTCTGTTCTAAACAAATGTGTTCTGGTGTTCCAACCTTCTTTTTCCTGACAATGGAAAATGAAGTCCTTTACTTAATAATTACAGTGTTTCATATTTTCACGGTTTAAAAAATAAAGTGTATATAGCAAATGGCATATAATAAGTGACACCAACAGTTTATTTTTGGGTAGAAATCAAGCTGGGTAGGATTTTGTTGCAGTATTGAACATCAGCTCTACTGTATAACTATAATCTGTTCATTATCTTGTAATAATTTACACTAAACAAATTGATTTAAACACACTAGGCATCTTCATTCCTTGACCAGTAAATTTTATTACTGGCTATATTCGAAGCTATCTGAATAGAGTTTTGCATTTGAGGATTGAGGCTTCTGACAGCAGGCCAGAATTGTTTTCCTGCTTGCCTAGGTGATACACCTGTGCGGCTTGGAGGAAGAAATGGTTGTGTTTGTCATTTATCTCTGAAACGGGCACGCAAAGCTGATGTTGCGGTGACCTGTGAATGCTCAACAGAATTTGATGTGTTGCAGCTCCAGGGCCTCCTTGGTTAGACATTGCATGTTTTAAGTTGGTGCTTCAATAGCAGAACAAATGAGCTGGTGGAATGAAAAAGGAGAAATTATTTGATAAAAAGGAAAGTTACGTCTTGGTGAAAAATGGGCCATTATGGACTGAAGCAAAGAATGTATTTTCATTATTTTGGTTTATCACAGTGTAGCCAGCCAAACCCTAAAACTGGCAGAAGAGGCATTTTGTGTTGCATGTATGGTTTGGTTTGTTTGGTTTTTTTTGAGTGACATTCATTGCTTTAAGGATGGAAGACATTGGTTTTCTTTGAACTACATGTTTATCTACTTCTTGCTGCAATTGCCACTTCCTTAAAGTGAGAAAGGCATTTTGATCTTTTCAAAGTGACTCCCCTAATAACTAGGTTATCACACACATTTTGTAAACAGCTACTGTCGGTAAGTACCGTCTTGCAGTCAGTCTCCACCTAAGTCCAGGAGCGGTGACAGGCATGAGTGTCTCCCAAAGCTATCCCTGGAGGCTCTCAGTTGGTAGTTCTCTCTTTCCTCATTAGATATCTATTTTATCTAATTAGCCCCAGCACATTGCAGTCAGAATCTTGCACTCTTACTGAGCCAGTGGCTGGCTATTCCAGAGCTTCTGAATCAATGAATTGCAGTGAATAAAATAAACCATTCTATGATTCTTTGAAGTACAGTGACAACTATAGATACTTTCTCTACTGTTAATACTACCGTATGTAGCCATGTTAGCAGCTCTTCTTGGAAGGCATGATGGTATGCATCACTTATTGACATGAAACCCTATAAAAATTTCAGTGATTTTGTATTCTCAACAATTTAAAGACATCTGAATTCAGTATTTGGTAGCAGAAATGTACCCATTAGTCTCTGGGGAAGTGCAGATTTGTTCACATTGAGCTTGTATTTCATTAGAGCAACCTACCTTGCACTGCAGTCCTGACATATTCTTGAGATGAAGGCAGTCCCGTTTGAAATAATGCCTGCTTTTGTTCAAATACAAATAGCTAATTTTCTAAAATAGCGTGAGGAAAATTATCAAACTCCTGTCTTGTGCTGCTGCTGTTTGTGTCCTCCTTGAAAATATGGATCAGGAGGTGTGTATTAGTAATTATAATGAACAAACTGCAGATCTTTGTTTGTTTGTTTACTGGCAATGCGGTTTTAAAATACCAAGGAAATTGTTACAGTTTCCTAATCATATTGTCAGTAAAATGCTGCCTCTGGAAACCTCAGCCTTGTCTCTGGGTGGGAGAGTCTTGGTAGTAGTGGAGGGTAAAGGAAAATGCATGACCTGAATTCTTCATTGCAGTTCTACTGTTCAGACAAGTACAGTGCAACACCTGTGTGCACTGCAGAAACACGGGAGAAATGGGAGTCTGAAAAAAGGGAGGAGAGCATTTGTGGTCCTAGTGTTCATAGAATCATAGAATCATAGAATAGTTAGGGTTGGAAAGGACCTCAAGATCATCTAGTTCAAACCCCCCTGCCGTGGGCAGGGACACCAAACTTCAGGTGGAGTTTTTGTCCGTAGGTATAATTATGGATGAAAAAAACTTTTTTTTTTTAGTGTGTGTGTGTATATATATATATGTATATGTATTTGCACGCACACACATTTCTGAACAAATGCATGGATTGGTGTTCCTATCCTGTTATTACGATAGTCAAGAAGATTTTTGTTGTTTTTTTTTATTTCCCATTTCTCCGTCAAGGTTTTAATGAATAAGGTGCGTCCCAGATCTCATGTCTTAATTCAGTGTGCTTATATTTTCTTGTCTAATTCAGCTTCCAGCTGTAAGTTCAAGTAGAGTTTTGTGGACTGTCTATCTTGCTTTATTAGGCTATAATCTATTTTACTGGATATACATATATGTTACTATATTGGTTTACAGTATGTTGTAATCTGGAGAGGGACTTTTTACGAGGGCGTGTAGTTGATAGGACAAGGGGCAATGGCTTTAAACTGAAAGAGGGTAGATTTAGATTAGATTTTAGGCAGAAGCTCTTCCCTGTGAGGGTGCTGAGGCACTGGTACAGGTTGCCCAGAGAAGCTGTGGCTGCCCCATCCCTGGCAGTGTTCAAAGGCTGGGTTGTACAGGGCTTTGAGCAACCTGGTCTAATGGAGGATGTTCCTGCCCATGGCAGGGGGATTGGAACTGGATTATCTTTAAGGTCCCTTCCAGCCCAGAACTTTCTATGATTTTGTTAATTATGTTTGATGACAGAAGTAGTGCTCCATTCTTTATAAATTCTATTTTACTAAAAATGAAAAAAACCCTGTTATGTAACTAAATAAATCTTGCTTTCTGTGAATATATATCTTACGGGTAACTATAAGGGCCAATTAAACTTTTTCCTGCACTTGGCACATTAGAAAGTCTCATTTGAGTGCAGATTTGTTGCTGTCAGAAGGTTCTGAACGTACTTTATACATTTTTTTTTCCTCAAGGAAGGTTTTGGATTTCTCCCTGTCTAAATAGGCCCCTTACATTCATAGACCTGTGGAGATTTAATTGTTTTCAAAAATCTCCATCCTTTGGTCTGACCTTGTTATAAATGGCCAGCTGGCTCAGAGCTCTTAGCTGAGGGATCAGGAAGTCTTTAAAAAACAAACAGGGAAGCAAGCCCAACTGACTGAAACTAAACAAGGTAAAGTTGCTTTTCACTTGGAAGTCCTGATGGCTCAGGACATCTTTTCCCAAGAAAACACTTGCATTTGCACTTGTTACATCAGAAAGCATAACTGCTGAAGTCATTTGAGCTCAGGAACAGTATAAAAGAACAAGCAGAAGTTGAAGGACTTTTATGACTGGGAGGCGGTTTGGCTGCTGTCAGGAAATCCTTTCACACTTGAGAGCTCTGTATTATGGCATGCATTGGCATTTAAAAAATACTTAATTACTCCGAAGCAAACCAATATTCTATGGTGTCCATTT
This sequence comes from Lathamus discolor, assembly GCF_037157495.1. Lineage (NCBI taxonomy): Eukaryota > Metazoa > Chordata > Aves > Psittaciformes > Psittacidae > Lathamus > Lathamus discolor. The sequence goes on along the minus strand of NC_088884.1, from coordinate 41,393,386 downwards.
TATTGAAAGCACATATAAAATGTGAGCAAGGATACTATTCTTTCTATGACTTTATTTCAAGCATCCTGATACAACTAATAATATTGATTTTATATTACATTTAAAAAATATCAATATAGAACTGTTTTGCTTTTATAGCATTACACAGAATGACTGAAAAACCTATAAAATGATCAGATTCTTCTGGTAAATTATCTAGAATTGTTCTAGAACCCTACTGATTGTATACTGTAAAAACCTATACATTCTTTATACTGTTTTATAAGACATTTTAAGAAAACCATGTCTTCAGGGATGCAGTTTTCCCTTCTTCAGCTGTCTGGAAGGGGATATCATTTTCATCTGGTTGTGTCGATCTTTGAAGTGTTGCAACCTAATTTATTATTCATTTATATATGTATTTTTAGTCATTTTTGTAAAAGGAAGATCAGTTCAAGTCAAGTTCATATGTCTGTTTTTGGGAGGAATATAGAATAAAGAGAAGCACAAAACCACAAAATCCATATTTAAGTAGAAGATGGAAAAAAATCGTAGTACAGTAAAAGCTGTGAATAGTGTAGGGATTATGTTATGATGAACTCATTTGGTCAGGCTAGGAGAGACATGGAAGGTGAAGAGGGCTCAGTGACTAAAATGCTATCAGGGAATTCTGGAGATCCGGGTTTTTGTTGTTGTTAGGCTACAACATCATCTGTAATTCACCACACCACTGTGGTTCACCCTGTCTGCAATCTGGGAAGGTATGGATAGTCTCTTACCTTAGAAAATGAAAATGTAACTTAAAAAAATATACAGTGCTTAAATAATGCACTGAAATAAAAAAAAGGGGAAATACTAGCTAGTGACTGTCAAACATGGTGCAAAGGAGAGCTTTGGTACTTTTTAAAGGAGATTGGCTATTGTTTGCTGGTTTCTGTGCCTGAAGATCTAAGCATACATAATCATTTCATGGTCCTTTTTATTTATTTTCCTCCTTTATTTGTTCCTTTTTTTATTTTCTTTTTCTTTTTTTTTTTCTTTTCCTTTTTTCCTTTTAATTCAGTGGCTCTACTGTGGGAGTAAGCTGGGAATCTAGTAATTTGCATGTATACAGTAATGAGTATGAGAGGAAATCCTCACAATATATTGATAATTTTGCTTGCAGAGCAGAGTTGGAAGAGTGTATTCAGAGAAGGAGGCATAAATCCCACACCTGAACAGTATGGAAAGAAGAAAACTTTGAATTCAGTAGGAAAACATTGTCCCTTTTGTGAAGTGACTGAGGCAGTGACTCTTCAGTCATGTTAGTGGAAATTGCTTTGCAAGGAGATGTAATTAAGGTGGGGTTAGGCACAGATGTAGTTTGCCAAAGTTTTTCCTCCAAAACCTACTGTTAGCATTTCTGAAATAAAAGGTTTCCAGAATTTAATATGCCTGGAAACAGTGTGATTCTCCATCTTTCTCATAGGTTGCTGAATGTTTGCAAAGACATTTGGCTTTGCGCCTGTGAAGTTAAATTCTGCCACAACAGAGTAGAGAGTCTTAAAATGAGAAATATTGGTCCATCTTTCCAGTTGGCTCTCGTACCAATTTGATCTGCAGTATATTAGAAAGACTTAAATATTTTCGATGATCTCACGTGGATTCTTGGTTGAGTTCTGTAGCTGCTTTTGAGGTGTTGATTGATGGTGAGCCTTAGCCACCAGATGTGCAGGAATGGTTGAGCTTGCTGGCTGTACTTCTAAGGGATATATTTTATCAGACTTAAAAAAAAAAATAAAAGGAAAACCAGGACAAGATCCCAAAGAAATGCCTTGTGTGAACAATGCTTAAAGTAGCGCTTAAATGTGTATTTCAGGAGTATTTGCATTTGGTTAGTGAAAGCTAGCTGCTATTCTTTGCTGCTTTTTAATGTGCTAATTAGTTGTGCTCAGCTACATAGGTGATTAGTATTGGCTGAGCACACAGCAGTGCTGTAATTGAGTTACTGTAAATTTTGGTGAGAGATTTTTCCAAAGGACTAGGTAATACCTATTCCTTAATTCTGAAAAAACACCCATCTTTGTGTCCTGCTTCTCGTGTACGAGAGTTCCTTTCCCTGTAGAAATGACTGAATTCTTCCTCTATATAGGTGAGTGCATTTTCATGAATAAGGTGTTTTACAGTTTGTTGCAAAACAACGTCAAACGTTTTGCTAACTTAATCAGAAATCTGAATTGTTCTGTATGGTGGAAGCCATGGAGAGCAAGAGTATTGCCATCAAAATCACTGAAGTGTTTTGAAGATCTGCCTTTGCAGATCCCTAGAGGCAACAACGATCTTAGTTTGATTGCTTTTTTTCCTTCTTCCCCTCCCCAAACCTCCCTTCCCTGTTCAGCATTATATTACTTTTACATATCAGGGAACCTGTACCGAATTATTACAGGAAATTCATTGATAGCTTAACTGCTGTGTTTCTCTGCTGGGGGTATCTAGCGATATCTGGCTAAGATTTGAGGATGTGCTCGAAGCATGTGATGATATTGGCTGAATTAACTCTGTAAGACAGCAGTGGAAAAGTATTAAGTCTGCTGTGATCATGGACAGGGGAGTAATTTCTTCATTCAGTTAATTGCTTTGGCATAAGATGCAGGATAAACAAGTGAGCTCAGTTCCTTTTTCTACCTGAAATGATCATTGCCAATAGTCTTGATCAGAGAAGGCTGCATTTTGGGGATTTTTTCTGAGGCTTTTGAGGTTTGAAAAATTCTTTTCTTGTTTGCTGTTAATAGCTATGGAAGACAGGGCTGGATTTCAGTGTGATTCCTTACAGAGTAATGTCTGATCTTGAAACAATATACACAGTTTTATTTAAGCATTGAATCATATTTCCAAGCAGTAAGATGTATTTAGCAAGAGAAAATGTGTTGTTTATAAGTCTGCCACATGCTTTCTCTTCTGTGCAAGCACCATGCTGATGTCGTGCATGGTTATGAATTTGGCAAAACTGGTTCTGAACCAGGAGTATAAGGCTCAGGAAATTAAGCACTGTCCTTCCTCCGAAATGTAGATTGGGTTCGTTATAGTTGCTTCTGGATATATTTTATTCTTTTGCCTTGGGACGAAAAAATACATGTTAACAGTTTTATAAAGTGAAATATTTGCATTTATCACAGTCCTTGCGAATTCTTCAGCTGATTAGACTAAAGTATTGGTGAGGACAAGGAAAAGGAGGAGGGCAGGGTGAAGCCTTAATATGTACAGAGCTACATAGTCATCTTAGGTATAATTATACATTTGCTTCTTTAGTTCTGAAAAGCAGTGTATAAAATCTCTCAGTTTACCATGAATCTCTCTGCGACTGTATCCAAATGGCAAGTGTTCAGTGTACCTCTGTGAATGTGGTCCTTCTATATGCATTTGCTTTTCATTCTTTCTAGAGTCAGTAGCTCACATTGTGCTCATGCATAACCTCTCTATCAAGTGTGGTACTTGTTCTGCAGTATTTTTAGCTTTTTAGATAGGAACATTTGAAGTTAAATGCCTGGAAATAGGTAACATATACGGCATTGAGGTGTAACTGTGTTAGACAAAGCACTTTGAGTTAAGTATGCAGCTATACGTACCAATATTATCAATATTATAATACAGTGATTTTCAAGAAAACTGAACACTGGCTTTGTTTTTTTCTTTCAGTTCATAGGAAAGCAAAAAATAGGTCATGTTAAAGAGGGAAGGCTAATAGGATAAATGCTTAATATTGAAAATTCAGGAATAACACTGTAACATACAGCCAAGCTGTATTTTTTTTCTTTTATTTCTAGCTCATTAGTTTTTATAAAACAACCTCAAATTATCCTAAAAGGTTTCCCCTATGCATTCTGAACTGACATACTCAAATCAAGGCTTTTTCTATATCTCAATACCTTTTGTTTCGGGCTGTTGTTGGAAGAACACTGGTATTAAAGGACAATGATTCAACTTTTTTTGTATAATATTAATCCATAGCATAAACAGTTCGCTCTGAAATTCCCATTGAAAATAATGTAAGACTTCTATAGCCAAACACAGGATTTCCAGTTCTAGATGACTTACAAGCACAGGTTCTTTAACCAGTATCAGAATTAGGGAGGTATATTAAGTGAACGAGCGAATGAGCCACCTCTTCTTCATTGCTGTCAGCGTTAAAATACATTATAAATCATAAACACTACATATCACAAAAGCGTTTTTATTGCCGTAATATAAATTTACCAAAAGAAAAAAAATCTATAAAAAAGGACTCTACTACAAAGCTTCAGATAGCTTTTAAGACACTAAAGACAGGGATTCGTATTAGCTCAATCTTGGGACTCCAGAGGCCTTCGTATTCCCGTATTCCAGACAACAGCAAGGAGAAAATTTAGACCGAAAAAAAAAGGTGCAGGGAGGGGGAGGAATTGAACAGTTTCTTCTTGACATTACCTGGGCTTAGGAAGCATATTTATTAAATTTCTAATTCATTCATTTGTTCATTTATTAAAAGAGAAGAATCTCTGCACTGGGAAATGTAAGAAAAAATTGACATTGCCTTTTAAAAGTTCTAGCACATCATTTATAGTTACCTCTCTGCAGAGCAAGACATCAGCCATTCTTGATGCTGTATTTGTGGTTCTCCACTAAAGAATAAAACCCAGTGCTGGCTGCTATCACCTAAAAGTAACTTGTGCAGAACAATACCCCACAGTGAACTACAGCTCACCTGTTCTTCCTAGCCTCCAAGAACTTTAAAATACTCTTTTTGTTTAAAAGAGTAGAAGAGTCACCTGGTATTCAAGGTTCCTTGAATTTGTAGGATACTGTCTCACTGTTGCCTGTGCCATCAGTTTTCTGTCTTTAAAGACAGCACTGTTAGTGCTATTAGCTGATGTTTGATATGAAGAATAAGAGACAAAAATGAGCAGAAGAACAAGTGACTTGATATAACATAGAATGCTATCTCTAGGACACATTTTTATTAGTGTGTTTATGAGACTTATTATGGATCCATTCAATTAAGATGAAGACTCAGGGAGAGGAAGAACAGTAAAAATTGAAAATGAAGCTTGGAGATTTGTGGTTCCCCTTTTCCTGAATTATAAATGATGGAAATTAAAGTGTCAGACAGTCTTGATCAAGTGCCTTGTCTGTGTTCATAATCAGACCACTTTATGAAAATTTAAATTATTTTGGAACAAACAGGAAGAAACGGAACAACCGAATATATGGAAATTGGTGTGTGTGAATGATGATTTTATGACATCTTTCATTAGAGGTTCACTTCGGAATGCCTTATAGATAATAGTATAGAAAGGAAAGCTATGCCTATATGTGCACGGTCAGAGACAGTTCTAGATCTGCACTAAGATTTATCTTAACTTTTTAAATCAAGCATATGAATCATGATCATTTTTATGTCATAAATTTTAAAATGTTTGGAATGACTAATTTTATTTTGGCCATTTATTTTTTGTTTTCCTAATTCACGTTTTAATTATGTATTTTTTTCCTACTTATTTTTTCTTACCACTCAAGGACTTTCTGAATTTAAGTAACCCACTGCTCCACTGTAGGAGGAGTCATTAGCAAGGCTCCATTCCTTAAGTCTGGTTCTTTACATCTGTAGAGCTAGTGGTACATCACATGAGCTTAGATAGCTGAGCCTGCGACACAGACTGTGTGGCCAGAGCCCATGTCCCCTTTTCTTTTTTCTCTTTTAGTGGGTAGTTCAGCAGTGATAAGTACAATAAACAATATTATTGTTTTTTTGAACACAGACTTACAAACTTAAAACTGCAGGGAGAACTGCCTCTGTTTTTTTATCCTATCTGCAGAGCCATTATATTCCTATTACAGAATCCTCTATACAGTTTCTGCTTGAAAAGTTCTCCAGTATTGTGATACATAATTTTTCAGATAGCTAGCCAGGAGGTGCAATTCAGAGCACCTGAAATTAGGAATCTAAGTTCCCTATCTTCTTAATACTTACAGGACTAGATGACTTAAAATAGCTGAAATGCATACGTTTGGACAGAGCAAGTGCCATTTTGAGTGTTTTAAATATAAATTTTCTATCTGTGTGACTGAAATAGGCATTTGTGCTCTCTAATTCATTGTGCTTCATTTGTTTTCACATAAGCTGGACTACTGAGAAATAAGCAATGTGAAAAGAGTAAATCATATTTGTGGACTAAACACAGAGTTAACACCAATTTAACTAAATTGTTTGCCAAAGATTGTTTACCTAAATCAGCATAGGAAGCTTGTGTCAAGTTAAGAGTGCCCAGTACTCATTTAGCTTAGTTTGGCTTCCCAACCAATTTTCCCATATTTCCATGGAATGCACCAGAGGCAAGCTCTGATGTAAATAGGTCAATTTACAAAACCAGTTTAGCTAAATAGGTGCAATTTCTGTGTGATTTCTGTATAGGCCGCTTGTGGTATTAAGGTGTTCAGACTCTCCTGAGATACTGTAAGAAGCCACTGTTGTATGCCTGGAGCTATCAGTTTTGCTTCTGAATGCTTGATATATCTGATGTATGCTCGCTTTCAGAATGCAAGGCTTTTCTTGAAATTAAAATATTGTGAGTGAAATCAGATTGAACCAAGACTCGCGTACTCAGCTACTTGCTTCTGAGCCACTCGCTGCCTGTGTTTAGTACTTTTCTGCTCCTACTCCTTGCCTTGGTCTCTTTCAGATGTAAATTCCATATAGGCACAGACTGTCATTTCCATATGTGTACACATATTTGACTTTTGCACATTTTGGATTGCGTGGCAGGAGCCCTGGCATCGGTTAGGGGCTTCCCTAGCTGTTACTGCAGTAGTGAGAGTAATGAGTTCCAGTGCAATTTGCTGTCAGGTTTGCGACCTCATCAAAGTCAAGCGTAGTTTTAGAGAGCTTGAATGTATTTTTTAGGAAGTCAGTAAAACCATCTTAATTCCATTCTAGCATGTCTTATTAATATTAATGGAGGAGAACTGTGACAGCTGCCAGCATAGCTTACTGTAATTTATAATATCATGTAACCACCAAGTGATGTTTTCTTCATTCTTTACACGTGTGCTGAATTTTCTCTTCTTTTGCCATGCCCCTCAAACACACAACAGAGCTATTGTATGCTCTTGGGACATGCTGTGACTCCATGAACCCTGGTGAGGCAGACCTCTAAATCTGTTACTTCAACATTAAGTGATTTCTATTTCCCCCAGCCCACCCCAGCTTCTACTCTTCCAAGCAGGGGAGCAGAGGCTGGGATGGCTGTGACACATGGGAGGATTGATGTGAGGTGGGGATATGTTGAGAATCACAGAATGGTTTGGGTTGGAAGGGACTTCAAAAATCATCCAGTTCCAACCCCTGCCATGGTCAGGGACACTTTCCACTAGACCAGGTTGCTCCAAGCCCCGTCCAGCTTGGCCATGAACACTGCCAGGGATGGGGGCAGCCACAGCTTCTCTGGGCACCCTGTGCCCGCGCCTCAGCACCCTTGCAGTGAAGAATTTTTTCCTGATTATTATGATTATTATCAAATCTGATAGAACAGAATGTAAAAATACATCAGCAGAGAAACTCTTGTAGTAGAGAGTGGGCTTGTGTGCTTTGCAGTGGGTTGCATGCAGAAGGATCAGCGGGTGAAGTCTGTTTGTCCTCAGCCATGTGAGACAGTGAGAGCCCTGCTGAAGTTGCTGGCATGGACAGCAGCCTGGATGGACCTGTGGAGGTTTGTGCAGGTTCAGCCTTATTTTTATCTTTCAGTCTTTTTTTGGTGATAGAATAAGAGACACTCCAGAGCATCAGCAACCTTAAAAGCTGTTTTTCTTCCTGAAACAATAGATGGCAATTACAATCAAAATGAGGGCCATCGCATTTCCATTTTAAAAGGTATGTAAATAGTCTCTGTGCAAAGGGAAGGTAAAGCAGGGGCTCAGCAGGAAGCCTCTGACTGGATTGCAGTATGCACACACCTGGTGGTGTTCAAATAGAAAGCATTATGTGCCTGTCCAATATCACAGTAGCTCTGCTTAGTTTCTTTTTTATTTTTGAAGCTGGAAAAATTCCATAATTGTAAATTCTAGTTTTGCTCTTTTAATTTTTGATAAGAGAAGTAAGTATTGGGACTGAATTTTGTCTGTCCTCTTCATTAAACATCTCCTTCCTGCTGCTATACACCCCTATTAATTTAGAGGAAACGAATGCAGCCCTCTCTGTTGGGTGGGGTAGGTACAGTTGCAGCTTTTATGTAATTTACTCTGTCTGCCTGGGGAACAGAACCTCAAATCTTCTCAAGATCTTTTTGCCGTTGTAGATAATAGACCCATGCTTTCTTGTATGAGAAATACTTTCATACATGATAAAGTCTTTAAAGGCAGAAATTACACTAAAAGGCATGTATTAAAACTGTATAGTTAGCAACCTGAATTAGGCAATACTAAAATTCAGCATTTAGCAGTAGCGTCATCCTTATGTGTATATTTAAGGTGCAAGATTGTAGTGCTGGGTGGTACTGTTCACCTAGTCAATGAGGGCTGTTGCTACCTCCAGTTTGTTGACCAAGCACCATAGCATGATCTAGACATGCTGGTGGGTAGCTATTTATCATGTCCTTATTTCCTTGAAAACTTTGCGATGAATTCAGTATCTATAGATCAGGCAATCTGGTGTAATCAAAAGCAAGGATACCAGTGTGGGCTCTGAATTGCTTTCATTTGGGACCACTGTGTTTTTCTTTTGTGCTAAGAGGGCTTCTCTTTCTTTGCATTATATCTATTCTCCCTCTGTGGGAAGTGAAAATACTCTTGTAACTTTGAATGTCATTGAGAAGGATGTTCTTTTAATAGGGTGTATTTGAGAGAAACATTCAGAGATTAAGTGAAGGGTAACATGGTGGTGCTGTAAAGACCACCTTGGCTTCTTCATTGCACACAAAACTACCTTCTCAACACTGCTGTGGGCAACACTGTGATTTGCATGCATCCAAGCTGACTTTTTGATCAGGATGACTAATGTATGCACTGGCCTGAATGGACAGTTTATTGCAAGGTAGTGTTCAGCAGTGGCAAAGAGACTAGAGAACATACACAGGCTTTCTGCTGAAGGCTAGGAACTGCCCTCCAAATGTTGCCAGAATACACAAAGCAGTGTGGAAAAACTGCTTCTGAAGGATAGCTGCCCACTGCTATTTTGTTTTTTTCGATGAGCTGGAAGTCAATTCCATTTGCTCAACTGTAGTTAATAGCTTCACCCATTTCAGACGAAACTGTCTTATAGTGCACTAGAAAGAGATTGATTGTTTGACTAAATGTCATTGGAAATGTCATAATATGAAAAAACCTTGCTTTAAATTTCAAAGCAACAGATCTTGCCAGTGGGACTCTAGCCTGGTCATGCAGTGTGTGGCTGCATGGTCCCACTTCAATGTATTTTGTTTCATACTTGTATTATAGTTTCCAGCAAATAAGAAAAGCTGTAAGAAGTAGAAATTTTGCCACTTTATTGGCTGGTGGCTGGTGATGTGGTGTGTTACCTCGTACTGATGGATGTCTTTGAGCTTGTTCCTAAATGTAATAAGATTTTCTACATTTTTAAGTGTCTGCAACCACTGTAGGATATGACTTAGCAGAGAAATTAATGTTTTGTGATTTCAACTTCTGAGGACATACAGACTTCCAAGATTTGGCTGCTGCGGAGGTCAGGTTTAATTCTGGATCCAAAGTATTGTTTTGTTCTGACCATGTGAGTGCCAACGTCATTAACACTGTAACTTCTGTAATTGTTTAAAAAAAACCCAATGAAGTGAGGTGGGCTGATGCCAGCCTTATGAAGTTCAACCATGCCAAGTGCAAGGTCCTACACCTGGGTCGGAGCAATCCCAGGCACAGCTACAGGTTGGGCAGAGAAGAGATTCAGAGCAGCCCTGCGCAGAAGGACTTGGGGGTGTTGGTCGATGAGAAAATGAACATGAGCTGGCAGTGTGCGCTCGCAGCCCAAAAACCCAACCGTATCCTGGGCTGCATCAAAAGGAGCATGACCAGCAGGTCGAAGGAGGTGATCCTGCCCCTCTACTCTGCTCTTGTGAGACCTCACCTGGAGTATTGTGTGCAGTTCTGGTGTCCTCAACATAAAAAGGACATGGAACTGCTGGAACAAGTCCAGAGGAGGGCCACGAGGATGATCAGGGGACTGGAGCACCTCTCGTATGAAGACAGGCTGAGAAAGTTGGGGCTGTTCAGCCTGGAGAAGAGAAGGCTGCGTGGGGACCTCATAGCAGCCTTCCAGTACCTGAAGGGGGCCTATAGGGATGCTGGGGAGGGATTCTTCGTCAGGGACTGTAGTGACAGAACAAGGGGTAACGGGTTAAAACTTAAACAGGGGAAGTTTAGACTGGACATAAGGAAGAAATTCTTTCCTATTAGGGTGGTGAGGCACTGGAATGGGTTGCCCAGGGAGGTTGTGAGTGCTCCATCCCTGTTGCTGTTCAAGGCCAGGTTGGATGAAGCCTTGTGTGGGATGGTTTAGTGTGAGGTGTCCCTGCCCATGGCAGGGGGGTTGGAACTAGATGATCTTGAAGTCCTTTCCAACCCTAACTATTCTATGATTCTATGATTCTAAGTTAATTAACTTGTAAAGATTAAAACTAAATATTCAGATAGACTGATATCATAAAAGATAATTGAAATTGTGAAATTCTAACATTATGAAGACAATCTACAGAGCTTGTATGACTTTTGAGTTGTGATTCCTAAGGTTTTGCTGTTATTCTGTAAAATACCATCGTAGGCACAAAAGTTGTATGTTTAACTGCACTTGAGCAGCTGTATGAATATTTCCAAATTACTCCCTTTCAGTGATACCTGAAAGGGACACCTCTCCTATTTGCTGCCTGAATTCTTGTTATTATCTTTTCACTGGGTGTCATGGTCAAATTCTCAAGCATCCCTAAACTACTCTGAATGTCTGACTGATAACAACATGTTTGGGGAAAGATGGAATCATAGAATAGTTAGGGTTGGAAAGGACTTTAAGATCATCAGGGGGGTTGGAACTAGATGATCTTGAGGTCCTTTCCAACCCTAACTATTCTATGATTCTATGATTCTAAGTTCCAACCCCCCTGCCATGGGCAGGGACACCTCATACTAAACCATGTCACCGAAGGCTCTGTCCAACCCAACCTTGAACACTTCCAGGGGCGGAGCACTCACAACTTCCCTGGGCAACCCATTCCAGTGTGTCACCACCCTCACAGTAAAGAACTTCTTCCTTATATTTAATCTAAACTTCCCCTGTCTTAAATTTGAACCCGTTACCCCTTGTGCTGTCACTACAGTCCCTGAATGAAAGGTAATGATTTACTTTGATCAAGTCTTTGAGGTATGTGGGTGTAGCTTTTTCCTAATAATCTGTTCTTGTAAGTGTGAATTTGTTTTTATTATGTAACAGAGTTAGAAAGATGTTGACTAACAGAGACAGTCCAGATCACCAAAGTAGTCGAAGTTTAGAAGTGATGGTGCATGGCAAAGATTAAAGGACTTAGTGTTGATTGTGTTAAGGAACAGGGTAATTCAGAAAGACATAGAGGACTTAAAATAAGCTACTAGAAATAAAAGAGTAAGCTTTTCCAGTGTCCATACCAAAGATACCAAAATGTAATAGGGTTATATGAGAGGTGGAAAGATTTAGTATAAATTTAATTGAGTTCAATTCAGTGTTTTAGGTTGGCCAGAGCAGATTATGATGAGACAGCTGAAGAGATAAGATTGAAACATCAAGCCTTATTTTGCTCCCATCTCCTTGCATCTTCCCAAATGTTGTTGAGTTGTAGATGATAGTCTTTAGGATTTAAAGTTTGAATTGCACTTCCATGGCTGGAGAGTTATAGATTAACAAGCAGTTACCTTGGAGAGATGATCCATACTTTATTCCCACCCATGCTTGTTTTCTGTTTTGTTCTTAATTGTAATACTACTTTGTAAGAACTTTTAGAAGTGCTAGAAATGTATGTAGGAGAGAATATATTTCTGGTCACAGAAATTTGGGAAATATGTATTTGGCAGTGGATCATGAATGTATACTTACAGAACAAGAGAGTGGCCTCAGATTATAGTTTAAGGTTCTGTGTTGTCCTGATAAATTTTTTTTTGCAGGCATTCTTACTCCATGTTGTTACTGTGTGTAGCTGCTAAAACCACCAACTGACAAAAGTAGTTCCTATGAGAGAAGTCTTGGGAGCTAAGATAATTGTGTAGTCAGGCAATGTAGACTGAAGCTATTTTGTGTTTGTATTTAAAGTGCTGTATAACAATAGTAATGATAGAGAGCAGTAATCCACCAGGAAGAGCTGACTGGGAACCTGGAGCATTTTTTTTCTCTGCAGCCTCTTATTTGCAGTCACGACTTCGCTCCACAGTTTCTAGTCATGAAGCAAGCTTTAGGGTTATTTTTACAAGTAAACTCTGAAAGTGATTAAGGAGGTGCCAGATCCTATTCTTTCGGCCACAACAGATCCTGATTTTTGTCACACAAATCAAGACTTATAAGCATCTTCTACAGAGGAGATTTGTACCTTTGTAGCTACACTCCATGTAAAAGACATGCTAATTTACAAATAAGCGGTTGAGGTATGTAAATAAGCACAGGGAAAATAGAAACATTTATAGTGTGTGCTTGTGCCAAAAATATTTCATCTTTATTGAGTGACCTGTCCTTTTCTCATTGAAAATAGTAGCAAGAGTTTTACTTGAAACACAATTTGAAAATAGGCTCTGAAATACTGGAAAATAATAAAGAAGTTCTGGAATACCCTTCAAAACCTTGAACTCAACCAGATTTTATCTTCCACATATTTTATACTCATTTACCTGTTTCTTCTTCTGAATTTGTCACCCCTTCTGATGTTGTGCCTTTTCATATTTGTACTTATGTAGGTAAGTGCCTGTTTAATGCACTTACATGCTTTTCTGAGCCAGGGCTGTAATATTTTCCTGTAGTATGTTTCATACGTAGGAGTCCATTCAAATGCATGAAGAGCTGCTGAAATGCTGGGTAGTATTTATTACTTGACCAGTAATAAATCTGTGCAAATTGCAGCTTAGAGGAGAAAGAAACTATTAATAAATTTTGTTGTTGTTGTTGTATAGGGAAAGAGAAATAATGGGAAGGGGCAACATTTTTAAGGTGCTGATATTTTTTTTTTTTATCAGCTGTTAGTTAAAAATTTTATTTTCAGTAGGAAACTCATTAAAAACTAGAAAAAAAGGATAAAATAGGTTTAAATATTTCACTGTTGAGAAAAAATATTGCCTGAAAAAAATAGGAAGATGCCCATTGTGGGCTGATCTGTATTAACATTTAGTATTTCAGTGTTCTCCTCAAACAGAGAAGTCCACTGGTTTTGTTGCTGAAGTGCCTGTCCCTGATTAGACATTTAAGGCTTTCTGGGGAAGCAAGAAGTAAACAGGCAGAATTTAGAGCTCTCCGGAGGAGTCTTACGATAGCAGCATTAAAGGATGAAACACCCAAAGCAAAACTGGCAAACTGCTCAGGTCGGAGAAGATGGTGTCGTGTGCTCAGGCTGCCTGAAACGTGTGCTGGTACATCCAAGCCATGTGAGCTCTGGCAGCAGTTGTGTGAAGGAGGTTCATTAATTTCATAGCAGTTGTCCTATGAAAGAAGCAATGGAAGTCATGGCTCAGCATTTCAGCAAGAGATGTGCAAGGAGGCAAAAGAAGGAACCAAACCCTGGTATGCTCTGTGGTCGTGATGAGTTCATTAAATCTTAGATTCAAATAGAGGCAAATTTCAGAAAAATGTGGAAGATGAGATTTCTTATTTAAACATGAATATCTTCTATTAAAAGCCTGTGTAGATAGAGGTAGTGAGTCTTTATGAGCATTTGTTGGCTTTTTAACAGAGTTCATTATGCAGAAATATGTCTCTTCTGCTCATTTTAAAGTTTGGACATTAAACTTAATTGATTCATAAGAAGGCGACATGGGTAATAGGCTGTTATTAATGTGCATAACTTACTAAGGTGTGCTTTGTTCTGCTGAATTAATAAGTGAATTACAACAGAAATAGCCCAATTACTATCTGAAATGAAACAGAATTTCTTTGTAGACAAGGTATAAATAAATATTATCAATTTAGATTACTTTTAAATTTTATTGAAACAAAAAAGCAAGTAGAGAAGAATGACAGAAGTTTCAACATGAGAAATACAGTGGTTAACTTTCCATAACAGCAACTGTTCTGAGTTAATGGAGTATGCCTGCATGCCAACAAGGGAAGGACTTCTGTTAAAGGGAGAAAGAAGTATCATCCTGAGACTCACTTCTGAAAGAAAACCAAAAGCACTTCAAAATGTGTCTCTGCAAAGGAAATCAGTTGCTTTTGCTCTGTTATTTGTAATGTCTACTCAAAATTTCTTCTTATATACTGTAATTTCTGCTGTGAAGCATCTTCTTTACACTGCGAGTAAGTTGCTTGTGTAAATGTTGTCTGGGTGTTACTGAGCTGTTGTACAAGTGTGTAGGCTTGTCCCTGTCCCTGTGAATGTCAGCTGCCCCATGGGGATGAGTTACCTAATGTCAGTGATGTGAGGTTCTGCTCTTGAGTCCCACTTGGCAGGTGAGAAGACCTGCATGAGTCTTCTCTTCTGGAGAATATTGTAGACCTACTTGTGTGTAGAGAGAGACTTTCCCATTCATGGGAGAATTGGGAGCTATGTCCTACATGCTCTCTCTCTGCATGTAATATGAAGTCTTTGGCACAGTGCTCAGTTTTGACTTGGCTTTGCTGATGAAGCTAAATGGTCCCAATCCCATTTACAAGGTTTAAATGACTGTTTTATTTTGAAAACTCAAAGCAGGAGAAATCCTATTTCAGTTAAATAGCAATTGCCCACCAAGATGAAAAGGTTATAAACTAGTCAGAAATTTAGACCAGAACTGTTCTTTCCCAGTACTTACTGGTGCAGGAAAGTAAGTTTTTGAGAAGAACTTGCTGTCCGCCTTGTACAAGAGCATACTGCTGCTGTCCATGTTCCCTGTAGGTGCACTAGGAGCTCTTTTGCATAATTATGAAACAACAGGTGAGTTGTGTGAAGAAATAGCCATCAAAAAAACCCCTCCTTAATTATCTGCAGCCCTGAGGAGAAGGACTTGGGGGTGTTGGTTGGTGAGAAGCTCAACGTGATCCAGCAGTGTGCGCTTGCAGCCCAGAAAGCCAACTGTGTGGTGGCTGCACCAAAGTCTGACCAGCAGGCCAAGGGAGGGGTTTCTTCCCTCCTTGAGACCCCATCTGGAGTACTGCATTCAGCTTTGGGGCCCCCGAAATGAGAGGGATGTGGAACTGTTGGAGTGAGTCCAGAGGAGGGCCACGAAGATGATCAAGAGGCTGGAGCACCTCCCATATGAAAACAGACTGAGAGAGTTGGGCAGATTCAGCCTGGAAAAGAGGGGTCTCGGGGAATGGCTTTAAGCTGGTAGAGGGCAGATTTAGATTAGACACTAGGAAAAAATTCTTTACTGTGAGGGTGGGGAGGCGCTGGCACAGGGTGCCCAGAGAAGCTGTGGCTGCCCCATCCCTGGCAGTGTTCAAGGCCAGGCTGGATGAGGCTTTGAGCAGCCTGGTCTAGTGGAAGGTGTCCGTGCCCATGGCACAGGGGTTGGAACTGGATGATCATCAAGGTCCAACCCAAACCATTCTATGATTCTGTGATCAAAATTTTGTTCTGGCATTGATACTTTTTTTTTTTTTGTAGTCCTCCTGCACACTATGCTCAGTGCTGTTTCTCCATCATTGTACTATGAGTTGAAGTATGAGTTAACTCAGTTCAGCAATCTTGTTGACGTGATAATGAAGATGGACAGAGTTTGAGGTGAAGGCCTTTTGTACAGGAATGTAAGCAGGCACATATGCCCACAGCGTAGACTAGTTTTGTTATTAATACTTCTGCGCACAGGACTGTCAAGGTTAACTGTCTACAGCATATGTTTTACCATGGGTGCTAAGTTCCTGATGCTGCTGGAAGTTTTTCATCTGAGAGATACAGCAGTGTTTCTCTGGCACTCACAATGTCACAGAACAATTTCCTTCCAGCAATGCTACTAAAAGGAGAAAGAAACGCTAAAGTAATGAAAGTGCGTATCTTAAATATATGAGGTTAAAAAGTTCTTTGAATGATCAAAACAGCATATGAATCAAAAAGGGGGCAAACCCCTCCTGAAAATACCAAGCCTGGTATTTGTATATACCAAATATGACTGGAGATGCTGATTTCTCAAATCAGCCCAGAGTTTTAGCAGTGATGGGATTATTCTGGCAGCTATGCAGAAAAGGATACCTTGGCTTCAATGCGATCCTTCAGTTTGTGGTCTTCTGCCTAGGGCTTTGAAACATGGTCTTCGTCCTCCTTTCTTTGCTGATTCCTCTGCCTTACAAATTACTAATTGGCTAGATAAATCTGGCCACTGAATCTGAGTGTACAGTAGTGAGGGATGTAAGGAGTGACCCACACAAGGACCTTTTGAACTGTCTCTCCAGAATATCCATAATGGATATTCTTAGGGCAAAATGAACCTCATACTTCTGTTCTATGTTAAGGCACATTTTTTCAGTGGAGGCAGCACCTGTGGTGAGGAAAGACACAAAGGTTAGTTAGAAAATGTGCGTGTGTGGTTGAAAGGGCAAAATGTAGCACCTGTGCTCTCCCTTCTGTCCATCCCAGGAATATCAAGTAGTTCCAGACAGATTTGTTAGGTGTGATAGACTGAATCTGCTTCATTGCATTTTTAGTATGATGATGATGAACTAACTCTCTTTTTGGAAGAATCTGGTTTTGATTTTTAATAACTGCTATGTTAATGTTATGAATAATTGCTATGTGTGCAATAGCTTTTAGACGATATATATGTATTTGTATAAATATATATATATATATATTTGGTTTTGATAGTAGAGGTGGTGTTTTGCTCTATATGTAATTTCAGCATGTATCCAACATAGCCATTGTTTTGATTGTGACCTACTGGCAGTGCAACTATTTAAAGAATACCAGCGTAATGGGCAAGTAGGAGAATGACCAGAGAGATCATCCAATCAGAGGGAAACCAGGGTGGTCATCATGGGAAATGGTTATCTGAAGAAGTCTGCCAAGGTAAAGGCACTTCTAGCTTATCTATTATTATATTATTATAATAATATATTATAATAGTATATAATATAATAATTTATTATAATAATTATATTATTATATTATCTAATATTTCTATTTGTGATAGAAAACAGAAATTGAAACATCATTTTTCTTTTTTTAATGTCCAAATTCCTACTTAGAAACTCTACTTGTCATAAAACAATGGAAACTAGAATAAGCTTTTAATTGTTTTTTACATCTGTTGTATTTGGGGCAGATAGAATAAGGTGAAAAAAACCCAAAGAGAATTGCAAACATGCATTTTTTTTTAATTCACTCTGTGTTTATATCTGTTTGGCTTTCTATCAATAAAGTGTGTTTGTATGAATAGCAGTTTTCCTACCCAGATTTTCAGTGACTTCAAAACAAATTTTCTACTAGGAATAGGAATAAAATTTGGCAAATGACTGCACCAGCTCAGCAATAACGTTAGTTAAATCTGTCTTCTTTTTTTTTTTCTATAATAGAGCTAGTAACGTGAATATATTTTCTCTTCAATGGAGAGTGATAACTACTATAATTATTAATGCAGTGCCAATCACTTAAACATGTGGTATTCAGTGTGAATAATAGTCTTTCTTGTGAAACAATTTTCACTCCTACGGTCATAATTTCATTACTTACTTCATGTCATGTTATTATTAAATGGAGTATACCTAAATGCTCTTCAGAAAAGATATTGCTGGCACTTCCAAATTAGTTTTAGGTCTAATTAAACCTCCACCATAACAGATCAGGCATTTAAGGTTTTCCAAATGATTTTTTTTTTTCTTCTTTTTTTAAGTAGCAGATGGAGTGCCACTGGAACACAGAGAGGCAGAAACACAAGTTGCTGTGAAATTATGTATTTGATCAATGGCACAGAGCCTTTTTCCTTGTGGAAATGTTAAGCATGGAGTGCCAAGTGTCTCAGGACACAGATGGAATGACACAGAGGTTGATGAGGTAAACTAAGAACATCTGATGGGTTGAATCCAATGGGAGTATTGAAATGGGTGAGAGTAGGAGAAACCCTTTGTGGATTTGTGATGGTAATTGCTGTCTTCAAGCCTGGAGCTTGTTAAATTTCCATTAACAGGCAAGTAGTGTGATTAGGTGCAAACAGAGGGGTACTGAATGCCTCCTGTTGATGGAGAGGTGAATGGTTTGTGCTTCCTGATACGCCTTTTAAAATTAGACATATGAATCGTACCAAAAGAAGACCATCGCTAGTGAAATTGCAGGAGGGGTCACATGATTCACATGTTTTATTTGCTTGTATTCTGAATGCAACATGGCTTTATGATTTGTGGTAGTTGTATTTTTTAACCCTGGATCAGATGTGCATACTGCGAACAAGTTTGCTTTTTGAAACGCTGAAAGGTTTGAAAAGGAAACATTTGAGGAGTGAGAATGTGGATCCAGTTGCATCCCGTTTGGGAGTTAAGTGAACTATCTACTGATTGTCTTTATCCTACATGCAATGAATAAAATTGCTGTCACATGAGACTTCCTCTATTACAAAAGAAGAATTAAATGATACTCTGGCTTCTTATTGCTGAAGTTCTCCATGGTTCAGAGCTGCAGTTTTCAAAGGAGAAAAACTATGTGCCAAATTGTATTGCGTGCCAAATTGTATTGCATGCCAATAATGTTTCAACTAATTAAACTGCTTTGTGATTCCTATTTGACAGATGTCAGTAGTCGAATATATCACCCATCTTGTAATGTGTTGTAAACCGGGTTTAATGAGTACTGATGTAGTTCAGTAGAGCAACTCTCATTTATACCGCAATAGAAGCTCACTTTTTTTCTTTACTGGATACATCAGAAAGCTATTATTACTTCTTGTTTTATTTCAGGGTTTTTTTGTTTGTTTTTTTTTTTTTCTCAGTATCACGACTCAGTTTTGTGTGCAGAAATTCCATTGATTTACTTTTAATAACTATTCACATCCTTAGATTTCTGCTTGGGGATCAGACATTGAAAAGTATTTGCTTCTTTTGACTATTCAGTGGAAAATTGGCTTGGGAGAATATTTTAATTTTGTGAGGGAAAGGGAAATTATTATTTTACATTACACCAAAATAAAGTGCATGAGAGGCAGTTGCTTAAAGAATTTGGCATGAGATTCTGCTGGGCATATCTGGGAAGCTTTATAAATTACTTTGATGTGGGATAGAAACTAAAATGTAGTCTTGTTTATAGGACTGTGAACAATTCTAGGTTTAGTATCAAGTTTCTGTTAAATGTGAAAATGTCCTGTCGCAACTGACAGAAGTATTTCCTAGACCTGATTGGGATTTTCATTTCATGCTTTTTCTTATCTTGAGAGTTTCTTATATAATTCGGTGATACAGTAAGTCTTTTCCCATACCATTATTTTTGTCCTCCTAACTTATATTTAGGAGTCTAAGCCACATTTCATTTCCCTCATGTAACACAGCCCTATTTATAGTTCTGGCCTAGTCAAGAGCATGAATTTGCTTCTAAGTAAGAATCAAGTCAAAAGGCTAGTTTATTGGATTCAATATTTAGGCTAGAAGAATTGCTGTGGTGCTGACACATACAAAGATAAAATAATATTAGGTCATTGGTGGACCCAAGAAATTCCAGTAGAATCACAGAATGGTTGAAGCTTGAATTATCATGACATACCTGCGTCCAGTTATTTGTATGGAGAGGCTTAAAGCATTAAGATACGGATCCTCTAGATTTTTCTAAGACCATATGGGAAAATGGTATTCTTAGTATTCCATTTGGTGTGGTTTATTAGTGTTGCATTTTGATGAGTTTTTGGTATTTAAAATAAATTATCGCTCATTTGATTAAAAAAGAAACAAACTGACTATACTGGAAGAAAGGTAAATTTATGTTTCAGAGGAAACAGCACTTTCTTGCTGCACATATTGTCTTCTGCTCTCTGTTAGAAAAAGTCTTAAGCTTAGTGAATAAAATTAATATGCATTTATAAAACCATTTTACTCTTGCAGCGTCACATCTGTTGGCAGACAAAATGGATAGCACAGGATGTGACCTTGTTATTGAGGGTCTAAATGATTGGATTGTCGTTTACAGGTGAATTTACTGTTAAAAAGGTACAAGGCAAGCAGCTGGTTTTAGTATTCAGCCAGTGGTAGAGTGGGGTATTTTAATTTTCGGCAAGGAAGAAATACAACACAGAACAGAAAAAGTCCAGATGTTTACTTCACACACACATGGGGAAGAATCTTGTTAACCTTGCCTGCCATGCCAAAGGGCGAGACCATTTTTCTCTCTTAAAACTTACGTAGCCTTCATGGGTTCATAATTTCCTACTCTGTGAGCAAAGCATGTGACATCTCCAGTTTTGCAGTGGAAAATGTTTCAATAAATCTCTGTGAACTATGAGTACAGTGCAGTAGCAATAGAAGTCCCGCTTGGGTTAGTAAGTGTTTGTGCTCATTGTTTTTTCAGTGCTAAGACATTTCTCCTTCGTGTAGAAAACTGTAATCATTTGAAGCAGGCTGGGCTTTGAGACTGCAAGTGGCTGTTGCCAAAGCTCATGTCTCTTCATGTCTTGTGTTTGGCGTTTTCTGTGACCTTCAGAAAACCATATGTTGTCTAGGCAGCTTCTTTTGTGTGGCATTGTTTAACTCTACCATTACTCTCCACTACTGTTCCCAAACTACTGAAACAGTGCTTGAAAGCTCATCTAGCTATCACAGTGCTACTTGTGGCCTCAACCACTTCAGGATGTGCCAGCGCTGCTGTTATAAGTCATGGTTTTCAAGATGTAACTGCACTGTGAACACATTCTTTCTGCTCTAAAATGTGATTGACAAGGTATGTTAGCAACAAGATTTGATTTTAATTAACAGAAAGCTCTTGAGGAAGATTGGCTTTGGCTTGGCTTCAAAGTTTGCATGCTTTCCACAGATTGCCATGTTGCTGCCTCACCCCAGCTAGTGGCCCCGGCCTTCCCATCATCATCTCCCTTCTGGAAGGCTTTGTAGTAGGTGAAAGGATAAAAGGCTGCTGTGAGGGCTTTTCTCCTCTGAGTTCTTGGGTTAAGAGCAGCAGCCTTAGTTTCAGATGTACTAAATGTCAAATTTGAGTCCAGTTCTGTGGAAAATAAACAGTTCTGTCATGAAGACATTTAAACACCAGGTTTGCTGATTTGGCCTGTCCATGTTCTCTGCTAAAAGAAAAATATTTATTCATGAAATGGCTCCAACTGCATTTGAATAAAATTAATGTAGTTCTGTTTAGGTAAGTAGAAATCATGGCTTGATTATTACTTAAAGAGGAAAAAGGAGTATTAGGTAGAAGATTAGTTTCCAGTGTTATGGAATTTATCTGCTCAATTTAAGCCTGCAGATTTGTGTAGGGGCATAAGCCTTTGTATAAATACTTTTTTGCTGCCCTAGTGGGACATAACGTGCCTTGAGGTGATTATTCCTTGAGGTGATTATTCCTTGAGGAGAGCACATGCACTTGGACTAAGAGTTAAGGCAATAGGACATCGGTCTGCAGTTGTTGTCCTGCAAGGAATCTGCAGGCTTTGCCTGTGGAGGTTAATTACAGTTCTTTGAGGAAGTAAAAATCCCCTCTCTTCAGCAGCTGCAGAATGTATGGTTAGGTATCATGGGTTGGATTGGATTGGACTGCATTGGATTATAATCAGTCTTGACTGCTCATCCTGAAAACCTGGTCCTTTAAACTGCCTGCTGATTGATGATGCCTCTTTGTCAAGATTTGGGATTATGGCAAATGGCTCCTAAGGGTACCAGAAGCAAATAGAAAGCTTCCCTTATGTTTCAAGATATACTGCCTTGTGCCTGATCAGGACTGTATATACATGTGTGTACGTGCTGAGAGGAGAATGCCTGCAATAGTCATACTTGCCTACTTGGCCTATGAGGGATTAGGCTTGATGATGCTGGTAACATGTTCTGTTCCTGTAAATAGGGGCTGAGCAAGTGAGCCTGGCATTTTATGCTTCTGAGTGTTTGATTTCTATGACCTAATTAACATTTTTTATATACTTCCTTATGAGTGGAGTATGTAATACAGAATATTGCTTTATGCAAATTGTTTTTTGAAAATTACTGAATAGAAAAAGATCTCATTCTTTTCAGTTATTAAAAAAGCAAATTTCACATGTAGGCAATGTCTACAAAGATTATACAAATGGTACTTTTTTCGATCAGTGTGGAATATTTGCATCTTTCCTTTTATATTTTACCTTTTTATGCCAGTGTATTTATCAGGCAGTAACAACTTTAAAAGATGAAGCCTTTACCTTAAATCTTACATTTAAAGAAAACAAAATATAAACCCAACATGCATCTGTTTCAAAAGTTGTTTCATTAGCTACATTCTGGTCACACATTAAATGTATCTCTCAATAAAATGTTTTTAGTCCTGAGGTAGATCTCTCAATAAAGGTAAATTTCTATAAATGAAATTGATTTAATATTTATCTCTTTTTAAACACTTGCAGATTTACTTTGTGCTGAGGTAGTGCACAAATATTGCACATTCTCACTCAAAAGGGCTTTTGTTCAAACATTTTAACGGATTTCTGTGTTTAATGAGAAATTTTGAACTTCTGTTGCCACTACATAGGCTGCAGCTCTTATGAAGAGTTGATTAATGATTGCTCTTTCATGTACATCAGCAAAGGAATTGTTTACCCAGGTGGTATCTGTCAATTGTCTGTGAGCTCTGGGAGTGTTTATCATAGAAACAGGTTTTGTCTTTCATAAGACATGAAACCCTGCTTCAAACTCTTCTGAATGGAGCACTGGTCCAGGCTGTGTTTAGAAATAAAGATACCACCTTCAGAATGTTTGGAATATTGTCTATTACTTATCATACAGTCTAACTTCCAAGTATAAAAGTCCTGGAACTTGACATCTTTCACACTACTAGAGGTATAGGAGACAGCATCAGAGTAGCTCTTGGGCTGAAAAAGAAGTGTGCTGTGATCTGACCTGAGTTTGCATACTTGTACATGCAAATGTCTTGGGAATGGTCTTAAGGCTGGTCCTTCATTGGAGCAGAGATGAGTCTGGACCTTGATAGGATAACCTTTTTATCGAAAGAATTTACTGTGGGCTTTTATGTGTGGATAGCTATAGATAATAAAGTGAGGAGGACGGTTTTCTTCTGTATTCCATATACAATTGAAATTCTCATCAGCAGTAAGATGAAGTTATTTCATTCTGTAAGTTTTGCAAACCAGAGTGTTGCCAGACTTTTCCTCTCACCTTGAAATTCCTCCCATGGTCTTTATTTTTTACTTTTCAGTGTCTGTTCTCTTTTAAAGAGATGCTTTCTTCAGTTGCATTTTGCTCTGCTGTCTAATATGAATTCTTTTTTTTTTTTTATTTAGCAGTGTTTCTGCCTGACTTGGAAAAAAAGAAAATTCTCCAACCTTCTTTGCCTGTTTTCCATGTGATATAATGCCTTTTGTGAGAGGCATTGGCAAGGAACTGAGGTGCAGGAAACTGTGAAATACACGAAAATCCTAAAAGCATCATATAAAAAATTGAATGTCTAAATGTATAAAGCTCACACAGCATATCATCCTACTACATATTTAACAGTTTTTCATGAGCAGCAGGCAGCTACTGTTGAAAAGTTCATGAATATTTTATTCTCTGAGATGAAAAGTAACCATGTCGCAAACATACAAGACCTACATTTTTTATTTTGCCTATTCCTTTTTTTGGATGTTGTTTTCATATGGGTGAATCAGCCTTTCATCTCCCACAAACCTTCTAAAATTATTCCCATCAACTTAGTAGTACTCATTGCTGAGGGCAGACCTCATCAGCTGGAGTTTCCCTTTGTGAAGAACTGAGCTAAGCAGCAGATCATGACTGTTTCTTTAGTCTTGGAGCAGTTTATGTAGTGGGGAAAGAAAGGGGGCTCTGAAATTGTAATGCTGAATGTCAGAATGAAAATACAGTTTGGACCCTTCCTGCTGCTGGAAGCTGTAATGTTCTGTAACCTTCTGAACTGAGGATAGAAGCAGAAACCTGGGATGTTGGCAAATGGGCTTTTTGACAGAGCAACTAGCTGAAGACAAACCAGCCATCCTATATGAGGTGTTTGTCCTAGTTCTGGTAGTCAGGGTGTTGTAGTTCTGCTAGAGTAGAGGTTGAAGAGAAGTATGATTTACAGGTAGAAATAATACCTTTTCTTAGATCAGAAGGCATAGACGGAAGAAATATGCAAGGCTTTGGCTGTGTAAGCCCTTGCTCATATGAGAAACAGAAAGAGATGGTACAGGTTGAAGACAGTCACTGTGAATTTAATTATGCAGATTCTTTCTGCCTGTGGTACAGAGCGCACTGTTGTGATGGATCACATTGTTTGATCTGGAGGAGGCAAGCCTTAGGCTGGTAAAAATTGCTGACGTACAGATTTTCCTTCAAGTCTACAGCTGTGTTAGGGGAATGCATGATTGTTTTTGTCTGGGCAATTATTTTGTCATCATGCTGGAATTTCTTTTGCTGCTTTTTGACAGGCAGCTGTTCAAATTATTACAATACAGTTAAAAGTGTTTTTTCCTTTCTTCCCCTTCCCCCTTCCTCCTTCCCTCTTCCTCTTCCCTTTCCCTTTTTCCTCTCTCTTTCCCTTCCTTCCCCTTCCGTCAGAAATCTGCTTAGCTTACATCTCACTCTCATTTTTCTATGTTAATCAGAGAGTTCTCTTTTCTGTGGCAAGATGTCAGGAAAGTTAACTGAACATGCCAGTACAAGTTCCCCAGATGTCATATTACATGCATGGTATCTAGAACAGAAGAAATAATATGTATGCGTTGTAGTTGGAGGCAGCAGAAAGGAAAGCCTTCAGCAGCTGCCAACATTTATTTAGTACAGATGCTGAAACCAGGCAACCATTCTGCAGCTGTAGTTCTGAGGTGGCAAGGAGATTGTCTGTAAAGGGCCAGAAACTGAATAACTGTCATTCTTAAAAAATTGAAATGCTAGTAACTGGTAATCAGATTCCAAAATGGTCTCTTGGAGGAGTATGCAGTGCAGTAGGACAGCCAAGAGCACCTGAGCAGTTCTGGTGGAAGGGGACAAAAACCGGTGGAAGAGATATTTCACACCAGATGAAGATTTGTTATAGGTCTGTGTTTTATTTCTGTAAATCCTGAAATGTACAGTAGTATTCCAAGTGTGTTATCCTTGTAAATCAGAAAAAGTGATAAACCAAAACACAAAAAATGTACAATATCTATCAATTGTTCCTCATTTGAAACAGAGGATTAGAAACACTATGTACTGTATCCTTAAGAAAAGTTCAGGATAGTTTGTGACTTGTGTGTAATAAAACGTGTATGTTTACACATACAGCAGCTGGAGAAGAGAAGATTTTGTCACAACCTCTTGAGATACTACATTGTTGAAAGCTATTGTGAGCAGGAAGCACATTGAGCCTGCTGCCCTTCCAATGCACATGACTTAAAAAGAAGACTGTACAAATGGGTCTGGGTTTACATCTCTTGAAGAAACTTCTGCTTTGCAGATCTATCAATAAAGATGAGCATTGCACTTACAAAGATACGAAGTTACCGCATATTCCCATTTGCACTCTTCCTTTTTTGTTTTTCGATTTTGTGTGCATACCCTCCTTGCAAGGGTGGTCGTGAGGATGAAATGTTGTGGTGCAGCATTGCAGATGTGCTGGAACGCCCCGAGCCCTCCTTCAGTTTTGCAAATCCCTATCACTTTTCTTTATGCGTGTAAGCTTGAAGCTATTGCAAATCTTTGAAGCCTGTAGGCTTTTCTCTCAGCATATGTTAGTATCAGTAGAGTACCACTGAGTATTACTTCAGTACATTCGTGCCCCCTAATCAACACTGACTCTGAAGGTAAAACAGATGGAATTTATTTGCTTATGAATTATGCAAAATTATAGTTTATTAAGTTCCTGCATTTTAATGGGCAAATGAGCTAATGGCTATGTGGGTGGGCTGGATACACTACACAGTGTGTAGCTGTGTAGATGGACTACAATTGCTTCAATTCACTAACTGTGCTTTCAAGTACACCTGTTCTCCATTGTGGTTTTCAGCTGGAAAATCTGCCATCTGGAATCAGATCAGGTTTTGAACAACAAAAAAAGAATGGCTATCAATTTAGGTCAAACCACTTTTTTTCTCATCTAAAAGAGTGCACTTTTTCATGGAATTTGATGATAGAAACAACTATTTGTAGAGAAATACAGGGATAATTAGAGTTTCATACTGCATGCTAATGGATGATGAAAGCTGAAAATGAGGGAAATACATGAAGTGTATTGGAACCACTTTAAATTTTGCAGACAGCATTTAATCAGAACCTGATCTGGTTTGGAATGGTTGTTTGTTGAAATTCCATTTTTTGTTTTCTGAGAGGCAGAATCTAAAGCTCCAGTGACTCTCTTTTGATTTAAAGGGAATGAACTGTAAAAGATAGGAATGAGCAGGTGACAGGTGTATTATTTAGCCATTGCCCAACTTTATTTACATTATTCAAACACCAGAGATGGGCTCATCATCTTACTTTTTTATAGCTAGACAATCTTTGATGAAAGATTCTTTAAAAAGTCAACTTCCAGTTTGGTTTTGAAAGATACCGCACTAGCCCTGTTTCATAATACTAGCCCAAAAGTACAAGAAACTGTATTACAGGATATCTAGTAGTAGTGTAGAAAAAGGCAGTAATTAAGGTGGGAGAATTAATCTTTTAAATTACTTTGAGTTTTATTGTAAGTATGAAGAGTTTGCAGCCATGTAGGTGACTTACTAAAAAGAACCAATATGTAAAGAGAAATAAGAATAGTACCTATTAGCAGATTTATGCTTATCAGTTAAATAATTTTATAGCTCCTCTTCTTGGTGTGGGAGGGTCAAAATACTAAAGAGATGAGCCTAAAATATGCCTTTATATACACGAGTGCCAGTGCACTGACCTCAGTGGAATTGCAGGGCTGTAACAAACATTGAAATATGGCTGTTAAATGGAAACCTGAGTGACAGTTTCCTCCTCTGCTAAGTTCAAAGGCAGGTCCCTTTTCCTGCAGACATCATAGGCGATGTTGCATCTACCTGTGTGTTATCACCAGAATGGAGGTTATTATGACTAAAGGGTACTAGCCACAAGGAAGAATTATTTATTCATTTGTCATTCAGATATTCCAGTATGCTTTAGGAAGGTATTTAGAGCTAAGATGAAAACCTTTGCTCTAAAATGAAATAAGAACACTTATGCATTATTTTTTTTTCTTCTTCTTATGGAACTGATAAGCTGTAGGAGAGGACAAGTAGCAAGTACCTTGGGCAGAGTGATAATACTGAGCCACTCTGGTGGCTTCCAGAATGGTCAAGGATATCTCTTCCTTAACTTTCCACTCACTGCTTTGTAGTGATTACTGTTTCCTCGTGCTGTTTTTTCTTTCTTGCCAGGGACAGTGATTTTAGGGGTTGATTTTGGTGGTTTGAATAATTCAATTTTTTTCCCTTTGAAAGGGGAGTGTTTGACTACCGATACTGCATGATGCATAAATGATGAGTACTGATGACAGCTGCTTACTCACATTTGTCACCATTATGTAAACTGCCATCTGTCAGAAATGGGCACCATCCGAATAAAAAGCAGAAGACCTCTGCTGAATATCAACCATTAGGCTGGACTGAGCTGCAGTGGGGCTGGAAAGATTGCCTGGTTATGGACTCAACTTCTTCCTTCTATATTTGTTGCAGTGACTGGCTTTCAAAAACAGTCTGTGTTCCTGGGTGATGTGCGTGCCTTGTTTCTGGAACTGTGCTCCCAAATAAATATTCAGCAGTGAGGGACTAAGCTGCTGATGTAAATTGCTTCAAACATTGCTACTGACCATGGTGGCGTTTATAGGATGTTCACTGTGAACAGCAGTGCTATATTTGGAAGGAAAGTTGAACTACCTGGTTGTTCTTTTCCAGCAATGCAGCTCTAAAATTCTGCAAACGACAGGGTTGAAAATAAGTAATGAAAGACTTCTGTGGCCAAAATAGAAGGAAAAAAGTAATGATTAATCTGAATCAGGACAAGAGAACCATTCTCTGCTTTGCAGTATAGCATAGTTTAGAAACATTTCTCTGAAGATACTATATTTTTGTCCAGTTAGTAAGAGATTATGTTTGAGAAAATTCTAGTAAAAACTGGCTGCATGGCTGGACCCAAAGAGTGGTGGTGATTGACTTAAATACAGTTGGCATCCAGTCACAAGTGGTGTTCGCCAGAGCTCAGTTTCAAGGCTGGTTCCAATCAGTTTAACATCTTTATCAGTGATCTGGATGAGGGGAATGCGTGCACCCTCAGTAAGTTTGCAGCTGACACCAATTAGGTGACACCAAATCCCCCCACCTGCAGAGGGATCTGGTCAGTTTGATCGATGGGCTGTGTCCAGTTGTATGAGGTTCTGCAGGGCTCAGTGCTGGGTCCTGCACTTGGGCCACAACAACCCTGTGCAGTGCCACAGGCTTGGGGAGAAGTGGCTGGAAAGCTGCTCGGTGGAAATGGACTTGGGAGTGTTGGTCAACAGTCAGCTGAACATTGTGCCCACGTGGCCAAGAAGGCCAACAGTATCGTGGCCTGTATTAGAAATAGCATGTCCAGCAGGACTAAGGAAGTGATTGTCCCCCTGTACTCAGCATTGGTGAGGCTGCACATCAAATACTGCGTTCAGTTCTGGGCCTCTGACAGCGAGAAAGAGGTGCTGGAGCGGGTTCAGAGAAGGGCAATGAAACTGGTGAAGGGTCTGGAGCACAAGTGTGATGAGGGGTGGCTGAGGGAACTGGGGGTGTTTAGTCTGGAGAAAAGGAGGCTCACGGGGGACCTTATCACTCTCTACAGCTGCCTGAAAGGAGGTTGTAGTGATGTGACTGTCAGTCTCTTCCCAAGTAACAAGCAATAGGACGAGAGGAAATGTTCTCAGAGTTGCACCATAGTTGAGGGGAGGGTGGGATTGGATATTGGGAAAGATTTCTTCACCAGAAGTGTTGCCAAGCACTGGAACAGGCTGTCCAGGGAAGTGGTTGAGTCAGCATCCCTGGAGGTATTTAAGATATGTAGATGTGGCACTGAGGGACATGGTTTAGTGGTAGACTTGGCAGTGCTAGGTTAATGGTTGGACTTGAGATTAAAGGTATTTTCCAACCTAAATGATTTCATGATTCTAAGCTCTTTGCTGTTCAGATGCTTTTTTTGCAAGTTTATCTCCTTATTTTTATGTTACAGCCAACTTAGCACTAGTCTAAACCCAGGAGGGTAATATTCCACATTGGGCAGTATACGCTAATACTGTAATTACTTCCAAATGAGACAGCTCCTACAGCAAAAGGGATTTGTTTTGTTCACAGGCTTTATGTTGCTGTAATGTTCAAAATTTTCAGTCAGAATTATTGGTAGATTGTGCATCTTAATAACAAAAGAATTCGTGAAACTTCTGTTTAAAAAAGAATAGATTTCCACACGTCCTGTAAACCAGAGAGTCAACACAGAACAATGATACTGCCTCAGTGGTGCTGCAGCACAGTGCATGAACAGCGCAGGAGACAAGCAAGGGCTAAATTTTGTGTACTCTAGAGGTTTACCTCTCCTCATTGACAGTGATGCAATATAACACATCCTTCCCTTGATCACAGGCCCTTTAAAATGTGATTAGCGCGTTTTGTCAAAACTTAAATATAAATAGAAAATAACCAGCCATTAAAAAGTATTTGTTGGGTGAGAGCTTTTTCCCTGGAGTAATAAATTAGGCAGTAAGGTTTCATGCAGCTTTCTGATGTTTATTACTTGTTGTGCCGCACTGTACTTTAGGAAAAAATTAACTTTTCAATTTTATGAAGTAGAATAACATTTACTTAAACAGTTCATGATGATGTGGTACAAGAAACCATATTTTTTTTTGAGTGTTTTTAGCTTAAATTCATCAAATACTCAACATATGAGAATTAAAAATGGTTTTCATTGCAGTTCATTCCTAGGACTGCAGATTTTGCATTAAGGAGTTTCGAAGTACAAATTCAGCAGTGCAGGGTCTCTAGAGTTGGCCCTCTGGAGCAGAACTGAATGAATGTTTCATTTCGGTGCATGCAATCAGGTAGTTCTCAGTATCAGCACACAGCACTTCCAGCCTCTACACTCTAGTCAGTTCTGTTCCACACAGCAGCAAACAGCTACAGATAGTTCATGAAGTCTGGACTTCTCCTTAACCTTCTCTCTGTTTTTAACAAGACATCTTTCCTGTTCACTCCTGCATTATTTGTTTTGCTGCCAAGCCTTTCTTCTGGTTCTTCTTAATCCACCTAGAAAATTGACTTTTTTCCAACTTTTGCCTTCAATAGCAGGCAGGATAAAAGTCAGCTATAGCTGTATTTTCTTTCGCTATACTTTCTGCAAACTGCTTTTACACATTTCCAAACTCAAGAAATCAGCTTCAGGCATAAAAAACACCTGTATTTTTGTCTGTTGGTGTCTTGACTGACACTAGCAGGTTTACACCATCATACTGGGGGCGATACATTTTTAAGTAGTCTATGGCTGTTATGGCTATACTGTAATGCCTGCGCTTTTCAGTCTCATTAGTTGTGCTAGCTTGGGGCTTAAGTTCATGCTCAATCTCAAATTCAGTTTGTTTCAAGGGGTGTCATCGTCTTACCTTGACATGACAAAAGAACCAAACTACAAAAGAGCCAGACTCCTAGTGGTTCTCCCTGCTTGGCACACATTATAAAACACTCCTGCTTCATGGAGAACCTTCAGCCAAAACACGTGCATGATGATTCAGACTTTGTAAGATCTTCATAAAGTGTCCAAAGTATTTCTAGCCTGTTCAAAGCCTTTTTCACTTTCTGTTCACAAGGGATTCAGGATGAAAAGATGGAAGAAACAGTGGAAATAGATGTACAAACAGTTTGTGGTCTGCTAATGCAGTCAGCTGTCCACATATGCCAAATATGCGAGTACCTTCATTCCGAGTGATTGTCACATTTACAGTTAGTAAAAATTATATTTCCAGTACTTTTCCAGTATTTCAAATGAACCAATATTGTTTATTCTGTTCCAGTACTTACAATGGAGCAGCTTCTTCTTTTGTGTTTTTTTCTTCTTTTCCCTCTTAATTTTCACCTGTGAACTGATGCATAGGGTTTGTCACATCTTTCTGTAACATGGCACATTTGGTCTGATTTTAAGAAATTTTTAATCGTGCGTTTACTGCTGAGATAAAATAAGCAAGGGGAAAATGGAAAACTGCTTTGCGGAAATGAACCTTATTACAGCTTTGAGGAAATGACACTGCAATTAAAGCTGAGACAGACATTTTATTCAAATCCCTTCTCTTCAGCTGTGCATGGCATATTGAAAATAGCGTTGAGATAATTCATCATATTTAAAATCTTTAATGGACAGTTTGTGAAGAGAATTTGTACTTAAATCTGAGACAGAAAATAGACTGTTTCTGCTCCGTATATTCCAACTTCTGTGAACTATTGCACAAAGTTACTTGGAAACTGACTTTAAACTGCTATTTTGCGTCAAACTCCGTGTATGCTATTTGGATGGATGTTCGTATATGGTGGCATTCTGTCCTTTCCTCTCAAGAGCCAGAAAATTGGAGTTTGGATTTTGACATTAATATATATGATGTTCTGTAATGATTAATGATTTATTTTTGCAGGAGTAAAAGTGGAAAGAGAACAAACAGAAAGGAAAAAAAACACCACAGATACAACTGACTAGTTTTCAATTTCTTGCTTCACATCTGTGATCCTGTAATCTGGAGATCTTCCAGATTTGGAAATTTGAAGGGAGAAAAAAAACAAAGGAAAAAAAAACAACCCCAAAATACTTAATATGAGCATTTGTGCTCTCATTTCCTCACATCTCAGCCATGACATGTACTACTGAGCTGGAAAAGTCATGAGATCAGACATTACATTTTTGTTCAGTTTGCCAGTATGGGAATACTTGAAGAGTTGCTGTCTTCTTACTTTCCTTTGTGATTCCATTCCAGTAAGTCAGTTTCATGTAGGTTCTCATTTTCACAGCTTCTCGATGCTTCTCTTAAACCCAGCAATATATATGTTTCAATTAGAAAAAAAAAAGCAAGCTGAAATATAGAAGATTTGAAAATTGATCCAGACATGTTCCATAATTAGCTCTTCCCTTCGCTATCGTCGACAATGACTCAATTTTTATCAGTCTATTCTTACTGCAGCCTTTTTTAATGCCTTCTTTTCATTTACCAGCAAAGATGATAGTTTATCTGAACACAGAGGATCAGTTCAGTTTCCCTGAACACAGTGAGAATCAGTAACCTGCAGTTATATCACTTGTTATTTTTCATTACAAATCCCTTTTTTCAGTTATAGTTTTGTCAAAATCGCTCCATACCAGTGTGTACTAAACTAATTTACAGTGCACAGAAGGGGATGTTTATCAAGCAGATCTCTTTCCCTAGCAAAGAGGAATTGTATTTTAAAAGTTTATGCTTAAATGAGACTCAGCAATTATGTGCATGAAATATAACGAATTTCATGCATGCACACAGAAAAGACACAATAGTTGCAAAGATGCAAATATAAATCTTTGCAGAATCTAGCTTTTCTTTAGCAGGTGTGAATTTTGTAGTAGTAATTAAGAGGTGGTTATTTTTAGACACGAAGAGTAATTAATGCTATTTTCAGTGTCCTTTGTTGGTGTAGGGTCAGGGTTCCCAACTATGGAAAACATATAACTAAAGGTATGAAACCCTCTTCAAAGTGACTAGTAAAAGCTGTCTAAGCAGGTAAGTGCTATCTTTTACTGAGTGTCAAAACCTTTGATACAAGCCATGTAGGCTGAGCTAAAACCCTTCCAGGTGAGAAGTGTGGCTTTCTGCTGTCTCTTGAATCCCCAAAGAGACTATGAGCTTCTGACTGTGAAAATTCCTGGTAGATTGTAAAGTAGTACAGGTAAAATAGAGAAACAACTTTTTTTTTCCTGTGGCAAACTTTTCTCTTTTATTTTATTTTATTTTTTTGTTAGCAAAGCTAAGATGGCAAAACTACCACAAAATACTTCATAGCTAAACACATAAAGTGAGGAACACTTTCCTAACAAATCTACTCCTTGCTTCAGCTTTAATCCCGTCTTTCAAGAATGTTTTCAAAGATGCTTTTCAGGGAGACCTTCCCCAGTATGGGTGCAGAGGTGGAAGGCTGACCACGTACCTGGCTGGCAATTCTTAACAAGCTCATATAGAGGGTGAGCTCTTGTCATCATCTTGATCTGTAAAACAGACTTAGTAGTAGCTCAACAGGTTTTTTGTAGAAAAGCCTATGCATAGCAGCAGATAACTTCTTTTCACTTTCAAGTGTTGGGGATGCACTGATATTTCTAAGATCATTTGGAGATAACTATTAATAGCACCATGCATAAAGAAGGTCTGTAAGGCTTCAAAGGGATGCACAAAGCCTAGTGGGATGCTCAGATTTACTGCTGCGTGTGATTGTGGAAGAAAGTCATGAGGCTTGCACACTTCAAAAGTCAGGGCATTCAAAAGTTCAAGCAGCCCACGCAAATTCACCTCCCCTCTTCTGCTTGTTCATTACAGTGCATATAATTACTCAATCAGTTTAGTTTCTTCAGGGCATTCCTTTTAGCAGTTAAGAGATGTGATGATGTAAGTATAACTGAAGTTCTTAAATAACATTTATTGGTATTGAGCTTTTTAGCCAAATAGAAATGGAAGCTCTTTGGTTTATTGCTGCTGCTTTGCCTTTACAATCCACGTCTTTTTTTTTTGACCATGACCTTGTCTGTTAAAGATTTCTCGAGTCTATTAAAGCAAGCCTTTGTTCTGAAATGTACATAATTTACCAGTGTATTGGTCTATGGGTAGCATTTTTACATGCTGCCGTAGCTGAAAGAAAAATTACATGTAAACAGTACCCTGTCTGCCAATATTTAAATGTAATCTATTAAAAAGGTTTTATTTCTAGACAGAGAAGAAACACATTTTTTCTTACAAACATAGAGCCAAGTAGGGATGGAGTCACATATGGGTTTAAAGCTGGCATAGTTTAAGCCCTGTCTGGAGTGTATGAAGTGAGGTGAAGACACAATAATCAGGATTATAGGTTTAAGTTCATGAGAATAACTTTTTTCTTTGTGTTATGGAGGCTGAGATACGCATAGTGGTTACAGCAGCGATGTCCTGCGATGGCTGATGTAATATGCCCTTTATCTTGTCTAAGGCTTTAGCAAAGCTTCAATTAAGCCTTTCTATTGTTATTATTGTTGTTATTAGATAGTAGTAACAATCAGTTTTCTGTGGGTTTAGTGAAAACACCCAGCCTCATTTAATACACAGACCAAACTTAGTTTCACTTTTGTTTCAGTACTGTCAATCCACAGGTAGAAGTGTGCTAGATTTGGAGAGTCAGCTCTCTTTTCTCTAACAAAACCAAACCAAACCAAAACAAAAATTAAAAATTAATCCATTATTAAATGTGACCTCAGAAAAAGGGTATGTGCTGCACTGCCTTTATCCATATAGAGTCTGGTAGTTTCAATGCGATGGCTTCAAATAGGTGCTTTTGGGCATTTACATGTCTTGCACAGTGCTTGATGTATAGTGAAGAGCAATAAATTAATATTGTAAAGGGTTTTATGATAAGGTGAAACAGTCTAAAAAAATTTATAGTGACCGGATAGGTTTTGGGCATAAATGGCAGGTGAAATTTGATAGATTTACCACGTAGTAATTGCCTCCAGAACTAGCTATTGCTGGCTAACCAGTTAGTAAAGACATTCAGTAATGTCAATTCTTTGAATACACGCTATATTAGAATACTTGAATTTATGTTCATGAACTATTCTTTTCCCCTGCAGACTGAGACAATTTACTTCCAATGCCCTTATCACTGAATTGTCAGGTTTTGATGAGACTACAGCACTTTCAAGTCCATTTTTTTTTTCATCAAGTAATTGTGTTGTTTTTTTCCTGTCTCCCAAAACAGAGAAATGCTGAAGCTAGTGGTGAACTGGAATGTAACAGTGAATAAGAGATAAGGCAGAACATTTTGAAAATGCCAGAATTTAAAAAAAAACTATTTTAGAGGAAAAAGGAAATGGTTCATAATTAAAGCAAAGAATTAAGGGTCAGGCATGGTCTTTATTTCCAGCTCTGGCAGAAGCTATAGGAAATCATTTAACCATTTTGCATGTCTTTGTTTCCATGTCTGTAAAACAGCATGATAAAGATGTACAGGAAAGCTGAGCTAATTTAAGGCTGCAAAATGTTTAGAGTGCTTTGGATATGTCAGGTGGAAACAACTGCAATGTATTTCAATATGATAATTTAACTTACTTAAATTAACTTGATTACCATACTAATTAGTTTTTTACCTAAGCCATAAAGTATACTCTTGAGTGTCTTGTGTATCAGAGTGATGACTTATAAAAAAATGGTGGAAGAGCTAGAAATTAATCTAATTTTCAAGTCATACAGCAGAGGCCATTGATAGTCTCTCTTGAGTTTATTCCAGCTCTGAAATAATTTTGCATTTTTACAAGGAATATGGAACAACAATAATTCTCAGACATTCTCATCTAAAGAAAAGAAATGAGCATAGGCTTCCAAATAAAGCAAATTCTGGAAATCCTGGTTAATTGACCTCAAAAAGCTTCTTGGGAAACCCTTGATTTTCAACTAACTTGCACAGGTTTTTGATGCATAGTCTGTCCGTTCCTGGCCATTTTACCTATCTGATTTAGGAAATGTTTTTGAAGTTCTCCAGAGGTCCTCTTGTTTGGGGGAAGAGGGAACTGAAGTTCTTTGGAGGCAGTTTGGTTGAGATAGATGTAACAAAGTGTTTGGGTTTGAAATTTCACATTTGGTTTAATTGATTGCTTTCACATTATTCTGCAAGGTGGAAAGTAACTATTCTTCAACAGAACTGTCTTCAATAAAACAATTTTTCTATTGAAAAACAACTTCATGTTTTAAAATACCCATCCCATTAAGACTGAGCATTCTGCTAGGTTTTATTTACTCTGGATTAGAACATTTATTGTCCCATGGTGAAATATTTAAGAGACAGTCTGTGCAAATGAAACAAACAGCTAAAAGTAATGGAATAATGAATTAATGAGATGCATGTTACTTACTAAAGTGTCTCTGAAGTTTTATTGCCTTAGTGAAAAGAAAATAAAATGCTGTGTATATTTTCCTGGTCAAAAATCAGCCAGTAGGAAGAGACTGTCTTTGCCATGAGTAACCTCCAAGGGAACAAACAGTGAGAAATACCTGAAGCCAAATCAGTTCCTTCATCTAAGAAAAAATATTGACAGTATCATGATTAACCTTCTAATTAAATAAGCTTTTATTGAGTTAGACAAATACTGTACATTTGAAAATTTTATCCCTAACTTAATCGCAGAATTGTAGAATCATAGACCTCCTCATCAAGATATCTCTGCGGATGAAGCGCTCTACAGACAGATAAGAACAGCCTTGCGCTCGCAGGCCCTTGTCCTCATGGTAGACTTCAGCCACCCTGATACCTGTTGGAGGGACGGTACGGCCGGGCACAAGCAATCCAGGAGGTTCCTCGATTGTGTGGAAGACAACTTCCTTCTGCAAGTAATAGAGGGGCCGACAAGGAGAGGTGCCATGCTTGACCTCGTGCTCACCAACAGGGAAGGGCTGGTTGGGAATGTGACGCTTCAGGGAAGCCTTGGATGCAGCGATCATGAGATGATCGAATTCGAGATCCTCAGGACAGTGAGAAGAGCGTGCAGCAAGCTCACTGCCCTGGGCTTCAAAAGAGCAGACTTTGGCCTCTTCAGGAGCCTGCTTAGTAAGGTTCCATGGGATATAGCCCTGGAGGGCAGGGGGGCCCAAGACTATTGGTTGATATTCAAGGATCACCTGCTACAAGCTCAGGAGTGCTGCATCCCAACTAGAAGGAAGTGCAGCAGGAGGGCCAGGAGACCTCCTTGGATGGATAAGGAGCTGCTGAGGAAAATTCAAAGGAAAAAAGAGGCTTATAAAAGGTGGGAGCAAGGGCAGGTGGCCTGGGAAGAGTACAGGGATGTTGTCTGGGAAGCTAGGGACCAGGTTAGGAAAGGTAAGGCCCAGTTAGAGTTAAACTTGGCTAGAGACATGAAAGATATCAGGAAGGGATTCTATAGGTATGTAGTGAATAAAAGACAGACTAGGGACAATGTGGGACCTCTCCAGAAGCTATCAGGAGAACTCGCTACCCTGGGTTTGGAGAAGGCTGAGGTTCTGAATGACTTCTTTGCCTCGGTCTTCACTGGCAAAGGCTCTGATCGCACCACCCAAGTCTTGGAAGGCAGACACAGGGACTGTGAGAATGAAGACCTTGGGCCCACTGTAGGAGAGGATCTGGTTTGAGATCATCTTAAGAATCTGAACATGCACAAGTCCATGGGTCCTGATGAATTCCACATGCGGGTCCTGAGGGAGCTGGCGAATGAAGTTGCTCAGCCACTGGCCATCGTATTTGAAAAATCATGGCAGTCAGGTGAAGTTCCCGACGACTGGAAAAAGGGAAATATAACCCCCATTTTCAAGAAGGGGAAAATGGAAGACCCGGGGAATTACAGAGCAGTCAGTCTCACCTCTGTGCCTGGTAAAATCTTGGAGCAGATTCTGCTGGAAGGCATGCTAAGGCACATGAAAAACAACAAGGTGCTTGGTGACAGCTAGCATGGCTTCACTAAGGGGAAATCCTGCCTGACCAGTTTGGTGGCCTTCTATGATGGGGCTACGGAACTCATGCACAGGGGTAGAGCAGTTGATGTCATCTACCTGGACTTGTGCAAAGCGTTTGACACTGTCCCACATGACATCCTTGTCTCTAAATTGGAGAGACATCAATTTGATGGATGGACCACTCGGTTGATAAAAAACTGGCTGGATGGCTGCACACAAAGAGTTGTGGTCAGTGGCTCGATGTCCAGCTGGTGACCAGTAAAGTAGCGAGTGGTGTCCCTCAGGGATCGGTGTTGGGACCGCTCTTGTTCAACATCTTTGTCGGTGACATGGACAGTGGGATTGAGTGCGCCCTCAGCAAGTTTGCCGATGACACCAAGCTGTGTGGTCCAGTTGATATGCTGGAGGGAAGGGATGCCATCCAGAGGGACCTTGACACGCTTGTGAGGTGGGCTGATGCCAACCTCATGAAGTTTAACCATGCCAAGTGGTTAAGTCCTGTACCTGGGTTGGAGCAATCCCAGGCACAGCTACAGGTTGGGCAGAGAAGAGATTCAGAGCAGCCCTGTGGAGAAGGACTTGGGGGTGCTGCTCGATGAGAAAATGAACATGAGCCGGCTTCAGTGTGCGCTTGCAGCCCAGAAAGCCAACCGTATCCTGGGCTGCATCAAAAGGAGCATGACCAGCAGGTCGAAGGAGGTGATCCTGCCCCTCTATTCTGCTCTCGTGAGACCTCACCTGGAGTATTGTGTGCAGTTCTGGTGTCCTCAACATAAAAAGGACATGGAACTGTTGGAACAAGTCCAGAGGAGGGCCACGAGGATGATCAGGGGACTGGAGCACCTCCCGTATGAAGACAGGCTGAGAAAGTTGGGGCTGTTCAGCCTGGAGAGGAGAAGGCTGCGTGGAGACCTCATAGCAGCCTTCCAGTACCTGAAGGGGGCCTATAGGGATGCTGGGGAGGGACTTTTCATTAGGGACTGTAGTGACAGGACAAGGGGTAATGGGGGAACATTAAATGGGATGTTTAGATTGGATATAAGGAGGAAATTCTTTCCTGTTAGGGTGGTGAGGCACTGGAATGGGTTGCCCAAGGAAGTTGTGAATGCTCCATCCCTGGTGGTGTTCAAGGCCAAGTTGGACGAAGCCTTGGGTGAGATGGTTTAGTGTGAGGTGTCCCTGCCCATGGCAGGGGGGTTGGAACTAGATGATCTTAAGGTCCTTCCCAACCCTAGCTATTCTATGATTCCACGACTCTATATCCCTTACAATATATAGGAGTGAATCAGTACAGTGAATTAGGCCAGCCTCATGGTGATAAGCAGGTTGGATTGTGCCAATCTTTTTTATTTGTATACAACAAAAGGTGTGATTTTGAATGTCAGTTCTAGGAGGCTGAGTCAGTAATCTGAATCTTTCACAAGGCATTCCTAAAAAAATTTAAGTGTATCTGAGACTTCTCTACAT
This sequence comes from Lathamus discolor, assembly GCF_037157495.1. Taxonomy (NCBI): domain Eukaryota; kingdom Metazoa; phylum Chordata; class Aves; order Psittaciformes; family Psittacidae; genus Lathamus; species Lathamus discolor. The sequence continues at coordinate 41,354,015 of NC_088884.1, read as the reverse complement.
TTTGTTTTGTTAATGTCTGACACACTTTGCTTGTTGTTTTTACAATTTTTGCATTGCAACTTCAGAAGCTAATTCAGTGTACTGGTCAGATAAAGCAATTATTTAATGGACGCAAAAAGCTGTTTTATCAGAACTAAGTAGCTCAGTGCACCTAAGGCAGAATCAAACAAAAATTCACAGTGTAAGTAACAGGCTGGAGATGGTGGTTTGTGCAGTATTCAGGCTAAACAAATGAACAATATTTCATTGTCTCTGTTCATTCAGCTCTTAGAACTGTGGATGTTTGTTTCAGTTACGTAAAAAAAAATTGGAGTAGATGATTTGCTTTCTTCTTAGGTCTTTAAAGCTAACAGTGAAAAAGGGGGAAATGTCTTACAAATTTGTACTAGAATAATTTCAATTAACTAAACCTTTGCTTTAAAAATGTTTATTTCTGTCCTGTTTAGTAGTGACTTGAAAATTATGGATATTTGATTTAGAGAAAAAATCAAAATAAGTGAGCTTCAAGTCGGCTTTTCCAACTGGGAATTTGAAAAGCTTTTTTTTGAAAGAAAAACAAGTATTATTTGCGCATAAAGGATTTTGTCTGACTAGAACAGTTTCTACTAGCTAGTAATATATGGTTATAATAAATTGCTTTTGAAAACAATCATTTAAGGGGAAAATCATGTAAATTAAAATGCTTTGTAGAGACCCTGTCATTAAAAATGGTGGTAGGTAAAATCACATGGATTTTATGTTGTGCTGCATAAAACTGTAGAAGACTATCCAGGCAGAAAGATTTGAAACACTGTGTGCACCACGTAGTGTGAATGTACATGGAAAGTTAACTGCATGATAATCTAAACTCATAGGCTAGTTGCCTACAGCCACAGAGAAATTTGGAAGAAATCCATCAGGGGAAGATTTTCAGCCTCCTTATAAAGTTTTTTTTGTTTGTTTGGGGTTTTTTTGTTTGTTTTTTTGCTTCCTTCCCCTCCCCCCCCCCCCCAACTGTTTAAATATAAAAATTAAGAGAGGCAGCTCTTGGAAATAGAATGCAAAAATTTCTTATGAAGTAGGATTATTTTTAGCAATTTGTGTTAGGGTTGCAAAACATCTTTTGCCTACTCGTCCAGAACTATAATAACAGATTCACACTGAGCTTGAAATACAACTGGACTTTCAATTATCTTTCCCCCTTTTTGTTCTTAGTGGATTGAATAACACTATAACCCTAGCTCAGTAAACAGGGTAATTGGCTGTGCTGGAGAACCAGTGATTTCACTGTGTTTCTGTTAACTTCATGGTGAAACAGGATTTGTACAGCTTGTTGAAAGTTCCAGCAGCTTGGCTTCTAGTGGGAGTTACCAGGTCTCCTGGGTTCTCCAAGGAGAAGATTCATCTTAGGAAATAAATTGAAATGCATTCTGCATTTTTGTGGTACTTCTGAAAGCCATGAGACCTTTCAGAAAGAACTTGCCTGAGAATGTCCTTTGCTCACATTGAGTAGGGTGCCAGTGGAGTCTCATACAGGACCTGGTTTAGTTGTGCTTAACCCATAGGCTAAGCATGAAATTAGAGTCTGTACTTGAGCGGAAAACAACATATAATCAGGTAGATGAAATAACCTTACTCATTTTAAACATGATTGCCAGAACATGATAATATATTCCCAGAAAATAAGCTTTGTCCTTAAGACCTTTGGATATTTCATGTTCTAATCACACTGCAACTTCCAGGAGGTATTGTTGAAGCTCTGCACTTGTTTATTGTGCAGAGGCAGGTATGTTCATTGCAATATCACATGCATCAACCTCTTTTAAATCTCTTCATGATAGTGGTAGTGGGTTCTGATGATGATGATGGTGCACATTTGCAAGGGTTAGAAATGTAATTATGAAAAGCTGAAATTTCTCATGCAGATTTTTTAATTCCTAATTTCTCATTTTACATGGCTTTTGTTTTGGGACCATGCAGAACTGCTTCCTAGAGTGGTATAAATTGTCTAGCATTCTGCATGCAGGTCACCGAGATATGTTACTCAGTCCTTAGCCTGTTGAAATGCTGATCCCGGCCAGCAATATGTGAGTGACAGGGTAGTACAGATTTAGAATAATAGGTGGTGGAAATGGTCAGTGGGTATACCATTCTTTCTGCATAGCTTAATTCATGTAAATACTATTTGTCTGCATTTGGCTGGTGTCTGCACTCTCACTGTAATCAGTGAAAACAGTTACCATAGAATAAGATAGATCACTCTGAGATACCCATCTCTCTCCATAGGCTATAGAAGAGTAGTTCTACTCTTGGTTCCTCATCCAGCATATTGCTTTCCTGAAGGCATCCCTGGTTAAGAATGATGTTTGGCAAAAGTATTAGTGTTTGTCCCAACTCCTTGAATTTTTTTCCTGTATTATTTGTTCCAACTTCTTGATTTTTTTCCTGTATTATGCTCAACCAGATCTATATTCAAACAGCAAAGGGGATATATTAGCCCTACCTGGATTTATACTGTGAAAAATATAAACCTAGTATATCTGCTTTCTTACTTTTACTCTGATTTGAGCTCACTTGTGGTATTTCAGGATATTTGACCCAAATCCATCCTGTCCCCCAGCATACCTGCAGACCTATCCAAGCTAGAAGGTGTATGCATGACTCTTCTGCTGGAAGAACTTGACTTTTTTTCCACCTGAGGTGTAGACTTTGATCTTTAAAAATGAACCCTACCTGCACAAATAGGCTTTTTCCAGATGCTTCTCAGCTGGATTTTCTCCACACTAGTTGTCTGCTAGTCATTCCCTCCTCTGCTAACCCTCTCTTCTGCTAACCCTCTCTTCAGGCACTTCCCTTCATCTTTAGCACAATTTATTTGCTGTCTCTTCTCCTCTTGTAACTGCATTGTTCCCATAAAAATGGGAGCATTGTACAACATTACAAACGGTTGGACTAGATGATCTTTTTAGGTCCCTTCCAACCCTTGGGATTCTGTGATTCTGTGTGAGTGCTGCTACGGTAACTGCAGTGTTACTGCAGTTCTAGGTACTGTACAAACCTACCAAAATCCTTTTTAGTGCCTTTTCATGTATCAGGAGTCTTTCAGCAGGTTTTTTGTTTTAGCTTGATGAGAACAAGAAGTTACCTTGAAATCTATAAACATTAGGATTGTGGAGAATCTGAAATTACTGCTGCAGAGGAAAAAGGGGGTTTTGCAGGCTGGGAGTATGAAAATTACAGCTGTGGGCAAGATTTAAGTAATTCTTCCTGGTGAGTTGGGTGGGTGCCTCAGGCTATGTTTAGGTTGAACAATTTCTGCCTGAAGAGATCCTGCATCAGCCACATCCTCCCTGGACCCATGGCTTTGTGTGCCTGGCTCTTATTCTAAGGGAAACCTTCTGGAGGAGGGAGGAGAGGGAACTCTTGCATATCTGGGTCTTGACCACAGCACAGTTTCAGGACAATTCAACACAAAGTTCTGGACCCATGAGCTCAGAAAAAAATCCCATCTCCAAGTTCAGTGAAAGCTTTAATGTTCAGCAGCCTTTTAATCAGGTGGAGAAGAATTGTCTTTAATACACTATTAAGCCTATAAAACATCTTGATTATGGTTTTTTTTCTTCTGAAAAGAAAGTGTTAATTAGGTTTTACTTTTATGAAACTTTTCTGAGGTCTGGTATTTAGCTGAACTGCAGTCTGCTGAGAAGGGAGACAACTGAATGCTCTTGTGAAGTTCCTTAAGCAAATACTAATTGCCTGCACTTGGTAAGGACAATAGGTGCTGCAGGGGACAGTGCTGCCTGCAACCCTTGTAGTAACAAACCTACGATTGACTAGAAGACAAGGAAGGTAACCTTTGGCTAAAGTTAGACTCGAAGTGAGAGGTTGCCTATGAAAATCTGAGCTTAAAGCACAAACACACAATGGTTGGAGATTTCTGCTAGCTATAAAATCTTTCTAGTAAGAAAACAAGGGTTGGCAGGATAATGCTACTTTTAGCAGGGATTCTGCTTCAAGGCTTGGGCTTGGGCTTAGGCTATACATGAAAGCTGTGACTTTCTCCTGTAGATTTTATTTTACTGAGCTGTAAATGTTATGTGTGAATAACCATTTTAATCTTTCTGAGGCTGGCTGCCATGCCAAATGTTTAGTTCACCCTCAGATAAGCCCATAGACTGTGTATATTTCTACAACACAGATTTATTGCATCTAAAGATCTAAACATTGATACTGAATTGAGAAGACCTGTTAAAAATGTATGAATGCAGGCTTTAGAATTTGCATTTCAGTTTTGGTTTTTTTTTTCCTAAGAAAACACTTAAAAACAAATTTCTAGGAAATATTTAATTGAGGATTCATTAGCATCTATGTCCTTTTCTCTGCAGGCTTCTCTAGTCTCAGGCCTTTTGAAAAATAATCAGCATTTCAGAGTGGAGTGCTAATGCAAAACTAAGTACCAGTCAGAAAGCCTGAAAAGATGTAGGAATTGATGCAGCAGAAATGTATAAAATCAATTTGGGAAAATAGTTCAATGATTATTTTACTCACAGCTCATGAAAACGTCTGCTTTGGCTGTGTTGATGTTCCTGGTAGGAGGCATTAGCAACATGAGGTTTCCATGGGTCCAGCTATGCATTGGGCAGGGAGAAAAATCACTAAGAAAATACACACTGCCTGATTAGTTGAATTCAGTGACAATGTTTCTATTCCCTAGGCAAAATCTGTCAGGAATTAGCAGATAATTTCCTCCCCTCATCCCAGTCTAAAACATGTGCTGTGGAAAAAGGACCACGAGCACTTCCATTTGCTACCAACAAGAATTTTCCGTTTCTTTTCGAAACAGCCATGCAGTGTATCCAACACTAAATAGTCTCTGAGTTCCTATGTGTACTTCCCCTCTACAGTATTGCATAAGAAAAGATTAACTGATCTTCAGTTATTTATTTGCAGACTAATAAATGGAAGTGGAAACCACTCCATGCTTACCTATTGATTTTGAGGATTTCACTCTGAATCGTAATTCACAATGCCCACATATGTTCCTGCCTGCATTGGTCACGCTAAATGAATAAAGTGAAAAGTTTCAGTAAATTAATTCTTAAAACTAGTGCTTTATTAAAATGTCTACTGATCTCTTTCTTTTTTCTTTAAAGTCACATGAAGCAGAGAAGCTTCCAGAAGAAAGCTGGTTACCTTATGGGCTTTGGAGAAGTTCAGGTTCAGCACTGAAGTTTGTGGCATGGGTCCAATGGCAAGTGAGAATTCCCAGAAAATTCCTGAAAAAGTGAAAGAAAAGAAGTTGTAACCTTTGAGTAAAAGTGTCTCTTAGCAACACAGTCCATAAAAGTAAGGAAGCTAATGTTAGTACCAGTACCCAAAGTGCCTATCACTCAGATGTCATGACTGTATAGAGTAAGTCCCGAGGGCAAATTAAAAGGCAAAATAGGTCCTGTCTTTATTACTTGGTGAGAGGAGAGTTGTGGAATTACCCTTCTTGTTGCGTTCGTCTGGTCCTCTCTGGAACACAGCAAGCCCCAAAAGGTCCATCTACTAGAAAAAGAAAGGAAATGCTAATGCGTCTGGTTCCTTATTGTACATATAATCCTCAGTTCCTTTTGTTAGGTACATTGCCTGGTGTTTGCTGGTTTCTTTATTGTGTTTTCCTTTGAGGAGAGAGAGAACCTCTGCAGCTGATGAAATTAAACCACCCTGGACCTAGATCGTGCTTTGTCCTTTCCAGTGTTTCTGTGGGTGTGAGTTTATCTATGAGTTTTTCCCCTAGAGTCCCTTCAGTTTGTTCCTTCATGTTTGCTTCTTTTTACATTTGTCTTTATGTACCTTTCACACACGTAAGGGACATCTCCAGCAGAGCTTCCCATTTCTCCTGGCTTTTCCTTGTACAACTTAGTGTGTCAAACAGTTTACATGTTCCAGGACCATTGGTAAGGTCTGAGGAAGGAACTGGTTAGCAGGACCTGTTAGTTAAATCCTGTGCTAGAGAACTATGTGAAGTCTTGACTTAGAATCATAGAATAGTTAGGGTTGGAAAGGACCTCAAGATCATCTAGTTCCAACCCCCCTGCCATGGGCAGGGACACCTCACACTAAACCATCTCACCCAAGGCTTCGTCCAACTTGGCCTTAAACACCACCAGGGATGGAGCATTCACAACTTCCTTGGGCAACCCATTCCAGTGCCTCACCACCCTTACAGTAAAGAATTTCTTCCTTTTATCCAGTCTAAACTTCCCCTGTTTAAGTTTTAACCCGTTACCCCTTGTCCTGTCACTACAGTCCCTAATGAAGAGTCCCTCCCCAGCATCCCTGTAGTCCCCTTTCGGATACTGGAAGGCTGCTATGAGGTCTTCACGCAGCCTTCTCTTCTCCAGGCTGAACAGCCCCAACTTCCTCAGCCTGTCTTCATGCGGGAGGTGCTCCAGTCCCCTGATCATCCTCGTGGCCCTCCTCTGGACTTGTTCCAACAGCTCCACTTCCTTTTTATGTTGAGGACACCAGAACTGCACACAATACTCCAGGTGAGGGCTCACGAGAGCAGAGTAGAGGGGCAGGATCACCTCCTTCGACCTGCTGGTCACAATCATTTTGATGCAAGTCTTTTTGGCTTGATCTGACTGTAGAGAAAGCTGACTTTTATGTAGCTGGGAGGAAGGTGAGTGTCCATGGTACCAGTGTTAGTGTAAACAAGTGTCCCGGTTTCAGCTGTAACAGTTATTTTTCTTCTTCCTAGTAGCTGGTACAGTGCTGTGTTTTGATTTTAGTCTGGGAACAGTGCTGATAACACACCGATGTTTTTTAGTAGTTGCTAAGTAATATTTACTCCGATCAAAGACTTTCTGAGTCTCATGCTCTGTCAGTAAGGAGGGGCACAGGAAGCCAAGAGGAAGCAGAGACAGGACACCTGACCCAAACTAGCCAAAGGGGTATTCCATACCACAGCAGGTCATGCCCAGTATATAAACTGCAGGGAGTTACTCAAAGGGCCCAGATTGCTGCTCGGGTCGGGCTGGGTATCAGTCGGGGGGTGGTGAGCAATTGCATTGTGCATCACTTGTCTTTATTGTTTGTTTTCTTTGTTCTTTTATATTCTATCCGCTTGTTATTTCCATTATCATTATTATTAGTAATCCTGCTCAGTGCGAGAGGAACCACCAGTTCAGACCCCTGGTACGTGCGCTTGGCTGAGGAGCTACTGGCACGAGGCTACTAGCTGTGGGCTTATGACTGAGCGCCTCTAAGTCAGAAGCCACAGACCCAGCCCTGCATGCAGGCTGTTCAGGACACTGGTCGCTCGAGACTGACCCAGGAGATGACAGACTTGTTCAGAAACATCCTGAAAGAGCAAGCAGCCTTTTTTCCAACCAGATTTGCCTATCCCATGTTGCCCTTTTAGTCATCACCGCGCGTGTAGTAGGCGTGGGTAAAGCCCTTCCCAAATCTTCGTTCGTGAAGCCAAGCCATCAATCAATCAGTTTTTAGTATGAGTATTAAATTGTACTGTAGTTATTAAACTGTTCTTATCTCAACCCATAGGGTTTACATTCTTTTGATTCTCCTCCCCATCCTGCCTGGGGGTGTGTGAAAGGAGGGTGTTAGCAAATGGCTGTGTGGTGCTGTTACCAGCTGGTCTTAAACAATGACAAGTTCTAGGAGTTTTTTTCAGAACAAGCACAGAGAACCCAAATTCTCAGTTTTCTGTGTGTTTGCTGATTGAAAGTGGAAGGAACGTTGTGCTTATCAGTAACTGAATGGTTGCATGTATGTGTATATAATTTCTATCTAATGCATATATTTATATCTAGAACATGAAATAAAATGTATACTTACATATATAATTTTAATGTATGTATCTATTTAGGGAGAGAAAAAGAATTAACTACTGTGCTACTGTTCTATTTTCACATAATCCATGCAGTCTATTTCCTTCTGCATGAATAATAAATATGTACCTTTTAAGTATACAGCTACAGGCCTTAGCAGATTAATTGCTGTAATGTAAAATGACTCCACTGTCCCTGAAGATCATGCTCTGTCAAAATTGCAGCTAATTAAGGCTTGTTGGCTATCTATGTTGATTCAAGTAGAAATAGCCATACACAAAGCTATGTTGTTAGAATGAATTAATTAAAAAGCATTTTCACTAAGCTTATTCAGAAATTTCTTCTGTGATTTCATCAAATAGATAGTGATATTCTTAACCCAAAATTTTGAAGCAATTAAGCCATTATTGATTTCATGGATTCAAATTATGTTAGAAACTCTCCAGGGCATGGACTTGTTGCTTCAGTGTTTGCAAAAGTCTGCTGTCATTGCAATTGAAGGTTTTGGTACTACCATAATTAATAGCAGAAGATAGGAATCTTTTAATTTCATATGTTTAGGATGTGCATTAAATATGTTATGGAGAGTTCTACTTCATTTCTTCTGAATATGAAAAATGTTAGCAGTGCTTTCTTAGAAATTGGCCATTTCCTCTTTTATTTCCATATGTACATCACTAACGTGACGTGCTAATTTCCATCTTACTGCATAATAGAAGGGGTTTTAAAGCTGTGAGCTTTATACATTTGCTTGTTTCTGAAGAAATGTCACTTTCATACAGGCTTATTTTTCTTCTTTATGTGAAATATTTCATATTTATCAGGAAAATAAAAAGCTCTTTTAAATGCAAGGACAGTGTATATTAAAAACCTAACACCAATGAATTTAAGCCTAGAAATCACTTAGGTAATGATGTAGGTTTACATTTCTTTGCATTTGAATGAGTCCTAGTAGTTATGGAGAGAAAGAACTTGATGTTCTTGTTAGATAGTTGAATTATAGGTTCTGAAGTCTTCCATACTGAGTTGGTGGCGATTTATAGCAGTATTTGGAGGAACTGATAACTGCAGTATTTATGAGTGTTTACAAGTCTTTATTGTCTTCTTGGCTGCAGTCAAAAAAACGAGCAGGTATCTCTCCCAAGCTTCCAAAAAAGAGCTCAAGAAGAAGGGGAAATGACTTAAGCATACCTAAAGTTGCACAAACTACCTCTCTTTTCAGCATAGATTCACATTTGCATGGTGGGGTGATGTGGTTCATGTTATGAATAAAGCAAACCTATGCCTGGTTGCATCCTGATTGTGGCACATTTATAGTGGCAAAATCTCTGTGGCATATGCACATTTCACAGAGCTGCATACATCTCTGTTATTTTCAGGCTTCCAGATAGCCTTTTCAGGTTGAGGATATGGAAAGGGGAGGCAAAACTGCTCACCAGACTGATTGCTCTGGGGTTGCAGAGCATCAGAAACCATGCAGAAATGAATTGTTGCTGACCTTACCAGCTCACATGTTTTTGAGGGGCTCAGGATAGGTTTTTCCACCCTCTTTAGCTCAGCCTCTGCGGTCCATGATGCAAGGTGACTCTTGGAGGCTGAGTCTCCTGACACATACCTCAGTCATTATCTCCAGCTGGGTGACTTTTCCTAGTTGCTGATGCAGGCCTCTGATTAAAAGGCATTAGCTCAGAACATATAGTTTGTTCTAGAGGTTTGTCTAATGTAATTTGTATAATGCATAATCATCCCAGTCTTGCTTATCTAATATGGGTGGAAAATAACTCAGGTTATGAAATTTGCAAGAGAGGCTTGTGGCCGCAACATTTTGAAAATAAAAATGTTTGATGTTCGTTTATGCTTTTGTTCTCCTTTATGCAAATTGGCTGATGATAAATGAATGCAATATTTTTTTCTGTAGGCAAACTGAAAACATATAAGGCATGAAATCCTCTACCCTGCATAACTCCAGTTCCTCAGTAAACCTGACTGTTTCTCAGTGGTTTCTTTTCTGCAGGTTGTAGAGAATGGCAATAATTGTTACTGCTGAAATAAATCTGTCACTACTTAATCATATTGTGTCAAATATACTGTTAAAGTAATGTTAGAAGTACTTTGGATGTGGGTGCTTATGTAGGAATTCCCATCTCTACCCTTCAGTATTTTTCACATCCAAGGAGCTCTGTCTCTGCACTACCTCCCTGAATAATGCCATGACAGTGTCTTCCTCTGGCTTTGCTGGGTTTCTTCTGCCTTTAGACTTTCTGGTACATCTCACCTTCTCCCTTACTGGACAAGCCTTTAAATTCTGTGCTGGGGATCAGGAAAGTCTCAAGGTCCCATGTGGCTAATCTATGCTATGTGCTGCAGCACTGATTCTATGGCACTTGGACTGCAGCTTCTCAAGTGTCTGCCTGTCCCATTTCATAGAGGAGCACTATTGCTCCTTCCCTTTGACTCAAACACATGCTTAAAAATACAGCTTCTCTCACCAAATTTGCTGTTGTCTGTTGACAAAGGACTCCTTTGATGCCAATTTCTATGCTGTCAGTCAAAAAATAGCAATATTTTCTTGTATTTCTGGCACAATGAAAGCAGATCATCAACAGGAATACCAAACGCATCCTGTTTAAAAAAGCTGTATTGTATCAAGCATTGAATGTTTCTATTCATTTAGATTATTTGACTGGGTCAAAATGTAGTCAATGTTATGTCATTTTATGGGTTTATGTGTAATTTCTGTCCTCATTTCTTTGACAGTTATAAGAAAACCAGTGAAAACAAAGCTGTATAATGCATTTCTCATCTATGCCATTCACTGCTACTGTTAGATGTGTTTCATAACAACCCACTTTGAATGTATTAAGATTGACCTCATCTTCTTGCAAAATGTTCTGTTTCACCATAGTCATAGAATTACAGAATGGGTTGGGTTAGGGGGGACCTTAAAGATCATCCAGTTCCAACCTTCCTGCCATCGGCACAGGCACCTTCCACTAGACCAGGTTGCTCAAAGCCCCATCCAACCTGGCCTTGAGCACTGCCAGGGATGGGGCAGCCACAGCTCTTCTGGGCAGCCTGTTCCAGTGTCTCACCACTCTCCCAGCAAAGAACTTCTTCCTAATGTCTAACCTAAATCTACTCTCTTTCTGTTTAAAGCCATTTCTCTTTGTCCTGACATTGCTTGGTCTTATAATGGTGTACCATCTCATCATTTTTATACAATAGGAAGTCTTGCTTCAAAGTGTTTTTGTTAATTTTCCTAAAGCCTTACCATGCCAAAGGTAAAGCTCACTGATCTCCAAAAGTCACCTGGAAATCTTGTAAGAACTTGTATGTTGTAAAAATTTGTTTGTCTCGAAATAGCATGAAAAACAGGACTGTATCATTAAGGGCTTTGGTGGCAGGTAAAACAGAGGAAGATAAAAGGGAGGATGGACTAACTGTTGAAGTCCAGCAGTAATGGGAACAGTTAGGATCCTTTTCAGGAGCACTCTCTTTACCTTTGGAGGAATTCTGGTTCCTTGAGTGTTAATACTACTGGAGATTTGGAAGCACAATATTCACTCACGTATCAGACCATTGGATAAGGCAGCTCTCTTTCATACTCAGCTTGCTCCTGTGCATTGGATAAAGCTCATACTGCAGATAGTGCTAAATCTATGGCAAGGGTCTGATTAGTCACCCTCTTCCAGAGGCAATTCTTACAGGGAAAGACAGGTGATACCGCTAGTCATTTGTATTGTCTACTTTTCAGTTCCTTATCCAGTAGATATTGATTCCTTTAAACTGTCCGGGGAAGTTGTAGTGGAGGATGTGGGTAACAAAGTGGTAAGAGAAGATAACAAGAAGTAGCCTTGTGAGGAGAAGATAGTAACTTTGTGACTACCATCTATGCATACATTACCTATACATCTGTCTGGTTTGAAATAATATAATGGATATACAGAAACAAAACAATCACATTGCAATAGTTGGACAATGTTGAGGCAGAGTGGGAAGAGACAAGAAAAGCCATTGGACAGTTTCTGAATTAGTGATGTGTTTTTCAAATCAAAATAGTGGTATTTTTAGTAGAATGGAAGCATGTTATCTGCTTGTGTGTCTGTGAAGGTAAGTTAGAAGAAAAAGTACTTTTAAACAGCTTCCTCTAATTTTTCAACCTCTGAGAAAGATTCTGTATTTCTTTTAAAGGACTATTTAAGTTCTTTTCAAATGACAAGAGATAAGGTAAGGTTTCGGTGAGTCCATCGCAGAAATCAGGCAGTGACACATGGAAAGAGAGCCCTGTACACAAATAAATCATTCTTGACATATCCCTTGGGCAGTTGGCTTTCTTATGCTATGCAGTGCACTGGGACGTACTATTATTATTTCCCATGTGATTATATGTGTGCATATGCTGTCACTTTCCATTGCTGGAATAAGCTGTTCGAGTTGAATTGGTTTTGTGTTTAAATATTCCCTCTTTATTCATCAATGAAAAGTTGTTTTGATGGAAATTAAGCCCTTACTGTGTTTAATTAGCAAGGAAAAACAGAATCTTTCTTTGTTCTGTCCCATCTCCAGTTATACAGCTAAGGGGAGTCAACAACTTCTAAAGGTGATCCTTAGATGCTGGAAGTGGTGTGAAGTAAAATGATAAAGCTGCAGCTTTAGCTGTCCATTTCCAATTTGAAGGCCTTCAGTTTGAATGCGATGAGTGCTGGCAGCTAACACTGAATCCCAAAGGAGCTGTGTGAGTACTCATTATCTCCCCACATCTAGACCTAAGGAAGGATGTGTTGCATGGAGCACCGGGAAAGATAACTGTCTTTTGTAAATAGCCATGTGGTGTCCTGTGCAGTTTTGAGAGAAATTTTGTTTGTAGCTTTGATCTCTTCTGCTTAGAGCCTGACAAGATGATGCTTTCACTGTATTAAATCAGTACTAAGACCTCTGTGACTCCTGATCACAATCATATCTGGTTAGTCCTGGTTATGTTTGTCACTCCTGGTGAGTCTGGTTATGTTTGTTTGCTCATGAACCCTCTTCTATCATACTCCTTTTGACAATTATTATTTCTCACTAACTGTAGATGCTTGTTATAAGGGCAAAGACAGCGTTTAGCATCCCTGTCACTCAAGGAGATATAACATGCTTGATATTTTGCAAAAGGAGTACTAACCATTCTGTGGCAGATATGATTGTTCTAGTGAATATTATTGGAATATAGCTGTTCAGTTTTCTGTTGTCCACTGAGTGTTTCAGGATGTGCATTGCTGTGGAAAGCCATTGTGGGGTTAACTGCAGTGAAAGAGGGGCAGGTTCCCAATGCAGCACTTCTGTTTGCCCTCAGGTTGCTGTGTTATTTGCAACTGCAAATCACTAAGGTGTGGGGTGGGAGAAGAGAGATTTCATTACCTAAATAAAGCCATTTAATTAGCCAGACACAGCTAAGGTTTTATCAGACAAAGTCATATATGTGATACTGGCCTGTATTAAGTTGTGCTTTGTCACCAACCCGTCATCTCCCCTCCCACGTTGTTCCCTTTGCTGTTTTGCCACAAAGCTTTGTGTAGCTGTGCTGCGTGTTGGACTTGGAAATGGATGACTTAAGAGCATGGGAGCTGGGAAAATTTAAGTCAGAATGACAGTGCTTCTCATGAAACCACAGCCAAATGCAGAGGATAGCCTTCTGAGGAACCGTATGTAGTAAGTGGAGAGAGTCATTCCTTAATAGTGCTCCTTTCTCTACAGGGGGAACTGGCTGGAAGTTGACTGGTGTTAAAGTGGCTTATATAATGACAGGTTCAGAGGAGCCCTAAGTCTGAATTGCCCTTCTTTGCAGATTTAAATACGGATTTTGTTTTAGCAATCCTTCCTATGCTCACTGAATATGTAGGTACATGTATTTTGAGCAAACCAAGTTTTTATCAATGGTATGAGTGTGAACTGGATTTTGTTTCTTGCAGTTACTCATTTTACATTCAGTGGTGCCTGTTCTCTGTGCTTTATGAGAGGAAATAATGTGAGTTAAAGCTGTTCTGTGTTTCTCCTTTAGCCTGAGACTTCAGAGATTTTCCTCTTCCCCTGACACTTGTAATGGCTTTTTCTATCCACAATTAATAGTCACGGTGCTTCGGCTTTAGCTGCCTCAGAGCCTGCTCACTGAGCCGCTGCTTTGGGCAGAGCAGGAGTGAGAAGCTGCAGCCTGAGGGGTCGCGGCGTTCAAAAGGCACCTCGCGCTTGGCTGGTGTACTTCAATAAAGTTTACTTCAAAGTATCTCTGACTGTTACTAGCTGTGCAGGCAGTGTTAGTTATCATGCTGTCAGATGTGCACGCTGAACCCGACCCATTCAGTCCTCAGAAGGTTATTTCAGCCTTCTATTATTAAAGTGTTTAAAAATAAACCATGGCTTTGAGCTGCTGTCCAAGGTGAGGGTATGGTGAATACGCCCTTCCCTGCTGGAAGCACAGTATAGAGCCCACAGATTCAGCTTTTCCCACATTGTCAGAAGGAGGTGAAGAAAACTCTGCCGTTTCCTGTCTCTTCCCCATAATCAATTTCAATTATCAGACCTTTTGATATGTTATGATGCCGGCTGCTACGAAGGAAAACTGTGTTTGACTGTATGTGTTGCGGAGAGTACATAGGAACTCCCTAGTAGGTGAAATTACGGATCCATCCTGCTCGGTATTCTTTGGTAACTTCGAATCAGCCAGCAGCATTTTTTCTTCTGTCTTTGCTTTCTCTTCTTTTACCTGTGGGATCTGTCCTAATAAAGTGGAGGCAGAGAAAGAAAATTCTTTCATATACAAAAGAAAACATTTTTAGGATTGCAAATATTATTATACCAGAACATATGTAAAAAGTTTTATTGGAAACGTGAAGCATGCATGTACACATGTCTATATACACATAGTAATTTGAAATTGTTTAGTATAGGATGGCATATATACTTGTAACTTCAAATACATGTTACAGAATTTGGAAAGAACAGAGACATACCACTACCATTTTAACCCTTGTGGTTTTGTGTGTGTCAATGCACTAGCAAACAATTACTCAGCTTTAAATATAATTCTGCCAAAGCCTTCTAAACAGAAAGGTGATTTTAGTTCATGTCTAGCTCCAGGCATGTATCTTAAGGGACCATTGCAGAAATGTATGTTTTGCATAACTCATTACTTCATGTTTTTATTATTTCATGAGTATCATAGTGAGTCAACTGAAGTATGAAATTATAAAAAGCAAACATTTCAATAACAAAAAAACCACAAAGCAAGTATTTAAACTTCTTCCTTTATTCTTTGTTTATATGGCAAATGGAGCAATATGTATGTGATGTATCCATAAAAGAGTCAAGGAGGATTGAAATCGTGTAAACACCATCTGTTGTCATTTGAAGCTCTCTAAATGCTATCTTGTATGCAACCTTGATAGTCAATGGCAGAAATGTTTCCCTGCCTCCTTTTTAATTTTTTCTTTCATTTATGTTAGCCATCTAACATCTTCAGTTCCTTTACTGACATGAATGTTCACAGGATGGTATCCTCCCTATCCCTGTGGTCTCTTGTGTAAGGGCTCTTGGTTAGTGCCGTGGTACCATGCCCATGTCACGTCTATGCTCTGAAGCACTCACCGTGGAGTATAAACCTTACTGATGAATCATCTTACTCAACTGTAGTAATGTACTCTGAGGGCCAGCACTTCATGGGCATTCATGTAGGTGTTCTTATGGGCTGAAGTGTGTACTCATTTCATGGGACATGGTTTTCAGTGCCCATGCCTGCAGACTACTCATCACATGAAGCGCCCAAATAACAGTTACTCATGGCCACCTTGTGCTGCTAGTTAGATGCTCCTGCTCCATGACAGTGCCCCTTTTGCTGCATTTTTCTTTGTTCCTGGCTTATTTGAGCTTATTTTAATCTTTGTGGTTCCCCAATCTACCAACCATCCCTGTTTCATTGAGAAGACCTGCAAGGAGAACATGTTTCATGAGAGGACTCTATAAAAAAAACAGGGATTTGCTGAATGTGAGGAAAAGCTTTTCCCCTCCTGCCCCTGTATTTTAAGAAGGAGATGCTTGAAGGTAAGGAGAATTAGCCTGTGTGACAACAAATAGGTCTGCCATTTTGACTTGTAGAGGTGAAAAGAACTGAGAAGGTTCAGGGAGGGCTTTCTCTTGTTCATCTCATAGCTGTGAAGTACAGAGACTCCTCAGCCCTCTTACTGAATGATGGTAGATGATACAAGGGTTTTACAATTACACAATGAGTATAAAAGGCTTAATGGATTCCTTTCTTTCCATTGGCTCCTTGCTGGTTGGTAGTCAGTCAGAAATTCCACCTTCAACCCTGCAAAACCTGGTGGAAGGTGAGGCTAGGATATCAAGGGGTGTAGCAAATGTCGCTCTTCATGGCAAATTTGAGCTGAACGTTTCTGATCTTCCTAGTTCATTTAGCATGCTCAGAAAGCCTTTTTGGTGTGCAGCATCTCAAAGGGCAAGAACATGTTTTGCATATTTTCTGTTCTGCAGAAAGGAAGGTACCTGGCCTTCTAATGTCTATTGGTTGCTATTAAATATGTGTAAGCAGATGGGGACAATATGTACAAGGAAGGTAAAGAAAATTGTTTCCTATACAATTGTTTCATATACATAGTCTCCCTAGAAAGAGAAATAAATTTCATGAACTTACAATAAATGTATGGGAATTTTTACTTTAAATTAAAATGAAAATTCCTGCTACCGAGCTTAAGAACTTTTTAATATCTGAAAGCAAATTTTGAAGTCAAACCAAGCAGTGTTGCACCACTACAGAAATATGCCCCCAGAATGAAGTCACTTCTAGTTCTCTACAGGAAGCATTTTTACATTGCAAAAGAAAAAACACTGAACAGAAGCATTCTTGCTGCTATCTTCTGCCTGATTTTTCAGGTAGCATTTCTAAGCGCATTTTAACACCATTAAAGATATAGATAATTAATCTCCATTTGCCCTGTGAAAAGCAAGAAATGAAAGCCAGAGCAGTTTAACCCACATGTACACTTGCCTGTCAAGGCTGGTTTTTAACCTTGATACATAATGTTCAGGAATGAAGGACAAGGGGAGTAAAGCAACTGAATTTCCCCTTGGAAAGCTTACTGGCTGAATTAAAGAAAACAGAGTGCCTTCTTCCATGGTGTTCTCTTAACTTCTGAAGCAACAGGGAAAGGAGTTAATCAGGTACTGAATTTTGCTTTGATTTTCCTTTCAAGGCAATTAGTATTTATTGTATTTCTCTTTGGCTTTGCTTTGCTTTGTCTTGCATTGGTAACTCCATAGAAAGATGCAGTCTGTGTATGTGGGATGAGGATGTAAAAAGAGAAAGTAGCACAGATCCTTTTTAATATTTAAATATTAGAGAATGAAGTTAACTAATGCCTTTCAAGCTGGCACAAATAAACAATTTTAAATTGAATTTCATTTTTTAAATGCTTCTAGTTTGTAATTCCTGATAATAGAATCATAGAATAGTTTTTTTAGCTTTGAAGATTTAAAGAGCTATCTACAATGCAATGTTTGCCTCTTTTGAACTTACATTATTGTTATTTTCTTTCATTTGTTCCAGAACAAAAAAGAGAATTTGGGGTCTAAAGATGCATGTGCCAGGCAACAAGTCAAAGTTCTCTTTCATATGCTGTAAAGCTGGAGGTATAAATAGATGTGGTTACCAGCAATTCTGAAGGTCAGCAATTTGAAAAAGTTTTTTTCACTCCATAGGGACAATATTTCATATAATGCCTCCACCCCATGGTTGTAAATCCACTCAATGTTAGTTTATACCATTCTGCTATTTCTTACATACAAAGAATTCACCAAGTGACACAATAATCATCCATCCGTTGTGGGCGTATTAAAGAGATGACACTTTTCCATTCATCTGGGGTATTTTGCCATTGTTAGACCCATATGGAGGCCTACTTAACTGAAAAAAGTGATGCAAAATACGTCACAGTACAGTATATCTAGATTAGGAAAATGTAGCAGTGGTAGCACATTTAGGAAATAAGAGGTTGATTATGAATATTATTATTGACTTATTTATAAAATATTATGAAGGAGACTATTAATGTACTGCCTTATTTGGCTTCTGTGAATCACAGTATGTGTATGTATTTTGTGAAATCAGTTAATAAAAACATTTAATGATGTGATTTTCATAGGACTAAAATATTGTGATTTATGTTTTTCACTAAATGAGTTTTCCTGTGACAACCCAGATAGCTTGATTTTACATACAGCAATTGTAATAGCAGCTAGGTAGCACTGTATATTTTCAAAGCATTGCTATGATAGAGGAAAACATGAAGAAGCTCTTTGAAAAGAGAGTGGGTTTGAATTTTTTTTAATTCATGAAAGTAATTTTATGGTGTGGTGTTCCTTATCTTTGAATTCAGTAGCATCATACCTGGGGAACACAGGGGAGGATTACCCTTTGTTCGTAGTTTAGTAATCAGTACTTGATGTGGGAAGTAAGCAGATTAAACTGGGTTTGGGTAAATGAGAAATCGTGATGGCAGTGTTAGTAATAGATGTTCTTCTGAAATGTGTGAGGATACTACATCTAGCTGTGGAGCCACAGCGTGGGAAAGGGGGAAAACCATCACTCTGACCTCCTCCTGTAGGTAAACTCATTTGCCCACATTGAGTGTCAGCTTCTTAATCTTTTAAAACAGGCAAATATGAAGAGGTGTGCTGTGGTGATTTGCTAATGCTTGTAAAAACACCCTGTGGCCCAACAAGAAAGGTTATGTTGCAGTCACTCTTGCTCTTGACAGTGTGTTGTTCCTCTGAAGATCTCACTCAGCCCTGAGGTTTTCTGAAAGGCTTCATATGTGAGTGTGCACATTAAGATACCTTCTGAGTTTCCAATGGGGGGGTTGTTCCCTGAAAAGCCAGTCTTGTTGGTAAGTCTCTGGGGAGACTTCAGAACTCATATTCTTGAAATCACGATGTCTGGCTTGAACAGTAGCAAGCAAATTCAAGATTGCCTCCATTAAATAAAATTGTGCTGGTGTAACAGGAAATGTCACTGGTCCCTGGGGTTATAAACACTCTTTAAATCAAATTATATCAGAGATGTTTTTGTCTTAAGCTTTTCTTTGTACTATTTCTTTGGAGGAAGAGATTTCTTAATTTGTATTAAAATAAGAGTTTTTTTTCATTACAGTGCTTTGTCACTGCAGTATAGAAGTTCATTTTTATTCTTTCTATTCACTGATAGTTTTTCTACCCCAGGTTGTGTATGTGTGGTTTAAACAGAAAGGAGTGAGCGGCCAGTCATTCAACCGAACAGAATGTATCTGAAGGTCAAATTAAGATGGCACATTTGTTTCATGACCTGATAAAACTGCAATGTTAGTCTTTTGATAAAAAAATCTTCTGATCTGGCTTTAACAATACATTGGGAAACAAAAATTAAAACCTGCCCTTTTAAGACAATTCCCTTTAACGCCTGATTTAGCAGAATTCTTTCTTTTGGCATAATTTTACAGCTACAAATGGCCTGAGATGCAACAAGCAGAAAGTATTCTGTTGTGCTTCAGGGTCTGAGACAAACATTCTGATTTGAAAGTAAAAAAGTTTTGATGGACATTCAAGGGCATCTAAAGAATGTGGTGCAGTCTAGTCATAATGAAATATTTGAGGGGTGAAAATAATCTCCTCAATTTAAGTCTTTTTTTTTTTTTTTTTAAGTAAAATTTTAGAATGCTGTAAACATTCAAAACTATTGAATTTTCTCTCCAAGGTAAAATCTCATATTCAATGTTTCAGATTTTCCTCACGTGGTGTGAATTTTACATCTGTACTTCCCCTCTCGTCAAAATCAGGGTAACTGAAACCTAACAGATCTAACCAGGACTGCTGTCACTATCAAATATACTGTCTTAAGAAAGCTACTCTGTGTATGAAGCTTTCACAAGTTGCTTCAATGATATTAGTATCCTGAGTGCATTAGATATGATAATGTGAGGCATGTGCTGAAATGTTGGTGTCCACCCAGATGTTCAGTCATGCGGGTCTCCTTTCATAATCAGCAGAAGCAAATGCCCACTTTCATGTCCTGTGATTCAGTTCTAAAGGAGACATATTTATGGGTCAGATGAGTGATGGCTTCAAATTGCTTGACTCTTTTTGTTGACTATAAAAATGGGCTAGAAGGTAGGAATCCTATGAGGGCACACTATAAATATGATAGAGTGTCTATTTTCTTGGTTCTCAGTCAGCTTAAACAGAACAGAACCCTTAAAGTTTCCCAAATGGGGCTGTTCTGGGTAAAGATGATATGTGCGTCTCTTGG
Organism: Lathamus discolor; assembly: GCF_037157495.1. Classification (NCBI taxonomy): domain Eukaryota; kingdom Metazoa; phylum Chordata; class Aves; order Psittaciformes; family Psittacidae; genus Lathamus; species Lathamus discolor. The sequence continues at coordinate 41,333,870 of NC_088884.1, read as the reverse complement.
AGCCCAGAAAACCGTAAAGATACAATAAGGAGTCAGTTGGTAATTTTGGGCACCTCCAAGCTCTGGTGGCACATGAGGAGGCTCCTTCAGCTCATAGTTTTGGTGGGTTTGGGAACTGTAAGTCATATGTGCTGTCTAAGACCTCTGAATTTGGTCTTATGAACCTGGGAACCCAAAAGTGAATGTTATTAGCCAAGTAGAAAATGCGTAAGTGCAAATTCAGAAAAATGAATGCTTGATTTTCAGCACAAGCTTATTTCCCACTAACCTTGAGTTTTATTACTCCTACTATAACAGTAACTTACAAGATGTAAGAAAACACCCTTTAATAAGACCCCTTTGAGGTAACTTCCAGCCTAGTCAAGGATTTCATAACACTTCTCATTCAAAGATGATGTGTGCATGCACATTTTAGGCACAGTAATTGTAATAGCAGCTATGTAGCACTGTACATTTTTCAGAGCATTTCAAAGCACATTTTCATATTATTATATATAGTTTCAATTGCCCTATCTCAGCATTTAAGAAACATACATCAAAGAGTTTTAAATCCTGCCAATCCTACCAGCTCTGTTTTTCCCTTTCTACATAATTAAGTTAATCTTTCAAGGCAAGTTGACACATGTAGTCAATTGGTTACAGGGATTTTTAGGATCATATTTCATTTTCTTCTAACAGGCTAGTAACTATTATAAAATCTAATTTAGGAAATTTCCTACCTGCGCTGACAGTTCCTTATTATTAAATCCAAAATGTATATATGCTGATTGATTTGTGATTAAACCCTTGTCTTCTGGAATGCTCCAGATAATTTGTCGAGACAATTTCTTTTGCAGTCAAATATTAAGAGGGAATAATTCACTGTGTTATGTGCAGTTATTTGCAATAATAATGATTTGATTGGTAATATTTCCAGAATTCCAGACACTGGCAACATAAGCTGCAATAAAAAGCTATTGTAGTTCAGTTTGTTATAATTTTCCTCACATTTAGCTGCTTTCATGCATTATTAGTTGAGCTGTGAAATTTATAGGCAGCTTGAGAAACAAATAGCTACCTAATATGGAGCATGAAACCTGCTTTTAGTGACTGCTGGCATCTTGACCGATATGGTATTATGCTGAAAAAGTGGTATATAAACAGTTTACTGATGAAGGAAGAATCTTTAATTGGGGGGTTGACCAAAGCCAGCTCGATATTAGGGAGAAGGTCATGCACAGAAAATTGGTTCACTGATAAATGGCATGAGCATCTGCAGAATGAAATCAGGGACTTTGCATGACTGATTGCCAGAAGGGAGAATGCAGTATAGTCTACAAGATAAAAGATTTAATATCACAAGTGAGATGATGCTGGGTGGGATGCTGCACCTGACACACCACTTTGAGTTTGGACTAACTTCTGAATTTGCTGAGCCAGCTTGGGTTTCTGTTCCCTCCTGTTGCAGAGCTGTTTCTGGAGGTCACATATCTGTGTTTAGCACCACTTGTTCCTGCATCCCTGTAGAAGATGCATCCAAGGGAGATGAGCCAGGGGAGGTGGGAGGGATTGCTGTTTGTTGACCGTTGGCTTACAGACCCACCATAAGCAAGCCTTTCCAGCTGGCACTGGCAGAACAGCTACAGTGGAGGACAGATGTAGGACTGTTATATTCAGTGGAATTAGTCCAGGCTCGCAGTAACTCAAGTAAGTGTCCCGTTGTTGACAATGGCACGGCTGTTGTTGCTATGAGAAACCAACCACATATTGGCAAGATTAAATATTTGTCATATTTGTTTACCTTTTCATTAGGAAAGGAAACAAATTGCGTATGGCACGGTCAGGTTAAGATAAGATGATGTATTTTTTAATTGTTCCTAGTGTGAAAATATGATCTCCCTTTGAAGGTACTCTAAAGTATCCTAAATAGAGGAACTAGCATACTGTGGAAGTTGCAGAGGAGACAGTAGCAATGGCACTTTTTTCAGCTCTGTATATTTGCCAGGAAGGGATTCTGTCTTCTAAACAGCAGCTCTTTCTTTCTGTCCTTTGTTGCTAAGTGTATGAGAACAATTCCCAAAGCTATTGCACTGGCAGAAGGAAACACTTGTTTCATTTAATATTTTCCACTATGGTAATTGTGATAAGCTCCTTCCTCACAAATTTTCACTATTAACTCGCCACCTGTGGACATGTCTATGCAGTGGTACAAGCCTCTGATCTGATGTATGTATCATTAGCGGTCTGAGTTTAAACTGCACGTCCCATGCTAGTCTTCCTGTGGGAAGTGGTAGATGTTTACAGAAAACTTATTTTTGACTGTGGCATGGGTGACTGCCAAAATGTGTGTGAATGGCTATTATGTCAAGTAGGTACTGATGATGAGAGTAAATGTTCTGCCCATGCCCCATTTTATCCCAACTAGGCTGTCTGCTTGAGAAATCAGGATGCTTCGCGCAGGGGAAACAACGTGAATAACTACTGGACTGAAGGTCAGCTGTAAGAAAATTCATTATACTTACTTGTGGTGCATTTCTACACTGCTGTGCTAAGAATAGCTCATTTAAAGCTGCACTGCAGCTCCCACTTGTAGATGTGTTTCCTCAGGTAGACTTGAATCCCATTTTAATGTTTCATTCCAGTATCTAATGTTGCTTTTGAAAGTCCTTATGGGTGCTTCCTCCTTCTTTACTTCTTTCTCAGTATGCCAAGTTGAGAAAATATATAAACTTTTGAAGCCCAGGATTTATTTCCTATTTCAATGACTGAGGGTAAATCTGTTACAGTAGTCAAAACATGGAATGGGTTATTATATCTTCTCTTTCTCCTTAACAATGTGGGCTGAAAATGTAAACAATGAAAGAACTGCACAGGATGTACAAACACACACAAGAACGCTTACACACCAGTCCAGAAAGAGCTTCAGAAATTTTATTCCTGTGCTTCACGGTGCCTTAGACCCATTGTCCAATTTATATGTATTGGAGAAACAGGAAGTTCTGAAGAAGTGCTCCTTCAGTACTGCATGGCGGAAGCAAGCTTATGACCTAGTAAAAAAGAGAAAAGTTAATAGGACACTGAATTGAGAACTGTTTTATTTTTCTGTATTAAGTATGTGAGCAGTCCTGTCCCTCTTACCCTGGGAATTTCTCCTCTCTCCTCCGTGAGCTAGTTAGCACACATGCGATAAGCAGCTTTCAAATCTTGCCTGAGGTTTAGTGTAAATTCATGCTGAAGATCAAAACGAAGCTTCTAATCAGATGAACGCCAGTAATTCAAAACATTTCTGCTGGCATTTCATCGACTTAGGTTGCATCTGAGATAAGAACATGACCGGAGGTTGAATGAGGCCATGTTTATTTTTTTCTTGTACTCAGCTGCATTATTTGTACTATACTAATTATTAGTACTGTTTTTAGAAATTAAGAGTCCCTTTTATGAAAGATCAGAAATAGCAACAACTGTTGTTATTGTCTCCTTTAAGTCATTCCAGCTGATGGTAAACAAAAAGGGCAGTGTCATAGTCTTAGAAGTGCCTTGGGGAGAGCTGGTTGAGTTTTATTTTACCAACCTTCCCTGTTACACCAACCTGTCCACATGTACCTGGTTTACAGTGACAACTGAGTACCTTCATTTTGGCTGGTTTGGTATGTGACTAGCTTCCAATTACCGGATACATATATATCATCCAGATTTAGTTTAGTAAACACTTTTGTCATGCTAATAGCTTTGTGGAGAAATTTAGCAGGGACTTGGGAGGAATGGAGCTTTATCACATGCCCTGTCACCATTTTGAACTTCGTTTTAATCTTACTTCTGAGGTAAGGGTGTAAGAGAATATTAATTAATGATTCATAGAATCTCACTGCATGTCTGCATAGCTTATAAGCCTGCACTGAATGCACTTGTTAGGTGCTTCTGAATTACATGAGCCTTTCCAGATTTACTTTGAATAAAAGGAAGATCTTAAGCTCCCCGTCACAAGCTGTATCTTGGATCATGTAACAGTGGATTTCAGAGTTGGTTTTGCTGCTTTTCTATAAATTTACTATACCTCGTAGGTGCAGAACAATACAGCAGCAGTCTGCGCACATTGAGTGAGCTTACACACACAGAGTAGGGACAGAGTCAGCATCACATTACCAAAACTGATGTGTTGATATGTTTATTTGTGGGTCAGCAAGATTCTTAAGCACATGCCCCATCGAAACCCCTGTGTCATCGCTCTGACTTCAAAAGAATTGCACAGTCACCATCTTAGATGGTCTGACATTGCTAGGCTGGGTTACTTTTTTTGGCCTACTCTCTCATTTCCCCTGTTCTATGACATTAGATTTATTTCTGGTCTGACAGCATGAAACTCCATTGCGTCATACTAAGTCACACTGTTATTACACCAGTGCAGCTGCATTCATAATCAAGTCTTCTATGGTGGTGATCAGCTACTAAAGGAGTAGAAGCCTGAATCAGCATATATTTTTGGAAGAGTGTCACTGATACCAGCTAGTATCGCAGGCAGCCTGGATCTGAATGAGATGAGGGAAAGATCTATTTGCTTGTGTGGGCTGTTACTGCTCTATCACACAAATGGGTGCATGTGTACCACTAATTCTTTATCTAATGGCCTACTGTCTCCTTAGTGTGGCTTGTAAATGCACACTTGGCTGATAAATGTTCTTCTACTCTTGCATGTGGCTTGCCTAACTGCTTCTGTAATATCTTTCATGGTCTTAAATTTTCAAATGGGCTGCTTCTGAAATCTGTGTGCATCTGTTGATACGTGTAAATCTTATATGACCATATCTTGCATGAGCCAAATTTATGCATTGTCATTTCTGCAGCCAAAACCAAAATCCCTAAGTGTTTTAGTATCTGTCTCTATTTACATAGAATTTTGTCTCATTTTGCTTTCATAAAGGGAATTTTCCACCTACGCTATATCACAGAATCGCAGAATTGTTAGGGTTATCTTTCCTTGACAAGTGCAAGAACCTTGTGCCGAACAAGTTATGGCAACGTCACACTGTGGCCTTTTTAGCCTCTTGCAGTTTGCATATGTCAATAACAGAGAACTTAAGAGAACAAATATAGTAATGTTTTCACATATGTCTATTATCAGATGAGTAAAATAAAATAAGAAAAATACTTTAACTCAAGCAGTACAGGTAATGACCTTCTATTTTTTTCCTCTGGTTATCCGATGTGGTCATGGATTTGTGACAATGATTAATGTAGTATGCCAGCAGTCAGCCCTTCTGGGATAGGCACAGGTCTATGAGTGCACAAAAACCCTCCCAGCTTTCTTCCTCCTCTGCTTCTAGCATAAGGATATTTGGACCTGTCATGGTTTAAACCCAAACCACAAAGCTCGTTCACCTAGTCATTGCCATAAAGTACAGTGAGACAAGAACCTTAGCCCAAGCCCCCCATCTGATAAACACTAACACCGCAAATACCAGCCCTAAGTAATGTACTACATTCTGAAACTGTGAGATCAAGAGAAACAACTTTGAGAGCCAATAAATCAGCATTGTGACGACTATTAATCTGATCATCTGTCCTGGGTTTACCAGGAGCCGTTTTGCTCCTTCTTAGTAACTGGTGCAAGCTCTGTGTTTTGACTTCCAGCCTGGGCAGAGAGCTGATAACACCGATTGTTTTTAATTGTTGTTAAGCAATGTTTATTCTGGCCAAGGACTTTGTGAGTCTCATGCTCTGCTGGGGACGAGGGAGGCCGGGAGGAAGCAGAGACAGGACACCTGACCCAAGCTAGCCAAAGAGGTATTCCATACCACAGCACGTCATGCCCGGAGAGGTAACTGGGAGTTACCCGGAAGGGCACGGGCTCTCTCTCTTCGGGGGGGTTGAACTCGTTCGGCGGTGGTATCGTATTCTCTTGTTATTTTCTCTTATCACTATTATCATTGGCGGTAGCAGCAGTGATTTGTGTTATACCTTAGTTACTGGGCTGTTCTTATCTCAACCCGTGGGAGTTACATTCTCCTGATTCTCCTCCCCATCCCTCTGGGAGTGGGGAGGGTCGGGGGCGGGGGGGGCGGGGTGAGTGGACGACCTGTGTGGATTGGTTTAAACCACGACATCATCTCTGTCTTTATCTCAACCCTTCGTACCCCACGTTGGGCGCCAAAAAGAACTGTCATGGTTTAAACCCAAACCACAAAGCTCGTTCACTCACTCCCTCCACTTCTTGCCCTCCCCTGCTCTGGAGGGACGGAGAGGAGAATCGAAAAGAATGCAACTCCCACGGGTTGAGATAAGAACAGTTTAGTAACTAAGGTATAACACAAATCACTGCTGATACCACCAATAATAATAATGATAAGGGAAATAACAAGAGGAAAGAATACAACACCTCAACACCAGCCGACCAATAACTCGCCCCACTCCCCCCAGCCGAGCACCGACTGATACCTCATCCAACCCTGCAGTCCCCTAACCCTTCCGGGTACCTCCCTGTTACATCCTGGGCATGACATGCTGTGGTATGGAATACCTCTTTGTCTAGTCTGGGTCAGGTGTCCTGTCTCTGTTTCCTCCCAGCTTCCTCTCCTCCCTGGTAGAGCGTGAGGCTCAGAAGGTCCTTGGTCAGACCAAACATTTGAGCAGCAACTAAAATCATCGGTGTTATCAACACTGTTACCAGGCCAAAAGATCAAAACACAGCACTGTACTAGCTACCAAGAAGGAGAAAAATAACTGCTACTGCTGAACCCAGGACAGGACCATTAGCCAATGGTAGATAAAAAGGGACTTAATAATTGACATTTGAGTATTTTTTCTGGTTATATCCAGCATAATTTTTCATACGTTTGAAATTAACTGTCAATGTATATGAAGCCAAAAACTTGGATTTTTCACACTGTTGCTCATTACTTCATATCTGAAACATTATATCACTTGAAAGCAAGCTAGTAGTTGAAATGCTTAATGAACTCTCTCCAAGTGACATGGAGATTAAAACTTACTTTACCTTTTAAATTTACATCTACACTCAGTGAGCAAAACTCCATTTCAGCTGGCCTGAAACATACTTCAGTTGGGAGCATGAATGTCCAGAACCCTGTTTTTCACAAAATTACTCTTGAAACCTGTTCCATATTGGTAGCCTTCTAAGAGAAACAGTATTTCTTCCTTCACAGCTTCTTGCTATCCATAATTTCTGAACCTAGATTTTAGAGTTCCTAGGCTATAATCTATTCCTCTGTTGAGATTCAGCTGAAATTTCATGGCTGAAATCTGAAGAAAAAAAAAAAAAAAGGAAAATTATTAATTATTCCTTTTTTTTTTTCTTTCAGCAAACCTACCACCCTGGCACTGCAATTGCCTGTACCTGACAGGTCATCCTATGCATTTCAAACTCATTTACCTTATGAATAAACTATAATGAACTTACAAAAAGACAGGCCCCAGAATAAGGACACTTGTGTAATGGTAACTCTTTAACAAGCCCCCTTAATCTTGGTAGTGATATAACCCTATATAATACAGAGAACTTTCTGAATCCCAGAAAATTTTTAAAGATTGGGCCAAAAGAAGAAAGCTTTTTTTTAATATTTTTCTTTAATAACTGGCAGTGTGGGTAACTGAAAGAGCTGCTCTAGGACATTATATAATCAAAGAAACAGTAGATGAAACATTAATCAAGTGAAAAGAATTCCAGAAAGCTATGACAGGAAGGCATGAGCACTGGAAGCACTAACATAAAGTTTGCTATAAATCCCATACAGAAATAGCTATAAAAGCCCAAGAGTGTTAGCTGAGACAGTGTGTAAAAACTGAGATCTCTACAGTTTTTATTTTCCATAATGCTAAGGAGCTTTGTCAGATCCCACAGGCGTATGTTTCATACAGGGAGCCCAGACAAATAGCGCACACCAGACCACTCCTGTGTTCTGCTTATCTCTCCCTCTGCCCAGTGTTCCCACTGCAGGAGGTGCTCAGTATTTCACAGGATTGAGCCTGAAAAACTCCATATATTTGGTTCTGCTTGAGCTCCAGCCACTCTTTTTTTCCTTTCTTTTTTTTTATTAATAGAAATATGATTGGCGCCAGCTGTGCAAAATGGAAAATAAACCCCCATCCTTGCTTTGTATTGCTCTGTGCTTGATTTCTTGTGGAGAGAAGATCCTGTATTCAGTGAGCGCATGGCCAGGCTGTTTGTCTGAAGGCCAGTTTTTGTTCTGGGCTGGCAGTATAGTATTTTTGTGAGCTTCCCCCCTGCTATCGCTGCAGCTGCACCTGGCAAGAGAAAGCAACCCACAATCGAAAAAGCTCATCAGAACAATAATGTCTGCTTCTCTCTTGACAGGTTAATTAATTGCATGCCATTATATTTTGTGTGTGGTTCTGGATGGTTTTGATACTTTTCTTTCAAGTGCATTTCCCAGCAGGGTTTGAAAAGCCTGGTGCATTGTCTGCCTGTCTGTCACTTCAGGTGGGGCTTGATATAGAAAGAAGAGATGGAGAGGAATAGAAAGAGAGATAATGTTGGGGTGTTGCAATTAGGAAATCTTACCCACTGAGAAACAGGGTAGAATCATGATTATAGCTAAATAGAAAACAAAAGGTTTGTTTCATGAAATTTTGGGGGGTGTTGAAGTCTGTCGCATAGTCCTTTGGAAGGCAAGGAACAGTAGACTCTACAGTCCAGGGCTGTAGTCTGAGGTATGCATTGACTCAGCAGAGACTTTAACATGGTCTTTCATTTCTGCTGTAAGCATCCTAATCCCAGCTACTGGCTGCTGTTTTGTTGGGAAACCTCTTTTGTGGGAGGGAGGCAGGAAAGAGCAGAAATTAAAGTCTGTCTTGGAGAGACTGGAATTCCCAATGAAGATTTCATGAACAGTTTTTCTGTGAATAAATGCAGCTTTTCACCTCTTGCATTGCATAATTTTAGAAGTTAAAGTAGCAGCATACAAATGACGTGCTAGAGCTAAGAGAGTTCACCAGACATTATGTTTTTTTTCAAACTGGATTATTTCCAGAGGTTGCATAACGCCTCTTTATGTCCTCCCACCCAAAAATGTATTGAGGCTTATGGGAGGAAGACGTTTGACAGTTTTCAGTGTTGTTGGAAAATCCATTGCCACGGAAAGTTTTAAAAGACATAAGTGCCATATTCATGTATTAAGACTGTCTTGGATAAATAGGGCAACATATCCATGTTCACATTCAGCATAAAGGGAGATATTATTAGAAAAGTGTTATTCATATATGTGTAGATTTGAAGGGCATCTGTCATATGGCCTGAGACAGGAGCTTCTTCTCCACACAAGAAATTGTCAGTGTAAGACCCTAAATGCCATGCACTATGCTACCTTTCAAAATGCTCCCAGTAATGTTCAAATTTGCTGGAGTTGGTACTGCCTGCTATTTGGCGCTGGAACATCAGGAGCAGTGCTGTGGCCTGGTGTCTGCCTGCCCTTGCCATTGTGAGATGGAATTGAACTCAGGATCAGGAAGCACTAGAAACTCCTGGGATCCAAAATCTCAGCCCACACAGTACATATGGTATCACGGATCATTCTGGAGTACTTGAGCTGGGTGGATGAAAAGTATTCCATACAGGTAAGATTGTTATTAATTTTAATGTAGCAAGTAACGTTTCTTTTCATTGTTTTCCTCTAGAGAAGAGGGGGACTGTATTTGCAGACAGTAGTCACTGCTGTTGTTGTGAAATAAGATGACTTTATTTATGACGAGGCAAATGTCTTGCAATGCTAAAAATCCCGTTTGTAGCAATAGTCTTCCATTTGTTGAGTGGGCATGCTGCTTTCAGCCTTGGTGCCTCCTGCAAGTCTTATCTGAAACCCTCGTCACATGCAAGTCCTGAATCACCCTCATCTGGCACCTGTCAGTTGTACCTCTTCCTAATAGCCAAACTCATAATTGCACTGAGAGACATGCACCAAAGCTGCCTGCTATAAAACCGCAGGCCAGACATCATGATGTAGACGTGATTTGTGTTTGACCTGAATATGGAATATATCACAAACATAATTGTGAATATAACATACATGGTAAACCTTACTCATGAATGATTTTTTTTTTTTTTTTTTTGAGGGCAGGGGAAATACCTGAATAGCTGCCATAACATTTGCATTGTTGCATATCCTTTACTAAAGGAAGAAGCAGTATTTCATTGCTAAAATAGAGTAGAAAGAAGACCTCTCTCTGCCATGTGCTGCAAACCAGAAAGAGCCCTCTGTTGCACTTAAGTTTGCTTATGTTTCCCCCACTCTTCCAGATTTGTCTGCATTCTCTTAATGCATCTCTGCTGTTGCTTGGCAAGTAATCCTGCGCACTGCAAGTAATAATAAGTAATAACTGTAGACTATTAGACTATTTTAGTGAGAACCATCTCTCATCATAGCTTCAGTCAACAGCCCCCCCCCCCAAAAAATCCCAACAAATGACACAGCACACAGCCCCTATTTGAATAAAGGGTGATGTTTTATTGCAGTTATTGTAATTCTGAACATCTTAAGAGACAGAGAGTCTTCAGTTAAGAATCATTTGTGTGTAACAGTGTTTTTGTTAGGAATTAGGAGGCTGTAAAGAACACAGTTGCCACTAGCATCCTGCTAATTTTTGGTTTACTTTGTAAAAACCACCAGCAGCTGACCTCTGTTGGTACGTCATACGCATATTTCAACAGTGACAACACTGTTATTTTCCTTCAGATAGCCCAAAATCCTACTTGGATGGAGGAAGAACTGCGCCAGCCAATTCAATGGCATATTGACTTTGATGCAGAAATGATAAGTATTGATATTCCTTGATGCTTTACTGCAGGTGAATTTTAGCCTTCTAGGACATCTAAATGTTTATATTAAGTTTATATTTCCTCCCACGCTCCTTTGTGTGAGGAATTCAATCAAAAAGTTCTGGGAATGGGTCCACTTTGTATATTCTACTACTGATTTTTCATAAGTAAGCTATTAATGTAGATAAAAAAAATGGGGTTAAGGCTTACAAGAAAAAAGATAAGGATATTTATTTTCTGAATAGCTGTTATACCTCTAAAAGAGACCAGAGTTGTTATAAAAAGCAAAAGTGCAGCAGACAGACAGTAGCTTTCCCCGACAGGTTGGGAAGGGTGCTTCTGAAGCCTGACACATTGGGATGAATTCTTTTGTCCATCTCAGCACCTGGTTCTGAAGAAATATATGCTGTGGTCAATTGGCAGGTTTGACACAGAAATTCATTCCTCAGTTTTCACAAGGCAAGTCCCAAATATTTCCCCTCTGCTGCTAGCAGGTTCCTCTCACCAATAACAAGCCCTTGGATAGAGAAATCTTCAGCAGGATGGTGGTCTGTATACAACAGCGCTGGTATTTGTCATTGTGCTAATTATTCCAGCCCCGAGTATAAGGATTAGTGTCAGTCCCTAGGGCAAACTGGTGGTAAATCTCTAAGAGAATGTTTAAGCTAAATAATGTTGGCAATGCAGATGGTATTAAAGTAATAGAAATACTTTTGAAATGGTGCTGTATGTGTCTTCAATGCTAATGCTTGCAATGGCAATAGCTTAGAACATAATCTATGTATTAAATAACTGTGTAAATTGGATTTGGAAATATTCATGGGGACAGAGGGCTGGAGGAGCCTTTTGGGTCTCCGAGTCCAATTCTCTGTTATCTCAGGCCCAGTGTCATATAATCCCTCTTTTAAACTTGTGTAATCTTTTTCATATGCTTAAACCTGCTTCTTCGAGAATCTAGAGGAGGGACTTGAACTATCTTTCATCTCAGTTCAAGTGTCTGCTTTGAACAGGACAGAAATGAAATCTGAATGTCACAGTTGTCTGAGTAGTCTAATAACTGTCGTACTGGTGGCTTTTCTCTTTCTTACATTGCCTTTCTCAGTTCAACTGAACCATCACTTCTGCATCATTGGAGACAGGGGTAAATGGAGTTTTAATGAATTAAAATCTGGAAGTAAGCTACATATAGTTCTTTACCTACCTATCTTTAGGAAAACCTTCAACAAGATTCTGGGCAACTGGTTGACCAATGCAATTCTTTTGCACCATGGAGCCAAAAGATAGATCTGAAAAAACAGTGTTGTCTGGGGTGATGTGCTCAGTTCCTGAGAGTCCAGCTGAGCCTAGCTGACTACTGTTTCAATGAATAATTCACTGTCTCTAAATTTAGCTTTGATCTATGTGATTCTGTTGTGAGCTTGAAACATATTCACATACATCACACACAGGAGCTTACAGCCTTACCATTCCCCCTCTCATAAAAACACCCATCTGACCTCAAACTCTTCTCCAGGTGCATCACTCTTTCAGCTGTACCAGTGTTTGGGTACGCAGTTGATCAGTTTAGGTATCTCAAACATTATGATTTTTTTAAATCTTAGGAGACTTTTAAGAGGCTCCTGTGAGATCGTGGAGGGATTCCGAGGACACACTCTTGTCTGGCCTAGGAGAAACTTAAAGCTGAGATACTGCTTTTATTTTATAGACCATCCAGTGATTTAACTATAGAAAGGCATAAATCTTCTGAAGAGGAACTGTTCTAATTTTATTAGATAGTAGATTTGTTTAATTAAGGTCAGCATTTATTCTACGCTCCCTTCTACTTTCCTGAAATCTAGCTCGTGGGGGAGGAAGTCTTCAGCCTGAAAATAAGGCCAGGTTTGGAGGAAGAAATAATATCTTTCATTAGATCATTTGGAAAAAGCAGATGAGTTTACGGAAACGTGCTCTTCAAATTCAAATATGAAATTCACATAAACCACACAGGGGGAGCACACTGGCATAAAGATCCCGATGAGGCTGTGAATGGGAGCAGAAAAGGTATCTGAGAGTCACTGAGCCAGGAGACCATGGTATGGTATCAGTGCTGGAGCAGAAGGAAGATGAAGTTGCTCTGGGAGATGGGAAGCAAGAAGGTGGTTGTGATTTATGTCAGAGAAGAAGGGCTTGAAGATCCTCCAGAAACATGAAGAGAGGTAGAAAGATACAGAGATTAGGACTAGGAGAAGAGGGTTGGCTGAGCAAACAGCCTGGGACAGAGAGCCAGGGTAGCATGTGAAGTGAAAGCTGAGGCTGGAGGAAGACTCAGATGGAGGTTGAGGTGCGGAGGTTGAGGTGCATCAGCTCTGGAGAGCAAGCTGCATATGAAAATAAGGAGTGATTTGAGATACAGGACATGGATATAGAAATAAAGTAAGAAGTTTCTGAGAAGAGAGAAGGGAAGTCTGGGATCTAGTGGTAAACCTGAGAGTAGAGCTGCTGGTTGAAAGAGGGAGTGAGGGACAGGGAAGAGACAATGGCAGGGCAGGGGCACAATAGAGTCTAAAATGCAGAGAAGACAAAACTATGGACACATGGGGAAAAAATCTGTACTCCCTAGAGGTTTTTCATGTCAGAACTAGGGAGCTTGAGACTTTGCTAGTGCAAATGGCAGAGGAGTTTTATCTACGGGATTGCAGCTGTGACAGTTCTCATAAGAAGCCATAGGATGCAGTTTCTGGATTCATAATTTGCCTTTATTCAACTTAGATTACTCCACAAAACCTGCTGCATTGGAAGTTCATTATTAAGGCTTGCATATCAACCAGCTAAGATTTAGGTAATGTCATAGTCTTGGTAGCCTATTCATTAGGCTGCAGGTAGTGAACACCTACACCACCACCATCATCTGTGGTGTACGTATGAAAAATTCAATCAATACTCCTTAATTAGTGTAAATATAAGGAAGAAAGAGCTTTAAGTCAAAAGAGGCCTGGTAATAAGCTGTTTAAAGGCCCAACATACACTTTTGAGTGTCTTGGAAATGACTCTGTGCCTTCAATTTTTTAGGAGTAGTTCAGCAATTCCTATTCCAGCAGTTGCAGTAGAAGTCTTATTATGTTGTACAGGAAAGACACAGGTCTGGAAAACTTGTACATAATTCTAGTATGTTTTGATTAAATTTGGGATGACAAATGTTATATGGTTTGGTTATGAAGCTTCTCTGGTGAAAGTGAAGATGGGCTCTATTACAAATCTTAATGGCTGTCGAGCTTCAAAATCTTAAAAGTTTTCTAAATTCACCCAAGCATAATTTTGAGTTAGGCCATCAGGCTTGTTTTGAGTGAGAGAAAAAATAGCCATAAATGAGCCTGAGTGCTTAAGTGAGACAGAGATGATAGGGCTGAAAATGTTTCTGTAATTTTAATGGACATGAGATTTATGTACTAGGCAAACTACATTATAATAGAATTTTCATGAATTTGTCTTCTTAAGAATTTCTCTCTTTTCTCCATTTGTCTGCATGGGTGTGAAAGTCTATTAATAATAAATAGTATTATACTGAATATTTTCTTTCCAGTTTTGACCCATTGAGCCAAATGAAACCTTTTCATGATAAATCAATCACATAAAGAAAGATGCTGCCTATACAGTATTTTAAGTTGCCAGGTCCCAGAGCCTAATCTCTGCTGAAATCGTGTGAAGAGCAGCTAGTCTAGGGAAGGGAAACAAAGCATACCGAGAGGCTAATTCAACTCAGCATGTAAATTAGGGACCTTAAAAATCTGCCATCTCCAGCCCTTTGGAGAATTTTAGCTTATTTTGGAAGATGCTCTTTTAGTAATAAGAAGCCTCTGAATGTCTGATACCAGACCCAGAATATGGACTGAGAATTTCTCTTTTTCTCACATTTGCCTTTACTCTAGGAAGAACATCCATTGCATTTTTGCAGCTGCTAGAAATATTTTGCCTGTCTGATTGATAGCAATGTTTAATGAATGAGTGGCAGTGCTTTGCTTATCAGGTCACGTAACCATGCAGACCTTTTCAGTAAGGCAAGGTCAAAGTGAGTTTTGGTGATGCCTTTAAAAAAATAAAAGGATTGTTAGAATATAAATGCCAAGTCTAGTTAAAAAAAATCAGCACAGCTGGCTGTAAAACCTATAATACTGCTGCAATAGTTACAGCTTGGAAAGATCGCAAGTGAAACAAGCTTGATAAATTCAAGTGGATGGGAAAAGGAAGCTTCTGGAGGCAGCATAATTGCTTTTCAAGCAGTTCTGCTGAGTCTTCAGGAGGGTAGACCAGACTGTTAAATATGTTCTGTGTCCCCATGCCACGTTTGGCTTGGCTGCTCAATGGGACAACAAAGTGAGATGGGCTTGATTTGTCTGGTGGGAAACAGTACTGGTCATTTAGGAAATAAGTAATTTTCTTGGGTGTGAGGCAGCCAGGGGTGGCATACAAGAGAATGTCCTGGACAGCAGGTCAGGTCTGTCCTGGGGACTCCTACTGCATGAAGTGTGCACACCCCCCCCCACTGAAGCGCGTTGTCACCTCTTCTTTCTAGTTGTTCAGAAGAGAAAAAGTTTTCCATGCTGAGCAGCAGAACATGTCTATATTGGGAAGTTGGTAAATCAGTTTTGAATCCTTTGGGAAAATATACATCACAAATGCAATTAAAATACAGCGTAATTTGTAACTGGTTTTCTTTATGAACTGCTTTAAAATGTAGATGTAAGATTTGTTGAGTCAGATGTAGGTATGTATCTGGGTCAAACTGGTGTCAGACTGCTGATTTACCTGACAGCTGAGTTAGAGTGTCTTAATTGTGAACCTGAATTTCTGCGTATGAAAAGAGGCATTCATAGCCTTTTAGTTTGTGCTCCAGCTCGTAATGAAAGACAACTGCTTCGTAGTATTGTAATAAATGAGAAAAGAATGAGCAAGCATAAGAATATTTGTGTTCCCACTACTGCATGCAGATGGTAGCCAGTCTGATCTGTAAATACTCCTGCACTATGAATCTATGAATAGTTTTTACTTACAGGCTCTTCTTAAACAGTGTATCAGTAAAAGTATATTGATATATGGATTTTTTCATTCAAATATGACTATGCGTAGAATTATAGTAGCAGAATGTTAAGTGTTAAATTGAAAGCCAGACAATGTTAGCAGGAGAGAGTACAATTGAGGAAGAACTGTGCTGGGGATTTGAAAAAAGTAGACTTACCTTTCATAGGATGAAAATGAAAATATTGGCAAGAACTCTACCAACTGTGGCTTGATGTTGGTTGAGATACCATAATAGCCAGAGTTTCCCAATTAGGATGCTAAAGTTGGGCTGTTGAATCTTTATGCAGACATTTAAAAGCCAGTTTAATGCTGACATTCTGCCTTAGCCCGCAGAAGGAGGATGAGTTATAAATTCTGAGAGACATTAAATTGGATTTAGTGCCTGATACTTCATGTATCATGTTTTTGGTTTTCCCTTGAAGATTTATTTAAAATGCTGTGTCTATATCCATTCCTTAATCTTTGGAGAGTGATAATGTGAGAGATTATGATTTATGACTGATGAGGCAAACTGAGAATATATTTGCCTTGAGTTTGTATTTTAAATGCCAGTAGTTTGGTTAGTAGATGCTCATGGTATTTGGTATCTTACTCAGTATACCCAAATGCAATGCACTGAAAATGCATCACACCATAAAAACATATGCAGCTTTTCCTTTTTTTTTGTGTGTATGTGTGTGTAAAATGTTAATTTTCCAAGGAGAGCTTATAGCTAAGGAAGACCAGGAACTTTGAGTAATAGAGTTGTGAAGAGACTAATGATCGCTTTGGTGAGATGTTGGGTTTGGGTAAAATGAGCATTAATATTTAAATTTCATCCCACAGAAAATTAAATTATGCAGTTAAGGTCATCACAAGAGCTCATTCTAAAATCACATTATGATTTTAGCAGGTTCCTGTTATCCAGATGAAAGATAAAGAGAGGGAAAAAATCTATCGTGTTAAAATCAGAAATGAGAACAATCTGTCAAATCTAAACCCACAGACAACTCTTTTTAAAGCTGGAAGTGGTATATAATTCTGTGATTTCATTCCAATGTTAGTTGTACTCATGAGAGTGAAGCATGCCATTTACTTTACAAATGCAGTTTCTTTTTCTGCTTAAGTAACATCCATAGTTGAGTCGTATTTTCATTGAATACCCAAATCCTTCAAATTTATTGGAATTTTTATGGGATTTCTCTTTTTAAGACTTTGGTTTTATATGACTAAATAGCTATAAAACTAGATTAAAAAAATCTGCATCACAAGTTAGTTGTGACTGATTGGAAACAGTATGCGATGTTGGCTTTGTTCCCCGTTTGACTGTGTCTTACTCTTACAGGACTAGGGGGATTTCACAAAGTAACTGGGGTTTGAATTCCTGGAAGAGTAAAAAAGGCTTGCGGAGAATATTAAGGGACAAATACATGAAAGATTTACAGGGACAAAGCCTTTTCTTTTCTGAACCTTGAGAGAAAAAAAAATAAAAATGTCAATATCAGATCATAAAATTTATGATGAGAATATTTAATTTCAGTATAGCCACTTATAGCAGTCTATGCTAAGAAAGAGTATATTCTTAGGGTACATATGGAGAAAAATTTGCAAAATACAGCTTTATAATGAATATCTCTGACTAAATTTTTGTAGTCAATGAGATTAGATGAGCTTAATGCATGGATTAGCTTCCTTCTTGTGGTCAGAGGGTTAGTAGAAGGAAGAAACTGAATCAGTTACTTTTTTCAAATGGCTTGTGTCATACTCTGAACTATGAAAAGAAGAGGCTTAAACTGACAGATGTGAACAGACGTCACTGGAAATAATTTTTAAATCTCCACAGTATAGACATATTTTTTTTATTTTACAAAATTAGTATGATGTTTTAAAAAAAAGCTGCCTGCCTTTTGAGTATTTTGTTATTCAAAGGAAAAGTTACTCCATTTTGAGTGTTGTCATTAGCATGAATGGTCTGGTGGGAAAGCAAAGAACTCAGCTGTGGAAACTCCCCCATTCTTGTTTTGGTCAGGAAAAGCTAAGGTGTTCAATAAACGTTTATCTTTAGTAACAAAAGCAGGATTCTGGTTTTAGTCATGAGCAAGCTCATCAAAGCTGGTTTCTTTAGGAAATAAAATGCAGTTTCTTTTCTGTGACGGTCTTTTTCGTCAGTACTATGATGGGGAGGATTATTGTTTTTTTTTAATTGTTTTAAATTCCAGCAACATGCATGTATCAAGTCTAGTAGTGTGCCTGTGAAGATACTTATTTAAAGCAGCGTTGTCACCTTTTTTCTTCAAAGGCAATTCTGTACCTGCATTAGAGAATATTAAATGTTGTATTTCCAAGGGCTTATTAAATATTCAGTACTTTCCTTTTTCTGTAGTCAAGCGTGTCAAGGGCAAGCCTTCTAAGTCCTGGAACGAAACACAAATGAACTGACACAACCATAAAAGCTGCTATTGAATACTCACATTAGAAAATATACACAGTGTGGAGAGTTTAAGGAGGAGGTGTTGAGATCCAACCCCACAACCAATTGTATCCCGATGTGATGCAGACTCTTTCTGGGAAAGTACTTAAATATTGTGAGAGATTATATTCAAAAGTTAACTATGAAACAAGAAATAAGGGTGACTGACTACCAACAATTACCTGTGCATTAAGTGTTTCACTGACTATAACCTGTCCATCTTTGAATACTAAATAATATGTAGATATAGCCTCTTTTAAGGGTGCAGGATGGACATACAAAACATAGCTTGAATATGGAGTAATATTAGTTTGATTTTATGAATAACACACCTGAGTGTGAAGATCAGTTTCTAGCTCTGTTGCCATTTTATTTGGGTTTGCATTGGAAAAGAAACTTGGATGCGGGTTAGAAGTGAGCCACAGTGTACTCTTGACCAGGTGCCTTTTCCTACTGTGAAACACAGACATGGCTTACAAGACTGTTGTCAGGTCATTCGCAGCCACGATTCTTAAAGTGACCTTAATTTCTTCAAGGCCGTTTAGGAGGTATGTGAAAGTCAAAGCAGGACACTGGATGCGCAGAAGTTGTGATACTCCACAGACTGCTCAATTTGCAATCCAAGAATTTGTTGTCATTTTTGAAATTACCTTCAACTCTGAGCAGCTCTGTTCCCAGTGGGACACTGAATTCAAATAGTAATCATAAAGTTTTTTACTTCCAACAAGTTATATGGAGGCATTTGATGCTCACTTTAGATTTATGTGCTTCATTAAAAATCAAGTTGTAGATGATTAATCCACTTACTGTGAACATTAGTAGGACTCAGCAACAGAGTTTGGCTGATGATCCCATCAACTAGAGAAGCTGGCAGCTGGAATCTGTACCAGCGTTGTCTGAAATGTGATGCCGATACACATGGACAAAACTGGGTGTACACTGCCGTCAAAATGTGGAAAAAGAGAATCAGTAACCTACTGAGAGTTTTAACTACTTAAAGAGAAATGTTCTGCATGCTCTGTATTACATACTGAACATTTCTGAAACTTTTAACCGCTCACTTCTGGCAAAACCAGATATGGCTTTTTATTAATGTCATTTGTATTAATTTCAATTTTGAAAAAGGCTGATTTGGTGGCCCTGGAGTGTCTGTACAACCATTCTCTCACTTAGAAAAGTGTTGTCCCTCAGGGGAAAAAAAAGAAGAACCTAAATGAAGAAAGATCATTTTTCTCATCTGTTGAAACAAACATGAAACAAGTATTTTAAAAAAATATCAAACTTTTAAGAAATGAGAGAAGGACTGTGATTATTTGGATCTTATTTGGAAATTTTTCTTCAACTTTTTTTCCAGATAATTTCAAGATGTGCTTGGGCCACAATCTTTAGTTTAGAAAAGGGTGTCAGTGAAGCTACTTGAATGTATACTAAGGCTGAATTTGTGTTGTAACTAATCAAAACCGAAGTTTTCAGAACTTCTCACAGTGAAATGTTGCTTCGAACAGCAAATGGTCTCATTGCTGTGACTTTTCCAAAATGGTGATCAGGCTAAGTCCTTTTAGATTAGGATGCTTCATAAAACCAAACCAAACCAAAATCCCCAGAAACTTGTGTGTGGTACCCCACATATTGTGGACATTAACAAGACTGAGGAATAGAAGTTGATTGGTCACATCCAGCTGACAAGTCTGTGAGTTTGGATCTGAATTGACTTATCTGAAATGTGGTGCTTGCCCACATGAACAAAACCGGATGTGTTCTTAAAGGCTCATTACCCTCAAAATGAGAGAAGATGCAATTAGGATGAAGCAGACGGAAAGCATAAAGTGAGGCTAGCACATGACTTCATTTAATTTCTGTCATTACAAGTCTTAATGAAAAATATGGTAGAGTCTTTTCAACACATTGCCTGGTGTTATGTAATATAATACTAAGGAAGTATCTTTGTTAAAGTACGTCTCTAAGCAATTTTCTTTGATAAAATATTCCTTCTTGCATTGACCACTGCATTTTCTTCCTGCGTGTTCTCTGAACCCTCTGACTACTGTGATAACACTGTCTTGTGTATGCGGTTTCATCGTGTTAGGTCCTGTGCAAATTCTGTCCAGGATGTTCTGATCCAAGGAGTTTACAGTTTAAAGCAAAAGGCAACAAAAGATAAATTTTTCTGTGTGCGTGCCTTTGCTCAAAACCAATGAAGTATGCGCTATTCTGTGCATGGTCAAATGTATGCATCTCATTGCTTTACATTGCTATGAATGGAAATTGCAGAACTATCAAGAAATCTGTGACCAGATTAACAGGGTTTTTTTTTGTCTTTGTTCTAACCTCTGAAAGATGATTGCCTTTAGGATAACAAAGTGGGATACTCAGCAGATTTTGGAAATGACTGTCTTTTTCCTTTAGGGATAATAAAAGCGCTGTTGAATTTAGGTAAAAATTTTGATCTGCTTTGCCAAGTGCACTGTGGCCTTTCACAGCATCAATGTTGAGCAAAACAGTAATAAATAGCTTGTCAGGCAGTTCTATCTGTAGTTAATCCCTTGATATTTGGCATTTTTTTTAGAAAGGATCTGAACCAGAATGGACTCTTTTTTTGAAATACAGCCCGGAAGCAGGTGCCAGTTATTTACATCCTATTAGATTCAGTGCATGGTTGAATGCACAATTAACCCTTATTATATCTGAGTTGTTGGTAAATTTTAGTTTGGCAAGGTTTACTGTAATTCTCTGTGCTTTTCAGGCTAACAATATTCACAATTTGAAATCGCCAAAGTGTTACTGTTAAAGAGGCTGCCCAATATTTTATCTTTTAAAAGTTCCCACTCAGATTGCAAGCTATTTAGCTTTAGTGATTTTTAACCTCCACAGATTTATTTGTTTTTTCCTTCCTGCACTGTGTAGAAAGATGCTGGAGGATGCTCAAGGAGTCTCCCAAGGGTCATTCTTAGCCCACCAGTTGCTTAGAGTCTGGTAAATTCTCTACCTGTGTTATGGAGAGGTTTTGCAGAGATCTGCTGAGATTAATTCACTTGGGTTATATAAATCTGGTTGTATTTGCTGACTCTAGTTGTTTCACACAAGACTGAGGGTTTTTCATGTATGTTGGTGTCAGGTGCCAGGAGCAAATGAGCTGTGAATGTGCATCAGTTTTGAAGTTAGTGCAAAGGCAGAAAAGCCTGGCCGGTAAAAATCAGCCAGACAATGTCAGATTGTTTTCTAGACTTGTGAGGAGAAGTTCAGACTGGATGATAAGTGTTCAGTTCAGTCCCTGAGTCAGTCCTTTCTGAAAGATAACAGATTTAGAGCATTTGTGATGGAGGGGCCTGGTGTAATACTGTGTTTCATTGATTGTGGAAAGGAAGCCATAAACAAACTGCAAATCTCTGATATAGGTAGGTATATGGGGGTTTTTGATAAATATATCTTGTGAGTCCAAATGTAATAAATTTGCCAGGCCTGCATTGCAAATTTAAACTTGTTCCTCGGAATAAAAGCAATTCTCTCTACTGTTGTAGAGACAACATTTTGTTGTTGAGCTAATAGTCTGTGTTAGAAAAATGCAACCATTCAGTATCGCACCAGCCCAAATGAACTCCTGTGGCAGATAATACTAAATCTGAGTGCTGAATTCGGTGACTGATACCTATGTACACCAAATCAGTTTTGCCTCAGTGTTGCAGCCTGGGTTAGAGTAACATTAATAGAGCCATTCTTGCTTATGGGTGCTGTTCTGTCTGCCTCGTAACTAGAATTTTTCATTGAGATTTAAGATTTTGGTGTGGTAACATGCCAGCATCCTGCTGCCATGTTTTCTCTTGCCAGTAACACCAGAACCCATACTATAAGCTTCTCTTTCCATTAGGGTGGTAGTAGGGAATATGATACCTTTTTCTACTAGCTTGGCTTCTTTAAGGTACTTAGTTTAAGGCTGGGAATTAATCGATTAAGAGAGTGATACCCTGAGTGATATTTAAGTATTATTAAGGGAAGCATAAAACACATTAAGTTTATTGGCTATAATAAACAATATTAAAAAGGATGAAGAGCCTGCCTCAACCTCTGCTATTCCTATCATATGTTTTTGTTTTACTAGCAAGTAAAAGTTTAAAACTGCAAAAACCCAAAGCCAAAAGAGTTAGTAATTTCCTGCCATGTGGGTTTTTCTTTATGCAATGGTAAAATTTTGAGCTGCTAGATAATATGAGGAAGTACATAGACACTAGATATTTTCAAAAACCTATTTAGTCATCTTTTTTTCTCTTTGGACCCCTAACACCTTCTAAAATCTTCAAGTCTTCAGAGTTTTTTCCATAACAATACTGGCTATAAGATGTCTATTAAGCTGAAAATCCAGAGTAATAAACACATTGATAACATGTTATAAATCCTTGCTCAGGGAGGGATTTAAACATATCATCTATTCATGTACCACACCATTGCTATTGTAATGCTAATACAGTGATAATGTATTGTCACTTAAAAGAAGTTGACCATTGTAGCAAAGGAAAAACTGCCCTCAAAGCACCTGTTAATTTGACAAGTTTTACTGAGTATAAGAATGTTTATTACCCCCAGCTGTTTGTCTCAATGTTAATTTTTATGAGATCCTGTCCTGGACATTCTCTTTTCTTCAATGCATGACTGTAATGACTGAGTTGAAGATCAGACTGTAAATGATTTTAAGTCCTTAACAATCCTGTGTGAGGACTGTCTCCAGGTTATTTAACTGTATTTTATCTATTCACGGGCCTCTATAGAACTGAATTTGTATTTCCCAGTTTGTTCAGATTGTCCTGGCTTTGTAACTTTGATAGCAGGATTGTGGATCCTTACACACTGGCAAAGAGCTCTGGCACTGCAATAAGAGAGGTTCTTCTAGGTTTACTGATAGGCCTGCTTAAGAGTACGAGCAGTGGATGACTGTGAACATAACAGCCTGTGCAACCAACTCTGCCTGTAACACAGTAAACTTCCTGCACTTGTGATTCATTGAAAACCCAAAGGAAGCATGATGTTTGGATCAGTCCCTAGGACCCTCTGAGATACCCTTCAGGCCAGGTGTGAATTTCTGAACTATAACCTCAAGGCCATTAGGGACAACCATATTTTCCGCTATGTGAGCGGTGGACAGCCTTAAATCTTGCTGTGGTTGGTGTCTATGGGGGCTGTTTTTAAGGCACCTTGACAATTGAATGGAATTAGTACAGATTAAAGAATTTGTTTCCACTTTATGAATCACCAAGACTTTTCGTGCTCCAAGATTATATATGAGAACTGCCTGCTGCTCTCCACTGGCCTAGATGCAAAGTTTTATTCATATGAATTGAATCACTTGGGGATGAATCAGTAAAAGATGCACTGATTTATAATAATCACTGACTCTGTTAGTATTAATGAGAAGAGCTGTGTGGTTCTCATGTCTCTTCCCTCTTTTCGTTTCAGTTCATCGCCTTTGCCTCTTTATTCTTCATCTTAGTTTCAATCACAACCTTTTGCCTGGAAACACATGAGGCTTTCAATACTATTATAAACAAAACTGAGCTGGTCACCAATGGGACAGAAACTGTGCTACAGTATGAAATCGAGACAGATCCTGCCCTGACGTATGTGGAAGGAGTCTGTGTGGTATGGTTTACATTTGAATTTTTAGTACGTGTTATTTTTTCCCCCAACAAACTTGAATTCGTCAAAAACCTCCTGAATATCATTGACTTTGTGGCCATCTTGCCCTTCTACCTAGAAGTAGGCCTGAGTGGGCTCTCCTCCAAAGCTGCTAAGGACGTGCTTGGTTTCCTCAGGGTGGTAAGGTTCGTGAGGATTCTTCGAATCTTCAAGCTCACCCGGCACTTTGTGGGCCTCAGGGTGCTGGGGCACACTCTGCGAGCCAGCACCAATGAATTTTTGCTGCTGATAATATTCCTGGCTCTTGGTGTTTTGATATTTGCCACCATGATCTACTACGCAGAGAGGGTGGGAGCCCAGCCTAATGACCCGTCAGCGAGTGAGCACACACAGTTCAAGAATATCCCTATTGGCTTCTGGTGGGCTGTGGTCACCATGACCACACTGGGATATGGGGATATGTATCCACGGACTTGGTCAGGCATGCTGGTGGGAGCCCTGTGTGCTCTGGCGGGGGTGCTCACCATAGCCATGCCGGTGCCTGTGATAGTTAACAATTTTGGGATGTACTACTCCTTGGCCATGGCAAAGCAGAAACTGCCAAGGAAGCGGAAGAAGCACATCCCTCCTGCTCCTCAAGCCAGCTCGCCCACCTTCTGCAAGACAGACTTGAACATGGCCTGCAATAGCACACAGGGTGACATCTGCCTGGGCAAGGACAACCAGCTGATGGAGCACAACAGATCATCAGGTAGGACCCCACTGGAAATGCATGTCCTCTGAAAACACTTTATAGACCAGTATGTTTGGTAGGGGTCAGAAAGCAGCTAGTCTTTCTGCCAGGAGAAGACGTAGCTCCCACCCTTCTCCCCTCCAGTGTTTGCGTGTGTCAGTCTCATAGAGGATAAAATAGGTATAGTGATGTTCCCAAACCTCTATGTAGCTGGTCTATACAGTTTTGCTTGCTCTGTTGAGAATGCTTTCCTGCTGATGATATCAACCTTTTTTTTTGCCCGTTGTTTGTTGCGTCATATGGATGTTTCTTGTTTTTTCTGCATGACTGTGACTATTTGAGCAGCCACCGTGTCCCACCCTGTTGGACTCCATGGTGTTTTGCCTCAGTGTCTGTCTCTTGTGTCAGCTTTGCCCGTGCCACATCGTGGCCTGTTAAGCAAGATCCTACAAAGAAGCAGTCATTTAAAAGGAGCAGGTGCTTTACATCAAAAGCCCAGCACTCAAAGGAAATAAGAAGAAATTATATTTCTAGCTTTCTTTCCATTTGGCATTCCGCTTCCCTGGCTAGACGAACCTCCTTCGTCTGTATTAGATGACACATTGCATGATATTTACTATTAATTGAATGATAATAGTACAGCTGATGTAAAGTTTGTCAAGAAAAATGAAAATGACCGCCCCTAGCAACATCATCATTATTAGTTTTGATGTTTATGATCTATTGTATCTTATTTGTTAGAGTTCCAAATGATGGATAAGGAGTATTTTGTGCTAATCACGTAATTATAAAAATGCATATCAAATGATAGCTTCTGCCCCCGTATTCCATATCTCTTCAAATTAATTTTGTCTCTCAGTATATCTGAAACAAATTTTTTAGCAGCAAGGATTTTTTGTTTGGTTTTGAATGTATTTATTCTTAAACCAAGCACAATCTGATTACAAAGCTCACATACCAGTCAGTAGACTAATGTTGGAAAGCTACTAAAGAATAATAGAGCATAACCCCTGTCTGGTGTCATTCAGTAATAGAAATTTAGTTTTTAAAAAGTATAGAGTCTGGAAAATCAGTCTTTGAACAATATCCATCTTTGGTCTGTTGCTCTGGTACTGAATAGCATTTATGTTCAAAGAAGCTGGGTTTCAGTCTCCAAGTGAGTGTATGCAAAGTTAACAAAGCTTTTTGAGCATCCTAAATACATTTAGGAGGATGGAAACTCCTGAAAGGACTCACACTGTGGGTGGAATATAGTTAGTTTTACAGCGCTTTGAGTGATACACACTTTCAGATATCTTCAAAGTGTTAATAATAACAGCTTTTTCATGCCGTCAGGTCCCACTGAAGGTATTCCGGCATGGAGAAGGCTCAGTATGATTAGAGCAAAGAGACACTTTTGTGTGTCTGCAGCTTTATTTACAAGGTGTTATAATCCTTGAAGTTAGAGAGGAAGGAGATATGCAAAAAGGAGCCATTTTAAAGTGCTAACTTTCTCTTCCGTAGTGCCACCATTCACATCATGCACTGTAGCTTTATTTCTGGTAAAGCTATTAGCGTCACTAGGAATTCTGTGCAAAACTTCAAGGCTGAATATAGCCCTTTGCATTACCAGTTCAGAAAAACACTTGCTCAGGTTTAAATGCAAAGCTAAAGCTAAAGTCAATGACATGCCATTATCTGTTATGTGCTGTTCTGAGCAGAGAATTTTTTATTGAAGTGTGGCCTGAATCTGAAATAGTAGACCATTTTTAAAGACAGTCCTTTGGGAGTGCCAAATCAGGAGAGGTAAGAGTTTACTGTTTGACAAAATAAACTACAGACCAAAGACAGCATTTAACGTTGGGTGCTTATGATGACAAGCAGTGCGAGAAGTATAGAAATGAAAACTAAGTGTGTTATTAAACAGGTTTTAGTGCCAAATGTTGAAAATTTAACCCTCCTGGGGAGGGGTTGTCTTTTAAGCTATAATAAGCAACATATTTTAAGCAAAAATTACTAACATGACCTCTTGTTTAGCAAAAATTGATAGCCAATATAGTAAATACTTGTTTGAAATATCCAAGTCTGACTGTACCCTGAAAAGTTGCAGTACATAATAGGCAACCAACTGAGCCTTGATTAGATTATTTCTTATTCCATGTTAGTTTAATATAACTTTATATGAGCTTTAAAAGAACAGGGAAGTCAAAAGATCATTGTTCTTGAATAGAAAATATACTTTTTGCCATTTTGTACTGATTAATGGTGAATTGCAATCTTGTTTTCTTCTAATGATTTACCTTATAACTATTTTTTGAGTGATGGGAATATCCAGCATTCAGCATAAGCTCTTTGTGATGTCTCATTTCCTCATTCATTATTGTCTGTAAATGGGCATGGTGCTTTAACCAGTGTTATCAGGTGAAGACAGTGCAGGAAGTGAGCAACCACTCTCACCTGGTGAAAGGCTCCCTCCCATCAGACGCTCTAGTACAAGAGACAAAAACAGAAGAGGGGGAACATGTTTCCTACTGACCACAGGTGATTACACGTGTGCTACTGATGGAGGGATCAGGAAAGGTATGAACTTCTTTCATTAGATCATAAAAGGTTACTCAGCAATGTGCTTGTGAAAAGCAATCAGAGTAAAATGATGTGCACAATGCTCTAAAAGGAAAGATTGTGCTCACAATGTATCTTTTTTCTTTATTCCTAGTAATTTTTTCCTGCTTTCCTTTTAGAAACACTCATCTCCTTTAGTCTCACAAAATGTGCTTGATGTTGGACCCTCATTTCATTTGTCTTCATTTGTCTGTTATCTTTAATGGAAAAGCCTGCAATTCAGACCTTGCTCATTCAACCACTCATCACTCAATACCATTTGTCACGATAAAATAAAAAATAATTATTTATTAATTTTGGTCTGCACTTAATAACTCATTAAAAATATAGCTGAATAAATTACACTTGAAAGGTTGAAATGTCAGAAGTAGGCAACGTTTTTGTTCTGAACACAACAAACATATAATAAGATGCTGTTTAGATTTGTTCAAAGAAGAGTTTGAGTTTGTAGTGCCACAAAATGTTTCCTCTTTGTAATACTGATGCTAAGAGGTAACTGTCGACCGCTGCCAGAATTCAACTACAGTAAACAATGTTTGATCTTGCAAGGTGCTAAAAATGCCTTTCTAGTTATTCAGCCTCTTCAATTCTCATTACTCACTGTTCAGTAGGATTGGGTTCCCCAGGCAGAGTTTGCAAAACCTTCTGTTTTCGTATGTATCACCCATGTGACTGATGGTGTGGCTACAAACCTAATAACCTCAGAGCATAGCCCCAAAATCAGCAGTGCCAGTAAAAGTGTTGCAGTTTCCTTAGGTAAAAATTGCTTTGGTTTCTTTGCAAATTGCATCATTCTGACAAGTTTCACATTCCCGAGTGCTTATGTGCAGTCATTCACCTCAGGGTTCATGTAGAGTAGCCGTGTGGCCCTGGACGAATACTTCTGGCTGAGATTTTTCTGCTGTCTCCCCATCCTGTCCCCCTGCTTTTTTTAACCATGCTTTATGTTCAGCAAACATAGCTGTCCCACCCAGCCATAGACCCTAGACAAATTCTCTTGTATTATTCTGCAAATGCACTTTTCACATTTCAAAAGCATGAGCTCAGTAGGTTAAGCCTGTGAATTAGACATGCAGCCAGAGTCTAATGTGTATGGTATTTCTAAAGAGTATGATTGCCTCTATGCTCCTGTGGTTTACATATTCCCATATTTAATGCTGAGATTAAATGGGACTTTGTGGTAAACATGTTTTTGCACAGATTTTGGATGCTTTACACTGCGTGTAGGTCTTACACTGTAGTCTAAACAACTAGGATTATTTAAAATATCTCTAATGGTAAGAGTCCAGTCTTTGAGGAGGTCAGGAACACCTGCATTAGGCGGATTGCCATGGCATCTTGCAAGGTAAGGTTCTTGACTTCTTTTAGGAATACTAGTATGAATGTTTTGAGTGCTGTTCACTTGGCAGTAGATCATAAACAGATCTACTGTTTCTGATCAGAAATAACAGATCAGAAATAATATGTTACAGCACAGATCAGAAATAATAAGTTACCCATCAGCTACTAAAGAAATGGAACATAATATATAACAATAAAACCATGTAACATGTAACAATCATATATAATAATAATAATTTATTATATAACAATAAAACATATTTTAGACTGGGATCACCTGAACATTTTAATTTCAAAATCTAGATTCAAGAGAAAATTTTTCGTAACTTTTACTGGAAAAATAGGGCTTGAGTTCAGAACTGACAGTTTCTCAATGAGAAATATGCTTTTTGACTGGCTTTGGTGGCTCCGATGATAACCTTAGTCTAGGCTGAAATGTTTTAGCCGCTGGCTTTCAAGTTTGTTTTATACAGAGTTAAAAGGTTAGCTCATGAGAAGAAACCATCTTCAAGCAACATCCAAATGATTTTGAATACTTGAATTTAATTCACACATCAAGTCTACTGCTTTTCATCTTATTTCTCCCCTTCATTTGATTCCTTTTTTGCTTCTTGGTTGTGTTCAATTATAATTTATTTTAAGCTTTTTTGCATTTGCACCTTATATCCATCTCTAAGATGACACTGATTTGGAGCTGATTCAAAGCCCACCAAAATACCTGGAAAGTACCAATTTGGAATCATGCCTCTATTCATCTTGTGTATCTGGTTTTTATTTTTTAGGAGTTCCTGGTCATCTTTACCACCTTCCTGTATCAGTTCTTTGCTTTTATCGTTAGAAAAGTTGAAGGAAAAATATTTTTAAAACATACTTTCCTACTTTCTGTGTAATGAAAGTCTACCTGTTTTATTTTTATAAGCTTTATGTTTACAGGGGAGGTTAAATGTATACACTAGCATTGTGCTTCCCCTCAGTTCCCCTTTCGAACATGATTCTAATCTGTGTAAATGCTGATAGAAACTCAGAAACTGGAGGCTGTTTTTGAAATGTATCAGAAGCGTGTGAAGCATCACAGTCTAGCCTGCCCTTGCAATCTGGAGAGAGCACTGCACAACGTTTTACCAGACATGAGGTTATACATTTGCTTAAAGTATAGTTTTGCAGTATGCAATTCTCATTACATAAGAAATATGTTAATTCTCATTAGGGAAGAACATAAAATATGATTTTTGTTTTGGAGCTGCTAACAACTCTCTGCCTGGTAATGTCCAGTGTGATGTTGAGCTGTATTGTCATTGGCATTTTAGAGTTTCTGTGGGAAAAGTCTTAGTATTTCACTGGAAGCATTTTATTCCTGAATGTCTTAAACTGACAAATGCTTAGATGTGTACTTGTCTTCAAGCAAATAGGTAGTGCCATTGAAATCAATGGGACTTATGCTTACAGTGAAGCAGTATCCATGTACTTGAGTAGTGAGGTCCTGTCCAGCTCCATCTTCATTGTATTTCCTTGTTGGTATCTCCCTCCAGACTGATGGACTGAACCTTTTCTTCATAAGTGGGTTTATTCAGGTGCTGTTAAAGATCCTTGAGTATGAAGATAGTGATGCAGTGAATAGCAATGCTTTTCTGTCATTTTACAGAATAGCATTTATGAGGTAAAAACAATCTATATGCAGCAAAAAGTAGATAGCTAGAGCTCACAGTGTATTTGAACAGAAATCTCTGCAAGTGCAATGTTCTCTCCAAATTGTGAAGCATTATGTGGTTGCCTCATTTGATGCGTAATTATTTACTACTTACCTATGTGGGCTAATAACATTTATTTCATTTGAGTCGGTTGGAGAAGGAGCACAAATATAGTGGTTTAAATTTGCCAGTCAGGAGTCATTTACAAATATTTCAGACTCTGCTATCTTATTATACTTTAATATGCTATTTTATTATACATTAGTATTAGACACAAAGTCTTAGGGTTAATATTTCGGAGGATGGAGCTTCTTTTGCATATTATCATTCAATCCTCTGCAGAAGTGATTTACACATACTGTATACAGTTTGTCTGGGGCTTGTTTTCTTTATTTTTGAAGAAAAAATATCCTTTATTAGGAATTGAGTTTAGCAGAGATTATATAATTCTAACAATTTTTTTAGTCTGTCTTAATGGGGCTTTGATTACGCATAGCCAGATAGATAGCTCATCCAATAACGCTGCTGGGATCCTTTACCCTGCACTCTATGCAGCCCTGCTGAAGCCAACAGAGCAACATTGAGTGCAAGATGGGGTGTGGGAGAGCAGGTCAGACCTCTTGTGCAGCAGTCTGTTGAATTTTCTGGGAAAGAATAGCTGCATCAATTTGTAAACAATTTCATTTATTATTATCTTTTGATAGTAATGCATCTCAGCATTGAGTTCTTTTGCAGGCAGATTCCCTGAGATAGCTCCTTGGACTACATTACATTGTATTGTTTGTCTTGTCTATTTTTTTGGCTGAATTCAACTGATGTCTGTGCATTTTCTCATACAAGGCTATGAAAAATCTCGAAGCTTAAACAGCATAGCTGGCTTGACAGGCAATGCTCTGCGACTGTCTCCAGTAACATCACCCTACAGCTCACCTTGTCCTCTAAGGCGCTCTCGGTCTCCCATCCCTTCCATCTTGTAAAGCAGATGGCGTCAATCGGCTACATAGTATAAATTCAAATACTGTTTACCACATAGTGGAAATAAATGTAGCATTAACCACAGGCTCCACAAATATGGTATAACTTCTGCATGGTAATAACTGTCAGTAGTAAGAAATGCCACTTGGGTAGCTGAAGATTTTTATCTTGGCTTTTAAAGATTACCCAAGGTAGTGATTCTTCTTTTATCTACTACATGGTCCTGCTTTACTGTGGCAATAAAAGGACAGTTAGTGGATGCTGTTGGCCAGTATATTCAATAAATAAGCATATTTTCAGGGATAATTACTTAAAATAATGTGCTTCCAACTAATTATCAGTCACTCCATCGAACTTCCATTTCTTGTGACTCTAATCCATTCTGAAGATGTCTGCTGTGAAGGGTCTGCTCATTTGCATGGACCATCCTGTCTCCATCACCTGACAAGCAGTGTTGCTGACTGTGGAGACCACAGAGGGCTCTGGATGTGTGTTCTCACGTTGTACCATCCTGCTGAAATGAAAGCACTGATAAACTGGTCTGCATGTGGGATTGTTTTTCTTTGTTTAACCTTTTCCTTTATTTTTTAACAATCTACTTGTTTATAAATGGCTTTATTTTGTGATTAACTTACTTCGGTACTGGATTGCTGTATCAGAGTTCTGAATGTCTCCGGTTGTTTGCACACAGATAACTGCAAAGAGGTTGTCATTACTGGTTACACGCAAGCAGAAGCCAGATCTCTTTCTTAATGGCTTGGGGAAGGCACAAAACATGCAAGAAAGGTAAACGCCATCCAGACTTGCAATTTTAAGCTAGCAAGTGCTGCTTGGTACTGTAGTAATTTCTCTGCTCCAGGGTTCTTCAACCTTTTCAGAGGCTGAGTGCCAAGTAAAATTGAGAAGACTATTGGGGGCTGTTTTGTACTGCTGTAAGAGGGGAATAGTTCTCGAGTCAGATTTTTGACCAGACTTATACCTCTGGCTCATGAGCTTCAAAAATTTCTTCAGTCAGTCTTTTTTGAGGTGCTTTGTCCTGTATGTTGTTTGTCTGTCTGTTTTGCAACCTGTCTACTGTATTTTCCATCTGTCTCCATAAAGCACAGAGATACTGTTAAAATGCCCCCATCTTTTAAGGTTAACTAAGGACATTTTTCTCCTTTTCTCTTTTTTTTTTTTTTTTTAATTTTTTTTTTCACATGGACTATACTTATGTGTATAGACACAAATATATATATTTTTCAAGTGCAAGTTAGCATTGTCTAGACTAACTCTTGTGAGCACTCTGAAGATTTTTCCAGTGGGATTTAGTAGCGGCTTTACAGTACTGACCAGTTGCCTATTGCATCAGTCTTCCTTCTAGCAACCAGCATTTGTTACAGTTTTGAAACTGTATCTCCTCTAGTGGCTTTTTCATTCAATATTAACCTCTGTTTATGCAACAGGACCAATGCAATGGCAGATTTGATGTTCTGGGCTGGTGAGGAAAAAATACCCTGAACTATAGTGTTAGAACTATATGGTAAAGACCATAACAACCACAATCTTAAGAGATCCTTGAGATTGTTGAATAGTACCTGATTGTCATGTTTTATTTTTTGTCAGGGAAAGAAATATAACTTATTGTTGAGCATATAACATGTTCTTCTGTATATAGCCTAGCCCAATAGCATGACCTGCATGTCAGAATTATTGTACAATAATGTATTTATCAAAGTATACATTTCTGATATTTAGAGATGTACATTGATATAGTTTTGGTAAAATACTGTCAATAGAGAGATAATTGCAAACAGCTTTTAGCAAAAGAATTAATACAATATCTGGTGCTGCTGTTATATTAACTACAGTGTTGTACAGAATTTATCATGGATTTTTGACTGCTGAAAAAGGGACAATGGAATTTAGCCATACCAAGGACTGTACTGGAAAGAGACTGCTGCTGCTGAATGGGCCCTGATAAACAGCTTGCGCCTTGAGGAGATCACTGAGACTTACATGAGAAGTAGAGCTGTTAAAGAAGATTAAAGACTGCTTGTAATTACTGCTGCCAGAGGAAGGGGTGACTAGTCACTGTTGATGAGTCAGCTGTAAATAAAACGTGTGTGCATGGAATATCAGTTTTTATCTATATCAAGGAAAGCTGAATTCAAGTCATCATTGCTAAGGCTCCATGCAAAGACCCACACCCCTGTTCCCACTTCCTGGTTCCTGCAGTAAGCTGTGCTGTGGATCGTACAAAGACACACTCTTAATAATGATAGTGATGTAAAGTACATCTGTCTTGACTTCTGTCATAATAATGGTATATTTTGCAGTGGTCACAAATATGAGCAAAATAGGTTTGCATAAGTCCTCAGTTTGCCATGACCTATATTTGTATGAATTCTAGTGTACATGCCGAGTCTTTAAGTTTACTTTTCACTTTGATAACAGAAATGTGACTGCAGACAAACATCACTGACTTTGTTCACAGCAAACAGTCTTTCATTGTTACCTCAAACTATAAGTATTATGAGAAATAAAAGTCTGGCAGCAAGTCTATTTTGGGTTTTTTTTTTTTTTTTTCCCCTTCAAATTCAGTGTTGCAAACCCAACATCAATAAGTATAAAAGGTGTATTAAAATGATATCTTACAAATGTATATTTTACATACAAGAGATATTCTTTGATCAGTTATTTTCTGTGATTTTTGTGATAAATGGATCTAGTCTATTCTATGTTTATTATGAGGCATTGTAGTGCTACGATGTGGTTAATTATGTTCTCTCCACCCCATTCAGTGGGAAATTCTCCAGAATCTGTTTATGTCACCCTGGTGTCCCGATTGTAGGGACCTGTCCCAGTTGTGAAACTCTGTATCGTGGAACTTCTGTGAACATGTCAAGGTGCATGCACAATCCTGGTGGAAACCAGTGGAAATGTAATACCTGAATTGGAGAATAAAAGGCAAAAGACCTGGGGAGGAACTTGGAACATATCTTCTGAAGTGGCTCATGCTCTTTCTTTAGCTGTATCGGTCCCCTGCGTGCCACTGGCCATCCCAATTCTCAAACCAGTTTCCTGGGGTGCATAAGGAGCTAATTAAAAACTAGCATGAGCTGGCTACTAAAACAATTTAAAATCATCCTTCCTGTTAATGACCCCACACCTTGTGTGGAAGTTGTAATTTGGCTAGCTGTTATCATACTCATTGAAGTTTTATTGCATCCCAGTGTGAAGTCAACCTAAAAAGGAGGTGATAAATGGCTGCCTAAAACTCCTAATCCAGTACTGTATTTGGGGCAATTAGTGAAATCCCTTAATAACTGAGCAGAGTGTCTGACAGGAGTAAGGAAGCTAGTACAGCTGTACACATGATCTGAGAGGCTGTTACCACAGTATTTTGGAAGAGGTGCTGGAATGTAGAGAAATGTAAGAAAGATTCCAGAAAACCGGATCAAGAGATGTTCAGGTTTTGAAAATGTATTATAGTAACATGCCACAAAAGCTTAATGTGCTGATTTTGCCCAAAGGTTAGAAGTTGTCTATACTGTGACCTGTGAGCAGTACCTACATGAAGAAGACGTATAGTGAGAAGGCACACCGCCAACTCCAGTCACACAGGTGAGAGTTGTCTGGCTTTCCTCAGTGCTGCATGGGGATGGTGAGGAGCCCCAGATGGGAGGCAGACAAGGTGGTACTTTTTGTTGGGCAAGACTGTAGAAAACATGGATGGTATCTGATGGTGTCTGACATGTTCTACTGCCTCAGGATGGTAAGGAGCTAGAGCCTGGGTAGACCTCCACTGACACAGAGTGTTAACCTTGAGTCCAGAATATCCTGGTTGCAGCTACTTATTTTTCCCATAGAGAACCAAGCCCATGTTTAAATGCTTTCTTTTAAAACACATCTGGAGGACAAACTGATGGTGAGTTAGTTAACTATACATGTGTCTTGGAGCTACAACCCAAATTTGACTGTTCTAGGAGGAAGAGGTGGTTTAACCACCAGCTGTCAAAGACTAGCCCTCTCCTTCCCCATTTTCAGCCCAAGTTGGAGTGAAAATGCATTTTCAGGAAGGGTAGGCCACCAAGGTTTAACTTTCTCAGACTGAGGAAGGCTTTGAACCTAGACTTCACTATGTGAAGGTTGGGCAGCACATTTACATTCATTTCCTCTTTTGGCCATCCTTTAAAAATAAGTAGGTAAAGGACATCCTCACAATGCAATGTGTTTATGCAGAGATCTGTCTGAGCCCCCACAGGACTTTGGCCCTGCAGAAGCAAAACTACATCTGGAGGAAGAGTTCTGGGTCAAGCAGGAAGGTGCTGTGTGAGTGTAGTTATTTTCAGAACCAAATACTCACCAAAGGGTGGTTGTAGACATTTCTGGGCTGCTTTAAGAGTCCAAAACCTTATATAATCCTTGTATAAGACTTGAAGGTTAGAAGTCAAAACTAGATAAATAAGCAGTGAATTTAGAAGCAATGCATCCATTAAGACAATTTACCGAAAAGACTGTTGCTTGTACACCCATTAAAGTTTTAAAGTCAAAGTGTCAAAGATGAGCATCTTTCTGAAGGATAAACTAGTGCAACAGCAGGGTTGGTGCAGAGATCAGAAGCTGTGATGTATTGTGGAGAGAGCAGATTATGGGACCTTTGGGCTTTGAACGCAGTTGTTGTCCTTCCGGAGCCTCATTCAGCACTGAGAAAACTTTGCTGTTCCAGAAAATTTTGAGGCACTGTACTACAAGTGTTACAGGTATGTACTGTAAACTGGCACCAGAATTGCTAAGAAGCATGCAGCTAATGACAATTAGCATAATACTGTGTGTCAAGGAGCTTTTCATGTGTGAAAAGATTATTGTTCCTAAAAGTTCTCTTACCAAAGGTCTGGATTAAATTAACCCTGTTGAAAGGGAAGGAAATTTAAGGAAGCCTCTGTTCAAATGGGTTACTGACAGCTAGAGGGGGAAGGGACCAATCTGACATGAGCAAACTTGCCAACATATTTAATGTGATGATATGAATTTTAAAAGTCATGAATGAATTAACTATATGAAAGAGGAGGGCATTTTATCATCAGAATAAATCATGCAGAAGTCAAATAAAGGAAATTGGAATGGAAAACTGCTACTAGAAAGAGAAAATTAATATATTAATATGCTGTATTACAAGCAGTGGCTTGAATGATTCCATAATAGAGCCTTTGAATACTGAGTAAGAAGAAATTACAAAACCCCCAAATGTTTCTATGAGGATAAAGTTATCGGTAATATTAATATTTTTACAATACATTATTTCCCCCTGGAAATACTTGTTATTTATTTAATTTTTAAAGAGATGGGTTATTTAATGGTGATTTTAAAGTAGAGTTGGCTCATGAGCAAATGATGAGATGTTAGTGTTCTGTGTTAGTTACCTAGCTGGTGTGCCATTATCAGCACTTCCCTCCTGCTTCACTGATTATCTCTGGGATATGTTGAATTGCAGAAGTGTCTGATTCCCAGCCCCAGAGATGGAGATCTGTCACATGCTGGCTCTGCAGGAATGAGGGGTGAGCTCCAGCCAGATGCATCAGTGCTCTGCGGTGCTGCCTTCGGAAGTACCCTGAGCCTACATGTGGCTTCTTATTGCCTTCTGGCTTTCACCACCTTCTGCAACCTCATCACCAAAACTCAGCCTTGCATTTTTTTCTCATGAGTATGTTGGTGCGCAGCTGACAGATTTCAGATTCATACTTTCACAGCTTCACATTCACAGATGGCAATATTCGAGGATATTTAAAAAGATGAAATTGGAGGTGGACTCTCTTTGAAAATTTTGCATAAAAATGTCATGCATTTAGTGTAACATCTCCTGTATTATTTGCCGGTGGAAGACCAGAGATCAGTTTAAGAGCAGGGTCACAGCTAGGCTATACCAAAACTTCAGGATATGTTCATTTTATACTCTGCATCTGGTTAGAGTGTTGCTGCATTTTAATATCACATGAAGCTCTCAGTTTTCTCCTCAAGTGGGATTTGGAGATTAGTTGCTAGGGCAAGTCAGAGAGAACTATTTTAAGTTAAATGTTTTCTCTATAGAATGGTTGTGAGTCCTGTAAACATGAATTGTAATATGAAACGGATATTGCTTGGGAAATACTGAGGCTGTAATAGATGGCTGCAATCCATCTTTGTCTTGCAGAATGGTACAAGCACCCATTCTTTAAAACAGGGAAAGCAGCCTAATTTGTGTTGGCTTCCTCAGAGCAGTATTAGACCTGCATAAAATAATGAACTACCAAAAGAAAAAAGTGGAAGTTGTTTCCCTTGACCTTAAGACAGCTTATTTGCAAAACCAGCAAGATCAAACTTATTTAAGGAGCTTGGCCTTTGCAGTGAAACAGTGCAAAACTCTGTTTATCTGACAATAGGAAACCATAGCCACGTTATCCTGTTAGGCTGATGCTAAATATAGAATAGATTTGCAGTTCCTTACATGCATGTCCTTGCTTTGTGGCTAAATAAAGCACCAAGGGTTTATGAAAATCTTATTTTCTGCATGCCTATGAGTGTTGATATAATGCACTGTTTGGCTCTCTGAAAGTCTTAAAACAATGCTATTGTCTAGAAGTACTTTCTGCATTTTGCCAGAATGAAAAATGAGGTTTCTACTGAACTAAAACACTGGAAAGGAGGGTACTGAAGGACATGGTTTTCTCCAGCTCTTATGGAATCTGCTGTATATAACTGCGACCAGAAATAAAAATATGCAGATTTCCCTATGTCAGTATCTTGACATTGACTGTAACTTTTCCAGCTGTGAAACTCCTTAGTTCTGGTTGTAAATCTCAGCAACAAAATTTATTTACTTACTGCTTTTTAGCTTGATTAATTTGCTTAAATATATAACTAATGGAGTAATTATAGAGTTTAGCAGCTCTAGGACTGAGTTCAGAGAAGAATTTATGCACAAACTTAATAAGTGCAGGTGTAATTATTGAAGAGATATCTCAGGACAGGACATTATCTGAACAAGTTCATAGTGTGAAATGGCATCACTGAAATGAATGGCAAACCTGTCCTTAGCTTACTTAAGCAAGGACAAGATTTTTCGAGGTTCCCAAGTCTTGGGAAGTAAAAACTGGTTTATGTCATGGAAATTTGGTTTATGTCATGAACATTTCCAGGACATTTATCACCAGCATCTTAGTTTTCAAATGTATTTCAGCTGAAATAATAATAATAGTAGTAATAATATAACAATAATAATAATGCAGTTTGTTGCAGTGGTCGCAAATTTTGGTTTGTGTACGAGTACCCATAAAGATATGCAGCTGCAGCTTTTATCTGTGCCCTTTTTCTCCATCCTCCACCGGCTGTGGAGGATGCAGAAGAGCCTTTGTGAGTGCCCAGGGCTTTATGCTGCAGCTGGAAGGTACAGCCTCCTTCTCC
This sequence comes from Lathamus discolor, assembly GCF_037157495.1. Lineage (NCBI taxonomy): Eukaryota > Metazoa > Chordata > Aves > Psittaciformes > Psittacidae > Lathamus > Lathamus discolor. Next base: position 41,295,216 of record NC_088884.1, on the reverse strand, counting down.
TGGTTGCGGGGATGAGAAGGCAATTGTCACTTCCCACCCAACTCACCGGCGGGGTGTGCACCAGCACCTCTGTCCCATACATGCCTGGTGCCTACCTCAGGTAAGCTGCTTGTGTTTCTCCAGAGCTAAAGAAGATGGATCAAGCTTTTATCCATATCTTAGCTACCTCTTTCAGCATGGGTCAAACTGATCTCTGAAAGTGCCTGTTGTCAGAAAAACTAGCCTGATCTGCCTCCATCGTGGCACAGACCCAGAGGCTCAGCACTGAGGCAGCGTGTCCCTACTCCAGTGTCTGCCTCTCCCGGTGCTTTGAGGGCCATGGCTTCCTCATGAACATTTTCCCTTCCTTGCTCCAGAAAGAGTTTCTTTTTCAGTGCTTGTGTTCTCAGAAGAAGAAGGAAGTGTGCAATCAGATCCCGCGCAGGAGGTGGCTGGTGCTCAGGTGTACGTGAGCCTGACATGTCCCCACACTGGGTCAGAAGCTTGCTTCTCTCTTTCTTTTGTAGCAAGAAGTACACGTCTGACTGAGCCATCCTACCATGTGAGCTGCGGGTGCACCTCAGACACACTTCTTGGAAGAGCATTTGGCTATCTGAGAAGCTTTAAGCAGAGTTCGTGTTACCTGTTTGCTTGTTTTCACCTTCTGAAGTCTCCTGAACCTACTGTGTAGATTATTCCTTTGTTTTCTTTGCATGTGTCTTCACTGCTCTCTGCCTTCTGCAACTTTCCTGGCCTCAACTCTGCCCATTCTGTATTCAGGACTTGCCCGCGTGCCTCCTTTGTCCAGCTCCTCATGACAGTGCAGCTGTAGCCTGCATGAGAGCTGCTGCAAAGGGGAAAAAAAAGGTAAGTGAAATTGTACCTTAATCACAAGGGTAAAAGAGCACAGGGCTGAGTCTCCTTCTGAAGCTGGCTAAAACTTGTTGGAGATGTTGCCTTATGCAGTTGGGTCCAGCCCAGCTTGGGATGAATTTGCAATTCCGTGCAGTTCCTTTTGTATGGCCACCACAGTCAAGAGCATTAAATTTTGGAACCACTCAAACAGTGCTGAGGGTCGTGCCAAAATACGGGTAGAGATGATTGCTTAGACACTAAATTCAGAAATCAGATTTTCCAACCACATACTCACTGAACTCTATTGATTTACCAGTCAGTACTGAGCAGCATGACTGGAGTGCTGAATATATCATAATTTATCAAAAAGAATCACAAATACTGACATGATTCTTTCTGTGCTTTTCTAAGGCTCACTGTAATGCCAAATTTCCTTCAAACCTGAAGATAAATACCATGAAAACAGGTGCATTAGCTAAATTCATGTCAGGAAATAAACATCTCTTGAAGGTAACTATAAGAATTTACTTCAAGAAAAAAAATATATATTCTAGTTGTAGATAAATGCTGTTCATCAGTAAGTTTTGTTCATAGTCCTCAGTACCCTTCAAATAGGGCATAATTTCTAGACTTCTACTACCCTTATTACTGGGAAGCCTGTTTCCCTTACCTGTGTTTGAATTTGCAGGCAGTAACTGGTGTGTGCATCTATTTAAAAATACTAGACAAACTCTGTTATTTGCTTTCAGGTGAGGTGTTTTGTAACAACTGGGAGGGCAAGCAAACATGCACTTAGCAAGAGAGATGTTCCGGATTAATGGTCTGTAGCTCACAGCAGGCCCTTGGGGTGATTTGGGGGGCTGGTTTTGCCTCAGTGGGGCTGTTGCTACCATGTCTAAGCTAAAGGAAGGGGGTGCAGCTGTCTGACTCCCCATAAAGGTTTCAGCATGCATTTCTGATAGGTGCCAGCATCTCTCTATGGCTGGCACTATGATTTAATTCCCTGCCTTTGTAAAAAAGCCCATCCCAGCCTACTGAGCAGTGTGGACAGGGATGGGCTTCCATGAGCACAGCTCTGGTGTTACACCTGCATTGCCAACCACATTGCCAACACCCTTTGGGGTCCTGAATCTGATTTCACCCCTGCAGCCAGCTGTCTTGTTTGGGACCCAGCAGCTGTATGTGGGGTAAGTGTAACACCATTGCACAATACACCGCACAGTTCCTGACAGAGGTTTTGGTGAGTCAGCTGGAGTGTTGTCTGCTCATGAAGCAGTGTTGTGTGAGAGCCTTGATGCTTCTGTAGCATGTATCTGTGTCCTCTTGTCCTCAGGATTTAATGAGGAACGTGTTTTCTCCTGTGAGGCGGGCCTGCGTGTCCATGCACTGGCCTGCCTGCACCAATAACCAAGAGATCTGTTGGATGTGGACCATGCTATGATGGCTAGAGACAGGATATCCCAAATCAGTCTCAGTGGCCAGATCCTTCTCTCCTGGGCGTCACTGCAGCCACGAGGTCCTCTCTTTCTGGCCCTATCTTGTCTCACATGTATCCCCAGTAGCTGGAAAATGATGCATTTCTGGTCCTAATGGGGTTATTTCTTCCTTCCCTGATGCTCTATGTAGTGCAGTTACTGTGAAGGTGACACCAAAGTACATTCGTCACGGCAACCAGCCCAAAACAATGTAGTGAGGCATAAGGCAAAGTTTGTTAAATATCTCTGTGGGCTAAGCATGTATTCTAGACCCCTAGAGATGCAGTTGTTATTACACATTTTGCACAAGGGATTGTACTGGTTTTGGCTGGGACAGAGTTAATTTTCTTCATAGCAGCTTGGATGGGATACTTTTTAGATCTGAGAACAAAACAGTGTTGATAATGCACCCATGTTTTTGCTATTGCTGAATGGTGCTTGTCTTCCTTTTACACAACCCTACCAGCAGGCAGGCTGGGGATGCACTAGAACCTGGCATGGGACACAGCTGGGACAGCTGACCCCAGTGGGCAAAAGGGATGTCCCAGACCACCATATAACATGATATGCCATCATATTTAGCAGCAAAATCTTACAGGAGGCAGGGGGAGCTCATCAGGGCTGCTGTTGCTTGGGGACTGACTGGGCATCAGTTGGCTGGTGGTGAGAATTCTTTTTTCTTTTTTTTCACCACTTGTTTTTCTTGATTTTGGGTTTCTTTCTTATTCTTTTCTTTAATTTTACTTGTTAAACTGTCTTTATCTCAAACCATCCTTTTTTCCACTTTTACATATTCTCCCAGAACCTGCCGTTTGTTGTGTTTAAGGTGATAACAAGGCTTGTTTGTTTGCTTGGATGTTTTTGCCTCTGATTAGTCAGGCTTAAATATCCAATTTAGCTTCTGCATAGGAAATTCCTTTTTTTTCCACCCCCCTTTTTTTTGAAACACTATTTTCTCTTTCAAGACCAACTTGCGGCAGTTGCAAGGAGACATCAAAAGCCCAGAAACTCATGCTGAAATGCAAGTGCTGGCTCACAGTTTCACAGCTGCATGTGGTCTTTAGCCTCATCAGGATTACAAGGCCACCAGTGTTTCTGGATCAATTTTACATAACTTCAAATGGGTTACAATGCTAAAATAACATAATTGACCACCTCCCTCCCTCAAATGGTTCAAACAAAAAATAAACGGGAGAAATTCTGTCCTTTCGTTAGCACCGTGGATCTCTGGTAATGGGTTTTATGGACAACAGACTTACCGTCAAAGGTGCAAGGGAAGATCTGAGGAGCTCTACCTCCTACCAGTTTTTGATTCAGTTTTTCTTCTGTGTCAGATAATCTGGCTCCCCAGAGAAGGGTGCTTCCTGGATGTGCTGGGGTTTTGAGCATGGGTGCTCTGGTCCTATAAGCTTCTGCCCCATTGCTGGTCTGCACAAGCTCACTTGGGTGAAAATATCAGGCTATTCTGTTCCTTAGCCAGGGAAAAGGAAACAGAAGAGATCAATGGATAAAAACAAAGAGCTTAAAATTTGGTACTCTGGGATTCACTGAAACCAATGGAGTGTAGGTTCCTAAATGCTTCTAGATGTGGCAGATTGAATGGATCTGCTCCAGATATGGGAACCATCTGTTAGTCCAACCTTCATCAGTAAATTGTTGCACTGTCTTAGCTTAAGTGCTGAGTGACTGGGCCTCGGTTTCCTTCTTTAAAAGACAATAATGGGAAAAACATCACTCATCCACCTTCAGAAGGTACTTTGTGTATAAGGTACTCTGCAGGGGGAAGTTGGGACTCGGGTAAAGGGTACTCTCAGCCTTGTAGTTGGAAAAAGCCCTTCCTTGTATGCACATCAAACACAACTGCTGTGAAGAAGCTGCTGGTCTCTTTGGTCACAGGTCACTCAGGAGGGTGACTGATCATCTCGGATGATGCCAGACACCAAGCTACAGATGAAAAGGCTGCAACAGGGCTGTGAGCACTGACACACTGCCAGGGCTGAGGAGATCCTCTGTCATACTACACTACCATACAGTGAAATGAAATGAAACCGTGTCTCTCAAAAAGGGTTTTTTATACTTTTCGTCAGACAATGCAGCAAGTAACGCTAGTGATTGTGAGTGCAGTGAGCAATACGTATGCAAATGGACTGCACATTTCAGAGATCCACTGAAGTTTTAGAGCTCTCTGGGCAAGCATGTTGTGGCAGGGGTTTCAGTCGCATCCTACACAGCTGCCCAGAAAGCACAGGGAAGCCACAACCCTGCCTGACAGCTGGTACTGCTGAATTAGGCTGCTCGGTGCCCCATGCCAACAGAGCTATGCCAGGAGACATTTCCTCCCTCTGGGGAAAGGCATTTGCAGTTCAGGACATGCTCTCTGAACACGCTGGCTCTTGGGCACCATCCCCACAGAGTGCACTGGGAGTATGGGCACTACGCAACCTGCAAGCAGCTTTAATTCAGAAAACTCATTCTGCCTTTGGAAGACCTCTTCTGTGGACCTGCATTGCAGATGAATTTAGAATTTACCAGCTTCTTGTTTTTTCTTTTTTTGAGAAATAGGAACAAGGATGAAAGAAAGCCATAGTTGCAAAGCAGTACTGTGTAGCTTTGGAACACTGTTTAATATAATGGCTGTCCAAAATCCCAGAAAGAAAACCTTAAGGAATCAAAATTAATGTAATCGAATGGATGTCCATTAGTGCACTTCCTTGGTTTTTGTCTCCCGAGTCTTTCATTACAAACATTCTTCTCTGCTGTTTATAAACAATCAAGCTACCATAATAACAAAAGTAACTCTTTTCAATAATCATCCCAAATGACTGATAATGTATTTTTGGCATCATCACACTGAATTAATCTTTTCCCATCTAAATACAAAACAAATTCTGTTTTGCTTTCTTTTAGTATTTGATACTATCAAAATATAAGTCTTTCTCTTGTGTAGTACAGAGACGTCTATACACTGGAGAGATAGATACAGATTTTCCTAACACTAATTTTTAGCTGCTAGCATGTAAAGAAATGATAAGATAATGTATTACCAGGCAATAATGAAAGAAGCTATGGCAGCAATCGTGTTGTGTGGGTGGTGTCCAGAGTTAAGGGTTCTTAACCTTTTTGCTTTCCTCCCTCATGCATCAAACACTTAGTGAAAGCCATTAGAAGCTGGTATTAACATGAATTATTTTCAACAAGCTATGATGACAAGCTGAAAGTAGTGCATTGCATAAAAAGTCTTAATTGTGCTTCCATTTTGACAGTTATTTTCAGATGCCATATGTATTAGACTTTTCCATTAAGACCGTGCCCAGCTGTTGTTAGTATCACTAAACATTTGCAGAATCTGCTTTAGCTTCTGGGCAAGCTCTTTCTGACATGGTAGCCTTGACTCATGGGTTGGGGCATGTGCACTGCCTTGAAGAGGAAGAGCACAGTGCCCCATACATTGGTCCCATTTTAACCATATAGAGGTTAACATGCTTCTGCTTGTCACGCTCACTCTCTGCACAGGCTGAATCTCAGCAAGTAAGTGCTATAGAGAGATGAGATCTGCTGCTGCAAATGTGTGACACACACAAATATTTTTTGCATAAAAAGCCCCCAGTAGTCATTAAAATATTCAAACAACCCTAACTAGTATAAACACTGTTCCTAATTGACATAAATACTGAATGTTTCATATGTTCTTCTATTCACATCATGTCCAATCTTTTTTTTGGGAACATGTTTCTTCGTGCCATGTAAGATTAGGAGCACAGTTTCAAACTAAAGAAATTAACTGGTGAAAGTGGAATGGGCACTACAAAAACACAAGCTGTTAGCCCACCACACAATGACAAGAGGGATGAAAGATGGGGGGCATGCCTGGCAGAGCAGAACAGAGTCCAAATTAGCTTTATGCAGGGCTGCTCCCTAGTCAGGGCATTATGAATCATCATAATGCAATGGTTTGGGTTGGAAGGGACCTTCAAGACATCTGGTTCCAAACCCCCTGCCATGATCAGGGACACTTCACACTAGACCAGGTTGCTCCAAGCCCTGTCCAGCCTGGCCTTGAACACGGCGAGGGATGGGGCAGCCACAGCTTCTCTGGGCAACCTGTGCCAGTGCCTCACCACCCTCACAGTGAAGAACGTTTTCCTAATATCTGATCTAAATCTTGCTCCAACATATGCATGTCCCTCTTCTGTTGGGTACCCCAGAGCTGAATGTAGTACTGCAGGTGGGGTCTTGTGAGATCAGAGAAGAGGGAGAGAATCCCCTCCCTCGACCTGCTGGTCACACTCCTTTTGATGCAGCCCAGGACACAGTTGGCTTTCTGGTCTGCAAGTGCACATTACTGGGTCATGTTGAGCATGGATGTATTTCTTGTCAACCAGCACCCCAAGTTCTTCTTCTCTGGATTGCTCTCAATCCATTCTGCATTCAGCCTGTATTTGTGCTTGGGATTGCCCTAGTACAGGTGCAGGACCTTGTTGAACTTGGCCTTGTTGAACTTTATGAGTCTGCAAGTTGGCCTCAAGCATATTTTTGTCATCTTCCTCAAAATGGCATCAAAATTGCAGCTGCTTTCACATTTTCCAACCAGGGTGGCCCAGTGAAATTTTCTTTTGAAACTGCGAGGATATGAAGAGCACTAATGCAAGATGAAGTAAGTATCTATTACTTATGGTAGAAGACTGGAGCTAAAGATTAAGAAAAATAGAATTGCAAGAAAAAGCATTAGTGAATGCTGTCATGTGCAGACATCACAAGCCATTGGCTAATATACAGTGTGCCATCTTTGAAAGACGAATGTACCTTTGTGCAGTGCAGGAAAAAAAACCTAAGAAAGATGCAAGAGAAAAATAACATGCTGAGTCTAAAAGTTTTACTGTAAGCCACTCATCCGAAGTCTCCCCCTGAAAAGATTAATGTCCTAGAAATGTAACTATGAAAGGAATCTGGATTACTTGTCCACCTCTGAAAGTAAAAAAATCTGAAAGGAAAAAATGGAGAGCTAATAATTCAGGACTAAAGTTTCAGCTGGAAAGTTTAATCTTTCTTACTGCTTTTGAGGATATAAACAGATGTGGGAAATTATTTCCTGGAATGGAAATACGATAGATTTAATTAATTAAATAAATAATAATTAAATCTTTTAATGTATTTAAAGTTTATGGATGAAATCTTTGGAACACATCTGGGACCAAATTCTTATTCTTCTCTTCTTGTAAGGTTGCTCCTGCTCATAAAAATGTTCATATTGATGGCATTTGGGAATACTATCTAACACAAGAAAACAGACTTGAATGTGGCTTATTGTGAGTGTCCAGTTCATGGGGTCTGTGAGTGATCCATGTCTCATCTCTCTGTGATTATCTGTGATTGATCATAACACATCATTCACTGGACTAGCATTTCTGGAAGAAATATTACTATGTGTGAATTAAAAGTTAATTTTTTTACAGTCATGTCCATCCACAACTTTGCATTTTACTTCAAAGGCCACGACAATAAATATTCACTATCTTAAAACTTGCTTGCTGTCATTGTGATGATTGAAATTGTGCATTCAATTCATATCACAGTCTGCACCAAGGATGGGTTTCACTTAAATTAAACTGAGGTGCCAGTAAGATTCAGTGGCAGAAATGCTTGTTTAAAGCAAATCCAAAAAACTCTTACGGGTATGAATCTAATTAAAAACTAAGCGGTGACTCATGTAAAATATTTGGCAGCATACACCCAGATCTAGAAAGGAGATTCTGCTAGCTTTCAAAAATATGTCTGAAAAAAGAAGTATTTTTTTTTTTAAGATTAAAGAAACCAATCCTTACTTTGCTCCAGGCAGCAAGTTTTTCCCTTTTCTGTAACACCAACATGGGCTATTTCACTTGTCTTGTATTTTGGCACATGTGACAAACCTTTAGACTTTCCATAATGCCACAGTTGATCTGAGGTCAATCTAAAATGTCTCTGGTTCCCCTCTGAAATTTTTCGACCCCTGAATGACCCACACACAGCCTTACAAATACATTTTTCTGTAAGCATGTAGGAATGATGCACAGTTCTGTTTCTTAAAAAGAAAACCAAACCGAACTCCACTACTGTGATTTCTGCCTTTCACTGATGCAAGGGGCTGAGAACATCCCCAAGGTAGCATTTAACAGGGATGCCAGTTGCTTTTATTTCCTTCTTCCAGGACTCATCCTTGGCTGCACTCAGCTTTTGTCTGAGCTCTGGCTCAGTACAGACAGTCTTGTATTGGTCCTTGTTTGATGTGCTTGAAGTATGGGTGTCTATGACCACTGACCCCCCTCTCAGGCTTTCCACCCATACCCATCTGGGGATGGAGGAGTTGGTCCTGCCCTGTGGAAGCAGCAATGCTTTGGTCATTTCCTGGTAATACTGGTCTCCTAGAAAGTGTCTCAGCATTTTAATTTGGTCAGCAAAGGCCTTTATTATCTGTATGTTTAAGTACTCAGGAGGATGCTGATCTCCAGTTTTATCCACAGTGTTGTGAAAGTTGACCAGTTCTCTATGGAGAACTTAGAGTACATCTGCAAAATACATGGAGTTAAAGGGTCTATCTGGCACTCACACCATCTAATAAAATCAGTCAGCATAGTTTGATTAGCCTGTTCAGGAGATGGAACTTCAATAAGGTGACTCAGCTCCTTCTGATCATTCACAAAAAACTGCTGGAAACTTTTAATCAGTTCAGGAAAATTCTGGCACCTTCAAACTGAATCTCTCTTTCAAAGGTGACTCTCACTTCTCCTTACTAATAATTAGGCATCAGGGAAAAAAAAAAAGAAGCCAAGCATAAATTAACGTGGAAATAACATCATTAAATGTTTAATGGCTCTGGAGACTGCACATCTTTGGGTTATTCATTAACGTAATTGTATGTACTGTTTTGTCTGAGATTTTTCCTTGAGAAATCTCATACCTTTATCTATGGATTATATAATGTACTGCTCTGGGATGTTATATTATATACCTCTTTCTGGTCTCATCTTAGCTCAGTGTATGAAAGGACTTGGGTACTCACCTGACTTTCTCTCTCCACCATCAGTGCTTACATCCAACACCTGGAGCCTCCAAGACACTGCTTAGTGGTGCTAACCCCAAAGGGGTCTTATTCTCCAGCACCAGCAGGAAATCCTCACAGCTGCCTGAACAGTTGCCTCGGGCATGCCAGCTGCTTTCCCTGTCTTGGGTGGATCAGCAACCAGGAGGTTGCAGCCCTTCCACAGTTATACAGTGACTGCTTCGTGTGCTCAGATTTGGGGATGAAGGCACAATTGTCAGATCTTGAGGACAAGAAGATGTCTCTGTGCAGGTAGAAGTGGGTCACCCATGTCCTTGAACCCCCTTCCCTGCAGCTTTCCCAGAACTTCCTCATCCCCACATTGCACTCTCTAAAGCAGGGCCTTGCAACCTCCATATACTTGGATATTAAGCCCTTGATATAGTAGCATAGAGAAAAGCTGATCAGGTAATATTTTAGCAACCACATTAATCAAATATTTATAAACTACAATATAATTCCTTAGAATATCATGGAGCCATTTCACAAAAATGGAGCACTGGTAAATTTTTTAAAACACTCAGATCACCCTGAACTTCAGATTTAATAGGAACACCTGAGTGACAGCTGGCTTTCATGAGCAGAAATTCAGCTTGGAGAAAAGAAGTGATCAGCAGGCTGGCCTATTTTGGGGACTGGCTGGCTGGCTGGCACAAGGGATTCACAGGCATGGAAAGCGTGTAATGTGCAGACAGGCATAAGGGAAACTCACAGGCTCTCAGGCTTGCTGCTGTGATCACTGGTCCATCTCTTTTCTTATAAACTTCATTTCTGTGGCAGCTAAGAGCTGCTGCTGTGCTTTCTCTACCTTGTACAGAGCACACTTCTGAAATAAACCCTGTTCGTGGAATGCAGCCTCTTAAAATTTATTTTTTTTCCATCATTTATCAAGTATCTGTTGACCAAGACCTGCTTTAATGTACATCAGTCCACTGTGGTAAATATATTATCATCTTCCTGACAGTATTTTCTCCTTTTCTCTCTTCTCAGTTTGACTTTCTATCTGTTTGTGATGACTTGCCTCAGCTGAGATCTTGGCTTAGGTAGCACAGACCAGGACTTGGTCATGGGAGGTGTCTGTCCTGCAGGCAGATACAACCTGCCTGCCCTTTGGTGGGCTCACCTGTGCAGAAAGGGATACCTGCACCTTGTTTGCAGGATGAGGCTCTTAGGGTACAAACTGCTGTTCTCTCCTGTCTTTGATTTCTGAGGCTTGCAGTATGCTCTGCGACACCCGGGGGTATACTGCATAGATGGCAACAAAGATCCTTAGAAGGGGATGTGGCCTGATGCACAGGGAGACTGCATGTCAGAGTATTTGAATTATCTTCCCAGGTTTGCTTCTTACTTTCTGGGAGATGTTAGGCTCAGCCTGTGCCCCAGTTCTTATAGCTGCATTAATATTTTAATATGCACTGAGGTATTTATTAAAGTGAATTTTATGAATGTCAGAATGATGATTATTTGGCTCAGCCGTGTTCTTCTGAAATGCTTACTCACAAGAAAGGTTTTTTTTTTCTTTTCAGAGGTTTGAAAGATAATTTGGCTAGATTGTTCCTTTTAAGTAAAGCAATCTCACATTTGCCATGGTTGGATGCGAAGTTATTCAGTAGTATCGTTGCATTACTAGCCTGGCATTCGTGTTCTCAAAGAACTTCAAAAGGAATGCTTTGATGTACTTATGGACTTCTTCCAGCTGGTGTATAGCAGTCTGTGCTTTTGTAGCAAATCATGACTTGTGGGATTTTTAGTATTTCACTGACTGCCTGAGGAAGTATACTGAGGGGTGCCTTTTGAACAACATACAGGAGCTGGATAACAGGATGACAGTCATAAATGGAATATTTACATCGACAGCAAAATACCCTGTGCTCCTGGAAAGAGCTCACCACTTCTAAAATCTACACTTCTCTGCAGCTCCTTAGATTTCTGCAAAGGGAAATGACAGTGTGTGGCACTTGAGTTGCTTTTGGCTTCATTTCCCTCTGTTTCTCAGCTTCCCAAAGAGGCTTGTTGAAATCCCATTGATCAGCATGTGGATCTGAGCTTAACAGTCCCGCTGGCTTTGCATGCCCAGTGGTGCAGTTGTTATCCTCACCAGGTGGTAATGGTGTTACAAAAACTCCTCTCTATGGAAGCAAATGGGTAGTGCTGGGAAGGGACCAAACGATCTTTAGCAACAGTTTTTCCTGGTGAGAAAGCTTAACTTCCCAGCCAAAACCACATGATGCTAGTTCCTCAGATGAAAGACATTTGAGATCTGGTGCAGTCTAGCAGCTGTAGTGTTCCCATGTGTCCTGGGTTCAGCAGTAGCAGTCTTTTTTCTCCTTCTTAGTAGCTGGTGCAGTGCTGTGTTTTTGACTCTCAGCCTGGGAACAGCGCTGATAACACTGATGTTTTCAGTTGTTGCTCAGTAATGTTTACTCTGACCAAGGACTTTGTGAGTCTCACGCTCTGCCAGGGAGGAGGAGAAGTTGGGAGGAAGCAGAGACAGGACACCTGACCCAAACTAGCCAAAGAGGTATTCCATACCACAGCACGTCATGCACAGTATATAAACTGGGGGCAGTTACCTGGAAGGGGGAGATCACTGCTCAGTTGGTCTGTGGTGAGCGGTTGTATCTTTTCCCTTGTTATTTCCCTTATCATTATTATTATTGGTGGTAGCAGCAGTGATTTGTGTTATACCTTAGTTACTGGACTGTTCTTATCTCAACCCGTGGGACTTACATTCTTTCTATTCTCCTCCCCATCCCTTTGGGAGTTGTGGGAGGAAAAGGGGGAAGTGAGCAAGCGGCTGCGTGGTTCTTGTTGCCAGCTGGGCTTAAACCATGACACCATGAGATGCTGCTCTGTTGTCTGAACGAGGGGTGCAGGCAAGAAGTTGATGACACCCTGCATCTCTCCTTGGGTTGTCTGTAGAGTGATCAGATTTGAGACACAGTGTCATCCCTGCAGGATCCCTCACCTGTGGATTTGCCCCAGTATCTCATGGCCGTTGGGTAACTTAAGGCTAAATGCTAACATGTGAGCAGCACGTGATTGACCTGCTGCTCCATCAGTTCTGCACTACAGCCAGGCACAAGGTACCATAGCTGCAGCTCAGTATGCAGATGAGATTAGGTCGTAGGGTTTATAGCTTATTGCTAGGCTTTAATCTTTATTTTGAACCCTGGCTTAGCATATCTACAAAACACCTTGACATGCTGGCATCAAGGCCAAAGCTTATGATAACTGCCAAGTGACGACTGGTGCTTTCTCTGTCACAGAGGCAAGGCTTGTCTCTTGTGAGCCTTTCTTCATGACTGAGCTGAGACCATGAACCTAGTTGTGCAGGAACTGAAGACAATCACTAACATGGGCATTGCATACTCTGATGGTAAGAACCATTGCTTAGACTGGCTCAAATGCAAATATGTTAAAAGAAAACCTTCATCAGACCAAACTAAATAAAATCCCAACCAAAACTGAATGTTCCACATGGTCCAGAATTCCACCCCTAGGGCAAAGCTGAGAAACTAAACGGTGTATGACTGATTTTTAAGTCTGTTACTTAATGCACTATGGTTCTTTTGCTCAGATGCTGTGGTGATGAACATGTTATAAGAGCTGACACAGAATAGAATGCATATGAAAAAATTCAGACATCATGTTGAATTTGTGATTCAGATTGAAGTGCTTTAATAATAAATAGAACACATGTATTATATATGGAGGCTCCTATTGAAATATTTCTTGAGGGCAGCTGAATTTTAGTGCCATAGCTGAATGATAATAGTTTAAGAGGAAATGTAGATTACTGTCATTTCTTTCATAAATTGTGTTGAGCAATAATTATGAACAATGACAGGGATAACACAGGGTATATCACAGGAAACTCAACATCCTGTTAAACTCTGCATTCCCACCTTCAGCCACAGAATCAGATCTTACCCATCTGTTTGGTGAGGGAAAAATAAAAAATATGCTGCAGATTACAGGTCCAAAAATCACAGGGCATATGTTCAAAAGCTTTAAAGGAAAATCTATTGATGCTGGAATAAAACTGAATGTCAACTGAAGCGACATTGTTCCCAGAATCCAACATACTCATCCTATAAAAAATACATGAAATAGTGGGAGCCTTCTGAATACTCATTTATGAGCTTAAGAATGATAGGACGCAAGTTGTAGCTAGGGGGATTTCTGACACACTTGAGAGGTGGACCAGTGCCAGCCTCATGAAGTTCAACAATGTGAAGTGCAAGGTCCTGAACCTGGGTGGGGACAATCCCAGGCACAGCTACAGGTTGGGCAGAGAAGAGATTCAGAGCAGCCCTGCGGAGAAGGACTTGGGGGTGCTGGTCGATGAGAAAATGAACATGAGCTGACTTCAGTGTGCACTCGCAGCCCAGAAAGCCAACCGTATCCTGGGCTGCATCAAAAGGAGCGTGACCAGCAGGTCGAAGGAGGTGATCCTGCCCCTCCACTCTGCTCTTGTGAGACCTCACTTGGAGCATTGTGTGCAGTTCTGGTGTCCTCAACATAAAAAGAACATGGAGCTGTTGGAACAAGTGCAGAGGAGGGCCACGAGGATGATCAGGGGACTGGAGCACCTCCTGCATGAAGATAGGCTGAGGAAGTTGGGGCTGTTCAGCCTGGAGAAGAGAAGGCTGCGTGGAGACCTCATAGTGGCCTTCCAGTACCTGAAGGAGGCCTATAAGGATGCTGGGGAGGGACTCTTCATTAGGGACTATAGAGATGAGACAAGGGGTAATGGGTTTAAATTTAAACAGGGGAAGTTTAGATTGGATATAAGGAGGAAGTTCTTCACTGTGGGGGTGGTGAGGCACTGGAACAGGTTGCCCAAAGAAGTGGTAAATGCTCCATCCTTGTCGGTGTTCAAGGTTAGGTTGGACAGAGCTTTGGGTGACATGATCTAGTGTGAGGCATCCCCATGTTAGGGGGGTTGGAACTTAATGATCTTAAGGTCCTTTCCAGCTCTAGCCATTCTATGGTTCCATGATTATATGAAAATCCCTTCCTCCTCCATGAGAAGGCAGGGAGAGGTAAACTAGCCGTGTAGTCACAACAGCATGTGCCCTGATCCCTTCTGACCCTTCAGATCTCCCTCTGTCCAAAACTCTCTACAACTCCTTTCCTGTTACAGAGTGACAAAGGCAGTTTTAATGTGGTATGCTCTGTCCCCTGGAAATAGCAGGATTTGTAGCAGGGGGCATCTGGTACTTAAGAGGGAAAGAGAGGGTTGCTTATGCTGGAGGGCCACGGCTGCTAGCTTCTTCGCTAACTTTAAAATCTTCTGAGTACAAAATCTCTTTGCTTCTTCCCAGACCTTGTACTTCAGCTCAGGAACAAGTTAAGTGGCCTTAGGGGCTCTGGGCAGCAGTGTTGCCTCTTCCAGAGATAAAGGTGTATGTTTTCCCCATGGAAGGTGTAGTAGAGGTTCTTTCTCTCTACAGAGAGACAAGAACACCTTTGCAGGGCATTTTAGTACTGAAACCAAACTCTGGCCCTTTTCTTTCCACACACAGACTTTTCTGATGGAAGAGTACCTGGGTTCCCCCAGCCAAGGAATTGTGTTTAGCCTTCAATATCTCTTCTGCCTTCATGCTGGCAGCACATTTCCTTCATGACTCCTGACTGGGCCATGTTGGTGAATTTGGACTCTCAGAAATGACTGGGATGCTTGCCCAGAGTCCAGTGCCTTTCTACTTTCCTAAATTTAGAGCAGAGAGGAGCAAAACTCAAGGGAAATGGCAGCTCCACCGTCACCCAGACAGTCCCTTAAACAGCAATGAAACAGTTCCAGCTCCTGTGTTCAGCACTCTGCCATGGTGCTAAGCCTTCGTGTCAGGATGGGCATAAGTGGTGATATGGGTCCCTTGCTGCATTTCTTTCAGTGTTTCTAAGAAAGACCTAGGCAATGGTGTAGGCAGCGGCATTCAGACCCAGAAGCAGGGGATGGATAGGAGCCACATTAACTTACTGAATATGTAACAGAAAAAAAAGCCAACTTCCTACAGACACTATGAAGATTTTTATCTTTTCATTTGAAAAAGAAAAGGTGGGAGTTAAAAGCATTAGGCTTGGAAAGCAGACTTTTATAGCTCAGCAGAAGATGTCGACCTCTTGAACCAAGAGACCAGGAGAGAGAGCCTTTATCTGAGAAGAAACCATAGGGACTTTGTAAGTGAAGTCTTAGCAAGCTACTGGCACAGCCTCTAATAGGTTCTAAAAGTCCTACTAATCTTTGGAAGAAATATTTCTAAGGAACTTGAAATTTCTTTCAAAATAAAGCAGCCATAGTTGGCCGTTAAGTGGCAGAGCAGTAGAATAAATTAAACAAAGTCCAAGTAAGCAGCTCAGTAAGACAGTGAGAGTCAGACAAGGCAGAATAAAGCTGGGTTTCACGTGGCATTTGCATATAACCGGGCTGCAAGGACTCCCGTGCTAATTGATTGAGGGATAGTCAGCAGTTAGTGGAGCCTAGAGAATGATTCAGTTCTCTCCAAAGGACACGGAAGGCATAATTTAGATGTTATTTACAATGCTTTAAAGAACCTAGACATTTCCACTGGGCTATCAGATATGTCAGAGGACCTCAGGTCACCTGTGGTGTCTGCTGGAGGCAAGGAAGATAGCCAAGGGCATCTCAGATGGCGCCAGGAGGCTAAGTTGAGATAAATAAATCCCTGTGAAAAGGTAGTCTGTAGCCTTGGATCCACTAACTTTTCTTACTGGTTATATTGGGAGCTAAGACACCCAACTTACATGTAGACACCTGCACATATATGCCTATATTTTTTCTGAATATTTCCATAAAAGCCTGGCTAGGAAAGGGAAGGTATTTGTCCTTACCCAGGATGCTGCCCATAACCTAAAATATGCATCAGACTTGCAGTGTTAATACAAAAAAATACCCCAACAAAACCCAAAAAAGCCAGGGAGCTGGAGGTGCACTGTGTTATCCATGCCAGGGCAGAGCGTGTGGGGCAGACGGTAGTCTGGGTGCATGTTGCAACCATGGACATCTGGGGCATAGGAAGACCAAGAAGCTCCAAGTCATGGAGTTACTTTTAATCAAGCTTCTGCCTCCTCAGCTGGTAGTTATGACTCTCCCTACCCCAGCCATTCTCAGTACCAGCTAGTTAAGCTGTTTTATCAGGCACGGCAATGGGCTGTAGGCAGAATATGAACAGATATGGTGTCTCAGGTGAGAGGTGTAGCCTTCTAGCCAAGGGGACATAATTTGTAACATTGCTAACTCTGCTATCTTGCTATCTGCCTTGATTTGCTATATATGTAAAAATAGAGATACTGATTCTGGTCTCCTTTGTAAATTGCTTTAAGGTGTCATGAGAAAAACTTATGTAAAATTTGGGGGCGGGGGGAGGGGTTGAGATGGGCTAGTACCATATAGTAAATGCTGGGCCAAATGCAAAATTGCAAAATCCTTCAAAAAATTGGTCAGCTACTACCTTGTGAGAGCACTGTCAGGAGTCCTCAGCTTCACTATCTTCCAGTTGTCAGCATAGGGGCACCTTAGATAATAGCATAACTTCTGTAGCCGTTTGATTTAGGAAACCATAAACTGATGTTATTAGAATTTTTTTACAACTGGAAGAATTTGGGCGTAAAATTGAGCTTCTTACTAGATCTATAGCTCCTAATTTCACAGCAAGACTATTGGGACCACTTAACAAAGTAAAGTCACAGAAAAACTCATTTTTTTCATGCCTAGATGGGGAGCCCTCACTCATCTGGGTGCCATTAGGCAGAAGACAGACTGTAATGATAAACAGTCCATGTAAAAATTTTATGTTATGAAGAAGGAGTATCACACATTATTTATTTCATTGGCAAGTCACAACAAGCCAGCAGGTTTCAAAAGAAGAATTATGGTATCTGGCTGAAAACAAATTAGCTGAGCTTTTCAAAGGTAGTATTTTTCAAGACGGAATCATAACTATAAAACAAAAAAAGACAAAACTAGACTTTGTAAAATGAATTACTTTTAACTTCTGAAAAACTCAGCAAGTTGTATTTTGTAGCTGACAGAAACTACAGGTTTCCAGGCACACATAGAAAGTGCTGTTGGAGAGGTCTCAGACCATAGAAAGGAGTTGGGGGTGTTTCTTGTATAGTTTATACTTGAAAACCAGGGAAAATACACTGGTTTTAAGAATGAACTGAGTCTACATTGGCGTGGCTACAAAGTAAATCTTCCCCTTCGTTACTCTTCAAGCATTCATCATGCTTATGAAGTCCCAGCAAAAATATCTGTCACAAGAAGGAATATGACAGGTTGCTGCTGCGGTTTACCAAATTTCAAATCATGCTGTGAATGATGCCGCTGCATTTTAAACCTCTGTCAGACCTGGGCAGGTTTCTCATGGCTGAGTTACGGTTCTTGAAACATGAGTGTTGCAGAACTGTACTTCTGTATGACAGGATATGAGAGAGTTTGTGATTCTTGTTTTGAACTTTCTACCCCTAATTTTTGTATTACTTTTCATCTCACTGTTCAGCTGATTGTTATAGTCAAGCATTCGTTTCACCTGTTCCCTCATCTTATTATTTAGCCTTATTCTAAAATCAAAATAATAGTAGTACATAGGTAATAATAGTGTTCACACAGCAATGAAATTCAACTAATTACAGCCATTTTTCAGTCTGTGTATTTTCAGCAGCCTCTTAAGTTACAGTTCATTGCTATCTCTTAGAGAAATTGTTTCCCATTATTGAAGGACATAATTGCATTCAATTTCACCAGAATTTAACTGTAAATTTCCAAAGTAAAGGCCTTCATAAATATGTTCCTTTCAAAACCAGAAAACCCCAAAGCAAATTGCCATGCTTGAACATTCAAAAATGAGCAAGTAAAACATCTATAATCATCACTTAAATAATACTAGAAGAATAAAGTAGAAAATATGTCTAGCACACTTACCAGGACTTTCCTTAGAAGGAGTGGAGAGAGATATGCAGCTCCTGTGAGCAATTTATGGCATCCCTAAGATAGTCTAAGGTAAATGAGATGACCTCATTTCAGATGTCACTTTGTTGAATTTAGAGAGCAGAAATGCGTACCTTAGACCACATGCTTGACTTTTAGATGGTGACAGTTACATGTCCAACCTTATCAACCATCATTACAGTTAATTACATTCATGGGAAACAGTTCAAAACAGTCAGCCACTGACTGCTTATGGCAGTAAAGATGTGCAGATATTGGCAAAGAGTTTCTCATGCCCACTGTATGTGACTGTTTAATCCTGTCATGGGTGTCAGTCTATCTGTGCTGATGAGCTCTTCACACCTTTTGGTGTCTTATTTTCAGCTCCTGCAGAGATCTTACTGGAGAAAAATATCTCTTGTCCCGCTGCACTGGGACATCAGTCTTACCAAGCTGACTGGAAATGAAATATAGATACCTAAGGAGGTATTAAATGTTTCCTAATAAAATTTTCCAAATCATATTGTCAATGATTGTTTGAAATGAGAAAGATGCTTTTGTGGTGGCAGAAGCAGTTTTGTTGTCCAGCACTGTAGTGCAGCTTGAAGCAGTGAAATGCTCAGCATAGGTTCAGATGTTAGAATTTCCACTGCTTCCTTTACCAGTATTCAGAGATACAGACTTGTTTACCACCGTGTAGATGTGGTGACACAGTATATGGCATTGAACAGGAAACCCATTAGCTGGAGAAGTATATATAACCACATTATTCTCAGAAATGAGCTGCCTTTTGAATATTGTTTTCTGTACCTTTAAGCTAGTGATGAGCAGGTCAGCTCGAGGATAAGCAAACCTCATGCAAATTCAGGTATCCTGCTTTTATTTCTGTGCATGCTTTCATGATTCTCTTTGGGCTTATGACAGCATCAATACAGAAAAGGAAAGGGGTGCCTTCTGACACTTGCACCCTGCAGCTGCTTGTTCCTGTCCATCTAATGGCACTTATTGTGCCTGCAGTGCAGTCTGTGGCCATGCAAACACTTGTCAATCACTTCTGTTCGAAGTCTGGTGGCCTAAGCTGTCCTCTGAGGTGTTTGACTTTGCTGAAGGAATTATCATATATCTTTTCTATTGCCTACTGTTATCCTGGAATAAAGTGTGTGGCAGAGAGGAGTGATAACATCTTAAATCATTGTTGTCTATTGCTATGTGAAGGTAAGTCTAAGCCCTCCAGTTAACTCAGCCAGATATTCAGAATCCATTGATCAGATCCCATCCATTTTAAGGATGTCTTAAAACTGAGAACTTAAAAATAGTAAATGTGTTAGTTTCTAATTGTCCCCTAGCTATGTAAGCACTCATGAATTTTCCAGGGTTTTTGTTTGCAAGTAGGAAGGGTAGAGGATAAAATGGAGACTGTGTTTATTCATATGATTTCAGAAACAGGAGTTACCAGAAAACAACCAAAATATGAAGGCATAACACTATGTTGCACCAAAGAGAGAGAGTCTCTATATTTACCTATATTTACCTATATGTCTTGGTTAATAAATAGTAATTGATGACATGTCAGAGTTTTTTATATTGTGAGCTATGTATTTCCTTACAAGACAGAATTTTAAGTAGAGATTCCTGAAATACAGCATTTTCTCACATCTTGTATATGCCAAACAGGAAAACTCAGCAGGATGTACGTATTTTTCCTGAAGTTCATTAATTTTCAAGGTGATCTGCAAATATTTAACTGCTAGTGGCCTGGTCTTATATTGAAGATGCCTATGAAATGTTTTGGTAAAATTTCTCTTTTTTTCAAGGAGATCTAAAATCTTGAGATTGTGGAAAAACATTTCTAGATAATTTCTTCTTTCTCTAACTGTGATTTCAGCACTTTGTCTCGTGTATTTTTTCAAATCGCAAGTGTCATTGCTCAAGGGTTCAGCTTCCATCTTTTTTTTCCCTCATTTGGAACCATAGCGTCCAACCAGAGTGCCCTCCACCAAGTTATTAATCTTCACTGCCATCATCAAAATGATTTCTAACAACACAAGAGGTTTCTGATATGCCTCATCTGCCAGAAACAAGATGAGTAACAACCACAGCAGTAGTCTCTAGAGGAACGGCTCCAAAAGCCATATTTTTAAATTTAGTATACATATTAATTAAGTGTTGATCCATGGTATTTAATTAAAAGTTTTTCCTATGTTCATAATCAAAGACTTTTTCTTATAAGTACAAAATCCTTTCTTACTCCTTTAACTCAAAACACTGTGCTGGCAGTACTACTATTAGAGAAAAGACTGTCACTGGGAAAGGCCATCTTGACAGGTAGGTCTTGGGAATGGTATAGAAAACCAGACTTCAGTTTTCAAGTACAAGGCTAACCCAGTTTATTTAAATGTGATTTTTTTTTCCTGAGTGACATATGGACTGGTGAAACTGAGAACAAATTTTTTTTTTCCCTCATTCTGAATCACCTTGAATTCATATAGTGTTCTGGGTTTATCAGTATTCAAGCAGAGGAATAGGTAGCCTATAATAGACTAATGCAGTTGTTATTTTGATATGAATATCATAAAAAACATGTAAAGGGTTAATCAGTACCATTCATCGATTTGATGAAAATAACAAGCTAAAATGCCCTTTCTGATGGTGACTGAAAGTAAAAATTATTAACATGAGGGTTATGTGTGGTGTTCAAATGCAGCAATTAAATTTAGTTAATTACAAGTACTTTGAAAGGATTTTTCAGTTTCGGTCTATATTTTTTGATCTCTTCAGGTCATGCATCATCATTTTCTCTTAATGGAACTATATTTTCCCCACTATTTCCTTTTCACCCTTGGCTCATTAGTATGACAAGCTGGAAATGTGCATTTGCCAGTATGTGACAGAACTCGCATTAACCAATGAATGGAAATTGACTGCAGGCCGCCCTTGCAGAATGGCACAGATTAATTCTCTGGCATTTTTTGAAGGAGTAAACCACTTTCTAGTGTTGAAAAGGAAAAATGGCAAAACCAGCCATTATTTGATTAAAGTAAAGCTCCAGGCTGTAGGGCCTCAAAATGCAAATGTGTATTCTGTATCCTAGAAGATGAGTCTAATTAAGAAGATGAGGAAGGAACTTCATACCACCCACACTTTTTCTCTTGAGCAAACTATATTTCCTGGTCTGTTTCTGAAGAGCAAACTCTAGGCTGTACAAGGGCAGTATAGCCCTCATCTGAGAAAGTGGATCAGAAAGAGTTCTCCTTATGGATTCACTTTTATCCACAACTGCAGAGGGGAAACAAAAACTCCAGGTGTTAGTAATGTCAAAACCAAAGTGTACCAATATGGCAGTTGCTAAACAATGACAATGTTGGGAAGACTTACCTACAGAGTAAACAAGCCATGGAGAGAGAAGAGGAAATAATGTAAGACAAAAAATGGAGAAGAAAACAAAAAGCTTAAAATTATATGGAACTGTAGTAAAGTTCCTGTGGAGTTTGATGAGAGAGTAGATGGGTTTACCCAGAGACAGACATGGAAGACATCAGTCTTGAAGATGAAAGGACAATTGCTTCAAAATAAAATCAAAAAGACTGAGACAATTCAGAGAAAAAAAAAAAAAAAAAGGCTGCACAGGCAAAACCCCAAGACTTCATCAGGAAAAAAATACCACATTTGTACTGAAATCTAATGTTCGTATGTAAGAGCCTGTACTTTCAAAAACTGACAAGAAAGCTGCTTCTGAATAGTACTGAACAAGTAGCATCCTTATACCTCATAGCTCAAGAGTTCTTAATTTCAAATTTTTATTTTAGCAACAAAATTGAAAGGAATGCATTGTGAAAATACTGTTATTTTATTGCTTTTCACAATTCTCAGCTCTGCTCCTGTGTATGAGGAAATCAAAATCTGCACCTGAAAAGTGTGTAGAATTCTTTATTGTATAATGTCAATACTAACATATTTTTTTTAAATAATATTGATGTGGTAAGATGTGGAAGTGGTTGATTCTTCAGTCCCTATACGATGTCATTTGTAGAAACTGAAAGATAAAAAGATGATTTCTAGCAGATGCAACATTTCTGTACATTAGTTAATAAATCACTTGCTGTAGTGCAGCATAAGGACTTCACTGCTGCATGCCTGATGGGATGTGTCAGACCTTTGATATTTTGTCATTGTGCCTCTTTCCTATACAAAATTGATACTTCTGTGGAACTAAATGTTGCATGTCAGCTAATAAAACACCATTATATGGTTTCTTCTATGGGTATCAAATGTGTTGCTGCAATTAAAATGTGACCTCATTGGAAGAGTTTGTGCAGCCTGGATTTCAATGTCAGGTAGAATGGCAATGCCCAAGTCAGAAAGAATTTTAAATGAAATATAAAAATATATTTTATTTATTCCATGACTATTCTCTGTGCCCAAATCAATGGAGTCCGATAATCTACAGTGATTATTCTTCATTCACTTAAGTAATCGGATAGTTAAAATAGGTTGTTATCAAACCTTACCACCAATTCCCAGGGGCAGCTGGCTTCCTTCGAGGAGGCTACTGATTTCTGCTACCTGCAAGTATGTTTAGAATTGTGTCCTGTTTTTTTTTTCCAGAAAAAAAAGTCTATTAGCAGAGAATTGCCTGATTATTCAGTCCAGCTGATGTGGTAGGAGAAGGCAGGAATCTTGCTTGAAATGTCATCCTACTGCTTGAGGACCTGAATCATTCAACAGCCTTTGAATCTTGAACCCTTTGAGGTATCAAAACCTTTGTGTTGGACAATGCTGACAGACTTTTACCCCTGGTTTGAATTTTGAAGGTGGCTACAGAAATACTTGGAACTCTCCAAACCATACACAGAGCAGGGTGCATGATCATTTGAATAAGCATAAAAATGCATGGGTAATTTCCAGATTTTTTTTCCTTATTTGCATCTGTTTTGCCACGTTCAAAAAAGGAACACTCTACCTATGTAATGGGGGATACCTATGTTCAGCCAGCCCACAAGTACATGTCTGATCTGGTGCTGGGAGAGAGGCCATGGTATTGGCTGGAGTACCTCCAGAATGGTCTGCATGGCTGTCTTGGCCAAAAGCTGTTAACCCAAGAAAAGCCTCACAAATTCCATACTGTTGATTGAGACACTGTAGGTGCTTTAGTCAGTGGGAGGTTATACTTGCTGTAACCACCAGTGTTGCCAGGCTCTAACTATGCTGAGGATAAATGCTTCAAAAATGAAAGCATTTCTCATGGCAAAATAAGGCAATTCAACCAGAACATTGACATGGTTTGCATTCCTGTTCAACAACCTGCCCAGCAGCAGTATGGTATAGTACATTAAATATGGAATATATCATTAAATTAGATTAATGTTTTGCATCATCCGAAATATCTTTCCTTTCTAAAGAAAGAGAACCTTGCACAGAATTTCATAACCTGTTTACAGGCAGACTACATCAACCATTACCTTGCTTCAGGTTGTAATAGCTAGATATGAGCTAATTTTGTTTCTTTTAACTATATCATATGAAAACATCCTAAATGTGGAAAATATTTCCTTTTAATGGAGAATTTAATGAAATTACTTTAATGAAGAAATGTGATATAATTGCTGTATCTGGGTTTTTTTCCCCCTAGAGTGTTAAATATGTTGTCTTGAATGTAATTAATTATAACAGAAATGCTTTGATTTGAAATGTTGTTAAATGAATTTACCACCTACCCAAGCTTTTAAAACCAAATAAAATAACCAATAAGTTTAATAATACTTGACGTGGAGGGCGTTGGTATTGATCTTTCAAATTCTATTGCCAAAGTAAGTCTTTAGTTCACTGATTTTAAGTGTTTTAAGTAGATAAAATGCAATGCAATTAAAAAAAAAAAAGTATGTCTAGATGAAGTTCATGTTATTAAAGACTTCAGGTTTAGTACTTTTACTGAAAGGAAGGAGGCAATCAAGTACTCCTGAAGTGTTTGAAACAGGTTGCAGGTTGTTAGTGCCAGTTTACAAACCCAAGCTGGAATACCAGGGGAGAGGTAGTTAAATCTGTGTATGTGATTTGTGTACATTTCTAAATGCTCGTGAATCTATTTGAATTGTAAGTTTCTCACTAAGATCAAACAAAAAAAAAAAAATCCCTCACTTGAGGCATGCAGTAACTATTTGCAGTGCAAGAATAGAGTTAAAAGTATGGAAAGATGCCTGCTATGAAGGATTTATGACTTTTTTCTGTCTTCACTGAGTGAATTAAATCCAGTCTGTAGTGTCAGTTTTCCTTAAAGATGGACAGGATTGTAATGGAGCATTTAGGAATGAAGGCACCAGCTGTGATGGATGCACTCAACCCAATAACCAAACTAGCAGTAGTTTTGCATCTGCTCCAAAGGAGGTAAAGCTGTAGCCAGACCAGGAGCTCCTCTAGAAAAACCACAAAGGAGCAGAGTGACACAGTGAGTACAGTGAGCATCAGTGCATATGAGCTTGGAACATTGATCATGTGATTAACACATGAATACTGGGTGGCTTTTCCAAGACTCATTTATCAAGGAACAAAGAAATTTGTGGGTACAAGGAGCTTCATGCATACCTTTCCCATAGTATGCAATTTGACTACCAGCCAACCACTTTATACCATAGATACAACAGCCTAAATGAACTGCCTTTGAGCTCTCCCTCCAAAGCAACATGACTGCATGGCAGTTATCTCCCCTTGAGCTGGGGTGCCTCTCAAGGTTGCTTCTTGAGGCAGAGAGATCTTTTACCAACAGATCTTTGGATGAGCCCAGTTTGATTTCTCCCTAAACTGCAGCTGGACAGCATATCAGGTGACTCTCCCCTTGGACAGGGATGCCTCTCAAGATTTCAGATTACTTACCTGAGGCTAATAACCTTCCTTACCCAAGGTGGAGAGATACCTTAATTGCAACAGATCCTTGGTAAGTGACTGAAGGCATGAGGAATCAATACTGATGAAACATTACTAATTCATGCAGTTACTCAATATTAGTTATTACAAACTTTGCATATATATCTTAAACATAAATTGTTGACCAAATCTGGGACTAAGTCTGGTTCCAACCACACCAAGACTCCTCTCTGAGGAAGCGTTTAGAAAGCAAAGGGGTCCATTCTCATGACTTAACAAAATGGTCTTCCTGACCCTTTTGTTTAGTTTGATCTCTGTGGTAATTATTCTAGCTCAGTTCTAACCAGATTTTCCTTTGAATGTTTCTTTCATGTAGTAACAGAGTGAACCTTGCTACTGAACGTTGTTAAGTTTCAGTTTTACAACATCATATTAAAGCCACTTTTGCTAATACCTTTGATGGTGTTTCTTTAAGTGATCTAAATCACTCATCCATGACAAATTGGCATAATTGGCAGGATCCTAAATCAGGATCCACAGCACCAGCAGGCTTGGACAATGTCAATGAAGTGAGTAGAAGGAAAATTCAAATTTGCAAGACGAATAGTACAGCACTGCATGAGTTTTCTACACTGTTCCTTCTCCTGGAAATTAAGGTCACTATCTAACAAGCTGCAATAGTAATTGTTCTGGAGAACTGCAGAGTGAGGCTGCTTGTTTCCAGCCATATTTTATGACTCTGAATGAAGTGCTTTTTTCTCCAAGGAGCATCAAACATCAGAAGAGATTTAAAGTTTCTTTTGATGTGTCTGTGCTTCTACAAGCAACCTGGATAATGATGGGTTTTTTTTCTCTTTGAGACCTTGAGCTGAGGTAGCAGCGCCAGGGAGCCTATGTACCAGATCGCAGTCTGGTATGCTAAAACTGCTGCCATAAGGCAACCTGAGGTCCTGCTTCTCCCTTGTATTTCAAACCTGCTTCGTAATATTTAATAACCTTGCTGAAACGATGGACTCCTTCCGATACCTGCCTCCTTTAGCTCCCTCTGTCTTTCCATGGAAATCTGGAGGCTTTTCAGTTGGACAGTTGTTGTTTTGGTTCTGTTGGTTTTGGGTTTGTTTTTTTTTTTTTTGCATAAAATGTTAAAGAAAAAGGGTAGTTTTAATTCTCCCCAAAATTGCAGTGGTGGTGTTATGAAGTAGGTGGGATTTAGGTAAAGCTATTTAGTTGTCAGTCATTTATCATTCCAGGGTTGTTTAAGTGTTGGGTTAACTCATTTGCAACATAATGTGTCTGAATGTGGAGGAAGGGGGCAGATATGTTGTGCTGAAGTCCTATGGACCTTATTCACAGAATGTAAAAATCAAGATTTAATCACCAGTGCTGGATGGAAACCAACTTTTTAATAAAATGAAGTAATCAATACTTTGAATTATTTTTACCTTACATTTTCATAGACTCACAAAATAGATGAGGTTTGAAGGGACCTCTGGAGTTCATCTTGTCCAACCCCATGCTCAAGCAGGGTGACCTGGACCTCAAGCTGGTTGCCCAGGACCATCTCCAGATGGTTTTCGAGTATCTCCGAGGATGGAGACTCCAAAATTTCTGGGCAACCTGTACCAGTGCTCTGTCAATCTCAGAGTAAAAAACTTTCCTGCTGTTCAGAGGGATCCTCTTGTGTTTGTCTGTACCCACTGCCTATGGTTCTGTCACTGAGCACCACTGAAAAGAGCCTGTCTCTCTCTTCTTTACCCATCCCTTCAGGTATTTATACACACTGCTAAAAGCCCCCTGAGTCTTTGTTTCTCCAGACTGAACAGACTGAGTTCTGTGAGCCCTTCTTCACAGGAGAGATGCTTCAGTACCTTAATTGTCTTTGTGGCCCTTTGTTGGACTCTCACCACTGTGCCTATGTGTCTCTTGTACTGAGGAGCTCAGAACTGGACTCAGCTCTCAAGTTTGGCCTCACCAGTGCTGAGTAGAGGGGAACAACCACCTCCCTCAGCCTTCTGGCAGCACTCCTCCTAATGAAGCCCATGGCACTGTTCATCACGCTCGTAGGAAGGGCATGTTGCTGACTCATGCTCAGCTTGGTGTCCACCATGACCTCCATGTCCTTTTCTGCAAAGCTGCTTTGCAGCTGGATGGAAAGAAACACATTTTGCAGAAGCCCAGATACTTCCTTAGCAAAAACATTTGGGTAGCTTACATTCTTCCAAGAGAAAATGCCAACAGCCCTTCTACTGCCTGCTTTCAATGAGAAACAAAGCCTTGCAGTTGTCTGTGACAGCAGGGCAGAGGGCCATGGACAGCCCTTTCAAGTCTCTGTCCAAGACATTTCCACCAAAACAACACCAATAACAATTGATTGTTGCAGCCTTTTTCTACTGAGTGAGGGTTTCTTCTGGCCTCTTCTGTAATCAGTGACAGCCCTGAGGTCAGACTGAACACAGGTTTGCTTTTGCTTCTCGCTCATGACTGACTTGACAACAATCTCCTTCCTCAGTACAACCCCTGTGCACTTTCTCTTACCCACATGCTTTCATTTTTACTATACCTCATGGCTGCACTCTACGTAACTCATAGAAATGAAAGTTATTTTGCTTTAGAAACCTTTGAAGATGATAGAAATATCAACCCCCTTTGAAGGCTATTGGTACCACAGACATCTGTTTGTAATATGTAAGATATATTTAAGTCTTCCAGCGTCATGACAACCTATTTGTATTAGTCAGAAAAAGAAAGGAAATAAAGGCTTTTGTTACAGTTTTCACTCAACTGACACTCAGCACACAGAACCTCCTCCTGATAGTATCTCCTCTTACCAGTCCTTCAGAGAACAGGATTTCTTCATTGTGTTTACAACATATAAAACCAGTGCGTGTTGTTGGCACCTAAGAAATGGTACC
This sequence comes from Lathamus discolor, assembly GCF_037157495.1. Classification (NCBI taxonomy): domain Eukaryota; kingdom Metazoa; phylum Chordata; class Aves; order Psittaciformes; family Psittacidae; genus Lathamus; species Lathamus discolor. The sequence goes on along the minus strand of NC_088884.1, from coordinate 41,267,103 downwards.
AAGGCCCACTTGTTTAAATATGTTTAACCACTTGACCTAGGTTTCCAGGTTCTGTCTCCAAGTTCTTGCATGGCACCTTTAATCCCTATACTAGAAAAATCATTTCAAAGGGAGGAAAGTACTGCTGCCCACCCTGGTGCTCCATTCTTGGGCAATCCTTAAATGAGAATGGAAAAACCATTCAGTGAGAACAAAAAGGAAAGTAAACATGAAGGAGTTAAGAAAGAACGCATAGCAATATGTAGGTCCAAAGGATCCCGTGCCTGAACTTCTATGAAGAGCTACAGTCTTTTACCACTGATTTTAGTTGCATTTTGGAAGAACTCTTTGAGGAATAGCTTTTAGCTGCTGGGATAAGTTATTCAAACATGTCGAGAATGTGTAAGTCCTTTTGTTCAAGAATCAGGCTCGTGTGCAAGATGCCCCCCCCCCCCCCCCATCTCTTTTGGAGGCAAAATTCACGTGTTTCTTGCTTTGCCCCCAAACAAATGTTTTCACATGAGTCATAGACTGTGGAACTAGTAACCCTAATTGAAATGCACATCTAAACTGACAATTAACCCTGACTTTTTTAAGCAGCACATGAGGTTGTGGGTGGTACTGTCTTATTTGGGTAGCACCTTGAAGCCTGGAGGCTTTAAAAGTGTTTTATTTAAGTAATGTCTCATTTATTTTGTAAGAATTACACTCTATTGCTATGATCTTCTCTGGCATAGAAAATATCCAGCATCTGTTTATCAGCCTACAGAAATGCTGTGTAATAAGAAATAAAAAGATATTGTGCATCTCACTGGAACTGTGGAGTGAATCAAGAAAGAACACCATCAGTATTAAAAAAAATGAAAAAAAGCAACCAGTGGGCTTCCACCTTTCATTTGTACAGTTCTGCGGGTCACCAGTAGACACAGAATCAGAAGAGAAAAAAGTTCATTAAGTTTCCACTCATAATTTGTAGAGGCCTACATCAGCAGGCTCAGTGCACTAAGGCACAGGAACCACCCTGGGTAATGTCTGTGGGGAAGAGTACTTTACATAAGCTGAAAAAAAACAAATGCATTAGCCAAGATTTTGAGAAGTGACACATTCTTTGGCTGATGAATAGAAGGTATTTTTAAAGTAGGTAGGGCCTGTGAGTTTTCTTTTTAAAAAGCAGATACCAGTGAGGGAACACTAATTTCAGCTCTTGGGGCAGCCAGTGACAACCACAGGAAAGTGTAGACAATAAATGGCAAGAGATACATTGCACAAGCCTTTCGAAGTTATGCACGTGCTAAAGTGGTTTTCATGTTTCATTGTTTACAATAGTTTGATAAATATTTGGTTTTGCATTTGATTAGGATAACAGCACAGGAAAACCATCAGAAGTTTATCAGTTGGGGACGCTAAGTGGGTAAAGCTTATTATAGTTTAAATGTGTTTGATTACCTCAGGTGCATAATGGGAGAGACATTTATAGAACAATAGAAAAATACTGCTGGTATCTTACAGGTGGGAAAATATTTAGGTGTAGAGAAATGCAATACAATTTGAGTTGTGAAAATTATAGCTCTTGCTAATTATAAGAGACAGAAGTTACAAATATAGTATTAAACCTGATGGGAATAAGAGGAACTTCACTAAAAAATAATATGTTTTCCAAGCTACAGTGTAAGTAAGCACCTTGAAAGCAAGTTCATGTGAACTTGCCTTAAAATACAGCAAAGCGAGAAAGTTAACTGAACGGCAGTTGGGATGACAGGCTTTCTGAATTTATCTCTTCAGAAAGAACAGAGCATTTGGAAACAAGCACATTGCCATTTATCATTATCAACTGTAATTGAAATTGGGACGACTCAACACTTTGCTCTGAATCTGTGAAAGCTGTGTCATCAAGTATTGGTCTAACACAACAGAGGGCCTTAATGTTCACTGACAAGAAAGCTTTGGAGTATTTAATGCCCTCCCTCGTCAAAACTCTAGGTTATTAAATATGACAGTAGAATATGTATACAGGGGAGAAAGAGTCTCAGCCAGAGGTTTTACGTCTTTTTAAGTAGTGTATCCCTCGCAGAGGTCTTCCAGGTGCTCTTGTTGTCATTGATACATGTCGGTAATTTTATTTAGGGATTGTGTATCATCCCAGCATCAGTCAAGCATATTCAACTCACTGCAAGAGGATGATAGAACATCTAAATTCTAGGCTGCCAAATGTATTTAACTGATACACATAAAGACCAGTGATTAAAGAAACACAGAGCTACAATTTTTAAATTATTCAGGATCTTCAGGTTGAGGTTTTTCATTCAGGTTTGTAGAAGAGGAGTGGCTGCTCTCATCTGTATTTCTAACCTGATGTCAGGGACTTGCAGGTGGGTTGTCTACTTGCTGTGAGTCTGTAGGACTACAGACTATTTAGCTGGCTTTTGTTTTCTAATATTTTTCTATTAAATACTCTTCTTCCTTGCTTGTCAGACTCTTCTGTAAATAGCAGCATTCAGTTACAACTACAAAGACTGATATAGAAAGAGATCTGTGCATTAATTTCAGCAGATGGTCCTGAAAGCTAAGAATGAGATATCTGAAGAAGAGGCATTTAGTCACGTCAGTCACCAATCTACAGACAAGGGAAAGAGTTCATGCTTCACGAGGGCGTTGCCTTCCATCTAAAGACATGGGCTTAAAGTTGGTAGGTTGAGTTGCCCTTTAAGGTGCTTGACTCTTTTCCATCAACTGTAGAAGAGATGAGATGACAAGCTTCCATTATATGTAAGAACTTCTGATGGCTAAAAGTAAGATAATGCTCCAGCTAAAATGAGACAATTTCTACATTTGGAAGCCAGAGCTGCTCTTCATATGTTCTCTCCTGGTGAGAGGTAGAGCCTGGAAAACCAGCTGTGATGAGGGCAGGGACTTTTCTCAACCAATACTGTCAAAAGCTGTGACCTCTGAGGCTTCTTCATCTCAAGAATAAAGAAATTCCAAAGGTTGGGGTGTACCATCCTGAAAAACTTCAGAAGGACAGGGTGGGTTGTCTTCTGAAGATGTTATCCTCATCGTAGAGAAAAACGTCTTCTACAGACAAACTTCTAAATGGTGAAAGTGAGCTGCATCTTACAATACAACAGCTCAGATTGAAATGGGTCACTGCTTGGGTGTAGGTGTTTTGGCAAGGGGGAGCTGCAGGGGTGGCCTCTGTGAGAAGAGACCAGTTAATGAGAAAATTCAGATGATGACTGAATATTTAATTTTCCAAGATAATTCAGGGGGGAAGATTAGAATAGTCTATCAGGAGGTGAAATGGCTTTAGCAATACCAAAGTATTTCCAGATGTATGTGCAGAATATGTGCAAAGCTATGCTAATGTATGCACAAACCCAAGTGACTGTCAGATTTGCATTGTAAGCCAAATAATTGAATTTGGAATGTATTTTACATTCAAAATTCTAATTATCTGAACATTTCTCTTGGTCTGAAGAGAAAAAGCAACAGTCATTCCAAAACCTGTATTAAATTAGCTGGACTGTTTGGGTTTGATTTGGGGAGACAAAATATTTCATTTAAAATTTCACCTTTTCATGAAAATAGGATTACCTTAATTCTTACTATAAAACAGCTTTTCAATATTGTTTTTCAAAATGTAAAACTGGGCTTTTCTATATCAAAGCTTATTTTTTTCCTTAATGAAAGGCTGTCGATACTGACATATACTAAAAACATTTGATTGTGAGTGTGAATGCTACTTATCCAGGAAAAAAAATCAGACTAAAATATTCTGACTGTCAGAGCATTTATCTCAGGCCATCCTTCACTTGAACTCCTCTTTGCCATTGATGGTGGAGCAGGTTTGCTTTTCAGAAAGAGATGCAGTAGCCTTCTAGGTTGTTGTCACAGCAGTCACCTTCTCTGTAGTCACTATGGTTACATGGCAAAAGCAGTGTTCATCCTTTGTGCTAACTATTCAGCTGTCCCTATCCCACTTTCTAAGAGGACTACCTCCATTCTGGCAGGGCTGCATCCTCTTCTCACTGTGAATAAGCAAAGTCCCTTGCCCAGACTTTTCTTTTAACTGTAAAGAAATAATTACTTTTCCTGGTAAGTTACTTTGAAAACATCTTGCAGAGAGTGCTCACCAGTAGCTGTCAGGAGGTATTTAGTCTGCGGGACTGCAACTTAATAGTGGGGTCTTGCAAATGCTGTCTGAGAACATAATTTTCAAAGCCTGGGATTCATTAAGTTAGGTATAGTTGTAGCTGTTCTTCTGGGAGAAGAAAACAGTTCTGTAGGCACTAGAGTAAAATGGACAAAACCATTTGAACAGGATACACAAGGTGATGGCATAAGACCCAGCTCAATAATTTGATTCAAAGGTAAACCAAACCAAAGTCAGGCTGCTTTTAAAACAAGCTTTTGAGTGTCTCTTTTATATTTTTTTGCCATGCCTTCTGATTCCTTGTTTTGAGCCAGGACCAGCAGAGTTATTCTGAAGTGCTTCAGCAAGCATATGGTGCTAGTGCTGTTTCCATCATTAACTACACAGGCGGCAGGGAACGGAGTGCTTGCTTGAAAACATTGTGGGAATGGGATTTCTGTTACTTGAAGTGCAAGAGTTTATGATTCAGACTGTGGATATGATTCCTTGCCAGCTAATATCTGGATAGAGCCAGCAATTGAATATTATAAGTCTGGAGTATCATTTTGACACACATTACCCACTGATTCTCTTCACAATTGGTTATATTTTCACCTGTTAGAGATACCTAACAAAACCAAGCATCCATACTAGAATATTCCAAATGTGGTTTAAAGTGGTGCTGTCATTACAGAGCTGACACATTGCCTACACGCTGCCAACTTGTTGACAAAAAGAGGGAAACACACAATTTAATACAGCTGTTTTACTGCAAAAAGTATCAACAACAATTCAGGCTTTTTATTTCAGTCCCATCAATCAAAAATATCCACTCTACCAGATAAGTTAACATGCCCTGGAAGAATGCCTGTTTTTGACAGGCGTTCAGAATATGTATGGGTTTTTTTTTTTTCTCTTTTTTTTTTTTTTTTTTGTTTTTGTTTATTCTCTGTTTCTTTGGCCCACTCACACCTCTGCTTGCTCAGAAGACTACGAACCTCCTCATTGACTCCAGTGGTGAATTCAGAGAAAGCTTTGGACAGACCCCTAGAGCTTTGAAACCTTTGCATGTAAATGAATAAATTTCAGCTGCACAGCAGACCACTTTTATGTATGAAATCAGGTTTTTTTTTTAGTTTGAACTTATGAGAAAGCTACAGCTATTGAATTGTCTTTTAGAAATGTGTTTCTTCTCTCACAAGTAAGATCAGGTTTCATTAAAGACGAGATCAGATTTATCAATGCTTCTTTTATTATTACCTGTCCCCACTTGCATATTTCTTCTACTTACTCCTTCTGCTTGCTCAGCATTGGCATTTCTGAAAGTTAGATATTAAAATCTTGTATTATAAACCCCTTTTATTTAGTGAAATGTGACAAGGTGTAGTCTTCACATCAAATTCAGACTGCTCCCCTGCCTTTTCCTTTTCCCCTCTTCTTGCTGACAGTCCTGCTCTATTTGTAGCTATTTTACCCCCTAGCTTATGTAAAATAGCGCATTTGAAGCTGTGAATGAACTTGTCCTTGGATGTACCTTAGACTTCTGTGTCCTGAACAGAAAATGGAAAACTGATGTGGAAATGCACATTACCTGGACCCACAACAGTTAAGGTTTTGACAAGACTTTTGCTTCTTCCAAATACTTTTACTTCTTCCAAATAGTAATTTTTATTTTTTCACTTGTATATTTTTAAAATAGGAGAAAAAAAATCTGTCTGTAGACTACCTGATGATGTGAGTTTTTAGCCAGTGAGGCTTCTGTAGCACTAATTCCTGAATTAGTATTATCCTAATGCAACATAGCAAATCCTGACTAGGCTACCTGTCAGCAGGTAAATAACATATTTATGAGACTTATAATCCAATTTCTAATTTATAACGATTTTCAAAAAAGAAACTGGGAAAGGGAGTCAGCTAAATTTTGACCTTGCATTCACTGAATGTTTGTAACTACAGGGAATATGGAATCTTCCTGGTTAACAGGAAGATTTATATTCTATTCAGTGAGAATTCATAGGCTGAGATGTTCCCCACAATAAATCTTGATAATCATCTTACCTAACTTTCTGTGAGATTAATGCAGACAGCCTTTAAAGTAAAAAAGATGTTTTGACTCACTGCAAGTTTTTAATATGTAACATAGGATGAAATAATTCAGAATTAGAAAGAAGCCATTCTCCTTTATGCTGTTTTTCACAAGTTCTGTGACAAAGGAATGAAGCAACATGGTGAGCTGAGACGAAGTGCGCAGTTTTGGCAAGGGCCAAGGAATTTTACATTCTGCTTCATACAGAATTGTGCTGATTTGAAATTTGCCATTTCAGCAATGTATTTCAGCATTGACAGCAGTGCTAGAAATATAACCACCATTGTGCGCAGAAGTCTTGTTAGAGCCAAATATAGTTCATCAAGTATAGCTGGGGAGGAGTCCAAGAGACTCTCTGGACCCAACAGCTCTTTTGAGAACAGGGAGCCAGAACCCTGTTATTTAAAAGATATATTTGAAAAAGACAGATATTAGACAAAGATGCAACTGGCACCGTAAAGCAGGGCAACAGGTGAGGACATCTCAAAAGAACTGGGAATCCAGGTGCAGGGTTTAAGGCTAAAATACATTCATCTCTTCTCTATGAACTCCTTGTGGTATGGAGAGCTTTTTGCAATCTGTAAGATTTCACAGTGGAGAAAGTTTTAGGAATGTGTTCATTTCTTTGAAACATTTCACATACATAATCATGAGCCGGGTATTTACATGGAAAAATTGAACTGTAGTGAAGATACACAGATAGGGCCATAGTGCCCCAAATGTGCCCTACAAAACTCCAGCCTAGTAAATCATAAGAGATAAGATCATAAGATCTGTCCCTGAAATCAGAATTCAGAATCCTCTGGGATCTGGTAGCAGTCTCTCTTGACTGGCTGGTGGTATCCTGTCTGTCCATATCAGGAAAGACATGGGCAACAGGACACATGGTGACCCAGTTTGTGCACAGGCTGGTTTCTCTGCACTATGAATGACTTCAGGAGTGGTTGCCACTGGGTGGAAGCTTAAGTGCCTGCCTGAGACTTCTCAAGTGTAAGGAAATTGATTCTTAATCATGCACTTAATTCCGCTCATCTCAATCATTATTCTAACTCAGCGAAATTATCATATTTTAATTTATGGAGCTGTGCATAACATTTGTCAGTGTCTTGCTACATTATACCTTCAGAAATATGACACAACAGTCTTATTTAGTGGTAATATTTTGAAATCATATTGCACATAAAAATTAACCACGAAGTTTCTATGCTTTTTATTGACATCAATGATCTCTCTTGGAATTTTTTTGCATAACGATGATGAGACATATTTCGTAAGACATATGAACACCAAAGTGCTAGATCTCTTGTTTATTTGCTTTTGAAACATTTAATAAGACATTGCAAACACAATAGTTCAAAGAGACAAAACCGAAGTCAATATAAGCAGTTGCATACAATTTTTATTCTTTTTCCTTAAATTACAGCCAAACCCTAGAATTTTTAGGAAATTGTTTGGTTCCTTACAATATTTTAAAATTATAGACTGACAGCTGAAAAATCCAAGCATTTTTTGGCATTTATTTATTTATGTTTAACACAAACATACACCTGAAATACAAAATAAAGAACTGTTTGCTGGCTTTCTTTTTCTAGTAATATTCAAGCTGGTAGAATACCTATAGACTTCACTCAGTTTAGGAATGTCAGAAAGTAATTTTTTTACTCAAAAGAATCTAAGTTCTGGCATTTAAATTTTTCTCTGGATATTTTGTTTCTGTTTCATGAAGGTTCCTTAATATCTCAGCTACTCCACCAACAAACCTGTGTTCATCCGAAACAGGTGATACTCCGTTACATACCCACCATGCTCTGGCAGCATAGCTGTCCTCCAGAGCATCTGGACATATTCAGAACTAAGTGACTTACAATTCACTGCAATATGGATCTTTTCACTCAATTCCCAATTGAAAGACAAGTGTGCATGTGTGTTTATTTTCTATTTTCTTCTCACTGAGGAAATATGACTGGAGTTTTTTTTTAACAAGTTGCCATTCTAGCTCAATAAATGTATTTGTTCCTGAAGATCTTTGTAGTGCTGCTACCTGTGTCCTATCAACGTAGCTTTTGTTCTTTACAATAGATGTCTTTTGCCTTTGTGCTGATGACAAAGAAAACATATCTATCAAGCAAAATGATTTCTTTTACCATTGAATCATCTTTGAATTTATGTCCTTATCATCAATACTTCCATTGACTTCCTCCAGGACTGAGAAAAGGAAATGTCCCAGTTCACAGTCTATTGTCTAAAAATAGCAACATGAAAAAGCATGAAAGGTTTGTCCTAAGCCCTGTTAAGGACTCCTGCTCGGCCTGCAGTTTAATAGAAATTCTAACATGGGACATCTGGAAGATGAGCTAAATGATACTTTTACAGCAGTAAAAGGCCAGTATTTTGTCTGCTAATATTTGATGAAATATCAGGTAAAATGTTGGCTTCTTTTGAAATCACTGTGTGGATCTACTTCCGAAGGATATCCCAGAGGCTCTGTGTGGGGAGGCCCCACAGCCCTCTCAGCACTGGTGGAGCCCCAGTTCATCAGCCACCTTTCCCTGCCCTGTGCTCCTATCCACTGGAGCTGGGCACTCAGTGGCTGTCAGCTGCCACAGGGGAGTTGGAGGATGGAGGAGTGGTAGCTGGCTGTTCCTTCAGAGAAAGGTTTCTGCCATCAGTGTGCAGCAGGACTGTTGGCAAAATGCACCGTGTCTGAGTAATTCATAAAACCTACTATAACTGATCAGGTGACCAATCCAATGCGAAAGAGAAACATTAAAAATTGGGAGAAAACGTCTAAAATAGGAAGTATGAACACATGTCTGCATATAGCTAAACAGATGGCATCTCTTTAAGCAGGGCTTATCCATATGGCAGGCTAGTAGATTGAATCTGAACGCTGTACAGGATCCCAGTGGAGCAAAACCCAGATTTTCTGACTCAGAGGCTGTACGCTATATATCTCATGCTTCAGATGACAACATAAGCAGTTTTATGCAATAAGCTTCTGGTAGTAGGTGTTAATAAAGAGAAAGATAGGGAAAGTGAGGAAGAAACATGAACTGATCAGGGAGTTAGGAAACTTTCTGAGTAAGGGTTTGAATAAATAGAAAAGAAAAAGAAGAAAAAGAGACATTGGAGCCCCAGTAAAGCAGCTTTCACAGCCAGCCAAATTTAATAGCTGACTAAGAGAAAATTGCAATTACTGCAACTGCCCGAATACCTAGCAATAGCTCATTCACTGAAGAGGCCTGTTCCTTTAGCAGTGATGAGCATTAGATTCCTGTAGTACCAAAAAGTCCATGTCAGTGTGGGGGAAGGCTGCTGAGGTCACAAAACTGTTCTAATATGGTAAGAAGACCATCCAGGTACAGATTTCTGAATCAGAATAAGCACATCCCTCACCTTTTCATCCCCCACAGGAGCTTAAGCATTCAGCTCATGTGCTAGTTATTGCTCCTGAGCTGCATGCTCTTTTCAACAGAGATACTTCAGACACAAAGGAAAGGTTGTAGCTGAGAATGTATTACCTGCTGTGGCACAGGGTTTACACTGCTTGCACAGGAGGAAGCCTGCCCGGCAGTATCATGGTACAGGAGAATTAGGAAGAAGCCAATTTTACCTATTAAGAAAACTCAAAAGATAGTTACACCATGAATTTCAAATCAGAATATCTCCATACCCTTTGAAAAGAAGCATAGTGAGGCTATGATGTTTGAAAACACAGAAATTGGATGTATCAATATGAAATATCTTCATTTTATGGAAATTTAATTGCAAGAGGCTGCTGACAAGTTCAGTAAATCTTATTTACTTGTTGGTATATGAAGTGTGGAAAAATATTTCACTTTTAAAAAATATAACAAAACCAAAGAAAATATAATAATACAAAGAGACAAGTTTAAATGTTTCTTAGCTAAATAAACATGTGTATGTGCACATTTGGTTGAATGGTTAATTATAGTCTATGTATTAACACTTCTGTGGATATCCACATTTTCAATTCAGTTTAACAAACCCTTAATGATCTCTTTTACAGACAATGCTATCTTTGGAACCAGGAAAACGGAAAGGGTTGAGTATGACATTCAAGAGCTTCTGGGGAAAACATATAACATTCCTGTGCTCACTTGCAAAAACATAAGAAAGATTTAGTAAACTGATGTGCTTCCATTACTACATGCCATAACTGATTGAACCAGTTAAAGTAAGACTGGAATACCAAACAAGTTGAGAACCAGCAGAACTTTATTTTCAGGCTGATGTGAAACATGGCATCTGACCGCATTTCTTATTTCCAACCATCCTGTGCTTCAGGAAGACCTGAATGCAGGAAGACCTGAAGTGTATAGCCACACCTGTACACTGTCTTGCAGAATCCAGTGGTACCTTGAGGGCAATGTCTATGCAACTTATAGTGCAAGAAAATAATCAAGGCCTGCCTTCAGAACATTATTCTTTTTAATGAGTCCCATATAAGACTAGCATGCATGCAGTGGATGACATTTCAGTTGTTTACCATCTAGGTACCAAATCCCACAAAGCCTGATGAATTTCAGGTTCGAGCTACCCCAGTATTTACAGTTCTTCCCAAATATTTCATTTTTGGGGGGGGGGGGGTATAATTTTGTGTACAGTAGCAAGAATAGGTGCTATCGCCAACTATAACTACCAAGGATTATTGCTAGCAGTCATCAGTATACTGTTAAATTTTTCCATATTTTTTCTTTTTTTTTTTTTTTTTTTTTTTTGCCAGACATAGAAAGCATTTTTGACCCTTCAATCTAGAAGATGAGGCTCAGGAAACCATTTAACACTTCAGCACAAGGAAGGTTGGGGACTGACAGTTCTTCCCTTCCCTCATTTATTATCTACAGAAAGAGGATGCAAACTTGTGAATGTATATCAGGGTGGTGAGTCATGCTGATTAGCAGATATTTAACCAGGCTTATTTACTCAACCTTAATGCTTGTCACATGTCATGCAACAAACTCCACTGTGCCTTACAAATGATTTGACATCATAGAAGTAATTATTCCAAAATGATTCTGATAGAGTAAAAAAAATTAAAAATAAGACAATTTGGCCCTAAATCTAACATTCTCTAATAAGAATGTTTCTGGGTCTGCAAATCCATAGTCATGTTTTATTTATAGCCTGGCCTATGATTCATCATTAGAGTTTCTTTCAGATTTTGGAACAAAAATTGTTCTTCCATGCAGGAGTGTTTTCAGATAACCACAGCTGCTCCTCACTAGCTGCTGTTTCAATAGCAGAAAGCCTAACACTAGCATTCTTATGCATCTTCACTCCTATCTGCTCACATTCAAACCCTTTTCACCACACACAATCAATCCCATTGTAAGAGCTTTCGGCAGCAGCCACCCCAGCCGTCATTTTGCTTGTCAGCAAACCCCCTTTTCGTTCCAAGGAGGAACAGCTGATGGGATGAAACTTTGCTGCTGGCTAGAAATTTTTGAAAGGATGGTGCTGCCCAAGCTCTGCTCTCATCTTCTCCCACAAAAACACTGCCTGTGCCAAAAAGCCTCTGAAACGTTTTAAGGCAACTGACAGAAGCTCAGCTGGGTAGGCAGGAAAGGAAGCAGGATACTACCTAGCCCTTCTGCTGCTCTGGCATCAAGGGCTACAGTTCAGATTTTTCTGTGTATGGCTTGCTGAGTGATAAAAGGAGGAATGGTCTGAAGTGATTTGTCATTGAGAAAATTATTTTTGAAGATTTGGTGGTTGCAATTAACATTTCTGCTCTCTTGTTTCAAGAGCTTCTCTGCAAATGGAAAGGTTAAGAAAGAGCTTGAGATAAACTTTTCTGGTAATCCTGTCCCCAGATAAATTTTGGCCACCTCTGCATAGACATATCTCTCTTTATACCTAATAAGTTTTGAACCCTCTCGGCTGCAGGACTACTGTTTAGCAACAGATGCTTCTTCACTTTCAGATACCATACTAGGTTATCATTATCTTCACATTTGCTCTTTCAGGACTTGATGAAACTTGAAATGAGAGAGACCAAAGGCTGTGCCTGAGTTAACAACCAGCTCACTGAATCCAGCATCGCTTACTGAGTACCTCTACAGACAATGCTGGAGAAACGACCCTACAACTCCACACACATGCCTGGCATAGCAATCCTAAATGGAACTGTTTTGCTTTCTCCCCTTCGTTCATCTCTATGTTGGAGATGGGTATGAATAAAACTTTGATCGATGCTGATGGCAATGCAGAGGTGGATGAGCGGCACAGCAGTGCTTGCTGCACTTGGAGCGCTTTGTAAGTGGAAAACAACTGAAGCTTTGTCACTGTAATCAGCATGTCTGGGGAACTTGTAGGCAGAGTTTGTAATCTTGGCCTAAGGTTGAGGAAACGAATGCTCTTGTCACTTATCCTGCTGGCAGCTTACTGCTGTCTGGTAGCTTTGAGAAAGAAGAAAATGCTGTAGGGAGTAGCTAAGTGGATGACTTTTGACTCTCCGTAAACAGAAAAGGAAAAATTTAGGCCTTTGAGGAGTCCTGTAGCTTCAGTATAAGGAATCTGAAGGTATGCTATCAGTTTCATCCCTGCAGGCGGCCAGAAGTCTTGTGCTGTCATATTCCCTCTTTTATTGTGATCATATGGACCTACAGTGAAACTGTCTCATACTGTGCAAGTACTTTGTCTAGTTCCCGAAAAAATAGTGTAAACACCTATCAAAGCAGAGTGATTTCACATGGATTCTGCTTTTTTCATTAAGAACTACGATTGTACACATTCACTAAATATACATTTGAACAAAAGCCAACAGCTGTCAAAAATAAAAAACATCTTTCCATGAGAAGAGGATTCACAAAAGCAATGCTCATCCCAGGATCTGTTTTCTGCTGTTAGTAATCCTGTATTCAGTGTGTTTGAGAAACAGTTGCATGTTCCTTCCTAATTCTTCTGTATGTCCTCAGTCAAAATAAGAGCATAACAGTGGTACTTCTTCCAGTTTGATTTCAGCATAAACTGGTTGTGTACGACTTTACTTCCTGTGCCAAATTTTTATGGAGATTATCTCTTGAATATGCTAAGCAGAGAGGTCAGAGCTCTCTCTATTTGTTAAACAAATTAGTGTCAGAGATCCTGAACAGTTCCAAGGAAGAAAACATATGAAAGGCAGTGAGGAAGAGACTCAGTTAGGAAAACTTAATGAAAAGTATTTTGTATATCAAAAATAATAGAGTTGTTAATAAAAACCTTAGCTTTGCCAAAACACCCCATGAAGAGGAATTAACTTTAATTTAAAATGTAAACTTATCTCTGACTGCCCCACTGCAGAAAACATGTTAACTACTTCTTTAAAATGTGAACCTGGTAGTGAGTAACTGGGAAACTACCAAGAATCCTCAGCCTTTGTTCAGTTTGGGTAAAGATCCTTGTGTATTTGGATATATAGCTGAAATGGGTCTTTGCCTGGTTCATCCCACTAATTCTCTTCTGTGCTTCCATTTCACAAGACAGTTTTTGGGCTATCCTACTTCTTAGAATGGCAACGTACAGATTTAACATACAGACCTCCTCCCTCCCTCAACGTCCAGCTCACCTCTCACACATGCAGCTCTCCTCCTCTGGATACATGCACAACTTGCGCTACTGCTGTTGCTCGACTGAGCGTATATCCTAGGCTCCATGAAAGGCTCTGATCATCATTCAGTTTACAAAGATGACCAGGGTTTTACAGCCAGGGTAGCCTCTGCCTTCAAATTTATGACTTTTAAAGACATTTAGGCAGAGAGGGTAGCTTTCATGCTCATTGCATAAGGAAGCCCTACAGTAATTTTAAACTTAGATGAAAAAGAGGGATGATGAAATGGAGAACAGTCCGATATGAAGAAATGGAAATCTATTTCAGAAAGAGGAAGAAGGCGCAGAATCTAGAGGGAAAGAATTGCTGATTGACTAACCATCATGGGAGGAAAAACAGGAAACAGAAAAAGGGAAAAAAATAACAAAAAGAAGTAACAGCCCCTGCAGAGGGAATAGCAAATTTGAAAGAAGAAGAAAGACTAAAGTATAATGCTTCTGATTGCTCTTTCGGTGATGGTTGTTCTTTTTTATTAAAGGCATCAATGCAATGTTTATTTATTAAGCATCTGTGGTGGTGTAAAACCTTACTGCCTGGGGGAGGCCTGTTATCATATTCTGTGGGAAGTTACCCAGCAAAAATGAGAGAATAGCAATGGGCAACCCTTTCCCTTTTGGTTGTGGTTACGGCAGCCTGTGTTTGATTGCCAGTGATGATAAGCTTAAGCTTAGCTCCCTGACTTCTCCCTAAAGCTGATGGAATCCAGGCACACAGTAACTAAAGCAAAAGTGGCTCGTGCACAAAGTCAATAAAAGAGTCAGGGTCCACGTACAGTTACTAAAGCTGTGAGTCCAGCAGAGAGGGTCCATGTGCACAGTCCCCACAGCTGGCACAGTGGGACCAGAGTACTGAGAGGTGATAACCCAAAAGCCACAGCAGCTCAGAGGTTTTTGAGGGAGTTATGTGTTTGTTAGGTCAGGTGAAGTGTCCCAGCCAAATAAACAACCTGCTTCTTCACTGGGACAGCTTTTTAGGAAGTTGCCATACTTTCTATTAATTTATTAAGGAAAAAAAAAATCAAGAAAAAGAGTGGATTTCTGTCCTCTGTGAAGTACAGGATATCCAAATGAAATTTTTACTGCAGCACAGCAGATTCCTTTAATGTAGGGTATTTAATGATGGGGTTTTAAACAAGCTGGTCTAGTAAAAGACGTCCCTGCCTGTGGCAGGAGATTGAAACTAGAAATCTTTAAGGCCCTTTCCAACACAACCATTCTACCATTCCATGAAACCTTTATCAGGGTCTTTATATGAAATCTCTGAAAAGCCGCAGAGGTGACGAAATGGGCCTCAACAATTCAGTTGGATTATTGTATTAAAAATACTCTCCCACGTATAATACAATTAAGTTACCAGAGGAAAAAAAATGCACATGGACCAAGACCATAGACCAAGCACATGCATCACAGTACAATTAGTATCATAGCTTCTGGGAAAAAAAGTCATAATAATACATTTTGGTTTTGAAAGCTAATGGATATGCTTCCACTGCCCAGAGCCCTGGTCAAACTTCTATTCTCCAGAAAAGAAAATAAAAATTTCTGAAACTAAACCTGGGGAAACGAAACCTTTGCACACTGGATTTTTGTTTCATCAATATAAGCAGTGTGTATGGTTAAGTTTATTTCTAATGCACTGGTTTGGAAGCTACAGCTATTTTAAGAAGCAAGCAAATAGTTATTTGTCTTTTGAGAATAAAAATACAATCTCACCATTTGTTCATAATGCTCTTATTTTCCCTCAAATTTTGCTGAAAGTTATGGAAAAATAATTAATCTAGAATATTAGTGCCAAAATTTTCAAATTTGAGCATCTAAAATTATGTTACTAACTCCATATTTAAATAGCTAAATATAAGTAGCCTGATTTTCAGAGCTGAGCAATCCCAGCTGCCACTGAAATCAGTGGGAGCTTTGGGTAAATACCAGATTGCCTATTTAGCATCATTATCATGTAAAGACTAAATAGGGATTGGGACATTTTAGCCAATGTTATTGATAAAGGTTACTGTGGTAGGACTGGGATTTGTACAAGCATACAGCAAACTCTCAGAGGCCAAAATTCACCCAGGTTGCCACTCATGTAGGTACAAAATCTTTCTGAGCCCTAAAAATCACTGCACCAAGCACTACATTTGTCTAAAGGCTTCTCCTGATGTATAGGCTTAATCTAACCATTTTCATCTTCCCATTCCTGACCTTTCAATGCAAAGTGCCTATTTCACTCTATTGCATTCCTGATGCCCACTCTCAAGCACCACCATCCCCCTGTGCACAGGCACAAGCACCTTACCCCAGCCTGCTGCTGGAGGGCCAGGAGGTGCAGCCTTTCAGCACTCCCCAGCTGCGGCAGCTGCCTGCCTCTTGCACATTACTAGACCTGGGAAGACCAGGCATGTAGCTCTATGAACCTTCTGGCTGCAGCATCTTCCCTCTCAGGGAGCCCCAGATGCGCCATGACTCTCTGTAAGGGCAGTTGGGACTCACAGCTTGCATTTCTTTCATGCAAGGTGGTACGCGATGATAGCCCAGCTCCTGTGCTGCCTGCACACCCCGGAACAAAAGAGGCTTTCTTGTATGGGCACTGCACTTTGGGTTAGTATTTTCTGAAGCAGCACTGCCTTACATTGTTTGCTCTTCATAATCTCCTCAAGGCTCTTTCCTACGATAAGAGTTGTGTAATGTTTCTCTTTACTCCACAAGCCTCCAAAGGCTTTCTGAGCAATCTGCAGAGCCCAGAAGTAGCAGGCACCCAGCTGCAGGCCTTGCTCCCTCCCTCTCTGCTGAGCCCCTGCAGTGACTGGGTACTGCTGATTATGAAATTAAACAAAAGAGAAGCAGGTTCCATTGAACATGCAATTGATGCAGAGATCAAAGCAGGAGTGAACTAAACACAATGTGAAAGCGAACAGTTTGAGGAATCAAGCAGATGCCTTTTTTCTCTACCTTGTGGTGCAAGATGCAGAGTAAAGCCTCAAGTTACTGAAGTCAATATCCAACCTGACAGGAGCCAGGAATTCACCGCCAGTGTTTTAATCCCTGTTTTATGTCAGAACTATTACATTACTCATGTGTTTTTTTTTCTCTCATTCCACAATATTTTCACAGCCAAGGGAACTCTGTTTTTAAACACAGTTCCCAGTCTTTCCTGGGAGTAAAATGGATCTTCTGTGTGTAAGCCCCGCTTTCATCAAACTTGTGACCATCAAGAGTTATATTTGTATTTAGCTTCTGGAAGCTCATTTAGTTGTCATGATCTCATTTGAGGCTATGACTAGATCTGGCAAAATACAATTTATGCTGTAAGTTGCTAATGTTCTTTTTGATACTTTGTCTGTGTTCAAATCTTCCATGTAAAATGTCGGTCTTGTTATTTTTCCCTTGTGGCAAAAGGTCAGAGAAGCGCTATTAATATTTCATGGGGAAGAAATTGCAAAAAAATATTTATTTTTTTCATGTTAAGGAAAAATAAAATTACGTCGTCATCCATCTAACTGAGAAATTTAAATGTCTCCATGCCTGGGAGTAAGCAATTCTTGGGGGATGTGAGGAGGAGAAAGAATCTTCTTTTTTTTTTTGTATCAGTGTAATTTTCTGTATTTAAAGGAAGTGATGCTTGTACTTGAATCAGTGGACAAATTACTGCCTTTAAAGACATCAAACACTAAGAAAAGAGAACTGAATGTTTTCAAATGCATTTACAAGAATTGCATGGTGAATATTGATGGGCAAAAATAAGGACATTAGGTTTTCTGAAGTGTCTGTGTGAATTATAAGCCTGAGCATCACTGCATTTGAATGATGGTTTGGGAAGCCTGCCCAGGGCATGAGGCAGTGCTGGGCAGTCTCCCCCAAGCAAGCACCAGGCAGGGTGTCTTGGGCAGGAGCTTGTACCGCTGCACTGGTGCAGTGCTCTCCCCAGGGCCTGAGGTTCTTCCTCTCCATGGAGCTGCCCTGTTAGGAATGCATTTATCACATCAACTTCATCTTGTTAAGGGTGGCATGACTACATGCCACAGTGAATTGCTCAGGACAGACATGCCCATATGTTCCTGGGTTTATAATGAGATATTTAGACTAAATGCAGACAAGTAGGTTATGGGATTATCAAAATCATCTAATCATCTACTAACATCCCAGAATCATAGAATCAGTCATGTTGGAAAAGACCTTTAAGATCGTCAAATTCAACCTTTAACCTGGGACTGCCAAGTCTACCACTAATCCATGTCACACGCCTTGTCTACATTTTAACACACAATCACTCATTCTCAGCTCCTTTGCAATGCGGGTGTGCTCTCTTCAAATGCAGAGGATGAGTGACTGAAGGATGGAGCTGAAGAGGCTTTCTGTTGCACCTGGGTCTTTACAAGCCATGGATAAGGAAGAAGCCATACTTGGTCATACATATGACCAAGAGCTCTTCACTGTTGGCCTTGAGGTAATTTGAGGGGATTTTCCTACAGAAAACCAGCACTGTCTGGCGTGAAATGGGTTGAAGACAGGAAGGGAGGGACAACTTTAGGAAGTGTTTAATGAGATACTTAGAAGAAAGTTCTGTAAGAAAGACAATAGGGAGTAGATAAAAGAGGAAAAGATAGAAAGGCTATAGCAATAGTAAACAATTAAAGCCTGCATACACTTCGGTAGAGAAAAACTTGAGCCTGAGAATACTGACTGAGATGGTGATGGCAAGCCATGTCTCACTTTGCCTGGAGACTGATTTTGTGCAGAATGTAGTACCAAACACATTCCTGATCAAATCATACCTAAGCATAATCATTTTGTCATGGTGTCCTGTAATTGAAGACAGCTGCCTATATGAGAAATAAAACTTGATATGTGGTAAATGAGGCTGTCCTCTGAAACCTTGGGGTGTAAACATCAGGCATACCTTGCAAGCCTGTGTGGGTCTTCCTTCCCTTCATGGGAAAGAATGGCAGTGGCTTTGCTTCTGTTTTGAAATCTGAGGCAGGTTGAAGCTTCTCCCTTAAAATGTGGGAAAGGGTATATACAGTAAGTTGCTCACACAGCTGTATCTCTTTATTCCTGAAATTTTCCTGAACCACCGTTAGACCTGTGTATGGACAACGAATGGCATTGTATTATTTGTTGTTCTCACCAGTGAAATTTCTAGAGCAAGAGTTAATCCAGCTTGCTGCTGGATATCAGAGAGTTTCTCCACACTTGAAGGTGCTTCAAATCAGACGAGCATTACCCAGAAAATTATTCAGGTTTGCATGTAAAACAGTATGTCCATGCCCAGGAAGACAAGGTCCTGAGGAGCACTGGGAAGACTTTCAGGAGGTTTCTATTTCAGGTTTGTTTTGCTGGGGAAGAAGCCCCAGAACCAAGGAGCAAGGAGAACCAGCCTCTATCTGCAGTAGAAAGGCTGCTGCTTGGCCAGTGCTATCACCCTGACAGTGACATGCTTTCCTAAGCTACTTCTCAATACCCTGGTGTGTGGCTGACAGTGAAACTGCATGAATTCTTCCATAACACATCCTTCATTGAGGTCATAGCCTTGACCTGGGACATTCAATAGGAGCCAGTGATTTTGGATGTGATAACTACAGAAAAGCATCTGCTTTTTACCTTCTTCCTCCCTAGAAGTGCTTGCACTGTGCTGAATGAAAATCTACCTCCTCCTTTAAGATCAGATTTACCCTTTTTGGAAAATTTCTTTTTTTTTTTTTTTTTTAATTTGGTTATGAATACCTTTGACCTACTTTTATGCAAGGCTTTTCAAAAGTAGATGAATACAATGGATGTCAGGTATACTTCTTAATTATGGAGGAAAAATCCCAAACCTCTTAGACTTTCTTCTGCTGCTTCTGTACCACAGTCCAGTTCGATGTGCAGGCCGTAATCACCTATGCTGTCAATATGATCCCTTCCTCTTTTCTGATTGCAGCTGCCCCTTCCCCTTCAAGGAACTAACATTTAATGCTGAATTGACATGAAAATGTATAACAATTGGAAAAGTAAAATTATTCTAAAAAAAGATGCAAGTGTTGTCAGTCAAGAAGTAATTTCTGTATCTCAGTTAATTTCATTCTTTCCAAATGGCAGGAAAGCTTTGCAGTTCATTGTGTAGGTAAATGCCTTTGGGCATTCTAGAAGAATGGATTTGATTGTCAGATATTCAGAGGTGAATTGTTTTCCTGTTATTTGTAATGATGCTAATACAGATTATATTTTGATACTGTAAATTATGAGAAAATGCCTCATTTGACAAGAGTTACTCCCTATTGTTTTCATTGACAATATTCCCATCATTGCTGCTTCTTTACTGCCTCCCCCTCATTCTACACCGTTTCTTACAAAAATGAGTCAAGCTAGAGTTTCTGTCTCTCCCCCTCCTTTTGCAGCCTCACCATTCATTCCCCCTTCCCTGTCACTGTCTGTCTTCAGTTCTGAGGACTGAGGACTATTATCTGACCCTCATTCCTTCAGTCCTTGCTATCTCAAGTTTCCTTTCCTCCTTTATTTCTGTTCTCATTATCTCAGCTTCACCTTCAACTCTGTTGGCTCTTATCCCACTGCCTGCAAGCATGCTCTTGCATATTCTACATCAAAATAAGGCTTCTTTCTTCCACTTGCCCACTTAGAATCCTATCTCCTTCCTCACCTATGTTTTCAGATCCCTAGGGCCAAGATCCAAAGATCTATTTAGGCTCTTGACTTGTCATTGGGAATCTAAAAGGATTCCAAATGCAGTCCTGCCTCAGTTTTCCTTCCTTAGTTCTCATGATCACCTTTTAAATGTCTATTGCACCTTCCTTTCTCTTCAGTGACAGCTGAATTTGTTTTCTGGGAAACAACATTTGTATGTTTTGGTTCTTTATGGAAGGGACATTGTAGCAGCTGAGGAGGTTGTACTTGAGCTCCTACAGCCCCAGCATTGCTCCCCTAATGGTGGCTACTTCCAATGTGTAGCTGAGAGGAAACTTCACACTAAGTCCATATTGGACCAGTCAACAGAAATTAGTTAACAAGAATAAAGGAGAAATTAAGAGCAATTCCCACATTCATTATATTCTCTCTCCATCAACAAGGAATCTTCCTATATTTTAACAAGACAATAATATTATTGTCTGTCAACCCTGTGATTCTGCAGCCAGCTAGACTCCTTAGGACAATGACATGCATGACTGTTTCACGGTAAGCATGTTTTAGGGTTGCTAGTAAGCTTTGTCATGCAAAGACAGTGCCCAGACCACAGAAGCGACAGGAGCAGCTTGACACGTATAACAGAGGCTGATGGAAGGAACTCTGCCAGCAAGCATGGAAAGAAAGATACTACTGCACCAGGGGTTTTGTGTTGTACAGGTACACTGAACCACCTGAAAGTTGCAACACAAGTTGCAGAGAATCCATAGAAAGGACCTGGGTGTTGCAACATGGCATATCACAGCATCTTTTGGCTTTGTAGCCACCTAGCATGACTCACAGTATACAACTTAGAAACCCAACTGTAAGGGTTGAACTGGGATTCACAAAATACAGCTGCTGGAAAAGGAAACTGGGAGGTGCTATGGAGATGTCAGAGCATGTGAATTCTTTCCCTGCTCTTTAGCTTTTCAAGTCACAAGCACTTGCATAAAATTATCTAATTTTCTTCATTCCTTTGGGACTAATGGTGCTGAACTGTTTGCTGGGTTAAAAAAAGAAAAATTAAAGTCCTCTGTTTTAAAAAATGGACAAGGGATTAGTTTTTCTTCTGAAAACTGGCTGGGAGGAACAGTAAGACACTTAGGAATACCAAGTAATTGGTGTTTTCTTTAGCAGCTCCCTGGTGGACACATGTGCTTCTGGCTTGTCAGAGGCTGGCAGAGGTGTTATAAATATCCAGCTTCTGTGTCTAGATGACTGAGATTAGCCAGCCAAGGTCCATTGTTTGGATTCAGCTCACAGGTGTTATCCTCTTAGTTGTGCTTGACAGTATTTTAAGTTTCTTAGCGTTGCATACAAATGGTAAATAGCCTGTAACAAATCATGAAACGACACCTAAACCAGAGCAAAACTATATAATGGTTATTGTTCTCGGTATATTCCTACAGTCAGTAAGGATCTGATATTTTTATCTTGGGTTTCAGGAGCTAGAACATCCCCATTATTGCTTTCCAGTGCTTGATCTTTGTGATGCTGTACACAGAGGCTAGCAGTGAATCTGTACATTTATAGCATCCTTTAAGTTGACCTTGTTAGTATAAAGCTTAGTTTGAGCATTTTGACTTCATAGCTGGTTGGAAATGACTTAATGTACAAGTGGGGAAATAAAAAACCGCTCATTGCTTTAATACTTCTCCACATACAGTGGCTGACTGTCACATTTTGGAACCTGTTAGGTTTTAGGGGAATGGAAAGCTGTGCTAGCTTGCTTCAGTAGAGCATAAAAATATCTTCTTCTCATAGAAATGAAACACACTAACAGATAACATTTCAAGTGATGTCAATAGTTATATTTTCCTTTTAATAATTTAGAATGAATAATATTTGTTCAGCTAGATCACTTACTGCCTGGGTATCATCAGCTACAGAACAACAGAATTTATTAATGCAACAGAAGAATGTAAAATATAATTAAGTTCTTAAAAGTGCCATTATAATATCACTAGATTCAGCTGACTATGAGAGTGTGAATATATTTTAACCCTTTCCTGTTAAATGCATGCTCATTAACTAAAATCCAGTGGTGTACAGAGTAGAGGTGGAAGAAGGCAGATCCCATGGTGACGTGATGTAAGATGCAATGATCATGACAGAGGGCATGCTGGAATGTTTTGTGAATTAACTTTTTATTCACAAAGTTCATCAAAACTCAGCTGAATTCTGCAGACCTGTGCTTGCTTATTCTAGAAGAGGATTATCAGACAAGGATAAACTTCCCTGGTTATTTCTATTTTTGACGGTTCTTAGGCTCACTTGTTGCAGACAATAAAGAACTAAAAGGAAAACAAAGTAAAATTAAGTGTGATAACATGAATTCTAATAAAAAAATGGGAACAGGTGTAACAGATGGAAGCTAAGCACTAAAAGAAGTATTAATTCACCTCCATTGGTATGGACATGAATGCTTTTTGCTGTCTACATTGTTTTTTTTTACAAGCCATTAGTTTAATTAATTTTTGAGTTGAAAAAAAGAGCACTCTATAGGAAATATTTTATATTCCTTTCCACACGAAGCCCTATCCTTCAGTTATCATGAGGGTAAATAGCATCTCTCAGAAAGAGACACAAACTTGGTTCAGAAACCTGAACTGGTAACCTTTCAGTGACGTAGCCATAAAAGCTGCCCACTTTGCACATCAGAGGAATTTAACTTGGGAAGTAAAAAGAAAAGAGGGAAAATTGAGAAGCAGATCAGAGTTGAAATAATGGAAAATCAAGCATTCTTCTTTCCCTTTCTTGCCTCTCCTGTAGTGTCACAGGAGCCCACAGGAGGTGGTAGTCTGGCTCTGCTTTGCACCCCATTGATGCTGGGACTGCAGCTGCCCTGGAAACATCCCTCTTGTTGAAGGGTGAGCAGAGTTGGGCTCACTGCCAGTGAGAGATCTTTGCTGTGATTATGCATTTGTTTGTTTTGCAGGCTCAGTCCTTCCTTTGGCTGCCGCGTAGGATCCATGTGCAAACTCTTGGCAGCTCTATACCCCTCTGCAGAGCTGGTCTGGAGTGTTGAAAAAGCTGTCATCTTCACAGACATGCTGGGACCCCACCGTGGTGGGGACTGCATGGGGACTGGGGCAGGGCTCAGTGGGGTGCTTGCGAAAAGACTGTCTCCATGCCATGTATCTGGCAATGCTCATACTCTCTGTTGATCTGAAGAAGGGACACTGTTCTTTCCTACATATATTTAGAAACCAAATTTTAATGAAGTCTGAAGAGCAAAATAGGCTAAGGAAACATGTTTGCTTAACCTGGCACACAACTATCATTATCTGGCTGGATGGAGAATGTAATCAAGATCAAACATCATTTCATCTAATCCTCACTGAGATTGTGTGTATTGATTACTTGAACTTTAACTGTATAATTGTGCACAAATATAAAAATGTATGCGTGTATTTTATATAACTCTTCAGAGACACAAGTATACTTAAGAAAAAAGAGGCATGTTTGAATAATTTTCTTATATGCCTTTTTTTTTCCCAGATATTTCCCCTAAAATCATATTACAAACAATAATAAACAGCTGAATACAGTAAAAAAAGTTGGATAATTCATGGAAAGAAAATGTGATTTTGTCATTCCATAGTGCTATCAAATAGAAAATTGTCTCAAAGTCTGGATCTCCATTGCTTGCTCTTGTGATGAAAGCCGATAAATGTCAATGAGCTTTCCAAGAAAGTCCAGAATCATTTGAGCCAATAATGTGAAAACTCCCTATGCAATAATAAATTTGGAAAGTCATTTATTCTTCAGACTGAAGTTTTAGGCTGCAGGGGTAGCAGCACTGAAGGTTCATACTTTGTGTGTTTCCCCTGAAAATGGAAAATAAATAACTCTATGACAGCCTTTTTGATATCTGTTGAAAACTCTAAAATCAAGGCTTTGGGATATGAACAGCAAGCTCCCACTAAATATACCCTCACCCCTTTCATGCGGCACCCCAGATAAATGTGAGGTAACCTATGTCTTTCCCTGAGGAGAAATTCCTTTACAATTGCAGCGCTAGTGCCGATGCTCAGAAGTACTGCTTGGATCATTAAGGTGCTGAAACATCTGGGGATCCAGGATCTGCACAACAGAGCTGCATACTTTCAGCAGAATGGAGCTGGCAGTTCTCTGGGTTGCAGCATGCGTATTTTAGGCACTTGGCTCTGCAGCAGCAGCACCCACAGTTTCCACAGTGCTGGGGTGCCTGTCCTGTGCAGCACACTAGAAACTGGAGAAGAGACCAGGGTAGCCAGTGCAGGAGTGCAGAGCTGTGTTAACCAGAAAGGAGGAAATGTGCAGAGAAAATTGGATCTTAGTACAGTATATGGGCCTTTTATTCTGACACTTCCCATTGCTCAAGATTCATAAAGTACCATGAAATCAGGTTCCTAGGGCTTTTCTTCTGAAGTGGTGATGCCTCTTTATGAGCTAATAGGTCAGGCATGACAGTGGGATGCAGGAGACTGCATTTTCCTTGGGTTTTTTTTTTTTTTTTGTGCATTAGGATTTAATCTCGTGTTTGCCACCTTCCAAAATCACTAAAGTACAGTGGATTACCATGCATCATATGTGTGGATGTACAGCAGACAAAAAGCAAGAGAAGCAGTTCTTTATCTCTGTGGTTTGGGCACTATTTGGAAGTGATGAGACCTCGGCTTCAGTCTCTGCTAATAGTAATGTTTATGAGCTTTATAGTTAGTGATCACTGAATAAATGTATTTTTTCAGTGTTTCAAAGACAACATCGTTCATCACTGAGGTGCTTTTGGACATGCTTAGGCCTTTGGGCACCTAAGGATTTATGCTTTGGAAAAGACTATCTAGGGATCACAAGTAGCTTTTTGGTGAGAAATAAATTTATAACATGAAATGTTTTAAGATTTTGACCTTCTTGCCCAGAAACAGAACTTGGATTTTTTGCTACTGACAATCCACACTCATTAGTGTTTATATCTTCTCTTGTGGGAGAAAACCAAATAAATAAGAAGTAATCCTTTAAGCTGCAAGGACTCCCTTTGTGATACTGTTATTTTCTGGGTACTGAATAGGAAGAAAATGATTGTCAGAAGTCACCAAAATGCTTAGTTGTATTCAGCCTTCAGTGAACACTGGCTCTGATTTGGAAGATGTGCTATTTTTGGTGCTTTGTTATGTTATTTGATATCTGGAGTTGGTAAAGTACTTGAAAAAGGTGAAGATTTCATGGAAGTACTCTCAGTCCCATAGCACTGAAGGTCACAGGGCTCTCACAAATAGGAGAATGCAGATAAAAAGGAGCTGGCATGTGTCCTGGAAAGAGCCTCTTAGTGGATCAAAAGAACAGACTAACTCACTAAACAGTCATTTAGTAAGTAGTTCAGAAGCTAGAGGTAAATTGAGACTTGAACTTTTGGTAGTCTTTTTTTTCTCTGTGGAAGAGGTAAGACAGCAATAAATACTGAGGTAGAGTTACTACCCTGTGTATCCAGTGGAGATACACAAAGATGGAAAAATGAAAATGAAATAGCAGAAAAGCAGACTTGTAGCAAGTTATTCTTGTTTTGATTTTGCCACCATCCTCAGATCTTCAGACCTGATACTTCTGGCCAGCTCTGGGACCAGAGCAGCTGTGCATAACAGAAGGAATCGTGCCAAGAACAATTAGAGTGCAGAGAAGGGCAGGATATGCCACTTTGGTGTTACACTCAGCTACTATGGAAACTTCCTAATTCACTGACTGATGGCTGTGCCTGCTGGGGAATATAGCAGCTGGAGCACCCTAGAGACAGTCTGAAAGTGGTGGTGTCTGCTCCAGCTGCTGATGCTACAGCCTGCCATTCTCTAAAGAGTCCAATACAAGTTGGCAGAAACCTGCAAGATCTCTGGGGTATAACCTTAAGCTATTACATTTCTATCTTCTTACAAAGCACTTGTGAAGGCATGCTCTGCTTGAAACACAGGAATCCAAGCCTGGCAATAGAATGTCTTCAGTGCCTCGGTCTGAGTGAGCCTTTTGTATCAAGAGACTGAACATAGGGAGAAACAATACACCAATTTAGTAAAGGGAGGATTAAGAGGACTTTTTGGGCATGTTGAAGACTTTTTCAAACAGAGTGTCCTGGACATTGCAGCTCATCTAATTTCTCAAGCTGGAAAGGCTCCAGTTTGCTTATGGATGCTATTGACCATTCTGGTTAAGATAAAAATACACAGTGCTTGAAGCGTAATTGTCTTAGGAGCCAAATTTCATAGCTCTTCTGTAAAACAGCAGACATCAAGCCCTCCTGCAATGGTGGGAGGGATACACTGCAGAGCGAAGGCGTTCAAGTCAGTAAATTTGTGCTGATACTAATGCTTTATCCATTACTTGCTCCATTTCATTTTAATCACCTGAGTTTGTTTGATCCAGGGTGATGTAGGAGGAGGAATGAAGGAATCCAATTACTACAGTTCTACTCAGCAAAAATTAGAAATAAAAAAGAAATAGAATGCTGAGTAAGTTTTTATTTTTAAATAATGCACTGATGACCTGCCTAGTGTGGAAAAGGGTTAAGAGTGACTTTCATCGTGTTCCTGTTAAAAAGGAAACTGCTCAGAATGAGTAAACAGGACCCTGTATCAGTTTTGGAGAACTGTTTATTTTTATGAGTCATTTAATTGTTGTGCTAATGCTCTAAATTGAGTATGGAGAAAAAATGCTTGTCAGATATTTGCTTTCGCTGCAGCAAAACTGATAATGGTTGAAATTCTTTACATGCTTCACGAAAAAGGCACTGACTGGATACATCCAGAAGTGAGTTAAGGTGTATTCTATTTTTTCACAAATGCAGAACTACTGAAACTTATGTTGTGATGCCAACAAAACACTGTGAGGGCATGTAAAACACTCAGTTTTTGAGCCAGACACAACTTCAAGTTTGCTATCCTTTCTTCCAGCAGTTATTTGATACTTTTGGGTTTGGTTGTGCATCTGCTGAAGATGTAAATCCCACTTGGTTGCTTACTTGGTGGTGCTCTTATCACCTATCTGGGCTTCTCAAACAAAGCGTTACATAGCAGGGCCCAGTACCAATGGTATTGATTAGTGGAATGATGAAGAAGGCCAAACTGTAGCCACATAGCAAAGCACAATAGAGTTAGGCAATAGAGTTAGGCATTCATTAGCAACCTGGAGTTTCCTAAACCCAACAGTTTCTCCCTTCTGCTAGACTGGCTAAGGGGATGCATTTTCCTAACACCAGTGATGAGGACATCCCTAGACAATGAAGTACAATCCATCATAGCAGCCATTTCAGCAAAGTCAAGAAACTATTACATTATTTTTGGCCAGTGGAAGAAATCAGATACTTCCTGATGACCAGCCAGATTTTGGGCATTAAATGAGATTAGTATTTTCTTCTTAATGCTGTTAAAACCAAGGCAGATAAAAGTTATTTCTCCAGCTGTTGAAATACCTATTTGCTCTTTATTTTCCACGTCTGCCTCGTCCACAGTCCAGGGAGCATGACCACTAAGCCACAGAGGTGAACCAATGGTAAGAATACTTCTCAAGATTGCTTTGCTTTGCTTTGGCATTATATCAAGGGAACAGAGCACCAGCATACTGAGGTCAGGTTCATTCTGTTATGTATTTTGTGTCCATCAAGGCTGCCTTCATGTATGGTGATGTCCCATATATTATAAGTCACATTTACTGAGTGGCGACATAGCCTGCTTGTGCTCTGCATTTTCACACAGTAATCATTGTCCCATTAGCACTCTAGGCACATGTGTCCCCTAGCCAAATTGGCAACTGGCCTTGTCTTTTAAATTCCATTCTCAAACTATTTAAGCTTATCTGTATCAAGAATCTGTATCAACATTATCCATGCTTAGTTCACATCTGGTCTCTGTGGAATCAGGCTGCGTAACCCTCTTTGTGTTGACACACGCAGAGTAACATTTCACAGTCTGTCTTAATGAAACGTTTTCCGCAGTGCTATAGACTGGTACAAAATGAAGTAATATTTGCTTAGGAAAGAAAGTTTTCTTTTTGCAAGGAGAGAGCTTGTCTTCTGCTGACAGGAAAGTAAGTATCTAAATCTAGGTGTGCCCTTTCTTCTGCCAGCAGCAACCTGGGAGGTTATGCTTTTTGTCCATTAGGGACAAAGATACCAGTAGCTGAAGTCTGTTCCAGCCCATGGCTGCCCTTACATAACCTCTATCAGCAGGTGTTATGCAAGGGGTAGGTAACGGTAATATTCCCTACAGAAATAAGAAAAGCAGCAGCATGTAGGTATAGGAGTACAGATATGATTTAATACAGTGCATGTTTCCTTAATGGCCTTAATTATAATGTAAATTATTTCAGCGCTTTTGTTGCTATGTTAATGTTCTCATAAGAGACTAAATGTTGCTTAGGTTTGTTCATATTCATTTAATGTTTTTTCTTTCAGTACTATCATCTTTTGCCTAAGGATAAACTACTGCTGAATGTACTTATGTAATTCTCCTGAGAAAAGGATTAAGTTATTGTTTTATTCACGCTATTAGAACGTGTTCTGTGAAATGGGGCAATTACAGTTGGAGTAGTGGATGGGCACTGAAGCATGGCATGGCAGTTTTCCCATCAGTACGTCATTCTCTGTACTTCACTTCAACACGTGACTGGCTTGAAGGGTGTGCAGCCCGCTCAGGGTAATCCTGCAGGGTACAGGAGTTCCTGGGGATACCACCAACAGCCCTTCGAAGTGAGAGCTTCTGCATAATCATGACATGGGTTTGAGCTGGTGGGAGGAGGAGGTCACAAAGAAGGCAGAAGAAAAATGAATCTGCAAAGAGAAGATGAAAGATGGAGAAATAATGTATCTTCACATGTGCGCATTTAACAATTTGCCTTTCAGGAATTTGGCAAACTGCTCTCTTCATTACTTTCTATTTTCAATTAATTTAAAAGTTTGAACACTTCATTACAAGATACAGTGGCAGGACAACTTTCCAGTAGCTTGATAATGACTATTTCCCTGGCTAATGAATATCCTTGTGGCACTTGCTGGGGCTTATTCCACTGATTCATATATTATTTTACACAGAGTCAGTAGCCTCCAGTTATAATTTAATAAAAGATGCTCTGTTTTACTCTCCTCTGCTGTTATGTTTTTGATGTAGTTACGAAGCCTTTCCTGATCAACTCATTCATGATCATTTCATATTTAAATTTCAACCTTAAATGAGCATGAAGCACACAGAAAAAAACAAGCCTGATGGACTGTTGCATTTACACAAACACAGTCAACCATGGGAACAGGATTTGATGAGACTCCTCTAATAATAACAATAAACAAGACACACTGGGCAAATAATACTGAAGCCTTAATCCTAAGGAGCAGCTGTGCATTTCATTTTCTCTATACTGTCTCTGACCAATTTTCAGTACTTCAGGAAAGGGGAAAATCCACTTAAAAGCAAGGTATTCAACAAGAGATTTCCTTCCACCAGAAATACCAAAGCTTCGTTAAAAAATTAATTAGCATGAACTAAATATAACACACTCGTATGCAGTAAGAAACCCATATAAAAAAGGGAGGGTTGTTTCCTCACCTAAAGCACAAGTAAGACCAGTGATCCATGTGAAACTGTCCTACAACTTTTGAGCGCCGTGTCTCAGAAACACTCTTTTTATTTCTCAGAGGAGTCTTCAGTGATCTTATTGTAATGCATTAAAACATTTGGGTGAAGATCTTTCTGAGCTTATTCAGTCTATTACCTGAAATCCTGTGTCTGGACTCTGCATTTGCAGGAGGCGATGCTTATTGGGTAGGTTTATGCTGACCAGTGTAGTAATACAAAGAACCTCCCTTATGACGGTGGGTTGGATGGCTGTACCTCATGAATGCTCTAGGACAAACTGCACTGCAAGACCTCTAGCTGGTATTACAACTGCATCCACCTCTACAAAAGAACATGGAGTAACTCTGAATTCCTTGGTGCTGGAGTCAGCTGGTGCCAGCTCCTCTGGCAAAGGATTCTGCAAGTTAACTAGCTACTTTGCCTGTTTTTGTGACCCTAGCTGATGTGTTGGCATTGCACTGCATAGATATTTTAGCCCATTTGGAAGCATTACCAACTAACCCTATGGTGAAGAGATGCCTCCTTTTATAACACACACCTAACCTTCAGAAATGGGAGGATGAAAGTTTTCCAGTTGTTAGCACACTTTCTTTTAATCCAGAGCTGACATTTGGACATAATTCACTTTTGAAGAAAGCTTCAGATATGACTGAACTTCAGACCTTCTCATGTCTGCCTGACTTACAGCTTCAGTTTTCTCTTCTCCCACAGCTGCAGCAAAATCTTCAGTTGTATATGCCATAATACAACATGTATATTATTTAAAAAGTAAAGAATTAGGAGGAGCACCTCCACACTAGTAGTCAGGACTACAGAGTATGAAATGCAATGGCAAGGGCCTAAGGTCAAAGGTGATGTCACTGCCTTTGTCCCTTTGTCACAAAAATCACATATATATTTAGGACAAAGTTACACAAAAAGTTTGTGTCATTGAGATTTGCTTTTTTTTTGTCTCTGTATTGCAGCTTGCTTGAAAATCAGTGTAGGACATAGGCCACATTTCAAGGATGGAGGGTTTTAAACTGATTGGACACTTTTTCATGACACATCGTGTAGAGAAAAAAAAAAAAAGACTGTGACCCAATTAGAAAAATTTGTTTTAGTGAAAAATCACTATATCCTTTTGACTGGTAAATCAGGTTGTGTTAAAGCACATTATTCATGCCTGCAGCCAATTTTAATAATTAGTCAGAAACTCAAGTGAGCAATGCAGGAAGTGAAAACACCAGATGAGGACATAACAGCAATGAATCCTTGGTTTAGTCCTAACACACAGGATTTGCCAGTGAACTTGCATGGACTAAAACACTGTGTATGGTGTAATAAAAAGAAAGGCTCACCTTGCAACACTGCCTACTTTTTACAGTTCAGGAAACAGTAAGTAAAACACAAATTCATGTAGAAATTATGCAGTACTATGAGAACTACTGGGCTCCAGTCCTTGCAGTTTGTGCACCATGGACACCACTCTGAAAGGATGGGGTTAGCCAGGGGATCAATTCAGATTTTAAGTCCTGCTTCTAAGTGAGTTTTATGTGCAAATGTTATAATGTTTATGTGTAACATGCTGTAATGTTTCCCCACTGATTACATGACCAGTGTTTTTATATGGTGCCTGAATGCAGCAAAGCTCACTGCTTATACTGCTGTTGGCCTATCAATGAGTAGGATGGAAATGAATGAAGGGCTCAGCAATAATACAAAAATGGAGGATAGAGTGACGTTACCAGCGGCATCTATCTGAACAGCAGCACAGACAAATTCACCATCACTCCTTTCCTCTCTTAACCTGGGCCATTCCCGCCTCATGGCCTGGAAATGTTAGGTTCAGTTCAGAGAGGCTCTGCAGGTCCAGCTCTTTTGGAACAGATTGTTTTTATCCTGTCCTGCTTCATAACTTGCTTTATTTACGACTCATTCCCCCTGAACTGCCTTCTTCCGTGGTTTTTTATTCTTTTTGGTTCTCTTTGCTTTTTTTTTTTTTCCACTTCATTCCTTTCCATGCTTTGACCTTTTGCTTTTTTCACACTCATCTCAACCCTTCCTCTCAGGCACTGTCCCATTTTTTTCCTTCATCTGCTTGTCAGTCACAATCTCCTCACTCCTAACCAAGTCATGCTTCCCCACAGCCTAGCTGCATCTAGTCACCCAGTCCTCCAAACATCCCGCAGTCAGGAGAAATCCTTGTACTGGTCTGCAGGAAGTAAAGCAGTTTTGCACACCATCATTAGGTGGAGGGAGAAGATTAATAACTAAAACAGACTCCAAAATATTTTGTTGTATGGGTATGGATAGTCAGTTCTTCATTCAGGAGCTGATGCTCTGTTGGGCAGCACTGTGATAGCCACAGTCCTGTGGATCTAATCTATTTTCCTGCAAAAACAAAGAGTACATGTAAGTCTTCTCAAAATGAAAAGCAGCAGGGACCTCTTCAGCGGCGTTTATACATTTATATTCAACAGAGCTTCAGGATAGGAATCTGTTCCACAAAGACTTTGCTTTGGGAAAAAGCTGATCACACTGAGCAACCATCTGTGAAAAGGAAAACAAACACACCCATGAACAGCTACTTTTCCTTGACTGCTTGCTTTGGAATTGAAACAGTACTAAAAGCATTCAGAGCACCTTACAAATCACGTACAATGCCCAGAAATGTCCCTATGTCCTGTTATGATGCACTATCTTCTTCTTCAGAGCAGGTGTTACCTTAGGGAAGGAGAAACACTCATTCTGTATTTTACAGAATATTCTGTATTTTACAGTACAATCCCTTATGTATTTGAGTGGTCTCATGGGCCACATATATACGTATTGTAAAGCTAGGAATAGGGAGAAAAAAATATAATGTTTGGTGTTTGTGTTTAAATTATCATTGATTCTTACAGCACAATGGCTATGGATCTTAGCTCCTAAACTTCATTTTGGGATATACTTTGTGTAACCTTTGAATATAAGGAATGAAGAGATGAATTTGAGAATTTGATCCTTTTCCTAGGAAATATTATACTAACTTCAAGATATTGGGCTGGTATCTTGACTGTTCTCAGGAAATGACATAGCAGGCATGATCCTGGTTCTTCTCATGCATTAAATGGCTAGTTTTAGTTAGATGTGTGTTTATGTTCGTGACTCACACATATAAGGCTGCCTGAAGCTGTATTTTTCATGGTATGATGGTAATAGGATGATCAGTGGTGGGACAGTAGAAATGGTTTGATGGAGGAGTGGTGGTGGAAATCACTGGGATAATATCGTGGACGATGGAGGTGTTGCTTTGTCGTAGGCACCCACTGCAGGCTTATTATTGCATAGTATTTGTAATATAGACTCAGAAGGAGGCTGACTGTGTTAAGGACTACCTTGGAGATGATGTAAAGGGGACCAAACCACCAGCATAGAAACATGTGAGTTTACATAGGACAGAAATACCTGGCCAAATAGGGGAAACAATTTTCACAAAAAGGTTATTGTCTTCTGACACCTGATACTCAAGATATGCAAAACACCTTCAAAAGATGTTCCTGGGAAATAGAGTTAATAACTGTTGTATCTTAGAAGTCATGGGATTAATAGTGGTAGGGGTTTATGGCACATAATAATTTCCCAGTCTCAGTAAAACTCTTGGTGCTGCATAAATATTATAGAATCATAGAATGCTTTGGGTTGGAAAAGATATATATAAAGATATATCTGGTTTTACATTTGATTTCAGCAAACAAAATTATTTTAAACTGATTCGGCTATTTCTCTGAGTTTTAGCAAAGAATGATTACTGAAGTTCACAAAAGGCTAGATGTGACTTCGTATGAGGCATGTTATATAATCCTAGATTCAGTACTGCATACACATATGCTTCAATGCATTGAATTAAGAATTAGTCTAATCCTCTGTCTTTAAATTGCTATCTTCCCAATTGTATAAAAATAATGAAATATCTTGAAAAGTTTTAAAGATGCCCCTCTCAGATGCAAGTATGAGAAGAGTATTTTCCCTCAGTATCTATTTTAGAATAGATTTCAGAAAAAATTTTAAATATTGATTTTTCACACTTTCAAATTAATTTTGTGTAGATGTAATGAGTTTTATAAATTAGTGTTCAAAAAGATGAGATGTAATGAAATATACAAAACCTGCTACAAGTATCATTTCAACAAACAAATTGATTTCTGATAATTGGGTTACACTTCCAAGAGCAGAAGCAGTGTACTTTTGAGCACAGAGGGGGGAAAAAATTCTGTTAAAAGAAAATAATTTTCTGAAAAGATAAGACAAAACTTTTACCTTATTTTTCTGGTGCTTATTTCTTATGCCAGTGGAAGGACGGTGGTCATTCTCTTTAACTAATCTTGTTTACTTAATATTACTGTCAGAATAGCTTTAATTCACCCAAAGCTGCTTAATAAATTAAGCCAACTGATTCTTATATGTTTTTTTTCTATAAATAAAAAGAGATGCTCAAGTAATTTATTTGCCTTTCACAGTTAATTTCAAATTCATCTGATACTTTGTGTAAGATTTAGCATATCCTTTCAACCTAATCTGTACAGAAAGACCTTTGAGATCAACCATAAGGCTTTCTGTTCAGATAACCAGATATAATATTAGAGAACACCCTTTGCTTTCTAGTTCTAATGTCAGTGTATAGGTACCAGGACAAATCTTGTGCTGGTCATGTTACTGTCTTCCTGGCATTTTGAAGCATGCAGTTCTTGTATGTGCTTGTTTGACAGTAGAAAACAATTAACAGTGCAACCTGAGTAAAATTGGCACATTTTACTTTTATCGCAAGGACTGAAAGCCTTAGAGTTTTCTGTGCTAGAGCCTGGTCTTCATACGTGTGCCTGAGGCACAGGTATCATGTCACAGTGACATAAACTCTCTGCAGAGCTCAGCAGTACTGTGGCAAATGGGCATCGATCCAGAGCGAAATGATGGATAGACAGCTTCCAGGGCTGTTTTGGCAGATGGGGTCACCAAGAAAGAGACATGCCTTGATTAACTCCATGCTCTGTGGATATTGAGGGTGAGGGGAATTGGTGACAGACCAGCATTAGGGGACCCATAAACTCACGTAGAGCCTGTGTGATGCAATGCATGATTTCAGTGTGATGCCCTGGAGGGCTGGTGCAGATCAGGCTTGTTAAGGTGGAGAACCAAAGTCATATTGTCTTCTTCTGTTTGTGTGTGTTCAGGGATGAATCTGATTCCTGGTCATGCTCGCACCAATAGAAACCACATTACAAAATGTGCTCTGGCACTGGTATCCCTGCTGCGACATGAAGACAAATGATGGTATCATGAATCCTCCTGGTAAAAGATTTTGTGTTTAGTCATGTTTCCTTCTGGTCTCTATTCTGTCAGAGAAACAAAAGCTTAAAGTGTAGCAGAAGCCTTAAGGAGTATAATCATATTAAAAAAACTGCTTCCAAATTGTTAACAAATATTATATCAAATAATCTGGAAATAATTTGCTGCTGATTTTTAAAGATAAGCAAATGTTATAATTGTCTTCTATCAAAGAAATGTATTTGCAATGGTAGAGAAAAAACCAACATCAACAAATCAAAAACCTTACTTGAACAACTTAATCAGATTCTGGTGGAAGTTTTTTTTTTAAGTATTCCTCCTTCCATGTCAGCATGGGGTTCTGATTACAAACCAACCAACCAAACAAATCCCAACCACAGAAAGGAACAAAATGTTATAAGGGAAAATGTTCTGAAGCTACAGGTAAGCAATTTAAAATAAAGAAAACATATCTTGTTTTACACTCTTTCATGGTTGATTGGTAAATCAGAAATCCATTTAAAAACCTTAGACAAAAATGGCTGAGAAGTTAACAGGTAGTTCACAATAACACCCATGAAGAAAACGGAGGGAGAAACTGCTTGATATTTTCTCTTCCTTAGCATTTTCCTGAGAAAAAGAAGCAGTCAATACTTCCAGTTTTTGCAAGTCTAGGGAGCATCTGTGTTTCAAAGGGAGAATATAAGACTGCTCAGTAGCAAAGCATATTTGCCAGAACTTGACTCAGAGAGGAATAGTCTATGGGGCAATGCGGCAGCCAGGAAAAAAACCTGACAATCTTTTGCAGAATGCTATTCTCTGATCTTACTGATGTAAAAATTATAGCTTGAGACACAACTACCGAATCATTTTTTCCAGATTACCTGCACTATTTCAATAGCTTTAGCAACTGTCAAACAATAGGCTCTGTTTGTCTGGACCTATTTGAGTGACAAATTACTGAATTTGGTTAATGCCATGACAATTTATTACTACTTTCAATACTTGAGAAGATATTGATCCAGTAAAAGTTTTATTATAGCTTTGAGTCATGCTGCAGAAAGAAATTACCTTTTTAATCTTACTACATAACCAATGGTTCTAGTATGTCTTGCACTAGAAGTACACGGAAAGGGTGGGCAAGCGAAAAGTCTCTCTTAAAGGAGTGATTTTTATGCAATCCAGCAAGAAATCATCCATCCAATGGACTTCTAATGATATTTAGATCTGCAGAAAACTGGCAATACAGACTCTTGGAGCTAATTAGCCTGTCGATTTCCTATGAAGACCTGTGCAACTGCGGATGGTGGTGTAGTTTTCTTTGCTGGACTATTATTTTCTTTTGACATGGGCTAAATAAATTGGAGCAAGAGTGGAACAATAGTAAAAGCAAATATATAAAAGAAGCTCCCAAACTCAAGAGAATGTGAAATTTACTTTCTCTACTATTGGAGGTCAGGAGAGAAGGTTTGCAGGAGGTATGTTATTTTGTAACTGCAGACAGCAGAAATGGTATTACTGGGTACTGTGGCAGAGGAAGGGACAGTATGAAAGTTGTGTTAGCAGTCTCTTAAGCCAGCCTGAATATCTCCTTTTCATTACATTACACTACTATATGCTCAGACTATCTAATATAGATATTCTAGGTAGTGGATTTCTTAGACACAGAAGCATTAGTGACAACATTTGTTCCCTGAGTTTGCAGTTCATTTTTGCAACATTTTCCCCTGTGGCTTTCTTACTGTAAATCCACGGAATCCTTAAGAAGGCTGGACTTGCTGTAGGAATATCTTTGAATAACTCATCTAGTTCACATTTTACAGCTTTGTGAACTCACCACTTGTACAGTGGCAATTAAGCTCTTTTCTTTAACTCAAATGTAGCTGCAGCACAGTGATATTAGCAAAAGGGCCCTATGGTCTCTTAACTTAATCTTTGGTACCAATTCCATGATTAACTTTGCATCTGCCATTAATGAC
This sequence comes from Lathamus discolor, assembly GCF_037157495.1. NCBI lineage: Eukaryota > Metazoa > Chordata > Aves > Psittaciformes > Psittacidae > Lathamus > Lathamus discolor. Next base: position 41,229,786 of record NC_088884.1, on the reverse strand, counting down.
ACAGATAAAAAACACAGTAATTCTTACAAAACATTCTAATTTCAAAGGCCCACAAGAATTTAATACCTTATTATTGCTTTTGTTTCAGTAGTGTTTGCTGTCAGATCTGTGGATTTAGTGTGGGAAAACACCCTTGGCTGTCAATTGTTTGTCATTTGTGCCTGCATCAACTAAAAGACAAAGCTAGCTAATTTTCCTTAGGATGCAACTGAAGGGGAAACACTGTCAAATTCCATCTGTTTGCAGTTCAGCTGGAAAGAGCAGAAACACCTGCCTGGAGGGATGGAGCGGTGTAGCTCTCTGAATCCGCATGATCATAGTGCTCTTATTCAGATGCCTAAAACTTGAGGAAAAAAATAATTCTCTTGGATTGCTTGTTTCGAGGTGTGGACTGGCTGTAAGGGAAACGGCAGATCCATAGTTGTGCACACAGAAACCTCCTCTGGGTCTCACATTGTGGTGGAGTCCCCACATGTCACTCTGCTGCCTCTGTGTCCCCCTCCAACTGAGGGCAAGGGTCTGGCAAGAGCAGAGGCAGGACATGGCCCGAGTCCAAGGTGGTGTTCCCATCTGATTTGTTAATGAAGACAGTTATTTCTCATCCCAGCAATTATATACAGCCTCAACACCATTTTTGTTTTTTCCTGAAGTCTGTTCATTGCTGAACTCTGCTGCGTTAGATACAGGAATAAGGCAAGAATGGCTTATGGTGAACAGAACTGAAGCTTTCTTCAGCTGGGGAAGGTATGAGTGTCTTTGGCTGGCTTATCCCAAGGATTGCTCCATAGTTTTGAACTTGACATGCATGTTGAGAAGCAAAGTGACAAAAAGTGAGTGTACAGTGAAAGGAAATAGTCACAGAACACTTGAAAAATATGAATAACTTTAGGATATGCTGTGGCTGTTTTGCAGACAGGTCAAATAAATACAAAGTGATGGAGGTCGAGACTGCTATTCTTCAAACTGAAGGGTTTGCACAGAGCAACAGGGGTCTTCTGTCTGCTCCAAAGCAAGATGCTCAGAAGCAACTGAGAAATTACTGTCCAGGATGATGATAAACCAAATGTTGTCTCCCCACACATATCTGATAAGTAACTGCCAAAAACTAAAAAGCTGAATGAAACTATTCTGCATATTATTATAGAGGTACAAACCCAGTAACTTTTTCCCGCAGCACTAATAGGAAGCAGATAACTTCATTTTCTTGGTATTTGCACTTTGCAAAGTGTTGATTATATGTTTCTCTAACCACAGTTAAAGCAGGGCTGCACTAATAGCCTAAGACAACATGGGCAAACTGTACATTTGTTTTCTAAACTGATGAAGGCATTTGAAAAATACTCTATGTGTTTGTATCTCTCTTCAAATACGTTCTGAACACAGACAGATCAGTTCAATTTTCCATTGTGAAATAATGTCTCTTCATTCCCCATAAACAAGTCAGGCTTTCCTCTCCCATAAGGAACCTCTTCAAGCCTTTCTTCTATTCATAATGTACTCTTGTTTTTAGCCCTGGAACATCCTTTATCATCTTTAATTTGAAAAAAAAAATATGGCTTACTGACAGGTTGGTTAGGATGCACCAAGGAAGTCCCTCAGAAGTGGATTTCACTTTCGTGCTAAAGAATTGTCACAAAGTCCAATCACATAAATATTACCTGTTCTTGCACCTTTAATGTTAGGTTCAGATATTCACATGCATCTGAGCTTTCTTCCAGTGAGGTTCACCCCGCGCCTAGAAAAGACACCTCCACCATCTCCAGCTTTGTTCACAGCCCAGGGTGTAATACAGTGGTACCTGTGAGGCAAAGGGTCCTGCAGCTGGCCGATGTCCCAGAGCATGGGAGAGGCCAACAGCCTGAATAAAGAGGCATGCAACACTTGACGCCAGGTGAGAAGTATGGAGAACTTCTTCACCCACATCAGGTGGAGGTGGTAAACACAGTAGCACAGCTGTGTGCCAATGGGGTTGCTTCTCTTTGAATGGGCCATGCATGATTGCTGTCCCTCCATCTGGCGGAATGCTCACAGTCAGGCACCAGGGTCAGAAAGCTAAAACACTTATTACCCTTGGGGTTTATATTAGTGTGGGGTGGATTTGCCACCACTGGTTTTATGGCACAGAAAGTAGGCACAGCCAGAAAATCAGGATACACACTTCATACCTTGCTGTGGGGGACAGCCGATCTTTTCCCTTCCCTCATGGAAGACAATTGGAAGCAGGTACAGCTTTTTAATACAGAATTCAGGATTGACATTTTTGTGGGGTACTGTTAGGGTGAAGGCTTTCCTGCAGAAATGCCATTGCCATTGCTCTGCTTGTCTTCAGTGTCAGTGTTCATCAGCTAAAAGACAGCAAATTCTCCATGCAGAGGGTGGGCATAGCAACAGAGCAGCAAAACAGCAGGGAAGGGAGTTCATGGAAAGACAGGCCCACTATTCTATGATCATTTCTTCAGGTGCCAAAGCTGGGCATTTGGAAATAAGGCACCTAAAGAAGGGAGTGGGAAAATATAATGTAGGTCTTGTTTACACAAAAACTTGGATAAAGTCTCTGAGGAAACATGTTGTTATTATTTGATATTATGAGGGTATTATAAATTACATTATATTTAATTAATTTAAATCAATTCTTTTGCAGCTATGTGCAGATACTTAGGAAGGCATTTTGAGCAAGACTAAAAACAACTAATGGAGAAAGAGCAAGAAAGTGAAATGAATGTAATTCTACCACTGACACGGTCAATATTTTATTATGGCTTCATAAATCTAACTGTCCCAAACTGTCCTTGGTAAAAAAGTGAAACAAATTACTGTAGTCAAGTTCTCTGTAGGTGTTAATGTGTGGTCTCCTCTCTCTGCACAGTACTGAATCATTCAAGTGGAAATGCAACATTACTTTCTTACTTTGCAGCTGACAGGGATTATGTTTGCCCAGTCAGAATCTGGCAGAATAAAAGGCTTAGAGAAACATCACGTCTCAGTGCTGTTTCTGAAACAAATTTCTTCAACCGTAATTAAAAAATACCAGAACGAGCCTGTTATGCTAGAATGTCTCAGCCCTAACTTGCTGATGTAAAGATTTTTTATTGCTTTTCCAATAACATGAAAAGAAGCACACATCATTTTATATTTTTTCTTCAATTTTCTTTCTTCCTGTGCTGAGTATATGCACCCTAAACAAAACAATAGGGAGCCATAGCCTGGAAATTTCTTGGTTTATGGTTGACATCTGAATGGTAGTTCATTTTTCAGAAAGAGATTTTAGTTTGTAAATGCAAATAAGCATGTGACCAATGTATTGTAATTGAAGATGAGTGATCATTTGGGAATTCATTTTTTACAGGAGCAGAAAGTACCTAATGGAAAATGATGACAAGTCCTAGCTGGAGCAAATAGCAGTTTCTAGAGGGGATTGCAGTTTAATAAAAGCATAATACAGATTTGCTCAAGAGCATTTTTAAAGATGCAGAGGTAGTTCTTGGGCTTACAGTGAGATTCAGATTTCTCTGCCTGACTGCAGTTCTAGAACATCAATGAGACAGACAACCCTCTTTCCCAAAAGTAGCGAAACAAGTGAAAAGTGTTGGAACAAGTCCAGAGGAGAGCCAAAAGGATGATCAGGGGACTGGAGCACCTCCCGTATGAAGACAGGCTGAGGAAGTTGGGGATATTCAGCCTGGAGAAGAGAAGGCTGCGTGGAGACCTCATAGCAGCCTTCCGGTATCTGAAGGGGGCCTACAGGAATGCTGGGGATGAACTATTCATTATGGACTGTAGTGATAGGAAAAGGGATAATGGGTTAAAACTTCAACAGGGGAAGTTTAGACTGGATATAAGGAGGAAGTTCTTTCCTGTTAGGGTGGTGAGGCACTGGAATCGGTTGCCCAGGGAGGTTGTGAGTGCTCCATTCCTGGCATTCTTCAAGGCCAGGTTGGATGAAGCCTTGTGTGGGATGGTTTAGTGTGAGGTGTCCCTGCCCATGGCAGGGGGGTTGGAACTAGATGATCTTGAGGTCCTTTCCAACCCTAACCATTCTATGATTCTATGACTCTATGATTCTATGATATCTTTTGTCAAGGCAATGTGATGTGTAATGACATAGATTAATTCAACCTTGCATAGTGCCATGAGAAATTAGCCAAATACTGATAAAAAATTATAATCATTGTTCATTAGGAAAAAGACCCCAACAAACAAAACATGAATGACACTAATCTAAATGTCCCCTTTTACTTGTTTCTACCTTTTAAAGATAGTCACCACAAAGAGGCCAAAGTTGGATCTTTGAATGGTGACCCAGATGTGGTGCCACTTGCACTGGTTACTTTAGCAAAGGTTATGACTAATGATGAAGTAGGATGCAGAACAGTGTTCTGCTGCAGCAGGGGTTATACCTGCAAGAGGAGATAAACACTACAGAAAAATCCCTAAGTCTATTAATCAAATTTCCATAATGTTCTGAAAACATTTTCTTTCTTAAAAATTTTCTGAAATAGAAGTAAATAAGAAGAAAACATTTTCATGGGTCATTTTTTGTTTTTGTTTTTCTCACAGCAACACTAAGATCGGTCTGCCCTGGCAACATTTTATCTTTTAATTAACAAGTTCTACCTTGCTGAATGCACTCAAACCAAAATTCTTTCTATAAAAAGTAAATTTAATATGTTAAATATCACAGTAACTAAGGCCTTCTAGTATAAAAGCCTGACTATGATGAAAGTCAGAATAACTAATATTGATGTTATGTCTTGTTATACAACAGCTTTCTAAAGAGAACAAAGGACTTTCATTTAGCTACAATGAAAAAGTGGTAAGAAATGGAAAGACAAGTGTCTTTAATACATTAAGCTGTGCTGAATATTAAAGTTATTTTTCACTATATTTTTAATAATAAATAGGTCATTTGTTCTCAGATGATTGTCACATTCTCCTGTTTTCAGAAGTAATTTGTTAAAATCCTGCCACAATGAATGAGGATTGAGGATTATACTGGATTATACTACTTACGCTGTATATTTTATGTACGCACAGGGACACATGTGTGCATAGATAATGTTCCATAGACCCACCTTAAAAAAAGCTCTTACTTTCAGACCTGTTCTGAGAGAGCTGGCAGGCCATCTGTGGAAGCAGAGGATGTCTGAACTCATGGTAGGACAAAAAAGATGATGATGCCAGTTATGTTTTTCAACTCAAATGCCCTGTGATTGGAGGTTGCCTGCAGGTCATCAGTGACTGGATGAAGACTGGCTGAAAGGTGAACACAAATAAAAAAAACCTTAAATACTAAGTAATATCAAAACCCTTTTGTAAACAAATGTTCTTGCTGCACAGATTCTGTACAACTTAACATGCTCACGCTTTCTTCACTATGTGCTTCTAGTGTATTTAAATATTCTTTGGTGGGTTGCAGACCCACCACTTTTCAGTGACTATAATGATGAATGATAATCTGCTGGGGAAAATAGCCTTGTCTCAGACTGAACTGCAATAGGGAAGGACACGTCAAGGCAGAGGTGTCAATTGCCGTTTACTGAGATCTTCTCTGGAGTCAGTCTCTGCAATGTACATGGTGATTTTAGGCATATTATTGAATCTCAGTTGTCCTTTTACCAAGCAGCTGAGAATAGGTTTGGCTATAAAAAGATAGGATTTTGCTACTCAGTATTCATAGTTTGCTCCAACATAGAAAGCTACACTGAGGAAAAGAAAAAAAGAAAGAAAACGAAGAAAAAGTAGAGGAAAAAATCTATTGCTATTACTTGTAAAACTCACTACCAGGGATTGTCCGTACCGACCTGGAAATGGAAGCCAACAGTTCCAGCTTTCTTTGGGAGAGTTGGGTGCTAACCATCCCTTGATTTGGGATGGTGTGCCATAGTCCTGATGGCAGAGGCTGAGCTCCCGCAAAGTGAGGCCACAATGGTATTTGAGAACAACAGACATTTGTGCCAGTCATGCACAGAGATCTTTGCTCTAGTGCTCTGCAACTGAGCTCAGTGGACACTTTCTTATAGGCATGTCATCACAGAGCCTGAAAACCCCCCAAACCCTCAGAAACTTTGCAAAGCCAGGCTGAAGTGTGTGCCAAACATCAGAAATGAGAACTAGGTCTCAGAGCTTTGAATTCATAGGACTTCTCGCAGCAAATTTAACTTTACATGAACTCAGTGCACTGCTCTTTTTTGACATGTTCTTTTGAAGATATCTGATAGTGCAGGGGAATATAAATATTTCATGGGAAGCTAAAAATATTGGTGATACGTTGTGATGTTTTCCCCTTGGTCTCAAATGTTTATCAGCTATAGAGTTCTCTTTGCTGCTCTTGAGGATTTAAGATTTAAAATAAGCAAGTGAAATCCAGTCAACGTTTCCTTAAGGACATACCTGCTTTTACCAAACATAAAGGTAACATCTGAAGCATGAATAATCTGTTTTACTAAATTAATATGCAGGAATAAGATATAGGTTTGGGCTTTGACTTCAGCTTAATTATCTGGTAACATTTCAAAGATTATTTGTTCCACCAGCATCTCCATTCCAGACATTATATAACTGCATTTCAAGGACTGTCCTCTGCTTTCAGGTTAATACCAGTGTATCTGAGAGCAATTTTCTTCACTGGGTTGACTCTTGATTTACCTCAATATAACACCAAAAATAGAACGTGGCTTCTACGTATATGATACCAATGTCTTTTCATTCTCATATTTTGGTGATATAACACTTACAGGAATACCAAGTAGATATCTGGGGAACGGCTGGGGAGTTGTGTTGCCTGGGATATATATATATATATACGCATATATATATATATATAAAATAACTTGCAAGTGCCTTTTTTTCTGTGTAACTCACTGAAAAATATGTTTATTTTGTTCTAAGCTACACTTATCCAGAAAACTGTCCATAAAATAATTAATATGATGTATTGGTCATTGAAAATACATGCAAGAGCTTTGTACCACAAGAGTGTCTCAGTCGGTCAGGAAAGGAAATTGATACCTACTGTGCTTTTGCAAGGTGTCTCCACTCCTTTTGCATCTGACCCAACAGCTTGTGGAAGAGGAGTGGGAGGAGGGTTTATCAGATTTTGATAACTTCCTTGGCTCCTGATGATACCACCAAGGTGGCAATTTGTGCAACTATCACTAGAGTAATTTGGAAGATGGTCTCTAAAGAGCTTTGGCATTGCTGCAGTGAGTTGCTCAGTGCTGTCCACAGGTTGAGTGGCAGTTGTCTGTCTGATGAATCTCTGTTAGTTTGGATAGGGAGTAGCCTATGACCATGTCATTCACCTCACACAGCTGTAGGTGCAGCCCACCCTGTTTTGTGATCTAGATGCTCAAACGTAAGTCCTACCGTATTGTGTCCTTATAGTCCTGCAGTCCTGGTAGCATTCTGTTGTTCAAAAACACCTTCATGCACACATTTTCCCTTCTGTCAGTTCAGGCATCTTGTCTGGCAATTTTATCCCTAGAACAGTTTTTTCTCTGGGAATAGAAAAATAATGTAGCACTGGGGAAGTAACAACTGAACTCTTCACAGACCACATGCAAACACTCCTGGGCTGTACCTGCCACACTATTCAATGAGGCTGGACTCCTGCGCCAGTTTTTAAACATCTGGAAGAACTGTCAACTGCACACATATGCTTTGGTACTCTAAGGCACAGATTTCAGCCCATACTTTTTCAGGCCTCTCTGGCTCACCGTTTAATCCTTCCATAAGCAGAGTGGGTTCATCAAAGATGAACTGTTGCAGTGGCTACAGTGTATTTCCTGGCCAAAACCTGACAGCTAGACATGCCTAAAAATCATCGATCTGTTTATTGATATGTTTGTTGATCTAAATCTGTACTGATTAGGTGGCATATGTGAATAAGTTTGTAACATGAAGTCACTGTTAAAACATTCCCGTTTGGAATATTATCTGAACTGGGCAAATGCTGCAGGGAGAAGGGACAACCCCACTCTGTGGTAGACATGCAAGTGTGGAGTTGGTGCCTCTGAGAGCTGAAGACATTATGCCTCTATGCTACCCTTGGGAAGATGTGTCTTCCCAGTGCATTTGAAATAGAAATTATCAGAAAAGATGCTATAACAAAGAGTTACCTTGCCTATATGACTGACAAAAATGACCTAGAAGTTATTAACCCCTCTCTAACAAATAACAAATTCCCACCAAACATGGCAGTGCTCAGCCATTAGGCAATTTAGGCCACTGATGAATCACTGCCCTAGCCCTCTAGGAAGGTCTGTCCTTTTTCATGACTTGTAGAGAAAGCCCGTGACAATGACAACCTCAACTTAGGCATTAGATTAAAGGACTAAAGCAAGATAGAATGTTCTCCAGTGTATTCTCTATTCAGAGATGAAAAAAAGAAAAAAAGGAAAAAAAGTTGAGTAGCTATCAACCAAGAGAAAATTTAACTTTCCATTCTACAGAAATGTCTACGAACTCAAGGCAGTGATAATCCCCAAGGATGTGGAGATCCCACAATGCTCAGAGTATTGCTGTTCATCAATTCCCTCAACTAATACAAACTAGACTCTAAATTTACAGCAAAGAAAAATTGCTGAGCAGACTGCACAAAGTCTGTCTTTTAGTTGAACTAGCAGCTGGACGCTAGTGCAGGAGAAAGGAATGCATGTGCTAGAGCAATCCAAGGATTAAAAGCTCATTGTTTGGGGAATAGATACAGGAGTTACAGGAAATTGTTTCTGATTTCTGCTCTGCTGTGTATTGTATCTGGAAACAAGACTTCTCTGGAAGAAAAAAACCCCGAGCCATATCGCTTCTCAGAGAGGTTTTTAATACTTCAGCAACATCATTAAAATGAACCTAGGGGTAAGTCATGTTTCTCAGGAGACTGAATTGTGTCATGGGAGGAGAAACTTTGCTGTCATTTACCTGACAGCGGCATAGGAGCAAGCTCAGCTCAGACCCTTTGTCTTTGTCTGGTGTAGTTGTCCCTGAGCCTGGGGTGCTGAACCTGGAAGCCTAAAAACTGTTTGCCTGAAGCTGGCCATGCCACACACCAAGACAAGCGGCAGTGATGGGCTAACCAGGCTGGTCCTAAGTGGGTAAATCAATATCCTTGCTGCAAGTTGTCATGTCATGCTTCACTGATGAAAGATGACTTTCCCTTTATCCAAATCCTGCCTATGAGAGGGACTTGACACAAACAGTATAGAAAGGAGTTGAGTTTGTGCTTGAAGGAAGAAACAGTTAAAATTTAGTGTAGATGTGACTTAATGACCCTTTCCATAAATATAAATGTTTTTAGAAGTTGGTTAGAGATTCACAGAACTAACCCTTCCCTTTCACTGATCACATACTGTGGTGTGTGTGACATACTGACAGGAAAAAAAAGGGTGAAAAACATTAGGGCTGGAATAAAACATTATTCAGAAGCTCTTTAATGTTTATCAACTTTGTAATCTTGGATGCAAAATAAGGAACTAGCAGGAGTTTAAACATCAACTCTCCAAAATGGTCCTTTTGTCAGAGGACTGACTAGCATCACAAAAATCTGACAGTACAAACATCCTCGACCTAGTCCTCCACAGTACGGAGCTGTCTTACATCAGCGGTAACCTCACTGGACCCTGCAGGTTTTGGTAGGACTCCTTCAGATAATGAAGGCCCAAGTGCAATCATTTCTTTACAGATTTTGAACTGCTTTCTTGTTTTTATTGTCTTGGTTTTATACAATCAAACTATTTACTTAGTATTTTCAATAACTTATTCAATATTGGCACTGACACATATTTTGATTTTATTAAGCAATAAAATCTGAAATCTTTTGTTATTGCATGTGGGAAACCAGCTCAAATGAGAGTTTTTAAAACAAAAGCATTTACTATGGTATCATTTAAGAAGTTGTGACTGTGTACATACTTCCATATTTCATTTTTTGAGTAATTATTTCTGTTCCCCCAAAATATAACTATTTAGAATGGCCGGTGACGGACAACTAATTTTTTCTTCTTAATAATAAAAAAAAAAAAACAAAAAAAGACCACACAAAGAAATTACTATTATTAGCAAAACCTCAGCATATTTCACCAATTTATTTGCAGGATATTATGAATTAGAGGGAATTTTTTTTCAGTCAGCTTTAACTGTCTCAAATTCCATTACGGCACAGGATATAACATCGGCAGAGCTCCGAAGGCCCCTTCTGGATAGAAAACAACAGCTATTTTCCACATGATGTGACTGTTTCAAAACTGATAGGATGAGCAAAGAAGCAAGTGGGAAGGATGTAAACACTCTTGTCTTGATGGAGGCTTTGGCCTTCAACTGATTTAGTGAAAAGGCTCCATCCATGTCTACTTAATTTTAAAGTTTGATCTAGTAATGTTCTTCTGTGAAGAATACCCAAGTCCACTAGATGTTCCTCCAGCAAGATCTACCCATGATACAGACTATGGTTCTGAAAGAAACTCTGACCTTTCTCTTCCCAAGTGGTTCCTGCGTTGGCTCTGCCCTCTGGCATCCTTCACAACTTTCTCTGCCTCCCAGTGCTCGTACAGCCTAGGGATGGATGGACTTCTGAATCTCATTACAAAAGTTTTGTGTCTATCTCCACGGGAAAAGAAGAGAAAACAAGAATAAAAGTAAAGGGAAAAGACAAAATAAAAGAGAACACAGTGTATCTTCTTCCATCTTCTGCAAGAACTTTCTCTCCCCAAATGACAGTTCTTCCTGCAGTCGTGTTGTGTTTAGATATATTCAGATAAAAGGAAGACAGAGGAGAATAAGGAACAACTAGGCAACCTAACCAGACAGAGCTTTGTCTTAGTAAAATGGATGGAAAATCATTCAACTTTTATTAGGAATGGGAGAGGAAAGAGGGAGCAAAAGGGAATGAAGCCAGCAAATCTATGTCTCCAAACTGTAAATGCCTAGCAGTGGTTCTTGACTAAATCTTGTTTTGCTGATCTGATTCAATCATTACAAGTAAAGTCCTCCCAGGGCTGCACACATGAATTAAAATGTTAGTTTTCTTTCACAAATGTAAGTGCTGCTGTCCAGCTAACCAACCTCTTCTGAAATTCTTGAGACACATTAGCAGCTCACTGGTCTGATGCCAGGTTTATTCATCCTGGATCTAGCACATGGTTGGTAGAAGTTTACCTGACTCAACGACCTACCATTTGGGAGCTCTTGGGATCACAGCAGTGAGCATTAGAGCCTGCAAGAGAAGCTCAGCAAAGCTTCAGTCCTAGCCACTTGTACATGATGGGGCACACATACTTACTGAATTAACTATTTCTACCTTTCTTACTGAATTAAATAATTATTTCTACATTTCTTTCTGAATGGCTGGATCAGCACTCATACTCAAATTAGAGGAATGACTAGTGTAAAAGCATGCTATACAGAAAGAAATTCTCTTCTTGGAAGTCAAAATTTAAGAGATGCCCATCACTTTAGCTTATAGGAATTTGTCCTTATTTCTTTGTCATCTCTTTAATGGTTATTTCTTACCCCTAGAGATTAGACTTTCAACATATATGCTGTATATCACAATGCTGTGATTAATGTATATTATTGTGCTGCCATGTAAGAGCAGGTGATTTAATCTGTGCTATCTGGACTGAAAGACTATGCATAGTAGGATTTAAATTCTTTTGTAACATACTAAAGATGGATTCAGCAGCCTGAGCAGTATTTCTAGTCTAATATTCATGCGATGTTCATAAGTAAAAATGACAATGATTTATTAAGTTTATAAGAGAAGCAGAAGAAACAGTACATGGAGTCGATTTAGTCTTCTTATCATGGTCACTTGCTCACAACAGCACCCCGGCTATAAAAATGTCCAGTTGCTCTTGAAGATGGACAGACATCTGCAAGATGTAGATGTTCCTGTCTAGAGGTTCAGATGCCAGTCAGAATAAAATGCAGTGGGAAGAGTGTGAAGCTTTGCATCATGCACCTTTTTAGATATAGGAGAGTTTGAAATCCAACTTTAAATTCATTACTGCTCGACTTGCCTCATGGGATTGAGTCACGATTCATCATAACTTTTCCACTCACAATCAACAAAACAGAGGTTTCATAGCTGAGGAAACAGCATTTTGGCACCTCTATCCATGAATCATGATCCATGCTTTAATTATAGTATTCTTTCTGCTTCTGCTTTTTGATTTTATATTCCATCTGTTATATTCCATTTATTCCATTCACTGAAGGACAAGATGATATTTCCTGTGACACTGAAAATCTCAAGGAATTTTGTTTTTCCCAAAGGAGATGCATTATAACAACAGTTTGTTGAAAGATTGGTTGTGGTTATTGTACTGAAAGATTCATGCTTAGAAAAGAGTCCTATTTTAAATGTTTTAACTGGTCCTTTATCAAGGTCCTTTTACATTCAAAATCTCCTTGCTGCTCAAGCTGATAAAATGTGACTATAGAGATGCTAGCCTCTATATACTTCTTTTATCTGGGATATGATCTGTGCAACTGTGCCCTTTCTCCCGTTTGACTTCTAAAGCTGATTGAAAGAACTTCTTGAAATAACTTAATCAGGCCAAAGCTGTGCAGAAATAAGCAGTGTAGCTTGCATAAAAACTTTTCCTTTCAACTTTTTTGCATTCCTTTCTGTTTGTATGTAGAGGAATGAAGAGAAGACTGCGGAAATAAGCCATTGCTGTGTCATTTTTTATATAAAAGGCTGTGTAATCATGACTATTATGACATCACTTTGATGTTGTATGGTCTTGTAAGTCCCCGAACTCCTCCTTTGAGACATGAAGTCTATCCAAATAAATAAAAAAAAGGCTTGTTGAGGTACATGAGAAGAACATCCAGAGGGACTTCGACATGATTGTGAGGTGGGCTGATGCCAACCTTATGAAGTTTAACCATGACAAGTGCAAGGTCCTACACCTGGGTTGGAGCAATCCCAGGCACAGCTACAGGTTGGGCAAAGAAGAGATTCAGAGCAGCCCTGTGGAGAAGGACATGAGGGTGCTGGTTGATGAGAAAACGAACATGAGCCGGCTTCAGTGTGCACTTGCAGCCCAGAAAGCCAACCGTATCCTGGGCTGCATCAAAAGGAGAGTAACCAGGAGGTTGAAGGAGGTGATCCTGCCCCACTATTCTGCTCTTGTGAGACCTCACTTGGAGTATTGTGTGCAGTTCTGGTGTCCTCAACATAAAAAGGACATGGAGCTGTTGGAACAAGTCCAGAGGAGGGCCACGAGGATGATCAGGGGACTGGAGCACCTCCTGCATGGAGATAGGCTGAGAAAGTTGGGGCTGTTCAGCCTGGAGAGGAGAAAGCTGCGTGGAGACCTCATAGCAGCCTTCCAGCATCTGAAGGGGGCCTATAGGGATGCTGGGCAGGGACTCTTCGTCAGGGACTGTAGTGACAGGACAAGGGGTAATGGGTTAAAACTTAAACAGGGGAAGTTTAGATTGGATATAAGGAGGAAATTCTTTCCTGTTAGGGTGGTGAGGCACTGGAATCGGTTGCCCAGGGAGGTTGTGAATGCTCCATCCCTGGCAGTGTTCAAGGCCAGGTTGGACAAAGCCTTGGGTGAGATGGTTTAGTGTGAGGTGTCCCTGCCCATGGCAGGGGTGTTGGAACTAGATGATCTTAAGGTCCTTTCCAATCCTAGCTATTCTATGATTCTATGATTCTAACACAGGTGGAATAAATATATCAGATTCCCTTTGTAGGCTTGAGGACACTGTACAGGCTTTAAAATCTTCCTTAATTAAGAGATAATTTTTACTCATAGACAAATTTTCTTTCAGTGACCAATGACTACTTTTGGCATTATTTTGGAGCTGAGTAATTTACAGGCTAAGATGAAATAGTACCTTAGTTTCATTTTGGAGGTGGTCTTCAGTTTCTTCAGCTATTATACTCCAAACTGTAATTCTCTGGGGGAAAAAAAAAGTTGCTCGTTTACAAATGGTAGATGAAATGTTAATTTTTTATTTTATTTTCTTTTTCAGATTTGCATATATGTTTGACGCTATCAGACAGACTGAAAGCTCGTTTACCTGGAAAGGTGTCCTGGGTTCAGCAGTACCACTCATTTTTTCTCCAACTTAGTATCTGTTGCAGTGCTGTGTTTTTGACTTTCAGCCTGGGAACAGCACTGAAAACGCCGATGTTTTTAGTTGTTGCTCAGTAATGTTTAATCTGACCATGGACTTTGTGAGTCTCATGCTTTGCCAGGGAGGAGGGGAAGCTGGGAGGAAGCAGAGACAGGACACCTGACCCAAACTAGCCAAAGAGGTATTCCATACCACAGCACATTATGCCCAGTATATAAACTGGGGACAGTTACCCCCATAACTAGCCCCCAGAAGGAACAGATCGCTGCTCGGGTCAGGCTGGGTATCGGATGGCAGGTGGTGAGTGGTTTCATTCTCTTCCCTTGTTATTTCCCTTATCATTATTATCATTGGTGGTAGCAGCAGTGATTTGTGTTATACCTTAGTTACTGGGCTGTTCTTATCTCAACCCGTGGGAGTTACATTATTTTGATTCTCCTCCCCATCCCTCCAGGAGCAGTGGGAGGAAGAAGGTGGGGAGTGAGTGAGCGTCTGAGTGGTTCTGAGTTATTGGCTGGGCTTGACAAAGATTGGCTGGGCTTGATAAAGAGTTTGATTAAAGCTGAAAAGAGTCTATTACATGCGTGAACGTAAACCCCACCTAATTTAAACAAAATACTGACAAAAGGACTGAGGAGTTTCAGAAGATAAAGCCTGGTCTCTGTTCATATCTGCTGATGGTATGATAACTATATATCTTATATGACTGGGTATGGGGACCTCATTCTGCCCAGCTCAGGGGAATATCAAATCCAGAAGGCAGGATACAGTCTCCCTCTTACCAGCTCACACCCACCTCTCAAAATGTTGTTCAAAGTTTTCACCTTTGGTTGAGCTCAGAATCTAATAAGTACTCACTGTAAGATATCTGCATAAAAAAAATCATTGAGGAAGGAATCAAACTGGACATAGTGCTGGGATGGTGTTGGGAGGTCAAACTTTCCTTCTCTTGTGGAGACTGCATGTGTTAAAAAGCAGGTGAACATCTACTGAATCAGTTCCATTATTCTGTGAGATTTCCATGGTGGGAAGGATGGGCCTCAAATTTCTTGCAGGAATGGGATGATTGGTGTTTATGATCCTCAGCTTCACTGACTATGAAGAATCAGTTTAGAACAAATGCAGTGGACAAAACTAAATTAGAGTAATAGTTCGTTCAGTTTTTAGAAGCAGGAGTAGTTTATATGACCTAAGAAATTTGAGCAGAAATTCTGTTAAGAGCTGGTGTTTAATTAATGGCTGACAAGATCTTAATTATTCAATCAAATAAGGTTTTATTACCAATGCATCTATCTTTAGAACACCGTGACAGAAGG
Organism: Lathamus discolor; assembly: GCF_037157495.1. NCBI lineage: Eukaryota > Metazoa > Chordata > Aves > Psittaciformes > Psittacidae > Lathamus > Lathamus discolor. Next base: position 41,214,379 of record NC_088884.1, on the reverse strand, counting down.
AGAAGTTTTTCAAAGATGCTTGTACAAAAATGTAGGCTGACAAGTTCCAAATATGATAATGCAAGAAGCTTGATGGAATCTGTCACCTTTTTTTTCTAACTACAAAAGGATTTTTTCATGAAGCAGTTGGTCTTTAGCAAAACCTTTTCTTGTACCAACTTAAATAACTTTGGCTTCACTTTTCGTTAAGAGTAGTATTGGAACAAATTAGGTATGATACTGTGTGAAATTGAAGATGGTGCTGATATATGTTTTGCTGTGGCTAATTCGAAACTTCTTCCCCCTGTACAGTTGTTTCCTCAATTAGGCTTCCAAAATACATAGATTAGAATTGAGAAATTAGGAAATATTTTGGACATCCACAAAACAGTAGTTTTGTAAAATAAACAATCAGCCCACCTATTACCTTTGTTCTCAAAACCATAACAAGGCTGATGTTATATCAAGCTCTGCTGTAAATCCTGAACTTGACATTAAAGAAACTCAAGGTAATTTACAGATTGAAAATGCACGGCAGTAAAAACACAGCGACTTCAGTAGAGCTTCTCCAAGTTGCATTGCTGCAGAAGAGAAGGTTGCCACTTTCTTATCATCTGAGAGAGTTCTTTAGATATCAAAAATGTTGATTAGGTGTCATGACCATTAACTATCTTGTGGAAACATCCAGGGGAAAGAAGGGAAGCAAATTACTCCTACTTCCTGAAAAATTAAGGAAAGAGCTGGAAGAGAAATACAGCTTGTGAAAGTACAGAAAGAACTATATTACAGAGAAAATTATACACTCTATAAATTTCTTGCATAATTAAACAAGTAGATCTTACCACTTGCACTTGATTTTGTACCAAATTTTGATCTTTTTTTACATAAAATTTTGTCATCCAAAACCGAGCAGTTTCTTCAGTGCTATCAATTTATGACAAATTGTTCTCTTAGTTACACTTAAGCTGTGGGAAGGTGTTTGAGTCTGACATGGATTTCTTCTATCTATGGAACATATACAAGTCACTGCTGGACCAAAAAGATAACATCTTTATGTGACAGGCAAAAATTAAAATAAAATGCAAGAATTGGCACTGTCACATTAAGGCTTTATTTTTTTCAGCAAGGTTTTAATTTTGTTTTCTTCATATGTATGCATCTTTTTCCTAAGAGTAGTCTGACAATCATCATTGACAGAAGGAGCTGGTGAACCCTTGTTTTGCTCTTCTGCTACTATTTGAGACTGAAAGGTACAGTTTACAGTTTTGTAAGGAATCCCATTGTTTCTTTTCTTTGGAAATGGAAATTAAACAAAAAATTCCTAAACTGTGAAAAAAATATTAAAGACTATTGAAATGACTGAATTACCACGAAGTGCTTGAACAAGCATTATCTTGATTTGTGACACAGTGGCATAGCATGAAAGATAAATTAAAAATTAATGTCTGTGACATCTGCATAATGTTCTGGTAAACTTAACCTGAAGTGTTATCAAAAAAATAAATACAATTGCTATAAAGCAGAAAACTCTTCTTGATAGTCATAAGGGGTAATGGAGACTTAGCTGGCTCTGAGGTGGTAGGGATGCACAGCCAGACAAGTCTGTATCCTCTGACCTCCTAAGTAGCAATGTGGGTGGAGATCTGATATGTGGGATAATGCACAGCCACAGGCCTTAGTGTTCTGCTTTCAACACTATGGAGCCCTACAGAAAGGATTCTCCTGTTGCGGGATATAACATGGTATAAGTTTCATAAATCAATACTTTTCCATAAGGTTGTTACAGATGTGCCAGATAGATTTCTAAAGCCTCCTCAGCAGTTAGCCTTTTCCATCCTGCCTTGTGGAGGGTTTTCTATTCTGTGCAGTCTGTCACAGACTGGTAGTCAGGTATAAATGATATTGACTTTTCTAGTAACAGCCACAAACTTTGTATTAACCCTGCAGGTGCTCAGGGCTGAGGCTTACTTCATCAGACTTTTTCTGAACTTGCCATGACTTGCCTTGAGCTTTTTTTCTTTACCTAAATCCCCAATTTTTAACCAGGTGACTCTTTCTGGTTTGTATTAAGTAGGCTTGTACAATTATGTAGTATAGCCGTCATTCGTGAAATAGAATTACGGACAAATCATTATGCTGTGCAGAATGAAGTACAGAGTTTAGCTTAATGCTGTGGAGTACAGCCACAGAGCAGTAACCAGCTCTGTTGTTGCTCACCATGCATGTAACCAAGCAAGCATGCACAACTCATCCCAGTTATGGATGGAGTTTAACCTGAAATTTAAAAATTGCTCCTGCCCACAATGAATTGGTCACCCCTGCTTGGAGAAAAGAATAATAAAAAAGAAGTATTGTAACAATTAATAAAAATGCCCTCAGACTGAACTGTTTGTTTTCACCAGCTGACAGAAAGGGAAAGCACTTCTGAGACCTTGTGTTTATTCTGCCTCTGGTGAGCTGACAAAACTGCAGGTAGGTTTTCAATGTTTATTGCAACGTCAGTACATCAGCAAAGTGCTTTCTAAGTAATGGAGGAGACTGAAGATCTTGGGAAGTATTAAATGCTTCTAGGGAGAGATACTTAGATATTGGATTTGAAATACAAATATAGTAACATTTTAAGTATAAAATAAATGTGCAGAAAAGACTTACTTTGAAGAATGAAACAAGATGTAACTTCCAGGCCCTGTTTTGTTCACAAAACAAAATACATAAGTATGATGTTTTTCAGCCTAAATTCACTTTGAGCCTATTATATAGAATCGTTTTGCAACTCAAAGGCAAATGACAGAAAACCTGCATGACTTTGTTTATATTTCATGTAATAACAGCCTTAACATTTCGGTCTTTTCACTTACATCTAAGATTGCCCCTGCAGTAATTGAAATTGCTTGGACACAATTCTGCACAGAAAATTGTGAACTGTGGATAAATGATCTACCAAGCACTTTGGAACTATATTTAAAATGAAGTTATTAGTCAAGTGACTGCAGTGTGACTCTCACTGTGTGTTAGGCTGGAGAATACTTACTTGATCGTGTTTGCTTCTCTGTTCTGTCACACAAACATTTCTCATTTCATGATTCAGTGGTCTGATGCACCACAAAAGCCCCTTTGGAGATGTTGCAGTTGATCATTTCCATCTGCCTACCATACATGGGTGAACTCCACAGCTGCCATTTCCTAAAATCTGTATGATATTTTGGATAAATACAATACCAGCTTAATAATACTACAGGAAATTTCTGCTATTTTATCCCTGTTTGTTGTAGGAGTTCTGACACTTTTGAGCCCTACTGGGAATCAAATAACTAATTCTCCTTCTTTAAAAGATTTTACTTCTGGTTAGTAACTTTTGCTTTGAGGGTTTCGTCAAGTTTCGACTGCACAATTGAAGGCACTGGGAGGAATGAAAAATTTAGGACCTTACATAATGACAAAGTAGTAGCTGATCTGCATCATGCAACATGTCAGTGATGTACGTTATATAGTATTTAGTAGTCCTGTCATCCTCAGCAGATTCAAGGACAATGACTGCATATTATTTTAACGTGGGGATCCTTTCTTTTCACCTATGCCTTTATAAATTGCAGATTCTACCACCATGAATCAAACCCTAGAAGTCTCACAGCAATTTTTTTGAGAGCAAAACTGTCCCTTTGCAGTTAGAATGACTTTTATTTCTTAGAAAAAAAGAACAAATGCCATGTTACATTTTGTAATATAGCATTTCAGACTCTTGTGGGACATCCAGCCATAACATCAGAAATTACCTGCATTGAAGGCACTGACTTCTATCGGCTAAAACCCTGTCAAATTCCATGTCTGAACCACTTTAGAGGAGTCCTCTTCGGAGCACTAGTAAGCCTGCCTGCCATGTGGATCCTGTGCTTGTGGTGTTGCAGCCATGACTGGCATTTCAGCTGTCTGTGACATGTAGGATTCCTACTGGGTCCAGTGCAGGTTGATTCCCCCGTGTCCTTCCTTGATAAGTGAGATGCTGCATCAGGGCTGGGAGCTGCTGCTGTGGGCTAATAAAGAAGAGGGAGGTCAGGGGTGACTCAAGCCTGATCCTGTCCTCTGCCAGGGCAGGGGGGCAGCTCTCCAGAAACCTGGTCTTCTCTCCCTTTCCCCTCAGTGAGTCCTCACTACATTCTTTTAAAGATGAGCATGGGTTGTACTATTCTGGGGGTACTTTTAATTGAAAAAAACATAATAATGTTAGTAGCATTTCTCTCCTTGCAGTAGGCTAATTCTTACCATCTTTATCTGTCAAGTAAGAGAATAGGCATCATTTCTATTGATCACAGATTTCTACCTGCCTGATAAAAAACCTGGCTCCCTGGGGACATTCCCCATGGTGCCTGCTGTTTTGTGCACAAAAGCATGAAAATCCTGGAAAGAGTTTACGTATGAGCATGATTATGCAGTTAGAGCATTCCCTGGGGACAAGCAAACACCCAGGCTCTTGACGTTCTTCCATGGTCTATTTATGTATTTCACATGTACCAGTCTTAAGTCGCAGTGTGTAAACTGCCCTTGGAGGACACATCACACCTGAGGCCTGCTCCGGCCCAGGGGAATACCCTAAAAAATGAGCACAGGAGACATGGTCCCTTTTGTACTCTGTTTAACAGTGGCACAGAATCTGTTAAACTTTGCACTTGTGGTTAGGTGGAGTGGAGGGTTAGGGTACTTTCCTGGAATGTAGGGGATGTGGATTTGAAAATTCTCTGGGAAAGGAGGAAAATGAACCTGGCTTTCTCTAATTATGATGGAGCTGGCTGTTACCAGGCTGGATTATGAGCAGCAGGGTGTTAGTGACCTTTGCTAATAATTTGGAGGCAGGTTCAAAAATTCCCTTTGCAGAAAACATGCATTTACATTTCCAGAGTAGAGCACTTCCAGGTAACAGTGGTCACTGTCAAACAATCAGATGCTAAAAGCATCTTTACTGGGGTCACACTGGTGTCTGACAAAACACCCTTGTAAAGCAGATAATACAGATACATATTAAAGTGATAAGTGCAGAATGAAGAGAAAAACTTTCCTGTCTGCTTAAAGACAATATTGCCATACATAGATGTGTGCCTTTTGAGAAAATAATTCCTACCTTGAAAATGGATAAGGAGAGGTGCAATTTTAGTGACAGTACTCTGAAGAATGAGCAGGTTCCTTGCAAAAAAAGTAATGGATGCTGTTGCTGCTAAAAACGGAAGGTTGTTTGAGAAGACTGAAATTCCTATAAGAGAAATCCATTCAGAATCACTAAATTCAGAAAAAAAAAAAACAACAGGCTGACAATGTTTGGAGGCTGGAAGAATGATAGGAAGAAGCAGGGCATGTGCTTATCTTGTTCTTTTACTCTTCTTGATCAGGAGCAATAAAGACATGTTTGCAGAAGTGCATTGTTTGAGCCAGTGTGGCCAGTAAGAATCACAGACCCTGCTGAGAATTTTGGTCATACTGACTGATCATTAACAATCACAAACATCTCCAGCGACACAGGTCCTAACAAATCTAGGAATAGTTATCCTAGTGGCTAAAGAAAGGAGAGCTGGATTTGATCTAGATCAGACAGAGCACTCTGGGTTTGTGTGATTTTTAAATAACTTGAGGATATGTTTGCATTCTTCAAAGGCAATAAATAGTTCCAGGTGAGAATAACTTACATGCGTAATTTTCACTTTAACTTCTTCATCTTTCTCTAATTTTACTAGAGGTTATTCTTTCTGTGTATTATATTTTACCTGTGGACACATCTTCAACTTCAAATGAATTATTTAAAAACTGTGTGTATGTGGCATGCCAGGGACTTAAGATTTGTGTCTTAAATAGACAAAGCAGGGGCTGAAGAGGTCAAATCTGTGTAATTTTGAAGGTGGTGGTAGTTGTTTATGTGAAGTAAGCAAAATGTCAATGTACCATCCAATACTTTGTTCCAATTTCAAGGGGAAACCTGTTCCAGCTCTATTAGATAAAATGTAATTACTTATTTGTCTCCTCTTTACAGGTCTGGTTTAGTGCCAGACCTCTTAGAAAAGGTGCTTTCTGGAAAGGCTAAATTTAAACTGATAAATCAATATTAGGCTTGTACACTTGCCAGGGCAGGGGCTGTCTTTACATTCACTTTCACATCACCCAGTGCAATCCTGTCAGAAGCTGTTAGACTGCACAAATGTATTCACTATCTTTCTGCATTTTTTTTTTGCTTAGTGTTTTACGAAAATGAGAAACAGCTTCAGAACACCAGTGCTCAGAGTGCTGGGATGCTATGAACACATGGTAATTTTTTTTTATACTGACATTTTTTTTCCATATTGACACAAAGCAGTAGAGTGTTAGCAGGCCCCACAAGCCCACCTTAACCTACCTCTTTCCGCTTCAAAGAGCAATGGACAACTTAGTTTAGAAAAATTCATTCAATCCTCTTCTCTTTCCAAACACACAAGCCTAAAAATGAGGCACATTCAGAGCTTGATCTGAGGTGCTCTGGATCTGGGCCAGGGCTTTTATGAAGTTGTTTTATTGAGGAATAGAAAGAGAGGGGAGTATGACAGCACTTGGTGTTAAAATGTTCCAAAAGAATATGTTGTATGGCAGAGCAAGAATATTGTTCTTGTATATTTGTTATTGCTGACAATAAGTAGGAGAAAAGAAAATCTTAGCTGTTTACTTTTATGACTGGCTTACTTATCCAAAACCTCACCTGTCTCACATGGAATTATAGATGACTGCTAAATAAGCAATATGTATGCATTGCATCTGAATAAACTATTCCTGTTAGAAGAAGAAGACATACTGAACATCCCAGAAGCATAACAATGGCTTTTCAAGCTTCCATCCTCAAATTGGAACGGTAAATACATCAAATACATCTGGAGATATACTGTGTTGATGAAAACATCACTGGCATATGTATGTTATATATTACACTTTACTGAGAGTCAGCGACTTTCTAAAACCTCTAAACCCATCAGGAAATAAATGGCAACAGAGAAAGACAAAACAAGGTAAAATAGGACACAGCAAGAAATGAACCATTTTGTTGGTGGAACAAATTGATGCTTTACAGGAGACGTCCTCACAGAAGGTGTGACCAATTCCTGCTGAGCTGTCTAATAGCATCACTGTGCACCCTGCAGATGGTTGTAGGCCAAAGGCTAGAACAGAAAAAGACACAACATTCACAAAGAAAGCAGACAGATTTAAGAGGTAGGATAAAGTCACCTAGGTTATTCGTAGTAAGTCCACAGCACTTTGCATTTCATGACAAAACAGGAATTAACACCTCTGTGTTCTTTTGATTCATCCTTCTGTTTTCGTTAGTACCTATGAGCCATAATGGTATTCTGAGGACTCCCAATTCAATAGAAATACCCTGCCTAGTGCAAACAAAGCAAAGTATAACAATTTTCATCTACTAATAGGGTGTTTTTTCAGCATGACTATCAGAAATCTGTCACAAAACATGTCCTTTTTTTTTTTTTTTTTTTTTTTCATTTTTCCTTTTATGTAAGCATTGGATTAGATTCAGGAGAGAACTTGGTCTTCCTTAGTCAGCCTTAGATCAGCATGAACAATTGTCCAGGTGGAAGAATGTGGTCAGCTTCACTCAGATCTCTAATATGTGGCCAGGATTAAGTCTTGCTCAGAAAGCAGAACCATCACTATAAAGTGCAGAAATCAATGTAAAATCATGCCCATTCCTGATATGCCTAGATGATCTGTTCAACATAATATTTCCTCTTGTTTAGACATGGTGACTAGGACACACAAAGGGCAGAAATAAACAGAATCTGCTCTGACACGACATTTGCATTGAATGAACTAAAGTAGTTCTAATCATTTTGATCAAAGTAAAAATGACATGTAATCTTGTTTCTGTAGCTAATTTAAGCCAGGATAAACTGATTACGATTAACACTCCCTGCTTAAAGTGAGTATCTTCGATATTTTACAGTTCCAGTTTGGCTCATTAAAGCTAGAGTGCAGATTCATAGTTTAGGCCAGGGGAATCAGTATGAATTCAGCTGGCTTCAGCTTCTAGCTTTTTGTTTTTCACATTTTACATTTGCTTCAAGGTCCTTGAGAAAAAAATGTTCAATACAAATAATCCTCAAGGGTCCTTATTAGAAACACATCTGTTCAATGATGGTGAAAACTGTTTATGATTACTCTGACACCAATTTAGTTAACCAGTCTTGAATCCTCTCAAAGTATGCAATGTTGATGTTTTTGTCTTTTCATTTCAGTAAAAATACCATACAGAACAAAGCCAAAACCTTTCTGAACAGCATTAAGATGACACTAACTGTATTAAATTAACAACGACAAGCCTCAAGTTAAGTTTTAGATTCTCAGAAAAAAACACCCAACCCCATATTAATACACTCTGGATTTTTTTTTCCTTAAATCAAAGCAAATTTGGTTTGTTCCTTTCCTTAATTCTATATGAACAGATTGCTAGATCAGCTCTTCATTGTTTGTCTGGGCTTATCACAACTTGATGAAACTATAAATACTTTAAAAATGTTAATAGCAGCTTTTTTTTTTTTATCAGTCAAAAATTTCTTGTTATCCAAGAGTATTAAAACTCAGTATTGATGTTGACACATCTCCCCAGCTTATTCTTATAAGACTCGCAAACAGAAGTTATTCAGTCATGTTTAATTTTAACAAGTTTAACATTATTGCCTTCTGGTTTTTGTCCTTTGTTGTTGCTGTTGGGGGCTACATCGCACAACAATTATTGCCGTCATCTGTGGATCAAGAACGTGTTGAGTACAGTCTTTCTGCATTATGGACCTCTGTCGTGGTTTAAGCCCAGCCAATAACTCAGAACCATGCAGCCATTCACTCACTCTCCCCCTTCTTCCTCCCACTGCTTCTGGAGGGTTGGGGGGGAGAATCAAAAGAATGTAACTCCCATGGGTGGAGATAAGAACAGTTCAGTAACTAAGGTACAACACAAATCACTACTGCTACCACCAATAATAATAATGATAAGGGAAATAACAAGGGAAGAGAATACAACTGCTCTCCAACCGCCAACCGGTACCCAGTCCGACCCAGTCCGATCTAGCCCTTCTGGGTAACTCCCCCAGTTTATATACTGGGCATGATGTGCTGTGGTATGGAATACCTCTGGCTAGTTTGGGTCAGATGTCCTGTCTCTGCTTCCTCCCAACTTCACCTCCTCCCTGGCAGAGCATGAGACTCAGAAAGTCCTTGGTCAGAGTAAACATTACTGAGCAACTAAAAACATCAGTGTTATCAGTGCTGCTCCCAGGCTGAAAGTCAAAAGCACAGCACTGTACCAGTTACTAACAAAGACAAAAATGACTGGTACTGCTGAATCCAGGACAGTATCCACCCCTTATTCCATACCATTCACGTCATACTCAAATCCTGCATTTTTCAATGTACCATCACTCTTGTCTCATATATATATGTACATGCACACACACACAAAGAGAAGGACAGATCATTCCTTAGTGCATGGACCAATCCCCATAAAGCTGGTGAGTTCATCAGGTCCATGATGTCAGTCTCCTTCTCTTGTAACAGTCTTTCAGAGCAGGAGAAACAGTGTGCAGTGTTGGATTGTTGCCCGCTGATGACACTGCGGAACTCATCTAGTCACTGCTGAGCTCGTCTGATTTTGTCAAAGTTCATTCTTTGTTGGGATGATGATTGGAGGGAAGTCAGGGCCGGTTGCTGGTGACCTGAAGACATCTGGTTGGTGGGCTATAAAAGTGCTACATAGCAGGCAACAGCATGCAATTGAGTTCATTGGCTGTTTTCCCCTAAAATCAAATCCCCTTGAGGTACACATCGGACTACCCCATCTTCCTGAATTACCCACCAAGTATATCCAGGTCTGTGAGCAAAGGTAATCCCACAAGTGGGTTTGCCTTTACCTGAAGCAGGAATAACCCAGACTGTCTTCCCCAGCAAATTCTTCATGCGCACCACAGGAACTTTGTCCCCTTCTACAGTATGTAAAAGTTCTGACTGGGCTGGGTCAGCCCTTTTGTCAGACCCTCTGGTGTAGACCAACCAGGTGGCTTTCGGTAAATGTATATCCCAGTGTTTGAAAGTCCCAGCACCCATTGCTCTCAGTGTAGTTCTTAACAGCCCATTTTACCTTTCAATTTTCCCAGAGGCTGGTGCGTGGTAGGGAATGTGATATACCCACTCAATGCCATGCTCTTTGGCCCAAGTGTCTATAAGGTTATTCTGGAAATGAGTCCCATTGTCTGACTCAGCTCTCTCTGGGGTGCCATGTGGCCACAAGATTTGTTTCCCAAGGCCCAGGATTGTGTTCCGGGCAGTGGCGTGGGGCACAGCGTATGTTTCCAGCTATTGGGTGGTTGCTTCCACCATGGTAAGCACTTGTCGCTTGCATTGGTGGGTTGGTGGGAGTGTGATATTCGCTCCCCTTGTTATTTCCCTTATCATTATTATTATTGGTGGTAGCAGTAGTGATTTGTGTTTTACCTTAGTCACTGAACTGCTCTTATCTCAACCCATGGGGGTTACATTCTTTCGATTCTCCTCCCCATCCCTCCAGAAGCTGGGGGAGGAAGAAGGGGAGGAGTGAGCGAGCAGCTGCGTAGTTCTGAGTTATCGGCTGGGCTTAAACCACGACAACCTCCTATCATTTATTTCCAACAGCTGGCCACAGATAGCCTTAGGGCTTCTTTTGCTCCTGACTCCTAGACAACTTGTTTCTCCACATTCTGTAGGCTTTGACCTGCTTTTTGTTCCTTGTATCTGCTTTTTCTGATTCCATATAATTTCAATTAATTATTCTTACCATCCAAGGCATTTCTTAACTTTTAATAATTTTACTCACCTGCTAGATGAGGCTGAATTATTAAATACTGTAGCATTCTCTTTGTGTGAGATTTTATAAATTTATTGTGCATTTTTAAGCTCATTTCAATTATCACTGTTTTTGTTTTCCTATTAGAATTGTTTTTTCCAACTGACTTAGCTTATGATTAGTTTTAGTTTGGTGAAACCGAGTCCTCTGAAGCACAAAATATTCCTTCTGAAGGTTCATTCTGCTTGAAGATGACAAGTATAATAAAATCATGATCATTTAGCTCAGAAGGATAGTTTTGTTCTGTGATCAAGTCCTCTTTAGCTAGTGAGATATAACATAGAATTCCGTATGTTAGATCAGAAATTTTTCAAAAAGATTTTTAGATGTATCAAATGTATAGATGTATAGATTTTGGCACTGGCAGAAAAAGACCTTCAGCCTCTCCTGTTTTTATCTTAATTCTACATGGTAATCCAGTTGCTTTTCAATATTTTATGGCAGGTAGAACTGATAAAATGTTTTTGACTGGAAAAGCCTGGTTGGAAAATTTTGATTTAATAAGTTTTTAAAAACAGATTAATGAAATATACTTGAATGCTGTTTTCTTAAGATTAAAAGAACTTATTTTGCTCTGTTTGGACTCTAGCTTTTAGAAACACATGCAAAAGGAAAACAGTTTGACTCCTAAACTGGAGGATATTAATAACATTTACTATAAAGACTATATTCTTATGGCTGAAGGAAAATAATTTAGCATTCTTCTCCCTGAGAGAGAGCAAACCAGACCAAGCACACCTTTGAAATCCTCCTGATGCTCCTATACATGGGTTTTGCTTCCCCAGGACACCACGTAGGTGGGAAAGTCCGGAGTACGCAAAGCTGAAGTAGCAAAGGGCCTCATCCAAGTGTTAGCATCCTCATATAAACCAGATTTGATGAAGTGGGGTTGGATGAGACAGTCAAGGGCCCTGAGCAAAACTTCCTGTCTTTTCCCACCTGTTAGTACCTTCTGGTGACACATAAGCCATACTTCACATGTGGAGGCACATATGCTCTACTGCATATACGGCAGCTCCAGTGCCACTGGGTCCTGCAAGACCCTATTGCCCCTTATACAAATCATAATTATATTTACCTTGATTTGTGTATTTACCCTGGGCTTATATTTACTTTGCTATGAATAAATAATGGACATTTATAGGACAATTTTTTTAAATAGTCAAAAGGTATGATATCAAATAGCAATAAGCAAATAACAAAATATCAATTCTCTAAAGAAAAAAATTAAGAGGTATAGCTTTCACTGAAAGACTGATGAGCATATGAAGGAAAAGAGGAAATATGAAAAACTGTCAGAGGGCTTTGTGTTACCCTCCAGCCAAATATGCTTTTCCAGAGCAATTCAAACCAATGGTGTCTTGCAGCACTGCCAGTTTTACACACTGAGAAATTCACTGAGCTAAAAGAGCAGAGTGGGAAACCACCTGTGAGAAAGAACAGAGAAAACAGGCATCTCGTCCTGCTGGAGAAAGAACAAGAGCAACACTACTTCAGAATTTCCAAGTCTTTCCTATGGCGAGAAGCAAGAAGCTATTATTAGCAGCATTTGATATACTGCAAATTGCCATGTTGTTAATGCGTTAATCAATGGTAATAATATAGTTCTACAGCTATAGAAGTTACCTGGAGTGAGAGGGGCGTATTAGCAGTTTTCCTTTAGAAATTACTTGGTAATTTCTAGTGGTTATGTATATACAGCAGCTGTCTGTGTTCTCAGGTATTTTATTGTCAGGTTATGCCTGAAAACAGACTGAATTTCAAACAAGGCTGATTGATAGTAAGAGTGCAAATGTTAGTAATTTCTGGAAAGCATTTCACAGTGACAAAGAAAAGAAATTATTTCCATCATAACGTACAGGTTTTAGCCTCATGGAATTTAACCCAGGTTCTGGCAATCTAAAGAGAGTTGTCACATAAACCTCAGTAAAGACAGAATATATCACTGAATGATTTAATTCCCTGAATGGGAATAGAGGGATATTATTTTTTTGTACATACAAATTCAGTAGCATGCTCACCTCATAAAATTCAACTGCTTTCTGTGCAAGATGAGATTTATTAGTGCAGTGACATAAGACACTTAGGAGATATTAATTACCAAACCCAGAAGGAACTCGTTACAATAAATCAACAACGTAAACCTAGCTCCATGCCAAGGTCATGTGTTGTTGGTCCCTTTAAACGACCGGTTATATATTATTTGTAGTTTCGTAAAATTATGTCACTGACATCATCTCTCTGACAGATATATTGAAATAACCAAAGCAGACACAATTTTGGAAAAGCTTCCTGTTACTGGGTCATGGAAAGTTGCCAATTATGATACTCTCCAGGCAAAAAAACCTCCAAACATATGGGGAAAGATGATGCAAAGTCTTGCCTTCCTTGTTTTTTTTAATATGATTCTGTTCCTGATAGTTAATGCACTCCTTTGCTATTCCTCTTGCTACTGTTATATGGTTGCTTCAACAAAGAAGCACTAAGTGATCTGATTGTTTCCCCGTATATTCAGAGGCAACAACAAAATGAGAGAAAAAAAAAAAAAAAGAGGGGAAAAAAAAGAGAAATGCTTTGTTATACACAGCTTAATTTGGATTCATCATAGGAGCTAATTGGTTTTAATTCATAAATTGAAGCAGAGCCATTTAGGTTCATGGGGGCAATCTGTACAGAAAGAGAACTACCATAAGATCTAGCCCAAGAGCAGATTCCTGCAAATATTTAGAGTGTTATTATTTAGGTTACCAAAACTATTCAATCTAAGCATGAATTGGTTGTGTAGACCCCAGGTTTTATTAAATCAGTATTCGGCATTTTGTATACTGTTGTCATTCTAGTGATTTCAATGTTCAATTTTTAATTTCATCTTTCAAATGCATTTCTAAACCATATGTTTATAATAACATTTCTCTGTCCCCCACTAGATATTGCTTCCCCATTTTGTATTATTGTTAAAATAACCACATTAATTAAACACTTGTATATTGTCTTTGTATGATATCATAACTCAAATTTAAATCAACTTGTAAAGGATTATTATCATAAATTAAGTATATGAATATTTCACATTTCAGTTACTTAAAATGGGATTTATGTAAACCAGCAGTTCATAAAGTACCTTTTATTACTTTTTTTTGACATTGTCTCAAAGTAATTTTAGATGTTAAAAAACCCTTACATACCTATACAAACTGAAGGACCCCAGCATTTTTAACAAACTGATACTGTCTGTAAAATGAAGATTATGCATTCCAACTTCAATATTTAATAAACCCCAAAACAACAGTATGGAAGCAAGACTTTAGTTTAATTTTCAGGAGAAATGGATAAGAATCTAAAAAAGCAGTTGACCATGGCTTTCAAAACTAAATGCCCAAGAAGAATACAAGGATGGTTTTCAAAAAAACTATGTGTCAAAATCAGCCAAGAAGCCCTCATCAGATCATTATTTTCTACTACTGGGATCCTCCTCAAGGTTCAGCCTTTGCCTTCAGTTCCTCCTTATATTGGTAAGAAGTGAACTGTGGTCTAGTGTGTGAGACAATATCTACAGGTAATATCTTAAAAATAACATTTATAGAATCATACAATCATAGAATAGCTAGGGTTGGAAAGGACCTCAAGATCATCTAGTTCCAACCCCCCTGCCATGGGCAGGGACACCTCACACTAAACCATGTCACCCAAGGCTTCGTACAACATGGCCTTGAACACCGCCAGGGATGGAGCATTCACAGCGTCCTTGGGCAACCCATTCCAGTGCCTCACCACCCTAACAGGAAAGAATTTTCTCCTTATATCCAATCTAAACTTCCCCTGTTTAAGTTTTAACCCGTTACCCCTTGTCCTGTCAATACAGTCCCTAATGAATAGTCCCTCACCAGCATCCCTATAGCCCCCCTTCAGACACTGGAACACTGCTTTGAGGTCTCCACGCAGCCTTCCCTGATCATCCTCTTGGCCCTCCTCTGGACTTGTTCCAACAGTTCCATGTCCTTTTTATGTTGAGTACACCAGAACTGTACAGAATACTCCAAACTATTGGAAATATTTCTGCCCTCACCTTACGTTACTGCTGATCTCAGTTGATACTCTGAATTAAGAAAGAAACAACTGACTGCACTATGGATAACCATCATGAAAACAACACGCCAGAGTGACAAAGAAGGTGGTCTTAATGAACCAACTCTCATAGTGCCTCTGGGGAGCAGTTCAGCAGTAAAGCTCCTGTATTAATATTTCAGGGACTGAATAATACTACGATATGTAAATGAACTGATGCACTGAAATTTTAGTTCTGATGTCCTTCATGAGGCATCTGCCTTTTTGACACAAGGAAGCCAGCACAATGTTTCTTGAGGGTGGCAAATACTTCTTGCAAAGAATATTTGAGCAAAGGACTACAGGAGCCATTTGCTTACAGTAAGTACTTTGTGCTTTTATTGCTTTTGTTGTCTTTTGAAGAAGCAGCAAATTGGAAAAGCACAGACGTAAATAACTCAGGTCTCTCACTAGTTTTTGGTCAGCTCTACCATCCAAATGATTGCCAAACAAGTTGTCAAGCATCTTCATTCATTTGTGCTGATGGTGAAAGAAGGATGCTGTTGTTTTGGTAGAGAGTGTGAATTACAAATGTAGTGTTATACCTGCTTTATGCTTAAAAACCAACAGCACAACCTTGGCATTCTCAGCTTTGAAAATCATCAGTGACCTTCTCCTGAAGGCTGGATTCCCTTCTGGGTGCAAAATACCATGTAATGTGTGTTCATATTTTGTCAACAAATGATTTATTTTTTGCTTAACAGTGTTACCAGATGTCACTGTTTTCCACTGGGAACAGCAAGTTATTTACAGTGCTATCAGGGAATATAAAATTCATCCACATATAGAACTTGCATGATCCTCCTGCAAGTTACATAAAATTGTAACTAATGCATTTTCTGAGGCCTTTTGGGAAGGTGGAAAGAGTGAAAGGTTCAAACTGATACTCATAAGGTCAGCAGCAGGAAGATGATCAAAGCTCTGGAAAGCTTTGATCACTCTTCCACTGGATCCCCTGTGTTATGCTTGCTTTTTTTCTACATCACATGGTCATCTTAAAGCATCAGCAAGACAAAGACCCATCTGGCCTTTTTCTGCTTTGCCACATGCTGATGAGCGGAAGACACAGGATGCTTTTGTACCAATGTACCCTGATACCTACCACAGCGTTCATTCTGGCTGCAGCATGTAATGCTCTCCAAGGTGTTTGGACTTGTGGTATGAATGGGTGATTTCAAAGCATTGCATCTTCTGGAAATCTGGTTTCCAGCCCTTTCTCCTGCAGCAGTAGCCATTGTCTTGTTTGTTGCAATGGCCTGATTGTGTGCCAGAACACATTTCCATAGTTTAGCACTAGCAGCCTGTTGGTCAGGGTGTTTCAGGTCATTGCTTGGATTTCTAAGCTTATCTATGTCAGACCAGCAAGATAGAGATGAAGAAGCAATCACAAAGGAGAGTGCAGTAATTAACAGTCAGATAGATTCAGCTCTACAGAGTATAAATAAATAAATAGATAGATAACTGTCCTGGGTTTAGCAGTAATTTTTTCTCCTTCTTAGCAGCTGGTGCAGTGCTGTGTTTTTGACTTTCGGCCTGGGAACAGGGCTGCTAACATTGATGTTTTTAGTTACTGCTCAAACGTTTACTCTGACCAAGGACTTTGTGAGTCTCAAGCTCTGCCAGGGAGGAGGGGAAACCGTGAGGAAGCAGAGACAGGATGCTTGACCCAAACTAGCCAAAGAGGTATTCCATAGCACAGCACGTCATGCTCAGGATGTAACTGGGAGTTAGGTGGAAGGGACTCACTGCTCAGTCGGGCTCTTTTTGGCAGGTGGTATAGTATTCTCTTCCCTTGTTATTTCCCTTATCATTATTATTATTGCTGGTAGCAGTAGTGGTTTGTGTTATACCTTAGTTACTGGACTGTTCTTATCTCAGCCTGTGGGAGTTACATTCTTTCGATTCTCCTCCCCATCCATCTGGGAGCAGGGGTGGCTTGGGGCTAGACTGCGTGGCTGACTTGCCAACAGAGTTTAAACCACGACAATAACACATAAGGGTGTTTTGCAATCCTAGATTCTTTATCTTTTGTAAATTATATGTATTTACTGGTTAGTGAATCTTCCCATTCCTGGGTTTGGAAATGTTTAGCCAACAATCAATCAATAAATTAAATGCTTAATAAGTTAGGGAATCAAGTCGAGAAAGGGATGTATCTTGCATGCAGTCTTTCTGACAGTAGTTCAGCCTAGAAGGTGCTGAGACTTTCTGCTCCTGAAGTCCAAAGCCTGGGCTGCTTTGCCTCATGTGGATGCAGGTCACATAATGTACAGTGTGTACCCAAAGCACTAAATATTTATAATCTCTCTGCCGAAAGTACTTCATAAATTACATATCTAAAGTTCTGTCTCTTTCTCAACAGCAGCCCCTACCCACATAGCCGTGTGCACTGGGGTATATATTTGCTAAAGACAACAAAGTGAATCCTTTATTTTTACTAAGAGAAACTGGAGAGAGATTCCAGGTGCCTGTGAATGGCACTAGTATCTTATCAATCCAGTATCAATGAGCAATTAGCTAAAGGTAAAACTTCCAATACACCCATCCTGTCGCTTGTATGGGTGGTCTGGAATTCAGTTAACCAATTATTCCAGGCCATCTTTTTTCTACAAAGTGTTGGCTGAAACCCGACAAATATGTACTGAGTCCAAACGTGCTGAGTGTGAGAGAAACCCGGAGGCAGACTGTGACTTATGGCTCAATCTCTTTCCAATTTGACGATGCGACCATTCAGCTGCATAATTCCTCATATGTGTAATTCATGAAAATGTCACAGTTTTTGTTTTAAAATACTATTGTGAAGATTTCTGCTCTCCAACACAGTGATGTAGATAGATATAAATGATGTCAGGTAGCGTGTTGACTGATATACACCATGATAGACCTTCATTACAATGAGATTATCATTATTATTAATCATGAAAGAAGGGAAGAATAGTATATACAAAAGGGAATTGTAAACAGAAAAAGAAAGTATTTTATGTAAATGGGTATTTGTGACAGAGAACACAGAGAAATAAAATGTTTGAGAAACATATTTAGTTCTCTAAACCTTTATTAAAAGTTCAGTGATTTACACAATTGAAAGGGCTCCAAACATATATAGCATAGCCAGACATGCAAAGTGTTTCTGATTTTTGAGTCAAGTTGATTGTTAGCAAACAGCTAAATCTTATGATAAATACAGATTATAGGATTGGATCTGGAAAAAACCAAATTGGATTTGGTGATGTTAAATATAGTTCTTGTGGGGCAGAAGTTTTGGTAATGAGACAGAAAAAAAACTGACATAAAAAGTAAAATATTTTTGATACCCTAATAAAAGGATTATCTGGATACTGTATCTATTCATACATCTGTTTCCTGCAGCTAAAAATCAAAGTATTCACTGGAGAATTATAGTCAATATTTGCACTCAAAATATTTGAGTTTGCAGTTTTAGCCCTTGTATTCTCTGAGAATTCACAGGTACTTTTGCATAGATACTCAAATCCACTATTTACAAAAACTTCTTTCTCTAAGATATCTGTGAATACAATATGAACAAAAATTATTTTTCTCAGATACAGCATAATGATCTACTTTGATGATCTGATCAGGGTTATAATTACATTGGATGTCTTCAGGACAGCAATTACATGAAGTCCATTTACAGTGCAATGTATCCATCACACTTAAGATAAAAAAAACCCCAAACAATTAAATAACTACAGTGGAAGCTGATGTAGATGTCAGTCTAGCCTTCATCACTGCATTTTTGGAGTGACTAGTTTTTCTATGAGAATAAGACCTACCTAGTTGTTTTAGTTTTGTAGCTGAATCTTGAGTGTCTTTCAGCCTCACAAACTTTAAGTAAGGAGAGCACTTGTTTGATTTGTGATGGATTCAGTCAGCATTGCTTATTCATTCTGAGCTACAGCTTCACATTTTTCAGCAGCCCATGGTGTGTTGTTTACAGAGCACCTTTGCCTCGCCTTACACAAATTGAAGCTTGTCCTTTGCTCCAGGTATCTGGTGCTTTCTGAAAGGTTTGTGTAAATGATAAATGAGCACCCTTCAGACTGGCCAGGGTTCACCACCAGGTCTGCTGTCTCTGCTTAGACATCAGGAAAGTCATGAGTCCAGCCCAAATGGAGGTGACCCTCACTAAGCCATGAATGGGAACAGGCTGGCACATCTTAACCTCTTCCAACCTGCCTGTATAAAACTATGTCAGGAACAGCTGGAAGCACAACTTGCTCCTGCATCCGCCAACCTTTTACCTACACTGGAACTTGCAGAGATGCTGCAGGCAACCCAAGGAGAGCCTTGGGAGCCCAAGGCTCATACAGATATGTCTAGTGCTATATAAAAACACCATTAAACTCTTGGGTGTTTGGGGACCTTTCTCTTCCAGATGAGGTCCTGGAGTTACCCAACTGGGACTTGTTTCCAGATTTGCTGTCTGTTTGAAAAAAAAAAACAGCTGATCTTGAGAAGAGCCTCAAAGGGACAATTTAGGAATGCCCACTGGAGCCATTAGAAAGCTCTGGGAAAATCTGAGAGATTCAGAGAGATTGCTGTGAAACAGCAGGAGTAGACTCTATCCATTCTCTGAAACAAATCAGGAATTCAACACAATTTGCTTTAATGTTAGTGATTACAGTGATCTTTTAATAAAGAAAATAAACGTGGAATAACACAATTCTTTTCTGAAACATTTCAATGGTCTTCTGCACTTGGTACAATCCCAGGTAAATACTCTTTTCAATTCGTCTAGTAGATGAAACCATTAATCAAACTACTCATACTTTTTTAAACAAAAAACAAAATGGCACAGGTTTCCTGATGCATTCAGGCTGCGTATGATGAAAGACAAGATCCAAAAAGGTTTTTCTGGTGGAGCTCTCCAAAACCCTGTCTTCTTCATTAAGCAAATTCTGCAGTGTTTCATGTATGTGCACTTTGATTAGGAAAATTACTGTACCAAGGAGCAGCAACCTGAGAAAAACACCAACCTGTATTATTAGTGCATATGTTCTTTGTGGCAAAAATCCATGAAAAGTTATTGATTTTCAGTTATCACTTCTTTGCTGATCTTTGAGAAAACAAGTGAACTGCATAAATAATCCGGTAGGTTGTTTTTAACACAGGCAGGTAGAGGGAATTGCCATTTTTGTGCTACCAGTCTTGTAGTGAAAACAGAATGCATTAGAAAAATGCAATGAGACAGGGATGTTCCATTTGGTTTTGTTTTTTTTTTTACTCTATCTTACAAGTGACATCCCTTCTTTTGTGGAAGAATCTGGCATGGGGTAGATAGTGATTTTGAATATGATGTGACACTACTTGAACTGACAAGTGATTAGCTAGTCCTCTCTTCTGTTTTTCTATTAGGGGATATATCTTAGATTCAGGCACTGAAGTTAAGGTGAATATCTCTTTGATGTGGGCTTTCTCTTAGCGCCCCATTAGGGCCATACTGTTTATCATAAATTAAGTCGGGCATCTTTGTTTTCATAAGCTGTTAAGTTACACAGAAAGGAAAACTGTAGGCTAGAAAAGTTGCTTTACCTAGGGAGGTAAAAGAGACCTTCTGAGAATATGTGTGTCAGCCCACAACTGGAGTCTGTGATTTCCTTTATCTGAACAATCACTGGAACTAAAAGTGCTCAGTTATATCTTGTGATGTAGACTACTTTCTATATCTAGTGAGGGAAAATGCTTACTATCTAGATAAATATGGATGAATGTGGACCCTTCCACCACCAGGACAAATCCACCCACTCCATTCAGAGCTGGACAAATGCACAAAGTATTGGCAGAGAATCAGGGGATTGTCAGGTACTAGCAAGACTCAGCAGGTAACGTCATCTGGTCTTTTGATGAAATGGAAAAGCTTTTCCAAAAAATCGCAATAGTCATTGGTATATATGAAGCTCATCTTCAAAAATTTGTCTTAGAGCATTTTTCCTGGAAAGCAAGACTGGAAAAGTTGTGAACATTTGTTGTTGTTGTTTCTTCTTCTGTTGTCTATTTTCAGAGTGGGAGAAGGCCAAAATTGTGTTCAAAATTCAGG
Source organism: Lathamus discolor (assembly GCF_037157495.1). Taxonomy (NCBI): domain Eukaryota; kingdom Metazoa; phylum Chordata; class Aves; order Psittaciformes; family Psittacidae; genus Lathamus; species Lathamus discolor. The sequence continues at coordinate 41,193,347 of NC_088884.1, read as the reverse complement.
TGTTTACTACTACTTTGATACATACACCCAGCTGCCATTGCCAATTAAACTTTCTTTAATGGATACTCATCTTCTATGCCTCACATCTCCTGCATCTGCACTCTCGTAAGGGGGAGGTCTTTGTAGAGGACTTTGTCTCCTCTTTCAGACCCATTTTTATGGCTCCAACACTACAGGAAAGCATTCATCAGTGTTCAAACATGCTTTTAAACCCCCACTGCAGATGTACCTCATATTTGTAAAAACTCGTAAGGTTTGGATAAACTCCCAGGCTGACTTAATTGGGACTGAATTGTACAATATATAAAGAATTAATAGCTGCAACTAGTTTCCAGAACCTGGAACAGAGTCAGCTTCTCCATCACACGAGGTTTCCAAGTTTTTTTAAGGAGAGCAGTGAGAACAAATGCCATTTCCGGGCATGTTACCTCTCCAGAGAGAGACTGAATTTTACTATGCACTAACTTAATTTCCTGACAGGGTATATGTAGAGCTTCAGTTATCATCAGATCCAACAGCATCCTCTCTGCAAAATCTGTCCTCCACTATTGTCAGCCTACTATCTGCATAAGGATAGGAAGCCCATGTAGCCCATTTTACAGATGCAGGATGGAAGCAAACATATATTATGGTTAATCCTTCAATGCTATGTCATGCACAGCTAGCTCTGAGCAAGCTAATCAGTGCACAGGACCAAGCAGAACTGCACAAATGCACTACTATGCTAGTCATGCTGAAAAGCTGATATTTTCTTTTATTTTGCCTGAGTCTATATTGCTGCTCTGCCTTGACCAATAAAGTACCTTACAGGCAATATCCTCAAAAATACTTTGTTACAGCTCAGCTGTTCAGTGATGTGTCACCTTTCAGTGTTCTTACCCTTAGGCTGGGTATTCGGGGTTTTATTGTAAGAGCTGCATTTCAAACTGCCCAACTGTTTACACAGGCAGTTTTTAAAACCCATGTTGAGCTTCAGGGTATATGACAAGACAAATTGGGATTGTTAACAATTTTATTTAGGAATATCACATCACAAGCTATTTTGAAAAAAGGATTGTACCCTAACCTCCTGTCTTCTCACAGAAGTCTTCTCACAGCCAACTACTGTGACTGCAGGAGAAATACTTCCTTCCAGCTAGAATTCACCATAGCCACCAACCACGTTCAGGAGTTGATAGCTAGACTCATATAGTGATGTGAGATGCTACTGATGCTGGGGCATTTTCGTCCACTCTCAATGATTAGCTTGGATGGAAAAATTTAGATTGTTTAACCAGCATTCTGGAGACTACATATGAAAGCACCTGTTTAAGAAAGCTCTTACCATGAAAGCAGAGTTCACCTGGAACAGGATGTTTTTAGATATTGTGGCTGAAGATGGAGATTTTCAGGGTATAGCATTTGATCCTTTCAAGGTGCAGGCACTAAAGTCATGTGGTGAATGCCTAAAGCTGAATAGACAAGCAGAGAAAGGAATTTCCAGAGAACTTTTTATTTCCTTGCATGCCATTATTGTGCTAGAACTATATTAGAGATCCTTGCTCAGCTGTCTAATGTGCTATACATGCATAGAATTGAGACAGTCCTAGTTACACACTTCTTACAATCAAATCTACAAGACGGATATAGACCAAGAGTATAGTTAAGCAGCAGTATAAACTGGAATGTTATCTGATTGTGTCAGAAAAATCAAGATCCTTTTTTACTCCAGAGAGATCTTGGAGTGAAATAAGAGAAAATTCTGGAGCAAAAGTATGGATATAGCAGCTGTTGCTTCTTTTTCTTCTGGTCTTCTTTTTTCTGCTGCTATGGCCACTAAGACATCACAGATCACAGCACTTTTAGGTCATTGCTGCCACAAAGCTGAGAAAATGAGAGGTACCACAACAGGCCAAAGAGTTTCTCAAGTCTGAGCAGGTCTCCAAGGGCAATGTAGTGTTGTAAAATTGCAGAGCACCTGATATGTGTTACACGGTCCTAGCTCTACATGGACTTCCTGCACAATCTTGTTCAAGTCACTTTTCTTTTTATTTCCAGGCCCCTCTTCCTCCTTTTAAGGTAACACCTTCAAAACGGATATTATTTCTTTCAAAATGGATTGTTTCTTACTGGCTGAGTATGGGAGTCTAGTATTAGCTGAGTCATCTACCCAACTGTAATACAAATTTCAATTATAGATGCCTTCCTCGTGGGGGAAATATGTCTAGAAATGTTCCAGCCTTTCTATTGACTACCTGCAAATGACAGTATAAATCAACAGTGGGATAGTAGCCAACAAATAGCTTATAAAGTAATTGTTGACTTTCAGGAAACTTCTGATCTGAACTTGAGAAATTTGGTCTTTCCATTTTCCATAAACTTGTATGAAAAGATCTCCAGAAGAAAGACAGGTTAATTAAGCCCTTTATATAAGATGCTAAAAAACCTCAGCCAAACTGAAGGTGGAATATTGCTCTGAACGGGGTATTTAACTAACAACATTCTGATGCAGTGCTTATAGGTTCAGATCAACTGCAATGAACTAAGAAACTGAATTTATTATTACCTTTACATTGTTTTTTGGCTAGTTAATACTCACAGAACAAGTCTGTTACTGCTATTAGGACACTCTATAAAAGTCAGTCCTGATGATCAATGTGAGATCAGTCATGGATAATGTCCTTACTATCAGTTTGAATCCTAGATCCACAAAGACCCTCTTGATGTCACCTCTTGATGTCCAAACAGTGCAAAGTAGGTGAGCCCAAGGAGAAGGCTCTTACATCCCTTCTTTCTACCTAAATCCTGAACATCTGGGATAGGAGGCTTTTGATCCCATTGCCCTTCCTCCTCGTGACTCACTCACCTCTTTGATTATTCTTTTTGCTTCCTACAAAGAGAGGATACTCAATGCACCCTTGCCCTCTGTAACACCTCTATAAGCTTGTAAGTGAGGTAGATGGGAAGTGCCCTGCTCTGCTTGCACATTTTTGCCAGGTCTCAGAGTAACTGAAAAAGCAAGTGGTTGGCTGCTCCTTCAGTGCAGCAATTGCAAAACCAGGTCAGGACCAGAGCTGACACGTTCCTAACTCTGCAGTGCTCTCATTCTCTTCTGGGTTTGCTTACTGTATGGAAAAGAAAAAGAACAAAAACTTATGTGATCACATGAACTACCACTACCTCTATTTAAATTAAAAAAGTTATTGTTATCTCTAATATGGCATAAAAGACTGAAAAGTAGTGGATTAGTTCTTTAAAGCTCTCTGCTGCTGAAGAGAAAGCAAAGAGACCTAGTATTGTTACTATGGAAGCCTAATTTAATATAAAAAATATTGAGAGTTGTAGGACTAGTTTTCTTTCTCTTATCATTTTCCTTTGAAATCCCACAGGATTATCAACATTTCCCAATGAGGAGTTCCCCTGAGAAAGCATAGCTTTTCTACACTACCGGAATGATGAACAAAAAAAGGCAGCCTAGAAAGAGAAATGCTGTTCATCTCATAAAGGAACATAGCACAGACACTAAATTTGGTGTTGTTATCTTGTGCTGAGGTGTGAGATGTCTTTATCAGGGGTTATTGGGGCAGAGTTCTTTGACTGTACAAGGCTGGGATTAATAAGGAACAGCAGGGAGGTGACATTTTACCTCTGTGTGATGCTGCTGAGATCAATAGAAGAACACCACACTCGCTCTGGGTGGTCACCAGTCTAACAACATGCTGAGAAACTGGAAAGCACACATAAAATAGCTGCAAGCTAACTAAAAGCACTGTAAAAAAAACATTTTTTCCCCCTGTCCTGACAGATTTAAAGTGTTCAGCCTGCTTAATTTAAATTTAAAAAAAGAATAACTTGATCCTTATGGAAGTACTTATGCTGCATTACAAATTGCTTTTCATCCCACTAGTGAAAAACATAGTAAGACTTGACTTGGTGGCTAGAAGTATTTGTAACTAGAAAAGCTCAAATAGGAAGCAATGCATGTTTTTTAATAATGACAAGGCTTTAACTACTGGCAAAGTTTATCAAGGAAGATGCTGGATTTGCCATTTTTAGTGTTTTCTGACCAATACAGGATTTTGCCCCATAAGTATGACATTGGACTCAACTCAGAGGTAGCTTAGGTTACTTACCATCAGACTCTAAGCACTCACCCCACAGAAAAGGGAATCTCTAAAGGACTGCCCCTTGAACACAGCAGAGGCATAACAAGCACGTCTTTGACTTTTTGTCAGTCACAACACACTGGGACATTACATCCTCAGGGCAGCTTAACCATATTTCTCACAGGGAAGCATCAGTTTGAAAACAGAGCCCTAGTAAGGATCACATGTTTTGTAAGCGCTTATTGGACAACTTTCACCTTGGAGTCCACAACGTAGGACTTCTTGGTCTGTATTAATGCAGTAGTTCAACACACTTTATAGTCAGGTCTCCACATTCTTACAGGTCTATTCAACTGGAGGCAGTGTTTTTATAGCTTCTTAGCGTTCCGTTTGGATTGAAGCTCCTCTAGACCCTTTCCATCCGAAGTCCGAGGGGGACTTCGGAGCTACCGAGTCACAGCCAGCCCGGGCTCAACAGAAGCGTGCTAAAATGCTGCCACCTCGTGCTGATTGGCAGTAAACCTAGGCTTAGCGCTCCGCTAAAACTTTCCCCAGCACGTGAAGCTATGCTCTGACACAGGTCTGCGCGGAGGCAGGCCAGAGGACCCGGGGGCACTGGCACCCCCTCTTCCCCTCCACCCCACCTCCTGACCGCACAGATCTCCTGGCTGAAGAAACAGAGAGGGAGACAGAAACCACCCTCCGTTTCAGCTCCCAGTCTGAGCTCCCAGGCAGCTGAAAAGGCAGAAACTCTGATATGAACCAGAAGACTTCTACGTAGAGAAATGCAACTCATTCCTGTAACTCTCCCTTTTGTTACGTTAATACCAAAAGTAATGAACAAATTTCTTCATGTTGGTAGGAACCTTCCAAAGATGCAGAATAGTTCACACATTCAGCCTAACTCACTACCTGTCCTTTTTAAACGGGGCAAAAAAGTAATTCCTAAAGTTCAAGAGGGGAACCAAAGCTTCCCAGAGAAAGGATGGTTCATCTTGTCTTATTCTTTACATTTAGAACTCTCCACTAACACACTTATCTTTCCCTATTCCCTTTACCTGCCTTAATCTGTTTATTTGTTACAAAACACCCTTCTAACACCCTCTGTAAACCACGCTTCACCCTGCTATAAGATGCATCTAATTCATGTAGAGCCCGTAAGTCAATTCATCCCAGCATCCTCTTTAATGATACTTTATTAACCAGTATCAGCTGCTAAGTTTCTCCCCCTGTGTAGCATTCCACTTCGCTACTCTCCTTATTTAAGCTGAAAATTGAGAAATTCAGAATAAACTGGAGAGATTTTCTTGTGTCTGATCAGTAGATCAGACATGAATTAGCATTTGAAAGTTATGTATGTGAAATGTGAAGTATTATGTCATGATGAGCTGAAAACTATTTCATCATACTGTTAATCTAAAAGTTACAAAGCTTATTTCCTTTGACCCAGTAGGGAACTCGATCATCAGGGGACTGTTATGGTCTACCACTTTGTAAGATTAAGGTTTCAGGCAAAAAAATATCAGTTGTTACAGTCACTGCTCTGGCTGTTGCCCCTTGACACTGACACTGTTTTGGATGTCAAAGCTGGTTGAAAGGCTGAGGGTGTTTCAGCTACCTGCTTGCAAACTCTTTCTCCATGTCTAATAAGAGAGCTGAACTGCAGAGGGATGTCATCAATCAGATCATATTCCCCCCCCCCCCCTTATTTCTTGCTCAACAGAAGTCTAATTAATTGAGCAAAGCACGCATAAAGAAACAGGCAAGCACAGATATCTCCTGATTTGAGTAAAGGTCAGCAACTGACATTAATATTTCTCTTCCTGTTTCATATAGGGCTAATCAACTGAAACACAAGTTAATTCCAGACAATTTTGCCAACATCAGTGAAATGACTGCATTAGTCGTTGCTCTCTTGTTTGTGATGCTGATTTTGCTAGGATGCAAGCAAATTGAAACACTAGTGATTAGTCCAGATAATCTTTAGATACTAAGACTACACTTGTGTGTGAATAAGTGTGCTAGTCTGTGTCTGAGAGAGATTCAGACAGCAAGGGAAACGTATTGCCCAGGCTTTATGCCTTAGAATACCAGGCTGTGGTTCATAGCTGGGACCAACAGGGCTTATTTGGCATCTCCATTTTTTTGCCATCTCCAGCACTTTCGCCAGTGGTATTACGGGAATGGAGAGGACCACAGGGAGGAGAAAGAAGCAGGGTCCTTCTCACTTGAAGGAGAATCAGGGGGAGAGAGGAAAGCTTCATTAGATTTTCAGTTTCTTTTCCTCTTTGCACTTAAGAAGGATATGCGTTACCTGCTCAATCTCTCCGTTCCCAAGATCTTTAGAAGAAGTCGTGAACAGAAGAAAGCTGTGCCAAGAGCCTGCAGTGTTGTATTTGTCTGCCTTCTCCACTTGATTTCTAGAGAAGGGCAACCATTAAGCTGCTCTTGTTGCTCTTTTCTGCTTCATGCCATTTGATTCTGCAGCTTCCCCATCTATGCTCGACTTGCAGCTGCCACTTAAAAAGCTGGACTTTCCCAATTAATCTAATTCCTTCAGGTGTACAGTGAACTCCCAAGAACTGGCATCAGTTTCCTTCCCTTTATGCGTCAGGCATCCTTCTCAACATTTCACTGTGAGCTTTATGGCTCCTTTTGTTTTCTATACACCCTGGTTTCTGAAGTGATCGGTAAGGGATCTCTCACATAGCCACTCACGTGTAGCAGGGGGGTAGGCATCTGCCCTGCCACTCACACACCTTTTCAGACATAACAATGTTCAAGTACCCTAGATGTATGAACTTGACTGAAAGACTATGGCAGCTAAACATTTTGAGGGGAGGAAAGCTGGGTCTTCTGGATTTAAAGCCTTTAAGGTTTTATACTTTGTCTAGACAGTCGCAATGAGCAGACTTCAATCATTGTATTTAATAAAAAGAGGGAGGACTCTGAAACAGCACAAGTAATAAAAGTGTTAACAACTCTGGGACATCTGACACTGGCCCCTTTGCTCAGAGGGTGGAAGTGAGCCAGCAGTCAATCTAGCACTAACAATGATTTACTTATTTCCATCAATAGGCATCCGTAAGTGTATGTGCAGATGGACTACTTATGCCTCTCAGGGTGTGAGGTGAAGATCTTTGCCCTGGGGTTTTGGTCAGACACTCAGGACATTTCTCAGGTTGTCAGTTGCCTGTATATCATAGCTGTGATGCTACAGTGAGGAAAATTAGATACGCCAGGCAGAACACAAACAAAGACATTTCCTTATTCTTCATACTATCTGGGTTTACCTAGTGCAAGTGTTACATGATTCATAACTTTTTTTCATATGCAAAAGGGAAATCCTGAGCTCTGGAGAGGAAGTCAAAGAGCAGAAAAGACAAAAATACTTTAATTTCCTGTTGTAGGTAGCTCTGGGAGATGTAGCAGTGGGTTCTAAATTATGATATTGGTAAAGGAAATAATTAGTGGGACAGGGTGAGGAAATGGATTGCAACTTTGTATGAGTACTAACTGCATTTAGTGTTGGGCTGAACAACTGGTTTATCACATCTACCACATAAAATAAAAAATTTGCTAGTTGTAATTTGATTTTACATTTGCTGAGTAGAACTCTAGCTCTATACAGTTTTTTTCAAGTATCAAAAGACTATTTATTCCCATTCCAGTGGAATATGATAAAAATAAGCATCAGATAATTTATTTACAACATGTCTCGTATAAATATTTTTGTAAAGTTGGTTGATATTCAAGGATCACCTGCTACAAGCTCAGGAGTGCTGCATCCCAGCTAGAAGGAAGTGCAGCAGGAGGGCCAGGAGACCTCCTTGGATGGATAAGGAGCTGCTGAGGAAAATTCAAATGAAAAAAGAGGCTTATAAAAGCTGGAAGCAAGGACAGGTGGCCTGGGAAGAATACAGGGATGTTGTCTGGGAAGCTAGGGACCAGGTTAGGAAAGCTAAGGCCCAGTTAGAATTAAACCTAGCCAGGGATGTTAAGGATAAAAGGAAGGGATTCTACAGGTACATAGCAAACAAAAAACAGACCAGGGACAGCATAAGCCCCCTGAGGAAGCTCTCAGGAGAACTGGCTACACAGGATTTGGAGAAGGCTGAGGTTCTGAATGACTTCTTTGCCTTGGTCTTCACTCACAAAGGCTCTGACTGCACCACCCAGTTCTTAGAAGGTAGACGCAGGGACTGTGAGAATGAAGACCTTGGGCCCACTGTAGGAGAGGATCTGGTTCGAGACCATCTTAAAAATCTGAATGTGCACAAGTCCGTGGGACCTGATGAAATCCATCTGCGGGTCCTGAAGGAGCTGGCGAATGAAGTTGCTAAGCCACTGGCCATCGTATTTGAAAAATCATGGCAGTCAGGTGAAGTTCCCGACGACTGGAAAAAGGGAAATATAACCCCATTTTCAAGAAGGGGAAAATGGAAGACCCGGGGAATTACAGACCAGTCAGTCTCACCTCTGTGCCTGGTAAAATCTTGGAGCACATTCTCCTGGAAGACATGCTAAGGCACATGAAAAACAACAAGGTGCTTGGTGACAGCCAGCATGGCTTCACTAAGGGGAAATCCTGCCTCACCAATTTGGTGGCCTTCTATGATGGGGCTACAGAGCCGATGGACAGGGGTAGAGCAGTTGATGTCATCTACCTGGACTTGTGCAAAGCGTTTAACACTGTCCCACACAACATCCTTGTCTCTAAATTGGAGAGACATCAATTTGATGGATGGACCACTCAGTGGATAAAGAACTGGCTGGATGGCTGCACACAAAGAGTTGGGATCAATGGCTCGATGTCCGGCTGGAGACCAGTAACGAGTGGTGTCCCTCAGGGATCGGTGTTGGGACCGGTCTTGCTCAATATCTTTGTCGGTGACATGGACAGTGGGATTGAGTGCGCCTTCAGCAAGTTTGCCGATGACACCAAGCTGTGTGGTTCGGTTGAGACACTGGAGGGAAGGAATGGCATCCAGAGGGACCTTGATATGCTTGTGAGGTGGGCTGATGCCAACCTTATGAAGTTTAACCATGACAAGTGCTAGGTCCTACACCTGGGTTGGAGCAATCCCAGGCACAGCTACAGGTTGGGCAGAGAAGAGATTCAGAGCAGCCCTGTGGAGAAGGACTTGGGGGTGCTGGTCGATGAGAAAATGAACATGAGCTGGCACTGTGCGCTCGCAGCCCAGAAAGCCAACCGTATCCTGGGCTGCATCAAAAGGAGCGTGACCAGCAGGTTGGAGGAGGTGATCCTGCCCCTCTACTCTGCTCTTGTGAGACCTCACCTGGAGTATTGTGTGCAGTTCTGGTGTCCTCAGCATAAAAAGGACATGGAACTGTTGGAACAAGTCCAGAGGAGGGCCACGAGGATGATCAGGGGACTGGAGCACCTCCTGTATGAAGACAGGCTGAGAAAGTTGGGGCTGTTCAGCCTGGAGAAGAGAAGGCTGCATGGAGACCTCATAGCAGCCTTCCAGTATCTGAAGGGCCCTGTAGGGATGCTGGGGAGGGACTCTTCATTAGGGACTGTAGTGACAGGACAAGGGGTAACGGGTTAAAACTTAAACAGGGGAAGTTTAGATTGGATATAAGGAGGAAGTTCTTTCCTGTTAGGGTGTTGAGGCACTGGAATCGGTTGCCCAGGGAAGTTGTGAGTGCTCCATCCCTGGCAGTGTTCAAGGCCAGGTTGGACAAAGCCTTGGGAGAGATCGTTTAGTATGAGGTGTCCCTGCCCACGGCGGGGGGGTTGGCACTAGATGATCTTGAGGTCCTTTCCAACCCTAGCTATTCTATGATTCTAAGTATGTTTCTATGTACACTCTCATTTTGTTTAACACTTTTAGTAATTTGTAGATTAAAAAAAATCTAATTTAATTTAATCTTATTTTTCATATCTAACACATATGCTTGCCACCTCTGTGTCAAGATAAGACAATATCAGGAAAAAGAGGATCAACTGGAAGGACTTGTCTTTAATGAGGCTGTTGAGGCTACTTAACCTATTTAATTGCATTGCTCAGTTCTGGCTGATCAATTCTGCCTCACTATCTTGTTTCTTGCTCTAAACAGTGAAGGCACTTGCAAAATTATTTCTAACAACAGTGCGATACAATCAAATGAAACATTCCTTTAGGATTTAATAATGAAATTTTGAAAATTTCAAGTTTTACTCAGAGACTATGAATTTTTACACATTGATGGAAACCTTGTTCTGATATAAACAAAGTAGCTTAACTCACCTGAAAAAGATAAATATATTAAAAAGGAATGTTCTCTATGTCAGGTATTTCTACCTGCAAAGTGTGGTCTCCTACTGCTAGCCAGACAAGTGTGCACTGCTGACAAGGACTTAAATGAGAGCTGCAGCGTGAAAGATCCTGGGGTTCTAGAGGGCAGAAACCATAGGGCATGGGACCCTGACTGATGACAAGTGACCGAGGTGTGTCAGGTGTTATACAATTTAATGGGTACTATTTAGAACTATTTACAAGTTAATGCGCTTTTCAGTCCAGATCATGTTAGAAGCAATTGGGCTTTGAAAGACGCAGAGAACTGTTGTGGCCAGCAGAGCCGTGTTAGGAGGATGCATTTGCCATTTTGGAAATCTGCTCTTGCTGGTGAGGGCTATGAGGTTTAAAATAAAACCACCCTATAGGCTGTCTTCCTGGAAAGCTTTCAGACAAAATATCGATTCTCACTTGAACATTACAGCTGTTAACGACTTCTGTTATTGCTGTTTCTCTTTCTAATTTTTCATTGGGCTGTAACATCTTTGATTAAGTCAGTTTGATTTCATATGTCTGCAGTACTTAGAACTTGAGAAATATTGTAATCACTTCTCCTCTCTCTCTTTTCCCTTCTCCCTCATTTATGTTTTTTTTTTTTTTTTTTTTTTTTTTGTGGCAATTGCTGTGGTAATTCTTTTTTCTACAAAAATGTATTTTTTTTCTCATTTTTCAAATGCTAAACTTATAAATTATGAAAAACTAGTGAACTTCAGTACTAAGAACTGTACAAATCCTGTCCTGTCTGGTTCGCTGCTAATGCATTGGAGCTGTGTTACATATAAGCCACTGATTTTTAATGGAGGGAGAGAGTTGCTGTCTTCAATCAAAAGAATAAAACCCACAGCTTTTGGAGGGGGAGGGCAAGAAGCTTCAATGGGGGAGGTCATCAAAGGTGTTGAAAGGAGGCACCTGACAACCATATCTCTTGTTTCCCAGGCTTCACTTGCCTTTCACAGAGATTTTATATGACTGACTGAAACTGTGCTAGATCCCAAGTGACCATCCTTCAGCCTTGCCTGGAAACAAAAGCAGCATTGTTCCTTGTGCAGACATATTGAACAAGACTCTGCTGGTAAATGTGCTCAGCAGGACATGTGTTCAGGAGGATGGGGAAGGTAGTTTCCTGAGGTGTTCATGTCTTCAGATTGGCTGCCACTTCACTCTCTGCAAGGTTCATCAAAATGAAGGCTCTTCTATAAGTGACCCTTGTGGCACCAGCACATGGAGAGGTGCTGGATGCCTCTCTGGAAATGGGACTCCAAAATACAACGATAGAGCTCATGCTCTTACATCCTTACTCTTAATTTCTCAGGTGGTATCTTGAAAAAACTGAGTGTTATTTTGAGAGGAATGCCTAGCTACAGCAGTAATATCCTGCTTGTGCCTGACAAACATGCTGGTTTCTTTCTGAGTGCCCCAAAGTCAGAAATGGGCAGTTATGAAAGCCATCTATAAGAGAAAGGAAAACTTCCACCCTGTTTTTTCGATTGGGTCTTTTTTTGTAGGTTTTTTCTTTTTTTTTTTCTTGCAGGATTCTACAGGTAACTGCCATTTTAGCTGTCTGTTGCAGAATCTGGAAATTTCCATTTACATGAGAAATACAACCTGTTATTAATGGCCTAGTCCTATTCTGGGACATGTCAGCTACCATATGCTCGTATCCATAGTTCCTCTGAGAAGAGCTGTAGCCAAGCCTACTGATATCAGCAAGTGGCTGACTTAGTTTACTTTGAAAGAAGCATACAAACGCCTAAAAGGACAATAAAAATGAGAATCTTGTCTCTTATCTCCTAACTATGGCAATATTTTGATACAGTATGAGCAGTGATTCTTCAAATGCAATTTCCACATCTTCATCTGAGTTCAGTTATCAATTTAAAAAAAGGGTGTAAGAAAATTAATTGGAATTAATTCAGGTTTAAAATAAGTTAAATCAATTCTATGATGCAAGAAATCCTGAACTAGATACACCTCCTTCATTAAAAGTACTCTAATCTGAAATCTTGCAGTCTCTTGTTAGTCAACAGAGGCTATCAGAACCAGAATTTTGTCTGGATATCAATATGAAGATAGTCATGGTAAATTTTATCTTATGTCTTTTATATTGTAAAGGGACCCAAACAGAGCTTTTGACAAGAAACCAAGACAGAAAATTTGTTTGCAGATCTTTAAGAAATGGTCTCATTTTCCATGGTAAATATAACAACATTTATGCCATGTTGTCCATTGCATCTGGAATAATGGAGATCAAAGTCTCAATCTCTTTATAGATTAATCTCATAACGTGAGATGAATCTCTATATATGAGATGAATCTATATATCTTTATAGATTCATCTCAGCCCTCTTTACTATCCAACCCAAAATTAAAAGTGCATGAGGTAGTTAGTGGTATATCTAGAAGTATATGGATTTGTAATCTGTGGAGGTCAAGAATTTTAAAATTTGACAGTTGTATGTGTACTATAATATTTTCCTTATGTGCTGGTGAGGGATATTGAACAGGAGCTAAACCTCATGATTACACTGGTCACTGATCTGATCTGTGCCTTTTAAATGAAGGCTGAACCTGTGATTCTCATTTGTTTAAATTAAGTAAGTCCCATGTCAACATATCTTCTTAATCAGCCACACTTACTAGCATTCATAAATAAATATTATGCTTCAAAACAGTCCTGTGAGACCATAGGAGCAAAGAATAATGTATATGTATACTTATCTGCACCCCCTCCACCCCACATATACTTGTACACACATATGTATGTATATGTGTATATATCAACTTCAACTGCTGTGAAGACATAGCAGTGAAGATTAAGAACATTTGTGAAAATAATGGATTTGCTGCAACACTGATAATTCGACACTGCTGTTCGACCTCTGTCTCCAACCACAGGGCAATGACCAAGCCCTGATGTGTAGCGACTGCTGTGGAGATGATAGTGTAAATGAGAGACAGAACACAGACCAGCACAGGAGAGCTGGCTGGTGTTCAGCCAGTTGGAGCAGAAGCATCTTGGAGAGGCGACTTCTCTGCAAAAGACTGTGCATAGATATAAAATGTAATAGATAACACAAACTCAAACACGTTTAAAATATGCCTTCATTTTAGCTGTGATCCTGAACTTTGTCTTATTGATTCACTTATCCTTGTCTACTACCTTGCACACTTTTTCTTCCCACCTTCATCACATGCTTTCAGCCTCAGAGTTGGAGTGGTTTCATCTATTAGGAATTCATGCTGTTCATGCACCCATATCTGCTTCCTATTTTTTAGGTTCTTTCTCAAGCATTTTACACAGTGCTTTTACATCATGGGTCTTGCCCTTTCATTCCTTCTTTCCAAGAATATTTGTTTTTAAATACTGTCAATATTGCTGTTATATATGCATGCAATACGTGAAGGTACAGTCTTACTGAAGTTGATATGTCGAGGAGTGAACAATAATGAATTCTGAAACCATAGTGGTTTTTGTCTATTATAGCCTTGCATATGACTGAAGATTATTATTATAGATATTAAATAGTTCAAATAGTTCAAAAGCATTTAAATCAAGCAATATATGTGCTGCTGAGTATTGGGGATGTAGCAGGTGCTTCTCTTGGAAAACTTACAAGTGCTGCTTACGCAAAGCACCCAGAAGAGAGGCATAAGAGTTGCAACATCTTCACCATCAGCTCCCTTCAGCGAAAGGAGAGCATCACTCTGTCTCCGTGACCTTGCCTCTGCAGCTGCGCTCCACAAATCTGTTTTGTGATACTTCAGTCTTCTTAATCATTGGAATTGTTCTCCCTACTGTGTATGTGCATTTAGAGTGCAGACAAGACTTTAAAGAATCATTACTAATGTGGGGACATTAAACACAAAAGAGACAAACCTGAATGCTAGAATAAATTTGATATATCCAGTCACACATGATCTATCTCCTTTTCTCTAAATTAGTAATTAGAGAGTGAAATTAACACTCTCAAGCAGCTGAGAATTAAATTTAACTTGCTTTAAAATTGCTAGAGGAATGCATTTTCAGCAGCTTGTATGTTATTGCATTTATCTTCCTTTTGGTGAAGTATGAAGTTTTCTTTAGAAAACACAAGAAAATTTTTTTCATGGTTTTTTTTTTCTTTTTCCTTTGTTTTAATAATTTCCTAAAATACCTCATCATCCCTGGTATGAGATATCTTTACTGTCCAGGTTGTAGTTCATACTTCTCAGGGAGAGCATGACATGAAATTCTCTGGGACTCCAGTGTGTTGTCTCACGTCAGAAGGCATGTAGTACCCAACCAGTTTTAAAATAAAAAATAGGTTTGCATAACTAGTTAGAATATTTTGTGGAACTTACATTTCTTTGTGACTGCTGGTATACTGGGGGGGAATAGATTTTGTGCAAAAAGTTTTTTTTTTTTTGACGAGAATTTCCTCAGATCCAGGGTAGAATTCCTTCTCCAGCATGTAAAAGCTACTTTATTATGAGATAGATACATCATTAATTCTGATTCATGAAAAGTCCTCAGTGTTTCATAGAGATTCAAACCAGTAGAATATGGATTTTGACCTGAGGCTGCCTACATTCCAATAATAAGTCAATTAACACTTTTACAGGGTTATCAAAAGCTATCTTTCCAATATGAAATTTCATTCTTTTAGGAAGCCAGAAATAAATAAAATCCTTCACTTTTTCATTAAATAAAGGTCTTCTTTTCTTTCACTGTCTAGTTCTGAGCAGAGCAACTTATTTTGTCAGAAGCCTTCAGTGCAGAGACATAATGTTGAGTGGTCTTTACGCAGAGCTACTGAAAAAGTGGAGCTGTTCCCCAGGAAGGAGTAAAGGGAAAAAATGAAATAAAAAAAAAATCCAATGAAATAATGACTGCCATTTTGGCAGTGCAAGCGTTG
Source organism: Lathamus discolor (assembly GCF_037157495.1). NCBI lineage: Eukaryota > Metazoa > Chordata > Aves > Psittaciformes > Psittacidae > Lathamus > Lathamus discolor. Next base: position 41,178,065 of record NC_088884.1, on the reverse strand, counting down.
GCTGGGCAACCACTCCAAACATTAAAGTCTTCCTATTTTCACCACCACCACCAGCAGATTTTCTGCTTTTGTGAGTAGGTCGTGTTGCTGCCTTTTTTCGTGAATGAAGAGTTAGCTTCAGAATTGTTCCCTGCAGATCTGAAGCTCTGGGAGATCTCCAGTGAGATGTCAAATGAGTAGTCTGCACAATGAAGACTTCATGTCTTAGCTTACCTCTAAATGCTCTGAAAAAGCCCATTCTAGAGATGTCCTATCACCAGCACTGTAAGTGTGCCAGGGGCTGGTCATTGACATTCTATTCATGGCAATGTCAATGAGCACTGAACTTGTGTATGTCATGTTCTTTTCCTACCAAAAGTTCTGACTTGGCTCTTCCTTAACCACTGCTGTAGTTTAATATTTTTTATATTTAATGAAAAATAACAGCAAACAGGTAAAAGCAGATGTTCCATGTTTGTCTGTGTACAAGTCACTGTTCTTTCATAAATTACTAGCAAATCCAGAGTGCTGCACAAGTTAGATTTTAAAATGAGAAGTTGTTCTTAAAAACAAAGAACCAAATATTTGAAGAGGCAGAATGACTGCATTTTGAAAAGCAGCATCTCTAAGGCGCCCTGTAACATGTGGCCCAAAATATAGGCATCCAAAATCATGAGTGCTGGTCAAGTCAATAGCACTCTGATCAGTGCTTAGGTTCCTTAAAAGTCGCACTTCCTGTTGGACCTTGAACAATGGTGTCTATATGTGACAGCAGATAAGGGTGTATAACTTTGACATAGCAGTACAGATTAAATATTTGAGTAGCAGTCAAACAGATTAAAAATCAGAATGGCAAAGTTTAAATTTTAGTAAAACTTATGTTGTCTGGGTAAAAGATATGTAGAAAGAAATAGTATAGACATTATTAAAACATCTGAGATACAGAAACTACCATGCCGCAGAAGTCTCACAGGTAGAGGGCAGAAATGGGTTATCAGAACTCTGTAGAAGCAGCATTGACACTGGCAGTTGAGCTAGGGAGAAATCTCACCCCACTCTGCATTACTTCAGAAAATAGTGATTTATACCTCAACTGCCTTATTCATTTGGCATGTTTATGGACAAGTCAAAACCAGACTGACCTTAAAACTAAAATACTCAAATTGGGAAGGAACAAATCATACTACGTCACGGATTTGTAGCAGCTCTCGTATTGATGGATTACAAAGCCACTTTTCAGATTATGGGTACATTAGTCACTTCAGCTGGCCTTCTCTTTTATGTCCACAGCGTGACACAAAGCAAGAACAGAGTGATCTGCTCAGCATTCAAAAATGCAAATGGGACTGCAGTGGCTGAATTAGTTTGTTCTCATAGCTGTGAAGTGTGATGTGGGATTGATAATTAACATATGTGATTAGGGCAACAGCTCTGCATATGCTCCAGTAGTGACTAGAAAAATGAGAAAATGCTCCCTAGCACAGTGAACAAAGATGCTGCAGTGTTTTTTGTGATGTAAAGCATTCGTTATTTAGAGTTTCTATCTACACTGTTGCAATGAAGCTGGATCTGCCCTATAGGGTCGTGATCCTGAAAACATTGTAAAGTTGGTTGTGTTTTTATAAGTCGGTGAAGTAGGAGTAAATAGGGGACAAAAATTATGACAAATCTGCAAGTCTAAATTAGGTTGCTATATATTATGGTTCATATCAGCCATTCTTAAGAAATGAGGTCTGAGTCAGCAACAGGAGCTTCACTAAAAGCAACCTTGTGAAAAAGGAAATGTGAGGAATTCAGCAAGATGAATGACCAGTCACTTTGACTACATTTTATAATTTTAGTGAAAAATGAAAGAAAAGAATAAAGAGAAATAAAAGATTACAAGTAAGGGAAGAACGGTTCTCTGAAATCTAGTTTTCTGACAGGTACCCTCATACTTCCATAAATGTGAAACTGATAGCCCAAACTCATCATTCATATATAAAGGACAAATGATACAGAGCTTCAGTGTGTTTTATCCTTTCAGTTGACTCATTCTTGCAATGAACTCACTTTGCTCCTCACAGTCCAGTTGTGATTAACCTGCAAGAAACTAAAGCACACTAGACAGAGACATATACATGAAAAACTCAGCTGAAATCAGTGTATATATCATCTGAGTACAATGACTGCTAGTGTCCTCTTCTAAGGATCCCCATAAAGTGCTAAAGCCTTTTTGTTCTCTTTTGAATGCAAGCCAAAATTTTCATTTTGTATCATTTTTACAAATATTTTAAAGCTATTCTTTCCTGTGTTTTAGACAAAGAAACTTACACATTTGTGAAGGCATTAAACCCTGAGACACAATCCCCCTTTGCCAAATTCTCTCTCACCCTGCTCTTTGCATTTGTTCATTCTCAGGACCCAGCTCTGTTGCTTTTCAGCACAAGCTCTTTTAAATGCTCTTTTAGCTCAGCATCCTGAAACTCTGTACAGAATACAGTGCTTGTACGATTTTTCTGTGCATGGCAATACACCGAGAAAGGACTGTGTTAACCCCAGGAAAGCTGCATACTAACACAGACAGACAGCTTTTCCTACCAGAACCCCCCTATTCACAATGAATCTTGTCCTCAACAAGGCTGTAACAGATACTTTAAATTGTGCACTTGCAGTAGCTTGCACAGGTTGTTCTCCTCTCATCAGGTCCTAAGAACCAGTTCTTGTTCGCTTTCAGAACTGTATTTTCAGAACTACCTCTACATATACCAATAATTTGTGTCGTTGTGTGTACATTCTTGAACACAGCTTGGGAGGATAAGGGGATGCACGCGCTCAAAACGAGGAGACAAGTTGCAATCTAAAGCTACCTGTGGTCAATGTAGCTGTGAATGAGAACCTGGTTGTTTAAAGGCAGCAAGAGATGACATGTTCAAGGTTAGATTGGATTGGGCTTTGAGCAACCTGATCTTTCCTGACCCGATTTGTTTTCTGAAGAGCAGCTAGGGACTTTGGATTTGTCTAGTTTAAAGAAGGCTGAGGGTTGACCTCATTGCTCTCTACAGCTTCCGGAGAAGGGGAAATGGAGATGGAAGAGCTCATCTGTTCTGCCCACCATCCAGTGCTAGGCAGCATGGGAATAGTTCAAAGCTGCGCCAGGGAAGATTCAGGAAGTATTTTTTTTTTTACCAAGAGAGTAGTCAAATGCTGGAACAGACTTCCAATAGAGATGTTCAATGCTCTAAGCCTGTCAGTGTTTAAGAGACATTTGGACAATGCCCTAATAACATGCTTTAACTTGGTCAGTCCTGAATTGGTTGGACAGACTAGATTGTAGGTCCCAGCTGAAATATTCTGTTTCATTCCATTCCATTCCATTCCATTCTGTCCCATTCTATTTATTCCCTCACCATGGTGGGGGGCTTGGGCTAGATGATCTCTAAAGGTCCCTTCTGACCCAAACAGAACATCTTTGCATATTGTTGGCTGTCCTGGGTTCAGGACATTGGTTTAGGTGCTGCTGTGCCTTTATCTCATGGCTGTTTGAGGGACCATCAAGGCTAGGAACATCTTTGGCACTGAGCAGAAGCACCTGTCACTTAGGAGCTTTTCTTCTAGAGAAAGGGTCTTCATGAGATAGAGGCATCTCAGCTGTGCAGAATGAAAATATGAAAGAGAAATGCATTTTAAACATGGCACATTTTGTTATGATCATATGAAAGATCAACCTTCTTTGCACATTGCCCCTGCTTCTCCTTCCACAGTGCTGTATAAGGGCAGCTCCAGCAAGGAGGACAGCATGTTACAAACTATTATGTATAGAGAAGATGCAGCTTCTAGAGATTTCTCAGGAAAAGCCCTGCTTAGCCAAGGAAGCTTTCTGCCTATCAGCAAATGCTTTCATTCAACCAAAATAATTCTCCTTTTCATCAACCAATCCATAGAAAGGACTTACAGGGAGATATCTACCATCTGGAATCAGGTATCAGGGAAATATATCTATACTATCTGGTGTAAGAGTAGATTTGTAGAGAAAGACAGTTGGTGCTGATTATCTGACACCTACTCCCTTCCCCAGCATTATTCATTTTATTCTGGATTAGTTCTAGTCTAGGCCTCTGTTCTAAATGTCCATTTACAGCTGGAATGTACCATGTGAACTCCTGAAGATTTTCTTCCTGTTTGGATTTTTTTCCAAAAGCAATCCAGTACATGCACTCCAAATATTTCTCAGTCATGAGAACAAAAGCAAAGTGGTGCTACTGGGATAGTTACTTCAGAAGTGTACTTCTGTTTGCAGCTAAGATACCTGTGTGGATAAGCTACAGACACTGTATAGAAAGATGCATGTGTATGAAGTCTTCGAAAAGTAGACAGCTGTGCAAAGTCACTGAAGCTACGGACAGAAACTATTGCACTGAGACGTGTGTCTTAAACCTCAGAATAATTGCAATGTCTTAATTTGGTCTTAAGAAAAGAATTTCCCACCATTTGGAATCACAGTGCATTATCTGAGAGGTATGCTCTCAAATACCTAGTGAACTTTTTTAACCTTATAGAACAGAATATAAAGTTAGCAATATTTCTTTTTCATGTGAATTAACGACCTATGTACAATTAATGTATCACAAGAACAATTACAAAAGAAAGCAAGAAGAAAGTCAATTGTATGGGCAAGGAGCTACAGGATGGAGAAGGCATGTTGTTACCTTACTTCGCTAGTTTGTGTCAAGGCTCTGACGGCACTACCAGGCACAACTAGCCCTGAAGCCCTTCTATTAGAAGACACAAGTTTGTTTTCTTGCTCATTTGTGTTTTCTATTAATTTATAAATTGTAGAAAGGGTGGTAAGACATGTGTTTCACCATAAATTATAAATTCTAAACCAGAAATTTATACCTTTAATCCACTGCTTAGGGATCTGAATGCACAGACTCTTTTTCTGGTCCTCATCTGTTGTTGCTGGCCTGCTGCGAGGCATTGAGGGCATTGTGTACTCCCAGCACTTGCTCAAACATCATGTTAAAAACCCATTTGCAAATTACCTCTCTCACTCTGACATTATTACCATTAGCTCTTCAAATCAGGTTGTGATATTCAAATTTCAAGGAAGGTCCCAGTTGCAGGAGAAGGACCTGCTCCCATTTTTTTTTTGCAGCAGCTTCTGAGCTAAAGGAGTTTCCCTGGGAGATCTAGAAGACGCATACCTTTTTGGAACATGTCCTGAGAAAATCTAGGCCTTTTTGCAAAGTGCATTAATTGTTGCCTGTATCTTCTTATTTACTTATTTCTCTTTTGGCACTTTTTGTACCTGGGGCTTCTTTAGATGGCATTTTCTCCCTCACTGGCAAAACACATAGTCTTCGTCTCATTTTATGCACAGTGAATAGACAGACCTTCATGAAATGAACATTGCTACCTACTTCACACATAGCATAGATATTTGCATATGTGCAGTGCCAAGTTTAGGCCTTCTTATGTGCCTTGTTTTGAGATAATGACAGCTACTTTTACACTTAATGCATTTCATAAATGATGAGAAGGAGGGCAAATTCTGCTTTGTGCTTCCAGCAGCTGGAAAACTCGAAACTGATATTGCAACAGAACCAAACAGAAACTTGAGATAATTTGTTAGCCTTAATGAACACAGCAACAATTTCTGTGTCTATATACAAACTCATAAAGCCCGTGGGCTGGGTGAGACTTGGAAGAACTGTGTTCTAATCCTGATAGCTCCTTGTGTTTACCATGGAAACATGGCTTTCATCTTTCTTCCCATTTGGTGTATGTATTTTGTCAGAATACAGCTTTAGCTGTCTAACAGCAAGAGCATATTGGAGCTGGCTCAGAACCTTTAAGTTCTACAGCACTACAGCAAAAGAAAGAAAGGTAAAAGTAACAGCTATAGAATCTGCATTTGCAAAGTGAAAACCTGGGTTTCATCTTTTCCTTCTTTTTATCAACATGTATTAGTTACTACTTTCATGCAAAATCATGAAGTGGAAAATGAAATTAGGGATAGAATCTGCACTTGGGATTTGGCAGTAGGTTAGTGTAGAACATAATTTGCAGATTGAAGTTTAACTTCATTTCAGAATGAACACATTTTAGAGAAAATATTGAATATTGTTCAGGTGTATTTTATCCCATAGCCTGTCTTAAACTCTACAGTTTAAGTCATTATTCTGCTGTCTTTAAAATGGCATTTTTTTTTCAGTCAACTGAATGAAGACCTGTCCCCTGGCAATACAGAACACTGCACTGATTAATTAACCATGATGTTTGTCCAGACCTCATGTGATTAAATCATTGTGAAACTTGTGGGCTGTGTGCTGTATTAAAGTAGTTACCTTTTCTCTAAAATGATGGCATCCATTTCTACACAGGATGTTTGTTGCACCCTTCATTATTAACTTTGTCTTGGGTATGATTCAGTGTCTTTGTAGTCAGAAACATAACAATCAAAAGCAGACTCACTAATGATCACAGTTTCTTCCTTCCTATTATAAACTTGGTTTTAGTCTTCACAGCTTCTGGCTCTATGGATTAGTTACCAAATCTCTATCAATACACCTCACAATAAGAAGTAAACAAACGGCAAAGAAGCATCACTGAAACTAATCGCATGCAATTGAGAAATGGGATCTGATGATGATGAGATAACTAAACAGTAGTGGAACATTTTATAGCTGATGACTTCAGGGAAGCAGGAAAGACCTAAGGAAAGAGCTTTAATCTTCCTACACTGCAAATACTTATCCAAGGAACATGAGTTAGGTACCCAGTCCTACAGTCACTTAGTACTCATTCAGCACAGGGGACCACCAGCATCCCCAATAACTGGATCAGTGCCCTGAGATATGAATAGCTTCTCTGGGTCACCCAAAGCACACTGTGGTGTGCTCAGTACTACCAAAGGCAGCTTGATTTCTGGAGTGTGAGAAGCGGGAGATAATTCAAATGACCTGCAAAAATATCAAAAAGGAACACCTGAGGCTCTGAGAAAATGGTGGGTCTTCGTCTGTTCGGTAGTTTATCGACAGGCTGCTGAAAAAACACTTTTCTTGATCTGACAAGATTTTTGCCTTAACCGTAGGCTCAAAATATTAATTCACCAACTTGGTGTTCTGTGAAGCCTCAGGGGTATCCTGATTTGGACAAAATGCTGAGGATAATCCAATTCACTAAGTGAATAATTCTATGCCTGCAATCACCAGAAATAATCACCCAATGGACTTCATATTTGTTCATTTTACAGACTAAGCAACTCATTCTCCTCCTAGACTGTAGAATAAAACAAAGCACAGTTTACAGGGGAAGCTTTATAGTATTTACGGAGTTTACTATCTCCCTTAGAAGATATTTCAATATATATTAAGTCATGATTATTCTGATACTATTAAGATGAATAAAACAAGGATATAAATCAATTTCTTTCAAATGTGAAAGGAGAAAAATACTACAAAACCAACCTTAGTCCCTAAAAGTGTTAAGAAAGTATTAAAAGCAAGAATGAAGCTTCTGCTATTTCACATTATTTTTCTTATATGCCAGAGTTTCTTTGGAATGTCCATAGCAGAAAAAACCTGCTCCATACTCAATGGAAATGTCATGAGCTTTTCAGTCTTCCAGAAGTTCAAAACTAAAAAAAAAAAAATAAACTAACTTAGCAATTTCACCCTCAAATTTGACTTTTGCTCACATAAAACCCACCAAAACCAAAACCCCACAAACTGCTAAGTAATTCAATACTTCTCAATTTCTGGTATTGCAAAAGCCTATTGAAATTGCAGAGTAACTTCAGGTTAGAAATTGAGATTGTGTTTTTGCAATTAAGAGCTGTTTTCCTGCCTATGCTATACCCAGCTCATTGTTCCCTCTCTCTGTCCTGTTCATGGATGTTAGAGTTTGCCTTTCTCTTCTCTAAACAAAATATTTCAAAAGAGGGAAAGAGACTACAGAATGCTTTTAATGACCTCATGTTAACAGAACCGTTGACATTTATCACAAAACAATCATTGGTACTATTTTCTTTCTGTTTTGACAATATTTTTTATTTATATGAATCTCCTTCTTCTGCTATATTGGGAAGAGTTTTATATGATTTACACAAAAACAAAGCTGATTCCTGCCCCCCCCCCCCCACAGCAGGAAAGCTTTACTTACTATAAATATTGCTGATAGCACAGTAGGACCAAGGTTTAGATAAAATTAAATCACAAAGGATAGAAAGCTTAATGAAAGTTAAAGATCAAACAAGTAAAGGAAAGCTGATATTTTTCGTGTTGAGCTACTTCAAATTCTCAGAAGCAAAAAAGAGAATAGTATGCCTGATGAAAGAAAAATTAGTTCTGGATAAAGCTTCCACAGAAACCTTTGATAAAGAAAGAAAGAGCATAATGCAGAGGACTTAACCAGCCTCAGTGATGGCAAGCACTTGCCCTTCATTAGCTGTGACACTGTATGTTTGTTTCCATTTGATACCTCAGGTAAGCATAATTAAATGCAGCCTGAAAGAATGCCAGTGATTGATTTGAGGCACTGTTGAGTAAGCTGCTTATTTTTAGTTTGTTTTTTTTTCTGTTTTTTTTTTGGTGCGCATACAACAAATCAATGCTACTTTGGGTGTCTTTAAAGCTACTAACAAAAATCTGGAGGCTATATATAGATATTTGGACTGCCTGCTGATTTAGGCAATATTTTGCTATTACTTTAATCCCAAATTAGAAAAGCTGAGATCTGGTGGTTGTCCAGCTTTGGGCATTCTTGAACAGTGCCTGCAGTAGAATGCTGTAGGGTGTTGCTCCTCCCCTGAAGAGCATCACTCCTTTGGGGGTCTGGATCATTCCAGGAAAGAAGCCTGGGAAGACCATACTACATCGAAGGGGAGGCTAAATGCTCCAGGGAAAACTGTGGCATGGGAAACAAGGTGGAATAAATAATTTACTGTGAGATTCAGTCTTGGAATAAGCTAACAGATACAACTTGTAATAAGCTAACAGAGAGCTGAAGGACAAGAGGACAAACAAGGCTATTTAGAAACAAGTCCTGCCATAGTTCAGCGGGCATGTAATGCTGAGGCACACTAGCTGCTCCGTGTTAAGCCTTTCCTCATCAGTTCTTCCCAAGACCTTTGTAGTGGGGATTGAAGGGCCTTATATGTTTTTTGATCACAGCACTATGTAGCAAACAGCACCCACTAGAAACACTCCCCCTGGTGCACCAAAAGATAAAAAATTAGTAAAGAAGAACAAAAGACATTTGTACATCACAGTGGGGTTTATTTCCAGTTACAGGGGACATATCTCATAATGGAAAACTACAGTAAGAATATATAAATTCCACAAGTATTTAAAAACTAATTAAAGGGCGAAGTTTGAGGTGTCAAAACCAATTATTCCTTGGAATGTTTCAGGGTATCTTACCTTCACATTCTTAGCTGTTAGGAAGAATCTTAGCAAACTGTAGCAGCATGTTCTGTTACTAAGACGACTTGTACCTTTTCCTTTGGTGTGACTACTGACTTTTGTCAGGCAAAGGTATAAAAGCACAATCACCTGTGCTTAATGCACTACTGTACATAAATCTTTGATTACAAGGATCATGTGCTCTTTCTCAAATAACAGAACAGATATGCAACAGAATGACCCTATTATTTTTAATCAGGACTGAATAAATCTACTCTTAAGTATGGTGCACTGAAATACTTACGGGGAAATTATGCTCAGTCAGATGAGAAGATAGAAATATTTTGGAAGCATTTTTTTTTATTTCTCTCAATTGACAAGTGTTTTCTCTAATAGAGTACATTTTAACAAAATGAGGTTAAAATCAGCCTGCTTCTGTAGCTGTCCAAATATAGGAACAGACCAAAGAATCTCATTGTCATGGTCTACTCTGACTAGAAATGATGTGGAATGTTGACTACAAATTTTGCATCTGAATCTGCTGAATGTATGGACAAAAGCACAAAGTGGTATCAGCTTGTGAGTGGCAGCAAACATTAGTCTGTGTTCCGATTTCTTTACATAACAAAACATGAAACTTAATATTTTAAGAATTCTATAAGATATGTCAGGCTGAAACTTTTAAAACAAATAAAAAATATTTTTTTTCCAGGCTTTAAAATTTCTGTGTTAATTTGCCACATCTGGCAGTGTCATTTAGGCAGAAATATCTCTGTAAACAGTCCTATTCACCTGCTGATCATATTTGAAAATGTCTCTAAACAAATAAAATGCTTTAGTGTTATGTTTTTTTAAAGCCTGGTATTTCATAGCATATATTCTTTGCATAATATTTGCATTGATGTCTTTGGATAGATAGACATAATGACCCACTTAGACAGCTCATGCAAAGTTATTATTGCTGAGAATCTGAGATTCAGTCACTTTTTTTGCGGACAAGGAAAGTCCATGATGGTTTGCGTTCTTTAGGTTGCTTCTAGTTTTATTTTTTTTGTTATGGTACCAGCAAATTTACTTGGCCACTGTTATTTTTACAAGTTTACTGCTATCTTCACCTCTCACGTATTCATAGCTTTGCCCTTTAGTCTCTGTATGACAATTTATGGTCACATCTCACAGCTCAGTGAAATGCAGCTGTGTGCTATGCTTTTTTTTGTAACATGAGGATACATCGTCCAACCCCAATACAGTAAAAGACAAGTACAACTGTCATCCTTGGTGGGAGAGGGGATCCTATAACATTTCCAGTTTTTTAATCTCCTATCTGTCATTGAGTTGTACCAAGAGACTTGGGTTATGTCTGCTGATCTGAAGTCAGCTTATATTTATTGTGAAAAAGAACAGTCTTTCTGAGATAAGAGCTCAATCCCCCTTTTATCCACGGATGTAGGAAGTCATGTCCATTCTTTCACACCTAAGAAGATTTCAGACTTTTACCATGAGATGAAACAGTTTCATCTGAGTGGGTGGAAAATACTTCATCTTTTTGTAGCCTTTTAGGACACTAACAAAGGAGATTACAGTCCTGCCAAACCAGGAAGAAGATTTCCCTGGGGCATTTTACCACATAAATGTACTAACTACTTGGTGGTTATGGAAAAAAGACAGCTTGCTCCATCCCTGGCAGTGTTCAAGGCCAGGCTGGATGAAGCCTTTCGTGAGATGGTTTAGTGTGAGGTGTCCCTGCCCATGGCAGGGGGGTTGGAACTAGATGATCTTAAGGCCCTTTCCAACCCTAACTCTTCCATGATTCTATGATTCCTTTGTGCTCAGCTAGTGGAGTGGATTTGTAGTTATGCCATGTCTATGAATAGATGAAAATAGAAATAAAATAGAAATAAAATGAAATAATCAGACTCTTAAGAACCCATTTGGTATCCTCAAGCTATTTATCAAGATCACAAATGCAGCTAATGGCACAAACCACCACTCTTTCGCATTACAAGTTCCTTCTCAGTGGTGCAGATGGCTTTGCATTCGGTGTAAAAGCTAGGGTCCCACTAGACTGCACTTGCCATGAAAAAACTGGTGACAAAAGAGAAGTCATTTAAGGTGAACATGGAAGATGGAGGGAGGAAAGCAGACCTTTAAAGTGTTACTACACTGGTCCTTCATGTGCCCTAGTTAGATATGCAACACTTGCTGGTTGCACACTAGTTGTGAAATCATTCTTGGTGGTGGCAGGCACAGTACAGGAAGAACAAGGTCTAACTTTGCAAAATACCTGAAATAAATGGTTCAGCCACAAGAGCCAAGTTAATGTGAGAGAAATGGAGGTATTAGGCTATATGCTACAATCATACAGATAAATATTTCTTCAGAAGGCCAATATGAGCTGAAGTCAAATACATATGAGAGATTAAGATTTAGGTTTTTGTAGAAATGATATGGAAAAAAAGACTGATCTTTTAGTATACACTATACTGACAAAGGCATGTAATGTAAAGTGTTCTCCTAATTTGATTTTGAGTTGTAACAACACAGTGTTCTTAATTTTAAATATTCCTGTTATTTGATGTCACTAGAACAGTTTCTTACTGTCGCATTCACAGGGTTCATTGCGTAAGAGTTCTGCATCATCTTCTAGCTATTACTTGAAAAATGCAGCTGGAAATATGTCCTGGTGTCCTGGGTTCAGCAGTAGCAGTCATTTTTTCTCCTTCTTAGTAGCTGGTGCAGTGCTGTGTTTTTGACTCTCAGCCTGGGAACAGCGCTGATAACACCAAAGTTTTTAGTTACTGCTCAAATGTTTAGACTGACCAAGGACTTTGTGAGCCTCATGCTCTGCAGGGAGGAGGGGAGGCCAGGAGGAAGCAGAGACAGGACACCTGACCCAAACTAACCAAAGAGGTATTCCATACCACAGCACGTCATGCCCAGTATACAAACTGGGAGTTACCCAGAAGGGCACGCACTGCTCGGTCGGGCTCAGTTGGTGGGTGGTATCGTATTCTCTTCCCTTGTTATTTCCCTTATCATTATTATTATTGGTGGTAGCAGTAGTGATTTGTGTTATACCTTAGTTACTAAACTGTTTTTATCTCAACCCGTGGGAGTTACATTCTTTTGATTCTCCTCCCCAACCTTCCGGGAGTGGGGGGGATGAAGTGGGGAGGATTGAGAGAGCGGCTGCGTGGCTGAGTTGCCGACTGGACTTAAACCACAACAAAATAGTAAAATAAATATTAACCTCTGTACTCGGCACAAATCCTCGTCTGGTGTTCCCTAGTGAGAAATAAGAACTCTCATGGGAATCATGTTAATTTTTGGTAGGATTGTAGGACTTGATGGAATAAGTAGCATGATTGTGCTTACTTTGTACTCATATGTGAGCATGGCATAAAAATTTGGGGTTCTCAAAAACATTGTAAGCATCAGCCTAGAAGCTTTAGCAATACTAAGATGCAAATTCTGATGGCTGTCAGATTTCCCTTGTTGCCTCCTGGGAGCTGCTGAAAGAATGAAACTAGCTAATAGAATCACAGAATCTTTTAGGCTGGAAAAGACCTTTAAAATCATCATGTCCAACTGTTAACCTAGCACTGCCAAGTCCACTACTAAACCGTGTTCTTCAGCATCATGAATACATGGTAGAGTAAGGCATAAGGTCCAGGTCTGTTCCATCTTGCCTTACTTCATTTCCAGCATGATGGAACAGTCTGTACTCTGGCTTTTCTTTTTGACCTGCATTTCTTGCTAGAGACTACTGTATATATAGAGATGCAAACATAGCTTTCTTTATTGATATATCATTCTAGTCCAAGTCTAAATTGGGTAGGGTTAAATAACAAGGGTTTTATATTTCAGTTTTATCTACTATCACTATAATGTAGTTTTTATGGGGCATATGCATTTTGTAACTACTTCAGTGGAAGGTGATAACAAAAGAGATTTGACAGCATTTAAAGAAAAAAAAATAGCTGATGTCAGCTATGAATAGTAATTAAACTAACCAATGGCAAGCATTAGTGTTATGCCAGCATCACAAATAAGAAGCAGCTTGGTGCTGAGAAATCAATACCAGTATCTGCCATTGGCCATAGAAGTGGTCAATGACTCTTCAGAACAGAATTTACATCAAGAAGACAGTAGTTGAGAGCTATTCAGAACATCAGGACGACTGATCAGTCTCCATAGAATTTATTTTCCCTCCCTCTATAGTAAATAATTATTTAATGGATCTTGAGCCATAGCAACATATTGTAGTATAGACTATGCAAAAGTTCACCTAGCTGAGGACAATCCAGTGAGGTGTTCTCCGACTTAAATTGGTGAGGTTTATAGACATTGAATCTCAACTTAATCATGAACCAAAGAAACAATAGTTTCTCCCTTCTGTGGTCAAAAGATTTTAAACAGTTTTGAAGAATTTCATATTAATTAGAAAGCGTAGCTGATAAGTTAGTGAGGCAAGAGTGAATACATCTTTCTTTGCTTTTAAGAGGGTATGATTCTTTTTAAGCATTCCTCTTAGTCAACATAGGATATCAATACTCATTTAGCTGATGTACAGAGGAAAAAAATCAGATTGAATTTTGCTAATCCAGCAGTGCAAAAGCTGTAAAATCTGTTTTGCTAAGAAATCTGGTCAAACTTACAATGTGCACTTTCAACAAAATGCTTTGTGTCTTTTAATCGATGGACTGGCCAGTTACAAGGTGCAATGCAGTACTGACATTGAGACTGGTAGTGTCACTCAACTTTCAGGCTTAAAAAGAGGCACGTGCTCTTTCTTTGGTCAGTATTAACTATGAAAGGTGAAGAAGAAAGGGGTGCCTCTTCATTCACCATACGACTGTAATTTGGGCAGTCAAAGGAACAAAGAATACAGAAGCCTGACATCTAATTAGGCTGTTTTGCGATTAAGGAGACACTGGAGAGAACAGCAGGAGTCTCATAGCTGAAAGAAGAGAAGAAAGGAGCCTCTTTTATTCATCTTCCATTCAGGATCAATTAGGCATATTTTGAACCCTTGAAAGATCTTTTGTGAAGTTGTTCTGCATTTCTGTGACTTCAGATAAAATGTCTGTCAGTTGTTATTGTTAAAATGGCTGAAGAGACAGTAATGAACAGCACAGCCAACTGCTCTTTGGGAACCACTGCTGTGGCGGTTATTTTAGGATCATCTCACTTAGAGAATATGTCTGTGCTGCTGAACTGGGTATATTACAGTACCTCCCTGGTACAATAAGAGTGGCCATGCTGTTGGGATAAAAGCTCAGTTGGGTACAGTAATACAGCTGGAGTAAAAACCAATTGAGTAACTGAAGGCATAAAATTCAGCCCTAAAAAGGAGTGAGGATAAACACTGCTAGCAGAAACCAAACAGGGGTTTCATTTAACCTGACTGAATCATTTAACTTCAGCTGAATGTGGTGTTGTCCTGGGTTTACCAGGAGCTGTTTTGCTCCTTCTTAGTAACTGGTGCAAGCTCTGTGTTTTGACTTCCAGCCTGGGCAGAGAGCTGATAACACCGATTGGTTTTAATTGTTGTTAAATAATGTTTATTCTGGCCAAGGACTTTGTGTGTCTCATGCTCTGCTGGGGACGAGGGCAGGCCGGGAGGAAGCAGAGACAGGACACTTGACCCAAGGTAGCCAAAGAGGTATTCCATACCACAGCACGTCATGCCCAGGGAGGTAATGGAGTTACCTGGAAGGGCACACTCTCTCTTCGGGGGGGGGGGGGGGGGGCTCAAACTCGTTCGGCGGTGGTATCGTATTCTCTTGTTATTTTCTCTTATCAATATTATCATTGGCGGTAGCAGCAGTGGTTTGTGTTATACCTTAGTTACTGGGCTGTGCTTATCTCAACCCGTGGGAGTTACATTCTCTTGATTCTCCTCCCCATCCCTCCGGGAGCGGGGAGGGTCGGGGGGGGTGGGGTGGGGGTGAGTGGGCAACCTGTGTGGATCAGTTTAAACCACGACAGGCGTAAAAAGCAGTAGAAAAGAGTTGAAAAGCATCTGAAGAATTCATGAAATTTACAGTGGCCAGTCTAAAATCTGTGGCTTGTTATGCATTTGTATAACCAGAAACACTGTGATCTGACTTTTCCTCACGCTCTCAGCTTTCTAATTAAATAGACCCCATGTGTCTGGGGTAAATGGGGTGGAGAAGAGGGGAAGAAATAATGAGGAATGTAATCAAGAGAATCATGCCTTTAGAGTTGCTTGCAATCTCTGTGTTGTGCTGTGATATGCTACTTCCCGTATACTAGTATACAGAGGCAAAACCCCAGCTAAATCAGATGTAGTCTGGCAACTATGCTCAAGAACCTGTTCTCTGTGGTTTTCCATGTACAAACTCTTCTAAGTGAAGTCTTGTGACTTAGATCGAGCAGAAATTAGTGGCAGAGGCACAGTCACTCTAACCTTGCTTAAAAATAGGTTGTGGACTACTCTTACTGAGTCTGTTTGTGGGATTAATGCAGTCTGGATACAGGGCTTGGTTGTCCTAGAGATCTTCTTCACCTGGCCAATGTTTGGGACTTTTGAGCACTTCCTGTCTCCTAAGCCTCTGTGTATTCACCAGCCAAGATCTGATTGTGGCTGGAGAAGACACCAAACCATAAAATTTTCCTCCTTTCCTTCCTCCTATGTCTGGGAAACTGGGCCCATGAGCCCGAAAGGTACGATGGTACATTTCTTACCTGGATTACCAGGAAGTTCAATGTTTTGGGTGTGTGTGTGGGATTCATTCCAAAATAACAAGCTTTTTAGAAATCAGTTCTCTTAGCATGATTTTCTTGGCCTGCTATGTACAAGGTAAGCCTCTAAATTCAACTTAAAAATATTTTCAAATTAATTTGGTTAATATTAAAGAGTCAATATCCAACCAGGGTGCACCTTCCACTTCCTGTCAATAAAATTTGTTGCTGCTTCTTCTTCTAAATCATTGACAATATGAACTTGGAAATACTGTGCAGCAAGAGAGGGAGAGAAATATAAGCCAGCCTTTGGTAGTGTCTTGTTTACTCTTCACTGTTACTAGCATCTGCTGCACCTCTTCTTCATTCTGCTAAAGGTAGGACCTTGCTGAGGGGCAAAATACAGCAGGTTCATCTTGCAAATGGAGGCCTTCTACTAATTATGTATGCAAATAATTTATGAAAGACTGTTTCTGCCAGCAAAATTCCATCTGAAATGAATCTCTGGAGAGGAATCCAGCGAACAGGTTCAGTAGATACATCTTTTATTTTCCTTCTGCACTATGCTGTACTCCTGCAGAGATATTTTCATAGAGGCTATTATTTTCTCTATTTATTGCTTTGTGTTAAGCATAAGCTGCTAATGTTGTGCTGGTCATGTCAACCCAGTCAAGTCTGTGGTTTTCCCCCTATCTTATCCAGTTAATGTTGTTACCTGTGCTACTACTACAACTGCAGTCAAGAAATTCCTTTTGCAAAGGTAATGTGTTCAGTGCCTTTCTTGCCTGTCTTCTTTTCCTAATATTTCTTCCTTGGTCCCTTGAAGACATCTTATCTCTCTGAGCAGCTGGCGTTGGTGAAAAGGTTCTTCAGTTCTTCATGGCGTCATGTCAAAAGCAGCTTGCATGTAACCAGCCTCTAAGCTATTTCAGGACAAGGAAACTTCAGTAGGTCCACAGAAGTAGAAAGAATCTTCAGATACTTGATGTCATAAAATACTGATGTAGCATATAATCAAAAAGCCATGGAGTTCCTATGCTCACATACACAGAATGACAGGTGAAAAGTGGCAGCAAGAACTAGTTATTCACTAGAGTTCTCAAATTTCCACGCAACCTTTGCTTCAAGAATTTGAAATTATAATTTAGATCTATTGTACCATGAAAGAGAAAGGATTCTTCAAAAGGATTAATATTCATAGTTAGGACTCTTCTCATATCCAAGTACCATGCAAAGGCACATGTCAGTTAGAAAGATGAAAGAATACTTTATTATTCATCAAGACTGACTGTTAAACTGAATTCACTGCCTTTTGTGGGGGAAGGAATAGAAAGTATTTTTGTTAAACACTGTATTTTTTTATTAGCTTCGGAAGTATCTTTTCATTACAGGATGAAACAATCAAACCAGGCATGTTAAAAATCATCTGTCCTGTAGTCGAGTTATAATCAAAGACAGTCAGGTTTAATCTAAAATGCATGGGCATTTTGTTTTAAATTAACAATTACCTGCTGGAGAAATCTCAGAATTTCTAATGAATGACAAAAAAAAAAAAAAAAAAGCCACAACAAGACAAATACCCCAAATGCCACACATGTATAGGAAGCTTCGGTTAACCTCATGGAGAAAGGTGTGTTTCAAGAAACTTTCAAGTATGGTTTATCTTCAGAGTTACCTGAAAAGCAATGAATAAGCTGGCGAATGAAGTTGCTAAGCCACTGGCCATCATATTTGAAAAATCATGGCAGTTAGGTGAAGTTCCCAACGAATTGAAAAGGGAAATATAACCCCCATTTTCAAGAAGGGGAAAATGGAAGACCCAGGGAATTATAGACCAGTCAGTCTCAGAATCACAGAATCCCAAGGGTTGGAAGGGACCTCAAAAGATCATCTAGTCCAACCCCCTTGCAAGAGCAGGGTAACCTACAGTACATCACACAGGAACTTGTCCAGGCGGGCCTTGAATATCTCCAGTGTAGGAGACTCCACAACCCCCCTGGGCAACCTGTTCCAGTGCTCTGTCACTCTTACAGTAAAGAAGTTCTTCCTGATGTTAACGTGGAACTTCCTATGCTCCAGTTTACACCCATTGCCCCTTGTCCTATCACTGGATATCACTGAAAAAAGCCTAGCTCCATCATCCTGACACCTACCCTTTACATATTTGTAAACATTGATGAGGTCACCCCTCAGTCTCCTCTTCTCCAAGCTAAAGAGACCCAGCTCCCTCAGCCTCTCCTCATAAGGGAGATGTTCCACTCCCTTAATCATCTTTGTGGCTCTGCGCTGGACTCCTTCAAGCAATTCCCTGTCCTTCTTGAACAGAGGGGCCCAGAACTGGACGCAATATTCCAGATGCAGCCTCACCAAGGCTGAGTAGAGGGGGAGGAGAACCTCTCTTGACCTACTAACCACTCCCTTTCTAATGCACCCTAAGATGCCATTGGCCTTCTTGGCCACAAGAGCACATTGCTGGCTCATGGTCATCCTCCTATCCACCAGGACCCCCAGGTCCCTTTCCCCTTCGCTACTTTCCAGCAGGTCAACCCCCAACCTGTACTGGTACATGGGGTTGTTCTTCCCCAGATGCAAGACTCTACACTTGCCCTTGTTAAATTTCATCAAGTTTCTCCCCGCCCAACTCTCCAGCCTGTCCAGGTCTCGCTGAATGGCAGCACAGTCCTCTGGTGTGTCAGCCACTCCTCCCAGTTTTGTGTCATCAGCAAACTTGCTGAGGGTGCACTCAGTTCCCTCATCCAGGTCATTGATGAAAATATTAAACAGCACCGGTCCCAGCACCGACCCCTGAGGGACTCCACTAGTCACAGACCTCCAGCTAGATTCTGCGCCATTGACCACAACTCTCTGCCTTCTTCCTTTCAACCAGTTCTCGATCCACCTCACTACTTGATCGTCTCACCTCTGTGCCTGGCAAAATCTTGGAGCACATTCTCCTGGAAGGCATGCTAAGGCACATGAAAAACAACAAGGTGCTTGGTGACAGCCAGCATGGCTTCACTAAGGGGAAATCCTGCCTGACCAATTTGGTGGCCTTCTATGATGGGGCTACAGAGCCGATGGACAGGGGTAGAGCAGTTGATGTCACCTACCTGGACTTGTGCAAAGCGTTTGACACTGTCCCACACAACATCCTTGTCTCTAAATTGGAGAGACATCAATTTGATGGATGGACCACTCGGTGGATAAAGAACTGGCTGGATGGCCGCACACAAAGAGTTGTGATCAATGGCTCAGTGTCCAGCTGGAGACCAGTAACGAGTGGTGTCCCTCAGGGATCGGTGTTGGGACCGGTCTTGCTCAATATCTTTGTCGGTGACATGGACAGTGGGATTGAGTGCGCCTTCAGCAAGTTTGCCGATGACACCAAGCTGTGTGGTTCGGTTGATACCCTGGAGGGAAGGGATGGCATCCAGAGGGACCTTGACATGCTTGTGTGGTGGGCTGATGCCAACCTTATGAAGTTCAACCATGACAAGTGCAAGGTCCTACACCTGGGTCGGAGCAATCCCAGGCACAGCTACAGATTGGGCAAAGAAGAGATTCAGAGCAGCCCTATGGAGAAGGACTTGGGGGTGCTGGTCGGTGAGAAAATGAACATGAGCTGGCAGTGTGCGCTCGCAGCCCAGAAAGCCAACCGTATCCTGGGCTGCATCAAAAGGAGCGTGACCAGCAGGTTGAAGGAGGTGATCCTGCCCCTCTGCTCTGCTCTTGTGAGACCTCACCTGGAGTGTTGTGTGCAGTTCTGGTGTCCTCAACATAAAAAGGACATAGAACTGCTGGAACAAGTGCAGAGGAGGGCCACGAGGATGATCAGGGGACTGGAACACCTCCCATATGAAGACAGGCTGAGGAAGTTGGGGCTGTTCGGGCTGGAGAAGAGAAGGCTGCGTGGAGACCTCATAGCAGCCTTCTAGTACCTGAAGGGGGCCTATAGGGATGCTGGGGAGGGATTCTTCGTCAGGGACTGTGTTGACAGGACAAGGGGTAACAGGTTAAAACTTAAACAGGGGAAGTTTAGATTGGATATAAGGAGGAAATTCTTTCCTGTTAGGGTGGTGAGGCACTGGAATCGGTTGCCTAGGGCGGTTGTGAGTGCTCCATTCCGGGAGTGTTCAAGGCCAGGTTGGATGAAGCCTTGTGTGGGATGTTTTAGTGTGAGGTGTCCCTGCCCATGGCAGGGGGGTTGGAACTAGATGATCCTGAGGTCCTTTCCAACCCTAACTATTCTATGATTCTATGATTCTATGAATAGCATCATGTGAAAATATACATTTCAAAGATTACAGTTTAAAAAGTGATAAATACCTTTGTGAATATGCACTTAAGAAAATATTTATATTAGAAAAGTTTACTTTCTACAGCTTTAAGGTGTTAAGGAAACTAATAATTTGGAAAGATTTGGAGAAAAAAAATGTATTATTTATCCGTTATTAATGAAGATAAAATAAACAGCCATTCATAAAGTTCCGGTAGGACAGAAACTATGCAGACAACAACTGATACTTCATCAACAATCATTTGCTCAGCCTTGGACTGTAGGATATATTCTCTTACAATAAAGGCCCTAGGGCTCCAATTTGCTTAATGTTTGTAAGAAATTGCTTGTGGCAAGGATTAAATCAAACACAAATCGTTGAGGTTAGGCATGTAGTTAAACACTTTGCTTATGAAGGGCTACAGACACTATTCACAGTGGTAATAATAATTGATGAAGTATTGATTAAAGCATCTAGCAGAGCCATTAAATAATTTATATTTTGTTGCACTCTCTTGCCATGAAAAACATAATTGTAGTTTACTCACAGGGCTTATGCACTTCACAGACAGGTGAAAATCACTAATGAAGATCATAGACATTTCTAGAAGCTGATACCAGGCAGTGTCCTCCACCTCCAACCAATGTGCATGCCCCTTTCCTCCTTGTGCAGGACATGCTCATCATTCATGATCAATAACTTGGGGTGAAGGAGCCCATGAGAAGGTAGCTGTAGCTCAGATGGGATTGGGGATGGACTGCAAAAAGGCTGTGGTCGTAGGTGAGCACTATGGGGAGGGAAAGTAGAGAGTTGGGATGCATTTGGGAGCAGAGGTGCTGTGGTAGCAGTGCAGGTGAACAGCTGAAGGGCAGTAGCCCTTTTCAGGGCTTTCCAAAGTTATGGTCCCATCCCTGCGCCACTTGAGTACTTCTCTCTTGTTCTCCTCATCCCAGCCCTGTTCCCTGCCCCCTATCTCTCTCTCCAGCCTGGGAAAGGGATATGCATATTCCCACTTATTTTTGGCTGCCTGTGAAATAAGGTATCGGCACCATTGCTGTTTGAAGATGGGACGTTTTTCCACATACCAGAGTTTAATTTTGCTTATGGCAAGAAACATGGTTAAAGCAGATGCTAGTAAGCCTCTACCTATGGTAGCCAGGTAGTGCAAGCTGGAAAATATTCTATATTAAGCATAGTCATAGAGCTTAGCTGCCATGACCACTGTGACTGTTGTTTCTTCATCATGCTGTGGCCAGTGAAATGATAGAAACACAGTATGAAAGAATCCTTGGGAATGTGACTCTTTTGCCTGTCATATCAAGTTTCTGACCAGGCTGAGTCTGACATTTACCTTGCACACACTACGCGTATCACGTTCACTGTCTCTGTCACCTGCAAACCAACAGCTGGGTATCTGAATATGGTGGATAATCTGAGAAAGCCCTTAGCCCTTCTGTTCCATTCCCTTTCCAAAGGAAGTGGAATGGAAATTTTTTATAGACTGGGTCTGTAAAGACCAGTGGCCAGAAACTGAATTCATACAAAATTAATTTCCTGTGCCAGGTCAGTTTGGAGAGCAGTATGATGGCTTGCAGCTGAAAACTCAAATAATTTCTCAGATTGCTCTATTGATTTGTAAAGCCAAGCACCACATGGAACCTGATCGTATAACTGAATTATTATCCTCCAGAAATATAGGTAAAATATAGACAAATATTTTATATTTGGATGAAATACTACACATGAAGGGATATTCTAATTTAATCAGCTTTCTTTCATAAAAAAAGGCCAAATTGTTTTTATTTATTTATTTTTTAACAACATAATTGTCAGGGTTTTTTTTTAGATACCTGATATCTCCTACTTGGCTTAGAACAGCAAGCAAAAGGCACTAGGATGTGCATATTTAAGACGAGAACTGAGAATATAGGTTCCCCCCAAAGAATTCAAAATTAGTTACAAGCCAAAGAAACTTAAACCCCTTCTATAAGAGTATACAAATGCAATAATTTTTTAGTTGCCTGCTCCTCTGAGAATATCACTAATTATTTTTTGCTCTTTCAACTTTTTTAAAATTGCATTTTTTTATTCGTAATAAAAAAATTAAAGTTTGAATTGCTTCTTTTTCATCCAATTAATTTTATGTAGTTTTGATATTGGCATTTCCTTCACCCCACTTGTGTTGTAGTTCTTATTTTAATATAAAAATGGAACAACATAAGTGTTTTCATTTCAGTTTCCAAGTTCAGAGAAAATGACTTGTGGTTTTGACTAAATGTTGCAAACAGCATATCGTAAAATACAGTTGTGATGACTCACAGTCCAATTTAACTTGCTCTGTAGTCACCTAAGACATTTTCCTTTTTGTTAAATTTCTGTTCCTGAATGTGCCCAAGACTTGTTTTATCAAGGCTCACTGAAGCAATCCCCATCTGAAGCCTAAAGCACATTGTCTCCACACTACAGAATTTTTCATTGCACATGTTATCCACAGGCAGAGTCTCTTTGTACTTTCAGCACTGTGTTGATTGCCTTCATCCTGGCCAACAGACCAGTAGAAAAGCCAGTGTTTATACACTCAGTGTTCTGCCATGAAGACCTATCTCTTTAGTATTCTGTGGCTGTCTAAAATATTTTGGTAGCCTTTTTCTGTTTACAGAAAAGGTTGTTCTGCTTTGCGGAGCAAAAGGCCTGACTCCTAGGAAGGATTTTCAGTGTGAATGCAATGGCAATAAGTCCAGGTTTGCAATGGAATTAATTTCCTGGCAGCTCCTATTGTTCCCAGAACTGTTAAGAGCCAGATCAATCATCATGTGTATTGTTAACTCCTTCTTAGACAAGAAGCTTGTTCTTGGTCTGGAACTGAGATTTGGTGCAACACTACCATGGCAAACTTCACATTCAGCAGGCAGACAGGAGAGCTCTCCTCAGCGTGCAGTAGGCCCTTTGGTGGAGTCTGGGCCAATACATTTGTCGATACAGTTGTATTTCCTCTTAATTCAGTGCATGCTGTCAACATCCAAAGTAATCAGTATGCTTTATTATTGGTGAAGACACAAGTGTCAATTATGAAAGTAACTGTGATTGATAAACACATTGATGAAGATCTGCTTAATGTCGCAACTGGCGCTGTGAAGTGGAATCTGGTCTACTTAGAAATGGATGCTTTCACTCTCAAGAAGTAACATTCTAAGGCTGTTATAGAAAAATCTGTTAGAATTTCATAGAAAAATCTGTTAGAATTTCTCAAACATTTTAACAGGCAAGGTGAGGTTTTCCTTTCTTGTCCTTTTCCCAACATGTCCTTGTGTACACAAATTTCACTTAACAGAGTACTTAAGGAGCTTAAAGTGCTGTGTTGAATTCAATATAAGAATATGAGATAAAAGTGCAAAGAATATAAAAAAATATTTTAAATAACTGGGAGGGAGGCATGTGGAATGTAGAAAGATCATTAATTATTTCTGAAGGATATAGTATTAAAGCAATGTGGTTTTTCTGAACAGGTTAGAGGTACTTGTGACATAAGTGACAGACACCAGATGGCTCCACCTCATTAGAAATCAGACTATCCCACAGTTTGAGCAAGAGGTAAGGTGGACCTGAGGGAAGGGACTGTGATCAAACCCCTACCTTGGCAATAGAGCGGAATGGACTTATAAAATTGATTTAGTAAGTTTGCACTTTGTTTAATATACTTTAAAGCAGAGCTGGGGGGATATAAAAAATGAAGCTTTGAAATTAAGTGAAGAACGTAATTTGATGGCTGAACAGGATAAGAAACTCAGTAAGGGAGCAGTCTGAAACTACAGGAAATTCCTGGTTTAAGAGCCAGGCTGTACCTACTTGACCTATTAATACTCCTTGACAGATAAAGGTTCTCCCAAATTTAATATTTCATTATTAGTATTATTAATTTAGCTTTTATGGATCTGAAGACACCTTCTGAATGTGAAGTACTCTTGTGTGATTCTGTTGACTCCCAAGGAAAACAGTGCATAATACAATAATACAAAAAACAATGAAATGTAAACAACTATTTTGATTAAAAGGATATTGTGGAGTGACTCTTCATTAAGGACTGCAGTGATACAAAAGGTAACAAATTAAAACTTAAACAGGGGAAGTTCAGAGTGGTTGTAAGGAAGAAGTTCTTACTGTGAGGCTGGTGAGGCACTGGAATGGGTTGCCCAAGGAAGTTGTGAATGCTCTATCCCTGGCAGTGTTCAAGGCCAGGTTGGACAGAGCCTTCGGAGACATGGTTTAGTGTGAGCTGTCCCTGCCCATTGCAGGGGGCTGGAAATAGACGATATTAAGGTCCTTTCCAACCCGAACTATTCTATGATTCTATGCTGCTACAAAAGATCAGCTTTTTCTATATGTTCTGATGTTAGGGACTAAACTGAACATTTGGCTATGTACCTTATATCTATTCAGTTTGTTTCTTCTCATAGTGTAAACAAAGTACAGAAGAGCAGCCTTTACAGCCCATTTTGTTATCATTGTGGTATATTCAGTGGCTTCTTAACACACAGATATTGAAAACCTAGGAAACCACATCAAGGTATTAGATTTGATATAAGGGCATGTTCATGTTCGCTGTTCATGAAAGGAATGAACAGTTCCAAGGAAACACTGTATCTACAAATACAAGGATGCCTCTTGGCTGAATGACCCAGCAGAGTGACAGAAGGCATGTACAGAAAAACAGATTAAATACAAATTGAGTGCCAATATTTCACAAGTGGTGAAATTCTAGATGATGAGTTCATACCTTCTGATTTATAAGTACTAAACACCTGCAGAAGAACTATACTATACATCTTATTAAAAAATTCCTCATCCAAAGATAAATAATTATTTCTTTGGAGTGGTGAGTGGGAGAGAAATTGTCCTTATCTCAGAGCAGTGAGATAGTATCCAAGCTAAAGGAAAAAGCAACTAGAGAAATCAGCAGGACCATTAAATTGAATTTTGTTTGTGCTTACTTGGGTCAGCTGGCAGTCCTCCCAAAACGCCCCTGCTTACCATCACCCAGGGAGCTTACTTATAAACCTGCATTTCCTGTCTTGAGGACAGTGGCTAAGATCTCAAATTAAGTGCCTGAATGAGTTTGTTTTGCTGAAAGTCCTTTGTACTCAGACAATAAATACAAAACCCAAAGTGACTGCCTATAACAGTTTCTGCGTATACGTACATGAATGAGATGCTGTGGCATCTCACCCTCAGTTAGGGCTAGTAATAAAACTAGAATGAAAGCTGTTGCATTCAGAGATATTCCACTGGAAATTGCATGTACCTGAGTTAACTCTAGCAATCAGTTGACAGTTGCATGTACTAATTAATGAGAATGTTGGTTATTTTAATAATGTCTGTTACTTTTTCATGAGCTGCCACAATTGTGCAGGGGTTGCCTCTGCTCCCAGCTTGGCCCTGCATGAGCATCACTACTCTTGCTGCCTTGGCAATTTCTTTGCTATTCCCAGTGGTTGGGTTTCTTTTCCCCTTGCAGTGGTCTGTGAGTGAGTTGGATTGACTATATATCATACTGTACTAGGCAGCATGTTAACGTAATATCTACACCAACTTTTCTATTACTAGGGTAATTTCTACTAGTATCTGAGACTAGGCTAGCTTTATTGATTGGTAGAAGAATAATCTAGTATTGTTTTTTTTTTTTAATTGTCTCAGAATTATATGATGCCTTTTTTCTTTCTTTTTTTTTTTTTCCCTTCTGATCACTGTCATACGGTTAAAGTCAGGAAATTAATTCTATTTCTTTTAATACTAACATACCTATATAAAGATAAAATTCCCCTGCAGACTATGTGGAAATATCAGAGCTTTCCTTGAATTCCCCTTCACAAATACATTTGAAAATGCTCTAACATGTAAGGTTGAAAGAGCAGGCAAAGTAGATTTATATTCTTTAATACTGATGTCAGAAACTGAAATAATAAATTATCATAATTTTGACAGACACATTAAGAGAAAAAATTTGCCAAGCAACCTGCCTGCATATGCAACTATCTTGAGCTTAAGAGAATTCATGGATGCCTGTGACAATAGAAGCAATCACTGTATGTTTCAATAGTTCAGATTCGGATCAAGTATTTTTTAAGTTGGCTTTTAAAGCTGGCATTTTTGTTTGAGACCTGAAGGGCATGTGTTAGTCCAAATTCTTCCTAAACACTACACTGCAACAGAAGCACCCATTCATTGTTTAAGTATTATTGCAACAGTCTTCAGAAATCTGCTGAAAACTTCAGCCAGATTCCTATCAACCTTAGTGAACTTTGCATTTCTTAGGAGAAATTTCAACTTCAAATTCTTACATTGAAATTAAATAATAAATATACAGATGGCTCTCATAAAGATGAGTAGCTGGTTATAGACTTATGTGTGTTCTAGAATTCAGTAGTTGGGAGGGAAAACAGTGGAATTCTGTATTTCCTAACACAGAAAGGAAGCCTGAAAAGATGACTGAAAAATAATTAAATCAGTGTGTAGCACAATATTTATATAAATTACACTCCCCAGAAGAATGTGTGAACAGCAGATGCTGTAGAGGTTAGCTCCATTGGACTGCTTATTACAGAATAAATGATAGCAAAAAAAAAAAAAGTAATACAGCTCAATGATACAGTTCATTGACTTAGACTTCTCTGCTGGGAATGATTAAAGCGGCGTTTAGCTCTACTGGTCTACTCTCCAGGGTGCTGAAAAAGATCACATCTATATAAATCTGCTCACCTGCTCACAGAAAGAATGACATCATGGAAACGTAAAAATGTTTCTGACTCCCAGCAGCAGGAATAACAGCAGCTTTTTGGATTTCAGGAAACAATGAGCAGCACAATGAGAGATAGACAGGTTCATCAGGCCATCTCTGATTTGTATTGCATTGAGATATACCAACGAAACAAGGCACTAGAGTCATATGCATGGGTGAGGAAGCAAAACTGCTGCTACTCAAAACATGAAAAATCGGTCTGTAAAAGTAACATAAGAGATAATAATGGAAATGTTGGAGGTGTCTCTATAGATAACTCATTATTAGGGCTTGTTTTGCCAGTAGAAACATAAGCAGTGTATGCTGTATTTAATAGAACATTGTTCCTACCACTGCAGGTAAAAATACAGTATAATTATCAATAATTCTGAATGGACTGTATCTTTTCAGGCAAGGGAAAGTTCTAAGACATCACTCAGCTGCTGTATGAAATAATTTCCAGTGACAAGATTCTGTGGGACTAGGAACTAAATTAAACTCCAGGCCTGATCAAATTTTTGTACAGGCAGATTTTGGATTAAGAATCACACTACCTTTTTTTTTTTTTTTTTTTTTTTTTTGCATGTTACCAATCTAAAGTAGGAAAATTTAATGAAGGGTATCCTTTTAGGACAGCCAATAATTTTATTTTGTTCTGTTGTGCCTGGGGACACAAAAAATCCCATTTTTCTTAAAGTCTGACTTTGTTAAGGAATATTACTAATTTCTGTTATGCAACAGAGCTATATTTTCGCAGAAGCACTAAAGTGAAATTCTGTGGGTCTTATGAACATGTATACCTACACATCTCAAATGTCCTTAAGAAATCAGTCACAATTTTTATAACTGGGGAGGATACCTTAAAAACCACTGAAGGCAGACTTTTTCACAGGAGACATCCAAAGGCTCTTATCCCTTTCCTGGGGTATCAGAAAATTGAATGGTGTTGCTTTAAAGAAATATGAAAAATCAATTTGTGTGTTACAGTTAAAACCCCAACTAATTATTCCTTTTGATAATACATTAAGATATTTTTTCCAAGAAGTATATATTGCTTTTGCAATTTCAGTAATGGTACAAGGCAAAAATAGTAGCCAGCTGGCAAGTAACCTCACCAAGGCATGGTAATTGTTGAATGTAAGGAGATAAGCAATAAGCATGAGTTAAATTTAGACAGTATGACATATACTGTGGGGCAGGAATTAGAGTTTCTTGTACATAAAGATTTTTGCTGTCATTGCAACTTAAGCTATGAAAATGCAAATTCTTCTACATTTGAATAGTATCAAATTAGAGGGATGATAGCTATACATAGGTTTTGTCAGTATTGATCTTTGTAATTCTGCAGTGGGCTAACTTTTAAAACCAAAAGTAAGCCTCCTTGGTGCAAGAAATATTTTTAGATGTTTTGAAGCAATCAGTACCATAGGATGAGATGAGTTAAAACCCATACATCTTCAGAGGAGTCCTGTTTCTGCACAGGACTGCCTATTTATTATAGTCACTAGTGAAAATTCACCACTGCAGGGATCTTCTGTTTCATCTTTCTAGTACAGAGTTTCAGTCTGAAACTGAAAAAATCAGTGATCTTGCTGTGGTAGAGCTGATATTTCATAAGAAAACTCTGAAGGCCTGTTAAAGTTTTTATAATCTAGACTCCCTTAAACGATCTGGATAGTCATGTCAACGTGGTTAGAAAAATAACACTTCAGTGGAGTTGAGTTACATTAAAGAAACATTTTTGTTATGGAATATCGCTTTTACTATGCAAACTTTTGTGAATAATTATTTGCATAAAATGCAACTGTCTTCTTCAGAAGTGCTGTTTATTTGCACTCACACAGAAAGTGTGGTCCTTTATAAGTTAACAATGTGGCTATGATTGTCTCAGTTCTTGTGTTCAGAGGTGCAAGGCTACAATTCATCTGTTTGTAGGCAGGAAAACAGTCATAGGTACTGGCTGCTTTATTTGAGTACAGTCTTAGAGATGTCTCTAGCCTGCTCTGTGGAGATGCTCTTCCCAGGGATAACGAATGCAATTCAACCAGATGGAAGATGTGAACCAACAGAAATTACCTTTTCACATACGTATGCATGGGAAATTAAGACTTTTTCCTTAATGGGTAGGTGGAAAGACCAAAAGAAACCTCTGCTAAGTGTGGACAGCATGACTTCAGGGAGAGGCAAAAATGAAGGATGTGAATGAAACCTACTAGGTGCGTGGTTTTATGAGACAGATCAAGAACTGTTGACTTTCCTCTGCTTGACCTAACCTCTTCCAGCTCAACTTCATTCAGAAGCGTAGTGAACTGTTGGTGTAAGTTCAATCCATAAATCTTTAGGGTAACATACAAGTAGTTCCAGAATTCACTGCTTCAGCCCCAGCAAGTGTGCAGGGCAGTTGTAGCATGTGAAACAAAATGAATTACCACTACATTACCTTCAGTTGTAGTGGAGGGGTAGTAGTTTACCTTCTAGGTAATTGATAGCCCCTGCGATGGCAGCCAAGTAAGTCCACAACAAAAGTGCATGGCACTTCATTGCTGTTGGGCTGATTCAAAGAGCTCAGTTATGTTGTGCTAAGACCAATGTTGAATTCTAATGACTGCTGTATAATAAAGGTATGTTTTGATTAGGTCTGTCACATACTTTTCGTCCAATATATTTGGTCTAATAAAAGAGGTTATTGGTCTGAATAAAATAAATAATTTGGAGCAAGCTTTCCTTGAACCCTGTGGACCTTGGATACATTTTGTCTCATAGAAAGGATGAAGTACGGTCAAGCTTGTTTGCTAACTAACAGTATCGATGCACTTGTTCACCTAGTTTGTAATTGATTTATTTTGCAGCTGGGATGATGTAAAACATGCATAGTGAATTACCACATCTCAGCTGACTGGGATGTAAATCTAGTTTTTATTCATATGGTATGCTGCTGGTGCAAAATTTGCAGCTAGAACAGCTACAGAAAAGCATTATTTGTGAAAGTTCATAGCTGTAGTGTTATGAATGGGTTTCAACCAGATTCTGATGGTGTAACTCTACATGACTTTTCGTACATCCACCCACCTGAGTTCTTAGCTTCCTATCTGCCAGGCTTTCTTGAAGCACCAGTTCACCAGTTTCCTCAGCTCCACCACTTTACATTACATATCCTCATCTGTTTTCCTAGGTTAAAATGAAGACAACTTTTAATCAGTGTTAAAATAAAATTCCTTTCATAATCCAACCAAACAACTGAAAACACAATTTAATAGAAAAACTACCTAATTGTCAAAATATGACACTATGGGAAGTGATACACTTCAGCCCAAAAATGAGCTTTCTAGAAAAAGAATGCAGAAAAGAAGAATGATAAAATGAAGTTTCTAGAGGGTAGATTTAAAATGTTATTTCATGCCAATTTTTATGCCATAAATTTCTTCTCTGGCAAAGGATTGTGCATCTGCTTAATTTTAAGTAAAGCTATTGGTGTTCTTGGCATTAAGTGTAAGCAGAAGACTTTGTAAGGTATTTTAGACTATGGTTTAGGGCTCTTTAAAGTATCTATAGGAAGCTGCGGGATATTTTTAGTATTCGCAAACCTTTTATGGGTAAGAATGCACTACCTAATACAGCTTAACTGAATTTTAATGTGTGTAACTGAATAACACCTAGTCTTTAAAAATTCATTAAAACAGCAAGAAACCTGAACAGTAATTATAATTTGACATCAGTTCTGTCTCTGCATCCTTATGAAGTGCTTTATTCCCTACTTCTCTGTACTTTTTTGCCAAGCAGGGAGAACTTATGGTCTCTGAGCAGCAGAAACATTAGTTTCTGGTTTGACAGACAGCTTCTCTGGTGTTTATTGCAAACATACTTCATTGAGGAAGGAATAATAAATTCAAGTCAGAGAAATTATGGGTTGATCTCCAATCTCTAGTTCCATATTAGTAAAGGATAACATTGATGTATAAAAACTCGTAAGTCTTCAGGCATTTTTCTACCATTGTATAGAATACAACCTCCCCTCTAAAAGGCAATCACAGTAAAGAAATACAGAAATTCACCAGAGCACGCAAATGGTTCAAGAAAATACTTATAGAATGGAAAAACTGTGAACAGATTCTTCTGCATCTGTGTTTATAGTAAAGTGCTGTAAATAAATGCAGGATACACCAGTTCAAATATGCCAGTTTGGCAGCATACAGACCACTGATTTTAAATCAGGTTTACCTGACATTGCAAGTTGTCAGTCACTGCTGAGTTGTCACAGTAGGAGGGCAATTAAAGAAATCTGTAGATCTGATGTTCAATCAGGTCAAAAGTTAAAATAGGGGGCAACTTTATTGAGCCATTTTTTAAAAAAGTGAGATAGAAGGTACTGAATTAATCCATCTGTAGGCTTTGAGAATCTCTGGGTGCAAAGATCAGAAAATCCTGTTTCTGAAGGGGAATAAACAACCCCTCTGATGTCAGTGCAAAGAATTTGCTTTCTTCCAAACTTAGAATGTCATGACAATCTTTTGAGAACCAAGTACATAAAGTCTGCCTATGCCAAAAGGCAGCATATGTAGCTCTGCCTCAGCACTTTGTGCCTACTGTCATGTTACTTTTGGCTGTTCCGGCGCTTAGAAAACCTGGTGAGCGTTGATTCTTGATCTATGAGTTGGTTGTGCCCTGCTCCAGCACCCTGCCAGGTGCAGCAGGTTTGATCCACCTCCTTGGATTCATTTTGCTACCTGCACAGAGCACCATGACAAAGTAGATGTTAGCTGCTGCACATTTAAATCTACCTTGGATACATCTTCATTAAGTGGTGGTCATAGTGACTGGAATTCATTCTTGACCAGACATTGATGCCAGCACCTGAGCTAACCAGTTGGCCCTGCCTAGGCAATTGATCTCCATTATAGTCAGTGGAGAAAAATGTGCAGTTTTGGATCATAATTAATGTTATGCTAAAGCAGGCATTGGAGATAGGTAAGATGAATCACATGCTGTGAGTGCCTCTCTCAGTCTGCCAATTAAACCAGCATAGGTGTGAGAGTCGACCCTAAAGACTTTTTGAGGCAGGTGAGATGAATATTCTCTCTTAGGCTGCAGATCGAATGTGCTTGGGATGGAAGAGTGCCTCTTAAATGTGAGTGGATAGGCCTCCTATTGTTTTCAGGACCAGGGAAAGACCCTTCTGTGCTTGTACTAAGGAAGTTAGTTTTTCTCAGTGAGAATAGCACAAGGTTGTCTGTTAGAATGTCTAACCTGCAGTGCATGAAATGCACTGACACTGGGAACTGAGGAGACACTACTAAAGATAGAGAGCAGTTCAAGTCACAGTAACTCTCTTATACTCCTCCAATCTCACTAATCGACATGTAAGTGTTAAACAATTATGTATAGTCTGGTATAGGCTGAACAGAAAGAAAAAAATTGTTATGTTAAAGAAAAGAGGAGCTTTGTATTTAGCTTTGTTCTGCAACTTTTTATATATATTTTTTTATGCTTTCTTAGACCTATACAGGGTAAATATAAATCACTTCTTCCTCACTGCTTCTCCTGGCTGCCAAGACATTGTCCTGTGTTTTCTGCTATGTATTTATAGACAATCACATGAATGTACTGCTCCGATTTTAACTACTTAATCCACATGTCAACCAGGCAAGAATTATCTGCATTTGCAAAGGAAGATGAGGCAACATGAATAATAGGCAAATCTGTGCACAATATTTATTTTACTTTTGGCAACTTCAATAAAAGTAGATGTCTAATGTACAAATTGCAGACAGCACAATGTTATATGAAGAAATCCTTATTTGTATTAAATTGGCTTCTTTTTTAGAAAGGTGCTTACGCATCTCTTTTGAGCTTAGTTATTTAAAGCAGAAAGACTTACATTTCAGTGGAAATATTTTCACGTAAAAATGCAAAGTAGAAAGTTAAATTCCGTATCTCAGCAAATGAGAAATGCACTACCCAGTTCATATTTCCAGCTGTAAAAAAAAAACCCTAAAATTGACTGAAGACTTTATAAAAAAATACTTATTCTGTTTTCACTTGCTCAGGAAGCAGTTTGAATTAGAGTTATTCTTAGTGACTTCAAGAAGCCTTGTCAAATGGTGTATTTTGGAGATGTTATGCCCCATGTTTTCTTTCCAGGAAAAATACACACTCAGGTAAGTAAGAAACTGGGGACGGACTTGAATCAAGCATGATCTGAGATTAGGGCAGCTCTTGATGCTTAACCCTGTTGAGGGGAAAGACAATAACACATGAGAATTACTTTTTGTTACTGAAAAATATATCCCTTCAACATTTCTTTATAGTGGTAAATATTTCTGGGCCTTTAAGTCTGCTAGGTATCTTCGAATTTCAGCCTGCTTTAGTGTACACAAAGGCTTGGCTTTAATAAATTTCCAGCAGTGCAATTCCTGCCAAAACCTGCTGGATTGCTCCTCAGCTCAAGAGCTTGTTTTGCTTTGTGTAAAAGCAGGAGGATTCCTGTTTCCTGTGGCTGAATGAGGCATCCCTGCCATGAACCCAAGAGCCTTTATTCCATCCAAAGCCATGTGTTTGTGCTGTACTGACCCTGCACTTGGTAAAACAGCGTGTCTGTCTCACCAACACTTTCATATCCTAATTTGCCTCAAAGGAATAATGCTGCCATTTCTTTAAAGAAACCTCATTTTCCTGTCCCTCTCTCCTGTCCCTCTCTTCCTGTCCTGGGCACCAGTGGCCACTTTCCCAGCAGTCAGCCATTTCCAGAGACCTGTAGCATCTATTATCACTACATGGATTTCCATGTGTTTGAAATCAAATTGTCCTGGAGGATTGTTTAAAGAACAGCTGAACATTATGGTTTGCATTCAATATACTAGTTCCTGTTCCTCTCATACTTTTGCAGCCTCCTCTCTGTATATAGTTTGTCGCAGTTAAAAAAGATAATGGAACGAAACTGTCTTTACCTGGTTGGTTTTGAGCTGCCTGCTTCAAATAGACCAAGCACAGGCGAACAGTAATGAAAAACACAAGCTGAGTTTTTGTTGTTATTTTCATAAAATTGACAGTGATATGGAAAATTGTCTGCAAATTTCTGTTTCTCAGAATCAGTAATTCTCTCAAGGTTTTATACAAAAGTGGTAAAATAACTTGTTACACAAGAATAAAAAATGACTGGTAGTTCTCAAAAACCCCTATTTTCATTTGATTTTTACTTGCGTTTAATTCAAAGGAAATTATTTTAAGTTATAACATGCCATGTTTTTCATATATATTTATAGTGATTTATCTTAGAATGTTTTGAGAATTTCTGAGAAATTCTGTCTGTGTTCAGACGCTTGCTATCACACCTCTAAATTTTAATCTGCATCTCTGTACATAACCATATGTACTCTTTGATAGAGTAACAGAAGCAAACACCAAGTGGTCTCTCTTTTATCAGTGGAACCTTTGGCGATCTGCATTCAACACCAGGATTTAAGTCCCAAAGACTTCCTGAAGGAGATTTTAAAAAAACTTTAGACTAACTTATCCATTTACATTGAAAACATTGCATATGTCATAGGAACACAGCTCTGCAAATATGCTTAAAAAATTATTTGTTTCCTTTTAGTTTTTTTTCAGCTGTAAAACTGAATATCAACATTACCACATGGCTAGTTCTGCAAAGACAACCACAAAGATTTCTTAAAAATAACATAAAAGAGCTTGCTATATTCTAATCTAATCAAAATATTCGGTCTCTTTCATCTTGGTACTTTACTGGACAAAAGTGATTGATGAGTCTCATTGGGAAACTAAGAAAATCACATCCACAGCAGTTTAAGGGAGCCATTTGAGATTTTACTCTTCTGTAACAGTTTTTCAATACAGATACTTCAAAAAAATTATAAAAGGAGTAACCGGTTCAGAATAGAACCTTATTCTCTTACATCTTGATTCAGAGTAATGGTTCAGGAAAATTCCAGCACTTTTCATGAGAAAATTGGGAAACATCTTTGTATGTGAAATAAAATAACGAATTGGTCAAGGTTTTGGAATTCCAGTGAGCTGTAGTGGAGGGTCAATGAGCAGAAGGCAGCAAGGACATGTTTAACGTTAATGAGTTCACCTTAGGTTTTTTCAATCTTTATTCTTTCACATCTCTATAAAGACCAGAAAGCCCTCAAATAAAACCATATATTTCCTAGTAAAATTATTTCACTGAGAACTACTTCAAAAAGCCCAAGTTAAAATGTCATGTTGAAAATAGGAATTGAAATATTTTTAAAGGAGTGTGTTGATTTTTCACTATATTGAATTTATAACTTCTAGAAAAGATTGAAATCTGTCTTAGGTTTTGTTGACTTCGTGTATTCACAGTGAGCAGCCCTCATGTTGTAACCCAAAATCATTCAAATCTCATTTGATTGCCTGACTGAAATTATTTAGATGGATAGATGTTTCAGATCTTTCCTGAAGGGACTATTGTGGGTTACAGCCAGGACTGAACCAGAGGTGATATTACATCCACATGAAGGATTGTCCCTGAAGGCTAGGCTGAAAGTCACTAAGGGCAATCATGAGAACAAACACAGAAGAAAATACTTTTTTCTGTAGCTTCCTCTGATAGGGCTGAGCATGTACCTTCTGTAATATTGCTGTATTCTTAACAGAAAAATTGCCTTTCTATTAACAACAAAATCATGTTTTTCATTTTTTGAAGGGAACTTTGAGAATCAAAGTAATTTGGTCTAACAGTAGATTTTAAATGACACAGTGAAAATTTAGTAACTACTGCAATACTTGGGAAAAGAAGCCACATCATTTGTGTGTCTGGCAGTCTCCTTTAGAGAGAAGCTACAGCATATATCTATAATGAAGGAAATAAAAGTATGAAATACCACATTCAGAACTGATATGAAAGAAATAGCTTGATAAATGACTTCTGGTGTTCAGCATTTTGTTCAGTCATAGCCTACGGCTGCCTATAAGAAAAACATCATTTAAAACATCAACCAGTTCAAGAGGTGAGCTGTGAATACCAGTGTACTTCCTTGAATGGTTGTATTGCCATGCCAAACAGGTAAAAGTATTAGGTGGCTCCTTTGAATGTTAAGATTTTTCTGAGAAAAAAATAATATGGGAGTGTAATTGCATGATAAAATCACTGCCTTGTACAAATTTGAATGAACTTTGCTTCCTCAGAGTAGAAGCTGGTGTAAAGGGTTTTAGAAATTTTAGACTAGAATTTTGCTGGTGTTGGTAGCATCAGTTACTTCTGAACACTATCAAATTCCAAACTAAGACATATCTTACACTGTGGGACAGAGCAATAGGCACCCCTGAAATTTATTTTATTAATGTGCACATCACAGGATCATCTGGGTGTGTCATTTTCAAAGGAAACAGAAAATCAACAAACTCCAGATCTGTCAGAGAGATTAAAATCCCAATGCTTCTTCACCCTTGTTTATTTGAAGTGAGAGTGAATTTTAGTTAACTTCGAGGTGATACAGCACTGAGCATTTGCTTTCTGAGCAAATTACACCCTGGAATGAAAAAAGCCCTCTCCCCCTCATAAATATAGTCTTAAAATGAAATTTCAAAAATAACAAGAAGAGTGAAAGATGGAGAAACCCTGCTAGGCAGGGAAGCGCAAACAAGCTGTAAGGGGAAGTTTGAGTCATTCCTAACACTTGTTACTCACAGTGTGATGGAGGGAATGCAGTTCAGCAGTGGCTCTGGCAGAGGTGATATCTCTGGCAGGCAGGCATTCTCCTCTTCAACTCTGAGCAACTGGTTTTGCACCTAGGACAGCTCTCATGGGTTTTGTCTGAGGTGGAATTCAGCATAAAATTTTCTAGTATTTCCATATTATTTTCTATTAATTTTCTCATTGTGTGTATGCGCACACGTGCGTGTATCTACCAAAGAACTCAACAGAAGCTTGAAATACTGGAACTGAAGAAAATGAGACAAGTATAGGTTACATATAGGAAAACAGGAAAAAGAGAAGTTTCCAGAGAAGTGTCCTTCACATGAAGGACTATTTTTTACACTTTCAATGAGGCATTTGGGAGTTTCAGTGTTTGTAGCACATGCTTAGTGTGGAATAGTGCAAAGAGCAGAGCCTGAAGTACAAGACTAGGGCTCGAAGTGTTCAAGCTTGCCACCCCCTTTGTTGCAGTATTTCTATGGTAACTGGGTGATATAAAAAGATTCTCTCTAAATGTATTGCTTGTGCTGTTTTCTTGCTCTATATTTTTCTCCTCTAGTTATCAATTACTATAAAAATAGCAATGATATTTTATTTATTTACACTTATGCGAGTGGCCTTTTATTTATTTCGTTATTATTAATGCATCAATTTTGACTGCTCGCATTACCAGAGAAGATAGAAAGGTAAATGATGAGTCACTGTGGTG
Source organism: Lathamus discolor (assembly GCF_037157495.1). Taxonomy (NCBI): domain Eukaryota; kingdom Metazoa; phylum Chordata; class Aves; order Psittaciformes; family Psittacidae; genus Lathamus; species Lathamus discolor. The sequence continues at coordinate 41,140,558 of NC_088884.1, read as the reverse complement.
AAGCGTACACTCTGCTAATGAAAAAAAAAGTCAGCGTAAATATGTATGTCAGTAAGTATCAGACACAGATGTTTTCTTCACAGAGATTTCCTTTTCATCCCCAATTCACCATTTGCTGTTAGCTGTCCTATATGATCTATTGATAGTTTATATTCAGATACAGCAAGACAAATCAGATGTGGCAGGGAGTTTCCCCTTTCAGTGTTCTGCATTGCATGTGAGAGCCTCGATGCTTCCAGCAAACAGTGACAGTGTAAGCCAGAAATGACACGTCAACCAAAGTTCAAGGTGTGCCATTCAATTGTGCTCTTTATCTGCTAATGAAAGAGCTCCACTGGTGTGCCAAGGGTTAGCTAATGAACCACCACTGCTTAACCAGGGAGCATTCAAACATGCTCAACCGTCAGACACCACCATGTGGCGAATGAAAAGTATTTAGCAAATTAAAAAGAAGACTTGATTGCAGCTGGAGTGCCGCTCTGCAATGGGTGGCAGACAAACCCATCACAGGCATGACACGCGTCTCTTCTTTCTCTCATGCAAACCATCAGGTCTGTGTGTGACTCAACTAGGCTGATATACAGAGACTAGTTATAGGGCCCATCACCTGCCTTTCTGCTTCATATCATTGAATCTGGGATGCTGGTGACAAATTTCTTTCCTGCTTTGTATACAAAGGAGATGATGTACATAAGTCAACGAGTCAGGCTGCACTATCTGGCCAGAATGATCATACTACTGACAACAGCAAAATAAGACCACACGCCTGTCATTCCAAAGACAAAATCTGGGTCCCTCTAGTACCAACAGTCAAAGTCCTTCTGCAGCCAGAAAGAAAAGTTTCAGAGTTTTATAAACCATGAAGGGGAAGGCAATAGCATGAGTAATTTGGGCAACACTGTTCTACTATGACTAAGTATCCTGGCCCTTCGTTTGTTTGAACAAGTGATTTGGAATTTATCAAATCTGTGCCAATAACGAATATGCATTTCACTGGAAGAAACTCTGTGTGTATAAATTATAATGATTTTTAAAAATTCATGTAGAAGTGAAAAAATACTGAAAAATTCGACAAACTTGCATGGAATATGACTATTAAAAGTATGAAAAAGGACCCTTCAATTTCATACCCCACACTGTATTAATTAATAATGCAGCAAATAGTGACAATCTATGTCCTGAAGATTTGATAATAAGATGATGAGAAGGTCCCAAAAATCTTTCCAGAGATTTCTTCAGCTTTGAGTACGGCCTAGATATTTAGAGAACATGGCAGCAAAGCTCAAAGGAAAAACTTCAGGCAATGCCTTATTATTCATTACTCTTTTTGATCAAGTCCCCTGCCATCCATTCTTCTGCAAGAGCATAACACCATAATGCAGATAGATGATAAATCATCTATTACAAGTAATTAAGAATTGAAGTTGCAATTAACATTTGTGAATAATCTCCAGACTCAGAAATTGAACTGGTCAATCTATTCGATAAAGAAAAAGGGACAACACATTTGAGAAAAAACAGGATTAAAATAAGGACTGATTTGTGAATGATTCAAGAAAAGTAGCTCAAGAAAATTCTTCCCAACTGTCGTGGTTTAAACCCAACCACAAAAGCTCGTTCACTCACAGCCCCCCGACCCTCCCCACTCCCGGAGGGATGGGGAGGAAAATCAGGAGAATGTAACTCCCACGGGTTGAGATAAGAACAGCCCAGTAACTAAGGTATAACACAAATCACTGCTGCTACCACCAATGATAATATTGGTAAGAGAAAATAACAAGAGAATACGATACCACTGCCGAACAAGTTTGACCCCCCCTCGAAGAGAGAGAGTGCCCTTCCGGGTAATTCCCAGATACCTCCCTGGGCATGATGTGTTGTGGTATGGAATACCTCTTTGGCTAGCTTAGGTCAGGTGTCCTGTCTCTGCTTCCTCCCGGCCTCCCTCATCCCCAGCAGAGCATGAGACTCACAGAGTCCTTGGCCAGAATAAACATTATTTAACAACAATTAAAACCAATCGGTGTTATCAACTCTCTGCCCAGGCTGGAAGTCAAAACACAGAGCTTGCACCAGTTATTAAGAAGGAGCAAAATGGCTACTGGTAAACCCAGGACACTATCCTTCAGTCATGCTTGACATTTGTAGGAGAAATTATGTTTGACCAAGACGCTGGACCTATACCTTTGTTCTGGTTTAGACATTTTGATTGCATGTATTCCCTTACTTTTTAAAATGCTAGAAAACTGCTATTCATGTTTGTCTTCAGGGCTCTTCAGGAATGATGTTTGGTTTTTCAGGGGCCTCTTGAGACTCTAACCCATACCTTGAGCAGAGTACTTTTCTAGTAGGTTTGAATGGAAATGAGCTGTGCTACTTTCACAATGCTCAAACCTGAAGTTCTTAGTATGTCGCCCTATCAAGTCTAGCTCTTCAGTAGCTGCCATGTGCGGTGAAATGTTTAGCTTTTTCTCAATGTGCAACTAAGATCTGCCAGACAACTCGCTTCGTTCAACCACTGAAGCACTCTGTTCTCTTACATACAGAAATGTAAGTGAATATAAGCAGAAAATGAGTGTTCATGATCACTGTAGAAATAAAAACTATGTTGTAAAATTTGTCAAGATTACTTTACCATATGTGCCTGATCCAGTAATATACTTCAGAACATAATCCAGTAGTGCCCACACCAAGTGATCAATATGGACTCAATATGCCCTCACCAAGTGATATCAATAAGTTAGCCAGGCAAATGCTGATATAAATGCACATAAAATCTAAAAAACATACCAAATAAAAGCCTCAACAGACATGAATGACATAAGAGTCAGTGTCTATTAGCAGAAGTAAAATCTTGCAGACAACTGACTTAATTAAAAACATTAATAAGTTTGTTAGGGTGATCAAAAGTATTTTTATTCTTGTTGCCTTAATTTACAGGATAATAAACCTACAATTATATTGTTGGAAAGGAAAATACGTACATTAATGTCCTGCAATGAATGCCAGCAATGGACAATGATAGCGGTAAGAGATCTGAAAACTTGGGGTAACCCAAGGGAGCTTGTGCACAGCCTTGCCTCCACCATGTCCTACAGATTTTTCAAGAATATAAAGCGAGCCTTTACTTACTCACTTCGTTCTACTTGCATGTTTGGCTTCCTAATATAAGACTTACTTACTGTGCTAGGGTCCTAAAAGGCTTAGACATTGCATTCAAGCAGAAGAACTAGTGAGGAATGTTAATGAGGATAAAGTAGGACCCTGCTGTGGCAGTTTCTAGCATCTCTGAAGTTGAGACTTTCTATAGCATATCATCACTCCAGACTCTCCTCATGTATAAAGAAGGTATTGCAGCCCCATACCAGCTCTGGGTAACAGAAGGAAGTCCTTCAGGGTGATTCCCTTGCTGTCCTCTGCTGCTGGAACAGCAAAAGTCAGCCAAAGCTGATGACTTGTACCTTTAAGTGTACCGCTAGTGTTGGTGTCAGTGGTATCTACCTGACCAGACTTTCACACAACAGATTGCTGCTTTGTGAGTCTCTAAAGTACATAGAATCTTAAGAGCAGTACTAACCAAATTACCAGAAAATGACTGATAAGAGTGATTTTTACTGTAAATGGCTGATATTACATGTGTTTCACTATCAAAAAAATGAGTAATTTATCCTATTTTCTGTTAGTCAGAAAAATCTAGGACAGTTGCTTTCTTCAAACATTAATGTTTCTAAACACAATTATGCACTACACAACTATAGTGAGACTGAATGAGCAAGACTGAAGACTTCACATCCATGGAGTAAATTCTATACCAGTATGATCTTTACTTCCACAAATTGACTGTATGGTGAAAGATGTACAGTAAGGAATACAAATCTTCTAAATAGGAACTCAGCATTTTTTAATCAAGCATGTGCAACAACAATATCCTGCAGAGAAGTGATGTTGGGTCCTCCACTGTGCCAAGGGAGATGAGAGAGTTTTTTCCAGCTGTCAGCAGGGCCTACAACAACATGTTGATGCGTGACTAGGAATTCTCTCAGCTTTAGTAACCTAAATCTTAAGCTTTCAATATTAGTCCATGAAAAAAACAGAGAGTGCGATGCTTTTCCTGAGTGATTCATGCTACCTGAAGACAAATAGGATGAATTGCCCCAGGATTTGCTTCTCTTCCTCCTTGCCTACATATGGAACCTTAAATGATAAACATAGGTCAGCTACCTTACTTTTAGGTGCCTAACTACACTGCTGTGCAATCAGGATCATAGCAATCATTCTGAGATGGCTCTTTCAGACTTAAATCACTCTCTGACTAAGATTGGAACTGGTTTATTTATTTAATTGTTTAATATTATTATAATTTAGCAGCAAAGACCATATATTTGTAAGTAAAGATTAACAGCATGGTGTTTGTGCCTTTTCATTTAAAGTATTGCCAAAACTTCAGTTAATGAAATAGTAACTCCGCAACATTTGTTGTACTTCAGCTTGTATAAAAGCAGCATGTGCAGTGTGACAGGTCTATTAAAAAGTGCCAAATGGAGTAATTATTGTATTGCTACCATAATCTACCCCATTTAAAATACCCAAGCATTTAAAAGACTATTTTGGCTAAGCAAATAAAAAATAGGAGTTGACCTCTACGAAAAATCTGGCTGCATTAGTTAATAACATGTTTTTAAAGCACTAAAATTAAAATAAGCATGTTGAATGAAAAAAATGGGCATTTTCTGTCTTGTCTTTTCCCTCAGTTATAATTTACATGTATTCATTAAGAGCCATTTATCTTGCTCAGCAACTGACCATCTGGAGTGGATTCACTGCAAAAGTAATTCTTCATCATTGTTATTAAAAAAGTCCCAATAATTAAAAGTGGTCCTCAATGGTCACACAGTATTAGTAGCATGTGGACTATCAAATGGTCTTCTGCATCAAGTGGTTTGTATCAGTCCTTCCTCAGAGAGTCTGAGGGTTTATGTAATTTAAAATTTATCCAAAGGAAAATCAGAGCTGGCTTAACTTCCCTATTGTCCCCTATCCCTCTTCTTATTGGTAAAACAAATAGAATGATGTGTGTGTCAAGCAGTGTCGTGCCTGGCACAGGACAAAGGAGCGACCAGCTCAGCTGCTAGCTAAAGCTTTAATTTGTGTTCATTTGGGACTCTTTGAAGTAAGGTACACTCTAGGAAAGCTGGCTTTAGCAGGACAGGAGGTACAGAGGCAGGAGTGACCAATCTTGGAAGAAAAAAAGGCAAGGAAGAACCTCTGTACAAGCTGGGACTTGAGTCAGAAATACTGAGACCAAGAGAGGCCTACAGAAGCAAAAGAAGGAAGGAGGGGGTGGATAGGGATCACTTTCTCACTGGCAGTATGGAAATGATGCAGGATCAGGTGAGCTAGCAGGGAGCAAGTCTCTTTTGGGACTACTCATGCTAACAACTAAAAAGATATCTCTAACTGAACTCCAGTATGGGTAACCTTTTGACTGGTTTTATGTTCTTTATTCTAACTTTCCCTTTGCAGGTTTACCAGCAAATCCAGGCAGAATCAGAATCAGTCCCTCTAGGTGCTGAGATGGATATTAGTACTCTCCATGGAGTAGGGGTAAGTTTGTGATAGTGGCCCATGCAAAGGAATTGTTGCTAGAGAGCAAAATCTAAAGGAAAAGCTTTAGAATCCGACCTTTTTGTGAGATATTTTTGCTGACATTACAACTCCTGTGTTGAATTTATTTATATCCCCTTTTTCTTGGAAAATATATAGAATAATGTATAATACCTTGGTTAGTAATTTATGATGTACATGGATACTTATGGTGTAAGCAGGACTCAGTGCTCAGTACACATGCTGTCCAAATTTGAATGTATCTCAGTGTCTCAGAGTTTGCAGCTAGCAGTTCAGACAGGGACAGGATTCATTTATTGTGGTAAAAGTGGTATTTTTTCAGTTTTTCTCCAGTTTTTCATGCTCCCATTTGATCTCGGAAGCACCTTGGGTTAGGTTTCTGATTTGTAAAGTATGCTTAACCACTTCTGCAATATGTCTTGCACTGAGCTAAGGAGCCTGTGGGAATTCTGTTCTGTTCACTCTCTGAATTTTTGCAACTCAGAATAAAATGAACCTCTCTCTAACATGACAATTTACAAACTGCCTCATGCCAGAGGCTCTGAAAAGGCCAAATCCTCCTTTCTTTTCAGCCAGACAAGAGCAATAAACACAGGTCGACACCAACACAATGCACATTTTCAAATATTTACAACTTTATTTTTAACTTAGACATGCTGTGTTCAATTAATGCAAGCTTTAATGTAGATCCTTCTGTTCCTAAAACAAGAGGGAGGGCAAGCCTTGATGCGTTATGGAGAGTTTGCAATGTCATGGTGGTTGTTCAAAAAAGGTACAGAGCTAATTATTACATCTGGGGGACAAGGAGGGCATGATTTTAAAAGTTCTGGTTGTCGCCAGAAAAGTCAGAGGCTGTTTTCTGGTTTTGGTTGTTTTGCTTTGTTTTGTTTTTCTCAAACATGAGGTCTGACGGTTGTACTCAGTACTCTGTATTTCAAAACCTAATCCCTGCATACCTGTGAAGGACTGGAATTAACCTGACATCTTTGAGGCAAACTTGCATGGAGTTAGCACTTGAAAATAGTTTAAAGTCTCAAAATTCTTCTCAGTAAAAGTATTATTTCTCATTCTTATGCTTATGATACCTGTTGTGTTTCTGTGAATTCAAACTACAAGTAAATATATCGTGTGTTTTATATGCCTGTCCTGGTTTTACCAGGAGCCGTTTTGCTCCTTCTTAGTAACTGGTGCAAGCTCTGTGTTTTGACTTCCAGCCTGGGCAGAGAGCTGATAACACCGATTGTTTTTAATTATTGTTAAGTAATGTTTATTCTGGCCAAGGACTTTGTGAGTCTCATGCTCTGCTGGGGATGAGGGGAGGCCGGGACGAAGCAGAGACAGGACACCTGACCCAAACTAGCCAAAGAGGTATTCCATACCACAGCACGTCATGCCCAGGGAGGTAACTGGGAATTACCCGGAAGGGCACTCTCTCTCTTCGGGGGGGTCGAACTCATTTGGCGGTTGTATCGTATTCTCTTGTTATTTTCTCTTATCAGTATTATCATTGGTGGTAGCAGCAGTGATTTGTGTTATACCTTAGTTACTGGGCTGTTCTTATCTCAACCCGTGGGAGTTACATTCTCCTGCTTCTCCTCCCCATCCCTCCGGGAGTGGGGAGGCTCGGGCCGGGGGGAGGGTGGGGTGAGTAGACGAGCTGTGTGGATCGGTTTAAACCACAACAATGCCTCCAAAGAATGTCTCTGCCTTGTGCTGGTAGGTCTGTCATATGACCAGAAACCTCTTTCACCTTTCAAACACTCTTCTTTCTTCCTTTTTTTTAATGTCCCCAGCAGACCAAGTCTCCCTGCCCTCTCTGAAGCTAGCTAAAACCCAGCTGCATCCCTGAGCTGTTCTGCAGAGTGGGGACACAAACCTGGCACAGCACTGCTGCAGCAGCGTTAAGAAGGTGCCACCTTCTGATTGCTTAAAGATGTGCATCTCACACCGCTAGTTTCTAAAGTTCTCTGAACAGAACCACTGGCCAAATGCAGTTTTTTGCTCACCTGGAAAAATTCACAGGTCCTTCACTGACAGGAACATCTAGATTTGGAGAGTGAGGAAACCTCTTTTCTATCGGTGCAAGCCTGTTCAGAAATAACACTCTAACACAATTTTGAGTTATATTTTAAAGATTCTTGAGTACTTACAGGATACTCAGGTTTCAGGAGTATTTCCAAAGTCCTATGTGGATTTATAGCTTTGATATTTTTGCTGAATTATCCTGTTTGCGATTATTGAGTTTTTTAGTGTATGTTTCCTTTCTCACTTGTTTTCACGATTTTTACGTTTTCTATGATTTTATGAAACAACGGTGGGTGAACAATAATCTGTAGAACCATGCTGTACCAAAGGCGTTAAGATTTTGTTTTCTGTGTGGTCAGGATGAAGGTAAAGGAAGGGTTCTTGCACACTATCATCTCTGTTTGTCAAGTAGAAGCTACTACATTCTAGTGTTCCTGTATGTAAGGTTGTTTCATGTGAATTCAGCTTCTATATCAAGGCCCACATGGGCAAACTAATAAGAATGGGGAAACTTTTGCATCCGAGTCTGTAAACATGGACAAATTTTTAAAACAAGCCATGTCTGACTTATTTGCAGCAAGTTATATGGTGGATTTGAGCTATTCATATGTGTTAGAATTTGATAAATTTTCAGATGCATGGTGCTTACCTGAGAGTGCCAATATAGGATGCCAGGAATAGGCATCTGGATGAAAAATTAAAAGTCACCTGCAAAAAAAAAACACTCCAGAACACTAAATACATCCAATGTTTCAAGTCTGTTTTTGAGAGTGATGGTTTCCATGCCTCATTCCTTCTGAAGGCTGTCTTTAAAAATATCCTGTCAGAAAACTGTTTTTTTCTGTCCTTCTTCTGCTAGGAAAGAAGATGGTTGAGGCTACATATAGCTCTTGAGGGTTGTTATTCTATGGGGTCTGTGAAAAGGGGCAAGCTGTGTGATTGGGAAAGTATTTGTGATAACCCAGCTTCATCACCATGGGAGGAAAGCTGTTCAGCTCAGCAGCACCAGGCATTTTTCAATGCTTTTTCGCATTCAGCAAGAAAATGTCATTCCTTACCATTCCCAGAGCTTCTTCTCCTCTCAGCTTTTCAGTTTTGGTTTTGTGGTTTGGTGCTCTTGGCCATGAGAAAATGTGGAGGGGGGGAAGGTTCATGAAGGCTGATAAGCCTGACAACATGCTCTGCTTTCATTTACTGTTCCCAGACATCGGCAGGATCATATTTTTTCCCAAGGTAATGGTTTATGGTATATGTGTGCATTTCAGTACCTCTTTATTTGAGCTGATGGGCTCCCCTACAGAATGCAGTGCCACAGGCTAATGCTTGTCCAAAGTGACATTTTTGGGGTGGTTGTTTTTCAGTTTAACCTTTAGACTTCTTACGCTCATGCCAGTCAGACATGGCCCACAGACACCCTCTCTGCTTATAGTTCTCTGGCTCATTGTCTGGTGTGTAAAGATACTGCTCTTTGAGAAGCCTAAAAGCACTGGCAAATGGACATGCTGCAGTCTTTCGCTACAGGCAGCCCGTGACATATTTTAAAATACTGTAGAAATACCCCGCTGTTCTTCCATAAACACATACACCCCTCATAACAGGGAAAGCGATGTGGCCCTTGGACCTCTGTTCATCCAAAAGACATTGTCTGTGGAAGTCTTATTCTTTCATGCAATCAGTTGGCTCCCAAGTTCTTCCAGGTAAAATAATCATGTGTGAAGATATTACTTCTAAAAGAAGGGACTTGTGCATAACACTATACAGTGTCCTCTAACAGTGCTTCTAGAAAAAGTCCTCCTGTCATTTTGTAGTTTCAGACTTAGTTGCAGCTATAGTAATGAATTACGCTTGTATAAAAAAGTGTACAGAGTGCTGAATCCCTTTCAGTCTATCTTTCTAGGGAAGCTTGTGTGCCCAAAGAATGTGCAGGACATGCTGGGAATTACTATCTACCAAACCAATGCATGTAGTGGTTAAGGGTTTCTGTAAAAACAAACTTTTCAGCCAATAAAAATGAAAATAATTTTACTTTTAGGAAAGCTTTCTTTAGTAGTGAGTCCATTTAATGTTTCAGTGGTATTGGTGTGTCCATTTCTGGCCTCCTTAGTAAGGGACACCAAGCAGCTGGAAAGGGTCCAGCAAAGGGCCAAAAAGATGGTTAAGCACTTTGAAGAAAGGCTGAAAGAGATGGGACAGACTGTTCACCCTGGACAAGAGAAATCTCAGGGCATCTTACCGATGTGTGTGAATATCTGAAGGGAAGGTACAAAGAAGACTGAGCCAGGTTCTCTTCAGTGGTGCCCAGTGACAAGACAAGAGGCAGTGGGTACAGACTGAAACACAGCAGGTTCCCTCTGAACACAGGGAACACTTCTGTGAGAGTGACAAAGCACTGGCAGAGGTTGCCCAGAGAGGTTGTGGAGTTCCCACCCTTGGAGATAATCAAAAGCCATATGGAGATAGCCCTGGGCAGCTGGCTTTTGGTGGCCTTACTTGAGCAGGTGTGTTAGACCAGATGCCTTCTGAAGGTCGCTTCCAACCTCAACCATTCTGTGATTGTGTGATCAATGAGACAATGTCTTGCATTTCAAAATATATGCTGTAAATCCTTTTTTTCCCATAGATTGCTATTGTCATTATTCAGCTTTTGCAGCTTGCCTGCATCAAAGGGGTGGCTGAAATCAACTTGAAATGTGTGAAGGGAACATTTATTCAGACAGGCTATTTCATAGAATCATATGCCATGGGCAGGGACACCTCACACTTAAACCATGCCACCCAAAGCTTCATCCAACCTGGCCTTGAACACTTCCAGGGATGGAGCATTCACAACCTCCCTGGGCAACCCATTCCAGTGCCTCACCCCCCTAACAGGAAAGAATTTCCTCCTTATATCCAACCTAAACTTCCCCTATTTAAGTTTGAACCCATTACCCCTTGTTCTGTCACTACAGTCCCTGACAAAGAGTCCCTCCCCAGCATCCCTAGAGGCCTCCTTCAGGTACTGGAAGGCTGCTATGAGGTCTCCACGCAGCCTTCTCTTCTCCAGCCTGAACAGCCCCAACTTTCTCAGCCTATCTTCATACAGGAGGTGCTCCAGTCCCCTGATCATCTTTTTGGGCCTTCTCTGGACTTGTTCCAACAGTTCCATGTCTTTTTTTATGTTGAGGACACCAGAACTGCACACAATAGTCCAAGCGAGGGCTCACAAGAGCAGAGCAGAGGAGCAGGATCACCTCCTTCGACCTGCTGGTCATGTTCCTTTTGATGCAGCCCAGGATACGGTTGGCTTTCTGGGCTGTGAGCGCACACTGAAGCCGGCTCATGCTCATTTTCTCATCAAGCAGCACCCCCAAGTCCTTCTCCATAGGGCTGCTCTGAATCTCTTCTCTGCCCAACCTGTAGCTGTGCTGGGATTGCTCTGACCCAGGTGTAGGACCTTGCACTTGTCATGGTTAAACTTCATAAGGTTGGCATCAGCCCATCTCACAAGCATGTCGAGGTCCCTCTGGATGGCATCCCTTCCCTCCAGTGTATCAACTGAACCACACAGCTTGGTGTCATTGGCAAACTCACTGAGGGCGCACTCAATCGCACTGTCCATGTCACCGACAAAGATGTTGAGCAAGACCGGTCCCAACACCGATCCCTGAGGGACACCACTCGTTACTGGTCTCCAGCTGGACACTGAGCCATTGATCACAACTCTTTGATTGCGGCCATCCAGCCAGTTCTTTATCCACCAAGTGGTCCATCCATCAAATTGATATCTCTCCAATTTAGAGACAAGGATGTTGTGTGGGACAGTGTTAAATGCTTTGCACAAGTGCAGGTAGATGACATCAACTGCTCTACCCCTGTCCATCGGCTCTGTAGCTCCATCATAGAAGGCCACCAAATTGGTCAGGCACGATTTGCCCTTAGTGAAGCCATGCTGGCTGTCACCAAGCACCTTGCTGTTTTTCATGTGCCTTAGCATGCCTTCCAGGAGAATGTGCTCCAAGATTTTACCAGGCACAGAGGTGAGACTGACTGGTCTGTAATTCCCCGGGTCTTCCATTTTCCCCTTCTTGAAAATGGGGATTATATTTCCCTTTTTCCAGTCGTCGGGAACTTCACCTGACTGCCATGATTTTTCAAATATGATGGCCAGTGGCTTAGCAGCTTCATTCGCCAGCTCCTTCAGGACCCGCGGATGGATTCCATCAGGTCCCATGGACTTGTGCACATTCAGATTTTTAAGATGGTCTCGAACCAGATCCTCTCCTACAGTGGGCCCAAGGTCTTCATTCTCACAGTCCCTGCATCTACCTTCTAAGACCTGGGTGGTGCAGTCAGAGCCTTTGCCAGTGAAGACCAAGGCAAAGAAGTCATTCAGAACCTCAGCCTTCTCCAAATCCTGTGTAGCCAGTTCTCCTGAGAGCTTCCTCAGGGGGCCTATGTTGTCCCTGGTCTGTTTTTTATTTGCTGCGTACCTGTAGAATCCCTTCCTGTTATCCTTAACATCCCTAGCCAAGTTTAATTCTAACTGGGCCTCAGCTTTCCTAACCTGGTCCCTAGCTTTCCAGACAATATCCCTGTACTCTTCCCAGGCCACCTGTCCTTGCTTCCACTTTTTATAAGCCTCTTTTTTCGTTTGAATTTTCCTCAGCAGCTCCTTATCCATCCAAGGAGGTCTCCTGGCCCTCCTGCTGCACTTCTTTCTAGTTGGGATGCAACACTCCTGAGCTTGTAGCAGGTGATCCTTGAATATCAACTTTGATATTCACCTTGAATATCACCTTGATATCAAGGTGATCCTTGAATATCAAGCCTTGGGTCCCCCTGCCCTCTAGGGCTATATCCCTTGGAACCTTACTAAGCAGGTTCCCGAAGAGGCCAAAGTCTGCTCTCTTGAAGTCCAGGGCAGTGAGCTCGCTGCACGCTCTTCTCACTATCCTGAGGATCTCAAATTCAACCATCTCGTGATTGCTGCATCCAAGGCTGCCCTGTAGTACCACATTCTCAACAAGCCCTTCCCTGTTGGTGAGCACAAGGTCAAGCATGGCACCTCTCCTTGTCGGCTCCTCTATTACTTGCTGAAGGAAGTTGTCTTCCACACAATCGAGGAACCTCCTGGAATGCTTGTGCCGTGCAGTGCCAGTTCCAACAGATGTCAGGGTGGTTGAAGTCACCCATGAGAACAAGGGCCTGTGAGTGTGAGGCTTTTTCTATCTGTCTGTAGGGTGCTCCATCTGCAGGTTCTCCTTGATCAGGCGGTCTGTAACAGATCCCCACAGTAATGTCTCCCATGGCTGTTTTCCCTTTAACCATGACCCACAAACTCTCTGTAAACTGCTCACCTGCCCCCAGACAGAGTTCCATACTCTCCAGCCTATCCCTAACATAAAGGGCAACTCCCCCTCCCCACCTGCCAGGCCTGTCTTTTCTAAAGAGCCTGAAACCTTCCATTCCAACACTCCAGTCATAGGAGCCATCCCACCATGTTTCTGTGGTGCCTATTATATCATACCCCAGTAGACGCACACACATCTCTAATTCCTCTTGTTTGTTCCCCATGCTACGGGCGTTTATATAGAGGTATCTGAGCCGAGCTCCAATTGAAGCTGACTCGTTGGCTGGAGCAGCCGGAATGTATGTACATTGTTCTGAGCATTTATTATAGGTGTTGGCAACTGACTGGGTGTGTTGGGATGGAATGATGCCCCCCTCCCCCAACACATCTAGTTTAAAGCCTCCTTGACCAGTCTGGCAAGCCTCCTACCAAAACTGCTCTTCCTCTTCTTTACCATCAGACCAGCTCCACAAGCCCCCAGTAGACCTGGCCTACAAACGGTCCCGTGTTGAAGACACTCAAACCCCTGACTATGACACCACCCTCTTAACCATTTATTAACCTGGCCAATCCTCCTAGCTTTTTTTAGGTCCTCCCCTGTGTCCTGGAGAATTGACGAAAAGACAGTCTGAGCTCCAGAGCCCCTAACCACCTCTCCCAGGGCTCTGTAGTCTTTCTTTATGCTCCCCAGAGTACTACTATCTATATCCTTAGCACCCACATGGATCACCAGGAGCAGGTAATAGTCCATGGGACTTACTGGAGCAGGCAGCCTCTCTGTAACATCCCTGATCCGTGCCCCTGGTAGGCAGCACACCTCCCTCGATACAGGGTCAGGCCAACAGACGAGTGCTTCTGTCCCTTTCAAAGTAGAGTCCCCTACTACTACGACCCGCCTCTTTTTCTTGGCAGCGCCAGTAGAGATCTTTACCTGTGCATCAGCTGGCTGTTTGTGGTGCAAGTGCGTTTCCTCATTAGCCTCCTGCAGGACAGCAAAGTGGTTCTGTGTGGTGACAACAGATTTAGGAGGAAGCCCCTTGCTTTTAATTGTCCTTTTCCTCCTTTTTTTTTTTCTTTGTCTTTTTGTTTTTTTTTGTCACTAATTCCCAGCTTCCCGGGTTGGTGGCCTCCTTCTTTCCTTCATGAGCTGGAGGGGAAGCTTGAGGGCCCTGCACAGTTTGGGGCTGAAGCAAGCAGCTCTGCTTCCTCTCAGCTACCCTGACATCTTGCAGCCCGTTAATAGCATCCCGCAGCTCAGCCCCTGCTGCAGGACGACCTCCACCAGGGAGCACCGGGTGCAGCCCTGCCCATCGTGCAGCTTTGCCTCACAAGACCAGTGCAGGCACTCTCTACACTCCGAGCTCTGCACTGCAGCCTCCCCTCTCATCAGCTCTGTCTGGGTGCCTACGCTGGCCGCTGCCGGTGCAGCCAGACCAGAGCTCCCAGAGCGGGCCCTGGTCGTACGACGGGTGCTCACCATCCCGCTCAAACTGCCTCGTCCCGCTCTGTTTGCCGCGCTCCTGGTAGCCCGCACTCCCTGGGGCAGGTTTTTACCCACTCAGGGCTGGTGCCTCTGCTCCTGGCTCCGCCCCCTGTGAGTCCCTGCTCGCGTCAGCGGAGCTGCCGGCTCCTGGGCAGGTCCTGTCCAGGACTTGAGGCTCCCTCTGTGGCTCTGGCCGCTCTGAGTTGAGGCTCCTGGACGCTGCTCTGCCCCGCGCTCTGGTGTTGAACGCGTCCTCTCTCGAGCTACTCACCTCAGCAATTGAATTTTGAATTTCATTCAAATGTATAAAGAAATATCATTATAGATTACAAGAATCACTCTGTTTCTGGAAAAAAAAAAAAATTAAAAAAGCTCTGTCATCAATTTATATAATCTGTACTGTTTTAAGAGAGATGTCCAAATGTGCCTGCTTTTAATGTGCAAATTGCTGGAGCAGAGCTATGCCCATAAGTAGACACCAGCTATAGAAACAGATCTGAATCAAGTGAAAGAGGCAGCTTTTCCTTGTGAATAGAAAAAGAAGGTTCTCATTGTCTAATATGTTTCAGAATAGCTAATTTTTGTCATGATCATTCTACTCTAAAAAGGGAAATATGTCATGACTTCCAGAACTAGTGTTCTTTTATTTAAGCTAACTCTGAAAAGTATAAAGTCCCAGACATGGAAGAGAATGAACACAGCGTGTTGAAAAGAAAGTTAAGCATTCGTTAATATCGACATTTACAGTCTACCCTTGGACATTTTTTACCTTGCCCATGTATCGTGATTATATTCCTCCTCCTTTTTTTCACATGCCATTTTAACAGTTCAGGCTTGGCCCAAGAACTTGCTTGCAAATTCCTACTAAGTATCAAGGCAATATTAAACTTTTTTGAGTAAAGTTGATGCTACTTTGTTCTTTATTGCAATCAAATCAGTCTATCCCAATAGTATCGAATCCTGTTTTTTTATGGAATTTTTAAAGAGGCCAAACTTGTGAGGAGTATTTGAGCCTTCATGTAGAGTAATACCTAAAGGACTACAGCCAATATTTGTGAGCGATTTGCAATTATGTTTAGCAACAAAGCAAAAGCATGAAACTGCATGGTATTCACATGATTAATTAATTACTCTATCTCCTACGGATCTAGGTATTATCAGAGCACCTCCTTCCTTCTACATTCTAGTATATTAGCAAATGACTAAACCATACATATACCTTGCCAATTCTCCTGATGTTTGAGGGAAAGCTTCTAAGTTACACAAAGGTCTTTCCCTTCAAAGCTTACTCTCTGCATCTGCTGCAAAAGTCTTGACTTAATCACCTTTCAACTACACTTAAAATCTTCACAAATTTTTACAGTTTTTTTCAATCTTTTCTACATTTAAACCCCGGTATATATGATTTTAACTAGAATCTTAGAATCACTGTTTAGTATTTTATTAATAAGAAATAAGCTTTTGTTTTTTTCATACTGACAAAGTTAGAATATGAATAATTACTCTCTGCTTTAGGTCACTAAGCACCTTGGCACATTGTTCATGAAGCAGATCATAATCATCTCTGAAAAATGATAATTAAGTCACCAGTTAACAAAATATTATATTTTTAAGGTTTCACTGTGAACCTGCATTAATTTCTAAAGATGTCTTTGACAGTACACACATTTGGTGCTCAGCAAACTGAGAAAATTACAGTGTTGAAACTCCATGGCAGAGCAGATACGGGCTCTGCCTGAGTCTTTTGAATGCCAGGAGGTCGTTTTTATACCTGTATTACTGCGGAACCAGGCTGGAACATTTGGACCAAGTCTAAACTGGTTAGATGCTGTGCAAACAGGTGACGGTGGGACAATTCTTACTTCAGCATGATTGCAAATCTCATAAAATTTCCTCCATTTATCACTTCTTTACTATGACTTCTAATAGGAATTGATCGAGATGAACTTTATCTTAAGATGGCATTTTTCATAATCTCTGCTTTCACTACTTATTGCTAGATGCCAATGTTGGATATTTTATTGGGTTACCGTACTGTTTCAGAGTAGTTTCTAAACTTTTAAAGTAATTCTTATAATGTGCTCATGCAGTGACTACTGATCAAGTCAGTGTCTTTGAAGGAATTACTTTCCCACTGGTTTAAGAAGGCATCTCCTGCTCTCTCAGCTGCAAAGTGGTACCTGGCTGCCCTGTCATGGCCATTATGATGAAGGGTGACACAAGTCAGTTGTAACTACGGTGCTCATAGCAGGGTAACATTTAGGCTGTGAGCTGTAAATTCTATATAGTTGTTGCTTTTGTTGTTGACAGCCACATGTGCTAGCCTGAAATTACCATCCATGACTGGTGTTTGCTTAAAAGCATTGCTGTGAAACATTTCCACTTAGGAAAAAACCCACACATTTCTTTCACTCCCAAGCTCAGACAAGAAGCGAGACTTTGGTTTTTCCTGAATCCACAATGCAATTTAGCCGCAGGAAAATATATTCTGAGTCCGCGACTGTGGGTTGCATGGGACACCATGCAGATGAGATCAGAAAACTGCATTGATTCTGACTGTTTTTCTCTTGTTGTTCCAGAGCTGTCTGTGCTGAGACTACGAAGCAGCAGCTGGTTTCCCTTCCCAGCCTTACTTTCTCCTTCTTGACACATCCATGGGCTCCAGGTGGCAGCACAGGCACCGTTTGCAGAGCAGGAGGGAAGGTTTTGGCAGGAAAAAGTCTGATGAAAATTGTCTTTTCTGTTCCTGGGTGAAACTTGTGATGAAAACACAGCTGAAATTTAAGATTTTAATCGTTTTTAGATTTTCCTTCATGAATATTATCCTCAGAATCATCTGTGGCAGTTTTCATTTGTCAAAAGCATGTTTTCTCACTAAAGAGCTATAGTTACTGAACTAAAGTGAGCTAAGCCTTGTGATAAAGTTATTGTGAAAAGTTTCCATGTGAGTCAGAAAATGTTAAAACATATCCTAATATTTTTCAGCAAGCTGTAGTAGTTTTACTGCTAAGTATAGGACTTTGGCTTTTTGCAGAAACACTGACTGCAAGGGATCCTGAAATCCTTCCATCTGCAGTTCCAGGCATATATTTCATTCCAACAAGAAAAATATTGGTCCTGTATCCTCTTAAACCCGCCCAAACTAATGAGTCATGAAGGCCAAAAAGCAATGAACTTTAGCAGTGGGGACATAACACCAATCAAACCCGTGAATCATGTTCAGATTGTTGGGGTTAGGAAAGAGAACGACTAAATGAAACAACAGCAAGGAAGTAATATAAAGTATATGTATGGCAACGTAAAGTAAGATAAAACTGCTGGACATAACTGCCCTTTAAATGCAAGGATTACAGGCTTTAGCAGTGTTTTTGACACACTGAGAAAGGCACCCTGTGTTTCGGATGCTTATATGTATTGGTTTGTACACTGTATGGTCTCCCTCCTGAGCATAATTCTGCTTTTTACATCTTATTGACTCTCTTTCAAATACTCTGCAGGAGTCTGTACTCCTCCCTGAGGCAAAATTTGCTTTGAGTATCTTCTCTCATCCCCTTACTATTAACACTAGCTGGGTCAGACAGAAATGCATGTTTTCCCAAGTGCATCTGTTTTTTCTCTTTTCTTTCTCTTTGCATGGATATAAAATCTGGATGACAGGTTAATTATTGAAAAGCAATGTCACCTCTCTCTTGTTTCTGTTATCATCACAAGAGACACATTTCATCCAGTTTTCAACATACAGAGAATAAAACACATAACATAAAACCCCAAGAAGACTTTTATGTCTGCTTAGAAGAGGCAAGGAAGTCTGTTCTTTTTTCAGTTACAGTTCAGTTCAGTTACACTAGAACACAGAAAAAATGCAGTAATGCCTTAGTAAAGACCGTAAAAGCAGTCTAAAAACAGTGAAGATATTAAACTAACAATAGACTTCTTCCCTATTAAGAACTCTACTTCCAGCTCCTAATTCCAGGTGTTATGATAGCACAGAATATCTTTTTCTATTAAATAAATAATCAAGATGCGAAATCCTTATAATTTTAAGTTTTTCTGGGGGGAAAGTAGTATTATGTCAGCCTGCATGAGGCTGAACACAAGTAGTTTGAGTTATTTTTCCGGAAAGATACAATTTGCAGACAAATAGTCCTTGAATCAGGTTCATTAAATGGATCTGTGCTCTATTCATTCATTAAATAAATTAATGTGCTCTATTTCACATGTTGGACTTTTGCCTGCCTCTGTTTGGGGTAGTGCATTCTGAGGGCTGGTCTCTGGGCTAACCTCATGAAGTGTTAAGGGTTGTTTTCTACTTCTAGACCCAGGAAGATCTATATGGGTTGCTTGCAACTCTTGCAACTCTCTCAGGAGAACTTGCCATCTTGGATACTCTCTCTCTCTGGATTAGTACTGAAATAAAGCCCAGGTGATAGACTCTAATGATTTGCTTTACCATCAGACTTCATTATATCAAAACTCCTTTTGACTTTAGTAACTGGATTCCTTGAACCAAATGTGAAAGACTAAGCTTTAGAAACCCTTCATTAGGTAACTTCATGGATCTGCAGTTGAACTAATTTGTCTTGCTAGCAGTGCAGAAAAAATAATAAAAATTTGCCTTCTTCTGCCTGCGTACTCCCAGAGCCTCTCTATGCTTACTCTCAACGAAGAGCCCCCACAATGCAAAAATCAAACTGTCTATTGAAACTAGGTCTCTCTCTACCTCTTTCGTTTGGGTCCCAAGCATATTGAAGCAGTGCTATATTGCTGTACCAGTTTTGGTTTGGATTCTAATCAATCCCCATACATCATTTGAGTGATACACACAAGTCGAGGGCTTTTTTCAATGCGTAATGACAGAATGAAGGACAAAAATCAGTGAAACGGAAATGTTCAGTCCCATTAAAGAAACGAGAAACACAGCTTAATTTTCTGCATTTGTACTAAACTAGTCATCTGTCTTACCCACATCAGTAATTTTGCACGGGTTACAAGCAGAGATTTCAGATTATTATCAGCAAAGCAGTCTTTCTCTTTTTAGATCGTAATAAAGTCAGAGAAAACAAAAACTAAATTTCTAATTTAAAAACTTTTAGATTGTCTGTCTTTGTATTCCAGAGCCCTGAGGAGCTGGTTATTCTCCTCTTCCATGTGCTTCAGCAAAGGCAGTCAGTAGTGGCTTAGGACTGAGGATTGCTGGGAGCAGCAGATGACTGTTCTAATGGGGAAGGTTGGCCCTGCAGCCTGCACATGCACCTCTCACTGTCCTTGTTCCTATGCCCTTGATCTCCTACAGCCAGGCCAACATCTACAGCACACCAGCGATGCACTCGCTTCTCAAGGACCACCAAGCAGCAGGTGATAATAAAGTGACAGCTAAAATGTCAGAAAATGATTGACAGCATAGATAAAAGAGCTCTTTTGATTGATCTCCTCTAGGGAAAGGAAATAAGAGATTGGGATTGCACTTGGATAGTGATAATTGCAGAGCTAGTAAAAATACTACTAGGATTTCTGTCATTTCGAAGTAATAATTTCCTAGAGTATACAGAATAACAAATGGCATACACATAAGTTTCATAAGCCATGCTTGTTTGCAATAGCAGGGACTCAGTGACCTAGCATGGTCTAATAGTTTTGTCTTCCTAATGTGGTCACGAGTGAAATCTACCCAGCTTCCCTACCTACTGAAGACAGATTACTGGATATATCCTCTGAGCTGTAATCTGTACCCCACAAATGGCCAACCAATTTGCAAAATTTCCTAGGAGAGTTCTGGGATATTACATGGTCGTAGACCAGGAGAGAAATCAGTTAACATTTTCCAAAAGCTAAATGTATGACACAGAGAGGTAAGTTAGTGCCTTGCTATGGAAACATAACTCTCTTGAGGATCAATATCTGTGTACTTGCTCTTGGTTTGAGCCAAACATCTGGGAAAGCACATTTTCTTACAGCTCAGGTTCAAGGCTATCTTTTTTGAGACCACCATCAAGGTGGTGGCAGCTCCCTGGGGATCCCAGGGACTCGGTCCTGAGGTGGCCGGAGCAGGACCCCCACCCCAAAGGCATTTGGGTGGTGGAACAGGCCCCAGCAGGTGAGGTCCTGCATGGCCACCCCTTCCAGAAACAGTTCCAATAAATTACATTTTCAGCAAATCTTCATACCAGCCCATATGGCAGAAATTAGATTGCAGCATGGCTTCCATTTTGGTATTTCTTTGAATTTGTGGAATGTGTTTAAGCTTCACTCTGTTTTTTCTTCCAGTAGGTTTAATCTGTATTTCTCACCAAGTCATCAGGAGAATTATTTCTTAAACATGAAAACATTATGACCAAAATTAAAGCTATTCATTTTCAAGTGTTAAGAAGGAAGACAGTGGTTTATGCCAGTGGAAAGACCAAAGAGAAAATAAGCAGTTGATCTTTTTATCTTATATATAGGCTGTATAAGTACAGGGGTTTCCCTTCCTTTTTTTTTTAATTAATTCACTAATCTTCTCCTCACCCGGTCTTTGCAGTGTTTCTCCTCATTAATTAATTTAAAATCTGTTTTACACAGTGACAGTCTTTTGGTTTCACATTCCTTTTGGGTTTGGGTTTGTTTTTTTTTTCTTTTTGTTTGTTTGTTTGTTTCAACTCCTCTTTATACATAATTCTTCTCAAATAATTCACTCCTGGAACACAATTGTTTTGTTAATGTAGTAAAGCCAGCAGTCTTCAGCCCTTCAAAATCTAAAATGTCCGTCTTTTGTTCTCTACATAAACGAGTATGAAAAAGATAAAGATGTCTCCTTACGAAAACTTAAATTTTGCCAGTTTCTGTTGTGTGTAAAGTTGCTTCTCTTGAAAAAACAGCTCAAGTTACTGACATTTTTATATGGAAGATTATTACCCTCCCTGCAACCCTGTGTGTCTAATAAAATTATAGAGAAGTTTGTAATTTACACTTCTATTGCAATTATGTTAGAAAAATGGGGGCAAACTGACATCTACCCCATATTTGAGAAGACCATGAGGAATAAATTTGCATCCATGTAGGTGCAGGAGCAGGATCCATACGCTGAAAACTGTGAAGTCTACTCTCTTCTTGCTCCTGGAGCTCAACAGGCTCTCAGTGTGTATCAGCTCACAGAACAGCCTGTGTCAGCTTCTGTAGTCATACCCTCTGCTTACTCTCAAGCAAAACACAGGTTGGAGAACCTCCTTTGTGAACTCAGAATTTCTTTGTTGCCATAGTAAATGTTGCAGATGTATTCCTTCCTGACTGTAGACATCAAAAGATGGGGAGGCCAGGTGTCCCTAGGTTCACTGATTTAGTACTATTCTGTTGAAAAATAAGCCTTTTATTTCTACTCAAAATTGTCTAGCTTCTGTTTCCAACCACTTTTCCTGCCGTCTTAATGAAAATCAGCTTTTCTTGTACCTGTAGGCAATACAAAAGACACTTCTTAAATGTCTCTTGGGCCCACGTTTTTTGTATTCTGACATACAGTAGAGCATGCTTTCCAGATGTCAAATCCTTCTTTGAAATTTTTTTCCAAATGTCAGTGCCAGAATATACAGAAAATTTCAGAGAATATAGAGAAAAAAAAACCGTAATGAACTCATTAGTGTCATCCACAGAGAAAAAATCATCTGAACCTACTTGTTATTTGTTATATTTTCGCATCCAAAGCCTTTATTTGCAGAATTAAACTAGGGGAAGATTCTTCATCAGGGACTGGAGCGATAGCACAAGGAGTAATTGGTTTAAACGTAAACAGAGAAATTTCAGGTTAGATATAAGGAAGAAGTTCTTTACTGTGAGCGTGGTGAGGTGCTGGAATAGGCTGCCCAGGGCAGTTGTGAATGTTTCATCCCTGCAGTGTTCAAGGCCAGGTTGGACAGAGCCTTGGGTGATGTGGTCTAATGTGAGACATCCCTGCCCATGACAGGGGGGTTGGAACTAGATGATCTTAAGGTCCTCTCCAACCTAAACCATTCTATGATTCTGTGACCCCAGAGTCTCATTTATGGTCCTTCCCTAGAGGGCAGACTCCAGAACCTAAAATGTGTCTTTTCTTCTGTTCTGAGATGTTCAGTTTTACCTACTTGTTGGTTTTTTGTGGTTTTTTTTTTTTGTTTGTTTGTTTGTTTTTTTACCTTGGGTTCAATACCTAAGATTAGCTTGTCCTCGCCATTATTTCTATCTTAGCTTGACCCATATCAGCCACTCCCTGCTCCTCAGTAGCCTCTGTTGTTCTTTATGAAGCTCTGTGTAGCACCTTATCTTTTATACACTTTACCTTCATCTCTGTGTTCAGTGTCAGTAATGGTAATATAAATTATTATGAACTAAAAGCAAAAAACATTTCACTGTACAATGCTTAAAGTATACCTATTTCTAAAAATTAAAAATACAACAGGATCACAAAATTTTTCCTTCTGTTCTCTTCAAGATCTATTTTGTGACAGATTTTGATATTTAACATTTATATTCAATGACAGCAAAATTTCCCTTAATGTTACTGGCAAAATAGAGTAACATTTGGACATGGATGCAAATTAATGCCCCAATTTTTACCCCTACGCTTTATCAGTAAAGTAAATACATAAATCTTGTCCACTTGATAGCCACTGCTCTAGTTCTGTTGTTGCTGGGGAGGTGCACTGCAAATGCTATAACTTCAGGGAGACTGCTAGAAGCAGATTATGAATGTTAGACTGAATCAGACTTCTAATTATAATAGCTTTTAAGGCTTTCATAGGAGTGCATTAGTCTCTGCATGTCTTGTAGGTGAAATATTGTGACATTAACTGGCAGCTCTATTCACAGTGAAAGTTATTTATCGCAGCAGTAAAATTTAAAGAAATTACATGATTACATATAACAGAAAAATTATCATACCTCTGTGGTTCTATCTGGTTACATCCTGTGCCTTGAGGTCTCCCAGGTGTGTGATTATCTAATAACCGTCAATTGTTTGCCTTTTTGTTTCAGCACCATATGTCAAATTGCAAAGGGAACGATAATGATTAGAAGAATTTATGCCTAGAGGGGGAGTTGTATGTGTATATATTTGAACTCTTCCTTATATTTATTGAAATATTTAAGATTTAGAATTGCAATATACATTTGCTTTCAGAGATTCTGTTGCTTCAGATGATTTAACGAGCACAGAATTCATTTTTGATGGTCTGATTTTGGCAGCAGTGCCTTCAATTCCTACTGATTCCAGATAACTGCTAAGCATAGATTTCTTTTTTGTGCTCCAGTGTTGATTTATACAAGTTAATATTACAGAACCATGTCTTAACAAATTAGCTGAAAGCCTGTAAATCAAAGTCATAGAAAGAAGTAAGATCTGTTTTGATGTCTCACATGGTGGAAATTCTACTGCCTTGGAAAAAAGTAAGTTCAGCAAATCATTCTGTAATGTGAATTTCACCAGGACACACGTTCTAGGAAATTCTGGCCATAATTTGTACAAGAAAATAAAACCCACTTAAAATGAAACACAAAATACCCAGCCTTATACATAAGTCCTAATGTACTTCAGCCATGGGGAAGAATAGATCTTTGTCAAAAAGGCTGCAGGTCAGAGCAACCCAGCCTTGTTTTTCCAATGTATCATTCCTCCTGTGCACTACAGAAAAGAGGGTGATCATATAAGTATGGAATGGAATAAATAAATAAAGACCTGTAAGCATCTTCTTTACATATTTCCACAGGTGGCAGGTGGGGATTGCAGAGCTGTAGAACAGTAGGAAAGAAGTAGAAAGGGTTATACCTCAGCCCACTGAATGTCTCCACAGGGAAAAGGGTCCATAACCCTAGAGTGCCCCACAGTTTCTGTTTGGTCCTAGCCATGCTTTAAGTCTTTCTGTAATGCTTTTCTGACAAGAAAGTGGGTGACAAGTATTTCAAAATGGACGTGAAAAACTCAGGGATATTTTTAAAATCTTAACATGTTTGTCTCTTTAGGGTGTTTGTAAAATGGGGAAAGAATACTAACCTGTCATTTCACAAAATATGAAAATAATTATTTTGTGTAGCATTCACATAACATAATGAAAAGTGCTACAGAAAAAAAAACACAAGGAAATCAATATTCGTGTCCTCAGAGAATGACATGAATGGAGTGAATTAAAACAAAATATGGGACTGCTCACTGAAAACTGACTGTAAAACCAAATGTTGAATGAGTGCTCATTAACTGAGTATCTTCCATTGTATGCTGTAAATGAAGCAGAATTCCCAGGAAAACATAAACATAAGATACCCCCAGCAGGCTCTTCAGTCTATCTGTGTCCTTCTCAGGGCTGTGAAACAGAGACTGATTTGGGAGGAGACACAGCAAGACAAAGACAACGTCTATAGAGATACATCTCTGAATCTTTGCCTTGCAGCATTGTTCTCTGTACATACTAAATGTGACTGAATTTGCATAGATAATTTAAATTCTTCCGTCTAATAGTTATTAAGTTCTTGACATTGTATCCTCAATAATGCTGTGTATGTGTGTGCACACAGCATAGTGTTATAGTGTAAATATCTGCAATGAACCGAGCAGCAGTTAATAACCAAAATTTCATAACAAAATTAATCAAGATATCTTCATTAAATTGCAAATTTGTGTAATCTTCTCTTTCAAAAAAAAGTATGTTGGGCTCTTTACTGTACAAACTATTATAATTTCTGGGCCCCAACCTTCCATTATGAGAATATCAACTGGTTTATTACAATATTACTTCACACTTTGAGAATTAAACGCACTCAGTGCTGAAAGCCCATTTTATTATTTGATATACCAGTCCCAAAAGGAACTGAAGAAGTAAGACAGCCACGAATAGACAATGCAATGCAAAAAGAAAAGGGGGCATCCGTCTCAGATTAATCAAGAACATATTCTTGAACCATGTTGGAAATTCAATTCCGATGTGAGACTTTCAAGTAACATCTCCCCCCAGAAATGCCACATGTTTTTATACGTATTTTTATTAGTATTATTTGAAGTAGTTGAAAACAATCAAGAATTCGTTGGTCACCACCACAACTAACTTACTTTTGATAGCCTTATCATCTCAGTTTAATTAACCTTTCCTTCTCTTCTCCATGATCCTCTACCCTCTATCCTTAAATTAGACTGTGAACACTTTGGTAGAGAGAAGTTACTATGTGTTTACTTTATGCTGCCTTGCAAGACCCATACTGAGACAGTAATTTCTAACCAAATGAATTAAACAAAACAAACAAACAAACAAACAAAAACCTCCTGGGAAAATCGGTCATGAAGCTGTGTTCAATACTTCCTGTGTGAGAAAGTATAGGAGATAGATAGATAGATAGATAAATGTGCTGTCAGTGAAGTGAGAATTAGGGGAAAGAACAAATTTTCTGTTTCTGCAGTGCTCTTTCTGACCTGTCTGAGAGCAGAGGCAGGCTTTGATTAACTCGGTTGTGCTAATGTTTGTGAATTCTTTTTTTTTTCTCTTAATCTTTGGTTTTGGCCGAATCATATTTCATTTTACCACCCTGCCCCCAAAAAAGACTCTTATTAGCTGTTATTCATTTTGCATTGTCAGGGCAAACTGTTACCTCGCTGTGTGTTATGTGAGGGCATTTTTATTTTAATTTAATTTAATTTAATTTAATTTAATTTAATTTAATTTAATTTAATTTAATTTTTATTTGTTCAAGAAAGAACACGAAAGATTTCATTAACTGCTCTTTTTTTTTTTTTTTTGAAAGGGAATAAAAGGATTGCCAAGTGTTACCAGTTTACAGTAGATCAAAGCAACTTCATGCAAAAAGAGGATATCTTGTCTAACTGTTATTGTAAAATCATAAAGTTTCCTGGTGTGAGGAATCTGTGCATTTATGAGACCTCACATAAATGGGAAAATGGGAATAGGTGAATTATTCTACTTCCTCCCATTAAGTATTCCTTATATACTTGTATATATCTTACTTTGTATTTTAATTATTTTTAATTACTAGTATTTGGGATGAACTATTGAAATGAAAGAGAAGTTCTGCATTAAAGACAACCTGAGATATACAATATCCAAAAAAACCCAACAGAATTTGAATATGAATATAGAAAACATTGGGACATTCAGGAAACCTGGAAGTTGAGGGACTGAAGTACGGATATCAAAACCATTGAGTAGCTAAGAAATACAAGTATATATGTAAGAAAATTCATAGTAACTCTGATTGCCTTTTTGATCAAACCGGCTTCTAAATTTGATTCTGCTAGATTAATTTTGAAAATGTTACCTTAGCTTACACCTATACTAGTAAAATTACCTGAACAAGAATGGAGAGTTTAGTCACAGCATGGGATGATGCATGGAGCTCTTCTAACACGGCCCCTGGCACAGTTTGGCCTGGACTAACTGCTGCTCTCCAAGATAATACATGAGCACCAGTCAGTTTACAATATTTGGAGTCTAGAATAGGGTTTAGATGTGGCTACCCTATTTTGAGCGATAAGGGAACCTAGGTGTATGGGTGTGTAGACACAGGCCAGTAATCTTCCTTCAGCTCAGTTGTCCAACACAGCAGTGGGGTGCCTGGCATGGCAAGGCAGTTTTAACGGTCTTGTGCTGCTAGGGTTAGGTTGAATTCCTACTTTTTTGAGAAAAAGTGGGTGGAAGAGATGCCCAGGTTTACAGATAACCCTGGAGCCTGAGACGTCTGCAGAGGCAGTGCCAACGGAAGCTGGGTTTGAGGCTGGCAGTCCCCATAGTTGTGTAGCCTCCAACCTTAATTCCTAATTATAAACTAGCCCTATAAACAATATTTTGTAAACCCCTTGTTTGCATGTTCTCGTAATCTAGGAGACAGAGGCAAATGTAGCTCTTTCACAAAGGTATCTAAATAATGCCTTTGCCTGATCAAAATGCTGTTACCAGAATTATCTGTGTGGTCAAGATGCATATTTTGTCCATGGTAAGTATGATTTGTCCTTTATCAGGCACTTCTTTCCTTGGGATCACAGAAACCACGCGTCAATTACTGCATATATATGACATCAAGAATGCATAGATGATCCTGGTTTGGCAGCAGGGAATGCAGTGTTTTCAATGTAAGCAGGATGAAATATTGTGTTGCATACAAAAGAAAGTGTGAGCAATTTACTGGGATTATTTTCCCTCATCCTTGTGTTGCATGCAATTGGGATTCTCTGGTTTCTTTCTTTTTCAGAGCTACCATGTTCTTTGGATTTCATGGCATGAGCGTGGCTGTCTGCTAGATAGCTCATGTCTTTCAGTTCAACAGAAGCCAAAGAAGAAAGCAAACATAATTTTTAATCTCTTGATATTTTGTTATCTCAATTATAGCTGTTTTGCCTGCTACCATATTGCTCTGTGTGAATGTGCCATATGTCAGTCATAATATGGCAATGCAAATCCAAGCAGGAAACATTGCTTTGAGCTGACATAATGATAATAATAATAATGAAACACTGCTTCTAGCCAGCTTAAAAAGCTGTGTCTATTACACAGCTCAACTTCCTCATAAAGAACATGGAGAGAATAGTGACACAGAAGAGTATAATATTGGCTCAAATAGTCTTTGTCAGGGAACCCCCACAGTTAAAAGGAATTAACTGACAGTACATAGATCATCTAATCCAGAACTCATAATGGGCCATAAACCACCTCCCACTACCCCCCAACAAA
Organism: Lathamus discolor; assembly: GCF_037157495.1. NCBI lineage: Eukaryota > Metazoa > Chordata > Aves > Psittaciformes > Psittacidae > Lathamus > Lathamus discolor. Next base: position 41,112,423 of record NC_088884.1, on the reverse strand, counting down.
TATGTTTTGCCACGAAAGACTAAAAACTTGACTATAATGCACCACAAAAGGAGAGGATAAGAGGAAAGATGAAGTTCATTGTCCACATTAGAGTTGACAGCTCGGCCCTCAAACTTAGTTTCATTAATTTTTTTTCCCTTATGTGCCCAGAAAGAATCCATTACTGGCCCTCAAAACTCCATTTAGAAAGCAAGTAAGCTGGATCCTGGGGAACTTCAAGTTAGCTACTGTTTCCTATCAGGTGCTTCTTTTCCAGTACAACCTCCAGTAACTATGAAATACATAAGGTCCTCTTGTCTCATTACAAGATGTACCTGAGACAAATACTGGAAGGGGAAAGGAAAAAAATCCAACCAAAATCCATCACCTGGATAGATTTTCTCCTGTTTCACCTAGCTGTTCTTGGTTTTGCTTTTAGCAATAGAATCAGGGTCAAGCAGTAATTGTTAATGACATCGGTGTTTTAGAAAATCATTTAAACATAAATCTTTCTGCAAACTTATGTTTTAAAACTTGGATCACAGCTTAAGTTTGCTTCATATTACTGCACTTTGAGCGAAACAGATGCACAGGTGGCTGAGAAAATTGGATAAAGATTAAGTGAAGCACACTGTAATGCTGCCACAGGCCTGTGCCTACAAGCAGGAATTAGGGGAAAGCTATAGAAATCTGCCTATTCCCTGTGCAAATGTACCTTTTTCTGGCCCACAGTTTAGGTCCCTTCTATACAGCCCTAACTTCAGAGGCGAAAGGCATGATGCAACAGCTGTTAAGTATATGAAATGTGATAGATGAGCCTTAGCAAATGTTAACTTAGGAGTTCTTAACCCCAGGAAAATGTAAGCTCATTCAGCTGTACTTTGTGCACTGAACTGGCTGAGATAACAGTGTATTTCAAGAAGCAGTTGCATGTGGGCAATTCCTCTATTACATGGTTAAATCATGGCCATTTATTTATGGACAAATCATTAGAATTATAGATTTTGAGCCTGCCTATGTGAAAACCAGCATAAATCAGGTAAAATTTCTTGGCATTGCATGTGCATTCAGTTTTTCTTAGAGATTAGAGTATCTAAATGGTGATTTGCATGATCTAGAGTACTTTTTTAAATGAAAAGTTGGCTTTAGGTAATATAATAGCTGTAACTCTGAGTTACTTTATTCAGGCATCTTTATCCATGTGTGAAGAGACTATGCAAGCAGAATATATACTGCTTAAAAACAATGATTATTAACTAAAATGCTCAGTTGAGAACTGGAGTTAGCAAGCAACTAAATGCATTATAATGCTTATCAAAGAGTCTTGCTGCAAGGCAACCATCCATCAGGAGAGAAAAGTTTAAACTTCCTTGTCTCCTTGAGCTGGTCTTCAGTGTTTCTAAGTTGCCATTACTTCCCAAGTTTCTGTTTTACTTTAGGATCTTATACTTTGCCATTTTGGTGGGCTATTACTAACCACCATCTGAACAACCCAGCCTCTGTAATTTTACCTTTTTTATGCTGCATGGCTCTGCTCTGGACTATTTAATGGCTTCCTCATCATCCAGCAGTTTCCTCAGCATTTTCCTCAATATGAGCTAAGGAAAACAGTGTCTTGAGCTGTGGAGAAGGAAGGGATTTGTGGAGTGTGCATCTCATGGCGCTAAGTAAGATTTAGAGAATATTAGAATTATTCTATAAAAGAAACAAGCTCTTTATCTCCCTTCTCTGGAAGATGAGGGTTGGACTGGATGTTAGCTGTGTTGGCAATTAAAGCTGCTGCTTGACATGGAAACAAATTACTGTTCACCACTGCTTCATGGCATCTGTCTGGGTGCAGACTCTTATCCCAGTGCATGGTTGCAGTAAGCTAAGGTTGGTTGTGCCTCTAGAAAAGTCTTCCTGACAACACATTTATAATGTCACAGATCATTTCCCTTTCCTCCCTCCTCCCCCCAAGCAATGGACACTTCAGCGTGTTTAGGGTAAAAAGGGTAAACAGTAAAATAGTAAGTAGGAAAAAGTAACTGTTTCCTGAAAAAAAAGAAAATCAATGTCGAAAAGTTTCATGTTCTGTTTTGCTATCTTATTGACTGATACATTAATATGCTTTTCCATTTTAACCATAAAATCACAGGTAGCTCTTTATACTAAATGGCCTGTAGCAGGTTTTTAATTACACTGCAATAGCTCAGAAGCAGTACCTCTGATGTAGTCATATGATTTACTGATGTAATTATCTACTGAACTGCCTAAAAACCTTTTCAGGGTTTTTTGTCCTTAAAAAGAAGTAGTATGTCAAAAAGCAGCTCCTAATGTACGCATTCAAAAAAGAGCAAATCTGACTTTTTTTCTTTAGTGTAATGTTCTCTGTAAAACAAAGTCTGTAGTATTTGCAGTTGTTAATCTATGCAGTTCTGCCTCAGCTTTTTATTTTAGTTGAGTGATAAATCAGACTGCATGTTTTAGTACCAGAACACCCAAGTCTTTAGATAAAGTGAATCAAAATTCTGCACAGGCATAATGTAAGAGGTGTGGTCACAGAAACATCTTTCCGATCCCTTCACGCAACATCAGCTACTTATCAGAATAGACTATATGTTACTTCAAGCAACTTAATGCCAGAAACTGTAGTAAATTTGTTCCTAGCCGTTTCCTGTCTCTTTCACACTTCTGGACCACCTGTGATGCTGTTCACTGATGTTTTGAGCAATTTCTTCTAGAAACTGCCTTCTTACTCAGGTTTCTAGTACAAAGCTAGTCCACTTTCATGCTCAGACCCCTGAGAGTCAAATGTGTTTATAGACAGCAAAATTAGTGAAGCTTGGTTTGTCAGTATGTGGAGATGAGTACGTACTCCTTAGAGTTTTATAACAGCTAAACTCCCAGCAAAATTAACAGGGTCTCTCTCCTCTTCATGTACAACTTTCCTTTTCATATAGCTTTTCTTTTGCTTATGAATGCTTTTATTGTATGTATTTTCCCTTATGCAAGAGGGAAAATTTAGACTTTAATAACTAATTATAGTGTTTAGACTGCTAAGAAAATGAGAATGACTGCCAGCTCTCTTGTTAACGAAGTTCAAAACTTTTTGCCTGCTAGGGATCAACTGCCTATCACATAGGTGAGTTTACCTTTCAGGTAGTTTGAAGTGACTAGTAAATCCATTAAGATGGATTAAGCTGTTTTCAGCACCCTCATGCTTAGCTCCTTAGAGTCTGCTTTTTATCTATATCTTTCCAGCAGGTTTGCCTTCGGACCACACCACACCTAATTCTCATTCTTGCCACTTCACAATTAGTGAGCACTAAAGGAACCAAATAATCTGTACAGTGTTAAAGCAACTGTTGACAAGGAATTGAAGATTAGGAGCATGGTTACTTTTTCTGTCTGTAAGAACAAGAATTAATACTTTGATGAGTGTTGAGGCAATGATCTTATGAGCAGCTGAGCTGATGTAATGACCTCCATAATGATGGGGTCCTCCTGGATTCTTGTTCTTCCTGCTGAGAAGGGTTCTACCATTTGCTTAAATATTACTGTTTAAATAAAGACACCTTTAGTTACAAGTAAATTTTGGACGTTTACATGCTTGTCCAAACTCTCCTAGCTCCCTGGTGTCACACATTTTGTGTGACCAAATGATTCGAGATGCCTGCCTTATGGCTGAGAGTGGTCAGCATGTGCAAAAATAAACAGTGACCTGTTACAGACCAACAGGCAAAAAAAAAAAAAAACAACCAAAGAAACCAAAACTTTGTTTCTCGGGGAACCAGGCTGAGATTTCTTGACCTTAGAAGTCGTTTCAAGGTTGTAATTCTTCTGGTGTCTGTCTTACAAAATACACACCTCTTGTCATAATGGATTGTTGTTCCCTGTGTGTTGCAACCTACTGCATTCCTTGGCTGTCAGTAAAACCACTGTAAGTGCATACTCCAAATTGATCACTTAGAAGGTTTGTTCCGTGGTTTTCTGCACATAGATCACTTAACCGCTCTGTTTTAGCAGAACTCTACAGACAGTAGCACTGGCATACTTTCAGGAGCAAATAAATGACTGAGAAGAATGACTGGAGAAAATGACTGTACACTATTTCATCCTGTGTTTTGTTCAAAACTTTTCTTTTAAAAATCAATCCAGAATAAAATTTAAAATAGAATGTCTCTTTTTGTCTGTGCTTTTTAAAGAAGCTGTGATTACTAGCCAAATAAAACCAGCCAAAGTAGTACAGGGAGAGAAAGGAGCTCACAAGTGTATAAAGATCCTTAATTGTCATGTTGGTTCTGGTTTTTCTGCAGATGGCGTACCCTTTCTGCTTTCAGTTTAATGCTATGTCTATAGTACAGATCCATGCTTTTAATTAACTTCTGTCCAGTAAATAGGTATTCAGACACGGTTTAGCATTGCAATTAGAAGTCTAAGGTTAGGTTTGAGCCTTACTGTGCTAATTAAAATACTTTTCAGATCTGTTGTTCATACATTAAAATGTCAAGAGATTGGCAACCCGTAAGTGAAAAATTGATCCAATTATCAAGCTAGCCAAAATGTGCTGGTTTATCTTTTTTTTTATTTTTTTCTTTCCCTAAGAGTTAAGATTTATTATGGCCATTAGAAATACAGATGTTTATACATCTGTGTCTTGGAATTCATTTAACTTTGCTGTTCCTTAATGCTATTCTGTTTGTTATAAGACAGAATTATCAATGGCTCCTTCAGTGGAAGGATGAACTGATGAACTTCTTTCAGTTGAAATTTTAATCTGGAAACACATGACCAACATTTCCCACATTAAGAGGATGGGAGGCATCAGCAACCTACAACAGTTCTGCTGGAACTGAGTAAATCTTACTGAGTGGTCCAAATATATAAAGATCCACCATAGGGTTTAAGTGCATCTACAGGTCAGACCATTGGCACTTTTCAGACCTTATTCCAGCTTCACTTAATCCTTCATGGACATGCATGGGCAGAATTGTACTCAGCTAGAGATATTTCATATGAAGGCTCATCAGTACCCTATTGAATTGAAATTACACTCTCTCTCACTACTGGAAATGCCTCATCAGAAGCATAATTGGACCACATTTGCCTTTTTAATGACTGCAATACCCTGGTGACTCACAGTCGTCCTCTGTGATTAACTAGGATGCACAGGTCTTTCTCTTCCTTATTCTTTCTATTTGATGGATTTTCAGTTGAGTTTATAGCAGAATTTTATATTATCAGTTCCCAGGAGCTTGACTATGCATTTTATACTATTGAATTTTGTACTATTGAATGTCGTAAAAAATGAATTCCATCTGGTTTTATTTGCTTGCTTTTTATGTTCACTCACAATAAGCACTGAGCAAACAACTGAATCTGCCTGACTGCTTTCAAACTGAGACTTTCAATGGGTACTTTTGCATTCCCACTTGCTAATATACATATATATGTCTGCTAACAGAGCTTGTTTGCTCAGCTAATCAAAGAATGACAATAGCACAGTCTGTATCTTTGACCCAGTCATTAGCCAAGATGCTTCTAAGTTAGTATGTTAGGGAGAAGTTGCTGAGATGTACTGTGAGCTCCAGCCTGGCTGCAACAGTCAATAATAAAGTTCTTACTGTCTTTAGTAAAATTGAATGTGAGCTCTTTTTAATTTTGTTATTTGTTCTTTTATTTTCAGGATCCACAAAAATGTGAGCATTTTTGCTGTGTATCAGTCATGTAGAATTATCTGCTGTCCTATACAGCAGACATTGTTCTGGATTAGCTGTATGGGTTTATACAGCAAATTGCAAATACTGTTTGTTGTTTCATTGCCTCAGTGTTTAGAAACAGTTCATGCCTTAGAGAGCAATGTTGTACCTCAATATTTATTTCTAATGCTTCTTTACAAAAGAATAAGAATTTGGCCAGAAAGTATGTGAATACAACCGATTCATTCTTTATTCTGCTATAAATTGTATGTTCACTGTAAGGTTATTTTTGTACTATTCAAACATTTTTGTGCAGGTATATCTTTGTTCACTGTGGGACAACATCATTTTGTGTAGTGTCAATTTTTTTTTATTTTTTACAGTAAAACTTTTGTCCATAGTTGTGCAGGTATGGAAATTGGAAAGAAGATCTTGTTTATTTAGGTACTTAGTGACTTTTCTCCTGCTTTATTTTGCCTTTTTTTCCCCTCTTCTTTTTTTCTTTCTTAGAAAGCATACCTATCTGGGAGTTGATGCTCTGAAGCTTTGCTGGGGTGAAGAGTAAGGTGAAACCAAAGAGATGATGGTAGAAGTGCAGGAGAGAAATTTGTATAAGTAAGAAGGGAATGTTGCATTTAGAAGTAGATGGGAGGTTGTATGTGTCTAAAGAAAGAGATTAGGGTGGGATGGTGAGGATAGAAAGCTGGAGAGATTTTGTCTGTTTAGGTGAGTAAAAGTTTGGACAAGAAACTGTGTTGAAGTAGGAGGTGGATACATACGCAGCATAGACTCATAGAATCGTAGAAAACTCAAGGTTGGAAAGGACCTTAAGATCATCAAGTTCCAACCCCCCCTGCCATGAGCAGGGACATCTCACACTAAACTATGTCACCCAAGGCTCTGTTCAACCCAGCCTTGAACACCACCCGGGATGGAGCAAAGGGCAATGGAGTATGTCTTTGCCCTTGACAGAAATTCATTGTAACTGAAAGTAGTTTTCCGTATTTTTCTAACTGATCTTCCAGTTTAGTTCAGACGCCTAACCCAAAAATCTAACCTAGACTAGCATAGTCATTAACGGCTATGTTTACAGAGCTGGGCGGATTCACAGAAATGCCTGGGGAGCCACATTTTGCACTGACTCGTCTCTGTGACAGAACAGGAATCAAGCACCTGCTCAGTTTTCCTCTCCTGCTGTGTTAGATGTAGAAAGCAAAATATTCTCCATAGTGGAAATCCCTTCTTTTTGTACTTTGTCCAGTTCTAGTTTCATAGCCAACACAGTCTGAGGAGTTGAGTTTCATCCTTTTTTCTCAAGAAATTATATTTTTTGTAATAGCAAGTGAGTCTTTGACACCAAAATTTTCACTAAGTGACAAGGGTATTTAGGTTTTGGTGATGTGGTTTTGTTTGGTATTGTGATTTTATGTTGTTTTTTGGTTTTGGGGTTTTGTTTGTTTGTTTGTTTGTTTGTTTTTTTCCCATTATTTTTTTCTACCTTTGAGTTCTAGATTCTGATTTCTGAAGGTATTATTCAAAGCTGCAACTGAATTAGTGAGATTGCTTTTTAAGCTACAGACAATATTATACGCTATTAAATACTATAAAAAGCATGCCTGATAGTTATAGGAGAAGAAAAGAAGGGAAAACAGATACTCTTAGTATCTCTAGTATCACAGAGGCCTAAAATCAAAAGACAATTCTGGGTTTCATAAGGGCTAGTTATAAGTCCCTGAAATAGATTTCTATGAAATAGCTGCTGAGTAGCTCTTTCCTTTGACTATGAAAAGAGTTTAAGAAAACTCCAAGGAAACAAACAAACAAAACAAAAAAAAAAAAAAATTGCAAACCCCCAGTCTTTTAATTTGTACAGGAAAAGTAGGTGCTTAAAAATTATTAAGAATCCCAGATAAAAAAATGTCTGACACAGAAAAGGGCATACTCTACTTCCGAACTTTGCATTCCAGCCTGCTGAGTGGCACTATGACCTCTCACACTGCTTGCATTTTTTGAAAGTAAGTAAGTTAATTACAACAATGTTTATTAGAACATTTAAAGCCTATAATAACAAGTGTAATAGAAAAACTCATGAGGAAGTTACTACTTCTGTCTTAAAAAATAAAGTTTGGGTACTGTGTAGTAAATAAATTATAGGGTGAATAGGGAGCAAGAAACCACTGAAGTGGAAGCCTTACAAGATGAATATTTTTTTCTCTGAGCACTGCATAGAGGGATCTGTGGAAAAATACTTTAGCATCCTGTTCCTTAAAGACTGCATCTATACAAAAGATTAAGTAAAAGTTGCTCCAACAGTCTCAGTTTGGACAAACATGGGGAAGAAAGTCGGGTTATTTGAAAAGCAGCACATATGAAGTATGCAGGGTAAGTTAAGAGGTTAAGTGGTGCTGGTGGGTGTGATTTAGTATAGATTCTTACTTAGTAATGAATGAACAAGAAAGATAACCTAAATTATTCTTAGTTTGGAGTCCATTTATTTTTCTTGGTAATGTGGAATGGAGATTTTACAAACATTCTAGCTCTCATTTTACAAAAAATTAGTTTCATAGAATCATAGGATCATAGAATAGTTAGGGTTGGAAAGGACCTCAAGATCATCTAGTTCCAACCCCCTGCCATGGGCAGGGACACCTCACACTAAACCATCCAACCCAAGGCTTCATCCAACCTGGCCTTGAACACTGCCAGGGATGGAGCACTCACAACCTCCCTGAGCAACCGATTCCAGTGCCTCACCACCCTAACACGAAAGAATTTCCTCCTTATATCCAATTTAAACTTCCCCTGTTTAAGTTTTAACCCGTTACCCCTTGTCCTGTCACTACAGTCCCTGACAAAGAGTCCCTCCCCAGCATCCCTACAGGCCCCCTTCAGATACTGGAAGGCTGCTATGAGGTCTCCACGCAGCCTTCTCTTCTCCAGGCTGAACAGCCCCAACTTCCTCAGCCTGTCTTCATACGGGAGGTGCTCCAGTTCCCTGATCATCCTCGTGGCCCTCCTCTGGACTTGTTCCAGCAGTTCCATGTCCTTTTTATGTTGAGGACACCAGAACTGCACACAATACTCCAGGTGAGGTCTCAGGAGAGCAGAGTAGAGTGGCAGTAGTTTCCTTTGATTCAGTCTTCACCTCTTCTTTTGAAATTAAGAGAGGCACCTCTTCATTTTCCTTTCCTTTCCTTCTTTCTTTTCAGTTAAATTAAAACTTTGAAATCATTGTGAGATGAAGACCAATAATGTTTAAAATGATATTCAATAGTATCAGGTTCCGATATCAGCTCATTTAGAAAAACAGACAAACAACGTCATTGTCTCCCCCTCCCCACTGCCAACCCAAAGCCTGTTAGGAATAAGTAAAAAAGTTTCTCACTTGTACAACAGACCAAACTCCAATAGTAGCAAAATATTTCCAGTTTCAGATTTTTGCTCTTGAAGTTATTCTTCTTTTTGACAAATGATGTAAGGCCAAAGACTGAGAAGCCCTTGAGTGCATGAAAAGGTTTTCATTTCAACTTTTTTTGAACTGTGTGGGGATAGGATGTATTTCTTGCTGTGTGCTATTTTTAATATGCTCCTTTCACAATACAGAGCTGATCCCAAGTGCCAGGTGTCACATTTATTCTGCTACTCCTTCAATATTCTAGTTCCTTCTGGTATGGAGTGATTTGATTAAAAGCAAACAAACAAACCCCTAAGCAAACTCCTATTTTCTCTTTGTCTATTTTTTTTCACTTTTAAAGATTTTATTGCTGAAAAAAATGTTTACTCTTAAGATTGCTAGAGGATGCAAACTATTTAAACTATTTACAAGTGAGAAACTTCGAATAACACATGCATTTGCCTTTTGTGAAATATCTGCAGAGAAATGAAAGCTCAAGAAACAAAACTTCATTCTTGATCAGATGAGTTTTTTACCCCTGCTTTATTTTCTAGATCATATTATTGATTATAGAAAAGTATATTTAATGGTTGTCCAGCCCCCTTTAACTACTATGTATCTTCCTCTACTCTATGACACCTAACTCAGGTAATTTGGCATCATTAAGTATACCGGTTTTAAGTGACCACCAGGGTCCAATGCTACCTTCAGCAGTGCGTGGTAATCTCTGCATGGACGCATGAGAAAGAGATAAGTTTCTAGTGCAAGATGCTGAATGTCACAGGAACTCAAACCCAAGTTAAACCTGGGGACTGCAGTTCTTTTAGTAAGTATAAGTGAATCAAGTGAGTATAAAACTACCTTGTGGTTTTAATTTAAATGTAACTAATTGAGTTGTGGGTAAAACATTTAGTCTGCACTTACACACTATAAAAAGTAGAAATATTTTTAATAGCTGGACTTTCTACCAGACTATGGCCCAAAGCCTATGCGTTGTCTTCTCTATGATGACCCTGTAGAGCCTGTGTTTTTGTGTACACAGGTCATCAGACACAAAGGTTGTCTCTGAGAAAGAACAATGAAGACATAAACCCTGAGAAAGAAAAGCCCTGGAAGAACAGATGATTTAAATATTGTTGTGGCCACTTCAACCTTCTGGTGACCATTGAGATCCCACATTCATTATGAATTCAAGATGAAATTTGTTTCTAGAAAGCTTTTCTATCAGGTAAAAGCCATTGGAAAAAAAGTTAAATCTTCTACCTTCTGCTTTAAATTATTAATTTTCCGTTTTTTAGGAGAAATCTGGTGTACACATATGTGTGCATGTGACAGTGAGAGATAATGTATTTTATAGTTTTATGAAAGTTTCTAAAGTATTACTACTTTTTTGATTCTTTTACCTTAAAAAGAACTGTGTTCTAAATCTTATTTTTGTGTTGTCTGTGTTTCTTGAAAGAAGCTGTTCCACTGATGGTAATGAGGAGGGAATCTAAGGAAAGACACAGTAATGAGTAACAAATGTGAAATTTAAGGAACAAGAAATTTGAAATGCCAGTTCTGAAGATGTGTTTCTTTAAACCATAATCAGGATTTTTATTGTTTGAACTGTAACACTTACATTAGAATACTGCAGCACTTAGCTCAAGTGTACATAGCACCTGTGAGCACTCACTACTTTCTCCATGTAGATTGACATACTTTATTACTAGAATATTCCTTGTAGTGTCACCTCTGTGTAATTAATAATTTAAGCCTATGCGTGTTCTAGTTCTGTCTTAATTTCATCTCAAAATACAACAGACAAACATACGAGGAATGGTACAAGGAAACTCACTGCAAACTCACAAGCCACGTGGCTTGGTTTCCAATAGATCTTCCCTTCTTGCACATGCAAAGAAACTCTAGAAGATTCATTTTTAAGAATTTAAGTCCTTGAAATGATCTGGGTTTTGCCTTGAGGAAGTATATTGGTCTTAGGGACTGTACCCAAAAATTTAATCTTGCAAGCTGCTGGTTTGGTTTTGACTTGGTGGCTGTGATTTGTATTTCTTCAATACCTGTTAGTCTGTTGGCATTTATATCTTGCTGAACCTAAGAAAGTTTCAAGTTTTGCAAACACCTATGAACCTGACACCTATTATCTGGGAATAAGCAAACAGGGGAAGAGCAAAGCAACATAAATTATCCAACTAAACAAAATCCAGTGAATGTGATCAGGAGATCTAGATTCAAAGCACAAAGCTCATATTTCCTTGTCTGAAGACTGAACTGTATATTTCCATTGGCAGCACAGTGACATTCAGTGGCTGATCATCAGCAGGTATCTATCTCCTCCTTGTGGGATTTTGTGTTTTTCTGTTCCATTTGTCTACAGTCCCTATAACTGCAAATTTATCTATTATAAATTTAACCTTTTTCTAAGTCTGTCATCTACAGGTACAGATAACCTGATGTTTACTATTAATTTTTTAGTAAGTGTTTTAATATTCATGTTCAATAGCTGTTAGTTGCTCAGAGTTTCATCATAAAATAGCACAATAATCAACATGTTTTCAACTGTCTGTCACATGGAAAGTATGATGTTTTACAAACTAAAAAAAAAAAAAATAAAAAAGGATAATTTACAATTCCACCTTGCCATTTAAGCATGTTTTATGAATTTCATCATTAGAAACAATATTATGCCATATATGCTTCACAAGCATAATGGCCAACCTCTACAAGAGCTTCTTTAATTGTTGATAGGAAGGGCTGAGGAAATACAAAGCACAAAATTCAGGGGGTAGATTCAAAGGCTAAATCTTATATTATTTAATAGCAGTTTAATGGATAATGCTTGTGATACTTTAGAAGTACACTACAGTGTCTTAAAAAGTTCTTCCAAAATCAGAAGAAATTGTCTCTCTAGATGCTGGGTGTTTCTCCAGAATATGAAATCGTTTAGTACTGGTTTCTGGCACCATTAACAATATTTATTACAGCCTTTTTCATGATGACTGACACCTATATGCTGGCACCTGCACGAATAAACAGATACAAGGAGAGCATGATGTGTTAAAATCATAACTTATGCTGCAGATTGCTGTCTAGAATTATTGAGTGGGATTTTGATCTCTATAAACATTAAAGCTATCTTTAGGTCTTCTAATTTGGCATTATTCTACATTTTTATGAGCTCAAATGGTTGCACCAATAGTCAAGCTGTTATAAGAACTCCTGAGCAGATACAGCAAAGTGCTTTTCCAAAGCAGCTGACTGAAAGACTAGAAACCCTGCTTGTCCTTCAATTTTGGGTAACACAAGCTACACACGATGGTTTTAACTTTAAAAAGCTTAATTACTGACATTTTATCAGCTTTAAAAACATCTTCAAACTTAGTTTTGCCAATTTATTTCAGAGACAGTTTCTCAGCAGTTTCTTTTCATAACAGAAAGACACAATGACCTTTCTGCTTAACTATTTGGGACAAAGTCAATTTGTGATCCATCTCCTGCAAGTGTAATTGAATGATCACTAGTCTGAGCTCTAAGTTACATAATTATAATTAATTATATGACAATTGACCTGCAGTTCTGTTTCTCAGTCCTCCCTTATGTCCTTCTCAAACTGGAACCAGCTTAACAGACAAATGATACCCTGCAGTTTTAAATTCGAAGTCTAAAACATCAATTTCAACAATATTAAAGATCATACAGCAACTTTCAAATAGCATCTTCTTTCTACCATTTTAAGGTATATTGTTTCTTTGCTGAAGCTGCATTAACAGCAACTATAGTCTGATGTTGAAAAGCAAAAGCAGCCTACCCTGACAGGACAGCGTGAAGAGAAAGCATAAGTGATACTCAAGTAGAAAGCTGATGTGGGAAATTCTGATTGATGCGTGAACGTGACTGATAAGCAGATGAAAGGCAAGAGGAACAATGTCAGCTGATGCTTAAAATAGCCTGGAGAAAATGAGAGAACAGTAGGATCTGTTGAGGATGGGTCAATGCTTTGATAGCATTTCTAAATCAATGTCACAGACTCCTGACAGCAGTACAGCAAAGGACTTAAGAAGTCACAGAAGTCAAATTTCCTGTTAAGCCAACTTAAGAGTTTCCTTATTATTAATCAAGGCCCATTTTTAATGAAAGGATAGGCTGCTATGGACTAACTCCTATATTTTTCCAGCTTTGACATCTGGTATTATGGCCTTTTTTAAATAGGATGCATACTCACTGCCAATTTAGATCCACTGTTTTCTCTACACTGTTGAACTACTGTAAATCCTTTGCATGGATGCTTTTTCTGTAGCTCACATAGCAGTTCTCATATGCAGTGGATACTCTATAGCTTGTGAAGCATCACAGAAACAGAAATACGCAGAATTTCAAAATGAAATATTCTGAATTTCTGTATTTTCTTCAGACATCAAAGACTAGCTATTAGTGTTTGAAAACTGATGAACAATCATATGGGTAACTTATGACTTCATTACTAACAACACCTCAAAGGATAGCACTAAAGTTTCCATTGTAATGCTTCTAATAAAAAGTGACTACCTTTTAAATTAAAGCACAGGGCATTCTGATTTCATAAAAAAACCCCCCAAAAAAACAAACCCCAAACAAACAAACAAACAGACCCCCCCCCCCCCCAAAAAAAAAAAACAAACAAAACAAAACCACAAAAAAACCCACATATTGGTAGGAATCTTCCTTCTTAGGCTATCGTGGCTTTATTGAGGTTTGCTCCTGAGTTACACAGTGATAAAAAAGAAACCAGCCGAGAATTTTCATATGTTTCTGATAACCACCTTAGTTTCCTGTATATGAAAGTCTAAAAGTATGAAGGTTTTGATATGACCCTGAGGACATATATTCCTTCCTTTCACACAAAACTTATGCTGTGTCACAAACAGGAACAAGCACAAGCACAGATACAAGCCAGAATGTTATTTATAATGTAAGAAAACATTATTATCTCCTTTCTAAGGAATTAGTCCGTACCAGTGAAACACGGACCTGAATCCTCACAGGGAACATGGAGAGGGCAGCTCCTGCACATTGTGCCCCATGATGAGCAGCACTGGCTTGGTGACAGTAGACACCAGTGTCCTTTTTCACCTCTTTTGTGATGTCTTGTTGCTCAGTCTCCCAAGAGACAACAGTCTCTGCTCAACATGCAAGTACACTAAATATATTTCTCCTCTGCTGAAGTATGTGGGTCACCTTTTTTGCATGCTTCAACCTGTCATACCCTAGGTAACTCCAGAATGCATCCTCCCTGAGAGATTCTCCTTCCCCAGCCCAAATTTCCTGCTCAGTCCCAGCCAAGTGGCAGTCAAATCTCCCTAAACGTTACTGCTTTTTTTGTCTTCCCCTCATCCCAAGTGTCAGAGGTGCACTTTCACTTTTGCATCTTTTTTGGGCTCTCCTTCACTTCTAAATCAGTGGGGGTGGTTACAAAGAAGTAGTTTTGGTCTAAGCATGAGGGACTACAAGAACTTTTGAGACTCTAAGGATAACCTCTAAACACTTACCATAGCCTTATCTATCTGTCATCCTGCAGTGGTGAGCCTTATACTATGTAGAGTTTACAGATAGGTAGGATTTCATTTAGGAAGGATTAACTACAAAGGAAAACCTGAATTCCTCACAAACAGGGGTGTTGTGGATGCAGACGAAACAGGTAAAGAAACAGTGAAGGGATGACTATTCTGATTCATTCATTGGGAGTAAAGATGGTGTCAGAAGAGTTTAGGGGCAGGGTATGATACTCTGATCAAGCTGGTGAGAAGCTTTAAAACCACAGCTCTACAGACAAAAATACCACAGCATGCAAGGGCATATCTTGCTCCCCCAAGTTCAAAGAGAAGACTGTTAAGGAAATCTCTGGACCGTCGACCATGCTTATATTAATTTATATCAAGTATAGGCATATTTCTCCAACAGCAAGATTAGGAAAAGCCAAACAGTTCAATAAACTAAAGATTTAGTAGATATATCTGAATAACATGAGAATGAAACAAATGTTTGGATTTCCTAAACACAGTATGCTAGATGGCTGCATGCTAGATTCCTTGCAGGCTATGAACAGCTTCACAAGCAAGCCTTGGGCCGTTACGGTGCCCGAGGGATTAGATTTGGAAGAACCCCCCCCAAATTTGACTTTGCTGGAATAGTTTTGCATCAGTGTGCAACACAGAATAGAATACAATGTAATTTGGCAAAAGCACAGCACTGTGCATTTTATTTCAGGACCCTACATTGTAGTCTGTGACAATTTAAAATTAAAAGCTATGTATTTTTGGAGGGGACTTAAAAGCTAATGCTGAGAACTTGGGATTCAGTCAAAAATATTTTGGGACATGTGTTTTATGCTTTCACAGTTAATCTTGAATGCATTTATGTTCATATTCAGCTCATTCTTTTTCATGTACATAGTGTCTCTTGATCAGCAAGACTAGACCTATATAATTTTTTGAGAATTCCAATGACAGAAATAAATATTTATCTTGCTGTTTCTTATTATGTGTTCCAACAGCTATAAAATATGGTATTGAACTGCAGCATTACAGATAATATTACAAAATGAGATCTCTAGAATGGTTAAATCTAGCTTTCTAAATCTGTCCTTTCAGATAAAAAGATTTACATCTGCTGTAACTAGTTTGAGGCATATTTTATTGTTAGAAAACCCAGTTTAATATCATGTAAAGTTCTAATATTTCTTTTCAATCACAGTATCTTTAATTTTAAATTATTATAAATGCCCTTTTTAGTGTTGAAAAATCTTTATATTCAGATTGATTCAAATGGCTTTAAAGCATTCAATGAATATATCCTTACATTTGATCCAACAACACACTCTGTGGAAAAGTGGCTCACAACTTTAACATTAATCATCTTTGTATCTTATTTAGAACTTATTTACCTAAAATTTAACTGATTTTTTATTGTCCAAACCAATGAAAAAAAATTGCATCTAAATTTTTTGCCTCACCTTAACAGATTATTTATGTTGTCTATTTGAAGATCTGGCTATTCAGTTCCCTTCCAATTTAAATGGTATCTGGTATTAAACAATTCCTGCATGTTGATGTGGCACGGATAAAGTCTTGCAGGTGGAGACAAACAGTGTTTTGAAAGGATAGGAACATATCTGTGGTGCTGTCACTTCTTTAATATCTTTGATGTAATTTAAGAAATGCTATAGAGTCATTAACAGGATGTGGACTGCATATAGGATGCTGAGACTCATGGGACCCAATCTGGTTAGGTAAAGGCCAGTCTTAGTAACAGATCAGGCACAGTCATAAGTAAGCTTGGATATTATGCAGTCTTTGAGTAGCGTGCATTGAAAGCATGGCTCTAGGTACTTACCTAAGTATACAGAGCCTGGAAGGTAACTGAAATTGAAGCTTGTTTGGTCCAGATTAACATTGTAAAATTAATATGTGAGAAGTTTACTGATTAAAGTAGATGTTGATTAAAATTAGGTAAAACACTACTGAAATGTGAATTATTTGTGTAGTAAATGTAGCGACAATATAGAACTAGCTCTGTATTGAAGAAAGTTCTGAATGAAAGTTATACCTTTAGCGATGACATTTCAAATTTTACAAAGTCCCAGACCTACTGATTCTAGTCCAGGGAAATTCATGTTATTCCCTATCTCATCAGAAGTTACAGATACATGTTCTGTGACTTATACTGCTCACACATAAACAGGACATTGGCAGAAAATAGGAGAAGCTACATGGCATTAGATTATCTACCTACTTCCATACTGAGTCTCAGACAAGCACCCGAGGGTGGACACAAGGTGAAGAGTAGAAGAACAAGGAAAGAGAATATGATACTTTTCCAAGCACCCTCCCCTCGTTTATGACTCAGGGAGACCTTCAAGGAGGCTTTTTGCCTCAAACTGATGAAATTTGGTTTAGACCATATATATTTTGCAAATCTTTGGGTGAAACTTGATTATGATTTTTCTTTCCTTACTTTGAAGTCTGAGTTTCTTCTCTTTTTATGGAATTGTTAACAATTCTTTTTTAGTTAGTTTTTTATTTAAAGAAGTAACACAATCTCTTAATGTTATTGTTTCACTATGATGTCCCTCCTGACTGAAATGCACTGAACCTAACAACTGCAATGAACTAATATGGATTGTAGTAAGACACATTTTCAGGAGGGTCAATAGGACTCTTCCACTGTCAGTATGCTTCAGCAACTGAGGGAATGGAAAAAAAAAGAGGATTAAAATATTTCCCTGACAACTTATTGAAGTTAATATATTCCTTTTTCCCTTTAGTGTTTATTTTTCTGGATTTCCCCTCTGTGCATGCACATCATAAATTTGTTATTTGCTATGTTATATATCTGCAAGGTAAGACAGTGTGCTGTACACACTCACTTGAATGTGCACTGAATGAACTATCAGCTCTGTCAAACTAGGTCTCTGCCTGGGTAAGTCTGTGCTCCTCAGGATCAGTTAGCCAGCATGGAGTATTTGCTGCTTACATGTCTCTGTGTTTTGTTTTTTTGTACATGGAAACATCTAACAAATGAGAGAGACTGATCAGTACTTTAAAATACGCTGCAATGTATATTCTGTTTCATTTCATTTACTTGTTCCCAGAAGGAAACTTACACAAGGCAAAATAAAAGTCCCTCATTCTACAGTTCAATTATCCAGTTAAAACTGTGCTTTTAGTCTCAACAGAAAAGAAAGAATCTGGTGCTTAGGAAAGCAACTATAAGAACTTCTTCTCCCACCTAAGCCACACAGAAAGGTTTTCAGGTGACAACTGAAGTACTCACACATCATGTATCACCTAAGTCAAAGCTCAGTAGACATATTTTGATTTATATCAGCTGGTCTTAGGTTAGACATCTGACCTGAACCTGTACTTCCAGAGAGTTTGAACATTTCAAGCTTGAACAACTTTTAATAGCATCAACCCCATGACCTAGAAATAAAAATATACTTTGAAAGGAACTGAGAGCAAGCAGAAGAATGAATAAATCCTACATCTGTAGGGAGACTCATGTAGCATTTGTCTTTTCTGGGATGCAAGAAGAAAAGCCCCTGTGAAAAGCCCCAGTAATTGCAATGGGTTGAGTAAGTGTACAGAATTTTCTGAAGAATCAAGGACTTCAGAAAAAAAATGATGGAAAGGGAAAAGATTAGGAACATGTTGCTTTGCAGAACTGGTCCCACATTAAGGGTAGTGAAAGCTGTTTGGCTATTTAGGATGCAAGCATAAGACTGCAAACTGCATATCAGGTTAAAATGGGGAAGTTCTAGTGAGAATTTGTGATGGCAAAATTGCTATTAAAATGTTGGTGTTTACATGTGTCCATCTGTCTTTATTTCATTAACAACATGGTTGGGTATCAAACAAACTTCTGACTCTTTTGTTCTCTTCTTTTGTTTAATATATCAGAGTGTGTTTCCCTCTCTTACCTAGAGTTTGTACATTAGACCTTTTAAATGGCAAAAGCTGTTTCAATAAATCAAGGCTTCTCTAGCTTAGCTGGGCAGCTGGCATCCTTGTTTATGGCTTTAGAGGGAATTTGAAAACATCTGTGTCTCATGAATTGCCATAAATGCACAGCAGCTCCTGCAGCAGGAATAGTTCAAAGGTGCAGATAGCTGGCAATAAATAATTAATGAGCACTAAAGTAATATCTTTCTTTTATTGCCGTAGCTGGAGTGAGCACACAGTGCAAGCCATAAACCAAACCTTACTTTAGAGTTGGTCTTTTCTATTCAGCTGGCTTTCTTACTGATTACCAGCCAGAACAGCTCAGGCAGTGCAGAAAAAACGGTCCCCAACTTGCACCTCCTAGTGACGTCTGTAATCCTTACTCAGCTGAATAGTTTTACCACTTAAGACAAGGGGAATGCTTGGGTGCTGAAGGGCTCTTTCTACATGGGAGATCTGCAGTGTGTGCAAAACTATTCTGCCTCTTCTGTATTATTTCAGAGTATAGACAGCTCAAAAGTAAGATTTCCTTTTGCTTCTTTTTCATTTCATTGTTTACACAGTGGATGTTATGAGGATAGAAGAGGAACTTTCATTGGGTTCTGGTAATGACCAAGACTGCAGAAAAGTCTTGACCACATGGCTCCCTGAATTTCTCCAGCTGGCAAATCTACAGGTGGCAGAAAATCACTGAGCACAGTCTGGCAGTACGTGCTGTCAGGTGCCTATGCACATTGGCCCAAACAAGGAGGGTTAGATTCTATTAACATATTGTTTAATGAAAATTAAGTACTAATTTTTTTCCCTCAAAAATACATATTTTTCTAATCTCACTGCAAGGGTTTTGGACTCTAAAGTTTGGTTTTCCTCCAGTGGAAGTCACAGTAGTGTGTGGAGCCCTTTGCATTATGATTTTTCAAGTGTTTTTTCTTAAATGAGAGTGTGTCACCAACCTTAAGATTTATTGTTTTGCCAGTCTACTATTCGTGCTGATTTCAGCAAAAGCTACTCACAAAGTAATGTACTGTGGTCCCACAAATCTGCAGGGAAAAGATCTCTTCCTTTCCTCAAGGAGCAGATTTTACATCTGTGCTCCAGCCTGAGCACAAGTTCCTATTTGTCCCCTGCAGAATCTGCCTTGCTCTGACATAGTCTCAACTGTCAATTAGATCTTTCAAGAATCTGTTTTGAAGGAATACTTTTTTCCCCATTGAATACCCCAGCATATTCACATCTGTTTTGTTTCATTGTGACTTCTCAAGATTGTCCATATCAGCTCTGAAGGACTTAGGAAGTGGTAATAAAATGGTATGCTCTAGTGAGATGATGAATGTTGTTAAAAACTATTAATAGGGTTTAATGCATTCATATTTATGAGTACATATGTTATGGGCCTTGACTTTTCAGGAAGGACACGTAAGTTACCCTGAAGAACCTTTTATGTTCCACAGGCATTAGTTTGAAATGTATTTTCTCTGGGACATCTGCTGATACTCTTTAGAGCAGTTCCCCTCAAACTACCAGGTTGGGATGGAGCCCATAAAACAAGTAGCTCAAATTGTGCAGTCTGCTTTCTGATAATACAGGAACATTGGGAACATCTGTAGACTATGTTCATTTGAAGGTTACATGAAAAACATTAGTGGTTTCTGGTTTTGATAATATGAAGTCCAAGTTCAATCCCCAGCTGTAATGATGGTTAGTGTGTGTGCCTCAATTTTCTGTTCCTTTGTACTTGGAAGGAAACCTAGCACAGGGGAGCTGTGCTAACTGATGGCTGGGACAGGCTAACTTTTGTGAATAGCCTAGCACACCAAGAAAAGGCAGTTAGCACAAGTGGCAGGATGACTGCTCAGAGAAAATCTCCTGTCTGATTGAAGCAGAATCAGAGATAAGAGAGGGCATGGATGGTTGAATTCCTTACCTTTGAAGTGAACACAGATAGTTGAATCCCTAATGGAGTAAGATATCAGGGAAAATATCTTCATTTGAACAGTTCATATACTGACTTTACATTTACTTATTTGTTCAAGCATAATACAGGTGTCAGGTGCTCAGACTTTTTAAAGTGACTTAGGGAAATCAGTTGAACTTTTCGACATACATATGGTAACAATATCAAGGTTAGACTCCCGTATTTACATGAATTTGCTTGTGATAAAGGAAGCCATAAAAATCAAACAAGAATTTCATGCAAATTTCTTGCAGTTGTTACTTGGTTACTTACTGGTGTTCTGAGTAAACAGCGGTGCTTAAAAGAGTGCCAGACTGTAAATACATCAATATAAATTAAAAGTAAAACACAGCCCTTTAGTCTTGCTAGACAATGGCTATGTTAGTCCACTAAAGAAACTCTGGGTTCACCCAGATGAACCCAATTATGAACAATTGTCTTGCTATTCTTACTGATGAGAATTGGTTGTTTAACTCTTATAAAATGTTTCAACATCCTCTACTGTTTTGGCCTGAAGACAACAAGAAATTATACTGTGACACATAGCCTAGCTGGGGAATACCTGAGAAGGCTGAGTTCATAATAGGTAAGTAGACCTTCTGTGTTTCTACTCAGGATGTGTCATTCCCACAGTGGCATCACAGAAGACAGACATGGAATGCAGAGAGGGGACAGAGGGCTCTCAAATGAAAAGAGCTCCATATGACCTTCCCAGAAGTGCTATCTCTCTAGGTAACAAAACCACATTTAGCAAAGATTAGGATATATCATGCCGTGTGTTGTTAATTGACTGTGATGCAACATCTCTTTACGTCACAGAAGTTCCCTGACTGCTCTGCCTGTGACAGTGGGAACTACATTGTGTGAAATATCAAAACACTTCGGGTGTTAGAGGAGCCTTTCATGCATGACAAACATAGAGCATTCTTACTCTGATTCAGTGAGCATGATGGCAGTGGCTTTACTGAAGAAAGGAAGAAGAAAGAAGCATAAATAGTTTGAATCAAATGTAGCTGTAGATACAGGAAGCCTTGGAACTTATCCAAAGTTCCCTAGAGTTGCTGGGAGTCTTTCACTTGGCTTTAATGAGCACTGAATCAAGTTCTCTTTCTTCTGATGTGCTTACATCTTGCTCCAAATTTCCTTGCCATGAAAGCATTCTAGTCAGCATATCAGCATGTTCACATACTCACTTCCAAATAAAAAACATTAAACAAATGCTGAAACTTTGGTTTATCATCAACTGTTTGAAATGCTCTATCATTAATCTCTGTAACTCTCAGCTAGCAAGCACCAAAAATTTTGATGCCACCATGGTACGATATATAGGGTGTGAACCTACTTTAATATTCATAGCGGATCGGTTCATTCAGCTGACCTTACTGCTCTGTTCAGAGCCCAAGATATCAAAAAAAAGAGGAAGCTGTAAATCAAGTGACCCTTGTGAGTTTTTATTTTCCATGTATCTTCTGTTGATATGGAGCTTATTCAGGATATGAAGGAGTTTTCAAACTTAGATATCAACAGGTAGTCAAATCAATATTCTGATTTCCAAGTATGACTTGGAAACACGAAAATATGTTTTTCAGGCACTAAGGATTTTTTAGTTATTTTCATAACTCCTGAAAAATAATTTTGTGTGCAATTTTTATGTGAAAGCAGCTCCATGTCTTCACTTAAGGGCTCTAGGAAGCATTAGCCATTGGTTCTGAACTTGGGCTCCTTCAGGTTCAGAAATATTCTTATTTGAGCACATACAGGAAGCAAAGTCCAGCTCTGAAGGACTTGGCTTCCAGTCACCTCAACAATCAGTAGATAAGAATCCTAGACTCTGTAATTCATGTTTTGTGATATAACCAGCTCAGAACCTGGGTTAGATGTTCCAGCAGCTGGCCCAGCTTTAAACTGCTAAATTCTCAAGACGAAACACTTCTTTGAGTTTAATCCTCGGTTTAAAAACTCAGCCATTGCCAACATTTTGTTCTGTGGAGTAGATACAGAATTTACTTATTTATTTAGAAACATTTTGTTCTGCAGAGTTGTTTCAGATACTCTTCTTAGGTGATTATATAACCCTTGGGAATTTTTTCTGCTTTCCCATTATAGGTTTTCTGTTAGCCTTTGGCCAGCAGGATTTATAATCTCACCAGTACTGACACTCTACATGGTGTCAAGTGACTACATAAGCATTAAAAATAAAATCACAAGGTCTCCAGAGTTTTGTATAATTTTCTAAGTGGAAATTAACAGAAGTATATGTATCACTGGATATGCAACAGGATTTGGAAACTGACACTTTCCTGATTGCTATGAAAGCTGACAACGCTAATCAGGGACTTGTCAGTAATCATTAAGAAGCAATGTGATGTGATGTCATGCAGTTTAATCCCCAAATTTATTTCCTGCTTTTCTTCTTCATGACTAGGAGAAAGTTTGATAATTGTTCATCTCCCCTCCTACCTCCTTTTACCCACCTCCTTTTTCTTCTCTTCTGAATGCAATCAGAAGTTTAGAATAATGCAATTAGCTGAAGCACCATGAAATAGCAAGTGAGGTAGTTACCCTATGGCAAACACTAACAGATTTTATCAGGCATTTTTACATCATTAGCAATACTTACAGAATGTTTCCAATTTCTCAGAGAAGGAATGATGTGAGCTTGAATGAATGACCATATTGTCAGGAGATGTTATACCAGTGGTGCGTATGGGTCACAGCTTCAAGCTCTGGGTCATAAACGAAATCTGGGCATATAAGCAAGGACACTAATATTCATCAGTACAGGTAATTCTTTCATGTAATACTAGTTACAGATGAGTAACCTGCTTAGCAAACACTATTTGCAGAAGCAAAAAACATTTAGACTCTGAGAAAGACACCACTAATTCTAGGAGCTGCCGTATCTAACAGCTCGCTATAGGTGAGGTTGCTGCAGCTGCATGTCCACAAGCTCAGCCGGTAAAGGCTGAGCAAATGTTACCAGTAGGCATGCATGCATGCAGTCATACATACAGTACACACGTACATATGATCATGGTCAACCACACAGATTAACACAGAAAGAAACAGACACAAACAGCACTGACACCCTTGTCCTGCTCATCCCTCTCTGGCTGATTGGGAGGAAGTCCTGTTAGTGGGAAATATATATATTTAATTTACTTGTTTTCATTTCTTTTTCTCTCTCTCTTTCTCTCTCTCTCTCTCACTTTCATATATATATTTCACACAACATGCACTCTGGTCTCTCTAGTTGCTGGCATCATGGCCTGTATGACCTATTATCTGATTTCCGGCCACTGACACTTAGACCTCCAGCATCACACATGCATTCAGAACAGAGAGTCTACATACCCACAAAAATAATTAATTACTTTTAATTATAAGAAAGATTAAAAAAGATTAATGTTGGTTTTTTTTTTTTTTTTTTTTTTTTTCAGTCAGAGAATTACTATTTAGTTTGATTAGCTAACAAAATGAAGCCGTGGTCCATATCTTCAGAAAGTGCTTAGGAATGTTCGACAGTATCTGTATGCTTTTCCAGGCATTCAGCCTAAAGCTAGGAAGTAATGCCGTCTAGAAAAAGCACCCGTATGAGCTGTGTATAGTACTCATCCAGGCAGATTAAGGGTAACTTTTCATTTCTGATAGAGTGCGGCCATCAGGATCTGTGATTGTCACTACATCATAACATCCCACAATGCAAAAGCAAGCTCCTCAGCTGTCTTAAACTTCTGTATTACTCTTCAGCCCTTGTCTTGTGGTAAATGAAATATTGTCTCATGGAATTGTTAATAACTAGTCTGTGTCAGCATCAAAAGTGTGCTAGCACGGAGCTGAGGAAAAATCATTTACAACCAGTCTGCAGTTAAAACCTTAATGCATAATTGTTCACAGTGAATAGGATTTGTTCTTGTGAGCCTTTTTATGAAGCACCTGTCCAGATATTATCTGTACCAAGGAACACGGCATAATAAGATGCTGTCACTTTTTTCTATTAAAGTGGTTGTGAACATATAAATAAAAGTTAGAAAATATGGTAGTGTTTTTCTGTGTGAGTAACCTATGCACAGTTCAGGAATGAGGCTGTTGAGGATGAAGCATATGACTCTATAAAAAAGGCAGTATGGTGAATGATTTTTTGAGAAGCAGCCACTAGCACACTAGTGGCAAATGAGTGGGGTTGCATATTTTCTCTTACCATATTCGCTATTTGCTTTATTTCTGATACACTACCAGTTTCACTGAATCTGTTGTAAGATTAAAAGAATATTCATCAGCAAAAACAGTTACAGGAGCTCTGCTTCATAGAATCAGAGTGTAATAAAACATGATGGAAAAGACTGTTCTAGGTCATCTAGGCCAAAACCCTTGTCAAGGTAGGGCTGCTGTTCAGGACATTCTTCAGTCAAGTCTTGAAGCCCCACAAGGGTGGAGACTCTCCAGATCTTCTGAGCAAGCTGTTCCACAGTTTTGTTACTGTCATGGTGATAAATTTTCTTTATATGTGCCTGAGATTTCCCTTGGGTCAGTTTGTGTCTGTTACCTCTTGTACTCTCACTGCAAATCCCAAGAAGAATCTGCCTTTGTCTTCCCTATATTCTCTCATTAGGTATCTGAAGATGACCCTAACATTTCTTCCTTTGCCTTTTCTTCCTAAAGCCAAACAAGTCTCAAAATGTCCAAAATCTCATTTTGAGTTTAGCAGTGCAATAGGGCTGATACACTCTTGGTCCTTAAATCTGCTGCTTGCTTCCTAAGGAAGACAAGCTTGGACCTGGGATCAAAACCAAAAAAAATGATACTTGGGGTCTGTAAGAAGCCAGTGCAGTGCAGAAGGCACTGGGCAGCAGCGCAAGTAACAGTAGCATTTTCAGAAAAGAGCATTAGCTTCTCTGAGAAGTTGCTTGCTGTCTTGGTGTGACATTTACTGTTAGGGTGGTGAGGCACTGGGATGGGTTGCCCAGGGAAGTTGTGAATGCTCCATCCCTGGTGGTGTTCAAGGCCCAGTTGGACAGAGCCTTTGGTGTCATGGTTTAGTGTGAGGTTTAGTGTGAGGTGTCCCTGCCCACAGCACGGGGGTTAGAACTAGATGATCTTGAGGTCCTTTCCAACCCTAACTATTCTATGATTCTATAAAGTTCCTAAGGATGCTTCTTCCATGAGTAGCTTTCTGCAGACACACACAGAAAGTTGCTGGTGCTACTTTGTTTTGGAGAGATTAGATAGGATGCAAAGGTCATCCAAGTGCTCAGTGCAGAGTAAGAAAATGAGTAAATGAATGTCAAGCAGAAGATGAATCACAAGGCAGCAAATGATAATGGCTACTACAGGTACAAAGCTCCAAGTTGCCAGGAATAGCATTATACTAAACCAGATACTGAATTCCAAACTGAATTTGAGATTGAGGAATGTATTTCTTATAGGGGGAAAAAAATGAACAGCATACATTTCATGATCTGAGCCTACTCTCATAAAAAGATTACTGAATCTGGACACAGAGCAGTAGGGAACTGCTCAGACATCAACCTTGTTACATTAAGAACTTCCTGATGAAGCTTTCTTCATGGTTCATCCTGAAACTTACTGTCCTGGGTTTAGCAGTCGCAGTAATTCTTCTCCTTCTTAGTGGCTGGTGCAATGCTGTGTTTTTGATTTTTGGGCTGGGAACAGCGCTGATAATGCCGATGTTTTTAGTTGCTGCTCAAATGTTTGGTCTGGCCAAGGACTTTGTGAGCCTCATGCTCTGCCAGGGAGGAGGGGAGGCTGGGAGGAAGCAGAGACAGGACACCTGACCCAAACTGACCAAAGAGGTATTCCATACCACAGCACGTCATGCCCAGGATGTAACGGGGAGTTTACCCGGAAGGGCTAGGGGACTGCAGGATTGGAGAAGGTATCGGTTGGTGCTCGGCTGGGGGGAGTGGGGTGAGTTACTGGTCGGCTGGTGTTGAGGTGTTGTATTCTCTTCCCTTGTTATTTCCTTTATCATTAATATTATTGGTGGTAGCAGCAGTGATTTGTGTTATACCTTAGTTACTAAACTGTTCTTATCTCAACCTGTGGGAGTTGCATTCTTTTCGATTCTCCTCTCCGTCCCTCCAGGAGCAGGGGGAGGGGAAGAAGGGGGGGAAGTGAGTGGACAAGCTTTGTGGTTGCGTTTAAACCACAACACTTACATAGTCCAGTATTATCCATAGTAATTTTACTGGTTTACTTGAAGAAGTGCAGGTGTTCAAATTACATGCTGCACGTCAAGAAAAAAAAACAACCACAATATATATATATATTTTTATATATATATAATCATATTCTCAACCATAGCAGTTAGCTCCAAACCCCCCAAAAATTCAAAATAAGCAGTGACATTTTGAGATTTATGAAGCTGAAGTTAGCTGCCACTGATGTGGAAAGAAAAAAAGCTATGAATAATTCTTCTATGACAGATTGTCCAATGAAATTCAGAAAGTAACAAACAACATTGTTTGCAAGTCAATGTTAAGGAATTTAACACTGAAATTTTTATAGTAAATAACCTATAATTTGCAGCCGTGACATGCCTAAAAGGACTTTTTCACTGGACAAATATTAAATATTACATGTTTAGTGGCATCTCTTTTTGTAACTTCTGTATTGAGGTAATAATACAACACATGGGCTGCTTCTCTGGGTTCTGTTTGGATATATCTATTAACTTCTAAACAGTCATCCTGTTCCTCCTGAGTTCTGTCCTTTGCATCCGTATATGTGGAAAACTCATTCTTTATTTTTGTTTCTCCATTCGGTTTAAAATTTTGGAAGATTTCTTATTAACTCTGCAGTTACATTTATACAGATATAAACATATCTGTATCATATAGACATATCTGTATCATGGATAAAGAAGCACAACATCTCCTTGAACTTGATGATCTTAATAGACTTTAAAACCAAGATGTTATATATATTAAAAATTAAACATATTTCATAACATATGAACTGAATCTTTGAGGTGTCCTGGATTTGTAAACTGTGTTACATAACATAGGGTAAAAGTAGAAACAAGGAAATGCATTCAAGTTAAGGAATTATAAGTCATCCAAGCAAAATAGACCTTAATTCTTTTGTTCAACATTGAATACAATCCATGATGATCACTAACCGATTTATCGCATTCCTTGGTCACTTTGAGTTATATTCAAATTTTTCCAACCCTTATTCTGAAGTAAAAAGCCATTAAGACTGAGCTTGTCATTCTTAGGAAGGAAAAACTTTTATTGTTTTATCATAAAGTAATCAAACTTTACTATGTGCACGCACAGGTGAATTTAGAAAGAATTTAGTATTAACTTAAATAAATTTAAGGTGGAATTTTTTCCCCTGTGCTTATGTCATGTACCTTGAATACCATAATGTATCTTCCAGTTTCCGAAAACCAGTAAGTACAGTTGTTTAATTTGTGTTTATCAACAATAAAGAACATTCAAAGCAGTCTTGAAAAAAAGGAAATAACAGGTGTTGCTTTATAAAACCTATTGGCTTCTTTTGAGAACTGCTGTCAGAAACTAGGTTATCAGGAAAAGATTCACAACCGGCAATAAATACTGCAAGTAGGAGAATGTGATGGGAATTATGCCAAGCGCTCCCTGGTTTCAGGTTTTTCATAGAAAAAATATATATTGAATTTTAATAAATTGTTAAGTCCATATTAAATATGGATAAATTATCTACTTTTCTTATTCACATTTAAACAGAAAAGACATGCCTCCTAGCCAGATTAAAAGTCAAATATAGTTGCAAATGCAAAGTATGAAATACCATTAGGAGTTCATAAAGCCACATTTTCAAAAAGAGGATTTTAAGATACTAATTATGCTCTCCCCAAGGAGCAGCTGTTTTGGATTGTACAGACCTGAGATGCAGATGGAAGGGTCTGGGACCCTGCTACATGGTAAAGACAGTGGCATTGGATAAGCTACCACAAGAGGTGATTGATAAAGAACACTTCCAGTCTTGGTAAGCTCGAGTATGATGTCACCTTTCTTTTAGCACATGAGGAGATGAAATGTGGAAAGTCAGACTGAGTAAGGCAAAAGCAGACGTAGCCAGGCAGTCACATCTGGGAAAAGACAGTGACAGAAAGGCATTATGAAAGAGAAGCGTGTCTGATTAATGAAGAGAGAGGCAAAGAAAAGAAAAAACAAACAGCTGACAACTGAAATAGAAATCAGATAAAACAGCTCCTGAAGAGAGTTCGAAGTACAATGAAAATTGTGGTGAATGGCAAAATTACTTTGTGAAAAAAGAAGCCCATTGCTAATTCGTCCTTCCCCTTGGAGAACTGTCCGGAAAAGGAGTCCTTTAACAAAAGACAGTAAGAACAGTCTCACTTGGATAGCTGGGATGCACTGTAGGTTAAAGTAATACGATTTGCAAAACTCAAAGGGATAATATTGACTTACAAAGCAGCAGGCTAAAGGTCATTTACTTAAATTAATAGGCCACCCAGGATTCAGAGGGAATTGGGAAACACAAATGGAGATATGGAGGATCCTCTTACCAACAGTGATTAAAATGCGTGAAAAACAGATTTATTTTTCCCCCATGCCAGGGAAAAAAAAAAAAAAAAAAAAGAAAAGCAAAACCCTAAAACTTTGTCATTTTAATAGTTTTCCCCTTTTGATAAAAATCATGGTACCCATCCTATTTGTGTGACACATTATGCCCCAAATGTTTGTTTCCCATATTAGCCATTGCTGGATAAGTGCTTCAGCAAAATTCGATAGATGCCTCTATATTAGCATCTGAGTTTCAGTCACGAGTGCACTTATGAAGGTAACCCCATGGTGGGCCTCACATACTCTGCTTTAGTTCACATCACAAAACTGTCATGAAGCACGTTAACTGCATTTCTTTTGGGTGAAGGTAAGCTGGAAAATACATCCCAAGTGCTCATCTGATAAGCTCCAGCTGCTAACAGGCATCCAGGCTGTGGCACTGGACTAGAGGTGGTCTGCAGTAAAACCCTTTGAAATGGATTTGGCATGGGCATCAGCCCTCAGTGCCAACAGTTGTGCTGCACAAATCTGCTCCCACTGGGCTTCAGTATTTGTTAACATAGATATACCCTTAGTGTGCACAAAGGCAGGCACATATAGTAGATAAATGTTAGCATTTGAAGTTTTATGTCATGGACACTGAAAGCAAATTAAAGATCTTTGCTGAGCTATAGAAGGCAAAAAAAAAAATCAAATTAAGGCTATTTGGAGCTGCTGACTTTAGACATCTTATTGTTTGATTGAAAATGAGTCATGTAGGGTGACTGAGAGATAGATGAATAACTGAACCTGCATAAAATATGTCTTGTGAACATTTTTAAACCTGATATGTGAACAGATTATTACCTGATCTTTAATATCAGTGTATTTCCCACTGTATTTGCTTGAGTTTACTGTTGCCATAATACTTATCCAGATGTTTTTAAAAGGGATTGGCTGGCATCCAGGCAATAGTCAGGCGAAACAAAGGAAGGAAGAATGATATATGCTCACGTTAAAGGTTTGCTGGCTGCTCTGTCCACATGCTTTTACTCGCACTAGATTTTTCCTTCACACAAATATTGAAAACTGTCAAAGCTTATTTTGACAGATGGCAGCTTTTTCACTCTTTAAGCACCAAAGTAATCCTTGCACTGGTTATTGTCTCTTTTGTTGTGAGAAGCACTCAAAGCAAACTCGTGCCTGGATGAACAGGATAATGAACTACCTTTCTAGCATATTATATGTATTTGATTAATATCTCCAGTCAAGAAACACTCACTGCTGTTATAAAGAAGTGCTGAGTGTTTGTCAGTCTTATCTCTGGACTTGTGTCCGATGGAAGTTTGGAAAAGACAACAAAATTTGAAATATCAGTATCCCTGTTTTGCTGGGGAGAACCTGACTTCCAGCTTCAGGAAGGCAATGTTCTTCATGAATCAAACCAACGGACCATGGTTTGTCGAAGCTTCTGGGGCATATTCATATCTTTGTCTGGCCTCGCATAAGACTGCTGTGGTATAAAAGTTTTCTAAAGGCCAGAGAAATCACAGAATCACAGAATCACAGAATCCCAAGGGTTGGAAGGGACCTCAAAAGATCATCTAGTCCAACCCCCCTGCAAGAGCAGGGTAACCTACAGTACATCACACAGGAACTTGTCCAGGCGGGCCTTGAATATCTCCAGTGTAGGAGACTCCACAACCCCCCTGGGCAACCTGTTCCAGTGCTCTGTCACTCTTACAGTAAAGAAGTTCTTCCTGATGTTAACGTGGAACTTCCTATGCTCAAGAGAGGTTCTCCTCCCCCTCTACTCAGCCTTGGTGAGGCCGCATCTGGAATATTGCGTCCAGTTCTGGGCCCCTCTGTTCAAGAAGGACAGGGAATTGCTTGAAGGAGTCCAGCGCAGAGCCACAAAGATGATTAAGGGAGTGGAACATCTCCCTTATGAGGAGAGGCTGAGGGAGCTGGGTCTCTTTAGCTTGGAGAAGAGGAGACTGAGGGGTGACCTCATCAATGTTTACAAATATGTAAAGGGTAGGTGTCAGGATGATGGAGCTAGGCTTTTTTCAGTGATATCCAGTGATAGGACAAGGGGCAATGGGTGTAATGCTGGTATAAGAGCTCCACAATATCCTTTCCACACAAGCACAGGGTCTATAACAAAGAAACAGGGCAATGACCATGAAAACAATATACTACAATGATCTCTGCATTGGATACTACACTCTGCTTTGTGGACTTCAGTACTCCTGTGCTTCAGGGAGCACATATGCACATTAATGACCTAGCTTGGATCAAAGGTACTTCTGTAGTGACTTTCTTGATTATTCCCATTTACTGGGCTTTGGTTCACATCTAGAGTTTGTAGCCAAAACAGAGGCTATAGATTTGCAAATTAAAAGTAAACTAATCAGGATATAGTGTATATTAGCTTTCCTTGACTCCATACAGAAGTGTATTAAGGTAGCATAGTAAAGAACAGAATGCAAATATTTTGTAGCACTATGATGGCACAACCAGACACAAGGTGTAGGGGTTTTACTTAAGAATGTGAGTAATATGATCACCACTGGAGTAAAACATGAAGCTGATGTGTGGGTACTTCTGTACCTCTACCTATATCTGTATCTATATCTGTATCTATATCTATCTATATCATCTATCTGCCTATGCCTATACCTATGTCAGCCCCTGTATGTAAATGAAAATAGATATTTGGTATGGAAGTAATATCTTTTTCTATTTACATATATGAGGTGAAATACATCCTCAGCATCACCTATTTCACAATAGAGCTCTGCTCTTATTGCAAACACAATACTAATGGACTTATTTTCTCCAGTGGAGTGATGTAGACACCATGTAGAACGTCCTGTTTCACCTAACTACCTTTTTTCAGTATGTTTTTTGTAATCAAAGTTCAGGTATTCCCTCTTTAGGAATTGTTCCTAGAAAAAAGCAAAAAAAGAAGAAATAAAGTTGGAGAAGTGCCCAACTGATCGCACTGGGAGCTGTAGACTAAAACAAGGATTTTAGAAGTTAATGTGAATTTTATTGGGAATTTTTCATCAAAGGCACTTGAGGGCCAGGAAGGTGAATTTGACTTCATTGTTAGAATTAGCTACATTATGAAAGCCAATTGCAAATAACCTTTCAAAGTTGTTTGCCAAGAATACCTAAGTCTGCTGTAATGAAAAACCTGGACAGAGATATATTGAAAACACAAACAGGTTTATGCCTAGATAAATTTCCTCAAGGAGAAAATTAAGGAAGTAAAGGTCTTCTAGCAGGAATATGAATTATTCGTAGTGGTACCACCAATGAGGAGGTCTAGTTAAATGCAGATGGCACAGCAGGATGAGGACGAATGAGATTTACTGAAATCTGTGAAAATTTAAGTGTTTAGGTTGACTCTCATGATGGGATGTTGGTATGATTGCCAAGTGGGATTTGCAGTGCTGAATTTGTCCCTTGTATTCTCAATGCTTTTCGTGGGGAAGAGGCTGGTTGTTAGGAAAGGCATTCGTATTACCTAATACACTGACTCCTGGGATCCTTCAGTTCACCATTAAGACATGACAGAAATTAGGATGTGTTTTACAAGTCTGCATGAACTCAGGTTTCTTTTGTTGACCTAGACTTAAGCATCTTGTAAAATCTTACTGATTCAGAGTATGAAGCCACTTCTTGTACTGAGGTATCTGTTTGCTTTTCCTGAATTGTTTCTAGAATTTGTTAGAAGGTAGATTTCAAATGAAACAATTTTTTCTTACTTCTTAAAAGAGGTTTTACATTTTTTTTAATTATACGTATAATAAAAGTAGTTCTAATACAAGGTGTTTTTTCTTTAAAAATCTTCCAAGCAGCAATTCTGTTTTCATTAGTATAATAAAGAGGTTGTTTCAACATTCTAAAAAAAAAAAATAATTAAAAAATCAGTTCCTCAGTTAATAGAAATATTTTATGTTTAACTTGACTTTCATATATTTGTAATCATTTTTTAATTTTTTTTTTAATTTTATTTCCTGAGGATTTTAAGGGCTTCCAGTACAGTTGGTGACCAGTTGGTCCCTTGGTTATCCAGAGCCTGGGACAACCTGTCTGCCTGTCTGTCTGCTGTTGAGACACTTGCTCGAACTTGCATATAACTTTCTGCTGCCTCTACAAAACAGTCAATTTTTGCCGAGCCACTGAACCCTGCATTAGCTCTCCAATCCATCCCTAGGAGGAGCTGTGAAATGAGCAGTAATCAAAATACAGCCATTTGGCTGTGGCTTAAGGTTCAGTAAAGCATTTGTCATGCTTAAAAAATGAATCTATTTTCATATGGATATATTTAGAAATTTGTGTGCATGGATGCATGTAGTATGTTTGTGTATAAAACTGTATTTACAAGAAGGAGAAGAAGGTCTTAGAGTCTTAAACACTCTTAGTCTCATACTATTGTATACTTTACAGAATTTCTGGGATTCTAGGAACTTCATCCATGATTCACCATAACAACCACTTATTAAAGATTGAGTGTAAAGTAAAATCTCTAACTGCTAATGTTGAGATGTGCCATCCCAAGAAAATAGAAAACAGACTCTGATATAGTCATAAATAAATGGAGCTTCTTAAAGCTATGTTCCTGAAGGGACAAGATTAAGGCCCAAGGATAATATTTATCACGGCTGGTGTTGGTGGGAGAGAATGGAAGTTTCCTAAGAGTATACTTAATTGACCCAATAGTTCATTTTACAAAATCAGTAAAAAAAGGTCAGTAAATTAAATTATATATGTATGATCTACTACCCTCCAAACACCCAACTGAAAATAACCCCTGCCATTAATTGAAGGCAAAATTATCATAATAAATGGTATTAATTTTGCCTGCTTATTTACACTTTCAGACTTATCTGTCGTGGAAAACATTCTATTCTGTGCATACAACTTCTGTCACCCATAATGAAAATATTGTGGGCCGTGGTCAAGTTAACAATATTCTCTCAGAATTCCTGTTACAAACACATATCTCCCAGAGGAACCCAATGTATGTATAAGAGTTATTAGTTACAGGGGAAGATGCATCTGCAGAAAGATACCAGCTCTCCAGTGTAACTTCAGAATGACAATTTTGTCACTGAGAAATTAAATGCCGAGAAATGAATCATGATTAATTTGACCAAGCATAATGTCATGGAAGTCATCACTTCTGTGGTGTGAGACCCTACACGACCAGGACTTGAAAAAAGATACTATAAGTTAAAGCTATTACAGTTTGGCCCCAAATTTTTTTATTGTCTGTATAAGTTATTTAGAGAATTTTTGTAGCACTAGGGAATGCTTTTAATGACGTGTTTAGTGCAATGAAGTTAAAAATTACAATTTTCAGACCAGTCTGGTTACTTGATGTACTATTTTTTGAAGAATGAATGTTTGTACTTTAAACAGTGATTATTTTTATTATTTAAATCTTTCTGAAACACAGTGACATCAGTTACTCTTACTGAATGTGGTCAGTGTCGTTTATTTTTCCTGGCTTTTCTTGCACTTTAGAGCTCAGGCTGCATGTTTTACGCAGCTCAGCATTGACAACTAGACACTTCTGGCAATCCTTAAAAAAAACCCCAACAACCCTCAACATTCAGTAAATGAAGAAAGCTGGAAACCATTTCTTGTTACTTTTTTGGTTCTAAATATCCATTCATAAATCTCTTTGCCCTGTGCTCCTTCACTGCAATGTGGAGTTTGAGTGCAGTAAGTTCCACACATTGAGTTCCCACTTTTTTCTCTAGTGCTCTGGTTACTAATAAATTCTCCCTGACTTTATATCATCTTCTCTGTTCTCAGCATAACTCTCCATATGTCTGTGTATATATATATATATATATATATATATATACATACAGTATCCCACACCCTAAGAAGCATCCCTATGTATTTATCAGGCTTGTGCAGATGTGTTCTTTGGTTTCTTCCAGCCCAAAAGTGTCACTCCTCGGTAGATGCGAATATGGCATTTGTACAAAGGTCTTAAAGGCTCCCATCTCTGTGTGCACTAATCAGTGAGTGCATTTTCCATTACGCTTCAGGCCAAATGCGGATCCCTGACTCGTGATTATACCTTTTGTTAATACAGATAAGTTAAAAAAAAAAGAAAAAAAAAAAAGAGAGATTATGACTCCATGGAAGCAGCACCAGAAGTAGACAAAGTCAGTACAAAATGGGTGAAGTACTCTCAGTCAAAAAAATGGTTCTGTGTCATCACCAAAACTGTAACACAAATACCTGCTGTAATAATCCCTTCTTTTAGTCTGCTGTGAGTTAGTGAGCCCAAGCTTGTTCAACTATTGGCAAAGACCATTATCACTTAGCTTTTTTCCTGTATGCACACTAACATTACTTATTAAGAGGTAGAAAAATAAGATCTAAAGGTAAATCACCATGAATTGTTAATTCTAGTAATCAAAGACTTCAGTTCTATCTCCCTGTCCCTGGTGGTATGTCTTTCAGTTAAATAGAGATACTGAAGTGTTCTTCAGGTATTAGTGGCTGTGGAAATGTTAATCCTGTTCACCTTCCCTATAAATTTCTGAAAGTTAAGAGCAGAATGATCTTATCTTCAGGTTAACAGAAGGATAATTGACAGCTGGTATAATTAAAACCAATTAAAGGAGATCATTTTCCAGTCTAAAAATAAAATAATAATGAAAACAAGGAATAGTGGATTCCTCAAAAATGTATAAAGTATTGTATCTTGACCTATCCTTTACAAAATACATATAAATGTAAGTATGAACATGTATATACATAAATATATATATATGCATGTACAGTTTGCCCATAAATTAGAGCATTTGTTACTTATGAAGTAAGGATAGAGAAACAAGATAGCTAAAAGCTATTGTGCATACAAATGATAGTATCGCATTGATCAGATGGACAGGTAGAAGTGACTAGATATCCTAAAGCTAATCATCTAAGATATACCCTAAGGCAGTTATGTCAGCTCTCTCCTTAGCTGATAAAGAGAGATGAGTACCTCCAAAGGACAATTCATCTTTGTTGCTTGTTTCAGGATGAGATGAATTACCTCCAGGAAGTATCCAAGAGACCTCCATCAGCTACACAGAGAGCTCTGATGGCTAAGTTAGGTGGCTAAAGCTGGGTGTGATGAACGGCTCTCTCTCAAGGGGTTGCTGACTTTGATGTCTATTTAATTGTAGCTCACATAGAAACTGTTCTAACAAGTCACATATTATAAAGACAGCTCCCAGAGGTCACTATTCATTTGGTTTGTAACTAGACTTGGAACAGTACAGAACCAATTGGCATAAGAATTGTGACCTTTTCAAACGATAGAAGCAAGTGACTCCTTAAAGAACATTAGTAAAGGAATCAAATGTGACTATAATGTACTAGAAGAACAATCTAACACACTTGCTTTGCTCTTACTAAGGTTTATTGAGTGCTCATGTAACCGAGATAGCTTTATATTTGCATTTTTATTAGAGATGACATTGAAAGCAAACTTCTGTGTAACCCACAAGTGCTCCATTGAATTATTTTTTTTTACATCTATTGTGTGCAACTCATTTAACACCAGACAGCAACTTGGCAACATTTCTCTCTCGGTATGGGAGAAAGTTTTGAGCAGTGTAGTATTTATATATAGGTACTGAATGCCTTATTCAGAAATTGGGGAGGCTTTCTCATATACAAGCTCACTTCCATTTTCTTGGTCTCTTTTTTTCCCATTGATGGCTCCACAGGGTGGCTTTTTGCAAACACTAAAGAGCTTACACCAGATACACCATTTTTAAGATGTCAAACAGATTATATTATTCATTCACCCATGAGTATTTTGATGGTATCTGTGTGTACTTTGTCAGATGAGCTATTTCTGATTCTACTCATCTCTATTTATAAGGCATCCCCAACAGTTCTCATCTGATTCATTTGTACTCAGTGAAGTGGTACGTGGAAGCAGCAATATATCCTTCCTCTACTTCCAAAAGTCTGCAGTATGATAGATGAAAGAAGAAAGGACAAACAAGCACATCAAAAGCAATGTTTTTGTATAAAAATCCAGATTTGAAAGAAAAAAGTGGTATAGCAGCTCTGGTCCAACTCCTGTGACCCAGCTTGTCCCACCACCCTTTGGATAAAGACCCCTGTGAAGCCAGCTGGGCTAGCTCTGCTGCTCAGGTTACAGAGTCCAGCCGTCTGATCCAGACAGTCCTTGCCTAAATATTGTGAATG
Source organism: Lathamus discolor (assembly GCF_037157495.1). NCBI lineage: Eukaryota > Metazoa > Chordata > Aves > Psittaciformes > Psittacidae > Lathamus > Lathamus discolor. The sequence goes on along the minus strand of NC_088884.1, from coordinate 41,075,176 downwards.
CAGCTGCTGGTCCATTCATGCATGTCATGAAATGCCTCTTCACAGACCCGTGTCTCTTTTCTGGGATGGCTTCATCCTGTGGGCTCCTCTTCAAGGGATTTTCGAAGAAGGGAAAGTGATGAAAACAGGATTTTGGAGAAAGCTCCAGGTGCAGTGACAGCTGCTAGGGCAGCTGCAGCTCCTGCCCTAACCTTCTCTCCATCTGTAGCATGCCTATTTTTAGAAGGCCATACTTTTCTTTCCCTTCAATCATAGAAAGATGCCGTTATACAATTCAACTTAAATACGCAACCTTAGCTCACAGGGTAGATCTACAAGGTGTAGATAATACAGATCCTGTATTCTTATAATCGGTCATAGGCAGGTTTCTTTGTTAATGGTCCCAAAAGTCCTCCAGATCCGCATAAAAGCTTGTTGCCTGCTCTGCTCCTCTATCCCTCTTACTGTAAGGCACTCTGAGAGCACTGCTCTTCCATGAGTAACAAGCACAAGCCACAGCACGATCTCTCCCTTCACAAATACCTGCACCACACAACATACCTTATTCTTGCCTCATTCATGCTTGCAGACATAAACCTCACAACCTGCTTCCCTACCATGAGCACTTCTCAAACACACACAGTCCTTCCCAGACACCCAGTGCTGGCATTAATGTGTCATGGAGCACTTCTAAGTTGTTGCATCCGAAATCTCTTTTCCATATTAGTAATCTTAGAAGGGGATCCTGGAACAACAAAAAATGGCTGAAGTTTTCCAACCTCTTGAGGTCCTCTGCTCAAGCAAAGTCAGGCTAGAGCAAGTTGCCCAGGACTAAGCCTAGTCTGGTTTCAAGTACCTCCAAGGATGGACTTCACAACTTCTCTGGGTAACCTGTGCTAGTATTTGACCACTCTCGCAGTGGAAAAGTGTTTTCTTGTGCTCAGACAACATGGACCACTCAGGCAATGTGATTCAAGGGTAAGCAAGAGCTAGGAAAGAGCTGGAGCCGTAATTTTAATTTTATGGGTTTTTGCTGTCTCCAATGCAGGTATTTATACCATTCACATTCACACTAGCCAACTTTTAGAGTCAATGGAAAGAAAGAGGCAGAAAAATTATTTATGAGACCTCTGATTATGCCCCAGAAATGCCTATTTCTTTCCACAAGCTTGAAGCTTGGGGGGAAGTATGAGGGACTTAAAGGAACTTGAAACAGCTCTGATGTAGCCACTTTTATACATTTTCTGATAGCTAGAGTTCAAAGGAAACTTACCTAAGTTTTTTCAATAAATAATGTTCAATAAATAGGCATCTTCCATTTGCATCAAGCTCTGAAATTTTTATGCACCAAAATAAGTCTTATTTTCAGATAGAGAAGCACTTAGGCCTTGCTCTTTACAGTCAAAACAATTTTATTTCAAAACAGCAGGTAAAGGATTTTCTTTATAATCTGTGGAAAAGCTACAACTCTACCCTGCTTTGTAGCAAAGATGTGTTATTTGGGTATTCCCATGAAAGAGTGTGAAGAAAATATGCATTAAGTTTTCTAGCAAATTACAGAAAATACTAAATTTGCTAATTAATCTTACAGTTTCACCAGGAACAATGAAAATAAAAATGCATTCTTGTCTGTATATTTCTATACTTAATTATACTTGCTTCTTTTTCTGATTGTTCATCAAAAGATGAATTTTCAATTTTCATTATTCTGAAACAGGTGCTCTCTATTGTATGAATTAGTGACGTTTGACAAGGATTATTTTTTACGAGAACTGCAGGAGAAGGAAGGATGTGTGAGTCAGGGAAGTCAGAATAAAATCAAAGTCTAATTTTGGCAGATGAAGAGAAACTTGAGAAACACTTCACCTTTAAGCTGCGCACAGATGATAGATGCACTGCGTGATGAATGCATTTAGGATAATCTAATATTTATAAAGATTCATGAATTAAGAGTCATTTACTGTTCACACATTTCAAATATAAAATATTGATACACAGAGTTTTCATTAAGACTGTCCTTACATGATTCAGGCTATCAAACATTCAATTCTTCTGAATGGTTCCATGTCAACTATGCTGTAAAGGCAATACTAATTCTTTTTCCTGCTGAAGAGTGAATAGAATTATATCTTCACATCTGCAGCCATCAATAGCCCCTTGGCAATAAGTTCTGCAGTGAAAGATCTGCTAATTCTGGCCAACATGAGCTCTGGCATGTGATCCAAGACCCAGGAGGGACAAAGAGCTTCCTGCAGAGCTAACAGCGTTTGCCATGCACTTCTGCAGAGCCTCAAAGGAGCTGTTCTGTTAGCATAGAAAATAGCAACACTTATGTCCCAGCATCTTCCTGACTTCTAGATGAGTTCTCTATGTCTAATGGGATACAAAGTCCAATTAAGGCTTTCTTACTCTTTGAGACTTGTGTTAGTGTTCTCATTAGCTGATACTTTATAGAGAGCTGGATCGGTGATTTCTGCCTTAGCTTGTCAAATATATCCATGTCCTGTTTTCGGGAAACTCGTGGGGATGCAATTTCTCAGCCATCTCTTTCACTGCCAGAAATCAGGAAGTGCCCAGAAAGATGGGAGAGGGGCTGGGCGTAATTTTTTTATTGAGATGGAATTATTTTTTATGGGATGGAAACTGGGTACTGATTTATGTGTTTGCATACAGATTGCACACATATGTAGACATACATAAGCATGTACTTTACATAAAATGCATGTGGCTCACAAGCCACACTCTTTTAGGCTGTCAAACTAAAAATGCATGCTGAGGAGGGGTTCAGGCTGAACTAAACATAAGGGCTTGTCTGAAATTCTCTGTCTCTCCAGAGCACAGGCACCTGAGACAGGGCTACTGCTACGTACTTGAACCCAACCCCAATCAAAGTTGTAAGTACACCCAATTTTCTGAGAAAACTGAGCAGGATTTCTCACATGGTGTAGCAGAGAAACTTGTCTTTTCATACCAATAGCCTAAGGTTTGAGGTCTGGGTCAGTCTCTCACAGATGGAGTTCGAATCTGTCACTTTCCTTCTGCGGGTAGCTGAGAAATGCCAAAAGGCAAGCTGCATTTGCGTGGGCAGACCGGGCAGAACACGGGAGTGGCATCACCACTCCTGCTGTGGTGATGAGGTTGTTCAGGAGAGGAAACCTTTCTGGTACTTGGAAGGATGCTGACAGACCACAGCAGAGTTCTTCAGCCATGCAGAATACCGGTTTCTTTCTCATGGAAATATCTGCTTCAAAGGGAGCTGATGTATCAGTAACACCCTCCAATGTCATTTAATTTTCACGTATAAAAAGAGAAGAACTTTTTGTTAGGAAAACATTTTTATTGTATAGGTCAAAAAGAACTTGAGGTCAGAGGGTTAATTCTGACATGATTCCAGGGGCCTAATGCTGTTTCATTATCCCCAGAGTCAGCAGGAGTTCTTTGCACAAAAGCCTTGAGGACATCGATAAATCAGCTCCAATTGCATTGTCTTCATTTGTATGCATACTTTGCTTCGTGCTTGCAGGCACAGCTTTCTTGAAGAATGGGTTGGTGGTTTCTGTGTCAGGGGAGGAGAAGCAGGATGGATGAGATGAAGGAGATTGAAGGTACTTCTCAGCCCTTCCCTGCAGAAGAGCTAAAGCACAAACACTTGCAGGTATCTGACGTTCCTCAGGAAAAATAAAAATTAATGTGTTGTCCACCTGTGAAAAACAATGACAGAATTTTCATTCTGCTTGCCTAATCCTTTATACCCTCTTTCCCAACCATCTTATTAATTAATTAATTAATTAATGTGTATTACTTAGGGTAGGTTATACCTTTAATGTGGTGTCAAAGACCAGAGGGTTTTCTGTCTATGCTGTGTCCATGCCTCCATATTTACACAAGTTCTACTTGTTTACAAAAACAACCCTTCTTTTCTGTGCAAGTACTGACTTTGGTTCATAAGAAGTACATGGAGAATAAGGATATATCTATATCTCATCCCAAAATCTTAGGAAAAAGTCTGAAAAGGGAACTTTTCCCTCAAAGAGACTTTCTAGGAAAAATAATGAGAGTTTAAACAGCTTTTCCATCAATTAAATTTTCAAGGTCTGATTGTTCTTGCATGCTGAGATAAGTACCTCTGTGCTGACTATATGTGGATCTGAGGGAGATGAGAGCATGAGAGCATTTAGGGTGCAGAAAGGAGCACCTAAATCTCACTGAATTCATAGGGTCTATGCCCTTAAACTGCATTCTGGTGATGAACAGCTCTCTAAATCATAATATTAATCCTGTCTTATATAATGTATTATGCAATTAAGAATAGAAAATCCTCCTGTATAATTCTGTAGAAAAATACCTCATGCCATAGGAGATGACTCTCTGGACAGATTGAGTTTCAGCTCTCCAGCTTTGTAGCACGAGATTGCTCAATTACATGCATCATCATGCTAACTTTCACAAAAAGCAAGGCACAGCAAAAAATGTGCTTCAGTTTCATTTTAATATTTTGCCATGTTAATTTCAATATATAAGACTAATTTATGATCATTTTACCACTCAGGAGCCATCTGTTTTTTATTTAATCCTAGAAATTAAGCACAAAAGCTAAATTAGACACAGTTGGTAAAGTAATTCTTGGTTAATTGTTAAGCAGACACGAAGGCACGTAAATGAGAAACTTTCAGTCTAACAGCTATCTAAGCTTTAAAAGCCAAGGTTATATCCTAACTAAATAAAATTTCTTCTTATAATAGACTCATGACATGCAAAAAGAAACTAGGGTTTGATCCACAGCAGGCTTATATTCTGAAGAGAGATGTTTTCATATAACTTCAGTTAAAAATTATAAACTTAATTGGAAAATAAGTTCAATTAGAATTCTAAGGTGTCTCATCTTTTCAATTTTAAAATTGGAAGACTATAATGTAAATCAATTTGATATTAATTTACTTACTGGATAAATCTAAATTTCTATATCAGCATTACTTAGGACTGTCTGACTAACAAGGGGAGAATTTTCTAGGAAAAACTAAAATCCTGAAGGATTATTTTTCCTCTAGTGTAAGCAAGTCATATTGACCCTTTCCCTTCTCTTATCAGAATATTGTTTTCAAGGACTTTATGACCAATAAAAATAACTTACATTAATAGAAATCATAGAATGGTAGTTTTTTGGGGAGCACTAGAGATGAACAAATAATATGCAACTAAATTAAGTGGAAAAAAATCACATTATCCATATATAAACTTAAATATGGCAGTAAATTAAAAAAAACCCCAACAAACTGTAGCTGGAAGAATAACTACTTCCGTATCAGTATTAGTGAGTTTAAATACAATATTTCAATGAGAATATTTCAATATCAATCTTAAAAATTCATTTTAATAAAGTATTAATTTACTTAGTTGATTAACATTTTACTACATGGAAGTTTCTGAAGCAACTAAGAAAAGCAATGTTTTGCTTTTAGCAAACAAGCAAATCTACCATTTTGATGACTTTTGCAAAGTTTTCCTGAAATCATCAGCTGTTTTTTGATTTATTAAAAAGCTGTTTCAATGGAGAAGAATTGTGGGAAAAGCTCGTGAAGTAAATGCAATAGCTTTCAAAATGCAGTATTGCCTGCAAGCTACAGAACAATTTCTCACTCTCTTTAAAATTGTTTTTTCAAGGTGAAAAATTAACTTTTGTGCTCCTCTATTCTCACAGGAAACAGAAACGTAGCATGCAATTAAAGTGAGGCATACATAAATGTTTACGTTACCTAAAGTTCGTCCAGATTTATTACTATCTTGCAAAAATGATCCTGACAAAGCAACAGCGGATGAAAATCTTCACTGAAGCTATTATGCATGTACAAATAATATCCACCAGATGGCACAAGGAAACAAATTTCAGTTCAAGCTTAGCATAAACCAGTCAGTGGTACTAACACGCCGGAAGGGGGTAGGGAGAAACAGCAGGAAAACTCTAGGTATAGGACGCTCAGAGTTCGTAGGTATAGGTAGTTTGTCTCATCTCAATAAGATGCTGAAGGCAGATATTATAAGCCATTTATTCACAAGCAAAAGAAGCAGAAAATCCTCAGAAATTTGTTCATTTTGGGGTGGTTTTCAGATAGCCTTTCAGGTAGTCTGTATTTGGTAAATGTGTGTACCCTGACTCACACTCAATGGAAAGAAAGGTTACGTTTAACTAGGAGAAATGAAATCCATCATCTGCTAAAAGATTAACACTGGATGTCACAGAAAAATGTAAAATACATATGAGAATTCTTTTGACAGGTCTTTCATCCTTTCCTCTCACTTCAAGAATGAAGCCAACTAACCTTTGCCCTTAAATCAACGCTTGAAAACCTCACAATTTACGAAATCCCAATCTATCCATGGAATTTCAACATCATGGTTTTATTTCTCTTTTTTAATAGCTCAGAGATATTTGAGCAAAATTTCTTTTTATGCAAAGAAATTAGGATACTCTCTGGCTCTACCTGTATCAGAACAATTATTATTCATTTATTCTTTCATTCATTCTCATTGGGCTTATATCTCTCTACCAAAGTAAAACCCTTGGTGGATTAAATCCTTTATGTTTGTGGCTTGTGTAAATCCTACAGATGTCTTTATCTAGTAATAAGGACATAAACAGAATAATTTTGTATACATCTCAGCCTCCAGCAGTGAAAATCAGATTTTTTGACTCCTCTTACATAACAGGCTCCTTCTGGTATGTGGAGGGAGGGGAAAGGGATTGGGAACATCAGTAAATTACAAGGAGAATTATTTAAATGCAAATTCAAAGTGGATGCACACACACACACAGAGTGTCATACACAGCTTGTTCTGAAGGGTTTCCTGGGATTGCTTATTAGTCTTCAAATGTCACGACACATGCTGTTTTCGTGGATGTGTCAGACTATCAGCTGGATATGGCTGGAGCAGCAGTTGCAACTTCAAATGTATTGTTCCCCTCTGATCACCCTAATTATACAAGCAAAAGGGTCAGGCAGCAGTAACTTCATTTGCACTTTAGTCCCCATGTGGTGCCATCTCCCCCATGCAAAGAGAGCCGGTGTCCAGCTGTGTCAGGGGATCACAATCCGGCTCCCTGGTGCCAGCCAGACGTAAAAGCCACTTCAGCTGCCAGCTGGGCTTATTTAAACCCAGCACTTCTTTCCAAGCTTAACAACATGAAGTTCAAAACAGCTTTTTATGAACTCTTTTGGGTCCTGCTGTTCTCTGACCAAAACATGGTAGGTAGTACTGCGAGTCCTCTGTGAACCATGAGCAGTTCTCTAACCCTCCATGGAGTGGTACCTTATTCACACCCCATTGCCCTTCCCGGTATCAGTGAAAATCGACAGGGCTATTTGTAGAGCTAAGGCACCACCCTTCAAATACAAGGTAGCGTGACCTAGACTTCAATCAGTTAAAATCTCTGGTCTAGTGTGTCCTTTTGAAAAATGGATATAATGCAGCCTTCCCTTAGGAATCTGATGGGGAAATGAACAATTGTTCTTTTAGTTGAAAGCTGAAAATACAAACATACATGGTTTCGAGGTACAAAGTGTTCTTGTCAGAAACAATCAAACATAAATCTGAATTTTCAGAGATTTTTGTCTTCCCTAGATGCATGGCACAGACTATTTCACTTCACTCCATCTGGCAGCTGAAAAACAAACAGTTAAGATCATTCATTTGTTGGAGACCAGCTGAGTATTGTAATTAGTCTTACTTGGCACTCAGACATGTTGCATGCATTTGTTCAATTCTGGTTTAGTAAAGAGAATTTGCTTGGTAATTTTCAACTCTGTTAATCACAGAGAATATGCATGAACACATGCATCTATGCATATGTGCACAGTTTGTGTATTTCTATATACTTGAAGTTAACTAACTTGGATATCATTCATAAGGTTCCTGTTTCAGAAATGCTAGCTTTTGGTAGAAATTCTGATGCAAATATGGCCACTTGTTTTGTAGAGTAATGAGATCAGAGCAGAAATATTTCCCAGGTTTCATTGTATAAAGAGGTTTGCACATTAATGCATTGTGCAGGTAAGTCAGTATAGGAATTCATCTCTCTACCAAGTTTCTGTCATCTTTCTGGTGGCTCAGAGTGGGTATGGAATCTTCAAATCTTCAGAGACCAACTGGTTTCCTTTAACATGGGGGATCATCTTTATTGAGCAATTTGGAGCTTCCATTTCTAACCTGTATTGTTCTGGCTGTCCTACTGGAGGAAATAGCTGAGCAATTGAAAGGGTTGTATCCCTGATGTATTCTGAAATGCTGTGTGCCTATAGTGGTCCCAGTGTGTCCCCAGGATACATGGTATACAGTACAGAAAAATGACCAGAGACTACCACTGATCCAAAAATCCCAAATGGAGAAGGGGATGTATTACTTCATTGCTTTGAAGTGATGAAAAAAACCCCATCAGCTGATAAAGTGAACAGTAAGTAACCCTTTTACTTGGAAAGAAAATCAAGAACGGACTACGGTATTTTAGTATTCATGCATTTATATGTTCCAAGATTTCTTGTGCTTCAGTGGAGACAGACTAACATACACCAGTATGTGTGTAATAAGAGTGGTAAAATTATGCCCAGCATTGCATGAAAAATTATTAAGTCTACATTTTTCCAGGCATTTGAGAGCTCTTAAAGCCCGAGTCTGAATTACAGTTCAGGTATTTTATAATGGTGTGAGAAAATGGAGCAGTGACTTCACTGTTTTGAGGACAGCATGAGCTGATACAATTTCCGTCATCTGCTGACAGTGAGTAGCTTAGCAATTCTAAAACAGTGCAGTCCCCAAAATATGTTAAGGACATTAACTGCATGCAGGAGGATGAATCTTTTCTTAACAATATGAAGCATCAAGCACAATTTAGAGATGGGGCTTAAAATTATCCTGCATAAACCTTAATTTATCTGTCCTCCCATTTACTAACAGATGGTCCAGAGTTCCCATTTCTTATTCATGAGCTTCTTCACCTCAGTCCTACACCATTTCCTCAACTCAGGGACTTTGTTTCTGATGATTAGCAGTATACTGAGATAACAACACATTCATGGTTGGGGGAAACAATTACTGTGAGGAAGAAAAAGAGCGTTTGGGTGGCAAGCCCTTTCACTGGAACTCTATGCTAACTAACTTAACAAGTTTTCAGTTATCTGGCTATAGACCACAGGATGAGTTTCTAGAAAGGACTGTACAATTTGCATTAATGTTATATGCTTAAGGGACCTATTGCCATTCTGGACTGCATCTAACTAAAAGCATAAAATATCTCTAATGTGCTTTATGTATCATCAAAGTATGAAGAGATAAAGTTTCTGCATAGATTTTTACCTATGCAGAGCTGAAAAATATTTTAGCTGAAAAATAAATGTTATTCTGAACAGCAAGTAGTTTCAGCTCTAGCTCATAAACCTGAAATATTTTCAACGGCTGTATAGTAACAGGCCTTAGTCAGAGCTCTGCAGTTCTGAAAGAAGCATCATTTATAATTAGAGCCTTTACTCTTCCCTGACATTATTAAAATGCAGTTCCTTTTTGCATGTCTCTGAGTGACTTTTCAGTTCTCTTTTCAGAGAGTAAAGATCTCTCAGCTTAATTTCTTCCTTTCCTGGGGAATGCCTAAAACGTGGAGTACTCAGGACTTCTGTATTTTTTTTGCCCAGTTCTGCCACTGTCCTACTACATAACCTTGGCAAAGGACTGTAAAGAAACAGAAGAAATGCCAGATGACCTTCTTTATGAAGTGTTTTGAGGTCAGTGAAAAGTCCCACACATTGCTGTCACTGGAACAGACTTAAAAGGTTAAACATTTGGTAAATGAGACTGCAGATTTTGCAACCACAGTTGCAAATAAGGGCTCATCACTGACCTAGGTGGGGTCCTGTGGGACTTTGAAGGAAACTTGAAGTCCTCACAGACAAAACCAGCAGTTGGCACAAATGTTAAGAAGACAGGCAAGTGATGAAAATGACAGGTCTCCTTTGCAAGGTCATCTGTACAGCCAGAAGACTTGGTGCAAAGAAAGAAGTGTGATTTAATTTGGCCAAGTACCAGTACATACCCCTCAAAGCGCAGGCAGTAACTAGCTCATCTTAACAAGCAGGGGAGCGCTGTTTTCAAACTGGCAACTTAGGCTGATCTCACTAGGTAGGCAGCTCAGGATAGGGGTAGGGCTGCTGCATCTAACCTCCTGCTCCCATCATTTCTCATCTCCCACAAGCAGAAATACACACTAAGTAGGCCAAGGCAGCTTCACATTTTCCCTAACCTTAACAGATGATTTTATAATATGTCCTTCTTTTTCTGTTATGTAAGTATTTCTTGGGGGTGGGTGGGGGTGGGGTTGTGTATATTACCCCAAGCCAAATAAGCAGTTGCACAATCTGTTAGGGGACAAGGAAGGAAAGAGAAAAAATAAAAAGAAGAAGAAAAAAGAAGCTTGTCTGAATATATTTATTACTCTCCTACAGTTTTCAGAGTATGATAGCATAAAGGTGATTTAAAAGGACACTTCTCAAATTACCCTGAGAGGATTTTGTTAGCAGCAACCAACCAAAGTGAGGAGACAAAAACAGATACTTGGTGATGTCTGCCTGATGATATTCTGCTTCTACTAGCATGTGAAAGGAAAGGTGGAAGGAATTAACCTAGAAGAGGAGGAGTGACAGCAGATGAGAAATGAAACAAAGCTACAAGTACTCAGGATTAGCTAGCAGCATACATTAGCTGAGAATTAAAAAGGGATGTTGGCATTTCAGAAAGATTGTCAATACAAAAGCTGAAGGTTTATCACATATCTCTTTAGAGAGTGGGGTTCAAAGTGTGGGAGTAAGTGCCAAGGCGGCCTACATACTTAATAAGGGAAATAAATGGCCAGGATTGTAATTTCCATTAGGAAGCCTCGGAAACACAGGTATATGTAAAATCCTGTCTCGATGTAGACTGAGATACTTGCTTAAGATTCCGTATCTCTGTGAAGCTAGAGTTGAGAAATAGGCTTAAGAAGCTATGGCTTATTCTGTTAAACTGACTGTGATAATGAAAGGATTTTGTCTGTTGGTACCACTAAGTAAAACAGCTCAGAAAAAAAACATTTGCCCAGAAGAGCATGTGGAGTGTCACAACATGCACTTACTTTTCTAACCTCTTCTTTTTTTCCCACAGAGAAAAAAGAAAAATAAAAAAATAAATGGTGGTCTCAAAAAGGTGGCCTCATATATTCTGACTATTGGAAACCACATCTGGTCCATCTTAGCCCTGAACCTGTTAAATCTCAGCTTGGTCAAAAGGTGCCACGGAACGTGCTAGCAGCTAACTAGAATGGATAATTATGGCCAAATGCTCAAGTTTGCATCCCAGAACTGTTTAATTTATTAGTATCCATTCATTCATATATTAATAGATATCTAAAAGACTTGACAAGAGAGGAGGAGTCCTAGTTTTGGGAAATACTTGGCCTTCAGGCTTTGAGCTGTATATGAGCTGTGTCTGAGCTTTGACAGTGTATACAAAGCAGTGCAAAATATGTAAATACAAAGACAAAAGGAAACCAGGGAGAAAAAAGAGTTAAACCCTCTGACTAGAGGACTCAGCTGGAAGGTAGCTGCCTCTCCTTAAGCTCTGTTAATGCTTTTTAGTTTAGACATTTTCTGGTTAAAAGCATTGCAAAAATGAGAGTTTCAGGAGCTAGGACCTCAGATTCTCCCATTGCTCCAGCAACATTTCTATTCATTCTGGCATGTTTGCCTTTATTTCCTGAGATAAAAGGAGCCTGCTTCTGAAGGTGCATTGCATTTTATGTCTCACTGTATTCTGTCACTCCTTTTACTTTCCCTTTCAGAAAGTATAGCAAGAGTATGTAGTTATGGTACAGAGCATCTTCAGAAATAAATACGCAACCATAAGGAATACAGACCTTGCATTTTAATATCTGGAAAAAAAGAGTTGTTTTTGCAAGATCTTCCATAGATATATTCTGGATAACAATGTATGTGATTTCCCATAACAGCCATTTCTTTATTTAGCACTCAGTCCAAATCTCACTGTTTTCCATAGAAATATCTTAGTTGACTTCTGTTGGCTTTGGTTTCAAATCAAGGGAATTCACTTGGGCTCACTGAAAATGACAAAAATTTCTGCTCTCATACTCTGCATTTTGGAGATGGGCTTTCTTGGGTTTTGTTTCCAACGACCTCAGGTCAGCCACATCTGCTCATGCATTTAAATTAAAGTTTAAGTTCTCTCTCTGATCAAACGTTGTTTTCATAAATTAGATAAGCTTCCCTCTTCTGGAAACATTTATTTAATATAGTTATTTCATTTTTATCTGTCACTGATATTTTTATCTGTTTTATTCTACAGTCTTTTAAGATGTGCTATGCATAAAACCAGCTTTATAAATAAAGATTGATTACTCAATGTATTTCATGAAATAAGGCATGGTCTTTTTAAAGAAAGCTACAGAAATACAAAATATATATGTATACATTAATGATAGCTTCACATATCTGTCAGTTGTTTGGATGTAGTAGATCAAGTAACTCATTCTTTTATATTGCCTTGTACATAGAAGATAAGCTTTGGATTCACCAGAAGTCTGTAGGCAAGTATTTAGTTTTAAAATATTAATTTTGTTCCTAAAAAGAAGAAGGATTAAGTGTTAAGGAAAAATTCTGTGTTCAAGGAATTTGGTGGGTTTTGGGGTTTTTTCAATTCTTTTGTGTTTCTGTTTTAATTACTCCTGTTGCTGCTGTTACTAATCAGCTTGTTTTGCATTATACTAAACAGCACAGCTGGAGAATTTTCTCACTGATTGAAAGTATCATGTCAGCAGAGAGAGTGGGCACCAGTGGGACTGCAGTGGAAATGAGTACGAAGAGATTTCAATGATGTTACATGAAAGTGACAATTTTTTCTGCATCTGGGGATACTTGAGGAAGGGAAGAAAGAGAAACACAGTGTGGTAGGATTAGAGAAGGAAAGATGCCTCTGGAAAATAAGAGCAAGAAAGGGATGATTTTTATCTACACCTGGGTGGTCAGCTTAGCAAATATACCCCAATGGCTGTGGTAGTGTCACGTCCTATCTTAAAGCTGGAAAACTTCCATCATGACCAGAAAAAAAAAAAAAAAAAAAAAGGAGAAATATAGGAATGGATGACAAAGCACTCATTTGAATTTATCCCTGTTACAATCTATTATAAAACCCGTACCAGAATTAAAGTTCCTACTGTTCTAGAAATAGCACCTGCATTTCATAGGCAGTAGATTGTACTGAGACAATGGGCCTGCCTAGAACAGTGAGTGACTCAGTCTTAAGGGTACAACACAGCATGCGCAGAAAGAGGAAATAGAAAGAAGAGGTAGTATTTAACTAACCTTTTAGACCCTTTGTGCAGCTTTCTGTACAACTCTTTTTCTGTATTTCTACAGTATCAAATAGTTAGTGTTACTTGATAACATCAAGTCCTGCCACAGTCCCTCTTTCTTGATAGAAGCATATGGATTGCTGTACAAAGTGAATTTTGGTGCATCTCTTGAATCTTGGGCATAAGGAAAATTACTAAAAAAATGACATAAAGCAAAACAAAGGTGAAATTTAGGCCAATTTTCTGTAGTTTCTTTTGTACAGAAAGCATCAGTAGGACTGCCTACAATTCACTTTTATTAGCATTTCCTATTTCAGGGTTTGGGGTTTTTTCATTTTATTTTAACCTTGCCGGATTTAGACTGTGAAGGCTGAACTCTTCTTACCAGCTGCTGGGGCCAGAATGTTTGCTTTTGCTTGTACAATTTTAACATTAGCTCTTTTTCAGCTTCTGAAAATGAAAGGAAGGGGAGGAGGGGGAGGAAAAAGTAGGATACAATGCACTGATGGCTTAAGAGGCTAGCTTCAGGCAAAGGAAGGGGTAAAACAACTCTTCCTTAGTCTCAGGTGAACTGCCTGAACAGGGGAAGGTTCGATTATGATACTGGGGAGAAACTAGAAAGAAAATCTCAAATAAAGGGAAGTTGGCTTTTGCAATGAGGATCCCTGAAAAACAGATTTGGAGTGGTCTTGCAAACAGATGTGGATTGATATGAGCATCTTAGACACCCAGTTTGGGACAACCTGAATAGAAAAGATCAGAGCAAAGGCATATGTAAGACGAATGAGGTGAAAAAGCTAAATCAAGGACTGGCTTGATCCTGCAGGAGATGGGACAGCAGGAGTAAGGAAGAACTTTTCCCACTAAAATATACCTGCTTTCAAATGCAGAAAAGAAAGCAACTAATGTTTGCGAGTTATGACCTGAGCTATGAGACTTCAGTCATAAGTGAGACACATAGTTGAATTATAGCGGTGGAACTAGCAGAGCTGGGTATCAGGGCTGTGCCTTGTGCACACCCAGCAACCTGAAACTATTAATTTCCTGTATGGTCCTCAGCTCATTTCTGTATATCTGACACAATTGACTGGAATGAGAAAATTGGCCACCCTGGTACCAGGTGATTGACAAAGCTAGTAGCCGCCTTCACAATGAAGCATTTGACTATCACACAAGCTCTCCATCTGGGAATTTTGGATGATGCTGAATATTTTCCCCAGACTACTCTTGCTGTGCCTAAATGCAAGCGATGGGCATGACTTGTGTGCTGATGACTCTCCTAGGTTGAGGCTCCAAGGCAGCTCTTGCTGCAAAATTGACAGAAGTTAAATTAAAGCATGGATAAGTTAATTAAAGATGGTCAGGAGAAACTGTGCCTGCAGATACACTGATGGTCACATAGGGTGGAGATGTTTGGTATGTAGTTCAAGACAGTTGATAGTAAAGATCATAAATTTATGTGAGCAGACATGTAGGGTGTAAAATTAATCAGAAGAGTTCTTCAATGTCTCATCCAATAAAGCTGAAGATGCCAGGTGCTTTTTGTCATTCAGGCAGCAACTGAGTCTACTCTTTAAGAGATTTGGTCCCCCAACTTTTCAAAACCCTCTGGTAAAATCCCAATAATAGTCTTTTTGACTTACAAACACTAAGTCTATGATTGTCTGTGAAAGAGAATCACTGTAACGATAAATATTCTAGAAATGTAAGAAAATGGATTTTCTTTGCATAAACTCCAAAGTTTACTTGTGTGCCATAAATGAGGACAAATGAGATATAGTATAAATTCTCATTTGGTAAACTCTGTCCATCTTGTGAATTGACTAAAGCAGGGGGTCTGTGAGAAATACTAACAGCTGCATCATAGCGTGTATACACGAGAGACCAAATTAAAGCTGCACAAACAATGTTAATGCTGACAGTCTTAAGTATTTGGCACATCTTTAATGTTCTTTTAATGTGCTTCTGTGTGTGTAAAAAAGCACTGGGAGTTGGATGCCACATCAAAAAGTTCCTGCTAAAAAGAGATTATGATGTACAAGACAACACTAGGATACAAGACAGACAAAGAGGGAAAAGAAAAAATTACACCATTTATACACCAATGTATAGTATGTCTCTCTCACCTTCTACTACCAACTATTTTGTTCTGACAGAAAGTGTGACACAGTAAAATCAGTAAACCCCCTAAAATCAGTAAAATGCTTAGCATTCCTATAGTGGCTCGGGTAGTGACATTTGATATGCTTGTCTCCATGCATGATATCGTACATCACAGCACATGCTCCCATAGCAGAGGGATCTTGGGTAATGGAGACGGAGACTCCTAGTCTGTGTGTGCTTGCTGCTCTGTGAATGGGGCAGAAAGGGGAACATGCTCTCCTTTTCCCAGTGAGCTATGTAAGATGCAGAGTACAGCAAAGGAAAGGCAGCGAACGAGATGCAGTAGGCAACATGGAAAAGAAGCAAACAAATAAGTCAGCAAGCATGGAGAATGATGCACTGCAGAGCCTGAAGGTATGCTGAGCAAGCAGAACCAATGAATGCCCAGGCCTTAGCTGGAATAAAGTGACTTTTACAGGACTCAAATGGGACTGTGCACAAGAAATCACAGTAAAGGACCTGTTCAACAGGAATGCAGGGAGCAGAGGGGAATATATCTTTCACCCTCTTTTGACATTTTGGGAGTGTTTGATGTAATGAAAAGATCTAATTGGACCCTTTTCAAATCTCTGGCCAACTTGTCCTCTTGTCAGAAGCAAGGATAAATAAATGAATGCTATTGAGGAAATACTGTGAAACCCATCAACTTCCATATCAATCTTCACAGTACAATGATTTTTTTTTTTTAATGTCTTTGGTAATTCACCCCTTTTCCTTTTTTTAGAGATTGTTATTTAACCATACAGCTTCACTAGTAAAGAAAATTTTCTGCTGGACTTGTAAGTCACAGGCTTATTCACCAAGAAGAAAAAAAATCTAACAACTGCAGAGGAAAGTTTATGTATATGAGTGATGAAGAAAGAACAAACATATCAGTCTTGCAGGTATTAAACAAATAATGTAACACCCCAGCAATGTAGGATGTTAAGCACCAAATTCCTCTTTCAGTCCAAACGCTCTCCAGGCTTTGGATGTACAGTTTTGGCCTAGTCAAAAGGTCACCTTTTTATCTTCGCACTTGAAATCACGGAAAACATGAGGGAAACAAAGGAAATACGAAAAATGGGTCTCAAGACTAAAACACTTCATCAAATAAATAACGTATCAGACCTTAGTGTCCACTGACTGTGGAGAATGTTAATAGCATTAGCTAGACTAACATGACTTCCACCAGCAGGCAGATTTCTTACAAATATGATCTTTCAGCTCTTTCATTAACCTCATACTCCTACACATGAAATTGAAGCTTAAAGGTCATGTTTAATGTGTTCAGTGTTTTCAGATCATTCTAATTCCAAACCTGAAGCTTATTCTTACAGAATAAATCTGTTTACTAAATTTCAGCCTTGAATCTTTTATACTTTAAGTATATTTTTATTAGAATATTTCATTTCTGTTGTAAAGTATTTGCATTTTCTTTTTTACTGGCATGATTTCCTATTAGCTTATTGTTTTTTTCAGTCAATAATATATTTTCTTAATAGATAAAAGAAGCACTTTAAGAAAGAATCCATCAGAGCTAATAGGATTGACTTTTTCTGTAACTAACACAGAGATAGTTTAAACACATGCACGCAAAATTTAAATATATTATTGTTGGTATTTTCTTGTTTACATAATCTAGCCATTGTTTTCTTCTGCTGTTTCAAATCCTCTCAATGATTTCCAAATGGATGCCTACCTGATTTTTAGTATTCTGACACTAGAGACTTCAAATATATTTTAGTCCCAAATTCTCATTCAAATGAATGAAAGTGATTTCTCCAAACAATAGAAGATATCAAGTAAGTATCTAGGAATCCAATTCAAGGAATTCCTGATTTTCATTTTTTTTGAAAAATTTTTGAATTTTTTTTTTTTAAAAATGGTCTGCATTATTTGTGCAAATTACTTCTAGAACTCTGTGCTTCAGTTTTATCTCAGTAAATCTTTGTTGCTTACTTTTTACTTGTCTTTTTAGGCTGCCTTAATCACAGGTTTCTGCCTCCTATTGCTTATTTGTATGAGTAAAGGACCAAGATGCTAGTGAGTGTGAGAAGTAGGACTTAATCATTCCAAAGCAGAAAGTGTCTGTTTAAATTAAGGTGCTTTTATTTTTTTTAATAATGGATAATCTTCATCTTTCTGGCCTTAAATTTTCCATGGTAAGTGTGTGCATCAGCACATGTTTATTTGCTCACAATCTTTGAGCAGGAATGCAGAACAATTTAATAAACCCACAGATTTCAAGTAGATGAGCTACAATTAACTCAGTTTATTGCTTTATAAGATCTTTTGGGAAGCTGACTGAAGGAGAGAAAGTAGTTAAAACAACCTGGCAGCCTTCTACAGTCATACTGACAAGGGCACAAATTCTTTCTGATTATGAAAGAAATACAGAAAAAGCAATAAGATAATAATTCGGCTGAAGTCAATGATTTAAAAACACCATCTAGGAAGTGGAAACTTGATTGGACATTGAGGATGAGCACAAAAGCGTATAAAGTCACACTCATAAAAAGCAGCTAATAGAACGATTCACCTAGAAGGGACACTAACTGCAAAAAAAGAAATGGTGTAGAAGGATATTGAAATCAAGAGGAAAACCAAACCAAAAAAAAAATATCTCCTACTTATTAAAGGAAGATAGCTATAAATAGATGATGTTAAGAAGTCTGAACTGTTTAACGACTTTTTAGCATGCAATCAAGTGATTATCCTACCAATCTACTGACAAAGAGAAACATCTGAGTATGGGAGAAATAGTGACCCAGTGGAGAGCCTTGAAGATGGTTAGGGAGCTGGAGTAAAGGATATCTGAATAGGAATTGCTTGTGCTTAACATGGAGAAGAAAATATAAGAAGGAATCTAACTGTAGGCTTATAGAGAAGATGGAGCCAGGTTCTCCCCAGGAGGCATAGTGAGAGGATAAACCCCAAGGGTCAAAAGAACAAATGCAAGAAATTATAATTGGACAATTACAATTATAAGGAAAAAATAATTCAGTGTAAGATGTTGCCCAGAATGGTTGAGTAATCTCTATCTTTGGATATTTTAAACAACTGTAATGGGAAGGTCATGAGCAGTCTGATCTGAGTTCTGCTTCCTTGTCCCCTAGGTCTAGGTACTAGATCTCTGGTGATCCCCTCCGTCTATAGTGCTGTGGTTTCATGTCCATAAGTCAGGTTTTTTGGACAAGTTGAATTTGCTGACATTTTTTCAAAGACTCTTTAATCTTTCAAAATCTGTTGAAATTTCAAACATATTGGTGGCATGATTAGCTATAGACCTAGATCCTAGAGGCTCTAGGGATAAAGTATATGATTTCCTAAGCCCCTCAATGTTTCCTTATAATCTGCTGATTACAGTGTGTTTCAGAAAAACATTCTCCAAATGGTGAAAGAGAAGGTGGATATACTGAAAGTCTTCCTGGGAAATTAGACTCAGTCCTACCTGAGGCACTCTGATATTGGTCATGGCCTTTTTTTCGCATGTACCCTCATCCTTGTTCCTTGTTTTCATTTGTCTGCCCTCACACGGCTGTGGTGAGTGAAGAAAAGTCCTGAGTGCCCATAGTTGATACAACAGTCACAGAAGCTACAATTTGAGCAAGAAAAAGTTCTAAATATTCTGAAAATTAGAGTCTAAAAGTCTTATTATTGCACCTTATTTCAGTCATAACCTTAATCATTTGCAGTTCTTAGTATTTGAGTATATTTTAGCTGTGATTATGTTGTTACTTTATCAACCTTTAAAATGTACCTTCTGAAGTCACAATACTATTTGTTTATTGCTATTACTGGGGCATAGAGTATATCATCATGTATAGTTTGAAGAGTGCTGTCTGTTGTGGCGCTCCATGATCCTTCTGAATTGAGTGGCCATGAACAGACTCCAGCAACAGGATGTGGGGCAACCCAGAGGTGCTGTCTGGACACGAAGTCAGCTTTGTCTCTTCTGCTATGTTAGAGTACTTTAGAGAAGGAAAAAAAATGAGTCCTTTTTTGTATTTCCAGCAAGTGTGCACTTCCTCAGCAAGCACTGGGACACTTTGTTTTATAGGCTTGACTACATCCAACAGTGTAACTTTTGCTTCTCTCCTACAGGGACCCAAAATGTGATTAACTGATACAGATTTTTTTAATCTTCCAAGGACCTTCAGATGAGAATCAAAGTCAGGTCCCCAGTTAGGTATGTAAATAGTACTGCTGCAGTTTGTGTCTCTAATGTACCTACAAGTAACCACTGAAGGAATGAATTCAAGTGAATATAACTTAGGAAATATACAAAGCCACTCCACCCACTGCTCAGACAGAAAGGGTACTGCCTTAGCAATACCTCAGAATCCTGCTACACAGAAGGGACTCATTTTAATATAAGGTTGTCATACAAGTCATGCAAGCAGTTTTTTTAAATCTGTGATTCTCTTCAGTGCTGAGGAGTCTGATTCACCTGTTCAAGGCAACAGAAAGATCTGCAATGACTTCAAAAGGAATTAGAATAAACACCAGCTTGAGATAGCCAGGGGATGGCTTTTCCATTCACAGTTTAGCTGTGCACCTTTAAAGCAAGTGAATATTGCTCTAGTTTTTACCTGCAGGTGACTATATGACCAAGGTTGGGAAACATGGGAAAAACAAGAAAGTGTTTAAACCTTATTGTGGCCATGAACTTCCATAACTTCATGTATGACCATTTCAAGTTCCCTTCAAATTGAAATGCATTTGTTTGATTCTTTCAAGTGACCTTTTTAAAGTTGTGGGGGTTATGCTCGCTTGGTTTTGATTTGATGGATGGGTGATGACTGTAAACACAAGATTACTAAAAGGTACGCAGAAATTGGGGTAATAACAGCAATGTAAATCTACTTCTTTCTGGGGCTTTCTTCTATTCAGAGCTGCCTTTGATGAATCTAAACAGTTTCGTGCTAGGACACTGGCTGATTATGAGAGCCCTTCATGTCATGGTGGCTGCTGCTCAGGTCTGGAGGAAAGCTGCAGGTCATTAGTTCTAAGTGCTGGTACACATGAAATAGTGTAAATAACAGGTCCAAATGAAGCAATTCAATTTGAATGGAGTCCACATCTGTAGCTCTTTTGATTTCAATTTTACTGACTTCATGCTTCTTTCTCTCCTGCTGTTATTATCCACTACTTTACATTTGTATATAAACCAGTCCGAACACCACATTTGTACGGATTGCATAGCGTTTCACAGCAATTACATTTCTTTTCTTCAGAGATAGAGTAGAGCACTTTCACTAAAAACATCTCAAGCATGAAAAAAGAGACACTTCTACAGAATGAATCATCATATTCTAAACATCTTTCTGTAGTAACCACAGGTTAGGTACAGCATAGGTAGGCTGTGACCTACTCCGAATCTGCTACTAGGTTGCTATTTAACTAGGGGTTAGTGCAAGGCAAGACTATGTCCCAGCCATGACAGAGCTGCTCTGAACTGACTTCAACTGAAATTGGATATAATTGATCTCTCTGAAAATATGGCTTTGTGTAGGGAAACCACATTTGGACAAATGAGATGAAGTATTACAAATATTGCCCTAAGAAAGAAAGGTCTTCACTGAACCCCTGTGGGCCAGAAGTCTGAGGAGGAGGAGTGCAGAAAAAAGAGAGACTGGTTTTGGGTTTTACAGACCCAGGGGATTCGGCCTTCACCACTCATCCAGACCCTGAGAAATGAAAGATGGCAATGTTAATCCTGTTGACTAATGTCTCAGGGTCTATATTAAAATGAGGGCTTTTTTTGTACCCTTGGTTCTGTTGGAAGTTGGGTTTAGAACTCCAATACTCAGGTATTCAGAAAGTTTCTAATTCCGGCCTAAAGGCATTAATAATCAATACAGTTGTATTTGTTCTTAAGAGACATTTACTTTCCTTCTCTTCTTCCTTTATTCCTCTAGACTAGATGCAGATATAAATCAGGTTATTTCTCAGCGTTTATACTGCTAGATTTGAGTAAGAGCCAAAGATTTTGGCTTTGTGTGCTTTTGTATTGCACACTCTGTTTATCCTTTTCTGAACAACTTTCACTTTGAATTCATATTCTTTGAACATTCTGTGACTATCAGGGTTCAAACCTTCCATGAGATTTTGGATCAGGCCTCCCATCTCCTGCTTGAATGACATCTTTGTTTAGTTGTTTTTTTTCCGGTTACCAGAATACTCTGATGATTCAATCAAGGAGTTGTTGGCTTTTTTGCTGGTACTTAACACTGAGGACAGCTAGGCATCTAATGATAAATCAAAGCACCTTCTATCCCTATCTACAGTTTACTATTTTATAGATTACCTGCACTGTAGAGCTATTGTGCCTGATGCTGAGCTTGTTAAGTGTTAGGTAATGAGTAGTTCAGATTTTGGGTTGAGTTTCAGCTAGTTGTGCTGAAGATTGCAGATTAAACATACATAGTTTAACTTGACAGAAATGATGAACTAACATCTTACCTTCTGCATAGAAGAAAAAAAGACTATCTTTAAGCCATAATAAATTTTGTTTGTCACTTTGACTTTAAATCGCAACATCCTTTTATAAAGCCTTAGTCTTTATAACCTAGTAATTTGAACAATTATGCATCCCAAGGGCAAGATACAGCTGTTTGAATTTACTTTGTGCTTGAAAGGACAGGTTCTCCGATGCTGAGAACAGTGAAAATGTTATTGTTCAGAATGTAATGAGATGAAGTCCACAGGTCTAAGCTTCATTGTCCCATTTCTTCAGTCATTCACATTAGTGACAGACAAGAGAAAATGTGAATCAACAGCAGTGGTAGTGTGCTCTTCCGGTTACTTTGCACTTCAGTTACAGGGGCATTACAAGGTAGAATGGTGGCTGTGCATATATGTGTTTGTGTTCATACCCATATGTATATTAATTTAAAGTTTACGTGAAACAAGTGGGGTCCTATGCAGACAATGAGGTAGGAGTTTTCCCCATTTTATTTCACCTGCAGATGAAGTACACTGCTCCCAAGGCTTGTCACGTGAGCCTTGTCACCTCTACTAGGTGATGTCTGCCCCGGTTACTTTCTGCTAAATCCAGCTTTTTATGACCCTGCATTGTTTGTTGTTTCCTTCCATTTCTAGAACGTGGCTCAGCTAAAGTGCTTTACTTATTTTATTCATAGCCTTCACTTAAATAAGTAACCTTCTGTTTCTCTTTGTGCAGAGGTAACAATCGATCATTTTCCTTTTCAAAATAGATCTTGTTGCTTGGTACTTGTCAAATCCGCTGAAAACCTTTTCTAGCACAAGTAGTCTTTGGTTGCAAAATGTCCTGTCTGACATCATTAATAAGGGTAACTAGGCTTAAGATTTTTTTTCTCTTTTTTTGTAGGAACCTTTCCAAATGCAGAAACTTAGAGAAGGAAAATTGAGGTCAGAGAAAAGCAGTGTAAAGTCCTCTGGAAAACTGGAAGTTAATAGGCCAGATTATTGAGTTTTGTTACAACTCTTTTGCTTGCTAAGGTGTTTTTATGCGGTCCTTCAGTCCACTTCTTTCAAATGGCCTCCTGCACCGTCAGACTTGGAAATGGACATGAATTCCCTTTTCCTGGAGCTCTTTTAGGTTCAAACCATAGACCTCTTTCCTCTTGTGAATAAAGAAAATAGCTTCCACGTTAACATTGTTCTGGCAGGATAGCAAGATGCTGGCCACCAACTCTTTCCCTTCCAGCAGCAGCCGGATGGGGACAGGCTTCAGTGTGTTGGAGTTGGACCTCTTGTGCAGGAGTAAGTAACTCCCAGGACTACAACTGAAATGAAGGAGAAACCACGTATGCAGCATTTGCCAGAGGGCATCCTTAGAGGTGTTATAATAAGAAAGTGAAATTACCCACTTGGCATAGCAGCAGTCATAATTAAATATGTCTTAGCAGGCAATGAAGAAATAAAATAAGGTGGCAAAGAAACTCAGAATTGGTAACATCACACTTCAAAAGAAAGCCTGCCTAATGGTTAAAAATACGTTAGAAATAGCATAGAATTTAATGACTTTCAAAATACTGTAGAGTGACTAATTGGCTAGGTGGTAAGCCATCAGCGTGGATGAGCACATAAATCACATTAGCAGCATGTTTGTCAAGTACTCCTTTCAGCCTTTGGTACTTCATTTTTATATCTAGAGATGCAGGACGACTAGATAACCATTGACAAAATGCCATCTGGAAAGGGGCAGAAACAAAACTGAACAACTCTTCACCCTCCAGTTCACTCTGCAGGGAAAGCTTTTGCCTCAGGGTTTGCAGAAGGCCTGAGTTTTCTCCTCTTGGTGCAGAGGACAGCAGAACACTCCCGTCCCTTTCTGGCTTGGCTTTTGCCTCCTCTCTGATGGGGTATTAGCCTGGCCTTGCCCACACAGCAGGAAGGGCTGGAGAAGGAGGTGGAGAATGGCATCTGCTTTTGGACGGGGAAATTCCCTTATTGTCTTTGTGAAATTACGGAGGGAAGCTGAATAGAGGAAGAGGCTAAATAATCAGTCCTTATAGATGAGCACTGTGAGCCCAGAAGACATGAGTAGACAGTTGTTTGTGCAGGGGATAAATACTTACATGGAAAGATCTATGGAGAAGGAGTCTAAAAACCCAAATCTTGTCCCCTGAGCTTCTCAAATTTGACAATAGAGTGTTACTTAGTGACAATTTCATTTTTGGAAGGAAACAAATATTTCATACTATGAGCATTCTCTAGCAAGGAATTAGATGTCAGGATATTTGTGTATTCCTAAATGTGCTAATGATTTACACAATTTCAGAAGTCTTAACAAACTTGGTCTCTTTATTTCTCTGTTGTGTCCTGGAAAGTGAATATAACAACTCTTCCCTTAGATAATCTCTCAGTTCCTGGTCAGGCAAATCCATTTCTGGAAGCAGAGGGAAACTACTTAATTAAGGACTGTCAGCTTTTGGCTATAAGATGTTAGTATAAGCAACCCATGTGTATTAAAAAATGTTCTGAATGAGCCAAGCAAAAGCATTTAGCTTTGTAATCCTAAATAGTATGATTTCCCAAATGGAATTTTCCTAATTGAGCTTGTGATTTCCATTCATACTATCCAGGTCCCTGCTTCCCAGCTGGGATGATTGAATGCAGTTCAGGGAAAATATTAAATCATTTGAAAGATGGACAAAAGTAAATTAAGTATTTTTAATCCAAATATGGTAGTAGCCAGAGTCGTTTGTACTTTGAGCTTTATATAAGCCATATTTTGCATGTTGGATCTGTCAGGGTGGTATCTATGCAGCAGAAAGTTAGACTAGAGACAAATGGTCCAAAAAAGCACAGAGAGCGTCTGGCTTTCTGCCAGACACAGGCTAAAAACTCCAGTTAACACTTTATTCTCTCAAAAGGAATGTACATGCCAATTTGCTATATTTGGGGATGGCTATCCATTATTCATAGTCTTCTGATGGAGAGATGCTAATTGGAGATAAGGCCAAGAGGCATGCCTCAGATCCAGATCTAGGTTCAGATTCCAGCCTGCTCCCAGCTTGGCTTGGACATCATGGAATTGTGAGAAGCTCCAGCCTTTCAGCACTAATTAGTCGTGTGATGTTCACAAAACAAACAAACAAAAATATCTGTTCTCATGCAAATGCTGCCAGTAACAGAAACTAGTGCAAGTGGAATCTGAGACCTACCACATTGTTGTGCAATTCCTTCCTAGTCAAATGGTTTTCAGTTTGCTTGAAGTGTTTGCAGCTGTTAAATGCAAAATTTTACAAGAGTGGAAAGTGAACTTAATGTAGCGGGAGTAATTTGAAAGGCTGGGAAAAGAAGTAATGAAAGTCTTTCAATGGTTCTTTAGGAGGTATTGCATGGGAGGATAACTTCTGATTAAAAGAGAATGGTTTTTGTTTTCTTGTTTACTGAAGGTTCGATAATGTTCAAAACTAGATCCATCTGCAGGACCGTTTGGATTTTGTGTCATGAAACTGTAACTACTAGGATGCCTCTTTCTCTCTTGCAGTACCCCACGTAATCTGCACTTGAACACTTTTTAGGTCACCCAACTGAATGGTTATGAAAGCTATAAAGGAGGTCAACAGGCTTTCTATTCTTTATTTGAAATGCTTGCCATTTCCGTTTAAAGTTGGATGAAACAGTATTGCATACAGATCGATGAGGATCTAGCTATGTCTAGGGAACTGAGTGGAAATATCCTTGCTAAAAATTTCAGCTGCAGACATGCTCATTTTTGCTAACATTTGGTCTCTCAATAAATTTACTACATTTATAATTTCTTTATAAAAATATTGATCCACAAGAAAGAGAGTTGTCAATGTTTCAAATATTTTTTCCTGGACTAGGTCAAAATAAGACTATTTCCATAAAAAATATGACATACTTGTTTCCTATGATTCATAAGTCAACTAACTCAGCCATATGGATTTTGATAACTATCTGGTCTTCACAGACAAGTCTACAAGTTTCTACAGTTTCTAAATCAGCTGCACACGTGATATCACCAAGTAAGCAGATGCCAGTGATTTAATTAGAAAATTTCAAAGTTACTGCAGCTTTATCTAAAGATCAGATGAATGGGAAATTAAGTCCTATCCCATATAAAAATATGATGAAGACAGCAATGTCAAAATCACAAGAACCTTCACCAAAGAAATTTAATTTAGTTTCTAGCATTGTATATCACAGAGAAATCCACAGGTAACTGGCACCATGTGACAGAGGAGTCTTAAAACCAGATTAGTTCTCTTCTTGAATTCTAATATTTATAACTGGACTGATACAACATTTTAAACATTGTGTAACTGGGTACTTTTCTTGTTTGTAAAAATGACAATATGACATGTCTATGACTTATGAGGTACATATATTAATTTAATATATCTCATTTCCTGCTTGGAATCTCAATCTTTCAGAGAACAGAGTAAGTATGAGTAAAATAATCATTCCTTCAATATATATAATGGATTACAAATGTGGGACAGAATTGGAAAGGTTGCTTCAGACTATTTAACAAACAGTTGTAAATTACACTGTTGAAAACTAGGTGGGGAAATGTAAACAATATATTAGAATCATAGAATCATAGATTAGTTAGGGTTGGAAAGGCCCTTAAGATCATCTAGTTCCAACCCCCCTG
The DNA here is from genome assembly GCF_037157495.1 of Lathamus discolor. Taxonomy (NCBI): domain Eukaryota; kingdom Metazoa; phylum Chordata; class Aves; order Psittaciformes; family Psittacidae; genus Lathamus; species Lathamus discolor. The sequence continues at coordinate 41,048,552 of NC_088884.1, read as the reverse complement.
CCATGGGCAGGGACACCTCACACTGAACTATGGTACCCAAGGCTCTGTCCAACCTGGCCTTGAACACTGCCAGGGATGGAGCATTAAAAAAAATTAGCTGAATATAATTTCTATGGAACAACTTCAGCATCTCTTCATAAAATGTTAACGTGGCTACAATTCTATTGATCAGATGTAAGATCTGGAGAAGTCAAACCACAGAGCTCATCCCTTTAATATTTGCCTTTTATGATAGCTGATTCTTTCAGATTCATGTCTTCTTAAAAATTAAAAAAAAAAAAATCTCTGTTTAGTAAAGTTGGTAACTGTTTAAAAGCTTCCATTGCCAACCAAGTATAACACAATGCAATGCACCTAAGCATAAAAGTATCAGAAATATAAAAGTGTCAGAAACATCATATCACACTAACAATGCAGCTTAACGGGCATTTACAATACAGTGGACTATTTAATGCCGTGTTATCCACGGTATTGAAATATACAGTGATGTAGGAAGCACTTTTTAAGACTCCAATTTTTAGAAAAGCAATATTACATTGCTGTTAATCTACTTGTAAGTCTCAGTGGATGAAATGTCCTCTTGCAGTGTCATGTTATACTACAAGTTCAGTGATGTGAATAGTCCTTGGAAAATAGGAAGTTCAAGCATGGTCTCAGACCAGTTATGATTCTGTCATGAGAGTGCTACACACCTGTCTGCTTAAGCTTGTGGATTCTCCATATCACGCTGGAATACAAGTCTAATTATTTACTTTAATGTAAATGAAGCATGAAGTTTTTGGAAAGATTGATAATTGCACCACACAGGACGTAACAGGTTTCCATTTATTTTTGTCATCTATCATATGTTCAGTAAATTTATCTGACAGAGGAGGAGAGAGATTGCAGATGTAGTGCACAATCATCTGTATGGGATGATCAGATACTAAAGCCTGGGAGATTATAGGTCTTAACTTCTTGCCCATATTTGTAGTGTCCTGACTGAAACATTCTCATTACAGGTTCAGGTTATCACTGTCTCGGACAGTTTTAGTAGTAAATGAAATACATTCACACATCTGAGTGAAATTTTTGTTGCAGTAAGTTTACTGTGCTTTTTTTTCACAATGCCCATATTGCATGAACACTCGCTTTAGATGAGTGTTAAAGAAGAGCTGTTTTTTCCGTCGGCACCTGTGTTTGGCCCTGTCCTGTCACTGAACCTCAGTGGCCTTTGTGGCAGCCACTTTTGCACTTTTGCTGATTTTCAGCTGCCTGCTAGCAATATCCGAGGTCTCACAGGCTGAAGAAGTTTTCTCAGACTCCTGGTTGCATGCTGCTGGAGCTTGGCAATAGTTGAACTATCCCAATGCATTCTGCTCAGGCTCATGAGCTCCCACAGGCATCTTGCTGTGAATCTGAAACAAAATATAGCCTTTGAATTGCCACTTGGAGTATCCCAATACACATTTTAACTCTTTCAAATGCAATGTCATTCAACTAGGAGAAAAAAGATAGTGCTTATGGTAACAGGAGGGGGGTTACATCTTAGAAAGCTGTGAGTCAAGAGAATTTAGTCATGATGGTAGGAAAATAGCTGACTCTGAAATGACTCTTAGGATGCTAAAACAATTCTTAAGGGGTATCAGGAAAAATAAGGAAACATTGTTATGTCTGATACTGGTGTTAGAGATACCGTTATCAGAATACTGTGTTTAAGACTGTTTTCATTCTTTAAAAAGCTGCTAAAAATTGATGAAAGGAAAAGAAAAGAACTACAAGACTTTTGAACGTTGTAAACCACCTTGTTCTGACAAGGGTTTTCTTGTTTATCCAAGAAAAATTAAAATATTATAAAAAAATATCTGTGCAAGGAAGAGATTTTAATTGCCAGCAGTAAGGAAAGACAATGCAATCAAAAGGTCTTTAAAGTCTTTTGTATTCAGAATAGACAGAAAAGCACAAAAACCTATGGTTAAATCTAAAGGTTTTGAAATAAAGAATCAACATCCACACCTAATAAATGTGCTTAGCTCAAGTCACACAGTTTAAGAACCAGTTGATAGAGTTATGTAACTGGTGCTAATTAATTTTTGTAATTGCTGCATAAAGGATGTGTGGTTCAATAGCAGGAAAGACCCAGAGGGCTGCAGAAAATCCAAAGAAGAAAATACCATGCACTTCTCTTACAATGGCCACCCTATTATACTGATCTCCATGAGGCTGCACCTTTAATTTGACTTCAGCAGAAAGAGCTGGAGTACATGATTAGCTTTGCTCTCTTCTAAGAGGATGAATGGCCATCAATTTCTCTCTGACAGCAACACAGATTTACCATTTAACTAGGTTTTTTCCCATGGAAATGAAATGCTAGCTTGACTATGCACTTTAATATCCCACAAGTGATGGAGATAAGGATGATCTGCCAGGATACATAAACATTGACATGCAATACAATAGCCTAAAGACAAAATCAAGGCTGTGGTCAGAACCTTGCTTGAAACCACCAATTAAAAGAAAAAAAACCCTGAAGACCAGAAGCATCATATGCATTTCTGTGAACCTGCTTACTGCTCTACTTACCTTCAGTTAAAGAAATAGTAAAACCACAAAAATATAGATCAAAGGGATTTACTTGGTTGGGATATCAATCCAACCACTGATTCAGAATATAAATTAAGACTTGAAGAGGGTTAGATGGAGGGGGTGTTGAATAGATGATGGGTCACCAACACAAGCATATGTTCCTGTTTTGCTTATATATTAAGGCATCAGATTCATGAAGCCTGTCATATACAGATTTATTCTAGGAAGTATTCAAAAGCATATGCTGGATGTTTTCACATTAAAGCTATGGTAAGCAAAACTCAGTTTTTATGCAAAGCTTGAGCTAGCTGACTTTTCAAAGCAAACAGCAGGTTATCTAATACCCCTGAAAGATACTTTACTACTTCACTATCTGTAATATAGGTATAATTCAGTGGTTTGGGCTGCCATGATGCTGTCAGTGTCTGAAATACTATCTGCATATATAAAACATAAAGAAAACAAGCTAAACAATTCTAGTAGTTCTTTTTAGATGCATTGCTGCAAAGGTTCTTAACAAAAACCCCAGCAGTTTTACTTTTAATTGTGCTCAGCAAAATCCAAAAGTATTTCTTAGAACACTGTCAAATAAATTTCCTTACAACAGAAAATATTAAACTGTATGTTGGCTAATAAGGCAATTATGTGAAATCAATCAAAGCGAAAGTTGCTTCATTGTTAGAAAATTTCTATAACATCTGTTTTCAGAAATGACAAAAAGAATTGTGGTGTGACAGTTACTTGGATGGGATATGCCAAGGGCAGCGCTAGAACTTCTATCAGTGACAAATACTGTTGATCTGGAATGAGCATCTAATAAGATCTGATAGCAGAGCTTCAGATCTCAGATCTCTTTCTGTAGAGAAAGGGGAATAATGAAAAACATTTTCTAGTAAAACCAATTGAACAGCCTTTCCAACCTTTTTTACAGTCAAATTTCACTTTAAGTTTGACATTTCTGAGTAGATTCTAAACTTTAGCTAATTATAGACTTGTTTATGGAGAGAAAGTAAGGTAGCAAGCACTAGCAAACTATGGAAATTGTAAGTACTAAAAAAATACAAAAAATGCTTGCTGGCAAATCCCTCTGTACTATTTGGTATAAATGAGCCTGGCTTGCCTAGCATATAAACATACATTTTGGGGCTTATAAGCCTGTCCAGCAGATGGTGTTTGTGGGTTGCATGAATGTCCTTGGAACACTAGTGGCTCAACGCCTCTTGCTCTGAGCAAACCTGGTTTGTAAGGACAACCGTAATTTAGTGCCAAATAGTATATGGTTTTGCATATCAGGGTAGGACAGCTAAATTAAATAGTGCTTTACACTGTAAGTAATCATGCTGAAGTCAAAGCAGTTGTCTATGGAGTAAGTTACTTCTTATAGTAAATAAGAATTTTGCTTTTGTCATAATAATACAACCAACTCTGATTACAGGAATTCAAATCACTTGACCTGAAGTCTGGACAAACTGAACATTTGTGTTCAACTTGGAAATTATCAAAGATCTGTCTTTAATAATTTGAATACTATTGATGCTGACATGCTAAAACAGCGACTTAGAGCTTTTACTTTCTGAGAAAACCTGTGCTACTGAATCATAAATAAGATCCTGTATTTTTACAAAGAATGTTACCCAGGTAAGGGGTATGACATCTCACAATGCATGGATACAAACCAGTCCAATTAATAATCAGGTGACCAAAGTCAAAGGTCCCTGAAATGGGGACAACGCAGCACTGCTAAATTTGAGACATTTATCAAACTGTCTCACAAAAGTACTGTTAATCTAAATGTGTCTGGTTTAAAGCACTGGTAATTTATTTGGCTGTTTCATCACTTGTGAAGTTTGTGCCATTAGTATTTAATCATCTTAGATTCATAATCACCCTCTCTTCCTGCAATATATCTCAAGGACAATAAAGTCCTGCAGTTTTGTCTTTGTGCTTCCTTTTCACCTTAGTCTTGACTGGTGAAGAAGCCTTTTAAAGATACTGAATGCTACATTCTGGAAGGCTGTAATTTTGGCATTTTGAGGACACTTTTACTCAGGAAGGCAGAACAGTTTATACTTACACATCATTATGTTTTCATGCACAGGTTTAATTTTCCTGCACAGGTTGAAGGATCCAATCCTCCTTTCCCCTGAGCTCTCAGAGGACTATCTGCAGAATGGAGAAGGCAGAGTCAGCCCCTTTTTTGAAAGATCCTCCAGCTATGTCAACCCATGTAAATATGTTCATTTTGAGAATATTCTTACATTTTTAACTACCCTTTATAGGAAAGCCCCACTTTTTAGGAAAAAAAGGAAAACCCAGAGGGAAACCTAGGAAAATAGAGTTGCATTTGGGAATATATTGTCATGATTCTGGGACAACAATAGTAAAAAGATTGTGGAGACAAAAGCAGTTTCCGTATATAAATCATGTCAGAAATGATAGAAGATATATCACACCGGTATCAAAACTCTTGAACATGTCCCAGGAGGTTAAAATGAACTTTAGTTATGGGAAGTTTACTTTGACTTAAGTGACTGTAGATTGGTTCTTGTTTCACTTGCAGTTCTCCATAACAGAGAAGACAAGATGTTTTTTTCCTGGACCTCTACTGAAAATGAGGAGTTAAATCAGAAACCTCAGTGTTACTGAAAGTGTCTCACTAATTCTGTATTAGTTTTACATCACTGTCAGACCCACTCTTACGAATAAACTGGAAAGACTCCTAATGTAGATTTTAGGATAATCTCACATAGCATACTTTTAAAGAAACATTTTTTACCCCTAAAATGTTCCAGATAGTAGGAGAAGGGTGAAGAGCCTATCTGAAGTTGAGAGCGAGAACTGAAGAAATGTAAACCACTAGTTACCAAAAAGGGTTAAGAAACATAGTGGTATCAGGTGTCAGATAGGATCCTATCTGGTGCTTTAAGTGATCACTGTAAGTGTTCTTCATCTGTGCAGTCATCTAACTCCAAATTCAAGGCGAAATCTCAAGCTCCACAAGTTTCAGGATACTGATGTAGAAAATTAACCTGCTCATCTTTTAGCTATACTTTTCAGCAGAACGGGTAGACTGTGTTTTACAACATGTTAATAAAAATGAAAATACATATATTTTCATCAGTGGAGGGGTCAAGAATATCTCAAAAGAAGCTGGAAGTCTCTCCTACCTTTAGAAAGCTAGATTACTTCAGCACAAAAAAAAAAAAAAAAAAAACCAAAACCCAAACATAAATAACTTTGCTTGATACTACATATTGCCATGGTGCAAATAGTTAAAATTTTACTTGTTTAGATAAATCTGCTGAAAACAAAATGACAAATATATCTCCTAATATATTAACACAGGCCAATAATCAGTTATGAATTTCATGTTTTACTTCAGCCGACACTCTAGGGGATGTCAACATCCAGATTTATAAAGGTATTTAAAAACATCTGTGGTGAAAAACTTCTAAAAATGCACAGCTGCCCAATTTTTATTGATGAAAATCACCAAAAGAGCTACCAAAGAGCTCAGACAATATCACAGCTAATGCTCTTTCACTGTTAGATACGTTATTACTTGTTTTCCACTTTGTGTTGAGTGAATTTCCTTATTTGGAAATGAAAAATATTAGCACTTCTGTCTGGATTCGCTGTTTTTAATGACATTTTCTATGTGCTGCTCAGTACAGTTAGCTTACACATATTGCATGTTTCCATTTGAGATAGTCAGGTCTTCTTCCGAGACCTGGCCCAAAAGCAAAAGCTGTCTGACCCATCCTGACATGACTAAGCACAAAACATAACCATTTTGGTTTCCTTATGTGGTCAACAACAACAACAGCAAAAGTTTCTCTAAAAGACAATTTAATCTCAGAAGCTGCAATTGATTCTTTTAGAAGAGCCATTCTCACTGTTGACTAAATAGGGAGTCTGGAGTGGCTAGAATTTGTATAGGTACTTAAGGATCTTGTATTATTTTCTTTATGCATTGCTAGCGAGCTAGACACCTGTTTTAAGTGCTTTTTTTTTTTTTTTTTTTAGGAATATACAGAAGAATGTGTTAAATTGTTTTCTTGCACTGTGTTCCAGGTGCACGTAAGCATCTGAATCTTAGTCTCTTGTCAGCTTGAAATGCTAAGTTTTAGGACAGAAAATTCAAGATGTGTGACCTATAATGTAAATAAATTCTCCCTACCTCAGAATTTGTATGCATCTGGATGTGTACTTGAAGTGTATTTGAGTAGACTGATTAGATTACTCTTAGTCACTTCTTGTTCAACATGATCATTTAGTTGGATAAAGTAACTCTCATTCATTCTACAATGTTTCTGAAGTTAAAGAGCACATAAACTGATGCATAACCGTCTCAGTGAAATTCACAACTGATTATTGGCCTGCATCTTCTTTTCTGAACTAATCTAGCTTTCTAAATGTAGGTGAGACTTTTGGCTTCTTTTGAGATGTTCTTGACACCCCCCCCCCCACTGATGAAAGGATATGTATTTTCATTTTCACCGACATTTTTACCCTGTGTTATATCAGCATTACCTTTGGCCCCAAGTCCTTTGAAGCAAGCATCTGTCTCTTTTTAAAAAGGTTTCTTAAATGGTAATATGTTTAGAATTACAGGTGTATCTCAGATCTTCTGTTAGTCAGAATATCTTCTGTCATTAAGGCTCTGTACTACAAGAAGATGGTAAAGTCTGGTGGTTAAAGAATACCCATGTTCTTCTGTAGTTAAACTATGCATCTCTTGTCTGACTTTGAATAAAGTGCTTCACATATTTCTACATTAGAGTGGTTTATACTGTTCTTATCACCATAGTTTTAGAACAGCTGCCAGTAAGACACTAAAGAAGTAATTATACATCTGTTTCTTGTCCTTTGAGGAAAGAGAAGTATGTTAGTGGAGTGTTTGCTTTGCATTTTATATGTCCATATTTCTATAGGTTTATATTGGAAGGGATAAAGTCAAAGAAGTGCCTTGTGCTCATAGCAAAGTTGTGAAGTTTGCCCCTGAAAGTACATTTCCAAGCCTTGGACTCTTACTGAGAAAGTTGTTTAGTTTGTGAGTTCATAGCCATTACTGTAGAAAGTTTAGTTGTACTAAGGAAAGTCATTACGCATGATGGTCTCTTTCAGAGCCTGAGGTAATAGTGGGATATTTGATGCTTTAAAGATGAGGATTAGGAGCTTGCATTTGATTCATAATTACATGATAACCCAGTGAGTGAAGGGAAAAACTTGTGCATGTTCATAGTTCTTTCAGATTTGTTTCAATTTGCCATAGTATGGGGACATCTATTGGGCCACATGGGAAACCCGACTCGTATCACAGAATCACAGAATTGTTAGGGTTGGAAGGGGCCTCTGGAGATCACCTAGTCCATGCCTCTTACTATTAAATGTCATTGATTTCCAGTGCATGCATCAGCTGTCCGTCTTCGCTGGACAGTGCCAACCCATCACATGTGGACTGTATGCCTTCTAATGAAGATCTGTCTTCTCTACTTACAGGAATTTACTACTATATCAGAGCAAATTTAAGATGCACCCATGTCTAAGTAGAATGGGATTTTTCTCCATCATCTGAAACCATTTGCCTTTACCTTTTAGCTGATGGAAACTGATATTTGAGGAATTATTTGCTAGAAACTTCTGTTGAAGCTCAGTTTTCTAGAAATCTGTATAGATTTCAATAATATAGGTACAGATTTCTGGTCATGCAGCTATGTCAGAAACAGCTCTACCTCAAGTAAAAATCCAAAAGCAGGACCAGAGCTCTTTTCACCTTCTTGGACTTTAAATCTCTTGATGTGTGTACATGTGTGGAACTGTAACTCTTTCTAAAATAATATATTCTACAGAAGTTCCTAAGATAGCACTGGAGGACTTTGTTCCACTACTTCCCCATTAATGACAGGATAGTCCATGTGGCACCTCAAAGCACATGTTCCAGCTTGGTTTCCCAGGAGAGGAACCACTTGGTTCACAGTGGGAAGTGCTGCATCTTGAAAGTACCAAGGCTACACATGAAGGCACCCATAGATGCTGCAGAGGCACCCTTAGATACGGCAGAAGGGCTCTAGACTGTCTTCTACCACTTTGAATTTCAGGTTTCATTCTTAACTGCATGACACTGGTCTAGTCCTGCTGGGAAATGTCACTGAATACAGTTTATCTTTTACCAGATTGGGACAGTATAGAAATAACAGTCCTTTTGGGTGCCAAGCTGAGAGATTAGGTAAAGGACTTGAACAATGGACAAGTAATTATCTGTATTCACAGCCAAAGAACTTTATGCCACCCAGTTGGAGGGCTTCAGTACATTTTGGCACAATGTTTGGAATGGTTGTCATTACCTTCTCACGCAACAGCAGTATTTTATGGTTATGACTGTATCAAATGCAACGGAGAGGCTGAGAACAACTGTTTTGTTGAGGGGGAAGCTTTCTGTTGGTGCTACTATATCAGTTTCAGTTCTGCAGACCGGATTGAATGTAATTCAGTAGGCTCTCAGGTTGTTTCTCTGTGAACTTTTCAGAAGGTTTTCCGAGGGCAAAACCCACCTAGAATTGCTGTACTTGTCTAGAAAAACTTGACACTAGGTATAAATCAATGTGATGACACATGAAAACAAAAGATCTTTCCCATACATCTTTATTTTTTCCTGTTGGGTTGTCAGTTCTCTACAGAAGTTTGTGACATAACTGCACAGTAATTAACACAAATATATTCTTGTTTCAGGTGGGCTCCACCACTGCTGTTATTTTCCTTCCCTGAGTGTCAGTTGTTGCTGACGTAAAAAAATCTGCCATTTGACAGATTGGAGAATTCTGTTAATAGTCTTTACGTTGCTACTTCCCTTAACTTGCTTATCTCTGACAACATTTGGATGTCATGTGAATTCAATTCTATTGCAACAGATTCATGTATCTAAATTAAACTATTGTGTCACCTACATGATATGGCTCAGGTCCAGAAAATCCAAAGGGACAGGGAGAACAATTTCAAACTGTGTGTGAAAATTGGTAAAAAATAATTAAAAACAACTGAATTTTATCACTAGTTATGTCCTGTTGAAGACTGCTAGTGTTAAAGAGCAGTGAAAGTCAAGGACAAGACAGAAGTTTGTACCCCATGCTAGCTGTTAAAGGGACAAAAAAAAAAGGGACAAAAGAAGTCTGAGATAGCCCATCCAGCCATGTGGATAGTGTAGGCTTAGTCCTGCTCAGAGTTATGAGGTGTAGTGACTGCCTGACCCAAGTGGCTGCAAGGTACCCTAAGGGACAGGTTGCAGACAGAGGATGGCCCTGCAGCAGGAGGTTGGTCTGGCTAGACCTAAACATCAGGAAGAAGCTCCTGAATGCCCAGAGGACCAGGGAAAGCCATTATGAAAGTCCCCAGCTTCCTGCTAACTGGTGCCCTGTGTGAAGCTCTGAAGGGGCAAAATTGATTAACAGTCTTAACAGCCACCAGCTTTTCTGCTTAGAAATTGCAGTGAAAACAGTAATTTTGAAATTCCAGTGACCTGTCTGTGCCTGAGTGAAAGCTGGACTGAACTGCAGTGAACTCACTCCTACCACTTCTGTAAATCTCTCTTTAACAAACACTATGACAGCCACTGCAATGGTCTGTGTTGCTTCACACACCACCACTTTTCTCATTAACCAAAAAGACAGATGTGGGGGTCACTGTCATGCTTTTTCTTTTATTGGAGATGGCTACAGTCAGATTTTTCATGCTGCTGGCACTTTGCTGTTGCTTGTAACGCTGCTTTTGACAATAGCTGAGGCAGTAGACAGGCTGTAATTGTGCTTTTTGGCAGCACAAGCATCTTTGAACTTTTAGAGAAGCTTTCGTTTCTCTTATGGTTGTAATTATTTGCTGTGGTCTTTTCATACTGTTTTCAATTCCCTAGTAGCAAATTAAAATGTTTTTGTTGAGATTTTCTCTTACCATCTTTACTTTTCCTCTATATTTGAAATCACGGTAATTCTCCCAGGCCTTTCACTATTTCTTCCATTTCAACCGATGTCTTTGGAGACACCATCAGCTGTGATAATCATTGGTTTGTGTTATTTTAAATTATGCTACCATAGATCCCTATTCAGACATGAGATTGTTTTATAAACATTTGAGCTCATCTATTTTTCAGGAGGAAAATATAGGGTTTGATGCTGATATGTACGTATTATGCTTCTCTTCCATACAAAAAGTAAAATAAATTGGGGTATCTTTTGTTGGACCAGTTTCTTAGATCTAATTTAGCCTTACCTCCAGATTCTTCATGGTACGCTACTCCAGCTGATGGCATGACATCAGAAAAGAAGAAAAAAAGAAACCCTCCCCACAAAACTAAAGCAACCCGAACACCTGTATTCTACAGCCTTTTTTAGCTCCTCTGCACAGCAAGCACTAAGAGGTATTTCTGCCTTTATACATCATAAGGTGGCCTCATAGCTGCTAGCTTTTATAAGTGGGATGGTCAAAAGGAGAAGACAGATTATAAAAATTAATCAACAAAAAAATTTCATTCTTTTCTTATTTTTTCTTTCAGTTGCCCCATCTCCATTCTGCCTTCTTTCTCGAAATCCACTGGATATGTTACCTGGGACTGACGTCCTCTGCTTCTATCCTAGATCCCTCCTGTTGCAGTTTAAACGCAACCACAAAGCTTGTTCACTCACTTCCCCCCGCTTCTTGCCCTCCCCCTGCTCCTGGAGGGACGGAGAGGAGAATCGAAAAGAATGCGACTCCCACGGGTTGAGATAAGAACAGTTTAGTAACTAAGGTATAACACAAATCACTACTGCTACCACCAATAATAATAATGATAAAGGAAATAAGGGAAGAGAATACAATACCTCAACACCAGCCGACCAATAACTCACCCCACTCCCTCCAGCCGAGCATCGACCGATACCTTCTCCAACCCTGCAGTCCCCTAGCCCTTCCGGGTAAACTCCCCGTTACATCATGGGCATGACGTGCTGTGGTACAGAATACCTCTTTGGTCAGTTTGGGTCAGGCGTCCTGTCTCTGCTTCCTCCTGCCCTCACCTCTTCCTTGGCAGAGCATGAGGCTCACAAAGTCCTTGGCCAGAATAAACATTACTTAGCAACAATTAAAAACAATATCGGTGTTATCAGCTCTCTTCCCAGGCTGGAAGTCAAAACACAGAGCTTGCACCAGCTACTAAGAAGGAGAAAAATGGCTACTGGTAAACCCAGGACACCTCCCTAGTCCCACAGCTTTCTCCTGTGCTGTCTAGAAATATTTAATCAATAGTTTGTAAAAACTTCTTTCTAAAAGTACCTTAAAATCACAATTCCAGTCATTTCTGACTGGTCACTATCCTCTAAATGCTGTAACCTTTTCTTATAGACCCTTAACTCCCAAATATAAGTAGCTGGTGAAGCATTGAAATCTGGAAGGTGCTGTGAGAACAAGGAAGAGGTATGGAAGGAACAACTGAAACAAAAGCATATGAAAGATTTTCCATTCTCTATGGCCAGGACAATGCATATGGGTTTATATTCCTGAAAAAAGAAAAAACAAACAAACAAAAAAAAGTCTGTCTCTTCATGTAGCAGGCATCTTGCTGGAAAACATGACCCTTGCTAGCTCATGAGAAAGAAGGAGATGGCAACCAGACTGACGGATGCTGTAACAGCCATACATAAATCACCCAGGAGAGCTGAGTAGCTGTGTCTGAGTGCCCCAGCAGAGACACTAGGTTTTTATCTCTGCAGCAGCCCTCATTCTGGGCGACTGATAGATTACGCAGAAGTAAATGAAGAGTATAAAGTTAAAGGACATGATGAGAGTTATGAAGTCCTCAAGCAGGAAGCCAGTCTAAATGCCACAGTAAAATCATCCTCCATGCACACAGGGACAAGAGCAAGTCCAAAAGAAAAGCAGATCCTTTGGAGGCCTTTTTGTATGAAGGGGGGAAAATCACTTGATACTGGTTTGCCTCCTGTTCTGGCTGCCACAACTGAGACACTTCTTTCGCACTAATCTAGGCTGTTCTCAGAGTAAGAGGGGTGGACTAAAGCCTCATTTATATCCATCTAAATAAATATGACTGTAATTTTTACCAGCTTCTGTTTGTCAGCCTCTCTACCTCCACACTATTTTCTTTCCATGAGTGATTTAGTTTGCTGAAATAAATCAACATACTTCTCAAGTGTAGTTCTCCACAGTTAGCCCAGCAATTTCACATAGATTTAACCCAGAAGGTCTAGCCTAACATTTTCTTCATCTTCACCAGACATTGCAAGCTGCAAAACCACCATGGATGTGCGGTGTTTTTTAAACCAATTGATATCACAAGAAAAAAAGCAGAAGTGAGGAGTTAGCCTAACTAGAACACATTTTCCTACCTTGGGATGTGATGCAGTTGTCTATGTGATTTCATGAATTGCTGATCAGCTACAGTTTCGGATGGGGTTATAGAGAGGGGTTACAATTCTCGAAAGAGCTTTACCAGAAGGCGCATGCTGTAGCTTCAGTCTTGAAGCACTGCTTGAGCAGGAAATCTTCTGGTAAGTGGGAATCTAACAAAGACCAGACATCAGAAGCAGTAGCTATGTAACACAGCATCACTCAGAAACAAGAAAACTGAGAAATCTGTGTAATGCCAACATCAACACAGGAATCATGGTAGAGACATGAGATGATTCTCTCCACAAGCACTACAGGAGAGCAAAATAAAATAAATGAATGCTAGCAGATAACATGAACAGGACTGCAACATCACTTGATGCATCAAGGGAGATTTTCAAAGTTCGTCATATTGCAGAAAAGTACATTATAGGCTGCAAGTGTTTACTTTCAAGTGTGTAGTAAGGCCAGTGAAAGTTGCTTCTGTACGTGTCACAGAGACATTTAGGATTGCTAGCCTGGCAACCAAAACTATCTTCAACACATGCAAATCAAGAAAAGAACCTGTACAAAATACACAACGTGTCTGAAAATGCCAATTTTTGTTTCTAGAAGTACTCAGACACAGGCAATTAGGCAAAAAAAAAAAAAATAGTAAAAGCCCAAGGTTTAGCATTGAGACTTTTTCAAATTGTTTCAAAGAACTCATTCAGAAATGTTATGTTCAGCTATGTTCAGATATTGTTTGTGCATACAGGACAAATTGTTCTTAGTTTGCAGCTTGTACATAGTGATTTTATGCACAAATGACAACAACGACATAAATTATGAAAGTCAAAAGTGATGAGTAAAAAAAACAGATGACGTGAGAGTGAACTTATCAGTATAATTTTATAGCCTTTTGGTTTTATTTGGTTTGCATAGCGCCTTGTTTGTCTCTTTTTTGTCATCAAAAGCCTGTAGCACCACAAGGTGGCAGTAAAAAATTACTCATTGCATCATTTTGGACACCAGGTTATGTAAACAATAAATACACCTATTGTCCCAGTGTTGAGCTTATGCAAATATCAAACCTATCTCTTCTGTTATGAAAATAACATGTATGGTCAAATTCTAACATTTGTGCAAAAAAGGCCTTAATATTAGTCAAACAAGTAATCTTAACTCAGGGATTATGAATTTTAATTTGCAATGTATGCAGAGTTGTTCATAGTATAAAATTTTAAGTAATTAGAATAGTCAGCCATTCCTTTTCCATATGTCAATCAAAAACCTTGAAATGAGGCAGAATAATTAGAATATTATGCCCATTTAATTTACCCTATGTACAGAAAAATTGAAATTAAAATGAGAATGGATTGTGATGAATCTGCCTGTTTCTACCCAATACAGTAGAACTATGTGCCAAAGCAGTTTCCTGCTGAGCCAGTCAGTGGTACAATCTGTCTCTTCAGGAATAAGAGTGAATAAAGAAGCAAGAAATCTTGCTTCTGTCAGAGGCAGTTGGGATTCATTCAATATATTTGATATAAGAATCAGCTCCTAGAATGTTATTGGATATAAATGATTGCCCAAGCAGAAGGACATGGCCAGGGTCACATTGCAGGGTTTTTGTTTGCTGAGATCAGCCAGAATTTCCTCTTGTACATTCTTTGTTGAGTGCACAAGTGTCAACTCATCCATCATTTTGTTTTTCCTATGCCTAGTCACCTCTGTTAGCCAAACACACTGTGGGGAAGGATTTGACTTTTCCAAATCCTTGTCTTCACTGTTAATTTAAAGTGTAGCTACCGTCCCCTCTGAGGGCTGTGTACGGTAAAGAATCACACTTTCAGCCAGAGATGTGCTTGGTAGCATGCACAAATAAACACTTGTCAGCCTCATATCAAGATAACATAACACTAGTTTCTCATGAATTGGTTATAATTTCCATAACCTAGGCTATACCATTTGTTAAATATTACCTCTGGGTTTGCTGGGTAGATGTTTCCACATCACGCTACTACAAAATGATATGCCTCTTCTGAGGATACCATAGAATACTAAGAAGTTGTTCCACATTCCCGTCTTCGTGTTTGTCAGATAAATTAATCTACATTTAAAAAATCTTTAAATGCATAGCAACACTAAAACTTATCACCATCTACAGTAAATCTTATTTATAGAGAGCTATAAAAGCTGTATTTCCCAGAATGCTTTAGTAGACAGGAGAGGTCTAATCCCCATCCTGCTGGCATTGGCATGGAGATTTGTGCTCCCTTCCTGGCACTTAGATCAGCTCTGAGAAGTGCAGACAGCTTTGAGTGGTACTGAAGAGCTGTTCCAATCCTGCTGATCTGAGCCTGACAGGCTGCAAAATGAGAGTCAGGTACTTGGCTGCCCTCCCCACAGGGCAGCTGCTAATGAACTACAGTTCTTTGCAAGGACCCATACAGCTGGTTCATCAGTAGCTGCTAATAAACTTTTTTCAGGCTTGCTAAGACTGTCAATGGCACAGACCCTTAGGACCTCCTACAGGGTGTGGAGATGGGCAACAGGCCCTTCAGGACAAAGCTGGCTTTGTGGACTTGAAAGCTGGAGACACAGCTGCTGCTGCTGCTGCCAGATCCAGACCACAAGGATGGATCATGAAGACAACCAGTGCACCAGCTTTTCTAAGGAGTGTCTCTGCTTTGATCTAGAGGAATAACAGAGCTATTTTTTAAAATTAGGGATGACAGAACAGCCCGTGGCAAAGCAAAGCAAAATAAATAAGCCTGAACAGAAGAAAAGCTATTCAAAGTGTGCAAATGTAGTGCATTTAGCTACTGTCTTGCTCAGAAGAGAAGTAAAAATGGTATGGAAAAAAGGAGAGGTGGTAGCAAGAGGAGGTGCAAAGAGAAGGTACAAATACGCTCCAATGAACCACATTTGAAATTTTTTCAAAGAGAATCCTTAAACCCACAGCAGATGTGGGTTTAACAAACTGTGTGTTTGAATCATAGGCAGATAGAGATCTAGATTTGCGTGTTATAAAGCTGCTTTCCTCTCATAATCACATACCACAGAACAAGGAATTGGGATCATCTCCAAAAAAGTTCAACAGCTGGAGCTGGGTTGCTAACAGGACAACCCATGAGGTTGATCCATACCAGGGATGGTTTCTGACATGGCAGAAGAGTACAGGGACCTTCAGAGTACAGCCACTCTGTCCCCTACTCAGCCCTCATAGCAAGCAGGGCTCGTGGAGGAAAGCAGAGCTGTGGCAGACTGAAGGGGTGAAGGAAGGGAACAAAATCTGATGGAACAACTGGTACTTGAGGCCCCTGAGGTTTTATCACAACCAGGTAGTCTGTGGCAGGGCTACTAGGGCAGAGCTGGAGGCTGCAAGATCAATTGCACAAGTGCAGATCTCACCTTTAAACTGGCTTTTGAGTACCCTTTCCTCTTAACTTGCAGACTCAGAGGGACAGAGGCTGGTGGCTCTCATTTCCATGTGCTCATTTGTGACAGCATGGATCCATGCTCACCTAAAGTATGGTCTGCAGGTGATCTGTACAACGTACTGGAAAATCTGCTACCACACTTCCATATGCGATCATCGCAGCAGATTTTGTCAAAGCAGCCCCATGAATCCCAGATTACCACTGACACCTTTGAATCACGCAGACACCTGCTGAAACAAATAAACAGGATTTGGATTCTATTATGAAAATAAGAACTTCTCCTTCTAGTGGGGTGTGCTGAAATAAGTAGCTTTTTATCTTAATAGTCAGGAGCTTTGCTGTGTAATATTTATGGAAAGATGTGTTTTAGGCTATTCTGTACTCCCAGATGAGAGGTGCTTGAAAGAAATTAAAAAGTAATTATGTATGTTGTCACCAGGCATTTGGGAATATAGTATGTGTTGCAACAGGCAGAAAATGTGACTTAACCCTACAGTGACTGGTCCTTTTTCCCTGCATGAATAATAATACATTTGAATACGAAGAAAATTTGAGATGGAGGGCAAATTTAAGGTTAAATGAAAGATATTGGCAATTTATATGTTCTATAAAAGGAAGTAAAATTTTCAGTGCTAATATCTTCTCAAATGCTAGTAGCATTTTTTTATGTATATTTCCAGGTGTTTCAAAATGCTTCTCGTCCCCTGGCACTGTTAATTAGATTCTTCCACATGAAGATGTGTAACTTCTATTTGGCCCAGATTTGTCTCCCTTGTAGTTCTGTGAAGAATCAGAGGACGTCAGTAGGTGTTTGTTGTGGTTTAACCCCAGTTAGTAGCTCAGCCACACACAGCCTTTTGTTTGTCCCCCTCCAGTGAAACACAGAAAAGAACCACAACAGTAAAACTGAGGAAATTAATGGGAAAGCAAAAGCAAAGCAAAATAAGGAATTCATTCATTACTTCTCATTGGCACACGGGTGTTCAGCCATTTTCAGAACAGCAGGACTCCAACACCTGTAATTATTACTTTGGAAGGCAGACATCATAACTCCAAATGTCACACCTTACTCATCCTTTCCACCACCTTTTATTGCTAAGGATATTATATGGTGTGGGATATGCCTTGGTCAGTTGGGGTCAGCTGTCCCAGCTGTGTCCCAGCCGTGTCCCAGCCTGTTTGCTGGTGTGGTAGTCTGAGGAGCAGAAAAGGCAAGCACCGATCAGCAACAGCAAAAACATGGATGTGTTATCAACACTGTTTTGTTCTCAAATCAAATAAATATCCCATACAAGCTGCTATGAGGAAAATTAACTCTGTCCCAGCCAAAACCAGTGCAATGTAGTCAACAGATAGATAGCGATGTTATTGATATTTATTCCTATCACAGCTTCAGACAGACAAAACCAAAACTAACTAGTGCCACAAGTTAGGAATAACAACTGTGACACTTGATAGTCTTTTTCAAAAGTATGACCTTCAACATACATGTCTTTCATGTTCACTTACATGCAGTCCTGTGGCTCTCTGGGTTCCTCTATCTGCAAGACAGTCTGGTTCTGGTAGCTTCAGGAAAAACCTGAGAATACCAAAACCCAGCATGGATGTGGGCACTTTAGCTCATGACAGCTGGTGGGTACATGCTGCCCAGCTGGTCTGCAGAGGCTCAGGGTTTCCCAGTGAGTCTTCCCATGTGCTGCATGCAGCAGCTTCTGAAAGAGTAATGCCACTCAATGCCCATTGCAGAAGTGGAGCAGGGAGTGGGATGTACATTTTCTGTCCTGGAATCAATCAAGTTTCAGAGCAGTAAAACAATACTAAACAGACTGAGATGATGAAAGAACTGAAGCCTTTTCTATTATGAACTGTTCATCCAGACATAGCCTGAAAATGCATCAGACTATGCTAGGATCAGGTTATCCATTTCTGTCAGAGCAAGAGTACTATTTACTGGGAAGTTCATTTGGAGACCAGGCTAATTATTGGACAAACTTTGAGAAGAAAGACAATGTCATTTATCCAAGCAAAACACTGGCTAGGTAACTAATTGCAGAATTGGAAATGAAGTAAAAAGAGAAAGGAAGATGGGAAAAAAAAAAAAAAAAAGAGAGAGAGAAAAGAAAAAGAAGAAAAAGGAGGGGAAGAAAAAGTAGGGGAAGAAAAAATATAATGAAGCACCTGTCAGGTCTGACCTGAGATGATAGCTTTGTTCTTCAGCTTCCCCTCAGGATCTTTTCTGAGGCATCGCTCAAATATTTGGTTGAAGAGAGCTTCTAGCAAGAACTTCTCTGTCACAGTGTTACCATTGAGAACCGGTAGTTTCTTGTGATTAAAATTCTCATTTATACTACTCCTCAATAAATAACCAGGGGTACAGATGCGTAACTGCCAGTACCGCAGTGCTCTCTGTTCTTGATATTAAATTTGGAGAGAGCACTGCATCCCAGTATCAAGTGATTACACCTCTCTCCTCCTATCTCAATCAGGAAAGGTACTCTGTCAGTTACATGTGCCGATAGCAATGCAAAGAAAACACTGTCAACTTTTCTTTTGTGATCAGGCAGCCTGGCTCTGACTGATGCATAGTCTCTAATGCAAAGGCACAGAGGGTTATTTCTTTCATTATACCCTATACATCCATCATGTTTGCTAAACTAGCCTGTTCTTTGCAACTCAGACTATTCCTTTTGCCTGTTATAGAATTTCAGTAATCACATATTTTGCAACACAAGTAATATCTAGCCACCTTATTAATGCCAAGTTAATCAGCTGGTGCACTGAACTCACATTTAGAACTAAATGGACTGAAGAGTGGAAGGACTTAGATTTTATACTATGGGTTTTTTTTAGGGGGTACTTAACCTTCATATACTCACCTCTTTAAAAGAAATTAAACAGGCAGCAAGTGCTCCGAAACCACAACAAATACATGATGGAAGGAAACTCCATTAAGTGGAATTACAGTAGGGTTTTTTGAGTGCGCTGGTTTAGGCATTACAAGAGGATTGGAACTACCATCGTTCATCTGTGCCCTTTCCCTCAGGTGTCACTTGTATGTTGTATTCTTAAAAGAAAAATAAATTCAGGAGTATAACCTGGTTAGGAAAGCTGGTGCACTTTGAGTTCACAGTCTGTCTGACTATGGGGAATCAAGGGTCCAGTAATCCTTTGCAGGCCAGTTTATACATCAGATGACCAGCTTTTTTGGTTGGTCTTCGGATTAGGGTCAGGGTCTGTCCCTTAGCAAAGATGTAAGCCTGTAAAGATGAACGCATGAGGGCTCTGAAGTCATCTACTCTAACCCAAAGTAACGTGATTAATTCTGCATGATAATTTATTTGTAATTATACATATTTATCGGTTAAGTTAGGACCTTAGGTCTTTCCAGAAAACTGTAAATTAGGGTTTTGAGAATAAGACCAGTTTAGGATATTAATTCACTGCAGAACTTCAGAATAAATCTATTATACTTTGACTCAGCTGTAACCCTCAAGTCAGCAAGCTGAGTTTATCTACAATATGATCTTGCATTAGAAATTTCATGTCTAGAAATCAGCAGTGATTAGATTTCAGTGGAAGTGCTGTAGATGTAGCATATGAAATGCGTGGAATTTGAGGTTTCTGAACCTCTTAAGTGGTATTAAATCTTCCTAAAATCTTTTATGTATTTCAGTTTCTGTATTCCTATCATTTAAACATATATTTGATAACAGTGTTTTTCTTTAAGGAAAACATTATCAATATCAATTAACAATAAAAATTATAGTACTTTCTGGTGTTTGGTCTCCTGGAATGGAAAAATGTTTGACCAGAACTGAGCTCACACATGTTCAACTGCCTATAAAAATTAGGGTCACAACTGAATTCAGACTATGTGGCTCAGAACATTTTCCAGATGCGTCTTAAAAAACCTTCAAGAATGGATACGCTTCAGACTGCTCCACTGTATTGCTCTCTGGACAACCTGCTCCACTGCTTTACTTGTGCAGATTTTTTTGTCTGTACATCCTGTTGGAGCCTGGTACAGTTACAGTTTACAAATAATGTGTCTGGTTTTGTCACTGTACACCTCAGTAAAGAGCCTGGTTCCACCTTCTCACTAATCTCCTATCAGGTGCTGGCAGCAGCCAACAGGTCAGCTTACAGCCATCAGTCCTTCAGGGTGAGGAAGCCTCAGTCCTTCAGAGTCTCCTCATAGGGCAGGTGCTCCAGCCCTGAACAGTTTGGTGACCTCCCACAGATATTGCCAATGGCTGTTGTCAGCACTGCTTCAAATATGAGTTAAAAAATTCATACACTTGCAAGAGATCTGCATTTCAGGTAATTTTCATACTGAGAAAAGGAATAAAACTGTGAGGATGCTTTTCCCCATTAGTGCAGGATATGGTTCACTCACTTCATAGAGAAGCAGTTCAGATGGCCACCAGGCCCAAATTCGTTTCATGTTTCTACCTCAGATATACCGGGTCTTACTTTGCCTGAGTATTACTTCAGTAAGTTGCTAATTTGAGCCATCAGAAGCAATATCCTGACTGCTATATGAACAGAGATAATCTAACTATGATTATTGATTTACATACATAATGAATATGAAAGTAACTTTATACTGGATCAGAACTTAGGTCCATGTCACCCAATATCCTCACTTCAACAATGTCCCCAAGCAGATAGAATCATAGAATCATAGAATCATAGAACGGTTAAGGTTGGAAAGGACCTCAAGATCGTCTAGTTCCAACCCCCCTGCCATGGACAGGGACACCTTTCACTAAACCATCCAACACAAGGCTTCATCCAACCTGGCCTTGAACACTGCCAGGGATGGAGCACTCACAACCTCCCTGGGCAACCCATTCCAGTGTCTCACCACCCTAACAGGAAAGAATTTCCTCCTTATATCCAATCTAAACTTCCCCTACTTAGGGAAAAGTTCAAGAATGGGAACAGAACATGAGAAATCCTTAAATCTTTCCACATACCTTCTCTGCTTCCAGCAGCTCATGAGTAAGGGTCTTACTGTGATAGAAGTAAGCTTCGGATCCTGATGTTTATTTTTTTAAATGGCCTCCAAAACACCTTCTGGTGACAAGTTCCACTATTTAGTTATGCCATGTGAAGAACACTTTCCTCCTGTTGCTCTAAGTCTCCTGTTTCTTGATTTGACTGGATATTCATTAGTGTTGTGAGAAAAAGTGTGTAAAAGCTCCTGTCCACCATCTCCATGTCATTAATGATCTGACAGTCTTTTCATGTATCTTTCGTTATTCTTCCTCATTACTCTCTCTTTTAAACCAAATTATCAAATTACTTGAGCTCCTCTCAGACGAAAGCCATCCTAGAGGATGTATCATACTTTTTACCCTCTTATGTGCAGTTCTTTGTTTCAGTTATAGCACTCCTAGATTTTTTATTTTTTTTTATACTTTTCCTGGAGCTATGCTCAGCTGTCACTGAAAGCCTTTAATTTAACTACAGTGATACTTCATGTGGCAAGCTATTGAACTATAGTTTAGCAGGTATCTGTCAAAAGTGGGACATGTACCTTCTGAGACTATCTCAAAATCAACCTAGTCATCCTCTAGCACTATGCAACATCTTGCAAATCCTTCATTCGGGTAGGAAGGAAACAAACTGGGGGCATACCATTCTCCTGAGTCTTCCAGTGAGTTGTAGACTCAGCTACTATGCAGAAGATCTGTGTTGGGTATGTGTTTGTCATGATTACCTATTATCAACCTAGAAGCAGCTTGCTATGTATCAATACCTCAGCAGAAACTGGATTGAACTCTTTATTATTATCTGTAGTAAACAGCACACAGTTAGCAGCCCGCATTGTATTTCACAAATCTGGCAAATAATATGCTTCCATTCAGCTTGTAAAGTGCTATCTATCTAACTTAAAAATAAACACCAGCTTATCCATTGCCATAATGTAGTGAAACTGAAAATATTTTCATCCAAGTGAATAAAATATCAATTTTTAAGATAAAAATATGAACATCTTGCAAATTAAGTGTGCATGATCCTGAAAAGAATGTGTACCTTAAAATAGTTCCAGTAGAAAAATGTGCCGGTCTACTACTGGTAGAATACAAATTATCCCACACAAGAAAGAGGATGATAATTCATATTAAGTAAATAATGACATTGTGCTAAAACCTGAAATCCAAGTTTGGGTTCCTGCATGTGCCATTTATGATCCCAGTGTTGCCAGACTGAGAAGGTAAATTTAGTGTGATACAAATCCAGTGAACAAAACCAGTTGTGCTAGGGTCTCTTGCAGGGTGTGATTTATTTCTGAGACTATTACCTGTGATGATCCACAGTGTGAGAAGATCTGCAGAAGACCAGGGCCAGAGTAGTACTACATTTGAAAATGATGGAGAATTAGCTCCCTAAAAATGTCTTTCCTGACTACCTAAATCTAGCTTCTCTGAGGGCAGAACAGTTCTTCGACCTGCCAGTCACATAAGTTACAGCATGTGCACTCTTCTGGCTCAGGCATTCAGCCATGGGTTGATTATACTGAAGCTTTAAATTTGTCCTAGTATTTTTCTCTTCTTCTATAAAAGGGATAAGCCAGGAAGTTCTCAGAAAGCTGACCTATTTTTCTTCTCTTAGGGGCTTGCGGTTAAAGTGACATGCAGGTTATGACATCTGTGTTGAGAGAATTGACATGGATCATTTATTCACGTTTGGGAACAGGATGAATTTCATAACACCATAAAATCCCCAGAGGTAAAAATTAAAAACATAACAGCAAAGCATGGTAACTTAAAGTTAATGTTAGATTAAACCAAGCCCAGGCATTTTTAAGTTATTTTTATTTAATACAGTGGCAGCTACAGAAGCAGGAAGATGAAGTTAATAGTTATTCTCCTGCCTGAGTGTGGATGAGAATGGCAGTAGATCCCAAGACACTTGCAGATGTTTTAAACCTGTGTATGATGGTAGCAGACTCTCAAATCATCCATCCTTCAAATATATAAATAACCAGCAGAGTGTAACACTGCAACCAAGATACCTGAAATAATGATTTCTCCACAAGTAAGAGCACCTCAAGATGAATGGCTGACCAATAACTAAAAAACCAAATGGATCACATGCTCATGAAAAATATTTGAATGCTTGAAGGCCAAGGAGACAGAGAAGTACATTGAAAGGAAATGGCTGGCAGGGATGTGCAAAGAAATATGAATCAAAGCCAGTAGCCCAAACATACACAGTACAGTTTCCTCAGCTATGATCTGGACAGCTGGTTCTATATGGCTGTAAAATAAAGGAAGACTTGCTTTGGGACAGAGAAAGTAAACTGTTCAGTTAATGAGGAAATATGATGTTGTGTGAGGAGTAGCTTCTTGAGCAGAGACACTAACAACTCAGCTCTCCAGAGACATCATCTTGGTAAGTTTTATTCTTTGAATTCTGATCCTGCATCCTTTGAAGGTGGTGACATGAATCCTTTCAGACGGGGTAGCTGGAGACTGCTGGTCAAGGCCTTTCAGGACATGGCAGGTCTGCATGCATTGGTTCTGCTGGACGAGGTGGACTGAAGGCTTCCACCTTCCCTGGTCAGAGGTCACCATGATCTGGCTGGTACTCACAAGCAGAAGACACATTTGGCCTGAAAGTCACTCTTAGAGCTATCGGCACAAAGTAGTAAGATGGTTTGCTTTTTGCTGAGCCATATGAGGAGTAGCTGCCTGAAGGGGCTCCCAATCACGTGGAAGTCCTTCCCTTTTGTACCTAACCATGAAACCTGAGTATATACCTTAATCTCAGGAGATGACTCATGATTACAATGATTTCACACCCTTATCTCATATCAATAACTTTTTTTCCTGAGACTAATAGTTAAAGCAGTCAGAGATTTTAAGCTGTCTCCATTAAATGACATTTTTTCTTCTTGTTGTCATTACCGCAAAAGAACAAACTAGAATTACACAAATATGTTAATAAAATTTTGTAACTCAGTTTTACATCAGTTAGAGGGCTAACTGTGAAGTCTTCAAACAAAAACCCTCCAAAAAATTGTACATTTGGGGCCAAATAAAGAACAACAAAAGAAATTTAAAAAGGTGAAATTACTTCATAGGATGATCCTTTTGAGGAAAAAAGTGATTAAATTTACTATAAATGACAAAATAGATTCACATGGAGAATTTCTTTAAATGCAGTTCTTTTTCTACTGGGCATCAAAGAGTTATTGCCAAGGAGAGAGGAGAGGAAACCGAAAGAATTAAAATTCAAAGTCATCACTATTTATCTCTACTATTAGACACCAAGATGCTAAATGAAATAATTTTTTTAAAAAAGGCTTTTGTGGTGTTTCATAGGAAACTGACATTTATATAGTGAATCCTGCCTTAATGTTGGGGCAGTTAATAGCAAATAGCATAATTACAGAAAGCAAAATCACTAATATGCTTAATTCAGGAAAGACAAATTCCTGTTGATGATGGCTGCTCAGATGCATTTTATTTACATTTAAGAAAACATCTGTCCCTACTATATTACAAGTTGTTAGCTACTGATTAACTATAACCTTCCGCTAGTGAAAAGCACATTCAGGATTCTGCTTAGAAGAATAATACCTATTATGCCTTTATTTTCATGATTTTCCTGTCTGTTTCACTAATAAAGAGATTGCTATCGATAATGAACTCCTGCTTTATCAAACTGCTTAACAGACTACACCATTACATACTTTCTCTGTATGTAGCTGATCTTTTTATCTTTTTGACTCACAGGACTCATTTCCTCCCAGATTTTCCCTCTGATATGGAAATGCAGCAGTGTTTCACTTAAAATTTCATTTGAAGGGAGACAAAATCTGAAATTAATGTCTCCAGATTTGTTATGCAATTAAGGCTAAAGGCAACTTAGATTTTACTTCTAGATAATGCAACACTATCTTTTTTATTGCAAAGTGTTACCTAGACAAACAGTTTGAGATAGCAGAGGAAGGACTCAGTTTTCCTGCCATAAGGTATCTTGTGATGAGCTGTCCTTAGGTATCCAATGTGTTTTTTAGTTGCCAGTACAGGACTGTGAAGGTCTCCCAAAAGAGATCTCTCCATCAATGCAACTCTTTGTAATATCCCACTTAAATTCTAGTAATTGCGCGTCGGCAACAGGAAGTCCTTGCTAACACACCTAAACATTGGTAACTGTGTCTGGGTGCTTACACATGAGCAAGCTCCCATTGCAGTCTCCGCATCTGAGTGAGCCTCAGGTGCTGACTGGTGGGTGTCGTTTCAGGATGATCTGACAAGCTAGGTCTATGATATGTAGAGGATTTTTGTGAGATCATGTGAAATTAGCAATGTCAGGTGGCAGCACATCACTTAACTATTTTAAACATGTGCAAATATTTTTTCAGCTTTTTTTCTTTCACAGAGCTTCATTTCCTTGTTCTGTATGTGCCTGGCTTCATCTGCTCTGCTTAACTTTTCTGAGACTGACTTACGTGGTGCTAATGATCATACATAAAGTAAATAACCTTTCAGGAATGAAATAATTTTAATTATAAAATGTTTTCCTGCTTAAAAAAGAAAAGGAAACTTTTCTTGGTTTTGCAAAGACATTTTTTGTTTTATAAGACCAAGTTTTCAGCTGGTTCACAGCAAAGACTCTAGGGACATTGTAATA
Organism: Lathamus discolor; assembly: GCF_037157495.1. Lineage (NCBI taxonomy): Eukaryota > Metazoa > Chordata > Aves > Psittaciformes > Psittacidae > Lathamus > Lathamus discolor. Next base: position 41,022,537 of record NC_088884.1, on the reverse strand, counting down.
CTTATTCATAAGTATTTAATACCTAGTTTGCCTATTTGAAAGTAAATTATCCTTGGAGTGTACTCTGAAAATCCTCTGAGATTTCCAATCCCATAATGATCAGGTAGAGAAATAGTGTAATTCAGCTTAAAACCTTCATTCCTCACATAATCTTTTTTTTTTTTATTTAGTTTTCAATAAGAAAAAATATAATTCATGGCTCTTTACATATTTATTCTGTATGCAAACTTATTTTGTATTACACCTTGCTACTAAACCCTTTACTGCTACTGTGGGTCTCATAACTTCTTCTCAAACCAATCCATCTTTTCTCCTTGCCCGTTTGCTACTGAGATGCAAAGCCAGTCACAAAGAAGTCTTTAGAGTCTCATTTGGATTCAGCTTTATTTTCATATCAACCAAGGCACTTATATAGGGTAGTGTACGTCATGATGCCTGAAGGGTACCTTAGGTCTAGATCTGTAGGCCAAGGCTGTCTTGTGAGAGCATCTTTAGTCTGTTTAGCAAGAGTGAAATGCTTACTAACATAGCTGTCTACTGCTTTGCTTTTGAAATGAAGCTTTTTTTTTTTTTTTCTTTGTATTTCTTAGGGTTACAAACCAATGTTTAGGCCAGGGACTAGGCTTGAGGCTTAGCTAATTGAACAAGATGTTTACTGAAAAACTGCCATATGTGAGAAGTTGCTGCGTGTGTTGGATACCTGTGTGAGAAGCTGAGAGAAGTTAGTGCAATGAGCACTGGCTGGATTTCACAGGTTTCTGAGGGGGAGTTATATGAGATGACCAGACTTGACAGATAACTGGAGGGAAGCAGAATCTTCCAAGGCCAAGCAGTATCTGGATAACTGAAACAGCAATGAGTTGCAGGGCTGAGATTATCCAGGTAACAGTAGCATCAGAAATACTTCATGTGGATATAGAAGCAGCAAAACTGAGACCAGCGTGGAAAACATAACTGGGGTTCCATCTCACATCTCACATGAATAACAAGTAGCAACAGGAGAGTTTTGATAATGTGTAGTTCTAGTTTTGTAGTAGTGGACCTCAGAAACTTCTGTGTTAAGATTTCTTGCTCTCCAGCAAGGTTATGGTGAGGGGGCTTGTGACTTTGAGCTGATCTAACAAGAGATCTCTCTGTCTTTTTCTCTGCAAAGACTGTGTGATTCTGCTCCCAGGCTCCATCCTCAACCGTATTAGAAATCTGAGCATTAAATCACCTTTTTATGGGGTGAAAGGGTGTATCATGGTAACAAAGACAGTGGAAGTTGAGCACTGAAGGTTAGCACAGGAGTCTGTAGGTAAGGTTAAACTCTTTTGGCAGGTAAAGAGGTGTTTTAGAAAGAGTATGTATAGATTCTTGGTTCATTCAGCTCCCCCCGCAACCTGTAACAGGGACCAGTAAATGTAGTAGCAGTGTGAAAAGGGATAACCTCTGCTTGTGGTCACTGTCAGCTGTGCTGAAGGAAATTACAAAATGAACAAAATGAAGAGTAGCGCATACAATCAGAAGCTAAGAACTGTAAACTATTTCTACAGGAAGACCATAAGGGGAGCTTACTAATGGGCAGGAATCTTAAATACTATAGAAACTTAACAATAGCAGAATACTGATATTTGGATTTTGAATAAAAAAATAGGAAAAAGAGAAATAGTCACCAAATTATTCTGCTTTGTTTTCAAATTGTGGATGGGGAGGAAGAAAATTTAATATTACTTCATAGTGATGCAGTATTTCCTACTCCAATATTGACTAAAAATAGTGTTGAACTGAGGTTGCTGTATTTGGGTACTTTTGTGTACGAAAATATGGAATTCTAGTATTCCTAAACAACTAAATTAAGATCTCTCTGAGCCATTAATATAAATTAATCAATTAATAGAATGAAACAGTAGACGCGTTTTAGAGGCCTGAAAGAATTTAGGACCAATATTTATTGGGGGAAAAAAAAAATAGCCATAAGTGAAAAAAGTAGCTTAAGTTGTGAGCACTAATTTGCGGCTGATAATCAAAGATGTGTTTCTGTGTCCAAAATTTTACTTTTCAGCTCTCAGGCAGAAACCTGTTACTTGGCCACTACAACTGGTACAGGCTAGATGTAAGTTTTTATGATACCTAGACTAAATAAAAGCGTCATGTCCCAGATCCTCCATTTAATAAGGGAACATGAAATCGAATCATTCAGTTAAGGGCTAGTCACGTATTGTGCTTATTAACACATAATTTAGACTGGAGAAAACCCAGGGGCTTAGGATGCTGCAAAGAAGAAGTGGTGCGCAGTAGGGTTTCCAAAAACATGATGGTCTTGGAGTGAAGGGGACCTGGGAAGGAGATGGTGAATATCCTGGAAGTAGGAAAAGATCCTAAGATGGGATACCTACATGGATACAAATTCTGGGGGACACTCAGGGAACTTGGCCAGTAACCCCTGGCAGTGGCAAGTGTGAGCAGCAGCACGGTGGGAACTGTCTTGATTTTCTGCCTGACCTTCACAGACCAGCAGCCATCTCCCTCTTGGGAAAGGAAGTCAATCCTTGGCAAAATGCTGCGGAATCAAGTGAGTTCAATGCATATGTAAGATAATCAAGCAGGTTAAAAACTCTGATCTCAGAAGTTCTTAAATTAACTCCGGTACCCAGATCCACTACGGGTTGTAATTTATTCTCTCCTGCCTGTGACAATGACCCAAGCTGTTATATGTCTGTTTTCCTGATAACTTCCCCAGGAAAAAGTCTAAAATGACTGGTAGAAGATTTGAATCCTTAAACTATCATAGGACCCTAATATAGTAAATTTCCATTAAAACAGTTTATGGAAAATAGATTTTGTCAAACTGATTTGATATCTATTGATGAAAGTATTAGTATCAATGTAATATAATCTTTTACTGGTTTTGACTGAGTGCTGCCTGACATTTCAATTAAAAAAAAAAAATAGTGATACAGTCAATGACATACTTGCAATGTATTAACAGCTGCCTGACAGATAGGTCTCCAAATGTCACTGGCAATGAAGACTTATCGTCATATGGTGGGTTTCTAGTGGAGCTCTGTGGAAATCAGCTCTTGCTTTTGCCCTGTGCTGTTTAACATTTTTTTCATGTGTATTTTGGAAGAAAAACATTTAAAATCTTAGTTTCAGTAGGTGGATGACAGAACACTTACAGGAGTGATAAATAATAAAAAGTACAGGTGTTCTGCATCCTTTGAAAGCGGAATACATGAAAACATCATGAAAAGATAATAATATACCAATAAGATGGTTAGGGTGCTGCAATGGGCACAAACATGTCTTGTGCTCATTTTTTAATTGGTGGACAGACATTTCTAGATTGCGATTCATCCTAGACTAAAAATAAAATAAGTGAACAGTATGGATGCTATAGATACCTGGTTTTCTTCCTTAATCATAAAGGGAGACAAAATCAATTGACTTGGATGTAGATGCTGCTTCTGTAAAGATTTACAGTTATGCGTAACAAATCTGGTTCCTGACATGCAAAAAAATATACAGAATAATAGAATCAACTAGGTTCAAAAGACCTCTAAGATCATCAAGTCCAACAACTACCCCAGGACTGCCAAGTCCATAGCTAAACCATATAACCAAAGGCATCATCTACATGATTTTTGAACACTTCCAGGGATGGTGATTCCACCACTTCCCTGGGCAGCCTGTTCCAATGCCTGAGCAGCCTCTCGGTGAAGAAATTTTTCCTAATGTCCAATCTAAACCTCCCCCAGAGCAGCTTTAGTCTGTTACATTTTGTCCTATTGCTTTTTACTTGGGAGAAGAGACTGACACCCACTTCACTACAACCTCCTTTCAGACAGTTGTAGAGAGATAAAGTTCCCTCTGAGACACCTTTTCTCCAGACTAAACACCCCCACTTCCCTCAGCTGCTCCCCATCAGACTTGTGCTCCATACCCTTCATCAGTTCTGTTGCCCTTCTCTGGACCCACTCCAGCATCTCAATGTCTTTCTTGTAGTGAGGAGTCCAGAACTGAACATAGGATTTAAGGTGCAGCCTCACCACTGATGGTCGTACAGGGGACAAACGCTGCCCTGGTCCTGCTGGCCACGCTATTGCTGATACAGGCCAGGACACCATTGGTCTTCTTGGCTGCCTGGGCACAAGCTGGCTCATGTTCAGCCATCAGTCAGCACTCCCAAGTCCTTTTCCACCAGATAGCTTTCCAGGCACTCTTCCCCAGGCCTTTAGCATCGCACAGGGTTGTTGTGGCTCAAATGCAGGACCTGGCACTTTGCCTTGTTGAACCTCATACCACTGGACACAGCCCATCTATCCAGCCTGTCCAGATCCCTCTGCAGAGCCTTCCTATCCTCCAGCCCAACTTGGTGTCACCTGCAAACTTTGTGGGGGTGCACTCAATCCCCTCATCCAGATCATCAATGGAGATATTAAACAAACCTAGCCCTAACACCAAGCCTGAGAGACATCACTAGTGACTGGTCACCACCTAGATGTGACACCATTTACCACCACTCTCTGGGCTCTGCTACCCAGCCATTTTCCAACCCAGCAAAGAATCATCCTACCCAACCCATGAGCAACCAGTTTCTCCAGGAGGATGCTGTGGGAGACAGTCTCAGATGCTTTACTGAAGTCCAAATAGACAATGCCCACAGCCTTTCCCTTGTCTGCTAAGTGGATCGCCTTGTTGTAGAAAGAGATCAGGTCAATCAAGCAGGACCTGCTTTCATGAACCCATGCTGACTGTGCCTGATTCCCCTGTTTTCCCACATGTGCTTTGTGATCTCACTTGGGATCATCTGCTCCACGGCCTTCCCTGGCACTGAGGTCAGGCTGACAGGCTTGTAGTTTCTGGGGTCATCCTTCCTGCCCTTTTGTACAGAGGCATCATGTTGGCCAACCTCCAATATTCTGGGACCTGCCCACTAGACCAGGACTGCTGATAAATGATGGAGAGTGGCTTAGCAAGCTCCTCTGCCAGCTTCTTCAGCACTCTTGGCTGAAACCCACTCGTCCCCAAGGACTTGTGTATGTCTAAGTGGAGCAAGAGGTTGCTAACTGTTTCCTCCAGAACTATGGGGACTTCGATAAGCTCCTCATCACTGCCATCCACCTCAGGGAACTGAGTACCCTGAGGATGGCAGGTGTGACCATTAAAGACTGAGGCAAAGGCAGCATTAAGCACCTCAGCTTTTTCTTCATTCTCAGTCACTAGGTTTCCCCTAATATCCAGTAAAGGATGGAGGTTCTCCATCCTAATTATTCTCTTATCCATTAATGAAAATAAAAGCAATTCCAAAGGTCAGGTAACACTGGAGGAACATGTAGTTTCTGCTCTGTGTTTATGCTTTCTGTTTTCATTAAATATTTCAGGCGCAGCTCTACAAAGCAGTAAACACATAGGAGGAAAACAACCTGAAGTATATGAGAATCCAAAACCAACACTGGAAAAATAATAGTGAAAGGAGTAGAAGAAAATGCCATTAAAACAAATGTAGTGGTACTTTTGTTATATTTTTATCCAACCTTTTTTATATTTTCTTTGAAATGGAAGTTTATGTACCTGGACTTTAAAGGCACATATGTTTCTTGGGATACATGACAAGGAACATTGCAGCAATTGTAAGCAGGTCAATGTAGTCGTTTTGCCCATACAGGGCATTCACTGCTCCAAAGTATATATGGAGGTTTGCTCCACTGTAAAGCAATGCACAGGAAAGCAATGACCCTGGGATACCAGCTGCCCACCAAACTGCTATCTAACTTGTTTTATTCAACAAGATAGCAGGGGGGAAATGTACTTAAAAGTTTGTGGGTCGAGGTAAAGTTGGGGAGATTCCTCACCAGTTATCATCACTGGCAAAACAGAATCAACTTGGGGAATTTAATTTATTGACAATCAGAGTAGCATAACAAGAAATAAGAGCATAACTAAAAAATCACCCACTTTCCCCCCATTTCTGCCTTCTTCCAAGGCTCCGCTTCCACCCTGATTTCTCTACCTCTTCCACCAAGCTTCGGAGGGTAACTGGGAATGGGGGTTGTGGTCAGTTCATAACCTTTTGTCTCTGCCACTCCTTCCTCCTCACACTCTTCCCCTGTTCCAGTGTGGGGTTCCTCCCATAGGAAACAGTCTTTCATGAACGTCTCCAACAAAAGAATTCCTATGACCTGCAGTTCTTCAAGAACTGCTCCAGCACAGGTCTTTTCCATGAGGTATAGTCCTTCAGAAGCGGACTATTCTAGCATGGGTCCTTATGGGGCCACAGGTCCTGCTTCATGGGCTCCATAGGCTGCAGCTTCCTTTGGGTCACACCCACCTGCTCCAGCATGGTGTCCTCCATGAGCTGCATTGTGGACTTCCAGAAAGAGCTGCTATCCCAGCTGGGAGACACAGGGCAGCTCTTGCTGAATTGCAGGTATGGACCACAGCTGTGCTTGACTCTAGACTTGCTTTTCATCAACAAACACAGGGCTTTCTCCCATTTACAGTATACAACAGGACAGAGAAGTTTGGGTTCATGTCACCTAGTAGTTACCTACATGCCGTTGTGCACTGCATCTGTCTTAAAGGCAAAGTTGTACCCCTCATGTTAAGTAGAAAAACTGAGGGGGGCACTAAAACGACCAGAAAATCCAGTGGGATCTGAAGGCAGCTTGAGAGTTCGTGTCCTCACATGTCTGCATGGTGGTGTGAGGCTGCGAAGCACTAATTTGCCTCACAAGAGCAAACAATGTGTGTGGGTAGGGCATGGAGCAAGGATCACACATTACCTGAAATTACTCCCAGAGAATAACCATAGCCTCTGAGTAGAAGGAGAACTTGAAAGAGAAAGGCTTCTGAAAAATAAAAACCCAAAACAAAGCAAAACACACACACCTCCTAAAAAAAAAAAAAACACAAAAAACAAACCCAAAACAAAACAAAAAAAACCACACCGCACACCCACAAAAAACCCCCCCACAAATACAGCAACAAAAAAGAAAACAAAACACAAAAAACCACCCAGAGGTTTTCACAGCACAGAATTGAGAGATATTTTGATATTTACTTTTATTTTAGGTCTTCACACTGAAGGTCAAAAGATTTGCTCCTTTTCTCTGATCAGCTCCTTCTTACTTGTTTATTTTTAACCTTTTCTCTCTTTATAAAGAAGCATCACTAATGCATTTATAAACTCTAGTTGTGAGGTCTCTGCAGGAATCAATGTACCTAATTCAATTTTCCTAGGCAATCTTTGGATTGTTGTTAATGGAAGTTTCTGCAGGTAAAGAAATGATGATGCTGGTGGTATTTTAAAAAGGGAACTCTTTGGCCTAGGATTTCGATTAGATGTTTTACTGAGGCAGATATTTTTCTCCAGTACCCAGAAAATGAAGTTATTGCCTTTAGCTAACAGTAATTGTGCAAAAATGTATCTGCAAGTGAATGAATATTTACAGTGATGTCAATTTAACTGGAACAGTCTTTTTTCTCTAAGGCAATTAAAATATCTCATCTTACTCTAGGTCATCTTTTTGTCCCAGTAAATGAATAATTACTCAAGACAGTTTCTTAAGAAAGCAAAAGAGGAAAAAAGAATGTTATTGAACAACTGCCAAAAATTTAGAAATGTAGCCAGCGCTTCACACTTTCTAAAGGATTAAAAGGTCAAACCTGATTTAGTAGCACATTGCTTCATTTCACAAGGGTTTATATTGATTCATTCAGGGATAGGACAGAAATAGGCCATAACAATTACTGGTATCAAAAGTAAGGTGCACTCCTAAGGGTGGAGGGCCATATGGTATAAATTGTAAAGGCCAGTTAACACTTCTGTGTCTGAGTTTTCCCACACATCACAGCTAAACATTTGGGGTCAGTGATCTTCATAGCAGAAGAAATTTCAAGACTGTTTTGAAGGAAGAATCAAGGTATTTGACTAGGAATGTGGAATACCTTTTAAGCTATTTTGTAGATCTTCAGTTTCTCTTCAATTCTGTAAATCTGTGGGACCTCCATTGCTAAAGTTATAAGCAAGACTCTCGGATGGGGGACAAAAAGCCCTGTGAGATTCTTGCTGTTCTGCTGATTCTCTTGCAATATTTAATGACGTATTCCTCTAGGAAGTATTCTGTGTCCAGACCTGAGCATGATATCTCCTTGCAGTTTCTGCTTTAGGAGGGAAGATCTGTCCATCTTATTCTCTTGGTAAAAACTTAAATCAAGTGTACAGTTTTCCAAAGTATAGAACACTGACTTGGCTTATTTTATTCTATTAATATTGTTTCTTTATCTAAAATAAAAGTCTCGCTATAGTTTTATAACACTAAGATTTATGTTATTTGCTCTTTTTGTTACCATTTTTACAGCTATTGTGAGCTGATTTAAATTACTAATGAAACATTTTCCCCATAAAACACTGAGCTTATTATTTCTTTATTTATTTCTTTATTTATTTATTTATCTATTTATTTATTTATTTTTGGTGGCAGAGAATCAATCTTGGAACAATTCCTCTACTGGGAACACAGAAGTCAAACAAGTCTTTTACATTTTCTGGCCTGAGTTTAATGCTTGATTTTAGATCAATGTCAATATTAGTATCTTCTTGAGTGTACACCATGATACTGTAGGAAGTGAGCAGAGTGCATGGTGGGAGAAATAAACTGGTCGACAAAGGGACTGGGGGCATGGCTTAGCTAAAACATCACTTTCCATATGACACACTTGAAGCTAAGGAGAGAAAAGAGATTTCAACCTGCCTAAAGATGGTGTAGAGTTGGTAATAAAAACATCTATTTTTGAAAAATATCATAAGTAAGTGCCTAGCTACAATTATGTACATTTTAGAGTATTTTTTTTCATCATATTTGTTTACTTTTTGCCCTTTTTTCAGGAAAAAGAAAGGATTTTTATCTTCTGAAGAGAGAGAATTTTTCATTTTCAATATTTATATTATTCAATTAAATACTGGGCCATGCCTGGACGTGTAACAAAGGATTGTCTCTTCCCCGAGGATCTCACAGACAGGTTTGTGGAGAGATAAGAAGATAAATGATAAGAAGAAATTATGAGGTGGGTCTCTATTTGAATGAAAAAGTTTACCTCTTCTTTGTATACATGGACAGAATAAGTGAAAAGAAGTAAAATGAAATGTATTTATTTCTTAGAATTTATAAAATTGCTGCTTGTTTTATATTCATGACAGTAATGTAAATTACATGATTTGTTCAGTGTGGTAAGAAGAATCAGTACTTTTTTTGTGAGAGGCCAATGAAACTGAATGGTTTCATTTGCCTTTAGCAATGGCTGTAATGAACAATAGAGTGGGCTGAGTTTCCTGTAGTTGGCATTTGGGTCTTCTTCAGTTCATTTTGTGATAAATGGTTTTGCTTGAAAAGCTTGCCTTGTTTGGTTTGATTTGTGCCCAGACTGAGTACCTTAGGAAGTGATGATACTTATCTATGTGGTTCACTTACTAATTAAATTGACTTTACCATACAAATGTCTCCCATTATTTTCTTTTCTCTTACCTGTGTCAGTGGGTTTCTATAATAAATCAGAAAATCTTTATTCAACAGGCAGATAGTATTCAAGAAGTACAAAAGATGCATCCATTTTGAAGGGGTTTTTTTTGCTTTTTCAGAGACTAGATTGCAAAGATAGAAAAGTATCAGCAAACAAAAGGTTTCCCATGCCAATTTCTTTATTTTGTACATCATGAAGAGATAAACTGATGGGTTGTTTGTTCATAAACTGAAAAGCTAGATTTATATGACGTCTTAAATGAGGTCTGGCAAAATCCACCTGTAAGCTCAGGTTTGTACTTTGTGAGAGCATTTTGACTAATCAAACAGGTGGCTGTATAATAAATAATTCATGGATATGGTGCCTGTGAAGAAGCAGGCTGCAAATACCTGCAGAGGGACTCTAATGACACCATAATTAGCAGCTGGCATTTGCTGGTTGATGATGTCACAATTACTTTAATGTGTAATTATAACATAACCTGCTGCTGCATGTGCTGTAACATTTCCTCTTGCCAGTGGCATGCTTTTACCCACACAAAGGATAGGGGGCAGCCATTCCATCCATCCTTCCCTGCCCCAGCCGCTAACAGCTGGTTGCACCTCTGTTTGCCTCTAAACACCCTTCGTCATCTTGCGTCCCCTGGTTTTACTTTTGCTCACTGTGATGTTCCTCCTTACCTTGTGCTAACACCATTGAAGGAATCTGCATTGCTGTTGTTCCCACACAGGATAAGTATGGGGTCCAAACTGAAGATCAGTTCTCTGCTAAGCACAGTCCCTCCCCAAATATCCCATGAGTGAGTGGACCACACAGTGCTTCAGAGACACGTGTCCTGCACAGTACAGAGATAACAGGGAACAAAGGAGGGTGTCAGGACCCCTTGTTCAAGGGACATCTTTCTAGACCTGTGGTTCTCTGATTCTGGCAGCTGTGGCACATACCAAAGCTGATCATGAATTTTTTTTAACTGCTGTTTACTTTAAGATGTAAAACTTTCCCAGTGAAACCGTAGCTGTTAGCAGATAGGTATTGGTAGCCAAGGAGAATGAGGAGGAAATCGGTCATCAGAGCTGGGAGTGAAAACAGGGAAGTAAGATTGGGAGAACATGCATCCTCTAACAAGGTAGCACTCATCAGAGATATAGCAGGTCCAGATCAAGTAGCTGCAGGAAATGCAGTTGAGATTAGGATAGATACCATATTTTTCAGGGAATTCGATAATCTGGACCATTTTTCATAAAAATAAAATAAAAAAAAGAACAAACACCAAAAAACCAAAGCAAAACCAAAAACTAAACAAACAAAAAAAAACTCCAAACAAACAACAACAACAACAACAAAACCCAAAGCAAACCAACCTACCCCCTCAAAAAAAATTAAAAATCAACCAACCAACCAAAAAAACCCAAAACCAACAGCAGAACCCCAGGAGGAAATATTTTTTGTCTTCATGCTGAGCATGTGATGCAGAAAAAGTGCTCCTGTCCCTTTCCGGAAGCCCTCATGTGAGACCACCACACTACGGACTAAAAACCCTGTCCGTTGCCTCCTGTCTTTGTTGCAGCACATTCTCATTATCCCAGTGATGTCCTGGGAGGATGCTGGTCAGCATTTCTGTACTGTGGGGCAGCTGTAGTAGATTTGGTCAATGTGAAAGTCCTTATTTGCACTAGCACTGATAAACTAGTATGTTGCCGGTCTACAGGATCCAAAAGACATTCTGATCTGTGTTTATTCAGTATTCAAATGTCTCCAAGGAATGCTACATTGGGGGTTCTATATATCTGTTTTATATGACTGGAATGAATATTCAGAGATACCCTTGCTTCTGTAGAAAGCCACACATAAGGTGCACGACAACCATACATTGTAAAAAAGATCCCTCTCAGGTTGTTAAGAAATCTCACTGAAATATCTCTTGATGAAGAAAGCCTGTAGGATGGGAAGAACCTCATGATTTCTCTCAGAACATGAGTTTGCAGATGTATGCCTATAGGTATATCCATGTGCATGATAAGGGACTTAAGGGTTTTTCTAATCACTGTGATGGGGAATGATTGCTTACTCCTTCCTGCTGTGTGTCTGCCCAGTAATGAATCTGGTTGATCAGCCCAAAATACCCTCAACCACAATATCTTTGGGATGCAATTCAAAAGTAACTGGTCAAAAATTTGACAGGTGTAATATTTTTTTGCTGTTGTTTTTAATGACTCACTTTGCTAAATTTACTTGTAACTGACATGGTTGAGCACAATATTAGCTCTCCAGCTTTAACAGAGTCATGGTAATTTGTGAACCCATGTCCTGGGTTCAGCAGTAGCAGTCAGTTTTCTCCTTCTTAGTAGCTGGTGCAGCACTGTGTTTTGACTTTCGGCCTGGGAACAGAGCTGATAACACAAATATTTCAGTCTGACCAAGGACTTTCTGAGCCTCATGCTCTGCCAGGGAGGAGGGAAACCTGGGAGGAAGCAGATACAGGACACCTGACCCAAACTAGCCAAAGAGGTATTCCATACCACAGCACGTCATGCCCAGAATGTAACTGAGGGTTACCCAGAAGGGCTAGCACACACTGCGGGGTTGGACTACGTATCTGTCAGTGCTTGGTTGGGTGGGGTGGGGGAGTTATCAGTTGGCTGGTGCTGAAGTGGTGTATTCTCTTACCTTGTTATTTCCCTTACCATTATTATTATTGGTGGTAGCAGTGGTTTGTGTTTTACCTTAGTTACTTAGTTTACTTAGTTACTAAACTGTTCTTATCTCAACCCGTGGGAGTTGCATTCTTTCAATTCTCCTTCCCATCCCTCCAGGAGCAGGGGGAGGGCAAGAAGGTGGGGGGAAGTGAGTGAACGAGCTGTGTGGCTGGGTTTAAACCACGACAACCTGCAATTTCCTTTCCTTGAATCTCAGAGGTCTTTATTCAGCAGTGAATTGCTCATTTGTGCTATAGCAATTTTATTCATGGTATTGTCCTGGTCATTATGTGCTCAATGATGTCTTCCATAGGTGTTTGGGTTTATATTAGTGCTGGTTAGTTTGTGATACATGTTAAGTTGGAGGTATAAATATTGGCCAGGGTTCTGTATTTTAACTGAATAGCACTCTGGGACTGAACTCAACATTCTTTCAATCCCGAAGTGAGAAAACTATCCACAGAGCCATAATAACACATGGGCAAATGGCAGTTTGATAAAGCAGCCTGAATAATATCTCTGTGTTTGGCATATCTGCTTTTTATAGACTAAAACTCAGGTGTGTATTTGTGCTTGAAAAGGAATGTTGCAAAGAAAGAAGAAAGAAAACCTTTTCTTTTACCAATCATTCTGGTATTTCTAGAGATTTACATTTTCAGTAATTCCAAGCAAAGGAGTCAGCTTATAGCAGGTCATTGAAGGGGTGGGAGGCTTGAAAGGGTAGGAAACTTGCCTTCTGTATCAACAGCTCTTTTGTGTTGGGCAGTGGAGCACCCTGTCTGGACTTTCCATGTCAGTCAGTACTTGTGAATAGGAAGACAGCAAACCCTTTTTAGACCTGGATGAGAGGGTAAAAATTGTGTCTCACAGAAACTCAAAAGTTGCAGAACAGAGTGCAACTTTTAATTTGCATGGAGCAGTGCTGAAGTGCTATGGACAGTCCCTTTGTCCTGTGTGTGGAAGTGTCATGCCTGGTAACATGGGACAGTACCTTTCTGTAGGGACTATCTGCCTTAGTCCTACATACAGTGCTATCCCTGGCTAATGATGACTAGCAACATAATTTTTGCTACTCATTTACTACTTACTCTCTTTCTGTGATTTAGAAGCTTTTTAGGAATTTTTTGAGAAGTTTTATTTTATGGTTTATATCATCATGTCAAAAGATCATGAGGAATTGGTGGTGGGACAAGGAAATGCTCCCTGGCCGCTGAAGAGTAACCTGCATTTCCACAGAGGCTGGGGTATCCCAAGACTGGTGCAACAGCTGGCAATATGGAAATGAATCCTCTTTCAAAACCAGCAATGCTGTTATGGGGTTGGAAAGTCTGCAACACCACTATTTAATTAGAATAATCCCTGTAAGTAGTCACAGAACTAGGTATTACCATGAACTGAAGGAGCTGATGTCTTGGATGAAGAGTGGTTTAGTTTTGTTTGCTGGCTGAAGCTCAGCTAATGCCTGTGTGTAGCACAGGAGCACAATTCTGCAAAGTGCTGTAGGAGACCTGAGTGCAGGTATGAGGCAGATCTCTTTTCTGTGCTGAGGTGGTTGAATAGCTGAAGCTACAGGCAGCCTTTATGCTTTTTGAGTCACCAGGCTGCAAAATCAGAAAGAATCTCCACAAATGAATACATGCTTGTTTCTGACTCTTGTACCCATCTTGGAGCAGTTGCATATTACAGCTCCGTAGACTAAATAGTATCTAAGTCCAAGACTTAATAATAATGCAAGTCAAGAGTTTGCATATATTTTTATTGCAGTAGTAATTGATTCTAACAGTTTAAGAAAAGCAATCACAATGTAAAAACAGCAAACCAAAACAAAAATAAATTCTCAAGAAAGATAATGAATTTTATTTTATGCAGGATGCTGTGGCTATCAAAAATGGACACTGAATTTGGGAGAAATTAATTCTATATTGAGAGAAAACATGGCTTCCCAAAACAGCTAATGCTTTTCCTGTTATAAGAAAATACTAAGAGCTAATATTTCTATTTAAAGATACATTCATAATAATAATAGTTATTAATATTAATATTTTATTTAATGCAGTAAAATGTTAAAATGCTTTCCTACCTCTATAAAAAAAATTACAGCAGAAGATAAGCAAAGTTACTTTTCTAGATTCAGGAAAACCCTCAAATTATCAAACCTAAATGACCTTTGTCTCTGTGGAAATGTTATGGTATTGTGAAAAAAGTACGACTAATCTAAAGACTATCATAGAGATAGAATTTCCAATATAAATCCAGTATGCTTTTTCCAGCTCCTTTCACTTTTTTCTCCTTCTTCTTCCTTTTTGGACTATCATTTTCCTGAAGAAGTAATTACCAGGGGGAAAAAAACCTGTTTTCTCCTACATTTCAAGTTCATGTTATCACAGAGGTCTAGAGTGTTAATTACAGAACTCAATTATCTCAAGTTAATATTCTATTAATCACATAGGCAAGAAATGGAGTTGTCAAGTTAAGGGGACTTAGTGTTTCAAAAAGTAAAATGTAGGTAGGCAAGGGTGATAGGGTGGATACAGAGAGTAATCTGTGTCAGCATATTGCTAACTCTTCACACTGATTCAAACAACTTTAAATATTGAGTTGTTTTAATATTTAATTCTACATCTTGGATTAATGTATTTTTATACCCATTTAGTGATTTCCTTATCGTTTGGAACAGGGAGAGCTAATCCTGTGTACTTATTTTAGATAAATATTGTTTTAACTGTTAAACACTACTGTCTTAGTCAAAACATTATATACTTCTGTGAAATTAGAATGTTTACTAGTACCTAAGTAGTCTGGTTGTTGCTTTTTGCTTGTCAAATGTGTCTCACATTATTTAATTATATTTGGAGGTACATTTAAAGCACTGTGCCAAATTAGTTGTTTGTTAGTGCTGTTGCTTCACATTTTTCTCTAAGCTTTTTCTAACTAAAAGAGGGAAAGTAATTAAGTACGTGTTTTTTCTGTCTCTGCTGAATACACTGAAAAATCTATGCTAATGTAAATGACTTTGCAAATAATATTTAATTAAGATATTGTTTGACTATATATTCCAAATCTATTAGAAACCTTTTTCTGTATTAAACAATGATGAGACTTAAGAAATCTATTTTTTCTTTTCTTTTCTTTTTTTTTTTTTTTTGGAAGGAAATAGAACCATCAGGGAAAATGAAATATTATTATCCTGGACCTACAGCTTGCAATTTAGGCTGTAAATGTGGCTTGGGGCCATGCGAATAGATGTCATTATGGGATTGAAGGTCATAGTTTCTGGAAGAAGATTCTGACAAGATAAGGGAAGATGCACATGGCAATATTTTATCCTGTCAAGCTTTGAACTGCTGATGAAACAAAAAGTACTATTTTCAAAAAAAAAAAAAAAAAAGCAACCTAATTGATCTAGGAGCTTTTTTCTCTGAAGTTAATGGAATCTTATTTCAGGGAATGTTGATAGAAGTACAGTTGTCTAATCTATACAGCATTTTTATAAGTTTTATATTTAAATGCTTTGTAAATTCATCTCCAAGGTTCTGAAGCCACAAACTTTAGAAAGCATTAACCCAAGAAGCTACTCTTCCTTAATTCCACAAGACAAATTTTATTAGTAATTATTCTTTAAAATCCATAAAGTGACTGAAACAGAGTTGTTTTGACATTTTTAACAGCAGTATTCTTTAAAAAACACCCGATATTTACTAAGTGTTGCAGCAGAGATGGATCCAGGTTAGTTTCATTTTTTTAGCATGCAGAAAATTGATCTGATCCTTGGAATTTATCTGTGGTTTTTACCTTTTGTACTTGTGTGAATTTCTTTCTGACAATGATGGTGTCATCCATCTATTTTTATAGTAGTTTATATGCTATATAGTACTTTTAAAATGGATGCATAAAAATTCAAAGAAGCATGTAATATTTTCTGTCAGAAATCACAACCTCTAATCCTCCTGTTGACTGAAGTTCGAAGTTATATTCTTTAGGTGGTGTAAATCAAAATAATTACTTGTATTAAGTAAGGCTCTTGCCCTAATTCATGTAATCTGTTCATGCAGATTTTCTGCTAACAGTTTTCCTGGGAGATAGTTACTTTTCTTCCATTTCCATATACCTGGGGATTTCAAGTCCTACCTTTCCCAGTCTTTTTAGAAAAATCAGCCCAAGCAATTTGTTATAGAAGGTGTGACATGCATCTTGTATGAGGGAGGCTTTTGCTTTCTCATAGAAATGGAGCTTGATGGTGAACAAAATGTATTCACAATTACCTTGCAAGTTGCTGAAATTCATTAATCTGCTAAAATGTAGCATTTTGCAGGATAGCCCAAAATATTTTCAAAGAAGCAACTCTAGTATCTTAGCATCAGCTCTGATTTTAAGAAGTCAGACCAAAGTCTCTATAATCTTGTTTCAGTCTTCATAAATGAGCCTGTTGTTGTCAGTGCTAAAATATGTATTGACTTCAGCAGGACCAGTTATTCTTCTCCTGTCCTTTCTATCAACACATCAGTAACCTGTTAATGTTAGATAGATGATTTGAATAGGCAGTCATGTCATAGGTAGAGCTGTGGATGTTATTTATTATTAACTGGGAATAAAATAGCATTTCACATTACTTTACTTTAATATCTTTAAACTGCCTAACAATCTTTGAAATAGGACTCAGATTTTAAAGCTTCACCTCAGCCATACTGTGAAACAAAGGACAAATTGTAAAGCCAACAAAGCTCCACTGAAAAAAAACATGTCAAAAGTAAATATAATTTCTTCTAGAATCATATGATTCCCCCCTCTCTTCTGGGTAGCCACTCAGCTTGTCCATCAGCAAAGGGGATTTATATTGGAAAAAAAATCCCTTATTTTTTAAAACTTTCCCCTGAACTTGTTTTCCTTTTGCATTCCAAGTATACTCGCTTTCCACTCAAATATACTCCTCACACCTATTGCGCACTGTTTCCTATGTACTCATTTCTCACTTCAGTGCTGTCAGGAGGCAATGCTAATTTACTTCTATTTCTTTGTAATTATTCCTCCCTGATTGATATTGCTTATTATCAAAATGTTCAGAATGACTTCTTTCCTCGTTTCAGCTGAGAGACACAATCAGATACAATTGATAGGAGAAATTAGCTCTCTTCTTGATTGGCAAAATATTGCAATTCTGAACTATAAATTTTGCTTTCCAATTAGAATTCATTCCACAAGAGATAAAAACATATATTTCTGGGTGTATTCAGCTCACAATATTATTACACACCAAGTTAACTGATGATAGTGCTTTAATGAGTGAGAAATAAAGACAGTAAGGTCATCTAATTCAGGACAGACAGTATAGATCAGATAGGCATAATATCATCACTGAACAGCTTTGCAGAGCTGTTAGGAGATTTGTGGAAGGTATGAAAAGGAAAATCCCATGGGAATCACTGCCATGTTGTTGTGTCTTACTAAAAGCAAATAGTAGAAAATTGGCCAAATGCAAAACGTGTTCAGGTCAGTGGAAGTGTTTCCATTCAGTCCAGATCTTGTGTAAATCTTGAGGGTTATTTTGCACATTTTTATTCTTATCCAGCAATTTATTAAGCAAGACAAAGAATTTTGGTTGTCCTCATTAATCTCTGAGGCTACTTATTCAAATGTTGAGATGTTAATATTCCCTCCCCTGAGATAGTGTCCTATGTCATCATTAGTCAGAAATGAATGGCTATGTCATTGGCTCTGTCTGAAGAGAAAAAAGCTGTATCTCCATCTAAGTGGCCACTGAACAGAAATGGATTTCTGAAAAAATATAGGAGAATAGAATCACAACAGTGAAACATGCTAGCTTTGGTTATCTGTGCTTACCTTACTTTCAATGTGTTTTGAAACAGTAACTACTTACTTTTCTATAAAATACGTATTATAAAAGCACACAGTAGCTCTGACGGTAATAGCAGTGTAATTTTGCAAGAGGGTAGATGTAGCATCAGGAATTGAGATGCAACTGGAAGAGTGCTGGGAGAGACATCTAGCAGTGATCAGCACAGTGAGGAGACCTGATCTGTCTTATGTTTCTAGTTGCAGCTTATAATCAGGACAAACAGTGCAGAAAAATCTTGCTTTTTCCCACCAGGAAGAAAGACTGTCTTGTCAAGACAGCCAGCATGAGCTATGTCGAGTTTGGGCAGAACCACTGCATGTCTGTGGGGTATAGTACAAGAAGAATTTTGGTTAACCAGGAGTTAAGCACTATGCAGCAGTCAGCACTATGGAGCCTGGTACCCACATCTCCTCCTGAGGATCATGTTTGTATTGGTAAGTGATACTTACTTCCTTCCCTGTCCGGGGCACTTCTCTGAACACGAGTACCTAAACTCACTTGGGAAACACGGTTTAGAGTAACTAACAGTACTTATTTGTGTGCTGTTGTCACTTCTAATCCACCCTGTTATTTGCATAACACCCTAGTAGAGTTAAAACGTTCATCTAAAGATGTGGGATGCCAAAGTTCAACTCTCTTCTCTGTTGGAGAAAATCTAAATCTAAAACGGTTTTTGTCCCTAGAAGCATTTCATATATACTAGGTTGTATGACCTACTGGTAGGGAAACCTCCATCCTTCCTGTTGGAACACTGCTACAGAGCAGAAAACTGCAGTGAATAAAAGCCCTGATAAATTGTTATAATATTTTTTTTCCAATGTATGTTTTGAGATCTGAGCACTAGAGAAGTATTTCTATGAGTGCTGCTGTATTGGGAATTTTATCATATGCAGGTAGACGTTCATGGCCAGAAGGGTCAATAATAGGAATATGTTTAACTCCCTCTCTAGAACAAGCTGTACAAATACCCCAGTGATTCCTGAATTAAGACTGCTGGCTTAGATAAAGCTAGAAAAAACCCTTTAAGAAAATTGAATATTTGTGCTCTAACTATTGCTACCTATGAGCTGAACTTTTTGCACTGGTTCTTCAGGTATCTGTTCAACTTTACACTGTCAGAAAACATGGACATGAAAATTTACCATTGCATCAACAGCAAACAGCACAGCAAAGCACAGCCCTGTGTGAGAGCACAGGAATGTCTGTATTTCATGGGAATTGAGCAGATATTTTTATTTCAAAAATGATTTCTAGTACAGCTTCATTAGCCCAGACCCAAGTAAATGTGGATATTAAAGTCACAACCTTTAACCGTACATATCTATGCACAGAAAAGTTGTTGTCAGGCAGCAGGGAACATTAATAGTGATGGAAAACATTTTGGCTGGATTTTCCTAAGGCCTCTAGTAGAAAATTTATACACAATATTATTACTTTGCCATTGTTAAATCAACAGATTCCAGCTAAAGTTGTATTTGTCTCTGTTATGCCAAGGAATACATTTGAAAATAATAAAAAAACCCCAAGTCTGTCCTTATGTGCCTCTTAAAAAGTAGAGCTCAACTGAGAGAATCACAAAAGATTCAGGTTTTCCTGCCTTGAGGTGAAAGAGCTGAGGAAGTAAGCTTACTTGGCTTCTCTAACTTGTGAAACGCCTTCTGAGAATGGGATTAATAAAACCCAGAATTCTGAGTAAAAATGGTCTTTTGGATTCTCATCTAGTGCTCCCGGAATTTGAAAAATCATCTCTGTTAAGATGATTGTGCTCAAAGGGAATATTAATGCAACTTGCATCATCATGCACAGTTTCTTGTTTACTTCATTATCTTCCAAGAATCTTTTATCTGAGAACAAATATAAAGTTTGTTTGTCATCACTGAATAAGACATACAGCTACAAAAGTAGAGGGGTAAATGAGAGAAGGAAGACTAGCTTTCAAATGGAGATGAGTGAAAATTTCTTTCTGATTGAAAGAGCTAAAAAAGAAATAGCATTTGGGAGACAATCTGGGAGTCCAGCAGGATACCCTGTTACTAGGAAAAGATATTCAATCAAGTTAAAATACTTTACTTATGGTTAGCATAGCTTTTAATTTAATTTATTTCCTTTTGTGGAAATGTTACCTTATGGTTGCTGTTGTACCTGGTTAAGTGAAAGGTAAGATCTTAAGTTAGGGTTTAGAAGCAATGAACTACTTATGTTTTGTAGGACCGCTACATTGATTGAACTAGACTGTGCCTTGCTTGGCCGTCCCAATATGAAAAAAGCTGAGTTATACTAGCAAGTGCTAGGAAGCTTATTGGTCTTAATAAAAGCTGTCAGCTTTTATAATTCAAAGTATAATTTGGCTGATTTCTGGAAGCTTGGAGACTTTTCCACTCCTGAGTTTCAGTTGGACAATAGACCAAGACGACCCTATCCATCTCAGGTGGCTTGTAGTGATTGCTGCAGTGCTCCCCAGATGTTTCCACCATCTCATCTACACCAGGGCTCTGACTGAAAGCTACTGCAGCTGGCTGGATTACCTATGTTTCCTCTGTGCAAACATGAGGGAGTCTGAGGAATGCCTGGATCTCACCATGGAGTGGGGGTGTTAGGTTTCACCCTCTCCATTTAGCCATAACCTGAGAAATCCATTCAAATCTGAGAGATTTGAGATGAGGAAAAGAGTGTTCAGCTTCATGCATGGCAGATAAACTTCCCCAGTTGTTTTCTGGTCAGCGTGCTTCCACTCCCCTGCTTATATTTTCTTCTTTAATTTCCTCACTGAATATCTATGCATTTGAGCTTGATATCTGATGTGTATGCGAGGGAGAGCTCTGGTGCACCACAGACACCATAAATAAGTATCACACATCAGAGGTAAAGCTGGTGCAGCTCATAATGTTAGCACTAAGTGCTAATGTTCTTACCCTTTATCTTAATTAGTGTTGCTTTTGATTAGAAAAAAGTCATTCACTTTGGAATAAAAGAACTGACCCACACCTCTTCCCCAGATTTGAATTATCCCCACAATTAAGTGCTCAGTATCTGTCTTGACACTTACAGAATTAAGTGCTCAGTATCTGTCTTGACACTTACAGAACCTTTATCACCATCATATCTGAGTGGCTGGCAGTGAACCGCAGCATTCATTCACCCACCCATTCCATAAATTCTTCATTTCAGACACTAAAGATGTCTTCTGTGATGCATTTCAGGACAGCATTTTATGTGCTTTACGAAAGGCTGACAAATTTCTCTTATAACCTGTGGTTGTCCTTTATACTCATTCTTGGGTCTTTTAAGAAGTTTTAGAAATTGATAATTTTGTGATACTGGGTTCTAAGCAACTTCTTCACATCCCCTTTTTCTATCCTCGCTTCATAACTTTAGTACAGATACTGCTTGGATTGAGAGTAGAAGAGTCACAGCTACTGGAGGAAAAAGAAAGGAAGATATATTTGGAAACAAGTTTTTCTATTTTATGTATTTAATGCAACATACAGTATATATTTGGTTTTTTGTATGTCTGTGCATGCATAATATATTGAGACACCAGCTGGACTATTTGGTTTTGAGCATTTAATCCAAAAGAGCCTTTAATTTAAATCTGAATTTCACTATCTGCTCCAGGTCTGATATTAGCATGTTGACTGTAATCTGAAGGCTTTTGGCCTGGCCTTTAATATTCCATATCCTATCTGTTTCATGGTGCTCTTTTTGGAGCACCTCAGCAACATCTTTTAAATACGTTCTTTATGGAACAACAGTTTCACAAAATGCAACTGCTTTTAGAGTAGGAAAAGATTGTAGTGGTCTGGGGTAACTGTCTTGTTAGACTGAGATAATGAGCTTTTGAGGCCCTCAAGGACCTTTCTAGTGGGTTTAGCAACCATAAGCCTTGGAATATTGAGAGCCAGGATGCTGAAACTGTCTCACATCATAGTTACAGAGGACGAAGTGACAGTGATGAAGACTGTAGGATTTTGTTCAAACCTTTAAGCAGCTGGAAAATAGTAGGGTGCTGTGAATTCACAAAGCGGATTACCTGAATCTTAATCAACCCTTTCTAATGGACACACAACAAGGGAAAACTCAGGTCGTCCATACAACAACCTGGTTGATAACACTATAAGCAAATCCTGAGAGCCATTTCAGGGGTTCAGATACTTTCAAGTAGCCAAAGCAGTGATGTCAGGGGCACAGGGGCACTGATATGGGATTGTACACAGTACATCCCAATCTGTTTGAATTCATTTTACAGCTCTATGTTTCTAGATGGCTCAATGAGTTAGAAAACCTTAGGAAATGTTGTTTGCCTGTCATTTGACAAAGGGTAGAGAACTGCCAGTAAAGTGACACAAATAAACTATGTTTACACATGCCGCCATCATAATCCAAAAGAAGAATGCTTTCTGAGGTCAGAAAGCATCCTTTATGGCTATTAACATCTTCTTAACAATTGAAGGCAAAAAGATTGGCTGTAAAAGTATGGTACGAATGTGTATTACTTTCACAGTTCCAGGCAATCCACCTTGCCCTTGGTCTGACGTGGCAGACTGAGTTTTGTTTGTCACAAGTGTCATGAATGCATGAAGTTTTTTTGCCTACAGAGATTAGTGTACCTATATAGAAGTGTGTGTGTGAATTATGAAAATGACTCTGTGCAGTAATTCCCTTGTTATGATACATTATGTATAATAAAACACACAGTAAGGACCATGTTTTTCTCTGAAAGTAACAAAGGGATATATGAAAAAAGTAAAACTGCATGCTTACAGCTGCTTTTTTATGCTTCTCAAAATTATCTTTGCTTCTCAAGAAAAGTAGAGGGTTTTTTACTGTGTTAATCACAGGTTTCTTTGTGAGGTCTGTATGAATTACAGTATTAGTGATTTTAAATTGTCTTTTAATAATGTGACATTTATTTGTATGAGACCAGGCCAGCCTGATGTTATAGAGAATCTGAAAGAGATTTTGGGCTCTTTAAGCTTGCAGTAATTTTCTTTTTGTAGAACGAGCAAAACCTAAGTGGTGAAACTCGCAAAGCAACACAAGTATAATAGTTTCAAAACGCTTTGAATCTGGCAAGTAAGAACAGACAAAACAGCAAAGTGTGCCAAAAAAATAAAAGTGTTCAAAACAAGCTGAGTGAGCAAAGCATTTTCTTTACTGCAGCTGTTCCACTTACTTTTGGGACAAGAGGGCAAAGCAAGTCCAAATCGATCTAACAGAAAATCTTCCGGTTCAGTAAAAGCTTCAGTGAGAGGGAGCCTGGACGGTCAAAAGCTGTTGTATTATACTGTACTGTACTGTTCACAATTGAAAACTATCCAGTACAGATATGGACCTGGCAGCCTCATCCTGAAACTCTCTGCCAACAAGATGTCTTCGGAAGGCTGAAACAAATGAGAAACTAAATTCTTCACAGCTTGCCATGATAAGAGGTTCTTGGGAATTGCTGAGTGTTAGATTGTTGCCCTAAACCCCTCAATTTCATGCTCTCTGTATTGCATATTTGTTCCAACTGGCTCCCTACCTTGGACTCCACTGCATCCTGCTGGGTTAAATGTGATGGACAGCCTATATGAAAACCAATCAGTTATTTTGACAAGAGGCTCAGAGAAGGTCAAGGCCACCTCTTTTCAAAAACGTGTCTGGTGAGCCTTCAGCTGTCACAGATTAAATATCTCTGAGGCTCTTCTTCTGACTGGGCTATATTTTCATTTTGTCACAAACACTCAGGAATCCAGCTAGAGATGCCATTCCAGTTCATTCATCATGATATTTATTTGATTGCCATTGTCCAAATTTAGAAGAGGAAAATTATAACTCAAGTACACCAACTGTATGGTGTGCTGCAATACCCAACATATGAAGAAAGACAATTCAATTTGATGTTCATGTGAAGTACTCTCAGTGGTAAAGCTCTGCCGGCGCATAAATGTGCTATTATGAAACACTGCTTCTGGAACTTACATGATATATGTCTATCATATAGAGATTGTGGTGGGAGTCAATCTTACAGGACATTTAACATATTCTCATTCATTTAAAAACAGACCAAAATGAGACTTGGAGTCAAAAAGTAATTTTATTAAAATCAGTTTTATGTTTAATATGCAAAGAGATTTACTTACTTTATTTAAAGAATATATTTTTCACCTTCTCAAAAATGTAAAGATAAAATACGCTTAGAGGCCATAACAACACGTTTCAATCTCACAAGCATATGAACACTTTTTTCAAGCTTCATTAGTTCTAAAAGATTCATGTTTCAAACACACATGTTCTGATCTAGGTGCTTAATATAAAAAAGTTATTTAATAACATTTAACTACAACTACCCTTGTTTCTTGAGGTTTCCAATTCATCATTTCATTGTCCAGGAAAAGGCACAACCCACATTACACTTGAAGAGAAAGAGACGGAGAAGTAATTTTCAGAACTGTATTCTGCAGATTTTAACAACTGGTATATTCAGTACCTTTGATGGATTTTAGTTTTTCAAGGTTTCTGCAAAACCATTAATTCAGTCTTGTGACCAAAGTTTACATTAGGAAGCACAGGAAGATCTAGTTTTGCAGTTTTCTATTATTTTGTGTGATGGAGAGTTTCCAGATGGTTCAAATGCTTACAGCAGTTAAATTATTTTCATTTTTTATCCTTGTAAAACGTGGAAAAATTGACCAAAGTTACCTCTGATGACTT
This sequence comes from Lathamus discolor, assembly GCF_037157495.1. Classification (NCBI taxonomy): domain Eukaryota; kingdom Metazoa; phylum Chordata; class Aves; order Psittaciformes; family Psittacidae; genus Lathamus; species Lathamus discolor. The sequence goes on along the minus strand of NC_088884.1, from coordinate 40,997,790 downwards.
GGTCTATCTTGTGCCAGAGAAAACTGAACAAAAGCTACCTAAAAGTCTGTCGTGGTTTAAGCCCACCAGGTAACTCAGAACCATGCAGCCTCTCACTCACTCACCCCGTTTCCTCCCCCCTGTTTCCTGAGGGATGGGGAAGAGAATCGAAAGACTGTAACTCCCACGGGCTGAGATAAGAACAATCCAGTAACTGAGGTAAACGCAAAACTGCTTCTGCTACCACCAATAATAATGATGATAAGGGAAATAACAAGGGAAGAGAATATAAAACTAAAAGGAAAACAATAAACAGCAGTAATGCACAACACAATTGCTCACCACCCGCCAGATACCCAGCCCTACCTGAGCAGCGATCTGGGCCTTCCAGGTAAATCTCCTCAATTTGTATACCAGGCGTGACGTGCTGTGGTATGGAATACATCTTTGGCTAGTTTGGGTCAGGTGTCCTGTCTCTGCTCTCTCTCGGCTTCACATATCCCTCCTCACTGGCAGAGCTTGAGACTGAAAGTCTTTGATCAGAGTAAACATTACTTAGCAACAACTAAAATCATCAGTGTGTTATCAGCACTTTTCACAGACTGAAACTGAAAACACAGCACTGCACCAGCTACTAAAAAGGAGAAAAATAACTGCTGCAGCTGAACCCAGGGCAAAGTCAGATTTCAATAGCAGGACAGACCAAACATACTGTCATTGTATTAAAATGGTGCATATATTTTACTAGAGTTCTGCGGATCTTTTTCTTTGGAAGGACATGTGCTGGCGGCTATACATGATCATTTGAAATAGTCAGAGTTGGTATGTGAAGAATGATATATTTATTAACTGTTCTGTTGAACACCTTGAGAAATGCTCAGTCAGCATGGTTTGTCACTACAGCTACTAACTGGGAATGAACCTAATTTTGTAGTTCATAAATTCAACATTTTTAATACAATATTAATTGTGCTCATTGTATCAGGTCAGTATTGAGCCATATAGGCAATCATTCTTTAACAAGAATTTCAAACAAAGAAACTAGGAAAATGACCTAATCGTAACACCCTAATTTCATTTTGCCTTATTGAAACATTTATCATTCAAAGAACTTCCAGACATTTTTAATTTACTGAAACCATTAAATAATGACAAAGGTAATGTAAAAGCAGCATATACAGGAAGAATGATAATAGGTATCAACCCACTGGTTTAATTAGGAAAATTGTATCTAACTTACAGCTTTGTTGTAGGGCTGATTGATTGAATTTTGCCTAGCTAATACCTGTATAAAACAGGACACATTGTATGCATGCTTATGGTAGCGTTTCGTGGCAAACACATAAATCAAGATCTGAGAGCAGCTAAAATATATTTGGTCACCTGAAGAGCACTTGAGTGTCTGTCCTGGGTTCAGCAGTAGCAGTTATTTTTCTCCTTCTTGGTAACTGGTGCATCACTGTTTTTTGACTTTTGGCCTGGGAACAGAGCTGATAACACAAATATTTTAGTCTGACCAAGGACTTTCTGAGCCTCATGCTCTGCCAGGGAGGAGAGAAAGCTGGAAGGAAGCAGAGAGAGGACACCTGACCCAAAATGACCAAAGAAATATTCCATACCACAGCACGTCATGCCCAAGATGTAATGGGGAGTTACCCGGAAGGGGTAGGGCACTGCAGGGTTGGAGGAGGTATCAGTCGGTGCTTGGTTGGGTGGGGTGGGGCAAGTTATCAGTCTGCTGGTGGTGAGATGTTGTATTCTTTCCCCTTGTTATTTCCTTTATCATTGTTATTATTGGCGGTAGCAGCAGTGATTTGTGTTATACCTTAGTTACTAAACTGTTCTTATCTCACCCCGTGGGAGTTGTATTCTTTTTGATTCTCCTCTCCGTCCCTCCAGGAGTAGAGGGAGGGCAAGAAGGGGGGAAGTGAGAGAGCAATTGCGTGATTTATGGCTGACTTTGTTTAAACCACGACAGTATCTTTCAGAATACTGTGGCTCTAAAGGATTTTGTGGGAACAACATTAGGTGATTATTGCTGGCCAGACGATAAACCCATACAGAAAGAAGGTAAGAAAAAACTATACTAGATCCAGTGTTCTGAATGAGAGTCAGGTCTAGACTGAGTTACCTAAACACAGGCCTCTGGTGCCACCCAAAACATCCTTAGGTATTCTGCTTGGCCTCCAGCAGCTTTCCCGGAAAGGCCTGGACCACCTGTAGGTGCCTGATCATATGCGCCAGCCTTGTGAGTGTGCTTCAGAAGCCCTGCAGCACCTTGGGTGGTGCAGATGCTTATGCATGTAACTGAGCCCCGAAGACCACTCAGTCCCGCAGTCTGTTTTTATCAGGCCATTTGTATCAGTTCTAACTTTTTTTGTGTGCCATCCATTAGGTGTTTGTATTTGTTATTCAGAACCTCAGAGAAAACCAAAGCCCAACTTTTTATTCTCTTCTGTGCCTAAACCCCTTTAATCTTCTGTCACTAAGTTGTTTGTTTTTTTTCTCCTATATTTAAAATGGCTTACCAATGGTAATATCCTGTTTCAGAATAGCATGCACCTTTGTGTTCTGCAGTAATATATTCTTTTTCAAATTGATTTCTGTTGTACCCTCTGCTTCTTAAGCCAATGGAAATGAGACCTTTGGTTTTGATTTAGTGGAATATAGAGAAATGAAATAAAAGTAGTCATCAGGACATTTCTGACCTGTTTTTCTATTCCTCAGAAAGAGGAGAAGCTGATTTCAAGACTAACTTGTGCACACACACAAAAATACTCTGAAGGAAGATGAAACCTGCTTTGAATAAGCACCTGAATTGAAACTCAGAATTTTGCTGAGGCTTCTGCATCACTAATCCTAATAGAATTAACAAGCAACCTTGCTGGCTTTGAGTTATCCTCACACAGAGAACAGTATTACATTTATCATGTTAAATAATTCTTGGGCTGCTTGCAAGCAATTAACAAAGTTAATACCAGTATACATTTACAATCTGTTTTTTTTGGTTTTTTTTTTTTTTTTTTTAATTTTTTATGGTGCTTCTTAATAGATGGTGTCTTCCCTCAGTTATTCACATGCAATTCCTGTTGAAGGCAAGAGGAATTATTTTAATATCTTGGAACAAAATTGATTCCTAAGTTTCACTTATGTTTTAATGTCTTTTTTTTTTACAACAATATTAATTAATTGTATGAAAACTATTGGAAGCACTATGTTGATTACAACCTGATTTTATCTATTTATTGGTTAAATAGCAATTCATGTATTTAAGTGGTGCTTCTGATAACTCTTCTTGGCTTGAGGGACTTAGTATTTGCTAGACTACTAACATATCACAGAATCACAGAATCACAGAATGGTTAGGGTTGGAAAGGACCTCAAGATCATCTAGTTCCAACCCCCCTGCCATGGACAGGGACACCTCTCACTAAACCATCCAACACAAGGCTTCATCCAACCTGGCCTTGAACACTGCCAGGGATGGAGCACTCACAACCTCCCTGGGCAACCCATTCCAGTGTCTCACCACCCTAACAGGAAAGAATTTCCTCCTTATATCCAATCTAAACTTCCCCTGTTTAAGTTTTAACCCATTACCCCTTGTCCTGTCACTACAGTCCCTGACAAAGAGTCCCTCCCCAGCATCCCTATAGGCCCCCTTCAGGTACTGGAAGGCTGCTATTAGGTCTCCACGCAGCCTTCTCTTCTCCAGGCTGAAAAGCCCCAACTTCCTCAGCCTGTCTTCATACAGGAGGTGCTCCAGTCCCCTGATCATCCTCATGGCCCTCCTCTGCACTTGTTCCAACAGTTCCATGTCCTTTTTATGTTGAGGACACCAGAACTGCACACAATACTCCAGGTGAGGGCTCACAAGAGCAGAGTAGAGGGGCAGGATCACCTCCTTCGACCTGCTGGTCACACTCCTTTTGATGTGAAGAGATGGCTGAAAACCAGATTTTTTCTCAGAGGGGAAATTCTGTCATTTCTGAACTTATTTTCATTCTCAACTGGAACAAAGATAACAATAAAACTGTAGGAGGAAAAAACCTTTAAAATAGTTAATAAAGAAATATGTATGTACAATTTCATTTCAGTCAGATAAAACTACTTCCGGTGATGTGGAATTTTGCAATAAATAACCTATATATGTGTATGTGTACTGTGATATAATGCTTATATTAGACTGCATATTCTTAAAATTGAAATGAAATTAAACAAGGAAATAGTTATGAAGCACTGTTACTTAATTAGAGGAAAATTATTCTTGCTTTACTGAAGGAATCTCAGGAAGCTGAAGTAATTATTCCATCATTTCCTTGTGGAAAATATTTTCACCTTCATGAAGTGGAAGTAATAAAAAACTCTTATTTAGTTTCTAACTTGCTCAAACAAGGAGGAGAGGCACACCCCTTAGATCATGATGCTTTCAGGTTTCTTTTACCATTAGATGTATGTCATTCTATCTATCAAAAGCTAGCCTTTTTTGTTTCAATTTCTTTTGACAAAGTTTGTGTGTGAGCAGACAGTAACTAATATTGTGGCAATTTTTTAAGTTTTTGTTCTGCATTACAATTAAAGAAAAGTCTTCTTCAATGCTTTTGGAAAACATTATTGTGTTAAATAGACCATCTCTGTTAGAATATTTGGCCTTTTAGAAGGATGTATGGCTTGGTGGTCTGAGATGGTCCGGGGTCTGCGGTTAGGCATTACTACCTGTAATACTATAAAACAAGGAAAGTTTTTTCTCAGACACAGGGAAATATACAGGGAAAATGAAGCATGGCAAAAATCAAGCTAAGTTAGATATTTCAATGATATTGAACAAATAACAAAAGAAAGGAAGAGAAATGACATGGAACAGCAGCATGAATTGATGAATAGGAATTAAAATGCAGCTATGGGTTGAAGCTAAATATGTACTCTACTATAGTTTCTGGTTGTTGAGCATTTGAAGGACTGATGGGAATGAATTTGTGGAAATGCAGATGGCTACGCAATCAAAATGGAGACAAAATGCAAGTGGCTTTAATGCTCAGTATGTTAATAATTTAGAAAATAAATGGCACATGAAACTACAGGCATGATAACTACACCCAGTCTGTCAGATCAGGGGTATTATCATTTAGTCTGAAAATAAGCCAAAGAATAATGTTTCAGAAAATGCAGAGGAGCATGAAAGCCATAGTTATATTTAATGTAGAAATCAAGAGAAGTTTTCTCTTCATTAAAGTTTGGGGATTTGGGATGCTCTTTCAATTGGCAGGGAATTTGCTTTAAAATGAGTTTACTAAGATGTTCCTCTGACACAGCTGACTATGGCAGAGGAATAATCCCAATGACTTAGGAAGTCTGTGCCAATTCTACTACACACACTCGTTTCTTTTACCAAAAGATTTCCACCATCCTCCAATTGCTAATTTTTTTCTGTTACCATTCCTACACTAGTTTTCATGCAAACATGTCCTCTTTAAGTATAAGCTCTTCCATTAAGCAATGGAAGTCCCATCATTTTTCCTGGTATGTCATTCCAAGTCTTGCATAATTTCCACTGTATGACTTTGAAGTTTTTCTATGGACCATCTTCTGAAGTTCAAATATAAGCCAGCTTATGCCTTTTAATGCCTCATACATTTAGAATTCTTTGAATTTGGTTTCCTGGGGTCAGTATTATCAGGATGTTCAAGCAAACATATTTAACACCAAATAGCAACTTGTAAATTTAGATCCTATATTGCTCTCAGATGGATGCTCCAATTCTTGCCAGGAAAGCATTTTGATGTTACTAGCGCAGTGTTTCAAATGTCCATAGGGAAGGGAGTTCATTTAACTTAATTTTTTATAGTCAGTAAGAGAAAACTGTGGGTTTAGGGTGTGATTCATCTCATATCTTTTAAGCATGGACTTTAGTGTGGACAGGTACCCTAGGTTTCCTGTTCTGGTGTAAAGTGGCAATACAGGGAACCCCAGGTGACCAGCACAGAAGAAGGTGTTTCCCTTTTGATCCAGTCAATCCTACCACAATTATTTGTCCGTATCCCAACAGAATATGTTCTGTTTTCCTATGAACTTCAAAAGTCTTGAAAAAGCAGTGGTAAGCCGTCTGCTCAGCTGGCCAATGCACTGTGATGTATCTGTCCGTGCTGCCTATGTCTCACTGTGTGCTCAGGAAAAGCAGGGGCAGGTTTAAAACTTTCTTCATCTGGTCTGTTTTAGATATCTGGCTTGGCATGGGATGAAAGCTTCCCTAAACTATAGAAAGAACCTGTAGTAGTTAGATCAGAAACAGAGGGCTTAAGCTGCAGATCTAACCCCCACCTCACTGCCTATTAGACTCAGGCTTTGCTAGAGTTGAGCGGCAGCAGAACACGTGTTTCAAAGAATAATGTGTTAGGTATGAGCCTATATCTTTTTCTATGCCTGTTCTTCACAGGGGTAGAAACTGGAGGAACTTCAGGTTGAAATAGGGAGAGTGATAAGCTCTAATAATTGTGGAAAAAGTGCTGCAAATCTTCAGACATCCCTTACAACCCTAACAATTCTGTGATTCTGTAGGGGAAAAATAAAAAGGGTACTTTGTGTTGCTTCTTGTAATTTTTTTCTCAGGGGAAGTGGTAGAGGAGAGGGAGCAGTTATAGTGTTTCTTGCTTGAGGAAACTTTAAAGAACAATCTGCCTGATCCTTGTATGTCTCTCCTCAGTGAGGCATTTCAAGGCAGAGAAACTTGTAGTTCTTGCCCTTGAGTTTATCTGACTGCAAGCAACAGAACTCTTCTCTTAGAGGAGCAGTTAGGGGTGCTTGAGAAGTTACAATGTGAGTGCAGAAGGAATGTGAGTGACATTAAGTTCAGAGAAAGGGGAAAAAAGTCTGATTGCTCAGCTTTAGGAATCACTTTATAAGCTTTGAATATTTTTGTTAATAAAACTGTTGGTTGATGCCTCATTTTTCTGGGTTTGGGCTTTTCAACAGATAGACTAGATATGTAAACATATTTGTGCTACATAATCATATGTAAGGTTACACTTTTTGATAAAATCTCTGTTATTTAAATGTTAGAAATTATTAATTTATCACTTTATGTACTGGTTTTAGGATATGTTTCTGCCTGGTATAAACAGCAGGGAAAAGATGTCAAAATTGTGTGAGTTCCAAAGCCTGGGGCTCTGCAATAGCAAGGAGTCTGCAGTTGTTGAAATGCTACCATTGTTTTCTGCAATTGTACAATAAAATATTCTATTTTGGCTTACAGAAGTAGTTTTCTCTGTATTGCTCACTACAACTAAGCAGAAAGTTCTTAGAGATATAAAAGTTGAAAAAATGGCAAGGTACAATATCTTCATTAAACTTATTCACTTTTTTTTTTCCCCCACAATTTTGGGATTCCAATGTTTGTTTTTTGGGTTTTTTTCCTGAAAATAGGGTTGGGTTTTTTTCTCTTGTTCTACTTTTGGGAAAAGGTTTCCTTCGGGTTTTACCTTTCAGTAGGTGCTTATCTTCCATAACAGAGAAAAAGGTGGCTGGAAACAGATTTCAGACAGACAAGGAGGCAATAGAGAGCTACAGCTGCTTCCTTCCTGCATTAACAGTGTGAACAGATTATGTGCACATATGCATCTACACATCCCATTTCCATCATATTCATTTGGCACTTGGATCCAGCGCTGAAGCATATCTTATACTCTGCATAGTGCTGTTGTTTTATAAGTAAGACTAGAGATCTAAGTTTAACAGCTCAGATTTGAATTCACTGGTCAAGAAATACACAAGAAAATACATGAGCCCATATCCTCCATCACCTCTGTCTTTACTCCTAGCTGCTTCCTGACTTACTCCCCTTAGGTGAGTATTTGGTTGCTGAGCTATCTACCACTGGTTTTCAAACAGTGCTCTTGGAACCCTTAGGCTCTGTGTGTAATATCTAGGAAAACAAAACCCACTGTCAGTGGATTTGAATTCCCTACCCAAAGTTTCCTGCATTCTTAGGATAAAGGAGATATTAGGGATTTTCAATCTATCTAAAAATCCTGATCTAGGTACTAAGTGATACATTCCTGAATGATGATATTTTTATTTAATCCTCAACATTTTAGCATACTAAACAAATCAGCATCTTCACAATATTCACTCTTTCGCCAACATATCACAGAGCCAGTTCTTTGAGTATTATCTAGAATAATAATATTTGTCCAAGTCATTACCTCCAAGTAGGACTATTCATCCCGTATCTCAGGAAGGAAAGAAACAGTGTACATTACCTCTTCAGCTCTGTGTTCAGCCAGCAGAATCAAGGAAAGTGGCAGTTGTTAGACCACATCAAGAGCACTGCATCCAGTTTGGGGCTCCCCTGTATGGAAAAGGCGTTGATAAACTGGAGTGAGTCCAGGGAAGGACCACCATGATGACAAAAGGAAATAGAATTAATACTTCTCCATGAGGACAACTAAGCAGCGGAGCAAACTGTCCAGAGACGCTGAGCAGTATCTTTCAACAACCCTGGAGGTTTTGAAGCTGGCCTGTACACTGTGGGTACAGCCCTGACCAGTCTGTTCTGAACTTCTGAGCATGATGTTGGGCTAGAAGTATCCTGAGGGTCCTTTTATCCCAAATGACCCTGCGATCATATGATTCTATGTGGCTGGGTTACCTGGACCATAATACAACCTGTACTGAATTTGTCAGTCAATATGCAATGTATGTATGTAATATATGCAATATGTATATGTAATATATAAAATATGTAATGTATGTATATATGTAATATATGTAATATAATCCTCTGTATACTCAAGTTTTCCATACAGATTTTCAAAGAGACTCACCCAGGCTAATTCAAGGCCTGTTCTGCTATTAAGAAATGAAAGCTAGTGCTGACACAATGTTTTACAAAAGCTCATATAGCGGAACTTGAATAGTCTTACAGCTTCACACTGGCAGCTTATGTCTAGAGTCTAGATGATAGGTTTCATAAAACTATATCTTAATTTTTACCACAGCAGAATTAACCAGCTCATCCTAACAACTGTGCTACAGCCAGCTTAAAGTCAAAGGCTGCATATTTCAGCTGGCTACATATTTTTAGCAGCTGAATCTCACCTTCATGGTCAGATGCTTTTTGTGCTTTGACCTCTGAAAAACAGCACTTGGAGAAGGTGGATGACCAAACTTCTCTGGAGACAATTGCTACAACAGCTTCAAGATATTGTCTTATCATTGTAAGTTAAAATATCTTAATAATCTGGATTGCACTTTGAATATTTTCAGTTATTTTTATTCTGTTAGCCAGATAAATATTAGGCAGGTAATATTCTGAGTTTCCTTTGTCTGGTACAACGAAGTACATATTTCACTTTCCCATGGCAAAAAATGGCTTATCCCTCAGGGCACAATGATTCCTGGAGAGTGCTCATTTTTTTTCTTGTTGTTCCTTGAAGGTTATGCTTTCAAACTATGTAACACTGTTTTCACTAGGGAGCCTTATGGAAAGGCTGTCTTGGCATTATATTGAATTAACTTAATGTCTAGCCACCTTATTTAATCCCTTTCTTCACTTCACCTACTCTTGTTTCCTCTCCTCATTGGGCCATAATGCTTCTTGGTAGAAGCAGGGTTGAATCTTTATAATAATTTCATCTAAATATTCTCTGCTGGATGTCCCGAACTTCATTTTATTTCAAGAAATATTCTATGAGCACCTTTGGTTTTGTTGAAGGAATTGGGAGTTTATTATATATGTTTATATAAAAAAGGTAAGCAACAGTTTATAATGCAATTTGTTCAAGACAGCACTAGCAGAACTAAGGGGAGCTCAGTCTATAGTTTGCTTAACCTGAAAATTTTCTCATAGAGTAATATCGATATCAGGATGTGCTAATGAATGTTTGTTTGTAGGCAGGCAGATATGCTATGGTACAGCAGGTACAGCCATCTTCCTCTTCATAAGCATCTTCCTCTTTTTTGTGTCTCCTGAAGCCTATGTAATCTCTCTCCCCGTTAATTTTTGCCCTTATGGGAACATATTTCTTGGTTTACTGTCCTCAGGACCACTTTGCTAATGCAGCTATTCTGTTCATTTGCTTTCTTCTAGTTTTTGAGATTTCACTGGCTTTCTGCTCTCCTGATCATCCATGCCAGGCTCCTTTTCCATCTTCTTCGGAAGATGGGACAATCTGACAATGATATTTCTCAAATGTGCCTCAGTTTCTGTGTGTGTACGTGTACATGCAGGTGTATTTGGACAGAAGGGGTAAAGTAATTATGAAGGAAGCTTCTTTAGCTGAACAAAGGACTTATTTAAGTGTACGTTAAAATTTTACCAATTTCAGTAGTAATGAATAAGCATGTACATATGCACTTTACTGAATAAATATAATACTAAAAGCTAGGCGCTTTATAAGGAAATGGCACATTATTTGCTTACATTTTATGGTTCTCCCCCATGCTGCTGCTGCTGCTACCCACTAAGGGAAGTGACAACAGCAGCAGTTACCTTCAGAACTAAGAGAAGAGATAATAAATACAGTTTGACAAGCCAATAGTCTAAAGGTAACCAGAGTCAGACCTGATCTGTCCCTGTTAAATGAGATCATTTAATGAGGTTGCTTTGAGATGAGTTTTGACCATCGCAGCTCCGGTGGGTGATGGCAATTTGAGAAAAATCCAATACAATTTTCAAACATCATGATGTTTTTAAATCATGATGCACTGCAAAAAATCTTAACACTTTGGAGTCTAAAGATGGTAATCTGGCATCCAAGTGATGCTGCTGATGCCTGGAAACAAACTGGAGATCTTGATTTATAATGTCCAAGCGTGGAAACTGGCCTAAAGGTTTATATTGTTTGCAGGATGAGTTAATGAAAATGGCTCTCTTGGGCAGTAGTCAGTTCAGATTACCATAGACACCAGCTGGATACTCACTACCTATCGAAGAGGAAATGTGCATCTCTTGCTTTCATCAGGCATGCTTGTTAGCTCTTAAAATGGGATTTTGGTGATTATAACAAAGAAACCAGGCTACACAACCATCTCAAAAGGTTACTAATAATGATTTCTAGATGAAAAGTTTTTGCTGAACGTAAAACTCAGAAAAGCCTGACATGTTTTTAGAGGGCTTGGTACTGGGCTTGCTTCTGCTGTATGTTCTCACTTGTGGAAGCGAGGGATGTGTGACAACTCAGGACATCTACAGAGGGCACAGTGGTTTGCAGTACAACAGCTAACACTAAAGATGTATCTGGGATTGAGGCACTGATGCTGCCATGCTCAGCTTGGTGAGATGGGTTAAGGCCTCCCCAGACCCTTCCTCATAATTTTGGGGGTATTGTAACAAAACGCTTGAATTGGCCAATAAATGCAGCCACATACATCTCAGGAGGATTTTTGCCCTAACTCTCAGTCACAGTAAACAGAGACTTTCTAGCACCAACAACTGGAGAATTAGCTCCTGCATGGCAGAACTGGGATCTTGCCCCTGCAACTGCCACCCTTTTTGACAGAAGGCAGAATAGAGAGGTTAGGGAGAACTCCCCTTCCTGCCACAGAGATGACAGGCATGACGGGAAGATGTTGATGTTGCTACTTGCCCAAAGTCACCCTGTGTCCTGGGTTCAGCAGTAGCAGTCATTTTTCTCCTTCTTAGTAGCTGGTGCAGTGCTGTGTTTTGACTTTCAGCCTGGGAACAGTGCTGATAACGCCGATGTTTTCAGTTGCTGCTCAAATGTTTGGTCTGGCCAAGGACTTTGTGAGTCTCATGCTCTGCCAGGGAGGAGGGGAAGCTGGAAGGAAGGAGAGACAGGACACCTGACCCAAACTAGCCAAAGAGGTATTCCATACCACAGCACGTCATGCCCAGTATATAAACTGGGGGCAGTTACCCAGAAACTCTAGATCACTGCTCGGTTGGGCTGGGTATCGTTCGGCAGATGGTGAGCAGGTGTATTCCCTTGTTATTTCCCTTATCATTGGCAGAAGTAGTGGTTTGTGTTATATCTTAGTTACTGGACTGTTCTTATTTCAACCCATGGGAGTTACATTCTTTCCATTCTCCTCCCCATCCCTCCAGGAGTGGAGAGAGCAAGGGGAAGGAGTGAGCTAACGGTTGCGTGGTTCTTGTTGCCGGCTGGGCTTAAACCATGACACCCTGCCAGACCCCTGGTCAAGCTGAATGTCCCTACTGGAGAGCAGCTGTCTGTAGCACCTGAACTGCTGCTTTCTGCCTGCCCCTTTGCGAAGCGGACCTGATGACACTAGTGCAAAAACTTGGCAAGAAGGTCAAGTTTTAAGGCTGTGTTCGCAGACAACTTTTATCTAAGTAATTTTGTCAGAAAGTTGTAAGCTGTAAAAGCACTCAAAGAAAGCTTTAGTCAATGAAAATCAAGTGTAAATGGAATTTAGCACTAGAAATAAGCTCAGCTGCTGCCAGCTTTTGAATGCGGTGAAGACATTTGACACCTTACAGAGAGCTCTGTCCTGCAACAGAGCATCAGCAATGTTCACCGTCTTTCTGTGTAGGGATGCATGCACAATACAATTCAAAAGAAAGAGCCCACTCTAATATCTTTGCCATTTTCACACAAAGATTTCCAGGTTTAAAATGAGACCAATTTAACATATGTTTCTACTCAAAAAGATTGTTTTTAATTCAAATGTTTTCATTTCAAAAGACTGTGGGGTTTTGTGCTTACAGAATGAAATATTGAAACAAAACAATTAAAATAGCTAAATAAAATATTTCATTAAGTCAATCCAAGGTTTTTGTTCATTAACAGTAAACTGCAAGTTTTAGGATACTGTAGTTTTGTGACAATATAGGCAAACCCCTAAAAAATAGAGTTGAGGAAAACCATTTAAAATTATCTGTACAGTTACAGATAGCAGAAATGATACAAATTAGATATAGTTACATATCCTCTGACAAAAAAAAAGAGATTGATTATAAACTTTTATTTGAATGGAAGGAAAAAATCAATCTTCAAATTAAAATTGTCATGCAGGCAAGAAAAAGAATAATGCAACATATGTCTCTTACTAGCATGACCTAAACCAAGGAGATGGAAAATAAGAGCCCTTCAAAGAAAAGAACAACTGGTCTTCTACATTTGTCAAAAATATTCAAGAACAGAAGTATGTATTATCTGGCTGATAAAACAAAATCTGATCTCTTTTTTCTTTTTTCTTCCATAAATTATATCAATAATATCTAGAGAATTAGTCTGGTTTCCCCTTCTTTCGTTTGTCTACATGAAAATGAACAAATAAAATAAATACATTTACATAACTAATTAAAACATATTGAAAAAAATGAAATATTTTTCCATTTTTTTTTTCTTAATCCCTGCTGTCTTCTGTATTCTACACATTTGTTTTGTAAAGTCGTATTCCACTGTGGATAAAAAAAAAAAAAAAAACCTAGATGAATAGTACAACCAGCAGTGAGAGAAGGTTATTAAATCAGTAAATGAAGAAAGAGCACAAAGAATAAGGACACCTTGCAAACAGAATTCCCTGCCTCTAGAGAGAAAATGCAGCAGGGTCGTTTGGCTTAGGGGATATGCATATTGTAGAGCACATGCTCAAACATAAAAGGCAAGTGGCTTTAGTAATGAAAACTCCCACATAAAGAAAGTAAGAGGATCAAATGTCACGTGTACCCTCTAAGGAGCTTTCAAAGATGCCGGAGCCACAATACGTGTAGCTGTCTTTGAACTAGTCATTTCAGGTCTTTATCCTTCAAGATGTAATAACTCCGAATAACAGTTCCATCATGACTGTTTCATTAGTTTCTAATGAAATGGTAGGAGGAGATGCTGGCAGGAGAAAGAATGACTGGCCGATGAAGCTAGGCATAAAGTAACCAGACAAACATGGTTATTGAGGCTGTTACTTAAGAGGTATGCAGGCAGCCTTTTGCTCTTTCTTTCACTCTTTAAACTCAAATGATAATAGAGAAAACCTGGAAGGAAAAAAAAAAAAAACCCAAAACAAAACAACCAAACCAAACCACATACAAATTACATTGTCTCTCCTATCACCAGAGAAATCTGTAAAGTGACAGATGAGGCTGTGTAAGGAAAAGAGAGAGAAATGGTAAACATTTTATCCTTTTCAGTTTCTAATTGTTGTGAATTGTTTTTCCTGTTTAGAAAAAAAATTTTAGAGAATCTAGGATTTTGGCTAAACAAATGTTTTCATGGCTTGCATTTGCTTTCTGCAAAACATAATACTGACACAGACACCCTGATGTGAAAATTCTGGAGACCTGCACATTGGGGTTTCAGTTCCTTCTGTCATGAAATTGCCATGATGAAGTCCCAGAAACAGTTCCCTGCAGATGGGATGGGAGTAATACTCAAGCTAAGCATCTGATTATTTTTTTTTATTTCAGAGATAACATTGCGGTTAGTCTTTTTGCAATACTCACAGAGGGAAAGCACTTAAAAATTTAATCAGAAAACTGGGTACTTTTTATTTCTCAAAATAGGAGGTATGAGTTTTTACAAGTGTATTAACAGAATACTACTACAAAGAAAAGCAACCTGAAGCCATGAATTTGCCAATTACAGCATTCAATAGAAATATTTACTTACCCTTAATGAAACGACTGGAAGACAAAGATATTCTTCCTGGAAAGTTTCCCCATGGCTGGTCACAAGAAACATGGAAGTACATTATTCCAGGAGGAGTTCATACTATCCTAAAGCACAAAAGTACCCTACTTTGATTTCCATGGCTTTTTCTGACCCTCTGGGAAGTGAAAGTGGTGCAAAAAGTCATCTCAGATGATCAAGGCAAAAGAGACTTCATCTTAGGAAAGAATGGGAGACTCCAGCTTAATGTAAGAAACAGTGAGGTGGAAATCCATTTGGACACTGAAACAGTCAGTAGATAATTTTAGTATAAAAGCTAATGTTAACAATCTTTTCTTATTGTTTGATGGTTGTTCCAATACTCAAATGCTTTATGTTTAAGCAGGCTATTTACTCTATTGCCGTTAAATCTTCTTTTGCCATATTGCTGCATAACCACACAGAGAATGGGATATTCTTAGCAGTGAGGATCTGTCCAGCTGCCCAGCTGAGACTGTCTAAGAAGAGCACAGCTCCCAACCATGCTGCCCTGGGTTCTTCACAGTATCCTGGTGGATGAATGGGCTGGTTTGCAATGGTGTAGGCCAGCCTCCAGAAGCACACTGTGCTGCCACAGGGGGAAAAGAAGATCTCTGCCATCTCCTACTGCTGTGATAATTAGTGACCCCAGTGCATCTCTCCTCAGATCTACCTTACAGTTTGCAATATTCCATGTTTCCCCCTTTCTTTTGTAGAAATATTCTCTAAGCGGAAGTGTTCTTCTTTCTCATTTATATGTGCCCGCTCAGTTTTTCCCAAGTTAGAATCATAGAATAGAATAGTTAGGGTTGGAAAGGACCTCAAGATCATCTAGTTCCAACCCCCTGCCATGGGCAGGGACACCTCACACTAAACCATCCCAGTTCTTTATATCTTTTTTTGATTTTATGTTTTGAATGAGAGTAGAGGGAAGATATGCAAGTCTTCATAATGCTGGATTCTAATCCAACATGTAGGAATACTCAGTATCTTTAAAGTTGGAAACACTGCAGTTACGACCATCCCATTGTAGCATGTTATTGCAAATGCATTCAAGGAGTTTACAGTAATGAGAATATTTTAATTTTTGGAGGCCTATTCAAACAAAGTAACACTGGTTTACTGGTAACACTGGTAACAGGGAGAAGTAAAAAACACTCTGACATTTTGTGAAAGAAGCAGAGAAAAAAACCCCAAACATCAGTTTATGGTTAGGAAATTTAACAGAATATGGTGCCAATAACGTTGCAAAAGATAAATTGTTGCAGTTTTGGGGGAAAGCCACAAGTGCCTATGCATTATGAGGAGAAAACTGTGAAGTTCCTTAAAGACTTTTTTGATTCTGAAAAAAAAACCGCCATGCATTTATCTGTGCTAACTTCTGGAACGGTAACTAGATACAGCACTTTAAGGTAAGTTGGGTCAGATTCTTCTGCCATTACTAACATTCTGTCTAAGTCTGACTTTAAACAGCCTTTGGGCATTTAAGAAGTGACATTTTCTGGCTAAAAATCAATTCTCATCAAGATCTCCTTGGCTTATGTACTAGAATCTGTACTTTGAGGCTCAGAGGAATTACTTAGAATTTAAATAGGGGAACAGGGAAAAAGGGACACGAGAAGAAGCTCAGAAGTCCAGTGGGGAAATAGCTTCTTTTCCCCATCCACTAAACATTACTGGACTGTGAGAGAAATAATGAAGCCAAAGGAGACCTGAGAGAAAGCTTATGGCTAAGCAAGATAAGGTTCTGTCCATTGAGAGCCAATTTAGGTGACTCTTCAGGCTGAATCTTTGTGACATTTTGTTTACTGAATGCTGCTCTCCAATTGCCTGATAGGAAAGTAAAACAAAACCCGTCTACTGCTGATGCTATGAGAGGGATGGGTACATCTGGCCCTTTCTAGGCAGTATCACAAGAGGAAAGTGAAGAATCAGCAGATGTCAGAGTTGAAATGGCACAACTGACCCCACACCTTATCAGGTGCAGGTTCAAAGACAGACCTGGACTGCATTTCCAGGAGTTTCTTATCACTAGACCAAGCTCTTCCTTCACCATGAGCCCAGATGACAGAAGCTTTTCAAATATAAAGATATACAAAGAAAGCAGAATTGGAGGAGGTGCTGAAGTTTGCTGTCTCCTGTGTGATGAGGATTCAAAGGCTTCATGGCCAATATCAGTTTCCATTTAAAAAAGATTAAAAAAATCTTGAACTCACTTGCAAATACATGTATCACAATCAGCAGTGGAAGAAAATGCCACTGGTTTAATTCTTCATTCAGGCACAGTGAACATTAAAATGTAAGAGGGATGTTAGATATCATATATGATAATTCAGATATAACTAAGTTCATATATTTTCGTATAGATAAAATTACTTTGTCTGCACTTCCACTTTAAGAAATTACGATGGACACTGTTCCTATGGTTACTTGGAGGTAGGATTTAGAGACAGCTGATTTCTATAAAAGGAGCAAAAAAAAAAAAAAAATCACTGCAACTGGAATTGTCTGCTGTGTTAAAAGTCACTTTGCACTACAGTTTTTATTGGTTGAGAGAATGCTGAATATTTTACATCTAACCAGGTACGGTGTGACTAATTAAATATTTTAGATGAGTAACACAGTGTAATTAATTTTGTCAGCTCTTATAATTTTACCCCTCCTCCCCCCAAAGGTTTGAGATTTAGAATGTCAAAAAACATCAGGAACATTTTAGAACAGCAAAGGACAAAGCGATCTTAAATGTGGTCAGAAGAGAATAGCTAAAAATAAAATTCAGTACGTGTTGCTGTCTGTGGTACTAGCTGATCCAGATCGGAGAAAGGTGCATTTGGAAATATTGGCCTATTATAAAACACATTCACTGATCATATGTTTACAATAATCCATGCTACTTTTTTATTTCCCTTTTTGCTTTTCCATATATAAGCTAAAAGGAAATCTGGAATAATTTATATAAGGAAAGGAGCTATTCTTCTTTTGGAAACTTAAAATAAACTAATCTTCAATGAAATTCTAGTAGTTAAAACAAGGACAGGTTAAAAGTTTTCTTTACCTGGCTGAGAATAAAATGTTTTGTCAGGCTGATACAACCTGTTTCAGTGAGCCAGGTCAGAAATAGACTTGATCATGTTTTCAAATTTTTCAGCTCTCATTTACTGTGTCAAAAATAACTCAAATAAAAATGAAAATATCTTGTTTACTTGACTAAAATCTGTTACTCTGCCCTCATGGCAATTCTGTTTCAAGGAAGTTTACACCGATAAAAAACAAGCTTTGTTATGTATTTTTAGGTAAAAGTACCCCCAGAGTCAAGTCGGAGCAAATGTTATCTTTTATGTACTTTCTGTAGGGTCACAGATAAAAACATCTCTATGATCACAAAGTCTAGTTCTTATTATATGATAAAAAGTACACAGAATGTTACCTATTTATTTCTGCATCATATCTATAACTTCTGTTGGACCTTCTATTTATATTTTAGAAACATCTTCAGTTATGATTTGGAAGAAAACCCACCGGATAGATAAAAAAAGTACACCTTTTTATATTCAGATTTCGTTTTCATATCACTATTCTTTTTCTGTAGTTTTTCCATTCTATTTTCCACTCTTCTCTCTTTTTCAACCCCATTGGATTATTTTCTTATTCTCTATTTGCTTGCCTAGCAGGGGAAAACAACAATGAAGCGAAGCAAAGCAAAGCAAAGCAAATCACTCCTCAATGGACTGAAAAGCCAAAGTGTTAACATTCAAGACAAAATATCAAAACTGTGATATTTGAGTAGGTTTCAAAATTAGACAAAAGTTACTTTGGTTACTCTTATAGCTCTGAATGACTGATGATCTCAAAATTCATTTATTGTCCCAATGAGCAGACTGGTAATTAGCTGAACATATTGTTCATTCCCTAGTGTCCAAGTCTGTTCTGAGGGAATGAGGTGACTTCACTTTGCCTTAGCTGGGGCTACACAACTGCTTTCCTCATACTGAAATGTTATTTCTGGTTCATCTATGGATTTACACTGTCATTCATAGCAGTCACCTGGGTGACATTTACTGTCAATATTGACCATAGACACCCGGTAAAATGTTTAAAACATGGTGCACCAAATCTCACCTCTAACTCACACGTCTTCATAAAATGTGAGTGTCAGAGCACAGCAGTACTCATCAGTACGACAAAGCTCACTCCCCAGGCTCTGACGAGGAAACAAAAGTCTACGCAGAACCCACATGGCAACAAATTTATGAAAATGCACTAATTACGGCTCAAGAATTCAAGAAAATTCACTTGAATGCTCTTAAAAATTTCCTGGATCTTTTCTTTTGGTCTGAAGGAGCTGGAGTTCTTTGTGTTTCAGAAAAATGTCTTGGGGCATGTCTGTCAGCAAAATATTGTCTATTAAAGAACAGGCAGGATCACCTTTACTGTGGGGAACACTGAAGTAATTACTGGGACACATTCTGCTATATTCCTTATATTTCCTTTGAAATATTCAGAAGGAAATTGCTACTGAAGATGAGTTGCCAGAACCACAGGTTACTAAAAAACAGATTCTGCCACAGGTACTTGCCTTAACTGATTCTCCCTTCTTGTAGGAAATTAATGGGTTAACTCTATAAGTGGTGTAAACTGGAATAGTTCTATTATTTTCAGTAAAACATATAGGTGTATTACAATTGCAGATATGTCCCAGAAAGGAAATTTGAAGAGTAAAATATTACAGAAGACAGAAGAGACAAAATCTCTTTCTATTTCTGACTTAGGATCAGAGTTTTTCCAATAGAAAATTTTGAAGTAAACAGGAAAGGAATTCGTTAAGATTTAAAATGTGCCTTATGTATGGCACTTACTCTACAGTAGTCAGAAACCTCACACTTCCCATAGCTTTTCACTAAGTACGATATTTTGGAAGGTAAAAGAAGAACAGATCTGTCATAACTGAATGTTTGGTACTCAGCAGAGTGGAGCAGTGGGAGGACTACCAAACTCCTTACAAATCCTGCCAGTGAAGAATGGCAAGAACATGACATCATTCGAAATCACCTGTCTACAAGCACACATCCTGCATTAAAATGACTTCAAAAAGGAACCTTGAAGGGACCGGAAAATGTTCAGCTGCGTAAATGAAAGCTCAACCTGAGTTTAATAAGGTTTCTAGGTAAAAGCTGACAGCTTTTTTTTTGTTGGATAATGTGGACCCTGGGCGTGAATTTTTCTCAGAAAAGGCAAACTGCTCTCTACCACTTACTTCCACAAGAATCATGCTTTGTAAAGGTGAATTACTAGTTTTTACACACATTCGGATGAACATGAAGGGAGAAAAAAGCAAACCCCAAACCCTGACAGTGTTGAAAATGCTCCAAAGCCAAGACTAGCTATTGTACTTCTTCGCCCGCTACCCATTAATATTTAATCTGTACACGGATAAAATGTCAGCTGAGCTGTCCAGAAACATCTGGATGTTATGATACCTAACAAATCTAATAGGCACAGCTAATGAGCCCAAAGATGGGGAATGCATTATGTGGTTGCTGGTACAGCCTTCACCCAATGAATATAAATGGGCTTTCGTTGATCTTTTGTCCTACTAAAATGTAATCCAGTTTATTGAACTGGTGAATTGCATTAAACATTTTGACATTATTTCCTTATAAATCTAAAATGGTGTCCTTGTTCTGTTCCTTGTCTGTACATACCACTAACCAAAAAGAAAGGACAAAATCCCACAGCAAAGAGGGATTCCAGACCACTGATGAATGTTGATTTAAATGGGAAATGTTTTTTAAAGCTCAAAGAGAACACCACGTATTTGCAGAAAAGGGCTAGGGAAAAGGTTGGAGGGATGCATTATAAAGGACATCTTTCATACTTAAAAGGACATGCCTTATAGGCTCAGAACACAAGTAAATGAAGATTTGTAAGTAGAACTCAGGAAAGGCTTATGTGTCTGAAGGATTGCCTACTTTTCACTAGCATAGTAGTTTATCACACATTTACAAGCCTCTCTTCACAAACTGGAATCAGCATGGCTACAACAACACAAAACAATTTTTTTATTATTATTATTAACAGTGGTTATTTTACAGTCCATTTTAAAACACCTTAAAAATTATTAATAAGCTGGCAGTTATGAACATGACAATAGAAATATACCGAAATTGGGGTTTCATATTTATCATGGTGTCTGCTGTTTCTGTGCAAGTGACTGAAAGGGTTGAAAACGCAGTTGTACCTAAGAGACAAAACATAAGCTTATTCTCACTAATTCTAATTTCTTCTTTGTTCAGCTCACAAAGGAGCCTATTTTGTTAAGTGCAGGATTAACTGTATTTGTGGCGTCATTATTGTTTATCGTATGTATGCTAATATAAACACAAAATAAATTCTTTGACTATCTGGATTTACAATAGCCATAGGCAATATCTAGATTTTTTTTTTCTATTCTTTTTTAATTCAGAGCTTATGAATTTAAAAATTTTGACATAAAACCTTTCTAATGATGATAAACACTTAAAACATTTCAGAGGCAGATTTTATTCCACCTACTGTTTTTACTCTCATACTCACCTGTGACTCCCTTTCATATTAAACACACACACATATTTCCAGATGACAGCAGCAAAATAGCCAAGGCAAAGGCACATTACAAAATTCTTGTCTAACATATCTGAAGCAGACATATACAACCCCAGGAATCAGACTGCAAGAGAAGGAAATGTCCTCACAGCTCCTCTGAAAGAATAAGGAGGGGGCTCATCCCAAACACCTGAATCCATTGATGACCTAAGTCATTTCACCTGTAAACTTGTTTCCATCAGACTTCTGTGTATTTTTTTTTCCACAGTCATTCCTTCTGCAGTT
This sequence comes from Lathamus discolor, assembly GCF_037157495.1. NCBI lineage: Eukaryota > Metazoa > Chordata > Aves > Psittaciformes > Psittacidae > Lathamus > Lathamus discolor. Next base: position 40,976,341 of record NC_088884.1, on the reverse strand, counting down.
TTGTAGGATATACAGATAGCTGAATATCAAGGGTAATGTTTTCATTATTTCTTCATTTTAGCATTCAGACCCTGTTTATGTGAGCCTCCCAAATATTGTCAGGCTGTGGTTAAGAGCAAGGTATGGACAAAAGATTTAGTGAGGAAATGGTAGACAAGAAATGAACCCATAACCTTGACTAGGTTTATCCAAGAGACAGTTCTCAGGGATGAATGGAAAATACGGATTTCCTTCCAATACCAAAATGCTGACTTTTTTTATAGAAGAAATTTTTGCCTTTACTGCATTTTATTGTCCAAGGTATACTTTTTATTCCTTTAAAAAAGGTAGGAAAAACATACATCTTTGTTGGCTTTTGGAGTTTTCAGTTTTAGAAAAAAGAGCATCATTTACCAGATCCTTACAAAACAGAGTTTTGATGTATAAAGGCCAAACCATCTGATTCTAGCATTATTGCAGTTTTCCATACAAATGTTAGTATGCATTGTAAAAATAATTTATTCCACTTTCACCCCTATAAATACCAAATAGAATTTTCCTAATGTGCAGACAGGATCACAGCAGGATGAACATAAACTTGGTAATTTGTATTATATTTGGTAATTTGTTTTATAATTGTTTAAGGTTTCAGGATATCTTAAGGACTATGAAAAAATAGTTGTGCAAGTTATTGTACAGCGGCAGAAGAGATAGGTCCATGCATCAAAGAGGGGACACAAACAAAGGTCACAGGAGGGGAGTGAGCAAGCAAATTGCTGCGGCAAGGAAAGCAGCATGGCTCAGAGGAGAAGCAGAAATTGCTGCCTGCTTTTCAGATAACCTGAGAAGAGGAATATGTAGTTCAAAGAGAAGCAAATATCCTCATAACTGTTTTTGAAAATAGAAAAATAATTTATCTACTATTTTTATGAACCATCTGTTTTGAAATCAATTAGACTTTGGGTATAGTGACGGATATTGATGGTTCTGACATTACCATGTCTGCTATATAGGCAAAATTTAAGGGTTTATAAAAAATAAAACAAAAAAAGAATAGATAAGGTATGAAAGGAAATCACATGAGAAATCTTTAATATCCCTCCAAATACTAGAATCCTTAAATGATCAACCCTTTGTTTAAGATTACTTGTGAAAATTTAATATGGGAAGAAAACAAAGTCTCTTGGATTAAAAAAATACTGCACTTGTAAAAGTTTTCACAAAAGCTAAGAACAAGAAAGGAAAAAGTTGTTTAAAAATTACTGATGAGCTTTTGTCTGTGTACAAATGGGTCAATGCACTTATTCTGCACCTGCTTTTTTTAACTTTGCATATGTAATATAAAGGTAAGATTAAATATTTTAAATTATTTTTCCACAAATCTCTGTGGGTGTTAAAAATTCTCAGGTATTTTTAATGAAAAGTAGATGTTTGCTATGCCTGTCTTTTTAGCAATGTACTAGATAGATAAAGGAAATAAGTTTGGGCCCAGTGTTTAATATTGAATAATTTGGTAGATGGGAATACATTTTGCCCTCTGAAAATATAGGAATCACAAATATGTCTCTGTTAGAGATGGCTTTGGAACCAAAAAGAGATGACAGCAGAAGCAGCCATCTTCTGTCAACATCATCCTTCGTGCGTTCAAGGGGTCCCCAAATGAAGATCACATCCTGATAGCAGCTACCATGGCTCAAAAGGAAAAACAATAAATTCACATTCCAATATGTATGACAAAAACTGGTGATGGGAGACGAGAAAGCCAACACGTATGAGCTCAGCTCTGTGCTGCCTTTATTAGATGAGCATTTCCCCTTTTTGGCATTGTAAATCATAACCAAGGGAGGCTTTTTCACCTGTCAGGATAATTCAAGTGAGAGAAAAGTTGTTCTCTTTATTTCACAGAACAGCAGAAGCTCGAATGAGTGGGATGTGACAGGAAAATCACGCCTTTTGGGTGCAAGTTGTGGGTTTTTTTTTAAGAACCAACCTTCACAAGTATTATTAAGAGTAAGAATATTAAATTACCACAGAGCAACGCTTTTAAAAACCTTTCTAAAATAATAGCTAGCATCTATACTTATGTCTGGATATTTTTTTTCTTCCTTTTCAGAATGATCTGTACAATATTGCAAATAGTACATATTTATTTTCTCTGCAGCTTTTTGCTAGTTGAAAATTAACTTTGGGATATCTCAAAGATGCAATGTCATCTTCAGATGTTTAAATTACAGTAATTACAGCACCTTCTCACGGCTTGTTACTGTTTGGTCTTTTTTTCTCCCTTTATTTCTGTGTTGTTTACTTGGCACAGGATTTGCTCATAACACTAAAACCTACACCTTAAACATGGTAAAATGCATCACTTTTTCAGCCTTTCTCTGCTTGCCAATTGCCATTTGGGATGCAATGCTCTTGTTAATTTCTGCTGTGCAACATATGGATAATTTCTTTCTATTTCCATTGCATTTGCTATTGTAATAACTACTGATAGTTCTGCCAGATAGTGTTGCCACTTGTCTTCTTTGCCTGCCTAATATGACATGGTTGTTCTCTGCAGCATAGCTAATGAGCTCTTAGATCAGATTTTAAACATATAAATTCACTCACATTATTTCAAGGGTTAATAGCATCATTTGAAAAGTTCTGTAGGCGCTAATTACAGCTGGCTTTCATTTTTTGATAATTCTTGCTTATGCGTTTATATACAATTCCCACTATGGTCATACTCTGCACAATCAACCAAATGCTGTAGTCTACCCCAGATATCCTGGAATCTCAAATAGCTTACATGCAATAGTCCTCTGACCACCATCATTGGAGGTGAAGGTCAGGGTTGTTGCTGGAAGGGTTTTGGGTGAACAGGTTTTAGCAGGGAGGTACAAACACCAAGGTGACTTCTGGGAGCATGTGGAAGCTGCAGGTGAAACACAACTGGCCTAACCTGGTCTACAATTTATATGGGCCCAGGTAATAATGAGCCAGCCTAGAAGGAGGATACATTGAACAACATATTGGCTGGAAAATCAAACACAGTGCAGCAAAGTCCAGAGCTGGTTGCAGATGCCTATCTGCATATTGTCCTGGGTTCAGCAGTGGCAGTCATTTTTTTCCTTCTTAGTAGCTAGTACAGTGCTGTGTTTTCATTTTTTGGCCTGGGAAGAGAGCTGATAACGCCAGTGTTTTTAGTTGCTGCTCAAATGTTTGGTCTGGCCAAGGACTTTCTGAGCCTCATGCTCTGTCAGGGAGGAGGGAAAACTGGGAGGAAGCAGAGACAGGACACCTGACCCAGACTAGCCAAAGAGGTATTCCATACCACAGCACGTCATGCCCAGGATATAACGGGGAGTTACCCGGAAGGGCTGGGAGGACTGGAGGGTTGGATGAGGTACCGGTCGGTGCTCAGCTGGGGGGAGTGGGGGCAGTTATCAGTCGGCTGGTGCTGAGGTGTTGCATTCTCTCCTCTTGTTATTTCCCTTATCATTATTATTGGTGGTAGCAGTAGTGGTTTGTGTTATACCTTTGTTACTAAACTGTTCTTATCTCAACCTACTCGAGCAGGGGGAGGGCAAGAAGTGGGGGGAGTGAGTGAACGAGGTTTGTGGTTGGGTTTAAACCACGACAATAGTCTTTGTAAGTAGCCAGCTGCTTCTGAAAAAACAAATGTATATGCTGCACCTGTTGAAGGGAGACTTCACGAGAAAATCATGAGATTTACAAGCTCTAGCCAGCAATAGCTGGAAGATGTTGATGGGCGATAGGTGGAAGAGGTAGAGGTCAACTGCCAGACAGTTTTATTAGCTCTCCTGAAAACTCACCAGGTGCATTCATAAACATAATATTTATAAAATATTTATGTCTCCTTTGTACAGATAGCCTGTAACCCTGGCAGAACACCCTCTGCCCCAACCCTCAAAACCTCACATGCCATGACTTTCAAAAGAAGTCTCAATAAATAAGCAAGATGTCTGGACAAGAATATCCTTCCAAAAGGCATGGATGAGAAGCATAGACAATGCCAAGGAGAAAGAGCTGCACCAAAGCTAGGAGAGCCTCTGCAGAAAGACTCTGGCAGATGCAACCAAGAAGAATGTTCTATGGAAATGGGACAAAAAAATCCTACTGCATGTTATAATGCTAACTGCTGTGCTTCTCCCTACGGGAAGAGCTTGACTAAGGCAGATCTTGGGGAGAGCACTATAAAACGTGGACTTTGCAAAATGGACTCCATTCACAGATGAGACCTGTGCCAGCTGGTTAGAATCCTCAGCTAAACATATGACATAGTCATATGTTCTAACAACTAATATGAAATTATTCTGAGTAACTTATCCAGAAGTAAATATCATGTATATTTTTTTTTCTTACTTACGTCTCTATGCTTACGGAGACCGCCCACCTCCTTTGGAGAGAGGTTGCTTTTTTAAAATTCTGGTGATTGTTTTTCTAACATTCATGATTTTGCCTCACTTTTTCAGAGCTAAAGCTTTTTTTATTTTAAGCCTTTTTTTTTTTTTTTTTTCTTTACCCATTGCAATTTGTCCAGCTCTACTTGTACGGCAGCAATTTCATGGACCAAAGCCTTCCACTGGGGTAACAGAATATATGTAACAATTTATATTGAGTTTCCATCATGTTGTACCAGTTGCCACATATGAATGAATTTAGGTTTGCAACATTCCTGTGAGGTAGGGACACATTGATTTTCCTTTATTATAGATTGCAAAACAAAGACTTTAAGCAACAAAGCCTCAGTCAATCACAGAGCCAAGAGCAGACCCCAGCTTTCACAAAACTGGACTTCTGTTAGCTATTGCAAGCTTATTTTTCTACCTTCAAGATGGTGCTATTTTTGAGATAAAAAAATACAAGGGACAATAACATTAATATCAGATGGCCAGATGTATGCATGGACATACATTTAAGGTGGTTTCTATAATCTGTGTATTTTGGAGAGTGCAATATTGCTGACAGACTTGATATGCAATCATTTTGCAGGAGGTTGAGTGGAAATTTTGAAATATTTACCACTGGACTCTATTAACTAATCTTTTTGTGGTACTGAGTATCTCAACCATCGTATTTTCATTGTGGCAATTACTTCTGAACTTTTCCTTTCCGTTCTTTGTTTTTTCCCTGGAAAGGAAGTCTTGTAACCCTGAGCTACAGCTAAAACACTGTTGAGTTCCCCACATCTCAAAGAAATAATGAATGACAAATTGTTTCTAATAGTAGCCCTATTAGTCCTTATTTTTGGCTGTGAAAAGGCTAGTTGTACCTGCAGTGAAGTGTACAGCTCAAGTCAATTTTAAAAGAATTTTAATAAAATGCTTGAAAGTTAATTTCAGTCATTGAGATCCTGAAGTTCCAAAGTCATTGTATTTTTTCACTTAATAGGCCCCTTTGTGATTACTTCTTGACAATTCCCCCTGAAAACATTTTCTAGGAAGTATTACGAGTTATAAGTAAAAAGTCAGAAGTATTTCTGTTAATTTTTATAAATCCTTGGGTTTTGTTCTCTTATATAGCTTTCCTCTTAAGTGTCAATTACATCCAGTCTGAAAATCAGCAGCTGAAAACAATGTGATTTATTAGCATGTTTACACATGCCCTTATATAGGTCAAGAGTTTTCTGAAATGCTGCGCAGATATTGACTATGTTTAAACAGCTAGTATTCAAACAAATCCTTGATATTAAAATGTTGTATGCTACAAAATCAAATTAGATTCAATCTAATCTCTGCATACAAGCCTGTACTGAACTACATGAAAATACAGTTTTATAATAAAACAGGGAGAGACAAAAGTGAGAACAACAGTTTGCATTTACCCTGCAAAAGCTGCAGAATGTTTGAAATGCAGATGTGCAATTAAATACACCTGTTTTGTATGAATTTTTTTTCTCAGAATTAAATAAATCCACACTAGAAATCTGTGGGCCAAAGTGCTGTGGTCAAACTGTCACTCAAACAGGACTAGAGTCCTGTATCTTGATGGCTATATGTTGTCATCATAACATTACAATAAGAAGTATGGATCCCTGCAGCATATAGTTCAGCTTCACGTGTGGACAGAGCTACTCCGCCACAGCCTAAAACACAGATGAGCTAATGTCAATCTGGTCTTTTATTTAGAAGATAATACAGCAACAGATCTACAAGGTATAAAGAGCTCCTGCTATGCTATCAGAGTCAAACTGATTTAATGGTATCAAATAAAACCACTTCTCAGAATTGCCCTGGAAAAAGGTCCTGCACAATAAGGCTTCTCTTTACAATGCATCACTCTAGTATGGGTGTAGTTGCTGAGCCTATTGGGAAATTAATGAGAAAATGGGTCACTGAGCTAAGTACTTGCTATAAGCAGATACTCATTAACAAGACAGTATTTCACACTATCCAATGTTTTATTGTCATAAAACACTACTATGAACAACTGCATTCTAAGAACATCATTAAGCCTGCAAAACCAATCTCTCCAAAGACACAAAATGCCAGAACAAAATCAGCTTTTGCAACCTTAGTATAACCTCATCTTCACTACCTCTGCTTATATTATTTTTCAGCTGCATGATCATGATCAGGATCATGATCGTGTTTTGGTTTCCACCAGAACTCTCTCCTCTGCAGAGAAGGGTTAACAGTTGACTCTTAACTCGATGTTCTCTTTTATTCTGTTTTAGCATCCAGGATTTTTTTAGGGTGCCTGAGTCAAGCTCACTTCTGACTCAGAATTATTCTTTTCAGTTTGGCTGGGTTATGGTGCTCACCAGTGTGCTATCTGCAGTCACTGACACCACTTTGCATAACTGTCAGCTGTTGATGGAAATGATCAGAGTTGGCTCAGGCTCCCTGGGAGCTTAGACCAAATTATCTGTCTCACAATGCTTTTGCACAACCCTTGCTTTAAGGATCAGTGGCAATTCTTGAGAGGCAATGCCAAGCAATCTAATTTCCTGTCAACAGTGGCATCTTCTCCTTTTTTTCTGCCTCCCTGCTTAACAGAAATGGTTCTCCTCAGCAGATTATCTTGCCTCCTTTCAGTGAGATGTGAAAAGGCAGCTCTAAAGTTAAAGGCAGAAACAGAGCCCATGCCACCAGCTCACAGAGCAGCAGTGCTAAACTGTTTCACTCCCCTTCACCTTTCGTAGGAAATGTGCCACCACATCCTCACTCTCCCATGCCCTCCAAACAGCATATCCCTCCTTCTCCGTTTGAGGTCAACCTTTCACTTCCTCTGTGCATTCAGGTCTTCTCCATTCAAAACAGGGTTGGCTCCAAGTGCCTACATGCTTCACAGCTAGGGTAGTAGCTTACTAAAAAAGAATCCATGAAGTTCAAAATGCAAGAGAAGAGAAAAGGAGGGGCAAAATGAATGAACTTGTAAGGGAGATAATTTACTGACCACTACACAGGCACTGCTGAGTATCCCTGTCTGTCATTTCTGTGTTGTGCTTGAAGGGAACTTGGAGGGGAACAGAGTACCTTAGAAAAACTTGACCTGGAAGGGGACACTGTGATCCCATTGCCAGATCCCCAGTCCTATGCCAGCTACGGGTAAAGTAGTTAAGCTCTTCCTCTGTTATCATTTCATTTCTCCCACCATTCTGCTCCAGGTAACAACTAGTAACTTCTGCCTCTATAATTGTGAACCCAAAGGGGCTGGGAGAGATGGCATGGAATATGAGACTCATAGAAGCAGTGGCTACCTGTGCAAAACTGGAGTCCGGAGACTACTCTTCATGACATAGAAGCTTTCACATAAAACTAGATTTAACACAGCTCTCCACGACAGCCTTTGCCTACTAAAGATTGACCTTTCTCTTCTTGAGACTTGTGACTTGTTTCTTCCACTGTTTATTAACTTTGGCAAAAATTGTGCAGGGAACTGTGATGATCAAGAGACTCTTCTTGTGTTTGTCTCAAAACAACTCAAAAAATAGGAGGAACTGATAGCTCATTATCACTTGGGTAAACAGCCCAGGGGCAAAGCAGGGGATCCTGCTCCGCCCAGGTGAGGGGATGCTTTCCCCTGTTGTCTGCCCTGAGGCTGTGAAGATTAGCTGCCCAGAGACGGCGACTGACACTGGGGCGCCTGTCAGAGCACAACGTTGGATCTGGGGGGCTCTCCAGATACCCTGCGAATGAATATCACATTTGGGAGGGTTCTAAGAGAGCCTGACCCTATAAAAAGGAATACTGCAGCCATTTGGCCTGCATCCTTTCACCCTGGACCCGTGCTCTCACTGACTACAAGGACTGCAGCTGAAAATACAAGACTGCAACTCCTCATATGATTTACCCAGTTGCTAATCTTACCTGCAGGAACATGCACTGAACATCGACACAAAACCTGGAATATTTTATGAGCCTCAAAGAAGGCTTTTTCTTGAATGAGAACTCGAAAAACATTCAGAGAATTCTATAGGAAATAGTTACAAGAATGATTTTAGCATGACACAGTATTGGCTCTAGAATTCTGGAGAAGTTGAATATAATTACTTGTTAATCTTCACCATATGTATTGTGAAATGGACATAAGGACCCTTAGGTCTCTGAAGGCTTAACTGACTATTTTCATTGACTTCATTAGAGCTGGGTTTTCAATCAGGAGGTATCAAAGTCAGTTTATTTTGTTATTTTCCTTTGCCCAAATTTGATTAACTAAAGTTTAATATAGCACAAATATCTGTTGTGTGGTATCAAATGGATATTGCTATTTCCATTTCTTAATTTGGAAAGTGTATGGTCTTCCCCTTATGAATTGGCATTAGGATTGTGGAGGAATAAATGTTGCATCTTGGCCCTAAGAAACACACTCACACTGAGAAAACTGAACAGATTTAAGTTTCACTAAACTCCAGAGTTAAAAAAAAAAAAAAGTTAAAAAAAAAAAAGTAGAAAAATAGAAAAAGGTTTCTGAATCTCTCTTTATAAAGTATGTATGTTTTTCAGGTGATAGATTAGAATTGACAGTCTTACAGGGTAAGAGTTTGTCACCCAGATTCTTTTCAGAAATGTGTATGAGTGAGTGATATGAAATACACTCTGTGAGAGGAATTGAAGACTTCTCCTTTCCATTTGGGACTAATCTTTCAGTCTGGAAAAATAGTTTTCTAAAATGAAAAAGGATAGGTTTTCAGATTTAGGTTTATTTATAAAAAAGCTTTTAACATTCTGTAGGTTTACAGCATTCTAAAGACACTGGCAGATGTTGGCAGTGCTGTAAGTTTGGAGATGTCTGAGTCACTTCAAAAAACCTCGTTGTGCATTTGTATTAAATATCTTAAAACACTGACTGCTGAATAAAAATACACCCACATTTTTTTTTTCCTTCATTGCTTTTGACAGAAAGTTTTGCATGTGGAATTACCACCATGTGGTGTGTAAAACATGAATGTATTCCACTGGCTACTCCTTAAATTGTCAAGTTATCCCTGTTAAATTCACAGTAGTATTGGGCGTTTGTGCAAGATGTATGAAACATAAAACTGAAAACATCTTTCTAGTCAAATGAAGAGCTATGCTTGCAGTAGTCTAGCACTATCAAGTGGCAGTAGATAATCTGCTGCCACTTTGCCCTATCTTCAGCAGGACAAATTATGTATTATAATTTGTCTTTTAGTGTTTGCATGCACTTAAAATGTTAATCTGCCAGAGAGATAGCACAACTTATTCGAGAATGAAGCAAATTTCTGAACGGACTTTCAAGTCACAATGCATTTGACTGTAAATAAAATGAAATAGGAACTGTTAGCCATTACTCATGGGGAGATAACTCCTAGTTTCATGTGCACATACTGGGTGAATGACATTCATCTCCTACAAGAGTATGTGGCTTGTGGATTTCTCAAATTTTAAAGTTCTCAGTCTAGAAAGCACCAATTCATCACCTAACCAGATCCTTGCTCTGTTCCTAGGCATGGAATTTCATCCTGTTACCCCAGTGCTGAGCTCAGTAGGTTAGATTAATGCTGAATTGCAAATAGAGTTTCTATAACTGCATCCATTCTTGACCCAATAAAAGAGAAGCTGTCCTTTCCCATGGGTGGTTTCATTCAATGATTCATCATTTCCACTGCTAAAAGCATATGCATTTCTCAATTCGTAGCTATGTTTCTACAACGTATTGCTCCCTCTTTTCCCCAATGCAAGTGTAATTATTTCTGATTTCTTGTAGTATAAATACAGAACATTTGAACAGGTTCCTAAATCCTGGTCTTACTCGATTCAATACGACTTATGAACCTAAACTTAGTTTACAGTGTCCTGTTCAGTGCAATGAACATATTAATAAGAACTCTGCCAGAAAATTATCTTCCTAACTATTGACAAAGTAAGATGTTTACCCTTATTTTGTTTGTCCTTATCTGAATGAGTTCAGTGTTAAAATAGTGTGCCATCTCAGGCATATGAAAGCACATCAGATATTCCCAAAACAGAACACTGTCTTCAAGAAGAACAAAATTTTGAATTCTAAACTTTAAACTCCCTTTCTGAGCATCAAAATTTCCAAAAAATATAAATGCATCCTGAACTGTAATTGCGGTACTGTTATCAACGTGCAGCCTAAGCATTTCTTCTGATCTTTCCTCTTTCACAAAGCTCAGATATTGAAATACACAAACCCCACTGGCAGTGGTCCATCCTCTGTCATGGCAGCTCGTGATTCAGTCAAAACTTGTTATTTTAGGTAATGAGTACATTTGACTTCTTTTGGGGAAAATTAAAAATAAAAAATAAAATACAAAAGCAGATACAGAAGTGATATGCTGAGTTTAATTTTTGCCGTGCATTTGGGAAAAAATGTCTTCTTCTGAGTAGTTATGCGGTCATCAGGGAGCTTTCTTGTTGTAGCACATGATTTAACACTTTTTCAGCTATTTCACTTATCCAAATGCAAAATCCACCATTCAGAGACATCATGTGGAGTTTTGACATTTCCAGAGCACCCATGGTCTGAGATCTGGTGAATGGATTATAATGAGACATAAAGATAGTATTCTTAATCCTGACAGATATAAACTAGTGCAAATATTTTTATTTCATATAAGAGAAAACAGTGTTCATACTGATCCACCAAAGAGACTAAAACTTGGTTAATAGAAGCAGCATTTCTTAGGAATTATTGAAATCCTTTATTTTCACTTTCACTAAGAAAGTGGAAAAATTGAATTTTCACAACATGTTCAACTTGAAGAAGTCTTTAACATCTTCTGAAATTTCAGGCTGCTGGGTTGAGCAAAACAGGGATAGCTTTTACTGTTTCAGAATTTCAAAACTGTGTAGGTCAGTGCATAACAGTAATGAAATTGTTTTTCTAAAATACAGGAGTGGGTTGCAGCTCCCTGTGGTCCATGCCATCCCTCTTTGTGAACCTAAAGGCATATTATGTACAATGGCTCTTCAAAACAAACATTTCATAGAGGAGGTCACACACTGCAAAGAGCTGTCGTACGAAAGACTTATCAACACAAAATGCTACAATCTTTATAAAATGTTATAATACATTTTGGTCTTGTACTTTACACTACTGGGTTACTTATGTATTGGTTGCCTTAGCAGTCACAACAGGATTTTATCTTCATTTGAAGGGGAGGACAACACCAAAACATTTTAATCTGCATTTTTATCTTCTGTTCAGCATTTAGCTGGACAGTCTCCTTGTAATAATACTCACAATTACCACAGCAATTTTGGGATAACACCCTATAAAGAATAACAAGAAAACCATCTGTGAACTGGAAAGCTGTTAAAACATGTAGACAAGTATATGATATCCTATAACATTTGGTGATTGAAAGGGCATCCTTTCTGGACATATTTATGAGGTTTGGAAGCACACCACCCCAAAAATTGGTCTCACTAGATAGACAGCTAGAGGTAGCATGCGTGTGAACAAAGGTGTTCAAGAAAGCTGTTTACCGCTTTTGCTGCTGTGTTGAGGAAACTTTTATGGGAAGTAAAAACTGTAGTAGCTATTTCTGTAGAAAAGCTGGAACCAGTTTTCTTGTCGATAGCTATGATGACCATTAGTGAATTCATTCAAAGTTTAACAGAAAATCTTTCCTTCAGTCCAGCTGCTGTAGATGAAAAGAAATATTACAGAGTAAGATCTATTTTACTGTCTTCCACTCCTCCAACTCTTAGTAAGCTTGTTCTTATGTCCACAGAAACAGTCTGAGATGAAATGAGGGAATAATAACACAAAATTACAAACCAAAGTTTAAGTTCTGCTGCAAAACATAAGGGTTACATGAAAGGGAAGTCATAATTAGTATTCAGTACCATCAGTGTGTAAGAAATAGATGGAGATTTATATTAAGTGGTGAGATTAACTGGTGCAAATCATATGCCAAACCCAAAGCCTTTTAGACTTTTTGGATTCTGTATAACCACGTCTGGTTCATCATTGATTTGGGGTCATTCTTTATGCAAAGCCTTCTTTGGCACAAAATTTCTCCAGTCCTAAAACATGGAGTGTGCAATATATCTAACTTCTAACGATAACAGCTTTAGGTCCTGACTACTTTGTGTTAACTGCTGTATGAACACAGAGAAAAATGACTTCTCTTCAGAGAAGTGCCTTCAAATTATATTATAACAAGTTACAATAAAACAACTTGCAAATACAAGAGGATGGGGGGATTGAGAGACTGAAGGAAGCAAGAATAAAAACCTGCACACATACTGGTCAATAGTCTGCGCTGTTTCAAATTTCTGCATAAACTGATGTGTTTTTAAAATTATATGTGCAGCATTTTCAGTATCCTTCTACCTATGTATTGTCAAGGGTAATTGATTTACAACAAGAAATATAGAGGAGACACAAACACTGATCAGAATCTCATGCGTGATGTATCCGTTTCATTTTGATTTCTCCTTTTGTACATAACAGTGCTTTTATAACACAAAGTGTTATTTATGATTTTCTGTTTGAAATATATATATGGAATGAAAGCAAACCCAAAACAAAAATCTTTTAAAGGAATAACTCCAGACAAAACCCCTGAAATATTCTGTTATTTTTATCTGACATGCTCATAATACAATTTATCATAAACAAGGCAACCAAAGAAATTCAGTTCCAGGGTTGGCTGTCTTTAAATCTTTTAGGTTTCCACATGGCAGATCTCTCTATCTTTCTTTCTTTCTTTGTATAAATAATATGTTGTGAATTAAAATATGAAAAAAGATACTGTCTAAATGAGGAATTTGACTGTATTCACCAAGTATTAAAATCTATTTGTGTCATGAAGAAAATAAATTAATGAATCTACCCCATAATGTTTCTTTGCTATTATTGTTAATGATTGCATTATACTGTCACCCATGGGGTGATTGGTACTTCCCAAGCATCTTGGACAAATATCTTGTCAGGAGAAGTGACAGATAAAAAATGGGACAAAAAATTTGATACACTGGCAAGATATTAAGCATGAAGTTTAGAAGAAATACTCTTAACTTCAGAGGAGCTGTATCTCATTCCCTTGGGCTTAACACCCTTTCTTACAATTAAAAACTCACCTGCTGTAATCTGTTGTTATGTCTGAGTTCCTGTCTTAATCTCACCTACAAACTAAACTTTCTCAATTAGAGAAAATACTGGGGAGGACCCATAGTTTGCAGAATTCAATAATTTTACAGCCATGATGAGATAAAAAAGGGATATTATCTGGTGAAGAGGTACTGCGATTCACCCAGTCAGGAATGTTGGAAAAGTAAAGCTTCTTGGTAAAAACTAGGATACCCATCTGATACACACCAGGTAACTGTAAAAAAGGGAAAGTAAACTCTGCAGATAACAGTTTGGAAAAATGTATTTAAGGAGTCATGTCAGTGGTATGTCCTCAAACTGAAGCAGATGTCTGGGCCATTCAGTACTTTAATTGGCAACATTGGATAGTGGAGTAGAGAACTCAGCTTTTAAAAGTTGCAAATCATTCCATGTTGGAATGGAATAACCTCCAGCGTGGAAATCATGATGGAAGGACATTGAAGACAGGATTTTAGAAGGACTGGGTTAGAAGTCAAAATAATTTTAACAAATTGGAGAAGTGGCCTGGGAAAATAGATGTAATTCAATAAAGATAAATGTGAAGTTTTATAGTAGGTAGGAACAATCATCTGTACAGAAAATGGGGAGCATCTGTCTAGGATCTGGGAGGTGTAGTAGACAACAGAGTGAACACACCTAAAAATATTTCAAAAAGCTCCCACAAAACTAAAAACAGCAAAGCAAAATAGAACTAGCCTATGAATATCACACTGGTATGTACAAATATCTGTACAGTAAGATTTGGAATAAATCTCCTATTCGGATCTGATACCAATGTAGTGGGAGAAGTCTGTAACACAAGATCCAGCTGGAGAAAAACAACAGCAAGAATGATCAGAAGACTAAATAACATGACTTCTAAAGAAAATCTGAATGAGCTGAGTTTTCTAGTTTAAAGAAGTCATGACAGCAGATTTGAAATACATGGAAAGTTAATTTCAAAGATTCTGATGATAAACTGTCCTGTCATATTTATTTCAGCTAGAATAAGAAGCAATAGGCTTAATTTGCAAAATTATTAGGGATTAAGAAATGCATTATAGCAGGCAGAGTAGTTGCTAGTAAAATACTGTCTGGAGAAGTTTGCAGGGTTTTTTGTCATCGTGTTTGGGGTTTTATTTTCTTGTTTATTTTTTTCTCTTTGAAAGATAGCTAGAAGAAGTCAAATGACCTTTAAAAGTCAGCAATAGGTGGGCTGCTCTTGTCTTTCTGCAGGGGAGATGATCTCCTGATCCCTTTTCCAATCCTAATTTCTATTATTCTATCTTCAGTCCATGTAATCATATATCCTATACTTCTGTATCATGATTAGTTGCAAAATGTATTGATGGTGACTGCTGTTTTCCAGGTTGTGAAATTAAGATATTCTAGTGGGGCCGGAAGAGCAGAACCAGAGAACAGCTCTGGCTTCTGCCCTGGTGGTAGCTGGAGAACAAAGGGAAAGCGCAGAGAGAAAAACTGATGAGAAAAGTGTAACAAATCTGCAGATATATTTGATAGGAAGAAAACCTGAACAGTTAGGAGTCCTAACTCTCTCTTTCCCTGTGACTAGATGAAAGGCACACAAGCTAATATATATATATATGTGTGTGTGTGTGTGTGTGGATGTGTGTGTATATATATATCTTTAGATTAATAGATAGAAAATGTGTGTGGCAGGAGGATGGCATACATGTACTTTGTTAAGACTTAGGAATAAAAAGTAAGAAGATATTTCTCTACCAGGGGAAGACATGATTCCCCATTTATTGTCTTCTTACATGAACAGTTTGCTGGAAATCTACTGAATAAAAATCTTAACTCTTGCCCTCATCTAATTAGTCTATTCCAGTCTTTACTCTCAAGTTCCAGGGAGAAGCTTTTGCTATTAAGGCTGCCACTGGTGAGGAATTTTCCATTAAGAAGGGTTTTTTTCACAAAAAAATGAAAATCCAGAAAAAAAAACCCAAACCCATCTGAAATGACTTAGTACAAAATCTGAGTGACCATAAATTCACTGTTGGTCCAGGATTAGTGGTCTGGGGCTTTTTTGAGTCAGAGAGAGAGACAGAGACAGGAAGGACAACAGGCATGATATTGGTAATTTATGATGCTTCTGTGACAGATCACTTAATTTTGAGTTCTTGTTTTCTGTCCTTTCACAGTTCTGCCCTGACTGCAGCCCATGGCATGCTCTGATGCTGGTCTTTCTTGTTCTGCCCTGTTCAGGGGATAGTGGAACAACCTTCCCTTTTGTGTATGCAATGGACCATTGATTTGAGAAAACCCTTGAGCCTGGTTTACTAAGTGACACTTGGTATCCATTTTCCCCAAAATTTCAGGATATCACCCTATCAAAAAAACCCAAACAACCCAAAACAATAAAAAGCCACCAAAAAAAAAAAAACCAAATAAAAACCAACCAGCCCACAGAAAGAAAATAAATGAGCTTTTTGTTTCACTTGTATCTATCATCTTCTCACATTTTGTGTTTCTCTTAAGCTCTCTCTTCTTTTCTTTATATTTTAGTTTAATGGTTTATCTTGTGTTTAATTAAACTTATTCAAATATCTTTACTGAAGCCCCAGAGAACCAGAGGACCTCTCCTGCTCTAACTTTAGCACATTGGAGCAGTCGTATAGACTTCACTGGTAAAGGATCAAATTTCTTAAGGCTCCAGAGCACCAGAGTTACACTTTGATCCGTTTTGTGCTAATAATACATTAATTTTCTTTAGCAAATGTAAACTAACACACATAGATAGTGGTTAGATGTCATTTGAAACTGAGTTCTTATATGTAGAAAAGATATATAGTATTGCATTGGTTGCATTGTAGTTATAAGACTGAAAGGATACAAAAAAGTGAGACTATTTACATGACAGAAACACCACATGCATATTTCCACTTCATTGCATTAACCAACCTGAATTTTTTTTCTAGTCTGTTCATAAACTGAGAAAATAAGGCTGAAAGACTGGGGGAAAAGGTAGGTAATATGTATCTAAACATCTCTTCGTGGGACTAACTTTTCATTGTCTTATGTTTTTGCTACCCTTTTTAGAGGTACAAAGCATTCTAGTGTATTTGCAAAACTGCATCTTGAGCAGCCGCATTTAGCAGTGAAAGTATATGAGGAAATTTGAAAGCACAAACCAGAAACAGATTTAAACAGGTTTGATGCAGGGCCTCAGTGAGTCATACCAGTCAAAGGGATCTGCTGGGATTACCACTTATGTTATTTACTGAGATAGTGGAGGTTAGGGCTCTAAGCATGGTCAATATGTACCCCAGTGAAAGTCTGGAAGGCAATCTTCTACACTGAATCTAGTCACCCCGGACTCTTATAAACATTAGAACTTTATTTCTCTAATAAGCATTTAATGCTAAGAAAGATGAGAAGGATAGGTCAGAGGTGTTTCTGGAGTTGTCCATCTTCTTTAACTATAAAGTAATTTTCAGATGCCTACATGAGGTAAGGCAATACTGAGAGCTCAAATGCCTGGAAGATAGCTCCATCTCACATCGCTTTCCCTGCTTGCTCCAGGACAAGACAAGGAAGCTGTGAACAGCTATGCCACCTTCTGCTCTTCTGCTGCCCTTCTTTCCTCTGCCTTTCCTTCCCATGGCAACCTCTGCACCTGGCCACACCAGCTGGATAGTAAACATTTTTGTACCCAGTATAAGACAGACATTTTAGTGCCAGCCTTCTACTCTTTCACTATGGGGCTGCATTCACAGCACTATATTTCGGTGTCTTTTCTGCTCTGTGACCAGCACTGCCAGTAGAAGCCACAGGCAGATTTAGGGGCTGCAGAGCAGTAAAAAGGCAGCAGAACTGCACAGCACTGGGGAGTGTACCTTTGACAGGGACTGGTGCTTGGAAAGCTCTCTACTAATAGGTATGTTAGTACCCAGTGAACTTTGGGCTGCTATTGGTGTGTCTGTGGCAGATGCACAGGCACAGGCATGGCTGATCTGACATGCATGTTCACACTCTTTGAGAGAATGTTCAGCTTAAAGGTCTTCAGGCCTTCCTGCAACTGCCGCTGGTTTGTCTTTTTTAAAAATAAGAATATACTTGGTTGCATTAAATACTAAAAGCATAAATAAACAGTAAAAGCGTACAGCCATATCATTTTGTAGAGCAAAGTCACTTTTCAAGAACATACTTTAGGAAAAGTAAATGGCTGATTTACTAGATAATTAGGACAGAATGAGGCAAGGTACCTCCTGACTCCAAGAAACCCCACAACAAAACCCCAAGATTTTCTTCATAAAGTAAATACTTTCAGTGTCAGAACTCATCCATGTGCTGAACAAAACCAATAAATCTATTTCAGACTTCTGTTTCTGACACAACAAATTGCATTGGTCCCTTTTTCTCTCAGCTCTTTCTCTCTGTTTCTTGGACAGGAAACACATAGCAGATAATATTAATCTGACCTTCCTCTTGTCCTGGTACATAAAGTTTTTGCTCTCCTTTCGTTATCACTCTTCATATACTACCACAATAAGTGTCAGGAACTGACAAGCAGTAAAACAGCCTGTTCTCTTCTAGCTCTTGTGCACAGTGGCCAACAGAAGACTTCTTACAGTAAGATATTTTGCGGTCAGATATTTTTATACAATTTTTTGTGGATCAATAAGTGATGCTGCTGCTCACTTCCAGAGTGAAACCAAAGACAAAGCAAGGAACATACTTCTGAAGTGCAGAAATAAAGCACTGCTCTCTCAATGCCATACAGCAAGTCACATGCATCCTATCCATTTCGGGCAGGTCTTCCAGAGCTGTCAGCCACCCACTTCTCAAAAGCTTAATCTCATTAGAACACAATGTTCCTCACACTTCAAAGACTAGTTTTAAAGTACCTTTTTTATTTAAAATAAGAAGATTTTTTAAATTTCATGTTGCGTTTTACTTCAACAAAACTGTACTTCTCCTCTCCCTCCCCTTAAAACAAGCTTAATTTTTTTATATCTGTTGCTTAAATACCGTCTTTTTTAAGGTAAGTGAATTTGTTTTTCTATCATAAGCTTATTCTACCATACTTTTAATCTAAGAGTACATATAACAGTTTATATAGAGTTAATAAGTTATTAATTACTCTTTCAATAAATCTTTAATCAGTTGTTAAAAATCCCAGCAGGCTGTTAGGTTACTTTTCGCTTCAGTTTATAACCTTGGAGTGGTAATCTTATAGATGCTCATAGCAAGTATTGTGCATGCTCGTATCTATCAATCAATTATATACTAACACTTTGTTATGACTGCACGGTTGTTCAGAAGTGCTACATGATATTTTACTGTTCCACTCTTTACCTATTGAGTTCCTGGGTGGAGTGAAGCAGGTTGAGTACCCGAGGTTGCCTCCTGTCCCCAGGGAGCCCACATTCATGGTATCACCTCTCAGCAACCTTAGAATTTGTGCCACAAAGTTTTTCATCAAGTGAGAATTTTTTGTATGATGACTGGGACATAGAAGGGCTCTGAGTAGGGACAGGGAATGAAAGCAGTTCATGGCTTAGGATTCTGGGGTTTTACTAACAGCGTATTGACATTTCTCAGCTATTCTCCCAGTGCAACTTTGCTTCCCTCTTCCCACCACTCACTTTATTCAGGGAGACTGAAAATAACATCAAAAGTTACTTAGCGTCCCTCTTGTACAATGTTTGTGAATGTCAGACTGTAAAACCAACTGGTTGAAGGGAATGGTAAACTCCTCAGGGCACAATGTCCATGCAGCCACTGGAAAGGCTTCCTGGAATAAGCCCTTATACCCACACCTGCTTCTGCTTTAGCAGTCCGGTGATGTTGCATTGGATGTTTTAAACATAATGAAAAAGCCCTTCAAATTTAAGAAAAGTGAAGATCAGAAACAAATCCAAAAGCAAACCTTTCCCGTTTGGGCTGATAAAGTAGTTTGCATTGTATTTTCCTCAGATAAAGCTGTGTATACTAAGCCATTTACACAATGCAAGACAACAGTTTCCATTGCTCTGTAATAAGACAGGCTGATGTGCAGACATGCAGAGATCCTAAGCTTAAACATAGACCTATTTTTTTGAAAAGTCTGGATATTGTTTCTCTCTTCTCCTCATCCAACCTTCCAAGGCTCCACTTTGCTATGTAACCTGTGCCTGGGAAGTGTTTGTGATGTGTTAGAGCCCTTGCTATGGAATAGAGGCTCAGCCAGGTGGGGAGCCGAATGACTAGGTGAGAAGTTGGAATAGAAGGGAAGGAACAAGGGCAAAAGAGATTGAACAAGTTGCCTGCAAGAATAATGGGAATAAAGGGAATAAGCAGGATGAAGGGCCATTGATCCTAGATTATCCACTATATGAAACTCATTAGGGAGTTCAAGTACTCCAGCAGCATGGAGAAACCCCAAATCAAAAGCAGAGTTTTTTTCAAAGCAAGGATCAGTTGAAAAAAAAAAAAGAACAGTGGACAAAAGACTTCCTTGCTTAAAGATCCTGTTGAAAATCTGTGTATATGAAGATTTGAAAGACATGTGTCTGGATTTATTTTAAGAAGAGATTTGAGGGTTTAACTTTTTTTCTTTTCTTTTCTTTTCTTCTCTTTTCTTTTTTTCTTTTCTTTTCTCTTCTTTTCTTTTCTTTTCTTTTCTTTTCTTTTCTTTTCTTTTCTTTTCTTTTCTTTTCTTTTCTTTTCTTTTCTTTTCTTTTCTTTTCTTTTCTTTTCTTTTCTTTTCTTTTCTTTTCTTTTTTCTTTTTCTTTTCTGTAAAACAACGCTTTTCGTTTTGTCTTAAGGCAGCTACCTTAACTTTGATGGTTTAAATTGGGAAAGGGTTCTTTGGCTGTCGAACTACCTTTCTGAAACACCGAAGTCACATGAACCCTTTTGTAGCATAGAACAACTAGAAGGCAAAACTAGCCAGTCTCAGAAGTCTCCAAATCTAGGGGTCTGACACCAGAAGATCTGCCAATGCAGTAGCTTGATCACCTGTGAATGTCTGTGCTCATGTCTAAAGCCAGGAGCTGAGAGCAATCCCCTTCTGAACCTAGGGAAATTGAAAGCACATGGGGTCCTGCAGTTGACCCCATTCACAGCCAAACAGCATTCAGCCAGGAGATGAAACATGACTGTCCTAACTGAGTTTATTCCATTCATGTCATACTGATGAAACACAGACTACCTAGAGGTAACGTGTTTAAGGCCAGGCTGGACAGAGCCTTGAGTGACATGGTGTAGTGTGAGCTGACCCTGCCCATGGCAGGGGGGTTGGAACTTGATGATCTTAAGGTTTTTTCAAACCCTAACTATTCTATGATTCTTGGATTCTAAATAAAACTTGACTTCAGGTCTTTGCTTTTAATTTTCCACTATCTTTTCTGTACATATATTTGCAACAAATGTGGATTATGAAAAACAGTATTAATAAAGGTATATTGATAAATTAATTCAGTAGTTCATGATGAAATTGCTAACCTTTTGCAATTAATTTGTTAAACATGTCATAAAACATTGTCATGTTTAAACAGTTTTAATTTGTGCACAAAATATTCAGGGATGTAGCAAGTTCCCAAATTGACATAAACTGAGAAACAGATTAGTATATCAATGGAATACATGAATTCTAATATGAGTTAAAATTAAATGTAAATGAGCTAAAAACTGTTAATAAGGCATTCACAGATGCTAGGAAGGAAAACTATGCCAAAGAAATCTTGATCGAGTAACAGTCTTTCAGATTTGTAGTCCAGCACTTTGTAACTAATTATAGAAGAATAAAGAAAATAGAACTGCTCCTTTCTGTAAATGAGAATATGGTAGATGAGATAAAGTCATGTAGAAAGGTCATTATGACTCAATCATGGAATCACAGAATAGTTAGGGTTGGAAAGGACCTTAAGACCATCTAGTTCCAACCCTCTTGCCATGGGCACCTCACACTAAACAATGCTTGTATATTTTGGGGTTATGACATCTGTTCTGGAAGCATAGACATAGACACAGCTTCATTATCCTCAGATTACATCTCACGTTCACCTCTAATATCACTTAGCTGACATCTGACATCACTTTGATTTCATATTCTTTATGTCACTTCTGTCTATTAGTCTGTCAGCAATCATGCCCAAAAGACTATCAGAATTCTCAGTGATTCCTCTGCCAAAACTCTTGTTTATGATCCAATTTAATTTCAGCTTCATTGCTATAGTTCCCAATCTACTTGTAGCTACTCAGAAGACAACATATATTACTCCATCCCTACATAGAAATGAGTGTTTCTCTTCCAACTTCTTTAATTTCATGTATGCTATTGGAAGTAATTTTCATGTTACATCTATTATTGTGAGCTATCAAGTCTGTGAAGCTCAATCTGCTTCAGCAGAACAGTCTGGTAAAACCCCCTCTCTAGCCAGCTCCCTTCTTATTGCTGCTCCAGGGTTGTCTGGGAGATATGCTGCTGATGTTTCATATGGCATGCATCACTCCCTTTTCCTTCAGGCTTGACCACGAAGTGCTTTCTCCAGGTTCTTTCCCTTACCTTTACTTCCTTATTCTCCTTCCTTGCCACTGGAAAAGAAAAAGTTATTTTGGTGCCATGCTACTGTGCACATGAAGGCATGGACAGGCTTTTGTAGTGGCTGAGAAGGGTGTTACTCAAAACAGATATGGCTGATAAAAGAAATGGATTCAAAGGCAAGAGAGAAAAGGACAAGGCCCAGCTTGTAAACACACAGAAACTAACTGCAATATTTCCCCCCCACCTTTAAAACAACAAAAAAAAAACCTTCTAGCTTCAGAACTTTAGATGTCAGGACAAAGCAGCATCTGTGTATGTTGCTACCCACCATCTCCCTATGGCACAGCATTTTTTCACAGTTTGGCAAATGATGACTCAGGTGACTGAGCATGTATCTCATTTAAGGATCATGCATGTAGGGATATTTTATAGTCACTTGGAGACTACTTATTAACTGATAGCAGCAAAGTTTGGCATCTACTTTTTAAAAAATCTAGTTGTAAGGTATTCAGAAGAGGATTCTTTCCTCTGTCTAGTCTCCACTTACACCCACTATGGACAAAATGAGGAACTTACATATTGTGTACAAAGTCTCACACCTTAGATCTTCTTCTCCTTTATACTTGGAAGAGTCACAGGATTTTATCCATCTCTTTTCTGCATTTCAATCTCCTCACCTACATTAATCATTTAGATCCTCCACAGTATTTTTTCTCAGTTTCTTGCTGTATTCTAATGTTTAAATTTGGCACATTATAGCTAAATGTTTGCTAATTTGGGTTTATTTTTGTTCCTTTTGCAGAAGAATTTTGAATCTTTTCTGTCTCTGTTGTGGTTTAACTCTGGTAGGCAGCTCAGTCCCACATAACCTTTTGCTTGCTCCCCTCCAGTATGATGGAGAGGAGAATCAAAAGAGTAAAAGTGAGAAAACTCGTGTGTTGGGAATAATACAGTTTAATAGGTAAAGCAAAAGCTGTGCATGCAAACAAAGCAAAACAAGCAATTCATTTATTACTTCTCATCAACAGGCAGGTGTTCAGACATTTCCGGGACAGCAGGACTCCATCACACCTAATGGTTACTTGAGAAGACAAACACCATAACTCCGAATGGCCCACTTCCTCCTTCTTTCCCCCATATTTTATTGACGAGCATGACATCATATGCTGTGTGATATCCTTTCAGTCAGCTGGGGTCAGCTGTCCTAGCTGTGTCCCCTGCCAGGTTCTTGTGCATCCCCAACATGCTCTGGTAGGGCAGCCTGGGAAACAAGGAAAGGCCTTGACCCTGTGCAAGCACCTTTCAACAAATGCTAAAACAGCCATGTGTTATCAACAGTGGGTTTGGTCACAAATTTACAAAATAGGCCCATACAAACCACCAGGAAGATAATCCAGCCAAAACCAGTACGCTGATGCAACCTGCTTTCAAGTCTTACTGGAATTACCGAAAAAGCCATTTGGCTACTGCTGAGAAGGCAACATGTCTCACCTATAAACATCACAGAAGATGATGGACAGAGAAACACAGCTCCTCTGTCCTCTGAGCCGTTACTGATCTGTCAACCCTCAAGGGACTGCTCGGCATCCTGTTCTGACTTCAAGGCGTAAGTTTTGAGGAATGTAGAATGTGGTGATAGAGTTTGCTATGGTAAAAAATGAGAGTAAAAGCCAAGGTTCCTGCTTACTTGATTGGGACTTCAAACTTTTTACGTTACTCATGGTATGAATGAATGCAGTAAGGAATAGTTTCTGGGTAGAGAAGTACTTCAGAACTCAAGCTTTTCTGGGAAGGGTGGTTCTCAGATTCAATTTGATTTGATTTGATTTGATCTATTTGTTTTCGTTCCATTATGTAAAATATCTGAGCATCTGGAAACATGCACTTCATTTGTCAAATAAAACTTGGCTCGCTCATTGTGGCAGGATTACATTGAGTGTTGCAGTTTATATGGCCACAGTAGAAATACTGGTTTCGGGTTGCAGAAGCTGAGGCAAAACTAGAAGCAGGGAAAAGCATTACTTGAAAAACAATGAACTGGTTGTAAATCCTTAGGACAATAGCATTGGACAACTGAATTGACGACCTGGAAAATAGGTTCAAATTAAGAAACATTAGGCTGTAAGAATATTGGAGGCACAGCAACAAAAGAAAAAAATATTTTATGATGCATCATAAAAATGAGGAGACTGAGTCATTTTGAACTCTGTAGATGGTGAAGCAGTATGCTGTAATTGTGAGCAACCTAATTATGTAATGGCTTGCCAATGCTTCCTAAATGTGTGTCTGTTGGAACAAGGCATCATGTTTCTAAACTGCCACATAAATTTGAGTCTAATTTTCAGGGTTCAATACTTTTATTGAGATTGCAGTTTTTCTCTGTCAATGTCAGAAATGTATGAAAGCATTTATGATAATTAAAAGAGGAACGAAAATATATGACCCTAGAAGGCGCATTGCTGTATCCTGCCAACCTGGGAATCTATGATGGCAGACTAATGGATGCTGAATTCTTCTATGTCACATAGAAATGTCATTGCATTTCTGGAAAAGGTACAGTGTAGGAAACCAAATGGAAGAGCCCTGCTATATATTACATACTAAACCACCCTAAAATTGGCTCACCTTTGTTATGTTGACACTGCTCCAATTTTACCGTAACCCCAGCAAAGGACATCTTGTTCTGGGCCACTGGGATCTTGCCCAGTCCAACAGTTGTGTACACCTTGCTAGTGCTCTCATACTTTGACAACTTACTCTGCACTATTCTACACAATACTTTGAGCTTTCTCCTGGTGTTGGTTTATTCTGTATTTTTTTCTTTATTATTTTTGTCATCTTTCATCATCATGTGAGATGGTAATGGCTGGCAGCTCTGGAGCATAATAGCTGTCATTCCAACTGTTCAGAAAATAACAGCTGGACTTTTCTAAGGGTGCAATGCTGGGTGCTTTGATGTAAAGATTTACATTTGTTAATATTGGAAGCTTCTTTGCTTTTTTCTATGGATGAATGCATACCAACAAAACGTTTTGGAAGTTGAAAACTGAATAATTGCTAATATATGAAATACTGTCCCATGGACAAATCATCTACCTTTCTCTGTATTTGATGTGATACAAGGTTTAGACAAACGAATTTTTAGTAGAGTTGCTGTGGTGTTCTGGACCATTAAAATACATTTTTCAAAATATTAGCAGAGGTAGTTATGGTCTTTAACTCTTTTCTTACATTCCAAAAGTGAAAGTTTACATCAGAGAATAAATTGACACCTCATGGTCTAATTATGTTAAATAGGCTATGTGGAAAAACATGGAAAAGCTAGTACTGTTTTCTACATTTTTTCCGATATATACAATTCATTAGAAGAATAAGATACCGTACTCCTTAGAAAAATAAGGAAATAATGTCATTTGTGTAAAAAGAGTTGTTGATGGTGAAAGAGTATACAGCTGCAGTAATTGTAGCAATCAGTAATGCAAGCGTGCAATAAAAAGCAACCACTTATATGACAAAGATTGCTTTTCATTTCCAGGCTTATACCATGTAAAAGATGTAGAGGAAAGAATGGAAGCCAAACCGAGGCAGAGTACCGACGTAAAAAGAAAGCTGTCTGCATTAAACTTGTTACTGGATATAGTATTCTGCACGAATCAGGCCCATTTGGTAGGTTCCCAGTGCTTATCCTGATAGACAGCTTCACTCTGAAACTCCTGCAATGAGGATTAGTGATTTTCTTCACAGAGGCAATTAACAAATACCAGAATGTATACCCTGCCGCTGATACTGCAGTTTGGGGAGATGTTGCTGAAGCAGAACTCAGAAAGCTGAACAGCTGGAGTTTGACTCTAACTGTTCTTTAGAAGGATGTTTCTTTCCCAGCTCTAAGCAATACTGGTGTTACCCTTAGCACAAACAGAGTAAAATCCATGCTTCAGTACAAATTAAATACGGGAAATAATTATATGAATGCATGATGTGAAAAAAACCCCACCAAAAAACACTAAGAAAAGTGCTGGTTTAAAACTTGACTTAGTCAAGATAAAGAAAAGGCCTTTTTTATTTTTTTAATTATTTTTATTTATTTTTTTATTTATTTTAGAAGTGGAATGTGATTCTCCTACAGGGATGCAGAGATGTAATACAGCCTGGCAATACCAGATTTATTCTGGTGGCCTGTTTACAGGGAATACATATTCAACCTTTCTGCTAAAAAGTGACCTGTTCCATGGAAAAAGCAGCTCAAAGAGGCCTGGGAGGGGAGAATGTGGTAGAAGGATGAAGTCTGCCATGTGGCAAAGTGGTGAAAAAGGAAATAAATAAAACTGAAAGATTACTCATCCTTTCTATGTTGAACCTCAAAGAAGTCTGCAACCTGAACACAGCACCAGGATGATGCTGATGAGAAAGTGCAGGGGACAACAAAAAAACATAAGTCATACAGGTCTTGTGTAAAGCTCAGAGAATAGTGTTCTGCTGTTCTGCTATTAAAAATCTCATTTAGGAGATGGACTCCCTCATGGGCTGAGCTGTGGCTGACTAAGGTTCTCAAATAATAGAGAAATTCTCCAGTAATCCCAACCTACCTTCTGACACAAAGGAAAGAGCAGTCTTGCTCTCCTTAAATGGAGCTCTGAAAGCCTCCAAAGGATCTCCCATCTACAGAAGCAGCAGGCTGCCTACAGGGGCTCTGCTTATAATGTGAAATCCTCCCTCCTTCCTTAGCTTGTGGTCTTTGAAGCTTTCCTCCTCTTTGACTCTCTTCTCCAATATTTAATACACCTTAAATCCCCCTGTAAGCATAATATAAAATATCTGAATCCTTTTTGGCTTCCTGCCTCTTTCATGCTCACTGCTAGAGTTGTTCCCATGGTCAAGGTGTTCTCTTTCATCAGTAATTCCTCTTCTTCTGTTACATACCTGAGCAGAAGAGCAGTAGTCCTCGCGGCTGAGCAGCCCCACAGCCATGGCCTGGAGCTTATGGTCACTAACAAGCTTTCACCCCATCACTAACAGATGCTAACGTGCTGTTGGGATGGTGCTGGGAAGGCAGGGTAGGATCAGAGGTGTTATAAAGCTAAAGAAAGACCTAGCAGCATTCAGACCACTGCCCACTTGCTTCTGATCCAGGCCTAGATGAAGCTCAGACTTCCAAAATAAACAACATGGGGAAAATATTCAGGGACTAGTCATAGGCACTGATGTGAAAAAAACTGCTGACAAAAGCAAGCAAAAATAACATGAGAGAAAAGAGAGAAAGAATCTAACTGGTCACAGACTGAATATATTACCAAAGCTGTAGGCACCCATCAGTGTCCACAGGGTGCGCGAACTAGATACCACAACCTGGCTAAGAAGGGAGGCCAATGGGGCCCATAGTTTAAAGCTAGTTTTAATGTATCTCTGCTATCATGTTTGTTATGTGGGTCTCATTGTTAAAGTCTTTTGACATGAAGCTAGTCAAATGCACTGCACTGAATGCAGGAGATCTTGTGGATGCGAAAAAATGATATTGAAGCCTATTTCTAGGGTGGTATACACCCTAAAAAAATGATTTTTCATCAGGGTGTAAAGGATCTATTTTTCTCACACTTGCAGAGGGTTCCTAAATAATGGAGAGTGATCAGTAGCTAAAAGAAACATTTAATCTATACCTAAATTTGAAATCTAAATACACTGAGCTTGTTAAGTTTTGATACACTGCTTAAAAAAATAAAAGCAAAGCATAGTGTATGATTCAGATACCTTCATGGCAGAAAAACGTTTGTATTTAAATAAATATTTTGTGGTTTACTTCTATAATTTTGCATGAAGAAAAGCCTTAAAGAAATAAATTTCAGAAATTTTTAGTGAAATTATTTTGAAAAGGAGCCTTGTTAGGCAGGCTGAGGCTTGGTATCTGTGTCTACCTATGTTGCTATTCAGTAGCAAATAATCAAATTATCAGTCTCTTGTTCTTTGTTCTTATTTTAATAACATTGATGAATTTTCATCGTCATCTTTGCAGACACATTAAGGCTGACAGAAATATGCAGTTCCAGCAAGTTTTAACTGTGCAATGTCAGTAGATTCACAAATTCTGGATTTAGACAATTAAAGATAGGCATTCTTAAAAAAACCCTAAAAATAGACCCTTCTGTTGAATCAAATAGTTTTCATTACTACTATAGCAATTTAGCTGAAGAAAGAGATAAGCATCTGCTGTTATTCAAAGCCCTGTTCTCTAGAGCTCCTAAGCCCTATGTTTTCAGTGGGGAAACAATTGCAATGCCTCATCCTAGAAATAAGTTTTTTTATTTCTTGTATGGGATAGAAAGAAGTATTTTGCAGCTGCCAGGTACACATATATATATATATGTACTGCAGCTGAGCTTTGATACAATGTCAGGTTGAAATGCAGCATGTACCATCCCTTCCTGTGCTTTCCTTTGGAAAGCATCTCTGGTACACAGGCTGAAATATGACCACTGTCCCCTGGTTCTCCACCTATGGAGCTTCTGAAGGAAACTATCCTGGCAGGAATCTGAGTGCTGTAAGCAGTCTGACCGGTTGTGATATGCGAGTGTAAGGAGAACAAGGGCAGGATATTGATCTGAGCATATCAAGCCCCATTTAATCTTAATCTGCACTGGTTACTTGTTCTTGCTAGAATTTATAACATGTACTCCTATCACACACTGATGTTAGACCTGTGCTTTGTTTTGACAAATCACAAACACGAGACTCAAAATGCTGTCACTAATGCTTAGTGGATTTTGTGCCTATGGTAATGTGAATGGAAAATCAGTGCATTGTATTTTACCCAGATTTCCCGCAGCAAACAGAATCCCATTACACTCCCTTCAATGAACATAATTTTTTAGATTCTTGGACAGGTCCTTTATTTCAAGTTTTCTTCCTGTAAGCAATGTGATACAACTCACCTGTGTTAAGCAAAATATTCTTTGCTTAGCCTAAGCCTTTGTGTTTACTATCTAGTCCTTTCACCACCTGATATCTCTCTCTTTCTGCAGTTAAATCTGTGTCTCTTTATAAATGATTCCTTAACAAAAAAAAAGTCTAAGCCTATTTCTGCAGGGTGATTATCTGCAGTGACCGATGACCTGATGACTTACTGTATCTAATACCAACATTAGGCATTATTCTGAAACTGAACTTCTAAAAACTGGAAGACCTCACTATAGAAACAGCACAGTTGTATTTTTCCTTACAGATTCTGCTAGTAGAAGCCTTTGTCAGTCTTCATCCCCATGTTTTCCTACTCTGCCATCTCTTTCTAGCTGAAACTTGCATCAAGCTGAAAGGTGCTATGCTTGAAAGGATTTGTGGAGACGCCTTAAACTACAGAAATAGACTAGAAATGTGTGTGAGAGCCACCCTTTCCTGCAGATGCAGAAAACATCCTGCTTCCCGGCTATAGCAAGGGAGTAGATGTATCCACCTCTTATCAGAAGGTGTCACTGTTGCCTCTGGCCTTCCCTGTGCAGCAGGGCGGTAGAAACGAAGGCCCATGGGTCACTCATGAAGTTTACTTTTGCCCTACTAAAACGCCTTTCAACACCTGCACATATGGCTGCAATATTTAGTAAAATATTTCTGGATACCAGTTGGTGTCCGGGAGATGTATACCATCACTGTTTCTGAATAGTAGAACAAGGTGGGGGTGTTGGTGGTGGGGGTGAGAAGGCTGGATTTAACAGTGCTGAATATGATTTTTATACTACTGACTTTTAAGCTGCCAAGGCAAAAAAAATATTTTAAATCTAGTTCAGCTATCTTTTATCTGTCAAATAGCTAACCATACACACATGCAATCAGTTATGACTGCCCCAAAAGATTGTGAAAGTGTGCCAAAATATATTAGAACCCAAAATCTCTGCTCCTTATGTTCTCATTAAATCCTTCTGACATTGCTACCTGCAGCTTAGGGAGAGGGAAGGAAAGAGGTAAAAGAAGATTGTTCCAAAACCTGCAAAGTATACAAAATGCAGGGCTACCAAATCCAGACACCTTCTCAGATGAGTGATGCAGAGGGATCTCTGAGGAGGTGAAGCACTGTACCTTTACTAGGTGAAATGGAAAGGTCTGGGAACTCTTCCCACTAGGAACACTGCACTGAAGCCTCCCAGCAATAAAGCAGTTCTGCTATCAGCTGTTTTCATACCCTTCTTGTCGGAAACATTACATCTATATCTACTATACTTTCTCAAGCCCACCCTCCCCACACACCATTTAAATAACTTTTAAAAAATTATATATTAACAAGGCTAAAGGAATAAAGTTTTTGGATGGACTTCATGTTTACATCAACCTTAAAGTAGCAAAATTTGCTATATTTGACTCGGATTTTTGATGATTATATAAGATATTAAAATAAGTCCTTGCATTCACTTATGTTCAATAATATTTCTGCACTGAATTAATTGTTTAAGGAAACAAATGAAGCAGGAGGAGCTTGTTATATAGACATTTTGACTTTGCACAGCTTCTTTTCCAAATCTTCATCAGACTGTTTCTAAAACCTAAGAGAATTTTCAGTGAACTGCATGTTAAACATTGGGATTTTCTTATCATGGTTTGCAGGTTTTAAATTAAAAGCTTTATTCTATTGTCACTGGAGTAATTGGCAAAATTCCCATCAGCTTCAACATCTCTAAAGTGAAGCCCAAATGTTTCTACTATGCCAGATTGAGAAAGGTATTTTGACATTTTTTACCTCCTCAGTTAAATAGCCACCTAAGAGAGGTTCCCTGAACCCAACAAGTACCAAAACAAATACAATATAGTTTTAGGCAGATGACAGTATATTTTTGTTTTATGCTCTGTTTTTTGAAGCAACTAGCATCTGGTGCTCCAAAGACTTCATTAA
Organism: Lathamus discolor; assembly: GCF_037157495.1. NCBI lineage: Eukaryota > Metazoa > Chordata > Aves > Psittaciformes > Psittacidae > Lathamus > Lathamus discolor. The sequence goes on along the minus strand of NC_088884.1, from coordinate 40,945,462 downwards.
TTATATTTAGCCAACAGCATTATGCAACGCATATACTGAGGCACAGAAATTTTTCCTTCATTCTTTCAATAATCACTTTCTGCCTCGGAGCAAAATATATTATTATATTTAACCTTAGTTTGTGTAACAAAATTAATATGTATACATAAAAACGTTCAGCACACCTAAAACTAGAAGTTAGAAAATTGGACTCTATCTTCCTGTAAGACTGGATGCCAAAAGATGACTCTGGACAAAGACCCAGGTCTTCCCTCAGTTTTGTTCCAGTCCTGCGAGGGGAACTCCACTTTCTTTATTCAATGGTAAGAAATGATACCTAAGTAACCTGGATGTTAGTAGACATTATCCTCCCCAGACACCTGACAGGCAGTTCCCTAAGAAAAGGAAACAGCATCTGAACTTGTTTGCATACTGTTGTGCTAAACCGGAAGAACTTTAATGAAAGGCACTCTTTGCAGGAGGTAGATTTCAGAGATATCAGGAGAACAAGAGGAGATTGATAATTTTCATATCATATCTACATAATCTTGGATCTCAAATACAAAGTCGTCCCTAAGCTTCCTGTGTGTTGTCATTGGGCAAGTTGTCCACACTGCCTTGCTAATGACTGCAGCTCTCTCTGCCACAATAAGCTCCAAGCAAAGCAGCTAATGATTTTTCAGCAACAGTGATAAAAATGGGTTTTGCTGTTTCATGGGACCAGCTTGCCACTAATGTCCTTAGGGGGCCTTGGAGGGAAGTTGCTTGTGGGGGAAAGGAATAATGTCTTCTGCTTCAGGGAAAAGGTAAAAGGTTCACTGTCTCTGGTCCAAGGGGTACTTTTGATGCGGTACAGTGAGGGTAACTTGTTCTGTGACACCCTCTGTAACACCCCTTCCCTCACCATGGTTCAGCTCAGGTCTAGTACGTTCCAGATGCATATCCTTGGCTGAGGCTGCTGAAGAAATTGTGTGGTTGTGCCAAAGAGCTGTGAAATGGTCTGTAGAGCAGAGCCACATGAGATAAGGGAGGAAAATTGAAGAGGAAGGACTGTTGAGACAGGGGTAGGTTGCAGCTCAAGGATCCAAGAGGCAAATCAAGAACATGAAAAGCAGAAATTATTACAAGGGGTTGGAATATGGCAAGTCAGCCACACTGAGGATCAACACCAGAAAGCAGCAAGGACCAAGCCTTCCGCTCCTGAAAGAGCTCTGGCTGTCCTCCAGAGACATCATGATGGGCATACTAATGCTTTGTACCAGTAGCAGCTCCTCCTATTGGGTATAGAGTTCATAAACAGAAAACCCATAAATAGCTACTTGATACCTCTAAGTCATATATACCTCACTTACAAAGTCTGTGCATTGCCCAAGGTGCCCAAAGGGCTCCAAGGAGTGAGAGTTATGAGAGAAACCTTTTAGTTGCAGCTGCCTGCATGCCACATACCCCATCATTCCTCCTGGCATCATCAGCAGGCAGCTCAGCTTTCCAAGGGGAAGCTGTGGAAAAAACAGACCATAGGACACAGTGTTGCTATCATCAGCTGCCTGATTCATTTGACAGCATCTGGCTCTGACTATGCCTTGCATGACCCTTGCTTTCAAGCTAGCTACTCTGAATACTGCTGATAATGAGGAGGCTGGCTATCAGGCTATGAGGGTTCCTTTGCATCTGCCACCAGAGCTGTCCACTATGCAATACCAGCATCAGTACATTACAGCAAATGTTGCTCAAGCACAAATTAATACATACCCCCTGCTCCATGCCCAGGACTCTATCTTGATTGGTTAGATTAGATTAAATTGATAACGCTTGGTGCTGAAAAACTGCAAGGATCTCTGAGCAAGCAAACAGGAGTAATAAAGGTTATGTCCTGCTCAAGTAAGTTGCTGTGGTACAGCTGACCTAAGGACAGATGAACTGCAGGCTAAAAGAACCAGCTCCTCTAATCTCTACCTAGGTACTAAACCTGTTGTCCTATTCTTGCTGTGTTATGTTGCCTTCCTGTCTCAAATATCTCAGGTACATGTTTAGCATAACTATTCTTGGTCAATAGCCTTAAAAGACTTGTGTTATTTATACGAATAAGGTTGTCAACTTGTTGTGATCCTAATCATCACATATAACTCTAACCAGTCTATTTTTTACCTAACATCTGTGTGAAGGGCTGCTTCCCACACTACCTGCATGTTAACTGGCTAGAGTCCTACCGCACCGGGGATGCTATTCTTACATAATTACCAACCTCAGCAGCTGGTAGTTCAAGGAATAATGTTGGTTCATAAGTTATGAATCACAATAGATATTCACAAATCATTGAAAATCAAAGTACGATTCTCCTATGCTAAATGACTAGTAACTTGCATGTCCATTTTGGTGGCCTCTGCTTTTTTCCTGTCAAAATGATAAAATAGATCTATATAAAAGGAAGAATTGCTTACTACTGCTTAAGGAGCACATAAATTGACTGACAGTAGACTAATTTTCACACATTCCTTTTATTTTAACTCTACTGGACTACAACAGTAGAGGACAAGTAGGACTATACCCTTGTCTAGAAATTCAGGTGCCTGCTGTGTTTGGAATTGACTATGTCTCTGCAAATTTAACCAATTTAACTCAGAACAGGTATCACTAGGAAGGATGAATACAACACCACATTTGTGCAAGGAAACATTTTCTCTCCACTCACAGCCTTGAGCTTTGTATCAGAAAATACCCCACAGAAATATTACAAGTACAAAACCAAAACACCCCAATCAAACCACAAACTAGGGAAAGCAGTGAAAGGTAAATATTTGAAGAAAGCTAAAATGCTGCTATGGTTTTTGTTTTGTTGGTGTTGTGTTTTGTTTTGTTTTGTTTTGTTTTTTTTTTCTTCTTAGAATAACCTGAATACTGTTGATTACTGCAATGGAAAAATACTTCAGAGAAAAACATCAAGTCATGACTTCCTCCTCTGAGTTCCCACACTCTCACTGCTGAGCAGATCTATAATTGCACTTTATTGAACATGTGGTCAGGCTAATCAGGAACAAAAGAGTCCTGAGTGAGATTTTGCCCTTTGCAAACTAGTCTACAAATTATTTTAGTGCAGCTTTCTAATATATTGGGGAAGGGGAAAAGCAAAGATAATTTTGTTTTAATATGCATTAACTACCAGCCCAAATACTTAAGGGAGGAAATGTTCTCTTTTCTGAAAAGGCATTTCTACTTAATCAGCAATGAGAAGCCAAAAAGAAAAGGTAAGAGAAAAGATAGGAAGGAAAGGAAAATGGAAAAAAGGAGAACTTCTGCTCAGATATTGCCTCTGATACTCTGAGCTTCCCAGTGTTCCAAGGTGGCTAACTGATGCTGTCAGTAATGCTGATACTGAGGAATTCAGGGAGGCCCATTGCAGTCAGATGTTCTGGGTGTCACACAAAACAAAGAGAGATAATATCAGAATTTGATAGGGTATGTAGTAAAGAGGAGTGTAGTTATACAAAAAAGAACTACCAAAACCAACACAAAATAGAGTGCAAGTGAAAAAAGGATACAGAGAAGGAAGCAAAACCCAGACAATTCCACAGGAAAAATTTTCCCAACCCTGTCACTCAAATGCTTCCTTCAGTAGTTTGAGAAGCTGAAATTTTAAACTGTAAAAGATGAAACATTTTAGCCATCTATAATTAGTTAAAAAAAAATAAATGTTCAAATGGAATGGAAAGATTTGCTAATATTTTTTAATGACTGACCTTCTGTGTTCTCTCCAAGGAAAGGTATGGTACCCTGCTCATGATACCTGGTTGTAAAGTTAGGAGATTGGCAGCTGTGAAGCTTACATGTCATTTTTCAGTTCACTAATTTTGTCAAATACAGTGCTGTGGAAATCCAAAGTGTTGCCATAAATGGAGACACAGACACAGAGGAACATTTCTGAATGTATGGTCTGTACAGAGGCCGTCTCCTCCACAGGGATTGTAGTCACAGTCCCAGACCTCTGGTTTTGGAAAAGAATTCTTACTGCTTGACAGAGTGAGGATTAAGGAATTTCAGTAGGTTGCTTAGACATCTGTTGTCTCAGACTTTAAAATTTGTGGCTATGTTCCACCCAACAGTTACATAACCTATGTCATTACTTTTATTACACATTGATATATAATCTGTTTAATTTTCTTTGTAGCCACATGGCAAAGCTTTTTTTTAATACTTCATTATCTTTCCAAAGAACATCCGCTCTTTCCATAGGTTCATGGACAAACATCCTTGTCAGAGATTGGTTCATTAGAATTTTGTTTTCTAATTGTATGATATTTTCTCTAATTTTTTTCCCCTAACTGATGAGTTTCACATTTCCTCTTGACCTGACTTTAAATCCACTATAATTATTTATATAATAGTACATTGCCTTAAAGTATTTACCAAGTTATGTTACAAGAGAATATGTGTGCGTGACATACTCAAAGGGCTAATCTTAGTTGTGAGAGTGTATTACAGATAACTATTTCAAGTACTATTGAAGAAGTGTGTTTTTGCTCTGGGCAACATTTTACAATTGTAAATAGGCTGCATGTCTTCAGATGTACACTCACACTCAAGCATGTCTGCAGGGGAGGATAATCTCTTTGCATACACAATCACAACAGTTCCATCTGCCAGAGACCATGTACATGCACACGTTTGAACAATGAACTTTGAACCTTAAAGGTGGTAAAATTTACCATATAAATTCAAGCTTATGATGCAGTCAGATACAGTGCCTTTCAAAAATAAGTGCTGTCGTTTCAACATGTTCTTTTTCGTTAACCATGTCACTGGAGGGTTTTTGTACCTGTGGAACTGTGCACATTGCAAGTACATCTAATTTAAACCTGAAAATAAACATTGCTATACCTTCCTTGTTGTTTCATATGTTTTTTATTGTTTTGTCCCCATGAATGTAAAAATATATACTACTTTTCCATGAATTCTGCTTAAAGTCTGTGGCCTGAGTAATTTTAAACTGGAATTACACAACCTGATGTTTGTTGTCTAAGCAGGTCCCCAAATCCTGCTGCTGTTTATGAAACATATTTCTGTTGGAATTCAGTAATTTGCCTGAGACCAGAATTTCTGTCAGATGAGCACTTTTTTGCTGGGATAAAACTTGAAAAGTATTCTGATTTTGCAGAGTCTTTAAGGATTTGAATTAATCATTTTGAAACTCAGCATTGTGACAATCCCAGATGAACATTGCTCCTGCAGAAAGAAAAAAAACAAAACATGAATTGTGTGCTACTCTGGAAGGCTGTCAACTCCCATTCAATATCAACCATGACTCGAGTGACCTTAGATTAGCCTGGTGTTACCCTACAGCTAAATGAGTTAGTAGCTATTAAAGCTGAACATCCTACCTTGCATTATAAAAGAATATTTAGTGTTTATTCAGCTATGGACAGCTTCTAAAACTAATGTACAAAAACATTAAACCTATAATGATCTTTCAACTTCTGAAAAGATCCTTCTTTTATCTGATTACTTCTGGCAGTGGTAAAAACAAAGCATTTATTTAATTATAACATTTAAATTAAAGAATCCAATGACTCTACTGTGTCTTTCAAATTGACTTTCATTCAGCAATTCAGGCAATGCTTAAAACATCATCAGTAGGGAGTTTACAAGTGTAAAGGAGCATGCACTGAGGGTAGATATTTCGGTTTGGGTGTATACAGTTTTTTCAGTTTTCAGTATGCATTTGTGCCTTATGCCCTCCATAGCTACTTCTTCCTTTCAACCTGAAAAGGCCCTGCAGTAAGAAGCAATGTGCAAAGCACTAAGTGGAGGGTATGGAAGAAATGCATAGACCAAGTAATGAAGGAAGGTTAATGTTCTGGTATTGCCCTCTTAGGATAAATCACTGAAACTGCCTTCTTCTTGGAAAGAATAATGGGTAGTAGTATGTTAAATAGAGGCAGTGCTGGAGTTAAACTATTGAAATTTGAGTGTCTGTCCAAGGTCACATGAAGGTTTAGTGTCTTTTGCATCTTGTCTTTGATGGTGGCCAACAACAGGTGCCTGCCTGGGAGCAGTATGAAGCAGCACAAGTATATGGGGAGGGTTATTCTTCCTGAACAGTGGAAACAGTCTAGTTTTCAGCAACCTTTGTCTGGTACCAATGGTACCAATGGTACCAATGTTGTCTCAGAAAAAGAGATATTCTTAAGGCACACATATTCAACTCAGGCACCTCTTCTCATTGGTGAGATGATCTTCTGGATCTCCTTCTACTTTGAATACAGCTGACAAGTCACTCTTACCCACTGTATGCTGGGAATCCACTCTGTACTACAGTCCCTTAGCAGTTCCTCCACGGAAATCAAGTACCTTAAAGCTGACCACTTACCAGCAGTCACTGTGTAAGGTTGTCAGCAGTCACTGTGTAAAAGCGTAGATTCAATATATTTGTACTTAGCTACTGACTAAGTCTGGAGGCAAATGAAATCGATAAACCATGGTTCCTTAATGTTCTCTAAATACTTTGCTAGGAAAGGTCAAAATCTCAAGCAGTTGCTATACCCTGCTTGTACTGGATCTCTGCTGAGATCTGAAAATGGGGCTGAAATCCCATTTATTTTTACCTCTAGAAGTTGCTCCATTAAGGAAGCCTAGAATACGCTTTTCAGGTCTGACATCACTCAGTACCTGTCCTAAATCCACGAGTCCAGCTTTAAGACCACGGGTTGTGAATATAGTAAATTCAGGCTCAGCTCCGAAAATATTTTGACCTGCATCACCTGCCTCCCAGATAAATGCTTTGGACATAACTTCTCTGACTCCTTCCAGCAAAAGCTATTCTGTTTTGTAGGGGTTCATAAAATACTTATTGCGCCAGGCAGAAGGCATGATCATAGCGTTTTATGGTTAGGCTGCCCACTGGGGAGAAAGCAAGCATAGCTTTACAGGCTCCTGGTGTCACAGGGTATTGACTGCAGGTATGACTGCTGAAAACAGAGAATACCCACACAGGCCTTTGTTGCCACTCAGTATTTATACTAAGTAGTTTGACTGCTCTGTTTAGCATTTTTCTTTCATGTTTTCCTGACAGCACTTGATTTTCACTTGCTAGCTTCATCTCTGGACATCTATGCCACTGTCCAGGATTCTGGTGTGTTATCCACTCCCTTCTGATTCAGCTGAAGCTGGGCTGCAGCTAAGGGTGTCTACATTCTCCATATTGGTCTTTCCCACAAATAACAAAAGGATTTAATGCTTCCTACTGCATTAACACTTGGTTGACCCTCAGTTCTCTCAGATATGTATTAGCTATAAGGTTATAGGTTAACAAATTCAGCTTGCTTCTGATGCTGTAAATTTTCTGTTTCTGTGCAGGTGTTAGACTGAGTTTGAGATGTAGATATACCTCCTGTCTCTAATGATATTTTTTCATAAGATAATACTAGGAAAACACTCTGATGTGTCTTCTGAGGTGGAGAATTGAAAGACCTTCTTTTATAATCCTTCATGTTAACTAACCCGTTACTTACCCTTTGTCAGGTTTTCTGTCCTTGTAAAAATAATAGACCATTGATACATTTCTATAATCAAAGTTTGAATAGAAAGGTTGTGTTTTACCAGTTCTTCATGTTATTATGTTTCTAAACATTAATACTAACAAGCTTTTCCACATTGCACTGCTTTGTTTTCCAATTCCTTAGTCCTACAGAGTTTTGTGGAGCTCAGGTCCTTAACATTTATACAATAAAATTCTGAAGACAGCAGAGTATAGCTTTTCATAGGATTGGTTTTAGAGCTGTCATTAGTCTGAAAGGGAAAAGAGAAAATTATCATCATAGGACAAGGGGTAATGGCCTCAATCTACGACACTGGATGTTTAGATTGGATATTATGAAAAATTTCTTGACAGAGAGGGTGATCAGGCATTGGAAAAGGTTGCCCAAAGCAGTAGTGGAATGACCGTCCTTGGAAGTGTTCAAAAGCCGTGCAGATGAGGCTCTCAGTGATATGTTTTAGTGGTGGTCGTAGCAGTCCAGGGATAATGCTTGGACTTGATGATCTTAAAGGTCTTTTCCAGCCTGGCTGATTCTATGATTAGCCAGGAAAGCTCTAACCTAAACAAAAGAAGTGGAAAATGCTCTCGAAGGTCCTTCTTTGTGACATGTGGATTGCACAGGGCACTTCAGCCCTGAATCTATTCTTTCTTTACATTTTGCACTGTTACTTTCTTCTGTCCTTCACAATCACGTTTCAAATTACCTTCACTTCTCCAGAGCATGGTGTTACTGTTGGGTTCTGTGATAGTTTTCTATTTTTAATGGACAGGAGAAGTCATATTCTCCAGACTGTACTACTAGACAATTCTGCTGGTTTCATTAGGACAGTGATGTCAGGTGCTTTCAGCACCTGTATCGTAAGTTTGTTGCCTTTTGTTTGCTTTTTTCGACTGATTTCTACCTGTACTTCAAACACCAAAGTTTATCCAGTGCAAATGCGAAACTGCTTGAGTTTACATGTCATCACGTGATGTTGAAATGGGATCTCGTGAAGACTGTGTGAACTCTTCTGTCCCATAGTTTGTTGTGTGTCTGTTGTTAGTTTTCCATTTTTTTATCTGAAATTTTCCTGTGGCATCTTAGCCATTTTGGGAAATGATATGTAGACATCTACAATCTGGATATCTTCATCTGAGCTAGTCACTTTGGACTCTTAGTTAATGAAAAGAAACAAGGAGCTTTTAAGTCACCACTAATCTGATTTACTTTAGAGGACTTGTAGAAGATGCAGTGAGCTGCACTTTAGAATTGTTTATTTCTCTGTATTGCCTAGAGGGCAAACTAGGTGAATTAGGTTAGTTTAATACCAGTATTTATTACTTTTCCCTCCTCCTACCATAAAAGCAACAATTCCCACCAAACCTTGAAGAAACCTGTAATTTTTTCTTGCAGGGCTTTCCTGTTATTTCATGCCCGTTCTTTCTCCTCCATCTAATATTTTACTGGAATTAGCATTTAAGAATATGTCCTCCCTGGGTTCTTCTCTATTTTCTTGAGGCATGACATTTCTTTATCAGTTCTGCAGTTTTTGCTCCTTTTCTGCTGAAATCCAGTTGTGGTTGCTGTAACTTCAAACACATTGCCTCCAAGTGCTGATATTTTTTTCTTCACTTTCAATCCTTGTTCATATTTCTATGCCTTTATGACTGCCTAATCTGTTCCTCAGTTCAAAATAGAATTTCCTAGAGGACAGTTCTGGTTTTAGATTTGCACTGTTCATTTTCTTTTCCAGCTTCTCTTTAATCCCCAAATTTATATGCATTTTGGCATAGAAGGCCTGTGACAGCTGCTGTTTGTTGCCTCCCTATGTGATCTTGAGTCTTAGACAGAGGATCTGAATTTCATGTTCATGCAAATGTGGTTTGTCCTTTTTTTTTTTCTATGACATCTGAAGAGTTCTGTGTTTTATTGTGTTGGAATGGGAACAAAAAAAGAAAACATGATTTGGCCAACAATATTCAAGTCCCAATTCTCTTTCCATGTTGGTATATGTTTCTTTGCCATGATACTGGTGCGTCATGCACCTGTGTGACACCCGTCACGAAGAGTAAGTGGCTGTTATTCAGCTAATTTCTCTCTGAATGCAAATTATTTTATTTCGGGGATTTCAAGTTTATATTTTTCTCTGTTTTGTCATGATATATGACCTTTTTGCCAGGGCTGAGTTGCTTTTTCTAAGACATCAATTTCAGAGTTGGCAGCCATGAAGTAGATGAATAGGACAGGGTTGGGAGGAGTATGAGGGTTACCCCACATCCACAGAAGGGAGGGGTTATGACTGTGATTTCTTGTGCCAGGAAAACTAAGGAGGCAATGAAGGAGCTGCCTGGCAGGCTGATCATGGGAAGAGAGTAAATTTCAGTGAGGAAAAGAGGACACAGTGGTGGGAAACAGATCACTTGGGCACAGCAGTAACACTTTCCATACCAGAAACTTGTTTAATCACAGTCAGACTGTGGTTTGATCACAGCCATAATCTTATTTTTTTTAAATACTCTTTCCACAAGTCAATAACCAACTTGGATTATTTTTTTTTTCCTTGGTGCTGAAATTAAGCTCCAGATCCCTGGCTCCCAGAGACCAGCTTTCGCCAGCAGCTTTCATGCGGTATGAAGAATCATAAAAATCACTATTCGTCATGTTAGTTGGACAATCAACCTTGACCAGTTCTGGAATGAGCTATATCATGGCTATACTTTACAGCAGAGCTCTCAGGCATGTGAGAAATGAAAGTTCAAGTTACTCCAAACGGATAAGAAATCAAACTTGCATAGGCAAAGCCCTGTATGAGAGAGAGAATTACTGAGTTATCAGGTTCAGATCCTTTGAGAAAAAAATACATGAATAGGTGACAAACTTTAGGAAAGAAATCTTAATTTAAGCCTAAGCAGTGACAAAAATAGGCCAGAATTACAAAACTTGGTTTCTGATTCTGAAACCCAAGTTCTGACAGCAATATTGCAAGCAGCTTCTCCTAGGTGCTTCATGGACTTCAGCTGCTGTGTCATGCGTGGCCATTATAGTGATATGGACAGGAACGCAACGGTCCCAGGAAAGGTGTAGGTGATTCAACTAGGAATTCCCAGGAGATCCCTTTTAGCAAGGCACATCCTTTTTTTACCTCTTGAGAACAGAAGAGGGATCATCACTCATGCAAGAATCTGGCTTGTAATTGTTTTATCCCTTTTGGCACAGTCTTCGGATGTTTGTAAGTGGACTCTCTTTAAAGTAGGTGGCCTCTGCAAAGGTCAATAAAGAGTTTATTCCTTGGGAAGAATATATATATTTCAAGTGAAGGCAGTGACACTGATATTTCTTCAAATTCGTCTATCTGATAATGGTCACTCGTGGAAGGCATCTCTGTTCCCTGTTCCCATTTGCAGTTGTAGAGGCTTATTTCTGAGGCTTATGACAGTGCCAGCTTTTGTGGGAAAAAAAAAAAAAAAAAGGAAAAAGGAAAAAGAGATGAAAACTTAGAACATTTGAACATTTGTAGTGAAAATTTTCCCAAAAAAGTGTTTCTTACATCAATTTCCTTTTTAATTTCAAATTTTATGGCCAATTCTGACATCAACAGCTAAGTCATTCTTTGTGTAGACCTGCTTGCCTTCTGTCTTGCTTCCTTTTCCATTGAAATAAATCTTACATTGAATCATTTGAAAGGATAATGTTTAACATTTTTTGAAAAATTGAGTACTTAAGGCTCCTTACTCTAGCAGATGAAAGTAGTGAAGCATTGTACCTTTTGGGCTGACAGGCAAAAAATTCTTTACTGTATATTAAAACAACTAAATATATAAGAAGTAAAATAACTGCTTCTTTGCAATAACACTTCTCAAAGGATGAGTGGTACACATGAACAATATAATTTTCAGAGAGAGTCTTCAAAACAATTAGCTCTTGACAAGCTAAATTTGGGCATGTTACAAGCTGGAGATTCACAGAAGGTGGGGGTAACAGACACTAAGAACCCTTAAGTATAAAGAAGAATTGCATCCCACTGAAATTCTGTAGGAAAGCTGAAAAGATTAGACATGTAAGGTTCCTTCCCACCTAATGTTGAAAGAAAACTTCAGAAGCAGAAACCAGCTATTTTCTACCTATGCCTTAACCTTTTGAAATCTGGAGGGCATCACCCAACATTTGCAGTTTCTTTGTTATTCTTTCCTTTTCAATTATGTTGGATTTTCATAATGCTTCACAGTGACATTTCTTCAGCCTCAGCTTTCTTATAACTATTTCATTATTCCAGAAAAAAGAAACCCAAAACACTGATACAGTAGAAAGCTACCATCAAGGCCTTATACCACCAGCTCTGAGCTCAGGAACATGTTCAGTGGAAAAACACAGCATTTGGCTGTAGAAACACAAACCAGGTGGCTATAGGTCAGTTCACATTTTTGTCATCCCAAATTACCTTAACAAGTAATTCCACAGTGCTTAGTTTCAGAGCACGTTCCATCTATAATGTCACCAACTGGACTTTGGGCACCAAGTAGTTCAGCTTCAGGTTATTGCAGTCAGCTAGAGCCACCTGGCCAGATTTTTAGAAGTTTACAATTCCCTCTTAAATAGTAAGTAAGTCTACTCAGAAATGAAGCACAAGCTCTTTCTTCTTCCACACAGGCAGTGTTGTCTTCTTCTGTAGATCCAAGTACATCACTGGTATAAAATAAAAAAGAACAATAATAAAATGTGTTATGCAAGTAAATTGAGAAGCACACCCCAGAATATTACTATTCTTCAGAAGGAATCATAAGGCTATGGGTCTAGAGTGCTAAAGGAAATCATTAATATGTTTGGATGCCACAACTGAATGTCAGAAATAACAATATTAAAGCCATTCTCCTTCTGCTCTCCCTTATTACCTTCCCACCTCCCCTTCCCTACTGAGAATAGGGATTAGTCCCGAAAGTAAAATTATAACAAAGATGATAAGTATTCCTCTGGTTATTGGGAAAATGCATGCAGTTTAACCTCTGCCAACAATGCCACCTCTTTCCAACTTGTTTTACTCCAAGTTGAATCACTAAAGACTGCTTTCATCTATTAAAGTTTAGAACTAAGAACAGTCTTCATGACTATTAACCTCAACTACTCTTAGATTTTGCTCTTGTTTTCCTAAACAGAGCACCTGTGCAGTAAAGCAGCCCATCAGCGCTGTGCAGTAAAAGGTATCTTGTAGTATGTAATGTATTTTGGCTTGCTACTGTGGCATATCTCAGTGTCTTCAAGAACAAATGGGAGCAGTTGGGTGTAGATCATTAAACAGATATTTAGTCATAGAGTGTCTAATTACCAGTGTGCATGTAATGGAAACCAGTGACTTAAGGCAAAGAAGTCTTACTCAACACCCTGACCCTTCTTGCTCACCCTCCATTTAGTGGTTTGCTACCATCAGTAGTTCAGGGAAAAGGGGGGGATTTAGCCTTTCTTTGCCCACAGCCCACAGTGTTTTCTTGGATTTTATGGAGGGCAAGCTGTTTCTCAGTTGACCTACAAAAGTATTTATCTTCTGACCTGATTCTACAGAAATATTCCACTTTTCCCTTTGGACCTAAAAAAAAGTAGTCAATTCAATCTTTCAGGTCTTCTGTGCATATTTGCTCCTTGCCTGTTTATCAGAGAAAGAGAAAGGAAAATCCTGCAAACATACTGCGAGCAGCTGGGGGAAAACTGCAAGCTTGGTGACAGAGACTGCAATGTTAATGTTCTTATTCTAGCACAAAACTTCTTAGGGGTTGCTAATGACTTGTTAACCTACCACTGATCAGCTGATTTTCTTTAGCTTCTCCCACATTTCCTTCCGTGGCACATAATCCCTTGTTCCATTGCTAACAATCCTTGTTCCTGCTCAAAACCAGGACATTATAATTTTTATTTTCTCTTTGTTCTTTTATCTGTCTTAAGTTTCTCAGGGTATTTATTTGTTTGCTTTCAAGATTATGAAGTCCTGGAGCCCAAGCAAGAAGTTCCTTTGCATGCAAAGCATTCAGCACTGCTGGCAAATGTGAACAGTAACAGCGATAAGAGCTGGTAGGAGCACTTTGAACTGATCACTTCATGTCAGGAAAAATCTTTTGCTCAAAACAAAGAATGCTCTATTAACTTGCTTTTAATGGCTTTGCCCATAGACATGTTTGTGAGGTATGAGATAAAGTCTCCAGTAATCGACTGAGTCAGAAACCTTGTCTTTCCTATCTCAAAATGGGCATTTCAACAAAATTCCATTTTGTGGGTTGCTTTTTTTTTTAGAGTTTGCAAGTAACCTTATTCTCAGACTTAAAAAAAAATAAAAAAAATCTACAAAGTTTTCACAAAATTTACATTTTCCTGTCAAATCTGAATAATATTTTTAAGTAAGCAAATGACTGGTTTTGACTAGTGTGTAATTCTCACCTGATTAGTCTTTTTGTCTGGCTTTTCAAATATTGTCTGATATTCTGCTCATAATCTACTTTTCAGACCATGTGTTTTCTAAGAACCTTGATAAGACCTCTTTGACTACTTCTTTTAAACAATTCACATTTTCCTTCACATTGGCTTTGCACCGTTCTGGAACAGGTAAGAAGCCTTTTGATTTCTTGGTTGAAATCCTGAGTCCTTTGAACTTAATAGCATGCCTGTGCTCAGTTTCAGTACAGACACAGCTTTACCCTTTATTATTTCTCTTCCTCCTCTTAGAAAAGCGGTGATCATTCCTACTTATTTACCTGTGGCTATTTACTGCCTGATGAAAGCTCTTTCCAGAGCCAAAGTAGAGGCCATTTTACACAATCACACATACCAGGGATACTCAGTGTACTGTGACAACATTAAATCATCCTTTCCTCTGTAGTGTATAAGGCATATATTGCTGAGGACCTGGAAGTGTAGGGACAATATGCATTATTTAAAGAGTGCACCACAATTCAATCCCAGTCTGAACAAAACCTTAACTGTGTATTTATCCTAATAGTCCATTTTTTTTCTCTGACTTTGAGAGAAGAGAGCTCATTTAGGAGATTTCCTTATTCACTGGAATCCAGTGTATTTACATGCATAAAACATTGGGAGTCACATAACCCTCCATTCCCCCACAAAGTCCAGTCTTGACGCAGGTTTTACCTGCTTATTTATGCCTTTTAGAAAAGCAAGCTAATTGAAAGCCTTGCTATGCATTCCCAGACAGCTTGTTAGAGGCTTTCCTCTTTGCCTGTTCTTGTCCCTTTACTATGGTTCACATCCCTTTCATCTGCATCAACACAACCAGAGGGTCATTACACTAGGAACTGGGTTAAGAATATAATCCACATTATCATAAAAATTTGGGAAGGGAACAGGTAGCAGAACTGGTTTAAATCCAGATAATTTTAGCATCCTGAGCTTAGAGCACATCCCCATTAACAGCTGCACAAGCATAGTTGAGGATGTTTGCTAGACTGTGCATTGGCAGGATCAGAGGGAGAAACTCCTGCAACAGCTTCATCACCAAGCAAAAGGACCATGGGAATCTAATAAGGTTTTTTAAATAAAAATACCAAATAATCTCAGGCATGAAAAATTCATGAGAGCTAGCAAAATTGTTATTTTTGTTTTGGTTTCCATCAACCATAATATAATGCTGTTTCTGGTTTCCTCCCTTACACTACTATTACAAGTTTTAATTTACAAAATGTTTGCAATACACTTTGGGATGCCAAGATAGAAGGCAAAATGTGTGCTGTTATAAAGAATTCTAAAGGTGTAAATTCTTTCAAAATAATTCATACAAACTTCCATGAAGCTCTTCAATACAGCACTTAACAGAGTTCCATGTGAGCTATGTAGCTTGTTATGACACCATTTATTTCATCTGCACATGCATTGTTCTACTCTTTACATAAAATTCACATTTTCTTAAAATAAATCTGACCTGTCACTGATTCCCTGTTAAAACCAGAAAACCTGAAAATATGTTGATATGTTCAGCTCTTTGGAAACAAACAAACAAACAAATAAGCAGGAAGAAAAGATTGTGTGATTTGAATACTTTGATCAGTTTGAAGGATCTGTTCATTTGCACGGCATTGTTATATAGCCCTTGCATTGCCCTCTGGCCAGCAGTCAGAGCAAACAGATTCTTCTAACTTCTGCTTCACTGCACATGTTCCAAGTTCCACCATGCACAGAAAATTAGTACTCTTGAAATAATATAAAAAAATGTAAAAAAGTGGAACAGGTGTTCAGGTCAGTAGCTTCATTTTAAATATTGATGCAGAAAATTTCCTTCTTCCTCTTTTCCAGATACTAAAACTTAACCAGTGCTTCACCAGACTGTTAGACTTTCTCTAAGGAATATTTTGATCCTTAAATGAACATACAGAGATCTGTTTCTCTGTGTCCAATTTTTCAAAACATATTGGGAGGGATTTTTTGAAAGCTGTAAAAATATATATGACTAAAAATATCGTGTTATTTAAACGTGAACAACAAAGCTATTTTAATTAGCTATGACTCAATAGAAGCAAACCTGTACAGACTTGGATATTAAAAATAGACCTACCATATGATCATGTTATGCTTAATGTTTCACAAGGATACAAACTCAGATTAAGATCAAGCCTGCTTCGTTTAGATGCCTAATTTAAATCCTGTTTTAACAAAACTTGCATCCATGGATAACCAGTGTGGGATCTTCTTAATCTCCCATGTTGGTCACCCTGTTTCCTGCAAACTCCCTTGTAGACCTGAGATAGAAATTTCTACTTTGGGGACATCCTTGCCTACTTTAGCTATTTTGTGACCAGTGCCTCCTTAGAGAGATCAAGGACATTTTAATCAGAAACCTATCTTCCACCAAGATCTTACAGGATGAACAGGAAATTGATGATCCAGTCTATGCAGCCTTTTCTGAAGACAACCATTAAATGAAGAGAAAAGTGATGCTGCATTTTCAATATTGGCCTCAAGAATTAGAGCACTTGGCCAAAATTGTAAATCCCAGATATCAGGACATCCCCTCAGAGCAGTGAGCAAGCATCTGTCATTACCCAGAAGGCAGTTCTAGTCTTCATCATGACTTCATGGTCTCTCCCCAGCTCTCCTTGTCATAGACAAAATGGGACTGTATGTAACATGATCATTACGAGGCTAGTCAAGCAACAGGTACAAATGAACCTTGTTTGGGAACAAGTGAAAACTAAGGCTCCTGGCACTTTACAATTTTGGTTTGTAGTCAGTTGTGTGCTAAGACAAAATTTATTTCCATGCCAGGGTGCTTTTACTCCCTTCCTGATCAACAGCCATTCATCTTAAACCCAGGAAAGTTTTAACTTCAGGAAGGGTGAAGCTGTGGATGTGATGTAGGTCAGTTTAAACCTGGATCATAGCAGAGTTTTTAGTGAGTGATAAGAAACTGCATGGCTAATGCAAGCTCCTGAGGCTCAGGTTCACCTAAAGACCTTTGAGATAAATAGGCAAATGTCCAGCAAATGCAGGTGGTGGAGGTTACAGGGCTGGAAAACAGGCATCCTTGATTGCCTTCAGGGTCTTGACCATTTTAAGGCTTCTAAATCCTACTTTCGTTGTACTGTAAATCAATCCAGGGACTAAAATATTCAAGAAGCAGGTCACAGGAAGTAATGCACTACTGGGTAGAGATCCTGCAGGTGATTTTGGCTGACCAAGTCAAGCCAAGCTACTTCTTCCCAAAGCCAGTACAGTTGGGTTACCTTGGTTCATTATCGCTGTAGAAGAATCACTTTGTACGACAGTACCACTTTGGCTGTAGACTTTGGTTGGATGGAATTAGGGCAAAGCATCTTTACATCATTTCACACTGTCTGTGTGGGTGAAATAAAATCCTGAGTCAAAGGAAAAGTAATTTTTGATCTTCACAGTGAATCACTGATTTTAACAAAGACAGCTGCTGCGTGCACCCTCTCAACCTGAAGTTACACAGCAAAATCACTGTAATTTTCAATATTGTAGCCCAAATTCTGGCTACAGCAGACCTGGTGTACAGGGTAGGAAATTTGGCCCTACATCCTTCTCTGTGGAAAGACTGAATTTTGTCTTTGTGAAACCGTTGGCAAAACTCCTAAAGCAAGGTCTAATAAGCACAGAACTGCACCACTTATTGCTGGGCTGCTCCGCTACTCAGATTGATTATCTGAAACCAGGATCTAAATAAGGGGAAAGGACACCAGAATGCCGGTGCAGTAGAACTAATAGAAAATAGGGAGCAAAAAGAAAAAAGGAGCATTAAATCCTCAGTCTTAAAGGTAATTGTTGCTTTTCTCTAGACTGGAAAGAAGTGCAGTACATATAAAACTCACTTCTCTCAAATAAAAAGCTGTATATTTCTGAGACTGGTTTTGTGACTAAGCAACCAATTAGCAAGATTCAGGTTTAAATCCCTGTTTTACTTGGGAAAGGTTCTGAAACACTTGCCTCCCTGTTTTATATAAGTGCCTCAACCATTACATTAGGGATTTTCACACTGCTAAGTAAATAATATTTACATGTAACTACTGCTAAATATTTAAATAAAAGAAAGAGATGCTGAAATCAGAATAATCCAGGACACAGATATGTCTGGATTTTATCTTTTGTTTCAAACCAGCCATATTAACAAGTAAATGTATACATTAAACTATTAAGGTATACCGCTTGTAGGAGTATACACATCACAGAGAAACCAGGACTTTTGTGTTTCCTAAAATGCTTGGTCTGGTTGTGCTGCTTTGAAAACTGCTCTGAATATGACTCCACCAGTGCCATAATCAAGAGA
The DNA here is from genome assembly GCF_037157495.1 of Lathamus discolor. Lineage (NCBI taxonomy): Eukaryota > Metazoa > Chordata > Aves > Psittaciformes > Psittacidae > Lathamus > Lathamus discolor. Next base: position 40,927,198 of record NC_088884.1, on the reverse strand, counting down.
ATATTGAGTTTCATAATCTAACTGGGTTTTACATTACAACTGAGTACTGCTAGAGCTTGTGCGTTATATGATAAGTAGGTGGCAGAAACAGAGCTCTCATTAGGAAAGGGTCAACATTTAAGTATCAAATTGTTTAAGTTCAGGATTATGTAGTAGCTGACAATGTATGCAACTAGTTTTATTTATTAATTTGGTTAACTCAACTATATTTGATTGTTATTGTAGGAAATCTAAGAGACGCAAACTTCTTAACACAGTCTGATTCTGTTCTTCCAATAAAGCCCAAGGTTATGCCAAAATTTACAGCTGTGGCTGTTCTCTTCTGCCAGCTCCCATTACAGTTTTATCATCAGCCTTGTCTTTTTTCTTACCGTGTTATCCTTTGATGATAGCCTTTGTCTTCTCAGATTAATTTCTTTTTGCTGCTAATTACACACACAGTTCTTTTCAGCCTGCCAAAATAGTCTGTGGAATTGAAAGGAAGCACCAGGCTCATTGGCATTATGGAAATTATGGCCTCAGACAACTGCATCCCATCTGTAAACTTACCTGAAAACTACCCTTTCCCCGTCCCAGACCTGAACGCTTACTAAGTGTTACAGATCTCCTTCTTCTGACATTCAGCTGCTTTCTGCTTCTGAACCTATATTTGTTCCTGGGCAGATTATAACTGTCCTTTTCTGTTGAATCTTAAATATGGATGACTTCACACTTTATCATCCTGATTTATTCACTAGCAATGCAAGCTCAACATAGTTAAAAAAAATGAGTTTCTTATTTTCCACATGCATATTCATTAGCAGGTGGAAAGGATCATACACAATCACAGTGCTTACTGAGGCAATTTGCCTGCATCTGCCCACTATTTAATGTTTCAGGTCACCTGTCCTTTAGAATTATTTCTGTCACTGCTGTAGCACAGAACACTCTGCTTTCCCGGGTACCATCCGTACAAGTGATGAAAGAGTGGTTCCTCCAGAGCAAGGAAAAGGCCCAAAGGAAGGAAATTATTTAGAAAAAAAAAAAAAAGTGTTTAAATCTATGCTAGAGATCAGAGGAGAAGTTGGGGCAAAAGACTGACAGTGACCCTGCCATGCCTGATCCACTCCACATTGGGAACATTGGAGGCAGTTCTGCCATCTGTATTTTCAGGTGGGAATATGGCGTAGGAATAAAGGACATTAGGGAAAAAAATCTGTGGTGCCAGAGAGCTGAAAATGTGTTGTAGGTAAGAATGATAACAAATTGCTTGGACAGATGGAGTGAGCTTTTTCCAGAGAGGAAAAGAGAGAGGGAGCAATTTTACTCTTTAGAACAAAACAGGACCTTTGATGTCAGATTGCTTAGGGCATTAGTTTAATGTCTGACTTTTCTAAAGCAAGGCACTTCCAGCTCTTCAGAAGGAGACTTAAAAGACAGACTGCTTTATGTTGCACAAATGTGGTGCCTCTAATATCTTCTTGCTGTGTATTTTGCTGGGCTTAAAATCTACTGGTTTTCGTGGAACTACATTGCCACAGAAATGGAATAACCCAGGACTTGATGGCGTTAGAAAAGCTATTCATCATACACGTTGTACCATGTCAACTTCGGTGTGTGCTATTTTGGTACCTTCATGCTGAACAGTAATTATAGCACACCTTTTCTCTAATTGTCTTCATGACTTCCACCTAAGTGAGAATCTATCATTCACATTAAGAGTAAGCACTAAAAATACAGTCACAGAGAAAAAAACAGACCCTTTGCTCTTCACTCATTCAGAAGTGATTTCCTGTGTGCCTTGTAATGGGGGAAAATGTACTTTCTTAGTTGTAATGGGAACAAGTTTAGTAGATTATTTACAGCACACCTCTTAACTTGCTGTGCCAAGAAATCTTTTAAAGAAAGAATTTTTTTCAAAGATCCTAATTTTAGTTCAATAGTGTTTCTTTCTGAACTTCTTCTGCACAGTGCAGATTTTCTTCATAATCACATTTTTAATAGGTTTTGACATGGGCAAGGTGATGTCACCACATTTTTGATTGGACTTCTAAAATTTAATAGTTGTTAACCCGCCACATTTCCTGCTTCAGGGAGCAATTATATTTAATGGAGCAGTAATCCTGACATTCTCAAATCGGATTGCAAATCAGTTTCTTGTAATTGGATTAGCAGCCTGGTCTGACGTGGAAGATCCTCTGACAGTTTACATATTTATACCTAAACTTCTTCATTGTGATTTACAATCTGATTATTTATATTTACACAGTTGGCTTGAGGCTTCCTAACGAGATGCCACTCCGATTTCACTGTTTACTCTTTATACTACTCCAGTTTTTGTTACTTGTCTCTGCATGGTTAAGAGATGGATGGAGGGATTCTCAGGAGTAACTACTGGACCTAAGAGACTTCAAAAACTACTTCATAACTCTTTAAAGTTTTTTTTCCCTTCAGAACACAAAGGCACTGTCTCTGGCTAAGCAATCCTTTATAATGATGCTTTATAGGACTTTTCCAAACTTTCTTAGTTTTTGTTTTCTTACTGGTAGCAAAGGTTTCTGATAAAATCCTTCTGCAGATCTTCAGGGAACTGCTTTCCTCTTCTGAAAGTCTTCAAGGGTTCCTTCCATCCTGAAGCACTAAGTGCCTGCCATCAGCCAACTTTTGGAGATAACTTTCTTCTTGTTTATATCAGGTACTGTATTCCCAAGCAGATCCTATAGAACAAACTCTACCTCACTGGTATACACCATGGTAGCTATCTAACCACTACGTTATTCCTACAAATGACATTCTGAATTCCTGTAGATTTCTGAAAATTGTTTTGTCTTCATAGGAGTTTCTATTTGGCACTGACCTATTTCAAACGAAAGTCTCTCCTCGCCTTCAGGTGAAAGAACTACTGCAAACCCAATAAGAAAGCATATCCTGAATATCTACTAAAGAACAAAAAATTCTTAGCTTGAATAATTTTTGTTTTCTACTGACAAATGGGCCTTTGCAGAGGTTTATTACAAAGCTGACTTATTTGCAATAGATTCATTAGAATATTAACCACTTGACCTATTTTATACAGTCACTACTCAAGCTGGCAACAGATTGACCTGAAAACACCTGTGAGAATTACCAATGGAGCTAGGGCACAGATTTATGGTAAGTGACCTGGGACTTTGCAAAACACTTTAGAATATTAGCTAATGCATTATGCTTATAGTTTTATTAAAAACTGGGGTCAGCAGAGGCCAGTGACATTTTGCGTGACTGCAGTAGCTGTAAAGGATAAACCATGAAAGACAGTGTTACAGCATTTTCTAATATGCAGCAGGTCTTGACTAGAACTGTTTGAACAAGTTCCCCATACCAATGAAACCAGACAAGAGGTAAATATTACCCCAAGGGAGCAAAATCAGTAATTTCAGGTTTGCTTGCTACCTGTATTTTGGCAAAGGGCAAAAGTCTGACTCTGCACTGAAATACATTTATGTTGGGACCTGTATGTATGCAGAGAAAGAGAGTTTCTCTCTCAAGAATCTAGCCTTGTAGGCTAGATTGCAGACTGTTACAGTGACCAGAATTTCCTAGCTGAATTAGTTACGGCAGAAAATATGCCTCTCTTACATATTTCTGTGTAAGACTATTTAGAGCTAGTGACTTACTATTACATAGGTTGTTTTTGTCTGAACTCCTGCTCTCTTTTCAGTATTTCATTTCTTTGAATGCCTTGTTGATCTCCATTTATTCAATCTAGGATTTAAAATACCTTTGAGACAGTTATTTTAGAGATTATGTTTTGCTTTCATTCTATAGAACATGATAAAATATGTAGAGTAAGAACAGGCACTGTTGTTTTAAAACATTGATGCCAAATGAGATGACATTGCTGTGGGAGTATAGCTTCTTCCAAGCTAATAGTGGCCGGCTGCTGTCACTTCTGGAGAGACATTTTACTGAGTGTTCTACAAGATGCAGGTCTAGCATATCAAAAGCCCATCAGTGGGTTCACCTGCTACTAGCAAGGAGGCAGAGTGAATTTGGTCATGGAAGGCAGTGGGTCCAGGGCTTTAGGAGGGGTTGGGTTCCTGTGTGTCATCACTCAGATGAGGTAGGTGCAATTTTCTCAATTAATTAGTGTCAATAACCCGTGATTTGGATACTAAACCTATGCTAACTCTGTTGCTTGGTGTCCAAGAATGCGCCATCCACTGCTCCTATGATTTGGGACGGTATGTAAATACAGAAGAAATTAATATTATGTGAAGAGGAGAGAACTGGCTGGGGTATCTGCTTCATGCCTTGCTGGAAAGAGTTAACTCACTACTAACTCACCTGCCTTAGAGTCTGTGCAGTTGAACAAGCATCAAAGAGAAAATTCTCATGACAAGGCCAGGTAGGCTGACATCACTATGAATTATTTCAGGACAAAGTCTTCACAAACAAAATTATTTAAACCCATCTACCTTGTAGTTTTACATAGAGTGAACACAATTACAGTTCACCACTGACTGGTAAAGACAGGAATGCTTCCAGGAGTGTGTTTCAGCTCCAGCACATCTAACAGTGATCACCACACTAAAATTTGCATACTATTTTTGTCAACAACAGGTTTTTTCCTGGCACTTTATCTGAAGATAAGCTCTTTAAGCAAACAGAACAATTTATCCCTAATAAATTGCATAATGCTGTCTCAGTGTGTTTTTAAAAGGAGTCTGTTACTTCTTTGTTAGTATCTGGTGCAATTTTGCTTCATCTCATAGCTCACTCTTTCCCCATTAAGAGCAGAATGCCAGCCTTTCATAGTGTTTTTTAATCATAGATTTGCCACTCTCAATGAAAAGAAAATAGCCTGTTGGGGATGAATAGAATGGTTATCTGCTTTGACATGAATTTCGTGCTTTATTTGAAGTATATTTATAAAAATATATATAACAAACACAGAAGTTAACATGATATTCTGGCTTTTTACTTGTTTTCTAGCATTTTCTGAACAGAAGACCCTTTTTCTCCTGCTTTTTCTTTGTCTTCACCTGAAAATCAGCTTTTACAAAATGCAATTCTGCATATTTTAATGCCTGATGTAATCAAGGAAATGCATAGAAGTTGTAATTGAACTCGCTCAGTTAAGTCTCTGTATACAGAACTGCCGTCTAGATCCCAAGTGCTGTCACAGCAAAAATGCTGCATCAGTGACAGTTTTCTCATTTGATCTGCTCACAATGGGCAATTGTACTTCTATCCTGGTGGGCTTACTAAAAATGTCTTTGTGAAAGCCTCCTCCTACTATATGTTGACAGATAAGAGAATATGTTGTAATCCCCATTCTTTGTACAAGGACCTGCTTGCCACTTTGACAGGGAGAATGAACTCCAGGATCCCAAAACCACATTACGATGGTTTAGCTGGTCGCTGCTCTGGATCTATTTCCTGAAATATCAGTATTTTGTCCCTATCATTTTCAGCACTCATCTACCAAAACTGTTGTGCTGTTAATAAAGCAAAGAAGTTCTTAGGGGAGTAAAAAAATGTTTTTGCTATCTATTCTCTGTGACTTGACAGCAATCCTCTCAGAAGCCTTAAGTAGTTAGGCTGCCTTCCAGTTCAAGATATTGTGTGTAGAAAAGACTCAATGGGCTACATACAAAACATGATTATTGGCCTAAACTGTGAACTAACTCTCTAAATCCCAAACAGTAATCCCAAATATGAGCATGCAGTGTCCAGAATGCCCTGGGGGAATTTACATTCTTTATGCACCTTTTCCCAATATTTGATTTCCCTGGTACAACTTTATCTTATCAGGTCAGAAAGAGCAGCACTAAATTAAATCAGGTTTCATTTTCCAGTCATCATAGGGCACAGTTTTGTTGTGGGATCAAGTCTTATAGAGGTTATCAGCATAGCAGTGCAAATCTGTGATCGTTACGAAATGAAGTGGGAGGTGTCTCTTCAAAAGAGAAAAAGAAAACAGTCTGAGGAAATGCTTAATACAACAACGGAGTGACTGTAAGACTTTTTGTTTAATTCTGTCACCTGCTGAGGGGATTCAGACCTAGCACCTTGTCAGTCCTTCTCAAAGCTGCCTTAGCCACAAGAATGGAGGTTAACCTCTGGTGTATGGTCAGTGTACAGCTCTGCAGCTGTGGGGGTGCTTTGGGGTGAAGGAGGAGGGAGGGGAGGAGGAATACTGGTTGTCACACTGTGAAGAAACACAGGAATAACCTTTCTCTTGCTGATCAGGATACCCTTGAAGGACAGGCAGGCTAGTTTTCTAGCACAAGAATGCATTATTTTTTCTAATTATATAATGAAAACAAAAATTCGAATACTGGAATACTCAGTCCTTGTATGTAAATGGGCAGAATATTTCCTCCTACTGCTGGGTCCCTGAAAGAAAGACAGGTTTCTCCTCCATTTGTGAAAGAAGTTTTGAAGGGAGCTGGAAGCCTTCCCTCAGAGGAGGGTTTAAAGCTACAAATAAAGGTGAGAGTGTGGTGCCTCTAAACTATTATAAGAGTCTGTAACTAGGCCATACGCCTGGTACTTCTTATTAAAAAAGTTTAATCATTGCCTCGTATTTGGCTTTCTCTTTCCTAAACATATAAGGTGCTGTTTTGTTTTTTTTTTTTTTTTTGAGCTTTTTACAGGTGCCTGGATGTACCTAGTATTAAATAATACTAAGTAATACCTAAGTATTAAAATTAAACCCAAGATGCTCAAATGGTTCCACTTCGGAGCCAGGCACTTTCAAACTGGAGACAGTAATTCTTGGCATCACAGCGTCTAAACTACTTATTCAGCTCGGTTTTATTTCAGTTATGTGGTCTGACTCATAGATCCATGACTTGAACTGGTTCTGTACTGAAATTTCAGATTGACAATGACATTACTAAGACAACATATTTAGTCTCAAAATAGCATACATGTGGGGAAAATACTGTTTGAGAAGGCTATTTTTATATTAAAACCTTTTTCTCTCTTTTTTTTTAAACAAGAAAAAGATCACTAAAACGATATTTTTTTATTGTTCATTGTAACAGTCATATCTGATTTAATTTTACGTTTTGTTTTAGCTTTTTTATTCAACAAAAAATAATGGATGTTTACAGGGAAAAAAAAAAAAGGCTGGGGAAAGAGAGAAGTGGTCACTCAGGTATTTCCTTGCCAACTATTTCTTCCATACCTGGAATTTTAGTTCCAAAAATCTTTAAATACGATTTCTGCAGATTAAATATTCAACTGATTGATAGGTTGCTTAGAATTCTTTTAATCTTCTGCCTTGGTATCTTTCATGTGTTCATAATGTCAGCAAGTCAGATAAAAGAAGTCAGACTGTATCTTAGCTGTGATATTTGCTAGAAGAAGAAAGCCTTACAGAGCCAGTTGCATTAAAATGCATTAGATTACCATTGGTCTGGAAAAAAAATCACCTAAGCAGTCTTACTTTGGGAACAGAAGTCCTTCCTGTCAAACCTCCATATCTGCAAACTCCTGTCACTGGCAGGTAAAGCCAATTATGTTTCTGCTCAGGTCTAGTTCTTCTGCTTTCTCAGGGAACAAAGGAAGAGTTCAAGTGCCTGCCTACATAACAATGATCACAAGGGATCATAAGGGTCAGCCACCTATGGGGGTACTTCTAAACTTAACTTCCAGCACAAATAGGAAAGTGCATAATGGATGTAAATCTCTGTAAGACAGATGATCTTGGACAGAGGGCAGACTCAACTGCAGTCTGTATTTAGATGGTATTTAAGAGGATCAGACCCCTGCCAGACTCCTGAAGAAAACTACACATTTGGTCTAATATCTTTGAAAAGCTCTTATCTGTTATTAGACCCTGAGATTAGAAATGATATGAATTACACAGCAAAGGAATAAGAATCTGCAGCAAGAAGCAATTTACAACAAATAGGTAGTATCTATTCTGTATCACATTTGATGCTCCAAAAGAGAAATGAAGTATGATCCAGAAGGTGATAAGTGAACAAACACAATTGATTCGTAGGAAGAGGAGGAGGGAGATGGGTCGGAACATTGCTATTGACTTTGCTGTGTTACACCAGGGAATGGAGGCTGAATATGTTTAGCTTGAATCTGAACTGCCAGTCTCAATCCTTTGATTAAAAATAAAAACTATTTCATCATGACACGCAGTATTCTCAATCTATTATTCCTGATGAAAAAGCATTTTATGTAGCTGCATTGCATTTAATTTTAGATATAATAGATTATGTCTAGTTTTAGGCTATATAAATAGGCCTGGTAAACTACTGTTTGCAGAAGAGTTGGTATCTGGTATTACAGAGAAGGAAATAAAAGGAATTTTAAGAAAATTCATTTTCTCAAATGACTAAGTGTTACAGAATTGTTGCCAGGATGATTTATTTCTATCATGTAGATATTGCATTCAAATTTGTTAGATTTTTACTGAAGAGGCTATAAATTAACACCTAAGGGTTATGATATTTAATTAGATGAGCATCAATATTAATAACCAGCTGTGACTGTCATCTACACTTTATCTGGTTTAATACCGTACACTATATTGCACTGAAAAATGTATGTATAAAGTTGAAAAGATAGGAAGGAAAGGAATGGGACTTGGAAGAAAACACACTGGAAACATCATCTAATTGCTAATTAGCCTCCCCAAAAATCCAGTATCTTAAATGGTTAATGTGCTTTTAACAATAGAAAGGAGTGAGTCATGCTGGCATACGCATTTGTGCTTAACAGCAAAATTAATCTTTCAGTTTAAGGGGGAAATTGTTTATTGTGCATTTCCTCCGTTCTTCCCTGATTGAAATGGAGCATGCTGAATGTCATTTGAACCACATTTTATTCTTCCTTGGTGTTGATTAGCCCGATCTAACATTTTGGTAATATATTTAACCTCCATGTAAAGGTTCAGTTATTCCAGGTGGCTGGAGATTTACCTATCATCATTTTCACTAGGCATTGAGAGCAAATCTTAGTTGGCCATATACAAAACTTCTCAGAACAGAGCCATTTGCTGTTATATTTGCAGGAAAGGCACTGGAGGAAAGTAATGTGTGAACTCAGAAGAAAGACCTGTTTGAACAACCAAAAGATTCAAAGCCATTAAGGTGATCACAAACATTTCTTCTGGATGAAACTTCTTAGCCCTACAAAAAGTCAGCACTACACTGTTGAAGTCCTTGTAGTGACCCCGTGGCTTGATTGATCTTCCCAGAAGAACTGCTGAAAGAGTCCCCACACTGACAAGTAACAAACATGGAAAGGAGCAGCGTCAGAAGAAGGGTCAGCAGAATTATATTTACAGAGACACAGGGATCCAAAGACTTGGTATGGATGGGTAGGAGCTGCTGCTCCAGCACAGGCTGCCAGCTCCAGTCTTGGGCATGACGCTAGCTTCTGCAGCCTGACAGACTCTTCTTCCACTCCTGAGAAACAAATTTGCCTTCATCTGCTGGCAAATCGTGGATTTCACAAAGCGCTGTGTACTCTTTCGGAAAGAGGGGGATAAAGCGCTATAACCAAAAGAGGTGCCCAAAGACAGCTGTGAGGTACTTAGGTGCCAACTCTGCAAGTACAGAAGCTTTATAGGCTCCACACTTTTTGCTCAAATGCTCTTCGACCACTCTCAGCTGTTTTAGCATACCTGGACAAGTTTTACAGCTGTCACAAGGCAGCAGTTTGGCATCGATTTCCTGCCAAAACCTGAAAGACATTTACAAACTAGTTGTTTCTTCACATAAGCGGTCTGTGGACTTGACATTATATGTTGCCCCAAGCATAAGTGTACATCTTCAAGAGAAGTGACTTTTCCCATAAAAGATATAATTTTCTGGGGGTTTTGTTTGTTTAGCTTTTAGTTTGGTTGGTTTCATTGTTTAGGTTTTTCATTCTGGTGGTGGGCAGGGTGGGGCTTTAACACAGCCACAGAAGAGGCAAGTATTGCTTATATTGCACAGTAATTACAGTTCTTGTAGTAAAAGTACTTAAACCTATTTTTCCTTTCATAACTGAACTCCAGAACAGTGAATATGGTTTATTCAAAGCAGAACAGGCATTCTAGCTCCTCTAAAAAAGAGTCAGAGAACAACTGAAGAAGGAGGAAGCCTTTAAGGATCCACTAGTCCACCCCCTGCTTAAAGCAGGGTCACCTACAACAGGTTTCTCAGGGTTGTGTCCAGTCAGGTTTTAAGTATCTCCTAAGATGGAGACTTCATAATCTCTCTGGGCAACTGTGCCAGTGCATTGCTACCCTGACAGTTAAAAACCGTGGTTTTTTACGTCCAGAAGGAGACTCCTGTGTTCCAGTTTGCTGTCCTGTCACTGGGCACCACTGAAAAGAGCCTGTCTCTGTCTTTCTTACTTACTACCATTAGGTATTTGGTGAGATCCCTTGAGCTTTCTCTTTTCCAGGCCAAAGACTCCCAGCTACCTCAGCCTTTCCTCATATTAGATGCTCCATGCCTTAATCATCTTTGTGGTTCTTCACTGAGCCTCCTTGACTATGTCTCTCTTGCACTGAGGAGCCCAGGAATAGACTCAACACTCTAGATATGTCTTATCAGGGCTGATAGAAGGGAAGGATCACCTCACTTCACCCCCTGGTGACACTTCCTGGTATAGCCCAGGTTGCTGTTGGCCTTAAGTTGCTGTGGAAATGTATTTCTGTCTTGTTATCCAGCAGGAGTCAGCTCTTTTCTCACAAAGCTGGTTTCTGGTCAGTCACATTGGTACATGAGCTTATTCCTGTCCAGGTACAGGGCTTTGTGTTTTCCATTGATGAACTTCATGAAGTTCCTGCTGGCCGTATCTCCAGCCCATCAAGTTTCCTCTGAATGGCAGAACAGCCATCTGTCGTATCAGCCACTCTCCTCCCAGTTTTGTATCACCTGCAAACCTGCTGGTGGTGTATTTTATCACATCATCCAGGCACCCGATAAAGATATTAAAACATATTTATCACAGTATTGACCCCTAGGGTACACCTCCAGTGACTGGCTTCAAGCTGGACTCTGTGCTGTTGATCAGAGCCTTCTGAGGTTGGTGGTTATTTTCAGTCCACTGTCCATTTATTTAGTCTGTACTTTGTTGATCAATTTATTTATGAGGATGCTAAAGGAGACAATGTCCAATGTTGAAATCATTGCTGAATTCAAGATAAACAGTATCCGTTACTCTCCCTTCATTCACTAAGCTAATAATTTCATCACAGAAGGCTATTAGGTTGTTCAAGCATGATTTCCCCTTTGTAAATCCATGCTGTCTACTCTCAATTGCCTTCTTGCTCTTAATATCTTTGGAGATAGGTTTCAGGAGGATTTGCTCCATTACCTTGCCAGGGATGCAAGTGAGGCAGAAAAACCCCACCTTAAAGGTTGAACCAAAATAGCAACTGAGGAAATTCTGGTATGCAGCATATAGAGCACTCGTTGAGATGGCTCCTGGGTAATAGAGCTGCTGCCTTGCCCTTCACCTAAGCTAGCAGAAGAATCACAGTGCAGGGCTGAGTGCCTCTGAGGGGAGCTACTGAGGGTCACATTTGTCAGGTACAAGACTGGCTGCCTTTCTAGTCTCTGACAGATAGAGAACTTAGCTTTGGCAGACCCACTGAAGTGCTACAAACAATGCAGCAACCGGGATTTAATAGGGCTTGTGAGTCTGATGGTACTTTGGTATTGGGGCTTCAGTTTTAACAGTTTCCTTTCCCGGTTTCTCAGGGAAATTGTGCGAAAGAAACCTTTCTTTTTTGCTTCAAGGAACAAGAGGGTGAAGTCACTGCTACTATAAGTGCTGTAGAAGAGAGGGCAAATTATCTGCTCCCAGTATTTGATGCGACATAAGACCTCCACAACTTTTAGCATGGCAGTCAGTGCTGGGAGTGCTGGTGTCAAATGCAGGATATGGAGTTCACTGCTGGGGTACAGCCTATAATCAATGTGAGTTAGTTGTTTCAGCCCTGGAAAATCCTACTGTTGGTCACTGTTTATGGCAGAACCACCATTTAAGTGACAGTGTGTTCAAAAGATTGTGGGAAAAGATACAAATTGTCTAATACGGGGAGCATCAAGCACCTCAGTGCATTGGTGAAACACTAGGGAAAGAAAAGCAGAAAAATATTGAAGGAGAACAAATGCCTATCATCTTTGTGGTTAGTTTGCTACGTACTGAGTATATTTATATGTAATACTCATATCACCAAAAGTAACCACTGCTTTGTAGTGCCATGCTGTGAAACATGCCCTACAGCAAGTGACTCCCTTGAAAATGATGTTACAGCATCAGTGTATCAATTGCTTTATTGCTCCACAGTGTCGTTTTTGGCAGCTTATGCTTCTGGGAGCAGAACAAGGCACCACTTTCTTGCCAAGAGTGTTCTTGTAAAATCTACCAGTATAGTTAGAGGCTGGCAAACAATTTCCATTCTCAGGTGGATAATAGCCACCTTGCTTCTTCAGATCTTTTATTCTCTACCCTGCAAGTACTTTCAGTGCTCTCTGCAAGCAAATAGATCTTCTCTGTATTTTAAAGCATGGGTGACTGGTTAATAATGTTGAAGTGTACAACACGCTTGAATCAACAAACAAGGGTAGATCTACTGCTTCTTGACGGAGGAGTAACATATGTTTACTGTCTGGCTATAGTCACAGTTGATTAAATCATTCGCTTATGCAGAATAGATAGTACTAAAGATCCTTAGGGTTGTTTTGACTTAATCATGCAGGGTACAATATCATCTATTGCATTAAACTATGAGATGTCTGAAATCCTTAAAGTATGCTTTCTGCCCCTAATTTTGTGTATAGAATCATCACAGAAGTCATCCATTTCCTTCAAGTAAAGAAGTTAAACCAAAAGCAAAACAACAAACCAAACCCTGTCCCTCGCAAATTTGTGCCTGGCTTTCATAAGGAAAATCTGGCCTTTTAAAATTCAACTTTATATATTTTACTTATCTTAGGTATCCAAGAATTAAAGTATGTTTACATTAAATATTTCTATTTTACCCAACGAGCAGTTTAAAAGTAAAGCAAGAAAATGCTTTTGCAGAACATTTATTTTTGCTGCATACTTTATACTACTGTCAGTCAACTCAAAGTCATTCTTCAGATCTTACTGAAAGGCTATAAAGAGCATTAAACCTTGAGAACTTACACATCCAAGGCTGTTCCCTCAGAGATTTGCAATTATACTAACCCGTATCTCATTTAACCAGGTAGGTGACAAAAGCACAGGTCATGCAATTCTGTACTAATGTGCATTCCCAGAACTGACTGAGAACATGGTGGTTGTATCCCAGGGACAGAGTTACTGAGACATGAAAGAGAAAAGGAGATTGATGGATTTATCTGGAAAGCATTCATAAGGGTATTGATAGTTCATAAAGGACTGAAAAAGTCAACATGCCACTGAAACAAAGGCAAATAAAACAGCTGATGCCAAAATCTATTGGAGAAAGGTTTACACTTATAACAAAATGTGAAAAAGAAACCCAAGTCACACATTCTTGGCTGATTGAGGGACTAAACTAAAGCACCAGGCAGGTCCAATGATAAATGGACTTATCTAAATGTGACTTATCTCCTCAGTTATGTAGGTCTCTAATTCAGGCATAATTTGCTGCATTTCACCTTCAGCTCATCCTGAAACTCCAGCACAGGAGAAAGGTTTCCAGGTCCTGTGGGACCTGCTAGATTGTTCACATGGGACAAGCTCTGGCTAGAAGGACAGGAGGATGTCAGTGTGCCAGAGCTGGTGGCTAGTATCTGACATGGGCTGACCAGATCCTCACTAAGACATCCTGCAACTTGCTCCCAGATACTGAGCTACTCGGGCTCTCAGGTAGACATCTCATTACATATCGCACAGCCAATCAGCCTGACTGAGCATGGTGAACCACCATGGAAAGCTGAGGTAGCCAAATGCTTCCCAATAACATACTTGCCCTGGTCCAAACCTGAGGACCAGCACACTCTTGGGCAGTTATTCACCATTCAGCAAGCAATGGCTGCTCCTGGGTGACCAAATTTCCAGGGATCTTGGAAGCTACTTGCACCTCAGAGGAGGTGACATAAGCAGATGGCATTGCTTGCTCAGCAGAAACAGAACAATTTTTGCCCTCTCTCTCAGACCTGATGGTCCCCTCAGGAGCAAGGTACTGCTCCAGAGTGGGTGCCCATTCTTGATGCAGGGTATCAGACACTGATATCTCACATCCTCAGTTATGCTTGTTACTCTTGCCCTGATTTTGGAGGAATCTAAATTGGTTACTTTATAAAATGAATGTCAAGTCTGTAGCAATAGCAACACCTCAGTGCTCCCTAGGAAAGGATCAAGTGAGGTGAAAAGGATGAGACATTAGGAATTCATAGAAATGTGGGGAATCAGAAGAGCATAAGAAGTAACTCTGTGCATTGTTTTCCAGGTTGTTGTGCCTCCTTTTACAATGAGCGCGAATAGCTCCAGCCATTTTTCTGGTAGCGGATGCAAATAGCACAGCTGGAAGTCTGATCCAGATTAAAACACATAAAGTTTTGTTGTGAACTAGTTCTCCAAGATCCCATTATAGCGTATTAGGTTTGCATGACAAGGATTTGGTAGCAGGGGAGTTTACTGGGGGTGGATCTGTCAGAAGTTGCTGGAAGTTTCCCCCATGTCCAACAGAGCCAGTGCCAGCCAGCTACAAGACAGAACCACTGTGGGACAAGGCCAAGCCCATCAGAGGTGGTGGTAGAGCCTCTGGGATAACGTACTTAAGAAAGCAAAATAGTTGTTGCGCAATAGCAACTGCAGCTGGGAGAGAAGAGTGAAAGTATGTGAGAGCAAAGCTCTGCTGACACTCAGATCAATGCAGACAGAGGGGAGGAGAGAGCACAGATGCTCCTGCAGCCTGTGGTGCAGCCCATGATAAGGTACCTGTGCTTCTGCAGCCCATGAGGCTCCACAGCAGAGCAGGTGGATGCTCGAAGGAGAATGTGACCCCATGGGAAGCCCACTCTGGAACAGGCTCTTGGCAGGACCCTGTGGCCCTGTGGAGAGAGGAGCCCACACTGGAGCAGGTTTGCTGCAGGACTGGTGACCTCACAGGGGACCCAAGCTGGAGCAGTCTGTGCCTGAAGGGCTGCACCCATGGAAGGGACCCGTGCTGGAACAGTGTGTGAAGAACTGCAGCCTATGGGAAGGACTCACATAGGAGAATTTCATGAAGCACTGTCTCCTATTGGAGGGACCCCACACTGGAGCAGAGGAAGAGTGTGAGGAGTCCTTCCCTGAGGGGAAAGGAGCAGCAGAGACAGCATTTGATGAACTGACTGCAACACCCATTCCCCATCCCACTGCATTGCTCAGAGGGAGGAGATACAGAACTCGGGAGTAAAGTTGAGGTGATGAGGAAGGGAAGAATGTGGAGAAGGAGATTTTAAGATTTGTATTTCTCATTATCTTAGCCAGATTTGATTGGCAATAAATTAAACTAACTTTCCCAAGTCAAGTCTGTTTTGCCTGTGACAGTAACTGGTGAGTGATCTCTCCCTGTTGTTATCTCAGCCCCTGAGGCTTTTGTTATATTTTCTCTCCCTTGTCCAGTTGGGGAAGTGAGTGATAGAGTGGCTTTGGTGGGCATGTGATATCCATCCATAGTCAATCTACTTCACTGTTATAGCCAGCGTAGATCTAACCAATACAGTCTGTGAAGACTAGGGAGCAGTTTGCTGTCCAATATCTCAGGCTGAGATGGATCGGTCTAGGTGTGATGGACTGTATTGACTAGACCACCTTTGCCTACAGTGGGTGCCTCAGGAGCTCACTCACAGGTAGGTGCTGATGCACACTTTAACATAAGTGTCTTTGGGGGTGGAATTTCTTCCCATGTCTCACATTCAGAAAGCTGGACTGGAGGGGCACTGGCATGCAGTAGTAGTCAAACAGTTTGTGTAACAAAGAAATGGGGAGAGGTTGCAAAAGGACTGTGGTGGTAAACTGTCCACTCTGTAATGAGTTCTTCAGCATGTCATTCTGCATCCAGTATGCAAACACACATACACACATGCATATACCCACACATGAATAAATAGTCACTGGGCTGCCGTATGTGTTTTCCCATTGAAAGAATATGATCTGTGCAGCTAATAATTTGTGAACTATCCAACCCACTTTTGAGAACTGGTCTACAGAATATAGCAAGAGCTGAGTCAAGAGTGAACATTTATGACTGAGATTATTACCCAGTGAAAGTTGATGTTTGTAATACAAACACTGTTATATGTTTTAACTGTGGCTTTGCCAAGCGATGCCTGGGAGGCTAATCTGATTCCCATTTAAAGAAGTGGAAAGCTTCCCACAGACTTCAGTGGGTTTTAGGATCAGACTTGCAATGCCTGTGTATTAAACATCCATTTATCTCTCTGTTGTTCTGAATCAGTCGAAAGTCTACAATACCAAATTTGTTTTAACTGTGAGACCTGGGGGAGCAAAGTACTTTCAGCATAGCATGCAGGGAGTGATATGAACAGCTTCCATTAACACAAGGGGGCAAATAGTGTGTAATTCTGTATATGTTACAAAACTTTCCCTCATAAAATATACTGCATTACGCATAAAAATTGTTCCTGCTATTTTCGGTTTCCTAGATATTTATTGGACATTTCTACCACCAGCCATTTCTTTGTGCAGAATGATCTATCTGTTTTGGGGAATAGTATATTGACACATAAATTTTGTCCAAAATATGCAAGAACCATATTTTGAACATGGGGCCTATTTGAGTGATAGACCATAGATTTAAATCTTCCACTTTGTGAAAGGAAAGCAAACTGTACTTTTTCCTTTTCATTCTATAATGCAAGAGTTTAATTGTTTCAGCAGAACTGATAGGCAAGTAAAGGCAACACATTTGACATAGTTCTTTCCAGAATGAACAAAAGACGTCTAAATAGAATTTCAAATGGAAAATTGTGCACATAAATTCACATGCTTTCCCTTTCAATATAAAATCTTTTGCCAGATTTTTTTTTATAACATTCTCTGAGATGCTGTGTTTTTCCTTTCATCACAACAAAATACTAAAGGCTTGTGCGAGAAGGGTGAACAGGAGTTGTGTCAAAATTACTTATGAATAATTTTTTTTTTCTAGTATGTTGTGTAGAGTACCCCATTTCTGGTCATAAGTAATTCCAGATTTCTGTTATTACTTTTGGTACATCATAGAAAACTGTGTGGCTAATAGGCTATTGGTTGCCTATAAAAAAGCAGCATATAAACTGTTAAAATGGAAGTATCTGGTGCATTTGGAGGCTAATGTATTTTAAATGCTCTCAGCAGAACCCTATGATGAACAGGGCTGATATATTGTGATCCTGTTTTTCTCCATGACATCCACTAACAAGTAACAGCTCAGCAAGCAGATCTGAACTCTTTCAGACCAAGTAATATCAGCCAGGTCATTCATCCATGTTCCTAATTTCTGTCAAGGGGAAGAGGATACTTCATTATCTGAGAACTTTTTAATGGTCACTTCCGGCATGCCTGCTGTGCCCCGACAGCATTTCTTCTTACTCATATTCAACTTCAAGCTGACAGACATTCACAGAGAGAGGTTTCTGTGATTATCT
This sequence comes from Lathamus discolor, assembly GCF_037157495.1. NCBI lineage: Eukaryota > Metazoa > Chordata > Aves > Psittaciformes > Psittacidae > Lathamus > Lathamus discolor. The sequence continues at coordinate 40,909,622 of NC_088884.1, read as the reverse complement.
TTTCTCTATAATAGCCACTGTAGGTTTCCATTTGGGTTGAGTTTTGGATTTTTTTGTATTCCTAAGCATCATATTATCTTTTTATAAGAAATGAATCTTAATTTTTTAATATAACTCTGCATAACTTCTTTGTCTGTACTAACAAGTATTTTTTGCAAGTTCCAGCTGAGCAATTTTTCATGAAGTAGATCATCAAGAGTTCTGCTAGGCTTTCTTTATTCTTGGACTTTCTCTCCTACAAAGTAAATAGAAAATACTATTTATGGTATGGCCTTATTGAGTGGGAAGCAAGTAACAGATTTTTGCACATCACTTTCTGAAATGAGTAATCTCTAACAAGCACTATACTGAAAAATGCTCACTTAAACATGGTTAGATTCCTGATATGTTCAGTTTGCTCCAGAAATTAATTATACAAGTTGATCTCATCAACTGTAAGTTGTTTTATCTGCACCTCTCACACTGTTGCTCTGGGCTCCATGGTCTGCATTACTTTATGGGGCTGAGCATTCCCTCTCTACAGGTAGATATTAGTAGTCTCCTCTTACATAGTTCCACTGATAACTCTGAACATTAATGCAGTAAGTGATCACAGCACTGGCACTGGTATTTGGTAATTATAAGGGATAGAAACTCCGATAATTGAAGGATTAAGCTGGCCAGTACTTACCAGGGGTTAAGATAAAATGCACCCTTCATGCAGCTTGTTTTCCAGCTACATGAGCACAAAATTCCTCGCATCTGCTTCTGAAGCTCCAGTTCCTGTCAGTACTGGATTTTGTGATAGTCTTACTTTATTCCAGTATTGTTTTTCTCTTATTTGGTCTGAGTTCTTACAAACCTCTTTTTCAGTATGCTGACTTGAAACCACTGGCAAAATTCTTCATGTAGTGGTATCACACTCTGTGGCTGTCAAATGTAACCTCTTCCATGAATTTTATGCCTTTAAGAGGTATGTTTAGTGGCTGAGGAAAATTATTTCTATCCTGAGTTGGAAAGAGAGTGTGTAAGATATTAAGCATGATGCTTGTGACCTGGGACTTTCCCACCAGCAAGGTGCAAATACAGTAGAAAATTGAAATAATAGCGAAAGGAAGGAAGGAAGGAAGGAAGGAAGGAAGGAAGGAAGGAAGGAAGGAAGGAAGGAAGGAAGGAAGGAAGGAAGGAAGGAAGGAAGGAAGGAAGGGAAAAGAAAGAGAAAGAAAGAAGAAAGAAAGAAAGAAAGAAAGAAAGAAAGAAAGAAAGAAAGAAAGAAAGAAAGAAAGAAAGAAAGAAAGAAAGAAAGAAAGAAAGAAAGAAAGAAAGAAAGAAAGAAAGAAAGAAAGAAAGAAAGAAAGAAAGAAAGAAAGAAAGAAAGAAAGAAAGAAAGAAAGAAAGAAAGAAAGAAAGAAAGAAAGAAAGAAAGAAAGAAAGAAAGAAAGAAAGAAAGAAAGAAAGAAAGAAAGAAAGAAAAAGAAAGAAAGAGAAAGAAAGAAAGAAAGAAAGAAAGAAAGAAAGAAAGAAAGAAAGAAAGAAAGAAAGAAAGAAAGAAAGAAAGAAAGAAAGAAAGAAAGAAAAAGAAGGAAAGAAAGAAAGAAGGAAAGAAAGAAAGAAAGAAAAAGAAAGGAGAAAAAAAGAAAGAAAGAAAGAAAGAAAGAAAGAAAGAAAGAAAGAAAGAAAGAAAGAAAGAAAGAAAGAAAGAAAGAAAGAAAGAAAGAAAGAAAGAAAGAAAGAAAGAAAGAAAGAAAGAAAGAAAGAAAGAAAGAAAGAAAGAAAGAAAGAAAGAAAGAAAGAAAAGGAAGGAAGAAAGGCACATTGATGTGCAGTATTCTTCCAGAAACAAGATGATGCATGAACAATATGCCAACTTCTGTGTCTCTTGGATGGGACCCACCTTCTGCCCTAACCAGAGGGAACCAGTTTTGTTTGCCAAGCTATATACTCCCATATAAATGGTAGAGTTAACAGGCCCCGGTGGAGGACCCAGTGTTGGAGCAGCAGCCCTGAGAAGCAATGGACACTGAAGCTCATTGTTCCCCAAAGCACCAGCCTCCACTGCTGAGTGATTGCTGTTGCCACACTGCAGGGAGGACACAAAGGAAACTGCGACTGTTGAACTCAGACATTCTCTCCAGAGCTAAGCAAATATCCAGCAGAAGGATAAACCCAGTTAAAAGAGATCTGCACCTGGGCAGGGAGCTTGAGAACAATCTGCATTCTATGTTTGTGATATATGAATGTGGTTAGGAACTGGCCCCTTAATTGCCCTAAACCTTTCCACATGCAAACAATGAAAGAAGAGTTGCCTGTGAATTACTGTGCCTTGCAACCTCAATTTCTTTCCTCAGGACAGCCTCTTGCTGTTTTTCAGTTTCCACTTCATCAGTCCCTACCAGAATATTTCCATCTCTGATGCCTCCAGAAAACCTCTTACCCTGCCTACATGCAAGATCATCCAACAAGAAAACGTACTAAATATTTCTGAAACACTTTAAATGGTATCTTCTTTGGGAGTGCATCTGTAATATATGACCCTCCCTGTTACAATTTGCTTCACAATTATGTTGGTTTTAATTTGGTCTCAAACAAGTGCAGAGAGCATTTTTCTTGTCTATTATTCACCACAGTCTACTGGACGTCACCTCAGTAAAATGCCTAAATATTTGTAGTGGTTAAAGTGCTCATTCTCTTCAGGGTCTTGAGATCCATCACATTAGCTGAATGCTTGAGCATACGTTCACATCCTCTTGAATCACACTGTTATTTAAATAACATCTGTAATTTCACAAAGTCTTTTCTACTACCTTTAAATATCACTCAGATTTAAAATACTGACATGGGGGTCAGGTTTATTCCTAGCATGACTCCTCTCTAATCATTGAAACTACCCCAGAGATGAATTTGGGTCAAGGTCTTTTCTTCATACCATTTTCTTTAATAGCTCTATTACTTCTGTATATGCACAGTATTAGAAATATCTCAGAATTAATCGCTTCTGAAATAACCATAGTTCTTTCACAGAATAGATGTCCTGGAACCCGGCATTTACCAAGACATTATGTATAGCTAACTAGCCATTTCTTCTAGTCGTCTGACCAATTAATCAAGTAAATCACTCATTGCTGTGCTTTTCTGAAACTCATAAAAGATAATGCACAGAAAAATGGACAAGATATTAGATTTCATTTAGCTTCTGGTTTATTGCCTACTTAATAAGAGAATGTAAATAAGAAACCAGTCTCAGAGCTATCTTATTTCTCATAATTTGGACAGCTGCAAGTTGCCTATGTGCTTGAAATTCTCTACTGTGCCTTACATAGACATTTTACCAAGTGGTGTGAACCAAACAAGCATTACAAAGATCAGCCAAAGCAAATTTACACTGTCAGAAATTTGAAACAGTCAGAATGCCCTGAGCACAAAGAACAGGTTATTTATTTCCTTTATATGAAGGAAATTAGTAGGCACAGACATGCTTTACAGATTTGCTTACATGTAGTTCTTGCTAAGTATAGTCTTGAGCAACATCATATTGAACAACCAAATCAACACAGCCCAAGTACTGGAGTTAAAACCCTGAGACTGGAAATTGAATAGACTCACAGACCACTTAAGTAACTTTGCTAGGAAGAAATGCTGTTGAAACCCAAGACCAGTTAACATTCACATAGTACTTTGAGCTTCACCGCCAGTTATAATGAAGCAGTTTCTTTCCACAGAGGAATGCAGTTATAAGTATTTTGATTAGGTACTCACAACAGAAGTGATGCTGGGATGGGCTGAACCACAGAGGTTTTCTCCTGCAAGGGTCAGTAGGGGCTGGCAATCAGCTTTGGTCTGCTGTTTCCCTTTCTGCCCTTGTTTCAGTGTTCTATTTGACTTGCAATCACCCTCTAAGGTCCCTGCCTTTATTAAGGCTGACTAAACATCTTTTAGTGAATCTACTCCTTATAGAGCTACTTCTTGTAAATACCTGTTAATTATTCAGGGATTTTGAAACCTTTTGGCTAGCCAATGAATTAGAAAATCTACTTGTTAAAGCAATCTAGATAATAATTTTGTTTTTATTTCAAAACAAAACTCAACCAAAAAGCAGTACTCTTGAAAAAAACTATTTTTTAACAAAGAACAAATTTTGTACGCTCACATGCTTGCAGGCTGAGTATCTTCCCATGTAGTTTTTGCTAGGTAATAGGTTATTTTAAACTACAGACAAAAATTTATAGTACTATTATATTTTGCAAATAAAAATGCTTATTTCCATTGATATTGCAATAGGAATACACTAAAAACCAGTGTTTAGAAAGGATGCAAGTCCACATAGTATTTTATTTTCTCAGACAAGATGGATTTTTTAGTGTTGACAAAAATATGGCAACATCTCTGAACTATAAGCAGGTGCTTTGGGTTCTTGGCCACTAAACAGAGAAGATTCATAATTCTCAGGCGTTTCAGAAACCATATGCTTTAATTTTTCCACCTCACTAAAACTGCACATGAATTTACACTAGATGTGGGCATGTCAAGCAGACATATCATGCACTTGTCTATGGTTTCGGTAAGTTTAAACATAACCAATACAAATTCAAAACCTTGGAGCACAAATGTGAGGCCAACTAAACACTATTTAGTTACGAGTCATCAAATTCAAAGAAGTTTGTAGTTACTCTTCTTTTGCGATCTAAATGAAACTTTGCTTTTTAATTGGTTATTTTGTTTGTTTTCTGTGATTCAACTCATTTAAGTAAAGGTTGAACCTAAATTTGTCAGTATTGATTCAGTTTTGTGATTATATGTTTTACCCAGGAAAGTGAAAGTATTCCTTCTTGAACTTCTTGTAATATACCCAGAGAAAAAAAAAGCTTTATTCACAGTGATATTAGAAATGAGATATCTCTTGTTTCTTACTCATAGGGTCTGAAGGTGGAGTAGACGAAAAAAAAAAATTAAAAATGCCCTCAGAAGAAACCGGGTGGATGATGGCTCAGATTCTCAAATATTTGACGTGACATGTCATAGTGTGACAGATTGACCCTGGCTGGACACCATGTGCCCACCAAAGCCACTCTATCACTCCCCTCCTGTCCTGGGTTCAGCAGTAGCAGTCATTTTTCCCCTTCTTAATAGCTAGTGCAGCGCTGTGTTTTTGACTCTCAGCCTGAGAACAACACTGATAACACCGATGTTTTTAGTTGCTGCTCATTAATGTTTACTCTGACCAAGGACTTTCTGAGTCTCATGCTCTGCCAGGGAGGAGGGGAAGCCAGGAGAAAGCAGAGACAGGACACCTGACCCAAACTAGCCTAAAAGGTATTCCATACCACAGCACGCCATGCCCACTATATAAACTGGGGACAGCTACCCAGAAGGGCTGCATCACTGCTCAGGTCAGGCTGGGTATCGGTCAGTGGGTGGTGAGCGGTTGTATTCTCTCTCCTTGTTATTTTCCTTATCATTATTATTACTGTTGGTAGCAGTAGTGGTTTTGTGTTATACCTTAGTTACTAGACTGCTCTTCTCTCAGCCCATGGGAGTTGCATTCTTTCAATTCTCCTCCCCATCCTTCTGGGAGCTGGGGGAGGAAGGCGGGGGGGGGGTGTGAGTGAGCATCTGCATCGTTCTGGGTTGCCAGCTGTGCTTAAACCATGACAGTTCTTTTTGGTGCCCAACGTGGGGCATGAAGGGTTGAGATAACGACAGATCTGACCAGTGTGTGTCTAATCGTATTTGTGATAAGCATTCATTGTTTTGGATAAATAGTCACTCGTCACAATGCTGATTTATTGGCTCTCAAAGTTGTTGTTCCTGATCTTACAGTTTCAGTATGTTGTACCACACTTACAGCCGGTATTTGCTGTGTTAGTGTTTATCGGCTGGGGGCCTTGGGCTAAGGTTCTTGTTTCGTTGTGCTTTATGGTAATGACTTGTAATACAATAGACTAATTGATCATGAAACTGATCTGGCTTGCGTTCCCAGTGTGGTCACCACCTATATACTTTGGGAGGTATATAATAGAAGTGTTTAGCAATTACACATCTTTGTTCCCCTCCTCGGGTGGTCAACCTGTGGAGGAGACATTCCCTTACCTTCCCAGATGCCCCACCAGACCGTTTACAGCATCATTTTAGAGTTCTGAAGGTTTTGAATGGCCTTTGGGTACCCTTGAGACCTTCCTGCTGATTGTGATGGGGATCACCATGGTGGCACGCATACAGAGTGTGTTTTGCCCACGACCATTTCATCTGATCTCGAAAGTTAAGCAGAGTCATGTTTGGGTCTTGTCTAGGGTTAGACGACAATATAGGAGGACCAAGAGGTTTTCCCTGAGGCTGGACAGTCATGAGTGGCAGGGTGTATAGGATAGTATGGGCAAGTATCTAATCGACTGGGCCCCTCCAGTGCTTTGGAAGCATTGGTGATGGAAGGCAGCTGTATGGAGACCCCAACAACAAGTTGCAGAAACTGCTGAAGGAGAGGGTGAATCAAGTCAGTTTGCCAAGGTGAAAGCCATCCAGCTGGCCCTGGACATGGAACGAGAAAAGTGGCCAGTACTTTATCTCTACACTGACTCATGGATGGTGACAAATGCCCTGTGGGGGTGGTTGCAGCAATGGAAGCAGAGCAACTTGCAACTGGCAACTGGCAAGATATCGCTGCCCGGGTGCAGAACCTGGTGGTGAAGGTATGCCATGTAGATGCCCATGTACCCAAGGGTTGGGCTACTGAGGAACACCAGAACAACCAACAAGTGGATAAAGCTGCTAAGATTGAAGTGGCTCAGATGGGCTTAAGTTGGCAACATAAGGTTGTATTACTTTGCCCGGTGGGCCCATGACACTTCAGGCCATTAGGGCAGAGATGCAACATATACATGGGGTTGTGATCGAGGGGTGGACTTAACAATGGACACTATTACCCAGGTTATTCATGACTGTGAAACGTGCTGCAATTAAGCAAGCTAAACAGTTAAAACCTCTTTGGTATGGAGGGCTATGGCTGAAGTACAAATATGGGGAGGCCTGGCAGGTATTCTTGTGGTATTCCACACCACAGCACATCATGCTCCGTATATAAACTGGGGACAGTTACCTGGAAGGGACCTGTCACTGCTCAGGTTGGGTTAGGTATCCGTCGGTGGGTGGTGAGTGGTTGTATTCTCTTCCCTTGTTGTTTCCCTTATCATCATTATCATTGGTGGTAGCAGCAGTGGTTTGTGTTATACCTTAGTTACTAAACTGTTCTTATCTCAACCCGTGGGAGTTACATTCTTTTGATTCTCCTCCACATCCTTCCGGGAGCAGGGGGAGGAAGGCGGGGGGGAAGAGCGAGCATCTGCATGGTTCTGGGTTGCCAGCTGGGCTTAAACCACAGCAGTTCTTTCCTCAACTGGACAGCGGAGAGAAAACAAAGAAAAAGCTTCTTGGGCTGAGATAACGAGATGGAGAGATCACTCACCAGTTACTGTCACAGACAAAATAGACTCGACTTGTGGAAGTTAGTTTCATTTATTACTAATCAAGTCTGATTAGGATAACCGGAAATGAAACCAAATGTTAAAAGCTTCTTCTCCGCATCCCTCCCTTCCTCATTGGCTCAGCTTTACTCCTGATTTATCTATCTCCTCCTCCCAGGCAGCACAGAGGAATGGGTGTTGCAGTCAGTTCATCAAATGCTGTCTCTGCTGCTCCTTCCTCCTCAGGGAAGGACTCTTCACACTCTTCCCTTGCTCCAGTGTGGGGTCCCTCCAATAAGAGACAGTCCTTCATGAAATTCTCCAATGTGAGTCCTTCCCATAGGCTGCAGTTCTTCACACACTGCCCCAGCATGGGTCTCTTCCATGGATGCAGCCCTTCATGCACAGACTGCTTCAGCCTGGGTCCCCTGTGAGGTCACAAGTCCTATAGCAAACCTGCTCCAGCGTGGGCTTCTCTCTCCACGGGGCCACAGGTCTTGCCAGAAGCCTGCTTCAGCACAGGCTTCCCATGGGGTCACATCCTCCTTCAGGCATCTCCCTGCTCTGGTGTGGGGTCCTCCATGGGCTGCAGGTGGAGATCTTCTCCACCATGGACCTCCATGGCCTGAAGAGGCACAGCTGCCTCACCATGGGCTGCAGGAGAATCTCCGTTTTGGTGCCTGGAGCATCTCCTCCCTTCCTTCTGCACTGACCTGGGTGCCTGCAGAGCTGTTGTTCTCACATATTCTCATTTTTCTCTCCTATCTGCAGTTGCAATTATGCTGCAATTTTTTCCCCATCTTAAATACTTTACCCCAGAGGTGCGGCAAACAATTATTGATGGGCTCAGACTTGGAGAGCAACAGGTCTCTCTTGGAGCTGGCTGGCATTGGCTCTGTTGGGCATGGCAGAACAGCTTCACACAGAAAACACTCCTGTTGCCCCCCACTACCAAATCCTTACCATGCAAAACCAGTAGACATAGATACTGTGGTATAAATAAGAATAGCAAAAATATATAAACTGGATGCTGTAGAAATTTTACTCTGAAGTTTTGTCAGTAAAGAAGATGATAGTCATATTCAAATAAATATTCACCTTAGGAAGATATCACTTCTAATTATACTCAGGGGAAATACTGATGTAAAGGATCCCTAGTCTAAAAAAAACCCAACTAACAAGCTAAACAAAAAAAATCATGAAAGTAGTGAGGAGCTGTTCAGATTTTCTGTCTGAAACTTCTTGTCATGAGGAAAATAATCTATTTTATCAGCAGCTCCACTATGAAAATTAATGCTGTGTTACAGCAGTAGCGTTTTGTGTTGCTTAAACCTGTAAGTTGGTGAGGCAGCAGCTTCAAAGGTTTTAAAAACTAAAGGGAGTTGTAGTAAAGGATTAGTAGGAAGGCCATTGACTCCATAGAGAAAATAGTGAACAACATCTATTTTCAGGAGCATTGTGCATTAGGATAAAACATAGAATAGAATGTTACTTCACATTTTTCAGTCCATATGCTGAAATCTTTATTTCAGCATATTCTGACATCTTTATTTTGACATACAATCTAAAGAATTTCAGATGTCAAAAGCAGTAGTATTTGGTGTCCACCCCTGATGGCGGCAGTTCAAACTGAAATAAAACATATCTGTGAAATACCTGATCTTTGGTCAGAGACGCAAAGAAAGACAGATTTTGGTAACTCCTAACATAACAGAAAGAAGCAATCTTAGAATAAAATATGTTGATATGAACTGATAGGAAATGTTTCATTCCTATGTTACCTGGGGCATTCTGTGGAAATACGATACACATGTACTGAAAAAAGACAAAAGAGAGATTAAAGAAGGAACAAAAATTTTCTGATAATGAGAGCAATAGGTGAGGGTGATGAGAAGAGTTTGTGCCCATTAGTGACCTTGGACAAAAAATCTCAGAGGTTGCTTTCTAATATAATATAATATAATATAATATAATATAATATAATATAATATAATATAATATAATATAATAATGTAAACTAAATCAAGTACAGAAATAAGTTCTCAGAATTATCTTCTCAGTGTTGTAGCTAGGAAAACTCTAGGTTCCACAAGTAGAAAACTTAAATTCTAGCAGGAGCAAATTCAGCTTGTGCTCTTTCTAACTTCCTTTGTAACCATGTCAACCTGTAATATGGCCTTGCCATTGCTAGTAACATGCAATAAGCTCTGTACAGATCTTGCAAGGCTTTAGGACAAAGGCTGTCAGGTCCACTCTGCTGAGCATTTCTTGACCTGACTGCAGCTTTGTTTTACTTGGTTTAGCTCTAACAACATTTTTCTCTAATTCACTAGGTGTCTGAGGTGAATTTATTTTAGTTCTGTTTATCTTTCTACAGTATCACCTCTAATATCATGAAGTAGTGTGGAGATAGCAGAAACCTTGGTAAAACAGCAGAAGCTTTGAGAAACAATGTCACTGTATGTGTTTGGCATAGAGGAGTGTAGGCATGGGATGGTAAGAAATAGGGTACAGGCTTGGCACAGGAGACCATATACTCATAAATAACTCACCAAAGGTCAGTTGAAAAAATGTATACCTGGAGCTGGACAAAATTGATTGTACAGATAACAAGGAAGAAAAGAGAAAGAGCACCTAACTGTTACCACATATAGTAAATTTGGATGCAACATGCAGCTGTAGATCAATGAAGAACAAGAGTGAAAAAATATGTTGTTAAATGTATAAAAATCACACATAGAAACTGTCAACACCATATGCCTCCTGATAAAAAGCATCAGAGGTTGATGTATCGCCATAGCGCCCTCTCCAGTACTATGGAGCTAGCAACTTCACAGCCCCGTGGAGCAAAACAAGGATGAGCACATCACAAAAGGGATAAAAACTAAACGTGTAAATTTCAATTTTAACTACATTATTACTATTACTGCGGGGTTTTTTCTGTATACAAGTATTCTTATTACATGTTATTATCTCTGTAACAACTATTTCTAGATTGATAATGATTATTGAATTAGATTTAAATTATACTAACAACCGACTCTTGGCTTTATATGCAATGGGTTTTCTTCTGCCTAACCCTTCAACATAAGACATTATGAGAAGCCATATTACTTCTGATACATAAGTTCACCTAGCCCAACTGCCTTTCTCTAACTTTAGCCAAATGGGGGAAGTGGTGAGTTCTCTTAAGGATGCTCTGCTCAGTGTTAAAACTACAAGATTTGCTTATTGGGGAGGATCCTGACCTTAATGGAATCACTTTCAAAGCTTTCTGGAGTTTACTCCTAACTTGACTGCAAACAGCGAGGCCAAAACTATCAAACTTGGCTGCCTGAAACTAGGTAATAACAGTAATAATGAGGTACTGTGACCAAGATGCACAAGACAAAGCAACCCATCTCTTGACATGCTCTTCAGGCACATGTAGCAGCTCTCTCATGCACTTCTCTGAGAATTCATCCCTTTGTTTCTACTGTCACCATCTCCCTAATTCTTCTGTATAGTTCTTCCTATTTCCTATGCATATATAGCCCAAAAAATTCTCTGTCCACCAGTGATCATCTACCAAATATTTCTAAACACAAAGTCAATTAAAAGCTTATCCTCTATTTCTGTTAGGTTTGAAAGATGCCACTGCAATTTCAGGTTTAATTCTACCAGCAGAACTCCAGCATACAGGATTATCCCTCAGTCCAGCCTCACATTCAGACTCTGACTGCAGAACAGAATCTGTTTACCCTTCTATCATCTCCCTTTTCACAAATTTGTAGGCTTTCTGACTTTGCTTTGCTTTCCCTATGATCCCACATCATAATTAATTTCATAATAGTCTTTCCAGAAACTGTCCAGACTACCTCTTGGATTATCCTAGCTGCTTCTTCTTCAATTCCTTTCTCTCCATCTTCATGTGGTCCTTCTTCAGATAACATCTTTAGAACTGCAGATGCTCTTCAGGTGAGCATAAAACCTTTTGTCAGGCTGCATTTCATAGATGCTTTTTCACTCTGACAGCTTATCCTATGCTCAGACAAACTCTCCTTGTAAACAAGCTGTGTCTTGCTATGACAATGTAGAAAAAACTGTCTAGATATAAAAATGTGTGTTAGGAAAACAGTAGTTCATTTGCTCGACTCTAAAGATCCAGTCTGTTTTTCCCTCAAGCTGATAAAAACAGGGGCAGGGTTATATTCAGGCAAAACAGTGATCTCCCTTTATAAAGTGTGACCACTGGTGTCTTGTTCTAAAAATCCCATGGGGAGATTAGCATCAAGATTTTGTTAAACTGACATTTCTGTCCTTTTCCAGTAACACTTTCCTTCTTTTCCTCAACCCAACACCAAATATAAATTCCACAGCCCAACCCACATTGTTTACTGACTGGCCCAGGTATTTGCTTCTGTTATCAAAAATAGCATTCACTGTAAAAGATTTACACAGCTTTTTGAAGCTCGACTTTTCTTCTGAAATATGCACATGCTTTCTTCATCCTTTCTCTCCTCATCAAGATGTTTTTCATCCTTTCCTGGGGTATTCTCCACAGAAATCTCAGAATTGTCAGCTCTATACATGAGATGACAGGGAGTCCTTTCCCTTTAAAAGTATACATACATACCTGTGTCTACAGATGTGCGCACATAAAAGTTTTCATGTTTTTGTTTCTACAGCAGTAATCAAGAGGCATTATTGTGGAGTGACCACTGTATTTTTCTGTTTAGGAAAAGTGAATCTTTGAGATGCTGCAGTAATGAAAAGAGTGTCTTTGAACAGGAGTGACGGTACACTGTTCCTGGAATAACAATGTAAAAATAAAAGAGCTGCTCAAATGCACTACCTTTCAAATGACCCTGGCTGGCCTTCTTATCTGAATAAATAACCCTAAATTACTGGGGATTACAGATTCACAACTAGAAGACTAGTTGTTCCAGAGACACCTTAAAATTCAAGAAAAAGTAAACCTTCCACCTCTTTGGAAAGCCCAGAGGCTTTATGAGTTGCTTAAAGAAGACAACAAAAAGGAATGCCAACAGGTCATATGAGCAAGCAGGATTATCTTCTGGAATGCACTCTTTAAACTGTGATTATGTTTAACTCCTCACAAGCAGGTGTGATGTTTGACACTTCTTTTCACACAAAGCCTGGCCCTGGGTCACCCATAGGCACATGCTACTAATAGATTTCAGCAGGTTCTACAGAAAAGCATTGTAAAGGGAAAAAAGGGAGCTGAATTGTGCAGCTGATAAAGCTGACACATTTTGGAATGGAAATGGCAATATTTGCAAATGGCTTTTTTTGCTGCCTCTCCCTGCTCTGCAAACTGACATCCCAATATCAAGGATTTAAAAGCTTAAGCCAAAGAAAAAGTGTTGACCTTCAAGTTAATGCTATTAAAAATGTAATTTCATTCAAATTAATGGAATTGAAAAGAATCTCTGCATAAAGTGCAACACTATCTTAATTAACAGTTCATTAAGGTGCAGAAGCAGAAGGTCAGAAGCATTAATGGATTTGCAGGAAAAGATTGACCAGAAGTCACAAATCCTTAAAATACTTAATTATTTTAAAACTCCGATTTTACACAAAAGTCAGACACTTTATATGCCAATCTACTTCAGCAAACAACCGAAATCCAGCCCCTTCAAACCATGCCAAAAAACCTAAATACAAACCATGATCTAGTCTATCCTTTTTGATCTGCAATGCTAACAATCATCCCTCCTTTTTTTTCCCATTTTATCAGGTTTCAATGTTGCAGCCAGCACCATTGAAATATTACACCAAGGGTGTAATATTACACCAAGGGTGTAATATTATCATTAAAAGAATTTGGGCTACGCACATTTTGCCAAAAAAAAATTTTACTTGGTCAAACTGAAGTTTTGAGGAAATATGTAATTTATTGTTTTGGGGGTTTGGTTTGCTGTTGGGGTTGTTTTTTTTTTGGGGGGGGGGGGTTGCTTTTCTTTTTTAAGAAAACAAGGGAAATTGGAATAGCAAGAAGGCAAACATATTCTCTTATGCTTCTGTGTAAAATGATATTTACTTGGGGGAAGAAAGTCAAGAGGTCTCCTTATGTAGGTTTTGTAATTTTTGCCCCTGAAAAATGTTTTTTTGTTTGTTTTGTTTCCCTTTTTTTTTTTTTGACAGATTTTATTTTTTCATCCTATTTTAATTAAAATTCATACAGTTTAAACCCAGAATTCAATCTTCTCAATTCAATTTCAATCTTCTCAATTGTATGTCCTCCTATTTCTCTTTCATTTTGCTATTGCCATATTGAACTAATTTTGAGCCAAAAAGCTGTACCTTAGTAAAAATCTGCCTTCTGAAAGGGCATGGTGACTTACTTAGACTACAGGAAGAGCCAAAGTAGATACTCCCCTCTTCTGATTGTCTGTTCCAATGATTGATTACTAAGGGTGTAAATTTATGCTTATTTTTGAATTTGAACCTGTCTGGCTTTGGTTTCTAGCCATTCATACTTATTGCATTGCTGTCCATTGTAGTATTTACAGTCTACAAGAATATTTAGGTGCTTAAACCTATCACTATATCTTTATGATAAACTAAAGTAGATTCCTTTCATTTAGATGGCCACTCAGGGGATTTTTTGTCCAGTCTTCAAAGCTTCTTAATGTATTAAAAATTTAAGGATGTCACTCATGTTGCCATGCTGCATCTGAAGCTTACTAGTTTATGGAACTTACTCCGTGTATTAGAACTATGGAATTGTTATAATTACAAACATCCTTTTCCACACACTTTAGTCATCTTTGCATCGCCACAAGGCTGAAAACAGATGAGATCTAGAACTTGTCATTGCTATGTATGTCAGCTATTTCCTAGCCGGTCTCAGGCTTTCAGAATTGTGAATAGCATTTACTACCTAGATTTCTGAATAAAAGCCCTAACGAGAGAGGGGTTTGTTATATAAAACAATTGTTTTCTGTCCATTTTCATCTTTGAAGACAAGCAAATAGTATAACTGCCTATTATGCATTTTTAATAGCTCAATTCAGAACAGTCCAAAATCTGTTATGCTGCAACTTGTGCAAAATCTCCTTTAAAACAAGCATACCAGAGCTGTACACGGTGTTTCATTAAATTTGTATGTAAGTCAAGTCACTTCAATGCACTCATTTATTAAAGATCCAAAGATTGTATTAGCCTGGTTTTGTCCCAGAAATACACTGAGCACTTATGTTGAATTATTTGTCCATGAAGACATTTAAAATCTATACACTTATTGGTGCAGATTATTTTTTTTTTCTGTGTACAAGCTGCATCAGCATTTGTCTGTATTTACTTTGGGCTTTTTTTCTGATAGCTCCCAGTTTACAAAGTGAAGGAAGACCTTGATATCCACAGAAAGGGAGAAACTCTCTGCACCGTCATATTCTCTATAGTGTCACAAGAGAGAAGAAACTGTCCCCGGAAATCACTCCTCTGCTTCCCATTATTCCTTTTTTGCAAGGATTCATCCTGACCCATAGCTTTGGTTTGAATTTTGTGAGTCAATTCTAGGCTTTGAGTGCTTTCAGCAAGATTGAACCAAGAACATAAACTAGAAAAGTGTTTAGTTCCATGCTTTGTCTTTTCTAAGACAAAAGGGAAGCTAACAGCAGGATCAGGACTCCAAATTACCAGCGATTTGGTTTCTATTCTGCTCCGGCAGCAGCTGCAAATCTGTGTTTTTTCATGTTGAGGGTTTGTGACCAAGCTACAATTGAATCCTAGATTGTTAGCAAAAATGTCTATTTGTAAATGCACACCTTCAGTATTGTCAATTTGCCAATAGGTGTTTTTAGATTTCTGCTTGGAATTTCATGTGTATTACAGGAATAGTACATTCATAGGAAATAAAAGCACTATTGGTACATAGAGCTGTAACGATTCTACTGAAATAAAAAAGTGTCTGAGAGCCACGGCTGATAGAGGTGTTAAAGAGCAGAATCGCTAAAAGTTACAGAAAAAGCTGCAAGCACTGTAAATACTTGTGGTGGTATTTTTTTCTTAGAATTGAGAATGTGGAGCAGCATCTTCTTTAGACCTCAAAGACCTGCAATGCAAACCGATTTCACTATTCAGCTCTGCAGAAAATAAGGGTGTATTTTACTCTGCAAACAGTCTGTGATGAGCATACTCCTCATTTAATACCTCTTGTCAGCATCCAAAATGACAGTCAGTCAAAGGGGAATATCTATAGGGCAGAGGGGAAGTGAGGGCAGGAGACAGAATATGCAACTAATTTATTATTCCAAGTATGTCAGACAGTCTCAAAATATTTAGCATTAAATCTGGTTTTGATAGCACGTTATTTTTTAAAGGAAACTTTCCAGGGAATTAAAATGTCTATTTGCTTCCTGCTAAGAGAAGATACTGATTTACTTAGGCTTTCCTTATTTAAATATAATCTCCCTTTTTCTCCTTCATCTGTTCCATGTGAGGTTTATTAGACTTCAGGAGTGAATGGTATTACCTAAACAACTGATGCATTCTACAGAATAGGCTCCTGGTGCCTCATGTCTCGGGCTTAAAGAATCTGTTAAACCTTCATGTACACTAGACAACCAGCAAATTAAGCTTTGACCAAAATCAAGTTCTCTGAAACTGTGGTACAGGTATTAAACACTAATTATTTAGATATTTGTAGTTAATTCTGTTAAGTCAAGCTTCATTGTGACTACAAATCACATAGCTAATATATTTAATAAATAGGCTTTTTTTTTTTTCGGTATTACTTAATATCCTCTAGAGTATTTAATTGCATATGGAATTAGATGTAGGACAGCAATGGCCTAGTTGTGCCTTAAGGCATCCTTTCAAAAACCACCAGTACCCATAACAGGGGAAAAATTTTCAAACAGAGCTGTGATCTGATATGATAACTTGTGGCAACAAACAACAGCAAAAGAAGGGCACTGGACAGCAGAAGGCTACAAGCTAAGAGGAAAAAGAGGAAAAAAGCACATCAGGTTCACACAGAAGATTTTAAAGACTAATCAGCACAGTATTTAATGAAAGCACTCTGAAAAAGGTGCAGTGGAGAGAAAAAAAAAAAACATATTTGAGGGGCACCTCATCTGTTTTAAACTTAGGGTAAGATGAATGATATACATTAAGTGCTTATTTTTCTCCACTGGTTACAAAAGGGAGAGAGCTCAGGTGTAGATACCTACACTGTACATATATGCGTTTGGTTAGATTAATTCCACTCTGTCTTTTGCAAGGAAAGGAAAGACAACAACAATCTCCCCACTCCTCTTGTTTCATCGATGAACATGTATGAGGCACTATATTGTTAAAGAACTAGTCTTTTAGCAAAAGCAAACATGACATTAGCTTGCCATGTAAATCAAGCTTAGGTAAAAAGGGTGGCTTACTGCACTTACATTAATATACTGAAGAGCAAACATGAGCACGTACCACACTGTAAAGCAAACACCTTGCTTTAACTGAATTACCGAAAACCAGTGAAGATATCTTTGAAAGTGGGCAGTGGGCTTCTCTGGCCATGGTTGTTTTTTTCTTTTATAAAGAATTGCAGAAGACTTTTGGTCCCATAGCCATCTGGTACAGGTGGAAAGAACATCTTTTTCCTTTGTTAGCATGGCATCCCAGGTCACTGTCATTATTATTCAGCCTCCTGAGTGCTTCTCTGCTGAAAATGTCAAATTATTACAGTCCTTTCTTCAGTCTTCTGCTTTACTGTTTAACTGCTGATGCAGATCAAATTTCTGTATATTCTGTGTTCTGGGCCATATTGTTCAAAAACCTATTCAGCCTGCTCTGGATTTTGCAGTCCAGCTCAGAAAGCAAATGTTCCGAGTTTCCTAGATATTCCTGGTCTGGCTATGGTTTCACATTTGGGAGAACTTAGTGGGTCTTGTTACATACTGTAGAGTAGCTTGGAGCCATTTGCACCTGCTCTCAAGGCTGTATATCCAGAACAGAATCCACAGCTCTATTATTTTCAAAATCCAAATGTAGTCCTTACATGTGTTCAAACAATGACAGAATAATCACGGAAATAGAAGTCATCCAAGGTCATTAGCTTAAAAGAATACCACCTCTGGATTTTGAAAGTTCTTGAAGCTCAGATTTCTGAAGAGTATTCTGGGGAAGCAGCAGTACATGGTTGTTCTATCTTTACAGTGTGTAGGACTCTGGGAGTCCTAGATGCCTAGACCCCAGGTAATCCAGGGTAGGTCAGAGGGCTTCACAAGCTGAGAGTCTCCCATTCTCCCACTGGTGACCTCTACTGGGATGATACAAAGGCAGATTAGGACTGTATGTGTTGGCCCTATGCTGTGTAAAATGAATATCTCTGCGTTGTGATTAAAAGGAATTTCTCAGGGAGATGTTGTGGGTCCTGCCTTATTCATATTAGAGGCATGGCAACAGAGTACCAGAATTTGGTTTGCTATTTTTAAACTGGCTATAAATAAAAGCTAAATTCTGTCATTTTGATTGTAAACTGGTAACTATGGACCTGAACTACAAAAATCTCAGCAAGACTTTAAAAAAGCTATGTTTCTATCAATTTCAAGTCATGCTGCCAAGTCACAGTATTTGATGAAGTGTTCTGAGTTAATTAAATGTGATGGGAATGAAAGATTTTTTTCTCTGATAATGTCGTTCTCTCTTTCACCCAACAGAACTCTAAATGTTTGACCATGTTATTCAACCTCCTACATCCTGTCACTCAGCTTGAAAGAAATGCCTTTTTTTTTCCAACAGTCACTCAAGATTTCTGGACATATGGTGTCTCCTTCTGTAATTTAATTTGATCTCGATAAAAGTAAAAATATTAAAGCTTTTTTTTTTTTTTTCCTCCCCATTAAAAAATAGTCCCAAAGAAATGTATTTTTTGTCGGAATGATACAGCAGTATCATCAGGTTATCAAAGTCTTAAATACTTGACACAAAATGGTGTCAGGTAAAGCTTGTTAGAAGATTTTCACCTTACTCTTCTTTTGTAAAAAAGCTTGAGTGTTGTGGGGTTTTTTCCCTTTAGTAGAGTACGTTTCATTTCAGTGGCTTTGCAAATGTGTTTGTTTTAGGACTGGATTTTTTTCCCCTCATAAATGGGGCTAGAACATAATGTTGTCTTTTCCTTGAGAACAAAGTCTGCAGTTCATATCTTCTTGATGCAAGGGATTGTGATTTGACCTGGATCATACAAATATACTGGATTTCATTTCCAACTACAAATATTCTTCATGAACCAGCTGTGAAAGTTCTTGTGTAGATGATTTCAAAATGACTAACAGAGCAAGGTTTTTAAAACAAAAGCATACGTTGCTGGCATGTCTTGGGGATACTATAAACACAAATACTGTGGGTTCACAGTGTCATACTAGTTCTCATTTATGCCTTTAGTTTTCTTGTTGCAGCACCAACTTAAAGCATTAGGTAGCACTAGTGTGACAGAATAATTCATGGCTTTTGAAGAATTTGTTAGTTTAAATTACACCCCAATGTGGGATTCTTCTGGATGATCAATTTCACATTTCAACTTGCAGTATAAGAAAAAAGAACACCCAAAGACAATGTTCTGACTGTCCTCAATTAATCTTAAAATCCTTCAGTGGGGTTGACCTAAATTACAAAGTCACTTGCTTGCTATGTGGTTGTGATATTCCATGGCTATAACGATGCAATTGCTAATGTCTAAAGTGAAGTTTATGTACAGAAAGCCAACAATTGGGCCATGATTTTAGAGCTTGCTTCCATGATAGATCAGAATGACCTCAAAATTCACCATTACTGTTAAATGTTAAATTCATTTTTTATCCTGACTTGATAGTAATAATGTCTTAAAAAACATTCTATAAATCACTTGCTGAAAATAAAGGATGTAGGAAAAGCTGCAGAGATTTTCCTGTAGGTGTTTAATATGCAAAGTATGATATGATATGATATGATATGATATGATATGATATGATATGATATGATATGATGTGATATGATACGAATTTTGGCTAAAGAAATTTGCATTTTGAATGGCTGATAGTGGATTATGCAATTATAATAAATGAAGTGAATATTTTGATGGAAAAGCAGGACAGAGTCCCTGAGGAATGTCGTAGTGTCCCTCAGTTCTATGGGGGAGCTAAGGAGGAAACCTGGAGAATCCACACATTGCTTTAATATTTCTACCTGGCATCTGTTCTTAGTGTTGTTTCATAGGAAATATGAAGTTGTTTCATAAGAAACATGTATTTATGTAGACAGAGATCCTTGTAAAAGCATATTGCCTTCACGTTCTGAACCATCTATGTTTCGGGCTTAGTACCTATTACAGAGAAAAAGAAAAGAAAAAGAATTGTTGGCTATCACAATCACATAGCAATGAAGTGACTTTGTAAGTTAGGTCAACCTCACTGAAGGATTTGAAAATTAACTGAGGACAGTCAGAAAAATAAACAAATAAACATGACATTTATTCATTTTCTGATAAGAGATGTACATGGCATTTGTACACTATGCTACCATCAAACAGTATAAATTGTTACAAGAAGGTCTGGTTTGTTTTACAAAGATGTCATTCCAAATAGGTGTCTGCGTCTTCAACAGGCTCCATTTGTTATACCGCATTTGCATGTTCACTAGAAGTGCTGTGTACTGCTATTCTGAAATTTTTCCATGTTAGCACTGGTCAGTATGAAAGACTTGCTTAGCATCACAAAAAGTCTTGACTTATGATGCTGAAAAACAGCTGTCTTCCTGAAGCCAAAGGACATACCCTACAAAGCCAATTCTTTTCCTGAAATGAGGCCAGGAATATTACAAAAAAGTTTTTTTCAGGGTGAAAGGTTATAAGAGGTGTCTTGATCTGGTATCTTAAAGATTCAGCCTCAGGAAGATGGGAAATCTCAGGTGGAGGGTTGAGCAAGGCCAGCAGGCAGGTGCTTTGCAGCACTGTGTGAGAGCCAGCTGTGGCTGCTGTGGTGCCAGAACAACAGCATATGGAGCTTGCCAAAGAGGAAGACATTGCTTCTTAGAGAAGACTTCCCCAGCTTGGCATCTGTGGTGTGTGCTGTCTGTTCAGAAGGAAAAAAGGAACATTGTTTTATGATGGGTTGGATTTTTTGTGTGACTCATTCTTTCAGATCCATCGGGGGAATTCCTTGTGTAAGGGTCAGGGAGCCAGCCGATGCTCTGTTAGTCAGATGGAGAATAGCTCCTGAGGATTGTCGATGAAACTTGGCTGCATCTCAAAACCTGTGGGAAAAGCAGATTCAGCCAGCAGAAAAAGAAAGGACTGAGAATTGTGGAGGATTTAAGGGAGCAGTGGCTCAATTGTCATGTAATGCTGAATTGACAGAATAAAACTTGATTTTCATCATATTTTACAATGAACTGATTGTATGGAATCTATCAGTGCAACAATAAGTAATGCCTTCACTATGATTATAGCACATCTTGTATAAGTGACTAAACGAGAAGCTAAAATTGCTGTGGCATAGGGATTTATATTACAATAGACATTTTTGCATAATGCTATGGTGATGCTTCAGCTTTCCCTGACATCCACATCTTTAGAACATCCTGTCAAAGGACTCTGAATTAATACTGCCAGTAGAGGAGGACAGCATTGACAAGATGGGAGTAAAAGAGACACAAAAATAGACAAGCCCTTAGATCCTGAAAGGAGGTAAAAGGAAAATGGTGAAACAGCTTAGTGCCATTAAAATGTAGGATTTCATAGGTACAAGAGATATGTAGAAAGGAGAAAGATGAGAAGTGAAGTTTACATTTTCAGTGTCAGAGTACTCACAGACACACCTCCTCTCAGGAATGCATTTGCTTTGCTTGTTACTGTTTGTTTTCAAACCAGCAAGGTATTTAAACATCCAAAATTCATGAGTTTAAAGACAAACTTTATATGAAGAGTTTCCAGTAGAGATTTCTGCTCTGGTCCATATAGATGGAAGGCCAGCCTGTGATACCAAAATTTGGGAATGTTTATCACATTGCCTGAACTATAGGTAAATTCCCCACTGTTGAGTTATTAGTGCTATAGCACAAATTTAGATGCAATTAAGGAGATGGGAAATGTGTCAGGGTTATTACTGCAGCATCTTCCATTACAGGCATGCTTGCAGCTAGTGAGGATGGCTGCCAAGCTAAAAATATCAATGATGTCTGAATGAAAAAAAGTTTGATTAGACTTTTTACTCACCCTTTCCATGTAAAAAAAAATGTGACGGTTCTGGGTGAACACTCTAATGTCTGAGCCCGGGTTGGAGAAAAGACAGGAGGAGAGAGAGGGGAGAGGAAGGACAGGGCAGGGCAGAGCAGAAAAGAGCAGGGCAAGAAAAGGCAATGAAAGAGAGGAAAGGGAAGGCTTGTTCTTATAGTACAGTGGTCAGAGGAATCTTGTGGGATGTTGAATCATTATATTTGGCTCCATATTCATTATAAGATTTTAACATTCACTTGCTTTGGTAGTTACATCCAGCAGAAAATTGCTGTATGTGTTTAAGGAAGTGTTTCAGGAGCCTACATATAGGTGTCTTGACCCATATCAGATATCTGAGAGAGACCCCCCGATATCTGTAGAGGTGTATAACAGATACAAAATAGGAATATGGGGGGGCACCATCTTCTAATATGGAAACTGGTACTGGAATAGATCCTGTGGAGTCCTGTCTTTGGAGAGCATGTACCAACCTGCAGCTGCAGCATTGCTTGCAAAAAGCACCTTTAAAGTTGGAGCCTTTGAAGTTTTAAAGTAATTAAATATTAATTGATCTAGAAAGTAAGAATCAGAGAATCTTCCAGACTAGTGATTAGGAGACCCACCTGAGAAACAAGATTCCTGGGTTTCAGGCACTGATGGATGCAGATTTATGTGTAAAGGAGCATTAAAGGGAGGTGGAAGGCAAGCAACACAGTGTCTGCTGTCCTCTGGAAAGAGCATGTATGAGCTCCTGGTGTGCTGGAGGTTGGTCATAGATGTGGTGTAACAGCTGCTGTCCCCTTTCCAAATCAGGAATAGCCAGAAAATTGAACTTGCATTTACTGACAGCTAAAAACCCTGCCAAACTATGACAAACCGTGACAAACTGCAACTTGGTTTTCACAAAAATAAAGCACTTCATCTACTAATGAATCCTTTTACATTTCTGTCTTTGGAGGTTAAAAACAAGAAAGCAAACAAAGAAAAGTGTAAAGGCATGCAGCTATGGAAACCAGAAAATTCTGAGGTATATGAAACCTACTAGAGATGTTTGTTTTCTTTAGGATAAAAGTGTATCTTTTATTTCTTTTTTTTTTAACTCCCTTTTGTCTGGTCTTGGAAGTGAGATGATCATATATACCTTTTTGGTTAGCCACAGAACTTAAGCAACAGAAGACAGACCTTGTTTTCAGCTTCTTCAGATGAACAGACATTTCTCAGATCTCTTTCTTTGACTTTGCACTGAAATGAGAAGTACATGGGAACAACAAATCCAAGCTACAGCCATATAGCTAGCAGTGGTCACTTGAGCATAGCTCATCAACTACTTCAAAGCCTCATACCATGTCTTTCCTCCCAGAAGTCAGCTATTGACAATAGTAATAGCTGGCAGGAACTGACTGTTCAGAATCATTGGCACCTCACCAAGAAATGGAAAGCCTTTTTAGAGTGGATTTGGATGTATTGTAAATGAAGCAGAATATATCATGCTTTAAAGTCAAGGACAACTGTCAGTTCTGCAGAGGGGCTAGATGAGTCAAGAAGGACTTACAAAATCACTCGAAATTGTAAACATTCACAGCTAATAAGAAAAGAGGCCCAGCAGCGCTGACACGTGCGATTAGCCAGACAGCAATTATCCTAGTAATAATACGGTATACGTTTCTTCTTTACTGCTCTTGTGTGGATTACAAATGGATTCTAAAGCAGAGCTGGATAAGCCTGGGAATATCATACTTATACTCAGTTTAGGAGCCAGCAGGAAATTCTACAGAGACTTCAAGTCTCACTGAGGCCTTTGCTCAGCCTTATAGACAAGAAACAATAGCAAATAAACATTAAAAGCTTAAGATGGAAGAAATAAAACCTGAAAAAAATCTTGCTGGGTTTTCCTTGTTGAGATCACTTATGTAGTGGACCAGATCCTACATTTCTGTGACCGCACTTAAATGATCTAACAGCTTGCTTCTCTTCTACTGTCTTCTACTGTGTCTATATAATTACTCAAAAAGATGAAAGCTGAGGGATCATCTCCACTGATAGATTATTCACCAGAAAGAAAAGTTTAATGGAAAATAAGAAAAAAGATGTAATTCTATAATTCCATTTTGTGTGTGTGTGATCTTCACCTAAAATCTTTTATCCAGCATAGTCTACAGTCACCTTTTCCTTTGTTTTGTCCCCAGAGTGCTCTAATGGTTGCTGCAATCCAGGTACCACATCAATTTATTTTTGTCCTGTCTCTCTTTACCAGAAAAGAAGCATTTCCCTTCTCATTTATTTTTTTCTGTTGCCAAAGAACAATTTATTTCCCCTCCAGACTGGAAAAGAAGCAGTAATCCTATTGATCAACTTTGGAAAATCTGAAAAGACACTTCTAAAAAATGTCTAAAGATAAAAATACATGGTTTGGTGAACTCCCAGTATCGACCAGTCAAAAAGTTTTGATCTAAAAGTCATCATCTTGCGCTGCAAAGTGCACTATTTTTTTCTGAAGAAAATGATGAGCAGTATTTCCCAGTATTTCTTTTTCTTTTTTTTCTCTCATTTTCTTTTTTCTTTTTCTTTTTTTTTTTTCTGCCTGTGAGCTTTGGAGTCCAAAGTCATTTTGAGAGGGTTTTCATATGGCTGCAAATATTTTGATAATTTTCTGGTCTCATACTTGGTAGAAATTACAGCATCTAAATCTCTAATCAATGAAAAGTGCTGAAAACACACACCAAAATGTACAAAAGTCAACAGATGCAGAATACAGATGGAAAGCAATTGGCATACTGCCTAACACCTTGCACCTATAATTGAGAAGCTATTTTGTCTTTATTTCATTGTTTTCCTCTTAACAAGATTGTTCTTCCAGATTTGTAAATCACATATAACCAAAAGAGCAGCAAGGTCACCTGCAGGTGAGTGCTCAGCTGTTTCTCTGGGGCTGAGAGTGGGGAACTGGTGCCTGCCTTAGGGCCATGCAGTGGCTGTCTGCAGGGTCAGGATGACCCATCAGGGCCCATGCATTGTGGTAGCTGCTGTGTCATAGAATCAGCTAGGTTGGAAAAGACCTCTAAGATCATCAAGTCTAACCGTTATCCAGGCACTGCCAAATTCACCATTAACGCGTGCCACTGAAGGTCTTATCTGTGTGTTTTCTGAACACTTCCAGGGATGGTGATTCTGCCACTGCCCTGGGCAGCCTTTTCCAACACCTGATCACCCTTTTGGTGAAGAAATTTTTCCTAATATCCAATCTAAACCTTCCCTGGCTCAGCTTTAGGCTGTTACCTCTTACCTTATTGCTTGTTACCTGGGAGAAGAAACAGATCGCCACCTCACTACAACTTCCTTTCAGGTAGCTGTAGGGAGCAATAAGGTCCCCCCTGAGCCTTCTTTTCTTCAGACTAAACACCCCCAGTTTCCTCAGCTGTTCCTCATGAGACTTGTGTTCCAGGACCTCCACTAGCTCTGTTGCCCTTCTCTGGACCCGCTACAGCATCTCAATGTCTTTCTTGTAGTGAGGGGCCCAGAACTCAACACAGGATTCTTCCTTCAGTTCATTTCACTGCTTAGCACATAGAATCATAGAATCATAGAATAATTAGGGTTGGAAAGGACATCAAGATCATCTAGTTCCAACCCCCCTGCCATGGACAGGGACATCAGCAAAACCTACCACAGTTCTCAGGTTTGCATTAATACACCAGCCTACAAGAGGTTGTCACAGTGGACTACTGGCTGTTATAGTGAAAGAGATTACCACCTGTGGAGCTAAACCCAAGAGACATTTCTCTCTTCCCTTACTTAAATATATGTGATTAATACTTTTCAGCCCTTCAGAGAGTTTCAACCTTGCCACTCGGACTAAAACTTGGTTAATTTGTCAGTATTTATTAAAAGCACTAGGAGGTATCTAGTTGGAAAGCTTAATAGCAATAAGGGGCTGAATGAGGGTTCTGAGGCCCCTCCCAGATGACATAATAATAGCCTGCCCTCACTTGTGCAGCCTTTCTTAGAAATGTTATACACCAATGAGAGTCAGATTGTCTTAACTAATGTATCCTACCTAGCATGAGACCTAGCTCTGGCCTTTAACAGTGGCTATCAAAAATGTTTCTCTTTTGCTTTCAAAATACTGCTACTAATAATATTCCTAACTTAAAAACCAGCTTTGGTGTCATTCATTCCTTCGTTAAAGGAACACTGCCTATTTGGGAAGTTAAAACTGTGGGAGAATAAACAGTTCACAAAGGTATAGATGCTGAAAACAAGAATAAAAATGAGGCAAACACCAAAAGATGTTCGGAATGACATACCCCTGTGACCCACATGAGTGTTTGGAACCCAAATTTATATAACCTGTAGCCAGATCACTCCAGTCTTGGCTGTTTGCTTTCCTTTCAAATGGATGTTTAGTGAACTATTAAATATAGAATTATTGCAGGTGTTCTCTGATTGCCTCTATGTTCCATTCCATCCGGACAGACAGGCTTGTAAGTTCCAAAATTTGTTTTTGTTACTCAAAAACAGTATTTCTAGGAAAAAAAAAAAAGGGGGGGGGGGGGGGGTTTATAAAGTAATCTCTGAAATCTAATTGCCAGTGTCTGTTATAACAAAAGTGTCCCTATTACTGCCCAAAACCAGAATGGGGAAGAGGCTCTTAAACAGTTGAATTATATTGACACAAGAAGCCACAGAAAGCAGCAACTAATTAGCTTACTGGTATTGCTGTAATGTATTACAGTGCTTTCCCATAATTTAGACATCTTTGGGTATTTAAAAGATACCTAGACATTTGCTGTTCTGTTTCTTCTAGATTTGAAGTCAATAGGATGACCACTGACTTACTGAAAACATCATTTTGCCAATGCTGATGCTTTTGAAAATCTCATCTTTAAAGCACTGTGGAAGTAATTGGGTAAGCATGTTGGCATGGACTGGAGATAGGAAACCAAACTGCTTTTTAACACCACTTTGCTGGTTGTAATGGACTAGATTTAATTAGAATCTCTAAGGAATTGCTGACCAGAACAAAAGGGACCATTTGGCTTTTAAGAAAATAGGCATTTAAAGAAAAATAAAAGTAAAAAAATCAAACCCAAAATAATGTCTTTAACTCTTCAGCAGATACCTCTAGGTACTTAAGAAACCCTAAGCATCTCCAAGAAAACATTTGTTGCACAATGTCACCATTCTGCCAACATCCAGTACCAAACATGCATGAAACTTACGATTTAGAAGACAAAAGGACACTGCTGTCTATAGTTTCAGGTAATAAAGCTGTTAGGATCTGAAGCTGCAATACCAAAACACCTGGAAATATGGTCAGAATGCATACTTCTGCTTTGTGGTTGAAATTGTAGCATCCTTGACAGATTTTAGAAAGTCAGGATATTCCTTTTTGTTGAGAGAAGCTAAGGGTTTTCTGGTACTGCAAATATTCCTATGGTTTGGACCAAAGGTCAATGAGACCCCCCAAATCACATTCCTTTCCTTTTGTCACCAGAATTATAATATTTGATTTTTTTTAAATTAATTTCTTCATTTGTTTGGATGGTTCTATACAATGATTAGAGACAATAAATGTTTTATTTAAGCTGTTTCAATTTTCTCTAAAATCATTGTTAACTTTAGCACAAGATGATTTACAGAACCCAAAATTTCTTTCTGAAAATATTATGCTATGCCATTTAGAAGATCAAGCACTTCCAGTTCTCATCAGCCTTAGAACGAAATATTCTGGGGTTAGGGCAAATTTTATCTATTCTATTACGGATATGTCATTTTACTTAAAATTGTTTTTTTATTCAGTACCTAGAATATGGCGAGCCTACCAGCCTTAAGAATAAAACCTCTCCATTTTATATTTTTACCTTTTTACCTTTCCCAATGTATAAGATAAATATGGTTTCTGTCGTTGAAAAGTAGTTCTATTTAACTAAATTAGCAAATAATCAGAACAAGAAGACACACATCAACTGTTTTTCCCCTGCGTTCAAGGGCCACTGCCCTTCCAGCTGCTCAGCCTTATGTGTTCTCTGCAATTCTGTGATTGGCAAGCTTTAAGTCAAAGTTATACAATGTGCAGCCCCTTCCATCTCATGTGTTGCTCCAGCATGCCCTCAGTTTACATTTCTTCTTTCCATTTAGTGAGAATATTGCACTTTTTTTACACTTTTGGAAGTGTCCTGGGTTCAGCAGTAGCAGTCATTTTTCTCCTTAGTAACTGGTGCAGTGCTGTGGTTTTGACTTTCGGCCTGGGAACAACGTTGATAACACTGATGTTTTTAGCTGCTGCTCAGCAATGTTTACTCTGACCAAGGACTTTCCGAGTCTCATGTTCTTTCAGGGAGGAGGGGAAGCCAGGAGGAAGCAGAGATAGGATACCTGACACAAACTAGCCCAAGAGGTATTCCATACCACAGCATGTCATGCCCACTATATAAACTGGGGGCAGTTACCCAGAAGGGCTAGATCACTGCTAGGGTCAGGCTGAGTATCAGTCAGTGGGTGGTGAGCAGTTGTATTCTCTCCCTTTGTTATTTCCCTTATCATTATTATCATTGGTGGTAGCAGCAGTGATTTGTGTTATACCTTAGTTATCTCAACCCACGGGAGTTACATTCTTTTGATTCTTCTCCCCATCCTTCCGTGAGTGGAGGGAGGAAAGGAAGGGAGGGGGAGGGATTGCTGCATGGTTCTATGTTGCCAGCTGGCCTTAAACCATGAGAGGAAGAGAAATAAAGGAAACGAAGATTCAGTAGGAAGCTAGAGCTATAGCTCACTACAATAGCTAGCTGGTCTTTATTGATTGTTCATTTCTTTTTTTCTCCACTGTGGTTTATTTTATTTCCCATTGTAAATAAATGACAAACTGAATGAGAGAAAGTGTTAAAACAGCAGTAGAGAAAGAGAAAGCCCAAAGAAAATTGAGTCAATCCAACTGGAATACAAGATATAATCTTTAAGTTTTTATATTTCATGAAGTTATAAGGCAAGAAGGTGAGTGAATTAATTCTCTCTCAAACCTTCCTATTGTAATGAAACAACAAACAATATATTTGACTTTTGTACCTTCAGTGTGGCTGTTGCCAGTGAAATAATTTTTCACTAGAATTTACAAAGCCTGTCTGTCATAGGCTACCCATACTGCAAAATCCTGACACAGTCCATCACTGTGCATGTCTTTGTTGCTTATTGGAGATGGATGGATTATTCTTCTCTGGATGTGAGCTGTCTTTGAGCAGATTCTAGGTGGGATTTTGGTACACAGGCTGGCCTTACAGACTCCTGCCCTGGCCACTTTGAGAAAGCCATGGTAATACACAATTTCTACTGAATGAAAAGTTTTCACATTTTCTGTGCCTGAGCACTTCTATTAAAAGCTCATATTCTTCCTTTACAGTTAAAGTTGTTTATTGGCTAATCTCATAGAAAAAATCTGTAAATATTTGTACAAAGTTTTGCTTGCCATGTAGGCTAGATTTTTTTTTAGTGCTCTAAGATGTCATATTATTCATGAACCTATGATGCGTAAGTGTTCTTTCTGCACACCACCCACATAACACATTTTAATTACATCATATACATCCCATCTTTTGTTTAGAGTTTGACTATGTCTTCATTTAGTTGTTATGGAAATAGTTGTGCTATTGGCATATTACTGACTACCAAAAGACAGAATTCAATTTATTTGTCTAATGTTTTGAAATGCAGCAAGCTTACTAATTATTACCCTTTTCTTCCATCTGTAAATCCAGTCTCATTGAAGTGTTCTTTATGTTCTCACCTTCATTGCAGTGAGACCAAATAAAAGCAAAATCAAAAAATGCTTGATGTCTTTCACTAGAAGAAATTATACGATGTCATTCTGACAAGACATTTAATATCCCTCATTATTAATCATCTTCCACCTCTGAAATATTTCATTACTGTATTTTTTCATCATATGAAGTTTTTTAACCAAATAAGGGACAATACTTGGTAATTTTGTGGACCTTGCTCTTACCAACAAGGAGGGGATGGTTTGGAATGTGAAGTTCAAGGGCAGCCTTGCCTGCAGTGACACCAACATGGTGGAGTTCGAGATCCTCAGGGTTGTGAGGAGGGTATGCAACAAGCTCATTACCCTCGACTTCAGGAGAGAAAACTTTGGCCTCTTGAGGGACCTGCTTGCTTGGTGAAGTACCATGGGATAAAGCCCTGGAGGGAAGAGTGGCTCAAGAAAGCTAACCAATATTAAAGGATCACCTCCTCCAAGCTCAGGAATGATGCATCCCAACAAAGTCAGGCAGAAATGCCAGGAGGCCTGAATGATGAACAAGGAGGTCTTGGACAAACTCTAACACCAAAAAGAAGCCTACAGAGGGTGAAAGCACAGACAGGTCACCTGAGAGAAATACATAGAAATTGTCCAAGCAGCCAGGGATCAGGTCAGGAAAGCTAAAGCCCTGATTGATAGAATTAAATCTGGTCAGGGACATCAAGGGAAACCAGAAAAACTTCTATAGGTACCTTGGTGATAAAAGGAAGACTAGGGGAAATGTGGCCCCCTCCAGAAGGCAACTGGAGACCTGCTTACCTGGGACTTGGAAAAGGCTAAGGTAACAACAATCTTTGTGCCTTAGCCTTCACTAGGAAGTACTCCAGCCACACTGCCTAGATCACAGAAGACAAATGCAGGGGCTGGGAGAATGAAGAACCACCCACTGTAGAAGATCAGGTTTGAGACCATCAAAGGAACCTGAAGGTGCACAAGTCCATAGAACCTCATGGGATGCATCCATGGGTCCTGAAGGAACTGGTGAATGAAATTGCTAAGCCACTATCCATCATACTTAAGAAGTTGTGGCAGTCTGGTGAAGTTCCCAGTGACTGGAAAATGGGAAACATAACCCACATTTTTATAAACGGAAAAAAGGAAGACCCAGGGAACTACAGGCCACTCACTTTCATATTGGTGGCTGGCAAGGCCATGGAGTAGATCCTCCTGAAACTATCCTAAGGCATGTAGAAAAAATGTTGATTTGTGACAGCCAACATGGAAAATTGTGTCTGACAAATTTGGTAGCCTTCTATAACAGGGTTAGGGCATTGGTGGATAAAGGAAGAGCAAATGATAATCTACCTGGATTTTGCAAAGTGTTTGACACTGTCCTGCATGGCATCATTGTCTTTAAATTGAAGAGACATTGATTTAATGATGTACCACTCGGATCAGGAATTGGCTGGATGGTTTCACTCAAAGAGCTGCAGTCAATGGCTTGATGTCCAAGTGGAGACTAGTAATGACTGGTGTTCCTCAGGGGCTGGTTGGTATTGGGACTGGCACTGTCTGTTTAACATCTTTGTTGGCATCCAGGACAGTGAGATTATGTGCACCCTCAGCAAGCTTGCCCACAACACCAGCCTATGTGGTGTGGCTGACACACTAGAGTGAAGGGATGCCATCCAGAGGGACCTTGTCAAGCTTGAAAGGTGGGCCAATGCCAACTTCATGAAGTTCAACAAAGCAAAGTGCAAAGTTCTGCACCTGGCTCAGAGCAATCTGAGACACAAATAGAGGCTAAATTGAGAGAATTCGTGAGGAGAAGCACTTGGTGGTGCTGGTCGGTGAGAAGCTCAACATGACCTAGAAGTGTGCACCTACAGCCCAGAAAGCCAACTGTATCCCGGGCTGCATCAAAATAAGTGTGACCAGCAGGTCAAGGGAGGTGATTCTCCACCTCTGCTCCGCTCTCATGTGATTCCCACCTGGAGTACTGCATCCAGCTATGGAGCACCCAACATGGCGGATATGAACCTGCTCAAATGAATCCAGAGGAGAGTGACAAAGGTGATCAGAGCACCTCTCCTGTGAAAATAGGCTGAGACACTTGGGGTTGTTCAGCCTGGAGAAGAGAAGGCTCCAGGGAGACTTTAGAGCAGCCTTCCAGGGCCTAAAGGGGGCCTACAAGAAACCTAGAAGGGTTTTTTTACAAGGGCATGTAGTGATAAGACAAAAATGAATGTCTTTAAACTGAAAGAAGGTAGATTTAGATGAGGTATCAGGAAGAACACATTTGCTGTGATGCTTGTGAGACACTAGAACAGGCTGTCCAGAGAAGTTGTGGATGCCCCATCTTTGGAAGAGTTCAAGTCAACGTTGAATGGGGCTTTGATCAACCTGGTCTAGCGGAAGATGTCCCTGCTGATGGCAGGGGTTTGGAACCAGGTCATCTTTAACATCCTTTCCAACCTAAAGCATTCTATGATTCTATGATTTCTGTGGCTTAGAATGAAGGCAGCATTTTCATCTCTCTTTCTAATGTAAAATGTGAAGTGTAACTCATGGAATCAATAAAAATATTCAATACATGAACCAAAAATCAATTTGTAGCTGATAAGAGAGCAAATCCTTAAAAGCTGTATTGTAATAACACCAATGGTATTTATTGAGTTAATACATTGCAAAATGCATTCTATTGAGAGCAAGGCATTTAAAATGGACTTACATATTGATCCAAAAGAATGAATCTCATTCTAAACTGTTCTGGCCTTCATTTTGAATTTCTTGCTCCGTATTCCATAACTTGTCAAAGAGACAAGCCCAGCAGTGCTCATTCCCTGCCCAACCTGTTAATATGTTTACCCTTAAAATTTATTACAATGGCTATGACCTTTGAAGGATTGCACCCTAACACCTTCTATATCTATCATTGTACAATCCCAACAAATAAACCTGCAATGCTACAGAATAAGCAAAGTTCCCTTCTAGTAAATGTTTCCTGAAGCTCTAAAAACTGAGCTTTTCTACCTTGAATTTTTAGCCAGTATTTAAGGATAGAAAGAACAGTCAGGTAATCTAGCTTGAGCTCCATCAAGAACATTATATTTTACCCAAGAGTGAAGCTACAGTACCATGGACTTTTGATAAGACTACAAAATTCTTTTTGGATAAGGCCTCTAGTTATATTTTTTCTCTACATTTATACTGGATTAGAAGTCTAAAATACTGTGACAGACCTGCCTCCTTTGGCGACTCCCAAACCAGTAATTCTGATGCATCACACATAAGAGTTTCTGATGTATCTCACATAACACTTCAAAAAGACCTTGGATGTCTGCAGGTAGTCTATATAATTGGTAGCTCCATTGCAGGATAGAGATGGTAATGGAGAACAGGTGAGCATAATGAATGAATCCCTGGCTTCAGAACAAAGTAGAAACAAAAGCAAACTCTCTGTCAGTCTGACCCAGAGAAATTCCTTTTCTGGATCACAGTCTGAATTCTCACCTGAGTTTTTGACACAGCTGATATTAAATATTATCTTATCCCCTACTGTACAAGTCTTCATAGCACAGTAGTCCTACCGCTGTGACTGTGTGCCTTGAAGATGGTAGAATGAAACAAAGCAGAAAATGTTTACCTAGCTTTATATTCTGAGAAAAAAAAAAAAAAATCTTCCCACATGGAAGTATCTATCTGAAGCCCTGAAAAGGATTGTGGAAGAGGTATGAGCTTACTAAGGGAATGCAGTTCCTTCAAGGTCTTATAAAAAAAAGTGTGGTACCTACTCCACAGACTCTATGTTTGAAAGGAGCAGGTTCGTCTTCCATTTTGACAGAGATCACTGGATTTATCCAAGATTTAACTAAATAACATTTTTAAATGGATTATTCTTGGCTTTGTACTTCAGATTATGGTAAATCTCACTGTCTGTTCTAACAGATTATGCTGTGCTTGCATGAGAGATATGCCTCAAAACTAAGAAATATGAACATAGCAGAGTATTTTTTAAATTTTGACTTTCAGTGACAGGAACGCCTAAATCCTAGGCTGTGAGCGTAGAAGTTCTGTATCTACCAATTTTCAATTATCTTCCTCATATACAATCTTATCAAATTTACCCCTTTGTTTGGCAAATGAAATCCGCTATCATGTTTCCCGAGTCGCATGCTGGCTGCTTTATATCTTCTGTCACTGTTTGAAGCTGTATCACCGTATTTTACCTGAAGTATGTAAAACCAGCTCGTGGTCCTGTTATAGTTTTGGTCTTACCAAAACCACATATATACATTTCAGAACCTTTTGGTAGAATTATCTGGCTGTTTACCCCATCTAGAAGTGTCTTCACATATTATTAACCCAGCGACAAGTTTAACATTGATTCTTGGATTCTGAATAATATGGGTTTGATCACACAGCTTCTGTCCGTCTCAGGTCTACTTCATCTTCCCCCTTTACATAAACTAAAAGGTATTATTAACCTTTCTTGCCATAGAAATGTGCAAAGTGATCCTGCTGAGGTGTCTAAAATCTTCTGTGAATTCTTGCTTTATAGGAAACACTCATTCTCTTTTTCTAACCCATGTTCTTCATTTCCTAGTACATTATCTTGGAGGTTGCTGGACTAAAATGACATTAAAATTACTTGATTTAACTTGTGACTCAGACCATTTGAAAAATAAGAATATTATTTCTAGTTACCAGCCCACCAGCTCCTGGATTAGTCTGGAAATGTACCAAAACATGTTGCATTTTTGTCAAAGAGATCACAAGTAAACATTTTTAACATCCTTGGGGTAAGACCTGTTTCCTGGGTATGTTTGTATTATGGTTTCCAATAGCCATCAATCTCAAAGGCTGTCCAATTCCTGATTATTTAGGAAAAAAAACAGGATAAGTGGAATCACTGGCAATTCTGAACAATAGGCATGGAAAGATCACCTCAAAGCCATGGCCTTCAGATGCCTACACTGAGCAGTTTATTAGGAAGTTGACAGGAACATGGATGCAGTGCTGAACAGTTATCTCTTTCATTTACTTGAAAAAAAGTAGTTCTCAAAACATTTAGATTTTCTCACTTCCAAGCATGTTGTAGCTGTTTGCTCAGCTGCTTGCTCACCCTCCTTTTCCTCAACCCTGCCCCAGTCAGGATGGGGAGGAGAATAAAAAGAAAGTTAAACCTGCAGGTTGAAATAAGACAAGTTTAATAACTAAAATAAAGTACAATACCATACTACTACTAATAATAATAAAGAAAATAACAAGGGAAGAGAATATAAAACTAAAAGAGAAAGTAAAAAATGCAATAAGAAACAGTAATGCACAATGCAATTGCTCACTACCCAGTGACCTGCACCCACCCCAACCTGAGCAGCAATCGGTCCCTTCGTGTCAGCTCCTCCCATTTTATATACTGGGCATGATGTGCTGTGTATGGAATATTGCTTATCTAGTTTGGGTCATGTGTCCTCTCTTTGCTTCCTTCTGGCTTCTTGTGCCCCTCCTGACTGGCAGAGTGTGAGAGACTGAAAAGTCCTTGGTCATGTTGCTATTTAGCAACAACTAAAATGTTGGTGTGTTATTGTTGTGCTTTAAACCGATCCACGCAGCATATCCACTCAACCCCCCTTTTTTTTTCTCCCTCTTTCTTTCCTTCCCCTCCCCCCCCTCCCCACTCTCAGAAGGATGGGGAGGAGAATTGAGAGAATGTAACTCCCATGGGTTGAGATAAGAACGGTCCAGTAACTAAGGTATAACACAAATCACTGCTGCTGCCACCAATGATAATACTGATAAGAGAAAATAACAAGAGAAGAAAATACAATACCACCGCCGAATGAGTTCGACCCCCCCGAAGAGAGCCTGTACCCTTCCGGGTATCTCCCAGTTACCTCCCTGGGCATGACGTGCTGTGGTATGGAATACCTCTTTGGCTAGCTTGGGTCAGGTGTCCTGTCTCTGCTTCCTCCCGGCCTCCCCTCCTCCCTGGCAGAGTATGAGACTCACAAAGTCCTTAGCCAGAACAAACATTACTTAACAACAATTAAAAACAATCGGTGTTATCTGCTCTCTGCCCAGGCTGGAAGTCAAAACACAACACTGCACCAGCTACTAAGAAGGAGAAAATCGGCTACTGGTGAACCCAGGACAGTTATCAGCACTGTTTTCAGACTAAATCCAAAACACAGCACTGTGCCAGCTAGTAGGAAGAGAATTAACTCTATCTCAGCCAAAACCAGGACAAAACAATAACAACCTTTGTCTTAATATTTTTTTGGAGCTGCATTAGAACTTTCCTCAGATAAAACCAGATCACTGCACTGACATATAATTAGCCTAGACAGAGACCTAACAAAAGAATATTACTGTTTAGGTAAAACCTTATCTCCCACTGAAATTTTACCTTTTTAGCCTTTGCAAAGTAAAGAACTTTTTGTACTATGAGAAAGCTGGCCTACATGCCTATATAAGCTGTTACCTACCAGTCTGTTGCTGTCTTTGCAATAGTTTGTGGGTAGCTGTAAGATCTTTTAACATTTATGATTCATCTTTAGCCTTTCTTAGTACCAAGTTGGCAACAACCAGCACTTCAGTGAATAATATATTTCATTCAGTTTTATTCAGTCACTGTGATGTAAATGCCTGATAAAATACCATCTCTCCTTGCTAGTGTCTGACATTCCAGTTTTACTAGGGTTCACCCCACAAGAAGAAAATAATTCAAAGACTGAATTTCTGAGTGCAGAGATCTCTTGAAAGGAAACCACCTGTCTGGCAAAGACAAAACTGCCCATTATCTACACCACAGATTCACTTGAGGAGGAAAAAGAATATTCACATCTTAAATTGCACCATCGTCTATGTTATGTAGTGTAACGGTTGTTCTGATTAATTACTTCTGCCACGGGCCTATCACTACATCAATATGTTTCAAGAATAAACGAATAAAGGAAGGCTGAATGTTTCAAAGAAGCTCAGCTTCCAGAGCACGACATTCCAACATTTTTCAGATTGCCAATGAAGCTTCAGACAGCTTTACAAATTTCACAGATTTTTGTAGCTATAAGTAGACATCAAACTGATTTTCCTTGTTGCCTTTTATTGGACCTTTTGGAGTTGGTCTAGAGTTGGCCTGGTTGGTCAGACAACACTTTGAAACATCCTGATGTACAGCAGATCAGCCTGTCATCTGTAATGGGAACCTTTGGATCCTACATACCACAGCACACACGCTTACCTACAGCAGTGAAACAAATTCCCTAAAAAGACAAGTTCTTGGCAATCAGATTATAGGAAAGACAAATGAGGAATCATAAACGTTAAGCAGATATTACACTTTCTGCCTACATTTTCTGTGCAGGTAGTTGGCCTGGTTATACTGCTTGTTTGAAACCAGTGATGTCTCCATACTGTATGGATCTGGAATATCTTACTCAGGACTTTAACTTTTCAAGAAGTCATGACCTGAATATGTCCCTACCTTCCATTACTGATCATTCAGAGGGCATTTGCTCCTCTCATACTATACAGACTGAAGAAATGCAGATACAGTATATCAGTATGCTAA
Organism: Lathamus discolor; assembly: GCF_037157495.1. NCBI lineage: Eukaryota > Metazoa > Chordata > Aves > Psittaciformes > Psittacidae > Lathamus > Lathamus discolor. The sequence continues at coordinate 40,872,678 of NC_088884.1, read as the reverse complement.
AGCCACACATCTGAGTACTAAAATAAGATTAATTTTTTCAGCATTTATCTTGGATATGTTTGCTTGTAGACCAAGTTTCATCCTAAGTCTTAATATTGAGAGGTGTCCTGAAAATGGATAACCATCTGCCTCTTTAATTAACTGAATAAATCTGTATTCATTTTAAAATACATTGTAGCTGTAGATGTTAATGTTCTCTATAGATGGCTAATTCTTTTGTTGACTTAATAAATCCCTTGTATAGAACGATTTGAAGTGGTCATGAATCCTACAAGTTAACAATATCTCCTGTGAAAAGAATTTTATTTGTTCATTCTGATTACCTTTCACTTTTATGCCTGTTTCATGCATGAAAAGTTGAGTGTAATCTCATTTTAGTATTTTTCCTCCTTCTGTTCTTGTAGAGATACATTTACTGTAGCGTCTCTATCCCTTGTGATTTTAAAATGATACTTGTGATATTTCCTTCCTTATTGTTAACTTTCATGGGTTATAATATCATGTGGAAAACTTCAAGTCTGTACACTGTGCCTGTGGAAAAAAGTTTGTAAATAGGACCTAGGTGTACACTAAAGAAGCACAATGCCTCTCTCTCCTGTAATCACCTCAGTAAATTGTATGGGTTTTAATTCAGTCTTATGGCATTACTTCCTGGGAATGAAGGGAGAACGGTGCCTCTGTCTGTACTAAACAAACCTGATCTTTTCATGCATGCAGTGTATAGGAATTTCTTGTGTTTTTCCCTTCTTTGTTACCCCTCTCTGAACACATTCTATTTCTGCCATAACCATTGCTTAGCCAATGTTCTGAGAAAATGCCTAATGTAAAGATAGCATCTCACAGCCCATTTATCTTTGAGTCTTATCATTGTAATATATAAATATATCATTGATGTCTTGCCATCATTTTATATTTCACTGAAACACAGCCTCAAGGTTTTATGGAAATGCATATAGTCTCTATTATAACAGGTAACAAAAAATATTTGGTGTATTCCACTGCGGAAGAGAATTAATGAACAGGGTTGGAGAAGAGTAAATGCATAACTGTGCTGGAAGGAACTGTTTGTGCCAATTATGTTCCTTCATATAACCAACAACAAACCTTGGCATGTCAGTGAAAAGGACAAAAAAGAGGGTATAGACAAAGCGGCACATGCTAAATGAAACTGTGGACCAAATCCTGTATAAAGTAATAGGAATATCTGTGTACAAAATTATATCAGGTATGTCCATTGAGTTCATCTGTTACACATACAAAATAACTCAGGACCTTAAATTTGCCTGGACATTCTTCCAAATCAAGAGGAAACTGTGGATGGATATCTTTAACGTAGGGTGTGTAAAATGAGAGAAGTAACAGTTCTTTAGGAGAGCAGTTCTATCTTCTGATAGCTTTATGCATGATCCCACAGAGCAGTGTCAGTATGTATCCTGCCGCTTAGATGAAGCATGGGGGAATGCTTCAGGTTTAGCTTTGATTACTTTCATAGAAGCTTTGCAAGTGAGTTTATTCTGCAGTATGGAGGAGATGCACTGCTGTAAAGTGACATTTTTGAAAAAATATTTTGCTTGCCAAGTCGCATAGATTATTCTACAGAACAATATATTAGATATATGCTAATGAAGTTCTGATCAACATCCAGTTCATCAACAGTTTCCAAAGTTTAGACGTACTGGAGCTTGCTATGAAGAGTTTCAAAAAAATTGATGGTGTTCCATAAAATCTCACTCATGGCTTCATTTTGAAAATAGGAAGGGATTCTATAGGTATATTGCAAATAAAAGACAGACTAGGGACAATGTGGGCCCTCTCCAGAAGCTATCAGGAGAATTGTCTACCATGGATTTGGAGAAGGCTGAGGTTCTTAATGACTTATTTGCCTCAGTCTTCATTGGCAAATGCTCCGACCACACCACCCAGGTCTTAGAAGGCAGACGTGCGGACTGTGAGAATGAAGACCTTAGGCCCACTGTAGGAGAGGATCTGGTTCAAGACCGTCTTAAGAACCTGAACGTGCACAAGTCCATGGGACCTGATGAAATCCATCTGTGGGTCATGAAGGAGATGGTGAATGAAGTTGCTCAGCCACTGGCCATCGTATTTGAAAAATCATGGCAGTCAGGTGAAGTTCCCGACGACTGGAAAAAGGGTAATATAACCCCTATTTTCAAGAAGGGGAAAATGGATGACCCAGAGACTTACAGAGCAGTCAGTCTCACCTCTGTGCCAGGCAAAATCTTGGAGCATATTCTCCTGGAAGGCATGCTAAGGCACATGAAAAACAACAAGGTGCTTGGTGACAGCCAGCATGGCTTCACTAAGGGGAAATCCTGCTTGACCAGTTTGGTGGCCTTCTATGATGGGGCTACGAAACTGATGGACAGGGGTAGAGCAGTTGATGTCATCTACCTGGACTTGTGCAAAGCATTCAACACTGTCCCACACGACATTCTTGTCTCTAAATTGAAGAGACATCAATTTCATAGGTGGATCACTGGCTGCATGGCCTCACACAAAAAGTTGTGGTCAATGGCCCAATGTCTGGCTGGAGACCAGTAACGAGTGGTGTCCCTCAGGGATTGGTGTTGGGACAGGTCTTGTTCAACATCTTTGTCTCTGACATGGACAGTGGGATTGAGTGCGCCCTCAGCAAGTTTGCTCATAACAGCAAGCTGTGTGGTTCAGTTGATACGCTGGTGGGAAGGAATGCCATCCAGAGGGACCTTGACATGCTTGTGTGGTGGGCTGATGCCAACCTTATGAAATTTAACCATGCCAACTGCAAGGTCCTACACCTGGGTCAGAGCAATCCCAGGCACAGCTACAGACTGGGCAGAGAAGAGATTCAGAGCAGCCCTGTGGAGAAGGACTTGGGGGTGTTGGTCGATGAGGAACTTAACATGAGCCACCAGTGTGCGCTCACAGCCCAGAAAGCCAGTTGTATCTTGGACTGCATCAAAAGGAGCGTGACCAGCAGGTCGAAGGAGGTGATCCTGCCCCTCTGCACTTGTGAGACCTCACCTGGAGTATTGTGTGCAGTTCTGGTGTCCTCAACATAAAAAGGACATGGAACTGTTGGAACAAGTGCAGAGGAGGGCCACGAGGATGATCAGGGGACTGGAGCACCTCCTGTATGAAGACAGGCAGAAAAAGTTGGGGCTATTCAGCCTGGAGAAGGCTGCATGGAGACCTCATAGCAGCCTTCCAGTACCTGAAGGGGGCCTGTAGGGATGCTGGGGAGGGACTCTTCGTCAGGGGTTGTAGTGACAGGACAAGGGGTAACAGGTTCAAACTTAAACAGGGGAAGTTTCGATTGGATATAAGGCAGAAGTTCTTTCCTGTTTGGGTGGTGAGGCACCAGAATGGGGTGCCCAGGGAGGTTGTGAGTGCTCCATCCCTGGCGTGTTCAAGGCCAGGTTGGACAGAGCAGTGGGTGACGTGGTTTAGTGTGAGGTGTCCTTGCCCACAGCAGGGGGGTTGGAACTAGATGATCTTAAGGTCTTTCCAACCATAATTCTTCTATGATACTATGATAGATTCACATCCAATGAAACCTGCATGTTCACGCGCCCATGTTTATAGACCATTAAACCTAGGATTATTTACAGTTCTTCAGAACAGTTTGCATGTACACACACACACACAAAAATTGCCTTTTTTTTTTTTCTGACGCTGACAATTTTTAAACTGTTTCCATGAAGCATCATTATTCCCCAAGTTTCTTATCACTGTGTGTCGTGGTTTAAACCAAGCCACACAGATCGTCCACTCATTCCTCCCCACCTTTTTTTTTCCCTCTTTCTTGCCTTCCCACCCTTCCCCCCCGACCCCCAACCCGATCCTCCCCGCTCCCGGAGGGATGGGGAGGAGAATCGAGAGAATGTAACTCCCATGCGTTGAGATAAGAACAGTCCAGTAACTAAGGTATAACACAAATCACTACTGCTACCACCAATGATAATACTGATAAGAGAAAATAACAAGGGAAGAGAATACAATACCACCACCGAACGAGTTCAACCCCCCTGAAGAGAGCCCGTGCCCTTCTGGGTAACTCCCAGTTACCTCCCTGGGCATGACGTGCTGTGGTATGGAATACCTCTTTGGCTAGCTTGGGTCAGGTGTCCTGTCTCTGCTTCCTCCCAGTCTCCCATCTTCCCTGGCACAGCATGAGACTCACGAAGTCCTTAGCCAGAATAAACATTACTTAGCAACAATTAAAAACAATCGGTGTTATCAGCTCTGTTCCCAGGCTGAAAGTCAAAACACAGCGCTGCACTAGCTACTAAGAAGGAGAAAAACTGACTGCTACTGCTGAACCCAGGACACTGTGCTATACTATGTGAACCACCTTGTACATATTAGGTAAGATCATAGCCAGAAAACTACTGAATGGTTAAATCTATGGCCTAAATTGAAATTCAAAATTGGCTATCAAGATTATTTATCAGCTGTTGATTGGTCAGATGAAAACAAGGAAAAGGTACTTGGAAATTTTGCAGATCTAATTTGGACCTGATTTGCCAAGGCCAGTTATTCAACAAGTGTGTTGAGAGATCTAATGACAGGAAAACTAGAGAGACAGATAAAAATATCGTTGCTGAAAACCAAGGACAGCATAGCTCATAGTGTAGTATGTCTTCTGCTGTAGAATTTTTTTCTTACTATCTTTTGATGCAATGTTTTGTATACAACAAACTACACAACATTTTACACTTGATTAAGAACTTCAAGACTCTAGTGGCTTTAAAAATGCAAAACGGATATCACTCTCCTCTTCCTTTTATTCAGTGAAGGCAAAATTTTACGCAGGTTCCAAAAATGACTCAACAGGTCAACGGAACAAAACCCCATCAATAACAATTTACTGCAAAGACACCATCTGTTGTTGAAGAATTCTCTAGAATATGAACTAGTGGAAGCCAGGAGACTATTCTAGATATGTATCACTACCTGTAAGAGTTTTCTTCATGCACACCTTCTTCAGCTAGTGTCATGTCACTGAACCTTTGGATTTTCTGATGTACATAATTTTAATTGAATTGCAAATCTATAGGTTGAAATCAAGCAAAGCACTTGGTCATCAATTCAACTTCACGCACAAAGATATTCTCTTTATTTTGCTGGGACTGTTCAAATATTTGGATACTTCCTTAAGTTAATTCTTGTACTGCTGCACAAGTGGCAGCTCTCACAACAAAGGCATTTTAGAAAACTAATGTTTTTACTAAAACATGTTGTTGAGGGGGCAAACTTACATGAAAAATAAATCCATATTAATGAAATGGCATTTTGCGTGTTTTACTTAACTAAAATAATTAACAGCTAATATTTGTGTAATTACTTAACAGATTTCAGATTGCAGCTGGCATCTTTTAAATATTACATAACTTCATTTAGTGTAAAATATGGTAAATTATATAGCAAAATGCTTTGAAATATAAGCCAATCTGCTTAATGCTTATATAATTATCTGTCAAATATCATGTGCTGTATGAATTTCAACAGTTTCCCATACAATATAAATCTGTTGATGGCACGTGACAAATTAACCTACTGGTTATAATTATTAATATAGATTTATGTTTTAAAATATAGATTTTACTAATCTATAATTAGTAAAAAATTATACATGTTTACATAGCCTTTGCATAGCAACTATTTGGCTTTTTTTTTTTTTTTAATTTGGTTTACCATGTATATGAATACTGAGTTATTAACTAATACAGTATTATCAGGAATTGGTTATGTCTCTTGAATGTGTAATATTAACCTGCACTGTTCAATTTGCACTGCATATTCACTGTGGAACTGAAACTCCTCTGAATGCTGTAAACAAATTTTTGTTTCATGTTACTGCTTTGTAACTATTCAGTACAAAAGGTCAGCAGCTGAAAGACAGACAAATATATTTGTTAGAACAAGATTGAGATCTCTTTGTTGTCATTTAAAGGGTCACAATATGTCAAATTTAGAAGACCATTTCAAGCACCATTTTGTTTATTTGAACCTTTTCTTTACCAATCATATGGCACGTGCTTATTGATTGCTAATTATTATACTTTAAGGACGACATAGGTAAACATGCCTTCTACTAATATTGCATGTTCTGATGCATTTTTCCTTAAGTCTATAAACCCTGTGCTAAAGGGCAGTTCCTCCACTATCAGAATGGAATGAATTATACCCTCAGGATCTGTGACTTTCACATAATCTTTAAGATACTGGTAATGATGTATTAATTCTATAACAGCACTGACTTTCTTCTGTGATATTTGGAAAAAAAAAATAAAGCCGGTTAAATTTATCTGAATATTGATTCAAGAAAGTTACTGTGGTTTAAAATGTTACTTAATGGCTTGTGTTACAGGATCCTTTTAGCTAGGGAGGAGGAATCTGGCTTAACCTTATGCAGCATTAATATCTCCCACCTGATTTAGCAAAGCATCTAAGCATTTGTGTAACTTTCCGTTTGTGATTAGCCCTCTTGCATTATATAAAGTAAAGAATTAAGTCACACATAATCATTGAGAATAAATGGGTTTAAACATGTTCTAAAGTTGTAATGCAAGTTACACATTAACCAGTTTGTGTGGTGGAGCCTAGATCAGGGAGTACATTGAGTTCATTCAAAACCTTTGGTTTCTACACACATTTTAGCAAACAGCTGTTTCTAGAGTATGAATCAAAAAGTTTGTCAAAGTGATTTGGAGAGGAGTGTTCAAATTCCATAGGAATGTTTTGGAGTTTTTTTAACATTCTTCTGCAATATTCACCTGTCTTTTTTCCAGTCCTTCTATAGTAATGGTATAGATAGTATAAGCATTGCAGTTTGAATCAGCATCAAAGATGCACAAAGGCAGCATCTAGCTCTGGTGGAAGGAGGTTATTTCATCATAGTACTGCTATTTTAAGAATTGACAACAAACAGAGAGCCTTATAATCAGATGTTCTTATTAGATTGCTCATCATGGAATAAATATATTAGTTGGAAAATCACAGATCTCTATTTGTTTCGGTAGACTTGAAATCATTATGGTTATCAGACTGATAGTTGTTTATGCATTTCTTCAAGCCTGTTGAAGGTATCCAGGCAGAATACCATGAAATTGCATATTCTCCTTAATGAAATTTGGAGCCCTTTCACATGTGATGTAAATACTAATAAAAGTAAATAACTTAATTAATTTGTTATTGACGGGGCTTTTTTTTCAATTTGTCTGAGCAGGAAAGCTAGCCAAGGGTGGAAGAAAGGGAGCATATAGGTGTGGAGAAATTTGGGGACATCTGAATAAAGTGGTGACAGTGCTATTAATAAAATTCAGGGGTCTTAAATTAAAATTGGCTGTTTGCCAATTACAGCGAAAGGTGAAATTGTCTAAAAGCCAGTACTAATCAGTGAAAGGTGAGGAAGAGGAGGATTACTTTGAGATCCAGTGTAGAATGTACTGGTTTATCTTTTTTTTGTGAAACGGTCTGGGCCAGATTTTGCTTTCTGCCCTCCAGAGCTATCTGTATATTATATTAAATGTTAGGAACAAAAGGTTAGGGTTCTAATTTGTCTGATTTAGGGTAAAGATGTAATCCTAGAAGCTCCTACAAGTCAGATGGTATACCTACATGTATTCTTATTGTATGAAGTAATTCTTTCGTTCCTTCATCCAATAACTAAATGAAATTGCTTCACTTCATGAAATTAACACTATTGTATTTTCATTTAGTTTGTTATTTCTCAAATAAATAATATCAGTCATCCTAGAGATATATTGCCATGTCTTAGAATGCCAAATGTGTCCTTAGCCATTCTCTGTTCTTAGCCACATCTTTTGCCCCATAGAAAATAAGGACTGAGTTGAACAGATCTACCTTCTGTTTTCAAAGGTCTGTATTTTGCTAGTAAATGTTCTTGCCTCCACTTATCTTAAATTAACTAATCACAAAATCACCTAAGCCCTATGTTTGTTTGAGTATCGGCACATTGCTGATAATCTTAACTATTCATGTCCATAGCTAAAAAAATTTATAAGAAAGGAAGGAAAAAGTGATACTGTCACATGGGAATCATATCTATTCTTTTCTGTTAAACAATACCCCTTTATTTCTATTTCTGTCTTATTTTCTTTTTTATTTTTCCTTTTTTTTCCCTCTTTTTAGGGGACCAGGATTTGGCCTTACTTCTGAATTTGCTTAAACTGAGGTTCAACAAAATCACAACTTTATTTAAATATGTCTTTAAGACTCTCTTATATAGAGGAGATTATTTAAACAGATATTAGTACTGAAATTAAGTTTATAACTCAAGTATCTGATATTAAAATGCATCAATTTAAGATGGATAGAACCAGTTAAGGAAAGTTGAGATATCCTTATTTTGGATCTAAAGTCAGGTCAGTCATTTGAATTACTCTGCACATCATCACCTTTGATATTTCTTGAATGTTGTCATTATTATAAGTACTGTGCAGCTGTCAACATATGCTTCAGAGAATATACCACAATGAAAATTGGTTGCAGGTTTAATACTGGCTGCAGCTGCTGTATTTTACTTAGCAGTAAAAAACAAAATCTCTCCTGATTCTGGAATAGTTGCATTTAAAATACATAGAAGTAGAGACTGTCAGAACTCCATCAAAATTTCCTCAACACTTTGGAGAGTAAGTTTCTGAGGTTTGTTTTCAAAATCATTTATAGTTTCTGTTCTAAACTCAAAATGCTTGTAAACCGACAGTGTTCAGCCAAACCTCCCCTAATAAAACTTATTGTTTTGTTTTGTTTTTTTTTAAATAGGCGTGTGTTCTTATCTGAGTATCACATAGGCTTACTGACTAACTAAAAAAGAGATGGCCAACATAATTTGTGCCCCACAGAGTTTGCAATAACTTCTACTCTCTGTAAATAACCAGGGACCGATGTACAGTCAGTCTCAATGAAAAGCTGTATCAAGGTCCCTGAAGCCCACTGAAAATCCCTTTCTTTTTAGTTAAGGGATGCTAAATATGCAGTAAGCAGATTCTCAGATGTAACTTGCTGTTTGGTCATAACAAGCTGCTGATAAAGAGACAAGCTTTATCATCTGAAGACCTAGAAAAAATATCAGGGATGAGATGGAAGTTGTCCTCTTTGTCCTCCAACTTATTCTATGTACAACTTCTAACTTGCAGTTCCTTCTCTGTGTTTAGACCTCACTTCAGCCAAACCAGAAAGACTGACAGAGTGCTTTTACATATGGGTAGAGAATCTTACATATGGGTAACCATAAGGATTGTGCTAAAACAACAAAATCATTATACATATAAATGGAGTGGCAGAAAACATCTTTCTCCTAATTTATTTCTAAAGCCTTGGTAAATGATGCATAAAACTCTACAGGAGGCAGTCACCTTGTGGGTACTCCCATGGAAAAATGTCTGCTGTGCAAAAACAAATAAATTAATATCTGTGCAAAATGCTAACAGAAATTTAATATTTTCTTCCTCTCTGGATTCATACAAACTTATGACTTATTGGCAATATTAAGCTGGAGAGCTCAGAGACAAATAATTTTTTATACTTTGGCATTTTTATAAATTAATTCCCTTCATGATTTAGCTGATTATAGTTTTAAAATGAAAATGTTTGATTCATTGTAAACAGTGTACTGAAAAATGTAAAGACTGACTTGTTTGAGAGTTGAGATTCATTCCAGAATTTTTCTGAAGGAGCTTTTTTTCAGCTGTCTTTTTAAGTGCAAGATTGAAGTCACTTGACGTGTTCTCATGCTTGAGAGATTCTCATTAGAAGAAGTTATAGCAGCTGAATATAAGGTAGAAGATTTTGGAATTTGTATATTTCAGCATGAGCGTTTTTCACTAGCTCTTTTCTGTCAAAAGCTGAGTCTGATGTGGAAACTATCAAACACCCTGCTTATTGTATGCATGAAAAAACTGGCTCACTTTTTTCTCCACGATAATATGCACCATTAAAATTCCTTAGCCAACACCCCACTACTTGTAATAACCACAATATCTTCCTGTATTTAGAATGTCAAGTGACACTTTAAATGACAAATGCTGAGCTCCTAATATCTCCAACTCTATCAATGTATGAAGCATATTATTCCCTCTGCAGCAAGACACTGTGGGAACTGCATTAATAAAGTGTTGGCACGATAAATCAGTTTTACTTCCCACTACTGTGCCATACCTCTGGCAACTCAGATAAAAAGCCTTTGAGAAGATATCTTCCTTCCTCCTCCAGTGTTGACTGAGTCCCATCTCTGCAAAAGTGCCTCTGTGTTTCTACAGTAAGCAGAGAAAGGGAAATAATTGCAGGTTATGGATGCAGCATCTGAGATAAAAGATGCCGATGGCAGCATAGCCATGAATTACCTTTTCATTGGATGAAAGTGGATTCTCAGTGTTTGTCCTGCAGATGAAGAGCTGTCTCTCCACAAAACCTGTAGTATGCATGAGAAAGTAAGCCCCACCATTTCCTCTCTTTCTACTGTTTTAAATCCACCCCTATGTGGCAGGATTTCATTTGAAATTCTGAGACTGACAAGAAAAGCTTTTTAGTAAGAGTAACCATCAAAGCATACGCTGACAAATACACTGGGATGAGTCAGGATACAGAGACAGAATGTGGGGGACAATGAAAATGTAGCATCTGGGTCACCAGCAGAATGAAGAGGAGACCCTGAATCTCCTGGGAATAAAAGCAATTATAATGTCCTGAATATGAAGGCATATCTCAGCAAAGATGGAAAGGACCCAGAAGTGATGAAGAAAACACCAAGCTTGATATTAAGAAAGTATTTAAAAGAAAGAAGAAATTAAGCATAGAATCTCTTTATTAGGAGAAGGAAAATGTTGATCTTTAAAAGAAACACAGTGAAGCGAAAGGGCTTTAAAACGTTTGTGTAGCATGTTTGATGAAACCTAGTCTGAGATACTGATGATATAATAATGATGAGAAAATGGAAGGAAGTTAGAGAGGAATGTGTCCAAATTAATTCAAATCCTTCACTTTGCCAAGTCACAGTCCCTATTGAACTGAAAGGAGTAAAGACTAGAGGATTTGACTCACCCTGAGGACATCAGTTACATGTTATTCTGCCAGCATAGTCCAGAAACACACAGGTGGATAGAGAGGCATTAGCAGGATTTGTACGATGAGCAGTCACTAATGGAAGTTTTATGCAGAAATTGCTTAACTTGTGAGAGTGAGCTGCCTACCCTGAATGCCAAAATAATATGGGCTGAACAGAAGCTATCTTACCACAGTAGAGTTAGCCTGAACTACACCGAAACTGCACCTGAATGTCAGTGCTCAGAGATGTTAGCACAAACAACTAATTTAAAATCTAAGGCCCTGAGGCCACTAGTAAACACCTGAAGGCCAATTTGTTGTCCTTTCTCATCTTCCATCAGTTATACTCCTTTCATTAGTTAAAAAGAAAATAAATATCTCCTATATGATGCTGTGTTTCATGAGTTGTTGAATCTTGGAATTACTATAGTATCTTCAGTCCCAAGCACAATTCCTCAATCCTAATTATTGCAGAAAGAGTAAACACCAGGGAAACAGTATTCTGTGACTCCTAAGCTCCAGTGTGCTCAGTGTTTTATTCAGCTTGGAAGCCTACATTGTGGTACAGGTGGGTTGATATGTTAATCTCTGCAGACATCAATTGTATAACCAAAGAAAGAATTTAATAATTGAACTACACTCACCTCTCCCAATACAGAATAGGACAGACCTGATTCTATGCTCTTCATATAGGCAAAACTTCTGTGGTTATTATCAGAGGTACACATAAGGTTGTAATGTCATTAGTTGTGCTAGCTCTGGAGACTTTTCACAAGTGTCATGTTATTTGAAGTCTTACAGAAAATGCTATTGTGTTCTACAACACCTGTGTATTTCCTCTCACCTTTTCCCAGTGATCCTTTCTTAAGGCACAATGAACTGAAAGGTACACAGCCTCCTTTCTTTTCAAGACGAGTTCTAATAAAGAGGGCATCTCACTGTATATTTATTGGTGCTCCTTTCTGACAGGCAAAGGTTTTTTTGTCCCTATTATTCCCACAGCAGTCACCTTACTGCTTTGTTTGTTAGGTTTAAATTCCCAGCTAATTTACAGATTCTTAGCCTTTCTCCTTCCTTGATATTTTCTCCGCTGATGCTTTTCTAAAAAGATACCATATCTCCTCTCAGCCTTCAGGCCAAAGATGACTGTCTTTCAGTTGCCCTGTGTAAGAAAGACTCATTATTCCTCTTTTATCTTATCACAGACCTTCTTGACTCTCAAGAACAGCTTTACATTATATGAGTGATTAGGAACACATACAACATTCCAGCTGTGTTTTCTACAGTAGAAATAACTTTTTCCTACCTCCTGCCCCTAGCCACCTGGCTCTTCGCTACTCCTACCCCTTCCTCTGAGTGAACTCCATAAAATATGGTTGGCTGATAACAAATGACTTGGACATATAACATGTCTGGCATCTCCCAGCTTGGAGTTCCTCCCCTACAGTGGCAGCTGCAGGAGGGAAGGTCTGCCTCCATGTTTGTGTGAGGCCAGGGAAAGAGGAGGCAGCAGCTTGTTGATAACTTGTACTTGGCCAAACTTGCTTCAGGGCCCACAAAGCTACTGCTCTGCAGGGTGTTTTTTCTGTACCTTCTTGTTCCAGAGCATGAAAGAGCTCATCTGCCAGAAGCCTCTTGCCCTGCTCTCACCGCAGTGGCTGGGGGATGAATTCATAATGTCAGAGCCCCACTTGTTTCCCACTCCCTCAGTCCAATGGGAACACTAGTTTCTGCACTGACTCCCTGCTGCATGTTTGATATAATTAACTCTGTCTCCAACCAAGTGCCAGATACACACACTATGATCAGTGAGACAGCTTCTCAGCCTGCCCAGAGGCCTCTGCTCAAACTGTTCTACTCAGTGCAAAGTGTCAGCTCTTCTCCAAGAGCCCCTGCAAGGAACATTGTGTCTGAGGAGGCCACAGCTGGAGAGTAACACACATTCCCACACCAGCACAGCAGTGTCCTCTCCTGTCTCCTTGAAGACCTGCAAGATTACGTTTGACTTAAATAGTCGGAAAGTATCTCTTCAGGCCTTGATCTTCCGCAGGTATAAACCAGCATAGCCCTGCTGACTGTGGAGGAGCTATGCTAAGCAAAGCTGGAAACAGATCCGCTCCTGAAATTGTACTTGCAGAGATCTGGATTTGGGCAAAGCCCCAAAGGCAGACCTGACACCAGCTAGCAGAATTTCTGCTCTACATTTATGACACTAAGTCAGAAACCTTAATGTGCCAATTTAACTGAGGGGGCCTGAATACATAATCATTTCTAAGTGATGGACAACATATCAACTGCCAAGTAACAGTGTCCCTAGTGGACAGATAAAATTTTATCACTCTATTTCCTTCACACCACTTTTTTCCAATGCTTAAGAAACAAACTGCAACCAACGGTCTGCATTTTTCACTTCAATTACCCATCTTCGGCTACTCTTTTGACAGTGCAGATTTAATCAGATTTCTGTATTTAAAGTGACAATTTAGCTACTGCACAAAACACAAGACACTGACTGACACGTAATTCCCCTTTCACTACTGGAACCCTGCATTCAGTACTCAGTTTAGGATGTAAGATTTGCTGTTTCATTTGAGTCTCCCCTACTTGATTACCAGCACCACAGAACCTGTGGCATGTGTCAGTGCCATTTCTGTTTTAAAGGTGCAGTGACCAGCTTCCTTCCCCCTAGACAATTCTCATGAGTCACTTCCCCAGCACATTTGTCATTACAAATACTCAAGTTCAGCAGAAATCAAATCCTCAGCTGATGCAAAATCAGTGTCCTTTCTTGAAATGCAATTAACTATTCTGATTTATACCACAAACCATAAAACTGCAGACAAGGGATTTGTAACAGTTATGGCCTCTAGGTCTCTCAGATGCTAAGGCCTGGAAATAACAATTACTTCAAACACAAAGCTTGTAATTGACTATCTTTTCCACTAAACTCAGGGCTCATTTACAAAAGGTCCCTATTGCTGTGAGCATGGGTGTGGACACTCAATGCAAGACAGCAATGCATTTTCCCATTTGTCTTATAGCAGAAGAGATCTAATATGTGTTTAAACAGATTAAACACACTGAATTAAGAACAAAAATGTATACAGGTAGAGTTCATTTTGCATATATTTTGCTTCAAATTCACACCTTGCTGAATTCCCACATAACTGTCCTGTCTATGAAGTCTGAGTCCATTCATGGTCAATGCCAGTGCCTGCAAAGGTGCCAAGACTGGACTAGCCCATTCAAAAGCGGTACAAAAGCAAATTTATAGCTTCACCCCTCCTACTTCCGCAGATGTTGTGTAAAAGCATGGACCTTTGTTAGGTTTAACTCAAGTTTTGACTTCCAGGTTGATTTAAACTTGATGTCAGCGCAGAAGCAAAGTGTTTATTAAAGTAGTCAGCATTATGTCCTTTTTCCATGTACAAGCTCTAAACAGTTCCTGGGCACTGGGATACTGAGTTACTAAGTGAAATGTTAATGCTATGGCTCCATCCATATCATAGCCTGCATGAATGGAGCTTACATGAAGTTTTAGATTATGTGGGAAATGAGTTACTGAACCACTGTAATAGTTCCTTGCTGGTTAACTAACATGTACTGATGGAGGAAAGAAGTGTTTTCTTCTTGCTCACTGTAGTTCCTGAATTACTTACTGTCTAACTTCCAGTCTGCACAAAACTACACTTTATATGCCTCTGGTATACTAAATAGAAAATACTGTGAATGCTATGATAGTTATATATAAGTGAGTTTCTATGTAAGGTTTGGAGCATTTATTTTCTGAAGTGTTTTATTGTTTGTTACAGCTGAGTGCTGAGTCTCTTTTAATCTCTACTTACAAAGCAATCCCTCCACCTTCATGATTATTATCCATTGTTCTTCTCTCAACTCCATCCAGTTTGTCTACATTTTTCAGGAAATGAGGTGCCTAAAGCTCTCAGTGCAATATTCCAGGTTCAGTCTCACTACATAGATAGGGTCCATTATCTCCCTGCTCCATGAGAGCCATAAATATCTCTACTTTATGCAGCTCAAGGTTGGAATGGTCCTTTAGCTGCCATGTTACTTTGCAAATATATCTGATAAATAAGATTAAAAAAAAAATGTTTTAGGAGGAAAAAAAATCCCCACAATAAAAAGCACCAGCTGCTGACACCACTGGTAAGTAATTATCATTCTGACATTAAAAGAAGGTTATCAGCCTTATATACTTTCACAACAAACATCCTGGTATAAGCTGATTTAACTAAATTAGGTTTTTCCTAGTGTTAGTGACCTGTGATTTAACTTCTCTGCAAATGATCTAAAAATCTTCATAAAACTTAGAATCACTGATAATTCTTAATTAACCAGAAGTAAAAAATACAGGTTAATAATTACTAAAAATCACTGATTCCTGTAAATTAGTGCATGCAGCATATGTGAATGAATATTCCTGAGAACACTGAGCCAGATAACATCAGATACGAGGACACTCATTATGCGAACAAAGCTGTCCCAAAGTTATTTAACTCTTTTATCATATTACAAAATTAAGGGATTAAAAGAACAAACTAAAAAAAAAAAAAAAAAAAAAGTATTCTGAGATTATCACTAATTGTCACATCCAAACCCCTCAGCTGGAATTCGAGACTCCTGTTTTAGCTGCTGTCCTGAAGAGTCTGTGCTCTGAAAGTGAAGTCCTGCCTTGACACACCCATGGGCTAAGTGGAGCTATAGAGGATCAAGATTCTCTTTGTGCAGTTTTATGTTTATATTGCAGCTAAATGGTTCATAACTACATACAGTTATTTCAGTGACTGAATTTAAATACCAAATGTTGGTGCAAATACGTCTAGCTTTACATTCCTCACCCTGCAAGGGGCAAACAGTTAAAGCTAGTGTTTAATTTACCCATAGCAGCAGCCCAAAAATTAAATCATTTACTCTCTCCAGAGGCAGAGCAGCTCACATAAAACTAACACTTTGTCTCATTCTCCACCGGGTTCCTAAGGAACAGCAGGGAATGTCAGACATTTTTGTTCACAGGTACAAGGTTAACCTGCTAGGAAGCTGTCTCTTTGGCTAAAACTATTCCAACTCTCCTTCCACAAGAAATGCCTGGCAATGTGAAGCCCTCCCTGCTCACCCACAGAATGGGTGAGCTTCTGGACTCACCACGGCATCAGGCATCTGCATCCATCTTTATGCTCTGACTTCCCATTCCCCATTTCTTAAGCCAAAACACTGCCCCTCAGCACAGCCAGGAATGTGAGCGTGGCAGTGAGCTGAAGGTTGCTGCCAGGAGTCAGATTTCGGTTCCAGGGTTTGGCATGTGAAATGTGAGTGGGTATTTTCCGTCTGATCACTGCTGGAATTAAAACCAAAAGCACATCTGGAAAAAGGAGACTAAGATGTAACAACAGCTCTGTATCTTTGGGCTGCACCATTTCTTGGAGAGAATGGAGCTGCTTGTTCTGCTAGAGTTTAAAAAGGAATAATTCCCCATGCCCCCCTCTACCTGCAATGCCTATGTAGAAGAAACAGTGATTAAAAAAAAGAATGCTGAAGGACCAAAAGGACTTCTCATGCTCAGCACAAGTATCTGAGCCAGGAGCACACTGATTTATATGTTGTATTTCTGCTTTCCGTCACATGGGCTTTATGAGGAACCATAAAAGCGAAGATAGAGTAATTAAGAAAGAAGGCATAAAGGACCTGTGAAAGAGTTGTTGCTTCTGCTGCTTGGCGTCTCTGCATATTCAACTAGAACATACATTAATTCACTGGGACTCCTACTCATTACATGTGCAATTCTTCAGTTATTCAGAAAGAAGCATTACAGGAAAAAAAAGGAAAGAAAAAAAAAGAACTGGAGAAACCCAGTCAGCAAAGACTGAGACAACAGAAAAATGTTCCCCATTGTGGCAGCTGGCACAGGAAAAAAAAAATAAAATGAAGAAAATAAAATATTCCTGCCAAATAATCTGTTGAAAATTATTCCCTACTAGACCACAAGAAGAAAAAACAAACTTAGGCTTTTCTGAACCACAAGTTATTCCCTGAAATACTCTGGAGCCAATGTGGTACCTCTCTGCTCCTTATTCAGAGCAAAATTGTACAGATACTATCTTTCCTTTAAAGACTTTTCACTCCTGCAGTGAAGGCAGTGTTGCAAAATATACATAAGACCTAAAATGCAGTGAATTTTAGAAGATAATTCAGATGAGCTGAAAGGCCAGTTTACATAGTCCTGTTAGCACTCACCTACTGTGGAGAAGGGGAAGGGTGAATAAAGGATTATAAGACTGCAGAATAGAACACTTTCTGCTTAGTGTCATGCTTTGTTTTGGTAAACTTCCTGTTGTCTTGTCTTATCAACAATGAACTATCTAACTCTTAAGGAAGCCACTTAGTGTCTGGTTTTGGGAGGCAGGGCAATTTATTGCCACATTTTGCAGACGACTGGCACTGGTAGGAAGCCACTTTCTCAGAAAAAAACATTCACTATTTTAAGCATATTATGGTCTCAAGTATAAATGCAAAGTTTTATCTAAAATGTTATCATGAACCAGATATGTACATAGGAGGTATTAAGAATAGTCTGGATTTTATAATTTGAAACTTCCTATTTTCATTAAGAGTTTCATTTCTTTTACTAGAAAATTGAGCTATCGTGGCAGAAAACTGAATTCTTTTTGTTTGAAATTGTGATACTTTTATATCTGTGTGTGTTTTGTTAAGAAAGTTGTATGGGTTTGCCTGGCAAGGTCTGAGTAGGAGGGGAGCTACAGTGGAGGTTTCTGTGAGAGACTGCTAGATAGCAGCTGATAGATCCAATCCCCTGTGTCTGATACATCAATGCCAGCCAGATCCAAGGCAGACCTGATGCTGGTCAAGGCAGAGCCTATCAGGAAAAAAAATGGCAGAACAACAGCAGCAGAGAGAGCAGTGAGACTATGTGGGAGCAACAGCTCTGCAGGCACCCAGGTCAGTGCAGAAGAAAGGAGGGAGGGGCTCCACGCACCAGAGCAGATTCCCCTGCAGCCCATGGTGCAGCCCATGGTGAGGCAGCTGTGCCGCTGCAGCCCATGGAGGTTCATGGTGGAGCAGGTCTCCAGCTGCAGCCCATGCAGGACTCCATGCTGGAGCAGGGGGATGCCTGAAGGAGGATGTGACCCCATGGGAAGCCTGCGCTGGAGCAGGCTCCTGGCAGGACCTGTGGCCCTGTGCAGAGAGGAGCCCACGCTGGAGCAGGTTTGCGGCAGGACTGGTGACCTCACGGGGGACCCAGGCTGGAGCAGTCTGTGCCTGAAGGGCTGCACCCATGGAAGATTTGGGAAATTTATGGAGAATTGTCTTCCATGGAAGGGACCCCATGCTGGAGTGGGGGAAGATTGTGAGGAGTCCTCCCTTGAGGAGCAGCAAACACAAGATGTGAAGTGACCACAACCCCCATTTCCCTGCACTGCTTAGGGGGTGGAGGTAGAGAATTTTGGAGTAAATTTAAGCCCAGGAAGAAGGGGGGGGGGGGGGATTTTTTTAAGATTTGAGTTTATTTCTCATTATCTTAGTCAGATTTGGCTGGTCATAAATTACACTAATATCTCCAAGTCAAATCTGCCCCTGATGGTGAGTGATACTGGAATAACATCGCATCACATCTCTGCCATAGGACCTGGCTTGAAAAACTGTTTGAAAACAGTTTTAGGCCAGAAAACCCCTGCCTAAATTAAAAGTATTCTTTTTTTTTTTTTTTTGGCTGATGTGCAGTCAACTGCAGCCTTCATCTGTG
Organism: Lathamus discolor; assembly: GCF_037157495.1. Lineage (NCBI taxonomy): Eukaryota > Metazoa > Chordata > Aves > Psittaciformes > Psittacidae > Lathamus > Lathamus discolor. The sequence continues at coordinate 40,853,828 of NC_088884.1, read as the reverse complement.
GGACAGGACTTTCTGTTTCATTATCAAAGTTACTTTTCTGTCTTTTAGTGAATCTCACCACTCTTCTTCTGGTTTTCTCTCTCCTGTATAAAATGTGCACCTGCTTTCTAGACTGTTGAATTACATATGCAGCTACAGTGATGATAATGGGGTGAGATGAGTGAGGTGTTTTCATGTTTTCATGCAAGCATTTATAAAAGTGAATTTTAAATTTAACTTGATTCCGTATAGCTTTTAATGGTGGTGGCTGCTAAACAGTACTTTTAAAAGTGGATAAAGCGTTAAAATAAATTATTGTATCCCTATGGCACCAAGACAGATAGAATGGGGTCCTGTAGACGAAGAGTGAGAAAGGAAAGGAAAATGAAGGAAATTTATTGTTAACTAATTTTATTATTAAATCCTTTTCTTGTTGGCTTTTTGAAATCCATCCAAGTCTAGAGGCTGCTAAAGTGTGTGATTTACTACATGAAAAGTTATAAAATAAACTCCCACCCATACAGGAATTATTTTCAAGAAGCAAAAGAAATTGAATATTCAAGTGTAAGAATATTTTATGGGTTACTCTCCATATATAACTCTAACCCTCTTCTGTGTTTTCAGGGTGCATATACAAGCCTGCCTAACAAGGAAATTAGATATTTGGGATTTCTCCAAGTCCTTTCTGTCACTGGAGTGTACTGATGTGAGGCAAAGGGGTATTTTGCTGTTCACGATGTTTTCCTGAATGGTCAACCATGCTTAAATCAGCTAAATACCCACTGTAAGTCAAAGCATCACTTTACTAATATAGTCCATTTACTATATTCCAAAAAAACATTTTTATGGCTGATCAAACCCCAAATAACATGAGGGGGGGTTTGTGCTTTACCATATATTGCCTTCAATACTTTAATTTTCTTCCTCCCCACAAAAATGTAACATGCTATCAGGATAGGAGAGACACTAAGACAGAAAATAATGCATCTAATTAAGCTTTTAGAAGGGACTGCATTGATGGCTGTACCAGAATTCTGAATACAGATTACAGACCCTATTCCAGGAAACTATAACCCATGATAATCTCTTTGTTTTAGAGCAGTTGTAGAAAGTGGAGAATTTTCTCATATGGCAACTGATTTCTGCAGTGTTTTAAAGTTCTTTTACTTTTTGAGTACCATAGACACGTTGTCTGTAGAAACAGGGGGAAAAAAAGGGGGGCATTAAGGGCAAATTCTGGCCCAATGCTCATTTATCTGTATCATCTGTAACCTCAGGGCAAAAACTGTTGTAATTGCTAAAAAAAACCCACCAGCTTATATGTTCCGGATAGGTTCTATTATAAAAGAGATACTTGTGTTTCTGAACATATTGCTGATGTTTTTATGTCTGACTGCATCACTTAGAGGACAGAATGGGACAGTTATGAGTATCTGGTAAGAAAATAAATTACTGGTAAGAAAATAGTCAACTAACATTAGTCTGTCATTCTCTTTTTCACACTGAATGTGCATCACAAAATAAGTAAAAAGAGCAGATGTTATAATAAGAAAGCATTGACTTTTACAATAACCTTTAACCTCTCCCTATGAAAGAAATAACCTTCAATGTACCTAAAAATATCACCCCACGACTCACTATCAGAGAAGGGGCAACATCTTGCCTAGCTATGGCTTTAACATATGATAGCATAGTTTTCATTGCAGTGAACTTCTTTATTTATCTAATTTTAGATTTTCCATTAAGAAACAAGAAAATAATCTGTTTCTAGCAGGAATATTAAAAGTTGAGGCATGTTTCTGAGATATGCATCAAAAACATTTTTTTCTGATCATCTATCCAGTCAATAAACAATTTTCCTGTTCGGTTTCCTTTATAGAAAATATTTCTTCTAGTTTATTTTTTGTCCTTGATGTTCTCTTTTTTTATCTTCTAAGCAAAACCTTTTATTTTCTTGTATGCCACAAAGGTAACTATAAGGAAAGAACAGTAACTAGAACAGACCTAGGCAGTTGTGTTTTAAAGATTATTAAAGTGGCAGAGTAGCAGGGTACAAATGGGGTGATGTGCTCATTTGCTAAAGGTATCTGCAGTTTATCCGTGGTTACTGGGTATTTAAGTTGTAGATTCAGATAATTATCCATTTTAAAAAATAGAAAAGAATAAAAAAAGACAAGGAATCACACTTTAAATCAGCATTGTTCTAGGAAGATTAAAATATTCAAGTACTAGTTGTGTGAGACCAATCAAAACTTTCTCTGCATTTTCTAATAGGAGACAACAATTATTTTTACTGTGGTCTGTAGATAAGTAATTTGAGTTATAATGAGCAAGGGTGAAATCCAACCCTATTTCCACTGACTTTAGCAGAGACAAGCTAAAAAACACTTGAACACTGATCTTCCAAATAATTAAGTACATATAATATCCCCTGTAAGTCTGAGACTTCAGGACTTCTGCTTTGCATCTCAAATCAGAAACATCACAGATAGATTGATAGTCAAAAGGAGAACCATTTGGGCAAGACAAGAAATGTACATTTCAAATTAGAAAGAGTAGGTGTGCTTGTTCTCTCTCTCTGAAGTACATCATCTTTTTCAGTAGAAATTATCAAAAAGGTCACCGGGTTTGTAAATAGAATAATATACCTAAGCTAAGGTGCTTGGACAGAGAAACTGCAGGAAGGAACAATTGCAGTTTCAAAACTGCATTATATATCTATATATAGGTACATATATAGATAGAATTTTTTTAAGAATCACAGAATCCCAAGGGTTGGAAGGGACCTCAAAAGATCATCTAGTCCAACCCCCCTGCAAGAGCAGGGTAACCTACAGTACCTCACACAGGAACTTGTCCAGGCGGGCCTTGAATATCTCCAGTGTAGGAGACTCCACAACCCCCCTGGGCAACCTGTTCCAGTGCTCTGTCACTCTTACAGTAAAGAAGTTCTTCCTGATGTTAACGTGGAACTTCCTATGCTCCAGTTTACACCCATTGCCCCTTGTCCTATCACTGGATATCACTGAAAAAAGCCTAGCTCCATCATCCTGACACCTACCCTTTACATATTTGTAAACATTGATGAGGTCACCCCTCAGTCTCCTCTTCTCCAAGCTAAAGAGACCCAGCTCCCTCAGCCTCTCCTCATAAGGGAGATGTTCCGCTCCCTTAATCATCTTTGTGGCTCTGCGCTGGACTCCTTCAAGCAATTCCCTGTCCTTCTTGAACAGAGGGGCCCAGAACTGGACGCAATATTCCAGATGCGGCCTCACCAAGGCTGAGTAGAGGGGGAGGAGAACCTCTCTTGACCTACTAACCACTCCCTTTCTAATGCACCCTAAGATGCCATTTGCCTTCTTAGCCACAAGAGCACATTGCTGGCTCATGGTCATCCTCCTACCCACCAGGACCCCCAGGTCCCTTTCCCTTTCACTACTTTCCAGCAGGTCAACCCCCAACCTGTACTGGTACATGGGGTTGTTCTTCCCCAGATGCAAGACTCTACACTTGCCCTTGTTGAATTTCATCAAGTTTCTCCCCACCCAACTCTCCAGCCTGTCCAGGTCTCGCTGAATGGCAGCACAGTCCTCTGGTGTGTCAGCCACTCCTCCCAGTTTTGTGTCATCAGCAAACTTGCTGAGGGTGCACTCAGTTCCCTCATCCAGGTCATTGATGAAAATATTAAACAGCACCGGTCCCAGCACCGACCCCTGAGGAACTCCACTAGTCACAGACCTCCAGCTAGATTCTGCCCCGTTGACCACAACTCTCTGCCTTCTTCCTTTCAACCAATTCTCGATCCACCTCACTACTTGATCGTCAAGCCCACACTTCTTTAGCTTGTCTATGAGGATGCTGTGGGAGACAGTATCAAATGCCTTACTGAAATCAAGAAAAACTACATCTACCGCTCTACCATCATCCCTCCACCTAGTCACTTCCTCATAGAAGGCTATAAGGTTGGTCATACATGACTTCCCCCTCATAAAACCATGTTGGCTGTTCTTAATGACCCCCTCATCCTTGATATGCCTAGTGATGGAGTCAAGAATAAGTTGTTCCATCATCTTTCCAGGGATGGAGGTAAGGCTGACCGGTCTATAATTACCCTGGTCTTCCTTCTTGCCCTTCTTATAGATTGGTGTGACCTTTGCCATCCGCCAATCCTCAGGCACCTCTCCCGTTTCCCACGACTTACCAAAGATGATGGAAAGTGGCCTAGCAATGACCTCCGCCAGCTCCCTCAGCACCCGTGGGTGCATTCTATCCGGACCCATCGATTTACAGATGTCCAGTTTGCATAGCTGATCCCTAACCCAATCCTCATCTACCAAAGCAAACTCCTCCTTTGTCCTGACTCCTTCTGGGGCTATAGAAATCCGGGGCCCTCGGGGAGAGTCTGCAAGAGTAAAGACAGAGGCAAAGAAGGCATTCAGCACCTCTGCCTTCTTTATATCCTCTGTCTCCAGGGTACCCACTTCGTTCAGCAGTGGGCCTATATTGCCTCTTGTGTTAGTTTTATTTGCTATGTATTTGAAGAAGCCCTTTCTATTGTCTTTAACCCGACTAGCAAGATTGAGTTCCAAGGAGGCCTTAGCTGTCCTAATTGCCTCCCTACATCCTCTAACAACTGTCCTATATTCCTCCCAAGCGGCCAGCCCCTCCTTACATAATCCATAGATTCTCCTTTTCCACCTGAGTTTGCCCAGCAGCTCCTTGTTTAACCACGCCGGTCTCCTAGATCCCTTACTTGACTTCCTACTCGTTGGGACACTCCGATCCTGAGCTTGGAAGAAGCGGTCCTTGAATGCTAACCAACTATCTTGAGCCCCTTTACCGCCTAGTACCCTTTCCCATGAGACTTCCCTTAGCAGTTGACTGAAGAGGCCAAAGTTGGCCCTTCGGAAATCCAGAACTGTGGCTTTGCTAGGTATTCTATTCCTCCCACACAGGATCCTAAACTCCACCATCTCATGGTCACTGCAGCCAAGGCTGCCATTGACCGTCACCACTTCGACCAAACCCTCCTTGTTGGCGAGTACTAAATCTAGCAGCGCTGCTCTCCTAGTTGGTACGTCCACCATTTGCAAGTTAAGATTCTAGACCCAAATACTTAATTCCTGCAGTGATTTTACCAATGATATATTGACCAGTAAAAAAATACCCTGCTCTTGCTTACCACCTCCTTGTAATATTTCTAAATGTGGGCCTTGGGTGTGGTATTTTTCTGTTATAAGGTTGGCAAAAAAATAGTTATCTCTGCCAACATTGTAGATTTTGTCATTATAGCTCTTCGAATCCGCTCACCAGGGCAATAAATATGACCTACGTTTTTGTCTTAGATGTATGCAAATTTGCATCTGGCTGAATTTACAAACTTCAGTTTATCTGCACAGAATTGTAATACTACTGAAAATGTGCATGAATGCTTTTATTATGCTGTGCAGCATCATGTATTTAGGTGCTCAGGTACACCTGTACAGTAAAGAAGTGAAATGTATTTCTTGCACAGTAACTGTGCAAAGCTTTCACACAAGTAGAACGTTTTGTCCTGATGCATAAAATGACAGTTTCATTTGGGCAGGGACTGTCAGGACGAACAACGACCAGAGGACAATGGTATTCTTAGGGATGATTACTAAAAATTCCAAGCTAAATCTTGTAGTTGGTTCTTTCCATAAATAGCAACAATTTTTGAAAGAAAATGACTCAAAGGGTGTCATGGAGAACATTTGTACTTCTCCAAGCTGCTCTCCAAATGACTGCAATAGTCCAGGTTGTTTCCTAAGGACCTGTATTTCAGCCTAAAATGGTTGTAGATGTATAATTTAAAGATCTAGACAAATTTAAAGATCTAGATCTTAATTTTTTCCCAAACTTTAAGACATCCTAGTGTTCCAAAAAGTAGTGATAATTTTGGCTTCATCTTGCTGAACCACATTATCAATAATTTAATTTGGCAAGATTAATTATTTTCATCAAGCATTATGCTTGCTTCTGTGTTGTGTAAATTACGATTGTAGGTATCTGTACCAGATATATCTTAATTTATAGAGATTAATTTGTACTCTCCAGTTTTACTACGGGTGTCTTAAGGGCAGATATACATTGCCAAAGTTTTCTTAAGGAGATTACTCATAGGGCTTTGGGTTAGGGTTAGTGTTTCAAAAAGGGTTTGGCTTTCCAAAAACATCTTTTCTGTAAGGATAGTAATCACAATAAAGAGATGTTGAACTCTCAATACTTGATGTTCTCCTCCAATAAATCACTGAATTCTTCTGCAGCATGTCAGTTTTAGCTAGCCACAAATCCAAACATTTCTCATATTTACAAAAAGGATAATTATCATCACGACAAAAGTTAATGTCTGCAGGACATTAATCTTTTCCCCATTTCATTTCTTTAGTGAAAAGCACTATTGCTATTGAAAACAGTTATCTATCTTCCTGGGGTTTTTAAGTTAAAAAGAAAACAAGAACCCAGTAAAACAGAAATCCTCTTCTCAATTCTCTCCTTTCCTCTTGCAAAAAATGAAAGTGAGAATAAGACACAGCAGAACTAACAGACTCTCCCTCTACCAATCCTGCTTATAATTCAAAATATAGTAGAATTTTGTCTAGTTGGAATTGTTCATGTAGAGATGAAAATTGTGTTAGTAATTCCAGAATGATTAAAACCAAAAGGTTTCTGGTCTAAGCATTTCAAGCAAACGAAAAAACAGGGTATAATTTACAAAACTGAAACCATTTTGCCTTATAATATTTTCAGCATGAATACCACGTAACTTATACACTTGAGTGAATGGTACTTCTCCAGGTGTCCAAAATTAGACTTTTGCTCATAGTCCCCATGATTTTTATTAGTTCACTTATAATGATTATTTTACACCAGCGATTGCCACTGTTTACTGTTTCATCTCAGAAAGGTGATGACAGACCAGGAGCAGTGACTGCTGACTTCCAGGTAGAATGTACCCTTTCAAGCCGGCTTTTTTGAAAAAGTAGCAAGGGCAGGAAAGGAAATGCCATACAAAAAATTACAGAAGCAATGTGCAGCACTCAGTAACTCTTGGTTCTAATAACCGCCCTTAACCACTTCATGTTAGCACAACCTGTGCTTTTCAAGGACTAAAATATACTGTGTTGCCCGACAGTTATGTATGCCATAGGAGAGTAGTAAAGCAAAGAACTTGAAATCTGTAAGGTGTAGGTGCTATTCGAAACAACAACCAAGCCCTCATGTGTAGTATACAGGTAATTACTATAAATCAATTACTTAAGGCACTGAAATGTTAACACATAGTAGTGGTATGAAGAAAAAATGTCTTAATGAAACACAAAATGTCTTTAGGTAGGCCAGGGGGTATTGCACTTGCTTGTCAAACTTTCCAAAGTTTTTTTCTTTTTATGGGATGGAAGGCAGTGTTTGCGTTAGAAGAAAAAGACCCTTCAAAGCTGCAGAAATCAATAAGCTCTTGAGAGCTGAGGAGAATAAATATTTGTATGTATGCCGGAATGTGAAGTAAAGGAAATCTCTCGCTTTAATAAAAAAGTGCTTAAATTGTTTTGAAGGCAAAAGCAATTAAAAAAAAAAAAAAAAAGCCTTTCAGTTAAAATTATTCTCTTGTGTATTCTTCTTCAGCCAAATGGTAATAACAATATTAGAGGAAGGAAGATTTTTCTTTCTCCCTTAAGCGCTGTTTTAGAGCAATTGCCTCCAGAGTCTGTCATGGGGCCCAGTCTTGCCATCATTGCTTTGAGACTGCTCTCGCTACCATTATAATAGCAGTAAAACCATTTCATTTTTCCTGAGATGTTTGGTTGATTGTTTTTTGCACCACATTTGTGTATGTGCACAGTTTTCAGCTAAGGGGATTCAAACATATACATTTAAAGTCAGTGAGAACATTGCAAGAGGAAAAAGCAAATTCAGGTAAATATTTGACAAAAAGGCAAGAAATAACTTATTTTACAATAATATTCTCATGGGTTTACAGCTTCTTGCTCTCCCCTTTTGGCAATTTCACAAACATATTCAAAATAATCTCAACTAGAGCTGCAGATGTACATCACATTCCAGACGTAGACAAATCCATTTATCTGTGTGTGGGACTGCACACAATATTCCCTCACCATACTGACTGGACATCTTGGACAGATGGCACATTCTTCAGCTCTTTACAAACCAGAATTTATAAAAACTCCAAAAGCCTGATGTAAAGAAGACCTAAAAGACTGGGAGTGCCAAGGGGACACTGTTAACAGCAGGAAATGTTTCACTATAGTTACAGTCTTCTGTAATGCCATATTATGAAAATTGTCCTGGACATCCAAACTCACACAAAAATATGGTGATGAACACCTTGATATCTTAAATGCTTTGTGCTTCTGAATGCCATGTTGCCATACCATATTAAATATGGTATGTTGCCATACCATACTAAATAGCAGAAGAATGATGAAATAGGTCAGCAAAATCAGAAAGGATTTCACAATAGCACTGTAATTTTTCTCCTTGATTTTTTTTTTTCTGTTTGGTGCAGTCACAACCATATGAACAGGCCATGTAAAGATAAGACAGCTGAGAAAACATAGTGTGCATAACAGAGTAAGTTTCCTCTACCTACTTCCAGCCCTCAGTTGTAATCTTTCTCCTGTTTTTCCCAGGAAAGCAAAGCATAGCCAACAAAGCTGAAGGGCAAAATGATGCTACAGGGTCGGAAAAGCCTTTGTCCACAGGGATGACCATTAGAAACTTCTGAAACTTAAAACTCTTACAAACACAGAATTAGTCTTCTTGCAGATCCCCTTGGAGATACAAACACATCAGATACCTCTGCTATCGTATACGTATATCATCTAGTCAAATATTCCTGTCCATACAATTATGAGCTAAAAAAAAATAATAAAAAAAATAAATTGCTTCTTGCCATTTTTCAAAGTGGCTTTTCAAAATTCTACTCTTTGGAAATACAAGAGTCCTATTCAACTTTTGAGTCAAAGTTAATTCTCAACTAATATGTAAACACTTTAATTACAGTAACTGTTTTGTTTCCCTGCTATTTGCTCTCAATATGAAGAGTCCTATAATTTCTTACATTTAATTTGGTCAAACGGGGCTGAATAAATCAATCTCTTTTAATATTTCTTCATAATACATTTATTTCAGTGTTGTGATTCTTTCACTAACCTCTTTTAGAATTTGTTCAAATTACTCTGGTACATGGGAGCACAGTACTTTAGATGAAGTATCATCAGTGTCACATAGACTGATCTTTCCCACCTCTGATCCTAAAAGTATTTTACCTATTTCATCCTTGAATTTCATTATACTTTTTCACAGCTGTTTCATAGTGATGGTTCATAGTTTTTAAATGATCACTCAAAGCGGGTAGGTCTCTTTCCACCTCTTACATTTCTAGATAGTTAATTTCTACTTTGGAATAAAAGTGCTTGCCCTGTGAGATTTTTGTGCTTTGTGCCATTAATTTTCTAACCCTTCAGTTGGAAAGAAGATTTCAGCCTTGTGCAGCTTTCTGGTCCTGCTTGGCACAGACAAGGACTACCATATCAAAAAGTCGTAGGCACCTGTGTTAGCTCATAACCTGAAGTTATGTATTAAATAGGGACAATCCCAGAACCAACTTCTGAGGGATAATATTCCTGATAATTGGCCTTTGCCATGACTATGATAGCCATCTTAGGCAATTTCTCATACAGTTCCTAATTCTTTTATTATTCCATGTAATTAACACCTTAAATAATAATTTCATATCGAACAGTATAACAAAAGATTTACTTAAATTGAGACAGATGAAGACCACAGAATTAATTCCATCTAAGAAATTAGTAATTTTAAGAGAAAAAGAACATAAGATTAGTCAGACACAATTCATCTTTGATGGTCAATATTGCAATTTATCCAGATTTAACACCTCTCTATTAACCTTGATTATTCTTTGTTTCAAAATGTGTTCTAAGACTCTGAAAATTATTGAAGTCAACCTAATAAACTAGATCTATCTAGAACAGGCTTATCTTGTGTTCTGTTATTAGAAACATAACATCTCACGCTAAATTTAACTATGATTAAGTCAATATCACTGTAAAAATCCTGGATGGATGTCAGACTAAGGTACCACTGGTATAAGTCTTGCACTGAACTTTGATAATTTCCTTTTAAGTCATATGTTTCTGTGCTGAAGTAAAAATATTTTTCTATGGGAACTGTTCTTATGTCTAGAAGGCCAGAAGAATTAGCAAAGATTTCCACAAAAGTCTTAGATTTAAAAAGAAATAAAATACAGTGTTTTTATTTTTCCCCCAAAGCAAATTTGACCTTAATAAATGTTTGGGTTTACATAAAGAGGTTCTTCATGGAACAGATAATAGAAATTTTTAGCGTATCAGTGGTTTGAGGTTTTTTGGGTTGGTAAGGTTTTGTTTTGTTGATTGTTTTGTTTTGTTTGTTTGTTTGTATGGCTTTATTTCTGTCTGTGAGTCATGGCACAGCACAAAACCATAATCTACATGACTAAATTACCTCTTTCTAGGCAACTCGTTATACCACAGCTGTCTTCTGATCTGGGGTCCTGTTTTGCAGTGAACACATGATATGACTATTTTAAATATGTTCATAATCATTGCAAAATCTTGTATTTACATCTTCTTCACTCTACAAGATAGAACTGATTCATTTTTGTAAGATGAACACCAGGTTTTTAATCCAGTTTCTCCAAAAGATGTGTTGGTTTCAGTTGTTTTGTTTTCTTGGGTGGTATCCTGGGTTCAGCAGTAGCAGTCATTTTTCTCCTTCTTAGTAGCTGGTGCAGTGCTGTGTTTCTGACTTTTGGCCTGGGAACAGCACTGATAACACCGATGTTCTTAGTTGTTGCTAAGTAATGTTTAGTCTGACCAAGGACTTTCTGAGTCTCATGCTCTGCCAGGGAGGAGGGGAAGCCAAGAGGAAGCAGAGACAGGACACCTGACCCAAACTAGCCCAAAAGGTATTACATACCACAGCACATCATGCCTAGTATATAAACTGGGGGAGTTACCTGGAAGGGCTGGATCACTGCTTGGTTGGGCTGGGTATCAGTCGGTGGGTGGCGAGGGTTGTATTCTCTTCCCTTGTTATTTCCCTTATCATTATTATCATTGGTGGTAGCAGCAGTGGTTTGTGTTATGCCTTAGTTACTGGACTGTTCTTATCTCGACCTGTGGGAGTTACATTCTTTCCATTCTCCTCCCCATCCTTCTGGGAGTGGGGGGGAGTAAGGTGGGGAAGAGTGAGCGAGTGGCTGCATGGTACTTAATTACCGGCTGGGCTTAAACCACAACAGGGGGTGGTGGTGGTGTGTGTTTTGGTTTTGGTTTGGTTTTGTTTTTGTTTTTTATTTTCTTTGAAACCTATTTCTGGCATATACTTATAAAAATAGTGCTGTTTAGTTTTCTATTTTGTACTGGAGAAGTATCCAAAGTTCCTTCATTGCCATCAGGAATGAAATGTAATACAGACACAAGCATTACATCACATACTGTAAATTCTTGTCTACCTGTGAACACCTTTGTTGTTTATAAGTAAATAACCATCACCGTGAACCCCACATTTACTGTGTGTCTACCATGACCTGTAGCTGCTTTACGAATTTGATATTAACATTATTTTGAGGGATGCCTAAGTACATTTAATCAATACTATTTAACAACTTTCCCAACAAAGAGAACAACATTGACTGTCTCTCAGTATGAATCTTTCCACTCTATCACTTTTCAGTACAAGAGATGATTTCACAGACTGCAGCTACCTCACTCAGATGTCACCCCTGTCCACTTTCAGCTGTGGACACTTTCTCTGAACAAGACAATAAAGTCTGTTGCCAAAAGACCTGTCATACCGCAGGGGATACTAACTGCATCCTGTTACTTACACAGTGGAGTATCAGCTCATGGACCACCATTAATAATAACTTTTAATTCATAGAAATGTAGAAACTATTAATAGGTAAAGAATACTAAGAGTAAGTATTCTTCTCCCTTTTTTAGTGCAGGTATCTCACAAGTACATGACATTGTTTTAGCTGTACTCTCCTGAGAGTAGGTGATCATTCAAAGGGTCAAAACTACAAGGACATAAAGCAGTTTTGCATAAAGCAGTTTTGCAAACACAGTCATAATGAAGTATTCTACAATAATTAAATGTAGATGATTACTGGAATTCTACCCTAATTTGTTAAATTGCTTGCTAACTTCAATAATCGCTTGCCATCAGGAATCTTTTACAGCAGATATGATTTCAACAGCATACATTTTCTTGTTGTTGGAGGATATTCAAGAATATATTTTTCAAGCCACAGAGCTATGATACTTTTCAAAAATGTAATCATATTATTTGATATGGCACAGCATAAAATCAATAAAGTAATATAAAATAAGATAAATGAGTTATCTTTCTTGGGAATCTGTTGGCTAAACGTATGACAAGCTTTGTGCAAAAAAGTGACTAGCTGATGAAAATCTCTCTTGAACATGAGCAAATTGGATTATCAATTAGCTGCATGTCTTCAAAAGTCTCCTTTTCTTCTGTTCCACTCTCATTTGTCAAGTGCCAGTGAAAAATGTCTGTGATATGCAGCAAAGCCATGCTTGCAGACTGCCATTTTCTTCCTGAAAACTAAAGCTTGGTAAGCTTCACTAAACCTGTCTAGTAAAATCCCTTGCAGCAAAAACAAAGCATGAAGAATTTCTTAAAATTAATTATTTCAGTGATTTAAGCTAATATTAAAGTCAAACTGAAAAATTGTCAGCCACTCTCAGGTCCCAGGGCAAATCCCCATGCTTAGGCAATAACGAACTGGGACCACAGAACATAATCATAGACCTGGGGCCTATAGGTTTGGGGTTGTTTTGTTGAGGGTTTTTTTGTTCTTCTTGTTTTTCGTTTTTTTGTTTTTTTTTTTTTGGGGGGGGGGGGGGGGGGGGCTTTTTTTTTCTCTTTCTTTCAGCTTCTGTTAATACCCAGAAGCAACCTATCCTCTTTTCGCCTTGTGATGGACTGGGACTGTTCCTTCTTGTTTTACACAGTCCTTATGTATATACATTAGAAAAGAACCTGGAATGTCTCAACAGCAAAAAATATAGTAGTTTTTGGATGGACAAAACTTAATTTTGTACATCTGATTTAACAGAAAATCTTTGTAATAACAATTCTCCTGTATCTGGGCCTTACCATACTCTCTGCGAATTTAGACTGATTTGTTTTTTCCTTAGTGATACTTTTAAGATATAAAAGCACTGAGAAACATAGTGTTTCAGTACCTAACACTAATCTGCTTTCTTTAAATTTTCTACTGACAGCAAATGTTTCATCAAAATAAGACTACCTTCATATGCTCCCTGGAAAAGAAGAAGGCAGTATTAGAAAATGATTAATATTGCTATTAACCAAATCCTTTGGCTCCCACACAAAGAACCATTTTAATTCTGCCTATATTTATTGACATGAATTTTCTCTGGGTTTTTTTCAACTTGTTTTTCATTGTGGATTTAATTGCATACTAAGGCTTATAAAGTAAAGGCAGACTACTAGAGAAATGGTCATAAACCTGTTACAATTTCATCATATTTCAGTGACATGTGATTTTTAATATTAACTTCATGGCTTCTTGTGTTTCCTGGATATTTGTGTCTCCTAGACTACAGTTACCTCTTCGTCTCATAACCAATAGGAATATCATCTGATCTCAGCTCTGCATATGCTGTTTTATTTTAAGCACAGTTTAGTACCCATAAAATATGTCAGCACCAGAAATGGTAGTGTTTTGTTTGTCCTGAAACTGCAATATCACAGAGGGTAAAGACAAAGGCTTCCTTAGGAGATGTCCCGTGATTGCTTCTCTGCAGTGATCTGCCTGGACCATATGTAGCAGTATTGAAAAGTTTGCAAATCCAGTCATTTGTTAAGGTGAAAAATTATGTTCTATACTCCTTTTCATAAATCCATCAAATTCTATGAGCTAATGAAATCTTTTACTGCTTTTCCTATTGGAATATTGTTCCACAACCTCAGTGCTATAAAGGTTAGCCTATTTCCAGCCTGAATCTATTTTACTTCAGTGCCCAGGTGCTCCTGTGCCAGTATAATGTATTCACTTAAGCAATTTTAGCTCATTCAGCAGTTTAGCCCAGGAAGTTATTCAGAGACAGTGGTCGTATTCTTTCTCAGCCTTTCTTTTTCTCTTCTGAATAAACCAAACTCTTCAAGCCATCTTTTAAGAGAAAGGCTTTCCAGCTCTCTTAATAGCCAGTTTCAGTTTTAAGATGAAGACTGAGTACTGTTATTTTCATTTTACTGTTAAAGAAGCACCATTAAATCAAGTTCAGACATGAGACTGAAAGGAGTTGAACCTTCTTCTGGAAGGAGTTTAACCTAAAGTTTCTATGTCTCTATCAATTTTTTCAAAAGCAAAAGTACTCTTATTCTCTGGCATTAGTATTTAAGACTAAGGGGCACTTCACCCCATGTCTGTTTAGGCTCGCTCTGGCACTTCAACAGCTGTTTAAAAGCTTTCCATCCATCCCAGTAGTATATTAAAAATCTGTTTGCCAGGAGCTGTCTTGAGATCATCTTCCTATCAGTCTGTAAGACTATGCACTTTTACCAGCCTTCAACTCCTCCTAAAGAAGTCTTGCTTTGGCTGGTGCTCTATCTATCTGTCACAGCTTCTGGAGGCCTACCTTAATGCTTTACTAAACCTTCTTTACACATAGTAATCAGAACTCCAGCAAAGCTACGATTGCCCAAGGTACAAAAAAAAAAAAAAAAGAAAACTCTGAGCTTGGTAGGGCTTACTCAGAAACCAAACATGGGTCCTTGTAAAGGCTCAAATCATGGATGATTTTCTAAACTTTAGAGGAAACAATCTGAAATACAAATACCTAGCTATATCCATAGATACAACTACCTATAGATACCTAGATGAATCTCAGTACCTCAAAATGGCAGATAAATCTGCATTAATGTTGTGGTTTAAAACCGATCCACACAGCTTGTCCACTCATCCTCCCCCCCCCCACCACCCCGACCCTCTCCACTCCCAGAGGGATGGGGAGGAGAATCAGGAGAATGTAACTCCCACGGGTTGAGATAAGAACAGCCCAGTAACTAAGGTATAACACAAATCACTGCTGCTACCACCAATGATAATATTGGTAAGAGAAAATAACAAGAGAAGAAAATACCACTGCCGAACGAATTCGACCCCCCCGAAGAAAGAGAGTGCCCTTCCAGGTAACTCCCAGTTACCTCCCTGGGCATGACGTGCCGTGGTATGGAATACCTCTTTGGCTGGCTTGGGTCAGGTGTCCTGTCTCTGCTTCCTCCCAGTCTCCCATCTTCCCTGGCACAGCATGAGACTCACAAAGTCCTTGGCCAGAATAAACATTACTTAACAACAATTAAAAACAATCGGTGTTATCAGCTCTGTTCCCAGGCTGGAAGTCAAAACACAGCGCTTGCACCAGTTACTAAGAAAGAGTAAAACGGCTCCTGGTAAACCCAGGACAATTAGACATAAATTTTCTGACATAGTTATCACTAGCATAGTCTTGTCACTGCTTCAGTTTTGACAGTTTGGACAGGCACATTTCGAAAAAAGAATAGAAACAGCAGAAACCATGAAGACAATTTCCCTCCAGCAGTTATAGCATAAGAATTGTTTCAAGCTCAGTTTAAACCACATTTGGTCATGACTGTATCTGAAAGTGATTTCAACCATTATTATTATTAGTCACTGTGTGGTGACAAGGTCAATGTGTCAGCAACCTGGATGGGATGGCAGAACATTTTTCCTTCCCAAGAGACATATGTCAGTATCTCCAAGAGAGGAGAAAAGAGAGAGTAAAATATTTCTCAGACTCTTTTTATTTCATCTATTTCAGACTTTGAAATACAGAAGAAATGAGTCAGTGTTTGGCTTCATGGAACTATCACAAGAAAAACCTTTCACTCTTATTTCAGATAATGTTCAAATTGCAGCCAGACAGCAGCAAAATGGAAAATCACCAGAAATGAAAAAGAATGGTTTGGAAATGAAGATATGAGGGGAGAACTGTTAAAAATGCAGAGCTTAATTATGCCCAGTCTCTCTCCACATCAACTTATTGTCCATTAAAGTCAAACCTTGGGAGATACCACTGCTCAGGTTAGAAAAATTTTGGAGAAAAAATAAAACATGTTGAGTATTGGGGATCCTGTTTTGAGACATATTTACAGATAAATTTCCAGATGATGTGACTGGAATAGATTGACAAGGTTGTATTTTATCCAGAACTTATTGTATGTTTTCTGTAGGGAGTCTGACTTTGTTTAAGACAGTTATGCATAAATTATTGCTAAACAGACATTAAAATTAATAGTTATGAAATACTGTGAATGAGTCTACATTTCTGTGTTTTAAAGTCTATTTGTTTCTGATAAGTATCTGAAATGCACCCCCATATTCAGATCTAGCTATGCATCCCAATTAAGCACCGAGTAAGAGCAACATCACATGATAACTTGTAAGTAAATTATATAAATTGTGAGCAGGTGCATAGACTGTCAGAATGGGAGCAAAAGAGAGTTACCGAGCACAGGGCAACCCAGTGCCCTGGGAGTAGTGAGGGAATGTGAATATTCAGTCCAAGATGCAAATGTAATATAATTTGTTTGCCTGTTGCATATAAAGGGAATTATAAACCATACGAACTCCTTCTTAGCAGGGTGAAACGTTTTTTGACTGCCTTCTCTTGGCATTCGCATATTAACTCTTTGCTGGAATAGCCACAATAGGAGATGGTTGATATATTATAAACCTGTTCAACTTCTTTCCACCAAACCTGTGGCAGTATATCATAAAGCAGGGTTTATATCTGGGTCTTCTGACAATACACAGGCACTATGGTCTCTGGGATTACAAAACTGATTACACAAGTGCACTACTCTCTGCACACGTGCACAGGTCACTGACAAGAAGAGCACAGGTCATCCTGACAGCTCACACTGTGAATAAAAGAGAATGGCTACTTTCCCTTCTTCAACTCCTTTAGGAGAATTGGAACATTGTTCAAAATATTCTGTTAGCAGGAAAATCTAGAGGCCATTCTATTCTTCTTTTCTGCCTCACAAATGCTAGCAAACAGTCATGGAGACAGATAGCCTCTCCTTGTTTTGAAACGTCTCCCACAAGAAAAGGTTGGCTGAAGGCAGTGGTCACAGTTACTATTTTGTTTTAATCTGACATCTATCTGAGACTTTCTCTCAAATAACAAACAAAGCCTAGCCAAGAATACAGTTGTTTTTACAAAGCAAATAATTTCTTAATGTTCTAGCTACATGGACTTAGCATTATCCGTCACAGCCTAGTTTCCAGTGTTCATTATAGTTATGTCAGGATAGATGACAAATAATGAGTAGGATGAATTTTTCCATAGTAACAAATTGGCATCTATGAAGTGGGGTTTTTTTAGAGGTATGAATTGTTTTTCAGTAGTGGAAAAGATAGATTACTTCTGTGTTCCAAATTCACCTAGTCTTATCCTTTCTCTGAAACTGTAGAATCATAGAAAGTTTTCGATTGGAAGGGACCGTAAAGATCATCCAGTTCCAACCACTCTGCCATGGGCAGGGACACCTTCCACTAGAACAGATGACTCAAAGCCCTGTCCAACCTGGCCTTGAACAGCCGGGGATGGGCAGCCACAGTTTCTCTAGGCAGCCTGTGCCAGTGCCTCATCACCTTTACAGTAAAGAACTTCTTCCTAATACCTAATCTAAATCTACCCTCTTTCAGTTTATATGTGAAAATATATTTTCATAGTCTTGCAATCAGTGATATAAATTTTTTATGCATTAAAAACAATCTAACAGAAATCTATACCAGGTACATAACTTCCACGGGAAATGTCAAATTTTCATTCTAAATATAAGTATTACCTGCTACATTTTTAATAACCTTCAAATAAAAATTATTTTAACCACTTCTCATGGGAAAGCTACACTAATCGTGTTTGGTTGCCATTAAACACTCTTTATTCCCAATTAAATTCCATTTAAAAAATCTGATTAGTAAAGCAAGTAAATAAGCTATTATTAAATATACTTTTTACTACTCTTTTGATAGGAGATAATCAAAATATGTAGCCTCTGTTTTATAAATACTCTCCTGTTATCTAAGTAGAGTATGATGATGTATTCCCTAAGGTGTTAATTGCATGACTGTTTGTTTTATATCAAGCATTTAAATGTAAATTGCAAACATTAGCTTGCTATTTTTAAATTTTTTCCTGGTAAAATTCAAGCTACACTGTGAATACAATTATGATGGAAATCACTGCTACGGTCCTTTTTTTCTAAAGTATAGTCTTCCGTGTTTCATATTTCTGAGGACTTATTTTTATGGCACTGCTCCTTATTTTCATATATCCATGATATGGAGTTATCTATTTCACGTTATATGAATTCTATTCATATCTGTCACTTTTTGTTGTATGAAAAGGCTAAACAATTCATAAATATGGTAAAAATAATAATAAAAAAAAGTGGAAAGATTGATTTCATTTTCTCAGGGGGTCTGTCAGGTCTACATTAAATCTGAAAATAGTTAAAGGAATGCTGTCTGTCACTAGTATTTGATTTTCCAGAAGGCATTTTCAAAGACAAAACAGGTAAGAGTTCTCTTAGCTATGTTCAGACCATTTTGTATTTAGCAAGCAGGAAGCACATTGTCATCTGTTTCTGTCAGATTATTCCACTAGGTGACAAGAACAAATGCTGATGAAGCGCTAAAGAAAATGCACCAAAGATATGTACCTTAGCTTTCATCAGGGAGCACTGGATTGTTTCTGTGAGCTGCAGTAAAGTGGTGCCTGTGCGCAACACAAAGGGATGTCAAAGTAATCTGTAAAACTGGGAAAATGCGGGGTTTGGCAGTTGCCATATTCTCAGGGAGCCATGAGTAGTCATTATCAACTTCGTTTTCTTAATGTTTCCTTCTTTCTACTTGAGCAAGACCTTGAATCAACAAATGGATTCTAAAGGAAAAACTGAGAGGATAATGGAAATATCAATATAAAATCAATATGCCAACATTGAAGGTAAAAAAAGAAATGTTTACAGGCTAATACTAAATCCTCAGGATACTATCCTCCAATGATACTATCACTTATTAGGCCTTTATCCTCATTACAGGAGTCAATCCTCAGCCAGCTGAACACGTTCCCTACCATTTCCTTTTTTATACAAGCTTTTCCTTTTACAACCAGTCTCTCGTGGTTTCTTGAACATTCACTGCATAAAGGTGGCAAATACAATTTTTACAAAGCAAATGACAGTTTAGATTTACACATTTTCCATCTTACAAATGTAAAATTGATTTTTGTGACCACTCTTTAAGGACTAAAATAAAACTTTTGTTCTGCCAAACATAGACTTGGAATGCCTTTTTTTTCTTCTTTTTTCTTTTTCCCCTCAAATTTAAGTTCATAAAATCAACTAAAATATGAGTAAGTATTGCAAACTGAAATTGGTTTGCATTCGGAGCAGTGAAGCCTACAGGAATACAGCAATGTGTCATTTCCCACATGTTTAACAGAAGCTAGACTCCAAGAATGCATACATACCCTGTCACCCTATCTAAGATTCAGAACAAATGTTACACACAAACAAAAGTCCTTCCACAAAATTGCATTCTTCCTAAGCACTATTGTTCAAAACACTGATCTTAAATACTTCTCCCTGAACAGAATACACCTCAAAATTTCTATGATTTTTCAGAAAGTGAAGCTGGATAGTGATGCAGTAGTACTGGCAAGTGACTTCATAACCCACGAAGAAGTCATGCACCTGAAGTTTGATTATGTTTATCCTGGTAGCACAGGTCAGATTATGTTTATCCTGGTAGCACAGGTCAGATTTTCTCAGAGGCAAGGGAATATGTGACTCATTAGATGCTGTCTTGTAAAGGGACAGAAAAGCGTGCAGAGTCTGTTTCAACTCGCTAAAACCTATAAGATGTCTTGGTGTATTCTCACGATGGAAGACAGAGAGCTATCCTTCTTAACTTCTAAAAAAGCCCAGTCTGCTTATGTTGCTCAATGCTACAAGGGATACGTTGGCAGAATGTAATAGATTTCAAAGTAATTTAAACTTTCTCACAGGATTTGTATTTACTCTAAGAACAGGAGGACACAATTTTACATAGAATCATAAAATCATAGAATGGTTAGGGTTGGAAAGGACCATAGATAAATATACCCTAAACTATATTCAAGCAAGACTTTTTCTTACAACTGTGAGTACATATGTTTGTGAGATCAAGCAAGTTGAACTTTTATTTAGACATGTATGGATCGGGCCTATTTGTCTTCCACCCTTATTCCGATCTTTTTCTTTTTGTCTTTTCTCACAGAAAACTCTCTATAAAATTTATGTGCGAAGGAAGTGTAGGTGTGAATAATTCTTTCTCCTTGCAATTTCCCATGTATTAAAGTAGAAGTAGACAAAGTTCTGATTATGGTGTGTAATAATCCTCTGTGCATCTAATGTCTCTGCCAGAAATCGTCCTTAGCAACAGATTGGGGTTAAAGAAGCACATTTCATTTAATCAAAAGTAAAATTATCAGTGGTACCATCACAGAACTTATATGTAGTGAGGCAATTTCCTAATACCTTTCCCTCTGAGGCAACTATTTTGCATGCCTCACACCCCGGTGCCTGGCTTCCTGGAATGGGAGATTATTTCATAAAGGATCACTAACTACTGGTAATTTGCAGTAAGGCCATAAAAGTTCAAAAGGCCAAACTCAAATTTGAATAGTAGAAAGTTACATATATTTAATGTACTGTGAGTACATTAAACTAAAATGTCCAAGTGGGTTATCTTTCCTACTCCTTTTCCTCTCTCCCAGAAAGGACCCTGAAAACAAAACTTTATGTTAAAAACATTATGTTCTCAAAAGAAACTAACAGAAGCTACCTTTCAAGCCCAGTATCAGGAATGTAATTCTCACACAGAATCTGCTAAGCAACTTCAGACCTGGAAATCATAAAATGTATGGTTCATGCAGAAGACAAAATCAACACTTTCTCTCTTAAAAAACAAACAAACAACAAAAACCCCAACAACAAAGCTACACAGTATTTTTGTCACTCAGGCATTTAATTGGAATTTTAAAAATAGATTAATTGTAATTGAAGATGTAATAAACTATAGTTTGGATATTTTTCTAGGGAAACCTAAATTTGCATAGTTAATGAAATTACTTTACTTTTTTTGCTTTGTCAGTAAACTAAACCCCTTCCACAGCTTTCTATTTGAAAAAACAAATAATCTGCTAAAGCAAATGATCTTCTTTTTCACCCAGGGATTACAAAAGCTATTAAGGCAAATTTCAGTGAACTACAACAAAAGTACTTTAAAATGAACTTTTAACACCTTACTAATGCTATTTTATTGGATAAAATGACATAAGTTTCTTTAAATTCCTGAGAGATTTCAACTGTGGTAAGCTAGAGTTAGCGGTTTTATGAAGTGTGTTATCTTCTGGATACTGGTTTGGTGAAGATTTTAAAAGCATTATCTGTCACTAAGCTCACAAGTAATACTAAGAATGCCTATGAGTTTATTTGAAGCTGATCTGCAATGTAATAAGGAAAAACAATATAAATCTTGCAACAACTGAAGATTTATAAACCATTAATCTCAGGAACCATGGGTTTCATCCCTAGTGACAGCCAGCATTGCACATATATGGATGAACCAATAGTGTACATATATGTCTCTTCTGAGTAATAAGAGGGAGACTGGACAAGAGGTAATAGCCTCAAGCTGCTACAGGGGAGGTTTAGATAGGGTATTAGGAACAATTTCTTCACTGAAAGGGTCATCAGGCATTGGAACAGGCTGCCCAGGGAAGTGGTGTAATCACAGACCCTGGAAGCATTTAAAAACTGTGTAGATGAGGCCCTCAGTGCACTGTTTTAGTCGTGGTCTTGGCAGTCCTGGGGAAATGGTTGGACCTGATGAACGTAAAGGTCTTTCCAACTGAGTTGATTCTATAATTCTATGATTTTCTTGTAAATTTCAAACTAGCATGAATAAAATAAGCCACTTTGGATATGTTTGTGGAATGTGGAAAAAAAGAAGCCTGTAAAGATCAAATCAGAGTTTGCCTCTAGTGATACAGTTCTGGGCAAATACATTTGAACAAGTTCTGGTAACATTTTTTGTTCAATTCCAATCGCTCAGTTTTTCTCGATTCCTCCAATGTTCAACAAAATCTAACTTTAAAATATCAAACAAGGCATAGAAAGTAAAAGAATCCTTAAGCAGTTTGGAAGGCACAGAAGATACACAGGAGCGTGACCAACAGGTTGAAGGAGGTGATCCTGCCCCTCTACTCTGCTCTTGTGAGACCTCACCTGGAGTATTGTGTGCAGTTCTGGTGTCCTCAACATAAAAAGGAAGTGGAGCTGTTGGAACAAGTCCAGAGGAGGGCCACAAGGATGATCAGGGGACTGGAGCACCTCCCGTATGAAGACAGGCTGAGGAAGTTGGGGCTGTTCAGCCTGGAGAAGAGAAGGCTGCATGGAGACCTCATAGCAGCCTTCCAGTATCTGAAGGGGGCCTGTAGGGATGCTGGGGAGGGACTCTTCGTCAGGGACTGTAGTGACAGGACAAGGGGTAACAGGTTCAAGCTTAAACAGGGGAAGTTTAGATTGGATATAAAGAGGAAATTCTTTCCTGTTAGGGTGTTGAGGCACTGGAATGGGTTGCCAAGGGAGGTTGTGAGTGCTCCATCCCTGGCAGTGTTCAAGGCCAGGTTGGATGAAGCCTTGTGTGGGATGGTTTAGTGTGAGGTGTCCCTGCCCATGGCAGGGGGGGTTGGAACTAGATGATCTTGAGGTCCTTTCCAACCCTAACTATTCTATGATTCTATGGTTCTATACAGCTAACTAGAACAGCGCTCAGTTGGCATTAAATTTTCTAAAAGATTTTCATATGATTTTCAAAAATCTGTATGTTTAAAAAAATACATTCAAAGACTGGTTTTGGATCAAAGCATTTGTTTCAACAGAATCAAACCATTGTGCAACACTCAACTATTTGAATAATTTCAATGTTAATTAAAATGTTTCATTCCTTTAGCGCAAAGATGGGATGAATATTTTGTGTCTATCTTTTTCTTCCTGCTATGTAACTTCTTTGAAAAAATTGGCATGGTTCCAGAAAGCATATTCATTTCCACATCAATGAGAAAATGTCATCAAGGATTTTCTGACCAAATCTGAGACACATAATTGAATTTTTTTTTTTTTTTAATGTGAAAATAACATTAATTTCATTGTGGATGTCTTTTGTCTTTTTCTGTGGCTAGTTTAGCAATCAATTGTACTCAAATCTCTCTCCTTTCATACTTTTAATAGAGTTTCTGGTTTTTTTTTTAGCTGACCATAGTATTTATCCACCTTATTATACTATATTCATCTTTACACAGGTTTTTTTCAGGGTAGTCTGAGTGCAGGAAAAAATCAACACTCATGTGAAACATATCTTATACATCTTTGATGTATAGAAGAGAGGTCAAGGTATTATCAAATCCCTTTTCTTTTGATAGTTTTACTGATTTGCAGTAAGACACTTCTTGTTAACTTTTTCAATGAATGTACACAGTCTTATTGGTTAAAACATTTGCATTTAAATAATTTGCTAATACAGATGATAAACTTCTGTTTCTAAACCAAGCCGCATCATGAAATCGGATATTTTTATGGTAGATTTGTCAATCAAATGACAAACAGTTGACACAAAAAATGTGCGCAGCTATCTAAATTATAATCTAAATATTACTTTATTAAAAACAAACAAAAAAACCTTATTGGATTAGATGTTGTAAATGGTGACTCTATTTCAAATCAAACTAGTGGGAATCCTATTTGAATATTTCCAGCAGAGAACATCATTTTCTAAATTAGTAAGGAACAACGATTTTTTTTAATGCATTCAGAACAAACAAAACAAAAGCAAAATTCCAACTGAATTTATCATCAGAAACACAGCTCTGTGACTGAGTAGCTGTGGGGTAGATAACAACATATTTCTAAATGAATTACCAGGAAACATCACTTTATTTGGTGCTTCAAGTAAGCTTTTCTTAAACGATAGATCCATTTGCTTTGAATATTTTAAACTTCACAACACCAACGTTTTTACATTGTTGTATCAGAAGATGAAATGTCTGAATGCTTTAATTTAAAGGCAGATTTCTAGTTTTATTTTTTATTTCATAATTCAAATTACTTTTATTAAATAAGCAGTAATATTGTTATTTTACATGAATATTGCAAGGAAGTCTAGAAGTGCCAAAGGTAAAAGGTATCTAGAGATAAGGCATGTGTTACTGGTTATGGGGGAACTGCTAATATTTTTGCAATGAAAATGTGGGGACCATATCTATTTTCAGAGACATATGGCTTGTTTATAAGAAGAAAATACGATTTGCAATGAAATAGACGCAAGTCTATTATTGATTCTTATTTATCTACTTTTATGTTTTTTAGTACTGTAAAATCATCTCACTTCCCAAGCATTATGACTTTAATATCACAACAGAAACGGAAGGCTATGAACCATTATTATTATAAAATTTAATATATTAAGTTGTGGGAGATTACATCAAAGAACTTTAGGTTTTAATTTGTTAAAAACTTCCTTTGTAATTTTGAAAATCTGCCTATAAATGCTTGGCTCTAAACTCACACAGACAGTATGTACTGAAAAAGTAAAATAAACCAAGATCTTTCTCGGACACCTAACTTAAAAAGACTCAATTCTCTTCATGTTGTGCTTTCATATGTTCACAAAATAACATCTTTTTTAGAAAAAAAGGAGCTGAGAATTTAGTAAAATTTGGAGAAGCTATGGGAAGAGAAATTAATAAAGAACATATGTGTATCCTATCATGTGAATAGAAACCTGTATCCTTTAGTTGGTGATGAGAAGTCTATATTTGTATTCAATCTACAGCCCTTACTCAGTAAAGTCTTGGAAGTGTGATCAGGAACATTTTTTAACTGTTTGAGCTGATTTTGGAAAATCTGAATTTTGACAATCTCTCTGTATGTGCACACTTATATCTGTCCATCTGTGCCATCCTATACGTCTTCATTGTGCCCCTGGTGATGTACATGAAGAAATGAATATGCTTTTTTGATAGACTCTGCAAATTTTATTTAATGCTAAGAGTGCTTGAGAAAAAGTCACCAGCAGAGTGCTGTTAAAATCTAGCTTTGAGGCACCCAGCTTATTCTCATTCTGATCTCATCAGTTTTCACTCACATGTGACACTTCGCCAGCTTACAGTTCTGGTAATAAGAACTTATAATAAAAGGTGGCCCAGTGGGAAGATAAAAGCCAAGATGGAAAGAGCTTATTGCTTGAAATTAATTCAACATGGGACTGATGGCTTTTAGCAAGATAAGTAACTGAGACTGCTCAATGACAGCAAACTCTTCTTTATTTACAATAAAATCCTATTTATCTGAAGTTCTCAGTGAACAGCTTAAATTCACAGTTAACCAAAAGGACTTGTCACACAGATCTGATCATAAGGATTGCTCTGTATATTCTAAAGTGTTGACAGCTAGAGTCATCTTTCCTGCACAACTGGTAAAGAAGAGGACATGAATTCTCACAGAGCTCAACCTGGTAGGTCCCAGAAGTTGCTCCTGCTCAAGGCCACAGTCAGCACTCAGCACAGTCAATTTTCAAACACTGAAGTGCACAGATAAATCCTGGCATAGGTATGCCGACTAATAGCACTACGTAACAAAGTTAGGAACACTAAATGAAAGGATGCTTCTTTCAAGTGAAATTGCAAGCAAAAAATGTACATAGAACATAAATATCCATGCTTCACTACAACATATCAAGCTCTATTAAGACAGTGCCCTGTAAATCTTTCTACTGCTTTATTTCCCCTCCAGGTAGCCACTTATTGTAAGGGTTTCACCCTACATTTTCCCCTCTTTGACATTTGTGCCTTTGTTTCTGTGATTCATACCAACTTTGTTACCATTTGGGCATCTAAATGGAGTGCTACAATTAAGATTACATATTTAACATTTCTGTTTGAATATAATGTGTGAGATTGTTTCTCTAAAGCATCTATATATCTTTCAGTACTGACAAATAGCTATGACTCATGTATCAATTCATATACCTCTGAATGTAAAACAAGCATTAGACTGGCCTGTAATGTCTAGGGCTGACTTCAGGCTTATAAACTGAAAACAGTGGTATTTATAAAACAAAAGCTGGGTGGAAGAGTTGTCCTCACAAATACGGTTTTGCCAGCAAACAGGACTAAGGAACATTCTAATTGTTTCAAACATTTTGCAAGGTGCTGTATATACCTGCTTTGCACCTTCAGTAGAGTGATGCTTGCAGGGATGTCTGTAGCTGGCTGATACTTTCAGTGATCTTGACTGTCAAAATGGAGCGTATGAAAACACTACCCTCCACAGAAAATAACTAAAGGTGATCTGAGACAAGCCACAGCTTCATTAGTCCTTTGTCTTGAGACTAAGCAATCACGTCTATCAGCATATTTTTACCTTATATGAGCACAATACTCCTTATGTTTTTAAATCCTACAAGAAATCATGCTGCTTTAAACTCTTCTCTCCTGCACTCTGTTGCATTTTTCCTACCTGCGGTGAGTTTACTACAGCCAAATCTTCAAGGTACAAGAAGATTAAAACCTGAGATTGTGCTTTTTCTGTGAACAACCAGATTAATTGTACATATTGTTCAATGTAGTACTGAAAGCACATTATCCTTCATTTCTTGAAATAATCGAGAATCACTGCAAAAAAGTTAGAAACTGTTTTGAATACACTAATTAGCAATGGTCAAGTCAGATTATGGCCTTGTATGACATCTGGAACAAATTTCTGCAAAGTGTGAAATACCTTTTGAAGCACAACTTTAGCAGCTTCATGGTTTCTTCCCTCAAGACTCCTGTAAAGAAACTTGGCTTATAAGGAAAGAATAGCATCTGTATTAAGAAAAGAAAAAATGGTCTTCAAAGTCTACCTCTAAAACAGAGCTCAAAATCTCCATCACACTTGTCATGATTTATCAATATGAAAATGACTATAGAGAGTTCAATACAAATACATGATAAAACCAACAGGCCTATCATTCTTCCTCGTTCATGGGGCTATGTGGATAGAGCTATTCCAGTCAAGTAACACTGGGATCCAGAGCATTCAGAATCTAAGTTGGGACGTAAGTTGTTTCTCTCACACCATTTTGACACTGGGCCAGTACACAGCATCAACAGACAAAGGTTCTTTACTCTGAACACTTGACATTTTTGATGTACAGAAGTGGAAACCAAGTCAGGCTACTAAGAGGACAGAACAGACATGCAGGGGTAGAAATTAGGCACATCAAAACTTAAGAGAGAAGAAGATGGTAGCAAACATCAGATTCTGAAAATTCATTCCAGTACGTTAGTTACAAAAAGAAGAGCAGAGGTGCTAGTCTGTTACTCCACGGTTTGGAAAGGTGTTGCTATATGCTACTAGATGTCTGATGGTATTTATCAATCTTTCTCTATCTGTCTTTATTGAAAAAAATCATCACATGGAAGCAGATTATATCAATCAAGCAAGTAAAAGGCTATTGCAAAAAGTAAAGGTATAACCTGTTCCTTACATATTGTGTAGGTATGACAGGTAGTAGTGGAATTTAATTGCATCAGGAAGGATTCAAATTAGGAAACCAAAAAAGCTTTGAAAGCCTAGTCCACGTGATGAGGGACTGGATTAATTTGCCTGGGGAAATTGTGGAGTCTTCATCTCTGGGCTTTTTTTAGGACAGCTCAGGCAATCATTTGTCAAGAATAACTCATGATAGGAATGGCATCTGTCACAATCTAACTCTGCCCTGGGGCAGAAAGAAAATCTAGATGATGCTCTTGAGGCTCCCTCAGTTCTTATTTTTCTATGAATTTTATAGTTTACTCTTATTCAGTGAGCTAATAAACAAAATTGGACCTACTGGCTTTTTGTTACACGCATACCTGCAATCTGCAGAATTCCCGATTGCTTTTGTGATGAATTATATGGCTATTGTAGCTACGTCAATAACTTTTATATCATCTGTGGGACAAATTAGCATTTGTAAACAAACATATTGTCAGACAAATTGAAATCAGTCTTTCCTTTGACTTCAAGATGAGCTCAATTGCATCAAGTAGATTCAGGCAACTAAGCTGGCAGGTGATTTCCCAAGGCTCCCCTTGTAGTCAGCACATAGACAGGCACTTTCAGGAAGCAACTGAGAGTCTAAGTCTAATTTACGTGCTGTGAAGACTAGCCAAAAACTGAACAGGTTAAGTAAATTAAATTGGAAACCACTACTTGGACAGTATTAATACTCTCCTTCCACACTTTCATAATGCTTAAATTACCAAGCAAGTGGCTCTCATAAATAACCAATATTTAGAGAGAAGATATGAAAATATATTGTGTAATAAACAGCAAGAAATTAATCACATTCACAGTTTATAGATTTTGCTGCAATCTTTCCTCCCATTTCTGTGCAATAAATAATATCACGACAAACTAATTGTTTTCCCTAACAGCTCAATGTGAAAATTTCTAAAATAGGCTGGCTATGTAAATATCTAGTTACGAGTAAGAGAAAGAAAACCTGCTCTATTTTGGCTCCAACTCAGACTGGTAGTAAAAATAATATAGTGTTAAATAAACATGTTTTATTTATTTAGGGCTTTTTAGAAGTGTTTTATAGGATGAATAAAGGAAATGCGCACAGCATAATTCCTTTTGAGGTTTTTTGAGATATATATTCCCACTTTTAAGTTAGAGCACAGAATAAGGTTTATCTATCCTTCGGCTCCTGGTATGCATCAATTAAAATTATCCTCGGATCAAGAGATCTCCTGTTTCTATCCATAAGGTTCAATATTCTTTTTCTTACCTAACAAGGTCTAGCTGATTAACTGTGACACTGAGGGAATATTGATGAGTGACAAAACAACATTTTCTTCCACTATCCACTAAAACAAACATTTAGAAGACTGTCAGGTAGCTTTCTGCAAAGGGAAGGATTTTGTTAAGAGTAACCATCAGATAGTGACTGAACAGTGCAAGAAAGAACCCAGGACTGCTTTGTTTGTTTTTCACAGGATAAGTGTACCGTCATTTGATCAAATTTTAAAATGGCTGTTTATATTCCATCTCACTATTTCAACTGAGTATCACATTTCATTGAAACAATTTTTCAGCACAGCCTCTCTAAGCCACTGGGTAACCAGTCTCCCACTGAACAGTGAAAATTGACAATGTTTAATATAAAAAGGAAATGTTTGGTATGTACAAATAATGGGAAAACTCACACAGTTCTCAGGGACTGCTGCTGGAAGTATGCTATTTAGAACTACGAAGTGCAGCCATGAGACAGTTTTGACCCATGTAGCTAAAAGGATAGGTGCATATTAATACCATCATTACTGTGTAAATAAATCTAAACATCCTTATTATTGTTTCATTAATACTCCTTTACATCAACATTTCATGTGAATGTAGAAAGATGTTAGCTTGCAGTATAAAATGCAATAGTAAAATTGCAATATTGTTTTTCTTTTTTGTCAAGCAGACTGTGAAGTCTTTGTCACCATGGCAAAACCCTGGCAGTGTTAAAGGCCAGGTTGGATGAAGCCTTGGGTGGGATGGTTTAGTGTGAGGTGTCCCTGTCCATGGCAGGGGGTTTGGAGCTAGATGATCTTGAGTTCCTTTCCAACCCTAACTATTCTATGATTCGATGATTCTATGATCTTCAACAGGACTGCCCTTCGAGGTCTCCCTTGTGCTGAGTGTCTTACACTCACTTCTATAAGCATCTAAATACGAAGTGCTGTGTATTAAGGGTGTTATTGCACCCTGCTGCTGCTACAAGGGAAGGACTGCTTGTCCCCAAGATCTTTCATAAAAGGATACATTTCTAGACTGCCGACAGGAATGTTCAACACTACCCCTACTATCACACTGCAGAGTTATGGAGGTTAACAGCTTCCAAGGCTTAGATAATGCTGCAGGAATTGGTGATGAATAAATAATTCATGTCTACATTTTTAGGACTAAAAGAAAATAAAAACTTGTGTATCTTGACTCAGTTTCAAGCTCCTGTTAAGTATCTGATTTTTATTGTAAATGTCATTTTTGCCCTTTTTATTTCTTTCTGTATCAGGACTTCTTTGTGATACTTGATAGCAGAGTAATTGAAAGTTAATAAACAGATCAGTACATGGTTTTAATTTTTTCCAGATGTTTCCTTCATTATGCCAGACACATTACTTCCTAAGCAGAAAGCTGCAAAGAGTGTAAATTTTAAAATATTTTACAAGATACTGAAAGATGCACAGTTCAGAAAACAGTGTGCATCCCTGTTTGGCTGGGAGAAAGCCATTTCCATGATGTTTGTTCTGGCTGGAATAGGATACACTTCAAAGAAGTCGGATACAGAAAACCTTATTATATGTGGTTTTTACTGTAGCTGAGACAGCTACTATACTGTCTACTTCCTGACGTCCACAGGTATCCAGCAAATGCATTTGGTTAGTGCTGCTTATTATTGTATTGCTTCTGCCAGGTGTTTTAATCACAGCAGGCTAGACAGAAGCAATGTTAATAAGCACTCTGTAAAATTTCATCGCATCTGAATTTAGAGTGTGGTTGCTGTTTTATAGGGTTTAGATGCAAAACTATAAATTACTTTTTCTACTAAATAATGGAGAATAGGATTATACAGGAACATTCAAACCTTTAGTAATGAATTGAAGAGCCTAGGGCTTATTTGCCACAAAAATTAATTAAAAAAAATCACAAATAAGCTTTATTTCCTGACTTTATGTTATGTAACCCATTACCCGTTTGGAAATTGAGCCTTGGGAAGTGACTATATTTCGAAGTAGTTCAGGTGACATTTGCATATGAATTTAGAAACATCGGATAGTTAACCTATCACTACAGAGATTACTTCAAAATTCCTGTCATTATCTCTTTGTATGGTTGTCATCATGTTTTTTGATACAAATATGTAGGATAAGTGAAATAATTTTTAGCTTTCGAAAGAGTTTCTTTCCTTTCAAAGTTTGTTTATCCTGCAATGCCCAACTTCAAGCCAAGTACCTATTTCCTCACATGAAATCTTTAAAGAGTCTACATTTAAAATGTATTCCTATTTATTGTGACCTTTCTGTGCAGCCCTGGATTTTTGGTTTAACCTCTTAGTGTGAAACCTGCAGCCTTATCATCTCACTTCATTCAAGAATATAGAAGCCATCATTCTACAGAGCTGGCAGCTTTTCTGCTTCAGAGCTCATGTAATTTAGTTGGGTCCTCTAATAGGGTTATATTTCATATATGCTGTATACACCCTTTATGCTTGTGTTGCTCCTCAAGGAACTTAGAGATGAATATAAAGTAGTTTATTGCATAAGGAATAGTGGCTGTATTGGCCATTAACCTCAATAACTTGCATAGGCTATAGTGGACCATATAAAACACTCATAGCAGTGAGATCTGAATCAGTACAAGATGTTTATTCAAGCCGAAGTATTGCTTATAGAAAGAAGCCTACAGATACCTGAACTACGCTGCCATCTTCTCCAGCCAGGTAATTTGTATTCTGCTATGTACAGTATTTGAATGTTATGCCTCAGGCAGCTTATTTTCTTACAACGGTTTCCTTTTCTCCTATGAAAATAGTACTGAAAAAAATGTCATGCAAAATACCTGCTGTGCCGTAATTAACTTATAAATGAATTTTTGTCCATTAGTATTGTACTTACAACTTCAAATGCAATTATAATAAAATAACTACTGGGAAATATGTTATACGGATTATGCAAAAAACAATTATCTAAAAATTAAACCCATTTCACATTCATTTTGCATGGAAGAACACACTCAGCTGTTGTGTTCTTTAAAACTTTTGAACACTGTATTAGATTTTCAGAACAGGAAAAAAGAGATGTTTTCATGATCAACTTCCAAGCTTTTGATTGAATGCAAATAGGAGTTTATATTTTTCTAAAACTTTATGTAAATGCATGCAACTCCAAAATATTTTGGAAAAGTGAATTATCAGCTTAGAGCCCAGTGATAAAAATCCTCTGTGCTGCTAACTACTCTTTCAAATCTAGAGGAATTGGGCTGTTTATAGATAACACTTTTTTAAAAAGTGTTATGTGAAAATATAATTGTGCAGATTATAAATTCAAGCATTTAGAAGGAACGAACTGTCAGTTTCAGACAGTTACATTCACTCCCTCTCTTTTGTACCCTTGCATGATAACGTAGCCAACTTTCGTGGCAATACACAATTGCTTTCTGCAGGAACCCTGCTTCCTCTGGTGAGTCAGGTTTATGCTATTTTTTGAGTGTGGTGATGTACAGTTTTTATCTCCATTATTGAAAGTATCCCCTCATTTACTGTTTCCGTAGTGCTGCCTCAGTCTTGAATTAATTTCCTTGACAATTTTTACATAATGTTCTGGAAAAAAGGTCTTACACTTCTGTTCCAGAAGGGACTTTGGTTAAGACCTCAGAGTTACCCAGCAGTCTTTTTGAATGTCCTAAACCTCATCAGTCTTGACAAAATTCAAATGTTTTGTTCTTAATCCATATGTAAATCATGAAGTGAAGACTCTGGGGAGACCTTCTAGCAGCCTTCCAGTACCTAACAGGGGCCTACAGAAATCTAGAGAGAAACTTTTTACAAAGGCATATAGTGACAAAGGTATGTATGGCTGAAGCTGAGAACAGGGTGCTATAGAGGGTAGGTGGGAAATGTCACTCATACATAAGAAGCAGAGCAGCAAGGAAAATTCATTATAAATCCCTTTGTAGGAGACAATGCATCTTTGGCGAAGCTGTTCTAAGGGTGGAAAAATGGGGATATAAAAGCTTGTCCCTGAAGCTTGCAGGATCTAGATCCTGGGAAATAAGGAGTTTGAAAGCCAAGGAACACCGCAGGAGTTTAAATACAGGTTGGATTGGGGTATGTGCCTTAAATCCTGAAGTGGGCACAACATACAGTGCGGGGTCTTCATTGAAGTACCTCATCCACCTCCAGGAGTGGTGATGTGTTTGTTTCAGTGGCACTTCATAGATAAAACAGTATGGTTAATAGCCTTTTTGTCAGTTTTGTTTATCTGTTCTTTTTTCACAATTTCCAGTTTTACATTAGAGCTTCATAACATCCAACTCCTTTTAGATTTAGATCTCAAAATGTAGACAGGCCTAGCTGGAATTCTCTGATGAAACTGGTTTTCATGGAAGAAAAAAAAAAAAAAAGAAAAGATCAATTATAGAAACTTTAGTTTTAGAGAGAAATGTGTTAGTTTCTTCTGATGAAACAACACAGAAGACAGCATTCTGACAGAAACCTGCTGATTGCTTGCCTGCTGTCAGGGATCTCAGACTTCCCACCTGTGCCTCTGATATAACCCCATCCCACCATAGCTCTGGATCACAGAACACACAAGCTTTGCCACAGGGACTGGCAATCAGCCTTGAATGAGTGGAAAGGAGTTTTGGAGCTAAGGGAATATTGTTCCAAACCTACTATCTAAATGAAAGATGTGAAACATGCAGATGTGTCACAGTATGTGTGAACATTTGAAACCTAGTGTGCAGCTCTAAGAACTGAAATATGCTTTTATCCTCCTTAAAAGCCTACATCTGGACTCTTCTTTCTTGTAGGCTTCCTACCATGGAGCAGAGTACTTCAGAGCTTCAGGTCCCCATCCGAAGTCATCTGGTTCCCAACTTCCAAGCACTGGCTGTCCAACAGCCTGTAGGGACTCCCATAAAAGAAACAACTGCACTACAAGTTGTCACTTCCAGTATCCCAGGATACAGTACATTTTGGAGACTTTCTGTGAAGGACACTGGCTAGTGCTGGCATATTTTTTGTTTGTTTGTTTTATTTACACATATATTTCCTACAAGAAAAATAAAAGATATGGCTTGTTTGGAATTATAACTTTTTCTCCCCTCCTCAGAATAACCATTTTTCTATGAATTTGATATTTGAATCTGGTTTGGATGATTGTGGGTAAGAAGTGGATATTTGGCCCTCTTTTTTATTCACCTTTATAAGCAATACATTTTTCTTTACCACATATCTTTAAGGAGGGAGACGATGACGTTCAGCTCATTTTATGAATTGGAACCTGGAATAAAGAGAATAGAGGCAGAACTGTGGACAATGCTTAAGAGTAAATTTGAATACTTTATATATACGAACAGGTCTTACTGACCTGATTTGCAAAGCTTGACATAAAATCTTCTGAGCATCAAACATCAGATTTTGGTAGCCAGAAACCAAGGAATAAGTAGGGAGAATTTCAGTTTGTGTGACCTTCTCTTTATGTCTTTGAAAGGCAGAAGTACAATCCAGTTTTACAAAGTAGCAGTGAATCACCATAACCATGAAACCATTTTAACCTAATTTGCTAAGAAACATTTGTACCTCTGTCTGTGCATGGGCATTTGCATCTGTCTATTCACTGAACTTTCTGATCAATTTAAACTAAGACCTGACAGGAAAGTAGAGAGTTCAGAAGTACTGAGCTAGTTATTAAACTACAGTTAACAGTTAGTAGTTAACTACAAGTTTTCAAAAAATAGGATAATAAGAAAGGGTATGGGACCTTATAAAGGAAGAGGAAAAACTAAAACATGAGCATATTTAGGTATTCAGTTTTCAGTTTCAGAACATCTGCATGGGAGAGGAATCTTGACTAGAAGACAGAAGACTATTAGCTTTAATAGTTCTGTTTCTGGTTTTTGTGACCCTGTCTGCTAGACCACCTGCCTCACAAGTTTCACAGCGGAAGAGATAAAGATCCCACAAAAGCTTCTTGCAGTGTACGACCCGACTTAATACCTGCTCAGTCTTCACTGTGAACTGAATGAGGCCTGGGCTATGGAGGGAAAAAAGACAAAAAGTGCTATGCTTATAAAAATATGGGTAACAAAAATGCACACATCAATGGATTCTGTTGATAACTTATCTTGGTTACTGCATCTCTCCAAATGTGTGTGCTTGTGTCTGTGTGTGCTTGTGTCTGTGTGTGCATGTGTATGCATGCATATGTTTTTTTTCCAGAGAGAGCACAGTAACAGAGAGGGATAACACCTCAAGTATGATGGAGGACCTCCCTAGGAGAAGCTTATAGCACCCACTAAAATTTCTGTCTCATTTTACTTCTTCCTTAAATGCAGAGCACACATGTGCCAGCACCAGCCAAGCCTAATACTGCAGCACACTGGGGCAAGAAGCATACCCTGCCTGTGCTGCAGTCCTCAGTGCAGATCCTCATCAGCTAAAGGGTATGATGGCTTCCATTACTAATTGAAAAAAACTATTTATTTCATGCTTTGATGTTACAGCCTCCTACCCCAGGCATTAGTAGTTATGTTGGAATATTGGTATCATCCCTACTATCACTGATAAAGTCAATGGGAGCTGTAGGGATGGGCTGCTGACACTGCCACACTGTGGTCCCTCACCTATTTGTCAGTTAGAGAAGATCTTGGAGGATCAGGAATTATGATCTCAGTTCCCTGCTATACAAGAGACTGGATCTCATTAGTTCGAATTCTGGCCTCTTACTCCTGTTAAGTGAAAGCTTCAAATAATGCCCTGCTCTGCCTCTGCAGCCCTCAGATGTAGCATGTTCGTTTGCTCCTGGACATGCAGTCTTTCTGTCAGTGCAGGCTACAAAGCAAAGGAACATGTTCCCTGTCAAATAAAACTGCAGAGAACTGACTGGCAGACTAACTCCCCTCTGCAGTTATGAAGAGATCATTCTATGGGCTTATAATTTAAGCAAAAGTGAACAAATTTTTTAAAGTATGAGAAAAAAGAAAGCTCTGAGGTGGAAGTAAATTATCTTACAAAGTTCATGTTTCCAGCTCTCTCTGAAGTACTGCAGGTTCTCACTTAAGGGCTGCAACAACCAAAAATGGTTTAAACATGGCCTTTCACACTTAGAATAAATAATAGATGTGCTTTTGCAAATAAATGGAGTTCAACAAAGGTATTGAGTACCAACAAAGGTGCTGGATAAATCCTCTATGGTACCAGCTCAGCAAAGTTTTGTCAGTGAAAGAAAGCAGGGCTTCATTGTGAAAGTTTTGGGTGACTTGGCATAAGGTTTACCTTGATGGTAGACAAAGACTACTTCAAAGGCATGTGGGCACAATCATATAACCCCAGGCAAGCATCTGAAGAATGCAAATTATGCTTGCATGGATACATTTAATCCACAGTGTCTATGCTAGAAAGGAGCATTCCTGAAGCTAATGATTGCAGAATTTTAGCATTATTTACACCTATTATGGGTAACAATATTTTACATCAAAATATTTGAATAGAAAATCAAGTACTTGAAAAGATGAGAACAACTGTATCATCAACACACTACATGGCTGATTCACTGAGTGTGTGAACAAAACAAAGGATGCAGAAATTTTTGGCCAGTATAACTTCGTAACTGGAAAGTAAAATGATGCTTCAGGAGTTAGGGTAGGACAATTTGTGCTGTTGTGTTTGAACCACTTTCAGAATCTTAGAAAAAGACCCAAAAAATTTAGCAAGTATTATACTGTGCTTTACTGCCCAGTGTAAACGCATTCTCAGAGAGTTAGTGAACTAACACAAACATTTAAAGGGCTGCGAGATGGACATAAGCATCTAAAAGCCACCAAAAAAGCCATCATCAGACATGGGAAAGAGGTGAAGGTTGACAGCTACAATGGGAGAAGTGGAATAAAGTCAAAGAAG
Source organism: Lathamus discolor (assembly GCF_037157495.1). Taxonomy (NCBI): domain Eukaryota; kingdom Metazoa; phylum Chordata; class Aves; order Psittaciformes; family Psittacidae; genus Lathamus; species Lathamus discolor. The sequence goes on along the minus strand of NC_088884.1, from coordinate 40,816,921 downwards.
AAATTAAGTTATCTCTGGTTTATGTTGGTTCCTTTGGAAAGTAATTTGCAGTTATGAATAGTAACATATAATGGACTGGTATCACTGCCATATATGACAGATTATCTGTTTGATCCTATTATTAACAATGACCTACAGAAATTGTTTGCACAACTGGATTCTGCTTCACATAAATATATAAATCTAGCTGTGATTCCTTAGAGTCTTAAGTTGCCATTTACCATTTGAAATGCCTTAGTTTAAATATTTAACAAAAGATACGAATCCAATTCACAGAGCTTACACTTCTGAAATCAGATGAGGCCTGGATTTAAAGATTTCCCATGAAGTATATATAAAAATAATTGTAATGGCTAGCGGCTTTGCTTTGAAAAGACTTGCCTCAAGCAAACAGGCCTCCATTATGGGACACAGTCAAAATTAGTTCAGTTCATTTCAGCCTAGACAGCCTTAAACCTTAAATATCTCTTGTATCAGCTATCAGGAGAATTACTCCACTCTCATGAGACCCCACCTGGAGTACAGCATTTAGCTCTGGATCCCCCAACATAACAAGGACATGGATTTGTTGGAGGAAGTCCAGAGGAGGACCATGAAGATGATCAGAACTCTTGAGCACCTCTCCTGTGAAGACAGACTGGGAGAATTGGGATTATTCAGTCTGGAGAAGAGAAGGCTCCAAGGAGACCTTAGGTAGAGTGGCTTCCAGTACCTAAAGGGGACCTACAGGAAAACCAGAGAGGAACTTATTACAAGGGCATGTAGCAATAAGAAAGGGGAAATGGCTTTAAACTGGAAGAGGGTAGATTTAGATTAGATATAAGGAAAAAGTTCTTTACTGGGGGAATGGTGGGGCACTGAAACAGGTTACCCAGAGAAGCTGTGAATGCTCCATCCCTGGAAGGGTTCAAAGCTAAGATTAAGCTTTGAGCAACCTAATCTAGTGGAAGGTATCCCTGGCCATGGCAGGGGATTGGAATTAAATGATCTTTAACATCCCTTCCAATCGAAATCATTCTATGATTCTATGAAATGAATTCTTTAAACTTATACACTTACCAACACTTCACTGATGACATTGGTATAGGATCTACAGTGTTCAGGGGATCTGTCATGGCTCTTGCGCTATGAGGTCATAGCATAAATAAGAAATTAGTATCTTTATACCTTGCAAACTGAAACTAAAATATAAGGGGAAACCAAAATGTAAAAAGAGAAGGAAGAATGTAATAAAAAAAAATCAGCCAGCAAAGTGTCAGCACCACACAACTCAGCCTCAGTTCTGGTCTTCTTCAGAACTGAGATCAGCTCCTTGTTTCAGCATGAAAACTCTAGCGTAAGCTGCACCAGGTTACACAAAGCTTTGCTGTATTCAAGCAATGGCATTGTTAGATCTGGTACTTATCTTTATGAACTTCCTTCTGCTTGTGGACCTTTTAATTTCTGCGGAACCTGTCACAAGAATAAGTAGCCTCCAGCATAAAGTCTCTACCACCTGGCCTTAAAATTGTGGCCATCTGTAATTTAAGTATTTGTAAGAGTTCTGCTTGCAAAAACAACAGTAAAACTTCTAGGATGAACTTACTTTTATGCAACTGATTGCAAAATTATAAGATTTCATACTATAGCTTATTACAATAATTTTATGGCATCCAATTTACTGGAACTATATTACTTTACAATTTATGTTCTTTGCTAAAATAGTTTTTTATAAAATTGTTAGGTCGTATAGAGGCCAGGAGACATTTTATATGTTATGAATATCAAAATTACAATTAATATTAAACAAAAATGTCTCCAATAGCATAATACATAACTGGTTTAGTCCATTTATCAGGGAACGACTCTGTGCAAATGAGACTTTCTTTATATAATCATATACATAGCAAATTGTCTTAGAACTATTAGTGTAGTCTTTAGGAACTCTCAAGTGTATTTTTAGCATTGGAGATTCATTGTATGTTGGCATTTGAACAACTGTTGGCTCTAAAATCAGGTAATGTGAATCATCACAACAACGATTCCTTAGAGAATGCTTCTTTCTACCATGATGTATTCTATTTTTCTGTGAAAACTTGGAAATTGAACTGTTCTTGGTAATTGGATTTAAACTCTTGAAAACTTAGGCTTTGTTTGCATTTGTGCGGTTGGAACACACCTGTACCCAGAGCATTGCTTTTAATTAATAAAATCAGCTGTTTTCCGTAATTACATGCACAATCATAGCGTATGTGAGTTCCTGAATCACATTCACTTTTACAAATGTTATGTCAACATGTTAACTTACACCTTTTTTTAACCAGTGTAGCAGATAAAATTTCCCATATTCACGATTTCCTAAATTAGCTTTCACAGAATTTCTACACTTACTGAGGAGATATATAACATATGTCATATTGATCCCAACAGATTTTAGGGACAAGCTTGTGGCACTTAATTCAGAAAAGGCAAATACAAATACACACCAGCTCAAGATGTGCTTCTGGAAACAAAATACTTCATAATAAATACTTTGGAAAGAGAAGCACAATACATGTGAAGGTGATGTCTCTAAAGGTAATCAACTACGCCATCTTCACATATAGATAAAAAAGAAATTGAATAAGGAATGGTTCCACACTCTTCTCTTACTTTTTTCATTCTTCTTCAAAGAGGAAAATTTCATAAGAATATGAAATATCTTGTTAACTTATTGATACTGTTACAAAACCAGACAGGTTTTCAGACTCAGAGTTCCATTACCAGATTAGAAATATCTAAATAGATAGATGGATTCTTAAAAAAAATTTTTAAAAAATATAAAAATATTCTAATTATTGTCACTGTTCAGTCTGGCTTCTTTTCCCAGGTGGGGCATGGAGGAAAATCAAAAGAATGTAAAACCCATAGGCTGAGATAAGAACAGTTTAATAACTAAAGTACAATATACTACTACTACTACTGCTAATAATAATAGGTGAATAACAAGGAAAGAGATATAAAACTAAAAGGGGGAAAGTAAAAGAAATCCCAATTAACAACAGTGATGCACAATTGCTCACCACCTGGTGACTGATACCCAACCTGTCCCTGAGCAATGATAGGTCTCTTCCAGGTAACTTTCCCCAGTTTATACAGCTAGCAAGAAGTGCTGTGGTATGGAATACCCCTTTGGCTTGTTTAGGTCGGGTGTCCCGTCTCTGCTTCCTCCTGGCTTCTTGTGCCCCTCCTCACTGGCAGAGCATGAGAGACTGAAAAGTCCTTGATCAGGGTAAGCATTACTCAGCCACAACTAAAACACTGGTGTGTCGTCAACATTGTTCTCAGACTAAAGCAGAAACACAGCACTGCACCAGCTACTGGGAAGAAAATTAACTGTTACAGCTGAAACCAGGACAGTCACCAATAAAAAGCCCTTCCTACCAGGCATAATCTTTAGACCATCATGGCTGTGACAACACTGCAAACACACACACACAAAAAAAAAAAAAAAAAAAAAATTTATTTTCTTAGTTCTGGATGGCTTATGAAACTCCAGGAAATAACAGTACCAACAAACCAACCTATAAGTACCTGGTCAGTTTAATTTTGTACTTTAGGTTGTAGAAATGGAATTAAAAATATAATCTTACATCTCATATATACTATCTTATTTAAAAAAATATAGTAATCTCAATATGATAGAAGAAAAACTGCATGTCTTCTTAAGGTGTAGAAAATAATGAATCAATTTCACTGGAATATTTGATTTCAAGATAACAAGACTACTTCATTTATTTCTTCAGATTTTCAAAGGTGTATCAAAAGGCCAAGTGTAAAGACGATGATATACATGCATTTGAAGAGTTCGAATTTTGTGCTATAAACAATAAGGAATTCCTAAAGAATAGGAATGGGATAACATCAAAACACACATTTTTTTAAGTGGCTTCAGAAAGATACTGCTCCTAAAGACAATTACTTTTATTTTGAAGATTTTTGTTCCATCAAACCCTAACTGTAATATATATTCTTTCCTTAAGCCAATGGAGATTCAGAGTTTGTGTTTGATTAATGCATTGCACAAAAATACGGGACAGACTATAGAATGAGAAAAGAATCCCAGCTGCATTTCACAGTTGATGAATGAGAAGCTGCCTTGTTACCTTAAGGGCTCCACTCTGGGACACTTAAAAGTATGATACACCACACTTGGCCCATGACAAGTTACAGGATTTATGTATGAATAGACTTGAAGACCAGAAGTGACTGATGTGATCATCCTGTCTGACCTTCTATACCCCAAGTGGCAAACATTCTCAGAAATAGGATTAGTGCCAAAACTTGAAGCATATTTCATTTCATTTTGAAAACAGAATTGTCATATCCCCTAGGAAGTCTGTTTCAGTTGTTAATCGACTTTCCATTTGGAAATTGTACCTTATTTAATCAGGTCATTGGATCTTGTTATGACTTTGCCTGTCATACTAAAAAACCTCTCTCTTTTCACATCTTTTCAATGTGCAAGTACCAGGATATCAGGTAAGTTCTTGATCTTCCTTATGACATGGTGAAAGGAGGAGTTGATATCAGAATAGCAGGCCAATGTGCTGCAACCTAAGATCAAAAAATAAATAGCATAATTCCATAAAAGGCTCATTTCTATGCTATGTAGGAATATTGGTGAGGAATCAAAATAGGCACCAGTGATATGACACCAGGAAAAAATCCAAACACCTCAAGATTTTGGGGACTTGAAAAACAAGAAAGAAAGTACGTGGAGGATCTTTGTAGAAATTTATGACCAAACAATGGGAAAGAAAATAATATTGAAATTGAATCTTTGGTAGGTAAACAGTAGTGTCCGAGGGGATTTTCTTTCATATAATCATAGAAAAGACAGTATTTATGGTTCTGGTGCAAGACAAAACTTTTAGAAAATCCTCTTACAAAAAAAATAAATGTAACAAAATTTTCAAAAGTTCAGAAGCACAAATTCAAAAGTTTCCTTGCCCCGAATGTGCTTGACTGTTTTGAACAGTTGTTCCTCTCAAACCCTTTCATTCTCATTTTCCCCTTAAAAGACAGAGGGCATAAACTCAATTTAAAATGGAATATATTTCCTGGAACATGAAGGGTCAACCATATAATCACAGGCATCAAACAGAGTTAGACTGAACCTTTAAACATGGAGACACTGTTTTAGCATCATAATCTAATTTTGAATCCTTCTGCATGAAAGTAATTATCATTATTATTGAATTTTATCCAGTTAGAGCATGTCCTCTAGGGTGTTGCATTAATTGGCTTTTTCTATAACTGCAACTATAATTTTAAGTGTTATCAGTTGTATTAATAAATAAGCATTAGAATTATAATGGTTCCAGCTGGGACTACTTTAGTCAAAGGTCATGTTTTGTACAAAAGGTGTATAGTTTAAATATTGTCAAGTTTAGAATTAAGAAGACAAAATGCAATTAATCTGACTTTCATCTGAACTGCTCCCCCTGAAATTATTCCAGGATGACGGTAGTAAAAAGCATCAGCAAATTCACCTTCTAAATTTAGGTTTCATGTGTTTCGCATTGAAGTATTTCGAAAGACTATTCTTCCATAAGTAAACATGACATTTTAGACAGAAAGAGAAAATAAATTGGAACAAATTTAAATGTTTTCTATTGAAGAGGCCAAAATGAAAGAAGACTAGTAAAGTTTCTTCAGCGAAGACTACACAAGCAAAGCTGATTCCTGAGTTTCTTGCTTTTCCCTATCTTTATTAAGTTTTAATGTCATTTACCTCAAACTAACTTTTAGGTTTCCAGAGAACTCATTCTCTCTTCAAGACATTTACACTTCAGCAGTAGCCATTGTATTTGGAACCTGAGCACTGGGATTTACAATACCAAACAATTGTTACTAACCTATGTGGTTGCCCAGCATAGGATTACCTTCATATTCTAATGGCAGTTTAGAAGGTAAAGTCACCAAACTGGGAAGGGAAAGCCAAACCAACTTTCACTGCTTAATTGAAATCCACACAATATTATGATAATTGCAGTAAACTGAAATTGTTTTATAATAGGAATTTCTAAAAACCCACCAAGAGCAAGATGAGCTCACAACAGTTTTTAAGGCATTGGCAAGGTTGTATAAAGGGTTTATCCTGCTTTTCAAAACCTCTCTTCATCATTTATGTCAAATGCCCCAAGGTGGATGGGACACAGAATATTTCTGAAAATATTATAATCTGGATATGTATGAATAGAGCACTGCCAGAGAGCTGCCAGAGAGGGCACAACTACAACACAATGGCAGAGCCTCTACTGGACATCAGCTTTCTGAATATGAATCTAGTTGTGGGAATGAGTTCTACTGATTCCGGCCAAAAGCTTGTGAATAATATTGTATTTCTGTTTAAAACATTTATTTCTGCAAAACCTACAGTTTGAGAATGAAACATATGAGTTCTGAGAATATGAATGGAAAATGATATCTTCCAACTAAAGTCAAAGCCAAGCTGGGTATGCTGTGGGAACACAGAATCCACTAAAGTGCAGAGCAAATGAATTTTCCTTCCTATTTATAATTGATGTGTTGAATTTAATTGTCCTGTGCATTTGGATAATCATAGAGCAATCTGTTTCATATTGGTTTGTCTGATACCAATGTGGCTGTAACTTCCACATATTGTTTAATAAAGTTGCTGATTTTCACTCATTCAAGAGCCTCTTGGTGTCACTGTATTTTAAATTTACTGTGATTACTACTCCACTAAAAAGGCATGACTGTGTATAAGTATCTAAAATATGAGACACTGGAATCCAATAATTGGCTGCTACATCTACTGTTTTTCTGATTTTAGACATTAAGCTATATCCCTTATTTACACAAATGTTTGATTTCAACCTTACGAGCCCTATTCTCTGACCAGTAGAGGATACTCTTAAATCCCCTGCAAAATCACACAAAAGGCAGGAAAACTGGGACTATTCTAGGGTCTTTTCCTTTCTAAAAATGGGATTTCTATACAGTGTCACAAAAAGAGTGTGGAGGGGGTGAAAAATCCCTGCAAAAAGTAGTGAGGGATAGCGTAACCTGTTTACTAACAGACACACCACAGACACTAGAGATTAAGTGTTTTCATACTTGCTAGGAAATTCTAAAGAACCTATTCTGGAGACTGCTTTTGCCAGTCTACCTCCAAAGAAAAGTCTCAGTAGAACAACACAACCCACTAAAGCAGTCCATAACATAACTTTGAGAATGCAGCATATGATGTGCCTTTTATGCACCCAACCAGGAGCATCACAACATTAAAATAAATGTGATCCCATTAATTGCAATATTTTCCAGCAATGTTGTGTTGCAAACAATGGCCTCAAATAGCCTAATCAACTCATCCTCCCAATAGGAGAAGTGCATGCAATTCACACAGGCATAAATGAAGCTGCATCCTATCAACTAGAGGAGATACGAGTGCCTGAAGATATTGGGTTCTGTACAAAAATAAATCCAAAATACACAGTCAATCTTACACTATTTTGCTATAAGTTTACCTTATTTTGAAGAAGAAAATATAGCATTAATTAGGGTAGAGTTATTTTGCTTGAGTTCCCGTAAAGGATCCCTTCTTTTCCTGAATCTGAGAGAAGAAAGAGTCTTTAGGATGCCAAAATGAAAGGTGGTTCTGGTGACAGTCTGATGGCATCGTGGTTGCACTACAAAGAATTTACCCTTGATTTGCACTTACGTGGCCTACAGTGTGACAACTCCAGTGTTCCTGACGAAAAATCCATCTGCTCTTTCTTTCGGACCATAATAAAAAGAAAAGGCAGTCTTGAATTTGTGTGCTGCAATATCACTATTGGATGGAAATACTTAAAAAGCTTTGCACACTGAATGAAACAAGAAAATGTGTGTCTCTGTCATCAAGTTTCATTTCACAGAAGTAAACCTGCAAGGCTAAGCATTTTGGGTGACAGTACATAACTGGAAAAACTGAAATGAGAGATAGTTATGCTTGAGCATTAGCAAAAGGTAAGAGTGATGCTAAGTGTAATAAGTTTGAAATACCAGGAACATGCAATTGTTCTGAAATCCCATTATGGAGATCTATTGTTATTAGGTTCTGCTGTTGCCTCTGTAAGGGAAAGCATATAAAATACAAATCAGTGGGGACAAAGGTTGGGCTGAAATCTTAAGACGTCAGTTTTCTAAACAAACTCATATATCATTTCCTCTGCTTGGGAAGGCAGATGCACCATTTTGAAAAGCCCCAAGAAAGAGGATGTAGAGCACATGTCTTGCTGTTTTAGACTTCACAATCTAACTGGAGAAACTTACTTTGTGCCAATAGGCATTGAGAACAACTCACTCAACATCTCTGCCAATATGGCAATTTGCATAGCATTACCCATAATGCTTCTCATTGTGCCTTTGCTTTGAAAACAGATTTAATTGAGCCTTGCTGAGCTGCATTAATGTGTCTGTTTAAATTGAGCAAATCTAATTAGCTCGCATGAAAGTTATGCCACCTCTGGTGCAGCAGAGCTAATGCAATTAAAGTCAGCCAGATGTATTGAGTATTGTAAACATGCAGCCTGACTGGTAGAGAATAGTTCAGTATTCATCAGAGACTGGTCAGTTTTGTAACACAGTAACAACAGCTGCACTTTTTACTACAAGTGTATATTATCCTGTATATATGACTATTTTAAAATGCCAAAGATCTGCATTCTACAACAGTACTTGCTGTAAGATCAGAACAATCTCATCTACATCTGTGTAAACCCAAGTCCACTATATTTTTTAAGAGGTCACTACTTGTATATATAGCATTACTACAAAATCAATATTTACTAAACATTACATAAGGACTATTTATATTGAAAATAATTTCCGAAGTCCTTGACTATTTATATACCTTTCTGAATTGGATTTCTGAAAAAACTGGAACAGAGCAGTAGTTAGACTAACTGAGAAAAGTCCAAGATGCTCTTTGAAAACAATCAGAAGATGTTTCATAAGCTAAAAATGTATTTTATAGGAATGATTAATTATTTTCACTCCAGACTCCATGGTTCTGATTCCATGTTCTAGTTAACTGCTATTTATAAACAGGATAGTGCTTGAGATGCTCAGATTTCTTATACTGATTTGTTTTCAATACTGATCTTAGTGTTTGGTTCTGTAGATGTCACTTTAAAAAAAAGTATTAATAATTCCTGAAGGTCAAATGGTCTCCCACCAATAAGGCAATTTGCATAGCATTACCCATAACACTTAAAATCATGCTTTTTATTTGAAAACTTACTTAGGAGAGGTGCAGAGTTGCATGTATTCTACGCAGGTTCTGCTCCATTGTTTCTGCTTCACATTCCCTTCCCAGAATGTCAAGATGACTGAAAAAAACTAACTTTTCCCCTGCTAATCGATAATCTTCTTCTTCCTCATTTATTCAATTAAACTATAATTGCTGTCAACAGTAATCAAGTCTCCTGTTTCAGACTGTGGAAAAGGCACTCTGTGGGAAATAAGATAGGTTGTGTTTTCTTTATTCTTCTTAGATCTTTAACATGCCACTTTCTAACTTCTCAGTTTTCCTGACTGTAAAATGGACATGGCAGTACCTAAATGAATTATTAATTTGGTTTTCCTGTCATCCCCCCAAGAAAGTCTTAGAGGCATAAACAGTATAAAATGAAAGAAAGTGTATAATTGAGTTATTCAGAAGTTTAATCACAGATTAGAAAAATAACTAATCATAAATCATCTTGGTTATGTATTTTTAAAATCATCAGGTTTAGAGAATAGGAATAAAAACTATAAAAATACGACAATATAGTGTGGAGTTTGATTGTTTTAAACTAATAACATTTACACTTGAGGAAGAAAATAATCTTAAATATGTTCAAGAATAATTGTCCTGTATTTGCATGCCTCAAGTTCTATAGTTCTTGTCCAAGGATTTGTGAAGGTGGCAAGGTAGCAAACACCCACTTAAATGCTTCTTTACTTGGATTTTTAGGTTTCTCTATAGAATCTTCACTATAAAGAAGGAAAGGGTTTGATGAAGGGATGCCTAACACATCCTTTATTTCTTTGCTATTCTTCCTGTCTGAGGTCTCAAGTCCCTGAAATAAGTGATAAGAACTTAGAAGCCACTCTAAATGATTTTTCCAATGATCTGCTGGTTTGTTACTCCACATTGGTGTGCCTTCCCTCAGCATACAGCCACTTTAAGGAAGGTCCAGGGTATCTGTACAGTCTTTCCACCATTCCTGTACTGAGGATGTTTTGCGCTTGCTTCACTCCCACCTCTCTTCTCCCAAGTCAGGTCATGGCAGGGGGCTTGCAGTGGTATCAGGGTAGCAAGAAGTGGTTTCCTTGAACCAAACTGTAGAAGGAGCAATGAGTTACACATAGAACCATAGAATCATAGAATGGTTTGGGTTGGAAAGGAGCTTAAGATCATCAAGTTCTAACCCCACTGCCATGGGCAGGGACATCTCATACTAGACTTGATTGCTCAAGGCCTTGTCCAACCTGGCCTTGAACACTACCAGGGATGAAACATTCATAACTTCCTTGTGCAGTCCATTCCAGGATGGATATTTTTCTTTTTGTGTGTGTGCTGGCTGTACTGGAGACCATACAGATTCCTCTGGTGTTCTTAATTTTATAAAAATATCATCTGTTGAACACTAACAGATATTCATTACCACAAACTATCAACTGGTTTATCTATCTCTCAAGTCACTAATTTTAAGAAATATCAAAATGCCTGGCATTTCATAGAATCATTTGGATTGGAAGGGACCTTTAAAGGTATCTAGTCCAACCCGCCCTGCAATGAGCAGGGACATCTTCGATTAGATCACTAGATATAGAAATGATGAAATAGATTTTCTGTCACTAGAGACAAAAGACTATCTCCAAAAGTGGAAGACTAAAGATCACAGCATGTGGGGCTTGTTCATCCACCACTCTGGCAGCAGTTTGATGTACTTTTCACTTATGCAGGAGTGCATTTCATGAAATATTAATGCCATTTCTAAACTGTAGTTTGCACCAGGAACTGAACTTCTGTTGGGCTGCTGAGCAAGCTGATTCAGTGTCCTGATAGGTCCACCTATCAAACTGATGTCTCTCCAATTTAGAGACAAAGATGTTGTGTAGGACAGTGTTGAACGCTTTGCACAAGTCCAGATAGATGACATAACTGCTCTACCCCTGTCCCTCAGTTTCATAGCCCCATCACAGGAGGCCACCAAATTGGTCAGGCAGGATTTCCCCTTAGTGTAGCCATGCTGGCTATGTCCAACCACTTGATAGTTTTTCATGTGCCTTAGCATGCCTTCCAGCAGAATCTGCTCCAAGATTTTGCCAGGCACAGAGGTGAGATTGACTGGCCTGTAGTTTCCTGGGTCTTTGTTTTCCCCTTCTTGAAAATGGGGGTTATATTTCCCTTTTTCCAGTTGTCAGGAACTTCACCTGACTGACATGATTTTTCAAATATGATGGACAGTGGCTTTGCAACTTCTTCCACCAGCTCCTTTAACCTCTTGGTCATACTTCATTTCATGCAGCCTGATAACAGTTGGCTTTCTGGGATGCAAGCATACATTGCTGGGTCATGTTGAGCTCCTCATGACCAACACCCCCAAGTCCTTCTCTAAGTCAGGACTGCTCTAAATCTAGTCTCCACACAGTCTGATTTTGTGCTTGGGAATTTCTGTCTTCATTCACTAAAGCAAAGCTGATGAATTTTCTTCCCTTTCTGGCAGAATCTCTGGAGAGGTAAAATGTGCTGCCTCACTTCACCATCAACCACTGTTTCCTTGAATTGTTTGTTTTAGAAAAACTATGATGTGATCCCATAAAGGGATGGGAAAGAGTATATTTGGTTTAAAAATCCTCACTGGATGCAATTTAAAAAGCCAACATTAGCTTTGACATAGAAATTGATAGAATCGAAAGTAGGCTAACATAACACTATCCTTTCACGCCTCTGCTGGTGAAGGGAAAAAAACTTAAACCTAAACAATACAAAAATTACTGTCTCATAAATGTTGTGAGAAGAAGAAAAGTCTGGTAAGACTCTGAAGAACTTGGAATTCCGAAAAGAATTATCTTTTTTCTAGAAAATAATAGACTAGCTATATGCATACATAAGGGAGAAATAATTGGGGTCCTTTGTCAAGGCTGCTAAACATTTGCCAAAATTCTGACAGTACAGCAAGCATAAAATGCTGTAGCAGTGGTAGGGTTCACAGAGAGAAGCATTTCAGACTGGATTGAGAAGCTGTAATCAAAGTGGTTTGGAATTTAGTAATTGTAACAAATAATCAAGAACCAAAGATCTAAACACATGGCTTACAAAAAAATCACAGAGGAATAGCATTTCTAGGCACTTTAAGAGATGAAAAGAAACTTTGGTATAACAATAAAGAATAATGTTGTAAGAGGATTATAGTGGAACACAAAGGTGAAATGCAGGCTCTAAATTAAATTCTTGACTGTGAGATAATAAAGGAAGTCTATACTTTAGTACCTAACTCTTTTTTTCCTTAATTTGCTGGGCTAATTCTATCCACACCATAATGCTTAGATCTTTTCTTCATCTTTATTTTGCTGTATTTCTAGCATATATACATATGTCCAAACACATGTGTAAGTTTATTAGTACAAGCATATGTAAAAGCAAACTGAGTTCCAGATTTAGCTTTAGGAAAACACTTCCTGCAATATTTTGTACTGCTTTCAGCTGACAAATAGCCTCAAATACTGTTCCTGCTGGCTAAGTGAAGTCTCTGGATTAAAATATTTGGTACTCCAGTACAACAGAGATCGCATAAGCAACGAGTCACACTACATGAAACTTTCTTTATTAGGAAAAGCAATTGCAGTTAACTAAGAAAGCCCTGTGTCATTAACATATAACAATAAATTTTATCTTCCTCCAACAGAAAAGGAATCCCTCTTGCTTATCCTGCACAGAAACTGATTAAAACTGAAATTGCTCCAGCTGTTAAAACTTAACAAAGACCTATCCAATATATAAAAGAATTTAATATCATCATTATTTGCTAATATATCCACAGAGGTCATACTCATTTTACTTATTATAGTTATACAAATTGGTTTTGAGTCATTCTGCTATGCAAATCCAATTAGAAGATTGCTAGCTTATAAATGAAACAGGGCATTGTCATCCTGTCATACTTATTATGAGTAAAGTATAGAAAATAAACTGATTAAGCATTAGTTACCAAAACAGAGCAGCATACAGTGTACACCATCAGACAGCAGAACTTGACACAAATGTAATGATCGGGGCCACAGGACCACAGGTGCAAAGGAAACACAATGATACTGATTAGCAGAAACTAGAGGAATAACGTGACTAAACCACAGGACAAACTGAGGGAATGACATGGCTAAAATGCAACAAACTCATCTCTCTTTTATTGGCAGCTAGTTCTTAATCTTTGAAAATAAAATGAAAAATAGTTTACTAAAATAAATTTTCGAGGCAGCCTTAGGGAAATGTGCACATGCCATTTGAGAAGATTCACTTTTGCAAGGTACATCAGATCCTGTCAAACACATTGTTAAGAGAACACATGAAATTATTTACACAGCACTTTCTCTAAAAAAAAAGTGAGAGTGCATACTTAAAGCAGGTAGCAGACAACAAAAATAAAATTAGTTTTTCCCAGCAGATGCAAAATTTGGTGTGTACTTTATATCTAGTCCAAAGCAGTAATCCAAGTGAGAACAAGATTGAAGCTCCCGTTACTTCCATTCCAGCAGAGGAGAAATATCACTTAAGTTGCATAAGGCTGCAGCTGACTGTAATCGGGTCTCTCAGTTGTAAAGCTTATTAGGAATATTTTGACAGAAGCCACTTAAAAAAAAAAATAAAACAACTAATAAAATAAAACAAAATACCCACTGACCAAAATGTAATGGGAAAATGTCACCTATTAGAAGTAATCTCTTCGCAAAAGTTTTTTGGTGTTGATATCAAGAAAATAAAATCTTTCAAAACCCAGATTTTTAAAACATGAATTAGGGTTAAAAATAATAAGAAAGGCATTTGGAAAGTGAATGCTGCTTTGAGTGATCCAAAATACATTTACTTCCATCCCTCAAGGTACAGCATCAAGCTTTTATTTCTTTTTGGGAATGGAGGAAAAGAACTTGGATAATCTATCCCTAGGCAGCTTTTTACAGCAGTTCTGGCTTAGGTGTAACCTCAACTAGGTCAATGAGATTACCAGTTTTAAATAAGCTTCATCTAGATCTTTGATATGCCTTAAAAGGTTTATAGAAGTTATTTAGCATCAGTTTAACACTTTTGTGCAAGAAAGCTCTCTCTCTAACCTTTCCCCTCACTCTAGTATTTGTGGTTTTGTTAAAAAAGAACACTCCCATAGAAACTATGAACACCACAACCAAATGCTGCTGTTTCAGAGCTTTTTCTCCCTTGATGACTCCTGATTATCACAGGCCACAAACATCTAGAAAAACAGTTGCTCACCAGACTAAACAAACACTTTTCAAAAATACTTTAGGTCTCAGAATATGAAAAAAACTTAAAAAAAAAAAAAGGGGGGGGGGGGGGGGGAAAGCAGCTTCATTGTATAAGCTTTTCCTTGCACACAATGTAACTGTTCAGAAGTCTGCCACTCCTTAGCCAGCAGTTACTTAAAACAGCATTTTCCTGGTCTAAGCTCCATGTATCCCTACCTGCATATTTAACACATAAAGTCTCTACTCTCATTTTCATAATCCCATTCTAATCAGAGGGACAGCTTGGGGGGTCCCAGGTGCATCCTATAAAATTAACAGGATATAACTATTTTTAATTTAATGGAAAATATTTTTTTTTTTTTTGACAAGCACAGGAAAAATCTGTTTTCAAGTGAGAAACAAGAAAACATTCTCTTGTTTTACCTATGTTACTAGTAATTCTGATTTCTCCAGTTATGAAATGCTGTTCTTGAATCTGTAATTTTTTTAACAGTGCCTTGAAGATAGACATAGGTCTCCCCTACATCTCCTTTAGCTTTATGTGAAACACGTAGATGCTTGAAAGCTCTCTTAACAGGGTAATTATTGCTTGGTGTAATTTACTGGCTGGTATAATGCTCTGAGAGACATTAGAAAAAGCAAGAACTCACCGCAGCCGAGACTCAGCAGTATGTGCCTATAAATGACACCGAGTGGATTATCTGTTGCATAAAAGAGAAAATATACAAGTTTCAGGCAAAATTTGTCAAACATCTATATAAAACTAAGTTTTGGGCTTTTGTTTTACTCTCCATTTTGTGTGTTACTTTCCTGTAGATGCAATGTATTGTAGAAGTATCCTGGCTGTGACAAGATCACTATTTTTCCCAGTATAACTTTCAGAAGAAAGAGTTTAGGAAAACTTTTAATGAGAAAGCTGAGAGTGGCTCTTGCTTCTGAATGTCCCTCAATAACCAGTGCCTGTGCAATAGTAATTTCACTGGCTTTACATAAACCCAAAGGACCGGAGACTTCCAAATAAGGTGTGGGTTTGTGCACGTCAGAGAGTAGATGCTCTCTGTGAGATATGTAGTGGGTTATGAGAGAAAACTCTGAAGGGAAAAGATGAGGCAGAAACTTCCATTGGCAGAAAAATCAGCCTCTATCTGAGAGTATTAAAAGAGGTGAGATCTACCTCAGGGTAGAAGTCAAGGCTGCATCCTTTCAAAGATGCATGCACATGTACTGCTTTTAGAAGCAGTAATGACTACAATTCAGAAACTTCCTCCGTAAGTCTTACCTCCTGTTAGGCTATTTTGATGCCAGTCTGAGTCAATTAGGGAGTTCAAAACAGCTGCAATGGGACTCCTGAAGGGATGTATGGGAAGCGGAAGCTCAGTAAGCTGAAGCATGAGATCCAAGGTTTGTGATGACATCTGAGACTTGCACCCCCAGGAAGGAGCGCAGGGACTGAAACCTAAAATTTGTCTGAGAGGCTCAGAACTTAATATTGATCCTCATATCCAGGTAGCTCATTAGCATGTATGCTAGTTGGCTGTACTCCCTCTTTTAAGTAGTACAAAAGTGCCTGCGAGGGCAAAGGCATATACTGGTCCTAAATGGTAAGCCCACCTGGCCCAGCACTAGGGGAGCAGTTCTAAGTTCGGGTTGTGAGGCCTAAGTATTGAGGGAATGAGCCCAAGCTTACCAGCAGGGCTTGTTCTCTCGCAAAAACTTCATAATGCTGAACTGCATCTGGATTTACCTGCTTTATGCCTTACCAGCTTAGGTTTCTTTGTACTTCCCAGGATTCTCAATCCTGCAGTTAGGGCTGGGGTAGGAAAGAATCCATGTCTACAGGAGTAATATCTGTGGAGATGAGAAGCTGAAAAGCATTACATCTATAAGATTCTGGCCTAAGATTCATTAGCTCCAGAAAATTGCTTGACACATCTCAGACTACATTACGTTACCAAACGATGGTGCCAGAGTGCTGTGGCCAGATAAGGGATGATGCACTAGTCAGAGATGTGCCATGTTGCAAGAAGAACATAGTTATTTATGTGAGCTAATGCACAGAGGTGTGATCACTTTTAAAATCAGTTCAAAATATTTCTTGCTGCTAAGCTCAATTTTGGAATCTGGTGCATTCATTAAACATAAAAATCTTGCAGCCCTCATATCTAGGCACTGTGCTGTAAGTTTTCATCTGAATGACCTCCAGCTCCGAGAAGGGCTACAATTTTACCTTCTATAAATTAATCATACACAAACCCAGTATGAGACATGAATCACGTGAAAATCTTTCCATAGTGTTTTTAAGACCTAGGGAGACACCTGTTCAGAAGGTTGAAAAATAACCTGATCTTTTCAACCAGGATTTATTGAACGTAATTTTTAAAGATGTTGCATTTAACAAACACTACTGAATGGAAGCATATTGCCTGGAATTTTCCAGAGAATTTCTATTTGCCTATAGGTTTGTGGTTCAGATGTCGAGTCTTATCCAAAAAGCAGAGAGACAGATGGAGAACTGATCTTCTGAAGACTTCTCCAGAATCCTTGGAGAAAAGCCTACAGGTAGCTTCACACTGATATCTTCAAGAAGTGCATGCTTAACCAGGGGAAATACTGGTGCTCTAAATAGCTAATGTTTATTTGGGTGTAAGCAGTAACCCCAGCATGGATTTGGCACTCTGATTTACACAACCTTTATACCATCCCCAAACAAAGTACTACTCAACAACGGTGGATGTCTGGCTTTGTATTTTAGCAGATAATCAATTAAAGATGTAAGCCAACCACATTTAAAGCAAGAAACTTCTAAAAGTCTTGGATATTCTTCAGGTATGCTATAATGCTTCAGACACACTTAAGTCCTGCCCACAGGGATCACAGCAGTAACTATAAATAAAGAATTTGGAACTGCAGATATATTATCCTTTTAGAGAGGGTGAAAAAGAAAAAAACAAAGAAAGAATGCTGCAGGTTTAGTGCTGTTGTATTTGAACCACAGTTACTTCACTTTCCAGGCTGTGTTAAGGGTAAGCAGAATTTTATTCAAAGCCTCCAGCTGAGACGCATACACTGTCTTGGGGACAGCTAAAAATGTGCACTGATGAATGCTGGTCAGTTCTATAGTCAACCACTTAGCTGTAATCTAATGTAAGTACCACATTTGGGTAAACTGTGATCCTCTTTGAAAGAGTTTGATAACAAGGCAACAAAAAGCAGATTTTCTGTCCTGCAGTGTCTATTCTGCAGCTTGTAGAGCTCTCAAACAGCTTCTGTGATGATTCAGCTTTAGGAATCACTTTCAGGCTTGTCAGGAGGTTGTCAGGAGAAACCACCATTATAAAAGGCTAATTTAACGGTTTTCTCTACTGATAAACTAAACAGAGCTAATGCATCAGGCCTGAGTCCTGTGCCATGATTGTTCAAACCATTAGTGTAATCCTAGGCATGGGTGTGAATTGTGTTAACTAGGACTTGCCCAGTCCTGGAAAAAAAAACAGCCATGATTTGGAGGTTAGTGTAGACCAAGAGCCTTTCTCATTACACACATTTGGTGTATTCATCCTGTGTCAGGGGATAAGTTAGCATAACTGCAGAGATGTAGCTAGGACATAACAGTAGACCTCAGTGCCAGAACAGTTCTTGGCCCATTCAATATGAGTTTAAATACTGCATAAATTAATTACTATAACAGTAATCCGCAAAATTCCCAAAGATGCATGTCTTGCTTTCCTGCGCAGAAATAGATATTGTACTAACACAAAGTTGAAGGTCACCTAGACAAACTTAATTTTCATCAAAGCTATAAAAATGTTTCTGAAAAATGTGTAGTCGCAGGTCAGGAACCTCCTTTTCCATAATCCATGTGCTTGACCAGCTGTCCCACGCCTCCAGGAGCATAAACTGCTGGGTCTCCTCCTAGAGCAGAGATCTGGAGATACATTTTTCTTTAATTCCAAAGGAGACAGAAAGTTGTAAAGGGAACCAGACAGCAGTTACAAAAAATAATGCTTCAGCCACACTACTCTGTCTGAGACAGTTCATTAATTTTTCCTAGGCTGCTTTCTCAAGGAGAACGATCATAGACTTAACACCATCACAAAGAAAGCTGAGATTCTCGTTTGCCACTTTCGGCCTTTCAATAAGACTATGAGTTCCAATAATTTATTTTAACCATGGAAAATACGAACATTTTTAAGAACAATCAAGTTCCCTTTTGTCTAGCTTAGCCATAATCAACTGATGTCAGATTGCTTCTTTGAATAGAACAGAATATAATTAGCATAAGAATAAACACGCATTTACTACCAGTTAGCAAATTCATGGTGAGCTTTATATTTATATTTTAAATACAGATCTTATTGTTTCTTACATGTCAAATAAGTCTATGTATTTAAAGAAGCAGCCTATTTTACAGTTACGATAAACTGCTTCACAGCAAGCCACAACAAACTGCTGCAGGATGTCACTTTAGTGAGTTTATCAAATAAGATTAGCATACTTGATACTCAGACCCTTATTGAGGTATGTTCATATGAATTCAGAAATAAAGTGGCCCCTGACATGTTCACTGTTAAATTGAGAGAGGGCAAGCATGGGCATTAGAATAGTCCTCTAAGAGTTTCACTTCTTGAAATTTCGCAGATTTCTTTGATATTTCTCCTAGAATGAGAACATCACATTTTCCTCCAAGTTTTGATATCTTTGCTTAGTGAGAAGCCAAGAACCTTGGTGAAATTCCCCAAAATTGTGATGCAGTCTTTTTTCAAATTAGTTGTTTTTATAAATGGTTAAAAGAACAATACTTTACTGCAAATAGCAAAATCTAAATGAGAATAAAAATGCATTACCTTTAATGTTTTACATTTTATTTCTACTAATGTTATTTGTACAGGAAGATTTGTATCAGCTTTGCTAGTATATTCAGGTAAGGTATCACTTCATTTTTGCAAATCTGGAAACTCTCCATCATTAACCATGAAGTCTAGAATCATTTTAGCATATAATAAGGTTTCTCTGTTGTGACTTTGGCTCTGTTTTGCAGTGGGGTTACTATACCTATTAATCTAAACTAACTTTAAGTCAGAGATTTTTCTACTCTGACCTCTCATCAGTCCTCTGAAGAAGATCCTCAACAGTCAAATGCCCACTGCACAAGGGATATTTTTTCATTAGATTAAGGTCCAATTGTATGCTAAAAATCCATGTAATCAAGCAAAAAGGTTTTAGCCTTAAGTATCTAACTGAACTATTGTGTGTCAGTAGTGCTGTTTGACAACCTGCTGGATTTTTGCCATGTAATTCATACCTTCTTCTTATTAGATGTGGCATCTTTTTCAAGTATTGTAAATTACAGAATGTTTTAAAGAAATTGGAATGGTAGAAGAAAACAGTCAAATGTTTAGATATGGAGACTAAACTCATCACCCAAATCTGGCCACTTTTAATGTTTTGGGGCATAGCAGTGATAAATGCCAACAGAAATCCAGTGTCATTTTTCTTAAACATGAGAGAGATGAATCATGCAATATGGCCTTAATAATGCATATGTGCATGTGAGTGTGTGTATAGGGGAGCCAGATAAAATAATGAAGAATTTCAAGTATGGTGATTTAAAACCAGAACTTTCTTCAATTGTTTCACACAATATGTGTCTGGAATTATACACCAGCTTGATATTGCTACACCTTCTCTTCACTGATTAGCACCACTCTAATTTTTAAAGTTAGAACTTAAAGCTTGTACCACGTGTTTTCTCTGCAGTGTCTTCTTTCTTTCACAACTGTGCACCAGATGGATGAAGGAGCAGAACTGGACAAAGCATGAAAGTGTATTCTCCACACTCAGTCTCCTGTCTCAGCAATCAGTTTACGTATATATAGGCAAATCCCTGACTTAACTTGCTGTACATAACATATGACCTTGTCCCACGTACTGTTGCACAAAAAATGAGAGTCTTGTGAATGTGGGTTTCCAGACTTCTGAGAATTCTTCAGCATTGAAAAAATACTTATTTCAAAGTTGTTCAATATTTTTATATATGCTACAATGAATTAGTAATATTTAGTATGAACAGTCAGATAGAAAGCTGAATAAAGAATAGTAACCCTATTATATCAATCTAACCTGTAATCTGATCAAAATTGATATAAAATATTAAATGGAATCATCCTTCCATAACCTCATATTGATTATTACTAGTTCTATTACCAAACATAATATGTTTTATTTCTTATTGCTTTTAAATGGCAATTTGGTTTCAGATTTATTCAGACTTTCCAAAGAAGTTTCTTTATACCATACATGTACAGAAATCACTCTTACAAAATGAACATTTTGGGCATGTGGGAAAAACCATGAGGAAAACCTTTGGTGTTGTTCCTTCTTAGGAAAATTTAATAACAGAAACATCATGTACTTAAGAAAAGGCAGAGCCCATTTCTATGATTTCTAGACTAATTCAACCCAGCACTTTGTTACATAAATAGAATCAAATGATGAATTAAATAGATCTGCTTAAACATGTGCTTAAATCATAGAATCATAGAATAGTTAGGGTTGGAAAGGACCTTAAGATGACCTAGTTCCAACCCCCCTGCCATGGGCAGGGACACCTCACACTAAACCATCCCACCTAAGGCTCTGTCCAACCTGGCCTTGAACACCACCAGGGATGGAGCATTCACAGCTTCCATGGGCAACCCATTCCAGTGCTTCACCACCCTCACAGTAAAGAACTTCTTTCTTATATCTTCTAGATATATCTTCCTTATATCTAACCTAAACTTCCCTTGTTTAAGTTTGTACCCATTACCCCTTGTCCTATCACTACAGTCCCTAACGAAGAGTCCATCCCCAGCGTCCTTATAGGCCCCCTTCAGGTACTGGAAGGCTGCTATGAGGTCTCCATGGAGCCTTCTCTTCTCAAGGCTGAACAGCCCAAACTTTCTCAGCCTGTCTTCATACGGGAGGTGCTCAAACCCCCTGATCATCATTGGGACCCTCCTCTGGAGTTTCTCCAACAGCACCAGAACTGCACACAATACCCCAAGTAGGGTCTCCTGAGAGCAGAGTAGAGAGGCAGGATCACCTCCTTTGACCTGCAGCAAAGTTTGGGTTGGAAAGGACCTTAAAGATCATCCAGATCCAACTACCCTTCCATGGACAGGGACACCATCCACTAGACTAGGTTGGTCAAAGCCTCATCCAGCCTCGCCTTGAATACTGTCAGGGATGGAGCATTTACCGCTTCTTTGGGCAACCTGTTCCAGTGTCCCACCATCCTCACAGTAAAGAACTTCTTCCAATATCTAATCTAAGTCCACCCTCTTCCAGTTTAAAGCCATTTCCCTTTGTCCTATCACTACATGCTCTTGTAAAAAGTTCCTCTCCAGATTTATTATTGTCTCCCTTTAGTCACTGGAAGGCTGCCTAAAGGTCTAAGGTCTTGCTGGAGCTTTCTCTTCTCTATGCTGAAGAATCCCATCTCTTTCCACCTTCCACTCCTTTCACAGGAGGATTGCTCCAGCCAGGATTTTTCCAACCCAGGTGCAGGACCTTGGACCTTGCACTTAGCCTTGTTGAACTTATGGTGTTTACACTGGCCACCTCTCAAGCCTTTCAAGGTGCCTCTGGATGGAATTCTTTACCTCCATCATATCAACCACACTGCACAGCTATGCTGAATCGGAATTTTAGCTTCCAGCTTCTCAACATTTCCCAGAATTAAATCCCATATTTTCTGCTTAGAAATACAGGATAAAATATCAGATTATTTCACAAGTATGGAAAAAAGCTGCTTCTCAAGTCAATAGGGCAAATTCTGGTTGCAGATACATCTTGGAGAGCCCATAGTCATTCCTAAGACATCTTATTTTGCACAAGTGGATATAAGAGCCCAGAATAGCCCACATGAAGCCATGTGTACTTACACAGGAGCAGAAACCATGTTTTCTCTTTGAAATGATGAAAAGCAATGTCAGAAAGTCAGTATACGAGACCAAGAAAATCAAATCAAGTCTTATTATTTCTCAATTATCAGCTAAACAGGATGAAGTTAATCTTTGAGGGAATACTTCATTCTTAATGCCCATTAAGATTGAAAGAGAAATTTAATGTTGAGATACTTAAATATGCTGCATTTATACATGTATCTCAGATAATTCTTAAAGAAAAATTTTTACTCTAGGTCTTCAGCCATCTGAAGTATAATCTTAAAGTGGTACATTGTAGCTAGCTGAAGAAACATGGTGAAGAACATAATTGAAATGCTTGAGTCTTTAAGGTTCAACTAACCATAGAAATTAACTAAAGCCAACATATTTAGCCTCAGGATTTTTTTTGATGGAGTAAATATATATATATTATATATATATATATATATATAAACCTTATAAATAAATAAATCAGTGTCTCTACAACTACTAACAAAACCATGAAGAAATACTTGCAATGCATTCCTAGCACAATTGTCTCTCCAGCATATCTGCTCTTATTTCCATCTGCCCTTACTATAATTCTTCTCTTCTAATAAAGAAGAAAATCACTTTGGATCTGGTTGAAATAAATATTTAGTTTTGAAATCTAAAACTAAAAATGTTGATCATTTTAAAAGATCAATATTAAGGCTGCTGAAGACCACAGGTGAAGTCAAGGGATGTGATCCTTACCTTCTGTGCAATACTGGTGAGGTACATCTGAAGGGCTGGGTCCAGTCCTGGGCTCCCCAGTGCCAGACAGACATGAACATACTGGAGCAGACCCAATACAGAACCACAAATATGATTTAGGGACTGAAGCATCTAACATAGGAGGACAGACTGTGCGAGAAGGTCCTGTTCAGCCTGAAGAAAAGAAGGCTCAGAGGAATCTTGTCAATGATTAAAAATAGGGGGCAGTAAAAGAAATGGAGTTAGACTTTTTTGCTGGTGACCACTGACAGAATAAGAGACAAAGGGCAGAAACTGAAATACAGGAAGTGCCACTTAACATAAGAAAACAATTTCTCTTGTTTGGGGTTTTTTTTTACTGCAATAGATGTCAAGCACAGGGGTTGCCCAGAGAGTTTGTGGAGTCTGCGTTCTCTGAAATATTCAAAACCTGGCTGGAAATGGACCTCAGCAACTGGCTCTAGTTGATCCAGCTTTGGACAGGGGGGTAGACTAGAACATCCCCAGAGGCCTCTGCCAACCCCAGTCATTCTGTGATTCTGTGAAGAAAAGTTTAGTCTTCGTTTCTGAACCCAGATCCTCCATCAAGATGCAGCTGTCTGGCCAGTATCAGGGCTGCAGCGTACACATTCTCACTCTGCTACAACCTTCTGCGATTGAACTAACGTGCATGAATGGACATGAAAAAGATTAAAAGAATTTTCAAACATAAGAGGAAGGAAAATTATAAAATGGCTAATAATTCCAGTTTCTTTGATTATTTTCTGAGAAAAAAAAAAATAATTTATTTTTACCGTTTTCTCTACTTCCTAATTTGTGTGTGTTCCAGAAGGAGATACAACTACTTCTTTTTCCCCATTTTCTTACACATTTTGTTACTCATAGAGTAAAACCAGCCTTTGTCTTCCTACAAATTCAGCATTCAATAAGGAACATAATGATATAGAACTAAGGTTTACTCCTACCACTTTGTTATAGTAATATGTGACAGTGTGGCATCCACAGTATTCTTTCCAGATGTACTCACAAACATGATTATAAATGTTGTTTTAGGAGTAACTTTTCAAATATGTAAGCAGATGGAGCATCTGCTTCTATTAAGTCTATAAAGAAAGTGGGGTGTTAATAAAGGCTTCATTATTGGCACAGCAAATGTGAGAAAGATTATTGTTGCTTGTAAAAGCAGTAAACGCTGTGAGAGGTGCAGTCTGCATACGGATGGTGAAACCTTTTCAAAGGTCTCTGCCTCTCTCATCATTAGAGTCTATTAACAGCCTAGCAAAACAGGAGCTCTCTATTAAAGAGACAGGAGCAAAGCAGGGTAAAATGCTGGAAGAAAAGCCACATGGTGAATAGCTGTAAAATTTCATTAAATTAGATTAACTTTACAATCACAATAAAATTGGAAATAGTAAAGGGTATGTTCTTTCTGGAGAGAAAAACCTCATTGTTTCAAGTTTAGAGGGAACCGCATAGACATTTGAAAGTATCTGCAAATGTACTATTAAGCCCTGAAGTTCAGCTACAGTGAACCATGAAAGATGATTAGAAATCTACATATAGGTGTAACATAAGGTGCAATTATATTAAAATTACATGAGATCTAGGAATCTACATGTGAGTGTGCATGTGCACAGCTGCAATACCCAGGAGGTGAAGCTTCAAGTACATTGATCTCTATTACTATAGAATATGACATGTATTAGTTTACTACTCCTCTTACACTATAACTTGCTATTCACTAGGTCACTGTTGCCTTCTCTGGCATTAAATGTAGTGTCTGCAATGAGAATATTGTCAACATTTCCCTTGTCTCCTTGCAGCCCCAACAACTGCAACCTCTTGTGTGAACCGATATTTAACGGCAGTGCTTTCTCTCCTTACAAGTAGTTGTGTTCAGCATATTTTTAGAATACCTAGTAAAAAAATGTCACCCTCAAAGGTTTGGACATCTAAGTTGAGACAGCAGAGGTTTCTGTATTCCACCCCCAGCCCTGTTGTGCCGTTCAGAAAAATAGCATGAAATCCTTGTTCTCTAAATATGTAAGACACAGCATGGTCACTTTGTTGTTCATTTGAATATTCACCAAAATGTTATTAATATTAGTTATGATTCGCATAGCTATGACTGTTATTTTTTAGTGACTTCTCTCCTCAGAACCAAGTCTTTTGTTTACATCTGAAACATGCATACAAAGGAAAGGGAGGTTTTTGTCATGAGAATTTTTGTCAGTGAGAATTTGCCAGCCAGATTTCTTATTTATAAATACTCCTGTTTTCACATCTAAAAGAATTAATAAACTCATCAAGGTTGTAGCACCATTTAAGATACTTATAATTCTGGCAGCATTCCCTACAGGGTAGTTCTGATTGCTGCCGTCCAATAAAACAACAGAACAAAAAAGTTCACAGTAGAAAAGAAGTAATTCAGATTTCATCTGAATTTTTACTCCAGAAAATGGCATTTTATTAACTCTGATGCTTCAGATATTCTTTTAAATCTTTACAGTCTTATAGTTTTACCAACATAAATAAATTTTAATCATGATTTCAATTACATTTTTTTCTTAAAAAAGTCTTCTACGTTGGAAAGCTTACAGAAGAACACATAAAAAGTGTTCTAAAAAGTTTTCCAAGCAGCTAAAACTACTCCTGAAATGGAGAAAAATGGAGTAGAAACCATGTGCTTTTAGTTCAGGGAAGAACAACAGACATATCCATCGAGAGAGGACGCCTTTAACACTGGAGCGGGGGAGAGATCAGCGTCCAGGAGCCTCAACTCAGAGCGGCCAGAGCTACCGAGGGAGCCTGAAGTCCTCGACAGGACCTGCCCAGGAGCCGGCAGCTCCGCGGACGCGAGCAGGGACTCAAAGGGGGCAGAGCCAGGAGCAGCGGCACCAACCCTGAGTGGGTAAAAACCTGCCCCAGGGAGCGCGAGCGACCAGGAGCGCGAGGAGGCAGTTTGCGCGGGCAGGCGAGCGGGATGGTGAGCACCCGTCGTACGACCAGGGCCCACTCTGGGAGCTCTGCTCTGACTGCCCGGCGGTGGCAGCGTAGGCACCCAGACAGAGCAGATGAGAGGGGAGGCTGCAGTGCAGAGCTCGGGGTGTAGAGGGTGCCTGCAGTGGTCTTGTGAGGCAAAGCTGCACGATGGGCAGGGCTGCACTCGGTGCTCCCTGGTGGAGGCCCTCCTGCAGCAGGTGGCTGAGCTGCGGAATGCTATTAGCGGGCTTCAAGATGTCAGGGTAGCTGAGAGGAAGCAGGGCTGCTTGCTCCAGCCCCAAACTGTGCAGGGCCCTCAAGCTTCCCCTCCAGCTCATGAAGGAAAGAAGGAGGCCACCAACCCGGGAAGCTGGGAATTAGTGACAAAGAAAAATAACAAAAGAAGGAGGAAAAGGACAACTAAAGGCAAGGGGCTTCCTCCTAAATCTGTTGTCTCCATGCAGAACCGCTTTGCTGTCCTGCAGGTGGCTAACAAGGAAATGCACTTGCACCACAAGCAGCTGGATTATGCACAGGTAAGGATCTCTACTGGCGCTACAAAGAAAAAGCGGCGGGTCGTAGTAATAGGGGACTCTACTTTGAAAGGGACGGAAGCACTAGTCTGTCGGCCTGACCCCATATCGAGGGAGGTGTGCTGCCTACCAGGAGCACGGATCAGGGATGTTACAGAGAGGCTGCCTGCTCTAGTAAGTTCCACGGACTATTACCTGCTCCTGGTGATCCATGTGGGTGCTAGGGATATAGATAGTAGTAGACTTGGGACCATAAAGAAAGACTACAGAGCCCTGGGAGAGGTGGTTAGGGGCTCTGGAGCTCAGACTGTCTTTTCGTCAATTCTCCAGGACACAGGGGAGGACCAAAAAAAAAAAGCTAGGAGGATTGGCCAGGTTAATAAATGGTTAAAAGGGTGGTGTCATAGTCAGGGGTTTGGGCGTCTTGAACACAGGACTGAAGTTAGTAGGCCAGATCTACTGGGGGCTGGTGGAGCTGCTCTGGTGAAGAAGGGGAAGAACAGTTTTGGTAGGAGGCTTGCCAGACTGGTCAAGGAGGCTTTAAACTAGATGTGTTGGGGGAGGGGACCATCATTCCATCCCAACACACCCAGTCAGTTGCCAGCACCTATAATAAATGCTCGGAACAATGTACATATATATTCCAGCTGCTCCAGCCAACGAGCCGGCTTCAATTGGAGCTCGGCTCAGATGCCTCTATATAAACGCCCATAGCATGGGGAACAAACAAAAGGAATTAGAGATGTGTGAACATCTACGGGGGTATGATATAATAGGCATCACAGAAACATGGTGGGATGGCTCCTATGACTGGAGTGTTGGAATGGAAGTTTTCAGGCTCTTTAGAAAAGACAGGCCTGGCAGGCGGGGAGGGGGAGTTGCCCTTAATGTTAGGGATAGGCTGGAGAGTATGGAACTCTGTCTGGGGGCAGGTGAGCAGTTTACAGAGAGTTTGTGGGTCATGGTTAAAGGGAAAACAGCCATGGGAGACATTACTGTGGGGATCTGTTACAGACCGCCTGATCAAGGAGAACCTGTGGATGAAGCACTCTACAGACAGATAGGAAAAGCCTCACACTCACAGGTCCTTGTTCTCATGAGGGACTTCAACCACCCTGACATCTGTTGGAATGATGGCACTGCACGGCACAAGCAATCCAGGAGGTTCCTTGATTGTGTGGAAGACAACTTCCTTCTGCAAGTAATAGAGGAGCCGACAAGGAGAGGTGGCATGCTTGACCTTGTGCTCACCAACAGGGAAGGGCTCGTTGAGAATGTGATGCTCCAGGGCAGCCTTGGATGCAGCTGTCACGAGATGGTCAAATTTGAGATCCCCAGGACAGTGAGAAGAGCGTGCAGCAAGCTCACTGCCCTGGGCTTCAAGAGAGCAGACTTTGGCCTCTTCAGGAGCCTGCTTAGTAAGGTTCCATGGGATATAGCCCTGGAGGGCAGGGGGGCCCAAGACTATTGGTTGATATTCAAGGATCACCTGCTACAAGCTCAGGAGTGCTGCATCCCAACTAGAAGGAAGTGCAGCAGGAGGGCCAGGAGACCTCCTTGGATGGATAAGGAGCTGCTGAGGAAAATTCAAAGGAAAAAAGAGTCTTAAGAAAAATGGAAGCAAGGACAGGTGGCCTGGGTAGAGTACAGGGATATTGTCCGGGAAGCTAGGGACCAGGTTATGAAGGCTAAGGCCCAGTTAGAATTAAACCTAGCCAGGGATGTTAAGGATAACAGGAAGGGATTCTACAGGTACATAGCAAACAAAAAACAGACTAGGGACAACATAGGCCCCCTGAGGAAGCCCTCGGGAGAACTAGCTACACAGGATTTGGAGAAGGCTGAGGTTCTGAATGACTTTTTTGCCTCAGTCTTCACTGGCAAAGGCTCTGACTGCACCACCCAGGTCTTAGAAGGTAGACGCAGGGACTGTGAGAATGAAGACCTTGGGCCCACGGTAGGAGAGGATCTGGTTCGAGACCATCTTCAAAATCTGAATGCACACAAGTCCGTGGGACCTGATGGAATCCATCCGCTGGTCCTGAAGGAGCTGGCGAATGAAGTTGCTCAGCCACTGGCCATCGTATTTGAAAAATCATGGCAGTCAGGTGAAGTCCCCGACGACTGGAAAAAGGGAAATATAACCCCCATTTTCAAGAAGGGGAAAATGGAAGACCCGGGGAATTACAGACCAGTCAGTCTCACCTCTGTGCCTGGCAAAATCTTGGAGCACATTCTGCTGGAAGGAATGCTAAGGCACATGAAAAACAACAAGGTGCTTGGTGACAGCCAGCATGGCTTCACTAAGGGGAAATCCTGCTTGACCAATTTGGTGGCCTTCTATGATGGGGCTACAGAACTGATGTACAGGGGTAGAGCAGTTGATGTCATCTACCTGGACTTGTGCAAAGCGTTTGACACTGTCCCACACAACATCCTTGTCTCTAAATTGGAGAGATATCAATTTGATGGATGGACCACTCGGTGGATAAAGAACTGGCTGGATGGCCGCACACAAAGAGTTGTGGTCAATGGCTCAATGTCCAGCTGGAGACCAGTAACGAGTGGTGTCCCTTAGGGGTTGGTGTTGGGACCGCTCTTGTTCAACATCTTTGTCTCTGACATGGACAGTGGGATTGAGTGCGCCTTCAGCAAGTTTGCCAATGACACCAAGCTGTGTGGTCCAGTTGATATGCTGGAGGAAAGGGATGCCATCCAGAGGGACCTTGTCAATCTTGTGAGGTGGGCTGATGCCAACCTTATGAAGTTCAACCATGACAAGTGCAAGGTCCTACACCTGGGTCGGAGCAATCCCAGGCACAGCTACAGATTGGGCAAAGAGATTCAGAGCGGCCCTGCAGAGAAGGACTTGGGGGTGCTGGTCGATGAGAAAAGGAATATGAGCCACCAGTGTGTGCTCGCAGCCCAGAAAGCCAACCGTATCCTGGGCTGCATCAAAAGGAGCATGACCAGCAGGTCAAAGGAGGTGATCCTGCCCCTCTACTCTGCTCTCGTGAGACCTCACCTGGAGTATTGTGTGCAGTTCTGGTGTCCTCAACATAAAAAGGACATGGAACTGTTGGAACAAGTCCAGAGGAGGGCCATGAGGATGATCAGGGAACTGGAGCACCTCCCGTATGAAGACAGGCTGAGGAAGTTGGGGCTGTTCAGCCTGGAGAAGAGAAGGCTGCGTGGAGACCTCATAGCAGCCTTCCAGTACCTGAAGGGGGCCTGTAGGGATGCTGGGGAGGGACTCTTCGTCAGGGACTCTAGTGACAGGACAAGGGGTAACGGGTTAAAACTTAAACAGGGGAAGTTTAGATTGGATATAAGGAGAAAATTCTTTCCTGTTTGGGTGGTGAGACACTGGAATGGTTTGCCCAGGGAGGTTGTGAGTGCTCCATCCCTGGCAGTGTTCAAGGCCAGGTTGGATGAAGCCTTGTGTGGGATGGTTTAGTGTGAGGTGTCCCTGCCCATGGCAGGGGGGTTGGAACTAGATGATCTTGAGGTCCTTTCCAACCCTAACTATTCTATGATTCTATGATTCTATGCTATTTTAAGCCTTGCTATGTCATAGAATGGATGCTACACTTTTTGTCCCACTTATGGTTTTAGAATCAGCATTCCCTTTATAAACAAAAACTGAGACTGCAATTTAGATATTTCCTATCATGTATTGGGACGGCCTTTTTGATTATTCATCTGATAACACTATCTTTCTCTTAACACACTGTTACTATCAACTTTTCACTTTGCCATAAACAACATAAAATGAGCATAACAATACATTCAGTTGTCCTGGGTTTAATTATTAAGCAAAGGCTTGTTGACTGATCTCCCTCTCCTCCCCTTTTAAGAATGAACAGCTACAGAAAAGGTAATCTTTTCCCAGCATTCAGTTTTATTATTCTCAAACATATTAACAAGGATACAGACTCAATGGAACAAGCTGTGACACTGATTATGGAACAGTAAGTCTTGAAAGATTCTTGAGAGCCATGGCCAAATATAAAAATGTGTATGAAGCAAAAATGAGGAAAAGCCAAAAAATATTTTAAGGATGACGAAGGGAAATACCAAAGGGGCACACTAAATAAAAAGCTCTTGTGCTCACTCAAGTAAGCCTAAATCTGAATGTGAGGACAATGCAATTATGAAGAGAATGACAATAAACCAGTATCCACGACATCTACAGTTTGTTGATTTTTTTCCATTCTTTTTGTAATAGTATGCTCTCAGGTAGATTTCACATAGAAATCCATGTGTTTCAGAGGAAACTGTGGGGAGTATGTCTGGGGGAGCACATACTATATTCTTAAACCACAGTGGAAAAACAGTGTCACTGATAAGCCTTCGGACACAGCAAAGGAATCAGTAATAGCTTCAAGAAGATAACACTTCTTTTGGCTTGAGAAAATTCTTCATTCATCATTAAAAAAAGTGACCTTTTTCTGCCTGAAAAGCACTGTGAATTTGTGGATAAGCAGCATGGTGGTAAGGAATCATCAGGCAGGCAGGTGGTCTTGGTGATTTGCAGTGCTATTTTAAAAGTTTATCCACAGATTGTCAGCATGAGTGATACTCCTTGGAAGAATAACTGTCTTAGAAAGCATGAGGATCATCAGAAACTCCAAATATTACATAAGAAAATTGTTATAAAGAAGTTCTTCATTTATACTTTTTTTTTTTTTTTTTTTTTATGTGGGTCAAAGAATATGAGGATGTGTAAAATCTGTGACAACCCCTGGGAGATGCAGCTGTGCAGTGACTCTACTTATTACTAAGGCAAGCCACACAATATAAAGCGATGGTGAAGACTGGAGGGAATAGTATACCTCTGTACAGCAACTCTGTCATCCAGACTTCTTAGAAGACAATAAAGGTGTTGGGCTGCCTCAGCTGACTGAAGCTCCACCTCCTCAATAGTGTTCCATGCAGATTTATGTGGGCAGTCACAGGCACCTTGCCAAAGGGAACTTTGGGGAACCCTCCTAAGACACTGGCCAAAAAGATGTCCCTTCTGAGTCATTGGGTCTCCTTACTTCCAGCGGGCACAACAAAGATAGTAATTAGGGAACATCACAACTGTGAGAATTCATTGAGCGTCTGTTTATATCTCAGTCATCTTGCATCACTTCTAATCACGTTGGAAAAGAAGGGATAAGCCACTGCAGTGAAGAATAAGCTCACAGCATTTAGAAAATAAAATGGAAAATTTAAAGCAAAATTTACTATCACAAGTCTACCCGTCTGTTTTTGATATCTGGTTGCCGAGCAACATATTCATTCCTAACAATCACTGAGCTTGACTAAACATGGTTTGTCTCTTTGCTGGAGGTGATACAGAGATTTCTCAGCCTGTTATCAAGAGACAGACAAACTTTGGAAAATACATGATGAACCAGCATGCTTCACCTGAATTCAAATTGGTTTCATACTTTCTGACAGTAATTTCTATAACCAAGTCCTAGATGTTTGGTCAATCTTACTTCTTTGCTTCATGCTTTGCAACTCAATTATGCTGCTATACAAGGAGATAATTATAGCACTTGAAAAGCACTTGGTATTTCCAAAGCTCTATTCAAAAGTTAATTACTAAAAAGTGATATAGCTTGAGCCCTCTGGCTGTATAACCTGGCAGGGTTACACTCAGGGGACAGTTCTGTGGGCTTAGAAGTCCTCACAGTCTGTAGTGAGCTGTGACACAGGTTTTCTGAATGAGCCTTGTGAGATAATTTAGGTGCAAATTTTGCTGATCCTAGTCACACTCAGTCTAAACAAATAGCTTACAATTAGTTAATTAGGATTTTATTAGTCCAGCCAACTAACACTGTACTCTGTGAATAGCCTCATGGTGAATAGAATAAAAGCATAACAGACAAACTGAAAGAAGAAAACAATTATCTATCTTTGGATGTTAAGATATTTTTTACTTCATATAAGTACTGAACAGAGTAAAAATGTATTTTTCAAGACTTTTCAGCCTGAAAGTATTTCCTTAAACCCTTCAAACATTCACAGAGCTAGTTCCATAATCATTAAATGTGGAAAACTCTTTGCATGGCTATTATAACAAAAACAGAAGACACATGATAATTAGGGTACAGATAGAAAAGATTTAATCTTAGTGCATAGTCTGGCCTCTTGTTTAATGTTTGTAAGCTGTATACAGTACAGTAAGGGTTTTATCTGTTACCTGTAAGTCAAACCAATGAATAATACTCCTTTGCCCTCACTACTGGAAAGGAAGTGCAGTATGTGTACATATTCCCATAAACACTTTGACGCATAAGCTATCAGAAAAACTCTTTTCTCTTTCCATACATTAAGTAAGTGCCTTAGAGTATTTCTAATTTTGACAGAGGAGAGTTTGCAAAATTGTGGGACCCCTTGTACTCATATTGAAGATTGGGAAAAGCCTCTTTCTAAGAGAGATAGTGTATAGTCAGTTATTCCTATGAAAATAGCAAAGCCCTTTTGTAGATAGGATATAAAGGTAAAAATTATAACAGCACTGGCCAGTCTATCATGCCTGATAATATTTTTAATAAATTAAAATATGGGGGGGGGAGATAATTTTGAAAATTTTAAAGGCACACTTGATCAGCCTGACATTTTCTTATTTATGCTGAGATACTTTCCAATTCAAGACCCTTTGTTGAATCTTCAGCTGTCCTTCTGGAGATATTATTGTGACTGTTATACCTCTCTTTCTTTATGATTATTATTCTGCTGTTTGTTATGAAAGAATAACTCAGAAATGGATGATTTTGTATGCCTGGATGAAGCCAGAAGATGGCTTTAAGTAACTTCCATTACCAAGATGTACACGGATAATATAAGTTTCAGGCCTTGCACATTATAACTGAATATACCTTCACACCTATACAAAAGGGTGTGAAGAAAAGACCAGAAAAGAGAAATACTGAAAAACTCAGCTCCTACAAGTACTGGAAAGAGATTATCTCCGGAGAAAAGCAGACTGCTTTTGTAAGAAGGCTCTTCCTTCTGATGTGTCCATCTTACCATCCAGTTTGGTGGCTGGTGTCATCAGCAAACTGACTGATCACAGAATCACACAGAATCCCAAGGGTTGGAAGGGACCTCAAAAGATCATCTCGCCCACCCCCCCTGCAAGAGCAGGGTAACCTAGAGTACATCACACAGGAACCTTTCCAGGCGGGCCTGAATATCTCCAATGTAGGAGACTCCACAACCCCCCCGGGCAACCTGTTCCAGTGCTCTGTCACTCTTACAGTAAAGAAGTTCTTCCTGATGTTAACGTGGAACTTCCTATGCTCCAGTTTACACCCATTGCCCCTTGTCCTGTCACTGGATATCACTGAAAAAAGCCTAGCTCCATCATCCTGACACCTACCCTTTACATATTTGTAAACATTGATGAGGTCACCCTTCAGTCTCCTCTTCTCCAAGCTAAAGAGACCCAGCTCCCTCAGCCTCTCCTCATAAGGGAGATGTTCCACTCCCTTAATCATCTTTGTGGCTCTGCGCTGGATTCTTTCAAGCAATTCCCTGTCCTTCTTGAACAGAGGGGCCCAGAACTGGACGCAATATTCCAGATGCGGCCTCACCAAGGCAGAATAGAGGGGGAGGAGAACCTCTCTTGACCTACTAACCACACCCTTTCTAATGCACCCTAAGATGCCATTTGCCTTCTTGGCCGCAAGAGCACATTGCTGGCTCATGGTCATCCTCCTATCCACCAGGACCCCCAGGTCCCTTTCCCCTTCACTACTTTCCAGCAGGTCACCCCCCAAGCTGTACTGGTACATGGGGTTGTTCTTCCCCAGATGCAAGACTCTACACTTGCCCTTGTTAAATTTCATCAAGTTTCTCCCCGCCCAACTCTCCAGCCTGTCCAGGTCTCGCTGAATGGCAGCACAGTCCTCTGGTGTGTCAGCCACTCCTCCCAGTTTTGTGTCATCAGCAAACTTGCTGAGGGTGCACTCAGTTCCCTCATCCAGGTCATTGATGAAAATATTAAACAGCACCGGTCCCAGCACCGACCCGTGAGGGACTCCACTAGTCACAGACCTTCAGCTAGATTCTGCCCCGTTGACCACAACTCTCTGCCTTCTTCCTTTCAACCAGTTCTTGATCCACCTCACTACTTGATCGTCAAGCCCACACTTCTTTAGCTTATCTATGAGGATGCTGTGGGAGACAGTATCAAATGCCTTACTGAAATCAAGAAAAAACACATCTACTGCTCTACCATCATCCCTCCACCTAGCCACTTCCTCATAGAAGGCTATAAGGTTGGTCATACATGACTTCCCCCTCATAAAACCATGTTGGCTGTTCTTAATGACCCCCTCATCCTTGATATGCCTAGAGATGGAGTCAAGAATAAGTTGTTCCATCACCTTTCCAGGGATGGAGGTAAGGCTGACCGGTCTATAATTACCCGGGTCCTCCTTCTTGCCTTTCTTATAGACTGGTGTGACCTTTGCCATCCGCCAAACCTCAGGCACCTCGCCCGTTTCCCACGACTTACCAAAGATGATGGAGAGTGGCCTAGCAATGACCTCCGCCAGCTCCCTCAGCACCCGTGGGTGCATTCCATCTGGACCCATCGATTTACAGATGTCCAGATTGCATAGCTGATCCCTAACCCAATCCTCATCTACCAAAGCAAACTCCTCCTTTGTCCTGACTCCTTCTGGGGTTATAGGAATCCGGGCCCCCCGGGGAGAGTCTGCAGGAGTAAAGACAGAGGCAAAGAAGGCATTCAGCACCTCTGCCTTCTTTATATCCTCTGTCTCCAGGGTACCCACTTCGTTCAGCAGTGGGCCTATATTGCCTCTTGTGTTAGTTTTATTTGATATGTATTTGAAGAAGCCCTTTCTATTGTCCTTAACCCGACTAGCAAGATTAAGTTCCAAGGAGGCCTTGGCTGTCCTAATTGCCTCCCTACATCCTCTAACAACTGTCCTATATTCCTCCCAAGTGGCCAGCCCCTCCTTCCATAATCCATAGATTCTTCTTTTCCACCTGAGTTCGCCCAGCAGCTCCTTGTTTAACCACGCTGGTCTCCTAGATCCCTTGCTTTATTTCCTACTCATTGGGACGCTCTGATCCTGAGCTTGGAAGAAGCGGTCCTTGACTGATGCTGATTTCAATCCCATCACCTACATCATTTATGAATACGTTGAACATTGATCACCATGACCTGTTAGCCAGCATCCTATCCATTTCACAGACCACCTGTATCTTGCCAGTTTGTCTAGGAGAAGTTTTGTACTTCTAGGGGAAGTTTTACAGTTTTGTAAATCTCAGTTTTCTTGCATATTGGATATTAGGCAGTATATAGTGACAAGGCTAATGACTGCACTCCTAACTAAAGCAAACGTGAAAAACTAGCTGGTATTTGAAGCCATCATTGAGATTCAGTCCTACAGTTTTCCAAGAGAGGTGGTACTTACTTTTTTTTAACTCCCTGGAGAATTTTTTCAAATGCAGGAAAGACACACACATATCTTAGTTTGCCATATGCTTTAATGTTCACCAAAATGAATTTGGGACAAAAACTAGCTAGAAAACACAATTTCTAGTGTGTCTGCAGAGTAATATCCCTGCTTGTAATGAACAAAATCTAATCTTTCCAATCAGTTTGCACTCTGTTGCTCAGTATGACACATATGGTAAAGTGATGCGGCCTTAAATAAATACCAGTAGTAATAATAAAGGGGAAAGATCCTTTGGAGAAGAGACATATTATAGCATGGTTCTGCCTTACTGCTAATTTCAGATACTGATTCACAGCATTAGGCACTAGTGTAAGTAAATCATGTGACTAGCCAGTGAGAAAAGGCAGATTTGGGCATAATGGCAAGTGAATATTAAAGATGAAGTGCAAACCGAGTGCACATCCAGAGCCAAAGTGAATAGTAGCAAAGTTTCTTGAGCAGTAATGTTGTTAACTAATGCTTTAGAAAGAGTTGTGCTTGTATAGATCTATTCAGTTCCTGGGTGGAAGAAGCATGATCAGTTTAAGATCTTAATTTCTTCCGTACCACACCACAGTTTAGACAAACATATACAATGCAGAGGTAGGTACTGTTGTGTGATGCCATTAGAACAATTGGGATTCTAGTCACATAAGTATCCCTACACAGCTTATTATTTTCTTAGATGCTCAATAAACTATATGATAGACCACTTCAGAAATACAAGGCTATATTTGATGATACAGTACTTAAAAATACAATGTTTTCCCATGAGAAATGAGTTTATAAAGATGCGTTGATGGCACAGCTCTGTGTCAAACACTTGGACTGTGATTTCTAGGTTTGCACTTCAGAAAAAAATTGTTGGAACCTTGTTTTTGAGATCACTCGTAAGCTTAAAGTGTGCATTAAATTATCCATGACTTCGAATATGACCTTGGGGTGGTTTTCTCTACACAAGAAGTTAGACATATGAGAAGCATAATTAACAATGATCCAGAAAACTTGGAGGTAGTTCAAAGCAGTTAATTTAAAAATCCATTGTCTGACAAATTAGTCCTAAAAACTTTCAAAAGAAAAAATATTTGGAGAACTTCACATATAGAAAATTCATTGCTCTGGTCTTCTGTAAGTAGAAATAGGTAATATCATGCAGGGTTTATATGTGATTTCTAAATTCCATTACAAGTCCTACATATATAGATGTCCAATGAGATTACTAAATGTAGATGAAAAGCACAATGATGTTCATGGGAAATCTCGGACATAAGAGATGTTCTCCAGACTTACAGCAAATTCTTAATTCCACCCCCCCAATCCAATCATGATATGATAGCTGTAAAATACAGCTTAACTTCTCCCAAATATTGTTTTGTGCTCAGACTAAGCACAAAGGAATACACAGCCACAATACACCAAATGAAAAACATACGGGAGCCTCAGTATATTGAGCACACCTAACATTAACTTCCAACTTTTTTTTTTCTGTCAACCAGTACTTTAAATGCAAGATCCCTTGTATTCAGATTCGATTCTGCAACAGGAAATAATTACATGATGATAAGTTCTAACAAACATTTTTTCTTTTGAATAACCACAAGTACATATGGGCTACTTTTGAACTATGTATTAAGTCCAATAAACATCTTAATTTAAGCATGTTATTCACATTTATTGACCTTGTTACAAATTTTAATGTATTGCAAAATTGTGGTAAAGCATAATTGCATGCGGAAGTTGTCCTAATGGAAATCTGGGAGCTTTTTCTAGGTTAAGGGAGCTAAAAATTTTTTACTACAAGAAATGACTATATCTCTTTTTTCTTTTTTTCTTTCAAGCAAGCCAGGCTGTTACATAGCAAAGTGGTTTAGCAGTGAAATAGCTAGTGTTTTAGCAGTGAAAGAGCTAGTGTAATTTAAACTATTGTTCTGCTTTTGTGGGAATATACTATTGAGCGAAAATGCAGCTGTTGAAACTGCTGCAGAACAACTATTTCAATCTAACTCCAGACCTTGAAAAACAATTCTACTGAAGTTTCTGCTTGTCAATCAATGCTGGTCATTTAGATAGAGGGGAAAAAAAAAAAAAAAAAGTAATTTTTTTTCTGGAGTCAGTTCTAATGCAGGGAAGAAGGTCATGTACATCCTGCCAGTTGTCGATATGTATATTTTCACCTTCGATTAAACCTCAGAGTGATACAAGTCCATGGCAAATAGTCAGTTAATAAAATGAAAAACCTGCTTTTTGTATAAATATAAAAAGAATTAAGCAATGAAAAATGCATGGAAAGGAATTTGAAAGATTTCATTAATAATTTTACAGCATTTTTCATAACCATTTCCAATTAGTATTTCATCAGTGTAATCAAGAAACTCAGAGGTCTAGAAAATTATCTAATATTCTGCTTTGTGATTTTGTGACTCTTTTAATGAAAGATATGAAAGGTATGTTATGAAAGTCTCCTGAAAAGGAACTAAATTGGCAAGTGTTTTTCAACAGTTCCTTAAAGCCAAGCTGTAAAGTCAACACTATGACTTTTTGTTTGCACGGAAAAAGAAAGGGAAAGGGAAAGAAAAGGGAAAGAAAAATGAAAATAAAAGAGAAAAGGAAAGGGAAAGAGAAAGGGAAAGGAAAAGAGAAAAGGATAGGGAAAAGAAAAAAGGAAAAGGGAAATGGAAATGAAAATGCAGAGGGAAAGGGAAAGGGAAGGAAAAGGAAGAGAAGGGAAAGGGAAGGAAAAGGAAGAGAAGGAAAAGGAAAGGAAGGGAAGGATTAAAATTATTGTCAGTAAGATAGGCAAACTGTTACAGGGAGAAATATCATCTGATGTTATCAGAACTACAGAAAAGTATGATTGAATTTAGACAATTTAAGAAAAACAGATAATTAAAAAAAAAAAAAAGATTCCCTACATGTTGCCATATATGTGATGATAGCTCAACCTCTTTCTCAGTCCAACAGATGGTGTTAGTGCATTTACCGCTTATTTCACTGAGATACTTTTATGAGGAGCTGAGATTTCATATCAGTGTTAGAGAATATTTCTCCGTACATGTTTAACTGCTATGTTCTGTTCAAAAGGTCAATTTTCCTCTTTCTATGATGCTCTTGGAATTCATTGAAAAGAAGAGTAACCAGTGTTAACATATGATGTGAGCATGGTAATTCTTATCTCACTGCCAGAAATCAAAGTCAAATTGATTTTGGAAGCTATGTTTGACATACGCCTATGTACTTTGATCATTAAAATAAGCAGCATGGCAGTCAAAAGTAGAATAATTCATCCAGACAAGGGCAATTACTTTTAAGTGATAACAATTAGCATTATTCCATTGTATGAATTGTCACGTATAAACCACTCCCCAAAACAGAGGAGAAATTTCCTGTCTCAGACACTTGCTTTAGAATAGAACAAATCTCCATCTTAAGGAAAATTCCTTCACCTTGAGTATTGAATAGAAAGGGACCAGCTGTGACTATACAAGCAATTTTTAAATGGCTAGCATCAGATGGGATAAATCCTACCCAATAATTTACCACTTCCCACAGTGAAACTTCTTCCATATTAAACATTAAATACGCTGTATAGTATCCCAGACTCATTTGTATTTCCGGGCTTTATGCTTGATTAAATGAATGATATTGTATTTATTGCAAACCAACTATAAGTCATTATGCTTTGCATCTGGGGACAAATTCTAAAAATCCCATAATTCCTCTCTTCCATACCAGGATCCATCTGTTTCTGGATAGCCAGTCTTTCTAAAACTCCTAAGCCACCATCTGAGATAAGGTTACCGTATGTCTAGATTTTCCATGACACTTTGTTTTTTCCAGCTGGAAGTTTTACCATGCAGGATTTTGAACACTTCTGTTATTTGTCCAGGAATACTGGGCATATAGCTGCTCAGTAACAGCTAACTATTTCATTCTGAAAAATCATAGTTTGAAATATGGCAGCCCTAATTAGGGGTAAACCATCTGTCGTTGCTGTAGTGCTTGAATTTGAGCATAGCTAAATATATTTATCTGGACAGCTGCAACTTTGCAATTGCTGCACTAATCAATAGGTTTTGGCTGCAATTCTTGCAGCAGCAGCAGTTACATTTACATTTTCTTTCCCAGATGCAGCTGTACCAACAAGAGAATGAAAAGAGAGGAACAGCAAGGAAGCAGAGCATCCGGAGGTGATGATTCAGAAAGTACTTTCTTTAGGATCTATTTATGTTTTAGTGTGTGAGGCTCAGGAAAAAAAGGACTGATCAATGGCTACAGACTTCAAGATGACAATGGGAATAGCAAACTGCACAGCTATACAAGGCTCCTCTGACTTAAAAAGCCAGCTCACTGCTGTGAGAATTCATTGTCCGTTCACTGGAATGTGACCATTGCCATACTGAGCCTCCTAACTATAGCTTGACACTGACACTTGCTGCCCAATTTGGCAGACACAGATCAGCTGTTAATGTTGTTATAGTGGAAATGAATAAACCTATTAAAAATGTTCTGTTGCTGCAAACTGTAAAACTCTAAAACTCAGAAATCTACGGGTGTTTTGGCACATGGGAATGGAGTTATCTAATTGCACTGGCAAAATTTCAGGGACCCCCATTTCTATATTTTTTGAATTTATAATTTATAATTTTAGAATTTTAGAACTTATAGCTGGAAACAGTCATGTTGGAAGAACACTCTTGGTAATATATATTGGGAGACTAAATGGCAATGGTATTTCTTTAAGAGAGAGTACTGATTTGTTTTCCTTTTTCAGAAAGACTACTTTGCTAGCACTGACAACACCACAGATACTGATGATTCAAATTTTACTTTTACTCAGAAAAGTTTGCTAACCTGCCTTCCCTATGGTTTATGAAGTGTGTTAGTGGATTACAGGATAGAACGATTGCCTAAATATTTGTAAGCTGACACTAGAATATCCACTTCTGCTCTGGTCTTTTTATTTATACCTGCTATATCTGAGAACCCAAAAAGTTATGGAACCGTCTCTATAACCATTTCTTGATTGTAGCCCAGCTGATCATCCGTTTCACCAAAATGAGGGATCTGCAAGACACTGGAGATCATAGAGACTATAAGAATCCTTTCTTCCCCTCATATTGTCATAAATCCAGGCAGGGCCACCTCAGAAAACATGCACTGATCCCTGGACCTTAAGGAAAAAGAATGAGCTGTTTTGATCTTCTACTTGACGTCCTCTAGTCTGCCTAAATTTATAACCATTTTATCCTTCTCCCCCATTTCAATAACTCTTTTTTTTTTTCCTAAAAACAAAATTCACCATCTCCCATAATTATCTGGATAGTCCTTGTTTTTCTGTTTTTCTCAGGAATGGGCCGATGCCTGTCTTCAGGAGAAAGATGAACGAGGGCACAACAGAATCACAGAATCACAGAATCCCAAGGGTTGGAAGGGACCTCAAAAGATCATCTAGTCCAACCCCCCTGCAAGAGCAGGGTAACCTACAGTACATCACACAGGAACTTGTCCAGGCGGGCCTGAATATCTCCAGTGTAGGAGATTCCACAACCCCCCTGGGCAGCCTGTTCCAGCGCTCTATCACTCTTACAGTAAAGAAGTTCTTCCTGATGTTAACGTGGAACTTCCTATGCTCCAGTTTACACCCATTGCCCCTTGTCCTATCACTGGATATCATTGTAAAAAGCCTAGCTCCATCATCCTGACACCTACCCTTTACATATTTGTAAACATTGATGAGGTCACCCCTCAGTCTCTTCTTCTCCAAGCTAAAGAGACCCAGCTCCCTCAGCCTCTCCTCATAAGGGAGATGTTCCACTCCCTTAATCCTCTTTGTGGCTCTGCGCTGGACTCCTTCAAGCAATTCCCTGTCCTTCTTGAACAGAGAGGCCCAGAACTGGACGCAATATTCCAGATGCGGCCTCACCAAGGCAGAATAGAGGGG
This sequence comes from Lathamus discolor, assembly GCF_037157495.1. Classification (NCBI taxonomy): domain Eukaryota; kingdom Metazoa; phylum Chordata; class Aves; order Psittaciformes; family Psittacidae; genus Lathamus; species Lathamus discolor. The sequence goes on along the minus strand of NC_088884.1, from coordinate 40,774,836 downwards.
GAGGAGAACCTCTCTTGACCTACTAACCACACCCTTTCTAATGCACCCTAAGATGCCATTTGCCTTCTTGGCCGCAAGAGCACATTGCTGGCTCATGGTCATCCTCCTATCCACCAGGACCCCCAGGTCCCTTTCCCCTTTGCTACTTTCCAGCAGGTCACCCCCCAAGCTGTACTGGTACATGGGGTTGTTCTTCCCCAGATGCAAGACTCTACACTTGCCCTTGTTGAATTTCATCAAGTTTCTCCCCGCCCAACTCTCCAGCCTGTCCAGGTCTCGCTGAATGGCAGCACAGCCTTCTGGTGTGTCAGCCACTCCTCCCAGTTTTGTGTCATCAGCGAACTTGCTGAGGGTGCACTCAGTTCCCTCATCCAGGTCATTGATGAAAATATTAAACAGCACCGGTCCCAGCACCGACCCCTGAGGGACTCCACTAGTCACAGACCTCCAGCTAGATTCTGCGCCATTGACCACAACTCTCTGCCTTCTTCCTTTCAACCAGTTCTCGATCCACCTCACTACTTGATCGTCAAGTCCACACTTCTTTAGCTTATCTAGGAGGATGCTGTGGGAGACAGTATCAAATGCCTTACTGAAATCAAGAAAAACTACATCTACGGCTCTACCATCATCCCTCCACCTAGTCACTTCCTCATAGAAGGCTATAAGGTTGGTCATACATGACTTCCCCCTCATAAAACCATGTTGGCTGTTCTTAATGACCCCCTCATCCTTGATATGCCTAGAGATGGAGTCAAGAATAAGTTGTTCCATCACCTTTCCAGGGATGGAGGTAAGGCTGACCGGTCTATAATTACCCAGGTCCTCCTTCTTGCCTTTCTTATAGACTGGTGTGACCTTTGCCATCCGCCAATCCTCAGGCACCTCGCCCATTTCCCACGACTTACCAAAGATGATGGAGAGTGGCCTAGCAATGGCCTCCGCCAGCTCCCTCAGCACCCGTGGGTGCATTCCATCCGGACCCATAGATTTACAGATGTCCAGATTGCATAGCTGATCCCTAACCCAATCCTCATCTACCAAAGCAAACTCCTCCTTTGTCCTGACTCCTTCTGGGGCTATAGAAATTCGGGGCCCTTGGGGAGAGTCTGCAGGAGTAAAGACAGAGGCAAAGAAGGCATTCAGCACCTCTGCCTTCTTTATATCCTCTGTCTCCAGGGCACCCACTTCGTTCAGCAGTGGGCCTATATTGCCTCTTGTGTTAGTTTTATTTGCTATGTATTTGAAGAAGCCCTTTCTATTGTCTTTAACCCGACTAGCAAGACTGAGTTCCAAGGAGGCCTTAGCTGTCCTAATTGCCTCCCTACATCCTCTAACAACTGTCCTATATTCCTCCCAAGCGGCCAGCCCCTCCTTCCATAATCCATAGATTCTCCTTTTCCACCTGAGTTTGCCCAGCAGCTCCTTGTTTAACCACGCCGGTCTCCTATATCCCTTACTTGATTTCCTACTCATTGGGATGCTCCGATCCTGAGCTTGGAAGAAGCGGTCCTTGAATGCTAACCAACTATCTTGAGCCCCTTTACCGCCTAGTACCCTTTCCCATGAGACTTCCCTTAGCAGTTGACTGAAGAGGCCAAAGTTGGCCCTTCGGAAATCCAGAACTGTGGCTTTGCTAGGTATTCTATTCCTCCCACACAGGATCCTGAACTCCACCATCTCATGGTCACTGCAGCCAAGGCTGCCATTGACCGTCACCACTTTGACCAAACCCTCCTTGTTGGTGAATACTAAATCTAGCAGCGCTGCTCTCCTAGTTGGTACATCCACCATTTGCATTAAGAAATTATCATCAATGCACTCGAGGAACCTCCTAGACTGTGAATGACTGGCTGTGTGAGTCTTCCAGCAAATATCGGGGTAGTTAAAATCTCCCACGATGACTAAGGCATGTAGTCGCGAGGCTACTTCCACCTGCCTGTAGAAAGCCTCATCAACTCCTTCATCCTGATCAGGAGGTCTATAATAGACCCCCACAACTGTATCACCCGTGCCAGTCTGACCCTTAATTCGTACCCACAGACATTCCACTTGCTCCTCATCCGAACCCAGACAGAACTCAATACATTCTAGTTGCTCTCTCACGTAAAGAGCAACTCCACCACCTCGCTTCGCTGACCTATCTTTCCTAAAAGGAGGAATATAGGACAGTTGTTAGAGGATGTAGGGAGGCAATTAGGACAGCTAAGGCCTCCTTGGAACTCAATCTTGCTAGTCGGGTTAAAGACAATAGAAAGGGCTTCTTCAAATACATAGCAAATAAAACTAACACAAGAGGCAATATAGGCCCACTGCTGAACGAAGTGGGTGCCCTGGAGACAGAGGATATAAAGAAGGCAGAGGTGCTGAATGCCTTCTTTGCCTCTGTCTTTACTCCTGCAGACTCTCCCCGAGGGCCCCGGATTTCTATAGCCCCAGAAGGAGTCAGGACACAGGAAGAGTTCGCTTTGGTAGATGAGGATTGGGTTAGGGATCAGCTATGCAATCTGGACATCTGTAAATCTATGGGTCCGGATGGAATGCACCCACGGGTGCTGAGGGAGCTGGCGGAGGCCATTGCTAGGCCACTCTCCATCATCTTTGGTAAGTCGTGGGAAATGGGCGAGGTGCCTGAGGATTGGCGGATGGCAAAGGTCACACCAGTCTATAAGAAGGGCAAGAAGGAGGACCCGGGTAATTATAGACCGGTCAGCCTTACCTCCATCCCTGGAAAGGTGATGGAACAACTTATTCTTGACTCCATCTCTAGGCATATCAAGGATGAGGGGGTCATTAAGAACAGCCAACATGGTTTTATGAGGGGGAAGTCATGTATGACCAACCTTATAGCCTTCTATGAGGAAGTGACTAGGTGGAGGGATGATGGTAGAGCGGTAGATGTAGTTTTTCTTGATTTCAGTAAGGCATTTGATACTGTCTCCCACAGCATCCTCCTAGATAAGCTAAAGAAGTGTGGACTTGACGATCAAGTAGTGAGGTGGATCGAGAACTGGTTGAAAGGAAGAAGGCAGAGAGTTGTGGTCAATGGCGCAGAATCTAGCTGGAGGTCTGTGACTAGTGGAGTCCCTCAGGGGTCGGTGCTGGGACCGGTGCTGTTTAATATTTTCATCAATGACCTGGATGAGGGAACTGAGTGCACCCTCAGCAAGTTCGCTGATGACACAAAACTGGGAGGAGTGGCTGACACACCAGAAGGCTGTGCTGCCATTCAGCGAGACCTGGACAGGCTGGAGAGTTGGGTGGGGAGAAACTTGATGAAATTCAACAAGGGCAAGTGTAGAGTCTTGCATCTGGGGAAGAACAACCCCATGTACCAGTACAGCTTGGGGGGTGACCTGCTGGAAAGTAGCAAAGGGGAAAGGGACCTGGGGGTCCTGGTGGATGGGAGGATGACCATGAGCCAGCAATGTGCTCTTGCGGCCAAGAAGGCAAATGGCATCTTAGGGTGCATTAGAAAGGGAGTGGTTAGTAGGTCAAGAGAGGTTCTCCTCCCCCTCTATTCTGCCTTGGTGAGGCCGCATCTGGAATATTGCGTCCAGTTCTGGGCCTCTCTGTTCAAGAAGGACAGGGAATTGCTTGAAGGAGTCCAGCGCAGAGCCACAAAGAGGATTAAGGGAGTGGAACATCTCCCTTATGAGGAGAGGCTGAGGGAGCTGGGTCTCTTTAGCTTGGAGAAGAAGAGACTGAGGGGTGACCTCATCAATGTTTACAAATATGTAAAGGGTAGGTGTCAGGATGATGGAGCTAGGCTTTTTTCAGTGATATCCAGTGATAGGACAAGGGGCAATGGGTGTAAACTGGAGCATAGGAAGTTCCACGTTAACATCAGGAAGAACTTCTTTACTGTAAGAGTGATAGAGCGCTGGAACAGGTTGCCCAGGGGGGTTGTGGAATCTCCTACACTGGAGATATTCAGGCCCGCCTGGACAAGTTCCTGTGTGATGTACTGTAGGTTACCCTGCTCTTGCAGGGGGGTTGGACTAGATGATCTTTTGAGGTCCCTTCCAACCCTTGGGATTCTGTGATTCTGTGATTCCAGTCATGTGAACTGTCCCACCATGTCTCTGTAATTGCCACTAGATCATAACCTTTAGCCCGCACACAGACTTCTAACTCCTCCTGTTTATTCCCCATGCTGCGTGCATTGGTGTACAGGCATTTCAGGGAGCCAGTCCTAGTACCCTTTTTCCCCTGCGGGACAGGGTCTAAAAAGCTATCCTTTCCCACAAGTGAAACAAGAGATTGATAGTCCTCCTTAGCCCGCCATCCTTCAATCCCTAGCATGTTCCTCTTGGGCTTGTCCCCAACAGGCCCAGTTAAATCCCCTCCCCCCTTCATAACTAGTTTAAAGCCCTGTCAATAAGCCCTGCTAACTCGTGCCCCAAAACCCTTTTTCCTCTCTGGGACTGGTGTATCCCGCCTGTCACCAGCAAACCAGGTGTCACATACAGCAGCCCGTGACTGAAAAACCCAAACCCCTGCCTTTGGCACCAGTCACGTAGCCATACATTAACCTGCAGAGTCTTCTTATATATCCCTTCACCCTCGCTTGCAACAGGTATGGAGGCAAACACCACTTGCGCTCCAGACCCTTTAACCAGCCATCCCGGGGCCCAGAAGTCTCTCTTCATTGCCCTTACGTTCCTCGTAATAATTTCGTCACTACCAACCTGAAAAACCAGCAGCGGATAGTAGTCAGACGGCTGCACCAGTTCAGAGAGTTTCTTTTTAGCATCTCTAATCCGAGCCCCAGGCAGGCAGCAGACCTCCCTGTGGGGTGGATCCGGTCGACAAATGGGCCCTTCTGTTCCCCTCAGAAGGGAGTCACCCACCACAATTACTCCTCTTTTCTTCTTGGTTGGGGAAGTTCTGAGGCATGTGGGTGAGTGACTAGCCCTGGGTGACTCACTAGATAGATTCGCCTCTCCATCTCCATTCACCTGGCCCTGAATTTCCAAGACCTCGTACCTGTTATTCAAGGGCAACTGGGAGGGAGGAAGGGATTGTGAGGGTTTTCGCTTACCTCTCCGAGGAGGAACCTCCCTCCATCCATCCTTGTCCATTAAGCTCTCTCCTTCTGTCTGATGGTAGGAGGGAAGGGGATCCATAACTTGTTGAACCACTTCCCTCTGCCCTTGCCTTAGGGTGTGGTTCCACCAATCTATTTCACTTTCACACTCTCTAATGGCTCTCAACTTTTCAACATCCTCCCTCAGTTCAGCCACCTGCCTGAGCAGGTCATTTATTTGCTCACAGCGAACACAAGCAGTATCACTGGCTCCCTCCAAGTGCCAGGCTCAGGCATTCGCTGCAGCCAGAGACCTGCACAGCTGCATGTCTGCAGGAAGGCTCAGTCTGGATACCCACATTAGTACTCACTACAGCTTTCGATCGTGTTGTAACCATGATCTGTCTGGTCAATCAATCCGTCTACGTCTCTCAGCACTCCTTCCCCCTCCTGTACTCCAGGCGAGTCCTCTCGATGAGGCGGATGGAACGCTTCCCTGCCCGCTCGTCTGCCCGCTCGCCTGCCCGCGCGAACTGCCGCGCAAACTGCCTCGACCCTCTGCCTCGACGCTCTCTGTTTGCCGGCTCTGGTCGCCGCGCTCCCTGGGAAGGTTTTTTAGCCACTCCCAGCTGGTGCCACTCCTCCTGGCTCCGCCCCCTGTGAGTCAGCCCCTCGCGGGAGCTGAGCTTCCGAGTCCTGGGCAAGTCCTGTTGAGGACTTGAGGCTCCCTCCTCAGTGGCTCTTGTCGCTCTGAGGTGAGGCTCCTGGACGCTGATCTCTCCCCTCTCCACTCCGGTGTTGCAGGCGTCCTCTCTCAAGCTACTCACCTCAGCAACTGTAAACAGTAGCATAAAGGAAGTGTTAAAAGAAGACATACTCATTTAATTGCCTATCCACAGCCCAGCACAGTCCCAGTGTTCAGCTTTCTCTGCTGAATAGATGTTTACAGATCAGTGACCAGTCTCCTCATGAACAGTGTGAGCATTTGGCACACTAAAACTTACTTTTTCAGGGCATTACACAGGTTTAATACTTTAGCACAAGATGCCACTGCCCATAGCAGGGGAGCTGTAAGTAGAGGATTTTAAGGTCCTTTCCAACCCTAGCTATTCTATGATTTCTTTATATCTGTTCTGAATCTGCTCATTTCACTGATGGCCACTAATTCTTGTACTGTTGGAAAAGATGATACAGAGATTCCTGTTCACACTCTCGTTTTTATAGATTCCTGTTACATCTTCCCTAGATATGAGTATTCTCAAATGTGATTTCATTCACTTTGAACTGAAAAAGGAATACTTATTCATGATTTATCACCACAGGAAAAGGCATGGGGCACAGGAGAGACTCAGAGATACATACATTTCTCATGTCTGTGCTACTTGGCCTGAGGGTCAGAGAACACACCCCAGTCTTGCTTTCGTTATTCTTTAGATGGCTGTTGAGGGCACTGTTCTGTGTTTGGTTTTTAGGATCAAGAAGTTCATCCTTGTCATTTTCAGAACCAGGCTAAAAGGAGCTACAAGTGTTCAAGTACAGAGTTTTCAGTTAGTCACACTCCCTGCAGTCTGTCATTTGGGATTAGTTATCCTGGTGACAGATGCAGTGAAGGGGAGGAAAAGAAACAGAAAACAAAAGTTGTGTTGATTGAAAGTGCTTTCCATCTGAGACACATCACTTCTATCAGGTGCATCTGCTTGTCCACTGATATAGGAAAGCCTATTGTGGCTTACATCCAGCCACTACCATGCAGCCGCTTGCATGCAAGGCAGAATGGTGAGGAGAATAGAAAGAATATAAAACCCATGGGTTGAAATAAGAGCAGGTTAATAACTGACACAAAGTAAAAGATAGTGATAATAGAAAGAATATCAACAATAACAATAATGATAATAATAGAAAACAACAAAACAAAGAAATGAAAAAATAGTGATGCGGAGTACAATTGCTCACAACCCACTGACCATTACCCAGCCTGACCCAATCAGTGACTGGTTAAGGTTACAGCTGACACCAGGACAATGCCTCACTGTACAGTTTCACTCCTTTTATGGCCTGCTCTTCTTCCTCTAATCTCTGAGAAATTGTGAAGTGTTTTCTCTCTTTTCTTGTCCTGTGCTCCTCTTCTTTCTCAGTGCAAATCTTTCTCTCCTGAAACAGCCTTCTGAAGGCTGTATAAAGTTCTCCAAATGTTCCTGACTTGCCTCTGTCTGAGAAGACGTATGACTGCTAAGAAATAAAATAAACAGACAGCTGTTACTACTGGTTCAGTTTGTGTGAGGGAAAATTATTAGGACATTTTTTGCAAATCTGGGATTATATTTTCAGGGCACCTTTCTCTTATCTTGCGAGACCTAACTAATGGAGCATCCTTTTCTTACGTGTCTGCTATGTGATCTGTGCAACAGGGAACTTCCTTAGCATAAGGAGTTTATAACAGGGAAGATGGGTGATCACTGTAAAGGATACATTTAATTGCTGTTGTGCTTTATCCACCTAACATCCAAAAAACAGCATCAGCCTGGAAGACCTGGGACAAACATTCCTATTAAGAATGCCTGTGACTTTACATGGTGGAGGTTCAAGTGAAATGGAAGCTGCAAGCAGAGCTTTTCTGTGCAACGCCTTTACCACTAGTGTAAACATATGGGTCCAAAGTAATTTCTAGCCTGATGAAGACAATAAATAACTTCGGTTAGATCCTCAGCTGCTACAAAAGCTAATGGAGGTAGTCTAATTGCACCTTCTGAGCTACATGCTGCTTAGTAATTTTTTTTTTTAATGTTTATAAACCAGAATTCATGTTACTGAAGTCTTAGGTTTACAAAGAGGGAAGATAATGCAATTTTGCATTAAATAGCAAGAGAGAGATCTTGCAGAAAACTAAGAAACCAACATTAGGTTTCTTGCATAAATGGGTACACCACACTGCTTAGAGGTCTAGACACTGTTATACTCAGTTATCATTTTTCCCAGTTAGAGCATGTCAGATTAAGTCTCTTATCATCTCCCAAAATCCAACCAAATATGAACCTGCACATCTACTTCTGTTCCATATAACACAAAATTGAACGCAATTTGCTTTGCTTTATTTTTTTTATATGTCAAAATACTTAATATTTCTAGAGGTTATAGGTCATATGATATATGATCTATGATCTGATGGCAAAATGAACATGAGCCAGCAGTGTGTGTTCACAGCCCAGAAAGCCAACCGTATCCTGGGCTGCATCAAAAGGAACGTGACCAGCAGGTCGAAGGAGGTGATCCTGCCTACCTACTCTGCTCTCATGAGAACTCACTTGGAGTACTGTGTACAGTTCTGGTGTCCTCAGCATAAAAAGGACATGGTACTGTTGGAGCAAGTCCAGGGGAGGGCCATGAGATGATCAGGGGACTGGAGCACCTCCCGTATGAAGACAGGCTGAGAAAGCTGGGGCTGTTTAGCCTGGAGAAGAGAAGGCTGCATGGAGACCTCATAGCAGCCTTCCAGTGTCTGAAGGGGTCCCACAAGGATGCTGGGGAGGGACTCTTCATTAGGAACTGTAGTGACAGGACAAGGGGTAAGGGGTTAAAACTTAAACAGGGGATGTTTAGATTGGATATAAGGAAGAAGTTCTTTCCTGTTAGGGTGGTGAGGCACTGGAATGGGTTGCTCAGGGAAGTTGTGAGTGCTCCATCCCTGGCGGTGTTAAAGACCATGTTGGACAGAGCCTTGGATGACATGGTTTAGTGTGAGGTGTGCCTGCAGTGTGAGGCAGGGGGGTTGGAAGTAGGTGATCTTAAGATCCTTTCCAACCCTAACTATTCTATGATTCTACGATTCTATATAATATATTTTTAAGTCTTTACAATGTGTTTTTTTAGATATTCAATAAAAATGCCTGACAATTATCAATCATTATTTTCTCAAAGGCTCATTTACCTTTAAATCACTGTAACGATGCTCTCATAAAACATTGCTTGTTTACTATTACTTTTTTATATGTGTTGTAGCTGACATGCCATTACATTTACGTCCTATCTTTCCCATCTGGTAAAAGAGAGAACTTATCTTCTTTGTACTGTATGAAAAACAATTGCCAGTGATATTCTGTATCATAACCAAAGGAGAATTTTTACATCATATCTTGATTGCTGTCTCATTTCATAAGACAAATGTATTTAGCAATACATACTACAAGACCTAATATATGCTATTATTATGACATTGTTCTAAATTTCAGAAGTGAGTTCTTCCATCTGGACAATCACATAATATTTCTAAAGCCTTAATAAATCTCTACTAAGCAATAAAATATTTTTAGCACCCAGATATGATGCACAGGGTCAATGTATCTGGTTGCTATGATATACAGATATAATCTGAAGAAACAAAAAAAATTTTGGCATAGCAGTTCCATTGTGTCCCTTTTAACGATTAAAAAAAAAAAAAAAAAAAAAAGGTAATTAGCAATAACAGTCAAATCCCACTAGATTTAGAACCTTATTTAGCTCATATTAGCAGCTGAAATTTTGAATGTTTATCTGAATTTAGTCAATCTGCTTATATATAATGAGTAATTAGAATAAACCCATTCAGTCAGCTTGGGCAGACTCTTAAACATGCACAGAACAGGGGGGCTCCTCTGAGGATCAAAGGTCTGACCACATGCATTTTACTGCAGGAAGTGTCTCCTCATGAATTATGCAGGTATCTCTCTAACCAGAAATCCTTGAAAACAAGTTCTTTCACGGCATTTTGCTCCTTGTCATTCTAATCTCAGAACTGGAACAAAAGTAAAATGTAGACATACAAATGAATAATGGGAGGCAGCAGACATAGCCAAAACTTGCATACATGCAAGAACTAAGATGTTTCAGTATGAATAGTAAGTGTGAAGAATTCCTTGGCTCATGACCAGAAAAAAACATGTGTTTCAAAGGCCAATATGAAAAAATGACACTGAAAGGGTATTTTATATTTGCCACTATAACAATAAGAGGCAGGGGATCTACATATAAAAGCACAATAAACTACTGACTGAAAATTCCAAAATATCCTTGCCATTCCTCAATCATAATTTATTGTCATAAAAGGAAACAAATTCCATATCTCTGCATGAGAAGAGCAGTGACAAATATAAACACCTATGTTTGTGTAGAAATTCAAAATTAACCAAATTTTGATGCCTGCAGGGGAGAGAGAATCTATAATCCGGTGCAAACAATGTCAAAGAAATAGGAACAGACATGGATCAAATTTCTGATAAAAAAAAAAAAAATTGCCCCAGGGAAATTCAGATTTTTTTAATGATGCTTTTACATCTTTACACAATGTAAACACCCACACTTCACTGGGTATGTATGTGATCTGTGGCAGTAAAATAACTATCTTCCCATCCCTGGTCATTATCTGGTATGGAGATTAAAAAAGAACAGCAAAACAAACATCTGCAAGAAGACTCATTTAAAAGATTAATATAAAATTACTTTATCTTGTCTTGCAACTAGCAACTATTTGGAAACTCATTAAATTTACAACAGTCACTTCATATGGAAATTACTTCTCTCCCCTGAAGAGACTGTTAACTGTAGTCACATATTTCATGGTCTGCGATTATATGAACTTGCCCTGTTTCAGCAAAGAGACTGAAATCTGTACAACACTTATGCAATGACAAGGCCTAAGGATGGAGTTCATAATGCTTTACTTGCTTTTTCTCTACATCTTCCTACAGAGAGGCTGACAATGCATGTATTGCCTTGCTAATTGAGCAGTAGATTAAGTGGACTGGTGTATTTGTTGACTGGATTTCAGCAAATAAGTGGAAGAAGTAATTGCCATCATAAGCACAGCAACAAATCCGCTTTACATTTTAATTTAATGTGTTTGCATGGGATCTTAATCCTTAAAACAGTTACACCCTACTGTAGCTAGCTATAAATGTGAGACATAAAGTATCCTTCTAATAGCATGTCATCAGCATTTGCATTTTCAGCCTGGAAAAAATCATTTTTGAAAGGTTGATGCATTTGAAAATATTATGGTCAATATTTTGCAAGTTGATCAAATACTGTATTTTCTAGGAAGAAAAGTGCAATGCCATTGCTCTTTATGAAAGTGTTTAGACAAGAAAGCCAGAGAATTTTAAATAATTGCTGCAATGAAGGGTAGTCATATATTTAGTAAATAAAACTATCCTCTTGTAAGCAATTTTAGGAGCCAATATAGTCTAATGTTTCTGTGTAGTTTTTGCCCATAGAACCTGTTAGAATAAAACCAAACAAATTCTTGAACATAATTCTTCAGAGTATCATTAGCTTATATCACATAATGCTTTCACAGAGAATTCTTAACCTTGTGGTTAAAAAGATGTACTAATGTTTTGAGAAGTTCACCTATATTTTGAAACAATACATTGTCCATGTGTCAGGACTTGGAAGCCACTGAGAGGGCTGCATGTTCTCAAGCAGGGCACCCCCATTTATGGCCAAGGACCCCAGCCTTGCACGCAGCCCAGGGACCGCTGAGCACAGTAGGTATCCTCAGATGGACCACTGGCCTACCTCATGGGGCAACCCCACACCTGTTTCTCCCTGACATCATGTTGCACAGTTTCCCACTGTAACTGCTTTTGGATGCAAAAAATTACTTAGATCTTCTTGCACTACAAAAAGCTAAGTTCTGTCAAATTACCATCTGGCAAGAATGTATGTTCTTCCATAGGATAAATCCCACCTCTAAACACCAAGCTACTATATTCATTTTCATGTGAGTTAACTCATCATATAATGGTCCGCAGCTGCTCTGACAACTGCTGTAAGCAGCACAGATGAAATCAGGAATACTATTGGTTTGAAGTATAGAATTTGTAGATATAGATCTAGAAAAAGAAGTGCAAACTCACTTCATATAATCAACAGAAGGTTTAACAGCAAAGCTTAAGAAGAACTGTACATAAAGGAGGTGTGTAAATCACTGCCAAGCAAACACACAGCTTGCTGAAACTGAGTAGATAAAGAGCTAGTATTCACTGGCCTACAGAGCACCTTTCCAATACAGACTTACCCTCTTTAGGATTGGACAGCCCAGTGCCTGGAAAGCTTTATGGTACTCAGAGCCCTGTCTCTTGAGGAACTCCCACAGATGCTTCTACTGTGGAACTGAAACAGGGATGTAAGAGTTCAAAAGAATAATGCCAGTCTGGACTCATACAAAATACTACACAATTTCCTCATATCAGGTAGAACTGCCACTGCAAATTATGGACTGCAGGAACAAGGACTATGACACCTGATCTGCATGAAGACCCTGGTCAAATCCTCCCAAAAAGTGGAATCTATAAGATGTCATAGGATCTTAGAATCATAGAATGGTTAGGGGCGGAAAGGACCTTAAGATCATACAGTTCCAACCCCCCTGCCTCACACTGCAGGGACACCTCACACTAAACCATGTCACCCAAGGCTCTGTCCAACCTAGCATTGAACACCACCAGGGATGGAGCATTCACAACTTCCTTGGGCAACCCATTCCAGTGCCTCACCACCCTAACAGGAAAGAACTTCTTCCTTATATCCAATCTAAACATCCCCTGTTTAAGTTTTAACCCCTTACCCCTTGTGCTATCACTACAGTCCCTAATGAAGAGTCCCTCCCCAGCATCCTTGTAGGACCCCTTCAGGTACTGGAAGGCTGCTATGAGGTCACCATGCAGACTTCTTTTCTCCAGGCTGAACAGCCCCAGCTTTCTCAGCCTGTCTTCATACCGGAGGTGCTCGAGTCCCCAGTCATCCTCGTGGCTTCCTCTGGACTTGCTCCAACAGCTCCATGTGCTTCTAATGTTGAGGACACCAGAACTGCACGCAATACGTGAAGTGGAGTCTCATGAGAGCAGAGTAGGTGGACAAGATCTGCTGGTCACTCTTCTTTTGTTGCAGCCCAGTATACATTTGGCTTTCTGGGCTGAAAGTGTACGTTGCCTACTCATGTTAACCCTCCACTATTAACAGTTTTAATCTCCTTTTCCATTAATACCTTCTGTAGGGAGATGTTATCATTGCTTGGCTTTTTCTTTGCAGATGGCTGCCTTTCCTTGACATGATGGTTGCAGTTGTTATTTTGTTTTTGGCTCAGTTTTCTAGCTCCCACATTACTATATGGAAATTGTGTTCAAAAGTGTGACCCTAACTGTTCCAGATAGCTTTTAGTTGCTGAGGAGGAGAGTTTTGTTGTTGTTGCTGCTTTTAAAATCTACTTACATGTAACTATGAATGTGGCATAATTTGTAGACCGTGATTCCCATGATTCATGAAAAAGCAGCAGGTTACTCACACTATAGGTAATTTAGGCCTCTGTTTCATTCCTTCTACCTAAAATGAAAAGGGCCAACAGAATCATCAAGATACATGTTAGTGGCAATACATCACTGTATGCACTGTACCATGCACAAAATGTTGGTAAAATATTTTACATGTGGTTTAAGAAAACAGGGGATCAAGAACATCCTCATACAAGATGCCGAGTATCTGAATGAGACATGCTGCTGATGTAAATGAGTGTAATTGGCCTCAGTTAGACATTCAGGTAAGATCAGAATGAATCTTTCTCTTCCAAGTATAATTCATGAAATCATAATGCTACATCACAGATTGAGTTCTAAAATGTATTATTTATATCTCCTAAGCTTGTATGGTTGAGTATCTGATTTTAAATTAGCCTGTCTATAACCTGTCTATAACCAATGAGTGGATAGACATAGATAAATCTGCTGTTATTTATAAATGACCTACAAACAAAATCTACCCTACATTTGCGTTATTACAGTGGTTTGGTGGTACTGCACTAATATGTGTATCATCTCAACATCTAGGATGAAACACTTTCTTACCTATTTTAGCTGTCTTGTAAACTAACCTAAGATTTTATTTCTTTCCTCAAGGGGTGTTCCATACAGTGGAAGGACCACATAGTGTCATTGGATTAAAATATGTATATTTCAACAGTACAGTGCTTCTGCCTGGCAAAGTCTTGCAGGGCTTACTTGATGCTGACGTATTGCAACAGAAATGTAGCCTATCTGGTAAGTAACAGCAAAAGATAGAAACATTTATCATTTGATATAGTAGTTAATATCTACACATACCTACATAAGCAGCTGCTGTAAGAGGCTATTATAGATTGAAAAAAATACTGACAAGAGTATAGAAATTGACATACAAATAAAACCAAACAGTGAGATAAGTGAAAGGTGGGGAAAAGTACGTGTCTGTATAGACAGGTTGATATGAATGTGCATGAACACACTTTCATACATGTATACAAATATTGCTTTGAGTAGGAAAATTCAAAATACAGTAGAGGCCTACTCATTTATATATCCTGTAGCTTTTTACTTACACAAGCTGTCAATATTTATATAGAGTGGAATCAGTGGTCAGAAAAAGATTGGATATACAAGATTACCTTGCCAGTTCTCAACCGCTAAAGATCTTGCTCAGAGAAATCTCATTTGTTGGATGAACACTTAAAGCAGATAGAACCATTGCTCAATGTCCAATCAAACCAGACCCTTGTAGACTTAATTATGAGTGACAGCCCCAGCCAGAACTTCAGTGCTGGCTCACTTCACTCCTTCATCTGTGTCCCCTAAGGGATTACAATTCTAATGTCTCTGTCACTGAGGAAATTACATGATTAAACTAGCTTTTGCAGGAAAATCAATTACTCCCCAAATTTTTAAGTTTATTTTTACATCCCAAAGCCATCCTTGGGACTTCATATTGAAATGACACATCTACAATATTATTAATATTACTTTCATTTTTCATTACCTTAGAAAATTTGCTTCTACTTTTCTATTCCTGCCCCTCCATAATATCCCCCAAATAAGCACTTGTGCATTGTTACTTTACAGTTTACTTTAATGTTTCTGATAGGGCTGACATTATACTTGCATTATCAATCTGTCTATATGCAGATAAGAATTATTTCTGATTCAGAAATGTCATATACACCTGTGTACTCTACCTCTTATTTTATGATTATTCTTCCAGTCACTCTTCCATTCGTGTGCACACATATACATGTGTGTGTGTTTAGTTACGTATAGGTATGTGCGTGTATATATATGTGTATATATATACGTATATCTATAAGAAAACTTAATTTCTTGCCTGGTGAGATTTTCTTATGTAGTTCCAATTTATCCAATCTAATGAGACAACTTCTAGCAGCAGTCATGTTGACAGTAAAAGTAATAGCTTTACAAAAGCAGCAACCTGTTGCTGTACATTGCTATATTGAAAAATGGATGCTCTGGTTTGGAGCACATCTTTTTATTGAGCGACTACACTCTGTGATGGAAGATATGTGTGAGAGAAGGACATTCCTAATCATCAAATGTTCTGATAAAGGGGACCAATTAATCTTTGTCTGTTACAAATGAAGATAGGAATTAACTCCTATAAACCAGTGTGAAGACAGAGTTCAAATAAAACTTGACAATATTAAAGTTCTTTACAACTCTTCTTTCGTGCACCTACAAATTACTTAGCATTCATGTCAGCCTGACTTAAAACTATTTTTGAGATCCGATATGTAAGTAATTCAGAGAAAAGTTGAATATATAAATTATCCTGACAGTGACTATTACCTAAACCTCACTGACTAGTTGCATTTAGATTAGTTTATCTTTTCATGTGATTATCTTTAGGGAATTTACCTTAACACAGCCAGCTTTATGGAAAAGCCAGCTGGTTTTGCCCTAGCCACTAGTGCACAAAGATGCAGGAACATCGAGAGCTGGTAGTCCGATCTGTAGCAGATCCTATGTGCAGCTTTTTGGCTGACCACACAAGTGGTTAAGAAGCTTTGGTTCATTGATACTATGGTCTTAGCCTTCATGAACAAGACCAATGCAGAGTGATTTTCACTGGCTTTATTAATGCCACAAAAAAAAAAAAATCACTCATTTCCTCATTTGTGAGCAAACTCACAGTGTTTCACAAATCATGAGTGATGATTAAATACTTCGTATTTCTGAGCTCCAAGTGAAGTCAGTTAATGAAAATTTAAAGCAGCTACCTTCAAAGAAAAAAAAAAAAACGAAAAAAAACAAAAAAAAAAAAACAAAAAAAAAAAATTCACTCTTTTACAGTATGTATGATAGGCTTTTGAGGATTCTTTGAGTAACAATGTTACTACGGGGTTAAAAAGATAGACCATCAGACTAAAACATCCATTAAGATCAGATGCAGTATGATCCACAGGTGACATTCATTTCACTTGCATGAGGTCACAGAATCCCAAGGGTTGGAAGTGACCTCAAAAGATCATCTAGTCCAACCCCCCTGCAAGAGCAGGGCAACCTAGAGTACATCACACAGGAACTTGTCCAGGCATGCCTTGAATATCTCCAACGTAGGAGACTCCACAACCCCCCTGGGCAACCTGTTCCAGTGCTCTGTCACTCTCACAGTAAAAAAGTTTTTCCTGATGTTCACATGGAACCTCCTATGCTCCAGTTTACACCCATTGCCCCTTGTCCTATCACTGGATATCACTGAAAAAAAAGCCTAGCGCCATCATCCTGACGCTCACCTTTTACATATTTGTAAACACTGATGAGGTCACCCCTCAGTCTCCTCTTCTCCAAGCTAAAGAGACCCAGCTCCCTCAGCCTCTCCTCATAAGGCAGACGTTCCACTCCCTTAATCATCTTTGTGGCTCTGCGCTGGACTCTTTCAAGCAATTCCCTGTCCTTCTTGAACTGAGGGGCCCAGAACTGGACGCAATATTCCAGATGCGGCCTCATCAAGACAGAATAGAGGGGGAGGAGAACCTCTCTTGACCTACTAACCACACCCTTTCTAATGCACCCTAGGATGCCATTGGCCTTTTTGGCCACAAGGGCACATTGCTGGCTCATGGTCATCCTCCTATCCACCAGGACCCCCAGGTCCCTTTCCCCTTCACTACTTTCCAGCAGGTCAACCCCCAACCTGTACTGGTACATGGGGTTGTTCTTCCCCAGATGCAAGACTCTACACTTGCCCTTGTTAAATTTCATCAAGTTTCTCCCCGCCCAACTCTCCAGCCTGTCCAGGTCTCGCTGAATGGCAGCACAGTCCTCTGGTGTGTCAGCCACTCCTCCCAGTTTTGTGTCATCAGCAAACTTGCTGAGGGTGCACTCAGTTCCCTCATCCAGGTCATTGATGAAAATATTAAACAGCACCGGTCCCAGCACCGACCCCTGAGGGACTCCACTAGTCACAGACCTCCAGCTAGATTCTGCCCCATTGACCACAACTTTCTGCCTTCTTCCCTTCAACCAGCTCTTGATCCACCTCACTACCTGATCATCAAGCCCACACTTCCTTAGCTTATCTATGAGGATGCTGTGGGAGACAGTATCAAATGCCCTACTGAAATAAAGTAAAACCACATCTACTGCTCTACCATCATCCATCCACCTAGTTACTTCATCAAGTTGTATACAAGAGAAGCCTGGAGGCCTCCAGGTGCTTTCTTTTATCCTCCCCAAACCTCTGCCTAAACCTCAGCCTAAACTGCACTATACAGAGCTTCCCTAGAGCCACAATCTGCCTGCAAACTATAGAGAATATCAGTGCATTACCCAGACCGATGGGACAAATGGACTTCATGAGCCTGCCTCCCTTATCAGTCCTTCTACCTGTGCCTCTCCTGGAGTTGCACAGATACACACAAGCAGAAATGGAACATGACACTGGAGGGTTTATCATTCCCTTCCCTGCCAGCAGACATTTTTGGCTAATAGAATTATGGGATAATTCATGCCTTTTTTAAGCTTACAAATTCTTTAGGGTGGATTAATAATGCGGAAATGTTGAGCAGGTGGAAATTTTACATTGTCTAAAAATCTGATTAGTACTATAAATTTACAAACTATACCAAGGATATTTTTTAAATCCTACATAACATGAACAGGGACACTAGCATCAAACAATTTCCACCAACATTTCAAATTATGAAAAATATATTTTTCACTAATATTTAGTTGAAAATATTTGACATATTTCAAAAACATCACCAGTCACCAAAAGAACAAACTGACCAGTTTTTACTTTCACTGACATTGTAGAGTACCATTTTTTGATGAAATGCTACAGCTCCATTTAAGTTTTGCTTACAAATCACCACAAAATTCACAGGAGCCTAAAAAGAAAATCCCTGTCATGTAGTAAGCCCTAGTCAATGGTATGTCATCCACTCTGGGTCTCAATTTAGTTTAAAAAGGCTTAACAACTGTCAATTTGAAGTAACGGGTTTGGAATAACAATGACCATCTCATCCTGTTTATTGATTTTAGAAGTTTTATTATGTTTTATCCAGTGTGCTAAAATTCAGAGCTTCCCCAGTAGCTTTCAGATATACTTACAGAAAAACTTTATCACAAGGGTATGGATTTAGAGTACATTTTTCCTGGCTATCTATTCACAACAACTATTAAATAGCAGTTGTCTCTCCTTACTAGAAGCATTGTCAACTATGAAGCTATAAAATAAAGATTACATATAGTCAGTGTTGGCTTAAGAAAGGTTTCTCTTCAGTACAAAACTGGAGGAAGGGGCTGGTTATCTTGGAGTTGACCTAAGTTTCTAACCTGCTTCTCAGTATCACTGAGAACTCAATCTGGAAAAATTCATGACTTACTTACACTGAACTATCATGATGGATTAGTTACTCATTTTTCTGTAGACTGTGTATTTGCATTAATTGTTTTATCAAATTTTTCTTTGTGCCATCAGAGATCTCAGGGTTTTTTCTGAGTTCAGTGTACATCTTCACCCACCCACTGATGTCTTGTCATTTCTGTAACACCTTATAAAATGGAAGAGTGCAATAGAAATTTCATTATTCCTCTGCCACAAAGACTGAACTGTTCTGGGCAATTTGTTTTAACAGCAGAGGACAAGGTGTGAAGGGATGTCTTTTGGACTGGCAGCTTTGAACACTGACAAAGTCACAGTGACAGAAGGAAAAAGTCCTTGGGAATGAGGAACTAAACATAGGGAGAAGCAAAACCAAGTGAACCATAATAATAAAGATTTCAATAGATTCCCAAATCAGGACTGAAGGTGCAAAAAAAAAAAAAAAAGGAATAATACAAAAATTCACATCTGCCAAAAGGGGTTAGCTGCCTTCTTTTATAGCATTCATGCAAAATCGAGAGTACAATATCAGCTGAATGCAGCAGTTATATGTTTGCCATTTAGGATTTATATCATCATGTGTCCTATCTATCAGCTTGGGCTTGAGAGCAACTGCTATGATATAAATCACCACCAAATGTTTGCGTAAAAAGTAGGAGGCATTTTTCTTTTTTCTTTCCTTTTTGGGGGAAGGAGAGGGGTGAGGAAGAAAAATGGAATAGGATTAAATAATAAAATAAGGAAGAAATCAATCTATAAAATTTTATATCATTCTCAGCTTTCAGAGCACAACTCTTTGCAAAGTTTTATGGGCCATCTAACCTTTTGAAACTGGGAAGCAACAACTGTGCAACCTGTGTTCTGAAACTGCAAACAACCAGGGAAGAGCATATGCAATTGTTAATGGATCATCTTTTTTGTGGATAGTGTCTATGACATAAGACTGGATAATTATCGCTAAATACTCCAGAACACCATCAGGGACAGCTGTTGCTGTTGCCATTGCTACCTAAATAGCTGACCATGTAACAGTTTTTCTGTGTTCACTCAGGCACTGATTATCTCCTTTTGTTGCTGTTAATCTTGTCCTCAGGTCTGTTTTGGTTTCTGTCTTTTTGCTGTTGCTCTATGTTGCAGAGTAATTTGGAGCTCAGAAATGTCTGTGTACTATATATCTGTCCCATACATCCCATGAAATTCTTATCTGATATAAACTTGGTAAAATGCTGACAATTTACTGCTATCATTTGTTGCTGGGCTAAGTGAGTTAGAAATACTTGGACAAAACACATAGCTTCAAAGATAGTAGTTCATCAGAATTTCCACCTGGATTTAATGTTCCTTGGGTCCAGTTCACCCAGTGCTGCCTGAAAGTCAGAGTGTGAGCCAGTGATTGGTCTCCCTAAGCGGTCAATGAACAGAGACAAGAACCTTCTTCCTATTTATCTTTTTCCACTGACTCTAGAGAAGGATTTAATTTTTAGGTGGCTAAGTTAAGTGGGATGAAGTTCATCCTTTGAAGGTCCATTCATGAAGACCACTGTTTAGAGAGCTGCCTTTATCAGGTACTGAAAGAGCCTGTAAATGGGCAGGGACAAAATGTACCAATAATGACATCTTCCATCTCTTTTGCTGTGTACCTAAGGTGTTGACATATAACTTGTATTCCTGCTCATATTTTTTAACAAAGCAAAACTCTGATTTTAAATTACAAGGAAGAGGAGCTATGTCAGGGTGAAATGATCAAAATGTTAATGCACAATGTTACAAATTGCCCTGTTCTATGTGTGCTTCATAAAAACCCAATCATTGTTTGTACTTATTTTATTTTATCAATAAAGATCAAAACAAAGCTATAAATACAACTTCATACAATTTAAAGTACACAACTGTAAGAAATTAAACAACTGCTAGTAAATATTTCATTACAAATGAAGGGGTTTGTGCCATAACTATTTCTTTCCCTAGACTCATCTAGACTTTCATCTATGCTCATTTAGACTTTCTCCTTATTCTACCTTTTAACAGACAGTGAAGGTAAAACAGAGGTTTAGTCTGACAACTGTAGCTGTTAACTTTGGGGACTGAGTTAGAACTGAGATCCACCATGTTCAACAGTGCAGTACCCTTAGTCCTGTAACATGATGGAAGGTTGCATGCAAGTGTTTAATAGAGATTTGAATGGATACATTTGAGACAGTTTTGACTAATCTGTTCTAGTACTATTATACATTCATTTACATTCGGACAGTAGAGTTGTTTTCTTGAAACTACCAATCTGGCATCTTGTAATGTTTCTCCAAAGTGTACCTTCTTTTTTTCTCCTTTCTACGCTCCAATAACTCCTATTTTCTTGTCTAAGCATAGACATGATTTTAACCTTAAAATGTTTGAGAATTTGGTCAGAGATGGAGGAATTACAACAAAAACACAACAAATAGTGCCCGTACTGCTGAGTGCTCTCCTAAGCATGTGTAGCTAATTTTATGACTTGAAATCTGTAGTTTTTCCTGTGGTCTTGGCTTGAATGGCCCTTCAGAATAGAACTACTCTGACTCCAGGACTACATTTAGTTGTGGAAGCATGCTCATCACTTCAACCCTGTTTTATGGCTATTAATGTCTTCTCCTAAACTGAATTGTAATGTTTCTTTTCTTGAAAGGTGCTATAACAAAGAAGAAAATTGCAATAAATGTCCACAAAGATAGATTTTTTTTTTTTTTTCTGGGCAGCAATGGCAGGGGGCAGAAAAGCTGCTTATGTCAAGTAGAGCTAAGATTGCATTCAGCAGCTGGCTTCATAAAGCGTGTATAAAATACGTGGTAAAAACACAGG
Organism: Lathamus discolor; assembly: GCF_037157495.1. Taxonomy (NCBI): domain Eukaryota; kingdom Metazoa; phylum Chordata; class Aves; order Psittaciformes; family Psittacidae; genus Lathamus; species Lathamus discolor. Next base: position 40,753,295 of record NC_088884.1, on the reverse strand, counting down.
AAAACCCACAGGATTCCACAAGTACCACCACAGGAGTCCAGCATTGTGTAGCAGAAACAGGTTGTTTAGACATTGTTTCAACTGCAGGGAGAAGAACAAAAGAAAAGCCAAGAAACAGTCTTCATTTCCTGCACTAGGTCTATTAAATATTAAGCATTTGGATGCAAGAGTTGTAGCAGACAGCAAAAAAAGATCTGCTTTTCATCCAGAAATGTTAGGGTTTTTTTTAAGAATTAAGTTATGTAATATTCTGTATTTACTTTTTGATTAAAAGAATAAATTACAGGCCATTTGAGAGACAGTATTAATCTTTCTTATTACTTTCTTCCATTCGAAAAAAAAAAATTAAGTTAGCTAGGAATCTTTTCAGCAATGTAAATGACTCTTTTGGATAATTTTATGTCACAGATAAGCTGTGAAATTAGTGATTTTTTCCCTTAATTATTCCTCCAGTTTGCCAACAGCGATTAATACAGCACCCTAATTATCCATGTCCCAGTAGTTTCATATCAGTAACAGAAGATCCATGGTTAAAGCAAAAATCTGATGTTGAAATAGTCACAATTTAGCTTCATTAAGAGGTTTCTTTCTTTGACACGTATCTGGTGGTGGGGAGGTGTTACCTGGATCTGAAAGCTAAAAGAGTGTATTCTAACCACGAAGAAGCAGCTAATATTTTTAAATCAATGATTTTGTTTTTCGAGATGTTTCTCTCACTAAAGGCATCTAGCTGAAAGTTAAGGCAGACTATAATAAACAGAAAGTGGCAAAAAAAGGATATGTATATAAAATTTATAGTCTAATGCTAGGAAAATCAAGCCACATTGTGTCAAGCACGAGACATGTTAAATCTCATCTCCAAGTATTTACTGCTGCCTGTGACCAGCTAAATCCCGTCCTTTGCTAAGCCAAATACCTCAGCCTTCATCTGGGTCTATCTGAAAAACCTCAGGGTATCTGAGACATTCATACAAGGATAACAGGTATAATACAGAATTTATGTACACCATTTTGTAGTAGCAGCTGATAGCTAAGGCAGGGCATTGCATAGCACTCGATACCTCAACTGCTACACAGAAGCAATGCCTGATGAATTTGTAGAATCTTACCACTGTAATCACATGTAGTGAGACCGCTTCTTTCACAGGAGTTGTGGACTTCAGCTGTCTTTGTCTAGCAGGAATTTGAACCTATAGCTTCAAAACCCTTGAAACCTGCCCATCAATCCAGTTACTGAGTAGACTAAATGGAAGTATGTGTCATCTACCCTACTGAAGTCAGGATGCTGATGAATCAGGAATATGAGAGTCATGGATTTAGAAGGTTGAGTGATTGTTGAGAAAACATGACTCCATCTTAATGAATCAAGGAGTTGCTTGGTAAGAGGTAAACTGATCTGCAAAGTATTTATATATTTCAAGTGAAGTAATCCTGAGATTATTACAAAGCAAATCAGGATTAATCATCCCCTTTAGTTTAAAAGTTTGGAAAAACTGAAAGTACACAAGACTGTGTAAAACTTTGAATACCAACTTCAAACGGGAAAAAAGGAAAAAAAAAAAAGCTAAAAAATCAGATTATCACTATGTCTTTTAAAGACAATTCTTGTGTCTGTAGGCAAGTTAAGATGACATTTCAATTAAAATGATACAAGGATCACTAAAAGAAGTTCTGTTGGGCATCTAGAGATAAAGAAGGTCAACATCTTTACCTACAGCAGTTACATGGCTTTATCTTACTATGAAATTCTACTGGCTTATGTTATTTATTTGTTCCTGTCAGGAGTGGAGTAGAGCAGTGCAGATGTTGAGGGAGGGCAGAGAAAGGGACAGGGGTTTGAGAATTAAAATAATGTTAGATTTTGCCTGGGTTGTAATGCAATGTCTTCCATATATATAAAGTATTACTATAGGAAACAACTGTCTTGTACAAAACCATGTTTGTTATAGGAAAAAAGAGACATGAAAACAGAAATTTAGAGCTCCTTAAGGATATCAGCTGTTAATTCCCATGGACTGGTGTTGTGGAAGAATCAGGCACTTTGCTTATGAGAGAAGCAGCAAGGTACTTTATTGATATAACAAAATCTAATGGTAAAAGTGACAGTAGTTTAATGCAATTTAATCACAAAGTTCACTTGATTATTTACTACATAGAAGACAGGGTCAGACAGAACTGTCATGGAGACCCTCTCGTTGAGTCATGAGGTTCTGAGAGGACCTTTTTGCTTTCTAAACTTCTCAGAAGGGAGTCTAGGTGCAACTGGATCTACTCCTAGTCCCAGACTTTGGTCAATAGTTTATGTCTATCAGTCCTTTATGTGATTTTGTCAAAATTTCAAAAGTTTAGCATGCTGTTAGTCACTGTCGTGGGGGCCAAAAAATTGACTGAAGTAGGTTACAAGTCCTGAATGAAACTTATTCTAATAAAAAAAAATCATTTAATACTCTGACAACATTAGTAAATCATAAGTTCTAGATGTCAAGTGGAATAAAATACTACACAACTGACTTACTTAAGCTTACGTTTTAAGGGGAATTAACACATTTTACTCACCAGTCAAGATAAGGTTTCTCAACCTCAAGGAGTTACCTCAGGCAGCATCCCAACCCAAGAGGAAAGTCCTTGACTGCAGATCTGCTGCTCCAAGAAGGACTGACTAAATTCTTTCCCTCCAGCACGACCCCATTTATACTCTGGTCAAATTTGATCTGTGCTCAAAAAAAATGGTCTGAAGGCTCTTGGCTTTTGACCAAAGTGTAGGTCTGGCAATGTCCAGTTGTGCAACCTTGTTGTAACTAAATTTGGCAGACACTGTTGTTACCCAGGCCAGACCAAAGCCAAAGGATATCTTTTAGCACTAGCAGATATATTTTTATACTTGTCCAGAGACCAGAGTCAGCAGATATATTTATTAGCAATTATTGTGGCTCAATGGTCCTTCCATTAGTGTGGGTACAACTGTCACAGATGGGAATCCAGAGCTTTAGAAAATTACTGCCACTTCATGTGTCTAAAAAATTGGAGGGTATCCAAGGACAAATACTTGGCTGATGCTCCATGGGTCAGATGTGTGTGCGTGTGACAGAGGAAGAGAAGCATTCTCAAGACATAACAAGACAGCTGACATTTGCAGATGATATGAAGGAAAAAAACATTGCCCAAACAGAAGGAAATTATTCCCAGGGCAATTTCTGATGCAGTAGAGCCACTTACAGCAACTATGAGGAGGTGCTTTAAAGGAGTCTATCCAGATACATATTTTTCATGTTGGGAGACACTGACAGCTGTTGGCAGCTGCTTTTGGATGTGGTATCTGAAATAAATTCCAGAAGGAGACAGAAGAAAACGTGCCTCCTGCAAGAAGGAAAAGGCAATCCTCCAGAAGAGGAGTGTCCAAATATGGTGGAAGAATAAGAACTCTGAAGTTTATACTCATCATGCAGAAAGAATCCCAACTGAGTTACATACACATACACACAGAGTTCCCTTGTGGTATGTCTTTTTTTTCTTCAAGACCTGCGTATTTTATAATCATCTCACTCTTTGGTCCAATAAGCAGGCCTGGCCATGAGAACAATAGTGCTGTATTAAGTTATGGCTGGTGTACCCTTGACATGGCTGCAGAATTCACACAATTGGACACAGAGCCCTGTCAACTAGCAATCATTTTCACATTCTCTATTACTGTTATTATCTGAAAGGAGAATTGTACTCATGGCTACACGTAATACCTCCTCCAGCAGAAAGCATTGCATTTCAGTGTACTTTACCTTCACTTACAATCACTGATCAGAGAAACTAGAAGAAATTTAAGTTCTTTATGTGTATCTAGAAGTTGTAATAAACCAATGAAGCATTTGATTTCGATATAAGGAACTCAGGACTGACCTTGGTAAGTCAGACATCAATATAAGCTGCCTGTGAACTCAGTGCATTGCAATACGCATACAAAGTGCTTCATAAAGATCAGGTAAAAAACAATAGGTCTGGGTAAAGAGCCCTGCTGAAGAAATGCTGACCATTTTCAAGACAACCAATGTTTTCAATGAAATCAGAGAAAGAATACAAAAGAAGTATCATATATATAAAGAACTTGCTATTTGGAACTTGATTGTTACAGCTGTATTAGAGGTGCCAGACTCTGTAAAGAAACAGAAGTGCTATGCAATGTTCACTTTGATGCAGAAGGTACAAGAGTTAAAGTGACTGACTGCAGCAAGCTCACGGGGAGCTACTTGAAAAGTGAGCACAAACGGAATACACCCTGCTGCAGTTTTTCTGTGATTGTGTCTCCAATGCATTAAACTTGAATAGCTCCTCACACACAGCCCATAGAATGAGGAATGAACTTACTAAAATTCTTTGGAATTCCTTTTTCATTTTTCCACTAACTGCTTTAGAAATGTAACATAAAATATACAAAGTTTATTTTGCTACACTATTTTATCATTTTATTCCTTTCTGTATTGTAACCTCAAGATTTATTTAAAAAATGGGCTCAAGTGGATTTGTAAAGTTGTACTAGATCAGCTTTGATTTACAGCTGAAATTGGGATTCCATTTAAATTGAGGAACTGAAAAAAAACAAAGATATGGTCATTCTTTTAGTGATCACTAAAAGAGTGATCATCTCTGAGGAAACTGTATTTGTTGTCTTTTGATCTGTCTTCACAATTATGCTTCAAAAACAGATCTGAAGATAACCAATGACTCAAAACCCTTCTCCTCCTAGAGAAATTGATATGTTAAAGTCTAGACAAGTAGTCTGTACAGTGGGTGGGAAACTGGCTGACAGACCACACCCTGAGGGTGGTGAGAGCTTGGTCCTGTTCAAACTGGTGACCTGTAGCTAGTGAGGTCCCTCAGAGATGCATACTGGGCCCAACACTGTTTATCATCTAGAAGATAGGATTAAGTGTACCCAGATTTTCTGATGATACCAAACTGAGTGGGGAAGTGGACACTACAGAAGGCAGAGCCAAACTGCAGGAAGACCTAAGTAGGCTGGAAAAGTGGGCTAACAAGAACCTCATGAAGTTCAACAAGGCAAGTGTAAGGTATTGCACATAGGTAAACACAATCCAAGAGTGCAGCACAGGCTGAGATCTACCAACTGGGATCCCAGCTGGTGAGCTGCAATGTGGAAAGGGACCTGTGAGTCCTGGTAAACAACAAGCTTAATTTGAGTGAACAGTGTGCTGCTGCAGCAAAGAAAACCAACAGAATGCTGGGTTGCATCAACAAGGGCATCGCCAGTGGAGATAAAGGAGTCACTATCGCAATCTACTTAGCGCTAGTCAATCCACAACTGGAATACCATGGTCAGTTTAGGATCATGGGATTTCTGCCAGAGATATTCCTGAATGCAGGAAGAAATTCAAAGAAAGTAAATAATGTAGAAGAGTCATGGTTGGCACATGGCCTGGTAGAATTTACAAGAGGAATACTGCTAGACTGGAGTCAGTGTACCAGGGATGCAAACTGAAACACAACCATGTATTTGCAATCTGTGTCTGACTTTCATGTAGTCACTTCTCTCTGTCATTTGTACCAGGCAGCTAAAGCAGTCTACTTGGAGGCAATCTCGAGCTAGTACAGAAAAACTGATTTAGAGGCTGTACCAGAATAAGGAGAATGACAGAAGACACTGTATTGCAGAGAAAATCTGCCATCAGAGCTACAATGAACTACACCATCAGAAGTTAGTATTTACAGTAAAGAAAACTCCTCCAGAAAGTCACTTCTCCATCACCATGTATTGCTGAGTGAAATTAAGAGACAAGACCAATAAGTTAATTATATGAATCTCCCACAGTGAAATTTAAACCAGTACAAGAGAGGTCTGAGGACATATGATAAGGAGAAGACTCAATCTTACCTTTTTAAGTCAATTCCCAGCCTATTTACAAAATAGCATTGCAGATACTGCCTCCTCATGACTTTTTAAAGAAAGCTAGTAATTTCCAAACATCTTAATACTTTCGCTAAGTCTGGCCAGGCTTTGGAGGAATCCAATCTAAGCAACCACAAAGCTACCTCAGTATTCAGTATTCCTTAAAATTCAACTTCAGAAATTCCTTTTGCTGAGAGCTGTTAGAAATAATGACTTATCAATAGACAGTACAGCACTGGCATAATTTTAGCCAGGTATTTGTGTCATTATCTATATTGCCTAGTTGATTTTTATGAACTTTGGACATTCTTGTCTATCTGTGCACATCCTACTTTTGTTCTCTGAGATAAATCATGTGTTTTTTTATTCAGACAATGTGGCTTTGGTTTGTATCTATACAGTGTCTGGTATTAGTCCATTAAGGGATGTCACAGCCATCAAGATGATGATAAATCTTTTGCACTAGCTATGTTTGGACGTTGATGTAGGAGGTGAGACATTGCTAGACTTAGTTCATTATATATTATGCCAGAGAACAGTTTATTATGTTGCTTAAAATGCAACATGATACAGATCTCACTAAGACAACAAAATTTAAAAATCAAATAAATAAAACCCTAACCAAACACCTAACAAGTTTTATTCAGAACAGAAAATCCACTATCTGGGTACTGATGCTATGATTCTACTGATAACACCTATTATAATCATCTAAGATGAATTTCTCAGTATGAAACCATGAGTTCTATAGATTTTTGTGCTAAGCTTTTTCATATTATAGACTATACTTTAAATTAAATCCATTAATTATTTCTACTCTTCAGGAGCTAAAGCAAGCCCTTGATTTCTTCTGTCACTTGTTGATGTTAAAAGCTTTAATGAGCAATGTTCATATGATAAATGTATGCTAGCATTTTACTTGTATTAATTTGCAAATATACAATGCAAGAAGGCTTCCAATTTTTAATTCTATTCTACTTTTTAAAAGTTCTATATTTAAGCCTGAAATACAGTGAAAATACAAAGTTAGTGAAATCTACCTTTTTACACCTGTGTAATTTTATATTCCAATTAATGTGTCTTGCATTGTCATATAAGGAGGCATAATTTGATAATGTGGTGGTAGTTACATCCAACTGCATCAGTTTGACCTCATCAAAGTCTTCAATGAATTTCTTGCCCTTTGCCTGCCTTCCAAAACAAAGACCATTTGGTCTTTGCAAGGAGTGAACAGAGTGTGAAAAATGTTCACAAACATATGTTCCCAGATGGCTGGTTGCACTGTTTAAAAGGAGTCAAAACAGTCAAAACAGTCATTCAATAAAAAGAGATCTTCTTTTTGCACCTACATTTGCATGCATAATTGGGACTCCTGTGCATTTTCATGTGCAGTAGAGAATGTTGTCGAAAAGATTTTAATTTATTTTGACAACTTGATTTTATTTGGAAGATAACAAAAGGAGATGAAAAGGGTGATGGAGAAAGTTAAACCATACAGAAGGTCAGGGGAAAGAGCCAGGAACTGATAAATGTTTCTTTCAAACTCACATTGGACATCAGACTGTGAGAGGCATGAGACTGCAAAAAGTTAGAAACTGATCCACCTTTTCCTCTTTGTCACTTCACCCATTAGACTGATAGCAGCTCAAATGTCTTGGAGTAACAAGTAGGTATGCATGAAGAATTAACAATTGTGATAAAGTCACTTTAGGCAAGATTTAGATCACCTAACTTTAGCTATGTAGAAGCCACTTGTTGAGGCTCCTCACATAGCCAATGGAAGAACTACTTCCTGAGGGTGATTTGTTCTGTCAGTCTTGGACACCCAGATGAAAACAACCTGTGGGTACTTAACAAGCTCTGTAAGATGGAGCCTACATAAACACAATATTTTGCCCAAGGTCTTATATATTAGATTTCTTGATAAGATTATTCCTGATATGATATCAGCAACAGACACCACGAAAGCAAATAAAAATGTAAATACAAGGCAAAAGTGGGATGCCAAACCAGATTTGATTAAAGATTAAGCCTTATTTCCTGATTTCTCACTTTTAGTTTCTCTTAAGCATAGTAATTCCTATGTCCTAAGGAAATGTTTGGAAGGTTAAAGAACAGGATTATAGCAGGCTTTGAAGCTAAATGAAAATGTAAACATCATGTAAATTTGCCGGATTGGAATTGAGTTTCAGGAGAGTGGCAAGAAAATAGCTTAAAAAATGATTGTTTATGGGAAAAGAAAGAGAATGAGAGTGACACAATGAACTGGCTGTTAAGTTCTTCCTTGTCCTTTCCTCAATAGAAGGCCTAGAGCTCTTTCCTCCACCTGCCACTCTAAGCGCAAATGCATGTACTTCTGAAAAGGCTGCAGTAAAGTCATTAGAAAGTGAAATCAAAAGGCTTTTTCCCTAAGAGGTTATGAAATCAATGTTGTTTTTCAGCAGCATAGGCAAAGAACAGATCAGAGGTAACTACAGGATTTTTCTTCCACAACATCCCTCTGTTATCAGCACTGTTTTCAGTACAAATCCAAAACATATCCCATAGCTTTTATAAAAGAGATTAACTCTACCACAGCCAAAAACAGCTCATCAGTCCTTTTATAAATTCTGAACTGAGTGCTATGGAGCCATCAAAATTAAAAAAGCTAAACATCCATGTATTTGTGATGCTTATAATATAGCGTAAGCGAAGCAGTACTGTGTTCAGTAGAACTTAGATGAATTTGAGACACATAATAAATATAAGTTCTTTAGTGAGTTCATTGTAAACCTCATTTTAGAAAAGTTCTCTAAAGGCTAGAAAAATTGCTTTGACTTAGGTTAGTATCCTACCATGCCATAAATATAAAATTAATCTTTCAACTTAACTAACAGTCTCAGAAACTGCTACTGTTACTATGTTAATGAAATCCCTGTTACAATGCAGAATTATAGTTAAATGAATGGAAAGGTAGTACCATTTAATTAAAGGGGTTTTATTAGTACTTCATTCAAAGCAAAGGACAACAATTTTGCTTGTGACAAGAATCCTTTTAAATGGAGGTAAAATTCCTGAAATTCCAGTAATCATAGCGTAGTATAATGAGAGCATAGTATCTTTTTTGTTTGTACTATTGAGGATGCAGAGGGGGCAATGAAGTGGTTTCGTGTAGATTAATAGTCAGTGGATATTTGAAAGATTAATTTGCTTTTTAAAAATTCTGCCATAATTCATGCTAAATATTAATGACCTTACATCAAGATTAAAGGTATGATAAAAGAAAAAGTAATATTAGAGCTGATAAGCTACAAGTGATTTGACTTGAATTGTAATTTGCATTTTCAGGAAACAAGGATATAAAAAGCAATAAAATGCATCTTACACATGAAACAGAGGAGCATCTATTTACAATACCTTTGAAAGAGCTCCCATTTTATTCACAAGTGGCTAAGTGGTATACTGTTTCAATGACATTTTTATGGTCCAAGATTAAAATAGCATTATTAATTATTTCTTTCAAATATCACAGATATATGGGAGCACTTGATTGCACTGCACAAAAGAATGAGCATATTATTTTCCCTGCAAAAATAGCTCTTAGTTTGTCCATCTTTTTTTTTAACTCTTCCGAAAGTTGCAATTCCATCTGGGACTTTGGGACATCAGAGCTGTTTACCATAATTCCAGCATCTTTTCTTAACAGACATGCTGGATTTTCTTTATCAATGGAAATTCTTCAAAAGGATACTACACTAGGATGACTTGACATCAGGGTTGTTTAGGATAATTCCAGCATCTTTTCTCAATAGACATGCTGGATTTTTGTAAGCAATGCAAACTCTTCAGAAGAATGCTATACTAGGATGGCTTAACATCTTGACTAACTCATAATAATTTTGAGAAGTCTCTTCAAGTTCTATTGGAATTAACAGGCAACAATATGGGAATGCCTATGAAATTTAATAATCCTAACACTGAAGTTAGCCAGAGAGATATTCAGGGAAATGCAGAGAAGTATACTGCATGATAAGCCATTCATCTTCATCTGGAAAAAAAGGGACTGGACAAGCCTAAGCTAAATGAATTTAAAGAAAAAGCAGAACAACTATTAAATAAGATACAGGCTAGAGATAATTATTTTTGTTAGATCAAGCTTTAATCAGTCTTCTAATTGTTTTTGGATATTAACCATATGGATCAGCAGGAACATAAAAATAGAGGTAATTCATTCTTCGGAATTGAGAATGTAATATAGATATTGTGGGTTTATATTAACGTTAAGCAAGGGGTAGGAAATGAAAAATCATTAAGATTAATGTTTAATTCTGAGATGGGAAAGCTTTGATGTAGATCTGTGAAAAGATCCTGGGCTTTTAAATACCACCCAAACATCTAGCACCCATTTAAAAAGAAATTTATGTCCAAGTTCTAAAACAATTTTTAAGAAACTTAGAATCATAGAATCATAGAATAGTTAGGGTTGGAAAGGACCTTAAGATCATACAGTTCCAACCCAACTACCATGGGCAGGGACGCCTCACACTAAATCATGTCACCCAAGGCTCTGTCCAACCTGACCTTGAACATCACCAGGGATGAAGCATTCACAACTTCCCTGGGCAACCCATTCCAGTGACTCACTGCCCTAGCAGTAAACAACTCCTTCCTTATATCCAATCAAAACTTCCCCTGTTTAAGTTTTAACCCATTACCCCTTGTCCTGTCACTACAGTCCCTAATGAAGAGTCCTTTCCCAGCATCCTTATAGCTCCTTTTCAAACACTGGAAGGCTGCTATGGGGTCTCCACGCAGACTTCTCTTCTCCATGAGAGCAGAGTAGAGGGGCAGGATCACCTCCTTCGACCTGCTGGTCACACTCTTTTTGATGCAGCCCAGGATACGGTTGGCTTTCTGGGCTGCAAGCGCACCCTGAAGCCGGCTCATGTTCATTTTCTCATCGACCAACACCCCCAAGTCCTTCTCCGCAGGGCCGCTCTGAATCTCTTCTCTGCTCAACCTGTAGCTGTGCCTGGGATTGCTCTGACCCAGGTGTAGGACCTTGACTTGGCATGGTTGAACCTCATAAGGTTGGCATCAGCCCACCTCACAAGATTGACAAGGTCCCTCTGGATGGCATCCCTTCCCTAAAGCGTATCAACCGAACCACACAGCTTGGCACCATTGGCAAAGTTGCTGAGGGCGCCCTCAATCCCACTGTCCATGTCGTCAACAAAGATGTTGAACAAGACTGGTCCCAACACCGATCCCTGAGGGATACCACTCATTACTGGTCTTCAGCTGGACATCGAGCCATTGACCACAACTCTTTGATTGTGGCCATCCAGCCAGTTCTTTATCCACCGAGTGGTCCATCTATCAAATTGATGTCTCTCCAATTTAGAGACAAGGATGTCGTGTGGGACAGTGTCAAACGCTTTGCACAAGTCCAGGTAGATGACATCGACTGCTCTACCCCTGTCCATCAGTTCCATAGCCCCATCATAGAAGGCCACCAAATTGGTGAGGCAGGATTTCCCCTTAGTGAATCCATGCTGGCTGTCACCAAGCACCTTGCTGTTTCTCATGTGCCTTAGCATGCCTTCCAGGAGAATGTGCTCCATGATCCTGCCAGGCATAGAGGTGAACTTCTTTTCACTCCATTTGTCTAAAGGATGCAAAGTTAGATCAGGGCAAAAGGGAACTGAATCTTTGCTGTCACTGAATGATTGTTCTTAACTTGGTTAGTTTCCTCTTCTTCCAGATGTGCTTAGGAAGAGAAAAGAGGATAAAAAGCAAAGGGCACAAACATCTTCCTTTGGAGAAGTGATTCAAGGCATGTATCCCAAATAAAGTGACTCAATACCTAGTAGCATTGAGAACCATAGAGATCTGTGTGATTTAAGATGTCCTACCACCTTCACATTTCTCATTTGGCTAACTTAAGGGGGTGCTCATTCAATATGTTGTGAGTTTGGTGAGTTTTTCTCTAAACATCCAAAATCTAAATACTTAACCCTTTACATACATTAGATGTGGAGCCTGGGTACCATTTTCAGGCATGTGGACTCTGTTCTTAAAATAACTCTGAAATAACTAAGTTTTCAGTATAGATTTAGTACCAATGGAAAAACACAAGTTTTGCCTTAATAACAACATCAATTAAGAACAACGAAACCATGTATTTTGTCAGAAGATATGAAAAGATCTGATAATACTATTTGAACACAGAGCAAGGAGAAGAAGGATGAGAAGAAGAAGGAGAAAGAGAAGGACAAGGACAAGGGCTAAAAGCAAAAGAAGAACAAGAAGAAGATTAAGAAGAAAAAGACAATGAAACAATGACAATGACATCCACAAAGACAACTTCAATAGAATTGAACTGAATTTGCTATCAAGTTTGCTGGATGGATCTGTACAGCTGAAACTACAAATTTGAGAAGCAATGGAACATTATCTTCCAGAAAGAAAAGCTGTTTATATATTGCCGATTAAAAAAATTACATCTGTCCTACATAAGAAATGGAGAATATGCTGTAAGTGCTGCATAAAAGGATAGCCCCATCATCAAGAAACCAGCAGTTTCAGTATAAAAGAGGTAACCTTTCATATGTAAAGGGCCCCATCCTAAAACTTTACAAATGTGTATATCTCAAAAAAATATCCCATAATTATTACTGACCTGAGTAAATGTTACAGAATTGACTTCTGACATAAGGGCATTTTTCTAAAACCCACTGAAAATCATTTCTTGACATCAACAGATTCTAAATGAGGTCTTTAGTGAACACTGCTCTCTTAACAGTTGTCTAAAAATAGGTAGGGAATAAATGTTAAGAATATAAAGCATACACAGTAGAGTACCACTTCTTTACTTTAACTGGTCTGATGTTTCACAATAGCTGTCAATGAAGAGCAAGAATAGAGGTGATTAAACAGAAATGGCTTTGATATAATACTGCAAAGAAAAATCCGTTGTTATAATTGGCTATTATCATTTATTTCCCAGAAAAAAAGGATTACTAACATGAGCAGAAAACCTCATCACAGCCTTTAAATATTAGTAGGCTACTGGAAACTAAAATAGTAAAGACACTCTTAAGTAGAAAGTGACCAGAGAAATCAAGAGCAAATATTATAGCTGCAACTTTTACAGGTCCTCATATAATTCCTGTTATTTTTGAAGCACGCCTGCACTTCAGTTTAACATAACAACCATTTGTATTCAGGAATCTTTTATGTATGAATTGACCAATGGGAAATTAAAGTTATAATTATAAAGCATAAAGATATCCATTGAACACTTTACTCACTCTATTACAAATAAGCCTAAATACCTTGCACTGGATATTTCTAACAGTACAGTATCCTAAATATACTTACACACATAAATGTATTCTCCTAGTTGAAATATGTTTGTACCATGCTGATAAAGTCCAAGGAAAGATGAACAAATATTTAGCTTTGGGGCCTTTAAATTTCATCACATCACTTTGTTCCATTTGGAAGACAAAGCGTGTAAGTTTTGTAGTTTTGTACATTTTGCAGCTTTCAATTAATGTTTTTGAAAAAGCTTGAAGTGTAACAAATGTTTAGAAATCAATTTCTCCAGGACTGCAATTTAAATAGCAAGAGATTTTTTTAATACACCTACCAACTTTTGTATAAAAGCCTTTTGCAAGTTGAGATTATCATTATTGATAATCATTGTAGATATTTTCAAATAAGCAGAATATTTCATCACATGAAAAAGAAGTGCATTCAAAACTGTGAAGAAAAAATTCCAAAAGCAATAGAAGCAAGCAATATCAGAAACATCCCTTAGCAGTCAAAGTAAAGCTTAAGAAATATGAAGAAAAATAATCCAGAACATTGAGGTGTGATAAAAAGACCTAAAAGGTGTGGTGAATGATACACTTATGTATGGAGACAGGTAATATATGACATGCATATAGGACTGAGGTAGCTGGGAAAAACTGCTAGATGGTACTAGAATAAGACAAATATATCAACTTTTGTGTCTTAGAAAGCAAATACAAGCAACAAACATGAAATAATCACAAAGGGTATGTGTAGTATCAAGAGGTACATTATTATTCTAAAAAGATTAATTATATTTATAATTTCTTTGGAAAAATGTGTTTTAGTGACTGCCTCAGTGTGAAATGAGAACCACAATGCAGTGCAGACACTCAAGCTTCTCACAAACCGGAAGGAAAGCTTGTCTTTCTCCCTGCACAAATGCCTGGCTGAATGTCTGTAAGAGGGATTTCCAATGTGAAAATTATTCTCTCAAGAGGATAGAGCTTCTTTCTAATTTTTGAGACTTGCCACCTAGTGCCCAACTTTGTGAACTTTTTATATCATATTATTCTCTTCTTTTTTTCTGTGAGGAAGCCCGCAGATCACAATAAATACTTTTTGCACAACTGTTTTAGCTAGACTTTTTGCCCTGGAAGTTTACACTGACTGAAAGCAATAATCAAAACATGATTATAACCAGGAATGATTTTGAATAATCTGTTTTAGTCATGCCTGAGCAAGAGAAAGCAAGGTGACTCTCTATGTGAGAATTTTATCCAGTTGTGCAGACACGGTCGTATGCAAAAAGGTTATATATAATGTGTGAGGTCCACTCAAGTCCCAGACAGCTAACTCTTTTCCTCTTTTGACTAGCAAAACTAAAGACCAAGTCTTCTGCCGCCACAGATGAAAGCCATCCAGCTCAGTGAAAACCTCTTTGTCAAAAGGGATAGTAAAGCAACAGTTGTTGGAATAGCTCCACTAGTCTCTGATATCTCCTTATATGTCTTTACCTTTTTGGTACCATTTGGAGACTTTTAATTGCCTTAGAAATGCAAAATATTTTGGTGCTCAAATTATACTTAGAACATTATGCTCTTTTATTCATAAAGGGGCGCAAGATGTATGTACCAGATGACCTCAGAAGAGAGAGAGAAATTGTTCACTAAATATTCCAGAATTCAACAAAAACACTGCATTTTGGAAACCTGTCCGCCTAAGATAAGGTGAATATCCAAAAAATGGATATGCATAAATGAAATATCTCTACTTTTTTCCCCTTTTTTTTTTTGTTGTGGTAAAGAAGGTAGGAGGAGAACAGAGCTCAGAGAACATACATTGTTTCTTTCTATGTGATGCAGTAGGAAACTTTAATTAAGAAAACCAAAAATTGTTAACAGTAGCATCTAAAGTTTAGCTGTTCAGCTTTTTCATATTGTCATGCTACCCCAGGCAAAAAAGTTCCAACTTGTCCTATTCAGGCTGGTGGAAACCCTGTCATACTTGTCCATAAAAAGGGCAATGTGGTCACCCTTGGCCTGAGCCTTCACCAAAGCTCTGTCACTGGGAGCTAAAGCAGCCAGACATTAAGTCATGGAGCTTTCAGAAATGCTTTGTAGACTATGTTGACTACAAACCACTGGCTGCAGATCAGGCAGTTTGTGGCCTACCTCTGAGATCAACAGTAGGGCTGGCATGGAGGGAGCTGCGGGCCTCTGTGGTCCAGCCCACCACCTCCTTGCCTTCCCTTTCTACACTGAGTCTGCCTGAGCTGCTTCAGTGTGCTAAATGCTGCAAAACTGTCAATATTCACAATATTATTTTATATTTTACTTAATTTGATTTGTCACATCAGGTGTGCTGGTACAAGCAGTCTGTGCAGCTTTGCATGCAGCAGACCACAGTTAAACACAGTTAAAAATAGCTCCTAAAGTTCTGGGGGTTTCAGTCTGGTGATATAGGGTAAAGTTATATGAATGCCAGATTTTGACAGTCCTCCCAATGTCCCAGCCTGCTACATTTCATTTCCAAGATATAGCTTAGGTCATCTGTTTTACAGTCTAGCTCCAAATAAGTTCTGTTCTGCACAGTTCAGGGCAAGCTGTGAGCTTCAGCAATAGGTCAAGACCCTATAAAATGGAGCAAGGGAGGACTAAAGTGACTTACACCAGCTTGTGTCAATGGCAGTGTAACACTGAACGCTGATGTTCATGCTGGCTCATTTCCTACATCAATTTAAACTAATATAAATAATGGAGAACTTAAGTAGCCAATGTAAGGATCCACCTTTCGTTCTACCAGTTCGGTTGCACAGAAGTCATCTGTGGTGATGCAGGTATGAATTTAAACACTAAGAATATATTATCCTAAACTTATAAACATGGTTTTCCTATGCTTGTCTGTTGGAGCTTTCAGGCAGTTAAGGCTTCAGATAGGAACTGGGACAGGGCTTTCAGCATCTAAATTTTGGGCATATGCCTTAGGGGCTCCTCAAGGATCATTTAAGTACTTCAGTATCTCTGCCTCTCTGCATCCCACTTAATAGGAAATACACTTTTTTTCACAACACCTATATGCACGTAGGAAGAAGATAACAATCATTACTTCTGCTCAAACACTCTAATGTACCAATAGGATTTTGAAATCTATAGTTTCATGGAAACCCAAGTGTCTTATGGAAACATATTCATTTTGGTGAAAAAATTCAACAAGCTGTTGAAAAATTTTTTTAGATGGCATTGGAATATTTCATTCTGAGAAGGTCAGGGTACTTTCCCCTGACTTTTGCATTTTGACCTGAATGTTATTATTTATAAATAATAAAAAGTAAATGAAAGCTGAAGTGTTAAATTCAAAAGGAAGTGATACACTGCATCAAAGAAGTGTTTTATTCTTACCAAAATGAAGCAGGACCATAAAACTTTTTGAAATTTCTGAAATAATGTAGAGGGAAATTCCATTGATCAGAAGACATTTACTTGTGGTCCCTCTTATCTTTCTACTCAGTCAAAGCAAAATGTCAAAATATTGTAGTTTTTTCATGACCACAAATTCTGCCATTATTTTAATATGGCTAGATATGATGCAGACAGCCAGCTCCACAGGTAAATAATGCAATGATATACTAGGTATGGTTTCTGTTAATATATTGTGGATATGTAGCTGCTTCATTAAAACTGCTGGCAAAGCAGTTTTCCTTCTGGGCATATAATAAAAATTGCTCTTCTGCCTCTTTTTCACACAATTCCACAATTTGAAGTATCCTTCATTACAGCTTGATGCAAACACCTACACAAAGGTAGAGAATAAGGAGAAAAGAAACATCAGGTGGAGTGGCTTCTGCAGA
This sequence comes from Lathamus discolor, assembly GCF_037157495.1. Lineage (NCBI taxonomy): Eukaryota > Metazoa > Chordata > Aves > Psittaciformes > Psittacidae > Lathamus > Lathamus discolor. The sequence goes on along the minus strand of NC_088884.1, from coordinate 40,736,271 downwards.
AGAAGAGGTCAATTAGATAAGGACTTACTAGCTGAAGAAGAGCCAGCTGATGGGAGGGATACTGCAGATGTTCATAAAATCATGGCTGGCACAGAGAAGGTATTACATTGGAACCTGCTCCTCACAATACAAAAAAAATGGACAGTTGAGATAGAATATTTTTTCACACACATCAAATTTAATTTGGGAGTTCATTGCTGTTCAATGCTGTATGTAAATCAAGTATAAATTGTTCTATCAACAATTAGAAAATGTCTCTCATGGAAGAAAAGTCTGTCAAGAGTTATTAAACACACCCGGGCAAATGTAACCCCTGTCTCAGGTAAGTAAGTTTATAGCAGGAAGATGAGAACAAATATTTCGGCAAATGTTCTGCACTTAGCTTGTTCTTGCTCTCTTTTTTGTAAGCACCTGCCACTAACTTCCTGAATATGATACAGGTTCTTGGTTGTTCTCAGTGTGGTTCTTCTACTGTTCTGTGGGAATAAAGCTCTTTAGTATAGAAGAAAAACAATGAAAAAAGATCAGTGCACTATGATTACTGGATAGCCTGCATACAGTTCAGAAACTCTCTGGCAAATATGAGTGGTCGGTGCTACTTTGGACAATAAAATGCTATCATCTTCTCTGTGTGTACCAGTGATGAAAGAAGAGTGTCAATTTTTCATGTGAAGAAATTACTCCCTTCTTTTCGCTTACTTGTTCTTAGCTAAATGACTCCTTTATGCATCAAAGCAGTCACAGACATCTCTTGGGAAAGTATGCTGTTAAATGCATCAAGTTACTGGATATTCAGATGGAACACTCCCTTTCAGAAGCCACATGTACCTGTGTCTAACAAATTAAAAGAACAAAATCTTTCAGCAGAGAATTTTGTTGATAATTATTGAGAAATTAGACGTGCCAAGTTCAGTGGGTAGTTTACTGAAACTGCAAAAAACGTTCTTTTTCCTCAGGTTACAGCTGGTACAGTGTGAAGTCAGGAAAAAACCCTCTTGAACGCACCATGCTGTGCCAATTATCATAGTTCTTCTAACACTATTGCAAGTGATATAATTAGCAGTGGTAGCAAGGGCATTGTCTATGAGGTCGGTTTAACCATGCTGCTGCTGTTATAATCACTACCATACCTCTCTAAAACTTAAACTTCTTGCACTTTCTTCTGCCCCTTGTTCATGACGCTTAATCATGAACAATGGAAATTGTGCAAGATTATTTATCATGTGTAGATAAGTGGCTTGTCTACACATCCACAATATGTTAACAGAAACCATACCTAGTATATCATTGTGTTATTTACGTGTGGAGCTGTCTGCGTCATATCTAGCCATATAAGCTTCTTGCACTATCTCCTGCCCCTTCTCCTTTCTAAATCTGTAAATGTGAGCTTTGTAGTGAGTATGCATACTGTTTGCTTTTCTGTAAAGCTAAAATTAAAAGTACTTCTGCGTGCTTTATCTTTCCTCTTTGTACAGGGGACTGAGTTTTAAAGCCATTAACAGGGCATTTTGGTTAGTACAAATGATGGCTACAGGGAATGAGGAAAATGGCCCCATCATTGGAACTAAATCTTCTTAAAAAGAGTGGAAACTATCTCCTGGGTTGAGAAACCCTGTAACCAATGCTGTTCAGGAAAGTGATACCATCCTGCTGAAACCAGTGAAGCTGGCTGCTCTCATTATTTAATTCAGAAGGCTATTCTATAATCTCACTTGTTTTAAGGTACAGAAAAGCCTTCTAATTTTCAACCTAGTTTTATTCAGGTAATAACCATTCTTTTTGAAATAAAATGCAATTGGACCTTCCGCAGAGGGCAGAATGGCAGTGCTAACAATTTCACTGAAGTGGCGCACTTTATGCAAGGGGTTACAATAAATTCTTGTATACACAGCTTTTTCCGCTTTCTTTCTGTTTTTCTGGGGGTTTGGGGTTGTGTTTTTTTTTTTTGTTTGTTTGTTTGGTTGTTTTTTTTTTTTTTTGGTCAAATTTGGGTTGGTTTGGACTTTTTCTTATTATCATTTTTCTTTTACCATTTATTGGAAAGCCAGGAATAAGCTATTACATTATGACCTTTCTGTAGCATTTTCCATTGGGACATTAATGGTAGGTTATTTATCATTTTGCTGGGAAGGAATAGATTTTCTGTCTCTTCTCTTGGGGAAACCTTGCTTTCACTTGTTTCATTGACTAAATGTGCTCATTATTTAGTCTCAAGTGTATGCCTGGGGTATAGCCCCTGTAATGATTAAGTTTTCCTGGCAAATCAACACTATGGCAAATGTTTATGGTACTTAAATATGTCTCACAGTTCATTTATTTCTCTGTCTTCTCTTGATTAACTTCAAGCTTGCTTTTTCTTCTGTTTGTTTGTTTCTATATCCACTGGTGACATTTCAGCTGTAGCTTTCACGATTTATTGGTATTGTTGTGGTTTTATTATCATAAGCACCCAGGACAGAGAAGTCCTTTAATGAATAATTTCCTGAGGGTAATTTTCACATGTTACTTGTCTTTCTATCATGAGCTTTGCAGGTTTTATAATGAAACTAGTTATTTAAAATCTTGCACAGTGAAAAAATATAAAAAATTATAGTCTTCCAATATTCCTATCACATACACATTCACACACAATATGCATAGAGTATTATTCAAGTATTCAGATCCACTTTTCCCAAGTACCTAGCTATGTAATTCCTGTGCAAAATGCCTTTAAAAAGCTGGGCCTCATTTCTTCCCTTGAGACAATGTATATTTTAAGTCATATAAATTATTGGTTTGATTTAATGATGCAATTATTTTTAATAATTTAATGAATAATGTAATTTTATTATCCATCTCACAGCATAGTGGCATGCATTCCAGGTTCCCAGTTATCCTTCTAGTTAGGGATTAAGTGAGGCCAATAGAGTACTAATTATAAAGATCTCTGCTGGAAATGGCTTTATAGAGATAAATCTTGATTTAAACTCACAGCTCTTTTTCTAGTGCTTTCCACCTCAGATTGACATTCAATATTCATCTTTCTAAACTAGGGCCAAAATGACCAGTTTCTCCTGCTGTCAGCACAACTCAGCAAAATAGCCTATAGGCTTCTAGCTCTACAGTGCAAGCTTTCTGTGACGTAAGTATATGGCAATGTATCGACAATAACAGGTCCTGGAAACGAGCTTGCATATGAAACCCGTAATTATCTGCAGTATTTGATTTTTAGCTCCCTTGGACCATCATACCAACTTCATTACAGGATGAATCTGCTACACATGAGAAAGGCCTGCAAGGCTCATGAATACCAGCTCATTCCACTTGGCCTTGAGGACAGAAATCATTCCCTGGACCTCTCCTGTTCAACATTATAGATAGAGCACAAGTGACTGTAGGTGCACTCAATAATATTTCAAGGATTTTAAAAGAGTAATGAACAAAGAAACAGTGTTAGAAGGCAAAACAGTAAAACAAATGTAAAGAAAATAGTTTTTCATTGTTTTTCAATTGAAACTCAAGCTACAGATTCTTTATTGTTTCATAAAATGATAAGAAAGACGCTTTGATAAAACTGAAACGGTAAGAGCTCTAATAAGCTACTAAATGTTTTTTCACATGAAAAGAATAAAAAGAAACTAATTTGAAAGGAAAAATTTTAAACTAATAAATATACAATCAAAATTTGAGTTAATTATTGGAGGATGACACTGATCAATATTTATTGCTAATTGTGATATAAAGGTAATGATGTGTAGGGAAAAAATTGCAGAAAAAATATTTTTGAGTGCTCAGTGGTTAATTTGTGAAAATTTTGAATTTAGGCCAGCATATTCTTGGTTTTTATATTTTCAATGCACCAGGACTACTTAGGAAAGAAGACATTGGGCAAGATCAAATCTGAGATTACATTTTTTATCGCTGAAACTAAATATTTCTCTAAGAGTACAGGAAGAAAAAGTATCAAACACTTTCAGGTGTAATCTGCCTTTTTGCTAGCAAAGGCTAAGATTTTTTTTTTATTTTTTTTTTAATTTCTTTAGAAGTGTAAGATTCAATGTTTCTTTGTTTTCCTATAAAAAAATGCAGCTTTCTTCTAAAAAAACCAAGAGTTGAGTCTGACCACTATTGGATTCAGATACAGAGATGAACTCAGTCCCTATCTGAAGGTATAGAGCAGGAAATTAAGTTGTGTAACCATAGTAGAGCGGCCACACTAGAGAACCAAGATATGCCCCTTCCCAGCCCCATAAATTATAAATGATATGTCAGGAATGAATAATGACCATTCTCATCCTAAATGGCAGTTTCTGTATCTTTGCTTACAGTTAGTAGATAAAAATATTTCAAAGGATTAAATATAAGCATGAGTACTACCCGGATCTCCATCAGTTGAAGCTGATCTAAACTGACACTACCATCATACGAAGACATCCCACCTCTGTAGTAGTCCCTTCTCTGTACTGGTCCTAATAGTTACAGCCGTGTGGCAAAGTAAATCAGGGCTTGATCCTGGGAAAATTAAACCAGAGAGGAAAATGTTTATTTTTCAGCCTCGTTCAAATCCATGATCAATTCGCTTCCCCTTAAGACTCAAGGCAGAAGTTGCGGAAGATCAGTGGACAGCACGCTGATTAATGTAATCAGAAACTGACCTTTATTCACTTCAGAGCACTGCCTTTTATAGCTTCCAAACTTGGTCCCGCACTTAAGCTTTACAATGACTGGTTTCTACACACAATGCAAAGGCAGCTGATTGGTTCCTTCTTCAGTATCTGGGAGCAACACTAGCTGATTGGTCCCTTCTTCAGCATCCGGGAGCTGTTTCCCTCCTGCAGAACTTCTGCATACGTGGCCACAACTTTGCTCTGAAGTAATCTGTGAACTGGGCCGTTAATCCTTACTACAAACTCTAACCAATGGCAAGAGTCCTGGATCACTCACATGCCCATTGTTTGTTAAAAAGCTCTCAACAAGAAGTACCATTTTTGCTGGGAGAGATACCAAGTTAACCTGACTGTGAAACTGCAGCTTGAGGAGCAGAAAGTTATAATGGTCATCAAAGCCTTGAAATTGATTGAAATAGTGAAGTGAAAAAGTCTATATATATCGTCACAATAAAATGTCTTGACCTCTTATGAGTCATCTGATGTTTTCCTCTGGACAAAAGAACAAGATAGTTGCCTTTTTAAAAAAGTATAGATTGTTTGGCATCTCTCAAGCAATTTCTCTTTGGGATATGAGTATAAATCCTAATCGATAACTAATTCTCCAGACTTCTGTGGTTTCGTGGTAGAGTGAGACATTGTACCTAGCATGAAAAGTAATCTTCATAGAAGCTTCTGTACACAGTGTGTGCTCTGGTCTGGTAAGCTTAGACAAACTGATGCAACTCTACAGTCAAGAAACCTACTGATCAACTGCAGTTGCGCAGCATAGATAATTTGATTAATTATTTATTCTAGGGTATTAAATTTTTACCAAATAGGTTGCAAATAATTTTAGTGCAAAATTGTTAATACTAGCATCAGGTTATCTTTCTTTTAGAACTCAGCACTGTCCTGGGTTGAGCAGCAGCAGTCATTTTTCTCCTTCTTAGGAGCTAGTACAGTGTTGTGTTTTGATCTTTTGGCCTTGGAACAGTGGTGATGGTGCCGATGTTTTCGGTTGCTGCTCGAATGTTTGGTCTGGCCAAGGACTTTCTGAGCCTCATGCTCTGCCAGGGAGGAGGGGAGGCCGGGAGGAAGCGGAGACAGGACACCTGACCCAAGCTAGCCAAAGAGGTATTCCAAACCACAGCACGTCATGCCCAGGATGTAACGAGGAGTGACCCGGAAGGGTTGGGACTGCAGGGTTGGACGAGGTATCGGTCGGTGCTTGGCTGGGGGGAGTGGGGTGAGTTATTGGTCGGCTGGTGTTGAGGTGTTGTATTCTTTCCTCTTGTTATTTCCTTTAGCATTATTATTATTGGTGGTAGCAGTAGTGATTTGTGTTATACCTTAGTTACTAAACTGTTCTTATCTCAACCCATGGGAGTTGCATTCTTTTTGATTCTCCTCTCCGTCCCTCCAGGAGCAGGGGGAGGGCAAGAAGTGGGGGGAGTGAGTGGACGAGGTTTGTGGTTGGGTTTAAACCACGACAGTTAATTCAGTAGAAATTCAGGTATTCACCAAAGACCTAAACATACTGTAGTCATTAATCAGAGAAAAAGTCAGTTACTAATGGATAAGTCAACTTCATAACTTACAGGTAGAATATGCTGATTCATCCTTATCAAAGCTGAAATGTAATATAGGCTTACTCCAGTACTTTTTTACACTTATACGCCATTCTAAAAGAAGAAATATATTTAAACAGTAAGATTTTTTTGAACATGATGTCAGTATGTACATTAAAGAAAATCCTTAGTGATTTATGAAGAGGTACGGAATAGATGGATGTTCTAGCAATCACATAACGATAGCAGTAATTAGGACAAAGGTTTACAATAGAAAACAATTTCAGTAGAAAAGATGTTTTTTTCAGAGTTGTTCTGTCTGCAGATATTTTTAGGGTAAATTGGAATGGCGTTGAAAATATTTTAAATCTCTTTTGCCCATTGAAGACACTTATTTCTGAGATGTCTTAATTTTGATAGTTTTTACAATAACGTTATTTCCATATTGTTCTCTGCACAAACCTTGTTATGTAACAGATTTCCTAAAAAAATTGGCCACCTTCTGCAAAAAATTGGAATTGACAATGTAATGAAAAGGGCTTGCTGACTAAAGCATATGCCATTATTTTTCTCTTTAAGTTATGAACAGAGTACTTAGCAATACATAGCAAAGGGTGAAATCCTTTTCACCAAAGCATGAAATGGATTTAGGAGCCTACAAAGCACTCTTTGAACCTTCTTGCTCTTAAAACATGGAGGTAGAGTGTAATCTAAAGCCCACAAAGTTAGGCATCCCTACAACATATTTTACATTAAACAGTCACTTCACAAAAAGAAAAACTAAACCTGAAGGAAGAATCTTAAGTCCAGGATTTCCTTCTTTCAAGGAACTAAGCTAAGCAGCAAGCTATAGAGCCTGTCTTCTTTTGAAATTTCCCTTTCCTAACTCCACAAGTCTTGTGTTAGCTAACTATGATGAAAGACAGGAAGGAGGTGAAGACTGTGATCAATTCTTCAAATTAATTTTGGAATCAAATGTTCTTAAGGGAGAGATGGGACTTGCATCTTTCAGTCTAAGGAGGGCACTGAGCCCTAGTGTCCAAGTTCTAAACAACTGGAGAGACATCAATTAGATAGAACTGGCTCCATGGTGCACGTAAAGAGTTGCGGTCAATGGCTCAATGTCCAGCTGGAGACCAGTAACAAGTGGTGTACCTCAGGCATCGGTGTTGAGACCAGTCTTGTTCAACATCTTTGTTGGTGACATGGACAGTGGGATTGAGTGCGCCCTCAGCAACTTTGTCTATGACACCAAGCTGTGTGGTTCAGTTGATACGCTGGAGTTAAGGGATGCCATCCAGAGGGACCTTGACACGCTTGTGAGGTGGGCTGATGCCAACCTTATGAAATTTAACCATGCCAAGTGCCAAGCCCTACACCTGGGTCAGAGCAATCCCAAGCACAGCTACAGACTGGGCAAAGAAGAGATTCAGAGCAGCCCTGTGGAGAAAGACTTGGGAGTGTTGGTCAATGAGAAACTTAACATGAGCTGGCTTCAAGTGTTCCAACTGTATCCTGGGCTGCATCAAGAGGAGAGTGACCAGCAGGTCGAAGGAGGTGATCCTGCCCCTCTACTCTGCTCTCATGAGAACTCAACTTCGAGTATTGTGTGCAGTTCTGGTGTCCTCAACATAAAAAGGACATGGAACTGTTGGAACTAGTCCAGAGGAGGGCCATGAGGATGACCAAGGACTGGAACACCTCCCATATGAGTACAGGCTGAGAAAGCTGGGGCTGGAGAAGAGAAGTCTGCGTGGAGACCTCATAGCAGCCTTCCAGTATTTGAACGGGGCCTACAGGGATGCTAGGGATGGACTCTTCTTTAGAGACTGTAGGACAAGGGACAACCAGTTAAAACTTAAACAGGAGAAGTTTCGATTGGATATAAGGAAGAAGCTCCTTACTGTGAGGATGGTGAGTCACTGGAATGGGTTGCCCAAGGAAGCTGTGAATGCTCCATCCCTGGCGGTGTTCAAGGCCAGGTTGGACAGAGCCTTGGGTGACATGGTTTAGTGTGAGGTGTCCCTGCCCATGGCAGGGGGGTTAAAACTAGATGATCTAAGATCCTTTCCAACCCAAACTATTACATGATTATATGAAATGCTCTTCCTCATATATAACTAGGTAAAGGTAGCTAGCATTTAGCTACTAGCATATTAAAAATAATCTGCCTATATGACAGCCTACAGGAAAAAAAAAAAATCAGCCCCTGATGCATATAGGTGTAAAGCCTTCAGCTGTCAGATGGAGTTCTGCTTGCTTATGTTACTGTTTGTGCTTAACATGCAATTAAAGGGATGGAGACTGTTAACCATGTTTTTGAAAATATTATTTTTCCATTATGTGCTAAATAATGTAGAGATTATTCAAACATCATGAGCCTATTATTTTTTACATGGTTTTAAAAAGCGCCAGGAGTACATTGGTCTGAGAAAAGCAACAGAAATTCAACCTTTTTAGAACAGATTTCTTTGGTGTCAGATTTGACTTGACTGTCAAATACTTTCCTAAAGAATAAGAGGTTATTTTTAAAAAGGTGAAAACCATAGACTGCTCATACCTTCATATATATACAATATATTGTAACTGTCTGTTGTTCACAGGAGTGAAGAAAGAAAGAAATATTTTGGTCACACTTGACAAATACATATTTGCTAGTTTGCTCGACAGGTATTGCAGAGTCCAATAGTGAAATTAAATTCAATGTCGTAGGCTGAACAATAAGTAACAACGAATGTGGCAAATGGCCTTCTCCAGAAAATGTTTACATATCAGACCAACCTCTTCCATGTTAAATTTTAAGGGAGAAGGAGGTAGGAAAATGGTGTAGAAGTTATGACCTCAATTCTGAATTTCCTGTTCCCAGAGTGTTAGGGAGAGGTGGAGGTGGAGAAGGAGTGGGTGAGAGTGTGCCTTTCTTTTGATCTGTCTGCACACCTGCCCGAAGTAAACTCCAGGTTACAAGACAGAAGAGAAATCTCATTAACCAACAGACTGAAAGAAGCAAACTTTTGGCAAAAGTCAGAATAGAGGACAGAGGGAACATATGATGCAGAAGTTGCTTTTTAAGTTGTTTTCTCTGTGAATGCAGTTTTTTTAGGACATCATTTGATAAACAGATTTACACCCCACTGGTTAGCACAAAACCTAGTTGGAAGAGAATGCCATTTCTTTTAATCCAGTTTCAGGAAAGCATGCTCTTTTTTTGTTCCCCTCAGCAAATTAAGAGACTTCAGAAGGGAGAGCCACACCACAGGAAGACCTAGATAAGCTGGAAGAGTGGGCTAACAAGAACCTTATGAAGTTCAACAAAGACAAGTGTAAGGTCTTTCACCTGGGCAAACACAATCCAAGAGTGCAGCATGGGCTGCGATCTACCCAGCTGGGGAGCAACTGGGGGTTCTAGTGACAAGCAGCTCAATATGAGTGAAATTTGTGCTGCTGTAGCAAAGAAAACTAATGGGATTCTGCCTTACACCAACAAGGGCATCACCAGTGATTGGCGTATGGAGAATCTGGTGGCACGTGCTCGGAAAGTGGAAGGGGATATATATGAATCAGCAAACAGCAGGGAAGAGTACTATCACTTGCTAGCGGAGATCTGTAATATTCAGAAGTAGTTGGAGGAGGAATGAAGGACCAGACTGCACAAGCAGAACAATACTGTCCTAGGTTCAGCTGTATCAGTCATTTTTCTCCTTCTTAGTAGCTGGTGCAGTGCTGTGTTTATGACTTTAGCCTGAGAACAATGCTGGTAACACACCAATGTTTTTAGTTGTTGCTAAGCAATGTTTAGTCTGATCAAGGACTTTCCAATCTCATGCTCTGCCAGTGAAGAGGAGCATGGGAAGCTTGGAGGAAGCAGAGACAGGGCACTTGACCCAAACTAGCAAAAGGGGTATTCCATACCACAGCACATCATGCCCAGTGTATAAACTGGGGGGGAGTTACCCAGAAGGGCTAGATTGCTGCTCAGGTCGGGCTGGGTGTCAGTTGACAGGTGGTGAGCAATTGTATTCTCTCCCCTTGTTATTTCCCTTATCATTATTATTAGCAGTGGTAGTAGCAGTAGTTTTGTATTACACCTTAGTTACTGGAGATAAAGTTGTTACCTCACTCTACTCAGTGCTTGTCAGGCCATACCTGGAATACTGTGGTCAGTTGTGGTCCCTGCTATACAAAAAAGATGTGGACAGGCTGAAGAGGGTCCAGAGAAGGGCCACAAAGATGATTGAAAGACTGGGAAGCTTGCTGTATAAAGAAAGGCTGAGAGAACTGAGTTTGTTCAGCCTTGAGAAAAGAAGTCTCAAGGGAGACTTTATCACCATTTTCCATTATTTAAAATGTGGTTACAAAGGTGGAGACTCCTTTTTTGCAAGGAGTCATACAGAAAGGATAAATGGTAGTGGGTACATGTTAATCCCAGAGAGATTCAGCTGGACACAAAAGGAAAATTTTTCAAGATGAGTATAGTCACCCATAGGAATAATCTCCCCAGAGAAGGGGTGGATTCTCCAAATTTGGACACTTTTAACATTTGTCTGGACAGAGTGCTGGGACATCTCTATTTTTGCAAAGAAAGTTTGGACCAGATGGTCTTTGAGGTGCTTTTCAACCCAGTAGTGTATGTTACTCCATGGTAATAAGCTCATGTAAAATAGCTCTTTAATATTAAAAGTAGCTATGTAAAAGAAAATGGCAGCTTTCTTTTCTTGATTAATTGTGAATGATGTGATGCACAAAGTAATGTTTAGATGCTGAAATAAACATTACAAAAATAATCTAGGTCTGAAAAAGCAAATAAAATTATGTAAGTACAGCGGTTGGTGTCAACAACAGAGTCTAAAGAAGGATTTAGCTTCTTAGGTATGTTTTTTACTCCATCAAAATGTATCTAGTGAATTAGGTAAAACACTGTCCAGAAACTTTAAATTACTTATTAGTGAGATGAACAATTGGTCTTCCAAATCATTGGTGTATCAAATAACCTACCAAACATTGTACAAAACTATCACTGAAGGACACAGTAATCCAGAATTTGTCCAGTCATGCCAGATGAAATGAGAGAACACTGATTGTGCTGTATGTGGAATCATTGCCCAGTGACTGGGACTGAAAACTTATTTTAATTTAGTGCATGAAAATGAGAAATTCCCAGCTGCTGGAACACTATTGAATGTATAGCTATGAAGAAGATCTTACATACTGGCTCTTTCTCAGGTTAACGTTAGCCGACATGCCAGATGACAGCAAACCCTCAGAGAGAAGCAAAACTCATTCATCTTAATTGCTGATGGACTACTTTTATTTTTCCAATCTGTGTTGCAAAAAAGATTTATTCCTGTGTGCCAAGGGATAGTGAATTTAGAGGACATCTTGGCCCCATTGCTTAATTGTGTTTGCCAGCCTGAAAAAAAGGCAACAAGAGTATTTTTTAGGAAATCAATCTTTATATTTTATACCATTTTTAATGCAGACCCAGTAATTATTGGAGGGGAGTGGTTTTTATCTTCTGTCCTTTTCCAGGAAAAAGCATCTCTAGACTTTCCAGGTGACGACTCACCTTCAGAGTTTAAAATCATATTTCCATCTTCACTTCCATCATCACAGTCCTTTAGAAACTTTTAACTCTGGCAGAGAACTTATTTTCAAGATCATTTGCAATGCACATGTTTTTTAGAATAAATTTCATAATAAATATTTCTGAGAGAGGACAAGTATTATCTTAGTGTTGACAATATGTCTCCGGATTTTACCACAATATGTATCAGAGCTCTTTGAAAAGAAAGACAGCCATACATTAGGAAGAATGTACTTCTGGAAACTGATTAACAAATTGTTTCCATATTACACCTTCAAACTTTCCCTTACCAATTGAGCTGTACAATTTGCAAGCCTGGTATATGATGATGTAAAAACAATGTCATATTAAGTGGATTATATAGCTGTAACATGCACAGAAAATACTCCTGGAAATTACAGACTCATAGAATCTTGAGATCATCAAGTCCAGACATTAACAGTCATGGATTGATTGATTCCAACTGTAGTGTTTGGTTACTGTTTAGGACCAATGACTGTAGATTACTGTCTGGAGTTACCCAATAGCCATCATTCAAGTGGATGCACAGACTAGCATGTCTGGTTGAGAACAGCAGTCCTGAGATATGTGTGCAAATTACTCTTCGCAGTGAGCTGCCCTCATTCTGAAGAATAGGATCAGCTAACCTGAACCACTCCTGACCTTGTGTTGCTCCCGCTTGTGTTGGCAAGGTGTCTAGACCCTAGCTGGATAATGAACATCTTGGGATATCATAGGTAAGTGAAAGTTTTGAATAGCATAACAAGAATTGAGAAATGTTTATTGTTAGCCTGGATTTTTAGGATTCTTCGCAGAACTATCTTGCTCATAGATCTTACTAATATTTGATCACTCACCCTCTTTAATTCTTGATATTTGCTGAATTAGTCTCTTCTTGGGTCTTGCCCTATACAGATTGTTTCAGAAAAAAAGACATGCTGAAGCTCACAGAAGGCACTGCTGCTTTTCTCCCCTAGAACAGGAGATCTAGAAGGGGAAAAGTTCACCAAAAGGGAAAAAAATATTTCCGGCTTTTTTCTTACTTTTCCAAAAAGTAGAATTCCTCAAGACAAAGTCCCTTAAAGAAAATCTTTATTTATACAAGCCAGATGGTTACTCACTGCAATTTGTTCTATCAACAACTAAATTAATGGAAGAACTACTCGTGTTTTGTTTTTGTTTGTTTTTCAATAAGTCAAGTGCATTACATTGATGTCATGTGTATTTCTGTTTCATTGAATATCTAGTAAAGAGTTAATAGTTTTGTCATTAACTGCATAGATAATGTAATAGTTAACTTATTTCTCCCCAATTATCTTTTCTTCTAAATATTTTCTCTAAGTTTATGCAACTAATTCTCTATTCTCTCATTGTACAAATCTACATGCCTATCATAAAAATATATATAAGTAAGTAACTTGTGTTTCTTTTTAAAGCTAATAGAAACCTCATCACTGAGGTCAAAAGAGAAGTTCATTTGGGCCTGTAGTAGGCATCTAAAATAAATCAGATGAATCATTGCCTAGAATTTCCTATGAATGGAGTATAAATTACCTTGTTCAGCTGTTGAGACCTACTCTCTAAGCATCTATATTTGACATTGTAACTTTTGTCTTATGCTGTTTTTTCATTTATGGTAAAGGTCCTGAATTAGCCTAAAATGAGTAATTTATACACTTACTGTTTTGTAGCTGTATCGCTGCACTCTAAGTAAGTATCAACACAGATCAAAGTACCAGAGGTTAGACTGACAGAGTTTAAAGTTAGTGAGGAAAGAAGAGCAAGTAAGTACCCAAAGATGAAGTCTGATGCTGTTGGAGAGCAAAGTATTGAATGCTATTACTCCTGAAATGTTTTGCTAGGTAATACAGAAAGAGATCAAGAACAGAATAACTTGTGATTAAAGGTACAAAGGTGTATCTGATCTAGCAAACAGGGAAATACAGCATACAATGACAATCTACAGACACATCAGAAGAAATAAAAAAAAATGGGTGCAAAAGTATTATAAGTTACTTAGGCTGGCGACTAAAAGGCTTCCAACTATCAGAACAGTAAGTATAAAAAATAATATTCCAACAGGAGTGGTGACGGCAGAAAAAATAACAATTTTTAATCATGCCTGAATATAAACCGTGAGTGAGCATAATGCATGTTGCCATTGATACCAAGCCAACCAGATTCAGTGATCCAGGACTTCTTCCTGCTCTGTGTTCTTAAGACACCTAAGCATTCTGAGCCTGACTTTCTTCCCTACCTCCATCTTCCTAGAGCTTCCCTCTTAACTGGTGAGTTACTGAGAAAAACCAAGATACCAGTTACAATGCACACAATACTTCCACAAGCAGAATGACAAAGCTGTAAAAGAAAAATCAATTTCTTTGAAACAGAACTTGGATTTATATTTGTTTTCATAATAGCAACAAGAGAAGAAGAAAACAGCATTTAGATTTTTCTCTTTCTTTGATGAGAAACCTCAAGTGATATTTTCTGAATTTCAAGTCAATGAGGAATTCCTGAATACCATATCATTAAAAAAATATGACATCTCATTGTTTGGAATTGTTATGGCAGTAACCTGCATTTGCTGCTCTCATTTTAAATCTAGGGGTCTTAATGCAAAAATAAAATAAAAAAAAAATCAAACAAAAAAAAAACCAACAAACCCCCCAAAAAACACAGACACACCAAACCAAAACCCACTCATATTTATTTCCTAAGATAAATAATTTCATTAATCACTGAAGATGACAGTTAGACATGATTAGTATGCTGATTAATGAAATGGTTTATCTAAGAAAATACATATGAAAGTCTTTATAATGAATGTGCTTTGAATGTAGAAAAAGGCAGACAAAACAAGAATAGACCAAAACTAAGTTAAACATACCAGTGGTTTTGTACCTGATCTCAGTAGACCCTATAATCCCCTTTTTCCTTTGGCTGGGCTTCTTCACTTATATTCTGCAACAAAATTGAAGACAACTGACAATATTGTTATCAAATTACTATGTTCTGTTGTGGCTGTTGAATTAGAGATAGAAAATCTTCATATGAAACTGACGTCTTTTTAATTCTATCCCCTTTTGAAAGGCCTTCCCATTTTTCAGCATTTTTATTTCTTCATGTCAGGGAATTTGTTAAAAAAAAAGAGAAACAGAGTTCTCCGCTTTGTTTTAGAGAGAGTTTCCATGGATATCCTGCAGAAGAACATATTAAGACAGCAAAAATGTGCAAATAGACAAGGCTTAAATAGGAATAGCATGGAAAGCAAACTATACTTTTAATTTAATAAAATTGCCTATACTGAATCCCAGTTGTGTGGACCTCATAGCAGTATGTTTCCATGAGAGATTTTAATTTTGGAAACATAAACAGTTAGGAAAGTTAAATGTTGTGTAGCACAGGACGCTTTCTATAAATTACTTTGAAGCCAATGGAAGTGAAAGAAAATCATGTGATGTATGCAAAAAGATTTTCTGACATATTTCAGAGGATTGGATAATTCACTTTTTATAGTTTGTGCAATTTCTTTCTTCTACATGCAGCTTTGTACTTAAACACTGTATGCAATCTTTATCTAGGATAGTAATTAAAAAAACCTCTCCTCATCACATAATTATATCTCTGGAGACAATTACGTATTCCATACTTACATTTTTAACCTTGAGTATAATCTCCTGGTTCATGTGTCTAGGTCTGCATAAACTTCAAGCTCAAATTATTCTATCCTTGGAAGTGAGTAGCAGGAGAGTTATCACCTGAATAAAATGTCCATAACATCTAAGATAAAGAGAGCAAAGGAAAAAGAGTAATATGAGATGCAAAATTACTCTTCTGTTTCTTAAGAATTTTGTGATCTGAGCCACAGAAGATCTAAAGAAATAAGCAGTTATGAGACTGTGCTTCTTTTGTTCAAAGTTGATGTATATGAGAGAAATCATTAAAGGGATCAAATGTATCAGAGGACTTAAATTTTATTGATTCCAATTCACTGTATATAATCTACTGCAGCTTAGACTTCTAAAGTGCAGGGTTCAGAGTATTTAAGAACTGTATCCTAACACAGAAACAACTTCCACAATGACTTCTAATGAAGAAAATGTTCTATAGTTTAGATATGTAATTAACCATTAGCCATAGAGCTCATTTGGTACATGGGTTGAGCAGATTTTGCTTTGACTTTTTTTGCAAGATTGAAAGTAAAAGGCAGATAACCTTCTGAAAGACAGATGCTGTTATTTTTACAAAGTGTGATAATAGCAGAAATAAACCCAAACCAAAACCCAAGACCTCATAGGCGGAACTGAAAACCAGAAATTAATCAAAACAGAACTGTCAGAAGGGGTGATGGAACCATAATAACTTTCTCTGACACCAGACCATGCTCCTTATCTTGACAGCTTCTCTTTCAACACCAACTGCTTGGCTCAGCAGTCTACATAGTATTTTCTCTCCTTGCCCCTTCCGGTTTATCCCAAACCATTGTAGTAAGCCATACTACCTGGGTAAACATTCCCATAGTGAACTACCTGCTCTGAGGAGCTGGAACAGAGAGCACAAAGAAGATGTAGCAAAAGTGCAAAGGCTATGGATGGCCAGAAGAGGTGAATATGGGGTTCAAATGTTGTTTGTTTTAATAGCAAAAATGAGTGTATGTTTTCACAATAAATTACACCTTGCCTGTTAAAATAAGTTTTAAAGAGTTTGCAAAATGCTGTTTTGCTATTTGTAAGTTTTTCCAGGCTTTTAAAATGTTTTTCAAAGTCCTTTCAAGGTCCTGTTCAGAGAAATATGGTAACCTCCAGCTGAAATATAATGGAATGTTTAACATATATATAGCATAATATGGTGACATATATATTAAAAATTAGTTATAGGAAAGAAAGTGAAGAGTAGGAATAAATGTCTAATTCTTCAGAAAGAAAATTTTTTATCTGAGATGCCTTAGGATGAATACAATAAAAATAATAGAACCAGTCTTGGCATGCACACAAGATATATTGACGTGCATGAGCTATTCATGTAGAACCACAAAGGAGCTGGAAATTCTCTTGAGTTCATGTTATAATGTATTCATGAAATAAGCATTGTTTTTCAGATACTCTTGTGTTATGGATTGATCACTAAAGGTCTGTGTGAATTTCCTTTAGATTCTTACAAATTCTTTAAAGTTTTCCACTGCATTTCAAGGTCAAGTGTCAGGC
Organism: Lathamus discolor; assembly: GCF_037157495.1. Classification (NCBI taxonomy): domain Eukaryota; kingdom Metazoa; phylum Chordata; class Aves; order Psittaciformes; family Psittacidae; genus Lathamus; species Lathamus discolor. The sequence continues at coordinate 40,719,287 of NC_088884.1, read as the reverse complement.
TGACTGTCTCCACAAAACAAGTCATATATCAAATATCATATAACATATGGCTTATATCTCTTTAAAAAATGTCAGCATAGTCAAAATCACCTTATATTTAAAAACATAATTTAATTATACTGGACATGAGATCTCGGTGAAAACAAGAAATCACAGCAAAGATTTATATTTTTTTTTCACCTTTCTGTTTTAAGATATGACTTTGGCAGTGATAACTTGCAATCTTACAAAAATAACATTTCAGCAACCAACCCCCAAGGAGTAATTTGGAAGAGTATCAATAAAAACCAGAAGAGAAAAGCAGTACCTAATTCCTTCTCTTCATCAGTGAAAAGAAGTATGAATAAATGCTTTACAAGCATCTGTTCCATGATAGTAGCTATCTCTGAGGAGCAATCAACAAGCCAGGACAGAAATCTGTGCATGGAAACAAAGATGGATTTGGGGAAGTTGGCTCAGCTTTCAGAGAAAAGACTGACAGAAGTTCTCTGGAGCATAAAGGACAGGGACATTCCAAAATTTGTTATAAAGCATATAGTTTACTGTAAGCAAGCTGTCCTTGTCAGATGAGAAGGGGGTCTGAGATGAGGTTACCTGTCAAGTTAAAAGACAATGATCACCTTGCTCAAAGAACAGTCATGAAATATCCGTAAGTTTACATTAAGTAGACTGGTAACAAGTGGTGTCCCACAGGGATTGGTGTTGGGACCAGTCTTGTTTAACATCTTCATCGCTGACATGGACAGTGGGATTGAGTGCTCCCTCAGCAAGTTTGCCAACGACACCAAGCTGTGTGGTCCAGTTGAAATGCTGGAGGAAAGGGATGCCATCCAGAGGGACCTTGACACGCTTGTGAGGTGGGCTGATACCAACGTTATGAAGTTCTACCATGACAAGTGCAAGGTCCTACACCTGGGTCGGAGCAATCCCAAGCACAGCTACAGATTGGGCATAGAAGAGATTCAGAGCGGCCCTGCAGAGAAGGACTTGGGGGTGCTGGTCGATGAGAAAAGGAATATGAGCCAGCTTCAGTGTGCGCTCGCAGCCCAGAAAGCCAACCGCATCCTGGGCTGCATCAAAAGGAGCGTGACCAGCAGGTTGAAGGAGGTGATCCTGCCCCTCTACTCTGCTCTCGTGAGACCTCACCTGGAGTACTGTGTGCAGTTCTGGTGTCCTCAACATAAAAAGGACATGGAACTGCTGGAGCAAGTCCAGAGGAGGTCCATGAGGATGATCAGGGGACTGGAGCACCTCCCGTGTGAAGACAGGCTGAGGAAGTTGGGGCTTTTCAGCCTGGAGAAGAGAAGGCTGCATGGAGACCTCATAGCAGCCTTCCAGTATCTGAAGGGGGCCTGTAGGGATGCTGGGGAGGGACTCTTCGTCAGGGACTGTAGTGACAGGACAAGGGGTAAAGGGTTAAAACTTAAACAGGGGAAGTTTCGATTGGATATAAGGAAGAAGTTCTTTCCTGTTAGGGTGGTGAGACACTGGAATCGGTTGCCCAGGGAGGTTGTGAGTGCTCCATCCCTGGCAGTGTTCAAGGCCAGGTTGGATGAAGCCTTGTGTGGGATGGTTTAGTGTGAGGTGTCCCTGTCCTATGGCATGGGGGTTGGAACTAGATGATCTTGAGGTCCTTTCCAACCCTAACTATTCTATGATTCTATGATACACACAGAGGAGGCTAGTGTTCAAGGAGAGAAATTGACATTTTTTCCAACATCATAACAGAATTGAAGAAGATATGCGGTAATATTTGAAATCGGCTTTCCTGTTAGGATTCTGGCTGGCTAAGAAACTATTAACGGAAAAAAAATTGGCTTGAACTTCTGAAATATAATTCAGAGTTCATTAACAGCTATGTAGACAGTGGCTTGGGTTTGGCCTTACACGCATAAACGTAATCAAGGTCCTTAATTAATTATAAAAGATTTGTTATCACTTGAATGACAAAGGTAAATGAATACTAGAGGATTCATGTAGATTTTATGGAAGACTGGCATAATTTAGAAAAATGACAAGGAAACACTTCATAGATAAAAGACAATGCGTGCCTATTCCTTCATTCTTTCACCTAGAATGTATAAATTTACCTAAAGTATCTGTAACATAGAATCATAGAATCATTTAGGTTGGAAAAGACCATTAAAATCACGAAGTCTAACCATTAACCTAGCACTGCCAAGTACACCACTAAACCATTCCCCTCAGTGCCACATTTACCTCCAGGGATGCTGACTCAACCACTACCCTGGGCAGCCTGTTCCAGTGTTTGACAATGCTTTTGGGAAGAAATTTTTCCTAGTATCAAATCTCACTTGTTACTTGGGAGAAGAGACTGACACCCACCTCACTACAACCTCCTTTTGGTAGTTGTGCAGAGTGATAAGGTCCCCCACTGAGCCACCTTTTCTCCAGACTAAACACCCCAGTTCCCTCAGCCACTCCCCATCAGATCTGTGGTCCAGACCGTTCACCAGCTTCGTTGCTCTTCTTCAGACACACTAGAGCACCTCAATATCTCTCTTGTAGTGAGGGGCCCAGAACTGAACACAGTATTAGTGGTGCATCCTCACCAGTGCTGAGTAAAAGGGAATTACCACTGCTCTGCCCCTGCTGGACATGCTATTGCTGGTACAGCCCAGGATGCCATTGGCCTTCTTGGCCACCCAGACGGCTCGTATTCAGCTGACTGTTGACCAGCACCCCCAGGTCCTTTTTTGCAATGCAGCATCCCAGCCACTCTTTCCCTCAGGACATGGCACTGAGACTTGTTGAACCCCATACAATTGGCCTCACCCCATCCATCCAGCCAGCCAGCCAGCCAGCCAGCCAGCCTGCCTAGATCCCTCTATAGAGCCTTCCTAACCCCAAGCAGGTCAACACCCCCCACAATTTGGTGTTGTCTGCAACCTTACTAAGGGTGCGCTCAATCCCCTTGTCCAGATCATTGATAAAGATATTAAACAGAACTGGCCAAGGTACTGAGCCCTCGAGAATACCACTTGTGACTGGCTGTCAACTGGATTTCACTCCATTCAGCAGCACTTTTTGGACTCGGCCAAGCAGACAATTTTTTTTACCCAGATGTATTAGATTTGCATGTCCAGGTTTTGGTAACAGAGGGTTTATAGGGGTGAATTCTGTTGAGAAGCTGATAGAAGCTTCCCATGTGTCTGACAGAGCCAATGGCAGCTGTCTCTAAGACCTACTGCTGGCCAAAGCTGAGGCAATCAACAATGGTTGTAATATCTTTGGGATAACATATTTAAAAAGGGGTGAGGGCAAAACCTTGGCGACTTCAACTGCAGCCAGAGAAAGTTGTGAGAATACATGAGAGAAACAGCTCTGCAGACATCCAGGTCAGTGCAGAAAGGGGAGGAGATGCTCCAGGCACAAGAGCGCAGATTCCCCTGCAGTCAGTGATGCAGCCCATGGTGAGGCAGCTGTGCCTCTGAAGCACATGGAGGTCCATGGTAGAACAGGTCTCCACCTGCAGCCCATGGAGGACTCCACACTGGAGCAGGGGGATACCCAAAGGAGGATGTGACCCTGTGGGAAGCCTGTCCTGGAGCAGGCTCCTGGCAGGACCTGTGGCCCTGTGCAGAGGGGAGCCCACACTGGAGCAGGTTCACTGCAGGACTGGTAACCTCACAGGGGTTCACAGCTGGAACTGCACTGGGAACTGGCTAGTGGGGAAGGTCTGTTGGAGGAGTGATGCCCTTGATGGGGGTCCTTGGTGTGGGTAGCACTGCCTCTTGGCTCTCCACAGCCTCCCTGCTCTTTGCCCCAGCACCTCCCTCTGGGGGATTGTCTGTTTCTCAGCTCAGCTGTTACCTTGCCAGCTAGGGCAGGAGAGGAGTTTTCTTTCCAGTGTCAGTGCCTGCTTTTTAAACAAAGCTGTTAACCAGTGGCAACAGCAATTTGAACAGTGTACAGGAGACTCTAAAGACATTATTTGTACTCATTTACTAATGGGAGCTGAAATAATTACTTGCAAAGGAATAAATAAACTGAAACCCATTGGTACTTCTGACAATACTAGAAACCTTTGTCAGAGGGCATCTGAAGATGCTGTGACATCTCCACATGTAATAAGCTTCAACTTATTAAATATTTGAAGGAGCCCTGCACAGCTTTCCAAATTTTCCTACAACAAAGAATGTTTACTTAACTATATGGTCATGCAATAGCTAGTTTTTTTTCCTGAATGGTACTGTGGATTATTTACTTCTTGTTTTCCTTTGTGGATACAGAAACATGGTGGTTATTATGAATAAATATTACTTATTAAGTAAGTTTACTATATTTCCTTCATTTAAAGAATAAATCAAAAGAATTTCAGTAGTTGGTTTCAAGAGATTACTGTTTGAACTTACTAATTTTGTCATCTGATAGTGTCTGCCAGGGAGTTCAGCTTCTGTAGCTAACAGCAACTAGCAGCCTTTGTTTTGAAGATCCATGTGTACTAGAAGATGTGGTCAGAAAAGTTTGTGAAGAATACCTAGATAGGCTGATTATGGCAATATATATGCTTTAATGAAATAGCTTAAGTTAGTAACTGCTGGTGACCAATATCTGATTACAGAGGACATGAACTGAATATGTGCTATGCTGGTTTGCTGGTTTTGATTGGGGTAGTTATATTCTTCATAATAGCTGGTATGGGGTTATGGTTTGGATTCTTACTGAAAATAGTGTTAATAACACAGGGATGTTTTCTTGACTTAGAGAGTCAAGACCTGTTGGGCTTCTCACACAACCCCACCAACGAGCAGGCTGGGGGTGCACAAGAAGCTGGGAGGGGACACAGCTCAGACTGTTGGCTGACCCCAACTGATCAAAGGAATATTCTATCCCATGTGACTTCATGCTCAGCATATAAAATGGGGCAGGGCAGGGAGGAGAAAGGAAGGAAGGAGATGGTTGGAGAGGTGGTGTTTTTCTTCCCAAGTGATTATTACATGAGATAGGACCCTGCTTTCAGGGAGATAGCTGAACACTTGCCTGACAATGGGAAGTGGTGAATGAATTCTTTGTTTTGCTTTGTTTGCCTGCACAGCTTTGGCTCCACTTATTAAGTTGTCTTTACCTCAGTCCATAAGTATTATCACTTCTACACTTCTGACTCTCTCCCTCCTCCCACCAGAGGGGGAGCGAGTGTGGTGCTTGGTTGCTGGATGGGACTAAATCACAACAAATGGGAATGAGTAACTTTGGCAGTGCTCAAGGGATGAAATGCAGTATTTGAGTATGTATGTGGAGGGAGACAAGAATAAGATATTGCTAAAGAACAAATCATCTCCCAGAGTAGCATATATCCCAGAGAAATACAATATTTAGTCTCTCCTTCACTGGCCTTGATTTAAGCTTCTTATAAAGTTACAGAATTTGAAGATCTATTTTAATAAAAACCCTATTAAACCGTAAATGAATGTTAGCAAAGGATTTTTGTGGTGATTCAAATATTTCTAAAATTAGATACAGGTATCCAACTGAGTACCATACATTATGAGTCTGTAATAGGAGTATAATTTATTCCATAGCTTGTAAAAGCTTTTACTATAATATATAACAAAGGATATATTCAAAGTTTGCCAAAAACTTTTATTCTTCCAAGAATATGATGCACTCATCTTTGCACCTTTTCCCTTGTAAATTAATGGAAACATCCAATATTATTTTGACAGCATCCATTCTGAGAGTAAAATTGCTTCCCTTTTTTACGGAAAATGAGAAAAAATAATCAAAGTGATAAAAGGAACTGTCACATCTTATTTCTTTAAAAATGCAAGTATAGTAGCTGCTAGCTGTCATATTTGCCAAGGTTCTGACAACCCATGAAATAGGAGGAAATCAGAGTTTGGCCCGAACTCTGAGCCAAACTTCTGGACTATGGGGTCAGTGTGGCCTAATATGTGTTCTGGCACCTTGTTAAGGACCTTGTCTGTGCATGCCAGACTCACTTTCCTATATTATCAAACTTACTTTCTATGGGAGATACCCGATAACTATCAGCTTCTATTACAGCCAAAGTTTTTTATTTTTATGAAAGAATTTGTTCCCAGTTCAAATCTGTGATCATATTTTGTCTCAAGTGAAGTATGAACATCACATACAGTTGTGAAGTTATAGCTTGAAGACTTGGATGGGACTAGCAATTAGGTTTTTACTTTAAGTTAACCTTACACTTTTTAGTTAGATAAAAAGTTAGAATCTCTATATCTAAAAATAAATAAAGTAAAATTGTCATGTCTTTTAGAAATATCTTATTGGATACTGGGAGAAAAACCAATACATGCAACATTTTAATTAGAATTGCACAAAAAGTCACAGAATATTTATTTTAATCTTTTGCATTCAATTACACCTTAACAATATGAGCTCATGTATCTGTACATTAAAATGCATATACGTTTATATATTTATACATATGTTTATATATGTATATGCATATGTTTATATACCTATAAAGTTTGGGCTGTTCATCCTGGAGAAGAGAAAGCTGCATGGAAACCTCATAGCAGTCTTCCAGTGTTAACTATGGTAGAACCCTGTTCTCCCCAAGATGACTACTCTTCCCTGCTCTGGAAAGTAACCATCAACATGCTATAGATTATTTTCATAACAACCTCTACTTCCAAGGGTATTCCTGTTTCTTTAAAATGGTATATTTCTTTCACTTAGGTTTCCCAAAAGGTTGTCCTAGGAGAGCAGTGCGGCTGAGCTTCTCACTAGTCTCTTTCTAATCTATGGGACCTGATGAAATCCATCCATGCATCATGAAGGAGCTGGCAAATGAAGTTGCTAAGACACCGTCCATCACTTTTGAAAAATCGTGGCAGTCAGGCGAAGTTCCCAATGACTGGAAAAAGGGAAATGTAACCCCCATTTTCAAGAAGGGGAAAATGGAAGATCCAGGGAATTACAGACCAGTCAGTCTCACCTCTGTGCCTGGCAAAATCTTGGAGCACATTCTCCTGGAAGGCATGATAAGGCACATGAAAAACAACAAGGTGCTTGGTGACAGCCAGCATGGATTCACTAAGGGGAAATCCTGCCTGACCAATTTGGTGGCCTTCTATGATGGGGCTATGGAACTGATGGACAGGGGTAGAGCAGTCGACACCATCTACCTGGACTTGTGCAAAGCATTCGACACTGTCCCACACAACATCCTTGTCTCTAAATTGGAGAGACATCAATTTGATGGATGGACCACTCGGTGGATAAAGAACTGGCTGGATGGCCGCACGCAAAGAGTTGTGGTCAATGGCTCCATGTCCGGCTGGAGACCAGTAACGAGTGGTGTCCCTCAGGGATCAGTGGTGGGACCAGTCTTGTTCAACATCTTTGTCTCTGACATGGACAGTGGGATTGAGTGCGCCTTCAGCAAGTTTGGCAATGGCGCCAAGCTGTGTGGTTTGGTTGATACACTGGAGGGAAGGGATGCCATCCAGAGGGACCTTGTCAATCTTGTGCGGTGGGCTGATTCCAACCTTATGAAGTTCAACCACGACAAGTGCAAGGTCCTACACCTGGGTCGGAGCAATCCCAGGCACAGCTACAGGTTGGGCAAAGAAGAGATTCAGAGCGGCCCTGCAGAGAAGGACTTGGGGGTGTTTGTCAATGAGAAAATGAACATAAGCCGGCTTCAAATGTGCACTGACAGCCCAGAAAGCCAACTGTATCCTGGGCTGCATCAAAAGGAGCGTGACCAGCAGGTCGAAGGAGGTGATCCTGCCCCTCTACTCTGCTCTTGTGAGACCTCACCTGGAGTATTGTGTGCAGTTCTGGTATCCTCAACATAAAAAGGACATGGAACTGTTGGAACAAGTCCAGAGGAGGGTCACAAGGATGATCAGGGGACTGGAGCACCTCCTGTATGAAGATAGGCTGAGAAAGCTAGGGCTGTTCAGCCTGGAGAAGAGAAGGCTGCATGGAGACCTCATAGCAGCCTTCCAGTACCTGAAGGGGGCCTATAGGGATGTTGGGGAGGGACTTTTCATTAGGGAATGCAGTGATAGGACAAGGGGCAACTGGTTAAAACTTAAACAGGGGAAGTTTCGATAGGATATAAGGAAGAAGTTCCTTACTGTGAGGGTGGTGAGGCACTGGAATGGGTTGCCCGGGGCAGCTGTGAATGCTCCATCGCTGGCAGTGTTCAGGGCCAGGTTGGATAGAGGCTTGGGTGAGATGGTTTAGTGTGAGGTGTCCCTGCTCATGGCAGGAGGGTTGGAACTGTATGATCTTAAGATCCTTTCCAACCCTAACTATTGTATGATTCTAGTGGGAGAAAAATGGAGTGAGATCACCAGATGAAAAAAAAAAAAGTGAAGAGGAAGGTGACTGCACATCTGCTGGTTAAGGTGTGTTAATGGATGTGAGCCTGGGTTCAGGCTCCTTAACAACCATTTATGCCTTTTACACTGACTTACTATGCTTAGATGATAAATTTGAAATACTTTTGGGCAATGAAGACAAAACACAAGTCTTTCATCTCCCAGTTATGTGTCCTGCTTTCTGAAAGAAGTAGGGTTTGAGTTTTACATTAAGGGCATGATAAAAAAGGGCTGACTGCAGTCAGCCAAGAGCAACTGTTTGCCCCCCTAAATGCAGCCTCACACCCTGCAACTTCCTCAGCTCTCCTGGAGCACATGGTGAATGTTAAGATCCCTTCAAAAGGACACACTTGCCAGTGGGGTGAACTCTCCAAAGGGGTAAGTTTGGGGGCTGCCCCCAAGTGTGCCAGGGTATGTAAAGCATATTCCCATTTCAGCTGAATCTAGTAGCAGTCAAGTGAGATTTTTTTTAACCAAGTTGACTTTTTGCCTTAACATCTTAAATACTCTCAAAGAAGCTCAATTTTGCCAAAACTCAGCTTTAGCCCATTTCTGGACCTGGTTCTTAAAGATACATCTAGGTACCTAAATATAATGCCCTGATTTTTAAATAAATGAACAGGTCTGAAGGAAATGCTAATTGCATTTCCAGCTAGCTTGTGTACAAGTGTAAAAACAGATTTGAATTTAATAGCTCTCTAAGTAAAGCAATCTGGAAAAGCTGAGTTTCTGTGGACAAAAACATTCATATTAAATGCTTTCTCTGCCAACTTAGTAAATATTCATCCAAGAAAATAGCTTGGAAAAATTAATTGGCCCATGAGGAATTGTCATGTTAAATTTGTATGCTAGATTTAGAACTAGAAACTGTGAAATAGAGAGTTTTCTGTTCCTTTTTAAGGGTAAATTTAATGTAGTCAGGAGACAGTAAAGTGCCAGAATAATAAACCAGTTGTCAAACAAGCAATATTACCTATTTGGACTGGGTTGTTTGTCTTAATCTAAAATTCCTAACAGCAGCTGCCCATTAATAGAACGCATCAAACACATACAAGTTAAAGTGAAATGAAGCTACTATTTATTAAATATTTACACAAACTTATGCTACTGTAGAAAGTGCAGCTGAGTGGACAACTGATTATTACTGGGCTGCATCAAAAGGAGCGTGACCAGCAGGTCGAAGGAGGTGATCCTGCCCCTCTACTCTGCTCTCATGAGACCTCACCTGGAGTATTGTGTGCAGTTCTGGTGTCCTCAGTATAAAAAGGACATGGAACTGCTGGAACAAGTCCAGAGGAGGGTCACAAGGATGATCAGGGGACTGGAGCACCTCCAGTATGAAGATAGGCTGAGAAAGTTGGGGCTGTTCAGCCTGGAGAAGAGAAGGCTGCGTGGAGACCTCATAGCAGCCTTCCAGTATCTAAATGGGGGCCTATAGGGATGCTGGGGATGAACTCTTCATTAGGGATTGTAGTGATAGGACAAGGGGTAACGGGTTCAGACTTAAACAGGAGAAGTTTAGATTGGATATAACAAGGAAGTTCCTTACTGTGAGGGTGGTGAGTCACTGGAATGGGCTGCTCAGGGAGGTTGTGAGTGATGCATCTCTGTCAGTGTTCAAAGCTGGGTTGGACAGAGGCTTGTGTGGGATGGTTTAGTGTGAGGTGTCCCTACCCATGGCAGGGGGGTGGAACTAGATGATTTTAAGATCCTTTCCAACCCTAAGTATTCTATGGTTCTGTGATAAGAAGGCTGAGACACCTTTCGGCACCACAGCAGAACAGCTGCAGTGGAAGGTGCAGTAGTGCCCACCCCTGCCCTGCACCACATTGCTTAGGCTGCTTCCTGATGGCATGGGTAAACACACAAGCTTTTCTTTGTTCACAGGCTGAAAGTGGTTCTGGCTCTCATGTTGCTCAAATGCTTTTCCTGGCCATGGCTAAAAGAAGAGAGTCATTCCTCACTCAACTAGAGTAACCAGTATCTAGAAGAATCCAAAACCAATTCCAGTGTGTCTCCCTGCAGCCCTGAAAGCAGGAACAACCTCAACTCATTGCTTTTGCCTGGTATTTCCAGCTGGCTACATCCACTGGGCTGTGTATGTGCTGGTTTAAGGTGCTTCTCAGCATGTTGGTTAGTTCTGAATTTCATTTCCAGGCATTTGTCTTTACCTGCACATCGTGTCTGCTAGGTATGGTGTGTGCATCCCTCCATCAACATTTGGATTCTACTCTTAAGCAAAAGTAAGGAGAAACACCCAAAATATCTTATAACCTTTAATTCTAATTTTGGATCTGATTATATCTGTTAATGCGGGAATCTAATTTTTATCCTCTTCTTTCCCATGACTCATTTGTTTTGATTAATGTTAATGGAACCTTGATCAACTTTAAAACAGAATTTTTTCTCTCCAAATTCTAATGGCTGCATCCCTTCAGCCTCTTTGATACCAGCGTAGTTCTATAGACTTTGAACCTCATGTGGAGGAGCTGGGTGCTACCAAAGTAAAACATTTGATGGTGCAATTTGCCTTTCCTTTTTTATTTCACTCATACTGGAGACTGTGGAAGATTCGCTTCACCTACTGTTAGAAAAAAACAGAGGATGGCTTGTCTTGATGCATACCTTACCTGTGTTCTGCAGAGTCTTCCTGAGAGTAGAAATGGAAAATTATATGCCTAGGTAGAAAATGAAGCAGAGATGTTAAGAGGTTTGGTTCAAGTTTCTTTTATGTTAAGCTCACTGACTGAAAACTGGCGTGATCTTTTTATTTCTCTACAAACTAATTAGGGATATTTCTTGAAGAAACGTATTTTAAGCAGCAATCTGCTACTGTACTCTGATGAAAAATTGTAACAAATGAAAATAGTCATTACCTAAGTGATGTAATAAGAAATTATATGATTCCTTGAAGAAGTTAGTATTCCTAAAAAGTAGTGAAGAGTGAACAGCAAACAGGTTTTTACAGCTCTGGAGCTGCTTGCAGATCATAAAGAACTAAATAATTAGAGAGCAGATAATAGCAATACTGATACAGAATGTAACAAATATTCTAAACATGTCTAATACAGAAAAGGCAAAATTAACTGAATAAGATAGTAAATCAGATTTCATTAATTACCTATATTATTCAATGAATTTCATCATGATTTCTGTATTTTTAATAAGATATTTTATAAGTTAATTTTACTGTGGTTCTATATGCCATGCTTGTGTTTCCCTTATAGATGTGATGTAAAGCTAGTTTAAGTTTTCACCATGCAAATGAGCAATGACAGTTAAACTAACCCACTAAAAGCACAAAGGTGATGGTATTTCTACAGCCATCATTTCAGGAAAGGTTTCTATGGGCCTAAACATGGAAAATATTCAAAGGATAATGAAGACTTCAGTACTAAGGAATTGTTAATGAGTGCAAAATCTTCCCTTTTAGGTTGTGCAGGCTCAGATTGACTTATTATTTCTTATGACATGTCTCTAGCTTGAAATATTAATGCTGTGGGCAGCCTCAGCTAAATTACCCTAGATAGGTGTCCACATCTTTAAAGAAACATTGAAATATATAATCTTTACTAGGGTATGTCTGCCCTCACAGGTGAGTTAGCTGGATATGGGCCAGCTGAAACTTTGGAAAAACCATAGCTATATTAGCAAATTCTCTTAGTTTAAAGACTGTTTTTTCTGCATGTTCCAAAATTCCATAATTACTGGCTTGCCCTGAAATTTGGTGGCTTTGATAGGACCAACCACCTCGAAAGTTTCCAGTTCCAAATCTGAGGTCATATAAATACCATTTCCCTGAAAATACAAGTGTCTTGGGGTACGGTAGTATGGCATACCAAGACTGGGACTGAGCAGGCAAGCACAAAGCTGGAGATGCCTAGCTAAAGCAGGGCAGCAAGTGATGCTTGTAAAAGGAGGTATGGAACAGAGGGTGACTCAGGTTGTACGGCTAGGTCAATGCTCAACTATCCATCCAGCCAGTGTCTCCTGTACATACATGTATTCACATTTGAAGACAAAGACAGAAAACAAAAGAATTGGTTTAAAGTACAAATTCCTTATAAACCTCTTAACAGGTGACTGAAAGAGTATAATGCTTATGGTAGCAAGAGGGAGACATGAAAGTATTTGTGGTTCTAAGAAGAGGAAAGATGTAATAAAGTTTCATCTATCATATATTTCATGTTGCTATATTCCTTACACAATTAGTAAATTTTGTAATATGTGAATCCTTTTGGTAGCCTGATAACATCAGAAAGAATCTTTTGTTTGGCCACACCACCCCCGATGAAATACATAGCAAAACTAGAATTTAGAATGTATCGGTGGCTAATGAGAGAGTAGAAACATCTCTTTACTACTTCCTCCTTTTCTTTTTGTAAAATAAAGAGTAAATAAAAAAAATAGGAACCTAGAAATTCAATGCCAAAAACTTTGTCTACATGAATGTGGAATTGCAGAGTGCAGCAGAGTTCAGACCTCTGACAACTGTGAAATAGTTGCTTTCTTTGATCTGTGCTATAAAACACCAATAGCACGTATTCAGTCCTTTTGTCTTTGAACAGTTTTTAACACTAGTACCTGTACCTTTGTCAGTCAGCAAAGAGGCTTACTCTACCAGCTGCGCACTAAATAAAGGTAAATCTCACAACTTCTTCTATTAGTTTTACAAACACATAACTATATTTACTACCGTGTTTCTAAATATCATGACCACAGTCACCTCATCCAGAGCTGCTGTCAGTCTCCTTGGCAGTCCCTCTGTTAGCACAGCACTGAAACACGGGACATCAAAACTCTCAGATCATGTGTAAGTCTTCCCTTTGGTTACCCAATTTGAGGCCACAACAGCATTGAGGAGAGGAAGCATCAGCCCATTGTTAAGCAGGCACAGTCTATCCTCTTGGCTTCAATTTAAAAGCACATCTTTTCAAAGCAGCTCCATGGTGCACATCAGTCAGCCTTATCAATTAACACAAGGAGTAGGACAGTGACTATATTTTAATCCTTGCAAAGAAATTGTGGGGTATAATTTTTTTATTGCATAGCCATTTCTTCTTTTGAAGAAGTGAATTCCATTATGGAACAACAAAACCCGTAATAGAATGACTCTAATTGTGCAAAAGTTGGCTATGATTATTTTTTTAAGCAATAAGTTGATTTACTTTAGCTTTTTTCCTTCTGTATTTCACAGTCTTCACAAAGACTCCACTTCCTTTGCAGAAAAATATATGGAAAACAATTTTCAGATTAGCACCTCTGAGGAATTATTGAAATCAAGCCTCAGCTTTGCATTTAGGAGCCTCTGTGTTACGATGTGCTGATATAAAAGCACCACCTTGGTTGCTGAATGAGCACTTCTAGAGATAAAGTTATGAACTGCAGCAATCATCTGTGCTGCAGCCATCTGTCCAAATTACAGCACAGCCTTGTTCCCTGCATGTTGGGTGCAAAAGGGGAAATGCAGCTTTATCAGAAAGTGAGCTGGCTTACGAAGTAAAGGAACAGGAACAACCTCACATGGCCATTTTTCGTCAAGCAGCACTGCCAGAATTTCTAAACCCATCAATCTGAAGAATATTATGTTTGTCATGTTATTTGTTGAATAAATGTGAGGAAAAAGAGAGTCTAGACTATTGACTAGATTATTTGTTGTGATTCATTTACTCAGATCTATTACCCAGTGCCTGAAAAGCACCTGTCTTGGTGTTGATGTATGTCTTATGGGTTTGGCATAGGTACCCTTAAGACTTGACCAGCTGAGCTCTTTCCTAAATTAAATTAAAGAGAAATAAACAAGATTAAAGTAAATATCAATAAAGGAGCAGTTCACAAATAACCTAATATGTCAAGTAAAATGTAGGAAATGAAGATCCCTGTCAGTGTTCAAGGCCAGGTTAGACAAAGCCTTGGACAACATAGTCTAGTGTGAGGCACCCCTGACTATGGGAGGGGCATTGCAACTAGATAATCTTAAGGTCCTTTCCAACCTTAACCATTCTATGATGGCAGAAAATTAATAGATATGCTAAAAACAACTTCATAACCTATTACCCAGTGCTGCAAAATTTACTGTTGTGCAGTTGCTATAAATTCGTGACAAAATACAGGAAAGGAAACAAATGGGATGCAAACCAGCAAAGTCGGTGCTGAAATGCATGCAGTATTGGAAAATGCTTACTACTAACCAGACTACTGTGATAGGTGTGAAAAATTCTAGTGAATTCCACAGAAGCATATAAGACTGATTTAAAGTCTAGAGGGAAAAAAATGTATTAAGAGAGAAGATATATCTTTCTATATAGATACAATAGCTTTCAAATTTTTAACCTTAAGAATTTAACTGCAAGGTGAATGATTAAATTTTATTTTATATAAGGAAAAAAAAATAAAAATCTCCCAGTGGTTTAAGTGATTGGTTAAGAAAGATATTCAGAAATTCTTTCCTTTTGAAAATACACTAAGGTCTCTATGAGGCTTATGTTGCGTATATGTGTTTAGTTCATATAAGCACCAATTTACTATAAATTAAAATTCACATGTTTTTCCTAAGAGTTCCATTTTGTTCAGTTAATTAACAGAAAATAAAAAATTCTCCTTTCAATCTCAGGGAAATCAGGATGCTTTTTCTATATGAATGTGGGGATTTTCTATCATCCACAAGAAACACCTCTGTGTGCTCCTCATTTCTGGCAGTGCAAAAGTGTTGGCAGTGGCATTTTTCACGTTAGACTGCAGGCTGTTGTGTCCCCTGTCACACTAACATTGGGACAACAGGCTTTCCTAATGTATTTTGACCTGTCAGTCGTCTTATTCACTAAATGCTAAAGACAACAGGCTGTGTCTGTTGACTGTGTTCAGGGATAGGTTCCACTGCTCTAAATACATGGAAGGTGACAGGTCTGCTCATTGCTGGGTATTAAATTTGTCAGAAAGTGGTCTGACTGCCTCAGAGGAAGCTCAGGGTGGGATTCAACCCACCTAACCAGATATCTCCAGTGCAGATATCTGATCACAGGTGACTCATTTTATGCTCACTTTGTAATTAGGGAAAAGAAAAAAGCAGTGATTCATCTAACATATTTTAGACATCAACTTCCTGCTGAATCAGTCACACCATCCAAGTGCTTATATCTCTTCATTAGTTAGAAAGGCAATTCAAGTGACTAGCTCTGATCTAGACATGTACAATGAATCTTACTTTAAGTTTCTTGATCCAGTTGGAAGATTTCTCCTTAGGGCACTCAGCAAACATGGATCCTGGTAGAGCTGAGGGAATCAGAAGAAAAAAATAAAATTTCTTTTTAGGGCAGAATGTCTTCTTTTGCCTGATCAGTAGATATTCTCTATGGTCCTTTGGGGTACTACATTAAGGGACTACATCCCTGTGAATTCATCAGGCTTGTAAGAGTTATGTTCTGGTCCAGCAGTCTCTGGTACAGACAGTTCAGGCAGATCCCCGTTCCAGCTTAGATCAGTACTAGAGCCTTAAAATGCCTATTGCTGAGCTGGAATGTCTGAATAAAAAATCAGGCTGGATTATTGCAGTGGCACCTGCTAGTTTAAAATCTGGGAATCTGTGTGGAAAGGCATAAGCACATCATATAGTAAAACTTCTGCTTTGTGATATTGGCCTTTCCCACAACCTCCCAGGCTAAGAAAGCTGGGGTTGTTCAGACTGGAGAAGGCTGCGTGGAGACCTCATAGCAGCCTTCCAGTATCTGAAGGGGGCCTACAAGGATGGTGGAGAGATACTCTTCTTTAGGGACTGTAGCTAGAGGACAAGGGGTAATCGGTTTAAATTTAAACAGGGGAAGTTCAGGTTAGATATAAGGAAGAAGTTATTTACTGTGAGGATGGTGAGGCACTAACAGAGGTTGCCCAAAGTGGTGAATGCTCCATCCCTGGCACTGTTCAAGGCCAGGTTGGACAGAGCCTTGGGTGATGTGGTCTAGTGTGAAGCGTCCCTGCCTGTGGCAGGGGACTTGAAATTAGAATATCTTTTACAGCCCTAACCATTCTGTGATTCTGTGTGTGTCCTTCCATGCCACTTTATGTGTTTGAAGGATATGTATGGATATGCACATGTAGCTGAGAAGGTTAATGTAGGTTGAACTGGCAGCTGCAGGAGTCAAAACCCAGAGTCTCTCTAGGCTTTCTCATAGACATCTCAGGCATGCCAGAGAAGAGATATACTCCCAGCTTCCTAGTCTGCATTTCAATATGAGCTGCTACGTAATCTCTGATACTGACAAAAAATATAGGGATTCCTTGTGTCTGCATTTCTCTGCCTGTAGAATGGTTATAATATGTCAGCCTCATAGCAGTTTTCTCAGTGTTGTTTTATGCTTATAAAATGCTTGAAGATATTTGGAAAGAAGAAAAGTGTAAAAAAAAGATATATTGTTATTGTAGAAATATTAATGGTTTTTCCTCTTTTTCCTCCTTGATAAATTATAAGGAACTACAGATATAGTTGTAACATGTATAAGGTTAAAGAAGAGCAAAACGAAACAAAGCAAAACAAAACAAAACCAAATACAATAAATTTGCTGCGGTATACCAAATGCTTTGAAATCAGAGAAAGAATATATAATAACGGCTATAAAATGAACTATCTAGTAGAAAGTTAAGCTCTACAGTCTGCTTAGTCTGAATTCCACATCTGTGTGAACATATTTCAACCCTTTTAATAGCAATCAATTGCTGTCTGAGTGTGTATATGTCCTCATAAATTTGCCAGTCTTCCCTCACATGAGGAATGTGTGATACTTATGCTCTAAGATACTCCTTGTAAAAGCTGTACAAGAAGGGGATCAAAAGAAGAAACCTCCACTGATTTAAATGTCACATTCTTGTCATGGGTTAAGCACCCATAAAAATTTACAGTTAAGATTAAAAGATGAGACTTCAGATAGTACCCAAGAAAATGACCTGTTGGTACCTAAGTATGTGAACTAGCTTGTAAGTGGGATAATACCAGCTTTAGGAGGACTGGATTTTCTGGCTTGATAAATGAGGCTTTTTGTTCTGCATGTTTCTTTTTTTTTTTTTTTTTGTCCTCATTTTTATCTGCGTTTGACACTGTTCAGCAGATTGACATGAGAAATGAAAAACTTTTTTTGAAAAATATTCTGGAATATCTCATAAGTAAGGGAAGGCAGATGGAACAGATGCAGTTCAGTTATATTTGTGAGTCATACCAGTAAAATTTAGGCAAGTCCAAGGGGTCTTTGTTGCGCAGTGAGAATCTGCAGATTCCCAGGCAATTAAAAACCCAGAACGGATATTTACACACCACCTTCTCAGCAACACTTCACAGCAAATGCACAATGGTATCTAGAGATGAAAGAGATGAATTATAAATATGGTTTTGTTTTGCTAAGTCTGCATGGTTAAGAAAGTCCAGTCAGTACAAAGAAACAGAAGGATGCCTGCCTTGTTTTTGAATCTTTCTGAAAACAGCTTGGATGGGCAGTTGACACACTCCTGCTTTTGTAAGAATTACATATACAGAAATATTTTTTTACATAAGAAAACCTATTGAGTTAAATGCCCAATGGTGGGTTCATCTCAGTTTGGAACAGAGAAACACTTTTTAAAGATATTTTCCTCATTATATTCTCTACTATGATTTTCTAAGCAAAAGTTACTTCTCAGTAAACTGGAGATCAACAGAAACACTAATCATCATCATGTATTAAAAACTGTAAGTATAGGAAACCAGGATGATAAAACTTACTTGGATTAGGTTCTAGCTGCTTACTTAGCTCATTCATATTGGTATATCTTTCGCAGACATTTGTAACTAGAACAAAAGAAAAAAAAATGAATTAAAATTACTTTCCTGATAAGAAAACTGAGAAAGTGACATAACATTCCTACAAACATTACAGTTAATAAATACATGTTTTTAATTTTGACATTTTACTATTTTTATGGTGTCTCTTTATAAAATTATTTTTTTTAAATATTAGCAACAGCTGTTCTAATTAGAGTCAGATGAAAACATCATTCCACATCCTAGTTCTTAACTGGAGCATCTCCTATTTTAAGTATTCTGAGGGGATCAGGAGATCTGAGGGAGGTTCACAACTGCCTCTGACAGCAGGTCCACACCACTGCAGGTAGCATGGATGGAGACTGAGTGTACAGACAGTCCTAAGAAGCCTTTGAAGCTAACAGTGACTTCTGGAGCTACCTCATTGGCTTGTTTCCTCCTTCAGCCAGGGCTGCAGCATGTGCAGCAGTCTGTGTGCCAGTACAGCATGCTGCAGTTGCGTGATACTGTTCCACCATATAAGCTGTATTTCATCTGCTTAAGTGCCATATGCAACTATATAGCCATGAATTGGCTGTTTTTGCCTTAGACACAGAAGTCAACCGTAACTAAATGCACACTGCCTCCAAAAGTAAAATTTAGCCCAGTGCAACTCTTAGAAAAAGTACTTGAATGTCTTTGATCCAAGGCTACACAGTATCTTGACATTGTAATTCTGTGAAGCACACCTTCAAAGACCTTCATCCACAATATAAGAAAATCAGCCCCCAGTTTTCTATCTAGTTATCTTTTACATAAGTTCAGTGCCTGAAGAGCTACCCATGCGCATGTATGTAGCTGGCAGTGCATTCATTGGACTAGATATTCTTAACTGTGGCATCTTAATCTGATTATTCCAGGTCATATATCCTTTTGTATAAAGTATAATCAATCTCTTTGTCTCTCTGAATAAACACTGTCATGATAGTATTTGCCCTGAAAAATAGGACATCAGTTGTGTCTTTTCCAGCAGCTTTCTTGTAGCTTATCCAAGAGCATGGCAAAAGGTACTTGATAGTGCATTTTTCCTCCAAAAACATTGACTCCGTTCAATATCTTGAATCTGGACTTTAATAGCAGTAATAAGCATAGCGCTTTAGTGTCCCTCTGTAAATATCTTTTATTTTGAGAGGCAAGGTGCTATGTGTGACAGAATTACTAGTTACTCACTGAGGACCATAAGATGTAAGAAAGAAGGTAAAAACTTTTGAGAACATTAGACCTGTTTTATCACCTTTATCCTGCATTATTAGTGCCTTATTTTAGCAGTATTGATGAATTCTGTCAGTGAATTGGTCATCATTTTATAATGCAGTGTCGTAGTTAGGGAGTTTTAAAATTCAGGTAAACTGAGAAAGTTGTTGAACTTTTGAATATTGAGAGCTTTGAATTTGCAGGCCTAATGAGCTTTTTTCATTTCACTTTATAGTCAGTGAGGAGACATAAGGATATTTAAGGAACAATTAACTTGATCCTAAGCTAAACACCTAAAATAGTCACAGATGAACCCTGTTCTAAAAGTACCCACTGCTCTTCATTGCCTGCAGTTGAAAATTTGATGACTAATCCAGGTTTAGTGTCTACTGTGTAGGTGTTCAAGGCTACATAATGCTAATTCATTTGACTTGGCTGCCTGTAAAGCAGCATGTTACTAACGGGCATGGATATGCCAGGCTCAGTTTTCAATTAGAACAGGTTACTCACTCTCACTTTAGAAACAGAGTTGTAACTCTATGGGGGGGAAGGATTTTTACTAAACTTTAACATATGTAAAAGGCTAATGGGGTTATTTAAGCTACATTTTATTTTTCTTTCTTGTATTGGTTATCTTAATTTTATCCATGTGACTCCATGACAAAGTACTAAGATTGTTTTCTTTGTCTTTTTCTTTAATGAGAAATTATCTGTTTTCATTTGTCTTGATAGTAGATGTTCAGTACCAGACTGCAGTTCAATATATTGCTGCTGGTAGTCTTCCCTGCCCAAGAAAAGCTCAGAATCAAGGCAGGATGAGGCTGCAGGGAGCTAGTTGCATCTCACTGGTCTTGTAATAAATTAAGCAGCTGGGGACTACCTCTCATTTATGTCAGAAGTTTTAGACAAATTCCCCTGAATTTAGAAAATTCACCACTAGACAAGTTTAGCACTGAGAAGCAGAAACTCTACTATTAAAGTCTTAACAGTGGGTCAAAAATTAAAAGGAATTCTGCAAGGAAATGCTCTGATATATCTATTTCTGAATGTAGAAGCTTTCCGCGTTTATACTTAGGTTTGTTTCCTCACGTGAAATGCAGGACAGGATTACTAATTTGCAATCCCCCTGCTGTGTAGAGGTACTTCTCTCATGACTAGATACAGGTCCACTAAAAATATGTTACTGTGTCAGATGGAAACCCCAAATAGATCACCAGGGAGAAAGTGTTACACCAAGAGACACTTGATAGCCATACTCTGCCTATCACAACTGAGACACAGACTCTATGAAATACAATGGGAACAAAATCAGAATATCTCACAGCAGAGCTGGATCAAGGTTTGAACTTCTTGCACACTGTTTGAATGGAGACACACTGGGACATAATGCACAGAATGTCTGATGCATCATTAATACTCGTGGGAGCTGTAAGGCTGAAGCCTTCACTTAACTTCCCATCATGAACATCCACATTGAATAATACTGTGAAAGTCAAAAGCTGGGTCAGCAAACACAATCCTTTGAAGATTTAATGAGCAATTTCTGTTTATTTTGAAGGGTATAACAGCACATCTGAAGAAGAGAAACACAGGTAAGTAAAACCTGACACCTGGTCAACTTCTGTCTGACAGGAATTACTTTAACAAATTTAAGTACCACTGCAAGTGATTATTTATACAGTAAAAATTCTTGCTCTGTTAGCCTTTCACAAGACAATTTTACCCTCTTTTGAAAAAGTGCATTCTTCCTAGCAGTATATGTGTGCAACACCCTGACCTCAGTTCCTATGTTAATGCATGAAATTCTGTAGATGAAGGAACAAATTTAGAGGACAGCACTGCTCTGTATATTTTAAAAGGAGATTCTCAAATGAGTGGTGTATGCAATATGAGAGTAAATACAATCTTTTCAGTCAGCCCAATTCAATTGTATTCACATCTTCCTTTTTTCCCTTCATGTACACTAAATGGTATGTATATAATACATTGCAGTCTGTCAGGTTTTTAAGAAAATTTCCATCCAGCTATCAAAAGAGAACTTTTTAATATTTTTATTAATTAACTTTTCACCAAAACTATAGTATGCTCTTAAAATTTATGGAAGTCATAGAGTTGAAAGACGTCAGGACAAAGGAGAATTTAGCTATTATAGAAAATGTGACAGGCATTGCAGACTGTACTAATAGTATTGGTATGAAATCCAGCAGTGCAGTCTATGCTTTTATGGATCAAATAAAGATTCCTGCTTCAGACATAAAGGTTTTCAACTGAAAAATTACTAAAACCATTGAAACATTGGGCATGAGCCAGCAATGTGCACTTGCAACTCAGAAGGCAAATCCTATCTTGGTTTCATCCAAAGAAGGGTGACCAGCAGTTCAAGGGAGGTGATTCTCTCTCTCTACTTTGCTCTGATGAGACCCCACGTGGAATACTGCATCCAGCTCTGGGGTCCTCAGTACAGGAAAGACATGGACCTGTTGGAGAGGGTCCAAAGAAGGGCCACAGAAATGATCAGAGGGATGGAGCACTGCTCCTACGAAGAAGGGCTTAGAAAGAGTCGTTTGGTCTGGAGAAGACTCCATGAAGACTTTACTGCAGCCTTGCAGTATCAAAAAAGGACCTATAGGAAAGATGGGGAGAGACTTTTTAGCAGGGCTTGTTCAGACAGGATGAGGGGTAATGGTTTTAAACTAGGAGAGATTCAGACTAGTCATGAGGAAGACATTTTTCACAATGGGGGTGGTAAAATATTGAAGCAAGTTGTCCAGACAGGTGGTAGATGCACCATCCCTGGAGACACTTAAGGCAAGGCTGGATGTGGTTCTCTGCAACCTGATTTAGTTGAAGATGTCTCTGCTCATTGCAGAGCAGTGCGATTAGATGACCTTTGAAGGTCACTTCCAACTGAAACTACTCTATGATTCTATGAAAAGGTAGGGATCCAGTTGGACCCAAGAAAATTGTTAGCTGTGTTATAATGTCGGTTTTCAGGAAAAAAAAAAAAAAACAAACAACAAACCAAAAACGAAACCAAACCAACCAACCAACCAAAAAAAAAAAACCAAAAAACCTCAAACCTGAAAAAAACAACCAAAAAAAAAACCCAACCAAAAATAAACAGGACATAAATAGGATGTATAAGGGACTGTTCTGAGAAACAAATACTGCTTGTCTGCTGAAAAAACATTTTCCTTAAGTAATTTCCTTAATTTTCAACTACCTTCATTAGGAAACAAAAATAAATCAACAGCAGCTTTTCCCCCAAGTAAATGAATGTATATATTTAGTTATCTAATTAGATAGTCAAAAGACTTTTTTAATGATACAGTGACAAAAAATTCATCATAGTCAGTCTTGTGCAATTAATCACAGAACATTATTTATTGTAAGTGTGTCTATTCAATCTGTGTAGTTGTTCACACACACTTGTTATGGAGCTGTATGTGAGCAAACAGCCCACCAATATAATTGAGATATTCTGGGAAATAAAATAATTCAGTATAGTACTCCTGGGAGAGTTTCTGTGATATAGAGAGAGCAATCCCGTCATGATGTGCCATTGGCCTTGACTGATAGCAGATTTCTTTTAGCACACTTTTTTGATAGCTGATAGCCTTACAAGATTTCATTTTCTTTGGTTTGATGTGGTTTGGAGTTTTCAGCAGAGTTCCATTAACTTATTTTCTCTTGCTTGTTTTTATTGTCTGTATGAAACAGTATTTAGCTTGTCATAAACTTTATATTTAACTTTTATTTTACAGTCGTATAGCTGTATAAACATGTATTTGTATATGCCAGATTATTTTTTGTAATCTTACTTGCACGAATATCATGCTTAACACCTTAGGTAGGAATTAACTATGAAAAAAATTGTACATTGCCTTTTACCCACTCTTCTATAAATATTACTAATAACAAGTCATTTGATATCTAGTGAAAAATTGTAATTACATTAGGAGTAAGGACAGATAGTATTGATGTCTTTAATGTTGCGACAAAAATGATTTAGATCAAAATACACCACTGGGAAAAAGGTAAGTACCCTGTACACAATGCCAACTACTGAACTACTTTGTACATGGATATAAATGGAAGACTAAGGCTTGAGTGGTTAGGGTGGACTTTTTGTGTTTGTCTTTCAAATTCTTGATTCAAAATTATTCCTTATCCATTCAACTGTAAGAAAGCCCAGACATTCTTAAACTTCACTAGTGCCTTAATTATCAAACCTTCAATATACCTTAGCGGCCCAGATCTGCATCTTTGTTGTGCCTGCACGGCTGTTCCTCATTCATGGTAAGTATGACCAGCTTAGTATCTTCTTCACACCTACATCTGATTCAGGTAGCAAAGGTGTGCTTCAGTTGGTTAAACATTGATGACAAGTGACTAGTGCAATGATGTGTCTTACATAGCTTCTAGCTGTTGCTTTGAAAGATTTTGAGTCTCCAAAAAGTCCTATGACATAACTGTCAACACCCTGTTAAGTGTCTAATGATATTAGACATCTACATTTAGACAAGTGATTCATAGGCAATTGATAAACTTAGATCCAGATGACGAATGCAGACATCTGGAATTGGAGATCTGTATGTGAGCTACATGTATAAGTTCCCATGTTTCAATTTTAAACAATGAGCAATTATATTGAATTATGTTCAAGATCAAAGGTGCACATCTCCCAGGAGTATGCTGACTGGGTTCCAAAACTGAGTTGTTTTAACACAGATGGCATACCATATGCTATAAAGTAGCTAACACACAGTGGATTCTCTTCATGTGTCAGCAAGTGGATTGGTGAATAAATCTCTGAACTACAATTCAGGACTGGATCTTGAATCAAACCTGTGCCTTTTCTTTTTGCTTTGTAGTACCGAAGACTCTTCTGAAACTTTGTCTTCTCTCTTTGCCATCCCACCACGCATCAATCCCCTAGACAACCATACTCATCAGCTGCAAATGGTGAGCTTTAATTGGAACCCATTCTCTTCTGAAACCCCTCTCTTATTTCCAGTTTCAGGGCAGAAGTAGGTGAGTCACCCGCACATTCTTTGTCATATTGAGAGTACTGACTCTTACCATTGTTCTTCCAGAAGCTCTCTCTTCTGTAACCCAAATAGTTCCAGATGGTCTTTCTGACTTGATTATCTGTAGTTCATCCAGTCTTAGAATGCCTTTGCTTCTTCTCACATGGTAGTACTACTTTGTTAGATTCTAATTATTATTTTTAAATTTATGTATGTGTCTGAATAACCAGAGAAGAATGGTGGTGGAAATCTAGTTTACAACATGCACTATTTTTCAGGATAGCCAGGATTATAAATACAAAAGAACAAAAACTGCAACACCTCATTTTCAGATTAAAAAATTGTTGTAAGTCTTGAAAATGGCATAGCATTTTAGTGATTATAAGCAAAATGAAAAATGGTGCTAATTTTACCCATCTTCACTCTATAAATTGTGAGGCTTCCTCTGTTCTACAGTGAACAAAGGAGACTATACTTCTACATGATTATTTATTAGTACCTGGTCCAAATTAATTTCACATAATCATAGCACACTAAGAATGAAAATACATCTTTTACAATGGGACATACACACACACATACACACGCATACAAAACATTAAGAGATAATTAATATTTTTAATTGTTAACATAAGAGTTCAAGTACCCTGAAATTTTTCGTTAACTGTAACTGATCTGACTGTCATGCCATGGTACAATACAATGTATTATCATCAAATTACTGTCTATTATGTTAAATCATGGCAAAACACAGAATGCATTGCAACAAGGCAGAGCTTGTCAGTTGATGGGTTGCTTCTTGACATGATGAATCTGTGCATTAAACAAATGCAAACCTGTTAGAAGCAAGACTTCTAAATCTAGCAATATCTGTCAGTTGCAGTAGTGCCTGTTTTTAGCTGGCTGTATTTTCTGAATATCAAATATTAGTAGGGAGGGGGGTAGAGAGGACTCCTGTGCATACTGTGCAGGAACCACTGTCTGTCACAGTAATTCATTTTCCAGTGGTTCCATATTAAACTATTTATTTGCATGTGTTGCAGTATGGCCCTAGCCTAAGTAATTATTTAAAAATATCCTGTATTTTTATAATTGAATACTGAATTGAATCAATTGAATATTGATTTACAATAGAATTGATACTTCCCTTGAGTAATTCTATTTTCTTATTTATTTTTTTTTTGTTCCTCGTCTGCCCTAAAAACACAAAGGCTGCTGTAACGTGAGAAAATGGAGGAAGACAGTTCTTGTTTTCCAGGCAGATGTTTGGAACAAACAGCTATCTTGGTTGCAAGTTTCATCATCATCTTTTGTGAATTACAACCATAGATACAACAGTGTGAGAGTGGTCAATGAGAGACTTTTTTACAGTTTGCAACTCCTCAGTTTGCATTTCAGCTAAGTGTCAGTGGCAGGGACTTGCAAAGTGACTGGGAAATGCAAAACATGGAAAGGTAGCTGGGCTTTAATATCTAGCTTAGAACAGGATGTCTAATAAATTTTCTGTCTTTATGACTGAGACCATGTGTTGCAGCAGCTCAGACACATAAACTTTCTTCTAATCTTGGGGAAGTGTCATTGTTTCGTATGTTACTCATTGTGACCTTTCAGTGTTTGCGTAGGCTGTTATGTCTCCTTAGCTGCACAAAAAGGATAGATATTACTTGCTCTGGATTTAGACCTCCATTTACTGATATCTGTATTTTCTATGTCCTCATTGCTTCATTTTCAGGTTTTCATGGAGGTTATAGAAAGTTTAGGCTAAATAACTGAAGTAGAATAAAACATTCAATGTACAATTCCACTTGGAAACGTAAGATGAATGGAAGGTTTGAAGGAAGACTTTATTTTTTTCCATTTAAAAAGCAGAAAAATCTAGCAACGTTACTTCAGAAGAGCTAGTTTATTTCCAAAAGATGTCCTCGGTAGGGGGAAGGGTTTACATGGAAGTACTGACAAGTGTGTACGTTTGAACATACAAGCATCTGCAAGCATAAAGTTCCAGTTAATATAGTACACAACAGACGCTCTTTCCCACAGCTGTATTTGCAAGTCAATCAGAATTTCAGAGCTCTGAAAAGAGTTCTGTTTTAAACAGTGTTTCTGAGGGGCTCTTAAGTTGCCTCTTTCAAAAAAAAAATCACTCTGGCATGAAAGTTGGTATATATAAAGTTTGCAACCTGGGAGCCATTTTTTAAATAAAGTAATACACCCTCATTTTTTTAAATTAAATTGTACAGCCTGTTAACCTATAATCCTAAGTATAGTTATGACATTTTCTCTACATGTATCAAAGGAGTGTTTAATTACACATGGAAAATGTCGAGCTAGTTAAGATAATGCACATTTCTGAATTTAAAAAGACTGTGAAAAAGGTTTTATCCCATCAAGTATTAGAGAAAAATAGTTGTTTAAAAGACATCCAAGTTAAATATTAAGTCCCAGATCCAAAAAAGAGATTTTTTTTTTCCTAAGCTCTGTCCTAAGTTCACATTCTGATGAGCTGTCTTCTTTCCCACACAGAACATAGAAGACGTGATCAGAAATATTATAAAAAGTATCTCATGGCATTTAGTGGAAATTATCTGGTAGAAGAAGAATAAGTTGGAATACTTCAGAGAAAAGGCCAAGCATGTATGATGTAGCAGGAACCTTGATTGTGCAACAATTAGAAGACAGTCTAAAGGAAGTATTAATTTCTAATACTGTGGCCAGGCTGCAGAATGCATTGAACTATTAAATTTCACCAGTGATAGATACAGTGGAAAGCTCTAAAAGATATTTAAAATTACTTTGCTGAATTAAGAAGCCATCAACTTCAATTTTTTTTCGAATGTGTGAGCTATTACTGAATGATTTGTTAAAGTACAAAGGATAAAAAGTAGCAAACTCTTAGCCACCCCCTAGCAGCGGCTATCACAAATAATTGTGTTGTTCCTCCCTGATTACTGGCAGAGCCCTTTCTGTACTTGTTAGAAATAAAGGACATCTAGAAATTACCCTCAGCTCCCTGCTGTTTTTGCTGGGTTCCTTGCTTATTCATGGCTAAATTTTAAGTCTGGACTTGTAGCTATGAGCTGCAACATATAAACTCATTGATATCAGAAGAAAGAACTAAGAAAGGAGAAAGTAGGTCTGCCTCCGACACTCCTGGACTGCTGAGACTATTTATATTGCCACCCTTCACACTGAGGCCCTGAGGAAAACATTGCATTTCAGCACAAGCATTTTGGAAGAACAATTGCTCCTACCCTGAGGAGTCTGGAGAATAATAGAACCTTATCTCTACAGTGGCAGTTTCTCAAAATTGTGGCTTATTTCTGTCTGCACCATTTCCATCACATCAAGCCATCCTGCAGGGAGTCAATGTTGCGCCAAATCCCATTTGGTTACAGCAGTGACTTCCCAAAGAGTCTGCAGGTTCAGCTTGACTGCTAGAACTTCAGAGTTCTTACATCTGCAGCACCATAAGGTTGGATAATCTGCTGGCACACATTATTTTGCAATCTTGTACCTACATAGTAAGCCAGAATATCTATCCTTAGGGCTGAATTCCATATTTAGAGATGATTTTTTTTCTTCTTTTACTCAATAGATTTTTATTTCAAGTTTGGCTTTACTGAAATCCAAAAAGCTGTTTACAAGATAAGGCCCCAGACCTGCCAAGACACCAATATGTACTCAGCTCCGTACTACGAGGGTAGTCCAGAGAAGCTACTCACAGTAAGTACATTTTAACTATTGATATTTATATTGTCATAGAATCTAAGCAGACCTACCCAGTGTATGCAGTGGAATGTGGCCATAATGAGCATTGTTTCAAGCATGCTCTTCCAAACAGACTGATCTCTTCATTCCTTTTTGTAAATCTGTGTTATCAGTTTGAGCTGACTTTTGTTCCTCCATTTTTAACTGGTTTTATTTCACATGTTGCTAAACCTGCTTTTATAGGAAGTCATAGTATTTCTGGGGCTTTATTTCTGGAGCTGCTTTTTTCTTTTTTTCTAAAGATTTTTCTGAAGTCTACTCCAGACAGTTTTTAGTAGTTAAGAGTTTTAAAGCAATTTTGGTACCTTCACCAGTTCAGTAGCATTTTGAGTCTATGCTGCGCTCAGATAGTTGACTGTCAATACCAGCTGCCACCACAGCAAATGCAATGGAAACAGTAGAAGAAATGGTTTCCTTCAGATAACCACAGCCACCAAGCTGGTGGTTTCCACTTTTCAGCTGGTTTATTGCCTTGTAAGTTATTTATCAATTACTTTTGTTTACTAGTGTTTGTTTTTAAAATGGGTTTGGGGATTATGAGCTTCTTTTAATTAATTTGCTTAAAGAATTAGAAAATATCTATGAATTGCCTGATGTCACCTTGTTCTATCACAATATTTATACAAAGGATGTAAAAGGAGACAGATGTAAATCAATTCCCTTTTTCTACATGCCAGAGATTATTCTAGACATATAATATTCTCACTTTTTAATTGCATACAACTAAGAAAACAAAACTATATTTCAGGTTATTTTTGTTTAAATTTGATTTCTCTAATGAAAGGAAGCTCAGAAAAAAACTGCTACATCTACACTATCTGGACTGCAGCAATAACCACATATCTGGTACAATTAAAAGGTAAAGAGAACTGGCTGACAACAAGGTCAGATGATTGGGGACCTTTCAAGTATATGACCTTTTTGCAATTTCAAGGGGCTTTTATACATTTACTTTTATATGCAGAGATCTGTGACTTCCTCAGCTGACTCCCTCCATTCTTATTAAAATCTCCAGGGTGTTTTTTTATTCTGTGACATTGTTGTGACAGTAGAGGTTCCATCCTTGAAAATTATAAGCATATATTTTGTACGTTTTGTAGCATGTTAGACTTCAAGCTTTCCACTCTCTTGGAAAAGAGTCCTTTCTGAAATCTGTGTACAAACAATCTCATGAAAACAAACAGAAGAGTGAAGTTTATTTTCAATTCCATATTTCTTCTCAGAGATCCTGTTGACATCATTGTTCAAGTTCTTTCTTTGAAAACGCTGGCTGGATAAGTCTGGAATATTTCATTCAATAAGAGGCAGTTCTAAAGCAGATAGCATATGTTGATGCTTGGATTTTCAGTGGCTCTCCAAAGAGGCTGGGAACTGGTACCCCCAGGGGAGTACAGCGCCAGGACAGAGGTATAGCTGAATTGGCCCACAGCTGGAAACCTACAAGTTCCAGGCAGCTGCTCAGGGAAAAAGCTGTCAGGTGCAACAAAGGTGTATTTGTTTCACCGAGCTGTTGCAGAGACTAGGTGACTTTACCTTGCCTGGATATTTCCAGCAAATTCAGGAACTGAATTTAGAATGCGTATTTTTATGGAAACCATGGGGTTTGGACTAAATTTATCTCTGGAAGTTTCCTGAGACATAGCACCACCTGGAAAGAAGCCAGTGTTTACTGGAGCTAAAGGAGCTGCAGATGAAATCACAATGACAGACAGTTTTTCTCTCTTTTAAAGTAATAAGAAATAGTGACATTTACTCTAATAAAAAAGCAGGAATGTTATCATGGATGTCCTGCGTCTGCTGCTAAAAATCATAGAATCTGTGGCTTGAGATAAGGATGAACACAACTCCTGTAAATTAAAAAATCAGGAAGACAATTCCCACAAATATTAAACAAAAAATCAGCTTTGACAATCATCCCCTCTCCCCCACTCCATCACTGCTCTGATGAATTATCTCTATCAATGCTAGGATATGCTAACCGTGTAATATAAATGTCATTTTCATCCATCTTTTTCCTTCGGCTTTATCTCTTTCTGAAGCAGGCTTGCCATGAACTTTAAATGCGTATTGTTCATGATAGAAAGTGTCCTTTTTCCTTTCTTTATGACATAGTCCTTCTTTTGGACATGAGAATAATGAACATGAGAATAATAATGTGAATGATATTATGTACCGAAAAGCTGCATTTCTTGTGACTAAGTAGCTTTCTTGCTACTAAGATATTTCAGGATTCTTCAAATATTTTTTTCTCTGCAGCAGTATGCTGATAACACCACCACAAACATAATGCTATAGGTTAGTAATAAAAATAGTCTAGAAGAAGGGTAGGAAGAAAAAGCTTAAAATTGTACTAACAGAATGAATGCAATTCTTACATTCTTAAGGAAGAAATGATAATGCAGTAGAGCCCCACACTGGCTTCAACTGATCTTTTAGGAGCTAAATCAATTAAAAAGACGTGAAAGGAATATTATAACCATTTAGAGGAACATTTGAGGAGAGAAAATTAGATTTACTTGGCATAGAGTTCTCTTGTCAATGTACTATAGAGAGAACAAAGGACCTCAAGAGAATTGAAAGACTGCAGAAATGTTCCACCTCTGGCTTTTAAAATGAGATTTTCAAACAGGAGTAGGACCACATTTTAAATAAATGATCCCTGGATTTTATGCCACTCATTAATGATGAAACAAAGAAACTAGTAATAAAGGGCACGTTTCAATTTTCAGAGAAAAAACTTAGACCAGAAATAATTGTCGATTCAATGGAGCAAAAATTTTTGAAATATTTTAGAAGAATCAGAAGCATAAAATGTCAAATGCTGTAAAGAGAAACATTGAACAACATCAGATCATGGATGCCCAGAGTCAGAAATTAGAATATCTGTTTAGGAGAAAGCTGGTCAAAATCATCCTCATGCGATGAGATGAGTATGTATACAAATATATGCAATTGGTCGTCTTTAAAAACGAATAATATGGCTGATCCTAAATAGATTATTTTTTCAATACTAGATGATTTACAGCTGGTCTTCACCTTGGTTCATATGAAGAAAATTAAAAAGAGATGCTAGAAAGAAAAAATTATATATTAAAATGATAATTTGGATGTGAATGATAATCACTAGAATTGCATTGTACCTTGGCTGCAACAACCAACTGAATCAATGCCTTCAGATGATGTATAAGCATTCTTCATATATAATTTTGAACTGATAATAAATTACTGATTTGACTTCACTGAAAAAGTTTAGGTCAATTCAATGATCTGTCTACTTTAATTCTCATTAAAGGATATTTGTGATGCAAGAGATCTTTTGTCATGTTGGGAGAAAATTACCTTTCACTTTAGTTAACGTCAAAGGGGTTGCCCTTTTCTCATTAGGGTTGTTATGTTATTGGTGAGGATGACTTCTGTCCAACAAACTGACCAAATAACAAACGAAATAAAAAGCAATCTGCAGAAAACTTACTGTATAGTACAGGGGAGCAGCAAGATCTGTAAGAATTTATCTCACCTGATGCTAGGTATCTACTGTTCAAGATGCCTTAGCCACTCCTTCAATGAAAAGAGGCATCTACAGCAAGTGCCTCTCCTTTTATTTCTGATAACAGGAACTCAGGAAATTACTTGCATTTGATAAATTTAAATTAAATTAGCTGAATCCTAGAAGTTTACCTCACTAGTCAGTAAGTCAGAAATACTTCTGTGAAGCCCTAATTACATTGTATCAAAATGCATAAGTCTAAATGGGATATTTAAAACTAAATTTAATATTGCACTTCAATTTTTCAGAATTCCAGTTCACTGATCAATGAATAATTGAAATTTCAAACTTTTAATATTTCTTCTCAGGAACCGGAATTAGTAAAATTCTTTTGTGACTGTTGCTCACTTTTTGCAGCTTGTAATTTATTTTTTAAGGATTTATTTTGCAGTGCATTTTTATAATTTGTTGTATTACTGGTTAAACAGGTTTGAAAACACTTCATGGTAAAAGAGCACATTTCCATGCTAATAAAAACTATTTCAAGTGGCTATTTATCTTATGCATTCTTTTGCCTTCAGAGTAATCCTGAGCGATGTCACCCAGTGAATTTAGGGCACTTGGAAGGATGTCTGAATGCTTGGAAGTGAATCTTGAGTACCTTAGAAGTTAGGTGTGTTTACCTTTCACTTCATAGTACTAACACCCACAGTATATCCTACAAAAGCAGTAAAACTAACATTTCTGAGACATGAATGCACTGAAATTTGACTAGCAAATGCATCATCAAATTTCAAATATAGCTAAATGTGGGCAATATATATTTTTATGGGTGATTTGTTATCATGGTTGATTGTTTCTCCTTCTCAACAAGCACAGCAGGTAGAAGGTCAGATTCACATTAGTATCAATTGCCAGGAAAAGGAAACAGGGAACAGGAAACAGTGGGTGAAAGTTTTGTACCAGGCTCGTACAGGGGAAGTTTTGTCCAGACTGACCTAAGGCAGGAAATTCACTATCAAAATCTATTCTTGATTATTCTCGGGTTGCACATTATCTGAAGTTTTACTTGGGGATCATATTTACTTTAGATCTAGAATACTTGAAAATCATGTTTTAATATCTGTTCCACCATAACATATAAAATAAAGTACTTAAAATGAAAAAAAAAAAAACCAAAAAAACAAACCACACCATGCCATAAAAAAACAAGTTTGGAATGCTATTAATTTCAACTATCATATAGGCTTCTATTTTTCATCTGAACTATTTACAGTGTAGTCTGGAAATATATGTACATTTCTGAAAAAAAAAAGAAAACGGTGGTAAGTTTTGATACTTTGCAATGCTGAATGAAATAATTGTTCTGTTAGGACAATGGCCCATCACATTTATGGGCTTACACGGGCTTGTTTTTTAATGAGCAGAATATGGCACATCATAAGGGTACAATTCAGAGTTGCTTAGAAAGCTAATTACAGGAGGGGTTTCTTACAAGCACCCTTGGCATTCTGAGGTGTTGCTGCATATCCAGTGATGCAGTAGATTCCCTTATAGACTTCTGCTCTTGGTTTCCTCATTCTTTCTAGGATTCCATTCAGAAAGGAAGGTGACCTCTTGTGAGACTGGTTCATTTTTAGAGAAAGTGTGCATGAGATAGGACTGAAATAGCTATGCTGACAGGTCACACTTTTTATTAAATTTGGTTTCATACCATTACTCTTGTTGAAAGTTCCTTAATACAGGGATATGAATACATCCTCCTAAACTTCATCTTCGCTCTAGAAAAACTTTGCGGATTGCTGAATTTAAAATTACAGCTATGAATTATTTGACTGTTAACTCCGTTCTCTGGAGCTACGCAAGGAAACCACAGGTTTTCACTAGGAATCCCTGAATCGTAAACATAGAAGCTGGTAACCACTCCATCTTAAGATTTGTGCTCATAGCAGATATATCTGCTGGCCATAACAGCTATAAGACCTACCATGGGACCTCTGGAGATTAAGAGCTGCTGACAGACCTTTTAAAAAGCCTTGAACCCTGTATCGTATGACTTCTGGGGAGAGGCCGAATGATTAATTGTCCAGGACTTCTGATAAGATAAATCAGCATAGTATCACTGAATTCCACTGATTTTTGTCAATTTTCAGCTCCCAAGGATCTGACTGAAGTCCAAAAGCAAACTAAATTTGTAATTCACTGAATTTTCACATTGGTAGAAATATTTAGCTTCTAAAAAGGTAGAGGTAATGTTCCTGGACAGCCCATGTCTTTTTCTCATATAATGCACACATATATTCAATTTCCAGATCAGAAACTTTCAGACACAGTGGAAGTCTATGCTCTCCACTTTTTCCTGTGACAAACTGTCAGTAGGAAAGCTTACACGACAGAAGCTCAAAAAATGCCAAACTGAACAGAATATAAGTGACAGATTCAAAATTACATGGCACTACCTCTTGCTCAAAGCTAAATGAGTACATTTCACTCGTATTGTGCAAATACAGGTTGCGAAACCACTTTTTTTCTTACATGAGTTAGTAAGAAATTATTCCTCCTTCACCTTCCTCCCTTCTGGAAAATATTCATTTGTGTGTTTCTTTCACCATCCTGTTGCAGCTGTGACCTACAATGAAAACTTAAATAAAACAGCCTCGTATACTCCACTATTTTGATTAGTGTTTATTTAGGATTTTGCCAAAACAAGCTAGTATGAAAGCAGGTCCATATCCCAGAGAGGCTGGATTGTGAAAGGGATTGTCCAGCTAGCAGAGCACTTCCTGTGAGTGAATACAGTATGCCAGTTTAAAACACACAAAAATCCTTATGGATGTTATATGTTTTGACAAATACCATGCTATTCAGAATATCCCAGTTAGACAAGACAGCTGAAACTGTTTCTTTTGGCACTTTAATAGGCTTGGGAGCAATGCAGCAGGGATAAAAGGGGGAAAATGCAGACCTGTGAAGAGACAGCGGATGTCTGAAAAGCTAATCACTGTGAAGCTGAGACTTGAGGTGAATTTTTGAATGTTTTTTGTCTATTAAGCATAAGACATAACTGTTTTGTTCTTTCTGTTTAGAGAGTATCCTTTCAATGCAAGCTTCCTGCAATGTGTTCTGCAACTCCAGGGACATTGAAACCAAATAAGATCTTGTTAAAACAATACTACTAATCATTGGAAGGCAGATGCAGGGACTGTGAGAATGAAGACCTTAGGCCCACTGTAGGAGAGGATCTGGTTCGAGACCATCCTAAGAACCTGAACGTGCACAATCCCATGGGACCTGATGAAATCAATCCGTGGGTCATGAAAGAGCTGGTGAATGAAGTTGCCAAGCCACTATCCATCATATTTGAAAAATTGTGGGAGTCAGGTGAAATTCCCAATGACTACGGGAGACATTACTGACAGCTATGGGAGACATTACTGTGGGGATCTGTTACTGAAAGCCTGATCAAGGAGAACCTGTGGATGAAGCACTCTACAGACAGATAAGAAAAGCCTCACGCTCACACGCCCTTGGGGGGACTTCAATTACCCTGACATCTGTTGGAACGACAGTACTGCATGGCACAAGCAATCCAGGAGGTTCCTCGATTGTTGTGGTCAATGAGAGTTGTGGTCAATGGCTCAGTGTCCAGCTGGAGACCAGTAACGAGTGGTGTCCCTATGGGATCGGTGTTGGGACTGGTCTTGTTTAACATCTTCATCGCTGACATGGACAGTGGGATTGAGTGCACCCTCAGCAAGTTTGCCGATGACGCCAAGCTGTGTGGTTTGGTTGATACACTGGAGGGAAGGGATGCCATCCAGAGAGACCACGACACGCTTGTGGGGTGGGCTGATAACAACTTCATGAAGTTCGACCATGACAAGTGCAAGGTCCTACACCTGGGTGTGAGCAATCCCAGGCACAGCTACAGACTGGGCAAAGAAGAGATTCAGAGAGGCCCTGCAGAGAAGGACTTGGGGGTGCTGGTCGATGAGAAAATGAACACGAGCAGGCTGCAGTGTGCGCTTGAAGCCCAGAAAGCCAACCGTATCAAAAGAAGCATGACCAGCAGGTCGAAGGAGGTGATCCTGCCCCTCTGCTCTGCTCTTGTGAGACCTCACCTGGAGTATTGTGTGCAGTTCTGGTGCCCTCAACATAAAAAGCACATGGAACTGTTGGAACAAGTCCAGAGGAGGGCTACGAGGATGATCAGGGGACTGGAGCACCTCCCGTATGGAGATCAGCTGAGAAAGTTGGTGCTGTTCAGCCTGGAGAAGAGAAGGCTGCATGGAGACCTCATAGCAGCCTTCCAGTATCTGAAGGGGACCTCTAGGGATGCTGGGGAGGGACTCTTAGTCAGGGACTGTAGTGACAGGACAAGGGGTAACGGGTTAAAACTTAAACAGGGGAAGTTTCGATTGGATATAAGGAAGAAGTTCCTTACTGTGAGGGTGGTGAGACACTGGAATGGGTTGCCCAGGGAGGTTGTGAGTGCTCCATCCCCGGCAGTGTTCAAGGGCAGATTGGACAAAGCCTTGTGTGGGATGGTTTAGTGTGAGGTGTTCCTGCCCATGGTGAAGCGGTTGGAACTAGATGATCTTGAGGTCCTTTCCAACATTAACTCTTCTATGATTCTATGATTCTATGATTTTGTGAGCTGTCTCTCCACTGACGTCTTGTGCTAGAATGCCCTACACTGACATTTGTAGCTTGCTGAAATAAAGATACCTCAGTGTTAAGATTTCCAAATTTGTCATTTTCCTGCAAGTATTCTAACCTGCTATCTGCAATCCAGTGTTATTTGTATTCTTCCAACAAGGGTGAACAAAATATTGGACTGGATGCACTGAGATTCTTCAGCAGCATTCTTTCTATAAATGACGAGTAGTGTTTTGCTTAATTAAATGGTCATAGCCTTTGCAAGTGTGGGAACACAATTCCAAGAGAGTACACACAGAATAAACATCATAGCAGTCTTCCTTCCTGCTGTGTCTTGATTGAAGAACATGAGCAACAAACTCAATAGTACTCTCTATTGGGAGTTTTATGGTTTAGATTACAGAGATTGTATTTGGGGTTGTATTCCCCATAACAGTACTGTATCAGGTTACCAGCAACTGCAAATGAATACAAAGAGTGACACCTGAGGGACTTGTACCTTTATTTTCTTCCTGATAACTAATCTATTGAAATTAACTTGGATAAGTTAATGGACTCTGCAACTGACAAAGAAACAGAAGGAAAACTGTATGAGATGTTCATAGTATCATAGAATCATAGAATAGTTAGGGTTGGAAAGGACCTTAAGACCATCAAGTTCCAACCCCCCTGCCATGGGCAAGGACACCTCACACTAAACCATGCCACCCAAGGCTCTGTCCAATCTGGCCTTGAGCACTGCCAGGGATGGAGCATTCACAACTTCCTTGGGCAACCCATTCCAGTGCCTCACCACCCTCACAGTGTAGAACTTCCTCTTCATATCCAATCTAAGCTTCCCCTGTTTAAGTTTTAACCCATTGCCCCTTGTCCTGTCACTGCAGTCCCTAATGAAGAGTCCCTCCCCAGCATCCTTTTAGGTGCCCTTCTTGGGACACTAAATAAAAGCTAAGATTACTTTTTTTTTTTTCCCTTGACTACTCTTATTGAAGGACTGATCTCCCTTTCATATTACTGCCTTTCCCCTGTTCTTGTAATATTCAATGTCAAAGAGAAATATACTGAATTATACTACAGTATGAACTGGCACATATGATGATACAGTTGATAGGCTTAATTGAGCCGGTAGTGAAGTTGCACAGAGAAGAATCCTATTGTCAAATCTGCTGTTGCTCTTTCTCAGTGCCCACTCCCTTCTATGCTAATGGTGTCTGTATGTACAGAAGTAAAATATGTCATTATTCTGAGCTGTTCAAACCTCTTTAGGTCCTCCTGCTAACTTATGATAGCAAGCTATCTTAAATCAAATCAGTTCCTCTGTTCTTTCTTGATACTTAGCTCATCTGACTTTTCTTCAAAAAATCACTTCCATATGCCAAATTCTGCCTGCCTACCATGATACTCACTATGCATGATGAAATGCAGCACTTCCTAGGCAAATTTAAATTCTGGTTTTAAGATAAAACTTGCATCCTTTGCACACTCAAAACAGAGATATAATGTGCATCCTGAGAGTGCAGAGAATACAAAATCCAGTCAATAGATGGTAGTTCTAACACCTGTTTCTCTTTTCGAAGTGAAAAATTCTTGGCCAAATCCTGAAGACATATGTCTTCTCCCAGGTACACCCTTGTGACTTGCAGTGGGAGTAAAAGACAGAACATGGCACTATTTACATTCCATTGCCCTGCAATAGGATTTCCTGTCTCCAAACACCACCACAACTGCACATACCTATTCTTAGACTATTCCAAGGTAGGTTAGTTTTAAGATCTAGTTTACAATGCAGAAACTGCAGGCCAAAATTCTGTTGAAACTTACAGATTTTGAATCTGGTTTAAATATCCAGCTATGTTAAAAAAACTTTTAAAAATCTATGCTTAAGAATAAATATTTTATATTTAATTTATACTGTATTTTATATATGTTTTAAATATAGCATAAATCATATAGCAACCTTTAAGTACATAAAATACCTATCTGTATGAAATAATAAAATACATTCCTAACATGGAATAAATTCTTACATCTGTGTTGCAAACCCCTGGAAAATAGAGACTATCAGAGAAACACTGACACAACATAAAATGTAGCAAGATTAGAAAGATACATAATACTGTTAAACATTCAAGAAATTTAATAAGTTGGGGACAAGACAGCCTGTCTTACACCATACACCAGACATAAAGGGGCACTTTATAGAATGCTGACTGCATGAAACAAATATTTTTGCCTGTTTCCTCTCTTACATATTCTCTAATCTAATACAAATATTTAGGAAAGATTTGATAATT
Organism: Lathamus discolor; assembly: GCF_037157495.1. Classification (NCBI taxonomy): domain Eukaryota; kingdom Metazoa; phylum Chordata; class Aves; order Psittaciformes; family Psittacidae; genus Lathamus; species Lathamus discolor. The sequence goes on along the minus strand of NC_088884.1, from coordinate 40,680,693 downwards.
ATATATGGAAAATGATTTTACCTAGTTGTTTGTTACTCTTTCCATTTAGTTCCCTTAATTTATCAGTATAAGGAAAAATAAGAATAAAATAATAAAATTTTAGATTATAAAAAAATAAAATAATGGTTCATTTACCGTACTTCCAAGAAAGTTAATGAAATGCTTTCCATAAGTATTTCAGAATGGCTCTATATACATCTTAGTTTTATTATTTCAGAGTTTGCATCATTATTTACTCTCAAGTAGAGTTCCCGTAACTGCTGAATAAACAAAATTATCTTCTGATCTCTAAGAGCTAAGAAAGTATCAAAGTTTACATCACCTTTTTTAATGCACGATATTAAGTTTTCTGTTAGGATTAGCAATATTTTACTTGTTTTTCCAGTAGGATTGGACATCACACATCTGGTGCATCCTAAGAAATTGTAAGACTACTAGCAAACAGAACTACACTACAAGAGGATTTAGAATGCACCACAAGCAGAGTGAGGAGCATTTGTTCTTGTCAAGAATCTGTCTCTTGAAGCAGAATCCAGATGAAACAGACTTTCCCAGCTGTGCTGTGGAAGAAGGGAGTTACTTTTCATATGCTCCTTTGTGCTGGTTTTGGCTGGGGTAGAGTCAATTTTCTTCATAATAGCTAGTATGGAGCTATGTTTTGAGCAGAAAAGTGTTTGATAGCCCAGGGATATTTTAGCTGTTGCTGAGCAATGCTCACAGAGAGTCAAGGCTTTTTCTGCTTCTCATACTACCCGATCAGCAAGCAGGCTGAGGGTACACAAGAAGATGGGTGGGGATACAGCCAGGACAGCTGACCCCAACTGACCAAAGGGTTATTCCATCCCATATGATGTCATGCCCAGAATGTAAAGATAGGTGAAGAAGAAGGAAGGGGGAAGGGACATTTGCAGTGATGATGTTTGTCTTCCCAAGTAACTGTCATGCATGATGGAGCCCAGCTTTCCTGGAGATGGCTGAACATTGCCTGCTGATGCGAAGTAGTGAATGAATTCCTTGTTTTTCTTTGCTTGCATGCAAGACTTTTGCTTAACTCATTAAGTTGTATTTATCTCAATCTACAAGTTTTCTCACTTTTACCCTTGATTCTCTCCCGCCTCCTCTGGGGAAAGGAATTAATATGCAGCTGCATGGTGCTTAGCTGCAAGTTGCAGTTAAACCATGACAGTTCATTGCTAGCCTCTTTTGTCTACCCTGTGTATTTAGACTTAAAACACTTTAGGTCAGAGAATGGCACTGTATGCCCCCTAGAAGCAAAGTGGGACCCCCAGCTGTGGTTGATAGAACATAAATAAGAACACAGTCAAACACAGCTAATGATCAGCTCGGAGCAAAACTGAACACTCACAAAGGTGTGAATATTGCGCAGCTATGGCATGTCAAAGCTGAGGCCTGATTGATTATTATTTTTAAAGCACACGCAGAGCTTGTGAACAGCTTTAACCTTCATGATTTTCTAGTTCATTCTGTTTGAATTGTAATGTCACCAAACAAAGTCAAAATCAAAAGCCAAAAATTCAAAGGAAGATGATGTTCTACATTGGTATTCAACACACATAATCCTGCTTTTAACAGGAAAATCAAACAACAGCTGTAAATCTACATTGTACCAAAAGTATGTGTCTGTCTAAAACAAATCCAACTCAGAGCAAACTGAATCTCTTACTGGATCTATTAGAAGGATGATTCAATTGCCCACAGATAAGGGCTTAGTGCAGTATTAAATTGCTTAGTGAATTCCACCCAGACTCACCTGCTATTCTAAAAGGACATGGGTCTCTTGACGGATACATATTTTCTTTGCCAGGCCCTTTGGACATCTCAGATACCTAAGCTGGTTCCATATGTCAGACACCAGAATCTAACACCAAGTTAAACGATTCCTATACTGAAGCCCTAGCTCTTCAGTAACTATAACGGAGCTTATACTCTATGTTAATGCATAGACATAGACACTCAAAATTAGGGCAAATAAAACTTACCCTAAAATCATTTATCAAAAGAATCAAACCACAGAATTTGATACAGCTTTTTGTAGGAAAATCAGGCAGCTAACTCATGTATTTGTGAATTGTATTATTTCTATTAATCTATTCTAAAGTGTCTGTGTGGACTTGTGGGTGGAATATGGTCAAATGTACCCAGCTTAATGAAATGTAGGTGTACATAAAGGTTTCCAGAATGACTTTACGGAGGCTTTTGATTGTATCAACTGGTGTTGACTTCATTTAGATTTCCATAAACAAGCCATAGTGCATCTTAAGTTTCCCTAGGTTGTATCACCTGGCCTTTAGCACCAAGTCCACAAACGTATTGGTGTATTATGATTGCTGTCATATCTGTCAGCCCCATCCAGACAACTCATATATCTCAGGGCTTCACAAATGGCAATACCTCCATTTTATTGCAATGGTAATACAATAAACCATTATCCTATACTTCACTACCTGAATAAAGACACAAGTCTTCAATGACTGTAAGGAAATCCTGAGCACTTTGCCTTCATCTAGACATCTAAATTTAGATGTCTTAGTCTGAAATTTCATCCCACCCCTGGTTTCATTCATTGCTCATTGTCGTGGTTTAAACCAATCCACACAGGTCGTCCACTCACTACCCCCCCCCCCCGACCCTCCCCACTCCCAGAGGGATGGGGAGGAGAATCAGGAGAATGTAACTCCCACAGGCTGAGATAAGAACAGCCCAGTAACTAAGGCATAACACAAATCACTGCTGCTACCGCCAATGATAATAGTGATAAGAGAAAATAACAAGAGAATACGATACCACCACCGAATGAGTTTGACCCCCCCGAAGAGAGGGAGCATGCCCTTCCAGTTTATATAGTGGGCATGACGTGCTGTGGTATGGAATACCTCTTTGGCTAGTTTGGGTCAGGTGTCCTGTCTCTGCTTCCTCCCAGCCTCCCCTTGTCCCCGGCAGAGCATGAGACTCACGGAGTACTTGGCCAGAATAAACATTACTTAGCAACAATTAAAAACAATATCGGTGTTATCAGCTCTCTGCCCAGGCTGGAAGTCAAAACACAGAGCTTGCACCAGTCACTAAGAAGGAGCAAAACAGCTCCTGGTAAACCCAGGACACTCATAAAACTATTTCCATGCAATTTCTGGGCTGAAACCAAAAAGCCGAAATGCCAGGGAAATGCTAAGAGTCCAGGTGCTATAAGAGATATTTTATAGTGGTCTCAGGAAGACTGAAACCAGGGAGATAGCTGTAGAAAATGTATCATTGAAGATTCTTATGATAACAGCTTTTTTAAAGTAAATGGACACCTCCAGGTTTTGCTGACATAATCTTCCCCATAAAGCTGTTACAAAAATCCACCTTCCACAAGTTCTAAGTCCATTCTGAATGAAAAGCCCAGCTACAGAAATCAGAAAAAGTAACTAGCCTACAAGATCATTACATTTGATTTCTGTTTGCCTACACAGCCAGATTACCTGTAATTGTTCTCCTTTGTTACGGATACAATTTGCTTCATGATTAAATAGCAATCACAGTGGTGTAAGTATTTTAGTTGCAGGTAGGAATGTGAGGATTTTTACTTCAAAGAGATTTGCTGCTACTGCCAGGTAGACTGCAGCTGTTTCTCAAGCCATTGTTCTATTTTTGAACTTATCTGTTCAAAAGCTGATCTAGGAATTCAGGAAGGGGCATACACTGGGCTTTCTGTAGCCTCTCCTGGATTTAAGATCAGCTACCTTTGTCTTGGAAGCCTCTTCCAAGCTTCTGCTTTCAAAAATTAAACTGTAACTAGAAATGCTTTATTATATTTAGGTAGATTTGGCTTTACAGGACCAATGTGGTATCTTGTAGAAGAGTTATGTTCTCTATACCGGCAGCCTCATTTTGCCTGTTAGGATCACAGAAGATAACCGCTGCTACGCATCGTGAACTCTTTAGAGAAAGGGAATTATTAACGATCCTGCATAATTACCAAATTACCTCTTCTTTTCCACTGTTGAATTTAAGGGCATAAGTGATTCACAGGGAAGAAAGTAAAGATAATGACTCAAAATTGAAGTCAGATAGAAGAACAATTTCAGTTTCTTTGGACTTTCATACTTACAAATTTCTGAATTCTTTCATTTCCAGGGCGGTGCATTGTGCTGTCTGCCTTAACACAAACCATATTCAGAAAAGCCTTTCAGTAAACTGTAACTTCCTAAATAGGCAATATTAAGTTCTTAAATAGGTGAAATTCCTGTTAGAAATTATAGGAATTTTGCACATTGGATTGAGCAAGTTCCTTAAAATTATACTGCACATAAAACAGAAGACCTATTTCCCATCCAGACTCTGAGTAGCAGGTGTTTTACATATGATATGCAGAATCATTCTAGATCATTCTTATTTTCTTATAAATGTATTAATGGTGACGGGTTTTTCATCTATCGGACTGAGCAATAACAAGTCGTACCTTGTTACACCATGATATGAAAATATTTAGTTCCATCCTTTTAAAAAGACTAACAGCTTCCTTTCCAATATTTATTAAGCTAAAGAAAAGAAAAATAAATACTAAGAGATTAAATGAATAATTTTACACACGATTACAGCTTGAAAGGATGAAAGTCTAGCTGCATCACTGATGTGTTCCTTCTCAGAATTTACTGAGTTCTATTAATGAAAGACATCGTTTCTTCAATCAGTGGTAAGGATGAATTCTCGCACATTTGCATAAGGAAATTTGAAGCTGCTTTGTCTCAGAATGAAAAAAGTATACGCAAAAAAAAATCTCAATACTTTGAAAGGAATGAGCTTATCTGTACTTTGCTATATTGAAGGATTTTGCAAAGTGTTGTCACATTAAAATGAGTCTCAAAATCAAAATGCTTATAAGATGATATAAGGAATTTTAAGGCATTTAAACTAAATAGTAAAAGAAATTTCAAAACATCAAAGCAAGGAGCTTTTCTATAATGCGCTGTTGCTTTTTCTCTTTTTTATGTGAATATTTTAATCTCATAGTTATGATGCATGATCAATGTTTCCAGACATCATGTATGTTCACTTTAAAACTGGATTTTATGAAAAATATTAGAGCCAGATCTACTATTTGAACTGCTATTTCACTGCAACTGTATCAGAACACAGCTCATTCCCTTGCAAATGAGTTTTCACTAGATTTCCTAGTAGCTGTGCACTTCACTTGGCTTTTTAAAACTGTTAGGGATGGATGATCTGGACACAACTATAATAGAAATATAGAACAGAAGACATTTTGAAAGGGAAATGAGTCTTTGCTATCATGTAGAATACTGCATGCAAGAACTACAGATAAAATAGGCTGTGAAGGCCTGTGAAGGTACGTACATATGCACTTCAGCAAGATTGTAGCATCATCAGTAATTAATATTTCTGACAGATAATTTTACAAGTCCAGAACACCCAGTGATTTTTTGTTGTGCTGCATACACCTGTACTCCTTGAGGCAAATATTGTCTTAGTGACTTTCCAACATACAAGACAGTTTAAAAACAAATCAAGACAGAAAGAAAATAGAATCAATAGCCAGCTCCCAGCATTCCGCTTAGTAGCATAGCCCTATACTGGTAGGAGAAAACCCTCAATGTCCAGTGTTAGGCAATGGTCCTGTGTCGACTTTTCTAATAATAAAAAAGTTTCTGTTTATCAAATTTTTTTGCAGACATTGTGGCAAGGGTTAATACTTCAAGATTCAACAATACAGATGTCACTCAAATGTCAAGATACCTGAGACTTCTGGAGCTGTTCCATCAACACTGTAAAATGACAGAACAGGAATTAGCATATCCCAGCATTAGGAACTTAAATTATTCAGGAGAATAAACTTACTCTTAATGGTTGCTCTGAAACAGCAACAGCATCTTGAGCTCTCTCTTTGTTTTTCTTATGGTATTATAGGGAATATCAGACCTACCATCAGACTTAGCAAATTAAGAGTGATGTCTAAAATTCTGCTGAACTGGAGTTGTACTGTCCCCATCAGACATTTTTTGGCCACTACATTTTTTGCAAGGCTCCCCCAAAAATCATACCTCTGGTCATCCAAGTGTAGGATTTTGAACCTACATTATGTAGTGGTTTCTCATCCCCATAGAAGCTATTACTACTTCTTCAAATTTTAAATGTTTCCAGCACAAGTTTGGATTATGACATGCCCACATGTAAAATAACAAGATGGCTAGGATTGTATTTTGCAGTTTGCAATAGTGAAAAAAGGACAGCCATATTAGGGAATACATGGTAACAAAGCTCTTTAAATTCTGTTAGGAGAAGTGTCACAAAGTTTGATTTGAATCATAAATTGTGAGGGTTTCTGCCTATTTGTGAGGTTCACAGTATATGTATTTTGTAAGTGGGAAGTAGAACCTAGCTGATGCCTTAGAATGAAATGGAAATACTTTTTATTCTCTTTAAACCCCCCCAAACAACCAAACTATAGACTCAGACTGCAGTCAGTCTTTCTATGGTGTTGCAGATTTCCTAAATGTTAAACTATGAACACTATCTCATTGTATCTGTCCAATTTAAATATAGTTCTTTACTCAAAACCACATATTTATTTTACAAGCAAATTAAAGGAACCAAACATAAAAGAATATGGACTTTTATCTGGGAGGTGAAAAAACCTGCCATATAGTTGACATCAATCTGCACAAATCTTAGGGAAGTCTCATATTCTCTTGAATTTTCTGGATCAGAACCCTCATCCTGATTTGAGAAACTTCTCAGTGAGAGTTTTGCCAAACCAGCTGTTTTCCCAAAAGTAGTTTCATGATTTGATGATTAGTTCTAGTGATAAAACATAGTAAATATGCTTATAGTGCAAAGTAAGAGGCCCTAAGTCAATTGAGGCTTATCAGGGTTTATAGCTAAGGAAATCTCTATAATTTTTTCAAGTGAAGTTTCAGCAAGATATTTAGATTGTTTTGTAAGTGATCTTGACTGTTTGTTTGCATACCATAAAAAAGAACATGACATGAACTTTACGCCTGATTTTTGAATGCTGTGTATTGAAAGGAAAAGCTGATAGAAACCACTATACAAGATGTTTCTGCAAATAAACAAAACAAAACAGAACAAAGCAAAACAAAACAAAAAAAACAACAAAAAAACAAAATAACTTCAGGAAAGTATTCATGTGACAATTAGCTTCTTTTTTAAAAATATAAATACTTCAGTTACCATGCTTTTAGTCAGAATTCACTTAACTTCAGGACTTTTATAACTGTCAAAATATTATTCTCCAGATAAATATCTATCTGTGGACAGTGATCAAGTCATCTGTTAGTCTTCTCTGGAATAAATAAAATTATTGAGTTTACTGAGGTATTCATTGTATAATGCATTTCTCAGACCTTCCTGGAAGGTCATCTTTACCTCATCATAGGTTTTAAAAATCAGACACGTACTACCAAAAAAGAGCCTGGGTCTCTCTGCTGCATATTCACCTACTTTTATAGCTAAACATGTTTATATGCTTTTTTCTTTTTTTCTGTCCGTAACTCCTGAAGAGTTCTACAAAAGAAATAAAGAGCTCATCCTCTCTTTTAGACATGACATCACAGTAGAAGTCAATCTTTTAAGTTAGTTATCTCACTCTGTCTTGAGGTCTTCTTACTACTGCTGATATTTTTAATTTCTTTATTGCTTCTGAACTGGAAAGCTATTTCAATCTTGAAATTCAAGAATAAATTGAAAGTAAAAATATATGCAGAATTTTACTGTTCAAAATTTTCCTTTTAATATTCATCAGAAGAACAACAGAGAGGTAAAAATGCTACTCTTGTTGTATTTCTTTTTGCTGATTTTCTCTTATCTATGGGATTCCGTCATATAGAGATCTGACCCTTTAAATTTTTCACTTGGCCAATGACTGCCTCTTCACGCTATTTTTCAAAAACTACGTTGCAAGAAATTCCACAAAAAAACAAATCTTAAACATATACAGAGCAATATACTGCCAGTAGATACAAATTGAAATCCATTCCCCTTGTGAGTCTAGCCTATGCATTACGAGGAGTCTCCTTTCTTCATGCACACTGTGATGGGCACTCCAGCTGCCCCTTTTCCAAAGGCAACAAAGGTTACTGGGCAGCCATGTATTTCCTTCTAAAATTGTCCAGTAGGTACAGGCTTGGCTACTGTTCCACTTCCAAAAGAAGACACATCCTTCCACTCCAGCATAACATCGCAGTTGTACAATACTAAAGAAATATTGTCTCAGGGGATGGGAGCTAGGTGGGTGTGGACAATCTTCTGCCAGTCCATTGATTATGATATTGTGCTAACAAGAGCACATGTATGGACAAAGTTTCCAAGAACAGATGCCTTATTTAAGAGAAAAACATGACAATTTCTCCTAAAATTACCAAATAAAAAGTAGTATAGAACACGTAGAGTGTTTATATTTTGTATTTAACTATTCTATTTACAGAAAAATAATAGAAAAATACTGTAGCTGATTTTTTTTTTTTTTGAGGGAAAAACATAGTATAACACAATAAGGTAATTGTACACAATACAAAGGCCCTTTGCAGTAAAATAATGTATGCAAACAGTTGTGGTTTGAGTGCTGCACAGGGTTTCTACTTCTTTCTAGTTAATAACGAGCTTTTTCTGGTATTTTTGTAAATAGTTAAAAATTGAAGGCTTATAAGAATACAGGGAAAGGATTACAAAATGGAGCATTTTGTCTGAAGGAATACACAAGTTACCATAAAATACTTTATTCTGCATCTACCATTCTTATTCATGCACTGGCAATACTTACTTAAAACAGGTTTGAAATAACAGAAAAGGAATTGGTACTGTATAGCAGTTTATAAAGTAACAGCATGGTTATATAGCAACTACATAAGCAAATTTGACAGCAGTTGTGTATTCATATTCTACCTTGGTCATAAAAGATCAACACATTCAATATGGTCCCCAGAATGAATGCCTGTGATTTTTGTTCATGAATATAATCCAATTTAACTTCAGCTGAGATGCAAACATCACCTTATGTGCAAACTGGTAAGTTCAGAGATGTTGAAAGTTCTGTGACTTCCTCTGACATATAGTTACCTGGGCAGAAAATTATGAATGTAAATTAAGGCGATATCTTTCAGCCTGCGAAAGAGAAAAACACTGGTCAAAGAAAGGACATTTTTTCTCATTTTTATATGAAGAAAATATTTCCTTCCTCTGTAGAGCTTCTCTGAGGTCAGGAGTTCCCATTTTTTTCTTTAAAACCTATCCTGCCTGTACTCGCAGGTTAAAATCTGATCTCAGCTTCTTAAAATGGCTTGATGTTTTCTCATGAGTAAGTAATAAGAAGTTTTATATCTAGGCATCTAAGAATTCCTTAGCAGAATACAAGCATAAAATTGATAAAAATCAAAAATATTCTAGTATTTACTATGAGAAAAATGGGACAAACGCGTGCCTCTTATAGGCTCATTGACATTGTAAAAATATGAAGAACTTTTATATTTATGACTTGGTTAATGAACGCTTTCAAATATAGTTGAGAGTCTCTTGGTGGAAGCTCTATTACACACTCCTTTAGACAAGTTTGTCTTTATCTGAATTGAAGTGTAACTGGACACTGAAACATGTTTCATAGTTTGGGTACGTTCATGTTGAAGGAAGATTTTGGTCCCTAATATTCACTGATGTACAGTACATATAGCATTTACTGTGATGCAACTTTTCCTTATAAAAAGTGAACTGTAGTTGGCATTCATAGGTCATATTAGAAATGACTGCTGGGTGGGATTATGTGACTCAGAGATGCCTATGTCTGAGTCACTTCCTTTATAGTCAGAGGAGGTCAGCTAGTCAATATAGCCAGTGGAGTCTAGAGCACAGTTCACCTCTCTTTACATACACTATGATCGCTCAGGACTCAGAAAGACCTGAAAGGGGGAATTAGGGGAATAGAGCTTGTTTAGTCTGATGGAGAAGATGCTAAGGATGAAAGACCTTCAAAGGAATTGCAAAGACAGCAGAAACAAACACACCTCAGCAGTGGCAGACAATATAACAAGGAGCAATCAGCAGCTACAGTTTGAGGAAACAGCAGTTCATGTAGCATTTAGCTGGAGATACAAGTAAGAAGATGGTGGAACAGGCAACTAAACAGGACAAAACAAACATATCTTTCTGGGGATGAGCAAGGCTGTTAAATGATGCAAAAATAGATATATTAATTCTTCCAAGGAGAAGAGTTTACTTGCCCTTTTGTAGCAAAGCGTCTCATCTTGAGAGTCAGCCTTGAATGAGAATTTCTATTTTTCACCTTTCAAGTGTAACAGGCAGAAAACAATGTGACGTCCTGACACTAATTTCTGACTTATTCTCTCAAGCATTTACAAGCATTTTAGAGCCATCAGACATTTGTACATCAGCAAACATAAAGTTGGGCTCTTTCTGTTAGCTTAGCCTTCTGATGGGTGATGTTTTGAGCAGCACAAAGGGATCTAGGTAAACTTTTGATATATATTCCTAACATTTTGTTGTAGTGTGAATGCTTTAATCAGAGATATTTCCCTACTGCACCCACAAATGATTTGTAGGGGTCACGTTATATCTGTGGATGAATCAGATACATAATGACTTATGAGAAAATATGTCTAAGAGCACTAAGATAGAAGACATTCACAGTGAGCAGTTAATGAAAATTCATTCTATTATATTTGTTACTGTCTATAGGCAAGCTTGGACTTCTTTTCAAAAATTGAATATTCTCAAGAAAAAGTCATTATATACACACAGATAATATTTAGTTCATAAATTATAGCTGAAAATCTTTCTGAAATTATTCAGTGTCCAAAAATCAAGCTGTGTTTCTAAACTTCATTGAATACAACTCAGATTGTGATGCCTAACAAGAATATAGATGCCCCCTGAATCTGGAGAAAACACAAACTTCTTGAAGTAATTTTTTACTTCTTCTTCTGAGTTGATTCTAGCACAGCTGAGTTGCCATTCAGGGTCTGGTTCCTAATTTAGATTTTCACACATCGTGGTAATTACACTGATAAAGGGAGTACCAGTTGTTGTCTACTACTATCATTTATAGTTCATTTTGGACCTATTAGGCCCTGCTGTACACTGAGAATGAAGTCAAGCCACACTACATCAGACACTGAAGATTGCCTGTGGTTTCACAGGGAGCAGAGAGAGCCTAATTACTTCTGCTCTCCCTTTCCGATTGTACCTAGTCCAAAAGGCCACTCCAGCTGCAACTGCTTTTTACAACAAGGGGATACCCAAGAGTACCCTCTCAGTAACCTTGAGTATTGAAAGAGCCAGCTGAAGTGCTCACCAAGCCACTTTCAATCATTTATCAGCAGTCCTGGCTAACCAGGAAGGTCCCAGTTGAATGGAAGTAAACAAGAGTGACAACTTCATCTACAAGAAGGGCCAGACTGAGGACTGAGGATTCCAGAAACTACAGGCTTGTCAGTCTGTCCAGGGTGCCAGGACACACAGGACAGCCAGGTGATCAAGCCCAGCCAGCACTAGTTTATCAAAAGCAGGTCCTGCTTGATTTACCCACAGATAAATCAAGACTTCACTAAGCAAGTCTCTTTCTATGACAAGGTGACCCACTTAGTGAGACCGTGGATGTTGTCTGCCAAGACTTTAGCAAAGGCTTTGACACTGTTTCCCACAGCACTCTCCTGGAGAAAATGACTGCTTATGGCTTGGACAGGTGTACTGTTCTCTGGGTAGAAACTGGCTGGATGGCTGAGCCTAAAGAGTGGTAGTGAATGGAGTTAAATCCAGTTGACAGCCTGTCACAAGTGGTGTGCTCCAGGGCTCAGTACTGGGGCCAGTTCTGTTTAACATATTTATCAGTGATTTGGTCAAGGGGATAGAGTGTACCCTCCATAACTTTGCAGATGACACCAAATTGGGTGGGAGTGTTGACCTGCTTGAGGTTAGGAAGGCTCTACAGCAGGATCTGGGCAGGCTGGATAGATGAGCTGAGGTCAATTTTATGGGGCTCAACAAGGCAAAATGCTACGTCCTGCACGTAGGTCACAATAATCCCATGCAGTGCTACAGGCTTGGGGAAGAGCAGCTGGAAAGCTGTCTGGTGGAAAAGGACCTGAGGGTGTTGGTCCACAACTGGCTAAATACAAACCATCAGTGTGCCCAGGTGGCCAAGAAGGCCAGGAGCATCCTGGCCTGTATCAGAAATAGTGTGGTCAGCAGGACTGGGGCAGTGGCCATATTCACCAGTATTGGTGATTCTGCACCTAGAATACTGTGTCCAGTTCTAGGTGTCTCGCTACAAGAAAGACGTTGAGGTGCTGGAGCATATTCAGAGAAGGGCAATGAAGCTGGTGAAGGGTCTGGAGCAGAAGTCTGACAAGGAACTGCTGAGGGAACTGGAGTTGGTTAGCCTGGAGAAAAGAAGGTTCAAGAGAGACCTTATGACCCTTTAGAGATACTTGAAAGGAGGGTGTAGCAGGGTGTGTGTCAGTCTCTTCTCCCAGGTAACAAGCAATAGGAAGAGAGGAAATGGCCTCAAGTTGTGCCAGATTGGTTATTAGGGAAAGTTTCTTCACCAAAAGTGTTGCCAAGCACTGGAACAGGCTGCCCAGGGAAGTGGTTGAGTCACCATCCCTGCAGGTATTTAGAGGATGTGTAGATGTGGCACTGAGGGACATGGTTTAGTGGTGGACTGGGCAGTGCTAGGTTAATAGTCGGATTCCATGATCTTAAAGGCCTTTTCCATCGTTAATTATTCAATGATTCTATAATCTGATAATAACACAATAGAGTGGAACACACAGTATATCAAGAAGTGAAATGCTTCTGTACTTAACTGCCTCTGAGTAAGTCATCCTTATTCAAACATTTTTCACATTGCTAAGTAAATATTAGCTGCTACCAATAGCATTGTGACATAAATTCAAAATACCAGGAATAGATGCTACTGCGCATGTAGAAATTATATTTTTGATTATTCTAATGTGTGCATTTATTGTCTTGTTTTCAAATAAGTTAAGGAATAATACAAATTGGAAGATTTCATGCAAAATTCAGTGAGAAAAGAAGACTGTGTAAGAATTTGATATCAGAATTGAAATCAGAGTTGTTACCCTGCCCACAGAGAGCATGAAAAGCTGCAGATTATGAGGAACAGCCAATTTAACAGTAAACTTCTATTGTGTGTTCTCCCAAACACACACATTTGCTTTATCCCAAAACAGCTTAATAGTTTTTGCCTAAATGTCTCCACATTCAAAAGTACAAGGCTAAGCATAGAAAATATTAGCCAGAAAGAGACTAATTTTTTTTTTAACACAATGAACAAGTCCTAGGAGCAAGGTCCTTCTCCAGCTTGTAAAACCATTTCAGTTTGCATTGGCTGCTGTGTAGCAACAGTAATCACATCATTAATGACATTAATTCTAATGCTAAGAGTAGCAGGTGTAATAAGATCACAGTACTTGCTACCTCGTTATTAGGTACTTCAGTGAAAAGCTCAGACCTCAGGCAATACCTGTTAAAATGGGAAGCATACTATTCATGTACCAGGTAATTAAGGTGCTCTGTCTTTATGAGAGCGCCAGGGCATATTTTATCTAATGCTAATTTTAAAAATCCACCCTCACATACACAGCTTCTTAAAGGCTTCATCTTAAACCCATGAAGGGGAACCAGTAGGAAGAAACAGGAACAACAGAATCACCCTCTCTATCAGAATTCAAATCCTACTCACACAGGTTCAATGTTGCAAAGAAAAGTTCAAAGACCTCTGGAAAGTAGTGAAGGGGAAAGGGACCTGGGGGTCCTGGTGGATAGGAGGATGACCATGAGCCAGCAATGTGCTCTTGTGGCCAAGAAGGCAAATGGCATCTTAGGGTGCATTAGAAAGGGAGTGGTTAGTAGGTCAAGAGAGGTTCTCCTCCCCCTCTACTCAGCCTTGGTGAGGCCGCATCTGGAATATTGTGTCCAGTTCTGGGCCCCTCTGTTCAAGAAGGACAGGGAATTGCTTGAAGGAGTCCAGCGCAGAGCCACAAAGATGATTAAGGGAGTGGAACATCTCCCTTATGAGGAGAGGCTGAGGGAGCTGGGTCTCTTTAGCTTGCAAAAGAGGAGACTGAGGGGTGACCTCATCAATGTTTACAAATATGTGAAGGGTAGGTGTCAGGATGATGGAGCTAGGCTTTTTTCAGTGATATCCAGTGATAGGACAAGGGGCAATGGGTGTAAACTGGAACATAGGAAGTTCCACGTTAACATCAGGAAGAACTTCTTTACTGTAAGAGTGACAGAGCACTGGAACAGGCTGCCCAGGGGGGTTGTGGAGTCTCCTACACTGGAGATATTCAAGGCCCGCCTGGACAAGTTCCTGTGTGATGTACTGTAGGTTACCCTGCTCTTGCAGGGGGGTTGGACTAGATGATCTTTTTAGGTCCCTTCCAACCCTTGGGATTCTGTGATTCTGTGAAGTAGCAAATTTAAGATTGATTTGCTGCCACACAAGTCTCCCCTTGATCAAAAATAATTAAAGGTGGGCTTCAAGCTTCAAGTGTGATGTTTAACAACACTTCCTCATAATTTCAGTTAACATTAACAAGGATAATGGGATATTCTTCATATTGACAAAACTGCCAAACTGCATTGGAATCCTATTAATTCCTGCCCTCAGTTACTTCCCTGGCCATAATTTACACTGCATAAATACATGCTTTATATGCAAAAACCTGACTGATTTCAAAAGGATAGAGCTTTCCTTCAATTTTCTCGTTTCCAAGGTCCACTATACACTCTTATCACCTAAATCTGCATTTTCATTCCTTATTAATCCCTCTAACTACTCCCTTCATCTCCTCTGCTTATTGAATTTGTAATTAATTAATCACTAATAGTCTTCATTCCCCTGCTTAGGGAGACATTTTGATGAAGTGATAATTCAGCATTGCATGAAGATTATTTTTAGCTGTCAACAACTACTTCATAAACTATTTAGAACCTCAGTCACCTATTTTGTCTGCACAGCACTGAAAGATGCTTCTTGTCTCATTTTCTCTCACAGCACACTGTAACTTTCAAAGGAAGCAATATATTGGATGTGGTATTCATTATCACCTGATAATTACAGGCTAATTACATTCTTTGAATTATTTGTTTTCTTAAAATGACAGATGGGAAAAAATTGATTGCAGTTTTCCTCAGCATGCAGGGACAACAGAATGAAAAAGTTGTGTTTTTCATCACCTAGTCATGGCACATAACAAAAAGAAAAGCTCAGTATTGTTACCACTTCCCTATATACATCTGACTAATCTTTCTTAATCCTTGTTTAGTTTAATATTCTAGCTAAGTGGCTCTGAGATTTTAAGCTGGGACATGAAAAGCATGGGAATTTCTTAGAGGAAAAATAATGCATTTTATGCTGATACTGCATTTTATACAATACTTGAAAATAACAAAAAAAAAAAAAAAAAGAAAAATATTTTCTCTGAAGTGTGAGCACCTGGAAAGCATATAAAACTGTAGTGAGATTTTTGCTCAAAGCTGCAGACTTGCAGACTCCCAGAGCAATAGCTCTCTTCTACTTCTTGGTGGAGAAGATTGAGGACCATGGCTTGTACTGCACTTTCCCTTCGTGCTATCTAATACTGAAATGTTTGTAACTTTTCCCACTTCAGTGCATTCAAGGCATGATGTTTGAAGGCACTTTACCAGGCAGAACCTATAGACAACCTACCATTTCTTTTAGCCCAAATCCCATGAACTCTGGAGGAACTGGAAACATACTATGAAGCTATACTCTTATTTAAGGTGCTGATTCCCACTGTGCATACTGTGTGTTACAGAGCTGTCACAAGATATTCTGTGTGGTTTTTGTTTCAGATCAAGACCACTCACCAGAGTGGATCAATTCAGCATCACTTTCCACTCTTGTGCTCACATCATGGGCAGGAGCAGAGCATAAAAAATAGACCCTTTTTGACCAAAGCTAAGTCAGAAAAATTCATTTCTGTGGGACATGGAATATACTGCAGCTGCCAATAGGCACTCAGACCATGGGCTTAGACTAAAGCTAGCCTGAGGCTAAGTAACTGAAACAAATTCCATGTGAACATCAGTCCCTCAGCTAATAACTCTTTTGCCATGCATATTCTGTAGCACCACTGTACACTATCTGCTAATGTAGGCATCCTCTGACTGTCTCCTTAGACAACAAGACTCTAGGTGCGCAGCTAGTACTTAAAAAAATAAAGTTTATTAGGGCTTTTCAGAGTTTTAAGTCTTTACTTTCAATTGCTCCCAAAATAAGAAGTAACACAAGAAAAGCAACAATGTTATTTGTTCTGTATTGTTTACAGGGTTTTAGGTCTATCTCAAAGTGACAATTTAATTCTTATATTGCAGTATTCCCAGCAGAGATATTAATATAAGGTTTCCACCTTAAAAGACAGGCAAACCACTGGTTGACTTTTCACCAAATACAAATGGGAAAACATACATCCAATTACTACCTTCAACAGGGATTCCAGCAACAGCTTTAAGTGTAAAAAAAAAATGTGATTGCAAATTTTCTTGGCAATAAATGACTATATGTTTTCCTATTAAGGTAAAAAAAAAAAATGCAGTTAATCCTCCACATATTTCTCTTTACACTTTTTTTGTGTCTGTACTTCCACCCTATCTACATTGCAAGCAGGTTTTTTCAAAGAAGGATTTAGTGAGTTCAAGGGAACATTAGGGAAACTGATGGGACTGCAGCATAAAAATTCCCCTTATATTTTCTAGACACCTAATATACACACTGAATAAAAGCAGTGGAAACATGTCCTTGCATTAGGAAGACTTTCAGGTCACTGAAACCCACTCAGAGGAAAAGGAAGATGTAAAGAGTGGTTTTCATTTACTCATAGGAGCACAACTGGGCTAATAATAACATTGTGTGATTAGTAGAATAGTTTGCTATAGACATCAATCAGTATGCACTACTGGATGGCTGCCCGATGTTCGAAGGATTTCATTAGCAAGGGACATCATTGTTGTCCCACTATTATAGTTGTGCTTTGAACCACAGAAGGTTGAAAGAAGTCTTTTTAGGACCCTGTAAGGGTCATTGCAGATTGATTTCTGTGGCTTCTTTAAACAAAAAAAATAGTCTGAGAATTATGACAAATGGAATTTTCTAAGCTAGATACCTCACTGATCTCTCCTTCTTATTGTATAAGGTGTCCCTGATCCCTGTCAATGCAGAACCTGAGCATCTGAGATTGAGAAGGAAAATAATATATTTAACAGTATCCCTAAAGGAGTAAAGATGGCAACTCTTTCTTCTTTTTTAATTTCCTTTTTATTCTAAACTATCCTCTTGAAATGACTCATTCATAACATGACAATCCAGGCCAGGCTGCTAGTTTAGTATAGATTAATATAGATTTAGAGTGGAGTGTTTTCTGACCTTAGCTATAAAATCTATACATTCAAAAAGCCATAAGTAAAGATAGTGAGAATGACCTGGTTCATTAGTTTTCCTTTTCCTTTTGTAACAGAATTAAATTTCAAAGGAAAATCTCTGCTTTATTTTCAGCTAATATTTGCTTGTCAGACAAAATGTCACTTTTTTATTTTATCCCCTGCTCTTCACTTGTAATTATCTGGGCTGTAACTCTTGTGCATCAAATTATGATAATGAAAATACATTCAGCTAGAAAACCCTTAAGAAATCACGGACATAGCTAGCTATTATTACTGATTAAATGCTACAATCTGTTTCCAAGAATTAATACTTCTACAAATCTTGTCATTTGGTCCTGGTACAACTTTGTAATATTTTAACTGTATTAAATAAGGGACAAATTAAGACCCTCAAAGGAAAGTGTTAATTATACATAACTAACTGGAGCCGTGTGGGAACACTTCCTGGAAGTCTCAACAGTCCTCTCTAAAAAAGTACGTATCTCTGTTATTTATGCCAAAATACGTCTATTGGATGAAAACCCAATAGAAGTTGCTTCTGGTACCAGCTGCTATTATTAATAAATTAATTCCCTAGAAAAAATATTTCTGTTGCCCATACATACAAAATTATTTGAAATGAGGGGGAAAAAAAACCAACAAAAAAACACACACAAAAAAATCCCCACCCTAATTTAATCTTGAAGCAAAAGACTTGGAAAGTTGCTGTTTTCTAAGTACAGACCTAAAAAGTAGCATTTTCTGTGCAAAATAAAATCACACTAGCTATTCAATGAAGAAGGAGGAGAAAAAAGCAGTCTTCACAGCCACCCTTTTAGTTCTTCATGGTTTTTGTCACTGTACATGCAAGCATGTGGCAATGACAGTCCTTTATCTTCATAAAATAAAAAGAACCGTGTGAAATTGAGTATCAAAAGAGGAGGTGCTGGAACAAATTGGAAAATTAAATGCTGACTAGTCACTTGAACTGAAAAAATCTTAAATTAAGAGTTCTGAAGAAATTTAAGAATGAAACAGATGAGCTGCTGGCAAGAATATATAACGTGTCATAGTCAACTGCTCTATACAATGCCTGGAATTCAGCCAATGTTTTGCCTACCTTTAATATAGCTACAACAGTGATGTTTGGCATTTGCTATTCCCATAACCTAGCTTCAGTTCCACAGTGAAAACTGTGTGAAATTACAATAAAGGATACACTTAAGAAATGCCTTAAGGAGTAAAAATTAGACATACAGCCACAATGGCTTCCATTAGAAAGAAGAAAGGCTTGTGCTTCACTGGTCTTTTAGAATTTGTGAGTGCGATCACAGCATAAAGGATGAAGGGAAGCAATTAATATATCTTAGTGAGAAGTTCCAAAACCTTTTGAGAGGTTTTCTCAAAAGATATTATTAAGGAAATCAATCTATAAATCACTGATAAGGATAAAACTGGCTAAGACAAAACTAAACATTTACAAACAAATGATGGGCTTTCAAAATGAAAATTTTCACTGGTGTACTGAGACAGCTGAACTGGCTTGCACTTTAATTGTAAAGAACTGTAAAAATAGCTTTATAATAAAATGACTACATTTTCAGATCTCCTGAAATATTTAAGGTAGCTTTAAATGAAATTACTGCATTTTTCAACTATTACACAGAACTTACTTGAATTAGCGGAATGTTTTCTCATCCTCCTTTTTCTCGCTATTTCCACCCTAACTCATCATCTCGTATGCATCAGTCAAAGTTGTGAGATGTACTACGTCAAACCTGCCAAGTACTGATACATTTCCATTATTTTCCTTTGTGGTTTTGTACAATGGAGTCTGGCATGAGACTAAACCAAACACAAAACCATACAAGAAACCTAGGGCCCAGCAAAAACTCCTAGAAGACAAGGGAAGGGAGAAACTTGCTAAGTCAAGCCCCGCCAGATGGCTAAGTATTCAGGTGCTGTAAAAAATCTCAGGCATACTATATATGACAGGTCGGATGGGGCTTTGAGGAACCTGGTTTAGTGGAAGGTGTCCAGGCCCATGACAAAAGGGGTTGGAACAAGGTGATCTTTAAAGTCACTTCCAACCCAAACCATTCCATGATTATATGATAATGATAAAGTTTGATTTGTAAGCATTCTGTCTCTTGTCACAGATTTAGAAAGTAACAAGAAGAGCAGAAGTTACTGCAGTATAAATATAATGCAAATCAAGAAAAATATATGCTTCAATTGTAATCTAAAAAAAAATGGTTTCTTCCAGTCATTTCCTATATTCACATTTCAGAATATGTTTTTCCCCCCCGAATATTTTGTTGTGAAGCTGAAAGTAATGTGGCACCTTTGGCAAGAGAGCTAAAATTCAAGGGCTAGCTCTAGATTTACATTTCTGCTCCTGGAGCTGCATAGTACTGCAACTGTTATAGAAAGAATTCAGTTTCAAACAGTCAGAGCACTGCTGAGAATGCATATGATAAGAACTGTTTTATAATAACTGCTATAATATGCTTTCCAGACCAAGGAAGCAATTTGTTTTGCATAGCAGGTATCTGAACTCCAAGATCAGAATCTATCAAAACCCACATACAATGGAAATAAATTTATGCTTTGGAGTAACTCTGTGAACTATTTGTATTAAGATTTTTGATTCCCTTATGCCAGTACAAATAGCTTTCTGGCATTCCCTCAAGAAAAAGAATTGGGCCAAAGACATTGACTGTCCTTTGTGATGTACAGTACAAGATCGGATAAGACTTGATTTATGGAAAGAGTATCCCTTTGCTGTTCCTCTCATGCTTTTCTCCTTTAAACGTACCTTTTTCTATTTTAACTGCACTTTTTTTTCCCTTACATTTCATAAATAAAAGGTGCAAGTACTCATATTTCATCACATTTTTTTAGAGAGGTACCTACAGCCTAGGTCAAAGGTTGTACCCAAACAGTAGATCCAAAAAATAACCTGGGCATCTACCTTCCATTTAGGCATCTAATCCCAGTTTATAACTTCAAAAATGCTAACTGAAGTTTTTGCAGCTGCAGAAAAGCTGCCAGAATGTTGCAGTTTGTACCAGATTTTTACATATGTATTGCATCAGACTTGTCCACAGGGAAAGCATTCAGTACCGTGGTCAGTATTACCACCTACTTGCTGTCTCATTTAATACTTAAGTAGCTGAATCTGAGAAAAATAGATTCAACTGCACTCTGTCCACCCCTCTGAAACCCTGTAGCAGAATTCTTGGTATAGTCTCTAGCAAGATCAGGCATCCTCACTGAAACTCCTACTTAGAACAAGAGTGCAAATCTTCTCCCACTTCTTTTCCTCTAATTCCTTGTATTCCTCCTTTGTGTGAGTGTCCTGCCTACCTCTAGTAAATAGTTCACATCTGTAAATGTAAAGCAAAGCTCTGGAGCTATAAAATTTAAGCCTCACAGTGTCTTCTTCAGCCCTTCACTATTTATACCCCAGGTCAATGCTTTTGTCACATTTTCTTTTGATGCCAGTCTGAGGTGTCCTGGTATATAACTCCTGGAGAGCTCCTGGTGTGTAACAGGAGAGATACAGAGATGCCTGACTCCAGACCATGGGTTCTATTAAAACCTTCTTGTAGGACACCATGGTGTTTTGATGAGGAGCTTATGCCAAATCTGCAAGGCTGTACCTGCTAGCCTTCCCAGCTGGCAAAATCCAACTGCCTGCTGGACCTCCCAAGGACTGCTTTCATTCTTGCCCCACATACCTGTAAGCAAAAACACAGACTCAAGGTTTGCCCCAGGATTCAATCACGAAGCTCCTGAGTTGAAAGCTTGACCCTAGAAGCCATGAGATGCTTGCAGGTCCCGTAATACAGACATAGTCTGCAATGCTAAGCCTTGTCACACATATGCATCTAACTCCCATCATCCTCTTATTTAAGCTTCTTGCTTCTGTACTCCTTGGGGTTTTTTTCTCCTGTAACTTAACAGCAACTTAAAAGACATCTTTTACTTTGCCTGGATTCTATTTAACTCTCACCAATAGAAAATAGTAGCTGGGCTGTCAGAAAAGGTAAACTGGCAAAAATGCTCTGAAGCCAGGAGGAATCTGTCAGTTTTCACCTGAAAAAGAAGCAGCTTTTGATCTCTAGTCCCTCTGTTACCCATGAGTACACAGGGTAAAGGAATTATGCATTTTGTGCCTAATGGCTCAGTGCTATTTATAACAAGGATTTCCAGGAAGAAAAAGAATCCATCTTCCATAACTCTGGGAAGCTCTGCTCACTGTTGAACTGGGATAACCCACTTTATTTTCACTCTTGCCTAATTTTATGTATTTTACTAATCCTTCCTAATTTAAATTTACTTCAGGCTAACAATGGAATTATATTATTTCAGCTGCATTGTCTTCTGCCTTTCTTTTTTTGTATTTCATTTTTCACATATCTGAAAGAACACATCTCTTAAAGGATAATTCAGATGCTAGAAAAAAAATCACAATAAGGGTCTTGGCTCAAATATGGGTTACACAGCCCCATTCTCAATGATCTAGTATAAACAGCAAATTAAATATCACAAATGCAGTAAGATTTCATATTACACAGACTGTACCTGTGAGCGGTGAAGGCGATGGACTGTTCTCTGCAGAAATAGTGGATTAACCCTTTCCTTTGATAGACAAGGATGCTGATATGAAGCCCTTAATAGATAAAAAATCCCCCTTATTAGTTCTTTTAATATTGTTGTACACACCGAGAACAGTTTGAGGACCAATGTCAGGGATAACAGGTAAGTGAGATGAGACTAGATACTTGTTTGTAAAGCAGGGACAAAGATGTGGATACCTGAAGCATCTGGGGCAGTCCATATACATATACTAAAGAGAGTATAGATCTAAAATACAGACAGACAAAAGAAACGGTGCACTGAAAAATAAGTGGACCTGAGGTGGGGTGATGTCCCAACTCTCGTATTTTGCTGACACTCTGTAAATTCTCACTGAGACAATAGATGAAAACAGTTGGTGTTTTCCATTCCCTGACAATGAATTCTTCACCCCCTGCTCCGAAGGGATGGCACCCTACTGGCGAAGAAGATGTAATTTTCACCAACAGAAGTAAATTGGACCCTGCAGCTTGCCCTTTATATGCTATATATGATTTACTTACTTAGGTTTTATTAACAAGAATAGCAGTCATTACAGCTTGATAATGTTCACTGCCAAAATCAGAACATCTCACAGCAGTGGAGCTGTGGAAACCCAGATCTACAAGCATTTCATCTCTTAAGACTTACTCTACTGTTAATATTTTGACCAGAGAGACTATTTATCTGAAATTTAGGAAAGGGTTGATTGACTAAGCAATCTAATTACAACAGTATGTGAAGCAACAAAATATGTTTTTTCCTGTGACTTCTAGGTTGCAGATGGCCTTGTACCTTTCAGAAGACAATCCAGAATTGATATTTTTCACAAAGCTCATTTCTATTCCATTCTGTACCACCCTAACTCTGCAGTTTTAATTGGCTTTCCATCTGCAGAATATAGACTTTTCTTCATACCCTGCCAAGCCTGGACTATGAACAACCTCCTTCATTAATGTCAGTTGCCATTCAGGGCTACAGGTGACATTGATTAATTGTCCAATTAGTTTACTTATAAGGAGGAAAAGATGTGCAAAGCAACAAATGTATCAGGAATGTCTAATGTACAATAGACATGTAGGCAAATAAGAATATAAAGACTTTTTGCAAATCAGTAAAAGCAGAGGAGATTTAAGGGGGTTTATTTTCACTTTTTTATACATCACTTGGAAAGTACAAAAAGAAATTACAACAGACCTCTGCAGCCACTTTGAAACAGTTTGTGGAAAGTGGTTTAAGCATTGCTTGTTTGTGGAAAATCTCGGCACAACGATACAAAATGTATACTTTTAAATTATTTTTAAGGTAAAAGCTGTAATGGACATGCTTAATTTTGGAGCCTAGTAATTTTATTTTTTTTCTTTACATTTTGGTCATCTTTATGTCTTTTTAAAGATCGTGACGCTCCTTTAGTGACACTGCAGGAAATAGAGAATCTGTGATTTTCTCTATTTCGTTGATAATTATAAACAGGAGGTAGTCCTAGCTCAGAGATTTGTTTGTGTCGAGCTAGATATTTTTAAACTTTGATGGTAAAAGCAAAGCTATTATCCATGGTAAGAAAATGCCACCTAAGACAAATCTAAAATTCTTCCAATTAACTCAAGTAATCAGAAATTGGAAAATCTCCAGTGAACTCCTCATACTCAATCTAAACTGAAAAACAAGCACAGGAGCTAGTGGTGCTCAAAAAGATGTAAAGAAACAGAACCGACAGTGCCCACTGACAACAAGAACATACAGATGTGTTCCTGGCACTATCTGCTATGCAGAGAGCTCTACACTTCCCCATATGGCACAGCAATAACTGTAGTACCAAATGTTTACACAGCTAAACACTTGACACGCCATGTTTTTAAAGCAACACACTGTGCACATCATCATGGTTCAGCCTTGTGTAACTCATGCAGAACACGCTGCTCAGAAGTGAATAATGCAATAATAACTATATGTGCAGTGTCACATGCGAGAGCTTGTATGGTTCAAAATTCTGGTAGCTTCAGTGAGCAGGGATGTGAAAAGCTGTGGCAGGACCCCTCAGACTCACTTCAACTTAGGACCATATTAGCAGGTGATTTCACAGTGCTTACACCCACATTGCGAAAAGTTCAAAAAACACACTGCCAGCTGGAATTCAGCTGAGGAATAGCAGAGGATCTGCAGATCTGGCTTACCTCCTGAGTAACAGGAGGTAAACAAGTAACTAAACAAGTAACCCATCTCATCCCAGAGGCAGTTCCCACCATAGCAGCTTCCCACAGAAGCATCCTATTTGTACTCCCTTTGAATCACCCTTTTGTGTTCTTAGGTCATTCTAAAGCTGACAGCAGTGCTGAGCCAGGGCTCACTCACTCACTTCAAATAGCACTTGCATTAGCTCAAAATCTACAAGTCATATTTCCACTGCCATTTGGTCTGTGTAGAGCCCAGTCCTAGGCAATGCAAAATGTCTCCCTCCCTCAAACTTCTGGAACCCAGAATGCTCAGCATTTCCAAGGATATGTTCTAAAAGTTATATCACCAGCTGTCTAGCTCTTAACTATACACATATATGTATGTAATATGAAAAAATGAAAGAAGCTACATTTAAAATCAGTGCAGTCACTATGACAAATTATTTGGTAGGAAGAGTCTGAAATTGCTTGAATGTGTTAAGTTTGCTTTTGAATTGGTAAACTGGCCAGTGAATTAATTGGTGGGGAAATTGTCTGTCTTTCAAATGTATTGCCCATTTATGTCAGAGCTATGAATATCATTAGTAGAATGATTTATAGTGTATAGAAAGGTAAAATGCAAAATCAAATCAAGAAAAAAAGAGAAAAATCACTGCAATTTGCAGTACATGTTGTGTTGGTTTTGTATAGTCTTTTTATTCTCTGATTTAAAACTCGAAAGTATATTCTAACATTTAATTGAATTGCTGGTATATTTGGTTATTTGATTTCTACATCCTCACCAAGAACACTTACATGTAATTGTTGCAGTGCAAAAGGTTTTTGGAAACATCATCTGATACTCTTCACAAGCACAGAGATAATTGTGTTAGGCTCAAATTAACCATGACATGATAATATTTGATCAAAATTATAACCACTCCCCTTTTAAAAGATTATGCAAAGATGATAAGTTTTCCTTGCTAAGATTCATGAGCATTTTAGATTAAATTTCTTATAATCTAAAGTTTTATTGGTAACAGTTTTCTTAAAAATTTAGATTGGAATCTTGACTGTAGTCTAAGGAACTTGTTGAGCATCTAAGTTTTCAATAAAATAAAGTATCCAAAAATGGGAAATTTTACTTGTGTAGTTGGTGATTTGAGAAAATACACCCTTGAGCACATAAAAAATTCTGCCTTTAAGTCATCTTATTCTGGGCTGAAGGAAGAACCCTTTTCAGATTCACATGCTTCAGTCTTCTTCAGTAAGTAGTCTAATCTGCTCTTCCTCATAATGATCTGGGTAGATCTTGCTCTTTTCCCTTAAAATGTGAATGCCGAAAAGGGGATGGACACGACAGATGAGTAGTGGTTA
Organism: Lathamus discolor; assembly: GCF_037157495.1. Classification (NCBI taxonomy): domain Eukaryota; kingdom Metazoa; phylum Chordata; class Aves; order Psittaciformes; family Psittacidae; genus Lathamus; species Lathamus discolor. Next base: position 40,655,080 of record NC_088884.1, on the reverse strand, counting down.
GGATGCTTTAACATGTCTTGATGTAGTATCTTGTAAATGTAAAGCATAGTAAATAAACATAGCAAGGTGACAGATTAACTAGCTGAATTTTAAGTTAAAACACTGCATAAAACAGAAGCGATTGTTTAAAGTTCAAACCAGAGCTTCTTAGACCTACAAAGCCTTTTAGGGTTTAGTAGTATTAATGATTAGCATTTATTCCATGGTCATTCACATCAACAAAAACCCCTTTAAATACTAAAATGTGAAGTCTCAGAAGCCAAGCAGGTTATATTTGTATATATACATATCTATATTAATACATATGCACATATAAAAAAGCACAGACATGTACATGTTATTTTGGAAGTAAATGGAAAACTGGTCACATATACGGATAAAAAAAGGTCTAGAAAGTGATTTTCTGTGGGGAAATGTCCCTGTTTTAAAAGAACTTTTATTAAGTAAGGTTTTAAGGAAACCACAGCAGAGTTTATTTGGTTTAACTAATACATTTTAGAGTTCTACTCTGCACAGTCAAACTAAATGTGAGAACAATTCACTTGTCAAGTGAAGTGGCCTTGAGTACCCTTTCTGAACTTTATATACTATCCTTTGATCCTAAACATAAGGGAAAAATACTGACTATAGGGTTCTAGAACCCAAGGGAAACTTTCAAAGTATTACAAGAACTTAAGTTCATGAATGGGAAATTCCTCCCTGTACCTGGGGAGGAATAACCCCAGGCACCAGCACAAGCTGGGGGCTGACCAGCTGGAAAGGATCTGGGCGTTCTAGTGGAAGTTTACCATAAGCCAGCAACATGCCCTTGTAGCAGGAAAGCAAACAGCCCCCTGGGCTGCAATGGGAAGAGAATTCCCAAGCAAGTTGAGGGAGGTGATCTTTCCCCTTTATGCAGCACTGGTGAGGCCACACCTGAAGTACTGTGTCCAGTTCTGGGCTGCTCCCTACAAAAGAGACATGAAAAGAGTCCAACAAAGGGCCACTAAGGTGTTTAAGGGACTGGAACATCTGTCCTGTGAGGAAAGGCTGAGAGATCTGGGACTGTTCAGCCTGAAGTGGAGAAGGCTTAGGGGAATCTTGCTGATGGGTGTAAATGCTTGATGAGAGGGACTTAACAGGAGAGCTGGACTCTTTTAGGTGGAATTCAGTGACAAGAGACAATGGGCACAAATTGAAACAGGAAAATTCATTTAAACATAGAAAAATACTTTATTTTACTGTAAGGGTTGTCAGCACTGGAGTAATTGTTGTGTTATCATCATTCTTAGAGGTACTCAAGACCCGAATGGAGATGGTACTGAGCAACCTGCTGTAGGTGACCTTCCTTTGAGCAGGGCACTTGGGAGTGGATGATTTTCACAGGCACTTTCCAGCCTCAGCTATTTGGTGAATCTGTGATTCTATGAAGTGAACAGAAATCTAATGATCAAGGTCTCTAAATGAAGCAGACAAAGGAATACCAAACTCCTCTAGATGAAATTTAAAGCTAAATGAAGTCAGACCAAAACTGAAGCATGTTCCTATTTCAATTGTAATGAGAAGACAGTCTGTGTTATACATGCAGCCAGAGGAAGCAAACACAGTTGGCTTTTCTGGCCAAGCTGTTTCTGATGGGCTTCTACTCAGCATGGGGAGCAAACACAGCACTTCAATCAATAAAAGATAGCCCTCTGCTTCTCCTCCCCCCTGCCATGAATCCACAGAGGAAATTCAGTGAGTGTAATTAAAAGATGTAAATTAAAAATAGCATTTATGGTTCATTAAAAATCACTTATGTTGACATCTAAGCCTGAATGTGGCCAAATATCCTCTGAATCCCAAGCTGTTTAAAACTCATTTTGTTCTCAACTTCCTTATCTGTAATGTTTTAATGACATGGGGTAAGAACAGAAAAAGAAATATGAGTATCATCTGTCTACTGCTTCCCATCCAAGTCTTGGTAGATCTTATTTTCATGGCATGAGTAAGAGAATAGCACTTATACCGGTTGTCAGAGTTGCCTGCTCTACACATGCTGTACAGCCAAAATACACCATTGTAGTACTTTTTTTTTCCCCCAGCATTTTTTTAGCAGCTGGGGTATTTCTATGCTATACGGCTGCAGTAAGTAACACTGAAACTCTCTCTGCTTTTAGAGTTCTTCAGAGAACTATATGAACTGGAGGTGGTTAGTTACTCTTATATTTGTTGGCTGACATTTTTCTTGTACTTATTCCTTGTGGTAATGTGGCCGATTAAATACAGGGTCTGAGCCTCAAATGCTATAAATCAGTACTGCTAAAGTGATCTAGCTCAGAATTTCTGGCCAGAACACCAAGAGTTCTAAAGTCATACTTTTCTTTGACATATTACACCAATGTAGCCACTGAAATCAGTGAAGTTACCTCTTATTTATAGCATTGTAACACCAGAATTTGCTCTGTTATTTATAAAACCTGTTTTGGATTGATGGATCCCATACGAGATGAAAGGTTAGTTTTCCTTCTGGGGGAAAAAAAAAAAATAAAAAGAAAACAAAGAATATTTGTGCATAACCCCTGCAGCTGATGCAATATACTGGCTGTTAAAAAAAGCTTTTCAATTGGTCAATTAATTTTACTACTAATAAATAAAAAATAGAGAGAGGAATAAAAATATTGCAGGGATATATTTTTATAAATGTAATGTCTATTTTGTAAAAAAAATAAGAACGATAATGTGTTTCATGCAGTGCTTTTTTTTCAGTGGGTTAATGACCTTCTTGAATTATCAACTTCAGCTTTGCTAGCAGCCCTTAAGTACACTGAGTCATTAGTGACTCAGAACTGACGTGTTAATAGAATATTCCCACTTTTTAAATAACCCAAACAGGCACTAAACAAAAGCAGGTAGTCCTTTAATGGGAAACTAACAAGGAGTTTGAGCTGGGTGTTTTGCATTTCTAGCTTGGCAGCGGTCAAGTTCCAATCCAAAAATAAGTCAGGAATCATTCCCCATGAACCTGCCTACCCCAGCCTATACCAGGCAGTGAGACCTAGGGGCATCTCACTGCCTTGCAGGAGAGCGTGTTCATGGCATCATACAATTTTTATACAACAACACAGACTTTACACTGATATGTACATATAGATTTACATATAGATATAATATGGAGTGGGTTTATATTTATTAATATTTCACTATCAATATATAATATGTTTATATATAATATACTGTTAGTGGGAAGGAAGGAAGGAAGGAAGGAAGGAAGGAAGGAAGGAAATCATAGAGCTATGACGAGGATTTTGAATGAAACTTCACTGTAAGTGTTGGTATTCTGATGTCTGTGATTTAAGCATTCAACTAGGAAATGGTAGCAGACTCAGAATCAATATTTCTGTGAATACAAAATTGTGTGACATATTATTTCTGAGTAAGATAGATGAGATATTTATTGAGAGATAGCATTTAAAATTGAAGACCAGAAGTGATTATTTTTTTTAATTGAAAAAATGCTATGAAGCTTGTTGCAAACAAATGGTATGCCAGGATTAACTGATCCTAATAATCAAGAGGTAATTGCATAGAAGATAAGTGGTATATAAAAATACAATTTTAATTGTGGTCTGTTCTCCTTGAGTTAGTTAATAGTAAATGAAGTTTTGATACATTCATTTTTTAAACAATATTTCAATTTTTCTCTCACTGTGAGATGGGGCCTGGTGCCTGTTATCTAAATCTTCTCATTACTTTCTGAAACATTCAACTGATGAACAAAAATTTTTATGCTGTTTGGTAAGAATGGGATGATAGTATTTAAAAATATACCCTAAACAAACATTTAGTATGAGCTGCCATCATCTCCTCTGTACATTTTCCTACCAAGCCTCCAATTAAGGCTTTCTCTTTTTTTTTTTGGAGTTCTGCATGTACCCTCATGTTCTCTACAGGTCAGGCTTTGCAATAACACCATCACCCTGGGACAAGACAGAAGAACATTGGCAGAAGAGAAATTTAATCCATATTTAGTCACCTCCAGTTCTGAGATGTGCTGACGCTCTTCTAAGGTTAACATGTGCACCTGCTAAAGCCATAGGGAGTGGACATGTCACTTTGCATCATGGATTACCTTTGTCCTGCTGTGAATTCTGCATGAACTCTGACACTGATATAAATGTAATTAAAATATTAAGAGTATATGTAGACATATTAATATATTTATACTGAAATATTAATATATAAATATTACATATTATAGTATCTCCACTTCAATCTAAAGTCTGTGATGCTGTAAGTGAGCAGACAAGAAAGTAAATATACTGGTCCAGGAATATTGAAAAAGAAACAACCATCAGAGTAAAAGAAGCACATTAGCTCTGTTAAAAGGACTTTTGAGCTGCCAGACTCAAAACCCTGTTGAAAATATCCACGTAAACATCAAGAGGATATTAGATTTTTCATCCTATTCAATCAATATCTTACAATTATGAGGTTTAGTCTAACTAGCTAGGCTGCCTAGATGTTAGTTATGATTTATTTTGCTTATATCTAGTTACTTTGATTTTCTCTCCATTTTCCATTACTTATGTCAAATAAACTCTGTTTTATTTAATCTAACTGTAATTGGTGCCTGTTTAATGAAGAGCGTCCATCGGCAGGAGGTTGCTGGGGGAGGAGAGCCGCTCTGGGACTGTGGGAGAGGCTAGATGTGGATAGTGGGTATCAGGGGATGGCAACTGTCTGTGCCAACAGGGAGCTGCCACAGGTGGGCTGGGGGAAGAAGGGAAAAACACAGAGATAAGGGAAGAAACCAGACCCAGACTCACACATTTCTTTGTCCATAAACTGATGTGCTAAAAAATTCAGACCTCAGATGAGTTCAGTTCATCACCAGGATTGAATTTTGCCCCAGCTGTAAGCAGATCCTGGCACAAAACGCAAATAGAAAGAAATAACTTTCCCATCACATTAGAGGGGAAGAAAAGGAAAAAAAAAAAAAAAACCAAAACAAAGGAAACCAAATTTACTCAATGGCTTTGAGTATTTTATCAGATGTTAAAGGCTTCCGCGATTCACATACTGCTACTACTTTTCACGGCTGCTGCGAAATATTTCTAAGATTAATCAGTGTGGCTGTTATGTGGAAAGGAAGCATAAACCTTGGTTATAAGCATTAAGCCCCAAATTTTCATGGAACAAGGGTTTTGAAAGTGTTTTGCCTAAGCACTGCTTTTGTAGTGTAATTCTTTTTCCCTCACTTTGCTGCTCTGTTCTTTAGTGTCTGTGCTGTCACCATGACTTTCATAGGAGAACCTTGCAGAAACAGGAGCCCTTATTCCAGATTAAGGCTTCGGTGTGCTTCAGTGAGTAAATGAGGTCCTGACCATATTAATTGTATTCACTGGGAAGCTCAACATGCTACCCATGTCTCTGTAATTATTCAGTATGCTGAGTGTTATCGTAGCAGCCATGTGGATCCATTATCATTTTGCTCCTCTAAATGCTGCTGATTTAACCATTAGCATAGCTGCAACTCATGCTCCCAAGGAATAAAAGAAATAATAGAGTTTAATTCCTCATCTCTTTTTCAATTTTTCATGCTCCCTATTGATAGGCTGCTTCTCTCATAAGCATTTACTAGCTTGTGCATGAGTCTCCATGCCTAATTCTTACGCTTTGTACATTACTTGTATAAAAAGATAAAACCCCATATAGAAGAAAAGATAGTAAAATTACCTTGCAAATATTATTTGTCTGCAAAAAGATCTCTGCCATTTGGACATATTTGCAAAGTAATATTAATACTTTGTAAAGATTGTACAGAAAGGCAAAGAAACAAGCCCAATCAAAGGAGAAAAACTGGGGAAAACAGGGTTAGGCAGAGGTATTAATGCTATGGATAGACAGCTTACTGGTTCTTTTTTTTTTTTTTTTACTCCTTGTTCTTGATGACTGATTAGTCTCTGACACGCATTATATGGCTTCAGTTACTGACAGCCTCAATGACTGGCATTTTCAGTCAGGAGGCTAATGAATCGCAGAAATTAATAATCCTTTATATGTATGGTCATCCTTATTAGGATTGCTGGTAGGAGTACCAAAAAGAACTCAGACATACCAGAAATATTCAAACAAACACAAAAACCTACCCATCTAAATATTCAGGGAAAAGGAATAACAATAGAACATGAAAACTGAAGTGATTGATGTGCTCACAAACACTGCTTTGCAGTTTTCATGAGATTGTATTCAAATCCATTCACTTCACTTGGCATCACCATGTAGCTACGTTTTGAATGAGGTGAGTTTTATGCTTGAATCTTTTGCATCAAACAATGCTTCAATTAATCTTATTAGTTACTGTAAGAACTAATTTGAAATTATTCTCACCCAGCCATAGTATTCCGGAAACACTCAAGATACAAATCCGAAAACATTGTCTATGCAGGTTTGCTAGAAAGTCCCTTTTGCCACTCGCTGGTCAGATACAGCTACAAATGTAATGAGAACAAAGAATTGCTGAGGGGCAGCCTTTCCATTTAATTAAAGATTTTGCAGTGTGAGGACCAAAATTTCTGCTGATGTAAACAGCTGCAAATCATTGGTTTGGTTTTGGTGATTACTGTCAAACTTGCCCATCTCCAGCAGGTAAGATACAAACATAAACAAAAACTGAAAAAGAAAATTAAAAAAAAAAATAAGAAATCACTGTCACATAGAACTGCTGGCAGAATTGAAACTGAAATTCTAATTTTGAACTGGGCTATCTAGTGAGGCTATATATAATGCCTACACATACAGAAAGAGAGTATGTATATATACTATAAAGCATCTTCCATTTGAATGTACATTTATGTTATTTTGTTGAAGTTATCTTTTATTCTCAAGGTAATGAGAAAAATTTCTCCTAAAAATAGCAGTTATTGTAAAAATGAAAATCAAGATAGCTCACTGCTGCTTTTAAAAGAAGTAAATTAATGAAAAAAGAAACATCATTCTTGGCTAAGAACTATTTTTGAGAAATGCTGAAAATGAAACCTCAATAGGGCATTCATTCCTTTCATCTCTTCTATGACTTTTTCTTCTGATCTACCTTATTTTATATATATTTCTTTGATGAACCTCAACTTGGGCTACTCGTGATAAAGATCCGTTTCTGATAGTACTATGAGGACAAAAGTCCAAATTTTAATTAAAGTTCAACCAAGCCTCCTGCCTAAAACACATGGTAGTTAAAACCATTGCTGGCTTTATTTTCTCTTTGAGAAGCATACTGAATTTTAAGGATACTGGTGATTTCATGTTCACCCAGAATCTTCACAGCCTTTTATCCCACAAGGAAAATTACATTTGGTTAAACTGGGGCTGAAAATTCTGGAGCTGAATCTGGCAAGGGACATGAAGGGCTTCTACTGGTCTACCAAGAGCAACAGAAAGATGAGGGGAAATACGGGCTTGCTGCTAAATGGAGCTGGGGAGCTGTGACAAGGAACATATGCCTGATGGGGGCAGGGAGCAAAGAAGACAGCACCAGGCTGTTTTTAGTGGTGCCCAGTAACAGGGCAAGAGGCAATGGACACAAAGTAAAACACAGGAAATTTCATCTAACAGAATGTTTCAAGTCTGAGGGTGGTTAAGTACTTGAACTGGTTTCTCAAAAAGGCTGTGAAGTCTCCTTCCTTGGAGATACTCAGACACAGGCTGGAAACAGTCCTGAGTAACTTGCTCTAGCTGACCCTGCTTTGAGCAGCACATCAGACTGAATGGTCTCCAGCCTCAGTTGTTGCATGATTCTGTAAGGTGGTTTTCGGTCTGTTCAGCTATTAGGATTATCATTAGAACAGAGAGCAAAACCACTCTGGTTTGTTAAATCCCACCTTTATAGACTGTCTTTCTCCTTGGGCAGAACTGGACTCTGTCAACACGGGTGAAAGCAAAGAGCTACAGCCCCACTGCAAAACAAACCATTCCTAGCTGTTTATATGTCAAAGGGAATATTAGCTAACTGAACTGAAGATGGTTGAAGCTGCTAGGCAGTCAGTGTTGTTCCTCTAGTGAGAAATACTGCAGAGGAGTTGGGATCATGGCTGGTAGGATGAACTGAAAGAGGCAAGAAAGTTGACTCTACCTTTGTGCAACATCTCAGAACAAAGCTATAATCTATTCCGTAAGAAATAATCCTACTTTTAGAGAGAGAGAAGCTACATGATGTAACAGGAATTTTCCATTTTCAGCTCCTTGATTCTTGGGTAAATAATGTATTATCTGTCTTGGATAAATACAGTCAGGGGTAGTCAGGCAAAAGAAAATAAATATAGAAAACAATGAATTTTCCTAAATGCTTTCTTTAAACTGTATTAAAATAAAATAAATAAGTATAATAAAATATCTTTTTGAGTGAAGCTTATATGACACGTTTGCCTCAGGCTGTAAATGTGATAGTGACTAAATTGCCTTCTTTCTCATTTAAGTGTTACAAAAGTAAGAACAGGAACGATTATTCAGTACAAAAGTAGAAGAAGAAGTGATTTTAATATGCTTCAGCACACTTTATGCCCGATTTCTATAGATGTGCAAGTGGTCTTGAACTGATGAGAAAGAACATGACTGCTACATTAATCATTTGGAGACATACACTAATTTATAAATGCTTCTCTTCCCTTCAGGTTTCTGACAAGTTTGAGTTTTTCAAATAGAATGGAAAGTGGAAATAAAGCTACAGGGAATGTTTTTATTAAATTAATTTTAAAAGAAATATTTCCACACCCACAGCTTTTCTTTTACATTCCCTCTGTCTATTTTTCAGACATTTTTAAAAGCGTACTTTAAAAGGTATTTATCATCCCAGTAGTTAAGCTTTTTTCCTTTCAACGCCCTCTTGTCTGTCACTAAAATTTACAGTCTTGGTGATACTTTCTGCAGTTGAATTACAGAGATCATTCAGTTTCTTTCCCTGACATCAACTCAGAAATGAGGAAATAAGATTAAAGGTTGCTCTTTTTTTTTTTTTTCACCATTCTATTCTCTTTTCTGTCCAGGTAAATGTGAAATTTAAAACGTGATCTGTTCGTTATATCAGTTCTACAGGTTGAGACAGTAAGGCAAATGTTTTTTGTTTTTTTTTTTTTTGTTCATATATACTGCTTTAACTGGTATAAATACAAGGGAAGTGTTGAAGAGTTTTAGACCAGAATCAATGTGATGAGCTCATACACTAATTTCCAGGGGAAGAGACTTAAGGTTTACCTGTGAGGGTCTTACAGAATTGAGACAAACAAGTTCCTATTCCCAAACTCAATCCCAGGACCACACAGCAGAGGACAGCCACCTCCTGGCTGGGCTGTGCTGTTCTCCTCTTTGCATGTGCACTGACTCTTCCCGCTAGCTGCAGCGAGAGCAGCCGAAACACCCTGCCTCTTTCTTGTTATAGTGCTGGCAACAGTTCAGCAGGAGCCAACACCTGAAAGCTAAGAAACAACCCGAAAAAGATGAGAGGGTTGGTTTTTTTTTTTTTTTTTTGTACTTCCTTCTGTGCAAAAAAAAAAAAAAAATACCACTCAGTAGTGTGGAATAGTGAAAAGGTAAATGTAAAAGAAACCTGTGGAAGAAGGGGAGTCTTAGGTTAGGAAAGACAGAAGCTTTAAGGGAGACAAAGACATGGAGAAAAGGACCTATAGAAAGATGGGGAAAAGAAATGTTAAAGTTTCAGTTGTCTTATCCTGAAAACAGACTCTTCTGTGAAAATGTGTTACATCTTGCTAGGGAAATATGAAGCTTCACTGAAGATCTGAAAGAGTCACCCAAACACAGGTGTGTTCAAGCTCCTGGCATTGTTACCAGTCAGGAATCTTCAGTGACAGCTGTGGAACTGGAATGCTGAAACTGGAGTCAAAATACTCAAAGACTACAGCAGCTTTTAAGCTTATATGAAGTTCTCAATCCAGGGCCTTGACCCTAAATAAATTTTATTGACCTCAGAATAGGCTTTGTTTTATACTTCTGGCCTTCGTATCAATATCTGGAACTAATCTGGGACAGATTTTTGGTCTTTCCCTCCTTTTTCTAATATTCTTTCAAGGCTGTGCTGTTTGGATAAAAATAGAAATGCTCTTTTGGGAACACAGCCAAACTGTTCTCTGGAGGGTATGTCAGAGACAAATGTGCTTTCAGTGGTCTTCTTCCAGTTTGTGAATGGTGCGGCTTAGATTTTTTTCTGCAGTATTTACCAGCACCCTCCCCATATGTACTCCCTGCCAAGTAATTTTGTTCATTTTTTTTTGTTTTGTTTTGCTAGATTCTCCTTGTCTTTGGTTCAGCTTTAACAGTTATTTTTCTCCTTCTTAGCAGCTGGTGCAGTGCTGTGTTTCAACTTTAGTGTGAGAACAGTGCTGATAATGTACCAGTGTTTTAGTTGTTCATAAGTAATGCTTACCCTGATCAAGGAGTTTTAAGTCTCTCATGCTCTGCCAGTGAGAAGGCGCACAAGAAGAGGGCAGGAAGCAGAGACAGGACGCCTGACATGAACTAGCCAAAGGGGTATTCCACGCCAGGGCATGTCATGCCCAGTATGTAAACTGGGGGGAGTCACCCTTCCTGCTCAGGTTGGGCTGGGTATCAGTTGGTGGGTGGTGAACAATTGTATTGTGCATCACTTGTGTTTATTGTTTTCTTTTCCCTTTCCCCTTTTAGTTTTATATTCTCTCCCCTTGTTATTTCCTTATCATTATTATTATTGTAGTAGTAATAGTTTTGTATTATACCTTAGCTCCTGGACTGTTCTTATCTCAACCCGTGGGAGTTACATTCTTTCAGTTCTCCCTGTCCAGAGTGTGTGGGGAGGGAAAGGGGGAAGAACAGAGAGAGCGATCAGGCAGCTGAGTGGTTCTGAGTTACTGGCTGGGCTTAAACCATGACAGTCCTTTGTGGAAAAAAAAGAAAAAGAGGCAGGCCTGGTGGGCCCATCTAGCTCAGTCAGTAGAGCATGAGACTCAACCTCAGGGGGGAGAATATAAAACTGAAAAGGCAAGGGTAACTCCCCCCAGTTTATATACCGGGCACGAGGTGCTGTGGTGTGGAATACCCCTTTGGCTAGTTTGGGTCAGGTGTCCTGTCTCTGCTCCCTCCTGGCTTCTTGCGCCCCTCCTCACTGGCAAAGCATGAGAAACTGAGAGTCCTTGATCGCACTAATTGCTACTTAGCAACACAAAAACACTGATGTGCTATTAGCATTGTTCTCAGGCTAAAGTTGAAAACACAGTACTGCAGCGGCTGCTAAGAAGGAGAAAAATGACTGCTACAGCTGAACCCAGGACGCTCCCTAAAATAATTAAATAAATAAATTTTAATTTCATTTAATCATTCAACCTGAACTGAAACCAAACATAAGGAAAGTGACAGAATTTCTAGTTCATCCCCAGAAACAACAAACCCAAACAAATTAAACAACAAAAACCCCAGAAACAAAAAAAAAAAATAACCCACAGCTAAGAAAACTAATCATTTTCCCAGCTCTATCTTTAAGCATTATCTCAAAAATGCTATCACATTGTGCTGTTGCTCTGAACAAGACTATACTGTGCTCTAGTTCTGAACATTACCATATGGTCTCAGCAACTGCTTTGATTCCTGAACACGGTGTACTGCAAATTCCCCACCGGACTGGTGGTATGATTTCCCACCTAGGAATGTCATTCAGTGCTTTCAAAGCCTTGCTATGTACAATATCATTAACAGGAGGAATGGCATGAATCAACACCATTATAATGAACTTTGTGAACTGCTCTCCAGAGGGGTTTGTTTCACAGAAGCTGAATTTCCAGCAAACCACACACTGCATGCCTAACACACATCAAGCAATGTAAAGAGAAAAATAATAAAGAAATGTTTGCATATTTTAAGTTTAGTAGAACCACATTAAAAGTACATTGAATAGAGCAATTCATTCTAAAAAAACCAGTGATAAATGGCATCAGGATTTCTCATTCCCATTCATTTTTATGGATGCTAGCAATTTTCCTATTGCACGGTGTTTTCAATATTAAGTCAAAGAACCCTGATTGGCTTATTCTTTCAGGGAAAGCTGGCATTTGTCTCTGTGATTGCAGTTACACTGAGAGGTGTCAAAGGTGCATGAACATAATGCTAACATTTACTGATGTCCAGCTCAAACATTCATTGTATGACTGCAGTTTCTTTCATCTTGTAGTTCTTGAAATTACAAGTGTGAAAACCTTAAGTCAGTGAAATAAGGAACAATACCTGTGAAAATCAGTTTATTTAGCTGTCTTTTTGCTGCAGATATTGTAAATAGAAAAAGACATAGCCTAAGTGCTGTATGAGTCTCAGCTACAGGAAGAAGAAAATTACCAAAGCACTTTTTTGGTAAGAGGAGGGCTTTCTTAGGTGATTTTTGTAGCATGTAAGGCCCCGGAAGAGAAGTGTTAACAATCACTTTTGCCAATACTATTAGTGATACTGGTTATGGAGCACACTGGCAGTGCTCAAGCATTTGTAATGTTTGGTACATTTCACTTTAAACATTTCACATTTCTTCAGTCATTTATGTGATGAGCATGTTATAATACAATTTCTTTGACTAATTTTCTTTTTTTTTTTCTTTTTTTTTTTTTTTTTTAATTTAGTGTGTGTGCAACACCTCAGATGCAGCAGTGATTTAATATAGAAATGCTTCTATACAGAACCCGGACACAGCCAGACTAGTTTCCAGCTAGGGAGAGGTACAGAGGGTATCACCCTAAAAGAAAGATTGGGTTTATTTTCCCTCCCCCTCTCCCTTTAAATCCATAGTCACCAGCATACTGGGATGATTGGGTGAGGATTCCCATGACAACTACAGCTTCACAGGTGGTCACAGCAACATATTTCTGACTGCAGTCCCAGGACTAGTTGCATGTATGTTTGAAATCATGCACTACAATAAGTCATTGTTTGTCTTCCCTCTTACCAAGAAATGCTGGCACATTTCTATAATTTGTAATTTATTTTCAAAATACCTGCCTTCCTTCAGTACTTGAATTCCCTTTGCAGACAGGCTAATATTTACGTGGCTTGTTTGTTTATTTGTTTTTCACTCACACCCATTTTAAAATGGCCTCTGCTACTTCGCATTTTTTGTGAAGTTATGATTCCTTTTTAACTCACTTTATAATGCTATCATTTTGCAGGAATATTTTCTCTGATTCATATAGTTGCTATTCCCTTTGTTTCTTCATACTTAACATTCTATGTGCAGATATTATCAGTGGTACGATCTGTGCCAGTTAAGCACTACAGTGAGGACATACATAGATGTCAGTCATTTAAACTGAATATCTATCAATATAAAATGACAACTGATGAAGAACACAGATGAAGCAGATGATACCCAAAAAAGTGAAGATAAACTTGAGTCAAGACTAGCTGTGTTCTGAAATTATTTTAAGGATGAAAAATAAGCTGTTAAATAGGGAAAAAAATTGTGCATGTGCATGTATGTAAATTTATGCTCATTTTATACATACATATATATGTGTGTATATATTTATATACGAGATATTTCAAAGAGAGAGGGCAATGTTCCTGGATTACAAAGAAATGTTTATATTTTGCTTAGACTAAATGTAATAAAAGTACTTCCTAAGTCTGCATGGTTTAGGCTTTGCTGCTGAAATGCTGTTAGGCTTAAAACCAGCAGTTTTAACACAGGGAATGGATTTCATGCTGTGTTCTGGTACATCAGGGAGAGCTACCTATAGCTATTACTGGTTGAAAGGAAGATAAAGACTCCTATTTTCTAAACAGAAATCCCTGCCCCTGGTGAAGTAGGATTCCCAGCTTCACTTGAAAAGAAAGTGCCAAATTCTGGCAGATCTGGGGAGAGATGATTTCAATGGAAACTGCCAAATCTGGGGAAGGAAGGATTGGAATTTGACCCCATCTTATTTGAAAGATTTGATTTTAAAGTGACTGATGAACACAAATTTATAATTCAGCAATTCCTTTATCAACACCTCATAGCCTGCTTTTAAGCCTATGCTTTCTCCTTTAGCAGTCTTATGCTGAGTCTGTGATTAGCTTTGCATTACCTATCAGTCCTTAAGATTTGGTTTGCTTCTTAGTCCAGAACAATCTGACTTTTTCAAATGCCAAAGGTTCAAAACTTCCAAAGGTTGATGATAATTTTCTGAATTCCTTTCTAAGTATCAAATAAAGTTCCTTGGAGTCAGCTGTGTCAAATATTATTCCTTCCTTTTATAGAAGAATCACTTGGAAGGAGGAAAGTTCTTGACAGGAATCTTGTGGAGGAAGGAAAACTTTATCAGAAAATAAAAACAAATCTGATGACGTAAGGGGAGATGATTTAATCATATATGCAGTTGCATGATAAGAAAGTAAAGTCCATATTGTGGCAGGCAGCACTAGAAAAAATTGGGATGTCTTCTACAATATTAAATATTTGGATTATATTTAATAGAAAGGCAGAACACCTTCAAAGAGGTGCAAAAATTTTTTTCAGGTGGTAAAGCCCATAACATTAAAATCTAGAAAAGAAAACTCTGAGCTATTTACTTCTTAGCATGTCTTCTGTAGTCAGTTCCCAGTCCTTGCAGAAAACCAGGACCTTTGATTTTCCAGAGCAACAAATTTTCTTAAATCTGCGCTGATTTGAAAGGATCCAGAAAATAAGTTATTTCACTAGCAACATGGATAGCTACGTGTCTCTTTTTTTGGCTTCTTCCCAGACTCTCTCTTTTCTGGTGAAATCACTATAAGCAGAATTTGAAGGGACCCAGATATCTGGCAGTTCTCAGCTCATCTATAAGAAGAGTCCCGGACTGGGAGAAAAACAAAGAGCCACAGGCAGATCTGTGGGCAGACCAATCAGGAAAAGGCTTAGGTAAACCACTTCCAGGAAATCAATCTTTTGGGGCCTATCACAATTTCATATTATTTAAGGCAGAGCTGGCTTATTCAAAAGTCTTAATTGTAATGGCAAATGAAAATAGCAGTAAATAAATCAATTCAAACCCTACTCTGTATTCCATGTAAAAGTATCTTTTATTAGTTTGGGGAGTATGGAAGGAAGCAGTCTTCACCCTGTGAATAATTATTGTCACAGTTCTTGCTTACTATTTTCATTTCTCAACTTTTTATTCAAACCCATTTTATAGCCCTATAAAGTTTGATAAAACTGTATTTGGTGCTTTATCTAAATATTGATCAGCATGTTTATACGGAAATTACTATGCCTTCAGCTTGAACCACAAGCAGTAATAAATTAAACGTTAAAAAAAACCCTTCACTTACTGAAAATCTCATTTTATTTTGTAATCTATAATCCATAACTTTTCTACAATTAATTTACCTAAATGTGCCCAATATTTTTATCTAGAGTGTTACTAGAGCTTGATTCAAGTCATACATTTTTTAGTGAATGAGCGAAATAGCAGTAGCTATTACTATACATTAGTCTGATTGGAAAAAGGTGAGGAGAGTTATGCCTATTTACATGAAATTCAAGCCTGATATAACTCAGAGAAAATGGATTTGACATTTTTAGTCTAGTAACTAATGTCAGGACCCACTTCATTTTGTCAAAGCCTCATTCCTGTTAGTCTTCATCCCACGGCTTTGTTCTTAAATTCTTGTTCATGTCTGTGGTTCATTGAGAAAGCATCACTCATAAGCAAAAAGGAATTTGAGTACTGTTGACCTGTGCTTGTTTTCTTTCTGCCTTCACAGTGAAGGATGAGTAAGAAATGGTATTCAGAATCACAGAAACACAGTATTACATCAGTATTTTTCACTGAGCTCATGTGGCTTAAAAATACATTGCTTTATTTTGCTACAATTTGCCTGTATCTGAGCAAGCATCTGTTAGGAACGTAAGGGACGTGTTTGACTCTTCAATAAAACCAAATATATTTCACAAATATTTTCTTCAGTTAAGCACTGTTTTTCAACCTTGGCTTTATTAGAAGCTTCAAAGAAGAAATGTGGGAATTACCCATTTGCAATATCCCTGCTGCATTTTCAGTCCCTGGAGAATTCGGTGTGTAAGCTGGAGTAACCCTTTTCTCATTACCTTTGTAGATCCTTTAATTCTGAACTTTTAGTGTAAATGTACACCACTGGTAAGGTCACTGCTTTATTAAATAGTTCAGTGATGCGATTTAAGCTTTCGAACAATCCAGGGCTAATTGCGTGAAGAACATGGCATGTCTTCTGCACATAAATTGGAATGCTTAAATACCTGTGCTATTGACTGTTTAAAGCAATAAACTGGCACTATCTATAATTAACATGAGCAATGGACAAAAAGAAGCCTTCTAAAAGATTTTTACTCCAAATTTGTTTAAGCACAAAGATAAAAGTCTGCTTAGGGTGGCTGATGCAAACTATTTTCCTAACTTGACTATAAACTGTTTAAATTTAGAATTTGACTACTCTTCTAGGTATTTTCTTTCACACATAAAAATAATATCAATTGGCTCATTTGCACTTTACAAAGCTTCATCTGTTCTACTAATAGATGCTATAAATAATTTAGGGCAAAACAGGGTATATAGACTTGTAGGTTTTCCCCTTGGGAAAGAATAAATTGTTTTTCTTACCTCCCTCTTTCCTCGCTGCAGATATTGTTATATTATGCAGCAAATATTTCACTCAAAATCAGAAAGAAAGCAAACCCAGCAATTTTAAATAGCAGATAGACATATGATTTGTGCTTCCATTCATGGATTGGACAAGCAATTTAGGTTATCTAGCATCTTTGAAGTCCTCACAGCATTGTTACCCACTTTTGCAGACTCATAAAGCTAAAAGAGACCACAGAAGATCTTCTGGATTGACCTCCTACATATCAGCAGCTGTTGTATTTCAGTAGAGTCCAGAAATGCATGACCTGTGCTGGGTAACGCAGACAGTTCTGAGCAGCATTCATCTTCTGACACCAAGAGACAGCAGTTCATTTCTTTACCATTTGGTCCCCCTGGTTAACCACCCTGACTGTTAAAAATTAAAATCTTATTCGCAATATTATTTTTTTAACTGCTAGCCATAATTTCTTGTTTGTGTTTTTCTTTACTAAAGAACCCTTTGTATATTCTTCCCCTGAAGGGACCATATTTACACTAGTTCCGTTGTCTCTTAGTAATTTTCTTAGTTAACTAAGCAGAGTGAGTTCTCTCAGGCATTTGTGAATCATTTTCCATCATTCACCCACATAGCTCTAATTTTTCAGCAAACTCAAAAAAAGTATTTTCCTGTGGCGATTTAATTTAGTGAACCAAGCTCTGGGAATCAAACCAAAAGGTGGTCCTCAGTCTCACAGACTTTGAGTCCTAGCACAAGCAAAGGGATACAAAGGCAGAGGAGAAGCGCAAGAACCCAGTGGGATGCAGGAGCAAACATGACAAGCAGTTATCTCAGCACACCCAGAGATTAACTGTTGTCAAGTTTTTTTGTATACATCATGGCAAAGGAGAGCTTTAATGAGGGATTTGAAGGTGGATAATGATGTAGCTTCACAGATGTTTACAGGGAGCTTCACCCAAGCATAAATAATTAGCACTGGTAATACTGACTATCTTCAGTGGGTGTGGAGGTTTTAAACGGGGTTTGAATGAGCTCACTTGGGTACCCTCGGCAGCAGACAGACAACAGTGTGACATTATACTGCTGCAAACATACCCAGCTTCTCTACACAGCTAATTAGCCCAAACTGCAGTATCCCATTACGCAGTTGTCAGTACTCACAGAGGTAGCAAAGCTATCTCTGCATGGCAGTATGCTGGTGCTGTGCAGATACTCCCTGAAATGCCTGTAGAGGTTATGGAGAGTGAAATAAGGTAGGATTTTTTTTATTTACTTTCTTCTGCATCTGGAAGTTTCTTGATAATACATTGCCTTTTCTGGGTCATATTTAAGAATGGGAAATAGCATATTGATTTTATCATGCCAGTGAAGAAATGTGAACCTGTCAATGTCTATGGTCACTCCATCCAGCAGGCTGATCCTCCATTTCTCTGCCAACTGTAATGTGCTGAAAAAATACTTCTATTGGAGGGACAAAAAAAAAAAAAAATGTTGGCCAATTAATCAACACTCAGTCTGGCTGTAACAGTTCAACAATATGTAATAAAATTGCTTTTTCTTTTCACCCAGAATTGTTCCCTTCCAGTCTGAAACAAAACCATTTTAGCACAAGCTCTGGGCAGCTGCAGTCACAGTCAGTTCAATCCAGTATTAAAATCTTAAGCAAATATGATTTTAAACTACCTTGTGAGAATTTCCTCACTAAGGAAATCTTCTGCATTTTGGATTGGTCTGGATTTAGTCTATGTCTTTATGTCGAGATATTATGGCTCAACACTCAGTCAGCCGATTATGAACTATGTTGAAATTCAGCCACCAAACAGCACAGAAGTTCAGAAAAATTCACATGAAGCCCTGAGTCCCTTGTTACAGCTTGGATACTTCCCTGACTTCTACATAAAAATGTGATATTTCAAAAATTGCTGCTGTCCTTGCTGTGTCTGCATAGCTTTTTTGAGCTGTTTTGCTATCTCTGCAGACAAGAAGAAATCTTAGGTTTTGTCCCTAGAGGTTTACTCTTTGTATTCATGTTATTTTCAAACCTGAGCTCAGAGCCTCCTGAGAGCTCCTCAGTCTTGCTACATGGATGAAGGATGAAGGACTGGCTGGGCCTGTGTCCACAGTAGGAAGAGAAGAAGCAAGGGGAAGGCCCCTGTTATGGCTGGTGTACTGCTCTGGTGCCATAGAGGGCTAAAAGGAGAAGCAGGAGCAAAAAGTATTGCTTCTGGAATACCCTCCCTTCCTTGCAGCTCTTCCAAACAGCACAGTACCTCTTCAAATGGCAGTATCTGCTATATGTACGATTTCTATCATTCCATCAGAAACGGTCAAGAAATGGACTGTAGCTACACCTTAGAAGGCTGTCAGTCCTGGGCAACTCACTGGCTTGCTTATACCTTCAGATAGCTCTGCATGTATTTGTATGGCAGGAAAATGCTGTCTTTTATCTATGCCACTGAATCTTTTATCAGAGTCAAATCTGAATTTAGGGAGATAAGAGGAAATACCAGCAGCCTTAATGTGAAAGACACATTTTAAAGCCTTGAAGTGAAGGTTTGATTTATTGGAAATCAGGACTGAACAGTCAGTAGAGATTTTCCAAGGTAGATATTCCTCACATATACAGTAGAATTTGTCTGTTGGATTGAAATCCAGTGTCTTTTTGCTCAAAGAGAGCACCTTTACCATTTGGTCTGATAGCGGATATTTTTAGCTCCCGGATCTCGTTAACCCACATGGCTTTTGTGAGATGGTGGATTAGAACCAACAGAGGCAGCAAAAGGCAGGCACGTGCAGCTTTTTGAGGACAAGAAAGTAGCACAAGCTAGTGAACCATTTCAGTCATAATACAATCTAAAGCTGGACAGAGGCTCTGAGCATAAGAAAAAAGAAAATAAGTGATTTTACCCATCTTTTTTAGCTGTGAAGATTAGATGCTTACTTTTTTGACTAAATCCTCTCTCTGACTCAGAAATAACCACTGTAACCACATTATTTTGTCCTTATCTTCTGAGATGCAGAGGCTAATGAGAGATAAGGTAAGTAATATGACTGGCCAAAGCATGGTCTTGATTTGCATAAAATAATTAGAGTAAGATATTAAAATATAAAGAATACTACTCATTAATGAGAATGATATAATAATAGTCTGTCTCTCTGCTTGACTGTGACACTAATCTAATCATACATTGATGTCAAGGAGAAAATAAACAGCTATCTTTACAGTATCTTAGTTCATCAGCTCCTTCTAACATATCTTTCCCTGGGGAGAATTTTCTTAGCTGATATTGCCTAATTATACTTCACAATCTTGTCTTTTAGCAGACTGTCATCTATTTAAATAAAGACGTACTACCTATTTAAATGAAAGGTCATTGTTCTATATCTGCTGATAGAAGGAAACAGTAGAGAAAAAACGCTGAACTTCCTCCAGCTAATTAATAATCTTAAAGGAAGCATTTAGGGTACAGATTTTGCCAGACCATCTAACCTCAGCCCCACTGTCACTAAACTTTCTTCTCAGGGTAAATACTGCTGATTAAGGAAATAAAAACTTGTCTACTGAGCCACTGAATATTTTCCAGATCCTTCCCCTCTGTCCCTTCATCCATCATTTTTTGAAGTGACAAAACTACTCACCATCTCATCCATTACATACAGTACCTACCAATGGAAACTTCCCACAAATCAGACTGAACTTGAAGAACATGGGCATTAATGAGAAGAAAATATAGAAATAACTCTAAAATTGAGAGCTGAGCTAGGGAATTGTAGCTCCCTAGTTTCAACCAGCTCAGAAGGCTGTTTTCTTTTACTTACTTCTTGAAAATATTTTACACTGGCTCTACTTTGTTTTCCAGCTGTCAGAGTTAGAAACAAATCTAGTTTATCTCTGGCATTTTTGTACTTTTCTTTGAAAATACTTTGTATTAGACATTTTTAAGTCTAGAGCACGTTCTTTTTTGAACATTCAGATTAAATTTAGGAAGCCGAAGGAAAAGATTGCAATGCATTTTGTCCATGCAAAGTTAACTGACTGCAAACATATAAACTATAATAAGTTTTTAAAAAGTATTTTTCTAAATCAAATTCACTTTTGTCAAAAGTGTATTTGAAGGTGAAAAGAAAAAGCCTTTTACCTTGGCATTTTAACTTGTGGTGTTGTTTCCAATCAACTGTGACTTTCCCTGAAGGAAAAGTCCCAGTTTATACTGCATATAATACTTCAAGCTTCAGAACCTTTGATATTAGCATGAGTTGAAAAGTCAAGTAGGCAGGAATTGTTTCCTTTTTGGGGATTAACTTGTAAAAATTTTGTCTCTTTTTGCACATCGAGAAGAAGGAGCCTTTTTCCTCTATTTTCCTCAAGGAAAAAAAAAAAAAAACCCAAAAAAACCCTTGAAAACCTTGAAAACCCACTAAGGAGGAAGCCAGCAGCAAGAGGGAAGAAGGCAGAACAGAGTGGGAGAACTGCATACAAAAGCAAAAGAGCAATGAAGCCTTGTTCTTTACTACACTTATCAGTCCAGGCAGTAAAACTGCTTTTCCTATGGTCAGTCCTCTAGGTTTCATGGACATCTTGGTTGAGGTGCATACCAGACAAACTAGAGGAAATGCAAGAAACCACAGAGAAAATCAGATTAAGGTAACTTTAAATGCGCTATGTCTTCACAGGAGAAAAATTACATAGCCTAATAAAGTTATCTCTATTCAGTTCTCATATTCTTCTTTCTCTATTGCCAAGTCAATATGCGTATATTTTGTTATTTCTTTATACGGACTCTCTGATATTTAATGTTCTTTCCAGTTATATTTCAACACTTTCAGAAAACAAATTCTTGACAAAAAAAAAAACACAAAAAAATGAAATAGTTTGCAAACATAAAGGAAAAGTTCAATTGAAGTTTTCAAAGGCCATTTTTAGCCTTCTTGCTTGTTATATAATTTTCTAATTTGTTTTTTTTAAAACATCCATTTTACATGCTAGCTTGTACCCTGGCATTTCACTGGCTGCATAAATGTATGATGTAATTGTTGAATAAATTCTCTAACTGCATATAATACTACTCTAGATTCTTACAGAGGCATCTGTAGCTAAAAATTACAATATAATTGCATACACATAGATGTTTAGTTAACTGGCAATTATAGCATAGTTGTTACACTGTTTTTTGCAAAAAAAAAATGTATGGAAGAATGTTTTGGTACTTTCAGCACCATGAAACTGTCTATCTGTGAATTCTTTTTGTTTGGAAGTTTTGAATTCAAAAATATATTAACTGTTTAGCCTACATTTGACTTTATGTTTTAAAAAATTGTTTCCTACATCTACATTGAGACTGTAAATTAGGCTGAATTTAAGCATATAGTTAAGAAAAATCTTACCTCCAAAGTAGGTAGGAAAAAGTGTTTATTTAGGGTTAATTTCTTCAAAACAAATTCATCCAGTCAGCAGCAAATATTTGTGCAATATGGAAGTATTGGTACCTGATCAATTTAAGCAACAGCTTTTTACAGTAAAAGGCTGCAGAAATATGCTTCCTCATACCTTTTCCTTTATGTTCATACCTTTGTCTATTAATACTATTATGTATATCATGAATGTCTTCCATCATCATTGTGTCTTGATATTAGCCAGTAAAATATGCATCTGTAGAGAAAAGTGAAAATGATTCCGCAGTCTCCCTAACTAAACTCCAGATTTCTCTCTTATCATGATGCTGGGGCCAAGATAATGGGGCTGATCTTATCAGCACTTTCCTCAACATCAGAAGACAAAAGTCTGAAAATCCCCAGACAAGAAGGGGATTGAAACAAAGTCTCTCTGGAGCTGGGTGGGTTTTGCCAGTAGATTTAACAGTGTAGGATTAAAGGGAAGGAGCTTTACTACCGCCTGGAGATTTGACATTAAAAGAAAACACTGAGCCTGTGTTATCAGCTCCCACCAATTAACTGTAACTGCATTAGGTGTTTACTTGATTTGGTCAGTAAACAGTAGATAATTTTAGAAGGTTGTGAGAAAACTGTAAAACTTAATCAAGGTTATTAAATTAGATCCAAACGCTGAAGAAATCTTTGGTATTTCTGGGACACTTGATGTTTGACCAAAATCCATTAAGTAGAATTATGAAGTTAGAAACTCATCAGAGTGTAATCTTTGAGGTAGGGTTCTCTCCTTTCACCATCTATAATTACAGCATGGTATCAGGAGTAAAGGTTTAAAAAGAGTGACTTGGGAAATAGTGGAATAAAAGAGGAATAATTGGACAACGTGGGGCATGAATTTAAAAATCTAAAGAGGCTGAAACTCTCCAGGAGTACAGCAGATGACTGAAAAGATTCAAGCAAGATAATTGTATCTTTGCTAAGCCAGGGGGAAACCCTGAAAAGAAAAATGCAATAATGCAGTTTTTTTCATTTTGATATTCCAAAGTACGAGATTAATTTAAGAATCAACTGTTAAATGTTAAATGAGAAAGAGCAAGCTAGTTAACATATTATGTTACTGAATTTTAACAAGCATTGTAATCCAAGAAGTGGATTCATGTAGTACATATTTGAGAGTATTAAGACAAATAGACTGTTCTAAAAGCTTTAACAAATCCTTAACTTGACATTAGCCTGTAACAGGTATCAGAAACCTGCCAAAACCCGAGAGAAATGCACAACTAAGAAAAAAAAAACCATAAAAAAACCCACCCCCCCCAAGAAAAAAAAAAAACACCAAAAAAACCCCCCACAAAAAAAAAAACAAACAGAAGGAAAAAAAAAACACCAAAACCCCCCCACCAAAACATTAGATTTACATCTTGGATTAGATGGCAATGCCAGGCTGCATAACAAGCAGATTAGAATATAATGTTAGAGGGGAAATTTTTTTTGCGAGTATATCTCATACCACAAAAATTACCAGAAAACATCAGAAAATTGAAAACATGACAATAGAAAACCTAATCAGATTAAGAGAACGTGAAGCACAGCGAAAGACAGACCTTACAGGTGCTCAGACTCTCAGCAGAACTATTATATTCAAGGGAAGCCAAACATTGGCATAAAAGGACTGAAGCTACCTAAGAAAAAGAGATTTTAAAAAAGAAGAATAATTTGTGAAAACAGTGCATGTTTCAACAACACCCTTTGGCTATTCTGAAAATTGGAGAAGTCCTCATTCCATATACATCTGTTGCTCATAGAGAAGTTAATGTGATACCTAAAAATACAAAAGCAGTTAAAGCATAGTCTTATTTACAGGTGTGAATAAGAAATGTTCAGATAAGTCACAAGAGGAATTCTTTTTTATTGAGGGAAAATCAAAGCAAAACAAAAGCTTGAAAACATAGTGTAAAAATTGTTGCAGGAGATGAAGAACATATTGCAGGGCTGAAAGTGTATCAGACCCTAAACCTCACTGAGAGAGGTTAAAATGCAGAGGAAGGAGGCTAAGAAGATGGAAAGTAAAAATGACAAAGGAAAAGTAGGACTAAGTGAAACTACAGAACAGCAAAGGTGTCATAGCAGAATTTAGGTGTAAGGTAGCCACAAGGACAAAGCCACAGCTCTCTGTCCCATAAATTACATTCATTTACTAACCAGGATGAGTATAGCAGGTGGGGAGTTCTCAACACACACACTTGTGCACATGCCATACAGATTCACCCACACCAGCCAGAGCCTCAAGTTCAGCTTGAGCATCATGACAGCCTTGGACTCCTTACAGCTGGAAAAAGTGCCTAAACCCTGGCTGGTGTCCTGGCTTTCACACAGTCCTTCCACTTTGGGCTCCGCCTTCTGTGGTGTGCTGGGGTCCTGGGGAAGTCTTCCTGTCAAGTAGCTTTACCTCTTTGCTGCTTTCTATCTTAAATGGTCAGACTAACTTTCTCAGCACTTTGGTGCTTCATGCTTTCAGGTAAGCTTCGGTACATCACACAAAGGAAAAAACATATTCTTAGCAAATTGGGGAGTTATAGAAATACAATTCTAATGTAATACTGACACCTTTAAAAAATGGCATTCACATCAGAGTTAGACTCAAAAATGTTATACATGCTGCATAGGAGAACAAGGAAACTTTGAAAATGGTCCACAGTTCACATAGACATTTTTCTATGTGCTGGAAAATGCTTATTGATTTTGGATTATGATTCCCACTTAGCAGAAGGATAAAGAATAAAAACCACAACCATTACAAATGTGATTTCATGTACAAATCAATACTTGCAAGAGATGACATGTGAGCTGTGGTAATAACACATAAGAAATAGGTTTCAACATTTTGCAAAGTTTTTTATTTTAAGTATACTTTTTCAGGTCCAAGACAAAGTCAGTTAAATGGAAAAACAAACAAACAAACAAACAATTTACTTGAAGGACTCTTCGAAGCCTGGTCTAGTAACAGATCTGCACTTGGTCCTGGTAGATTGTAGGATGGTACTTCTTCAATGTAAATTCTCAATGGCCTGAAAAGGAAAGAAAAAAATTAGACCAGTGTTATACAGAGCAGGAGTATGGTGGATTCCTTTTAAGCGTAATAAAAACAACAAATAGAAATGTCCAGTAGGTTGTGTATCAAGACAGAGCCATCTGACAACGTGCATTCATACCACCTAAAATGTGGACTTTTTTCCTATGTAGCTGCCCCTTTTTTTTTAAACTGGTTAGACACCAGTGCCTGATGTAAGAGCAAAATAAGAAGAACAGAGCCAAGGTGAAGAAGTTCAGGCAGAAAAGTAGCATGCAGATGAGGTGTTACTTATGGAAAGGCTAAGCAGAGCAATTCATGCACCAAGCACAGCTCTGTACAGACTTAAAAATATAGAGCACCTCAGAGATCTCAAAGATGAAAGGTGCCAACTCAAAGACTGGCTAGAAATAAAGGTACCTGTCATATATTATCTATATACTGTGTATATACTGTATGTGTACACTTCTTTCCTCTGGAAGGGGATTTGTGAGAGTTTTTGTCTCTTAAGAAGCTCTGAGCACTTTGATTTGAAGAAGTCCTGCAGCCTGGAAGGCTGGGATACAAGGCTGTCTCCCTGCCTCACAAGTACCACTCTCATATGTTAGTTTCTTCATCAAGACAAGTTTAGACTCACTGATTTCAGCTATCACTGCCTGAGAACCTCTTTCTGACTGCATCATCTGCCTGATGGGTGATGTGGCCTTGTACAGAACTTCTGGTCTGTGCCTTCCCTTACCAGACCAGAATTAAGAAATCAAATTAATACATCTGAAAAGACAGCAGAATTGCTTTTCATTTTCAACTTGAATTCCTGTCTCTTAATAAGGTTTATATGTTTATAATGGTAAAACATCATAAAATGCAATAACTAGGTTTTTTTTTTCTAGTTGTATACATTGTAGTAATTTTTAACAATTAATATAAAATCAGAGACATTAAAAATCAAGTATAATTATTTTATTGTAAATGCAACAAAAGAATTCAGGAGACTCAAAGTATATACAGACAATACATGGAGCAGAAATACAGATCCCTAATGGTAGGCTGCATCAAAATGAAACTGGAAGGATGCACCACAAGTATAAAACCCTGCCAGCACCCATGGTCCCCAGGAATTCTGTCTTCACAGCACAATACCTCCAGCAGATGAAGATAAGCAGAGAAAAGGTGACATGAATGGACAAAAGGGGGAGAAAGGCTGCCATAAGAGCAAATGCGAAACTTCTTACTTGCTCAGTTGCTCTGGATGGAATTCTGCATTTCTACCTCTGAGCAATTTGATGCTGAAACAGAGCCTGAAAATTTTCATTTTCTCCCTCCAAATCTGTGGACATTCAACCAGAAATGATAACTACAGTACTTAAGTTGACCCCAGAGAAGCTCACCTTCCCTAGGATATTTACAGGGTGCAGAAAAGACTGATGTTTCTAAAGCTAAAAGCTAATCACAGACTAAGCTGTGCATCATGTCCTTAGCTACCAAATTATTTCTGAATAGAACTGAGCTGAGTTGAAGAGGTCAAGGTTTGGGAAACTCCAAATAGCTTAAATTACCTGCTGACAAGTTTAGTTTCATTTAAAGTGCAAGTAAGGGTTCTATACAACACAGGAGATATACAGGACCTTCAGTTTTCATATACTGTCATTTCCTGAAAGAAAGGACCATTCAAACATCCATACGTAAAGTGGTATTTTTTTTAATCTTTTAAGAAGTTCCATTGTTAAGCCTCATATTGTACAGAAATGCTTTTCCTTTAAGCAATTTCTAATGGCTGTCACTATGATTTAAAGTCTTCTACAGAATCTCTCACATAAGGTACGCCTGCCTAAATTACTTTGGACCTAATTTTAGATAAACTGCTATAGCAAGTGTTGAATAAATGCATGAGTAAGCAAAGAAAAGCAAAACAGATATTTAACATTTGTGACTGGTGTTATCTTTCCAGAGTATTTGAATAGAAGTAGTTTAGGTTTGTTAATTAGGTTCCACACAAAAAATTCATGTTCAAAGACATTACATTGCATTCATCATCTCCCTAAAAGGCTTGTCATTGCACAACCACTGGCTAAAAAACCAACCTAATGCAGATCAATGCTAGATGCACTTCTCTATAAGACACTTTCTTATCCCTTGACACAGTAATGGTAAGTATGAGAAGAATTCTCGGGACAAACGTACATTGAAGTCAAGATCATTTTGCTAGGGGTAGGGGGAAGCACTCAAATAAAAAAGATGCTGTGTTAGATATTGATATGTATTGGAATTGTATCTGTGAGGTGCTCTGTGCTGGTCTTTTTCTTAATAAAAGTTGGAGGAGATTGGTCCATGACAACTGCGTTTTTCAGTCTGTTTGGTTAACTTTAAAAAAGGCTATGATAAAATGTTCTGGTATTAAATCTTTTAATTTGAGGAAGGAGACAAAGAACCAAGCAAGTGCACAGAAATATTGAACTCTGAGGTCTTTGCACACTCACAGGTTCCCTGAACTGCCACCCTGAGTTAATGGATCAAGTATTCAGCCTAAGGCTCCTATGGCATATAAAAAGTATCTTCCTAGACCAAGCACGTATACCACAGTTGGTAATTATAAAGGACTCTTTGCTTTAGTTACAGGGTCACAGATACATATTATTCCGCTTATTTTCATTGTCAGTTTAATTTCACCCTTTGTTTTATCCAGTCAAAACCAATAAGAGTCACATTGTTTGCACTGGAAATCACACAGCATCCAACTTTATCTAACTTTCACCAAACACTGAAATTGGTTTTTAGAGCTATCATTCTGCTTGGCCAAATCCCTTTAAAATCAATGGGATTTTCAGAGGAGAGTGACTGGCAGATGGGGTCCCTAATCAATAGGGAGGGCAAATTTTGAATACAGATTAAAGGTACAAACATCACGGGTCACAAGATAAACAACGTTCAATGCTCTACATCAGGCTTTTTTTTTTTTTTTTCATGTATCAAACGTACCTAAAAAAAACCCATCTTCTAAAAAAAATCAACAGCTGCATTTACTGTTGGAGCCATGTCTCTGTTTGGTTGAACTGAACTGCAGTTCAGCTGACCTTGTGCAAATATGGATGGGTCTCAAGAGTGACACAAACCTCACCTTGTAACTCCTTGTCAAGAGCTGGTTTCTGATTGTTATCAATTTAAGCCTCTGAAAGCTGCTGTGATGCTGGTTGCCAGCGGCAGCACAGCTTCAAATGGCAACTCTGAAGCAGCAAGGCTGGGAGAAGATTTGCCTGTGGCCTTTCAGCCTGTTTACAATGTGAGCTGTAGCTAAGGAGGGAAATGGCACAGCAGAGGAGAAGCTCTATATTGAGAGAAGAATGCTTTCAAAGAATCATAGAATCACAGAATTATAGAATGGTCTGGGTTAGAAGGGACCTTATAGCTCATCCAGTTCCAACCCCCTGCACAGGCAGGGGCACCTTTAACTAGACCAGGTTGCTCAAAGCCCCATCCAACCTGGCCTTGAACACTGCCAGGGATGGGGCAGCAACAGCTCCTCTTGGCAACTTCTGCCAGGACCTCACCACACTCATCGTGAAGAACTTCTTCTTAATAGCTAATTGAAATACAGCCTCTTTTATTTTAAAGCCCCTTGTCCTACTATGACATATGCTTGTAAAATGTCCCTTTCCAAATTTCTTGTAGGCCCACTTTATGCACTGAGAGGCTGCTCTAAGGTCTCCCTGGAGCCTTCTCTTCTCCAGGGTGAACAAGCCCAGCTTTCTCCGCCTGTCTTTATAAAAGAGGTGCTTCAGCCCTCTCATTTCTTTATGGACCTTCTCTGGACTCGCTGCAATAGGTCCATGTCCTTCTTATGTTGGGGGCCCCAGAGCTGAATGCACTACTGCAGGTGGGGTCTCATGAGAGTGGAGTAGAGATAGAGAATCATCTCCCTCAACCTGCTGGTCACGCTCCTTTTGACGTAGCCCAGGATATGGCTGGCTTTCTGGGCTGTGAGCACACACTGGCAGCTCAAGTTGAGCTTCTCATCAACCAACACCCCGAGTCCTTCTCCTCAGGGCTGCTCTCAATCTGTTCTTTCCCCAGCCTGCATTTGCGATTGGGATTGCCCCCGTCCAACTGCAGAACATTGCATCCACATCTTGTTGTCACAATGGCTCTGTGTATACTCCTAATGCAAAATGGTATCACAGCAACACTGTTTCTCTTTTGGAGTGTCATCCTGGGCGGTCCAGTAGGAATGCAAGGGAAATACTCTTGCTGGCAAGTTATCTCCAGTGATGTGGATAGCCAGTATGAACTCAACAGTGCTTGGGCTCACCAAGCTCAGGCAACCCATACTTCACAATGCCATGGAGAATGCCATGTCCCAGGGTCCCACTCATGGATTACTGCAACCGTCAGGGTCATACACAAACTCATCAGACCCTAATCAAAGGTCCTCTGGGTGACCAATCTTCTGCAATATCCTGGTTTGAAAAACTATTTCTGTTCCTGAACACATTGAAAAATACAAATCAGACCACCCTGTAGCAATCCAGCTGCAAACCCTGCTCCACTGGACTGGGAATAGACATCACACCAATGGGTGATCAGTGATGTGCAGCTGGTTTTTTTGCAAGTAGGAAGATGCTAGTTTTGCAAACAGCAACCTATTTACTTTGATCTTTTTATTAATAAAACATTGAGAACAATGAGGAATATCACCTCTCACACATTATCATAGATGTTTACTGTGGGCAAGAAAGCATACCTCATGTGTACGTTAAGTCTTTACAGTATTTCCCAAGGGTATATTGGGTTGTACAAATGTTCAGCCACACAAAACCTCCAGTTACAGGGCAATTCCAGCCTGCTGTGCCATGATCTGTAGTAGCCATTTTTTCCAAGGTCCAGGGAGCCAGCACTACCAACCTCTGGACCAAGGTGAAGTCTCCCTGTCAGACTGATACAAGCTCCTGATAGAATAATCAAAGTATTCTTTCACTTCTTGTAAATAGTTGCCATGATCCCATCAGGCAACAAGTGATGTGCACCCATAACATTCTAGCCTTCAGAGGTATAGATGCAGGCTCAGTGCCTCTGCCATCCAGCCAAGCACTGGGAATTTCTGAGAACATCTCATCCCAGACTGTAGCTGGTGGGGAGCTGCGCCAGCTGGGGCTTTCACTTGAGTAACCTTTGGAGTAAGCTATAAGAGTCACACTATCAGCTGGCACATACTTATTATGGAGTTGCATGATATGTATATATAAGGATTGCATATGGAACAGACAAGAAGGATGAAAGAGAAGTGCTATGGCAAGGCTTGTGGATAAGAGGCATCCTTAAAGAGTACTCCTGAAAGTAAGCGTGACTTGTGTTTTCCAAAAGCATGCTGGCAGACTGCAGGTGCTGAAGGGGATCCCCATGCCTGGTGGTGGTGGGGCCTCATGGAACAGTGCAGAACAGCATGGCACCCATGGCCACTCCCACCTGCTAGGAGCTGTGCTCCAACAGGTCAAAGCACTTAATGATCAGTGTGCTGGTGTCACAGAACATTTCACTCTCTGGGTAGCCACAGGGAATATACCATAATGAGTACTCAAATAAGACTTACTCTGACAAACTGATCATACCCCCCTTAGGTGACTGGGGTCTGATTCTTCACTCTGCTGCTCTACCTTTGTAACAGAGCAGTTTTAATCAGTGCAATACAGAAACAAATCAAGTTCCCTGTATTTACATAAAGACCAATATCCTCAGCCAACGGAAACTGGAGTGGTTCTGCTGAAGTCAGTGGAGTTGTACTGTTTTACACTAGCTCAAGCTCTGCTTTAATATTTTAGAAATAACGGTCTAAAGCATCAGATAAAGTATGCCAGAACAGCTCCATCAAATTAGTACACTGACTGAGGATCTGACTTTTTATTGAAATGAGTATTCAAGAATTTCACTTTGCTTTGTTTAAAACATTGATAAACAATAACCAGGTTGTTAGTTGGTATGCACAGTAGTTCAGATGCTGTGTGCTAGGTATAAGTTTGTAGCCAACAACACAGCAGAAGCATTTCAGAGCAGTGACAGAACGTGTAGAAAGGGAGTAAATCTGCCCTATGGCAATACTTCATGCATCTCGCTTTGCCAAATTTCAGACTGAATGTTGCGTATGGATTTTGCCCTCTGTAGCATAAGATCCCATTTTGGGTTTAGGGGGGAGCTGTGTTTGTTCGGGTTTTTTATTTCCTTTAGCTTCAGTAAGTATTTCTTATGGATCAGGTGCCTAATAAAGGAGAAGGAAAAAGAAATGTGCAAATATTAAACTGAAGGTTCAGTGACATTCATAAACTCTTGGCATTTTTTGAGGTGTCTTGGTTAGGTTAGTTTCTGAGCAGGAGACACTTTATGTCATAGGCAGATAACACATACACTTTTTCAGACTCTACAGGTGAGCCGCATTTGCAGAGTTGGGAAAATTAAGTATCAGCTGTCCAGCCCATTTTTCTCCCTCTGTACTCCTTAAATCTCTATGTGTTATGATGACTGTTATTACTGAATTAGGCCACAGTCTTTAGCAATGTATTAGACACTTTACAGAAATTCTAGCCATGTTCAGAAATAGCATACAATCTCAGGCATATTACCTGCAGATTCTCATGTGTGGGGTAAATTCGAATGACTGAGTTTGGGTATTTTTTAACTCAATGGGTTTACTTATGTGAGCAAATTAACTCATAAATTAATGGTCTTTGCAATGGTAAATTTTGAATTTAATCTCAAAAGCAAAATGCTGATCTCTTAAAGTCAAATAAAGAATTGGGGACACTAATTTTGGTGGTAATTTTACCACAGTTGCAGCAGATGGGCAGGTCTAGGTGACAGAAATGCTAAATAAAAGAAATGAAGATGACAATAAGAAGGTAAATTCAGTTGTTCATCGGAGGTATATGATTGCTATGATGATCCAGTTAAATGTTCCATTATATTTTTTCTTCTTAAGGAAATACACACTGCAGAAAATAATAGGAGAACAGAAAGAAGTTGGAAAAGTTCATAGCAAGGGCTCTTTTGTGTCCACCATATAATACAGGGATATCTAAGAACAGCTCTAGTCAGTGAAAAGTCAATGCAGGGAAGCAATTCTAAGGATAAGAAGGCACTGCTAAAATAGCTTAATCATGAGTAATTACAGCAACGACCTTGCTTATGTATGTGAGAGAAATCTGAGTCACTCTACCAGCTTCAGTGACACTGTACTGATTAACTAACAAAGGACCTGCTGGGTCAAAACCATTTAGTTTTTTCATGGTTTTGTGGAATACATTTGAATGATTGTTTTCACACCTAAAATTGTCAATGTATTTGAAACCAGATTTGACAGAACAGAACTGGAAGATGTTTTTTGAAGAATTTGTAACACAGACCACATTTTGATCCCATACAATCTGAGAAGCTTAGAAATCTCTTCTTGTACCTTTTTTTGTTCTCCGGAGAAGAAATAGACAAAGCATTAAAATCTCTGAAACTGCTGAATGACTGCCTTATCTCTCACAGTTTGACTCAACTTGTCATGTCTATACTTCATGTTTGAGTGCAAGCTGGTAGAATTTTATCCATATTGTATGTGTGTAACACAAAATTATGATTGCTGCATGTTGCATTCCAATTTACCTAGATTCAGTAAGACACAGTTTATGGCCTTAACTGCTCTAAAACACTGATGGGAAGGTACATTGTATAGAAAATATTTTGTCTCCCATCACAGAGATACAGTCCACCACAAGCCATATCAAATACCTCATGCTTAATGCTTTGACATACAGGTGAATTTCAGTACCAGCTTGGAATCTATCTGCTAATCAAGCTATACTAGCAACAAAAGGTAGCTATATTAGGTTCTGCTGCATACTACAGAGTGTTGCAGCGGTGAGAAAATAAATATTCAAATAAGTATGTTGTGGTTTAAGCCCAGCTGGGAACTCAGAACCATGCAGTGGATCACTCACTCCCCCCTGCCCTTCCTTCCCCTGTTTCAGGAGGGATGGGGAGGAGAATCGAAAGGATGTGACTCCCACGGGTTGAGATACGAAGAGTCCAGTAACTAAGGTATAACACAAACCACTACTGATACCACCAATGATAATAATGATAAGGGAAATAACAAGGGAAGAGAATACAACCAGTCACCACCCACCTACCAATACCCAGCCCAACCCAAGCAGTGATCTAGCCCTTCTGGGCAACTGCCCTCATATATGCTGGGCATGACGTGCTGTGGTATGGAATACCTCTTTGGTCAGTTTGGGTCAGATGTCCTGTCTCTGCTTCCTCCTGGCTTCCCCTCCTCCCTGGCAGAGCATGAGGCTCAGAAAGTCATTGGTCAGAGTAAACATTACTGAGCAACAACAAAAACATCGGTGTTATCATTGTTGTTCCCAGGCTGAAAGTCAAAAACACAGTGCTGCACCAGCTACTAAGAAGGAGAAAAACTGCTGAACCCAGGACAAGGTAAAAAGAGCTAGGAACAACATACAAAGTTGCTGTGATATGCACCGTTTTTCAAGTACTCAGTTCCCAGCCCTTTTTTTTTTTCCTTTTAGCAGTGCTGTGCCTGTATTTTTCTTCTTATTCACTCTCTAGTTCATGTTACCTTAGTTTTAATTTCATTGTTTCTCTCTGGTCTTTGCAGGTCTCCCAAAAAGATTGTAAATCAAAAAAAGAAGGCCATGCTGAACTCTTCCACTCTTTAAACCCACAGGACACTAAGTGCATTTTTCAATTACAAATACACTGAGATAGCCTCCAGTGCTGAGTCCAGTCACACTCTAACTACTTTTTCCAACAGAAATTTGTTGTTAAGAACAGGAATATGCTCCTAAATACTTTCTGGAAGCATGTTGTTGACACTGACATATCATCAGTCTGGAGACCTTACATTTTCTAAACATCGACAGAAGGCTTGAGCCTGAAAGAACATGCTTCTCCCTGGTTAAACTCTTGGGACAGATGGTCCTGCGAGCCATGCCTTAGCACGACTGTACCGTGCTTTCTGTGCTGCAGGCAGGTTATTGGTGGGGAAAAAACACTCTTCTCCCTTCCCTTCCCATCCCCAAAAAACACTAAAGTTTTGATGAAGTGAGATAGGAAAATAGAAGGAAAAAAAACCCACCTCAATCAATATACAAAATCAAACAGTAAATTATTCCCTTTGTTCTCAGTTCTGTGGGTGCAGGTGTATCTATTAGAAAATAATCCCCAACTGTTCCCTTCTTTGATAGGTTGATATGTGAGAGGATTTAGTCTGTAGAGAATGAAAATGTCACACATACCTGTAGGTTTTTTCCTATATAGCTGAGTTTGATGTGATTTGATGGCTCACAGAGCTGGTTTAGAATTATCATAGTCATGTTCAGTACCTGACACCCCAAGGCCATGCTGATGGCCCGAAAGCACAATGTATTCTGTATACTCTCTCTTTTACTACTGCCTGTCACCATAAAAATAGTAGGAAAAAAAGTATACTTGAAGAAATTTAAGGAAGTTTATTTGCTTAAGGTTTTGATGGGGTATTTATTATGTATCGAACAAAAGAACCCTAAAAGTATTATCACTTTATTTTATAAGAAAGAAAAATGAGATTTCTTATTATGCTCAGCTTAGATGGCTAGTTTATATTTATATACATGGGCATGTCATTTTTTGTTCTTAATGAGCATGACCTACAGCTTACTTCAAGCTCAGAAAGTATTATTCCCAGGACAAAAAAAGGAATAGTCACTTCTTTTTGCAGTTCTAGTTTGCCACATGTAAGATATGTCTCACATACATGACTAGTAGAAAAAATATATCCTTTACCCTAACAAACCCTGGCTTTGTGTGTAATTATAACTGTGCAGATTTTGAATCTTATTCATATCATGCCTCTAGCATAAACCAGAGCTCCAGTCCTGCAAACATATGCCCAAGCCTCATTTTACATAACCTCACATATGCCTAAATTTACACATCTAATCTGTGCCACTGAGCACAATTTTTCTGAGAGAAAATACTAAATGTATTCATCAGTATTTTGGGGACCACTGATTCCCAAGAATCAGTCCAAGAATGAATTCAACAATGAATGTAAGATATCTAAAATGTAGAACAGTATTTTTAGAAAAGCATGCCTGAGCTATTGTGCAAAACCCAGGCTCACAGAATCTTATCTCACAAAGCACTGCTGACAAAGATCATCCAACAACATTAGGTGGAGGAGTCTGAAGGGATAAAGCTCTGTGATTACAAAAAGGAGAAGAGAAGAAAAAGAAAAAGATGGGACAAATCAGATGGGGCTTTTTGGCAAATGATTTGGAAGCAAGCCATCCTTTCCTTACTGTCACCGCTGGAATAAATGCAAGATGCTCCCATCTGTAACAGTATTTTCAAGTCTGTGAAAAAACATTTCCCCACACAGTTGCCAAAATTATTCCTTAGGAAGGAAATTGAGGAAACAGCAATAACACAATTATAACTGTTCATTCGGCAGTGACAAATAACAACTATCTAATTGCCATCACCAAGCTAGAACAGAGCAGAGGCTTTTAAACAAAGAGGGCAGCTCCATCACCAGTGAATGCTGGCCTTGCAAGTCTACTTGCCATTCTCCACTCCTCCCTAGGGCCATAGCCAGATGATTTATTTATGCACAGCTTGTTTGCACAACTGGAGGTGCTGAGCTGTGAAAATTACCGATAAGCATTTGTGGGTTTAAATTATGGACATCTCCTCTAAGGTACCTTAGACATAGTTAACTTCGTGTGATCAGATTTTCAGAGCTATAGAGAGCTTCTGCTGAGTGTTTGGGGGAGTCAAGTGTTTTCATACTATTTCTGCCTTTAAAATTTTTGTGTGTTAGGGACAAAATTATTATCTTCTGCCAAGACAGTGCACCTGGAGCAACACACCCTTTCTCAAAGCTTATTGCTTCCCCTTAGGTAAGGAGTAGCCAAAAACTTTTAACATCCAAAGGTTTTTTAAGGATTAGTAGGAAGCAAATCCATAGCTCTGAGACAAATCTATCCATACAATAAAAGTCATTGATCCTGAATATTCTTTCAGAGCTGAAGCATAGATCCTTTTTTACAAAAGAAAAAAAAAATCTACCTTTCTACCCTTTTCAGCCATCTGTGCTATTGTGGTCATTGTTTTCATGAACCACCTATCCCACATAATAGAAGGCAAAGAAATGTGCTGAATGTGTCTCATCATTCTAAACAGTAAAACATTTTTGGAGATGGGTTCACATCCAACAACCTCCAGTTATTACAGGGTTTAGAGCCTCATCATCATCCCTGTTTTCTTTTCTGCCCAAGGTGAGAGCAATCGTAAGTAGTCTTCAAACAATTATTTTAAAAAGTTTGAAATTCCCTCACAGGGAAAAAAAAAAAAAATCATCGTGCACATAGAGTGACTTTGATTTGAATATTTAATTATTAATTTAGTGTTTCAGGTAAAGGCATTTTTCTCTAGAAGGCTTGGGTTCAATTCATTTTGACATTACTCACTTTCCCCTACACATTCTCTTAAATCATGCAGTTTCACACTTAACAATGAAAATTGTACTGCACAGCACATTAAGTTGCTTATTTTCTGTTAGGTGGTATTGCTCCTCTTTCAGCTGTGAAATGTCACACCCTGTTTCCTCACACGGATGGAGTAGATGCCACTGGGAGGAAAATATTGACTCTTATCTCTGCAAATGTGTTTCAAAATATTGTGCCTTTGACAAACATACAGCTGAAGTAAATTAATATTTCTGATAAAGATACAGACTCAATACCACAAATGTTTATTGAATGAGAAGTTTTTCTCTTAGACTTGTTCATAATATGCACCGTAAAATGGTTCCAAAACTGGACCTATAAGTTATGCATCTGGAAAGATTGCACTGTTCTACCATCAAGGTGCGTAAGGGGCAGACCAGACAAACATATAGGCTGTTTCCTAAACTCCTGAGAAAGTCATTGACAATGCAGGAAACTGCTCTACTATTGCATGTGTTGTGACTATTGTATGGCTAAGTAAAAAAAGTCCATAGCCAACAGTTTAACACATTACCTGGAAAACATATCAGATGGTGCTAAATTATTTCAGTCCTTAGTTTTTGAAAGTGTCAGTCAAAAGTCCCAGGTGAAATCATACGTTTGGATATTTTTTCAATTCCTGACTGATTCTCCAATACTACAATTGGATGTAATGATAACAAAATTTGGTCTTGCCAGACATCCAATGTGTATTTGACATGTCCAAAAGATCTGGAGATACCTAAATGGGTTTGATACAATACTCATCAATCATCAGTTTTAAAATAGTGCCATACTAATCACCCCCCTGATTCTGACAATTTCTTTTAACATGCTAATTTATGTTCTGGATACTGCTTCTAAAAGTTATTTCAAGTACCTTAAAAAGACTGGCGCTAAACGCAAAAGATGATTACTACAAATTCTGACTTAATGACAGCCTGCTTTCATAGTAGAAACAAAACAAGGTGTGTATGGGTGGCTCTGTCTTACAATTGTTTATACTGGCAATTTTTCAATATATTTATATGGAGCAATAAAAATGAAAATTGACTTGCTACAGTGTTCTTGATTAAAGAGACAGTGATTATCATGAAATAAAAGTAACCTGAAATTGAAATGACCCTTTCAATAGACTGTGACTCTTCAGATAAAGACAGTTTAGTTTGCATCACTGCTTTTCCCTCTAAATCTCAGTACTTTATTGCTAGACTACATAATGAGTCTTCTTTTGAGTAAAGCAATGCCCAGAATTGCTTATTTGTGATTAGTAATCAAGAAGCTTTTTCACAATTTCTTTTCTCAGCATAGAACTGACCACAGAATGAAAATTCAATTTCACAACAAATTTTGAGGTTTTCAACATATGTTTTCCTTACTAAGAAAAACCAATTCTGCACACCTTTTTAGAAAAAAATAGTTATTCAGCCTGTGACCTTAACTCAGTGCTTGAAAGTTCTTTGTTTCTTCATCGTGGCTCTTTACTTTGAACTGACACAGAAATTTCACAAAATCTTCAGATAAAACCCCATTCTAAATCCATTCTAAACAACTGTGTGACCGTAAAACCTCATATCACTTTTTTTTTTCCCATTTTCCTCCTTTGTTCTGTCCCCAAGACAAAGTTCAAACATCCTACTAAAGATAGAGGTGGTTAGAATTTTATGATGAAGTGCTTCATTCCAGTAAATAGGACACAATTAGACTCTTGACATTGGTGCCCACTGACAGGACAAGAGGCAGTAGACACAAACTGAAATACAAGAAGTTCCATTTAAATACGAGGAGAAACTCCTTCACTCATATGGTGGTTTCCCAGAGATGTTATGAAGTCTCTATTCTTGGAGATATTTAAACACTGACCAAACACCATCCTGAGCAGCCTGCTCTAAACAACTTGTCATTTCACAGAATCACAGAATCCCAAGGGTTGGAAGGGACCTAAAAAGATCATCTCGTCCAACCCCCCTGCAAGAGCAGGGTAACCTACAGTACATCACACAGGAACTTGTCCAGGTGGGCCTTGAATATCTCCAGTGTAGAAGACTCCACAACCCCCCTGGGCAACCTGTTCCAGTGCTCTGTCACTCTTACAGTAAAGAAGTTCTTCCTGATGTTAACGTGGAACTTCCTATGCTCCAGTTTACACCCATTGCCCCTTGTCCTATCACTGGATATCACTGAAAAAAGCCTAGCTCCATCATCCTGACACCTACCCTTTACATATTTGTAAACATTGATGAGGTCACCCCTCAGTCTCCTCTTCTCCAAGCTAAAGAGACCCAGCTCCCTCAGCCTCTCCTCATAAGGGAGATGTTCCACTCCCTTAATCCTCTTTGTGGCTCTGCGCTGGACTCCTTCAAGCAATTCCCTGTCCTTCTTGAACAGAGGGGCCCAGAACTGGACGCAATATTCCAGATGCAGCCTCACCAAGGCTGAGTAGAGGGGGAGGAGAACCTCTCTTGACCTACTAACCACTCCCTTTCTAATGCACCCTAAGATGCCATTTGCCTTCTTGGCCACAAGAGCACATTGCTGGCTCATGGTCATCCTCCTATCCACCAGGACCCCCAGGTCCCTTTCCCCTTCGCTACTTTCCAGCAGGTCACCCCCCAACCTGTACTGGTACATGGGGTTGTTCTTCCCCAGATGCAAGACTCTACACTTGCCCTTGTTAAATTTCATCAAGTTTCTCCCCGCCCAACTCTCCAGCCTGTCCAGGTCTCGCTGAATGGCAGCACAGTCCTCTGGTGTGTCAGCCACTCCTCCCAGTTTTGTGTCATCAGCGAACTTGCTGATGGTGCACTCAGTTCCCTCATCCAGGTCATTGATGAAAATATTAAACAGCATCGGTCCCAGCACCGACCCCTGAGGAACTCCACTAGTCACAGACCTCCAGCTAGATTCTGCGCCATTGACCACAACTCTCTGCCTTCTTCCTTTCAACCAGTTCTCAATCCACCTCACTACTTGATCGTCAAGCTCACACTTCCTTAGCTTATCTATGAGGATGCTGTGGGAGACAGTATCAAATGCCTTACTGAAATCAAGAAAAACTACATCTACCGCTCTACCATCATCCCTCCACCTAGTCACTTCCTCATAGAAGGCTATAAGGTTGGTCATACATGACTTCCCCCTCATAAAACCATGTTGGCTGTTCTTAATGACCCCCTCATCCTTGATATGCCTAGTGATGGAGTCAAGAATAAGTTGTTCCATCACCTTTCCAGGGATGGAGGTAAGGCTGACCGGTCTATAATTACCCGGGTCCTCCTTCTTGCCCTTCTTATAGACTGGTGTGACCTTTGCCATCCGCCAATCCTCAGGCACCTCGCCCGTTTCCCACGACTTACCAAAGATGATGGAGAGTGGCCTAGCAATGACCTCCGCCAGCTCCCTCAGAACCCGTGGGTGCATTCCATCTGGACCCATCGATTTACAGATGTCCAGATTGCATAGCTGATCCCTAACCCAATCCTCATCTACCAGAGCAAACTCCTTTGTCCTGACTCCTTCTGGGGCTATAGAAATCCGGGGCCCTCGGGGAGAGTCTGCAGGAGTAAAGACAGAGGCAAAGAAGGCATTCAGCACCTCTGCCTTCTTTATATCCTCTGTCTCCAGGGCACCCACTTCGTTCAGCAGTGGGCCTATATTGCCTCTTGTGTTAGTTTTATTTGCTATGTATTTGAAGAAGCCCTTTCTATTGTCTTTAACCCGACTAGCAAGATTGAGTTCCAAGGAGGCCTTAGCTGTCCTAATTGCCTCCCTACATCCTCTAACAACTGTCCTATATTCCTCCCAAGCGGCCAGCCCCTCCTTCCATAATCCATAGATTCTCCTTTTCCACTTGAGTTTGCCCAGCAGCTCCTTGTTTAACCACGCTGGTCTCCTAGATCCCTTACTTGATTTCCTACTTGGTTTTAACAGAGCAGTTGGACCAGATGATCTCTAGAGCTCCCATCCAGCCTCGTCCATTGCTGTATTCCATGAAAATGAGCCAGGTTGTGTGTCATATGCAAAATCAGGTGCATTACTCTGTGAATGTTTCCTAACAAAAGTAAAGCCTGTAAAAAAACAAGCCCTCCTTCTTTTAGTAAGTTACTTTCATCTGTTTTTCCTGCTGATCTTCAGAATTGTGCTCTTTGTTGGAGATTCTGTTTATGAGTGTTACCTCTTGTGAATCAAGAGCATGTGCTTTTTCTGAGTGATGGGTTGTTGCTTCTAACTGCAATATCAGCAGAGAAATATTTAGAAAGGAGACAAGGGGCAGAGAGCTAGACCTTTTTGCTCATCTCACTCCTAGGCAATCAGTGCATCCTGGAACTGTCATCTGAAGGCAATCCACTGGCTTTACAAAGTGCATGCAGTCTCAGAATTGTTTCCTCAGAGGATGCTGCATCTAGCAAACAAATTATAATGAAGCTTATTCACCTGTGGGCCATTATAACAGCAGTGGTAACTTGGTAGGGTGAGACACATACAGCCAATTTAATCTTCAACTAACAGGCAAAAATCTACTTGGTATGGGAGAGAAATTAGAAAAAAAAGAAAAAAAGGCCAAGAGCTAAGGACAAAGGCTAAGGAGCTAAAGACAGAAGCATTTCGTAGGAAAAGCTTTTCTTTCTCTGTCTCCAAGAAAAGGACCTCTTTTTGTTCCAGGTGAGGTTTTGGGGTGGTTGGTTTTGGCTTGGGGTTTTTTTTCCCTCAAGTGTTTTTTGGGTTTTTTTTGACCCACTGTGCTGCTTAAATTGATTCCCAGAAATGGCTGAAGAGTACAAACACTCCTTTATTTGCAGGTGCATGAAGGTTCCCTCTAGGTTAGCTAGATGGAAAAGGCAGTAGCCTGTGCAATAAGCAGACATCCACAGAAATACTGATGATCCTCTGGGGGAGAAAAAAAGCTTCAGGCTTTTTCAGCCTAGTAGAAGACTAGAGAGGTAGATAGATCCAAGCCTCAGTAGGTCTGAGCATCTCTGTGCTAAATACTATGTAGAAAGGAAGATGTTCTGAGAAAATGTCAGGAGGGGGGCTGGGGGGGAAGGAAATATTAAAATAATTTGGAGAACTGCTATGAATTTGTATTTGTCCTGGGTTACAATCATATGGCTAGTGATGATAACACATTGCTACAGTTGGTTGAAGAAATCTTGACCTGCATCTAACAGTTCTGTGACTAGCATAACAGTACAGGTGTGCTGCCAAACCTTCCTCTTCAGATGTTAACCCCTCCAATTCCTCTCGTGGAAAGTCTTCAAGTACTGTTTCACAGCTATTTCTAGGTGACATGATTTATGTATAATGTAACACAGGCCATTTTCCCTCACAGGTTAACCAAATTAGCATATTCTATCCCACATTAAGCAGAAGATGAACATCACCTATGGTATATGATCTGCTTTGGCACATTGCTTTTGCACCTTTTTGCAAAGGAAGTACCTATTACCCATCTATATCCTCATCCATCCAACAGAGATGGAAGTTTCAATTTTTTTTCACATTCCCTGGCTGTTCTCAGACACAAGTGTTACAAAATATAAGGTGCATAATTGCATTTTCCTTGTTTTACTGGCATTTCTTGTCTCATACTGACATCAAAGGCTGAACATAACTACAGTGGGAGAGCCAGAGAGAGCTTGATACTGAGTAAACTTGCCCTAACATAAAAGGGAATCATGGAAAGCATGCTTTGAAGTTAAATCACTCCCTTATAAACTGATGCATGGGAGCCTGTAATGAGAAGGGAAAGGTTACAGGTAACATTTCTGTTTAAGAGGCTTCTCATTGTTTCCATGCACTCTGGACACTACCTTTCAGAAGTCTTTATTTTCTCTATGTCACTTTTCACTGAAAAAGACTGAATGAAAGGTCTCATGATGCATCTCAGTACTACTTCCATAAAAAGGGATCACTCTGGGGTGACATTAGACATTTTCATTTCCACTCCCTCTCTAATGAACAAAATATTTTTCCTCAAGGCTCTGTGGCATGTTTTAGGACACAAATTTCAAGGCTTCTGGAATGCATGACATCACATTTGCTTTGGCCTGGGCTCTCCCATGATCCCATCTATACCATTACCTACTTCTGCCATCTCACTGTAACGTTGTTTTATTCTTCATTGGTTTTGCCTGATACCATGTATTGTTTCCAAAGCACTTCTAATATTTCATGTTGAATAAAAGCTCTTTATTATAGGCACTGCGCATATCCCTGTGTTTCTCTTCTGTATCACATTTGTTACAATCTAGGATGTGGTCTGTTTGGGGAATGTTATGGGAAACATTTAATTTACCTTCCTTTAGATTCAGTTGTGTGTTTTGCAGATAGTATCCATAAGCAATCACTGGATATGTTGCTGACATAATCCTGTGGCAACCTGTTTCTATTATGTCTCTTTATGCTTCTGAGTCCTGTGTGGAAATACTAATGAACTAACATCTGAGTGAAACTTTTAACAGTATAGGAGCCTCCTATGAATCAGACTAAATATCTATGTAATTATGTTCCTCAAAACCTATCTACTGTTTTATATCAAAAATACAATTTAGAAGTTGTGCCTGATATTAA
This sequence comes from Lathamus discolor, assembly GCF_037157495.1. Taxonomy (NCBI): domain Eukaryota; kingdom Metazoa; phylum Chordata; class Aves; order Psittaciformes; family Psittacidae; genus Lathamus; species Lathamus discolor. The sequence continues at coordinate 40,611,973 of NC_088884.1, read as the reverse complement.
TTCAGAAAATACACAGCTTCTTTTTGACTAATAGATACAAATTACCCATCATTCTAAACCCGATATTAATACTAATATTACTACTGAGATGAACTTCCCGCTCATGAAGTGTTATCATTGCAGACATCTGGCAAATTGGTTGTTAACTTCTAACACAGTTGATATGCCTTTTATTATTACAATATTCTGTTTCAACAGAAGAGTGCCTGTTTCCCAGTGATGAACCATTCTAATGATTTTATGCAGAAATACAGCTAATGAAAAATAATGACAAGGGACTTCTGAATTCAGTTTTTTATTCCCCATTCCAGCGGTCCTCATTACAATATCACAAAATTATGTCTTATGAAGATGACACACAGGTACACTTCAGTCTCTGTTTCAGGCTGCCTGCCATAAATAGGGAAAATTGTGGTAGTATCAGGAGAATGTCCTACAATGCTTGGATTGTCCAGCAAATAGAAGCATTAGAATAATTTATTCTTTCTATTACATTTGTCATATGCATTACCTGAAGCATTCATATTTCCCAGTTACTGTTCTCTCTCGAAATGATCATCCAAATGAGGAAATGAGAGCCCTAACTTAGCCTAAATTTTAAAATCAGACTAATACTACTTCTAGGCTTAAGATTATGCATAAAATACCAGAAGTACAACTGAAACCTCTTATTATCACTGTCACTCTATTATATTTCTTTCTTTAGCACCAGCATGTGGCAATTATCAAAAAATACAGTGGCATAAAGTGATACAGAAATGTTCATGCTTGATCTGTTCAGTGGTCTATTTGTCTCAGTAACCTGTCTTTATTAGCAGTTAATGACAGATGCTTCAAAGAAAGTATGGGGACTCTGTGATCCTGTAAGCTTTTTTTCCAGACACTTTTTTTTCCCATAAATTCTCTCATTTAAAGGGTTTGATTATATGCTCAAGTGTGATTGCTTATGTCTCTTTTCTACCCTTCCTTATCTGTCACAACATTGAAAATTATTTGACATTCATAAAGGAGAGAGATTTCAACAACTTGGCTGCTCTTCAGGCATGGGTAAAAGCCAGATTTTGATCCCTGTTCCCAAGTAAGCATTTCCTTTTTACTATGTTATTATTATTATTATTATTATTGCTTCTTATTATTATTTAGTGTAAAACAATATAGGAAGGAACAAGATGTGGAATATTTTTATGGGAATGTGCCCCCATCTGACACTTCCCAGTTGCATGTTAGATTACTTAAACTTTTCTGAATATACGTAATGAGTTGATAGATTTTAAATGCACAGTTTATTTCCAATAACTATACTGACAATCACAAAGAAAGAGATTCTCACATTAATCAATTTCTGTATGGAAATGCTTTTATTCTAGTATGCAGAAAGAGGCACCGATAGCTATTTGCTCCACCTGTACCATGATTTTTTTCCAGCAGGTGGGTGATAATTAGTCTTTTTATTTATTTCAGGCAATTTAACTGATTCTAAAGTATGGTTCAGTGATCTGCTCTGTCTTGGATAGCATCCACATCGTTTCAAGATAGACACATTTACCACTTTCCAGTCCCACAGGATGGTAGTTGGTGTTAATGAGCTTTTTAAACATTTTCCTGATTAAGTCAGTATTTAGTCTGTTGTGGGTTTTAGTTGGGTTTGTTGTTTTGTTGCTTGTTTTTTTCAAAACCCTGAAAAACATTCAGTGTTGGGAACTTACAACTTAATTTATCAATTTGTTCCAGCATGTCTCACTAGAGAGCTTGCAGGACTCTAAACACAGAGAGGATGAAAAACACAGCTCTGCATGATGATAAAGTCCAGCACTTTGCTGAATGGGCTTGTAAATGCAATAAAACCTGAAATAAAGTACTTCTGGAAATTATGCAGTTTTGTCTGTGCTCTAGGAAGCACGCAATGCATTCCAAGAGCAGTGTAAATAGCACACTCTTCTGCACTGAAATAGTATAAGAATCTCACAGCAGTCTGATAGGGGTCCTGGAAAAAAAATATGGTAGGAGAGTTATGAATTAAGAAAAAGAAAAATCTATTGAAGAATAGTGAAAAATCAGAGCGCATTGTCTCTTGTGGTAAACTATTGCTGAAATCCCAATTTGAGTGGCTTGGAAGGGATTAGATTTTGGGTGGGAGCCCTCAGATCATAAATGTAATATCTTAGAACACAGTTTAACTGCATATGCAATTTTATTCAATACACAGCCTTTGAGAAAACTTTTTTATTGTGGAAGGATAAGTGTAGGTTGCTTATTTTTATGTTACTAGTGGACAAATCACAGAATCACAGAATCCCAAGGGTTGGAAGGGACCTAAAAAGATCATCTAGTCCAACCCCCCTGCAAGAGCAGGGTAACCTACAGTACATCACACAGGAACTTGTCCAGGCGGGCCTTGAATATCTCCAGTGTAGGAGACTCCACAACCCCCCTGGGCAACCTGTTCCAGTGCTCTGTCACTCTTACAGTAAAGAAGTTCTTCCTGATGTTCAGTTTTAATAGTAACTTGTGTTATTTTACTATATCATCAGTAACCTGAAACCTCTGTTGAAAAACATTAACAAACTGTTTTCTTTACCTTGTCAAATTAATAGACAGAATTCTATTTTGAACAAGACAGTAATTAGAGTTTAGTTGATACAGGACAACATTAGCATAAAGGCAGTTTTCTATGCTCGTTGTGACGGAACAAAACTAAAAAATGTGTACGAAATGTCATACTTATTCTTTTAATACTATCATCCTATTCTGCCAACTAGCAAGTCCATTTACACTCAATTTTAAATCACACATATGCTGAAGCAAATACCCTGAAGTCAAACCCATAGCAGCTATATGCAATAAATTCTATTAAGCTATATCATATTTCTCTGAGGATAAATATCACCACACCATGAATCTTTTACTAAATAGACATTTCAAAATTGTCAGGAAGGAGTCAACATTCTGAATCAGTCAGGACCACATCAGGAATTGTGATACAGTTCATTACTTGTGAGATGTTACACAGCATTAGAGACTTCCATAGGCTTAATTTGACATGAAACCATCAAACTATGTAAAATAAATTATAAGAAAACAAACTTCAAATATATTTACCTTCCAAACAGATCTGAATTTTGCACAGATATTTTCTTCCTGTGCCTGCAAAGGTGGAATATGAAGACAGATGTATATTTTAATATGAAAAAAAGAAATATCAACTCCAATTTTTCTTAGTCATTTCACTCACAATTACATGTGAGCAAAAGAAACACTAAAACATTTTAGTATAGCAGTTACTGCTACAGAAGAATGCCAGTGCTCTTCAATATTTTTTCTGTGCCAATCTTATGCTAAAACTGCACAAATTATGTGCTACAATTTATTTGGAGAATTTAGTCTTCTTTGTTGTCCATAAATTGTTGATAAGAATTCAGAATATTTCAGTCTTTATATGACTATATTTTAGCTTTTGAATTGCTTGTGAGCTGCATTTGTGTTTGAAGAATTTTGTTCACTGAAGCCTACATTCGAGGTTTGTTTTCTATAACTTTAAAGTATTAACTACTGTTTGAGTCTGTTCAGAACCACATTAGAGATTTTTTTCGGTTCAAAATGTCTCTCTCTTTTTTTTTTTTTTTACTCCAGTTTCAAAAAAGGATCATCAGGGGTGTCATCTTCAGTACTTACTGAAAGACCAAAAGATACATATGGGACATATAGACACAGTAATGCTAAAAATACACAGTGAGACAACACTTTGTAGTCTGTGAACAGAAGTATAAAGGATAAGAAAGGAAGCTAGAAACCCCCCTAATCTTTCTGGTTCGAAGCAGATATCACCTCTGCTTATTCAGGTGAGTAAGTGGTACTACTGATTTATATAGGAAGGGATGCAAAGACGAGAAGTAGCCTGCTGTTCTTAAGAGCTGAAAACAGATCATTATATTTTAGGGCACGTACATAACTCATTACCTGTAAAATCCTAAAAATTCTTTAATTACTCAGTCTTTGTTCTTGTCCATTGTACCCCTTACTTTTTGTTCCAGTTCCCAATTCTGCAAAAACTTAGAAAACTGTGTTGAATGTTAAAACTTGACAAGAGTCTCAATCACCTCAGTGGCTTTCTGATCCAGATAATTTATTCCAGAATTCCAGAAGGGGAATACATTTTTGATCTTCAGAAGCCTGAGACTACAAATTTATATGGTTTGAGGCAGGAGCTTCATTTATGCCTCAGTTCGAGTGTTGCTGCAACTGACCAAAACACAACAAATAACATTGTATGGTACCATTTAAAAATATAACTAGTCAGATCAAATGTTAGAGATCTGTTCTTGAGGTGCTGCAGATTAAAAATCCCCAAAACAGTCTTTTCCTGATGAGATTGTGCCATGGGTCTGATTGTGGTTTTTGTCTGTAATGTACAGAAGGGCAGGGAAGGGGCAGTCTAGGGGGTCAGCAAGGTACAGAGCCACCTGCAACAGAGCTCAGGTTATTTGCTTCTATTGAAATCTATTGCAAATCTCCTTTGGCTTACAGCAGTCTGGGATTTCACTTCCCGAGTTGATAGGAACAGAATGTAAACAAAGTGCCCTGCCAGAATCACCCCTCTTACCTGCACATGCTTCTAGACTTACTATAGTCTAGAAAAGAATTAAAGGATATATTTTTTATTTTTTTTTTTTCAGATAGGATCTCTGAGAGCTACACATCATTCTAAGGTGGAATTGTTTGCACTTGATTTCTAACTACTCTTTTTGGTGTCATTTGAAGGATAACATAGAAGGTAGTCTTCCTATGTTTATTAATTCCTCCTTTTTCTCCTCTACAAGGGAGTACTCTTTTTGGACCTGCTTAGGGAAAACAATATTTATTGCTGTTTCTGATTTAGCGTGTCAATGGGTGTACAGTTCTTAATGTAAAAGCAACTTTCCCCCTCTTCACCTTCTACCAGCATTATTCCTTATTAAGTTTGTTTGTGTGTACATGCCTGGTTTTCAGAAGAGGAATGTACCGTTTGCTGAAGGAAGAGAGGATCTGCCTGCTTTCTGGTCAACAGCTTACTAACCTACTTTGTAATACCTAATAACTCATCAGAGAGCTGATGGACAACAGGATTAGCAGTGTAAATGGTCTAAAGAAAGGACATGGGAGTCCAATATGAAGACAGATGTCAAGTTCCACGCTTAGAAGGAAAAATCAACCCCGTGAATGCAATTTTGTAAAACAAATGAAGCAGCTTTTCTGCAGAAAGGTATCTGGTTATTCTGTGAAAATTAGTATCACCAACACTGAGTCATTACCAAAAGGGTAAAAGTCAATCTCAGGCATACAAAAAAGAGTATAAAGATGATGCAGAAAGTAAACTTTCTTTTCGTTCAGCACTGACAAGACTGCAGCTGAAATCTTATGTCCAATTTTGGGCACCACTCTTCCCGATAGACTTGCACTAATTTGAGAGGACGTCCAAGACAGATCAAGAACAAGTGGTGACCTAAAAGTGCAATTTCTAAGTTTGAAGAATATTTTATATTTATTCTGAAAGAGAAAAGAAGGGTTTGTATAATGACATTCATCACATTTGTGAGAAGCTGAGGATTTCTGCTCTCCGTATCTGTGAGAAAAAGACAAGAAGTAATTGGTGACAAGAGAGATTTAGGTTAGTTTAAAGTAAAAGGTTTTCTACTCAGAAAATTGATTCACCAAAGAATCAATCCTGTGAAATTCCCATTGCTGGCAGGTTTCAAGTGTCCATGTTAGACGGGCATATGTCCAGCATGAAAGAGCAAGCACAGATATTTTGGACAAAAGCTCTCATATTCCGTTCCAGATTTATTTCGTAAAAGTTTGGGTTTTTTTCACTGTTTTCATTGTATTTTGTTACAATTTTGCAAACTTTGAGTAAAGAGTATTAGTGAAAAAGGCACAGGCTGAAACCATAGTCCAGCAAAACAGATTTAAGAAGGCATTTGTACTTCACAAAGTAAAATGCTTAGGTGCTAAAGAGACCTAAATTTGACAAAAGTAGGTCAAAATCAAAATCACGTAGTGATGATAGTGCTGCTGATGGACTGGAAAACAAACATGAATAGCAATTCTCTTTATGTCAGATGAGCAATGACTCAATTATGTCCTTATTACTATCCTTGAATAAATTATTGTTGAAAAATAGAGCCAGAGGCAATAATAGGGATTAGCATGGGGAAGTGCAATGCAATAGTAATTAGGATTTTAGTTTACTATTTTGTGTTGCGTCTGCTGTATGACATCCAAAATGCAGTCACCTAGAAAGTATTTCATTCTACGTCATATTTACAATATCATTCTCCCTAAAAACAAAAGGTTTTAACACTAGGAATGGGAAGATAATGTCATCTCCATATTGCATAAAAAATAAAAATCTGTAAAAACAATCCACTTACCTGCTTTTTAAACAGAACCTTGAAAGAGATCACCTTTCATTTTTTAAACTAATTTTTGTATGCAAATTATCTAAATATAATAATAAAGATCTTCACTAATGATAATGATGGTTTGCAAGCTGAGAGACATTTTGCATTCTTAGTTGTGACACAAGCGCTTTGCAGAACCCCAGACATTTTATATAGCTCTTGCAAATATATTTATCACAAATGTAAAATCTCTAGAGCCACTTATTTAATTTAATTTTAGCTTGCAAAGTGGAGTTTGAAATACCAGATTTGAAGTCTTTTATCATTAAGGGAATGAACAGTCTCTCAGTTTGAAACACCATTGTCAGTTCCCTCACTAAAACCATGAATTTAAAGTTTGAAAAACTTTGGAAGCAACTGAAGATTTGAACTTCACAGCTAAGCCTCATCAAATATTGACAGCCACTGCATAAAAGATATAGGTTATTCTGCAGTAGATAGTACATATTCCCATTGACTATGTGTTGTGGAACTAATTTGAAAGTAAATCACATGGGCTGCAATAATAAAAACAAATAAAATATTGATTCAGATTTGTTTCTAAAAGTTCAAGCTTGGAATTCTCTCTTCATGCTTTTTAATACAAAGAATTCCATAGATCTCAGGGTTAACATGCATTATCATCTAGTGTATTACTAATAGAATGCTAATATGCTCTTTTAATTTTCATAGTAATAATTGTAAACTGCATATAATTTACATAATAGCTGGTATAATAATTCACATTAAAATAATTTATATCAGAGGATAAATGTGTATACTTTTTGGTTTAGTAATGATAGGTCCTGTGAAGCATTAGATATTGATAAATATTCCATTTTATTTAATATTTGATATGGTATACTAAAGTATGAGGTCTAAAAAGGGCAGACAGTTGTAGATATGTACGTATACAGACAATGCTGACTTGGAACTGCTTCTGAATTTTGTATTCACAATATTCATCTTGGAAAGAGAACATTCCTTCAGGTAATATTTTAACTTTTTATCAGGAAAAAAAATGTCTTAACTGTGCACATTGTTCCCATGTAATGTTCGATACATTTAAGCTATTAATGGACTACTGTGTGAAAAAAAGTACTATCAGAGAGGGTATGGCCAGTGAGCTGGGAAGCAGGACTGTTGGTTTCACTGGTCTGCCTGTGCAAAGGTCCTGGACAGAAGCAAGGAGCTTGAGCACAAAGAACTGCCCCAGCAAGCGTGGGAGATGACTTGAGAGCCTTCTGGCATCAGGAGCAAACGCCAGCCAATGCAAAGGAGAAGAAGAAACTTCTGGATCTTGGAAAGAGCAGTGAAGATTTATTTCGGTCCAGAAACCTATCAGTAGTTTTCAGGTAGGAAAGCATGAGAAAAGGACTAGCACACACAGAACATAGTGTCTGTGGAAGACAAGTTTTTAAGTGGTTTATTTAATGTGTCACTTAACAGATCTGATTTTTCTCTGTTCATAGCATTACTTTTTCTGGGTTATTAATTGTACTTTAGCAAAAGAGAGTGTTAGAACTCTTTCTGGTGGCTTTTGGCAACTCACATCAATAAAATCGGCATGTCTCCAGCCAAGGGCTCTGTGCCAACAGCTGTTTCAGCCACAGCTTGGCTTTCCTGAGCACCTTCATTGCCTCAGCAAAACAAAAACCTGTCCAACTCTCCTGTGCTCAAGTGGAAGAGTGCCAGCCCTGCACATTAAAAGTCATGCTGTATGTTCCCAGATTAACAGAATACTTCAAGAATCATGCCATTTAAAAGAAAAAAATATCTCTCTTTCTCTGCCTCCAGCCTGTAGTCCCATCAGGTGCATATGTGCTACATTTTTGTCATCTTTAAGTTTTTCTGTGTTCCTTGGAAAATTTCATACTTTTTTTTTTTTTTTTTTTTTTAAGGACTGTCATAACTGCCTTGATTTTTGTTTCTTTCTTTCTTTATTTATTTCAGCAGCTATATCTCTAAGAAATTTCAACTTAAAATCAAATTATATTACCATCCCTGACTAATTCTAATTCTGCTTACTCAGGACTCAGAACTTCCATTTAAAAAAAAAAGATCTTATTCCGTGTGTAAAATCACTACAGGACTTCTCAAAGGCTGCTTGTACCCTGTGTGTATTTTGAAGACCAGTTCTATTCAGAACAGTAAAAAAACAACACGTCTTCTCCCTTTGTGCGTACAATGTCACTCCTCTTCAATGAAGAAAATGAGTGTCTAACTCCTTTTATTCCTACTGGCCTTGAAAAACTAATCCCTCTGAAGCAGTTGACATGTGACTTGTTATTACCTGGACAATCACAAATTATTTGCTGAGTTCTCAGAGAGACCAAGCAGTCAAGCGAACACAGTTTTATTAACAGGAAGGAATAATTGGAACAAAAGATAAAATCCTTTTTATGTGCTTTTTTTTCCTTTTTTTTTTTAATAGGAAAAAGGTAATGCTATCTGACTTGACTTTTGAGATCCAATTGGGTTTGAAGGACTCTGAGCTGAAAAAAGTCTTGATTTTATGCCATTTAAAACAAGCACTTTCAATTTGGAAGCAGTTCAAAGACAATAAATGAGAAACATTATGATGCTATTCCTACAGAATGGTTTTTCCAGAGTGAAACTATGTTTTGAAGTCAAATTTGTCAAAACATGTCAAGAAAGTCTGTACGGCAGAAACTGAGGTGAGCCACATCCTTCCATTAAGGCACCCTTACAGTCTCAATCTCTTCCCTGCTCAGAGAGTGACAGGAGATTACTCAGGTTCAGCACAGTGCTCCCTACCTAAGACATCTCTGGGCTGAGTTTGTCTTGGCTTACTGCTCAGAAATACAAACAGCAAAGTGATAAAAGCAGTTTCATTCATGCTGTTCCTCTGACTATGGAAACACTGAAGGAAAGAACTCTATTCTCTCATGTAGATGATATTATTAAGTGTACAAGAAAGCCCTTGATTATGAAACTGTCTTGTTGCTTTGCTGTTTCCTAACAAGCTCAGTTATAAGTTCTGTTCTTATTGAAATAGCAGGCTAAGATGAAAAAAAAGAATCCAGAACTAAACACCAAACATTGCAACTATGATTTGACAACATATTTCCCATTGTGACAGTAAAAAAAGTGCTATATTGAGTTAGATGCAAATTAAGCTTGTTGACAGTTCACAGCTATGATCAACAACTACTTAAACAGCTAAGAGCAATTCTTATCCTTCAAAATGTATACATTTGTAGAGATAGCCAGCAAAGGTTAGAAATAATAATTGTTCATTTGAATAAGCAGCAGACTTCTAATGTGATTTCTGATTTACTAAAATCCAGAGGTATTCTGTTTGGTTTTATGAGGATATAACAGAAATCAACCAAATAATGAAGTGCTTAATACATTTCATGCTTCCTTTGCATTCCTGACACAAAGTAAAGGTAAAATAAGTGCCATTTATATTTCAGTTTTCCTACTTCTAGAATTACTGCGAAAAAAGATACAGAAGCCCTTCTTAATATTAGGATCAATATGACTTCTGGATGGAAGCACACAAAAAATGTGTGTAGTTTTCATAGAGAAATATGCAAGAAAACAGTTATTTAAGGAAGATTTCATAAGTATGTACTGCTCTTCACTGTATGAGTTGTCTTTTTTAAAAGCATTTTCTGTGTAATACTAGAAACAATGCTATAAATTATTAAAATCATATTGCTTTTTATGGATCACCTCCTTTTTACCCTTTATAAGGAGAAAAATAGCACTCTAAAAAGAAGGCAGAGCACAACACAGCCCAACACTTAGAATTACAAGACAGCTGTATGTCAGTCTTCATAATCTCTTAAGAAAAGAGAAATGAAGTACAGACAACAGGAGATTAATCCTACTTATGGATTCCAGGTTCAGGTAGGGATGTAGGCCTGGAAGCCTGCATCCTCACACTCCACCTATGAGAAATAATGGATATGAGGGTACAAACCGGAGCACCCTGGGCTGCCCACCATCTTCAAGGAGTATCCAGATATGCATGCAGCATGCCCCTGTGGGTCCTTATTCTCTCCTGCTGACTGGAAAAAGAGAAGTTAGTGTACAGTGGGAGGAAAAAAACATCAGTCCTCAGGCTGTACTTGAGCTGTTATACATCAGCTATAAGCAGAGCACATGCTACAGTCTGTTCCCTTTCTGTCACAATCACTGCCTCCTGGACAGCATCCAGCATGCTGCTGACATGACTGCCCTCATCCACCATGGTGTCCTGGGCCTGCATGACCCTGCACAAGGGATGCTCTGACATTGCCTGTCACTGAATTCAGAAGTCTGGAAAACAGAAGGGTCAAAAGTCTGGTCTGAAGGGTCATCATCAGACCACTGCTTTAGAGACATCCTAATCACTTATTCCCAAATCCTACCCCATAACTTTCTTTCCTGTCTTGCCTTCCCCCAAAGGAGCAACAGTTGTATAAATCTGCACTCATACACAAATCCAGACTTTAGACAGTTGCTACAATTTCCTTTAGTAACATTATTTGCACATAACACTCAACACGGGATAAGAAAACTGGATGAAAAAAGTGTAAAAGACTTTCCAGTGCTGGTCGCAGGACAGATTTCTGTAGGCAAATGTTCATGGCTTACGTTCAGGTTTCCTGCACCAGAGATATAGACAGCGACAGGAGCAAAGTGAAATATTCTTATTAAATATTCTCACAGCTCTGTGGGAAAATGAATGACAGTACTGACTATTTACTTTGCATATATTTAATCTTTTTACCTACTGAAATCTTGGCTGTTTCATGCATTTCAGCAAAAGCAGAGAAGGGTTAGAATCTCCCATTAAAAGTATATGAATGTCCTACAAGTTCTAGGTAGAATATGGAAGCATTGGTATTGTTAATTTTAAGAAAGTTTCTTATCTGCTTGAATCAGCCTATTCTTGCTGCCAGCTGTATGTAACAGGTAAGCTGTATTACTTGTTTAGAAGGCAGGTATTTCCAGCTTACTATACTCTGGAACTCTGTTCTTACAAAACAATTTACAAATTTTAATATTGTCTCACCTCATTCCACACTTGTCTTTGAAATTATCACACCGTGAAGCTCACACCGTCAGCTGCAAGATACTGTACAAATACTGAAATTTAAATACATGGCACATTTTACATTGTAATGTATCTAGTTGGATATGTTGGAAAGGGACAAAATGTGAAGACTTGGGTATTAACTGAATCTGAATATAACAACATGACACCTCACTAATATAGTATGTCATTGTATAGCAAAATGTCATATCAGTACCCTTCTGTTGCCTGTGATAATATAATTCATTGCACCTCTTATATTATTTAAGGCTATACCAAAGTTAAAACTGGGGAAAATGCAGTAGGAAGAAAATTGCCTGCATGTGTTGATAACACATGGGTCTGCTGTATTTGTCATATTCTAACTGCTTTACAAAAGAATTCAATCATGTATCCAAAGTAAACTAATGGTTGGTATAACAGCATGGATTTCAAATTCAGATCAGAACTGTAATAGACACACAGTAAAGTGTATGAGAGAAAAAAAACACCAATGAAACAGTGAACTATAGAATTACATTAATAAATGGATCCAAATAAAAATATGTTATTACTGGGGTTTGAATGCATGTTAAAGATAAAATATGTTAGAATAAAGACAGCAAAAACATGGCTGGTTACCCTATCTCTGTTGTATTTACTACTACATAAACTGAAGGCTGTGTTTGTGAATATAACTTCAGGTATTGCAGCCATTGCTGTCTGCATCTTTTTGGCTGTAGTTGCACAGTAAATCAAGCTGTGATCCTGCCGAAACTGGAAAAGAAACACCAAGTACTTCAGGAGGGTCATAATTTGCTGATCTTCAGAATGGACCAAATGGGTTGCTTTAAGCAAGTTTGCTACATTTGTATTTCAAGCAGGTATTTCTTGTGGAAGGAAAATGAGAGGTAGCAACAAGGTTCTGGACTTTGCTCTCAGGACTTGTTATCCAAGAGAAATTTCATATAAGAGATATATCATTGCAGGGAGCTTTTCACCCTCTGGCAAACTGGGGCTGTGGCAATTGCATGCTCCATCTACCTTTGGTGCAATCAAGCTGTAGGTCTCTTTCTGTCTAGGAGAGTAGCCCACCCACCTGACCATTATGCAAAAGTAGGTGGCACCAGCAAATAACCATACTCTTTGTAAATGCTAGGAGGCTGCGCTAACCTTACTCAACCTGACTTAGAGCTGGGCTTCAGTGGGAAACTCTGGGTCATTCTCCTGCACTTTAGAAATGACCATTTAATATTAGCTGCAAGGAAATTTTCAGCAGAAGTGAAGCTCTGTTGAATACAGGTATTACAGGGCTAGGCATTTTTTGATACAGTATCTGTCTGAGACATGGGAGGATTTTAAGCAGACTGGTTCTCAATGCTTCTGAACTTTCACTCTGAAATAATAATACCCTAAAGTACTGGGTATCCTAACAAATGCCATATACTTAGAATGTGCATTTCATAATCAGGACTTTTTATCTCCTTGAATCCTTTTAAAGTATATACATGGATATGCATTTTTTAAAACACAAAACCACAGTACCTCCTTCATCTGTGCTTTGCGATGAAACACATAGGTAAGTTACAGCAACAGGAAGGTGATCTGTACACTAGCAGCAGTTCTCAGGCTCATCGTTGCCAGATTACTTATTCCATAAACTGGTTCCCATTTTTCACAGACAAGCATGTTAAGATTATGTAATTCTTATGGCCTTGTATAATAATGGCGCTAGATCCATGTGATAGTAACCTCTTTCTGTGGTGATGTCTTCACCCAGTATTGTCACCAGAAAAAGTGTGTGAGGCTTAGTTACTGGAGCTGGCTTTTTCTTAAGGATAAGGAAAAAAATGAAAATTAAAGAAGATACTGCACATGAGTGACATTTTAAGAAAGGGCATGTATTCTGATACCTTTGCCTACAAGAAAACTCCACCTATCTGCTTAGCTGTTCAATACTAAGTCTTCACATGCAATACTTTCTTACAAACAATTATTCAAGTTTTGATGCTTAAGAAAAAAATAGATGTATGCATTATATTCTCATTCATATATCAAAATAAACTTTTAACGCTAAGAGTCATCTGTGGATACTAATATTCACTTAACGAAGTAATCCTTGTGTCTCTTTAGTTGCTTGAAACTTGTCTCTGTATAAATGCAAAACTTCTTTAAAAAATTGCAGAACTTCATTAGAAAGATGAATAATATCAAATGAAAATTGTAGGCTACACTGTATACTTACTCATGCTCATGTAAGTTTACTGAAAGCAAAGCACTAAATATACTGCTTCTATGAGATACAATTGTGCAGGACTTGTGTATCTTTCTTTTCCTTCAATAGGTTCTGGGGGTGGGGGGAAAGCACAAAACCCTACCACCCCATAAGTGTGAAAAGCAAAAAGCACTTGATAAAAACAAGTAGTTCCGTAAGCATTATGTCAGCCTGGGGCTGTTGCTGGCACCTGCCAATTCAGCTAGTAGATTCACACCAAAGCCTTTTACTCAGGAAGGTCACTAATCTGAGCCTCACTCATCCTTCTTCAGGTACTTATTTTCAGAAACTTCTCGCAAATTACTCTATATTTCACTATCAAATGTATTTGGAGTCAGTTAAGATGCTGAAAACAAAGATTGGGCAGGAAGTTGCCATAAAGGCACACAGGACTCTTTCTTACAAATGTTTTATGTCCTTTAGAAGCCAGCAAAAAAAATCAGAGGTGATCTATTGTGCAAACTTCTGATTTTCTCAGCTGCCTATATTAAATCTTACTTTTTGATCAATTTAATCATTTTTACTGCACTCTACTTTCAAAGTTCTTCCTTTAGAAAAGGGCAGCAGAAAATTCATGAAAAATAAAGATACGCTGAGTTCGGTTTTCTCATACAGCAGAGGAATTATTAGTCTTCATAATATAAATTATGACCAGACCGAGTGTTTAATTAAAAAGAAAAAAAATTGCAAATGGAAAAGCACTTATATTGCTCTACTCCAGAGATCTTTTGATACAGTTTAAATGAGAAAGAAAATTCAAAATCTTTGACCTGGCTTCACCAAAGGTTTCTTTTTTATTACAGTTTTGTTACGTTCTGAGTTTGTTTGGCTTTAACAGCAACACCCAGAACACATATTAACCACATGGAAACTTTCATCTTTTTGATGAACTAAACATATTGTCTTTGTTTCTCTTTCTCGCATCATTGACAACAGGCTTTTGTGTCCAACTGTGATAATGTCCCGTGTTCAGAACATTCATATCTCTGTATGAATCTAACAACAGGCAATTGACATCTTGATGGCTTTCTTGTCCTCCATAAGGGGATAAACAAACACATGCATATGCAGCCCATGCTTAAATGGACAGAAAAACTTGTTCTGACTAGCAGGGCTTTTGTACACCTGTTACATTTAATACATATGTCAGGCACCATCTGTTAAAAAGACTCTTTTTTTGCTCTTTGTGCTTTAAACAAGACACAAAAATAAAGTGCTAAGAAGCTCACATTGCAGAGGTAAAGAAATGGGTGTTAATGGCTATCCATCAAAGCCTGGGGTTTCAACATAAAAACCACATTAGAGAAGAATGAGAACTAAATAAATGGAATGTTCTGTTTCCTAGCTGCTTGCATTATTCGCACAATACCAGAATGAAAACACATTACTGTATCTGTGGTGACCTAATAGTGCTGTGGCAAAGCGCTAATTGCTTTAAAATTTTGTGATCAAATATTCAGTTAGGAATTGCTGTTGAAATTAACATTTGTTTTAAAGAAGTCTCTGTCCTCATATCTTTTTGATATCTTGATTGATGCACAATTATCCCTTAATCACAGGTAATTTTGTGAGCTTTTGCTTATATTTAAAATACTCCTTTTATATTTGTCCAACTACCTTGATAATTAGGTAACATAAAAAACATTTAAAAAGAACAATTTCTAAATGTAATTCTTTTTTAATTTCTTCATGAAGTGTAACTCGTGTTTGCATATGGATCCATTGCATATTAACCCCTTTTTAGCTATTTTGTTTCTTAGTTTGAATAAATCAAAATGAGTTATACCTTCTTGGTGTTTTTCTGAAAAGCGCTGTATTCTGACTAGGGAATATTTTGAGAAGTTTTCCTTCATTGCCAGGTGATCAGTGGATGCAGCCATAGGAATTTACTCTGCTTTTCTATAGCCACTTGACTGGGTAACATTTTCGTTAAGTCAGGCTTGGAATCTGGAAATTGTTCCGGTGGCAGATCATGACTGATTTTCTTTTTGTGAGATAGGGAGATTCCAGTTCCCACCCAATGCAAGTGCAACAGCTGTTATGACAACATTATTCTTCCCTAAGACCCCGTTCATCATCCATTTTGTTTATGTTATAGGCAGGAGACTGCCTGAAGGAAGCCTAAGTGCAAGAAATATGAGCTGGTTTAAATCTATGTTTTTTCTATATACATACCAAGACACACCAAAATTAAGATTATTTCTGAACCATAATATTGTTATTAAATAAGGTTCCAACCTACTCTGCTAATACATGAAACTATAAAAAGTAATGTGAGACCTTACTGATTTAGTAAAGTATGCACAGTTTTGTTCTAAAATATTCTCTTTCCTGCACTTAAACCTAGACAAAAATGGAGCAGTTATTCTGCTTAATTTGTTTTCTCTTTATCTCTTATGTACCGAGTTGTGTGACTGTGCCAGTCGACATGCAGAATAGTGGGAATACACTCCGCACTTTAACTGTGGAGAGTGAGGATCTGGCTAGCTGTTGGTATTACAGCAATAACAGTGAGCTGAAACCTACACAGGGGTATTCCCAATCCAACTAACTACAGGAAAATATTTAAACTATGGGAAATTGTTGCAAATGTATGACAGTGTTTTGGAATTAGATGATCTTTAAGGTCCGTTCCAACCCAAACCGTTCTGTGATTCTACGCTTGAATAAAGCTACCTTGCTTGTACCAGGTGGAGAACTGACTCAAAACTACCAAGACTCTGCAGGAGTCCTCAGAGCTACCAAAGATACTGAGCAGAATGAATGTCAGTAATGAAGGAGGCTGCCTCTCCAAAGATATACTCGTAATCAGAGAACATCTGGAGGAAGTGGTTTACCTGTATTCTGGGCATAGCCATCCTACAAGTTTCAAGCCAGATTGCTGGACCAAAGCCCTGCATCACAGTAATTCAGAATAAGGCCATTTGACATTTTCTGTTGACATAGAGCAACTCTGCTGCCAAGAAAGTAAAGTTCATGGCACCAAACAGAGCTAGCAATAAACAACCTAACTGCAGTATAACGATTAGAGTAATGTCCTACTTTCCTGGGCTCTGTTCCCATGACTTTCTGTACCTTTATTTCTTCAAAAAACGTCAGAGAGTGTTGTGCTAGTGCTGTATGAAAATGGCCACTCAAGACAAAGAAATAAAGAACGTTCAGCTCAGTCCTGGGCAAGCAGTTAGACTACAAGGTCAGTTTGAAAAGGATAAAAGCACAGTGGTGCCAAAGGGTATGGGGTTTTGTCTGTTTTTTTGCTTAAGATCAAAAGTTATTCATGATCTCCTAAAAGCAGATACGTGTGAGTCTTGGGTGCTGAAAAGAAGTAGGTATCTAACATTATCCATCACAGATAAATGAGAGAGCTTGTTTCCTGCTTTGGATGTACTATGTGACTTGTGGAAGTTATCTCTTGTGCCTTTCCAAATACATTTATTTTACGCCGGATGTTCCCACTATTAGATGCCTAAATCTAGATACATAGGCACCTTATAGGCCCATTAAAACTAACCCAAGAATACCTGCACATCTCTTTAGGTGAAGATTTGATAACTAAAACAAGAAACAGGTCTTTTTTACAAGGTCTGTTAAATGCTACCATTATATGAATTTGATTTTTATGTAAATGAACTTTGAGTGATAGACTCTGCTTCTCAGCCAGCTTTGAAAAGATGTGTGAGTGGCAAAAAAAATTGTTTTCCTTTTATTTTTAGCCAAACAGAGCCTTCTAATCTTTTGTGGTAAGCTCTGCAATTATAAATTCTGTTTTAGAAACACTTAGTGCTTTTCCTGGAAAAATGTCTTCTACTTTTCTTCAGTTCATGGAACAAAGAAGTAGCACTCACCTCTCTGTTATCTCTACTAAATTCTAAACTTCCAAACCTGTACAACTTCTATGAAGTAATAAGCATGAAACAGGAGTATATGCATATTGACAACTACCTAAACTTTCAGGATAGAAAGTAACAATGCTGACAAAGAGAACAAATTCATTAAAGAAATACCAACAGTCTGCACAACAAAATAAGCCAGTGTGATGCCAAATAATAAAGCTCAGTTCTGCTATTCATAAGCAGATTCCAGCAGTGTATGTTTAACTATTTGAACGATGTTACTTGCTTGACACACAATATTTTACGAAAGGGGAATTGAATAACTTTAAATGTGTTATTTTCCAATAGTATTCATTTTAATCAGGTGAAGTTTAGAGGAATACTTCTCTGTTACCACGAGGCTCAAGTTCTAGGGATAATGAAATTGAGTTTGTATTAGAATGAGAATCATTCTTAGTAGGAAGAATTTATCAAACTCCTTGCTTTGCTTCCAACTACAGGATTCCAACTTTGTCAACTCTCTCAAACTTCTGACACTCATGCTTCCTTTCTTCCTGACTTCTTTCTTACTAGTTATTTGGGATTTTAGTTC
This sequence comes from Lathamus discolor, assembly GCF_037157495.1. Taxonomy (NCBI): domain Eukaryota; kingdom Metazoa; phylum Chordata; class Aves; order Psittaciformes; family Psittacidae; genus Lathamus; species Lathamus discolor. The sequence goes on along the minus strand of NC_088884.1, from coordinate 40,593,828 downwards.
TAAGAATTCTAGAAGTTAAAATTTATTCGAGAACCTAGATAGATCCTCTTGCAGATCATTCTGGACCCTGAGTGTTTTCTTGTAGAAATGTAGTCTTAAAAATAGTTTGTATTTTATATACATTGACAACACTAAGCTGTGTTCAAAACAGTGAACTTGTATTCTAAAGTTATTACTTAATCTTAATTATATTCAAATTAGTTTTAAAAGGGAAAAGAGAAGTGTTCAGGTTACAAAGTGAATAAAGGTAGCAGTATTTAATTTTAGACTAGTTCCTGTCTACACATTCTCTGTTACTCGAGCATAGGCACATTAAACATCTGTGACAAGCTAAATACAGCTTTAGATAAGCTAAAGCCTAAACATGCCAGGAGTCTTAGAATATGAAACATGTTGCTCTAACTGAGACATAGAGTGGCTGGGAGCCTCTACCCACCTGTCTTCAATGTTGTTCTACATGTAAAATAGTTTTTTTATGCCGATTCATAATTTATGTACCGTACTGCTCAAGACTTGACTCTGGATCACCATCTTTTGACCTATTTTTTCCCAGCAAAAGAAGAGGTTCCGTGCATGCATGGATTTTGAAGCAATTTAGGTTGGAGCAGGAGAAGCTTGAACCAAAGGTCAAATGGAAGAATGATGGGGTCAGAGAAGAGGCAGAGGAGGAACAGCTGAATAATAAATGAAGTCCATCTTTGCTGTTGTTCATGGCACATTCATTACAGAACAAATGTGTTTCTTCCTGATTAATTCTGTTTCTATAAAAGGGAACATTCTGTGCCAGCTTTTCATTCAGTATATTTTTTCTGCTATACCTGTCTACTTCTGCACCAGTATATGCAAACCAAACTTAAGTTCAAAAAGAGGTAGGAAGCCACTTTCCCAATAAATATGAAGGATTCATTTACTGCTATTTGTACACAATTACAAATTATTAAGACAGATAATGTGTTCAGTTTTAATGATTTGGGTTTTACAAGCGTAACACACTAACACCGAGTATTTCAGAGGCATCCTGGTTACTGGAATTCCTAGAACATCTTGCAAAGACTGTTTAGGCAATCAGTCTGGTAGGCAGTGTCTCCCCATGGCTAACATGTTACAAAAGTATATATCCAGTCTGTCTATATGTTGAAAGCTTCTAGCCAGCAAATATATTGAGACAGAAGCTTGAGCCACTCTCAGTAAGGATGCAGAACTTTTGTTTCAGGTGGAAGTCCTACTCCTCAGTCAGCCTTTTGTCACTTGTCCCACTATGAGCTCACTATTCCACTGCAGTCATTAGTTTGCCCCCAGTTAATAGGCAGTGAATGAGATCAATGATACCAGGATAATAAAAAGCATGGAACAAGCATGCTTGGGTTTTTTTGGTGTTTTTTTTGTTGTTGTTGTTTGTGTGCGTGTCTGTTGTTTTTTTGTGTGTGTGTGTGTGGTTTTGTTTGTTTTGTTTTGTTTATGGGTTTTTTGGTTTGGGTTGGGTTGGGTTGGGATTTTTTTATGTGTGTGTGGAAAAGGTCTCCATTGAGATGACATTTTCTGGTGGTACTATGGCCTGGATGAAACTGAAAGTCACCATTAATCATCATTCTTTGAAATTTTCTTGACCCTCCCTTCTATAAACCTGTAAAAGCCAGTACACATATAAATTAAGCAGGCACCTTCGGTTTTCAATAGCAAGTAATGTGTCTGTGCTACTAAATGTGTGTGTGGACAAAAAGTTAACCGTAAATCACAGAACATGAATAAAGGGAGATGTTCTGGTTAACACATGATGAAATACCTACTATTCAGGGAAAAAAAAAAAAAAAAGAAAAAAGAAAAAAAACAGAGAAAGTAGGCCTACCTTGCTCTCAGTATACCACTGTCAGTAGCCTCTCCAGAGTATTACCTTTAGAGTATTATGTTTTACAGCTACTGTACGGTTTTGGGTAGATGACAATGCATGCCTGTGAGTATGTGCCCATGGGCAGGTCATGTGTTTCTTCCCTGTCAGTCCTGATGTTAAGTTGCCTTTCATGTGGCACTATGCTTCTTGAGCTAGCTTTTTATTTTCTTCGCAGTTAGTGTTTATTTGTTTGCTGCCTGCTTTGGGATTTATTTGCATTTTCTTAATAATGCGCCTGGATATCCTGCATTGTTGATTTTTTCATAAATAATTTTTCAGCTAAATTCCCCGGTGTATGAATACTTCGGCAATAGATAGAGATAGCAACTTCAAAGCAGAGATTTTAATTGTAAATGAATACATAAAATTGATTATCTCAAGGGGTTAGTGATACAGTACTTTAATGCTGTGCTCCCTTTATCTCACCACCTAAGATCAGAATCACTCTTTGGAAGTGCCTATCTCCATTGTAAATAAAGTTTGCCTAGGGCAAGTAGCATACAAATGTAAGCATTTCAGTTGCACGTCTAACATTAAATGGACTGAATCCAGGATCCAGGCCTGAAAACTTGTCTGACAGATAAGAATAATATATTATCTTCAAATGTGAGTTATTTTATCTTCACATCATCCTCTACCTCTTACCTGTGTAAACCATGTGTCAGCTACTAAAGGGCTAATACATTAGTTCACAAAGTTATGATCAATCTTGGCTTTTGTCCTCCCCTATGGTGAATGAAATTCATACTAGGAGGTTTGAATGATTATCAAAATTCACTAGCAGGAATAACTTAGAAAATTGGTTAATTCTTTTCATGGCTGGTAACCATGTCCTGTTAACTCTGTAAATAGACATGGGGAATAGACATAATGTTATCAGATTTAAAGAAAGATTTCATCAGTGTCTTTGCTAACTTTATACATTCAAATTAGCTCAACCATCAGCTTTGATTTTCCAGAAAAAAATAAAATAACAATGTAGATGTATTCTACAATGGGTTTACTAAGCATTCATTCCAATGTATAGTCCTGATTCTTAACCTTAATGCAAGAAATAGATGACAGCCCAGGTCATCCAGGATATTTATGCCTTTAAGATTGATGAAATAAATAAAATATAAGGTATGCTGGGAAATTAATTCACTGTGTAAGTGCTTCTGCAGCTCCTATTGATGCAAAGGACCACTATCTAATCATTATTCCATCTAAAAAAATCAACAAATTAAATCACTAAGATATTTATTAGAACAACTGCAACATTATAGTGTAATGAATGAAATCTGTATAAAACATACCTAGGAAAGTCTGCTACCAAGAAAGAAGATTTTGTTTCTCCAGATAAAATGAAAAATTCCCCATTAGCAAATGGAAAATTATGGTTAAACCTGACAAGTGTTTAAAAGAGTCCTTGATTAACCTTTTGATTTGAGCTCTAAGCCAGACTGAAGAATATGTATCACACTTACTACAACAAGCAATGTCATTGTCCTTTGAGATTATGTCACCAAAAGTCTACAATGAAATCATGGAGGATCCTAAATAATGATGGCCCAGATTTGCCCATATTAAAATAAATACTGATAATTCTACAGGTTTATAAAAAAACCTGAGACCATTGTAAAGTAACTTTGAGGTTGGCAAGTATGAAGACACATTCATACTCTGAGAGGTCTGAACTTGTCATTTCCTCTGATGAAAGTAAGACCAAATTCTAATGCATAAAGCTTTTCTGAGCCACACACAAAATAGCTGCTTTAAACAAACAGACCAGGCTTATCATGCTACAATAATACATCTTATAAAAGCTTTAAAAAGAAATGCCCACATCAAAATTGACATTTCTTCATCATCATAATCCTTAAGTAACAGATTAAAGAATCTTTAAGACTGTTTTGCAGAGCCTTAATTGTATAGATCTACTTGAAACAAAATATTTTACTTATTTTTAACTCTCAGCATTTATTATTTCTTTTCTTTTGATGTTACTCTAACCAGGAGAAATAGCTAATAATGGCAAACTCTGAGAACAAAAGCATTAATTCATATCTTCTTATAAATAACCAGTCATCCTGGAGAGGTAGAGTTCAGGTTACAGCACCCAGAATTAGTAGCCTGCATGTAGGTGACCAAATCAGCAGCAGGTAGCTCTGGATATTGTCAGTACAAATCTTGGGCACAGTTCATATCTTTATATGGTGTATAGACACACAGTCTATGGGGCCAGATCAGATCCACTCAAGGGTACTGAGGGAGCTAATAGAAGTGCTCACGGAGCCACTTTAAATTATTTATCAAGCAGTTCTGGCTACCTTTGGAGGTCCTGATTGACTGCAAGTTAGCAAATGTGATGCACATCTACAGGAAGAGCTGAAAGGAGAATTCAGGGAACTACAGCATCCTGGTTAATATCAGAAATAGTGTGGTCAGCAGGACTAGGGAAGTGGTTGTCCACTTGTACTCAGCATTGGTGAGGCTACACCTTATATACTGTGTTAGTTCTGGGACACTCGCTACAAGAAAGACTTTGAGTTGGTGGAACGTGTCTGAAGAAGGGCAGAAAACCTGGTGAAGGGTCTGGAGCACAAGGCTAATGAGAAGCAGCTGAGGGAACTGGATTGTTTAACCTGGAGAAAAGGAGGCTCAGGGAAGACCTTAGTGCTTTCTACAGGTACCTGGGAAAGGAGGTTGTAGCAAGGTGGGTGTCAGTTTCTTCTCACAGGTAACAAGCAATAGGACAAGAGGAATTAGTCTCAACTTGCAGAGAGGTTTAGATTGAATATCAGGAAAACTTTCTTCCCTGAAAGGGTTGTCAAGCACTGGAACAGGCTGCCCAGGGGACTGGTTGAGTCACCATACTTGTGGGTATTTAAAAGATGTGTTGATGTGGTACTGATGAACATGGTTGTGGACTTGGCAGTGTTATATTAACAGTTGGACTCCATGATCTTAAAGGTCTTTTCCAACCTAAATGATTCTATGATCCTAAAATGTTCATAAAATGGTACCAGATCAGTACACTGCATTATGCCCAAAACAGGTTTACCAGGAAAATGAGGGAAGTGTTTGACCTTCTGGCAGTGTCTAATGTGACGCTTCCTTTGAGTAACATGATAAGGAAAGAAGACATCACTGTACAGCACTTGCAAGATCACAGCTTTAGCCAGATATCTGTGTATTTGCATTTGTCTTGCATTATCTAATGATGCGCAGCAATAGAGAATCTGGTCCCTTATCTGAGAGTTCAACCACTGTCATTCCTGGGAGAATAGTTTACTACAGACTTCTATCAGAGTTTAGGGAAAAAAGCTAATGTTTAGGAAACATTGGCTGATTAAAGAAAATTCAAACCAGTGATATGTGCATAAAGAAAATTCAAACCAGTGATATGTGCACAGTTCCAAACCTTTAATATAGGCTGTAAAACAAAATCAGACCTGCTGGAGTCTTTTGGGGGTATTCTTTGCCATGCTAATAAACAATTCCTTTGTCCAGTGTTCGAGTAGATAAGAAAAACCAAAGGGAATCCCTAGACAAAGTCTCCACATTGCTATCCTGGCACTAGGAAGACCAGCTACTTGAGGTGGTTTCTTGTTTGATTTGGTTAAGTATGCATAGCAACACTGTAATGATTCCATATGTTAAAAATACAATCACATGCAAGACCAAACTATGCAAATTTAGTGTCCTGAAAAAAAATGAAATTGTGCATGACAGCACTTGCTTGGGTTACTTCTAGACAGCAATATTGCTGGAATTCATTTAGTTCATCACAAACAAGTGTACAGATTTCAAGAAAGTATGCTAAAGAGGATAAGCTACTCTCTGAAAATCTAAGTCCTGTTTAGTTTTATCCTTTAGTTAGTGAGGCAGAAGGTGGAAAAACATATACCTGCATCTATTATAGCTCCTGGCTTACTAGAAGGTATCTTTGCAGATTTCGCTGTAAAAACAAGGCTTACTGAAATAGCTAGTGTATATTAACACAAAGTCCAGTCTCTTTTCTTAAATGTCATGAGTTCATTACAGAATCACAGAATCACAGAATCCCAAGGGTTGGAAGGGACCTCAAAAGATCATCTAGTCCAACCCCCCTGCAAGAGCAGGGTAACCTACAGTACATCACACAGGAACTTGTCCAGGCGGGCCTTGAATATCTCCAGTGTAGGAGACTCCACAACCCCCCTGGGCAACCTGTTCCAGTGCTCTGTCACTCTGTTAGAGTGGTTTGAAAGCAGTTTTTGGATCCCGAAATAATCCTGCCACTGAAATGAAATGTTTCTGATGCCTTGGATGCACAGCTTAATCTCTCTAGCTCACATTTTCCATACATTTTTCACACATTTTTCACAATGAGAACAATCAGCCATTGGACTAATCTCCCCAGGGAAGTGGTAGCTTCTCCAGCATTGGATACTTTCAAGATTTACCTGGGCAGGGCCCTGGGCCATCTTGTCTAGACTGTGTTTTTCCCAAGAAAGGTTGCACCAGATGATCCTTGAGGTTGTTTCCAACCTGTTGTTCTATGATTCTATGATTTTTATTTATGAAATTAGGATAACAATATTTAATTGTTTTCCTTACTGGGGATAATATAAGGATTCAATATTGAATGTTGAATTAGGGTATTTCGATTATGTAGAATTCTATGTAAGCGCATTTAGTATTAATACCTTTAAAAAACAGCAAAAAGTGAATAATTTATCTATTGTCTTCCACTTCTTCAAATAAACAGAAAAGCATTGTGGATTGGAAACATGTACAATATAATTTCACAACCAAAGTGAAAGCCAGCAATAAAACAAGCACCATAAATCATGAGAAGTAAATGAATATGCTGAATGGAATTTAATTAACTTTGACTTATTTTACCCTTACATATTATCTTTGATAAGACAAGCTGATTGTACACAGTAACTTGAGTCTGTGGCTTGAGATTTGATTTCTAGTTCTGAATAATGTGCTTCCTTTTGGAAAAATCAGCTAAAACCGATTTCAGGGTTAAGCCAAAAATCTTTAGATTGAACTAGACGTTTTCTGAAGTGGGTTTGTAAAACCACTCGGCAATGTCAAAACTCTTTCAATTACATCTGTTGCAAAACTCCTAATAGATTCAACAGTGGCAAAATTATTGAATAACATGAAACACGTTTGAAAAAGTTGCTCTATCATATTGCTGTATGAGAGGTTTCCTTTTTATAATAATGTATGCTTTAGCATCACAAAATTTAATATAGTTAATTTCTTCTAGGTCTCTGTGTTGTTAATGATCTCCTGTAACATGCTCTCTAATGCTGAAGAAAACCAAAACATACACTGTGGTAGTGTGTGCTTCTAATGGAAGCTAGTGCAAGCCTATTTAAGGCTTTAAAGAAAGTCATCTCTACATTGAATGATGTCTCTAAAGGAACAGGAAGCTGTTAAAGAAATTGAAGCACAGGGGTCACCTGATTGTATCAATTGAACAAGAAGAAGGTGTTGTACATGATCAAAAGACTCTGAACTGCTTTCCTGTGCACAAAAGACTAGTACAGGGCACATTACAGCAGATTAACCTGAAGTTAGAGATGGCATGGATAACTGTAACAGCATGTTTCAGAAAGGAAAACGTCACCCTGCACAACAGTTTATCACAGCCACCTGAAGATCAGAGCTGATGGATCCAGAAAAACTCTGAGCTGTCAAGACACCTAATGCAATTGCATCTCCCTACAACCTCCCTATAAAATCATATCAACCATTGCCTCCATGCACCTTTCCAGTACAATCCAGTACTTCCTGTAATAAAAAAAAAAAAAAATTCTGCATATTTACAGAGAGGCAAAGACAGATAGCTGACATTCAGCATACTATCTCAGCTGAGAAAGAATATATCTCTGCTTTAGAGACAGGAATACATAAAACTGTGCATTAGAACCCTGGAGGTTATATCACAACTACAGAAAAGTCTCAGGCTTTCTTCCGAGTGTATTTTTTATTTATACATAGGCATACATGTACACACTCACAAAAGTATTTGGCAGCTGTTTTGAACAGATGGACTCCTGTGGATCTCCAGGGGAAGAGCCTGTGGAAACATAGACAAAATACATATTAACATCCTTAAAATACTCTATGAAAGAAATAAACTACTGAAGAGAACTCTTACCCACATGCCCAAACTGAGCCATAAGTCCCAAATAAGCCACCAATAGCTTTGGGTCAGGTAAAGAACAGGGTGATCATTTAACATGTGGTCAGCTGCATAAGCAAAGACGTGACTGCCGATTCCAGGCAACAACCACATCGTAAACCCCATATTCTAGAAACTGAAGGCATCAAGATTATTTTTAAGCCAAATTTTGCAAACAGGATTTTTAAAACTTTCCATGATGGAAGAGATTTTTAGATAGAATGGGAAATGAAATTCATATACACAGTTGTTTTTTTTTTTACTCATCCAGGAGAGAAAAAATTATGCAGTACCTTTGAGACAGATTGATCCTCAGGCAAAACAAAATCATACTAGGAAACATAGATATTGCTGACTTTTACTATTCACTTAATTCTCTCTATTCAGTCTCAAAAATTCTATCTCAGAGATTATTTTGCTTTGCAGCTATATCTCTCTGAATCCAAAATAAAGTGGCTTTAGAGTTCAAGGAAGCCTCCAACGTGGATTATGTCTGCAGAGAAGCAGACATTTGCATAACAAAGTATCTATCTTGCTATAATCCTAGTTAAGAATGATTTTTTTTCTTGGAAGATGGCTCACAAAGTTATTCTGTCAAAATGTAATCAAGAGTTGGATTCTGTTTTTCAAGTTTAGTAACTGCATGCAGATTTCAAAGGAATTTCTTAAATGAGCAAAAAAGCAGCGGCAGAGTGGAAAGACAATCCAACTTAGAGATATAGATCATAGCTTCTAGAAAAGTAACTTATGGTAAACTAAGCATCTTCAAGCTGTCAGTAAATGTACCTTAGAGGATTCTGAAGGATTCTAAAAGGTTTTAATGATTAGGTACCGTAAGTAAGGAGTAAAAACTTGTCCCCTTTGTAATTTTAAAAGGCTATTTATCCAAACCTACTTGTCTACTTTATATAAACTCCTCCTCCAGATTTCTCTGAAAAAAACTGCATTAGGTACATAAGTCAGGAATAATTCTGTTTTGTTGTGTTTTACTCAGCTTCCTCCACTCTTCAAATTTGTTTCAAGTAATCAAGTATGTAATTCTATGGCTCATTTCCACCACTTAATTGTTTTCTGGTTAGTCTTTAAACATTTAGAACTTGATTCAGTTGCTTGCCAGGAAATCTATAGTGCCGCCTAAGACACCTGAGGATATCCACAGTCTCCACGTAGAAATTACAAATATAACACAGGGCTTACATGAGGAGATCCCTTCCCTCTGAAGCCCCAGATGAGGGTTGAGCAGGATGCTACTATACCTTATACAGTACTATACATATACTTGTCGGCAACAGATTAACACATTCAAGTGCAGAGTGCATATCAGATGTGCCCACCTCCTTTCATATTCTTTGCTCTGGGCCCTGGGATGGAGATATGTGTTTAATTTCTCTGTCTGCCTAACAAAAGTTCTTTCATGTCCTTGAAAGAAGGTCCTCAAGGATTCAGGAGAGGCAAACAGTATTTTTTCTTGTCTTGTATGGCCACATCCCCAAAATTATTTAGGTGTGAACTCTCCATATATATTTAGGTGGGAAGATAAGTGTCCTATGAGAAATTAAGCACCCTAAGTCAGTACTTAGTGCAACTCTGATGCTCATGCAGAGAGCTACATATAATCACTAACAGTCCTGTCAATTTACCTTGCATATTTACATCACACCATATGGCATGATGGTCATGAAAGCATAAAGGCCTTCTCAGCTCAGCTTTCTACTCTTTCCTCTCCCAGAAATCCATCTTTTTGGATCTATGCCAGTTTATTTATGTGGTGCTCGTGATCTTGACCCAAGAAACAAAGAAAGAAACATAAAGTTTCTATATTTCTTACACAAAGAAAATATAGATCATAATAAAAAGACTAAATTCTAGCCATAAATTCTTAGTTTTATGAAATGAAGACAGAATAAGTTTATGAGCTTAGCAGAAACAAAAATGAATGCAGACTTCATAGAATCACAGAATCATAGATTGGTGCCTTCATCTATTTCCAACCCCCCTGCCATGGTCACAGACAACTTCCACTAGAACAGGCTGCTCAGTGGCTTGTCCAGCCTGACCTTGAACACTGCCAGGGATGGGGCAGCCACAGCTTTTCTGGGCAACCTGTGCCAGTGCCTCACCATCCTCCCAAGCAAAAAACTACTTCCTAACGTTTAATCTAAATCTACCCTCTTTCAGCTTAAAGCCATTCCCCCTTGTCCTGTCCCTACATGTCCTTGTAAAATTTTCCAGATTTCTTTTAAGCCCCTTTTAGGTACTGGGAGGCTGCTCAAAGGTCTCCCCAGAGCCTTCTCTTCTCCAGGCTAAGCAACCCCAGTATTTCAGCCTGTCTTCATAGAAGAGGTGCTCCAACCCTCTGATCATCCTCATGGGCCTCCTTGGGACTCACTCAAACAGGTTCACATCCTTCTCACATTTGGGGCCCCAGAGCTGGATGCAGTACTACATGTGGGGTTTCATGAGAGCAGAGTACAGGGGTAGAATCAATTCCTTCAACCTGCTGGTCACACTCCCTTTGATGCAGCCCAGAATATTGTTGTCTTTCTGAGCTGCAAGTGCACATTTCTGGGTCATGTTGAGATTCTCATCAACCACCTGACTTCCTCTCAAAGCACTCTTTTTGCCTATTAGTAGAGAGCAACACAGTTTTTATACATGGGATACAGTCAGCTAACTGGCTGTAGGGAATGTTGCTTATTCCTGCCAGGGCAGCAAATGTCTACGATTTGGCCAAGCTGGCCCTCCTTTACTCTAGTCCAATCTAGCTGCCTAGCTTTTTGCCTGAGGTAAGTGGTATTCATTACTCCCTGGAGTGCCTAGTGTGCTCTATAGTTCATCAGAGTGAGCCCATATGACTAGTATAGTATATACACTTAACTTTTAAGTGTCTAAAGAAAAGATGCATTTTTTAACCCCCATGTCACCTCCTTGAACCCTGTGACTTTCTGTCTGGGTTTGCACCATGCAGGTGCTGTGCCTCAGACAACAATCTAGCCAGCGCTTTTGTCTTCGCAGCCTTCTAGTGTCAAATGGGAACGTATTAAAGAATGCATTTGTAATATATTTAAAACCTGATTTCAAAAACCAATTTAGTTAGCTATCTCTCTTCTAACAAGGCACAAACACTTACAAGCAAGGAAATGAATAGATGCCATTGCCAGCTGTCCACTTCTACCTTAGATACTTATATCTCATCAAGTGTAATGAAATGCATATTTCATTATAATACAGTGACCTTACCACTGACCCACAGAAAGGTAGGTATTATTAGATGGGTTTTTTTGTTGTCTTGATTTTAGCAGCAGAATATTTTCTTTAAAGGAAAGCTCTTACATGGACAACACTAGCAGCTCATTATCTATTGACAGCAAAGTGCTATAGTAAGATACTTTTGGTACATTAAGAAGCTGCATATATCCTCAAGCAAGGGCAGAAGAATGGTTCTAGTTCACCTAAGATTTATGGATGGATTCTGCCTACTGGCTTCAATTGTCTTACATAGATGTTACAATCAATACTTGAAATGCCCTTGCCTGGTCCTATCAAGATAACTCCGATTACCTAAATTACCTGCCTATTGTGCCTATACTCAGAATATAGTTTACAGAAATAAATTTAAAGAATAGGAAGCCTTGCAGAGTGAATCAGAGTGGGATCATCTGTTTTGCCTTGTAATCAAACTCTTCCCAGCCAAGCCCGTCATGCAGCTGCCCCTGCAGGTCTGCCAAAGAGATGAGCCTTGACTGACCTTGATAGCTCTGCATGCAAGGATTCCTGGCCACAGACAGGTCACCAAAATCCTCCTTCCATAGGGCACCTGGGAGGTTCACCTGGGAGAAAAGTTGGAAACAGGTTCATTAACTTTGAAATGTTACAACCTGGGCAAGTGATAATTGGAGTACTGCAAGGTCTAGTTCAGTACATTTATGTAAGACCTGAAAGACGTTTCTGAAAGTCCTCAATGTCAGCTTTGGTAAGCACTCAGATGCTTACAGGACTCAAATAGGTATTTTGATAAACAGTCTGTGTGATTATATTTGGTTTTTTTCATAAGGTCTACGCTCTATTTACTACACAGCTACTGGTAAATATATAATATTATACATATGTATTTCACTTTGGTTTACAATTTAAGTGTTTTGCAATAAACTGTCTCTGCTCTTGGTAAGAATAATACAAGAGCACTGAAGCTGGTAGAAATACCTGCAGCTTAACTAAATTTGAGAACATTGTGTCTGTTTATGTGCACAGAAAACCAGGTCAAACTTGTTTGTTTATTCTTTAGCAGTACCAATTTTAGACTATTGCTAACTATTCTTTTATTTGCTCTTAATTGCTTGGGATTTCAAAATGTATGACAGCTGCCAGCCTTACTGGTTTGCCTAGTAACAATGAGGAGGCTTTAAATATTGGGTTTATTTATGTATCTGGAAGTTTCCTTTTATTTATTATTTTATTTAGATAAACGAAATGAAACTTGACATACATCTTTGCTTCTTTTCTTTATTCTTTTACTTAGATAGATAAAATAAATGTTGACATACATTTTTGTTTATCGGTGGTATAAATATTACAGATGTTCTGTCAGCACTTGAAGTTGCCATAATGATATGAAAGCCCTCTAGTCCTAGCTGCTGTATAAACATACTAAAATATACTGCCTACTGCCAGAAGAACCCTAAGACCTAAAGAAAAAAGCAGGATAAGGAAATGTTAGGCAGAGCTCAGAGATGTTTCATGTTGGTTAGATAGTGTTACCTCATTTTAACAGTATGCTTCATATCTGTGTAGGACAGAGTATAGTTGAAGTGTCTTGGTCTTTACACTCCTATTTGCATTCTAATTTTCATTTTCATGCCAAGTTATCTGCAGTGGAATGTGGTATGAGGGGTGGAAAAATATGGGTGTCAGTCAGTAATACTTTTGCATACACTCAAGTAGGAAAGTACTAGGGGAGTGAGAGGGAGAGAGGAAGGGGGAAGGGAAAGAGAGGGTTTGTGAGGAGAAGAGACCAAAGAAGAACAAGGGGGGAACTTAGCTGAGGTAATGCTTGGCGAGCAATAGCACATGGTTTCACAGCAGCATGAAAACACAAGGCACCTGGAGGTACCAAAGCCATTGTTAACACTGTGCAGTATGTCAGCCTTGTATTATTCCTGGCTGGATGCCAGGTGCCCACTAAAGTCACTCTATCACTCCCCTCTTCAACGGGACAGGGGGGAGAAAAGATAATGAAAGGTTCATAGGTTGAGGACAGGGAGAGATCACTCATTGGTTACTATGATTGGCAAAAAAGACTAGACTTGGGAAAATTAGTTTAATTTATTACCAATCAAAACACAGTAAGGTAATGAGAAATAAAAAAGAATCTTGAAACACCTTTCCCCACCCCTCCCTTGTTTTCCAGCTTAACTTCACTCCTGATTTCCCTAGCTCCTCCTCCCAAGCTGTCCCTGCTATGGGAAACAGTCCTCCATGGACTTCTCCAATGTGAGTCTTTCCTATGGGCTGCAGCTCCTCACACACTGCTCCAGTGCAACCTTCTTCCATGGGGGGCAGCCCTTCAGCAACAGTCTGCTTGTGACCCCCACGGGGTCACCAGTCCTACAGCAAACCTGCTCCAGTGTGGGTTCCTCTCTCCATGGGGCCACAGGTCCTGCCAGGAGCCTGCTTCAGGACAGGCTTCCTGCAGGGTCACAGCCTCCTTCAGGCAACCCACTACTCCAGTGCAGGTCCTCCATGGGCTGCAGGGGCACAGCTGCCTCACCAAGGGCTGCAGGGGAATCTCTGCTCTGGTGCCTGCAGCACCTCCTCCCCTTCTTCCAAAACATGGGTACGTCTTGGAGTAGGCTGGCATGGGCTCTGTCAGACAAGGGTCCTCCATGGGCTGCAGGGGCACAGCTGCCTCACCAAGGGCTGCAGGGGAATCTCTGCTCTGGTGCCTGCAGCACCTCCTCCCCTTCTTCCAAAACATGGGTACGTCTTGGAGTAGGCTGGCATGGGCTCTGTCAGACAAGGGGGAGGCTTCTAGAACCTTCTGTCAGACAAGTGGGAGGCTTCTAGCACCTTCTCTCAGAAGACACCCCTGTAGCTCCCATTACTACCAAAACCTTGCAACGCAAACTCTGTACACAACCCCATTGTCCACCACCAGCTTATGTCTTCGTCTCTCCTGTGTTGGTAAGACTTATTCTGTATCGCTTCTCTGACTATTACCTGGACTTCAGTTTTAGCTAACTTTGTATCTGGACTGTTTATAATATGTTTGCTTTTAGTATCCCTCTGTACTGAAAATCTCTTCTTACACTGCTTCTCTTCCTCCTTTACCATCATCATTTCAACACCATTTCTTCACGCTTCTCGTCCAATTTGTGACAGCATTTGCTTTTGTTGTTTCTTCATTTCTAAACTTTAATAACTAAACCCTGATTCTCATCTCATGTCCTCATGTAGAAACCCCAAACAGGAAGGTTCTAGTTAATCTGATTTTTATCTTTCTACTAATCTGAGAGTTACCATTGTCAAAAAATTGGAATTTATTCCCGTAAATTCAAAAGAATATGACAAATTCACCATAACTCAATAAACTGACAGTTTTGTCTCTTTGATCCTGGTTCAGCAAGGTCCTTACACCATGCCTAACATTTAGCTTGAGCATAAATCTCATTAAAATCAAGCACGTGCTTAAGGTCCTAAAATAGGCTCTCCTGGCAACAGACATCTGTAACTAGTTGGAAACATTTAACCATCCATAACTATCTTTCTGCAGTGAGCTCCTGCTTCTATTGCTGCATTATCAATCTTCATTCCTGTCTCTTTGCCTGGACAGCAATTGCTTTGGTTCTTGAAAATCTAACTCACTCAAATTTATTCCTATCCCTTTTCCTTCCTCCTTTCTGTGCGCATAGAAATCTTTCTGTTCTTTCAGCAAGCCTCATTGAAAAGCAAACCAAACACACATCCTCTGTGTATCACAGTGACTTTGAGCCTTCTTTCCTCCATCTTTTGTAACTTTTTACCCTAGAAATTCTATATGCCCCCTGTGGGAAATATGGATAATGCATGATTTTCACTTTTTCAGTTTCAGGTTACTCAGCAAGATATTCTGTGGACCCCATTAATGGCTTCAACCTCCACAGTACAAGCTTTCAAATCATGATAGGCTTTTGAAAAGACTTGTCCGTAATAGTTTTTTACCTCCTTTTTTTTCCTTGGATTGCTTCCGTCGTAATCAGCAAACTTTTCAGACAAATTAAGGCCCCTCCAGTAATATTTTCTCTTCATTAGGGTTTTTCTATAAGGCTTCAAGCTTTGCTTCGTTTCCAGACTTTTTTTTTTTTTTTTGAGGCTCTCTAGACATCTCAATAAACCGTAGTCAATATCTAGAGTCTCCAAAGGGGATTGCTAACAACAGTAACTCAGATTGCTTTAGTCTGTATGAATACACTTAAATCTATTTACACTAAAGCTAACTGAATTCTTCCCTCCTTTCCCACCATTATCTGAACTTACGTTAATGGCACATTTGAACTTCATGGCAGACATTCTTAACCAGGGGAAGCGTTTTGCTGAGTTTTGCCAGGGGATTGGCTAGTTAGATTTTACGGCGAACAAGAATCAAGGTGCAGAAGGTGGAGCCAGAGACTGGCTCTGAAGGCAGCAATTCAGCACCATTGACTTGATTGCAAGCCAGGAGAAAATTTCCCTTCTTTCAATTTTAGGAGCTTCCACATCGGTCCTTTATGCACACATGGTGAGACGACATGATCAAAGTGCATGTTGTTTGCATTAATGCAGGGCAATAACACTATTCACTCAAATGTTTCAGAGAAAAGGAAGCATGCAATCCTAACATGGGACTCTGTTTAGGAAATCTCTTTTAAATCACTTAGGCTCAGATACTTGGAAGTACTTTGCATCCTAATTTTCAATTAAAATCGGTGAAATCGCTCCATAAAATAAATGGCTGTTACATATATAAACACCATTTAATTCTGGACCTTTGAACTTTTGGTGGCCTTTTTATTGGCCTCCAAAGAGGTCAGGGAAACTAATGAAAATATTAACATCAACTATTTTCAGTCAGGGCTGAAATGGAAAACCTCAGATTTCCTGGTTGCATGGTGTTAAAAAGAAGAGAATCCTTTTCATCTAAATATAGCTCTCTGTCCAGCATCTTCATATGTAAAATTCAGAAGCTTAACTACACCACTGGTATCAGTGAGATGCTTTTCCCAAGCCACTTTCAGAAAAAGCCATCAGAAATTGTTGCTAAATGTCATTTTCAGTATCAGTATTGCAGCTTCTGTCCACTACAGATTAAAAGTCTCTTTCAAGAACCACTTTGAATTAAGTAAATCACAGTAGCACTCTAGCTACCCCATAATCTCTACTGGAACACTTTCCTGGCATATTTAGACTACAAACGTATTTCTATCAGTGCCAGAGAAGTCAGGAGACTGTGAAAACTCTTTGCTACCACAAGGTTCCAGAAAAGAATTAAAGCTTTTAATTTTTAGCAACCCCTTTATGGAGTACAGTATTATGGTGGCAGGGATATTTTCCTTTTACGACTCGACAAATCCAAGTTGGTAATAAAACTAACTCTTATTCTTTGTATTAAATGTTTGCTATTACTCATTTTTATTTAAAAATCTCTTCTCCATGGTATATGTTGTTCAAAGTGTCCGAGGTAATAATTATTATAATTAATACCATTACAGTATTTCAGTTTATATATTAATGATGTATTATTGATAATTAGCTATATATATTAAATATTAGAAATCGGGAAGTATTTAAGCTAAATTTAGTACATTTCATTGGTTAATACCTATTTGGGATGTTTCATTTACAACTGTGTAAAACAATATATGTTGCCTCCTTAGTACCTTTATTGCATAGAGTTTGGTATTGCGAATGCTATATTTAAAGTCCAAAGTAGGCACTGCTGTGAGGACATACACATGAACAAATATCAAGTGTTATAGCCAGGATTCATGCCCCCAGCTTCAGGCAGTCACTGTTTCCATTCTATAAAGTAAACGCAGAGAGAAGCAACTCATGAAAGATTCATGCCTCTGGCAGCTTAAGTCACCCTTTGCAGGTGACTAACTTGCATCGTGGGGCAGTTTTATACAGATATTTAATCATTTAAGCCCATAACCTAATAGGCATTTAAGCCCCTACTTTCTGTTGCCATAAATTTAACAAGGGCACCTTGGTTAGTCTGCCAGTGTCTAGCAAGACTTTCAAATGCAGATAGATACCTAGGGTAAGATTCAACACATCTAACTTCAGGTATCTCCAGTGTAGGGTTCTATAGCTGAGCTGAGCATAACGACTCTGATTACCAAAAATGGATAATAATAACAAACTCAGTGAGGACTACAGTGCGATTCCTACATTGGATGTAGATGTTTTCTCAAAGTGAGGCGCAAGCACCTACAGCAGCGACACTGAAATTCAGCAGAGCTGAACCCATGCCCTTGATGTGAATTAAAGTTCACATAGAATTTACCTGAACTGGTCCTTACAACCCAGCTATATCTCCAGTTGATGGAAGCTGGATCAGACTGACAATTGTTCACACTTAGTTATAAGTATCAATCACTCTTTGGTTATGTCCAAAGAAAGCCTGGTCATACAAGCATGCAGAGAGGCAACGTCTGAGGCAAAATTACACCATGTTTGCTTCTTACCCTGCCTTCTCAAATATAAGACTTAGTAAAGTAAAGCCTGATTTGATCTTATTCCTGCTTCTAGACAGCAGTGACTTTATGGCTACCTAGCAGCATTCTCATTAATGCAGGGCAGAGTTTCTGTGTATTACTTGTCTTCTGCATCAATTTTTCATTTGCAGGTTATTCACAGAACTCTTTACCTGTGCCCTTGAAGAGTCATCTTCTTCAAATGACTGAACTGATTGCATTACACAAAGTACACCAGTAAAATACTTTTAGGTAGTGAAACAACATTTTACTGTTTTTAAACCATTCTTGATATTCATACTGCCAGATCCATCACTGGGTAGAAATGCAGCATGCTAGCAGCATGATTATGGCACTGGGTATCACTCTGAAAAATTCTAAATTATGAAACATTATGGGATTGTCTAATTGTGGACAAAATCAGGCTAGAAATAAAGTTCCTGTTTTTTACCAGAAGTGAATTAACTAATGCCTGTACTGGATATATTATATGTTCTCTATCATTCAAATTCTTTATAATAAAATTGTCTGTCTTTCTGAAAGATGTGAAGTGCCTTGATCAGAAGTTGCAGTCTTGATGTATTCATTACTCGGTGAAATTATGTCTTGCATTTCAAGAACTCAGCATTTCTGGGCACTGTGGTCCTTTCTGTCCTGAACATCTGAAGCTCTTTCTCATTTTGACCTTGAACCAAAGTCCAATGAATTTAGAGGGAAACTTTCCTTTGGTTTCAGATGACACCTCCTTGCAAACTGGCTATAATGGGCAAACTCACTTTTCAGGACTTCTTATTGCTGGGACAGAAAAGTAGGGTTCCTTTTACTCTCAAAAATATGATTTGTTTAGTGGAACAGAGGCCTTCTTTATGCATAGGCAGGAATTTTACACAGCTTTCAGGTTTGCTGCCTCTTGCACTGAGTAATGCAGTACTATGCAGGTTGTTCACTGAAAAATGAGAACTTAAAATTAGCATCACAACAAGAAAATTCATTTCCAGATATTATTTTAGTGTTGTACCTTTAAAATTAAACGAGTATTGTATAGAATAATGTATGAACACCAATTTCCTGTTACCTTGAGCCCAGAAATCATCTTACTCAAGATATGAAGACTGGCTTAGAAAAGAAAGGAGGAATTGCCCTTTAAATGACTTTGCGCTTTTTATCTTGGGGAGGAAATGGAGAATGTAGTTAATGATGATTGGTTTGCATTATGTTACTCATTAATAAATAACACTTTCACATGTTCTGAAGCCCACCTTGCTGAAAAAGGCATGTAATCTATTTACATCTAAATTATATAGTTGAATCATTTCAGTGGACTATGTATGGCATTCCTCAAATTTTAGTTATCATGTGACCTCCCTAAAGTTCTCAAGTTGGTACATCCAAAGTTAATGAAACACTGACTTTCTAGTAGGAAGTTACTTAAGAATACGTGTTTAACTATTGTGAATTACTACAGGAATTAACATAATTTGACTTTTTTTTATCAGTATAAGTTAATTAAATGGCGTCTGGTTTACCCCAGTGTAAGGTGCCCAAACTGGACATTTTTAATGGACATTGTCCTGCTAATAACAGCACATCAGACCACACACAGAGCGGGCCAAAATTTCAAACAACAGCCTTGTGTTTTGGGAAGCGCCATCTACACATATATTTGTGCATTTGGACCTGAGT
Organism: Lathamus discolor; assembly: GCF_037157495.1. Classification (NCBI taxonomy): domain Eukaryota; kingdom Metazoa; phylum Chordata; class Aves; order Psittaciformes; family Psittacidae; genus Lathamus; species Lathamus discolor. The sequence continues at coordinate 40,574,378 of NC_088884.1, read as the reverse complement.
TAAGAGTGGAAGACAACAAACACAATTGCACAGGTTTATGTGTGAACAGCAGTTGCTTAAATAAATGGACATGTTCAAATGTAGCCTTGCAAATGCCAAGAAAACACGTGTGGTTTCACAAGATACCCTTCTGAGTTCCCATGAGTAGCTTTCAGTTTTCTCTGAATACAAATGACCAGTTTCAGCTTGCACACATACTGTGGGAACACTCTCATTAATTTTAATGACATTAGCTTCTGAGTAAGGTGCTATTCCATGAGTGTAAAGGTAACTATACCTGATTCAAAAATATTGCTGCAAGCTGCTCCACTGTATCAATCCAGATTAGATTTTCTACTTTGTATGACCTAGATTTGTGTTTTCATTTGGTTTGGGATTTTTTGGCTTTTGTTTTGGTTTGGTTTTTTTATTTCTTTTATTTTATAAACTTTTCATATCCAATAACATCAGAGGAAATATTTTTACTTTCTCTGGAGATTAAAAGGAATTGGATTTCTAGTTTTCCCATCATTTCTCATTGGAACAGAGAAAATGTTCATATTTTACTGATAGTGCTAGGACAGACAATATTTGGGGCATGCAATGTATTAATTTCATCTCATTTGGCCTGCTCTTGCTCCTGCTGTTATTCATGACAATGTCGCTCTTTGTCTCCACAAAAGCCAAGTCTGACCCAATCTCTGAGAAGTTTCCAAAGTGCATGGAAAATACAAAGATATGTTGATAAAAATAAAACATTAATTTGTTGTGAGATTTGGGGAATTTTTAATTGACATCTGATGAGACTTTATTTCCAAAGATTAAACAGCTTTGTGTTTTCCAGGAGGAATATCCTGAAAGTACACATCAAAGCTAATGTAATTTCAGTGTTCTACTAGCATTATTCTTTTAACTGCTAAGATCTGAAGCACAGGTACTTGACTAGAATGGGGGTGATCCCATAAAGTTCTCCATGACATCACATTTTATATCACAGGCAATGGTTACCTGACAGCAGGCATTGCCTATACAATTCTAATAATTGACCAAGATTTAATCCTCAGCCATAAAACCCCATCATCTGATAAATCTTACATGTGAGTTGTGGAGGCCAAGCTATTACAGCCTGAGGAGTTCTGCAGAACTGTGCACCAAAAGCAGGGAGCCGAGAGTGTTATAATCGAGAAATTTGAAGGAATACAGAAATTTAAATAAAATCGTGCTAGATGATACCTATAAAGCTCAGGTATTCACTCACTTTAATATCATAAAATATACTGCTATTTTTATTTCTGTTGTCTAATTATCACATAGTTTTGATACTTGGGTATCCTTTCCTTACTGTCTGCATGGAATGTTCTCGCTTTCCGTATAATTAACCCACAGATTTATTTCTTCTGTTACTAAATTCGAACCAGCTCTATTTCTGGTCTCCAAGTAGTACGATAATAGTATGAGTAAAATGAATGCAGTCAAGAGACAAGCATGTCTCACATATCACCCACAAGCGTATCTTATATGCCACTGTACAGATTTGTCACTCCAAGCCATTCCACTCCGAACACAACCGTAGCACCAGTTAAATTCAATTCCAGAAGTCACAACAACCTGGAAGTATACCGGTCCTTATCCACAAAACACTGAGCAATTACGGCAATATTATCATGAATGTATAATTGAGAATTCATTTGCAGTGAATTATAAGAGTCCTAAATAATTTGGTTTTTAACAGTCCTCTTACCTCTGCCTTTTTGACTGCATTCGAGGCTGCCAGTGCATTGCCTTGGCAGACAGGCGTACCAAGAATTATAATAATCTAATCTGAGGAGGTCATGAGAACATGAATCTAATGAATCTAGGCTAATAATTACAGCTCATTTAATTACCTCTGAGATAAAGCAGGAGCTGTAATTTTTTTTATAATTGATGTTGCTGACATCTTTGAACCTTTTAAATGTATTAGTTGTAAAATCTGCCATGTTAACGTTGAAGTTGATAAAAATGTCACAAAGTAAAGCAAAGATAATAGAACAGGAGAGTCTTTAAATGTCAAATAAGAAGAAAGGTATTGACAGATAGATACTTTACTGTTTTTATGTTGCACATGAGCTCTGCAATAAACGTACAACGTGTATGACAAAGTGAATCAGGAGCTCCTGGATGAAATATTGTCAAGGTTTCGTTTGGTCAAATTTTCTCAATGCAATTCTAATTTTTTATATTTGCCTTAAGCCATTATCATGAAAGCAGATGCATTAGGCTAGACACTTGTTGAAGGAGTCCATGTTATTATACAGATATCCATACTAAAATGCTGGATAGCTTCAGGCCCTGAACCTAGTAAACTCGTAATTACATGGCAACTATATTCAGGTAAATTGCCTTATTGAAGTTTTTTTATCCGACACACTAAGAATTTGGAAAATCGTTACTTTAACAATTAAAAAAAAAAAAAAATCTGGTTCAATAATGTTCTTCTTTCATACCTTGCATTGATTACTCTTTCTCCATGGACTGATCCTGTACCTCTACAACCAATGAGAGTTTTACAATCAATGAGATTTTAACTTCACTAGGAATAGGAACAGGTCCTTGGTGCCTAATGGACCTTGAAATTAACACAACTTCCTTATATTTTTGCTTTTGCTCCAGCACTCTCAGTGCCAGCACAGGTTTCAAAGAGTTTTTTTCCATCTCCATGCTGGAACTTCAACGGCAGAGGACAAACCAAGCTAAAGGTAAGTCCCACACAGATAGGAGTTTGTTCTGCATCCTTGGTTAGCTGCGTTTTGAAAGTCATGTTTGCCTTAGTCAATAATTTAGTATCCTTTCCTTCCTCACATCTTAGGCAATAACTTTATGGCCAGGGATATGGCCCATGAATCCAAAGGACACTATGGGATTGTCCTGCACAGCTCAGCTCTCAGTGCAGTAGGGCCTCTGACAGTGGGCTGAGCAGAGAGATGGTTTTTCTCCCAGCACATGGCATTGAGATTACTGAGAAGCTGCATCTCAGAGAGTACCGACCCTCTTTACACAATAGCCCACGTCTTCTCCCCATAATAAGGCTGTCCACAGCCTTAAATGTATTAGTTGTAAATTAGGTGGTGTCCTTCACCAGGGAAGAAAGGCAGGTTTGTGGGAAAGACAGAAGATCAAGGTCTAACACAGATACCCTGCTAAAGTTATATATGTCTACTCATCTGCAGAGCAAGGGTAATAATTAATTTATGTTTAAAATTCTTTGATATTATTTCCCCTTGCATTAGTTTACCACATATCTATGTGGTAGATGCCTAATTTAACTGTACCAGTCATGAACCCTTATAAAAACAACATATTATAAATATTTATTATTTGTAGCATCATTTGGCAGATAGCTGAAGTGAAACATCCTTTTAAAGAAAACACAAGAGTATGCACACATACCATCATGTATAATAATATCCCCACAAAACCAGACCTGACCATATTTTTTATTACTGGAACATAAAGAATAACTTTATTCTGTGTGAAACCATTTTAAAACCACAGCAACAGCTTATAATTTTTATTTCATCATACTAGTTTATTGCTTTCCTGACTTTTTCTAATTATATCCATTGTACAAATATAATTGATTTATGCATACATAAGAGAAAAAACAAATTTTCTCCCTGTGCTCCAACTTGCAGCTGATACACCTTCAGGCTTTTGTTATTTCACACAAGGTTTAGCTGCAAAACCCGCTTTATCTCAACAAAAGAGGAGGAACATTGATTCAGAAATGTAGTATCGACATGTAGCAGCGAAAACAGGGAAAATAGAGGTCTGATGCCACATACAAAAAAATCAAAACAAAACAAAACAACAGAACATGTCTGGAAACCACAACAGTTCAAGAGGGAAGAAGCAATAAACTGTTTTCCTTACATTTCTTTGATCTTGGATTATATTGTTGACAAGAACCAGTTGTAAGAAGGGAAAAAGAAGGTCATACCTAAGGGACACAACGTAAAAAGTGAGAGGATTATGCACTTTCACCCCTTTTAGCAGACTGTTGTGATACAGCAGTTTTAAAAACTCTGTGATGATAATAATAGAAAGAAACCAGACTCCTCACTTTAATAATCTCATACAATTGCTTTAAGAAGTGACATTTAAAGAGTTATTTAGACGCTGCCAGCTAGCTGGTGAAACCTAAACCTTCAAAATAGTAATTTTAATGTACTGATGAATTAGAGCTGCTATAAGTTCAGTTATGAAGACATGATTTTGAAAAAGCAGAGGACTCAATGGTCCCATAAGATCTTGAACCAAAGCAGCAGTAAGTTTGTAATTCCTACATGACATCATGATTACATTTGTTCTTCTTTAGAGTTTGCTATGCATCAGCTGTCTTTAAATTCCTCGGAACAAATCTTCTATTTACTACTAATTTAAGACCTTACACAGGAGAACTGGGCCTAAAAAACACAGAAACAAAGTAAATTCCTCTATATGAATGATCTCTCCCTGAGTGTTTGACCACTCCAGCCCATTCAAATATCTCAACCACTTCAAAGTGCACTGAGAGCCAGACAAGGGAATTTTTATTACACTGAAAAACAGGAACATCATCATAACATTTCTTAGAACAGGAAGAAACTCAAATGAGAGCAAATCAAGAATGAAGATGAATAGAGAGAGAAAAGAAAATAATACAGAAACAAGATGTCTCTCAAGCCCAGTCCTATCTACACTCTTCACCTGCAGGCACAAACTTATGTTCTCCAGTGCATACCTAAGTGGAAAAATTAATGGAACTCATATACCTCCAAATCCAGCTTCTCTAGCAGAAAGCCTGGAGCTAAGCACTTTCCAGGCCTTTCCCCCATCAAAGAACTCATATATGTTTCCTGTGATTCTTCAGGTGACTTTTATCTCAACTAGTAGTAGACACCAGCTGAGATGACCCCTGTAGTTCATAGAAAGAAACAGGTGCTTTAGAGACAGGAGTTATATGACCTGATTTACATGACTAATTTAAGATAAAATGAATTGTATGCTGGAAGCATGATGTTCTGTACATTGGCTTTAGAGGGAAATCTTTAGAAGTGCTGCAAGCTTTGGTGTTGGCATCTGCACAATGTATGTCTACATTTGGTCAAACGAATACATCCAGGGTATATACCTGAACCCAAAGCACAGCTTGGCTTCTGGGCACCTATGGATAGAGAAAATTCATGGTCCAGTGTTTTTAACATGCTCCCCCAGACTGCTGCTCAGTTAAGTTTACATGTCCCATGATGCAGAAAGTAGTCAAGGAGCAGCAATTGACCATGGCTGCTGTTAATTGCCTAAATATCTAGCTAAGAGATATATGAGCTATCAACTAACTAAGTATAAAACTCATGTGCAAAATGCCATGTTGATTACTATTCTTGCAAGCAGTAGGAGAATGGGTGGGTCATGCCTAGGAATTGAGCTACTGAGGTGGGTAAAGGACACAAGCAAGGAGGTCAGGAACAGACAAAGATTTGGAGACAGGCACCAAATGGGGAGAAATGCACCCATATCCTGTCAGCTGCCACCATGGTACCAGCTGTTGCTCTGAAATGCAAGCAGTTTAGCCCCTGCCTTGAACTTCACCAGCGCTGGGAAATGTGAAAGACACTCATAACACATTTGTCAAAAACTTTTCTATTTGTAGTTTCCACAGTTATCTTAATTTCGTACTCCAGAGGCTCATATATTCCTAAACTAGGTACCTAAACCAGACAGATCACCTCAGTCCATTTTCCTTCAACTGTTACAAAGAGAGACAAAAACTGTAACTCATATTTTAGGTTTTATTTTTTATGTATGTAAAGAGGAGTGTGATGAAGACCAATTAATTTGAATCCTGGGTTTTTTTCAATAGCAAAATAAACTCTTTCTTATGTTAGCTTAAAAAAATTTAAATGGTTAACTTTGTTCAAAGGGAAAATTGTTGCAAGCGGTGGTACATAATCATTCCACCTTTACTCCTGTATCTTCCTGTCTACAAATGCTTGGAGATAAGTATGTGCCTGTTTTCCCCAAGAGGAATGCTTTCCTGAATCATAGCCTTAACAATTACACAGTAAAGAGACCTCAATATGAGGAACATTTTGCATTTCATTGAAAATAAGCTGCCACTGGAATGGAAGAGACAGTTACCCAGCCATACACAGCACCATTATCCAATAGTTCATGGTTGAAGGTACATAACTTCCTGCTCAGATTAAGTTCTCAGAGGAAATTTGAGGTAAAGAAAATATACTTTTCTGATACAGAACTTAACAGCTGTCTTTGCTTACCATTTTGATTCGCCTTTCTTTCTCTCTTAAAGCAAATAAAATGTGTTGAAAATCTCCATATTAGTGTCACAGAAATGTATTTTTCTTGGCATCCCATATCCTGTTTCCTTCTTTCCCAAGTTTGCTGTTCTCAGCTTTCCAAGTACTGCCAATCCCCCAGCTGCATCTGATGATTCTCATCTGAACAACAACAAAAGAGAAAAAAGAAAAACCCTCTGCAAAAATAATACACTCGTTTTCATGCCAAATTTAAAAGAAAAATACGTATGTGAACAGCTGGACTACAGTAAATGATTTTTTACTAGTTTAAGTGAATTTTATATGCAATCTTCTCTAAGTGTTTCCTCCACACCTGCAACAACCCCTTTTTCCTCCATCTTCTATTCCATTCTGATTTAGGATAATGATAACATGAGATCCTGAATCACCAGTTAATCTGGAAAAAAACCCTGTGCTGCAAGAAACACAGTTAACTCTTATTTTTTTATTTGGTGCCTTTCTCCTTTTCCTTTCTCTATGATAAAAAATAAAGGCTCTAGTGAATCTTTATATCAGAATAATGAAGAATTTTGCTATGGGGAAAGGGTTTATTTTTAAAAAGTACTACAAAATCCCCACAGCTTTTAGTGTAAATTGGGTTATTTTCATTTATTTATTGGAACTCAGGAAGTTCTTTCCTATATAAGAGTTCGGGGCAAGAAGGGGCGATGCCTGATTAGTGGAAGTGTATCCATAAAGAAACATTTCTCAAATGGTTCACCTCCCTAAAAACCACCCATACACGAATGACATTATTTCAGAATTTGCATAACCACGCACATTTTGGTTATTCTCATTGAGAACTATGAAATACATTATAGATATTTGTACAGCCCCTGTTGTATTATAACACAGAACATAGCATTTTTCTCCCCCTAGTAAACCTAGAAATAAACATTGACCTTGCTATGGCACCATTCATTTAAAGATCTTAAAATATGAAAATGGGATTAAGTGCATTTTAGAATTATGAGAAACAATAGCAGACCTTTAAAGGAAAAATTACTCTAAATTCTGATACTGAGATAACAATGTATTATGAAAACTAGATTATTAGATTATTTCTAAAAATCAAAAAACTTTATTCACCTAAAAAGCCTTGAAAGAATCAATTACCACAAATCATGGGTACTATGTACTTCTGGAGATAATAAATTTTGGTATTCAATAAAAATAAAGCTGACACAACCTATGCTTTTTCTTTTTTCTTCTACACATTCTGTCACAATATTACTTGATGAGTATTGTTACTTCTGTTGACTGTTAAATTTCTCTGTGAGACTGGCATATCAACTCCCCTAATTGAACAATTTATCAAGAGTGTTTGCCTTTTAGAATGAATATTCTAAAGGACAGACAAAAACAGAGTCAGTAAAAACTATTTACCTTGTAGGACACAAATAATACTAGTTTTCAACAAATAAACTGGAACCAATGGAGGTGTACTTATCTTCAAATGTCATTTGACTGACTGACATTTCAGACTTCATTATTCACATGTCAGGAAGAGAATAAGTGAGTTTTATAGACTTTATGTTAATTTACTCTGGCAGCTAATTTACTCTGGCAGCATTGCCTTCTGGAGTATTATAGTAGGGTTTGTACTGAAAGACAATGAAATCTCTTGCCCTCTCCCCCCTTCGGTCTAACACTCAGACACTTCAGTTTCTTCCATACTTTTCCAGTGACTTCGTAAGATGGAAATCTATTGCAGTACAGTAGATATAAGAGTGCAAGTACATATCTATATTACATACGTAGAAATATTTCCACATTTGCAGACCTGACAACATTGGTAGGAAAATTCACAGGAAAAGTACCTTGTTAAATTTACTGGTGGTATCAATTGGGCTTAACTTTATGTGGGTTCTGCATGACCAGCACCTTGGGCTACAAAAGTCTGCAAATAGGTAAAAAATTTAACCTGCTTGCCCACAGAGTGTGACAGTGACACCAGAAGTCTCTTGCGAAAAGCAGAAGTGCTCACAATTACGTTTAACAGACCAGATATCCCTTTTTTTTTTTTTTTTGTTTAGTCCTTAGTAGTTATTCTTTCCTGTTATTTGCAGCTTTCTTTGTACTGAAAAGAAACACATTCAGATGGTTTGCATAGAAAAGAGAATGGAGGTGGGGAAAACCATACGAGTTTTCTTTTGTCGAATGTAAGGGCAGAAGGTAGTGGGTGGCAGGAGTCCCATTTGTTTAAACAGGGCTGGAGTGCAGCTGACCCAAAAAGAGCTCATGCTGCTCCAGTTTGCCAGCAAGATCTGCCTAAACATGGTTTGGATTCTGCTGAAAACCTGGAGAGATACCACGTGGTTCTGTTCACTTTGTTTAACCTGGGTGTTTTCCAGAACAGGTGTTGTGGTTTCACTGGTTTGCATATTGATTTTGTTTGCTTGCTTGCCATATTTTTTTTTTAAGTTTATTCTTTTGGAGAAAGCGAAATTTGTTTTTTTGAAAATGTAAGAGGGACTTGAAATGAAAAGAGTGTTTGGGAGATGAAAGATCACCTTTTCCTTTCTTTTCAACACTGAAGTTTTGCCCCATCCTTAGGCAACCACAGGGCAGCCTCCAGCACAGTTTCCTCCCACCACTTTCTGTAAGTTGTTCTGAGCCATGAATGGTTTCAGAGGAAAATGACTGGTTTGTAAAACACTTGAATCTTTTAAAATTGAAAAGATACCAGATTTGATCAAATATATGAAAATGTCAATAACGTCATTGTTGTTTTGCCTTTAGGATGAAAGCAAGGCACAGTTGTTATTTTCCAGAACATGAGAAATCTTAAAATTTAAATTTAATCTTACCTTGACTTCAGTATTTCATTTGAATTATCCTTGCAGCACCATCAGGTTCCAGCCTTATTCACTACCAGCTGAATCAATTACCTTTCCTGATAAAACAATTTTCCAATGTTTCAGGTTTTAAAATACTTGATTTCACCAAGGCAACAGTCCCTGACTTCATAGCAAGAACCTTTTTTTAAATTACTATACACCCCATTCACCTTCTCTATAAAGAAATGCAATTTAGTGAGAGTAAGTTTGTTAAATTGGAGCAATAGGTGCATCAGACACTGGTAGGATTCTTTAAATGCTGTGTTATGAATCAGAGCAAATGTATGCATACTGGAGAATTGTCCTTAACTCAGAGATAATAGAAGCATGCAACACAGTGATGTTTATATAGAAAATCATAAATTGCTTTTTGCAAAAGTGTTTCTTATCCAGTGGGGGAAAAAAAGATCTATCCTTAATCAAAATATTCTAAGCAGAATAGGCAAACTTTTGTTTATTTTTCAAAAGATTCATCTCACCTGACATCTCTCCCTCCTCTGAATTGGAAGTTAAAGATCATTGATGAGAGTAAGAAGGAACACTAAAAATATTTGAGTGAATTTGCACAGCCAAGCAGTGGAGCAAGATGCCCAGAGTTGCTATGCAGTCTTTATCCATGGTTATTTTTCAAGACCTCACTGGAGAAAGTCTGAGGAACATGATCTGACCTTGTAGCTGACCTTACTTTAAGAGATCACACAGACTACAGACTTCGTCAGGTCCCTTCCAGCCTGAATTATCCTCTAATCCTATGATTGTATTACCTCTACTTTTCAAAGACAAGGTTCATTTTCCTAGGGCATTAATGGCTTTCTGAAGAAAATGACAGCTCTCACTAAAAAGGTGCTTTCAGGAAGTTCTCTGGTGTTCACACTCTCATACATGCTTAAAATTGAAGATAACTCTTGTTTTGCATTGTATGTTATAATTACACATAGAGGCTCAAGTTTGCACAACTACTCCAGCTGACAGAGGAGGACCTATGCAATTAATGTCTAAAAGTAGAAAACATAAGTGAGATATCTATGCTCACCCCCATATCCTAGCTGGGGGGAGGACACCTCACCAAAGTGAAACATTGGTAATGCTCATGCCCTCTGATCCCCTGCCCCTTACTCAGCAGGTCTTTCGAGCAGGGCAAAGACTGCTTTGCTGCACATCCAGTGAGTTCCCTTTCACTTCTCCCTGGCTGAGATTGCTCTGGAAACATGACTCAAGGTGACACCACATACAGCTGATGGAAAAGTATTGACAGATCATTTTTCAGTTCTGGCTATTTCCTCAGGTTTTATACAGGCAGCCAAAAATTAGTCAAATAATTGTTCAGGACAGGCCCCAACCTGGGAACTGGAAGCCATTACAACAAGGAAGGCCTTTGATTTTTTCTGCCAGTTGGAAAAAAATCTCTGTATCTGTCTAAGGTAGCACCCCTGCAGTTGGCAACGAAACAACGCCAGTTTGCACCATCTGAAGTGCTGGCTTTGATGGTGTTTTGTCAATGGCTTTATCTCTTGATGTCAAAACTTGCATCAGCAACAGCAGCACTGAGAAAACAGCTATGTCTCTATTTCTTTTGCCAACCAGAGGATGCAATTTCAGATGCAACACCTGTTTAATCTCTGGTCTGGAAAGATTTTTGCTCTCTGTGTTTCTGAAATACTAGGTTTTACCATGACTTTCTGTTTTCTCTGTTACATGTGCATTATGATTTTAGCTAGAAAGTTTATGGGACAACAAAGATGTGGCTCAAGTCCAGGTAATGACACACATTTTCTGAATCTCTCAATGTCTGGATATGAGATCTGTGTTTACACTGCTCAGGAATATTTTCTTCATTAAAAATATATTTATCTGATGCTGGCTTTTCTTTACCAGGAGACAGGTGTTACTTAGCTATTGATCTGATCTGAGCACGTACTGTCAAAATTATAATCTCAAAACCCACATACTGCTGTTGCCTAGATGTGCCTGAAGTTCTGCAGAAGCTTGAATTTCTGACATAACACTTCACCAGAGACCTAATTTCTTCTTCAAAAAGGTTGAGTATGGAGAGATGAGAGCTATTAGCAGTCTCCGATTTGATAAGGCTCAATTTCACTGGGCAGCTTCAGATTTCTGGGAGCTATTTCATGCCAGAAATGTTTGTTTAAGTGTTTCCAAAAATTAATATTCTCAGAACTTCCACTCATGCTGATTAAAGAAGATGATTAAATGGAAGAAGCAATTCCAGTTTTGTTTGGGTTGAAACTTAAATTACTTTCTTCTCTCAGAGCAGTTTACTCTGCACATAGCCATGACACCTGTAAAGCTCACAGTCTACCAACCCACAGGCATGAAAGGTCAGCATTTGGCCAGATTTACTAATATGTGGACAAAATTCCAGCCCAGACAAGCTGCTTGTAACTCCAAGGTGGTTTTTCCGTCACACACACCAGCTAACCTGAGAAAAATAAACCATCTGGGCACTTTGTTCATTGCCGTGTCCATCTCCAGCCAGCACCAAGCCTATAATGGTACACAGCAATATATCCACTGAAAAGTGACATGTGCTCTTAAATCATGGATACTTACTCATTTTGGATAGAAACACATACATTGAAAATGTGATACATTCACAAGCCCAACTGTCCACTAGAAGTGCAAATCAGCTAATTTGCACAAAAACACTATTCCTCCTTTTGTTGCTAGGCCTCAGCTGTTAACAAACAGAAAAATTAATCTAAAATTTTAATGTTAGCACTCAGCTCGCTACCAAGAGAGTCATTCAACTTGGACATTTCCAATTTCATTTCAAATATGGGTATTTGATTTGCTTTATTTTAGACTGCTTTGACTCATTTCATCTGTGTGCCAGCTGAAATCACAAGGAGCTTTGAAAGCAACAGTGACATAAGGAAGCATAAATGGGATTTACCCAAAGTGTTTGCTTACACCATTTTCCTACACAATAATATGTAGCATTTGGAAGTGCTTGTTTTGTGTTAACCTCACAGCAATAGGGTAAGATGGTGCATCTATCTACCTTACCACTTTTGTTCAAAACAGAGAGAGATTTATAAAGCAAAACTCCTGAGTATCAACCCCTTACTCTGCCAAGTTCACATGGCTGAACAGTCTCGGAGTATATGACCTGTCTGCTGCTAAACTGGAATGTACACTCCAGGAGATACCTAGTTGTTAATGGCCTTCCATTTCATGGGACCAGACTAAGGTTAGACAAAAGTGCTAGCCCATTCCTTTCTTCCTACCACCTTAAAACATACATAATGTAGACATCATGTCCTCAGCATCAAATTGCTTTACAGATACATAGATCTAGTCTATGGGTCTATGTTACTTACTAAAAGAGATACAGCCTCAACCAATTTGCCTTTAGCATCTGGCAAATGGGAAGATGAGCAAACAAAATAGCAACAAAGTCACCAAAATGCTGTAAAATAGATTGGAAAAGAGAGAAAATATCATCTCCAAAGTGCCATTTACTATGAGCTGTTTTTTCCCCTCTGCACCAACAGTGGTTTTGCAATTAAGGCATATGCCTTTTTCAGACAATTATTTGGGGCATTATAAAAAAGAATTATTATTGTTGTTGCTGTTAATAATAATTATTGTTTGGGTGATTGTTAAACTCTTTGAACTGTCTGCCAAGCCTGCTTATTGGGGGGGGGGGGGGGGGGGCAGGGCGGGGGGGTTGGGCGGAGAGAAACATAAAAACATCCTGAAGGTGCAGTTTCTTTGAACTGATCTCTGGAGCTTTTATTTTTGGCGAGCATACCTGCCATCAGAACTTACTGAAAAATGAGCTCTCATTCTGTGCAAAGGATGCTCTTAATGCATAAAGATACTCTATTGTATTAATGACCCAGAACAACAAACGGTAAGGAAATTAGATGGTCTCACTATGTTTAATAGTACTAAGGTTTATTGGACATGAAAACTGAAGTCTCTTTGCGACTGTGAAATTTTATGTAATTTTTAGTATATGTGGGAAAAAAATACATGCAATTTATGCTTTAATATTGCCAGAAGTATGTGACACATATGCACAGCGTGTTGGTGTAGGGCTTTTCTGAAATTATGAGCACTGATAAATAGTGCTTTCGCCAATAACTGACCATCAAGGCCATCCAGCATAGAACTGGTTGTATCTATGCCTGCAGGTTCACTGAAAATTTTATCAAGGGGGCAATGTACAACAGCCTACCGGAAACGACTCTAGGACTTCTCTGGAAGTGTTTGAGAATGAGTTAACAGGTCAAAACCAGGCTGGGAACAGAAAATATATAGTCACGCTGCAATGCCTAGGAACTGTCTCAGACAATGTTTAATCCACTAGTATAGTCATAATCTAAGAGGATGGCTGCCTCTTTGATTAAATGAAATATTGTTTACAATCCTCCAGATTTTACTATATGTAAAAACCTAATAGAAAGATGTGTACAGAGATGCAGCAGAATTTACTGAAGTGCTCAAGTCCCATACTTGAAAGACTTTAAACAAGCTCCATAGCGGTCATTTGCAAGCATAATTTATGCTTGGTAGGAGCTGGAGGGCTCAATAACTTGTAGTTCTAGACCTTATTTCCTGAGCCAGTTGTCAACATACTTTTGAAGATCCTTTCTGAAGCACCTAGTTCACAGAGTAGGGAAGGACAGATACTACATGTCTATATGTATGTAGGTCACAATATGTATTTAAAAATGGCCCTAAATAACACATTAAGGAGAGTCCAGAGGAGGTCCATGAAGATGATCAGAGGGCTGGAGCACCTATCCTATGAAGACGGGGAGAAATAGCTGGAGTTGTTTAACCTGGAGACGAGAAAGCTTCGGAAAGTACTAGCAGCCTTCCAATATCTAAAGGAAGCCCACAGAAAATCTGGAGAGGGACTTATTTCAAGGACATGTAGAGACAGGACAACAGGTAATGGCTTTAAACTGGAAGAGGGCATTCCACATGGGCAGGGGGGTTGAACTAGATGGTCTTTAAGGTCCCTTCCAACACAAACCATTCTGCGACTCTGTGATGTATACCAAAAAACCTAATGAGACAGCTTGATGAGAGGGCTTGGTGACACCAAGCCCTGAAGCATGCCTCATCCCACATCCAGATAGAGTCACAATTTCTGAAATGTCTTCTACATTCATTGAGCAGGTGGAGTTATTTGGGTTTTGATGAGAAAGCAATTTGCTAGGCAACTCACAATGTTGCATTCTGGGGGGAGGTTTGTAATTTATGCCAGTGATTTCTAATCTTTAGATTTCTGCTGGAGTTTTTTTCATACATTTTAGGAATCCAAAATAAAAACAAAACACAGATAATAAATAACTAAAAGCAGTGTACATTTGCCCCTACTCACCCACCATATTTACACAGGAAGAAATTAATAAAAGCTTGGCTTTATTTACGGTGAGGTGAATTTTTCAAAAAAACTCATGATGAACATGAGATATTTTTCAGTGAACATGACTCTAAACAGATTAACTTTTAAGTATTGAACCAGGGGTTTGGTCTTGTGAAAGTGGTTGCTACTGTAAGGAAGACCCAACACTAGTGCAATTATTTAATGATACCCCTGCACTACTCACAGCTGGTATCACAGGCTATAACAAAAATGTGATCTAGAGTAAAAGGCATTGATAAAGAGTTTCCACCCTCTAGTTCCCTAGATTTCTGAGCTTACAGGTAAAGCCATATGTCACAGCATGGTGCTGAATTCTCTTATCTGGTGTGGGGAGTACTGGGGGCATCCATGGGGAGACTGTGTGAACCCACACTGATGTAGCCAGCTGACAGAGCCAGAGCAGCTGTCCTAAGTCTCAGTGCCACACAGGCCAGGCAACACTGACACTTCCAGCTGGGATCTTGACATGATGAATCTTCCCATGCATGGGTGTAAGTGAGAGACGTAAAAGTAGTACTGAAACTTTGCTGTAATTTATATCTGAAGCCTGCATGGTCTGGGACCAGGCCATTATAAATTAAGTAAAGGAAATGTAAATATTGGACCCTTGAAGAAGGAACGGTAGGACTGAAATGAAAAGACCTCTCCACAGGTTTGGGGTGGGATGAAGTTTGAGGGAAAGTAAGGCCCTAAAGTGAGAAACATATCCCAAGTCCTCCCTCAGTTTTAATTGTAATGGAACAAGGCTGATTCATGCTAATTTATTTTTGGTTCTAGAAATTTAACATTTTCAACATTGACTGCCAGGCAAATAAGGACATGGTTTAGGGGTGGACTTGGCAGTATTAGGCGATATTAGGTTGGACTCAATGATCTGAAAGGACTTTTCTACTCTAAATGATTTTATGATTTCTCACAAAACTGGTAGTTGTATAAGGAACAGGCCAAGCCATGTGCCTGTAGGCCAAGCAAACCAAATCCAGTAGCTATATATATGGAATTTAACAGAGGGCTTCACTCTACTGATTTGTTTTGAAGCTGAGAATTGCCCTGAATATTTTTAGAAGAAGCACTCTCAAAGTCTGTGTCAGCTTCCACAAAAAAAAAAAAAAAAAAAAAAGAAGAAAAAAAATATGCATCAGCAAAAACAAACAAACAAAAACCACTGCAACACTTGATCAGCCTTCTTTTCAGCCACTGACAGGTACAAAAAGCTTCAGGAAGAGAAGAGACAGCCTTAGCTGATGCAGTCTTTTCTGAAAAGCTGCTGCCGCAGCTGTTTCAGATACCAGGGCTGTGGCTGTGGTTGCTGGTGACAGTGAAGGTGACTGAGGAGGGGCTAAAAATATGAATTCTCAGGGGAACACACGAAGTACTTGCACTACGTGCCTGTCACTATGGGCAAGCAAACATCAGTACTAATTGATCCAAACACTCATGCTGGAAGTGAATGAGATCGAAAGTACAGGGTGAAGGCAAAGCATCCAGTCAGAGCCTGCCAAAAATAGCTGAATCTTTGTTTTGGGGTAAAATATAGTTTTGCATTAGGGGCAAGAATTATGATGGAAGTGGAAATAGGGTTGAGCAAATAGAGAGGAAGTGTGGAGGGACAGCTGTGGACATGGTTCCTTACCAACTAAACTGCAGAAATGGCCTGCAGGGACAAAGATTTGCCAACCAGGTTGCATATGCAGGGAGATCTATACAGCAGTTCCCATTTCTTATGAAGGAGTTTCACTTTCCTAGGGAAAAAAGAAAAGGCACACTGTTCCTTCAGTAACTTCATGGATAGAGGTACCTATGCAGGCAGGCAATACAAAACAGGAGGACCAGATCTGAAAATGCATTTCCAGATGAGATGTCCTGGATATTAGCTGCCTTATCGAGGAACCACTACCATGTAATAGTTTAATGTATATTTGCCCTCCTACTCTCATAGAAAACAAGCCTGGAGCTCTTTTCCCAAGACAGGATCAATTCCCAACAAAATGTTTAAGTCCTTTTTAAAACAATAGACAGATTAAGATTTCAATTACCTGCACATTATTTCACTATTTCTCGAGCAGATCAGACCTTTTCTAATATCTAATATGAACACCCTAGACAGGCAGTTTAAAGCCACTATTTTTCATCCAAACACCCATGAACAGGAAACAGAGTTTCAAACAGGTTTAAATTAAATGGATTCTTCTGTTCTTATTTGGAGGAGTCTTTTTCATATTTGTAATAAGCTTCCCTTCTGACATGGCTTGCCAGTCTGATGACAGTGAAAGTCAAGACAAAACAACTTTCATATAGCTATACTTGAGAAAAAAGAGAAAGTGCAAGGACTGTATATACCATCAGGAAGAATACATATGGTATCTAAGTGGACGATTATCTTCTGCTCTTTCTTCCTGGTCTTGTTGAAGGCTCATCCTCCAGGTAGTAGAAGAGCAGGGATAATTTACTAAGTCCAACAGAAGGACTGTATAGAGAACTGCAGAGACTTGCAGAAACTAGTAAGGTAAGAATGCTATAAGCATTGTGTTTACCACAAGTCACTCAGAAGTGATATAGACCTCCAGCTTCACTAAGAGATTGGTGTTCAGACTGCTGAAAGTACAGATGTCTAAGAACTGCAGCCACCAAAACAACACTATTGAAGACAGAGACCCTTAGGAATAAAAAATTTCTAAATTTGCATGTAAGTGCTGCCTCAATACAGAGTTAGCATTTGCTTAGGCAAACCTATTTCAATGTAAGCTCTTACCTTGTGGCAGTGAAGGCTGAAGAAGCTGACTTTCTGATGGATCAGTGAATAAAACAATTCAACTAAAAATTTTTGATTCAGTCAGAATTCAAGTTAGCTGACCTACAGCCTTGGGAAATTCATTACAACATCCAATACTTCTCAGGAGCTTCCAAGACAAGGAAAAGGGTTTTTTTGAGTCAGTTCACTAAAACCTGTTTTAGAAATTGGGTATGTTTCCATCACAGAAACATCTTTTGGGTAAGGGCAGAGTAAAAAAAAAGGGGGAAACAATACTCCAAAAAGTGAAGCAAAAGTGAGAATTAGCTGTCAAAGTAATTCATGGAAGATGAATTAGCATCTAATAAATTCCATTGATAAATTCTTCAGGCATATCATTAAAGATGAGACAGAGTTCTTTGCATATCATTAATGGTGGACAAAATTTCAAATCAGGGACTGGCTTCATCAAAGGCATAACAGGTAGGTAGATTTCCATATAATGAATGCATTTCTATTCATTAAACTCTGCAAGTAGAAAAATAACGAGTAGTGGAAGTGCTCATTATCAGATACTGATATTTATAGAACACCACCACATTGTGGGGAAAAAATATAGTCCAAATCAATATTTATGAAAAACTGTTTTCCTGTAAATGGAAAAGAACTTCAATTCTTTATTATTAGCTCTTTGTTTAATTATCCATTTCTGCATTTTAATCAACACAAATGCACTACGTTTGTTAACAACCATGTAACAGAAATGCTCTACTCATTATTCCTTTGAGGAATTTACTCCCTCGTTGGAGTGAACTGCAGTAACTGCAGTTCCCAGTACAGCACATATACATTCTGTCCTGTATTTACTCTTTACTTTGGTGTTCATGAAAATGCTTTTTAGTCTATCAAAAACAAGCAGCTGGGACATTAGTAAAGGGTGCTTGGAGAGAAATATTTTCAGGCAGAAAAAAAGGCTTTGACCAGATCAGGCTTGAAATTTTTACTATTCTTTTCCTAGAAAAAATGTGATTGAAAGTGACCTTTAGGTAACTGTTACCATCCAAAATGAAAACAAGATTACCCAATTAATACTTTACATAGTACAAAAATGTTGGGCCATATCATGGGATTTAAATGTTTATATTCAATACACACAGATTTAATATTCATGCAACTAAATCCTGTGGGAGCAGAGTAAAACACAAACCATGGTATTTGATGAGATTCCCTATCTGAAAAATGTGGTTATAGCTAAACCCCTTCTCTTTTACAAGAAATCTAATATTTGATTTAGGTTAATGATGCCTCTCCTCAAATTAATCTTGTGTC
The DNA here is from genome assembly GCF_037157495.1 of Lathamus discolor. Taxonomy (NCBI): domain Eukaryota; kingdom Metazoa; phylum Chordata; class Aves; order Psittaciformes; family Psittacidae; genus Lathamus; species Lathamus discolor. The sequence continues at coordinate 40,555,757 of NC_088884.1, read as the reverse complement.
TTTAATTATTCAAATCTTCAGCATTACTGAAACCATTCTAATTATTCCCATTGCTCAGTGGTATTAGCAAAAATTATGCTTAAATTTAAAATCGCTTTAATGGGGGCCATATTATTCTCATGCTCATTTGACTGCTTAAGATTTCACCTCTGAGACAAAAAAGGTTGACTGCAGCCATCTCCTTTATTAAAATTATCATCTTTGCATTTTGCCAATAACTTAATAAGAAGTGAAGTAGACCACATATTAGATTCTGCCACCACCTTTGAACTAGCAAAACCCACTCCTCATATTATCTCCTCATTTATGCTTTTTAAAGTTTCATGATACTAATATTCTTTTATGATCTGTTCAGTTTATCAGCTGGCAAGGCTTTATTTACTTTTCTGGTGAATTGCCATTGAGAAATGCATATTGCTGTTTATTTCAAGTAAATAAAATAACACGTGAGACTGCAATATTGAATGATATTTTATCCACTGTTATTTCAAGATATCACGTATACTGTGCAAATATAAGTTCTAAATGCAATAGAAGGAGAATCAGAAAGAGAACAAAAATATGCTTCATACTTAATATATTCAGTTTTATAATCTGAAGAATGCTTGAATTTTAAGATGTGGAACCTCCTTTTAGTGTGTTTCATTTTATTTAGTATTTTTGTCTCATTTGAGGACCTACTGCTGCTTTCAAAAGTCAGGTTCTGTTCTGATTTCCTTTGTATTTTAGAAGTTACAGCTAACAGCTCCCAGTACTGAGTCATCTAAAATTTGATTATGATCACAGTCAGACTGAACACCTTCTTATGCAGGAGAAATCAGTCAGCACTGGGGCATTATTCTGGCACTCCAAAATGGACATCCATAACCCTAGGTCTTATTTGCTGGGATGAGGATGGACCTGACTGTAGGTTAAATATTTACCAGTACAATAAGAAACCAAGCACTTTCCTCATGAAAATGAAAGGTAAAATGGGAAATCCTCTTGACCATGGCTACCATTCTAGGGGATAGATTAAAAAACCAAGCAGGTTTACTGCAGCCAGTCTCGACTTGACAGCAGAAGTAATACAGCTTATACATTGGCTATCTTTCTGAGGACATGGTATGCTGCTATGCATCATTTTAAATGCAAGTGTGCATGCCTGGTGCCTCAGGGCACAAGTTATACCTTCATGTTGGGAAGAAGGTGAACTAATGTCCATCTCTGCCTGCAAAGCAGGAACTGGAAAAGGATTATGTCTGTTGTATGGCCATTACCCATCCACAGATTCCTTCTCATTTTCTCTCTTTCCCATTTAGCCACTGATACTTGGACAACATCCACATGCTTAACTCACATTTTGAGATAGGTCAGTGAATCCATTTCAACTACACTAATCATATGCCCTGTTAATATCAAGCTGAACAGAAGGAACATGGAACATTAGCCTTGGAAGGTAGATGCAGGGACTGTGAGAATGAAGACCCTAGGCCCACTGTAGGAGAGGATCTAGTTCTAAGCTGCAGTGAGTACTAATGTGGGTATCCAGACTGAGCCTTCCTGCAGACATGCAGCTGTGCAGGTCTCTGGCTGCAGCGAATGCCTGAGCCTGGCACTTGTATTGGAGGGAGCCAGTGATACTGCTTGTGTTCGCTGTGAGCAAATAAATGACCTGCTCAGGCAGGTGGCTGAACTGAGGGAGGAGGTAGAAAGGTTGAGAGCCATTAGAGAGTGTGAAAGTGAAATAGATTGGTGGAACCACACCCTAAGGCAAGGGCAGAGGGAAGTGGTTCAACAAGATATGGATCCCCTTCCCTCCTACCATCAGACAGAAGGAGAGAGCTTAATGGACAAGGATGGATGGAGGGAGGTTCCTCCTCGGAGAGGTAAGCGAAAACCCTCACAATCCCTTCCTCCCTCCCAGTTGCCCTTGAATAACAGGTACGAGGTCTTGGAACTTCAGGGCCAGGTGAATGGAGATGGTGAGGCAAATCTATCTAGTGAGTCACCCAGGGCTAGTCACTCACCCACATACCTCAGAACTTCTCCAACCAAGAAGAAAAGAGTAATTGTGGTGGGTGACTCCCTTCTGAGGGGAACAGAAGGGCCCATTTGTCGACCGGATCCACCCCACAGGGAGGTCTGCTGCCTGCCTGGGGCTCGGATTAGAGATGTTAAAAAGAAGCTCTCTGAACTGGTGCAGCCGTCTGACTACTATCCACTGCTGGTTTTTCAGGTTGGCAGTGACGAAATTATTACGAGGAACGTAAGGGCAATGAAGAGAGACTACAGGGCCCTGGGACGGCTGGTTAAAGGGTCTGGAGCGCAAGTGGTGTTTGCCTCCGTACCTGTTGCAAGCGAGGGTGAAGGGATATATAAGAAGACTCTGCAGGTTAATGTATGGCTACGTGACTGGTGCCAAAGGCAGGGGTTTGGGTTTTTCAGTCACGGGCTGCTGTATGGGACACCTGGTTTGCTGGTGACAGGCGGGATACACCAGTCCCAGAGAAGAAAAAGTGTTTTGGGGCAGGAGTTAGCAGGGCTTATTGACAGGGCTTTAAACTAGTTATGAAGGGGGGAGGGGATTTAACAGGGCCTGTTGGGGACAAGCCCAAGAGGAACATGCTAGGGATTGAAGGATGGCGGGCTAAGGAGGACTATCAATCTCTTGTTTCACTTGTGGGAAAGGATAGCTTTTTAGACCCTGTCCCGCAGGGGAAAAAGGGTACTAGGACTGGCTCCCTGAAATGCCTGTACACCAATGCACGCAGCATGGGGAATAAACAGGAGGAGTTAGAAGTCTGTGTGCGGGCTAAAGGTTATGATCTAGTGGCGATTACAGAGACATGGTGGGACAGTTCACATGACTGGAATGTGGTCATGGATGGCTATGTCCTTTTTAGGAAAGATAGGTCAGCAAAGCGAGGTGGTGGAGTGGCTCTTTACGTGAGAGAGCAACTAGAATGTATTGAGTTCTGTCCGGGGTCGGATGAGGAGCAAGTGGAATGTCTGTGGGTACGAATCAAGGGGCTGACTGGCACGGGTGATACAGTTGTGGGGGTCTATTACAGACCTCCTGATCAGGACGAAGGAGTTGATGAGGCTTTCTACAGGCAACTGGAAGTAGCCTCGCGACTACATGCCTTAGTCGTCGTGGGGGACTTTAATTACCCCGATATTTGCTGGAAGACTCACACAGCCAGTCATTCACAGTCTAGGAGGTTCCTCGAGTGCATTGATGATAATTTCTTAATGCAAATGGTGGACGTACCAACTAGGGGAGCAGCGCTGCTAGATTTAGTACTCGCCAACAAGGAGGGTTTGGTCGAAGTGGTGACGGTCAATGGCAGCCTTGGCTGCAGTGACCATGAGATGGTGGAGTTTAGGATCCTGTGTGGGAGGAATAGAATACCTAGCAAAGCCACAGTTCTGGATTTCCGAAAGGCCAACTTTGGCCTCTTCAGTCAACTGCTAAGGGAAGTCTCATGGGAAAGTGTACTAGGCGGTAAAGGGGCTCAAGATAGTTGGTTAGCATTCAAGGACCGCTTCTTCCAAGCTCAGGATCGGAGCGTCCCAATGAGTAGGAAGTCAAGTAAGGGATCTAGGAGACCGGCGTGGTTAAACAAGGAGCTGCTGGGCAAACTCAAGTGGAAAAGGAGAATCTATGGATTATGGAAGGAGGGGCTGGCCGCTTGGGAGGAATATAGGACAGTTGTTAGAGGATGTAGGGAGGCAATTAGGACAGCTAAGGCCTCCTTGGAACTCAATCTTGCTAGTTGGGTTAAAGACAATAGAAAGGGCTTCTTCAAATACATAGCAAATAAAACTAACACAAGAGGCAATATAGGCCCACTGCTGAACGAAGTGGGTACCCTGGAGACAGAGGATATAAAGAAGGCAGAGGTGCTGAATGCCTTCTTTGCCTCTGTCTTTACTCCTGCAGACTCTCCCCGAGGGCCCCGGATTTCTATAGCCCCAGAAGGAGTCAGGACAAAGGAGGAGTTTGCTTTGGTAGATGAGGATTGGGTTAGGGATCAGCTATGCAATCTGGACATCTGTAAATCGATGGGTCCGGATGGAATGCACCCACGGGTGCTGAGGGAGCTGGCGGAGGTCATTGCTAGGCCACTTTCCATCATCTTTGGTAAGTCGTGGGAAACGGGCGAGGTGCCTGAGGATTGGCGGATGGCAAAGGTCACACCAATCTATAAGAAGGGCAAGAAGGAGGACCCGGGTAATTATAGACCGGTCAGCCTTACCTCCATCCCTGGAAAGGTGATGGAACAACTTATTCTTGACTCCATCACTAGGCATATCAAGGATGAGGGGGTCATTAAGAACAGCCAACATGGTTTTATGAGGGGGAAGTCATGTATGACCAACCTTATAGCCTTCTATGAGGAAGTGACTAGGTGGAGGGATGATGGTAGAGCGGTAGATGTAGTTTTTCTTGATTTCAGTAAGGCATTTGATACTGTCTCCCACAGCATCCTCATAGATAAGCTAAGGAAGTGTGGGCTTGACGATCAAGTAGTGAGGTGGATCGAGAACTGGTTGAAAGGAAGAAGGCAGAGAGTTGTGGTCAATGGCGCAGAATCTAGCTGGAGGTCTGTGACTAGTGGAGTTCCTCAGGGGTCGGTGCTGGGACCGGTGCTGTTTAATATTTTCATCAATGACCTGGATGAGGGAACTGAGTGCACCCTCAGCAAGTTTGCTGATGACACAAAACTGGGAGGAGTGGCTGACACACCAGAGGACTGTGCTGCCATTCAGCGAGACCTGGACAGGCTGGAGAGTTGGGCGGGGAGAAACTTGATGAAATTTAACAAGGGCAAGTGTAGAGTCTTGCATCTGGGGAAGAACAACCCCATGTACCAGTACAGGTTGGGGGTTGACCTGCTGGAAAGTAGTGAACGAGAAAGGGACCTGGGGGTCCTGGTGGATAGGAGGATGACCATGAGCCAGCAATGTGCTCTTGTGGCCAAGAAGGCAAATGGCATCTTAGGGTGCATTAGAAAGGGAGTGGTTAGTAGGTCAAGAGAGATTCTCCTCCCCCTCTACTCAGCCTTGGTGAGGCCGCATCTGGAATATTATGTCCAGTTCTGGGCCCCTCAATTCAAGAAGGACAGGGAATTGCTTGAAGGAGTCCAGCGCAGAGCCACAAAGATGATTAAGGGAGTGGAACATCTCCCTTATGAGGAGAGGCTGAGGGAGCTGGGTCTCTTTAGCTTGGAGAAGAGGAGACTGAGGGGTGACCTCATCAATGTTTACAAATATGTAAAGGGTAGGTGTCAGGATGATGGAGCTAGGCTTTTTTCAGTGATATCCAGTGATAGGACAAGGGGCAATGGGTGTAAACTGGAGCATAGGAAGTTCCACGTTAACATCAGGAAGAACTTCTTTACTGTAAGAGTGACAGAGCACTGGAACAGGTTGCCCAGGGGGGTTGTGGAGTCTCCTACACTGGAGATATTCAAGGCCCGCCTGGACAAGTTCCTGTGTGATGTACTGTAGGTTACCCTGCTCTTGCAGGGGGGTTGGACTAGATGATCTTTTTAGGTCCCTTCCAACCCTTGGGATTCTGTGATTCTGTGAAGAACCTGAACATACACAAGTCGGTGGGACCTGATGAAATCCATCTGCGGGTCCTGAAGAAGCTGGCAAATGAAGTTCCTAAGCCACTGGCCATCATATTTGAAAAATCATGGCAGTAATGTGAAGGTCCTGATGACTGGAAAAAGGGAAATATAACCCCCATTTACAAGAAGGGGAAAATGGATGACACAGGGAATTACAGACCAGACAGTCTCACCTCTGTGCCTGGCAAAACCTTGCAGCACATTCTGCTGGAAAGCAGGCTAAGGCACATGAAAAACAACAAGGTGCTTGGTGACAGCCAGCATGGTTTCACTAAGGGGAAATCCTACCTGACCAATCTGGTGGCCTTCTATGATGGGGCTACAGAACTGATGTACAGGGGTAGAGCAGCTGATGTCATCTACCTGGACTTGTGCAAAGCATTCGACACTGTCCCACACGACATCCTTGTCTCTAAATTGAAGAGACATCAATTTGATGGATGGACCACTCGGTGGATAAAGAACTGGCTGGATGGCCGCACACAAAGAGTTGTGGTCAATGGCTCAATGTCCAGCTGGAGACCAGTAACAAGTGATGTCCCTATGGGATCGGTGTTGGGACCGGTCTTATTCAACATCGTTGTCGGTGACATGGACAGTGAGATTGAGTGCGCCCTCAGCAAGTTTGCCAATGACGCCAGGCTGTGTGGTTTAGTTGATACACTGGAGGGAAGGGATGCCATCCAGAGGGACCTCGACACACTTGTGATGTGGGCTGATGCCAACCTCATGAAGTTCAACCATGCCAACTGGAAGGTCTTACACCTGCGTCGGAGCAATCCCAGGCACAGGTACAGGTTGGGCAGAGAAGAGATTCAGAGCGGCCCTGCAGAGAAGGGCTTGGGGTTGCTGGTCTGTGAGAAAACGAACATGAGCCGGCTTCAGGGTGCGCTTGCAGCCCAGAAAGCCAACCGTATCCTGGGCTGCATCAAAAGAAGCGTGACCAGCAGGTCGAAGGAGGTGATCCTGCCCCTCTACTCTGCTCTTGTAGAGACCTCACCTGGAGTATTGTGTGCAGTTCTGGTGTCCTCAACATAAAAAGGACATGGAACTGCTGGAACAAGTGCAGAGGAGGGCCACGAGGATGATCAGGGGACTGGAGCACCTCCCGTATGAAGATAGGCTGAGGAAGTTGGGGCTGTTCAGCCTGGAGAAGAGAAGGCTGCGTGGGGACCTCATAGCAGCCTTCCAGTACCTGAAGGGGGCTTATAGGGATGCTGGGTATGGACTATTCAGTAGAGACTGTAGTGACAGGACAAGGGGGAACAGGTTCAAACTTAAACAGGGGAAGTTTAGATTGGATATAAGGAAGAAGTTCTTTACTGGGAGGGTGGTGAGGCACTGGAATGGGTTGCTCAAGGAAGCTGTGAATGCTCCATCCCTGGCGGTGTTCAAGGTCAGGTTGGATGAAGCCTTGTGTGGGATGGTTTAGTGTGATGTGTCCCTGCCCACGGCAGGGGGGGGTGGAACTAGATGATCTTAAGGTCCTTTCCAACCCTAAGTATTCTATGATTCTATGGAGTTTTCCTTCCTCTGGGTTCACTCCCCAGAGAGAAGCCCTAGTGGGGGTGTCAGTTGGCATCATTATGACTGAATTTCCAGTAATTGTATCATTGTGTGTATTTCCACAGTATCTGGTATTCTGAAAAAGAATTAGAAACACATCAGGGTTCAACAAAAGGAACAATACTGTCATCTACTTGCCTCATCATAGCCTCTTTCTTAAATAAATTAAATCTTTTCTTAGATAGATCAAATCAAGATAATAACTTTCTTGGGGAGCATTGCCTAGAATAATCAGATTTCTCAGGGGAAGATACTGATAATTAAATATATCAGGGATGGACCTCTATCTGACTTTCATAGATGCTAATTCTGAAGCTGAAATCCATTGGAACCATGAGAATTCAGCAGGTTTCTCAGCTACATCAGTCCATTTTTTAAAAATATTTAATTTGTCTAGAGCTTTATGGGAAAGCTATTTTGTTTTGCATTGTGTGTTTGCTTGTTTGTTTAGAAGATAAAACATACCTTGTTGACAATAAAAACTTGTCAGTTCTGAATTCATTTATTAATCGCACATTAAGCATTGCCTGGCATTTGAGAGCTTAGAAAACATGCAGTGCTGATGTGAATGAAGAAAGGATAGTGCTCAGAACTCATCTGGCATTGTCAAAAAACACGCCTATCCTCAGTGCAGTTGAAATAGCAATGCTGATGTCATAAAGCTGGTCATATCATCTGACAGTTGGTCCCAAAATATGTGGAAGAACCCAAAAGATCAGACATGAGCCCTTTCCTAGATTATTATCACCTTAGAGTTGGCTACAACTCACTTATTGATCCCTTGATCTCTAACAATATGGTAACACCTGATCTGATGCACATTTAAAACTGCCTTTTATATAGTTCTTAAATGTGGAATATTAATTTGATAGATTATATTAACAGCCCTTCCTGCCTCGTTGTTGCATATGTATGGGCTTCTAAGAGAATTATTGATCCTTTAAACTCTAACAGATCTTGCATGCTTATGAACTCTGTCAAATATACACTATTGACTTATATGTCTGCACTTTGTATATGTGAACTATTCTTAGGAAATCTTTAAAACATTAATTATTGACTACTAAATACATCACTGAAGAATCTCTGGAGATCTCAGCCTGTTTTGTCAGAACAGCTGTTTTGAATGCTCACTTAGAGACTCTCATTTAGGTCTCATGTTTCAGTTTTTCATTAGAAATCTCAAGTAAAGAACAACTGTCTACTTGAGATTTGTGCTCTCTCAGTGTTTTAATACACTGTCACAGGCAAGTGTTTGGTGGAGCTCAGCACACTAAAAATAACTCAGACAGGACCACAGAGAATAACACACTACAAGCTTCTCCTTTCCATACTAGCAACTGGTTTGACTCACAGGTCAAAACAGAAAGTACAATGGGCCTAATAACAGTCAGAAATGATATGACTGTTACCTACACACATGGGCTAAGAGCAAGCATTCAAAATTACAGTCATGTTCCCCTAGCAGGGAGGCTTAGACAGGGTTTTTCCTTTAGGACCCCACTTGGACTCTACTGTGTGGACTGCCCTGGTTGCTTATTTCCATAGCTGGCTCAGCTGGGCCAGAACTTGCAAAGCCATTCACCCAAAGTATAGGTTTTGGTGCAGAAGGTTAAAAAAGGAGACTTCTCTAAAAAGTATATTTAAGAAAATTACTATTATTCTACAGACTGGAAACATTATCCCTTTCTGTTTCTTGTGCTTTCAGGACTTTCTGGTCCAAATTTTCTTCAAGTGTGTATTACTGGAATCAAGTCATTTCAGCAACAGCGTGCAAGCCAATTCTTTACAAATTACTTCTTATGTATCCAAATTCAATGCCAGTTTCAAAAAGACTCAGTACTTCACAAAAACCCCTGAGCATTAGGTTCCATTTGAATTTTCTTGTCAGTATGGATTTTCAGCGGAAAAGAAAACACAAAACCTTTCCTGAAATTCACATGGTTTGAAAAAATTTCAACTCTGACAGCTTTTTGTTTAAGGAAAAATCAAAGTAAAACCTTTCAATAATGTCTACATTTGTTAAATGAAACTTTTCACTTTTCGCTTCAAGATTGCTTTGGGGAAATTAAACTCCCTTGTTGGAGTGAACTGCAGAAACTGCAGCTCCCACTGTAACACATATGCATTCTGTCCTGTATTTACTCTTTACTTTGGTGTTCAATGAAGAGGCTTTTTAGTCGGTCAAAAAAAAGCAGCTGGGACATTATGTAAAAGAACATACTTGATCATTTAACCACTTGAATGCTGCTGAGCATATGGTGTCCACAGGGTAGGACACATTATCAGCTTCTTCCCTCTGTACCAGACAGATTGTTCTGAGTCAACAAAGAGTTGAGGCTGGTACTTTAAAGAAATGCTACTGCATCTCCCACAGCAGCACTGAAGCTGTGACAGAGCAGAATAAATATCCACTGAAGATGCCCTGTGCCATACTCATTATTGCTGTTATAAAATAAAAATGCTGGGTAGGGGAATAAGTTTAGTAGGGCACGGTTACAGCGCTGTAAATGGGGAATAACATCATTAAAAGCAACACAGTTTCACTACACTAAGATCGGAATCACCATTGTTGATTTGCTTGGGTGATATTATATTTTTGTAATCTAGTATGTGTGCCTGGCTGTCACAGTCATGGGTCCTGTTGTTCTGGGATGTGTGCACAGAATAAAAGCTGTTCTTTGCCACAGAGAGTTTACTGTATAGTTTTAACAATGCTTTGCTGAACTTCTCTAAATAATTAATTCACTGTAATCTACGTGAGCTATTTCAGTTTACCTGAATTATTTTTACAGCACTCTACCTAGCTGATAATCATCATTACCTTTTAGAGTAAAATGCAACCAGCAGTAAGTTTGCTTCATGGAGCTTTGAATAGCTGGAATGTTAAAGAGCCTATTAAAGAACAAATTGCCAACAGAAAATTGTATTTGCCACTACAGCTTATCTTAGGAAAAAATAAAAAATAAAAAGAAGCCCACTATAAAATAGCAATGCATAAAAAGGAAGATTTACTTTCCTAATGCCTCAGCTTAACAGGAAAAAAAGGGCATATAATTTAACTTCTAATGTTTCTACTGGAATATTTAGAGCTGAAGTTAGCACAGGAGATGACAAGCTAAATTCTGATCCCAGCTGACATCATTTTAAATCTCAGCATCTCAACTGAACTCAGTCTAATCACTCTGGCTTTGCACAGGTAATAACTGGGTCATAATCTGGTCCCTACATACATGTGTTGCTTACATAACATTTTAGAAAACTTACAAGACTTTCTTTAGAATATGATTAAAAACCACAGGGTACCTCTCTTTCACATGTCAAAGCCCAAATTGTTTCTGGGCTCAGAATTTATCTGACATAAATTCAGCCTCAGAGCAAATGTCTATAGCCATGTTATGAAATTTGTAAATGACAGGGAAGTTAAGGGTAGATGGTGTTCTTGCCATTACAAGCAAGGAGAAGGGAAACTTCAGGAATGATTTTGGAATGGTTACTATGGAATGATTTTAATCATTTTTTAAAAGGACACTGCTTTAAACTCATTACTTTTTAAATTCCACCATTTTTTAGCATCCTAATATCAAAGGCATTTTTGCAAACAAAAAGTAATGCTCAGTTCTGGTTTTACTATACTTGAGCCTTGGTAGAATTATTGGCAATTTTAGGGTCAGCTCTGCCATAACAATTTTATGTTTATACAGCTAGAGGTAAAGTTTCTGTTATTTGCTATGGTGCAGACATGGATCTTAGCTCCTCTGATTTCAGCTAACAGTCAAAGTTGTGCCTCGCTGTGACTGTATGTTTTATATCATCATCCAGAGCTTCAGCCCAGGCATGGGACTGTATGGATAGGTCAGAAGGGAAGAAAAGATGCTTGCGTTCCTCCATGCTCTACCTATGCAGGAATCTGTAAGGTCATCATCTCTGTATCCCTGCTCTGGGTCATGATGAAGATGAGCTCATCACTCCTCTCATTACCTGCTGTCCTGGGTTCAGCAGTAGCAGTCATTTTTTCTCCTTCTTAGTAGCTGGTGCAGTGCTGTGTTTTTGACTTTCAGCCTGGGAACAGCACTGATAACACCAATGTTTTTAGTTACTACTCAAATGTTTTAGTCTGACCAAGGACTTTGTGAGTCTCATGCTCTGCCAGGGAGGAGGGGAAGCCGGGAGGAAGCAGAGACAGGACACCTGACCCAAACTGACCAAAGAGGTATTCCATACCACAGCACGTCATGCCCAGGATGTAACTGAGAGTCACCCGGAAGGGCTGGTGAACTGTGGGGTTGGACTAGGTATCGGACGGTGCCAGGTCAGGCAGGGGTGGGGTGAGTTATCGGTCAGCTGCTCCTGAGAGATGCACACTTTGACTCTCTGACCTGGTGTTTACATACTGGAGAAACTGTTAGAGGCTATATAGCCTCAGTCTACCCTAGTGATCTTATCCTACAGTATTTCAGACAGTTATTGTTAAAATTTACAAAATTGCAGTTACTGCAAAGGAATTGAAAGAGTTAGTAGACTGGAAAAAAGAGGGCAGCTATCTCAACCGAAAAGAGAAGGAGAAATACTGTGTGATTTCATTTGCCAGTTTGTTTTCTGTTTGTGGTTTGGTTTGTTTTATTTTTTCCTTCTAATTTTTCTAATGAACCTACACCAGCTGTCCAAATACTACAGAGGCTCAAAGAAAATTGTAATTTCCATAGTATATACTAACCTGATAGTGTGTTTTAAATCTAGTCAGTGTGGGAAATGGTAATTGAAATCACCATAAATTAATTGCTCTGTTTTCAGGCAGTACAGAGAAAAATTATCACTGGATGCAAGCGGATGCAGAACACTTTATGAATAAAGGTGCAAGTATATGTGCGAAGTGACCCCTATCTTTCTCTTTTGTCAGGAGGATTATTCATTAGCCAAGAAAATTTACATTCTTAAATCAGTACTTGTGGCTGTATTGCGCTTCCCCAGCCATCTTAGACATAGATCCTGGTGCCATAGATACTTACACATATGCTTACACTTACTTAGAGGAATGGTTCTGAGTATCTTTAATAGGGGCCTTCCAGGAATACATTTTTTTCTGCAGAAATGTATACTACAGTGTATCAGAGCTTGCCAGATTGGACTCACATTTATAATCGGTAATTTGGTGATTTTGATTTGCTAAAGCAGGGAAGACAAGTTCAACCTGTCTTGCCCTACCTAGAAAAACCCTGATCGCTGACAAAAAGATGCTTAAATAGGAAAATGAGAACATGGGGAAATGGGATGATGTTTCCACTGTTGTCTTCCGTATGACACACAAAAGAACTTACATTCTGAAAAAAAACATTCATGGAGAGTTGGGGTTTTTTTGATGTTCTGGCCTACCATGCATGATTCAGGCTCTGAGCTTGCCATCTGCAGAGAATTCCCTCTCTGCCCACCTGGTAGAAGGTTGTGGTTCATTTTTACAGTGATTTCCTCCAATAAAAGCTAGTAGAAATGCAAGATTAATTCAGACACAGAAGTAAGCTGCATGTATAAATTAACTTGATTTATCATTATAAGGCTGACAAAGAACTGCTAAGATTGACCTCCTCAAATCAGCAATTAAAGACTTATTTTGTGTGTAAACACACTTATTAAAGTATTAGGCTAAGTATCCACATTTTACTGATTATCATGATAGATTACATTACAAATGGTTAGCCTAAAATACCCACCACAGACACAAAGACTGGATTAGTTAATCATATTGTTGGACTTACACAAATTAATCTCCTGCCATGGTTTTATTTCAAAGTATAAGGCTAAACTGCCTTATCAAAACTTCAATATACCTAAGCACAACAATTATCTGTGAAACATGGAGGACAATTGTATCCCTCCTTTTCCTTTACTTTGTCTTTCTTTTTTCTGAGTAAAACTGACAAAAGTTAAACACTACATTAATTCAGAATAAATGTGTAGATTTTAATGAGAAATCTACAGTATGTGAAAAGCAAAAGCTTTAATCGGATGAGATCTGATATAGGGCACTCCATGTCAAAGGGAAATTTTTAGAAATAAGTGGCTGAATGCATTTAAATAAGGGAGAAGTTGATGAAGAAAGAAATGAAATGAGAGAAAAAGAGAAATATTTAAAAAATCTTTTAGCCATGACTTTACCATTATAATGTAATCTCATGGCATCCTACCAGGGTGGATGGACCCACTGTCATTTTGTTGTTAGCATGCTTTGCTGGGGTGGAATATATTGGTCTTTCAGATGAGGAGGACTACAGAGGAGCCTGTGATTTTACTCATTCCGCCACTCTCACATATTCCCAAAGCTAGGGGTGTGTCAGTGCGGCATGGACATGTATCAGATTGTTGGGCAGGACATTTGAAGAATATGCTTGCTTTAGGTCCTCTTCAGATGGTTCTTCCAGGTTGCACTGCTTGGGATGTGCAGGAAGAGAAAGCAGGTCCAGGTGAGCTGGATGTGGACTCACTCAAGGCAGCCAAAGTGACACAGTTCTTTCCTGGGTTTTTTTCATGCAAGATGAGGCCTCAAACTCCAAATATGGAAAAAGCTAAAGTACAAAAAGACCTCATAATCAATTAAATGATCTTGGTTCAAAAGTAGAGTGCATCTTATTAGGCTATGCACAAACTACATATTTATTCCATCACTGACATGGACAGTGGGATTGAGTGCGCCCTCAGTAAGTTTGCCGATGACACCAAGCTGTGTGGTCCGGTTGATAAGCTGGAGGGAAGGGATGCCATCCACAGCGACCTTGACACGCTTGTAAGGTGGGCTGATGCCAACCTCATGAAGTTCAACCATGACAAGTGCAAGGTCCTACACCTGGGTCGGAGCAATCCCAGGCACAGCTACAGGTTGGGCAAAGAAGAGATTCAGAGCGGACCTGTGGAGAAGGACTTGGGGGTGCTGGTCTATGAGAAAATGAACATGAGCCGGCTTCAGTGTGCGCTCGCAGCCCAGAAAGCCAACCGTATCCTGGGCTGCATCAAAAGGAGCGTGACCAGCAGGTCAAAGGAGGTGATCCTGCCCCTCTACTCTGCTCTTGTGAGACCTCACCTGGAGTATTGTGTGCAGTTCTGGTGTCCTCAACATAAAAAGGACATGGAACTGTTGGAACAAGTCCAGAGGAGGGCCACAAGGATGATCAGGGAACTGGAGCACCTCCCATATGAAGACAGGCTGAGGAAGTTGGGGCTGTTCAGCCTGGAGAAGAGAAGGCTGCGTAGGGACCTCATAGCAACCTTCCAGTATCTGAAGGGGGCCTATAGGGGTGCTGGGGAGGGACTCTTCGTCAGGGACTGTAGTGACAGGACAAGGGGTAACGGGTTAAAACTTAAACGGGGGAAATTTAGATTGGATATAAGGAGGAAATTCTTTCCTGTTAGGGTGGTGAGGCACTGGAATGGGTTGCCCAGGGGGGTTGTGAGTGCTCCATCCCTGGCGGTGTTCAAGGCCAGGTTGGATGAAGCCTTGTGTGGGATGGTTTAGTGTGAGGTGTCCCTGTCCATGGCAGGGGGGTTGGAACTAGATGATCTTGAGGTCCTTTCCAACCCTAACTATTCTATGATTCTATATTCAGCTCGGCAATGAATAGTAAATGGTGTTTTCTTAGTTTGCAGTAAACTCTCTGCCTGCTGTTGTGTGGATTTTCCTATAAAATGTTAACAATCAATACCGAGTATTTCTTTCATTTTGCTAGCACCTCTGAATCTGTGAAAAAAACAAAACAAGAGCCATGAATATGGTCAACAAAACAGGAACACATGCTGTTTGTGGTTTTCCATTAGCACTCTGATCACTTATCAGGATTTAACACAACTGATGATCTCAGGTTGCATTCCTTAAGATAGAAACTTTTACAGTACAGTCTGCAAGCACTTTTCTGGTAACCTTCTTTCTTAAAACAGACACCGTACAAATGCAGTGGGGAAAGCTTTTTGTCTCTATCGTTTTACTCTAAACTGTTTCTCCTATATTATATATCCCTTTTCCTTCTGCCTTCCTTTTACAGCCACTACTTTCAAGAATAATAGTTTTTAGACCTTGAGGGGAACTTGTTTGTTTATTTTGGGTTGGGTTTTTTTAACCTATTTCTAATAGATCAGAATATCTTTCCTGGACCAAAATAAAAGATATGGCAATTGAGAGGTGTCATTCAGCAATTCACAGGTGTAAGTTAGCAATTAAAGCACACTACTTTTAAAGCAGGGTAACTTATATGAGAGATAGGCACATAAAAGGCAGGGGAAAGCTTTCTTGGGTTTTTTTTGAGAAAGAGTTACCAAACAAAGCAGTAGATTTGCAGAAAATAAAACATGCTTGGTGCAAGTTTCTTCTGAGGACCATACCAGACAAAATTGCTGTACAGATTTTTTAGAGATGGTTTTAGAGTTTTATTTGTTAATGCCACTTGTATTTCATTTCCTGCTAATTAAAAATTGTATCACATATTAAATTTATATTAGTAGAACAGAACAATATTAAAAAGTAACTGAATTTCATCTAGGAAATAAATTAGAACTTCTAGTCTGGATCATATCACAACTTCCAAAATTTGCTTTGTATAGATTAGGGAATGTATTGATTTTGGCTTCAGTTTTGGAACAGGTGGAGTGTTTTGGTTTTGCTGGGTTTTTTTTCTTTTCTTCAGAAAGGCTGATTTTACATTTAAATGGAAAACACTTCAAACTACCAAACATTTCAG
Organism: Lathamus discolor; assembly: GCF_037157495.1. NCBI lineage: Eukaryota > Metazoa > Chordata > Aves > Psittaciformes > Psittacidae > Lathamus > Lathamus discolor. The sequence continues at coordinate 40,539,850 of NC_088884.1, read as the reverse complement.
TTCAAGCTGCATTGCCTTCTGAAAAGCATTTCATACCTTATATTTTGGGAAACTCTCTTTGAAAGGTTTATTCACAGGTACTGTACCTAAAGCCAGCCAGCAACAGAGGCAGGTACAAAAAGGGAGGAAAAGCACATTCTGTTTGTTTGCCTGCTTAATTTGCTCAGCTGTGGTGAACTTGATCTGCACACAGACTAACCTGGGCAAGCATAAGACAGGTTTATCCTGAAAGCCAAAGGCCCACTTTAGCAGAGTGTTCTGCTCAAACTAATGTGTTCCATCAAGGATATGTGGCTTCAGCAGAAAATGACAGCTAAGCCTGTGAGCATCTTGTGGTAGATGACTGATATTACTGAAATCCAGTAATCTATCAGAAAAATGAAATTGGAACAATTAATATTGCTGTTCAACCTTCAGCCCTTCATCAATTTGGTATGTTAGCTTTAAAAATGCTTAACAAAGGAAAAGATTAGGGGAACAGTGAATCATTAGCCCTGCTCTGCTGGATAGGGGCTTAGAAGAAAGAAGTATCACTGACTGTACCTTAATAAAGGAAAAGCAAAAACATTTTCAATCTTTCCAAAGCTATTAAGAATACGTGTTGGTACTTATATAATTTGTATTATTTAGCTTTAACACTACAGTAGCACCTGCTGAAATTTAAGGTCATTAAAGGATCCCAAACTGCTACGCATTGTAACAAATACATCATAGAAGATGGTCCTTTCCTTGAGTGGCAGTCTAAGTGGTCTTAACAAAATTAGAGTGTAAGGAGAAAAGAGACATTGGTGGGACTTGGCCATGCTCACAGGAGTTAGGATGTCTATGGCAGAACCAAAAGACTCTCAGGTCTTGGCTGTTGATGCTGTACCTTTTCAAAATTCTTCAAATACTATTTTGCACATTTTCTTATAACCTTCCAGTTTGACTCAAACTTTAAAGAAAAGGCATAGCAAGAGGGTTAAAACCGACAGCCTCACTGCACACATGGCTCCATCAACTCCTACTGTTTCCATGGACACGCTAATTAACTCCTTGACTTCTTCTTGATGGTGTCTTATTAGAAGGTTATTTCAGAGGAAACTGGAAAGGTGAAAAGGGAGGAAAGGTGGTACTAGAGAAGTACAGATTCTGTGAAATCCAGTAAAATCAGACTGATTTTATATGCAGTATTCATGCCCCCAGGAAATAGATAGCATTTCTTTTATCTGTTCTAAGTATTTTCATCATTTACCTTTCATCTTTATTTTACTCTGCCAAATTATTTAATATGAGTGTTTGAGCTTTCAATTAGCTGTGTAAAATAAAATATTATATTGTCATCTCATTTTTAATCTCTTTTGATTCTGTAAATTGCAAAGGCAAAAGAAGTAGTACCTGAAGTCAGCTCCTGGCAATGGCTACAGCTTTTTACAGCCCATGTTCACAGCTTTACCCAGTCTCTGATTTCTACACTGTCATCATTTGCAGCATCAAAGAGACAGTTAGCTTGCTTCTGCTCTGTTTAAAAAATCAAAGCAAGTTCATTAAATTATATATACATGTACTTGACAGTTTGTTTTAGATGTCTTGCTTTAATACCCAGTAGAAAGTAGCTTGCTTTGGTTTAATTAGCACTTAACATGTTCCAAAAAATGAAAAGGATATGTTTTTATAAAGTTATTTTTGCATCTCAGACTGAAATGTTGTCTCATTCCTCAAATGGTGAAAAAAGTGAACCCTTCACATCACTTTGCAAAGCAAATAAAATCTCACTAACACCTATTTCATTCATCTAGAGCAAGAGACAATTTATGAGACCTTGGATCAATAGCCTTCCAGGACACACAACTCATTACTCTGAAAAACCTTTGGGAGTAAAGGGAAAGTGGAAGTAACTGAAGGGTCTCTGTGGTCAAAAATAAATGAAGATACATCTGCTGAAGAGAAAACAATGTTAGGAGCTCCCTCTGAGCCTTTACTATGAGCATACTAAAAAATCTCAGTCTCAGACAAAACAAACTGCAGCTTTGACTACCTCATTCCATGTGAATATGGGCTTTGAAATGAAAACATTACTTAAGATTTAATGTTCAAATATAGGTTTTTTTTTGCAAAAATCAGAAAGTACAGAGCAGTAGCGTAGCCTTGCACCATAGGTGAACCCATATCCAATATCAATTGCTTCACTTAATCCCTTTCAAGGAAGCATCAAGTGTCATATGAAGAACTGTGTGATCATGTCCTCATTAAGCAGCAAAGTGGGCTGACACCTGACTTGCATGCTACTATTCAGGCCACTTTATGTGTATGTGGTATAAGCAGAAATTGTCCCTCTACTCTACAAGATCCTTTAGAATATCACCCTTTTTTATTCTGCCCTGCCTGTCCCTCAGTTGTATCCACAGGTGGAGTGAGCTGTTTGCTCTTCTTGAGCACTTCAGGATACAAACTTGTGTTTGTACTTCTTTGTGAGTTGTAAACAAGTCTGCCATCAGCTGGGGGACCAGGAAGACAGAAAATAAATTTCCAAGGGTGTCCTCTGGCTGTAAATGTTGGCACTAAGAGACTTACACTAGGTCTCTGAAGTCCTGAAATAGCACACCAAGCACTGAGAAGCATACGTTCTCCTCTGCCTTACATCTGGTTCAACACAATTTTAGAGTAATGAACTCCCCTGCCTTTTAGGGCTGTGGGGCTGAGAATCCATAGCAGCAAGGATCCTTTGCCAAGCAGCCAGTGGCAAGGAAGCTTGGGCCTCAGCTTTGCTGGGAATCTCAGCTACTGAGACAGGCAGGACTAGGTGGTGAAATGAAAGAGACCAAGTCAATCAGCAGGCACAAATTCATATTAGGTCAGTCACAGCTTCAGCCCACTCCTTCCTCACAAACACACAACGTTTGGGCATGTGTATAGAGTTCTAGTTAAAATAACAGTGGTCTAATGGGATAGAGTTTGCAGGAAACCGAAATATGCCTTAATAGGCTGGTTGTATGTACTCTAGGGACCTTAGATAATTAGGATTTCCTAAGAAAGCAAAGCAGCAAGATAATTGCATGATTCTTAATGGCACATTGGCCAAGAAGAACTAACCTTGACTATTTTTAATACTCTTTCAGCTAGAGCTGGAAACAATTTCTCAGTGCAGTTTCAAACTGAAACCAAGTTTATTTATATTGACTATGAATATTTGACAACACAAATGTTAGAACTGGTAAAAAACTATTTAATCTCTTACACAGAAGCACAGATGATAAACATTAAAATCTGAAACAATATTTTGAAAAAAATCACATGTAAGAAGTTTTGGATTTTAGTAAATCAGGTTTTTTACTGATTTACACTGTAAATTTTTATTATTGGAACTCGTTAGTAGTAAATAAGTAGAACTTATAAGTAGTAAGAATACTGTCACTCAATAGTGTTTTCAAATAACAGCGAAAACAGTTCTTTAAAAAAGAACTTTCTGCAGTTCCTCTGCCTACAACTGCAGTCATAGTTATTGCACATGATCAATATTGACCAGTTAAGCAAAAGATTTATTGCATGATGAATTAACAGCCTTACCACAGTTAACAGTATTTTGCCTAGTCCTGAAATGCCTGAATTAATTCGTGCCCTTTGGGAAACAACATTTTTTAAATTTACTGTACCTGTTGCTTACAGATCAATAAACATTTCAGTGATGTATATGATTGCTGATTGTGACTGATATAACTTTAACCACTGTGATAAATATGAAATATAGTCACAATAAGAATAATGAAAATGTAATGAAAGGCAGACAGACTTGTAATAAAGGAAAGATAGTAAATGCCAGAAGAATATTCCTATTAGATGTCAAAAATAGTGTCATATAAAAGAGACAAAGTTAAATGCTTTAGCATTACTGTAATTTCAATTCAGAAAATGAAATGAGATTGCTAACAGCAGCTACTGCTGGAGGGTAGAAGATGGTTAATTAATTTAAGTTAGCTAACAGTGATCTCAGAAGTTCACCTGGAGTCCAGTCTTGTTCCCACTGAAGCCAGTGACAACAAGATAAAGCTTTGATGAGGTTCTTGTTATCAGTGTGATGCTTGCTCAGTTCTAACCAAGCAAATAATCAAAGCTATAGAAAATTTTAGCCATCTCCAAAACCTGTTTTTTTCTCATAGCTTGCCTGAGCATGCAGGAATTTTTTTCATTACTGCATTGTTAATTATGACTACATAAAAAAAATTGTCATCAAAACTATATTGTTATTGGAAATAGGATTTTTGACTAATTGAATTTCCTCAGATAGCTTTGTTTCCATGGAAATGCATTACTTTTAACAAAATTAAAAGTTCTAAAAGCAGAAAAGCTCTCTCAGACATCCATTCATGTCCCTGTTGTCCAGCCAGCCACAATTCTCATTGGGCACAATGCAGTTCACCAGCAAGGCAAACTGTGGTGCCTGTGGCAAATAAAACAGAGCCCAGCCTGGGGGTCATGAGAACAGTGGGCATCTGAGCCACTGCATCAGTACCTCCCAGGAGATGGTGTGGTGGGTTTCACAGACAAAATCAACTTTTCAGGACTTAGGTGTTAGCCTTGGTGCTGTTTTGGGGAGGGGAGGATTTGGTTTGCGTGGGGTTTGTTTGGTTTGTTTTTTTGTTTTTTTTTTTTGCCAAAGCATTGATATTTTCTATGGAGACACACTGATCAAGGAAAATACAATTTTCTAATAACTGTAGTTGTGTTTTTTAATTAAAAATGTAACTATAATTTTCTGGTCCCTTTTTTCTCGTCTAGCACCACAGTGCTGGGGAGGATGCTTATCCACTGATTTGGGGTCCACACTACCTCAGGGACTCAGCAAGAAATCCCTCTAATTTAATGAGGAATATTATTCAAAGTTGTTACTATCAATCTTATGCTGGAATACAGTCCACAGTCATTGCTCTGAATGTTAGAATATTTAGGCTATTTTCACTTCCAACTTAGCTTTCTTTAAACCTTTTTGTTCCTCGTTTTAAACAGCTTTTCCTTCCCTGCTCCTTGCCTTTATCCTGAAGCAGTAACATCCTCTGCTTAGTGATTTAAACACCCATGATCTTTTAGTCTTCCTAGCAAAGGTTTTTCTACTCCTCTGATCATCCCAATAGTTCTATTTGTCGCAGACTGAATTTATTCTTCGTACATATTTCTCAGGCAGAACAATGCTCAAACAAGTATATGTTGCTAATTCATAGTTATCCTGAGGTCCACTACATTCCTTTGCACCTTCCTCTCCAAGCTTTCTTTCCAACTCACACACTTTCTGCTTACTTCACAAGTTTTCTTATTACCCCTTTAGCAAAAAAAAAAAACCCAAAACAAAAACAAAAACCAAAACCCAAAACAAACCCAAACCCTTATTCTCTTCATATCTATGTACCATTTAATTTGTATTAAACCATATCTCATAAAGCTCTTCATATGGCACATCTTTTGTCTGTATGAAAGACACCTCTGAATTTCACCCCACCAACAAATTTCATCGGCACATTGACACTCCTGATGGTAAGACATTTCTGGAAAAAATTAAAAGTCACTTCCACAGAGAACTTTTGAATTACTCGACTGATGATTTCCTACAAATGTGACAGTTTTTCTGTCAATGAAACTTGTTCTCACCCTCTTCTAGCCAGTTCATTTAAAACATTACAGTTCTCCTAGTCACTCCCATCTTCACCCTTTTAAGTAATAATTTTCCATGTGCCACTATAGTCAAGTGCTTTCCTAAAGTCCAAAAAAAGATGTGATCTGCTGCATTTTCCTTGCCTAGAAAAAGGCCTCTCATCAAAAGAAACCTTTCAAAAAAATCTGGCATATGCTTTTTTTTGGTAAACCTGAGTGTCATTTTCCCATTTACCATTCTATTTACAGTCCTTCCCACTTCTTCCCATTTCCTAAATAAGGCTGTATGCATTTGTTACAGCCTAGTTATATACTCTACCTTTCTTTACTGAACTGGTTGGCTAAAAATGTCTGAAAGCAAATCTATGAATAAATTCAATTGTATTACCAGAAAATTTGTTGACTATTTTTTAGGATTAAAATTAAACTTTCTTTCCTTCTTCTCTTGTGTGCTTTAGGGAGAACAGGGTAAATCCATTAGTACCTCTACAGTCAAGGCTTTTCCTTCTCCCATGGCTGAGCCTTTATTTATTATTCATTACTTCTTGGCTAAAGAGGGATAGTTAAAACATCATACTAGACAAATAAAACAAAACTACTTTAGCTAATATTGAGTGACTTACAAATTCAGGTAGGGAAAAAAGTGAAAATCCAGTGCCACTTTCTTTAGGTCTACCAGTTTGAGATTGCAGTGCCTGAAAATAATCCTTGACTAGGGGCATACCCTCAATGCTGGAGATTACATTAGTCATCTCTTTTCATTAAATGTCTAGTTTGGAAAAGGAAAAACAGATGTTTTGACCAGTAACTTAATGGTGGTGTTTAGTTATTACTATTTTAGAAAAACATTTTCAATCCTGATGGATTCAAGAGGTCCCAGGGGCCCTGAACAGCGATCGTCTTTGCTTCCTCAGAGACTTATTTAGTGCTCCCGCTTATGCCGAGCGTCTGAACTCCACAAGTCTCACCTCCATGATTATCTGAGCAGGACTAACAGAAGTAGAAATGTTTTATAAATTTTGACAATTTTAATTACATGGTTGCTGGTCCTTCAGCTGGGAAATACATATTGTTCACTTTGTGAAAAGCAAACTTGAAATCTATGCTGTACCCATCTCTGCAATTGAAAAGCTGGAAGGCTTTTGGTTGAATATATTTTCCCTGAGATGTGCACAGATTTTCTCATCTCAAAGACTCTCCTTTTGTAGGTCAGTCTGCACTTCCAAAAATATGAGTGCTTTTTACTTTGTGGTAACCTTTTTTTTTATCACTCTCATGAAAGTTCATAATTTTGAACAGATCAAGTGGGTCAAAGATGATCTCTGAAAAGAACATCTCTCAAGAAAAGTAGGATTAAGATCTGCTTGGAGAACTTGTTCAAAATCCTCCATCCAAAAACTCTAGGGTAATCTTCTGACAAATTCTGTCACAAATAGATAATTCTGATTCTTTTTGGAGTTATTAGCTTTGGTGTGCAGTGGGCATTTTCTGTGGCATGGGTATACTAAATCCTGTTTCTTTATCACGACATGACAGTATATTCTACAAGTAGTTACCTCCCAGCAACTTTTTTTCTTGATTTATCTGGTAAAAACATTTTCCGCTTATATCACAGGGCAGTTTATCAATGGATATATAATATTCCTAGGGCCACTTGGAAAGTAAAATAGACACTTTCCTATTTTATACATTCTTTTTTCCATAACACTTTAATAATCTAACTTCTTCACTTTATTTACAGGTTGTTACATATTCCTAAAATTTTAATATTTGTGAATACATATAAGTGCATTTTCACCAGTAAAATAAGTAAATTAATAAAACGTTTATAAATTAAGAGGACAAAGGAGTTTCCTTGTCAGTGCTCTTCTGGTTTTACTTCAGAAATAATAACTGGGCAATTTGAGGGGGAAAATTCTGCTCTCAGCTAGAAGTTTGAAACCCTCTTTCAAATTAATAAGAGTTCCTCACACATAGATTAGACTGGAATTCTGGCTGCACAATTTCAAAACCTAACACTATGTCTCTTGTAAAAAATTATACATATATTATAAATCTATAGAGTGACATAGCTATTCCCCAGCAGATAGCTGCTCATATATCACAAAGATTGCATTTTTATAAAATTTTTATAACAGTCTGATTGAATACAATGTATGTGATTATAAGAGTGTAAGTATCAAAGTTTAACAGGAAAAAGTCATAGCCTTAACTCAATACTTCTACTGATAAAAGCCTGTGCTTAAGCCAGGGTTGCATTCATGAATTTTAAGCCAATTTTTCAGAAGTGGGTAAGCTCGGTGTTGAATATCTTACACAACTAATTCAGAGTAAGGTCCTGAAAATTTAGGTTATCATATGCTGGTCTAAATAATTATTGTTTCTATCAGCAAAGGTAAGGGATTTGGGCTAATAAATTTTGTGGTTGTAGAAATGCGTTTTTTACCCCTTAATTTTATTTGACATGGAGTATTTTTAAAAATGAGATATAAAAAATGGATAGACCTACTGACTGGCAATACTGTTGAAAGACCCTATACCCAGCAGATAAGAGTTAGACCACATGACCGCATATTTTTTTCTTTTATCTCTGCATCAGCTACCCAATGCTAACAAACAGAAGAGCAATCCATTCCCAGCTCAGTGGAAATGTGATGAGCTTGTACATACACCTAGCGTAAAAGTATTCATTTCACTGAAGGCAGTTCCACAGAAATGCATTAATTAACATTCCTATAAAGTGTCCCATCTCCAAAATCAAGTGATGATATGTATAAAAATGAGGAAAAGATTTAGCAGTACTTTATTCTTCTTTGCAGAAATGACTGCCAAAAATGGTTGTAGTACTGAATATTACTACTGCAGTATGTCAGCAGGGATATGAAATATCTTAGTCCTGCAGTTTTTTCTGGTTTTGAGGGGAAGTATTTTGCATTTCTAAAAGTCAATTAATTCATTACAGAAAGGAAGTTTAGAAGGAAAAGTTTAAGTGAGTCTGCAACCAATCCCTGAAATTTGCATAGAGTAAAGGTGGAAGGAAGCTTCTTTTGAAATTGCTTCAAAGAAAAATAGGTCAGTATTATTTCAAAAAGCCTGAGGTCACATTGATTTTAGATAGCTCTACTTTGGTCATACTTGAAAAGGGCAAATAAATATTTAAGGCAAAATATTTCAGATGCACTTTACAGAGTGCTTCTACTTGAGCCAAATAGAAAAAAAAAATAATAAAAACTCCCCCCGCACCAAAAATCAAAAAGGCAGCCACCGTACCTGGCATGTTCAGAGAGACAGATGATCCCCAAAGATCAATGGCTCTTAACTGTGTCAGAAAGAAGTTCAGGAATATTATTTGCATACCTGAACTTCCATTCTTTTCACTTTGGCACCACAGATTGTTAGTTTGAATGCTTTTATTGTTCAAGCTATCAGGTATGAAATCCCTAGCTGTTTAGTACTTCACAAGTCAAAACCACTGTGATCGAGAGAATGTACAGCTTTAAAAACTGAAATCACAACGGAATAAGCTAAGGTCAAAGATGTTGTATTTTCAGTGTTATTGAAAAATGTTAATATATAAACAAAATGGAAATTAAAAGAATATGCTGTACACTTACAGTCCAATTAGCCAGTGATGACACTGATTTCACAATTTCCACATGATATTCCTCACAAATTACTATTAAATCTCTTCAAATCTTATTATATTTATGGATGTTAGAGATTCTATATGAACTACCAGAAGATTTTTGCAGTAAATTTTAAAAGATGTCAAGAATAATGCACATGCTAAATAGGAAATAAGATTGTCACAATGGCAGAAATTAACTTTCTCTAGGTTGCAGAAGATATGTTAAAGTATTTTATTGAAGAATATCTCAATGCACAGAAATGCAGTAAAGATTCTAACAGAGTGGCCATTAAACAGAATTAAGCATGTAAAAAACACAGAGCATGAAAAATACTTACCATCCATACTGATTGAGCATATCCCTGGGAAGGTGGCCAGAAACCATATAAAACAGCAGTACTCAGAGAAATAAAATATATATAAATATAACCTTGTGAAATTACAAGCAGTATGTTGCTTCACAGCATTTGACAGTTCATAGCATGTACATTGCAAGAGTACAGCTCTCCTATCTAAAAGGTCAATAGAAACTATATTACAAATTAATTTACAAGAATAAATTACAGAACCCAAAATGAGGTCTGCATGAAGCTGGCTTACAAGGCAGTGATACCTTCATATTCTGAAAGAGTTTCTGTCCTTATCAACATTTTGAAGTGGTTAAATTCCCAGTAAAATCTGGAAGCTGTTCTCATCCTTCCACCAGGGAGTAAGTCAGACTGATTCTTCAAACCAGGCTAGAAATACTTCATTAAATTGTCACCCTTGTGAACCTTGGCAGTGGACACAACGACATAGAGTAAAGAGCTAACTGTAAAGTTCCCATCAGTAGTTGTTTGCTTATTTTTAGAAACCTCTCGCAAATTATTGTGCTAATTTTATGACTGGAACTTGCATTTCCTGAATCAGGTTTAAACTTCTCTTGTGGACTTTTCAAAACTAAAATGACCGTAGATAAAGACAACCAGGAGTCAGACTACCCCCTGCAGAAAAACCTGGCAGACACTGGAAACACTTACTAGGATTGTGGGCAGATACATCTGACTTCTTGTTAAAACATCAAATATAGTATTCAGCTGCAAAATGGTGTTCTAACCTCATACGACATCACATTTTTTAGCAAGATCTCAGGTCATCTGGGCATCAGCTACCAAAATACACCTTTCTCTTCCTGTCTATATAGAAAAGAGATGGATGAGCCTCTACTTACATTTTGTTTGTTTGCTTGTTTGATGAAATTATCAAACTATATAAAGAAGGGAAACACTGTCATGTGAAACGTTTAATTTTGTCAGAAAACACTATTTTCTATCTAAAGAGAAAGCAAGCAAGCCTTCAACATATCAGCTTCCAGGCAAATTTCTGTATTGTAGCTGACCTGATTTCAGCTGTGTTTAGATATTCGAGAATAAACCATTTACTAAACATCCTGGGAAAAAAGGATTGATGTTCCAGCCATTTATTATGGCCAAATTATGCAGACCAGAAAGCCAAACATATCCTGGGCTGCATCAAAAGGAGTGCAACCAGCAGGTCAAAGTGGGTGATCCTGTCCCTCTATGCTGCTCTCATAAGACCTCACTTGGATTCTTGTGTACAGTTCTGGTGTCCTCAACATCAAAAGGACATGGAACTGCTGGAACAAGTCCAGAGGAGGACCATGAGGATAATCAGGGGGATAGAGCATCTCCCGTATGAAGAAAAGCTGAGAAAGTTGGGCCTGTTCAGCCTGGAGAAGAGAAGGCTGCGTGGAGACCTCATAGCAGCCTTCCAGTATCTGAAGGGGGCCTCTAGGGATGCTGGGGAGGGTCTCGTCGTCAGGGACCGTAGTGACAGGACAAGGGGTAACAGGTTCAAACTTAAACAGGGGAAATTTAGATTGGATATAAGGAAGAAATTCTTTCCTGTAAGGGTGGTGAGGCACTGGAATGGGTTGCCCAGGGAAGCTGTGAATGCTCCATCCCTGGCAGTGTTCAAGGCCAGGTTAGATGAAGCCTTGTGTGGGATGGTTTAGTGTGAGGTGTCCCTGTCCATGGCAGGGGGGTTGGAACTAGATGATCTTAAAGTGCTTTCCAACCCTGACTATTCTATGATTCTATGAAACAGAAGTAACTCATTGTGTTACATGACATCCACATAGTATTCTGCAGTTTGGGTTTTTTTCTTTTGTCAGCAGAAATGTAGGAAACATTTTCAAAAGTCATGTACAGAGCAGGCTAGATAAAACACTGATTTCTTTTGATGCTGTTGATAACCAATACACTGTTTCAAATATGAAGCAAACTATATCAAAAATGAGATTAAAAGAAAATGAGAATATATGAAGAGTGAAGTTTGAGGTATGCTGTGGTTTAAACAAAGTCAGCCATAAACCATAGAGCCTGTCCATTCACTCCCCCCCTTCTTGCCCTCCCCCTGAGCCCAAAAGGACAGAGAGGAGAATCGAAAAGAATGCAACTCCCACGGGTTGAGATAAGAACAGTTTTGTAACTAAGGTATAACACAAATCACTGCTGCTACCACCAATAATAATAATGCCAAAGGAAATAACAAGAGGAAAGAATACAACACCTCAACACCAGCCGACCGACAACTTGCCCCCCTCCTCCCAGCCGAGCACCGACCAATACCTCATCCAACCCTGCAGTCCCCTAGCCCTTCCAGGTAACTCTCCGTTACATCCTGGGCATGACGTGCTGTGGTATGGAATACCCCTTTGGCTAGTTTGGGTCAGGTGTCCTGTCTCTGCTTCCTCCCAGTTTTCCCTCCTCCCTGGCAGAGCATGAGGCTCAGAAAGTCCTTGGCCAGACCAAACATTTGAGCAGCATCTAAAAACATCGGCGTTATCAACACTGTTCCCAGGCCAAAAAATCAAAACACAGCACTGCACCAGCTACTAAGAAGGAGAAAAATGACTGCTACTGCTGAACCCAGGACAAGGTACAATGCAGATACTGAAGCAGAAGGATTGAAAGAAAATACAATTTTGCAATTACATGCCATTACATGTGCCTATATATATTAAATTATAAATTCACTATTTTCTTACTATTATAAATCAGACAGGATTTATTTATTTATTAATTTTAACTATACAGTTACACGTCTTCAGTCATACATAGATTTTATGTTTCTTTTGTACTGCTCTCTGCGTGATTGATAGACTTTCCACATGGAATAGTTTATTGGTCATGAACCAAATGGAAAATATCAATGCTTTCTCAATATATTCATTCTGCCTTGTAATTGGTATTTGCAAGTTAGTGATTATTCTCTTACAGTCCCCAAAAATATAATAGAAAACATTAGATGTTTCCAAATTTGTATGCACTGCTCCTTAAAATTGTATTCTTCTGTAGTGTAGAATTTAGCAGCCTGAGTTGCGTGGCTGATGGTTCAGATTGTTTTCCCTTACACTCTCATATCATCTCTTGTTCTTCAGTCACAAAAAACTTTTACTTTTTTCCTATGCTGTCATGGTTTAGGCTCAGCCAGTAACTCAGAACCACGCAGCCACTTGCTCATTCACCACCTTCTTCCTCCCCCTGCTCCCAGAGGGATGGGGAGGAGAATCGAAAGAATGTAACTCCCACGGGTTGAGATAAGAACAGTCCAGTAACTAAGGTATAACACAAATCACTGCTGCTACCAACAATGATAATAATGATAAGGGAAATAACAAGGGAAGAGAATACAACCGCTCACCACCCACCAACCGATACCCAGCCCGACCCGAGCAGCGATCCTGGCCTTTCAGGTAACTGCCCCCAGTTTATATAGTGGGCATGATGTGCTGTGGTATGAAATACCTCTTTGGCTAGTTTGGGTCAGGTGTTCTGTCTCTGCTTCCTCCCGGCTTCTTGTGCCCCTCCTCCCTGGCAAAGCTTGAGACTCAGAAAGTGCTTGGTCAGAGTTAACATGACTTAGCAAGAATCAAAAAACATCGGTGTTATCAGCGCTGTTCCCAGGCTGAGACTAAAAACCACAGCACTGCACCAGCCACCAAGACTGAGAAAAATAACTGTTACTGCTAAACCCAGGACACATGATTAAACAAATATTAACTTGTCAGCTTGTACCTATTTTTCACCAAGCTTTTGCTACTGCGTTTGATTTTAAAGAAGAGGTTTGATGGTTAATATGTGTGTCTCCTGGAAAATGAATATTACAAAACACACAGTAATGTATTCCAACAGTGAATAATGAAAAGCTAATAAAAGGTGTTAAATAAGAAGGATGTCAAAAATGTGGTTTATCTACTGTTGAAAGATCACGCTCTTTTCCCTTCTGTTATATAAAGGTGCCTGTAGTCTACAGCAAAACTTGGTAATAATGTATTCAGATGTAAAAAGATGAAACTATAAGTTTCATCAACTGAAGACAATATTGAAATCCTAATGAGTACTAAAGTTTTCTTTGGGTGGTGCAGTAATAATCAAGTGTATTCGTGACTGAATATTACTTATTTTGTGTTTGAACAGAGAAGGTAAAAGATTCTGATTCTTAAATGAACATTTATTTTATATCCATGTATTCCTACATTCCAGGCACCTAAACTGTTAAAGACTATGAGGACAAGAAACAGTCCCTAGAACTTCAGCTGTTAAGTACGCAGCCTTCTCATCTCTCCTCCTTTGTCAGAAGGACACCACTTCTGAAGGAAATTTTAACTGAACCTTTGAATCCCTTCTATTGGGGTGTTGCTGTCCACCCATCTTTGCCTACCCCACTGTGATCTTTTGTATAGGAAAAATTTCTGATTACTGTGACTAGCAGAGAGCCTCAAAAGTGCATTTTGTAACTCAGTGAAGGTCACGTAAGCCAGCATTTAGCAGAATTTATGTCATTCCATTTCTTACTGATACACAAAGCAGTGTTCTTCAGCTTGTCAGAAACTGTACTGGCTTCATCGCAAGATTCTAGCTCTAAGCATTCACCTCTATCAGCATTTCTTAAAAGATATCTGTCAAGCTACCTTTTAATCCAACTATTTTTTCATCAAGAAAAAAAAAAAGGCTACATATTGATCTGTGCTTTGCACCATAACACAGTAGTTAGAGCATCCACTGACATGCAGAGGAATTGGGGCTAAGTTCCCTTCTTAACCTTATGAGAGATAAATCTGCATCACTGGTCATCAGATATTCTGTTTAAGGTATCACCAGAAGTTGATCCATTTTGCATGGTGACCAAAACGATTTATTTGGTCAAAGGGGAATACAGAAAGAGAACTTTAAAGATGTCTCCAAACTCCAAATTACAGAACTAAATTCATGCAGAGAACCCCATCACCTTTTCTGATGGCTTATTATATTAGGATCTTCCTGTGGGTTACTGCTAGGCCTCCTTCCCTTGGCCTTTTCTAGGAATCGTCCTAGAAACAACAGTTTGGAAAACTTTGTCTTGAAAGACACAGCAGCCACTGATGCTCTTCTGTGTTCTCAATCTGTATCTGGGGAAAGGATGGCTCATGGACCTTGGCAGCAGGTTTGAACTTTGTCCCAGGTGCACTCCTCTGACACCCTGGACTAAGCTGCCCCAAATCTATTCTGGGCTGCCCTGCCCTCAAACCTGCTCTGTCTGTAAAGGTCCTGCACATGCTGGTACAATACCACAGCTCAGGACTTCTTTGCCATTTGATATGTTAAAGAAAACATATTAGTAAAATTAACAATTACTTCTGTCAACTTGTCTTGCATTTTACAGCTATGAGCTTCAATGAAATCTTATTAATAATGAATACCACAGACAAAATAAAAGAAATAATATTAATACATATTTATACTCCATAGCTTTGAATAATTTCAGATACACTTATTATCATAACAAAGCTATGGAATTCTTTAAAACTCTGATAAAAATGGAAGAAAGTGAGTACAGTGTAAGAACTTCAGATTGAGGTCATGTTTTTCAGATCAGCCAAACAGATGTCACCAGTAACCAGAATATGTTTCGGTGGCTCCACTGATAGAAACTGCTCAGGTTAGAAAATGCATTTTTTTAAGAAGCACTGCAACTTAGCTATACTACTCAGAGTAAGGATCCAAGGGATCTCCAGTTGCAGAGTAGATTGATGCAAAACAGTTTGGTAAATTAAAGTTGAATAAATGGCACACTGCACTCTACAGACAGCAATGAAAGCCCAGTTGAGCAAGCTTTGGACTAGGGAAAAATCTTGGTAGAAATCTATAGGCAGTAGTCTGGTAGGTGGCTAAAATTTAAAACCTGTAGAAGATGCAGTGAAAATACAGAGGCAATGGGATCTCAGTGCTGACAGGGATATGCAGGTCAAGCATTGGTCTGTTTAACAGCAGTGTGCCTAGGGTAGACCTTTAAATAGAGGTCTGATGGCCATGAGAAAAGTTGAATCAGATCTCTATGATGATCAGATTTCTGTCTCTTTCAGACTTTCTTCTCCCAAAGACAGCACCATGTGAAGTGCACTATCTCCCTTTACATTTGCTGGTTATTGGCTCAAGCTGTGCCTTAGAACAAAAGGCAGAATCAATGCCTGTGACCCTTCTCTCTGTGAAAGTTGTAGGTGTAAAAAAGCATGTAGGAATTTTACTTTTAAATGAGTGGAAGCCTTAAAAGCTAGCTCAGAGTCTAAGCCAGCCACAGACTCTTCCAGCCTCATATAGTCTTAAACACCAGACAAACTCCACCATACCTGAAGTATGACAACAGGTCAATTTAGTTTGAGGCAGCTTATCAGTGATTTTTTGCAATCACTTCTGACACATCTGAGACTTTTAAAGGATCAATACAATATTCCTGACCAATTCTGATACAATTTTCAAACTTGTGGAGCTTCCTCAGGAGCAAAGCTCACAGAATCACTGAATGGTTTGGGTTGGAAGCAACCTTGAAGATCATCCAGTTCCAACCCCCCTGCTGTGGGCAGGGACATCTTTCGCTAGACCAGGTTGACTGAAGACTGCTGTAAGGTCTCCCCTTGAGCCTTCTTTTCTCCAGGCTGAACAAGCCCAAGTCTCACTTGCCAATTTGATAAGACCATAGCCCAAGGAAGAAAACAAGGAAGTCTTCAGATGTTCATCTGTATTTATCATACAAAAATTGAATTTGCCTAGACTAACAAGTACCAACAATCATTCATTGATCTGGCAGTGTTTGAGCACGTTCAAAAACTTTGATGTTTGTAACTTGAAAGTTTTCAGAAATGTATCTCTCAAGAAATATTAATCGAGTATATGTATAATTTAAGTGGGACCTTCAAAGGTTCTGTATCTGCACAAATCACTGCAGAACAGGAGTATTTATGAGACATTTGAATTACTCCTACAGTGCAAATGGATAAAATGAAAACAGGAGGAAGAGGTGAAGTAGAAGAAGAAGAGAACAGGATGGATAAGAGAAGAGATTAACTAGAATATGATGATGATAGAAATGATGAAAGGCAGATTTTTAATTATGATTATTGTATACTGTTATATATATATATCATGTATTACAACAATATATTAAGCAATGCATTAATATACTACTGTGATAATTTGCACCCCTGAATATACTGACATGTAAGGATGATTTACTATGATATTGTTACCATTACCTTATTCCCCAAATCACCACTCTGTACGTTTGTGGTAGCTTGGCAAGAGCCTGGTCTTCACATTGTTTGAAACAAGGATTGTGCTTATTCTCTTAATCTGTTTGGCATCTAAATAGCATCGCTAGAAACCACATCAGTACAGGTAACTCTTTTGAGTTGACTAATTAGAGATGTGGTTAATAAGGTTACATGAAGTACAGAGCTGTAAACATCCTGTGCCTTGATAATCTTATCTGTTGCTCAAAGGTGGCTGACAAAGTAAAAAGAAGAGTCACAAGTTAAGAGCAATTCAGATCTAAAGGACAAATAGGGGTATTTTCTGCTCTTTGCCTAGAATTACATCAAAGAGCAGAAACTAGTGCTGAGCAAACAATAGAGAAAATACGTCTATTTAAAATTCCTTCAAGCTAACACATACAGAACTTTTTGCATAAGACAAAATCTCTGCTGTCAAAAAGATCATAAAAAGAACAAAAATTAGAGTTGTATGAAATGAAGGGAAATGGTGTAAAGGAAACCTGTTTTCATTCCTACTACCACTGGAACGCAGATGTCTAGTAACCAACAATTACCTGGAAATAACTGATGGGTTGAATATGTGTTCTGAATATGCAGCACAATGAATCAGCCAAGGACAGAATATTATTTATTTTTTTTTCCCCAAAGCTGAGATAGACTGCATAGTCCAATGAATTGAACTACATTTTCTTTGTATTGCACTTACAGAAATTTCTTCATAGAAAAATGTATAAGCTTTAATAACAAATGTTATTACAAACTACTGTTGCAACAGTTTGCACAAGTTAACAAAAAGCCCTGTTGTTTCTTTCTAAAAACAGCATCCTTACTTTTTTTTCTTTTCTAGCTTTCATTGTATGGTAATATCTCAAATTGCTGCCAACTCTTCTTGTACAAAGAGAAGAGACTTTTTTCACTTCCTGCTGCAGCGTGGGACAGAAATATTCCCAAACCCAGCTCTGTAGGCATTGTATGACCGTGCGGGGCGGGGGAAAGAGATCTGTACCTAACTGCTTTATGAGATCATCAGATACATGGAGATCCTGAAATGCTCCCCTGCTCCTTTTTACACCATTTATATGGAAAGAAGCAACACAGAAGAAATATTAGAGACCAGCTGAAGTGACCTGTGCACTGCAGAGATTTTTATGACTTCAACAGTTTTCTGTTTCACATCACAATTACAGCGCCCATTCTTGCCACAAGACATTGAGATTTATGGACCTCAGGACACCTGAAACACCATGTTCACTTAGGGTGGGGAAAAAGTATAAACTGAGACACTGGGAATAGGAATACACTTAGAGTAAGAATATAAACTCTGCTTTCATACATCATAGTTGAGTCTGTTACTATCAGCCCATGCAAAAAGGGTTTGCCTAGCATGAAAATCCACAGAAGAGAAATCATTTTTACCAAAAGTGTGAATAAAAGCAGTCCCTGCTACTAGGAGCTTAGGTTTCTATGGGTAGTATATTTAATCCTCAGCCAGCTCTAGTGCACCGTCATTCTGTGCTGGTACAATAACTTCTGAGGATTATTAAAGCAGTAAGCCAGGGCTTATACAGTTCTGTGTGAAAGGAAAACAAAAAATCCTTTTGCCAGTATAGTTTATTTTATTGGAAGAAATTACATAAATTATAGCACAACATTTCTCTCTCCTGGCACAAGCTGCTTTACCACTAGAACTGCAGTAGCTTAGCTAATTCAACAAACCTGTTGTAGTATGTAAGACGTTTCTGGTGCAAAAATGGCCTTCAAATCTTCAACCTGAAACACATTTCTAACTTAATTACAATTCAGTCTCTATGAAGGATGGTAATATCCTCACAATATGCTGAAAAGAAAGCAATCTTTGTTGCAAAAAATCCCTAGAACATGAAGTCAAGAATGGGTGAATAAAGTGAGCTATCCAGAAGAAATGTTTCATTCATGTTAAAGTTACTGTTGATGCATGCTACAGCATTGCTGGCATTTGTACGCGATTTGGCCTTCAGGCACTTTAAATTAGAAATTGGAAAGAAAAAAAAAGAAATAAAAGTCTTACAAAAGGCAACTGAGAACATAATTTAGAAGATAATATCAATTAATATTTTCCTATGCTCTCCATCTTGAAGTTTCACTCTTTAGTCTGCCTTCAGATTGTAAGAAATTAGGTTTTCCCTTGGTTTTCTTTGTTTCCTTTCAGAAACGAATATTTCAAGGTCTAATGGAGATGAATAATGGAAATATATAGAGTCTCAGGTATATTCATAACTAAATGGGTCGACTTCATTGGAAAATGTGATGTGAGTGTCAGATCTTTAAGAAGTCTCTGGTATATGACCAGTCATATTTTTCAGGTTCCCATGGAAATGTTTTCACACATGAAATGAAAGCAGAGAGTTGTTTATTGCTGCTTATTGATCCATTTGTATTTATACCTTCTGTTTAAAAACTATTAGCCAGGAAGTGAGTGAAAACAAAGCTAACTGGACTCAAATGACTAACCACATGCCATGAGCAACAAAGTCAAAATGAACTGTGCCACTTCTGTGAAAGCAGCCTGCGCTAACAGTGAGTGGTTAAGAATTATGATCCCTGAGAACATGTCGTATTCACGGAATCCTGCTGAGGGTCAGTGGTTCCCCAAGTCCAAGACAAAGTAGTCAGGCTTAGTACAGAATGCTCCTTGGCTGAATATTTGTAAACACTTTGGGCCAGATCTCATCTGCTTCAATCAAGGCTTGATTACTGAAACCTGTTTCCATAAGGCCCTGCAGGAGGACTAGAACTCCTTAAGCCTTCAAAACATCCATCATTGCCCATCTATGTCCAGAAATACCTTTGCTGGATTTTGTGATTCAGATTCTATTAAATTTTGTTTGGCATTTAAATGCTTTTGAAAAAAAACCAAGTCACTAACTATAGCATGAATCAGCTTCTAGGTGGTATAACTTTTGCTGGTTTCCCACTGTCAGAAGATGTGTAAGACTGTCTTGGATGTGATAAATATAGGGTCACAACAGCAGCAGTCCTTTTCCCTCCACTGAGTGACATACTAGCCCTTGCTTCCCAGAAATACTTTTAAAAGAGGAAATAATTTCATCCTATGAGATAAATTCCCTCTCTTGTACTGGTTTATACCACAGTGTCAGAATGTGTCCTTCAAGTGTGAGCCCATTCAAAGAAAGGAAACCATAAATGAGATCAATGCATACTAATTGTGTGTGAATAAATAAATCAGATGGCTCTAAAATAAATCTTCTCTTTGAAAATGTACTTACATTCTTTTAATTACATAAATTCTAGCCAAGGATCAAATTAAAAAATGTTCATGAAAGTGCTGCCTTAAATCAGAACCATAAAAGTCAATGTCAGCAGAAATAACTTAGAAAAGACACGTGATACTGCACTGAAGTCCAGTAGTACCAGCACTAGCATCAGACTTTTTAGACTGTTTCACATCCTTGTGTAAAAAAAAACCCATGATTTACAACTGCGTAAACACGCTTTTCTGAGCAAAGGAAGAGTGCTCTCTTCTCAGTTTGTCAGATACTGTTCAGATGCAAATAAAAAAGTTTGCTGAAGTAACAATAACACAGATTTGCCTTAGTTGAGAGCAGGGTTCATAATATTTATCTTTTTGTATCTAAAGAAAAAGTAATAAAAATAACACTAAAGAAGTGCTGAAATTTTCAATGTTTTAAACGAAACAAGTAGCTTCTTATGCAAGGAATTGACAATTTCTATTTAAAGTTTTTTTCTTTCTACTCTGACAGAGGTCAGAGATCAGCTACAAGAAGGCTGAGAATGTTTCTTTTTGCAGTTCCAATTCTTTATGCCCTGAGCTGCTGCACTTCAAAAGCTTTACAGAGGAGATGCAGAATCACAGAATCACAGAATCCCAAGGGTTGGAAGGGACCTAAAAAGATCATCTAGTCCAACCCCCCTGCAAGAGCAGGGTAACCTACAGTACATCACACAGGAACTTGTCCAGGCGGGCCTTGAATATCTCCAGTGTAGGAGACTCCACAACCCCCCTGGGCAACCTGTTCCAGTGCTCTGTCACTCTTACAGTAAAGAAGTTCTTCCTGATGTTAACGTGGAACTTCCTATGTTCCAGTTTACACCCATTGCCCCTTGTCCTATCACTGGATATCACTGAAAAAAGCCTAGCTCCATCATCCTGACACCTACCCTTTACATATTTGTAAACATTGATGAGGTCACCCCTCAGTCTCCTCTTTTGCAAGCTAAAGAGACCCAGCTCCCTCAGCCTCTCCTCATAAGGGAGATGTTCCACTCCCTTAATCATCTTTGTGGCTCTGCGCTGGACTCCTTCAAGCAATTCCCTGTCCTTCTTGAACAGAGGGGCCCAGAACTGGACGCAATATTCCAGATGCGGCCTCACCAAGGCTGAGTAGAGGGGGAGGAGAACCTCTCTTGACCTACTAACCACTCCCTTTCTAATGCACCCTAAGATGCCATTTGCCTTCTTGGCCACAAGAGCACATTGCTGGCTCATGGTCATCCTCCTATCCACCAGGACCCCCAGGTCCCTTTCCCGTTCACTACTTTCCAGCAGGTCAACCCCCAACCTGTACTGGTACATGGGGTTGTTCTTCCCCAGATGCAAGACTCTACACTTGCCCTTGTTAAATTTCATCAAGTTTCTCCCCGCCCAACTCTCCAGCCTGTCCAGGTCTCGCTGAATGGCAGCACAGTCCTCTGGTGTGTCAGCCACTCCTCCCAGTTTTGTGTCATCAGCAAACTTGCTGAGGGTGCACTCAGTTCCCTCATCCAGGTCATTGATGAAAATATTAAACAGCACCGGTCCCAGCACCGACCCCTGAGGAACTCCACTAGTCACAGACCTCCAGCTAGATTCTGCGCCATTGACCACAACTCTCTGCCTTCTTCCTTTCAACCAGTTCTCGATCCACCTCACTACTTGATCGTCAAGCTCACACTTCCTTAGCTTATCTATGAGGATGCTGTGGGAGACAGTATCAAATGCCTTACTGAAATCAAGAAAAACTACATCTACCGCTCTACCATCATCCCTCCACCTAGTCACTTCCTCATAGAAGGCTATAAGGTTGGTCATACATGACTTCCCCCTCATAAAACCATGTTGGCTGTTCTTAATGACCCCCTCATCCTTGATATGCCTAGTGATGGAGTCAAGAATAAGTTGTTCCATCATCTTTCCAGGGATGGAGGTAAGGCTGACCGGTCTATAATTACCCGGGTCCTCCTTCTTGCCCTTCTTATAGATTGGTGTGACCTTTGCCATCCGCCAATCCTCAGGCACTTCGCCCGTTTCCCACGACTTACCAAAGATGATGGAGAGTGGCCTAGCAATGACCTCCGCCAGCTCCCTCAGCACCCGTGGGTGCATTCCATCCGGACCCATCGATTTACAGATGTCCAGTTTGCATAGCTGATCCCTAACCCAATCCTCATCTACCAAAGCAAACTCCTCCTTTGTCCTGACTCCTTCTGGGGCTATAGAAATCCGGGGCCCTCGGGGAGAGTCTGCAGGAGTAAAGACAGAGGCAAAGAAGGCATTCAGCACCTCTGCCTTCTTTATATCCTCTGTCTCCAGGGTACCCACTTCGTTCAGCAGTGGGCCTATATTGCCTCTTGTGTTAGTTTTATTTGCTATGTATTTGAAGAAGCCCTTTCTATTGTCTTTAACCCGACTAGCAAGACTGAGTTCCAAGGAGGCCTTAGCTGTCCTAATTGCCTCCCTACATCCTCTAACAACTGTCCTATATTCCTCCCAAGCGGCCAGCCCCTCCTTCCATAATCCATAGATTCTCCTTTTCCACTTGAGTTTGCCCAGCAGCTCCTTGTTTAACCACGCCGGTCTCCTAGATCCCTTACTTGACTTCCTACTCATTGGGACGCTCCGATCCTGAGCTTGGAAGAAGCGGTCCTTGAATGCTAACCAACTATCTTGAGCCCCTTTACCGCCTAGTACACTTTCCCATGAGACTTCCTTTAGCAGTTGACTGAAGAGGCCAAAGTTGGCCCTTCGGAAATCCAGAACTGTGGCTTTGCTAGGTATTCTATTCCTCCCACACAGGATCCTGAACTCCACCATCTCATGGTCACTGCAGCCAAGGCTGCCATTGACCGTCACCACTTCGACCAAACCCTCCTTGTTGGCGAGTACTAAATCTAGCAGCGCTGCTCCCCTAGTTGGTACGTCCACCATTTGCATTAAGAAATTATCATCAATGCACTCGAGGAACCTCCTAGACTGTGAATGACTGGCTGTGTGAGTCGTCCAGCAAATATCGGGGTAGTTAAAGTCCCCCACGACGACTAAGGCATGTAGTCACGAGGCTACTTCCAGTTGCCTGTAGAAAGCCCCATCAACTCCTTCGTCCTGATCAGGAGGTCTGTAATAGACCCCCACAACTGTATCACCCGTGCCAGTCAGCCCCTTGATTCGTACCCACAGACATTCCACTTGCTCCTCATCCAACCCCGGACAGAACTCAATACATTCTAGTTGCTCTCTCACGTAAAGAGCAACTCCACCACCTCGCTTTGCTGACCTATCTTTCCTAAAAAGGACATAGCCATCCATGACCACATTCCAGTCATGTGAACTGTCCCACCATGTCTCTGTAATTGCCACTAGATCATAACCTTTAGCCCGCACACAGACTTCTAACTCCTCCTGTTTATTCCCCATGCTGCGTGCATTGGTGTACAGGCATTTCAGGGAGCCAGTCCTAGTACTCTTTTTCCCCTGCGGGACAGGGTCTAAAGAGCTATCCTTTCCCACAAGTGAAACAAGAGATTGATAGTCCTCCTTAGCCCGCCATCCTTCAATCCCTAGCATGTTCCTCTTGGGCTTGTCCCCAACAGGCCCAGTTAAATCCCCTCCCCCCTTCATAACTAGTTTAAAGCCCTGTCAATAAGCCCTGCTAACTCCTGCCCCAAAACCCTTTTTTTTCTCTGGGACTGGTGTATCCCGCCTGTCACCAGCAAACCAGGTGTCCCATACAGCAGCCCGTGACTGAAAAACCCAAACCCCTGCCTTTGGCACCAGTCACGTAGCCATACATTAACCTGCAGAGTCTTCTTGTATATCCCTTCACCCTCGCTTGCAACAGGTATGGAGGCAAACACCACTTGCGCTCCAGACCCTTTAACCAGCCGTCCCAGGGCCCTGTAGTCTCTCTTCATTGCCCTTACGTTCCTCGTAATAATTTCGTCACTGCCAACCTGAAAAACCAGCAGTGGGTAGTAGTCAGACGGCTGCACCAGTTCAGAGAGCTTCTTTTTAACATCTCTAATCCGAGCCCCAGGCAGGCAGCAGACCTCCCTGTGGGGTGGATCCAGTCGACAAATGGGCCCTTCTGTTCCCCTCAGAAGGGAGTCACCCACCACAATTACTCTTCTTTTCTTCTTGGTTGGGGAAGTTCTGAGGCATGTGGGTGAGTGACTAGCCCTGTGTGACTCACTAGATAGATTTGCCTCACCATCTCCATTCACCTGGCCCTGAATTTCCAAGACCTCGTACCTGTTATTCAAGGGCAATTGGGAGGGAGGAAGGGATTGTGAGGGTTTTCGCTTACCTCTCCGAGGAGGAACCTCCCTCCATCCATCCTTGTCCATTAAGCTCTCTCCTTCTGTCTGATGGTAGGAGGGAAGGGGATCCATATCTTGTTGAACCAACAGCCCACCAGTTTACACTGCTATTCTCGAGCACTAAAGAGACAGTGAATGTTTTACAGCAGGGAGAGACCTCACTTCCTTTACCTCATGTAACTGCATCTGGACTTCTCTACAGAATGTAAAACAAATCCCAGAATGACAAGTGAGACTCAGAGTCACAAGAAGATAAGCCTTCTGCCATCCCTAGTTTTTCCATCAGAAAAGCAAATTTTCCAGTTTGTACAGAAATTTAAAATAGATTTTCTAATAATTTATTTTGCAGTGTTTTAGGTTTGGTTTTGTTTTCTTCTACAAAGAATCAGTGGTTTGAATGGACATTTCGTGGTCAGCTGGGCTTAACAGCTGCTCAAGAGCCAAGATGGATTAGGCTTTCATCCTGTGGTAGTCACTCATCAAGAGGAAAAAGACAAATCTAAAAGAAGTTTGAAATCTGATGTGCTGCGATAAAAAAACACTACAATAAGCAGAAGAACTGATGAGGAAAGCTACAGAGTTAATCCCCAGATGTAGATAGAGAGATTATAAACAGCTATAAAACGCACATGTTAACAAGATGTGCGCTATATTGTAATGAGTACATCCTTCTGAAGCATTATGAAGAACGTGTCCAAAGATGTGCTGCAGTATTTCCAGGACTCAGAAAATTATTTGTGAAAAAGAATAAAATAGTATACAACAGGGTCACACAGCAGCTGGGAGGCATTGACACATCACTTCATATAATGAGCTTCCAACACGTTGTTACACCTCTAAAGCTGAGATTTTTCATCTTTTCCTTTATTATAATAAGAGGGTTGGGTTGTTGTTTTATAAAGTGGGGAGCAGAGCACTTATGCCATTTTTCTAAGTGCAATTTTTTTAAACTGTCTTAAATTATTACATTTTGTCCATTTTAAACAATTTATAATAAACAGTGCTCTATGAGGCATCAGGCACTTGAAACCTCCAGTGGCTACTGAAACCAGCAATTGTAACTTATTTATCAGAGCTATGATTATGCTGGAAGCCTTAACAATTCTGCAAAAGCTACTAAATATTCCCTTTTTTGTGTGAGTCCCAAACATATTTTATTCCTGGTCAAAGCTGAATATAAACCTACAAAACAAGGGAAGGCTGATATTAGAATAGTGAATACATGTCTGGTATTCTCTATAAAGGATATTAAAAGATGTAGAAAATGCTTAGAAATGAACTATACGGTTGATCTCAGGTCTGGAATAAGAACACCTTGCACTGACAGATTTAGAGCATGCAATTTGTTGAGTCTGCCAAAAGAAACCAGAGCTGGAACATGGTCATAGCATGGAACTGCCTTGACAGGAATAAAATCAGTTCCAAACACCTTTATATCTGCAGAAAAACACACACAGGAACATTTGGGGGCTGAATCTGAAAAAAATTAACATTTAGAAATTCAGCGTGCATTTTTTTCATTTTGCTTCCAAAAGGTAGAATTGTGTTGTGTCTGTCTTGTCTATCTGTCTGTCTCTACCTGCTGGTGCTTAAGCCTCTTGAATTGTAACCATGTTTCTCACAATAGATTTATTATGTTAGAAGTACTGTTTTAGAAATTACTAAGTCTCTGCAAGATGCCAAAAAAATAAGCAACTGGAGTAGAAAGAGTCTGTAGATTCCCCCCAAAAAGGGAATGACACACACTCAGCTCCTATTAGGCACTGAAGTATACTTCCTGGAAGAGCTGTTATCCACATTCCAACTGCAAGAAAAAGCTTCCATTACAACTAACATAGTACTAGACATCGGAGGATCTGAATTAAAGGCATACAGCTATAGGAACATAAGATGTTTCTACTGCTTGCAGAACTAGCACGATGAATAAACTCCAGGGCGAAATAAGAAGGGAAAAAATGTACCACTTTAGTTTCCAGTGAGGTCATGTCAGGTTAGGGCTTTTTATGCACACATGGTAAGAGTTTTTTCTCTACAGTCTAGCATCTACACAAAAGAGAATATCAAAAGGTAGAGGAATAGAACAAAGAAACACCGCAATTGCAGAGCCATTCTCATTAAGAAAGGTGTGAAAGGCTTCTCAGAAAGGGGTCAGAAAAAAACATGACAATCTGCTACTGTCCATTTCAGTGAGAAAAGACACAGTTTGAAAGCTATGACTGCTCTGATAGTCATGCACACCACAAGACTGTGGTTAAGTGGTAGCTCATGTACTACCCTCACTGTTTTTCCTAAATGCAGTATATACACTGTGATCCACCTGGAAACGGGCAGCATCTGAACAGCAAATGTGTGGCAAAGAAGGCTCACTGTACTCTTGTGCTCATGTTTTAACTACAGAGTCACAAAGGAACAAAAAGCTGCTTCATATAACCAACAGGTCAATGACAAGGGCACCTACCTGGAAGGTAAAATACCTATCTGTTCACCTAATTTAGAACAAGGACCTGAATCTGGCTTTTTGCATCCCAACCAACTGTCCTAGCCTGTAAGTTTCAAAGGCAGTTTCACCCTTTTCCTTCCTCAGGCCAAAACTGTGTTTAACTATTTCATGCAACTGCAATAATGTAACCCGAGGAAACTGCAAAGGAGAACTTGTCTTTGGAAGTAAGAGAGTTGGCCTCAGCTTCCAAACAGGTCTCCTGCTACTCAGCTGAATACTCCAGCTACTGGCTTCAATAAGATCCTGCAGTCTCTCATCTCTCTTGTTTATGCAAGGTCTGATACAGCTCTGAAGATGGCTACCAAATAAGGCCTTGCAGATGGTGAAGGAAAGCCCAGTTTCAGGATCTTCCCAGGATTTGCAGATGTGGGTTTGACTGTGTGACTATGTGCAAGCTGCTGTCAGAGACAGCATTTCATATTCCAGGTTAACTGACAGCGGACAAGAGTTTTCAGTAATACAACAGTGCTTAAATCTCGCATATGGGCCAAGAAGCCTATAGAGGTTGTCAAAGTTATGAATCACACGGCTTCTCCTGACTTTGCACATCTTGACTCATTCTCCAGTTCTGAAATGCATCACCTGAAATTTCATGTCAAACTAGTTCTTCCTTGGAATAACTCCATTGTTTCTGAGACACAGCTTTCCAAGAAGCAATCTCCTGATCTGTGCAGATGCTCTGTATTCACAGTTGTAAAAGTTTTGGCTCAGTATTCGGCTGCACTGAAATACATCCCACTTGAATAAACCAAATTTACTATGTAATCCAAATTGTCCTGGGGGAGGCATCTAATCCTCATCATTATCTGTCTATAAAGTGTCTCATCCATGCATTGTACAACTCTGATGCTAGATATATTTTAAGATCATTGAAGATAATACCGAACAGCATCCAGCCTCATGTAAATACCCCTTGAAAATCCTTTGGTCCATGATTCCCTTTGACAGTTGCTTTTTGGGATTTGCTAGTTAGTGAGGTCTTAATCTATCTAATATGTCCTTGACTGACAATGTTAAGTGACCATTTTTAATCAGAATATTATACTGTGCTAAGTTAAAGGCCTTATAAAGTTCAATTAGAATTGAGCAATTACTTACCTCTATCAAACAAACTTACCACTTTCTCTGAATGACCTCAGCATCATCATATTCCTAGATTTTATAGAGGTCTTTTACTTATTGTTATTAGGATGTTAAAAGTCTATTTCTTGGCTAAGGTGAATTGATCCAAAATGTCTTAAGTGGCCAATAGTCTTCCAAACACTCATTTATAGCAATAGCAAAGAGGATTCATAGCTGCTAACCTGCAAGACCAATGTTTTCTTTGCAGTCCACTTTGTTTATATTTCAACATGGTTCACTTACAGTTTAAAAGGTCACTCACTGACTAATACCTCAGGAACATTGCCTTTGTAAGACTGTGCAATACTGGAGTAAAAGAAAACCCCTGTGCTACTATGAAAAAATCGACATTTTAAAGCTTAAAGTGTTTTCTGATTTGAAGTAGAAACTATTTACCTTCATGACTGGTACTTTTCCCTTGCCAACGTAGTATTTTAACAAGCTTCTTTTATAAACCAGTAGGCTACCAAATACTAGTTCTAGATTTTCCACCTACTCTCAAATGTATAAAGTGAGGAGAACAAACAGAATATTCATTTGATGTATCAGGAAGGCTTGAAGGAGAGCTCACCAGAAAAAGCAAAGAAGAAACAGGAAGGTTACAAATATGAAATCTTGCAATTTGATAGTCTAGGGCACTGGTAGTGCTCCCAAGCAAAAGTGACTCCATACAATGGCAGAGTTGCCTGAACACACAATATAGGCTGCACAGTTAGCCAGTTAGGCTCTAACCAGCAATATCTTAGCAAAACATGACAGTGATTACCATTAGAATTGAAAAAGAACTACACAAAGAATAAAACATGAAAAGTCCAAGTTAGCTGCTGGTTTGTTTTGTTGGTTGGTTTCTTCAGTGTTATTTTTTTCCAGAAGTTTGCCCAAATTAACCAGCTTGGTTTACCACAATGAATTTTTCAAAAGTATCAGCTGATATTAAAATGTCAGCACTTTCTCTATCCCCAAATATGTCCAAAGACATCTTCTGCTTGTATTTCCACTGTCACTAACAATAGACAGAAGATTCTTGATGAAGCTTTAAATTACTGACTGAAAAGAGATCAAAAACCATTGCACAGCACTCAGCAGAGACTGCGAAAGATCTGATGAGCATTAGT
Source organism: Lathamus discolor (assembly GCF_037157495.1). Lineage (NCBI taxonomy): Eukaryota > Metazoa > Chordata > Aves > Psittaciformes > Psittacidae > Lathamus > Lathamus discolor. The sequence goes on along the minus strand of NC_088884.1, from coordinate 40,510,679 downwards.
AAGGATTAGATCTGGTCCAGCTCACCCTTTATAGTGTAATCAAAGCCCTCTCTTAAAGTTTTGTCACAGCTCTTCTATGAATGACAGGAACAATCTATTTCCACCCAGATTTGTAGCAAGATTGCAGCCAAAAGACCAGAGCATTTGGGGCTTTCTTCCTCCTCTGGGAGGCAAAAGTTTCCTTCATAGGCTGCTGATTTCTCTGCAACAGTAGTTCCATTTATATCTGTCTATTGTTAAAAGGTTGCACCCATCCCACCCAAGAGCGAAATCAAACACAGAAGAAAGTAACACTGAAGATCCATCTATGTGAATATTCCTTTCTATATATATATATATATATTTTTTTTTTTTTAAATACTAATGAAGGAGAATAGCAGAAGCAATTGTTTCCTGCCATCAGTCTGACATAATACAAACCAAGTGGTTATGGAAGAAATACAGTATTAGTTATTCAAGCACATATTCAGCCCAGTATGTGCACCCATGTGCACTGGAAAAACACAGTGCACAAATGCAAACACAACTTTCTGAGAACTGGCAGTATCTCATGTACACAGATGGGCAGTAACGTGGAGAAAAGTATGTTCAAAAATTCATTCAACATTCTTCTTTCCACTCTTCTTTCATATACTGGGTTCACAGATGTTTATGAACCTCCCAGAGCAATGCATACAAATACTCACAGAAGAAGCTTTGGTTGCAAAAATGGTCAAGGAAAGGTGAGCCCTAGTACATAGCAATATGCATCAGACCTTTCAGCTTTGTTAGGGATAAATGTAGGACACAATTGCAGAAAATTAAAAGGGAAAAGAAAATAATCAGGTAGGGAAATTAAGATGCTGTGAGTTTTAATTTCTGAATATAAATAATTTATTTAATATCACTTTCCCGTAAATTACATCCAGTGACAAAAATGAAGTAACATTAAATTTATGTCAGAAAGGAGATAGCTTTGGCACTGAAATGGAAGTCAATGGAGAATTTCTCTTTGTATGTTTTCATGGGAGCATTTTTTCAAGAGGCATTCATGAACTGATATTGAAAGCTATTTCTGGATTTGGGTATCATCCAGTGAAGAAACAGAAACCAGAAAAAGCTCATTGTTATTTACTATTCGTGGAGTATGGTAGTATTTGAAAACCACTATTAACAAAAGCTGCTAAATGTCGGTATTCCCATCAATGCGCCTTTTCCTCTTTCACACAAAAATTGTCAGCTTTCTCTGCAGCTGCTCCTGTCTCCAGGGTTCCTCAAAGGGCAAAGCCAAGCTAGGTAGGGAAATGACAATCCTGGAGTCACAAAGCTGCTCCCACATGATTGCCATGGAACTTTTCCAGTGATCCAACTTGTACTATCCATTCCAGTTATGACCAAAAGCAGACTTTGATCCTGCAAATGGCTTGAAGGTTTCTAGAGACCAGGATGCTCACAAGTAACTGCCCCAGGAAGTTCCCCTCTTCTTGCGGGATGATATGAATAAAGTAATAAAGAATACTTGGCATATGAGAAAATACCATAAACTATCAATAGAATACACTGTCTTTGCAGGCAATAGCAAAAAGTTTAAGACAATGAAGAATCAGGGTAATTAACACTTGCTATTGTCCACTTAGGCTAGATTTCTACCCAGATGATTCTCACTGTGGGGCTAAAACTGTGACAGATTATTTCTTTTTCAGTCTGATGATGTTCATTACCACCATTGACCCAAAAGTTTAATAGACTTTTGCACATTTTTCAAAATAACATTTTTGTTAATACTCATTATTTTCAAAATTTTCATAGAAAGAGACAAGATTTTGCAAAACTTGCAGCTTTTCCCCTTTCTTCTGTAAGTGAAAGCATTCTCGGATATTTTCCTGTACGTAAATTTTCTATTAACCTAAGAAGTCACATTAAAATGCTTTACAGACAAATTTTGCTTGGTCAGTTATATTGCAGCAAACTGTCTTTCCTATGTGATTAAAAAATAAATACTAAGCACCTTAGTCCTAAGATATGAAACTATGTATTAATGATTCTTCTTTGGAACCTGACCTTATAAAAGCCCGGTTGATTTTGTTGTTGCAAATAAGTATAAATAATTCAAGAAAGTGTTTTTCTAAGCAGGTTATTACCTATAAAGATGTAGCTCTTCAGACAGCCTTTAGTATAAAATATGTATAACTGCCACATATATTATTAATAGGTACCCAAAATTGTTAGCACTATACCTTATTACCAGAAAAATTAATTAGTGAGAATTTTTATATGTAATTCTGTATCAGAAGTGTGAAAGTAGACTGTTTTTTTCTTAAATGTATCTGATTTGCCTTCATGGGAATTTATACAAACATCAGTATAAGGGCTTCATGATGTTTTGTCTCATTGTTATAAGTTTAGAGATAGCAGGAGAAGGTAAGATCTTATCTCACAGAAAGGAAAAATGAAAAACATTTCTCACTGGAAAGGAAAATAAGCATATTTGCCATTGAGAGGACAATCTGCTATTTCATTCCTTTAGTGCAGTTCGTATTAAGATGGTCACAATGTCAGGTTTAATTAGACCAGGGGGTGGTGTAAATGCCGAAAGACAAAGTTACCGTACATCTGTTCTAATTTATCTCATAGATGTTCCTTTAGTGAGTAAGTGAAGAATGCGGCTGGGGCCATCTGTGACCCAGTTAGAGAGAGCAGGATGGCTTGTTGCCTTGCGGGTGCCAGGACAGGGGTTGTGACAAGAAGGTCAAAGGATGGTCTGAAGAGTGCTTGAGAATTTTCACTCATATGTAAACCTCTGACTGGAGAGAGGTAGGAGAGACTCTCAGGTGACCTGGGTGACCTTGAAAGAGAAACTAGAAGCTGGATCTTCTCAGGCAATCCTCTCTAAGATAATCTACAGCCTGTTACCAAAGCACCAGACATACTGATAAATGTCTATTAACTGATTGAAAAATAGTGTCAGGAAGAAAGCCAATCAGAATCCCTATGGGAAGAGAAAAAAGTGCCCTCTTACATCATCTTTAAACAGGACTTAAGACACCCAATAGGAAAGAAGGAAAGATAACAGATGACTCTTTTTAAAGTTTTATACTGACCTGCACTTTCAAAGTAAATTTTAGAAAAATGAGGATGGGGAGCTTTACAACATGATGTAATGAACAGTGAGCAAAGGCTGTGTTTGATCAGCTATCTATGAAGCCAAAAGAACAGAGCAGATGAGATGGCTGAAATACCAGATGTGGTTTCCAAATGTTGGGTCATACAGAACTTGGGGAACAATCGTTAGGAAAATAGTGAAATCTTTGTAAACCTGAATATACTTCTCACACACAGCTGCTTTATGGGTGCCAAAATTCAATTAAATTCTGCCAGTAAGAATCTGTGGTTTTGTTTGGTAATGATTAATGAAAATACTGACAGTCAACACAAAAGTGAATTGGAGAGCAATAAGTTGGGAAAAAAAATTAAAATAATAAACTACCTGAGAGCTGAGAAATTGATATGTTAACAGCCAACTGGAGATGAGTTTGTAATAAGCAATAACGGTCATCAGAAAGTCAGTGCAATTTTCTGTTGAATAAGCTAAGGGATCACATCCTGGGATTTTAGCTCTCCTCCATGTGCTAGGAAATAATTTAGAGAAGTGTAATTAACAATCATGCTCTAGAAGGGTTAGCTGAAGAGAAAAAAATGGTACAAGTATGGAAATATACTAACCAACAGTGCTATAACACCAATAGGAGACAGCAAGGTACTCACTTTTGTAAAAAAAAATAAAGGAGAAGGAGACTTTAATAAGGTATCCACATGATTGGACATAACTACAAAGGAAAAGGATCCAAGTATGAATATGAATAAGGATGGGGAAGAGCAGAAATTATATGAAGCAGCAGGAAACTTAAGGATGAATGTTGTGAGAAAGTGTCCCAGAAGTGGAGCCTATGAAAGTGAAGAACAGCCTCTTCAGGAACTGCTGTACCATATGTCTATAAAAAGCTCCAAAGAAAGAATTAAAAAGACAGTCTGATGGAGCTAACAAGATTTCATTACAGGTAACTAAGCTAAATAATGCATACCTAGAGGTTATTTCCACCACTAATATTCTTCACTTAATTGAATTAATTAAAAGCTGGAAAAGCTTCCATTCACCTGCACATTGAAACAGACTTAACATTGTTTCAGGAAGGTTTTGCTTAACTATTACCAGTACTACTGAGCAAAAGGGCTACTGAAAGATTCTACTCAAAGGAAAAATTGGGAATAATCTCTTGGATGTGTTCACAGGCTCAGAAGTTCAAAATAATGCTGACTCTTTTTTTCATGAAGTTCCCAATTTGGTTGAACCCCAGCAGTTCTGAATTACTATGTCATTGTTTTCTTCCTAATGTCTGCTATACATCAATAGTTATAATGGAGAGAGATTGATAGAAAGCTGAGATTTAGTAGCAATTCAGCAATTAAATTGCATAACTAGTCTTTCTTCTACTGTTCCCTTGTGGATACAGTCTTGTTCATTAATCTGCATGTTGATTATAGCCCCTCTGTGGTATTGATCTGTGTTTCACAGTCCTGCGATTGCAAGAACATGCAGTTGCCACAGGCAGCTACAGTACTGTACACACTTCAAATTAATGTTGAAATATTTAAAGCCAGAAAAAGAAATAAAACTGTCGTCCTTAAACTGGTTTGAGCTTATGTATTTTTGCCATGGCAATGGTTTTGTTGTTGTGGTTTTCTTTTTTTCCTCCAGTTGCTGTTAATACAGAATTAAATAAGTTTAGATAAAAGAAAAAGGAAGAAAACAACTTAGAAGCTGTTTGACTCGGGGAATGCCACAAACAATACTCTGTAATTGTTGAACCAATTTTAGAACTTTACCACAACTTCTTCCCTTTGTTTAGATACATTTGTGTGGACAATGTTAAGGAAGCCTATTATTTGTCATTTATTCTTTAAGACATAGTGAATGCATTTCTCCCCCTCTTGCATCCCAGTTCCATATTCTGAATCCTCTCTATTTTTATTTGGATTTGCTCTAATGTAAGAATGGTTTAGTTTATTTTTTATTCATTTAAAGAATGAATATTTAGATGGAATAGTCCATCTGTAGGTCTATCCATACTTGGGTAATTACCCTGTTAGCTGTCTTCTCCGTGCATATATACCACCAGATACAAGATAGTAGGTGAAAGCTCCAAGCTGGAGGAGGCCGTCACATCTCACCTGGAAGCAAATTCAAAGAGTGATGTAGGGAGTAGTCTGATGCCCAAGGAAGTTGTGAATGCTCCATCCCTGGCAGTGTTCAAGGCCGGGTTGGACAGAGCCTTGGATGACATGGTTTAGTGTGAAGTGTCTCTGCCCATGGCAGGGGGGGTGGAACTAGATGATCTTAAGGTCCTTTCCAACCCTAACTATTCTATGATTCTATGATATCACTATACAGAGAGACCAATAAGATGCAATAGAAAATATGCAGGAAATTGAAAGTCATCTTAATTCCAAAGCTGCCTGGAAAAAGCATGTGATGTAACAGCATGTAACAGCAAAAGAAAAGCAGAGCTGGTATAGTCAGTGTGTGCACCTCAGGAGCCCAACCCTGTCCCTTTGAGAGATGGCCTGCTATGTCAGTGACTTTCCTCTAGTGCAGAAGAGAAAACACTCCTCTACTATTTTTCTTCCAGATTTCTCCTGTGTTGAAAAGGGAGTCACTGCAAAGAAGAAAGAAATGTTGCTGAAAAGAGAACAGAAGGAAGAAAAATGACTGGAGAGAAGAAAGGGACTGATGGGAAAAGAGAAGCATGAAATGAACAGCAGCAGCAAAGCACAAAAAAACAAAGGAGGGAAAGTAACATTAACTAGATGATGGAAAGTTTTTCTGCAATACCCATCTTACAGAATGAAGAGCAAAACAGATGTACTACAAAATCAGTTTGATTATCAGTAGGACAGCTATTCATAATAAGATACTAGCCCAGTCCTGAAACATTCGTGCATTTACATCCTGGTGACTTTTCTGTCATTTTAAACATTTTTTTTCCTACCCTGAATCAAGAAGAACCTGAGAAATCTTTTTTATTGTTATACCATTATTATTATTTTTGCAAATTGCTAATAATACTGGTACAGCAAATAAGCACTAAGCTGCAATGCAGATGTGAAAAATTTGAGTTTGAGTTGCTGGATTTACTTTGTGCAGAAATTTATACAAGGCTGACATATTTCTGCGAGTGCTCTATGAGTATAGTGCACATACTTATGAGATCCTTATGTGAGCTTCTTTCAGGGTGACTATCTCCAAAGATGATTCAATATCTTCCTTGATGCTATTGCATTTTATATGGATTTAAATGATTTAAAATATGCACTGGGTCAAGAACTATGTGAAAGCTCTGCCTCACTTGCAATGAAGCTAATAGCTGAGGTGGTTTAAGACCATCTTAATCACTGCTTAACTCAACACTTCACTGGGGATTACAAATCAGGCTTGATTAAAGTGAACCCATACCTTGGCCACTGGAGTTCATAGCTTGACATCTTAATACCAGCAACCATTGGCAGAGGGACAGAGCAGGCAACTGTGGGCAGCAGCTTCTTAAACTGCCAGAGCCAGATCCATCACAAATTTTCTGCCTGGATGTTAATTCTCTACTTGGTGGTAATGATACCCACCTGAGAAGGGACAATCTCAAGTCACATCACTTCCAGAATTAAGCAGAACAGATACTGTCTCTGCCTTGCTCAGAGAAGTGTCCTATGTTTGACAGTGTCCAGTTCTGGTTTTCACCAGCACTTCCTGTGTATCATTGTAATTTTTTCCAAAAGAGCAGTTTGTCGAAACAGATCAAAATCCACGGTGTGTTTGCAATCTAGTGAAGCAGTGTGGCTTTTTTCTGCTCTCAGCCCAGCTCCTGAAGCATACAGACACCTTAAGTGCAACAACAGGCAGCTCTAAATGAGCTGGAGATTTTCTCTGACAATATTTTTGTTATCAAATGTCTGGCTGTACTTACTTTCCATTTGCTGAGTGTTTGATTCATTGCCAGCAGTTCTCTGCCAGTGGAAACATCCACCCCAGTGGATGGCTAAAACAGCACTATGGCTTTAAACTCTGGCCAGATTTCACAAAGCTTAGTTGGCAGGAGCTGCCTGGAAAATGCACAGGGTCTGTGCATCTCCTTGTGCAGCGAGGGCTGTGGCTGAGAGCACTGCAGTGTCTGGACCCTGCAAGGGCTCTTTGGTGTCGGGAACTGCTGGAGCATCCAACCACCACTAATGAGCTTCTTACATATACACCCAGTTTTTGCTCACTCCCACTAATTGTGTTTTTCTGTATTCCTAGATATGGTTATTTCCATGCCTGAGTTATCTGCTTCTATTCTGCATTTGATTTAGTTAGTTCTTGCCTCCTGACAATTTTGCTTTGGTTTATTTCACATCTTCATGACATTTTCCTCAGAGATCATTCTTACTGACATTTTATATTCAGGTGTTCTAATTTGTTGGCCTAATATTTGTCATATGACTCTTCACTTGTTTTTTTGGTGTTTTTTTTTTTTTATTTTTGTTGCTATTGCCTCAATTTTTTTGCTGTTATTGCTGTTTCCATCAGTTTGACCTTATTCTTTGGACTGCTGCTCTCAGCCTCTGGAACAACACTCTAGAGCTTCCCTCAACACTCCTGGCTTTGATCCTAAATTACCTCTTTCATGTGAGACTCATTCAAACGTAATTTGGAATTCAGATTTCCTGAGCTTGATATTGCAAGCACCAGAGTAGTTCTTGAGGAAAGAAAGGGCACTCAAATTTGATTAAAGCCAAAAGTGTTGGACAAGCATGTTGCAAGTTGCGTGTTTCTGCAGAGCTGTCCCTGCTCACCCAGGGAGCAGAAGTGCCTTGCTATCTTACTGCCCCAGGAAAACCTCCGACTCCTGCTTCCAGTGGCAACCTGCAGGGTAAGGCACCACGTGGTGTTTAGGATGATTGGCAGAGTCCAGTCTTCTGTACACAAGAATGTGCCATGTTTTACCTCGGCTGTTTCCTTGCTCCTGACAGATGCTGCTTCTACTTCTCTACATTTAATTTTAGCCATGTTCTGTGTTTTGTATTTGCTCATACAGCCTCTCCGTGATGATGCACTTTATCTATCCTTTTGTTTATTATTTTAAATCCTTTTCAAAAAGCCCAGCCAGCCTTGCACCCGGAAGGTTGATTCACCATCTGTTCAAAGTGGAAAACATCAGGGTAAATAAAATTTGGGTAAGGAGGCTCAGAGTAAACAGGCCAAATCTTCGTAAAAGGTTGGAGGTGGTAACGCATCTTAATCATCCAGTTTTCTCCGCATTGAGTACAGCCATTTGTTTCTAAAATTTTACCAGTCCTTAATTTTGAACCACATTCTTTCCTTTTAGCATAGACCATAGCAGACATGAGAAAAAACTGAGAGACCCAAGGAAGGATGAAGGAGAGTTAACAAGTGAAGGCATGGGCTTTACATAAAAGCTAGTGTTACATATTTTTCCACATGAAAACACAAAGAATGGGCATTGAGATGACCCAGATATCTTTTTTACAAATAGGTGCCTTAAGGCTAGTGGATTTTAACTCAGATGTGTGCTGCACATGGTTGTCTATCTCAGAAAATCTGATGCTTTTGAAACTAGACCTTGATTTGGAGGTTAAAGAAACCAAATCTTGATATATCCAGAACTGCTTTCCCTTGTTTACATTTAAAGGGGTGTTTCAGCCGCAGAATTTAGACAGTTAAGTTCATCCCTTAATTATTGCAACTGACCAGGCATCTATCTTCCAGTTTCTAACAGATTGAAAATTATGCAATTTACTTGAGAATTTTAAAAGAGAAATCAATATGTTCCCATGATAAACATATTGTCTATCCATCCTCACACTAGGGAAGCTAGTCAGGGGAAGTTAATTGCCTAGACCCGGCAGTGCAGAGAACAGCATTAATAAATGGGGTGTACTGGCTTGTATAAAGGACAGATGTGAGTTTTCTGCTCCACTGTACTATGAATTAATTCTCTCTCTTTTTCACTTTTTCTTAATTTATATATCACAGTGACCACTGAAGATCTGCATTTACAGTCATTTTGACAAAATGTTCCCAGAGCCGGATCCTGACCACAACTTTCGATGTCTGGTCATCTCTTTCTCCTTCAATCCTCATCCCCAAGTTAGATCAGCCTGGAAAAATGCTCAAATCTCAGGCTTCAGTCTAATCTGAAGCCAGAAATAGCTGCGCAGCAAGAATGGGAGAGGTTTGCAAGCTGACCCATATCACCTTCCATCACCTACAGGCACTTTCTTTCCCCTCTGTATTACTAGTTGCCTCTGGGGACTAAATTTATGGACTCTGTTGCAGCCACTATCAAAAAAGCTTGCTGCAGAGGAAAAGGAAGGATCCAGAAAACAGTCAAAATAGGGTTTGGCAAGTCAGGTGGTGCTTCAGGCAAGAGCAAATTCTGGCAAAAAGACTGCGTTACTGTCATCTGTGCACTAGTCAAACACAGAGCTGTTCAGGGGTTCTGGCTTTCCACTTGGCTACAGAAGGGCAGGACAGCACTAATGGCTCTGGCTCCCTGGTTTCTGCTCACTAGAGCTTGTGTTGTTGCTTATGTGGTTGAAAGGCTGAGTCAATTGATCTAGTCCAGGGGAATGAGGGAGTTGGCATGCCTAACAGAAATGAAAGGCTACTGTGGTTGGAAGGAAAAGAGTCGGCAATGGCAAGGACAGAGACAACCCCAGCTTTCTAAAAACCTCTTCAGATTCCTCTCATCCTTGTAAACACACCACAGGCCAAGAAAGATGCATGTAAGTGTGGTCAGAAAAGATGTTAAGTCACAGCATAATAGTTACTAGGTGGGAATTTCCCACATAGATGCTGTTAGCCAAAGGACAACATGGATAAGAGCAAACACGGAAGAGGACAAACATGGAAGAGCATAAACATCATCAAACTGATGAGGGGAGGAAGGGGAAGGAAGCACTTATGAACACCTACCCAAGATGTTGTTGTGCAATAACTGTGTAATGCGCAGTGTTTTTATGCCCAAAGCCAAAGTCGTTATCAGGTCTGTTACCATTTCAGGGTTCAAACTTCTTTTAGAACCTTACTATGATTTTAAAAAGCAGGCCTATGAAATATTACCCTTTCTTTGCTTGTGTCACTCATCTGTGCTTCCCATCTTCCACAGAAAAGTAGTCAGACACAATTTATAAATCTTTTGTTCCAGTAAAATCTGATTTTGAAAGAAAAAGAATTTGTCTGAAATTATAAGGACCTCTCAGTCTGATGTGCAGAGTATTTGTGCAGGCTTTGGAGTTATGTAAGCACAAATCACATACCATGAGAATCATATATATTATATATATATATGCACATTTCATAGTATTTTAAAGAATTTTTAAACATCTCCTCTTAAAGTTTCCAGACAATGGGGACAAAATGTACCATTCAGCTGATAATTTCACATAGATTTATTACTTCTACTGTTCCAATCTGCTGCTCCTCACACTTGCCATGGTAAGTCTGAGTGGTCCTGCTGTCTATCTGCAGGCCAGATAAGGTGTACAGAATATGGCTTGAGGCATTCACGCTACAGCACTCTTCTAAGTACATTCAGGACCTAGTCTAAAGTCCAGCAAAATCAGTGGGACTCTTGGCAGTACATTTAGTGGTGTCTATATCAGGCAATATGTACAACAACTATGTAAAAAACATATTTGCAGAGAAACTGATGAAGAGATTCCTGATACTGTTTCAAGACTTGGCAGTGAAAATGCAAAAAAAAAAAAATCTGTTTGATCACACTTCTTCATTTTGTTTAAAAAAGTCAAATAATAGGCCAGAAACAAGCAGGGTATCTAAATTCCGTTTTAATAAGAAATTTTTTAATACCTACCTAAAGGTATACTGTATCCATGCAATAGAATACCACATCAAGTATAATATTTTCATTAGATGTTAAAGTCTGTGTCAAAAACATATGTAAAGCTTTCAAAAATTACATTGCACTTTCCCTTCAGGTCTATCTTGTCTAATGCAACATGTATTTTTCATTAAAATTAAACCTAGCCCTTCTCTCACTGCCTCATCACTTCCTCTTTGCTGCTGCTGCTGTAGCAGCACTCATGCTAAGATTTTCTGATGTAAGAGGGCTTAAGCTCACACCTCCTGAGGGTATCAAATTAAAGAGATGTGGTCATAATTCCTTATTCTACGGTGAAAACATGATCATATCTTAAAAAGCATCCTTCTTATCCTCTTATTAATACATAAAGAAACACATACACTAATAAAATTACAAATAATGGCTAATCTATATTGCTTTTTTTTCCTTTCATATATCTTCTGGGAAAGCTACTCTCTTATTCTAAATATGTTTATATCCAGAGATTTTTTTTTTTCCATTTTTAGTGAGATAGAGTTCACCTTTTGCTTAAACATTTTATTTACAGTGTTTGTCCTCTTTGGAAATTATATTAGTTTTAAACTCTTCATCTGATCAGCCCTTATACATTTTAGAATACTTGCTTGATGTACACACATGCACACACATATACAAGGAGAGAGACCTTAGCTTTGCTATATATTGGTAGAAAAGGAGTAAATATTGACATTCTAGTAATTCCCAAAGTCTCCAGTGAGGACTGACAAGCTGTTGTAAATTGCACTGTACACAGAAAAGAAAATTTAATTGCATCATATAGAAAAGAAACAGTAGAGTTATCCCACATCCCTAGGCAATATGCGCACTATAATTGGGCAAATGCATCAGTGGGCTCTTTCATGTTCAATGGTGCAATTACATCCCATATTCTTAGAATGCAAACAATTATAGCACATATAATCTACAGCATTGTACTTAAAAAAAAAAAAAAAGCAAAAAACAAAAACTAAAAAGTACCTCTTGCCAAAACCTGCAGGATATTGTCTGTAGTGTGGCACTCTTTTCTAAAATAAGTGGTTGGAGTCTTTATAAAATGGTTTTGCATAATTCTAATGCAATAGAAAATACCTTAGCTTCTTGCTGTGTGCTTGTCCCATTTATCTTACTGTGATGATATTGTTTGCCATTGCAGTTATAACTTTCACTTTTACTTCTGAACCATCCCTTTCAATTTTTATCGTAATTATTAGCTTTTTTGGTGCATTTGTTTTTGATTGCCAAGAAATACAGAACTGTTTTAGGCAGCCTTTAGTGTGGATGAGCCTAAGATGTCAGACAATTCAGCTCCACAGCTGCTTTCCAGGCCCTGCTCTCCTGATCATATACAAACTGTATCTATATGCCTTAGGTCACCCTTCATCTCTCTTTTGAAGTGAAGCAGCTTGGGAACAAAACAGTCTATACTTTATAAGCACAACCAGCCAGCTTTGGCTACCTCAGCCTCTAAAAACTAGCAAAAACCTTGCACCCCTCAAACTCAGTCTTGCATCTCCCTGCCATGCCCCAGGGTGTGTAGCTCACACTAATAGCATCATGACAGAAAATGAGAGCAGCCTGGAGTCTATAACACAGCCTTCACATTATTATTTCTTTGCACATTTTCTTCAGTTCAAAGAAAATGAACTGAACAAACAGAGCAAGCAGTTATTTCCTAGGTCCATAAGCATACTACCTAGTCTAGAGAAGACATGAAGCCAGTCTACAGAACAATGTCAATGAATATAAAAATATGTTTTGATTTGGTCTTGGAGCCAGGCACCGTTCCCCAAAGCAAATACCTTTTAGTAGTGTGGACATAGCCTAAACTTTGGAAGATGCCTCTACTGCATCAGCCAAGACATGGAGGTTTCTCGGAAGCCAGACTGAACTGTCAACTCAGTTATCTCCCACACCGGCTTCTTAAAACAGCTACAGAGGATGTCTGCTGTAAAAAAAAAGATTTCAATTTTCTGCAAGGCTCTTAGCAGCAGCTTCAGAAATTGAGTCATTGCCCTCAGAAATAACATCTGTGGAAAAAAAAAATGGCAGTCATGGAAATATCACTTGGGATCTTGACATCATTTATTTAGAATCATAGAATCATAGAATAGTTAGGGTTGGAAAGGACCTCAAGATCATCTAGTTCCCACCCCCCTGCCATGGGCAGGGACACCTCACACTAAACCATCCCACACAAGGCTTCATCTAACCTGGCCTTGAACACCGCCAGGGATGGAGCACTCACAACCTCCCTGGGCAACCGATTCCAGTGCCTCACCACCCTAACAGGAAAGAATTTCCTCCTTATATCCAATCTAAACTTCCCCTGTTTAAGTTTTAACCCGTTACCCCTTGTCCTGTCACTACGGTCCCTGACGAAGAGTCCCTCCCCAGCATCCCTATAGGCCCCCTTCAGGTACTGGAAGGCTGCTATGAGGTCTCCACACAGACTTCTCTTCTCCAGGCTGAACAGCCCCGACTTTCTCAGCTGATCTCCATATGGGAGGTGCTCCAGTCCCCTGATCATCCTCGTGGCCCTCCTCTGGACTTGTTCCAGCAGTTCCATGTCCTTTTTATGTTGAGGACACCAGAACTGCACACAATACTCCAGGTGAGGTCTCACAAGAGCAGAGTAGAGGGGCAGGATCACCTCCTTCGACCTGCTGGTCACACCCCTTTTGATGCAGCCCAGGATACGGTTGGCTTTCTGGGCTGCGAGTGCACGCTGAAGCCGGCTCATGTTCATTTTCTCATCGACCAGCACCCCCAAGTCCTTCTCCACAGGGCTGCTCTGAATCTCTTCTTTGCCCAATCTGTAGCTGTGCCTGGGATTGCTCTGACCCAGGTGTAGGACCTTGCACTTGTCATGGTTGAACTTCATAGGGTTAGCATCAGCCCACCTTACAAGCGTGTCAAGGTCCCTCTGGATGGCATCCCTTCCCTCCAGCGTATCAACCTAAGTCTTTTGCTGAGGAAGCTCTGAAGAAGCTCAGGGCCTCTTCTTGTCTATGCCCTCATCCAGAGAAGTACCAGTTATGGTGATGATAGCTCCTGGTGGTGAGCAACACCATCTTCTGGCCCAGAGAAAGGGAAGGATCAAATCCAGATGACTTCTGGAGGTAATATTTCTGTGTGTGTATTACTGTTTCTAGAAGACTTAGGAACTACACAAAAATAAAAATGAACACTACCTATATTACTATTTGAAATGACCAGCAGTTATCTATATCTATCTATATCATCTATATCTATATTTATACCTATACCTGTATCTATATATATATGTATTTCTATATGTCTCCTCATCATAATGAGATAAATAGCACCATTTTCTCTCCATTAACTATTAAAATACCAGATGACTAATTCAAATATACTTGCTTTATTGTCCCTGTTTGCAACTCTAAGTGCCCTAAGCAACTTCATACTGCAGTCATAACAAAAAAATCAAATTTAAGACCTCAAAGTTTGATATTAAAGTTCCTCTTTAGATAATATTAAAATTAGTTTTAAGGTTTTCAGATCATTATGGAGTTTAGGGGGTTTTATGTGATTGTTTACCATGAACACATTGAAGTCCTCATACTGAAAAATAAATTCAATTTGTGTTATTCTTGTTTTAGCGAGTACGAATAAGATCAGTGAAAGAATGGTTTTATACTCTAATATATTAGTTAACATTTTTGTATCTTTTAGGGCTTTATTTTTTCAAAGTAGTTTTACATACAAACAGCTTACAATGAGAACCTTGAAATTATACTTTTGTGTCATAAGACAAGGATTGGGAACACACACTTGAAGAGAATTTCCCATCATTCCCTCAGACATTGTTGTATATTGATGAACATCAGGGATTCTTACTGGAAAGCTGGAATTTGATTCCTTCTGGAGGAACTTTGTGTCAGAAGATGCACTCCAGCAGCTAACAGGCATTCAGTCCATAAGGGCAGACTTGAACTACTCTGAAATAAAGTTCCTGGTGTTAGGTCCAGTTTCTGTATATAGAGCTGCTGCTCGTAGCACACCATACACACAACTTGCTAATACAGTCTTAATTAAAGATTCACTGTGTACTGTACTCTTCTTGTGATGTAATTCTGAAACATATAATTCATCTCCTTTGTATATGTGTATGCATTCAACAGCTCTTGGCAATTCATGAAGAGATGGCACTGCTGCTTTGCTTTACTGTTATGCAATTTTCTACAGTGCAGAAGGGACAAAACATGCAGACAACAATCCTTTTCTGAGCCAAGATGCCAGAATTCAACCTGCACTTTCTTTTGGTTCAAGTGCTTTTTACCACTCATATGCCAAAATAACTCATTTCATCAGAAAAATAGGATAATAAATAATTGCAATGTATTCACACTTCTATCTGAACTTCTGAAACACCCTGTATCCCCTCCTTCCATTATCCTATCAATAGCGGGTTATACTACTACTGCTGCTGCCTGTGTTTGTGTTCTATTAGGACTCATATCACTCAAAACACAGTACACTGCAGCACAAATTCTGTTACTCCTTAAAGTATTGGATCCCTAAAATCTAATTCTGCCAGCTCACATCCTTCTCCCTACTATGGTATCTATTGTTTATGCAGATGAAAGAATGTGTAGTGCTGTATTTTGACAATATGTAGGTACATTTAGCCTCCAAGTGCTTTCCTTTGGCACTTCAGGCTGTAATTTATCTACTTCCTTTCTTCTGCACCATGCAACAGAGAATGTAAAATTTGATTTTGAGTTTCAGCACAGTACCATTTTGTTGCAGACAAGCTTGACAAAGGCTGTATTATTACTTCTAGCTTAATTAGACTATTAAAATGATTCATGTGCAGTATTTCAATCACTCATTACTTTGCCTTGCTATTTTCTTCAACTGATTAAATCTCTCGTAATCAAAAATGTTGCATTTTAGGCCTACCACTTATTTTGACTAGACTTCATTGTTAGGACTGATCATTTCATAAATATCGATTGAGCAAGCTGCTCAAAATTCACAGAGTTTAATGCATAAAAATGTACTTAGATGATAGTAGCTTTGTATAACTCTGCTCCCAAAGAATAAATAGAAATTTGCAATTAACCTCATGGGAAAAGAATTCGGAAAATGCCTACGGAATTTTTTTTATAATCACGATAGTTTTGCCTAACAGAATGCAAGCAGAGAGCAAGCCCTATGAAAACTGTTCTCTTAGGGTCCCAGAGTTATATGGTCAAAGAAAGAAGAAAGAATACAGGATCCTGTGGAAAGCATTCCACAGGATGTACCCTTGGAGAACCTGCAATGTAGAATAAAATTGTGCCCATAGGCTCTGTAAAATCAACTTGTTTAATTATACTAATAACAGAAGTAAGAGTATAATGCTGAAGTGCTGCAAGGCTCAAGATTTGTTTTCATAAAAGTCCTTCTCTAGGGAAGAATATAATTAAAACCTGAGTTTTTGCAGAAAGTATGGAGATCTGAAGAAAACGGGAAGGAAATGGGAAGTTTGTAGGAAAGTCATTAGTCTCGATCAAGATTATTTGATAGAAAATTACAGTCCTCCTTTGCTAAATGTGCTTGCTTACAATGTAGGAAAAAAAAAAACTATATTAACTTTTCTATTATTGCTTAAAAGACAATTGTTGTGCAAGTTGCTCATGATTAAATATTCTAAAATATTATTCTTGCAGGCACAAGATAATGTTCTTTTTTTTGGATTTGGTCCTGTCTGGTAATGCCAGTCACTGGGAACATTTTAATGACTGCAGTCACAGTATCACCATTATCTAAAAGGGCAATAACTGAATGATGACATATATTGTCCTTTGGAAAGTTAGGATTTGATCCCATGGCCTTCACCAGGTGTTTGTGGGCTTAGGCTATAAACATCCAACGGGTTCAGTTCATCTTCCAAAAGGAAAATGTGGACCACGGCTTTTTTGCATTTCACAAAAGGCAAGTGAATGTCCTCAAATATTAGCCCCGGGAAGAACATACCTTTGAATTTGCTCTGGAGCAAGAAGTGGCATCCATTGAAATGATGACATTTGCACGTGAGACCCCAAGGAGAGTAATTTCTGGTCACAAGTCTTCCCTGGAGGCTCTGGAGCAAGAAAGATTAATTAAGAACTTGAAAATGACTATAGTATGAAGTTAGACTACATTAGACTAGAAATATGAGATAGAAATCGTAAGCATCATGTGAGAACTGCCTGTGAACAGCGTCTGATGTTTCCCTCTTCAGAGGCAGCATGCAGAAAAGTATCAGGCTATTTGTCCTCTTGTGAAAGCTACATAGTTAGCTTAAAGCTATCTATAATAACACTTGTGTGGCTACACTGTAAGTATACACTTTGATAGGAAGCCAGAAAGAGTTCTTTAATGAAGGAATTATCATAATTTCAATAGTGCTTTGAAGTGTTTCTCTGATCAGGCAGCCCTGCTCTTCCCATGATATCACTAACCACTGAAATTGTTGCTGCTTTGTAGAGGCACTATGGCTTGAAGCAGAGCACCAGAGGTCTAGAAGAGGTGTTTTGCCACTGGATTTCTTTATTGCCGTCTTTCTTAAGGGAAAATATGCAAATATTTGGTAGAGATCTCCCAAGATTACACTGGTCTCTTCCTAAGGCTGCTGTAGGGACCAAATAAACCCTGGGAATCAGCAATGCCAAAAATTGGGTGAGTAAGCAAGCAAACTGTCAAAAAAATACTCTCTGAGCTACTCCTAGACAAGGGCTCACCAGTCACCAGCCACCAGCATCACCTGAAGGTGGGAGCTGCTGAGAGGAGAGAGATGGCAGAGGCCTCAGGGAAGGCAGACCTAAAGCAACCACTTTTCAATTTTGGCTTCAGTCACAGCCTGGTAGTCCCGTGCCTCTCTGAGGACACGGGGCAGGAGCTACCCCCCAATGCATCCCACCTGTGAACTGAACCTCCCTTTTCCAACACTCTGACAGCAGATGTGAGTTGCAGCAGCAATACCTTGGCTGTTTTGACTTTTCCAGAGACATTGCTCAAGGTCCTCGCCATCTTTGTAAAGTACGATGAAAATCCCTTACATTAAAAGGCATCCAGCAAGGTCAACCATCCAAGTTAATTAAACAGTGCTGCAGTCAGCACAGCTACACATACATCTTGCATGTTCCCGTCTTGCTAGAGTTACATTCTCCAAGGCCAGTGTCTCTGTCAGTGATCAAGGATCTAAATTCATTTCATTTTCTCCAGTGATTCCTACTGCCCGCTTTCAGAAAATACATCACTCCCAGTTCAAGCTCTCGTTTGAGTGTTATAGATCACAGCTCTTTTACTACGATATTTTGGAACATCGAGGCTAAATACTGTATTATTATAAATGTAAGGATGGAGAATGCAATACAAACACAGCCAGGATGTTGTAGACTTCACTCACCGCATACCTGTCAGTCCAACCTCCATCAAGAATAAGAAATCTTCAGGGGAGCAGTTATTCATCTATCTATCAGTTTTCACATCTTCTTTTAGCTTTCAAGTTAGAAACAGCAGTATTAGCATCAACTGATAAAGACATCATGACGGTGATGGATGGAGTTGCAGAAACATATGCTGGGGATATGACTGATTTCAGAGATTTACATAAATTAACTGAAGAGGTTGTATTCAGTCTGGTGGAGCCGGTGTCTTGATCTCCCTCACCAAAGGAACCTCGCCAATCTATGCAGTCATTTATCAGATGATATGGTAATTAAAGTAGTGTCAGCAAGGCATCTTGCCAGTCTCCACTGAATATACAGTTCGTAAATTTTTCAGAGGTGCTATTATTGTAGCCAGGATTGTCTGCATGAAAGCTGTATAAAGCTGATAGGCGGAAATATATCTTTTATTCAACCTACCGATAGATTTGGAGAAAATCCCTAAGATTTCAGGCACAAAAGCCCTTCTTTAGTTTGGAACCAGAATGACCTGCAGATTGCTGCTTAACATAGATGTGTTAATCTGTGAGGCTGGGTCAACAGAGCACTTTGTACCTGAGGAAATGAAAGGAGTACCAGCAGTCCAGCTGCCTTTGAACAGTGTAACTGACAAGCTGATTACAGAGGGGCAGTAGAAAGCCAGCTGCCTTGGGTTGGGCTGTGAGCTGGGCTGGGGGAATCACAGTACTTGCATTGTGTTGGCAGATGTACCTTGAAAGTCTGGGAATCCCACAAAATGCTCCGAAGGCATGCTGTGTCCCTGTTGCATTGAAAGCATTCCTTTTGTAGAACACTTTACATGAACATAAAGAGGTTGGGGAGGTGTAAACCTTCTCTTTCAGGGTCAATATTAGTAACAACTGGATAAACTGCATCAGTGACAGCTTTGCCAACACATAAGGAAATCTGTTAGCAGACATGAGCAGGAAACAAGCATTAAGCGTCAAATAGCAAGTCATTAGCTTCCTGCCCATTATAGCATGTAAAAAGTAAGACAACTTTGTATTCACAAAACAACTTCTACCAAAGGCTCTCTGAATTTTTTCCCATCTTTCAATACTTAGACCTCCCAATATCCCTTGGGGAGAAAGTATTATTATACAAAGGCTAAATGACTTGCATTCTGCTAGGATAAATGATTTGCCTAAAGACACAGAGCAAATCAGTGGCTTTGATTTATAGCTCTGATCTGGCCTGACTGCAAGGTAAGTCTTTGCTGGATTTGCATGGAGCTCCAGTGAAGTCTCCAGTCCCCACTGGAGAAAGAGCCAGTGCAGGGTCAGAATCCAGCAGTCCTGAGTCTTAGTACTCAATCTGTTTTTTCTTACCCAAGTTGCTGTTTGCAGAGTAATGCCTGCAATGTCTTTGCATTAGGTATTTGGCAGGGGGAAAAAAAATTATAATAAGAATACTGTAATGTGATAATGTATGTTTATATGCATTGCCACTCTTCTTAAAATTGTGTTTGAGCAATCTAGCTCTAATATTTCTTGTTTCTATAGAACTCTTTGCTAGCTGATTTTGTAAGTGTGCCTGATCGGGCTCATTTAATTCATCATTTTCATTTGACTCATTAATCTCTGCCTCTCCTTTGAAAGATAATCTGCATTTAATGGCTGTGTTATATAATATGCAGCAAGCCAAGAATATCTTGCATACTTTCAGAGGGCAATATTGTAATGTGTTGTTAGATTTATCTATGCATCAAAATCTCATTTTTAAGATGCCCAAAGTGCTTTCAATTACCAATGGGGTGTGTATCTGAGCACTGCTATAATTTGTTTCTGGGAGAATCTGAGTTTTAGAAATCAGAGTCATATAAGAATTTTTCAAGGTATAGCTGCAATCACACAAAAAACTAAAGACAAGAATAAATTAAAATTATATGCTTTTTATTTTCTTATCAATAATTATTCACTCCAAAGCCATCCCTTCTGACAATCACTATGCTAAGATTTGTCATGAGAGGATTACAGGCCCTGGTAGGGAGGCAGTAAGCCCAAACCCTCCCTTTCCTCATGCTTGCAGCTCCCAGTAAGGATAGCAAGGTCTTTGCAATTCTGCTCTCGGCCAGTAGGTACAATCCATTTCCAGTAGCAGATGTCAATCTCCGCATCTCTTAGCTAGTGAGCAGATATGTTCTTCAAGCATCTTTTAAAGACATAAACTGACAGCAGCTGGAGAAATTTAAGATGTGACCCAGCAGTAAATCTGCCGCACTGCTGGTTTTGATTCACATTTTGTAATGTTTTCCAGATTGTGGCGTCAATGGAAACACTAAGAGAGTACTTGCAGACAGTTCACCAGGGTCTGGTGTTCCTGTTCTTAATTTCATCCCATTACTGGAAGATTCAACCTGTCCATTCTAGGAAATTCAGGGTAGCTAAGCTACAGCACCTCTTCGTTCCCCTTCATATTGCTTCTAGAGGCACACACTACCATAGCTGATATAAGCATCAAAATATTAAACACACAAACGATCCAGATAATTCAACATGGCATAACACTCTGCTTATAGTTATTTGGACTCCTCTTGTCTCCAGATATAATCACAGAAACTTGTTCTTCTTAACTGCATTTAGGTTAGTCACTGAATGTCTTAGTCACTGGTCTTTAAGATTTTCTTAATTATATCTATTCAGTGTACATATAAATATACAGACATCTTTTTTATTTTCATAATCTCTTTGCAAAGGACTTAATTTTATTAACAATTTGAGACATCTAACTAGAGCAATCAAATACCATTGTCCCAAACCCCAGGTTATTTCTCATCTTGAATTCTTTCCTATTAAATTCTTTCTAAGAACGTAAAACCTTATCCAATTGCAGTCAAACCAAAATTTGTAGACAAAGATTAAAACTCCTTGCTGAGTGACATTATGCATTACAGTGTGATCCTATAATGGTACTAGCTCATTTTGCTACTATAACTCATTGCAAACTTGTACCTGCTTTGCTCTGCTAAATCCTCTAGACTATTTTGCGCTGGTACTATTAAGGTTTCTCCATTCTACTGAGTAATTGTTTTTTTGAATATTTTTTCCCAGGAGAATTAGCCTGCATTTAGAGGTGAATCTTATTTCTTGCCCAATATTAATTTTTTTAGGTAGGGTCTCGTAAATTTTCCCCATCCTTATTGTTGTTAGCAAGTCCCTCACACTGTAAATTTCATTGAAAGGCTGCTTTTTCCTCCCTTTCTGAGAAATTATTAATGAGCATATTAAAACCCAGGCAACCATTAGATACCTCACCCAAGTCTTACAGATTGCCACAGTTCTTCAGACAACTTCAGCCCATGTGAACGTTTGCCCCCTCGCCAATTTTAATTAATTTTAAAAGCTTCTGTCAAATGTTATATTAAAATCTAAATAAATGATAGCTACTCCTCTGAATTCATCCAACAACTTAGCTATTCTATCAAAAAAGCAGTCATCAAGCTTGTCTTGCCAGATCTTTACTTGGTAAATTCATATTAATGCTGTTGCTTTCATTATCCTTCAGAAGTCTAGAAATGCCTTTTTTTCCCAACACTACTTTCTTTAGCATCCTAATGATCAAAGTTAGACTTATTAAAGGGCAACAGTCTAGCTGAGTATAAATAATCATCATGTGTTGATCACCTTCAATTTTCTGAAGCCCAGTAGCAGGCAATTATTTTAATCTATTCCTCCATTTCTAGTCTACCATTTGCCTGCAATGTTTCTACCAACAGTTTGAAATGTGTGTAGGGGCTGTGAAGCCTACAGCCACTTCTTGCTTGGTCAAAGGGACTAGTTCATGTTTATACATAATTTCCAGACCATTGGCTTGGTACTGTAGTGTTCCATACTTCTCTCTTAATAGTGGTATGTTAATCCATTTCAGTGTAATGCTTTTATTCAAGGCCATGACCACTTCTGTTATTTTATTTGTATATTTCTAAAACCTACTTTTTTTTCTTTTTTTTTTTTTTTTTGCTATACATACTAATTGACTGATTGCCAGTTGTCTTCACCGCGAAGAAAAGCATTGCACCACCTTATGTTTCCCACTACATAGTGCTAGATATTACTTCTGGTTTTATGATATAAGACATTACAATTTGAAAAGATCCAGACAATACAATAGATTTTCTATATCACACATCTTCCCTATCATAACATCAAAAATTCAGGAAGAATTTATATTATTCATGAATAAAACCAGAGCCTTGCTCAGATAATCCATCTGTTCTCTGCCCTTGGAGTACTTCAGGAGCTACTTTAGTTTCAGGCAAAAGAACTACCCCAGGTCTGTTCCTGAGTAATGTCTTCAGAAGACAGTCAAACCCTAAATACCAATGAAGTGAACAAAAGCTGATACCTCTCATGTGGTGGGGACAAAAAGAAATCTGGTTTTAATCAGAATACAAGAAAGAATCAAATTATCAACTTTGCAACAATTTCCTGCTATCAGAGGATTGTCATCTGTCAGAACAGTGTCTATCCTCAAACACATTTTGACTAAGTTGTATTGTTTCCCACTAACACAAGTGACAGAGGCCTGTGAAAAAAAAAAACAGAAAAAATAAACCGAACAAAAAAATCCCACCCTACCAAGACTCCCTTAGTTTGATGGTTGCATTTTTACATTCAGGTTCTGACCAGTTCTCTGAGTTGGGCTTCCATTACTAGTTTGATTTACATTAAATGTAGTCAGTTTTTCCAAGAAGTTCATCGTCCCCTTCAGGGTATGCCTTTAAAATTTGCTATGTACATTATCCTACTACTGAAATTCATTATGTTCACCTTTTCTATCCACCTTACTGCATTAATTGCATGTTTTGTGATGTGATTTATTTTCTCCATGTTGACTGAAGTATCCTTGATAACTAGCTCAGATGCAGACATCTATCTAATATACAACTAAGCAAGTCTGACGCACACTGTAGGGATGAGGCTCTTTGGAAAGATTGCATTACACTGCTTTGTCTCAGCTGTTCAAATCTCTCTAGCACTGCTAAAATAGGACTGGATAGCACATTAATTGAATCATTACTACCAGGAAACATGGAAGTCCCAATCCTGCTGTGCTTTAGAACAGTGGATACAGTTTTTCTGTCACCCACTCTGATACAAATTAGAAGTTGCTAGCACAATGTAGTTAAAGTATACTTACCTATTAGGAAGACAAACTTGATCTTGCCCAGTTGGAAGTAGGTCAACTCTGTTTAGCTGAGTTTATCCACTTGTCTATACATGCTTGAACTTAGCTTACAGAATTTTGTAGAGTCAATTCTCATTACATATTTCCCTTAACCCCTTGGTGTTAGCAAATCTGATTACTTACTTCAGTTTTTCAAATGTAGTGCAGTTAGAATTTTGTACCTTTATGCCCTGTCAGGTTTGTAAGTGGTTAGCCAAAGCTGCAACTTAACATATGTAGGAAAGAATTCATAGAATTCTGTCCTTTTATAGCCTAAACAAATCACTTAGACACATAAAATGTGTACCACCATTTTAAACCCTATTACGATTGCTGAACACAAGTGAAATGCTTTTAAAATTGTAATTGCCATTGTACACCTAATTTTAAACCTATGATGACCTTCATTTTCCTATTTAACGTATGTGTAATTTTGAGCACTTAGTCTCCATAGAAATTCCATGCAGCTCTCTCAATTAAATATTTGCCCATGTTAATTTAGTGTCATACTGCATGCATCAAAATAGTAAAATGCAAACCCTATACATGTCTTCAAAATTTCAGTATAGGGCAATGTCAAAGAAGGACGAATTATATAAAAACAGATGCAGAGACAGTTTTTATGAACCATGATCCTGATATTTCGTCCTTAATTTTTTATTCATACGACTGTTTTCCCCAGGCTTAAGTTTCAGTTTCTGAAAAATACCCTCAGTGATAAGGAGATTTAAACAGAACAAAGAAATTCCTGAGTCAACCATTTATCTGCTACTGAATTCTGTGAACTAATCTTAGTTCAAGCAAGAGCTCCCCTAAGCAGTTCATATATTTTAATATGGTACAAGCACTCTGTATACATTGTGCAGCTTATGGCTTACACTGTTTTAAAACTAAAGAGAAAAATCTGCAGTTGGATAGCACATGGCATGAAATCCTAACTAAGCCTCTCAGCCCACTGGCCTAGACCAGTCACAACAACGCACTAAGGAAGTCTTAATCTTTTACTTCTTCCCAAACCCACACCATTTAGTGGTAACCAACACACAGTATTTCTCTTAAGCAGAAATAACTTGTCTTATCATTGTTGGTAACTACAGGAGGAACATTTTAAAATGCATGTTTTTCATTAATCTAATGACATTGGCCAGTGAAGACTTTTTAACATGAAACCTTAAGCTCTCTCCTACCGCACTGGTTCCACTGGAGATTCTTGTAACTGCTTGGCATTAAATTGGATCTGTTGATGTGAAATAATCCTATGTACATACTTTTTCAGTCTTTTAATTCAACATTCAGTCCAAAGTGCCTTCTCTGTAAGCTTTTCTCAGACCCACAGTCCCAATTCTTTCTCGTGTCTTGGCTTTTTGTCCGTTTGCTCCGGATTCCTTGGGGTTGGGGTTTTCCTCTGCTCATTCTTCATAGATGTATGGATCTTCAGAAAACAGTCAAGAAAGACCCTCTTCCCCCTCCCCAGAGTGCCTCTGCTTTCCAAGCTGACATATTCTCCTTTGGATTAATTTACCTGCCTTGGGGTAGAAAGGGACAGAAATGCTCCAATTTCCACCTATACATATGGAAATATATGCTGATTTTGTGATAAGAATTCTATTATGACACACTTACTATAGCCTCCATAGAAATGTATTTGAAATGTGTCAATCAGCTAAGCAACTGAGTGGGATGAGGAAAAATGGGTTACATCCATGATTGTAGAGTGGAAACAATACACGCTTTTGGTATTAACTATAAATAGTTAATGGATCTGAAAGTGCATCTCTGAAAATAATACCATTTATTTAAATCATATTTGTGAGCTATTTCATCTTTTTAAGGGATGAATTCACATTTCTGCTTGTGCTTATTGCAACCTTTTGACAGCTTTATTGTTGAAAATCTTGAGGTACATCTCATAATTGTACCAGGAACATGCATTTATCACTGGCAACGGTTCTGTGCCACATGAAATGAATTACTGTAATAAACATGTCATGTAATAGCATCTTATTATCCTCCCCCTCTTTCTCCTCTTTCTTTTTCTTAACCTTCTGCAATGAGCAAGTCAAAAATGATGGCAAGTATAACAGACAAAAGTGAATCCTGAGTAAGTTCAAGAAGCAAAAAGATGCTTGCTGAGAGTAATGTTGCAGCAGTGCAATGAGTAATTAACATTGTGTTCAATACACTGCAAAATAAAAATGCTATACTAGGGCTTAAGCCCTAATGCTGCCGCTTAGACCCTTGCAGTTTAGCAGATAGATAGTGAGAAACTTTGATGGATTAGGGTCAAGATGGCTAGCACCATGGAAGGTTAAGGCCACTTAGATCTGTCTGCCCTGGTTTCTTCACTGCAGAGCTCTAATTACTGCTAACAGTCAAGGTGATACGAAGGGAAAAACATACAAAATATATCCAGGCTCTACCTGCTCTTCCTACAGTTGCTGTGTCCTGAAAAGAAGAGCAGCAGGACTGTAACAGAAAGGAAGGAGGTGACACACAGGAAGTGTACCTGAGAATCTAATCTCACCACAGCCTTGCTGCTGCAGTTCTCACTCAGCCTTGCACAAATAGCCCAAATTCTAATGGGCTGACAAATTGGCACAGACATAGACAGTATGGGCTAGATTCAGTATAGAGGAGTTTGTGCAGCTTGACATCAGCTCCAAGATGCAAACAACAGCCACTAGCAGGGTGCTTCCTTTTAACCATTCAGCAATTTCTGTTTACTTTAATCAGATTTTGGCCGCAGTAGATACAGCTGCTAACTCAAAGACCGAGTTTCAGCATAATGAGGCTCTAATTTCCCAAGCACACCCTCATTATTTCACATCATTTCAGCCTTACCTTCATTACATTTTTCTGACTGCTATCTCTGTGCTCATTTTCCTATCCCATCCATAACACAGCCTTGGCCATCAAAATACTTTGTTCTCAATACAGTTTCTCTAACATGTGGTGTATGTGCTTGATTCTGAGAATCAAGGATTTCAGGATTATCACCAGCTCACTGAACCATTCCCCTGTGCTCCCAAAGCCCTGGTCCTTGCAGCATGCAGGAGTCAGAGTGATTCTGACAGCAGTGGGACTCTGCATTGTGGCTTCTATGCTGAAGGTGCAGCTTAAAGGAAGCTAGATAATTTTTTGCTAGGAATAAGAGGAAGCGGGGAATAAGTCAGCAAAAGCTGATTTTCTAAGATAGAAAATACTTCTAAGTCAATTTACAAACCAAAGGCTCTAAGTTCTTTCCCTCCTACTCCCTCCAGCTCAGCTGCGGAGCTTTCAAAGCAAATGTGCGCCTTTAAAGTTCTGCTCTTACTGAAGACACTGAACTGAGAGCAAATAAACAGCTCTTCATTTGGTCTTGTATGAAAATGTTTGACTTGAAAGCAGTTCAGCCACTGACTGAAGTGCTGCTGATTGCAGTGGCCACACTGGGGAAGAAACAAGCGTGTTCTTTGTGATGTTTGATTAGGAGATGTGATGCCACTGGGATTTCAGAGGGAAGTGCCGTTTCTCCCTCCTCACGCTCCATCTCCACTTCCAGGGCTGCTTCCAAGGTGGCCGTGCACTTCATCTCAGCTATTTCAACACTCCTGGAGAGGTATGTGTAGTGCAAAAGATGGACAAGGCCCCTTTGGGGCATGGTACATGCTAGCTTTTCGTAGTTCATCCTACACACCAGTATCACCTCTTCATGTGAAAGCTCTGTACTGCCAAATCACTGCCTCAGGCCTTCAGAACTTCAGTCCTGAACTCAGGAAAAAGAAGTATAAGAGGTATGTCTCCATACTCTGCTGACATATTGGATGGTCAAAACTTTAGCATAATACAGTGAAGTGCTTAATGGTAGGATGCTATAAACATATTCATTTAGGCCCCAGTTCTGCTTACCTGTGCTCAAAGCATCAATGCTGCCTGTTGTGCTTTGCAGGATCAGGACCTTAAAAAATCTCTTTGGCTTTTCAGCAGACTAAGATGTGCAATTCAGAAGAAAACATCTTTATTGTTAAAGAAAAAAGACATTCTGGCATTGAAAGGTATATTTTGAAAAATACAGGGCTGGCTTTTACTCCCAGTGATGTCAATGTCAAAGCTCCAATTGACTTCAGTGGGAACATGATTGTATCCAATGGGTAAATAATTGCATATATTTCACATTTCACTGTTACTGAAAACTGTTCTTCAAAAAAGGAAAATAATAGCCTGAATTCAAGGACTCTATTAAAAAGTCATTTGAACTGCATTCCAGTAGAAATCACTTCTATCAACGAAAAGACCTTTCTGCTTATTCAAAATTTACATAATTAGAAAAGCACAAAAGACAGACTTTGCTCTCTATTCCAGTCTTAGTCCTGTTAGTCTTGGAGTGCCTAAGAGTACTTCCAAGCCCAAATTCAGTATTTATTGTGGAACTCTGCTTTCTACTAGTCCCAGCAGCTGAATGTGTTTTGAAAGATCCCTCACATCAAAAAATACTTTTCTTCCATGTTTTTAATTGTGAAACCTCAGTGTATCTCTTCAGCATTATTAAACTGTTATCTCAACTGAAATGGGAGCATAATCAAAAGGCTGGGTATTATCTATCTTAGCCATGTCTCCACGTCAGAAAATTAAGACAGTGATGAATTACACATTACTATACAAAATTTTATTATCAGAGACAAAATTCAAATTTGTTCTGCTTAAAATACAGAAGATAAAATTTCTTATTAAAAAAAAAAATCCATTTACTCAGTCCTTAGAATGGAATAAAAAATTTATGTTGAACGCATAGTGGTCCCATATTTATGGAGTCATTTTTAAAGGCATATCATAGAAAAACACTTTCTGTTAAACTGTAACAGGAATTCATATATTTTATTTGGCTAATGGTTTAAATTGCTGATTACTTATATATTCATTAATTAACATTGTTAGAACAATTCTGCTTTTATTGCAAAATCTAGGATGCTCCAAACAATGAATGAAAAATCTTACTAAATTTGGCATTTTTAGATACTGAGAATTAGTTAACATCTCCCCGCTATGTGCAAAATATATGCTTTTCTATAAAAAAAGAAAAGAGGGAAGAGCATTTGGCTCTCTATAAAGTTAAGTTGTGATTTTAAACTCAGCAAAAAACACGTCCCCATAGCCCTCACTTGAAACCTGTGCAGAAACAGGTTTCAACCTAAATAACTTTCCAGAAAGACTCAGCCCATTTGCATGATTTGATGCATTAATTTGAAGAGCGTGATTTATCCCACAGAAATCAGTGGGACTGCCTATGTGCCAATCATGTGTTGAGTTATGGCCAACACAGCCTTACAATCTGCCTGTGTCCAACTGCTTTGCTGAGTTGAAACTTTTGAATAGGATCTATAAATAAAAATAACCAATGAAAGCTTTGTCAGAGCAAAATGTCCAGAGCTAGAAGCTACACATGCATGTATATACAGTCCATAGAGAACTGTGACATTATGCAATTGTCTGTATTCCCTTTAAATGAAAATGGCATTTGGATCTTGCAAACACTACTTTGTGTGATATCATTGGTAAACGGTATCTAAACTGAGCCAGCTCCACCTCTTACTTGACAAGCTGAATTCCAAAGAGCGCAGATTTGAGAAGTGATGGAAAAATATGTTCTTCTAATTACAGCATTCAGAATTAATCTAAGGCTGAGACAGAATTAATAGAGGGAGTCATTCATTATAACCAGCATTAATAGCTGCAGGACTTCTTAAAGTGTCAAAAGATCTTACATGTCAAGTCTCTTGGGAAAATAATGCAATTTATTATCGAGCCTTTATTTTCAATA
Organism: Lathamus discolor; assembly: GCF_037157495.1. NCBI lineage: Eukaryota > Metazoa > Chordata > Aves > Psittaciformes > Psittacidae > Lathamus > Lathamus discolor. Next base: position 40,481,346 of record NC_088884.1, on the reverse strand, counting down.
GTATGATCCATTTATGCCATTGATGTGTGTGTAGTGGAATAGATCATTAGTTTTCAGGGTCCTAGTATATGTTTTTCTTCTGCAAAAATAGAGCAACTGAACACCTTTCAGTAAAACATCAGACAGGGAGCTACGATCTCTGGTTTTATAAGTCTATACGTCTCACTCACACCAAAGCCTGTTGTCCCTCAAACGTAAAACAACATAGCAAAATTACATTTACACATATAATAAAGCTGTCTTTGTACAGGGTAGTTATACATTAATTACAATGATGTTTCCATTAGAAACTGTCAGAATTTTTTTCACAGAGCGTCTAAGTCCAGGGAAGTCCATTTCTGCTGAAATCTACTGTTCACAAGAAAAAGAGAGGGTAGCAACCACACTCTTCAAAGTAAAGTATTCCGCAGTTCTCCAAACATGTTATAAAGCTTTATCACATTGGAACAGATCACAAAATATTACTCTAACAAAAAACAAACGGAACACAAAAAACATTTGTTATCCAATATGTGCTACTGAAACCTAGATACAAATATGTAAAACAACCTGTACAATAGCCCAGCTGTCACCTCAGGCGGCTGTTCCAAAAGCAGTGGGTTAGATCCTCAGCTGCAAGTCACATCAGTCACTTCAATGGATCTACCTCACAGGAGGATCTGCAGTGTCATCAGTTTGGCTACAGGTTATTACATATCATTATTAAATATTTCTGTAATTAATAAATTACAGAAATGAACATATTAAGTGGACCAAAACGTATAGCAGAGAACTGAGACTGCATCTTGGCTCTTGGCCTTATCTGCTTTACCAAGGCTATCCTTGATCAGGCAAATCCAAGTGATGCTGTCCAGGAAACATTGGTGCACTGGGACTAAAGCCTCCTGGCTTGTGACTGCCTGCTCCAGCACAGTCCTCATTGCTCACTTCTGTGTTCTCTACCAACACCACTTTTACATCCTTAAGAAATGATGCATGTAAAATAAGCAAAGCAATTAGAAATACTGTTTGGCAATGTCACGCTTAATTCACTAGTTACAAATCAGCCAAATAGGCATTTTTTTCTGAGATAGGACATTAGGTCTGACTCACAACACTTGCTTATGTTGGTGATTCTCCTTGACACAGCTCAATGGAACCAGTTCCATACATCTTTTATAGAATCTGAATTCAATTGTATTAACATGTAGGGATACTCTGAGGTCAATCTACTCTCCACTGCCAGCAAGGACACAACATGGAACTAAGTTTAACCAGCTTCTTCAAAATATATGTGATTTAAAAATTCTGCTCCAACTAGGGCATGTAGCTTTACTTTGGTGAAAAATATTCATACACAGCAATCCTTTCCTTTCTTTTGCTCTCATTAAAAACTAAATTATTCATGTCAGCATGGACTTCCTGCCCATGGCAGGGGGTTGGAACTAGATGATCTTAAGGCCCTTTCCAACCCTAACCATTCCATGATTCTATGATTTTTGCTCAAGTTAGAGTGGTTTCACTGGGTTTCAGTATTAGTTTTAAGCCAGACAGAAGCTTCCACAGTCATATGAGAAACACAGTGGCCAATTTTTTTACAGTTTTATATACAAAGAGGGAAATGTCACTCATGCCATACAGGTTTGCATGGGCATCTGAATTTTTTGATGGTATTAGTATAGTAACTACTGTTACCACTATTATTACCACAAATAATTTGTACTGACATCCTTCTAAACCATTTGTTAGGAAAATGTACAAGAAATTCATGGCACATTTTCAAACATTAACAAAAATATCCTAAAGGAAAAGATGGTCTGTGTTCTTATGCATACCCGAAAAACAAAATATTTGACTGTTTGAAATTACTTCTGAAGAAGGGACATCACACATGTCTCTTACAAATATTTTGGTCAACTTTTTCCCTTTGGAGTGACCAGAGCTCAGGGATGTAGGTGTTTCTGAGCAACGCAGGCTCACTAGCAGGACCTTTGTTTCCTGCTGTCACAAGGCAATGACACTAATCTCTGAACCATAACCCATAACCAGCAAAGGGAGCTTCTGTTCCTCCTGTCTAGCTGAGAGAAACATGAATGGAGCCTCTCTGCACTTCAGTGGCTCTCAACTGCCTTCCTGACCTGGGTGAGATAGTGGCAGCAGCAGATGATCCAGCCAGCAGTTTTTGGATTGCCCACACAAAACTGGGCAAACAGCCTCTATTTAGGCTGCTTAGAAGCAGGATGGTCCTTTTACTTCTTCTTGCTGATTCTGACACTGTGGCTATAAACCCTGCTTAAGACGGGCAGCCTAACACGGTGAATACTCATAACAGGGGTGGTAAGTTGATTATATACACAGTTTCCAAAACCACATCCTTTCCCCTCAAACAGAAAGTTGCACATTTGACTCAAAGTTTGTTTTCATTTACGTCATTCATGATCACATGGAAAATCAAAACCTTATTATGCAGGTATCTGAACAAAGGCACCCTCAACTGCAAATATTGCCTTCAATTTATTCTATCCCTATAATGAGACTTACTGACATTTTATGGGAAAATTAGCTCTACGGAGGATTTTTCACATTAATATATATATAATTTTCATCTTTTATTCCTTACTACTAAGGATTTAATTGCATGGTTCAGGATCTTTGCTGTGAAAGCACCCTTCTGCATCAGTGGAGATATTTCTTTTGACACTCTAAAGCTCAGTGAAATATCCACAACAGCCCAAGAGCTACACAAAATTCATCTTCAGTTTCCAACACAGTATTGGAATTCTTGCTATATTCACTGGAAAGATCATCAAAGGTCAAAAATTTGCATGTACCTGAGGACACATGAAGTTTTTTACATCAAAATCAATGTCCAAACACTCCCAGTAATAGCAGAAGTGACATTTCATTTCAGAAAAATGTTTTTACATTGTTCTGCCCTAGTCACAATTAATACCTAATATCATTTTAATAGCTATTAGCAGTGGATACATGAATAATTCCACCAGCTACAAAGTAATAGATTGAGATTTTTGAAGTGGAAAATGTTATAAAACTACAGCAGGCATTTTTGCAACAGGTATATCGCTATGCCAGCATAAAAACATAACTATTCATATGTCTTCTTGTATGATTTAGTAAGCCGTATCAATTAATAACTGCAATGGATCCTGAGTCATACAAAGGCTGATTGGAGACACAGATCTCATGAAATCTCTACAAAATGGCATACCGGGCCTGGGTGAGGTCCACATTCACACTAGATCCACATTTTGCAGCATCTCTTCTCATTATAAAGGACAAAATTAAACCCTGGATTTGAAAATACTGACAAGTTTGGGCTATTGGCTTCCTAATCACAATCCAAGTTATAAAAATGGGGTCCATTTTTATACAAGGATAAAAGAAGAAAAAGACTAGTAATGGAGAAAGAAAACCAATAAAATAAATAGATTTTTCTAAGCAGACTGTATTAGAGTTTTCCACGAGGTATCAACTATTCTTTAACACACAGCTGTGTGGAATTTCTTATTAAAAATAGCTTCTAAAGGCATACAAATAAATGCAGGGGTGGGGAGGTGGGGGGGGAGGGGTTGAATATTGTAAAAACCAGCTATAATTTTATTGGATTTAATCCATTTAAATTTAATCCTGATTAACTGTGAAACAGCAAAATACAAAATATAAAAAATAAAAGACTAAGAAATTATAATGGAAAGGCCAGCATAACCTTCGCTGTAGCAGTAATAGTGTTCTAAATAGTTCTGAAACATTATTAGAATAGAACAATTATAAGCAGTACATCAATAGGTATGTATAATAGATACATTTAGGGCTTGATATCTGTGGTAGACCAGTTGCTCAAGGCCACTAAAACATTAATTTACATCCAACACCAGCTAAATGTGCAAGAACTTCAATTCAAATGAGCAACAGTGGAATCTTCTGTGCACTGTGCAGAATATATAGGCTGAAATAAACTTTTGACTTTGGAACATACTGTTAGCCTGCCCTTTATCAATGGAAAGACCAGAAACTTTTATGCACATCCTGGAGGTATGTGGTTTAATCTGTGGTGCTAAAAAAGAAAAGTCATCAAAGACAATCTTGAATAAAATTGCAAAGCGACAGACCATTATGCACACTCTTCTCTGAAATCCTCAAAGCAATTCATGTTTGAGTGCTTGGTTTTCTGCACACTCTTTGGATATCACAATTTTGGCCTTCATTACAGGGTAAAGGTTATATTAAATAATATTTGGCTTACTTTTTTATTATATCAAATCTGCATGTGATATTGTCCAGTAGAAATTAAAAATGTGACGCTACACACTGGCATTGAGGTTGAGTTTGGTCAACCACATAAAATAATACTTTGCACTTTTAAATGCATTTCATCAGAGGATATTCAAGTGCTTTGCTAACATTAGTCAAGCCTCACAACACCCCTGTGAGGTAGGTAAAATACATAGGAGGAGAAGGATTTCACTTGACTTGGGCATGATAATGTCTCTGGGCATCAGATTCACTAGCATTGCAACCTAGCACAAAGGTTTAGGGCTTACTATAAGGCAAAGAATTAATAGTACAAGAGCACAAGATTCCCTCTTCTTTTGGTTACATGTGGTCAAGCTAACATGTAGTGCTACACAGCACCAAACATTGGAGCAAACTGCCACACAAGGATTTCATGCACTCAATCCACAAACAGAACCCTCTGCTTGGTAAAAGACACAAAATGACAGGCTGAAGATAGGTACAACTTAGTTGTGGGATGTGTTTACCAGTTCTTGAAGAGCAGGGTACCATGTGTCTGCACACAACCTTGATAATATCTGAAGATGCTTGGATTTGGTTCCTTTTGTACTAACGTTTCAATTCACAATTTACTGGGAAAAAGAAACTGTAAGTGTAAATCATGTCGGTAACTTCCATAACTTGTGAAGGAAACAACCAGATAAAATGGCTGTTCTCTACACTGGCTGGCCATATTTCCAATGTACAGGGCCATGATGTGGTCACATGGGGTGGGGTGGGATAAAGAAACACTATCATACATCTACATTCACCCTCTGAAGCTGCTGCAGCCTGACTCCTGAAAACTCTCTGTAGTTTTGTGGGTTGTTTTCTCCACAGTGTAGACATGAGAGAGGATTTGCTGCCCATCAGTTTTATCCTCAACACTTAGCACCAATGGTGCAGGTGGTTGTACTACCTGTGTAGTACACAGATGATCAATCACTGTGTTACTGATCTTTCAGATTAAGGATTGAGAAAAAGGAAACAAACATCATTCATCTACAGCAGTCTATGTAAAACACAAGAAAACAGAAAGAAAACAGTGTTTGTGGTATTAGCCCATATGAATAAACACCCCCTACAAGCACACACATACACTTTTTTTCTTCATATTCCACTTTTCTAAATTAGCATGAATGCCACAACCCATATTTTCAAAAGTATTGCCCACAAAGAGAATCTGACCTATCATAATAAATCGATACAGAGGCTGGTCTACCACATGCAAGACAACCTTTAGTAATTTTATGTCTTTGCATGCAAGATATTTTCCCTTTTTGTTAATTTCCATGTGAATCTTAAGTTTATAATACTTGTGCACAGTCACCAGCATAACTTAGTACTGGACAGGTTGGGTGACCCATTGTAAATATCACTGCACTGTAAAATAGTTGAGAAGAGGTGGTTCATGTATTCTGTGAAATCGATGTGAAGTTACCCTCTTACACTGCATACGTTCACAGCTAGAACTACACTGTTCCACTGATCAGCAGTGAATAAATGCATATAATTGTAATGCATGGATGATGTCCTTCTTGTTTTCCCTCTCCCCATGCCTCAAAGTCCCTTTATCTTTCTCCTCTCTGTACATATTCTCCTTATTTAAGTATGGGTATATGGAGACTGCAGATACAACTGGTGGCATCTGTGTAACTATTAACAGACAAAGTGAGTGGTAGACTAATTGGCAGCTAGCTGAAAAGTTGACATTACATCTCATACTGCTCCAGGTTGGAAGCCTTCTACATTTCCTTTTCCTTGTTTTCCTTTTGTTCACTGGTTTTCCTTTTGTTCACTGCAACACTGATTGTCATAGATAGTCTTTGTGCTTTGTATAATGCCCATCTTTGATGTAACTGGAACTCACATACAAAATGTGGCTGTTTTACATAAGCATGCTAGAATACAGGCAGGGACAGTACAAGCATGCACAAAATAGTCATTGAAGGGGTTTTTGTTTGGTTTTCTTCAACATTTACATGCACCACTTAATATCATGTTCGGTTTTGTACACTGAGGACTGGATTTCACAAGCATTCATGATCTTCTCTTCTGAAAAGCTTCTTGACAATTTCACAAAAGCCCAGTGTAAAAAAAAAAAAACAAAACAAAACCCAACCAAACAAAAACAAATCCCACAATTAGAAAACAAAGGGAAAAAACCTTATCCCTGCAATCTGATCTTGTCTTCGTGATTTTAATGTTGAACACTTCTAAAATGTTTCCTCTTGCAGAACTTCTTGTTAAATGCTTGACTGGAAAGACAGATTAATGCGTCAAGGATTTTCTTAGCCACTGGAATAGTTCTTCTTTGTAAAGCTTTTTCCACCGCACGTTGGCTTCCACTGTTTCCACGGCACGAGAGAAAGAGACAGCAGCTCCTCCTTCGTAACTCTTTATAAAGTTCTTTAGCTGGAAATACAAGTTAACAGGTTAAATTTCCAGGAACTAAAGAAAGTAAATATTTCCACTGCACACAAACAAGTCAGGCATTTAGGACAAAGCTCTACCATCACTGTTTAAGTAAATGCAGTATCATGTAGAAAGACTTCATAGGAAATATAATAAGACAGCAGACTGCCATTTAGATGTGACACAATTGCTTCACATTCACTGGAAGATATTGACATGTCAGTGAAGATCACATTAATATAATTCCCTCCTTCTCTCCTGCAGCCCAGCTGTTCCAGACTTTTATTTCTACATAAGAAACCAAACTGGGAGCACTGGAAATATTTCTAATTCAAGTTTCTATGCAAGTTTCTTTAGCAGAAGGCATCCCTGATGCCCTTTGGTTTTATTAAGCTTCAGAACAAATTTATTTCATTTTGATTTGAAGAACCCTTTTGATGATATAATACAGCTCAGTTGTTTAGAAAAGGAATGGGTGGTTACAGTGTGCAGAGAATGGCAAAATAACAAGTGGGCACTCATTTGATGATCTTTGAATGCCTGAAACAGATTCCTTCCCTTATGAGAAAACTGATCTTTTTTCAGCAGACTGAAAAGGCTCCTGCTCTGTTCTTGTGTATCTGCAAATTATAGCACTATCACCTGGATTATTACCACTGATAGCACTGGTGTGCTTTGAATTACTGTTCTTTTAAAGTGAGAATTGCAAGGCTTATCTGCACAGTAGGTTGCTGGTTATGTTGACTTGTATAAAATTAGGGGGGTTTAGCAACACTTATTTGTAACTAGTTAACTTTTATTTCCTGGTGACACCAAATTCAACTTCTTTATTTAAATCTAACTTCCAATAACATCTCTTTGTGCATGGACTCAAAACTGATAAAGCTGATCCTTCCACTATCTCATTCCCGTCACCATTAAAAGCATGGGAGGGACCTGGAGGTTAGAATTTTCCTGATCTCTGTACTTTTTATCCCAAAATTTTTACAAGGCCAGTTTCTTTTAGGTAACGTATAAACAGGCAGCCTACCAATACTATCATGGAGGTGGAAACAAATAGTACAGAAGGCTTCCTGGTACAGGGGAGATACTCAGATCTAGCCAACACTGTCCTTCCCACCTGCATAGCTTTGAGGAAACCAGCTGTGGCTCATCCTTAAGTTTCTGAGGCCGCTTGAGTGCAGGCAAATGGTTGGACAAAAAATATAGTGCAATCAGATTTCAATTAATGGTGATTATGCTGCATAAGAATAATTTGATCCATTTGAGGTAACATCGAGCAACTGCTAAGCAGAGTGTAACACAACCACACAACTACCTCAGTCAAGGCAGATGTTAGGCTAAAATGAGAAACCTTTGCAATCTAAATAAGAAGTACTTAGCATTTATAACAAATTAGTTTGGTGTCATTTGCACAGAATATTGGCTTAACAGTTTTTCTCATATGGAAATATTGCAGACATAAGAAAAACAGAATAGGCACTGTCAGTTTCTGCCTTCAACACTGGGGTTTTCTAGGGCAGTCCTCTGCAGCTGTCCTGGGTTCAGCAGTAGCAGTCATTTTTCATTAGCGCAAGTGAATCTGAATAAGAAGATCTCATTTTTAGTTTCTCAACCAATAGTCAAGAGGAAAAAACAAAACCTACATATCCAGCCAAGCACAGAGAAGTGCCTGCACCTCCTGACACCACCTCTACACACTCAGATGCCTTTGCAATCTGCTCCTCATCCTCATGATGCCCAGCCGCAGCACGGGTCTGCAACTCCAGCTGAGCAACCAGAGTTTCCAGATAACCGAGATCTTATGGCTCCTTCTCTGGTTCGTGCTTACAACAAATACAGCCTCATGTGCTGAAAGTAATTTAAAAATTACCTCTCTTAGTTCTTCTTCAGTATTGAGGAATTCTGTGACCCCACTGATAAGTTTTGAATTCATAAATAATGCTTCTCCATACCTGTAAGGGCAAAAAGAAGATGCACAGAGTTAGTGCAAGTGCCCTGCCAGCTGAAAATTAGAAAGTTATTTTCTCCCTTGCTTACAGAAGACAAGGGACTGATTATGGGGATGCCAGGGAATAGTTCTGGAATTGGTCACTGGTATTACAGTGTTTCATGCTAAAAACCTGGACTGATACTAGTCTGAGCTATTTGTACTTAACTTTTAGTCAGATGCTACTAAGCAGAATTGGCTTAACCACAATCACAAATGAGAGCTCCAGAGGAGAGGACCAAACCACACCACCACCTCATGCTTAATGAAAGAGCTTTCCATGTAATGACACTCAGGAGCTCAAAATGCAGGAGCCAAAGAGGGAGCAGAGCAGCAACTGTGGAGAATTATTTTGAGAAGCCCCTCTAGATGTACCATTAAAACAGACTTTTTGAAGTGTGGCAGCTTTCTCTGCACTTTGTATTTATTCACCTCATCTACATTATAAATAGCATCTTGATAAGTGAACTGGATCAAATTTTCTTTTTCCAGTACCTGATAATTAAAATAAATAATACTGATAGAGAACAAAACTGCTAAAATAATCCCTTGCACCATGGTGTAGCATCTTCAAAGAACCAACATGGAATTAAAATCTGAAAGCTTGGGGAAGGAATATTTAAAGGGTAGGATATTCTGCAACAATCAGCAAACTGCAAGTAGTTGCTCTGAAACTGGCCATATAAATCCTGATTTCCATTCACTTTTCTACAAGTTTTTTCCAACCCCCTCAGATGAAGCATCTACATTACTTATAAGATTAACCAGACTTCTGAATTTTTACATTTCATGTTGGAATAGTTTGGTTTTTTGGTTTTGTTTGGTTTTGTTTTCCAAAGTCAATATAATTCTGTTGGAAACTGAAAGCAAGTATTTTATTCAAATTAGATGTCATTCAGCATGGCAAAAGGCGCTTGACAAATAGTTATTCTTATCTACGTATCTGTACATACATCCAAAGCAATATCTAGCTAATCTGAACATGACTGTTTTTAAGATACAGAATCCAGCTCACCTGTCAGACATGTGTAAGTGATATCAATAGACTTCACTGCAATTAAGTTTTTATTGGGGAACAATTCAGTTCATAACCTACTTTACAAAATGATTTAGAGGAGGAATTCAAAATTCAAAGTGAAATGAACTAGCACCGTCACGGGTTTTGTACTGCTTCTGTTAATCATAAATTAATTACCCTTAAATGCTTAGGTACTGTAAGCCTCAGTCCTTTCAAAAGGGAGAAAGAAAGAGAAAGGGAGAAGGATAGCCCCAGGGAGGGGAACAGAAAGAGGGAGAGTTAAGAGAACTGTGTTTTCTTTGAGAAGATTCTGTTTTAGAGAAAACATACACTTCGTTGCGTTCTACCTTGATCCTGTGTGAGGGGAAACAATTACAGGCATTACAATCCTACTCCCTGACAACTAATAACTAAATTATTCCTGGCTATTTCAGCAAGTGCATCTCTTTTTCCAAAAATTCAGTCATACTGACATATACAGACATTGAGAGGCAAACACCTCCTATGGGAAGTACGGATCTCATGGTCCTTTAAGCATGTTTAGACGTTCTAACAAAGTCCTTTATTATTACAGTCTCAGCTTAGCCTCATAATTGACTGCTTGAAAAACTGGAAGCTCCTCTTGATGGGGTCTTTTGACAACGTTACCAACCCACTTTACAGAATTGACCTCAGATAAACAGCTGCAGGGATTTCACTTTTCTTTCAGTCTCTACTGTAGTCACAATGCAAACAACAAGTAGCAGAATTCCTTCCACTGAAAATGATACCTTCATGAATACTGATGCTGATTACTGCCTACTACGTGTGCTTGGTAAAAAGTCAGCCACTGACAGCAATTTCTAAACAGGCTTTAATGGCAAAAATTCTAGGAAAGCCACCTTCAAAGCTAGTATTTTGCAGGTGTGAAACATAAGAATAAATAGAAAAACTATCTGGTCTTGCAAGTATCAGTCTTCCCACTGTTCACATGGAAGAAAACAGCCCTGCTGAACCAGGACCTTACATGCCTGAGCTCCCTGGAAACATCCTGGAGTCACAGGCTCTCCACCTGCTCCTTTACTTCTGGGGATCTGAACCACCAATGCCTCACATTCATACAGGGTTTGCACTTGTGCTTACTTAATGTGACAGGCAGCAAAACCCATTTACTTTGGGCAGATGTAAATTGCTTCCCAAATATTGTCAGATTCACAAATGCTGACAAATGTTTAAGCATTTGAGAATAAAGGGATAGCAACGTTTTGTTGTAATTGTAACTCTTAAAATTTTAGGTGAAGTTAAGCTATTTAAAATTAAAACACACACCAAAAAAATGACATGTGGCATGGTTTTCTAAATCTTGTCCTTTTATCTACACTGCTTAATGCTGACCACATCTAAAATCACAGGTGTTGGTTAGGTTGTCAGATGAACATACTTGCTAAGAAAGGACATGTGTTTGTAGATTTTGACAGATTTATGCCTAAGCTCTGTATAAATCCTTGGCGGAACCTGAAAAATTATTTGCTATCCAGTGCCTAACTAACTGCACTGGATTGCGTAATAGGAATGGGTCTGCCATCCACTTTCCGTGTGAAAGTCCAATTCCTGGAATAATCATATGAGGAGAGGATTCTTAATTTTTAAACTTTCCAGCACTCCTAAAGCTTTTTGGAAATTGCATTCAACAGTATATTCCGACAATACAAACTTTCAAAACCAATTCCAGCTCAAACCTATTTTGCCAGCTGAACTTCTAAAATCCCACTATATAATAAAGTATTATCCAAAACAGCATGAACAACTTATTGCATCTTTAGGCAAGCTGCACAGTCTCTGAGTTACCTTAACTACTCTTCAGATGCTGTGAAAGCTATAGTAAGTTTGTACCTATACATCAGTCACTAGAATTTGGCCGCTTAAGTACAGCATCTTAAATATACAATTTTAAATACTCTGTGGTACACTAGATGTCTCCTCACAAGTACAGAATGAAACAGATATCCAACACCTTTTCTGCCGACACCATGGGAGTTGCCTGGCATAGGTTCCTGGTGTTCTTGGACACCTGCCTTTAAGAATTTGAACCTCATCTGAGTTGTGGTCCCTTACTAATCTGTCAGTATCAGATGAGGTGCTGTGAAATCTTTCAGAACCTCAGGCTGTCCCTAAAGAACTAAAGAAATTTGCCATTCATTGAATTAATATCAAAATCTTCATCAAAAAGGATTTTAAAATGTTGACTTGCACTTCTGAGTAGGGAGCATGTTGCACTTGTTCAAAGAGAAAGGGAAGCAGTTATAAGGAACAACCATGTCTCCTTCCTGCTTATCTATTTTTAATTCAAATTGTTGCTCCTCTGTTACTTGAAACTCTCCTGAAACACAGAGTGGAAGGGAAGGGGATGATACTGTATTAGCATCCTTTTGAAAACTGAAATGTTTCAAAAAGTATTTGGCATTTTTTTCCACAGCTGAAGTAATGCACTTGTAAAGATTTTTTTCCTATCAGACTCAAAATCAGCAAAATTCCTCTGGGATCTGCCACTTTTTTTTCTTGTGTAAAAGTAGAACTGCAGCACTTGATATATAGATGGAATTTGTTATTGTAAGTGCAGACACAATACAGCAATAGATACATATACAGATTTGCTAAGAGATATCTATATGCATGTGTTTCACAATCCATTAATAAATGTATTTATGAATCATATGTATGTATTTCATATTTTGATACATCTCTATGGATTAAAGACAATGGACTAGACTCAGGAACTTACAGGAACACACACATATAAAATACTCACATGAATGACAACAAAATAAGAAAATTAAAATAAATTTAGACTTTTTATATTTACCTAGCATTTAATATTTTCCATTTTTCTCTGAAAAACTTCCAAGCAAGATCCCTTCCATGTGGATTTCGAGCTACATGGATTATTACATCAATTGCATCCTGATCCAGGACAACTTCTGAGTTGAGAGACAAATTCAAAAGCCTAGTGGGAGAAACAAGGAAAAAAAATCCTGTTTAATTTCACCAACACAAAGTCTAAAACCAGTCCCTCAGAAAACTCTCAAAAAACCCCCATAAAATCACTACTAAATGCCTTCTTTAAGTATCCAAGTGAGATCAGTGGTTTATTTCTATGATTTCAAAGACCAGACACATTTACAAATCAGAAAAAATACTGATGTAAAAGGATTTCAGAAAAAGCTGAGTGTAATTTTATAGGTGTATTTTTATAAAACTGGTAAGATCAGACTGGTCAAAACATTCAAATAAAGGATACGCTAACCAAAAAAGCCCAAACAAAACAAAACAGCAATTATAGTAGGATTTCAAGTATTTTCAATGAACAAAGGAATATCTGTAAGCAAAAAGACATAATATGTGTCAATTTTCATATGTATTAATGCACAAACATAAGGCAGTTTAAACAGACGATAACCCTGTGCTTGAAAAGCAAAGTTCTTTCATTTAGACCAAAGCTCAAGTGATGATCCATAAATGTTGAAGTGATTATTGGTAATAGGTGCAAATATATATAATATTTGTACCTATTGAGCAAGTTCCTGTCATCACTGCATGTTAAGGCCTCTAATAATATTTTCTTCTCAGACACTGCTGTAGTAGAATGAAATTTCATCCAGATGAACTCCCATACATCTTCATCCATCAGTGAAACTCCTGTACAGTAGACAATGTCTCTCACATTGAGTGGGATTCTAAAAAATAGAACCAAAACCAGTAATAGCATTGTGGTAATAAACAGCTTCTAGATATTAAAAACATAGAATCTTAAAACAGTTTGGGTTGAAAAGGATCATACGACCATCTAGTTCTGACCCCTCCGACACCTCCCAGTAGATCAAGTTGCCCAAGGCTCCATCCAAACTGACCTTGAACACTTCCAGAGATAAGCAGCCACAATTTTCTGGGCAACCTGCTCCAGTGTCTCACCACCTTTACAGTAAAGAATTTCTCCCTTAAATATAACCTAAATCTCCCCTTAAAATCTCTCTCCCTAAATCTCTCATCGATCTAAGGAGGATCACCACATTCATGAGATGCCAATGTTAAGAGTGCAACAGTAATCTTCTTCTCTTTTGAAAATTACATTTACGTCTCTGCTGCCACCAGAATCTCCCAGGCCATCCTAATGGACTTTCTAATGGGTAACACATGCTTGCCATTCTTTTTATAATACTGTCACATTGTCAAGAGACTATAAATTATAGTCATATGGTTCATCAGCACATAACATGCCACATAACCTGCAGGACAGGTAACATAAGCTCTCTAAATTAGCACGGGATCTTATCACTTTGTCCCTGGGCTCTAAGCCAAATCTCTTCTTCTTGTCCCTAGTACTGAGTTTTTAGAACAGGAGCTGACTAGACAGAAACTCCTCCTTGCTTGTGCTGTAGAATGGTCCATCTCCATATAGTAAAATACAAGTAAGGAAGTATGTGCTGAGAAAATGCTACTTTAAAATGGTGTTTTCAAGAGTGAAGAAAATAGGAGGATCTGTTAATTTTTTCAGCACTTTAATACCAGTACAAAACCAGCTATGCCATAGGATGGTTGTGAACTGTGATTATTTATAAGCAATATAAACTCAGACTACAGTTAAATGAAAGCTTCTTGAAACCAAATTCAGACCTAGTATAACATGTACATATGTACCATTTTCTTCTAAAATCATTGTGTTCCTACAGGTCACTGACACACAGGTAGGACCTCCAAACTAAGCGCAGTTCCTCCCCCTTGATGGTTCCGCTTACCTTCTTAGGTCTTTTTCCTCTCAGTGTTTAGATGACCTAAAATGCTTGGCATTGCAAAAATTAGTAATTCTCAGATTTACTCAGGATCAAAATGTTTTGGCTTATGAATGGTCTGTGCAACTGCTTCTGTGGTCCCTATAGAACTGCTATGCCAAGAGCAACAAAACCACAAAATCTGTAAAGCTGACCAGATCCATCAAAAGAAACAGTGTTTAAACATACACTGGCACTGAAGAAAAGCAGTTATCACTTCCACCAGCCTTTCCATACTACTGAGATTTGATTCCCAAAAACTGAGTTAACATTAGTAAAATGTGAGTTTGGGTGACATTTACAGAATTATTCATGTGTGCTAGGTGCTGAATTTCCATTTCACTGTAATGGAATTTGTACTTCTTACTTGAAAGCTTACCATTAAGCTCTTGTTGCGATATTTCAAGCATTAATGAATATAAACAGTTTACTTTTCCCCCATTTAACCTTTCTTTCAAAAAGTGCATGCAAAGGAAACTGCATATAATTGAGTCTGTTACAGAAAATTAAGACTACATATTTAAACACAAGAAATCAAGAAATCAAGACATACTAAAATTAATGGAGCAGATATTTAGCTGCTGCCTTTGTGTTAGCTTACATTAACTCAGAATGAGGCTTAAAGTTTTTTAAATAACCGCAACTCTCTCAAAACTTCAGTCATTATTACAATTACATAAATATGCAGTGTATATACATGTACACTGCATAGAAGCTGAAAGTGATATTCATTATCGTAGTGTCTTGATTTTCTGATACACTGGCTTATTTGTCCTTAAAGCACAACTTCCTTACCAGTTTATGTCCTTTCTTTGCTTTTAACTTGGGTTATAATACACTGACAGCAGCCATAAGAACATATGCTAAATCAAAAGGACTAAGGGATGCTATCCTGACCGTCGGACCAAACAACCCGTTGCCCCAAATGTGTCTTATCATACGTACAATATCTGAATATGAAGGACAACTGAACTTAACGAAGGAAAGACTTTGTATCTTGACACCCAAACACTAAATCAGTTTTTTACAAGCACACATAGTTCCTTCTGAGTTTTGCTGGCAGAAATATTATCTTGGGTTTACTGCAAGAGAGGTGATCCAGCCAATAGATACTCTAAGGAACTGTTAGACACCTGGAAAAGGTAATTATTTTTTTTAGTTGATTGTCCCATTAATTCAGATGGAAGGACTGCCACTCTGTGTTTGGCTGGTAGGGTCAGCAGCAGAGGCACCTAGAAGAGGATGTCTAACCCCAGAAAGGTCATCATTCCTCACTTGTGAGGTTTACATTCTTGGAAATTTACAGTATAACATCTCAATTCAACAGGCTTTCCCAGCCTGTTCTCACCTTTTTCTATTTTAAGTGCAAACACTAGTGACTTTCACTGTAGTGCAGTCACTAAGCACAGGATCATTTGAATGCTCTGGGAAAGAAGGAGGAGTTAAGACATATGATAGCACTGATTCCATGCCCATAGGTAATAATATACTTGCAGTGTCAACAGCAAATCTACTCAATACCATTCAACCAATTGCTCCAGGGAAGGTTTTAGGTCTCTATCTATCAGCTAAGTCATTAGGACAATGTGAAAAAAATCATCTCCTACAAACTAAGACATCAAAACAAACACTGATTTTAAAAGACTTATCTTCAGAAACTACAGAACTTACAGCTGTGAAAAACTACAAATTACTCCTGTGAGAGGCTTATAATCAGGACTGTAAAGAGCGGGGTTTTTCTTGTGGAAATGAAAATTGTTTATGAAAATGCGAGTATCTCCAAAGTAATTTCTTTTTTAACTACTGCCTCAACAGAGAGCTCTCTAAATGGAATTTTCTCCATTTGTGAGGTTTTTTGCTTCCCCTTTTCTCCAATGATTATGGGCCAGTATTTCATTGTTATCTAAACATGTGAAATCTCCCCGGTCTACAGATTTTTTAATTTTATAGCTTCATGGAAAATGTTTTTCTATAACTGCAGTTCCAAGGCACTACATCAACATGTGGAATGTTTGTTCCCTGTATTAACTGAATCAAGTGGATAAAATTACCACTGTTTTAGTATGGCTTCGGTAGTAAGCCATGACACCTAGTAACACTGCAGAATGTATCCCCTTGTTATATTAAGCTTCATCTGGGCTTTCAAGGCTGCTCTCATTTTTAAAGTGCTAATATGATTGATGGATACTTCAGAAGAATAAAAATAAAGATTAACTTTTGAAAGCATAACTTTAAATGGCTTTTATTTGAATACTGATACAATTTATTTAACTTTATTTTTCTTGCTTAAGAGATATGATGGTAAGAATGAAATATGTAGCTAGCAGAGCTTATGTTTAAAAATTAAACACTTTGGGAGAAAGTTAAAAATTAAACAGTTAGAAAAAATTAATTAAAATCGTGCTGTGCCTTTACAGAGATTTTTGTTCAAGAGTGAATAATAAAGCTCTACAATGAGCTAAGAATAATCTTCTAAGATATAATTAATTGCTACATACTTGCTCCTATTTAAAGTATGTTCTAACAATTGAAGATACAGTTATAAAATTGGACCATAATTATTTATCTTCTGGGCAAATTGTGTTCTAATTTTTTAAAATGTAATTGCACACAGTTTAGACAGTTCTTTGATTAAGTGACAAATTTCAATACCATTCAGGCTACTATTTGACAAAGAAAATTAATCAGAAACATTATTCTTTACTTTTTGCAACTATTTAACATTTAACTTAAGCCTGTATTTCTTGATGAGCATATTTATAATCTTGTTTAATAGGTTACAAGGCTCAGATAAGTAGTAACAATGAAGTATTGGTACTTTGTTAGCAAATCTGTAACACAGATCCTGTTACAAGGAACAGCATCACAAAAAGTTTATTTTCTTAAGACATCAGTCCCAAAGCTTATACCCCCATTTTCTTTTCCAAATTCCAGAAGCCATGCTGCTGGCACCAGTGTGCACACAGAGGAAGGGAGGATCCTCTGCCATAGCACCCAGCCTGAAAAGGCAGAATTTCCCCTTGAAAATTGAGGCACAGAGCTGCAATGGGCTTGACATTCAGGTGCCTGTCACACACTGAGTTCAAGGGATGCTGATGGAGGATGTGGCTTCTCAGGGTTTCAGGCTATGCACAGGTGCCATGTCCTGGTCCTGTGCTTCTGAGCCTCAGGTATCGCATGGGTCTGACAGAGGCAGGCAGGAACACTTCAATCCTCAAGTGATGGCTACTGCTAATGCTCTGAGTCATATGCCATGTTTTGCCCTTTCTGCACTGTTTTTTCAACAAAAAATACAGTCCTTTCTGGTTAATTGTTTTACAAAGTTGTGGAAAGATCATTCCTGAATGAGAAAATTGGAGATTAATTTATCTGACTTAAGGACTGCAAATTAATTACTGCTAACCCATATCACTAGATATAGGGTAATTTTACTGTGATTTTACACAGAAGTCACCTACCTAAACCTGCTGCCCATAAAACCCAGTTTCATCTTTCACAAGACAAAATCCTGCCTCTTTTCAGACATACTCCCCAGATGGTCTTTCAGAGCACTAACTCCTTGATTAGCTCATGCACTCAACAGTGTTTTCTTCCTCCTTAAACAGTTTTATTGACTTGAGTGCAAGATTCTACTCAAATGTTGTAGCAACCTATTAATTAGTTAATTCACTTCAGCAACATTGGCTGACATTCGCTGGCAAAGCTCCAGTAACATTTCCAAATGCATGAAAAGCAATGCCTGAATTTTTTCAGTAATTAAAACTTCTAGGGCTTGAGAACATAGAAGGGATCCATTTTATTGTTTTATATTTATCAGACATTCATGTGTGAAAAAAAATGAGAATAACTCATTCTCTCATGTTTGCTGCTAATGATTTCCAAAAATAGCTGGTGGGCATCAAACCCATGTAAAAAGCTATTGCCTCTTCCAAGCAACTGAAAAAAAATAATTAACCTCTTGGCCACGTTCCCACAAATATTATGTCAGTGGTTAAACTTAAGTACATGTATAAGTGGTTTCAAGACTGCAGCACTACTGTGCACATGTAAAACAAAGCAACAAGATTATGTATCTTGAGTCATTAGAGAAAGAAATAAAGGAGGAGGAAAAAGGAAAGAAAAAATGCTTTGTTTAGAAAAACATTTGATTTTCTATCACCTAAGCCAGACTTCATTGAAATGAACTCAATTAATGACTGGTAATTTGTTATTTACCACTCCCTCAGATCTTTGTATAGTTTAGTTTCTGGATGTGTTACAGTTTCCTGTACACTCCTGCAGCGCAATTTGTTTTTCTAGTGGCATTTCCATTGAGTAATTAAAGGTCCATCCAAGTAAGCACGCTGCCAATTCAGGCAGGTGGATGGACATGAATCCATTGTTCCTTCCAGAGGAAACACAAATTCTGCACAAACAAGTATGAAGATTTAGTACTCTTAAGATAGGCTTGCTGCTTATCACTGTCTTTGTCCAAATTATGTGATAAAATTCATCTTACTTCATTACTTGCACCTTTCTTAAGACTGATAAAGAATTAACTAGTGCTCCTAACAGTCACAGCAATGTGACAAAGTCTTTGAAATGTCAATCGGAAGTCACTGGAAAAGCCTATATCCACAGTAATGCACTTAAAAAGAGTAAATGAGGTAACTGAGTACTGGAATGCAATAATCCAATATCCTTAACCAAAAGTGGCTCATCTGTAGCGCAAAACAGCACACAGATGTGTTCTGACTTGAAACCACAGACTGAACAGGAAAATTCACTGCATATTCCCTTTGAAGAGATCTCTGGTCCAACCTCAGCACCCCAAGACTTCTCAGAACAACCTGGATGATTAGAGACCAGAACATATTCAAAATATCTGGATTTGCATTAAGGATCATCTGGCAGTCTGTACTCCTCCTCATTTACAGACAGAAAAATGAAAACTTCATTAACTCATGCGCCACAGGATGGATGCTGACTTCAGTCTAATTCAGTGGAGCAGGCTGAATCCCACTGCAAATATTATCTACTCATCTTAGCACTGCTTTCCTTGAAAAAAGAGAAATAACAGCAAAAAAGCAAACCCATGCTTTCCTATCTCTTGTGTTAGAAAATGTAAACTGAATGTAGACTCACAATTGTAAAAAAAAAAAGAAGAAAACAAGAAAGAAAAAAAATTAGAAGTATTGAACATTAGCTCTACTTATCAAGTAGCATAGTGAGCTTAGATCTGTTGATCAAAGATTAGCAGATGTTATCAACCATAAGGTCAGCATAACAACTGCAAGGAAAAGAGACACCAAATTTGTAGACAGCAGAATGCAACCCTCACTTTACACATTTGCTGTAGTAGAATATTGGATTTTTATTTTTTCAGTTGATGATATCTGCAAGGCAGTATTCCAAGTAAACAAAACTTATCAAAGTGCTTGTGAAAAAAGAATAACAGTAAAAATAGTAAAAATTGCATGAAACTAAAAATCACCCCAAAGTGATATGAAGCCCAGATCAATCAAATGCATTTACTGTGCATTTCTCTTCTAAGTAGCAAGTGATGGGGCCAGAGGTAACAGCCTCAAGCTGTGCCAGGAGAGGTTTAGACTGGATATTAGGAAAAAATTCTTCACCAACAGATAGCTAGGCACCAGGAGAAGCTTCCCTGGGAAGTGGTGGAATCGCCATCCCTGGAAGTGCTCAAAAAACATGTAGATGACGCCCTCTAACTTAGTAAACTAAGGTTTAGTGGTGGACTTGGCAGTCCTGGGGTAACAGTTGGACTTGATGATCTTAAAGGTCTTTTCCAAATCAAGCTGATTCTATGATTCTAAGTTTTCAAGGGGTATTTATGAAATTATTTAATTACTTTTTTCCATTTAAAAGCAACCAATAAATACTAAAAGCTACATTTCAAAAGAAGAAAAAAATAAGAGCAAGCTGAAGTGGCTATGGGGCTTCCAAAGGATTCAGTAACATCTTAAAGAAACATAGCACATAAATGCATCTGATGCAATACTATCATCTCCCACTGCTCACTGCTAAAAGAGAATAGCATCCCTACAGCACTCCTTTTTCTGCTGAAGACATGTCTCAGCTCAAAGCAGCTCTCTCACATGTTCTGGTATTCACACCATCCTCTCTAAATTTGCCTGAAGCAAGCATATATCCACAGTCCACTTTGCCAGCAGAAATGTGTATGTGGCAACCTGTAGCTGATGGATGGTAACAGTAGCTGGAAGAAAATTATGCCAGCACTCAGAGACAAGTTTGCAAAGACATGCTTGTGTCTACAGATAAAATATACTTTGAACCATCATAGTGTGTATTCACATGTTACCCATTGTTATGACATCTCCTGTCAGGAGTTTTCAGATTGCAGCTCTCCACATATTCTTTCTTAACCTCAGAAATACATGCTTACTCAGTCTATCCAAGGTAGAAAGTATGAAAATGCTTTTTTCATACTCTCAGAAACATGTTTTTCTTTCAGAATAGATATGCATTGAAGGTTAAAGGGGTTAACAAGGCTGATTCTCAAGTTCAGGCAGGCATTGTATGATAATTTTGTTAATTTTTTAGGCTGAACCACAATGCTGTTATATCTAAGGAGTGTGAATAATGTATTTCTTCACACATGAAAGAGCTTCACAGGGATGAGCTCAGTTAAATGAAGGTAGAAGCAAACATCTTAATTTTCAGCCAACAGTAGCTTCTCTTGCACAGCATTCTGCTGTTGACTGAATCCCAACAACCTTATGTTCTCAAACTACATGGGAAATTTCAATATGCTTATATGTTTTCTACTAGGTGTGCATTCTTCTGAACATCATCATGGAAGTTTCAAGGGTTTCCATTGCTCCAATACAGGAATAGAATACACTTCAACAGAGTAAAAATGTTCGCATTCATATCAACTAACAAGTCATAAGTGAATGCAGATTTTGAAGCAAAATGTTCTGGAGCCATCAACCATTTTAAAAGAACAAAACTAAATAAATTCAGTTATTAAAAAGACTGTAAAACATGCCTTGAAGTCTAATCTCATGTTTTCAGCTGAAAGAAGGAATCATTTCCTTTTTAATGACTGAAAGGATTAAAATACGATGTCAATACCCAGACCAGTCCAACCAGATGTCTCCTTTATAGCCTCTTCTACACATGCTATGTTTGGTTTGCTCCTTGTAAAGCCAAACATCTAGAGTTATTTAGCTATAACTTTTCAGAACTATGTTGCCTGTTTTAGCATTATGTTTTGCCCCACAAAAGTGGTAGCAAGCAGTACCACCTAAAGCCCTTCGCATACAAAAAAAGTAATCATGATATTTCAGGCACTCAAGCCTCCCTCCTTAGATGAGTGCTCTCATCTTTAGGGTGGAGAACTGTATTATTTCTCCTGCTAATGAATGAAATTCCAGTGGCTGAACTTCAACTAGAGGAGGAAAGTATGTTGCAGTGACTTAATACTGTCCTGAACACCTCACAGGTTAGTCATCAGGGTGGTATTCTACATGTCGCAGATGCAGGGCTGAGGTACTAAACTGAAGTTCTACCACAACCTCAGAATTACTGTTCAAAAGAGGGTTGAGGAGCAGCTTCTCTGCCAGCTGTGTTTGAAAAGAAAAGGAGCAGACCTTTCTTCCTTTAGTGATACTTTTGAAAAGCATCTTTTGCAAGGATCCCAAACTATGATCACCATTTACATATTCATTTGATATAGGTATCTTTCTCTCTGTAGTGCTGGACACTAAGAGGGCCCACTCGCTTCAGTTTTTTGTTAAAAGGCACTTCACTCAGCATAGCAGTTAACACCAACTTCATTAAGAAGTTCCCAAATCCCCTTGTGAGAAGCGTAACTCCAAGCATCTGACTCTGCCCTGTGAACCAGGCATCTAAAAAATGAAGCACTGCAACACCAAAGTCACTTGAGAACTTAACACTTTCGAGCCTCTCAGATGACCTGCATTTCACGTGTGAAGGCTAACGCTGCACATCACATGTATAGGGTGGTTTTTTTTAATACTTCTGTAAGAAAATCTGAAGTCCTACATTTTAAAATCTAATGGCTTTTTACAAATACTGCTGGAAACACAAAAGGACCTCTGGCTTTGTGCTATGAATGACCATTATTTTACTAGAACGGTGGCAAATTATTTGCACAGTAAAGAACATGTAATTACAAAGTACAAACAGTAACTGATTATTATGATTATTTCAATCCCCTACCATGAAAAGTAGATGGTAATTAATTTCTGGACCTACCAGATTAAATATAATTACTAAAAAGCACAGCAACTGCAGGCATATGCTGGTAAAACAGAGTTAGATATCCCTGTATTTGTTTATTACCCAACACTTTATCCATAATTAAATGCTACAAGTAAAACAGGACGAACATTTCAAAATAACTTCTAAAAAGCCACAGATTAAAAATGTGGCTAAAAAGTTATGAATTTTAGCATTCCTACAGTATTATTACTTGCACATTCTCTCTAACGCTTATTCAAACTTTAACTACAGTAACTGCCAGGCAATCAAAACCTTCTTTGCATGATTTACTGTCTGTGCATTTATGTGTTGTTCAATACCACATATTAATTTAATACTACCTTACATCTGTATTTATTAGAATCTTGGGACAGAAGCCTAGTTCCACAGCCTCTACTGCTTTGAAGAAATTGTGTTCCTCCTATCATGCACTGCTTGTGAATTAACTCATTATACGAAACACACCATCTTCCAGAGTAAGTTTTTTTGTAACGGGATGGGTGGAAAGATTGAATATTATCCTTTATTTTTACTCTTGTAGTCAAATTCAAATTATACTTGTCTATAAAAAATATCTCTGAGCTTTCTGGAGCTCTGTTTTCTTGCTCTGCTATGGAAACCACCAAGACTAGGCTTTCTGCAAAGCATGAGACAATGTCTGTGTTCTGTTTCAGAAGAGGAAAAGACATCTATCTACAAGAACTTATAGAACAGTTTTCAGCAGGTACAACCTTATTCATCGCTGATAAGGAGTGGAACAGGCAAGGATATATATAGTTTCTGTACCTGTCACCAGCTTTCCTCACCAGTTGTCAGAGAAGTCTGGAAAAAGATGGGCAGCATGAGTTTCCCTTTCTTTGTAAAAAAGCAAGCTTTGAGGGATTCCTACAGATTCTGAGGTGGCTGTTTGCAGCAGACACAGATAGCTGTTAAAGGCATCAAACAGAGCAAAACACTTGACTGATGAGAAAGAATACAAAATGGCACCTGTTGGATGTGCTCTCTGCATGTATCTTGTACTTATCTGCTTGCCTTTTGCACTTAAGATAGCTATTGTCTCTGAAGTGCTAAAAGAGGCAGAAGCATGACTCAAACACCATGTTAATTGAATTCTGATTGTAGAATCACCATCATTTTCCTGGTGGAAAAGCAGGTAAAACAGCCCCTGTTTTATTTTCAGGTTTCAGTCTGAGTTGGTTTAAACTGAGCAAAGGTGATATGAGGCACCTCTGATGCAGCAGGGATCTGAACATTCTTGAGAGAATATTGACAAACCCCTACAAATGTTGTTACTGTGAAAAATAACCTGATTTTATGCCTACCAAGCTGCTACTACTAGTAGCCTTTGCAGTATTGTTTCAATTTAAGTAGATAGATAGAAAATGAGTCAGCTCATACGTTAGTTACATTCAGTTTCAGACCAGTCTGAGAATAGCAACTGGTAAATTCTGGGGTGGGCAGTTGAATAAATACTATAATCTTAATAAATAAATAAAAACACATCTTTGCCTTCTTTGTAAGTTGTACTCCTATTTATCAGCTGCCTGTCAATCTGTGTTCTATAATTACATTATTTATTGCAGCTACTTTTTCAAAACTGTACAGTTCTGTTGGAGAAATGTACTGCTTTAAGTTTGTACCTATTCTCTTCCTCTGCCCTGCTGTGATGCTTTTATCATAATATTTGTCATATGCTGGCAACCACAATCTTGCGCTCCCAAGAATAGCCTCATAGAAAGGCTAAGATGAATCTTCAGATGGCTCCTTAAATTTATTCCTTTCCTCTCTTGTTATTGTTAGTAAAGCAATAAGCTTTTTTTTTCCTTTTTCTCTGTGATGCTTCCTTCTTCAATCCTGTTTGCAAGGACGAAGACACAGAGTAGGAGAAAGCTTTGCAAGGTGTCAGCTTTTTAACACTGAATAATCTACTGCGGCACATGCTAATAGATGGTGCTAGGTTTGATTAACTAATTTTGCAAATTAATACCTAAATAAATTACTTTTGCAGATTGTTTCCAATGATTCTTTCTCTTTTATCTCCTCATTGAATAGTGATTGTTGCTGCTGCTGGTAAGAGTTCATATAAAACCCTGGGGTATATATTTCATAGTAAATACACCTGGTATCATCTTACACAAGAAAACCCTCCTGCTCACACACATCAGTTTCAAATTCATATAGAAATGTAACTTCCATTCATGGCAAGTTCATGGCTGGTTTTAAAAGACATTCAGGCACTTATGTAGCTGGGTATGCCTGTAAAGGATTTTCAAAGATTCCAAAGACAGACACATTTTAATTGCAAACAAACACCTGATTGGCCTAACATGTCTTTGAAAAATCCTACATGTCTTTAGAGCTAATACAAGATTTGGACTAAAAACGTAAGACTTTTTCTCTTCTCTTTTTCTTTCTTGCATCGAAGTACAATATTTTCCTTCAAACCACAGTATCATGTCATGTACTTATGCAAATACTTCTACACCCACATTCCACATATCGGAAAATCCATCATTCTTTCTCAGGAAGTCATAACCAATAGGGCTTAAACTACGCCCCCCACTTATTGTCCATAGATCACTACACACTTAAATATTTGTATTTTCAGTAATTTAACATTTCTTAGATGCTTGCCTTTAAAGTATAAACTTCATACCCCATCCATGACCCGTGTCCCCTTGCCTCAGCTGAATAAACCTGTATCTGAACAGACAAACTTAGGTATTTGCTGTCAAACCACTACAGTGCTGCTAATGCTCAACACATCAGTTGTCATATTATCCTGTCTCCGAAAACTTACATTAGCTTTTCCATGTGTTCCTGAATCACGTTGATTTCCAAGTCTTCACCCTTAATTACTTCATAACATTTCCCTCAGATACATCGTTTTGTCTCTTTTCTTTCTTCTCAATTGTTCTTCCTCTAATTTCTCTCAGTTCCTTTATCACTTATCACCTTCTGCTCTCTTGCCCTGACACAGGCTCCATGGTTGTCTGCCAATACGCTGTTCACTCATTTTTTTTTCTTTTAAACCCCTTCTTAAAACTCATCTTCTTGCCTTCTAGCATATAATCATCTGACAGCAATTTATCAGGAGTGGGCAGAGGCTACATGGGTGCCCCTTCCACCCACTCACATATGCAAATTCATATTCAGCCAGAGACCTCTGCTTCTTTCCATACCACTCTGCGGAACAGGGCACTGCAGACGGGAGCAAGCAGGAAAGGAAACACACCAGCTGTATTGCCTCTGAGTAGGAGAAACAGGACATACACATTTCAGTTCCACTTACCGGTTCCTATTGCTAGAAATCCAATCTGAGATTAAAGTTGCAGCCTGCTGGTGACAGTGTTTGTTACCGAAGCTACAGGCCAACATGATGACTTCCCGACGCAATTCTCTGTCCAAATTAAAAAAAGCCACAAGGCTGCATTAGTGAATGTGTTTGTTTACTAACAGCAATTTTTGTAACAGTGGCAGCAATTGATAGTTGGGCAACATATCAAAGATACCCCAGCTACACAAATTTTAGTGTCAATTTAATGCCTACAGATGCTGCAAGAACTAAAGAAAGGTTGTGAACCAAAACCAATCCCCATTCACACTTATGCATTCTTTCTGACCTCTGTGGTCACAAATCAAAGTTCTTAAACATCCAGTTCAGTCAGATATTAAATTAAGGCTTAGGAAATCATGTTCTCCAAACTCAAGAAAGAGAAATTCATCTCACAGCATGTTGCTGCTCTCTCTCTAATCCAGAAAGGAAAAACAGAAGGACAATAGAGCTAGGAAAGTGTGACATGCTGAAGATGACACCAAAATTTACAAAAGTGCATTATTATAACTACATCTCACAAAAAAAAGAAAAACAATAAAAAAAGAAATATAACAGTACTCATGTTGGTATGATGCTTGAACGAGCGATTTGTTTAAATTATTCGTTGGCCATCCAAGCTTGAGATACATTGATGCAACTTGTCTTAATATATACTCCTGAGGGAAGAAAGAAAAACATATTTGATGATAATTTTATTCCTTATTTGAAATTGAAATACTACTGACTATTGAGGTTTTGGCTGGTTTTCTTTTTTTGTCAACCTTAATGTCTGATTTTCCCAAGATTTTCATCTGCATTTAGCAAAGCAACGTCTGCCTGTAATCCTTTCATTGCTATAGTGAGAAGTAATCTATAGAACAGCTATTTGATTAGATGCCTAGTATAAGACAATTTATTGTTACAAACCCCATCAATTTAAAAGTTTATTACACGCTATTTTGAACTCACAATACCCAACTGAAAATTTGCAAGAGTGTCAATAGCTTAATTTCTACTCTATAGCCAATCTCAACTACAATGCACATGTACACTTTTTAAAGAATATTGGTTTAATAGCCATAGCAAAAACATTACAGAAGTACATTCAATTAGCATCAGAATACAGAATTATGTGGCTGCAAAGAAGCTCTGTACATTAAAGACACTATGCTTTAAGTTAAGGTTTTTGGTGTGCTTAAAGAACAAAAAAAAAAAAGCCCAAGATTTATTTTAGTTTTACTTTTTACACAGGAGGCATATTTACATATTCTGAGAAGCTGTGAAGAACGAAAGTCATTGTATTCTGGGTAATCTTTTGCTGACTGGAAAAAGATATCTGAGATAAGAAGACCCACACAGGACAGCATATATTTTATTACTGTGGATGCATGTGCATGTATATATGTTGTCAACACAAAAGTAAATTCATAGTGCAGCTTTCTCTAGCAGATATGTTATTCTGTGACTAAAAAGACTTTTTATTTCCTTTTGCTACCACCTTTGCTTGCAAAGCTCTCATCAGTAGTGATAAAACACAACACAGCCATGAATTTTACTGGTTTTATTTATTAAAACTCTGTTTTCTTTAGACAGCCATGTTTAAAAGTGATACAGCAATGGCAGGCTCGTAAGAATTTTTCTGTCCAGCTAACAACAGACTAAACATGCAAATTATTTCAACGTCATTTTATATTATGGCTCTGGTTTGCACATAGGCTTACACTGTAGGTTCATAAAGAATTTCAGTGTGTCTTTATTAATCTGTAGTATTTGTTCTACAAAATTTATTTTCGATGTCAGCAGGTAGCTCTATGTATGTGTATATATATACTTGTATGTACTTCTATATATATATATACATACATGCAGCCACCTTTAGCTTCCTGTTGTCTGAGCATTTGTGTCTGTGGGCACACAGACTCACAAGCAAACCCATGTTTAAGTAAAAAGCAGCTTTAAGCATTTCAGGCTTTAGAGAGTGTCTTCATTTGAAGGCTTTACAAAATTACATAAAATTACAGTACATTGGCCTTTGAAAATACATAGCCTACATAAAATTCATAATGAATTAAAAGCCCAAGAGTTCATAAGTGTCACTGGCTGCAATCAAGTCCTGTGAACTTCATAAAACATGCTTCAGTGTAGTTTCAGGTAAAATGTTAAAATGTTTGTCATGCCTATCTTAATTATGTACTGCTAGCTGTTACTGGTCCCTTCGGACTCAATTATGAATGGGCTTTTGATTCAATGGAGATCTAATCCCTGTTAATTAAGGTAACTGCATTGAATTCACCATGGCTTTTTGGATGAAATAATGACTACAAATCTTCAGTTTAGTTACATACATCCTGTTGAGTTGCGTTTGCATTTGGTTTCCTTGCTGAGCTTGGGTGTCAACCTAAATATCGCTGTGGGGCTCCTTAAAAGAGAAAATCTGGAAACAGATTACTTTGGCTCTTTTAAGTGAAATACTTTTCTTGACATAATATTTCATAGGATAGATAATTACCTTTCCTTCTGCTAATCATATATGCCTCAAACAACAGTTATCACTATTCAAATGCAAATGAACCAAAGCTTGACAATTGCTATGTTTAAATAAAGAATAATTAAGAAGAAAGCTAATATCCCTGGGTCATTTACAGTATATGACTGGGAACAGTTTAACTCCTGGCAATGAAAGGAGGTGGAGTAAGTGAAAGAAAAAGGATAGAAGGAAGGACAGAAGGACGGATGGAAGGAATGAAGGACAGAAGGAAGGGAGGATGGATGGAAGGACAGATGGAAGGAAGGAAGGACGGAAGGAAGGAACAAGGATGGAAGGACTGATGGAAAGAAGGAAGGAAGGATGGACAGAAGGACAGACGGAAGGAAGGTTGTATCTCTTACATTGAAGATGTTGTAGTTTTCTGCTCGGTCCAGCAATTTATCTAGAGGATAAAGAGCTCGGCTGGCAGCATGCCAAGGCAGAAAATCCTTCTCCTCTGAAAAGTATCTGATAATCTCCAAAGGGATATTCTGAGGCAAATAACCAGCTCTGCACAATAAAAGATATTAGTGTTAAATTGATTTTGCAGAAGATACCCAATAAGGTAAAAATTACTTTTTTCTTTTTTTTTTTTTTTTTTAAAGAAATGAAAAAGCATAAAAACATTATAAACTTATTACACTAAAATGACATAAAAGACAACCTTACAAAAACCAGCAACTCACAGTCACTCCCAACACATGCAAGCATACTTACAGATGAAGGAAGGCATGAACACACATGAAAGAAAACTAGACAAGCTATCCCTACTTTATAGGGAATCCTGTGGCTATGAAAGACATGAACAATGAAGTAACTGACTTTAAGCAAAAAGCAAAAGGAAGATGTCTGCTGATTTGTAGGATACAAAGATGTCTGCATAATATCAACGACCCAAAACATTTTGCTTCAGATAACATTTCTACTGGCCATGGGCAATTGGGAGGAACTAGTGGCAAGGAAGCATCTTCAGTTTCAGTTATCCTCCCCTCTTTTTTCTCTCCATTGGAGCTACCTTAAGCCACTTTGAAATGACTTCTCCAATGGCATCACTTTGACTAAGGATGTTCCAGCACTTTCTACATTAACTATGTTTTTTCAGGTGTTTATAAATCAATCAGAATTTTGTTCCATTTTTTTTACAGTCATAAAAGACCAAAGAGAAAGTTACTCAATTTTACAGGGCTTTCTTATTTCTGAGCAGCAGAGTATCATTAGGATGAGTTCTAGTTCTTAATATTTTGTAAAGATGTGTAACCAAAATTATGGAGCTAGAAGCAAGCAAGATTGACTGCAGTTAAAAATCTTGGAGATAACGTTAGCAAAGAGGTAAACTAGCTTGAAGTTGTATATGTGTAATTAGTTCCTAATGGGATTTGTGATTATTGTTACTGATAATTTGATTGACAAGAGAAAGCGTGGAGTATGGAACAAGAGGAATAGCTCTAGGTAACATGCTGCTTAAGGAATAAACAGAAGGATGTTTATTATAGCTGCACTAATGGACATTTAGGAATATGCTTCCAAAATGAAATCTCTCTATGATAAGTGCAAAAAGGAAATAATCACTGCAAACCAAACAGATTATTTCTTTTTAAGCTTAACTTCCCCATAAAGACATGGAAGAAGTGACTCAGAGAGATCTCCTATTCCTGAGATCTTGGCTTTCCTAATCATTTTCAAAATCATGATACTTAGCTGATGATACTCGTCCTGTTCACAACAGGAACTGTTACTCTCATCAGTCACTGCTTCTAACTTCCTAATTCATCAGCCCATTCAATTATGCCTTCCTCTCCTCCTGTCCCCCACTTTTACTGTTGTTTCCTTAACGGTCTATTCCTTCTCACAAAAACAGATTGTGGGAAAGTTCGAATCAGTCCCGAAAGCAGGAAAAGGGATAAGGAGAGGTCCTTGTGAATGACATTATTATATAAATGACAACAAATTCATCACTTCAGATCAGGGAAAGTGGTTACAGGTGCTACGATCAATGATAAACTCTGTCAGCACATGTTGTTAATACTTTTCATGTACAGCTGCTAGGCTGGCCTTCTGAGGGAACTTGAGCAGAGACATATCGAAAATCCTCTTACAGTGGCAGTTAAGATAGGAGCACTTCCCCACAGAAGTGTTCCAGCAACTTTGCCATGGCAGGATGTTCTTTATATTCTACACTATTTTGTTGTATGGATGCCTACAGAAAACCATAATCATCTATTCGTTCAACCTCAGCCACTAAGCCATGTTTATGAACTTCTTATTCCAAATACACTGTACTCCCAGACTATTTGCCATTATATTGTTTCTGTAATTCTGTCCATTCTGTCAAGATAAGTACATTCATTGGTTTACCTTTTTGTGTGAAATGTGGTATATATGTCATCAAATATTAAATTTATATCACAGCTGAAAAAGCTGTATTTTCATTCACAAAAGAAAAAAAAAGGCAAGAGTTTGGTAAGGTTGCTAATTTTTGGCATTCATATTTTGGAAAATAGGGTATAAGAAGCTCTGACCCTAAACTATAAGAGGGGTAAACCAGAAACTGTAAAATGGATTTAAAAGTCCTAGAATCTAGATCACAGGTCTAGGACCTGTGTGACTTGTCCTAGGAGTCACCATGACTACCATGACAATCAGGTTAGCAGAAGACAGAAAATAGCCAAAGCACCATGACTGTGGTGAGCTATGCTCTAGTATCCTACATCTTCACAAAGCACAGTGTTTTGTAAAGTGCAAGCTTTGTACTTTACTACAATCATATTCTATAACTTCACATTAAAAGCTTGACCAGCACTAAGAGTAATTTCAAGACTTCTCTTTCCTAGAGGATACTGCATCCAGCAAGATGTACTGTCTCTTGAACAGTGGCAAACTCTCTCATCAGCCAAGGAGTGCTGGCACACATCTAGGATTCTCCATCAGGAGAACCTTTCAAAGATGGTTACAGAAGATCTGGCCAGAAAATCAAATGAAGAAGGAATGGTCAAAGACTCGCAAGTGTCACAGGACTTGTGACAAACATACACCTCCAGCTGGCCGACAACTGCTAAATGAAATCACTTGTGTCATTTACGGAGCAGGAAAGGACGAAGATGAGAAAAGAAGACAGAACACAGAATGAGTCTGTTCTGAGTATCCCTCTAAGCAATGGCGGAAAACAACAGACCCACAGAAATGTTCAACAGAACAGAAATGTTTAACAGTTACTACTACAAAAATAATAAAAGTCACAGTAGCAACCTTCCCATCAAAGGAAAAAATGTAAAATAATTTCCCTGTCTGGAAATATTTACTCAAAGGCACTACAGAGTATAACATTAGTTAAGTATATACTCTACACATGCAGCTTGATTTATCGCTCTCTCTTCCAACAATGTCACTGGAAGGTCAGTGGCAGAAATCCTTATTTTTCTTGTGTCTTTTTAGCCATCAATCATATTTCTATCCTTAAAGTCCAGCAAAATTACTATCAGATATTGCCTGCCAAAGTCCAAATACACAAGAGCCAGGGCTGAGACAAGGTTGTATTCCAGCTTCCCCATCTCAGAGGAAAATTGAAATATTTTCTGTCACTCAGGCAATAACTGATTATGGGTTATACTGAAACCAGATAACAAACATAAACACTGCAGAAATACTGTGATGTCCAGTCTTACGTCTGG
This sequence comes from Lathamus discolor, assembly GCF_037157495.1. Classification (NCBI taxonomy): domain Eukaryota; kingdom Metazoa; phylum Chordata; class Aves; order Psittaciformes; family Psittacidae; genus Lathamus; species Lathamus discolor. The sequence goes on along the minus strand of NC_088884.1, from coordinate 40,449,085 downwards.
TCTGAAAAAGGTTTCTCCAGCTATGCCTCCAGTACCCACCTGAGAATCTCAGCAAGCATGTACCTGCAACTGAAAAAATTCTGCAAAGGAGTCTGGGATAGCCTTGGCGAGTATCTTAACAGATAAAATAGTCAAATCAAGTGGTGTCAATTCATAAACAGTGGACAGATGCATATTGATGTTCAGGCTAAGTACTTCTCGAGTGCAGGTTAAGAAGTTTACAAAACTTCACCTACAGCATCTGGATTGAAAACGCTGGAAGCTAACTTAAGAACACATCTAGTCCCTCAAAGCAGATTCATACCAATGCCATTCCTAGCAAAAAATTTGTCCAGTTTTGTTTATATAGGCCTCTAGCAATGGATATCCAATGAGCACTAGAATTTCAATACTCTTCTTCCTAGAGACATAATATTAAAAACATTGTAACTCTGGTCTTTGGCCGTGTAAATATTCACAGAAGAGTACCAACAGATCAATTTAATGCCCTAAATGAGCTGTTGTTTATGTAGCTTCAAGTATAAACTACAAAAAGCAGAAACCCTGTATACTGTATTCTAGATTCTACATTATTTACATCACTGGTCACCCAGAAATAAGCCCAGACTTAAAAAGAGCCTCTACAAGCCATCTCTAAGGCAGCATTCATCATACTGAGACACGACAGCAAAAGCAAAATTTAACCAAAAACATCACATTGGAATCTCATCACTGTTTTATCACTTTTTATATAATTGTCCTTACCCACCAATTTATCACATGTCAATCATCCTACAGCCACCATTTCACATGAGAACTTTAGCATGTGCTAAAAACAAGGCACCACATGAGATGCATCTTATCTGTGTTCCTAATTTCAAAGTTGCCTGCTGAATGGAACTGGAGAACAGGAGAACAGGAACACAGACTAGCAAAAAGATCTTTTTGGTTAGTAGATATACTACTTCTAGACAAACATCTTGGTGCAGCGGGTTTTTATGTCATAGAATCACAGAATCATAGAATAGTTAAGGTTGGAAAGGACCTAAAGACCATCTAATTCCAAGCCCCCTAACATGGGCAGGGACACCTCACACTATACCATGTCATCCAAGGCTCTGTCCAACCTGGCCCTGAACACTGCCAGTGATGAAGCATTCACCACTTTGGGCAACATATGCCAGTTCCTCACCACCCTCACAATAAGGAGCTTCCTCCTTATATCTAACCTGAACTTCCCCTGTTTAAGTTTGAACCTATTACCCCTTGTCCTGTCACTACAGTCCCTGACGAAGAGTCCCTCCCCAGCATCCCTATAGGCCCCCTTCAGATACTGGAAGGCTGCTATGAGGTCTCCACGCAGCCTTCTCCAGGCTGAAAAGCCCCAACTTCCTCAGCCTGTCTTCATACAGGAGCTGCTCCAGTCCCCTGATCATCCTCGTGGCCCTCCTCTGCACTTGTTCCAGCAGTTCCATGTCCTTTTTATGTTGAGGACACCAGAACTGCACACAATACTCCAAGTGAGCTCTCACAAGAGCAGAGTAGAGGGGCAGGATCACCTCCTTCGACCTGCTGGTCACGCTCTTTTTGATGCAGCCCAGGATACGGTTGGCTTTCTGGGCTGCGAGCGCACACTGAAGCCGGCTCATGTTCATTTTCTCACCGACCAACACCCCCAAGTCCTTCTCCGCAGGGCTGCTCTGAATCTCTTCTCTGCCCAACCTGTAGCTGTGCCTGGGATTGCTCCCACCCAGGTGTAGGACCCTGCACTTGTCATGGTTAAACTTCATGACGTTGGCATCAGCCCACCTCACAAGCGTGTCGAGGTCCCTCTGGATGGCATCCCTTCCCTCCAGCATATCAACTGGACCACACAGCTTGGTGTCATCGGCAAACTTGCTGAGGGCGCACTCAAACCCACTGTCCATGTCAGCGACGAAGATGTTAAACAAGACCGGTCCCAACACCGATCCCTGAGGGACACCACTCGTTACCAGTCTTCAGCTGGACACGGAGCCATTGACCACAACTCTTTGTGTGCAGCCATCCAGCCAGTTCTTTATCCACCGAGTGGTCCATCCATCAAATTGATGTCTCTCCAATTTAGAGATAAGGATGTCGTGTGGGACAGTGTCGAACGCTTTGCACAAGTCCAGGTAGATGACGTCAACTACTCTACCCCTGTCCATCAGTTCCGTAGCCCCATCATAGAAGGCCACCAAATTGGTCAGGCAGGATTTCCCCTTAGTGAAGCCATGCCGGCTGTCACCAACCACCTTGTTGATTTTCATGTGCCTTAGCACGATTTCCAGGAGAATCTGCTCCATGATCCTGCCAGGCACAGAGGTGAGACTGACTGGTCTGTAGTTCCCCAGGTCTTTAATTTTCCTCTTCTGGAAAATTGAGGTTATATTTCCCTTTTGCAGTCATCAGGAACTTCACCTGCCATGATTTTTCAAATGTGATGGACAGTGGCTTAGCAACTTCATTCACCAGTTCCTTCAGTACCCACAGATGTATATTATAAGGTCCCATGGACTTGTCCGCATTCAGGTTCTTAAGATGATCTCAAGCCTGATTCTCTCCTACCATGGGCCTAAGGTCTTCATCCTCCCAGTCCCTTCATTTGTCTTCTAAGACTTGGTTGGTGTAGTCAGAACACTTACTGGTGAAGACTGAGCAAAGAAGTCATTGAGAACCTCAGTCTTCTCCAAATTGAGGGAAGCCAGTTCTCCCATTTTCTTCTGGAGAGGGCCCACATTATCCCTAGTCTGTCTTTTGTTTACAATATACTTATAGAAGCCCTTCATGTTATCCTTGACATCTCTGGCCAGACTCAATTCTAACTGAGCCTTAGCTTTCCTGACCTGATCCCTAGCTTCCCAGATAATGTCCCTGTGTTCCTTCCAGGCCACCTGCCCTCACTTCCATCTTCTATAAGCTTCCTTTTTCATTCTCTCTAAAGAGGCTGCGGATGAACTCTTGTGAAAAGTGATATCCCATTTTTACAACAAGGGCAGAGGTGGAAAAAGACCTTTCAAAAGTTAATATATATATTAAGTGGCTTATGACATTATATAATATCATAGACACCAACCTTCAGCAAGGTGCCATTCTACTTACACTGAAGAAATTGCTAGGATGGCCATGGCTACAAAGAAAAGAAGCAATGAAAAGAAAAAGAAAGTACTGAACGTGACAATTAAATTCCGCTCACAAAGTATTCCCACTAAAAATCTCATGGCAATCAAAAATAATCTTTACATTACATGAGCTTTTAATGAATCAGATAAAAGCAGGAGATCTAGATTATATTATGAAACATCAACGTGCATTCAGCTGCATTCTGACCTTGATTTGTTCTTTACACTGAGCCGCTGAACTTATGGACAGATCCCAGCACATTCATTTTCCCCTTAGGGACAAAGTACCAAATGGTAGTGTAATTGCCAAGGGAAAATTATTACTCTGTTCTGAATTATTTCTATCATAAATCCAGCACCAGTCAAACAGACTCTGTCACAAAACCGACAGGGTTGCCGTACAGTGATATGAGTCCCACACACAAGGGCACCATAAATCCCCTAGTCCCACCACCCAACAAAGTCATTAGAAGTCATGTGTTTAAATCAAAATTAGAAAATCCAAGCTGGCAGAAAACTGGTTCGCAATGTTGAAACAATGAAAATGAGGTGATTTACTTGCTGCTGGTTTAAAACTCACTCTCGTCATCTGTTTCTTATGAAATATGTAAAACCTGACTAGCTTTTTTGTCTGGATAATTTTGAAGGGGGAAAATGCAGCTCTTCAGAACACAGATGTGTGACTCAGATCAACTTCAGATTTGTTTCTGTGCATGTGCAATATATGAATAACTAGACTTTAATCATTAACCCATAAAGGGACAGTTTAAAATTAGTTCAGATACTTATTAATTGATTATTTACTGTGTGGGTGGTGAGTCACTGGAATGGGTTGCCCAAGGAAGCTGTGAATGCTCCATCCCTGGCAGTGTTCAAAGCCAGGCTGGATGGAGCCTTGGGTGACATGTTTTAGCTTGAGGTGTCCCTGTCCATAGCAGGGGCGTTGGAACTTGATAATCTTAAGGTCCTTTCCAACCCTAACTATTCTATGATTCATTCTTTTCTTTTAAAATCAAGTATGAGGATTAGATTAATCCACAGAGAAACTTAGTGCCAATGAGCATTCACATCTAATCATATTTTGCATTTTCTAACCCTGTTAATTTTTCCTGGACCTACTAAGGACTGGTGACCCCACTGATATATTCAGGATATTCTTTCCCACAGTGCTTAAACAGCAGTTCTTTAACAGCTGAGTAAAAACAGGTATGTAAAACCCTCACAAATAGAAAAAGCTTTGAGCAAGATGACCCATGCAACAGGGAAACAAACTCTTGTAGTCACAAATTTCACCTTCCCCTCCTGCAGGACGGGGAAGTCAAGATTAAAAATTTATGATGACTCACATTTATGTTCATGAAGGGAAGCTAGGAAAAGAAAGTTTTTTCCATAGAAAACTAACAAGTAACCTATAAAAAAAGGCCCTGTGATCTCCAGCATCAAAGCGTGATCTGCATCACCTTCCACTCCCAGGGTTGGGCTGACTTAGGAGCAGGTAAGGACTCTGCTTTTCTAAAGGATCCAAACTGACTTGATAGAGGCATTATGATTTGTACCAGCTCTGGACTTCCACATAAACAGGACACGAATGCACATGTGCTCTTTGATAAATTCAACAGCAAAATGTAGCTTACACACTCATTTTAATTACTGGATTTAACCGGCATCCAATCTCTCCAACATCAAAGGATTCAGAGAGTATAACAGTTTTAGGTGCAGCCTGCCTATTATTATGTTTTCTTACATGCAAAATATTTGAGGACTCTTCAAGTGACATTCAACTGCACACAAGAGCATTTGAAGCATCCTACAAAGTATGGTTCAAATTTAATGTAATTATCAGAGCATCACATAGCTTAAATTATCTTACACAGTTTTAGAGTTGCCACATAAGCAAAGACTAATATTTGAATTAATCACTTTTGTTGAAAACATAAAAAAAAACAAACTTAAAACCTTCTGTGTTTGTAAAAATGCAACAAAAATTCCTCAAAACTGGAGTTCAGTATCTCTCTTTTCCTCTTTTCCCCCATATAAAAAAAAAAAAGAAATTAAAAAAAAGTAATGTAAGATGAAAAGGAATGATCTTACAGCTGAAAATTAAGACTGCAGTTAAGTATGCCATATTTTTCACCATCATGAAACCCCGATTTTTGAGATATCATTCATGCACTTAAATTAATTAAAGAAATTTGAAAGTATTTCCAGGGCTAAGAAATGTCAATTTCAGATGACTCAATTATTAAAAGTGTTATTTATTTTATTTCTTGATTAGCTTGTTGGAAAGGGTACAATGAAACAGCTCTTCTGTTCATTAAGTCGTCAAACAGGCAAGCATGAGAGCATGTTTGTGCAAATTAAAAAATGAGTTAGTTTACTATTATTATAGAATCATAGAATGGTTTGGGTTGGAAGGAACCTTAAATCATTTAGTTCCAATCCTCCTGCCACAAGCAGGGACACCTTCCACTAAACCAGGTTGCCCAAAGCCTCGTCCAGCCTGGCCTCCAAATACTTCCAGGGATGGGGCAGCCAAAGCTTCTCTGGGCAGCCTGTTCCTGTGACTCACCTCCCTCCCACTAAAGAACTTCTTCCTAATACCTGATCTAAATCTACTTTCTTCCAGTTTAAAGCGATTACCCCTTGTCCTTGTACCCCTTGTCCAAGCCCTTGTACTAAGTCTGTCTCCAGATTTCTTATAGGCTCCCTTTAGGTACTAGAATGCTGCTCTAAGGTCCCCCTGGAGCTTTCCCTTCTCCAGGCTTAACATGCCCAACTCTTCAGCCTGTCTTCATAGGAGAGTGCTCCAGCCTCTGATCAACTTTGTAGCCCTCCTCTGGATTCACTCCAACAGCTCCACATCTTTGTTATGTTGCGGGCCTCGGAGCTAGATGCAGTACTACATGTGGTGTCTCACAAGAGCAGAGTAGAGAGGCAGAATCACCTCCTTAGACCTGCTGGTCGTGCTCCTTTTGATGCAGCCCAGTATATGGACTTCTTTCTGGGCTGCAAGTGCACATTGCTGAGTCACGTTATGCTTCTCAACATCAACACCAAAACACCCCAAAGTTTTGTTCCTCAGGACTGCTCTCAATCCATTCTCCGTCCAGCCTGTATTTGTGCTTGGGATTGCCCCAACCCAGGTGCAGGGCACAATACTTTTTCAACTTTCTCTTTTTTCCTGTTCTAATGTTTATAATTTGCATATCGGTCAGCCAAGAGAAATATGTGTTTTAAAGCTAGAAACTTCATATGGAAAGCACAGAAAGCTGCTATTGAAAATACAAAATCAAGCTGAATTTTGTTTACCAGAATAACTACAGAATTGGGTATTATTTCTGTAAAAGCAATTCCCTATAAACACATTTATAATAAAAGCTTCTCTGAAATTCTCATACACTCTCACCTATTTTCTTATCTCCATTTTACAGGAAGTGTATAACAAAAACAGCATTCCAAGTTTCTCTAGTCCCTGTGCAGACCCTCAGCCTAACACAGTCCTTCCTGTCATTTCTTGTTTGACTTCTCCGTAAGGGAAAACACATTTCTAGGTAAATAGGGAGGAGCTAAACTAAAACAACATTATCAAGTGAAACTGCTTTATAAGTCACTAACTGAAGACAAAAAACCTCCAAAGTATAATCTGGACTTTGAATTCAAAAGTTCACCCTGGCAGTATGTTCTGGCAAGCAGGTGGAGCATACACCCACAAAGACTGGACCTTATCTAGACAATGATCTTGGCCAACAGCAATCAGATGAGCCCAAAAAGTAAGATCATTTCTGAGAAGCAACTGTGCAGCCAGGTGAAAACAGTAGGCAAAGTAGTCAGTAGCCTGAAGTGGCAAATATTTTTGTTAATGCTGATGAGGAATCAGCATTGTCCTTTCTAGCTAGAAAAGTTAGTTCTTGCTTTTTATTCATATATACTTGTTGATGTTGGGAAAAGAAAGGGTGTCTAGAGCAGTACCTCCAGCCTCTCAGGGCAGCTTGTTGCTCCTACCTTGATCAAGGAAGCCACAGGGTTTTTTGCTCCCCATACTAGTCCTGTCAGACCCTCAGAAGGAAAAATAATGTGCTTCTGGCATAAGGTGGAAAAAAAAGTGTTTATTGTGAAAGGGCAGGAGAGAGAGGTGGAGAAAAGGGCTGACAAGGCAGCTGTGGGGAAGAAAAAGAGGCATGATGATGCAAGGAAGGCACAGGGAACAGGTGTATGTTAGGTAGGAGAAGATAGGGACTCCAAAGAATGGCGTAAGTTGTGATGCTGGACAAAGACTTCTCCCTGCCCCACCAACACACAGATTTTTGAAGCCGTATTTGCACCTCTCATCCTCCTTTGCAATATTTGAGGTTGCTAAGAAGCCTTCAGCAAGCTCCACTCATGCCACTCTCTTCCTCTTGTCTAACCTCAAACTCCAAGTTGAGCGTTCTCTCCAAGTGTAATGTGGGCCTGGTTTAAATAATGTTCCCACAACAAATTTCACAGACTGTTCTCCTCCCCTGTCATTACACAGCACTCCCTGGCATCTGCACTGCAACATGGATACATCCATACCAAGCTGACTTCAGAGACCAGCTTGCACCATAACAGACCAAGACCATGGAGTGAAAAGACAATGTGCTAACTACCATTAGCTAGAAATAATTCTTTCACTCCCTTTAAACCAGAGTCGTGTTTTCCTTACAGTTTATTCTGGTTCATCTAAGAATAGAGTTAGTGTAGTTTGCAGGAAAAAAAAAATAACAAAAACACACATACTGCTATAATAATTGAGAAGTACCAAAAATAATTGAAGCGTGGGCAAATTTTGTGGGGATGTATAGTAACAATATCATCCACTTCTACAGGACAGATGTATACTAGACCAAGACCTACCCCTCCACTAAACACTCTGCAGAGAACTCAGGTCTATCGTTTCTCTTTTGTATGTGCTGGATTTCTCCTACTTCTTCCTTGGCTCTGAGCAGGATGTCAGTCCAGGATGCTCTTGCAGCACCAGCACTTCCCTGGAATGTGCTGTACAATTTGCTTTATTGCTCTTTACTACACAGCAGAATTAGATGCACATATGATACATACCATGAAAGCAGAATTGACTTTTGTGTGCTTACTCTTAAGAATCACTTTGATTCTTCCTGTACAAACCTATGCAAATGTTAGCTGAAATATGTATCCCCACATAAAGCAGGTATCAAGGCATTGAGACATCACAGAACATATGGACTGTCATGCAGCATATGGAATGAATGACGGCTACATTAAAATATTTGTAGCTTTTTATTTTCTCTTAAAGAAGTGCAGCTGCTTTGCCCCATTGAACAAGTATTTATGCCAAAGCAAATGAAACAACTCTCATGGAAGCCGTATCTAAACCAATTGCTGGTGAATCATCACCAAAATTTGCTTGACAGTGAAAGAGTTACTATGGCATCTGCTGAAATAATTTAGATGAGTCCTCATTTACTAAAATAGTAAGTCTATACCACTATTAATCAAGCATGATACAAACTATCGATCTAATACTCACTCCCTTAGGTGGTACTCAGAAGCAATAATTAAGGGAGCTGCTTAACTTATCTGTTGTTTGCCTCTGTGTTGAACTATCAGCAAATGTGATCAGAACTAATGATGAAGGCTGGAGTTAAAATGCAGTTTATTCATTTAAATGGACCCTACATGATTGTTTATGAATACCCAATCAAAACAAGGTCAACAATTCTGGATGTGGCTGCTGAAATTTTGAAACATTCTGAAGTACATTAATTGGGCTAGATGAGAACTTCTGCCTTTGTCACCTGTTTACTATCCAGCCCCAGAATTTTAAATGGGTCTTCATCGACTTCTTCTGGCATTCCACTGAACAGGACTTTAAGCAATACAAACAAGTGTAACATGCAACCAATTAGCCCAGATATGCTGAAAGTTTTCAAATGCTACAGTAAATGAAATCTTAATCTCTTAGATTACTTCACTAAGGGATCTCTAAGATCACTTCAACTCCATCGTTTAGTTTTGTTAAGTTTCCACCAACAACTTCAAAGAAAACAGTCTTCCAATTTAGAAACAATAACTCTGGATTTTATATGGAAGCTTATAAAGTAGAGGCTTAGTTACAAGGTAACTCTAAGTTTCCAGAAATAAGATTGGCTAATCATCTTGGGGGGTGGCACTGCCTCATGTAGCTGAATGGATAAGATGATGGCAATACTCCACACCCAGGAATTAATTTAAGGAATAAGGAGAGGGTGGGCTTTGATTTGTTGGGTTCTTTTGTTTTGTTGTTGTTGTTTTCTTGGGTTTTTTAAAAGAAAAAATAAAATAAAACAAGAGTCCTAAAGATATGATGTTCCAGATCCCAAAGGCTGTACTTGGTTAACTGGGACTTAAATTTAAAGTGAATTTCTCTTTTTGAAGTTGATCTGGAGAAAGCATCATCTTAGTTCAGTATTCTGCTTCTGGAATCAACCTTGGAGTCAAATGCACCAGCTGTTAAAGATGCTGTCAAGGGAGAGGATCTGGATGTATATATAGAAATGTAGGTTGGCACTGCCTTTTCCTTTACCTTCAGATTTTGGTTTTCTAGGGTCAGCAGAACTCACAGCTTGAACAGAAGCAAGCCAAGAAGAACTAATTAATGGCCGGAAAACAATCATCATAACTCATCATACATCTGCACCAGGCTCCTGATATTGGCTTAGTGAATGAAATTCTGAGAGAGGACTCAGGAGCTCTCAGGAAGGCCATCTGCAGCAGAGAAGTCACTTAGTTCACAGATAATTCTTAAGGTATATTTTTTTGTCATTGCTCATTTCTGACATAGCTCCATAGTCCCAGTCTAAAGGGGCAGGCTTTTCTGGCCTAAAAAAACTTCATCTGAAGATTCTATAGCTCACTCTCCCCCTAAACTGTGAAAGGAAATGGCTAGTTCTCCAACATGGCCATTCATCTCTGAAGAAGAAGAACAATTATTTAACAACACTGCTTCATGCTTTCTCGTGAATACAGTTAAGAAAAAGCTTCTGATAAACATCAAAGAAATGCTACTAAGAAATATACAGAAACTACTGTCAAGTTTTATCTTTGGCCTTTGTTAATGTGTAACCCGTGTAGTCTTATACTGTGTAGTCAGTGTAGTCTTGACAGGCACTGTGCTGTCACTAGGCCTCTATGTTCCCTTTCCCACCCGAAAGGGAACCATCAGCAATATCTGAATATCCAGGAGCTCCACCACTATCTCTTCAACCACAGCACAGAAGACAAGGTATTAATGTATAGCAGTACAGTTTGTAAGCATTAAAAAAAAAAAAAAACCAACAGGTTTCTGTAGCTACTGGCATGCAAACCCGGAACCTGCCACCTTAACATGGTTAGCTGACTATGGTGCAGACAGGATCAAAGAGGAATGAAACACACATTGGGTTTCAAAAGACAAAACTTATGGATTCTTCCAGAACTGGAAAGAACAGTAAATATTTTAGATGACAGTAAAATAGGTATCCATAGTCACATCTGACTCAACAATGGTTAATACTGAACACAAACCAGACCTATTGATTTTACGTAATACTGGATTAAGTTAACCAGTTTAATGAGGGGAAATTAATATTAAAATTTAGAGCCCAGCAAGGAAGAGCTAGGGGTGATACAACACTCCTTATATTAGGAGGGTAATTTATCTTATGCTATGTGGTTAAATGGCTTTGAGAGGTTAGGTGTATGCTTCTCTCCATTAATTGTCAGTGCACTGCAAGGTGACAAACTCAGATTTACGAGTCTACCTTTGGGATACCTAAGTAAATATCCCACCTAACTGACTCACTAACTGACTCCTTATAGTAAGGAAAGAGAAAGACAGGATAAGCTGACAACATTACTCACACTCTCAAGAAACAGCAGGATCTTTGTTACTTCCTGTGGCACTAGTTATTGGAGCTACCTGAACTGCCCTCTGTTTTAAGCTCAGAATAGAACCACAGTTTTGTTTTCTCTTGCTTTCTCGGTCAACGTATAGCATTTACTACAGTCAATGTATTTCCAAATTATACTGAAGTTTCACACAAAAAAAACCAAAAGATAAAGGATCTTCAAGAAGAAGGAGAGAGTGCCAAGGTGCTCAAGAATTTGGGGCATGTATTTCCATAAGCTATGTTACTGTCAAGGATACAGCTCTCCAGATCCAAGGGGTGTATGCGTGTACTACAGCTGAGAACAGAATTATGCTTAAAAATCTGAAAAACAAACAAGCTTGCAAGAATTCAAACACAGTGGGCAAGCTTTAGCTTTCTTTTTATTATTCAATTCAACTCTGCTTGATTAGTTTTATGAAACCAAAAGACACCAAGAAGGAAGAAGAAGGAATATACTACCATATAAAATGGGCAAAACTTTATGAAATTAAAGTTATAGAGCTCAAGATATTCCTTGGAGGAATCAATTCACTTATATTGTTTATTTTTGAGAGATCATTATGCTGGACAGTAAAAGGATAATAAACATTTTGGAGGAATGAAATCAAACACACCTTAAAAAAAAATAATGTGCTCCAAAATCATTTATCTGAGCAATGTTTTCATCTTTATTCAGATCTAAATGTAACTAAATTTTATTAAATATAACACCTGTACTTTTTCCACAAACAAAATGAGTTAGCAATAAAACTACATAGAAACATCATATTAGGACAGTGGAAAAACTGAGTGCCACTTCTTATATGGAATGGGCATTATCTGTATCAAGTCTGTTGCTCGACCACTAGGGATTACTTCAAAAGTTACTAAGAACAAGGTACGCTGAAGAAATACACTCTTCAGTAAAAAGAACCGTTTATGTTACAAATTCTTTTGAAAAGGACCAGCATGAATTTAAATAGTTATGTTTTCATTTTCACAATATTTTATCACTGAAAAGAATAGCTAGGGATTAAAATAAAAGTATGTATTACACAGTTCTCCCTCTCAAAATGTGTATGTTCATAGTTGTAGACAAGAAGATAACACATCAATGCAACTAAGGACCACAACTGAGGACTGAATTACCCTCAAAACCAGCCAGTTTTCTTAGAAGTCAGGTCTAAACTACCAATTACTACCTCTATGCCTGGTCAATAAGGTTACTCACCTTTTCTCATGTCACTGTCAGAGACAAGCGTACGTATTTAATCTCCCCATCACGTGTAATTATATGGGCAGGGAAAAACACGTGTTGTGCATTGGAGATGAGGCGGAATCAGCACTACATCTATGAGGCAGGTAACATCCAAACCACGGTACTGCTCCAAAAGAAAGTCAAATGACATTCTACACTGCGCCTTGCAGTGAAGGGGGGGAAAGCTAAGTTGTTTTTAGGCTGATGGTGGCATTTTGAATACCAAATTTTTGACGAAATTGAAAGGATCCATGTGATTTTTATAGCCCTCGGAGCTTGTATTAGGAACACTTATGTGTCCAGTCAGAGCACCTGACAAAGCAGGGGCACTTGAACCACCCTGAAGCATCAACAAGCAATTCCCCATTAATTGTCCCAGCAAGAGCTTTTCCATCTGCTTTTACACTCCTAGAAGTTCAGGTGCTCTGCCATCACAGCCTGATCCCAACAGTCCTAACAGTCTCTTAATGTCTCTCTAGTCCTAATCATGATAGAGGAACACAGCACGGATTAGTACTATTCCTGATCTTTGTTCGTCTGGGAGGGGAAATAAAAAAACAAACTCTTCTTAAATAGATATCATATAGTAAGCTAGGCAATTAGACTAACCAGCATCACTGTAATTGTTTGGGGCTTTTTTTAATAGGAAAAATGATAGATGAATAAAGTAAAAGGAAATCAACAAAAAGCATACCCTACCAGGCAAGTTTAGCAGTTCTGCATATCTTATTGCTGCTCTTGAAATACAGGGCATGAAACTACTGTTTGTAAACATGCAGATCTTTCCTCCATCCAGACTGTCTTGTAAGGCATGTAGTCAAGGTAATACTACTGACCACAATCTGTGCAGACGTTTTAAAGAAGTAGGAATCTGGCTGCTTATCTATGTTGGAAGAATATTTACTCACAAAGAACATCTAAGCACATGTGTATACACTGTTACTATATAGCTCAACTACTTTTTTCCATGGTGCATGAGAAGCAAATGCAGCTGCAATCGGCTGCAGCTCATCATTAACAAAAGAAAGTCAAGTTTTTTACAACCTGAAATCTTGTGAAATACTTCATCACACTCTGGTGAAGTTATCTCTGAAAAAGCAGCAGGATCCAGTGTCACCATAAAGGTGCTTTGGAAAGCAAGTGGGGAATGCTCTGAGTCAGGTCAGATGGGGCTTTAGGTAACCTGGTCTAGTGAAAGGAGTCCCTGCCCATGGCAGGGGTGTTGGAACTGCATGAGCTTTAAGGTCCCTTCCAACCCAAACCATTCTATACTTCTATGATTCTGATGCATTGCTGATCTAATCTGCGGGTGGTTTTTGGGCAGACAAAACTTGGCCAGACGATGCAGATTGGGCCTTTAATCAAGACCTTGCCTTTATGCTTCACAAACAAGACATATTAGAACACTGGCTCAGTACTGACTCAGAAGAAAAACACTCACATCCAAAGATTCAACTTAAGAAACAGATGTTTTTAGTGTCTTGATTCTCAGAGAAGTCTAGCCACATCAGTCTCTGTTCAGTGCATGGGAAGTCCCACACTGATTCTGTGTAACTGCACACTTCTCTGAGGTGCCAAAATCAGATTTGGAACAGACCGTTACATTACTGAACAATCAGTAGTTCTTCTAATAATCTAGATATTTTGAAATACTCTGAAACGTGCTAGTACCCAAAAAGTACACAAATCATGGTCCACTGACACCTTAAGTGATGACCTATTTCTAGTCCTTCACTGCTGCCAATGGGAAAATGCCACATGGCAAGAATGCAGGACAATGCAAAAAGCAAATGGATACTCCTTCTCTCCCCATGATACCTCCTTCCCTACTACATCTCTGGACTGTTAAGTAAGTGCTAATGAATAGTTTATGCCATATATTCAACCTAGCACTGGCAGCAGGAACAAAGTGGTAGGGCACACAACTGTGTTTTACTGCAGTGATGCTGGAACATCAATGAGCCATAATTTGTGTGTGACACTGTACCTGAATCTCAAACATCTCTGGTGGCCATTTGTAGTGAAAAGTACCTCAACACTGCTGATTCTTGAAAGCCCCCGCTCAAATATGGCTATAAATACACTAGGAAACAGAAAAGGCAGTAATATAAGGAATTCGCTTCACACTGCCTTTGACATCACAGTGTTTTACTGATGCAGTGTTCCCAGATATCAAGAATCAAAAAGTTTTAAATATTTCACTACTTTCCTCTCATTTTGCATTTTCACTACTAACGTATCAAATGTCCTGATTTGAGAATGGGGAAAATTCCATTGCCTCTAATTAATAAAGAAGGCATTACCTAACCAGTACTTTGTTATCATTAACTCTGATAGTAGTAAAACACAAATGTTGTATAAATTCCAGAAACGCTCAATGGAACTCTGATTTCCGATTCTGCATGAAAAGTCTCATGCAGAAAAAGAGAGAAAAAAAAGACACTGGAAAAATGATATAACAGTACAAATCAGGGTGAAAAAAATTACTGAAGCTTAAAGGTGCCTTCCATCACAGATTAAATACAGCCACAGGGTCACATAAAGAAAAAACAGGAGAGGCAGGGCAGTAGGGAGAAACAGCAGAAAAAAACCTCACTCACTAGAGAAAGAGGAAAGAGATTATTTATCTCAAAAGTGTTAAATTGAACTTGCTGCAAAATTGATCATACCTCTCCAGACTCGGAAATACCCTACAGCAATTATTGATCAAGAGCAGTGAATGTGCTACAGAGCATGTTTATGTGCCATACCAAAAACACCAAACAAAAAAAAGAAACAAAAAATCAAGAGGGAAAAAGAACTAAAGTGTGTTTAAAACATATTTAACTTCAAAGCACACTCAACTGCTGAGCTAATGATCACATGAGTTATTGCAGCAATGTGTATGAGGATAGATTATCTTCAGAAAAACATACCTGGCTAAATTGAATGCATCATCGATCAAGCCTGCTCGATTACTGACAGAGATAACCTGTGAGGGGCAAGCACAAAAATCGAATCATTTAGGGTGATGAAACAGTGAAAGTTAACCTATCAAAACAGATTTTAGGGATGAGAAGGGGAGCATACCTCATGGTTCCTTGTTAGCTGATTAATTATCAGCCTCCAATTCCTAATATCATAATTAACTCTAAAGTACCCAGTCTGGTTGATGTTCCCCAGCAACCAACTTGCCTCTTCCAAAGCAGGAATTCTGTGGTGTTCTGGAAATAAAGAACAAGATGGGAAGGAAAGTTGGTTTTAAATTTATTTGTTAAATTCTCTCTTTCTATAAATATCCACGAAGGCAGTGAAATTAATTTAAAGACTAACAAAAGCATTATGTTGGATTACTAATTTCATTTATCTGTTCTGATGTAGAGAGACACCAGCTGACATGGTGGCCTTTCAACCACACAAAACTCCCAGGGTGTTTTTTTACTGACAAATATTATTTATATGAGAGGTGCCTATTTTGAGTCTGGTACCCTGTTTCTGACCATGCTAAAATAGCTTTCTACAACCATAACTCCAATAATTCAATGGATGTGCTATATAGAGAAGGCTAAACCTGTGATTAAAAAATAAATAAATTCTTGAGAGTTTCTTCATGTACTTTAGACTGGATTTCAAATTAAAGTATTTCCAGCTGTACAGCTTCTAGCTACTAACCAGTGAGATGCTCCCCTTTAGAGCTAGACCAATTAACCTCATATTAACTATCCTGTTCTTCCTCTTTCGTCTCTTTTTTAAGTAATCACTTTAGGGCTGAAAGTCTAAATTCATTTTAGTATTTGTACAGCCAGGCAGTCCACAACTATTTGAAGGTCTAGGGATTTCAATAAGGAAAATGCTCTGAACTCACAACACACAATTTTTTCACTATGGAAAGCATCATCATGGAATGATGCCTCAGGCTTCATTGTCTCTGAAAGGAGCCTTCAATCTAGTAAATTATTGTGACAAAACCTATCATGAACCAGAGCTCACTAAAAATTCAGCAACAATTTTCTACTATAAGTAGTTTGTGCACTGTTGACAAAATTAACAGTATTATGCATTTTTAAAAATAATGATAAAAAAATATATTAAAAAAAATCTTTTAAAAGTAATTCCATCAGGAATTGCTTGGTGTGCATGAATTCTGTGAAAGTAACTAATGGGAAAAAAGTCAACAATACAGCCTTCACAATTCACACATAGTATCTAGCACCTAGACTTACTAAAGAAAATTATTTCACCTTTCTTATATAAAAGTAATTTCTGAGGAAATAAGAGATGATTAGGACTGCAGATAAAAGTTGTTATGACTAAATACCTCTAGCAAAGCCACAAACAACTGTATTTTAAGGTGCAAAAATAAGAACAGCAAGAACCCAATCCTAAAAACACTTAATTGTATGTTTAAATTAACGGATTTGCATCATGCACATGAATTCAAATAAAAAGCTGAAGGATTAAAAAAGAAAATAATGTCCTCACTTACATAGTTGCGACATCATTAAATTCTCTTAAAAATACACTTCTTAGAAATATTAACCCCAGAATAACTCAATTGTTGACTATTCAAATGTTATTACTATTTTAGTGTTTGTCTAACTGACTCAAACCAGTTCAATTTAATTATTCTGTATAATGACTGAGAAAAAGAAACACAGACCCCTGGTTTTAGTTAAAATATTGACAACATCCATATAGTTATCTGTGATACAGTGCCAAGCAAACACATTCTTTAGGAGCCAATGCATCCTGTAGAAATGAGACTGAGAAAACCAGAATTAAATCCTGTAACTCTGTGAGCTTCCCAGGCATTCATACTGTCAAAGCACTTAAGATACTTTTGCCACACAATCAATTTGGAATAAGGTTTTAACACCGGGTGTCCTTCCTTGCCACAGAGGTCTGTTAAACACTGGGCTATATAACTCAGTTTTAAGCACACTCTCTTAGACTGCTGTACTGAAATTGCTCTTCTGTTTAAATCCTTTTTTCACTGGATCTGAAGTCAGAATCACACAGTTTCTCCAGCCTACTTATAATGGACTTGAAAACTGGCTTCTGTGTAAATCACTGAACCTTATTAAAGCAAAATATTACTGTAGAAATACCATAAAAGAACGTAACAATTTACAGCACAGTGATAAAGGCACTTTCTTAGAACCAATTTGTATCAGATATCTGTTATAAAACAGGGAGAGAAGGAATCTGAATCTGGATCTACACGATCCTATCTAATTTGCATGGTGTGGTTCTGTGAATACAACCTCTCACCCCTAAATCTCAGCTATCTCACTTCCTTACTGTCCTGGGTTCAGCAGTAGCAGTCATTTTTCCCCTTCTTAATAGCTGGTGCAGTGCTGTGTTTTGACTTTCAGCCTGAGAACAATGCTGATAACAACACTGATGTTTTCAGTTGTTGCTCAGTAATGTTTACTCTGATCAAGGACTTTGAGTCTCATGCTCTGCCAGAGACTGGGGGAAGCCGGGAGGAAAGAGACAGGACACTTGACCCAAACTAGCCAAAGAAGTATGCCGTACCACAGCACATCATGCCCAGTATATAAACTGGGGGCAGTTACACAGAAGGGCTAGATCACTGCTTGGGTCGTGTTGGGTATCGGTTGGTGTGTGGTGAGCGGTTGTATTCTCTTCCCTTGTTATTTCCCTTATCAGTATTATCATTGGGGGTAGCAGTAGTGGTTTGTGTTATACCTTAGCTACTGAGCTGTTATTATCTCAACCCACGGGAGTTACATTCTTTCCATTCTCCTCCCCATCACTCCAGGAGCGGGGGGAGGAAAGATGGGGGAGTGAGCAAGCGGCTGCGTGGTTCTGGGTTGCTGGCTGGGCTTAAAACCACAACACTTACAACCCAGTGGGTTACTTAAAAGCAACAGCACAAATATCCATTTTTATATCTAGGAGAGACTACTGAGGGAAATGACAACTTGTAGAGTTTCTCTGGCTCTTGAGGGGCATACTGCCACGTGTGGTCAGGAGCAGGCTGCTCATGTCTGGTAGAAAATTCTACCACTTTAATGTAGTACTGCTTTCCACCCATGCTTTTCTGTTGCAAACTAACCCTTAAATGCCACCATCCCTGAAAGTAGCTACTTGTAACTGGTTAATCACTGTACCTCTATGATACCTAAAAGTGTACCAAATGGGCTACGAGCTCACATTAATCAATAGCTGTATAAATAAATACATTAAATGGAAATTTTCAAAATTGGATGTTATAAAATTTTTTTTAGTATTTTTATTAAATTTTGATCTCTGAAATGATGAAATACTGAATGATACCTGCCAGTCAAATATGACAAGTTCAAAATAACCTATTTCACGAGTAATAGCTGTGCAACACCTCCAACACATACCACTTTAATGGAGAAAAGTATCTTTTCGAATCTTGATGGTATTATTGCTGTTGTAGTCAGTTTAAATCCAGACATAACCCCTTACTATTATTTTTCAATAAGACCACTTGTGTCGACCTTCTCCTGAAATACACGACAGGAATCTTTCATGCCTTTCCAGCTCATATAAGGAGGCAGTTATTTTAAGGGACTGCCTGATAAATGTGCCTTACATAGTTCTATATAATTTACTGGAATTTGATGTTTAAGTCTGTGGAGTCTCAGGCCCTTGTGTAAAAGAAATTCTTTCTTTTGGTGATTACAGCACTGAAAATTTCTATACACCTGGGCAATTTCTCCACTTACCATAAATACATTTATTAGTTTCCTGTTAAAAGTATTACAGTTATGGAAAATGTAGTCATTGCGTGTTAAACCTTACATTAAACCAATCATGACTTTCTAAACAACAAAGATTTCATTTGGGAAGAAATTTGTCTTTGAAGGCTTTAGTTTGCCTCTTAAAATTAAATCTACAATAGATATACAATTGTACTTCGGATTAAAGGGATTTTTTTTTTTTTTTTTTTTACTTTTCTTCCATCAGAAAGAGTTTTCCATGATCATGTTTTGTCTGGGTGCCTCAGAAAAGAACATAGCTCTGAAACTTCTAGTTTTGTCATATACATATAGGAGACATTTAGGAGGAAATGGTTAATGACATTTGTTTTGAACTAAGAAAATCAGTTAGGATCTGACTCTAATTTTCCCTGCTCTGGAAGTGTGAGACAGTCCTCCAGCTGGTGCTAAAAATGGGTGGCTTGAAGTTCTGAGAACTCCCAACTCTCCAGCAACTTCAACTCCATCAAAACCAGCAGGAAAGATTGAAGCCTGCTCCTCTGCATGGCAACATGAGCACCTTGTGGGGCAGATCTGGGTGAAGGGCATCCGTCTGCAAGACACTAATCCAATGCTGACAAAAGCATGGGCTAAACACAGTCCTACTGCAGTTTCAAGTGTTAGACTCTCGGTTGTTATCTTTTCATTTTATACAACCCTTATCATACTAGGAAATTGGTTTATGCTGGAAGACTTCCTACTGGGACAACTGACTCAATTTTCCTGCAAAAGCAATTGTGCAAGAGTAGCACAATTTCATGCCAAGAACAGCAAGTGAAAATTTTCTGACAAAAAAAAATATGTTCCATGCAGAATTTCATCAAAGTATTTTGTGAAAGAATACCGACTTTAACTAAATTCTGCAAATCTTATTGCAAGAACTTTTCATATGAAGGGAAGACAAACCAGAAGAAAAAGTTAGACTCATACAATCAACTGGATTGGAAAAGACCTTCAAGATCATCAAGTCCACCGAAGTTTTTTCCATCTCACTTGCCACATCTCCATGTTGGAAAAAAAATGCTTTGGTGTAGTGAATAATACAATAAATGGAGACCACCAGTAAATACGTCTCACATACTTTTTGCTCAGACTACCCTTCCACCCATTAACATTCCTATATGATGGAACTGCTGATGTCTATGATGATACAAAATGTAAGGAGCAGTCTCCTCTTAGGATCGTTGCTCAGCTGTTGCAATAATGGGAATGATTCTGCCTCACTCTGTCAAAATCAGATTGCAGGTTTTGTATCCCTGGTCCTCACTATAGCTGGCTAAAGTTTTAAAGCAGGAGCTATATATTTATTTTACATACTCCTGCTTTTGAAAGCCTAAAGAGTGGAGTCTGGAAGCAACACAGGTCAAGCTCAGCAGCTTTGTCTCAAAAAAGAAAAGGAAGTGTGTTTTTCTAATCCTGCACTAATGCTCTATTCCCCAGTGGGCAGCCAGCAAGCCCCAGCCCAGAAGCAGCTGTCTTCTACAAAGCACTTTGTGGAGGAGAACCACTGTCAAGGGGCTTACAGCTGAAGTACAGATTATCTAGCAGGAGGTGGGGTAACACAGTAAATTGGGACTTGCTGTTTGGAAGGCAATTGCCTTGTTGAACTTTCTTTCCCCCATCTCATGGCAATCCTGTGGAGACACTATGAGTCTGAAGGAGAGCAACTTTACCAGAAGCAGGAAGGTCTATCGGAGGAATATTTCCCAGGGACACAAGAAGACAGTCAAGATACAGGAGGTGGGAAGGAAAAGGGCAGGGAAGCAAACTGAAAAGCTGCATCAGTCTGTTCAGCAGCACTTGCTGAATTGCATGGGGATATTTCCCACCTGGAGCCTGAATGCCAGAACAGTCACACCCAGGGAATGGCAAGTATGCCTATGTCCAAAGCCTTGCTCACCTGTTTTGATGTGGATGCTAGCTAAACCTCCTCACTTGAGGTTCAAGTCCTTCTCTTGGAGCCTGTGCTTACATACGTAGTACACCTTCAACAGCAATTGCCAACACCTTCCCTCAAGTCCTGCTAAGCAGTTGTCTTGTGGGGATGGGCTGAATTCAAAGCTGCTCCTCGACTTTTTACCCACTACTGATTTTGGGCTGACCCCAAAATGCTGCGGACATTGCGTTCATACATCATTACAGAGACCACAAAAGAAGCAACTTATCTAGGAGAAACAGAAACAAGCCCTGGACCTATGACAGAGCAGAAGTTTTGTTAACACTGATGATTTCCGGTGCCAGTGAAATCAGACCCACAAGACTGTAGCATGAAGAGCATTGCAGCCATCTTACTGTGATGTCTCTGACCTCAGCACGAATAGGAAGGCTAATCATGAGATGTCTCCTTCATCACTGGTTTAATTTTCAGAGGTTTAATAGATGTCACCCGCCTGAAGCAGAATGGTCTCATTCATAGATACAGGGAGTGAACAGGGAAAATGGTGGTGGTGACATATCTGTGCAACGCTGTGACAGCAAACAAGACAGCTCCATTTCACATGCTTGACAAACTGAGACAGTAAAAGGGTCATCTGATGGCCAGTGTATGAGCTGGTAAGTGGGAAAATGGTTACATGAATGCTATGGCTCACTGGGCAAGGAGAAGAGAGACTCACAGATGCACTTGGAAGATGAAAACCTTCCAGCACTATGACTACATACTTTCCCCAAGCAGGTGTGGAGAGCTGCACTGAATATGAAACATCTTGGAGATAATGTGGAGTCTCCTACACTGGAGATATTCAAGGCCCGCCTGGACAAGTTCCTGTGTGATGTACTGTAGGTTACCCTGCTCTTGCGGGGGGTTGGACTAGATGATCTTTTGAGGTCCCTTCCAACCCTTGGGATTCTGTGATTCTGTGATTCTGTGATTCTGTAATGCACTTTGTCAGACAAGTAGCCAAGGCCTGGCACTGTTCTCTCTACAGGATTTGTTGCAGAGGACAATAAATTAAATCCCAAAAAGACACTGCTTAGTTGTAATTTCCAGCATCCCTTCACCTTGGTGGTGTAAAGAGTGGATAGAATGAGCTCTGTTGCCAGCAGTTGGGATGATCTGCAATCATCTGAAGTAACCTGCTCAGCATACTGAACAATCAGTGAGTTGCTTGTCTCACTATCTCTAGTATATAACCAGACACAGCCAACACGAGTAGAGAGGAGCAATCCAAGCATCCCATTTGAGTGGCTCTCACAAGACTGAACAGCAGCCTCTTACCCCTTGCTCATGAAAATTCCAACTGGCATCCTACAGTACTTTGATGAGGTCACAGACACAGTAGCAAAGAGGATGCAAAAATCAGTAATTCTCTCTCTTGTGCTTCTGGATGTACATGAAGGAAGAGACTTTTCCATCAGCAAACCACTATACCTGGTGAACTCTAGTGCAAAGCAGCGGGTGTACTCCCCTGGGAAATTGTTATTTAAACTACTACAAAAAGAATATTATTTCTTCATGGCAATAAATGTAGCTATTTTAAAGCTGCTGTGGTTTCATTTCTCTCAGATAACAGACAGATAAGGATAATTTTATTGAAAAAAAAAAAAAAGTGGTATGTCAAGGTATCATAATGGTAATCATAAACTTGGATCCTCTTCATTACTGGCAGCTTAAATGAGTTATGTGACCAGAACTACATGACAGAAAACAGAGAGCTGTTCATCATCTCCTATCCACTCTTCAGGTTACACTGGAAGCTTCTTTAGTACAGCAGTTTAGTCAACAAGAAGGAAATGCCAGCTCCTTCCTAAAGAGGGCATGGAAACCACCCTCATGAACAGCATTCCCTCCAAATTCGATTTGTGTATCCACATTCAATTCCACCCACATGAAGAACAATGTGACCACTCCTAATCTGACAAACATCCTCTGGAGTACTTTATTTCACCTCCAGCTTGCAGAGATTCCCACACTACTCACTGGGACAGCAGTGAAACTGTGTCCTCTGCACAACAGAAAGTCTTCAGGATTCTTCATATCCACAAGAACCAGTCTTGGAAGTCATCCTTTCCAGTCTCAGAATCCCTCCCACATCCCCATGAAACAAACATACCAGCTGCAGAAAATCTCCAGGACTATCACAAAATCATCTATACCAGTCCCAACACATAACAGTACATACAATGAATCACACACTGAGTACATCCAGGGATGTTCTTACTGAGTTTTTATGTTGAGGAATTCTCCAGCTGAGCTAAACAATAAGTAAAAGCAAGAGGACATCCTTGCTATAGTCATAAGTTTACAGTCTCATTTTCAATGAGGCACAGCAAATGAATGAGTGAGTAAGTAATGAGGAAGGACAAGGATAATGACAATAGATCACAATGGCATTGATTCGCTACACAGGAAATTGATGACTCAAAAGGTTCCTCTTTAATTTCTATATAGCAGCCACCCCAAAATCATTGCTCACACTGGCCATCATTAATTTGTTGACCTCTTGAAAGCATTCCAATAGGAGCAGTAGATCTTAAAAGAGTGGGTAGTGGTTTTATGGACTTGTTCCTCCACAGCACTCTGCAAGTAAAAGGCGATGAGGATGCAACTGTGCAGATAATCATGACACACTGAATGTTCAAGGCGGGATCTCAGGGAAGGAGGCATGCATGTGCAACCTAATGAGATGAGATGAAATGAGATGCTCAGCTCTCTCTGAAGTCAGTGGGAATCTTTCTATTAACTTCAATGAGTGTTCAATCAAGGCCTATAGGACAAAAGTAGAACGGGTCATTACGGCAGATTGTGAAAGTGCAAACAGGTTTTGAACTATTCTGGAGGTGTTAATATTAAAAACTATGGCCAATGCGATATATTTCTGCAAAGTGAGGCAGCATTTGTAAAGCCCGTGTGTCAAAGGGATGCATGGATCCTTCTTTTCCCTTTCATATAATCATTCTATTCAAATTTCCACATTCCTTCCCTCACTCTCTTCAATTCCAGTCCAAAACTGTCAGCTGATGTAGCATGAACTCCCAAGGAAATAAATAAATATTTCACAAAATGTCTATAACAGGATTCCTTTTTTAGGTGAAAAAAAACTCCACTGGTATCTATACCTAGCTGTCCTCAGGACAATAACTATTATGAGATGCAGGAACTGAGGAGGAACAAAATAAGTAGTAATGCACTTTCGAGGTCCAGCATCTGGTTATCTAATAGAGAGAAGAAATACTTAGATCAATAATGAATTTTTTAATGACAGCAAACATTTCTTAGCGCTGGTTTCAACTATGGATTAGCATGAAAAGTGCTGCAATTCTAAATACTTTGCATTTACTAGGTCATATTCATCAGATGCTTTGCTATAAAAATATTACATTTAACTTTCACCAATCTATAAAGTGAATTGCATTCATCAATGATTTGATATGTGTTGCTAAATATAAAATACTTAGCACTTAGGTACACATTTCTATGTAAACGCTTTTCATTATACTCTCTAACTTCTGCGATAATTATAAATCCTTCTTGTTACTCATCCTTCATTCCTCCTCCCTCCCTTCCCAAGTCTCCTTTTTTTTGTAATTCATTTCAAGTAGCTAAAACTGGGCGCAGAGAAACTAAACCATTATCTAGGATCAATTCCAAAGAAACAGTTGAGGAAAACACAAGTATGCTTTATGAGATTCCACTGGGAGGAAAGTTTATTTTTACCTGATTTGTTAGACACCCATATAATTGCCTCTGATGAGATGTGGCTCGTATTTCCTACTGCAATTGTTAATGGAATCTGCCACAAGTAGCTGCAAGACAAAGGAGGGGGAATCTAAGAACAAAAATACTGTACTGATTCTTCTCACAGCAATCAGGGATCATGTCAAAGAAATCAAAACACAATTTCAGTAGCAGTGTTAAGATGTGGATTCTATCAAGTTACTTTGATTTTGAAATGCATTTGCTATTAGCAATAAAACAATGAAAAAGTCATTCATCTTAAAAAAACCTAAATTATATTTTACATTTTTCACACACTATCATCATAATAGGACTCTTTTGCAAGGCTTTCCTAATTTAACAAAGTGATTCACAAAGGAGGAAATAATGATTTCCCATAGACAGAACACTTTTTTTGTATTTATTTAGAAAAAGAGAATATCCAGGTAAAATATGTTTTGATTTATAGGGACCCCAAAGTTTAAAAACAACATACTCTTCTAGTAACTTCTTAGAAAGCTATGATGGGCTTTCATAGCTCCTGGCTTATTAAAACAAAACAAATGGTATGGCACTCCACTTCTTTGCACCATATATTATTACTTATGTGTATCAAGCTGGACAAAACATTCCATGTGGATTTGGAGATACGCTGGTATAATCAGACCCCAACTTCTTCATAGGGTATCACAAATTATTTGTCATTTATAATTTATAGGTTATAATTTACTTACGAGTCTTATCTAAGAACTTTATCTCAAGAAACAGGAATTGACTGTAAGAAGTCAATCTTTTGGGGGAGAGATGGAAGGGATGAATTTCTGTATCTTCATCATCACCTTTAGTCCTGAGCTCAAAAGTATCATTTCACCAACCAGTGAAAGAGCAACATTTCCCTCACACGCCTGCCATGTGATTTTGTACACCAGTCATTGCGAAGCACTCAGTAATGGTACCAGTGGTACCTTTGTCTAGGGAGTCTGTATGCATTCAAGCAAGGCAGCACGGCAAGAGAACAGCCCCAGCTTAGATAACACCTTATGCTACCACTTTGATACCAAATAAGTATATCATTTCAGATTGATCACATTAAGATAATGCAAGGATGAGTGTTCGCAAGTTCTTGATGTCGACATCAGCTTATCTCCCACTAATAAACACAAACAAAGTGAGTCTATGGTACTAAAAAGATAAGTTTGCTCCTTTCTGCTTACCCAGAAGCCTTCTCCACTGACCTACATGCACCACTCAAATGTGCCACAATTGCAGTGCTGGCTTGCAAGGCCTCACCTCGGGGGGGGGTGTGTGTGCGGTTAGGGGAAGGAAAGACCCCTGTCCTGCCAACCTTGCTCCCGCACTTGGCTCCTGGCTCCCCACCCATTTGCAATGAGCCCCCCGTACACAAAGAAGTTTGCAGCACTTGGAACAGCACTGTGCGTGTCAGGAAACACTTATCTATACAGCAGTGATTCAGTAGAGAGGGGGAGATACTTGGAAAACTACACAGCTGAAAGAGCTACAAGTGACACTAGAAAGAAAATATGACATTTATTGCCATATGGAAAAAACAGAAAGGCCCCATGTGATTTTGGGTTCTCTGAATGTTGTTATTATGACACACTGGCAAAATTATTAAATCTGCTCATGTTCTGAAGACAAACTCCACATGAGCACATGGTCTGACAGACATTTTTTGATAATTAAGCTATGGCATTTGAAAATGCTACTGCCTTTATCAGTTTGCCCACTCCTTGTGCTGGTCATTACCACCCCTTCGGAGCACAGCTAGCAGAAGAGAATGTCTATTGGTGAGACATGAGAAGAGAATGTCTATTGGGTTCTCCATTTCTCAGTGTGGGGTTGGAAGACAAAGTTAGTTTCATTGTTGGCTCAACTAATATTCTGGACTATGAACTGGAGTAGCGAGGTGAAAACATGTATTGTGTGTGTCCTGCTGCTTCAGCTTCAGTAGCAGTAACTTCTGGGTTTGACAGGCAAGGGCACTGAGGAGATGCTGCAAAAGGATGTATCAGAGTGCATCTTAGTAAATGCACTTACTAGACAACTAGCACTGTTTTAGAGCCTGTTAAAAAAACCTTTTAGGAGATAGAATCCTCTTTGAAAATACATCCAGTTCTAAAGAATTCTCCAGAATGAAAAAGATGCTGGCAAACCTCTATCAAGAAAAATTAGGCAAAATTAAGTGTAAGGATTGTACATTATTTGAAAGATTAAGAAATTTGGCATATGAAAAAATTAAAACCTGCATTTGCATGGTATTTTTATGAGTCTTGGGATAAACTCATACTGAAAAAGTTAAACTGCAAAATAAAAGATACGGAGAGCTGCCTATGTAACTGTGATTCAAAAATATATATGCACATACACCAGTATTTATGCATGAACATACACATGGACACCTGTTATTTTGGGAAAGAACTTCATAGGAAGACAATCTGTAGATTTAATATCTATACAGCAAAGTATTTTATATTACCTTATATTATTTTATGTTACCTCCAACTAGATAAATCCTATTGAAATTAGGACAGATCCTACTCTGAAAGGTGATGTAGCTGTGGAACAGAAGCCACATAAGCTACTTATCTTCAGAAAACATGTGCGGATTTACATGTGGAAGATCAGTACTGGTAGATTTAATTTTCATCTCCCCAGGGTGAGAGATCTCCTGATGCTCTTGGCATTCTCCAGAACCTCCAAATATGATCCTCTTGGGTATTCATTTACCAAGTGATTTAACAGGTGAGCCACAGGTTTCCTTTTAATAGACATCTCCAGAACCCCTTTTTTCCTACTTTACTGCTGCTTTCTCTGTATATTTATATGTTTTCTCTTTCCAATCCTCTTAATTCTCAGTGAAACTTCTGCCAGTGTTGCAGAAGAATCTGTGGCTAACTTTTAACTGTGTGTGAGGGGGATGAATCTGGCTGACCTTTCAAGAATTTTTTTAAGATGAATTCTCCTACAAACCATCTCTGAGTGAACTGTATGGACTGTGTTCTCCACAGGAAGAAGTAAACTCTTTTTACACTTTTCTATCACACTCTTCTATTTTACAGAGAGACGGTGAAAAAAAAAGGACCCACGTGCCCATTTTCCTCTTGCTCTGTCTAGGAGTAGTGCAGATCTTTTATTTATTCTTTATACATTAGGAGCACCAGGGAAAAATGCATCCTGTTCCAGCTGCCTGCTGTGACAAACCAGTTCCAGTGAAATAATAACCTAGCTTTGAGGACCCAGTGACTAGGGCAACAGGACTTGAAACAACCCATTTGGTTCTCCTGCCCTCATGAACATGGCTGCAAGAATTGAATGCCTGTTTAGGTAGAACACTCAGCCCCTGGGTGAAATGGAGCTATGGAATGGCGTGTTTAATCTGCCTGAGATGCTGCTGAGCTTCAGAGGGATCACACATGTCTCTCTGGATACAAATGTGATCACCTCAAAAGGGAGCTAAAGGCAGACCAATTAATTGCAGGGAAACTAAAGGCTATTTCAGGAATTTAAGAAACAAACTCTAAGGATGACGATGAGAGACATATAAAACTGGAACAGACATGGCAAATATGACCTGTGCTGAAAATAATATTGTTTAGTCATAAAAGTCTTGAAGAAAGGTATGAAAGGGGGATGTTGTTTAAGTTAGTATAAAGAAGCATTTTACCGTTGATGTATAAGTGAGAAACTGTTAATGGGAAATAGTTAAATTTGGATAACATGGACGAGTAAACCGAATGCATTGATGCGTTTTCATTGTTGCTTTTTTGGTAGCACCACCTCAATGCATAATACCAAAGTGTGTTAGCATCTCCATTCAGTTTAAAGAATAGTCAAAGGGACTTGTTCAACGAAGTAATACAATCTTGCATCTGCTAAGGTACATGCAATGCTAGAAGCTAGCAAATTATGCTCTACTTGGATTATATAGATTTTTTTTGTGTGTTGAGCATTACATATTGATTATGTAGCCAGTATTAGTGTGCTTTCTCTCTCACAGAAAGTGATAGTATTTGTGATGAGTACTTGCTTACGCCTTGACTTCTGACAGATAAGAACTGAGATCCCTTCGTGAGCGAATTCTGAGGCCATAAAGTATTAAGTAAACATGATGCCTCACCCTTCTGCCTCTGATGGACAGTAATGTTGTAGTAATATTGAATTTTCAGTGGCAAAATAAATTGGCTTCTTTATAAAGAGCTATGCAAAGCCAGAAAAGGGCAGCAGTTTTATTCCCTTTGCTGAAAGAAAACAAAGATGTAAGGTCATTAAAAAAAGAAAAGTCAAGGCTCCTGGAGCTTCGGGTTTTGCACAACTTTTCAACTATTTTTTCATATTAATGAAAGTTTTTGCTGAGATGTAAACCCATATGTTTTCAAGATTCATCTTCCCAGTAACCATGATGCACCAAGCTTCCACCCACTGCCAGCAGTGAATACAATTTCTCCTTTCTTCTCTGCATTCAAAACTAAACATAGAAGTTCATCTATTCCTAGTTCATTACTCACAGAACAATGGAGGTATCTGCTCAATACTCAGAAGCTTATTATCCTTGGTTGCATTATAAAAAGTATACAAGCAATGTGATTGCTTCATGTAAAGTCACAGAACAGCTGTACCTAAAACACCACAGCAGAATTTAGCTTACCTTCTTTTCGTACGGGAGAGGAAGTGAACAATCACATCTCTCTATATCCTTCTTCTTTTACAGACCTCTGGGTTAAAGATTACTAATCTATCCTGCTGTTCTTTATATAGAAACTATGCTTCACCATTCTTATTGCCCATCTCTGTATTTTTTCTATATCTGTTATACTCTTTTCCAATCTAGAAAGCCAGGCTTGGCCTCAGTGCATTTAAGGCACGCTTGCCACAGATTAAGAGTATCACAATTCTTTTCTCTTCTACTCTCTTTATACTTTTTCTAATGCTACTTTCCTGCTAATCCCTACTGCTTCATTTACTTGCTTGACTATGTCTGCACACTGAGCTGATGTTTACAGAACACTACCTACCACAGCTCAATGATCTCTTCCCTGACAGAACAGTTTCTTCAGAACCCACCACTAAGCATTTAAGCTAGGACTGTTTTCCCCACGTTTATCACTTCATTATCAGCATTGAACTTCATTTGTCATTTTATCACTGTGTCAACCAGCACTGAGGAATACTTCTGTAATTTTGGTAATTAACATTTGTTTTTACTACCCTCACAAGCCTCACATTACCAGAAAACTCCATCACCTCATTCTTCTATGCCCTTTATCACAAGACTGAATAGGAAAAACTTGAGCACAGGCTGCTCGAGAATTTAATGGGCTATCCCCCTCTAGTGAGAACTCCAGCCGTTAATTTCTCACTTTTTGCATATTTAGCTGAGACCTTTCGTCTTATTCAGGTACAGATTATTTTCTTTAGGAATGTTTAATGAAGAAGCTGGACCTCCACAAACACATAAAGTACAGTTAAAATGACAAGAGGCTGGATATATATTTGCATACAGAAGATGTCTATTAAGAGTTTGATTATATACTTAGCTAGGAAATCAAACGACCATGACAAGGTAGAAGAAGAGAACAATGTACAGACTTCAAAAAAATAATACTATTTTTTTCAGTACATCTAACAACAGAAGAATAAGGGGAAACATTAAAATACTATGTACAAAAGCAAATTAAGTTATCTGCTTCTTAGCGTAATATAATAATATATAATATAATTAATATAATATAATTAATATAATGTAATAACAATTTTAAGTGTAGTGGCAATCATGAACTTAAACCATACAAAGATTTAGGTGGGAAGAGACCTTAGAAGATACAGCCCTCTGCTCAAATGTGCTAACAGCACAGGAGAACAGTTTCACTGTAGGTAGAACATGAGAAAGAGAGGATACACAGGCCATATGGCATCACGCAAAGCCAATCAAGTCAAATGTGGCAAATGATTTGCCATATGCTTTTTTATGGTTTTTTTTCCTAATGCCTCCCACTGCAAAGCATCTACAGAGCTACTTTCAGAAAAGCTGAACACCAGAAGCTGTGTGTACCTTCAAACAGCTTACTAAGCTGAGAAATGAAATTGTGAGTTGTCAAAATTATCCCAGAATGGAAAAACCAGAAATTGTACACCTATCGGCTGGTACTGGTGAAATCTCAACCATCAGTCTTCTGTGACTCAGTTTCCTAGGCTAAATTCAGTTGTGCAAGGTGGTGTCCAATGAGCTGCTGTAGGGTACCTGAAGTATCTGCCATGGGCTGCAATATGGCAGAGCACCTACGGGTGTTCCTGCCCATATAGTGGCAGCACAAGGTCAAGTAAGATATATGAGGGTGCCTCTAATGGCACCAGTAACCTGTACAAGCAACTAAATGGGCTCTCCATCTACTCGATGTTGACAACGTTCTCTTCCACAATTAAACACAAATTTCCTGAGGAAACTTTTCATTTCTAACTGAAAAAGGCATTTTTTCCAAACCAAGCTTCTTGCAAGAAAGAGAAGGCTTTGGCATAGATTTTCAAATACAGTGTTTAAAACAGGCATTTAGAACAGTACTGTTTTACATAAAAACTTCCAGTTTGCTGATTCAAAATGAACTTCAGCTGGGAATACAAGTTAATTGAAAGAAGAAGTTAAAATGAGTGAAACTGAAATGTAAGGTACTGAAATTGCAGAATTTAAATGAACTAAACCAATTTTCCCCCAGAATTCTGCTTTGATTTTTGTCCTGATTCAGTACAGGAAAATGTTTTGATATGTTGAAAATTTCTGTGGGATGGAAATCCATTTCCTGCTCATCTGTAACACTTACTAATCGTTGTAAAGTATTCTGAGAACATAACAATCTAAGGCTTCATATCATTGAAAGATATGATTAATGCTACTTAATGCAGAGATAAAGTGAGGCATAAAAATAATTTAAAAGCAAGAAGGATTAAAAAAAAAAAAAAAGGCAAGAGTAAAACTGACTGTTTAAGACACCTGCCTCCTTGTTTTAACCACCAGAATTTAATATCCAAAATGCCAACTCTGCCTATTCAGTTAAAGATAAAAGGCTGGTACATTCAGAGCTTCTGAAGCTGAGAAACAGGGATCAAGGACTCTTTGGCATTAGTTTCTCATTCTCAGCTCTCCAGATGGAGAATGCTGAAATTTCATGTACACAGAGACATATGCTCGGGGTGAGCAGCACTGAGTTTGAGGAGGAGACAACTTCCTGGTGTGGCCCTTGCGAACAGTGATGATTCCTTGATTAGGTTAGGATGCTGACAGGAGCATTTCTTACCAAGGGAATACCATCCTCATGAATTCATGTTATTGGGATTTCACAGACAAAAGAACACAAAAGCAAAGTAGTGAGAAAATGTGACCTTTTGGAAAGCAAGTAAGCTTTACAGAACACAATGAAAACTAAGAATTAAAGATTTGTACTTTTACTTCAGTTGCATACTTGGCTGATCTGCAGAGACATATACAAATACTGGCCAGTAAAAGAAGCATTTAGCTGCACGGCTACTAGAGTTTCTGGCTTATAACCTTAAAGCCTATTAGAAAATAAAGGGCACAGAAAGTTGGTAACATGTGAGGTTTGAAGTTTGGACATTAAATCAGTATAGCAGTTCTCCTTGCCAACACAACTGCAGTTTCTGTTAGCAGAGTGTACTGGTTTTGGCTGGGTTAATTTTCTTCATAGTAGCTGGTATGAGGTTGTGTTTCGGATTTGTGTGGGAAACAGTGTTGATAACAGAGGGATGCATTATCAGTTATTGCTGAGCAATGCTCACACAGAGTCAAGACCTTTTCTGCTCCTCACATTACCCATGAGCAGGCTGGGGGTGCACAAGAAGTTGTGAGGGGACACATCCAGGACAGCTGACCCCAGCTGACCAAAGCGATATTCCATACCGTATGTCATCATGCTCATTATATACAGTTGGGGGAAGAAGGAGGAAGTAGGATATGTTTGGAGAGATGGGATTTATCTTCGCAAGTAACTGTTAGTCATGATGGAGCCCTGCTTTCCTGGAGATGGCTGAATACCTGCTTGCTGATGGGAAGTGGTGAATG
This sequence comes from Lathamus discolor, assembly GCF_037157495.1. NCBI lineage: Eukaryota > Metazoa > Chordata > Aves > Psittaciformes > Psittacidae > Lathamus > Lathamus discolor. Next base: position 40,416,340 of record NC_088884.1, on the reverse strand, counting down.
AATTCCTTGTTTTGCTTTGCTTGTGTGCACAGCTTTTGCTTTACATATAAAACTGCCTTTACCCATGAGTTTTCTGTCTTACTCTCCTGATCCTCTCCACCCTCCCACCAGAGGGGTGGGTGAGCAAGCGGCTGTGTGGTACTTAGTTGCTGGCTAGGGTTAAACTACAATGCAACAAGAAGAACTTTGTTTTCAGTGAATTTTGAATATTAACATAGTGTAAGGTTTAAAGGTAAGTTAACAGAAAACCTGAAAGTGTATTCAACTAATCTATGAAATTACAAGCCTTGTTGCTGTGATACCTGGAAACGTTTATTCCTAGGCTGAGAGCACTGATAGACATAAGGTGATCAGTGGGACATAAGGTGATCAATGGGAAACAAGTGAAAGCTGTTGAACAGCACAACAGCTTTAGAGCTCCCTACTACAGAAAGATACTATACACGAACTGTAACTCAGCAGTACCAGGGTAAAATATTGTAAGCCACACTTCCTAGAGAGATTGTGTTGGAAAAATAATTTACAAGCATCACAGAAATTTTCCCAGGTTATATATATATACATCCCAAGAATATTTCAGGTTCCACGGGAAGCTCATGTGACTATCACAGGAAATAACATAGTTTTATTAAGTGTGATTCTACAGTGTTATTTCTGTTTAATGGATAAGGAGTTGATGATATATTCATGTTGTGAATATCATTCTCACAAGACTGAACAGCACAGAGATTTCATTAGATTTAATACATGCCAGTAAAGTGATTGTAGGTTGCACCTAGAGGCATAACACAGTAGAAGATGTTATTCCCACTCACAAGTATCACACCTCCTACACTGAGCCAGGGTTTCAAGGGATTCCTTGTACCCTGTCAGCATGGAGGATGGCAGACAGGAAGGGAAGATTTCACAAACTCTGCAGCAAAGATAAATACAAAATGAAAAATTGATAAAGGAGAACAATTTGAAGGAACTGAGATCAACTGAGTACAGCTTGGAGGCATTTACCGATTGTCTCCATATGCCCAGTGTGATCTTAATTCTTGTGCTCAGAGTGAGAACAAGTTTAGTGCAAGAAGCAAGAAGCTTAGTGCAAGCAACGAGAAACAGGTGAAAATCACTGGTGAACGTACGTACAAGTGGGATGAAAGAAGCAAACAGCAGACTTTTTAATCAAGTAAGAAGTTGGAATTAGCCAACTTGAATTCGAAAAGGACAGCACTTAGGTTTTATCTACTGGAATAAGCTTGCTGGTGCCTGAATTGGACAGGACTTCCACAAGTCCTGCAGACAGACAATTTCTGACTACAACACTTTATGCCATGAGGAAATGAAGAGAGCAGGACAAGTGTACCACACTACATTACTTGTGGGATGCATATCAAGTGTTTGCTGGCTTGAGCAAAATGAAGAAAGGAAATGGTATTAAGGTTGGGATCCTGGGGTTTTAGGGGTTCTGCTCTCACCCAAGTCTAACAGACTGGCCAACGAAAAAAAAAGGGAAGCTAAGGGGAAAAAGGGGACAGAGAAGTTAATAACAGTGATAACGTGACTGACAAAGACTGAAAGCAAAAGACTGTGGAAGTATTTACTCCCTGATCATTCTGGACTATGCTGGCATAGGCATTTTCAGTCCCTTTACAAATGAAAGGTAAGAATTTGGAGTTTTGGTGAACTCTGGGACACCATTAAATTAATGACAGTGCTCCAGCATAGTCCTTAGGAAGCTCTGACTATTTTTTTCATCCAAGACTCCAGACATAACGGAATTAGGGTGTCATGTAACACACATATGGAATTGCCTAAACAGGTAACTGCAACTGAGACACACGAGTCAGAAATTAATGGTCTTCATGTTCATGTCTTCTATATCCAACAGGGTCAAAACCTAACATAGCTTTTTGTATCAGTTTCTTCTTTCTCACTAATGCCTTACCTATGGAAGAATTCAAGTTTTTAGTCAGAGCAACTTATCAACTAAAACCGCCTGGAGGGGTCAGCTCTAATAGGTACTGCTAGGCAGAGAATGGCTTGACCACCTGTTAGATCTTAATAGGCTTCACAGCAGAAGTGTCAGTTTTTGAGGAGTACTGCAAGTTTTTAATAGAAGTGAACTTAATAGATGCTTCACAGATGAAAAGAAATTAAACTGTAGAGGAGTCTTGCCTTTTAGCTACTAATATTTACCTACTTTGAGGTTTTCAAAGCCTCTGATTGGACATGTAGTTGTACCTAAAAATACCTAATATGTATTTCGGAGGGAAGAAAAACCTGGGGATTTGGAAGGTATTTGGAACTGTGGGTCTATTATAATTTTGAATACAAATTATGCTTAGCTGAATACATGAAGGAAACTATGGATAATATTTATAGTTTGCAGAAATACTTAGAATTGCATGAGAGGGTGACTAGGAAGTTTATATTCTACTCTTGACAGATGCTAGCACTTCTGAGATGACTTGCTTCTGATAGTAAGCCTCTTTTTTGCAGTTCTGCCTCAATACAGCTGCTAATTTTGCAGATTTGTCTATTATGTACGCTTTCATTCAGAAACTCATGTTAAAAAAAAGCAATCATATTGGTATGTTCTAAAATAATTGTTGATAGTTCTTCTAAGAGTATTTCTAGAATAGATCATGGGTTGTTTGGGTTTTTTCTGTATAAGTATCTAAATACAAAGATATGGAGGGAAAAACATTTTCAGTGCCAATACAGGATTGCTGAAATGTATTTTAGAGGCATGTATTTTAGTACAGTCTTTGACACTGGAATTCATCTGTAACCAGAATAGTGATTAACATTTAACAGCAATGTATTACGTGGTTTTCCTTTACTCTGCCACAGTTCTGATTCTTCATGGATTTTACAAGAATATTTGGAATAATTTTCAGCAATAAATAAGTCCTAGACCTGAAATAGGGGAAAAAAATTTACATTCTCCAGGAGTCTTATGTCAAGCACAATGCAAATGCAATGAAATCATAAAATTCCAGAGATAAGATTTTAGTGTGTAACAGCAGCACTAGCGTGAAAAAACCCACGTGTGGCTCTGCACTGTGCAACTGCCTTAAGCTGACAGCATGCATATCCTATGAGAAAACAGATGTGTGTCTTTAGCCATCCTATATGAATCTCACTCTATTTTGGTCTGATTGCTTTTTTAAGGGTGGACACAAGCTAATTTAAAAGGGTTAACTTGAATTAAATTACCCAATTTGTAAAGAAAAAAAATTGCATTATCTGATAATCATAAAAAATTATCTGATTATAATTATCTGATTACTAAACCTTCTACAAAGTTCTGTGTAGTTCTAGCTTAACATTTCATACCAAAATAAGTTCTAAATCAGGCGGCTATAAATATTATGGGGCTCTCTAAAACTGACTCATTTCAGTGTCAGTGCTACCAGAGTACCTTACTAAATTTAGAAAGGCAAAGTGTAGGCAAAGAACAAATACTACAAATTCTTTGTCAGTACATGCTTTCTCCTCTCTGCCTAACATCACCTTTTCACAATAAACCACAAAATGCTTCATTTTCAAAAGTGACAAGCAATTTTGGGTGCTGAGTCAGAGATGGATAGAAAGATGATGGTTTTAAGCAGTGCTAAGTCTATTCTAACAGTGCCTCTTTACCCTCCAAAAAAGGCTCTTAATCTCTCTGGCATTCTCTGCTCAGTTTCGCACCAGTACAAAACGTCCTTACAGAATAGCACAGGTGGAGTTGATCATGCAAACCTCACCTCTGTGCTGTCCTTTACCCATGAGCATAGGCACTTGACTACAGAGTACACATCTGAGACTTCTCCATACAGAGCGGAAGGATGCCTTATGGGCTGAAGAGGTAGGCCCACTAGTAGGAATGAACAGCATCTTAGCTATGCCTACCATCCCCCAACTTGTTCTCGGAGACTTACTGCCAAGCATTTTTCAGTATATTCCAATGTTCAGTTCTAATTTTTACTACTGCAAATTTAAGAGAGATGAAAATATAATTACTACTATAATTTCTCTTTCCTAAGTAAACTGCCCTAAAAGTCCTCCACCAATGTATCTCCTTAATAAAATCTGAGATTCTACTACTGAGCATGAAGACTTACAGAGAGATAAGGCAAAACCATCCATTAATGGCAACTTAAGAAAGCAAAAAAAAAAAAAAAAAAAGTGATAAAAAAGGAAGCATGTTAGTAGTTTCATCCTCCGGTCTACAATGAGGAATCTACATCTCTGTTTTTCACAAAGCCAACAAAATATGACATTGATCCACCTTCCTCCCTTCCATTATACTTGTCCCTGCCAAATGTTGCTTGTGCTTTCCACAGTCTGCTCTTTACTTCACTAAAATCCTCATCTTAACCACATTCTCCATTACCCTGTTTTTCCGTATTTGCCTTTAACGCTCCCAGCTACAGCTCCTGTCCGCATCCTGCCACACAGCATTCCATTTCCCTCTCCCTGCATGTTAGGTAGCTCCCCACCAGCACTAGCACTGCTGCCCTGATTCTCCTCTTCGGCTCCCCACCTCACTCTGAACTAAAACAGTGCTGCCCTCTAGTACATGCTCCTTTGCTTACCATGAAATTGATATAATTAACGTGAGTTAATTAACTAGTCTGGGTATCTAGCAAGTTCTGAGAGTTAGCATTAGCAAATACAAGGAAAGTGACACAGTCTAGAGTGGTAATAAAACACAGCAGCAGCTTTCCACTGCCAGCCTAATTTCTGTCACGATACGAGTGCTGCCACTGCACAGGAAGCACTAAGACAATGTACCTATTCTGTCTTCTTTAGCATTTTACAATTCTAACACTGAAAGCTGCCCATATCCCATGCATCAGATTCTATTCGCAAATAGAAGCTATGAAATGGTTTTGGAAATAAAGTGCTAAATTTCAATTGCCATTTCTGAGCTCATTGCTAGCAGCAAAACCTTGCTGAAGAGACTTCAGCACAGATATGTGCAGGAACAAATTTTAAGAGCATTCCCTAGTCTGATTTAATAATAATGCAACGATCAGACAGCCTCTAAAAAAAATCCTACTGCAGCAAGCAATGTGCAGTGCAAGTATTGGGCTGGCACACATCAGCACCACAGATCAAAGGCTCTCCTCCCGCTTGTGCCTGGGGCAGACAGGCTTCCTCCAGGTCACTCACAGAAGCAGCCCTTCTTGCCCGCTTGTTTGGAGGATCAACACTCTGCACTGTCCTCTCTCAGGCTGCTGGGGTTAAGGACTGTCCCTATACACATTTAAGGACAAAATCTATTGGTGTTATAGAGCTGTCCTCTACTAACAACCAGGGTACACATGAAGAGAAGGATCTCCCTGAACTTTTTCACTCTTCTGCAAGAACAAATATTTTAAGTCCATGCCTGACCAGAAAAAAAACTGGTTAAATCAATATCCAGCTGTGTTCATACACAGTTCTGTGCTCCACTAAGGATTCTTGACTTTTTAATCTCATTCCTTGATAATTCCATTTTCTCTGTGCCTAATACACTGGTATCTTCCTCTCCTGGAGCCCATTGCCTTCATTGTTATTATAGCTGATATAGAGGCACTCAGGTCAGTCAAGATGAACCAGAGTACCACATCTTCTCCCTAGGCAGCAACACAAAAGTTGTTTCTAGTAGAAATGCTGATATAAGCGCAATCTTTCAGGTATAGTAAAGATGAAAGGCGTAACAAGAAAACACTCAGAGGATATGAGAAAATAGAAGATTAGAGGATATTTTCCAGAGAAAGGGAAGTAAACGAGCACTTCTTCTTCTATTTATATTTTGTTAGCCCTTTTTCCTCAGCTTATTGAACAATATTTGTCCATATTATGGTCCTTTTTATTACATAATTAATACTACATATGCTACATTATTCCTCAATTGCTCTAAGAAGACCTTAAAGATACTTAAGAGCATTCCCCTTGTGCTCCTAACATTTTGTGTTGTGTTTAACCAGCCCCTCAGCTGACAAGCAGACAGAGTATGTTCCCCATCACTGCCCAAGTGATAATGCCATACAAATAAGGATACACATGGCAATATTAAAACACAGTTATGCTTTTACTATTCAAATAATTATCAGGAAAGGGACAAGCAAAGCTATTTTTCCACAAAGCTTGAATAAATGAGCTTTGTGTAGGAAATTCAGAAGAGACTTCTGCAGTTAATCATTCATCTTGGAATGGAGTGACTGCTGAGTAGCTCTGCTGCCCATTGTAAAGCCTTTCAGTTGTCGTAATTACTACATGGTGTTAGACCCATGGGTCTGTACAGCTCTAGTTTTGCTGGTAATGTCCCTGGTTTGCACCGTTAGACTGAATTTTTCCTAGTCCAGCCACACAAAGAAAGCACAGAGGATCACCACACTACAGCATGTATGAATACCCTGTCTGTATCCCGGTTTGTACCTCTTCCTTTTTGTCCTTTCCTCACAGCTAGCTCTGTTCAATGCTTAGCAAGACATTTCCCTTTAGGAGATTATAATAAACAAGCAAAGATTAGTTATGGAAACTGCATGCATGATAAGAACACTATACAAGTGAGTACTACCTCAGCAACATGAACTTAATTATTTTGATAACATTGGAAAGGTTATTTCTCCAGTTTTGAAGAGACAAGCTCTGCATGTTTTTTAAAGGCAAAACTTAAACCTATAACCAGAAAGCTTTGGTCTGCTCTTCAATACAGTATATAAAAGGTTTATGGATTTCATCAGAACTGATTAGTTTATTGTCTAGACCACAGATTATTTTTCATAAGATTTCTTGTCATATCTGTGAGCCATTCCTGTAATGATGGATGAGACTAGTGCCTTAAAATCATCATTTTCTCTGTCAGCAGGGAAACTCACTGAACCCTGTCAGATGGAATATCACCTCCTCTCCTGCAGCCTCACAATGTAAGGGCATAATCTGTTCTCACAGGGGCATATGGGAGTCCAGGATTGAAACTACACATAACTAAAGCATTGTTATTCAGGGGAAGAATACAAATTACACAGTTGTTACAGGAGTTTTAAACTTTTGCTTGGATAAGGTGAAATTTCTACCGAAACCTTGTGCAAACCACAGTCTTCGGCATTCAAATCAAAGCCCATGATTTGGCCCTTCTGATAAATGGCGTTCCTAGAAACAGTGTCTGTCAATGTTAGTTTTATTCTCTCATAAAATGAGAACTATGTATCATGTGAAGCACAAGTGTCACGTAAAATCTGTATTCAGTTTGCAAAGAAGTGAAATTGTGTACCCTCTATAATTTCAGGCCAACTGTTAGAGCTTGGCATGCTGTACAGTTGATTCTATGCAAACAAATCACAGCTTATACATGCATGACCCTTGAAACACATTTTTTTCTGCAGTTTTAGAGAAAATGAGTCTAACTGTACATAAGATGGGAAAATCAACTATATGTAATCATTCCCTTCTGCAGTAAAATTAAAGACACAATCTAATGGACTACACAGGATTAGGAGTAAACCACTGCCAAAGGGATCAACAGTTTTCACTTTTACCACTTATCACATAGAAATATCTGCTTACTGCTTCTATATCCCCCTATATGCTTTCAGAGAAAAACACTGAATACACTGGTTCACATTTCATTTTTAACAGTTAATTGCTGCATAAATATGTAGCATAAAGCACAGACATAGAACTGTTCTGAAGTATTCACTTGCCTCTATATTTACATTTCTTATACAGCAGATACATCTGAAAGACTTACTCTGAAATGACTCTAAAGTAAAGCAAAGTTAAATTTCCCCAGAGAGGGTCTGAAGCAGAAGTTTAAACTTCTCATCACTTTGAAGGCAATAGAACTGACGTTTATTGCTGTGCCATGCCAAACTACAGCCCCACCTCTGGATAACTAAAGACTATATGGCAGATGGATGCTTTAAGAACCTTCCCCAGAGCCTGCCAGTGCATATTGTGTTGTCTGTTTAGATGATAAACTACCTGGAAAGGCCTGGACCTGTACATTTTTCTGTGTTTTGTGCAGCTTTACTCTTTACGGGGTTTAAAATGATCATCACGATTAATCCATAGATAAACTACCCTAAGGAAGCCAATGTTGCTTGCCCTGCAAGAGCATGGCCTTAAATGTGGCATAAATACCATTTGCTCCCCGTTATTTACAGTGCCTGTTGTGGTTCCCCAGGGAGCCATGCGTCCAAGGCCTAATTCATGGGTCTCACAGGGAAAATGAGCACCAACTTTACTGGACTGTGAATTAGGCCACTGATAGGTTACACCCCCAAAGCCTGTAGGCTGAGATTATATATGCGTATATATACACCTCTGTGCCTCCCACAACACCTACCCATGCTATCAGGCCTTACTGAATGTCAGTAAACCCTTGCCAAATTCCTGACCTACCTGCAGAATCAGTCAGAATACTGCATTAGTGTTGAATGTCCATCAACCCACTGTTTCCATTTCAGTTATCACCCTCCTTTCTGTACTTGTAGGAAAACTGTCCCCTTCGTAATATGTCATAAAAACTCAAATTCTTGCAATGTTAAAAAACAAGGTAATATATCATGAGTTATCAAATGACTTCACATTACTGTGATTTTCCCTATCTACTGCTTTCACCATAATTGATGTAATAGTGACTTTCCCAATAGAGAAAAAAAAAAACCCGCCCCAAAAAATTAGAAAACAACAGAAATGCCAAAAAATAATATCTATATAAACACCAGAAAAAAACCAAATCTGTCATTGCTTGCAGAAAGATTAAATTTATTTTCAGTATTTCAATCTTTTTCTACTTAATTTGGTGATATGAAAGGACACAGAGCCATTGTGCATACTAGGCCACATGCGACTGCGGGCATTGCACCAACAAATTGTATGGTCATTGCTATAACACTCTATTCACTAATTTATAACTAAACCATAGGACTTAAATACAAATTCACAGATGACTTTTGAAAGGTGAATGGCACAGATAAGTTTCACCCTTTGCTAAATATATACAGTTCCTGTTCTTTGGTATCTATAATTATGTAACATGACTTTCAAATACCTTCAAATGTGAAGCAGCAAATTAGCTCCATCATCTAACTGGCTGAAGTAAACACCCCATCTGTAAAACCTTCCTTGGACAAGGGGCTTCCTTCCCATTTGTGGTTAACAGGACATGAAAGCACAGACTAGAACAAAGGGGGAAGAGAACAGAAAGAGACTTGCCAAAGGAGATACATATAATATGTATCTATATGTTGTAATATTATACATATATCCTTTCTATATTATTATTATTATATGTATATTATATGTATCTCTTGTACTGCTTGTTGGAACAGCAAATTCCTGGCAGGGCTCAAGCTGGTATCTTTTGCTGTGCTTTCTATAGCATTAAATCCGTCTTCCAATGTTTAGAAATCGTAATTGTGACAAAATCTCTAAACAAAAAGAAAGTCAGTATAACTTGCCCTGCTGGTGTAGAAAACACTACCCTTCCACATATCACAACATACAGTTTGAATTCTGAATTAATGTCAGATGAAAATAAAACAAAGTCTAATTCTCATCTGTATTGGGTTTGTGTGGAAAGGTTGCAGGGGGAGATACAGAGCTGGTTTCTGTGAGAAGCTGCCAGAAGCTCCATTCATGTCCAACTGAACTAATGTCTGCTGGCTCCAAGACAGACCATTGGACAAGGCAGAGCCCATCAGTGATGCTGGTAACACCTCTGGGATAACGTATTTAAGAGGGGGAAAAACCCAAACCTGCATAACTGCAGCTGGAGAGAGTAATGAGAATGTGTGAGCGCAAAAGCTCTGCAGACACCCAGATCAGTGCAGAAGGAGGGCAGGAGATGCTCCAGGTGCCAGAGCAGAGATCCCCCTGCAGCCTGCGGTGCCGCCTATGGTGAGGCAGCTGTGCCCCTGTAGCCCATAAGGTCCATGGTGGAGCAGGTCTCCACCTGCAGCCCAGGGAGGGCCCCACGCCAGAGCAGGGGGGTGCCCAAAGGAGGCTGTGACCCTGTGGGAAGCCTGTGCTGGAGCAGGCTCCTGGCAGGACCTGTGGCCCCGTGGGGAGAGGAGCCCACACTGGAGCAGGTTTGCTGCAGGACTGGTGACCTCACAGGGGACCCAGGCTGGAGCAGTCTGTGCCTGAAGGGCTGCACCCATGGAAGGGACCCGTGCTGGAACAGTGTGCATGAACTGCAGCCTGTGGGAAGGACTCACATAGGAGAAGTTCATGGAGGACTGTCTCCTATTGGAGGAACCCCACACTGGAGTAGGGGAAGAGTGTGAGGAGTCCTCCCCTGAGGGGGAAGGAGCAGCAAAGACAACATGTGGTGAGCTGACTGCAACCCCAGTTCCCCACCCTGTGCCACCTGGGGGAAGGAGGTAGAGAAAATTGGAAGTGAAGTAAAGCCTGGGAAGAAGGGAGGGGTTTGAAAAGGTGTTTTAAGATTTCTTTTTATTTTCTCATTACCTTACTCTGATTTGATTGGTAATAAGTCAAATTAATGTTTCCCCAAGTCAAATCTGTTCTGCCTGTGACAGTAACTGGGTGAGTGATCTCTCCCTGTCCTTATCTCAACCCACCAGCCCTTCATTATATTTTCTCTGCCCTGTCCAACTGAGTAGGGGAATGATAGAGTGACTGTGGTGGGCACCTGGTGTCCAGTGACAGTCAACCTGTCATATCACTGCTGATATTCCACCTTACAAAACATTTACATACCTAGTAGTCTTTACTCACGAATTACAGCAGCAGTATTACAATCAATACTGCCTACCTGGCAGAACTATTTAAGAAAGTCTCTAAAGTAATTAAAAGGATTAACATCTCTGTTTTAATCTATCAAAAAACTAATAATCTCTGTTTTACTGAGTAACCTCTCTCACACTGCACCGAACTGTAAGTCACAAACTTTTCCAACGGTTCACATTGAATAGTTTTACCTCTTTTCGCAAAGGAATTCATTTCAGGCCAGAACATAAACAGATGCTTAGTACCCTGCTAGCATGTTCCAATACAGCCAGAAAAACAGCTATTTACTCTGTGTCATGTTTGAGTTCCATAACATTTATGTTCTGAAAAATGATAATGAATTCTAAACATTTCCCAAAAAATGTAACTATATTCTCAGGCCTTCCTCAACAGGAACATTCTATGAGCTCCACACATGTCAATCAAATTTTGTATTAAAATTTACCTTTAGATGATTTAAATCTACTGGACAAACACAGAGTACTCAATGGTAACAGTGTGCCCTCTTTCCTGCTGAGCATGAATAGGTGAACACAGAAACTTCTAAGGCTATCTTGTAATTCTCTAGCATTAGTCCTATATTCTTGGCCTTAAAATATGATGCTAAAAGTGCTTTAAACAGTAAGATGAGGATAGCGTCAGGCAGGAATGTCAGCTTGTTTCTGGGATGAAGGAGTGTGTGGAGTCATCTGGGAGCAGGAACAAAGCAATCTAAGGAGTAGAAAAAGGTCAGGGGCAGAGATGTCTAAGTGCCTGCTGATTTCAGGCAATACAATGGTCCCCACAGGACCAGTTCAGCTAGCTTCAAAAATGGAACAGCTCGAATCCCCTGCCTTGTACAGAGGTCCAGTTCAGCTCTTGACTGCTTCCGTAGTCAAGTGAGGTATGTGTCTGACACACAGTTACATCTGCACACTTAATCTATAAACATGGAGAAGTCCACTCCAAAGAATTACTTAAAAAGAAGTATCATCAGACCTTCCAACCACATTCCAAATTGCATCATGGACAAAATCAAAAGAATAGGAGAGGAAACAGATGTGTGATGTAAGATGTACGACAGTCACAGAAGAAACTGTCAGGATGAAAATGGGCACATTAAAAGCTCATCTTGTTCTATTAATCTAATGACCTTTTTTTCAGTTCTTTTCACTAGCCTCATCTTTACTGCTTTTCAAATGGAAGGGTCACCACATGCTACTGATACCAAGCAAAGCTCAGAGGTGTCTAAAGAGCCATCTTCATAAAAGTACACACATGAAGCACTTAAACAACCCCAACCTCTTGAAAAATATTAATTGAAGAATGTAAGTACCTGCTGTCTCCAAGGGCAGGATCCTTGGGTTTAGCATCAATATCATAAACAAAACGCTCTTGAGAGATCACTATGACATTGTCTGTAGTTTCATTTCCCAAGATAGTGATGACAGGATAACCCATCTGTAGCGTCCACTGATCCATTACTTGTTGGATATTTACAGATTTTCCAACTCTTTTTAAAGCCTACAAGAAAAAAAGTTTCAATATGTTGAAGCAATAACATCATCCAGCATATAAAACTCTTTTTTTTTTTTTTACCCAGAGACCATAATTAGTTTTTTAAATGAACATCACATACCCACACATTTACACACAGTACACATACACTCTATATGAGTTAACCAAGTCTCTGTCCATCTTAAGAGTAAGCGTTGAGCAATTTTGCCAGAGAGGAGAAGGACAGTCAGGAAGTCATGTTTCCCACATCATTCAGGCTGTAACAGAAGAAACGACCTGCTTTGCAGAGTTTTAACAAGAGCCACAGAAATACTGGGTGGCTGTCTCCAAAGGATATTCTAGACCAATCAGAGTTAAAAAAGAGTCGGTGTTAGTTGATGCAGGGTGCCTACAATGATGCATATTCAAAGGGCCTGATTTTTTAAAGTACAGAGCTTCTGTTCTGAGAATCAAATGACTAGTTACTTGAAAATATTGTCCCTCATGCCCAAAGTGAGGCTATGAATACCAAGGTAACCCCAGCTGTTTCATAAACTGCACCTGTCACAACACATGGAGGACTAATATGTTCATATTTGATACCATATGTCAATAAAAAATGCTGGTTTATAAGTAGATTTTCATCTGAAACAAAAAGGGAAACTATGGCATCATGGGAGATGAGACTGGGTATGAGGAGATTGACAGCCATCATTTATTCTTCAGTGACAGAAATATCCCTAACTGCCAAACAGTCCTAGATTACAGACTGAGCAACCTCTCATGAATACACGAACCCAGCAAGAAGTCTTTAGAACTGAAGCTGCAATTGCAATGCATTAGGAACAAAGAGGCTGGCAACAAACATGCTTACAAATGAGGCAAACAGAATTACTAGCCTTAACAATGGACTTAAGCATACAGTATAGCTGTAGTGGTTATACATAATACAGTCTCAGCTTTGTTGTATTTTATCAGAATAAATGTGGGTTCTGCTGTTTTTTCAATATTATGCTCATCCCTCTGACTTTCCATCACCCAGAGCTATCCTAAGGGCTTTAACAGAAGAAGACACCAGGTGAGAAGCAAGAAATATTTTTGCAGTGGCACTGAACTTCAAATTAAGACATAGATTAAAGAGCATGACTGTATGTTTTATGTCTCAACTCTCATTAACAGTCAATACAGATTCAGTTCAGTTGCCCATACATAGGTGGTTAATGTCATTTGACCTGCCACTCCAAAAGAGTACAAATTTCTCCACAGATCTTGTGACAAATCAATTATATCCACCCAAATGTAAGCAAGAATTTTAGGCAAGCTTGGCTCACTTTATGAAAATTAAACTCTGCCCTAACAGATCCCTAGACCTTTGGGCATAGCAACCAAAGGGAGACGGACATAACAACTGTAAGTCTCTACAGCACACCAAATGTTACAGTAAGTAGTTATCTGTTTACACCAGACTTCAAAGCTTTAACAGTTTTGTCATTCACACAAATCATAACTCCATACAAAATCACAGACATGCCTGATGTAAATGCCAATGCTCAGCACTTTAATGTGCTTTCCAGCTTATGAGCCTCAGCATGCTGCTACTGAAGTCAATGATAGCAGATTCCATGAAGTATCTTTTACTGAACACCAATGACATAGCACAAGCAAGGAAATATATTTTAACATAACAAAGAATAGAAATGCTGCAAAAACCATATTTTATTGTTGCCACTAGGTTAATTCAAATGGAATTTCTTTGCATCAATTTTTATATTTGCTTTGGGGTCCGAAGCTTTCAATATGCACTATTCACTCCTAACCTCACCAAGAAAAATATCACAGTAAATTCTTGCTTCAACCTCAGTGCAATAGATTAAAGCTTTTTACCTTTGACAGTGTGTTCCAGAGATCATTTCTGGCTGCATTGCCATACTTGTGAATGGTTAAATAGTCCTACGGAAATAAAATGAAAATACGAATCAGTATTACTATACACAAGGCAAACAACTAGAGCTGTGAATCACTGTTATTAGAAGTTAAAGCACATCAATGTTTGCATTTGTCAAAAATCTAGAAATACACATTATGTTCATCCTAAGGGAGTAAATAGTTTCTTAACCTAGTTTACAATGCAAAGACTGTTGCTAAAAATTTCATTTATGGCATTCAATGCTCTTCCTTTTCTGCATAAGCCACTCTATAAGCTAAATATTTTGAATATACATTTAAATTACTTGTCTAACCTCGGAAGGGTTTCCTAGGTAATTCTCGGCAATAAAAGGAGAAGCTGCCAAATCACAGTTGCAGTTCCTATTTTAGCAGGTCATTCTGCATCTAGTGTCAAAATTTGCTCACTCGGATGACAAATACATTTACTACAAAATATTTAACTGAGCAGTAGCCTACTTGAACTACAAACTCTTCTGCAGGCAGATCCCGATGCTTCCATGTCAAAATACATCTTTCTGGCAACTGGGGTTATTACAAGGGGTCTCCACAACAGGGAGTGGTGGAAGAGGGATGACAGGTACCCAACTCTGTGCTTGTGCATTTGTGTGTTTTCATGACATATGTGACTCAGAGACTGAAGAGGTTATAAACTGAATACTTTCACTGATTCAGCTGCAGTTACAATGACTGAGGGTCCATTCTTCTCCCTTAGCAGCCAGAAAGCTGATCCCTGGTAAGCTACCATCATATTAAATTAACTTCCCAAGTTAATAGTTTAATCATATGACCAGGTTAGGTCTGGGCCTATCAGGGGCAAAAGGCTTCCAGTTTTTCTAGAGACAATACTGTTAGTTTCCCACCATTCTGTATCCCTAGAGAGCAGCTCATTCAATTACAGAAATGAAATTCAGCAATGATTATTTGAATAACATACATTTCAAGCATTTTGATTGGAAGAATTAAGTGAAAAAACACATCAGAGGTTGTAAATCAATGGATTCTCCTGCATTTCAATTTCTACCATCTCCATTTTACACAATGGCTGGAGACAAACCCTAATTTACAGCACAATGATAAAACTGGGACAAATTTGCTGACTCTGTTATCTGTGCTTTGTGTGAAGTAAGATACTTTGGGAATAATTAGTATTTGGAAAGCAAATTTTCTGATACACAAATTGTAGCACCTGTGACAGATTTAGCTTTTGTCAGCCAACTCATAGTACAAGAAGCAGCAACTCCCATTTAATCACAGGCTAGGAAGGCTAAATGAGAACACTGACTCTGTAAATGCAGTGCAGAGTCTTAACAATGTCATGAGACTAACTTGGAAAAAAAGACAATATTATACAGGCTGCACCTACAGCACACTGTGCTTCCATTTTGTCTAAAAATACAGAATCATTTAAAGCACAGTGAAATATTCAACAGCTTTCAAAGATGAAGAAGTTGAATTGCAAATTAAAAAGCTAAAATAGGAATAAACAAAAGTGGGACAAGGTAAATAAATAACAACAAATACACTTGTGCATTCTAAGCGGCACTAGAAAATGCTGCATGAATTGGTCCTTCTGAGAGCTGCTTTCAGAACTGTAACACAGCAAAATAAAACGGGTGGAACACTTGAGGATTTGCTCCATCCAGGCAATAATCCTGTTTACCAATCTACCATTAGACATAAAATTTTACTGATTTTACTTTTACATTTTGTGTTCAGAAGGACTGCAAAGAGATGAAACGCTTCTGCCCTTTTGGTGTTTGTTTCTCTCAAGACACGGACTGGGAAATTTAGATGTGGCTCACTGCTCAGTTAAAGAATTTATTACCCTCCAATCTACATGTGTATTACACAAAGGGAAGGAGAATTAGCCACCCCTTTGCCTTTACATTGAATAGAAAAGAACCAAAGCAAACAGAAGAGATGCAAGACACAGAATGAAAAAGGAGGATGGCACTGAAAACACAGCGGCCTGAATCTAAGCTGCACTGAACACAGCTCCAAAGGAGGTAAAGTGGCTTAAAGCCACTTTCTCATAAACACAGATACCCAGAATCATTTGGCTGCAGTGCTGCTTCCCATCATAAACTCAAAATTCTATCACCTACAAAAGCTTTTCCAACAGCTGGAGCATGCTGGAGCATGAAGATATGCTTCAGTCACTTTCCTTTCAGCTATAACCCTACAGTATGTGTGAGGAGAAAAGATGGCAGGAAAACCTCTTTAACAACCCAAGACTCAGGACAGCTCTTCTGTCTACAACTCTTCCTTTCTCCTTCACTGTAATGCCACCTTTGAATTTTTGCTTTGTCATGGAGAAAGTAGAAAGAGAGGTCACAGACCCTGGTACAGTGTCACTCATAATCAGACACACACACAAAAGTGATCATTTCGGTTTACATTTTCAGCAATTCTCTTGCAATAATATTCTTAACATCTTGGCATTAAAAAATGAAGCCATTCTTTGGCAAAAGGAATAACAGAGTATGATCTCTTCCACTCTATAAATAATAATAATAAAAAATCAATGTGTTTTTCTGACATGTGTTTTAGTAATTTTTAACATAAAATAGATTTTTTTTAAAAATCCAGAACCTGTCATTGCCATGAAAGCAAAGTCCAATTACTGCACAACGAAAACATAAGATCTTGAAAAAAACCCAACAGATTTAGACTATAATATAAAATTTTGTCAAATAGCAATCTTAACCACCCCTAAGAAATTAAAAGCCTTAATGCTTTTCATATTATTACTTGAATACTGAAGCAGATAGCTTGAACTATCTATAGCAGAAATAGCAGAAATACAGTGGAAGTGCTAAAGGCTTTTGAAAGATGTTTTTAGTAATGCTGTATTGATTAAGCTTGCAGGCCTTGTATTGTACTAGACTTTTTTAAGAAAAAGGGATTATTTAGAAGGAAGAAGTCTTTTATCCCTTTGCAATCTTAGTTCTCTCAGTACTGCTACAGACCGAGCCTCTTGGTTTCAAAAAAATGAACTATCCCCACCACCCGAACATGATAACACTCACAACTAATAAAAGGTAGTGACTGATAAATGCACAGAGGTTAAACAAGGGGAAGTAAGTCTCCAAACATGTATCTTATTTTCAGGAGAGACTTCAGATCTATAACCAGGAACTGAAACATCAATTCTAAGACCAAACTCCTTCCTCAGTTTATCTGTATGAAGTTGATTACTTGGCAGAAGGAACAGCTCACGACTTATACAAGCGGTGCTGAGATCTGAACCAGATTAACATTGAGTAACTTTTTCTCCTAAAGGGAGCAGCGCTGCTAGATTTAGTACTCGCCAACAAGGAGGGTTTGGTCGAAGTGGTGACGGTCAATGGCAGCCTTGGCTGCAGTGACCATGAGATGGTGGAGTTTAGGATCCTGTGTGGGAGGAATAGAATACCTAGCAAAGCCACAGTTCTGGATTTCCGAAGGGCCAACTTTGGCCTCTTCAGTCAACTGCTAAGGGAAGTCTCATGGGAAAGTGTACTAGGAGGTAAAGGGGCTCAAGATAGTTGGTTAGCATTCAAGGACCGCTTCTTCCAAGCTCAGGATCGGAGCGTCCCAATGAGTAGGAAGTCAAGTAAGGGATCTAGGAGACCGGCGTGGTTAAACAAGGAGCTGCTGGGCAAACTCAAGTGGAAAAGGAGAATCTATGGATTATGGAAGGAGGGGCTGGCCGCTTGGGAGGAATATAGGACAGTTGTTAGAGGATGTAGGGAGGCAATTAGGACAGCTAAGGCCTCCTTGGAACTCAATCTTGCTAGTCGGGTTAAAGACAATAGAAAGGGCTTCTTCAAATACATAGCAAATAAAACTAAAACAAGAGGCAATATAGGCCCACTGCTGAACGAAGTGGGTACCCTGGAGACAGAGGATATAAAGAAGGCAGAGGTGCTGAATGCCTTCTTTGCCTCTGTCTTTACTCCTGCAGACTCTCCCCGAGGGCCCCGGATTTCTATAGCCCCAGAAGGAGTCAGGACAAAGGAGGAGTTTGCTTTGGTAGATGAGGATTGGGTTAGGGATCAGCTATGCAAACTGGACATCTGTAAATCGATGGGTCCGGATGGAATGCACCCACGGGTGCTGAGGGAGCTGGCGGAGGTCATTGCTAGGCCACTTTCCATCATCTTTGGTAAGTCGTGGGAAATGGGCGAGGTGCCTGAGGATTGGCGGATGGCAAAGGTCACACCAATCTATAAGAAGGGCAAGAAGGAGGACCCGGGTAATTATAGACCGGTCAGCCTTACCTCCATCCCTGGAAAGATGATGGAACAACTTATTCTTGACTCCATCACTAGGCATATCAAGGATGAGGGGGTCATTAAGAACAGCCAACATGGTTTTATGAGGGGGAAGTCATGTATGACCAACCTTATAGCCTTCTATGAGGAAGTGACTAGGTGGAGGGATGATGGTAGAGCGGTAGATGTGGTTTTTCTTGATTTCAGTAAGGCATTTGATACTGTCTCCCACAGCATCCTCATAGATAAGCTGAGGAAGTGTGGGCTTGACGATCAAGTAGTGAGGTGGATCGAGAACTGGTTGAAAGGAAGAAGGCAGAGAGTTGTGGTCAATGGCGCAGAATCTAGCTGGAGGTCTGTGACTAGTGGAGTTCCTCAGGGGTCGGTGCTGGGACCGGTGCTGTTTAATATTTTCATCAATGACCTGGATGAGGGAACTGAGTGCACCCTCAGCAAGTTTGCTGATGACACAAAACTGGGAGGAGTGGCTGACACACCAGAGGACTGTGCTGCCATTCAGCGAGACCTGGACAGGCTGGAGAGTTGGGCGGGGAGAAACTTGATGAAATTTAACAAGGGCAAGTGTAGAGTCTTGCATCTGGGGAAGAACAACCCCATGTACCAGTACAGGTTGGGGGTTGACCTGCTGGAAAGTAGTGAAGGGGAAAGGGACCTGGGGGTCCTGGTGGATAGGAGGATGACCATGAGCCAGCAATGTGCTCTTGTGGCCAAGAAGGCAAATGGCATCTTAGGGTGCATTAGAAAGGGAGTGGTTAGTAGGTCAAGAGAGGTTCTCCTCCCCCTCTACTCAGCCTTGGTGAGGCCGCATCTGGAATATTGCGTCCAGTTCTGGGCCCCTCTGTTCAAGAAGGACAGGGAATTGCTTGAAGGAGTCCAGCGCAGAGCCACAAAGATGATTAAGGGAGTGGAACATCTCCCTTATGAGGAGAGGCTGAGGGAGCTGGGTCTCTTTAGCTTGCAAAAGAGGAGACTGAGGGGTGACCTCATCAATGTTTACAAATATGTGAAGGGTAGGTGTCAGGATGATGGAGCTAGGCTTTTTTCAGTGATATCCAGTGATAGGACAAGGGGCAATGGGTGTAAACTGGAACATAGGAAGTTCCACGTTAACATCAGGAAGAACTTCTTTACTGTAAGAGTGACAGAGCACTGGAACAGGTTGCCCAGGGGGGTTGTGGAGTCTCCTACACTGGAGATATTCAAGGCCCGCCTGGACAAGTTCCTGTGTGATGTACTGTAGGTTACCCTGCTCTTGCAGGGGGGTTGGACTAGATGATCTTTTTAGGTCCCTTCCAACCCTTGGGATTCTGTGATTCTGTGATTCTGTGAAATCCCACTACATAAGATGAGTGAGGAAAAAGTAGTAAAATATGGCATCAAATTCTTGTGGCTACATTGCTCTGAATGCCCTCATTTCTCAGTGATAAGGAAACAGCAGACTTGCTCTACCTCTCTCTTTTGTATTTCACTTCTATTCCTGGTGCACATCCTCCTCCCTTCAGCCTACAGTATGTTCTTGTCGAACAGTTTTATACAAGACTGTTGCAACTCATCAAAGATTTAAAGCTACTAATGAAAACATTTAGTTCAGGTGGAAATCAGACTCTAAGGCTCTGGCTATCAAACCCAGCATGCTTGTTTTCCCAGAAATTTGTATACTTAATCTTAAGCAACCAGCCACCAGACGCACTGACTACAACATGCCACCTTTTTTCCCCACTTTCCTTTACACTGCTAACATCAAAGCTTCTACCACATATTATCTTGACATTACCTAACATTCAAATGAAAAAATCTTGGGTGAGGGTCATAGGGAAGAAGGTACTGCGTATGTTTGCAAAGGTGAGTGACAAACGAGATGCAGTGAGAGCACTGATAAAGCATTACCAGCAAGCTACAAAGAAATGAAGATTCCTGTAAGTGAGTGAAACTACTGAATAGAAAAGCTAAAACAGCCAACTAGGTTTGCAGTATTTGCCAGCTGTAAAACAGGCCAGCCCTTGGGAAAGAAAGAAAGAGCCTTAAGAAAGTGATCGTCCTCTTGGCTGGGCAGTCAGAGAAGCAGTAGAGTACAAAATAGGGGTAGGTAAAGTCACCTTAGCAGCCATGGTAAACATTGTATAAGGCAAATTAGGTGGAGGTTAACTCTATTTGTGTCAGAGTCAATTTGTACCACTGAGTCAAGCTGCAGAGCTACCTCCAAATTGAAAGAACAGCTGTGATAAGACCACTTATCAAAGCAGTACTGCTAAGCCAGCTAAGAAAAAACTTGGGAACAGATTTTTTCCATGTGAGGTAAGCCAAGCAACTTCTTCACCTTCTGCATCAGTTTTACTAATAGTGCCCAAAACTGTTTCCAGACAGCTTTGTCAGAAACTGCCAACCTAGACAATACTCTAAAGTCATTCAACATACTCGAACTTTCATGAGTGAGTTCTACCAGAGGAACAAAAATGTTGATATCCTTCCTTCCCTTAATCTACTATTGCATTAAAATATGTTCCTCCAACAAAAAATTAAGTCGCTCTCTGATCAACAAGCCAAGAATTAAAGTAACAAAGCATTTCAACCTACAATAACAAAAACCAGCACCAAAATTATGTTGAAACAGCAAACATATAAGGAGTGTAAGACCATGCCTGCAGCAGAGATAACCCCCATATAGTACTATAATTATTATATCTGTTTTATATGCAGACACAGCATCAAATGCATTCCTGTGTCTCCCTTTAGTTAATCATTTTGGTGGTACAGCCAAAGTACCTTCCACAATCTTTGCTCCTCTTTGTCCCCATCCCCCTGTTTCTGAGGCTACCTGGAAAAACAGATCTCTGAAATGACCGGTATGGGATGCAAATCTCACTCTGCACCAAGGACACCCTGCCTTCCTTGATCAAGTTACCAAAAAGGACTCAAACTCTTCCACTGATACAAATGAAGTGGTGCTGGGTGGCAATGCATGGAGGGGAACAAGCAGCTGGAGGCAGCATTGAGGAAAACAGAAGGGTGATTTCCTAAGCCAATATCCTGTCCAAGTATGCGGCAAGTATTATGAAAGAGACCAGACAGAAACACAGTGGTGATGTCAGAATACAGTTAAGAGAAACATGACCCACGTATTACATTTAAGGTAAACAAAAAGTTTATTTTGTAGACCATTTCTCTAAAAGTGATACTCGAATGTTCAACTAATGGTTGACTATCACTCCCCCTCAACAGGCTAAGTAGATTAGTTAACTTCATTAAACTTTATGTATGGACACTGTCACTAAAAACTGAAGTAGACTAAACTCGGTGACTTCAAGTCACAATGAAAACGCTATCATGAATTAAGTAAATGAAATAACAGTTAACTTCAGTTTTAAAGTTCCCACATGGGGCTATAATGAGGTTTAACTAATCCAATTACAATTCACAACATCAGCTACTTTGAACTTCGGTGTGTCCCTGTATAAACACAGCTTAAATCTTGTTTATTCGGCATTAAAAATAAAACTCTGAACTAGAATTTTACACCACTTTTAACAATCAAAGAATATAGATACTAAGGATAATATTATTTTTTTCCTCCATATTTCTAATAATTCTACACAGGAGCTACCTGTTGAATCCCTTCCAGATAGACATTTATTGGCTTCCATATTTTAAGTGATTAGTAATTCTATCCGCCTCTTCATTCTTTGAAAGTGGTGACCCTGTAAGATGTTCAGGCTTGGCAAATAGGACTGTGGGCTTTTTAATTTATTTAATCTTCTCCAAATCTTTTTTGTCTTTTTCTTTAAATAATAACCCATAAGAATTATTTTATCTGCTCCACATATAATCACACTTTCTCAATCTCTAATATATCCAGCCTGTATTTTAACCATTAGCTGCAATAAGCAATTAAAAATTCTTGAGAGCAAGTAACACGTTCAATGTTCCAAATAATTCTACTGTGATACCACAGGAAAGCAGTATTTAAAATGTTCACTATCAGGAACATCTTATCTAAATTCTAGATTCAAACTCCCAAATAGGTAAAAAGAAGTTACAAAAAAGCCTGAGTGGTGTGCAACATACTTCAGAAGCACCATGCAAGTACCCACTTCAGCTGTGTTTCGCCTTTTCTTTTGGCTACTATCTCAGTCAATGCCTAAAATCCCAGGGAAGGAAATCAGTGGAATCCCACCAACTTATACCAGATGCAATTCCAGCCTTTTATTTTCAAAACTTATACTTAGATTTTTTTACACGTAACAGTGATACAATGCTCACAATCAGGAGCAACTGGAAAATATCCACTGTCATCATGTCATATCTGCAATTAAATCATTACATGCAAACAGCAAGCTATAACTACTAATCAAGAACAGTGACACTGGAACCACACATGGAAATAAATCTTGATTTTCTCTAGAGCCAATGGTGCTGAATAAGCCACACAATTATAGTATCTTACTTTGTCCTTTTTCCTTTGCAATTCGTAATAGTCCCATATGCTCTAACACTAATCAGATCAGCAGAACTGACATTTCTGGCATTATATGGATTAATGGAATTGTTAGCATCAATTTCAGTGGGAGAAGAATTAGGACAATGTTGAGTATGTCATCCAAGGTGTTGGAAGTGTACCATTCATTTAGAGGATGTAGATAGGACCTGTGTCATGTCCCAAACAAAACAACATCCAGTGTACCATCCAGAATTCTGAGACATAAGAGAAACCAGTAGGAGAAAGGAAGAGTCAAGAGCCATCATTAAGTCAATGGGTCTGCTTTCTTTGCTTTACCTGCTTCTTGTTGATAAAAGAGCAGTACTGCAAAAATAGAAATAACTCAACTGAAATCAATATGGCCCTGTCATTTTCATTCCAACATGAGAAAAGAATGAAACCTCAAACCACCATAAAAAACACAATTTTTGCAATTAATACATCTTCTGCATTGCAACTCAATGAATCCAATGTGAATGAGGCATCTAAAACAGATTCAAAATTTGTACTCAGAAAAATTTCCAGCTACTTTTAAATATATTCTGCTTTGCTGAGAATCGTTATTAAAAGATCAGAATTATTAAATGGAGAGGTTTATTTCCCTTGTAAAGTTCACCTTCACCTACTAGGTATTAGCATGTAGAGGACAGAAGTTCCATTTTGAAACACAACAGCAATTGCAGTGTGGTGGCAAAACAGTTTGCATGCAAAGTCTAAAGGAAACAGTGGGATTGCAGAGTTATTGCCTAGTAGAGTCTGATTGTATCTGCTGTGCAGTGAGACACCTGCTAGTATATTAAGCTTAGCTTTAAAGAAAAATGTATTTGACATATTACTTGGTAGTGGTAGTGAACTACTGAGCTAAGAACAAATCTTACAGAAATAAAGCACTCTTTGAAATTGAACTGCATATATTTGACTGAATTTGTACATTAATTTTAGTTTTGCCTTGTGTGGTTGTATAATACTTTTGAACCTAAACCCAGATATTGCTCAATAAATACATTTTTAATGCACACAAAAAATGATGGAATGTTTTTGATAGATATTTGGATGGCACCTGCTAATTGTGACAGGTTGGCTGCTCATTCCTCTGCATTAATTTTAACTATGCCCAGGGATTGCTAACCAGGCAAAAAATCTCTGCTGTACTTTAATGTAACACTTTTTTTTCTGTAGAAGCCCCGGAATTGGAAAGAAATTAATGTTACTTACTATGGAAAAGGTCACCATAAACCACCTGAGAAAACTTATTTTAAGTATGATTGCATGTCACTGTGTCTAGTCCGTAATGACCTGCAACATTCCTACAGTAACAATGAATAACAGATAGGAAAGCAGTCACAGTGAAGTTTCAACTTACCTACAAGTTATTTGTTGCTCTTATCAATTGAGAAGATTTTTCTCATGGCATAAAAGACAATACAGTCACTAAAGCTGTATTTAATTTTGCAAAATGAAGACACCTTAAAGATCATTAGCATTTACATCTGGGTATATGCTGTTGTATCTACCTAGCTACAGTAAGTGAACTTTAAATGTATGTAGAGAAAGAGAGAGTCAGAGGATGAGGGAGGAGAAGGAGTAGGAGACGGAGAAAGAGAAGAATAAAGTTTTGATGACAGTGTGCTTCATCCAGTAGGGACTCAGCTTTTTTCCCAATGTCCTCTCTTGGCCTGAACAGAGGTAGATTTATTTTATTTCTGACATGTATTAAGTGTTAAGTAGAAGTTCAATCTTGCAGTCTTTGTGCTGGAAGTATCCCCACTGAATTCTAAAGAGCTAATGGAAATTTTGATTGCACGAGGATGGTAGAATTGCACACAAAATGTGTACTTCCAGTGCTCTGTAAAGTCCATTGTGCTAGCTCATAGCAACAGAGGCACAGTTGTCACTGAGATCAGGAAAACAGTAAAATTTTATTCCAAAAGAAAACATTTTCTTAAGTAGATAATCAGCCCACTGTCACTATCTGAGAATTCATACCGATCATTCTTCCTTTTAATAATTTCTATAATAAAGTGTAGGAGAAAATAGTCATAACTGAATTTCACATGCAACTAAATAAGAAGCTCACTGAAAGCACACCAAGTGAATATGCACACAATATCTGTAATATGACTGACATAGCACTGTAACATTGTAACATTATGTAACATCGTCATAAATGGCATCCTGCTCTGAGGAATCAAACTTAACAAGTGAAGTAAATCATGTGTTTTTCCTACTAATTGTTTTTGGTTTTGTAAGAAGCTTTAGCAACAAAGCGATAAAACAACACTTGATCCTAGCTGAAGGACAGCATGACTTCCTCCTAATTGAGGCAATGCTAACTGTAACCTTGCTCTGAAACGTGGGCACCAGGGACATCACCAGCTTTCGAGGTTCAGCAGCGCCTACCATTATCAATCCTTGTAACTCTCCCCGCTGGGACCCCTGATGTGGCCAAGATGTAACTGTTAAAGCTGAAATCCTTATCTTCAAAAAGTCAATCCCAGACTGAATTCCTACCGAAAATTTCAATCAAAACCAGAAAGAAAACATGCAAAAATACCATATTTTACCTTTTCACTCTTTGAAAAGCTTTGCTGTCCCCACACAATTGGAGCACAGGTCTAAAGGTCAAAAGGAAAGTGATCTTGTTTCAGGAACATGTTTTTTCCTAGTTCTGGTCAACTTTATATGACCTAGCAGCTAGAGAGTCTCTGTCTCCTTGTACCAGGGGCTCACAGCTGCTTAAGCTTTGAGGTTAGAGCCCTGAAGCAGGAAGCAAAGAGCCTGTGTCTCCTTTCTCTTGGAAAATTCCCAGCAACTGCGGAAAAAGCCTGTCTGATCCAAACATTCCGGAGACAAAAAAGCAGAGCAGAAAGGAGGGAAAGGAGTTAGTATAACCAAACAGGAATATTCTGCTAATACAACACCTCAGGAAAAAGCTGTCGCTGCACAGCATCTACGTTAAATTGGGCAAAAACCCTCAGTGGTTATGACAGGTGGTGGCTGTAAGTGTGGGTGCATTACGTTCAGCCCTGTGGTCTGACATGTAGTGGAGCTAGACTCTTGGGACTGAACCTGATGTGAAGTGTGTTCTGAATATCCAAAATAGTTTACAATCTTAAATACTTTGACAGAACATTTTCTTGGGTTTCAAAACAGGTAACAAAATTTCATGGATCTTTTTCATTTTAATCACACTGGTCTAATTTCCACCCAAATATGCAGCACTCTCATTGATTTATTTAAAGCAACACTAATTGTATGATTGACATTTTCTGGACGCCTACCTTGGTGATGCTGGAAGCTGAGCTGCAGCCACACTGAGCACTCAGAGCTGATGGCGAAGCCAGTGGAGGCTGTGCTTTGAACACATAAACTTTTGTGAGCCGTAAGTGATAAGACACATAGGAGGGAAATGTGCTGCACTAGGCATCTCCTACTGCATGCTCTGTAGTTGTGTCAACTTTAACTTAAATTTCTGTGGACCTAGATCTCCATTTATAAAATGAGGCTAGCACCAACCCTTCCCTCCCTACAAGGTCTTCTATTCCTGACTGTTGCTGATACACTTTGATACCATACTGGATGGCATTTAAGAAAATTCTACGTAGCAGTTAGGAACTGGGGCTACAAAGCAAACAAAAAGTATACAAAACTGTTTAACAGAAGGACGACTCGGCATGGTCCACTTTGTGAACTGAATCAGATGCTGTCCTATATAGAAAACATTGGTAAATGCGTAATTGAAAATCCTGGTTAAGGGGCATACAAAAAAAGGAAAAGAATGCAAAGATAAAATTAATTTTAGTATTTCTCAACAACTGTACATTTGAATTACATATCTTCAAAGAGCTCTACTTTAAACAGAAGCAATTTGCTATATGCATAGTATACTCAAATCCTGTTGGATCTACAGGGAAGTCTTCCATTTTTGATAGTGATATCCGACTCTGGCCCTTACTGTGCTGTACATCTTTAACACTTTCAAATGAAAAAAATACTATGACACTGCAACTTACAGAAGTTTACAAGTTTATTATGTAAACTTTTACTGACCTACTTCAGTCATAGTGG
This sequence comes from Lathamus discolor, assembly GCF_037157495.1. Classification (NCBI taxonomy): domain Eukaryota; kingdom Metazoa; phylum Chordata; class Aves; order Psittaciformes; family Psittacidae; genus Lathamus; species Lathamus discolor. Next base: position 40,389,373 of record NC_088884.1, on the reverse strand, counting down.
AAAACGCTACAGAAAAAGTCCATAAAACTAAATGCATTCTAAAAATGTGAACCTAAAATCCAGAGTGATTTCAATTAGAAGCATGAGAAATGCTGAGGGTCCAGAAAAGGTTAAAGATACTATCAATCTCATATGACATGCAGTGTAGAAAACAGTGATGTCAGCTCCTGCGAGATTTCCTATGACTTCCTATGTCCTGCTTTTAACATGCTCAAGTTATCTTGTTGACAACTGTCAGTATGTAAGACAGTTAAAAAAAAAAAAAATAAACGGATCAGTAGCTACTAACTTAAGGACAGGTCATAACCAGTATGCCCATGGTGGTACTTTGATGTTCTCCAAGGTCATACAGTCTGATCTAAACCAGAGGAGATGGGTACAGAATTAACTGAAAAGTACTTTTCCCAACATGTACTAAATGCTCCGGCTGTAATACCAGAGGTACTCCAGCTGTAATGATGTTCCTGCCTGGTGGTAAAATTTACATCTTGTCACTAAACAAAGACTTCAGGTAGTTCCATGTGCACTGTTTATCTGGGGAGAGCAGCACAGCTCACCGCTTTACTGAGCCTGATCCTAAAGTGCCTGGGTTTTTTGGGGGGGTTGTTTTTGTTTTGTTGTTGGTTTGTTGGGTTTTTTTTTGGGGGGGAGGTCATTGTTTTTATAGATTTTTTTGTGGTTGTTTTTATGGAAAACTCTATGAAGAAGTCTCTAATGACATCTCATTTTAAATACCATAGAGCTAACTGCTGCGAATTGGCAGTAAAAATATAAATGGCTATGATAAAGTGAGAACATAGTTTAATATACTATGTAAAAAGTAGATGATAAAATAAGACTGTGGAAATACATTAATATAGTTCTTGTACTACTAAATTCTTGGACAGAAGTGACAAACAATATGGAAAATGGCACAGTAGAGCTCTATTTTACACCCAGAAAGTTTCTGATGGGGTTTCATATTGACTGACACAATTCAAATAGAACACAGGCACGCACTGAGGTGTCTAAAAAGCGGGAAATACTAAGCAGTGTGGATGAAAGAAAGTCTAACTAGCCAGCTTTATGATAGTAAAAAGTGATTGAAATCTGAACCTTGCTGTATTTAACAGCCAGCACATCACATTTCCCTAGACGTCTCCTCTGAAAGGTTGACCGATTTGTTTCAATATAGTGGCCACTCAATAGCACCAAAAAAGACAGCGATATCCAAAGCACTATATGGAAATTCTTCCTCCAAATGTACAATGTGAAGCCTAAAGTACAAAAGCAGTTAATTTATCACACAAGAAGAGATTCCTACAGTAACTAATTCAAACTGCTGATGATGCACTAAATCAGAGTGAGTGATGAACACATACATAGCAGCAAGTGAAGTTCAAAAGGATACAGATCTATGTGATCAATGAGCTGCCACATGGCAAATGAAATGCAACGTTGACAAACGTACAGTAACAAGAGATGAAGCTCCAAAATAATCAAACCAAATATAGGAAAAGTTTAAATAAACCAGTGCAGAAATGTATCATTACAGAGCTAGAGGTGACTCTTCACACACATCTAAGTACCAGACCTTCAAATCACTGGTTTTCCTCTCCATATTTAATATGAAAAATACCCACTGTTAACTTGAAGTGCCTTGCCATAAAGCAGTAAAACCCTCCAGGAAATGTAATACAGTGACACCAGTCATGTAAGCAACCATCTATTTCAAGCACACAGATTAGGAACAACATGCCTCACACGCATCTGGTATTAGATTGCATAATACTACCCTGCATGATGACTTAACAACAAGGCCAACTTACAGCTTCTTCCCCTACTAGTCTATGCAGGCCAGAAACATCATCAGAGCAAGTGGTGATGACCTAGCCTCTTCAAACTGCAATCGCTGTACTAGCTGATTAATGGTTTTTTGATTGAAAAGCAACACCAGTTTGTAAGAGTACTGGCATTCAGTGACAGGCACCTCCCGAATTTCCCTGCAGCATAAGAAACTTTGCACATCATGAAAGATATTAGGACTTTTAAAAAGAAAGAGATCACCTACTGTGATAAGGAAGGGTTTTTATTAGACATCTTCTACAAAAATAATAGCTGTGACTTTCTCATATTACCAGCTGTGGCTACTACTGTCATTATTCAATTATTCGTTACAGCCAATATAAATATGTTCTCTTTTAGTTTTATCTATGAAGTGCTATGTGAAAACAATGATAAATGATAAAGTTCTTTGTTACTAAATTTTCTATTTGAAAATGTCACATGATTCAAGGTATCCTATGTCCTTGAAGGGCTTCCAGAAAATCATACCTTCACTAGGTAGTCTCTTGGCTGCAGTTTTATTGTGGAACTTCCACACTTTAATAACATGGTCTTTCACGGTATTATTTACCATGATAGGAAGAGGCCTGTTATTCTTGACTGACATGAATCACTCCAAAGCCATCTACGCTTTAAAACTGAGCACCTCTGCTACTTCCTTGCAGACTCCTCAACAGAATGGTTAGCTGAACTGTGCACCTTTGTACCTTTGCTTCAGCTTGTATTCCTTGTTAAAGAATGTCTAACAAAGAGGCCTACACTCCTTCATCAACATTTTTCTTCTTTTTAACAAAATTGCTTGTTTTCTTTGACATATAAGAAGATTTCTTGATCTGCTTTTCAAAAAAGTCCACCTGCCAGGTGATAGCATGTAATTAGATTAAGAAAAAAGTGGTAAAGAATGAAAAAGGTGGCTATCCCATTTACTTCTTGCTCTAAAGCTTACCTTTTCAACACCTTAACCTACAGGTCAGTATATTTGTTGTAGCTTCTCTGATATAAAAGCTGTAATTCTGTAGCTCTTAATTAGATGATGAATCATACCTTCATTCTGATGAAACCACAAACACTGAGCACACAAACACAAATAAAGGGCTATTCATTTTGGTTTATGCTAGTGTAATAAGACTACAAGAATACTTTTTTTCACCATCTATGAAACACTTAAGGACATTCCTAATACACTAAAAAGAACTGGAATAAGTTTAATACTGGAAATGCAACATAGCAGAGAGGAAACAGTCTAGAAACAAAAAAGGAGGGGTGAGGAGAATCTCCATCCTTTATTGGATGCAGGGAGAAACATAATGACAAATGATGAGGAAAAGGCTGAGGTACTTAATGCCTTTTTGCCTCAGACTTTAATAGTAAGACCAATTTTTCTCAGGGTACCCAGACCCCTGAGCTGAAAGACAGGGATGGGGAGCAGAACGAAGCCCTTATAATCCTAGCGAAAATGGTCAACAACCTGCTACACCACTTAGACACACACAAGTCTATGGGGCTGGATGGGATGTACCCAAGGGTACTGAGTGAGCTAACAGAAGTGTTCACCAAGCCACTTTCAATCATTTATCAGCAGTCCTGACTAACCAGGAAGGTCCCAGTTGACTGGAAGTTAACAAATGTGACACCCATTTACAAGTAAGGCTGGAAAGGGGACCCTGGGAACTACAGACTCTTTAAAACTACCTGAAAGGAGGTTGTAGTGAAGTGGGGGTCAATCTTTTCTCCCAAGTGACAAGTGGCAGAACAAGTGAAAATGGCCTCAAGTTATGCCAGGGGAAGTTTAGGTTGGATATTAGAAAAAATGTCCTCCCCAAAAGCAAGCACTTGTCAAGCACTGGAACAGGCTGTTCAAGGCAGTGGTCGAGTCGCCATCCCTGTGGATATTTTAAAGACGTGTAGATGAAGCACTGAGATACATGGTTTAGTGGTAGACTTAGAAGTGCCAGGTTAATGGTTGGACTCTATGATCTTAAAGTCCTTTTTGAACCTAAAGGATTCTATGATTCTATTAACTGTTGTGTTCTCTGTACTGGAGGCTAATGAAAAATAAAGCAAACAAGAGAAAGCAAAGGTTCTTAAGAACTCAGTTACTCAGCAAGTCACCAGAATAATCCAGGAGAAATGAACCATCAAATGCACTTTCAGAGTATTTGTTATTTGAAGAGATTTATAAGTAGTAGTAATACTTGATTTTGCAGCTGTCCTTAAGGAAGGACATTCAGCTGAACACTGGAATTTCATGATAAAACTGGATTCAAGGCACCATAATGCTAAAACCCAAGGGATGGTATCAAGGCTAAAGAGGTAAGAAGCCTAAACCAACACATGATAGAAAGGGTAAATTATAGTCCTTCAGTTCCCCTTATCATTAGTAAAGTTAGGCTCCTAACTCCATAATGCAGGAGCACTATTTTGGATCCATAAGCCACAAAGAATTAAATGATTGACAGACATTTCCAATTGTATAATCTGTAGTTTATTTGCTTTATTTTTTGTTTTGTTCAACTTGGAGACATTCATATGGAAAATCTCTGCCTGTATTTCAGTTTTTATAAAAGTTATCTTCCTTTTGAACTGATGCAAGACCTTCATTAGTCAGATTTTTACAGTTAGATTTTTCATAGACTTCCATTAGTAAACAGAAGAGTTTCTACTTAGAGGAGACCTGGAGAAAAGCAGAAATAATAGGAAACCACTCAAATGAAAAAACAAAGCTCCATTACAACTTTACGGTAATTATGATTATTTAATCCCTTGCATAGCCTTATTCTTTGATCTGAACTTTTTTAGCAATTTATTTCAGGACTACTTGCACACTTATTTCTCAGGCAAATATAGAAGAAAATGGGAAAACGGGGTTTACGCATTAAAACTTCCCCTTTCTAAAACTCTAAGTGAAATGCTTTTTTGGGGAAAAAGTGCTACTGAGTTTCCACATTAATGGATCTTTGCAGGCAAAAGTTTCTTGCTGGAATACGGAGTTTGCTGGACTAAAGACAGAAGTATTATCGGCTTAAATGAGATGAGGGTTTTACCCTTGACATACACAAAATTTTATGAAGGAAACTTTTGATCTCAAGATTTCTTATCTGGAGAAGAAGATTAACTAACTTATCCACTTATGATCTGACCTGGTGTTAAAACTAAGAAAATGATCCAACTGGGTCCTGTGAATAAGTTATGCTGCAAACTCTGAATGTCCTGTAAACTCTCCTGTATTTCCGCAGCAGTTTTCCTTTCATTGACTACTGCATGGAACACACCCCTCTGACATAACCAATGCATTTATTTAACTTTTGTTTTATATTTTATCTTCCAATTTATTTTGGTTAGAAGTAGAATTACTCTGTTAAAAAATGACCTGATCTTAGACATAGTTTATTTAAATTCCAGAATGAAAAGCTTACTAAGAACAGATAAGATTGATTGCTCTTTCCATCTTAGCATAATTGTATTTCAGGTGAACATCAATTTACTTTAAAGGACACTTCTAAGTAGCAGGCTGCATCATACATAATTCATCAATCACAGCTGCCTGTAACTTGATTTACTCAAGCAGATTTCAATGGAATAGAGGGAGTTGCATTGTTTTTTATCCTTTGGTTTGTTTGTTTTTAAATAGTTTACGAAACATTCATTTGTGCTGAATTATTGCTGAAAAGAGTTCATCCTTCGTAATTAGCATGTTGAATTTCTTTCTTTTGATACAGAAATGCTACCTCTTTAAACTTCTTTTAAAAGGCAGAGTGAGTTTTCAAGGCAGAGAGCACTCCATGCTTACCCAAGGCAAAAATAAAGCTCAAGGATTTTGCTATGGGGGAAGGGAAAGCAAAAATATTTATCTGAAAAGCATCGTTAATTTTAGGGTTGTGTATTTTCTACCTGGCTTGACATCATGTTAGATATTATTTGTTAGACCAGCATGCACATGTAATTGAAAAGAAGTAGCTCTTTCCTCAGCTAGCCCATCATGCAGGTGTTACATGGATAAAATGGCTTTCAAAGGGCAGTTTACACAAAACCATGTGCCTCTTAAAGCACCATTACTCGATACACCCAGAAATATAGCTAAAACTAGGAGCACTGCAACGTGTGTTATATACTTAGCATCTTCCATCAAGTTCAGCTTCAGGAACATGTTGGTGCCTCAGATGGTCCTGAAGTAAGTATTTCCAAAAGTAGATGCAAATAGAGTTTTAAAAGAAAAAAGTAAGAGCTAGAAACTGCTAGAAATGCACATCTACACAAAGACAGAAATGCCTTTACTTACTTGTAAGCCCATTTGAAACACAGAGTGACCCATAAAGTTAGCCAACATTCGAATTAGAGCTGCACCCTGTGAGAAATAATAGAAGAGAAAAAAAAAAAGTTACTGTTTTTACATGTCAATATTACACAACAACAATCTGAAATAGGCATTTCCATCCAACACTATCATCTTGGAAAACTGTGATTAATATGATCTTTATTTGTGCTGGAATGAAAGACAGAGAAGAAAATGCAAATACTTACAAGAAAAAATGAGCAAGTAGACCGATCTTGTTAATATCCTGACCCATATACTGAAAAAGGCACACGTCATAAAACACACTCTTGGCTGCTGGAGCGCGGATGTGTCAGCTCCACAGCTGATTGCCCCCAGCCCTTCTGTGCACTCAGCAGCACTGCACAGTTTCAAATGAGGGCAGAAAATAATGTCCATGCTGAATTCTACCACAGTGATTATTCATATTTTCACCTTCATTATGCTCTTGCAAATCAAGATTTAGTGATACTATTTTCCTTTGTAAAAGCCTTCAAGATCTGATGATTGGGAAGTGGATCATTTTTGTAAGAAGAAGATGTAGATATACCTATTTGACTTATTAATAGTCAGCTTATTTCCCAGGATCCGTGCAAAGAGGTTAAATACTTGTCTAACAACTTGTCTTTACCTACCTATGCCAGTATTTACCCCTTAGCCCCTTCAGGCAAAGCTGAGAGGTCTAAAAGATTTCTTTTGTTTCACTGGTGATTCTGATTCCCAGTATTTACATCAAGAAGTGAATAGGTACACACTACAGTAACTTTTTTTAAGGCACCCCCTTTGTGTTTTCTCACTCGCTCTCAGAATCACAATTGCTGTCTGTTTTTCCCTTGCGCAAGTGCTCTATTTCAAGCAGAAGTATCTTTGCAGATCTGATTTGATGATTTAGCTATAACATCCCACTTTGCAATCCAATTTCCAGACAACCTCCCTTCCAATCCCATTAATCAAGTGTTATACTTAGCACTGATCACCGCACAAGAGGGAGGGCCCTTTTGATTTAAAGTCAGTAAATCAAAGGCCATAAGAAAACATGATGCTAGAACTCAACAACCTCATCTATAGATGTAGGTTAAGCAATTAGGCAAATGCTCAATTAGAAAATAAATAAACAAATAAATTAACATTTCACAGACTCAAACCCTCACATGTTCTAAAGCCAAAAGGGCTATTACAACAATGTAATCGGACTTCCTGCGTTAATAAAGGTCAAACAGTAATTTAGGCAGGAAAAAATGTATTGCTTTCTCTTTACAAAATAGCATCTGTTTTAGGAAGATTCAAGAACAGGAAAATGTTTCACAGCACTACATGACTTGTCACAACTAGTATCTACTCACAATGAAAATGTTCACATTTTTACTAATTTGAATTTGTCTAGCTTCAGCTTTCAAAACAGGATTTTATGACTTTTCCTGCTCCCTTAAAGTTCAGAGAAGTTTTGAAATTCAACCACTGCTCAATTTTTAGACCATTTTACACATGTTCCACTCCTTTTTTGTATAGTGATTATTTCTGAAGTACTGAAGGGATTACCTGTAATAACCAACATCTGAAATAATGACACAAACCAAAAAGATTCATAAATTACTAGTAAATTGTAAGAAAACACCACAAGTTCTTAACATAGGCAGCAGCAAATAATACAGAGTTAGCAAAGTAACTGAAGCAATAATAAAAGAAAGAAATCAGAAAAAAAGTCATTGATTGAGGAGATGTCTGTGGTTGCTTGTAAGACGTGAACAGTAAATAAACCAAAAGATTATTTGCATTATTAGCACTATGTTATGTTTTTATGATGGTACATATGGTATGGTGGTACCGGGAGACCACTCATGCCTGGAACTCACAGCAGCATAGAAAATAATCCCTACCAAAATAGATTATCACCTGAACAGACAAGACCACAGGTCAGAAAGTGTTATTACCCTGCTTTTACTGGAGGAACAGAGTAAATAAAGTACTGAGATGCTTAAATAGATAAAGAGGAGATAAACCCGTCTAAGAAGATAAACAGAGTATTAAAATATCAATTAAATGGATAAATTCTATTTATCCTCTAAGTAACTTGGGCAGGACAACCCAAAACATCTGTAGCAGAACAAAAAATAGATAAAATATAAAAGGGATCAGCTTAAATTCTTAACAACAAAAAATTTTTCCACTCATCACACAACCCTTTTCCTGCTCACTTTTTAGTATTCCAGGGTCCCCTTGTTTTTTTCTCACAGTTTAGATTTCACATAGTAGCAATGGATATATGTTTGCATAGGCACCTTAACTCTACTGATTTCTTTTAGAAGTAACCAGGATATACCTCCATCTGATCTTGTGCATAGAGTCTTTTTCTATCCAGAGACCAAGAACATTAGATACATGTAAAAAAACTCCTCATACACACACACACACACACAGATATATAGATGATATATAGATATAAAAAAAATTCCTCTCACAGGTGACATTTAACCACTCATTGGATGGAACGATGGCTTGCCTTTACACAGCAACCAAAATAAAAAAGCAAACAAAGACTGAATAGGAGATCCAAGGCACAGACTGGACAAATCTTTCAGGATTGATCCCTTTTCACAGCTGCTTTAGAAGTACTTTCTACCAATTAATGACCTTCAGGAAACTCAGAAGTCCCACTTACAGCTTGCAGAACAATATGCTTGTCCCAATTCTGCCATTTTCTCCACACCTGCTCGATTTGAGGAAGGGATTCTAAAGATAAAGGGGAAACCAGAAAGAGGAAAAAACTGCTGAGGGGAGAAGGGAGCAGAAACAGGAGCAAATGCAGCCCTTGGTGTGGAGGGAAAAGAGATGGGAGGAAAAAAAGTAAGAAACCACTCATTTCACTTTTCCTGAACTTTGAAAGCAGGTAAAACAGTAAGAAGAGGAAAAACAATCAAGACTCCCAGCTCTGGAAAGGAATGGGAAAGGCAGCAAACACTGGCATTCTGACTGGCGATAAAGAGAAATAGGTTTGCAAGCAGCGGGATAAAACGCAAGAGGTATGCAGAGTAACTGGCAAAAGGAGAGCAGCTTACTACAAAAGAAAGTACCAAATGGAATTTTCTTTAATAGGAAAAATAAAAAGATTTACACATGAACCCCCAAAAATATGACTACTGCATACAACACAGTACTGTAATACAGCCGCACAGAAGGGGATACGTCTGACTCAATGCAGCTGTCTGTAGCATCTGTGGCTACAATTACTTCAGTTGCTTAAGACTTCCTTTACAGCCAAAGGCCAGCACCAGTCACTTCTGGATGCACTGAATCTCATCTTAAAGTAGACCTCCAAATAGATCAAGAGAACCATAGCCTAAAAGCACCCATCTCTTGTAATTCATCCTAAAAGCAGCCTTGGGTGACTAGCTTATGCATACGTATCTGCACTGCAGACATCTAAAGTGAGGTGAGACGATGCAATGCAGTGCCCAAAAAGGCCACACAAAGACAGATTCCCAACTGTGCTACAGAAGCTCTGTACTAGTAAGTAGTTCCCAAGAATTTCTGAATTGTGGAGTCAGAAAACTGGTGTGACACCGTTCTTTTTATATGTCAAATAACATACATCATAGCTTGATTTATTCTACATGTCATGCTTTCGTTTAAGAAAACCAGAAAAGGTTCAAGAGAGAGCCCTGAAGACAGAGCAGTGTTTGCTAGTTGCAGGTAGTGTTTGCCAAGCAGACAGCAAAGCAAAGTACTTGAAATAATGAACTGGTGAAGCAATTGCAGTGAAGGAGACAATATAAAAGTCAGTAAGCCAGTACATAGGATTATACAGAAGCTAGGAGGCAAGGGGCCATGTGTAACAAGATAGAAATGAGCTGGGAATTCTCTCAGCATTATTTTTTTAAGGACCAAAAATTATGTCGGGATTCTAAAAATTGCTCATGAGAGAAAAATATCACCAACACAAAACAGAAACCATAAACTACAAATGACTCTTGCAAAGGTGAAATAATCTAGTGTCCTGTAAATGCATTGGAGTCAGGGACAGAAAAGAGACTATAAAAGATTGACCTAGCATAACTCTTCTGTCCTCCTTCACACTTAAAACTTGTAATTTTTTCCTAGAACATCAAATTCTTTTTCCTTTTTATTTCTGTGTTTGTGGGTTTTGTTGATTTTGGTTTAACTGTAGGATTGAAAATCATCTGACTGAGCAGATGCCTTCATTGCATCTATCTGATGCTCACTCAGTTGTATACAGCTGAGCCAGCTGCCTAGACTCCCTTTAAAGGCACTGGAGAGAGAAGCTAGCATTTCAGCTCATCCTGATTCATCTCATCCAAAGACATGCATCTAAAACAGAACACATGAATTTCAGCCTAAAAGTGCCTGTTTATCTTCACTGATGATGCAGGGAGGTTAAAGGACCAGTCAATTGCACCAGTCAATACAGTGAATATCCGAAGTGAGGTGACATGAATCCTCATGAAGATATTTTATCCTGCAACTTACAGAGCAACCTTAGAAAATGGGAAAACAAACAGTGCAAAAACACCTCCCTGAGTCTGCAGAGTCTGAGACAGCATCTTGCAGACTCCCCTATCCATTTATCCCATGCAACGCCAAACACCAGTAATAATAATTACACAGACCTCAATATATCTCTACTTCACCGAACGTCTACCTTCCCATCCTTGCTTAGCAATGAGAGCTGTTTATTTCGATTTAGTTCATAATGATCACTTCTGTGAGATGAAACATGAAATCAGGAAGAACCCTGATATGAAAAACACCACTGTGCTATCTAAGGTGTAAATGAGGAGTGAGGTGCTTAGGAGAGGATCACTGGACAATTAACAAAAAATACGTAAGTGAATTTCTAAAAGAAATATAATAATTTAGAAGGTCCATTTTCCACAAAACCTCCAACCATACATTTTTCTGCCTCTTTTCTCATTTAAAAACAAAACAAACAAAAAAACCCCAAACAAACAAAAAGAAAAAAACCACACCAACACTGTATACAGGTGATTTATTAACATTCTTCTATTGTGCAGCAGTGAGTGCAGTCAAAATCAGGCTTCGTTAATATGTAATAGCACTGCTTGTTTTTCAAATACAATGGGACACAGATAGGAGGCCTACAGTTATTTTTCTGTATGCTGGTATCCCTGCAATTTAAGATTATGGCTCCTTTCTCTCTAGCTAAGGGAAATGTGAGTTACTCAATCTTTTACTTCAATTACACCATATTTCATTCATATTATAATTAGAGCTATTATTATCAATAATAACTTCTTATAATCACCTTCATCTTCATTGATTAAAACAATGCTCAGACCACAACAGGCACTCACAAAGTTACCATTCTTTCACAAAGAGCTCCTGATTTAAAATGAGAATCAATATACAAAAGTTGATGGCTACTAACATATACATGATACATACCAGTATTCTTTTTGTTTAATGAATCAGTCACATTGCCCACACATTAAACATTCCCTCCTTAAACTATTTACCCTTAGCTACAGGCAACGTGCCTTGTCAAAGACGTTTTTTAAATCCTGTGTCTACTGACTCCCTGCAAGAACTCCAGCTGGTTAGTGAGTCAGAATCTCCCTTTGCAGCATGCATGTCCAGGCAAGACCAACATATGTATCCATGTGCTCAGTTATCTTACTCTTTATTTGCCCTAGAGATCCCCACCTTGATGGAGAAGGATGTCAAACTCACCAGCCTATAACCCCCAGGACTTTCTGCACATTATCCCAGCAATTCTCAGGCACAGTGGCCATTTGTGAGCAAGGTCTACATCCCACTGCCAGAAGTTCTGCAGCTCTATACATGGTTACCTTCAAAAGGTGCAGGTGGATGCCACCCAGATCTGCAGATTTCCTAACTACTAATTCAGCTCTTTTAGTTGGCATTTTCCATATACCTATCTCCAACTGATCGTTCTTGCAAGCTATCTGTTACAAAGAATAACATGAGCATGGGAATCAACCCATTCTTCAACAGGAAAGTCCAATACAAATAATCCATTGCACTTCTCTGATATATCCTTAAGAATCTGAGTCTCCCTTTTACACTTTGGCCATGACATGGCCCCTTACTTATCTCCAAGTAAGCCAGAGCCATACTTGCCGTATATACACACCCAAGTCAGGCACAAACTACCGTAGCAGAAACACTTAAGATCACAAAAAATCTGCCAAATTTTGGCTAATGTGTTTTGAGTAATGGTTGAAATGTATCTTTTCCTCTTGAAACATGCTGAAGAAAGATTTTTTAAAACCCCAAGTGTAATACAAGCAGCATACAGGTAGGTTTTTTCTTAAAAATAGAACATATTTTTACAGTACTCTGTCAAATAAAAGCCTAAGGGTATCAACAATCAAATGGGATCTTAAGTAAATTAGTATAATTTCATTTCAGCCCAAAGTTCCTGAATTAATACATTATTCTTTATTTCTCAAAATCTTAGATAATTCTGTGATTTTAAGTTCATTTCAAATATTTGAAGAGCGTATTACCAAGCACTCATGCAAAGAATGCACATTTGAGCATTATGCCACTAGCCAAAAAGTAATATCCAAGTCACGTTTTCCAACACAATCATTCTTTGTTGGTACTAAGCAACCACAGCTGGATGCCCCATGAAATTTAGCTTATTGGGAAAAACACAGCATGAATTAAAGTGAAAGAACAATGTACATCAAACATAGAAAAAATGTGACATTTAAAAAAGAACTCTTACATAAAATTCTAAAACTAAAATGAAATCTGTTGAATCCTGAAGAAATTTAATATGAAAAATGTGTTTTGACTAAGTCACATCTGCAGAATTTCCTCAAATGTAGATACAGAATAGTCTATAGATGCACAAATGAATTATTTAAATACTTGGTCAACTGAAATGCTGTGTTACACTACACAGTGCACTACTAGTGCACTGAATTAAGTGTACTGTCACTCTCTGCACATTAAAGAAGAGGACCAAGAAATGGGAGAAATCTGGCTGTAATGTCTGTTGAGCGACTGGCATGACCTCAAGCAAAACAAAGGACATCCCTTTGTTCTCCTGTGAGAATAACTGAAAAATGGACAACCACTTTCAAATCCAGGTGTTGCATTTAAACTGTGCTTCCATAAGCAAACATATTGACCATACACTTGTTTTTTTCCTAAACAGGAGTCCAACCATTTCTCAAGTTCCCAATCAGAAGATCATGCTGAGATGTATTTTACTTTCCCACCTTTGTCATCTGAACTGTCTTTCCTGGTATGCAGCCCTATCCTGGTAATTGTGGAACAAGAGTGCCCTGTTCATACCATCAGTTATAACATGGTACTGTGGCAGGCTCCTGAGAAACCTCTGCTAAGGTCCTTCTATTGAGTTGTAAGAGCAGAGATGTTTGAGCAAAGCCTTCTCTGGAATTCTTCCACTGCCTCTATGCAGAATATTTCATCTCTGGGAACTGCAGAAGTACTCACAGAGAAATTATTTTCAGGGAATTAATTAGACTGTATCATGAGTCACCAGCAATAAATCCCCCTCTCATTTTCAGAAACTGAGCACCGTAATACACCAGCTTAGCTATTTCCTGTATTCTCCAATGGCACCTCCAAACACTACAAGAAAAATGAAGCTTAATGCATGTGAATTTGATAAGTGTGAATATTTCCTTATTTGATTAGGTTAACAGAACTCATTTGTCTAAATGAGTAAACATGTGCCTATGATTTCTTCCCTGTGGCATAAATGTAAAATGTTCAAATGAATTCCTAGAGGCTTTCCCTTTGGAAAACCCACATAAAAGCTGTAAGAAGAAGTAAGGAAGGAGATAGGTATATGCAGACTATGCAGCACAGTAGTACAAAATATGACAATATGTGCCTTACCCTTAGGCATGAAAGCAACCCAACTTAAAATACTAGAGCTTACACACATAAAATCAAACAACTATGTACTTGGCTGAATTTGGATCTGAGTGGTTTCCCTGAACTCGATAATAGATTGTTAAAAACTAAGGGATTGCATTCATTAAAAGGATCTCAAAATAACTATTCCTACTTGATTTTAACAGTACAGACTATAAAAAAAATAAAAATCAGTCATTTAATTTGTCTTCTTTCTAAAGTAAGACAGAATTTCTGGTTGATATTTGCTTATTGAGCAGTGCACACCCACAGGTTAACATGTTGCTAATACTCAGCAATAAAACTGGGATATATTTTAATAAACAAATTAAACTATTTTTAAAATTTTACTTAGAGTGCAGAGGAGCTAGTATTTTTAAAACCAGCATCTATGCCTGTAAACCTGTAATGTACTGTGCTAAATCATCAAAGATGTATAAAGGCACCTTATGTTGTTGTTATAGATTGTAAGGCCATTTATCTGATGCCAAAACACCACTGAAAAAGCAACATTATATTCAAGGAGAGATTTTCACTAGGAAATCATAATCATTTTCCATTCTGACAAACGCCGCTGTTCTAGGACTGGATAATACCAAAATGGTCAGATGGTAAGATGAGCTTTGGCGAATTATTTGTCTTAGACATAAATTCTGTTGCAAATTTTAGGACCATGACACAAAAAATAAAATCTGGGGATAAATGACCATAACTAATCATGTTCTTCAGGTGGATATTGTCATATTATTTTCCTTGAATAATAAAACGTTTTCAGTTGCCTAGACAAAATGCTATTGGAATGCCATTTACAACAGGAGTATTATTTAGCCTCAACACAAAAATCTTTTTTACATATTTTGATGCTACTGACAAGGACAAAAGCGTGTAATACTTTTTCCAGAACTACTTGTATGAGGAAATCTTCAAGGATGGACAAAGACAAGAACTTGGTGACATTATTTATACAGAGAGGCCATCATCATTTATTAAGTGCTGAATCATAGAATCATACAATAGTTAGGGTTAGAAAGGACCTCCAGATCATTCAGTTCCAACACCCCTGCCATGCGCAAGGACACCTCACACTAGACCATGTCTCCCAAGGCTCTGTCTAACCTGGCCTTGAATGCTGCCAGGGATGGAGCATACAGCACTTCTTTTGGCAACCTGTTCCAGTGTCTCACCACCCTCACAGTAATAAATTAGTACATCTTAAAATCCATTATATTAAGAATCTCTTCTAGTAATAAAATTGGCTCGACAAACATGTGTTTTCCATTAGGAGCAATGGACAAAGATTTTCCCTTTTATGATGAGTACTTACAGAAGTGTTTACAGAGTCACTTCACCATTTTACCAACCAGCTCCACACGCAATCCAAGGACAAATTAAGTAAAATAAAACAAAACTCAGAATTTGTGAAGATTCTCCACTGATGATTACCTTGGCGATCAGTATGATCTGATAGCTATCTGTTAATCCAGCCACTGTACTCTCTAATAACACGGTATAGCACTGGGGGCTTTTTTAGCTAGAATATTATGCTATAATAAATCAAAGATTTTGAAAGTCTATGTCTCAACACAATTTATCTTTACCAACCACACATTTAATCTCATCAAAGATTGAAGTCAGGTCTGTTTGACCAGCTTTGTTTCCACAAAGGTTGAATATTAATTTTATTTTTTCCTTTTAGTTCACTAAATACAACATAAGAATCTCAATCCTTTTGCCCAAGTCTGATTTGCAACTAACTGTAATTAAAAATGCCACTCTGCTTTCTATTATTTCCTCTTTTAAGCTTCAGAAATTATCCACTGTTTAAACATACCTTTATAAAACAACAACAAAACAGGATGGCAGAGGTTGTTCCAGAGAGTTCCCTCTCGAATAGTGGTCCTGCAGGATCACATTTTGATACAAATATCAATCATATTTTTATGTCAATTTTTTTTCTTTTTACTCTATTTCACTATCTCCAGTTTGTTTTCTATTTCTAATTCTTGCAACTTGTTCCAAGTTACTTCTTTAACACTTAAAATTGTTGTTCTTGTTTTACTGATTTGAACTGGGCTGTGTTGCCTTCACTTGGGCATTGTTTGGTTTTGGACTCCTTCAGGGAAAAAACAGCCTGTAAAGGCTTACAAAGGTACTTCCTGCTTTGCCCTTTGCTAAAAATTATCATTAAAAAGTAAAGCCAGAGAAGCAGAAAGGTGAGTGCACTTCAGGAACTCTGGTGCTGGTACTCCTGTGTACATCCACGTTTATCAGAACTTTAAGTCATGGAAACACCTAAGACACAGATGCACTATTCCATTCCTGCTATTCCCTGTTGGGGAAAGAAGTATGCAAAATGATGGCAGAGGAGAGTGTCTTGAGCCACCTTTGCTACTTCTGCCTTGGTTTCACTCCAGTCCTTGGGACCTCCCGATTGCCACTGCCTTTCAACAGGGAACAGGCAGAAGACAGTCCTGTACCAAAACAGATTGCATCTCCCCTTTTGCTCTGCCCTGACTGAGCATTTGTGCTCCATTTTTATTATTTCCAACCAAACCCAAATACAGTTCTCCCCAGTGTGGGGAATGCTCCTGAGGTACATCAGGTGTATAGCTCTTTACATGGTACACATAATGATTTCTATGTTTCTTCTTCAGAAAATACTACCTTGAGTCAGGACGGTGCTTCAGATGCCTTAAGATTTTAAATATTTTGAAGTACCTGCCTAATTTTACATAATAGCACCCACTGGATAGAGTGGGAAAGCCTGCATACATCAAGTCAAGAACTCTTGGGGCTGCTCTGAACTTGTACATAAACGTTTCACTAGTTCTGACTTTCAACAGCTTTCATATTAGAAGCAGTAATGACCTACGATCTTTTTATCTAAACAGAAAGATATTATTTTTACTACAAGATACTTCCCCTGTTACAATGCATTACAAACAAATGGCTCCTGAAAGCACCTTCTGCAATCTGGGCGCTGACCTGCTGCACTTGCAAGTCATGGAACAGAAACCAGCATCTCAAAATGCTCAGCCTGGATTTGATGGCATTCACGGGCAACATCACAGCTAAATTAGTCAGGGAAAACAGAGCTCTCCCTTTACACTATCGTAAGGGAGTCGATAGTAAAGCTACCTGTATTGTAAGACTTTTAACTAGCTGGCTACCATCTTATGTTATCGATTTAGTTAAGTGAATAAATAAAATAAAACCTATTTTACTACAGGTTACTATGTATAGGTGTTTATCTAGAACTTCTTTCATTATTAATGCGCTGCTCTCACTTTTTCTGTGGTCACTTCATAGAAGCACACTGTCACAAATTAATCGCACTCCCAGACTGAGTGGATTTCACTCTGATACTAATCCTGGTTTTACTGGGAAGAATACATGCCTTGGGGTTTTTGTTTTATTCTGTTATTACAGTGCCAATGTCCTTCCCAGTGCCTGAAGAACAGAAGTAAAAAAGAACCAGGTTCTTAGAGAGACTTTACAGTGAGTGCAGTTATCCCTCCTGTTCTTCCATAGTCTTGCAGAACATGTTATGCTGTAAATTTTCAGAGAATTACACTCAAAAGGGTAAGCAAGCCACTGCTTTCAACTTCTTGTGTTCTCTTTTGCCAGAACTATTACTGCAACATACAGGGAAGCTGAGCATTTTCTTTGTGCAGATTTTTAGTTGAACAGATTTCCTAACGCAGAACATTCTTTTGAGGGGATGCAGGTAGCATGGTCTCTCATTATTGTTATTAGAAATATATTTTCCTTCCATCACTTAACACAGAAAGCAGGGAAAAGCATTTTCAAAGAGGCGGTATATAGTTAAGAAGGAAAAAGAAATTGCACATACATGTTTAGGAAATAATGAATTGCCTGCATTACAAAGCTAGGGCCAGTAACTGATCTCACTGCTGAGGTTAATTTTTCTTCAGGGAAGAAAAGAAGGGATATTCTAAACTATTCCAGCCATCCTCTTCCTTGTTTTGATTATTGTTTGTCACCTGCCAAGACATATTCTACTGGGGGTATTTTTATAGTTACACTCCATCATGCTGGTCTTGCTTACTGTGATTGCTGCCAGAATCTGCAACCAGCACACTTCAAAGCACGCAGCAGACTGACTGAAATTACTTCAGATATTATCTGGCTCTCTACAGCGTCCTTGGTGCCCTTTCATCCTTTCTCTTATCTGGCTGTGACTGCTTATCTAGGGCCATGACTCCTTTAGTTCTGTCTGGGATCTCTCTCCCTCATGCTGTTCTGGGTCTGGCTGCTCCCTTTGAGATGCAGCCGTCTTGTTTCTCCATTTTATTATTGCCAGTTGCTCCTCACTGATTGTTCCTTCTCAAGTTATTCTTGCTGCACTCTCTCCTCCTCTGTTGATGCAGCTCTTGAGGACTATGACTCCTGCTGTCAGTTATTTCTGATGTGGAAAGGCTGTCATGCTTTTTGCTTTAACAATTCTCAGATCCACTCTTGTGTTCAACAGCCTATATTTCCTACTGCACTTGGGATAGAACCACTTTTCCCATCATCGTGGGAGGACACTCTCACTTCCAGCTGCAATAGGAAGACCTACCCCCTCTGAAGTAAATTGAGAGACTTGAATCCTCTACTGCTACTGTTTACTAACGAACTACCACAACTTCTTATTTTTCTCTATATATTTGTGACCCTAGTGAAGATTTACACATTCCTATCTAAAGAATGCTGACCTAGTATGATGCTTTTGAAAGAGGCAAACATTACCCTCAACAGCTTACGTGTTAAAACACTGTGTACTGTTGGGCTGTAGTATCTGTTTTGTTCTGCTTGTGGGACTACCTGAATGCCATTCTTCAGAGGTTTATGTCATGAGATTTCTTAACATGTGTAACCACCAAGGACAAGAAAGTGGAAATGAAAAATATATTCAGCTCCAAGGCATTTAAATAGCATAGTTTCAATGATCATCTCTGAAGTGTATAGAAAAAGGCATATCTTGAAAATGACAGCTGAGTGCCTAGCAGAGATGGGCACTTTAATGGTGCTTAATTGATTTATGCCACAGTGATGACAGCAAAGACAATGAAATGACAATGACATTCTACGACTGTCATTTCACTGAACAAAAATTAGATGGGAGAAAGTTTCATGATTTCAGTATCGTGTAGAGAACTGTAAAGAGAGAAAAGAGATCACATCTACAATCCAAGGTCCCAGGGAGCACAAGATGGACATATAAAAAAGAAAAAAAAATAAAAGAGAATGAAATAAAACCATATCAAAATGTAAGGAAAAGACACTGCACATAGTCCTAGACTGTTCAAAAACAAGCTGTTTTTTTAAGACAGTGGAAAAGTCATCACTGACGGTCCTGATTCAAAGTTTATACTAAAGTCAACAGAAAAATATCCTGAGAACTTAATACTTGACAGCAACTTACAAAATCAGTCAGCAAACAAAAAGCCATCCCAGAAACACTGGCAACAACATCCCTCTAGCAGGGCTCATTGTGTAAGGAGGACTTCGAGGCACACGCCTGACCAGGTAAAAGCCTTCAGTATAATTTTACAGTTTGGATTTTATTGACATACCATTCAACACAGAATTTATACTTGCAGCCACTAGAGAACTAGAAGGATAGGCAAATGTTCTAGCTATCTAATAAATAAGCTTATTTCCCTAGTTGATTTTAAGTGCACAACATGCATGCATGCCTACAAGGCTACATAGGAACAAAACAATGTAAGATCTACAATATGTTAAATTTGCTCTAATCTGTTCTCAGAAGACAACAGTGTCAGGTGTCTGGAGGAAGATACAGAAACAGTGAAAAGAGCAGTTATGAAGTCAGTTGGGAAAGTTTCTTCCTATTAGATACTGCTTGTATCTAAAACAAAAGGATGAATTGTTACAGAAAATAGCAGACAGACAAATTATCAGACAGGAAGTCTCCATGGGTGAAAGAGTGGGTCTTTTAATCTCCTCACCTATGAAGGTGTGTTAAGGAAATTCTTCCATTGCCATTCCTCAAGGTGCAATCTCCTATCTAGACTCAACATTTACAGAATCAGGCCCTGCTATGAGCACATTCAAGTGTCACCTAGGCTTCAGGAGAGTTGGCCAGCAGAGAAGCTGAGTGGAGATCCTGCCATAACCATCGGCCATGGCCACTGTTACAATGAAAAAGGAACCTTTAAATGGAAGGATACAGGATTAAGATTGCACTTTAATCTGCACAGAAAAGAGAGATACTAACACCTGCATAAAATAGGTAACTATCACTAATGTTATAGCTAATACTATAGCTAAAATAGCTAATGCCCTATTTGTCATTTCAATGTAAATGAAAATTCCTTGATGCTTGAAAAGTATTCATAATATAAAAAATGTAAAGTATCAGTTTACTGTGTGATATTATTATTATCATATTAATAAAAACATAATTAGCTTTAAATATAAAGATACTGATGTGAGATAAGCCTCTAAACATACTAGCTGAACTGAGTTTCAGCTACCACAGGCAAACATATGACTGAAACATTTAAACAATGAGAATACTTCAGTATGCTAAAAGCCGCCAGCTATTACAGTTTAATTGACCAAGAGTAATGTTTACAAAGCCAGCTAAGGGATTTTTGAAATTGTTACTTGGGCTTTTGAGCAATTCCAGCATTTTAAAATATTTCCCTAAGTATTCTGTGTTTGCATATTGCATCCTACACCTATTACATGGACATATACACACACACTCTCATTTGCCCACCCTGAAAGGCAAATTAGATCCTTTCACGGAAAATGATCAAGTTCAAGTTATTGCTGACTGGGAATAACTGATGATTATAAGAGAGTACACAGATCTTTTTTAGACCAGAATGAACACTGGATAAACTGGAGGCTCAGTAGGCAAGTCAGTGTTGTGCTGCTGCTGTCTTGTTACATACGTGCATGTCAGTATGATGCTAGGCAGCTAATAGTGCAGAAGAAAATATTATCAAATGCAAAGGTGATAGTCAAAAGACTCCTGTAACTGAATCATTAGCAGAGAGGTCCAGTACAGCCTTCACAGCAGAAGGCTGCAGAGAGCAGCCTCTGCATCACACTCCAAACATGTTTGGTCACGATATTAAGGCACAGTATTACATATAGCATGTAGCAGAGAACAACCATGTGTTAAGATTGAAACCACCAGCTTTTGGGCCATATACTAACAACCCAAAGACATAAAATGGAGAAGGTGAAAGTGTGCAGCCCTCTCACTCCTACCCAGAAGCTGTTCAGTCCCAAAGCTGGCCAAAAGGCCTTCTGTTCATTGAAGTACAATTTGAAACTGCCTGAGTTTAATACCTTTAATTCCTTTACCATGCCAGAAGGCAGTTCCTCCACTCTCACTGTTCCACAATGACTTTAGACTTTTCACTAACTGACAGAAGAATTCTCATGCATAGAAAAAACAGAAAAAAATTCTACATTTAACTTCAGCACTGGATCCTTTTCCTAGAGAGTTTCAAAAGGACAAAGACTACACATTGTTCTGCTTTTTAAAGCATCTAACACAATTCAGACACCACTGCAAAACAAATAGTAGTAAAAAAATCCAAATCTATTATTTATAACATTCAATAGCACTGTATAGGTTGAATTTAATTGGCAAAAATCACTGTTGTATATTACAAATACATTCCACACAAATTAAAGTTTCCCAACTAGTAGCCACTGTAGTGTATGGGCTTTTTTTAAATGGTATTTGTTCTACAGACAGAACATGATCTTCTAATAATTACTGACGTAACTATACAGAGATGATAGGTCAGTTTAATTAGCCTTACCTTTTTATAGGCAATCCAGTCAAACACCCTGTCAATATCTGTGGCTTGCTGCACCTCCTGGGATACTGGATGTGAACTGGCCAAACCATCCAGCAACATCACTTCATGTAGGACATCTGTCAGAAATCTCTGTTTTTCCTGAAATACAGCGTATGTAGTAGTATCACAGGCCAATACACATTTACAACAATACAGAAATTATGCACAGTTATCAGAGGCAGTTGACTAATATGACAGTTGGCTAAAATCAGACCTAGTAGAAATGTTAAGTCACCATGACCTCCTACAGTCTTGAATATGGAATAGACTCTGACTTAAAATTTTTTGTTGCAATAAAACTTTACTGAAATCAAAGTAAAGACTATTAAATGAACCAAAACATATCTGTAGGTGCACACTGCAATTCTGATTATGACTATTAATTCACAGTTACGAAGCGTGGTGAGAGAGGTGAAATTGTGTAGTCTTCAATCACAAAAATACGTGGATGCGACAAGTTGTCAAGATGACTGCATATGAAAACCTGCAGGTTTGAGGGTATGAAAACTTCTGACAGAGATAGGTAAATAGAATTACTACTGCTTCATTTAGTGAAGTTTCAGTCATTTGGCTCTTTGTGCCAAGTTCACACAGCAGGTCAGCATGCGACAGGACAATGAACAGAGCCCGAAACAGTGTTACAGATGCCTACATTGTCTTTCATGATTCTGGTACAGAAATCCTTTCTCCTCAAGAGCTTGCATGCTCTAAAAACTTTGTAACTTCCACCTGAAGGAAAATATTATCTTTCTTTACAACTGGGACAATAGCTGCATCTAGAAGTTAAATGACATAGTCAAAGTCACAGCTACATCAGAGGCAGGTGCAAACCCAAACAACATCCAACATACTAATTTGTTTCTATACCTTCCATAAATACAGATTGCAGAGGTATGCCGAAACTGCTGCATATTTACTCTGGCAGCAACATTAATTAAATGTGCATGTACAGCCTATGAACTATGCTGCACTCAATTTTACAGTGCAACTAGATGGGACTTCAGCTGAGAAATTACATGCCTTAAAATTCCCTCATATTGCATTCATATAGATGTCTCTAATCCAAAATACTGTTTCAGGAAAGAAGAGCTTCATTTACTTGTTTTTTTCAAGTCAGAAATAAATGCAAAGAGTGAATTAAAAATTATGGAAGGTTTCAATGCGGTTTTTTACCCTGAAATGATCTATCTTGAACTGTATCTAAATTACCTGAACCCAAATGTTCCTCAATCATTGTCAAACTCATGCCATAACATAAAGGAACTCTAGAGAATGCTGCATTTTTTTTAAAGCCACCTTGATGTCCTCAGATAAAATAACCACACAATTACATAATAAATTCTATGTTTAATTTCTTGGGTGTCAAGGTTTTGGTATCAATGTGTTAATTTAGATTATATTTATAAGACAGCTGAAGAGCTCTTCCAGTGCTGATCCATCTGGAAATAAACCTTTATGTTAAAATTCTTTAGAGCACAAGAAATGTACCTTGAGCTGATTGTATATTCAGGCGATTAAAAACACAGGATGCAGAAAAGCCAATTACCCACCACACTCCTAGTGTTCTCAGCTGGCTGCATGAGGTAAGGTTTGTGAAGGGAGATGTAATGTCTTGTTTGTATTATTGTTCATTTCCAGATTTTCTCAGGCATACACAGTTAGCAACTGCCCTTTAATATAGGGGGGGAAAAAGGTGTAGGGAAACAATTATTATGACAGTCCTACTCAGGGGAAAACTGCTCAGGTGTAAAGGACTGTAGATGCTTTGGCTGCACCTCACATTCTCTATTAGTCAGTAATACAGCCCCAGTTTCATGAGATGTGTGAGATGTAATACATACATGTATGAACACAGAGTTATGGATCTGTGTCCAAATTCAAGTTTGAATATCACAATTCACAAACACCTGTGGGGCTGGATTATTAGTTTGGAATTAATTCATTAAAAGGATCATTTTTAATCACAAATTAATACTTTAAATACAGAACCTGGAATCAAGAAAATCAGCACATATGAAACATAAAGTGAAGATAGAAGAAGAATACAAAAAAAAATAAAAAGGACAGGCTACATTTGTGTTTTCTGTTTGTTTCTTTGGTTATCTCTTGAAAAAGAACATTTTAGATTCATGATTAGTCATTGAAGTTACCATAGCTGAAAAGTCTTCCTTAAAATTTATGTCGCACCATTACACGGTGATACAACAGGAATAGCTAGTATGTCTGCTTGTAAAATGCATGTAAACCTGCATTTTAGTGGGAATTAATGAGTCTTTCAATCTATAGAGCTAAATTTATTGAACTAAAAGGATTAAAAAAAAAAAAAAAACACAAAACCAAACACCCTTCCCCTCCCCTGCCCAAAAAAAGAACCAAACAAAACATTCCCAGCTTTTTTCCTTTAGGATGAGCCCCCTGAGAGCAGACTTCAAAAGGAGACTTAAATATAGGCCGGGCTGGATAAGGCCTTGAGCAACCTGGTGTACTGGAAGGTGTCCCTGCCCATGGCAGGGGACTGAAACTGGATGATCTTAAGGTCCTTTCCAACCCTAACCATTCTATGATACACACAGGGACCTGCATCTTGAAGAGACAACAAGAAATAGAAATGCGGAAAGAAACTAAAACTGACTTAATTATGTTGAAGAAACACTAAGCTATTAAAGTCCTAACAACATACTAAGCGGGAAAGGCCAACACGTGACCAACTTGCTTATACTCATGGAAGAGGGTCTTTCTATTCTCTTGTTAGTTTGCTCTACACAGTACAGTGGAATTGATCTAACATGATACTTACACGACTAAAGAAACACGTAGAACAGAAATTCTAAAAAAATCAATCTTGGAATGCATTTAATGAGGGTACCGAGCTGCCAACAAGGTAGGTGGCAGGTTTGCAGCTAGATCTGAAACAATGACCCTCCTTCTGAAGGAGTATGACTGCAAGAAAAAAGCCAAAGACTGATCCGCCTGTAAGGAAAAGATAGCTTCAGGTGAGTCTGAGGCTTTGCTTGAAAGTGCAGTGCTGTGAAGTGCTAACATAGGGCCAGGGCTCTGAGCAGAAGCTGACATGACCGTAGCAGAAACCTAGCCTGACATAAGCACAGAGGTGCTTCCACTCAAATGTGTGCCTTTCTCTAAAGGCAACCAGGAAGCCCCTATGCTTTTTATCTTCCTACTGCCCACTTGGAGTCCCATCTCTTAATCTCCTTTCCTCAAACTCTCCTTGAACTATGGATATGTGAAGTCTGGGGGACCATACCCATGTTGAGAAGAAAAGACATGCCAGTTATTTCTTATTGCTTTCCCTCTGAGAATCATAGAATAGTTAGGGTTGGAAAGGACCTTAAGGTCATCAAGTTCCAACCCCCCTGCCACGGGCAGGGACACCTCACATTAAACCATGTCACCCAAGGCTCTGTCCAACCTGGCCTTGAACACCGCCAGGGATGGAGCATTCATGGGCAACCCAATCCAGTGCCTCACCACCCTAACAGTAAAGAACTTCTTCCTTATATCCAATCTAAATTTCCCCTGTTTAAGTTTTAACCCCTTGTCCACGGACTTGTGCACATTCAGGCTCTTAAGATGGTCTCGAACCAGATCCTCTCCTACAGTGGGCCCAAGGTCTTCATTCTCATAGTCCCTGCGTCTGCCTTCCAAGACCTGGGTGGTGTGGTCAGAGCCTTTGCCAGTGAAGACCGAGGCAAAGAAGTCATTCAGAACCTCAGCCTTCTCCAAATCCAGGGTAGCCAGTTCTCCCGATAGCTTCTGGAGGGGGCCTATTTTGTCCCTAATCTGTCTTTTATTTGCAATGTACCTATAGAATCCCGTCCTGTTATCTTTCACGTCTCTAGCCAAGTTTAATTCTAACCAGGCCTTACCTTTCCTAACCTGGTCCCTAGCTTCCCAGACAACATCCCTGTACTCTACCCAGGCCACCTGTCCTTGCTTCCACATTTCACAAGCCTCTTTTTTCCTTCAAATTTTCCTCAGCAGCTCCTTATCCATCCAAGGAGGTCTCCTGGCCCTCCTGCCGCACTTCCTTCTAGTTGGGATGCAGCACTCCTGAGCTTGTAGCAGGTGATCCTTGAATATCAAGCAACAGCCTTGGCCCGCCCTGCCCTCCAGGGCTATATCCCATGGAACCTTACTAAGCAGGCTCCTGAAGAGGCCAAAGTCTGCTCTCTTGAAGTCCAGGGCAGTGAGCTTGCTGCACACTCTTCTCACAGACCTGAGGATCTCGAATTCGACCATCTCATGATCGCTGCATCCAAGGCTGCCCTGGAGCGTCACATCCCCAACCAGCCCTTCCCTGTTGGTGAGCACGAGGTCAAGCATGGCACCTCTCCTTGTTCACTCCTCTATTACTTGCAGAAGGAAAGGAAGTTGTCTTCCACACAGTCAAGGAACCTCCTGGATTGCTTGTGCCGTGCAGTGCCATCGTTCCAACAGATGTCAGGGTGGTTGAAGTCACCCATGAGGACAAGGGCCTGCAAGCGTGAGGCTTTTCCTATCTGTCTGTAGAGTGCTCCATCCGCAGGTTCTCCTTGATCAGGCGGTCTGTAACAGATCCCCACAGTAATGTCTCCCATCACTGTTTTCCCTTTAACCTTGACCCACAAACTCTCTGTAAACTGCTCACCTGTCCCCAGACAGAGTTCCATACTCTCCAGCCTATCCCTAACATAAAGGGCAACTCCCCCTCCCCGCCTGCCAGGCCTGTCTTTTCTAAAGAGCCTGTAACCTTCCATTCCAACACTCCAGGCATAGGAGCCATCCCACCATGTTTCTGTGATATTCTGTGATAATCTTTCTTATTCTTGAGAATGCTTTCAGGTGCAGGGACTGAAATGCTGTTATCAGACAACCATGCCTTTCAAACATTTACATTATCAAAGATCTGCAGTTACTAGATTCAAGTATTTGTCTCTTTATAAGAAAGACTTCTTTTAATCCTTGCAGTAAGACCTACTGTATTTGGTACAAGGTTGTCCTGAAAGACTTATCCCTTGTATGTGCTGTCAGCTCCTTAGACAGCATTTAATCATAGTGAAAATCCAAATTTCACTGCTTCTGGTAAGAGAAGCACAAATACTGTGGGTCAGAAAAGTTCCACTTATAGCAACTTTTCCATATTATGGAAATAATCTAGAGATTTTTAATTGTGATCTATACTGAAAATCATTCCATAGCAAAAAGAATCAGCAGTAAGGAACAGGCTACACACAAAAAAGCTTCCTGGTTCTGGTTTATTTTCACTTTGTTCTAGGGAGGAAGGTTTATGGAAAGGTGCATTCATCTCCAACAGGATGCCCACTGTTTAACTATTCTACCTCTAAATGTAAAGAAAGGAATTCTGAATTAACATTTTTTGGCAGAAAAGTCTGTACTTTCAAGTGCCATTAAAAATGAGTTGTGCATAACAGGATAATGATGTAATGGAAAGGGACTGCTGCTGGTGACTTTACTGAGGCATAATATAAGAGTTCAAGTTAGCATGACAATAACGTATACATAGTCACATAAAAATAATTTCTAAAAATTAATATGAAATACCAGGGAAAAGAATTAAAATGGAGGGAAAAAAAAAAAAAAGGCAAAACATCCAACAGTGGAATAAAAGGAATAGAACAATGAAAGCCGAAACTGATAATTAGTAGGCAGAAGAGATCAAAGGCCTCAATATTAAAGGAATCATCTTTGTTCTGGGAAAGCTATTCAAACAGCTTACAGACTGAGGAATCTACTTGAATAAAGCTTAATATCAGTGTGCAAATCTGTAAATGATTTTCCTGACAAATTTGACAGAAATATCTTCTCCAAAATATAGAGCTTTACTATCATGAATACAGAGATAAGTGATCTCTCATGCCTGACAAAACAAGCATTTGCAAGATGTAGTACCTGGGTTTATGGGGAAACTGCACCCTAGGGGAAAAAAAACAGGGCCAAATTTTGAAAGCAATCAAAGAACACCAGAATATACACTACCAGATCAGCTCTAATACAATATATTTCAGGGTGAAGCTTAACAAACTACAAAGGAATACCATCTATGAGGAAACCTAAAGTTCAATACAGTACCTTAAAGGCACAAAAGATCCACTGAGGGACAAAAGCAAGTTCTGTCTACATGCTAATAAAATCTAAGTTGCCATAGCACAGGAAGTCTCCTGAGTCCTTGCAAATGAAAGCAACATTTCTTTCTTCCCAACAGCAATTTTTTTTTGTAAGTAGCTTGAGCAGCTGACAGATTACCTTTCCTTTTCTTTTTTTTTTAATTTATATATCTGTATGTGTGCTTCAATTATGTATGCAGCTTGTTGAAGGAGGCCTGCAACATAACAGATCATAGAATATTCTACATTATCAGCTGTATGCCATGGTATCGTGTCTACCTACATAAACCTCTTTCCTGTATTTTCAAAGTCCTTGCAAAATTTCTGTTCCTGTGCATGAGAAATTTTCCCACTGACAATTTTTGTTGTTATAAAGCAATGTGAGTGTTCTAGGAGTTCATAGTCAAGGAATACCAAAAGCTTTGAGTATCAGCAAAGAGAACTGGATATGTTTTTTTTTTTAATAAAGTGCCAAATCAGATATTCCTGACAACCTGCTTAAGAGGCCAAGCAGATTGGATTTTGAGATTTTAAGGAATTACAGCATCTGCTTCAACCGCTCTTTCTTCTCACCACTCTGCTTTCCAGGTGTACCTTTAATTCGGTTATACACCAGATCCACTAAGCCAAATGTAGGCCTACAAAACAGAAGGATGCAGTACAGAAAAGGGAGCGTTAGAAAAGGAAACAACACATACTGACCACCAGCACTTCACAAAAAAAGGCCAGTTTCACTCTCCATGGTCATATTTTGTCACTTTGTGTGTAGCTGCCTTTACAGAAATAAAGTCATTAAACAAACAGATGAACACAGATCCATTGTCTCCTCAGGCATTTCTCTCCAGAGCATTTTAAAACATTAGGCAAAGTATGAAGTCTACCCTCTACTTCAAAAATCCACAAGGAGACTCTGTAGAGGAAATTCATCTCAATTCAAGTAACAGTAAATAATATTCAAATGAAAGTGGCTTTGAGATGTGGTTAGTATACTGAGTCAACTTCCAGCAACTGCCAGAAGTCACCCTCAATGAGAATAATTTTTGGGTACTCTAACATTTGTTGGGTGGATTTTGCATGTCCAGACTGTTTCAGCCTGAAAGTGATGAGATTCAATGACCTAAGCCCTGAAGAAACCAAAGATATTTTGCAGGCAAACCAAAAATTGCTTGGGCTCCGAGTAACTGCACACTACCATGATTTTAAAATAAACAGTGGCAGTACATTCAGGACAGCTGAAAATGTGAGAAGCAGACTCCTTCAGTAAGAATACTGAATACAAATACACAGCTACAGCTTTGCTGCTGAACATCCCATACCAACTGCACTTCCTGATGAAGTGCATATTCTTGTTTCAGTAGCACTACCCTGCAGTGAGTCCTTGCCTTGAGGCAAAACTTGCCATCAAGTTTCCTTCTCTTTTCTACTGAAGACAAAGTGGTTACTAATTCACAATCATTTGAAATTCAGCCAGTTGACTGAAGTTTCTTTCTGAAACAAAAGCTTCATCTAAACCCCAAACTCGGGAGGTTTGAACTCACATGACCCAAAAGCTCTCATCATAGTGTCATATTAACTGTTCTATGAAGATGAGCAGATAATGACATGAAGAAAGAAGAGAAGCTGACACTCTCCAAACTTGAACTTAATCTCTTGAATAAACGTTTCACCTAAATATTGATATTCTTTTATGTCTGATCTCTAAGTGTTAAGAGTTAACTACTTAAAGTTAAGAATTCCATTATTAAATGGATATTAAAACATATTAAAAGCATAAAAAAAGAAACTGTTAAGGAAGACCATGTGGAGATGAAGATTTATTTTCCTAATAAATGTAGTACAAGTATTTCTAAACTGGTATACTTTAAAAGGACTAGTAATTGGCAACAAGATCTTGCAGCTTACCTTTACATTTTTCTTTTTTCCTGCCAAAGTCAATTATACATGAGATTCTAGTCAATTTTACATTGAAAGCTTTCCCCACAGTTGAGTTAAAACAGAAAATCATACAAGGACTGACTTCACTGAGCAGTTACTGGGGCAAAAAACACTCCATGTGGTATTAATTAAAGGCTTACTTTATTCCAGCATGGGGAGCTTTTAACCAAAAAAGAAGAGATGAAAGTAGTTTAAAAACATGAGAGGCTGAATCTCTCTCAATGCTGAGCCTGTGTGATATTTATGTTGGGTTAGAAGGATCAAGCAGGCTTCAGCTCAGGTCTGAAATGCCAAAATAATAATGAAATAAATCAAAAAAACCCAGGTCTTAAGTCTACTTTAAAACTTATAATAATATTCTGTATATTCTATGAGTCAAACAATGCCTAAAAAAACTTTACACATTCAGACAAACACTTTAGGAGGCAATCTGAGTCTAAGCACATTAAAGATACATATGTATCTAGCAGCCGTATTTACTTTTATTATTCCAACTGAGTCAATGAGAAAGATAGGCAATTAAGGTCATTTATCAAGAGTCTGAGCAGCATATTGCATGATGTTCAAAGTACTTAATGTAATGAAGTTCAGTTAAATGGTTTTCTGTTAAAATTTTAGGCACAGGTAATTTCTTGCAGCATGTATTTTTAAAACAGAAACAACGTGCAACCTCAACATAATTTTTAGCTGCCTGTAGTAATTGCAGGATCTCCTAGACCCTGGAACCTAACAATGTGAAGGAAGCATGGTTTGCTTTAAGAAAGATGAAAGATGCTTTTCCATGTAGACACAAAGTTTTACTCCGAATACTTTAATCACAATTGTATAATACTAAGAAAATGTCTGGCAATTATAAAAGTAGTAAGCTGAAAATTATAAAAGTAGTAAGCATACAAGAAAATTGGAGCTCTTATCCTAGAGCTCCAATGGATAGGGAAGGCAAAGGATTCAAGGCTATCACTGGTGTACTACACCTTGGCTCAGCCAATAAAGTTGTCAGCAAAGCCAACTATTATATAATAAAAAAAAGAGAAGGCAGCTGGGCTCTGTGAAATGTTTTCTCAGCATCAGGCCAGCTACTGACCACTAAAGTATTTGAAGGTTGTTTGATAGATGAAAGGGAAAATTACACGCTCATAATTCCTGCTGTCATAGTCCTCAAAACCTACCCCAATTCCAGAGACATTCAAGGACAAACATGATGGTTTCTTCTACCAGAATATAAGGAGGCAAAAGGTCAGTCAACAAATTCCTGGATCTATAAGCCTCAGTTGAATTCCTTGCTTTACAAAGCCACCTATAAAGGACTTCAGGATAATGAAAGAAACAGAAAGCAAGATGGAAAATGTAGTTGCAAACGGGCCTCTGAAACAGGAAAGTGAGCAGGATAGATGAGAAAAGACAGGGCTGTGAAGTGGAAACTACCAGCACATAGTTTTCTGCTCTAAAGTTCTCTTTGCTCTGCTCCTAAAACTAGCAGAGGCACCTTCCACAGACATGAGACTACCTTGTGTCAGTTGTAAGATCTTACAGCTCAAAAACTCATATCCAGATGCTGTTGCTTTTTGATGGCATGGAGAGACAACCAAAAAGTTACATGGTAAGCCTCTAATACAGAAACCTCATCTCTTTCTAAGTCATAAAATAGCAACAGCCAGGGAATTCACATGCGGATGACTACTCTGAGTACACATGATCAAGCAAAATTCTCTGATCTATAGGGGCAACAGTTTGCAGAGCCAGCTTTCTTCCTAAAACTATCCTGACAACACAGAAACAACTGTTGAAACTCCAAAGAC
The DNA here is from genome assembly GCF_037157495.1 of Lathamus discolor. NCBI lineage: Eukaryota > Metazoa > Chordata > Aves > Psittaciformes > Psittacidae > Lathamus > Lathamus discolor. The sequence goes on along the minus strand of NC_088884.1, from coordinate 40,357,635 downwards.
CTTGAAGAATGAGATTTGAAAATAAGAATTTGAGACACTTTAGAATAAAAATTTCAAAAAAAATCAGTCAGGGGGATAGGCAAGGCAAGAGGCTGAGATGGAAAGAATCGTGAATTAATTTCCATGGTAAATGACTAATGACTGTACAGTAGGGACGTATTTCCTACAAAATCAAAGGCAGCTGCACTTTCAAAAGGTAAGAAGTAACACGCATGGGCTTATTTTCTAGCTGAGAGCAGGAAATAAGAATTTCTAGCTTTGATCTTGTCTTGGTTTCAGCTGGCATAAAGTTGATTTTTTTCCCACTAGATGGTACAGTGCTGTGTTTTGGCTTTAGTATGAGAATACTGTTGATAACGCACCCATGTTTTAGTTGTTGCCCAGTAGTGCTTTCCCTAAGCCAAGGACTTCTCAGTTTCCCATGCTCTGCCAGTGAAGAGGGGCACAAGCAGCAGGGAGGGAGCACAGCCAGGACGGCTGACCCAAACTAGCGAAAGAAGTATTCCATACTGCAGCACGTCATGCTCATATATTCCTCCTCTCTTTTTTTCCCTATTACTATTTCTATTATTATTATGTTTTATTTCATTTCCATTATTAAACAGGTCTTATTTCAACCAATGTGTTTTACCTTCTTCCAAGTCTCCTCCCAAACGCACCCAGAGGAGGGAATGAGGGTAGGAGTAAGTGAGTGGCTGTGTGGTATTAAGTTGCCAAGTGGAGTTAAACCATGACAGATCTGAAGTAATTTAAATTGTAAAAAAGACAGTAAGACCTGTGGTGGAACCCTGTAGGATCTCAACATTGAAAACTCAGCTTCTTTTTTTAAAACCCACGAAACTTTGTCTCCTTCCTCAAGGAGAGTTCTGATGTACCTTACATTATACTGCAACAGATAAAAGACACCGCCATCAGAATGACTCTGCATTTGGTTCTTCACCCAAGATTTTAATAGGAGGATCCAGCGCATAAGGATGGCAAGGGTTTAATAAGGACTGTATTTCCTTTTGCATTAAGATTATGCAAGTCCGATGAAGTATGTAAACGCCTTCTGGACAAAACAAGAAATTCTAGACCTGCTGGAAGGCTCAATAAAATGTTACGCTCCACAGCAGTTTGGCCAACATTATTATACATCCAACTTTCCTGCAGTAAAAAAAAGAGATTATGAAATAATTTAAGAAAACCTGATAAAAATCAAGAATCTCAGAGGAGGAAGAAATGTTTAATCAAGCTAAACAACCTAGAGAAGAAAGAAAAGCCAGAAAACAGGTTTCTGACAAAATCCCTCGTGCTCTGCTTTGTGCAGAACTCAGTGCTCTTGGTTTAAGTTATAATGGTGTGAACATGCCTAATGGATAGCTCTTCCAAGAGTCTCAGTTCAGCCATACCTAGCCTGTGAATGCTATATAAGATGGATACTGAAAACTGCTCAGTTCTGCTAAAAGAGAAGCATCATCAGCTAAATAGTAGCTAAAATTTAAGGAGTTTACAGAGCGTTAATGGTGAAAACTTACGTGCCTGTAGCCTATAGGCATCCAACAAGTCAGGTAGGAAGCTCTGAGTAGATCAATTTGATTCAGATGCATCCATACTGCCCAAGCTACATTTCCAGATAAAAGTCCTTTTTCTGGAACTGACTACCAGTCTTCTAAACTTATTCAAAACCAAATGTGACCAAAAATCCTTAATAAGGTGACAACGAGCTGAACTTGACATTTTAGTCCATGGCTTCCCAAGGAAACTTTCAAGGGTAACATTTCAGAACTACAAGAGAAAGAAGTTAACTGCCTAAACTTTCTCAGTTCTTTAGAAAGAGGATTTGGCATATTACTCTGTTTTCCTTATGCAGAGAGCTGTGGTATCATACAACATAGCATCTTTTATTTTTATTACAAAGATAAGAATTACCACTGACAAAACACCACCCCGAATGTTGGAATATCGTTTAACCATCATGACAGAATATAAGGTTTGTAGGTCTTGTTTTGCAACTGATTACAAAGCTCATATTATACCCTTAATTTTTGGGGGAGAGGGGGTGAAGTTTTTTGGAGCAGTTTCTCTTTTCATAAATGCTGACTTTTTATTTTTTCAAGCTTACAAATGTCAGTATAATCTAAACAACAAACGTGCTTTATACCGGTAACAAAATTACACAGCAAGCCAAATTTCTGTAACTGCAACTTTTACTTCCTCTTCCTACAATCTCTGTATAAAGCAGAAACATCACAGTAGTGATTACTTCTCTAGCATGCAAAAGGATGTAGCATGTTTAAATGTTTAACTAATCAAGTGTTCCATCTGGCCACCAATTTTGTAATTATTTAAATATGTCAGTATGGCTACTTTCATATGAAAGGCCAATGATATCCAAAGACTTATGAAAAGTTTATGTCTACCTTGCTTTTAATTTAAGGAAAAAATTGACAGATTAATTTTTTTTGGGCACAGCAATATTACTGTAGTTAATATTAATTTATGCAGCACGTCTGATTCCCAGTTTAACTGTCATACCTTGTTTAACCCATTTGTTTTGCCTGTATTCTGCTAAAACATGGGGATTTCATGTGATGGGCATGTCATTTACATAACAGTGAACATTAAATTAATTCCACAGAAATCTCAAGCAAATATGTTATATTCCAAATGACTTCTAAAGCAAAGTTATTCTGGATTTGTTAAACTGATTATGTGAAGAACAAATGACTGATGATTTGAAGATAAAATTTAGTGTATAAACGTTGTCATCTATGACATTTCACTATGCTAAAATCATAAAGGCCTGCCAGATTTCATTGCATTCATAATTAGAATCATTACATTGTAATTCAGGATGTGTTTTTCATAGAGATGAAAAGAATGAGTTTTAATACAGCCAAAGCCAGATAAACCCAACAAGCCTACCTATGCAAAACAGATGTCAGTTCACATAGAGATTTATTTTCCTTTTCATAATGCAATTATAAACAATATTGACACCTGAAAAAAAATTATAATACTACAAACAATTCAAACTTCACAAGAAGCACATCTAAAGCAAGAGTACCTGTACACAACTGTTTTTAAAAATTAGCTTTAACTCATAATTATAGCATCTTCATTTCATGGCACACAAAAGTTAATTGGACAAGAATACTCAATAAACCAACCAGAAATGGGAAAAAAATATTTCAGAAGTTAGTATGCAAGAGTTTAATCAAAACAGGCAATCTGTATTTATAACAAATATTTTGCCACATAATTAAATGTGCAAACACAAAGTGTTAGCAAAGAGAAAAAATTCTCCAAAGGACAATAAAATCTAGATAGCAACCTTCAACACAGTCTCACACACAATTTCCGTGTCTTGAGGTCTCTTCATATCTTATTTTGCTTACAAGCATATTTCTAGAATACAGTGGTTGATATAATGTAGGACCTGACTAGGTAAGATGTAACTGAAGGACTCCGAAAGAATGTCTAAGCATGGCTTTACCACTTTGCCCTCAGAAAGCTCCAGTATTTGCACAGCAGTTGGCATAACATGCACAACTGTGTACAGCTGAAAATCATACCAAAACCTAGATTCTCGGTTTATTTACCCCATGTTAACTTAGTATGCAATGCTAGATGGCCAAATATTGCAGGAAGACAAAAAGAGTAAACTTAAGAAGAGGAGAGCAGTATACTGTACAAAAAAATATGTTCAGTTTTCAGTATGTTTTAGCCAAACATTTCTTCCAAATTTTTCATGGATGAAATTTTATCATGTTCATGGATAAAATTCAATATTTTCAATATTTTATAAAATAGTCCATGTTAAATCATAACTGCTTTAATCCAAAATGTTTCTGAGCAAGGAGACACTAGTTATTTTAATGTTGGGTTATGATAGACATTACCTTATTTCTTTAGTAATAAATTGCAGATTAAATTTCTGAAATGCTGTCAAATTATTTCACACCTAGTGATTTTCCTTCATTGGACATCTGATACTTGCATGCATCATTTGGTATTTTTCAGCACTCTCCATTTATAATAAAAGCAGGAGTATAACAGCAGAGCAACTTTTCTGTAGAGTCTTTGAATTAACAAGATAAAACTGATTTACCATGTTCCACCCTGGGTAGAGGTAGTCTGTCCCAACAAATTCAAAGTAGTGAGCAAATCCTTCTTTCAGCCACACATCCTCCCACCAAACTGGAGTCACAAGGTCACCAAACCACTGCAAAGAAAGTAACACTGCAAATAAATAACCTTTAGGAAACCACATTTGCATATACCTTTAGTGCAGAACACATTCTATTAAATGTATCTGTTTAATAAAAACAGTAATAGAGATCACCCACTGAAACTCGTTAACTGTTGTTTCATATAATTAAGCCTTTACAGGATGCGTAAGTTACTCGAGTAAAACATTAGAAAAGAACAAGCAGTGGAAAAGAATCATTGAGGAGTGTACTCACAGATCTACTAGTAGAAGCTCACCTAGGTTTAAGGATCTTACATATGCAGAGGACAGAAGAAGGCTTCTGACTCAAGTAATTGGATTCATTACCTGGAAATTTCACTATGTACAGTGCAAATCTTGAAAACCTGGGAACACAATCTCCATACCCCAGACCTAAATTTTAGCATTAGTTTCTTCATGATGTCTGACCTCTTACATTTCCCATACTAATGATGCTCCATCTGTTGGTCAGTTTCCTAAGGAAAACAGTTTTATACAACCATGCCATCTCCCTGTGGGTAGGACTCACACACATAAAAGCAAGTAGTTGATGCTACGTAAATGAGGGCACCCAAGATACCCACACAAGCATAGGAAATTTCATACAGGACTTACAGGAGATCTGCACCTTCCCAAACAGCAACCAGAGGCAGACAATATCTAAAACAGGCCACCTATGTTTATGCAAGGGAACCCTACCCAAGCTGACTGCCTTTCTCATTACCCCATGTCACTCTTGAATTTCCCTATTGACTTCCACCTAATTTCAAAAGAAGGACAGAGATCGCAAGGATAATTAAACTCCTACAACAGTATGTGAAGATCAGGCAGTTGAAAAGAGGAGAAGGACCTAAACTGGGGCAAGGCAAGAACATGGCCATTAGATACTCTGCTCAGTAGACCTCAACAGCCACAAACCTGTCATGGGACAGGACACATGAGTGTCAAGACAGATTTTAGACAGAGCTGGGTTGATCAGTGGGAGAGGAATGATGATAAGAATTCAAAGGAAATCGGGCAATCAGAAATTATCAATTTTTCTGCAGACGGATGGCCCTATTTAGATTACTGTAATGGCTCTGTGTAACCTGGATCATCACAACACCAGTGGTAAGAGCAGAAACACATATATTGTTATGAAAATATATTTCATATTCTTTATAGCATCTTTCTGCCAAGCAAATACCAAAACTTTATTTCAGTAAAATTGTCTGCCAGTTTTTAATTAATGAGATTAAAAATTAGATTAATTCGTAATCAATAGAGATAATTTTGAGTTTTCATGGAGTTGGTAAGCTCTGAAAATACATGGAAAGGAAGAAGCAAATAAGTATTCCAGAGGGAGAGACTCATGTCAGAGGAGAGGAGCTGCTGCTGACACTATAACGAGAGTGAGGAACAAATAAAAGAGGAGTTGGCCAGTAAGAGGTTTGCTTTCATGATGGCTGGCTTACAGGCTTTGTCTGGGACCTGAATGAAAGGTCTCACTCCTGTGCATGTCTTTGTGGAGTGAGAATAGGGCCAAGAAAGGATCAATGCTGCGATGAGGATTCATAGTAAAGGGAACACATGGGCTCCAAAGAACAGACTACAGAAACTGAGATTACCAGATTGCCACACAATGTTCAGTAAATAGGATTTGAACGACAAAATGCCAATGAACGTCACTGACAAAAAACATAAGAATTTAGGGAGAAGAGATGAAGCTGACGAAAGTAATATACATTAAGTGAAACTAAGCTTAATGGACACTCTGAGCATTATCTAGTTGAGGGCTAGATAATATATTAATAAATTAACCCTCTACAAGACCAATACAGATAGACAGACTACAAATGCCTATCATACAGATAATGCACACAATTTGAAATGTTAGAGTAGCATACTACCAGGGAACTATGAAAGTTATATTTATACAATAACAGGTTGATTAAATGATTTCTAATGACAGACTGAACACCATAGCACAGAGTTTATTTCTTGAATTACAAGAGGACTGCTGAACAAATACGAAACCAGCAATAGTCATGGTATGATGTGAGTATTCAGAGAGAGATTTAAGAAAAGAAGGTTGTGAAGTTCATAATACATCCTCCATTAACTCAAAAGAATTAATAACTTTAATTACTATGTCACAAAAGAGAATTTCTTATAGTCTTAGTCCTATAGTCTAGGGTATATATATTAATGATACAATTAAAAGTATTAATTTAATTATTCACCAAAAGGAAGAAGTGTTTTACAGGCATTAAAACAGCATGTGATACCAATATGAAAATGTAGGGAATTTGCTTAACTAGTCTTGAACAGTATCAAAGTTAGTTATGAATGTCACACAGAGCAGTCCCAGACACTGCAATTAATTAAGTCAAAATTTCCAGTAGAAAGGTGCTATTATCTTTCTAGATGCTACATGTCTGAAGGGAAAACATTGAGTAAAACATGCTTCATTTATTTAAGTAGTTGCTTATTTATTTATTGGTATAGTTGGCTATAGACACTATTTGCCTGGAATGAAGATTATTCTTTTATTTTAGAAAAGAAAAATGAATTTAAATGTATTAATTAGATAAATTTTGCACCTCCCTCAGGTATTATGCTTAGCTTGACTTGCAGAAGGCACTTATTTTACAGACACATCAAAAGGACACTCCTTCCTATATGCTTTCTCTACAGGTTATTAAAATGACACAGATTTAGAAATTTTTAATTTTCCTTCTGCTTTCATGCCTCTTTAACTCAATCTGTCACACCAAGTTCTGTTCTCAGGTAGGAAAACTATCACAAAAAATCATGGTGCATAAATTCAAATGATTCTTTTTTCAAAGGCTGTAGGTTGGACTGATCCATGCTGTGCAAATAAAACTGATTACTACCTTAATGGAATTATTTTAATAAATTATGGCAACTATTTCAAGCTATCAACTTAAGCTGCTAGAAATATGCATGTTTTGATCAATATCTCACTTGTGTGCTGGGGCTTGGAGGAGAAGCTTTTATGCCAAAACACTCCTCCTTCTGATTATTAGTTTTTTTAATTAAATACATAAAATATTCTAAAAGAACACTCAGAATGAAAGATCAAGCACTAGCAACCTACAAAACTACTAAACTAACGCTACTCATGTAACTTTAATGTGTTCCTCCTAAAACATGTACCTAAAACAAGTATCTGGTCAAGCATGACAAAGTCACCTGGGAAGTAATCGGGCATAAAATTCTTTCTTACATGCTTTTTTACTGTATTTTGACAACCACAGAATTTGTACTTCTGCAAAGCTGTCTCTCATTTTCTATCTGTCCTGAACACTGTGTCAGGCGTTAATACTCAGCAGGTTTGGGAATTCTGATTTTAAACAGTCATACCTAAAAGCAACAATCCCAATTCTTAATATTCACATGGTATCAAAACAGAAACAACACCAACACGAATGGAGGAAGATACTTTCAACTAAGCAAACAACACTGGAAGTAATATCAACACAGACATTAAGTGAACATTCTCACTTCCAATTTTAAGGTCACTTAAAAGCACTCTGTGACCACATTGGTACCCTAAAATAAATTCAAATATAGTTTTTGCCCATTTTATGATCCTCTGATATTCCCAGAACAATTTAAATAGGTGTTGGTTGCAATGAGGATCAAATAAATGAACTTGGTAAGTTTCTGATGTAAAAATTGCCCACATAAATTACTTTCAAAAGAGAGTAAATTATTAAAGTAGTGCAAAGAATAACTGGAAATAATGAAATGACTTCACAAAAAGGAAGACTTAAGCTGAAAAAAGTTACTGATCATCAGATTTAATCAAAAGGTTTTAAGAGAAGCAGCATAACCCTGTAATCAGGAGCAATGAACCTGGCACTACAAAATACACCTCACAGAAGAATCCAATACCAACAGGAGCTGAGATTTGATGACCTAATATGTGTTTTCCACACCTCATTCCTAAGGCACTATAATTTTTCTAGCTGAACAGTGTGCTACTCTATTGCACTGCACAATAAAGAGCATATAACAAAATCAGATGATCCTACTGAGAACAAACCAGCAATAACCTTCAATAAAAATTTCATGTTGTAGTTGAGGACTTCATATTCATCTACAGATTTTATGTGAAACATGAATATGAACAAAACATTATTATTTCCAGGTTCATCTACCAGAACTCCATTACAAAGGCTCCCTTTTATATGGTACTTTTTATTTGCAGAAAGTGTTAAGAATTTGCATTGCCTTTTAAAGAATACTCTGTAAAGTCACAGATGTAAGCCATGCTGATTACACAGTAGGATTTCATTCATTTTAACCTGAAGGCTATGATTATGCCTCTTATGAGTGCAACAAAGGGTTTCCTGTCCCTGTAGCAAATCTCTCCAATAACATTTGCATTTAACTCAATACTACTAAACACTCATAATGTGTTTAGATTAAGAAGATGGAAGAAATGTAAAATAAATTGTAATATATGTTTATTACAAAGTTTTCTTATTGATACAAAAGTTTCTGTACACACAAAGACTCAATTATCCATCATTAGTGAACAGAGGGTTAATACCAAATTGAGAAAAAAAAGGAGAAAAAGAACATGGAAGTATGCGTATATGTGACGAAAGAAGATGAATACCAAAATGATTTCAGTCAAAACGTTTTCTGACATGAACATGAAACTCAACATGAATCTGCTATAATTCTGCAATAAATCATTTTCTGCAGTTATCAGCATGTTCAGTCTACACACCAACACCACAAACTCACCCCACCATACAGAATATAATCATACAGAAAATAGGGAAGTTGTTCACGGCTAGTAATTTTCTCTTCTATCCCCATTTTGAGCTCCCAGTTTCTGCTCTGTAGTGATATGTCTTATGGATCTCCATATTATCTGGACTCCAGTTACAATAAAAGTTACAACTGTCCATGTGAGCAACACAAATTAATTTTCAGTTTTGAAGAGGAATGCATGGTTTCTGACATTAATATCAAATATCCAATTTAATACCTGATGACACAGCTCATGTACAATGACCATGGTGACGTCCAGTAGGTATGATATAGAAGAAATGCTTGGATCTAGCAGTATCCTCTGCTCCACAAAAACACTCAGTCCCCAGTTCTCCATAGCAGCATATGGATGCTTAGGCACAGCTAACAGATCTACAAATAGAAAAAATATATGTTAAATCCTTGCAGGAACTACTATGCTGAAGTATTGTAAGTAAGGCCATAAATGATCACTAAAAGCATTTTAAATAACATACATGTAAAAAACGTAAACTTGATTTCAGCCCTCCAGTAATGTTATTTAGGAAATATTAATAAAATATTCACTTTTTATCTTATGCCACTATCCGTTCACATGCTTACCCCGTTACTGCTGTAACACAGTACTTAGTCTTTCTAATTGAAGTTTTCCATACAGAATCCAGCTTATTTACGATAACTTGTTAATTTACTTCTGGGTTTGATACTGCTCCTCATCTTTACTATATCACATCTGTATTAATACAGACTTACTACAAGCATTCTTTATCTTTTCATTAAGGTGACTCCTTTAGGAACATCTTACACATCAAACTGCATATAGGACTGAAATTAAGGGGAACACTGAAGAAATACTATTTCTTAACAACCAGAAAGATGGTGAACTGTTTAGAATTGCCATCACGCTAAGAAAAAAAAAAAAAAAACACAACAAAACAAAAAAAAAAAACCACACACAAAACAAAATACCACACCAAAAAAACGGTAGGGAATGTCTCTCAGTGGCATGAGATTGAACAATACCATATTACAATGTCTATCCATGTGTTAGAAAAATCTTACTGCAGAAAAGTGAGAGAGAACTAAAATTGACTCTAAGTCTGGAAATAAATCTAAAATTACAGTAAATTGACACAGGGAATAAACCAATACACAATGCTGCTTCATGGCAAAAATATCTGAAAGAGCCCAGAAACAACCTGTATGTCTACAAGAAGCCCAATGTAACCTGTGCACAAATTAGCCAGAATTTTGGAAGCTATGCTGTCACATCAGCACAGTGCTCCCTCCAGTCAAACTAATTAGCCTGGCTTTGTAATTAATTAGCCTGGCTGACACACTCCTCTCATTTGGCTGTACTACCTCCACTTCCAAAGCTAGTTAATTCACAGTTAACACAAGTTATATCTAGGTGGTACTTCACTAGGTGGGATGAAAGGCCTCTGGGTTGACTTCCTAAGCTGAAGAAGAAAAACTCTGACCTGCATATTCTAAATAATACTCTAAATTATATCACAGCACTTAGTTTGTCTTTTTTGGCTTGCTGACATTGAGTGGTGGAATTGGCTTGGAGAACAATCTGACAGCTGGAGCTCTACTTCAGGATTCATAAGAAGTTGCTACTGAAGTATCAGGAATGGAAAACCTGGACATATTCCAACACTCCTAAAAAGGGTCTGCTGCAAGAAGCATAAAAATACCAGCCTTCTAGCGGAAGTACAGAGAGAGGATAGCAGCTACTTTCAAACACAAGGAAACTGAAAATATCCAAATTGCAGAGACATACTACTAATGGTAAAGAATAAATATTTTGTATCAAGGCAGACACCAGAACAAGAACCTGATTAAAGAAATAAAGCAAAAACCCAAAACAGTGTTCAAGATTAAACATGCAAGTAAATTCAAAATTACACGCTTTCCTTTTCTTCTCCAGCTGAAGCTTGAAATATACTAATTTTTTTAAAATAACTGCAATTTGTTATAAATGACATGCAAAAATAAAATGGATAATAAGGATGGAAAAAAGGGACACAAAGGCTACTGGGAGACATCACTGAAGTTAATGTGAAATCTTCATTTACATCAAACAGGGATCTCTCCTATTTTCAACTCTGTAAAAAAAGCCATAACTTCTCCCAAAGTGATTACACTTTCATCCAAAAAGCATCTTCAGAAGAAGAATACAGAGAATCTCTGTTCTTCTTTACAATGATGAAGTTTTCAGGAATTCCCCTCAAATAAGCAAAGTGACACTGAAATAGAACCAGCATGAAAGTAAAACCAGTTCCCAATGCTTTCTTTCTTGTCTGTCCTTTGTGCTCATTTGTAGTTTCTGGTCTTTCTAACCAGTCATAATGGAAAGATTTTGTGTCAGCTAGTAAACTGGAATAACCCTGTGGAACTGGGAAACTAGGGTGCGATCTCACACTAAACACCTTTACAAGCTACTTATAGACTGTCACTATTAGTATCATTGGTATTGGCCTGTTGGTTTAGACTTTATAGCACTGACATATCAATAAAACCTGCCAATCTGATGGACAGCTAACTGCCTTGCAGGTAGACAACCGCAGTGGGATATTCTAAATCACTTTCATCCAATACAGCTCCGTTGCTTTGCAAGCCTGGAAATTCCTCTCATGTATCAGCTAATGTTTAAAGGGCTTTTCTGAACAGACAAAACAAAATGTAATAGATAACCCTGCTGGTTTCCTGAATGCTAATCCTTGCAAGTGACATGCTGAATGAATTAGGAGGTGTACTAAAATATATGTACACACTCCTAACTTTTTCTAGTGCTGGGTCTGGTGCCCTGCACTTCAAAGAAGAGACTTAATCTCCGGTGACTGACAGAATGGACTCTAAACATACTCACAATCGCAAACTGGCTGCCCATGTCTACACTCCAAATGTCCAAGTCTTGCTGTTCACTTTTCATTTAGAATTTAAATTCTTCAGTGGTTGGTCTTGATTGCTCCACAAATTTCTACTACCTTTAAATAAAATTCCAAACATGCCCGGTTTTGTGGTAAAAGACACAATAATCTATATCTTTCTCTGGGGAGCCATAAACATTTGATTTCAGAGGAGCATTGAACATTTTTGATGTTCAAGTCTCAACATGAGAATTTGTATTTCCCTCAGTTTTTCACACCATCAGAGCACTGAGGAAGGTACCCTGTGCTCCTGGAGGTGACTTCTGTTAAGGCTTTAGTGTAATTTTTAAGGAGCAAGGTATAAAAGGAGGGGTGATGATGCACGTTTTGATAGACATATCATTCACACATATTACTGCTCAAAAGTGTTCAGCACTAACTGCAAAATGTGAACTGCTGAATATATAACAGCTTGTGTGCATGCTGCATCCAGTTACTCGGCACACTATTTAATTAAATTCTTTGTAAAGCACTTGCGAATGTTTGATTATGTGGATATTGCTGGGGAAATAGAAATGCGTGTTATTGCTTGCAGAGAATAATATCCTCATACATCATAAAACTGTTACTTGAGATTTCCTGATACAGCAGTGCAGTGAGTTCTGTGTAGTGCCGGAATAATAGAGGATTTCCACCTCTTGGCCTTCACAGAGACTAAATTCATGACCAAGAAGTAAAAACTATACAGCTAAAATAAATCACCAGAAAAGCCATCAGGACAAAAACATGTTGGAACTTCACACTAGCATTCTACACTGGCACAATTATTCAAATATAAGGATAGCATTTAGAAGTTTTTAATTCTATCTCTGCATCAATCTCATGAAAAACATTTCAAGTTACAAAAAACATACAAAGCTCAAGAGCTTCATTTCCAAACACTTAATTAAGACATCATAACTATGTAAGCTTACATCAAAATATAACTGTCTGGCATTATTAGCAAGTATCATCCCAGTGCAAAACAGAAATTAGCAATTTAACGCTTAAGTTGGTCACAAAGCACGTCATCATTTGATGCGCTGTTGAGTTAGTTAGTTACACTTAGTATCTGTGCAATTTGAACAAATGCTACTGTTTTTAATTTTCCACTACTCAGTTACAGTATTTTCTAGGCACCCTTAAAACCTATTAAATCCCCCAATCCACACAACTGGGAACATCACTCTTGCCTTAGATGACAGCAGAGTTAAAACTGAATAGGATTAAATGCAAAACAAGATTTAAATCTCTAATGCAGGGTATCCTGAATTTCGGGTTCTTCTCCCTCCTTTATCATCCTACTCTTCTACAAACATCAAAACACCTCTTTCTACCACTGCGATTCCACTACGTTTAACCACTTCAGTCCAATGTCTGATGGGGATACTGGTGCAACAGACACGCATTGTTACTATACATTTAAATATGAGTATGTGCGTAAACAGAGACTTCTATGCCTATGAACATATTTACTAATATTATATGCTGCAATTTTATTTGTTTTAACTGCTGGTTGAAATGTGACCAAGGGCTAGATCCTGAAGAACATATGTCAGTATTAAATTTCTAATACTCAAGGTGGAAGATAAAAAGCACCTACTAGGGAAAAGGAAAAAAATAATAACTAACTATGTGGACAATTTTTGCAAATTTTCTGTGTCATGCATGATAGGTCTCCCAAATAAATCTGAGAGCCCCGAAACACTGCATCTGATAAGAGAACATACAGTGAGAAACAAGAATTTTCTGTCAAGCATCCTTACTCATATATTTCCTTAATAAAACCAGGATGCACACAGAGATAAACTGTTCACTCCTTGAACTCCATGTTTTTCTCTTATAATTTCTGGTTTTATTACAAAAATGACATTATAAAATTATTTGAATTTACTTATGTGCCTCTCAATAACGTCATTTTAATTCATTTCTTCAGAGAGGCTTTCTTCAAGATTTTAGGTGTAGATTTCTTGCTACCAAGTATATTACTTTTCAGACAATAATTTCTACGAATTAAGAGAAAGGATGAACTAATATCAGTTTAGTTTAGTTTAGTTTATTCCTGACAGATGAAAAAAAGAAAAAAAAGGCTTTTCCCCTTCCTAATGCTGCACAATACAATCAATAGCTTTACTATATCTCTCTAAAGGTCTTATGCAATTTCCTAAATGAATGTTGTACAAAGAAAAAAATTATTTACTAAAAGGTTTTATATTTCTGCCACACAGATTCATTAATCAAAGCCATTTCTTTTACTACAAATAAGTAGATGCTCTCCTGTAACACAATACCATTTAAAGATATACACAGATTTTAACAAGCTAGCTACAAAAAGTGACAGCTCTGGTTAAAAATCATTAAGTCAAACAGCGGTTATTGTAAGAAATATCCAAAATTTCTACTGACATACAACCACTGAATACAGAACTTATAAGAAATATCTACAATGGCTACTGAAAAACTTTCTTTTCTGCACTGTTTGCTTAGTATACAACAGAGAAGGTTTTGCCAGAAAACCAAGTTTTCCATGTATATACTTTCATCCCCTTAAAAAGCTATTTGGGGCAGGGACGGAACACAACACACATGAAAAAAGAAACATCCCAGGCCTTTGTGAAAGCCTTCTGCAGCCACCAAGAAGGTCTCCAACTGACTGCAACAACAGAAAGAAACATAACTGAGAGATGTGAATGTTCAACTTGAGACACTACGAGACACCAAATTTGCACAAAATACCAAGTGCATGTTTCTGAAGACTAAACCATTTCAGTCTCTCATTTCTGGCAGTGAGGAGCTAGGTACCCTAAATTAGCTGTCTTTTAACCGTTACGTTTCTTTAAACTACAACTTAATTGTATTCTTCTTTCTTCTCTCATTACTTGCAAAGTATTGAAACACACAAAAGTTGTAAACAACCAGGATGACAGCCCCACGGGAAATCTTTGACTAACACTTCTGTTTACCTAAATGCTTACTCTGGCACCCATCACTTTTTATCTCTGGGACTACACCACCAATACCCTTCTGTAAACATGACACTTACCAACCCACATGGACATTAGCCTGCAGAGTTAATGCAAAGGTCTAAAAGTGTTTGCCATTATTTCAGTCAAATCAAATGGCTTGTTGCAGACCCTGAGGAGAAATCACTGACACACAGCAGTTTATTGCTGTGGTTTTTATTGCTTCTTATTGCTGTACAAAGTATTACTTAACATTAACTGACATAAACAATGGATGGATTTCCAGAGTGTTTGATACAAATAGCAGATGCTTAATGCAATGTGAATACTAAAGGATCCAAGAGGGGAGAAAAAAATGTGGGAGAGAAAGCTGTGGAGAGTAAACGGGGAGAATAAGCAGTAATGTGGAAAGAAAAACTTTGCTATTTTTCCAAGCAACTGAGCCTTGACACTGGATGATGGCTGTTTACTGTTTAAGAAAATAGAATAGAATCCTGTTGATATTATTTGACATGCATATTAGGGAAATTGCTTTCAGTTTTCATTACCCAAATCTATAGATCATTGCTTTGTTATTTCACAGTATATCAAAATAATCAATGTTAAGATGAAAAATTAATGCAACCGTCCATTGAGGGTTAATTATATATCATCTTGGTTGTATTGATCTCTACATGAACAATGCCTTTCTTTTAAATGATACCTGGACAGATCATTATTAAATGCTGCACAGCAACAAACAGGGAGGAAAAAAATCTTTGACGAAGTTTTCTTATAGATATAAACCTTTTTCTAAGCTTTCAGCCTAACATCGGTACTCTAAACTGTTAGACATACATTAGAACACAGATTACATGGAACAAACTGAGACACTGACTGAAATCAGCTCAGGTTTTGTTATTTCAAGTTACAAGGCTAGTACTGCAACTTGCAGTGTTACATCCCTTACATTATATACACAACAGATGAACAGAAAAAATATATTCCAACTCTCAACACCGAAAGATCTAGAGAGAGGAAAAAACAATAAAGACTTTTGTTGCCTTCATAAATACTGTTTCTAACGCAAATACTAAGAGCATTGACATGATGGAAAATTGCCAACAGCCATTTTCCTACCACCACAGTTAATAGAGCATGAGGATTCTACAGCTGAAAACAACATGCCACTGATTACTGAGCACTTCCAGTATGAATACTGCTGCAAAGAAAATGATCGAGTGCCACTGCTGTATTCCTTCCCTTCACTGCAAAACCGAGAGGCAGGTACACAGAAAACTCCAGAAATCCATACTACTTGAGAGTTATAAAAATGAGGCAAAATAAATCTTTTCATCCAGCATACATAAAACTGATTTACATTACAGTAATAAAGATATGAATGTTCCCGTTATTACAAACTCTATATGCCCAGATTTACCTCTTTTATGTTTGCTTTAAAGTGAGATCATATTCACAGGTGATGGGCACAGTTTAGTACTGAAAGTAGAAACATGAATTTGGGGAATACAGGCAGCTATTTCGCATTACCAGTATCTTAAAAATACTTATCCCAATATTCCATCTGGAGATAAAACTATAATATAGCTAATCATATACATCACATCTGAAGGCAATGTTTTTGTGGGGATTGCATGCATTTATCTTCTCTCCTCCAGAGTAAGATGAAGAAATGTAAATGTACTGTCCCGGATAGCTTCTGAGTCATTGTTTTTAGGTCTTACTGTTTAACATAAGCACTAACACTTACCTTACTTTCTTATGTGAATAATTTAGATAATATTTGATCAGGATAAATTTTTAGTATGTTAATAGTAAAAAGAGTAATATATTAATCAGTGTATTTAATATACCAAGAATCAACAACCTTCTGTGACATATCACAAAAACTCCATCATCCTTAATTCTAGAGAAACACATTTTGTTCTCTTGCATGCCCACACTCTCTCCTCCCCACTCACGCCTGAGGATGCAACCACTGCAACTATGTCTTCTCACAGAATCCACATTCACCCTTACAAGAGGCTCCCAGAAACACCCTGATGGACCAGGGACCAAAATGTGAAAGTTAAAACTGAACTTCTGGGTGCATTTAGATATCCTCGAGAGACTTAACTAAGTGAATTTACACCTTCATTCTGTTTTGTGTCAGCATGGGCAGAGGCTGCCAGCAATGTGCTCTGCAGTTACCTATCACAGGTGAAAAATCATAGTTAAAAAGCAAGGGTCCAATATTGTGACAGAAGAAAAATCATCCTTTCCTACACAGGCACTCAGATTTCCCGCAGTAAAATGAAGCACCAGGACCTGAGCTGTTATGTTAAGAAGCTTCACTTTCCTGTTGCAGGAAGGCTTAGCAATATGCTCCACTTAGCCCACATCCTGGTATGCAGAGGCAGGCAGTAATGTGTCTCTGAATAAATAGGGTGGTTTTTAAACACATTGGGCCCAGAGTTATTCCTGAACCCAACATGGTTATCAGCAGGGAAAAAATAAAAGGAATTAAAGAAATAAACGGGATTGGAAAAGTAGAGTAGCTGAAATCTCCATCAGAGCTGAAAAATATCTCTGAGCATGGAAAACAACACAAAGAGACCAAAATGGTGCTTCATTCTACACCTGGAAGCAATATGTACTAGTGAAAAGAAAGACAATAATTAGAAAGTAGCCTTATTTCTGACAGTTATAGTTTCAGATGTACATGAAGTGTTTAATAGTTTCAATTAACTCAGAGAGTAGAACCCAAACATGAAAATGTGTTACAAAAATGGAAGAATACTGCAAACCACATAAAAATAAAAACTCTAGAAAGATTCTTTTTTTTTTTTTTTTTTAATCTGAAATCTCAACATATAAGCACTACACTAAAAAGAGGTTGGTAACTGATACAAAGTGAGTGGTACTACTGAAGTTTGGCAGAAAAGAGCTGAGAACAGAAAAGGTTTTGACAGACCTGGGACAAGTACTTCAATAACAGACTATTGGGACTTTCAGAAAGAACTTAAAACCAGAGCCTGACAAACAACAGGAGTCATCCAGTTCAGAACAAAGTTTATAGAGATCAGTCAGATCTCTGACACAGTGAGTAAGACTGAAAATCCAATATCCCACCAGTAAAGAAACCCAGGACAGAAAACCATGCAGAGCTCAGAGAACATGCGGAGCTGCACATACAGTGATGGCCTGGACAAGTCCTCTTCAGTGTGAAGGAAGAAATACAGAAAATGTAAAGGATTAAATCTCCTCCCTCCACCAATGGCATGACTATATTGACAAAGAGAATGATAACAGCCACACCAACTCCAAATAGTATTTCCTGTGTACCTTTCTGATACACAAATGCCCTAGCATATGGTATTGCTATGCTTTTGTATAAAAAAAATGCCTTGTTAGTTCCCTTAAATCACATTTAAGCCAAATTAAGGTTTAAAATCGGTAACGAATTTTATCAGTAACTTTCAAAACAGATAATGCTGTAACAAATGCTTATGAAAGTTACCACCAAATAGGCAAAATCTATGCTTAATGTATTTACACTGATCCATACTTTCATCCATATTGAGCTGGCACTGACAAGTGGGCAATCATGGCTCCAAAAACTTTCCGTTTCATATTTCCCTACCACTGAAAGCTAACTCAGAAATTTTGGTCTGAGAATTCATCTGTAAGAGATGAACTTCTCACAGAGCATTTTCAGGTACACTCCTCCCTCCCTCGTATATCTTCACATCCCTGCACATCCCTTTGTTAAACCACAACAGGTTTTACAAATTTCACCTTCGAAATGTTCCTGGGATCTAAACAGACTTAATCTTTCATCCTGACTTATTCTGTTCCCCCATTTTTGAGACACAGTCTGTCCATTTTTCTTACTAGTGTTTGCTCACTTCCTTAGTTACAGAAATATCTCTCTGTTAGACTAAAAATTATCTTCCATACTAAACTGGCTGGTAAGCAGCTTCTTACGTCAATGAATTCAATGAGAAGATAGAAACATTTCCTCCTCCCTTTGGTAATTCATTTGAATTTTTCAGTGTGTGATGTGACCTCCACTGGAGTTTACATTCTGTATCAATCTTTACCTGCATTATACAAAGATCTAAATAGAATAAAATGTATGCAGTGCATTACTGACTGCTAACTAAGACCAGTAATATTAACACGCTAGTAATGAACCACTTTGGGATAGCAGTGGGCTTGCAGTGACTGATCCCCATTGCAGCCACACTGCTCTCAAAGTCAGAGAGCAGAGTAAGACAACTGCAGGATATAAGAAGTTAGTCAACAGAAAGAAAGTACATTTTCCCTTGCTTTTGCACAAGGAAGAACCAATGTAAAATTGGAACTTTTTTTTATTGCCTAAGAGGGTAGATATTTTGAGGGACCACTGGTGTCAAATATTTCTATGCTAAATGAATATGCAAAATTCTGGCAGATGCCATTTGAAAAGGTTACGCATTCATCTTGCGATGGCACAGAGTATATCAAGTTTTACACGGTAACACTTCACATGGGTAAAAACAGGAAGAGAGAGTGGCAAGAAGCTTTGGACAATTTTGGAAAGATTAAAAAAATGCCAAGTTAAAATAAATACACCAAAAAGAAGTGCATACAATGCAAGTGCTGTACTGGAAGTAGGAACTGTTAACGTGCAAAGATACACAGGCAAACCACGAGGGCAGCATTACCAACATGTCAAACCAATAGAAAAGATACTGAGATTCCTGGGAATAACAGATTAGGTGACTAAATTTGTGCCATATGTAGGGATTTTTCATCAGCAACGACTGTAAGCACCATGGAGAAATCCCATTTACAGATGTCAGAAAAGTCCATGAAAAGGCAACAACTGAAAGAGTTGGATAAAGAGATCTCACTGTAATTCCAAAGCCAATTCAGAAACAGTACTACAGGAAATATAAGACTAAATAACAAATTTAACGTGGTATTAGTGCAGTGCTATAAGAGAATCACAGAATGGCTGAGGTAGGAAGGGATCTCTGGAGGTCACCTTGTCCAACACCCCTGCTCAAGCAGGGCCACCCAGAGCTGGTTGCCCAGGACTATGTCCAGCTGACTTTTTAATATCTCCGAGGATGGAGACTCCACAATCTCTCTGCAACCTGTGCCACTCCTTGATTGCCCCTCTGAAAAAACTGTGTTTCCTAATGTTAAGGAAGAACCTGTTTTTCAGTTTGTGCCCATTGCCTCTTGTTCTGTTACTGGGCACCACTGAAAAGAGCCTGGTGCCATCTTCCTTGCACATTTCCTTCAGGTATTTATACATATTGATGAGATTCCCCCTGAATTTTCTGTTGCCCAGGCTAAATGGCCCCAGCTCTCCTACTCTCTCCATATAGCAGACGTGCTCCAGTCCCTCAATCATCCTTGTGGCCCTTCACTGGAGTCTCCCCAGAATGCCCACGTCTCTCTTGTACTGTAGAGCCCAGAACTGGACACTGCACTCCAGATGTGGCCTCACCAGTGCTGAGGAGAAGGATCACTTCCCTTGACCTGCTAGCAACCCTCCTAGCAGTCCAGGACACCATTTACCTTCTTTGTTGTGAGGGCACAGTGCTGGCTCATGGTCAACTTCATGTCGATGATCTGCTTTCTGAAAAGCTGCTCTCCAGTTAGTCAGCCTCCAGCATATACTGGTGCATTGGGTTGTTTCTCCCTAGGGGCAGGACTTGGCACCTCCCTTTGTTAGACTTCATGAGGTTCTTGTAGCCCATTCCTCCAGCTTGCTGAGGTCCCTCCGGATGGCAGCAAAACAACCCAGCACAACAATCATCCACTCCTCCCAGTTCTGCATCATCTGCAAGTTTACTGAGGGTACAACCTGACCCATCATCCAGATCATTAATGAAGATGTTGAACAGGACTGGACCTAGCACTGTCCCTTGAATACACTGCTAGTGACTGGCCTCCAACTCGACTTCGTACCACTGATCATCACAATCTGAGCTCAGCTATTCAGGCAGTTTTCAATCCACCTTACTATCTGCTCATCTAGCTTATACTTCATCAGCTTCTCTATGAGGATCTCATGGAAGACAGGGTCAAAGACATCACTGAAGTCCAGGTAGAAATTATCCACTGCTCTCCTCATATACCAAGCCAGTTGTTTTATCATAGAAGGTCATCAGGTTGGTCAAGCATGACTTCCCCTTGCTGAATCATGCTGACTGCTCCCAGTCACCTTCTTGTCCTTCATGCATGTGGAAATGTAGTTTCCTAGGCACTCCTTCATGACCTCTTGAAAATGGGGGTGACATTCGCTTTCCTCCACTCCTGGGGTACCTCTTGCAACCACCATAGCCTTTCAAAGATAATCAAAAGTGGCCTCACAGTGACATCAGCCAGCTCCCTCAGCATTCATGGGTGCGTATTATTAGGGTCTATATGGTTAAAACAAGACAGCATTGTCATGGGCACTAAACAAAAATTTGGAAGCCAGCATTCAAGCAGAGAAGGGACTTCCATAATATAATAGAGATAACCTGCTTCAATGAGATTCAGAAGACGCAACTGAGAATTTTTTATATGTTACAAATGTATGAATCTTAGTTCAAATCTCTCTACTTTCAGCAAATCAGACAAGTGGATGAACTGACAGATAGGCAGGGAACAAAACCCAGAGCTAGATACAGTCTATGCCAATAACAAAAAGGTTATTATCACAGAAAACATGGCCTGTGACTGCCAGAGAACTGAAACCTTTCAGGAAGTAATCAATGCTTTCAGAATAGGATAGCGAAGGCAGCATATTGCTGTCACTCCAGACAAGTATTTACTGTGGATAAAAAAGCACACTTCCTGAAAGAATGAAGAAATAAGGAAAGTAATTAGGCAATCAGAAAAACCTGAGCAATCACTCCTGAGACACCACAATAGATTAACCTTCTCCACACAGGCAGAATACCAGTATTTTATGGTAAACTCGTAAATTTGAGCAGATCAGAGGTTATTTACACACTTTTCCTAAGTTTGGCTTGTGAGCATGGTTAAAAATTTTGGTGAATTTATTCATCTGAATGTCCCTGTTATGTAATCATTATGCTTTAGCTGAAGAATTAAAACCAGACAGTGGGAATTTTAGCTGTAAGTGGTTCTACTTCCCAGGCAAGATTTTTACAGGTAGGACTCAGTCTAAATTCATGTTCTGGCCACAAGAGGAAGTTCTCGACATATCTCTGCAGACAGGCCATCCTCAATTTAATGTGATGCACAAAACAATATCTCTACATTTAAACCTATAGGCAAGGTGCTGCTTACAAGGCATTTTTCAATTAATAAATGCTGGAGGCTATGTGCTCCCAGCTGATGGCTATGGTAGAGCCAAAGTCCCTCTTCTTCACTCTTTACTGTTTTCCAACCTAATTTTCCTAGGGCTTACACCAGACCCACTAGAACTCCACCTATGCCAGAGACTTCAGTGCAAGCTGTCACTGTAGTCTATGAGCACGGTCCTCCCTCTCATGACCTCTGTCTTCTAGCACAGTCCCCCAAACCATTGTTCCCATCTGGGGAACTGACTTCAGGCACCTGAAGACAGTATTGGCCAGCTCTTGACAAAAAAACAGAACTGAAGGGAAATCAAGCCAGGTAGGATAATAAAGACCTAGGTATAAGGCTATTATAATGAATAAAGCAATAGCATCAACATCTAATAATCTGTAATGTAGAATTACCTACACTTATAGTTGTAACACAGCCATTCTGTTGATGCATCGCATATCGCTGCTACCTATAAGGTTATGAATTAAATAAATTTCTTCAGTCAGTGTGCCTTTTTTAATTTCTGTAGCAAATCTAACCCACTCAAATTTAGTTATTCAACACAAATTGGGAAAAGAGAGTAAGCTTTTCTGGTTTTTCAACTCTGTGTTGAACAAGTCATGGAACTAAACTAAACAAAATAAATCAACATAAACACAACTTCATTCTTCCAATAGCACAAGAAGCTGTAACTACCCAAAACTGGTACAACACTTCAACATTCTTTTTTTATGGGGTTTAGCAAGTTGCCTTCCCAAATTTTGTAGTCTGTCACTAAGACTTCAGCAGAAAAGTAAAGTGTTTGCATATTACCTCAAATTTAAATCAGCAAAAAAGAACACACACCAGTCAGGTCCCAAAAAATCCACTATTACTTACAATCTGAGTTCAAAAAACAATATTTTATGCTTGAAATCTGATTTAAACTTTGAAAAATCTGATTTCAATTACATCTTAAATAATAGAATTTTGTAACATATTTCCTGTAAAATATCTTCTTGTTAGTATGCATGCTTCATTAGAATGCTACTCTGTGCTAAACACAAAACTCTTGTCACATCCAAATGGTATAATATTTTCTGTAATCAACAACCATAAGAACTGCAGAAAACCAAAGAGGCTATTCCTACTTCTTCTCTGGATATCTTGTATTTCACAGATTTCAGAGTGATGACCAAAGAACTAAGAAGGTAGCTTGGAACACCAGAAAAGCACCAGCTTGAGCTAGAAAAAAGACTGGATTATTTCTGAAGAAGCAAAGATTCAGTGCTGATGGAACTGAAAGATCCTGCCTCAGAGGACCAAGAAATGCAGTGGGAAAAGCAGAAAAGCATTGCCAGAAGGCTTGAGAGACACAGTTGAAATAGATGAGAAACACAGACAAACTGAGAAACAAGTCAAAGAAATGAAAAATTTGTCTGAGACAGCCAGTAAGGGTGGGCCTAAAAGCTGAGGGACTATGTTGCCAAAGGGACTATGAATACAAACAGGAGCATTACTGAAGGAAGAGCTTTACACGGTGAAGTTGATTTTGACTTCACCTAAGTTAACATATTTTGTGTATATAGTTTTGCAAACTATATACACAGAATGCAGTGACAAAGAGATTTCAAAGACCACATAAGCTTCAAAGATGTTGAAGGAAAGAACAGCAGTTAAATAAGATGAACTAGCAAAAGAATCCATAGAAAAGAAATTTTGAGTAAACTGAATGTAGACAGAAATTTAACATGATCAATTGCACCTACCAGGTAACAGAAGCTGAGAACATTCCCGAGCAGCATTTTACTTTTACTGGCAAAGAGACCAAAATAGATGCAGTACATTCTTCTCCTAAAAGAGCACTAACTTGTCCAAATACAGTCTTCTCTATGCCCCATGTTATACCATGGCATTACAAAGTCATGAAGATAAATGTCTGCTCCCAGTACTACTAGCCCAATGAACACATAAACTTTTCCAGTTATACAGAAATCAGAATAGTTTCTCTGAGTAGAATTCCATTCCTTGCATCACAGATTTAAAGTTATATTAAACCTTTATTAAAGAACCAAAGTGAGGTTCACAAGCCTCATCTAAACTTGATAACTTATGAATAATTTATGTTAAAATAATATAGTTTTCGGTTTTTATGATGACTTTTGTCTTTTAGAATCATAATTTTTCTATACCATCTTGCTTCATTATTATTTACAGAAAAACAACTTCTGATCATTCCACTTAAAAGAAAAAGAACCCAATTAAAGATTTTGCTGCATCAGGAATGCTTGATGAAGACCATGAAAGAGCACACAGGCTTTTCTTCTCAGAAAATGTAAGAATGACTTGCACAAAGTACTGCAAAGCCTATTAGAAGCAAGAGAATAACCTGCC
This sequence comes from Lathamus discolor, assembly GCF_037157495.1. Lineage (NCBI taxonomy): Eukaryota > Metazoa > Chordata > Aves > Psittaciformes > Psittacidae > Lathamus > Lathamus discolor. Next base: position 40,333,120 of record NC_088884.1, on the reverse strand, counting down.
AGATCTTCAGTATAATGAAAGGCACTAATAAACAACTTTGGGATGAGCACCTAACAGTCTTTGAATGTAGAAAGTCTTTTTGGTTTGGCTCCTATCAATACAGTTCAGACTACACAGATAATTCGGTGTGCACCATGGAAGCATTCTTAAAAATCTTGATAATACCATGTAGATGACCATCACAGTCCTGTAGTGAACTTAGTAAAGCAGCACCCACCCCAACTCATCGAATCATCTGCACTGCAAGTAAGCAGGATTCACCCTGAAGTCTATGAATCAAGTTCTCCTTTACACTGAAGACATCATCTTCTTCCTCTAAAAGACAAACTATATATACAGTCTGACTGAAACTCATGTGATTCCAGGTCCTTTTTCAGTGCTGGAACAATGTGCAACAGTGTTGGTTCAAATGTAAACCAGATTCAAAAGGACTAAGGACTTGCTTAAAGCAAATTACTAAGTACGTGGAAGATCAAAGCCTAGCACTTCACTGACATATGGGAATGCAAATGAGAGATATATGAGGATGAAGAAAAACAAAAGAGAACTGGAGAATTCTTTCTTGGCGCAAGCATTAAAAATCTACTGATTTAGCTTAAACAATGGCAATTATATCAGCAGAGGAACCCTCTTCTTATCTCACGGCTTTACTTGATGAAAGACACATTTCTGTAAGAGGACAGTTTGTTCTGTTTTTTCATGCTATCATTTTGATACTCCTCAAGTAGATATTTTACACACAGAGACAATTTAGTTCTCTCTCATTTAGCAAACACTGATTTTTTATTTCTTTTTCCCCCGTCTGCATTTCAAATAGAGCTTAAACAAGCAAGGCTGGCTTTAATACCTTCAAAGGTGCTGAAACTCCTCTGGCTATCTGGAATAAAAATCCAAAGCTATGTCTAGTACTTTATGGATATTCCAATCGCAATTTCTTCTTCTTCAAAGCTTCAGTAGCTGTTTGAAAGAAGTACAATGCATCCTTCTTCAAAGATGACATGAAAGGTACTGCACTTTGCATTACCATACATGATCTCACTACATTCCTAGCTGTCTGCTCTGCCTGGGAGTTCAGCTTGGTGTCAGCTTGCAAGTCTTATGGTGATGACCAGATAGTCATCCACAGAGACAAATTACTACAGACTTCAATAATACCAGCTACCCTGCCAGGAAGAAAAAAATGAAACATGTATTTCTCAAAAGACACTTTTGTCTCTTGCCACAGCTATATCCTAGACAGGAACTGTTATTTCATTTGCAAGTGAATATTCAGCATTGCAGTGACAACACAAATATTAGTGAATAGAGTAATATGCTTGACAGAGGGTTGAAGAACGATATTATAACCTGCCCTTTCAAACTTCAGCACCTGAAATAACTAATGTAAAACTTTGGAAGCATCAGACAAAAAACTAATAATCCTAGCCATTACTTTAAGATCTAGAAGAGCACATTCGTCCATTTGGTATTTAATGTACCTGATACTGTTTTTCACAGACATTCTCTCATAATTTCATATTAATTGTGTAATAAACATACAGGTTAGCTTCATTTGAAAACAAATGTCCAACCACAATGAATTAATTGTATGTAATCTATAATACACAGAAATGCATGGATTATAGAAATAGCAACTAATGAAGAAAGGCAAGGAACCTTCATGATAAAAGTTATCATGAAATTTCACTACTTAGTCTATGCAACAGAAGGCCCTCTCACCATGACAAAGGCTGTCATTTCTAGAGACACCCCTTGAAGTGTTTTTTCAGTCATAGAAATGTCTTGATTCATATCAGGATGCAGTCTGATCACAATAGTACTGCTGAAATAACACTTGAGGGACCACATCTCCAGGCACATGAATCCCTGTCATGACTTCCCCACTTGGCCTGAAGAAAATCCAACCTTCTCCAGACATTCTGGCCTTCCCATAATTGTCATTGTCAGTTACAGTGTATCTCTTCCATGCTCATGTTATTTGTTAACTCCTCTTCTAGTACTTTAATGCTGCTTCACACTTGATCAAAACCCTTTATTCCCTTTTTGGCTATATCAGATTACTGCCTTTCACATCCCTTGGTGTATCTGTGATTTACTGTGTTTGGATGGTCAAAGGGACTAAAGAGAAAACTGAAGAGAGAACTGAACTTTGTGTGACTCCACAAGAAAGTAAAGTAATTTGTCATCAATCCTGGAAACTCTTGTGTGTGCATGTAATTACAGACACAAAGAATTTGCCTATGTAACAGCTTTATCAGCCTTTCTTATACAGCATCAGCAATTGCAGTTGTCATGCCAGGAACTTTCCCTTAGATCACACTGCCACAGGTCAATAGTATTTTTTGAGCTAGTCTATTCAGTGAGCTGTGATCAGTTTACCAGGCTCATATGGGAAACACATTTCCAGGTACAATGAAGATTTAGACCTCTTTGTATTCCCTGCTTTTTTTTGGAACAAGCAGTTGGGAAGTAAGTTGTGTTTTCTTCTGAACTGAAGGACTATTAAGTAGTCATCTGTAACAGGTGACCAGATTCATTTCTTCAGATGGTTTCTCGCAGGTCTGATAATTTTCTATCCCTCCCTCTTCCTCCAGCACAGGATATCAGAAAACCACAGACATACCTATGATCAGATTTGAAGTTGAAGGTTACACACCAATGTTGACATACAACTATGATTACCTGCCACGTCCTAGGAATGATCTGTTGAGGTCTTCTTTTTTTCAGTAGGCTACTGAATTTGCAGGAGTTTTTATGTTATTTTGGCTGAAGTGGGATCACTGATCTTTCTTCTTCCTTGCAATACAGTGTGCCTAGAAGAGCTGTACTTTTGCAATGTGCTTTTTCTTGACTCTCTATGTAAAGGTTCTCTATAGGTATGCAAACAAAGCTAGCGCTGATGAAACAGAAGAGTCCTCAGGAAAAACACCAGTGTAACACACACTCGAAGCAGTATTATCCTACAGGGTTCCAAGCTACATCTATCTTCTCTTGGCAGCAAAGCCACCTGATGCAGAGCTGTGGCTACCAGCCCACATAGGAAATATATTAGAGGTGATTGAATGGCTAACCCAAATATGCTGAACTGGCAGGCACTGCCACCTCATTGTAATTTTGCATCAACAAATCAACAGTTAAAAGGCGTATAATACAAGGTGACTTGAAGTGGCTGTCATTAATTATGTTCTATGTTTTGCTTAGTAACCACTGAAACACAGTCTTCAACAAAACTAATCCTAATTACACTTTGACAAGTTTCCCAAGTTATGCTTATGATTTATTTTAGCATGACAGTTTTGGAAACTACAAGAGCTGTTCATTTCCTTTTTATTTCACAAGTATACCAAGCAGAGATACAGTCAGAGATAAACAAACACATAAAAAGTGCCATTTGAACCTCCAGGAACTAGCAAAGACATTGTTAGAAGACACTAGCATACCCTGAAAGTATTAAAAATTAAGTTTTCAGTAACTACAGTACTAGTTTCAGAAACTGATAAAAAGGTGACAACTTCCTTCTGATCTCTTATTGGAGCAAATCAATCAAAAATTCCCTTCTGTATTTCACTAGAGACTTCGTAAAAAAGCATTTTCTTTTATCTGTTTTAAACCAGTCTCCTACCACTTTCAATGAGCGTCACATATAGCAATGTCCCTTGCAGGATTCGATGAATTATAGTTCTGCATGAATTCATTTACAGTTTTACCCTCTTCCCTTCAATAAACTCTCTGTGAAGAACCCCCTTAATAACATACTTTGTACTCTCGAAGTCAGACCAGTTTTGGATAAATATAGGGGAGACTAGAAAGAAGGGAGAAGGAGAGTTAGAATTTAAAATTGAAAAGTATTTGTAACTCTCAGAATAATTCATATCTGAAACATTTCAATGTTGTGAAATACACTTTTCTGTGTTGCTAGCCTCCTTTCTCCTGGAATCAAGAGAATAAAAGCCACTGTTACTGATTTTGTCCAGTTTATTCAAAAATGTCCAGGATGAAATGTTACAACAGAAAAAAAAATAAAAATCAGTCTTCACTGCTGAAAGTTACACCTAAATTTGCAGAGTTGTGTTTATGTAACATATAGATTTATAAACTCTTAATAGCTAGCATATCAACTAGCTTTCTGAACTCCTATAAGCAGGACAGGAACCTTCATTTCTGCAAAAACAGCACTCAGAATGAAACAAAAGCTTTAAATTCGTAATCACACTTCGAAATCATGAGCATGCAGCTAATGAAGGAAGCATCAAATCTCCATATTCTCTGGTCACCCATACCCAGCCCTCCTCCTGAGACAGGCAGAATCCTTGAATTGGCTTACACCTGGCTGCTGTTCTGCTCTCAGCTTTGGCAGAAAATGGATTAAATACTACAAAACAATAAAATATTCTTTCTGTCTTTGAAGTGTACACACACTAGCTTTTTCTATGCATTTGTGGCTTTATCAGATATTAGTTCTATCATGGCATATGCTGGGGAAAAATACATAGCACCAGCTGCACAACTTTACACCCAAGACTGATTCCTTAATGGTACCATCCTCAAAGAACATTAATGCTCTCACGGTCTTACAAGGAGATCGCAGGAAACTCGCAGGACCCAGCTTCTTTTCTCAGCAGCCCACTCACACGTGGGCAAAGGCTCTGAGTGTCACTCCCTGCTCTGTTTGCATTGATCCTCGGCTGCTAACTGGGACGTTGCAGATAATGCCAGTTATAGGGGCCTCAGACTCTGGCAGCATTTGCTGAGGAGCCTCTGCTTGATCTCACTCCCAGCACAAGGAGGCTGGCACACCTCAGGATCCAGAGCGAAGCAACAGATGGGAAGGAGGAGAGAAGAAACAGAATCAAAGCTGTTTCACTGTTTGCTCAGAGGTGGCCAAAACAGGTACTGACAGCAAGTAGCCATAGGGACCTGAGGATAGCTTAAGTCCTAATTTCTCAGCAGGTGCAAAGCATGCAGATAACATTTTAAAACAAACCTCTAGGAAATCCTCCGTTTTTTCCTCTCTCCCTTCCTTCCTTCTTTCTTTTTTACTTAAACGGTTTCATCCCCTAACAAACAAAATTGCCAGCAGCTTTCAACTTAGAACAACCCGGTGGCAACTCTTGAGTACTTTGTCAACAATGCTGATCTGTAAACCAAAGAAAAAAAGACTTCCATTTACAGTTTAGGGGGGAGAGGAGAGGGAAGTTGTTTTCTCTGCAAAACAGGCCTAGGAAATGTAAACTGATGCAACTGAGTCCCTAGAGCCTGCAAGACCCTAAGACTTCTGCTTCTGTTCTAGCACTGTGGATCTTTCTTTGTCTTGCTGGGTCCTTAATTCCTAGGGTACTCCAGCACCTGATTTTTAAGGACCATTACAAGCAATATGGAGATTACTGATGTTAGCTATTTATTTTTAAAGCACACTTTAATCAAGTTGAAGTGAAACAAACATACTCATTTTCTAAATCCAAACAGTTTGCACAGTTGATAAAAAAAATAAAATGATGAAGTGAAGAAAGAAGCAGACACACATCTACTTTGCACTTCAAACAGCTTGAGAAGTTTCTCCCACACTGCACGGTTTATTTAGTAAGCCAGTACTGGCTGAGGACTGTGATTTTCACATGTGCCGTATTTCCTCAGGTAGCCTTCACCCTCCCCAAAAAAAAGAGTCCAAATGATAAGATGCATTCTTTCTCCTATAATCCACACATATCATTTGAATTATTTACATTTCAGTTTCTTTTCTCACTTCCCCAGTTTCCGCTTGAAAACCTTTTCCTTGTATACTTCAAGCCAAGCAGGAAGCAATCTAGTATCTTCACCCATCTTCTTGAAATGTCCTGCTTTGGAAGTGCTAATGTGTGAGGTGACACCCAAACAGTAGCTGCCTCACTGACAATGACTGAACTCTCAGCAAGTTATTTCCTATGATGCTTAAGACTTCTTCCGCTGGATCCTGAACCATTCCATAGTCATAGCCTAACACTGACTGAGACACATTAATCTCTCTTATTTTACAGAGATACACAAAGGATGTGTGTGACCCACACAAAAGGCAACACCATCTTTTTAGTGAGAGCAGCTATGGTGGTGTGACAAGTCCCTGAAATGATAAGAAGTTTGGGATGAACTGATCTTAATCCTTTCTTTAAGGGTAGACAGATAACCTAATGAGTATCTTAAACTGACTTTCCGCCCAGAATTACAAAATGTAATCCCTCGTCCCCTCCAGTAACCATGTAACTCTTGCATCTTACTTTACCCAAATGCTTTGGTGAGCAGCACCCACAGCACAAGCTTCTCCCTTTTTTCACTTGCTAACCTCTTTCTCCCTTCTGCCCTTCCATCCCTGTCAATCAGTAGTAGTATTATGTGCTGAAGCAAAAGGGTTTACATGTCTTACAAAGTCTCAGATATAATCTACTGTAAATGAATGATTTTATTCATCCAACCCTCTTCTTTTTCACAATACCTGAGAGGTTCTGGCCTCAATGAGAACTGGAAGCACCAGGTTTTCCAAATGAATCTGCCTCCCCAGCTACAGTGTGGATTTCTTAAGACTCAGTTCTGGGAAAGAACTGCCTGTAGTAAAGCTGGCCATGACCCCCATCAATACATGAAGAAGAAACTGAGAGGATTTGGGAAAGATGTGGAACTGATGGAGTGTAAAAAGGAGAAACAATACAGTACCTAGAGAATATAAGCTTAAATCAGTATTCTAGCGTCCCACAAAACAGAAACAACATGACCGATACAGTTACTGTTACTTCTGGACCTGAGTTGCAACCTTAAATTTAAGTGCCAAAAATAGGACATCTGGATTTTTTGTCTTCAATGTTTCTTAAGTAACTACTGGTCCTAGGAGGAAATAGGTTACCATGTTATTATGCCTAGATTGTCAGACTTTCCCTTGATCACCAAGAGCCCTTTTTCTCTGACTTCTGCTGCTTCTTTCTGCTCCAGGCCTATGGTATGTCACTAATTCAAAAGGTTTTACTTCAAAACAATGAACTACCACATAACGTCTAGGTTCAGTCTTTCCTATTTACACATTTTCTTCCTGCCCACTCCTTAGAGACCAATGACTTGAAGTAGTAAAAACCTATGTGTTCATAGCCAGCTCACTCATTCCCTTACCAAGTCTGCATGTATTTACTGTGAAATTAAAAATAAAATTCTATATATAATGTTTTATGTGGTATGCTTTAAAATTCTTGGTTTAATTTTCTTCCAAAAAGCAGTGTAAAATTACAGCACTCAAGGCCACAATGAACTCTGAGTAACTAGACATGAGGAATCCTATCGGTTACTGCAACTAGAATTCAGACTTCACAAGATCCACTTCTGCAAAAAAAAATATGAATCCACAACATTTTCTGGTAGGAATATCAGAAGCAGAAGACTCTAGGCCTATTTAAACTGGAGTTTGATGAGTTGCTGATACACCTTCCGAAAACAAAAATAGGGCAGAGTGCAATGACACAGAAGGTCCCTTTCCAGGCTGCACCCTCAGCTGTGTGATGCATTCTCGCAATCTGGCCCTAACAAGCTCTGCTTTTTCTCCTATTAAGGGTGGTCCCACAGCAAGCCAACTTTTACCATTGTTAAGATAAGTCTATTTATTTAAGCAAGTGTACAAGTTATTTTTCTAGGGCTGTAGCCCAACAGCATTTTAGAAGAAATCTCAATTTGGGGAAATTAAAAACCCTAGTGACACTCAGGGATATATACTTTTCTGTCTGCTTGTGCTTGTTTCTTGGTCACTTATTTGAAGGATGGCAATGCCACATGTGCACCAAGAAGAGTTAACTGAAGACACTCTTAGCCCTTTCAGACACTTGACACCAAAAAGACCACTCTGCATGTTTCCTTTAACATACAGAACAAAAAGTAACAGCTTTGATTCTCAAGAGTCTGATTTATAAATCAACCAGCATACATAAACCACATGTATGCTGTGGAAGCACACATAGAAAGCAAGACAGAAATATTATCAAAAAATGTTTCCACCACTTGACATTTCCCACAATTAACATAGAGAAAAAACACTGCAAAATTAAGTTCCCTTCCCTTAAAGCTGAGAGAAAATTGTTGCCTGTTTGGCACACAACTATCTGACAGTGGCACTCACTAAGGAAAAGGTCTGTGCTGCAAGCAGACTTCTACATAAGTACTCCATAGCCCACACAGAAACCCTTAAGCCACTTCCCCAGTCCAGAAGGGAATTCAAATTCATGGCTACCATCTACAAACTTAAACCTGGAGTCAGATTTGCAGTGAACTGTGATTCAGTGAAGTCTGAAGAGGCTTTTTGCCAGGTTCCACATGGTCTCCCTGCATTCCACAGTTCTGCCTCCAACAACATTTAGAAGCAAAATATTAGTCTCTCTCTCAGTAGCACACCAGGCACCTCAATTTTGAAATGCCCAGCAGCCCACCTAAAGGACAAAGCCATAGTAGACCTACTTTGCATGCACAACGTGACCAGTTTAAGAAGCCCATTTACCAGAGCTTCCTACCAGAGGGTGAATCTGCTCTCACAGAAGGACATATGCAGCTATTGCCCAGTGACTCTGCTGCCTTGAGAATCTTGTTCCCTGATCTGACACAGAAAGAAACAATCAGTAATTATGTATAGACATCTTTCTAGAGATTTGTGTAGTGTTTCCCTGCAATAAAGAGTGTTTCTAGCCACAGAAGAAAGCAGCAAAGGTCAGACAACATTCTTTGGCCCCAAGCCCAGCATTAAAAGATAGATTAGAGCTTGTGAAGAAATTCTGAATTTATAAAATTACTTGATGGATACAGAGCGTAGCTTTTTCCACAGTTACAAGAAATTGGCTTGCTGCTTCTGCCAGCTCAAAGCTTTGAATCAATGTCTGTGGAAATCATTTCAGGTTTTTCCCATTGACTCCACTGGGCATGGAATCACACTTCAAACAGCCTGTATAGCTAAAGCTCTAATTATCTTGCTGTACCTGAAGATTATCCCTTGGGCTTTTCTTTGCGATTATTTCCTCCAGATGCTTTCATTCTATCCTAGAAATCATTTAACAAAATAATGTAAATTCTCCACAACACAACAGAAAAGACCATTTGCTTTCTCAGACAGTAAGCAGTCAATAGCAAACGATTCTCTTTTTACATAATTTATTTGGAATATAATATTTTTCCCACCAGGGTACAGAGGACTATACTAGCTCTTCGAGGGACCATAGCCTATCCTTCTCAGTAACGTCTTTCACTGCTAATCTTTTCAACATGAGCTTGAAGAAAGATTTCCCAGGAAGAGAGAAAAAACATAAAGGAAGAACATTTTTCGGCTGATTAACAACTTTCTAGCAACAATAACAATCTCACCCTTTACTTCTCCAGCTACCTTAACATTGTCCCAGACACACTGAAAAGTAGTGACTCCTTTCAGGCTCATTTGCGAAGGGAAACAGAATTTTCAAATACTTACTCTTTTCCACATAAATGGCAAGTGTGCATAGAAAAACATTTGAAAGGTAATAAAATGTCCATTCGTTGGCAGAAAGAAAAAGAAATCACAGGAAAAATCCAATTCTTAGAAAAGGGGCTGACAAAGAACAACACAGTGTTTATAAATCTGGTTTAGAGAAATGCTGACTTCAGTCCATGGCTTTTGTATTTTGAATAAGTGATTCTGGACAATTTTTTATGAGATGTTGGCTCATATTAATATGTCAATATGCAACACATTGGGAAAGGTTAACTATTTGCTGAAAGGGCATTTTTCTTCATGTATCTTTAAAAAAGTAAACATTTAAATTTACCTTAAAAAACAAAATGTCCAGGGAATGTTTCCTACCAGCGTATTTTAACCTGTGTCATTTCAACAAGCTGATTTACAGCAGTACCCAATGAACAGTTTTAATGGCCCATATGTGGGGGAAGAAGGAACAAGCAGTAATGGGCAGAACTGCTTTGCAAGCCAGTTTTCCCCTGAAGCCAATGTATAATATAATCACACCCAAAGAAAATGTCTGAGAGGACCCAACAGGGAAGCTTTCCTGGACTCACAGACTCAAAAAGAGACCGTGGATTGAAAACCATAACCGAAGAGTTCTGAGACTAGAAAGGAAACTGGTTTTTTTTATTTAACTTGAATCTACATTTAAGTAACCTCACATTTGGCTTCCTTTGGTAATTTCAAGGAAACCCAAACGCTGATGGCACAGCTTACTGTCCTGTTACTCTTGCTACTAATATTTGTATTTCCAGGATGAGAAATTCCTGATGGAGAGAGCATTGTACAGAGCCATGCTGCATTGAAGTGGTGTCCAAAAGAGCCAGAGATTCCTCAGGCAGGTGTTAGCTGAGAAGGTGACCCCAACCAGTTGTACCATGCACCAACAAGATTACTGCTCCTGGATCCCTAACAGTATGACACATCAATTAGCAGATCATCTTTTTATGAACTGCACACGAACCTTTAAAATAATTTGCAGTTTACTTGGAATGACATGCAAACCAGGAGTCAGCTAACAATTTCAGAAGAAAAGATTACTTAGGGCTGAAAATCCATATCAAACATTCCATTGAACACAGGTGAAAGTAAACTGTGGAGCACCTCCCATTAACTGAAATATTCTACAATCTCTGATTCTGCGGAGAATGATGTGGGGGTGTTGGTCAATGAGAAAATGAACATGAGCCGGCTTCAGTGTGTTCCTCTAAAAACTACTGAAGGAAATTTGAGAAATGGTTCATTCCGCAATCAGGTATCAGGAAAAAAGCTGTTTGAAAATCTCTCAGAAATACTGATTATATTTTTACAACGAAAGTTTACTAAAGCATATTGCAAACCATTACTTATCATCTAGGTTTTATTCCATTCTTATGAATTATAAACTTCAACACAATCAAAGCCAAAAAAGGTAAGCATACCAGTTTGCTCAAATTTAAAGTCTCTTGCAAGTAAATAAATGTGTTGCCTCTATTTCAGCTTCTTCATTTATATTTTATTACATGAATTTTAAACATTTCTCCTGTAAGCACATTGATACTGACATCTGTTAGAGACCAAACATTCTGTACATTTAATACCACTGCAGACTGAAATCACCTGTTGGCATCTCCCAGCTATGTATTTACAAGTTCAGGGCAATGAAGTACTTAAATATGCTAGGTTTGAGTAAAAATAATCACGTACTTAAACTCAAAGACATGACTTGTTGAAATAGCCCTTGAACTAGAATCTCCATTGGCAAATTATTCATTTGAATGTATACAGTGTAGAACTCTTTCTTTTCTATTATGTTCTTTCTGAAAAATAGCTATTTTCTATGTCCATTGAGGGTATGCCAGTTAACAGGCATTAAAAAAAAAAACTAACAACCCACTAAATACATTTTAAAACTTCCTTTCTTCCAACAATGTCTACTGCTATTGGAAAAACAAAATTTCTTATTTTTAACCATAAGATACAATATATTTCCCATTGTTACTCAGCAGGAATGTTTTTGATGTATTTAGATATCACTCTACACTCTAACGTTACCCATTCCAGAAAATCACTTTAGCAACACTGTTAATCGTTTTATAAATCAAATTTGCAAGCTGTAAAAACTTATAAAACCTACAACCTCACAGTCATCATATTTCACAAAGTCAAATATTTCTGGTTACAAAGATATTCTCCAGCCTTACCCATCACCATATGAAAATATATATGGGACGTAATTTATTCTGACATTTTTAGTGCAATATAAGATTTTCATTTCATATTCTGTACCATATATATCCAACAGACAATATGCAGCATAAATTCCATGCATCCAACAACACAAATTCATTGGAAAAAAAAGAAAAAAACAAGAATATAAATTATATTCTATGTGATATCTACAATTTAGGTTGGGTAACAGTGAGTGATGACAGATTTTATAGCACTTCAATGCTGACTTAATCACTTCACTTATTGTTTTGAACCGATTTTGGATTAGTGGGGTTTTAGATGTTGAAGATTTTATATACAAACACAAATTACACTACAGTGGAATTTCATTAAATATAAATATCCACATTTGTACCTCCCAAAATGTACAACTATTTTAAAGGCATGATGTGTTGAAGGATTTCTTTGGCTTTATTTCATCCTATTGCGAAAGAAAAATTGAATTTGTTGGAAGCAGAACATCACCAACTGAATTAAAAGACCATTTTACCAACAAGACAGCCTCCACACAAATTCTGATCGCGCCTAGCCCAGTTTGATTTATGATAGCTGATGGGATTACAGCCTAGTTGACACAACCCACAATACACAAATGTGCTATTAGTAACCATGGTACATTAATCAATGGTGACGAGTGTAAGAAAAAGCTAAAATACTCTGATCTCAATACGTTATGGTTTTGCTCAGTTTTAGCATATAGTAATGGGAAATTTAAGCACAAAGCCATGTGCACTTATCATACACTATACCTTAATTGTACATTCAGCAATGCAACTGTTTAGAACTCTGTTTTAAAAAGCTGTGTCTCCGTAAATACAGAATATGAATGCTCCCCAATCTCATTTTCTAGAATAGTGTAATATTTTTGCTTTAGATGGCAAATTAAGAAAAGTTTAACTAAATTAACTTTTCTTAATTACATCAAAATTTAAAAGAAACATAAACGAAGTGAATAAAGTCTAATCCAATTGAATAAAATCTCTTAATTGAAAACACTCTAAATCAGATTTATGATAATTCCAAGGTTTAAATGGGACATTACCTTTTTAAGATCAAGCAGACAGAACTCTATCTTCATGCCAGAAATCATCTTTTTTAAGTGCATATTTTTATGCAATCCCATCTTAAACATAAGTATGCAGGAAGATGGGCAACCAGCTGGTAGTCCACAGGTAAAGTCAGGCAGTTCATATTGATTCTCAAATCTGCGACTCATCCCAGTTCCTGGCAGCTCTCCAGCCACGTGCTGAATTTCTAGTCTAACTGCACCTGGGATTCCCAATCTCACTGCTCATCACAATGCATAAAAACATGAAGGGAAGATGTCAAGCAAAGATTGCTTTAATAGAAAAGAGGTGCACATTCAAGTTTAAAGATGGAGAACTGGGTTCAATGTCAAAACAGCTTCAGTGGACGTAAAAATAAAGTTGAGAGCAGAGAAGTTAAACAAGGGGTTATTTATATGATGTTGAGTTCTACAACTATACTGCCTTCACAACCATGTTGGCAGGGACGCAGTATTTAACACAGTAACATAGAGAAGGTAGCATTATCCACAAAGTCAACTGTTCCGTCTATCTGGCAAGCCAAGCACTCAAGATAAAATCCAAGGCAGCCCATAATCCCAAATCTTGCAAAGTGGAACTTTGGGTGAGATAAATAAAGGAAGAAAAGAAGAAAATCATTTTTCCTCTCTATTTTAACTGCTAAAGAAAACAAGTTTAAAAAATACAAATATTTCTATGCTGCTAAAATCCATCAAAACTTTATTACATTTTGAGTGAGTCTCAGATGATAGTTTTAAACAATCAAGTACAGGATTCAGATTCAGCTTCCAGTTAACAGAGTCTACAAACCACAGAAAGGAGTACTTTCTCAGACTTACCACTAAGTGGTAATTCTGTAACAGACTTCAGTAACCACAGAAAACTAAAACCAGCTAAAGTTTTAGGATCCGTATTTGCCAAAGAGGCCTGTAATTTTGTATGTCATAATCGAAATGTTAGCTGGCACAGCTGAAGATTGAGGATCAGAACTTAAACCACCTGAAAATCCTAAAAATGAATCTGCCACAGGGTATTTTAGAAGCTGAGTACAACTCTTCCTTCCATACTAATTCTTACTGCAGCAGAAAACTGAGTATCCTTAGCTTATTTTCCAATGTGCAAATGAGGGCACTGAAATGAGCAGTGCTGTGCAGAACTGAGAGCTGACATCCAGATCACGCGTTACGTTCCTTAGTCCTGGCTGGGAGAACTCCCTGACTAAATGCATCCTTGAATCTTCTAAGCCAAGTGGCCTTGGAGACAGAAAAGCCAACCTACCAGCAGCAAAATTCAGCAGAAACACATATGTATAAATCAGTATTTTTTTCTTTTTTTTACAACACAAATTTCCTATCTGCTGGTTGTTCATTTGCTCGATTATCCTGCACCTCCTGTTGCTCTTGATCCCTTTGCTTTGGCCTTCTGCCATCAATTCTCCTTGACACTTTATAAATCCCTTCTTTCAGTATAATACACCACAGAAAAGTATCGTGTACAAACGAGAAAACAGCTTGATTACCATCCTGAAATGGCATACCCAGGAAGACCAGAAAAGGATGACAGAGGCAATTAGTCCTATAATTACAACACTGAGCAACAAGTCTGTTTAGTCAATCCTCCCCACAAGAGCAAAGAGAAGAAAAGATAAAGATTTAATTTTGAAGTAAAATTCAATGATCGGCATAAAGAAAAATGTAAGCTGAAATTCTAATATTTCTTTATTATAAAACCTAATGCATGTATCTGCCTTTTCTCTGCTAGGGACAGAAGGAAAGAATCTTTACAGGTGCAACTCTGCAATACAGATAATATCAAAACCACAACCAATTCACACTGAAAGAAATGCAGCACATTGTTCATTTGAGAATGTATCCCCTGTAACAGCTCAGTGAAAGGATGAAGAAGGCACCCTTTCTTTATTGGGGTACTCCACACACACCTCTAGAAAGGCATCAGTCATGAGACAAGAAGGAAATTAATCCCACAGTGCATCATCTCCATCAGATCTGGAGACAAAGAGCTACAGACAAAAACTTAGAAACTTGCCTATTGAGGGAACACCACCACATCAAAACTCACCGCCTTTTTCTGGCACATACATTTCACTAGCATGCTCAGTTTAAGCTAGATGGTAAAGTATTAGGGCAGAGAAAAGACATCTTACTGAAAAGACCTGCCCACATATGCATGTCTATCTATATCCAGTGTTATAAAGGCCTACATCAGAGATGAGGTTTTAGCAATTTGAAGACAAGATGACGACAGATGAAGACATAAAAAAAGCTTTTTAATATACCCATGTGAGCAGTTCTGTATTTAATACCATGAACCAATGCCAGTATTATCATGAATTTCCCATCTTCATGCAAAGGAAGAGTAACACTGTACCACCTGGACTTCTTTATAATCATTAGGTCAAAAAGCCTGGACCTTAGATGTGCAGTGAAGGCAAATTCCTAGCTAGGAGTATTAAAATATGTTTCAGTGAAGCTCACCGGTCTTACAGATCAAAGAATATGCTGTTACAATATTGGTTCTGCATGGAGTTACCTTCCAAAATATAAAATAGCTTGCTTCTCATGTCAGAAGTTTCGCTATAAAGACATTTATATTTTCTCTAGTCCTATTATCTCCCTATAGGAGCCCTCTTCCTAAATACGAATATTGAAGTAAAATAATTTTACTTATAGGCAACTTGAGTAATGGAAATGAGCCACTGGTGGCAGAGTATGAGAGTTCTTTCTAAGTGAGTTCACCCTGCCACGTTTGTTTTGCTAATAGACAGCAACCAGGGGCTTTCTGATGCCAAGATCGCTGATTCTGATAACACAGATACAACACACATTAGTCTCTTTACATATGAATCTTCAGAGTTACTTTGGAATTAGACTTAACTTTAACTTGTTGTAACTAGACTCATAAACTCACGGAATGGTTTGGGTTGGAAGAGACCTTAAAAATCATCCAGTTCCAAACCCCCTTCCACACCTTCCACTAGACCGGGTTGCTCAAAGCCCCGTCCAACCTGGCCTTATCTTGCCGGGGTTATAGATTCATGAATACTCACAAAAGAGCTGTCTTAAGAAGCTCTGGATTTCACCCATAGCCCAGCCACCAGAACCTATCTCCACACTACAGTTCACTGCTTTTCAGCAGTGCAGCTAAATTGTGGTACCAGCCTGAAAAACAGATCTCTGGAAAGAGGTGGTTAAAAACAACTTCCCAAAAATCAAAAGGAAGCAGATGATTCTATGACTTTACACCGCGAATCACAGAATCACAGAATCCCAAGGGTTGGAAGGGACCTAAAAAGATCATCTAGTCCAACCCCCCTGCAAGAGCAGGGTAACCTACAGTACATCACACAGGAACTTGTCCAGGCGGGCCTTGAATATCTCCAGTGTAGGAGACTCCACAACCCCCCTGGGCAACCTGTTCCAGTGCTCTATCACTCTTACAGTAAAGAAGTTCTTCCTGATGTTAACGTGGAACTTCCTATGTTCCAGTTTACACCCATTGCCCCTTGTCCTATCACTGGATATCACTGAAAAAAGCCTAGCTCCATCATCCTGACACCTACCCTTTACATATTTGTAAACATTGATGAGGTCACCCCTCAGTCTCCTCTTCTCCAAGCTAAAGAGACCCAGCTCCCTCAGCCTCTCCTCATAAGGGAGATGTTCCACTCCCTTAATCATCTTTGTGGCTCTGCGCTGGACTCCTTCAAGCAATTCCCTGTCCTTCTTGAACAGAGGGGCCCAGAACTGGATGCAATATTCCAGATGCGGCCTCACCAAGGCTGAGTAGAGGGGGAGGAGAACCTCTCTTGACCTACTAACCACTCCCTTTCTAATGCACCCTAAGAATGTTAATGTCGTATGAAACCACACGTAGGACAGAGTCTGCTTGCCTCATCTTTCTTTGGTCTGATGAGAGAGTACTGCAGTGATGATCTGTAAGTGGAGGGTGCAGCTAGAAAAAGTCATGAGACTTGTGAAATAAGGGATGTCTAGCTCATAAGCAGTAAACAGGACCCACTTTCCCTATGAGACCTCCAGATAAGGGTCTGAAAGCAAGCAACTACCCCAGTTCTCTAACTATGCACAGATCCAAACTCATTTCATGCTTGGAAGCAAAACTCCTTGTTCCCAGACCCTGTATCCTGTGGTGCAACCACATGATCAGACTTGGCCCTATTACATGGGACAATAGAAAGTTGGGAACAATGGCTTGTGAGAGACTCCATAAAAGTCTGTGGCACCTGCTGACTGTAATTTCATCTATAGATAGCTATTTTTACAACCTTAGTTAATATGCTTAAAGTTGTATGCACATAAAATACAACCAGGATAATACATACACGTTTGCATGTGTCTATGTGCATGTACATATGGTTGGAAAGATAGATTTATGTTATATGAGCATTCACAGACAAAGATATGTAAAGTTTTGAAAGGCTAGAACTACATGTAGGAAGACTTGCCTTTATCGTTTAAAATTGCTTTATATTCACCTGCACTATTTTAGTTTTCCACTTCAGTATTGCAACATTAAATTATCCTTCAACTCAATACTTAATTTGACCATTTTATACTCCATATCCACAAATATCAGAGTTGCCACAGCAGTGGCATTTTGATTGCAAAGAGCAAGCTTTTTTGTTTGAAGAAGAAGAAATAGTCTGCTAAAGATAAAATACACTGAATTCTTCTGGGGCTGGACTTTCATCCAGCTGTCCCCAAACGCAATACAAGCATTACAGAAAGCTGTCTGTTCATTGTTACTCTGAATGACTTCTAGTGGTTCTTGAATACCCTTCGGTGTCATCTGACAACATTCTTATCTTTGAAAGGTTTTATTAAGAGCTACATTATATCATTCTGTTATCAATCACAGCTTGTACAATTCAGATCCTTTTAATCACTTGGAAACTGTTTCAAATGGTTTCTACAGAAATACCTGGAGAGATGGCATGCAGCATAGAACCGCATTTCTAATGCATCTGTTTGTTACTGAATAACAGCCATACTTCTTCATAAATTCAATTGTTTGCCATTATCTTAAGACAGAACCAAAACTTAAAACATTTCAAGAACACAGAGAAAGGATGCCTAGGAAATCATTTTGTGTTAGTGGTAAAAAGACGTATAATGCATTTTTCTACGTATCTAAGCTACAGCTGACAGTCCTATGAAACTTTACGTATTTCCACACATGAGAATTAGCACCCTAAGAAGAACAACTGTCAGACCAATTTTGAAGCAGGAAATATTGAAGCCACTTGTATGTCCCTCACATGAAATTGAATCAATACTTAATTATGAAAAAATGCAAGTCCCAACTGCCTTCTGTTCCAATATATATTCAAATTTTTTCTGACAAGTGAGCATTTTATGCAGGTCTGATCAGCAAAACATCTGCCTGTCTTCACTTCTCAGCACTCTTTGCTCTAAATAGGAGAGCAGAACTGTGGTGCTTCTCCATTTGCAAAACACATTACGTGTAAACAGCCAGTAGTGATTATAAAATGTTTAGGTGTTAAAACAACTGCCTTACATGGAAATGTCTCATCTAATTTCATTTTAGGAATTCAACCACTGGGTTCTGTTACTCTTTTAGAGTCGCATCATAAACATAGCCATGTGTAATTAAAGTTCTGTCAAAATACCTGTGCTTTTACACCATAACTTTAAAAGGAAATCTATCTGTAGTTAATGTCCTAGTGCTGGTAACAGACCAAACTCCCTGCAAATAAAATACGTATGGAACAATCTTGCCATGATCAGCTTCACAGACAGGTCCCCTATCGCTGCAAAGCTGAGGGATTAGTTACAAAGCCACAAACTCAGGAGCTATTCTAAACCAATTTCTGAAGGTTTATCTAAGCCACCCAAGACAGCAACAGCTTCAGAAACTTAGGACAAGGGCCTCCAGAATATATTTCTAAGTTCTTTGCATCCTTGTGCATCGTTCCTTTGCCTCTCCTTCCCACCCACTCTCGGATTAAACTGCTCAGTAATGGACAGCAGCAGAACTACACTCAGCCATGCCAAAGCTGAACATGCCAGAAGACAAAGTGACTTGACTTCTTTAGGCTAAAATATTGCCTGAGTTTAATTTCAGTGAGGAGTAGCATATGACAAGGAACATATTTTTGAGCTGAACAGTGGGAGTTGGTTTAGCTTAATACACTTTCGGAAGTGTGCTATCACTATGACAAATATATATCTTCATGAGGACAGCTATGTTAGAAGTGTTACTGATAAGAATCAGAAAGAGTGAAGGAAAAAGCAGTCTTCACAGAACTGATCCTGAATCTGGAAATGCTACATTCAAAATACACAAGCAGATGGCATTTAAATAAATTAGAAGCAAAGAAAAGGAGAATTTATACACAGCAAGGGAGAACACGGAAAGCAAATTTAGCACTATCTAACAGAATTCTCCACAGCATTTTTATTAAGTGATTCTTTTAATGTCCCTATACTACTTTAAGAAGACTGACAGTACTGGGGGGGGAGGAGTGGGGGAGCATGAACAGTGACAAGTCACTTCTTTTAATGAAAGTTGTTCAGCTATCTTAGTATTTTCATCTTTATACTGAAAATCACTGGTTTCCTTAATGCAAAAATGAAGTTGCTTCAGGCATGGTGCTGCAAACATAGCATAATTCATTGTGTTCGGATATCTTTTCAGCTAAGATATCCTTAGCAAAAGCAATAAAAGGTGAATACATACATCCCTTTGAATTTCAGTAGCTTACAGAAACTAGCTAGTGCAGGTAGAAGGTTTAAAACTAAGCCAGAAGAATCAAGGCAGCAGCAATAGGTTCATTCAGCTCTGTAGTTATACATTTCTTCACATATTTTGTATGAACAGAAATCTTTGGCCTATTTAAGTCCCACTTTAATGTGCTATAATCTTTTTCAAGACACTGTCATAATCTCTTGAAAGATACTCCTCATGTTCTTTGATGATATATGAAAACGTATCTTCTTTACTTCTGTATCTATGGGGGTTTTTTACAGTACAGAAGTAAGATGGGAAAACCCATTTTACACAGCTAAATACAGACTTTTAACTATTTCTAATATTTAGGATATTATCAGTAATTGGTTATTAATTATCAGTAAGTGGTTACTTTTTTGTAACACTCACTGCACCAGTAATGCACAACTATTATGTTTTATATTTATTAAGAAATAAGAAGATTAATTGTACAGATATTTATTGGGGGAGGAGGAGGCGGGAGAGGATGTACTTCCCTTATCTATTTTCTTTCTGGCACAAAATATCCGCAGTGAAGAAGACTGTTCTTGGTAGGGACAACTACAGAGTTGCCCTGATCTTGGTGTTAAAGTAAGCATGAATAAGGTCAACATTTATATATGTGTGTGTGTATTTCAAGATAAATGTAAGAAAATAAACAAAAGCAAATGCAAGTCAGTTTAAGTGAGTCAGTGGATAAAATGCTTTCTCATCAGTTTTGCCTAGTAAAACTTCTGTTTCTCAAAGTAATGGATTTGGTGCCCTCAAATCAGCATCTAATAGAAAACAGACTTTGTCACAATACCATCTGGAGAGCGTAGCAAACTACCCCAAAGCAGCACAATCTTTCTAAAGCTGAAAACATGGAAAGTTAACAGGAACACTTCTCCAGTGATGCAGGGGGGCAGGGAGGGCGGAGAGGGAGAGGGAAACGAAACCTTGCTTTCCATTCTCATTTCAGTTTAGCAATGATACCAATATGAAAAACAATTAAAATCACACATTCTTAAAAGTTCAAATCAGCATTAAAATGATAGCAGTGTTTTCAAAATTATTGTGGAAACAATTGCTATCTCTGAAAAAGGCACGAGACAATGCAACTATTGTTGCAGTGTCCTCTTGGTCTTACCTTTTAGTCTTTCTGCATGGAAGTTGTCATTCCAGCCATTCAGAGACTGAGTAAGTCATAGAAGTTACAGATTAGCTTTGAAAGTAAAGCCAAACATAAAAATATATAAAGCCTGGGTGAACTATTCTGGTGTTTGATGTGGACAGTATTCTAATCTGCCACTTTTTTCCCCTCCTCCCCCATCAGCCCAATACCTTGATATTACTGAGCTTCACTCTCCAAACAGGAAAGCCTCCGCTTTACATGTAAAACAGAAAAATCAGAAGTCACCACAGTATCCTTGTGTTTTTCCCACACCTTAAACTGCAGGGTTAAATGGAAACAGGAAATTTAGTGAACTGAATTTAAATTATTTAAAATTTGTTCTATGATTATGAATATGCACCAGACATAACCAAAATTACAGAAAGCCAAGTAAGTCCTTAGTAAACTTCCATGTTTACTCAAATGGCATTATTATGAGCATGTTACTGTTATTCTGTTAGCTCTGTCTGTGGATATGCAGCCATCTTGAAGGTGCTGTTTACACATCACTCACTGTAGAAGGCTGCATAGGTGGTCTATATATTTTGGTAGGTCAACAACAGTCATTTCCCTTTTCCATCAAAAGACAATATACTTGAGCAGATTGTATAACACTTCTGTACTGTTTCAGATGTAAATAGTACTAAGTTTTTACCTCATTTTTGAGAAAAGAGGCCATTACTTTCATTTTGGCACTCTAGTTAATTGCTATAGACCAATCACGTTACCTACTTTAATTCAAACTAAACACTATAGATACAAGTTTTCAAATGAAAGATTTTCCAGTTTAGCACATCCTTCCAGAAGCCAGTCTTCCTACACACTGTCCAAGGATTCACACACACCCCTCTTCATGAGCACCATCTAAATCTATCACAGTATTCTCAGTGATATAATTTCTGTTCCTTGCAAACCCTCCTATATTTATTTTTCCACCATGCAGCTCTGTTGTCCATATGCTAACCTTCATAGTGCCATACCATGCAGAGAAAGTAATTCTCCCAGTATTCCAATGACAATGCCCCTATCCCACAATAAAAAACACAGTTCCCAAAGCCTATACAAACATGAAGTTCATTGTGGGGGCAAGGCCAAAGCTTTTTCTCTACATATGCTTCTTCAAGACAAAGCTACAGTTGCTGGTGTAAAAGGTTTCAGCTGCTGGTCAAAGTCTCTGATGAACCCTCTCAACTGGCATATCTAACAGGTTATTAAACATCTTCAGTAGGCTCTCTTGAAAAATAGAACTCAAAAACCAGACATGGTCAAGAGGACTCTGGTTCCAACAATACTATTTTGCAGCAGAAATCAGTACTACCCTTCAAATATCCGATATTAATAAGTGAATGTTACTGGTCAAGAACAGTATGATTACGCTAACACAAAGACTAGCAACCCTGGAGAAGACAATCAAGGATGAGAGCTCTGCTCAGGCAGAGTGAAAGGAGCTATAATGAAAACTGCTTTAGCCATGGCGATATAAAAAGTATTTTGGATTTGCGCACTTTTAGGTATTTAACCACCTTGTACCAGGTGAAAGTTCACACAGTATCCTAGCGATTTCCATAATTTCTGTGGAGTTTCTGTGTCTGGCGAAGATCTTACCCCATTTTATAAATCCTATAGAAAGATTCACCTCATCTTTTAGCCATCTAAAAATCAGAGATTAAATTTAAACTAACCAGATTAGTTTCCTCTCTCTGCAGTCAGCAGAGATACCTCTACTGATACCTCTGCCAAGATTTATTTCTCCTAACTTATGATAAAGTGCATCAGTTTCTGAAGAATGTATCTCACAAGGTAAATGACTTTGAGTAGACACTGCTAAAAATCAGTGCACCCCCTTCTACATTGGTACTATTTGCTCAAATGAAGAGCAGCTTAGAAAAAATTCCATTTATATTACTCATTTAAAAGCCAAGCTGATTTAGCTTAATAGCTGTTAGCATGCTGTCGGATTTGGTCACCTTCCTTCTCCTTTGGGCTGACTCTTGAACTACTACTGGCAATAGTGCTACTATCTGAAGAATTATTTGGGAGATTTGGATTCTATTCATGTTACAATTAAAAGCTGAGGGAAATCACTACATAATGAAAAGAAATCACTTCACTCACAAGAGGACAATTTCCACCAGGGCCCATTCATCTTTATTCTGCATAAAGACGCTTTATTCCTGTATGCAACATCTCCTGTCTCCTGCAAAAAATATTATACTTGTGGCACCAAGTCAACAGAGGGAGATCAGGTTTCCCATAACAAACTTCCAAAACCAGTTACAATACTCATTATGAGTTGTACAATATTAATGACTGGAATTAACTAGCTTACCATTTAAAATAGTTTAGAGCAACACAGAAAGAGCAATTCCTAAGACAAGATTATTTTTTCATAGAATCATAGGATCATAGAATACTTAGGGTTGGAAAGGACTTTAAGATCATCAAGTTCTAACCCCCCCGCCATGGGCAAGGACACCTCACACTAACCCTTGTCACCCATGGCTTCATCCAAACTGGCCTTGAACACCGCCAGGGATGGAGCATTCACAGCTTCCCTGGGCAACCCATTCCAGTGCCTCACCACCCTTACAGTGAAGAACTTCTTCCTTATATCCAATCTGAACTTCCTCTGTTTAAGTTTGAACCCGTTACCCCTTGTCCTGTCACTACAGTCCCTGATGAGGAGTCCCTCCCCCGCATCCCTATAGGCCCCCTTCAGATACTGGAAGGCTGCTATGAGGTCCCCACACAGCCTTCTCTTCTCCAGGCTGAACAGCCCTAGCTTTCTCAGCCTATCTCCATGTGGGAGGTGCTCCAGTCCCCTGATCATCCTCGTGGCCCTCCTCTGCACTTGTTCCAACAGTTCCATGTCCTTTTTATGTTGAGGACACCAGAACTGCACACAATACTCCAGGTGAGGGCTCACAAGAGCAGAGGGGCAGGATCACTTCCTTCGACCTGCTGGTCACGCTCCTTTTGGGGCAGCCCAGTATATGGTTGGCTTTCTGCGTTGCAAGCACACACTGAAGCCGGCTCATGTTCATTTTCTCATTGACCAGCACCCCCACATCATTCTCCGCAGGGCTGCTCTGAATCTCTTCTCTGCCCAATCTGTAGCTGTGCCTGGGATTGCTCTGACCCAGGTGTAGGACCTTGCACTTGCCATGGTTAAACTTCATAAGGTTGGCATCAGCCCACCTCACAAGCGTGTCGAGGTCCTTCTGGATGGCATCCCTTCCCTCCAGCGTATCAACCGAACCACACAGCTTGGTGTCATCGGCAAACTTGCTGAGGGAGCGCTCAATCCTACTGTGCATGTCAGCGACAAAAGACGTTGAACAAGACCAGTCTCAACACCAATCCCTGAGGGACACCACTCGTTACTGGTCTCCAGCCGGACATTGAGCCATTGACTACAACTCTTTGTGTGTGGCCATCCAGCCAGTTCTTTATCCACCAAGTGGTCCATCCATCAAATTGATATCTCTCCAATTTAGAGACACGGCGTCATGCAGGACAGTGTCAAACACTTTGCACAAGTCCAGGCAGATGACGACAACTGCTCTACCCCTGTTCATCAGTTCCGTAGCCCTATCATAGAAGGCCACCAAATTGGTGTCCTTCTTAACATCATAGTGTGGACTTATTTCCTCCGCAGTTTGTTTCAGTTTAGTAACTCACAGTTCCTTTTCATATTTCAAAGCATTGTTCTAAGAGAAAAACACTGCTTTTTCCTATGGCTGGAGCTGGAAATTTTCCCCCTGGAGCCCTGACCAGTTGCTGCTTTGAAGTACCCACAGCTCAGAAGTTTACAAAGAGAAAAAACAAACAGAAAAACAAACAAACAAAAAAAAAACCTACCAAAAACAAAACAGTCTCAAAACAAAGGCTTTAAAGGTCAGGGTAAAAGTGACATAGTTCATTCCGTGTAGGAATGCTCTGTATCAACAAATAGTCCCCTGTGCAGAGGCATTATGCTTGTTTCAAGTAGCTGGACAAAGAAAACAGTAGGTTTCTGTTCTGCTGCCTAAACATGGGTGATAGCCCCAGTTGAGATGCTCAAAATTATTAAAAAAATGTGGAACAGTCACATATGGACCAGCCTTAGCCCAACAGGATCTCATCCAGAGGCTAGCAGGACCAGCAGCTAAGGCTTTTCATGATACACAACGGCATTTAAACAGTACCAGTTAATTATGTTTAGGAACATGAATCAAGTCCTTAGCACCTCCTCTCCCACTCTTCCTCGTTCCAGAAGTCTTATATCCCAGTCCCAGAGCATCTGCCTTCCTACACTCCTTTTTCTCGATTCAGAAGACCACACAGCTAAAAACTCCTTCAGACTTTACAGAGTTGAATGTTCCTTTCCTTCTCTCCTGCAGGGTTGTAATGGATTCTCAGTGGAAGAGACCAGACATCTTTCAGAAAGACTGTGTACACTTCAGACAGATGCTACAACTATGCCATCCTCAGAACACTACAAAACTCTGCAAGACTTGCTATTCTGGAGGTCAGATGAGATTGGCATTTCTGAAATTTTCAGGTTGGCGACCTCTTAATCAAGAGGCAACCAAGCTGACAGCCATTTCCAACTACTGTAATAACAAGACCAAAAAAGTAGTAATTATTGAAGGAAGCGGTCACCTTGCTAGGAAAAAAGACAAAGTATGAGGGCAGGAATTGTGAAACTTATAGCAGAACTAAAGCAGAGAATGGAGCCAACAACATGGAGGTTCACCCTCGATGGAGCAGCAGAGACAGGAGGAAGGACACTGGAGAAGCAATAAAGCAATAGTAGTACAAAGAGTGCTGATGAAGACGATGGAGGATCAAGCAGGGCAGAAGGCAATATTGCAATGAACAGGTTAAGAACATGTCAGAGTCGAGCTAATAGTAAAGCAATTAAATCAAAATTAACATTTCACCACTAGTACTCACAGCAAGTCACATGCTTGTACATGTACAACAGCATCCAAACATTTTTATTCGGGGCCTGCAATGGCTCACACAGCAGCAGGCAGCAGCAGCATCTCTCACCAAAATATTCACTGTCAACAACCAGGGAACAGAGCAGAGGTACACGAGTTTCCTTTGAAAATCAGAGCAGTTCCCTGTTGAACTTTTAGTTTAAATGGCGGATCTGTTTTTCACATTATAAGAGAGTTTAAATTCTTCTGTGACTAGAGCCTGAAACCTGTTCTCCAGAAATACTCAAAGAGCAAATGTTAATGGTCCAACCTTGTCTTCTATTGTGCAGCACGTTCACTAAATCCCTTGGAAAATCATCTTCTGGGCCTTTGTATTCATAACTTTAAAGTGGTTTTGCTGCATAATGAAAACTGGACCATACCATTTTTGCATGAACCAGCTAATTAGTACCCTGAACATACCTGAAAGAAAAAAAAAAAAAGCCTTACATAAAATATATCAGATGCAACTCCATCAAGATATATTTAACACTATAGTGCTCACACAAATTGCAGTATTTATAAATTAAATATTAACTCATATCCACTGACCTCAAGACAAAACAAGAAGCAGATTTATTTTCACCCAGCCTTTCAGTAACATACGCAATGTCCAAAAGTGGATTCTTCGGCTCTTCGTATTTCCACCTTTCAGGACACTTTCAATGGGGAATTGAAAGCTTTCCAAGAAGCCCAAATTCTTTCCAAGCTTATTCACAGCTTTTCATCACTAAACATCTCCTTCCCAGGTCTGCATATGGTTAAAGTTTAATGGTACAGATGACAAATTAAGCTCAGGGGTTAATAAAACATTTTTTCTCTTACCTGGGCAGCTCCAGTGGAAGACTCTGCCCATATAAGACTCAAACCATCTCCAGGAAGATCTCTCTGCTGAGGAATAAGGAACCTAAGGCAATCAGCACTAATTTAGATATGCCAGTTAAGTGCATAAAGTTGAATGAATCCAAGTGAAGTGCCTTTGAGTTAAGCACTGTGTGTCTAACCCTTGAGACACCCAAGTTCCTTTACACATCCCACAGTGGTTACGCTAATTATGTGGATGTCTAAATACAGTACTCTGTGTAAAACAAACTTAGTTGTAAAAAGAGTTTTACAAGAAGCAGTAAACACATCCTGCTAACACTGTGATACTGCAATGCTGTTAAGGGGAAGAAACAAGGCCCAAAGATCTTCACGCAAGTGGCTTATTTATGCATCACACATGAAGTTTTGTCAGTCTTCCATAACTGTAGCCCTATAAAGTTTCTTATTTCAGTACCTGAAGTAGTCTGGAAATGAGACTTTGTGGCGCTTTAGTAGAAACACTTGAGAAACTGGAAGATTGTGAACTTATGGACAAAAAGACTGCCTAGCTCAGTATTAGCCTCTCCAACAACAGCCACAAGCAGATGTTCAGGAAAGAGGAAGACCAGAGAAGTATGACTGGCACCCTTGAGTAATTCCCAGCTTCTATCTTCACACTATACCATTTCTTTCCACAGAGCCCTTCTCCACATACTTGTCCATGTCTCTCTTTGGACCTGTAGAATCTTTTTGCATCTGCAACCTTTTTTAACACAGAACTTCACAAGTCACCACCTGCTGCAGTAACTAATCTCTTCGTTTTCTCTGTACCTGTCTCCTGCTAACCTCACTGAGCTGCCTTGGAGTCTTGGTTGTAAAACGCAGTCAGACCCTCTACCCCAAATTATTCACAACTTTAGAGTCACAACTGTCCACGTGTAGAGAGTGCTTCCTTACCTATTCATTCCCTACAGGGAGATCATTTCAGATCCTCATAAGGAAAAGCTCTATGCGTACAAAGAATTCTTTTGTGTGTGTTGCAAAATGGATTAAAAATAAATATGTGATACAAATACAGAAATATATTTTATATTCAACAGCTAAAGAAACACAATTAAAAAACCTACTGCATATCTTTTTAGAATTAAATAAATCTCAATGCTTTATCCACCCCTCATTTTAACTAGTGTTTCTAATGATATAGTCTTGGAAAGAATCTGGGGGGGGTTTAAGACCTGACTCATTTTTCAGAAATGAAATTCATACAAAAATTATTACTTTAAAAACTTACACAGGCATGTTCTAATTCAGAGTACAATTAGGAAAAAAACACATCTCTACAAGCTTAGTAGAACTTTTAACTGTGGAAACTGGTTATTCAAATGAGAAAAATCTCCAATTCCCATTCATTACCAGAATTCACATCAACTGGTAAACAAATCCCCTGTTTCAGTGCATTCAGAAGTCAGTACAGGCCATATAAGACCTACAAAATTTTAGTCATGGGGTGACAAAATAGTTCCTCCAGCTCCTCCATGGTTCCCAATAGTAACAAAGGCTGCCAAGAAGTCAAAGAAGCCCACAGCTGGGAGCAGCAACCACAGACATCTGACTGCACGTAAGTGCAGTAAAAAAGCCTAGGCAAAACCAGTCAAGTAGTCAAGAGCATCAAGAGAAAGTGGTTCCTACAGAGAGCACTAGATGAGTCATTACAAACTTTGATGAAGAGCACCAGTTTCAAATTCCAAGGATCCTTGGAAAGGGACCTCAATGTCTCTTGTCCCACACACACCCCAGTATACAGCACTGACACTAACAACGTATTGCTTGGGTACCTCGTAGTAAATATGCAGCACCTGCATAGTAAACTGGTCAGTAATTCAATAACAGAATTACTTTGGAAAACATAAATTGTGGTTTTTAGATTTGTTTAAGTTCACTCTTATTAGAGCTGGGCAATACATGAAACAAGACTTTTCATTTTTTAAAACATCTCCTTTTGAAACTGAACATTTTCTACAATCTGACGCTGTCATTAAAAAGCTTTTTAAACTGCATTCTTCAATTTTCACTCCCACCTGAAGATATTTCACATTTCATTTATAAATCAAATGAAAAATTCCTAAAATGTCCCACAGAATCACTCTGACTTTTCTTAAAACCTAAACGAAGTATGCAGGCCTTTGCAGCAGTGACAGCAGCGTATCAAGTGACAGTCACAAGCCTTTGGAGAGCACACGCGCGTTCTCAGTATCAACACATCCTCCCGATACACGCCTTCCCCTGCTGTAGCTAATGCTGTTTTGTCTCCTCCTTTAGAAGAGTCTTCAATACTAGTGCAAAATCACTGTCATAAAAAGACTACAGTGTTTTCATTTTCAGTCCTTTTATTCACCCATAAGACTATGGTCCCTAACCTTCCATTTTCCAGAAAAAAAAAAATAATACAGAACTCCTTTGGGTTAAAGACACTAGAACACACTTAAATGTAGCAATCTTAATGTCTGCCTGAGCTGGGAACAAATATACTTAAGTTCATTTGCAATATTTTCAAAAATATTTATATCACTGAGAGCTTTGAAATTTTCCTTGTTATACTTACATCAAATGAATTTAACCTTTCCATCGTATATACAAAACCTCACAAACTGTTTTCTACAGTATCACTACAGAATAGCTAAAGTTTTACAGCAGTATTTCATCTTAGCTCAACAATCGTGCTACAAATACTTGATGAAAAAATACAATTTTACTTGAGACTATTCCTCCTGTTCTGTTCCAAGGAGATCCAAACTGGAACATACTAATTTCCAATATTTTTTAAAGATATAATGATAACACATGTTGCAATTGTGAAAGATAATTCTGAAGCAGATAGAGTCCCTACTGCCTGCTGCTACCTGGCATCCTCAGTAAACTACCTGAGGATGATGCTCATCCTTTATATTCAACATAAAGGTTTTGATTATTTTTTTTTCTTCTAAAGTTTTGGCATCTTCAAGTCTCTAACTTCCTTTATGAAACCATCATTACATAGTTGAAGCCAGTCATGGAAGTATACATAGAAAGCCTGATGCACATGCCATGTTTAACCCATCTGCATATTCCCCTAGCAGAACACTGCCTGTAAACCATCATTCAAAGACAACAAGAAACAAATGCCACAACATACTTACAAAAAATTCATGCAACACCCTGATCCAGCCGTATCAATTATTTTATCTATCTCCTACACTGTTAGTTGTAAGACTAATAAAGCTACTCAGCAGGCAAGGGATTTAATGAAATAGACCCTGAGTTCGTGGGAGGATCACCTGTGGTTCCAACTCTAGCACTTCTGATCAAATACAAGCTCTCTTCCTGCTGCTGAGCAGTAGGATTTTCTGGATCTTGATCAAACATGTTCCAAAGGAAGAAGGGTGTAA
This sequence comes from Lathamus discolor, assembly GCF_037157495.1. NCBI lineage: Eukaryota > Metazoa > Chordata > Aves > Psittaciformes > Psittacidae > Lathamus > Lathamus discolor. Next base: position 40,303,262 of record NC_088884.1, on the reverse strand, counting down.
TAATACAGTATAAAGTATTCAAGTGTGTAGGAGAACAATCGATTGTGGTGACAGAGAAGATGAGAAGAAACTATTTAAAAAATAATAGAAATTGACAGCTTTTACATTCTGGTCACTTGAGCAGCAAAACAAGTTCACAGCAACTTTTTCAATAAGCAAAGATACAAGTAAGCATAGGCACTAATCAGCATTAAAAAGACCACATAAGCCAGCATAAAACAAAAAATACAGCCTTGCACTGTTACAGTTTCCACAAATATTTTCAATTCTGCTCCATATAAAAGGCTGAGGCACCAAGATATAAATACTACAGAACAAACATTTCCCAATAGCTATCTAATGAAACTACAGACCAAAATAAACTGCATTAAACAAACAAACAAAAAAACCAACCCACTTATCAGTGACAGCTCTCAAGCCCTTTCCACTGCCTAACACATTTAAGTACTGTCCATTTCCTGCTCCTTTCAGTTCAAGGCTGCAGACAGGACACTTTGGCATCCCTTACCTCAAAAGCTAGTACATTCCAGTCTTAAATTTCATTTTAAATAGCTGATTTAATCTCCGATCTATGGGCGAACTACATGTTCTAAGTGAAATCTTACCTAATTTTGGCAGGGAATATGGCACTTTAAAATAATCTTCATAAAATTCAATGAGTCTCCTTGTAATATTTAGAGCATAGTCCCCTGATCCTCTTCGGATTGCATCAGGCCTTGCATATAACCGTACCTGTTAAAAAACAAAGCAAAAAACTGATCATTTCAGCATCTACGTTTTAAAGCTCTCCTACCTACAGAGGTGAACCACACTAAGGTTCTTGTGAGGTTGCAGGATTATTCTCTTAAAGCCAAATGTAATGGATGTGCATTTGTCAAAGCACGTAGCTGAGAAACAGAACTTCCACAATTAAGGTTATAAAGTTCAGAAGTCACAATCTCCTACTTGTTTGTGTTGCCAAATAAAAGACTTAACACTCCTTGCATCAAAATAAATATTCAAAGAAAACACTTACATGTGTTTGCTAGAGATATGACGGGAGAGTGGATTAGTTATAATGGTTCTCTGCCTACACCGAATGCAGGCAGGATGCGGTGGCTCAGTAGGGGAGAAGTTCACGGTTTGTTAAAGTCATATTATATCAAGCCCTGAAAGTACTAGTAGACTGTGGAGAGAAAAAAAAAAATCATTCTCTTTTCTCTGGCAGTGACACGGTTACCCTCGATGAGCTATGGAAGACTGCAAAAACAAGCATTTATAAGCTCATTCATGTACACAAACAATTAACATTCCTGCAACCTCCATGACTGCTTCAGGCCTCTGTTTTCAGAAAGCAGTAAATTAAAGCTGTTTATACAAGCCACAGACTGCTGTGTTCAGTATAAAACAGCTCACACATCTGACTATGTGGAGCACCCAAGTGAACAGAACTCACCTTCATAATTCAGCACCCCAGTGTGACCTTGATTAAGGAGGCAGCAGAAAGCACTGCCAGGTTATTCACTATTCCCTCTCCTTACAGTCTTTGATGCTTCCTTAGTGCAAGGATGACATAAAGCTGAGAACTGTTAACCAAGAAAGGGATAGAAAGGAAAGCCACTTTTTTATGAGCCCTCCTGATATGCTGTCTGATGAAAGCAGTGTGCGCTTTGTCTCTAGTGGCTGTGGCAGAAGGTCTCTCCCTGCAGTACATAATGACCCGATACAAACGAGACTCTACTAAATGTCAGTCCTACTAATAATATCTGACTTGCTAATACTTTCTGTGGTAGGATTAAATCCCAGCCACGATCCTGAGGAAAGCAGCAGGGCAAAAATCAGAAAATATCAATGCAAACATGAAGGAGAAATAACAGTTTTGAAATATTTCTAAATGCTCTATTCTGGACCAAGAAAAGCCAATGGGATTTTCAGCTTCAGTGAAAGCATTACCAAGTATTGCTTTACTGCTCCTTTCCTGAACCAGTTCAGTTATCCGAGTGGAAACCAGGTATCAAATCCCAGCATACCGTACCAGTCAGTTCTGGTTTAACCCACTGTCTTTGTTTTCAGTATGCAGACACATTATTCTGCTTTGTTACTATGTCCATCTTTTATATTTTTATCTTTGTGTTGTATTAGACTCTGTGCATAATCAACCACACAGTATCATTTGTAATGTAAAAAAGATAACAGTGTAACCTAATGAGACATGTAATAAAGCAGACTTCTCATAATCACCACCTGAAAGCGTATAAACCATTGTCTGAATATCTTCAAGTCACTAGCTTTGTTTATTGCTTCCTCCCGAAGTAAACAGTGACACGTACATTAAATGTTCCCTTACCTGCTAAACTATTTTTTAACAAAGTAGATATTAACCACAGAGATCCTAATTCAAGCATCTCAAAACCTTTAGTTTATGAAAGTATGGTAAGAATCACAATTAGATTTGTGATGAACACTGTTTTGTATCATTAAACCTTTATACACAATTTTGCATAATTGCTTTACTGGCACAGTTGACTGTATCAGCAAATTAGGAAAAACGAGTCAGCCAACCAAGTATGCAAAAAATCATTCAATTTGACAGTGGCCAAATGTGTCCATAATAAGAAATAGGACAACAGAAGGGAAGAAAAAAAACAAGCACATACAAGAAAAACCGAGGGGTTCAACTTGCTGTATTACGTGTGTCTTCTGGCAAATGCAGAAAGGAATTTAATGGTGTCTGAGATGGAGCCCAGGTACCAAAGCTCAAAAACCGCATTGCTGCAAAGTTTAATTTGCCACCTGCCTAAGGCTGAATATAGTTTTATTTTGCCTGTAAAGTTTCCCTGGGTGCCTTTCTGCCTGCCCAGAACAGCTCCAGAATGCCAGGGCTCAGTGGCTCACACCAAGGTCACCCCTAAGCTGGAACACAGTTCAGAAATTATCCATGCCTTTGCCCAGGTCTCTCAGGGGTTTTGAGGCAACTGGCATTGCCAAAGCATGCCAGCCATCCTCAAATGCTGGATCTGCTTCTGTCTGGAGCCAAATAACCACTGAATGTGAAATGTATGGAGGCACCTTCACAGACCTACCACTGGTCTCAGAAAATTCCCTCGTGGTTAGCAGAGGGCTACTGCAGGGGACAGTCAGTGACACCCTGCTACCTGGCTGGCTGTTTTGGACGACACCTTTTCAGGTGTCATTCACAGTATAAGGAGCTTTGTCCAGTGTTAAGTCGAAAGGCTGGCACCCATCTAAGCTTGAAATTGAAGCCCTTAACTTTCACACATCGATGTCGTTTAATGTGTATGGGCTCATCTTGACCATGTCTTACCTCTAAATACATAAAATGGGAACTATATTATTTCCTTAGCTTATACAAAGATTCTGAGTGTTAAGTAATAAAGACTGTAAAGTTTGCAGATGCTGCTCCAGAGAGGATCTTAAGTAAATAAAACAGAATTAAGATTAAGACATAAGATTTGTTTAGCATTTTGTTTTGTTTGTTTACTGCTTTCATTTCAAAAGGCAGATAGGCTGTGTACTTTATAACTATGTTGGACTGAACAATAATGCATAATTGCTATATGCTTTCCCACGGGTTGTTTGAACGCTATACTAAGAATTTGATTTTGTATTAATTTAAGTAAGAGAAAGAACATAAAATTTTCTGCAGGGTCAGATCACAACATAAATAAAAGCAGTATGTGTTCTCCTACAAAAGATAAATAGGTTTCTAGCTTAGGTGGGTAATTCATCACTCACTGCAACGGCACCTACTGCCCCGCAATGTTTGAGGAGCTCTTTTTCCACAATCTTTGCAAGAACAGGTTAATCTATTATTTTCATGTAAGAAAGTGGAAAACAAAGAGAGGCTGAGACTAATTCTGGGTACCTGTCTTGACATCTCTCAATGTCAAGCATACTTAAGAGCTTTATTGCACACACTTAAAGCACTGCTCAGATTGGATCTTACTGCAGTGGTGAACACTTTGTACAGCTTTGAGTCTGGTCACAGGTGCCTTAGTTTGAGCATTAAGAAAATTAGTAACACATGATTGGTGATTAAATGAGACTGTCAGTTTATCCGATTTGCTCAGGATTTCATAGCAACTGTGGTGGCAGAGGCACGGAGGAAATTCAAAGATGGCATTCAGCCTCGTGGCCACCTGACAGCCTGCACCAAGCACCTTCCACATTTGGGAATTAAAAAGGTAGGGCCTGTTCAGACAGCAGGCATATCCACATCATACTGGTGGTGTCCTGATGCAGCACAGCTCCCTGTGCGTGTAAATGACAAAGATACCAGAAAAAAATGCTATGAGGCCATATTAGTAATGACACTGTCATGGCAACTATGTAGGTAACAAAATTTCACAGTCAACCTAAATTATGGGGTTTTTTTCTTAGTTCCTTTGCACCCACATTTGCAACGTTCTGACTAATAAGACAAAAAAAGAAAAAAATCCAAATCTCTCATTTCTCTCTCAAATGGAACCAGACTAATGGTCTCCTTCCTACCACAAGTTTGAGTAACTAGGTTTGCACCTGAGGCCCTACAACCCAGAGCTCCCTTTTGACATTTATAAGATGATGTTTTCCTATCAACTGTCATGACAGGACAAGAGGTAATGGATTCAAATTTAAACAGGGGAGACTGAGGTCGGATATAAGGAAGAAATTCTTTACTGTGAGAGTGATGAGACACTGGAACAGACTGCCCAAAGAAGTGGTAAATGCTCCATTCCTGGCAGTGTTCAAGGCCAGGCTGGACAAGGCTTTGAGCAACCTGGTCTAGTGGAAGGTGTCCCTGCCCATGGCAGGGGGCTGGAACTGGATGACCTTAAGGTCCTTTCCAACCCAAACTATTCTATGATTCTGATGCTTTGATTCTATACCTCACAGTCACTGATAGAGGAGACCAGACACACTTTGCTAGAAACCATTTCACTTTTGTTCACATGAAGCAATAAGTTATTAGAGATCCTAAATGAAATTGCTGCAATGTATATTTTCTCATTCTTTTCTAACACGAGAAAAAACATGAGTTGCTTCCTTTTGACTGCTTTCCAGAAGCCCTGGGCTTTTCTCATTAGAACTTTAAATCGCGACAATACAATAGCCACACTCAGATACCAGCACAAAAAAAATTATGCTGTAGGATCAATTTAAAAATATAAGTAACCTAACTCAAGTAGTTCTTAGAATGACTGTAGCACTATTAGCAGGTAAAATACTAAAACATGCCTGAAACTCGTAGGGTAAATTCCATGTCTTTATCTGTTGTAAGTGATCAATAGTCTACTTTATAGTTAGTGAAAGCATTTGCTGTACAAAAAGTGTACTTTCACAAGGAATTTGCACATATTACAGCATCTTCTGTAGTCTCTCAATATTTCAGTATTAGTTACATAAGTAAAAGTATAAAATAAGTAAAAGTAATTTAAAAATATTGTAAAACCAGGTCACCAGAACAGATGAATGTAATAGTAAACGAAGAGCTGCTTCCCATACTGAGCGACAGTTGTGATATGCACTGAGAAATGCGCAACAGATTTAGAACAAATCGCAGCTAAAGTCAAGTTATTAACTACTGCGCCTGAGAAAATTTTCTTGTCTACAGCAGGTAAAAATTATCCATCAAAAAGAAAGTTAGCACTTAAAAAAGGGAAAAAAAGAGGTTTTCTTGTCTTATTACTTCAGAGTGTTTCAAAAAAATGTGAATTAGTAACTATATACAAGTTACAATGGGTGAATACTGACAAGTACAGACTGTAAATAGCAATGAACATCTTAATTTCTGGTGAACAGTATGCTCACTGAAAATGTTTCACTGTACCAAAGACTAGTGATAATTTCAGAACGTAATAAACAGAGGAATGGGTTCAGAAGTTGAGCTGTTCTATTCTGACATATAGAAAAACTTATTCTTTTTTTTTGCTTCGTTTGGGCTTTTTCCCATTAAAATTGAAAGGTGGAGGGGGAAGATGAGAAGGATGAAGAATAGTAAGGAAAAACCTGCAGTCATGTTTTTACATTCTGTAAAATATTTCAGGTCAAACTGAAGGCTTTGATCAGTTCTGCTTTGCAGGTAGGAGGAATATGGAATACATTCAGCATTTTTACCATGGAAATAAAAAGTAAAAATCCATTATTTACACGTCTTATTCCAAAAAGACTGTTGTCCAACCTTTTCCCTATGCAAGAATTCACCAAAGATGAATAAAAACCAGAGAGAACCACAGTATGTTCTTCTGGAACTAGAGGAAGACACTAATCACCTTTGCTGGAGGTGCCACAAGCCTGCTATCCTGCTTCCCCAGGGAATTAAGGAAGCTGACAGCCTGGCAGAAATCAGGATGTTGCAGTAAGAGGCTTGCAAGCCTGAAGGGTGCCATACACCACAGCCCACCTCTTACTTTAGAATTTAAATAAGCACTTTTACATTTGACGCCTGCTCTTGAAGACATTATTCTCTATGCCACCTTCTATTTTATGTGTGCACTCCCTTCGAAACCTTTGTTCCTACAGTGGTGTTATTTTTGTAGGGGAGCATCGCCTTGCTTGATATCAAGACATATTTTTATTCTTTTATTTATTGTAACAGTAAAGTTTGCTGATCACGAGAGTCCTATATAATAGTCTGCATTCATTCTGCAAGAAAATTGAGTTTTTAAATGTTTAGCCATCTTTTCTGTGTTTTAAGACCACTCCAATTGCCATCACTACCTTCCATGATGCCCTGGGGGGAAATCACAGCTCACTGGATGAGAAATACTACCCCAAAGGAATAAAGTGCACCTCTGCTTTAGCAAGGCAAGGCTCATGAGAGCAGATGGCTTACTGGGCTCTAACAGCCTGACACAACACCCTCTGACTTCAATTGAATGACTCCTGTTAACTACAGAAGCTTTGAATTAGACTTTCAGAAGAGACATGACCAATTCAGCCTCTGCACTAGGGACACTTTTGCCAAGGCAACCTTCACCAACAAGATCTGCCATGTCCACAGTCCATGTTTTTAGATCACCACTAATGTAGTCCCTGTTGGGCAGTGCACAGGAAAAAAGGGGAAAAAAAATAGTCCTTTAAATGGCAATACTCTCTTCATGATCACTGATAGTTCCAATCATCAGAAGCAGGACCACTGACTGAATCTTACATTTATATTCCGTACGCTATAAGGAAAATAGCTCTCTGCATCTTGAAAACATCCTGATGCAGAGTTCACACAGCAGTAACCATCGCTATATCTCCGCCACAGCATCAGGTACAAGTCCAGCTTTGTTGCTGACAAGGGGAGAAAATGCATCTGTAATCCAAGCCCTTGGTTCACACCATCTGATACTGTAGACAGTGACTACACAAACATGCGACTACACAAAACCACCCCCAAAGGTAACCCCATCCATGGACAGCCTTTGCCCAGCCCTGAATGCTGTCACATCACACATGCCTGTGGGACCACAAGAGAGCTGAAACTCTCCTTTATTTTGGCACTATTACAGTATCTTCCCAAGCAAACGGAGCTAGTGTTCCAAGGACCGCATCTACGTATCTTGCTACTGACTAGATTTCCTCTACCCTTTTTTCTGTCTTTAGATCATTTTGCTATACATACTTAGGTTTAAACAGATTGGAAGCAAATGGGGGTATGGAAATTGAGAAAAGTCTGATGCCAACCTTAAATCTTGTTGTTTTCCTAGGCAAGTATGGATTAGGTAACCTGTAAAAACACAGGAATCCACTTCCCAATTAAGGATAGTTTTCCCTCCCACCTACATCAAGAAGAATTAAAAGTAAGTTTGTCAATGCTTTAAAGCAGCTCAGAGTGCTTTCCCATTACAAAACAGATGTTTCTGCACATCAACTGGCGTTACCAGTGCCATCCTGGGAATAATGCTTGTTCTTTAATCCCTTCCCCAGAGCCAGCAGACTTCACACGCAGCACTGCTCTTGGGAGGCCCCTCCAAACTAGCTCCAGTCCTCTGTGTGATTATACCCACAGGCGCAGCCCAGCACTGGTACATCTGGGATCCCAAACTCATGATGATTTTAAAATCTCTGTTCAGAAAGCACTTATGCCTATGGTTAATTTTAAATATGTGTTTAACCTCAAACATGTTTATATGTTTCAGAAGGTCCTAACATTTCAACAGATCAGCCACTTAGAAATTTTATTAAAGGGGAGAAAAGTCTTAGGCTCTTTATTTCAAGATCCGTGATACTTCTGCAGCAAGTGACACTCTCAACTGAAAAACACATGCATTGCCTCTCTACTTAAAAGCTTCAAATTACTTGATAATCTGAGATCTCTTTTATGGTTATTTTGCTCACTGACTATTTTAGGCACAGGTATTGCTTTTAATATTGTTACAGAGATAAATATATGTTCACATTACACATTTAATATGGCAGGCAGACATTGGGACACAGCAGTTTCGGCTGTGACCTCCCTGGGTCACTTCTGCAAACAAGGCACTGCATTGCAATGAGATTTTAAATGTGATAAATTCAAAAGAAATAATACTTCAGTACGTATGGAAACAACCTACACACCAAGATCCACTAAGCATGTGTATGAGTTGTTTCACGTATGGATAACTCCCCAAGTTTTGCGTGTTCAAATGCAATAAATTTTGCAACATTGATGAGTGAAGGAAAGAGAGAGATAGGTGTAGAGAAATATCACTTCTGCTGTAGTGAACATAGTTAAACTTGATAATGGAAAGAAATGACAGAAAAATGCCTTGTTTCAATCTCCTATTCATTATTCATCATGGACAATACCCAAAAGAGACTGTATGGTAATGAAATATGCTTGTTGAATATCAAAGGGACAGCTCATCTTTATGAGGAGATGACTTTTCTCCAAACTAAGCAGTCACACCCAGCACTGCACTGAGCCTCTTCTGCATATAATTATAACAAAAAATCTTCTAATAAATTTAGGAATTTTTTTCCTAAAGCTAGCTGCAAACACTGAGAGTTCCATGACCTGATACTTGCTGAGGAAACCCTGTTTTGCTGGAGATCGGGTGTTTACTTTTTAAAAAGTAAACAAACACCATCTTTGCATCCTCGTTCAAGACAGCTTTAACTGGTTTAATAAACCACTTAAAAGGACAAGGTGGCACTAAAAATAAAGTTTATGCGCAAGACATGGTCACAGAAGGAGTTGCACTGGCAGAGCGGTGTCTCAGGGAACTGAATGCAAGCACAGGGGTGCCTGAACATTGTTGCAGGACAAGCTGAAAGAGGCTTTGGACAGACAGAGCAGATGTTCCTGAATAAAAACTTGTAGCGTGACCCTGAAGGAGAAAGAGGTGAAAGAAATTTACAGGGTTCCAGCTGGCAGTGAGGAAATGAGGAATATTAAGCAAAGAGATTGCCATTATTTTCAGAGTTTTGGGTGAGAGGGGGGAGTAGAAATAGTTTTCTACATCTCCTCTCTAAATAAACATGACCACATGGAAAAAGTCTCTAGCTGCCTCTCAATTTCTCATCTGAATAAAAACAAACTCAAGTGTTTGCCGACTGCTCCATCCAAAGGTGCAACAATATATTCCACCAGGAGGCAAAACTGTCATGCAGACATGCTTCAATTTCTAACTTGAGAAGAGATCATAAAATACTTTGGAAAGTTAATGAGCTGCACTCACATATAAATCCAACCAATGCTCATCTGGCATTAAATAAAATACTGGCTATGTCACTGACCACAGTACCATTAAGATTAATTTTGAGCGCTCAGAATCTGTCATCTTGTTGAAATGGCTCAGGGACAGAAAGTGAACATGTTAACAACTAATATATAGCAAATGTAATTATGGACACCATTTCATAGCTATTTCAGCCAGCTAAGACAGCCATGATCCCACCAGCACACACTCAGTCATTCAGCTTTGACTCTTCAATTACATTAGCACTAGAGTTCACCTCATCTCACAGCAAGCTGTTACCCAGGTGAATTTGCCAACTATGACAACCAGGTGGGTAGCGTCCAGGCAGCCCGACTTTCTCACCTGGGTTGCCTGGACATCCATCAGGTTGGTGCTGGCATCAGCATGAGAACGCATTTATGGAAGGAAGATAGGACCCCAACAGATACAGATAAATTCGAGTTATTACAGAACTTCAGCATAGGAGGAAAAACTATGATATTGAGGGGAATTCAGTGTCTAAACTGTTGAGGTACCCACTGGTTAAAGCCCACTGGAGTTCTTTGCAGAAGATGAAAAAAAACAGCATAGCTTTAAGAAACAAAGCACATAGATTTAACATTATTTACCTATTACACATAAAAACTCTGCCTCAGGAAAAATCTGCTGTAGATGTACCCTAAGTGTTAACACCAGTTTCCATTTCCTTTGGTTGGGCTAGGATTGGATTGACGTTTAAAAAAATTCTCCTATTTAGAGTATTTTTCATTGGCTATTTTATAGTCAAAGCATTCACATCACACATCATTCATAAATAATATTTCGCCTATTCTTGGATAATAAACTTCTGTACTTCTCTAACTCTGTTTTAAGAAAGTGCTAACAAGTGACCTATAATATTCAGCAGCCCTATGGCATGACTGATTTTACCCAGCTAGACTGCTGTCACATGCACACAGATGTTACCTAAGAGTGACTCAATTTGAAATTATAACCTGCAACCATTATAACTGCTGATTTATATTTTTGCATAGTCTAGGGGCTGTCAATATGAACAGCAAGGTTCCCCTGTGCTCAGCCGGCTACATAAATAGGAGCAAGAGTTGACTTATCGTCAGGTCTTTCTGTCAAAAGAAAAGCAAAATACAGGGAAAATGAAGGATGTGGAAATATGGGCTTAATGTTAGTGAGAAAATCTGAAAAAGAGCTGGAAATAGAGCCTGAATTTCCTCACTGCCCCAAATAGATAAAACATCTTTTCATTACAAATCATCAAATTACTATTCCTGAAACACATCTTCTGGAAAACAGCACCTCTTCCATTACAGATTTTCAATAAATATATCCTGTTTTCAAGCTCCTTAGTAGCAACACATTTTTCAAAAACTAGACCTAAATTATATCCCAAACTGTAGACCTGTATCCCTGAAACTGTTCAACTTCAGAAGACATTCTGAAAACTGAAGTATCCCATGTTCACTCATGTCTAAGAGCAACCATCTCATTCCAATAAATGGGATGGTTCCTCTTGGTCTAGCCACTTTTGTCAGTGGCTAACATGCTGAGACTATTCAGCTTTGTTTAAAGGGAAAGGCTATTTTATTATTCACTTAAAAGTAAATATTTGAACAATTTCAACAAAGTGATCCTCTACAAAATAGCTACCAACTAAAATGATGTACTTGTTCAGAGCATAACAAAACAACTGGGAGGAGATAGAGACAGACTGTACATGACAATCCAACAAAGGTGATTGTGAGGACATGTTAGTACTTTTCCTGTTTCACATAAATTCAGCACAACCATAGCATAAAGCATAGTCTGGTAGATACACACTGAACCTTATCCATCATGTATTGGCAGTATCAAATACTTGATCAGTATTAGAAAAAAAAAATCAGTTGTAAATAAAGAGAACTGACGACAAAATACAGTCACAAGAAATGCAAACCAGAATACACTGCTCATCTGTGAGCTCAGATGGATTTACTCAATGCATAGCTGATCATAGCAGTGATTAGCAAAAGGAAAGTATCATCTTGTAAGCAACATGTAAACTTCATAGAAAACCTGAAAGGTAAGCAGATTAGTACTGTAAGACGCTAAGTTTTAAAGTACTCTTTAAAACTTGCTGGCACTAAGGAAACTCAGCACTTAGCAGACAAGTCTGCATACTTTTTGAAAAACTGTACCTAGCCTTTAGGAGGGAGAAAAACATGCACATGGGAAATTTTGTGCTCTGACTGGTATAAAATCCATAACAAAACCAAAAACGGGTTACATCAATAAGAACAGCAACCATATTAACAGTGAGAGTTCCTTCAGGCTAAAAACTTGTTGGAGCAAAGAAACAAACAATTTGGCCAGTAAAAGCAAAATCTATAAACCATGAAACAGGGAAACAAGAAATCAAATTTTTTGTATAGACTCACACTAAAATCCGCTTAAAAAAACCTCATTAAAAGCTTTGTTTCCGACTCTCAACTGGCATTTTAAATGTTTTAAAAACCCACCAAATCCACAGAACAATATAAAAAGAAAACAAAAAAGCTAAATGTGCTAATAGTGTCCAAACAGCTTTGCACAACTACCCTCTGATAAAAACATGGGCAGCATGAGCCCTTCAGCCAGAGAAGATGAATTAGCGAAGAAGCAGTTGCCTACCAATAGCATCTCCAACCCATGGCTGCAAGGATTTCCCCTTCTGAGCACACCAATCTCAGTGTAAAATATGAGAATTAGAAAAATAAAAAAATCCAAAGGCAAATTACAATTATAAGCAGAGAAAGCAAAATAGAAGAGCTGAATCAATTAGAACATTATCCCTATCTCAGGACTCCCATCTGAGAAAGATCAAGACTACAACCAGGGATCAAAGTGATTAACCACCTAACCACCTAACCAGCAGCCAGCAGAGACACAGATGAGAAGTGGCAGATCATATATATATGAACAATCCGACCTGGCAAACAGAGGCTTTTTGCACCTTAAGACAGAAGAAGCTGCAAAATTCAAGTACACTGACATGTACAAATTTAGACAAATGTGACAAACAGACTGCGGCATGCTGGTTTTAACACACATTAATATAACAACACGTGAATCATTTAAATTGAAATAAAATACTATAAAATGTTTAACATGCAGGATTATTAATCAAATCCCTTCCGATACATGAGATACTCAGATGTTTATGATTATGAAAAACTATTTTTGCACAACTATCATTCAAATTACATTCCTCATCTTAAAAATTCCACTACTCAGGACATATTTCCTATTAGGAAGATGTGAATTAATCAGCAACATCCTCTGCATGCCTATGGAAAAGGTAAATTTGCTAACATCTTCTCATTAGCCACAGCTCAAACACTGCATCTGGTTCATAGCTGGACTGTCCTGATTTCAGGTGTTAATTTTCTTCCTAGTATGTGGTACAGTGCTGTGTTATGGATTTAGTCTGAGAATAATGTTGATAATACATCAATGTTTTGATTGTTGCTAAGATGCTATTTTTATTTCAATTATTAAATTGTTCTGATCTTAATCCACATTTTTTTACCTGTTTTTCTGATTCTCTTCCCCATTGTACTGGGGCAAGAGGGAGAACTGGAGAGGAGAAGGGTATCTGCATCTGCATGGTACTTAATGGCCAGCTGGGCTTAAATCACGACAGGTCAACTAGCTAGCCAGCTAACCACCTGAGATTAAACTAGGTCTGTATTTACTATCACAAGGGTTTCACAAAATAAAAGAATTTGGTAGCAGCTGACCTCTTCATTCATGCCAATGTGCTGCTCGGCATTAGATTAAAACAGTTGATTTAAAACAGGATTGCGTCTAAGGAGAAACAGGATTAAAATCTGTTTTCTTACAAAATGTTTTTTCTTTATAAAAAAGTCGAGGCAATTCCTCACCCGGGAAGCTAACTAGCACAAAGCAACAATGGGGTCCAATGGATTATGGGAAGATGGAAAGAGGAATATATCTGAAACCTGGCTTCCAAACTTTTAGATGCTGCAAGCATGATGGCCATGCCACAGGCAAAGCTGAACTCCAGCTAAAGGTTTACATCTTAAATAGACCATCAATCAGAGAAACAGGAAGACAATAACATTTTTTGCCACACTCATTTCTTCTGCTCCTAGCACAACAGAACAGACTGCACAGATACATATTCCTTTGCTGACAGTGGAGCAGACTGCGTTGTTTGAACAGTCCTTCCTTCTTTTTTCCTAGCTGATGAAAATTTTCCCCTGCTTAGCTTCCAGCTGACATTCATGTCAATATAACAGCTTCATTAGTCTCTCTTTTTTACACTTTCTTAGAGTCTAAGATAGCATTCTGTCTCATGAGACACATCCCGACTGCAGAGAACAAGGTAAACCTTTAAAATGGCAGGCTTTATTTGCTCTCATAGTACCTGTACTCACAGCATAAACTGTGTCTATGACCAGAGGACTTGCAGAGTAAAAAACATTAAGAACAATTACTAGGGGCAATATCAACAATGTATGGGCAGCAAGAGCATTTGTGCAGTGACATGAACAACGCAAAACCTTTAGGAAGCTTTCATGGGAGATAAACACTGGAAAGGATCAAGCAGAGACTTTGTAAAGGAAGCTTTCTTTAGCATATCAGAACAGGACCTCAAGTATCCTTCTTCCCCAAGTTTCTGGTGCTTGACTATCTTTGGCAGGCCAATGGAAGAGGACTAATGGTCTGATCCTGTTTGTGTACAGTTTGTGTACTCTAATTATATGCAACAAAATATCCATGAGGAGTGGGATCCCTGTGCCTGACATTTTGATTTCTGTAAGAGGCAAACTGTCACTAATGACATGGGGATGAAGGAAGACTATTAAAAGAAGGGGACTGAATAAGCTAGGCTGAGAAAGTATAAACTAGTAACAAGCTGAAAGCCTTCAGCCTATGAAGTGAAGGAAACTACCAGAAGCTTCTAAGAGAAACATTTGTATAAATATCACTGACTAATACTCTGCTGCCAGTTTTGCCTAAAGCTCTCAAGTAGCTTGTTGCTACCGCCTCTAAAATATCTACTACACTTTCCCCATGAGGGTCTTCCAGGCTGCCATTTCCTATTAGGCAGAGCAAAGGCGGGAAGAAAAGATGAAGGAAGAAAGAAATCCCAGGGAGAAGCACAGCTGTTGGATCACACGTTCACAGTGCCGACTGACTCCTTCTTAAACGAAAGGCCAAAATGTTCCCTGGTTCAAGGACCAATCAATCCCACCATCAGCACCCCAAAGGATTAAGCCTATGAGAGACAGTGAGCCTCTGTACTCCAGTCAAGCTGCTGTACTTCAGGGACTCCCAAACACTACTCAGCCAGCTGCTGCTCCCAAGTGCCTCTGTGCATTACACATACAAATACAGAAAGGCCTTGTGACTATTACAGCTGTATTTGATCTTTGCCCAGCTTGCTCATAAAAAAAAAAAACAAATAAAAAACATTAGTCACAGATTATGTTAAAAAAAAATATTACTTTCCCTCTGTTCTTCTAAAAAAAAAATTAAAGGGTCTCGTTACTTGAAAAAAAACCCCCACAAACTAACCACAAGATCAGTGCAAGCATGTAGACAGTGAGCTCAGTCTCAGGAAAGAGCAAGCTTCTAGAGGAGAGGGCACATGAAGACATGAGCAACACTGCGCAGCAGCATGGGCATGAGCTCCCCTGGGCAGCAGAGCATGGTGCAGAGGAGCTAGCAGGCGCACTGACATTGCTGTGTGTTACAATCCAGCATCGCTCAGAGACACGTGTATGGCAGAGGCAGAGCAGTGTCTGAGCTAATAAGCCTTGACTTGAAGCACAGTAAATGACCTGGGACACGATGCTCTGCTGACATTGCTATCCCACTCGCCATTCCAGAGGCAGCTAAATCAGCACCCATTAAGGGATCACCATGCTGTACTTGCTCTGTACTCCACTGAGGATTACTCATCTCTCCCTAAAAAGAACAGATGTGCTTCATTCATTTTACGCCAACGCAGGAATAGGGTCAAATATGAGCTGTGCCGCAGCTGTAAATCAGCTGAACAGCCATCATTCTCCACATTCCTCTCTACCATTTTCTGTATCTGGACTCCATACCAGAGACCTCTAAGCAGCAAAGCTTGCCTCCATTGGTCTTCTCTGACCCCAGTTTCACTGACGCACTTGCATACTCTGCAAAGCACACCCACATAAGATCCTGACAAATAACTCTTCTTTGAATGCTGATTTTTACTTTGTCATTACTGCTGAGATGGTTAAGGGGTTTTCAGACTCTTGAGCAATAGGTGTTCTGAAAGCTCTAGGGTAGTACTGAATCAAAAAAAAAAAAAGCAGTTTAATATGTGGTGGCCTTTGAGCCCATAAAAACTGATACATCTTCATCACATGCTAGAAAGAGCAGGTACTCTGGAACAAACTCCAAAGCCTATGTGACCAAGGGCTCAGGAATTATGGAAGTAGATCCGAGTTACTAGCTCACTCACATAAGTAAGTCACTAAGCACAGCGAGGAAAAGATCTAATAGCATTTTGCTTCCTTTTGGTCCTGCAGCTTAAAAAGAAAACTGAGCCAAGAAAGCAAATACATGATTGAGGGTTTGTCTACACTGAATGCTGCAATGTTTGAAGAGCTGATCTGCAATTCATTTACTCCCACATTACACAGCATGATCACAACTATACAGTTTCTTTTAAATTAGTGGTATCTCTACACCTGACTTCAGCATCTGTTACCTATCTCTGCTAGCTTATAGATCAGTAGCTTTCTTAGCTGTACACTGGACTGCATTCACATGGATGTAATACAAGGACTTAAAATCTACAACAATCAACACAAATATTTAGAAAGTACAGAAATGGATGGAACAATATAGCCCTGTGAACAACTCTCTCATTTAACTCCCATAAGGAGAGAGTTAGCAGCAACCTGAGCTCATTCTGTGGACACAAAAACAAGGTTCCTAACAGGTTTCTACATTGTAATCTAAACTGGAAAATAAAAAGAGCTCTGGTTCAGAAGTTTCCTGTACATTTGTGGATTCTGGGATTTACTAAAATGAAGAAGCTGAAGAGAAACAACCTAGAAAATGACTGTATTTTCAGCTGTACAAGGTGTTTGGAGGCCATTTGCAGCCATCTATGAGCCATAATAAACAGCACATTATAGTGGTATGAAATGCTATCCAGAACACTGAATTTTAACTGCGAGGGAAGGGATTTCATTATTGCTATTATTATGATTATTATATTATTATATTGCAAATAGGTACTGTGGAGGCACAGCATCCATGATTACAGTCTGTGACTCCACAGTCAGCTATTTGAAAAGAAGATTCCAGCTTGCAAACAGTTTGCAGATGTTCAAGACTACATTCATTAAAAATACATTGTCAGATCCAATCAGGAACAAAATGCAAGTTTGCAGAAGTCTTTCAAAGTTGCTGTGGATTCCTTTTCATGTTTTGATTTCAGTATAGGCAGATTCTAAAATGAATTATGTTTCCATTGTGCATTTCCCATAAGCAGTGCAGCATTATGCCAATGCGTAATAATTTGAATCATTAATATTATTTGAAAGTAACACAGAAAAGGTACTTTTATTATTACTTTTGATAAAATGAAATCGGTAAGTTTGATAAAATAGTTTTTTATACTACTTTCAATTTCAGCATAACTTGGTCATGTAGACAGTACCACTATAGTCTATAACTCCCTCTGGTAACTCTGCTTTCACTACCCAGGGTGAAAAGCTGCCTTTTCATGGCTGCCTGCATGCCAAGGTATTGCCTAGCTGTGTAATTGCTGATGAAGAGCTATGAGGAAGTCTGGAGGCAGACAAAAACATGAAAGTTACATAAGTTAAGAAATTTGAGACATCAGTATTGCTAGCTCAGGGATTCAAGAAAAAAACGCCAACACAAAGGTATAAAACCACAGAGAGGGATTAGCTGACCCCAGTAGGAATCTTCACCTCCAATCATCACCATTATCAGAGACATCAAAGCTGGTGGCAAATGGCAGCTGAGCAACACTGAGGGTCTACTGAAGGGAACCATGCTGGACAATCCTCCTCAACCCTCCTTCCCAGCCAGCGCCTGTCAGGACAGCAAAGATTGTGAGCAATGGTGGGCACACTAACACTGAGCCTAGCAGCTCACTCCTACGAATCTTCTGTGTGTTATGAAACCAATAATTGTTCTATGCTTTTAAGGTGAGTGTATCCTGCTTGCAGAATCTTTTTATACCCAGCCCAAACAAGCCAAAGAAGGGTTGTAACAGGCCATACCATGACAACAAAATTCCTTTACTGGTAAAGTCAATAACCAAACAGACACTAAACATGTAAGTCACACTCATTCTTATGACTTTACAGAATCAGGACATCTACTTCCCCTTCAATCAACTAATAACATTTATCTTTATATGAATACACGAATAAGATACAAAAGGCATGCATTTTACCTAAAATACTGTCTGGGGTTAGCCATATCGGGCAACAGTGCATTGCCAAGCACTGATTTGATTTTCATTGCACTGATGGCAAAGTCATTTATCTTTTTTCAGCTCCCAGTCTCCTTTTATCTTTTTCTTATGCTTCTGTATTTTTCCTCTATTCTGCAGCATTGCTGAATGCTGATGAGCAGAAAATGATACAAAACCACAGACAGACTCACATTAAAAAAAGTTCAGGTATGGAAGGCCCAGCTTTTTTCCATTTGGTGAGTCCAAAGAAGCTGTATATTGGGCATTGTCCAGCTATATAAAGATCAATTAAATACCTCACTAGCTGTCCTTCTCTAGAATAGACAGACTTTCAAACAGTAACATGATGTTTCTTTCATGGTTGTAATATGATCTCCATTAAGAAGAGAAAGTATCTTTGAGTCACTGCACTTGGAAGTTTTAACAAAAAATAAAATGACCAATGCAAAAACAGTTTTCCACATATCAGAACCACATTTGTTGCTTTTTCCTTTTTTTTTTTTTTTTACATTCAACTTGTTACCATTGTAGACTACCAGCAGTCCATAAAATTCAGGAAAACTGGAAATATAAAGAAGAAAAAAAGTCTTCCCAGTGTCGTAGTACTTAGCTTTTAAGTGTGTCAGCATCTCACTAGGGATGTGCAAAGCACTGACTTTTTCAATTTACCAGATGAACTTGCCATTCTTACTTTGTTAGTACTGAATCAAAATTGCCTTAGCCCTGTTTCCCACCAAAACAAAACCAAAGTATTTAATGTCATGACAGACAACACATTCCTCTTGAAACATAGCAGAATTTCCCAAGATTTGTTCAAGAAACAAATGTAACAATTACAGACAAAACACTACAGCTTATGATTAGTGATGCTTCACAAAGCAGACATCTCAGATGTATTTCAGGTCCTAAAGGTCCCTATGATATACATGTCTGCATACAGGATGGTATCTGTACCTCCATTGTCAGTCAAGAAGGAGGTCTGTTCAACACCTAACAGAATATAATAAGTGATTCAGAATATACCATAACAGATACACCTACATCAGGTCAGCTGACTGACTAAACTACACTGAAAACATTGAATATGCTGGTCAACTTTAACTTCAGCATAGGAATTGCAATTGCTAATGTTACTAGACTTCTCATACAGCAGTGACCTGAACCATAATTACCTATGATTTCTAGCAACAGCCTTTATATTCTCCATTCACCTCTTCAGGTGTGTTTATTATCACATTGCCAGAATCTTTTCAGCAAGACTTTTCAGTAAAGTTCCATCAAAATTTCCTGTCACAAAAGAGTACATGCAACCGCCAGTTTCTTGCTAGTCATGCTCAGTTCTGCCACACCAGCAGAGACAAGCAATAATGAATGTGTCCAGAACTGACATGGACAATATGTGGACAATTTTTTTCTTGTCAAGCAGAAAAGTGCACATTCTGCACAGAATTATTCAGAATAGTCATATGTACAAAACAACGCAGGTGAATCTCATGAGACTGAGTGGCTAGTTGGTAAAACAGCAGATGAAATTCAACATTGTTGAGTGCAAAGGAACACAAATAGGAAAAAAATAACCGTAACTATACGTACTTGGCAATTGAGTCTAAATTAGCTATGGCTCAGGGAAGAATTCTTGGAGTCATTGTGGACAGCTCTCTGGAAACAGCTCAGTGCGTAGCAGATATTCAATAAGCAAACACAATGTTACAACTGATTAAGGAAAGAACCAAAACCAAAACAAACTCAGGCACATTAACTTTGAGTGCTGAGGGCAGTTGCGGCGTCACCCCTCTCTTGCTCAGTGTTTCACACAGACAGTGTAG
This sequence comes from Lathamus discolor, assembly GCF_037157495.1. Lineage (NCBI taxonomy): Eukaryota > Metazoa > Chordata > Aves > Psittaciformes > Psittacidae > Lathamus > Lathamus discolor. The sequence goes on along the minus strand of NC_088884.1, from coordinate 40,283,307 downwards.
AACTTAAAAGGCATAGAGAACAGTGATAAGAATAAGAAGAGATGGGAAGCGAATCCCATACAAGGAGAGATTAAGTACTTTTGAGTTCTGAAAAAAGACAGCTAAGCCATCTATAAAATCAGGACTGGTACACACGAAGTGAATGAAGAACAACCAGCCACTGACTGTCACAACAGAAGAAGAGGGCAGCCAATCAAACTGTGGGGGAAAAAAAGTATTTAAGTAAACTAGACACATAAGTAAAATACAAATCCTGTTGCCACCAACTGTCACAAGAGCAAAGTACAACAGCTTCCGACATGGATAATGTACACTCACAGAGCACAGGTCCTTTGGTGGCTATTAAACCAGTGGCCTATGTGTAACTCCTGGTCAGGGTCACTGATAGCTGGAATCTAAGAGTAATACTCCACTGGTTGTCATCTCTAAACTGGTCTCCATACAGGACACAGTAAAATATTTTCTGCTGTGGCTGTTTTTACAATATGCATTTTTTGGTTTGGGTGTGGGTTTTTTTTTTTTTCAAGACTGAAAAAAGAATATTTCAGTGTAATTTAACATAGGACTTGAATATTTCAGTGCAATTTAACATATAACTTGAAGGCCAGGTCTGGCTGTGGGTCCCCTGCACAGTGCCTCTTTCTAGTGTGTTTATTTTCTCCAACAACAGTGACCAACACAGCTAGACTCTGGGAAATAGCTGCTAATTAGTTCTTTGCAATCAGAAAGGTGAATTACAGATAGAGAAATGGTAAAATCATCTCACCCCTCTGAAGGGTCTCACTTGTAATTCACACATACCAAGCACCTAGCATTATCTTCACCTGAGTAATAATGAGAGCAGCTTGGATGTGACAGAGTGACACCTCCGCAAGTCAGAGTGTGGCAAAATATTTTTATAGACAATTTTATATTGTTCTTACTCCACAGTTTCGATGGCATATCACTAAAAAGGATAGTCACATATTTCCTCCTTTTCCCGTTAGATCCATGGACTATCTACATACTAGGCAAGATGGTTTGGTCAACAGGTTATTAGTTTTTTTCATTAGCTTCCCTTTGGATTACTGCAGTGAATGGGCTCACTGTTTAGCCACAGATCAGTAGATCTGACAGAAATGATACAGTATAAGTGTGCAGGCAAGGGCAGGAGGAACAACTCTGTCCAGTAGCAGCTACGCTGTGTTACATTCAACGCTAAACTGCAACCTATGGTTCAGCAACATCATTTGAACTTGGTCTGCTGGATGAAAAACACAGACGCCTCTGGACCTGAAAGACAGCCTCTGTGAAGTGACCAGATTCCACAAAGCAGCCACTGAAGAAGAAAGGAAAGGGTACAAAACTCTGTGGTTAAGGGTTGGTAGGCAGAGGGGAGCTTGTCCAAGTTCAGGTGACAGAGCTCAGTAAATATAGAAATGCACTTCAACTGGTAAATGTTCATAGGAATTGTTACAGCAGTTCAACTTCATGAAAACACACCAGCATCACTAAATCCCTGCATTTGAGAGGAAGCACTTTTCTAGAGCAGATAAGATTCTGCAGGGAAATAAGTTCTTTTCTGGATTTCCTCATGTAGGTACTACAAGGTATCATTGTACTGTTGGGTTCAATAAGGGAACAGACTGTATAATTAAATGCATTTAAATACTTTAAATGCTGTTCAAGCACATGCATATATACAAAACAGTACTCAGGATACTTCTTAGCCATCGACCACTGAATAACGGAACTATGAAACCAGGCAACTCTACATTACCAGCTGCACTATGATTCACTGATCCTTTTTATCCTCACAATACTTCTCGGTAGTATAATCATTCCTAGTCATGTGTGATTCATCAAAGTATTTTGTAGTCAAGACAAATGTTATAATATGGCCTATTGTAACCGTGCAAATTACTAATCTTCATTTCCATACCTAAATTATGCTTTTGCTGAACTTTTTCTGCTGCTCAAGCAGCTCTCACATGCAAGCTAGTTAGGCGTTTCAAAATCGTTTCATAGCAAGGAGTCCCAAGCTTTCCAAGGGGTGGCCTTCTTCATCCCTTTTCTACCTTTCTCAAGCCTCATCATGCTTTCCACATCACTGGTTAGGAAAGGTTTGCGTTAGGTTCTTAACTAAGCTATCACCGTATCTCCTCTGCATGCCTCACGTGTTTCCTGTTGCCAGGAATTAATGCAACTTGAATTGGCAGACAAATTATACAACACTTTCAACAGCAACTCTGAATGACTGTTCCACTGAGGGTCATCACAAGCCAAGTGATACTGAGACGCAGAGAAAAGTTTCAAACTTCCTTTTTTCTACACCAACATACCATACTCCCAGTGAATTCACCTTTCTCTTGTCTTGGGGCCTATTAACTTTAATACACTCATTGCTATCCCTGTCCACAACAAATGCAATGTTTTTAAGTAAAAACTGAATAGAGCCTACTCCATTTCTTACTCTTCTGCATCTTAAAACTTTTCTTAAGAAATTGATAATCAGGGTCAATGGGTGACCATAATGTAATTTTAGAACTGCTCATATTAACTGCCTGAATTTCCAGTTCAGACCAAATGGGTTCGGCTCAAGAATAAACATTAAACAGCTCCAAGGAAAGTAAAGCCTAACGTGGTAGGGGTTTTTTAAACCAAACACAAAAAAGAAGCACCTCTTCTTGTGGGTAAAACAATAGATCACAATAAATCATACTAAGAATCACAGTTCCATGGAGAATCCTAACTAAACCTCAAAGTGATGCTACGTACTCCTTCAAATGAAACAATGGGAATAGAGGGAAAAAATACATTTCTTTCCCAATAGGAACTAGAATAGCAAGTTTTTAAATTCATGCACAAAGGCAAACATACACTTTATATGCATCACAAATGCATACTTTCAGTGCAAGTAGATGGACCAATATTTGCATGAGATGACAGGAGGCTTCCAAATACATGTGGAATGCTACTACTATCTTTTCCAGTGCTTATCACAGAAAGCTGATATAGTAAAAATATTGTGGACTGAAATATATCAGACATTCCTTGTGACTGCTCTGTTCACTTACTCTAGAACTGCATATTCAATGCATTTAAAACATACGGAGTTGCTAAGGAATAAAACCCAAAGGTTAATGAAGAGAAGAAAACCAAGTTTGGTTATCACTCCCCGTCTGAATTCACCTGAATCCAGTTAGCAGAACTTCAGTAAGATGAGAATTAATCCTTTAATCTGGGGGTGGAGGAAGAGGGAGGGAAGCTTATGTCTTCTCTGATGCAGTGGTAGCCAAAAATATAAGTATTTATTTTATGAATGCATATGCATTCATCCATGTGACTTTAAATGAAGCAGTACACTGCATCACTCATTCACATTCCCACATACAGATCTGGGCTTCTATCTGAGTTACTCAGGTCCAACAAAAACCTATCAGACTCTCTCACTAGGTATAAAACAGCCTCCCTTTTTTCTCATGGCATTTAAAGGGTAACAATGAACTTACTCCAAAACAATATTATCAGATTTTAAACATATAGGAACACTTCTCAGTAAAACAAAACACAGCATGATGCACTGCTGTTCAGCCATGGACTGTGATTTAATTAGCCAGAGGACTGGAGAACTACAAGAAATACATATGTGGTATGTGAATGATTCAGTAGGTCTACTTCTTTCTTTGAAATTAATCCACAGGAATCTACTTCCCTGCTTCCTCCTCTACCCTTTATTCCCTTCTTTTATCTCCTACACCTTTTATTCTCTCCTTCTTTTATCTTTATTAACTAAGGTACTGCTTACTGTCCTGAGGATACGAACTCTTAATTGAGGTTCCAAGCTGCTGTGACTATTAAACTATCCACTGCACCAGGGAAAGGAATGGTGAGGGGGAAGGAAGTGTGGGTACCCCCGAGGGTCCCCCCGTGAATGCTAATAAACATCTTTTGCTTCTCCCCTCCTCCACTGTAGTAATTCAAAATAAAGTATCAGTCTTCTCACTCTGTCCCACACTGCCACACAGCTCCAGCGCACGCTGTGAAACAAGACGCACTGCTAAATATTTTTCAGGATAATCCACTGTGGGATAACTTTTTTTTAATACACTTCAGGTCATTTACCCTTCAAAGAGAAACATAATCTGCTTTCAAATTATGCTGTTCCAAATAAGAAGATAACAGGCTCAGTTCTCATCTCTGGCTGCTCTTGCTATGTCTCAACAGCATGCAGTAGCCAGAAAGCTGTCAGACAGGAGCAGTGCAGGATCTCCTAGGGGTATCATTCAGTGGAAAGAGGCCAATGCAGCTGATTCTCTGCCACCTGTACCCACCCCACTGCACGAGAGGGGTACCAGGGGATGGGGCCGCATGCCGGGCTCCAGCAGTTGGGCAGTCACGGCAACCACTATGAGATGGAATAAACTTGTTTGTTCACAGAATATTTTGTAGCTACAGTCTTTAAAAATTAATAAACTAGAAGTCATTTTCAGTATGCAAACCTGAAACAGAATGGGTAATCAAACTCTGATATGATGAATCTGGAAAAATAATGATTTCTTTGGACTACTAATGTATCATATTAGTTTCTCACTTAACTAAAAAAACAGTAGTGTCCTGGTTTCTGCTGGGATAGAGTTTGTTTTCTCCTTAGTAGCTGGTACACTTCTGTGGTTTTGGGTTTAGTATGAGAATAGTGTTGATAACACACTGATGTTTTACTTGTTGCTAAGTAATGCTTACCCTAAGTCAAGGACTTTTCACTCTCTCATGCTCTGCCACTGAGGAGGCACACAAGAAGCCAGAAGGGAGCAGAGACAGGACACCTGACCCAAAGTAGCCATATTCCATACCACAGCACATCATGCTCAAGATACAAACTGCAGGAAGTTGGATTACAAACACTGATTGCTGCTCGGGGACGGGCTAGGCATTGGTCAGCAGGTAGTCAGCAATTGTATTGTGCATCATTTGTCTTTCTTAGGGTTTATTCCTCTCTTTTTCCTATTATTATTATTGTATTTTACCTTATCTCAATTATTAAACTCTGTCATCTCAATCCATGGGTTTTACCTTTTGCCAATTCTCCTCCCCATCCCAGGGGGGAGGGAAGTAACCAAGCGGCTGCTTGGTGCTTAGTTGCCAGCTGGTATTAAACCACAAGCAGTAAGCACTAAACTGAGTAAAAGGTACTTGTAGAACCAGCTTTTCTCTTGTTACTACAGAAAAAAATGTCATACAGGCCAAAGAAAGCACAAACACACCTATACATGTTCAGATGTGCGTGTGCTTTTCCAGCTCAATATAACTATTATCTCCCAACACATCCTTTATAACACAAGTTTTATTTTTAACTGTTTGATGAAAGCTATTCTGGGGAGGGCAAAATAAAACGTTTCTAATGAAGACCAAAAATGAATGGGTGTCATCACTATCAGAGCAGCATTCTGGGACATATAAAGATTAAACATTACAAGCTTGCATCACACTAGGCTTCAGAAATATGCCTGGTGCTTCTTGAATTAGCTGCTAGCTGTTTATCAGATACACGTGGCCTCCCAGTGGTAAGTGATGGGCTAACAGAAGTTACTTTTCAGGTTTAGGTGGGCTTCTGAAATAAAGGTCAACTCTGGAGCTAGACTAAATTCAGGCTACAGAGAAAGAAAACTGAATTTTGAGAACTAATTCTACTTTTGATACCTAAATCATTCTTCTGTAACAAGTTTGCTCACCCAGAAAGAATTATCTGGTGTACAACTGATCCAATACTGATTAATAAATAATAACCAATGGAGAAACTTTGCTGGCAGTTAATAACTAGCAGCTGGAGAGAGGTCCTAAGGAAGAGCCTCAGGCCTTTAACCCAGACAGTCATCAACTGGCAGAAAATTCCTGGTCTTGTGGTCATTACTGTTATTACACAAAAATATGACTACATTTTTCACATTTAGTTAAAAAAATTCAAAGCCCTACAGGCTGAACTGCACAATAACTGCAGAGATATTTTGGAGAGAGATGATGTTTTGTTTTTTTCTAGCAACTATCCATGATGGAACCCACTGGGGAAAAAGTTATTCTGAATAGTTGTTCAACCTGATTTTATTTTCAGACTATTAATGAAAGTCAGCTCTTCAGTTTCCTCAGACTGATCACCACTGCAGATGAGGGAATGCCCAGCCCAGCTCTCCAACATCTCATAGATTGCTAGAAGCACACTACCTCCAGATATCTTGTCTTAAAGATGAGTATAAAACCATGGTCTCATGGTGCTGGATCTAAACTAGCATGGGCCTTTGGACATGCATTGATTCTGACCGAAGTCAACTTATGTGATTCTGTTCACTAACCCTTTCTGGGCAAAAACTATTTTTCATTTGTGCAGAGACCACTCTATCTTTTTGTGTGATGCTGAGCCAAACTGAGTGAACCTCCCAAACACATGCCTAAAGGAATTCAGTGCTAGGATGTTCATGCAGGCTCTCTGCAAGGCAGAGCACACTACGGAAACAGTAATTCTCATATTTTCTTCTAACCAGATTATTACAGCTCCTCCTTATTGGCCAAGATAAGACTTAACTGTAATGTATTGAATCAAGATCTTAAACCAGGAGCTTGTGATCCCTAATTACATCTTAGATGCAGTAATAAGAAAACAACAGCAGTGCAATAAAGGTCGGCCTTATTGCGGTACGACTCTTCTCATAAAATCTTTGTTAGCCTCAAGATCTTTTTCTGTATCATGACAAATTACTTGGCACTGATGACTCCACAGTAATGTTTAATATAACTGAAACCAAGACATACCCAGTTGTAGAGGTCTCCTCAAAATGTAACACACAAGGATTCAGCCAGACAGTGGAGGTCCTAGCTTGGAGCTGACTAGGCTGTGGTCAGGTCTACGCACTGCCAGTCCTGCAACATATGCTGCAATCACTTTGGAAGAGGAGCAGGAGCAGGAAAAGTGAAATCACGCAAAATTCTTGTTTCAGCACTGCCTTCCACTGTCATTCCTCCTCCCACTCACCACCACCCAGCCAGATAGCCACTTCCTTTCACTGCTGCTCACTCCCATCTGCTCTGATGCTGCCTGCACTTGCTCTTCCAACCCCTGCGCCCACAATTCCTCCTGACTCCACTCCTTTCCATGCACTTTCTTTTTTTCTTTCTAGCAGATACTCCCCCTGACAAGAGCCAAACACTTTAAAGCTGTCAGTTGGCATTTTATTTCCATACCACACCCCATCCACAGCAAAAGAGAAGAATGGTAAAGATGAATATCCCAGAAACATCTCTTTCCAGCAATGTGTTCATCTCCAGCGATATATTGTGCTTTGTCCCTAAGCACTCACTCCTTGCACTAACTGAAAAGAATAAATCAGCAGGGGGGAAAAAGGAATTACAATAACTTGCGAGACAGAGAAAAGGCATACAAGATATAGTCAGTTTCCATGTCCACCAGACAAAGGAATGAAAAGCATGGTTTAGACAACAGAAGTACAGCTAAGCATGAGGAACAATAAAAAATAAATACAGATGGGAAAAATAAAGTAACAAAGTAGGAAAAGGCCTGGTGGACTGAAAGCACAGATTAAAAAACAATGAAGAGACACAAAGGTGAGGAGACTAACATTACAATCCAACGAGCAGTATTTTGCCTTTAAAAATTACTGACAACATACATAAGAGGTATGATTAGGAAACACAGCATATGAGTACAAGCAAGGAAGCATGTGAAGGTAAGTGGTGTTTTCTGGATTATTGTACTGTGCAAAGATGACAGCACACAGATCCCATGATTTTCATCAACTATAGCTAACTGCTAGAGCCATACAAAGATCAGCTAGGCTGCTAACAAGGACATCTCTCCTCCCCCAACACACCATTACCCCAGGCAACACCACGGCAGAACTGCACTGCTCCCAGTCCACAGCAGCAGAGGTGACTACATACACCAGTCCTTTCCACAGACATCAAGCCCCTCCCCAAAGGCAAAGCCAGTGATTTCCTGTAGTCCCAGATGAATCTGAACAACATATTATATATCTGTAACACATACAAAGTCAACTCTGCCTTCAAATTACCTGCTTTGGAAGGAATTCTCATCAGACCCATATGGACTTAAGAGTTATGCTAATGATTCATATCCACTGAGCTGTGGGCCTAGAAAAGCACTGCTTGTCTTAATTCCCCTTTCCAAATTAATTTCGGTGTATGAAATATAGAATATCTTCCTGTATGCAAGAATTATATAGGATATATCAAAATTACTGTTTTGATTGGCTACCTAAGCTTTCCAAAAGCCATCTTCTATTTATAACCTGATTTGTATTTGAATCTCACGTTTAGGTTAAAAGTAATTTTGAGGTCAATGTCATTCTTTGAGATAAACTGAACAGCTAACACTTAACCATTTCTGAAGAACAAATCTGGTTTTGACTTCACTGTTTGTTCTGTTCTTCAGGGAGTTTATCTACCTTTGACCATAGCACTGTAGTAAGACCGGCCAACTGGAAGAGAAGTGAGATTTTAGTTATTAGCACACTGCCAAAATCTGAAAGCATAGACCCTTGACCCCAAAATGTTTTGTGAACCAAAACCAGGTTCACAAAAGTGCCAAAACAAAAGTCTATGCAAGCTGAAGTCTTTTAGGTGTCTACTACATGTCTAGAAAATAAATACCACATATGTTGCATTAACTGAAGAAAGATTAATCAGTTCAAGAAATGGCCTATCAAAATGCTTCAATATGGACGTTTGGTTAATTTTCCTGAGCATTCATTCATTTTAGAAGCAAACTTACTTTTATCATTGCCATGGATATAGGAACAACTAAACTTCAGGGGAAAAGTGGCTTTAGAGGAAACCAAGAAGTTCAAAATTGCAAGTGTCAGGACTCACATAATTTCAAATTCACCCAGAAGTGTCCATGAACTCCTGGTATTGCAATACAAAAGACTCAAAAAGATGGATTACCTCCGCAATTCATCTGAATGAACACAGCTCTGAACTGAAGCATTTGCCTTAAAAGATACTCTTTCAACAAAACTGAACAATGATTAAAGATGATCAGATCACAAACAGACTGAACAACAGCAAGATATGCTTAAACAATAACTCAGTGTAAGCTATTTTGGTATTTTGGGGCATTAATATACCTCTGTGACAGGGGCACTACAAAAACCAAGAGCTAAATCTCTAGACTAACCAAACCATTTTATGGGAGAAGAGACTATCTCAATCTATATACGTCTTCAGTCTTTGTGAAGATTACATGCTAATTTGCATAATTGTCGGCAAAATTCTGTGTAGCCATACTGTCAAGTATGTCCTATGTATGCTGAACCAATGATTCAAGTATAAGTATCAGACTCTAGTAGCCACAAAATTCCTAACAAAGTAATATTTGGATTTTCTCTCCAGATTCCTGTTAAACCTGAAGTCTTGAGAACAGTTTTGCAAACATGGGAACCTCAGAAAGTTATTATTTAGTGTCTATATGACATGAGTGTGCCTCTGTCTTCAGGGTATCAAACATACCCAAGCAACAAAAATCTGCAGGATATGAGTTCTGAATAGCACTAGAAGAAAACGAGTTAAAGAGGAAGTAGGTTGTATCTTTCGAATTGACAGTCCTGAGGTCCACCTCCTACATTTCACGTATTTGCTCACAGTGACTGCTGGAAGCTGAACTGCTTGCAGTGGTTCCTAGATGAGTCTAAGACATGCTAAAGTGAGATAATAGGGTAGTATTGCATAGGACAAACTTGCTAGCATTATACAAGTATTAAATCACAAGGAACATGAGACCTACCTACTAGAGTATACACCCAAAACTTCCATCTTATTACAGTTAAAGGAGAACCTCAAGTAATCAGTGTTTTCAAAAGCTGAAAAATACCTGGCCAGTCTTAAGACTAATTCCTTCAATGATGCCTACCTGGATAGAAGTCTGTTTCGGTACTGGTTCCTACGAAGTAAGAAATGGCTCAATTTCTCACCTGTTCTAGTAGGCCAGCGAACATTCCTCTTTATCAGGGAATGCATTCATAGGACAAGGGACAACAGTTTTAAACTGAAAAAGCGCATATTTAATTAGATATCAGGAAGAAGTGCTTTGCTATGAGGATGGTGAGGCACTGGTGCAGGTTGCCCAGAAAAGCTGTGGCTGCCCCATCCCTGACAGTGTTCAAGGCCAGGCTGGAAGGGGCTTTGAGCACCCTGGTCTGGTGGACGGTGTCCCTGCCATTGGCAAACTAGAAACTTGAGCCTTTCAGCCATCACAGGTAACCACTAGGATCACAAGCATGGCCCCAGCAGTTCCCACATCCTTACACTAGTAGGTCAAAGCACCTCACAGAACCACTTTCTAACCATGCTCCCTCCCCTTTCATGGAGCCAGAGAGCAGCATCATAGTCTGCTGGCCATGGTGTGAATGGAGAGGAGTGAAAGCCTGCAGAGGAGTGAAAGGCCACCAGTGTCCTACCCAGCTGTTCCAGTGACAAAACCAACACATTTTCTGATCACTTCAGTATGGCCCAAATGAGGGATGCCAATGCAGAGGGCTGTCCTGCATCCACCTTCCATCAGTGCAGCCCTGAGTCCATACTAGAGCTCTGGCATTAATCCAAACACCTTCGCAAACTTTCATTTATATTTTCAGGTCAGTTTTCAGCCAGATCATAAAGCTGTACAAAGCTGAAGGCTGGCACAAGGAAGACAAGGAATACCTTTTGCTCAGAGACCATGGAATCAGCTCTCTCCACAGTAGCTCAATCCTTAGGCTACCTACAAGTGGTTATGGAGATGTTTCCTGACCTTATCAGCAACAGAAGGGAGGTCTGCAGTCCTTCCTCATGCCCCAAGACTACAGCACAAAGCCATCAAGCATTTGCAGAAGTATAAGGTAAACACTCCTTTTGCTAAGGTACACAGCTTAAACTGCTGCCTAGCCCTTTGCTTGCAGAACTAGCTCTGTTTTGTCAGTCACAATAACTAAGGAGGGTTTCTCTGTATGTTCACCTGAAAAATCAAGATGACAGCACTGTGAAATATTCTATTAAGCTGACAGCATTTCTCATGTATGTTTTGGCTTGTATACAGTTCTGAGTTTGATATTTGTAAATGAAACCAAACTGACACAAATAAAGGACTTTCTCTCTTTTTATTCCATGGCATAACTCCTGGAACCATGCCATATTTGGAAAAAGCAGCTCCAGAAAGTTAGTGCTTCCATCCATCTGGACTCCACAGGAAGCTGACAGGTTGTAGAGTCCTGCTCTTGAGCAGGAGATCTAAGATAGAAATTACTTTATCAGCTTCCCGAGCTAACACACAGCACACTAAGGGACATGTCAATACTGAAGGAAGGGACTGGAAACCCTGCCAGTATTACTGCTTTCTTTCAATAAGTAGTCTCATGAGCACTGGTGCTGAAAAGGCTACGGGCAAAATAAGAGAAAAATTCCCAAGTATATTACAGTGAAGTGAAATGGCATATTTAGAAGCTTAACATTTCATCAGACAACCACACTTACTAAGCTGATCAGTTATTAAAAGCATTAGACAAACAAAAAACATTAGAAACACCTTCAAAAGGATGCCAAACAATACACACTATCATTAAAATTTTAGGAATGCTAATCAAGAAAATACTTTTAATATGATCCCTTACAAAAAGTGAGGGGTTTCAAAATAATGACATGCATTTGATACAACATTAGAAATACTTACAACTACTCCACTCTTGGTGACAGTTTCCCGGTACGTAAAATTGCACACTGCCCAAGCCAGGTAATACGTGGACATGAGAGGGGTCTGTGAAAAGTGATCTGTAACCCATCCATCTTCTTCAAAAACAGAAGTTTCAACTGGCATGTTGGACAAAGATAAGTAAGTTGCTTGATGCCTGATGCTGATCTTGAAAGTGGCCTTGTAGATAGGCTCGTCAAAGCACGGAAAGGCTTTTCTGGCATGAGTAGGAGAAAACTGTGTAACACCAAGAAACCTAGAAAAGAAGCAAACAACAGAGAGATTACTAACTGTGCACAACGCTTGATTCATGGACATAGCAAATAAGACATTGCTTTACTATTGTGGAAAAAAACCCAAACTGTACAAACTCTACAGTACTTGAACACTGCTTTATCACTTTCTTACTCCCCATACTGCAAACACAATTGATACAAAGTAATGGTCTACAAATCTGCAGACACCACACTGACATTAAATAAATAAACAAACAAACCCTCACCTTGCATTAAACCAGGTTCTAGCAGTTTTGCTCATTGATGTGAAAAAAATGTTAGCCAGTATTGGTGATATGATGTAAGGCAAGCACAGTCCTCCATTCAAACCAGGATTTAACAGCCTCTGGGGAGTTCCCTCTGTCCTGAGACACTGACACTTTGCCTTTCTTTGGGCATGAGAACTTAGGGTCACATAGTACACTCAGGGGGGTTACCGTTTTCCACTGCTGATTATGTCTGTACTGGCTGTGTGTAGGGGCATCCATAATGAGACACAGTACCATACAACACTGCTGTTAATGGTCAAGTCCAAATAACCATTCTGTGAGCTTTGCAGATTTACATATATATGCAAGTGATTAAACAAGCACAGAGTTTTAAAAGAAATGCATGTAGAGTTCTACACATGCGTTTTTTCTCTCGTGTATTTTATAGAGACCAAATCAATGTTCTCAGTTAATTGGTCAAATTAGGAAAGGACCTCTGAAGGAGAAAAATGCATTTATTTTACCACTGTAAAGAATGGGAAGGCTTTAGTTTGACAATAAAATCTCTAACTGTTTTCCACAGAACAAAAAAGAGTTTAATCCAGACAGAGCATAGGAAACGTTCTGGGTAGACACTTATATTTACACATTTGGAGAAAACCCATGTGCAACAATCTTTTTTGCAGAAACAAGAAGCCACACTTAAAAGGCTGAATTATGGGGTTCAGTAAGAATATCTTCTGGTGGCATGCAGGATAAAAAAAGTACTACGAGCCAAGTACATAACTGTAAAGGGAGCACATATGAAGGCTTTTTGTGTGGTATTGATTCATGTCTCACTTTCCAATGTTCCATCAGTGGAAATAACCATGCAATTTTAGATACCAGGTAAACATTTATCAGGATTTTAGAGGTTGACTAATCATCCGTTATTCCTCCGAGGCAAGAGGATGAGTGGATAGATTTAATATAATGAAGACGGTAGCACCCATTATTAATCAGTCTATAAGCACTACTGTGCAATATGATACTCTCTAAGGCTGAGGGAGAAAAAAACATAGGTAGCCCATAAGAAAAATAAAGTATCTAATTAACTTTTCCTAAAACTTCTTGGGGTTTATCCATATTTTGGAGCCTTATCTTATAAAAAACAGTGAAGAAAGAAACTTCTTGAAATGCTACACTTCTATCTTGCTACAGTGTATCCCCACCTGACAGAACTTGATATATGTTTTCCAGTGAAATTATCACCTCTTTCAAATAAGGCTAACGTAAAATTTTTCCACCACTGAAACAGCTACCATTGGTCTTTTCTCTAAAGTAAAAAGCCTTATTTGGCTAGTCATTACTGAAGGAATTCATCATATCGCATTTTTCTTGTCTCCTTATAAAACACGGATTACTAAAATCCTCGTTCTGCATCAGGTTGCTTAATGTAAGGCAAAAGTTGGTGTCAGGTATTCCAATGTTAATCCAACAAAATTCCACATTATCAGTGGATTTTTCACCTGTGCAACTTAGCCAAAACAGCCAATTAAATGAAGCAAAGCAACTTAATTTGCATGCAAACTATTTCAAGTGGACCTGATTCTGCATTCTAGGCACACTCTAAACAGCTATAGACATCAACAGAAGCTTCAAGTGAGCATAGAAAACTGTACTGCCCTTTTATTAATAAAGTAAGTATTATGAACTTTCCTTTGCAACTAACAATTTTAATGAGCTCCAACACACACATAAATGCATACTTAGGGAATATGGTTACTTAGGGAATATTGTATGTATTCTGACACTCTCTAAATAAGGAAGCTTTTTTTCACCCCACTTCCTGGATTCTCTCAGAAGTCTTTTAATATTTGTTACGTGTTAGGCCATGGAAACAAACCCTTCACGAGGCTGATAAAAGCTGGTAAACTCTGCATCTTCTGTATTCTCCCAGATAGACAGAAATAGCCACATACACATAACTGGGCAAACACTGGGCGGTCAATATTTCATACTAAAAATACATCAGCTACCAATAACAGTGATATTTATAACATGTGCATTACTATCAAACATTGATTCGCTTGTTGCACCATAAAACAAAACGAAGTTAGAAACTGCTTCCCAAAGACTGTGTTTAAAAAAAAAAAACCCAAACCACTGTCTATATTTATCTATTTTTCTGTGTTAGGAGATAAAAACAAGCAAAACTTCTGCAGCATGCCAAAAGTGAAGAGCGGGATGAGCATTTCATTCACCTCTCCACACACCTCTCTGGGCACTGACGTTTTTATCTCTAGTTCCCAAAAATATCACCACAAAAAGTTGTACTTCTGAGAATGACAGCCGTGCAGCCTGTCTTCTCAGTATACCCACAGCAGTAATTTGCAGGTGTTTTAATTCCACCTCATCTATTAAAGGAAGACATGTGTTTCCTCAACAACCTATCTGTTTTGACATCCTAGTTGTTATAAGATAGAAGAATATGTCTGTTTGGTTTGTCTGTGTAATGTAAGAACTTTTTCTTTTCATTTATGCCAAAGTCTGATGTTCATTTAAATAATGTGTGCATATTCTTATGGTGCTCTACAGTAGCTCTGTATTAAATGTCTGTTGATTACTGCCAGTAAATTCTGGCGCATAATGCAAAGTAAATTTGCAGCATATCACTTGCATTTTACATTTTAGTGAAAGTAGCAAAGATTTCGGTAAGAAAATAAACACTTTTCTGCAGCTATCAGCATTTCAGGCTGATTTATGACTTTCAGCAGTGAAGACCACAGAAAATGAAGTAACTTTAGGGAAAAAAAAAAAAAGAAATCAAGCAAAGGTATTACTAAGTTTGTGAAGCCTTGCAGTTAGCCAGAGTTATTGACTCCTCATGTACAACAGAAGTGAAAAATGATGGTTTAGACCCTTTTATAGCAACCACTACTCCAATGAGGTTACTGCATTTTAATTGAATATAAACATGTCAAAAAGCTAAAGCCCTGCTTGAACATTAGGGTCTTCCAGAGCATGACAGAATCCTGCCTGTCTATCACAGTAGAAGCCATTCATGTTTAAGAACTACAAATGGTTATATGTATTCCCTTAAAAATGGGTTATTAATCAAAATGCAAATTGCTACACTGCAAGAGCACACTCTGAACAAAGAAGTTCCTGGTTTAGAATGTGTATTATTTCCTTTATACTATAGTGAGTTGTTAAGCCTGTGACAGTTGAAAATGAAAACCAGTACTTGAACCAAACACCTGAAACTGTAACCAAGCATTGATTACAGTTTTAAAACATTTTATTGAAAGAAATATAAGTGAGCTGGTGTAAAGAAAAAAAAAATCCCTCTGATCCTTGTACAACAATGTTACCTTACACAAGGTAAGGTTCTTCCCAATATCACCGTACTCAAGTGTATCACAAGGCAACTTGTATGTGAAAAGTTATACAAAAAGTACTGGGAAAAACATTTTACCATTATCACCTTCCACACTGTGTCTTAAACTACCCTGATGATTCAAAAATGTAATAGACTTTTGCTGTTGTTTCTTAAATCATAACTGGGGCATTGATATTGAAGTGTAGTATAGTAACTTTGGAAAAATGTCACTGCCACATCTATTTGACAGTTCAATTATTCCTATACAAAGTCTAAATATACAAGAATAATAACTGCTTAAATAATTTCTTGGGTTTGTAAAGTGAATTATATCTCCTGCTGTTACTGTGTTTTATTCTCCACTGTGCCCATTTTCTGTACAGGTCTGTAAGAACTCCTGACTACCCCAGTCATCTACCCCTCCGTGATAAAAGGATTTTTATCCACATCTTTTCCTACAACCATGCTTTTTTGAATTTCCATTTTGTTTCACTGGGATGACAAATAGCACAAACTTCATTTTAATCCTGCTTGCGGTTGGCTGTTTAAAATTGTCAGTAATCACAGTAATGAAAATATGTTTTAATGCAAGGGCTGTTGATTTAATTGAGTTGATGAGCGCTCTTTTTCTCTCTGACTTACTATTTTTGCCCAGTTCTTTCAAGTATAAACAGTTTGCTTCAATTCACAGTATGAAACAGTAAGATTCAAAAGAGAAAACCTGTCACAGCACAGATGTTTCAAGAAAGTGCAGCTTAAAAAGAAACTAAAATTATATCGAGAAGCCCATCCTGTATTTCTTTTCCATTGCAAAGCTTGGCTATGGTTAGAATAGAAATAAAAAAGACTATAACTGCCTAAAAGGGGGCCTCCGCAGTGACCCTGCCTACTGTCACAAGGGCCTCGACAGGGACCCAGGGGCTAGAGTCACGAGAGTAAACATAGTTGAAGACAGAATCTTACTCTGCATGAAAACAGTGCAAAGTGACCAGTTTGCCCTGTCGCGGGGTATAGCTCCGCAGCGACTCAGCTGCAGCAGGTGCCGTGAACGTGCTCCCCTGATGTGAAACCACAGCCCAACACCTCTTTCTCCAAATAACGAAACAGGCAAAACAGCGGAGAAGTTCCGCTCCGCCGCACGCCGCTACCCGTAACCTGGCACGGCTCTGTCACCCGAGGGCACACGGCGGCCGGACACAGAGTGTCTGTTCAGCGCACCCTGGGCCTCCGCTCCGGGGTTGCCCTGCCAGGGTCAGTGCTTTACTCCGGCCACCCCGGGAACTTTACCCGCTACCACCGCCCACTTCCGCGCCGCGCCGCGGCAGCTCTCGAACCGCGGCAACCACCGCAGCCAAACCCGCCCGAGGCGGGCACGCAGGCGGAGCGCTCCGCTCACCTGGCGGCGGCCGCGGCTCACCCCGGCGCGGCGCGGCACGGCACGGCCGCCCGCACGGCCGGCCCCAGCCCGAAGCCGCCGAGGGAGCTCCGCTGAGGCCCGGCCTTCCCGCACCCGCTCCCACATAGCCCCTGAGCGTGGGCAAACGCCGCTGCCTGCCCTCCCGACACCGGCCGGCGGAGAGGAGCGGGGATGGGCTGTCGGCCCCCGAGAGCCTCCGCAGCTCCGCCCCCAGCGTCAGCTCTCAGCGGCCGCTGGACAGCGGAGGGGACCCCCGGCGAGTCAGGCGGCGGCTAGCGGCGGGGCCCGGCCTGCACTCAGCGGCCGGCCGGGCCTCCCGCTGCCGTGGCGGTCGGCCCCCCGACCCTGCAGCCCCCTCCGCCAGCGGGGGGGCCCTCAGCGCGGGCGGCGAACCGCCGGTGCCAAGCGGCGCGGAGCCCGCGGCCTCCCCCGCCTGGCGGAGCCGCGGCCCGCCAGGTCCTAGCGCCGCCCCGCACGAAGTTCGGCGCGGGCTGCCGCGGAGGGGCGGGGGCCGCCAACTTCAGCCCGAGTTGAGGTGAAGCGGCGAGGGCGGTCCGCTACCTTCTCTCGCCGTGGAGGACGTAGGAGCTGCGGAAGAAGCCCAGCAGCTCGTTCTCGATGAGGGCGTTGTAGATGATCTTGAGGTTGTAACTTTTCTGCACCTCCAGGCTGCGGTTGAGGACGACGACAAAGACCTGGGTCTGGGGGTAGAAGAAGGAACGGTCCACCCGCACACCGCCGGCCAGCTTGTCCTCGGCCACGCGGACCGCCTCGATGTGCATGCGGTGGGCGTGCAGCACGATGTACCGGCTGGCGTTGAGCACCTCCAGCTGCACGTTCACCTCCCCGCTGAAGGTGAAGTTCTCCATGAAGGCGCTCAGCATCAGGTTGTAGTGCAGCGGCCGCAGGTGCCGTGGGAGCCGCGGCCGGGTCCAGGGCGGCAGCTCCCGCCGCCGCTGCCACTCCTCCTCCTCCTCTTCCTCCACCACTTCCCCGCCCCGCGCCTCCTTCTCCTCCTCCTCGTGCTCCGGCCGGCCAGGGGGTTGCCCCGCGCCGGGCGGCTGCCGGGCCGCCCCCGGGAGGCTCCCGTTGCCGCTGGCCCGCGGCGGGCCGTCGGCAGCGGCGCTGCACTCCTCGAAGCGGACGCTGAGCAGCACGGCGATCATGGTCACCGCCAGCAGCGCCAGGATGGAGACGGCGAAGCCCAGCACCAGGCGCTTATGCACGGCGATGTGCCGCTCCGTAGTGCGGGGTCTCGGCCCCGCCGCCTCGGCCCAAGAGCCCGGCGGCAACCCGCGGCTGCCGTTCCGCAGGGCGGCTTCCTCCTCTATCATCATAGGGGTGACGGGCGGGCGCTTCTCCCGCTTCTCCTCCAGGTCCATCACGGCAGCGCCGCCCCCGTCTCCCACGGGACCGCCGCCACCCGAGGGGGCCCCGAAAGCATGGGAGGCTCCGAGGCAGGGGGGGCCCTCGGCCCGGGCTGGGGAACGTGCCGCCGCGCTGCTTCTTACTTCCCGGCTAGCAGCATCGCCCTGGCTGCCGGCAGCCCCCCCGGAGAGCGGCCCCCGGGCGGGGGGGACGGGACGGGATCAGGCGGGAGCCGGCGCCGGGCGCTCTCCGCTGTCCGGCCCCTGGGGCCGCGCAGCGCTGGCAACTTGTGTGGCTTCTGCGGGGCACTTCAGCACATGCCGCCGAGCGCGCCCCGGCGCCCAGGGGGAGGGCTCTGCCGCCCCGGCCCCCCCGCTAGCGCCGCCGCCCGCAGGGAGCTCTCCTCCCCCCGCGCCCCGAGCCGCTGGGGCCGGGGTAGGGCTCCGCGCTCGGCCCCGGCAGCGCCCGAGCCATGCGCGCCCCGCGCCGCCGCGCAGGTCCTGCTGTCCCCGCGGGTCTCGCCCGGCTCCGGAGCGGCGGCACCGGACAGCGGCGCAGAGCCGGGCCCGTCCTCCTCCTCCTCCTTCTGGCGGGGCTGGCTCCGGAGAGTCTCTTCCCGCTTCTCCTCTCTTATTTAGTCTTTCCTATCTCCTGCAGGTACAGAGCAGTCTCCCGGTTGGCTCGGGCAGTGGCGGCTATATATAAGCACCGGGGAGATGCAAGGGAAGTGATGGGATGGGAAGGGGGGAGGCGGGCAAGCCCCGCCGCCCCTCGGCTTCAGCGGCTGCTCCGGCTGCCGGCGGTGACGGTGGCGCCCCGGGGGAGCGGGGGCGGGAGGCGGGGGCGAGGGAGGCTCCGCTCCGGTGTGTCACACGCGGCGGCTCCGGGGGAGGTCGCTGAGCGGCGGCGGGAGCCCCGGCTGGGGCGGGCGCAGGGCGAGAGCCGGGGACCGGGCGGGTGCCCGGGGCCGGAGCCTTCGAGCGCAGGAACCCCCGGTTCCTGGGTACGCGAGCGTGTTCTCCGCGTAAATATTGAACGCCGGTACAGTGTCATATTTACATAGACTTCACAATAGAGAACCGCCGACTACGCGTTTGGACGACAATAGCGCTGTCATACTAACGTGGGGATGGAGCCGAAGAAAGGCTAAATACTCCTACTTAAATCGGTAGGATTAATATGCCGAGAAAAAATAAACATTGTAGAGTGTTGGCTGAAACTTTCAGTAGTGCCCCGGACGTTGCTCCGCGACCCCAGGGCAGCCTTCTCACTCCTCCTCTCCCTCCTGCCCACGCTGGACCCCGCTTCTCAGTTAGAGAGATTTAAGGACGTGTTAAATGCTGCCTGGGGTAATACACCAACACGTGGCTTGAGTAGTCGTAGGAGCGAACCCCGGTCTGGGAAGCTGGGTTAGTGAGTGAGCCCACTTCTTCCACCTGCCCCCAAACTTTTGCACATTGAGACTGCAGAAACACAGAATTAACATACACAGCGAGGATCTAGATCAATGTCTGAAAGCAGCCCTGTTCCCCTTATTTTGCTTGCATACTTCAAAAACTATCTCTGTTCATTTTCTTCTTTGAAGCTCTTTAGCTCCAATCTTGTAAGCAGTTACAGATGTGTTTATCCATGGCATTCAGGACCGTGGAATCTATGGGACTATATGCTGTACATCAAGATAAATGCGTACATAACAATTTGCAGAATAGCGGCCTTATTTTCCACAGTGAAGGGAAAAGAAAAAAGTTTAAAATCAAGTCCTACGCTTCTTTTATAAGCAAAGCTAATCTGCAGTTTCATGAAATGTGATATATTAGCTGTTTTACTTCCCGAAGGAATGTCTGATCTCTCTTCTTCCTGAATCTACTACATCTTCTAGAAACGTTATCTGACTTTGCATGCTGTTGCAGAATACGAATGATCATCTACTGACATGATAACCAGTTTAAGGGTAGGGAACACCAGTTTATAAGGAATTTACCAGTTTCCTTTTATAGTCTTTATACTTATTTATGAGGATCCCGTATAAGGGTTATATATAGGTCTGCTCTCTCTGGAAAGAACTGAGTCTTTGCTTTTATCTTGCAGTCCGGACCAACAAAGGCTTGTAACCTTAACTGTGCTTAATTATAAGTATGGTGATACACTTGCTAATTGTGTTTGTACATCCTAGCAGAACTAAGACTTTGCTCCATGACTAGCATTCCCACATATTTACTGCTGTGTTATGTGGCTGCCCACCTGTTATAACAGGCCAAAGAGCAGAAACATTTTATTACCTGAAAATAGCCTTCATTATTTGTTGACTGAAGTTTGAGGCAGAAAGGTAGAAAACTATTGCTGTGTGATTTGGAAAAAAAAAAGAAACACACTGACACAGTAGAATAACATCCAAGGCTACAGGTTTAAAATGTCAGTTTCTATATGTTTCATTAAACCCTTTAAAAGTGGGCACAAAAGAAGTGCCTGAGTGCTTTTATGATTTTGTACGCATGCTGTCAGTATATGGGCATTAGTAAAATAGGCAGTGTCTCTCTCTATCACTTTCTGCGCTGGTTTTTAACTCATGTGTGTTCCCATCAGCAGCACAGGGAGATATTCAGGCAAAGAACAGAAGTAACCTGCAGTACAGTGGAACACTTTGGGTTTCATTTAGAATTATTTTTATTTTAATCACATTTTTAATTAAATGCAATTGAATAGTTAGAAGTTCCACAGGTTAAGGTTTTTGTGAAGCCTTCTCAGAAAAGTGGTGCCAGGCAGTTGTGCTATCTGGCTCCCTTTTAAAGAGAGAGGCGACAGCACAGGAGCAGGTGACAGCACAGGAGCATTGTGCTAGCCTTCTTGATACACAAATAGCAAACATATAACTCTCCAGGCTGAGATCTTCCAAAACCAGCTGAGGGAGTCAGTCACACAACTCATCTTTGACAATATTAGTCTATAAATTGAAGGACCAGTATCAAAGAGGATATGTAAAAGATTTAAAGCTCATGCTAGTAAGAAGCCACGAGGCTAATTCCTTTCAAGCCAAGTTGAAATAGCACCATTGAAATACTGGAGGAAGGCATGAGTGACGGGAGCCAAGGTTGTTTATATTCACCTCCAACTTTGGTCCCATTACTCAAAGAAAGCATTGAGAGGTTTGCAGCCCCCCTCCACCCCTCCTTGGTCTTCTTGTCAGTTTGGAGACTTACGATAAGAAGGTGCTCCTAGGTACTGTGTTAAGTAGCTCATGTGCCTCGACTCATCCATCATTCTAAAACTGCACATTACTAGATTAACCTCTTCTTCATATTAGTAATGATGGGTTTCTAAAATGTAGCTTGACCAGATACAGCTCAAGGGAGGTATTAACTTCTTAATTTGTTCTCAAATGCTACTCTCTACAAGTAGTTCTGTATATAGAATGCTATATGTAACCATTTGGATGAGAAATTTCGAAGGCATGAGACTCCCAAGAAGCAATTTGTGTACATCTGGTAAAAAATCTTGGCTTTTTTCATTTGTCCACAGTTACAAGAGTGGACATGTATTTCATGCGTATTGCCTCTGAAGCTTGCAGCTCCTTTGGTCTTTCTGCAAAGGTTGTTGGAAAATGCACCAGATCATGGATTATCTTTTCAACAAGATCGTGATAATGACTCCCACTTGTTCAAAACTTCCTCCAGGCCATCAACATCTTGTATGCAATCTTACTTTATGATCTTATAGGAGAGGATTTCAGTTACTCCTACAAAATACAGGAGCATGTCTCACCTTAACTGCATTGCTATGGAGATAGCCCTCCCTAGACAAGTATCAGAAGAAACATGGATAACCTTCAGACAGCGTAGTTTCCAACTCTGTACTGGGTTATACTGTGGCCAGCACAGAGCTGATGGGGAACCCCCATAAAGCTGTGGTTTACATTATGTTAAGATTGCACACGAACACTTCTCAGTATTCACACTGGTGCTTTACGGTCTTGGAAGAAAAGCTCTATAAATGAGCAGCCTTATTGTATATCATGAACCTGGGTACAGTTCATCCAAACTGGTGGCAGGCACATTGCAGTTTTCCAAGGCCTAACTTTCTCTCATTTTTAACCCGAGTGATTCATCCTTCATTCATCTGAGTATATCAAAGGTTTACAGACAGACTTTATTATACCGACCCCACTCACACAAAAAAACCCCACACAGTAAAGGGCTCAGAAAATGTCCTTCTATGCCAAGCCCAGAAACATATAGGTCAGAAATAGAGGGGGGAAAGACCACATCAGCTCACATCAATCAGTGCTCCACTGACTCAGCCTCAGTCAGGTATTTCTGTGATCATAGTCAGGTTCACCTTGCATAGTTCAAAGTCAAGGATAACCATCGCTCTTAATCCCTTCTGTTTAAGTGCTAAAATCGCGTATACTTCATAGCCTATTAACATGTTGGTCAAAGAACATCAATAAGGTACACAAAGTACTATGAACTCAGATCCAGCTTCCAGGTGGCTGTTACTTAAAAGATCAAGTGGGGGATAACTGTTTCCAGGCCACAGGTTGCCAGAGAAGTAAAGGAAATTAGCAGACTGTAGTCTGTTGGCCTTGCAAGTTTTACAAAAAGAAGTGCCACTCCTAACAGGGAACCGTTGTGTCCTTTTGAGGCTTGCAAGTGGGCCACAAGGAACAGACTGGGACAGCGGTCCTACCTTTAGTGGTTTTTGGGTTGGTTTTGTTTTGGTTTGGGTTTTTGTCCAGAAGACATTTTCAATAACATGTCAGGTTGAACATATGGCACTGGGGAATACACCTGCTGCTTAGTTAAAAAATTGCTGCAAAGAAAAATGCTAAGGGAAAAACTTTCTAATTAAAAGCCGAAACAGCCAAAACACTGGATTGTAAAACAAGCTGACACATGGTGATTTGTGCTGGCTTAAACATACCAAAAAAAGGAACTTTCCTTCCATCATTCTCCTCTGCTCCTTCACCCTTGAATCACCTGTATAAATGGCCTTCTTTATTAATTGAGTCCAGTGGCATTAAGCATTATTTATATTTAGTTTGTAATTAGAGATGGCCAGATGACTAGATATGGCTGCATCTTGGACAAGTTTATTTTTGCTTTTATAAAGGAACAGACATAAGAGGAAGGGCCATGGTGCCGCACTATGCTCTGGGTAAAGTCCTATCTAATGAGAAGCTGGAAGTTCGCCATAGGCTCCCCAGTAATCTAGATCCTTCTCTTCTCCTCCTCCCTCCTTTCTCTCTTATCATCACCTCTTGCTTTCTGGTCACCTTTCAAGTTGGAAGGAACATCTGAGGAGGCATCTATGGCATGTTGCCTGTGTACCACCAGGACCCTGTGTACCACCATTCACCCTGTGCTTTGAAATCATACCATTGCCATCCCTTGCTGTGGAATTGTCTTCCTTTTTATTTCAATCCTTTTAAAACTACTGAGTACTGCACTACTAAATCATAACACTTTTTTACTCACAAGCCAACATTTTCTATCTCAAGTTTTAGGATAAAAATATCTGCTTTCATATGAGAATTAAATATTTTATATTTCCAAATTAGGTGGCTGAGCTGTATTATTTTCCCCAGATGTTCTATTTTCATATTGATCCACGTCTATTCAGAAACTGATTTTTCTTTTTCTTACTTTCATTTCTTTTTCCCCATTTCAGCAGCAATTTAAGAAGGAAAACAAGCAACTTCATTCTCCACTAGCAAGTTTTAGTTAAAGTGTATTTCAGTTGCTTTACAATATATTTTTTTCTCAGTGTTTTTAAACACAGCTTCTTGAAGGTGTTTTTTTTCCCAAGTGTGAGCCATTTCAATTCCACAGGTTCAATAATGCCTTGTTGTTGGTAGTGGGATGCATAGCATAGATATAATGCTGTTTGTTTCTTTCACTGAATAATTACACTTAAAACTGGCTAATTGGAATCAATTAGTGGTAAGAAGTTAGTCTCAGGGGGAGAAGAATAATTTGTGGGAACTCCAGATTGTCTGAGAAACCAACACTTCCACACCTAGATTGTGTCTTTTTACTGAAAAATAGAAGGAACATGGTAGTGGGCAGGGCAAGGGTTTATTATCATTAAATTTTGTATTAAACCACTTTTTTAAAAACATCTGTGGATAATCTCTCCATCCATTTAACCCTACAATATGTGTTCAGACTTCTGGTACTGGATATCAATGCAGGCAGAATTTAGTGTGTTTTGTAAAGCAGTATCAACATCCTTCACTCTTCTGTTTCTTTTAAAGAGGACAAAATACAGCTGTTCCATCAAGGGTCTCCCGATTCAGCTAAGCTAGACAGTCCCTCCTTATGCAAGAGCACTTGTCATGCTCTACTATCACCTGACTCAGGCTTATTTTTGTGTCCAGCAGACACTATGTGAGTACATGAATGTATTTAGTCAGCTCCACCACAACGAGTTGTACCCTTCTGTGGACTCTCTGAGTAATTCTAGGGATATATGCACTGATCTTCACCTTCCCAATCAAAATACCTTAGGCATCTCTGACTAACCAAATGTCCTGGATAAGGAAGAAGGTCAGTGTGTGTTTTTATAACTGAGTCCAACAAAGCACTTTGGCACATGATGAAACATGGCTTTTTCTGGGCTAGCCTTTAAAATGGAGCAGATGCCAAAGGGGAGTCCTAAATGGGGTGCAGGGTGGAAAAAACTATGAAAGGGAAGAGGAGTTCAGCTGAATGGGCAGGATCATTTGCCTCAGTGCTCATCCTCACCAAAATCTGCCTGGGTTTGCTTTTACTGGGATCCTGAGGAATAGACACTTTTATTTCCTCACACAATGAATAATGCGAACCAATCGAACGGGGTCTTTGATTGTAGAATACCAGTTATTGATTGAAAAAAGAAATTCTGAATGCATCAGCAGCACTTTAACCAATGTTTAAAATACATGAAAATATCCTCCCTAGTAATCTAGATTCCAGTCATTCAAGCTACATGTGGGTCACTCTTGATTTCCAGGGTGGTTGCAATTTCATTTAGCATCAAAATATATTACCAATTCATCTGATCATTTCATGGCTCCAAGAGCACACTACCAGGTATTGTGTAATGCTGCTCACCTCCATAAAAATATTTTAGAATCACTTTAAGGATATTTTGTTTTTTCTTAATATCCTGGTACTAGTTTAAGTTTGTCTCTACAGGTAAACTCCTGCCCCCCATCGCCCTTAACAATACTGATCCCATAGGCACGCATCTCAGAAGAAATAAAAATATTAAAGCTAGTCTGGTTATAAGGGTCTAGAAATTATTCTGATGCAATTTATTTCATTATGTTATAAGCTTCAGGCCAGCAGTCTACATAACAGTCATGGCTGCTGCTTTCTTGTTAGAAAACTGTTGATCTGACCACTTGTAAATTGGTTCTTGAAAGGAGTTTCATGATTAAGATGGTTTTGGTGAGAATTCATACTCGTCTAAGAGGTAAGATTTAACCCTTGTTCAGATAAAACTCATTATCACAGAAACATACTATTTCATACAATTTGTTTACACAGTAAGACCAGAGTAATCTATAGAAAAGGCATAAAAATAAAGCAATCAAAACATTCCAGTGGAAAACTCATTCAGTAAATAATTTCTTGTGTCATTTCTCTTACCAGCATGACTAATAACTGAAAAGATTTCAGCTTTTAGTTAATTTGAATCCCTTATTCCTTAGAGAAGAAAATTAATTAACTACATTCTGATCACAATTATCCTCTTTGAGATTCTGGCACTGTGATAAGTAGATGACCTAAGTCTTGTTCATTGTCTTTAAAACTCAACTTTTGATGTGGGATGGGGGCAATGAACCATCTTTGCTGCTATATAGCTTTAAGGCTTTTCACAAAATAAAATTTAACTGACAATAAAGGAAGCGTGCTCCTAATTAAAATAATATTGATTCAGCATATGGTATTTTGCCTTTGGTTTTCACTTTTTATTAGCCAAGTTGTCACTTTTCTCTTTAGTGCCACCTTGTGGGTCAGCCAGTTATAAAAGCACGCAAATCTGGCTGCGCTAAAAGTGGTCGGGATCCGGCGTTCAGAGCACCGTGGGGAGGGGGGTTTTGTGGTTTGGGGGTTTTAGGCAGATTTTTAAGGGAAAAAAAAAAAAAGAAAAATGTACAGGGCAAATGTTTGCTGTACATTTATAAAAGGTATGCAAGACGACAGAACAGTCTCTCTGGGATTGAAAGTAATGGGAGCTACAGAAAAAAAAATCAATGCTCATTTACAGGATAATCATCAAACTTATCTTGGAAAATGTAAGTGGCAAGCTCTGACTTATGTGATTTTTGCCACAAGGAAAATGACTCTGTATCTTAGTGCCATTTGTTTTGCAACAGCTTTCCATGAGAAGTAAAGCTAGATAATTGTAAATTCCCATTAATCCCACTTTCAGAAAAGATGTATGATCAGAATCAACATCATACCTTACTTGCTTGCAAAATTCAGGGTGGATTTGCACAAATCAGCTTCAGATTCTGCTGATGATAAAGCACAAGCGTTCAAAAACATATATAAAAAATTAAGTATCAGGGGACATATGTACTGCAATAGACATTCGGATCAAGACTCGGCTGGAGTGTAGTCACAGTACATGTTCTCTAATACAGTGCTAATAATTCAGCTGTCCCCTAACCTCAGAGAGCTGCACAAACACATCCTCATACATTACTGGGAGGAACTTTGGACATTGGAATTATGTTCCGTTTGTCTTCTTGAAAGGAGCAGAGAAAATGTTTCCAATGTTTCAGATTTTTAAAGAACACTTTTTGTTACTTGTCTACAACTTTGGAACTGTTGTGGTTTAAGCCCAGGCTGTAAATCAGAACCAAGCAGTCTACTCCCCCTACACACACACACACCTTTTCTTCCCCCTGCTCCCGAAGGAATGGGAAGGAGAATTGAAAGAAAGTAACTCCCATGGGTTGAGATAAGAACAGTCCAGTAACTAAGGTATAACACAAATCACTGCTGCTACCACCAATGATAATAATGGTAAGGGAAGTGACAAGGGAAGAGAATACACCACCTCACCAACTGATACCTACCCAACCCCAGCAGTGAACTATCCCTTCCAGGTAACTCTCAGTTACATCCTGGGCATGACGTGCTGTGGTATGGAATACCTCTTTGGTCAGTTTGGGTCAGGTGTCCTGTCTCTGCTTCCTCCTGGCTTCCCCTCCTCCCTGGCAGAGCCTGAGGCTCAGAAAGTCCTTGGTCAGAGTAAACATTACTGAGCAGTAACTAAAACCATCGGTGTTATCAGCGCGGTTCCCAGGCCAAAAGTCAAAACACAGTGCTGCACCAGCTACTAAGATGGAGGAAAAATGACTGCTACTGCTGAACCCAGGACAGGAAGCTAGGACAAAGGAGGTTTTATACATTATAAACCCCCAAACGAAACTTCTTCATTTTATTCTGCATACACATTAAAAGCAACAAATCATTCTAAGATTACAAATTCTGGTTTTTAGCTAGGCAGCATCTTTGCATTCTGTCTTACTAAATACAGACCTACAAAGTCATCCCTGGAAATCTCTTAAACTTAATCAGATAGTCCTATATCAGGTTATCTTGCTGGTAAGGAGAGGGGTAATTTCTAATGGTAACTCTTGGGTTTTACTGAAATTAGATTTCATCCTCAAGATATATGATCAGAATGAGTGACAGAGAATATTGATAGTGGAAAATGCCATTTCCCCTGCTCAGATATAGCTATTATTTAGACGGAAAGAGACTAGTGAGCTGCAAAGAAGCACATGCAGGCACTGAAGTTCAGTGAAATTTCCCAAGGATGAAATGCCCAGTAAACTCCCCTGCATATATGCCCTACCACGAAGTAGGTGAGCATCTTTGAGTCTCAGTTGAGCTCAAGCAAACACAATGAAGTAGGAAAGATGGTCCAACAGACATCTCAGTAGCCCAGACTGCAAAAAACTCAGCAGCTGACTTCCAGGTACAGCCACATACTGTACAGGTCTTCCTGTACACATACTTCCAGGTACAGGTCTTCCATAACCCCTGTATTCCCGTACCCCTTTGTTAGATTTATCCCTCCAAACAATGGAGAAGCTTTTGAGGGAAAGAGCTGTTAGTGGCTGTATGGGGTTTGGATGCTTCACCTTATGGAGATACTGAGATAGCAATGGCTGGCATAGCCGATCACCTTCCAAAACTTGTTATGAGCTGAAGAGCCATCCACTGGAAAATGCTGACGGGCAAATGCTTCTCTACTGAGAGGAAGGGGGGGGGGGGTGTAGAAAAGTAGTTGCAATAAGGCTGAGTGAAGAAAGACACACAACAAATGAGAGAGCTTTCACCCTGTGCTCACATCTCAGCAGTCGCTCAGGATACAGCTATAGAGACAGCTGTCTCTGCAGGACTGCACCACGCATCAGTTATTCTTACCACTCTTTCCACACCTTTTCCCACCCAAAACTTCACATAGACGATGATAAGCTACCAGGTACTTCTACATATTTACCAGCAGCAGAAGACATGCTCTGGTAATCTGCCTCCTTGAAAACTGCACTCACTGGACTGAGGAATGGCCACACACTTAACAATACGCTTTGAATATTGGTTTGGTTTTTGAATGTCGGTTTGTTTTCTGAAAATTGGTTTGGTTTTTGAATATTGGTTTGGGTTTTGAATGTTGGTTTGTTTAGGTTGTTCTGGGGGTTTGTTTCTTTCTTTTTTTTTTTACAGTCTTGAAATCCTGAAATGCTGCAAAAGCATCGCATGAAATGTAAGTGGGGAGAGTGAGTGTAATGGCATAAAACAAATGCTCTAAAGAAAGAAGAAATGGGATATGCAGGACTGCAACTATTGCTCATGCTAATGTCCTTGTGTTTTTTGGAGGGAAGTAAGTTCCATTTTCCATGAGAGGTTTGTAGCCTCTGCTGCAGCAGAAACGACACCATATGCACCACAAGCTATGCTTCTACCAGGCCTAACAGACACATCAAGTGTAATGCCCCTCAGCCCCAGATGGTCAACAGCCCAACCATCTCACCAGCAGCTATGCTCCCAACTAGCCAGGTCCCACAAGTCGAAGTGTAAGGATGTCCAGACTTCAGTCTTGAAGGGTTGTGACCATCTTGCCTGCCCTGCTCCTCAGACAGACATTTACTCACGTACCTCCCTTCCTGAAGAAGCTGCTCAATTTACTTTTGTAATGTTATGTACATAAATAATTTCACATGCTTTTATTTGAAATGCAAGTTTCCCAGATCCCAGGAAATTCCTATTTTAACACTCCATGCACCTGCAGATGGCAAACTTAATTTTCCTAGACCTCAAAACAGAAAAGACTAGCAGTGTCACCCTGCTTTAGTAAACACTAGAGCCTTGCTTTTGAAGTATTTTTAGTTACACTGACTGGTAAGTATCTGTATATCTATATAGCATAGCGTCACCTGGAAAAGCTGTGATGCAGAGGGGCTGAAGGGATTTAGTGGCTTTAAACACCATGCTGTTCAGGCTGCTCCAACACATTTTTCAGCAAGATGACCTGTGTGAGACCAAGTGCCACACAGTGCTACCATTAGGGAACTAGGGGTAGCCCCAGGGACTCTGCACAGCACTGAGCTGTACTGCACAGCTGAATCCCACCAAGGCAGCAGAAGCCTGTTGCACCTGCTTGCAATGAAGTCAAGCACCTTCACGCCTTACCACTCTATACAACGATAAGGGAGCCAGTCCCCACAGATAATGAAGAGCTCAAAGTCACACCATATAGATGCAAGGAATTGGAAACGCAGTTACGAGCCCCGACCCTAACTTCAGACACCCTAGGCCAGCCCATTGAGGTGGGAGCCTAGATGTCCAGAGATGCTTTTTCCTGAGAGCTCATCCAGATCATCGCTCCCTATCTCTTCCCTTGCAGCTTCCTCACTCCCTGTTCTGCAGTTTTCCTCTCCGTATTGCTTTTTCCACCACTCCTGTCAGCCTGTGTCTCTGAAGCATCTCCAAAGTAGCCTGCAGCCTCACCACTGGCTGCCCCATAATGCCCAGGTAGCCGTTTCTTACAGCAGCTGCTTCAGATCCACAGCTTGATCTCAGCTAGGGGAGGTAATTAAACCATTCATTAACCCTTCCCTGAGCTGTGGGTTGTTGCAGCGTACTCACTTCATTTCAGTATCTGAAGGCAGGAGTAGCATCTGGTTTGCATATGGACTAGCACTAAGCACCCAGGTGCCAATGGGCTTTCAAGACACATCTTTATGAACAGCAGAATGAAGGCTGAACCTGGGTGAATTTTTGGAAGGAGGGCTCTTTTCATGAGTATCCCTTTGTCCTCCCCTCTTGGCCAAAGCTGATGCTTTTTGCTTCAACCACTTCATCCTGCTTTAACTCCCCAGACTTCTCATCTCAGTTTTAGTCTCAGACTCCTCATTGCAACATCGATCTCTTGGAACACCTCAATACCAAAAATCATGACGTGACTTTTACAAATGTGATTTTTATATGAGATTCCCAATAAGATCTCAGATCCCACCGTGAGAGCTTAACAGTCTTTGTACAGCTAAAATATAGCAAAGCAAATCTTTTTCCTGTAGTTTTGATTCTGAAATGCATCACAGCAGAGGACAGTTTAAATAAGCAGAAAACACTGCTCAGTTGTAAAGTCTCTCAGAATTAACTTTCTCGAGAAATATTTTTAAGGCTGACATATCATGTGCAAGGTCTTTTCCCAAAGGAGAATTTTTCTTGGATTCATTTAGTAGTTGAAGGTTGTGTCATATGTCACTGGAAAGGTAATTTTTCCTAGTTTATGAAAAATGCCATGAATTTGACTTTGCTGTCACAGGGGAATAATGATATCTATACAGGTAATAAACTGGCACACAGAGATTGTTGTTCATAGCTTTGCAAGAAGTACATAATTTTATACAGGATGATAGGAAGTAACAGGGTGAATTAATATCAGATATGCAATTTATTTATATAGCGTCTACCTGCCTTGGGTTTCCAGCATTCTTAATATTCTTTTAAATATTAATAGTTAAAGCATATCAAACACAAGATGATTTTAGAAGAGCTAATGTACAGCTCTGTAAATTCAGTAAGCGATGGCTATTAATGTTCTCTTTTGTCTTCCAGACAGAAAATCAAAGCTATTTAAATTAAAGGATGCGTATAAAAATCAATGTATGTTGATAAGGTGTGCACATTAACAATAATGTTTGCAAACATTCTTTGTAACTTGTGTATATAATCTTCTCTTTCTGGATAGATGGCCACATTAGCTGGCATCATCAAGAGCTCCTTAAATTAATTTTTTCCTTTGTTTGCTTTAAATTATTAGGTTTTAAGTCTGTATATCAGAAGTCTGGGGCAGGCTATAGGAGCGCAGGTGTTACAGTGCACAAACTGCATGTGCATTCAGATGAGTGGGATATATCCATACCGCCCAGGAAGCTTCCTGGTTCATGGTGCTGAGCCTGGATTTGGACATGGCCAGCCTTGGCCCCACTTCCAGGCAGTGACCACTGCCAGCTCCTGCCTCCCAACGGAGAGCCCCACCTGCCCAAAGGCTGCTTCCCAACACAGTGCCCCAGGGGTTGACCACAACCACATGGTTGGGGTATAGAGCAGCAAGCCAGGCCCCACAGCTTTGCTGGAGGCAGCTGGTTGCCACTCACGTAGCATGCAAGTCCCATGGGAGAAAAAATGGAGATCTTGTTTACCAAGCTGGCTTGAGTCCAGGCTGAGGGGAGCCAGCTGTTAGGTTGCTGGCTGGGTGGAAAACAGGCAAGTGAGAGCACAAACAAAGGCTGAAACTGTGATCAACTGTGCAAAGTAGGCTGAGCTTTAGTTTAGGAAGTGATTATTAAAATCCTATGTGAGGTACTGAATGCACGTCTTTGGCTTATGTCCTACAGTGGAGATTCAACAATATCTAAAGAACCAAGAATAAACTGGTGGTTGTTATTATCATCATCATCATTAATTATCACTATTATTATTGTCATCTACTCATCATGTCCACACTGCACCCATGTTGTCTAATTAAAACCAGTTAGAGAATTAGCCACATGGCCGCTATTCATTTCACATGGGGTGGTCTAGGTAAACCTCACAGCTGGTTCCATAAGCCTCAGCCTCGACACTCAGCATATTTTCCAGGGGAAAAGTTCCCCACACACCAACTTGTAATTAGTTCAGACATCTGAGACTTCCAATGCAGAGCATTTGTTGTGAGGCCCCCTGCTATCAAAAGTATACTGGAAGGGCTGAAAATAGTGTGAGATGGCCTTTTGTCCACTGGTAAGTCATTGAATCGGAAGGAATCTTAAATATCTTGGGAAACCACCTTAACAGAATCAAACAGAGGACATACAAGGCATTGTTGCTCAAGAAAAGGGGCTTTGTTGGCTGTGGGGAATTCTGCAGGATGTAATCACCAGGGGTGTACAGAGAAAAACACTGGGACTGCAGTGGCTCCCCACAGCAGGAACATCCCAGCAAGTTCTGGGGAAGGCTCCAGCCCAAACACATGGCAGCTAAATACAACAGATATAATCTTTATAATTAATATATTAATATAATTTCCATTAAGAACCTTGGGGTTTTTTCAGCTTTTGCATGGGCTGGAACCCCTTTTACTGAGAAGGAAACATTTCCCAAATAAAAACTATCAGAATGGATCTCCTGAAAAGCTTTTTTCATATGAATAATTCCAGCTTAGAAAAAACATAAAAGATCTGTGGTCATATCTTGGCAACCATTACTGGCAATATCTGAAACACAATACATATTTTTTCGCTGAGATATGCAGGAACAAAGACCTGTGTTCCAATAGCATCACTAAAGCTTAAGAATTTTACATCTAGGATAACCAGGAATGCTCCATTGTCTCCCGGACTTGAGCCCAGACACACCAGCAAAATACTGGATCTCACTTTCAAAGGGACCGTTTGACAGGAAACTTGAATCAGCCTTTCTCTCCTTGGCGAGGTGCCTAATGAGGTACAGAAAAAAGGGATACACCTGTTTAGAAGCCAGCTGAGCCAAAAGGCTTTTTACAGAAATAGAAGGGGACGCTCAGTAACAGTGAGAACCTGAATCACTATTGTCAGGAGCTTGCCTGGGTGGCAGGAGCAGGGGCACAGTGGAATACACATAATCAATGCCACATCTAAGGAATACCACAGGCTGCAGTTTATTTTATTGTTATCTTCTTGTACTACCTCCCCAAACTGAATATAAGTATAATAATCACAATCAAAAGAGTATTTTACCCAGTTCCAAATATTGAAAATAATTTCTTGTAAATAGCTTATAGCTTAATAAAAAATAATCAAGGAAATAATGTAAAATATCTTCCCAGGCAGAATATGCTCAGAACAATGAAAACAAAGCATCCTTCTGGACAGATTCTGCAACAATAATCCTGAAGGCCACCATTTCCAACTGATGTGAGACTTGTCACTTACACAGTAACCACTATATTATGTTTCACATTTGCCCATCATGTGTTAATATGCATTCCTACAGCAGATGAAAAGTTCAAAATCAATCTGAGCTTTGCCAGTGGCTCTAAAATGAGCAGCCATGCACAGAACTTCATATAATGACATTTAAAGTTAGCACAGATGCACCCATCTCACATACACTTTAAATCTTTTATTTAAAAGGAATTGAGCAGAAGTATGAACTATTTCATACATTTCCCCAAGACCGCTGCAGGAAAGAGCAGAATGTTTAAAGTGAAAACACACTTTCGACAAACCAGGAAAGGATTTACATTGCATGACACCATGAAGGTCTCTATGGATGAATCAGAATTCTTGTAATAATTGTATTTACCGTTGAGTTACAATTTGTGCTCTTCTTACTTGGAGTAGAAAGTACAGCTATAGTAGAGCAGAAGGGAGAACAGACTGTGTCAGATTTCATATATATAAAGGCTTTAATATAAAACGGCTCTGGTCTTGTTTAGGACTTCTTGGAGCTACTGTATGCATGTATGTAAGTTAATAATATTAAGGAAAAAGAAAGCAAACCAGTAGAACTATTCACTTTTTATGAAATGAAGAATTTCCTCTTCTGTGCCTTTGTATTTGGTCCTTCATACACTTTTTCTGAATAGCTGAGTGGATTATCCATTTCCATTAATTTTCTAATTTTATCTGTCAAGCATACTCTCCAATTTCCTTATCTTTTTAATAGGACTATGCATGGAAATACAGCTCACTGGAAATTGCTTCTTGAGGATGCTATAATAGATGCTTGTCAGGTATATTATATGAAAAAGGCTTTGTTTATTTGTCCATGTAAACTGACACAATTAGGATACTATGAATTAGAATACAATTTGTGTCCTGTGTCTCCTGAGGTCCTCTGAAAGAGCTGAACACTGCGTGACTCTACTTTCCCCTAAACATGGCATCTGCCTTTTTTTTTGTGAAAATATATTCTTACTATTGAAAAATATTTTACAGGACAAGTATTTTCCCCTCAACAAGGTTAAACCTTACCAGCCTTTGGTAATGATCTTTTCTAAAGGGTAATTAATGTGTGATTATCAACTGCTCCAAGGAAACTGGACAGTGTTTTTAATGTGTAGCTAAATTGCATAAAACACCCTCCATCTTTGTGAGCAGGTTTCTCATCAATGTGTGTTTCATTAGCTGTCAGCACCCCAGACGTGTCAGCTGGCCATCAATCATCCTCTGGCACAGGCTATCTGAAGCCCTTAAGATGGACAACTTCTCAACTGAGCTGGTTTTGAAAGCCGAAATAGCGATTATGCACTTCTTACAGATTTCAGTAGTAATGAGGCACAAAGTCCTAGAAACTGGGTTGAACCACCTTTGCGTGGTGGAAGGGACAAGTGACACTAATTAAGTCTTTCTGCATAGCTAGTTGGTCCAAACCTTTGCACACTGGACTTACTGTAAACTGATAGTTGCCATGTTGCCCTGGAAATTAGTTTTGTAGGCTTGGTCTGACTGTAGGAGGGCAAGCATGAATAATGCAGTTGAACCCATCAAACTACAGAAGGAATTCATGGGGCTTGGTGCTTAGTCTGGTCAGCAAGGAGTGAAGATCACAACTGTCCTCAGCAAGACTGACTCCCAGGTCAGATATTTGGAAAAGGGATTACATCCTATGGAGCACAACCCTGCACATTCATCTGGGCTAACAAAGCTTCAAGTGCCTCTGAACACACTGACAAAGTATGGGGACTTACTCTTTGCTTGGCTTTTGTGACTCCAACCCACTGAGCTAGAAGAAAATTGATAGTAAGTTTCTTTCACTTTTCAGAAAAAAGTACATAATTATGCTGGCGTCCCTGAAAAATAATACTTCAGTGTTATAAACTATTTCAGAAATCTGAGGGTTTGAGCCAGTTCCAATATTGGACTTCTATAACGCCCACACCCACCTACCCCTTTGCTTGATACAGTAGTTGAAAAGCAGAGTGGGAAGATAGAAACAGCTACTATTTACTTTGCTTAGTTTTAACTGATTTTTTTTTCTTCTTTATTGTCTTTCTTTCAAATGACTCTTTCATGATTCTGGGATATGAGAAGCTACTTTTACAACTTTACACTATCTCACTACTTCATTCTCTTCCCCCACTTCCCCCTTTGTAACATACATTACACAAATAACGTGCATTATGGAATATTAGGCAGTTCTCTGCTTCTTTGTTAGATTAAAGAA
Organism: Lathamus discolor; assembly: GCF_037157495.1. NCBI lineage: Eukaryota > Metazoa > Chordata > Aves > Psittaciformes > Psittacidae > Lathamus > Lathamus discolor. The sequence continues at coordinate 40,247,253 of NC_088884.1, read as the reverse complement.
TTACATACTTTTTCAATTTATTTTCAATGCCAGTTAGAAAATGACAGTAATATTTGATTTTTACTGTATAAAGTGAATGAAAATGGTTCATCGGCTGATTTATTTATTTCTATTCTTTCCACGCAGTGCTATGTTACTTGTAAAGTATTAGTCTGCTTTAGCTTGGAAGAGCTATACTTGATTACAAAAAGTCCTTTGATTTGAAATTTAAAAAAATACAAATAAATAATAGTAATGTCTGGGGAGAATAAACTTTTACAAAAGGCTTAAATCTACACACTCCTATTCCTTACACATCTCTAAGAGTATGGATGCAAAGAAAAAGGTGTTCTACAGGGCTTCCAACAGAGAGGTTGCTCAATATTCTTCAATTGTACAGATGTACATATTTCTTCAAATATGTACAGGTGATGAAAAGGAGCTAAACTGTTTCTTTTATATTTAAGAATTGTGTTGGAATTTTCTCTGTAATTTCCTCAATTTCAATCAAAATTATGTAAAAGTCATTAAAGGAAAAATGTACAAAATATAGAAAACAACTCTTAATAGAGAAGAGGACCTGAGGAGGCTGAGGAGGGACATTACGATTACTTGTCAAAAACTGTTCTTGCACAAACAGTTATATTTCTTCTTTCCATATGACAGGACCAAAGGTTACTTCTATTCAACAACAGCTTTTTCAGAAGAGGTATTGATGACAACTCTACTATGGTCAAAACTATAGGTTTGCAGATACACTCCCACTGTCAGCTTAGCAATGTTGTCATCCCTGTGCTCATGGGACTCTGGCCTGGATACCCAAAAGGGAATTTAGGTGTAACCTACATGTTTAAACTCAAAACTGTGATGCAAATAGCTTAATTGAAACAGTTTTTTCCTAAAGATTCATATCCATATCACCCAAAATAAATTATAACACAATACTCTCTCCTTGCATATGGAGATCTGGCTTTCAATACCTCCAGAAGACAGAAGGGTTGACCCTCTATTTCGCACATCTTGGCTGAAGGCTCTACCCGCTGGACTGTAGAATGCAGAGGAGTCCTTATCGTTTTGAGAAAAACAATGACTGAAAGAGCCATGTGATGTAACACACGTGCCATTTGGACTCCCATGTCCCCCACAATTCCTTACTAACTAACTCCACATTCTGACCTATTGCTCATAAGGTCTTTTGTATATTCTAATATCCTTTTTATATTAGATTAGCCTGAGCATCTATCCAGAGCGTTCGTGTACCTAGATATTTGCGAAGAGGGAACTATTAACTGTTATATACGAGTTTCATGGCAACTTGAATTCATATATTACCTTTTTCCTTACCTATTTTCTAGTTATCATCTAGAGGTTGCACACTCATTTATGTCAATTCTTTAGCATTTACATGAATTAAAAGCTAGTGAAAAGTGCTGATCCCTGTTCATTAGCAAAGTTTTCATTAGTCTTCTGCACTGTGGTTCAGCTTAATAATGTAAAGAGAACTCTGTGGTCAGTATTGAATGTAAAGAATAGTCTTAACAACAAATTCATGCTCAGATAGCTCAAACATTTACTTTCAGGCTTAAAGAGAATTTATAGCTAAACAGAATCATTCTCAAATGTGTAAATAAAGCACAGGGGTTACTCTGTAAATGAGATCATGGCAATACTCTTTCAGTGATGATATAAATGTCTTTCGCATGATGTGATGACATATAAAAAATGTTTTATTAGAAGCAAGGTATGATCAGAAAAACATACCTGTCACCGAAGCATCATGTTTCACTGTTTAAAGTACAATTTCTAGCCTAAAAAGTAACTTTTTAGAGCTTCTACCAAAGTCTCCACATTCACATCTCACATGTTGATAACTGTCTACTCAAATCTGCTGAAGTCCCAAAGAAAAGTTATATCTTCTGCTAATGGGCAATCCTTCAAAGTGGATCTCAGAGCAGAAAGCTGGTTCCATGTGTCTGACTTCATGCATCACCAGCAACGAGTGTGCCTCAGCCTGAACTTGAGTGGTTTCCCTGCTGGCAAAGCACAAACCACAGAGAACTTGGCTCATGCTTTTGTTGTCATGCAAGAGACCTGGCTGCGAGGGGAAAGCAAACTCCACAGGTTTCCGTTTCCTCTGCTGTCATTTTCTTCAGCCAACAAATTGATTTAAACCAAGTGTGGATCTGAGCTAAACAAGAGCCCCGACAGTCCAATTCTCATAAATGTTTAAGGACACTCTGTACCACTCTGTCAGCTTAAAAGGGCCTTGCAGACTTAGTAAACTAGTTTTGCATTCGCTGCAATGCTTCTGATATTACTTATATGGAGTAAAGCAGCATTCATATAAATAAGAGTGAAGGCCTAAAATGCAGTCTTTCAGAATTTCTCTAGAGAAAGTAATTAACAATGTTCCCATCGCACAAGATAATCCCACAGCTACAAAATTACTTCAGTGCTTATGATGAGAAGTGCTATCATAGTTGTAGCAGTAATTATCAAGTCAAAGAAAAAGTACAGTATATTAGCATAAAGAGTCATTAATACATGTGTCTGGTGCAAAGGTTGGCTTCCCCCTGCTTCAGTGTGGTTTCCACCATGGGCTGCAGAGGCACAGCTGCCTCACCATGGGCTGCACCATGGGCTGCAGGGGAAGCTCTGCTTCACCAGCTTCTCACAAAAGGATCTACCAAAATCTTGCCACACAAAACAAATCCACTGTCAGTCAGGACATATGTCTTAGAAACTGTGCTAGCAAAAACCCTTTTCAGCACCACAGGCTTGATTCATGTTCCTTCAGAGACTGGTGTGAGATGGGGCTCACAAGGAGCAGGATACATGAGGAGTACAAACTTGGCTCATATCTCTTTCAGGTCTCCTTTACCTTCCCAAAACAGAGTAAGAAGGACTTTGGAGAGTATGTACAACAGTTGCCAATGCTGTTCCTCCTCCATATCCTCTGAAGATGTTATAGAAAGGGAGGTAGCCCCTCTGGTTTTATGAGGGGGAAGTCATGTATGACCAACCTTATAGCCTTCTATGAGGAAGTGACTAGGTGGAGGGATGATGGTAGAGCGGTAGATGTGGTTTTTCTTGATTTCAATAAGGCATTTGATACTGTCTCCCACAGCATCCTCATAGATAAGCTAAAGAAGTGTGGGCTTGACGATCAAGTAGTGAGGTGGATCGAGAACTGGTTGAAAGGAAGAAGGCAGAGAGTTGTGGTCAATGGCGCAGAATCTAGCTGGAGGTCTGTGACTAGTGGAGTTCCTCAGGGGTCGGTGCTGGGACCGGTGCTGTTTAATATTTTCATCAATGACCTGGATGAGGGAACTGAGTGCACCCTCAGCAAGTTTGCTGATGACACAAAACTGGGAGGAGTGGCTGACACACCAGAGGACTGTGCTGCCATTCAGCGAGACCTGGACAGGCTGGAGAGTTGGGCGGGGAGAAACTTGATGAAATTTAACAAGGGCAAGTGTAGAGTCTTGCATCTGGGGAAGAACAACCCCATGTACCAGTACAGCTTGGGGGGTGACCTGCTGGAAAGTAGCGAAGGGGAAAGGGACCTGGGGGTCCTGGTGGATAGGAGGATGACCATGAGCCAGCAATGTGCTCTTGCGGCCAAGAAGGCAAATGGCATCCTAGGGTGCATTAGAAAGGGAGTGGTTAGTAGGTCAAGAGAGGTTCTCCTCCCCCTCTATTCTGCCTTGGTGAGGCCGCATCTGGAATATTGCGTCCAGTTCTGGGCCCCTCTGTTCAAGAAGGACAGGGAATTGCTTGAAGGAGTCCAGCGCAGAGCCACAAAGATGATTAAAGGAGTGGAACATCTCCCTTATGGGGAGAGGCCGAGGGAGCTGGGTCTCTTTAGCTTGGAGAAGAGGAGACTGAGGGGTGACCTCATCAATGTTTACAAATATGTGAAGGGTAGGTGTCGGGATGATGGAGCTAGGCTTTTTTCAGTGATATCCAGTGATAGGACAAGGGGCAATGGGTGTAAACTGGAACATAGGAAGTTCCACGTTAACATCAGGAAGAACTTCTTTACTGTAAGAGTGACAGAGCACTGGAACAGGTTGCCCAGGGGGGTTGTGGAGTCTCCTACACTGGAGATATTCAAGGCCCGCCTGGACAAGTTCCTGTGTGATGTACTGTAGGTTACCCTGCTCTTGCAGGGGGGTTGGACTAGATGATCTTTTGAGGTCCCTTCCAACCCTTGGGATTCTGTGATTCTGTGATTCTGTGGTGTCATTCACTCCCAAACTGGTGCCTGCTCTGACCTCTCCCCTTGGAGCAGCCCGTTTTGTCCCTGGCCCTCAGTCAGGCCGACGATGACTACCACAAGTCCCCTGTAACGTGCATAAATCCCAGAGCACAGAACGGAGACATCAGAGAATCAAACTGGAGATCCAAATTCCTGTCATGTTCCCAGCCCAAATTAACCATAGCGGCCACTGCACAGATGCAATAATTGAAGAATAGGCTGCATAAATATAAAGGTGTATGATTTTTATATTTGCCATTTTAAAAGGCACTGATAGTCACACAGCGAGGAAAATGTTGCATTTTATGAATCATCAGCCCCCTTTATGAGATACATTTTGGACTGTATATCACCATATTGCAAAGGAAAGTATCTCAGTAAGATTAATTAGCTGATGTTTGTGAAACGTTTTGGATCTGGGAAGCACCATATAAATGTGAGCTATTATTATTGTTATTTATTATTAGGGAGATGCAAATCCTCTCTAGATGTTGACTAAAGCGTTGTGATTTTTATGGTCACAACTTTGTCAGAAGTATTTTTATCTTTCTAGCAGCAACGTGCTCCCAAAGATGTTGAGCCTTAAATCAGCAGCTGTTGTACCTCAAGCAAGTTATGAATTTTCTTTGATTTACAGCAGTTGAGGTGGCTTTTTATTTTTCTTTTTAAGGATGGGTGAGAGAAGCACGTGCTTTTGGAAGCACATAACATAAGACCAGGAGCTCCTCAGAGGCAAACCACATTCACCCTCCGTGAGGCTGTTGAATCCACCTTCAGGCACTCAATGAATGACCTGGTTTTCATCGCACAGAGGAGGTAGTGATTCCCACTGAGCACACCAGGAGCTGATCTGGGAGCACATTCACTTAACAACACCCCTTATTTGCTTGTCTAGGTCTGGCTGCAGGATGCTCTGTTTAAACACCAGCTAGGTTGTTTTTTGTTTGATTTTGTCTGTTTGTAGCTAACAGTGTATTTTAAATCCTGGTCGATCATACAGTGAGAGCTGTGCAAATACCAAAGTACCATGAGTTATTCGATGGGGTCCCCTAAGGGAACAGGGAGCTTCCCTCCCAGGTTCCCTAGAGGCCTGCTAATCATCCCACATGTTAAGAATTCCAAGGGAGACCCTAAGGGGAGCTGTCAGCAGCATTTTTACACCCTCTTTTAAACTGGTGCAGACAGCCACACATGTGCAAGCCAAGGACAGATAAATTAACTTGGGCTCAAATACAGACAGGATTAGGACCCTCCTTTCAAAATTCACTTCAGGGTTTCAGCATGAGCATTGACTGGAAACTGAGGCCACTTGTGAAAAAACATCTGGAAGAAGCAAAGGATTAAATTTGTGGTGTTCATCCATTAAGATCACTTGGAGAGGTCTTCCGGAGAGCCCCGACTCTCCTGTAGCCGGTGGAGTGTTGCACGTTTTCCGCATGCGTGCATACAGCCTACCAATTATGAGCTTTGGTCAGGAAAGTTTGAAAACACTGGCTTTTTGCACACCTGCAGTGTGGCATTATTTTCAAGGGAAGAAGGTGTATATCACACATGTTCTTTTCTATCCTGGCTGGTTTTCTGCAAAACAGACATTTCTAGCCAGCAGTTCACTTTAAGGACATCAGTGTACAACTCATCCAGACTATTGCTGTAATAGGTTTGATCCCTGAGAGGGCCGCATCTGGTCTGAATGGCAACCAATTCCACCATTTTCAATGAAATATGTATTTTCTTCTTTTAGGACACCCAGTGTCGGGAGCATGTGTACAACTCTCCCTTCCTCTGACTGCCTTCACAACACATGGGTCCACCAGGAGCTCCAGGTCCCACTAATTGAATCCTCTGACCTGTGATCACCTCAGTCCTGGCTTGTAGCTCCATGAACCCTAGTAAATCCCCTGTCCACAACTGGGCAAGTTACAGTTGCCTACTTACATATTGTCAGGTTATCGCAACAATTGTTTTGGGCCAAACCTTGCCAATATCTTCATATGGATGACTCCAACTCAGAGGACAGTGAAGTGCAAGTTATAGGGTAAGGCAGAAGAGGAAAACTTGCTGGTTTTAAAATAAACCCCTATGACTATGTGGAACAACCAGCTTCCACAACCAGAAGATGGTAACAAGAGATACCGGAGTCTCATGTGGATCATACTTGCTTCTCGTACCACACAGTACAAACTCCTCATCCACAGAGATCCCCTTTACAGGTTTTAGCATCTGGCCTATAAATAGCACTTCAAAGCATACATGCAATAAATGTGATCTTCAAAATTGTGCTTCCTTATTTATTTTCATACTGTAGCATTGGTATTTCAGGACACATTTTTTTATTATTATTTTTCCAAAAATAGGCATCTTTTACTTAAATCCTCCAGTAAATAATGATATTTGTATTTCAGGATTGTCAAATATTTAATTGAAAATCAACCTAAAATAAATACTTACATTAGAAATGTTTGGGGTTTTGCTTTGCGGGTTTTTTAACTTAGCTCCAGTTTGCATCTACAGCCATACCAAAAGACACGAATATTTCTCTCTGACACATACTTGGCTAAGAGGGTAATATTTTGCTCTAAGTGTCTCCCCCTAAACATTGTGACAAAGTTATGTTGATGTTGCACAGCAATTTTATGTTCAAACCCAAATTTAAAAACTGCTTATACACGCATATCTTTATGATGCACTAGATTCTGCTTTGAAAGCCCCTGTATCTCAGTTAGTATTCTGTTGAATCCACAGCTACCTTAAATTTGTAGACATTGCTATCTTTGCACAAGAATCACCCATTAAATTGGGATGATGGGAGAACTGTTTCTGGGCTTTACAGAGATTAATCAGACTTTACTTTCTACTACTGAAAATGCTTCTGTGACATGCTCACATTGGCAACGGAGCAACAGATTGACAGGCACAAGAAATTGCCATGTCCCCTCAATGTTCGTTGGATTTTAACAAGTAGATAAGCCCTCAGAAAGCTGCTGGTACTGCTGCATCGGACCGGTTCCTGTAAGCACCAGGAAGGAGTGTATACTCAATCTGTGTATACTCAGCTGTGGAAGATCCAAGGGAATGGAGCCACTCCAACATATCTTGAGGGACAGAGTGTGCAGTTCCCATCCTGCAAACCCAGCCATGCAGGATGGGGGAAGAAGTGGGGAAGAAAGAGAGAAGAACTGAGCCACTGTTTCATTTCCTCTCCATCCTCCTTACCCCATCCGACCTCATGGCAGTTTAAGGAATGGGAATGATCCTGGTAGAATCAAAGCTTCACTTTTGAAGCTGAACTCATCTTACATCATCAGGTATTCTGTATTTGACAATGCAGTCATGCAGTGACTGGGAAAAAGGTTTGCTGTGCTGGTGGATGGGCATGCACAGCTAATTTATCTGTGAAGACAGTCTGCTTCACTGAATTCAGCCTTGTCAGAGGTGCATTGAATGAGCCCTTGTACCATCAGTGCGCATTCCTTCTCTCTGCTTGGTGCACACTTTGTACCTCTCAGTATGGACATTCAGGTGGAAGAATATAAGCAAGTATTCTTCCATGATAACATTTTACAAACCTGTTTTTAAGCTACTCTAAAAATACCTGTGCTGAACATAAACAGCATCTGCATGTGATGTGTCACAGGCTCAACATTTCATAGGTATCGGCTGTGCTGCAGAGAAGTCTTACACTGAAGAAATCAGGTCTTTCCTTCAAGAGGTTGTGTGACTCCGAGCTGAAGCTCTGGCACAAATCAGGATGAGCTCAATTTACATAATTCTCTGTAACTGGCTGTTTCCCGTTAAGCCTGGGCATGTAATTGAATTTCTTGCATTCACAAACATGGGCCCCAGTGATCTGCTTAGATCACAGCTGCCTGAGAAATCCTTCTCTTCCTGGGGATCCCTGCTCCCCAGCACCAATACCTGATTTGAGAACCCAGGAACAGAAGAAGGAAGGAAGAGCACGGAAGAGTCCTTGTGCTTCCCCTCTTTCTCCAGGGATTGGCAGCCTATGGTGTACAAGGAGTGGCTGAGACCTGTATTTATGTAATCTTAAGAGACTGCTTAAGAAGAGATGAATCTCGCTGTCTTCAACTACCTAATACAAGTGTACAGACAAGGCAGAGACAGAATCTTCCCAAAGACAGGATGAGAGACAAGGGGACAAGTTGCAACAAAGGGAATTCTAATTAGAAATTAGGAGGAAAAAAGATCACTCTGAGGGCAGTCAAACATTGGACGAGGTTGAACAGACAATATAGCATCTTTGTCAGCAGAGATGCTTGAAATTTGACTGGACAAGATCCTCAGCAATCTGATTTCAGTGGACCTGCTTCAAGCCAGGGCTTGGATGAGATGACCTCTGAAGTCCCTTCCTCACTCTGCCATTCTGCAGTTCCAGAATTAGCAGTGATTTAGCTGCGGCAAACAGAGGTTTCTTACTTCCTTTCTTATTTCAGTCAGAAGTGAACCTAACCACCCTATCGCACTCTGACCTCCAAGGGCACTGAGTAAAGGTGGATGTTATATGTGCTGGGAAGCTTTAATGATTTATACAGATTTCAAGCCTCAGAGCTGAGTTCTCACCAGGTTTAATGTCTGATGAGGATGCGCCTCAGCAAGCACCCCGAGGTTATGTTGATAAAGGGTTGCATGCATTTGTTCTATAGCTAGCTATCTATCAAAAGACTTATGTGGTAATTTAATGCTTTATGGCAAGTGGCTGATAGTAAATGAAGCAATCAAAACCTGCCAAATATTCTGCTAGGCAGTAACGGGGAAGAGTTGCCAGGGTCTTGTGTGTCATTATCTCTCCCACTGATCCTTTGGGGATTCTTTCTGCCATTTCTGTCTCCATAGCACAAACATTGTCCTCTTCCTACTATTCACTCCGTTAGGTAGTACTGCATTGACACAGCACTTGACTATAACAAAATTAGAAAGGCAACCTTGTTCCTGTGAATGTCATGGTGCTAGCACAGCCTCCTTCTGCAAGACGACTGACCTTACTTCCTATTCCTGTGATCTTAAAGCCAGCAAAGTATGCAGAGACAAGTCTTTGTTTCTTTTCAGTAAGATACTGCTGAAACAAAACACCAAGCATTTGTTTGTCATGGGAAATGAACTTATCCATGATGAAATAAATAGTACTTTATTCAATAAGTTATACCTATTAATGGAAAACCTCAAAAGACATGTAAGTGGTCCTTGTAGGGAAGCAAAAATCTAGAAATCCCATTGTATTTGGGTAATTCAAATCAATCAGCATCCATGGAAAAACATATGCAAATATCCCATAAGTAAATTGATCCTTCTCCGCTAAAATCTGATCACAAGAACAATGAATATCTCTGGGCAACTAAATATTGAATGCTGAGTACGTTTTGTATTAATTGTAGTATTTTACTATGTCATCAAGTGAAGGAAAACTGTCAGTGTTCTCAATAACTTCATATACAGTAAAAGCCTGAGAGATTGTTGCCATGAGTATTATCTGTCAAGCAAATATCAGTGCCTCAGTTATTGTTTTCTTCCAGCAAATATAAAATCAACCCACAAAGAGTGATAGTGGAAAAGCGCTGGCACCTTTATCACTCTGTAACTCTGTCAGGGGATTATTTAGACAAATACACAGATGGTATGAATCAACATAGCTCCACTGACTACTTCATCTTCAGAATTAACCTTCTTTAGACTATGTGAAGACCTGGCCCATGGAAATCACCAGTAGGTGTTCCAGTCATACACCAGCGCAGGGGTGTCCACTGCAGCCTCAGTGTTCCAACCTCCCTTGGGTTTAGCCAAGTCTTTACCAGCACTGATAGAGAATCTTAGCACCCATGTGGAAAAAAGTAAAAAAAAATGATAAAACAATTCAACTGTTTGGGATTTTTAAACAAAAAAATATTATTTCTTAATTTCTAAACCACATCTCCGGATTTTCTGGACATGGCACAGTCCTGTGACTATGTTTGGGTCAGTTAAGATTCAAAGACAAAACAATAATGCAGGTTTCCCATTTTCTGCAAAAAGACAACATGCACTTTGAATCACTTCGTTCTTCAGGATTATTTTCCTGACACTCTGCCCCCGTTTTCTTCTTCAGAATTTGTCTTGTCTAAGCAGCTGGGAACAGCATTTCAGATTTCAGGCACTTGATATTGCCTATTTTGGGGGATTCTGGTTCAGAAGTTGATTGCTGCCCATTTATTGGAACAAATGGACTAAGAAAGGAACTGCATTCCAATAAAAAAAAAAGAGAGCACCCCAAGTTCTGCAGATCTAAAATGCATCATCCCTACACACATACTACTTAATCCTCACTTGTGAAGATTAAAGTAGCTGGTAGCACCGATGTGGCTTTAAATTCTATCCATTTTCAGGGTCTTTTTGGCTTTCTTTTATGGGCAGTATCTCCTTTCACAAAGCCTTCAATTCTGATCAAGTCATGTTAATGAAGAGATGACTCCTAAAATCAGGATCCACTTTTCACAGTAAATTCGTCTGTCTTTTGTGTACATAGACTACTTTAGAATAAGCCAGCCTTAGCAGGGTGACTCCTACTGGAATACGTAGGAGTATATGGTAAAGCGCTGAGAGGGCTTTATGAACTCCTGGTGAATCTGTTGCCCACACATTGGATAAATTTGCAAGATGGCTTTGAAATAAGCTGTCTGTGTAATTATCTGTCTGTTAAAGAAGCACTTTGTCTATTTCAGTGTTTTTCTGCCATGTTATAATTAGTGAATTTTTGTGCTCATTAATTTTTTCTGTATTCATTAAAATGATACAAGCAAGTCATTTGGGCCAAATACTTAACAAAGGTTTTTGATGGGGAGTATATTCTTTAATTTTCTTACTACTGAATAATTACAGAAAAAAATCAAATAAGAGCTTGTTTACATAAAAGAATAGAATAGATATTTCACCTTAAATTCATGTACTTCCTTAATCCTAAATAACTCTCAAAAAAGCCTAATTTAGGGAGTGAGTAGAACAATGAAGTTTTAACTTTGTGAACACTCAGGACCTAAAGTAACTGTCTCCATTTGTTTTGCTGTATTTTAATGAATTGCTATTACAAGTAGGGAGTTTTCTAGGCTTAAGATCCCACCATGTGCAGGTCCATCCTATCAACGTCTTGTCAGCCCTATTCTAACATGCTGTGTATATGTATATATGCGTGAGATCATACACAGCACCTCCTATCACACCAGACACCTAATGTTCACTTTATGTAGCTGACCGCTGGCAGATATGGGGCTCCATACTGTGACAACTAATGAATTTTTCTTGGTCATGTGGCTGTGGGTTCTGCTGCTACAGATGCAGGTTTTACACTACACTTACCATACACAACTTGATGAAAGACTCTGTCTCTGTATTTCAAGGTATCTCAAGGATTCCCTGGAATACCTTCCTCCCTTTAATGTATTTATGTATTTAAATTTCAGTTCTGAATGATTCAAGAGCAACCTTTCAATTTAATTGTATCCTTTCAGTTGTTTCCCACTATATTTCCAGGCCTGCCTGAGGTCAAGTTCCAATAATGAGCCAACAGGAGCCTTATGAAATTCAACAAGGACAAATGCAATGCTATGACTTCAGGGGGAAGAAACCCTTGCAACAAGGCAGGCTGGGGAGCAGCTTTACTGGGGGACCCTGGGAGTGAGCTGAGAGTGGGCCAGCAGTTATCCCACCAGCCATGAAGGCCAACAGTGCCCTGGGCTGTGTCAGCAGGAGCACAGCCAGCAGAATCAAAGAAAGTGGTTATTCCCTATACTCAGCAGCTGTTAGACCACATCTAGAGCACTGCGTCCAGTCTGGGGCTCCCCTGTATGGGAAAAGCACTGATAAATTGGAGTGAGTCCAGGGAAATCAAGGATGGATGGAGCACGTGGTCTGTGAGGACAGGCTGAAGGACTGGGGCTTGTTTAGGTGGAGAAGAAATGTCTTTGGGAAGACCATACAGAAGCCCTCAGTACCTACAAGGAGTTTATCAAGGAGATGGAGCAAGTCTTTTCCCAGCAGAGGTGGAGGCTAAGAGACAAACAGACATAAAGCGAATCTGCGGAGGTTCAGACTGGACAGAAGAAATGTTTCCCCATGAGGACAACCAAGCAGTGGAGCCAGGTTGCTCAGAAGGGCTGTGCAGTCTCTGTCGCTGGATGTTTTGAATCCCACACTGTGGGTACAGCCTGGGGCAACCTCATCTGACCTTGTAGTTGACCCTGCTGTGAGCATGGGGTTGGGCCAGAGGCCTCTTGATGCCCCTTCCAGCCTGACTTACCCCATAAACCTGTATGTGTCAGAGGGGAGTTAAACTATGCAATATATTCCCTTTGAGATCCGGGCAATACGAAATGTCACTGATGTCCATCTGTCTCTCAAGACAAGTACTGCTGTTTCAAATCTTGCAGGCATGTCATAAAGCTTACCTAAGTAAATCTTGGAAATGAGATGGAAAAAATATCTTCCTTTTTTGATTCTGAAAGTTAGAAAACACGAGCTCAAGATGAAATAATGCTTCACTAAAAGCAGCACAATTTACAGCAGTGTTCAATCAGATAGTTTAGGAGGAAATAAAGCCCTAGTATTAGGTTATGCTAAATATAAAGCCAAGTTTGGGTGTAACTCTTCAGGGTTTTGATTAAATTACTCGAACTCTGAATGAAATGTGAAAATACTTTTGAGTTTTCCTTCCACATACCTAATGCACTGCTGGCCTGGAAAGGGATTAGAAATTGAAGGACATATAGAGAATTGTGTTAGAGCAAGAGTTTGGCTGCAGAGGAACCTCACAGCATTTCGCGAATGCTTTCACTTAGTGATCTGTCTATAACCAAATGTCTACTCCAAACACAGAGGACATTGAATTAGGTACAAATATCTTATATGGCTGCCTTGGATATTTAGACCATAAATTTCAGGTACATAACTTAGCACAACAAAGTCAGTGCTTGTTGATTAGATTTCTGAAGAATTATCAACAGACAAAATTGAATTATCAGTTGTTGGTATTATTGTCATTCTGCAATACAACTATTGTTTCTTATCTGCTGACCTTTAGCTGTCTCTTACCAGAATCTACCAAGAACTCTGAATCGCAACACCTCCGTTATTGAGAAGATATGGAATCAGAGCTTTGCAATTGTAGTATAAAATCAGCTCATTACTCTCCCAGCAAAGTAATCATTCAGTGTAAGATATTGGAAGCAGAGATCCTTTCCTGTTAGCTACTATTAGCATTCTCACTACTCAGCAAAAATATTAGAACAAATATAAAAGTACTTTAGCCTGAAGTGAGAAAAAACAATATGTAACAAAACCCAATCTTCTCAGATTCTGGACACGTCAAAGCTAGCTAACCGCTCAGCGGTCCCAGCCCTAGCTGCTAATGGGATAAATCTAAAACCTCTTTGTCAATTAATTAACTTATCCTTGCTTCTCAAATTAAAAAATCAAATAAAGATAAACATGCAATTTTCTTTCTTTCCATGCTTCAATTCCCCAAAGTGCTGCAAGCATGTTTTCCGCAAATAGCCTCAAATGATGCAAATGATGCAAAAGGTACAGTAGATAAATACAGCCGGAAAGAAACCTTTGAAATATTGCTCTCTATTTGTTTAAAAGAAGAAAGAGGAAGTGTTGAAGTGCAGAGGTGTACAAGAGTAGGTGAATAAGACTCTGTCCCTGACAACCGTGACTGCAAAATTCCCACTGAAGTTATTTCTGCGCAGAGAAGCAGCCAAGTACAGAGGGCACCCGCCAACACCTGCTTAATAAAATGCCAAATGGTGCTTCTCCTGACATTCACTTCTAACATAAAGACAAAAAGCCACTTGTTAGGTTCCTCCACATCCTTATCATCTTAGCACCTCCTCACCCAGAAGGAACTTGAGTCCACACCTGCTGCAACAGCCAAACCAAGAGTTCTGCAGGAAGGTTGACAAAGAAATAGTGAAACTGGGCCACTCTCACTCTAACAGAAGAGTAAATGTTGCTATGAATGGATGTTCTGTTGCTCCTTCCTGCCCAGGAGTGCCTTGGAGCCCTGGGAAGAACAGCAGAGCATGGCAGCCTCAAAGGTCTGCATGATTGTCCTGGGTTCAGCAGCAGCAGTCAGTTTTCTCCTTCTTAGGAGCTAGTGCAGTGCTGTGTTTTGATCTTTTGGCCTGGGAACAGTGTTGATAACGCCGATGTTTTCAGTTGCTGCTCAAATGTTTGGTCTGGCCAAGGACTTTCTGAGCCTCATGCTCTGCCAGGGAGGAGGGGAGGCTGGGAGGAAGCAGAGACAGGACACCTGACCCAAGCTAGCCAAAGGGGTATTCCATACCACAGCACGTCATGCCCAGGGTGTAACCGAGAGCTACCCCGGAAGGGCTGGGACTGCAGGGTTGGACGAGGTATGGGTCGGTGCTCTGCTGGGGGGAGTGGGCCGAGTTATTGGTCGGCTGGTATTGAGGTGTTGTATTCTTTCCTCTTGTTACTTCCTTTATCATTATTATTGTTGGTGGTAGCAGCAGTGATTTGTGTTATACCTTAGTTACTAAACTGTTCTTACCTCAACCCGTGGGAGTTGCATTCTTTTCGATTCTCCTCTCCGTCCCTCCAGGAGCAGGGAGAGGGCAAGAACGGGGGGGAGTGAGTGAACGAGGTTTGTGGTTGGGTTTAAACCACGACAATGATGCTTGGGGCATTCAGCACAGAGGCAAAGCCAGTAGTGTGACTCCTGCTCCTAGAATGTTTTGCGGTTTTTTTACAAAACCTCTCATTAATTCCAAATTTCAAAGAAAGAGAAAGTTGCCAATCCCATTCTTTGATCAAATAAGAGTCACAGACTATCAAAGAGACAAATCCAGGCTGAGAATGGTGGTGCCTTTTTATCACCTTGAGTTCAGCACTGGAACTCCAGAATGGAGCTTTAAGTGGGCTGGTTCCTCTTGAGTAACTCTGAACTGGTTCCTATGAATTTGGCACATGGGAGCTCGAATGGTGTGATTTTATTTATTTATTTATTTTTCCTTTTTGAGGAGCCAGAAAGGAAGATTATGGAAAGGAAAAGGCCCTACGGGGAAAAGGTATTTGCTTATGAATTAATAGATAAGCAAACAGAATGAGTTAAAATGTGAAAATTGAGCTGAAGAAAATGAATTCTTAATCTACCTAATTTTGACAAGATGTTGATAGGTGGTGTAGATTTTTTTCTCTTCATGGAGCCCATTTGCTATTTCTTCTGCACATCAGAAGCCTCCAGCAACCAGTGGTTGCTCTTGAGATAGCTCCCTGTCTCAGGGAGATCCCCTGTTGCGGTTTAAGCCATCTTCTCTAAGATGCAGAGGACAAATCTGAAGCTGAAACACTTTATTTTTCAGTGTAAGATAAAGATATAACTAATTCACATCAGCAGTCACTATATGGAACAGAAATTATTTCAGATTCCTTTAGGAATTCTCTAAGGCTAAGCCTATCAGCTCAGTAAGGTATTTGGACACCCTAGCTTAACGCATATGAGCTACCCTAGGATTTCATGTGATTTAGGTAACTTGAGTTCACTTATTGAATCAGGTTGGCACAAAACACTAATCCTTCTCTTGCCTCCCTCTGACATGTATTACTGTAAACTGTAGGTACTCTCATAACTGGGCACAGAATTTAAACAGTAGTTGTGGTTTTCAAAGAAATAGCATTAAAAATTACAGGAATAGTTTTACCTGTTGCTTCATTTAAAAAGGTGACATAAAATTATACTATTAATACCTAGTGTAAAATTGTACATTCATTACACATTTGTAGAAGAGATCATGTTCTCCAGGTATTCAATTATAAGCCACCTCAGAAGACCCGCTGCTCACTGTGAACTGACTCCCTCAAGTTATCCATGGAGACGGTATGGCTGAAGTAACTCCTAGGTCCCCACTGTTTTGACAGATCCCTTAGACTACAGCCTTGCTACCATTTTTATTTTGGCAGCAATTGGTAGCACCTACGCACCAAGAGCTCACGGTGCGGATGCTCGCAGAAAGAAGCTGTTTTGATGGGCACACGCTGAGTGTGCCAGCAGCTTGGCTGTGGCTTCTGCAGGCACAGCATGCCCGGGGAACTCAGCTGACATCTAAAAGGTGAATGGTGCTGACCCCGGGAGATCGCTGCCTCCTCAAACAGCCTGGATGTCAGGCAGGCCACTGAAGAAAAGGTGCAGTTAAGCAGAGATACACTTTTTTGCAGGGCTGGGTGACCCTCACTTATCACCATACTTCAACACCTGTTTCTACACAAATCATTCTTTGGCTGTAGCCTGTGCCTGCCTGAAAGTGTGATCTGTAAGATATTCTTGATGTTATTAATGTCGTTGGATTCCTTTGTACCCACTTATACCCAGTTACCAGCCCCTGGGTACTACCATGTTAGAAATCTGGAAGACATGCACACTGTCATTCTTCATGCGTGATGTTTTTAGACTATGTTTACCTCAGTATCAGCATAATACCTGAAATAATACTGAGAAAAATGAGGAAGAATCACAGTATACCTTCTCACTCTCTGTGCATTAAAGTACCAGAACAATATCCCTGAAAAGGCAAACTGCCACTGACAGGTACCTCACTGTGCATTGGAAGTAGCAACCTTAGAATCATAGAATCATAGAATAGTTAGGGTTGGAAAGGACCTCAAGATCATCTAGGTCCAACCCCCCTGCCATGGACAGGGACACCTCTCATTAAACCATCCTACCCAAGGCTTCATCCAACCTGGCCTTGAACACCGCCAGGGATGGAGCACTCACAACCTCCCTGGGCAACCGATTCCAGTGTCTCACCACCCTAACAGGAAAGAATTTCCTCCTTATATCCAATCTAAACTTCCCCTGTTTAAGTTTTAACCCGTTACCCCTTGTATTGTCACTACAGTCCCTAATGAAGAGTCCCTCCCCAGCATCCCTATAGGCCCCCTTCAGATACTGGAAGGCTGCTATTAGGTCCCCACGGAGCCTTCTCTTCTCCAGGCTGAACAGCCCCAACTTCCTCAGCCTGTCTTCATACGGGAGGTGCTCCAGTCCCCTGATCATCCTCGTGGCCCTCCTCTGCACTTGTTCCAGCAGTTCCATGTCCTTTTTATGTTGAGGACACCAGAACTGCACACAATACTCCAGGTGAGGTCTCACAAGAGCAGAGTAGAGGGGCAGGATCACCACCTTCGACCTGCTGGTCACGCTCCTTTTGATGCAGCCCAGGATACGGTTGGCTTTCTGGGCTGCAAGCGCACACTGAAGCTGGCTCATGTTCATTTTCTCATCGAGCAGCACCCCCAAGTCCTTCTCTGCAGGGCCGCTCTGAATCTCGTCTTTGCCCAGTCTGTAGCTGTGCCTGGGATTGCTCTGACCCAGGTGTAGGACCTTGCACTTGTCATGGTTGAACTTCATGAGGTTGGCATCAGCCCACCTCACAAGCGTGTCAAGGTCCCTCTGGATGGCATCCCTTCCCTCCAGCTTATCAACCGGACCACACAGCTTGGTGTCATCGGCAAACTTGCTGAGGGCGCACTCAATCCAACTGTCCATGTCAGCGATGAAGATGTTAAACAAGACCGGTCCCAACACCGATCCCTGAGGGACACCACTCGTTACTGGTTTCCAGCCGGACATCGAGCCATTGACCACAACTCTTTGTGTACGGCCATCCAGCCAGTTCTTTATCCACAGAGTGGTCCATCCATCAAATTGATATCTCTCCAATTTAGAGACAAGGATGTCGTGTGGGACAGTGTCAAACGCTTTGCACAAGTCCAGGTAGATGACATCAACTGCTTTACCCTTGTCCATCAGTTCTGTAGCCCCATCATAGAAGGCCACCAAATTGGTCAGGCAGGATTTCCCCTTAGTGAAGCCATGCTGGCTGTCACCAAGCACCTTGTTGTTTTTCATGTGCTTTAGCATGCCTTCCAGGAGAATGTGCTCCAAGGTTTTGCCAGGCACAGAGGTGAGACTGACTGGTCTGTAATTCCCCGGGTCTTCCATTTTCCCCTTCTTGAAAATGGGGGTTATATTTCCCTTTTCCAGTCGTCGGGAACTTCACCTGACTGCCATGATTTTTCAAATATGATGGCCAGTGGCTGAGCAACTTCATTCGCCAGCTCCTTCAGGACCCGTGGATGGATTCCATCAGGTCCCACGGACTTGTGCACCTTCAGGCTCTTAAGATGGTCTCGAACCAGATCCTCTCCTACAGTGGGCCCAAGGTCTTCATTCTCACAGCCCCTGCATCTACTTTCTAAGACCTGGGTGGTGCAGTCAGAGCCTTTGCCAGTGAAGACCGAGGCGAAGAAGTCATTCAGAACCTCAGCCTTCTCCAAATCCTGTGTAGCCAGTTCTCCTGAAAGCTTCCTCAGGGGGCCTATTTTGTCCCTAGTCCGTTTTTTGTTTGCTACGTACCTGTAGAATCCCTTCCTATTATCCTTAACATCCCTGGCTAGGTTTAATTCTAACCTGGCCTTAGCCTTCCTAACCTGGTCCCTAGCTTCCCGGACAACATCCCTGTATTCTACCCAGGCCGCCTGTCCTTGCTACTAAAACACCGAGGTTGGCTGGCAGCTGCATGCTGCACTCTATTGCCAGGACTGCGTGGTGTTCTCTCATCTGGATGGAAACACAACACTTACGTAAGCAGGGTACACAGGTGAGGATCAGGGACTTTTCTGGCACAAGGGGAGATGACCACCAATCCATCGACATGATGGAAACACATCCTGGCCTGTGATGACAAGGGGCTGGAGCAACGCCCCAGAAAAACTCACCCAACCTGCTCCAGCTGAAAGATTCCTGCCAGTAATGCATATCCTCATGAATTTTCTTATTGTGTTATCAGTTTCTTCCAAGCCGCCACTTGCCATGTACTCAGTGTATGTTCATTGGCTGGGTCCTGCACTCAAGAGCACATTTCCACCTTAAAATCCTTGTTTAGCCACATGGGAATCACTCACATGCTCGGTTTCTTGAGTGGATGAGATCAGGTTATTCACAGAATGGCATGACCAAGGCCTCCAGAAATAGATGTCCAAGTCACCCTTTCCAGCCTTCTTTCTCCATCCACTTCTCCACAGAAAGGAGGTCAAATATTTGTGCTGTAAGTGGATGGGCATCTCCTCTTTTCATCAATGGATGTAGCACTTACTTAAGCAGAATTCAACACAGACCGTATTCTTCATGACATTCCCTTAACAAGCGCAGGGTATTTAATGGAGGAGTTTAAAGGAACAAGTAACTGAAGCAGATTTATTAAAGCCAAGGAATAGAAATTTCAATTAATGATGGTTGGCATCACACAAATTGCTCCTTTTCGGAAATACATGGCAAAAAGTGTTTTCAAAAGAATTATTTGACAGTTTCATTTATACATTTCTATAATTATAGCCCCCAGACTTATCTCTCAACCTCCTTTATTTCCAGTCACAAAAAAAAAAAAAAAAAAAGAAAAAAGGAAAAAGAAAATAAAGAAAGAAAGAAAAATAAAGGGTTGTAGAGCTTTTATTTTCTACAGGGCAATAGAGTTTATATCTCAGAGTTTATTTTGACAGAAGAAGAATCAAGGCAAGCCTAGTAAACAGTACAAAAGAGCCTCAGGTTTTGTCCACATAAAGAGACAAGGTTCCACTTGCTAAAAAGTGACAATTATGCAACACATAAATATATTAACTCTGGATACGCCATCCAGATGCAACATCATGTACATCTCCTTGTCAGATACGAGGAGACGCCTGCTGCTTCTTGCACATGAAAATCTGGAAATTTTCACTTTTGACAAAAGAAAACAATCTTGCTTCCAAAGCAGGCGGGCTGGGGTAGCCTAAAGGAATCTGCAAAGCAGAAAATTCTCTGGTATTACGTCTTTTGTTATTCCATGCATGTGCCCAGTTTACAATATGTACTAACTGCATAAATATTTATTATAGTTTCATAATTGCACTTTTACGCTATGGTTCGCTGACATGGGGCTTAGAAGCTTTTTCAGTTTTTCAGTTTTGCATTTAATAGAATGTACACCAAAGTACAACCCTCAGATCGAATAGCGCCGAATGAACTGAGATGTACAGACTCTTCTGTCTGGCTCTCCATGCACTACATAAAATTGCCAAAGTGTATTCACAAGACAGAAAGAGAGCATCTCAGAAGTGCTACTCTCTCACGTCCTCTAACAGCACTGCAGATTTGTTTCAAATTGAAATCTTCCTCCCTTGATACTTCTTCAAGAACTGTAAATATAAGCAAACGAGTTTAGTAACGATAAATGTCACCTTCCAAATTCCAATTATATCTGTCCTTAGTTACAGCAATTTTAACCCCCCCAGAAAAACACCAGCCCACAAGTCATTGGAACTGTTTAGACACATCATTTTCAAAACTTAGAAATACAGACCTGGAGTAAAGCCAGTCACTTGAATTGTGGAGATGTCCATTCCAAATATATCTTCTGTAGTGATCATTGCTGACTCGTCGTCAAGATCTATTGGCCTTCTCCAGCTTCTTTACTGCTGAAAAATAATTTTATTTTTCAGTATTTATCCTGTTCCTTTTATAAGCTTTCTGCTTTTGTTCACACTATTATTTAACTCATTCTCCTAAATAAATCTGGAGGAACCTTAGCCTCAAAATTGCAATGCCAATTTTATCTCCTTTATCACCCTTTCAGCTGGAGTACATGCTTTCAGACTCGGTGAGTCAAATTCCCAAGTTTCATGAGGCACATTGAACCTTAAGTTCTTAATGAATCTCTTCACCAGCAAGTGAAAAAAGGACTTTAATGCAATCCACTCTGATATGTATTCAGAAAGTAGTGACTGTGTGCACTCAGCTTAGAACTGAAAAGGGGACCTGATGCGCATTAAGCAGTTTCCAGTCTTTATATATGTGAGTCCGACAGCTCATGATTAATAGCCAGTTGCAAAAAGGCCTCTGCAGGATGAAAGGGAGGAGGGAGGTGTCCAGGCATCTAGCTGCCACTGCAGTAGCAGGAGTGCCTACCTTTACATGTAAGTTATAATTCGCTAAACAGTTAAGTCCCCAAAACACTTGGTGAACAGGAAAAACAATGAGGAAATGCAAGCAGGCACTGTGGCAGAGGATTGATGTAGACTGGGACTCCTGGAACGTGGAGTTGTGGATGTTTAAAACAAGATGTTTAAAAACAAGAGGCTTAAGGCAAACCTGTGCACGGAAATTGCTGTTTGACAAATACAGAGAATATATCTTCAGCCTCCGCCTTGATTTTCTTTTAAATTAGTGGAATACATTAAGCAAAAAAAGCACAAGAAGTAGTCTTAGGGGCAAAATACATACACTTCATCCAGGATGCTCTTAAAAATTAAATTAAATATACACAAAACCCAAAATCAAAGAAAAGCACAGCAACAAAACCTCTCAACTCATTTCAAAAACTTATTGACCATGGTATCTCTTTCCATGCAAATATGTCTACTCCTCCTTGGAGGGTCCTGTGTCAGTGAGGGAGCCATTCTCTTTGACAAGCCAGCTTTACTCTTGATAACAGTGTACAAATGAGTGTAACTTCCTCAACCTCCTTTAAACATTTTTATACACAGATTAGTATTTAGGCATTGTGTAGACAGTGGAAATGAATTATTCTTCTGCAGAGAGGAGCTGCTGGAAGTAATACTGTTTTTGCTCCATAGCCCGAAATCCATTGATTTCACCGGAGGGACCCAGGCACAAAGCAGCAACCAGTCCAATGTACATAACTGTTACTTATTCATTGAACAAAATCCACCTGTGATGTTGCCCACTACCCAGACAAATCTACAGCTATTTCTGAAGGGCAAATGAAGATACTCTGGATATTGTAAGGTAAGCTGTCCTGGGCCAGAAGGAAGGTGGGGTGTGACAGTGGAGCTGCAGGAGGAAATTCTTGGGTTCATGGGTTCCCTATCTTCGCACAATGTAGAAACTGTTATCCCCTCTTACGTGCACACAGGTGGAGAATAAAGAGCGGACCAAATATCACGTCAAAGAACACCATTAAAAAGGCAGGTACAGATTTTTATCTTCCCTCAAAAAACTTTTAAATGCAGACAATGACTGTGACTCTCCAGGAGATCATTAAATCAGGCTACAGCCATTAGTACAGCATAGATAGATGCCGAGAAAGTTCAGGGTAAACAAAAAATACAGGATTGAACCCAAAGATAGAAACTAGGCAGCAGGAGTTCAGATGTCATCAGATACAAAGAAAAGGAGCTCAGCTACGATGTTCCAAATGGAGCACAGCTCCTGCAGTGCTTTAGCCCTGAGTGGAGAGCAGCACACAGCAGCTGGATCAGCTTCTTTCTGGCTATAGCAAAAAGTATTTGTAAGAGTTCGCTGTACTAATTTCCAGCAGGTCCACCCATATTTTACCAGCTTATATATTTAAAAAAAAAAAAAAAAAAGAAAAAGTGCCATTTTTTACTTTATCTATAACTAACATTTCGATTTGCAGCTTTGTTTTGATCTTGGGATTTCTTGCAGTATTAACTTTTCATGCTTCCTCAAATATAGATTCAGTTCTACAAATGAATAAGCATACAAGGAGTGCAGCTTGTGGTTTGGTGATAGCATTGTCACAAAACTATTTTTAAAGAAAACAGGGAAGAATTGAAATAATCTTTTCCCTTTGGAACCAGTTATTCTTTCAGCTCTGCTCAGCCCAGCAAAGAAAGCTTTTTTATTTAACATGAATAAAGTACATGCAAACAGCACGAGCCGCCCATGCTAACTATGGTTTTCACTGACACATTGATTGTAAAGGGCATTTTCATCCCTTTCTTCTTTGCTTAGTGTTCTTTAGCAGTCTTATGCAAGACTAGCACCAACTTTACTTCAGTATTACTACATTAGGAAGTAAATGAGAGTCTTGCTCAGTGGTAGAAAATTGATGCGCGATACCATCTGACATGTTTATATCAACATTTAATTATTTAATCAATTTAATAAGAGAATATTTAAACCATCATTAAAAAAAAAATCACTGGGCATAACCAACTCAGTCTATAAATCAGGCATTTTGCTCTTCTATTTTCATTCTTCAATTACATTCTGAGAACTAATCGGCAACACTTGATGGGAATACAGAATGTAGACAGACCATAACAGGTGGAGCAATCAGCTCTTCACAAGAAAATTAATTTGTACAGCCGCTATTACTCTCTCATACACACACATTCAGATTTGCACACACAGCCAAGCAAGCAGCCCTGAGAATTGCTAATTGTGATTACAGCCAAATGTCATAAAACACATTTCATTATATTCAAGGGAACGATAGCCGTGTTCATTCTCTTCTCTTTTTATTTTCTTTGGCATTATCTTTGTAATCTTCAGCTTGCTTGGTTTTCTTCTTGATTTGTGAACAAAATAACTGTCTTGTATCCCACTATTCATACTGGGTTTATCTAAACTTAATTAAAACCACTCTGTTAATTTCTGAATTGAATATAAAGAATGCCAAAGTGTCCAGAGATGGTTCTCATGAGACACAATGAGACATTCCAGTGAGAATAATAATAATAAAATGTTTATAAGAATATTCCATCAAGACTAAATTTCTCCCATCATGTACCATCATTTCAACCAGCTAAAATTCCTGCTTTCAAAAAAGCAAGCAATTCTGGCTCTGGAAAACTCCGTTGGGCATGAAGATCGCCTCTTGAGTGGGATGTTGTCTTTCTTAGGCCCACAGGCTCTTCGTTGTGTGATGCATGGCCCCTCCGGCAGGAGCTGGAACTGGTGACTTGCCCTTGGCCTGGACCTCCTCCAGCAAACATCAAAGCCTGGCAGACGCTGACCCGTAAACAGGGCTTGGGAGGGTTAAGGCAGCTCAGAAGAAATCCTCTCCCAAGGCAAACCATAATTGAACCTCTTTTTCAGAGAGCTGTTAAAATCAGCATACGAAAAAGAGTACTACAATACAAGGTATCCTGTGCTGCATTTGCTGCTCCCGGGGACCCACACTTCTTAATGAGCTGATCTGGGAGCTGAAGGATTGTCTGGATTACTTGAATGTTAGGGAGGACTTCAGGAGCAGAGTGGTTAGTTAAAGCATCTTGAGCGCCTGCTGCGGGCTGCCTTTTCAGAAGTTCGGCATGAGGAGCTGCCGAACAGCCATCCAGTGTGGAATTAGACGTAAACGCTTAAATCTCTATCCTGAACAAAAACCAGATTTCTCATTTGTGCAGTGTTGCAACACTGGAGCTGGGTTGCAGCAGAACTTCCAAGCTCCTCAGAGGAAAGAACAAATACAAAGTGTACCATTGCAGCACAGACAAAAGGACTGAAAGCCACTCATGGCATCTAACTCCCACCATCTCTCATGCTCTTGGTGCTCCTCAGCTCATCCACACTGCACATCACCCACCCCCGCAGGGGCTCTCTGACAGGAGGGCTCAGGGGGAATTCCAGACACCTGGAAGGACAAAATCCTCTACATCCTGAATTTGAATAATGTCTGGTCCTCTACAACACCCAAATATATCTTGTCTTCAACTTATCATCTCTGTACAAGAAATGAGGATGGATTTACCTCATAATCGGCTGACTGGAGAACAAAAAGCCATGTCAGACATCAGGTTTTCATTTTGTGTTCCAGCATAGTTTGAATTGGAAGACATCCAATTACCCAGACACTCTGGGGCTGCCTTTATTTGGGTTTACCTTTCATTCATCTTACCTGCCATTGAGAAAAATAAAATGGGGGGATACTCTAATGTTCTGTGGGTAGAAGGAAAACAGGAATGAACCAGAAGGTGACCAGCACTCCTCTGGCACAATAGGAGGAGCAGGAAATCTGTCTCAGCAGAGTTGGGAAAAAAAACCCAACAGCTTCTTTCCATAGATACGTGTCTATCCAAGTTCCCAGCAGGGTAGGGACGTGTCACCAGGAAAGCTGTGCAAAGGGGTGCATTTTCCACTCAACTTTGAGAGCTATACTAGCAGGTAGAGGTAGGCAACATTCAGCCACATATTTGTTATTGCTGTAGCTCAGCAAGATATTCTGTCTCCTTCTCTCATGAGTCTCTCGTTTTGGCTGATGTTACTGACATTTCCAAAGCAGTCAGAGCCTGGCTGGTAGTCAGCTCCAGTTCCAAGAAATACCTGTGCTGCTGAGAACTGTCTCCCAGAAGGCATTTCCAGCAGGGCCTTCTCAGCATCAAATATCACTCTCCCATCATTTGGTGGCCAATAGCCCACTGTCCTCCAAGACAGCCCATATGCCCATTGCCAGGGAAAAAAAAAAATGGCAGAATTCTTTGGTAATACCATCCAGATCATATCCATCCCTGTGGCTATGTTATAATACATGCAGGTTATTTGTTAAGAAGTAATCGGTTTTTATAACCGCATTTATAACGAGTGTTGGAGCACCTACAGCAGAGAATCGAGGCTGCCTTTTTTCATTTTATGAGTGTGCAAATGCAAAGGAATACATCTGGAACCCAAATTTACAACAGCTGCAATAAAGGCCTTTTATTTTCACTTTCAACTAAGCTTAAAAGGGGACGCAGCACAGCCAACCTAACTTACTAAAATAACTTTTGAACTTAATTAATAGCAAACAGAATGACAGCAACTGATAAGTCCTCCAGAGCCAGGAATGCAGAGAGAAGTCTGACATGCTATCTATGCCTCACACCATTAAGTTTTTGTCACAGCTTTGGGGGTTAGACACAGAGCACCGGTCTTAGCTTAAAAATGGGAAATATGTCTCATCCTTCAAGTTGTTTCAGTTTAGCCTTTATATTTGATTGTAGATTACCCTTCTTATGCAGAGAGCTTATTACAGTTTTAATTTTCTCTTATTTACATTTTCATATCACATTTTTTTCCACCAATCTGCAATTTAGAGGATGCTCAATGACACTAATGTTAATGGCATATATTACACTTCTGTTCCACAAGAGTGCATGTCTTTTAAAAACATGAAGTGCCCATTTTGCAGATGCTCTGACAGACTCATACTCTTACCCCTGCCTCCACTCTGCAGTTATAGATAACCTTGACTTACCCAAAAGGGACATCAAGAGACCAAAAATATCTAAAGTAATTCTATCCAAGGTCTTCTCTGACAATCTCACCGCTCATATGGAGGGTTATTATCCACAGTCCTGTCAATGCTAACAAACAGCATCCAAAGAGCTAAACAGTGTCCAAAGAGCTAAACAAATGTGGAAGAGCACAAGAGGAATTGTTCCCTAACTTATCATTGGGGAGCTGTCCAGTGCCAGGACTTAACTGGAGATTACAGGGCGATAGCGAAGAGGGTAAGATCCAGGCTGCACATCTGTCTTCGTAGCTTAACATTCAAGCAAGGCCAGGTGGGGAGGGCTGCAGTGTTGTCAAGTATAAGGAGGTTCTGGTCTTGCTTATGCAACCTGAGTTGAGTGTTTTTCCTAGACAAGCCTGTGAAAACACACAGCTGGCAATCCCACAGTGCTTTATACGCCAGCGTGAGGGCTTCTGTCAGGCACTCACAAAGCTTTCTGAGAATTTGTAGAAGTCATTTCAGAGCAGATTCTCATTTCAAGGGATTTTTTTTAAAACCTCTGTATGAGGTCAATACAAAGGCTCCACGCGGGGCTTGCTACAGACAATACCGAGGACAAACGTTGATCTGTCATGCTAGCAATAATGGCAGAGCTGTTGCTGTTCTTACTGCTGAGCAGCAAGATATGGTCTGGTCACACTGAGCAAGTATTCAGAACCTGTTCCAAGGAAAATGGATACTCACCTTTATTGCTCTTTTCCAGCAGGAGAGGTTATAACTGTTGGTCAAACTTTTTGCTCCTTCACAGAAACCTGGGTTTCCACATAGGTGTGTGTAAAAGGGACTGGGAGGGAGATGTTGGGGGCTGTTGCAGGGAGGAATGTGCCAATATCTTCATAAAACTGTTTTTCATTAAAAACTTAAACTCCTAAAGATTGACGTATTGTGTATCCAAAGCACTAAAAGCCTGTTCCTCTGTCTATGCCTTCCATGGTATCTTTCTTTTTTGTCATATCTTTTTAATATAGACTACATAGATCCTTTCCCTTCTTTTCCCTTATTCTGATGCTCATCAGAATAAGCGGGGCCGCAAGAGACAGATTCATCCCTAATGAGAGAGGATCATGAGGAGATGCAATTCAGTTTTGCTCCCACCGAATCTTGGAAATCTTGGAAACAATTTTCCTTATTGCTATTAGTGCATGTCACTGCTAATACCGGGTATTTTGGCTAATAGTAGCTACTTACTCTCTCAGAAACAGCTTTTTTTTCCCCCTCCTGTGAGGAAAACTAGCGACTATGTTAGTGGTTCAGACCATGATACATAACCCTGTGGGGAAAGGGATTCAGCATGCACGGATGGGCCAAATATTCTACAAAGAACATCATCCCTCATGAATGAAGATGTGAGATCGCAGTTGTGCTAGCACTGACCAGCTCAAGCAGGAGAAATGCTAATTACTGGTTTACTGGTTCAGTTGAAGATTTGTACTTCAGTTGAAGCATGAATGCACACCCACAGAGGGCCTGACTCTGTTTCTCAGTTTTTCTAGCTATGTGCAGCTGTGGAGCGTCAAACTACTGATTTTGCTGTACCTTTGCACTAAACTACGCTTTTTCACCCAGACTGTTCCTTCCTTTTATTTATTTCTTAACTAGTTTTGAGCTTGATGATGCCTATTAGAGGCAATAATTAAGACAGTCTTCTTTTAGCTATATTCCAGATAGAGGTAACTAGCAAGATTTTAGTTCTTTTGACATGCAATCCAGTTCCTCCTACTATCACAGTGGAAAAAGTGTTTCCTGGCCCATATTTTTTCAATCCTTCTTTTTTTTTTTTCATGTAATACTAATAAAGAAAAAAAAAATTATGGGAAGGTAATATAGCTCAGTCCACCCCCCACAGCAAGATATACACTTGATTGCATCCTACCAACAGGGCTATTTTAGACTTTAATTATATGAGTTGTCCTTGCTCATTAGCCGTGTACCACTGAAGTGCAACAAAAATAAGTGAATCGTCGCTAACACATGGCATATCCTGAGCAGTCATTAATTAGCAAAGTGGCACTTAGATAAAAATTGGTGAAAAGCATCAGTAAATGGAACTTTAATCAGGGTCTTCCTTAACCCTCCTCTTCTCATGCACCCCTGTGGGGTTCAAAGGCTGAGCTCTTGTGGAAGCACAGCACTTCCCCACAGCACAGAGCACTCACCACCAGCATCACCAGTGGTATAAACTACCACTGCTCCAGCTGCAGCTCTGCTGATTTAAACCAACCAGGGACAGAAACCTTCTTGAGTGGGGAAAGCTCACTCAAGCAGGAAACAGAGTGTTTTCTTCTTGAAATCAAGAGAAAAGAGAATTTGCTCCTTGTCTGACACTCGGCAAAAGGCCTTTGCATCAGTGAAGCTTGCAGGCTGGGAGGGGGGACAGGTTCACTGGGTTAGCTGCTGCATGCAGCCCTTTGCTCCTCCCACATCCATCTGAAGACTGGCAAACATTTTCCTTCCACAACACTTGCTGTATTTGCAATTTTGACATAACATGCATTGAGTTCAGCAGGTGAGAAAAAGCAGAAGGCCTCATAATCTGCCACTCTAGATTCTACAGATAACAGTGCTTAAAAAAAAAAAAAAAAAGGAAAAAAAAATTGAAGGTATAAAAGCAAGATCGTGAGAAGAGGGTTTTCCGTGCCATGGCATATAAGCTTTTCTGCTAATACAAATGGACTTCAGTTTGATAAATTTCATTGCCATAAGAATAAATGGAATTAATGATTTGTCAATTCTGCCATAAGGCTAGGACGAATCTGTGGTCTATTTTCCAGTCCCTAGAAATGGAAAATCAAACTTTTACAACAACAGAGCTCTGTGTTCCCCTCTCAGATGGAAAATGAGGCATTTATCCACATGACAGATTACAAAACTGGAGCATGTCATTTACTTGAAAGCACTACTCTTTAAAGGGTTTCAGAGCACTTTAAGTTCATGTGGTGATTTCTGTGAATTGCTGTAGTGCAAGTACCTTTCTTAGGAGCTGTACTTACAAGAGATATTTGAAAGTTGTGCTGGTTTCAGCATAGGCTGATTATATATTCAGGATATATTTGCAGATGCCTATGGCTGCTGGCTATTAGACCAGGAGAGTATAAAAATCAAATTCTCTTCCAAAAGTTACCATTATTTTTCTCAGCTGGAGCATCAATTTAACATTTTAGGGGAACTGCTTTCTTTTTAAAGTGATGCTGTGAAGAGAAATTTCCACTGGTAGGTGACTGAGAGCAATTTATTCATCCTGTCATAGCTATGCTAAGTTCTATCACAGATAAAGAGTTATTAGGCAGCAGATGCAGGCAACCCCCTTCCTGGAATGGTCCTACACTCTCTGCAGGAACATAACCGAAATACTCTACTAACTTTACTTGTGAAGATATTTTAGAGACAATTTATCATATTATAGGAAATCTCACGGAGATTTTTGAGAGGCGTCTTGAGGAGCAGGCATTCCTTTGGAAAAACTACAGGTTCCAACACAACAACAACAAAACCAGGGGAGAGCTCTTAATTTGAATAGGAACTTTCGGTGATTCCTACCCTGAGCCTACCTGTATATGCTACAGTATTATTCTGGGCTCACAGGGGAGAGCAGAAAGTATTTACAGATGCCACAGCATCCTAAGCACTCAAGGAAAGAAAACCTCTGATTGTTACTTGAGAATTCACACTTGCAATGTTAGGGCTGTGAATGTAAGATGAGGGCTCTGAAGCAGGGGTAGTTAAAAAGGAGCTGTGCAATAAGCACAGGTTTCTACAAAGGCAGGCCTGGGTGCACTTCAGAGGAGAACGCCCGGTCTAGTCTGACAAGGAGGACCAGGCAAGGTCAGAAGTGGTGAAGTCTAGCTCTATTAGCTATATCCATTGAGATCCATAGCAAAGTTTAGCATTCACAATGAGATGTGGCCCAGCCTGGGGGCTCAGAGGATCAATAAGCAAATACAGAACCCTCTAGCTTCAGGCAACCAGTTAAACTCGTGTTCCAAATATTGCCATCAGTTAACTCAAGCCCTTCATTTGCCTTCTGAGTGAGAGTGAGGGTGTTTTGAATTCAGCCTCACAGACAGCTGCAATGTCATGGCTGCAGAACCTGGATGGCAATTGCAAGACCGAGGCACAATTTAACAAACACGAAGACACTTCACCTTTTGAGGTGGATAATGAAGAATAAAGGTGAAGTTTATACAGCCAGGCATGGATTCAAATTGGGTTTCCCCGCACTGTTATCCGTCTTTCCTAAACTGTGTTGCAGTACAATTCCTCTTTTAGGGATCAAGATAACAAACAGGCTTCTGTTGCTAGCTCTCCAGTACCTGCTAAAAAGCCAAAGCTAGATAGGAAACACTGGTAAGGAGCTACACAAGATTTCCATTTAAAACAAACCGACTGAAGAGTGAGATTTAATTACTACACATGCTTCAGTAGTTCATCAAATGATTGCTATTTACTTTCATGCAAGAAAAATAATCTTCATTTTCATGTGTATTATCAACTTTCAAAACTAAATAGTGTGCAAGAGGAAGATATTTTTTGCTCCAACATGATGTTCAGTCCTGTGAAAACCTGGGGAACATTATCATTGAAGTTCCACATTAATTAGAAAGGGTACTGCCCTTTGATATAGCCTGGGACACATTTAAGACATTAAAATGGGTGAGGAATGCTGCCAGGTCACTAATTATTTAGACAAAATAAAAAATATAATGAATTTAGTAGACATCAGAATAGATCAGTTCCAAATTTGCACTAAAATTTTAGCTAACAGCTAAGTTTAAACCTCTGTATTTTCTGAGAAGGGCACAGAGCAACCTCTGCAAATTGCTGAGAAATACACTATACACTGAGTAAAATTTTGTTCACATACTTTACAAAGTCTGTTGGTTTATGAATCACAGACTCATATCATGGAATCACAGAGTGGTTTGGATTGGAAAGGACCTTTAGGATCATCCATTTTCAACCCCCTGCCATGGGCAGGGACACCTTCCACTGGCCCAGGTTGCTCAAAGCCCCATCCAACCTGGCCTTGAGCACTGCCAGGGATGGGGCAGCCACAGCTTCTCTGGCCAGCCTGTTCCAATGTCTCACCACCCTCAGTGCAAAGAACTTCTTCCTAATACTCAATCTAAATCTCCCCTCTTTCAGTTTAAAGCCATTCCCCCTTGTCCTGTCACTACAATCCCTTGTAAAATGTCCCTCTACAGATTTCTTGTTGCCTTCCTTTAGGTATTGAAAGGCTCCTCTAAGGTCTCCCCGGTCTTTGGTCTCCACTTAGATATCCATCATTTAAAATCATCTTTAGAATAGCTCTAAGAATACTTATAGCATTCAGACAGACAAATCAATTCCAGACCTTTCAGAGGTGACAACTGACTTAATTGCTTCTAGTTTGTATGGGCTTCTAATCCATGCTGCTAAATTAAACTTGTGTTCTGGTTTATGTATTTCTGCATCACAAGAACCAGAAGACATGTTATGAAATAAAACATAAATTCAATCTGTAATGGAGGCTATGCATATATCACAGTTCGAAACATAGAATACTTAGGGTTGGAAAGGACCTCAAGATCATCTAGTTCCAACCCCCCTGCCATGGGCAGGGACACCTCACACTAAACCATCCCACACAAGGCTACATCCAACCTGGCCTTGAACACCGCCAGGCATGGAGCACTCACATCCTCCCTGGGCAACCCATTCCAGTGCCTCTCATTCTTCAGTGAGCATGTAAGAGTGTTGCTGTAAGGTCATGCAGCTCTCTATTTGAGACTCAGATGAGATACCATGTGGGAGCCATGTCTTACACCTGTTTTTGAGGCACGGAAGGCAGGACACAGGACTGTAAGTGTACTCCAGTGCTCTAATGGTCCTGTGAAAATCCTTAATGGTTTCTGTAAGTGGATTGAATTATTGTTTTGTAAACCAGTCTCCAAACACACACATGCTAAACCACAAACATTTTCATATTCTGCCCTGGCAAAGACATGTCTCACACTTAATAGTCTACCAGAAAAATTCAGTGAAACTTCTGTTCCTATTGCAAACACAACATGTAACCTTAGGGAACTCATTTATTCCATCTGAGCTTCAGTTGTCTGTTTGTGAGACTGAACAGAACATCCCCCACTAACACCTGGAGACTACAGTCACTTAAGTGCTGTGTATATTATGAATATAAACAAGAAACAGGGAATGGGGAGATTTCACTATGAGTTTGTATGTGGTTTCAGTTAACAGTGAATCATACGTTGCTCTAAAAACCATGGCATATTTTAATAAAACCTGTTAGAAAGGTGAGGTTTAGGTAAAGTAGGATATGAAGAAATTATCAGCTTGGTTCGGTTTTCTTCTTTTATGCCAAAATGTATGCTTTTTTGATGCAATGCATCAGTGTCTTATCAAATACTATAAATTTTAAATCTGTGCATTGGAACATTTTTCTTTCTTGACTACCCAGTGACAGTATTGCTGCACTAAAGGTGAGATAGTATAACTGAGCTGCAGCTGCACTTAGCTAATGTTTAGTGGGACTCTTCTAGAAAGAGTCCTGAATGCTGCCTCAATTTAGACTGCTTTGCGCTTTGGGTTTGTGGTTTTATCAAGAAATGACCTTGGGCAGCCTTAATTCTCAGGTAAAACTGTGTGCACTGCTTGCCTGTCTGCAGCAGCTAGATCATAGATGAGGTTACAGGTGACCCAGCTCTCCGTCCACAGTTCTGCTGAAGGCATCAGGGCACAGAGGGACTGCTTCTCGAAAGATCAAATTAAACCAGAAGAAAAGCTGCCCATATCTGAACATGGCACTTATCTAAGTACATAAGCCATTGCAGCCACACTCCTGAAGTTAGTCAATAATAAATACAAAGAGGCAGGTAGACAGTAAGTCTGCAAGAGCCACAAACAGCTTTAAAAGACAACTGCTTCATAAAACTTCGAAAGAAGTCACACGTCTGCTGAAAAACTGGGCCAAACTCCTTGTATTCCTTGCCAATATGTCTCCCCCCACCCCACAGAGGATGAAATGATGTATTGGCTTTGCACTCGCCATGTCTCGAACACAGTGAGCTCTGCAGTTACTCAGCCCAAACTCAAGCCAGAAGCCACAGCAGGCAGAGAAGGAGACTGAAAATGAAACAGGATGAAATTACAACACAGGCAAAAATTGTGCCAGGAGTTCTGCTTCTGAAATGTTCCTTGCCCCTGTGTCTGAGCTAAGGATGGTGAGTTTCAAAAGGAAAAGCACAGCTACTTTGAAATCAAATCAAAGCAAACCCCAAAGAAAGGACATATGAGACCGGCACTGATACATAATAGATGTATCTAGTTTATATCTCTGATGGAAAGCTGTATTCCCTGAATGCATAAAGTATTTTTTAACTCTGTTGCAGACAACTGATTTGGACTATACGGAGACCTCATGGGTATATATGTATTGTTTCTCATCTTTATTTTTGATGTTTATATCCTTATTTTTATCTGTGATATAGGAACTAATGTTCTGAAAAGCCAGATTTGCCACTAGGGGTCTATATATTTACTGGCCATATCTTAAGAAACTAGCATACATTTCTCCATTCTCATATTTAAGCGTGATTGAGTACGTGCTGTTATTCATTGGTCCATTTTGATTTCTTCTTGTTTGCCTATTTTTATGGCATTGTTTTATTAAAAGAAAAAAAAAAAGTAGTAAATCATCAGTTACCATTTACATATACGGAAGTATAGGTGCAAATATATCTTCCTTTCCCTTCTGGGTTTCAGTTTTTATCTTCATGTAACATCTGTACATTCTGAATTCAAGATACAACATGACCTTTATTTTCTTAGTCTGCTGTGACCTCTGGGATAGAATCAGTAGCCTTTTTTTCTCACAAAAGTAAATTCAGATGTTAATTGAGCTGGATACAGCAATTTGCCAACTCATGCAAGTGAAGTGAAAACACACAGCTCTCAGTCAGGCTCATTCTATGAGTGTACAGACGAAAAAACTGGAAACAAAAATTACACATCATCTACCGCTACAACCAGAACTGCACTCAAGCAAATGAGCACAATTAACAGATTGGATCTCAGGTTTAGGAAATGTCCAGATCCAGATCCACCAGACATGGCAGCCTATCTGGAAGCTCTCACCAGATGCTCATCAGAATCGCTACAAAATTTTCTGGCTAATCCCCCAAAACTTCTAAACAGATGTTAAAGTCCCTACTTTAATTCATTCTGAATTCAACAACTGAGGACATAATGAAACTAGATCAGGTGGGTCTTTTAAAGTATAAATCATAAAATGGTATACGTCAAAGTGCTGTTTTCCCAGTGATGAGAAAGTAGGAAAATATAGTAGTGGGTAAATAGGCTGTGTGGGAAGACGATACAGCACATTGTAGCCAGATCCCCGTAGATATTAAAAATTAAGGGCATCAAATTTAAAGGAAAGGCAGCAGAAAATACATCTTAGAGGATGGCGCAGTCCAGAGACCATTTCATTAGTGGTTTTGAATGATCCACAGCTCCTTTTGGCACAGTTTATGACTAAAAAAAAAAAAAAAAAACAAAAAAAAATCAAAATAATTTTCAAAACCATTATTAAAACATTTCAGCTCCTGAAAACTGCTTTTCCAGCCTATCTTTTTTTTTATTTTATTAGACCATAAATATGTCAATACAATTTCATTAAAGGCATAATGAAAGACATTACCGGCAACAGTGGCAAATGGGTTCATTTGACAATTTACAAAACGAGAACTGTCAGTATTCCCCTAGCTGTTCCTGATGATGCTTCAGGACTGTTTCCCCAGGGGAAAAAGCAGATAAAATGAATAAATGGCTTCCCCCCAGCAATAAGAGAAGTCTATTAAACAGCTTTGTGGCTGTGTGCTTTCTAGGAACAGGCATTTAGCACAGCAGAAGGCGACGACTTCTTTTGAACTAAACCAAGGTAGAATTCAGGCCACAAAAAGGGGTTTGGTTCTCCCTCAGTGCTGCCCTTCAAGGGGGAAGCCCAGCAGCACATTTGTGGAGGCACATAAAGCTTGTGGGCAGGGTCTCCCCAGCAACAGAGGGCAGGGGGGCTGGCAGGAGATGGCAGACCCAAAAGCCACCACAGTGGCTCCCCGGGCAGGAGAGGTGGTCTCCACCATGGAGACAGAGCCCCCGGGAGCTGGGCCACCACTGCTGGGCACTGGCAAGGCTCCCTCGGGGTTTGCCCAGCTTCTCTTACTCTCCCTCAGGACCCTGTGCCAGCCATTAACAGACAGTATATTTGGCACTCTTCATTTCTTACAACACCGTGGCTTGCTAAGGCAGCCTGGTTTTTTCTGCCTCTGAATCCAGAAAATACAGGGCTCAAGACAAGCAGTGCAGAATTGCTACACCACATATTTGAAATCCTCTCTACCTAAT
Source organism: Lathamus discolor (assembly GCF_037157495.1). NCBI lineage: Eukaryota > Metazoa > Chordata > Aves > Psittaciformes > Psittacidae > Lathamus > Lathamus discolor. The sequence continues at coordinate 40,211,535 of NC_088884.1, read as the reverse complement.
CTGTTGCATTTCAGGGATCTTGTTTTGATCAAACCACTCTTTAGTTCTTGACAAACTACCTCGTTTTCTAAATACGCTCCTTCTCCCCACTTCCACTATGTCCTGGGGGGGAACAAGCCTAGGATATTAAACCACATGGACTGAAGCTACAGTATGGATATACTTTTTACAACCAACAGAAGGAAATGACAGGAAAAGAGAGGAACACACATTAATTCGCAATTCCCTTAGGGGAAATAGCTCCAGCCCCAGCCTCCATATGTACAATTACTTCGAGGGTTATCTTCATTGAAGAGTATTCCCAGTGTAAACAAGAAAGTCTGTATTTCTTCAATATTGAAAAAAACACATCTTGGCTCTGATTTAGTTGAATTCTTCCTTTTTAACCTAAAGAAAATCAAGCAAGAAAACACCAACCAAAGAAAAAAACATCATCTTTATGCTAAACATTTTAATCTATCAATCACCAAGTTTTTGAAACTTGCCACATCATTAAACACCACTAAAAGCCACACAGAACAAAAACATTATCACTAGAGATACATCGCTTGAGCACAGGCTCATGAAGGAAGATGTTTTTACAGCGTTTCCTGAAAAATCCACATAATTGGATAGCCTCTACAGTGGAGCTGCCTCTTCCCTGCTGGGTCTGAACATACCTCTTCCAGCAAGGAACTACTTAGAGCCTAGCAGCAGGACTAGCAGTAGTCTCTCTCTCTCTGTCATTATGACCAAGTTGGACATGGCACTTGGGTTCACACATCTTGGGTTCAAACTCCTGCAGACTGCAGGCAGTCTTTGTGTTTGAAATCATTTACAGAAAGTACAGTTTGGAATGATTTAGGGTTTTTTATGGAAGTATTCTACTACCACTTAACATGAAATATATAGGAACTGCCTCAGTGCTGGTCAGTTCATTAAAGAATCGACTGTTCTTTCTCTATGACCATAAAAGTGGACCTATTTATGAGAGCTTTCTGGTCAAATCCAGGCTGGATATTAAATGAAATTGGAGAGCCTATCTGAAGCACCAGCAAAGAGGGAATGTGAGCGCTAAGAGTGTGGGAAATATTGAGAGGAGCTTGAACATTGTTTGAACATGCTGTCAAAACAAGGATTAGTCAAAAAATACCATCCTCTGCAGCCCAAAATGTGCCTGTCAATGCATCAATGCTTAATCCAAGGCAGCCCTCCAAAATGAGTTGTCCTGACTGCTGGCACACCTGCCCCATGCTGGAGATGCTGGAAGCTGTCTGGTCCCTCAGCTGGAGCCAGTCTGCGGGTGATCCCTCCCAGAGTCCCCTTTGGTGGCAAGCGCCAGCAGCTGCCCAGGGAAATTGGCATCGCTGCCCATTCATGCTGGAGGTGGCAGTAAAAGTGACAAGAACATCAGTCTCACTCTGCTGAAATGCCCTGTCCTGGGAGTTTGTCACTCAGCACGGATTTCAGAATCAGAAAAATCTTTCTAGCTCAGATAACACTGAGGTAGAAAACAAACCCAGAAAGAGAGGGATGGGGAGGTTATTTCATATCATGGAAGCTTCTCTTTTAGGCTGGCTCTTCTAAAGGGTGAAAAACAACTCCACAGTACCTGGGGTTTAACAACATGCCCTCTGCTTGGCCCCAAAGCTCCCATGCCATCTTTCAGTTCCTGCTCTAAGGACCCAAGAGTTTTCCAATATGTCATAAAATTACCCTTGGCTCTTCCAAATTAGTTTGGACACAACTCATTTCAATTAAACAAGGCTTCCACTAATGTATTTCAAACACTTTTGCTTGAACATGTAATGAGTAAAAATGGCTGGGAGGAGTGACAGTGACCTACTTGGGGAATTTCTCCTGCAAAGGAAATAAATAGAAGGTTGTTAGATACTTTTGCACTGCATAATCAGATTGCACTGTTAGTATCCCCAGACAGTGGTATGTGTATAAGAGGGTGCTGCAGTCGGGATCATTACTCCTCAGCAGCAACGGCTGCAGCAGCATCTTTCTGACACCACTCTCCCTCAAGAAACCCAGAGGAAAGAACAGTGATAGACTATAAAACTGCTGTGAGCATGAAGTTACTGCCCCTTCCTCAGAGTCTGACCTCCGCAAGCAAAGCCTCTCTCTCCGGCCCCTGAAGGCACAGTTAACAAACTTCAAGTCCCTAACTTTGCAGTGAGAGTTCTTTCCTGGAAATGGGGACCTGGATCCTACCCCAACTCTAATGGCTATCCATAGATTTTACATGAAATAATCATTGTGTAAAACACGGAAACAGACAGTGAGCAGGAGGATGTGGTGCTGCCAGCAGTGAATCCCCAGCAGTCCTTCCTCCACCCCACACATCCTCCTCCTGACCTGCAGAGTAACAGACATCTCCCTGCTGCTCATTTCTTATTTTGGTACCAGTTCTGAGCCTCTTCCTCCCTGGGGCTTTCTCCTGCACCCTCCCTGGGAGAGCATCTCTGGCTATCATACCCCCTTGTGCTGGGCTGCTCCAGGAACAGAAGGACGCTTTCATGAGGAACATGTGCATCATGAGTCCGTAGGAAAAATATCCATATGCTGTAGCACAGCCTGAGATTTCAAAACAGAAGCTCTTGCTGCATCAGAGTTGAAGCAAAGCTTTGAAGGCTTTTTTTGCGGTGCAAGATCTCCCACTAACTGGGAGGTGCAGAATGGGTAGGAACTGGGTCCAAGTCTTTCACCAACACGCAGCAAAAAAAAAAACCTCCACAAAAATATCTGTTATCTATGATGTCATTTACCTGCATTTGAAAACTGCCCTCGCTTCATGGCATTTGAACCACATCTGCCTTCATAACAGCGACTTTCCATCTTCCACATCAGTACATTTAATTCTTTAGTGTTCTGGTATCCGCAAGGACATACGCCCGTTACATAAACTGATATGAGTGCAGTGGGACTAAAAGCTGTGCCATTATGTTAATACTATTGAAAACACATATCTATATGTATAGATGTGCGTGTGTTAGTAGCTATATTGATACAGCAAGTGTATGTGTGAAATCCAGCCCACTGCTGTCAGTAGCAAAACTCCCTGTGGATCCAAAATTATATAGAACTTCATCTTAGAAGCAGGTTTACAGGTGTTCTAGTTGAGATGTTGAAGACCACCAGGAGGATTTGGCATCCAAATTCCATACGCAACTTCCAAAAGTCTTTGCTTTGAAAATCTGGGTGTACAGTCAACTGCATTAACTGGCTGGCAAACACAGCTGTAGGTTGTTGCCAAATTATTGTTTAGCTACAAATAATTGTACGTGCACACTCGTATGAAGTTTTCCCAAAAGCACAACTGTGGGTGCAAACGCACACATCCCCCCATCCTGACAATTCAGTCCTTACCTTGTACCCGCTATTTAGCCCTTAAACCCCCCCCCCCAGCACACAAACAAAAAAGCATTAAAAAGGTTCTCCCCGGACTTCCCCTGGAGCAACACCCAAAATACACTGTCTGGTTTATCCCTGATGAAGTCTTGAAATCAAACAAGCAAACCCCTCAAATGAGCTTCCCAGGTCTGAGCAGATTCAGCTTAATTTGCCATAGTCCTTTGTGAAGCTGCTGTTCCAGGGAAAGCAGCAGGTCCTGATCTTGGCCTCTAACAGATGGCCCCAGCAATATGACAGTAATAGCATCTGACATGTGTTGTTTCAATGATCTCTCTATCTTTCGGAGAAGTATGCAAGCATTACATACCGTGTGCTGCTTCAGATTGTTATTTTTGGCATGCTTCTGCTGGCATATGTTATGATGAACCATTCACAACATCTTACATTTCCATCATAAAATAAAGAGGAAATAAGGGAGTAGGTCCATAAGCCTATCATTCAACCCTGTTCCCTAGGTAATATTTCCTTTGCATAAGGGTCAGTTCCAAAGAAACCAAAACCCAAACTGCATATTGAGGGATTAGCTGTATTGCAAGAAGTAGAGTCCTGGGGATGGTACAGAGACAGGTTGACGGAAATATTTATGGCCTGGCTCTCAGAGTGTTTCACAGTGACACATAATCAGAGTTTTCTACAATGTGCATCAAACAGTGGCAAACTACAGTCTGAGTGGCACCTGGTAATTAGGGAGCTATGAGGAGGGGAATGGGGGTAAGTCAGAAAGCACTGAGTGTCCCATCAAAGTGGAGTTTACCTGATAATTACAGGGGTAATGAACATTTCCCCTTCCAAGCCCAGAGGATTTTCTTAAGGAACTTGTGATTTTACTCATTGCCAGGTTTAACAAAACGGATTTCAGGCAGTGAAATGCTGTCAAGTGCAAGTAGCAAAATCTAGCTAAAGCAGAAACATCAATGATTTTCACTGAGTGCAAGTCATTGACATATCTTAGCATCATAAACTACTCCTGATTGCTTTTTTCACAAATGAGCTGCTGCCAAATAGAGGACAGACGGTCACAGGGAAACCCATCTCAGCTGCTTTCCTCAATTTGCAGTTACACCCCAGACCATTTTTCCTCCTTAAAAGCTTATCTAGCTCCTCATAAAATTATTTGTTATTGTTATGTGGATTGTTTATTCAGTCGATGGAGGACAGGCTCCAGAAGCCCTCACTCCTTACCCCTCCAGGCCCTTACCTCTCCTTGACTTCAGTCAATGCTGCCTTTTCCTCTGGCTTGGCTCAGCCTCGCTCAGCTCCCACAGCCCCATCTCTCCTTCACAGTCCTGTGCCTTTTTTAGCCACTTCTCCAAAGAAGCAGGGACTCCTTTTAGTGCCTCTGAAGGGGCTTTTAAGCACAGAGGTGTGAAAAAGCTACAACACAGAGACAGAGGTGAAAAAAAAATCACAAGGTTCGGTTGTTAGGTTTAAAAGAAGAAAGCCAAACATTCTGCAGCATAGCCTTGAATTTTTCTCTGCAGGAAGAAGAACGTTGCATCTGTCTGTAACAAAGGCGCCAAAACATGTGCAAAGCTGCATTATTTGCACCAGAAGCATTAGAGATGTTTCAGGAGTCATAGCCCTCAAAAGTGGTCACTTCTCTCCCATTCTGGCTATAGGCCACGAGAGGGGCTTAGAAAAACATGGAGACTAAGAATGGAGAATCCCAGCCAAGTGACATGGAGAAGGATGTCTGACTGCAGTGTACTGAAAACCTGCTGGGAAAAGGCAAGGGGGAAAGCAGGGAAGAGTGGGAAAGGGGAGGTCTTCTGCAAAAGCACCTGAGCAGGGAAGGAGCCACTGTGATGGAGACAAAGCCAAACGCAGACTGGTGCTCTTTGGCTACAGGACAGACTTCACAGGAGGGATAATCTCAGATGGCTCTGAGGAAAGACTTCTACCTTTGGCATCAGTGCAACAGAAGTGGCTGCCCTCGGGGGTTGGGAGTTGAGATGGGTGCGACAACCAAAGCTCCAGCTCCCATTTGCTCTGCAGTCACCAGAGTGGCTCAATGTGTCACCCATACGCAGAAGGCATCTGATGCCTTCTTCCTTTCTGTATCATTGTTCTTTCCTCTGCTTTTATTTCCCTGCACATCCCAGCATGCCCCTTCCAAACCTTCAGATAAAACACTCAGCAATAAAGCAACTGGCACTGACATTGAGTGAAACCAAGGAGTGTGAATCTGGCACTTCACTGAGATGACTGAGGTGGAAAGGTTCATGATTTTTGGCTAAGGCTGCCTGCAGACAGACAGAAAACATTAGGTTAATTAGACTGGGACTTTTTTTTGGCAAACAGTTAGAAATTCACTAGTTTTAACAGATTTGGTACTCTGTGATGCAGTCACACCAGTCTTTTTAACTCAACTCACTTAGACACAAGGAAGTTATTTTATGTGAAATTATAGAGCAAAACTGTCATTTCTCCCTAAACTAAAGGAACTTTTCCAGACAGCTCCAATCCACGCTCATCTTTACAGTTCAGTACTCGCTTAAGAGCCGCTCTAGTCTGAGTAATATTTGCAGAAAATGGCACAGTCAGACTCCATATTTACGATTTTTCCAGAGACTTCCACATCTACTCACCTTGTTAAAAGTTAAAAGGAATTCATTGCTTCTTCCCAGACTACTTGTCCTCCAAATTGAGCCTGGAACCTAAAATTCAAGAAAAAAAAAGGCTATTGTAGTTGTTTTTTCACTATCTCAGACATCATCAGTAATAAGGACATAAAACGCAGTCAGAAGTTTTAACCATCTTAGTCATTGCTGTGGTGTCCCCAGGGTATGGGGGCAGACTACAGCCAGTCTGTAGGTCCTGTCTGTACGGGTGCAAGGGGGCACTTGTGGTCCCACCATCACTGAGCCTGCCTGGTGCCCCTTGCCTGTTAGCACAGGTAGTGCCATGGAGCCTGCCATATTGACAGCCACCCTCTTTTCCCCTGAAATAAAGGGTTACACTTTTCTCCTTTGGTCCTCGCTAGTCACAAAGGAGGCCAAAATACCGATATCTCCATTAAACAACATAGGGACTTCACTTCTCTTTTTTTAATCAGGGTAAGACAGCTCTTGTGCTAACTCGAATTCCCACTGTACCTCTGAGAGGAATACTCCAAGTAGTGGTAGTTCAGCTAAAGGAAAAGTAAAATCCAAGTAACTTTGTCCTAACACTAGGCTTCATCTTGCTCCCTCCAGTTCTTGATGCACAGAGCCTGAGTTCCTAGTAGAGATGGACCATGTATCAACAGCTGCAGTGTCCAGCCTAGAGAAGAGGTGCTTGACTCTCTTTCAGGCAGAAGCTTTGGTCAGTTCTGCTTCCAGAAGGCTACTGTATTTTGGAGGAGGAGAGAAAGGACTTTCCCTGCCTGAGTTTTAAAAGGAGCAGACAACGCTCTCCTGATTTTGTGAAATTAGTCTTCTTAGTTCCAATCAACTGTTCATGACTTCCAGGAGACTTGCTCAGGGAAATGCCTGATTGGAAATCACAGTCAGACTTCGGCGGTTGCTGAGTGATGACAGTGGCAGTTCTAGGTCTTTCCAGAGATTCAAGCACAGGGAAATGCCAGAGTCAATCCTTGTGGCACTTACAGAATTCATATATCTCTATGGTGTGAGCAGGAAAGGAGGTTGTATTTTCCACGTTTTTTGACTTAGATGTCTACACTTTGCCTAAACAATACTTCCATGCCCTCTTTTTTGGCACTGATGTCTAAATTCAGGAAAAGACCTCTGAAGACATTGGGTATTTTCCTACTAACTGGCTACCCCTTTAATTAACTCCTACATAAATAGAAAATTGACAGCATGATGTCATGCCTGATGTTGATGCTGGTGATATTAAGGTTGATTGTAAGTGGCTCTCCATTCTGTAATGAGACTGGCACTTTATTCAGTTCCTGGTGAAAGCTAGAGAGCAGGAAAGATTAGGCTGGTGGAAGATGAAAATGTTACTGGGAAAAGCACTCAAGGAACATTATAAACAACCTTTGGCTAGAAGGAGCCTTACTTTGGTTTGCAGCCGAAAGGCCTGGTTAGATGCTCAACCAGCACCTGGCAATCATGTAGCTGCATTAGCTGGCATGGGGTCTCTCAACTCCAGCTGGTCAGGAGCTTGCAAAATGACCGTCCATTACATTTATTATCTCCTGATTATTCTATTTACAACACATGCTCTCCCCAGGGGGAGGCCTGGACAAGCTGCTGCAGAATCACTGTATGCAGCAGTTGTACTGTGGAGGCTCCTACTGTAAGCACTCGCCTTCGGCACTCAAGAATCTGTACTGGCAAGTTGTTAGTTTTCACCCATAATTACCAAAATGGCTTGGGATCTCCCTGCCTGTGAGACGCTTCTCTCCTCAGGTGATCAGACTGTCACTATGGCACTCAGCGGATACGCTCAAGCTGTTGCCTTGCCATTTTAAGAAAGAGCAGGACCTGCCTGCAATGATTTTGCTGAAGAGGGCTCCAAGCTTTGAGGTATTTTCCCTTAGCTTTAACAGAAAGGTAAAATTCCATGGAATCTCTTGACTTTTACAAGTACCTCATAAAATCTAACAAAGCTTTTGCAGTGATGATAGCAGGGATAAAGAGGAGGCATCCAGTATCTGTGAGTTGGACAGATCATTGCTTATCTTACATTTCACTACTCAGCACTTAATCTGTAAATAAAAAGGACACCACTGGATTATGCATCCAAATCAGAAAAAAAATGAAGGACTGTATCTTTTCTGAGAACTTTAAGGAGAGTGGGGGAGGAAGAGAACGCAGGTCACTGACAGAAATACATCAAATCAATGGCAAGACTTGCACTGTGAGTGGGACGCAAGAGCCCTCCACATTTCCATTAACAAAAGAACTCATCACCTACTACTCCCAACCAATTCACCCGCAGCATTCAGATCAAACACCCAAACTATCAACACTGTGAGAACAAAAAATGCAGCTCGAGCTTAATTTCGTTCACTTTTTTCCTTTGTAAAGCACCACACATCTCAGCCTGATTTTCATTTTGCCTCCAACTCTCTACCTGATTGACATTCACATGCCAATATGCCTGCTATGGAATTTGCTCACACCATTTCCTTGTAGACTCCAAGAGCTGAGCATAGAAAGTTAATGTTGGTAGTTTAATGCCTTGAGACGGAGAATTAAAAGCTATTCTCCTGGCATCAAATTAACCCCAGCTTTTTTTGAATATAAAGTATATAGCAAGGGGCGACTCCCTCGGTCTTTATCAGATGGGTGAAATATGCCTACATGCACAGAGACTGAGATTAACATGAATTTACATAAAAGAATACGGACTTGTGTGGAAGAGTGGGCTGTATGAGGGAATACAAGGACCAACGCACACTGCCCACAGGCAATCATTATTCTGCAGGAATGGTCAGATTTTTTCCATGTGATGGATGAACATCAGATTGTGTTTTGATACTGATTTTGGAACAGATCCTTGAAATTAGTTAGTGGGGTTAAAGAGAATGAGGATATGAACTTACTGACTCCAGATAACAATATCTTCAGTTTCTACCTCATCCATAAAGCTGTATCCTTGGTGTATGTCCGACTTCATCACCTCCAGAAGTCCAGGAGAATGAGGTTCTATCTGTGGTATTCATAGAATCATAGAATAGTTAGGGTTGGAAAGGACCTTAAGATCATCAAGTTCCAACCCCCCTGCCATGGGCAAGGACACCTCACACTAAACCATCTCACCCAAGGCTCTGTCCAACCTGGCCTTGAACACCGCCAGGGATGGAGCACTCACAACCTCCCTGGGCAACCCATTCCAGTGCCTCACCCCCATTACAGTAAAGAACTTCCTCCTTATACCCAACCTAAACTTCCTCTGTTTTAGTTTAAACACATTACCCCTTATGCTATCACTACAGTCCCTAATGAAGAGTCCCTCCCCAGCATCCCTATAGCCCCCCTTCAGACACTGGAAGGCTGCTATGAGGTCTCCACGCAGCCTACTCTTCTCCAGGCTGAACAGCCCCAACTTTCTGGAAGCTCCCCTGTGCCCCTGCCCTGTGTGGCCTCCCCACACCCCCAGCATGGGTTTTCTTCCTCCTTCTCCCCCCAGGCCCATGTGTCTGCCAGCTAATAAAGTAGGGCTGTCACCTTGACAGGGTCAGGAGTGCTGGAGACACCCTGTGCTGGAGTACAAGGGCATCCACATGAGAGGGGGGAGAGAAGGAAGTCCTGGTGCCACCCTGTGCTATGGCACCTACCGCAGGTGTAAAACCCAACCTCTCCTTTCCCTGCTGCCTGACCAGAGCAGACAGGGAGCAAGAATTAAAATGCCGCCCATCTTTTGCATGGATATGGCTGTAGCTGGTGGTTGCACACCACCAAACAGCCTGTGGCCCTGCCTCCTCATGCTCCCGCACACGCGTCAGCCCTGAGCTGTCACTCAGGCAAATATTTTCCTGGCCTTGCCCCAAGCCAGTGACTGACTTCCAGGGACTCCCACTGGGAGAGCCCCCGGGGTGCAGCCCAAGGATGTGAACAGCCCCTTGTCATCAGCAGTTCCCTGGGGTTAATTACCCCTTTTAACACAGCAGCTGTAGATTCTTCAGGGTTGCATAAACAATGCCTGTCTCCTTATCTATCGAAGTTCCAATCCGGCCCCTCATCACCGTACTTTCTGCGCTGTAATTATAACATTATTAATGGTTATCCGTCCTCGGTGAAGTAAAGTAATCTTGACTACACCAGTTAATCAATACTTGGACAAATGAACTAAGCTTTTCCCTGGGCCAGGACAAGTAATTATGAGATGTGATCAGCTGGTGAAGTACAGCTACTAACATGTATCCAGCAGCGAAATGAAGCTTAAGTATCTACCGAAAGACTGGTTTCACAGAGGCAGGATTTCTTTAAGTGTAGTTGAGCACTTGTCAGAAACCATTAGCTTTAGCTAATCAGTTACCATCCTAAGGAATGACAAGTGAGAGTCTAGTGGACTGACTGTCGAGGTCCCTTGCTGGCACCATTGTCCATCTGTCCATGTGAGCACTGAGCAGAAGGCACTGCATTCACAGCGAGGTCGCAGGGCATCAGAGGGAAAAGCGTCAGAAGGCAGGGTGGATATGGACCAAAGAAAACAGTAATTTACGACAAGTCTTGAACACTTTGAGGCATCTGGTAGTCAGTATGGGTTAGTTAGGTTACGTTTGCTCTGTTTTCTGCAGAAGAACCGCATGTGTGACTTTGCAGAACCCTGGGCAGCAATTACAGCACAGGAGACCATGGAAAAATCTGCTCAGAAAATAGTCTGGCCTCTTTTTAATTTACATGTGCATACATACGCACACTGAAAAACTGTGTTGCCTAACTGAGGAGCCACACACCAGATTAATTAGGGTGAATGGTAATTTAAACACAGAAGGGAAGGAGGGCAATAAAATACCAGTTTGCTTGTTTGCTTTAGTGTTCTAATAAGACTAGAATAATTCAGTTTTTGTTTAGGGCTTTACAGATCCCAGTACTGGGAAATGCCCAACAGTGAAAGATGCGTGCAGGCTGCAAGCACTCAGGCAAATGTGTGAATGTAGATGTACTGTCTGTCATCTTAGCACAAAACGTTGTACAGGGATCTGCAAGAAATAAAGGTCCTTTTTACGGCAGCAAAGATGAAGCCGTCTTCTGAAAGGGAAACACAAGTCATCTTTCACCATGCTGTAGCACTTCAGGCAACTGAAAGTAAGATGGAATCAAAGGGCACAGATGCTGTCTATAACAACTTCTGGGGTGAGACTGCCAGAGAGGCTGGCCAGGAGAGCAGTCACTCTCTTGAACTTGGTGATGCTGGAAAGGGAAGTTTTTTGTTTGCACTACTTGTTTACCGACAAAAGGAAAACCAGTTTATGGTTCCTTTACCTTATGCTATGCCCAGCAGAAAGCAGAAACTCAGGAATACAAGGGAATCCAGAGAAATCTCCTGTAGCTCCTCAGTAACAGCAATGGCTTTGTGCTCAGACCTCCTGTAAGACAGCCTTGGAGCTACCGTGATCTATACTTAGCCCAAAGAGTCACCTAACTGCCAATGACCATCACAGCACGGAGGCAGATTCCTCCTGCTCCTCCAGATGTGTGATTTATTCCAGAGCTAATCAAAATGGCAGATCTCACTTAAGCTCAGGCCACTGCCAAGGTTTGCCTGGAGCTTAATAAGGTCAGAAAGATCCAGGGTGGGAGCTTCCCAGCTCAATGGAGACACCGAGTAATGCTGCATCTGCAGTAGTTACCCAAGGCTAATTTTACAGAGAAAAGCACTCACAGGCTACATTTCATTTCACCCCTAAGTAAAAACCTCATAGAAGAAATCTGCCCCATATTCACTCCTGCAATCTGAAGGGAATGAATGCTGCATTTCTGTGTTTTACAAGGAGTGGAACAATTGTACCACTGCAAATTCCCAACCAGGAAGCCAGTACTCCTGGTTTCTTCAGTTTGCCAACAGCTAGGCCCAGTGTACTGCTCCCAGAAAGGGCAGCAGTAAAATCACCCTGAGACTCAGCAGACATTTAAATGGGCACCTCTGTCCCAGTGCCATTGAGGGACGTAGCGCTGGAACTGACAATTCTTCTCTTGTGCCTGGACAGAGATACTAATGGCTTCGCATTTGTAAGAAACTAACAAAAAAATGGTGCTTTTTTTTTTCTCTTAATATGCTAAGATTAGGTAGTTCTTCTGCTACTGATAATCTTTAATCTCTTTCCCCTAACAAAGTGATGTTCTGTTTTTGTCTATCTTCTATTCCTTTTCCATTATATCTATAGGAAAAAGACAGGTACCTTCCTTCTGCTATGCAGAGCTCCCCCTCGGGTCTCCAGGAAAAATGTTCAAAATGAGTGCTATGAAATTCACACTCTTCAGCTGCTCTGAGGCCACTGACAGGTGCCACTGCCATCAAGGTAGGTTCTCTCTGCTGCCTGCCCTATCTCCTCAGCAAGATCCTGGATTTCAGCACCCACATTGACTGCTGCTGCCACCACCAATTTAAGTGGCTTTCAGACTAAAAGCATTTTTAGTATCCACTTTATACTTACGGTGAGCATAAAGGGTAAAGTAGACACAGATTCTCCCATGAAGCGACAGTCTCATCACTATCTAGCAGCAACAGGTAATTGCTGGGTTTTTTACATTTTAGCTATGTAATTTGAAGTAAGACTCCTAAATCCTCAACTGTGCAGATCGCTATATTTATTAATAGCTTTCATCTTTATAGCCATTGCTTTCTTCCACCTAACCCATTGACTCTCACTGGATTTTACTGAATGTATAGTTTGGGACAGCAATTGCCCTTTTACAGTATATTTGTCCAGAATCTCTTTCCAAATAGCCCTGATAAGCACTAATGTATCATAAATAGTCAATATTAACAAGTGACTAATTACACTCTTCTGGAAGGCTGTTCCATTCCAACACTGATCCCATGAGCAAGAAACGTATGCGGTCAGGGCTGGCTCACAATCATTTCCAGATTAAAAACTGAACCTCCTTATAGTCCAAGTGATTTCTACTCTCAGTAAAACTGGGGTTAAAGGCAGAAAAATGTCATCCTGTCTTGTAAAGCAGCTTAGCACATTTACTAAACGCCTCTGGGAGATGCATCCCTTTTTCACCAGAGCTTTATATGGCCAATTCAGCTGTAACAGTTCTGGCTATTTTACTATCGACAATTTGACAAGTGGACTCAAACAGGAAACATTTTGTGATTTCCTTTCACGAACCTGGATGGGGAAAACATTAAATAGAAATTGAAAACCAAGTTCCATTGGCATTTTTCTTTCGGACCTATTTTCCCAGGGAATTTAACTTCATTTTCAGAGGAGTGTTCCAATAGACTGCTGGAAAGATAACATTTGCTTCATTTCCCTTCCCTCCAGCCTTAAACAACCAGGATTTATACAGTTATTTTTATTATTTTCAGATACCACAGCCTTGCCTGTTTATAAAATGTAAGAGGTAGACAGATAATTGTACTATTTCACTAGTAAACAGGGAGCTGAATATGAAGCTGAGCTCAGAATTGGAAACCCTGTCAGAGTGTTGGTGAATCATTGTATGAAACAAATTGTTCACTTTCTGTTCAGTCCATTAGCTACAAGGATGGAAAGAATTGCTCTCACAATGCATAATGCTGCAATTTCCTATATTCACTTAGCACTTCCCCTTTCCCTTCTGCAAATCAGAGGCATTACTTTTGAGATTTAATTCGCTCCCTCTAACCACGTTCATTCCCAACTCTGACAAATCAAGCTATTGCTCGGTGAAAATGCAACAGCTTTTACACAGCATTCACAAATACAGTCCTCTTCCTCTCCTTTGGAAATAAGGTAATGGCAGGAAAACACAGGTAATTATATAGACGCCCCTCCGCCTATCCAGCTTCAAACAGCCCCCCTTTCAATTCTTCTGAGCTTTTTGAGAGATGGTGTATCAAAACTGAATTCACATGAACCCCATGCCATTAGTATGCCAGACTTTGTGTTGACATTGTGATGAGAAAATCAATACTTGCCCACAGGTACCACACAGTTGCTCATGCTCATTCCTTGTGTTTGTAAGCTTGGGGGAGCCTTTGACATTTTTAATAGTCCCCCAAGTGTTAAGGGCTCCTAAGTAAGCTGCTTAATGCAATTCTGTCTCTGAAGTGGGGCAAGGAAAAGTGCATTGGTACAACTGAGAGCTCTGACTCTCCTGGAGGGCTTCACTCCAGCGACGAGGCTGGGCTTAGCACCTCAGGCAGAACTATGTGCTACCAACTGTATTCATCTTCAGACCTGCAGTAGGCTGCCCACCACTGCATGGCAATGGCCTGGGTGTGCACAGCAGTGAGAACCCACAGATCCACTGAAGATCTACTCAACTCAGAGAAGAGAGGGGACACTGTGCTGCTGAGAATGACCACCTGCACAGCTTCTGCAGGATGACTGCAATGGGAGGGAGATCTGGAAAGGATGAATGTGTCGTTCTATCATAGCATCATGGAGCAGGTTGGACTGGAAAGGACCTTACATTAATCTAGCTCCAATCTCCCTATCATGGGCAGGGACACATCCCACTATGCCTGGTACTTACAGGGATGGTGCTGCTGGGCATTCATCGTGTTGGGTCTTATTCAAGTCAAACTGAGGTATGAGAAGAAAAAGATCTGAAAGAGCTATGAAATAAAATTCTTGGCACTTTCCCACCTCTCTATGCTAACTTCCCTGCACATATGACAGCACACACTAATTGATCTTGCTACACAGACACCCACACACACAGCCTGAGGGGTTGCTCTGTAAAAGCAACCCACAGAAGATGAAAAGTGGTCATTTGAGGCCACAGGAGAAGCAAGGAGTGGGAGCTCTGCTTTGAGACTCAAGTGGCTTCCTAACTTCTGCTCTTGTCAATGAGAATGGGCAAAGTGTCTTTCCTTGGACGCATGAACTGTGCTGACCAACATTAGGAGGAAGCAATGAGATCTTGGAAAAGATCAGACCTTGTTGCCTCTGCATCTTCTGTGCACTGCATTTTTATTCTGGAGATAACATTGCAAAAGAGGCTTTTAAAAAATGCCAGCAAGTGAAATAAGGAACAGAGCTCATCTGCTTGACTTACGGCTCTAGCTCCTGATCCAGCAGACACAGATCTATCTCAGAATACAGTGACTGGATTGAGACCTGAAGGTACAATGTAGCATTTCAGTCCAGCAACTATGAAATCTTGTTTGAGCTACTTATAATTGAACTGACTGGCACTGGCACTGAAACGCCTCTTGGAACGTGCTGGTTTTGCAGCAGTTGAGATTTTCACTCCCTGGTTCCTGTGCAAGACACTTGCATTTTCACTTTACCTGCACGTAATCTGTCAGGGGTAATCATTAAAGGGGAATTCAACCAAAAACAAATTGATCCTCCTGACAAATTCTGTTAGAGTGGCAAATCCACTGTGTGCATGACCTTTTTTAATTTACTATTTTAATACCATTTAATTTACCATTTACCATTAACTGGTTGTACTCACATCTGTGAGGCTAGCAATCCACTACAAGGAGGGATGGTGAGGGAGGGTAGCATTTTAGGTGTACCCATCAAGGCATGCGAAATGACACCATCACATCTTCAGCATTAGCTACTTTCATGTAAAGCAGCAAGACTGGGAAGGGAGTTTAGTGGCAACCAAAAGAAAAGCTCAAGGCAGAAAGTGCTAAGAGTATCAACCATTCCATAATTAACATATCTCTTTATAATTCTTACGGAAAAATAAACCAGCAACATGTTTCAAAAGGAATTTTGCAAAAGAAACAGAAAGCAGAACTGATTTGTTATGAAATAAATGATTTTTTTTTTGTGCCATGCTGGTCTCAAATCACTCATTTTGTCTCCTGTGGAGAAGCAGGACTGTTTGGCTCTGGAGTGCTTTATTGCTGCTCTGTTATCAGAACTGTATTTCATGCTGAAGCAAACGCAGAAGGCAGTGATGTAGGTGTATTTGGGTTACGTTTCAGGTCATGTGCCAGTTTAACACAGACTGAAATCTACCTCCTGCTGCTTTGCAAACAACTCTTTTACTCCAAAGGTGGAGCACGGCAACAGCAGCTTCTTCTTCACTATTTTTCCTGGACATCTGGAATTTCTGAGTACATTAAAAGATGTCCACCTGAATTTCCATCACCCACTTGCATTCTGAAGTACGTGACTATGTAACCCATTTTACACTTATTCCACCTGAATAGTCCACTCCACGCCAAATCCCAAGAAGATGCCAGCACGCATTTTCAGCCTTGTCTTACCATCTCAGCTGTCAGCAAAGAAATATGAATTCTTACTCTAAGGTGTTGAAGGGCCTTTTTAAACTAAATGTAGTTGTTTTGAATAGACATCGCAGAATTGTGGTTATTTTCGTGTTTACTTGTGGTTTTCTCTAGGATCAGTTACAAAATGAAACAACAGAGGTTTCGTGGAGTATTTCAGCTGGGGTGGACATTATTTAGCCTCAAGATCAGTTAAGTCACAAAAAATTGCCAGTAAAGATGCCAAAGACATCTCTACAGTCCTCACTATGTCAACTAGGGGGACTCATTCCTAATAAATATTCACCAGTATAACCAGAACCTCTCTTAACTCTGTGTCTCAAACATACTTTGAAGCTCAGAAAAGGAACCTGTCACTGTTGTACTACTCTTCACAGAGAAGGCAAGAATTTATCTGAAACATCTCCAGAGCGGGAGTGATTGATACCACAGAGCACAGACATTATATCACAGTACCAGAACTACCCCTCTTTGAAAATCGTTTGGAAATATGATAATGGCTCTCCCCGAGATAGAAGGGAAGCTGCCATATTTCTAAAAATGCATAGTCTGTCCTACTGAAACAAGAAGTTTCCGGGTTAGCATAGGAAACTGATTGCCTGAATGGAAGAGTATTGCACTGATCCTTACCTGACCCTCAATGTGACACCGGGCTTAGCAGCAGGTCTGGTCCTCAGGTTCCCTGGCCAGCCGTGTCAGGGGCCGGAACCAAAACTCCCTTCTGGACTACACCAGTGGGTTTCTTTCCCTTGGGAAGCAGGGGAGTTAGGGAGAACAGGCTGCTCTGTGCCCAGATTTCACCAAGACACAAGACTGATGTGTAGCTGGAGCAATCAGGCTCAGAAGCTTGGAAGAACTAGAGGTTCTTCAGATTGCTCAAGGCAGCACAATCTTCCTGACAGCCCAAATGCAGGCACACATAGGATGAAATACGCATTTCCATTGTGTTTATAAAGTTGAGAAACTTTAAACCTTGTTTACAAAAACAACAAAGACTGGTTGCTCTCTATCAGTCTTCTGCTTCTAGGTAGCTGTAACTAGCAATTAATTTGTGCACTGGGCTCTCTCAAATGTCCTATGAACTTAAAACAGAGCACCATTGTCAGCATTTAAGGCTACACTCCAACCATGGATCCTATGGTCCCACACCTGGGTGGCGGCAATCCCAGGCACAAATGCAGGCTGGCCAGAGACTGGATTAAGAGCTGCCGTGAGTAAAAGGTCTTTGGGGTGCTGGTTAACAAGAATCATAGAATCATAGAATGGTTATGGTTAGAAAGTACATTGAGAGCACAGAATCATAGAATAGTTAGGGTTGAAAAGGACCTTAAGATCACCTAGTTCCAACCCCCCTGCCATGGGCAGGGACACCTCACACTAAACCATCCCACACAAGGCTCTGTCCAACCTGGCCTTGAACACCGCCAGGGATGGAGCACTCACAACCTCCCTGGGCAAGCCATTCCAGTGCCTCACCACCCTTACAGTAAAGAACTTCTTCCTTATATCTAATCTGAACTTCCCCTGTTTAAGTTTTAACCCGTTACCCCTTGTCCTGTCACTACAGTCCCTGACAAAGAGTCCCTCCCCAGCATCCCTATAGGCCCCCTTCAGATACTGGAAGGCTGCTATTAGGTCCCCACGCAGCCTTTTCTTCTCCAGGCTGAACAGCCCCAACTTCCTCAGCCTGTCTTCATACGGGAGGTGCTCCAGTCCCCTGATCATCCTTGTGGCCCTCCTCTGCACTTGTTCCAGCAGTTCCATGTCCTTTTTATGTTGAGGACACCAGAACTGCACACAACACTCCAGGTGAGGTCTCACAAGAGCAGAGTAGAGGGGCAGGATCACCTCCTCCGACCTGCTGGTCACGCTCCAGAAGTTTTGAAGAAGCAGCTCACCATGATGCAGCAGTGAGCACTTGCAGCCCAGAAAGCCAACTTTCTCCTGGGCTGCATCATAAGGAGCGTGACCAGCAGGTTGAGGGAGGCGATTCTCTACTCTGCTCTGGTGAGACCACACCTGCACTACTGCCTCCATCTCTGGGGCCCCCAAAATAAGAAGGACGTGGACATGGACCTGCTTGTGTGAGTCCAGAAGAGGGTCACGAATATGATCAGAGGCTGGAGTACCTCCACTACGAAGACAGGCTGAGTTGGTTTTGTCCAGCCTGGAAAAGGGAAGGCCCAGGGGAGACCTTGGAGCAGCTTCCAGTACAGGAAATCTGGAAAGGGACATTTTACAAGGGCATGTAGGGATAGAACAAGGGGGAATGGCTTTAAACTTAAAGAGGGTGGATTTAAATTAGATATTAGGAAGTTCTTTCCCATGAGGGTGGTGAGGCACTGGCACAGGTTGCCCAGAGAAGCTGTGGCTGCCCCATCCCTGGCAGTGTTCAAGGCCAGGTTGGACGGGGCTTTGGGCAACCTGCTGTAGCGGAAGGTGTCCCTGCCTGTGGCAGTGGGGCTGGAACTGGATGATTTTTAAGGTCCCTTCCAACCCAAACCATTCTGTGATTCTATTAATTCCCCAAGGGAAGATGGAAAGATGAGAACCACTCTTTAGTGCTGGTCAATGCCTGAAGGAAGAGGGAGAGGTGCAGGTGAAGTACCAATGCCCCGCCATGGTGCCTGCTGACCACTGCTGTCCTCGAGCTGGCTGGAGCCTTTTCAAGAGGAGGCTGAAGACTTTTCCAAGCAGTTGCTCTAAGGAACTTCAAGTTGTCTATAGCCTCTCCCCTGGTCTCAAGATGGGACTGACTGTGCTAATAGTATTCCTGAGAGATAGCAGCCTAACCTGTTCTTCCTAGACAATCTATACCCCATGTTTCACTATTACACAGCTTAATGCTCCTCTTCTGCAGTTTAAGTCCATTAGCTCTTGAGGCCGGAGAACAGTTTGTCCCTTCCATTTTGCAGCTATTTTGGTGTGTTTGAAAAAGGTTATCATGTCTCCCCTACTCCAAACTAAGCAACCCCAGCTTCCCAGCTCATCACACAGAAGCTAGGCTGCTGCTGGCTGGTGATAGCTTTCAGTAACTGCTGACTGGGCTGGATTTGTACCAGCAGCCTGTAGGTGAAATCCTTCAGCAGCTTTAGCTCTCTGAGCCAGGCTGTCCTTTCAAAGATAGGAAACTTTCTTCTGTAATCCATTACAGTGAGCCATAAATATACCTTATAGTGCAGTGAATTTCTGGAATTTTCTTCATTACATTACAATATAATAACAAAAAAAAAGGAAAAGACCTTACTTGTGACAGTGTCCTGAACGGCTGAACATAAAACAGGATTCTAAACAGGCCTCAAAAAGTAGAGAGGGAAACACACAATATATTGTGTTAACACCTTTTGCACTCCATCCCCTCTACCAAATGAAATGAAATGCATGAACCATGTCTTGGTTTGCAAATGAAACTTGGTATTTGTATTTGCTGCCATGTCTCAGAGTGTTGTTTTTCATTTTAGACTTTCCATGGTAGTAAACACTGCAATGCCTTACATTCATTAAGCTTGGGCCCATTTACTCTGTGCAGGCAAAGCAAGTGCATATATCTTAGACCCATAAAGCATCAGTTCAGAATTACACAGGAAATAAATGAGCCTAAGCCAGAAGTCCAATTTCCAGAGTCCAGCTCACTATAGCTAAACAAGCACCTTAGATAAATATGGCCTATTTTAAATGAAACATTAGTGTAATCTTATAACTGTCAATAATTCTCTCATTATGCCTAAATGAGCTTGTCATCGTAGGAGATTGCTGCATGGCTGATCTTAATTTGCTAATAAAAAACGCAGAGACGAATTTCAGCTAAACTGAAACTATTTGATTCATAAAAGTGCAATAGTGCACTTTTTAAAGCATTCCTTCCCAGTCCTGACTCCTGACTGGCTGAAGCCCAAAGCCAGTTTGCTCTACAGCCTGTAAGAGGGCAGCTTTGCTATGTAAAAACAATGAGCAATTGTCTCTCTAAATCACTATTATTCCTTAGCCCATTATATTTAATTTATTTTTAATCATGTTGTATAATAGAAATAAAATCATCGGATTAAGCATGTATCTAGCAGCAAGAGCCCATTATCCTTTGACAATGTTCTGTTTCATTGACATTATATCTTCATTGTAGACAGTTTCCTTGCCATCATTAGTCCTAAAATGACTATTGGATTTCAAGGGTTTCTCTTTAATCCATAATAAGATTTACTTGGTAACAGCACAAAACAAAACAAAGATATGCTTCTATTGTTTTACTGCTATGGAATTCTTATTTTAATCTGTTCAGAAAAGTCAAGAATAAATCCAGATATTGTAAGTGTTTCAAGTTTTCCTGCATTATTCTGATTAAAGGGAAAGCCTCAGTAACTTTGCAAGCTTAGGAACTCTGTTACTCATTGCAGCTTTATTTTACTTAAGCAAGCAACAATACTTAGTTCTTGAACAGAGTAAGATCTACTATTCCTTGTACAATGATTTTTTCAGATCACTTAAAGCAAATCTCAATACAGTCCATTTTCTCCAGAAAGGGCTAAATGGTGTTTATCAGATTCCACGGGAGACAAAAAAAGGACAAACTTCCATGCCAAGGTTGCCAGCAATTCCTCTGTGATAAGTGCTAGCTAACAGAGTCAGCACTAACGTCAGGAAGTTAAAAACTCCTCCGGCATGCTGATCCCCATGGGATAATTCAACAGCTCTTCATCTGTACCAACGGCAGTCACAGTTAAATCTAAAACTAGATTTTTCCACACCCTATTAACAGCAGCGTTGGAATGCAGCAGGGATCATCCAGAGAAAAGAGCATTTTCTGTTATCTCATAGTTATCTTTGAGGAGGTGGCAGATTTCCCAATGAGAAATTATCCTTATAGACTGCCTCTTATTTAAGGATATGCTGGTACTATCAAGTGGTGCTCTTTTTATGCTGAAATTGCTAGAAACAATTAAGAGTATCTATCTGCATGACTCTTTCAGCTGTGAGTGCAGCTTCAACAGATACCTATTTTCCATGCATGTAAGCTATGACACTTTCACCTATACTGACATGATCTGCATAAGCCATGTGGTTTCCACTAAGAAGGGTTTATACAATAGAGTCAACTCTCCATTATCTTGGCTAATAGGGGAAGAGAATAACCCAGATAAAGGAAAGACATGCATAATTATTGCTTTCAGATAAGAGCCGGCTCAAATATTTCCGCACTGTGCTCCCCAGACAGAGCTTGTACTTCTGCCAGAGCTTGCTAACTTAGACTTTATTAACTCAGGCATTACCTGCATCCATCTGGTACAAACTAGGCAGCTTGGGTGTCTCCATGATTTAATCATCCCACAAGTAATCTACTAACTGATAATTGTCTTGGCTGTAATTAAATAACAACTTCCATATTCACCTTTTTATATGTGCTGATACTGATACAGCATAGACCCACTCATGCATGTCCATGTCAAGGTTGAATGTGACATAATGAGAAAAGGCAAATTATGCATGAAATGCAAGAGGAGTATGTTCAAAAGACAAGGGAATGCAGAGGGCACACAATGATGTAGAAGGGCTTTATATACACATCTAACAACCCAGAATTAACACAAGCACTTCTCCTATTCCCATATGGCCCTTGTAGAGGAAGTATGCTCAGGACTCTCATAGGCAACAGAACTACCTTTCTACACGAATTGTCAGAGGTTTTCTGGGGTTTTCATTATGTTGCAATTATTCAGCCACGTTGAACATTTGTCAGGTGTGAGAGCTCATAATCTGTAATCTCCATGGACCTTTTAGTACTGATACATAGCCTTCCTGATCTCAGCACTGGTATATAAATTGTATTGTTCAGTCACAAGAGACACTCAGTTCCATTACAGATATATGGGCAAAACACTGTCTTCACCACTACAGAAAGAAATACAGATTCTCTTATGAAGAAAATTAAAACATTGCAAGTATTTTTTCTGGATTCCTATGGGAGGAAAAGGATTATAAAGAAATAAACTCAGACTTCATGAAATCAGCAACTGTTTCGTATACACTGAAGTGAAACATCTTATGGAAACAAAACCATTGCCAGGTAAGTTTTTAATGGTGTACTTGTACATGACATTGTGTTGAGGAATTGATGACTATATTTTGCCACATTTCATGTTGCATTTACAAATTAGCATTGCCTTGGTTTGTCTGCACATTACAATCAGACAGAGCTACACAATGATGCAAGCCATAGGCCAAGCTGCAAAGGGAAAATTGATGGGTTTGAGAAGTTAGCCATATCATGTGATGTTACAAGACTGGCTACAGAAAAAAGCAACTAACAGCAAATTACAGTGCCACAAATATCAAATCCCCAAATATCTGTTCATTTTGCTTAAAGCATCACATACAGTGTTCAGATCGCTGCGGAGGTCCTGAACAACATTTTCTATACTCCTGGTATCCTTCAGAATCTCAATGCTTTGTGTATATGGATTGAAATACACAGAGAAGGGACGATTGATTGATTTGGCAAAGTCCCTGGAAGAAAAAACAAAATTAACATAATCTGGGGGTTTTTGACCACTAAAGAAGAGAAAACTAGATTTTTGAGCCAGGGGAAACATTTTACCTCATCTTTTCTTTGGCTTCTTCAAAACTTTCTGAAACAAAGTAAGCTTCCTGGAAAGTCGTGATAAGGCATTCTTGCAAACAGGTTGTCTTTGGATCAAATGTTTTCACATTGGCCTTGTCAGAGAGAGCATGCTGCAAAATACACAAGAGGATCTGTTAAACCGTATTTCGATACTGCTGTGCATCTATACAGCTGTTCATATATATAGCTTTTATATCACTGTGCTGTGTGTTTCCCTTTGGTTAATAGCCTCTCTTATTTTACACACAGTGGTCTTTCAGTTTGAGCAGAATAAATCATTTGTTACTTTAAAAAGCTCTAAGAGAGTAATTTTTCCCCAAAAATGATTATTAAAATAACTCAGAGGAGATTAGAAATTCACCTGCCATGTAGGCATACAAACATAAATCCTCAGCTGGAAACAGAAAGTCATCAAATAACCATTCCTAAAAATTCATCTGTATAACTACAAATATGTATATGCCCAAAACGTCATTTAACTGGCAAAACTGATGATCATCTTGGTGGGTGAACTGAGTCTGACCAAACCATTCATATAATCTGTGCTTTACATTTCCAGTGCAAAATCATATACTATTTTCCTAACAGTGAGTTTAAGAAACTACATATCTGAAAATCAATTAAATAATGCCCACTTATATTGCATGCTGACGAAATGCACTACATTCTGCCACGTACTGCTGAGCAATAATGCTCTATATAGTACTGTAAAGAAAAAAATAACTAAATAAACAGGCACAAATAAGTACAGAGCAGACCATGGGCAGATGATGCATCAAATGCTGCTACCCAGAGAAGAAATTTCCAATTAGCCTTTCTTTTTATGTGACAGGCACAAACCACTAGAAAGGATGCAGAAGTTCCAAAACTGAGAATCAGGCACTGAGATGTTTTCCAACACAATCTTTTTCCAGCCCTCCTTTCTACTTGAATAATTGTGCTAGCTTTTGGATCTACCCTAACTTTTAGAGCACATATATTTTCATTCTCAGCGCTCTGTACAGAAGTATAAGCTAAGGAAAGAGAGCATATTTAGGTCAACTTTCAACCTTTTTAAGTCTTCTAATATCTACCCATAGTGAAGATGTACATGAAAAGCATGGAGAAATGACAGGGAGGAAGCAGATCCCTGAGGTCCAAAGGTGCCTCTTATTTCTTTACTTTTTTTTCTTCATGGACATTCTTTATAGCAGAGTAAGGTATTAATATTAAGGTATTCACCACACCTTTTATCCAAGCTTTTGCTTATGCTCATTTCTAAATCCCTTGAAAGGCTCTGAAAATATCACACTAGCTCTCAACCTGCAGTCTCCAAATAACAGGACATAAAACTGGAACAAGAACCTCTTTCTCCCACCTCTTCTATCTCCAAAAATAAATACATGAAAAATTAATGTACGAAAACTTAAAATGTCAGGGAATTAACTTTCTTTAGTACATGTATCTTTTCCTTCTCACAAGGTTTGCAGTTTCTAGCCAGCCATCAGTTAAACAGGTTTGAAAAAATAAGGCAAAAAATGGCCTGTCTTGAATAGCATCCTCTTCTAAATGGATTGCAGAAACAGGCTCACCACAGGCCGCTGTCTGTATCTGTCATCACTTTCTCCTTTCAGAGCCATGATGTGGTTGAGTGCCTGTAAATTTAGGCATTTACCTCCTTCTACCAAAATGAATGTGTTTTTATTGACTGGGAATTAGAATTCCCTGGGATAGTAACTATAGCTAAAAACATCTCCACTAAAGGTGCCTTCATACTTCCAGGTGAGACTTGATGCCTCAAATGTCTAAAGCACAAGGTTTTAAAACTTTGGGTGACGCGCTGTGCAGGGGATCGAGAGTGATATGGGCCACATTTTCTTAGGAACCAAATCAGTAGGTGACCACTCCTGGCTCATGGTTTCTTTCCTATACTGTGACAGCTTCAGCAGAAAGGGTGACAGTGTTGTCATCTCCTCCTTCACTCACTAATGGCCTCTGCTGGGCTAGGCCTACTCCTTGGGATATAAGACATCAAAGGCGAGAAAGGATTCAGCCTGTGGCTCCTACACCATGAACAACTGCTCTGGTCACTTAGCACTGATTTTATGAAAAGGAAGAGTTTAAAGAGAAGAAAAAGCTAATTCTTTATCACAGTGGACGCACTCTGAGAAAGCCCTTCTGGTTATTCTCCTCAGATCTTGTATATAAAATTATTCCTACTTTCTGGATCCTAGTTCAGTTTATGCACGAGCAGAGGTGCTGCTTCACAGAGCAACTCTGCAGAGACTGGGACGTGCAGAAACCAGGAAACATACAACCTGGAAGCAGAGGGTAAAGGACTCAGACATGCCTTCAAAGTTAGGTGACAACTGATCAGTTATTTTTAGGGATGCAGTTTAGGAATGAAGTGCCTACATTCTGATGAATTCACACTCAAGATACCTATCTATCTCCATTCTTGGATACGGTCTTTTGGCTCTTGCATCAAGCAGGCATTGGCATGCCTACTAAAGCAATGGGAAACACCTCTGTGAATCTGTCCTGCAGCCTAGTGCCTCTGATGTCTACTATTGACTTGATATGCTGACACCAGTGACTGCAGAGTTCAGAAATGAACAGCCTGCAGACAAACCTTCAGATAGAACATAAACTGCCTGGTGCAAACTAGGGTGGTCAGGACACTGACTCAAAGCCAAACTAGAGGTTTGGCACTTTCAACATTATGATGCACAGAATCTCAACGAAAAACTGTCTGATGAGTCCAAAAGCTTCCAAGCTGTACTTTTTAATATATGCTATTCACTTATGTTCTGGTTGGACATTCAGTTCTTCGCTGAACTCAAACAAGTAAGTATCCAATACAGATTTCTCCATTAGAGACCTCTTCAGTTATCCAAAGAAATGTCAGGGTTAAAAATCATAAAGAAAAGAGCATTTGGTCAAACAGAGCATTTTACCATCTTGTGCATTTGTGATAACTGTCTCTAAGGACCCATTCATGCAAACTGTACTGCTTATGCCAATACAGCCATTGGTGATTCTCATTCAGTTCAAGCAACAAGTGTTTGGAGTGAAAATTCCAAATGAATCATCCCTGATTCCCAGGAAAAGCAGCACTATCAGACAACCAGACAGTTTTAAGAATCAGACAACTGCAGTATTGGAAATAAGCACAGCACTAAAGAATGCCTCAATGACCTGCTAGATCAAAGGTTGAGACTGATTGAGGTAGCTGACCACAGGTCTCTAGGATGTTTGATGCATCTGTATAGGGATGGAAGACATACCACAAGTCCTAAAGAAGACTTAAGCATTTCTGAAGTGGCAGCTGGAGAGAGCTGGTCAGATATACCGGGGCGTCTCAGAAGACACTAGGCATTTACACTGAGCCAAGAACCATTAATCACTTCCTAAGTAACCACTACCATTGACACATGAAGGAAGAGCTTGGTCTTGCAATTCCTCCTCGGGGTACAAAAAATGGAGTGTAATAATACAACTTGGAGTTTTCCAGTTTCACAAAACAAAACAAAACAACCCCCCTCCCTCCCCCCCAAAAAAAAAAAAAAAAAAAAAAGCAGCAAAATCTTCAGCTGGCAAGGAGAAAACTTCAGATGAGTTATAAATACAGCACTGTCTGAGGAGCAGAGGAGGGCAGAATAAGGACACAGATGAGAAGTTGTCTGTGTGCCAGTACTGATTTTACTACCTTATTATTTCAAGTCTTGGAAAACCTGCTCTTAAAGGTTTTTCTGATTATCTACAACACAGGTTGCAAATCTGACAGTGTCCTGATTTTACCAGATTTTTTTCTTTTTTTCATCAGTATAATTTTCTATATTGTTTAGACAAATAAGGGAAAGACTCTCTATTTAAAAAGGGCACTAAAATGAGCATCTGGGATCCAGAAGGTGTTTTCTCCATCATCTTCATACTCTTCAGAAAACAGAGTAAAAGCTTTTATTTGAATCATTTTGGTTATAAAGGCTAATGCTGGCTCTCCTTAACATAAATTATCATTAAAACAAACTATGACATCGTATATGGACATCGCATTTGACTTTAAAAATCTGTACAGAAAGATGTGAAGTCTACCTCTCTGTTAAATATAGAAGCATATAAGAGGGATATATGACTTGATCTATAGCCAACTAAAGCTGATAGGAGACTCTTTTAATGAAAGAATTCAAGAGAGCATCATACAAAGCAAATGGATTAAAGTTTCCAAAGACATTTGGACTGCCTTTTAGAAATAGTTTTAATAATTGAAATGTACATTATTTCTGCCTTATCTCTAAGCCCCAAATACATACTGTGTAATAGCGTTAGCTAGAGTTAACCTGACTATATTAGGCAGAACATTTTATAACTACTTACTGTACTATTTGTTTCCCCCTGGGCTTCACTTCTAATCTTCTCTTTTGTGCTTATTTTGTTGTGCTTTTATAAGTTTTTTGCCTCATGCTTCCATAACATGCACATCAGGAGATGCATTTTTCAGTTTCTGAAATTTGAAGTCTAAGAATCGAGTGAGGAAAAAGACTTGAAGAAAATCCTATATTGATTGGCTGGTGCCCACATTTCTCTAGCTTTTATAGTTCTTTGTTGCTGAAGTTGTTGACCAGATTTGCAGACTGGAGCCATGTAATACAGAAACTTGGATGAGTGAACAAGCCATTCATTCATCTGAAAGGCCCAAATACTGTAGGGCCACTCTCAGCCTTCAAATAATGCAACTCATTTATTTCTAGAAATTTCTAAAAATTATCCATAAAATTGGGCACTGTTTTGCATCCTGTAAATAATACTGTTACATAGAAAAGAGAGCTGATAGGGTGGGCAGCTGGAGAACAGCTTTTCTTCTTGCTGACAAAACCATGTTATTATCAAATGCCTGTAAAATCAAGGCAGCAAAATTCAACACTGACACAAAATCTACCTTCCTAGTGGCAAGGATAAATAAGTATTTGAACTTCTTCAGAGATTGGACAACAGGCTCACAATCACTTTTGTCTTAAGAATGGCAGTATTTATTTCTGAAAGGGCTTCTTCACTCCGACTCCTGTGAGAAGTATGGGATCTGAACACATGAGGGTCAGACTTCATAACCATGCAATCTCACAGTTTCCTATTCATCCCCATTCACCAAAGAAATATTCAGTATTATTGTTATCATTTTGAGAGCAGTTCCTGCCATCCATGAGGATTTTAGATAGAATCAGGATATTGCTATTATCGGGATCTCAACCAAAGTCTGTTATATTAGCATTATCTTTCAGACACCTTCAGGTTAGAGAAGACATTTTCCCTCCCAGTAGGTGCTAGGAAGTGGAAGTAAGAGAGCTTGCTTTCCCAGGAAACATCATAAACCTGCATGGCTTGATACAAGACTGTGCACCAATCCCATGGGCAGCCAGACATTTTGCTTCCTAAGCATTTGCCTGATGTATCTTGTTAAGAAGAAGCATATTCACTGCCAGGTTCCTGGTCTAGAAACAGCTTCTCCTATGGTCATATTAGCAGAAAACTTAGTAGTGTTTTACATTTTTTTCCTTACCTCTCACATTATTTTCTACCATGGAGCACAGCCCTAGACGTTTTTCACCTTACCATTTTCTTCATGGAGACTGGCTATTTGTGGTATGGTGCTGTTCTGCGCCTGCAGCACACAAGTCCTTAGTTTCTCAATAACTGAAATGTCCAACTTAAGTCCCTATGCTCAGTATATGCAAGATCTGGAGAAATTTAATAGCTTACGATACACAAGAGGTCAAACCAGATGATCGAATAGTCCCTTCTGGCTTCACATCTATGAAATATATATGTAGTATAATAGAAAAGTATATAATATTATTGATTTATGGCAAAATTATTATGATATATGGCCATACCTTTGAAGCAGATCAATATAGTCCATTAGTGGGCACATTATTTAATTTTTACTGTTGCTTTTCAAAAGGATTATTCTTTGCATTTATACTATGAGATTACTGCTGAGTGAAGAACACAGATTTGGGATCACAAATGCGAGGTAACAAAATACGCACACTTGACAAGAATAATGTGTTTGTTTATGACATTGATGGTAGAAGATTTATTTCATTCTTGACTATTCATCTCCTCATTTTTATGCCCTTAGATTTTGTAAATGATGTGACAAGTATTTTCAGGGTCATTACCTAATGACTGTGACTGTTAGTTTAAATAAAAGGCCTGATTCTCTGCAGACTCCTGCACGGAATTTGGGGCTTAGCACTGAACGCTGTAGGGCCAGAAGAAGTGGGACATATTCATCTCTCTCCATCTAGCCATCTTTGCACTGGGGGTATAAAATACTACTAGGCTGATACAGAGCACTGTGGCTGAAGTATGCACTGAACTTAGAGCAGCTGTAACGCAACAGAGCACTGTGGCTGAAGTATGCACTGAACTTAGAGCAGCTGTAACGCAACCAAAGAAAAAATACTGGAGAAGGCAATTTTCTTCAACCTTTTTTCTACTAATGAAAGAATAGCAATTTGACTAATGAGCTTCACCACGAATATTCTCAGTTACAGGTGAAACAAACATTTAAAAAGAGACTGAGATTCTTCTATTAAACTGCTAGGTAGTCCACTGAAAAAGCCAGCACAGCAGGGTGGGGAGAAGTTTAAACATAAATAAACAGCAGATATATTGCAAAACAGTTTGTAAATACTATTATACATATACTGTATACATATACTGTTCTGTATATGCTTTCTAAAACCAAATCTTTACCTGGAAAGCCACTAAGAGTTCATTTAGGTGCCAGAAGAGAGAACTCCTCCCTCTCCCTCCCTCCCATCTTGCCAAGAGAGAGATGTATTATGCCCCAAAATACTAGACTTCTGACAAAATACCTTTTGCTTGTTCTCTATGTTTTCTAGGCATAAAAAGAGGCAATAAATGATTCACTACAACTACTCACACCATGCAAGGCTAAACACTTTCACCTTTATAAGAATAGGGCTCTAGGTATTGTCACACTGGCATGTACTTCAAATCTAGCATGAGTTCATATGCATTCCTTAACTTTAAATATGATTAAACTACTGAATCAGGACCTTAATAAATGTTGTTCTTTTAATATCAATAATGAATCAATTGAAATACGCTGCATTACTTACACCAGAACCACATCTGATTTCAAAACATTTTTTGTATGTTTTAAAATTATATGCTTCCCTTCTAAACAAAGTTTTCAGAGCTCAAGGAACCCTTACCTGTTAGAACCTATGAGCCTCCTTTTACAAGAAATGCAAATTCAAACAGAAATTAATTCTGTAGTTTGTAGTTGCTTTGGTACTTTGGGCCTTACAAGTCCATTTCATGCTTCAAGTGCCAGCTGATATTTCAAACAAAGCTTTTAGGTCAATATCATACTTCAAAAGTAAGCTTTTTATCTTGACAACTTTAGCTGTTATTTGAAAGTCAAAATATTTACATCCAACTATTATTTTGTTAAGAATTAAAAAAAAAGTTGATTCTGCTTTAAGGACACATACCTTTAATTCACCAATAGAAGACAGAAGTCCTGCCCCATAAGCACGTAGCTGTCCTTCTTGCTTGCAAAGGCCAAATTCAATCGTAAAAAAATAGCACTGCAAAACATAAAGATACATATAGTGCCGCTGCAAACAGGCACTTCAGCAATGACAATTGGTACCATATTCGCTTGATTGCCCCACTTCTTCAGAATTTCATGTCTTTCATACAAATTCAGGTAAAGTATGTTGTTACTGCTAAGTACTTTAAATGTCATGGTCTGCAGTAGCAGAGCTTTGCACAAAAGTGTGCGATTCTGCTTTTTTTCTGAACCCAATCAGTTCACAGGAATGACCAGTTAGGAACAGACAAGCAAGATCATTTAGGTATCAAAAGCACTGATAGTAATCTGCAGAGATTTTTGAAACCTCCTGAAATAAATGAGGTGCCTTAAAATAAAATCCTGCGAGGTAGTTGGTCTGCCTGTCTAGAAGCCTCTGAATATCTCTGAGATCTAGTTCAGAGCACGCAGCTTTAAGCTCGAGCTGATGCCACTTTAAAGTGTGTCACATATTTAAGTACTTTCTTGAGTTAGAATTAACTTACTTACATGTATGTGTTTAAGAGCCTTCTTGAGCCGAAGCCTTAGACTTCACTTGATTTTACACTGCCCTAAATGAAGACTTAATATGCCACTTGGCTTCTTGAATTACAGAAAGAAAATTACAGTCAGTTGAATGAGTCCACTTGACCAATCCATTACAATTGTTCTTTAGGTCTACATTCAATCAGGTAATATATCTGATAACAAACTAACGAGGAACTATGAAAGAGAGGTGCTAAACCAGCATAACAGTACTGTAACTAACTTTGCTGTATCCACCCAACAAAGTTAAATGTTAGGAAGACTATAAGAAACACAGATAGCTCACTGACCACTAAATGCGAAAGAAGACAGTCACTTTTGCTCCTATGGTACTGTGTTTTAGTTTGGTTTTGCTATGACACATCAAGATTACTTTCTGATGTTAAATGGAACAGTTGAGATTAAGCTAGTAACTATTTCTACATATGAAGGTTTTAGGAAGTTGATTTCTAACTTGAACAAAACCATTACATATCTTGCATATATACACACATATATACATGTGTGCTTATTACATTACCTGACAATTTCAGGTTTTGTGCAAAAGGACATAACTCCACTGAACCGAACAGATTTACAAGTCTTTGCAGGAAATGCAAAGTTAGGACAAGAACCCGGTATTTGGCACTAAGTCTTTAGCTTTTCTGAATTACTTGAGAATGGATCCTAACATGATGACTTATTTTTCATCCATTTCCCTCTTAAACCCCCACTCTTCCAGGTTGAGCATCATACTAAACGCAAAAGAGCAGAAATTAACAGCTTTTTTAAGTTCAACAAATGTTTAGAAATTGACAAATGATTCATTTCTCTGCCTCATAAAAGTTCCTGTAGAGCTAGTGATTCATGCGGCATGGCACTATACAGAAGGGTGTGATAAAAAAGAATAAAAATATGAGCCCTGTGTCTAATCCAAAGCTGCTAAGTCAGCTGGGAAGAAGAAAAGGTTGTGGTGACTTCAAATGCCTTGAGTCAGATTCCATCACAGCAAAGGCACAGATATACACTAGGGGAGGTGAAAGCACAACTCTGACCAGCGAAAAAATGCCTACAAAAAAAATCAAAGTTCCACCACTGGCCTTGCTTTTGACTCAGATAAAGGCAAACTGGCACAAAATATTTCATTAGATGTAATGAGCTGGCGTCATCATTTAAAAGAAGGCCAAGACAACTGGCTTCTAAAAGAGACGCCTCAGGGACAAATAGCCAGGTGCACAAAATGTCAAAGGCCTCTCTAGGAATGATGAGTGAAGCTGAGAGACCTACTGCCAAAAAGAGTACAAAGTTAGCTTCCCTGTCTGAATATCTTGCCAGGAAAACCTTCAGGAGGCTACCTACAGTCCTGGTTCTGTACATGCTGACACTGTCAGCAATGAACCACTCAGCTTTACACTTTGAATTCACCTTTGAATTTGCCCCCTCCTCATTAACTCTCTTAAAACAACCCATCAGGTAGTGGTTCTTATGCTCTGAGCATGAACACCCTCACGGATACACAGCAGGACTGGGATCCTGATAAAACACAGTGATCACAGTCACTTCCATTCTTAAAACCAATCATAGCTAAAAAAGGGCATGGTCTGGTGTTTGTCTGTTATAGATCTGTAAGAGCAGCCATGACTTTGTTCCTCAATGTGGGACAGTTTTACTGTAGACCTTTCTCAGGCTGAGAAGGACCAAACCAATGTCCCACTGCCCACAGGAGAATTTCCACTTAGCAACCCATAGGGACAGTGGAGGGCGGGAAGAGAAATGCTCTCCGCTCCCCTGAGGAGGTGCACTGTTGGAGAAGGAAGGGGCAGAAGGCAGAGAGCTAACACTGGCAAAGGTGAGAGCAGTCCTTGCTGCCACGGAGTAGGGTGTGCATAAGACAGAGGGAGACCTCGATGGCACCTCCTCCTTGATGGACACAAAGCACACAGAGAGGTTTTTATACTTAAGTTCAAAAATTATTGCAATTCTTACTATTATAAGAAAATATACTATCGTTATATTTATGAGCCAACACTCGCTGATGACAGCCTATCTTCCGTGTTGATAAAACTTGCACTCTCGGGATAATTCAAATAAAATGCATGAAAAATGACCAGATGATAAAAGATGTCTGCCTACTACTAAGTTTTGGTATTAAGCTACAGCATTAAGAAAAGCTCTTCAGATGAAAAGTTGATTTTTTGAGAAATTTGCCATATGCAACAACTCCAATTTCCGTATTTAAGAGACCTCTGCTTAGCTAAGAAAACGCGATAGCTCACCCAATACTGCCATCTTCAGATCATTAGTCAGCAACACACGATTCCCCCCCCTCCTCCACTCACAGACTCACTCGGTGCCTTACAAGACTCTGCAGGCTTTGTCAAGCTGTGCTCTCAAGTCTACAAACACCGAAGCATACTGATAAGGAGGTTGAATGTTAACTATACAGAGACACGTTTTATAAGACCAGACGCAGAAATACCCACTTAATCACTCTCTTTATATGGTAAACCTCACTGACTGTGGTAATCTGTGTGTTATATTAAGGTAACTATAACTGAAACTGGAGTATGAATGATAGGACAAAGAAATGGCTGTTGAGAATAACAAATTTGTTAAAGCCTCACCTGAAGGCAAATAGCTGATTATTGTTGTTATATGGTTACTTGCTGAGTGCAAGCACATGCTAAATGCAAGCAAAATGGGGCACACGGGCTCTCGTTCCGATTTCAGATCTTAGACATGTCTCTGGCATACTCCCCAACCTGCAGCCCCAAGCATGTGGCCCTTCTACAAGCTACAAAAATATCCTGTTGTCCCCCCCACCCCCTACTTCCAGCTCCACCCCATCTTTGGGATGAAGTGTGGCTTTGCTACCTACAGGTAGGCTCTTGAAGTAGTATGTTGTAAAAATTCTGTAGTTCTTGAAGAGCCTTCACCTAAAATGCACCTCCATTACCCAAACCAGCAAAGTAAGATGAAGGATCAAAGTGCCAAATGAAGGATTGAAAAGAATTTTTAAGACAAGAGACTCTCCCCAGCCCTGAGGAGAAGGACTTGGGGGTGTTGACTGATGAGAAGCTCAACATGATGCAGCAGTGTGCACTTGCAGCCTAGAAAGCCAGCCACATCCTGGGCTGCATCAAAAGGGGCATGACCAGCAGGTCGAAGGGGTGATCCTGCCCCTCTACTCTGTCCTCATAAGACCCCACCTGCAGCACTACATCCAGCTACAGTGTCCCCAACAAGGATGTGGACCTGCTCAAGCAAGTCCAGAGGAAGACCACGAAGATGATCAGAGGCTGGAGCACCTGTGCAGTGAAGAGAGGCTGAGAGACTTGGGGGTTGTTCAGCCTGGAGAAGAGAAGGCTCTGGGTAGACTTTAGAGCAGCCTTCCAGTGCCTAAAGGGTGCCTACAAGAAATCTGGAGAGGAGCTTTTCACAAAGGCATGTAGTGATAGGACAAAGGAGAACGGCTTTAAACTGAAAGAGCATAGATTTAGATTAGATATTCATAAATTCTTTATTGGGAGGCAGGTGAGTCACTGGAACAGGCTGCCCAGAGAAGTTGTGGCTGCCCCATCCCTGGCAGTGTTCAAGGCCAGGTTGCATGGGGCTTTGAGCAACCTGGTCCAGTGAAAGGTGTGCCTGCCCATAGCAGCAGGGTTGGAACTACATGATCTTAAGGTCCCTTCCAACCCAAACCATTCTGTGATTCTATGAGACATCATTGTAATGACTAAGACTGTGCCAGGACCATAAGACAGTAACCAATATGATTTTAATTTATTTCTCTTATTTAATGAAAGTATACAAAAGATACTTTACTGTCAAGTGCATGAAACACTGTCTACATGGGTCCAAAAATTATTAAATGGATCGATGGAAGAAAATCCTATTAAGGGCTATTAATTACTAATAGAGTAGATCTCTTCTTTCAGACTGCCTGAAGCAAAAGTCATTAGCAACTGAAGCAGCACACCAGGAAAATATTTCCACCATATGGCTTTTGGTCTACACTGTCCTCCAGATGTCTGCAGTTTGCCGGTATCAGAGACAAGATACTGGGGTACCTGGTCTGACCCCGTATATGTGTGATTGTAAGAGTCAGACAGTTGTCCTACTGTCTGCCTGGAAAGCCCTGGCTAAGTCCAAGCCTGGTCTCCAGGGTAAATACAATCTCTGCTCTTCATGTTCAGGTACTGTCCTGCATTATAAACTAGGCTAACAGAAAGAAAAAGAAAAAAAAATGTGACTAATAATAATAATAAATTATTCAAGGCTGTTAAGACATTTTCAAAGGCAGAAGAAGAGGACTAATAAGTTGAACTCTCTTCACCTTAATGGTTTCTAAGCCTCTGAAAATCACTCCTCACATCACACCATTCTGTAATTGGGAATCTCCCTCCTGGGACATATGCAAACAGTTTGTGCAGGGTTTTGGGTGCTAAGGTCATAAAGTCAGTAGTTCAAAATCTGCTAGCAAAAAAAAGGCCTTGCAAGCCATTCCACTTTGCTTAGTTTTCTTATGGTATAGCATAGAGACCATTATTTGTGTTCACTTGGCAAGTTTCAGCATCACGTGTAACTTAAGATTTTATCTGTTCTCTAAAAGTACTTTGTAAAGATGTCAGCATGAGTCCTGAGAACACCAACCATGTCAAGACTTGATTCACTTGCACTCCCTGTCAGGAGAGGAAAGAAGGCGAGATTGAGTAACTGCATGACTGCAACCTTAGCATATGGATAGGATATGCTTCACCACTACAGGAACCGGTAATGGGATGGTGCTACAGCCCCAAACTGACACACAGCAGCACAATCACTTTACGTATATGTATGAAATTAGTTGCTATGAACACAATACAACCGTTGATGTGTGTAAATAATTGCAAGTCCAGTGGCAAATAAATATACTTCAGAAAACATCTCTACATTCATTCTATTGTATTTCAGATTTTTAATGAACCATTCTTGATTCAGATATGTGTTATGTCATAGAGCCACAATAGTTTGGGTTGGAAGTGACCTTAAGGATCACCTAGTTCTAATCCCTCTGTCATGGGAAGAGACACCTTCCACCAGACCAGGTTGCTCAAAGCCCCATCCAGCCTGGCCTTGAACACTGCCAGGGATGCAGCAGCCACAGCTTCTCTGGGCAAACTGTTCCAGTGCCTCACCACTCTGCCATATGGTTGGCCCTCTAGGCTGCAAGTGCACACTGCTGGGTCATGTTGAGCTTCTTGTCAACCAACACCCCAAATCTTTCCTCTCAGGGCTGCTCTCAATCCAGTCTCTGGCCAGCCTGTATTTGTGCTTCACAAGTATGTTCACAATATGCAAAATATGTTCCCAATATGCAAGAATAATTCCTT
Organism: Lathamus discolor; assembly: GCF_037157495.1. Classification (NCBI taxonomy): domain Eukaryota; kingdom Metazoa; phylum Chordata; class Aves; order Psittaciformes; family Psittacidae; genus Lathamus; species Lathamus discolor. The sequence continues at coordinate 40,175,231 of NC_088884.1, read as the reverse complement.
TTTCTTTAGGAGGCCTCTAAAATTATTCACCTAGAGATTAAATCTCACATATAGTTGTAATTAATTATCTTGTAAAATATAGTTATATACAACTGAAGGACCTCTAAAAATCCCATATTTAGAAACCAATCCTAAGAATTAATGAAGGTGTTTTCTTCACCTCTGTAAAAGTTGTTCAAATTGCAAGCAAATGTTGATTCAGTGATACTGTTTACTCCTTGTTTGTGCTTTCTTTCTTCATAGCTGTTGCAAATAAACTTGTCAATAGTTGCGTATTTTTCAATCTTATCTTAAACACATCAATAGTCACTGAAAAAAACACCTGGCATTTCACATTAGAATTACTTAAAATACACAGCCTGCTGAGTAGTATCAAGAATCTCCACTACAAGAAATAGATAGATATAACACAGGTAACCCAGGCAACTAGCCAGTACAGCCAGCGTTAAAAGTCCAGACATCAAGCAATGCCGGCTATTTGACAGCTATTCATGCGGGAACATTATTGAGTAGAAAAGCAGGGAGATTTCTAAACAACAAATAAATCTCATGATGAGCTTGTGAAGAGATCAAAAGCAGAAAAGAAGTAAAATTCAATGGCTAAGCCTCATTATAGATGATTCGCCTACCTCCAACAAAGGCAGTGACCCTACTCACAGCCAACAGCGCTTCTAAATAAGAAAACAAAGTTTAATTATTCTGCGTTATCTTCCTGAAGTATTTTGTTCAGTGTGCCACTTTGAAATGTATTTAGGCTCACTGAAATGAGGCTTCCTTTGGGGATTCCAAAGTGTATATATTTAATAATATTCTCCTTTTCTCCTCATCTGACTGCTTTGCATTCAGACCTTTCACTAAGGGTGAATACTTGGAACAATCTCTTTATAAACAGAAATTTGAGTAGATGTGGTGCCGCTTATTAGAGCACTCAGGGATAGATGCAGACCAGCCTTCACAGTTCTGTTGACAGCCATAGCACACAGTATCGCTACATACAAGTTCCTCTAATGCAGAGGCTCAGCATACGCAGAGAGGGCACACACTACAGTGAGCACAGCAGGGCTTAACCCCTTGTGAGTAGTTTGAAATGAAATGTTTCTTTTTTTTCAGGAATTTCTGCAGAAAAACTCGTAATGGCAAACAAAATAGAATTATTATCATGAGTTTGTAAGGAAGCAGAAAATATACCACAAGCAACAAAATGGTACAGTGATATTGGTAAGGAATAAAGCTGTACCTCCAATACTGGTGAGCTCAGCCAAGACAAGAAAATGTGGATGTCAGTTGCCCACCTTGCAGGTGCAATATAACTTCTGGAATAAGATCTGGAGGACATCCTTACTAACATTTTTCTGTCACTCAAGAGAATGCATCTTTCTGTTGCTCATTCTCACGTGAAAGAGGCCCTCTTGCTACTCTGAAGAGCAGGCAGGGAAAGTGAAGGATGAAGCACTTCTGGAATCTTTCTGCTGCTGCCACTCCACTTAGCTCCCCCAGAGCTGGAGCCAGTGGATACCCTGCTCCATGTCTGAACTGCTCCTAAATAATCTGAATTCAAGCTTGCTCTGCACAAAGATGATGTCTGTCCACCCCTCAGCTGAAAACCGTGGAGGCCTTTGGAGATGCAGAATCGAGAACCTTTACAGTTAAGCAGGAACTCTTTCTGTGTAAACAGGCTGGTGTTTCCTGGCCAGGCAATGATTCTCTTCCACCAAAGCTAGGAGCCAAAGAGATGATACAAAAAATATCAATCCCATGAAAGCACACTTGCCTCAACTTGCTCAACACTGTCAAAGACCTCCTAGCTTTTTTAAACATAATTAGCTAGTAGTGCTGAAGCTTAATACGCAGCTAAGGAGACGAGACCATCAAACCTATGAACTGCAGCTTAAATCACTTGTTGAACATAAGGCATTGAAGCCCTAATGCTTCACCCTTCCTATTTCCCCTTCCCTGTCATTTGACTCTTATCTTGAACAACTTCTAAAACATGGGGTTTTAAGGTTTATTAATTTCATATGGAGTTATTAAGAACAAATGATGTGCAATAATGAACCATTCCCTTTCCACATTATTTTACAACATGTAACATCAATTCATGTTCAGCGCTCCCTACGGTAGCTGAAGTATTTGCTCATTTCTTTTTCAAGCTGTTGCTTCAAATTTCAGCAATTCTAACAGAGCTAACATAAGAGGCACAGTTAGGTCTTTCAACATGATAGCTGGGACTCCAAGAGATGGGGTCCTCTGAAAGTCAAACTAAAAAGAAACAAAAAAGGAAAAGAAAGAAAAGCACAGTAAATACACGTCACTGCTGTCCAACCACACTCTCCAGTCTGTGCTGCCTTATGTGGCACACTCAACCCACCATGATCCTTCGCAATTCACAGTCTGCAAGCAGGGACTGTCTTTCCGAGATCTGCTGTTCCTGTTCTCTACATCTTTGTCCTGCTACTCCTTCAAATGAGAGCTTTAAGAAAACATATCAAAGGAAGAACCATCCTGATTTTATACACTACATAGGCAAGGGCTGGCACACTGGAAGTGCTCCCTCAGCCTTGTGGCTTATGCTACAGCTTGAAGAGTATGATTTCTGTAGCAGAGGGCTAAGGACTTGAACACTGACAGGTGGCATGACCCAAGTGAAAGCAGAATTTGGAACCAGTACACATAAAAGAGATCATTTAGCTTTCCTTCACCTGGGAACACTCCCACTTTCTGGGCAGTCACTGACTCTAAGACTGTTGCCCCAGTTGTGAACTGCATTGCTTAGAAGAATACCCAGAGAACAGACAGGAACAACCTCAGACACTTTTCTTCCTCTGGTATCCAGAACCAGCATCTCTACAAAAAGCCTAGGCCAGCCCCCAGGACCTGTTTCCCACAGTTACCTACAGACCTCAGCACTGGTTTAACATAGTTTCCTCCTCTCTAAAAACATAAACTTCCCAGCAAGCAAACTTGGAGGGAGACTCAGAAGAGAAGACAAAGTTACAACACTCCCTGAAATACCACTTCAGGCTAGGGAGGCAGAGTCTGTCCTTTTGAACATGCTGCAATGCCCTAAGAAAATGGCATAAGAGGAAAACTGGCACTGGAGTCTCTTCCACTTATCCTGGGAGAAACTTTTCATAGACTGGTAAGGTAAATTCACAGATCAAAAAGAACCACAGGTGCAGCAAAATCACAGTACAGGCAATCCTCATTCTATAAGCAGAGAATATACAGAAGCACTGCCCAGTCCACTGTCAGAATTAATTACTACGGGCTGCAAGGCCTCTTTAATAACTATCCTTGCCAGCCTGGAGACAAGCCCCACTGTCCTCCCTAACAGGCATTCCCCTAAGTAAGGCACCAGGCGCATACAGCACTTCTCATGATGCGACTCCCTGGAGCAGGCTGTGTCCCCCTGTACTTGTCAAGCCAATTACTGCGTATGGCAATAGCACTGCAAGGAGTGGTGCAGAAGAGCCACTGAGCCTCCCATGACATTTTAGCTGATGAGGGACATGAGGTTCTTGTGTCCATAATCAGCAGCAAAAGTCCTAATGTATCTGGTAATGGAGGAAGTCGCATCTTCAGAAAGTGGAGCAGCCTCCTGGGGCTTGAAGGATCTCAGAACTTTTGCAAGACATGAAATTTGGGGGCAGAAACACACTGAAGAGACACGGACAACTGGAACTGAAGTCACAAAATTCTTACTTCAACGAAAAAAATGCACTATTCCTTTATAGTCATATCCATTTCAAATTTATTTTTTTACAGTCATATCCATTTCAAATTTATTTTTGAGGAGCAAAAAGGGTACCTCATTCCAAAAATAACAGCATCCACACTAATTTTCTAAACATTTAAGGTAGAAAATTAACTACTTGCACCTATGTACTGAATATTGATTTAATAGATAAAACCTGCTTTCAAACATCACAGTTTCCAACAGCAACACTGCATTTAAACTCAATGTTCTTTTAATCACATAAATGCAAAGGGAGTCCCAAAAGCTTTTGTGGCTCTTAATGCGTTTGCTTAGCCTGCTTTGCACAAAACCCCCAAAAAAGGTAGTAGGCATCGACACAAAAGTGTAAGTTCTATTCCTGTCAAGCTGACAGGCAGATCAAAGAAGAAAACTAGCTCAGGGAATTTTAAATATCTATTAATTTTGATACTAAAAATATAACCAAATTGAAGATGTTTTCATAGCCGCAAACAGAATCCTTTTCAAGTAGCTGAGCATCTCCTTGTAGCTCTCCAATTTTCAGCAGTGAGGGCACGTAAAATGAATCTATTGTAACCACAGAGTAATCAACTGAGTCACCACTGAGTTACCTGACAGAAGCCTGTAACCACAAAGCAAATCACATGAACTGGTATTCGGCAAGGTAGAAAAAAGTTATACTGAGCAAGTACCTGTGAGCAGAGATCACAGCTCTTCACTGAACCAAGTCCAAGGCTGTGGTCTAGAAGTGAAGACATGAAGATCACTCTGAAGACCAAACATGAAGATCACTCTGAAATGGTCACTAGTGATCTTGCACTGATATGTAAGATCTCTGTACTCATGTAGGTCCTAAATTAATTGTAGATATGTAATATGTATCTGCTCATAATCTAATAGGTTTATTCAATATTAAAATTATTTTATAAAGGTGTTTACATTCTAGAAGTTTAAAATGTATTGTCAAATATAAATTTAGACACTTTCTATAGTCAAACTCTATAATTGTAACAATTACAGTCTACTGATTCAAAGGAGGAAGAAAAACCATTAGAAAAAGAGTAATGTGTTTTATGGGGGGAAAAAAAGATAATCTGGGAATACCCACTCTTTCCAGCATGTCTTGAAAAAGATCTGAATTCAAACTGTTTTACCCAGCACTATTAGTAGACACCATCTTCATCAATGATACTATAATGATCTATAGAAAGTTCTTATAACTTACAGAAAACATAAAGCTTACGGATGCTAACTGAAACAGGGTTATCTTGCCAAAACTAATGCTTTGTCTGATGTAAAAGCAAAATCCCAAAGTAAGCTTGAATCTAAGAAACAGATTGAGGGAGTGGGAGACTTGTTCAAAGTGTGCCTGAAATGGCACTGTCACACTGATGTCCTCACCTCGCACTGCAACAACTTCAGCCACAGCTAGAATCAAACCAAAACAATCAAAACTAACAGACACAAGGCCTCTCTCTTTAAACTTCTCTTTGGCTTCAACAGTGCTCTCAGGCCAAGCACTTGCTTTACCTTTCTAAATTGTTAACAAATAAAAAGAACTTTTATACAATAGCATCAGAAGGACTGCCAGCTCTAAGAAGTATCTAACAAAATCTGTTGCATGCTGTACCACATGAGCTTGGTTTGGACAGAGGAAGAGACAAAAATGCAAAGTCATGTGTCTTCTGGAGTCAGTTCTTCCCCTGAAGAAACCTGTATTCCAAAATAACAAGTTTTGGCAAATAAATTATTACCATTAATTTTACAGCAATAAATCCTACTTTCATTTACATGTGTACAACCCTACTGACCCTTCATGGAAATTAAGGTAGTATTTAGCCCACAGGTCTAAACTCATTGAAAGCAATGGCAAACCTCCCCTTGGTCTTGTTTAGCATCAGGCTTGGACCTATAAATAGATAATTCAGCTATACTTACAAAATCATTATGGTAGATCACACCAAAAAATATCACAATTAAAAATTTATGGGACCATATTCCATCTAGCATTTTGATGCAACTTGATAGAAAGATGACGACAGGCATAAGAACCACTTCCAAAGCTGCAGCATTAAGTAATTAAGCCCTAGGCATATTTAGGTCTTTATGGATGCCAACCATATTTTGTCTTATTTCCATACTTTTATCTGTGCATACAAAGAAAATACCCAGGAACAAGCTGGATGAGAGAATTAAACCGAACACATGTGGTACACTCAGTCACTAAACCAGTATTTAAAACAATGCAGATTAGTGCATAGTTGTGAATATTAAGTTAGTATCTTTTCAGCTTTGTACAGACATGAATTTGAAGACTCTTTCCATAAGATGGTATTTGGCTTATGCATAGTAGCTACATGTATGAATGTCCCTTCTGTAAGCAAAATTATTTACTGAAATATTCCACACAATAAAAAGGTAAGTGTATGATTCAGGGACTGTCTTCATTACACGTAATTGCTTTGGATTCTGCCTGAAAGCAGAATATCCTGGCTTTCTTCTCCTGATGGCCCCACAGACACCCAAAGGGAGGGCTGGGTGTGCAGGGTTGCAGCCATGGTTGTACTGTGCAGTGTGGCACACCCCTGAGCAAAGGGAACCTAGAGTTGACCCACTCCAACAGCATCGCAGGTTCCAGCCAGATAACTGGGCATCTGCATTCAGGAAGCTGCTCCCAGGAGAGCCCCTACCTGCAGCCACCAAAGCTGTTTTTGCACAGCATTCTTTAGCTGCTCTGGCTCCATGTAAAGTATGGATAAAGCCAGCTCCTTCACCTGTGCACACAGAGCACAAACATTCCCTCAGTTCTAAGTAAGACCTAGCCATGGCTGAAATGAGTTGCCATATGCTGAACTCCTTCACTTCCCCATATACCTGCGTGATGCTGATGAAGGACCTCCACAACTTGTACAAATGACTGAAATAATTACCACTCTGTGTTACAGAATCATACAGAAGTAGGTAAACAAACATGATAAAAAAAGCAAGGAGCAAATTATAAAATTTACTTTGTTGGTTAAAAATGATAAAATTTACTTTGTTAGTTTGTTTCAACACCTATATATTCCTCTGAGAATACTTCTTAACATAGTATGGGATGTTCTGTGGTACATAAATAAAGCTTTAGCATCATGAGAGCCCCGCAGTTCTGGACTGTACAAGAATGCATTTTAGCAGTGAGTTTCACATGTATGTGCTACCAAGGAAAAGTAAGTGTAGTAGTGTCAGTATGAATGGTATCTACACAGAGCCTAGGATTGTCTCTTTGCTTCAATATACAAGTGAAAGCACTGGGGCAGTCAGGAACACCACCAACAATATATTCCAAACCTTTCCTCAACTTCCATATCCCCCCCCACACACACACACAATTTTCTTTATTTAAACCTTTATTCCTGTTACGTTTGTAGTTGTTACCCAATATGCTTGTGCTATTGTTGCCCACTGGTGGTGTGGTTTAAGCCCAGACAGCAACCCAGAACCACACAACTGCTCGCTCACTTCCCCCCTTCCTCCCCCAGCATCCCAGAGGGATGGGGAGGAGAATCGAAAGAATGTAACTCCCACAGGCTGAGATAAGAACAGTCCAGTAACTAAGGTATAACACAAACCACTACTGCTACCACCAATAATAATAATGATAAGGGAAATAACAAGGGAAGAGAATACAACTGCTCACCACCCGCCGACCGGTACCCAGCCCGACCCAAGCAGTGATCTAGCCCTTCCAGGTAACTGCCCCCAGTTTTACATCCTGGGCATGACGTGCTGTGGTATGGAATACCCCTTTGGCTAGTTTAGGTCAGGTGTCCTGTCTCTGTTTCCTCCCAGCTTCCCCTCCTCCCTGGCAGAGCATGAGACTCAGAAAGTGCTTCGTCAGAGTAAACATTACTGAGCAGCAACTAAAACCATCGGTGTTATCAGCATTGTTCTCAGGCTGAGAGTCAAAAACACAGTGCTGCACGAGCTACTAAGAAGGAGAAAAATGACTGCTACTGCTGAACCCAGGACAACTGGAAGCTTATGCTGGGTCCTTTCTTTTGTGTCTGTTACATATGTTCTGTAAGAGACAATTTATGCCTTTTTGCTAATACATTTCCTACTTTAGGTCAAAAGAGAAAACAAATATGCAAAAAACCCTATCAAAATAGTGCCATGTGGAGACCTCATAGCAGCCTTCTAATATCAGAAGGTGGCCTACAAGGATGCCAGAGAGGGACCCTTCATCAGGGACTGTAGTGACAGGGCAAGGAGTAATGGATTGAAACTTAAAAAGGGGAGATTTTGGTTGGGTATAAGGAAGGAGTTCTTTACTGTGAGCGTGGTGAGGCACTGGAACAGGTTGCCCAAAGAAGTGATAAATGCCCCATCCCTCGAAGTGTTCAAGGCCAGGTTGGACAGAGCCTTGAGAAACCTGGTCTAGTGGGAAGTGTCCCTGCCCATGGTAGGGGGGTTGGAACTGGATGACCTTAAAGTCCTTTCCACCACAAACTATTCTATGATTCTAAAATTCATAGACTCCTTCCACCCACTTCTCAACCTATTTCAACAGGATCCAACACCAAAATGGTAGATGCTTGCCATTTGTGTACACTCTTGAATCCCACGAATTCTTCCTGAGCTGCTTTTTTTGATGCTCACTTTCATTACTGTTGTAGCAGAGCAAATGTTCAGAGTGTGATCTATTGAACTACCGGCAAAGATTACTATTGCAGAATCTGCAATTTCTTAATGAAAATGAAGTTGCTCCTGAAAATAAACAAACATAATTAGCAAGCCAGTGCTGTGTGAAATTTGCACCATTCTCTTGTTAACCTATATGTCAAAATGTATTACTGTGTGCATGTAAATTTGCATTTGCAGTTCAGTAACCTCACAGATTATGATCTAACCACTTTTGGAAACATAATGCTACAAGAAATAAAAGCAAATCTAGTGCCTGGCTGTAATTTGTTATTTTATTAGAGGCTTTTTCTTTAGTGATTCTAACTGCTTAGGGCTTGATCTTCATAAATTGCATCCTGTATAAAAGGAGCCATATTATTTCTACAGTGAAATTTCTAATTCCTTCTCTGCTCCCAATTAAGTCAAATTAGTTTTCTCTTGCATCTAGCTTCCTCATTTCAGGGTTGGGCCCAAGCATACAAACATACAAGCATGTTATAGAGCAGCACTATTTCTAGTTACTTGTGAGTGCAAAATTTTGTCTTTTAGGGAGATCCTGAGATCCTCTCAAGAAGCAGGTTGCTGACTTGATCAACTGGGCACCTCATGGTGCATCACCTTCTTAACCTTGAGTAACACAGTACAAAGCCCAAGACATTTCATTTCCAGACCCAACATGTCCTGTGTTGACCTATGTAGCCCAGAAACAAGTTAAAGCAGGATGTTTAAAAATGTTTTGCAAACCAGTATTTTATACCACCCTCCACAAATAAAGAAAAAAACCCCACCACAATTCCAACATCAGCAGTCCAGCTCCCCACCTTCAATGCAGTTGCTGACACACAGTTTCTCCACCAAATTACTTCTCTTACACCAGCACAGAATTAGCAGCAGCAGAATCACCCTTTTGTACTTCTGCTGATCAGAAACTGCAGGACTCATATCCTTGAATAACAATGCTGACTGATGAAGATGGATCCACTGAATCTTACTTCCCCCCTGCATGCAGCCCAGCCCATTTCTCCTATCTCTAAGCAGCAAACAGCATCAGATCTACACCACCAGGTCCACTCCTCCAGCCATGCAAAAGGCTCCCATTTCTATAGCAAGGACACCCAAAACTGGCTTAACTCCACAATGCTGCTCTTAACCAACTTGGATTAGGGTTCAAGCTGCTCATTTACCCCACTCCCCTGCCTGATGACTGAGACACTCCCTCTCATTCTTTTCCAGTTCTAGCTGGAAAGGGTTCAGGGAAGGAGTAACATGCTCAAAGTTACAGAGCATCTTGAGCCAGCAATGTGCTCTTGTGGCCAAGAAGGCAAATGGCATCTTAGGGTGCATTAGAAAGGGAGTGGTTAGTAGGTCAAGAGAGGTTCTCCTCCCCCTCTACTCAGCCTTGGTGAGGCCGCATCTGGAATATTGCATCCAGTTCTGGGCCCCTCTGTTCAAGAAGGACAGGGAATTGCTTGAAGGAGTCCAGCGCAGAGCCACAAAGATGATTAAGGGAGTGGAACATCTCCCTTATGAGGAGAGGCTGAGGGAGCTGGGTCTCTTTAGCTTGGAGAAGAGGAGACTGAGGGGTGACCTCATCAATGTTTACAAATATGTAAAGGGTAGGTGTCAGGATGATGGAGCTAGGCTTTTTTCAGTGATATCCAGTGATAGGACAAGGGGCAATGGGTGTAAGCTAGAGCATAGGAAGTTCCACGTTAACATCAGGAAGAACTTCTTTACTGTAAGAGTGACAAGCACTGGAACAGGTTGCCCAGGGGGGTTGTGGAGTCTCCTACACTGGAGATATTCAAGGCCCGCCTGGACAAGTTCCTGTGTGATGTACTGTAGGTTACCCTGCTCTTGCAGGGGGGTTGGACTAGATGATCTTTTGAGGTCCCTTCCAACCCTTGGGATTCTGTGATTCTGTGATTCCACATAATAAATAACTAAACAAATTGTTCAAACTAGAAAAGGAGACAACTAAGGGAGAAAACGAAACAGTTCTGTAAAGTCATGACAGTGTAGGGAAAGCATGCAGGGATGATTAAATCGTTCTCTCTTCCAATACAAAAAAGCTAGTAGGAATCAGGTTAAAACCACAGAAACAGGTAGTTCACCAGACATTGAGCAGTTGAGCCACAGAGCTCTTTGTCGAAGTTCCTAAAATAGGTACTAAAAATGTATGTCTCTTCAAAGATAACAGCTGTCTCTGGATACAAATCCAGTCAGGATAATTAAATATGTAGAAACCACATTTGGCTCAAGAGCTCCCTAAGTTTCTGACTGCTTGGAAACTTGGGAAACATTTAAAAATAATCATATATCCTCATCCTGTTCTTCCATCCCTCCTAAGCAGATACTGATGACTGCATGTGGCCTGACCAGCACAGCAATTCTTGCAGATCCAAACTTCAATCCAAAGCCAGTACAAAGGCCTCAACAAACTGTCACAATTCCTGAAAAAAACATTGAGCATTTGCTCTCGTTTCAGCAACAGAACTCTTCACATTCTCCTTGTAGTAACTTCTCTGGAATGCCAGCTTATTTTTATGTAGTACAAAGCCGTCTGGTTTTGAGCTACAAAGCTAGTGAGGTATTGCTGCTGAGGTTTTGTTCTTGTGCCATGAATTGCTGACATGATGACTGTGAAAATGCTCTGCAGGGAAACACTGCAGTATTCTAAAATATTAAATATTGATCCCTGGAATCTGTGAGGTTTTTTTGCCTTTAGTCTTGTTCTGTGATATATATACTATCTTTTCTGCTCACCTCTTTGATTATGCATACTGCAGGAAGGACTTGACATCAGTGGTTCAGCTACTTCATCAGAAAGTATTGCCGAAACCCTTCAAAAATGGAGACCGTTACCTGTTATTAATTCCTTTAGAACATTACACAGAGCAAAGCCATGAATTAGGGAATGCTTTTACAGCAGCAGTGAGTGTGCCCAGCAACATCTCACCAATCAAAGGAAAGTAATCTATGGGTAAGTTATGCTTCTCTCCTGATTCAAACAGGCCTGTAAGACTTCGTACTGAATAAGAAAGCCACAAGATTTCATCAGCAAGAAACTCCATTATGTCACCACCGGACTTAAGGTACTCACTGTGCTCACTCTCGCATTCATCACACAATTTTGGCGTGCGATTGAGATATAGTAAAAAGACTGAGCAGATTTGAATGTTAAACTTCAGTATGCTCAGTGACTGCCATAGCTCTTGGGCTATAATATCAGGTTTCAACTGGCCAATATATAATTATTTCCATATGGCAGAATAGCTTCAGCAGGGGAGCTGATCACAGACTTACAACAGTGGTTAGTTCACTGCCTATCATTTTGCAACTATAAACAAGAAACATGCAAGCAATCTTGATTTTTCAGAGGCACAGTGGGAATGTTCAAAATCTCAAATATTTTTATAGTTTTCGTCTTGGCTTCATTTGTTCATTCATGGGGGGAGACAGCAATCCAGTTCACAAGCTGTACTTATGGCCTAGCACTATCAAATAGCCCCTCTGGGAAATCTAATCTGTTGTTTGTGAAGATGAGAGACTGCAACAGTCTGCTCTGTCTAGTGAGACCACAAATGCTGCATCTAGCCTAAGTTACTAAATGCAACTCAGTCTTTATCTACAATGCTCCTATTTCTTCCATTCTGGTTTTCCTCTCAGCAAATACAATGTGTAATTGTCCTGAATTATGTGCCAGTTGTTCAGCGTGGGAGAAGAACCAGAATGAAGCCAACAAGACCAGATAACATAGATCCTGAGGGAAGACAGGCAAGTAAGCTCACAGGAATTACTGCTGACTTCTCCCAGGGAGGCAGTTCTAAACATTGTTTTTATCCCAGCATATATCTTTAAAATATTTTGCTTGCGATACTTACACAGATAAATTAAAGTCAGCTTTAGAAATAAAGCATTGGCCTCAGTCATCATCTGGGCAAGGTAAAACATTTAGATTCCTAACAGGATTGAAATGCATTTACAAGACCTTATAACACACAATTCCTTCTAATTCAGAAGCAATTCTCTATTGTAGTTTTCCACATAAAGGACAGCAACACCAGGAGAAATTTCTTGATTTCTACTGTCCCACACTATTAAAATACCAGAACAAGTATTATCGAGAAAGATGAAACGATGACAATTTTACAGTTCTAGAGAACTGAAGGCTTCAACATAACTTCCATTAAGAAACAATTTGGAAAAAAACTTAGTGCAACTAATTAGGCCCTAATTACCAAATTCCTGGTGGAAAGATTTGATTATAAACTTCATACAAAGACACTCTGCTAACCTCTTTTCTGAATCACCATGAGTTAATGTGCCCCACTGAATTTCATAGACACAAACACATCCTATACATACCACATTACGAACCTGGACTGTACTGAAACAACTCAGCAGGAGCTAGGAGTCATTTCATTGCAGCTTTACAAAGACAGCTGCTTTGGCTCCCAAGTCCAGAAATTACAAGGTAATACTGAAGTGTAAACCGAGATGTATTTTTTGTATAATTTTCCTGACAAAACCTTATGCTACATGCTGCTAAATATGTTGGAAATGATATGTTGGAAATGATATATTATATAAATTAGTTGAAACACTGCATGTCAAGTCCTCCCTACAGCTTATGGTCTGATAGGTAAGCAGAAAAGACAGTCTTTGTTTCTTTTGGTACTATGTCGGAGAAGACCAGTCATGCTTGAAAAATCAACTTAGAAGTGTTTTTAGAAAGTCACAGAATACCACAAGACATTAGTGATGATGATAATTACCACTAAGACATGCATGGCTAATACTGTATTTCTTTGACTAGTAACCCCATCATACCATGCTACAAACAAAAACGTGGGTTGTGCAAATATTTTGTTTTGTTTCAGTAACATACCTCTCAGTCACTTGTTTTTTGTGCTTTCTCTCTTTCTTACTCTCCTAAAACATTGTAAAGGAAATGGCATCTCTCTAAAAAACACTGCAAAGCCAGTCTTTTGGCTCTTTCAATACTCCCCTTAAATGCTAAGAATGATTAAGTAAGTTTTAAAAGGAGCAAAAGCAGCTTCTTTCTCCTTGTCCCCATCTGACTACCAGACTCAAACAAGAGGATGACGGGAGCTTGCATCCTTTCTATTCAGCCATCTTGCCCTGAAGGCATCCTTCTCTCCCTAGCTGGCCAACATCAGGGCCCCTGCAATGCTCTCCCTTTTAAACCCTGCCTGCAGCAGGACTGCACAGATGTGATTAATTGCAATTTACTAAACACTCCTAGTCTGTCCAGGGCCCAGGCTCCAGCTTGCTCTACATCCACTGTGTCAGCTCTACAGGGACAAAACCAGCAGGTTTCCTTTGCACCTCAGTACTAATGGGGCACAAAGAGCAGATCTATCAAAGCCAATACTCAATGACTTTTGAAAGCAGAATGGAGGAAAAGATTACAAAATCACCTGTAATAATTCTTCCCCTTCTGGTCCAAATTCCTAAGAGGTGTTTTTCTATCTTCCTAAAGCCACTGTCCTCCCTGTAATGACTCAGCTGTTAATGTCACTATCTTTTGAAACAGGTCATGCTAATGGCAAGCTTGCTTTGAGCATATTGCTTCGAGCTCATTAATATGCATGTTCTCTCTCTGTTCATTTGTTTCTCTATTTACTTGGAAGTTGCCTCACTGGAACCTGCATTGCTTTTCTGTGTTCAGACTCTTGGCTGGCATTTCTCAGCTTGCTACGTCTCTGGTTTTTATCTAGGACGGAAATGGGACCAAATGTTGCAAAAGTCAGTTAACACCAGCTCAGGTGACATTTGGTGCCTAGCTGAATGAATTTCTTGGCCTCCTCACCCTCACTGCTGAGAGATGTTCTTTCTACTTGCTCTCAAACTGACTGTTTACATTGCAAATTTTAGGGCAAGTAACATCTCTGTATTTGTCAAGCACTGCCCCAGGAGAGTACAGGCCCACATTGTGCTTCTATGAGAAATAACACCACTTGGGTTACCTTAATTCTCTAAATGTCTATTCCACCTGAAAGAGCTATTTCCAGCATGGGAGGAGGAATCAACTTTGACTCAGATATCAAATTCTCAGTGTGATAAGGGAAAGTGATTCAGCTGTCTTCTTTTTGCCTTTGTGATTCAGGAGCAGCTCATTGTTCAGATGACAGCATCATAACTGGGAATAGAGTCAGTCATAACTCGGAACTTCTGTGACAGGGAGGAGCAAAAGTATTTATATTTTATTCAGAGGTCACTTTATATTAATATCTCTCCCCATAGAGATGGGTCCCAACATTGTCTTCTGCAATAGGCCCATGTCATCCAAGGTTATTTTGGGGTAAAAGACTTGGAGATACTGCTTTCCTCAAAGTACCTCCAGGGACAGCCATTTAGGTAGTTTCTCTGGAGGCTTCAGGTTGTGACAAGGTAGGTCTGATTCCTACTAAGTCCCTTCCTAGCAAATGTGCAAACAGACACACAACTGTCATGATTCTTCCATACAAACAACAGTTTATTCTCAGTAAATATTCATTAGAAAACCAAGGAACACACCTTGAAGCATATGAGAGGAACTGGCTGTGACCGAGACACTGAGCCTGCCTAACTAAGGAGTGAGCATGGCTGCTTAAACAAATTTGCTAGCCTTTTCTAGAGGGCTGCAGGATTAAAATCAAGCAAATGGGTACAAATGCCTTTTTCAGCAGATGGGACTCTAAGCCACTGCTAAGCCAGTGCATCAAAACCATCACAGTTTGAATCCACCTTCAAATTGTGTCCAAGTTACCTCCAACCCTTTAAATCCCCACTGCACTTCTTGCGCAGAAAAGCCTTAGTATGCTAGGTAAGTTTCCAAGTAGCCAATTCTTCTACTGGATCTCATAAAATTTTTCCTGACACAAAAATATTTAAATATGGAGCTGTTTTTCAACACCATATAGTTCATTAAATTATTTGCAGCATCAGTTTTAACAGGATCCACAAAGGGAAGCATACATAAATTAAAAGAATTGAACTGTGCGAGTGATATGTCATCATGCAAAGGGCTGCATATGAGTTATTTGGAAATGGCAATACAACAGGGCTGACAGGTAGGCAGGAGCTGAGAGTCCTGGGAACTTGATAGGACCCTTCAGTGCAACCTGAGGGTGCTTAACACACAGGCCATCTAACATCTAACATCTTTAACGCACCACGTCTTCCAGTTCACACTATTTACTGGCATGTGCCTCATTTGATGCAATAGAGAATCCATCTCACAGCCACTAGCTGAGGCACTTGACCTCAGTCTAGATCTACTGCTGCACAGCCTTGGGTTAGTAACTATATATTCTCCAACAGGAGCAATAGCAAGGATGCAACATCATCTCAAAATCCATCACACACTACAATACACTGAACAACTGCAAATCAGAACAGTGAGTACAGAAATAGCAGTGGTAAGAGCCAAAGTGGCCACCTGTGCAGGAACTAACAGTGTAGAGATGAGAGCACACACCAAAATGTAGTTTTATTTTCAGAATTACCTTGCTTACTTGTTTTCAGCACCTTTAGGTAGACAAACGGCTCAATGTGCAAGTGGAGATAAGTGGCATTCCTAGGGGGCCAGTATTGGAACCAGTGCTGTTTAAAATATTTGCTGGTGACACAGACAGTGGGATTGAGTGCATTCTCAGCAAGTTTGCTGATGACACCAAGCTGTGTGGTGCAGTCAACATGCTGGAGTGGGGGGATGCCATCCAGAGGGACCTGGAAAGGCTCAAGAGGTGGGCCAGTGCAAACCTCGTAAGTTCAACCTAAAGGGGGCCTACAAGAAATCTGGGAAGGAACATTTTAAAAGGGCTTGTAGGGATAGGACAAGGGCTAATGGCTTTAAACTGAAAGAAGGTAGATTTATATAGGTATTTGGAAGAAGCTCTTCACTGTGAGGGTGGTGAGACACTGAAAGACGCTGCCCAGAGAAGCTGTGGCTGCCCCATCCCTGGCAGCATTCAAGGACAAGTTGGATGGGGCTTTGGGCAGCCTGGTCTAGTGGAAGGTGTCCCTGCTAATGGCAAGGAGGCTGGAACTGGATGATCTTTAAGGTCCCTTCCCTAAACCATTCTGTGATGTCATGAAAATCCATCTCATCCACCCCTGAAAATTGGTGGTTATTTCATGTAAAACATAAAACTGACAAACTGAAGACTAGTGCGTTCAGCTTTGCTCTTATTAAAATCAATGGAAAAATACCTAAAACTCTGTGACTGTCACATCATAGTCATCCGCAACCTGAAAATGCAGTCAAGCTCTAATAAGATAATGCACATCACTTAATCAACCAAAGAGGAGGACAGATGAGAGAGCATGCCATAAAAAGATTTTGACTCACAGTGGCTAATTTCTGAACATCTTCATCAGATGCTCCCAGTGAAGCAAGTCCTATCTCTTGTGAAAACTGTGCAAACTTGGGATCAGCAAGTAGAGGCACGTGTCCCAAGAGTTCATGGCATGTATCCCTGAAGGAATGGAACGTAAAAGAGAACCATTACAGAAATTAATGCCATAATCATTCCATAATTAATTTAACATAAGCCATTTTACATGACCTCTGCTTTAAAAGTCTTACCATGAAGCACTTTTTTTACAGTGTAATTGTTCTGCCCTGTACATGGTTCTGTAGAAATATTCATGTTCGCTTCTATTAAATGGATTATACATCATTTAACCCCACCTGTTCTGTGATTTCCCCATCATTTCTAGATTGAACAGAAGGGCCTAATCATTGCTGTCTTCCAGGCTTAGTACCATGAAGACTGAACTGCCCAAAGGAAAGCCAGATGTCTCACAAGTACAGTTTTCAGCATTTCTTCCCATGTGAATCAAGTTCAAATCCAACACATTCCCTCCTCCCTCTTCTCCATTCCTCTTTTTGCATGTGGGTACAATATCACAACCAAACATTTTGCCACTTGCTGCTATAAATTCAGGGTAATATTTACAGTGGTTTCTGTGTGCTTGATTTCTTGTTTAGTCCTGAGTTCCTTCTACAATTACTGGGTACTTTTGTTACTTGGTTCACTTTTCACCAAGCAGGTTTCAGAAAAAGCAGAGAAGCCAAATCATTTCAGAAAGAACTGCTGTCCACACCTGTAAGTGCATTTTAGCCATGACAAAGTGAAGATATAAGTGTACAAAAAACTGCCAACCAACCTAACAGAAGTGCACATGCATCATCTATAAAAGCTCTCAAACAATTCTGAAAGTTTTGGTGCATTTGTTCTCAGAAAATAATGGACCTGGTAGTAAAGTTCACTTTAAAAATCAGATCTGACATTTCCTTTGCTTTTGCCTCTTCAAAGACATTTCTTTTATTTTTATCTTTTTTTTTTCTTAAGCTGTAAACAAATGCTTTAAAGGCAGGGAGAAAACATCGAGTTTCCTGCTTTCTATCCAAAATCATCCAATTTGTCTTTTATAAACTATTTTTGTTTGAAAAGACACAGAAACTGACACTTTAGATAAATCATGAACAGAAAAACAACACTGTATTATTTAAAGTCTCCTTACTCATTATTCTTTACTAAGAAGGCTGCAGCAACTGTGTCTAGGTAGATAGTAGTAGTTAGTTTCTCAATGCATGCAAATGAAGATTAGCATTTTTGGCATTCCTAGGTTGCTTCACCAAAAGCTTATCAAACAGAGTTTCAGTACTGAAGGGAGACATACAAGCTTCTTTTCTCAGCCCAGAAGGCCTCACTGACAGATGCTTAGCAGCATTTGCTCATGTTATATTCACGCCTTTTGGTGAGACAAGCACCATTCTGAAGCTGTGCATGACAAGTTTAAGCCAATTTCATATACAAATAATTCATTCACTGGTACAGAGAAATTATCAAGTCTCGTTTCTCTTCCTTCCTAGACATAGGCATTTCCCAAAGAAGCAAGGGAGGTGAATAGGTAATCTTGCTCCTGATAAAACAAAAAGTACTCTTGGCATGATAAAACAAACATGATCCATGGACACTGACTACAGATTCAGCTGTAGCAATATGGGCTGAGTGCTCAAATTTGCTGCGTGCCAGTATTTTCAGTCAGCACCCATAAAACGTTTGATATGTACAGCTGGGCAGGAACGGTATCAGAAATCACACTTACATAAGGAAAACAGTTTGCATTTGTTTTCTACTGCCTGATAAAGCTTGTCCTGAAAGTAATCTTTCTTCCCTTGTTTCTACATCATTGCATATCCTTTCAGAGCCCTGGAAATTCCCAATTTCTTCAAAAGCAGCTGTTAAGAAGGCTTTTCTTTTATGATCTACACATCCCTTTGGTGATGCTCTGAGTCTTGCGAGATAACCAAAGTAGCCTACCACAAGACCCATAGGTTAGCTAATACTCCTTTCCTCACTGGAGCTCAGACTTGAAAAATTGGCTGCCTCTGCATGGTGCCTGTCCCTTAGTTCAGGAGATGGTTTGCATCACTAGAATGGATAATCATCAACAGTTAATAACCTTTCTTTAATTCCTTCAGTTCCAGCCATAACAATTTCTTCTGTCATCTCCTGCAAGATTTAGCTTGCTAACAATGCAAGGGACAGCAGTAAAAATGAGTTTGTAGTCTGATAGATATACCCAGAGAATTCCCAGGACCAAACAATTCGCTGGAGGAACCTGACTCCTCCAACCATCACCTTTCAACACAGAAATGGGCCACAAAGCCCATTCTCTGGAAGGCCAGTGCTCAAACTCCAATTCTCATCTTCACTGATGAAATCAACATTGATTCCTGAGTACTTCACCTATGCTGCGCTGCATCAGACCACATGTATTTAACTTAGTAGTTCAAATAACAATAGCAAAGAAGATATACTGGAACTGGCTTCAAGTTCCTGGTTTCAGGTAAGGCTTCTACAGCAGCATCACTACTATTGGTACCCGCGTGAGTGTCTACATCTCTGTTTTCCTGTGCTAAAGCCACAACTCCCAGAAATAAATAAGCAAAGGCATGTTATTGCCAGTTCTGAACTGGGACGCAGGCTCTCTGTGTCATTTCTACCCTTGCAAACAAAATGAGAACAGACAAATCCTAGCCCCATTAACTTGTCTCTCCTGACAAGGGGAGGAGGATGAGGAGGCAGAAGTTATTTGTCTCACGCCTTTAGCCTGCAGATTCTTCCATTAAAACTATGCAAAACAGTATTTTTAACATGCAGTTATAAAGACAGGAGCTTGAAACAAAAAGCAGATGATGAAAAAGAAAAAAAACCACCAACAAAAAAAACACCCACAAAACCAAAATCTTCCAGGCAGCACCATGAACCACCATTCACTATTGTCATTGAAGTCTCTTAGATGTCCCTGCTAGCCTGGCCCTTTATAGATAGCCTAAACAATATAATTCTTCGTTTAACTACCAAAGCTTGATTCTTTTGTTTTGTTTTGTTCAGAAAATAATTAAGTTCCTTTAATTTATTCACACACATTGCTCAGAGAAAATAAGATTTTTGTAATGCACTTTTCACAGCACAAGATTTTTCTTAGAGTAAATTAGTTAGCAGAGCAGAGGAAATCTATATAGCTCTGTGAATGTAGTAGAAACATAATGAAACTCAGAAAGAAATGTTCTAAAATGCATATAGTAGTGATACAGATCAAACCAAATGAACTCTCTAATTTGTATCTAGCTCTATAGCCTGGGTGTTAAATCTGATGGAAAGCCCACTGAAGTCAAAGAGAGTCTTTTTACCAGATTTATATCATTGAAATGCAACATTCACCAAGCCAGGAACCTGCAGCAAATCTCATTATGGCCCCGTATATCAACCAGCAGATCTCAGGGCATTGCAGCTACTGCAGAAGACAAAGAGCTGTCCCCACTCAAGTCAATTTAGTTTTGCCATTGATTTAAAAAAAAAAAAAAAACAGGATAACAGGATTTCACTCTGTATTTCTGATAACACTTACTATATGCTCTAACTATACATATAAAAAGAAAAAATAAACACATTTAGAAAGGTATTTTCAGAATTTTTCTATGGAGTTCCTAATAGTCAGTACACACTATTTAATTTATGTGAAGAAACAGGTCTGCAAAACGAGAGTAACATCATTAGAAAATGACAGCTTCATTCCTCTGTCAGTTTAAATTTAAAGGTGTTAAGACCATAACCTGGATTTTTAAGTTCAGCCCCAAAAAGGAATAAAAACCTTCATTTTAACTGAACTATTATTACTACAGTGACTTTGCAGGCACCATGACCAGAAAGCTTACAAAAAAAAGTAGCTGCCATTACTATTAAGGATCAACTGTAATACACTGCATAATTGTGAATGTAAGCAGCATGCTCCTGAAAAGTACAGGGGTCTCAAGTATACAAATCAATGAACCAGAGAACATCAACAAAAGCACAGACACACTTAATTGATTCCTGGAAGATGTTCCTTCCTTTGTTCCTGTTGGAGTTATGTACCTAAATCCCCTATCAATAGATTAAAATGATCTTCTAGTTTGCATTAAGTTAATAAATGTCATCCTTCTTTTACTGAATATTGGCAGGTGCTGTGATCTGAGACACTGGCTTCCCACAGGAGAGGAAACCATGGCTGCAAAATCTGGTACTTCCTAATTTCCTTTTTTTAATATCTAGAGATATTTTCAGATAGATCAGAAGAGGTCCAGCATCATATATGAAAACCCTTCTTTTACACTGCAGCAATTTGCCCACAGATTTAAGAGATTCAAATTAGAATTACGAATTATAAATTATACTTACAGAGGTTACAGAAATGAATTAATTTCTTCAGGGATTACCACCTCTTTCCCAAAAGAAAAACACACACACAAAACTAACCTCACAGCACTTCAGCAAATACTTTGCCCAGTTCACACGCTGAGGAAAAAAGTAGATAAGTGTATAACAGCACCACCTGGTGACTCCTGCCAGAATAATGTTAAAGCATTTTTAGTTCCAGCTTAATATGTGGTTTCATTATCCTTTCATATCCAAAAATATCACTCCATGGTTTTGGCAGTCTATTCATGAAATCAAAATTAGGCATGCATCCAAATGTTTGCAAGGCTGGAGCTGAATATATATGTATGTATCCTTTGTGTATATTTGGGCAAAAAAAAAAACCACTCAAGTAGACCAAGCTGACTAAACAACAGCCACAATTTCATGCTAACCACCTGATGACTGACTTACTGTGAAAATGTCATTCCTTGTGGTTACAAGATCAGTGTATGACTTTGGTAAAACTACTTCCATGTTATCAAACTGACATGTATTGTTCTGTTATTACTGTACAGAGCACACCATATATAATACAGGACAAGAACTACAATTGCTTTGATCCTTTTTTCCCCCTACTTTTCATCAAGAGACCAAATGCTGAAATATTTCATCCAAACTCACAATATTCTGTTTTAGAAAAGCTGCAATGCTGTCCCATGAAAGTCTCTTATTTCTAACACGTCCCCTATAACAGGCTTTATAGCCAATATCCTCCCTGGCTGAGAGAATAACGTCTCATGACTTGCTTGTGTTGTGTTATCAGAGATAAATGAAGGTCAGCTGTGGAGTCTGACCCAAAGAAAGATAAATGGGGACATAAGAAGACCAAATTGTAATTCTGAAAACATTTTTTTTCAGTTGATTCAGGGTTTTTTTTCCCCAACTTTTTTCCTTAGCTGTCCACCAGAGAATAAAATTTCAGATACTTGTTCAAAATGCTTAGTTGAAAACTCCATTTTTCACTAAAATATAATCCAGATAGAATTCTTTTACAAAAAGTCCAAAAGAAGCCTCTGAATAAAATTCTGGCTCGCCAGTGTAAAGGGTTTTGTCATCCATGGTATAAGTAGATTTTTACACTTGAAGGCAGGTTCCTGTTTTCAGTCTTGACAAATTCAGTTAGGTCCTTTAAGAATCTAGTGAGCATATTTTCTCAGAACTAAAGCAAATGTAGCAACTTACGGTTCCGGTGTGTAGAGAGGATCCGAGCCATGTCGTATGTACTGAGTACAGTGAAAAACTCTATATGCTAAGCCAGCTAAAAAATCTCGGGGAGACAAGTATCCAGCAACTGGTCTCACTGTGAAGCCAGACCTTTCTGAAGTGAAGGAGATAATAAAATACCACATTATACATATATATATCACTGTATCAGTTTCTGAGGACAGGTAGTGATATGTTGTTAATTATTGTACCAGAAACCATGACATGGAGAATCATGGCTGAAGATCACCACATATAATTTTCACCTATTATATAGGAGAACTATCTTGCATGGCTAGCATATGTTTAATGAAAACAGTCTGAGGTATTTCAAAGTCGGTCTGAATACATTTATCTAGAAAAGATGGTAAGGTACCGTAAGTGATGTTCTCAAATCATAGACTTTTATGTCTGGTACCAAATGGGAGAGAAATTTTGAAAACAGAAGATGTCTTCTGAAATATATATTAAAAACTAACAGAACAGAGCAGGATTAAATTAAATCTGTTCTTATTTTTACAGATGAATTACTGTTTGTGACAGTAAAATACTGGCTTTCACAGTTGAGATCCTCATTTAAATATTTAACAACGTGTTCCTTTGTCAGATTGGTCCCAGTGGGAAATAATTTCACTCAGTGACTTTTCTCTCCCACATTCATCCTTTATTCTTTCCAAGTGTTTACAGGAGGATGTTCCAAATTTTTCTTTAATAGACACTACTATTGCTGTATTTAGCCTGAAAACCTGTTTCTGAAGGAGTGTGAGGGTTTGAGTTTCTAGTTAGGGAGAAAGAAACCGTACACTTTAGCATCATTCCTTAGAGACTGTAGTACAATATATGAGACACCCAGAATGACATAGCCAAATTCTAAGAGTGATGAGTCAGTTATTACCAAATGCAGGTGTTCACAAACAGGAATTACAGATGAAGAAAGCAAGCCTTTCATTACAGATTTTGTATTTCTCTTGGCTAAAGATTTTCGACACATATTTGGGGCAAAATGCATTGCTAATCCTTCTCATAACATTTAACACCACATAACATTTTTTTCCAAACACCCATCTTTACAGTATTTTACTTCTGGAGCTCCTGGAGCTCCTGAGCAAGAGGATTAAGGAACAAGTATGTGTATTTGAAAGATCCTTGAAGAGAAATGAAAATCTTAACTCTTTAGTGGCTTTTCCTCTACTGCTAAGAACAGCAGGTTCATGTCTGTCATTTCTTCCATATGGGATAGATTTCCATTACAGATGAAAAACAAGGAGTATTTTCAAACTTAAATATGTAATATACTGGTCACTTAAAAACTAACATTAAAGAGAGGTACCAGATCACCTATGCAGTCACATTGTTTTTTTTCAATATATAAATAAATATGACTTTAGGTGTTGAGCACTCAGGAAAGCCTCCTGTCCTCCAAACCTGCTCTCCTCTTTAAATTCAATTATCTTGGCATTTTATTCCCTCTTCTACCTGCCTGGGTATTTAGGGGGATGCCCACTTGCAGTTATCAGAACTCCCACCCTGTGGTACAATGAGAAAAGCAGAGCTAACTCTGCTCTTTCTTTTCATTGTAGTGAGTGACTTTTCTCTCTGTGAAGAGAGGAACATCAAGTGATAACATTACATGATACATCTTCAGCTTTTTAACTCCTCTCAAATTCCTACTTGCAAATACACAAACACAACTGTTTTGACTCAACAAACTTTCTGCCATGGAGAATGTCAAAACCAGAATGATACTTCAGGCCAAACTGAAGTCCACTGACAATGCAGGGAGTCTTTCCACTCCTTGTGCTTTGTATCTAACAAAAAAAGAGTGTTTTCATGGAACTCTATCTATTGACAAACCAAATATGGAACTTACCCTTAAGAAAAACAGAAACATCTTCCAGTTGAGGCACGTTATCCTCTCTGTATCCACAGTACTTGGTCAGCAGGGGAAAGTTTTTCAAATACTCACGACAAGCATGGGTGGGATAGAGTTTACTGAGTTCCCTAAATACCACCCCCCATGTTTTAATTTCTTCAGCTGTGTACTCCACTCTGGGAATGGGCTGACCACTGTAAAAAACAAAATAATGCAGAATACCTCTGAATACAGCCAGATTCTGGACAGACTGCGGATGGCAAAATTTCTGTAAAAATTATTATTTAAGTAAATAAAGGAAGACACAAACTTTTAAAGCTATTAAAAACTATTTTGAAATTACAGCTAGATGCTTTTTTCTTACTTTCTTACTGATGTTACGTTGTACATATTACATTCATTTCTTAAGAATCGTATTTCTTACTAAGCAATGAAACTATTAATCTTCATATATATCATAGTAGAAAGATGGATTTCTTATACCCCATGTTCCTATACCAGAGTAATATTTCTCCGTTTATTGTCACTGATGCCTTAGCAAGTGGTTAGCTGAAGATCTTTATTTAGTCTAATTTGTAGATTCAGTAAGACCATCAGTAGACTGCACTTACTATGCATTCTTTAAAATACTTAATATTCACACAGCATCATTTCCTAGCGTTTTACAAAGTGAAGATCAGGCAATTACATGGATGTTTAGAAATGTGTGGATCCAGCTGAAATATATATATTTATTGTTTAGATGGTTGCTTACATGTGCAGATATGTTTGCAACCCCAAATTCATGCAGGATGAAACCACAAGGAAGCTCACCTCAGAGCCAACAGCCTATCCTAGGTGTAACTAAGCCTCTAAATACATGCCTCCTTTACTTTTTCTCTTCTTCTGCACCATTCCCCTGCCTCCTCGCCCTTCCATACATGTACAGAAAAGCCTTCCAGAGTACCTGTAAACCTGTCTCTGATACCCAGGATTTGCCTTGAGTGGTTATAGATAATTCAAAACTGATAGTGTGAAGGGTATGAAGGGATCCTTCCAATTTACACTACCTTGTATTTAGCTGCAAGGAATTTCCCATGCCATGGTCACGGGCCATCATCTCACATTATCAGGTCTCCCTAGAATATACTTTATAATGTTTCTCTGGATTTAAAATTCATGTTATAGCATGTAACCTGTACAATCTGCCTTCTTTGCAGGTATCTTCTTTTCCTGCACTGTAATATACTACACATTGGCAAAGGGATTCAGAGGATCATCCTCCTCCCCATCAGTCCCTATCTCCCACTCCCTTGCACAGGGCTGGCGACATGGGTGCTCCCAGCCAAGCACTGCTGCTTCCCCAGTACCACGGACAGCAGCTGAACGGGTGTACTGGGCACGGGGAATCCTACAGTAGCAGAACTGCAGTGCTGGGCTTCTGCTGGGGGTTAACTTTCCATCTTGGTTGCTGCCCAGTTCATAGCGTTGCCTATCTCCACTGTACAAGGTAACAACGAATGAGCCCTCGTGTCATATGGGGATCGCTGCTATGCAGTCCCTACGTGCACAAAGGAGGCTCATCTGCCCCACGCTTACTGTGACTGCTCTCATCTTTATTGAAAACTGCCCATTTAATCCCCTTGCCTTTCACTGTATCAAAGAATTTTGATCCACAGCAGTTATCTGTCAGTCAAAGGCTACTTTGTATGAGGTACTCATTCTTGTTAAGGGCTCACTGAACATACAATACACCCGCTAGTTCCCCTTCAGCCACTCTTGCAGACACGACAGGAATTGCAACACATTCAGTGAATCATTTCTCATCAGCTGAAGCTGTACTGGGTCTGTGCCCATTCTGCAGCAGGAGTGAGTCCTTCAGGTCTAGTATCTGTCTTCACCTTTACACTTTATCAGCCTTAAGCTGCCTGCCAGCTCACAGAAAACATAACAGCTATTCTAAATTGTACCATACATGACAGATACAAGCAGGTTACTGCTCCATCCACCTGAGGTTGCCAGAATACTGTTCAGTAGCCTTGTCGGTTTTCTTCAGACCTGACCTCTACTGTGGATACTGCCAGTACAGGTCAGCACTGGCCCAGCAAAGAGGAAGAAGTGTGTGCACCAGGGGAAAAACTCAGGTTGCTATTTAGCCTGTCACTAGAGAGGTATAACACAACCAAGGATCTGAAGCTTGGTCCCTGCTCACTAAAAGGTTTATAACTTAGTTATTGTTTCAATTAATTCACTAGTACTTAAGTAAGGTTCACTGAACATTAATTCCTTAATAGGATTTATGCCTAGGAGAGCTGATCTTATTTCTAGCTGATCATGGTATTGCTTTCTTTATCTAGAGGATCAAGGCAGCCAGACTTGAGGGAGGACCTATACCTTTCTCACTCAGCTCTGCAAAGCTCGTTTGTCTCACCCTCTTATTTCAGCAAGCAAAACCCACCTTGCACTCAAACATTTCAGTAAATCACATAAATGGCCAGCCTGCATAGCCAGTTTTCTTGTGGCTGAGTAAGATGACTCTACAAGCTAAGATAACTCTACAAGCTAAGCCATCCTGAATTTTCATTTCGCCTTATTAAAATAGGGTCTTTCCATTTTGCCATGGTCATGAGCTATCAAGTCGCATTATGAATTCCCTCTTAAACATAGTATTTTTCCCCCAGATTTAATTTTCTCAACACTTTTTCAATCCCTAATCAGTCTCAAAGGATTAATTAGCAACATCAACACATTTTCACTATCTTTAGGGTAGAAGCTAAGTGAAGGAAGGAGGAAATTTTTTTTTTTTGCCTATTTATTTCATACAGCTGATCTTTACTGCTGTGCTCTATTAATGTGTCCTTCCCTTTATCACCCAGCACCAGCAAATAACTGCTTCTCCAAGTTCCCTTCTTAGTGTTTCTCCCTCTCTCTCCACTACAGAGGCCTCTTTTATGTTCAAACAAAGCAGAGCCTACCACTATAGAATTGCAGCAATTCATAAATGAAATGGTGATCTGGGATTTTCAATTCAACGATTTATTTACAGAGCCAACTCCTTGTAGCCAATTCTTTTCAGCCAAAGCTGTTATTTTTTAAGGAAACAAGTGGTTTGGTTTTGGTTTTTTTAACACTGGCAAAAGAAAAGTAGAAATGAATCAAGCCTCAGCAAGTGATTAGGGAGGTCACTCACCTGGAAGACACTAAGAGTTTCAAGACAATGCTCTGAATTTATCCCTAAGGGAAGCAGTCCTTACAACAGAGCTGTTCTTTTTGTATAAGTAAATAGTCACTAGCGATGAGACTGCTACAGCATAGTGTCAAGACACCTATATTAAATCTGAGCTCCTCAGCATGGGGAGCAGAAACAGCTTAGCTGTAGCAGCACAGAATCCTCCCTCAGCTGATTTGCCTTTTCCTCCGCGTGGCTTAGGCTGAGGTGCAGGATGCTGAGGGTACATGTCTCCCTGGGCCATCTCTACAGGCATACTCAAGACCGACAGTACGGCCCAGTAGACATGGCACATGCCTCGAGTTAAGATAACCACAGTGTGAGACCTGTGGAGTATGAATGAGCTTTTGCCATTTTTAGGTAACTGCTTTAAGCACTGGCTTCCCAGTGATTTTGTAGTCCCTGGCTAAAAATATTTGAAGCATTTTGTTTTCCCTCTGCTTGTAATAATTGGAGAGTTTGGAATCTTTTAAAGGTTTGAAAAGATCAGTAGGGTAAAGGAGTACTTCTGAGAAGCTTTGCTGAAGTACAAGATCTGGCCCCCAAATAACATCTGGTTTGAGTTGTTTGGTTTTTGTCATGTACCTGCAGAAATGGTTCTTGAGCCTTCAATACCTACAGAAGGAAAAGATTTTTCCTTTCCTTTATCTGTTTTTCTGGGCGGTATGCAGGATTACTCTATGTGAGTTTTGTGAAAAGATTTTTCCCACTGGTTTCAGAGCTAAAAAAAAAACACACCTCTTTGTAGCAGGAGACCAACCACTGCTTAGCGAGTCAGCTGCATGATCTTACCAGCACTTAACCAGCTGAGAGGGAGAAGGAAGGAAGGTACTTCCAGCAACTTAGCAGCTGAGAAGTGCATGGCACTACTGTTACCGTCATGGGTGAATGGAGAACTGTCCAACTTACAAAAGAGCTCTAGGAACACACACAGTCTGCCCTCAACCACAGGTACCTGCTTGCCATTTCTTACTGCAATAAATGCTAGGCAAGAAGCTAAATCTACCACAAGCATTAAGACTAGAAAAAAAGAAGATAAATATATCAATAAATCAATCTTCTCTAAACAAACACACAAAAAACCTGCCTCAGTTTACATCTGAAAGCTGTAAAAATTAGGACTTCCCTGGTCAGCCTAGGAAGCTTCTCTACAAACCAGCACCCTGCTCCTAGCATGCAACAGCTCAGTATGCTGGATGAATATCACAAGCCCCCAGCTAAAGAAATGCCACCATGAGTGGAAAAAAGGGGAATCAGAACTAGCACTTACCAATTTATTAGATTGGTAATAGCTTAACAACAGGAATGGGACAAAAATAAAGGAGAAATACAATCAGGATTACATGTCACAAAGCAGAGTCAATCCTCCTGTCCCCCCCAGCTTTCTGCAGCCCATATACTAGCCTTATATGAAAAACAAACAGAACTGAAAAACCTTCACCCCTTTTTTTGCTTCCTGACAGAATGTGCCTCCTCTGAAAGGGGAAAAAAAAAATTACATGTTATATTCTTTAAATAGGTAGAAATCTCAAAGGAGAAAAATTAAAACCTGAAGAAGAGTGGTAAAATGGAAAAGAACATGAAACTAATATGTTCTTTCCCTTGGGAATGAGAGCTTAGGCCTGTTGCAAATGAAACCTAGAATATGATTAGAATTAGTTGAATACTTCTGTGACAAGAAAATTGCATCACAGTAGGTGGTTGTAGGTAGCACAGAAAGTTTCCTAATTTCCAGGCATGGTAATAACACCAGCTCCACTAACTATAGAGAAATCCACTGAGTGAATTCTGAGAAATTTAAAGCTGTGTTAGCAAAATTGATAAATGGCATTTTGCAGCGTCCAGGATAGTAAGCACATGAAAAGAAAACACTAATTTCATTTACAGTGAGCTTGTCCAACTACAAAGAGATGATAGATATGTGCAATTCAGTAGTGCATCAGTCTGTCATTAAGGCATGCAAGTATTTGTAAAGGAGTTTCTTCAGTTTTAGCAGCTATGAATAAAATGCTGAAGAGATAGTGCTTACCTTTCAAATGCTTTACTTGCCTGTATCTGTACCAAAAACATAACAGGATTTCAAGCAACAGGTTTGCCATTTATAGCCTATACTAAACTAGTCAAAGTTTAAAGGATGACTTTGTCTACTGTTAAACTTCCATCCTACAGAATCAAGTAAGGCATGAATCCTAAATAGTCAGCAGCATGGAGAAAAACTATGCCAGTACTTACTATTTATAGCTCATGGCAACATCCACAAAGTACTTTCTTCTCTGCCGATAGACATTGTCTTTAAATCCCTTAAGCAAGGAAGAAGAGAGTAATTCACAATAAGGACAGAAAATTGGTTGTAAGAATTACAAAATAAATCATTAAAGTGTTTATTTAGTGCCAAATTATACTGTATTTTGATTAGCACTATCTGCTGTACTGCAAGAAAAGATAAAGATTTCTCCACTTTTTTCCCCACCAAAGTCCCACAGGAGTTTTTTTAGTTCCTCCTTGTCTGATCAGTAACTTCTGACAAAAGTCTTGAGTTACTCAGTTGAAGATCATTCAAGAGCTGAAAAGTTATGGAAGACGAGGCAAAAGGGATTTAAAAGTCTGTCACGTGTAGTGAAACTGAGACTAAAACCATTAGCCAATATGGAGTGGGTTAGGGCTCTGCTGCTGAAGTGGTGCTGTACTGGTTCTGTAACAGGGTAATCCTCTTTGGTCCTCTGGCACCCACACACCACTGCTAAGGCAGACACCAGAAGTGGCCTTAGAAAGACCCATCACAGATTTCACAGGGCTTTTTCCCCCCCATCTCTAACACCTAGCATGCCACATAGGCTAACAAATGGTGTGTAAATTATGTTTATAGGAGTTCCCCCAAGTGTAAAATATATATTCATATAACGCAAATGTCTTTTTTCATTGTCTGTAAAACTGAAGGCAGATTTTCAGCAGAGCACTCAAGTATTTAATGAAGGCACCAGCTCAGAACATAAAAGAGTTTCAAATGGCCCGTCACAGCCATTGACTCAAGGCTGGAATGAGCTGCCACTACAGCTTCTGTTTGAACCAGATTACTGTTCATGGTTGAAGGTAATCAACAGGCTTTTCCATTCTGAGAAAATGTGAGGTAAATCCTAGTTTATCATCAAGAAGTATACGGCAGAAACTAGAATCCAGGAATGCACTCCCCAACTGTGGGCCAACAGTGGGGGAAGGCCTCACACATGGTAGAGATGGCTGGGAACCAAACAAGGTGATGACAATTATCATGGTTGATAGGCAGGCAGGTGACATTGGAGACAAAGAAATGGGGCTGCCAGGTGACATCATGATGATGCCCTTTTGCTTGAGGGTCTGTGAGGGTCTCTGCCTGAGTTCCCACTATGGCATGGCTGCTGTAGGAGTTGTGGAGCAGACAGAAGGCAGCAGCCTGAGTGCCATTTCTGTACTGACGTAGAGCCTCAGGCCCAGGGTACCTAGAGAGTACCTGCCCCTCCTCAGCCAAGGCAGTCACCAGGCAGATTTCCACACAAGCACTGTAGTACCACGGTATACAGATGCATCACCAGAAAGTCCCCTACACCAAACTGATATTTCTGCAGTCACAAAATGCAGAAATGGCCATTTTTCACCATCTCGGACAATACCAGCAAAAATGTGTGTGACAAAACCCAAAGGAGATTACCACCTACAGGTAGCGCTTAATCTACTACGAGACATTCTTATAGTCAGGTATCTTAGTTCGTTACCTACTTCCTTTCAACTGGAAACTTCCTACAATACCAGTTTAATCCAGCCTATTTTAAGAATGAATATAACTAGCTACCACCAGTATCTTTCAGCCAAGCTGTCCAAAAGTAGAAACTCAGATCTGTAACACATGAAAATGTAACATAAATCCTTGCAGTCATCTGCCATCTAAAGACTCAGAGGTTAAGCATTTATGGACATCAGTCATATGAAATAAAACAATAACAAATCTATTTTTCTGCCTTTTGCATTGTGCATTTGGCTGCATATACAGCTTGTGTGAAACGCAGGCTTGTCTCCTGTCACCAAAGTCTGAAAACAACGTGAGGCACTTTCCCACCTGCTGCATTCATGCAGAAACAGGAACATCTTGTTCTATTTTGTTTTGTAATTACCTCCTGAGTGCCCAAGGAAGTACTCCTTCATAATTCTTTCTTCTCTGACACCTAGGTCAATATCAACTCTTACCTAAGAGCTACATGTGGCAGAGCCCAAGGTCATATTGATCTAAACTCTTCAAAGTTTGAAACTGTTCTATCAACTAGTTCATTAAAAAAAACCAAATAAATGAAAGCAGTACAAAAGGGGACATAGTTGTTAAACAGTGAAGTTTTCTATAAGACCTCCTTTTGAGTGTCCTACTACAGAAAAATTAATTCACTGAAACTACTGAAGAGACCTAAATCCCCAACTTCTGAAAACCGTATGCTCAAAAGAGCACTCAGAATCAGCAGTCAACAGGCTTTTTATTTGGTTGGCAAATAACCTGAACAGATCATCTACAAGACAATTTTACATTACACTTACAGGGTGATCTGCATCCAGCTCAGATCCATACATCAAAACTCTTTGTGAGCATTTGTCTAATTCAGATATCTTCCTGGGGAACCAGGGTACACAGTCAAGATCTGTAGAAGACAGAATGTGAATTGAATGTACTGGCATGTAAGACTATGCAGATAACTGTGCAAAACGTTTGTCAGTGTCTAAATCAAGTGATACAAAAGCAGCCTTGCCTTCTTCATCAGTCCAGATGTTTTCTGGTGGATTGAGAGAGACAATATTCGTTTGAAACTTGAGCAACTGGATTAGTTCATTAAATTCTTTCTTACTGCAGTCACAGTCCACAAAAATTTCCACCTCCGAGTTCCTTCTCTTCGATTTTCGTGATTCAATATGAACCATACTTACATGTTTCTCCTGTGGAAAGATGAAATAACAGATGAAATACAGACATACCAGCTAGAAGGCATATTCCTCATTAAAGCTTTTCCTAGTTATTAAAATGTGTTTGCATTGAAAGTACTTACTTTGTATTTACGCAATTAGTGACACAATACTGATAACAGAAGAATCTATAGATTGAAAGTAAAAACTATTATTCTTAATGAAGAAAGTTAACTAATGATTTCATCTATCAAAATAACCTCTTGTAGAAGAAAGTATAGGATTATAACTTGCATAGAATCACAGAATGGTTTGAGTTGGAAAGGAACTTAAGATCATCTAGTTCCAATCCCCCTGCCATAGGCAGGGGCACCTCACACTAGACCATGCTGCCCAAGGCCCTGTCCAACCTGGCCTTGAACACTGCCAGGGGTGGAGCATTTTATACTTAAATTTTAAATTTTATACTTACATTTGCTATAAACACTAAATTCTAATGCAATTTTATTAGGCAATGTACATAATAATAACATTAATGTAACTAGATTTCAGTGTGCTCACTTTCTCTTCACTGCACAGACTTAACAACCTAACACTTTTATCACACTGCTTTGCCTCCACTGTCCTTAGACACACCCCAAAGCCCTCTTCAATCATTAGTAAGTCAAGCAGACTACGTGCAGTACCAGCAGACTGACCAAAAACTGTCGATTGCATGGGGACCCATACGGGAACCAATACTTCACCATTTACATTCTAGTTAGACACATGAAACCCTGACCCTGCAAGCACTTAAAGGTGCATTTAACTTAATGACTGAACACTGCCTTGCAGCAAGACTGCCACCACCACTTGATTGTATATAATTTAGATTCTGAACTTCTCTCTGAAAATGCCTCCTTTCATTGTGGCCTGCACAGACAACTTCAAACCTAATTTACTCTGTTGAGAATCGCACACCAGAAATCTAAAGCGAATAGCACAAACATCAGTATCGCTCTCCAGCCATATTCCAGAAAACCCTTCACAAGCCCAAAATGCTTTGTTGAATGGTCCATTAAATTTTAAGTTACTTTTATTCAATTCTGCAAAGTGTAACCGCACTCTATTCCTTCTGCCACGGTCCATTAGATTTATACCAACAAACAACCTGACTTCAATAGCCTTCCTCAGTCCAGTCAGCGTAATGATTTGCAAGCTTTACCTGGAAGAGTCGGAGAGCTTTCACCAATCCACCAACTTCATTCTTCAAGGAAAACACTACGGCTGTCTTTCCACCTTCAGAAACAGATTCACCTTTGCCGTTTCCCTTATTCCCTTTCTTTTCCTCATTCTTCCCAGAACTTGATCTGTTTAGCTACAAATGTATAAAGAAACACCATCATCTCAGATGCAAACAGGCATTTCCTAAATTTAAGTCTTTTCACTCAAAGTGAAATTTTTATTAGAAAATAGCTGAAAGAAACTCATCCAGACTTAATTTAAATGGTAATGCATTTACTTGTAAATTGGTAATTTACATTACCAGAATCACAAATCAAAGGCAGCTGTCAGAGATGATCATGTAAGAGGCCAGTCCATAAAAAAAAGCTTAAGGAAAAGCATAGGAATGCTTGGGATACAAATATGATTATATTATTAGGGCAATGCTATCATTTATGATAAATATGAAGCAAATGGAGATGATTTAAATTACTGCAACGCCTGCAGTGATGCTATTCCGCTATTCTAACCTGAATATTGCTGCGAAATTGCACTGCAAAATTTCAGTGATCCTATTTCAGTCAATTTACAATGATTTACACTGGTCTGTATGTTTGCATTAACCATCACATTTAAAACACAAGCATTATGTTCTCTGTTTTAGTACAGTTAATGTCCTCATGTAATGCCATTTTTCCTGAAAAACCAAAATCTCTGTTGATTATACAAACAAGGACAGAAACACACATAGACTGTATCACAGAAACATAGAACACCAGGTTGGAAGGGACCTCAAGGATGTTTTGGTCCAACACTTCTTGGCAAAAGCACAGTCCTAATAACATATCCCAGCACCCTGTCCAGGTGAATCTTTAGAAGTGTCCAGTGTTGGGAACCCACCACTTCCCTGAGGAGATTATTCAATGGCTGGTTGTTCTCATTGTAAAAAACTGTACCTCCCCATTGAAGATGAGCTGGACCAGGAACTCAAACACACACAGAAAATGACACCATCCTTGGCCACTCCTACATTCTTCTCACAATTTGGAGGTCAAAGACTGCTTTAAGCCAAATTTAAGTCAGCATTTAAAAAAAAAAATGTAATTTTCTCATCTTAAACCTTGTTGAGATGCCAACAGTACAGCATTTATAGAGAATTGTTATAATATCAACTATGATTTTCAAAAATCAGCCTGAGTTTTCTAGTACCCAGGCTGTGCCTCCTGGAGAAATCAAATCTCCAGTGAGACACTAACTACTTTTTTTATCATCCATAATAGAGTCACTAAAGATACATGAAGATAGAAGTTAAGAATCATGTACAACTATCGCATGTGGATTAAACTGTCCTTCAGTAAACTGTAAAGCAGCTTTCAGAAGAGAATCCAAAAATGAAATTTTAAACAGGTCTCATAACATTTGATGGAAGCCAAGTTAAATCTCTAATCTTATTTTCTCCTTAAAGGTAAGTTATCCACTTGTGAAAATCTGTGGACCCATGTTGATGGACTTTAGCAAAGGGTCTCCCTGTACTTCTAGATTTCACAAGATTTTATCAAGTGCTTTGTGACCAGGAAACATTAGTGAGCCTCAGCATGATTCCTTTTCAAAATCGATTATATAAAGTGATTTTCTTAAAAATGGGTATTGCTGGCAGTGACAAGGTACTTCAATCACATACATCTTAATGCATCCATATTCATGTCAGATTGGTTCACTTTTTTACCCGATGCTAGCCCACTCTGAAATATCTCCCCCTACTGAGCAGAGCTCACAGCTACCCAGTCAGCTCACACTGGATCTTCTGAGATTTATTTTCTTTTAAGGTACAAGAATGCACTGACTTACAAAAAGAACTAGTTAAAATGCATAATCTTACAAAAAAACACTCTTTAAATGGCACAGGTTAAACCAGCCACTCTTAAACTAGTTACTGGACATGCCAAAAAGTCTCTGTGGTCTTTTCTCATCATCTATTAAACTTCACAAAAAACATCTGGAAAAATATTTATGTTTTTAGAATGATAAATGAAGGGTTTCAAACACGTTTATTTCTTAGTAATTGAGCTTACAGGATTCTGCTCAGTAGGAGGTTCGCTCAGTGATAGCTTAAGAGAAGGCCACTTTTGTTTTAACTTCAATATTTGGGATTTGGCTGAGTCCTTTTCACATCCATCAAGTACACAACCTCCACATGAAGTGACAAAGGTTCTATCTTTATAGCATCCATGATTTTTCACTGTGTGGTGCTTTCCAGAAGTTCTATACCGAGGATCATGTAGTCAACTGAGTGTCTGAGTACCTCAACACCATTGACTCCTTTGGGAAACAAAAGCACTTGGCACCTTCCAAGATTGTCACAGGTCCCCTAAAGCTTTCAAGCAAACATTACCCAAAGTGATGGCTAAAAAACACTTTCAAGCATATAAAAACTAGAAACCTATCTGTTATGAACACAGTAGAGAAGGCTGAACTCAAAACCTTATCAGCCATGCTCATTAGTACACTTCATAACTAAACAGACTAACAGATCAAATTCCATAATGAAAATTAATTATCTGGAGCAAGCACAAGTACTCAGGAATAAGTCATCTATAGCAGAACTCAGTGAAGTAACTCAAATTTAAAGAGGGTAAAACAAATTTATCCTATTTAATTCAGTATTTCTAAGTGAAGCAAAGCATATGCAAATTGGGATATTTCACATTTTACTATGAAGACAACTGGCCAGTTCACAACTGGCACAAACTGGCGCATTCTGTTGGTTCTTCTCAAGTGATATGGACCTTCATGTGCTGCAAAACTGTACAGGACGAAAAATCTTCACAATCCTGAACATCTCACGTATTCAAAGCAGAAGACATTACTAGCACCAACTAATATTCTTTATTCCTATTAAAGTACACCTATTCAAATACGTTTACCTGTGAGTATACAACAGTTTACCCCATGGCTGAGATCACCTGTCGCACCACTGTCACCACCTCACAGACAGGGAACCGCTTCTCCTCCTGACAGGGTTTCCAACAGGGAGGATGCACATCCCCTGCACAATGCTCACGCAGGTCCTTGTGTCCCTGCGAGCTGGCAGAAGCTGGCAAACCCCAAATCCAGCTGCTCTGCAACGAAAGTGCCACAGGCACCAAGGCAGCGTGATCTGCACAGTGCCAAGAATGCCTTAGATACTGTGTGTCTGTCTTGAAAGGGCAGATTCTGCTGGCGCGTAGTCCCGAGGACTAATCAAAGCCTTTCAAATTCAAGCACTTAAAACTACCTGAACTGGACCCCAGCGCTTTTATATTATTCCTATGGCAAGCCGGTTCATTTCTGCAGTAAGGTCTGTACGTCTAACAAAACTTTTACAGGTACTTAACGACACTTTCAAGGCAGCGTTTGCAGCGAGGACCGATTATACCTGCGAAGCCGGCTTCACCGGCCCTCGCAACCGCGGGAGAACCGCTCCCTTCCCCTCAGAGTTACAAGGAAGGGGTCGGGTTCCTGGCACTGGCCCCGCCCCGCCCCGCCGCTGCCCGGGCCCCGCGGCTCCCGGTCCCGCCACTCACGGTGAGTCCCCCGACGGCGGGGCGCTCCTCCGGCAGGGCCGAGTCCAGCGAGAAGCCCCTCCGCGCCCAGTACTTGCTGGAGAACATCATCATGGCGGGCTGCATGGGGCCGGCCGGGCGGGCGGGGGGGCAGCGCCGCGCTCTGCACGCCTCACCCGCCGCGGCCCCTTTTATACGCCCCGGCGGAGGCTGATGGCAACGCGATTAGGGGACACCCGTCAGCGGGTGACGAGCGCCGCCGCCAGCGACGCCCACGGGCCCCGCTTACCTCAGCCGCGGCCGGGAGCGGCCCAGCCCCGCCGCTCCCCGCACCCCCCCGCAGCAGGAGCACGGACCCAACCCGAGAAGCCGGACCAGCCTGCCCGCTGCTGCGGCCGGGCGGCGGACGGTGTGCAGCCCAGGGCGCTGCCCGCGGGGTCCGAGGAGCCACGGCCTCAGCAGTGCGGGGCCCGGGTCCGGGGGGCATGAGGGGACAGAGTGCCAAGGGTAGAGGCCGATTTTGCACAGGGAAGAGTTGCGTGTAGGCTGTGATGTAAGAGATTCTTTGATGTAAAACTTTGCGACTCTCCCTTTTATATAGTACTGCTTTGAAAAACAGACTGGTTCAGGGAAGAGGAATTAAGGGACAAAAATTACATCCTGCAGTGAAGGACTTAACATACCTGATGTACTGAAGGGTGATGCGCAACATGCAAAGCCTGCTTCCCCTGAGAGAGAATGCTTCACTGGAGAATGCTTTTCCATCAGGGCAGCAGTGGCTGTGGTTTGTGCATCAGCTGTGTAAAGGCCAGACTGCAGCCCTAAGAACCTCTACTAACCGCAACATCAGTAAAGCAGTTAAACACCTACGGGACTAGAACAGTCCTGCGTGGATCTTGGAGATCTGCTATATTTATATGACTTCACTTGTCTCTGAAACACATCTCAGGGTAAAGTTTCTTGGGTTTGGTTATGGTGTTTGGTTGGGGGGGGGGGGGGGGGGAGATGTATGCTTCCTTATTTCATTTGGGGTTTTTTTGTTTCTTTTTAAGACTTTGTTTACTGCTTAAGGCTACTATTAGCTGAGAAATTTTCAGTGCGCAGAAGGCATCTGCTGAAGCAGTAACTTGACTGTGGTGTTAAGGTACCTTCTTAGTCTCTCAAATCTACTTACAAAACTGGTTTAGGGTTTTTAATTTCTCTTACACTACCATTCTGAGGTCAAACACTCATTTTGCCCCCCACCATTGCACTTGCTCTCCCCTGTAATTTTCCTTCCCCCTTCTTTCATTTTCCAAAACTTCCCCGTGAGCTACAGATAAACACCTGACATCCATGGAGTATCATGGAATCTTCCCATTCGTCACAACTAGCAAAAATCAGCAAAAGTTTCCGGTCCAAAATGGCCATTGTCAGATGACCCCTTTCTTATAAATGGATGGTCATGCTTTATGTTCAGGACCAGGACAGAGCTGGTCCTGAGCTGCCTCAGAACTCAGAGGGGGGCCTGAAGCACACCCTTTTACCTTCACTTTTCCAGCGTTTCCCACGTGTAAAATGTAATAAGGCTCCTTTTTGTCTGCTTGACAGTAAGTTTGTAGTAATACTTGGTTCCTCTACCTGCTCCTGTAATGCAGATCAATCATTTTCATTACGCTAACCTACAAAGTTTTACTTTTTCCCAGTCAGAGGAAAGCATGTCTTCATGTATTAGCTCAGTCTCATATCCTGAGGTTGCAAGAGACATTCTCAGTCATGTTTATTCATTATTTTTAATGATGGGAAAGCAGGTTTGGACTTCGATATTCCTACCTGCTCTGCCTGAGATACAGAGACACAGTTGCTGCAGTTGAACAATTTATGAGAGTGGGATTGCTTTGTGCTCTCCAACTGCTCCAAAGATGAAACCAAGCCCTACTGGGTGGCTTTTCTCCTATCGTCATGACAGAGCATGATTTCCCCTACTGTTAGATGCTAGCCCTGCAGCTGGGACATCAGACAAATCAATGACCCTGCTACCCAGTAGCCTTGCTATCTATCACAGCTCTGTGTGGCAACTAGAGCATGGCAAAGGTTTTCTGTCTCTCATAACCTCTTCAGGATGACTCATGAATGCAAAAACAAAGGTACCCTGTGCCACCAGGTACTATACCACAGGTGGGGAAGACTCAAGTGATTGAACTATTTTAACTATTCTGTCTGCCCATTAATCCCACGGAGGGATTGCTTCGCCCTTGAACTGAAAGTTCATTGAAGCAGATATTCAAAAATCTCTGCTCTTCAGCAAAAAAGTTATGAGAATAAAGCAAAAACTGAAAATAGGACTTCAATAAATTTGGTTATTACAGCCCCCAGGGGGAAGAAACCTAGAGCAAAAAGACAATTCTTTCCTTGTTTCAGGGAAAAAAAGGTTTCGTCAGGAAACTGTTTCACTGTAGAGGAAGTATAATCTCCTACTACGCTGTCACTAGTATTATCATAAGTTGGTCATTACCTTCAATTCAAAACGGAGCTTAGAGGAGATGAACAGTAGGACCAGGCTACTAAATACAGGAAGCATAACACATAGACAAAGGCTACGGTGCAAAATTCAAAGTAATTAGTATAAGACATTCAAAGCAATTTTTTTTTTTATAAATAGAGCAGCAGCCATCAGAATTGAAGGATTAGCCCACTACCAAACACAAGGACAAAAGAAGAAATTTTAAGTGATCTAAGTACGTAATGCTCTTTTAACATTGTTCTTTGCTGAAAGAATCAACTGTGACCATAGTTCTGTCATAATTAGTAGGAAGGGCAGAGAGGTAAGGTTTTAGCTTTGAACAAGATGAAACGATGTTGGAGAATATTTCAGGTAAGTCTGGGATATTCGGGATAGCAAATGACTTGGCAGACACCACGCTTACAGAGCAGGCTTGTTAAATCTCTGCCATCAATAACTATTTTGAGAACCCAGGGAATGGACAAGTGTCAAAAGACTGGGGAAAGGCCAAAATCATTTATAGAATAGAATCATTTATAGAATAGTTAGGGTTGGAAAGGACCTCAAGATCATCTAGTTCCAACCCCTCTGCCATGGACAGGGACACCTCACACTAAACCATCCCACACAAGGCTTCATCCAACCTGGCCTTGAACACCACCAGGGATGGAGCACTCACAACCTCCCTGGGCGACCGATTCCAGTGCCTCACCACCCTAACAGGAAAGAATTTCCTCCTTATATCCAATTTAAACTTCCCCTGTTTAAGTTTTAACCCATTACCCCTTGTCCTGTCACTACAGTCCCTGACGAAGAGTCCATCCCCAGCATCCCTATAGGCCCCCTTCAGATACTGGAAGGCTGCTATTAGGTCCCCACGCAGCCTTCATGTCCATTTTCAAGAAAATGTTGGGGAGGATGAAGGGCTGAAGAATTATAGACCAGTCTAATTTCACTTGTTGGAGAAAACAGAAGTACCAAAATTGTTTGTAAAGACCTAGAAGATAACAGATGATTAAACAGTCAAGATGGATTTGCTGAGAATAAATTGAGCCAAGCAAATCTCATTTCCTTTCATGACAGTTCTGTGGACCAAGGGAAAACAATACACGTCATTCATCTTGATGGTAGTGAAGCATTTGGCATGGTCTGTCATAACATTCTCACAAGACAGATAAGGAACCAAGTCCAGATAGAACTAATAGATTGGGCAAAAGGGTGGCCTCACTGCTAAATGAAAGGGTACAGAGAACAGAGAGCCGTTAAGTACCTACCCTCATCTCCTGTACTATTTAATAATAGCCTAAATGACTGTGTAGAGACCACCTGTAAATTCCCAGACTGTACCTACCTCAGAGATGCTGTAACAGTTACAAGATTTAAACAGAGCTTGGCAGGGGAAAGGCTACTTGTAGATAACCATCTGCACACTTCACCAGAGAAGGCAGAGCTCATGTAAAGGGAGTCAGAAGTTACAGAAAATCCCCAGCTACATGCTCTCATTCAAACTTCCCTGAAGGTCCACAAACACCTGAAAAGTGCTTGCCAAATAGACTGCAGGATCTATGAAGTTATCCTCCAAATGGATACGTTCATATCCTTCAGTAGATAGACATAACGGCAGAAGACAGTCATACCTTCCAGCAGGAGATAGTTGAGCCTAGTCTGTTATTGACAAGCTTTTAAAAGTGCCTTCCAATATTGTAAACCCGTGATTTTAACTAACTTGCTGTATGTATATACTCAGGTATATACTCCAGAGTGAAAAAATGTGTGGTATGATTGATCTGGCTAAAAGAACTGGTTAAGCCTGCAATTTGTCAGCTCCTTCATGTGATTCAGCATACACTGCACAAGTTAATCATACCAACATAAAAGAGGTAGTGGCACAGGGCAGAGAACAAGGAGCCAGGACTGCCACTTCTGGTAGCAGTAGCTGCACTGCTTTGCTGCTTGAGGAATTTTCAAGTCCCTGAACCCAAATATCTGTACTTTAAAGACTTTCTTGGGTTCTTCCATCAGTTACTTTAACAATAAAACCAGAAGAGTATGTGAAAGCTCTCAAAGAGCCAAGCCCAAAGGTGGCATGCATCTATGTAATCTAAAGGACATCTGGATCAATTCATACACCAAAAAGTGTTTTGGAAGTTCTGGTGTTTTATCTTGTTGACTTATGACA
The DNA here is from genome assembly GCF_037157495.1 of Lathamus discolor. NCBI lineage: Eukaryota > Metazoa > Chordata > Aves > Psittaciformes > Psittacidae > Lathamus > Lathamus discolor. The sequence continues at coordinate 40,133,480 of NC_088884.1, read as the reverse complement.
AGCAACAGAATAGCTGAATGCAAGTTGCTTAGATGCAATACAACTGTATGTTGCATCAGGTCTAGATGGGCACTTAAGTGTCCTCTTCAGCAGGAAGGATTCACTTTTTTCTAGCATGATCTCAGATACCATGAAGAATGTGTCATCACACCAAACTGGGTCAGGCTGGCATGGAGTTAACTTTCCTTGTATCAGCCCTTATGGTGCTGTGCTTTGGGTCTGTGCCTAAAACAGCATTGGTAACACTCCACCTGTGTTTCAGCTGTTGTTGAACAGTGCTTGCACACTACTGACATGCTGTCACTTCTTCCGCAAGAGGTTGAGAGCAAACAGCCAGGACAGCTGACCCAAACTGACCAAAGGGACATACCACATAGTATTGTGCTCAGCAGTAAAAGCTCAGGGAGAGGAAGAAGCAGCCACATTCATGGTCATGGCACCCATCTTTCCAAGGAACCTGTGCTGAAGCCTTGTTTTCCAGAAGTGCTTGGACATCTGCCTGCTGATGGGGCAGTAGTGAATGAAATCCTCTTTGTGCTTTGCTTGTGGGAGCAGAACTTGCCTTCCTTGTTAAACTGTCATTGTCTCAATCCATGAGCCTTCCTGCCTTCATTCGACTCTCTCCCCATCCTGTGGGGAGTGGGTGAGGGGCTGGGTGGGTGCTCGCTGCTGGTCGGGGTCAACCACACCATACAGAGGGGAAACAAGTGACCACCAGTTGCTGAACTGCTAGACTGGGCAGAAGTTTAAGCTCTGCACAACAGGGCTCTGCGGTTAGTTGGTTAATAAGATATGTATGTAGAAACAGTCTAAGAACTAATGTTAACATAGGGTACATGTAGCCTGTATAATCCAAATACATGCTATAATTGAATTCCTTGAAATGTAGCCCATCTAGAAGACTTTATTTACTTGAATTACATGGACAGTTTGAAATATGTATTTGATTCAATTGTGAAATTAATTTTGGATGAGGCAAAAAGTGACAGCCTACAATATATTTTTTGTTTGCAATTCATCAGAAAATGTTTGTGCCAGAGTATAGCGATTTAACATGAAAAAAATTGCACCTATTCTCTAAAAAAAACAGGTTTAAAATCCCCACTTGAACGAAAAATGAAATTCAAGCTTAATTTATACAAGGCCTGCAGTGCAATAACATCACTTAATTGAATAGCAGACATTTTCAAGTCCCACTAAACACGAAGCACAGCTCATCTTTTAACACCATAAAAAGTGCATTTGAAAGCATCTTTAAATCAAATATAATAGCAAGCTTATATGAAATGTCTGTTAAGTGCTCAGTTAGGTATCTGCATCTCATCACCTTATCATGCTCATATACAGTCATGTCAACAGCAGAGCTAGATATAGGTACGTAATTGCATGCACAGAACCAAGGGTTAGGGTTTCCTGCTTTAATCCCAGCCACCATAAAGCAGATCATGGAAATTCTCTCCTAAGAGCAGCCTTTCACATAGACAGAGATGGCACCAGCAGATGACTGGAAGTGTTCAGAAAAGTCAACAGGTTTAAAAAATATATATTAAGTATTTAGTCAGCCACAGACAAAACCATGTTACCAGTTTTCTACAGCCCATGGACCAAGCTCCAGCTTTAAGTTGCATCTGTACAAGAATATTGACTAAAACTTGAGCCTGAGGAATAGTTAACACATCTCCAAAACAAATCATTACCCCCATTTATACCGTGAATAAATTCACAGATGCACTTTTAACGTTTCACTAACCTCTTCAGCACTGTTATTTGTGGTGTCTGACATGGAACAACCTAAGGAGAACAGGTATTTTTTACCTATGGAATTTCAGTCCCAAATTCGGTACGACTTCATTTGCATCACACTAGGATGCATGAATCATGCTAGCAATACAAAACTTGTTCACTGTACAAATTCTGAAAGCCAAATCATTTATAATAAAATCTTCTTTTCATGTTAGGCAAGAATCTTGTAACAGAGAATTGTTTAGAAAAGCAAGGAGAAAGTGCCTCACATTTTGAATTAAAATATATCAAAAAATGGAAGCTAAGAGAATACCTTTTTTGGCTTCCTGAAAAGTTGCAACAATAGGCTTTGATTCAGTGCTAATGAGTGTATTTGAGAGTAGTGAGGAATCAGTGAGGCTAAATTTCATAGTGTAAGAAAAAACAAGAAAGAATAATTGAAGAGGCACCAACAGCATCTTGAATTTCTCCACTAGAAAAACTCAAAGGTTTTAAGAACTGGGCTTGTGGAACTTTAACATCTTAATTTTAATTAAACTACAAATTAAAAATAAGCCCAATTCCTAATACAAACAGCACAGTATTTCCACATCTGGTTCTTCAAGCAATCAGGACCTGTTATATATAATCTTCATGAAGATTACTCACAACGATGAATACAAACCTCCACACTTCACATACGCAAAGGCCACTGGCTACAACATTCACTAGGTGCAATCATGGTCATCATAGAGGAACAGGACAGGCATATATTTACTAGTCAATACAACTGACATGTCAAGTGATGGCTATGGCTATGGGCAACTTTGTATCATCCTTTCATATTTTAACCTCCGAGTATCAAAAACATTCTATAAATATTCACATTGGTCTAAACCTCCAAGAAGCTTCAGCCAACATTCCTTTTCGTAAGCTATCCTCTTAGAATCATAGAATAATTAGGGTTGTAAAGGACCTCAAGATCATCTAGTTCCAACCCCCCCCCGCCATGGGCAGGGACACCTCACACTAAACCATCCCACACAAGGCTTCATCCAACCTGGCCTTGAACACTGCCAGGGATGGAGCATTCACAACTTCCTTGGGCAACGCATTCCAGTGCCCTCCAACAGAAGAAAAAGACCCCAAGAATGTACTTTTGAAACAAATTGCCCACATAGGCAAACTAAGAAAAAGCTCTCTCAGGAACACCTACATAAATGTAGTTTTTACCTTGGAACAGATAACACTGGTATACTGCTAGGATTCAAAAGTATAAAGCTTTAAAATACTCCAAAAGATAATTACCTTCCAGTAAAGCATTAAAAACAAAATGGGTTTGCTGGAACTAAGCAAGTATTGCCTCTTTTATAGCCTGACAACTATAACCAAATATATATTCAGCTACTTCATATTTCTTAATTCTAAGCCATCTAAATGATTCACACACAAAACAAAATTGCACATCCAGAACCGCCAACCCTTGGCATTTCTTCAGCCATCATGATCCTGATTCAGGCCTCTTCGTGTCTGTCTCATCAGCTTAGGCTAAAATCATCCCCAAGAATCAGGAGTAGCTCAGTGGAGGATGAGGTTCTTCATGACTGCAGCTCTTTGCAATGTTGGCAGGAAGGAAACTACAGATAACATATGCTGCAAGGGGGATTTGATCTTATTGTTGGGAAGCAGAGCAAGCATACCCACTCCAAGCCTTCCACAGCAGCTGCTCACTGTTAATTCAGGAGCAAACATCTCATCCTTGAAATTCATGTGCTTAATACAAAGAGGAAAAGATCAAGAATCATGCCCAAAATGGAAAGGCAAACTTTAAATGGTGCTAGTATTTCTAGGAAGCCATAGCTGTTAATTCTAAGAAATTATAGAAATCCACTTAAACATGCTTTTCTTAAACATCTGAATATTCATGTTCAGTCAATTACGGTTTTCTTCAACATCTTCATATGTTGCATATAAAAAGATATTTTTGTGGCTGCATATCCTGAATAACCAAGAACCATGCACAGTTACCTGACAGACTCGCCCGTTGCATTTCTGTTTTAGATATCCCCCCCCCCCCCTTACAGTTTCAACTTAATTTGACAAAACCATTCTGCAACTACACTTCAAAGCGAACTAGGTGCTCCAAAAATACTGGAACTAACTTGCTTAGTGTATATGAACCAAAGCGTTGATTATGTAAGTCCCAATGCTTTTATGCATTCTGTGCCATGTTAAACTAACTGCCAAGCAGCACAATGCTCAACAGTGAACAAAGGCACGATGCTTCACAGTAATTTCCTGGACAGGAAATGAAAGGCTACAGATACACTGAGCTGTCAATCCTTGACTTCCACCACATCAGACATTTCTTATTAACTGATGAGAGACAGCACATTGACAATATTAAAATCTATACTGATTCAGCTCTCCAGTGTTTGTTCACAACTTGTGACAGAAGTTTAATCAGGTCTCAAATTATTGTAACAACTTGATTTATCTATTAAAGCCTTTTTGTATTACTTATATTTGCTTTAGATGGCACAAATAACATTTGTAGAAGTAAAACTGCTCCAGAAGAGCTCCAGCATATCCCACACATCAGCTGGCCAAAGGTGAAAGGCACGTTCCACTCCGCAATAAACAGATACTCCCACTGCTCTTCATTACTCACAAAATAAATATATCAATGGACTAATTGTTGTTAGTTATCCCCTCTGTCTCATGTTCTTATATCAACAATCACACAACTAGATTTTTTCTCTAAATAGGATTTAATTAAAAACACTAAATCAGCTTTGATTTTTATTTTATATATATGTACAATAGTTACCAAATATCAAATACACTGAATCAGTTATGTTAAATTTCACATAACGTCAAAGGACATCAGCATGGCATGGAATAAACTCACACTGCCTTTTGCATGTACAAAAAAAAAAAATGCATTCATGTTAATTGCAATTACTGGTTTGGTTTGTGGTTTGTTTTTCAGTTATCTGCTTATTAATTCTCCAAATCATCTTGCCATAAAAACAGTGCAAGTAGTTAATTGATCAGTTAATATATTAGCAAAGATAAACATTAGTAAAGTTTGAAAGAAATCAATTGCAAAATTATCTCAAGTGTAGGACTGAATGTATTCACATGAAAGTTACCTTCAGTTAGAAAAGTTCTGAAAAAGAGCCCAAGTTGGAGCTTTGCATTAATTTGGTCAAACTGATTCATATGAACAAACAGTCAAGTTTATTCAGATATTGAAAATATGACTATCCTTTTTAGTATTCACAAACATTTATGTATATAGTGTGTGTATGTGTGTAAATATATATATGCATATATAAAGGGAAGATATGTTAATGTAAAAATATACTGTTCATCCACTCCCAGTTACACAAAATTCAGTTTTTGGACATTCAACTGTGTAAGTATAAATGTCCACTTCAAATCTACATTCAACCAGCAACAAATACTTAGAAGTATTTTTGTAAACATTTGAGATAGGGAAACCCCATTCATTTACAAAACGATCCTTCTTGAACACATCAGCATCTCTTCAGCTTAAAAACTTTGTACAGCAGCTTCAGCTCCTATTGTGAATCTGCTCCAAAGAGCTCACACTTAAATCAGTACGTGTGAAAGCTCCGCAAATGCAGAATTTGCAAATTCGTGCTTCATCACCATCCATTTCCAGTTCACCAGCAAAAAGAAAAATGCACTTGGCTACAAAAATATTAAGGAATGTTATTGAAAACAAAAGGCTATTTTGGTAGAAGAAACTACAAAAATAGTTAAGTTGAGTCATGTTGTAAAGCTTTAATGAGAGAGCATTACAGTACAGATTTTCTTTCTGACCTTAAAGCTTAATCAACACCAAATTTAAATATCCATCTCTCAAGTGCTTCAAAAAAAACGTGCTCAGTAAAAGTCTTTCTTCAATGTAACCAACTGTGATTACGCAGGTGTCAGGCTCTGCGTCTCAGACATCTGTTGACTGCTGTCTCTCGTACCATTGGCAGCAATTACAGGTGTTGAGATACTCTGGTATAATGACGTTGGACAATTCAACATGGCTCCGCTTTCATCTTCTCCATTATCTGAATCGGGTGTTACAGAACTGCTTTCCATCCCCAGGATCTCACTAACTGCTTGAGGCAATTCCTAAAAGGCAGGAAAAAAAAAAAAAGTAGTACTAAAAACCACTGTAATTAATTAAATAAATAAATAAATAAAGTTTACAGTGAGATGTCATCCCCCCAAGCCCATGCCCCAGCCCTAGTAAGCAATCATTCATCCGAATTTAGCTGTACTGAAACCATCTCTCTCAGCATTAGTTCCATTAAAGTTATCATTTCCTATACCTTGCTTTTCAAAAAAACAGCAAAGGGGACAGGTTCAGTAATCAATTCCTTATGAATAATATATTCTTCATTGTAAAATTAGAAGTCTAAACAACTATTACACTTCATCTTATTGAAATTACTTTTATTGAGTGAACCATTAGCTTCTGCCTAATAAGCCTGGTATGCTTTCAGTGCAATGCACCTTTCACCTCTTTTCTTGAGCACACTGAAGATCGAATTACTTGTACTGAGGTTAACTAGTAGGAGTTACAAAATCACAACCAAAAGGCACAATCCTGCTCTTCCCCAGTGAATGATGTTACTCTGTAAAATTAATCCTTTTTGCTTACAGACTTCTAGATTATAAATGCTATAAAGATACAGCACATTCTTGATCATACCCAGTCATTAGTTATTTTACAAGTCATACATGCATACTTACAGCTAACTAAGCACTTTTACTGTCTATAAATGCTCACAGTAGATATATTCAAAATATCTTTACCTTGCAATTCATCATCTGCATAGAAATTGCTTCTGCCTTGCAGAGTATATATTCCACATCAATTTTCATAGACAGTTCATTGATATGCTAAAAATATATTCACAAAGAATAGTAAAAATGTGATAAATGGTAAATATGTGTTATTGTAAAATACGCTAATACTGTACTGCACTGCTAGTAAGTATCACTTTATAAGCTTGCCCCTTAAGCTATGAAACGCTAAATATGCTCCATTTGCTTTGACAAATGGGTACTGAAAGATGCAGTATGCAGCAGCTGGCTGACACCAAGACCTGCAAGAGAAATCTATAGTACTTCTAAATGTGACAAACTATCTAGCCCTCCTAGGAACGCCCAGCTCACATTTTCAAAGAGTTAACAAATAAGATTCTGGAAAAAAAGGCAAAAATCAAGATAAAGCATACTAAGAAGTCTAAGAGGGAGATCTGGTAATGATCTTATTCCTCAATGCAGACATCAAATAAACCATTTTGAATGCACAGACATTCAGTTCGCATTTAACCCTTCAGAAGATACATCCATCTACATCAAATCTTCACTTTTTCTTCACACCAGCAGGAAATATGAACATATTGCATTAACTCCAAAAAGTTAATCGATATTCAGACAATGCATAAGAATTCAGTACCTTTAATATTTCATTAAAGCCATAGTGCTTGTCCATTATTTGCTGTTTTTCAGATTCTAAGATAGCACAACAAAGGAGAAGATGAAAATTCTGGCAAGGCAGTTCTGTCCACATGACCTGTTAAAATACGAAAACCACTTTTGAAATGCTTATGCTTTTCCTCCAGAAAGTAGTTCTTGGAAAATAAGCCCTCAAGCCAAGTGGGCTTAACTAACAATAAGCTATTTTTGAAGGCAACTAAGTATATACCATTATTTGAATTTTTTCTTTTGGCCAATTAGTGACCAAAATTAGCCTGAGTCACCAAATGCTTATCTGGTTCTTCAAGACTTGTGTGTCTACCAGATTGTCCACTATAATGCTGTTACGCTGCCTAAGCTTGCGGTCTTGTGAATGGGTGTGCTCTGCCTCAGCTCATGTGAAACTCTCCTACTTAAAATTACCAACTACACAGAAGTCTTTAAAACTAAGAAATTATTTGCATGGCGTAATGTATCTGCATTACATGTGAATTGGTAGAACTACGTTATGCTCAGCAATCCGTACAGAAGGGATGGTTATAAAAAAGGGTGCTGAAGTTATTCCCAGTCCCTCACTACAAAAGCCCAAACATCGGTACTTGCAGGTGTTGAGGGTGGGTGAGTGCTACTTTCTGATTACTGCAGACATGTTAGCTTTTGGTCCCACAGAGGCCAAAAAACAGGTGTTGCATATAGCATTGCACATAACTGCAAATACAATGTGTCTCCACTTACCCACACAGGGTGGAATGCCACCTCTCTAGCATGTGCACTGCTGCGATTTAACCATCCACATTTTCTACCACAATCTGATTACAGCTCTTGCTCAGTAAGTGGACATGGCTTGGGGTTTAGCCTCTGCTCCAGCTGATGTGGACTGGTATCTCACATCTCTAATGTGCATGTCTAATAACCAGTCTAAAGAACAATCTTCTTAATTCCTTTTTTTGAGACGAAACACTGGAAGACATGCAGCTGCTGGGAACAGGCAGAAAGTAACCACTGCTACCCTAGTAGTTTAGGCAACTCTGAGGACAGAAATGGAGAACCAAAAGAACACCCCTGAAATTCATAGATTAGACCAAAAATGCTCCAGAAGTCCTACAACTTGGGAATGGCATCTCACATGGTACCTCCTCTTCTCCACATTCTACCCTCTGCAAGTGAATTCATCATAGGGTAACATCACTTTCAAATGAGTTCCCTTAATTCATGTGCTATCACAAAAAAGCACATGAACTTTGCTCAGAATGAAATACCCTAAAAGCTGCTCATTTCCCTGTGCTGGTTACAAAGGTGAAATGTTCTCCTGTACTTAGAGCTTGCGTGTGGAAATCCCACATATACACCCACTGATACCACTGAAGTGGCACAGTTACGAATAGGAAACTTGTTTCCTATTCATAACTGAAGCTGGACTTCCAACTGTGACAAAGGTGACACTAGCTTTCACATAAAAAACATAAACACCATTCCTTAATTAGCTTCTTTTTAAAAGAAAAAGAAGTTACCCCCTTTCCATATCTCCTAGCAAAGAAACAGAATACTTGTAAACACACGTTATGACATACTAGAAAAAACCTACAAGACTATGATATATCAATAGGTTTCCATCATCTTCCTAAGACAGAAAAAAGTACTTGAGAACTAGAAATAGAGTGTGTTTCTGTATGCAGATGTATACACACACATTAAAGCAGAGGCAATAAAAACATGCTAGCCTAGGACTAGAAACTATAAATAAAAATACCACTGTCAATTTAAAAAGAAAAATTAGTCTTTAAAAACATACTAAGATGATGACATAGCACACTGAGGAGGGAAAGTGAGATCAGTGATACCTTATCTCCCAAAAATCATTATCATTTATACCTTGGAATAAAAGAATTCTTTTGGTTTTGTATATTTTGGTTCCCTTATTTATTAATGTTACTCATAAACTTTTTAGTCCTCTTCAGTTAAAATACCACCTCATTACTCTGTGATAGTAAATTCCACCAAAGGATAATAAACAGCTAAAAAAGATTTACTTTAGACAGTTTTAAATACTGGTCCTCCTTTTTACGCGAGTACTTTTTCATTGGTGGAAAAAGTGAATAAAAGCATCAACATTATTTTTCATTATACCAGAAACAACATTATTTTTCATTATAGTACAAACTTTATGTATCTCAGTCCTGTTCTTTTCATTACCCTTCTGTTCCCCAACACAACTCAATGGGATGTTATGTCCTAGAAAATACTCCTTCCATTCATCTGAACATTTATTCTCTTGTTTGGGAGTTTTCAGTGGATACTGTGCTCTTGTTAAGTGCATCTTAGACAGTAAACCTGTACTGTTGACACACTTCTCAATTTCCTTGGAATAAAGAGCTAAAGAATGTTCAACAAAAATATTAGTTCACCTTAATTACTCCATCTGATTCCAAGATTACCTAAATCAAAAAAAGAACTCAACCTGGAACTATCAAAACTTCTACATTTGGATGCTTTAAATCATGTTATTTGGCATCTTGAGGCCTCATAATTAAGATTAACAGGACCTTCTGACATCATCCTCTTTATGGTTTTGGCTAACACAGAAACTACCCTGCCAGTGCTTCATTCCACTTAATCTATAAAGCACTACCAATAGCAAAGAACTAATCAGATATACACACTGCTTCTTCTAGCATAAGCTGTTTTGCAGCCAAAAGTAATTGATACTCTCCACATACTACTTCCACTTCAGACCCTCATCTGAAGAGCCCTGTCCAAACCTTCTGAAAAAGCCAGTTTTTCTCCACCAGCTCTTAGGAGCATTTTTCATTAAGTTCCCAAGTTGCTGTTTTCGCTAAAAACATGTAACATGCGTTAGTTTGTCCTCAGCTCATTGCATGGAATCAGTTTAAAATCTATCAGAGTATTAACCACTTTGCAGAATGACCCATGCTTTTTGTTCTGAAGTCCAAAGACTGCTGGAGTTTGTGTGATGAAACATCTTCTTACCTCCCAGAGTCGAAGAATATCTTGAAAGCTAAATTCCCTTTTAAATCTGATAAGAAGCCATCGGAAGCAAAAATATAGGTAGCCAGAGTCTTGAGATTCTAGGAATAAAAGTATTACATTTCATAAACAACAAATTTGGTTAAGACAACAGGGGGAAAAGGCAAACAAACAAACCAACCCAGAACAAACCATACTTTACAGGTACAGAATCATACCACTGATTTTTAAGACAGTAGTCCTGTTTCAGAATCAAAGATATTTGCCAGAGTAGGGCATATATTTAACAACAGCAACAAGGTGACCATGTTTTTCAATAGGCACAAAGCAATTACTGAAATCTTTTAGGTGTTCTTCATGTTTAAGTCCTGTATTCATATATTACTATTGGAATTATGTTTAACAACTGGCAAGGACATCAATGCATACAGTATGCAGTAAATTGTTTCAGTTAGTGTGCATGAATAATACACCTACCTAAATAACTGCAAAATCCACTGTCTAGTAAACGAAGCAAAGTACTCAGCTGAATTAGTTGTGTCTTCATCCCCTGCATCTGTTCTTCAAAATTCTGATGCTGCATGGAATAAAACATCAGCACTGTTGTTTTTGTCAATGACAACTTTGATATTTACAGCTGTTCTTAATTTTAAAAAAAGTTTTGTTGTTGTAGCAATGGTTCTCACCCTCCAGGTATATAATATGGATATTTAATTGTACTTCCACCTAGTGAAATGTCTGCCTTTTACTGAAAGGTTTAACTAACGCAGTGAACTATGTTTCTTTGATAACACATTTGTATGTAATAAGAGATGATTTTATATTAGCCTATGCTCTTTATCTGCAAGAAGCACCACTGCACTCAAACCAAAAGACAACCTTTTCTGGTATTCTCCTACCAGTCACATACTTTTTTGCCACATGAACAATTTGCAAAAGCTTCAGTTTGTAAAAAACCTAAATTGCATTTTGTTGTGGTTTAAGCCCAGCTGGCAACACAGAACCATGCAGACGCTCGCTCACTCTCCCCCCTTTCCTTCCCCTGCTCCCAGACAGATGGGGAGGAGAATCAAAAGAACGTAACTCCCATGGGTTGAGGTAAGAACAGCCCAGTAACAAAGGTATAACACAAACCACTACTGCTACCACCAATAATAATAATAAGAGAAATAACAAGGGAAGAGAATACAACTGCTCACCACCCACTGACCAATACCCAGCCTGACCCAAGGAGTGATCTAGCCCTTCTGGGCAACTGCCCCCTGTTTATATAGTGGGCATGACGTGCTGTAGTATGGAATACCTCTTTGGTCAGTTTGGGTCAGGTGTCCTGTCTCTGCTTCCTCCCGCCTTCCCCTCCCCCCTGGCAGAGCATGAGACTCAGAAAGTCCTTGGTCAGGGTAAACATTACTGAGCAACAACTGAAAACATCGGCGTTATCAGCACTGTTCCCAGGCCAAAAGTCAAAACCACAGCACTGCACCAGCTACTAAGGAGAAAAATGACTGCTACTGCTGAACCCAGGAGACATTTAACAAATGCCAAAAAGCAGGTGTGACAGGGAACCCTTATCCTGAACAAAGTCCTGCAAGAGGACCTGATTAATACAAATTCATCTGTGATGTCTTCAAGTTACTTTGGAACTTCCAAGGAGCTGAATTTGTCTGCATTACACAGTAATAGTATCACAAACCCACCATAAGGTATGTCAATCAAAGAAAACATAACTTCAAACATGACTGCTTCCAAAGAATTGAAAAAACCCAATGAAATGTATGAAATAAAATTAACTCTAAATGCTGTCTGTAGCTTATATGTTTGAGTGGGCTAAAAAAGCCTTTTTTTACCATTTGATCCATGTATGATACAAAGCACCAAAAGGCATCTACTTCATTCTCCATAACATACAAGACAGGTGATAGCAAGTCACTCATCCCCTGAACATAACCTTGAAGGAGAAAAAGGGGGAAAAAAAAGGCAAGTAAGAATTTAGTTAAATTCAGCAGTTTATTAGTAATTTTTCAAGGTGTTGAATGACTGAAACAAAAATTAGCATTCCAAGTTTGTACAGATACTATAGTGTTCCAACTCAGCCACCAGTAAAGACATTTTTGTATTAATAACCACCAACATCCAGCAGATCTAACAAGATTTAGCAGCTGATTCTGCCAACCTACAGAGAATATAAAACATTAGGTTTAGAGTTGTTAAAATACATACAAACTGAGCTAACATCAGAATAGAATTTTAATATAAAAAGTACCCATTTAGAGCTCAGGAGCATATACTGATATTTTCAAGAAGATTAAATATATACCTTGCACCATCACAAATACAGACTTGTATTTGCTCTCCTTTCTATCTGGCCACTTTCCTCTAGACATTTAAAATCTATTAATGTCTTCCCACTTTCCCCCGCCCCCAACTGAAGATTTTCTTTTCAAAGAGAAGAAGAGATGTTGAGTTTTAATCCCACAAAAACATATGGCACAATAGCTTTTATGTAGAAAATTCTGCACTTAGCATTTCTTTTTTCTGGCACGGAATATGCTTGAAGGATTCCAGTATTTAGGGAAGTCGGGACTGTTCTACTAGGATGATCTTTTAAATAAACCAAAGCCCACGACCATCTACGTAACCAAGCAGCTATCAACAATAAAAGACTATCACCTATCAAACTGGGGAAAGGAATTAATTGCTTGTGAGAAGTATGAAACATATCCAGACCTGATTCAAGGAAGCGCCTTAAGGTTTCTGCGCCTAGAAATGGTGAATCAAGTTCATATGCCATAAAACACACTCACACGCCTTAGAAGAAAAGCTTACATTAAACTGGAGAGTAAAATACCCATTTTTAGAGCACACCAATGTTACAAATAGCTAGAAAATTTTAATTGTACACAAAACAGTTTAAAAATTTTATAGCTTTTAAATACTTTTTCCAGTTCCCTTGTTTGCAATTAACACCCCAATTAAGAAGAGTAGGGGGACAATGGGCTTTAGAGCTTATTTTTTGGCAACTCTTGCAACTGCCATACCGCTGACACTCAAGTCAGCTCATCTACTGCCCCATGGCTGCAGACATCCTTAAGGGAGAATGTGATTTATGTCTATGTCTATCATCAGTGGTTGGTTCAGCACAACATCTCTCAGTTGACTGATTCCATTTCTTAATGACATAATTATAACTTAATAACTGACAAGAGGGTTAGAATCAATGACTGTGAGACTGTGGAGCACGTTTGAGAAGAAAAATACAAGGAACAGAAAACAATTAAAAGGTCAAAAGAAAAAAAACCCCACACATTTCATACTAATAGCCAATTAAAAACAAATGTAGAGAAAATTCTGTCCAAAACAGTTTAAAAGCCTCTTAAAGAATAAAACCAGTTTTATTAACGCAGACTTGAGCAATTAATTCAGAAAAATGCAGTATTAGCAGCTGTTCTGTCCCCTTACCTATCTGGCAGTTTGTGGCATTATTCAAACCTCTCTACAGCTGCTGTTGAAGGATTAAGTGCAGCATTGTACGAATGTTTGAGTAGCTTAGAAGCCTGAACAGATACAATGTCAAATGTACTATATTTCCATTATTCTTTCTTGTTTATAAAACAGGATACTTATCCACTGCATACATGTATGCCATCTAAACAATGTTTTTAATAGTGGGTGGTGAATGTTCTTTAATTTCACTTACATGCCACTGTGTGTTAATACAGGTTGACACATGGAACAGAGCTACATGCTTAAACAGTCTAAATCAGTTTTCTCTTTCTTTTCCATTAAAAAGTCCTCTACAGACTTGACAGAAAGGACAAAAGCTGACAAGTACTATGCCTCTGCAGCAAGTTTACTAGCAATCAAACATTTGTTCCAACTTTTTGCCTTCAAAATCTGGCACAAAGTGAGCTTTTAGAACCCCACACTTTTTTGAGACAGAATACACACAAGAAAGTACTCAACAGCCAAATGTCATGGCAGGAGTGGAGGGGAGAACCAACTAGAAATATCTTTTCCATCCCCAACCAATACATCTCATATACACTGTGATTAAAGCAAAGCCTTATATGCTCTTCCTTCTGCAACAGATGTGTACACTAAAGTGTAATTTGACAGACTGTTAAGTGCAGTCCTCAAGAACCATCTTCTGAGGTATTGTAAACATCTATGTTTACAAACAGCTGTTTCAGTATGCTAAGCTTTAATTACAGCAGTGGCAGCTGGTTTATCATTTTTATTGATATATCTGTTGTAAAAATGCATGCAACACTCAAGCTCCAGAGACCAAAACCTATATAAAACTCTAAAAAACAAACCTCCTTCAATCCTAAAATACAAATAAACAACAACAAAAAAACACAAAAACCAACAGGACTATGGGGAAGACAAACTGTCACTTAATTCCCAATCCCACCTCAGCTGATGAATTCAGATGCCCGTGATAAGCATCTGATACAAGGAAGAAAGAGGATGAGAAACTGAATAAAGTTATCTACTTTATTAAATTATATATCTTGACAGTTACAAAAAGAATTGTAATCAAAACAAGTTGAACTGTGTTAACAGGCCTTAACATAATCAAAGCTGCATTTTGGAAACTAAAAAGGCTTTTACATTCAAAGGAACACAACTTACCTAAGTCAAAGTCATACATGCAATAGGTCATCAAAATATCATGAAGTAAAATCAATCCTGGATTATCTTCACCTTCATAGAATTTATTTGTCCGATCTGTTCTGTTTACATCTTTCTCTAAGGAAACAGTCCAGATTTAAAAACGTTTTCAAAGCAAATTCTACAAAGCCAGCATCAAATGAGTTCAGACTGATTTTTAAGCTGCTGCTTTTTTCCTCGATGCTGCAAAGCTTTGAAGCGTTTAAGACAACTGCATAACTGAATGGCATTTCAAAATAAAGAATATTTTAAAAGAAAGAAAATCCTGTCTGCAATAAAAGGATTTGCTTACAAACAGATTTTAAAGCTTTTTGCCCCTTTTTATGAAATACTTTTTATGGAATACTTCCTGATTATAATTCAGTTAAAATGTTTTACACCTCCATGGATTAAGAATAATTTTATGTGAGTTAGCTATGCAATGCCATTTATGAATACTTATGCAACACAGCATAAGCCATAGTAGGGAAGTTAACACATGATCAGCTCAGACACACTGTGATAGTTCACACCAGCATGTTTATAAATTCTTCTAAGCTCATATAATTCATACTGAGCTGAAACTGCCTGTTCCATCAGGCAGTTCTCATGCCTCACACATAGCAAGCACACACCATACTCCTGAATAATAAAAATTCAGGATTTGATGTATTGAAATAAGCCAAATTTTGAATGTGCTTTAATAAAAGTAGTAATTTGTAGGTTTGGATCTATTTCACAATGTAAGCCTAACACTGTCATTTACATTTCAAACACTTAAAAGGGAATCGAACCGCAAACTGCTTCAACAGAAACAAAACTATTAAATATATACACTCTTTAAGATTGATCTACTAAGATTAGACTCGCCACTTTCAGCTTGCCTACTGAGGAACTGGCTGAAACAAATTTAATTCACAACTCAGAATAACACAAAAAACAATCTTACCCTGTTTCCTGAAACAACTATTTAGCAATCCTAAACGTGGTTTCCAAATCTCACTACCAAAGAGATCTGAGGATACAAACTGCTAATAGTCAGCAGAACTTGATGAAATCTTTAGAAGTAGGTATAAACCCCCCACAAGTCATAGAATCATAGAATAGTTAGGGTTGGAAAGGACCTCAAGATCAACTAGTTCCAACCCCCCTGCCATAGACAGGGACACCTCACACTAAACCATGTCACCCAAGGCTTCATCCAACCCGGCCTTGAACACCGCCAGGGATGGAGCACTCACAACCTCCCTGGGCAACCCATTCCAGTGCCTCACCACCCTAACAGGAAAGAATTTCCTCCTTATACCCAATCTAAACTTCCCCTGTTTAAGTTTTAACCTATTACCCCTTGTCCTGTCACTACAGTCCCTGATGAAGAGTCCCTCCCCAGCATCCTTACAGGCCCCCTTCAGATACTGGAAGGCTGCTATGAGGTCTCCAAATGCACATGTACAAATCCCTATAATAAATTTTAAAATATGGACAGATTCATTTTCACATTCTTACACTGTCATTATTCTAATGTCATTACAAGTAAAATTACACCAGGAAGTAACATGAAATAAAGATCCTTTTGTTACTAAGTGAAAGAAGTTAAAAAATCCAACCATTCTGTAACACTGACATGTAAAGCTCTGAATTACTCTAGTTGAGAAAGTTTTAATATTGAGTACATAAAGTTTAGACACCTCTAGGACAGCAATATGTCAGCCTTGAGTGCTTCTTCATACAGGTTACTCAAAAGCATACATTTTTTCAACTTTAGACTGAGTTGTAAGAGTGTGCACATTTGTACAGTTAGGGCCATTTCTAAATCTAAATTTACCTATGAGACTCCGGTAATCTCTCAATCTTGAATTTCGTTTTTCCTGTTCCTCACTGACAGATTTCCACTGCAGTTTCATCCTGAAATATTCATCCCTGAAGAAGAAAAGATAATTGAGACAAAAACATGCTCAATTACTAAATTTCTTTTTTATTTAACCATTCATTCATTCCATTTGTTCTTTGGCATAAATGGCATAACAACACCATTTACATAGTACTTTTACTTTCATGTAAAAGTAATTTTTAAGAAAGTCTCATGCATTTCTTTGCATTCAACAGCCTTTAGCAGCTGTCTTTTAAGTTTCCAAAACCCCTTCTACTTCACTGCATGCCTCAAGTAAAAAAGCAGCTCTGAAATCTTAAAAAAAACCCAAAAACAACACCATACTGTACTCACGTTTTCCTTTTCTGCAGATTTGCTCTCTCTTCTTTAGTGCTATTCCAAGGAAAATACCCCAAAAGAAATTTCCACGCCTCTTTTCTTAAAGTATGGCAGAGACCCTAGGGAAAAAATGGATATGAAACATGCCTAAAGTGATACAACACTTCTTACAGTAGCAACTTAGAAAGAGAATTTTTATAATTAAGCTTCCTTTTCACATTGCAGCCAAATCTTATCTGCTATCTAGGTACCATACTTGGAAGAAACAGCAGGAAGAGAGTATGATTAGCAGAAAACTGCAGAAGCACTGGATTCTTAGAAGATAAAAAAAAAAGAAACTTTTTACAAAAGACTTTTCTTCCTACATTTTTGCTTCACTGCTAGAAATAAAAACCTTGCAAGCATCAGAGACTTCAAGAAACAAACAAAAAAGCCCTTTGAAATCTATATTTAAACATCTCGTTGCTTAACCGACCTAGAGGGCTAGACTTCCTTTTTTTTATTTATTTGTTCAAACATTTTTATCTAACAAGACACAGTCAACACACAGATGAATCTTCCAAGCAATCAATACCAGTGTCCACTCAAGGATGCTTATCTGTCAGAAAGGTTTCCAAGTAATGCTCATCATCTGTAGATGATGAAAACATATTAGGTGAATTACATCCGACTCATCCAAAGAGTTTCTTTCAACTCCTGCAGTTTAGTCATGAGAATGATACACTTTTGCTTCCACGCTCCCCAGTTGACCAGTCCAAGGCCAGCTTAATTCCTCATTGTAGCTACAGTTTTCAGATTTCCAACACTGAGACTAAGTTCACATTCATATTACAAAAACCCTCAGTTCAATAAAAACAAAAAAAAAAAACCCAAATAAAAACTGATTTCCTAACACTGAAGCACTGGTGTCTTCCCAAAAAGCACTTTGATTTCTCTTCTTTAGCACTTAAGCTTTTGTGTTTCCAACTCAGTCACTTCAGCCAGCCACACAGATCTCTCTCGTTGTAGAGCACTTTGTATGGTTGCAAGACTGCTGAGGTATTTGATCAGATCATGCTTTATGAAGTCTCTCCAACAATACTGAGGCTCAAAGTCCTGCACAAAGCATTACAAGTGTAATGAAAACAGCATAACCGTAGTTTGTGAAGGACAGAAAAAGGGGCGGGAATCAAGCCACAGGTGTTGCCGAGTTTAGAAAAACAAGTTACCCCTTTGAATATTGATTGCTTTATGTAGTCGACATCTAAAATTCTTCCTTCAGCATCCATATTCTTGGCCCATTCTTCAGCAGACACAGGCTCTCTTCTACTAACTTCAGGCTGTTTTCCTAGATCGATCTGAAACATATGCAAATATGATGTATGAATCCCACTGAAGTGCTTCAGTAGTTTTAAACAACTGCACAAATAGTACTAAGCTCGTCAGTTTCTTATACAAAGTGCAACTACATTTTCCCATGTGCACACCTCAGGTGGCAACTCTGAGGATCTATGATTGCATCCACATTAGCAAGTAGTGTGGACCAGTACAAGCAGATCTTTAAAGCAAGATATTCCATGCTGAGGGCCTGGGTATACATACTAATATTTCAGATTTTGGAAGAGAATGTATGTGTTTTTAATGACCTCTACCCCCACAGACACCTCCGAGCTAGTTTCCCGTGGACTAAAAGCCATTATGCAACTAGGTACATGCAACACAACAAAACAAGGACAATAGGAAGCTTCACTTCAAATGCACATTCCTGATACACACTAGCGCATCTTAAGAGAGAGCAGAAAACCAGCTTGAGTTCAGAGATGATAAGCTCACACAGACTGCAGCATGACTGAAAGATCAATTTACGTACACCGCCCTTAAACAGTAAAAATAAACCCAAGACTGTACGTGCTTTCAGAACTCCTAACACCCACTAAAGTTTCACAGTTTGGAGTTACTCTCAGTTCCCAAATTGCATGTTTAAACACAGCAAATTCATCATACAGTAATTCCTTACTATCTAAAACGTATTTTGATAAAGGCAACCACCAAGTCAATTTGTGTTTTAACTCTTTAGAAATCTAATGCATTTACCAGATTACAGTTAATATTATTTTCAGTATGTAGCAGTCATTACACCTTTTCTCATTAATAAACTAAGTGCTAGGCAGCAAGTTCTTAGAATCACATAGTTCATACAGCTACTGCTAAGTTAGTAACACTATTTTGAACTCAAGAAAAAACATTCAATCCAGTTTAGCACTCTAAAAATACGCAAGCTACTTATATAGTAATCACTATGTTTTCCACCTGTCTGTAAAAGACACTAATAGAAGCCTAAAGTGATTCAGAATGCCATTAGAAGTTCATTCTAGCTTTGGTTCAAGTCGCACATAAATGTGTACATTCACGCATCCTAGATGTTAATCATCCAATTAAATACTTCATTTTAATCTTTTCAGTCCTCTTAAAGCACACTGAAATGTTCAAGTGATTAGCCAAGAAAGATGGTTATTAACATCCATATCCCAATTTTACTTAACATAGCTCTAGCTGACCACAGAGGAAACGCTAAACATGATGGGTCATTTTTCAAGGTAGTGACTCTGTGTAATGATAATCCCCATTTCAGCAATGACAAACTTTCTTTCAAAGCAAACCTCGTATTTGCAGGCATAAAAATAGCATATTCTAGATGTAGCTGACAATGATCTTCTCTTGTGAAAAAATGGTAGGGCTGCATACACCACAATGACCAAGCATAAACACTGTAACTTGCCAAGCTTCATTCCTTTAAAGGTGTGCATAGAAAGAATTAATGCATCTGTTTCATATGCCTCTACACACTCACTCGTGTAATGACTTCAAATCCTGGTTCTTCCTGCTGATTTATCTTCAGCCCTGGAATAGCATCATTGAGAAAGTCTGCCATTTCTGATGGTGGTCGCCTTTGAGTTGAAGGGTCGCTTGAACGGAAACTGTCAAAAATATAGTTTGTGACTTTGGAAAATCTTCCCATTGTTACTGTGTATGGATCTTTCTTCAATTTCTGTGTTATAACAAAGAAAACAAGTAAAATACAAAAAATCTCAGATTATTTGGAATTCTTGTACTCAAAGAGACCAAGACAACAGGACAAATACTGTACATCTCAAAGTTATTGAAGTTTCATGTATCAGTGGTTTCATATAGTACATTCATTACATGATTAAAAAATGTATCTTGAGTATTAAGATAATACTGTTGGTTGATTTGAAAAATTGAACAGCAGAGTTTTCAGTAAGCATGATCTACATATAAAAGTGGATCAGATTTACTGTTTACTTTCCAGTGATTAATGCCACAAAACATCATCTTTATGCCTAGCTTCTCTACCTTCACAGAGAAAGCAGCTTGAATCATCATGTAGTCTGCTAGGAATCTCACACAGAAATTCATCTGACAACTAAGTCCAGAAACTAACGCACCTCACTCAGGAACATTTTCTTCAATTAAATAAATCACTTGGTTAAAACTCTGGCCTCATTCAAGTCACTGGAATTTTTGCTGCTGACTTTCCTAAGTCCACAAACACCACTAAATGGTAAGTAGTTTTAGCATTAAAACAAACAAACAAAAAAACAAAAACCAACCCAAAACCTCCTTTCTGCAATATTGTGTTCTTTGCTGCTGTATTTCCAACATCACTTCAAAACTGTCAGAAAATATCAAGGAAATTTTTAAAAATTCTAATTAATATTATGGTAACTCCTAAAATTGTTCCTTATTCCCTGTTATAAAACTATCTGTATCCAAATGTATGGAACAGCAGGTAACATTAACTTTAACAGCTTTGAAATAATATCACAGGGATATTAAGAATTTCTTAGAACACATAAAGCAACTAATAAGTAAGTCTACTTTCTATAGTAAGCATTCATTTTAGGACACAAACAATGCCTCTACAATGGCAATGGTTCAGGCAATATCTGTGTGACACTGTAGGTGGGTTTTTTTAATACATTTCTTCAGAATAGAAAAATCAGAGATAATACATACTTGTAATAAGCCATATGATGGTTCATCAAAGAGATTTTCAAAAGACTGAGAAAGAGACTTGTTCTGAGAATTCACAAGAAGAATCCGTTTATCCTGGGGAGATCTGCAATAAAAATAAAAAGGTTTCTATAAGCACCACTAGTTTTTCCTGAAAACATTTTTAAAACACTGTTTTCTGAAGTCACAATTTAGGTGTTGTACAATGAAAGCAGGTTTGACGCAAGATCACTCTTAGTTCTTGGCACAAGTTCATAAGCTAAAACACTACAAAAAGGACTTTCATTTTTCAAAAGGTTAGTTGTAATATTAATTCTGAACGGTACTCTTTCATACTGTGAAGAATCATGATGCTTTTGAGAAATTTCTGAGAAATTACGCTGGAAGATAACCTTTGTCATCCACATGTAAATAATTTTCTTCTACTAGTTTTCTGTATTTGACAACAGACAAAAAAAGAGCTGACAGAGGAAAGGCAATTTTGTGAGACAGAGTCAGTCTCAACACAATATATGCCAAAACTCCTTTAACGTAACAGAAGAATTGAAAAAAAGCCCACATCACCTCACACAATTCAGGAATTCTTTTTACCAATCACTAAGTTTACATTAGCATGTCCTGTAAAACATTACATAAATGAATACAAATTGCTTTTCAATGTATGAAAGCACATCAATGAATTTTTAACCAACAGTATTAAAACAGCTACTGTTAGAATAATTCTAAGATTCATACTGACAGGAGCTAAAAAAACACCACAGCCATTGTATTCTGAAACAGAACCATCTCAGTACAGTTTGCAAATGTATTTCTGTGTAGAATCCAAAAGCTAAATGAACACTATCCAAATCTGGCCTAACTCAAGGTCTTTGTACACTCCTGTTCTTCAATGTAACATTTTCTTCTCTGACAGGCTTGCACAGGCAGATGAAAACAGTAACAACAAAGGCAGTGGAACCACACTGTTCCTAGTATTTAATCTGTTCTTTTGCTCTCAACCCCTCAACCCAATATTCCATCCTTTTCCCTCCTCCAGCACAGACTATAGAACCATAGAATGGCTATGGTTGTAAAGAACCTTTAAGATCATCTAGTTCCAACTCCCCTGCCAACCCCATCAATTCATTAACCAGCTCCTGAGCTCCCAATTTACAGCTCAGTATGTGACAGAAAACATCTCAGAAGCCAGGCTGACATTCAGGCCTCAGAGCTGGTAGCTAGGCAAGGAAAAACCAAACACTTTGCCATCTGACACTAATCCATTGCACAGGCTTACTCTTATTGCTCTCTCCCAAAGTTCAAATCCACTATTTCTCATCTTTGAAAGGAAAATTACTTTTATTTTTCTTAGTACCTGCACCATCTACCATGTTATTAAAGTCAAAGATAAGAACTTTAATAAGCCTTATCTCTCTCCCATTCCAACAGGACAGGACACTGTTAACATGGACGGATATGAAATGCAACAAGCGATCTCATTTTGAGACAGCCAGACACCAGTCATAGTTCTGAGGCACCAACAATTAATGAAGCACAACTGACTTTTGCTAAAAAGCAGGACAAGGGCAAAGGCTGAATCATGTATTATGTTTTCCTTAACTAAAAGAACAAAAGAAACAAACAACTTTGTACCATAATCTCCATTTTAATTAAACGTTCTTTCTGGACAGCCAGCTGGGTATCAACAGCTACTTGGGTAATTTGGGTATCCTCAAAACAGCAAATTATAAATATTTAGTTCAAGTTCAGCAACTTCCCACACACTGATTTCAGCAATGTTCCATTTTATAAGGAAAAAAACTTTTGAGGTGATAGGAACAGAGGAAGAAAATACCTGTGACAAAAAGCTGTTTTAGAGAAAAGCTGAACTTTCTGCCTTAACACCAGTATCCCATGTACTATAAACTAGAGGCTGGGATAACAAGTCATTTTGCTGCCAAGTATTTGCTTCTGGCATCCAGAAAAGAGGTTTTGAGCTTAGATATATCATTAACTAAAGCACAAATAACCATTAGGAAACAACAGAAATGCACAGCCACTGAAGTCTGCCATTTCCACAACTTTTGTTCTTTTCTCTTTCTTAAAAAAACATAATCATCATAATTCATGATTAGACCACAGAAAAGAAATTGGTACCAGAAGCACACCTTAACTGTAAGACAGAAAGCTAAGAAAACTAAAACTGGAAGTTCCCACTCAGCTAAATGCTTCATTCAAATTTTATTTCCATAGCTGCCTCAGCTTTTTGCTTTGAAGTTCCCAAAGTATCTGCTTCTGTGTTCATCAATACTTAGAATTGCATTGAGTTGGCAATATTAAGCAGCTCAGCATATCCTAGATGCTTGAACATCACCTCAAGATCCCGTGTTACCTTAGCAAGAAACTCCATCTGGTAAGGATTCCTGGACCTCCCCAGGGTACCACTGCTGGGTCAGACCACACAAACTCTACACCACTGCCTTCTTTCAAAAACGGACACATGAGGACATTACTGCCTCACTTCATCCAGTTCCTTCCCCACCTGACAGCTACTGGTTTACACTGTCCATAGAGAAATGTCCACCTGGAAAGAAGCTACAAAGGACAAGAACTAGAAATTCACTGCGTCAAATAAAGGAAAAATGGTGACCACCCACTCGCTCACCACAGACTATCTGAAAGAGACAGTATTTGAAACAGGAACCAGAATCAGTACCTATTTCATTTTCATTCAGTGACTCACCAATAAACATTAATTTGGCATAGGAATGTGAAGTATAATTATTTACAGCACATGAACCAATAAAGCTGGAAATATTGCCTGTTGGCAACACAAACTGTTCAACATTATGTGCAATAACTAACTGACAAACACTGGACAGAACCTAGATGTCTGGCTTAAGAGGAGCTTAAGTGTTCAACTTCATAAAATGGTTTAAGGTATTCCAGTAAGTTAGATTCCTGTGGTTTTAAAAACTTTCAACCCTAAAGTCAAAAGACACAAAGAACTTCCTGGTTATGGAAAGACAAAGTAACTCCTTACATAGCAGAGCAGTATCATGTAAATATTTTATGCTTTTGAGGAAAAAAAATATGAAATATAAGCTTAGTCTAGGTGTCTCAATACTAAACACATGGAACTCCAACAAAATTAATTCAAGAATGACTACAGATCGGTAGTTCAGTACTGCACTCTGGTTATTAACTTTTCTGTTGCTTATTGCTTTTTATGTGTATGTCTGTGTACTTAACACACACATGCACACACCTCTTTAAATACTGCCAACTAAAAAACCCAGCAGCATGAATTCGTTAGCTTTAAATTGCTTTTGATAAAGCTTCCAATAGACTAACTGGAAAGAAGGTGTAAGTTTCTAGCTGACAGTTAATCACAAGAACGAAGTTTCAGTTAAGTTAATGCAAACCAGTTTGCTACACTCTCAAATGCACTCAGTAAGCCTACTTAAAGCTTGGTCCTGTTCATTAAATACATATTATGGAATTAGTTAGAAAATTTGAAATACATTGCTGCATTATACAGGCAACAGATTACATCAGGGTATAAAGCTTTCATCAACTCGCCACACAAGATAAGGGTTTTTCATAGTGTTTCCACAGCCATTTCACTATCCACCTTACAATCTGTCATCAGAATATTATGTTTTAAGTGCTAACAAAACACTTCTGAAAACAGATTACCTGTTACACTGATCTTACACCTGCTACAGGTGTACCTGTTACACTTTATTGTTTCTTCATGTTCTACCTACTCTTACTCACTCTGCTGCCTTCTTAAATTACACTTATGCCTACGTGTTGAGAGCAGAACGTTTTATTCCATTCTACATTCCTGCTTGCCAATCACAAAGGATTTTTTCTAAGTGAAAAACTTGGAGGTGACACAATATACAACAAAAGCCAAGTATTTAACACCATGATAAGGTCTAACTATGTTTATATTCATATGATTGAAAAATAAAGTGTGAAACATTCCCCATGGCAAGAAGTTACAGGAACAGAATCCTGAGGGAAAACATTTATATACAAGTTGATTTAGTTGACAGTGCTGTAAGTTCCCTCACACATCGATGTCAATACAGATATTTCACACAAAGTAGAAGATCGCAAACTTCAACACAAATTATCCAATTTAATACAAGTGGTTCAGGAAGAAGGATTTAACTTTACAAAGTGCTCATGAGAAGCTTCTGTACCCTCCAGAGGGAGCTACTGAGGAATTATGGAACTGGTACCACTTCAACAAATTCTAAAACTATTTCATAAATTGATCTAACAATTTCAAAACTTCAGCCTACATTCCAAATGCATATGTTTGAGTCACCTTGAAAACTGATTCTACTAATAAAAAAGGGTATGTAAAAGACATCAGGAAGCATTAATCTGAAATTCATTAAACCAATGATCTGTATTTTAAATCAGAATTAAGAGTTGCCTCATACTTACTGATTCAGGACAACATGCTTTTCAAGGCATTTAATCAATAGCTTGCTATCCCCGTGGTGAAAGTGAAGAGCTGGTAGTTTCACGTCATCTTTCAGACAGAACACCAAATAAGACCATCCCATGCCTTCTTTATTTTGTTTGATTGATTTCAGATCTGTCAAACTGAACACGAATGACCACTTGCTTTCGCCATTTGCATGAGCTGTAGTATCTTGAAAACAAAATGACCACATAATTTTAGTTTGATTTCCAGTGTTAGCAATTACAAATGCATTGTATCTGTCACTGTTCCTAAAAAACAAGCACAAAACCCAGCATTCATTCTTATGATGAAATGTGTACCGTAACTGCTGTAACTGCTATATCTGGATTTCTACTTGTGCTCCTCCTCCTCATCTTCTAAGAGACTTCAAAAATAACAGGCAAGTAGATCAAACTGCTCCCCTAAAGCTGTGCCTACAGTTTATAAAAGGATCCAGCAGTTAACATACAACTGCTCTATCAAATTCCAGCAGAAGGCTGAATCCCGCCAGCACCTCCACCAGGTAGTGCTACTTACTCAAACTAAACACAGTATACATTAAAATACTGTATG
Organism: Lathamus discolor; assembly: GCF_037157495.1. Classification (NCBI taxonomy): domain Eukaryota; kingdom Metazoa; phylum Chordata; class Aves; order Psittaciformes; family Psittacidae; genus Lathamus; species Lathamus discolor. The sequence continues at coordinate 40,107,345 of NC_088884.1, read as the reverse complement.
CAACATATTGGACACAGTACAGGTGATATGTGGTAAGACAGCTACCAAAGCAAGGGAGAAGGAACTGAAAATCTCACTAACCACTCCTCTGTCATACTGTGCAAGCATGTATACACTCATGCAAGACTGTACATATTCAAACAGAAGGGACTACATTTTACTTTACCAGAGGACACACAATTGCCAGCATGCCTGGAGGGAGCCTGACTCTCCCCCCCTGCCCCAGCCTGTCCCCATCAAATTACATCAACTGGAAATGAGAAGTGACAAAAAAGCATAATCCAACTCAGTAGTGCTCACTGACGCTCACTTTGGATGAAGATGTACTCTAACACCTGAAGATGAAAAAGCAATACAAACCAGTGGCATAATAAACCATCTTATGCCTGACATAGATGCTGATTTTAGCTTTATATTGTGCTCGCACTAAAAGCTCCTCTCAAACACAGGAGCATTTCAGGAGCAAGGACTGTGCTTTACGCAAAACCATCAATAAACTAAAGTCCAAACCCTGCACTCACACGACATAGATGACATTTAAAACCACCACAGCTACAGTGAGACAAGCACAATGATCTCCAGTTACAGACTGAGAAATAATACAGTGAAAAGCAGTATTATAAAGAAAAATACTGTGGGAGAATCAGAGGAAAAAAAGATTATTTGAGAATCACTACCCTTTCTCCCCCACTCTTCCCCACGCCAAACATCTCTACTGAGACACTGTAACAAAAATGATGCAGCTATAATATTATTTTGCTGAAGTAAAAAAAGATCATATAAAAAAGACCCACATACCACATAATTGTACATTCCATCTCCCCCTGCTGTTGCAGCATGGAAAGGCATTTGAGTAGTAAACCACTTATGTTTGCATTTTCCTTTCTAACGTGACATCTAGCTCAGACCATTTATTTGAAAGAATGCAAGAGCCCAATGCAGGTAAAGCTGCTACATCATCTAATGACCATCACAGCAAGAAGTTAACTCTAACATTTATTTTCAATACAATTCTCCACCAATTTAAACAAAAAGGGATTGGAGGCAGATGGCAGCTATTTCACCGTGATTTTTTTCACCCAACGATTCACCTCATACCGCAAACAATGGACAGCTTTTCAATTCCTAATGAAATTAATTTTACTGTATCTGAAAGGCAATTCTTCACCTAAAAGTTGCCATAAAGTAAAAACAAAACCAAACCCCACTTATATCTGAAGTACCTCCATTTGAATGAGGTTTCTTTTTAAAAGAGACTGTGGTGACCATGTCCCATTCTGCTTCATAACTACTTGGACGGTCTGCTCCTCGGGAACATTTTTCTTTAGGAGTTTGAGTCCACTCAACAACAGAACTGGAATCCTGAGGAGGGGGGGAGGAGAAAAAAGTTACTATCAAAAGAAAAAAAAAAAAAGCATGAAAACTGAGCTAGTTTCTCAGATTTAACAAGAACAGGCATCTAAATTTTCACAAATTAAAAGAATCTGTAGTATTAATATCCTAAGAAACACGATACAGTTCAATACAAGAAATCTGGACTTCTGACTAAGAGAAAAGACTTACATAATAAATTCAACATGGTACTGAAATATCCTAGCCTCTCTTGCAAATTCCACCAACACAACAAACCTTTTATTTAAATGTAAAACTTCAATCTTTCTTCTTTAGTTGCATCCTCTTAATATTGCTTAAAGACCACACATCACTGCATCTTAGAACCCACATACACTTCAATTTTTATTTTGCATTAGAACAGTACCTCTCTGTTTTCAGTCTAATTATGAAGAGCAAATCAACATAGTAGATGCAGGGGACTGGTGACTGTGATACACATATTCATTTGGTCTTTACTATTCATACAGATAGTTCCCTTCTATTTTATATATTAATCAAGTAAAATATAAATACAGCCACCTACACATGTACGGCAATAACCTGAACTGGGCTGTAGCCCACAAATGATTCCTACACGTAGCTATTAATACCAGTGATAATCACATTAATAAATTTTGCTTCCAGTTAGAAGATCACCTATTCATAACTTAATACAAAATAAAATCTCTGGAGAAACAGAATGAAGAACATCGATAACTAACAAACATACCTTTCCAGCACAGAGGATATTAGAAGTATCCAAAGTATCATCCAGTGGTCTCCAGTCTACTATTACTTCATTTTCCTACAATACAAACCATCATAAAAAAATTCAATACTCACAACAAAGCTCCCTGTGTATGATCACGGTACAAGTGATCATAGATAAATACACATAAAAATTATGAAGATCAAACATTACATGATGTTTGTTCATTTATGAAATCTTATACTTAAAAAGATACTTAAGATTTCCCAAACACATTGTGTGCTTCACCAACAAATAGATGAAGCTTCCATAAATGTATTATGCAAGTACCTTTTCTATGACTCGTAGTACTCCTGACATTAAGTTGTCTTGGTCATCATTTTTTCTGCAGGATGAATGAATGAAAACTCCTTCTTGTTCATATACAACCTATAACAAAGTGAGCAATAAAAAAAAAAAAAAACCAAGCATTTTAATTTATCGTCTTCACTCACCTACATAAGTTGAAGTGAACACCTTCACCTTGTTAGAGGATTTACTACCTTTCGTTCCTTCCCACCCCCAAGATCTGAGTCTTTCACTTGAATCAAGAAAAAGTAGAAAATGGAACTTGTTAAACTTGCTCTCTAAGCAACAATTAGACTATTATTACTTCACCATGAAATCACAAAAAATGCATCAGTACCTAGTATTTTTTAAAGCAGCAGGCAGAGGTTCATATGGAAATACTACACAGCTTGTAAAACATTAAAAGGCCTTCTTACATAGTCTGCCTTTCCCCCACTTACCATTAAGCATGTTGAAACGATAACCATAATTTAAATTAAAAATGGAAAGTCTGGTGTACAATAGATGAGTTTCACAGAAATAAAAAATTGGAGCCTTAAATTAAATAATGGCCCGATCCTACATTCTTTGCCTACATGAATGGCAAAGGTTCCATTCCAAAGGCAGAATATGTGACAGTCAGCTAAAAGAGGCTCGTAGGAGTACACGCTGCCCACATAACTTCTGTATTTAAGCATTTACAAAATCTTCACAGATTGAAAAAAAGGAAAAAAAAAGAAAATCAGAGATTTCTTGTCTGTCAAAATTCAGCAAGCTTCAAAGCTATATGCTATACATACTCTTAAAAGCTCTACAAACAATGTAAACGGGTTCTGTTTTTAACAACTCTCTAAAAGAAGCATGAGAAGTCCCTAATATACCAACCTTATATTTTGTGGAAGTTAAGTGCAGCAAATAGGAAAAGTATTTTTTTTATAACCATGTTAATTTTCAAACCAAGACACAAGCACCTCCTCAAGAATTACATATTTTTTAAGGCAAAACCTAACAATACTTGACTAATCGGAGACAGATATTATACTTCTTCAGTACTAACATATCAGTATCTCATTCTCAACTTACTTGTCAGATTTTTTAAATCCTCACATTTGCAGTCAGGGCAGTAAACTAAAAGTTTAGGTATGTAAGCTTAACTAGCCAGACAAGAATACAGAGCTTAAAAATACCAGTAAGAGCCAGTTAACTCATCCTTTCAGTTGTACATTTACTACTTCTGTTTCTCTTCACTTTACACAATTCTGAAGTGTTCTGTTTAATCACAAAAATATCATTTTAAAGAAACCTCTAGAGGTCCCTTAGTGCCATCTCCCTCCTGAAGGATTATTAACATCAAGTTACCTTTCAAATACTGGAATCCTTTTTTCCTTTTCTCCATTACAGCTTTTTGATCTTTTCTATCAAAAAATATTCTCTATTTCTACCAAATACCTGTGGTTATGTTCAGTCCCTGTTTAAAGAGGGCAACTTTGGAATTAATGCAAATTTTCCCTTCTAGCTATTTGGACCTAATTTATTACAACTAGTCAGAAGTATCAACAAAAGTGATCAATCATATGTGTCTGTATCAGAGTTACACTGATAGAAGTGGATTTCTGCCAACAGTGTTAGTAAATATTAAAGAGTATACTTTCTCAGTCTAGAAGGTATGCAATCTAGTGATTGGTTTTATTATTTTCTATCCATTAATTTCTCAGGATAAATGTTTCCTTTTGAGGAAACTGTCCTGGGTTCAGCAGTAGCAGTTATTTTTCTCCTTCTTGGTAGCTGGTGCAGTGCTGTGGTTTGATTTTTTGGCCTGGGAACAGTGCTGATGACACCGATGGTTTTAGTTGCTACTCAAATGTTTGGTCTGGCCAAGGACTTTCTGAGCCTCATGCTCCGCCAGGGAGGAGGGGAAGCTGGGAGGAAGCAGAGACAGGACACCTGACCCAAACTAGCCAAAGAGGTATTCCATACCACAGCACATCATGCCCAGGATGTAACGGGGAGTTACCCGGAAGGGCTAGGGACTGCAGGGTTGGACGACGTATCGGTCAGTGCTCGGCTGGGGGGAGTGGGGCGAGTTATTGGTCGGCTGGTGTTGAGGTGTTGTATTCTTTCCTCTTGTTATTTCCCTTATCATTATTATCATTGGTGGTAGCAGCAGTGATTTGTGTTATACCTTAGTTACTAAACTGTTCTTATCTCAACCCATGGGAGTTGCATTCTTTTCGATTCTCTTCGCCGTCCCTCCAGGAGCAGGGGGAGGACAAGAAGGGGGGGGGAAGTGAGCAAATGAGCTTTTTGGTTGGGTTTAAACCATGACAGGAAACGAAAACACGTTCCCAAAACTACAGCTGTCATGCAAATGAAAAATTCTACCTTGCTCTTCACAGCAAGTCCCTGCTCCGTGCTCCACCAAAACAGGAGAGAAAACCAAAGAAGCAAGAACATGCTTAGAAGTTTGGAAGGTATCTGTAGAACAGAGGCCTTCTCACAGTACAGGTGATTGAGCTGTTACTCAAGAGAAAAACTTCTCCAAGTTTGAAAGGCCAGAAGGCCAAGCTGTTGGGATTTATTCATAACCAGTAACAGGTGCAAGCTTGTATTTATTTTTTCCAACTGTTATGAAGCATTTCATATAACTGAGCTTAAAAAGTGCCATTTTTTTTTTGTATCACTGAAGAAAAATGTTAAGTCACACATAGATGGGAGTCTACAAGATGCAATAATGGAACTAATTTGAAGAAAAACATAGCATTAATCTTACTAAGTATTACCTAGGAAGTCCTTTAACAGCTATTCCCACTGCAAAACACTGCAAAAAAATTTTGGAAGTTAGCATTTTTGAATTATCAAAATTATTGAGCTGCTCTGTTCAGCATTACTTTGTGAGATAAATCCACAACTGAATTTGAGAATATGATTTTATAGTGGTAGTACCTGAAGATTAGCTACACTGGGCAGCTGTATTTTACACACTGTTCTTAAAATGAAGAATCAAAAATGCACCTTACAGTAAAATGTAGTTTGTGATAGACTTTTGTTTTCTGGTATTACAGTACTGACCAAGCTACTGGTCAATTCAAAGAGGGGAAAGTAATGTTAAACTATATACAAAAGTACTAAGCAAAGTATCAAATTGAAAGACAGTACACTAACAGCTAGATTTGAATAAGGAAACATCCATCAGTAGACAACTGCTGTAGCACTGTATAGCTCAACCCCACACACCGTGTGGCCCACAAAGGTATTTTTCCTCAGTGCCTCAGCAGCTCAACAAACCAGGCAACAGCAGCATACACTGCCACTTGCCTGAACAATAGGTTACTGCAGAACATGCAAGATGAGTGTCTTGAAATAACATGAGGAAAAACAGACAGCAAATGCTGGAGGACAACAGAAGCATCATTTGAATACTAATGACTTGTGTAAGGCGTGCACACAAAATGTATTTAGTGAGATCCTGGCACATATGAAGACAGTAGAAGGAACTAGATGTGAGCAGGGCAGGATAATGAAACCTTTGCTCCCTTATTAGCAGTTAAACTAACTATAAGCCCCCCCTAAACCTGACAAAAACCAGCATCACCATTACCTGTCAACACGCCCTGCATAGGGAAGCAACCCAATCTTCTTCAAACATCAGTTAACTTTTAGCCTTCAGAGACAGAGGTCTGTAATCTAGAAAGGCCTCACTATCCTTTTCAAGGGTTTTAAAGAACATTATCTGTTCAGTTAGTCAATTCTGCTTCTTGTATTATGAGGCAGGAAAACACACTACTGGCTCACCTTGGTTTTGTATTATTCATTATTTCACATATTTCATCATGGTTTCTTTTCCAAAGGTGAGAAGTAGATAGAGTCAAGCTCAATCTTCTATTTTCTTTTCATATGATTAGAGCCATCACCCTTCCTCTAAGTCTACACAACATCAGTAAGTCCATCATGAAGAAAAAACAAGTTAATGTTAATAAGGCCGGATAAGTTGATAACTAGATAAGTTGACATGTGCCTAGGATTTTAATCAAAACCCAAAGGTATTCCTCACCCCAAACACCTTTCCACCCTTCCACCCAGTAAGAAACTTGTGCTCTGCACAACCTACCAGTCATGGAAACAGAACGCTAGGGAAGAAAAGCAGCATATGTTGCTTGGACACGTGAGACCAAAAAGGCTGTAAAGCCATGAAAACCCTAACTACAGATTTTAACAAAGGTCGATTTGTTTTCTTCTATACCTATTTGCAAACATCTGTGGAACTCCCCAGAGATGAATGTTCCTCAGGTTTAGCTGCTGTTACATACATGAAAGCAAAACCCTACTGGTCCCACAATAAAAACACAAACAAAAAAGTATAGCTGTTAAAAGCACACATCAACACAACCAAAGGAAATGGAGATGTAACATGACAGAAGCTAAACAATCTCAAAAGTTACTTGATTTAAAATTTTAATTGTCTTGCAGCTGTACATGTATCAGAATTACTCAAAGGTTTTTAGACCTCTCACTAGCTTAAAGCTAGTTCTAATGCAAAAAAGTTTCCAGATTTATGCATCTATGGTATCCTTCAGTTCCTCAAATGCCACAAATCAGAAGCATCACTACCTTATCACTGGAAAAGCACTCAGTTGGCAACTTTTTTCTATGAAGAAATTACAGAGAAATTAGGAATAAAAAGTTTGTATGACTTAAGCATTCCTTTTTAATAAACTTGAAATTTTAAGTTTTCATTTTTTTCAAATATGCTCCTGAGCAACTTATGTTCATAGGTCTTTCTTGCTTCTCAAGTAAGTCCATGCTTGCAGTATGCAAGCATAACTTAAACACATTTTTCCAGCTGTCTAAATTAGACCTACTGCCTATTTGATCCAGAATCCTACCAAAAGCTAAAAATTGATGCAAGAGCTTCCAAATGCTGCTAAACCACCTTGACCTGGGTTTTTTGCACAGGTACTACAGAAGTCAGAGGCAAAGTCGCAGTTCATTCTAGTCAGTCATTAATTGTACTGTGCCACACGAAACTGCAGCTATTCCATCTCATATACTGGCACAATCTCTGTAAAATCAGGAAAGTACAGCACAAAATTCAGGAAAGCTGCATGAAGCAACAGTTGTTTTTTTTTTTAATGGTTGGCGAGTAGAGACAAGAAGGAAGCAGCAGGATGTAGGTTTAGTTTACATGCCATGGCACATGCTAGGTTAAGTTCTGGAAAACTGTTCAAGTATTTATATTCTATGTCCAGGAGAAAATAATTTTAAGTGCCACTGTTGTCCCACTAATGCTTTCTGAAAAATAAACTGTACGATTCTTAATACTATAAGGACACAGCACGGACAATTCGTATCTCCAGCTCAGTGTACTGCTTACAGTGAGCAGTCAACAGGCAATGTTTGCAGCTCTTTATTGTCAGGGACATAGGCAAGCAGAAGGCTTTCAGCATAGTACATCAACAATCACAATATATGCCAGAAGACAAGCAAAGCTTGGGCATTAAATGGCTGTTTTGACAAGCCTTGCACTACCAGCCAGTGAAAGACAACACTGCACACAAAGACAATGAGGTGTAGGCAACAAAAAAGGAGAGCTAGGATCTGGGGCTACCATAGAACAGTCCCAGGGTCCTGCCCTCCTCACCCATGTGTCTCCCACCCTACCTGTGATGGGCACCTAAGTACAAGCTGATATCACATCCACTGATTGTTCATACGTTATACTCTTGCTCTTCCCTCTGCCATGCACCAACCGCCTGCCAAATGCAGGACATTTGAGAGAATGAAGAAGCACTACAACAATCCTAGCTAGTTAGCTAGCCCATCTTTCAGATGCATTCTGTGTTCTTACCCAACTCGCTTCCCTCTTCTGCCAAAGCGTACAGCTCACAGCCAGCTCTGCTCTGCCAAGATGCCATCCAGCTTCTCATGACAGACACAGCTTGCAGCACTTATTCAGTAAATCAGCCACTGCTCTGGAATCATTAAGTAATTATGGCACTGTGCAGATCCTCATTTTAACAACTTTGCAACAGCAGTTACATTGGTTTTGCCTCATCTTAGAGAATCAGGTAAAGGACCTTACTGTGGATTCAACAGTTGAAGCAGCACACAGGCGTGCTTGTAAGGAAGTGACTGAGTAAGAAAGTCTGAATGCTCCACAGACTACAAATTAAGGAAAAATGGATCTGTGTGCAAACATTATCAACAGATATGGCAGCTGTGAAGCATCTTATTTTTCAGAATCCGACAGAAGGTAAACAGAACAAAAGTTGCAACACAGTAAGGAAACAACTACAGCCAGTAAAATAAATTCAATTTAGGAAACGGTTGTCTCAAGAGACCTTAATCCACAAAATAAAGTATCTTAGTTTAGATCTGTGCTTTAAGTTAGAAGAAATACAACTCAATTTAAACAATTTGCATTATGTTGCTTTAATTTCCACCTCCATCATTGGAATAGTTTTGGAATAGCTAAGGTTTCCCCAGAGCTTATTCACATATCTAGTGCTGAACTGTCACTGGGCATGTCAAAGTACCTACTACATCAATAACCTGCTTTCAAGGAGCAGATACCAGCACATTTGAGTGCTCTGCCAAAGCATGAAGTGAGTATTACTTGACCAATGTGACTTTTTCTGCTTCGCAGAAGATACGCTACAACTTCTGGTGAGAATACCACAAATATTGTTCACACTGTGAAAAATATGAGAAAGCTCACACCAGGAACCACATATCATAAGAAACGTTTCCTACTTAACAACAGTAAGTTTTCAAGTTCTGCCTGAGGTGCATTGACAACTGAACCACAAAGTATTACTACTACTTATGCAACAATAGGGGGAGACCATTAAAAATGCAAGTCTATTCAGGGTACCAAGAGTAAGGGTTTGAGGTGATAAAGCAATATTTCTACTGTGAACACTTCTGCAAGAGAAATCCTTAATGAATAGAAACAGAAAGAATATACAGAAATTTCAGTTATTAGTGAACTGTTTTACATTCCAGCATAATGAAGCCTTAACTGAATTCAAAAGACACAAAGACAGGTATAGGTTTTTGTTCATGGAGAAAACCTATGAAATAGAATACTTTCAGAAAGCATTATTATTATGTATATAGTAAATTATAAAGGCTGAACATAGAGTCCTTAATAAAATGGCATAACAATGCACAGTATAGGAGTTTGTGGCCCCAAATTTTACTATAAGGTGCAGCAAGACACTGCCTAGCACCACAGAATATATATATCTCTAAAATCATCTGCTATATCTGTGCCAACAGACTACCTGAAGGATGCAAAGCTACTTTTAACAGATCATATTTGAAATCTCTTTGCTGGTCCTGGCTATAAAAGCAAAACCAAACCACTTAACAGCACACACACAAACATACCACACAACTCACCCCCCAACACCACAATATTTGCAACATTACTGTTTAGTAATAGCTACACTGCTGCTCAAACACTTCTGGGTGCTGAACTGGCCAAACATCTGAGCTTAGAACTGAAGATCAGATGTTCAGTCATTTAAAGCTCTGAAGCTTTAACTTCAAGAGCAAGGACACAGACAAGTGAAAAATAACTTCTCTGACAGCCCATGTGTCAATTGGTAATTTGAGAAAGATCTGAAAGCCCATGTGCCAAAGACACTCTGAACTCCAAGAGCATAAAAAAACAGTACTGTCTTTAGACCAGCTGTAATAATAGCCTATACACCAACAGACTAAGACTGAAGTTTGCACTTCTCCCCATGCACAACTTCAATCTCATTTTCTAACACGATTTTCTATTATAACGGCAAGTCCAGAGTCAGTTCTCTGAATTACGGATACTGCCATTTGCTAAGCAACAGAAAGAAAAAATAAACCTGTTTTCATGCATAAAGCCAAAAGCACTGAAAATAAATGACCTTACTGCCAAGTCACTTGCAGAAAAAAATGACAAGTCTAAGAAAGGGCAAAAAACTGAAGCTCAGACTGTTCTAGTGCAGACGGGCATCAGTAAAGAATGAGTCATAACTCCAAAATTCAACAGCATTAACTTAAGTTTTCTGGAACCAAGCTAAGCACATAGAGAAAAAACACTGAAAAGGAACCTTCCAAGATACAAAACAGTAAGAAAAAACAAACAAAACAAAAATCCTAGGAAAGTAGCAAACACAGTTATGTGAGGTAATCAAATTTATAATTCATATCCCCCTAACATATGGGGCAGAAACCACAGACAACATGAAATAGCAAAGTTGTGAATCCCTTGATATTAGCCATGTCTGGGAAATGAAAAACAAGTGATAGAGAAGGGGAAGGCAATCAGGGTAAAAAAGTAATAGAAACCACAACCTTACATGGTTTGCCGAAGCAAGACTGCATAAAAGCTAAAACACCGCAGGCTGTCGCTGCTGTTTAATATATTGCCATGGGAATTTCTGTAACATTTTGCAGAAAAGAACATACACATTAAAAGAGATTACTTTCAGGTGATAAGATCTGCCAAATGAGATTACAGCACTCCACAAACCAACGTCGGCTACTCTTTCAGAAAACTATCACCTGAAACACCTCCCTACACAACACTGCATAGTCAGAAAGAAAAGTGTTATTAATTTAGGACACCCGTAGCTTGGAAACACACAGAGCTGCAAAATGCCTTAAGTGAGAATGCCAGGTCTGTACCAATTTACACTGTGTTTACTCCACCTCCACTGAAGTTCCACTAATTTGTGAGCACTTCTAAAATCCTGCTGCCATCCAAAGGAACAATTTGTGATCCAATGTGCTCCCTAGACCAACAAAAAAACAATCCAGCCAAAAATAGGCATACACAGGTTTATGTATTATTTCAGCTTGCTAAATCAAATCACTGAGAGATCAAATGAGAACAGCACCCAAGTGAGCAGAAGTGCAACACACAGGTGGGGAGGAGGACAGAACTGCTCCTACTGAGAGCAGTGAAACTTCAAACCAGCCCAGCCACTTCATGAAGCTTGAGAAAACACAACTGTCATTTCTTTCCTCTGTACCAAAAGACACATGGCAAAGAATGTCACTGAATTAGAAGTTGCGTTAACAAGCTGTATTCATATTGTGGACGTGGAATAACTGAAACGGAGTTTTGCAATATCTTGGAGATTTAGCCTCAGGCGAACAGCCTTTTTTTTTTTTTAAAGGAACAATGAGCACATACAAAATTCACAAACAACTAATCCACAATAGGTTTAGCCTCTGATATAAGCTATCCTAATATAGCTGCTTTCAGGAGAAACTTCCTGAAGAAGATCCTGATAAACTACAGGAGGAAGGGAAGCTGCAAAATGAAAATATTTACCATCATCCAATAAACTGCTGGACTGAGATTAAAATGGGCAAAACCAGAAGAGTAACTTTTCCCTGTATACATAAAAACTGGACATGCACAGGTACAAACAGCCAGGAAAACAGTAAGGCTACCTTCACATTAACTGCACCTAACAGCAGTAAAGAACTTAAAGTTGTAACAACACCAGCTGAACAAACTGCCTGCTCCACCAGTTCTGGTTGGAATGGAGATGGCAAACTGGCACAAGCAAGATCTCTACTGAGTTTTCCTGCTAGCTAAATGCACTCTTCAGCACCCTCCAAGAAGCACAGACATAGGTAATTACTTATGTTCTCCAATGCCAAAATCAGTACTAGCAGAAATTATCAGTTGCTGCCATATGCTGGACAAGTGAAACTGGAGACTGTCACACTCTAACCCTTGCCTACATAGAGTCAGATGCTACACTGAGATTTTAAATCCTAGACAGAAGATCCACATGCTCGGGAGGCCAGCACTGCAAAGTGATACTTTCAGGAGATGGACTTAGGGAATAAAAATATTCCTACAATAAAACCACACGGACACAAGTCGGACCTGCTGGTGGGAGAGCAGAGAAAGTTGCCAATACCTTCTCCTGGGACCTCAAAGCAGGACTGCAATCTGAATCCTCGTGAAGCTTTACCGTTTCATTCAAGAACACTCGGCAAGGAGCGGCGGCATGAAAAAATCTTTACATCCCCAAACTACCTTACGGACATGGCTTTGTACCCACCCGGGGAGAACACCAACACACTAACAGCGCGGAGGCCACGAGAAACGCCAGGAACGTCTACCAGCACCTCCGGGACACGCGGCCACGTAGACGGGACAAGCCTCGTTCCCCCACGCCGGCCTCAGAGCCTGCTCTGACGGGACCAGCCCTTGGTCCCAGGGCTGTCCGACTCCGCCGGAGAGCGGCCTCTTCCTACACCGGGGCCGTCCCTCCGCGCAGCCCGGGGGCGAGCTGTGGCGGCAGAAGCCGCGGCAGGCCCCAGGCACGGCCCGCATCCCGAAGGCCACGACCCCCTCCAGCGCCCGGCGGCGCAGCGGGATCACGGCCTCCCACCAAAGCCAGGCCCGCCCGAGGGCGGGACCGCCGGTGTGCGGAGGAGCGAGCCCGGGCGCCGTAAGACGCCCCCGCTCCCCACAGTTAGGCCAGGCCCTCGCCAAGGCACGCAGGGGTCCAGCCGCCCCTTCCCGGGGCTCCCGCCGACCAGGACGCCCGCAGCGCCAGGCGCGGCTGGGCCACCCTCGCGGGAGCCGACCCCCGCACCGCCGTTACCTTGCCGCTCGGAGGCGCCGCCATGATGCCTACGAGTGTTTATGATGACGTTGCGCTCTTCACGTGCTTCCCCCGCCGCTCCACAACAACCCCGTCACTCCCGCCGCGGCCGCGCTTCCGGCGCACGCGCGTGCGCACTGAGAGACCTCCGCCCGGGCGAGGAGAGGCGCGGCGGCTACGCGGGCAGCGGCCGGGCCTCAGCCGAGGGGGCGGGGCTCCGGTACGGGGCGGCAAGGCCACGCCCCCGGTGTGAGGGGCTCTGCGGGCGGGTGCGGCCGGTTTACCTCAGGAGCGGTGTCGAGGCAGAGGGGACATGGTGGGGTTGTTTCCTTTCTTCCTGCTCTTTTCTTTCGCATACTTTAACCACGACAAGTGCAAGGTCCTGCACCTGGGTCGGAGCAATCCCAGGCACAGCTACAGGTTGGCCAGAGAAGAGATTCAGAGCGGGCCTGCAGAGAAGGGCTTGGGGGTGCTGGTCGATGAGAAAATGAACATGAGCCGGCTGCAGTGCGCGCTCGCAGCCCAGAAAGCCAACCGTATCCTGGGCTGCATCAAAAGGAGCGTGACCAGCAGGTCGAAGGAGGTGATCCTGCCCCTCTACTCTGCTCTTGTGAGACCTCACCTGGAGTATTGTGTGCAGTTCTGGTGTCCTCAACATAAAAAGGACATGGAACTGTTGGAACAAGTCCAGAGGAGGCCATGAGGATGATCAGGGGACTGGAGCACCTCCCATATGAAGACAGGCTGAGGAAGTTGGGGCTGTTCAGCCTGGGGAAGAGAAGGCTGCGTGGAGACCTCATAGCAGCCTTCCAGTATCTGAAGGGGGCCTATAGGGATGCTGGGGAGGGACTCTTTGTCAGGGACTGTAGTGACAGGACAAGGGGTAACGGGTTAAAACTTAAACAGGGGAAGTTTAGATTGGATATAAGGAGGAAATTCTTTCCTGTTAGGGTGGTGAGACACTGGAATCGGTTGCCCAGGGAGGTTGTGAGTGCTCCATCCCTGGCGGTGTTCAAGGCCAGGTTGGATGAAGCCTTGTGTGGGATGGTTTAGAGTGAGGTGTCCCTGTCCATGCAGGGGGGTTGGAACTAGATGATCTTGAGGTCCTTTCCAACCCTAACTATTCTATGATTCTATGATACTTCCCTACGAGACTGGCCCCCAGTGGGCCTGCCCTTGGCCTGGCGTCCCGCTGGTTCTTCTCCGCATAGATTTAACAGGAAAGTGTTGGGGGACGGGGACAGCGAAGGACATGGCAGCAGCAACAGGCGTGTGTCCAGCCGGGGCTCCACAGAACGGCAGTGCTCCTGCCCGTGCCGGCTGGGCTCCGCTCCAGTGAGAGCAGCAGCCGCCCCGCTGGATCCCGCGTATGGCGGTGAGGCGAAACGAGGCGAGTTTTTTCTCATCCTTAAAGTGTTCCTGAGCCACCAGCAATTGTAATTACAACCTGCTGAAAATGATGTAAAACACATGGTATCTTCTGTCGTTGTTTTATTTCTCCTCCTGCAGTTGCACGATTTGAATATGAAGGAACTACCGGCCCATAGGCACCATTAAGCTGCACATAGACCACTTTTTTACCCTTAATAAAAACTATACCACTTTGCAATGACGGATTTCAACACATAACACATTCATATTCATCACGGGATAAAGCCAAGTCTTAATTATGGTAATCTCATCAGTGCTAGCAATCACTCAGCATTCATAGGTGTCCAGATTTATAAAGTTTGGAAGAATTCTCCTGAAGATGTCAAGAGGTTTTGATTGGTCTATACCTGGAAAACCATATAATGCATGGTATTTCTTTGAATTAATTAGCTTTCACTTAACATCTGCAACATTTGATCCTCCTGAAAGCTATAAATAAAGATTTTTTTAAAGACATTTGTCAACATCTTACCATAAAATAATTTTAGCAAATAGTGTATCCCCAGATACTGTTTTGGTTGAAGCAGATGAATGAGATGCTCACAGGAAAGTGATTTGTTACTATGAGGGAGCAAAGGCAACGCTGTCACAAAATAGCATTATAATTTGCTTCTGACTTCTGAAATTAAAAACTTCACCTAGATTAACACCCATACTGTATTTTGTACCATGGAAACGCAGGTTTGCAATTCTCAAGACAAATACCGATTTGCTTCAAAGTTGTGGGAGCCTGTTGTGACTCTTTGGAGGAAACCTGTTCTGTCAAGGTTTCTTTCAAAGTTCCTTTCCCAGGAGAAGCTCAGAAGTAAGATTCCTATCAGCTTCATTAGCCTGCATTTGCAATGGACTCCTTGAAGTCTGCTCTCTCCACTAGCATGACTGCCATCTTCTCGTTCTCCAGTCTCCTGGACTTGACCATTAGCATATTGAATCAAAGCCTCCCTCTCTTTGTAATTGTGTCAGTAAGTATATATTTATCCCATGACACACTGCTTTATTTCTGCTACAGCCATTAATCCTGATCCAAATTAAAATATTACCATCTGCAGGTAACTAACGGAAAAGATGGTTTTATCTTACTCCAGACTTTCTTGGCACCCATCTCTCTCTCTTTAATATCTTTCTGTCTGCGAGGCATACCACGTGGTTGATGCTTCAGCCTTAGATATCTTTCTGGATTCTCTCTTTCACATAGCTGGCTCCCTTGCAGACTTTTTCTTCTACAACAGCACCAAAGTGTACCTTTCCCTGTCTGTCCACACAGCTGAACATTCTTTAACTGGTAACGTTCTGTTTGCTGACAGCAGCTGACACCATTTTGATCTGTTTGGACTCCTGCAGAATGTTTTCTGCAGAAGTAATTCATCTAGCCCATTATCACTTTAATCCTCTCATCTAGCTCCTTCTGTACACCTACCAACTCTCACTGCTCTTTAGGGCCCAGCATAAAATGCCCTTCCTTGTTTTGAGAATGATTGATTCCCACTCTTATTCACTGCTGAAGTCCAGCTTCCACCTCAAGTCAACAGTGCTAGACTGTGCCTGTTATTTGTAAACTTTTCATGCAAGTTGTGTGGCTTTTTCCTCAAGCTGACCTTCCTGGAGCAAAAACTCACTTAGAAGTGCACCAAGTTGTCTTATTATTCTTCTTGTCCTAGATTAAGGAACAAAATTGGTGTCAAGTAGATGGTTGATGACCTAAAACCCCCACTGATGGTGCTGTTACACTGTCTTATTGTTTCCTTGTCTATTCTGTCTGTCTGCATCCATGTATTGTTTCTTAACTATTCTTTGATTGTTAATGGAACTAGACAGGGTTGTTGTTTTTCATATGATCGTACAATAATTTAGGTTGGAAAAATCTTTTATACATCATCTGGTCTGCCTTACTACTCAAAGCAGGACAAATTTAGTAGTTGGGTCAGGTTGCTGAGGGTTACTTTTGCTTTGTGACAGACCATATGACCTCTTGGCAGATTCAGGAACACAGCTGCAGAGGCACCCTGCAATCAGCTGAGAAGCATGATTCTCAGATGAAGGAGTGAAAGAGGGGACCAAAACCAATATGTGGGGGTTAGACATGCTCTGTGTGATACTTATATGTCCTGCTCTGAACAAGACAAGTGCTTTTCACTTTATCCACTGAGGATGGTGAAAAACTTTGCTTATTCCTGACTAGGATTAGCATTAGTGGCTGCTTCTCAACAAATCTGGCTACTTAAGGGAAGGCCAGTTCAGGATACTGCCGTGCAAGTTAACTTACTTACCTATGTTAGAGACCAAGCTAAAGAATCTGTCACAGCAGGATCCTGTTCCTTTATGAGATTTAATGGTACTATCATAATAGTACTTCTACTAGAAGTTTTTTCTTTCAGTGTTTCCTTTACTAAAAACATGCTAATTAAATTAACAGTGTCTCTAGGTTCACTGAATGCTAACCTGTGCTCCTCCATGCATTTTCCCTTAAACTTCCAGCATTCTCATATTCATTTGTACAGCCGGTCAAGAAGAATCAAAATAGTGGGAATTGGAAAAAAATGGAGGCCCCACAGCAAGGAACAGCTACTATACACCCATCATGAGGAGAAAAGAGACTTAACACAGTGGGTTTATGTATTTATGCACAAAATCAGAGTTGCTTTGCCAAACATGGAACTATGACTCAAAATAATGTCAAAAGTACTCTTCAGAAGAGGGATGGGAGAAAAAGATCACTTAGCAGGAAACAGACTAATACAGAGAAACTCAGGAAATTTTTTGAAAGAGGGAGCTGTGAAAATATGCAGGAAATGGTGAATGATTTCTAGACTGATTTCCTTAAACATTTTAATCTAGATAAAGATTATTTAATTTGTTAGGACTGGTTATTGTTGCCAGACCTGTGCTAAGGTGATCAGTGCTTGTACTAGGGAGTTGCAGCTCAAAACTTGACCAGAGACAAAACTAGCTTCCATTATTCCCTAAGAAGAGCAGCAGTTGGGGCTTTGGAGACTAGAATTGGAGAAAACAAGAATTATAAGAAAGGTACAATTAAAAAAAAAAAATATTGTTGACCAGCAAATACCAGAACATTCCTTAAGCTCAATGGAGCCTGAATGCTTGTAGAAGCATCATGGAGTTCTGGATAAGCCCTGAGCAAGAAACACAGAAAAACAATGACCTGACTAAAACTATGTTTAAAACATTCCTAATCCTAGAGTTGTGCCTAGCCCTACTCAACATACAGTTCAAAAAGATTAGAATGAGGAAGAAAAGTTCCTTCAGTCTTCAAACATAGACTTTAAAACATACATGCTGATAGGCCCATCATTTTGTAAATAAAGATTTCTTATGCTTAAATAGAATTTCTTGCATTTCAGTTTGTGTCCATTTAGTCATGCCCTTTCACGGGACACCACTGAAGAGACCAGCTCCACCTTCTTTACCCCGTCTCATAGTGTATTTTTAAATGTTGACAAGATCCTCTGAGCCTTCTCAAGACTGAACAGTCCCAGCTCTGTCAGCCTCTCTTTGTATGACAGATGGTCCAATCTCCTAATCACCTTTGATAGCCCTTTGCAGGCCTCACTGCAGGAAGCCAATGGCTCTGTTGTACTGGGGCACCCAGCACAAGACTCCAGAAGTCTCTCACTAGGGCTGAGGGGAAGGATCACCTCCCTCAGCCTGCTGGCAATGCTCTTCATGATGCAGGCCAGGATACTGCTGGCAGGTCTTCACTGGCTCATCACCAACTGCTCATGCACCATGACACTGAGATAGTCCTGTGCAAAGCTGCTTTCCAGCCAGTCCATTCCCATTCAGAGGTGCTGTATTACAGCATTTCGGTTTATAGACCTGAATTGTTCACAACACCAAGTTCCACAGGCCGATGCTGTGCTAGCAGGTTCCTCTGCCTTCTCCATAAGCCTGTTAAAAAAAACAATAGGGCAGGCTGTAGCTCTTATACTCAAATCCAACCCTTCACACACTACACAGATGGGAGTCTAAGGAGGATGGTGTCTTCAGCTTGATGGCTCACTCTTGATTGGATTTTAAGTACCCAACTACTCTAATAAGGAATCTTCTGCCACATAAAGGTAGTCACAGCACCTGAGCTAGCACCAAGTGCAAAGCCAGAAAGTGTTCCAGGCTTTCCTGTCAGTTCTGTTGCCATCACAGCTGCAAGTGTAGCTATTACTGCTATGCCATGCCAAGAGCTGCAGCAACTGCTATTGTTGTTCACATAGCTATTTCAGCAGAGTTTCACGATCTATTCCTGTATTCAGTGTCAGCTGCCCATGTGCTCAACCACATTAAAAGTTGGCCTGCACAAGACAAGTGAGGATTCTGTCAAGTCCTTCCATCACAGCCTTAATTTGTACAAACAAAACTTGCATAGCAGAATAACAAAGATAAACAGTGCCAAAAATATCTTTCCCTTTGACCTTTTTTCCTGCACATAGGAAATGGATATATTCCAAGCCTTTCTTTGACAGATGCAGTCTACGATTTTTCCAGGCTACTCCAGCTTGTCACAGATAACAAGCAGCCAGTAAATGGGGTGCTGTCCTGGACTCTGGGTGCAGCAAGACACCCAGGAGGAAGCTACAGACCAGGCTTCTCTTGAGTTCCTCATATCTGAGGAGGTACCAGTCTTCAGTGTGCGTTACATTATAGACAATAAAGGAGATACCCAAGGATGTAAATGTCACACTTTTTCTCCACATGCAAGAGGAAAAGATAAAGTTGCTTCCTACTCCACAATTAGGAGAGCAGAAGAGAGAGATCGGGCTGTGGCTACATCCACTCAAGTCAACCAAGTAAGCCTGGGGTGCTAACCAGCAGCTAGCCTTGCTGCTGTTTAGTCAGTCACAAGCATGCTCTTCTATGTAATTACACCACTTAAGGTTCCTCAGACTGATGTCTTGATACAGCATGGTGAACGACACAGCCAATCCAAGCAGGCAGCATGTAAGTATGATTTAAAACATAGTAGAGGACTTAACCACCTGGAAGAAAGCTGTACTGCGCTATTTGCTCTCAAGGCCAGAACTCCTTATGCGCCCTGGCCAAATTTATTTGCCAGCAAGAACATAATCTCTGTGACCAGTTAGTATCTTGTCTCTACCACAATGTAGAAACTGAGAAATGAAGATATGATAGCCTTAGCCTGTTCCTCTAAGAAAACATTAAAAAGCCTAATCTGCACAAGTGGAGCTTGCAAGTATCTTAATTTCCCATGCTTGGCTGCCTTCCGCCACAGTTAAATAAGGACAGGGACGAAGAAATTAAGTATGCACAGACTGACAGTAAAAGGAAGGAAATCCCATTCCCCAGCAGCATTTATTTGTATTTAGAGTGTGAAGGCATGGAGATGCAACAAGACATGTAGGCAGTACAGTGAACAATGAACTTTCTTCAAGTATTTGCACTGTGTCACATTTTGTGTATCCATAACCACAGCTGTGAGTTCCTGTTTGTGAACCTGGTATTTTTTTTACTCTATACATATCAAATATTAAATTCCAGAACATGAAACAACCCAAAACATACAAGATTCACCATAACATTATGGTTGGTACAACAGCTTTGTTTTCCAAGTGGAACAAGGAACTTTTTAAATATAAAAGAAGCAGAGCGGATATCAACATGAAATGCTCTGCATTTGTCAATGCAAGGGAAATTCATGACCACACCAGCCTCCACAGAAGCTAACTGGAAGATATCCAAGAGTGATGACTGAACAGAAACTGATCTGTTGTGTGCAATTGGCACAGTATTGCCAGAGCTAGGAACAAGCAGAGACAAATAGTAATAACCCCACCACTTCTACATATGTATTACAACACCCCCAACAGGCAACATTTCCTGGAAAGAGCAGGAAGCTAACAGAACAATTGTTTTAGGATGGAGTAGTCAATGCTGTATTTCATCCCAGGTGTTCAAAAAGCAATGCTAAGGATGGGTCTGTGTTTCTAATACAAGACTTCCTTCTCTTCATTTGCCACCCTAATCCACTTCAGAGATGGCTCCATTTCCTATACAAGCTTAAAATCCCTAAGTCCCTGGGAAAGACTTGGTGTCCCATGGTGCCAAGCACTGCATTATTCACATACTGAAGGATGGTCAAGATTCCTTGAAGGCTCAAATCAAAGTAAAATTTAATGTCGTTTTAAGCCTCAAGCCAACTTTTCTAACCAGTATGGGCGCATCTTATGGTTGAGGATTGTTTTGCAACTGCTCCATGTCAAAAAACAATGGTAGAGTATATTGGCAATGACAGGCACATTGGTTACTCTATTGCTTCTTGCTGTTTGAAACATTCACCATAGGACTCTAATTGCAGGGTGTAACTACAGGCAGCAAACTTGCTCTTCACTGTTTAATACAGCCCCTTTAATGAGCTACTGGACAGCCTTTGGAAAGACTAAATTGATAAAGTAAATAACATTTACCCTAAAAAGCTCTTTAGGAATTTAGTTTCTTGACAAAAAAATAATACACTGACACAAAACTAGTAGGATATAGATACTGACTTTT
Organism: Lathamus discolor; assembly: GCF_037157495.1. Lineage (NCBI taxonomy): Eukaryota > Metazoa > Chordata > Aves > Psittaciformes > Psittacidae > Lathamus > Lathamus discolor. The sequence continues at coordinate 40,086,369 of NC_088884.1, read as the reverse complement.
AAAAAGTGCAAGTGGAAGGGCTAATAACAGCCAAATCAGGAATTATGCAAACTCCTTTTATCTTGCCCTGCTTTTCCTGTTGCTTCCTATTTTAACTTGCAGTGCCCATCCAGTTCAAATCCAGAGCATCAGCTGATCAGCAATTTTCACTAGGAAAGCATGCTCAAGCACTCATTGTGGAAGTGGGACACAAGTACAATACAAACATAATGGGTGAAAAATTCCCAGTGTTGAGCCTTTGGTTCCATGTTTGACCTGGTTTTGCCACTCCCTTTGCATACAGGCAGTGTGCCTGGGGCTATCATTGAACTGGCAAATGCAGTTCAACAGCAACTGCTGCTTCTTCACAATCTGGGCTGTATAATACCAGTTTGGAGAATCAAATCTGCATTTTGATGGGTGCCTGCTCACACTACAGCCTCTGGGATATGCACTAGCATAACACAAAGCAACTTTCCTGAGCCTGGTTTGGCATTTTAAAGCCATCTTTCATGACATCACACTCAGATGGGTTCAGAAATTTGTTACGGTAACAAAAAAAAAAAAAAATCCATGGTCTCAATTGTTACCAAATCTTTGTAAGCCAGGCCACTGTCAACAACCACCAGCATTTTTCAGGCACATTACAGACTGTTCATCAACTTTCAAATTGTGTGACTTCCTAAACTGAAAGATATAATTTTCAGATATGACAGTAACACAAATTACCAGCTCTCTTTTCTTGGATTGATTTTCAGTACGCATTTTGCCCCCTTTCTATTGATCCATTTCCATTTACATGCACTTTTCACTTTTAATATTACGCATTGATTGAACAGCAGTCATGCTAAAGAAGGTAATTTCCCCAGTTGAATGATCATTTGGAATTAACTTATCACAGAATTATCTTCATGTAAATGTACTAGTGCATAAAATCTCTCACGTGTAGTTACGAACTCTAGAACTGTAAGAAGTGTAGCAATACATTAGAAAAGTTAAGACTTGTGAAGCCTATTAGATACTTTTTTCCCTCCAAAATTTTTTATCCACAAATGCCAAATAGAATATTCCTACAGCATTTGACAACATCAAGGTACCTGATGTTAAAAAAGCCCTGTCCTTTTCAGTACTGGCTTTTGCCCTGCTCACATTTTCTGTAGGTTCAAAGAAAGGATTCTATTTGATTGAGCCTCATAAGCTAAAGGAGCTTATCAGATGAAAAAAATCCAGGAAGACAATCATTTTAATGCTTGTACGATCAAATAGCACTGACAGCACTTAAATCTTTAGGTATCAAGTGCTTTCCTCTTCTCTTTCCACTAAGGAAAGCCTGATTAGGCAGTTCAAGTTTCCTGTTCTGAAAATGAGTAACTATTTGTTCTCTTACACCAAGTCCCAGATTTTTTGGCCTTTCAGAATGGAGCGATGGTTAAAGGGTCTGCAATTTAAGTCTCAACAGCTCAAAAGAGGTCTGTTCATGAATTTGGATCTCTCACAGTGTATCAACTACTTGGCAACAGACAAAGAAGTAGTTCTTAATCTCTCCAACCATCTATACTTCAATTTCTTCTAACTCACTTCCAATAACTGTTCTGTTCAATACATTGGGCAATGACAGCTCCAAAAAATGCAAGCAGGAAGATTATACAGTCATTATTTGACAGAAAAAGCACAAGTTCAGTAGACTGGTATGTCACAGAGATGTACAGTTTTGTCCTAAACAGAGGGAAAGTCCTGGTGTTGAGCAGAATCCCTCAAAGAGTAGCGTGAGCAACAGTGCCGAGCACAGTTAAAAGCGAACTAGTTTTGGGGCTTTGTCAAGCTTGCACAGCAACTAGGGCCAAGGATCTTGGTCTTCATCTGCAACTCCTTGATGCAACTGTAGTAAAGGTTACGCTCACTGTAAGATACAGTTCCCGACATGTCAAGGAAAAAAAAAAATCCTAAACTTTTATGCAAACTAGGATTAAGTCAGTTAACTGTAAATAGCTCATAAATTAGCATATTCTAATCAAGTTTTAAGTAGGTTAGTATTGTGTCTGAAAGCCTGTTGCAAGTTGGTTGTATCTTGTTAGTGAAGCAACACCTTCAGTTTTTCCTACTAGCTTTTCTTTCTAGTTCTTTTTCCTTCCACAAGAAAGTGTAGAGAAATAACACTTACCTTATTCCCATACTCCATCATTCAGATCACTTACTGCTTGTGGGGATTCCTAACCTCCATCTGTCCTCAAGCAGGATTCCCATTCCTCTTACCTTCTTTAAACTGTTCTTTCCTGACATCATCCAACATTTTCAGAAAACTCCATCTGAGCTCCAGCCACCTTCCATGACCTCATACCTTTTTCCAAAGCTTTCTTCATCTGGCTTGGACTCTGAAGTAGAAATTGAATTACTACATTCTTCAAGAGCTGCAGCAGGTGTGGCTGGTTTTATCTATCCCACAATAGAGGTACTTTCTAAAGACAGATGCAGTTATTCTCTTGCACTCTTCTTAGAAAAAAAACTAGCTTGTTTCTAGCAATGGAAGTTCGCAACAACAGATTTTCCTTAAGACATACAAGCCATACGATCTAGACAGGCATACAATCTAGACAGTTCCCAGCAAATGCAAGATTCCTGAAACTCAAGCCTCACAGCAGTAATACCAGGTTACTTGAGTAAGAACCTCCTCAAATACAGCAAACCAAGCTATCTGTGCTTTCCTATATATTTCATGCAAAGAACACTCTAGATATCTTCAGTAAAGATGCTTTTCTCCTGTAACTTTTTTTATCTAACAATGACTACCTGAAGTCTTGTGTTAATCAGTTTAATCAGTCCATGTTTTTGAGTCTTGGAAACCAAATTCCCTGTCTTCATGAAGTTGTATTTCTTCTGTGAGCTAATATAATGATACCCTGCTAAGCACAGGTTTTAAGTTCCATAAATAAAGGAAGGTTACTAGGGAGTATTTTTCATGCTGTAAGTAACTTGTGAGAATTTATTTTAAAAATATTTTGCTAATACAAATGAAATCATACAAAATTGTAAGCTTTCTTATCCCCACTTAAATATTCAGCAGTAATAGCTTCAGTTTTGTAACAGACTTAAGAGTTAGTATCAACATGGCTTTGTTAGTTTTGTAATTGACAAAAGTCACAAAGAACGCCCCTACCACAGAATACACCAAAAGAAACTCTAGCTGCAGGACGAAATATATTCTACACATTACTTCTACTCCAAAGCAGTCAAACATAACATTCTATTGGGTAAATACCTAGTATTACTTTCCAGACCAGAAATGCATCTGTCCACTTCAATGAAGTGCAAAAAGCTCTGCTCTGGAGAGAGCACATATGCTCTGGTGCACATAAGCCCTTCTGACTCATCCACTTATCAAGTCTAGTTGAGGTTGGGTTGCTTGTTTTGCTGTTTGGTTTTGGGGGTTTTTTTCCCCTTCCATCACTGGAAAAAAGAAATACTTTAATCAGAAAATCTGGAACTCTTATTATGAGGAGATTCCAGTTGTGCACATCAAGTCCTGCCAATTTCACTCCTCCTATCAGTGTCTGTATTGATTTGAAGGTACCGGTATTTGATGACCCTGACCTGGTTTTCAGTTTTGTGAAGGCTCACGAATAAGTTAGATACAAGAATGTTAACAGGGTTGCTACATATGCACACATGAATTTTAGATTCACATCAAAGCTCTGTGCAGTCAAGAAACTATCTTCACTAGTGTGAACATATCACCTTTGTCCATCATGCACACAATCATGCCAAAGAGCACAACAATGGTGGCTTAATAGAAAGTAGCTACACCACAGTTTAGGCAGAAAGTGAAAAAATGCACCAGGACAACTCTGTATCAAAGCCATCTATTATTTCAGAGAAAATTAAAAAAAAAAAAAAAAAAATCAGGTTGAAGACGGCACACTTCTCTTACACAAATTCATTAGTTACTACTACCCCTTTTGTGCATCAGAACATACCCACAACATTCAACGCATTCATATGCAATACTAATTCTACCCTTCAGAGAAAGGAAGGCCAAGGAATATTCTACTTTGCCACAGACATCACCTTTACTGTTTTTCCAAGCATGACAACTTAAGTAAAAAAGTCAGAGCACAAAACATTTTGAAGTTCCAGCTACTACTAACTGTGTCCCTTGTGAGAGTACTTTGTACACCTTTTCTGAAAACCCTCCTCCCAGAACTTAAGTGGGCTTCAAAACACTTCACAAGAGAAACAGCAAGTCAGGAGTAAGTGCAGTTCTATCTAGTATGCTCAGTTACATCTTGCAAGTTTCATATCTTCCATTTAATCACTCCAAATCAGAAGCAGTCCTAGTTAATGCCAATTCTTTAGTTCACTCAAGCCCTGCAATACAGGGTGTGGGGGGTGAAAATATGCTCATTAATAATTTATAATGCTGTGTTGGGGACAAATGCATTAGTGAAGCTTAAGAGTTTCCCATGCATCCGGTTTACTGGCTACCAGATGATGAGGGATACAGTAGCTTTGACTTTGGGTGATATTCTGAGAGGCCAAAGTAACTGCAGAGGCAAGATACATGCATTCACCAAGTGTTTTAGCTGGGAGTCAAACACCTCAGTGATAAACAGCAGTCTATGGAAGCATTCTCTTCCCACTAAGGTGATACTCTAAATACTGCTGCTTGCCAGAAGAGGCTTAAAGAAAATAAAATACTCTAGTTATGAATGTACCAAGAAAAAAAGCTGTTTTTTTCAGGTAGGGGAACAGAATGAACAATTCAACAATACACATGAAAAGCTTGCATCTTTCACCGACTTATTCACTTCACAACTACTGACAAGACTGATGTACATATTTCTGCACCTGCAACTGTAAAAGCAGATAAAATATTTAATATGTAATTTACAATGTATTTTACCAGCTTGGCATACAGGATGAACAGAATATATCAAAGTAGTTGACAGTTATAGGCTTGTGGAGGCCCTGCAAAAATATTACTTCAGATATCTGCTAATTTAAAAAAAATCAGTTTGCATTTTAGAAGTGATACAATTCAATCTACCACAAAATACAAAGAGCTGCAAAACGTATACCATTCCAACAACAATGTATATAAGTTATTAAATAATGATCTGATTTAAAAGAATATAAATGAAGCCTTTAAGTAGGTCTTTTCTACATGCATATTATTCCTCATTAAAGAAAAATATGTAAAAAGGCCATTGGTAATTGCTTTGTTAACCACTGTAGAAAATGCCAATTCTCTGGTCACAGATGCCACTAGTTTAGCACTTAAGGTCTCTGCAGTGTTATATGTGATTACTTTTAAATACTGTTAATTCTATTACTCCATTGGTAAAGAACACGTGACTTGGAATATGGCAGTCTTCATACTGAGAGGGCAGTGATGCACAGTTTTATAATTATCCAGAAGAACAGCACCCTCCACTGCTCTGTACTTGTGGCTCATCATCAATGATCTGTACACCTCGCCTTGATATTCCTGACTGGCTGGAGCCATTGCCTCTTGCTCTCTCATCCACTTGAGCAGTTTCTATCATTCCTGTAAAGGAAGAAATGTGTTAGATGATATTCCACTGCATTTTGACCCAAGACTTTGAGATCTTAATCCATTTGAGTTGCATGCACAAAGTTCAGCAAGACCAGTTCTCTTACTTATTATGTGAAAGTAAGTACTTTAAGTGATACTGTGGTATCACATGGCATAGCTGCAAGAATATACTTAAATCTTTTTCCTAAAACACCAAACATCAGCAGTTCCTGTTGACTAGGGACACCTTAGATGCTCAGATGCTCTACAGCAAACAACTTCAAAAGCTAGATTTACCCACCGATATCAAAAACATCCTGTTAAGAAAGAAAACAAAAAACCCAACCCACATACCACCCCACCCCACAAGATAAACCCTCAACCTACTCTTCAGACATTCAGGTGAAGTTTCACTTAAACTCTTTATCATAAGACAACAATCAATATGACAACTTCCTTGTATTGCAACATTACCCTACACTGTGATTTTTACCATTTGTTTAGACTGCTGTGTAAAATTTGGATCACCACAACTTCCAAGTTTATGATTTCTAATTGACATCACTTGAGAAAATCCTTGAAAGAGACTGAAGCAGAGGGTTTGAAGCAGGCAATAGTGAAACCCACCACATGAAGTCTGATTTGACGTTACTATTTACACAAGTGAAACAGCAGTTAGTGCTCTAACAAATGACAAAGATTTTTGGAGTAGAGCATGAAACTGCCATATGGTAAGCACCCCATACATCAAGCTGCCAGAGCAGCTACAGTACACAAGTGGCTTGAAGTAGACTCAGATGAAGTAAGTTCTTAGGAATAGTTTACATTAAAGCTCTTCTGTATGGTTTTAAGCATTACAAAGCCTTGAGCATTTTGTGAATGAGTTCTTTACCAGCAAACTAGATAATACCTACTTTTACAAAGGTCAAGGAACAGTTCTTCAATTCCTTTGTTCTGTTTAGCTGAAGTATGATAATGTTTTGCTCCAACAGATTCAGCATACCTGCAGGAAAAGATACAGAACTTGATTGTACTAAAAGGGCTAAAACTTTCTAAGCTATTTCACATGAAGCAAGGAGATGATCACAAAAGGTTTTATTCCAAGTTCAGAGTTAAATCTACATGTGCTGTAAAAAGGGAATTCTGTGGTTAAAACTGCCATGATTGATGAAAAACACCAGATGAAATAAAGAAAAAATCATGTTTAGAAATTGTCCTGGGTTTACCAGGAGCCGTTTTGCTCCTTCTTAGTAACTGGTGCAAGCTCTGTGTTTTGACTTCCAGCCTGGGCAGAGAGCTGGTAACACCGATTGTTTTTAATTGTTGCTAAGTAATGTTTATTCTGGCCAAGGACTCTGTGAGTCTCATGCTCTGCTGGGGACGAGGGAGGCCGGGAGGAAGCAGAGACAGGACACCTGACCTGAACTAGCCAAAGAGGTATTCCATACCACAGCACGTCATGCCCGGAGAGGGAACTGGGAGTTACCCGGAAGGGGCAGGCTCTCTCTCTTCGGGGGGGTCAAACTCATTCGGCGGTGGTATCGTATTCTCTTGTTATTTTCTCTTAGCAATATTATCATTGGTGGCAGCAGCAGTGATTTGTGTTATACCTTAGTTACTGGGCTGTTCTTATCTCAACCCGTGGGAGTTACATTCTCCTGATTTTCCTCCCCATCCCTCCGGGAGTGGGGAGGGTCAGGGTGGGGGGGGGGTGAGTGGACGACCTGTGTGGATTGGTTTAAACTACGACAGAAATGCATTTAAACTAAAAGCATTTACTTCAACCACGTACAACTCTCAAATGATGTTTTGGTCAGTAAGGACATTCCAGGGCTCTGATACAAACAGAACATTGAACACAGCAGCCAGCTAGGCACTGCTGGTTTATACTGCCAGTTGTTGACAGCATCACAAGTTTATTACTCCAGCATAATTGTGAAATGACTGTTTCTGTGAGTAATTGGCATGACTTACGTTTCTGCTTCTTGCACTGAAACATGTCTCTCTTTTTCCAAGTCTATTTTGTTACCTGTTGGAAACAATTCAATCTTTCAAGTCTTTGTACTCTAAAATTACCCAAAAGGAAGTAATCAGGTAATCGCTGTACCCCATCATTTTCTTACAAGCTATCCCAATAAAGATTAACTCTTACACAGGTCTCAATTTGGAACACAATGATATGATTTAAAAATCTGCTTTCACTAAAGCATTTACATGCAACGAGAAGGAAGTTCTACATCTACAGAGAACAAGATAGCTAAATAACTCCATATAAACCACTGATTCAGCCTCCTGCTTTTCTTCAGTAATTTATTAGCAGCTTATCCATGCTACAGAGATAGTTTTTGTAGGATATCCTTACATCTATCCTCCTGAAAGTATTTTAATCACTAAATATGATTTTAAATCTAAATCCAATATTTCTGTTGCATTCTGTTTGAGCTGAAATACCCAAGTTTTAAGACTCACTCCACTCCCCAAGCACTTGATTATGAAAGAGGACAAGCATCCAGCCTATGCCACTGAAAACAGTAGAAAACATGACATTTGATTACCTACAAAAACAATCATACACATTTGAGGTTTATGTTTCTCTCTGTTGGACTACAGTCTTCAGGTGTCTGTACCATGCACTTCTGACATGGTGTATCATTAAATAGCTTTTTTTTTTAAATTAACTCTTCAATTCCTCAATGTGATCTACAGAAACTTCTAGCTCCAACTGAACTTTAGATATCAAATTAACATAAACTTCACCCCTTCACATGTACAAGCTGTCAAAGCAGTGTTTGAAAAATGCTATTAATTAAAAGAAACATTTTTAATTCAGTCATTAGACTCATGTTAAAAAAAAAAACTTACCTACTATACATAAACAGATTTCATTTCCCAACATTTTTCTTAATTCCTTAACCCAACTTTTTACCTGCAAAAACAACAAAAGTTCATTCTCACTTGATATACTTACTACTAGCTTAGACATTGTGGAACTGACAGATTTCCTTCATTAATCATTTACTCTAAACTAGAAACAAATGTTTAGAGCAACACAGATGGACAAAATATTCTTTATGTAGCTATGCATGGCTCTTGTTCAGCAGTTGAAATTACGAGCAAATGACTTAAATAAAATGGTTCAATTACTCCAAAAGTATGACTCACCACACTTACGTTAGACCCACTCCAAAGAACAAGTTCACTGCATTGGCCACTTTAGGTCAGGCATGAGATCTTTTATCAACAGGCACTTACTGATAGATCACAAATGGTACTTTAAAGGCAGAGGTACCTGAACTGAGTAGCTCAGGCTAGATTATAACAGATGTTTGTTTCCCAAAAGAACAGATGGGACAAGAGCGTCAAGTTAGATGATGCTAAGTTACCTGTTATCAATTCTGTTATCATGCTTTGAGGTTGTACGATCAGTGCACTGACTTAGAGACTGTTATTTTAAGGGAATTTAATCATGACAAGAGGTGATCAAGAACCTAAAAAGAGTTAGGATATACAATACAGAGGTATGCAATAACTTCTGCCAATTAACCTTCCTTCTTTTTTCCCCCCAAGAACCACAGAATTTTATTAAGTAGGGCTCAGCATGAAAAGGTACATGTTGAAGTAGTACTCAAGTTATTGCAGTTCTGCAGATAGAAGGCAAGAGTAACTTTTAGCACAAACACTTTACTTGCCTTGCATCACAAGATTTGAATTACTTAAGCTGTTGCAGAACTATAGCCTTACATTACTTCTATCACTGCTAACCCAAGCCTTGCCCATACAACCACAATTTCTTACTCCTCTATACAGAAGCCCTACTAGTTTTGCCACAAGTTAATTGGAGACAAACTCACTTAGGAAACAGTGTCACCAGTTTTCAGCTGGAACATCTTACAGTAACAGCACAGATTTGACACAAGGTTGGCAAAAACCTCACCTACTCAGAATGATCAACTATTATTGCTACAATTAGCCATCAAATTTAAGGGTTTGATGAGGATTTGAAGTCCAAATACCTATTATCACTGAAAAAGTAATGTCCCCACAATCATGTATTACAATTTCAGAGTTCAGATCTGAAAAAGGTCATGTCACTTAGTGTCTTTCAGTAATTTTGTTTATACAGTAGAGATCAGTACTGTGTACTACCACAACAGTTCTGGTGTTATGTTTGTAGCCTGTCACATTAGATGGGAGGTAACTCACATCTAATTCTCTGGTGGCCTTTGAATAACCTCGCTATAACTTCAGTAGACTGATAAAGTCAGGCTTCAAAAGAAGGCTAGTAAGACACACACTTCTACTAAATTCACAAATATATGTTGCTCTTGCTGAAAACAGAAGATGCCCATTTACACACACATATCACAGATTATCTTTCAGTTTACAACTCCCACAGAAGTAAGAACTGTCCAATACCTTTTGAAAAGAGTCTTCGTCTGTTATATCATATACTAGAATGGCACCATTAGAATCCCTGTAGTAGATCGGCCCCAATGCATGAAATCTTTCTTGACCAGCTGTATCCTGCATTTCATACACATTTGTTAGCATTTAAGACATAGCAAACAATACTTCAAGAAACAAATACTTGGAAATTTCACTTTTATTAAGAAGTGCCTAACATTTGAGTTCTAATAAGCCCAAGTAATTTTTCAGGAAAACAGAATATTTAGCTAGGGAGGGAAAATAGGAAAGTAAACATACCCATATTGCAAGGTTTACTCTTTTCCCACCAATATTTAGCTTCTTTGTAAGAAAAGATGCCTGGAAAGCAAAACAGATGAGTTAAGTTTTACACACAAATGCCTCATTTGACTTCAGATTAATTTACTAATAAAAACATCTGAACATCAATAAAAGACAGATTTCTAGATCAAAATACTCTTTAAGCCAGAAGGCTGAGTCAATATTAAGCCAGTTAGCCATTTTACTACAGTTTGCCAGAAGTCTATTTTAAATAAATTTGGCTTAAGCCAATCATTTACTACATCTTTTTGCTTTTGTTTTGAATGATTTGGGGAGGATAAGAGTTGTCTGTAAAGACTGAATTCACAACACTGACAAGTCCAAGCCGACCTCAAAGCATTTCACAAGACTGCGCAAACTATAGGTAGGAACCAGCCTAACTGGATTTTTGATTTGGCAGAATCAGACCAAGTAATTCACTATTAGTGAGCTACTAAACCAAAATAAAACAGTTTTTTGCTAAAAGTCTCAGAACACTGGCATTCTGCACATTTGCTTGTCTGTATCTGTTCCTTTTGCTGAAGTGAGCCCACAACTCTCCCCATCTGCTTTGGGGAGCTTTTTTGGGAGCCATGGTGTGGTCATGTTCACCCCCACCCCCCCACCCCAGCTGCTCATGAAGGCTCAGCAATATGCTTCTCAGCTAATATAAAAGCAAGCTGCAGGATAAGAAAAGCCCCAGAATAAGCATTCAAACTTCCCTAAGAGTTCTACTACATTACCATCTGAAAATATTTTACAGGACCAGAGCATATTATAAGGTTTGTCCAATTTCAGCTACCCAAGAGTATATCTGTTCTCCAAGCCTGCATAACCTACATTTTTAAACACCACCTCTGTTGCCAAATGTATAATTCAGCGGCTAAAAAGGGACATAATTTAATACAAGTTTAATAGGCTAGAACAGGGTCTGAAGGAGTCAATGCATTTGGAACCTGCTCCCATTGTTCTGCAGACTAGCAGTGGCAGGTTATCATCATACAATTCAGTTGCCAAGGGTTTCTGACTTTTGCCTTAAATTATACTCAGTTTTCCTTTCAGCTTCACCTCAACTTGCATTTGGATACAGACAAGAGCTCAGGGTATTTTACAGTACATTCATCCCAGATGATTTTAGGCTGGACTGTAACAGCTCAACAGGAGCTCTCTGTATGAGCAGTGACCAGACACTGATCTAACTCGTGCATGTAGCAAGGGTCACAGGCCACATCAGCTGCTCGATCCAGCTTGCTGCTTAACTACGCAAGCAACCAGTACACACATGTATTGGTAGTTCATTTTACATGGTAGTTCAATTTACACCAGCCTAAACTGCTATCAAAGTGGATACAGGCTGGAGAGCAGCCTGTATTACAGTTAAAGTCATCCAACACTTAGCTGCTAGAGTAGGTCCTGGTTTTCAGCTACTTTCTCCAACATTAAGTCTAGCATCTGTATGACCTAAGGTGAGATGATTCACAAAACTTCTCTTTTCAAAGTAAATTGCACGTTCCTCTAAAGCTTTCCATGAAGTCTGATAAACAGAACAGATAGAGAAGGCAGACCAGAGGAACAAAAAACACTTAAACTTTCCAAAAGCAGACAGCAAAGAACTAATCATTATAGCCACTGTATTAGACATAACTAAAGCATTAATGCTATCCCTACAGTCTACAGCGAGGAAGCATAAGTCAGCTTCAGAAAAAGCTCTAGACAGCATGTTAAAAGTATTCAACACTCCAGCCAACTCATAACAAACAGCTTAACAGCAAAGTTAAACTGATCTTACACATCAGGAAAGCTTTAGTTCCTTAATCAGTAACTCTGAGAAGTTTATGGCTTTCAGCTAGCTGTCCTTAAAGGTTATCTGATCAGTGCCTAGTTTTCATATCATAATTTGTTCTACTACACCACAGTTTAAAAGCCAAAACCTTAGAGGTGACTTCAAAAGTTTTGATCCATCAGCTCTTGGGCCGTATTAAGAGAAGATATGGTGAGACACAATGAATCCAGATTACCTAACCCTGCTGTACTGCACTACTTGATATTCTATTGCGAATCTCAAACAAAAAACTCTTTTGAGCACTGTTTGCTTTTGTCACAACACTGACTATCAAATCTGTTCAGTTGATGTGAATTTCACCTAAGTAACCAAGAATCACATTTCTGGACCAAAAGGCAGAAAAAACCTTCACAGGAACAGAATTTATATTAAAAAAAACCAAAAAAAAAAAAAAAACCCCGAAAAACACCACACAGAACTCCATATCCATAAAGCTACATCATCATGGCTTTAGACATTAGCCCAATTAATATCACAAGTATCTATGGGGATAAGCCTACTTTAATATTTACTCTGTTGGATAAATGCATCACCAGTCCTTCGGGTCATCACAGCTTTTGATAGCAATACTGTCTTTTCAGCACTAAGTATTTCCTTTACTAAATACCCAAGTATTAGAAGACCCATACATTCAAGTAAGACTTTTTAGTATCTTCTGAACAAAACAAAAAGCAAAAACAAAGAGACTAGGGCAAGAGTATTTAGCACTGGGCTATTGTACTTGCTCTTTGTATTAAAACTTCATGAATTTGTATCAATTAAGTTTTAATCTAAAGTCTTAGGCCCTTAACCAAAATAAGGAGTGACTATCCTGTATCAGTTAACCAGATTACAAGCAAGTTTGTCTAAAAAGTTTGCCAGACAACAGGATTGGAACCCAGTTTGAAGTAGTCATTTAGTAATGAACAGAAGGCTTTAGGGTTTGTGAACACATTACAAGAAACAGTCAATACTACATTACAGATTAAATGTTTCATTCTTCTTTACTGTGTTCATATACTTGAATACTGTCAGCAGATTCTGTTCTTGAATGAATAGGTATGGGCAAGTTTGTTGTATTTACCATCAGTAAAGTGGGTTTTACAGCCACAGTAACAAACAACCTAATATTTACCTGCTAACACACCCCACCACCACCACCCTCCCCCCTCAGCTTCCTTTTGTCTCACAGAAGAGCACCATTACCACTACTTCACTTACTATAAAGTTCGAAAGGAAAAAATATTCAGGTGGACTGATAACTCTGATTGAATAGTCAGCTCACCTGACTATTCAATCCGAGTAACTGAATCAGGCAAACTGATCGAAACCACTGGGGAGGAACCCAAAATGGAAGGAAATGCCTAACTACTGTTTAGGGATAGCTTAGGAGCTAGTTTGGAAATAAAAAAAAAAAAATTAAAAAAATAAAGTCAGCTGCCAAGAGGTCAATGCCTTTGAAATCCAGACAGTCTAGACAGCATTAGGTAATTACATATAGAAGAGGATTCAACATTTTTTCTAATCTCCCAAGAATTTACTAAATTGAGTGCCTAAAGATTGAAGTCTAAGTTGTATCTTGACTTACAATCAGTAAGTCATAAATAAAATTCCATATTATTCTCATTACTATGACAATTCATTTTTTGCTAGGACTTTCAAAACCCCACAAATATATAAGACCACAGTTAATTCAAAGATAAGTAAACTCAAACAGCTCTTTGAAGCAAGGTACTAATTTTGGTATTTGGCTCTAGTGTCGTATGACAGGTCTAAAGACCACTTACACACTTCAAAGGATAATGCAATTGTAAGAGCTAAAATTCTATTGTCTTCATGTGCCTATAGAAAGATTTATTTTATTTTAATTTTTAATTCTAAGAGCTCAGTTTCACATGTCCATCCGGCCCTGTTAGGAGCTGATGAAGGGGCCTGAGTAGAATATAAGGAAGACCCAGCTGGTAAAGATTCTCTTAAAAGTCACTAAATAAAAGCAGGTGTATGTCACCTGCCCCTTGACTGCTTCATCTTCAGCAGAGGCAACTAAGGTATACAAACACTGCATACAGCACTGAACCTCCTTGCATTGTCATCCCCTTGCTCCCAGCCCCAGCTCTCTTAGACAGCCAAGACAGCTTTTCCAGGTTATGCAAGTGCATCACAGCAATCAGGCTCCATATACGATCAGCAGGTCTCTTGGGTTGGATATTTCACAGCTCACCACATATTTGAAAGACTAGCACACAGAAGCTCTATTTATCTTGAATAATTAACAAAGTGTCTACTAAAATTAAAAAAAAAAAAAAAAAAAGCCAGTAGGTTTATTGGAACAATTCCAGCATATTCACTTGATAGTAATTTATAGCTCAGAATTATTTCATCAAAACAAGCACATTGATCTCAATATTTCAGTCAATGGGAACCAATTTTAACTGTCCCATCAGATCTGAAAACACATTATGGATTGCATTAATTGCCTGCACCAGCCCCTACCTTTTCTGCATCAGTTTGTTCATATTATTCTAGATAAATGTCAGCTTATGTGAATCAGTAGCTACCTTAATTTTAATTTCAATATGCAGGTCATCAATATCTAAGCACATGACTTGATGCTAACATACCTACAGCAACACATCCCAACAGCCTCCTAACCAACCTCAAAGGACGTTCCAGGTCACCATTTTCCTCTAGCTAGCATTTAGGCAAGGGGGGCACAGAGAAAAGAGAAACAGTGCCCTTTCAACTAAAAACCATCTGTAACCAGCACAGAAAGAAACTCCCCTATTTGGTTAGTTTCACAGGTACACAGGTTAACTTCACAACAGAATAATACTTAAGTGTTAGAATTCAGATATGAAAGTACAGATATACATTAAAGAGTCACACTGACCAATTTAAAGACTTTTTGTGCTCACCCCCATCACTGGGCTCACACTGCAGGAAGCATCAGCTAACATCCCTAGATAAAAGTTTCCAGAAGGCTACACTCTCACCACCCTTTTTTGTTGTGGTCATATTGGAACTAAGCACTATGCAATAGTTTTTCTGATTCTAAAAGAGAGAACGCTGTATATGGAGAGCCTCTCATCTCAGTATTTGGTGATCTTTTAATATGATTCATCATTGTGGCTCCTTTGCTGAATCAGGAGCTAAGTATTTATCTAATTTTGGCTTTATTGGAACAAAATATAGTTTGGTGGAGAACTCTGAACTGATGCCATGAAACAAAGCCACTGTATCAGATTAAGACTTTTATCTTAAGAAAAAGGATGTTTTGCAAAAATATCACTTCATCATTTAAAAAATAAGATAAGGAGAAACCAGGATATCTGAAAAAAAGACTGTTTTAATTTGCTAGTGAAAGAACTTAGCCCAACTTTTTTCTGGAACTGAAAGATATAAGAAAACAAGAATAATTAAGATATTTCACAACTCTGTTATGTAAGGCAAGATTCAACAGCAACTGACACTGCATTTTACAACCAATAAGAAGTATATGTGGCTAAGGAGGCCAAGAATAAAAAAAAGCAAATGAGCTGATAAACACAGTGCAGTCGATTAAAAGATACAGGTAGCATGGAGACACTTAAAGGTCTGTTTTCTGACATTTGTGGCCTGAGTCTGTATTCCAATTTTAGATTTTCCACTACAGATTTAAAGAACATGATTAACAAAAACAAACAACCCCTCCAAAAAGGCACACAAAAACACCCACAAACTACAGACTTATATTAACATAACAAACTACTCAGCTCTTCTCTTTTTACAAGCAAAAAGAGAATTCAGCTATACCGAATCATTTTTATGGCCTTCAAGCAACTGTTTGCTCCATGCTACACTTCAGCTGTAGCTGTAATTCCTATGTGCTACCAGTCATTTCTATAGCATAACAAATATGAGTTACCTCTACGGCAATCAGAGTTACAATCAGCTTTCCATAAATGCCACACCATGCCTAATAAACCCATGAACAGATTCATCCAACAGCAAAGTACAAACACAGGGTAACAAAACTTCAAAACATGTTAACTTTTTAGCTCTTTATAGCAAAAGTGGGTGTTTATGAAACATTCACTGTATTGTTTCTAGCACATCCCTAATGTTCCTTTGTTTTTTATGGGAAAGTTTCACTATCAAATACGAGTTTCCTCAAGTATACTGGAATAGCACACAATTACCCTAAGGCTCTCTTTTGGCATTACCTACTATTTATTCTCTACTTCACAGATCCCCAAAAGTGTTCAAAAGCTACTAGTGGCCCACACGGTGGCAGGGCTTGTTTCTTTATTTTGTAAATAAAGAAACAAGAGCAATATACATTATAGTGCTAAAACTACACTTTCATATACATACAACTGCTAAGAAAGATGCTGTGCAACTGGTGTAAATACAAATAAAGAGGCAGAGACATCCTGACAGACTTAAACTTCACACTGTGGGTTGTATGTTAAAACATGTTTTCTGAGACCATGTACAATATAAGCATTTTATTCTGTACCATGGCATACACACCATTCAGCACTAGTAGGTAATGAAAAAACATTACTTTCAAGCAGACACCCTGCCACATTTTTAGTTCTTTATAAATCAGCAGACTGAGAATCAGGCCAAATTCGTGGTGCTAATGTTAACAAGCAAGCCTTAAGAATCTTTTCTGTTATTAGATCACAAGCCCTAATCTCATAACCCATTTTGTAAAAGCTGTTCTCTTTAAACAGTAGTATTCAGGTAGCCCAAATATTCAGATCCGAGAACATGAAGAAGGCTATAATTAAAAGAAATGCAGCACATATGAAGCACTCAGTCATCAGTCCTACACCAATGACTACAATAACACTACTTTCAAATCGTACTTCCCAAGATTCAAATGAAGACATTTAAGTACATAACTGGAAAAAACCCCAAGCAGTTAGCATTCAGAACAGAAACACGGCCTTTAAGTATCGAAAGCTTAAGTCTGAGGAGTAAACAGCATCAGGAAATTAGCTTCCAACAAACTCGGCAGGGGACAGCCACCATTTAAAGCGCAGCAGTGATCACCCCGTCCACCGTTAACCGGTAAACAAGACGGCAAACACCGAAACCCTAGTGCGTGTTTACGGATCAACCCTCCCCAAGCACTAGAGCGGAAGGGGCAGGCCACTGAGTGCCAAACACAGCGACGTAGGGGCGGCTGGCACCGGGCAGCAGCCCTACAAGGTGCGCACGGCAAGAAGAGAAAAGCAGTTCCTCCCCCCGTGCCTTGCCTCGCCTCAGCCCGGTGGCTGCGGGCCGGCCCCCCGCCCGCCCCCAGCGCGGCCCGCACCTGCAGGGTGGTGATGTGCTTGTCGTTGAACTTGTTCTCGCAGTAGCGCAGCACCAGGGAGGTTTTCCCCACGCAGCCCTCCCCGAGCAGCACCACCTTGAAAGAGAAGCTACGGCCCCCGGCCGCCGCGCCAGCCCCTGCCGCCATCCGCGCCCCGCCGCCAAGTCCAGCCGGGCCGCCGCCGCCTCACATCAACGGTCCGCACCGCCGCCCGCCGGGACGGGGAACCCGCGACGGAACAGGAGGAGGGCCCGATGGACGGGAGCGAGAGAGGGAGCGAGGGGAAGGAACCGCCGAACGCCAGGGAAGGCGGCGGGGGGGAGAACACCTAGAACCACAACGGTGCCCCCATCCGACGGGCCCGCTCCCCCTAATGGCGTCTTCTTCCTCCTACGTCACGCGCCGCCCGGTCACGCGCACCACCCCGGCCGCCAATGGAAGGGGTGGACGCGACGGCGGAGAGAAGCCCCGCCCAAAGGCCGCTGAGGAGACGGGAGGGGAGCGGGGCCTCCGATAGAGCGAGGCGGAGCCGGGCGGCAGCTCCTCCTCCTCCTCCTCCTCCTCCTCCTCCTCCTCCTCCTCCGGCTGTCCCGGTGGCCGGGAGGGGCTCGGTTCGTTTCTGTGGCGCTGCGTGGGTGCTTGCACGGCCGCGGGAGCAGCGGTGCGAGTAAGTGTACGTGCTTGCTGGCAGCTCTGCGTGCCCCTCGCTGGAGGGGCAGGCCGTCCGGCGCGGACGCGGCGGGTGAATCATCTCCCGACAGCGGCTGGATTTTTCCATTGCGAGTAAAGGGCAGCCGGAGCGGCTGCTGGGGCCAAGGCAGCTGCTGGCAGAGGCCGGGCTGGGTGGGGGAAGCTGCTCGTCAGGCCTGTCCCCAGGAAACGCCCTGAGGGGAGCGATGAGCAGAGCGCCGAGGGAGGAACGCCGCAAGCCTGAGCGTGAAACACAGCTGTGCCGTACCATAGAATAATAGGACAGTTTGGGTTTGAAAGGACTTTAAAGCTCATCCAGTTCCAGTTCCCTGCCATCAGGGACACCTTCCACTAGACCAGGTTGCTCCAAGCCCCTTCCAGTCTGGCCTTGAACACTGCCAGCAATGGGGCAGCCACAGCTTCTGTGGGCAACCTGTGCCAGCACTTCACTACCCTCACAGGGAAGAATTTCTTGCTAATATCTAGTATAAGTCCTGTTGGTAGTGATAGAAACCCATGCAAGATTTATAGGTGTACATTAATGTGCATTTACATGTCATATTGAGGCTTTCTAATGCAGCAAATATATCTGCCAAGCATCTCCCTGCGAGCAGAGGCCAAAGCCTCTAAAGACATATTATAAACATAACAAGCACAGGTTTTGTTCCAACTTCAGTGGCCCTATTCATGTGAACTAAGTTATATGTGTCTCTAAATGTTTGCAAAAAACCTAGCCCATGATTAAGTGCTTAAAAACAGAGATGTGGGAGCAGGTGATGAATAAGGCACAAGAAAAATGCTCTGTTGAGTTCCATGACTATAAGGGTCTGGTATTGTTTCATTCATTCAAGAGCTAGATAATTGCCTTGTAAAACTGGATATCGTTCCTTAGTTAAAAGCAATCCTCACAAACGAATCCAAAGTGCTGCAGCTTAACTTCTCTCTACGGATCATTTAGTGGTAAGAAAAATAATGCTTCTGGAAAGGCACCATAGTGCAATTTCCTTTTTATCTTGTCAAAGAGTATTAATGCTCTGTTGTGTGAGAAAGAGTAGAGGAAAGTACAGAGAACAAAGATCAAATTTCCTGAAGAAAGAAGCCTCATTACTAGGTAGTGTTATGTTCACATACAAAGTGGATTGGTTTTATTTTCTCTAGACATAAATAAAGTAAATATTTCTATTTTATCCAGATGTAAATAAAGGGAATAGGACAAGGGGAAAAAAAAAATCCACAATGCTAACACAGTCGTCAGGAGTATCTTCTGTTTAAATAAATTCCCAGTTTTATTAGCACATAGGGGGTTTCAGCAAGTTACTATAAAACTGTCTTGCTGGAAAGCAGTGCATGCTTCTCCCAGTCATGCCTTCTGTGTACAGGCAGTAAAACTGACTGGCATGTTAGTTATTCTTTCAGGCTGAATGGAAGGAGAAAGTAAGATCAGGCTCAGATTAAGGTTGCCAGAGACAATGGAAATCACAGTTTATGAGGAGGAGGTGCTTGTAGGGCCCAGCAGGTTGGGGCTTTCCTGGATAGCTGGTGACAAGTGCATCTGCTGAGACACAGGGCTATATGAAAGGAAGTCTTGAAAACTGCTAGTGAAACAATTTCCTGTTCTTGTAGCTTTTTACTGTTTTCAACAAAAGCAGGTTCTGTACATATCTTCCAGAGAGAAAAAAGCTGAAGCTTAGAAAAGGGAACAGGAGAGACACCCTCTGTGAAGTCCGTATGCCGAATGCACCTGTTAAACACTGTTTTCCTAACAGAGAGCACAGCAAAGTGTAAGGCACCAACTGAAGCTCAATCCTGCAGACTGTTTCTCCAAGGACCCTCTGCTGTGGCGCAGTTAGAGGATGCATCTTCCCAGTGACAGTTGGCTGCTGTGAGTAACTCCTGTATTCCATCATTTCTGTTTTCCTCTTTCTCACTGGGACTTTGTGATTACTGTTTTGTTGTATGAGAAGTCCTGTGCCTTCCAAAACTTCAGCTGGCAATACTAAATGAAATTAAAAGGCCCATCTGCCTGAGAACAGAAAATTCTGTCAGAGCTACCTGAAGTACTGCATTTCACTGTAATCTGATACCTATGACTTATTAAAATCTGCAGGTTTAACCATCTGTGGAAGATATCAAGTTACTTTATTTTAATAGCGTTTAATTAATTTGCGAAGTGTGCATTTTATTTCAGCGTATTTGAGAAGACTGTGCCTCTTCCATTTAACTTTGTGTGCTTCCTCTTTTTATATAGCTTCCTAAAAATACTTTTACAGACCTCCTCTTTTAAATATGTTGCTGATGATATCTGCATGAAAAATGCCTTTTGAGGCATATTTTCTATTTCACAAATAAACTACAATACCCTATATGTTATTATACCAAACCAAATTACACCATTGTATCCATTGCCATTACTTCTTATCATTCTTGGTAAGACTCTACTCCAGCTTTTTACTTCACAGGCAGCATCATCTCTGAAAGTAAAAATCATACACTTCTTTCAGCTTGCATTATTAGGTGTCCTTATAAAAGTATGAGATGTTTTAATTCCACTGTAAACTTAAATGCTTGTAGTAGCTGTATGGAGGAGATACCCTAGTTGGTCAAACCTACAACTTGAATACCTCCTGTGCCATTGGCAACACACAGCTGATTTCTGTGATAATTACAAGTTTCCTGTAAATTATAAAGGTGGCAGTTGTTCTGCAGATAATGTCACTCTTATATTTGCATTTTTTCCCTTGGAATGTAGTTCTGCCTCTAATATTGTTTCAGTAAAGTGCTCTGATTTTGTCAGATTTACTTGGAAAAGAAAGAATGAAATTTCAAGCAAATAATATATAGTTGTATAAGATCAAATGATTCCTTGAAACTGTATAGGTGTCCATAAAAGCAAGAAATCAAGAAAATCAAAAAACAAACAAAAACCAATCAAATAAACAGAAAAACCAAAACCAAACAAACAAACAAAAAAACCCTGCACAAAAAATAACAACAACAAGAACAAAACCCCAAAACACTTAAAGTTAGCAATACTGACTCAGTTCTGTCGGGAAAGAGAGATGCTGAGAATGAAATGTGTGCATTTGTCCTTCTGACGTGACTGATAAAAACATCTGTCTAGACAGAGAGACAGTGAACACTGTTCTGCCAAATGGTAATCACAGGCAACATCAACCTATCAATCAAAAATAACAGTATCTAGGGTGAGATCAGTACTTTGGGTTGTATAAATCTATGATAATTCAGTAAGCACATGTGAAGAAAATTCAATGTAGTGCAAAGATGCAGTTTCATCCAAAAATAAGACTTTTCATGTTCTGAAAATGAAGAATAAAGATGAACAGCAAAGTATGTGAACCTGAGAAGAACAATTAATTCAAGAACCTTGACCCAGAGGGACTTTTCTGAGCATGCTTTACCCACTCACCGCTGAGAGCCTCCATGTGCCTGTGAGGATGTTCTTGACAGGTTAAGTAATGTCCTTAGAAGCTTTAATGTGGCATGAAATTTGTTTCTAATTTGTAGAAACAAGTAAAATATGGAATCTGGTTTCCAGCTAGGAATCAGTGCCAGCAAGGGACAACTGTTATTTTTAATTCTCAAGAAAAATATGGGTTTTTTTAAAAGTTCAGTTCTCTACGTTGAAAAGGAATTGTAAATGTCATCGCCCTTGGCATAAGTAGTTTTAAACCCTTTGCCACTTCAGATTATCTTTTTCATGCATTCACAGCAGCACAGATGGCAATGCCAAATACCATCCCCATGCGATCCTGATAGATCCACTCACTGACAAGCAGCATCCTGGACACGTGCTGGGAGCAGCAAGCAGCATGCTGCTTCACCATTCATTTCTCCCCTGCTCTTGGCATTTTTCTTTGCAGGAACAAAGGCTCTGCTCCAGCTCTAAATATTCTGTTCATTGTTTCTGCTCCTGCTCTCCCTGAAATGGACATCCCTCGAACTCTTTAGCAAAGGAACACTGGGGTGAAAGGAAGAGCAAATCTTGATGGCAAGGTGGAGCAATCAGCATGCTTAGAGTAAGCTCAGAGAAAGATGCTGGAGATCTGAAGGGGGGGAGGGGGGGTGAGGAGTGAGGGGAGAGGGGAAGAAAAAAGGAGGGACTCAAAAGAAGTAGTCAAGTAAATGGTTTATTAATTTATTGCAATTCTGCTATTCCCTAGGAAAAGAAGGAAAGGAGAGGGAATAATTATCTGGGCTAAGAATGAGGAGGAAGTAAAACCTCCTCGTTTTCTCCCCCCTCTCTCTTTTACATTCTCGCTCTCCTAGTCATACCTACAGTTTTTCTCCGGGTGCCTCAATTTCGGCAAATTTGGCCATTATCTTGAATATGCTTCACTGATTATTAGTGTATGGTTTTGAAGCCATCCAAGTCTCTGCAGCTCTTGCTGTATTAAGCTGAAATAATAATAATCCACGTGTTCTCTGACAACATTACTCAAAATTGTGTGTGGATGTGTTTTATTTATTATGGGAAATATATATTATGAAATATAGATGATCTCCCTGGGGAGATCGTTCCAGTGGCTGATTGTTCTCATTGTGAAAGTTTTTCCTCTGGTGTCCAGTCAGAATCGCCCCAGGAGTAACTTGGGCCTGTTGCCCCTTGTTTTTTCTGTATGACTGCTTATGAAAAGGGAGTCTCTGTCTTCTTTGAAGCCACCCTTTAAATCCTGGTATCGCATGGAAACTGCACAGAATCTCAAAGCAATGAAGAGGAGACAAATGGCAGTGTAACTCCTTCCAGCATTAATTCATGATCCCACTCTTCAGCCCTGTGTGGGGGCCCTGAGAGTAGCCCTGCTCTGGGAGGTTTGGCTGCTGGGGCACAGAGCCAGTGTAGAGCACTTTGGTGGCAGCACTTTTATTCTGGGAAGAGGCGCCAGAAGAAGACATGCAATATGGATTGTTAGGTCCTTGGCTGCTATGAGTGTGAGGTTGTGGCTTTGTGGAGCATTTGTCGACATTCCAACACTTGAGCTGGTCTGAAGGTTTCATATATAAGGCTTAGTCATCCTGATTGGCAACCAAGGTGAAATCAGGAGAGGGTTCTGATAGAATAAATACATTACAATGACACCTACATTGTTTTGTGTTAGCAGCAAGAAATGAGCAAGAGAAATAAAAATTACTTGTGAGAAGAAATGTGCTATGAATGGTGCTTCTGAAGCTTGCATGATCAGTTTGAATGGGCGGAATATAAAAATAACAGCAGCCTACAATCTATTCAACAAGCATAAAATAGTGAAAAATTACGTGCAGGACCCTATAACTTGTTTTGGACACATTGTACCTTGTATCAAAATTAGTAACAACTCAGGCACAGAGAACCTTGAATGCAGCCTTTAAACTAGTAAAACCCAATAAAGGGACATTGCTGGGGATAACAGATTCATAGAATAGTTAGGTTTGGAAAGGACCTTAAGATCATCTAGTTCCAACACCCCTGCCATGGGCAGGGACATATCACACTAAACCATACCACCCAAGGCTCTGTCCAACCTGGCCTTGAACACCGCCATGGATGGAGCAGTCACAACTTCCCTGGGCAGCCCATTCCAGTGCCTCACCACCCTTACAGTGAAAACTTCTTCCTTATATCCAATCTAAACTTCCTCCGTTTAAGTTTTAACCCATTACCCCTTGTCCTATCACTACAGTCCCTAATGAAGAGTCCCTCCCCAGCATTGCTATAGACCTCCTTCAGATACTGGAAGGCTGCTATGAGGTCTCCACGCAGCCTTCTCTTCCCCAGGCTGAACAGCCCCAACTTCCTCAGCCTATCTTCATACGGGAGGTGCTCCAGTCCCCTGATCATCCTCGTGGCCCTCCTCTGGACTTGTTCCAGCAGTTCCATGTCCTTTTTATGTTGAGGACACCAGAACAGCACACAATACTCCAGGTGAGGTCTCACGAGTAGAGGGGCAGGATCACCTCCTTCGACCTAATCAATTCAAGAACACCAAACAAAACAGAAAATTACTTTTAATTTCTTCATAGAAACTTGTCTATGTCTTGCATTCTACCTGTACAGTTCGGAATGAGAGGAAATGGTGTGGCAGTCCACTTAGAAAATCTGTATGAAAGGACGTGGAGACCAGCTATAAACTCTCAGCTGAATTTCATGAATGCCTCATCTTTCATTTCTTAAAACAAATAGTAGAGCACACAGCATGAGGCAATCCTGAATTGCTGGACTTCAGGCTTAAAAAGAGCCATGGCACGGGAGATGCTTTTCTAGGCATCAGGGACATTAACAGGGGCAGAAAAAAGAACACTAACAGTTAGTAGAATTATAGTTTGGATTTAGACTCATAGAATGGTTTGGGTTGGAAAGGACCTTAAGATCATCCAGTTCCAACCTGCCTGCCATAAATAGTTTGGGTTGGAAGCGACATCTTAAAGTCATTTAGTCCAGCCCTCTTGCAGTGAGCAGGGACACCTTCATCTAGATCAGGTTGTTCAGAACAGAGTGGGAAAAAAAGAGAGGGAAGACAGTGGAAGTAGAAATAAATTAGTAGTAGTTTAAGATAACGACAAGCAGAATATGAGCAGGGCAGCCAAAGACTAGGCACTAAACTCAAGTGCTTATAAATAGGATTTAGGGTGTCATTGTTACAAAAGCCAATACCTCCCTCCCCCCAAAGTCTGTTTAATAGATACATGCTATCACAACATGCTATTGTTAAGAATGCAAGTGCATAAAGAAAGCAGACGTGCTCATTTTTAACACAAACTGGCAGACCAAGGAAATTCAGAAGAAGTCAGAACTGGTAAGATTATGTCAAAATTAGAAAAGTAAAAGTGGGACCAATACAATCACAAACTACCCAGACTACATCAGTCCCTGGTAAGCCTTGTTTAAACAATCATGCCAGTACTTCCTGGGGTGTATGAAGGATGAAACTTTCTACCCAATTAAGTTGGTGCTGCGTGGTGCAGCAGAAGATGGGGAAGTCAGGGGCACCATAGGTTCCCTCTGACAGAAAGTGATTTGCAAGCTGATCCCCAGTGATACCTTGCAGGATGCTGACTGTGGATCAGTCATGGTTGTAATAATAGAAGAAAGGTTTTGTATTTACTGGTTGATCAGCCACTAAACTTTCCAAGATGTCCTATAGTGGGAATAAGAACATGGCAAGGAAGTGTGGGTGCTAACAGAGTTCCTCAAGGATATCCTAAAATCCACCTAGTTCGCTGCTGCTGAGCTGCAGTTAAACAGTGATAATTGCATGAGGAAGGAAAGAAAAGAGCTGCTCTGAGCAAAACCAATCTGCTTTGGATCATAGAAAGCTTACTTAATCCACTATGTATCTTCCTCCAAATCATCATCCGTATAACAGCAACCAGTCTGTTTGCAGTCTAGCTCTTTGGTAATGATAATTGCCTGTTGCACATAGGTCTGTACAGCACACTGGACACAACAAGCCTTGATACACCCAACCTCACCGTGCCATTCATACCTTCAGCTGTGGGGAGGAGCAGATGATGACATGAAGAAAAGTAATTACGCAAAAGAATGGCTAGCAATTAAATGAAACATTTGGATATTATGTGTGCCAGTCAACAAAGACTAATGGAAAAATAGGTCTCACAGAGTAACCTCAGATGAGATTAAAGGCTTTATTGCTATAAGGTAATGTCATAGCTGTACTAATTTTTTAAGGTGGTTGACTTAGCACTGCAGGTTAATGATCAGGAAAAAAGTGCTTTATAATGCAATAAAGCACGAATTCAGTGCATCAAGAACTGGATGAGTGCTTCAAAGTATCTGTTGGTGACAATCCTCTTTGGAAACTGATGTTTCCTTTGGAGCTTCTTGGCTTTCCTGAATGGCCTGGAAAGTAAATATAAAATCAGTGCTAATCAAACTTCACGTGATGTGTCACTGTCAATGTGATAAACAATGATAAGATTAAGGCAGCTAGCAACAACTGTATGAAAAGCTAACTCCTGAAAAGTAGGAACATTGTAAAGTATATATAAGAGAGAACTCTTAGGCAATACAAAGAATATGAGAGTCAAAAACTCAACAAGTATCTCAGTACATGACTGCCGCAGAAGGGTGGAGGTAATTCCTGGATATGAAATAATGAAGTACCAAAGAGATGATTTTATCTCAGCGTATAGCACAGATAAAACTGATACTGAAATTTGGCACAGAGTTTTAAAACAAGGCAGAGAGGAGGGAAGAGCTCCCTTTGGTCAGTTCATCAATACTTTAGCAGGGACAGGCACAAGAAAAGAACTAACAGCAGGAGTCAAAAGCCAAATGCATTGATGGGGAGCCTGATGGCATGACTTTTGCCAGATACAGATTGTATTTCAGGCAGTCAGCAGGCCCAGTTCACAGGATATTGACCATCTCTGCCAGCTCTGACACTAAATAATATTTTTAAAGTGATTTATTTTATTTTTAGTATTGTATTAATCATATTTATTGCTGAAAAAGGCCAGTTAGAATTATGAATGGTCCAAATGGGACTCACATCTCACTAAAATGTAGTGCATTCATCTCAGACTTTTAAGATTTGGAGAAAAACCTGCATTCTAAACATATACTTCATGGGAATGAGTGAAGCAATCCTAGGACCACATTGTGTGGTTTAAATTGAAGCAATTTATCGTAAAGTGACCTTCAGAACAAGGGGGGAAAAATTAGAAGCCATTTTTAATAATATCATTCTGTTCCTACCATTGATATCAAACTTGTTACTTAATATACACTAACATTATAGATGTTTTCATTTGCAAAGTGTTCCTTAAAGTGCTTTGCAGTACAGATACTGGCAATGAGCAAGTAAACAAATAAGGGTCAACTCAGTTATCACTCCTCTTCAGTCCTGCATTTTGAAATGTTGTTGAGACTACATAAGATATATAATACATATTTTATATATATATTGTTGAGAGATTGTAAATATATATATAATATGTATTTATATATATGTTGTTGAGAATATATATGTATATATAATAAACAGCAAGTGACTGGACACGAGGATTATCATGTAAACTTCTAAACAAGGGCTTTCATTTCTACTGCCTGAACAAATAAAATAGCATCAGCCAGCCTATTCCTTTCCCTCAACATTTCTTCCCTTAGAAATTTCTAATCTGTAGCCAGTTCTCCTGTTAATTGCACTAAGTAATGCAGTTTCAAGAGTCACACAGCCACAATGGGAAGAAGAATATAGTTTATCAAGGGTAATTGCATATTACTGTCAGAATACATCCCATAAGAACGATCATCATCTTCCTGCTTTGACAAGTGATTTTCTTTTAAAATGCAAACTCTCCTGTTGTTAGAAGTGGAGAGCTGCGCTGATAGAAATATTGGTCTTAATTTCGGTCTAGAAAAATGCTTAAGTACGACTCCTGCGTGCCCCCAAACCTGAATAGCCGATGCTCCAGAGCAGTATGAAGGGTTGGGGGGTTACCTCCGCCATTTCAATTCTGCAGGGAACAGCAAACGTCCTGTGCTGTGAGGAGATGCTTAAAATGAGTGATCCTGCTGGGTTCCAGATTGCCAGTTAGATTAGGAGTACATTTCTGAGAAGCATGTTGTAACAAGCAGCAGCAGTGATGTATTTCTGGCCAAAATCCTCCACCTGCCCGTGAATGAGAGCACTACAGCAAGTTGCTGTTGCAGTGTACTCAAGAGGAGACTGTCAGTCAGTGTGGGGTTAGACAGCCTCTGGAGAGTAAGCACAGCAGAGTATATACATTGTATGCATAGTTGTATGGGGATATACATATGTATATGTAATTTTCTGTTATAAGTATGTATGTTGTGTATATAAAAATGAGATTAAGGGTAAGATGAAGATCATTATCGTAAATTAAATAACAACAAACGTCTCTTCAAGTGGGATCCCCTTTGGAAAGCCATTGTTTCTATCAGGCAGTTTCTTAGTTAATAGTAAAAAACATCACCTGTGGCAGGTTTGCACATCCAGCCACTGTACAGCAAGATGTCCTTCAGGTGCTGCTTCCTGCACCTTCCCTGCTGCAGCAGCATGGGGGTCGGTGGCTTCAGCCTGGCAGGACATGGGGAGAGACATGTCCCTGGAGAGGGGCATGGGGGCTGCAGTGGGCACCAGCCTGCTGTTCTGCGGCTGTCACCCATGTGGGGTGGTCCTCTGCTGGGTGCGTGCCTGAGGCTGCACCCCCACCTGCAGAGGTGGGGTTTACAGACTCTTCAGGCCTGAAATTCAAGCCACAGAGAACAGGTCTGCAGCCAAAGGCAGCAGTCCTTAGTGCTGGAGATGTGAAATATGTCATTACCTGCAGTGAAGATGGAGTCACAGATGGATGGTATGGGACTGTCATGGTTTCCCATTTTCTCTGTGTTCTGCTTTGGGTTTTATATTTTATTTTAACCCTATAGTAATAGCCTTCACAGCATTAGTACAAAACATCTCAACACAGGTCTTGGGCCTCAACCCAGTTCGCTTAACACAGCTTTCTGAGGACAAAGCATGTCTTTCTTTTTCTGGTAAACTGCTCAGTCTGAAACTTATCCAGAAGCAAAACTTTTAAGACTTTGTAGCTGATGGGAATTTCACAGGAAAAGTCTGAGGTGATGAACCTCCAAACAGACCCCGTGAATGAGCGCTTCTGGAAGACCTGTGCTCCATAGTCTGTAGATAATCCTGCTGGCATTGTAGTATTAGGATATGTAGTTTGGTGGTGAGTTTATACAGAAACTTGAGGTGGCAGATAGCTATCATTAAACATTTACCCATTAGCATCATTGCTAGTGGAAAGCTTCCCTGTATATTGCTTCATCATGTACTTTCCCCATGCAATTTATTTTTCTGACCCTTATACTTCTGTGCAAGCATAATTCTTCAAGTTGTGATGGACACAAGTTTAAAAAGACAGACATAAAGCAAACACACAACAGCATTTGCCAGACTTAGTGAGGATATATGCAAATATCCCATGAGGAGTTGTGGCACTACAAATCTTGAGTTGAAAAGGGAGGAATCGTCTTAATTTGAGGCTGTCAGGTGACCTATGAGGTGCAGGAAACACGATGACTCAGGGACTGTGGCAGGGCTGTGGATAGGACTGGCATAGAGAGTCAGAGAGGTGCTCCAGCCCTCTGATGCCGTCTTCATGGCTGTCCATGTGGACTTGCTCCAACAGGTCCATGTCCCTCTTGCGTTGGGGGCCCCAGAGCTGAACGCAGTGCTGCAGATGGGGTCTTACAAGGGTGGAATAGAGGGGCAGGATCACCTCCTTTGACCTGCTGGTCACTCTTCTTTTGATGCAGCCCAGCATACCATTGGCTTTCTGGGCTGAAAGTGCATATTTCTGGGTTGTGTTGAGCTTCTGATCAACCAACACCCCCAAGTCCTTCTCTACAAGACTCTCAATCCAGTCTCCACCCAGCCTGTATTTGCATTTGGGATTGCCCTGACCCAAGTGCAGGAGCTGAGCCTTGTTGAACTTCACGAGGTTTGCACAGCTCCACCTCTTGAGCCTGTCCAGGTCCCTCTGGATGGCACCTCTTCCCTTCAGCTTGTCTACTGCACCCCTATAGCTTGGGTCATCAGCAAACTTGCTGAGGGTGCACTCAATCCCAGATGTTGAACAAGACTGGTCCCAACACCGATCCCTGAGGGACACCACTCACCACTGGTCTCCACTTGGACATCAAGCCATTGACCACAACTCTTTGACTGCGACCATCCAGCCAATTCATTATCCACCAAGTGGTGCATCCATCAATCCATGTGACTGCAGTTTAGAGACAAGGATGTCAGGTGGGACAGTGTCAAATGCTTTGCACAAGTCCAGGTAGATGATGTCAGTTGCACTTCCCTTATTCGCCACGCTGTGACCACATCATAGAAGGGGTTATTCATGTTGAACTATATGCTGCTTCTTCAGAATGAAGGTTCCTGTCAAGAATGCATTCAGTGACTGAATTTTCTCAGAGTAGCCTTTGCTGACTAAACAGAAAGAGCTGCTTAATATCTTCACCTGGCAAAGCACACAAACCACAGCTGGCATGATTAATACTAATAAAACTTTGTTTTATTCTTGGTGTTTTGTCTTGAAGCTTGTCTCAACTTGTTCACTCGTTTAAAAAACACACACCAGTTCAAATAAAAGCTGAAGAGAGTCTTTAACAACTAATGATGCCTGAGCTTGGTTTGTGTCAGCTGTTCTGCACCTCCTTGTCTCATGAACAGCAATGGTTAGTTTAAACGGTGTCACTTTCTCATCTGCCTTGTCCTTACCACATGAGGACGACTGCAAGGGGAGTGCTGTGAATCTCCAAGAGCAACAGGCCTAAGGCTGTGTTCCCTTTCAGGTGGTAAAGCATGATAGGAGTTTTAAAATACTGTATAGCAGGCACCTCTGAACTCCCAGCTCTAAGTTTCACCTCCTGACTTCTGAGCTCCCCAGATGTGCAGCAGTGACGGAAGCAGTGACTGAAGCAGTGACTGACAAACTCCAGTGACTCAGGAAATTCAGGCTCTAACTAGGGTGAGTTACAAAATATCCACTACACACATGTCAGCTCCTAATTATTCAAGCCAGTTCTCTTACTTCAGGTAGATTCTTCCTTCAAGGTACCTACCCCTGGCCAGATTCCAGGAGGGATGCTGAAATTTCTCCTCCGGTTTGATTGTACATGTAATGATTTCTAGAAAAGCTGATGTCTTTACATGCATTTGGCAAGGGAACAATACAAGATCCAGGAACACAGGAAAGGGAAGCAGTACTTTCACATGGCTGGGGTATGGGAATTACCCATAACAAGCCTTGAAGCCTCAGGATTTGTTATGGTGGCTCCCTACTTTACTTTCATTCAGGACAGCTGTTCCTACAGGAAGGAGTTGGAGAATGACCCTGTCTCAGTGGAGGCATTCTAGAAAAAGATCTGAAGTTACAGGTGATAACAAGTTTTCCACTTCACTTTCCACTGAGCTGTAACTGTGACTTCTCCAAGGACTTTTGTTTTTCCCCACAGTCTGTTAACATCATGAAGGAAGATGTAAAGGAAATAATCTATCGAAACAGCTTGTTTGAAAGGTGAAGGCTGAAATTACCTGTGTATCTCAATTGACTCATTCCAGTAGGGAAACATAAACCTTATGTACTTATATACTTATGTACTTCAGCGCAATGACGTGGTCGCTCTGATGCTAAAGGATGCTATAATATCACTCACTCTCCACGCTTTTGAACGCGCTGTTCTGTGCGCAACAGTATTTTCTGACCACAGGTGGAATAGACCTTCTTGTCTTCAAGGCAGCGAAGTCTGTACCTACAGCGTGAGAGCTCTGGGGAGCAGCGCTGCAGAGGAAGTGCTGCTGGTGGAAGTCGTGGTCTGAGCAGACCAGAAACAAGAGCTGTAGAATAGGGTTCACAAAACTGGGAAGTTTGTGATTTGGGCATAGCAAAAAAGGACAAAAATAGTTTCATGGAGCTTTTCAGGAAATGGCCTTTATCATGTAAAAACTAAGTTAACAAGTCTGTAGAGGGTAATATTGAAAAGATTAACCTTTAGGATTACCAAATGATTCTTAGGTAATGTGTTTCATTAAACATTCCCTGGCTGTTTGTCATCTTTGACGTGCGATTCAGTACAAAATACAGAAACTTCAGCAGACAAAACGAGCAGACATCACCACAGCATGTTGAAAGGAAGCTACAGTACAACCTCCAGCACAGAAAAGTGAGGAGAAAGAAGCTGTAAACTTTTAACTCACCAGAGCACTTCTGAATGAGACACTGTAGCAACCCAGCATGCAAGTCATCTACAAGACAGTGCTGACCTCTGCTCTCCTCACTAAACTCTGAAGGATCTTTCATTGTAACAACCCATGTATGTCACCAGTATCAGGCACGTCCCTATAAATTACAGAATAAATTCAGCATTGAGGTGTGAGGCTGTCAGGGAACCATCCAAAATCTCTGGATTTTGGGATAGAGATAAAATGAAACTGCAATGAAGAAAGCTGGATTCTTCAGGTAATAGCAGAAATCTCTTGATTTTGATTCATGTTTACCTTCGTCCTCAAATCAGTACAGCAAGATTGTCCCAGGTTACACCAGCCTGTGTATATACACAAGAGGGTTCTTGGTTATGGGAGAATATTCCATGTAAGAGATTTCAGTGCTTGGTTGTGAAAATACGGGTGTACTCAGGTAGTCAGCTTTGGGCTTCTGCTTTCAAGTGCTGCAGGACCTGGGACACAAACTATTTGCAATGACTACAGCTGATAACTCACAGAAGCAAACTGAAACTCTTGAGAATCAGGAAGGTAGGAGCACTCGGCTCCTCCTCTTCCCATTGAGTACTTAGTACACATTGAGTACATTAGAACCAGAAGACTAAGATGGACAGAGCAAGTTCTCCCCCTGGTGCTGCCAGTTCAGCCTGGTAGGAGAAGTCAACCCAGACCTGCTGTCCCAATCCTTCCTTCAGAGTCACTGCAATACCTTCAAACAGAGCTCTCAGCAAGCAGAATTAAATGGCAGGTCCCTCAGGACACAGAGCACACAGACCTGCAGCAATAATGTAAATATGGATTAAATTCTCCCAGTGGTGTTACTGCAACACTAATACCATGGTATTATTTTTTATAATAACCTAGTATTTGCTGAGGCAAACCACTTTGGAAATCCTGCTGTATTTAGTAATGCTGTGTTTTTATCAGGAAATCAGTTCTGCTCACCACCAAAGCCCTGCAAGTTGTTTTGTGTCGAAACACTTTAGGCTGCTTAGGTATTTTTGCATCCAAATAAATTTTTACATATATTCATGTTAGCAGATGGAAAAACGATGTGTATCTGATGGCAAATTCAAGGCAAACAAATGCTTCCTTGTGTTCTGTCAACAGGCGCCAGCTGACAACTCTGTAAAAGACAGAGTTTGCTTTTTTTCATGCAATACAGAGGACTGATGAGCTAAGGCAGCAGGACAGAGCACATGTACACCTACATAAATGTAAATAAATTAAGCGTGTTTCCTCTGCTAATGATTACAATTGCAAAGAAGTAGGGACAACAGCCCCAAAATGGCACGTGTTTAGTGGTGTTATTTTTGGGCTTGCGAATTCCATGAAGACAAGGGCATGGATTGGTACATACACATTACCATCACAATCCTTTTCCTCTTACCTTCTAGCTTAAATACCAAAGGAGAGCTGCTGTATACAAGTGCATGCAGACATCGTTTAAGGGAATTTAAGTGGTATCACAGATTTAACAGTAATTTTCAATACCTTTAACTCCATTTAAGTTTTTAAAAGTTCCTTTGGGTTTGCATTTGTAATGTTTGCTCTTGGACAAAAAGTGTGAGTAACCTTCGACCAAAATGTTATCCTGGCAATGGTGGGAAGGAGATTACTAATCTAAAATGCATTATTCCTTTCTTACTATCTCTTTCATATAAAACAGACTACTAAAATCAAAGCCTTTAAAGAAGTTGGACTTTAACTTCAGCAATTGCTAACCCTAAAGAGAACATTCTTGGCCATTTCAATCTTTGAGAATTAGAGGTGTCAAAAAGCAGTCTTTATAGCAGTGCCTATTAAATCCAGTCGGATTTTGCTGTTAGAGTATGTACAAATGCCAGCAACAGTTAATTGTCGGCACATTTCATTCTTCAGGACAATCTTTAAATGCTGAATGTCGACATGAACACGTAGCTGTTGGAATACAGCTGCCGTTAAATGCTATGTTCATTTGCATTCCTTAATATGAAATAAGCTGTTGCACTAACTCATTTCTTATTTTCAGTTTGGCCACTTATAAATCCTTCAATACTCGCTTTTCGTCTATGGCAGATAATGGTGTGGTAGCGCCAGTAACTTAGTTTTTAGCATATATATAAAGTGAGCACATGGAGGGTTTACTTGTTACAGTAAAGGAGTATTCTCAAAAAGTAAAAGGAGTATTCTCAAAAATCTCAAGCAAATAGAAGGTAGCAACACTGCCAGGTCACAGTGAAAATGACCAAGAATTCAGGGAAAAAATGAAATACATCATCTCAACATTCCTTCATTTTAAATGTGCCAAATATCACGACAGAAAATACTGGCTATGAAAATACTGACATTCACTAATAAGGAAGAAATTTGTGGCAGAAGTCACTACATGGGGTTGGAGAGCATTTTGGGTTGGAGAATATTTAAATGAAGCCCTTGTGTATTTTGTGATTTGGGGCTTTATTCTCTTTGTGTAATGGATTACAAGTTCACTCAAGCCATGCACTTGCAAGGCCTGTGTTCCTGTGATTGCATAGAGGGCTGGAGGCAGGAGAGCAGTGCGCCTGAGGACGTGTCAATAAAGTGGAGCACGTTGGAACCAAGCTGGGGCTTGCACTCTGCTGCAAAAACATCTGCAAGGAAGAATTGGGCAAAGCATTTTCACAACTACACATGGGTTTGTGCTCGCCTGTGGATGGATTTTTAGCAAAGAACGGCCACGTTCCCAAGTCAGCAAGTGCCTGCGCGGAGCTCGCCATGAACCGAGGATGAAGGAGGACGTGGGCAAAGAAGCAAAAGTACCGGTGCAAGCAAGATAAGAAGAAACTGGAATGTGCTAAGACACAAAATAGTGAACCGTTCGCAAGTTTTAAAGGTTAAGTTCTCATACGCTTATTTGATTAATTGCTGCTAGTTGCTGTGTGCTGCAAGAATATGTATCAAAGCATAATATACTAAGCTATTGTATATGTATCCATTTATAATACAAGTTATTGAAGATGTATCCAGTCATAATACAGCGAGCTATTGAAGATGTATCAAATTATACTACAGCAAGCTATTGTAAATGTAACTGTAGTTGCTGCGTGTTACAAGAAAATGTATCCGATTATAATACAACAAGCTATTGCAAGCAGATGCAGAGAACAGTATAAAAAGGATAGATGCTCTATAATAAATGGCTTTTGTCTGATCACAGTGATCCCTGACTGAGTCCATCATTTTCCTGCGGCACTTGCCTCTGTCCTCTTGCCTTCTTTATACCTTAAGAACGAAGATAGTTTGTCACATGGAACAGCAAGTGAAGACAGATGACTCAGTGCGAGTTCTAAACCGAAGTATATGCCAGTCCACTCCACACCAAACCTGTCTGAATCTAAGGGTGCATTACTCATAAATCTATAGGCAACCCAGTGTGAGAATAATTTGTTTCATTTAACTAATTCTGAAGTACAACAAATTAAATTATGCTTCTGTTTTGTCTTGTGACAATGGCTTCAGGCACTTTCCAGGGTTTGGTTGGTTGGTTGGTTGCAGCACAGCTTTGCACAGGTTAAATCAACTATAGAGCCTCTTGGGCAGACGTCACTGAGTGCCTTGTCAGATGCTGCTTTCTTATGGCATCTACCAAAAGACATAGGGTTTCCAGAATTCCAGAGGTGAGTTACAGCCATACTTCTTATCCCAATGCATCACCAATCAGTTCCTTTCACTTTTTATATTATAGTAGGAGACACTTAATGCAACTAGATGATCTGTATATATTGGGAGCACCATAACCAGAGGCATTTGGCAGCTAAAGGTAGACTGAAGCTACAGTTGCTTTGGAGAAACATTTGATTGTAGCAGCTTTCAACAGTGGTATGGTTTCAGGACTTGGGATTTCAACAAAAGTAGACACCAGGCAATAGAGATGCCAACAAGTTACACAGGGCTTCGCATGTGGCTCTCATGTGGAACTGGCAGGTCCCCCCACCTGGCAGCTGCTTCCATAGTGGTGGTATTCCCCTTTCCAAAACATCTTCCCTCAGTGGAGGTCAGACTGGTTCTTCCACATTTCTGCTAACCCCAGTCTTCTCCAGGCAACCACTCAGGTTAGGAACCAGCACCTGCCCCTCCTCTAAGATGGAAAACCCCAGAGCAGCATACAGCCAACAGTCCTGCTAGAGGGTCTGCTAAGGGAGGACATGGTCATTCTAAAGGTATTTTCAAGGTGATAATGTGTACGACATTACTGCTTCATATTATCAGTCACATGGAAGGTTTTCTGGTCTGTCCTGGGTTCAGCAGCAGCAGTCATTTTTCTCCTTCTCAGTAGCTGGTGCAGTGCTGTAGTTTGATTTTTGGCCTGGGAACAGTGCTGATAACGCCGATGTTTTCAGTTGCTGCTCGAATGTTTGGTCTGACCAAGGACTTTGTGAGTCTCATGCTCTGCCAGGGAGGAGGGGAGGCCGGGAGGAAGCAGAGACAGGACACCTGACCCAAACTGACCAAAGAGGTATTCCATACCACAGCACATCATGCCCAGGAGGTAACGGGGAGTTACCCAGAAGGGCTGGGGGACTGTAGGGTTGGAGGAGGTATCGGTCGGTGCTCGGCTGGGGGGAGTGGGGTGAGTTATTGGTCGGCTGGTGTTGAGGTGTTGTATTCTCTCCTCTTGTTATTTCCTTTATCATTATTGTTGGCAGCAGCAGTGGTTTGTGTTATACCTTAGTTACTAAACTGTTCTTATCTCAACCCGTGGGAGTTGCATTCTTTTTGATTCTCCTCTCTGTCCCTCCAGGAGTAGAGGGAGGGAAAGAAGGGGGGAGTGAGAGAGCGACTGTGTGATTTATGGATGACTTTTGTTTAAACCATGACATGGTCAGAACTCACAGAATGGTGGTGTTCTGCTTCCCTGCGCATCTGCCTTACTCAAGGAATGCTTCCTCAATGACATTGAGAGATGTGGTAGAGTCCCCATCACTGGAGGTTTTCAAGGTGTGATTGGACAGGGTGCTAGATAACCTCATCTAGGCTCCCTTTCCCACAAGATATTGGGAGCAGATGATCTGTTATGGTCCCTGCCAACCTGGGCTGTTCTATGATTTAGTGATTGGAGTGGCAATGTATTAAAATTGACTCATTTTCGGGGGGGCAAAAGCTGTAGAAGAGCTCCAGAACAAATGTTTTCCTGGTGGAATTTCTTGGATGAAAGTTTTACAGACTAGGGAGTATCCAAATACAAGCTGCCTTTTCCTGGCAGCTTCTTTCCACATTCCCGTATTTCATCTTCATTTGGGACTTGCATTAACATTTACCGAAGGCAGCTGCAGGCTTGGGAGCGCTGCAGGGATCCGTGTAGTCTGAGTGAATCCATGTACCTGCTCTGATTTATGCATTACAGCAGGCCCCCAAACAGAAGCAGCGTTTAAATTGGAAATTATTATCCAGTTACAGCAAGAGCCAGAAGCAGAGACTGTAAAGTGCCTACAAAGCTTGAGGTGCATAAACCATCTGTCAAGCAGGCTGACTCCTGCTTGAGGAACGGTGACTTGCTGCCATTTGAAATGCTGGTTAATAACATTTAAAAAGGGTCTGAGTGGGGCCCAAAGCACCGCTGGGGGGAACACAGGTACAACAAATCCTGCTTACAAACCTGAGATGCCCAATCCTGACGGCTTTTAATATATCAATCTATTGCCACATTTATCCAGTGCCCAAGCCAGGATCTGTAAAACACCAACAATAATTCAAGATGTTTCAGCCCCTCACTGTTAGAAACTAAGTCTTCGGAACTGTTACTTACGTATCAGTGACAGCTATTTGCTAAGGGTACTGATGGCTGGGAAGCAAAAGGAGTATTTAAGTGTTTAAAGAATGGAACTGTATTTACTTATTGCAGTGACCTGTTTTGTACCTTCAAATCTGTCAATTTCCTTGGTTTGCTCCTAGCCCCTTTTATCACCTTCCCTTTTACTTCCTGCATTTTCTGCCTTTCCAAGTAGCACATGGACAGTTGGTATCCCTGCCTGTCCCCTTCTGAGCTCAGGAACGGCTCTTAGTGACACGCACCAAGTTACAGGCAGTTTGCCACATCCTAGAACCTATTTCCTGTATTCCCCCCCCTCCAACAGTTTTACAGCTGCTAAAGAGTTAAATGTACCGATATTCATATATGCTATACTCCACTCAGTATAATGTACCTGGAGCTTAGACTGTCCTTTTCACAATTCAAGAGCACTTAGACCTTTCTAAATACAGGAGACTGATGAGTGGGAGTTTCAAAAGCAACTCGAGCATCATCCCAAGACATGGCAAGTAGAAAACAATACCTTTGAAGGTCGTACCTGAGGAGTTCATTCACTCAAATCATATTCACTCATGTTAACAGATCAAAGCCTTTCATGCTGCTATGAATTTAAAATCCCAGACGTCTTCTCACTACAGCAAACTGTTTTTCAAATGAGACTCATATTAAATAGTGAAAAGTTTCAGTGTTAGAAAGCAGACTTTGTTCCAGGAAATGAAAGAATATAAAAATAACACATTTAATGGAAAGAAAAAGTATCTTACAAAAATGTCTTAATTCCAGAAAACACAACAGTAGTAATAAAACCTTAAAAGACAACTAAGACGAAGCAGCATAAATCCAGACAACACATGAAAAATCTCAAGTGTTTATTGTTAAACTTCAAGTGCATATATTCCTTTACAATTTTGTGCCTTTCCACAGGAACAGACATACAGCAGCCATAAAATTTGTTCTTTTCAGAAAGCTTTTACTAGCTTGAAATCTCATCTTTATAATGGGATAATACAGTGAACTAGTTCCAGTGATAAATTCCAGATTTATATAGACCAGATTTGTGAAAGAGTAAACTCAACATGGCAGTTTTTAATATTGCCACAAAAGGTGACAAAATACACAATTCAAGTGGGTTCAGACAGGCAACAGACTCAAGACATTCATAAAAAACAATCAAGTGTTTAATACAAAATACTCAGCTAAAGACAATTAAAGATAAAAAGAAAACGCTTTTCGTACGTAAACAGCATGGGCCCTATCTTCCCCTGTCAACAATGACATGTTATTACGTGGGTACCTCTAAGGTTTAAATACAATGTGTGCAGGCTAAATTACTTCCACCTCTTTTATAAAGTAATGATGGAAGATGGAATCACCCAACACAGAAGTCCAAGTACCAGAAGTTAAATTCCCATTTTAAATGGCTTGTAAATGAGACTTTCCCCGTTCACTACATGGATACCTCTGTAGCTTTTTTGGCTACTGAATAGGAATCCCAGACAAAATGGGAAACACTTCCACTGCTGAGAAAGAACCAAAGAGGATAGTTTGGTCAGAATGCTAAACGTTACGGAACAATTCTAAGCTTACGAACAAAATGTTCTATTTCTAAAGAGATGAATGTGAATTCGTAATTGTAATCTTTAATTTAGTAAGTATCACAGTATTGACCATGTTCATAAATATCATTAGTTTTGAAATAAAGACTTCAAAAAAAACGCACAAATATATTATTCTGGAACAACTAATGAGTTTTTATTTCAGATTCTAAATTTAAATGTTATTTTAATCTTTTGCTGCAAACATTATGTAGTGGCATCACTTTTACCAACCCTACTCCCAGGGAGGTGGAGATAGTACCAGAATGCAGAATCTGCAACAAGGCTTATTCTCTCCCTCAATATTTCCATAAAACCTTACATACTGTAGATTATGGCAAATGCCAGATTCCAGCCATTACACCTGTGTTACCATTGCATACATAAAGTTGCAGTGTACTTGCCGGACAACAGCCACAATGCCCCATCACACCGACTGATGTTGATTAGACTTCTATTTGCACCTTGAATAGTGTTCAATTTTGAGCCCCTCATTACAGGAAAGACATTGAGGTGCTGAAGTGGGTCCAGAGAAGGGCAACAAAGCTGGAGAATGGTATGAGGAGCAGCTGAGGAAACTAGGGGTGTTTAGGATGGAAAAGGGAGGCTGAAGGGGGACCTTATCACTCTCTACCGCTGCCTGAAAGGAGGTTGTACTGAGCTGGTGGTCAGTCTCTTCTCCCAAGAAACAAGTGACAGGATAAGAGGTAACAGCCTCAAGCTGTGCCAGGGGAGGTTTTCATTGGACATTGGGAAAAATTCATTCACCGAAGGCAGGATCAGGTGTTGGAACAGGCTGCCCAGGGCAGTAGTGGAATCACCATCTCTGGAAGTGTTCACAAACCATGTAGATGAGGCCCTCAGTGACATGGCTTAGTGATGGACTTGGCAGTCCTGGGGTAATGGTTGGATTTGATGATCTTAAAGGTCTTTTCCAACCTAGTTGATTCTATGATTCTAGCTTCTTGTCCTTCCAGATGATGGGGACTGGAAAGAACAGACTCCAAAGTTTCAGTTCCATGAGGATAATGAAATGCTTCACCTCACTTGGCAATGATCTGCATCCATCTCAAGAGCATCAAAAGCGTATTGGCAAAACCCTTTCCTTCCCCTGAGAAACACCAATTGCAGTATGAAGCTTACAGCCTTAGTAAGTTGAGATGGAAAGTCCTTTGGATCTCTTAAAATTTCAGATCCCTCTCTTCAAGAGAGATTCAAAGAGGACTCGGAGTCTTTGTGTAAAACTGAACAGAAACAAATCACATGCAGAAAACCTTAAACCATTTCAACGCCTGGGCCAGAAACACCACGCCATACCTGGAAGCACCAAAGCAATGATTATAGAAGAAAAAAGATTTACTGCATTATTGTCCAATATGGGTTTTCCAGATATGTGCTTGGAGTCTTTTGTTTGGTGGTTGACAACCATGCCAATATTCTGGTCAAAACCTGCGGAAAGATAAAAGACTTCGTTTTACAAAGCCAACCCAGCTGAAAAGCAATTTAGTAACCATATGTATGCAACTTCATAAATTTAGTTTACCATTATGTGTTAAGCCTCTGTAAGAAAAGACAGCAACAGACTAAATTAAATCACAGTTAGTTTAATCTGGTAGCTTCAAAGAATGGAATACAATATTTTATGTTAGAAGTTACTTTATTTGCAAAGTTACACTTCTGCCAGGTCTACTTCTCTCTATGGGGTTTCATAGCTAAGAAAGGAATAGAGCAAGCTGAATCAGGAGAGGAGTAATTTGTTCTAAGGCACTGGATGCTCGTTTCAACCAAACAGAAACGACTGATTAGCAACATGTATTTCCTGTCATGAAGACGTATTTGTTTTCAAAGGAAAATTACGGAAATAACATTTGATCTGTCAGAAAATGAGCTTCTTATGGAGCTTGAACTTATAATTTCTACTTACATAGCAGTTTTATACTACCAGCAGCTGGGTTTTTTTTCTCCTGGTACTTAAGTCATTTCTTGCTTTACCTCTGTATTATCAGTACTCTAGTACTGTATTTCATTAGCTGTTACTGTACACAGTTATCCTATCTTCTGTCCAGCTGCATTACTTTCTAAGCTGATCAAAGTGTAAAATTCTAGCATGATTGATTTTAATGCCAACTCAAGCTGTAGTGAAGCTTGTAACTGGGTATGTATGTCCATGTGCACACCTTTAAGGATCACACAAAGAAACATTCCAAAATAAATTGGTGTATTTTAAGCTAATATTATTTTCTCTGTATCTGTAAATCCTACAACATGGAAATTTCATTTTGAACTGCTGCTTTATGACAAAAAGATTTTCAGCACCTCAGACAAAACTTAAAAAACCCCACAGTACAAACCTGCCTGGCAGGTATATAGCTGCTATTTTAGCTTTGAATCATATATTTAAACCTAGCTTTGGAATAATGGGAAAAAGCTACAGAAAAATCAAACTTCAAAGCCTGATAGTTTAACTCTTAACACTTGCTATGTTTTAGGAAGTTTTAAGTTTTCTTGAGAGAAAAACTGGGAATAAATTTTTATAAATACGTACTTGAAATGCACATAAAGCATAGACTGAGAGCATTAACAAGTTATAGGAAAGTTAACAGTAATTCCTTCTATTCCTTTTGCTATTTACAGAATAAGTCTGGCTTCAGACTGATAACACAGGAAAATTTTAACGTAATTCTGTGTAGCTACTCAAAGTTTTACTTAATAAACGTGTGGGCAGGGAAGGACTTTCACCTAGAAACTGGCTATCACAGTATATTACACAAACCAAATCTAGGAGGACTACCAACAAGAAAAACATTGACAAAAGGGATTAGCAGTGGCAGCATGATATTTTCAAAAGAATACACAATTCTTTATTACCACTGCCGTATTTATTGTTTTTCAAGATGCTGCAGAGAGACTGGAGTATTTCTTACGAGACCACACTGAACGGGGATTGGAAAAGCAGGTTGAAGTAGGGAGGAACACAA
Source organism: Lathamus discolor (assembly GCF_037157495.1). NCBI lineage: Eukaryota > Metazoa > Chordata > Aves > Psittaciformes > Psittacidae > Lathamus > Lathamus discolor. The sequence goes on along the minus strand of NC_088884.1, from coordinate 40,044,200 downwards.
AACCTAACAGCATGCACCACATGAGCAGCACTATTCCATTTATATCACAGCATATATATACATACAGACACACACCATAGCGTATATCCATATATAATATAGATACTGCAGCAGTACTTATGAATTTGTAAGAGAAACTCTGGAACTTGCATGCTGTCCCTGCTGCAGCTAGCAAAGTAAGTTGCTGAGCATGGAAAAATATCTGAAGTGAAGAATAAATAAATGCTGATAAATGCTGGCATGCATTAGCTAGGTTTACCACATACTCTTAATGCATCTGCATCATTAGAAGCATGAAACATCGTTCAAGTGGTTAAGTGCTTCTTCTTTAGTACAGAAATATCTAGAAATTCCTCAAATGGTTAAACACTCAATTCCATTTTAGGCTTTCTTGGAAACAAAGTCTAAACAGACTACAAGAAATAGAGCATAAAAACTGCTGGAAAGCCAAATCCACAGCATCAGCAACAGTCTGCAGTTCTCATTGTGATGACAGACTTGAACTGCCTGAGAGATACAAGTCGTTTATCTCCACCTTCAAACCTCAACTTCCAACAAATACGTAGATAAGAATTCCCTCTGTGACCAGGTATTAAACAGAACAGCGTCACATACAGTCTTTAAACAATTTGTCAGCAGTTTACAGTTTAGCCTAAAGGTTGTCTGTAGTGTTTATTCACAGACAAAGATCCTTACAGGCAATGAGTAAAATACTGAAATCATTTAGAATCAGCCAGCCAAGACGGTTTTTAAAAATGAACATGATTTTTTAGTTAAAGTCACAGCTGGTTTGTCATAAACTTAACTTACAGGAAACAGTACTCTAGAACCAGTGAGAACTTATATTGTGGGCACATGTTCCTGGAGCTTTTCTTATGTAATTCTTAAAGCTGACACTACTGCTGTCTTCAGAGTTAGAACTCAAGCTTCTGCAGTGACAACCAATTTGGGTAAATGGATAAAATTAAGCTGACGTTTTCTCATGTGTTACCATAATTAGATCTATAGAAAACTAGAGGGCAGCAATTGCTTTCTGCAAGTTAACATGTTTCAGATCTCTGTTCTCTTTCAGTAATCAACAAGACAGTAACATAATATACACAAATAAAAATATGGAAAAGAACCAGCTGCCCTTGCTCTTGTTTTCATTATTATGTCCATCACTTTAGCTCCCTTTACCCTTTGTGTTGCTAATTCTGTATTTTCTCCATTTAAAAATCATGTCCTCAGCCCTCCTGGAAATTCCAAGTCCATTTTGAGGTTGCACTGAAGGGGGGGGATGGGGGAGGGGGGGGGAGAAAAAAAGAAGAATCTTACCGCTGTATTGCATTGTAGCTCCCAAATAGGAATCAACAACTGATCCCAGTAAGCCAGCTGCTGCGCCAAACACAATAATGGGCCATTGTGGAGCAGATACTTCCAGATCAGTCACGAAAATGAGTTGCGTGATAAAGTAGGCTATACCTACTACCATGCCACCAAGCAAACTTGAGAGCAGGCCCACAAAAGTAATTGCTCCATTAGTACCTGAATCAAACAAAACCAAGCTGATTCACAAACGTTTTCTTGAAGCGTTGCATTTGTTCAAATGTTTTGTATGAAATCAAAACTGTGTTCATAGTGATCTTCCCCCCCTTATATCCACAAGCAAAAAAGAAATATAAAATTACCATGCATTCATATCCTGTCCTACAAGGTGTACAACTCAGATCAACATGCCAACAAGACTCAAAAAAAGACATACTGCTTTAAGGCAGTAATGTCATCCACTGTTTAGACCAGGCCTGACAGACAGAAGGGTCACTTTACCCATCCTTGGTAAAATACCAAAGGAAATGGGTGATTTAGTTATAATATATATATTCTTCTACTGATTAAAATTTTCATGTCTAAAAAACCAAGTTGTAAACTTGTATTCTTTATATCTTTGGCAATATAAAGACTTTTATTAGTGCCAGGGTGAGCACTCACTAAGAAGGATTTTAGTTCCCACCAAGAAGATGCAGCAGAAACACAACTGAGTATATTCCATTTCAGCAAATGCATTCTCGCTAACATTTTCTAATCCCAGATTTCTGATGTTTGGGGTTTTTTAAGGGTTTTTTTTTTAATTTTCAAGTCAGATGCATAGTTCTAAACAGATTAGCATAAGAACATGCAGAACACGTAACGCCTTACCTACTGGAACCTTTTCCCAGGTTGTTATCAACCTTGGCTTGCTTTTGCTCATAACACTACCTATCTCTGAAGCCCATGTATCACCAGCAGAGCATGCCAAAGCTCCCAAAAGGGATAAGCACATCCACGATGCTGTGTATTGCTTTGAAAAGTCTATAGGAATTTCACCGGGTCCATTTTCTATCATATATAAGATAGCCAGCTCAGTAGGAACACCACCATTACACAATACTTGCAACCAATTCCTCTGCCCACCTAAAGTGACAAAAATGAAGCATTAGTATTTTCAGGCAAAATATCCCAGACAGGCAACAGCACAAGACAACAGCGAAATACACACATATAAAGTTAAAATTAAAAAGATACATTTTAAAACCAGAAACTAGATAGCAATTTATTAAACAGAACAGAAGCAAAAGCAAAGTCACTTCCTAACGTTCATAGGGATGGGATTAGAGGGGAGATACAACAACAGTGTGCTCTATTTTGGATGTTACATCTCATCTGCCCCTTTGAAAGAAAGGGGAATATACACAAGGAATTGGGAGGAATTTAAAAGTTATGGCTTACCTTCTTTGTATTCTGAATCTATTTGCTTCTTTATATCTTTTTTCCATTTAGTAAGTTTTGAAGAAGTAACAAAAAATACAAACAAAGAGGTGAAGAAACTGTAATTTGCAACTGTAAGGATAAATCCAACCACCAATCCTACCGGGGAAAAAAAAAAGTATATAAAGTTCTTTCATGTAACACTTCGCAAATCACTTAAGTGTTTTGAATCTCTTGAATACAAAAAGTATGATAAACCTCAATCATGCAAGAAGAGAATTACTGAAGCATCTAATACCTTTATAATAATTCCAAAGACATCTTAACTGAAAATTAAAAAAAAAAAAACAGTTATTTTTATAATTTTCTCTTAAGTTTTATTGCCAAATTGTTAATTCTATTGCTAAAGTATGTGATTTTTAAGACCTTCTCTTGCCACAAATTAGTAATACTGTGCAAAAATAAAAGAGGAAGAAACAAATAAATAAATAAACCAAAGGCCTAAGGTTATATAATTTAAACTGAAGTACTCTGCCTGAAAAATAGGATTATTTGTGTAAAACCATATACAGAGCTATGGCTGTGTCTCTGTCAGCAAATTTATCTTCTGTTTGGAAATCAAATCCCTCCCTCAAGGTCTCCAAGATAAGACACGGAAGAGGGTTATTCAGGTTAACAGATGCTACTTCTCCTTTCTGTTCCTCATTTTCTTTTTCCAGTTTTGATTTTAAGCCATCTTTTTCTTTCTGTAAGTATTTAAGCTCCCAGGTATAATCTCCTCCTTCACAGGAAAGGCCTAATTCCTACTGCCCACCATGAGATTAAAATTCTTCACAACTGAAAGAAAACTGACTGCACATAAAGAAAATGCCAGCATAAACTGGCTAGCAGAGCTGTTAACATTAACAGGCAGAAACAGCAGAAGAGAAAAGATGGCTTTTCTTAATTTAGAAAATGCTCCCCTCAACTCACATACAGAACAAGACTTGCAAAACTGACATGGGAGGAAAGCGTTTGAGCTCCTGTTTCCTTCCACTGACCATCAATCCAGACATCAGAAGACAAGGGTGAATCACATCACCCAGAAATCTTGCATCAGATTTCAACAAACACTAATGTACACTACGTTAGGTTTTTTTTTAATAACATAATGAAGAAAAATTTTGTTGATACAGTAATTTGATTGAAGTACAGATTTCATTTTCTTAGAAGGCAAAAAAATGTCTAGAACTGCTCATATTACAGAAAGAAGAACCACAGTATCTTTACTGGTTTCCTACCAGGCACGTAGGCTACTGACATGGCTCAGTTTCATGGTATTTCTTTACCATTAACTTTTGCCATTTCTTTATTTCTACATGAATCTATCTGTATGTTAAACCAAAACATGCAATTTAATTGCATGCTATACTGAAGTTTACAAGAATCTTCTAGGTTCATGCAAGTCTAAAGACAATATTAATCAAATGAATTACAAACAACAGCAAAAAACTAAACAGGCACGAGGAAAAAAAAAAATCAGTATGAATTTAAGGTATGTATGCCTACATTTACACTTTTATTATAATAGAACTAGGTAATAAAGTCTTTAAAGACTATTATGTACCATACAAAGGGCCTTAGTTGAGTCTACTAAATGTTTAGCTTAGCAGTCTCACAGAAAACATACCTCCCAATGCACCACTGTGATCAAGACTCTTCTTCTTGAAACCCTGTGTAGCAATCGTTAGTGGAACCAAGATTGAAAAGAGCCAGCGCCATGGAGAAATAGGTCGTAAAGTACCTGATAAATAAAATGGTTACATATGACCCTTATAAGCCTTTTTTAAGCCTTTATATATGAAAAGTCATTATCTTCTAGTACATGTTTAAAAACTGATCTTAGAAATTAGAACTTTTTACCCATGGTAACCAAGCTCTCGGGTCCCTCTCCCCGCCACAGGGGTGCATCTCCTCAACAGGCAGAATTTATATCCCTCAGGAAGTGAGAACACATTTGTTACCTTTTACAATAGTTGTTCCTATGACTTTATTAACTCTTAACTTTTCACCAAAAGGGCTAGTCTTAGAAATATTTAAAGGCAACTAGGAATACTGCAAAAAATAAAGCTTATTTCAGCAAGCCATCACATTCTCCAAACTATAATTTTTAATAAAGAACAATAATACAGTATACATTTTGTATTTAAGGAAAGGTAGCCACATGACATACAAATCAAGTGTTACATAGTCTGGTTTCCACCTGAATATTTATGCTCAACTGAGCCTGAAGAAATTTAATGCAGTTCTCCTTGTCCTGTCTGTTCCTGCAGAAAATCTGGCTTGGCTGAGAATTCACAGATGATTTAGACTTCTTAGTCTTTGCTTTGTGTACGCCCTCTCTACCATACATGCATGCAACCCTTTTCCAACCTGGCAGCCCACCTTCACAGAATCATAGAATAGCTAGGGTTGGAAAGGACCTCAAGATCATCTAGTTCCAACCCCCCTCCCATGGGCAGGGACACCTCACACTAAACCATCCCACCCAAGACTCTGTCCAGCCTGGCCTTCACTACTGCCAGTGATGGAGCATTCACAACTTCCCTGGGCAACCAATTCCAGTGCCTCACCACCCTTACAGTAAAGAACTTCTTCCTTATATCCAATCTAAACTTCCCCTGTTTAAGTTTGAACCCATTACCCCTTGTCCTATCACTACAGACCCTAATGAAGAGTCCCTCCCCAGCATCCTTACAGGCCCCCTTCAGACACTGGAAGGCTGCTATGAGGTCTCCATGCAGCCTTCTCTTCTCTAGGCTGAACAGCCCCAACTTTCTCAGCCTGTCTTCATCTTGATCTAGAGTGTCATAGAGACTTGTTGAAAAGCAAGCTGCACCCAACACTTTTGTGTCTCGTAATATGTATTTACTGCCAGAATTATTTTTCTTCTCTTAGGATTTTCTAGAATAATCCTTTTCCACTTCTACATTCCACTGTCCTCCCTGTTATTTTTTCCTCAATTCTATCTAGAACAGCACAACCAGCTTGAGTGACAACAGAAATTTTGTTTGCACAACACATTGGCATGGAAAATTATTTTCTTTGTGGCATTCAGTGTAAACTGAAAGCACATATTTAAGCTAAGAGATAGCCTTCTTTCTCTACATGTTAACGTGCCCTACATAGTGGGGGAATCCTTTCCACTGATTTTTCTTCTCTGACAGTGGCTGCAACCTGTGCCAGCACCTCACCACCCTCACAGTAAAAAATTTCTTCTTGGTATCTAATCTAAACCTACCCTCTTCCAGCTTAAAACCATTTCCCCTTGTCCTGTCACTACATGCCCTTGTGAGAAGTCCCTCTCCAGATTTCTTGTAGGCCCTCTTTAGGTAGAGGAAGGCTGCTCTGAAGTCTCCCCAGAACCTTTTCTTCTCCAGGCTTACCAACCCCAATTCTCTCAGCCTGTCTTCATAAGAGAGGTGTGCCTGCCCTCTATAGTCATCTCTGTGGCCCTTCTCTAGACTCGCCCCAACAGCTTCACATCCTTCTCATGCTGGAGACCTCCGAATCGACCTTCTTGCTCTATAACCATTTTAAAAAAGGGAAGATTTGTCTGCAGTCTCCTCCTCAGTATCAGGAGATACCTGACACATCTGATCCACCTACTTGAGTGAGGACGGCCACAAAGATTTACCAGGCCTCTCCACTTTCCACTGTCAATTCTCAATCATATTATATAGCAACGACTGGTATATCCTCGTTAGCAGAAAAACACAGAGCTAATACCTATAGTACCTATAGAGCTGAGACACACAATGTTGCATGTTTCAGTCCAACTCGGCTAGCTCTAAATGAGACAAACTGCTTGCTTCTGCATGACTTCCATGTGTCTGGCATCTCTCTACAAGCCAATGTAGAAGCATCCAAACAACACAGATTTAATGCTGTACCAGGACTAACACACCATCCTAAAACCTGAAGCACTGAAAAATCACTGAGCAGAGACATCCAGCTGCCACTGCAAAAGTCAGCTTATACTGGTGGGATATTGATTCTAGCTGGATTTATTCTGGATTCAGGGTGACACCAGGCAGCTGAAGGTCTGCATCCCTAGGTACTCTTAGCAACACTGCATTGACATTGGAGCTGAGCATTTCCTGCATGAAATTGGCAGAAGTCTTAAGAACAGGTCTTTCCTTGCCTCAGGAAAGCAGTTAAACTCTTCTAGGTTTGAACTAATGTGAAGGCAGTACTGCTGCTTTTCCACATTGCTTTAAAAATGGTCGTAGAACTGAAATGAGAGTACGGAAAGTACTAATGTCCCTGCAGCTACACACAACCAAACCACAGCCTGAGTTATCACAGAATTATTTGGGTTAGAAGGGACCTTAAAGCTCATCCAGTTCCAACCCCCCTGCCATGGCCAGGAACACCTTCCACTAGACCTCGGTGCTCAAAGTTCCATGCAACCTGGCTTTGAACACAACCAGGAATGAACACCCACAGCTTCCCTGGGCAACCTGTGCCAGTGCCTCACCACCCTCACAGTAAAGAATTTCGAATATTTGCTTTCTTTCAGGGAGACAAATTATAAAGGAAACCAACATTTTACATTCAACGAGATCCCTAGGCAGTGTACCTAGAAGGGCACAGCGGTTATTAACACCTTATAAACCATCAGCAGCTACTGTCAGGGCTGAGGTTTTCAACCCTGCTGAGGCCGAAAGGTGCTGTGCAACCCCTCTTCCAACGCTGTACCCCCAGCCTGCAGGGGCTCCGCTCGCCCCTCGCCATGTCACCCCCCCGGCCCCCACCCGGCCTTTGCACTCACCGTAGTACGTACTTGCGGTCATGGACACGATCCAGAACACCAGAGAAATACAAATGAGCGCGTTCAGGATGATAATATTCGCCATCATCTTGAGGTACTCCTTGAAGAAATCCTCCTCGCAATAGGACATAGGAATCCAAAAAGAGAACACCTGGAGGGGAAGCACGGGGCGCACCGCATCAGCCACACCGCTACCTCCTCCTCCTCTTCCTGCTGCTCCCGCCCGGCCCGAGCCGCGGCCCGAAGCGGCCGCCTCTGTCCCCACACACCTCGGGGCGCCACCGGGAGGCCCCGGGCCGCTCATGGGGAGGCGGCGCCAGGGGCCGGGCCGCGGGGCGTTGTGCCGCCGGCAGGCCCCGCGCCTTCCTCCTCCCCTCCCTCCCTCCCACCACCCAGCTCCGCCACCGACCCGCTCCCGCCGCCCTCCGGCGCCGCCACCCCTCTGCGCATGCTCCGCCGAGCCGCACGCTGACGGGAAGCAGGGAGGAGGTGCCCCCGGTCCTGCAGGCACTCAACAGGCCTCAGGACGGAGCTGTGGTATCGGCCATGCGCCCACAGCCTTTCCCAGCCCTAGCGGGCTCCTGCGTATCGATCCGCTGCGAGACCGGCGTCTGCCTGTCGCAAACCCCCGTCCTTATTAAGTGTGCCTCCTCTGGGGTAAGCGGTCATTCGTGAGGCAGCCGCTCTCTCCGGGCTCCTTGGCCCACGGCTTGCCTCTGCACCAGGGCGCCTAATGCTTTGCGCGGTGGGCTTGAATAACGAGCAGTGGAAAAAGCGCTAGTTAAATATAAATCAAACTTGCCAAATAGCGCTTGTGATATAAACCTAGGCATGAAAAGGATGAAGCGAGTTGGTAATTAGTGATACCCGTGAGTATCTGGATGAGGTTTGAAACTTGCTGGAGCATTGCAGAGTTCATTAACAGGACGAGAAGGAGACTTGAAACATCTCTTGAAGTTGACACGGGATGTAAGCAAGCCAAACCTGCCTGGTAGGTTTTCGTTGGGCATGCCAGAGTTACTCTCAAAACACTCAACTGTAAATAATATATCCCGAGTTACTAGAAGGACACCACAACTCCCACTTCGCGTATCAGAGGCTTCGTTACCAAAGCAGAGATGAGAAACTCCATTTCTGAAAAGCCCTCCCTTCATTTTGAGGCAGCTACCTATAAAATAACCTAATTCAGGCATCACAGAAGGTAGTTCTGAAGTAGCATTTATATATTAAACATTTGTTATGTGGAAGGTAGACCCAAACCCTTCAAGTTTACAAACAAGGGTTCAGATGAGCCACCTCATGAACATCAGTAACCTTGGGTGCCATTTTTTATGGACTTGAAGCAGCAGCAGAATAGCATACTTAAGTATTCAATAACAGGCAGAGTAATAGGAAAACGTGAATTAAAAGTTCTTTTGCGTACAACAAAAGTAGCTTTTAAGCTTCAAAATTCAAATGAATAATCTTAGTGTAAAAGTTGGCAATTTCCCTGCTGATTTGAAGCCGATTTCTTGCGTGTTGGCACCTGTTAATCTTTCAAGCATGTTCCATTATTTTTCATTCAGGATCTGGAGTTAGTTTCTTACAGGGTGTGAACACAGCCCAGGTTATGGATTCTTTTGCAACAGAAACTTAGATATATTTTTGTGTTGCTGTGAAATAGTCGCTCACAGCTGCTTCTTCAGATGTTGTCTAAACTAGGGACCATGTTCTACAGAAATTTACAGATACCTGGTTTTAGTTGAAGACAGCAGGCTTATTTCAGAGATTAAAAGTTAACACTTGGGTGTTTACAATGTGTTGGCTCCAGCCAATTGGACCCAAAATTTGAACCAGGTGCCTTATACAAGGGTGTAGAGGCTTTATTTTCTGCTGTATTTATTGATAATAAAGACTGGGAACACCCAAATTTTCTTTGAACTGGAAATCCCCAAAACATTAATGCTAATGTAGCAGGACTTACTTTGGTATGCCTGGTGTTCCTTCCTAGCTCCCAAATTTTAATTCTATCTGAGATCTGGATTTGAAATCTTAAGAGTCAGGGGCTCAGCAGCTGGGCTGCTTTGTAAGAACAGGACACCTTTTAAAGGATAACACTGATACAACACTGCTTAGATGCTCCTGTCAAAATCTAAGTAAACAAATTTTTCAACCAGAACAAGATACTTCTACTTAGACTGGTGGCTGAACAAGTAGCTGCTTGTTTAGGTGTAACCAACTCCCATAAAACTATTAATTCAAATACACTCTTAACTGAAATTAATTATTTATTTTATTGCTTATTTTTTGTTTTCTAAACTGTAATAGACTGATACTGGATTTTCTGGTGGAGAAACAGAGATTCTTGCAGAAATCATAAACCCCTGGCTGATACCTGTGGGACCATGATTAATGGTAACACACAACTGGTATGACAAGGGGACAGATTTGTGGCACTCTAAAGGACCCTTCAGCTTCCTTCATGGGTAGGTAGCACTTGCACTGATTTAGAGACACGCCAGACTATTGCACTGGCTTATCCACAAACCTTACATCTTGGCTCAAAGCCACAGACGCTGCTCCTGGAGCTTACATGAGAAAGAAAAGCAAAGAGTATACTGCTCTCGGTGCCTGGGGTGAGAAAGGTGGTTCTAGTCATGAAACCTGTAGCAACCACTGTGAATAATGTTGGCTTTGACTCCTCTTTTAGCTCTGAGTCTTCTGCTATACACGCTTCAGCTCTTTTGCCTTTTCTGTATGTGGCTTCATACATCCCTTTTTCAGTTTTTTTCTATTATATAGAGCCAGCAAGTCTTGCTGCAGTCACTTGGTACACATGGAATGTTACAAGAAGATTTGGAAATGAAAAAGAAAGAAACCCAAAGTTGGACTTCTTTCCACTTTTAGAAACTGAAAGAAGTTGCCACATTTTTGAAAGTAACATCTACAGCAGTTACTGTCATTGGCCCAAATACTATGTTTAAAGTCCTCTTTTCTAGATGTTGCCCTTTGTTTTTACTAAGTCCTGAAACAATGATTAACAATAAAATCACAACACTTTCAATGGGCAAATGTGTTGTTTGTGAGGTTTCTTTAATTTAAATTAAGCACCCATCTAGATGTTTACAGTATCATGAATTCAGAATTCATGTACTTAAAACGCCATCTTGATCAGTAAGAAGAGTATTGTATAATACATGCAATACATACATTTAATAAATAGTTTTTGCTTATTAAAAAACACATTCCCAATTCATACCTAATAATATTGATAAGCTTGATAATTAAAAAAAGGCAAGTAACAGTTGCTTGAGACAAGTAGATCTTAAAGTTTTTCCCCATGCTTTCCCATACAAATACATTCTTGAAACAAGAAAAATCTGAGAATTTTAAATAAAAAAATATTGTTAGAATTACAGGCTGCCCAATATTGAGAAGAAGAGTTCCTTCTTACCATTTTCCCAGATCTATAGGATGCAAAGCACGACCAATTCAGAGTCTAGAACTAAAAATAAATATGATTTAATAGGAGACAGAAATGCAAGATGATTAAAGGCAGTATGACCAACTGAAGATAATAGCATGTTACTGTACATAGCATCCTAATCACTCTTTTACGTTCATTCTTTTCCCAGGAATACATTAGAATTTAGTACGTTCGCCATAATATAGCATAAAATTTCCAAATTTTCATGAAGTAGAAGTAGATTTTCTGTTCTGTTCCACCTTTTTGTATCTCTGATAGTACTCTACATTTCTCTAATCTGCTTAAAACATTATTCATGTTTGTGAGAGTTCTGTTTCTGTTATGCTGTTCTTTTTTCTTAGTGGTATAAAATCAATAGGAAATGCTAATCTGACCATGGAAAAATCCATTTCACCTCCCTCTGTAGTCTTTTTTACAGAATAAAAAATACTGCTCATAGTAGAGATAAAGATAAAAGGAGCTGGCCATTGTTTTTTAAAACCAGAGGAAGCTATTAAAATTGTCTTTGCATATGAGTATTGTTTGTCTTACAGTTAATAGTACAATGAAGGAAAAAGAACTGCTTCAATGATCTTGATTTTTACTACTTTCTTTAACTTGGCTGTTACAGGAGAAAACACCATACTTGGACATGAGCTTTTATGCTGTATTTTCCTTGTAACACTCCACAAGAATTTATATCTGTACATATATTTACTTAATGGAATATTCCTGCTTCTTATCAATTGCCTCTGTAGTTTTTGTGCTTGATAGAATGCATTATGAGTAATACAGCTGGAAACTTAAATACTAATTTAAACTTTTTTTTATTCTTCATTGTTAAACTTGTCTTTCTAATAACAAAAAAATTACTGAAGACAAAATACTGTTAAACACATGAAATTAAAAATCTCTAAACATTGTTAACATTGCACTAAGTATAGTTACTGGCAAGAGCCTTGAATAAATATTCACACTTCTAGAAAAGACAAAATAGTAAGACTGTAAAATCTCGTGGTGATAGTGTCATTAGATAGTTTACAGAAAACAGATGGGAAAGCCTCATACTGCAGGTAAATACCCATTTTAAGTAGGGCACCCAAAATTAGCAGTCACCTGTGAAAATACATACTAAATTGCAAATACTTCTGGAAACAACTGTTGGCATTTGCTAGGTATTTGCGATGGTGTGGTCCACATGTGGGGTCAGACTCCTCAAACCTTTGAGTGTGTCTGGAGGGAAACTGGGAAGTTAGGCTCCTCCAGGAGGAATCTAGCTCATGTATACCAGAACTGCTTTGAGAAATGAATGCCAACATGTGGTGGATGGGAACAACCATGGGACAGACATCAAAGCTGCATCGTTGTTCTGTATCACCACACTAGGTAAACCATAGTCTGTGTTGACAGAATAATAGCTATGCAAGGGAACAGGATTGACTGGCTTTTAGATTTAGATAACTTCTAAATGATTCAGAAGCATTAAGTTACATACATTTTTAGCCTGTAAAAACACATGTCCTTCCATGTCTGCCTCAACACAAGTGGGTGTAACTTGCCATACATAGTGATTCAAATTAGCAGTTTGACCTGTTTAGGCAGACTGAGCAGAAGTGATGGAACTATGCACACTTTTTTTCCTACATATATCATAGTCAGATTTATGATTTTCAGCAAAAGAACTAGGGCACATTTACCTTTAGCATATATAGCAGTATTGGACAATTCTGGTAAATGCTGCTAAAGAGTTAGGATGACTTTTTACTGGGCTTAAAATAATTTGTAAGACAAATTTGGGAGACAAGGGGATGAAACAAAGCTGAATCTGGACATGGAATAAAGTCTTAATGAAAGGTATTGTCCTCCAGGTTATTTGTGTCTAGGCCTGGATTCTGACGGGTTTGATAAGCTCCCATTGATTTGAGATGGAAATGGGTGCCCAAGTAGCTGTGAAAACATAAGCTGTAGGTTTTTAAAAGGAAAATACTTGGAAATGCAGTCCAGAGGAAGGGCTGATGGCAGCTATGAAATTGCTGAGCTGGGGCTTCATAAAAAAGATCAGTAGCTTCAGGAAAAAAAGAGAAAAGTCTAGGGCAAAAAAGAGGATTGCTAAGAAAAGAAGGCCAGGGAGAATGCCTGCAAAATGCCTGGGAGATAGGCTGAAACATGGAAAGAGAACCCTCAGAGGGTAGAAAAAGCTCTGCTGAATGACACCAGCAAGAAGCAGCATGTAGGCAGGAAGGTAGAAGGGGTAATACTGTGAGTGGATATACAAGTGTGAAGTGGATGGTCCAACACACCTCAATGCCAGTTTTCAGATTTAAATGCAGAGGAAATCCCCTCTTTTTCTGTTTTCTTGTCAGCAAGTGCAAATGAACTGAGCTCAAAAAGAGATTTTTGGTTGCAGATGTGACAGTTTCATAAAAAAAAATTGAGTTCAAATGAATTAATGGGCTGGAAATCACTGGGCATGTAGAAGACCAATGTCCTTACTTGTCTTCACAAAACTAAGCAGCACAAGGATTGAAATTGGGTTTACTGTTCTCTGTGGCCAGTAAACTGGATTTCAGGACATTTGCTTTTTAATAAAGAGCAATTTTTGTATCAAGTACTTTACTCATGCAAATACTATACTTTTGATTTTGGTAATACAGAATTTTAGTCCTGTTTCACCCAGGAGAAACACCTGAATATCAAACTTCAAACACTGCTTGTCCAAAGACTTTTTTTTGCTTTAGAAACTGGGTAATTAAGTATGAAATGTGAAGACATTCTGGAAAACTAAAACTACAGAGTATAGAAGTTTTACCTAAAAGAGATGGGTATAACAGTGTGCACTCAAAAGTTAGGCAGAAATATCCCTTACCTTTCAAGACTTCAGTACAGATTCAAATGAACTGGTGCAGATAAAGTATTTCAAAAGCAAGATCAGTCTAAGTCCTGTGACAAACTCCAGATTCCCAAGGTCTTCAGCAACTGAAGTTTCTCATCAACAAGAATATTTTAACTGGCTGTTCTGCTTCTTTGCCATCGTAATTTATTCCCATTCTTTCAGTCACAAACAGTAAAGTGATGCCACAGTAAATAATCCTGTTGTGAAGCAGATGTAAAATGGAGAAGTCAAGACGTTAACAAACAGGGTGGAGCCCAATCCACTCTTCTCATGCTAAAGAGAGTGTCAATTAAAGACTTCATGTTCTCCTGATTTCAGAGATCCACCCAGCGTCATAAATTGGTATTGAAGTTGCAGAGCACCCTGTTGCTGTGCAAAATACACTAAGGTACTAGTGGTTTAATCTCAGAAAAGATGTATTTCTGACTTGCTGGGTGGAGGAATAATGTCTTAATTTCAGCTGGGAGAGAGTTAATCTCTTCCTAGAGACTAGTACAGTGCAGTGTTTTGGATTTAGTGTGAGTATAATGCTGGTAACACACTGATGTTTTAATTGTTGCTAAGCAGTGTTTATATTAAATCAAGGACTTTTCAGCTTCTAGTGCCCTGCCAGTGAGCAGGCTGGGTGTGCACAAGAAGTTGGGAGGGGATAAAGCCAGGACAGCTGACGGCAACTGACCAAAGGAAATTCCACACTGTACGATGTTATGTCATAGTATATAAACTAGGGAGAATTGACCCGGAGTCACTGATCGCTGCTTGGGTTGGGCTGGGCATCTGTCAGTGGGTGGTGAGCAAATGTATTGTGCAATTGTATTTTTACCAAAGATTCAAACCTAAAAGTACTTTTGTTAAGTCTTTAGATTTATGTCTTGCAAATGAAGAAATCAAGACCTCTTTCAGAATCAGTACTGCAACACAGACAGCTGCTGATTTTTTCCCCCCTGAAAACTGGTCTTACAGTTTCGCTAGAAAACACATCCAAAATACAACTGGTAATGAAAAGTTCCCTACACAGTAACCAGGCCACTAGTAGCTGCTGCCTGATGTAAGCTCCTGAAACATTTGCAGAAATGCCTCATGGCATGATGTTCAAATATTCATTGTCTTAGGACACTGTGGTGTGTATGTAAAAGTTAAGTTCAGCCTATGGAAGCCACTGTTCTCCTATTAATTAACACAAGATTTCTGCAATGTGTCCACCCTGTTAAGTCACAGTCATTAGGCGAACTGAAATGACCAGTATAAAGGCATTTTTCTTTCTCCATAAACTAAGAGAGAAGTCTTTGATGATAAATTTATACTGCTAAATAAATAAAGAACACCTCAGTGCAGCTCAAGCACTGACCTCTCAGTAATACTGTGTAATTGTAAATGTACTCTCCAGCTGTATTTGGACTTCTCCAATGAGCTGTTTCCAGGAGGTCCCTAGAGAGTGGGCTAGTCCTGAAATCCAGCTGGCCCTGGAGTCAGGGGTTGGACCTAACCCCACTCATTTATCCGCCCAGGCAAAGTGAAATATTAGCTTTCTGTGCTTTAAATTGGGGTCTTTGTGAAGTCATCCCCTTCCACCTCTGTTTTTTTGACGAGTTAAGATTCCTGAGTTTTTCTGAAGATAGTGTAAAGAAAAGATGTCTGCAGCTGGACAAAACACTTAAAATTCCTTAATTGTCCTACATTCATAGTTCAGATTAGGCTGAAGAATAACAGCAAAGTGCTGCAAGAAAAGCTGAAAAAAATGTCCTGGCAATGAGGGTCATGTCATACCCCTTTACAGATCAATTTAGTTCTCTCAGACTGCAATCCCAACGTTTTCACACCTACCAACTGAGAAGTAACACACATACTCTTTTTTTTTTTAATATAACTTTTATGAGACATTAATTTTTGGAAGTCTGCTTCCCTCGTTGATATTTTCAATAGTATAAATAGGCAACCTGGTGGCCCAGGTCTACTGGGATGACTTTTTTCAGGTGGTATGAAAAGACTTTCAATGGAAAAAAAACAAAACAACAAAACCCAAACCAAAGAAATCACAAAGTAACTGCTGGTGGGTTTTTTTCTGATTGAAAGAAACCCCGGATACTCTGGTCCTGGGTTGGGTCATCCCCACCCTCATTTTAAAAGGGAAACCCCAGCATATTTTCAACTTGTGAAAACATACTTTCCAATGAAAATTACTCCTGTCAGCAGCCAACATTTATCTTGCTGTTCTGCCCTTAACCCTGCAGCATTACGTCCTGCCTCCTCCTATGGAGACTGCCACAGCCATCTTTCTGTTACAGAACAACCCCCGGCACCACTCCATGACATCACAGATGCTCCCCTACAGAAGTGAGATGTAACCCTTTTTGTAGATGAGTTCTGTTCCAGCAGCTCCACAGGACATCCAGCTTCAGGGTGTGCTGTCTTGTTGTGGTTTAACCCCAGCTGGCAACTACATACCATGCAGCTGCTTGCTCACTCTCCCCCCACCCTAGGTGGGATGGGGAGCAGAACTGGAAGAAGGTAAAACCCCACGGGTTGAGATAAGAACAGTTTAATAATTGAAATGAAATAAAATGTAATAAGAGAAATAATAACTAAAATAACAATAATAGGGAACAAAAAAAAAAACCCAACAAAACAAAAAAGGAGAAATTAAAATTCAGAAAACAAAAATGATGCACAATACAGTTGCTTAGCACCCGCTGACTGATACCTGGCCTGACCCAGGCAGCAATCTGGGCCTTCTGGGTAATTCCTCCTAGTTTATATCCTCACTATGATGAACCCCTTTGGCTCATGTGGGTCAGTTGTCATGGCTGTGCTCCCTCCCAGCTTCTTGTGCACCTTCTTTCTGGCAGAGCATGAGAAGTCCTTGACTTAGGGTTAGCCATTGCTTAGCAACAACTAAAATGTTGTTATCAACATTATTTTTAGACTAAAGCCAAACCACTGTGCCAGCTACTAGGAAGAAAATTAACTCTATCATAGCCAAATTGGGACATGTCTGTACTTCCACCAAAGGTCTACAACCCTATTCATTGGCAACCACCTCTTCATGGTCTCTCATGCACTGCCAGTGAGGAGTGGTACAAGAAGCTGGGATGGAGCACTGCTAGGACAGCAGAACTGGCCAAAGGGGTATTCCATACCACAACACGTCATGCCCAGTATATAAACTGGGGGGAGTTGAATGAGAGCTGCCAGTTGCCACTCAGGGACAGGCTAGACTTCAGTCAGCGGATGGTGAAAATTGTTTTGTACACCAATGTTGTGGGTTTTTTGTTTTCTCTCTGTCTCTGTCATTATTATTATAACTTATTTTAATTAAATTGTTCTTCTCTTCACCAGCAGGTTTTACCTTTTTTCGAGCTCCCCTCCCCATCCCACCTGGGGTAGGGGGGCAAGCAAGTGGCTGTGTACTCAGTTGCCAGCTGGGATTAAACCACGGCAATCACCAAGAAATGTTTTGAGTGAATGCCTCATTTTGGAATACTCCTTGTATTACAAGCAGCCAGGGGACTCATTTCACCGGACAAGTTGTCCAGGGGGTCTATAAAGCCCTAGAAGTCCAGCATCATTTGCTCTGTTGAGCTGTTGAAAGTAAGAATTCTGTTTAAGAAACATACTGGCCAAAATTTGTGAAGAAACTGACCTAAAATGGCCAAATGCTTTACCTTTGGCCCCAATATACCTCAAGGACACTGTGAATAAAAAAACACACACTATCCCCATAAGAAGTTCTTGTAAGTAAACCCATAAGGTTACTGAATACCCCACCTCAGCCACCATATAGATCCAAGCTATAAATGACTGATGACGTTACTTTGAATGACTGCAAGGCTCTAATGAAACATGTTAGGATTATTCACTCACAGGTTGCCTTGGTTTCTGCTGAGGTAACTTTCTTCCCAGTAGCCGGTACAGTGCTGTGTTTTTGCTTGAGTCTGAGAACAGTGCTGATGACACACTGATGTTTTAGTTGTTTCTAAGCAACACTTCCTGATCAAGGACTTTTCAGTCTCTCATGCTCTTGCCAGTGAGGAGAGACATGAGAAGCCAGGAGGGAGCAGAGACAGGACACCTGACCCAAACTAGCCAAAGGGGTATTCCATACAAAAGGATGTCATGCCCAGTAGATTAACTGGAAGGAGCTGGCTAGGTAGGGCTGGGTATCGGTCAGGGGGTGGTGAGCAACTGTATTGCGCATCACTTGACTTTCTTGCGGTTTATTCCTCTATTTTATTATCATATATTATTATATTTGACTTCATTTCAGTTATTAACCTGTTCCTATCTCAACTCATGAGTTCTACTTTTTTCTAATTCTCCTCCCCATCCCACTGGAGAAGGGGAGTGAGTGACCAGCTGCATGGAACTTAGTTGCCAGTTCAGGGGACACAGATGACTCAAGATCAAGAGAAGGGAACCCATGAAGACACTGTCCTCCAGGAGTTCAAAGTCTTTATATCTTAACATACACTATTAAAATACTTTTCTTCAGTTGGCCTACCATTATCTAAAGACTTACGTGTTTCAAAATGCTGGCTGTGTTCCCATATCCCTCATCACTCTAGTGAAGGTGTCACCATACTTCCTATAGCATGTAATTTGTCAGTGAAAAGACAGCCTAGAGTACCCAGAGGGCAGAAATTCCTTGTCGAAGGGCACCCCCTTTGGCAACAAATGGGAACTGATCCAACTTGGTCCAATAGAGATGTGCATGAAGTTCCAACTCCTACCCACTACCTGGGATTAGTTACCCTGGGAATACTTGTTACTTGAAAGCAGACGCAACATGTTATATGGGACAGAGTAATTGTACCAAAGCTATTAATTGTCATTGATTGTCTAATGATACTAGATGTTTATTTGATAACTCACAAAACTGTGAGCTGACATCATGTTCCATACAGTCTTGGGAGCCTATTTAAATCATGGACATTACCCCATGACCTGTGACAACATGCCTATGTAAAAAGTCCCTCCCCAGATTTCTTGGAGGCACTCTTTAGGTACTGTGAGGCTGCTCTAAGGTCTCTATGGAGCCTTCTTTTCTGCATGCTGAACAACCCCAACTCTCTGAGCCTGTCTTCACAGGAGAGGAGCTCCAGCCTCTGATAATCCTCACTTCTGACCAGTACAAATAAACAAGCATACTCATGTAACCCTTCATTCCATCCATCCCAAAAGATTTTTATTAATGGCTCCTTTTATTGTTGCAGCAACTAACTTGTGACTTGCATTCAACACCAATTTTGTTACCCTCTGCTCTGAGTATATGCTGTAGCAAATAATACATTAAAAATGTTTATATTGAGGATTTTTAAGAACTGAGAAAAACTGTATGTTTCTAACGTGTTTTTAACAGAAAGAAAGGAATTGTACCTCGATATAGATGAAAATGCTGTAGTAAAGTTTCATCCATCTCTTCAGGAAAAAATACTTACTGTCAAATTAATGTGAGTTTTATTTTTTCACTTCTGTCTCCTTCCAACATACTGCATACAACGCAACCTGCAGCAGTATTTACCTGTTGAATAGAAAAGGTAAAACTGCTTATTTTAAATCATGCTAATTTGAGCCCTTACTTTCAGATTTTCTGTTTTAAGTAATATTTGAATTATTTTAAAATCATTCAGGAAAAACATGAATACCAATTGAAAGTGTTGCACTTACACATCCATCTATGTACTTGTGTATGTATCAAAGTGTAAAAAATGACCAGACATTTGATCTGTTAAATATCTCCAACATAAAATTGGCTGTAGCTTCCACATACTATAACTTATCTTTTATTGGAAGAGGAGTTAAACTCCCAAGATATTTCTGATTAATAAAAGTACATGCATATGGTAGAACAGGAAATGAAAACACCACAAGATCATTCTAGTTCTTTATTTTGATCAACCATGTACACAATTTGAGGAATTAAAGAAAACAAATCATCTCATCAAAGGGCAAAAAACCACACCACTGCACACTTACCACAATCTCTTTGGGGTTAACCTTGGGCTAGATGTACAAGTACAAGCTTCAAGTACAATACAAACTCTACAGGAAAAGCCTGCAGTGTTCTTTGCTCTAAAGGAGGCACGAGTTCTATGGTTAAGTTTCTGACCTTGCTTGCTTACTTCTCCTCAGCATGCCATTCATTTCTTTGAGTCCTTACAGAGAGGCTTGTCCAGAGTCTCAAGTACTAATGCAGGATCCTTAGGTGCAGATCGCTGGGGACAAAGGAAAGGGCGCTGAGGTTCCCTAGAGAAAAGTGCCATTCTTTTTAGCAACATAGAATCATAGAATAGTTAGGGTTGGAAAGGACCTCAAGATCATCTAGTTCCAACTCCCCTGCCATGGACAGGGACACCTCACACTAAACCATGTCACCCAAGGCTTCATCCAACCTGGCCTTGAACACCGCCAGGGATGGAGCACTCACAACCTCCCTGGGCAACCGATTCCAGTGCCTCACCACCCTCACAGGAAAGAATTTCCTCCTTATATCCAAACTATCTTCCCCTGTTTAAGTTTTAACCCATTACCCCTTGTCCTGTCACTACAGTCCCTGACGAAGAGACCCTCCCCAGCAACCCTATAGGCCCTCTTCAGATACTGGAAGGCTGCTATTAGGTCTCCATGCAGCCTTCTCTTCTGCAGGCTGAACAGCCCCAAGTTCCTCAGCCTGTCTTCACATGGGAGGTGCTCCAGTCCCCTGATCATCCTCGTGGCCCTCCTCTGGACTTGTTCCAGCAGTTCCATGTCCTTTTGATGTTGAGGACACCAGAACTGCACACAATACTCCAGGTGAGGGCTCACAAGAGCAGAGTAGAGGGGCAGGATCACCTCCTTTGACCTGCTGCTCACGCTCCTTTTGATGCAGCCCAGGATACGGTTGGCTTTCTGGGCTGCGAGCGCACACTGAAGCTGGCTCATGTTCATTTTCTCATCGACCAGCACCCCCAAGTCCTTCCCCGCAGGGCCGCTCTGAATCTCTTCTCTGCCCAACCTGTAGCTGTGCCTGGGATTGCTCCAACCCAGGTGTAGGACCTTGCACTTGTTGTGGTTGAACTTCATAAAGGTTGGCATCAGCCAACCTCACAAGCATGTCAAGGTCCCTCTGGATGGCATCCCTTCCCTCCAGCGTATCAACCGGACCACACAGCTTGGTGTCATCGGCAAACTTGCTGAGGGCGCACTCAATCCCACTGTCCATGTCAGCGATGAAGATGTTAAACAAGACCGGTCCCAACACCGATCCCTGAGGGACACCACTCGTTACCAGTCTCCAGCTGGACATCGAGCCATTGACCACAACTCTTTGTGTGTGGCCATCCAGCCAGTTCTTTATCCACAGAGTGGTCCATCCATCAAATTGATATCTCTCCAATTTAGAGAGAAGGATGTGGTGTGGGACAGTGTCAAATGCTTTGCACAAGTCCAGGTAGATGACATCAACTGCTTTACCATTGTCCATCAATTCTGTAGCCCCATCATAGAAGGCCACCAAATTGGTCAGGCAGGATTTCCCCTTAGTGAAGCCATGCTGGCTGTCACCAAGCACCTTGTTGTTTTTCATGTGCCTTAGCATGCCTTCCAGGAGAATGTGCTCCAAGATTTTGCCAGGCACAGAGGTGAGACTGACTGGTCTGTAATTCCCCGGGTCTTCCATTTTCCCCTTCTTGAAAATGGGGGTTATATTTCCCTTTTCCAGTCGTCGGGAACTTCACCTGACTGCCATGATTTTTCAAATACGATGGCCAGTGGCTTAGCAACTTCATTCGCCAGCTCCTTCAGGACCCGCGGATGGATTCCATCAGGTCCCACGGACTTGTGCGCGTTCAGATTTTGAAGATGGTCTCGAACCAGATCCTCTCCTACAGTGGGCCCAAGGTCTTCATTCTCACAGTCCCTGCATCTACCTTCTAAGACCTGGGTGGTGCAGTCAGAGCCAACAGAAGGAACATCCAACAGGAGGAAGTGAACTGCTACTCAAGTGCATTCCATCTGAAGTTACCTGCAGTGATTATTTTACATTTCTAAATAGAAAGCCTTTTCCAAAAGCAAAAAGCTTCTTGTATGCACTTTGGGAAAGGCAGAACTCTCAGAACCAGCTTTTCCATCAGACATTATTATTACCTGAGGTGAAAACCTAAAATCACATTTTAACACCTGCCAGATTTTAAAGATGTCTTCAATAGCTATTGAATAATAAAACAGTCATAAAAGGGAGATTTTTTTCTCATCACTGAGTCAATGTCTGAGAACATACCAATGTGACATTCATATTTTAGCACTAGCTCACCATAAATACCTAAGTAAAGATTACAGACTACTTTTTGATTTGAAAGGTTTTATAGTCTTCTGTGAAAGATCTCATTTTAATCTCCTCTCTCTTATAAATACCTCATCTTTCCATGTTGTATTTTTAACTCATCCCAGGGAAGATTCCTTAAGGCATTTAATATAATTTGCTCAGTTTTATCTCTTTGTGAAGTATTATTTGATTTTGAGCTTCTCATGAGGCAAATATGTCCATCTATCATTGTGCAGATCTGCCTGCTGCTTGAATGTGATTCTTCATTCTTTTTCTCAGTGTTACTGTCTCTAATTTTTACTTGTTTTTACTTTCACTGTCTTTTGAAGGCATTAACTGCATTCAGTAAGAATATGTTTACATTTCATGTTTCTTTTGAAGCTGGATGTTTCTTCTTGGATATAAATCTCTTTCTTCTTAGGAAGATTTCACATATTTCTGTTATATAAGCAAACAAACAGAAAAACAGGAAATGAGTTAGGAAACAACAGCATTATGTGAAATTGTGCAACTTGCATAGTGTCAAGTTATGGATTAACTGAACATTGTGTGAGCCAGTTTGGGCAGGATGCAGGAACAACCACAAAACCACAGATGAAATGCAAAGAGTAAATTCATTTCCATCACCTCGCCAGCCGGGGGATCCCTGAAGCAGCCTCTGGGCAGAAGCGGGGACATGGGCACCACTGGTTTTGCCTGTTTTTCAAGGATTCACGCAGGCAGAGTTTACCACCATGCTTTGATTTTTCCTACAACAGGGCAAGAATCTCAAGCATGTCTGATAGGGTGCCTCTGTCTATCACAGGCTTATGTTATCTAAACACAAATGTTCTACTTGTCCAACACACAAGGCTAAATAACAATTAGCATATTTGTTTTAGATACCTCAGCTGCAAGTCACTTGGGCGTGTTTACAATCCTCCTCGCCAGTCTTCCATTATTTTACCACAACATAATTCTTAGAAATTAAAATGCAATCTATGCATTTTAATGCAACTTTTTATGTAGAATGCCTTTGTCATAAGTGAGAAAACTCATGGATTGAGATAAAAACCAGCTTAAGAGGGGAGGTAAAGAATACAGAACCAAGCATAGCAAAGAGAATCACGTGCCACCTCCCACAAGCAGAGTGATGCTGAGCCACATCAGCTAGGCCATAAGTCTTTGAGCAACATCAGCTTATAAGACAACTCCCCCACCATCCATCTTCTTCCTTTGTTGTTTTTTATTACTGAGCACAGGGTTACATGGTGTGGAACGTCCCCTTGGCTGGTTTGGGTCTGCTGTCCTGGCTGTGTTCCCTCCCCACCTCCTGCCCACCACTACCCCACTCATGGGGGCATGAGCAGATTGGAAAAAAGAGGGTGCCTTGAGGCTGAGCAGGCAGGACTCAGCCACGTCCAAAACACTGGTACGTCACCTACACTGTTTTAGCCACAGACCCAAAACACAGCACCATATGGGCCGAATGCACCAATACAAGTTGCAATTTAATATGAAGTGAATTAAGCTTAAACCTGGCTAGATTAAGTCTTGTGTTGGTGTCAGGCAACCATAATTGACCCTTACAAAGCAGGAATCATACAGTTAGCCTCAGACAAACATTGCAGTACCAAAAGATACTGAATGTCTTTTATCTCCTGAAATGTGGCCTAGTCATTAAAGCTCAGATTGCGCTTCTGAAAAACAAGATTCCATCTTACTTGTAACCACTTAAATGGTAAACATATCACTAATTTTCTGCTTAAACTGATTTTTTTTTAATGTTTTGTGGACCAGAAATAAGGTCACTTAAAGCAAAAACATAATGAAGACTACTAACTCAGTAGTGGTTTTCAACTCTAGATGAAGAGCTTGAGACACATACAGTGAGAAAATTAAAATATGGTGATTTTTTTTATGTCAGGGATATTTAAAACTTCAACAGATATAATAATGCTGGGATTTGTAATTTATTGTGTGGAATATCCATTTGGTCAGTTGAGGACAGCTGTCCCAGCTGTGTCCCCTCCCAGCTTCTTGTGCACCCGCAGTCTTCTTGCTGGCGGGGTGAGAAACAGAAAAGGCCTTGACTCTGTGTGATCACTGCTTAGCAGCAGCTAAAACATCCCTGTGTTATCAACATTGTTTTCAGCACAAATCCAAACTATAGCCCCATTCCAGCTTCTATGAAGAAAATTAATTCTACCCCAGCCAAAACCAGCACATTTTGACTAGAGGTGCAGCTAATATTCAGGGAGTGTGATAAAGAATAAATCAAATTCTGTGCTCCTGTATTAACATGTATGCTTTCCTGTATTTTAAATTATTCCATTTGTACTTTACTGAAAACATTTTCAGTATTTAATACAAAAATTTGTTTTCCAGCAGCAACATCATCCCTTTCAAAGGCATGACGTCAAATGCAGCTAAGATAAAATGTCTTTAAAGTTTTCTCTTTGAATTGCAGCTCTCTTGGTTTCCAAATAGCCTTCTGTTC
The DNA here is from genome assembly GCF_037157495.1 of Lathamus discolor. Lineage (NCBI taxonomy): Eukaryota > Metazoa > Chordata > Aves > Psittaciformes > Psittacidae > Lathamus > Lathamus discolor. Next base: position 40,019,544 of record NC_088884.1, on the reverse strand, counting down.
TAATGTGTACATACCAAAACCATCAGATAAATGCCTTCTTTTTACACATGCCATGTTATTACCTTTACAAACAAGAATTTAACATTACTGATTTCCTTGTTTATTAGCAGTAATGAACACAGTTGATGAATCTGTTTCTTCCTGAACATTCAGACATAAAATTACTTGCCTGATTGCACCAGACAAGAGCAAAAAGCAGATGTCTCAGATGACTGAAATAAAAGAAGGGACATATGATACCACAGGATACGCAAAACCACTGGAAGAGTCTCAGAATCTTTTTTTGTTTTCAGATGGCTGAGTATCTCTGCTAGAAATTTATAATACAGATCATATAGCATTGTGGAATAAATTCAGCACACTTGTTGTAGGTAAACATGCACTAACAGCCAGTAGAGTGGGAATACCCACATCAGGTTAATTTCCCATAGGAAATGCTGCTATTTTGCCAATTTCAGCTCTACAAACATTTTCCTTCCCACTCTAAAAGATGATGATACTAATTCCCTACTGGTGTGTAAACCACTTAGAAAGAAAAGTAACTGTACAAATGAAACTAGAACCAGATACATGCAAAGCTCCGGAATGCCCAAGTAAACAAACATCTGCTGGGAGGGAAATTTCTTCAGCTTAGACGCAGTGATATTGAAACTTCTTTGTAACTACAGTGGATCAGATTTCAGACACAGACATAGGAACCTAGCATAGATTAAGAAACCCGCCTGACCTCCCTCCAGCTACTACTTCAGAAAGTATTAAGCAGGCCCTGTGCCATATCTGCAGGTGGTTTTAGTACTGTGGGATATGTAAAATCGTATAACCCACCAATGAACCACCGTTTCTAAAGATAACATCTGTTTGAAATGAAGAATTGATACAAATAACACACCAACTACTGCAATATGATAGATACAGAATCACAGAATGATTTGGGTCGGAAGGAACCTTGAAGGTCATCTAGTTCCAACCTCCCCGTGCTGTTAGGAAACCTTCCATCTCCACTCCCCTTTCATCCCACCTTTAAATACCACACCCAAACTTTTAACTTGCTTCATTCATCCTTGCAAGTATCTTAATAGAACCCACACTGTTCCAAACAGAAGAAACTGGAGAAATTTAGTACATGATATATGCATTCCATTACCCTGAGTTTTGTACAAAGCCGAGTCATTGGAATGGTATCTATTCTAAGTCAGGTAGTTTGTCCAGTTTGGTCAAAACAAGATGATGCAAAGTGTTTTGTTTAAAGAAAAGTAAGTTTATTTGGCACAACATTTTGAACTTTACAAAGCATATGCATTATCCACTCTCTCTATTCTTGTTGGATCTAAAGAAATCTAGAGAGAAAGGCAAAGAAAAAGAAATAGTAACATGATACTGGGTTTTATTTTTTGTAATTGTACATTCACAGCACATTATTCACTGAAAAAAACCCTAAACCAAAACCTACCAACCCTTCATAATTTACTGTCAAGAAAAGAACAAAAAGGCAGCAGTCCTTCTCCAAGTTTGAGAACCATGGCAAGTCCACAAAGATGTTTAGCATAAATGATCACAGAATCATAGACTGGTTTGGGCTGGATGGGACCTTCAAGATTACAGGTTGAAGAATGGGGCTGATTGAAGAATAGGGTGGATTCAAGAATGAGGTTGATTGAAGAACAGGGCTGTAGATAAGTAACTCCAAGGACATTAGGCTTTGTTAGCAACTACAGAGAAAAGGAAATGACTAAGGTAAGCTTTGCCAGAACCACCAGGTGGTTACTGATATGACAAGGATCCTAAAATGATGAAGAAATAACCACCAGGGGTCCCAAGGCCCACTACCACATTTTAGTGCACATGTGGGAGGAATCCTCTAGAAGTATGATGTATGTAATCTAATGAATATGTCTTTTTAAGGACAATACAATCACAGCCTGGCTGATGCTCAGAGGAGACACGCTAGGAGGAGCTGTCCCCCGTATCTCCCGGTGCCACAATAAAGAATACCTGCTTGTCAACTTAAACTTTGTTGGCGAGTTCCTGGCGAGTTGGCGAGTTCCGAAGCAACTTAGTGACCATGAAGCGACACTCTCTGCTCGGCTGCAGGACCTGCTGAGGACAGGGATCCCTGGGACCCTTGGGAAAAGTTTCCCCAGAGGGACCCCTCCACTCACTTGGATCACTGTTGGAGCAGACAAAGACCATCACCATCATTGTAAAAGTATTGTTTTGATTATTTTATTTTATGGCATTGCTTAAGGCATAGGAGACGTCCTATGCAGGAACCCCGATTAACGTTTCATAAGGCATAGAAGACACCCAACGCAGGAACACGGTAATGTGGTTAATGTTCCGTAAGGCATACGCAAGCAAAAGAAAGTCTTCTGTAAACTGGGATAGAAAAATCTCGTAGGTAAACCCGCATACCTGGCTGCTAGTGTCTGTTTGGTATACAGGTAACCATTCTGAATTGTTCCGTAAGGCATAGGAGACGTCCTATAAGGGAATGTGGTTGTATTTTTCTGATATCTGACCCAATTTCTGAAAACCGGTATTTGATGCTGTGCTTGAGTAATTAACGAATGGCAAACTGTTTTTATCATGCCGCTAATTAGTATTTGTATACCTGACAAAGTTTTTGCTTTTGTTTTATTGTTCTGCTAATTAGTATTTGTGTACTTGGTGTATGTTTTTGTCTTTGTTTTCAAAATTGTGAGCAAGTGAGTGTAATTTTTGGGATCCCGTGTAAGTGTGTGTGTGTATAGCGTATATAAGAAAATAATGGGAAATAGAGCAGAGAAATAATAGAGAAGAGCCCTTTGGGATGTATTCTGGCTCCTTGGAAAGAATTAGGAGGATCCCCTAGGGGCTCGGTAAATAAAAAGACTTTAATTAAATATTGTAACCAATGGTGGCCATTACATACCTTAGAGGATCAGGAAAAATGGCTCAAAAATGGGACTTTGAATTTTAATACGTTGTTGCAATTAATGTTATTTTTAAGGCGGCAAGGAAAATGGGATGTAGTAACATATGCAGATATGTTTTTCACATTGTCATACAGAGTGGCAGAAAGAAAGTGGCATAGATCGCCACCTGATCCTCTGATTCTAGCCTTAGAAAAGGATAGAAAAAGACTGAAACCCCAATTAGAAAGATGTTGTCCAGGATGTGACACAGGTGAAATGTAGCTGAAATTCAGAAAAAGGGAGGAGGATAAGATAGAAGACTATATCTCCCCAAGATTTGCGACACAAAACCCGCAAGGTCCAATAAATCCAGTAACCTCTGCGGCAAGTCCTCCTGATTCTGATGAGGAGGAAGGAATGAATAGTAATGATAATAGCAGAAAACAATTTAAAGGTACCCTGATTGCTGCTTGTGTCCGTAGTAAAACAGGACCTGACACAGGCACCTTTAAGGGAAGCAATATGACTGGAAGGACGAACCAGAATAAGAGTAAATTTTTCAATGGGAGACTTAGATGCTTGGAAACAGATTGCGAAAAATTATCAAAACAATCCAACAGGAGTAGCAAAACAATTCAAATTGAGACATATAGACTTAATATTAGATGCATTAACTGAAACCAAAAAGCAACTGGTGATAAAACCAACTTGTGCTCAGGTTAATGCCCAAATAATCACTGGTGCATTCGCAGGAAGATTGGAAGAACATTTTCCTTTGACTATACCAGACTGGGACTATGACGATCTGGCAGATTATGCTGCTTTAAAGAGATATCAGAATCTGATTATATTTGGGCTAGAAAATTCAATACCAAAATCTGTAAATTGATCAGTTCTATTTGAAATAAAACAAGGACCAAAAGAAACACCAACCGAATTCCTAGACAAAATTAAGAGAAGCAATGCGAAAATATACTACCTTAGACCCTTCTTCTACCGAAGGGAAATTACAAATTGCTAACTTATTTCTAGGACAGACAACAGAAAATATTAGAAGAAAGCTTCAGAAATTATAAGGACCTGACAGTCGAAATATAGAAAAAATAGTAAATGAGGCATTGAAAGTTTATAGAAATCAATAACAGATAAAAAGAGGAAAAGCTAGGAAGACCAATGACAACTGCTACAGTAGCTGCTTTAGGGCACGCAGGGACCTGCAGGGGAAGCAGAGGAAGGGGCAGAGGAAGAAGAACAGCAGTTAGAGGCAGAGGAGAAATGTTCAGCAAATTTTTCTCCCAATGTAGAACTTACTCACTGTCTAAAATGCATGGAATTCGGACACTGGAAGTGAGACTGTCCTCAATGGAAACAATAGGAAAACACCAGTGACTGAACTAGAGTTACACTGACGGGCACCTGGGGAATCTACCCTAGTGGATCCACTGGTTAAATTAAAGCTAGGGGAAGGAAAAAGGGAGATAGAATTCCTGATAGATATAGGGGCGATTTATTTGGTACTAAATCAAAATTTAACTGCAGTTGGAAAAGAATTCCTTACAGTTGTGGGAGTCAATGGCCACTAAGGAAAAAGCATTCTTTCTGAGACCATTAGAATATAAATTGGGAAAACAGACTGGTGTGCATAAATTCTTATATATGCCAAATTCACCAAAATCTTTACTGGGACAAGACTTATTAGAACATTTGGAGGCAATAATAATATTTAAAGAAGGAGAAATGCAATTGAATGTAAAAGATGATCAGTTGATTAAAATTCTGAGTTTATCTTTAATCCAACAGAAAATTAATGTGAACCTCTCTGAAACAGAAGAAGTCTTTAACCAGGTATATCTGGGAGTATGGGCATCTGAAATTCCAGGTAAGGCAAAAAATGCTTTGCCTATTAAAGCAGAAATGAAAAGGGGGCTTGCCCAGTTAGAATATAACAATATCCTTAAAATTGGAGGATCGGAAAGGGATCAAAGAAATCATTGATAAATTTCTAAAATATGGGTTATTAATTGAATGTGAATCGGAATATAATACTCCTATTTTGCAAGTAAAGAAATCTGATGAGGGAAGTTACAGATTAGTTCAAGGTCTCAGAGCAATCAACAAAATTGTGGAGGATGTTCATCCAGTAGTAGCTAATCCCTATATTTTATTGACTAAATTGAATAATAATCGGAAGTGGTTTACTGTTCTGGACTTAAAGGATACATTTTTCTGTCTGTCTCTGGCCAAAGAAAGTCAAAATTTATTTGCTTTTGAATGGGAAAACCCTGAAACAGGAAGAAAGACACAGCTCACTTGGAGGGTGTTACCTCAGGGATTTAAAAACAGTCCAACCATTTTGGGAAATCAATTAGCATGAGAATTAGAATCCTGGGAAGTACCCACCCAGACAGGCACTTTACTACAATACGTTGACAACCTGTTAATTGCTACCAAAACTGAGACAGAATGTGTTCAATGGACTGCAGAACTGTTAAACTTTCTGGGATTTAAATGGATATGTAAACCAAAGGCTCAACTAATTCAAACTTGAGTATCTTATTTAGGATACGAAATAACAGGAGGACAATGAGAACTTGGAGCAGCTCAGAAGGAAACAATCTGTCAAACACCATGACCATCCGTGGTTAAAGATCTCTGGACGTTTCTGGGAATGACAGAATGGTGTCGACTCTGGATCCATGATTATGGTGGTGTGGTAAGACCCTTATATGAGCTGCTAAAAGAAAATCCAACCTTTCTAAAATGGACAGATCAAGCTGAAGAAGCGTTTAAAAATTTAAAGACAGAACTCATGAGAGCTCCAGCTCTGGGGCTCCTGGACATAACTAAATGCTTTTGGCTATATTCCTGTGAGAAACAGGGAATAGTCTTGGGCGTTTTAGCTCAAAGATTGGGGCCTTATAAAAGAGCAGTGGCCTATTTTTCAAAACAGCTGGATGAACCAAGTAATGGCTGCCCTGGATGCTTGAGAGCAGTGGCAGCAGTTATCTTAAACATCCAAGAGGCCTGAAAATTTACACTGGGACAAAAGATCGCTGTGTTAGTGTCACATGCTGTATCAACAGTCCTAGAACAAAAAGGTACACGTTGGCTATCGCCATTGTGTTTCTTGAAGTATCAAGCCATCCTAGTAGAACTGGATGATGTGGAAATTGTGATCACTAATGCTGTGAATCCAGAATCTTTCCTTCAGGAACTCCCTACCGAACTGTTGGTTCACGATTGCTTGGCCACTATAGAGACAGTATATTTGAGCTGCCCAGATCTGAAGGAGGAGCCTCTGGGGGGTGCAGATTCCTGGTTCACCCATGGCAGCAGCTTTGTTAAAAATGGTAAACAAAGAGCAGGATATGCCATAACTACAACTTCAAAGGCAATAGAAGCTAAACTATTACCCTCTAACACCTCAGCACAAAAGGCAGAAATAATAGCCCTCATTAGAGCCTTGGGATTGGCAAAGGACAATTGGATAAACATATGGACTGATTTCAAATATGCCTTTGGTGTAGTTCATGCACATGGAGCAATTTGGAAAGAACAAGGCCTTTTAAATACCCAAGGAAGACAAATTAAACATGCAATGGAAATTCTGCGATTGTTAGAAGCTGTACAATTACCTAATGAAGTGGCTATCATACATTGTAAAGGACATCAAAAAGGTAACTCTGATCAAGAGATTGAAAATAATCTGGCTGACTGTGAGGCTAAACAGACAGCAGAAACAGAAGCAGTTGAGGTTATGTCCTTAATTCCTGATGGTAAACTGGTAACTGAGCAAAATAAACCTAGGTACTCTAAAGAAGATATGAAACTAACTGAAGACTTGGAAGGACAGGAAAATGAAAAGGGTTGGATAAAAATACCTGATGGGCGAGTAGTGATCCCCCATAATCAATTATGGAAGTTGATACAAGAAGAACATAACAAAACTCATTGGGGAAGTAATGTGTTGTATAAACATTTAAACAAACAGATCATAGGAAGAAATTTATATACCATAGTGCAAGTAGTGATGAAACAGCATCAACTATGTCTGAAAAATAACCTTAAGACTGAAAAGAGGAATCAGGTTGGGACAAGTGGAAAAGAGAATTATCCAGGACAACAGTGGCAAATAGATTTTTCTGAATTACCTAGAAAAGGAGGTTATCAATATTTGTTGGTATTGACAGACAGTTTTTCAGGGTGGCCAGAAGCATTCCCTTGGAGGGCAAATAATGCAAAACAAGTGATTAAGGTGCTATTAAATGAAATAATATCTTGTTTTGGGGTACCAGCAACTATCTCCTCTGACCGTGGTACATATTTCAGTGCAAAATTACTAAAAGAAATCAGCAAGAAATTGGAAATAGATTGGCAATTCCATATAGGCCTCAGGCCAGTGGGCAAGTGGAAAAAATGAATCACTTAATTAAACAACAACTTGGAAAGATTTGTCAAGAGACCAAGTTGTATTGGTATCAGGCATTACCATTGGCCTTATTGAGAATCAGAACAAACCCTCAGTCAAAGGAAGGAATTAGCCCATTTGAGATTCTATATGGAAGGCCATATCACTGTCAATTTGAAGGAGAGAGCCTTCAAGAAGTAGGAGAAGGACACCTTCAAGAGTTCTTGGTAAACTTGGGAAAACAGTTATAAGAAATAAATGGCAGTGTTAGGGACCAGGGCCAGAAGTTTAGATTATCCTATTCATCCTTTTAAGCCAGGAGATTGGGTTTGTATTAAGAACTTTGCAGGTGATCCCATAGAAGAGGATTGGAGCAGACAATAGCAGATATTACGGACTACCTTTACAGCAGCGAAGATAAAGGAGCAGCCTGCTTGGATACACTATTCAAGAGTCAAGAAAGCACCAGAGCCAGAGAAGATATGGTGAGCTGAATCTTCAGGACCCACACATGTGAGACTGCATCAATCATAATCTGGACTTGTATATAACTCAGTTGCAAAAGCATTTGCAACAGGACAAGAAAAGGGGGGATTGAAGAATGGGGTTGATTGAAGAATGGGGTTGATTGAAGAATAGGGTGGATTGAAGAATGGGGTTGATTGAAGATAGGGTGGATTGAAGAATAGGGTGGATTCAAGAATGAGGTTGATTGAAGAACAGGGCTGTAGATAAGTAACTCCAAGGACATTAGGCTTTGTTAGCAACTACAGAGAAAAGGAAATGACTAAGGTAAGCTTTGCCAGAATCACCAGGTGGTTACTGATATGACAAGGATCCTAAAATGATGAAGAAATAACCACCAGGGGTCCCAAGGCCCACTACCACGTTTTAGTGCACATGTGGGAGGAATCCTCTAGAAGTATGATGTAATGTGTGTAATCTAATGAATATGTCTGTTTAAGGACAATATAATCACAGCCTGGCTGATGCGCAAGAGGAGACACGCTAGGAGGAGCTGTCCCCCGTGTCTCCCGGTGCCACAATAAATACCTGCTTGTCAGCTTAAACTTTGTTGGCTAGTTCCTGGAGATTTCTCTGAATCAAGGTCAGGAAACCTTCGCAGAAACATCCTTTAAATATTTAACAGCAGCTGGGCTACTGGGAGGCAGCTGGCAGGTTAATGATGTACACCAGCGTGCTGGGCACTGCCAGAACACCCGCTCCTTTCCCTGCCTGTGCGCCATTTTGGGGGGCTGCAGGACACGGCCCACGACAACGGAGGAAGGGCTGTGGCTCAGGGGAACAAGCACCGACACGGGCACCCACACGAGCACCCAGGAAGACCCGCGCCCCAAGAGTGCTACAGTTGCGCTACCTCGGACGGTGGTAAAAGAGGTTGACATTAACACTCTTACGGTAGAAAGCAGCGCAACCCACAGCTACGCACCCAGTCAACACGGCTCCACCACCCGCCTTACTACGACAGACAATTCCCCTCAACAAGATGGCGACCGCCTTTACGAACATGGCGAGTCAAACCCCCATTGGCTCTCGCCACTGCCCCGCTATAGGCTGAGCCGCAGGCTTTCCCCGCCCCCTGCCGTGCCCCGCAGCAGGAACTACATTACCCAGGACACCCAGCGCTCCCCGCCTCCCTCCCCCGTTATTCATTGCCGTACGTACCGTGCCTCGCTCTCCCGGGTGCGGGGAAGCAGGGAAGGTCTCGCGATAGTCCGTAGGGCTGGGGCGGGGCGGGGCGGAGGGGACGCCCCGCTGAGTTCTGCTCCACCCCGCTGCGCGCAGGAAACGAAACCGATCGAGTGGCTGGGGCGGGCCGTGCTGCGCTCTGCTCCGCTCCGCTGAGACCGCTGGCCTGGGCGTCATGGCGGCCGCGGAGGCGGCGGCCGCGCCTACGAAGGCGGCGCTGGATCGTAGCAGGCTCTCCCCGAAGGAAGAAGGGGAACTGGAAGACGGCGAAATCAGCGACGATGACAACGGCTTTCGACCCTACGGCTACGAGCCCGGCGGCGGCCTCGTCAGCAGCAGGCCGTACTCGAGGCGCAGGCCGCCTCCCGGCCTCCGCGGGGGCATGTCCCTCTCCTCCTCCTCCGGGCGCCCCTTCCCCCGCTCGCGGCACCAGCCCCCGCCGGAGATGGGGCACCCGCACGGCCACGGCGGGTATCGGCCCAAGGACTCGTTCCGCTCCCATCCGCCGCCCATGCCGGCGTCGAGGATGCCGTCGGGATCGCACTCCGACACGGGTCCCCGGCTCTCCTTCTGGGAGCGCAGCCACAATGCCCTGGACCGATTCCGCTTCCGAGGCCGGCCCTACAGGGGCGGAGGTCGCTGGGGTAGGAGCCGAGGCGGCGGCGGCGATCGGGGCGGCAACCCTCCGGGGAGGCCGCCCGTAGGGGGAGGCGGTGCCGGGTTCGGTAGCGGCCAGGGCTGGAGGGAGCCCTCACCGCGAAAATGTATCCTTGAGACGTGAGGGGGAGCGGAGGCTGGAGGCGCTGTGCTGCCGGGGTGGGTCTGGGAGGGCCGGTACCGCGCGACGTGGCCTAAAGACGTGGGAGGGGACTCTCTGCCCTCCGGCTTTGGCACTAGGATTCCTGTAGAGGAGTCCTAACGGAGAAGGAGGCTCCCCTTCCAGCCTCAGGGCTTGGCTGGGGCAGCAAGCAGGCCCTGCTTCTCGAGGAGAGCCTGTTGGGAAGCCGGATTACTGCGGTGACCTAGCTTGCAACCTGGCTGATCAGTCCCGTGTAGGGGAAAAAGCATAGCCTGGAACAAAGCCTTACCCGATTGGATTCGAGGTGGCTGCTTTTTTAGCCCGAAGTGTGAATATTGTGAAGCGGGGTCAGTGCGGCAGTTTTAATGCATATAATTAAAGTGGCTTGGTTGTAAAGCTAAAACCCTAAGCTTGTTAATTTCCCTCATTGGGCAATAAAGGATCCACTGTTACTTCATTTGTGCTTCCAGCCCTTCAGAGGCTGTTACATGTAGCTAAAGTTAACTTTAAGTTGAACTAGGGCTGTATACAGAGGGTGTGGTTTATATGGGACTTTGGGTGATGTAGGAAATGCCTATTTCGCTGTAAAGCCACCCCCAGCATTCAGCGTAAGATGTTCTCTGCAAATTGCTTTCAGACTTGCTTAGGTGACTTTATTAAAATACCTCATTTTCTAGGTTTGCTATAGAAGAGACAGGAAGAACTGATGCTGAGTCTAACTTAGGGGAAGCCTGATACTGAAACTTGATTTAACTGCATTGTTGCCTATGTGAAACCATAGACAAGTGTAAAAAACACTGAGAGAAAACTAGTGGTTAAAACCTGTTCTCCAGAATCCTGCAGTGTTTTGTTGACCAATAGTCAAAGGATGTACATAGTTTGACTCTGCTGGTTGATCCCAGGAACAGGAATTTTTCCTACTTGTGCCGGTGCTTACGGCCTTGAAAGCCACTCATTGGATCCTTGTGTTCATTTAGATACAAGATTTATTTATCCGTAGGAGGATTTTTTAAAAATGCTGGTGGAATATGTAAACTAGAGATAAGAGATGCTTTTAGTCAGTCTAAGTTGATGAAATTACAGCATTGCTAAAGTCTTAATAAAAACTGTTCATTGGAAGGTCTGACATTGAGATGCAGCAAGTAAGGATGTGATTTGCCCAAGGTTGCACAGTAAGATGGTTCTAGTGCTGAAAATGGATTGTAAAGTATCTTAATTCGCAGTGTTGTGCTGAATACCAGAAAATGCTTACTTTCTGTGTAACAAGTAAATTGCGGGGCAATCATGTTGATCATCCTAAGCAGACCTTGCAAAGCTTGTTAAAATGATACGGAGTCTCCTCCATTTTAACTAAAAGATCATTCAGAAACCAGTAATTCCATTTTCAAACTAAAAGAAGGAAATTAAGAAATCTTCCGTGCTCCCCAATACTTAAAATGCATTCTTCTGTTTAAAAGTGATAAAGTTTTAGTGTTGCTGCCCTTTAATAGGTGACATACAATTGTTTATGGATCATGTAGTTAAGGAATGGCCATGATTTTCATTTAGTGCAAGTTCTTTCCTGTATCTTTCATATACTTGCCACCTAAAGGGTTCAATATTACAGTATCCCTAAATAGTCAGGTACCCCTTGTTGATACTGTCGATGGAGTAGGGGTGTAGTTCATGGGCATGTGGCTTCAGAAGAGATCTTCACATCAACAGGTACATGGAGGCTTGTGGCTTGGAGTAGTATTTGGAATTCCTTCAGGAAAGTGAAATGTTTGTGTGTCTGCTAAAAGAGAGATGGCTATTTAGTCTTTATCCTTGGAACTAATACTTTGCACAGTGCCTTGCAGGAGTATATGTATAAATGGAGTAAATGACCCAGTGGAACTCAGGTTACTTTTCTTTGGGTGTTAGCTTTTAACAGGCTTTTCTGTTTGAATTCCTAGCAGCTTTAACATGAAGATGTTGGATAGTCATTCTGCAGAAATCCTTCCATAGAGAATTCTGGAATTTTCAGCCTGAAATACGGGACAAAAATGTGACTTTCTGTTCCTGTTGAATTCTAACTCTTCACATTTCTCTTCTAACCCACCAGTTTTTTCAGTTGCTCTCTTATTTTGGTTGTAGGATGAAGAATAGGTTGTTGATGAATAACCATTATTTTAATGTATATATGCCTGTCTGCCTTTCATAGCACTCTATGTAGTCTTGCATTCTGTATGTAGAACCACGTACAAAAAAACTTCTACATAAGTGAAACACAGTTTCTTATTAATACTGTTGTGGGAGCTCTAGCAATTGTATTAACCCAAGCACAAAAAAAGTCTCAAAGCTTTGTCATGTTACCCAACTCTAGATGACTCTAGAATTTATTGAAGTATTTATTGAAGTATTTTCATATTAAATAATAGACATTATTATAGATTATTAAATCACTTAATTAGTGTCAGACTTTCCTGTGAGTCAAAGTCACTAATGTAGCTGTCTTTTTTTTTTTTTTAATAGAAATGTGTTGGAAGTGAATTTGGCAAATAAGTTTATTACACACTTTGGTGTTATACTGTATTCTGTGATTTACCTCATTTGTTGAGCTACAGTTACTTCATACACCTCTTGGTATTTTCAGCGTATTTATAGATTATTTCATTGCTTTCTGGATTTCATGTTGTTTATCTTTACTAGTTTCTGCTTTTTGTGCTGATGCTTAAGAGAGCGTTGTATAGGAAAACATTTCCTGATACTACAGAAGTTGCTTTTTGTAGAATACATGCCTAGATTCTTCACACTTGTGTTAAAGTTAACATAAAGAAGCATCCAAGTTATTGGTGCAGGTTGTAAGCAGAAGAGTGATATAAAGTTATATTCTTGTAGATTTATTAGGTCTACATTCGGAGGACACCTGTTTCAGCTGTTAGCTTTACTCCCTGTATTAAGAGATGAAGTCGATTAAGAAGCATTTTGCATAACTGGGTGTGAGTCAGCTGTTATCACAGTGGGGTTGATATTGAAAGTCAAACGAGTTAAACCTGATAAGGTATCCTAAAAGATTTCCCCTTGAGCGTGATTATTTTACAGGATAATTTAGCTTTTCAAGTGTCAGGTTAAGGTATGAGGAAGTGAACCTCTAATAGTGAGAACTTTTCTTCTGGATAGTTGCCTAAGAATATCTCAGTTTTGTGCACTGGACAACATGTTGTCAAGAGCATGTGTCCCTTGGGCATGCATAGGCCTTTTCTGAGTAGTTTGTAATTACCATTCCTCTTTTAGTGTTTTTTGAATGTTTTGGTTGCAAACCTTTACCTACTTTTTTATTCACTTCAGTTATTGATTATTCTGTGCCTTACTTCATTTGTTGAGCTACAGTTACTGCAGTATGTAATTGTGCTGTGGTTACACTCAGCATTTTATGAAAGGATGTAATGAGTGAGAATTAATTTGACCTTTCTCAGAATGTCAGATGGGGAGTTAATACTTGAGTGACGAACTCTGGAAGTCTGACCCTTTGTGATAGGGAATTGTCTCGGCATTACAGGTGTTGTTTCTGAGAGGATGGTGTGAGCATGGGACATGACTTCTCAGCAATTAATGAAATTCTTGTAATAATTAAGATATTTTAAATTGTTAGAGAAAATGGTTATTTAAGCTGTCAGTATAGAATAATGGATACATTTTGTGCATGCTGTTCATCTGTATAAAACATATTTTCCAAGCTAACCTTAAGGTAAAATTAAATATATGGGAATAATCTTAAATTCTATTTGTTTCATTTTAGTCTTCAGTGGTAATATTGCCACATGTTCTTGTCTTAGTTTTCTTGACCAGTAATTCAGCCAAAATTTTTGGAAGGTCACCATCTAGAAAGAATTACTCTTCTAAAAGTGAAAACTCTGTGGAAGAAAGTTTTGAGGATCTGCTGTTGAAGTATAAGCAGATACAATTAGAACTTGAATACATTAATAAGGATGAAAAACTGGCTTTGAGCAATAAGGAAGAAAATGAACAAGATGCTGATAAAACAGTGAACACTGAGGACCAAGGACCTGTAGATAATAACAGTATTACAACAGATGCTGTAAAAGAAGTACCTCCTGAGGAGAAACCTCCAGTTATAGCCTTTCAGGCATTTGAACTGAAACCTCTCAGACAAAAACTGCCTACTCCAGCGGAGAGGAGCAGATTAAAAAAAGGCAAAGAAGGAACGAAGCAGTCGTCACAAAAACCTGAAGTCGCAGAATCTGGTCAAGGTAAATACTTGTAGAGTTCTTTTGCTTGCCATTACATATCATATTTATTAGGTGTGGGGAAAATTTTACTTTAATGAAAATTTGAATTAGAATGTTAAACATTTTAAGTAAAAAATTCGATTTACTTCTGCTTTATGTAATTCCTTGAATTACATAAGCATACTGGGAAGCATGTTTTTGCTTTAGTTTTGTTTGTTTTAAATTTTTTTTAACTAATGTGTGTTTCGTAGTATAACTGATACTTGGCACAAAGCAGGAGGACAAGACTTGAAGGTTTTAGTTGCTGTTACCAGCAGAAATCATTGGCTTTCAGTGGAGGTTTTCTGTCTGCTTTGCCTTTGCTATTTTTGCAGAAGCAAAATGGGTTTTGTTTGGGTTTAAGATGAAAAAGTAACATTTAGAGACATTTTTCTGCATTTTGTGTCTTACACATTTTCCTTAGTATAAGAGGCCTTTATGAGATATTTTCACCAGAATGATTTTGGTCATTATTGATATTTGCAACTGGTGAAGAAATCAAGGGCCAGAAATAGAAAGGATTTGTAGCAGACATGCAGCCAAAGGGTAGAATTAGTATTTTGTCCAGGTTGTTCTGGACTGCAGTCCCAAAATCATAATTGCTCAGATGCATGAGGCCAAAATCATAATTGCTCAGATGCATGAACCACTTAGCAAGAAATAAGTTATGTACAGCTGAGCCGTGGTAAAAGTCCTTGAGCTTACTTTTTAAGTCTACGCAAAGTTGAGTAGTTAGCTTAAAATTCTTCTGATGCTTCTAATAAGTATTTGCTGTGGTTGAGGGTGTGCTTGTGGATTTTTTTTTTTACCATCTTGTGTTAGCTAATTTGTCAGTGTATGTAAACTGTCAGTTTGAGTGGGAAGAGACAAAGTAGTAAATGGATGAATTAAAAATACAGGTGAGTAGTTACTAGGAATATGAAGAAAGGAAGGACTAGAGCACTGAAAATCAGAATGATTTATATGTAACTTCAGAATGAGAACTGAAGACAAAGCCTCTGAAGAAACAAAGGGAAAACTGGTAAATAGTAGTCAAACCACCTCATGTAATGTAGCTTTTTTAATGGCAGACATGAAGGAAACAAAAGGTCTTGTCCATAGAACTATCAGTAGCCTGCAAGAAGAGAAGATAGCAAGGCAGGAGGAGTAAAAGAGCTTTTAAAAACCAAAAGAATCTTAAAAAAATAATAAATTGAAAAATAAAGATCTTTTTTGTGTCAAAAACATAGAAGTACTGAAGTTGAAAATATAGTTCATATGATGGTGGAAAACATGCTATAGTGTGCGCTGTAGAAGCATCTTAATTTTTGCATACCACTCAAATGTATGACAAAAATGATCTGAGAGCATACCGATTTTATAAGTTAATGCTTTTGACAATGTAATGCAGACCTCTAAAGTAGAAAAACCCATCTGATTTGAGTTATTGCTGGTCCACGTGTATCAGGTGAAAGTATTCTACTTGATAATGCATATATTAAGGCATTAGCAAAATTTGTTTTTCCATTATATTTGTTTTTAAATGGTGTACTGGATGTTTCTCCAGACCTGTTCAAGCTGAAGAACTTTTCTTCAAGTCAGGGAGGTTTGTGTCTCTTGCTAGAATTAATTCTCTGTGGTTCAACTGCTCTGACACACTTCACCATATTCCCTCCTTTCCTTCTTGCCTGTTAGTCTGTTCTGCCTGTGTTGTCCCCTTCTGTCTGAAAGAACATTTCAGTTTGTGTAGTGTGTCCCTGCATGTGTCTTGTCTGCATCACAGAAATTACTGTACCATCTGTGTTTCCCTAGTTCCGTCCTGTGGACTGCGTGGTTAAGATCTTTGGTAACTAATGAATTTTTAGAATTTTCTTTTAGAATGCACAAATGTATTAGATACTAGTTTTCTTCCTTTTATATGTGTGCTTCTGAAAAAATGCATGCATGTGCAAACAGGAAGACCTCCAGCATTAGCTATGTGCCATTTTTGTTTAGGTAGAAGGTCCTCTATAATAATATGTATTACATATATGTAGTTTAAACAAAAGTTTTCTGAATATAACCTTTCATAAAATGTTAGGAAGAGTAAAAGCAGTACAGAGTGCAGACCTTTTTTACCAATTTAAATTGTGGGAAGTAAATTCTCTTTGAGGAAAGGGTAATACAGGAAAAGATGGCTAAGCTTCTCTCTTGATATTTATTTCCTTCTCCTGATGCAAATAAACATATATATGTGGTTGTATGCATGAGTTGTGTATCAGTAATTTTGCTATCAATTATATAAATTGCTTCAAACTATAATAATTATGTAATAATATACGGCATTATGTATATTATATGTAAAATGTCATACTTTAATGTGTATATATATGCAAACACACTATAAAATAATCAGATGAATATATGGCTTTTGGGCAGACTAACAGATTAATATATCAACATCTTAATGTTTAGCAAGAAAGCATAACCACTTACTATGTATTTCCATAGGATAACTCTCTACTGTTTTTGTTGGCATGAAACAGAGCAAGTATGTTCTTCAGTGCAGCTTTGTGCCCTTATATTTAATGCTGCAAAAGACTGACCAGTTACTCAAAATAGCTGCTGGTGGAATCTGAGATGCTCAGGACAGCAGCTGATACGAGGTGGTGGCATAAAACAGATGGCAAGAAGTCTTCCTCCCATTGCCTCCAAATCTGTTTTTTACTGGTTCTTGCGGAAATATGTCTCAATTTAAGACAGAAAGATTAGGAAATGACAAATCTTGCCTTAGGCTCATGGCATCATGATGATGTGAATTTCATCAGACATGCCAAGTTTATATTAATGTTTGTTAGTGTGCTCTTGTACAAAAAACTACTGCTATACTTTACACTTCGTACCGGTGCTCAAAAATGCGGTATTTTTCTTTTAGAAGGTACAGAAGACAAAACATCTGAAACATCAGTGCGAAAGCTTAGCAGCTCAGATGTTACATCTGAAAAGGTAAGAGAGTATTCCTCTGTAGATGAGGAATAATTGCATTACGATACTCTGGCTTTTTCCAAACTGCAGTCCAGAAATGTTTCAGTAGTAGAAACAGTTTGTTCTTAATGAATGACATGTAGCAGTACAGTAGGATTTTTAAGCTTGATAAAAATTTGGGGAAAGAATTTGAAAGATTTATAAAAGAAAAAATTATATGTTTCCTGACTTTTTCTCTTATTCTTTCTTTTCTCAAGAAGCTGCACGATGATGAGGATGAGATGTCTGAATTGCAACTTAGGCTTCTTGCACTTCAGTCTGCTAGTAAAAAATGGCAGCAAAAAGAACAACAGGTGTTGAAGGAAAGCAAAGAAAAATTAACAAAGCCGAAAAGTGTAACACAGAAAGTCAAAGCCAGTACAAAAGCACATTCAACAAAAAAACCTAGTGTTACAGGTAAGTTTAATGTTGCTGAAATGGCTATGAATAGCATGGCCTCTGAAAAAAAAAAAAAAAAATAACATAATACGTTATGTGAAACATTGGGCAGTGAGCCTTTAATCCTTCTAAAACCCTATCTGCACAAAGCTTTTGAAGAATCTAGGATTAGGGGAACCATTTAGGTGAAGTTAATCACATATCTTTTTATTTAAAGCCAAGCAAACTTTGAGGAGACAACAGACAAAGACGTCAAAGAAGCTGCAGCAGCAGAAGGAACAAGACAGGCGTCAGAAAGAGGAAGACCAGAGAAAACAAGAAGAGGAAGAGGAGAGAAGAAAGAGAGAAGAAGAAATCAGGAAGATTAGGGACCTCTCAAATCATGAAGAGCAGTACAATCGGTTTATGAAACTAATTGGAGGAAAGAGGAGATCAAGAAGCAGGGTAACAAATTTCTTATATGGTGTTCAGGGATTATATTTGGGATTACTGACTGATTTCTGTCTTGCCCATACTGGTTCTGTCTCATTTGTGTCCATCATTCTCCATTCCTCCTACCCCTCAAAAAAAAAAAAAAACAACCAAAAGCTAAAAGTATTTCAGTGTTTACAGTGTTTTAATCCAATGCTAGACAGGCATTTCCTTTGGATTTTCTAAGATCAGTTTTGCATGAGTCGTATATTTGGAAGTCGGTGGTATTTTCCTTCTAAAGTATTTTGAATGTTGCAAGCAAAGAGCAGTCTGTAATTTAACACAAACCGATCAACCAGACTTCCTTTGCTTTCTTCTCTTAGACCGCAGTTTTGTCTCTAAATCGTCAAACTTACGTCTACACAACTTCAGTGGCCTGCTTCTTTCAAAATGTCATCTGACGTTTGGGTTCTTCGTAGTACTTTTTTAGTTTGTCAAGGTACAAAATATGTTCAGGCGCAAAACAATCAATTTGGCCTCATTACAGGATGACACAACTGTGTCAGATTCATGAAGGAGGAGTTACTGCTGTGGTCATGCTTCACTTGTAGGCTGTCTTCATTCTGTTGAGATTAGCAAAAGGCACTTGAATTGCTAATGTTCTATTTCTAAAACATTGCTACCTTTCAAAGAAAATGACTTCTCTATCAGCATTAATTCTTTCATCATGGGAGCAGTACAGCTGCTGCAGCTAGATGCTTCAAGTGCTTGGAGCTACTGGTGCTGTAAGGAAAAATGAAACTACAGCTAAGGGAATTGGCACTCCCTGATTTGAGGTCATGTTATAGGGGAATCCCATTTATAATAATGAGTGGAAAACTGAGACTGAAAGTGTTTAAACAGTAAGAATTCTAAAAGCTACCAAAACGTCTACTATATGCCTTTGAAAGATACAAATTGAGGAGTCTTAAGAAGTCATGCTTACCTGTTCTGCTTATGTTCAGTGTTCAGTGAATATTGTTTGGCATGTGTATAATGTAAGGCATTCTTTAAACAATCCGATACGTTAGTTGTCATTCTCTAGACACATTTCAGTGTGGTATGTGACTCTGCTGGGACAGTTAAAGGATTCTCCACCTGAGATACCAGTCACGAAACAATCAGAGCATGTTTCATGTAAACGCATAGTTGCTGTCATAGTGAAGATGGTACTTGTGCAATTTTGCATTGCTTCTGACAAGGGCAGTTGAAGTGTTCTTGGTAACTGGCATGACAGCTAAACAACAATAATAAAGCATTTCATTCTCTTTCAGTGTTTCAGTAATATGTATTTAGCCATTGCAATTTACAGATAGATAATGACCTGATAGGTATTTAAAAATTGCTTTTGTCTATTGTGACCACCCCTCTCTCAAGAGATCCAGTTTTAAAATTGTTTATTTGGAAAGTTAACTACCAGCAATGGATTTGATTAAAAGGTAATCTTCAGTTTGCTTTTTGTACTAACTAAGTTTATAAAACAGTTAGACAAAATTATAAGGACCTTTTCCTGAAATTTACTTTTAATTGATTTCTGCCGAAAGAATAACACAAGACCAGCTAAATAAAATAAGCTTTTTTGTGTGTTTAGTCCTCAGATACAGACTTGAGACGATCGGTGGATAAGCAGTCTACAGATAGTGCAGGAGGCATATATCAGTATGATAATTATGATGAAGTTGCTATGGATACAGATAGTGAAACTAACTCTCCAGGTAAGACTTGTATAATTATTTTTTTTAGTATGTTGATTGGTAACAATAGTTAAAAAGTAGGAAATGAGTCATCATTTTAGAAGGAAAGTCTTTTATAATGTAGCAGTTACAGAACTAACATTTTAAAGTGAGTGAATTCTGTCTTAATTCTGGCTCTCTTTGTTCTCCATCTCTGATGTAGTGGTATTGTGAAGGTCTTTGAGGTTATACCGTTTTCATTGTAGTGCTGTGGAGTGTATACTTCTCCATTTCCAAGCAGCTGTGTAGAAAGTAAGGGCTCTGGTGTTGATTGGATAGACAGCAGGATTACAAACACAGGTGTTCCAATGAACATTAAGTGAAATGTGAGTCAGCTGTGTGGCTTTGGGTGATAAAGGGGATCTACGGTGCAAGTTGTAGTACTGTGATTGTAGTGGGTTCCTAAGCACTGACAGGACTGTACAGTTTTCTGGTTTCATAGCAGAAGGATAGTGACGTACTAGGAATCTAGCAAAGGGCTTTTTTGACTAAGGCCTGTTTTGATAAAGTTCACTGCGGACTCAAGCGCTTGATTTATGGACAGGAATTGGGAGAATGGGGTTTGTGTTGAGAAGGCTAAAGAAGGCTTTTGCTACTGTTTTCACCTACGTAGTGGGGCAGTTCGAATGCAGAGCCAAACTCTAACCTCTGTGGAGTGAGCTACAGAAGTACAAGGGGCAATGCTTAAATTGTAACAAAATAAATTCAGATTAGATACAAGGGAAAACTTTTACAGAAGATGGTCAAACACTAGAGTGGGTTAAATAGAAATGAGGCATCTCCATCCTCAAATATACTTGGACAGGGCAAGGCCCTTGGCAGCGTGACTTTGGGGGCAGTCAGCATGTGGAGTGTTGAGAAAAGCATCGTTAAGCATTCTGCTTTGTTGGCCATCTTTATTCTCTTGCTTCTCATTTTCCATATTTTTTTCTTCCTTTTTTCCCCTCATTTTTAGTCCTTTCTTGCCAGCCTTCCTTAAGCATTATTAGTTTGCTAAAATACTGCACCTGCTGTTTCAGGCACATGCACTACATGAATCTTCTTTTCTTGAAGTATCTCAGACTCTAGTTTTATGTTTCAGAATTCAATATCAGGTGTGCATTTGGTCTGCTTCTGTCCCAGTTTGCATTGTATTTTTGTGGCCAGTAATCAGGAGGCTCGTGTTGAGATACCTCATTTAAGAAGGTAGATTCTTGCAAATTAAATTAAAGAGGGCTGAATCATTCTAAATCATTACTTCAGTAGTACTGTTTGGCTGTACCTGCACTTTGTATGTACAGCAGGAAAAGGATAGATAACTACTATTTTTATATACATGTGTGTAAGAAATGAATGTGCTGTGCTGTGTCTGGTATTACCTTTCAAATTGATGCATAGTAAAAACATTTGTCTCCTGCTGCTGCATTAAACCAATTAATTGAATTACAAGCATGAGCTGGTGTTTAGTAATTACCTGCCAAATTCCTTGTGCTTAATAATTTGTTTTAATTACAGCTTCTTCTCCAGCACAGCCTCCTTTCTTTGAGTGTCCAGTAGGATATTTCCCACCTCCAGTACCACCAATTTCCTTGCCACTGCCACCTCCAATTCCAGTAAGTAACCTTGAAAGGAGCATGGTTTTTTTAAATGTTGGTAATTCTCATTACATCTCATTTGTAATGCTAAAGTTAGGATTAAATTTATATTCTGTTTTTGATATAGTTCTCTATTTGGTGATTCCCTTGAACTGATAGACTTGGTTTTGAAAACTCATTTCAGCAAAGTTTTTGGCAGATCCAATTCCTGTTAAATGGAAAGTCTCCCTTTTGAACTAAATTTTTCTCTTGTTAGAGCTATGCTGTTTCATAACGGAAAGCAAAAATTGCCTGAGACACAGAAAGAAAGATAATGAATTGGAATTGTTAGTGCAAGGCAACTTTGCCCCCTGTCTCTCGGCCACATATGTAGATAAGGTTATTCTCTGAATTGTTACCTTGTTACACAGGGGGAAAACCAGCCAAAAATGTAGCTCATCAGTCCTTTCAAACTTCTTCATTTTGACTATATGCTTTCTGTCTTCTCATGTAGGAGTCCCTTGAGAATCTAATTAGTCTTGGCAATTTTTTTCCCCACCACTTCTCTTCACTGAATGACTGTTAACTGCCTTAGTAAAGCAGTAGAAAGTTGTTATTTCCTGCCATGACAGCTTCTGAATTTTTAACTGAGAGAAATGGTAGTTTTGTTAGCTAAGACAAATTCATAAACATGTTTAAGGACTGCTTTTTCAAGCAGTGTGAGCCTATCTGGTCAGCCATAGTTTTGTGGCTTTCTCTGGTTCCAATTCTCATTTATGTGTTGTTTGTATGCCTGGACTACTATATTATCCAAATGTAACCTTGTTGCATTATCTTTGAGTAACTAACTGTTCAGCAGTGGCCTTTGACAGTGAAGTAAATCCACTGCAGTTTGTATTAGTTTTAAACCATGAAATAATTTAGGTCTCAACCTCTATACTAAATAATCATAAAGTAATAGTAATTTTCGTGTTTCAAACCCTTGTTTTTGTTTTTATAGCAGCCTGTCCCATCTTTGAGCCAACTTTACGCGGAGGGTATTTCTTGTGTTTCTCTTGAGCCACCTCCACCTCTTCCCCCTCTTCCCCCTGAAGAGCCTGAACAGCCACCAAAACCTCCATTTGCTGATGAGGAAGAGGAAGAGGAGATGCTCCTAAGAGAAGAATTGCTCAAGTCTTTAGCCAACAAACGAGCTTTCAGATCGGAGGTACTCCATTGTTTGTTTTTTTTTTTTTAATCTAAACCTCTAGATGGCAGTCTTGACCAAAATTAAATGTAACCTGCCAAGTGAGGATTAAAAAAATTAAGATTAAATTAACATTAAATATTAAATTAATAAATAAAAATGTAAGATTAAAAAGCCAGGGCTTTTTAATGCTGCCTTTCTGATTATTTAAAAAAAGGCTCTGAATTTCCATCATCCTTTGCCACCCCAAAAGAAACTGAACCAAAAGCCACCCCAGAACACCTTTTGAATTGTAAATTACAGCTTGGTTTTTATTTATGAAGGAATTATGAAACCTCAATGTACTAAAAATTGGGTATGTATAGGGAAACGGGGATTGTGTTTTCTGCAGAAAAAAGATTATTAAGCAGCTGTCAGAAAACAAGCCACTAACAGCCTAGCAAAAGGAGGTGCCAGAGGTTAACTGTTTTTTTTTGGTTTTCTGCTCGTTTTTGGAGTGAGAGTAACAGTTTGTGTGTTTAAAAATAGATTGTTTTGACCTCATGTAAGTCACAGATCTTTTGCAATTGACCTGTGAATAACTGACATGTTCTTGTGTGCCTTGTTTGATACTGTTGCAGAATTGCAAAATTTGTATATTAAGTTTGGAGAGTCTGCCTAAATCACAGTTCCAAGGCATGTATCAAACACCCTTTTATGTTTATGTTTGTCTTTTTTAATAGCTCTGCATAGTGCATATTTTTATGACCATATTTTTATTTTATTAGGAAACTTCAAGTAACAGTGGTCCATCGTCCCCTCCTGTTCCAGATAACTTGCAGCCTGTGCCAAGAAGCAATCTGACCGCTGTCAGTATTAATACTGTGTCTCAGCCACGGATACAAAATACAAAGCTTGTTAGAGTACCGAGGCTTCCACGAGCAGTGATCACTGTAAGAAAATATTATTTTTTTTTTTTCTGTTAATAAGAAAATAAGTTGAAATTGCCCTCAATTCAAGTGAGCAGCAGACTTGAGGTTATCTAGTGATGCAGCACAGAATGGTGTATATCTGTGTGGTCTTCTAGAATTTCACACTGAAGTAAAAATATATAGCTTGAGAGCATCAAACACACCAGCACTTATTTGAACTGAGACTGTAAATATAGTTCAATTAAATTATTTTCCACATTAACACAGACTAAAGGGTGCTGTGCAATGGTAGCTGAGCCAATCTAATCACTGTGTTGCCAAAAAAGGGATGGTGTTGCTCTTTCTCCCACTCTTGGCCAAATGGTGTCTTACTTTTCTCTTAAGCAATAGGACTGATGCTCCAGACCTCACTTTAACCTGGTTAATGTGCTAAACTGGTTAGAAAACTAACCTAAGGTGGGGGAAAAAAGTATTTTTCCTTCTAGGGGGAGTTGGAATTTTTCAGTGAACAGTGTGTGAACATCAGAGCAGGCACACTGTGAGTACGTTTGGAAGACTGAGGAGAGAGCATTCTCCTCCTCAGGCAGCAGCAGACTTCATTACATTAGCTTAAGCCCTATTTTCTAACTTGACCTTCATTTGAATGGTCACAGGAGGTATGTGCAGCTAGCATTTGATTTGTGATGTCTGCAGACTTCTTGGATTGTTGAAAATGTGTTGATAAAACTGTACTGGTCAGACTGAAGCCCATGTAATTGAGTATTTATGGCAGTGAACCATACATAGAGGCTAATTTGTGATTATTTCAAGAGCGTATGTTGTAAAGCTTGGTTTGTGGCAGCTCTTTCCTGTGCAGATTCTCTAATGCATAGTGTAGTATGATTGAGTCCATACCTTTGCTTTTTTGTCAGTGATTGTCATCTCTAAGACTAAATTTTTTTGCTAAATTTGAATATATAGTATCTTTCAGACTGCTAGATCACTGTCAAATCTAGCTATAGCTGGCCAACAACTTTCTTGCTCAAAAATACAGACTGTATGATCACTTTATGGTCACCTCATGCTGTAATGGGGGGGAGAGGGGGGAACCCAAAACCTTAAGATGGCAGAGACCTGAATGTTCTTTTTTTTTTTTTTTTTTTGGTCATTCTAAGGCTTACTTTCCTTTCTGTAGGAAAATTACGCTCTTAAGCTTAGAATGGGTATGGGCTTTTTTGTCTGTACCCATCTTCATAATCTACTCTAAATTCTAGGTATAACTATAGTAATTCTTCAATTTGGGCATGCTAATATCCTTTCTGTCATTGTTTCACATTTACTTAAGCTTTTTTGTGTTCATCTGTCTAAATATTAAACCTATTCTAAAAAAAAACCCTTCGATTGAGGGGAGAGAAGTCATTCATTAATGAGAGAACATGAGACTTGCATAAATGAAGGAGAACACATGTTACTGGGGAGCTGTTAGTTTGTCTTAGTAACATAATGAAAGTCTCTTACCAGCTGTGCTGTCATGTAAGTGTTAAAAAGCCTGCAGTGGAAATTCAGTGCCTGTTGCTCAGTTAAAGTTGATGGATTAATACCTTGTATTTGAATCACCTAGGTGTGGAGTTAAGGACCTGCTTAGTGAAATAGGCTACAGATACTGGTTTGCTTTTTCAGTGGCATCTGGTAACCCTTTTTCAAACTAGTCATGGACACTTGGAGTCTGTTCATCACAAATTGAAAATGTCTTGGAACATTATAGAGAGATCCTGCATTACAGCTGAGGCTATAGTTCCCCTGCAGCAGAAGCTAATCTTGCAGAAAGGAGTGTGATGGTAGTTGCCTGGTGTTACTTTACTGATTAAACATTTTGCTGAACCACATCAAAAAATAACACCTGAGAATAAACACCAGGAGAAAAGTGGTTTTTTTACCTCCCCTACTATCAGCTTTTCCTCTAGAAGAAAAATGGGGAAGGCAGTTAGAGATGGTTTACTTTACACAACTGTGCCAAAAGCAGCTTGGCAGCTTTTGTGTTTTAATACTAAAAGCTAGTGATATTGAAGGGGTGTATTTGGCATCTGAAGATGAGAAGGCTTTGTGGCATTTACTTAGGTTTCTATAGAGCTACAGACAGAATATTTGTGAGGAGAGGACTAGTACTTTGGTCTGTGAAATGTGAAAGTGATGCAGCTGTAGTACATTCAGATGTAGCAGATACGATCCTTACTTTAAGAACTGTCTAGAAAGGGAATATCAACAAGAAACAATTGTGGAAATTGGGCATTTTTCATTTCATTTTTTTTTTTTTTTTGTGGGGTGTGTGCTTTTAAAAGACAAAGCTTTGAAGAGGTCTTATTTTGAGCTAAAGGTCGAACATGTCATTGTAACTGTCCAGACCTACAGTGGGAGATGGGAAGAACAGTTTTGGAAATGGGAACTAGTTGCTTCTCTTCAATCTCTAATTCCAGAGATTTGCAGTTAATCTAAATTAAATTGTCTGCTTGTTTCTTTGTGCTGGAATTGGCAGTCATCCGAGCTTTAGTGAGCTGTTTCAGTTAGTGATGTTGTCAAAAAGTGATTAATCTTGTTTCCTTCGTTCTTCATGTACTGTTGGTGTTCTGCCAATTTTAACTGCCTGAGCAGCTCACTAAGGTCAGCTAAGTATAACTGTGGGACAAAAGGCATCACAGCTGTGTGGCAGAAATCTGAGGGAGTTCTGGTAGATCTACCACTGTATTTCTAATTCATGTTTGGTTGATTGTTACCTTTCAGTTACTTAACAACATTGCTTGCAAATGTCAGATGATAATTTTCACTACAGTTGAAATAATTCAGGAAGCATAGGAGTCAAAGGTTTGAGATTTGTATGCTGTGACTAAAGAGATCTAAATATGCTGCAGATGCTTGGAAACAGGTTGAAAATGTTGGAGTGCCTTTCATGTCTCATTTCCAAGAAATGGGTATGTTATCTCCATCTTGTAGTGGAGGTGCACAAATGCTGAGGCTTTTTCTTACAACGCAGTAGTGTTGTGCTGGAATAACAAAAGGAGGTAATCTCTTTTTTTCTCTACTAATAAAAGGCAGATTTAACTAAGCATATATTTAAATTCTTGCTATAAAACTTCTTCGATTCTCCCTACAGCTTCCAAAACACAAGTCTGTTGTGGTTACATTAAATGACTCGGATGATAGTGAGTCTGATGGAGAGCCATCTAACTCAACTAGCAGTGTGTTTGGAGGACTAGAATCTATGATAAAAGAAGCAAGAAGAAATGTTGAGGTAAACTGTCAGCATTTAGGAGGTTTATTTTTAATTATTTTGCTTTGTATATGAAGTTCAACCTTAGAATTTGATTCTAAGAAATATTCAAGAAATATTGGATTTCATTAGAAATGGGCAAGAGTGACTACATTACTCCTGTCTGCACATTACAATGTAATTTGGATTGCACAAGCTAATTAAAATTTTATTGATTAAGATGGCATCCTGGAGATAGAATTTGTAATATATTTTAGTTTAATTTTTTCAGTTAAAACTCAGTGCATGTTTAAGGAAAAAATAGTGGCTTTAAAAGATCTTACTAGCCTTGAACAGCCTTAAGTCTGTGCTGAAATGCCTCTTAAAAATAGTATTTAATAGCTGTATTTTAAAATAGTGTGACTAGTATTGACTTGAACCTCACTGTAACAGGCATCAAAAATCAAAGCCCCTCCAAAATCGGAAAAAGAAAATGATCCAATGAGAACTCCAGAGGCTCTCCCAGAAGATAAGAAGATAGAATACAGGCTCTTGAAAGAAGAGATTGCCAGGTACAACTGAGTTTAATTGTTAACGTAAATTGTATATTCTTTACTGATCTATTTCTGTAATTGGAAGGAAAACTTGAGTTTGAAAACTTTGCCATTACATTCAGACTTTTCCCCCATTCAATTTTTAGTAAGACAAGATAGGAGTCTAAAAAAGTCCTTGGGTTTGAACTGACTTAGTTGTTTGCTTGCCATTGCAGTTGTGGAAAGTAATTTTTCTTTTAACTTGAAATCTTGTCCTGCTACTTCTTTGAAGATTACAAAACTATTTGTAGTACCCATTGAAATGTATCTTGAAGCTACTGAACAACTTTGCTTTTAACATCTGTTTCAGTCGTGAAAAGCAACGCTTAATGAAGTCTGATCCACTGAAAAACAATTTGCCCCCTCCAAATTCTGATGGTGAAGTTGATGCAATTGGGAGAATAGCAGTAGTGACGAAACAGGTAACGGAAGCAGAAGCAAAGCTTAAGAAAAACAGGTGAGTACTTCACTATCACAAGCCCTACCTTGTTTGCTTAGCAGGATGAAAATAGTAAATAATTGTTTTGAATGTAGCATTTAAAGTATAGCAAATCATTGGTTTTCTGTCTTGAATAATAACTATTTGTTGAGTGTGGTTTTCACTAATCTGTACACTTTGAGGGTAGCATGTTTCAATCAGAAATGCCTGACACGTATAAATGGATGTTTCTGCATATTATGTATGCTGTTTGAAGGTTTTCCTGTATACCTTCCCTCTTTTAGCACACCTCTTCCATGTTTCTCACCCTTCTTCCAAATTACTGTGGGAAATATAAATGCTTTACATCCTTCTCGGCTTCTGTTGCCACTTAATTATTTCTTTGTGGTCTTGTTAATATGGTCATATATCAGCTGAAGGGCACTTCCCCCCTCCCTTTATTAACACCCATCTATCTTAAGTCTTTATCTTGTTTGCTTTAATGCATAACTTGTTGTATTTAATTACTCTGCTATTGTGCTGTGATACTATGACTTGTAGTCTACTAATGTGTGTATGTGCCCTGAGGAAGAATTGCTTTCTTACTTAACAGAAAGCAAGAACATGTGTGGTTTGGGTATCTTAATAACAGTATTAAAGATACACCACTTGCTTACCTTCCCCTGTGCTCATAACTAGAATGTTGGGGGGGGGGGGGTGTTGGGGGGGGTGTTTATCTGTTTATCTGCTTGTTGTGGTTTAACCCCAGCTGGTAACTCAGAACCACACAGCTGCTCCCTCACTCTCTCCCTTCTTCTGCTTGCCTGCCCCCCAGCCCCGAGGGACGGGGTAGGAGAATCAAAAGAATGTAACTCCCATGGGTTGAGATAAAAAACAGTCCAGTAACAAAGGTATAACACAAAACCAGTGCCACCAGTAATAACGGAAATAAGGGGAGAGAATATAAAAGGGGAAAAAGAGAAGAAAACAATAAACATCAATGATGCATAATACAATTGCTCACTACCCACTGACTGATACCCAGCCCGATCCTAGCAGTGATCTGACCCTTCTGGGAAATTCCGCTCAGTTTATATACTGGGCATGATGTGCTGTGGTATGGAATACCCGTTTGGGTCGGGTGTTCTGTCTCTGCTTCCTCGCTGTTTCCCGTGCCCATCCTCACTGGCAGAGCATGAGACTGAGAAGTCCTTGATTGTCGTAAGCATTACTTAGCAACAACTAAAACCATTGGTGTTATCACCGTTGTTCTCAGGCTAAAGTTGAAAACACAGCACTGCACCAGCTACTAAGAAGGAGAAAAGTTAACTGTTAAAGCTGAACCCAGAACACTGCTTTATACTGACATGCTGAACGTGGAATACTGGTATCTGCTGGATGTACTACCAGTATTTATTTTCTCATGGATGTTAACTGTCCGGAGGAACTTAGAATGTTGGTTGTTAAGTGAAAAAGAGCTGGGTTCTTAAATAACTAAGGTTTCAGAGGGGCAGCAGCAGCTGTGAAAAACCTTTGGGAAAAAAGTACGTTACATGGCTTTTCTACTTTTAGAATTCTGTTGATGAAGGATGAATCTGTCTTGAAACATTTATTGCAACAAGAGGCCAAGAAGAGGGAGAATGTTCGAATTGCTGAAAATAAAATCAACAAACTGGCTGAACAGCTACAAGCAACAGAGAAGATCTTGAATGTGAATAAGATATTTCTCAAGAAGCTTCAGGAACAAGTAATGTGTATTTTTTTTTTGTTTTTTTTTCTGGTTTGTTTTGTTTCTTAGAGGTAGAAATCTTGAAATGGGAAGGCTGAGGTTTTTGAGGCACTAGGCTTTCTTTGAATTAATCATTAATTCTCACATCTTTGCTGATAGCGATTGTTTTATTATGTGGTCATATCTGAAAGTATGCATTTTCTTTTTCCTTTTTTTTCAGATTCATAAAGTTCAACAACGAGTTACAGTAAAGAAAGCTCTGGCATTAAAATATGGGGAAGAACTTGCTCGAGCAAAAGCAGTAGCAAGTAAGGAAATTGGGAAGCGAAAACTGGAGCAAGATCACCTTGCAGTAAGTCTGCATGCTTTTAAACTATGCTGTACTTGAAAAGCAGTAGCAAGTTTGAGTAGGAAACCTTGTTCAAATGGGATTTCAGGAAAAAGAAAACATTTCAAAAGCACTGTAGGAATTGTTCTCAGAATTCAACAGAACAAGAGTTAATCATTTAAGAAGAAAAACTGTTAAAAGCCTACATTCCTGTGCCAGGCGGATGTCAGTAATAAATAATAATGAGCAGCTGTATTCTTGTGAAGGGAGGAAGTACTTTACTGCGCATCAGTGATCTTGTTAAAACTATCTAGCAAAGATGCTGAAGAGGGGATATGATCTTCTTTTGAAAAAAACAAAATATAGAGTGGGGAAAAAAAAAGGCTAATATCTTTATGTAAATTTTCCTTTTTGTTTTCTCCCCACCCATCCAACGCCACTGTGTATACTTGTTTTATAGCTCACCTTTTAAATGTGGCCAGAACTTCTGTTGAAGCTCTGTACATGATGTAGCGTACTTTCTATCGAAAACCTGCAAACCTACCTGTTAAATTGTGTCAAACTCTTGTGGTTTTCCTTTTTTTTTTTTTTTTTTTGGTTGAAATTTTCTGGTGAGAGTTGAAAATGTGTTTTCATAAACTCTGAATTAAGTATCTTGCCCATGTTTCATTCACCTCCTGTCAAGAGATCAGTAAATGTGAAAATAAAGGGAAATTTTTTTCCTTTTCAGCCAAACAAAATGTTGAAATTGGAGAACTCCCCTGCATCAAGTCCAAAAAAGCATTCAGCAGAATTGATTGCACTAGAGAAAAAAAGACTACAGCAACTAGAGCAGGAGTATGCTCTAAAGATTCAGAAATTGAAAGAGGCCCGTGCACTTCAAACCAAGGAACAATCAAATACTGTGCCTCATGCAGAAGAGGAATCTGAATTTGCATTACCTCAGCCATCTCTTCATGATCTCACACAGGATAAATTGTCTTTGGACAGTGAAGAAAACTACTTCGATGATGAAGTTCTATCTAATTCCAACAGAGAACGAAGGAGATCCTTCAAAGAATCCAATTCTTTCACTAAACCAAATCTCAAACACATGGACACTCCAAAGCAAGAAACTATAAACAAACTTTCTAAAAAGGCATTGGAGGAGCCTGAGCTATTCCTTGGGTTGAATATTGATGAACTGAAAAAACTTTATGCTAAAGCTGACAGCTTGAAAGAGCTTCTAGAGAAAAGTACTGCCTCTATAGTACCTAAGGAAGATCTGTTGTGTGGTCAGGTAAATATTTTAAAACATTTTAAAACATGTCTTTATTAGGTGGCATTGCAATTGCTGTGTATCTGTTTGTTTCCTAGGAAATTTCAGTGGACATGGATGTTGATACATCAGAAAGTAAAGAAACTGAATCAAAACCATATCCATTTGAACCATATCATAGTCCTCTTCTAGTATTTAAATCCTACAGGTATGAGAACTGTAGCAGCCTTTTTGAGTATGTGTTTTTGTGTTTTTGTTCAAATATTATTATTCATTACTTTTCCTGGGTAACTGAATCTTAAAAAAATTAGAGGCATTTGAAAACAAGGTTTGTATATCCAATAGGAAGCAATCTAAAATCCAGGAAAGATTTAACGGAAGCATATTTATTATGCAGTCTTTCAACTTGGCTAGGATATATGTTGTCTGAGTCAAGACTGAGCCAATCACCTATTTTTGGAATCCTGCTCAGTGGAAGGAGTCGTGACTGTAGTGATTCATCTTGACGTAAAGTAGACACCTGCAAGTGTAATCAGGTTGACACATCTGTCTTCTGACTAGAGTTTTGTTTCTATGCATTAAATTCTAGAAAAGTGTCTGGTATTTAAATTGGAGAGTTGAATCCTACCATGAACACATTTGGGTTTTTTATTTTTATAATCTTGATTAGCAAAAGATGGAGGGTGCTATCTGTACAGGAGTATTTATCTTCTTGTAGGTTGTGGCTTCAATTCCTTAAGGATCTAGAAATCATAAAAGACATAGTCTAGCTAAATACTTAAACCAGGCATTTGTGTGCTCACTTCAGACTCTTGTTTGCTTATACATTCTATAGTCTGACATATTTGTTATACTTTTTGTTTTTATTTTTTGAGGTTAATCTTTTAGCAGTTCTCCCTATACTTCTACTTGACATTGATCTTAGGCTGACTAGAGCCTAGGAGTGCAGCTTTTCTAGAACTGAACTGAAATTCAATTTCAGTAGTTTGCTTTCCCTGCTGGGTTGCCGTTATGCTTCCTGTTTTTATGTGAATGAAGTTCTACACCTAAGGGAGAAGAGAATGCTAGAACAGAATCTGTTCAGATTGAAAAATACTGGCTTCCCCCCCCACTGTTTTCACCTTCTTAACTCATAGGTTAGTGATGCTTTTGGTTAGTAGTAGGGTTTTGGAAATAATGAGATTTAATATAGAGAAAGGGATTATATTAAGTGTTTTGTTTAGTTAAACTGGTGTCATGCCCTGTATGCTCTGTCTCAATAATACACTCTTTTTGTTTCAGGTTTAGTCCGTATTTTCGAACTAAGGAAAAACTGTTCCTCAGTTCATTAACATATAGCAATATGATTGAGCCAAAACAGTGTTTCTGCCGGTTTGATTTAACAGGCACATGTAATGATGATGACTGCCGGTGGTGAGTTGTTCTTAATTCTGCTCTCTTGAACTAAGCCTCTCTTCTAGATGTCTGACTCAAAGATGAAAATAGGCATGCTTTACAGTTCTTCAGAAGGTCTGGATTTATGATCCTATGCACAAATTCTAGAAAAGTGTTATTTTTAATCTTATTGCAGATATGTGGTTGATTGGGGGAAAAAAAAGCTACTTTCATCTAAGCCCTGAAGAAAAGAGGCTTTTTAGCAGTAATTTTAGAAAAGCAGCATGCACTGTTAGAGAATATTTTACCTTTTGATTGTTCTGTAATTCAGACAGGACTCTTGCTTTATAGCATAATTTCGGACCATCATGGACCTCAGGTAGTGGTTGGTACTGATAAGCACACTAGAGATGTATTGTGCTGCTAACCAAAATAAGGCCATGTACTAAATATTATGTGATTTATATTAAAAAATACCGTTGTAGTAGTGGAATTCTAGTTTTCTGTGTAAATACTGGGTAAGTTTGTGAAGCCTAATGTTAAATCATATTAAAGATAGTTTTCTAAACAGAGTTGCACAGTGTATTGAAAGAGCAAACTCATATGAATTGGTCAGGAATAAACTCAATTTGGAAACATCTAACTACTGGTAAAACACAGTTGGAGTGGACTGCAGCTTTATTTTTTTTTTCTTTTCCCCCCTTTTGGTGGCAGACAGCTTTTTTGGATCAGCTTTTAGCTGCTGCTCTCAAACCATAGTTTGAATGGTTTTAAATACAAAATGATACCCAGGTTTTATAATTACCTTCCTTGACCTGCAGAGTTCTAAATACTGTGTTTTTGTGTTAATATGAAACAAGTTTGTAGTAGCTTATTTTTAAGAGTAAGCCTATATGAAATAATGAAGACTAGGACTGAGTTCCTGATGCAGGCTTAAGTTTAGAGAAGACCTAGACATATTTAACAGAAATTTCAAAGCGGACTGAAGTGTTTTCTGTGAGCATTATTTTCTTTATACCTCACCTGAGCATGTACTAATACTAACTTTCTAGTTACAAGTCTTACTACATTTTTGCTGTGATAAATCTATTAATTGCTTGTTTGTTTTAGGCAGCACATGAAGGACTGCACTCTTAACCGTAAGCAGCTGTTTCAGGATATTCTGTCTTACAATTTAGAACTGATTGGCTGTTCAGAAAAAAGCACTGATGAGGAAATCAGCGCTGCCACAGGTTTTTAAGTCTTTTTTTCACTTCTGCATACAGAGATTCAGTTCTGAAGGGAATGGCTTTCATTAAAAGCTCTTGGTGCAAAGACTTTGATGTAAAGCAAAGTATAAGATACAGCTGTATGAAAAAATAGGTTTCTGCGGTTGTCCAGTCCTTTGCAGTAGGTAGTTACCTTGGTCTTTACAGGAAGAAAAGAACAATGATCTGTAGAACATTTAGCTCATAAAGTATTGCTGGGATTCAGAGTACTGGGGAGCAGTGGGTGTGCAATCTTTCCCTCTCCCCTTCTTCTCTACTTTTTGTAACTGCTGGGCTGGCCTGTTCCAGCGGAGCTGGACTTTTGTAACAGTGGTGTTGCTTTATAAGATAGAGTTGCTAAACAGGATTCTTTTGGTTTTTCAGTTCATTGTTCTCATATGTTGAAATGCCATACCTATTGAAGCAGTTAAATGTCATGAATTCAACATAGTTTGTGCTAAATTGCTGTTAAGTTACAGTGTATCCATTTTCATTTATGTCTCTACCTAAGATACAAATATTCTTGTTTCAGAAAAATATGTTGAAAAACTTTTTGGTGTAAACAGAGACCGTATGTCAGTGGATCAGATGGCTGTTCTTCTGGCCAGCAACATCAATGAGAGTAAAAATCATGGTAAGTACTTTGGTAGATTAAATACAATCTAAACTTTTGAATCCTGTAAGTACCTTAATGATTTTATGAACCAAGAATATTTTTTTTGTTGCTGCTTAGTTTATATATCTGAGTATTATAAATTCTGCTGATGGTAAATTAAAGGCAGCAGAGCTTGTTTTAAGGCAATAGAGTTTTGGAGTCCAGTTTGGAAAAAATGACATATGTACTTGAGCGCAATTGATTTTAAATAAGTAGTGTTGACTTAGTGTGTTGCACCCACAGTATGTTTTATTTAAAATCTTTTTATTAGCAAAGATGTTTTAAGCTTGAATACAGAAAAGTAAACCAGCTTCTTCTACTTCGTTTATAGTACCTCCATTTACAACATGGAAGGATAAAAGGAAATGGAGACCCAGGTATTGGAGAAAACCTTTGGCAGACAGTAGCAGTGGTGATGAGGAACAGTTCACTGGACCTACTAAATACGGTAATCTGGATGTGTGGCACCTCTTAAAAAAAGAGCACTGGGAGATACCTATTCACATATCTACCAGCTTCTTCTCAACACCTGATTTTTCAAGTGGGTCTTAAAGAAGACCAATGCTTTTTATAGTTCTCCACTTCCTGTTTCGTGCATGCAAACTTTAGTTAGTATAAATCTTTGGGAAAAGTTTGATCTGAATTTGTGGTGTTTAAGGAAAAAATATCTGGTATAATGTGTGACTGGGTGTTAAGTCAGAATTTTTACTTAACTGTTCTTTAAAGGACCACAAGGAACTATTTGGATGCTTCAGCTTTGCCTATATGCCATTAGGATTTTTTTTATTATTTTTATTTTTTCTCCCAGAACTACAAGTAAAAGTTTATGTGTCCAGTATCTCAAGTTTGTACAGAGTCAGTATTTGGTGCTTAGGTCAGGAGTTTAAAAAAGCTACTGTTAAGCAGCATTTGAGACTTAGAAGCTTGCTGCAGCATTGGTAACCAGCCAGTGTTTCACATGTGACTCATGCAAGCGGCCTTTTTACCACTAAGCATTCTTGTGTTTGTGTTTGAAATAAAACCAGCTTTCTACAGACTGTGCAGTTCTAAGTTTTAAAGGATGTTGAAATAACCATATTTTTCTCTGATCTCTGTAAGTGACTGTACTGGAAATACATAAATGCCACCCCTTGTGTGAATTGTAATCTTACAGGTCACTTCTATTTTGAAAAGAAATATTTAGAAAAATACTGCTTTTTATTATCTGCAGCCCAGCCCACAGAAAATAAAAAACAAGTTCCAGATCTTGATACTGTGGTGACTCCAGATGATGTCCGGTATTTTACAAGTGAGACTGATGAGATTTCCAACCTGGAGGCAAGTGTCCAAGAAAAGCCCAGTGATGTACAGCTTTGGATTAAGCTTGCATACAAATACTTGAATCAAAATGAGGGGTAAGTCTGCTACATTTTGGATTTGATTTTGTACTTTCATGCTGCTATGATTGTTTCCTTTCAGTTCTTAAAGAGCTTTCTTCAACAATGCCACAAATAATGTATTACTTAAAAGTGGATTAAAAAAATAGATTAAACTTCCTACTGTATGTAGTGTAGCATGTGAGTAATAAGTTACACTGATGCTTTATCTTTAAGTAGGTTCTGATTCAGATTGGAAGTTGATGGAAAGTAGTGTGGGAGAAATAAAAGTTTGTGTTTGAATAGTGCCCAATCTAATGTGTTCCCAAGATTACAGTGGAATGTTGTACTTCCAGTGATAAAGTAGTGGGCTAATAAACTCAAATCAGTTTCTCCTTGACAGAGTGAGTTGTTGGAAGAATGCTTGAGATGAATTTAATCAGAAAGCTTTCTTTTATGAACAGTTCTGCTATATGGTTTTATCCCTCTGGAAATGTCCCAGTTGAGCAGTCAGTTTCATATTTTATGACTTTTTTCACTTTTGGATTTCCAAGTTTCTTCAGTCTCCGTTCCTTTAAATTATTCCCTAGGATACCATGTTTTTATTGGCAAGCAGATCATTTCAGTAGGAATTTTGTCATGATGGTTTCATTCTAGAGATGAACTTTGATTTTAATTCTGTGGTACTAACTTAAGCAGCTGCAGCAGGGGGTAAGGGAATGGAGAGGGTCAGCTCTTTTTTTAAAAGCCCTGTGCAAACTGTGGATATTGGAAGATGTAGGAAAATGCCAGTTTAGCTGTATCAACAGCTGTCTGAACAGTAGAAGGGATAGAACTGGAAAGGCCAGTACTTAAAATACTACTAGCAAGTGGCACAGTGAGAAGAGTGCACTTTCTAGGTGTAAGTGTACTTGGAAAAAGACCAAGAAAAGAAGAGAACCTGAATGGAGACTAGTGCATCCTTCTTTTAAAACAGCTACGTCCCCTATTCCCCACCTCTCCTTCCCAGTACTCTGAAGAAATGGAGTTGTTCAGTAGGTGGCAGTGGTGATAGAGGGGGTTGGGAAGTCAGTTATTTTGAGTTAATATTTTATTGCCTAGTTGGTATCATCTCGTAATAGATCTCTCAAAGTGAAATCTCGTTTTATAATGGTTTAAGGGCAGCAAAAACCTGCATGACATGCATAGAAACAGGAATAAAGTCTTATATTTGACTGTAGAAAGTAAACTAAATACATAACAAAAATATTCCAACTTACTATACCAAGCCTTTGAAATTTCTACTAAAGTTTTCAAGTCTGTATGATGTAAATGCCTTTATATGATTGTAGCTTGAGACTTCTGCTTACAGATGAATCTTACTCATTTTCAATTAAATTAGACTTTTATTTGAATTGGCACTCTTCCTTAGAAGGTTATTATTTTTCCATGCATTATAACTGCACCTAATAATAATCTTTGAAGAATGAAAACTTGATGAAACTTGAAAACTTTCATAGTAAAGGACAGCACATGCTAAAAAAACCCACCCCAAACTGTTGGACACTTCCATTCTAATGATAGACATCCATTTTCATATTTGATACTGTGTAAGTTGTCATGCTAACATAGTCGATATGGGGGTTTTAATTTTTACAGCTCATCGTCGGAGTGTTTAGATTCTGCTTTAAATGTTTTGGCTCGAGCCCTTGAGAACAACAAAGAAAATGCTGAAATTTGGTGTCATTACCTTAAACTCTTCTCAAAAAGAGGAACCAAGGAGGAGGTACAGGAAATGTGTGAAACAGCAGTGGGATATGCTCCCTCTTACCAACTCTGGTGGACAGTAAGTGAAGGAAAAAATATGTATGTGAAATGTTCATTAAGTGTGCATTTTTTTTTTACTGCTGAAAACCAGTACATATGACAGGGGAATTATGAAAGGAAGAACACTGTAGCATTTTGAAAACTCAAAAGTTGCTAAAAAAAAAAAATTGAGCAATTCAAAGTTCCGTTTGCAGGATGCTTGTAGAAATTATCACTTTTCCTCAGGTAATAAGTTATTTTAAATCAAGATGTGGCAGTTCTTATTGTTCTTGTTAGTTAAAAAATCTGCAAGCTTAAATATTTGATCATTGATATTTAAACAATATTTTTTGAGGTTTAATGTGAAAATTTGCTGTGAAGGAGGGAAATACGGTTCATAAGGTGGTGAAGGACATCATCCAAAGTTTGTGATTCGTGTGATCTTAAACTTTACCAAAGAAGCTTTACTAGTATTCTCATTATTAATATGAACTAATTCTCTCTAGTTTTTGAGTTTGGAAAATTCGTTTGATGGAAAAGACTACGTGTGTGGGAGGATGCTACGGTTCCTCATGGAAGTGCCAGGGGGAGCAGAAAATCGAAATCTTGTGTCCTTTCAGCTACTGGAGACTCTCTTGTACAGGGTTCACTTAAGCCTATTTACGGGAAGACATCAGAATGCTCTTGCTCTGCTGCAGGTAACTTCCAAGTTCCCACCCCAGTAACTGTCTTCACACTTTTAACTTGATAATGCCAGTGACTGTGATAGTGTCAGCTTCAGAAGGAACTATTCCTTCCTTTATTTGCTGAAGGAATTCTCCTAGAGACTTATTTAGTGAGAGATTATGCCATTCCAAAATTTGGATATATCTTTGGGTTTTTTGTTACCTGTTTTGCTTTGCTTTGTAGCTAATAGTCTAGACCATTATGTTATGAAATAATTCCCAGGGAATTGCTTTACTGTTTGATTTCTGGTAAAGTGTAGAAGTGCCTGTGACTAATGTTTTGCCTCAAGTACTCAAATATTTACTGCTACAGAGATTACCATACCAGTAGTTCTTGGGAAAGAGCATAGTATGCTGCTACCTAAAAGCATTGCCCAGCTCAGTCATGGAGTTATCTCGGGCTTTTATTGTGACCATAGACAGAATTTAGGTCACTGTTACTGTTCTGTAGACAAAGTGGTGGATGAAGGTGAGAAACGGAGTGCTGACATAAGCCCCTGCTAAAAGTGGGAGCTGCTGTAGCATCAGTTGCAAGTGGATTCATTCCTACCAGCAGATGGCATGTGTGGCTTGCTACACCTCGAAAGGTTCTCAGTTCTGTGGTTTAAGGCTGTAATGCTTTTGGTTTTTTCATAGCTGTAGTTTAAATAGGGAAGTGTAATGCTGTGTTGACTTTCTCCAAAAGTTATTCTGAATGCAGCAGTACTTAAAATTGTAACTGAATGTTTGACTGAATGAACAAAAAAAGCAGAAAACACTCAGTTTGTGTCAAACTCACATGGAAATCCAGCATAAATGGGAGAATAACATGTTGGCTTTTCTTACCATTCCCCAAAGCATTATCCAAAAAACCAAATATTTTTTTATATTTATTTGAAATGTGTAGTTGAATGTCTTGGGGGAATATTATTTAACCATATTTAAGAAAAGGTAATTTCTGAGTAAATGCTGCTTCAGAGTAAGTAGCAATGTGCCTCTGAAAACTTGAAAGCAAATTCCTGAAGTAACTATTTGGCAGGCTGAATGAGTGAAATAGTTTAAAAGTTCAGTTTTCGCCTATTGCAGGACGAGTGTCCTGCTGAATTTGTATTTGCCTGCACTTTCATTCCTGTGAAAGTGCATTCTTTGATCATACTGCATTTATCCAGAAAAATGTTGACACATTACTAGCCATGCGGTTCTGTTCTGTTTTAGGAGCAGTTGTGTTTAGACTTTTGTCTGATTGCATGCTGTAATGATTTTTATGTGGGATCTGCCTGCTTAACTAGGCTATTCTAGTTTTGCCTGTGGCTGGTAGGAAAATTTTAAGTAGTATCCTTGTCAGTAGTGTTTCCAATAACAGTATGTCTAAAGTGTGCTTTCAGTAGATTTGAATAGCTGTAGCTTAGTGGCTGAATAACTAGAACTTAACCCCAACAACAACAAAAATAAAGCCAAAAACCAAAACCCAAGAAAAAAACCAGAACCCAACAAACAAAAAAACCCTCCACAAAATGCAGTAGGATATAGCAAGGTCAATACAACTTGTAGATGTATTCTCTAGAGCTAATTAATTCTATGCAAGTGGAAGCAATTGTCCAAGAATTAAGCAGAGCATGTGTTGGGAGATGCATGTTTTCAAAGTCTGCCTCTGTTAATTTTTCCAAATAAGTCTTTTACAGTTTTTCTGAACCCCTTATTAGAAATTATGCATGTGATTTGAACACAGTCACACATCCACATAAGCCAAATATTGTGATCGATGTAAAGCATTCCTGTCTTTTCCATGGAAAAGATTTGAGAATGTTAGAACTTAATCTTCCTGTTTCCTTTTCTTATTCTTAGATCTTAAAAGTTTTATGGCTGAAATATAATTTATTTCTTTTAACCTTTACAGAATGCTTTAAAATCAGCAAATGAAAAGATAATATCAGAACATCTTACTGTAAGTGACCGTTGCTTGGCTTGGCTGGCTTACATACATGTAACTGAATTTGGCATTCTTCCAGTCAAGTTCTATGATCCATCTAATGTCAGTCCTTCAAGGATCATGCAAAAAGAGCCTTTTTTAATACCATGGGAAACAGTTCAAGATGTGAAAACTGATCCTGATACACTGTTAGCTATGTTTGAAGGTAAGATTAAGGAGGTAAACTACTTAATGCATTACTCACTTGTAAATCAAGAAATATTATCCAACTTTATTTCAAGGCTGTGCAGTATTGCTCATGACTGTGTTAAACCATTGGGATATTAATCCAGTGGACAATTGATCAGAGTAGTAAGGAAAGTCCGTGTTTTTGAGTGAGAAGTGAGTTGGACTCACATGCAAAGCACACACACTTTTTCTGAGTATTTCACCTATGGGCCAAAGCCATAGCATTTCTTCTTAACTATGGTATTCTGGCAAGACAAAGACTAGTGGCTTATGACTGTCGGACTTGGAGCATTTTCTTGGGCTTATGCAAGCATTAAGCTCAGGTTCTGTTGTTCTTCTCGTACCTTCCCTCCCCTCAGTGGGATATCTTTATTGGAAAGTTACTTTTCCTGGAAAATTAGTGTGTTCCCTTAAAAGAGACAGCAATGAATGTGTCTTCACTCAAAGTTTAAGTAAACTGAATAATTTTTTTTTTGAGGTGTGAAATAAAAATACCAGAAGAAATTGAATTCTTGACTTGTGGTGCTGCCAAAAGTAGACTTTATAATAGCATTTATAAATGTCAGTACTTAATGTGTTAGCCAGCAGCAGTATTGAATTGCCTCAGAGAATATATCTGTGCTACAGGTGGTAATGAAGTGTGGAAGTACTCAAGGATCAATTGAGTAGCCCAGCTGTGGAAGAGAAGGCAGTCTAGCCATGAGCAGAGTGTTCATTGTTGGATAACTTATGCTGAGAAGAAAAATAATACCCTATAGCAGCTTTCTTTAACTCAGTAACTTTCAGCAGCAGTGCCGGAAATCCTGGAATGAAGTTTTAAATATGGGGATACACTGCTATCTCTAATGTGGCTTTAACATTTTGCTGGTAGGATGTTTTCTGCTTTTTAAATGAGCAAGGGATAAAACTTCTGAAAGACTTTTGTCTTTGTACTGTGGTGACAGGTGTTAAGAAAGCTTTTTTCCAAAGATGGTAATCTTCCTGTGTTTTAAGCATTTTCAAAAGCAGCACTCTTACAAGTATCTTTCTACACTTACGAGACCTTTTCTTATGTGAAGGCTTCAAATAACTTTGACATTTGTTTGTGGTCTAACA
This sequence comes from Lathamus discolor, assembly GCF_037157495.1. NCBI lineage: Eukaryota > Metazoa > Chordata > Aves > Psittaciformes > Psittacidae > Lathamus > Lathamus discolor. The sequence continues at coordinate 39,978,347 of NC_088884.1, read as the reverse complement.
CTTGATTTTACACATTTGTTTTGAAGATGCGGTCAAAGCATGTACTGATGAAAGCATCAAGGCTGATGAAAGAATACCTATCTGCTTTCCTCTCTACAGAAACATGCTAGCTTTGCTGAAACTTCTGGAAAGGTAAATTGTTTCAAGACTTTTTTTAATTGGAGAATGCAACTGTGCTGTTTTAAGAACTTACCTTTACTTTTCTTTAAAGGTGGGAGTCTGCTGCACAACTTTGTAGATCTTTATTGGAGATCTGCCCTAACAACTGTCAGCTCTTGGGGAGTTTGGCCACCTTGTATTTGCAGATGGAGCAGAGTGACAATGCCTACAACGTGTGGGTTGGAGCTTTTGAGAGGAATCCTCAGAATGCAGAAATCTTTTATCAGTTGTGTAAATTCCTTGTTTCACAGGTAATGCTAAACTCCAAAACTCATTTTGTTGATCTGTTGGCTTTATAAAGTTTGGGCTTTTGATTACTCCTCACAATACTTTTGTAATGTCTAGTATTCCTTTATAAAGATGGGAAAAAAGGAGTCGATAAACTTAGTGACATGATTAAAGATAGTAAAAGGAATTACATGAAGCAATAAAGTTATAGCTCAGATTGTTGTAATTTGTGTTTAATATGCTTATTGAGAATAACTTATACTCACCGTAAACCCTGTAACACGTTTTGAGCTTTTTTCTGCTACCTGCTGACTCACCCAGTTAGGACTTGATTCCTGAGAGAATGAAGACTATGGAGCATTGCAGAGATAGACCCAGCACTTGTTTGTTTATTGTGCTTAAATTGTTCTAGTCATTTTCAGGTTGATGTCTGATTTTTATTTTTCTTTTTAAAAATAAAACCCCAAAACAGGAAAGGTCAAGCAGTGTTCTTCCACTGTTGCAAGATTTTCTGGAAGCTTTCGTTGACAATGCATGCCAACAGCATGGTCCCATGGATCTCTTAAGGTACACTTAGAATGTTTTTCGTATTTAAGTTTCAGTAATATTGGCATTGTCTTGAAAAACAATACTGTCTTGCTGTTCTAAATATCTCTATTTTCAGCTTGTCATGTTTTGCTAAAACTTCAGTGAATTATGATTTGGTAGTTTATAAGGTTTATACTTGTTGTTTGTGTATATACACTAAACTGTAAAACCACAAGCATTTAAAGATGAAACAGCCAGCAAGTCGAAAGTCTGGATTTGGGCAATGAAAATCATTCATGTATGTCAAAATTGTTTGTTTTGCTTTGGGAGGTTTGTTCCCCCTCCCCAAGCTAGGAGCCTAAAATTGCGTACCTAAAATACTAGATTTAGAGACTTGCAAAAGTCCTCAATCCAGAGGTCCAGCATGTTATTAATCAGTAGATTATTATTGCTGCAAAGATACAGGTTTATATCTGGCCTGCTGATTTTCCACTTGAATTTTAGCACGTAGTTGTGAGACTTCCTGAAGTTTTGAGATATGCAAGTTCCCTATAGTCTGCCTCTGAAGGCATTCAAAGGAAGACTTTCTGTGCGAAAACTTACGCAGATTAGGCTTTGAAGTGTTTCTGTCTCCAAGTCAGGTGCTAGATTTTATTCGTGCTTACATTTGTTTGCATTAAACTTGGTAGTGGGAATGCAGTTTAGCTGACTGTGTGTAGATGATTGTACCTTACTTGATGTATTGTATGTGAAGAGAGGGAAGTGTGAGATACAAACTGACATTTAATTTTGTACATAATGAGGGAGTGCGTACTTCCTGTATTTCTGTATAAATTGTATCTGGATACAGCTAAGTAAAATATAGGAAAAGTTCATCTTTTTTAATATGTCCCATGAACTGGATCTAGGAACTAAATGTTGCATCCACATAGGACTCTTCATGTAGAGAAATATTCTCATTTAATACTAATCTTTTCTTTCTTAGATATCTCTTGAATTTTCCAATGCCAATTGAATTTACATCACCTGTCTATAAAGAAGAGCTTACAGATGATGTTGTGAACCAGCAAATCCCGTATTTATGGCAGATCTACTGGTGAGACTTTCTGGAGTATTTCTGAGAAACAGCTGTTGGGTTTGAGTAAATTTCATTTTCAAAAGTGGAACATTCATTATTTGCATAAGGGTATATCACTTTGGGTTCTTTCAATAAATGATCTGCCAGTCCTTAAGAGAATCTACCTGCCTGCTGCACATGAGACAATTTCATGGAGCTGTAAATTGCACATTAACTTAAATTCTCCACTTGAGAAATCTTCCAGGAACACTTCCCTATGGGAACAGTAATAGGGTTTTCATCTCACATGATCATTTTGCATCTTAATATATTAGAACATGCATCGCTCATGACGTACAACGCTTTTTAACTTTTAATATAAACAGTTTGTGCCAGTCTCTTCACGCGAGTTTTGGTGAAGCACTGGATGCGTATGAAGCAGCTCTGGGGGCAGTGATGCAGCAGGAAACTGTTCAGAACATCTGGCTGGAGTAAGTTCTTAATGAAGGAAAGTAAAACAGTCTTAAAGCTATTAAGTGAAGGCTACCAGAACCATCTTTTATTCTTCTTTTTTTTTCTTCCAGTTACCTTGTTTTTGTTAATAGCAAAGTTGTTGGATCCAACAACCAAGTTCAAGAATTCAAGCTTTTTACTGACCTAGTGAACAGATGTCTGGTTACAGTCCCCACACGATACCCAATTCCTTTTAGTACTGCTGATTATTGGACCAATTATGAGTTTCATAATAAGGTAAAAATGTGTCTGTGGACAGCTTTAATTAAACAGACTGATGACCTTTTAACAGGTACCTCTAATTTACTTGTTCAAATACAGCACTAGTAGTATATGAACACTGAGAGCTAGGAATCGGTAGAGAAATAAATGAGTACCTGAGGAGAGTAGTGTTCTGAGAAAAAGGGTATCTAGCAGTGACCTTTTGAATAAAGGGTGTGTAAGGCAAAAAAACTTCATTATGGCATGTTTTAATATTGTGAATACAGCTGTTAATGACAAACTGTTCTTTCCTAGAGAATAGGGAGAACGTGTAAGGGAGGGAAGAGATGGTTGAGCACGAGGTGTCTGCACAGCTGTAACACTGGCAGATGGAAGCAGTATTTAAGCTGTCAGTTTTGATCATAGAAATTACAGTGGTTGAGAAACAGAAGAGAAAAAAGTCAAAGTAGGTTGAGTACTTGAACAGAATAAAACTTGCAAAAGTTATGGGTCCTGTTTTGCTAACATCCAGTGCATTTCTCTTTGTTCACAAAATGCAGGCTGGAAGGGCTATAAAATATGTGGTGTTAGCAACTTGACATTAACTTTTTATTACACAAAATGATTTCTGTACCCTTGAGGGATAAGGTTTGTAGATTATAAGGTTGGTAGGTGGTAGCCTCCTTTAGTCATAATGTTCATAGGTTTTTGGTCATAGCTTTTCATTCCGCTTTTCTAAGCAAGATCAGACAGCTATAAAGTGGATTAATATTCATAATTCAAATTCTACAGGTAATTCTTTTTTATTTGAGCTGCATTCCAAAATCTGAACATTCCAAAACCTTGGAACGGTTCTGTTCTACCATGCCTGCTAATCCTGGACTTGCACTGAGGTATGTAAAAAATATCTGTAATCAAGACATGAAGCTGGTTAACATAACTACTGTTTTTTGTGCAAGACATGCATGACTTGCTTTCTACTACAAAAGCTAAACACTTCCTCTCTTATTACATGTTGCTTGAGGCGTAGTGTGTCTTCTGACATCATCTTAGTCTTTCTTGTATTTGACAGGGTTCTGTTCTATTTACAGAAAGATTATAATTATACAGGAATTAGTTCTGCATTGCACATGAGTACAAGTGGTCAAAAATTCAAGTGTGTAGAGAAATGTCAGATATCTATTAAAATCTTGCTGGTGTTTAATGAAAAGTATAGGTGCAGCATAGAACAAATAAAACTGGATACACCAGTGAATAACAGTGCTACTACCTTAGTTCTTAACTTGACATTTATTTAGCAAAGGTAAACCATTCTTAGTTTTCAAAAAAATCTTGGGGGGAAACAAACCTGATTCATGTATTGAGTATCACACCAGTTCTGACTTGAGCAGGATTTCAACATGTAGTCTTTCAGGATTAGCGAGTCCATGATTTACTGTATTCTGCACTGAGCTCATGAGTGCTTGATGAATGATTTTGAAAAGTCCCCAGACACTTACTGTTTGTCATCAGCGGTGACCCAAAAGAATTCAAAGCAAGACTTGAAATAAGTATGTGTGGCTGGGGGCATGGGGAGAGTATGATGTGCCTGCTTTTGGCACATAAAGTTGAATGGCTGCATTTTAAACCGAGTTTTTCGGTATTTTAAACCGAGTTTTTCGGTTTTTTAAACCGAGTTATGATTCTGTCTAGATGGAACTTGCAGCTTCCTTAGAAAGTGTTGATACTACCTGAAATGGGTGAGCAGAACTGACTGAAGAGTATTTGCTAGCCACATGACTCTCAAAAACTGTTTAATCTCCTTTCAAATGTACACTTACCTTGTGCATACTAGAAATTGATCTTGTAATGTGCCAACTTGGCATTTTCTCTCTGATTTCACGCTTCTTGGTTATTCTCTGATAGTGTATCAGCTTTTTTGGTTTTTTGTTGTTCTGAGAGCGTGTTCAGTCAATGCTGTATATGGTGGCTTGGGTTTATTTTCCTGTTTGCAACTCTTAGCTCAGATTAGGTGTAATATATTTTGTGTAATGTGTTTGTATCTTTGGATTGCTTTTCTGTTCCCAGTGATTAGAGCAGTGTTCCTTTCTCATGAATGCCTTTTACAGAATGCTTCTGCAATACTGGGAGGAGAGCAATGTTCAAATTCTGAAACTGCAAGCCAAGATGTTTACATATAATATCCCAACATGCCTGGCCATCTGGAAAATGTAATGCAACAGTCATACATCTGTTTTCATAGATATTGCTTTTGTTTATAAGGTTTACATCACAAAGGTAAATCTGAAATGCCCTTCCAATTGGGCTTGTATTGGAAGTCTCTCATTAGCTTATTATTTAAACAGTAACTGTTTGTTACAACAGACAGAGGTACTGTCACCTCTTTAAAATGAGGAATGGAGTCTCCCTCTTGGGGACACTTATGTGAGTGGATATTATGCAGATAAATATGAATGATGTATTTACAAGTTGCATTTTTAATTCAATTATTGACTTCTGTCTCCCCCTCTCTACCCCCCCCCCCCTTTATCACAATAGCAGTAATCTCCATTGTCCAGTGATGCTGAACTGATGTTTTTCTTCAGTGTTTGTTCATAATGTGGGAACCACTGAAATTTCTTGCTCATGTAAGGTTGTTTTTAAAAAAAATGGCTATTTTTATCTTTTCACCGTAGATTAACATCATTGGAAGTTAGTTTCTTCTCAAGGAATTTTTAGCTCCATTCCACAGTCAGTGTTCTGCCACTAATGGTGTTTAAAATGATTCAAGAATAAATATTTTCATATATTTCTTTTCCTCAGAGCCATTGCTGCGGAATGCTTTCTAATGGGACAAAGAGAAGTAAGTCAACACAGCTTACTAAAATGAGTACTTACAAAATTCTGTAAATTTTCTCATACCTTGGCTTTGTGTAAAGCAATGGTCAGCTCTTAAACCCAAGGTTTCTGGATAGTTTAAGTACTCTTATGTACAAACAGCGAAGCATTTGCCTCAAGTGTGGGAAATACCTTTGGCAATCAAGGTAGAATTGTAGAATTATGTCAGGAGTACTTGTGCAACCTTGTGCTGGACTTACGCTGGAAGATGCTAATGGCTACTTTCACAAGTAGTTCAAAGGGTGGTCTGCTAAGCCAGTGTATGTAAAGAGTCTGAGTAGTTCTAGTCCCACCAAAGATACCAGTTTTTTCTCTCAAAGAATAACAAGTTTACTCATTTGTACTTTGGGAAGGGAAATATTTTCATCACTCTTTATACAAGAGGTTTGTTGCACAGCAAGTGAGTCACTTTTCAGACAGAGTGGATCTTCCAGGTATTGTTGCTATCACCTTCAAAATACTCTTTTGCTTGTGGAAAATGTGCTTGGTGGGGGGTCATGAGGCCCTGGGTTTGTGACCCACCACTTGGTGGTGGCGCTTGAGCTACTTCTCTGCTGTATCTGGTTTTGTCATCCATGTAGCAGCTGATTCCCAGCATCCTTTGCTTTTGAAATAGTATTGAAGCTTTAACTGATCCATAATGGGTAGCATGGCTATTGTTAGATTCATATATAAAATATTTTCTTTCCTTTTTTACTGTCCTCTAAAAGGACAGTTTTAAAAAGAGCATCCTCCAAGCAGACAGTTACTTGGTTTGTAAGATCACATAGTTCACAATCAGGAGATATCAAAGGCATGGTTGCCTACACAACCTTAATTCTGTCTCAGTGGTGTTGGTTTGGTGTAATCTGTAATTAGTCACAGATCCCTGCTTCAGTCATTGTATTAGATGGACTTCATTTTAAGGCACTACCTTTTAGTCACCAGTGGGGCTGATGACTTAAAAGATCTCTGCTTTGTTTGATTAGAAAGTTAGAAAAATGTATTGCAAATGAATCAAGTGGATGAAAGCATATGTAAAACACTTTAGCTGGATTACACCCAGAAGAAATCCTGAGCTTTTCTTCTGCAGCTACCTGACTGTATGGTGTGGACTTACATCATTTAAGTAGGTGCACACAGAAAAGTTGGGGTTTTGGGGTAAGGGGGCCAAGCCTTAGTTTGGGGTGTTAGTGAGCACTGACAATTTTTTTTTATACAAATCAGTGACTGTTTCAGTTAGCAGTTTCCAGTAAACAGGTAGGATATTGAGTTGTGATTTAGATTCTTGATTTCCTGTTCCTGGAGAACCCTTTATTTATTCTCTTCAGGGGTCATGTAAAGGTTTGCTAAAATGATTATAAAAATGAGTATTAGTATTTAAAACACCAACAGACAACCTCCTCTAATGACTCTGATTCAGGTTGGTACTTCAGGTATCAGTAGTTGGAGACTTGAGTAAGTTCTTGCATTAAATATTTTGGTCCTCTGTTTCCACCCATAAAACAGTAAAACCATTTTTTATTTTTAGAGAGTTGCGAAGAAGCACACGGACTGTGAAAGCGTAGCTAGATAGATGCTGAAGGAAAAGCCTGTGAAACAGTTATTTTCATTGCAGGATTGGCATGGTATGCAGTAAGCAAGACCTTGAGAACTACCTATTGAGTGGTGAAAGAGAAATAGTAAGCTGCTTCATTCCCTGAGTGTGTTCCATCCTGTGCAATGAATGAGGCAAGAATCTTGTGGAGAAAACTAGTGTGTCCTCATGCAATTAATCATGTGCATACAAGGGTCAGAATTAAGGTCGGACATAAACTTGCCTTTGTTTCTAGTAGCAATTTAACACTTTTAAAAGCTGTGTTTTTAAAAAGGTTTCAACGTTGTTTGCAGGAGATTTTTGTGCTTCAAATCATTCATTTTGAGTCCATGAAACTGCTGACTTTCCATAATTGTTTTTATTTTACAGGTCCATCATTTATATCAGAGAGCCCTTCAGAAGTTACCTCTATGTGCAACACTGTGGAAAGATGTAATGTTTTCTCCTTATGATTCAGTTTGAGGTTTCATATAAATTTTCTGCATATCCCATATCCATAGATGTGGTGATGCTCAAGCTCTGGCTAAATCTTATATCTGCTTCCCCATCTCTTACAGCAACTCTTGTTTGAAGCGTCAGAAGGAGGTAAAACTGATAACCTGAGAAAACTAGTTTCCAAGTGCCAAGAGGTTGGAGTCAGCCTAGATGAGCTTTTAAATTTAAACACTTGCAGAACAGAAAGCAAGAATCACTGAACACTGTGTACGGTCAGCCATAAGTCCTATTAAATGCCAAAATCAGTTGAATGATTCTCCAGGCTGATCCAGGCCTAAGATCTGTGTTAAGGCAGATGAGTATTGCTGAGCATATCAAGTCTCCAGTCTGCTTTCCTTGAACCTGGAAGCAATTAACGTGACCCTCCTCTGGAACAATGAACTCCCTGTCTGGCCTTGCTTCTGGGCCCTGCCAGATTCTCATAACGTCATCTACGTAAGTATAGTTACTCAAAATGACAGACATTATTTTTTATGTTTTTATTTTCTCTCTTTTTTTGTTTTGCTGTTCCTGATTCACTTGACACTCTCACTGATGCCTGAGAGATCCGTGTTTGGGATTAATTTACTTGGCTGTGTTTACAGTAAAAAGCAAGTAGTCCATCGTGGGGTTTTTGCTTTTTTTAAAACCTTTTTTGAGACTTTTTCATTACAGGATTTAAAACAAAAGCAGCCGCTCTTAAGGAAAGTGTAACTGCCGTGGCCACAAGTATGCTTCTTGCACTTGAAGGCTCTAAGACGGTTGCTTACTGCCCTTTTCTGCATTGGACTCACGGCAGAGACTATTAGACTTGAAGATTAAAGAAACTATTGCAAATGCCAGTGCATCAGAACCTAAGAGTGGTCAATTATGTGCAATTTTTTGTAAAGAAATTTTAATTTATAATAAAGTTTAACAGTTTAAAGAAAACTAATATTGATCTGTCTTATTGGTACTACCCTGTAGATTTACAGAGAGGTTTTACAGAGAGGTTTTCAATACAGGCTGACATTTTAATACATCTGTCTTTTGTTATTTTGAGGTTGAGCTACCTATTGTGGATGTAGAATAACTACATCTCAGTAGGTGTCTTTCTTCTCTTGCCTCAGGCACACACCTGTTTGTCCCACAACTCTTCCTGTCAGTAATACCACTTCAGTAACGGAAAGTAGTTTACTTTTTGTCCTTTTCACCTTTAATGAAATGAGATGTGGTTTATGAAGTCACTGCATGCACATTGCAGGGATCTACTGTCACTGAACCAGCAATGGGGCTGTTTACCTCAAACCTGAAGACCACATGTCTGGCATCTTCATAAATCACCCCTGCAAATAGTACAACCCCATTTTGAGATGATTTGGCACAGGTGGGAAAAACAAGTAGAAAGTCAACTGGATGCAAAGTGGTTTGTGCATAGGACTTCCAGTACCTTTCAAAACCCTTACTTTATCTGAAGTTACACATGAAACAGCTCTCAAAGGAGAGAAAGTTGGAAATACTGGTTTCATCTGGAAGAATGGAGGGTGATTCTGCACTTAAGGCCTTTTAGACAACTCATTGTGTAACTCATGCTTCAATAAAAAACTTAACTACCCCCTTCCATGGGCAGGATTTCGTGCTCACTCTGCAGCTGCTGTCAGAAACCCATTAATTCTTGATTGTAGTGGAGTGGTATCCTAATTTCATCAGACTTGCTATGTGGTACAGCTCAGAATGAAAACATGAAGACCATGAAAAGTGCAGCATTTAATTTTTTTTTTTTCCCTTAAAAACATCTCAAGTATGGTCAATGCCTTAAACTTTGAACTTTGCTGATAACCAGTTGATTTTAGTGGGATACCACTAAATCTGCTGTTAAAGATCGAAAAGCTTACAGCACTTTTCAGGCTGTTTTACATGTTCCCTAGCTTAGGCTTTTCTTACACTAGGACTGTTACTCTGTTATGTTTTTATAACGTGGTCTGGTGTCTCTTTCTAAGGAGACCTTCAGCTTTACATTTTCCTCAAGGTAATCACAGGTAGTCTGCCTTAATGGCTTCTCACATACTTGGAGGCAAGGGGAGGGAGGACTAAAACCTCACAATGCTCTGTCTGTCCATATTGTTGTAATTAAAATGCTCCTGCTTTATATGTGGGCTTTTGACCCAATTTTGCTTGGCTTGATGTTATGTGGAAGTGGCTCATCATAATGGGAATTGTTCATCTGGGAGCTGGAATGAAGAAGTATGAGGAACCTGTCAAGTCTTTGAGCAGCACAAACACTTCACTAAGCAGGAAACAAAATGTACTGGTGGGTAATGGAGAGCAGACAGGAATGATCTAGTGCCTCCCCAGGTATGCAGTTACTGCTTATTCTCTCCGTGCTTCAGTATTCCAGCAGTTAAAGAGAGCATTCTGTTTAAGAAACAAGTGGTTTCTTTCTGTCACTTCCAGAACTTCATGAATTCATCACCAGGAAGAGTGAAATTTAACCAAGGGTATTAAATTAATCTTCATATTAGTCTTAAACCTGCTTTAGAAAGGGGAACTTACTGTAGGATTTTTAACAAAACTATGCTGCTACATGTTCTGTGCTCGGTATGGTTACTGTGTGAGTAGTGATCTATTTAGCCTTAAGTCTTTCTGGAAATAAAGTCTAGGCCTTTAATAGCAATGCAGCAAACTACTGCCACTCTGCCATTATTCATTTCCTGGGTATTGCAAAGACACAGAATGAACAAAACATTCAGCTGCATTTATTAGGAAGAAAAATAAATGGAAATCACTGCTTGTTTAGTACCTTCAATGAAGATCTCCATGAAGATAATCTCACTATTAGCCATTCTAGCACTCATCAAGGCAATGATCATATTATGGGCTAGTGTGCGCTGTTTGCTTTTCACAAAACTTAAATTTTAACCTAGCTTTATTAGAAGCAAACATGCTCTCTAAACTCCAAGGTGAAGGCATGTAGGAAAGTGAGTCCAGAGGGAAGCAATAAGGGGGAAAGCAGAAAGGTTTTAGAGAACTGTTAAGACATTTAGATAGAAAGGCTTACAGAGGTCTTAGCCCTTCTGAGATAACTGGGACTTGCCTTTTCCTATAATTTTTTTTAAAGTTTTGGGATAAGTGGTGTTTTTGTACAAGACATCTTCTTGCTTGATTCAAAGGATGAGCCTATTCATTCTTCTAGGCCCAGTGGTTAATTGTGGTTTACATAGCAGTATTTAGTGGGAATTAGCAACTCTTAAAAGCAGATGTAGATCCCCTTTCCTGTTCTGCAGGCCCTGTTTCAGGTGAAAGATTCAAAAACTCATAGTGGTGTTTTGTGTTTGTATATAAAACTTGTAAAAGATCCTGTAAATTTTGATGTCACAGGAATGTGACCTAAAATGAACAAGTGTGCGGGTTTGCCTGATCTCAGTAGCAGCAGAGCTACAAGCCTTTCAAGAGAGGTATGAAGAGTTTGGCAGAACTAAAGAGATGTGGTGCAAGTACACAGGAGGCTGAGAACATGACATGAAATAGCTGCTTTAACAGAGCAAGAGCAGCCAGTAAACTTCAGCCCTACTGTATCAACAGTCCATAATTAGCGTGTTGTAGGCACTGCCTGGGCACCTCTTGTTCTGCTGCTGAGCTCTTGGAAGCCTTTCAAAAGGGCCTCTAGGTTTGCAAGAAGCTTTATGCGCTGTCCAGCTTGCTGTTACCTTTAGTCCTTGCCAGCTGCCCTGCTACCTCCCGTAAGCATTGCTCTCCTGGACGCATTGCTCTTACATTCTTAAAATTAGAGGTCACTACCTAGGGGACTCCTTGGCCATCTGCAAATGAGACAAACCAAAGTTCTCACACTGTGACTCACGAGCTGTCCTTCTGTGTGCTGCTAGAAATAACTGGTTTCCACTGAATTGTATTAATCTCATTTCCGTCACGCTGCTTGTGTTTGGGGCCCTGGTGTCTCCCGTTACCCAAAGCATAAAAATGAGAAAAGCACCAAGCTGCTCATTGCCTGGGATTGTGAGGCAGAACCCTGTGATGTCCCTTTCTCTTAACTTCAGTGATTCATCCGTGCTGACTATGAATAGCCTGCTACCTAGTTTTTTTTGGAGTACTGATTTGAACAGTACAAAAGATGTTAGAGCTGTCCATCAGAACCTGACCAGTCTTAGGCGCATAAGTGGATGCTGATATTACAGATTTCATAGCCAACTTTATATCTAATAGCCCACTAATGGCCACTGTGATGTTGTCACTCATACCAAGTTCTGAACATGAGTCAACAATGTTCCCCTGCAGCAAAGGTGGCCAAGAGCCTCCTGTAATCCACTGGGACAGGCACTACCAGTAGGCTGAGGGAGGTGATCCTTCTGCTCAGCACTGATGAGGCCACACCAGTGTCCAGGTCTGGTTCCACAGCACAAGAGAGGTGTGGAGAGAGCCCAGAGCTGCCACAAAGAGTGAGCCTGGAGCACCTCACATCTAAGGAAAGGCTGCAAGAGCTGGGACTCTTCAGCATGAAGAAGGCTTGGGGGAAGATCTTATCAATGTGTACGAAAGGAGGGCGTATAGAGGATGGAGCCAAGCTCTTCTTAGTGGTGCCCAGTGACAGGGATAAAAGCAGCGGGCACAAACTGAAAGAGAACGTTTTGGCTGAACATCGGGAAACACTTTTTTAGTGTGAAAGTGGTCAAGCACTGACACAGCTTAGCCAGGGAGGTTGTGGAGTCTCCATCCTTCGAAGCATTGAAAGAATGACATTCTCTCATCCTTGGAGACATTCAAAGCCATCTGGGCACAGTCCTGGGCAACCAGCTCTGGGTGGCCCTGCTGGAGCAGGGGAGTGCGACAAGGTGACCTCCAGAGATCCCTTTCAACCTCAGCCGTTCTGTGGCTGTCATGTGCCTGGTGTACATTAAATCTGTGTGATTTCACCACCTTTGTCTAATCCGCTGCACCTGGCCCTTAATTGCCTTTATGCCCCTTTAGTCAAGGGCAAAAAGCATGGCACCAGGCCAGCAATCCAGGTTCTTTCCTGCCATCCCTGGCTGCGGGAGCTGTGAGCATGTGGTCTCCTGCACTCGACTCACTTTGTTTGTAAATACTTCTTATGTATACAGGAGATTAAGAGCTAGCTATGGACTTACAGTTTCCTTAGTGCTCGTACTGAGATGTTCTCCCACTGTCATGGCCTTCAATGAAAGATGTAGTTTTTGTCTGGGTGATTGGCAGAAACAAAATCGAGTGGTTTAAATTGAGAAGAATAAGGACACTTGTTGATCTTGTACAGCAGGGGGCCGAGACCCTGCCTTGGATCTGTGAGGGTCAGGTGTAGGTTCTCTGTAATTGGCACCTGCGGCCTGGGATTAAAATCCTTTGAAGGATTAGTCTTTTTTTCCTAAGGGGCTGAACAACAACTATGTGATGAGCAATAAAGCCAATGAGGAATAGCAGAGCTCATCGCTGCTGCTGTTTCTTCCTCCTGCAGTTCTTATCTGCTGCTGCTAGCCTTTTACTCTAGCATTTGATAAATACGATGGCCAAATCTCTGTAAGTAGATGTCAAAATAGTCTGCGACTTCTGCCTCTTCTTCAGCACTTTACTGCTGGAGAGATTATCCATGCCAGGCGCAATTAGCTGGGAGTTCCATGCCACATGTTGCTGATGGCATAATCTTTGTTTATCAGAGAAAACTGATGAACTACTCAGCATCCTTACTAACTGTGGCAAATTGAACACACTCCCTTCACCCTTCACCCCAAACTCAAGTGTCAAAGGAAGCCTTCCTGAGACAAGCAGAGGTGATGGGGCTCAGAGCACTCTTGAGCTGGACTGTTTGAAAACTGCAAACCATGATGACTGTTACAGAGATGCGATTATCCCAGTAGAGTTAATGATCATGAGTGTGTTTCTCCTAGCATTGTTTGGATAGCAAAGTACGGAGGAGCTGAAATTTCCTTGATCAAGGAAAACTGACTTGTAGCATGTTTGAGGAAGCAATTGGTTGTCCTGATGTGGGCTTAAGATATATAAGTTGTCAGTGGCTGTGATGGTTGTGCTCTTCACAATCCGGAAGCTGCAGATCTCTGGAGAAACTGTCCCCTCTGAGATACTCATGGGATGATTAAAATGGGGGAATCCTGCACGCAGAGAGAACTGTCAGAGGCTCTGGCCTTCAGTGAGGAGGAGCGATAGGAAACACGCACCAGAAACAAGCACAAATAACAGAAAGCTGCCCCTTGGAAGCAGGTTAATCGTCAGTGGAAGAGGAAAACTATCACAAAACAAAAACATCTTCCTTGCAGTAGCTCGGGTCTCTGTGTTCCTGAGAACCACTTGGCCTTGCCCTCTGTTAGCTCTGCTCTCTTACAGCAGTTTGGGATGTTGCCTGGTTTTGGTTTTCCTTTGGACCACAAAGACCACCTCAACATTTTTGAAATCATAAAACCAGATTATATTTGTTGATTTAATCATTTAATGGGATCAACGTGAATCAATTTTCTGATAGAAGGAAAAGAATAATTCTTGCCTTACCCAGCACTAGATCTGTGCATGGGTTCTCCTCCCTCCTCACAGGTAATTTGAGTTTGTGTCCCGTAAACTGTTACTCAGAATCACAGGGAACAAAGTTTCCGGTTTATGTGAATAAATGAGAAGTCTGATCACCCAAATCTATGTCAGGGACCAATTCAGCTGAGAAATGAGTGTATCAGTTATCTGATCAGCTTTTTAGGTTACGAGCAGATGTCTTCCGTGTGGACATGGCAGCACAATCTGATTAATGGTGTCATTTCTCCCCACTAGTCGTATTTCTTCAGATTTTGAATGTAAGGTTCCCAAGAAATGGGCAGATAGTCGCAGCGATTGCAAGCCCATTTCCCCTGACTCTGGTCACATCTCTGCTAGATACCTTCCTGTGCTTTGGTTTTACCTTCCTGTGCTTTGGTTTTGTCTTCCTTTTTTTCCTGTGATAGCCATTAGCTTCTTGAACTGTTGTGGAACAAATTAAGCTCCATCCTCGTGGTTTGAAGGACACCATTTGTACACCCGCAGAAAATCACAGGCTGCTTTACCAACACTGATTTTGGTGGAGCAGGGAGAATGCATGGTTTAGGAATGCAGAATTTTCACCAAACTGCGTGTAATCAAGCCCATTTTGTTTCTGGAGCTTACTTGCCAGTTGTTTCTTAAAACCAGTTTTTAGCATCTGGCTACTAAAGCAATTAATTTCCTCGGTGCTGGGAATCCTAGAATCATAGAATAGTTAGGGTTGGAAAGGACCTTAAGATCATCCAGTTCCACCCCACCACCATGGGCAGGGACACCTCACACTAAACCATGCCACCCCAGGCTCTGTCCAACCCGGCCTTGGACATTGCCAGGGAGGGAGCATTCACAGCTTCCCTGGGCAACCCATTCCAGTGCCTCACCACCCTAACAGGAAAGACATTCGTCCTTATATCTAACCTGAATTTCCCAATCTCAGATGGAAATAATCTGAATAATTTTGCTGCATGCCATGTCATATCTTTGCAGCTGAAAGATTTCAAAGATAGTTTCTAAGTGAGTTAAATGTAAGCATCTATATCTCAGTGGTATCCAGTGGAAAGACTGTTAGGTGAGTATCTCTACCTATGTATCTAACATATAAGATCTACTAGCTACATCTCTGTCCTATAATGGGAGTGTAAATGTGGATGTGGTGAGCTTGGAGGCAGTACAGAGAGGAAGCAGCATTGACTTCTACATTTTTCAGCATCTTTTAAAACCTTTAGAAATTTGAAGCCGGTTACTGAGGTAGTTCGAGAGCACAGAAATGCGCTGTATCTTACCTGTCCTCAGGTGAGCGTGTCCTTACGTGTCCTGCTGTTTCTCCTGAGCCCGGGGGTCATCCTACCATTGGTTTTAGGGTGCGGCCAGGAATGAGATGAGAGTAGAAAAGTCTGTTTTGCACAGTCGGCCAGTATTTCATGCAGAGGATATCTGTTGCTCTAAGAACAGAGCAGGGGTGTTAGCTTATCCTTATCTGTAAGGTGACTTACTGTTTGCAAACAACCCAAGATCAAAATTTGCCTTAAGAGAGGATATAGACGTTAACTGCTGCTTTTCTTGCTGCAAACACTATTTGTTGTTGTCCTACCCGAGTAGCAGATAATAAATCAGAGCATGGCCTGTAACCGAAACTTAACCTTGTGAAATTATCTATGCATTGGCAATGCATTATCTGTGTGTCTGTTTGCTCTCTGTTAGCGGGAGCATAAAATCCAGTCATAAAGCTTGTGGTGCTGCACCTGGGGTACTGGCAGGAGTGACCGTATCATGGCTTAGTGAAACGTTGACACGGTAAATGGGGAGAAGCCTGTTGCTGCAGGCAGGAGGGCCTTTCTGAGCAGGAGGTAGCAGAGAAAATAGCGATGCTGTTGCATCAGTGACTTGCTTCAAAGAGCCTGAGCTGGGGAAAACTCTCCCTATTTGGAAAAGGGAATAACTCCAAACTGATTTCTCACTGCTCCCACAGCATGTGATGGCCACAGCTGACCTGACCTGCGGGGAGCGTTTGCTCTTTGAGATGGCAATCCTCATTGATTTCTGTATCTGCTGTCTGTTTTCGTGACAACTGTTGACCTGCTTCTCATCTGTGACCCTTGTAGTTAGGTCAGTCCCTCTTCTCGTCTGTTTGAGAAAACTGTGTGGCTGGGGAAAAGTGGCTGTGGAACGTCTAACTGCGAGTCTTAAGGGCAACAGTATTTTCTCTTGTATTGACCAGAGTTAATACAGCATGAGTAGGAAGGCATAAGAATGGGTCCTACAAGCCTGCACGAGGAAGTTTTAGTTACGATGGTGTGATACGGGAATAGCCCATATTTTTCATCCCCTACCCTTCGTAATCACATCTGCCTTTGTCATTTGCCTTCCCCTTTCCCCCAAGGCTTCCTTCTGCCTCTGAAACCTTCTGTGAACTTCCTTTCTCTTCTAGAAGAGATGTTAAGGCACCTTTTTCTGCTGGGAGGGGTTGAATAGATTTTGGTAGGAAGGTCACGAAAAGCCCACCTTTGTCTAACATCTCTTGTTGGGACAGCAGGAAGCAGTGGCAGTGCATTCCTTACACGGCCAGAGATAGACCAACAGGTCTGAAGTGTGCTCTCAGAAGGGCAGTGGGTCTGAACTGTGTGATTGCAGGTATGAGACCGTCGTTCCTGTGAAGTGGTTGAGGGAGGATCACCTGAGAATTGCCTGCACAGAGGACAAAGTCAGTGGTTTAAAAAATGATATTCACAAAAGCCTTCAGATAGCTGAGGTTTTGCTTAAAGACACCAGCGCAGGGCACGCTGAGGGTTTGATGATGGATGCAGGAGATGGTGTATAGCAAGACCAGATTCTGTGGCAGAGGCATACCCCAGCACCGTGTGGACAGCACGGAGACCTCTTCACCTCCTAAGCCAGAGTGTCCAATAGAAGGTAGTGGGTAGAGAACTCTGATGTACCTGGGTACTCTGAGGCACTCATTAAAGAATTCCCTGTGTCTGTTACTACAGAAGGAGCTTGGAGAGGTCAGCATCCGTGCCTTTGCTGTCATCAGTCAGTGTTGTCTCTGGCAGAAGTACCCAGTATGGACCCAGAAACCCACAATAAACTTCCTAGTACACAGACTAGGGCTTTGACAAACACGGGTTGGGGTCAGTTATTCTCTCCAAGAAGGAAGTTAGGCTTTTGGGGTTGTTTTCCCTTTCTTCCCTGGATACAGAAACGGAGTCAGGACTCTCTCGCCTGTAAAACGATTTTCAGCCAGCAACCCAGGGCATATTTTCTGCTAAATTGTCAGAAGCCAAATGTGGAGGCTTGGATAAAGCCAAAGGCTGAATTACAGGCAGCAATCTTGTTTAGATGGCAAAGAACTCCTGCTCCCTGTTTTTACAGTATGTCTGTTTGCTCCAGCTGAGCAATGGGACTGGCATGCGGCGCTCCTGCACCAGCTCTGATTGAGTTGTTTAACTAACTTGATAATTAGGATAATTAGTAATTAGGAAATCCTGCTCGCATGTGTATTCTGGTTGTAAAGCCCCAGTATAATGCAATGGATTGTCAGGAGAACAATGTGGAGAGAGAACATAATCGCACCAAAAATAATGTAAGCGGGTTTATAACTGTGTAATGGGAGATGGGAAATGACCAGCGGAATTCATCTGGGAGGTGAAAAGTCGAAGTCTGTGTCTGAAGTCAGCGGTGAGTGGGTCAGTGTCTGTGAAGTGCCAATGAACACAAACCCTCTGCTTTTATCAGTTGTTCAGCATAATCCCTTTAGAGAGCTATGTTGAGTTGTTTTTGAAGGCCCCGTGCCAGGGCCTTATCAGATCAACCTAGATCAAAGGTTAGGCTTGCTATTATATTTGTGTATATTTCTGCCTTTTTTTCTGTCCCATTCTACTTGGCAGTCCAGAGGCTTTAAGTTACGCCAAGCGTTTGTCGAAATGGAGCAATGAAAGCTGTTTCATCCTAGCCTTGTCTCACCCAACATGTAGATGGGTGAAGAACATGGAGATACACCACCGGGACCTGAGTGCACTCCCTGTATGGTCCACACTGATTTCTGATGCAGTGGAGGTCCTAAATCATAACTGGGATGAACATTTATAGAGAGAATTGTCCATAGAAACTTGGAGTCAAGAAGCCTTGATCCAGCCATAAAGCACCCACTGATGCTGGCTATGGGGGGCTATGTGGGCTTATCCAAAACTGGGTTTTGTGTTTGCTAGATCACAGGCAATTGGACAGTGGAGCAGATCTGGAAGCCTTTAATCAAAGCCAGAAGTCCACCCAGTTGCCTGGGATAGAATGCTTCCAGGTCTGCTGGACATGCTGACAGGATGTGAAGCCTAAACTCTGGACTCCATCCCTCTGAACCATCTGACTTGTACTCCAGAAACATTGGTTGTATTAATGGGATAGAGCAAGATATGGACTCAAGCACAGGCTAACAGTTCAACCTGCTGTTAGCAAGCTCTCTGGCATGGTTTTGGCCCATACAGGTCTTGTTTGGTGAGTTAATGTAGGCCAGACACTGCTCTTTGTATGTTTTATGGACAAGACCACGCTGACTTGAGGGAAAAAGGGACTGAAGGGAGTGTAAGAGTGTCGGCCTGGGTTATGCTTTGGGGCCAAAGCATTTAGGTTGCTCACATGGGTTGTCAAAGCTGGCTGCAGTACTGACCATTTTCTTGGCTTCTCCAGCACAACTACTAATGATCCACCTGCCTTAAGAGTTTGGAATCAGGAACTGTAACACTTCCACAGGTTCACGACATCCCTGTCCCATCCTCAGCCTTCCAAATACTCTGGGTTTAAAGCTTACTTTTTCAGATAGCTGAAGCAATCAGGAACATGTGCTTTATATAGAATAACATATGATATGAACATATCATATGTTATGGATATGAACAAAAGTATGTATATGAGTATAGGCATGAACAAAAGAAAGTCCCAATACACTTAGTTTCCTTGATTTCCTGACCATTCTTCTGTACAGACATGAGAGTCCTTTGTGCATGCTTTTTCCCAGATCTGCTTGGTTGGGGTCTGTTTTCTGTGCCTTTGGCTTTCCTGCTGTAATTTGCCTCAGTGTGGCTGATGAGATCCTTTTCTCTTACAAAGCTGGAGCCCTTTGATCACTTTTATCAGTTGATCTCTTCATTGATGATTTCCTTTCTGCAGTTAAAGTGTTTTGCCTTGCCTGGCAACCATCTCGCTGATCAAGGATGCTGTGCTTTGTATGGAAAACCACTGAAGCTTAAGGGCTCCCACTGCCTGCCTTGTGCCTGTCTCCACCACCACTAGCGAGGGGGAGCCCGGGAGCGTCCCTTACACCAGAACTCCCCAAATGTGCACAGGGAGTTTCCTCAAATTGCCTTTCTGAGCCCTGTGGAAGGGGGATGACTCATGGAATCACACACTTTCACAGCGGCGGTGAGGCTCACTCGGGCACGTGGTGGCACTAGGTTCATGGCAAAACGAGCCACCTCAGATGGACATCTCTGATGGAAGGGGCAAAAGCCAGAGCACCACATGGCAGAGTAAGGCACATAGATCTGCTGTAGGACGTCTGGGAATGCTCCCTTAGCAAGTGTCTTCCTCCGTCTGTCATCTGTCGTACGAATTCTGCTTCTAGTCATATTACACCCGCACATCCCTTGGGACAAGCTTTTCCTGCAATGCTTTCTCATGGCTCCTTTGCACACAAACCCAGGGCACATTCCTGCTGGCTTATTAAACAATCTGTGGCACAGTTACTGAAAATCTTGCTCACATTAAAGAAAAATATTGGTTGTTTAAAAGGTGATGGCTTAATTTTCAGCCTGGGTCCTCCTTCAGAATCCTTTAATGGCTGCTCAACATCACCTTGGCAGCCGAAACTTCGGAGCCATAAAATGTGAAACTTCTAAATTTTTTCCTTATGACAGAGGTATTTGGGGTAGAAAATCAGAATGACACAAAGGGAGAGATTTGCCAGGGAGCTCGAAGGGGGAAACAGAACGGGACAATCTTTTTCTAATTATCGTAATAGAGCGCCATTATCAGAAATGCTCTGTGCTCTGTTGGGAAAGAAAGTTATGTTAATAGGAAACAAAGACATTTGATCCTTCGTAGATCAAAGCACTTTTATGATGCTGCTGTCATTTTGAAAGGCTCTTGGTGTAAGAATGGTGCTCAGTGGACAACGGCTCTATTGTGTGTCACTTATTTACCTTCTAACAAAACGCATCAGACCTAGTGTATCATTTATGAGGTCCGATTTGATGAGAAATGCTTCACTCTGCCATAAAGCAACAGTTTTTAGGACTATGCTGCAGTTTCACTGCCTACAAACGTGACAAGTTCCACTATGCAAAAAGGAATATTTGCTGTGGAAATAAAAAGTTGCTGAAATCCACTGAAGTGCAAAAGGCTCCTTGCAAAGACTCTGAATTCCTTTCCAGAAAGGCCTTTGGGCTTTCTTGCCCATTTTTTTTCCCTGTTTCTTTATATGGATTCAGAGTTAACTCTGAGAGCTTTCAAGCAGCATTTTTCCTTTTGTATTTATACTGCGCTTAGAGCAGTGGGAACGCTGGTCCATGACCAAAGCTCTAAAGTGCTCTCCCAACACAGATAATAATAAAAGTAGAGAGAGATCGATACTGAGAACAGCTCACCTATGGCTCTCAAAATGGATTTCTTACTGCTGTAAAACCCTCCAGGGAAGGAAAAAGTGTTTTAAGACCTGGAAAGGCCTGTGTACACCAGCCGTGTTGTGTGAAGAATAATGTCAAGAGGATGGGAAAAGGAGAGAGGATTCATTTCAAGGGAAAGCCTATCAATTCTTGTAGATAGAAAGAATTGATATCAGGATTCAGGGACAGAACTAAATAGCTAATACTGGCAGTTTTCTTTGATCTTTGTTTCAGTTCTGTACATGGGAGGATCATTGCTTCCTATTTAAGTGGAGTGAATAGAAGAAAAAAAGTATTTGACTTATGAATAGCTTGTCAGCTCACCAAACCGAACACTTGCTGAAGCCAATAAAACACAGTCATTTATTGTTTGTTTGCTACTGACCCTTGTATAAAGGTGCTTTTAAAATTACTTTTCATGGAAATGCTTTGTTTCTGCAAGTTATTGTATATTAGTGCAATGCGTGACTGGCAATTCCTGTCACTGCCTCTGCATCAGCCTATTCTGACTTGATAACACCATTTCCATAAGTGAAGGACACCAAGACTTGGTTATACAGACCTAGCTATATGGTATATAGCCTATAACATCAACAGCTTCAATAACTCCTATTGTTAATTCTGTAATTTGAGAAGAAAGTTACTTGAAACTAGGAGGTGATCTCTTAATCAGACAAATGCAAGCAAGAGCACATGTCCCCAAAACTGCAAAGCTTTCTGGAATCCCAGAGGCACATCTTGGGTATTAGCCAGAAGTAGGATGAGAGTGGGACATAGAGGCATGGAGGGATGGCGTTGAGGAAGTATCAGCATCATCCAGAGAAGCAGGTTTTGTATGAACAGGAAGGTAACAGCTTTTGGGTCAATCTGTGGCTGAACAGTGGCCCAAACCTACACCACCACCACACCCCCCCCAGCAAAGCCAGCCAAGCAACCCACTGGAAAATCCACCAATATGAAGGATTGTCAGTATACTGGGACAAGGGTATATCAAACAAAGCAAAACTCCTCATACTTTGCATTCACAGTAGGGCATTCAGTCAGGGAGCTGTTTTCCCAGTTCATGAATCAAGATGCCGATGGCTGGCTTTTCCACTAGGTTAGTTTGCCATGGTTTAGACATGCTCTCATCAATCATCTCTTCTGTGGAACAATGATCTTGGATCCTCTTTCGTTTGCTGACTGATGATGATGTTCAGGCAGAGGAGTGCTGTTAACACTGCAGATTTAAGACTGATTTCGTATCCTAGAATTCACTCTCTGGCCACACAAAACTTTCCGGATTCATTTTTGTAGTTAACCGGAAAAGAGGCCTAGGAGAGTTTCACAGGCAGCTGTGGTACTTCCTACAGGAGACAAAACCTGTTTCTAGTAGAACAATCTCCCCAGTTACTTTTTTCTTAGAAGGCTGGGAGAGCTCTTCAGGAAACGTCATAAACTGGAAGTGCTGATAATCACCGCAGTGACATCTGTAGATAGTCCTGAGAAGCTGTTGTTATGCATGGAACCAAATTAGTAACTGCAGACACCTGTCAAAACAGTGATTACATATCAAGAATGCCACCAGACGAAAAAGGAGATGTTTGAATTTTCCTTTGAGTATTAGAGTCCTGAGACTTTCAGGGCCAGTTGGAGAAGACTCTTGGTATATTGATGCACAACACTTAGTGCAAGGCTTTGGATTCACAGATGGGCAGTTTTTTCCCTTGTTAATGAAGCATATTTTTCACTTGACAAGTGGAAAACGTTGCCACGTGTGAAAAGATTAAATAGGGATTTTGAGTGGACTCTTTGTCTGTGACTGAGACTTGTAGAAATGCTGGCTGTGGGCCAGCTCTCAAGAGGAATATTCTTCATGTTTGCTTTTTTCCTATGACTGAGATTGGATCCTTAGATAATTCTGACAATGCCACAACCAACTGTTTTATGAAGAGAACATATTCATATTTCCTATGTCTCCAGAGTCACTGGAGCACGAGTCTGTGATAGTCATTATGTGAACAAGATGTTTGCAATGTTGATACTGCCTTTTCTTTCCAGTACGCTTGCAAGTGTTAGGTGTAACACATGGAGTTGCTTCTACTTTATTAGCATGGGTAAATCTCTATTTTTCTTTAAAATTTCTAATCTCATGTAGCTGGGACTCTTCAAGCAAAGACAAATAAAGACCTGATTGAATCAATTTCCTAAGCTTAGTTTAGATAACATACAATAGTACCGACATATTTTAAAATAACACTATTGCAGAATGACAGATTTGTCCCTTGGTTGGCACATGTTAATGAAAGAGAACACGAGGTGCTTAATATGGTTGGTAGAGATGCTGGTCCTTTTGGTGGTGGAAGCAGTGCAGCTCTACTGGAGTTTGAGCTGTGTTCTCCTGCAGCACCTGAGCTTCTGCACAATCACTGTGCCTCATGGATCTGGAAAGGATTTTCTAACACTGTTGTTGCTGCTGTGATCCTAGTTCTGGTCTTTTATTGTTAGCTTTCCTGTATTCATGTTCTTACTCTTGTCTCTACTTCCTTGTCGTGCTACAGGAAGAACATTAATTTTGCTACAAACATTTTTAATCATTTAAGCCTCTCTCAAGTGGTTGTGTAATGAGGTTTTCAACAAGACCTTAACTTTCAGACAGCATCCTAAACTGATGACAGAGAAATGGCTGATAATGAGATGACTGTTCCAGTGTTTCATACAACAGTCACAGGAAGTAAGTGAAGCCCACTCCTGCAAAGCTGAAAAAGTGATGGTGTAAAGCTGAAAAAGTGATGGCCTCTTTGTATGTATCAGATAAATTTCCGGCTGTTTTATAATCCCCTGGCCTGTTTCATCTGCCACATAAGGGACTGGAATGAAAATCAGGACACATATGGGAGAATTTGCTGTCTCAGCAGAAGTAGTAGCCCAGTGCAGCAGAACCTCCCCCCTCATGTGGTCCAATATGGTCTGAAGCCTGCTGGTAACATTCATCACCTGACCTGATGCATGCCCTTGTCACACAGGTGGAGGAGCCAGTCTTGCACGTAGCAATTGTGAGAGGTCATCACTGAGATGTGGACAGTGTGCACAGGGAGCAGGATCTGTTCATAAGGGTCTGTGAGGGAAGTTTTGGTCAAAGACTTTGTGTTGAAATGAAACATTCTTTCCTTTTTTCCCCTCCCTGGGCACCTAATGAGAGCACACAACCAGTCATTTATAGCTTGCCAAGAATTTCGGACATTCGGGAGGTTAGCGTTAGTATTGCAACTACTTGGGAAGGATTAATTGAGAGTGAATGCCATTTTGTGAGGTGTTAGATCCTGAATAAATGCTCTTTACTGTGTAGTCACATTTTATTACAACTTACATATGTTTGGAACACTGATAGAAAAGAAACCATGTCACCTATTTACAATCACTACACATTTACATTATATTATTTACAGATAATGAATTTAGTAATATATATGAGCAGAAAATATAGCAAATATCAATATGAAACTGTACAGGGCTTAATCTCACGTCCTTTACTGTGGTTGCATTTCACTGTAATAATAAATACAGTTCTATATTTACACATTTTACTTTAAA
Organism: Lathamus discolor; assembly: GCF_037157495.1. NCBI lineage: Eukaryota > Metazoa > Chordata > Aves > Psittaciformes > Psittacidae > Lathamus > Lathamus discolor. The sequence continues at coordinate 39,953,986 of NC_088884.1, read as the reverse complement.
AATCTATTAAATGAATTTTAACAATTTCAAGTTTAAAATATCTGATCAAAATATTTCAAACATGCTTATAAAAATAAGACACAAAGCCTTTAGGACTTTCTGCAAGCTAGAAAAGTTCTGATAAAACAAGCTTTCTTTAACTAGCCTTTAGAATTATAACCTTATTTTGCTTCTCAAATCACTTTACAAACTTCTTAAATATAGCGAGCTGAAAGGAATTTCACTGACATTAAGCAGAGCAGCACAGATGGACCCCAGTTAAATTAAAGCTAAGTAAACATGGTAATAGGTATTGTGCAATGGTTGACTGATCCTGTTTAATCCAAAGTGGTTTCAGGCATCCTTCTGCAGCTGTATGCTGCACTGCTTCAAAACCCACAGGAGATAAAGGATTAAGATAAGTTCTCAGCTGACTTTGTCATACATAATTTTAGCATTGGTTCATGTTTTTTCCTGAAGGATGAACATGTCAGCCAAAGTCAACTGATGCCATCTGTAACTGCAGAACTGAAAATATGCCAGTGTGAATGGACAAGAAAATCAAGGCATATCCATTGTTGGCAACAAATTCTTCATTGTGAAAAATCCGTCCTTTGAGTCCCAGCAAGTTTTATATACAGTAACAGATGAACTACAGAGATCATCTGTAACTGATTACCATAATTACCGGGCTAGCCTAACCTTGGTAATGTTAAAAATTAGTCTAATTCACCTGGAGGTTGAGTGGCCATTAACTGAGCAGTGAGCACAAGGCTATTAAATGTTACTCCTCAGGGAGCTATTTTTAACAACAAAAAAAAGATTAGATCTGTGCACTTGTATGTCTTAAATGATCAGCTCACTCAAGCAAAAGGTGCCAGCTCTGAGAAAAGGATACTGGGATATCCCCTGATGGCTTGGCCAAGGTCAAAGACTGATATTCTAGAGAAGTGAGGGTGGCTCTGTGGTCTGTTTTCACAGTAGACTTGGCAAAGGAAGGCCTGAAGTCTCATCTCTAACTGGGATGCTTCTAATGTGTAAACATACATGCCTTGATTCAGCAAACTGTTAACAGATTTAGAGCCATAGAGGAACTCTGTATTAATCTAACCTAATCTTTTCCTTAACTAAAGCCATCAGAAGTCCCTGAATTTCAGTAGCCGATCCAATACGTTTTTTTGGCAATATATCCAATTTGAATTGAGAGATTTTTGGTGACAGATGGTACTATTACCTAATGACCATCACTGTCAACAATTCTCACCTTTATTTCTATGCTGCATATCCCTAGGTGTCAACTTCCAGTTGATCCTACCAGATTCTTTGCTCTTGAATGAGCAGTCCTCTGCTCTCAAACTTCTGTTTCACAGAAGTAGCTACTTACAAAATGTGATCAAATCACTTCTTTCTTAAGCTGCTTTAAATTTATGATATTAATATCCTTTATTAGCTTAATAGGACTGCTCTTCCATTTAGATACCTTGCTGAATGAGGGCCACACACAGATGCTTATAAAAACTATCATGGCACTTAAAAATTATTATTAAACCCAAATTACAGTAGTGGGGCGGGGGGGAGAGAACCCAAGCTCATGAAACTGCACCAGCTTTGAGAAAACAGCTTACCAGTTTAACGTGCTAATTTTGCTCTTGAACAACTGATGCCTTTCTGAGTAGTGCTACTTCAAGAGAGCAGCTGATACAACTGCGCACACTGCAGCAACTTTCAGTTTCTCTCTTCATCCCAGCATTTCGGAAGCAGGCTGAGAAGCCTCAAGTATCTGATTTTCAGCCTGCTGCAAGTTTTGTCACTGTCTGTTTCCTGATGTGTGTAACAGTAACTCAGAGGCACTCTCCAGCGTGTATACACACATCCATACCTACTTTTGGGATTAAAAATTTTGTAAACATAGATATTTTCTGGAATGCCACTGAAACTAGCGACATGGAACAAATGCTACTGATGAAAGATTGCAGCTTTCTGTCATTTGATAAGATGATGGCATTAGTGAATTGCTGCTAGGCATATCATATGATATGCTGGCACTTGTGAAGGTTACCAATGCTTGTGTTGAGTCACAAGATTGTTTTTCTATGTCTTCTGAATTGACAGAAATCAGACTAGCATGTTTTGATCTCCTCCATAACAAAGTTTGCTTCCGAAGGCTTCCCAAGTCCTCCTTAAAGTGTGGATTGAAAAGTATATAAAGGAGTGGGTTTAGACATGCAGGCAGCGGGACAATCACCAGCAGTATTGACTTAATCACTTCTGGGCTGATAAAAGTAAGGTTTAGTAAGGAGGAAAAAGATAAGAAGGCCACAGGGCAATAAAGAATGCAATTAGTAAAAAGTAACAAGGCTATATGTTTGACCATAGAGCAATCCCAGATGTTGTCTAGTTCTCCCTTTTCTAAACTACAGTAGAGCTTTGTATAAGCAATAGTCATTACCAGAAAACAAAGGGAGTTCAACAGTACCAGTGCTACCATGTAGCCCATAGCAGTGGGTTCTCCAAATGGTAGTGGTAAACATAGCGGAGAAACCCCATACTCACTCCCAGCGAGGAGGGGTATCATTGCAATGATTAGTGCCAACATAAAGCAAAAGAAAATGGCAATTTTTATGCTAGCAATGGAAGATTTTGTTTCAAACTTTGTAGCGTGTTTTACAGAGAATGCACGTTCAAGTGCAGCTAGGGTAAGGAGGAAAATGGAAGCCTCTGAAGCAAAAATGGAGAGAAGCCCAGTTATTTGGCAACCAATTCCACTTTCCCACCGTGCTCCGTACTGAGCAAAGCTACCAAAAGTTGATGCATCCACACTAGCCAGAACTCCGCTGGCCAGACCCATCAAGGCATTTACAATAGCTATTAAACTGATCAACAGTTTTATGGAGGACATATATAATGGAGATCTGAAAACTGTAGCAGACACCAGTGCATTGCAAATAAAGGTCAAACCCACTATGGTCCACACTCCAATTCGGATCAGCCAGCTACCAAACAGATGGTCACATGGTTTGAAGGGACCTGAAATGACAAAATGAAAAAGGTCATGGAAAAACCCATGCGAACCAAACATCAGTTTTGCACTTTCTAAAGTGCAAAGATTTCACTGCTTCGTGCAGATTCTCAGCACAGCCAAGCAATGAGTTTCAGTCCAAAAGGGGACCTGGGAATTTTACTCTTCCTTTGCAATAATTTGAGACCTTGATAACATACTGCTAAATGCATGTCGCATGTTATGTTACATGAGCCTTTGTCCCTTAAGTCAAATAGTCTACGGGTTTCCTTTTGTGCCTAGCAGTACAAGTGCAATGTCAATGTCCAGTCGGTAGTTTCAAGAAATGCTGTGAAGTTTGTCAGTGTGTGAAAAAAGCTAAAGAAGGGCAGGTTGCTATTGAATACTGGTGAAGTGTGGTGTAATGGATATCGACAGATGCACTTTGGTTGCCTTATAACATGTCGTTACATGGATGAAGAAAATTGAGGTTGTCTTTTCATTTCAAAGTGCTGCCTTTTCGGAGGAGCTTCTAAGGAGCTGCAGCTGAAGTCAGGTCATTATGGTTGAAGCTTGGTGTATATTCTCATAAACTGAGGTTCATATGCTGTGCAGTTGAAGCTGAATGTTCTGCAGTCTGAGAAACATTATTTATCTTGGTACAAGCCAGCTATATTCTCTCAAAGGAAGTCCTTTACAATGGTCTGTGCTTCTCCACGAAGACACAAACGCCACAGCTCAGATGCACTCCATATGACTACAGCTGTTGCCATCAAGTAGACATAAGCATCCACTGTGTCAAGTTTTTCTAAGATACCATTTGAAAGATCAACATGGAAGCCAAATTTTCTCTTGAGTCTGGTGATACCTTACCTTGAAGACAGCAACATTTTTGTGAAAGCAGGAATTACATTTAGGCCATAAGAGAATATGTGATGGTCAAATGGTTCTAAATTCTTTGGCTTCCTGCCTTTCCTACTACATAACTTTAAAAAGCCTATTACTATTTGCTGTTCCGAAAAGGAATCTTGGCTTGGAATATACGCTAAAGTCCTAGGTTGTCACTTGGGTATTTTTGTTTCTGTTTCACAATGAAAGAGTGGTTAGGGAAAATGCTGAATCAAGCAAGCAAACCTTATAACCACAGATCTTAAAGCTAGAAGCAACCTTCCAAGGAGACACATTTCTTTCCTTGCCTTAAGGGAAACTTTCAGGGGCACTAGTGGCCTGTACCCTTGCAATTTAACCGATGTATTTATTTTTCCTTTCTGCCACACTGAGAAGCCAGAGGTGCACTATTCTATAAAGGAAATAACAGTGCTGAGGGTCCTTTGCAATGGACTGTGTGCAGCAATATAGTACTGTTTGGTATTTCCTAGACATTCAACTAAACTGTGTGGTGTTCAAGAAGCTCATGTAGAGTAACTCAGAAAAGTTCAGAAGAGTTACTTTAGCTTTACAAAAGACTGAGTGAGCAAAGGTTCTGCTGCCTTTTATCATCTGTGTCTTGGTAGAACAGAGTCTTTGCTCTCTCATTCCCCAAAAAGGACTTGGAGTGAGGATCTGATTCCGGACTGGGTAAAACTTTTGTTACACTAGTAGATGAATTTAATACCCGAATAGTTTTCTGCATTTCAGTGCAAAATTTTATGTTATTGGGCAAGGTATTTGTGTTAATCTCACCACTTTATTGCAAAATGCCATCTTACTCTACTAGTGTCAGATACAGAGTTTGTACTGCATCTAGAGTATCCAGTAATATTGTGCTTGGATTCCTGTCTGGCAGTTTCATACCTGGAGAAGGTGAGCATTGCACTGAATGATGAGCTTTCAAATCTTCTTCAAAGTCAAGAAAAAAGTCTTCAAAGTCACGCTCATCTGTGGGGGAGAGAATACCCAGATTTTCAGGAAAACTTCTAGTACAAACTGCAGTCATGTCTGTGGTATTTAAGGCCTGCTCTTGTCCTTCTCCCTGCCAAACTGTGAGCAGAAGCAGACACATGCCTACTTGGTTTTGAATTACTGTACTCAGGATTATTTAAGAAGTTGGCACAATCACTGCTCTGAAAATGATCACATTTTCTGTTACCCAATTGCCAGTGTGACGACTGCCTAGGGAGGAGCTCAAAATATGAATTCTGCTGCTGTGCCAGGCTACTAAGAATTAACTCAAGTTTTTCTGTTTCTTAAGTCATCACTGTGTATTCTTGGGTGTATTCTTACTGGGGATAGTCCTGAACTCGGAGACTTACTGGTTTGCAGAGTGGAGATAGCACAGAAAGCAGCAGGATGGTGTAACATGTATATGTGCACCTACGTAGCAGCTAACAGGTCAAGTAACAGACCTTGTGCTGAAGGGGAAGAAAAACACAGTAGTCTTCTGTCCTGGAGAGCAGATGCACTCTCTGGTACTCAGGAAGTGCTGGAAAATATATCAGCAGGTATGCCAAAGTAGCCACATAAGCTCTGTGAGTCATCCTGAAGCATGTGCACAGCAGGAGAGCCAAGATGTGTTGCTACTTCCAAGGCTGGCGAGAAACCTGATCATTGCTGGGCTGCTCTTGTATGAAGTTACATACCAGCATCACTTCCCTGTCTCACACATAAAGGGAAGATTTCACTTCCCAAGTTATTATATTATTATTTGGACAGAAAGATGAGCAAGTGAGATTTCTGACAGAGAGATCTGAAAAAAATGAGTTTGCTAAGCACAGGAATGCTTGAATAGCATAACGCTGGGCAAGAGACAGCAAGAGGCTGCATCTGTGACTGTAAAAGAGTATTGGATTTGTTTGACATCAGAGACTGCTCATAGCTTTCAGGCAGATTTAAAAGCCAAAGATGGCGACTACCTTGAATGTGTAACAACCCCACATCCTTCCTGTGGAAATCGTCAATGCTGCTATTCTCATCTTTGCTCCATTGGCTGGAGATTTTGTAGTGGCTCTCACAAGCTCCGAAGGCACAGCACTGGTAAGCATAAGGCATTTCCATAACCCTGTAGGAGAACAAGGAAGCGTGCCATGAGAGTGGTTTAGCAGCAGGGTTACTGGATTGTACTGCTCCTCTACTATTAGCACAAAGGAACATGTTTAAATAGCCATGACTGAAAGCAAAAATATCTGTGGGTAAAAATCAGTCATGATAATACAAAATGAGGACTCACAAATAAAATTCCACAACAGAAATGCAAATGATTTCTAGGCTAATTTTACTAAAGGTACAATGAAGCATTTAAAGGCACTTACGCATTTTCATGGGAGATATGAAACTGGGAGATGCCTGCCTTGCCACTGAGTGAATGTTTCTCTTAGAGCTGTATTACTATTTTATGATTTTGAATGATTTTACAGTGTAACCCAACAGTTTCTCCATGTTACTTTCTCAATGGTTTCTTTAAAAAAAGTGGATCCATGCATCACAGCTGCATCTACCTGCCTAACAGACAAAACTAAAACATCACTTCTCAAAAGGATTTTCTCTAGTTTCGGAAGAACGAGACCTTTTGGAATTTAAATTTTATCCACTTCTTCCCATATCCATCTCTTTTCTCAGTAAAATGGAAAAAAGGAGATTGTGTTTTGTGTACAAATCATGAAAGCACTGCTCTAAACCAAAAGGTGAATAAATTAGAAAGGCCCTGTACGTGAAAACAAATGTCACTGAGGAACAGGTTTTACTTTATTAAATGTCTTAGAAATGAGCATGGTCACTGCAGGACACTGGATGTTTATTCCTAACTCTTTGAAAGTCATCCCTAACACATCACTGAGGATAGGCGTGAGTTTCAAATGATTCTGAGGGCTTCTTTTGTCAGAAGAGTGCTCATTTCTGGTATGTTTTGAATCTAATTCCTTTGGGGATGTGCAAAATCTGGAGTAACATGGAAGAACTGAATACACTCAGATTCTATAAACTACTTCTTCTATTCCCCAGATAATCCTATGCTTTGGAAGCAGAGATATTTAATTTGCACAGTTTGCCAATAGTACAAAGTAAAACCGAACAAGTCACCTGAATTCCAAAACCCCATTAAATGAAAAAAATTAAAAGATAAAGAGGCAAAGTTATTCTGACTTAACTTAAAAGGAATAAAACAGAATTAGATCCTCCTATCACATTACTTTCAACAGGTTAATCATGTAAATTAACATAATGAGCATTCCAAGCAACCTCTAACCCCCTGGGAAATCTGCAAAGAAATCAGTCGGAATCAGGCCCAGTGCCAACAGGACTTAAACCTGTGCACTAGCCAAAAGCCTGGTACAAAGGAGAGAAATCAGAACCCTAAAGTGATTTTAAATTAGCGCATTTTGGGGCATTTAGATTCTATATACTTACATTTTTGTTGGGAATTAGCAACAAAAATGTGTACCCCTGTATCCAAATGCAAAAAGCTTCATAAGGTGTTTTTAAGGTACTCCAAGGAAAGTTTAAGATAACCAAGATCCAATTATTAAGCAACCTCATGCCAGCATATTTGAATACTTAATTTCTAATTCATTTCTGTGCATGCCATCTTTTAAAATAAGAAGATGATCTCAATGGAACATTTTTGAACACATTTCCCAGAAGCCCTCCTTAAATAAACTATTATTAAACTCACAGATGCCTAGACTAACCCATAGCTCAGTAGCTAGTCGCCTGGGCTAAATCCAACCTCAATCCCCAACTAGAAATGCCCCTTTTCTGGATATTAAAAAAAAAAATGTTCCCCACAAACAAACAAGCAAACAAAAACTTCTCAAAAGAAACACTGACAGCTGTGCAAGGTGATCACTGCAAACTTGTGGCTTCCGACCTTTTGGACGTCATTGATACAGCTGGGAAGCGATCAGCCATAGTAGATATTTTGGGCTCAAGAGACTAACAAATGTATTCTCTCATCATTCAAACAGATGTGTGTGCTTAATAATGGCAGATTTACAGAAGCTGTTGTGCTTCTACCAGCCTGCTAGCCTGTCATACATTGAACATGTGGACCTCTCACATTGTACTGGTCCACTACTTGATGAAGTAGGCAAAAAACCCCAACTGCTTTTAAATTATCTTTAAAGAGCAAGACTTCCGTTTCCTATCCTCTCTGTAGTTTTAGGTCATTGTCCCCCCTGAGTTACTAGGATATACAGATAGGCCTCAAATTGGCGAGTGCTACTAATGTGTGTGCAAAGCGTAATTGCACAGAAGGGCTGGCACCCAGAACACGGAGGACAAAACATACTTTGCAGTGCAGAGAAATTAGTATCAGCTTTTCTTGGTGAGAGTGGAATTTCTTTCTCATGAAATATATATTGAACAAAAAAAGAAATAAAAATCCCCAACCAAAAAACAAACAACAAAAAAGAAGCAACTCTCAGCCATAAAGTGCTGGAAGCAATCCTTTTAATGGCTGGTGCTTATTTGATGTGGGTGATTAGATTTGGACTTTGTCAAACTAAACTCTTTTAGAAACACAGGCTGAATTTATTTCTCTCTATTGCTTATCTTTCTGATAATATCTGTATCCTTGATAATTCTTCCGCAGCAAGGAATGCCTTTTTTTTTCTGATTTTTGATTAAGCAACAGAGAACACAAGGTTATTTTCCACACCGCAAAGGTGTGGAGTTGCCGGTGAATGAGAAGTTACAGTTATGATGAATGAAGCAAACACTGAGTTCTTTACAGTGCTGAATCAAAGCATCAGATCAAGAAGGAGGGAGTGGATGGCAGCCTGACTTCACTTCCTCAAAGCTTGCCATAACAGGCTGGGCTCAGCTCTTAGAGCATTCTCGTGCCATTGCAGAGTTTTAATCAGCTCCGCACTCCTACTCATGACTCCCTTACTGGTAATTCCAAACACGCCAGTCCTTTTCATTAGTGGTAGCATCTTGAGTTGTCTGCCTGCTAAGACTCATAGGACTTTGCCAGTGCAAAAGGCAAACCTAGTGAAGACGTAAGAATGGAGTCTCCCTCCTTGGAGACATTCAGAAGTTGTTTGGACATGGTCCTGGGCAACTGGCTCCAGCTGACCCTGCTTGAGTAGCGTGGGTTGGACAAGACGACTTCCGGAGTTCCCTTCCAACATCAACCATTCTGTGATGCTGTAACTATGTGCACACTCATTGTTTCAGATTTTATGATAGCAAGCATTTTACAGTAAAACATAGAAAAAAAAATATGTTGCATTTGGCAATCTCTAATTAAAATGTAAAAATCAAGAGAGAACTAGGGGACACTCCCTAATGCCCTGAAGTCATGGTGATTTCTCTGTGGTCATCCAGTGACAGGCAGACCTGCAGATGCTCTCTAGAGAACATTTCTTTCCTATATCACAGAGCATCCAGCAGAAAATTATGAGCATCAAAATGTTTTAGTAATAATGGCAAAGCATTATCTGAACCTTAATCAAAAGATAACAGAAAAAAAACATGGTCAAACAAGTGAGGTCAAAAATTTTGGAACTCCAGGAGTATATTCTTCCCTCGGTATTTGCTGTGTTCTGATTAAATATAATGGAAGTTCTGTAAGCACAATCCAGTAGACAGACATACCACTAAGCTGCTAGCAATATTGTTTTAACAGCTTTTGAAACGTATCACCAGGAAGCAGATGTGGCTCATATTAAGCAAGTACTGAGGTTAATATTTCAAAACTCTTCATAGTTTCTTCAGTTAAAAGTGAGCATAATAAAAGAAGTCTATCATTTTTATCGTATTTGCTTTAGTTTTAATAGCACAGATCAAAGACTGACAATACGAAGTAACATGCATTACACACTGACACACCTTCCATTGCACATGAACACAAATGTGGCTTATTAGTTTTAATGATATACTCACTTGAGTTCTGGAAAATTTTCAGATGATATCAAACTTTGTAGGGCACGATTTCCTGTTAATTTTAAATGGGTTAAACCATGTAGCCCCGTCACAGGAAAAGAGGACAAAAGGTTGGATGACACATCCCTGCATAACAGCAAATAAAAATCAGCTTACGGGTTTTCATCTTTTTTCTTTAACTCTAGAAGTGTCATGTTGGAAAAACAGATTAGGCGTTTCTAACTCAATCAAAAATGACTACATTAAACAGAGGCCTCAGTCACCAGAGCAAAGCTGCAGCACCACTCAGGAGTATGCACCTATGCATCCAGCAGAAAGCTAACAGTAGCACCTAGCAGTTAGCTAAGTCTCTGTTGCCAAATTTTGACTCCAAACATTCATAGTGACAGTTTTGAGACGAGCAAATGAATTTAAAATCTGTTCATTACTTTGTCTGAATTAAAGAAAGCTGGTACCAGAACAGCTTCCCACAGTTTAAAAGATCCAGTGGGATGCTAGAGGGCATGGCTGCCCTGAAAGCTCCAGAGGGAGCAAGTATGGGGAAGATGTGTGTTTCAGGGTAAGATGGGTCTGGGCTGGAGCAGATGAAGGTGACAGTTCTTAGGTGAGGTTTGTCTGAGAAGCTGAGGGAAGACAGTGCCGATGAACATGGATATGTAACATGGGAAAAGTAAAACAGGAGAACAAAAATGTGGTATAGTAAAATATTCGAAGAGGGGGGAGCCCAGAGGTATTCTTTTCTCTATTTTTCCCTTTCTCTTCAATTTATTCTATGAGACTTTTCACTCTTCTTCACAATTACCTACACTGCAATACTTCAGATGGTCAACAGTCAAGAACAAAGAAGAAGGGGAGTCTTTTGCTGCTGAAATGCTTTTATGCCCAAGGCTGAACAGCAAAGTTCCTGTCTCTTGGACTATCTACTGAAATCTAAGGGCTAGACATAAAAAAGGTATGTTGAACTGGTGTTCTATCTGTCTGATTTAGTGTGTGTCCTCTTGCTCACAACACACTTAAATACCAAAGGTGAAATTCTGGTCCTACTACAATGCTAAAAATGACCCCTGACTTCAGTCAGACCAGGGTTAGAGACTAGGCACTAGCGCACTGTTACAGCGTGTGTGTTAGAGGGCTTTTTTCTTTAACCCTCTCTGACTGTTCTATGCTACTGACCAAAGGCACGACTTACTACTCCCCTCACAAAGTAGGAAAGTTTGAGGAGGGCTCCAAAAGGGATGTCATAGACACTATTGTCTTTATGGACTATTCAGGCAGCTTTGCACATCAACAGAAATTAGTACCCCTTTCAAGTTTAGGTTTCCCAGCAGCAAATGGATTACCTATGAGCAAATGCCCAGCAGTGTATTTTTGTGACAATCTTGCAGCAGGATGACTCCAGGGGAATTTTTTTCCCTGGGACTCACTTTTAAAAGAGGCATTACAATGACAAGGGGAAGTAGGAAAAAGTTAGTAAGGACTGAGAAGTGCTGTGATCAAGGCCTGCAAAACTGGCAGCTGATGTTTTGAATTTACTACAGAAAAAAACTATTCCATCCAATGAGGAATGATGAAATAAAGATGAGTACTGAAAAACGCTTATTTAAATTTTAATCCAATTCCTTAGTCCTGAAACACAACTAAAATGAAATATTCCACACTGCTACAAGAGACTAAAATGCTAACAAATGAAATGAAGAAAGGCAGATGCACCGATAGCTTCATGAACCCCAAATCATTCTGATTACGCAGCCATAATACCTAGGGGGGGTGGTGAAGTACAATGAAGCAGGCATTTAGATATGGATTCATCAGACCAGAAGATTAGAAAAAGGAAAGCTTCTATTTCTGCTGGGGCACTAAGTTATTAAATTCTTGTATGCTCTTGCAAGACAAATGTGAACATTTGAATGTAAAAGATACACAAATACTTACAGTTTGATCAGAGATGGTAAAGAGGAGAAGGCATTGGGGTGAATTATTTTAATTTTGTTCCAAGCTAAATCCCTACAAGAAAAGTGAGTGGAAAATTACATACCCACTGAGTGAATGTGGAAGTTTTCATACACTTGATTAGGGTGCCTAAATATAGAAAAGGTATTATTTACATGCAAATATTTTCAATAAACTTCTGCATATCTTATAGTGCAAAATCTTTCTTCCATTTTTAAATTATGTTAGTCCATTAATGGTGTTAGTTATTAAACTGACAACTTCTAAAAAATGTCATCAGGCCTTATACAGTCTAAGGCAGGTATTTTCAGTCTCCTTCATAGCTTCCCAAGGCAGCAGAAAGAAGGGTAGGGTATATGGACTACTTCTAAGAAGTCCTCATGATATGACCAAGAATAAAAAATCCATTGCCAATAGGCTTAATTTCCTAATCTCAATCTTCACTGCCACTGAAAAATCAAAAAGACTGAAAACAACTCTTAAAAGAATGTATGGGTTTGATTCTGCAAGTTCCAAAACTTATAACCATGAATAATTTCTTGACAAAATTACTGTTAGCACATATGCCTGTGTGAAAACTAGAAATCCACACATAACCGGACTCTATTTCTTAAGACACTGTTCTCTACAAAAGGATTTCATACTCCCTAGAACTGATTATTAGGTGAACCTGCCAACAGACACCAGCAATGGCTCAGTATCTCTCTCTACCTCTATCAGAAACATTTGAACATAACAGCTTTTATAGCTATAAATTTCTTTGAATTCATTGCTGCAGATGCTAAAATTCACAATGTTTGTTCTCCTTTCACAGTTATGACCTAACGGGTGGAAGATCAAAGTGAGGAAAAACGGAAAAAAGGATCTTTTGGGGCATAGAGCGAGCAGACAGCACAGACCCCATGCTTTTGAGAACCTGGGTGAACGGCTGTTAAGGCTGTACTCACAGAGACCGAAGAGCAGCCAGCTGCCGAAATGTGTCTGCTTTGATTTCACCGATTTCATTATGATGCAAGTCACTGAAACAGCAATAAGAATCAACTCAGTTTCAAAGGCACTTGCAGGACACTTCAGGGTGTTTTCGATTGTGTTTAGGATACACTTCAATGTAGTGTAAGGGTACGTGTTTGGGATATGGCAAATCGTCCCGCAATAATCCAAGTTAATGATGCTCAAAGACATTTGTATATAGATGCTTCTTTTTAGGCTTTTTAGGGTAGTTTGGCACTTACATTTTTTGAAGTTTTTTACAGGCAGTAAAACAAGGTAACTCTTGCAGCAGGTTATAAGACAGATCCCTGTAATACAGAAGAAAATAAAAGATTAACATCAAAGTAACATTAAAAGAAAGACTTTTCATTTTCTACCTTCACGCTCAATTTAAAATAACTTGTTTTCATTCCACTCAAAGAAGAATAGAAATGTGCAAACTCACTTATCATCTCTCATCTGTCAGATTTTCATTTCTAACTGAGGAGGAGAGAGAAGGGGAAAAGCACGATGTATTAACTCCATATCTTATGTTTGCAAATTCCTTTCGTTGTCTGAAGATTTCCTGCCTGAATTACAGACTTCTGCTGAGGGTTTTGTAGTAATGGTATTGGTCATCTGCTTATAGGAAATATTCTATTTATATCACAGACTTCATATCCATCATGCTTAAATTCTGATGAATATTTGAACCATTTAAAATAATCTGCTAAATAGCTATGCGTTCGTATGTTTTCAGAGAAGATCCTGTATTTTTCTGGTAATAATCCCAAGAGACTGTAATCAGCTGTCCATTCTACACTTTTAATTAAGCACTACGCCTCTGATCTTTAGATCTCATAACTGAGGGAAATGGTAAAAAAAAAGTATTGGAACTAACTAACATTGAAATCAATCACTACATGGGGGAAAAAAGCTTTAACAGACTTGAGCCAAAACTCAACAAATTACAGAATAACTGAAACATCTGGACTGATTTATAGCATAATGTAGCTAATCAAAACCAAGCCCAGGCAATTTGCAGAAATTGGAGGAAAAAAAAATTAAAGGACCAAACACTCACCCCCACCATGCACCAGACCCATCCTATGTATACATGTTGCTCAGGGAAAAATGAATGGGCAATATGCTGGTGAAAATATACACAAAAAAGCTTATGCCCACAATTAGGAAAAATATCCTTCTCCACAACTACCCAATATTATCATTTAAAAGAGTAATCTCTTTTCAAACCTGTTTCAAATTCTTCAAATCTGGTTCACATGCACCCATTTACTTCCTTGGTAAAATTTTATTTTCACTGTTCCTATCCCAACAGGGGCTTTTAGACTATTTTATATAAAATAAAAAAATGTCAATTTACAATGAACAGTCCAACTCTACTATGAAATGCAAAAGTTATTAATTACTATAGTATTTATTTGCCTTCTGTTTTGAGGTTATTTATTGTTATTGAATAATCTGAAGGGGGCCTACAAGGATGCCGGAGAGGTACTCTTCATTAGGGACTGTAGTGATAGGACAAGGGGTGATGGGCTCAAACTTAAACTGGGGAGATTCAGGTTAGATATAAGGAAGAAGTCTTTACTGTAGGGGTGGTGAGGCACTGGAATGGGTTGCCCAAGGAAGTTGTGAATGCTCCATTCCTGGCGGTGTTCAACGCCAGGCTGGACAGACCCTTGGGTAACATGGTCTAGTGTGAGGTGTCCCTGCCCATGGCAGGTGGGTTGGAACTAGATGATCTTAAGGTCCTTTCCAACCCAAACCGCTCTATGATTCTATGAATGCAGGACATATTTAAACTGCGTGCATACTTCCTTGTGGCAACAGACTCTGTTTCTGTCTTTTATCATTCTGGAAATGATTATATTGATTCCATCAACTAAAACTTAATTTTTTCTGGAAATGTTCATGACATCCATGCTGGTATTCAAATAATGTGTTATAATTAGTGCTATTTCAATGCTGGCCAAAGGACTAATACCAAATACATTCCTAGTGATGTAATACATAGAGGAAAGTGCTGTTGGCTCGTTCTCAAAGAAGCAGACACAATGATTACTTTCATTAGTGATTAAGCAAACTCCAAGGAAATTTCCAGGCTAAAATAACATTGGATATGTAGTATAAAAACTATGCCCCAACTATGCCAAGCAATAGTCTGTTAAAATTTCTGTTAGCTACTTATGTCTGGTCAGAAAAGAAACTAAAAGAAGAGCATAACAAGGACTCAAAACTACACTCCTTACTTATATTTTCCATTCACTTCACTGAATTATCTGCCTCACTGAGTTAAAAAACCCCAGACTACTGTAGCAGAGACAGAATGAATGAAAGTATGGTAGTTCTGTTGTGTTTTAAACAAATTAAAAAACATTTTGTCCTTTCCTAAAAATATGCAAAGTAATTCTCTTTTTCACCAATCCTGATCGATAAGGGGGTTGTGAACTTTTTGAGGCACCCAGGGGCCTGCTCCCTGAGTGGAATTCCTAAGAATTAACAGGATACACAGTAATGACAGCGACTGGGTAATTTTGAAATCAGAATGATTCATTTGTCCATTACTCTCTTGCATTAACATAATGTTAGTAATCTTACTGAAACGTACAGCACTTGGAGATTAGGTAACTGGTCACAAGCTGATTTGGGGAGAGAGGTGATCTGTGCTCCTGTGAGTGTCCTGTTGAAAGTATTGATTTAAAAAAAAGAAAAACAAAAAGATTACTTATTAAGGATTGCAAAACAAATATAATTTTAGGACATTCTTTAGAATAAGTATCCAAAATAAAACAAAGCAGAAATATTTTTTTCACTTACAAACTTTCCAGACTTGTGGTCCCTGTCAGATCAGGAAACTCTGTTATCTGTGAAGCACCATTTAAAGTTCTAGAAGATAAAAACATCATTTCAATACAATTGTGGTGAGGGACAACCATTTCAATACAACTGTGGTAAGTGTGGGACAACTCTAATGTTGCAATAATTAAGATAAAAAAGTAAGCACATACAGAGTTCTGAGTTCTGGTAAGTGTTGAAAAGCAGATTTTCCAACAAGCTGGATAGGGTTGTCATAAAAGTGTCTGAAAAGAGAGGATAAACGACATTTTATGAAAAGCATTTTAAAAGATTCTGAATATATGACATGATTATGCTACATGCAAATGAGTAAACTCCCTACGATGAATTCATGCTACTCTGGTTGTAGCACCCACTAATTTATATCCATCAACCCCATTTCACACTTTGAACACTGAAGTAGTCATTGTTTTCTTGGTTTTAAAGCCAGAAGCCAGTCCCAAAATATTCCCTCTTCTTCCCAAGTTTGCAAAGATAGAAATCCACATATGAAGAACTTTGTTATGACCCAGGACTAATTTAATGTTAGTGGGTGAAGAAGTCATAACTTCACCTACTCAGAAGAACAGGTTTAAAGTCATGCTGCTTTTGTTCATAGAATAACTATGCTCAAGACGAGTGACTATTTTGTTTTAACATTTATTTTACAAGATCTAATTCTGAGGTTTGCCCATTAAATGCATTGTCACGTAAGACAATGGGAACTCAGACTGGAATCCATCAAGAGTAACTCTGCTAGCTTCTACATTGCCAGTAACGCCAAGAGGCTTAGAAGAAACAATTCAAATCAAAGGTCAAAGGCCAGAGACCACTACTCACTTCCCTGAAACAGGGCATGTAAAATGCCATTCTTTCCACAAAACTGGAAAGATATGAGCTTATTTGCTTATATAATGATGTGCTACAGAGTACATTCACAAGAATAGCTATTTGACAATTAGTCACAAATATGACACTTAGTTCCATGTTCTCTAATAAGAAGAGTCATGGAAAACACTCTTATCACTTACATTGTAATAAGTGATGGATTACCCACAAATGCACGCTCAGGTATTGACTTGATGTTATTGCTGTGAAATCCCCTACAAAAGGAAAAATGATTAACACAGTAAGAAAAAAAGTGAAGGCACAATCTGTATTCACAATGCACACCTTTTTTTTTTGCTTATAATAAGAAAAGTATCTGTATGTAAAGATATGTCCTTGTTTTCTGGAATAAGAAGTGAAAAAGGCAAAAGAAAAACAATGGAATAGGTGGAATTCTGCTCTTTTCTAAATGAACAAAGCAAACACAATAGTATATATATATTTCCTCCTGTGCTTGTTAAACTGCAACTATTTCTTTTGCTGGGATAATAATGGATCGCACAAGTTTATCAAGTAAATGGTTTTTACATTATATTGTAACCCATTGAGCCTCCCACAACCATCTTCCTGTTGAAATATTTTAAATGTGGACATGAACAAACTATCCAATGCGCTCAGAAGGCCCAATTTTTGTCTCATCATTAATTACTGGATTTTATTCATATGAGTAATTCTCCATTGTGAAAAACAAAAGACACAACTAAGATTTCAAAAGAACAATGATGATTTGTGTGGGAAACTCCCATTAGTTCAGTCGGGTATGAAAAAGGCTTTCCAGCTTAAATTTATGCATTTAGAAAGCCTCAAATTGTTCACTGATGCAAGCACACTTGGCCATTACTTGAACAGGTCCTACATTATTGGTTTTACTTGTTTAGGCATTGTGCTACTGCTGATGAGCTACACAGCAAGGCTCTAAATCCCTAGCTCTTTTGCATGCAGGAAGAACTGCATCTATACAGATGCAGCCTCTAAGCAATATGAGGATGCTATTTCATCTAAAACAGTTTTGTGGCTGTATTGAATGGGATTCAATACATGACAGAAAAGCTAAGGAAATGGCATGACAATTTCCCAGTGCAGTTCTGGCCCTCGTCGCTATTCTGACTTGAGTGAGAGAGCAGCCCCATCAGAAGCAGCAGAAGAGCAGACTCCAATGCATTTACGCACAGAAAAGCCTGAATCACTTCTGAGCTGGTCAGAAGAGAGTGTGCTCACAGCTGTAGCCTGTGTCCTGGACACTGTACCCAAGTGACACAACCTGTCTGAATTTAAGGCACCTTATAGCCTGTTGATTCACACAATGAACGAAAGAACAGTAAAATCTATGTGCCCCCCCCCAAGGTAAAATGACTATATTAATGCCACACTGGGAAAAATGCTTGTACAGTTACCTTCAAAATTCAGTCTGTAAAACATTACATACACATTAACTTTGGGTAACAGCTATATCCACTTACTCTGGAGAGGTAACTACTCCTACAGCTGAGACCTTGAAGTGCAGAGCATCTGGGACAATGGCCCTGTAGCATCAAACAGATATGGCCCTGACTCGCTGGCCACTTGCCAGCAGAAATCCAGCTCCGACTGGCTGCCTTGGATGCCTCCAAGCTGGAGACAAATGCCATAGTCTGTGTTTTCAGCCCAGGCATAATAACTTCTGAGAGAAAAATGATATTCCACTAAGAAATACCCTTACTAAGGTGGCCCTGCAATGAGCTGAACCTCTGTGGGCGTAGGCTTCTACCTGGGTGGGGACAGTAGGGCATGCACAACCTTGTGGGAACACCTTGTGCATGTAAGATAAGCTTTCCAGCGCCCAAACGAAGCACTGAAGCACATGGTCTCATGGTCTGTGCTGGATTTGGTATGTCAGGCTGCAGTTTTACACCACAGAGATTTCTTGCACCTATGAGCTTACCTGAAACATAAGTGTGATACTCAGAGGTGAAGTCCTACGAGGGCCAGCAAGTAATCTGAATCACATGAGGCACTTTGCTGGGTTATCCACGTTTGGCTACTGGCTCCAGAGGTCAGCAAAAAGACAATCATTCACGGCCACTGGATTTCATACCAATTATTTTAGCCAACAAGATGACATAATAGCAGCTGAGAACAACTGGGCTGCAAAACTCGTAGCCCCACTCCCTCCTCCAGAGCTGCACTGTGCCAGCGCTGGAGGTGCTGAGCTGGAGTCAGCACTGTCTGAGGGTCCCTGCTCTGGAAAAAGTCCAGGTAGCTATTTAAAGGGGCTTTAAGATCAGTTTGTGATGTAGCAAGGATACAACCATGTCCAACTTGTATATAATTACCTGTTGTTTTCAAAAACCTATTCTGATGGTGCCAGTAACATGTTAAATAATTCAAAGGGAAAAAATTCTCAACATATGCATTGATGTGTACAATTGTGTGTATGATGTGTGAATCGAATTTCATTAGTTTTTAATAATTCAGTTGTTTCTTACAATAAACTTGGCTCATTTCTTTCAATTTCTGATTATTTTTTAATGCAGACTATGTCTGTGTATCCAGAAGTGTTTTATTTACAGCATTACAAGGGACTATTTACATTGAAAAGAAAATGCTTTAATTTAATGTGGGGTAGGGAGGGAAGAAGGTTAAGCGTTTAAACCTGGTGGACTAACATCTTCTTACGCTAGAAGACCGTGACATATTGGACTGTTTGCAAAATCCAGCTGTTGTGTTTGGGATTCAAAGTGAACTAATTGTGTTTATTTACTGCATTCCAGGGAGGAAGTTCCTCAGAAAAACCCCACAGCACAATGCAGTATACATGTAAAAGTTGTCAGAACTTCAATGCTCTAAACTCAGTGTTGAAAATGATCTTTTATGCCAGTTGGCATGTTTATTAGTTTTTCCTAGGGTATCAGTTTTTAAGGATTACTGATAAAATCACCAGCATTAAAAAAAAAATAAATCACATACTAGACAAAACATCCTCCTTCCTAATAGGAGCTCTGTACTTACAGTTCTTTTAGGTTTGTTAGTGTCCTGATAGCACTGGGGAACTCGTCCAGACTGTTGTAATTTAAATCTCTGTGTGAAAATGGATTTTATTATTTAGGTTATGCACTGCATATGAAGTAATGAAGTATCACCTTCCACGCATTGAATAAATACATACAGACAAAAGCCAGGATATTCTTGAAAGTATATGGATGTTTTCCAACAAACTCTATTTAGGGCACATTATAATTTATATTTTTTATCAGCATCCTATTTTTAGTTATATGTTAGCTATTCTGCGATGAAGAAAACGTAAGTGGATTCAGACACAGATTTGCTGTTTTTTAAATTGCCCATCCGATTCATTACTTGAAAGTATTAATGGGGAAAAATCTTTCAAACGGAATATTCAGCAACTTTATACAGTGAGCTGTGTTTCACATGGCTAATACATCTCACTATGATGTATTTCTCTGATTCACTGCCTAGTCATATTAGTCTCCCTGTTTATTTTTTCTGATGAAAAATGTCTAAAGAGATTTTTCACAATGGTTAAGTGATAAAAATAAGAGACACTGGAGTTTGGAGGGTAAAACTGATTGGTGGAAATCTTCCTCTAGCTAAACTAAGTGGGAAAACATACAGTAAGTTCAATGTTACCATTATCCGTATTGTTAATGTCAAGATTTGTCAACATTCATACTGAGAATGTTTCTAACCACACAAATTGTGAAATCAGTCATTTAGCTAGGCTAGGGACTTCTGCCTTAAGAAATGCTCATGCTGAAGCGGTAATTAGACTTTATCCAGGTAGGTTGAATGGGCTATAAGCCTTCTTTTCCCTCAGATTGACATGTGCATCCTCTAGCACTCAGGAGACACATGAAACTAAAACTGAGATATGCTAGGTTACTGTGACGCTCTCTGGCACTGCTTTGTGAAGAATATAGTCTGAAAAACTTGAGCAAAAGCCTTTTTGAACGAGCAAAACGCAAATCACAGTTTACAATAGATTGAAATTGAAATAGTATCAGGCTGAAGTAATGCAGGCAGGAAACTGCTGTCTGAACTCAACAAGGCTTTCCTTCCTGCTTGTAAATCTCTCTCGCTTGCTTATTGACAAAAAGAGATTACAGACATGTACAGTTTGGTTTTGCCCTCCAGTGACATGTGATTTCCAGACCTATGCGTTGATGCAAACAAATGATCTTAAAGCTGGCGTCCATCATTTACACTGAGATCTCTTTAGATTATCTTGAAACTATCTGGAAACTGGTCTATACAGGACGCAGTTACTGTGCTTCAGGCAAGTGCTACATTCTGTTATTACAGTCAAGTGGCTGCACCTACACTTATTCCCAGGTTCCTGACTGTCCTCTGTGTTTTCATCTCTCTCATGCCAGGTGGCTGGGACTGGCTTTGCAATTACTTATTCCATTGTTCTGTTTTTCCCCATTTTTGACCAAGTGCCATGTGAATCTCACTTAAAACAACAAAACAAACAATTACATTTTCCTTCTCCCTTTCCTGTCCCCCTTTCCGGTGCTACTCTAAGGGACTTCCTCTCAACTCACGGCCAGCTAAAAGTCAAAATTGTAAAACTACAATTCAGTAGCAAGGGATCAATGTAATCAAAACTAGTGATAAAAAAAAAAGGCCCCAAGCTTCTTGCTTTCTGGTCTCAATGAAACACGAAAGTGGGCAGTACATTATTCTGTGGATGAGAAAGCAAAGAGTCACCTTCAGACTAGCATTATTCATGTTTGAAACTGTGTATTTGTTCCTTGTATAACAGGCCTTTTAGCCTCTGTCGTGGTTGGGTGAAACACTGTAAATCTCTGAAAACGATGCAGCTGGCTGTGGCAGGTGCCAGGGGAAGGATGCGGAAGCATCTACTCTCCTTGTAGCATTCTGGGGGTTTGTGGGCTACTCCAGCGGGCACCACTTTTATCTGAGTAACTCTGGAGTGAAATACCTTGAGCTAACCATCAGCACCGCATTCCTGTTTGGCATTCTTCTGTAGAATAACTTTTTGCTAGAAAACTCAAGAAAATTTGAATAGGTCTGAACAAACTACAGTGGAAACCTGAGGAAACGTCAATCTGTACCAGCGCTATTCTTTATCAGAGTTCTTTAAACACAAAAACTTGGATTCAGCTGAAACACTCTTCTTCCCCTTTGTAAAATACATGCATGATTTGGCTACCTGGCACTTTTGCCTTTTCCAGGGATATAAAACCCCACCTAATTTTATAATACTCTTCAATGGTGGGACAGTTTTCTAATGTTAAGACTTTTCATTGTGACAATTACCCAATCTAGCTATTATTTGCTTTATTGATTAAATAAATAGTACTAAACTAGGCAAACATAACTGTTCATGAATAGCCACTACTTTTTCAATGCTCAATAGTTTTCAACTGTTCTTCAAACAATTTATCAATTGACAATGCTTATTAAAAAGGCAAACTAATTTTACAGTCAAAAATAGGATTTGCTATGTAGAGTCATTGTAAACCACCACTTAGATCCTGTAGCGATTAGGCAAGCCAAAACCCACATTTGGCTTTTAGGCTATTTTTATTCTTTCAGAATATTAATGAAAACACTCTTAAAAAAGGGAAACAAATAAGAGGTCAACTCACAAAGTCTCTAGGCTGTGGAGCCCATCAAAGCATTTCTTTCCCAGGGAGTAGATTCTATTGTTATGGAGATGTCTGGAGGGGAACATTAAGCACACAGTCAGGAAAGTACACTGCACACAGTGGACTTAAGCAAAACATTTTGATGGTTGAATCAAAAGAAACTTATTTCCAGGCATGCACTGATTATATGCAAGTCATGCTTTTGCAGGAGCATTTATAGGAGGCACCTCGACTGCCTCCCCCCCCCCCCCCAGCCCTTCTCCTGTATCTCCCCAACCATGCAGGCTTCCATTTAGAAGGGATTTGTTTTAAATCACCTAGATTGTTTAAAAAGGGCATATCCCAGAGTTCCAGGTTGGGGGTTGCACCTCAAATATAGACACATTGTAGAGATATTCAAAGTGGTGGTTAATTAACATGTCCTAAAAAACTGTGGGGGGGGCATAAGGTGTATAAGGAAGATGTATATTCAAAGGGTGTCAGAGGATATGGAGCAGGAGCAGGTGAGGAGATGGATAACACAGCAGACAGGAAAGGAGCACTAGGCTTGCAGAATGAAAGAAGACACAGGGCCATAGGACAAAAAGTCATAGCTTCGCTGATATGAGTAAACTAACCCATCTCAAAAGTGCTGTAACTTGCCTTCCTTTGAAACTGTAAGAATCAACAGCTGCTTTCTCAGATGTTTAGCAGTTGAAAGTAATTTTGTCACGTATTTCAACCAACTTCCCACACACGAAGGCTCAGAGTGCTGACTATTTCTGAGGGTTTTAGACTAACACGATAAAACCCCACTCCCAGTGAAGCTCGCTAACGCGAGCAGACACAACTTGGAGCCACTTCATGTTGTTTTTTAAAAAAGATGCCTTTTTCCCAGCAGTTTTTTCCTTTTATTTTATTCTTGACACTCTACACCTGAAGTGGGGAGAAACTATGGGAGTAGCCCTTTAAAAGAAAAGAGGGGCTATAAATTAGGGGCTGCCAGGCACTTTCCCTTCAATGCTTTATTCTGCTCTAAAAATACATTCAGAGGCTCCCTGAATGTTCTGCAGAACCTGCAGAAATTGAGTCTACCTGTCCACAAAAGGCAGGGATTCCTATGGCAAAATGCAAATCTTCCATGAGTTTTTACTTTCCCAGGAAGAAACCTAATCAGCTATTTTCTTTCATGACTACACTGACCTTTATTTAATACTTTAGTAAGCATGGAAAGTGCACCTCCAACTTGCAATTATGTTTGGATATTTAATGATAGAGCTTCAAACCTGCTCCAATTGACCATGCATTTTTGCACTGAGTTGAAATTTCGCCAGACAGTATAGAGTAGCAAACAAAAGAAAGCAGAACCACACACAAAGATTCTGATGAGCCAAAAATACTAATGTTGTAGATCATGAAGAATGATTCCATTATTAATCAATATGAAGACCAGAAGATTAGAAATAAGCAAGGCAGATCTAAACCAAGGAAACCTAACTGAGCAGAAGTAATCAAGGCATGAAAACATAATTTTCTCATAAATTTCTTAACCCTTCTCTTATCACTACATTTTTGGTTGGGATCTAGAGCACAGTGTTCAAGGAAGTCTCTTGCCTTTAGCATTACTAAGCCTAGAAGCTCAGTCAAATAACAAGTTCATCCAGTCTTTAGCTTGATTTGGTTTGCTACTTAATGCAAACGAACAGAAGACAAAAGTTTTGCAGCACAAGGCTGCTATTATCCCTCATTTTTGGTGCCCTATATGCTTATATAAGCACTGGGCAGAGATGGTGATTATAAATGTCAACAAAAGAACCCTGGCATGTGTCAGATTCAACGCTTACACTGGGGCTAGATATGCTAAAATATGCTAAGTGCCTTAGCTTAGTGTCTTAGCTTAGTGTCTTAGCTTAGTGGCTATGGTTCTGAACAGCTTGTAAAGCTTGAATATATTCTGTCTTTAATAATGCCAACGTTTTTCAAAGTACCCTGAAATAGCTTTTCCACCTCAGCTTCTCCAGCCAGTCCAGATTTTTTTCCATTTGGTACGTTCTCAGAAGAAAGAAAGATGAAACTGTGCTTCACAGTATACCTTCTGGATTTTGCTGCGAGCTATGCATATTTCATTTAGTTGAACTCTTGTGCAAACATAAGCAACTACAAAACTACATATACTTTCTATGAAGGGAAGTGCATATTTTTTCTACTGGACAGCATTCTTTCCAAGTCATCCAGAAAGCTTTCAGTTCATTTCCTGTTTCTAATCTTCCCTAATTTAGCCTTAGAGTCTTAGAGGACACACAATTCATCTCCTCCTGTTTGCTTTGCTGACCAGATAGGGTGATTGTTTAATTCCCTTACGTAGTTCTTTATCGGTGATGGAAACTTTTAAGCTAGATCAAAACAAGTGATGCAGCAAATGCCAGTTTAACTGTAGGAAGATGTAAAAAATCTGCTTCTCCAAGCTACTTTTTAAATATTTTGGTTTGTTGCAATTCAGAAAAAGTAATTTATATTTCAAAAAGAACATTCTCTGCAACAAACAAAACTGACCTCTTGGTAAAGAAATATCACTAAGCCTAGTGCAAATGTAGAAGGGGAACTGCGGATTCATAGCCTTAAGATAGCAATTTAATATTAAGACTGCAAGACAAAACAGATGTTTAATTAACCCAGGTATATACCTATTTATTTATCATTTGTCTCAAGCAACATCAAAATTAAAGGCAGTATCTTCAAGTTTTTTATCACAAAGAGAGCAAAGACCTGCAAAGAAGCTGAGATTGTGTCTAAAAAAGCAATCAATAAAACTTACAGAACTACCAAACTAGAGAGGTTTCCAAAAGCATAGTCTGGTATGTAATGAATTTTATTCAGTGCCAGTGTCATTGCCTGAAGTGCTGGTAAACTTCTAAAAGCTTGGACAGGAATTTCTGTCAAAGAATTATCGTCTAGCCACAGGTGTCTAAGGGAGACCAAGCCATTGAAGCAGTTGGGGGGCACATAGTTGATGTGGTTGGCATCCAGACGTCTAGGAGAAAAAGAAATAGAGAAAATTGACTGAGAAAAGAACAGTGGATTTCCACAATGACTGTCAGAAGTTATCACCAACAACTCAACCCCAAAGGATGCACACGTGTTGCCACATCCATTTTTCATTTTCTGGAGATCCTACATTTCCATCTTGCTTGCAGCCTCAGCCCTGAGACCTCACATTATGTTTACAATTCTCCTTGTCATGTGGCTTTCCACAGCCAGCTCTCGCCTGGAACCATCAGCTCACTGAGAGCACACACCGACCATTTTTGAGCAGACCCTCTTTACAGACCAGGTACAAATTTGTTTCCCTTCCCAACCACTTGGAAGTATGGAATAAAAAAAAGTGCAAGAACTCAAGCAAGAGATTCTCTTTCAGAGCCTATAAATCACTGAGCTGCAAGATGGGTTTCCGTATGCTCTCTCATTCTAAGAGCCAAAAATAAAACTCACTTCTGAGTCTCTGTTCCCGTTTACCTTTCATGTAAAATGTTTATTCCAACGATTATAATAAGCACTGTAGCTCACATTTTTTGTAGTGGAAAAAGCATTTAAAAAATACATTAGTGCTGCTAATGCAATATATTTGAGAAAGAAGTTATTAAATACACTTCAGTTGCTGCAGAGCCAACAGAGGGAGCCCAACTGCGCATCGTACCTCTTCAGAGTCTGCAGGTGATATCTTGCTCTCACACTTGTGTAAGTAAGGCCCAATCTACTGAACCTTTTGCAGATGTGGTGCTAGAAATATTATGTTGTGTATTCACCGGCTTTTGCTTTTACTCTGTTTTGCTTTCCCATTGTGATGCTTTCAGGGAAAGATTTGAAAGTGTGCGTCACCTTTCTGAAACTTTGCAAAGCGTTCAGCTGGTGATCTGTACTCTGAAACACTTTTTCTGCTTTTAATGTGTGGTAGTGACTTGTACCTTGCTCAGAACATGAAAGCCATGTTCTTAAACTCTCCTTGAAGATGTCTGTACAGGGCAGTAATTAAGTGAATGGTGAAACAAAAATAAATGCAAATAGATGTTTGAAAACACAACAGAACAAACAACCACACCCAGGGTACAAAGAAGTCATTCTGTACAACCTAAATTCGGTCTGTTTGAGAGAACTACAATACCTTTTGTGGTGAGCATACTAATCTCTTTATTTAAAGCTGCTTCCTCATTTACAGTCATGTAAAACGTCAGGTCCATTCTATCTCCTGCTCCATGCTGCTCCTACCTACTGCATGAGAACAAATAACGACTGCGAAGGCTCTGTGCCAGGCTGACAAATAACTGAGACAAGGTCAGTTGGAATAAATTTATAAAGTTCAGCGTCAAAGCCCTTGTACAATTAAATTTTCGATATAATAACTGACATGGCTGGCAGCAGAGACAGAGCTTCCAAAACAACTCAGGGGTCTGTCAACAAATGGGTGAGGCTGGAAATGGTTAGAAATACTCATGCTGTACCTCCCCTCTTCCCCAGGCAACAACCATGCTATGCCTGTGTTTTCAGAGAAGGTAGAATTCAAATGAGTAGATGAGGTTTCTTTGTGTTTAGTCATAATAAGTAAATTTCTTCCCTGCGTGATGCTGGTATGTAAACTAAGAAGTTGCAGTTGCCTTAGTTTGACAGTTACACTGATTAAAGAATGGAGGCTTTATTCAGTTTATACTCTTACTATATTACAGTTAACATCTTGTTCAATACGAAGCCTGCCTGCGCAGCTCTGATGTCCCTGTTGACGCCACAGGAGTTACTCACAGGATGCCTGGCTGCATGGTGAAGCCAAAAGTCAGTTGTTTCCATGTGATCCTGCGGCTGATATGGCAATGTTTCTGCTGTCATCAGGGGGACCAAGATTTTTATCTTCCCAATATTTGGTAGCAAATCAAGGGACTGACTTTTTTAAAAGCTGAAGTTTCCAAATACAAACCCAGCACTGGCTATATAAACAAAATACACAACATAAAAAATAAAACAGAAGTGCTGTAATATACATGAAATTCTAGGTACTTGAAAATAGGGAAAATATGGGCCCTCTCTGGAAAAAAAACAGAGACCATGTTGCCCAGGATACGGAGAAGGCTGAGGTACTCAGCCTTCCAAAAAATGACTCCAAAAGACTACATTTTTGCCTCAATTTCCACCAGCAAGTGCTTCAGCCACACCACCCAAGTAACAGAAAGTAAAGGCAGGGACTGGGAGAATGAAAAGTTCCCCACTGTAGGAGAAGATCAAGTTCGAGACTATCTAAGGAACCTGAAGGTGCACAAGTCCACGCATCTGTGGGTCCTGAGACAACTGTCATGCGAAGTGACTAAGCCAGCATCCATCATATTTGAGAAGTCCTGGCAGTCCCCACTGACTGAAAAAACTCTCACTTTTAAAAAGGGAAAAAAGGAGAACCTAGGGCACTACAAGGCAGTTGGTGCCTGCCAAGATCATGGAGCAGATCTTCCTGGAAACTATGCTAAGGGACATGAACAATGAGGGGGTGACTGGTGACAGCCAACATAGCTTTGCTAGTGGCAAATTGTGCCTGACTGATTCAGTGGCCTTCTACAACAGGGTTACAGTGTTGGTGGATAAGGGAAGAGCGACTGATGTCATCTACCTGGACTTGTGCAAAGCATATGACACTGTCCCACACGACATCCTTCTTTCTAAATTGGAGAAACATCAATTTGATGGATGGACTACCAGGTGGATAAGCAATCAGACGGATGGTCACACTCAAAGCGTTGCAGTCAACAGTTTGATGTCTAAGTGGAGACCAGTGATGAGAGGCATTCTTCAGGTGTCAGTACTGGGATCAGTGCTGTTTAACATCTTCGTCACCAGCGTGGACAGTGGGATTGAGTGCGCCCTCATCAAGTTTGCTGATAACACCAAGCTGTGTGGGTCGGTTGATGCACTGGAGGGAAGGGATGCCATCCAGAGGGACCTTGACATGCTTGAGAGATGTGCCAATGCCAACCTCATGAAGTTCAACAAAGCAAAACGCAAGATCCTACACCTGAGTCAGGGCAATCCCAGGCACAGCTACAGGTTGGGCAGAGAAGAGATTCAGGGCAGCCCTGAGAAGAAGGACTTGGAGGTGGTGGGTGATAAGAAGCTCAACATGAGCCGGCTTCAGTGCGTGCTTGCAGTCCAGAAAGCCAACCGTATCCTGGGCTGCATAAAAAGGAGCGTGACCAGCAGGTCGAAAGAGGTGATCCTGCCCCTCTACTCTGCTCTCAAGACCCCACCCTGAAGTACTGCATCGAGCTCTGGGGCCCCTAACATAAGAAGGATATGGAGCTATTGGAACAAATACAGAGGAGGGCCATGAATACTATTAGAGGGATGGAGCACCTCTGAAGATGTATGAAGACTAGTTGAGAGAGTTGGGGCTGTTCAGCCTGGAGAAGAGAAGGCTCCAGGGAGATCTTCGAGCAGCCTCCCAGTGCCTAAAGGCGGTCTACGAGAAAGCCAGAGAAGGACTTTTTACAAGGGAATGTAGGGATAGGACAAGGGGTAATGGCCTTAAACTGAAAGAGGGGAGATTTAGACTAGGTATTAGGAAGAAGTTCTTTACTGTGAGGGTGCTGTGGCACAGATTGCCCAGAGAATTTGTGGCTGCCCCATCCCTGGCAGTGTTCAAGATGAGGCTGGACGGGGCTTGGAGCAACCTGGTCTAGTGGAAGGTGTGCCTGCCTGTGGCAGGGGGTTGGAACGGAATGATCTCTAAGGTCCCTTCCAACACAAAGCATTCTATGGTTCTATGACTCTATGAATTATTGTTTAAATAAAGCTTGGAAGAAATCAGGAAGCTACAATTATTCCTGTGGCAGGTCCTGTAAGTGGATTACATATCCTGCAAGAGCTTGTAAGAAGTACTGCCTCAAGTGCTCTTTTGTTATCTAATCTTTTTAAAATTTCCAAGTGCCATTTTCCCTCTTGCAGATATTAAAGGGTTTCAGCAGCGGTTAAGTTTCCTGTCATACTGTAGGCAATGCACACTGATATATGAAGCATTAATCAAAATCGCTGTTTTCAGCCAATTGTTTTACATGTGTTGATCAAAGTTTTGGCACTTCAAGAACTAAACCCATTAACTCACAAACATGACCCTACTTATAACTGAAAATATATAGATAACATGTGGTGAGTTTGAAAGCTGCTATTATATTCCAGAGAAGGCCAATTTAGGGAAACAAATACTTGATCTCTTCTGATAGGCAGCATGTAAATAAAGCAGCCAGTATGAAATTCACCATGAGCTCACTTAAAATGTTTAAACCTTTCAAAGCAAATGCTTGAGCTATGTGGACTGTATCCCACTGGTGCTTCCTGTGAATGCTACAACCATGTGCATGAATTATGAAAAGATATTAGTCATTGTAAGCAGGACTCATTTATTAGTACTCTAAAACAGCTGAAAAAGACTCAATTTGCATTTTTTTGATCAATTCAGTATGACTGGATACTTAGTTTTATGCCATTGGTAGGTTTCTAAGGTAATATTTACTTTTTTCCCTTTCTAAATCTTCCTTCAAGAGCAAGCCCAGCTACAACCAGGATGTACCCTGCGATCAAGAAATTCCTTAATGTCTTGTTGGAGTGCCTAGCTTATTCATTCAGAGGTAAATGAAATGCTAGATATGGGATCAGGAAGATTTCTCCCTCTGAAATGAACAGCTATTACATGGATTGCCTCTTCTTGCAATGGATGAACACTTGCATACAATGAAGGGACCAGAGAAGAGGAGAGCCACAAAGACAGATAAAGAAGTCAAGTTCAAAATTATTCTTCTGACATACAAGTTTTAAACAGGAAAGGTAAAACCACATGAACAGGGGCTGTATGTAACAGGTAGGGCAGGCAGAGAACTGAGAGCACACGTTGGGCTTGGCAGATTACAGAAGTGGTGTGCTCCTCCCTCTCTTACCACCTTCCTCTTCTCCTGACCTGGCTCTGTTATACAGGCAGACATAGCCAAGCCTCGCCACAAGGTATTGGGATGGGGCCTGTCTGTGGACTGTATGACAAGCAGGAGGGGGTCACCTGCAGCCCCCACATCTGTGCTAGTGTGTGGTAACAGGTCCTTTCAAGGGTTTGTTCACATAAGTTTGACTAAAGCCTCATTTAAGTAATGGCAAGTGACATCGAAACTGGCTCTGTAATGAAAATATAGCTGGCTATTGTGAGTCATGTTTTTCAAACACGGCCCTTTACGCAGGATATCCCCTTCGGTCCATAGGGGAAAATGCTAGGACTGTTGTAAAAGGTTAAGTACAACACACCAGCACAGAAATTCCCACAGCTCACTTTCAGCTCTGTCCTCGTATGCGTTTCTACAGGACTGATATAAAGAACCCTGTGTGGCAACAGCAAGACAAAAAAAGTCACAAGTCACAGCTGAGGAGCATTTGTTTCTGTCCCACTGCTCAGTTTTCCAGGAGGAGGTATCTGCAGCTCTGGGATTTTCAATCCTTAGCGTTTCTCTTCATATCCAAACATGCTTCCTCCAAGATCAAGTGGGCCAGGATGCCAGATGACTGCATAAAGCAAAACAGCCAAGTACAGTGCTCTATTTATGCAAAGATTGGCCCTGATACTGGGTACCCTCGATCCCCACAGCTGGGAAAAAGTGGGGGCCAGCAGCAGTTGTTGGGCTATCCTAGGAGTCTACTTGCACTCAGGTTACCAGCCCCCAGCTAGACCAGTACATTTGGTGTGGCTGGGAGTGCTCCCAAGTCCCGCAGCCAGCGGGCTTCGAGTGACCTCTCCTAGCCTTCCAAGCGAGGTGGCTGTATGCAGAGCTCCTAACAGGCACAGTCCCAGGGGCGTGTGAACTCCCACATGGCCCCGGGGAACAGCTCAGGCATGTGTTAGCTGGCACAGGTCAAAAGTGTGCCAAGGACCCTGTTAACGGTGCAGCAGGACAGATGGTCATGGCCGGTGACTGGAGCACTAAAGCACTTTGCTTTGCCTGGCTGGCAGTAGCCACACTGTCACAATGGTGCCCAAAAGGATCTCAGAAGTCTAGTGTGAGCCCCTGTACTGATAGCCCTCCAACAGTGGCTTCTTGTCCTCCTCCCACATGTGGTGTACATACTGGTGGGCTTTAGCCATGCAGGATGATTTTTGGCTAGCAGTTCTGAGGCTGAGAAGTTTGCCTGTCCTTTACAAAATGCGGTTAAAAACCGCTCTTCTGAAATTACTCAGAAGACAGAAAAGAGTCAGATGCCCCGTAGCTTCTACTGGATGAAAAACCCCATCACCCAGTGGCCTTGAATTGCTCATCTAGTTCACTCTATTTGCACCAAACTTCGCAAGGCACTGCCTTGTGGCTGGTTGACTTCGGGACTGCATCTCAAAAAACCAGTAGCACGTGCATTTTAGGCAACCTTGAGCCTCTACCTTCCTCCCAGCTGCTCATCGAGGTAGAAAAGTGTCTGTGACTGAGAGGTGCGGTCTGATACTGTACTACTACTTGCTTCATGTTCAGTCACTCTTCTGTTACCTAGTCCACCCAAGGCCTCCAGTAGCTCAGATGGCTAAGATGTGCAATAAAATGAGAAGACTGCAGTGGTGAGATTTGAGACGTCTTTGTGTATGTGTACAGACAGCTGCATGGGTACACACAAACTTGATTTAAACTGTGGGAAATTCCTCCTCAGGGAGTTTGTGGGTACCTGTTGAGGTACCAGGTTTCCTAAGAGGATAATACCTTCTGTAGGCTTTATTATCATGGGGTGTGACATGGAAAACCACAACTAAAGCTCCTGTCTTTTCATGAAAACAGTTCTCTTGGGCGAACGTGATTTCATCAAAGTTGTTTTGCCTCTTAAGTAAAAATCAGGATTAGTAACACAAGCATCAAACTGGAAAAGAAAAAAAATGTTTGAAGTTAACATTTCTGAAGAAAAGGCTTTTTAATTTCAGACTTAAACTGGAAGCATTTCAGAACACTGAGCCCTCAAAGTCTTCAACTCTTCCCTTGGATTAAGAATGGAAACTTCTCTTGAAATGTCAAATATTTAGAGGAGTAGGGAGAAGATTGAAAATCCATTTGCAGACCTGTTCCAACCAGCCAATTATTAAGAATATCTAAGATGATTTCTAGATGATCTTTCATGCAAAAATTGGTGTAACCATCAGATCCTCCACAAATAGTGAAATACCTTAAAAATAAAGTTTACACAATTTACAAATTCTGTTAGGAGAATTAAAACCAATGTAATTGATATTCGCTCTTTGTTACTTGTAAAGCCAAATTAATTTGCTTCACTAAATTGCAATTTTGCAGGTTGTCAAGGGAGAAAAGACGTTTTATTTTTTTCTCTACCAACTGTTTTCGGTGCTTAGCAAGATGTGCTGTGCTGTCTTCTGCCCTATTTTCTGCTACTAAAGTAGAAGTCTTACGGGAAGGAAAGCAGGTGATACAGTAAAAAAGGTTTGCTTTTCAATGCCCTTCGTGACTGGTTTGGCATGGGCAGTGAGACATCACCCGATCTGTTCTTGAATTTGAAAATATCTGCCTCTGAAAATGGTACTTACAGAACAAACCAATACACATACGTAATAGGTTTTTAGACCATACAGTTATATTCAAAATCACTAAAAGGCTGCTGGATTTAAAAGCATTGTGGAGATACTGGTGCTGCAGAAAAACAAACCCCAGAGACCACCTGCTTATAGTTGGTTCTAAAGAAATATATTTGCACAAGGTGCAAAACAGAGAAGACAGCACACAAGCGACACCAAACTCTGCTGCCAAGATCCAAGCTGGAACATGTCATTCCTTTCAGTCGTGTTCCTCCTTTTCAGTCATGGTACCTGTGAATATATTTTCTTCTTGTTGGCTTAACAGAAATAAATGCCATCTGACTTGTTAGGACTAGTAATCCAGGTAATTTGTATTCACACTAGATTTCAGATGAAAATGATAGCCCATATAATAAGTTGAAGACACCCTTCCAGCTGAACTTGGAGACCAAAACTATGTCTTAAAATCAACACGTTCTGGTTACTTCCTTAAATACTACTGCCACAAAGGGAACTGAAGTCCTACCAATCATTATCCAAGCTTTAGTAGCTAAATTGATTTATTAATCAAAGTAGCACTGTTGTTAACTATTGAACTACAAAGACTTCAATAAAACTGGAGAAGATTTTAGTATTGTTTAGTCTTATGTTCTCCTTTAGTGACAGAAAAAAACATACTGTTTGTTTTGAGGTAACAGTACAAAGGTTTTCTCACAGATTTTTGCTGTTGAAGATGGAATGCGCAAATCTCAGGGGGGTTTTGTTATTTTTTGGTGTCTGCTTCTCATGTCATAGTATTTACTGATTAATATCTGCTGTTTGAAAAAGACTGATCTATTCTAGAAGCAGGTCAACCCTTAAGAAATTTAGGAATATTTATCACTCAAACTTGTTACACCATTCTGCATGCTAGACTTCGACAAGTTAGTGGAACAAATTGTTGCTTGTTCCTGCAATAAGTCAGTTCTCTTTTGTGGGCCACAGGCCATTTAACATCAGTTAATATATTTATCAATACTGATGTTTGCACCATCATTTTTTAGCCGGGAACTAGATAATAAGAAAAGCGTATAATCTAGAAATACCCTTTTGTGCAAAATATTTGTGATGAATTCGTATTACAAGTGAACACGGAGAACTTGCGTCTGCATATATATACACATATATTGTTCATGTGTATGCATACAACTGTATAAGTATACCGATAAAAAAATGATTGTAACATAATCCCATAATCCTCCTCACAATGACTAAGGCATCAAGGCAGTGAGTATGGCTTGCCACTCTACATGACTGCCTTTCTTGTGTAAAACCACAAAAGGCAGAGATTTGAGTCCTGTCATCAGTTTTCTGCATCATATTAAGCTAAAGCAAAGGGTTAATGAGGCTTTCAGAAATCACGCCACGTGCATAGTTAAACGTAGTTAAGTACAAGAAGTTGCTGTCTTATAGGAACTGCCTTTGTAAAGGCTTTTAACCTCTTAATTATACTCTTGAAAAGACTCCTGTTAGTTCAAAGGTTTCAAGAAACAATTCCTATTGTAAATCAGAAACCAATGCAAGAACCACCTTGAGGACAGAAAATTCCTAGACTATATGAAACAAGAAATTGAATCTGTGCACACCTTTATCTGACAGGTACAACCTTGTTTAAGCAAACAAAAGAGTAATAGTTTTCTTTTCCTCAAAGAGGTCTCTTTTGCTGATGATCATCTTTCAGGTGATAGTAGCTTTTCTGTACAAACCCGTATCATTCCATCTTGGCCTGCTACACAGATGTCTAAAGGTTTCTACTGACCACTCCTATTCTCCTTCTGTTTTAATTCTGTCACAAAATATCCGTCCTTTACATAGACTGCACAAATGATGTTTGGTTTACTTCAAATTCTTCACCCAACGAAAAAAGTATTTGCAATAAGGCCTGAGTGAGACTGTCATTTTGTTTAGAAACTGTGAAGAAAATTCAACAGTCTCTTTCAGAGCAACAAAAGAACTCTTGTTTGCTTGGCTTATCATGTTTTGGTCCAGAATGTGTATAGAGTGATCTGATCTCAGCAAGATTGTTTTTGTTTGTTTAGCAGAAAGAAAATCTAATACAGTCACTAGACCAGCAGTTTCTCATGACTTTTTCAAAGATCAAAGGAAAGAACTGTAACCTCAAAAGTATATGGCTGAGATATTTCAGTCTGTGTCTGGTCAATAAAGAAAAAAGGTACTGACCAAATAACAATTATAAGATAATTAATTCCTAGGGCTGTTTCACCTTTAGAAACCTTAACAAATGCTTTGTATATTAAGGCGGCAAATGTTGTTCAAGATGGATATAAGAACCTGGGAGCTAATGAAATATGAAGTGTGTCTGTGTAGTGGCAAGTTATACACAGATGACATAATTTTGCTGAAAATAATTCTTTTAATTAATTCTGTTCTTCAGATTTTGGCTGAATTGAATGTATGCAGAAGATGTTAACCTTTTGATGGAACTTCTTTATACACAAAAAAAAGAAGACAGTGTTCAACACGGTTATTTCTCAGCCAATACAACTTTAAGCAGACTGGATAGCTTGGTACAGACACTCACTCTATCCTTGTTAGACTTTTACCAGTGACGCTGGTGATCAGTGCACACTGTAGCAACATTGTTTGTGATTTAATATTTGAACTTCCAGATTTACTTCCACATTGGATATCGGAACTTTTTAGGAAAAACAGCTTTACTTCAGAGTAATTCTGTGAAAATACAAAGTGTTCAACTAAAGACAGAAGGTTCCTCTACCCAGGGGACCTGCATTCCTATCTTAAATAATCTAAATATTTTATGCTGCTCATCAAAATCAGTAGATCCTTTAGAAAATAATCTTTTTATATTTTTTTTTAATTGGGTGACAATGGAATTCTGTGTATAATTTGGAAATGTACTCTATTTATTATGTCTGGCATTGAGACAGCAAGAGTGGCCTTGTGGTTGCAAACTTTTAACTGCAAGTACAACTGACTCACAAGAATATGGCAGATGAGTTTCAGTATCGATAGGCATCAATTGAGGCACTTAGGGAAATGGCAATACAAACTTTACATGACAAACTCATGAGTAGCTACTAATATGCTAGACAGAGGTCCAGCAGTCGTATAAAGTATAAAAATAAAAGCTCAGTTTTCAGTAAAGGTTAAAATAATTAATAAAAATAATATTTGGGGGAATTAGGAGCAAAGCGAACAAAAAAGCATTTATAATTCCACTCTATAAATCCATGGTGTGCAAAAACTTTAAACATGCTGTGAAGGTCTGATTGCTCCTTGACTTGTCCCAGGTCAAATATATGAGAACTGAACAAAAGTTCAGTAAGAGTGACAAGGATGACAAGAGGAAGGGAATAGCTCCCAGATGAAAAACAATCCTAACAGCCTAGGCCTGAAAAACACGACTCATGGAGATAAAACAGAGGTCTATGAATCTGGCATATATCAATAAGGATCGGCTGTTTTCACTTTCTCCTGATGCTGCACTTAAGGGACACCAAATGTGTGTTCCAAGTAAATAACAGGAGGTAATTCCCCATGCCATGCTGGGCTAGCCAATAAGCAGATATGCTGCCACAAAAAAATAAATCATGAGTGTTACAGTGGCTCAAAAAGCAATTGTACAAAAACATAGAAGAAAATTCCATAAGAATATTCAATTCAAAGAAGCCACAATAGGCTCAGTGAGTCCCTGAGTGAAAATTTCCAGCAGCTGGGACAGTTTACCAAAGGAGTGTTTTCTATTCCTTGCCAGACCTTCTAGTTTTCCTGCTGTTGAAGACTGGATACCGGGCTAGGTCAGCTTTTAGCACAACCTGGTACAACCATCCTTACGTTATGGGGCAGAAGCACATAAAAATAATTTCATTCATACCATGAAGCAGCCAATCCTCACTCCTGGTCTAGCAGTTCTGTGAGAAATGAAGCTCATGGACTGAGTCAGCATAGCACAGTCAAGAAGTATAAATATGGAGACCTGCCTGAAGCACAGATTATAATTAAGCACCCTCTAGTACACGTTGTTTCATGAGTTAATATTGTTTTCCAGACTGCTTGAAAAAGAATAAAAAAATTGCACCAAATAAAAACAACCAAGGGAGTCATTTGGGATTCTTTCTTTTCCCTGGTAAAGAACCTCAGCAAGAAACCATGGGAGAGACCAGTGCTCAAGGGACCATATTCTTCTGCACAGACAGAAAGCATTGCAGGGCAAGGTGTGTCTTCTCAGACAGCAAACCAGTTTATAACGCTTCAAAGAAGCTGCCGGTGTCATGAAATTACTGGAATGAAATCAGTCACTTTTGATGCTTAATTGAGTGTACAATTCTGCTGAAAAACAGCTCAAAGAGAGTTAAAAGAAAAAGTTGATTCACCACATTATTAAGTCATATTAACAGGTAGTTAATAGGTAATCATATATTCTTGCTCATGCAAGGTTACAAGTTGATTTATCAAGTATACTCACAGAGACTGCAGGCTGCGCAAGTTCTGGAGTGCTTCAGTGGGGACCTGGCGCAGTTGGTTATTCTGCAGCATCCTACATTTTGAGTAGCACAAAAAACCAGAATCAACACAGTAAACATGATTTCTTTCTATCGAAATTTTTTCTTCAAGCTTACCTCCTTTGTCCTGGTTCTACTGCAAGATTACAAGCAAAGGAAAACTACACAAATACTCGGTTCCCCTGTCCCTGTCCAATGCCAGCTCTTTTCAAAGCAAACAAATACCTGAAGCATATTAGCTTTGTTAACAGCTACACATCAGCTTTGAGAAGGATTTTCAAAGCAGCTGAGAAAGTTAAAAGAATAAATCCGATTCACTTTCAATAGGGCTTGAACTCCTAATTGCCTCCAGTGATTCTGAAATCGTCATCCTCGTGTACTGATTTTGTTTTCCTTCTGAAGTGCTTCAGTTTCTTATTTTGGTAAAGCTGAGAAGATTAACTCTTGAAATCCTTCCTCAGGAAAATGCTACTATGGCAATCAGGACTTTCAACATTATGAGGAGTTCATGATTTGGTTTGAATAAAACTATCTCTGTAAAAACTGCGGAATTTTTCCCAATTAAATCAATTTTCTCAAACAGAAGGTTGCTAGCAATGCCCTGACAAATCTCTTTTCTGAAATACCACACCATTTAGCTTACAAAGACTGAAAAATAACTTTCCATTCCAAAACAATATTTTCCTCCCTTTGAATTCAGTGTCATTTACACTGCCTCATATCCCTGTTTGAACCGACTCCTACATGTATAAAAGGATTCTATGTGGGTAAAACTGAACTAGCACACGCTACTTTCAAAATGAGGCATTCTTGGTGGGATGTTGGAAATGAAATCATTTTTGGCAGGCCTTAATCTCCTTAGGCCAACAAGAGCTACAGCTGGCCAACTTAAGAATAAATGGAGTGGGAAGCTCTTCATACTTCTTTCTCACTTAGGTATTTTTTCAGTAGAGCTTTGTATACTCTTACAGTAGCATCTGGCTTGACTTGATGCTGCCTGGGAGACTGGTGCTAACAGTACAGTTTCTGTGATAGGCAAAGATCCCCTCTAGTATAGATATTGTGAGATGTGGCCTGCTAATAATTTCAGTAACTGTATGTGCTGTCCTATTACCCCAAATAATACAGGGTTTCATCGTACCTTTTATAATTTACCTCTCAGTAATTACATGGCAAAGAACAAGATATGAAATACAAACTGGATTTTATTTTCATGGTATTCTACAATAATGTTTCTTTCCCCTGGCTCCCAAGAAAAGAAGGCAATTTACCCCCAGTTCTGTGTGATAATGAAAAGTTCACTAAGATTGCTACACTTGAAATCAGAACTTTCGAGACACTTAAAGAACCTATTAACTGAACCTATTTTTACCTTTGATATTATACAGAGACATCTACTTGGTGAGCAAGTTGTTTTTAGAATGTCATTAATGCTTTCTAACCTTTTTGTTTAGGATATTTTCTAAACGAAAAAACAAAGATTTAATGATGTTCATATGTATCTTCAATTGAATTGTTCAAAATGAGCTGATCAAAATATGTAGTTTACTTGATCAAAACTTCACTGGTTAATTAGTTCCCTGGAGCATTTAGGAAATCAGAAATATATCAAACAACACACAGTTTACTTACAGCACTTTAAGACTGAAAAGGCCAGCAAATGCTCCCTTAGGAATGTATGTCAAGCCATTTCCTGCAAGACGTCTGCAAAGTTTGAAAAAGGAAAAGAAAAAGAGTGAACACTTTTTCTCTTCATGTGGAATTAATTTGGTTGTTAAGAAGTGCAACACAGCTATGTTTGAGCGACTGATGCCAGAGGCAGTAGTTTAGGAGCCCTGTTTTGTCATTAATACACTTTTAAAAGCAGGAAAAAAAAAAAAAAAGAGAAGTCCTGAACTGTACAGTTGATTTACTGACAGCTGGACTGCAGAGAAAAAATGAGTTTATAGGTTAAAATGCACACTGAATTCTTCATATTGTTCTTTTTAAAGATTACAGCAATCTCAGGAACTAAAATACATACGTACTGACAACAATTAGCATCACTGGATTTACAGGAATCCACTTTTGGAATTGTGCATGTATGATGTTTGTTAACATTTAACTAATTTGCACTGAAATGTATCCACATAGTCATGACCATAGTCCATTTTAAAATAACTACACAGGAAACTGCTGCACTGGTGGAACCATAGGTTTTCCTGTGAACAGATATGGTTCATAAGGTTGGCATAAAATGTACTTGCTAAAATTTGCAGGGCTTTTTCCTTACTTCTATTGCATCTTCCTTCTGAGAATACCTGAACATACTTCACAGACCTAGGTGAGTACCACAAATACCTCTGTAAAGCGTCTTACTCTGACAAAGAGCGCATTCCGTAAGGCTTGTGCCTAGGAAAGAGATTTTGCATTTGATTTGAAATAAAAGCACATTACTGGAACATAATGGCACAGTGGAACTCCAGAGAATCTTGCATTTAGCCTACTGACATCCCAGTTCAGGGTGAATGTGCTACGAAACCTGTACACTAGCTGGGAAACTGATGGCTAGGGGACAGATTCACAGTAAAGTTACTTTGTGTCATTAGAGATATAGTCTGCTGGTAGCTGGCAGCAAATGCGGGTGGATATGATGTAACCCTCCTTGCAAGTAAGTTAAGCCAGGCAGAATTGATACTTCCCATCAGGTAAAACACTGCACACCAAAGCTGCAGTTACCATAGGCCAGCTGATGTTGTAAGACCTGACATCTGATTTGGCCTCTGGCCCCCTAGGAAAGACCACAGAACTAGACCCAGAAAACGCCTCAGACCCAGAAAATGCTTTAGGTACCAAGCTGCCAGAGAAGAACTTACACCACTGAAGGCACCAGAGTTGCCAATACTGTTTGTGAAAGAGGCCGCCTGCTAACGACTGCAGTCCCAAAGATCCAGCAGTGACTGGCCCTTAAACATCTTTCTTTGGAGTTTAGTTGCCCCAGGCTAAGTACAGGGTCCTGAGCATACTTCTTTAGACACCTCTTTCATACAGAAAATAAAAGCAAAAAAATAGAGCCATAAAGAAAGAAAACATGATTCCAGACCCCAGCTCCAAAGACTTTTCAGGCCATTTTCAGTGTGTGGAAAAGGCTCTTCCTGTACACACACCTGCTGGGTGATGTGACCTGTAACTCCGAGCAAGTGGCTCTTCCTCTCTCTGTTCAATTATTTTAATGGTGCTCTGCAGAGGCACTTGACTTCAGACAGAGCTGCCGAACTTGTCTCTCATTGTGGAGTACACTGCACTCTGATGTTGAGACATCTGAGAACTGGGCATGTGCACCTGAATTCCTGCAGGCAAATGAGTGAACTAAACCCTGCTCGCTCTTGCTCCAAGGTGAGGAACTCACAGGCTGAGCTTGTATTTGTTTGAGGGGCTTCTCCAGCTTCAGCTTTCATTCTGAACCAAAATCACAATGACTTTTGGGTTGTTGCTGGATCAAGCAGGTGTGCATTGATTATGCACACTGCACTGGGTCTCTGAAAGTAAATGCCATTTGTGGGTCACTGATTACAGAGGGTCAGGACCTATCTAAGCTGATCCGAGTTTACAGTAAGAGTTTTTTTGGGAAGACCCGTGACTGCTTCATCCCCACAGCACCCTTTTGCTCTCTTATTTTAATTATGCGACTGGACATGACTCTGGACATGAGCCTGGCATAAACCAGAAAGTGAGGAGTCCGCAAAACTTCACTGGAAAAAGGCGGGTACAGGTACTGAGGTATAGAAAGCTTGACAAACAGCAGAGAACTAAGCTCACACACCTAAAGACATAAGGCGGTGCTCTTTCAGGCCACCAGACCCTCTTAAGAGTGGCTGTGTTGTGGCAATTTTCGTAATTGTCACCATGCAAACTGCCTAACACGCCACATGTTCATACCGCCTGTTTGAACTGGAATGCTCTCCATAAAATGGGCTAGCTGAGAAAATCAGACCTGTTTAAACGCTCCTGGAGAAGGGCTTTGGCAGTTACCAAGGATGCTCCTCCCTGTTGCAAAGGCAGGACTGCAGTAACTTAATTGGGACACTATGCAGCTTTCAAGTTTTGTTTCAAGATGTAATACTAATTTTTCCCAGGTTCAGAGCATCATTGTGGCTTTCTGTGGTAAGCCTTTTTGTTTGGCATGTTTTGAAAATGGAGTGTCATAATTTAAAGACATTTTGTCATGCCTATAATCTATATCTAATATATTTAGAAATACCTAAGCACAGAAACACACCTATACATATACATGCTACGCATCTCACTGACACTGAAGATGGTTTCAGTGAGACTGTACTGCAGTCGGCTGTATTTGAGCTGGTCTTTGATGGCTTACACTTTTCCATGTAATTTTTTCCCCTGTTTCCTTTTCTGGCCAGGTTTTCTGTCAAAGTGATTTCAGGAGATTTGCCAGATTAAACTACTGTCATTCTGACTGTAAGGTCCATTTGGATCATCTGGCCACACACAATATACCTCCTTAAAGCCTGATCCTTCTGTATGGCCCCACCTTCAACACCTTTTAGAGGAATATCCAAAGCTGACAGATGGTTAGCTGTAAGCAAGGGATGTTGAGCCATGTTCCTGAGCTGTTCTAAGTGACAGTTACCAGTACTGTTAAACTGAGATGTATTTCTCTTTGTTTTGTTTCAGATTCCAACCCTTGTTTTATATTCTGCTTCTTTTCCTTTTAGATCCCAACTTCTCAATTATTAAATGTGCCTTGTACAAGCACTTCAGAGAGAAGGAACCACAAGTTAATATTCTTTTTGGTAGATGCATCTCCTGCATTTACTCCTTATGAGTTTTTCAAACCTCAGGTCATTCTTGAAATTCTGCTTTGAATATTTTTCTGTTTGGAAAGAGCTCTCACTAATTTTGCACCCAGTGATTAATACTATTTTATACCATATTGCTCTTCTTATGCAGCAGAAGATCATGCTCATCAGATACAGCCCTACATATTTCAGCAGAGGGCTACATCAAATATATCATAAAATGCCATAATGCGTGTATGTCCATGTAGTACTCGTACCAAGTAAACTGGCAACATCAGAAAAGGTAGACTTCTGGCAACAATTGTTTTTTATGTAATGATGTTGTCTGCCCTTCAGTTAACATATTAAATTGTTTCTCATGATGCCCTTTTTGTGATTTTCTCTGGGACTGACTTCTGGCAAACCACCTATCTATTCCCAAGACACTCCATGAGACCACTTCCGAACACTGGCATAATAGGAACACCTTCTCAGGCCTTTAGAATTCCCCAGCATTGTGGTATTTGGTAAAAGTCAGCAAAAATGATTCACTGGGATTGTTGTTTAATTCTTTCAATATTCTTGGATTAAAGTTAACACATCAGCTATTTAAGGCATGCTGTAAAGCTCATTAAGTTTGGTTTATTTATTCCTGACCATTTTTAACGCCTTCTTGTGGGTTTTTTTTGCTACTACTGTGTTCTATTCAAGCCTTGGCACAGGGGCACATTAATCCCCTTGTTTACACTAC
This sequence comes from Lathamus discolor, assembly GCF_037157495.1. Classification (NCBI taxonomy): domain Eukaryota; kingdom Metazoa; phylum Chordata; class Aves; order Psittaciformes; family Psittacidae; genus Lathamus; species Lathamus discolor. The sequence goes on along the minus strand of NC_088884.1, from coordinate 39,911,320 downwards.
AGTACCTGTCAAGTATCTGTCAGGGTTTACTCTTCTCCACTTCAAAGATTTTGTTTTCCATTACCCTAAATTATTTAAGGGAAACTGCACAGTATTTTACTGAACTTTGTATGGACTTTGGGTAGTGATTTTAGTCTGGATGGGTAAATATTGCTTTCCCCAAACAGATGAAGGTAAACATACTATCTGTCTCTGTAGATCAGCATTTAATTAATGATTTCTGAGGGCAGGAATGAACAAGCTTGTTTATAGTGCTCACATAACCAAATGGTTGGCTTTTATTGTTTGATCAACTTCAGTTTTTAAAGGTTATTTATTTCCAGCATTTCTGACTATTTTAGAAGTATCTCATTAAGTACGTTTAGGCTTAAATGCATCATATCCCTTTAATGAAAAAGTAACCAAAAGTACACAGCACTACTGATTTTAGATCATATCTTTTGAGCTCTATTATTTTAGAATTAGATTTTACTTATGCTGCTTCATGTAATCTTGCAAATTAATAGAGGCTGTAAAAGTTTATGGAGAAGCATTATCCCATGCTTCCCTCAGTACTCACTTACTTGCCACCAGCCAAGAGACTAGGACACTTTTGGCTTAAACATAGGCTAAGTTTTCATACTACTGCATGTTTCTTTCTAAAAGATGTAAAATAAATGAGCTGAGAGAAAAGCATGCTGCCTCCATCCTTTCAAATGGCAGCAATTTATAAAGATGGTCAGATCTAAGAAAAGGTGTGTCTAGGCTCTCCTTTGAGTGTTGCACATCTGTTTATAGCTACATACTTCTTAGTAAAGGCAGTGCAGCAAGGCAGGGTGGTGGAGCTGCTCTTCATGTGAGAAAGCAAGTGTAATATATCAAGCTCTGCCTAGGAATGGATGAAGAATGAGTTGAGAGTTTATGGGTACGAATTAAGGGGCAGGCTAACATGTGTGTGACACTGTTGTGGGTGTTTACTACACCCTGATCAGAAGGAGGAAGTCTATGAGGCCTTCTACGGACAGCTGGAAGTAGCCTCATGATTGCAAGCCCTGGTTCTTGTGGGAGCTATGAAGATGATTAAGGAACTTGACCATTTGTCTTATGAGGAAGGGCTAAGAGAGCTGAGCTGGTTTAGCATGAAGAAGAGATGACTGAGAGGGGATCTTATCAATGCATACAAATGTCTTCAGGGTAGGTGTCAAGAGTATGGGACCAGACTCTTTTTGTAGGTGCCCAGTGACAGGGTAAGGGGCAACGGCTACAAACTGGAACACAGAAAGTTTCCTCTGAATATAAGGAGGAACTTCCTTACTTTGAGGATGACAAAGCACTGAAACAGGCTACCCATAGCGGTTGTGGAGTCTCTTTCTCTTGAGATATTGAAAACCCACCTGGATACAATCCTGTGCAACCTGCTTCAGGTGAACCTGCTTTAGCAGGGGTGTTGAACTAGCTGATCTCCAGAGGTCCCTTCCAACCCAAAACATCCTGTGACTGTGTGATTCTGTTTACCCTTTGGGTGTATTCTGACTTCTCCTGCAGTGCAATAGTTCTGAGAAATTGCGGTCAACAAATCAGAAGAACATTCCCAAAGACAGCACAACTAAGGAGACACCCACTGAAAGCTCTGAAAATGATCAGAGAGTTTTGCATTACTTTGTTTTATGTCTGAAAAGAAAAACTTCATTCCTCAGAGAAAAGCAAATAAACATGAAGTTGTGACTGAGCACAGTCAACTATTTCCGTTACATTTTTAATACAACATTTTTTCTTCTCCAACTCAAAACTGCTTTGTGCATGTATTTTTTTCTGCATCAGGGCAAGCCTTGCCCTGTACCAAGCATCCCCTCATTACCTGCTGGAATGGAAGGTGAACCTGAAACACTAAAAAGTCTTCTCTCTACAGCTAAAAAACTGTGGCATTTAATAAAGAAAGCACTTCTTCACTATCTGTGGAAACAACGTGTGGTAAATCTATCCCAGCTACTCCTCATTATCTGCAGTGGGCAGTGGCTGAACTATATGGGTACTGGCTGCTTTCCTTCTTTGCTGGAGTAAGATCCAGTAAATGCTGAATAAGCATCTATAAAATGTATTTCAAAATCTGGTAGCATCAAACCTATAGGAAGGACATGAAAGGAAGATAATAGTCTCCTTGGGAAAAACTTATGTTTATATTCATTAATATTCACGCCATGTTCTAACAGGATTAGCACAATGGAATTTTCTGGAACAAGTTACTGATTAAATCTTGTAAGGTGCTGTAATGTAGGAGAATAGATGACACTCTGGATCTTGGTGTGGCTTAACATACGACAGGAATAAGAAGCGTGAAAGGAGTCAAGCTCCACTATTGAGAAGTGGAAATCCAATGAAATCTGTTGTAATTCTGTTTCAGAACAGATACAGTTAAGTAGAATTTCATTACACTCAAAATTATGGTTAATATATTGGACTCTCATTATTATGCCAGTAAACTGTAACAGCAATATGAGAGTGACTCAAAGTTTCTAGGCTAGTGCCAGGGCATGCCCTTTAATACAGATTAGGTTATATATCATTGCATCACTTACGTTGCATTGTATTTAATAGTCCACATGTATCCTCTACAGAATGTAACTGTAAGTGCAATATGAAATCACCCTTCAACAGCACGAAGATACTGAGGGATTTCTACAAAACTAATTCCCTGAACTAGTATCTTGCTTTGATGTCCCTTTGACTCTGCATTTTGTTTCTACTCACTCACTGGTTTGCTGATTTTGTTTAAGGAATGAGAGCAAAGATGGCACATGTTAAGGGAATGCTATCATGAATTTGGATATGCATATGCAGGTTTAAAGATGAGTAGGTTAACATCAATGACACAACTCAGTCAGTTTCGTATTTGCCTATTTTCTTGGAAAACAGATGCTTTATTTTTCATTTTCTACATTATATACTGCAACTAACAAACTCTCCAGACAGATAATTGAAAAGGAATTACACAGAAGAACCTAGAAACTGGTGAAAAATCTTTGCATTTGTGAATAGAAATTGAAAGTACAGAAGGCCTGAGAAAGTGAAGAACCCCAACAGCATGGACAGTTCTGTTACTACATAGCACTAACCTTCCTTAATTTGGTGCTAAACCACTAGTGTACCATGTAGAAAATTCCATTAAAAATCATGTAATCATAGATTGTGTCTTTAATACCTCAGGTACAGATCAGTAATTCTCTTTCGTAATTTGAAACTTCTTTCTTAAAAGCCTGATCTACCTCTCCAACTGCCATAATTGCTCTTAACAACTGATAAAGATCCGTGGTGAAATCTTAGTCTCATTGATGTCTGTGGAAATATTTGTGCTGACACAAGTAGGAATAGGGCTTTCATTTGCATCCTACCTCAACTCTTCTCGTCTTACCATCTTTTCTCTGAGGCATTGTACCAATAGCACTAGTACCAATCCTAAAACTATTATCTCTATTTCTAATAAAGGAAATGGGTGTTTGAGGAGGAACAACATGGAAGTATAGCAGGAAAACATAAATTTACAAATCCCTTTCTAAAACAACTTGTGGATATAAAAATATCACCTCTGTTCAAGGAAGAATTACCAGTCTTGAAACTTTAGCTCGATTTTCTTTCCTGTCAAGCTTAAGATACACAAGCACACAGCTACACATACATTTAGTCCAGCTATATAAATATATAGCCAATATATAATTTATATATTTCTATGACCATAATTTTCTTCAGCTTACATATACATCTATAAATAGGTTACACAAAATATTCTTGTGTATCAGAAAAGCTTTGACAATGCAGATACTCATAAAGCACTTTCTCCAAGTCAACTAAAATTTCGAGATAAGAGTTTAATGTGATACGTACTAGCAATTATTCTTGAGCCAATGCGATATAAATGAATGAATGGGTGGTTAATTACTGTTTAATTATTGGTTAACTAATGGGTCATATCAACATATATATTTCAAAATGTTTTTTTAGGAATTACTTTATTAGACTAGGAACTTAAGTGTTATTCTGTATTTTAATTATCTTTTTATATTTCACTCTGTCATGTTAATTAAAACTGTAATCATTATAATAATATAAAAAGAAATGTGGGTCAAATGATATACTAATAACTCTGATGCTGAGAGAGATCAAAGAAGAAAATGTAAAGATATTATCCTTTCTTTAAAAGAGAGGAGGGGAGTGTGCAAGTCGTAATTGTGCTGTATATTATATTTATCGCTACTTACAGTTTAGTTGGAAATGAAAATATAACACACTCTGATCTTGCTTTAGGGCCTAATTGCCTTTTAAAATGCATGTGCCAAATTCTCATAGGGTGTAAACTGAAATAACTTCAACTGACCTCAAGCAGTTGGAATGAAATCAGTGTGCATTTGATCTTCAGCTGGCTTTGATAGAACAGATCACAGATTTTTGTCAGTTAAGGATATGGTCTAAAATGCAGTATTTCTTTCTCTACTTATAAAAGGCAGAGACTCTTTCTGCACATGGCATGAGTGTGATCCAGTAACTGCTAAAGCCAATTGATCTCTCCTTTGGTGAAGCTGTCCACAGCCAGTGCTGAGAACAAGCCATTTTGTTCCCAGCACTGAAGGCGGCACCCTTCTATAGGGCTCCAACAGGCCCTTCTGCAACACAGGCATCCAGGTACCTGCCTTCTGACTGCAGCAAGGCTGACTCTGAGGAGGTTCTCCAACACTGGTCAGGAGATCCCACTCTGATTCCCAGCAGTGCGTCCCAAGGATACAACCAATAAGAGACATAACTTCACTCCTGTGTTTAAAGAATGCTGGCACCAAATCACTACTCCCAGGAAAATCTGAAATTTGCTAAAATTGCTTTCTCAGTGTTTTAACGTTACAGCAAGATGGAGCAACAAATGCTGGATTGCATGCATCACATTTCCTAGGCTGGGTCTTCCAAGCATTATTTATGCTTCTGATGCTGGGTTTGGTTTTATCCCAGAAGTGCCAGTAAAGGATAAGAACTAAAAAGAATAATAACAGGCCAGCTGAAGTGCACTGCAGTACAACACATCTTGTTCAAACTGTCAATAATGAAAAATGTGACAGCTGTTTTGTCATTCTTGTGTGATATGCAAAGGACATAAATTGTGCAGATAACAAGTTTCAAGGTTACTGCTGTTTTCTGAGTGGTACAATGAAGCAGTATCAAAGAAGTAGGGGAGAAATTACTGCCACCCCTGTCTGGAAATCCATAAAACAACTTAAAGAGAAGGTGTTGGGTTTATTTGCATATTTGCATGTGAACCTACGAGGTAGAAATGTGATATTGGTTGAATTCATTATGTGTAATCCTAAGCAAGTGGAAAATTGAACAGTGTAGGGATCAGAAGTGCTCACTTCCCTGTGATCATGCAGTCTACAAATAGGCTGAACTTCCACTGACAAAAAAGGAAATTATTTCTGTGTACTTGCTACTGCCGTGCACACAGTGTAAGACTTCAATTAAAATCCTGCCTCAGGATCTACAGATATATAGCACATTTAATAAAGCAGCGTTTCACCTTAGTTTAATTAAGTATAATGTCACTATCTGATTGATCACAAAACAAAAAGAACTTCTTCCTTTGACATTTGAAACTAGTTCATAGTGAATATTGCCGGATTGTATATTACAAGTTCCAAAAAGCACTTACAAGCTACAAGCCAAAAATAAACTTCAACAAACGCTCAGTAAGAGCAACACAGCAGCACTGACAAGGCTTCTTGGATATCAACCTAGAACATTTACTGTTTCCGCTTGCATGCGTATCTTACTCCTTTCACTTCTTTTTCCTTCCCCCATGTTCTCCCCTTCTGCCACTTTATACCACAGATGCACAGTAGTTCCAGTGTTAAGGCTGCTCCATGCAATCTGCATTAACATTTCCAGAATAATTATCTGTCAGTACAAGTTATTCAACAAGCAATGTGAGCATGTCGGGTTTAGTAAGGCACTTGCTCTGTTGTTTCTCCTTTTTTTTTGTTCCTCATCTTGTCATTCTTGATAAGGCAGCAAAAAGGGCAGTTTGGAGGATGTCAGGCTGACACATCCGCATGGCAGAGTTCTTTGTTGTTACATGCTCTGGTGGCAAAAAGGAACAGCAACAAAGGCAGTGACAGTTCCAGAACATCATTGCCTTTGTTTTGTTAATGTAAAGGTTACAAGTTGTTATCTTGTACAGGAGAAATCCTCTACATTTGGGTTTATTCCCTTCTAGTAAACCTAAATGTGTATGTAAAAACTAAGGGGGAAAAATACCTTAATTGCTTCCAAGTGATTAACTAGACAAACATCTTCTCACTGTTTTTAGGGATATATGGTTAACTTCAAGGTGACTGGTGCACTTCCCGCTGTTTGGACTTTGAGTGCCTTCCTGGGTGTATTGAAGCAAAATTGAGGAGTCACAGCCTCAAAGGTATCAATGAAGTCTGTCTTACAGCAACAGAATTGACGATGTACCATGGGCCCCTTGCCTGGCGGGTACCTCACAGTGACAAACACCAAGCGTGGCATAGTCTGAACAGACTATCTCTACGTGTATGAGGTGAAGAAATCAAATTCACCATTTATGTGAAGAAATCAAATTCACAACTTATTTGTTAGGTTGTGCCCAGCTCTGAAATTCCCTATGGCGTTGTAAGTCATTTAGCAGTGAAAGTTCTTGAAACTTTAGCTGACAGAGGTGGCAAAGGCAAATTTCCACTGAGAACAGCTCCACTAAAACCTGCTGTGCAAGCACTGTAAAAGGGTATTTAAGTGTCATAGGAAGGAAGCATGTGCGGATAGTCTGAGACCATTAGATGATACTCTATTTTTACTTTTGATGCGCATGTCACTGGCAGGTAGTTTTACTTTTTTTGCCTTGGAGGTTTTTAAACCTACGCAGTTTAAACTTTGAGAAAGATTTTAGTTATCAAGCATCCTGTCTAAAGGCTGTTGAAGTAATTTATAATATTTCCTGACTTTCTCCAAAAAGTTTTAGACTATGGCTGCAGTACTTTCATGTTTTCTACTAGCCTACATAATAGTAAAAAGCACAGAGTCAGTTTTCAGTGCTAGCCATAATGTGCCTGCACCAGCACAAAAATAAAGACTGTACAAGATCCCAGGAGATAATGCTCTTGCTTTTCAAATATGTAAATGATCAGAGGTCAGTCCTAATGCTCAAAGTCAGTGGGGAAAAGAACGCCTAATTCCTATTAACAGCTTTGAAAACTTCTTTGTAAGAAGAAAGAGCAAGCAGAGAGAGAAGTAAAGGGAAAACAATAAATAAGAACAGATGGTAATGGATTATGCCTGGTAATTTAGGACTTCATTTTCATGTATACAGTGGCCTTTTGACCACTTCTGTGGTGTAAAGGGATTTCCACACAAATCATGGTAAGATTTACATGATATATCTCGTACATATTTTACCTGTAATTCTGCACTTCAGTATTGTAGTAAGATGCCCTTTTAAAGACACTGCCTAGATAACTGCTATAATAATACCGTGATCAATCTGAAAAATGTTGTATATACATTTAATTGCCTTCAAGATTCTTTTAGGAAACAACATGTGTGTCAGCAAACTTTCTTGCACCTGTATGTAGGTTACAATTAATTGAAGGTGGCTTCATTGCTTGCTTTTGTGAAGTGAAATTTATCTGGAACTGGTTTACTCTGTAGGTAAAACAATTGTAAGAAAAAAGCCCTTTGTTGCTGTTTTACTAAAATGCCTATTTTAAGTTGCTGAAAAATAGCAAAGTACTAAAAATCACATGGAGTTTTCCTTATCGGTAGAATTTTTCCGTGTTTAAAATGAAAACTAAAGCCTTATACATGTGCATGTGTGGGGGTGTGTGCATATATTTATGCACACGCATATGCTTGTATGTGTAGAAATATATCTAGTTGGAGATATCTGCAGTTTGGTCTGACTCAAATAGTTTCAAATTATCATTGGCTTTCTTCTTTGACCTCATAAAGACATCAGTTTAGAAAATAAAACAGTTTCAGGCACTGCTTTGAAGTGTTACCAATCACCAAATGATACGTCGACACTCATATGTAGCTGCCTCTTAAAAGCTTAGAATTCCCACCCTCCGTAATTCCTCACACTTTTTTAAAAACCTTTTTTTTCATGGATTACTCTAATTTACTGATCTATTAATACAGCCATTCTACACATATTGTAGAATGACACGCATTTACAAATCCTCTATATGAGACTGAGTCTTGGACTCAGGCATACTGATAAATATCTGCAGTTATTTTGAATTTATAATGAAGCATTTGACTTAATGGTGTTGTACAAGTTCATGCAGAGCAACTTGTTCATAATCAAGCAGCTGAAGCATATTTTTTTCTTGGTGGGAGTTCCATCATATGCACTTTAAGAGAAAATGAGGCCTGAAAGGCCCATCATTTTCACAAATAAAAGACCTTGCTCCAAACTAAACATTTCAGGAGCTAGAACAGTTCAGTATTCAAAGTACCATGAGGTTTTCCTAAGTTTTTAGAGGAACTTGCACCTCAAAAATACAGAGAAGTTTCAATATGTTGCACTTCAGTGATCAAAGTCTTTGGTTAAGGATAAATACAAAGCATGATCATCAGGATTGCAAGAATGCTGCTGGCAAAAGTGTCTAACCTTGCCTGGAAGAGTGGATCAGATTGAGCCTAGAAGATCAGAAGTGGCTAAACCTTTATACATCCTTGCTTTAGAGTCAAAACAACTGGTTTAACCGTCATTTAACTGTCAAAATAACCGTCCATTACCCCAGTTATTTTGGGGTAATGCCTTATTATTATTGCCAAGCCAAGGATCTAGGACATAAGATCTAAGATAAAACTCAGTGGGATCAACTGTTAGCTTTTATCAGGTTTCTGAATCAGACCTCCAATAAAAGGATTAATAACTCTTTTTTCAGCACTAAACCCCACCCCCCCAAAAAAAAAAGAAAAGAAAAAGGCATTTTAAGCTCCCAGTGTAGTTATATTTCAAAAAGCAGATAAGATGCCTTTTAATTTCATGGAAACATTGCTTTGGTATAAAGATCTCATAAAATCTTATTTTACAATGTCTGCACTATGGGCCAAGTTATCTTTTACAATAGGTGCCTTTAACTAAGCCACATAACCAAAACAGAATTTTTGGACAGAGTCCAGAGGAGGGCCAGAAAGATGACCAGAGGGATGGAGCACCTCTCCTATGAAGACAGGCTGAGTTGGGTTGTTCAGCCTGGAAAGAGAAGGCTCCGGAGAGACCTTTTAGCAACCTTCCAGCAGCTAAAGGGGGCCTACAAGAAAGCAGGAGAGGGACTTTAAAAAGGAATGTAGGGATAGGACAAGGGGGAATGACTTTAAACTGAAAGAGGGGAGATATAGACTAGGTATTAGGAAGAAATTCTTTACTGTGAGGGTGCTGAGGCACTGGCACAGGTTGCCCAGAGAAGTTGTGGCTGCCCCATCCCCGACAGTGTTCAAGGCCAGGTTGGATGGGTCTTTGAGCAACCTGATATAATGGAGAGTGTCCCTGCCCATAGCAGGGGGTTGGAACTGGATGATCTTAAGATCCCTTTTAATCCAAACCATTCTGTAGTCCTACGAATTCCCAGATAAACTGGGAATAAAAATCATGTGGCAAAATAATTTTCATGTGTACAATTGCTGTTCAGAAATTAACAGAGGGGGGCATAGGAACTACAAATGGCTGTTCCCCCCTCCTTTAAAACTGAATATCCAGTTCTCTTCCCATTGTCTACCTTTTTCTATGTAATACTAGACTGAAATGTATTACATGCCTCTGAGCACCAAAAAAATCTCTCAGCACAATGGGTTTGAATCAGCATCAAGGTAATCAGTTACCTCACCTCTTCAAAGGCTTAATTTTCCTATGCTTATTTGAAAAGTGAATACAAACTGGAAGGGTTTCACAAAACAGCAGCACAATTAATGAGAAATGGAAATTATCGGCTTGTGTGAAATGAATGGAGGAGCTGACTGCATTTATGTAAAACAGAACATAGTGAATAAATAAGTATTTTCTTGGTACTACCAGCAATGAAGGAATGGAATTACTTAAATTGGAGGAGGGTTATAAGGATAGCAGTTTAATATTTCTGGTGGAAAACGTAGGCCCAAACCAAGAATAAGGTAAGAACACTACCAAAGGTCTTGATCAGTAAGATGAAGTCGACTGCTGAACAGTTTCTCAAACAGCGACAAAAGTCTTACTTATTTGGGTCATCCAACTTTAGGCTGTAAAATGAAAGAGTGAAGGGAACTTGGCTTAATGTATTAGAATTTCCTTCCAGGAAAAGCTCAAACTTTTGGTTTTCTTTTTTTTTTTTTTTTTGCCCCTCTTTAATGACTGGAGAGAAACCTCTCTTTGGAAGTTTTTAGTAGGGTTATTACAGTTGACAAGAGATTAGACAAGTAAACATGAACATGATGCAAAAATCCATAAGCAAGGTCGTTGTGGCATAATTCATTTCATAAGCACTTGATACTGTTAGTACTTGTGTGTGATGTTATGTCCGTATCTGTATGATACTTGAAAGTTGCACCAACAGCAATACAATGACAACCAAAGAAAAGCAGAAATTAAAGCAAGAGAGGGATCTCAAAGCAATAATGCTTTCTAAGTACAAGTGATACCAGTAAAAAAAGTAAGACAGGAAAGGAAAATCAGCCTGCAAACAGAGTACTGTTCAGAGACAGCATTACAAAATAGGCTGGGTTTTCTTTCCTATTTGTTTTTTCTTTTTTTCAAAGACCAGGTAGCAAAATTCAAATGAGTGTTCACAAGGACACCAAAAGTTGTCAGTGCAATAGCCACCCAAATTACAGAGGACGGTACACACTTCATTGCTTAAAATACACCACGTTTTTGCAAGAAGGGCAGCACCGTCACTTTGCATATCTTACATGGGTTTTATGGTGTGTTAGGAGCCAAACATGCTATAAAAAAAGGAGGCTTTCACATTTAAAAGCTTATAAACCACATTTCATAGGAGGCTGGATGCCTAGACAATTCTTCTAATCAACTTTTAGAGATATTCATGCAAATTGGGGGTGCCAGCTTTTTCCCACACAACCTATGGTGCATCAGTTACAGAGTCTCCATCACTCCTCAGGAACCTGAATTTTCTTTTAAGCCTGGGCCATCATAACTAGGGTCATTGCCAAATCCAGGTCTCATGAATGCACAATACTTTTCACTTTTGGTTAGTCACCATCACTTCAAACGTGCATTCCCCTTTTGATGTTGCGCTTGATTAGCTAGTTTTTGCAGTGTACTTTTTCCCCTCAGTGAACGTACTAGATAGATAGCTTAACTAAGCTTTTTGCAGGATTCTGCATTTTACAGTCAGCCTTCAGGGATGCTAAATTTAAGAGTAAGGAAACAGTAATTAAAAGTGATTAGGACAAGAAGCCTTGATACTATGAAATGTGGACTCAATTGTCCTTGACACAAGCAGAATGAGGCAGCAGGTTTTGGTTTTGATTATAGCTTTACTTGCGATTTTAATAAACATGAGCCAGTATTCAAACTTTTAATATCCTGCTGCTTAACTATTTCCAAAAACCAATCCAGCTCTTTTAAACAGCCCTTGTTTAAAAATTTTAATTTGTTTGGCTCTGTCTCTGCTTAGAGAAGTTGTAGCCTCATGGTAACTCTTTTATAAGTTCATTTCCAGAATCACAAGCAATTGGTTTTTTTCAACTAAGTGTTTCCGCATGTGCCAGAAGTATCAGGCTGACAGCTTTCCTGCACCGTTTTATCTGGTTCCCACAGTAAGTACTAGAGACAAACACAGGAATGTGTCTAGTGCTAACTATGCCCATCAAGGATACAATGATACTTACAGCTCTTCCAGGAAGCGGAGATTGTGCACGGGGTTTGAGGGCAGCTTAGTAATGTTGTTCATACTGAGATCACTACAGGGAAAAACAGACAGAGACTTAATACGGCATGCCACAACTGTGGTATCCAGCTGTTCATTCCACACATTTTTAAGTCCTACATTAACAAAAATTAGTTCCTGTGCCAGAACTGATGAATCATTATCTAGTTAGCACATTAAACATTCTTTCGTACGAACACCGCTTTGTCAAACCAAATACAGGCTGTAGCATGTTCCATGTTTCCAAGGATTTTGGAATGTTTTATCATGCCCTATAAATCACCTGGAACACTAAACAACCCTTTTATTCTACATAATTTTAATAAACCGCTGTACTGTATTAAAATTTACTTGGAGTAGTAAAGAAAAACTACTATGATTTTTGTTGTTGTAGTACTGTAGCACAGTTGGTTGACTAAAGCAGAGATGCAAAGTGTACAGATACAAACCACCTGCATCATTCTTTACATTTCATGAATACAGAAACATGTTGCTTTTGCTGTACAACCTGCTGCATGGTTGTACTGATTTGCCTTGCCTTACATTAGGCACATCAGGTGTCCCCAAAACCCAAGTTACTTGAGTCAAAGAAATCACATATATTCAAATAATAAACATCCCCTTTTTAGAGTGCTCTTTTTTTGCAGGTACTCAAATTGCATTAAATAAGTGAAATGAACCATAAAACAAGGGTGTAATGTGATCCTGCTCTGTAGCACACTTCCTGGTGGGGTTCCTTGGTAGTTCCTGGCACAGGAAACAGGCAGCCATATCAGCTCTGTCAGGGTTCATTCAAGCTATGTTTGAGACTACATTTCATATAATACCTTTTTATTCTTAACATGCTTTTTCATTGTTTTCCACTATCTTCCCCATGCCCCACAGTATCACTATAATTGCTTTGCATTAAGCGTAAAAACTGTAAACAGACTGCATAATAAAATTCTGTGTGGAAGATACGATTTACGCAACTACATCAAAATTCCTGTAGACCGTTACAATAAAAATATCAGACCTGCATATTTTATGCAGACATTATGTGATAATTTAAAACTCCCCACTATTTAAACATATATATATATATATATTATATATATATATTTGTAGCAGTACTTATAGCTTCCAGCTACTTTGGGTACTATTTAGATAACTTTATTTCTTCCAGCTGTTGAGAGCTTACAAGGTAAATAAGTTATCTGTATGGTGGTGGGTAGACATCTTATTCCTATTCCATCTAGTTCTTATTACTCACAGTCTGTTTCACATTACAGAATATATGCTTTTAGTCAGCATAGTTAATTTTGGTGTTTGATCTTTTGCTGAATTTTAAAATGTATAATTTAAAAACATGCTTCACGTAGAGATTCTGAAATAAAGGAAATGTGTTAATACTTTACAACAATTATCAAATCACTGTTGGGTAAGGTCTCCACATTCACTTCAAAATCAAGGTATAATTTGAGAACTGTGTACTTATTAAATTCATTCTTTATTTTATCACCTAATTCTTTCATACTGTTTAGCAGGTTATTACCATTTCACTTTGATAAAGGCTCAAAGGATTTATTCTGGCAAAGGAGCAAACCCATGGATTTATTTTGCAAAAAAGCCCCTCATCCACATAGTGAACCATATACTACTGAGTATTAAGATAAGCCCAATATTATAACAGTATCATTTTAATTGTGAGATTTTCAACATGTCTTACAGGTTTTTTTTTGTAAACATACCAAATCACATTTTACACTTAAAAAACAGCCTTGGTGGAAGATGGGAGTGATTTATCTTCAGACAGACAGACATTTAGGGCATTCTACAAAGCCAGCGTTAACCACTGTTCAAGCCAGCACCAACCACTGCTCTGCCTGACCAAGGAAACCTTAAGCCTGATTTTCTTGCATATATATTTCTAGTAGCTAGTACTTGTCTGCTTGTATCACCCACAGGAACCCATGATGACACCAAGTCATAAACAATATACAGAGCAGACCCCAATAGTCTAAAAGGACTGGAAGAAGAGAAGGTGGCTTTCGTTATGTGCTTTGATGCACAATGAGAAAATCACACACACTTTTCTTAAAAACATCTTCAGACCCCACAGGTGGATTTGCCAAAAAGTGAACTCCAAATCCTAGTGTTCTTTCTGGACTCCACTCATGGTAAAGTATGTGTTCCACATCATATGATGGAGGAAAACCTCTTTTTTCCCCCCCAGCTAGCAACTGCTAGCTCTTTCTAAACCTACCAGTTAAATAATCTCATTCTCTTAGACAGGTTCCTTTTTTTCCAGATTATTCTTTTATTGGGATATAAAGTACAAAGTTGTTTTTATGCAACAGAACTACTAAACATTAACTATGCATATTTCATAAAATCACAGAATCATTTAGGTTGGAAAACACCCACACGATCATCAAGTCCAACCATTAACCTATAAAGTCCACCACTACATGTCTTTTAAATATGCCCAGGGATTATTCCCAAATTTGTTCAATAATGTCTATCCAAATTAGCTTTTAACACATTAGTAACTAATACACAGGCCATTCCAGCCTATGTCAGTAATGTGTTACTACTGTAGCTAGAAGGGTTTAAGAATATAATGGAGACTACTGTAGAGAGAGACAATATCTCTGATAAGACTAGCTGATACAGCTGGAAAAACTAAGTAACTTTCAGACACAAAAAAACAAAACTCTCTAATTCTTCCAGCTGTACCAGTTGGCTAAAAAGGTGACATTATTTCTCCCTAAAAACCTCACATTGCTTTCACTGGCAAAGCAGTTCATTTGTGCTTCTAGGTTATAGATTCAGAATGCTCTTTTGGGTCACAATCACCATGGATGCATTTAGTCTAATTTTGCTCACTGGAGTAACTAAGGGACTTACGAGAGAAGTCTCATGAAGCACAGATATTCTGAGGGGATGTTCAGAGAACTGAAACAAACAAAAAGAGTTAACAGAATGAAATCACTCGCTGCGTCTCATGTGAGCAATATTGCAAAGTTCAGGCTGCTGAGCAGACATTCCTTGCAGTTCTCCAGAGACAAATAAAGGTGATTCTCGGCAAACATGCCAGCCTTTGGACCATATTGCCAAGAAGACATAGCTAGGATGAGATTTATGGCTCTTACCTGGATCAAGCACAGCTAACAGCCGTGAAGAGCTAGTTGGTAAATTCTAGGCTTACATATTACTACTATGAGGAACAGTAACAATTGTAATGGGTATGTCTTTTGTCTTGTACCTGCAATGGTTTCTTTCCAAAAAGTGCATCAAATGGGTTTTCTGATTTCTCCTTTCAGTGTTAGCCTGTCAAAATCAGCAATTTGCTGATTTCAATTTGCTTGCACATCAGAATTTGTAGTGTAATGCTGAAAAATGTTAAAACCAAAGTACTAGATCTTTAACTATCCTCAGTGGAATGGTTCTGATTTTATATCAGATCCATTCCCCAATTTCCTTTGTGTGCCTATGCATGTATACTTGGAAGAAAGCAGCTGAAACTGCAAACATTTCTAGTCAAATTTGGTAGACTCTTACAAGCTACAGTGACGAAAAACTGGATGGTTATTAGCATAATGAAAACCCTTAAATAAACTAGTGTAATAGAACTACTCCTATATCACAATACCAAAGTGCATGCAAACACCGCCGATATCAGTCAGAACAGCACTGTAAGAGTATACTCTGAGTTTTAAAATGCTCCTAATGTAAACAGCAATAGTATCAGATCTACTTTTATGAAAGCTACCTGCACCACAAGCTGACATACTGTGCTGGAAAGGTGATACACAGTTTTGAACAGCCACATGAACATACTACCTGTTCTCCCATCGGCACTCCTGCAGCCTCTTTCCAACTGCTGACTATAAAAGTAACATAACTGCAAATGAAACTTATATATTTTCAAAAGATAAAAAGTTTTGCTTCAATGATGGCAATGCCAACATAGCTCACTATAATAATATCTCAATTATACTCCATGCCGATCAATCACCATGCCATCCCTCTGGTGACTTGCAAAAGGAATCCTACATGTGATGAAATCTTTGAAGAATGGAAAATATTGCAAAGTGCACCACGCGTCTGTTTTAGTCTTCATGACTATATGGGCAATTTCTAAGCACTTGCAAAACAGAGTCCAAGAAGGCAAACACAACAGGTCTCTCTCCTCTCCAATTTTGTTGTCTGTGCATATACATGCTGGGAAAATGTTCAGTTACCATCTGAAGAGTGAGTAGTTCACAACGAATTCTCAAAAGCCAGAAAAAAATATAATTAAGTGAACTAGTTCTTAACATAAAATAGATGAGTCTGGAGGCCAAGTTACTAACCTGTTATTAGCTGTTATTGCAAGAGATGTTTCAGTGACTATTCATCCTGGAGGATCAGTTTTCCATATTATATTTATGACTTTTAAAGGAGAACAAAAATCTATCTTGGGATATATGCAAGGCTTCTATTGTCTTTCACCAACCTGTTAATCTACTACTATGCTCAACTTCTATTATACTGAATTGTACAAACTGTCTACCCACTGCAGGATTAATATAATAATACAGTTTTAAAGACAATGAATTTTGTAGAATACTTTACTAGCTCTGCTCTGTGATGGACAACTATGCTAGCTATTGAATGCATGCCATCTAGTAATGCAAATGATTCACTATGGATATTAAAAATAACTTCATCTGCTACAGCTACTTCAAGTAGATATATCTATTTGCCAACACTGTAGTAGCAATTATTATTTCTTACAAATAAATTCCTATAGCATGTTTTCATTTAAGGGTCTCAGTAAATAAATAGAATAATAATTGTCATCATTTTACAGAAGGGAAACTAAGACACCTAATGGCAAAGTGACATGCTCACAGTCAAATAGCAGGTTACACGCCATGGAGAAACCAAATGCTGATGACTTGTGCAGTACCCGTTTCATTAGCTCACACTGTTCGCCCCGTGGCATTTACATTGGTTTTCCAAATGGTGATGCAAAAGCTGCCAATAGCCTCAGAAAACAATGATCATATTTTTATTTTAATGGTCCTAGATTATATTATCTTCCAAAATCAGTACAAAAATTGGTAGTCATGAATTTGTATGCTTAGTACACACATGCAGAGCAGCACAGGGAAGAGTATAAGCATGCACAAATAAGCATGTAAGTGCTTCCTGACAATAAAATCATAGCATTTCTTCTCACAACTAGCTTCAAACTTCATCTGTGGTTCTTTGAAGGTCTCTAGTAAACTATGAGTAATGTGTGAATTTCCACTAAATGATTCACATTTGAAGCACTGCATCTTTGTGTTTGGAAAATTTCCAGGAAAAAAAGTGGTAGATTTGCAAGAAGAAGCAGTAAAGAGAGTTATAATACACATTATACGGAGCAGGCAATCTATCACGGTATTCACAGTAAATAACAACTGGCAATAGCATGGATATTTCTGCCCTTCTTCACGTTCATAAAGACAAACACTAAATTAAATATTTAAAAATTGATGATTCCATGTAATATTGGTAACAGCAAATTATCAGCAACGCATTCTGTTCTATACTTTAAAAAATTAATACAGAAGTGATGCAAGGCTAAACCAGGATTGCTTCTTACACATTTTCTGCAGAAGACTTCTGTTACTTGACATTGAAGTTTATTGTTTCTAGAGATCCTACACCTTTGTACTAAAACATGCCCTGCAAAAAGCAAATGATGTTGGGTGGTTGCATGAGAATAGACCCTGCAGTGAAAGTACGTGCACCTGTGCACCTGACAAAGTGCTTTATGCAAGTAAATGTAAAGTACTCCCACTACCTCATAACACTGTCCTTCTTTTCCTTGGCACACCAGTGGTGCTTGTTCCAGCAGTACATTTTGCTTGCAGTGCATTTTGCTTACACTGCAACTGCAAATAAGTATCTATGGAAAGGATCAGGTGCCTTGAACGTAGGGAAGCTTCAAAAGTTCAGCAGGGCTCTGTCTCTGTCTGCTCTTGTGTATTGGTCCATAACCCACTGGGTGAATACTAAACATCAGATCCTAGCAAACCAGGCTGATAACCATGTTTGGATTCAACACAAGCTAACAAAATGCTTTGACCAAAATTCTGCACTCCCAACACCTGCCAGTGGGTTCCTCTAATGTTGCAGATGGAAAAATTTGGCTTATTACTGCAGAAGCTCTGTAACAAAGTCATTTTAAACAGCATGCATTATTCCTGAACATAGTAGGCAATTCTGTCATATAAACAGCCATCAAAGACTTACTTAAATCTAGGCTGCAGAACATTTGTAAAGCAAACAAGTACGTGCATGATTAATCTTTTCAGGAAACAATTTTGCCATTCAGTTTATCCAAGACTCCAGCAGAGGGAGCAGGGCAGAGCAAACAATTAAGGTCAAAAAGAAAGTAAAGATCAAAGATCAGATCAAACACACACAGTGCTGAATTAATCTGACAAGTACCTGACATTTCATTCTAGGTACAAAGATTCTGACTCTCTGCTCTTTTTGTATGTCAAATTCAGGATGCTCCCTACATGAAATTATCCATTTACTTTCAAAGTTGATTCATGGCTGTTCATTTGGCATGAAGACTCAGTTTGCTAAGTAATAATTACCAGGGTAAGT
This sequence comes from Lathamus discolor, assembly GCF_037157495.1. NCBI lineage: Eukaryota > Metazoa > Chordata > Aves > Psittaciformes > Psittacidae > Lathamus > Lathamus discolor. Next base: position 39,892,784 of record NC_088884.1, on the reverse strand, counting down.
AACAAAAACATTCCAACATGTCAATCATTTACTGTACTCACATATTTTAAAGCTTAAATAACTAAAAAAATACTTTATAATACAGAAGCCAGCAGGAGCAATTAAAAGAGGACTGAATGGAATTCCTTTATCCCATGCCTGCAGATTGCATTAGTATTATTTTACTTTGTGAGTTATCACTTCTTTCTGATGCACTAATTCAAATGGACTATGCAAGTACTGCAGACACAATTCATCTTCTTCAAATACTGAATACACGACAGAAAAATATATCCATTTTTACTGTAAATTATGAGGATGTTCTGTTTTTCATCATTACCTGTTTGTTTATCACATACTGTTTATCTTATTTTTGATGAAGAACAGTAGAGTTAAATTGAGAAAAGATGTTTATTAGAAGTGACCAAGTCCGGGAAAAAAACCCAGACCTTGGTCTCTCTTAATTTCAAGATATTTTCTGCAACTCTAGAAGCTGTAAATAGCTTTTGCAACTATTTGTTACAAAAATTACAAAAATACAGGAAAGCATCTTTTTTTATTCTTTTTTTTATTTTTTTTTCCCCTGGATGGACACATTCATCCATTTTAGAACTGGGGGTCCAATTTTCTTCTAATTCCAGGTCTATAATTTCATTCCTCTGAATTCAATGAAGCTGTTCCTAAATTATAGTAATTTATATGTGAGGAGAACATCCACAAAAAGCACAGCATAGCTTGCTTGTTAGCATACTACACCTTTACAGCAGAATCTAATTCAAAATATATCTCAGTGTAGACAGACTCCAAATACGATCCTAAAATCATAAAGTACAACCTTCCCAAATCAAGTATTGTGGGCTCCACAGCCAACTGGCCTGAATACTCAACTGGAAGTTATGCACAGCATAGATTGGATGTCACACAAGCCATTTTAAAACTCATCGTCACCAAAATATCCAATATTACTTAAGTGAGACTGCTTAGAGTAGAAATGAATCAGGATTAGCCTGATTTCATTCATAGCAAGATACACAGTAAGTTAATTATTTCACTCATCTTAATTTGCCTCAACTAAGTTCCACAGCATGGACTGGAAGAATGAAAATGCAAACAGCTTTGAGAGCATCTGCTACTAACACATCCTAACAGTGATGGTGTATGTCTGAGTATCTGGAAATCTGTGCGCAACACACCTGCATTTAGAGCAGGAAATATATAAACTACATTACACAGTGCAAAGGTCCCTGAGGTACCGATGAGTGAGCTGGGTCCAGTGCTGGAAGTTACATTACCATATTAGGTGCTCTCAGAAAGACTAATTATCCCAGGTACAGCACGATGATGCTATGACTAATTTCACAATTTCACAATGCAGGGTCTCTGCACAATGCTCCTTTGTGTGATGTAATTTAGCAGTTGTCATTTATATCAACTCTGTATTCCCAAAGTGTTTCCCTGCAAAATATACATACTGTGGACTGGGTGAAATTCTGGCCTGGAGAAGGAAATGGCAAAAATGTCATTCAGCAAAGACAAGAGCCCACCTCTTTGATTCCAACTGCAATTTTTACCTCAGAGGAGTTTTCCGTAAAATTCTGGTTAGCTTCTTCACTACTCTTATCCTATAGATTCCTATTTTCCTATGCACTGGTGTTGAATCATAGAATCATATGGGTTGGAAAAAAACTTGAAGATCTTCTGAGTCATTGAGTCCAACCATTAACTTAACACTGCCAAATCCACCACTAGACCATGTCCCTCCGTGCCACATCTACACACCTCGGTGCCACATCTACACAGAGTGATTCCACCACTTCCCTGGGCAGCCTGTTCCAGTGCTTGACAGCCCTTTTGTGGAAGAATTTTTTTTCTAATATCCAATTTAAACCTTCCTTGGCGCAGCTCAAGGCCAATTCCTCTTGTCCTATCGTTTGTTACTTGGGAGAGCAGACCCAACACGCACCTTGCTACAACCTCCATTCAGGTCTCCCCTGAGCCTCCTTTTTTCCAGACTAAACAACTCCAGTTCCCTCAGCTGCTCTTCATCAGACTTGCTCTCCAGGCCCTTCACCAGCTTCTTTGCCCTTCTCTGGATGTGTTCCAGCACCTCACTATCTCTCTTGCAGTGAGAGGCCCCAAACTGAACACATTATTTGAGGTGCAGCCTCACTGGTGCCACATACAGAGGACAATCACTTCCCTAGTCTTGCTGGCCACACCACTTGTGATACAAACCAGGATGTTATTGGCCTTCTTGTCCACCTGGGCACAAACTGGCTCATGTTCAGTCATCTTTCAACTAAAACCCCCAGGATTTTTTCCACCAGGCACCTTTCCAGCCACTCTTCCCCTCACCTGTTTTGTTGCATGGGATTTTTGTGATGCAAGTGCTGGAGACAGCACTGAGCCATGTTGAACCCCATGCAATGGATCTCAGCCTATCGATCCAGCCTGTCCAGCCCCTGTGTAGATTCTTCCTATCCTCAAGCAGTTCAACCCTCCTGAATGATGGGACTTGTCTTAACACTGCATTGTCACTTCTGCTTTTATTACAATTTGGATGTACCTTGTTTTGTTGAAGAGTAATTGAAGAGTTTCACAGAGAAAATGATGCTTCTCTATATCACAACTACTAGAGTTCCATTCTGAATTACTAATTTCATCATTTTTGTGTTGTTGCTCAGCTGAAATAATTCTTAAGAGAATCTTCTCTTTATTGTGTGGACAACACAACTGAAGTCATATTACCAGCACACTCATTTTCATCTAATGTTGCTACCAGAAGAATTTCTCCTTATCTCTCCATCACCCCAGCACTGCCCATTACTTTTGAGGATGCTGTTGAACCACAGTGTTGCAGTTTGTGCTACCATGAGGTAAAGTATAGAGGAAAAACAAAATCCAGAAGGTGAAGCAGAACTGGGTTTTTTTTCACTTGGCAGTGTTGGATTAGAGTAATGCAGGGTGATCCTATACCTAGGACGTAAGGATTGTAAATCTTCAGCTGTACAAAGTTGTGGATTTTATTTATACATGCATCTTCCCTTTATGTCTTACAAAGCTTGTTCACTGAAATACAATGGGCCTCCAGATCTGACAGCTCCTGGCTGGCTGACAGCCTCTTCCAACACCTCCTACAGAGCTCGGAGGAATGACAGAGCTGTCAGATTTTTCACTGACAGGTTGAACACCCAAGCTGCAATAGTAAGTGCCAGGAAATATGTATAGTTTGATTCTTACAAAGATAATGCTCTTAAAACCACTGTATTTCTTCATCAGGTCTATTTTTCTTTTGTTTAAATGTTCAGAACTCACTTTCATCATGAAACACCCTTCCATCGGCTGGCATAAAATAATCTGAATATACATAAACACCAGGTCCTTAGTCTTATACTGATGTCACATATACCTGGTCTCCACACATTTTTTTGCTTGTAACTGAACAGCTGCTTTGAGATAAGCAGAGTACTGAAATACCCAACCTAGCTTTAAACAATCCAGGCGAACGAGCAGGGTTGGGATGCACTCACCCTAACAAGGAGAAATCTCTGGCAGAGACCTCACTTGTTTGATCAGGCTCATAGGTACTTATGTGGTTATACCAGCACAATCTTCAGCGAAAAGGGCTGTGCTCCTAGAATAAAAGTGTCTTCTTTTACGATAAATTATTTCCCGTATCAGAGCTATACAATTAATACACGGAGTCAAAATACTTCAGGACTATTTCTACTGAGATCGGCTGGGCTGTTCAGAGATAAGCCAATATTTAGTATGAGTAGAGGCAGCAGAGGGTGATCCAGACAGAATAAATGATTCGTTTCCTTCCTTTTATTCATAGTGTTTACAGAGTCACTTTATGGCAACTTCATTCTGAGGCCAGTGACCCACCACTTCTTGTGATTATTACGATGATTAACAGAAAATCTCTTCAGGGCAAGCAATTAACTGGTGCTGATCAGTCAAATCCACTGCTGTGTACTAATTTCAGGTTTCAAACAACAGGTTTGGGTCTCCTTGGAGACAATATTGAACAATATTACAAACCATCTGCAGTCAAAACAAACCTTTAACAAATGTAAACTGTTGCTGCCGACTCTATCGCACCTGTGTGCGTATGGGGAGTGTGTCCCCTATGCTGCACCTGTTTTGCTTTTCTTGCACATGAAATGAACTTTCCAAGATCTCTTTTCTTTAGTTATTCCAAATGCTATAAAAATGCTGGAAAGAATCAGTCACCCTATTATTTACATGTCTTAAAACTTATAACACAGCAAGTCAATGTCAGCACTAAAACATTGCCTGAGGGTAAACACCTGGCTCCACTGACGCTGGCAGCAAAAATTCCACTGACTCCCATGGGAGAAAGATGTCATCCCAGGCCTACGAGTGCCTAATACCAGGTTCTACCCAATAGGCAGTATTTCATAGTTGTGGAAATGATGCAACAGCACTTCACGTTGCCTGAAGTAGTGAATATAGTACCACTGGGCTCACTGGGAAAACTTCAATGTAGTTTTCCAGCCCTTTTTTGTTCCTAAAATCTGCTGAGTCAAAGGTGGGATGCTGCTGGTTTGGGTCACCAAAGAGAGGAAAGTGTAACATTTTCTGTTAACAAAATAATCCTTATACCTGTTTTTCAAAAGAGGAGGTTAAAAAAATCTAAGGAAATGGTTTATTCGGCTTCTTTCACTTCTGCATTTTTCACTGTTACAGCCTTTCGTTCTTTTCTGTTTGGTTGTCATACCTGCTCCAACTATTTGACTACTTTATTTTCCATTCCTGATGTTCTACTTCCAAAGTGATGAGTGAATTCTCTTCGTTTTCCCTTTCTCACCCTCTCTTCTCCATAGCCTTTGCTCGATTTTTCTGCCAGTGAAGTTCAGCTTTCCAGTCAGCTCCACTAGGAAAATGGGAGCATTACCTGAAATAACCTTTCTGGTTCTTTCTGGGTGAAGATGAATCAACATTTTGGAACTAATAGGCTTAAAACACTCTGGGAGATCTCTTACAGGCTTAATTTGCCTTGTGATGAACAAATAGCACAAATGAACACAGCAACACCCACCTCCTACATGACAGCAACTGCTAATGACCACTGGTCTCACCTTGCAGAAGAGTTCACAAGACAGTACCTGCCACATACTGCTGTTGCTGCACTCCTCCCCAAAATGGTGACGAAATGGATACCAGCTTGAAAATGGTGCAGGTAGAAATGAAATACAGGACAGAAATAAAGTCGAGGCACTCATTAAGAAGAAGCAGGTCTTCTGCTGAGAGGTGTTACCCTATTTTACACACTCCTCAGAACCCAGTCAGCCTTCTCTTCCCTTTATGAGGTGTTTGGAGTTGGTGGGATACAGGCCACACTCAGAGACTGCCTCACCCCGCATGCTGGCTTCATTCAACCACCCCATGTGGGGAGCTGTGTGAAGATTTAGAGAGGTGAAGTATGCCTCTCTCGCTCACGCTCTTGGCATTTGGGTCTCAACTTTCACGTACTTGTGGCAGACTGAAGAAGACAGAACCACATGGGTGCTCCATGCATTAATACTGTTGCTATTAAAAGGACTGCAAAGGGGTTTCAAGGGCACTACTTCTGACTGAAAAACACAAACCTGTCAGAAACTTCCTAAATAAAGTCCCAGTATATCCCTGCATGATCCACAAGAGATTCCAGAGGGATTCTTTCTCTAGAACTGTCTGGAGGGTTCTGCCACTTTTTATTTGTGCAGTTTTATTAAGATCTGCAGAATTTCCATCTGTAGATTCAGCACAGCACAAGAAAAAATGAGGACTTTAAGCCACTGTGATCTTAAATTAAAACCCCTTTAACATAAGCATCTAAGGTGTCTTTTTTTCTGACCTAATCCCACAGTGGATAGTTTTTAATAAAGGCATGTGGTTTGAAAATGAGCTTGTAAATAACCATAGAAAAGAAAGAACATAGAAACAGGCTTTTAAATGTCTGTGGAAATAAGGGTGTGATTTTAAATAATTAAATTCAAAGCTCAGGTGATTTGTCTTGTCATATGTATAATGTATGAGGTTACATTTTTAGAAGTCAGTGTTAAAGAAGGAAATGGTAGGATCGCTAACAAATGCTATAGGGCAGAAAGTCTTTTCTGGACAACTTTTCAATTAAATAAAATTTCAAACTTGCATTTCGCCATTTCCAGCTCCCATATTAAAAATCTATTAGCAGAAAGCCTATTGAAAAGCTGACCATGAGCACAAGAGACTTTTTCTGGAAACACTTCTATTCAGTTCTCATGCTTGAACAAAAGCAGATTAGCACATTCAGTTATATACAAACGCCTTTGAAAGGGACTTCCCCCCCCTTTCCCATAGCCACGCGTTTCAGGGCTCTATATGCTGAAGGAAGCCAGTGAAAGGTTTGAAGGGGTGGGGAGACCAAGGGCTTCCACCGAGCTCCTTCAAAGCCCTCATCTTCTATAGTGGGAGGATTTCCCTCTAAATCCCTTTCAATAGCATATTGATGGCTTTGAAAGCTTAAATGGCATTTGTCAACCATCAGTAAATCTTGAAAACTGTTTCTGCAAATAGCCCAACTCTGAGTCTCAGCTTTTCCCATTAATCTGTACGTAAGGCCACTGAAGACTTTTTCAGAGCCTAGATAATGCCTGGATTAAAAGGTCCATTCAGAAGGGAAAACTTTAGCATTCACCTTGTGTACATAGCCATTTCACCAGTGGTATTCATGGGTTGTTATTTCAACTCTGCATTTGTCCTGCAAACAAGACATTTTGCCACAAAGACTTGGTAGAGACATTCTTCAGTGAATTACTGAAACCTAGCCCCATTATTTGTCATGGCTTGTTATTTTTATCAAGTGTAGTCAGTTCAAATAGGAACCCTAGACTGACAACTTTACAATTATGTTACTATTTTAAGACTGGAAGCTATGTTTCTTCTAATTCAACAATGAAACTGATTAAAGCACAACCTGATTGCTTTATCTAATGAAACAATCTAAAATTTCCCTTAATCAGCTGTCAGAAGACTTTGTTTTTATTGAAAGTAAAGACAAGAACTTTATAAAAATCATTATGCAACATTTTAACTTTATGATGTTTTAGAAAAGTTTTATACATTTACAATGCTTAATAATTTATAATACACTACATACTGCTTTGTGTTCGCATTTTGCAATTTTTGCAATACTGCATTAATATAACTTTCTCCAAATAAAACAAATGGACAGACTTTAAACACTCAGGGCCTCTGCCCCTTACACACACAAACTCTTTTACTTTTTTTCAGGCTGTTCTTACATCTTAATAATGTTTGTGAACTCTCCTTTCGATTTTTCTTTTCCATTTTGCATCCAGTAAGTTATACCAAAGCCAAGGTATGAGCTTTTTAGAAGGGCACGAAGGATTTCACCATTATTATTATTATTCTTGAAATAATCAGGTCAAGATGTTTATGCATCACAGAGAAGAAAAACAGAACAAGATCACACACTGGAGTCTCCAGGCAAATACTGAGGAGCCAGTGACACAATGCAAGGCAAATTTTTTATTAAAAAAATATAAGTAAATTGGACTATGTCAGATTTTGCCCAGATAGATCTCATTGTTTGAACAAATTGACCTTTCCATCACACTGGACAATTTACTGTGAATGTCAAGAACACCCAGCCTGGGACCAGTGAAGTTCACTGGAAATCCCACACAAGGATACACAAAAATTATCCTTCCTTCTAATACTGTTGAAAGGGAGAAGCTTAGTCAAGGATTTATATCACATATTAAATCACATATATTAAAGAATGGAGACTCCATTTAGTTTGCTAAACACAGCCATCTAGAGTAATTGAAAACCATCCTCAGTGACCTGAGAGATCCACATGGGCCTGCAAATACAACATTATGACACAACCTACTGCCTTTTGAACAGGCAACTGAAGGCCAGCTCAGATACGGTAAGACAAATCAAGTCACTCAGTATCCACCTATGCTTAGGCAATTGAATTGACCTCTGAGACTGAGATTCAGCTCCTAACACTCCTAAGTTAGCTGTCTGCATGTGTAACAAGCTTCTGGGCTCCTGGTGTAGTCAGTGAAATCTAGAAGGATTTGTCATCTTCTGGTAAGTGACTTACCTTAGTCATTGCTCTCCAGTGACTAGGACGACACTGACTGTTAGGGGAGTGAGACACTGCGTGCTCTAGCCTGGTGCATTTTAGATAAGCTTGTGAATCTGGAGCTGAATACCAGTTCAGTTGACTCCAAGAGCAACTAAATTACATAACAAAATGTATGCACAATATTTACACTAGTGGTGGTGCAAGGAAATTAAATGAAGAAATCTGCTGCTTTCATTACTTCTCTGCACCCATACAACTTAAGTTTTCTGACATCTGAAGCATACTCTAATGCCTGGTTGCTTATTCAAGCTTTTCTTTTAATGAAAGAAATTAGTTTTCTTTTGTGTGAAAGTGAGAGTCTTTATGAGTCTTTACTTTCATCAGTATTCATTAGGACCTGTAACTTAATTGCTGGGCTTTCTTTTTATAATAATATCAATAGGTAGGTCTTCCTAGAAATACAGAATACTCACTAAGGATGATTTAATACAAATCAGTAAAACGTTAACAAATGCGAATGCAAAGTAGGCTGTAACAACACTTAAAGACTTTTGAAATTTTTCTCCTCTGTAATGCAGCACGTGTTTCATGAAAGTAGAGCGTAGGGTGCTTCATGTGAGTCTCTGTCTTGCAGTTAGACTCTTCTAGGTATCATGAGATGGAGCAGCTTTCTCTTCTATGCAGATTCTCAGGTGTCTCTAGATACAAGCCATCCATTTTGGTAAGGTTAGTGCTCATGTAAGGTCAGCACTTTGCTGACGGCTTCCAGATGGCTCAGAACACGGGCAGAGCTCACACACATCTTCAAAAAATTTCTACGTAGCTGTGACTTCATATGTGTGTTGAATCCTTTGGGACTAGATACAAGTGATATCACAAAAGTGTGAAATATTCCTTGTAAGGCTATTTTTCTGCACCGTTTTGAGAGTTGTGCATTTCCATATTGTCATGAGAATGTTATTTTTAAAACCCTTGGCCAGCTTTCATAATTAGGGTCAGTGTTTTCCTCCTGTAAGAGACACAGATCCTCTGATTTCCTCACAGTTCGGAAAAACTCTAAGAATTTAGGAAACAGATCTCCATGAAACTCAAAAAGATGGACCAAAGCAATTCCCCATCCTTCCTCAGGTTTGGGAACAGCAGCTGTAGGAATCTGCATTCTAGCTCACACCCTACAGAAAATGGGATATAATTTAAAGGTCTCTTGGGAGTGCCAGGGGAGCAACTTCTGCCCACCCATACCCATGAAGGATGTGTACTGGCAGGGAGGTGGGGGGAAAATTTTCTGGGCTGGAGTAATTACGCATTTGCTGGCTCCTTCCTCCTGCTCTTTTTGTACAGCAATATTCAATTATGCAATACTTTACAACGAACAACATAAGGGGTTAACTACTGTTTAGAAGTTGAGAAGACTGCAGAGTGGGAGACAAACCAATTTTGCTGTGGCACTAAGCAATGCTATAAGGAAATGTAAGAAAATACAGGTCTGAATCTCATACCCATACTTTATCTATAAGGTGGTGCTGCCTCCTTAAGCAAAACAAATAAATATTCCCAGGCTAACCGCAACTCTCAGTGGTATTTCAATGAATGCTTCTACTTTACTTTACAACTCTTCCATCAATTTTTATTTTTGTGACCATGTTCTCACATTCAAACTACCATACCCTTTGCATCTGACATCACAGGTTTTGGAATATGAAGACTGCAGATGTTCACAATGTCAACAGATTTTAGGACACAAAGACAGAAAAATCTATTATCTACTTTAGTTTAAGAGCACTATCATATGGGAACATAGGTTTTTTTCCCTCCCAAAATACTATTCGATGCATCTTGCTGGCAGGGGAAATTAATTTTCCAAACTTGGTCTTTAAAGGATATTATTTTTTTAATAGAAGCGCCTTTGAGATAGAACATATGCCCCTGTTTCTCTCTCCACACTATAAAATGTTTTTCCCATTCATCACAAATAGCTGGGTTTTTTTTTTACTATGAAAGCTTTTATAGAGCCTGCCTTCCTGAAACAGTGGATCCACAATCTCATATGGCTGTGGACTGCAATACAGCCATAACACAAATGATAAATAGAGTCCTTACGCTTATCTGATTCTTCAACTATAACTTCCAAAATACAAAGAGGTAGGTAGACAAAATTATTAAGCAGGTTGGCTGTAACTGCCTGCTGAACTACTGAATTCATACGAAAGATGGGGAAACGTGGGGGAAGATGAAATCTTTAACCTTCATTTAGTACAGTCTAAGGTTACGTGATTCTCCTCTGCATTACTGCATAGCACAGAAGGATGCAGAAATGTGAAGCCTTAATGCCTATGGAAGGCCTGTCTGCACTCCAGAAGAATGGATGTTTTAGGCCCCTAATGCCCCCTGAAATAGCTTCTATAACCTTGTAAATCAAGTTTGTGAAAGTGAGATAATTAATAGCCGAACAGTGCAATCTAGAATTTTTTTCATGGACTATTTAGAGATTTGTTTGCTTATGATAATACGCACGTTACTGACAGGGCACCAAACTCCTGACTGGAAGCAGTCAAACATGAAAAATTACAGGAACACATATTCTTTGAAAGCTTCTTACTTTAATACTGGCTAACATGGCTAATACACATTTCCAAAACAATCTTCATACTAAAGACAGGAATTGAAAACTGGGGGATTACACAGCCCATGCACTTCAGTGAGATTATCTGAATGAGTACTGTTTGGGTAAAGAGAGCAGTTCTGTATTCTGGCATTTCATTACGTCTGCATATTAAGGGGTTTACGGTGAATCTTAGTGTCTTTCTGGGCATCTTGACTTATACTTCAACAGAAAAGCCAAGGAGAAACAGCTCCCAGAAAACCTGGCTGAGGCACATTACACGAGAGCATGAGTCAAGCTAACGGTCACCTTTTGGGCCCACAGAATCACACAGCTATTACTCAACAGAATCAGGAGACAGGGATATGCAGTGATTTGGCCTTGGCTATGGCAGTTTTGATTTCACTATGTGGCCTTAGAAATCCTCACCCTAAAGCCTTATGGTAGCAGCAGATCCAGACTTAATCAACCACTGAATTACTCTAACGCAATTGTGGAGAAAGATGCCAAATGCCTTGGGAAATCAAACAGCATCCTCAGAGAACAGCAGACATACTGTTTACATGGGATATGCTTTTTCCATAAAAGAGAACAGAACCTAAATATACTGAAACTCATGGGAAATTAATCTTCAGAAATGTTTAGCTGTGTAGCATTATAGATCATGGTGTACAATGACATCTCAGCCCATAAAACCACCTTAATCAGGGCCTCTCTCTTATGGCACCATCCTATTTTCAACTCACAATGCTTTCAGATGAGCCAAAAAGGGGTACTTTGCTCCCACCATTACAATTTCTGCTCTTTTCTTTACCCTTTTCAAAAACATGAAAGCATTGGATTGCTAATTACTTTTATCCAGCCTATAGGAAAATTAGTTTATCTTCCTGATCAAAGCAAATTAGGCAGATCATGGCTGATTAGAATGCAACAGTAAAATCTCCATACTTTCTATTCCACCCCCTTTTCTCTCAGAAATGGGGCCTGTGTCAAATATGTAGGTATTTCCCACGGCCAGTCTGGACTCTGTTTCCAACAGGCTCTGGGGCTGGGACAATGGTTCTTACACAGACACTGAAGTTCTTTAGTTCAGTCATTGTGCAAGGAAAGAACTGGTAACCCCTTAGCTAGCATTTGATGAAACATCTAGATTTACACATTTCCCTAATTGCATTTTTTGAATGTGAGTGAGATTTATCTGACCAGAGCTAAATGACCCCTTTATTCTACTACCCAAAATACAAACCTATGCTCTCCAGGCAGAGCTGCATTTGGTTATGATCCCAGCATTAAAATTTTGATTTTCACTGTAGTGGCACAAAGTAATGCCTACCTTTACTTCTGAAAACACAGTCTAAAGAAGACTTGGCTAGTTGCTTCCAAGGTGGCTGCTGCATTACATTGCAAAACTGCATACCATTACTCCTTCCAAGTAGCTGCTTCAAGCAGCATTTTCTATCATTCAAGTATTTTACTGTTCACTTTTTACCCTTAATAACTCATTTCCCTTCAATTTGCGTTCTATGGCTTTAATAGATGAAAGCCAAGCTATGCTGCCACTTTATAACCAATTACTATAAATTAACAGTAAATCTCACATTTAGCTCCATTTAAACATCACTATGCAGCTGCCCATTTGAAAATAAAATGGTTGCCTTCTTTCACTTGAGTGGGCACAATACAAAACATCCATTGAGCTTTTCCTTTATTGCAGCTGCCAATGCCCAGCCGACTTTTAACAAACCAACCAAGCGGAATAACAATGCAGCTGCAACATTTTATGGTATTTCTGTTAGTTCTCTTTTGAGACTGAAGGTGTTAATTAGGAATCAAAGAATACAACCCTGCCAGCTTTCTTTCACAAACTATACACTGGCCACTGCAGTTTTCAGAAGAAAAATAAATCTAATAAAGGGACAAAAATGTTGTTTGTCACACCAGTAACGTGTATTTAAGACCCTTTGATCACAAGCTTTTTATGTAGTCTTGTCAGACAGGCTGAAAATATTTTTTCCTCTCTTTTCTCCTTTCTTTTGGCTTTTCTGAATACTGATTCTAGGGTTGTCTGGAAAGGTGAAAAACCCGATAGTAACTGGAATGCTTTACAGGTTAAAAAGGCTTTGCTGAGCAAGCCAGCTTTAAATCAAATCAAATCAAATCAAATCAAATCAAATCAAATCAAATCAAATCAAATCATAATTGTTCACTTTTCTAATTCAAGTGTAAGTTGGTTTGAAATACAAATGACCTGTTCCTGTTCTAGAGTGTAAGAATCCTGTGTAGCATTTCTTATTTTAAGAATTCAAAGATATGCAAGTGTTTTAATATTAATACACTGTTTTGTGGAATCTCATTTTAAACCACAAAAATGACAGTTTACAGACGTTGTAAGAAAATCCATTACATACATATTTTCACATGTATACCATCCAATATATATTCGACATTTTATTTACAAATTAACTGTAATTGTATTAGAGTATCATATATTCAAAGGTAGCAGCGTGAAGTCATTACCTTTAATCTTTAGTCAAAGTTAAAACCTGAAAATAGGTTTATGAAGTTAGCACAACTGAGAATTAGTCAAGCTTGCTGGCTTACCCAGCAAGAGCTTTCACTGTTAAATGCACAAATCATGACAAAATCCATTAATCCTGCCAGGGAATGGCAGAAAGAAGCTCTGCTTGTTGATTTAATGATAATGAATTGAACAGGCTCTTAAGGCTACCTGCAGAGTTTTCTAAACTGTAAAACAAATAGAGTCAATTTTAAGAAATGCTTTTTACAGAAGTATATATAACAAGTTTGCTTTGCTTTAAACACTAGGTAGGAGAAGCAAGGTTTTAAACTACAATTCCACTTATCTGGTTACAAGTTTAATATAATTCCTTAGACTGTTATTTGCTGCTCGGTAACCAAGAAATGCCGAACTGGTTTGAAAATGTTGTAATACAAACCTTAGTAACAGCAAAGTTCTGATCAATGCTGTCATGTTCTGTATATCATGTAAAGTGCAATGGCAGCTGGGAGGCAGAAGAGAATATTCGCATTCTGCCTATGGAATAAAGGAAAACAAGCAAATGTATTTGAAATTGGCTGCTGTAATCATTTCTTACAATGCTTTTTTTTTCTGTTATTGCACCGTAATAGTGACATGGTGTCTAAAGGAATTCAATTATTCTTGTAGAAAGATGTCAAATATATAAACACAAGACACACTGCTCTCCATAGGGTTAATAACAATTATTAGAGGCTTGTTGCTAATAATTTGGTGAAGTTCTGCTCTGACTGATATCTTTCATAGCTATTTCAGAGTAAGCTGGAATTTTCAGTTGTAAGCTCACCCTCTTAAACATGGTCTTGTGTGTTGTCCAGGCTGAGGATATACGTCTCTTGGGTGAAGTCTGCCATTAAGCAGACAAAACATTTTAGCTGTGGGTACTTCAATATGGGGTAGAAAGGATTTTAGTTTTCTTCCTCTAGTTTTGGAAAAGTTTTTTACCCAGTCATTGTTTTGAAATTATTTGGTGTATAAACTTCGTATTTATTTGACTCACAAATTCAAGAACTGCACTATGTGGCTGCTTTTATTGAGCAATGTCTGGGTGAAATATTTTCTCTGGGTTGACTAATAATGCAAATGAACTGAAGTTCTCTGAGAATGTTTTCCTGTTCAGTTTTGCTGAATTCTGGACTCATCTGGAATAGTCTGAATAATTTATATTCTTCCTATTTTAAGCATCTCAAATGTAACTTTTACAAAATGCTGTGTTTATCAACAATACACAGAGAAGGCAAAAGACTTTTGTTGAGCACATGACTACAACTAAATCAAAGATAAGAAAATCCCATCCCTACGTTTTTTCGTATGTTCATTTTTGCTTTGAAAACTGCAGTGGTACAAGGGTACTGGAAAAGTTTTCCAGTCCCCTTCAGTTGCTCACTGACCTCCCAGTCAGCTGTCCCTGTCCCTTCAGCTGTGCTGGTTTGGCTGTTTCTGTGGCTACATTCTAAAACAGATCAGTGAAATGAGATACATATTTTTCAAAGACTAGAAATGTGTTTCTTTTTAAACTGGATTATTTCACAGATCTGCTCGGGAGCACAGCCCAGCAAACAGCTGAATCAGCACAGCAAGAAGATGAAGCCTAGGGCAGCAGAGTGGGAACAACTAACTTTGCTAGGGGGAAGCTAACATGGGCAGCATCTAAAACTGTTGCAGACTCCTTTTTTCTGAGTTTTCTATTCCAACGCAAAAATTCCAGAAAATTCTGAGCACTATCTTCCTCCAATTCTGTGAATTCAGGGCCTTAACTAGCAAAGACAAGCGGCTCCTACTCAAGGAATTCAGCTGCAGAAAGCGGGTTCTTTCTGCAGTGCCCTGCCCGGCTAAGTGAAACCAGCAACTGAGCTTCACCAGGGAGTGTCAGGAGTCAGCATACACATATGCTGGCATCTTGGAAGTTCACTTTTGGTAGTCTACCTTTCCTAAACTGTTTTTCCTCATAGATCCAGCAATTCCTAAACCTGTTACCTTTCACAGCTTGGAGAAAAAGTCCATTTTGGTTTCTTCTGCTTTTGTATGAGAAGATTCTGTGCTGACGGGACCAGAAGAGAAAGTATATAGACAAAACATGCCAACAAATACAGCATGTAAATCAAGCTTTTCCTTCAAGACCACCAATGCTACAAGATTTCATTACTTACCCTCAAGTATAATCTTTGGACTGAACCTAACATGTCCACGATATCCTCATTCTGTTGCCTTCCAGGCACAGTAACGATAGTGAAAAACAAAATTTGCTCTCAAAGTTGGCTTCTGCAATGGAACTGATTTTTGGTTACTCTGAATTTTTCTATTTTGGTAAGCAAACAATTGCAAAAAAAAAACCCAAACCCACAAATTTTCTATTCACTGAACATTCACCATTTATTTAAAACAAAAAACAAAACAAAACCCCAAAAACCCCACAAGACTCTTGTTTAGAGAGAAGATGAATACAATCTCCTCTTCAAAATGAGAAACAAACTTCCCCATGATAGACTCCTGTAATAATGAACCTATCAGTATTTAATACTTTTAAAAACCCTCTATTTGTATCTAAAAACCTTGTTGTCTTGAGGTAGCTGAAATTAGTATTTTGACAGCATTTAGAAAGGGTCAGTTTGCTCTCAGGAATAAGAATGTTCCCAAGTATATAAAAATACAGCAGGGCAGGGATTTGTTTTCACTTACAAGGTAACAGTTAAATATCTTCCAAAGCAACTAGGCGTGGTTGCTGTTCGAACGAGATACAGATTTAATCACCTTGGTCTCATCCATTTTGCAATCTTTTATTTTGCCCTTCAGAATACAGATTGCCTAGTAATTCAATTCTGATTACCCCTGGTTTAATTGCTTTATAATTTGTAGGCTCTTCCATAGTTTGATTTTATAAGAGCTTATACAGTTCACTCTGACAACAAGACCACTCGATTTTCAGATATACTTGTCAATAGCTACATTCACAAAGAGGATGGGCCTAGGAACATGACAGAAATATAGTCAGTGATCTGAGGATCAAATTTGGGCATCTGTCTTATTCTCTGCTGCCTGTACATTTGCAGTCATACCTTTGCTAGTTATCAATGTAGTTGTATACGTTTGCAGATCTCCACAGTGACTGCCAGGCACGTTTAGATGATAGAGCATATAAAAAATAATGTAAAAATAAATATTCAAATGTTTACCAGACCCTCTTTCCCAGCCTGTACACACAACATCTGTATGTATTCTACCAACTGCAACTCAGAAGCAAATAATCTTCTTCATCTTATTAGTTAATGTCTTAAAAACCGAGAAATGCAATTCAGACTCAACAGTTAGAAAAACCTTAAGAAAAGCCTCTTTCTAGTTCTGGAATAATGAGCTGAGGAGCTTGAAAAAGGTTTGTTGTCCAGTTTAAGGCATCTCTTTTCTACTTCAATAGCTTAAAGATGGTAAGGATAAAGATCTTAAAAGCTCTACAGGCACTTAAGAGATGCAAACAGCAAACACAGACTTACTAAGAAAGGACCAGGCACCAAGTAGATAATACGGAGGTATTATCTACCCCAGCTGATTGCCTGATGTCACACCAGTTACACCATGATCTGTCTTCCCTTCCACACATAATAACAGGTAGATCTGCAACTGTATCCAAAAGTGTGCAACCGCCAGATTTCCATGAGTAAAGGATAACTTGGTAACTACGGAAAAATTGAATGTATAACAGAACTTCAAAAGTATTTGCACTTTGACAGAATGAAAGATTCAGATACTGGGGAAAAAAACACATTAATTTCTCTCTTTTTTTTTTTCCCCCTTGTATTTTACACTTAAAGCTTAAGACTTAATGAGGGGTATGGAGGATCTGCACTGTATAGAAGCACTGCAGCTGAAATCATTAGCCTGGAGATGCATACATTTGCTAGTCTGCATTTATTTATGTCTCCAGAAACCATAATGCATATAATAAATCCAGTCATTTTACCAGAGAACTTTACCTAGAACTAGCAAAGCTTGTAGTTATACTGAGGTCTTGTACATGTGGCAGTTTAAGAACTGTCATAGATACAAGTTTTTAAGATCCAAGAAAAGCCAACGATTCTGCTACTGAACTAAACTGATAGTTAAGACAGATGTTCATCATTTTTAACAGAACTGGGGAACAAAGATTCACTGACACAGCTGTGCATCAATCCGAATGGGCTCACTTGTCTCTAAGCAGCCCCCTCAGGATGAGATAGATAACAGTGTATAGCAAACCTCCTCAGAAGACAGACATTTCACATTTGCTCCTTTGACAGCTCTGACTAGTGGAATGGTTCCCAGGATATCTGTGAGCTTACTGCTTTTCTAAGAAGCAGCTTTAGGCCTTTTCTACTTTCTCTGTGAGCTGTGCTGCTGTCCTGAGTAACCTCCGAAGGAAAATATTTTAAAATGGCAAAATGTACCTCTACCCACTCCTGCCAGGACTGGATTTTAGAAGCTGCATAAATTCCACTCCAATATCCCTTACTGAATTCTTTTTAATTAATATCTTTTCAAGTCAAATGCATCATGTGCTTTGTAAAATACTGAAAAAGTAACATGAGGTACAGAACTGGTGTTAAAAATCAACCTTTTATTCATTTTAATATCACTCAATCTTATCTATTACTTAAATGGTGATGCTTCAAATGTGTTTCTCTAGACTTTATTCCATGGTCTAACGTGTATTTTCATTTGCCTACTTTGAATTTTTATCCATCAATATTGTGTCTTATGTTAACATGTAAATACTCAATATATTATATCAATGTAATCTGTTCTGCAAGTGGTTTACAACAGTTTTAAAATTAGTTTATGATCTTACGCCAGCAGTAAACCTAACCATCATCTTGCCCACCAGAACATTAAATTATGCAGTTTTACGAAATTTGGCAATCAGAGACAACCCTTTCAACAAGATTATTACCAATATGACAGAAATAAAAGAAATAATACTCAAAGGAAATAAAACTCTTGATTTTACTTGAGCTGCAGTATCTATCCTGGTGGATGATGATGTAAAAGGAAAGACGGTTATCTGAATGCTGTTGGAGTTTCTTTCCCCACATTTAAAACCCTGTTCATTGAGATCAATCTCTGTGAGCAGTTATATATTTCTTTACACTTGCCCTGACACATGGCAAAATATTTAAAATCTGTCCTGTTTAACTAGAAATGAAAAACATACATATATGACATCATTAAAATAGTCAAGAATTACATGCTCTGAAGCAGCACTGTAGAATCAGATTTACTATGCAACTTCAAAGCCTCTTTCCTATACTGTAACTACTGAGAAATTCCACATCATATTTCATCTTCATCAATAATGGTGTCATAATGCATACAGAAAAAGTTTGAGCTCCCTTTGTTCTATGCCATTCTTCCCACCTGGTGCAGCCCAGAGCTGTTTCTTTCAGGTCTTGAACCATGCCTTCCCAAAGGGCACCCAAGGTCACTGCAGTAGCAACAGGCCTGCTCTAATTGCACCCAAGTGGACTGACTCAGGCATTTACCTGTCACACTGTTTGAAGACCTCAGTTTGCCTAATAAGCCAGGAGCTGCTCCACAAGTGAAGCAGTGTACAAATACACCAATTGCTTTGTCAGCTCTTTAGACCCATCTTCTAAAGAGTCACACTGTCTACTAGTGATCCAAGGAATTTCATTGTGAATGGAGATGGATAGCACAAGTCAGATTAATGTCTAAACCTACTAATGAATGTTAGATTACCAAATGTTTTAGTTGCTGGAATTGTTTCTGATAAACACCATTTTAAAGACAGAGACCAAACAGGAGGCTTATTTAATGTCTGACTTTGTTTCCCCCTGTTACAGCTACACATAATATTTAATTTACCTTTAATGCTAGTAGTGGTATTAGTGACTGAAAGAATATAGACATAATGCCTTGCTGCTAGGGTGTATTTTGTTTTCCTTTATGTCTTTCTGTTATTATTCTCCTGTGGCTAGGACATACATCTGTTTAGCAGATTCATATTGTTACATGATGATACACAAAGTGCTTATTTTCATTTGGTCTAATCTTGATCAGTACGTATTTATTGAACAACCACCTTAATGCCGTCTTATAAAAGTTGCGAACACTTTAATGGAAACTTTCCAACCTGAGATAATCAAAACCACTAATGAATGTCATTCAAAATTAATTATTATCATTGTGTACTTAAGTAATTATTCATTCACCAAACGTAAAAACCAAATCTGTTTGTGTGTTCATTCAACATATGGTGGTATTTGGATAAAGAGTAATTTGCTTTAGATTAGATTCACCATGACCCAACAGAAACTTCTACAATAAAGCCATGACATAGCAGGAGCTCAATCCATATCGTTAAAAGGAGTTTCAGTTCCAGTTTCACTGGGAATCAAATTGGTTCGTAATTAGTCTTCACAAGCCTTTATCAGAAGAGATTAAACTAGCAGCATGTTGACAGTATGCAGCACTTCCCTATATACTTCACACACAGACATATAACACTAAATAATACCATCCAGTGAATCTGGATATTACAATTTCTTTGTGAAATCTGATGCTCTTGCTGCACTGCTCTATGGTCAGACAGGCAGGAACACAAAGCTACATGACCGCAATATGCTGTATCCATGATTGATGATAAATGTAGAAAGCAGACCACATCTGGCTTCAGGTTTACAGGATTCTTCCCAGATTGACCAGAGACAGCCACTGAAGTTAGAACAGCTGAGGCAACAATATGTACAGAAATGACATTCTGATAACTCTATTTGGTGTGACAGTTCTTTCTGTCTATGATAAATGGAATGAACATATTCACAGCACTATTCAAGCATTCTGAAAAAAATCTGTTGCTCTTTTCATTGAGTGCTATCGACAACAACAAGAAGACTGAAAAGGAAAGAAAATCCCTCCTTCCTCAAACTGCTGGGAAGTCTGTACAGTTGACAATATCTCCCTGACACAACACAACACAACTCTCCTGCCAGAATCTGCATCCAGACTCAAGACAATAATGATCACTTGGCTGTATGCCTGTAAAAAATAATTTGACTTCTATTTATTTCAGAAAGACAGACACAGTGCGCAGAAGTAACAGAAACTTTTCTGTCAAGCACTGGCACATGAAAACTGAAGTGAATGCTTCATTTTAATTATATCAATTAATGCTTTTCCAAAAGCTTCCAATTTTTCTAACTGAATTTATTTTAGCATCACCAACTCCATACAATTAAGTTAGTTGCATTAGCATAAGCAGAGCAAAAACTACCTGAACTCTTTCTTGGCGTAAGTGTACTAAATAGAACGAAACACATGGAATAACATGCAGAGATGAATCTGGCACTGGGTCTTTTTTTTCCTCCATTCCCTATAATGATTTATTTTAAATATTGCATCCAAATAACCCTTGAAATACTTCTGTTACAATAGTCTTCCACATATATCTGTTTCTACACAATTTTTTTTTATTTCAGATGAAAGATTTTTGACTTATCAGTATTCAGTAAGCATTTGTTTTATCCTAAAAACATGTATTTCTAGATTTCAAGAATGTGTTCAATTATGTTCTGTAGTGTCTCTGGCTTTTGGGCAGACAGGGTGTTCCAAGATGCTTGTCCTGCCCTTTCTTTTCACATCTTCTCTCTTGGCCAGAAAGAAGTAAAGTTCTGGCACTCAGCACTTCACACTACTCTACATATGTACAGGCAACAGGTACGAGGCAACGTGAAGCCTCCATATGCTGAGGAACTTTTAGGCTTCCCAGATGCTGTTCTCAGACCATGAGCTTTCACTTTGTCCCTTTTCAGTGCTAGGCCTAAATAACACCACAAGAGCCCCTTATTCTGTTATCAATTACTCTTCCACAGTGCACCACACTCAATTTTTAAGAACACCCAAAAGCAGTACTGCAAACCCTTACTCTTCACCCCATCACAGCTGTATACTGAGGTATCATCTCTGCTAGAGCCAGTTAGTCACAAATGTTTCTGGTAATAACTATGCCATGGTAACTGTACCCTACAAAGGCTTATTGCAGACACATGGCACAAACATAAACTGCAATTTGCATTACTGCCACTTCTCCCGAGGGTTTACAATTGCCTGAGCTGCCTGATGAGAGCCCCGTTTCACTACTCTATAGCACTGATTCAGATGGATTCCCAAGCTACTTGTCATCTCTCTCCTCACAATACTTTTTGCTCCTTTGTTAATCCTCCTGTAATTGTATGTGCCTGTTGCAGGTTACAGTCAATATAGTGAGGCTTTATGCAGGGACAGCAGGACTGGAATTTACTCTCTGAGACCCTTGTCAGGTCACAAGGTTGAACCTGCACTTCTTTTGGCCATCTTCCAAATCCTTGCCTTTGCACAACTTCAGCATGATTGCTGGCAATACTTCCATACTGCATGAAGCATATGGATCCTCTATTTCCTTGTCAGTAGGTCAAATATTGTTTTCAGATGTCTGCATAGAATTCACTTCTTCCTGTAAGAATCTTACGTATCACAAAGTTCAGCCCTCATAGACAGCCATGAGCAAAACTGAAAGTGTTATGAAGAGAGAAAATCCTCCAGGATTTCACCTTATTTTACCATGCCATAATCATAATTAGACCCTCATTAAGTGTTTTTAATCTACAGATCTTCTGCATTTATCAGCCACTACCAAATTAGTCAAACTCAGCTGTAGGTAGTTGCCCCAGCCATCACATATATAGAGTAAGACTACAAAAAAGCTGCATGATTTGCTTTAATTTGTAAACTACTTCATTACTGTATCCAGGAACATAACTAACTGCCTGAATGCCAGCTATAGCTATCTGATCATACTTCCTACTCCCAGAAGCAGTTCCTGCCCTTTCCTCATGCTTCCAAAATAGCAATTTCTGTGAACCAGGGTGTTTAAGAAACTTTGGTTTCTATGCCTTCAAAAGGATGAATCTCATTTCTGGACACTGGACAATTTGATCTGGCCCCAACATACTGCAACCTCATCATTTGCAAGACCACAGGAGAAAGATTTAATTTCTGAGGCAGCCTCCATGCCAAACTGATCAAGGATCAAGCCCAAAGGCAAGTTACTCATCAAGGTGGTTCAGAACAGGTAACTTTCAGTGATGGGTGAGAAAGAGCTTTGTCTTGTCTTACTTGCTTCCTTTGCCAGCTATGACCTACTTCTCCCCTCAGGGTACACAGAGACTCATTTACAAAACTCACTGAATGCCAAATCAGTGCAGTTACACTTCCCTTAATGCTGACATCATCTCACATCTGTTCTCTCATTCACTTAGATTAGCATTTATATTATCACAGGATCAAGAAGACATGGTATAACTGGCATCATAAGATGCCTACCGCTGCAGAAACTGGGAGAGTTTTGTTTCTGTGTAATACCAGAGCTGTAACTATTCCATCCTCAAACAGAGAAGACTGAAATGTTTGATAAAGGAGCTAACAGGGGAAAAAATATAAAAGAAGAAGAGAAGTAGTAGTCTTGAACCCAAGCTTTACTTTTCTACCTTCTAACCCCCATTCATAAATACCAGCATCAAATTATTGTACACTTTTCATGGGAAAAGTTGCATGAAACAAGCACCAAAAAAAATCATACCACTTGGAAGGTTAAGTTTAGACACAATCATTATACAAATTAAGTCACAATCCAGCAAATACTTCAGCATTACTTAAGTACTTAATGCTTAAGTTGGGTAACATCAATAAGCATGGGTACTTTCAATAGGAAAGAAAGCATTTTTTCAAATATCTGCAAAGGATGGACAGATTTTTTGTAGTGGGAGCTGTAGTTGTTTGTACTGCTTTAGCCTGACGCTTGTTTTCCATTTGCTCAAACCCTATCTACACACGCACATATCACACACAAAATACTGTATCCCCTGTACAAAAAGACAATACTTCTATGCTATAATGCAAAAGGTTGTGGCAATTTTTTATCAAAAACATGTCCTTAAAATCATTTAACTGCAATTACATAACACTGTTGAAAGACAGTGCATTCCTGATTAAAGTAAATATTCATTTTATGTACGATTTTGGAAAATTTTGAAAGAAAGGCTTTGAAGCAATTTGACATGCATAATGCTTTAGGCTGTGGAATTAGACAGTGCAGCAGAGCATCTTAGTGGAACTATGCCACACAATGAGTTGATATTTGGGGAAGGAGGTAATTGTTTTAGAACTGTTCAAGTCTTTGATCCGACAAACATTTGTGCATATGATTACAGTGGAACCATTCCTGACACTAAACTTAAGTATCTGGATAAGTATTTGCAGGACTGGAGCCAAATCATACAATTGGGCCCAAACTAAGAGCCCATTTGTTACCAATAAAATCTTATTTTGGAGAGGTTGATTATTGTAATTGTCATTGTTGGATAATGTTGCACTTCAGAATAGTTATTTTTTGCAGCAGTGTCTAGCCATGAACATATAGCTTGTCCTTTCTCAGATGGACCTAAGTGCTATGTCCACCACACCAAAAGCCCAAAGCTCATAGCTAAAACTTAGTAAAATATAGCAAAATATGAAAACTGGAAGGTGATACAGAATCTATCTGTACTCAGACTACATGTCTAAGCAAAGGTCTTATTAAGCTGGGGACACACTCTATCAATTCCCGGGGATCTGTGCTGCTATTCGATTTCATTTCCACTTGGAGTTCCAGGTATGCTGGTGCCTAACATAATACTAACTGGCTTGTGCTCTCTCAGTTCGAATGATTGCACCTCTCCAAGCAGCAGCTTATGGGGTCTTTTTCACCTAAATGGCAAAGACATTTCACGACAGTCTTTCTGTTTGGGTGCTGCTGCTTTAATATTCATTCCAAGGTCCCCAGCTGAAAAATTCCAGGCTGTTGTCTATAGGTTTTCAGAAAAAAATGCATGCTTCTTGGGACTAAAATCAGAGGTACCTTGAGTTATTTGTCACATATTGCTGAAGCTTTTCACTGTCTTAGCTTTATGCATTTTTCATTTAAACCTCAATTCCAAGGGAGATAAGAAAGTAGCACTACTTCAAGAAGTAACAACAACATTGTTTCAGGCCCTACACCTCCCCAACAACATTTATTTCTTTTATAATTCTCTGGTCATTAAATTTCTCACATCTGAACAGTAAAACTCTACAGAAGTTTCCCAGGTCTTCTCAGCAAACAGTGCAGAGCATGCAGCATAAGGATTTGCCACATGACTTGCTAAATCTCTGAGGAGTAAGCATGCTTTGATCACATCTCATTCTTTTTAAAGGGTATTTTCTTCTCACTGAAGTCTGAAGCTGTTTTGGTATGTTGAAAACACCACATCGTGTTCTGCCCTTAGTCAGTTTAGCTGGAGCCAAAGGAGCCACACCTTATTTACCATGATTTTTACTGGGGAAAGAATGAGATCTGCTGGACAGTTCAAGGATGTCAGAGAAAATGCCATAAACTGTATTAATTGAGACCATTTAAATAGCCAACAGAGAATTAAGAAAGCAATGCATGCAGATGAAATATTACTTTGGCCAACAAACAGAATAAAAGAAAGCCATCTGGACTGCTGCAGAACTGGTAGCAATTTTAAGCATTTGAAAGACAAATGACATTGGAGAAAAGACCAGGTTAACAAGGGAGCACTTGAGGAAAGTCTAATCTCTGCTGGCATGCTGACGGGGAAGGTCAGCCCAGTGCACGCGTTCTCAGCTGGAGTCAGGCTCCCTCTGCCCAGCCAATTGTCCTATGTACTTCAGATACCATACCAAATTGAAGGTGCCTTCACCCTGCCAGCTCCTTATACTCTACCAGCTTCCTGATTCTCCCTGTCAATTTATGCTGCATTTCTACAGAGCAAATGCTACAACGGGAAGACCTAGTGCGCGAGTGCCACTTTACCCCCCTTCTGAGCAGCACAAGGCTCTTTAGGAAGCAGTGTAAAGAGTTATTTTTAGCACTGTATTCTCAAGTGGGAAGAGTGATATTCTCTCTTAACTACTTTTTAAATACAAATTTTTCACGAAGTCACTCTGAATTGACACGTTAGGTTTTGAAATTTAAAGCAAATCCCTTGAAAACTGGCAAACATGAACTTTACATAGCTTGTTACTTCTTCAGTTTTTATGTACCTCTAATTTATCTGTGCGTACATTTTACCTTCATATAGCCACTATTGCCATGAGTAGAGAGGGAATGCTCTGTTTTATTTTCAAACGGGATATTTAACACTGAATTCTAAATCCAGAACCTGGATTCACCTTCATCCTCAACTGGGACAAGACTCAAGATTTTAACCGAAACCACATGGCAATTATTTACTTCACCCAGAAAGGCACAAAAATGGTTTATAAAGTTTGTAGCTATGTAAAGAAGTACTTTCTAAGATAGGCAGACATTTTACTAACTACCAAACACCTAAATCTTGTCAAGCAATCTGGAAGTTGTAAGAGACTTTATAAAGCTTACTTCTCCGTAGGAAGTCACGTTGCTGCTTGATCTTGTTGAAAAACTACAGTCATTCCCAAAGTATCTTAGATGAAGATTCAGACAAGATTTGCATCTGCAACAAGATCAGAATGACTAAAATACTAAAATTTACCCCGAAGCATTGGTCTTAATGCTTTTTGGGTATTCCT
Source organism: Lathamus discolor (assembly GCF_037157495.1). Lineage (NCBI taxonomy): Eukaryota > Metazoa > Chordata > Aves > Psittaciformes > Psittacidae > Lathamus > Lathamus discolor. Next base: position 39,866,921 of record NC_088884.1, on the reverse strand, counting down.
AACATAGAAACAACTATCTTATTTCAGAAGTGTAGTTAATTTCTGGGAATGTACTTCTTCACCGCCAAAAAGTAAATAACTATTTTCTTCCAAACTGTATATTGCTTTTTCTGTTTAGTAGTCTTAAACACTTTCAGACACCCAATAGAGCTTTGACTGTGCTATACCGGAATATTTATCATCAGAAACAATATTATGGCAATGAATGAAGCACAAGGCCAAAATTTATTTGAACACTAATATGCTAGGAACATGATAATATGCACTGATTTCTTCTTCATAGGTTTTGCTGTAATACGATCATAATTCTGAAATACAATTTTTCTTAATAATTTCTAATAATTAAAATTATATGAATCATATTTTCCCTAAACGTTTCATCCATTTTTACAATGTACCCAAAATTAAACTTCTAAAATGCAAATAGCGCATCTCCCAAAATTACTCATTAAATAAACTATAATGTAAAAGACAACATACCATATGCTGCAATATTTATACATGCCTATGTCAATCTAAGATGGTAACATTGTGAAAACATTCTGCTTAATATTCCCCCTAAAATACTCCACTAAATTTATCACTGAGAGTTTCTGAACACAAAGAATAGAGCATCTGCCCTGGAATTTACAATAAATTTACTTTTCTGTGCTATCCAAGCATATAACATCTCAGAATCTTTAACAGCTACCTTCTGTAGTGTCATCACATGAGATACAAAACCAGATTTTTTTGTACTCATTGTACTAGGTGTTCTTGAACAGGAGTTGCCAGATTTTACACTGTTATTTAATGAGTAATTATTTAGGAGAAGTAGGGCGAGCCTGTGGTTAAAGAATGGTGTTTGGATAAGGCATTCTGCCTTTAATTACTGGCTTTGTCATAAACTTTACCTCTAACTCTGAGCAAGCCTTTCTTTGCCTCAGTTTTCCACATCACAGTAAATGGTAACAGTATTTCAGTCACTCACAGGCTTGCTTTGAGAATTAATGAGGGTCCCATGTGCAAAAGACCTGTAGATCTTGACTTCTTCTTCTCACTGTGCACTGATAGGAAAGTGACATGTTCTTAATTTGAAACAGAGACTCAGTGCTGCCCTTCATCAGCACATGGAATTCTCATTTATGTCAACATGAATTGCATTAAATATGTTGACTACATTATTTAGCCTAAAAGTAAAGGAAGAAAAAGGAACGGAAAGAAATTCCTGGATTCTCCTTGTCTGCTCTTAAAAAGTCTAACAGTTCATGGCAGCAGACATACAATCATAAATAAAAAGATTTTTGATGAGAGGCATGACTTGCTCCCTGGGAATATAAATGAGAATGGAGAAATGTGTAGCAGGTCCATCTGTAGACTACATTTAGCTCTGCTGCAAGAGCACCATCATAAAAACCATGCAAAATTCAGTTACCATAATATATAATGCTCTGCACACATTTGTCCCAACATAAAACAAACCTTGATGGCCTCAGCATTTCAGTTTTTCATACAATCTCCAATGCACGCCAAGAAAACATTTACTTTTTTTTTTTCTATGTGAGTACATAGATTAGATAAAAATGACAGAAAATTAGAATAAAAATCTTTAAAAGCCCAAATGTAACACAAGGAAATACTACAGACCACTTGCACATGTATCGCAGTGCGTAAGAGTGGAATCAACAAAATAAGATGGGGGTTTTCACTAGAAAGAGAGTTAATGTGAGTACACAATTTTAAGCTCCTTTGATATGAAGTAAAAACTGTCCCAGTGCAAGAAGACATTTCTGTTTTTCTGGAAAAAAAACAAACCCAACAACCCAAAATAACCCCAAAACCAACCAACAAAAAAAAAAACCCACCCCCCAAATCCCAAAACAAACCCAAGGAGCTTCTGGTGGGTCACTACCAATCTTGGGGAGGCAAACATCTGTATAAGAAGCAGGCATATTTTAAGATTTGCCATTGCTTGGCCATCTACAGACAATGAGACTTGACAGCTCTTTAGGGAAGGCAGGCAGGAGCTAGAACTTTGCATAATTAGGCAATAACTAATCAATCCAAGGATAACAGCCTAGCGAATTTGGAAAAGGGTTAAGTGTAACTGCCTATGTGTATGAACTAGTCTTTTATACTGTTAATACGGCCTGTATGCAGACTTGGTCATTTAAAAGTCTGCCTGTCCCAGTGGTGTTTTTTTACTTCAGGGCGTATGCTACTGAACAGCACAGAATTCTTGACCATAGAAAGACATTCCTCTCCTGAAGGACAAGAGGATTTAAAAAACAGAAGCGAGGACCAGATCACAATCCTACTGAGAAGTAGCTTACTGGAGGTATGTATCTTTTCAACAGCAGAAGACCACAGCAGTGGTATTTTGACATTATCATGCACATTTATGTTCTCTTTTTCTTCATAAAACAGTCAAACAGTGGGTTCTCTAATTGTTTTTCTTTCCAGTTTTAGCATTTCTCCAAGCAACCAAGAATTTAGGGCATCTAATTCTTGACACAGGATATGTACAACTTAAGTGCACCTTTATACCTTCATTATCTATCTTTCTGCATATGACTTTCTAAAGCACCAGAACACATTGTGTCTTGTTATACCCCAAATCCTGACCTGCTGCTTTTGAAACCACTGGCGGACTTCGTACGTGTCTTAGAAATTTTATCTTCATTACATTTTGCTCTACTGTAACTAGTAATTCAGTAATGCTGACTCCTGCCTCTTAACATTACTAATACCTTTGATTTTGAAATGCTTACAGTAAAATAAGCCAAAACTGTTCTACCAAGGTAAATTTCAGGACAGTATTTATACGCATAATATTTAGAAAAGTATTTTAGCTGCACATCTTCTTTCTAAACCAATGCTATTTTCACTAAACTAAATTTTCTAACACTTATTTAGTACTTAGATTTTTTTTTTTTTTTGTTGTACTTAATTTCTACCTTCTTGTCATGTTAGTACTTGCCTTAGAAGGGATGTTTCTAGTTTAGTTTCATCTACTTTCTCAGATGCAACACATGTTTTGGGTCCTTTGGAGTATGGCATTAACAGAGAAGTGAGTTCAGAATTATCGGTTTAGTACCCCTGACACACAATACTGTGAAAGCATCTTTACAGTAACCATAGTAGCAAGCATGGCAACAGCACGTCAAAATACACGGGTGGACAAACACATTCAGAAACAAGACATGGTGTATGCTGGACATAGAAGATTAGCATTAGATCAACAAGCTATAGGGCATGCAACCACAATGAAGTGCATGAAATTAGTAAGGAGGGCACTAGAGTAACACTTTCAGCGCACCAGCACTTTTAACACATAAAAGCAAGAGGGGCTGAACGAGAACCCTTCTGCCAAAAAGAAGAAAACAAACAAAAAGTTTCCCCGGAGTGTGGGGCAGTGTTTCTATTAATCCAAAACTTCTCCATTCTCACTGTCCCTGTCCCTACACGCTGGAATTCGGCACGCCTGAGATGCAGAGGAGTTTCTCCCCAAGCACAGCAGCCGGACCAGCGGGGATGCCCCCCGCACAGTGCGGCGGGTACTTGGAAGCTGAGAGCGAGCTCCGGCTGGGCCGGGAGCTGCGGCCCGGCTACGGACACAGGCACCTGCCCGCACCGGCCTGCGAGCGCTGCCCGCCTCCCGGGAGCCCGCTTTATTTATTGCCATTCCTCAACCCGAGGAGAGATCTGTTAAAGATTAAATCAGCAGCAACCGCAGTTCAAAGCCCTGTCCCGGGAAGCAAAGGTGAAGATAACGTCCCTGCAGATCCAATCGAGTTTCTGCTGTTGCAATCGCTTTTAATTACCCTCTAAACGGCACATCATACAGCGATCCTCCCGGCACCGGACCCGGCACCGAGATAGCGAGATACCTACAAACCCGCCCGCTGATTAAAAACCGATTAGAAACTTATTTGAAGGCGGGGGTTTTCGGGCAGCGGCTCGGCACTCCATCCACCCCGCGCGCCTCCCGTCACAGCCGGGGGCCGGTCCGGGCCCTCCCGCGAGGTCGCCCCGCCGCGGCCGGTGCCCCCTCCCCGGCCCGCCGGCGCTGGCTGCCCACACTTACAGGTAGGAGGTGAAGACGCTGAGGTTGGCGGGCACGGCCGTGAGCCCCAGGTCGGAGCAGTCGGCACGGACGAGCACGCCCTCCTGCTCGCAGCGGCACGGCGCCGGGCAGCCCCGCGGGCGCTGCCCGCTGCCCCGCGCCCCCCGCCGCAGCCCCGGCAGGCAGAAGAGGAGCAGCAGCAGCAGGAGGAGGAGGGCAGCGCGGGACGTCGCCATGGGGCCCGGGGGGTACCTAGAGCTGCGGGTCGGTCGCTCGCATGCCCCGCGATGCGGCGGGGGCGAAAGGAGGGCGCCCGCCCGGGCTCGGTGAGCTGCTGCTGCCGCGGCCGCCGCCGCGCCGCTGCCTGTGGTAGCATCTCAGCTTACACGCTGCTTTAAAGCCCTCGAGCCGGCACCGCGCGCCCGCTGACGCCGCCCCAGCCTTGCCCGCCGTAGCGCGGAGAGCCCTGCCCGCGCCGCCGTACGAGCGGGCGGGAGGCGGGAGGCGGGAGGGGGTGTGTGAGGGGGGAGCTGCCAGCCCGCCCTCGCTCGCTCGCTTTCTCAGGCCGGCCCGCGGCCGCCGCGCCGCGGGGCTCGCCTCAGGAGGGGGATGGCCCCTCGGGGCAGGGGTGAGCGCGGGGGACCATTCTGGAAGGCGGCGGAGCGGGCGGTTGGGCAGCGCGTGTCCCCTCAGCCTATCGCGTTTGAAATCGAAGCGGCAACGGGGCTGAGGCAGTGGCGTTCGTGAGCGGTCTCTGCGGCGGTAGTGCAGAGGCTCGGGTGCTGCGCTGCGCTGGAAGGGATGCCTAAGCCAGGGCAAGAAACCCGCTCATTGGTGAGCAGCCCCTGTTGCGGACCGCGCGATGGTTCTGTGCAGAGGTGCGGACCCACTCGCTTCCCTCGCCCCGCTCGGTTAACTCGCAGGCTGGCCAAGAGGCTGCAGTTTTCCAAAGGAGACCGGCTGCCGGGGGAAACTGACTTTGCTGCGAGGCTGCCACTGAGAGGTCTTGAGTTGGCCCTCACCCGGCGTCTTGCCAGAGGTTTCCACTCCTCAGGGTGTGCAGAAAGTGGCCTTCATGCTGCCCTTCTGTGAGCGAGTATGCCAAAGCCACTGGTGAGGGAAAGGTGAGGACGGCAGTTTTTCAGACCTTTTTTCCCCTCCAGGTCAGTTCTCAGTGCAAACAAAGTTGGCCGCAAGCTCCAGACTTGAGCCTATTTAGTAACCGAGTCCCAGCCCAATTCTTGTTTAGACCGTTGACAGAATTGTTGGTCAGGCTACCCGGTGTGCATTGGAGAGCATTAGTTAAAGGTTTTCTGCTACACCATCTTTGAATCCACAGTTAAGTCTGAAATGAGAGCTTAATGAAAAGGCCAGCAGAATACATGCTTTTATATTCCACCTGCTTCATAACCGCTGTTCCCACCCCGGACTATCATTTCCTCTAATCTGAGCTGCAGAAGGATCTTGTACTGGAGCTCAAGTGCTTTATTTAAAATCATAAAAAAAGAAATCTGCTGTCTGGCTGGTTATACAGGACAGAGTGTTTTGTAAATCTAGGCCTGTGGGGCTTCTGGGAAGCTTTTCCCCAAGCATCACCTTATCCTAAGATAATAAAAACAGTGCTTGAAAGCATAGTGTCTGAAATAAACACCTAAGGAGAAAAATTATGCAGGAAGCAGTTTTCATTATGTACCATGGTGTCCATCCAGGAGACTTGTTCCACTAAAACTTTTCAATTGTTTCTTACACATCTTACATCACTGTGAAGCAGCAATACTTTTGTCACTGAATTTCATGGGTTTCAAGAAGTTCTGGCCTGTGTTGAATAGGCACATACTAATGGTTCGATAAATTGTGAATACTTCTACTTCCTTCTGGGGTGAAATAGTTTCTATTAGGCATCTGTACTGCTTGTTATTAGAGTCCTTAACGTGTGCTGCCAAAAGACATCAGAATAGCTGTAGTTAACAAATAAGTAAATATTTTTCATAACTGTAGTAAAATTGTATTTATATAACCTGAGTCTATTGCATGCATGTTTTGTTTGTTCTAGGAAGGAAAGTGTGTACTGTTTGTTCATGTTATATTGAGGATTTATCAGCTTGCACAAGATATCTGAAGTTAGACATAGATTAATTAGTAGTGAGGTTTTAGCTGTAAAAATATTCCTTTGAATGTTGTGTACTTTGCATGAATACATTTGTTCAGCTGGTGACTTTCTTTGAAATATTTAATGTACTTCTATCTAGTTTTGCTTAAAGATTTTTTGAAAGAGGAGTAGCTTGAAGATTAGAAGGATTTGGTAGGAATGGATATGGATAATTCCTACCTTTGTACATTTAAATTAGGCCATACGGTTATTTCCTTTTCATGTTTCTCATAGGTCTCTGGCTCTCCATAAAGAGAAAAGGAAAAACATCTGTCAGTTTGGTAATGTCTCTTGGAGGTGCTGTTACTGTTCCAAAAGGCCATTGGGACTGTAAAATTTCCTGTAGGTTCTGACATCTCAGCATTATGTCCTGATCACTTGGACTGACACCTATGGTACAGCCACCAGCGATCTTTAGCTTTCACCAAGGTAGTAAACAAAATCCTTTCTGGATCTCAGCAGAGTGCTCTCTTGAGTATCTTCCTGTCTTCCTGATACTCAAGTGAAAATACCTGTCTTCTGAATATGATGTATAATGTGACAACCCTCAAATTTATCAGTATAAAAGATATCTTTATGGAATGTCACCTACGAATAAACAAAATGATGTGTTGCATTATATATTGTTAGCACACAAAAAGCATACCAATTCATATGTCAGGAATATATATACATGGATATATATATTCAACATGCATCTTTTATATTGTTACTTACAGCATGACAGATTTTAGACCTTATATGAAATCTGATTTTAAAATACAGGACTGTAAAAAGAAAATTGGGTATCCAAAATATGTACTTTATTTCTGTTTTGTAAGCTTAAACTGGATGAACTGATTTTAAAAAGAGCTTGGCTATAGCATTTAACAATGGAAATTTATGTTTAATCCTGAAACAGTTGGTTGTCCCAGCCGAAATAGAGTTTAAAGCAGAAATATGAAGAGGTCCTGCGCTAGCAGAGGTAGCAACTAGTACTTAAATATTCAGGCAAGTCCAATACAGTGCCAAAGTAAAAAGCACAGCAGCAAAAGACAAGGTAGTTCACAGTTGAATATAGCTTGTTTTTCCCTTTCCTGTCTATGAATGAAGAGTATATTCCTAGAAAGCAGTAGAACCATGTAGTTTGGCTGTGGGGAAAATAAAGCTCTTGTGCAGGGTGGGATTTCTTTTTCTTTCCATTGGGAGAGAAAATTCTTCATTGGATGTGTTGAAGTCATTATGTTGAAAGTGTTCATTAGGCAAGTGTTAAGCTCCACTAGCCCTTAGGCTGTGCTGCTGTAGAGCAGTACTGCAAGTGCCCAGTGACCTGTGCAGAAGGATCCTTTCCTCTTTGCAGGACACCTGATTTGTCCCTTTGTTCTGGCTAGTCCTGGAGAGCAGTTTATGTCTTTTAAGATTTATCTTTATAGGGCTTTTATACAAAAAGCAGAAGGTTATATACTGTGTTTGTTTGATTCCGTATTTACCTACAGGTATAGATTCAAACTCATTTGCATCATGTATCTATCATGTTTTACTGAGAATCTTTAGCTAACACATGTATTTACATCACTTTACTAAGCCATGCAGTGTTCTTCAAACCAAGGCAGATAGCACCATTTGAGTTTTATGTAGTGCTGAATGCTGGTACCTGAGATGTAGGATGGTTAGAGCAGAGTCACGCCTAGAACCAGACACAAATACAGGAGTTTTAATTACGATGGCTTAATTTACCATACAGCTACAGCTTATCAGTCACAACAGTGACATCGACTTGGTTTTGTTGAGGTTTTCATGCTATTTAAGGCATGCTATGTCATTCATCTTAAAAAAAATCGTCTTTTAATGTTGGTTCTTTTGTTTGGCACACTGCCACATAGCTGCCCCCTTCCCTCAGCAGTTCTGGAGTTAGTGCGGGGGTAGGACCAACATAGGACATTTGATGTTTAAGATTTACTTGGGTTCACTCTTCAGTAGTTTGAAGTCTGCTGATGGGCAGAATGAAAAGAGCAGAAAGATAGTATTATTATTACTGTTACAAGGCATACAGTGACAGTTGACCTATCCGTATAATTTTGAATCAAATGCTGACATGAGCATTATTTTCAGGCTAAAAATATCTGATTGCAAAGCTTGCAACAATAGTGGAAAAGTCAGGATTACTCAGGCACATTGTAATAGTAAGGCATTTGGGAAAAGAAATCAGGAAAAAATGTAAATACATAGGATGCAGATTTACTGAATGTTTGTTTGGAGGGAATGAAAGTTGATCATTACAGTAATTCTGTGTTTAGGAAATAAAATCCATGTGTTAGAGTGAAGATGTGGAAATAAGCTGCATGAAAAGACCCTTCTATTATTTTGTGTTTAGATGGATGTGACATTATTTAGGGAATTACAGCCAGACTGCAAAACATTAAGTGGGTATTTTACCAACACGGGGACTATGTGATTTAAGTAATATTTTAAATTATGCTTTTTAATTCTTAAAATTTACTGATGTGATATCTTATCCTTGTATGTCTCATGTAAAGCCAAGAGAAGAAAGAGGACATGTAAGCTATGTCTAACAGTACATGAAGGATGAGGAGTAATAGCTTTTATCAAAACAACTAGTACTTGAAAACAGACAAGAACTCTCTTTTTGGCTCATCTGTCTTCTTTTTTTCTTCTCAAGCTACATCTAACTGCCCATTCAAAGCTTGTCTCAAGAATCATATCAAGAACTATGACAATTTCTTAAGAACCATGCCATGTGGAATTCTGGCAGCAAGGTTCTTCAGGTTGACTGTAGACTTCCTCTAGTCAGATCTTTTATGCTGTGGTCTTAACTGTGCCTTTTGAGAGTCAGGAAACCATTGCAACAGGTCTCTGAACTGGTATGTCCTAGTTTTACACACAACAGAAAAACACATAGTAGGTTTGAACCCAAATGGCAAGTGGGCTCAAATGTCTCTCAGAAAGAAGGATGAAAGAAGGATGTGACTTTTGGGAGGCTATTTTGGGATGAATGGATCCCTTTGACCATTTCTGAATTGCATAGTCTTGGGACTCTACTTTCTCACTGCACAAAAGTGAGGAAGTTAACTCCAGTTTATGGGGGTTGCAGTTTGGTTTTTTTTTACCTTAACACTTAAAAAACGTAAAACCTCTGAATATGTATGCATGTGGAGATGCATGATGTACTTCTGGGTCCTCTACATGCTGTGGTGATCTGCATTCTTCTCTGGGTAAAAGACAAGAGTTGATACATACCATGTGCATGCATGGAGTCATTTCTTAATTTAGCAGCTCATATAGAAATTCTGTCCAATTCTTTCATCCTTCCTCCTCTCACTGTGTCTGTGTGGCAAATACCCTGGGGTTCCTGTGGTTTTTGAAGTGTATTTGCATGATACTTTATAATGAGAGATTACATTGTTTTTAGTTGTTTGAAGGAGGTCACAATAATGGGTTTTTTTCTCTTTTTTTTTTGTGGTGGTGGTAATTGTTTTAGTCATTTTGGGATCAGCTGCCATGCAAAAGGAAGAAATGTATCTAAGAAAGAAGAAGTATATAATTGTGACAAATTGTCGGAAGGCTTTAGATGTGGTGTCATACCTTGTTTTCCTGCAAATTCCTCCCTCCAAAAGTGGGAGAGGTCTGTATTTTAGTTTCTGTGTCTGTGCGCTTGTCTTCTGAGGTGTAAACACAGATTGCAGAGAGGAGGGAAGTAAAAGATTTTTCATTAGCAAAACCAAAAGATTTCAAACATGACTATAATCTTACTAGCAGTTTTTTTACTATTCTTGACTTAGAAAAACAAACAGGAAATACCTTAGAAGACTTAATTTTTCAAGAAGTTTTTGAAAACTGTTTGCATATTTCCCAGTGCAATATTAATCAACAAAGCCTTTCAGTACATACTTAACTAGAGAAGTGTCCGTGTTTCTGTGGCTCACGTGCTTCATCCTCACTTTGTACAACAGTGATAAACTGGCAGGATACATTACCCACCTCTTTTGACTCCTTTAAGCTGATGCAGTCCCATCTGCAGTAATGTAAAATGACATAAAGGAGGGAAGAAGCAAAATACAGGTCTGTGACCTTCAACACATGCACAAAGCCTTCACCAGAGCCTGCCAGTGACACAGGACCTCTAGGGTGCTTACATAGATGTACAAGAAACGCTATTTTTTCTGCATGGCTGGCAATTATGCAGGGTCCCTGCATAGGTGGAGGAAGGGAACAGATCAAGAATTTGGACAGAGCAACCAGCAGGAAGAAGTGGGGTCTTTTGCGGTTGCCTACAGCTGCCAAGGAGCTGAAGATAGGAGGAGCTTTATACAGGGGAGCATGGAGCAAAGGGAGGAAGAATGATTGCAGCACAGATGTTTATAGAAAGATGAGAGAGGATGATTTGAAGGAGCCCTTGTATTTGAAAAAAAAAGAGAATGGGGACACTTGGGACTAACAGGAGGTTTAGAGCAGGGGAATGGCTGGGAGGTCTTCACAGATAAAAAGAGGGAAGTAGGCCCACAAAAAAACTTACAAGAGGTAAGAATTGATACCTCTGGTGAACTCAGCCAGTTAAAATGCACAACTCTGAAGTTTCTATGCCCTTTCTTCTACAAACACTGCTCCCAGTTTATAGACCTGGACCACGAAAGCCAGTATTTCTGTTAATAACTCAGGCCTCTAAGGATTTGGCTACTTTTCTTTAGTAATTACTGAAGACAGTAGGAGATGATGAGAGAGTGTTTGTACCACCCAAACTTAATCTCCCAGACATCTCTCTGAAGCTGATTAAGAGTGATAGATTCTCCTCCAGAAGGTAGTTCAAAGCATCTGTATTAATTATTCTATGCATTTGTGAACAGTTAAATCAAGGCTGTTATGCAAAAGTATTCTTGCATTGATTATGGTTAGGGGTGCTGCTATAGTAGAGCAGAGCCCTGAGATGTTATATGCAGGAAAGAGGAAACTTTGGCAAACAAGGACTAATATGAAAAGCTCAGATTTAGTATATTCTCTTTACATACATTTTTTGGTCAGCATTTGGCTCAATATATGAGCCCTTGAGGTAGGTGAAACAGAAGATTGAAAGTACATTAGTACTAATAATTTTGGTTTAATGCCACTTGGAATCTGTCAGAAGCAGCAGCGGTATAGCATTTGTTCAAGGTTTATTTTTTCTGAAACATTTCTGTGAACTATGGTAAAAACAGATGGAATTTAAAAAATACAAAGAAAAAGAAAATGACAAAAGGAGAAAGCATTGTACTGTATTGAAAAATAATTACTTTTAAGTTTGACCACTTGGAATGGATTTCAAAAGCACCAAGTCAAAAGCAATCTATTTGTACTTTTTTCACTTTAATTTCTATTATAGGTTTTCCTTTTCAGGGAAGACATTTTCATCTGTAGAACAATTATATACTTAATGCACTTAAGAATAATAATTAATAATGCAGAAGTTCAGAAAATGTTATTATGGGAAGAAGTCACAAGTGTCAGGTCTGTTTGCTGATGATTTTAGGCACTCTTACTTTGAACGTGGAAACATAATGCAATTGAAATCATTTGGGAGAGAAGACGACTTCACAAGGGATGCTGTGTTGCTCGTGGGTGGCCATGCAGAATTCAGTTGTCCTCTTACTTTGCTTCAGACTTCAGTCCTTCAGTCCTCTCCTTGCGGCTTGAGCCATAGGCAACAGAAAACAAAATCTGCGCCTTCCATAGTGTCAGAGTTGTTAGCTAAATTGACATGTATATGTATGCGTGTATACGTTGTCATTGTATTCAACTTTTTTAGGGCAGAAGCATATTCACAGGTGAATTCGAGTCAAATCAGATACTCTTTGTTAAGCTTGTTTGTCCCCAGGAGCCTTCAGAATGCAATATTTCTATTTATTTACATTTTCAAAATGTAACTACTAATTTTGAGACAGTAGTAGTTTTTTGCTGTCCTAACTTCGCACAACTTAATTACAAATTGAGAACAACTTTAAAACAGTTTGAAAAGTTAGACTAAATAAGCTATTTTGAAATCCTAAATTCAGATTTACTGTGGTGATCAAAGATTATTTCTTTTATGTTTTACACTGGAGTTTTAATACTTAGGATTTTCTTCAGTTTTACAGTTGTCCAGCAGTACAACAGCAAGTTTTTCCCACTGCATTTTTAAAAAGAACCTTTTTCCATGCCATAAGAACTCATTTGATATTTCTTGAGAATACGTATCTGAGAACATTAAATTCAACATTAAAGTAATTTTTATAATTAAATTATTTTGAGGTGTAGAATTTTGGAGTAGTCTGGTGAGACTGTTACTTATCTCTCATTATTGCTGTGGGTTGATAGATACAAAGAAAACATAAAATCAAGTATATAGATGTTTCTTAAATACGACTTATTATTTAATGTGGTCTGTCTGAATAATAGAGGCTTTTGTGGTAGTTTCCATGCATTTAGCATGCAGGGCTATTCTTCCTATTTCATAGAGTAATAGAATGGTTTGGTTGGAAGGGACCTTAAAGATCATCCAGTTCCAACCCCTCTGCCATGAGCAGGGATACCTTCTGCCAGATGAGGTTGCTCCAAGCCCCGTCCAGCTTGGCCTTGAACACTGCCAGGGATGGGGCAGCCACAGCTTCTCTGGGCACCCTGTGCCAGTGCCTCAGCACCCTCACAGTAGAGAATTTCTCTCTCAATAACCTTGCCAGAGTGAAATCTTAACAAGTTTAGAATTGTACTCAGGTGAATTGCCACTGTTCAGAGAAATTTCTGTGAAAACAGACCCATAACACATGAAAAATATGGTATCTTTTATTAATGCTTTTACACAGAGAGTAATTAACATGGGATGTAACAGAGCTACTTGAAATAAACCCCAAACAAACACCACCATTAGATTTCAGTAAGACATTAAAAAGACACACTACTTTTTGGAAAAGTCACAGGTATATATGTCTTTCTTGTACATTGCACAACTTCATTAGGACTTTTCATATGGACAAAGTAAGGGCATATACTTTTTTGCAAGTCTGGAGTCTAAAGCCGTGGTTGAACTGAACAAAATGAAGCAGTAGATCAAGACATTATTCTGACTTCTGGAAAAGTAGCCACAGAAAAAAAGGCATATGAGGCCAAGGGTTAATTAAAAGATTCCTTCTGTATCTACAAGCCGATCTGTGACGAAGTTGAATGGATTCCCATACAATTGTGAATTCACACCAAATAATTTTTTTACTGCTTACTACTGAAAGGTGTGGGTTTTATTTATTGTTTTGCCAAAAGCCTTACACCCAAAAGCACTCACACCCAAGAGATATGTACTTCTGCTTGGACTAAAACCAGCTTAGCTACCATCTCTTAAACCCTCTTGCCTTTACCTGTGCGGTAGCTCTGCGCCTGGTGTTGCCTTGATGCGCTGCTCGCCGGTTTCGGTAGGACCAGACGAAGATAAAAGCGTGGGTGCCCTCTGCTGGCTGCCGGCGTTGCTCCGGGCCCTCCTCCACGACTCCGCTCGACACGATGGATTCGGGGAAACACGAGTTACTGTAGCTTATTTTAAACGATTACACTTTCAGGAAACTAAAAAAAGTGAAATAGCCAGGTGGATATTAAAATAGGTTTAATCTAGCCTTTAAAATACAACGGCAATGTAAAACTTACATTTGAAATGCCCAGATGCTCTGAAATAATAGTTTTATGGTGAAACAGCATCGGGTAAACCAGGAAAGAAAATAGTGGGCAGAAACAAGTTTTTACGTCCTGTGATTTCCAGTACTAAAAGAGATGGGGGAATAGGGAAGTAAGGGTGCAGTCTACCCAATCCTGGCTTCTGTGTAAAACTCAACAGAAAACCAATATTTCATCTCTCATTCTTTCCAGCTGCCCCCAGACTCTGGGGCATAATTTTTTGCAAGGTGCTTCGATTTTTTTTTTCAGATCTCAACTGGATTAGGCCTTGAGCAACCTGATCTGAAATTGGTCCTTGAGCTGAAGGTTGTACCTGATAACCTTAGTAAGTCCTCTCATCGTACATTGTTCTGTGTTTCTGTCCTAAATGTGAAAGTTTAAACTTGTGAAAAAGAGTTTGTATAATGTAGCCTTTAACCCATTGTTCATCTTGACAGGCCTTTTATATTCCAAGGTAGAAAGTGACATTCTACCTGTGTAGAGAGGAGCCTCTGTCCATTTTCTGCACTGTCACCCTTTGTATGCCAACAGGCCTTTTCAGGAGGAGAGGTATAATACAGGTGCAGCCTGCAAGACTGCAGATTAGGGAGCTCCTCAGCCTTAAGGAAAATGACTGCATGTCCCCTGTGCCAGCTAATAGCTATTAAAAAAGATGTGGAAAACCACATACAGCTCATTTTGAGAGGAATCCTGGACACCATCTCTCAGACTGAGGGCTCAGGTGGTAGTCTGTGACATGCCTGTACCATGAGGGGAAGGGCTATATGAAAGTAAGGGAATGCTTTTAACACCCTGTCTGGGTTGTGATCAACATTTACCCCAGAGCTGTTTGACACAACCACTCACTGCATGGGCGAGAGAATGGATGAATGTGAGCTATCTATCCTTCCCCAAAGTACTGAACAGTAGTGCACAGATTAGATGAAAGAGAAGCTTACTGTGCCAGAAGAAAGCAGGGAAACATAATACTCACAAGAGAGAGGCTTTTTTAGAAGCTGGTTCAGAGTAGAAGCCATAATGTAGGCATTCTTGACTTTTTCCCCCAGTACAGCTTATTTCCTTCTATCAATAATGAAAGCACTCTAGCAAGTTTGGTCTTTGAAGGCTATACTTAGCCTTTGTGAATACTTCCTTTCCTCCCCTTCCCTCACTCCAGTACCCAGTGTGATTTTCTCAGTTTTCTAGGCCATGGATGGATATGGAGTTTGTTTTTTGTCTGATGAGTTTGAATTCTAGGTGAAAAAATGGCGAGTTCAGCTTGCCACAACAGATTCCCATCATCCTGCCATGAACATGCCAGATGAAAGACTTGTTTGGGCCTGTGTTGTGATTTCAGTTAAGGGTAACTAATTGTCAAAAAAAAAAAAAAGACTGTTTTTTCTACTAATCTTCAGAAAAACTGCCTTTACAAACTTTATGCCAGAATTATTATGAGATATTTTAAGATGGGCTTTTTGCCCCATATACAAAAGACAATTCTGAAGGAACAGTCTGATATTTTTAAGAAACAGGGTGACCAAATCAGTCACATGTTAGCAGTGATGAACCCAGCTACAGTGTAAGTAGATATGAGGAGGAAGGTTAAAAAACATCCTGGTAGTTTCGTCTCTGATGATAGTCCTGGTGTGGACACTCTATCCCAAATTAGTACTCCCAGGTCACAATACCCTTGATTTACTAGACAGTTTTCAGGAAATAGAAAAAAAATCATAATCAGAAGCTACAGAAATAACCTGGAGAAGCCTCACGTGATTCTTTTTACAAGCGCCTCTATTTTACCTGGAGGAACAGGCATTGAAAATGTCATTTGCAAAACTGGCTTTGAAGTTGGTGTATGTTTTACAGGTTGTTCTGTTCAGTAATACTTGCTGAAAAAGCTGAACCTACTAAGTATTCCAAGGGATTAATGCCAGTATGGCATCAGGAGCACAGTAATGCATGTGCTCCTGACTGTGCCTATCTTCTGGAAGAGTGAAGGCAGGTGTGTAGATAATAGTGCCATTCTTTCCAGATGCTGTTGTAATACTTGTCACAATAGTTCTTAGATTTGCTTTGTAGCATGATGTATATTTACTTAAAATAATTTTAGTTATTATATGTCTGTAACTTTTTTATCCTTTTGATACTTAAATGGACATGATAGTAGTAGTCCACAGAGAAAACCTTCAGGTTTGTGAACCATCTGCAGCTTCAGCGGTCACCCAGACATTGCCAAGATGACAGAATGCAGATACAGTTCTATTTTGTATGATACCTGTATAGATTTTTAGAACTCACTGCTTTTATGTGGCGACTTTAGGAAAGCCCCATATAAGTAGCATTTATTAGATAGCTGTGCACAATTCACTTGCATTCAACCCACTGAGTCACTGCTAGTAGACACAATTTACCACTTTAAACTCTATGCAGGCAAATGAACGGAGCAAAAAACGTGCTTTGGAAGCATCCTCACATTAGGAACTTCCCTTTCCCTTATACTTGGCTTTGAGACATGACAGACATTATTGGGATTTGAGGGGTGAGGTTTCAAGACTTGTTTTTTTTCTGACACACAAAAAAATAATTATTAATTGAGCTCAGATGTAGTTATGAACAGTGCAGAGGTCAGCTCACTTTGAGCCAAATGTAAGTTCCTGTACTCATTCCCTTCCACAGTTATCTTAACTCTATAGCTATAGGGGCAAATCTTTCAGTTCATACTCAGTTTTGCTACTTTTTATTTAAATAAGTGGGGGTTTTGTCTCAAAATGGCTATACCATGACACAGAACAGGGGTGTTTACGTGCCTCTATATATCTATATTAATATACCTGAGCTGGCTTCGAGACAGCAGATACATCTGTCAGGACAATACAACGCTGGTTTAGCTAAAGTTGTGTGAATAGCCAAGTGGCTGCATTAAATAGTACTGCACAGCACAGATGCACTTGAAAATTCAAAGCCATTGCTTGAAAGCAATTGCTTTCTGAAACCAAAAAAAAGGGCAATTAGATGTATTTGGCTTTTTATTTTATAGCGCATTTTCAGTATACTAGAGAACAGATTATGCTGTTGATATGAATGCCTGGATTTTCAAGAATTGATGTAAAAATATGAATATGATTACCCTACTCTCAGTTCTTTCTGGATTTTAGCTTATTTGATCCTATCACAAAATGCAAGAGAAAAAGTCTTCCATATGCTGCCTAACAAATCCTGGGAGAAGCACGCACTGTTCATTCAAATACTGTGTATATTTTATGAAATCTATTTTTTTCCTAACTTAAAGCATAAATTCTTTTAAAATAATTTGTTCTGCACATTGTGTTTGCTGTAATAATAACATGGGAGTATGTTTGCTGAAATGTACTGATTTCCAGCCTGTAGCTTGTGCCTTTACAGTCATCAAGTAGGTGTTCAAATTTATGAATAATAGGCTTTATGCAAGCAGGCGGGTGAGCTGACACCACTGGCTTGCCTCAGTAACTTCAAAGGGAAACATTTTTTTTCCAGAAGAGACAGAAAGATCACATTTGGAGGTTGAAAGGGTGCACTGCACCCTTTAGCCAAGATAAGGAGATCAGCCAGTGTCTGAGAACTCTCTTCGTCAAATTATTTAAATAGAAATACAAAGAAAATGTTCTCTAAGTTTCAAGTAGCATGGATAAAGTTACTTACAAGCATATACTTAAAGTGGCCTTATTATTGTTTCCAGATGTAAATTTTGAAACGCAGAAAGGGCAGTTAGCATTTAGGCCCATTAAAAGCAGTATAATTCAGAACTCATTCAGCCTCATATACTCTCCCTTGGATGAGAAAGGGAAGACAGGAATGAGAATCTAATGCAGCTGAAGGCACTAAACATGGATGGAGCCTTAATGTGGAGCTTGGGTAGGATGTGTTACTTGAGAAGTAGCATCTGGTCACATCCATGCACCAGCACAAATAATCGGCAATTTTGTTCTATGTCCAAAAAGAAATTGGAAAAAAGAAAATTATCTCAATTTCACTTTTATATTTTTTAATTATTTTTTCCTTGCAGCATCAGAACTAACATACAGATAGCCATTTTCAAAGGAGGCAAATGGACATAGAGCTTCCCATTTCCCACTGAAACTCAGAGCCTACTCCTCACCTTGTAGGCAACTCTAAGGGCAATTACTGTGAATGAATTGAAGGTGCCCACTAAAAATGATATGTTTTTTCTCGTATTGTTTGCTTCCACTCTGTGCTGAGCTTTGCCAGCTTACCATGCTGACTCTAGGGATGAGTGTCATCTCTAGATGATAGTTCTCATGTAATCCAGCAGGCCATCAGGCTCATGGTCTATAGTTATGGACTCCTTTAAGGTTCATGAAGGTGCTCAGGCACAGGGTTAGGTACCTTGAAGCATAAAATCAAGAAAGGAAGCCAGGCACGTCTTAGTAAGCAGACTGTGGTCTGCCTTTTATGTGTGAGCAGCAGGCAGGCAGGAGCTGGAGCACATGGTGCTTACAGCTCTTCCAAAGCTGGCATAGGTCTTGCCAATATATTTTAGCTGCTTTTCTCTTGCTGGAGAGCCAACAAATTTAATGAGAGTGATTTGGTTTGTTGTCAGTCTTGCACAATAATATTTCTAATGGAGCTCAAGCTGCAGACAGTTTTTTACTGATGATGCTGATGAGTAGGAACTTGAGAAAACCTATCTTGACTTTTACATTTCAGGCCTAGTTTGGAGGATTGGCATTTACAAAAGGAAGCACAAGCATATTATAATTTATAAATAGAATAAAATTAATACAACATCTATGAGGTCACAGGGAAATAAAAATGCTGAAAGACCACGGTTTTACAGAGGCACATTTTAAAACGTAACTGCATAGTAAGATAGGTTTTATTCTGTGCATTCCTTCAGGACACTGACTGTTTGTATCTTTCTCGCTATGCAATCCATAGGACCCAATTCTTCTGTGACTCACAACTGCTGTAGTTTTCAAGGGGGTGCCACATGTGAAACTGAGTAACTCAAGTTATGGAACCCTTGTAAAAAGATCTATATTGAAATGTTCCAGCTTTTAAAGTTTGTCCCGTGTTTCTGCATGTAAATTTCCATGAAGGCAGATTTCGTCTGTGAACGGATGCAGCCAAATGTGTAGGCGATGCGTATACATTACTTAACCAAAATAAAATTTTCATGAGTAGAATTTATTTTGGCTTTTCTTAATCCTGACTCTGTTACCATTTCAAAAATATTTAACCAAAAAGCACAAACTGCACTTCACATGAGACCTTCAGGAAGTGCAATAATACACCACAGGAGAAGAGAATAAAACCCATCGATTAATAATTCATAGCATTCCAGTAGCTATAGCAATATCTGCTACTAAATTAATAGAACAAGCAACTTTGCAAAAAGATTATACCAGCACTGGCTTTCCTGTAGTTGTTCTTTCTTGGATGACCTTCAGTGTGGGATTTTCATAGAGCAAGCCAGGAGTCAGACATATCTGATTCCATCCTTTTGCTGCTTGTTTTATGCAACTATCTACAGAAATCTTTCATTTCTTAAAAATATGATTCTAATGCTAACATGTATCCCACTGAAATTGGTGGAAAGGTTCACACTGACTTGAGCAAGATTCTCACTGGTCCCTCAATCACCCAAATACCTGTCTGTTTTCTTGAAATAAAGCTGTGTTTGAGGATGCAATTGCGGCACTTGCTGGTGCAAAAGTTAGGCTCATAAAATATATGGCTGTCAGGCTTCACCTTATGAAAATCTGGCCTACAATGTGAAGGGATAAGGGAACTTGAAGGCACTTAATACTCTTCTGATTTAAAGATGAGCATGCATAACTCATTTGTGGCTTTATTTCAATCGACACCCTGCACTTTTGTGCATAAAGTCATCCAAGAGTCACAACTAAAAGGGGCATATTCTAAGAGGCCACAATTCCTTTGACACCTCTTTAAATGATAAATATAAATTGCTGAGAGAATCTGGTAAACCTGATGCAAAAATATCTAGACTGCTGCACTCTGCTAAGTACCTTCAGATGGCAATAGGCATTTCTGGAATTAAATCTGTCTCAACTAAGCTATTTTGCATTACCACTACTTAGCTCCCTAAGCTGAAGATTGCTGAAATTGTGTTGAAATGAGGTACCTAATTCCTGAAGAAGCAGCCAAAAAAGCTATTTTCTACCATTGCTTGCATCTGGTGTTGCCTAAAATGCCTTCAGTGTGACCCTGATTGCCTTTGACCTTGCCCTCAGGCCTGTGCAGAAGTGCCCTCAGGGTGAGTAAGGGTCCTCTTCTACATGGGTTCTGCTGCTGGGTTGCAGGAATTTGGAATGCCTCTTCCATCCAGAGCCAACCTTGTATTTGCACTCAGCAGCCAAGCCCTGACTTCTAGAGCAATACCAGTGCTCCTGTCCCACTCGCATCACAGTATTCTGTCAGGAAGAGAGAAGGAGAACCTCCAGGAGCCCTGAAGCACTGCCTGTCATTTCTCCAGATCACTGTGCTTCTGAATGCAAAAGACTGCTGTCAGAAGGAAACTGTAAAGTCTGACTTTGCAACTTACCAAGTAAGGGAGACCAAGGCTCCTGGATCACAAAAGCATACACTTATGCTTATCACCTAGCTACAGATATAGCCTTGGAATAACTGCTTTCTCTGATGGAGGCAGAAAATTATCAAATTATGTGAGAGTTTTATTTCCTTTGTTTGGGAAAGTGCAGGTATCTTAGAAGCAGAAATGTTTAGTAAGGGCAGTAAGAATACTTCTGTCCTTTATACTTTAAAATATTCAGTTAATTCAAATTCAGTTAATTCAGTTAATTCAAATACTGTTTGGATTTAACAGAACAGGTAGGCTGGTTGTATATAGACAAGGTTTCCTTTTAGAGAATAATGTTGTATTGCATGTAAATTAACTTCATTGTTTCATACAGTTTAAAATGGTTTTCCTTCCTGGGAGACTCAAGATTTTGATGATTCTGTCTGTCTCTTGTCAGGGCAATATGTCGAAATTTGAGAATGGTTGTGAACTTAAGTATTGCTTTGACATGCATTGTTCTTTTTGATTGTTTCTAAATATATAATTAAATTTTTAAGGTGTATTATTGAGGCTATTACTGCCTTATATTTTGAGAGTAAAGCTTTGAAAGGATAAACTGACCAAACAGAAAATTAGTCAGAAAATTGGCTAAGTAACTCTTCTCAGTACTTTTGAAAACCTTCCCTTTTTATAAGAAATTCAATGCATCTGGCTCACCCTGCCGCCCCGACAGTTTCAGTTTAAATCATTTTGTATCATGGCAAAAGGAGATATCTTAAAATTTTCCATTCAACAACATTCTGAATCCTGGAGGAGTAAGGACTCATTTCTTTCAATGTGATGATGGATAGGCAGTCTGCTTTTTCACATTTAGAGTGTTATCTGATGGTTAGAAACATAAACATAGCACAATAGCTTAAAAACCACAAATGCCTTAGTTATTTAACAGAAAGAATGAAGAAAAAAATATCATTATGTTTTTTTTTCCCAGCATTGAGCCCATACAGTCACATTGTAATGATTACATAGGTTTTATACTGGTGACATCACACAAGTATTTTATCATATGTATCAATATTAGTTTCCAAAGAGGTTGATTTTTGGGTTTCCTTTTAGACATCAGAGGTCTGTTAGTGTCAGTCTTCTAACAGAGAATGTAAAGGAATTCACTAGGTGAAAAAAAGGCATATAATGAGATGAAGCATGTTCAGTTTTAGGTTTGCAGAGAGTGCTTTGAGCATTTTATATTTTACAAACATTGTTAAAATCCCATCTGGTGTTTGTGAAGTTGATTTTACTATCTCCTGCTGGGCCAGGCAGACATTGGTTTCCATGTCTGTATGTTTCCAAAACAGGAAAAAAATTGAATGGACCTGGACCAAGTGTAGCAAAATGATAGAATACCATATTTCCATTCTTCTGCATTCGGGATTGGAGGCAAATGTCCCTGATTCCAGAAAAGATTCATCAGTTCCCATAATGTAGCTTCTTGTGAAAAATGCAAAGGAGTAAACTTCTCTAAGCAGTTCAACATTCAGCATCTTGCGCATGATAGATTTTTATGAGCAATAAATATATAATTTCTGTTTCAATTATATACTTCATGTTCAAGGGAATTAATTTCGAAAATATAAAAGCCAGATGAAAATGTGTTCCATCTGAATAGGCACATTTTTCCTTTATGCACTTTAGTTATTAATTGGGTGTGAAAAAAATAAAATACCAAAACAGAAATGCAAAGTCCTTCTAATTTTGTATTCCTGGAGCCAGCATCGTGCATTCCGATGAACCATTTTCTCTGAAGTCAATGGGAACAGACCCATTTCTGGTCTTACACTGCGTCTACAACTGGTATAGCTTTTAATTATTTTAATTTGGTTGCTGAAGCAGTAAGAGAGGATGAAAGAGAATCAGTTCAGAAGGGAGAAGGGGTCAGTGGGTCTGCATTAGCTGCTTGTAGAAGGGAGATAATTATCTAAAATGACATGTCAGTGATAGCATAGCTACTGTATGTAACTGCATTTTAATGGTTTAAGAAATATAAGTATTTCCAAACACATTTGTTGCACTGAAGATCCTAGAAAGCATTTCCTACGTTCACTGATAATTCATAGAAAATGTAGATACATTGCCAAAACAAAAATGTCTTAGATGAACAGGAGTATAAAAATAGACTGATTGCTTTTTAAGATGCAGTGGTCGTACCATTGGAATACCAGATGGAATTTTCCATAGACATTTTTGGTCTTTTACCTGATTAATGGCTGGCATTATATCAGAAAACCCTTTCTGTGCGTGCTTTTGATTGTGTATTTGCTATTTTCTTAAAGGACAGACTTTTGATGGGAGTGTAATTCTTGCATTTGTTCATCCTTCATTCCTCCATATGTGATTTGCACACATAAGAGCCCATCTTCCTGCCAGGGATGACGGGCAGCAGGTAGAGATGCAGACACACATTTCATATAAACGTCATGTGTGAGCAACCCAAGGGATTGACTGTGTGTACAGTTAGTCAGTAGGCTTTTCCCCACTTCCATACAATCTTGGCTCTTGTGAAACACATTGTCCCTGTCATTCCAAGCCCTCAGTTTTCTCTCTTTGCTGTTATCATGCCCATTCTTAAAGAACGAAAATTAGAATGTGAGGTCGAGAGATCATCTGATACACGTATATATACATAAAAAAAAAAAAAAAGCAATTAGATTGCTCTCTGCTTCTCACTTTCTCTGCCCAATGCAAAACCCCACTTCCTTTGCTATTTTAAAAGGTATTCTCAAATGTTAATCTAAGTAAACATTGTTGCAGCAATCTTAAGCATCATGATAATCAGCATTCTGGATAAATGGCATTTGTTTCTATTTGAGGCACTTTGCTGAGTCTGTAGACACAGAATTTGCTAACAGCTTTGTGCTTAGCAGCAAATGTGAACTGTTAACTCTCTGGGAAACAGGGCAGAGGGGCGGAGAAGCTGAGCTGAGCTAATT
The DNA here is from genome assembly GCF_037157495.1 of Lathamus discolor. NCBI lineage: Eukaryota > Metazoa > Chordata > Aves > Psittaciformes > Psittacidae > Lathamus > Lathamus discolor. The sequence continues at coordinate 39,843,555 of NC_088884.1, read as the reverse complement.
GCTGTCTTCTCCAGAAGGCAGATGTGCAATACAGGTATTTGTTCCACAAAGATCGAAGTATCTGATAAAGCAAAACTGGAGAAGGACTTAGGGAAAGGTAAGAGGCTGAGGGGGAGCAGGAATCGCTGGAGTCTGTAACAGCTAGGAGACAATTGGTTCTTCCATCCCCTTTACCCTTTTTAAGGGATATGGGTGGTCAGTAGTGAGCTGGTGACCAGCTGTGGAGGTGGAAGGTGGGGGGAGGAGGAGTGATGGGAGAAAGGAGGCCAACTGCAGCTCTTCAGCAGGTGGGAATGATTATGGAAAGAATGACGACCTATACTGTACAAGTTATTGATGGTAGTTCCCAGAGGAGTTGAGTTAATAAAGCTGCGGCCAAAATAAACCATATCCCTTGCATCTTGTCTTTCTTCCTGCCTGTCCGGAACAACGCAACGAAAGTCTATGGCCTCCCCTTCCCCCCACGCCTTCCAAAACACACTGAAGCTTTCTTCTACTCTGTTCTACACAGCTATGTCATGGAAGGATTTAACTCTTGTTTTCTGTTAAATGTACAAAAATATGAACATTGAGTAGATCCTGGTTCTACTTTTCTAAAAGGAAGTTTTAGAACTTCTAAAAGGAAGTTTAAAATTCAAAATGAGAAAAGAAGTGGAAAGCAAACAATTAGAAATATTACCTGCCTGATGGAACAATATATTGGTTTTGCCTTTAGCATCTGTTTACAGATATGTGCTGAGCTGCATTTCCCTAGGCGGGGCAGAAATTACTGTGTTTGCACTGTACTATCCATGAGGGGAGCTAACACCCAGCAATCAGGTGACAGTCTTTTGAAGTGATTGTTCTTTTTAATAGTCTGGACTTATAGGAAAGGAGTTGCTCTGAACAAGAATAATTGTAGAATAGAACTCATTGAAGGGCTGAATTCCTAGAGTCCAAGTTCTAGCCTTCCCAGTGGTTCCTATTGATCTAGAGCTCTTTTTTTTTCTTTCTGGTAAATTTATATATTGTCCATTTTATGCACTAAGTCACTTTCTAGGTATTTACCACAACAAACAGCACATGGCAACCCTAGTCTGCATCATTTTTCCATTTGCTTTTACAGCTCCAGTCTTAACTTTTTTTTAATTTAATCAGTGATGCTAAATGGCATTCTTCAGTACAACTTGGGTTCCAAGCCCTGTCAGAATGGAAGAACATTTGAACTAGTAGGGACTGAATGACTGGCTTCAACACTATGTCTGTTATTTAACAGCTTTGGCTTGCTGTTCCCCTGAAAATCGGTATGTCCACTTTCAAGTGTACCATAAGAGCTGCATGCGCCACAATACTGCTTTATGTAGACATCAAACCCTAATGCTGTTGCCCTGCATATGATTCTTTGCACAATTATTTGTACAGTCTAGGAAATGGCCCATTACTGAAGTATCAAAATTCTTCCAGAGTATTTAGAAATAGAAATATCTGCCTCTCTTGTTTTTTGCCTTTTTTCTTTGTCCAGGGCATAGGAAAAATATCTTCATTAGTTTATAGCATGCTTGAATGGACATTTGTGTACCTGTGTATATGATTAGGTGCGTTTGTATTTATACTGAGAACACACAGCGAACGGTATATTGACTATATATTTCTTTCTGAAGATGGAGATATTTCTGCTTATTCTCCTATGAGTCCTACAATCAAGGTTAGTGTTTCCCAGACAGGTAGCATTCGTGGAGGGGTCATAATCCAGAAGTGGGGTGCTTGCCTGGGTCAAGCTATTGTTAAATGACATTGTTAAATGACATACCTATAGGTATGTTTATTAGTTTATTAGTAAAGAATATTTTAAGAAAGAAGACTTGAAAATTTACAATAATAGGCATGGGCTGCGCAGCTGTTTGCTAGCAAGTCAGGCATTTTGTGTGCAGTGGTTTGTTGCTATTTGGGTATCTGCTGTTACTGTAAAATCATTACTCTTCCTGTAACAGTACTTCTCAGTCTTCTAAAAGCTGAGCTCACTTTCAAAATGAAATCAATCAAACCCATTGCTTTTCCATGAGCTTTTAAAGTCAAACACATTAGCATATGTGTATTCTGGTTTATCCTTATTACATGCCATTTTTTACTGCTCATTCTCAGAAACACTGGGGTAAGAATTCTTACTAACATACTTTTTCCTTTTCACATGCATCAGTAGTGTAAATAGTGAAGCAGCATTTACATTGCTACCCGTTGTAATTGATGGATTTAGTGCATGCAGGCAGACCTTTCTGAACCAATTGCTCCATTTTTGCAGGCATCTTTCACAAGAGCAAGAGTTAGAGCTTTAATTTCTATAATGGCAGCTGAGTCTCTGTTAGGAGAGTAGCCCACCAGAGTTAGTCCATATCCTAAGGAATGTTCTACATATTGAGAAATGTTATTCTATAATAACCAACTTAACAGCAGGCAAGTGGAAAACTCTTTTCACACAGAAGGACTAGACCTTTCATAAAGATAAAACATTTTGCAGACTGCAGAAATTTTGCAGTCTTGGTGATGATCTTGGATGAAGTTGAAATGAGGGTATTTGCTTCTGTTGACTAAATTCCAACATTAATTTAAACCTAATCATACTTAGCTCTAATCATCTTGATCTCTGTTTCCCAATGGGGTGGAAAATTTCCTTAAAATCCCTTTTGTTACCCTGGGGTTTACTTGGTTTGCAAATATTCAAGCCTATCCCTATAATTTTTTCAGGTGTTTTCTGATGTGAAAGCCTTTAGGGAGCAAATCACTCAAATGTGGGCATTTTATGTTCTGTGAAGTATGATTGCATAAAGCTTTAGATATCAAATGTTTTCAGCTCATTGAAGTACAATTTTTCCTAACAGCTACTGATGCTCAGCATGTAGGAGGTTTGGCTAGTGAATCCAATGAGTGGGGATAAGTGAGTAGGCCATATGTGGTTCATTTTCACCCTGCCCCAACCTCCTAGTTTTCTTAGGAAGGAATTAAAAAACACAGTGCGTACTAATGAAAGGTCCGTTGCTGTCTGCACACAGCAAGATCTGCCCCAGCATTAATAACCACAGTAAAGACCAACATTCATTTCATCAATTGTTTTTAAGCAACTGGGTCAATGATATTTTTGACAACGTGAATGGTGAGCGTTTAAATTGCTTTCACAAAAGCGGTTAACACATTGTACCACTAATTATATGATTACAGGGAAGCTATTTATCAATTTACTTTTACAGGAACTGTTTATTTTGGATTAAACCTTTGAGTTTTGCTGTAGTTTGAAACAGAGCCTCTCACAGAAGGAAGCTGTTAGTAGTGGCTAGTTTATAGAGTTTGGGGCCCAACAAAAATACCTCAGAATCATCCAAGGCCAGACAAGAAGTTTTATGAAAGTCTTCTAATTCTACACATGAAGCATGAATTAAATTTCAGTCAAAAAAAAAAAAAAGAGAAAAAAAAAAGCATATTTTTTCTTTCTAAATATTATTTTTTTAAAAAACTTGGGTTCCAGCTCATGCAAGCATAGGTAACTGGTGACACATAAAAGAGGGCAGTCAACCATTGCTGTATCTACCTTTCTTCACTTTCCTTCTTGTGTACACTTTGGGTTTTTTAGCAGCTATAAGAAAGAGGAGATAGTCAATTTTGCTCATGCTCTCTGGCATGTACTGGATTTGAGTGGAAAGATTTTGCCAGGTACAGAGCAACAAACCGAGTTGTCTTTTTTTAGAACTATGTGTAAGGGCTATAAAGTCTCTAGATCTACTGGTAGGTCTGCTAGTAACGGCATGAGGAATTTTGCATAATAGGTGAAATATGAATGTTGTCCATAAGTGAGCACAGTGCTCAAGTGGAGTAAGAATGTGGAGCAATGAAAGTATTAGAGGGAACAGTGTGTACTAAACCCATAGCCAGAATGGTATTGACCATCACAGGCTGGCCTTATTATAAGTTAATTCAGGATTATATGGAATAGACTGTTCTCAAACCTGGGAATTTATGTCCTGTGCTCTGTTTCGAAGAGTCTGCACATGCAGAATAACTGCAGGGCAGCATGCCCTCTAAGCTTTGCCTGCAGAAGCAAGTTGCATTGGTTTAATTTAAATTTTTAAATAGAATTCAGTTAAACAGCCTGTGAGGACATGGTTCCATTAGTTTAAATATTAGATAGGTTCCTGACTAACTGACGTGAAATAGCAAGGTTTGCAGTGCTTTTTATATGAGAAGCCTCAGAGAGTACTGTAGACACTACCAAGTTGAGCCTAAAAAAGAAAAGTATGGAATTTATTCACATACTGTTATTTAAAGAGTGTCTTTGAATACATTTATACTTTCAGAAAAGTTGAACAATTTGTCCAGAGCCTAAGGACTAGTTCTACTAAAGGCTGTTTAAAAATTAAGCACCATGCCCCTAGACTGGATGCCACATCCTGTGCTAAGTACTGGTGTTATCTGGGCTAAACATGAGGAAAGAGGATGAACCAAAAACAACTGTAAGAGGTCTGTACAGGTCTTCTACAGAGAGCCAGAAGGACATGTTAAGAACATTGATTCTTTGCTGAAGGAGTGAATCTGACTGACAGCTTCAAAGTGTGTGTCTTAACTTTGGATGCCTGGTTTAGACTCCTTTTCATGGGAGATCCTCAAAGTTCAGCATATGTTTTTGATTACACATTTACTAATAGTGCAACAGCCATCTGCTTCTCTTAACAGACACCTTGAAGACTAACAATCTGAAGGATTGGAAGATCTGGGATCACTGCTGTTGGCTTGAAGGGAAAATGTGGATGCATGCAAGTGGACTCTGAAGTAAACATTGCAGTCTTGGTCTCCTGGTGATCACATCAGGGACTTGGCCGTAGCACACCGAGGCTTGAGTTCAGGCTGTTGTGCTTGAATTTCATTCTCCCATGGCATGGTGACATGGCGGTGCTGGTGCAGACCTGCATGTTGTTCCACATTGAGGTATGATATGGCAGGGGCACTTGTTTTAATTCAGGAGAACATGGGCAGGAAATGCTTATTTTGTTCTTCCCAAAAGATACCTTTAAATTGTGCCCTGCCCATACTATTGAAGTTGTGACACCATCCAGAAAAGCAGTTTGAATTCATTGATCCAAGAAAGGCCAAGAAGAAACCTGTTTCTGTACTTTCTGTTTAGGATACATACCACACACAGTGATGATTCTTGATTTTTGTTGCTATTCCAGCCTCTGGAGGAAACACCAGAACCCAGAGTACTCCATCTTTTTCGCAGGTGATTTGTAATGCTACCATTCAGAAACATACTCTCTGCTGTAAATAGCTGTATTACAATTTATCTTTTCTGCATGAAAAGCCTCCATATTAACCAAGAGATAGAATTTGTGTCTTCTCAAAATATGTCTTAAAGCTGTTGAATTTGCATTTCTCACTTCCTGGGTAAATGTTGTAAGATCTGGTTCTCACCTCTGGGTATTAAAAAAAAGCAAACTTGATGGCTTACAACTGCTGCCTCCAGGTCCATATATATGTATTAAATGTCTCTCTGAATGTTGCATTCAGTTACTCAGAACTTCTAAGCTAGCGAAGCACATTTTTTCTGGATCCTAACCATATCTAGGCTGGCAATGGCAGATAAAATTCTGAATAAAAAGAATATACATACTGGGTGAAATTAAGCATCTTCAAGATTAAGAAGCAGCTGATGAGTCTTATTTGGATCCCAGTTTTGGTTCCAACTTCAGTCCTGCTTTAAATGCTTATATCCTTCCTAGGTACAGCACAAAGGCTTTAAGGAATACTAGTGCTTGTGTTCAAGTGTGCTTTTGCATGGAACCCCTGAGGAAAAGATGGTATTCTTTAGTCTTCTTCAGACTCCATACTATGGCATGTGTTGTCTCCCTTTCACTTTTGATTAAACGGAATTTACAGGTTCACGATGGTCTGTACAGATCTCAAATGTAATTTTTTCCTTCTTTCCCTAATCTTAGGGCTCAGATACTCCAAAAAAGCGTTGAGGGGTTTTGGGTTCTTTGGTCTGATTTTGTTAAGGTCTCATTATTGCTTTTGTGAAGTAAGGTATAAGTTGGTAGTTTGTAACATATGTGTTTCTGTGCATGTTTGTTATATTTCGCAAAGCTGATTAGTCTAATCTCAAGCACCACAAAATCCCCATTTCTTACACGTACTAATCTGAGATTTGTAGGGGGAATGAAATGGAAAGAAAGGGCAGTTGTTACAAAAATACACAGGGACTTTCTTCTGAAGAATGTTGACCTAGAAGCTGTGTACACATATTTCTTTTGTTAGAAGAAATGTTCCAAAAGGTGAATACAATAGCTCTGTATTTTCTCAGGAGAAACTTCAAGTAACAATTGCATTGCTACTATTCAAAATTATATGTATATCTATTAAAATGAAAAAATGTTACATTCAATAACTTGCAAATACTATTCTTGCTTTTAAAGCTTCTTATAAATCTCTTTCTTTCAAAACAGAACCTACGGTTACTCTGTTAAAAACATTAAATGGCTATTATTGACCTTTTTGGTTGCTCTCAGATGCTAAACACTAGAAAACATGAAAGTAGCTGATTTGGGCCTTAAGAACTTACAGCTCAGATTCATTTTATAAAACTATTGTCCACAGAAAATAAAGTAGATGTTGCCCGTTGGTAAAGATTCAATGAATGATTTCAGCCTGTAAAATACAATTGGTAAGAGAACAGATATATGAGGCACAGAAAAGACTGCAGTTAGATAGAGCGCTTGGTTTTAGTCACTCATTCTAAAAAGAGTATGTCTGATATTTGCACTGTTTGCCATCCATTCACTCCTAACCCAAAATTGAACTTCACTTAAACATGGAGGTCAGTCTGTCAAGAGAATTCATCAGATGGATCTCCACAGAAGCAAGTACCAGAGAAGTCAGCTCTAACGCAGCTTTTCAGCAGTTCACAGAGGTGATCTAGGCAGACAGAAATCCTGTGACTTGCAATCCTTTTGCTGGAAGGAATACCCAACTTGCAACACTGGAGGCAGAGAAGCTGCCCTTGGTTGCACTGCTCCTCACAGCCTCGCTAGTGGTGTTGACGGCACCTGGGAGAATTGGATTCCCAGGCCCACAGCAGCACCGTGCATACTGTCTTTTTTTCTTCATTTGGAGGAAAGAAAAGGAAGAGTTAATTTTAGGCTAACATGCAAAGCTTCTTTTTGTGCAGTGCATGAAGCATGAACTCAGTGGGAGGTCCATGAAACAGCCTGACTCTGCTCCATTAGCATTCTGGTCATATTTTAGGACAACATAAGCAGACTTAAAGCTTTTAGAAATGTTGTTCTGCTCTCATCTAAATCTGTCCCACAGCTGAGTTCTGTGTAGAGAGGGGGTATTGCCCCATACCAAGGCTGGGGTATTGCAAATTCCCATCTGTGTATTTCCTATTTAATTATGCTTTCTTCCCCTCACACCCTGACAGTTTTTAGAAATAAATGAGAAAAATTAAAGGCAATTAACTCAGTTCAAGATTTCCTCCTCCCAAGCCATTCTCTAGCCTATGTTCATCTTTACAATTTGCTTTTTAAAAAGATAGATGCTATCTCTAGTAGCTTGAAAAATGTTTTAGAGAGTGCTCATGAACAAAATCATTGGAAGCTTCACTGTCCTCTGCTGGCTTCATCTGCAGTGAGGGAAGAAGAGCTATGCCTGTTATTTCTATTACAAGTTGAAACAGGCCATGGTGTCTTTGCAGCAGCCCGGCCATCTGCCCGGGTGAGTTCAGTATCTGGCAGAGCCAGGGTCCATAAGCAGGCAAGAGCATGCTTTAAAGAAGCTCTTGTCCTCAATAGAAATCACCCCTACTGCAGGTCCTTTTTAAATAATGAATTATTTTTCATTTCTGTAGTGGCAAAAGTTTTGTATTTTTCACTTTCAAATTTCTGGACACGTTGTATTGACTGCATTGGTTGACTGACTTAAGAAACTGAAATGTTTTTCTGCTGTTGTGATTAGAAGACATGAAATAATGTGTTATCATAGTAACAATTTATTTTGTTTAATTCTTTCTGCATCCAACTTGAATTAGATTTTCAAGTTCCTTAGTTTTCTTTCTTTCAGGCAAAACTATTGATGCAATTGGGTTTGCACTAAGCAGAAAACAAAATATTCAGAACTGTTTTGGTCTCATGCCCTCTAGAACCACAATTATGTCTCTAAACGAGAAATTGATTTTGAAACAAACCACAGGTTTTAATCGTTCTGTATGTTCCCTACAGGTTCTTGTTCTGTGTAGGGAGTGTTGTAACTAATTTGTGCTTCTCAGTTCAAGGCAGAAACAAGGATTTGGCTGCAAAGGCTGGCTCTGTACTTTCCCAAAGTTTGGGAGTGTTTAGATCTTGGAACTTGATTTTGGTCAGGCTTGTTCTTTGATATCCCTAGATGAAAGGCAGCCTATACATATGAAGAGCAAATTCTTCTGCCTTGGTTACACCAGTGTTACCGGATTAATGCCAATGTGGTCGTATGCATAACAGGATGAAAAATTTGCCCAGAGTGTTTATTGTAAGTAGCAGTAAGAAAAAGAAACCTATTGAAGAGAAGAAACACAAAACTGTAAATGGTCAGGCAGCAGGCCTCTTGCTAACTTTACTTGCCAAATGATGACTTACTCCAACATTAACATTTTATACAACCAAGTCAACTTCACTGTATAAAACATTTTATTGCAACAACCCTGCCTCCCCTGCCCTTTGCCTTTTCCAAGAGATTGAAGGTCACATATAAACCACTAAAAGAAATGAAATAGTTTAGTTATCTGTATTCAGTATCCCTCCAGGCTCATTTTTTACATAAAGAGCAAAGAAAAACAGCTAGACATTTTAAGAGACTGTAGAAGTTTTAATTGTGAAATATCCAGAGGCTTTATTGTAGATGTGTGGGTCTGCACTACGCATTTCTAATAGCAAACAATAGAAGTGAAAAATAAAAGGGTTTAATGCATTAGTTATGGGTTGGCAATGGACAGATATGTGGTGCTTATTCTCTGGCTGGCGTGGCATGGCATCAGCATTGGGTCCCTACTAAAACAAAAAAGCGGAAAGTCAAACAACAGTTGTGTCAAATTAAACCTCTTCTTGTTTAATTTATCAGTGATTCATTTAGGTGCTTGGCAGAGAATCAAACTGATAGCTAACAATAGCTCATTTATTTGGTGTTGCCTTCAGTACCCTGTAGTCACTCAGTTGCACCAGAACTTATCTTCCGTAATTCTCTTTGAGCTGTGAAGATAGGCCAGGAAACTGGAGTAGGTCAGGTGCATATGGAGGCACAGCTCACATGGTGGGGCAGTTTGTGGCTCATGAACTACAGAATTGTGAAGAGGTTTTCAAGAACCGTTAAAGCTTTGTTTTAATCTCAAAAGTGAATAAAGCAGGTATCACTATGTTTGTATGCTGAGTCTCAGCAATCCAAAAATTAAGAGCTTGGTTTGTAGAAGAAAAAAATGTGTTGTATAAACTGCCAATGCTGCAGATACCCTGTAAGGACAAATAATGAAAAAGGTCTTCCCTGACTACAATTTCTTACCAGTTATAAAAGTTTGGGGGTGGTAAGTTAGCCTCTTGGTGATTTCCATGTAATTCATTTTTCTTCAATGGGGCTGAAAAAAGTAATTCTGATTAAAATTAGTAAACAGCTCTGCAGTTTCCACAGATATGAGCAAATCTAGTTATAAGCACTTTTTAGTAATGGTTCTATGGGGCTTACAGAAATAAAATTAGGCAAACACTATTATGTTAATAAAGGCAGTAGTTACAAACCTAATCATTGAGAGAGGAAGCAGATCAGTCGAGTACGAAGATAATATTTACAGTAAGTGTAAGTGTTGATAGCAAGGTTTTTTCTGTTCTGTTTAATAAAATTTTGTGTGACTGTTGTATGGTGTTTGATCAAGGAGCTCTGACATAGGTTGTTCACCCAATGAAAACAAGTGTCGTGTGTGACAGTTCTCTGGCATTTTAAAATTGTATATCATGCAGTATAACCGTATACAGAAACACTACAGTGAGTGGGAAAACATGAACGGCCTACACATGGAAGACATCTGTTTAAATCCCATGTGTAATTTTTGTTTGTTTGTTTGTTGTAAAGGGCTGGATAATTTTGATCTTCAGTTTCAGGTTTTATATTTTTCATCTAAACTTTTCCATATTTTTATGCTCAGACAAGGTGATATGTGATAAAAGAAAATACATTGTATACATAAGAACCATGGATTGTATGTTAGATAAATCTTTCTGTTATTCAGCTCTGGTAAGGATTATATATACTTGCAAAGGACAAGTTTTCTCAAAAGCCAAATAACCCTCTCACCTCTGTTCCTGTAAGTATGCTCTGTCTTTGCCAAAAGCTCTTGTGTCCGTAATTCACTTCTAGATTTGTGCAGGCCTTATTTTAGAATAATTATCAAATGTTGATTTTCTTAAAGAAGTGTAGTTGTCTGTGATTTTACTTATATTTATGAAAATACCATCTTTCTGATTGATGGAAGAAAAACTTTTTGCTGTGTTCCATAAAATGTGTATAGCTGTTACTACGTAGAAGGATTCTATCAAAAAAAGACTGGAGAAAGAACATTGATCTGTCATGCCTGATTCTCTGGGGCTGTCTGTATGAGATCTTTGTGTTAAAACCTTTAAGTTTTTCTTTCTGAATTGCATTTAACATAAAATTTTGATTATTCCTTGTGTCATTGCATCTTTAAAGTGTTGGGGAAGGCTTGTGTTCTCCAACATCCTGGTGAGCCAAGCCAATGTGGATTTTTTGTAAGTATAAGTCTTTAGTCAGTCAAATCAAGAGTGGATTCCAATCAAAAGGAATCCTTCAGCCTAATGAGGTAAAGAAATAATCTACTCTCAAGAAAAATTTACATTATAGAAACAATACAGTGTCCAGAAGAAATATTCTGCTCATGGTATATATTTTATGGTGGGTTTTAAAGTGATATGAAATATAATGGAGCAAACCAGATTCCGAAAGTGTATTACCACACTATGGTAAATGTATCCTAAGTACTCTGTTGAGAGTGCCAGGAAGACTACCGTTATTGAGAATATACCCATTATGATAAGGATCAGGAAACCACTCTGCTATAATACAGGCTCACACTGCTAAGGACTTTAAAATAAAAACCGTGTAAGAAATGTAAAATCAATACAGCATTGCTTAGGGAAAGCATAAAGGCAATGTAAAAGCCAAACCAAGCATAATATTGTTATTTATTAACAGTGTTATTTGTATTGCACTAGCAGTGATGTAGATGTTATGTAGCTGGATATATAAATAACATTTTGTCCAAAAATTTAAATCCAAATGCTTATGTACAGAAAAAGCAAAACCACAGGAAGGGAGGTGCCAGGATTATTCATACCGATGCAAAAATGTCCTACTCTGTGTGATGCTGGTAATGTTGGCATGGGGCTTACAGGACATTTTATACTGTTGAAATGTATACTTTGAAAATATATCCCAGAGGGTAAAATCCAGTCATGAAATTGAGTTTTATCTTTGACATCAAAAGGGGCATGGTTTCACTCAGGTAGGTAGTTCTGTCAAAGTACAAGAAAACATATGCCAGAGGAGAGTATTAGTCAATAACTGAGAAGCAAGTAGTAAAATTTTATAGTTAATTTTCTTGAAAGCCCTTTTAGTTCTGGAAAAAACAGGAGTCAGTATCAAGGTTATGCTTAAAAGTTACAGCCTAAAATATGTGTTTTGCCTTCTACAGTCAAAAAGTGGTGAAGGTTTGGATAGCTTTTGGGCTGAAATCACTTTGCTTAAGTAAAAGGCAGAAAGAGATCACATTAAGAGATCGCATTAAGAGGCAGGAATTTTAGTCCAATGACTTTTGGATTCCACAGACTTCACACATAAGACTGCAGAGGTAGCAAAAGAGAATAATTGCTGAAAGGAGGCAGCTGGAGTATTGGTTGTGCACATGCCTCTTTATTCAGTGCATTTCCTGGACCGTAGTAGGTGATGTAGAGCAATATTAAAAAATGAACCATAAGGAGCCATTAGGCTGGGGGTAGGTAGTTGGGACTGACCCCAGCTCCTGTTTAAGGAGAAATCATAGATAGTCTTAAAAGAGGTGGGGTTGGAACTTCCTCAGAGTATGGTATTGGGAAACTTCGATAACTGAGAGAAGGCTCAGGATGAAAAGAACTGCATTGCCTTGAGGACTGGGGAGCTAGACAGGAGATTCAACAGTAAGATCTCCAAAGCACTGCAGGAAGATACAGTAGAGAAAATATAAAATCTGTTATGAGCTGAGAAATCATCGTCTGGAAATTGAGATTATGAGAAGCCTGATTCTGTCTATCAATACACTCGATGGCTAGAAAACTTCATTTGCTGTTTTAAATATGACCCTTGGGTCTTATTATGTCTTCCTCTGCTGTGCTAAAAGTCAATTTGTTATCAAAACTCTCTTCTCCACGTGACTGCTTGTGGAACAAGACCCAGTCACTTTCTCAATTAACTAAATGAATAGAGCTTCTGTCACCTCTTTTGCTACCAAAGAAGTATTCCCAGACCCCTAGCTATTCTTATAGCTCCTGAGTTGCTGCCATCAAGATCCCTTTAGAAGTGCCGACAGCAGTGTGTTTCAGCAATCATCTCATTACTAGCATATTACTAAGAAATTACCACTCCTGCCACTGTTACACATCCCTCTATTCAAAGATCTCATTCTCTGTCCATACCATATTGGAAACAGTCATCTGTTAATAATCATGATTTTAACAAGTTTTCCAGTGATGTTGTGGTTTAAGATAGTGTTCTATCCCTGTTCTTCTGAATTTGACTTACTGTCTTCATTCCTAGGCATCACTATCCGTGTGTTTAGACACATTAAACAACTCATTATTTAGCAAGCAATAAAGATCAGCTTGTATAGGTGTTTTGACCCTACTCCTACATCTTATTCCCATGATAAGTGGAAGGTTATCTGCAAGTAGATGTGATAAAACGCTGCCTTAGATACAGCGGGATTTTGCTTGGAGTACTGGAGGATATATATGGCTATGTGTTTTTTTATTTTATGTATAAGTAATTGAAAGTCAGTATTGATGTGTGTAAGTCTTCATACAATTACTCCCATTATGAAGCACTATGATTAAGAGAATTAGATGTTATTAGTAAATTCCTATTACTATGAAAAATAAACCTTGATAATGAAATTATTGAGCAGGTCCTTAATACATAAGCACGGTAAGTTAATTCTATGTGAATTAAAAAAGATATATAGTCAGTTACTACAAAGTGACATTTAGGCCAAAATAGCAAGAAACATATGCCATGCAGAAACAGAAATCTTGCCATTAAAAATTAAATCCTATATACTTAACACCAGTCTAAAAGCTGTTTTACTGTGTGGCACTGCAACTTGAAGACATATCCAGCTGCTGCTGTCTGAACTCCACTTCTTTATGAAGTGTAGCTGTAGGCTAGCTCTGTATAGGCAGTCGCACTTACACCAGTGGCCAAAAAATAATCACAGATGAAAGGCTCTGGAGACAGGTGAAATGGAAATGGAAAATGAGAGGAAGCCAAAATGTAATTAACAGCATAACAAGGCAAGCATTGGCTTTCGCCACACTGCCCAGAGTACCCCAGAAATGTAGACACCTTTGCAGTTTGCTGTCCCAAAGGGGAGTGGAAGCAAGCTGAGCCAAGGAGCAGTGGTAGAACCATGGAGAGTTTACAGGTCTCCTTGCTGGCAGAAGAAACGAGCCAATTTTCTCTGCCCAGATATTTCCCACGGCCCCAGCGCCTCCTGAGGAGTAAGACTGGGGCTGCAACTGATGCCATATGCAGCAAGCTGCATGATCTGTGCCTAACCCAATGACTTTTCCTAGGCAAGCAGCATCATCTCAAACAGAAGACACCCTAGGTTATGTAAAAAAGGGGGAAATAACCGTTAAAAGGGCATCTAGAGAAGAAAGATTGTCACATGGAAGTCAGAAATGAAGGGCTCATGTTTCACACTGGACAAGGGGGCACAGCTAACCAAGCAGCTTACGGCCGCCCAAATGCCACTGCACTGTCTGTGTCTATGGTTCAGCATCTATACATCCCTCCTGAAATATATCCCTTCCTATCTCCATGAATGGCAGTGACAAGGTTGGACAAATGTAATGCATGATGGAGGAACTCATTATCTCTTATTCCAAGCAACAGATTCTGGGAAAACAACACAACCTTACTGTGCAATTGAAATGGGAAACAGTCACAACAAAGAGTTCATTTCAGAATAACAGTATTACTGGCATTATGCACTGTGAGAATTACACACTAGTCAGACAATTCAAAAGCTGGCTATACTTTTGAGATCATGTCCAAAAAGTACTTTCGAAATAATTTTCCATGTTAAATATAAAATTACTAAGCACTTTATTACTGTCAAAATCATTCAGCACAGACATCCTTGACTCTAATGCAAATCTCCTGAGGTATGTATTTATAGCAAAATACATATGAAGCGTAGATTTCTGATCATCCCACTTCTGTAAGCCATCCACAGCAGGAATACTTTATGGAACTTTCCACTGCTCGTTGCTTTCCTACCGTCTTGGTGATTTCTTTTATGTCGTTATGGCTCAGTGGCTGTTAGGTGAGGGAACTGGATACAATGCTGCTGCTCTAATTAGAGTATGGTGATCAATCAGTGGAAATAGCCTTGCTTTTCTTGCACTGCTTCATTCACCTTCCTGTTTGAGCTTGTAAATCTTCCCTGACAGCCTCTGTATTCCATCTTTCCATGCACTTTAATGGTTGAGGTTGGGATGGGGATTACTATCTCCAAAACTGCCTGGGAATACAAAGCTTTCTCTCTCACTCTCTCTTTTTTTTTTTTTTATTTGAAAAATACCACATTTTGCTAAGAAAGCATTGTGAGAGAGTCTTTGTATTTGGTTTGTATTTGGCTAAATCCTGCTGTTCTTACTGAGGATCATATGCGCTAATGGTAATAAAAGCTCACCCACTGTAAGATCCCTTTGCCCCAAATCATTTCCTCTACCATAATCCTTAGGAGTGAATGAATATTTCAAGTTAGTTGCCATTATATGATCAAGACTCTACCAGATTAAACTGCTTTACTGCTCAAAAGAGCTTGAATTTGGCCTTTGAATTAAACTTGTTGTTTTGCATATGCATTTCTTCTTGTGCCAGCTCTTGATATTTTTTGATTTTTTTCCTCTGTCTTTCTCATCGAAGCAAAATCCAATTGAACATTTCAGAATAAGCCCTGGTATTTTCGAACTTCATCATTACATTCACATAAATCACGCTCTGCACCAAATAGAGCAGCTGGATGTGCCACAACAAACTGCAGATCTGGCTGCGGGTCAGAGCAGGAGACATGTTACATTGAATTTCTGTCAACTAATTTTATGCAACAACATTTTTCCAATGAGGAACATTTGCAGATTCTTTGCCTTTAAATACATGAAGGTAAAGGAGGAGAGTGAAAGAACCATTAAGCTCTTCTATCTTTAAGTGACTTTCATGTGAGGTCTGGGGAAGATAAAGCCCTTTGGTGAAAGCCACTTCTACTGGCAGAACTTTGTAAGTATGAGCTATAAAACTCTAAAATGCTTCAAAATAAGGAGTGTGGAGCTGATGTGTCAGGTTTGTAAATGACATGTATCAAAGGAAAACCTGTCCAGCTGTGTTTAATATCATAAACACAGTGAGAATTTAGGAAGGGATGTCTACATTTCTTAATTTATTTTTTTTGATTTTTTAAAATTTAATTTAATTTAATTTTTTTTAGATTTGAGTTTGTAATTAAAAAAAGTGCACGAAGAAAACTTTTGTTATTATTCCTGGAACTAAGAAAGAGTGCTATTTCTTTTTTTCTGTAAATATTTAATTTAAAATCTTGAACAAGTAAATTTTAGCTGTTTGCTTTCTGCCACTGAATTCAACTGGTATTAACAGGCCCAGTAGCAAACAATTTTTTCCACTCAATTATTTTGAATGGTGTACAACTGAATTGTGCATAGAGTACAAGTTCTATAGGCAACCTCTGTACATTTTCATACAAGAAACCTGATGCTGACTTACATTTAAAAGTACTGAAAACAAAAGTAATGCTAGATTACTTACCTGATTAGAAGTAAAGTAGAACTTCATATTTTTTACTTGAGACTATAGAGCAAAGGAAGCTTAAATAAAAATGATCAAATGATGAAAATGTTAAGGAAGTTACTGGAATACTCAGGAAAAAATCAAAAATCAGCTTGTGAGTGGACATTATAAATAATTTCTTCCTCTTGAATGATTTTCCTTATGATTTTAATGACTTTATTTAAGTCTGGTATAGTGCTGACCATCAATATTTTAATAGTTAATGAAGAAAAGAAGCCTCAGTCTTTGGTGACCATCCTACAGAATTTCACTGCAGAGTGCTTTTTCAGTTGTTAATGTTTCTAATCAAAGTTTGTCAAGTGATGCTGTCTGTTACAGTTGGGAAGGACTCCCTATAAAACTTGCAAAACCACTCAATTTGTCACCTTTCACACCTCTCTTCAAAACTTGCCCTTGCTGATGCCTGCAAAAACCGTTATCAGTGGGTAGATTGCTGGGATGCAACTATAACTACCTAGCAGACAGTCACAGTCCATGGCAAGGGCTTCTACTTGCTAACCTAATGCAAATGAATTACTAATAATCTTTCAGCCTTTCTGTACATTCTATTCCCTGAGTAGATACTGCCCTTCTCACATGTGCTAAATACCTTATTTTTCTTTGCCAGGAGTGCTTCAGGTGGCATACTGAAATAGTATTTTATTTCCCCAAAGATAAGTAAACGAGATTCAACAAACCATGTAAGCAGACTGCACTTCAAGCATGTAAACTGTATCTCTGCTGGGAACCAGTCCAATATAAGGTTTCATTGCATAGTTATGTACTGTGCTAAGCAGTGATAACAGACGTTTGGTTAAAATTCAGTGTGAACTTCACGACTTTGCTGCCTTGGGGTATTTCTATGCTTAAAAGCCTTCAAAATCCAAGGTTGTGAAAGTGTACTGTCAATTCAATTCAGCTTTTAGGCTGAAGATCTTAAGCAGTAGGTATATTTTTCATTGGGAAAATGGAGGAAGAGGACACTGATGTTTGGAGTCACAATAACAAAAGAAAATAAATTGAGACCAACCACTGCATAACTCTCATGTCCATTTTCAGAATCTACAGAACATGGGAAGAAAATACAAACTGTTCGCTTCCTATTTCCAAAACTGTATCTGAGTGCTGCATGGATGAAATCTCCAGACTTCAGTGATCATTGAAAGAACTTCTCAAGTGCTTCTCAATGTAGGTCACCTGAGAGTGTAACCAGGCAAGAGACTGTCACACTTCAAGTACCGTTGAAGATTCTTCTAAGCTACCATTGTAGCTTAGGGCTTATGCTCTTGCCTCATACATGTCACACAAGCAATTAAAAAGGCTGGAACACTTCATAAAATATTTTAAGGATTTTCTTCTTCCTTTGCTTAGAACACAGTTCTGGTCCCTGAAGTGGAGTAAGGAAAAGCAAATATGAAATTATCCATCACACGGGTATAAAACAGTGAATTGTACTTCCAGTTTCTTTCAACACTTGGAGAAAAAAAAGAAAGTTCATAATAATGAAATCCTGAAGTGTGCATCACAAGACTGATTAGTCTTCCTGATTGTAGACCTCAACAGTAAAATTATGTCCTCAGGGAGGCAGTGAATCTCCTCATGCAGGGCATAATCCCAAATATCATTCATATGTAGTCAGATCTGATTAGCCTATGTGAATGATAAACTCATTTTATATTTAAATTATAGCAGTAATAAAAAATGTATGAAGGCAAGAGACTGGGAAGAGGATGCTGCAGGCAAGTGAAAGGGGAAAAATTCCATACTTCTGTTTTTCAAAAAGTATTCGAAGTGTGCAAAACTCACCTGAACCGTTGCATATTATCTGTCTTCAGAATCAAGCGTACAAAAACTTGCCATTAACAAAAAGAATGGCCTAAAAGGTATACAAACAACTGAATAATGCCTTTTGTTTAGAGAATATATTGATACTCCTGCAAGCCCAGTGAAACTCTTACTGATCCTAATCACTGATGTGAAAGGAATAAATAACGAAGGCAGTGAGTTTGTAGAGATTCGAATATAAAGATTTTAGTTAACTGTGAAGTGGACTAACACAAAGACAATTCCCAAGCAGCTACAGCATAAAGAGGTGTGGAAGGGGGAACAGCCTTGGAGAATCAGAGATGAGGGCTTGGTTTTCTGTGTGAGGCTTCTTTTCTGTATTTTTTTCATCATCAGGGGAGATGCAGTGTTTTAAAAGATAATCCAATGTTCGAGGAAAGGCTTGATAAACTACCAAGGAATTTGGACTGGAAGATTAACTAGGAAGTTGGGATCTAGGCACTGTAATGAGAGACTATATTACCTAATGTTTTTCTAGTTGTATTTCTTTGTGAATCCAGTACCAAATCACACAGTGCAATTTGTCAGTAACTTCGAGGTGTGACTGTTTTTTTCAGGATAAAGAAATGATTCATTATTTATGATACCTCTGATATTGCTCAGACTCCGATATTACCAGTAAAATTCTGCTGGTTTTACCTGGGAAAAAGTAACTGCCTTTTTGTCATGGTCTGCTTTTGCCTGTTCTGCTTCTGCAGCATTAGAAAAGGGTGCAAGACGATGAATAGAAGATTGCTGCATGGTCTTTTTGCAGCCTCTTCCTGCGTGTTATATTTCTCTTTCATCCTATTATTCATCAGTGGTGTGTATTACTGCATAACAGTACCTGGAGCTCATCCAAATATATGCTTACATAAGACAGGCTTTTGTAAGACAAAAATCTCAGTAGTTTTAGTTCTGAAGAGATGATGTTAATGAAGAATGTCTCTGAAATATAAAAGCATGGAAACTCACTTGGGGAAGGTTTAAAGTTAGAGGACATCCTGGTCATCCATGAAACTCTCACAGACCAACGCACAGAAAAAGGCCAAGTGAAAAACGTGGGTTTTCTTCTGAGGGGAAAGAAGGTGAGACAAATATCTGTTCCAAGGGCACAGGTGTATGGACCTGACTATGTACAGTAGATGTTCAGTTGCTAAAAAGATCACTCCAAGACCCTGAATCCAGTTTGGTATAATTATCTCTATGTAGCTAGAGCTAAGCCTCTTACTGCAGATCTCATTTCCACTGTGTTTTCTTGGGAACTTAAACCTGAATTCTGAATACCATTCAGAAAGTACCCAAAATTTAGTTCCTGCAGCACTTAAAGCATGTGTTGGACATAGGAAAGCCCATTCTGTTAATGGCAGTTTCTTGCTGTGGTAAGACTTGTGGGAAATGCAATGGTGTCTTGAACCAGGCCTGTAATTAGCACAAGTAGTTAGCCTATTAGCTGGTGTCTTCAAACAAATGTCACATTATTTTCATTAATACTTTTTTTTGATTCTTACTTTAATGATGGCAATTCATGGAAGGCAGCTAAAGGTCATTTTAGTTACATTTCACATTTCAAATTCTGCTTTTGCAGGAATTATGGCAAGAGAGATGTTGGCAAGTTCGCAACAACTGCAAGATTGGGCAATAAGGGAATTAAAAAGATTTGTAAAAAAACCAGTGACTAAGTGCCTATTTCACTGCCTGTTGTATCCTGTTATATCTAGAGAATGGAAAAAGGAAATTCCTTATTGACTAGATTGAGCTGTACTTGCCATCTCAGTAATGAATCCATCATGCAATTCCTTCAAATGAAACCTCAGTTAAACTGCACAACTGTTTCTTTTTACTGTCACAATGTAAAAATTCAGAATAGTGAGTGTCCAGGAAAATATATTCACTGGAAAGAAGCTACCAAAGTCTGTGCGTTTGGCTGTCATCTGCAGCTTGTTTCACACATCCCCCAAAAGCAAGAAGTCAAAAATGGAAACTGCATGGGTGGTTTATTACTCAGCATTGGGCTCCAAACATGTCTTCTGACGCAATTGTCTTCTTGATACAAACCAGACAGATAATTTGTTTCCCAATTCCATAATTATTTGAACTCATTAGATTTCTGAAGATATGAAAACTTTTCAGGTTGTCCGTACCCTCCTACATGCCCCGTATTTAAATTTTGGGTCTGGGTCCATTCTTCCTACTAACCTATACAGTGATTTACAGCTTTGCAGGTGTAAGAGGGTGTAATAAGTAAACAAACAGATTGTGTTTTGCAGACACTCCAGTATACTGAATCTCAAGTATTTTTTACAGAATATGAGGCCTGCATACTTAAATTTCCAATGAAGTCCTTTTCCACAATCAATACTTCTAAAGTAGTTTTTCAGTAAATGCTCTGGTGATATAAATAGCCACAGTTTCTCTTAAAGAGGGGTGATTTCTTCGTCTCACTCTCTTTTTAGCAAAAACTGTCTGCTCAGTGGATTGTGTCACTACAGTTTCTGTGAAGGCTGTTCTAACTGTCACACAAAGATGGACATGCTAATACTAATGTGCGATATTCACATATCATGCTATAATCAGTACAAGTTCCTGAACATGGTTCTGCCAGAAGAAAAAATTCTTGATGCCTTGATAAGTAGCATTTGCTGCTCTCAGAATCTAGGGAAAAGAAAAAGAAGGGGGGGGGGGGGCGGAACAAAAAGAGGAAAAAATCTGGGTGTACTAAGAGAAAAAGTCACAAAGGCAGGCAAGCAAAATAATAAAGGATCTTTAAACTTGTTTTTCACCAGCTTTTACCAGAAATTTGGTTTTAGTTGTGTTTCCTTTTACTGGAATATTAACCTTATTCTGGAGCTGAGCGTCTCACATTAGAAGTCAGGAGTCAACAACTAACTCCTTTATGTTGGGAATAAGGAAAGATGGAGAGGATTGTTTTTTCCACTTACATAGTCTTGACAGGAGTTCTCTTGCTTCAGTGTAGCTGCTCATCCCTCAATATTAGCAGTAAAGACTGTTCCAGCCTTCACGAAATATTGTCCAAATATCTGTTTCTGAGTAGGTCATTAATTTTCAGGGACTTGCCAGCTATCCTACACAGTAGGTGGGAAAAAATGTTGCGCTGCTTGGGTGTGATGCCAACAATAACTAGCAATTCACAGCTATGATTTCTCACCAAATAATTATAACTCTTACTTTAACAGGGGAAAGAAAATAATACCGAGAATAAATATTTTAATAACATTTACTCATTACCAAATAATTCTTAAGTTTTCTTTGGGAAAAAGAGCTAGGAGCCTTTCTTACTAGCTGGAAATTTCCACCTAACTTTCTTGGGAATTACTGCCGTGCTAAAAATACAGTATCTGTATACTTATGTGGCAAAGTTCATCCTCTTTTCCTAATAGGATGCATTCTTGATACAATGCAGATATCTCCCAGTTGTATCAGATGAAAGTATAGCCAAAGAATTGAATAGTATATATATTATATATTTATATCCATAATCATATATATTATATATTCAATGCAAACTATACAGTACATAAAAGTATAGCCAAAGAATTGAATGAAGTCAGAAATAAAACAACTGAAGCAAGTAGAGATTGAAAATAAGATGAAGAACATCAAAAAGAAGGTGGAGGAATCTGAACAACTGCTGCATTACATGAATTTAAATAGTATAGTGATAAAAGAAGCCTAATAGAGGAGCCAGATGAATGGAGAAATACCTATTCAACGGTATGCAGTACTCAGAGAAGAAAGTAAGGTAAATGCACCAGGCAGGCAGTGTGCATGTTTAGATGCAGAATGCTGTAAAGCAATGAGAAAAAGGAGCACACATAGAAAACAATAGATATTCAATCTGGGGAAGAAATTAAGAAAATTATTGTGTGAACAGATCTTGAACATCAGTTTTACATGTTGAGAGTGTTGCCTTTAACACGAATGTAGAAATAATTTTACTAGGCATTGTGCTGGGGACATTAATTTCCCTGGTGCAAGTTGGAAAGCAAATGCTATTGGTAATTGTTAAGACCACCAGCAGTGTGTAGCGCTGAGAAGAGAACAACGCAGCACATCTGGGGACAAATTTTATTTAGGATTTTGACCCTTGAAAGTGTTACAGAAGTTGGGAGGATGATCATGAGATTTCGTGATGCCATAAAGTGAAGAAGCATTGCCAGTATCCAGCAGGATCAGACTACCATATGAGCATTGGATTACTTTGAGAATTACAATGATAGATAGAAATGGGTGAATGTTACAAGGAAAATGTACAAGTGTTTATGAAATATGCCAGGGATTTATCAGATGAAGACAATAGACTCATTCAAGGATGTGTATGTGCTAACCTAAGGCTGAGAAGAATCAGAAAAGACTAGCTGATCACAGGACCACCCCATAATGCAGAAGCTGAAGAAGGCACAAGTGATCATAGGATGTGTGAGGTGAGCTATCTTTGAGAGAGGGAGAGGGATGCAGTCCTTGGTGCCCACTGAGCAATTGTACTCACCTGTGTTCAGGGAGGCGAGCTGTCCTCAAGCAGAGGAGGGATGGTTGGTGATGGGGCATCCGAGGCTCTGCTTTGTGAAAGACTTCTTCAAGAAGAAGACTGAAAGAGAATGTTGTGGTAAATACACCATGTGTCCAAATCAGACTGGGAATGAGAAGAAATATTTTAGCCACCAGAAGTACAAGACTGTGGAAGAGCCCTCCTAGTGCAATAGTGCAGGCAAGAAGCTAGCAGTCTAATGAATGGGAGCTGCCTGGCATGAAGGGAACTCAGATGTTCCTGTTCCCCCGCAGTCAGCCAGGACCACCAGCTCCACTTGTGGGTCCAGGAGGCATAGACTGAGACCCAGGTCTGACCATGGCCAGGTTGCCAGCATCCCTGTGCCCAGCCCAGGCCCCACAGAGCCTGGTGGGGCTGTCTGGATGGACTCCAGCCCCACCACCATCCCTCACTGTCTCCTGTGATTGTCAGGGTTTGGCAGTGCTGTCACCATCATGGCCCTGCTTGGGGGGCTGCCTGTGTGTAGGTTGCCTGCAGCTCCTGAAGCCCACTCCCCCTGGCAATTCTTGTCCATCCTGAGGGATACCTTCCTAGAACAAGTCAAACGTGACGACCACGTAATCCAAGGACTTGAAAGAGTATTGTGATAGTATTGTTCCAAGTCTTGATACTTAATTAAAATTATAATTACTAAATAATTATACACTGGTTGTGTATGGTTGTCTGTAATGTACTTGTAATTTCTTCAGTGTCTCCATGTCTTTTCTAAGGAGATCAATATTAGTGTACATATTTTCTGGTTGGAGGAACAGCAGCCAGGTACTCAAGGGCCACCCAGCAAAATGGGGGCAGAAACTGAAGAGGAACTGAGCTGTTCCCAAATCTGCTTGTGGTCTGTCCAACATCTGCTTAGAGAGACCTCAGAAAAACTGCATTTCGTATGGTAGCCTGTTTTGCAAATGAGTACAGACCAGGCCTATGGACTGCACTAATGCTTTGCCCAGTACCTAAAATGCTGCATAACCTGTCAGCGGCATAAGATTTAAGTTTTAAAAGATACACATTTTTGACATTTGCCCACAATGGAAGAACAATAATAGTTATGTTGGTTATAGCTCTGAAAATATATTTTTAACAGTTCAGGCTAGCAGGATGAGGGAATTAATAGTCCCCCCATACTGGGCACTGGTGAGGCCACCTCATGTACTGTGTTCAGTCCTGGGCCCCTCACTACAGGAAAGACATCGAGGCACTTTAGTGAGTTCAGAGAAGGGCAAAGTGCTGGTAAAGGGTCTGGAGCACAAGTCTGATGAGGAGCAGCTGAGGAAACCGGGGGTGTGTAATCTGAAGAAGAGAAGGCTCAGGGGGGACCTTCTTGCTCTCTAAAACTACCTGAAAGGAGGTTGTAGGGAGGTGGAGGTCTGTCTCTTCTCCCAAGTAACAAGTGACAGGACAAGAGGTAACAGCCTAAAGCTGTGCCAAGGGAGGTTTAGACTGGATATTAGGAAAGATTTCTTCACTGAAGGTGTGATCAGGCATTGGAACAGGCTGCCCAGGGCAGTGGTGGAACCACCATCCCTGGAAGTGTTCAGAAACTGCGTAGACGAGGTCCTTGGTGCCATGGTTTAATGGTGGACTTGGCAGTCCTGGGGTAAGGGTTGGAGCTGATGATCTTAAAGATCTTTTCCAAATTACTTGATTCTAATGGCCAAATTGACCTGAATGGTTCCAGCAAAAGAAGCTAGTCCCTTTATTTGGTTGAAACACTTTTTAATGCTCATTTCTCTCGCATTTTCATTAAGGCAACAGTTTTTCCTGTCTTTTTCACTCAGGGAATTAACTGTTTCCCAGTGCTGTATTGGAGGATTCTGAAACCCTGCATCAGATACTGTGTCCGGAAACAGACATCTCTCCTGTTGAGCAGCTCAACATATCATCTGTGTGTTACATGTGGTTAAAAGTAAGAGGCCTACATTAATAGGCTTTCTGATGCCATAGATGATCCCCTTGCAGTATGGTTCATTGTTGGGGAATACATCCCCTGAATTGTACTTTTTTTCATTGAATCTGGACAGAACATATAGTACAAGGACTCAGTTGATTAAGTTTTCCTTTTTTCCTTTTTTTTTTTTTTTTAATGGACTAAATATCAGATCCTTTATAATTTAAATGAGTGTAGATTTTTGTAATGGCTTACTGCAGCTGATAATCTATCTCTCCTAATATAACATCTAACCTCAGTTCACTCTGGTATTCAAATGGATTATCTTGGAAGAGATGATAGTGAAATAGAAAGCGAATAGTCTAACATACAGTTTTGCAAGGCGGACGCTGTATTTTCCTGTCTGAGCTTGCTACCTTTGAAAATCAACATTTGTAATAGCAGTGTTGATTAAGCCTTTAATATGGAATTGTAATAGAGGTGTTAAACTAAATAAATGAGCATGTATATGAGAAGATTGGGCAAAATTGTAACTTTTCCCTAGATGAAAGTTAAATCCCGTAAAGAGGAAATGAAGGTATTTGTGCTGCAGTACGGCATATAGGGCAACTTTTTCAGCTTCATGGTATGCTTTACCTAGAACAGGCTTGGCTAAATCCTTCTGCCTGCTTATGTGGTATAAAGTGAATTTAAAATAACCAGAGCAACCAGCTGAGGCTTTCCTGCTGCAAGGGAGTCCTCTGCTTGCAGAAAGATCATTGTTAGGAAGTATCTCCTAACTATGTCCTGCTCCATTTGTGGACAGTGGAGTAGTCTGGCACTGAGGTATGTTTGCAGAGGCTCTTCATTTGGTGGAAAAATAAAAAGACCTATTTCTAAATACAGATCTCCTGGGATTAAGGAATTGCAATAATTTTTTTTTTTTTTTTTTGCATCCCTTTTCTCCACCATCTCCAAATATAAACCAGCTAGAACAGAAAATCTAACTCTTACTGCAAATGTACTCAGTACACAAAATTGGTATGTGCTTATATATTGGTAGCTTAACCACTTTGCAAGCCCTACTGGGACTTTTAGACATATGTACTCAGACAGCTATTTATGCACTGGGATTTTTCCACATAATTTAGGGGTATGCAAGCTCACACTGCTAGTTTAAAAATGTAAATCCATTTATATACACATGTGCAGCCAGGACGGAATTCTGTACATGTGACAGCACTGAAACCATGAATGAACCGAGATGAGCAAAGTTAACTCTGGTGGTCCAGACAAAAAGCACCAGAGACTTTAAAAGAAAAAAGGAAATGCTTGTGTTGCATGATCTTGAAAGTCTATAACAATACCAGCAATGTCAGTTTCTTAACTCTATAGTCACAATGGACATCCCATATTCCCTATGGATGTTCCATTTTAAAACAAGCTAACCCTCCCAGGACTATTCCTTTTGGCTATTAATAATTGTTTTTGTACAAACACACTTGCATTTATACATAGATGTCTATGATATGTTTTACCTTGTGCTAATGATTTAAATCAGAAATATTTAAATTTAACTGTGTTTGTCTCTTTTGTTGAAAAGGTTTGTTACTGGAATATCTGCATGTTGTAGTTTTAGGAAAATGTATGAAACTGAAGCATCCTGTGCCCACATGTCCAATGTCCGACGAACAGGTTGTGTTTTTATGGACAAAGAATTTTTGTGATGTCACTGATATGACATGACTTGATTCGGTCAAATTTGGGGAGTGGCCTTAGAGTCCTCATTCTATTCAGGAGAACCTCAAAAGAATCTAGGAGACATCTGGCATGAATGACACTACAGGAGCAAGTTCACTCATTTGTCATTTACCCTGAAGTTCCATTTTGCTGGCATTGGTGGTGATTTGAATGATCATTACCTTGTAGAATATAAATACTGAAGCTGTAATTTGCACAAAAATATTTTTCTGTTAGGATTAACATAATAATATCAAAGATGAAGGAAAGAGTAGGTTATCTGGTGTGGTCCTACTCCCTTGCATCTGGAAATTTCTTAGGTTTCATATATTAAAAGCATTTGTGGCATGTTTTTTTACAAATTGTAAGTGGTGGAAGAGGAGTCCAGATGAGGAAGTAAGGCAGGGCACAGAGGAGCTTAGGGAGAAAGCTAAGGTCCAGAAAGTCTAGCATGAAGCCCATTTGCTTGTTGAAATAACTGCTATTTGCAGCTGAGATTGCTCATCAAGTTCCAAATATTTGACTGCAGTTCTCTTTCCATAAACATTGGAGTCACATCATACATGTCTACAGGGCTCAGCCACACCTCTGCTGCCTTTGCCTCAGAATCCCTGCCTCTAGTGATGCAACCAACAAAACAGTCCAGAACACTCTCCTTATCATTCCTAGTTCCTTCTTTTAAAGTCTGTTTTGCAGCTGCAGCAGGCAAAGTCACCTCTCTCCAGTTCAGGGTTGTTAACCTCTTTAGACATTGGCAGAACAGGCTTTTCATATGCTTCATGAGAGCCTAAGCTTAACCTATGGGTTGATAGAAATAGCTGGTGGTGATGTTTTAACTTTTAAGAAAAGTTTGAAACTTTAGGGGCTATCTCCACCCTGTTGACCTATTTAGCCTGAACAGATTGCCAAAGCTTCAGGGATGCCAAAGGTTGTACTAGCTAGTTCCTTTTGGGTCTCCCACCCAAACAAAAGGGTGGAGAATTCCAGATGCAGTGTGATTCAGGAAGGCCAAAAACCCTGTAAGACTCCATGAAAAATATTTATCTTTCAGTTTTAAGCCAATCTAGAAGAAACAGCACATCCTTTTTTTGCCTTTAATTCAGGCAAGAGAGAAATCTGAACCACCACCACCAAAGGTGGAAATTCTGTGCACCTGATTTTATTGTTGTGTTTTTAAGCAGAACCACAATGGTTTTAATGGAGTGTTTCAGTTAAAACAGGAAACAGTCTACCACTTGAGATGTTTTGGTTGTTTTCATTTAAACATGCATGGTAAAATGCAGTGACAGCTCTTTGTGTGTCGACAGCATATGTGCAGGTAGTATTACTTGTAGTGAAAAGCAAATCCTGGGAGGTACCTGCCTGTACTGATAGCATAAGGATATCTTCATTCTAGGTGTAACATATGTATAAAACTCAGGTTGTCGCTGCTGCTAACTGGCAGGCTTTGCCAAAATGGACTGCTCTCATGCTTTCCCTGCTACCATTGTAAGGATTCTAGGAAGCATTTCATTATGCCATAGATATCCTGACCAGGAATGCAGCAAAAAGAGTGTAGCGGAAATGGTAGCTACAGATTAGCTATTGGAGGTTTTCCTTATTCAGGTTTGCACTGGGTCTGCGTGGGATAGAGTTAAGTTTATTCAAAGTAACTTGTAGGAGGCTGTGTTTTGGATTTGTGATGAAAACACTGTTGATAACACAGGGATGTTTTGGTTACTGCTGAGCAGTGCTCACACAGAGTCAAGGCCTTTTCTGTTCCTCACCAGCGAGCAGGCTGGGGGTGTACAAGAAGCTGGGAGGGGACACAGCTGGGAGAGCTGACCCCAGCTGACCAAAAGGATACCCCACACCATAAGACATAGTGCTCAGCAATGCAAATGTGGGGGGTGGAGGTTGGTGGTGGCTGCCGTAGCTTGGGAACTGGCTGGGCACCGGTCAGTTGGTGGTGAGCAATTGTTTTCTTTTGCATCACTTATTATTCTTGGCTGTCAATTTTTCTTCAAACAATTAAACTTTGTCACAACCCACAGGTTTTCTCACTTTTACCCTTTCGATTCTCCCACCCATCCCTCTGTGGGGGCATGAATGAGTGGCTGTGTGATGCCTAGCTGCCTACCAGGGTTAAGCCACAAGAAGATTTGAACTGCCACATGAGCTTGTTGTTTGCCACTCTTCTGAATCCCTGGAAATCATAGTTCAGAATGTGGTTTGAGTACTCATCATGAATATGCAACTACAGTGCTCAATTTGCCTTCTTTCTGCTCTGCTGTACTCCTAACCAGTTTTCTTCCAATAGCAGGGGAGAAAAAGAATAAAGTGGATGAAATCTGTCTGACTAAATATAAACATCTACAATAAAAATATTCACTTTTGGCTTCCCTTGTAGTCAGTGAAGAGAATCAAACATTTGTGGAGTGTGAGTCATCTCATTCCAAGGTAGGTGTCTAAACTAGTTTAGATGAATCATGTCCTAAAAATGCCCAATTCTCTACATAGAGAGAGCCACTGGTGACAACTTCAGGTGTAGGTTTCTTCACTTTAGAAACTTTTATCCAAAGGGAGATGATGTGAATCTCTCCCAAGGAGATCCTAGGAACACATGAACTACCACATAAGGCCAGACCATCTACCTTAGTACCACCAAATGACTGATGCCTAAGACAACATACTTAAAGAATAATGCAAGACCAAAGCAAGTATTATCTTTCCTCATTACACCCTCCCAGCTTCTGGTAGTCAGTAGACAACAGGCTCCATGCACTAGAGGTTCCCCGTGTTCATTGGTTATTGTAGCTATTAGTGATGTCTTCTATGCATCTGTCTATGCCAGTGAATTAATGTACCCCACTAACCCTTCTCATCATAGTCTCCTCTGAGGCTTCAGGATTCTTGTCAAGAATTAGGATTGTCCTACTATTCCTATCTGCCCACGTATAGAAACTGTTTTAATCAGTTTGATACTTTTCTCTATATTTCCTCTATTCCTATTATGTGCTCTGAGAACCAGAACTGCATATTGTATTCCATGCATGTGTACTGCATGGATCATGTTGATGTATTTTGCTGTCAATTGCATTCCTAATATTTCCTAACGTTCTAGCTGTCTTTTTGATCACTACTGAGGATTACACTATTTTTGTAGGCAATTATTATCCATCACTCCAGATGGATAATACTGGTTTCTGTAACAGTGAGAATTAATAAATCAATGAATCGTGAAGTACTCTTTCCTGTGTGTACTGCTGAACAGTTGTCAATAACAAACTTCAAACTCCGTTTTCTGTCTTGGCCCTAGAATATTCTGAAATTCTTCTGCAATTATTTGCATTTATCTTGATTGTGGCTACTCTGATTTATTTTATATGATCCGCAAGTATTGCTGCCTTTTTATTAATCCAGTTCCTGCGTATGTATGTTAAACAGAACAGATTCCAGAATAGATTAACACAGGACAACAGAAATATTAGTATTAAAAACTGACCTCTTAGCCTCAGTGTTTTCTTTGTATATTTTAAGCAGTCATATATCCAGAAACAGTTTAGTTTTTTTAAAGTTGCTTTGACGGAGAATCTCACCAAAATCTGTTAAATTTTATGTTGAGTCTTTGCCAGTTAAAGATGAAAAGTGGTTTTCACCACAGAGAAAGTGGATTGTGAAATATACATTCTATTAGCAGAGAATTGCACTATTAGCAGTTCCACTACAGTAGGTAGTGAAAGAAAAGCATGGAAGATCATTTTATAATAAATAACAAATGTATTCTCTGGAAAAAAAAAATAGAGAATGGGGGGAAAGGAGAAGATAATTGCTTTCATCATATAATAAATTAGATTAAATAGTTGTGATTCTGGTACTTGGAAAGAGCAAAATTCAAAGGTGGAATCTTCTCTCTCCCACTTTTTCAAGCCTGCTGCTTTAGAGTCTGTCTGCTTCTCATGTGAAGCTGTTGCATACCATGCAAAGTATAAATATGGATTCCTCCAGGGGGTTGATGACATTTTATTGGAAGACATAAACATGTTTCTTGCAGATTTGTGATCTGCAAGAATTCTGTCTGTGCCAGTACAATGGGGACCATGCCATAGATCACGGCTCAAAATTGCCAGTTCACTCTATTTATTTACCTGGGTTAATAGAAACAAAAGAATATTGAAGTGCAATTAAACCAAACTTGGAAAAGGATTTATGAAACCTTGTCAACTGTGTTATCCAACACAATACCATTTGTGGGAGAACAAAGATTGTTCATTTAGAATATGTTGAAACCATAAGTGAAATCACCTTACAAATATTTTTCTCCTTGAACGGATAACATCTGACAGACTGGAAAGCAATGCCTAACCCACTATTAAACATTACCAGGTTACCATTAGAGTTAATTAGCAAGGCATTACCCATAATCCTTTGAAGACAATAGTTTTCTGGCTGTCACCCAGGCCTGCTGCACTTTAGGCTCACTGACTTCGGAAGGCTGACAAGAGTTCTTTTCCTGCAAGAAGTATGTTGTGAAAGAAGCCTGGTGAAGGTGAAACGTGTGTTGGTACTTCAACTTCAGGAGACCCATTTGATCGCATTAGCTGGCAGCACTTGTAATGTTCATTTCAATGTCAGGGAAGTTTCTGCATCAGTATTCAAAACATAACTCTATATACTAATTGCTTTTTCTCATTGGCAAATACCTAACTTTGGGTAGGAATTTATTCGAAACCTGTGCCCTTGTTGAGAACTCATGAATAGATCATGAAAATCAGGTCACAGTTTGGAAAACTGCAAGGTTTTTCTACTTTATGAAAAGAAGTGTTTAACATCCTCATTAAAGATCTGGAGGATGGGGCAGAGTGCATCCTCATGAAGTTTGCTGATGACACGAAACTGGGAGGAATGGCTGATACACCAGAAAGTCTTGGACTTCTCTATAGGGATGGCCTGACAGTAATGCTGAACATATTTACGTTGGAGATGTGTGTTTCCTCCTTGGACTGTGTCTGTATTGCTCACTTCCTAGCCTGGAAGATGCAGCATTGCTGTGGCAGCAGCCCATCCAACTGCTGAAATGAATGAAGTGCCATGCTTTAATCCATAATGACATAACCTAATAACTAAAAAGGAAACTCAGAGGCCTTCAGAATGCTAGCTCCCAGGTAGCTGACTGGCATGTGGAGGGACCATGCAGTAAGCATGTCACTGGACTGTCAGACCTTTATCATACACAATTGAGAATAATCCAGCAAATATCAACACTGACCACTTCAGATAATAAAGGAACTTAAATAGGGATTGCTAAAGTTCTGTTCCTTACAGGATTTCTGACTCATGGTCATAAGCTATTCCTGATGCACATCCTGGTATTTAAGCCCCCACATTTTTAAGGTGAATTTGCAATGACCTTTTAAAAATAATTCTTGCTTTTCCATTCCTTTAATACTTTTGACCCATAGTTTTATTTTAATAGTATTCTAGCTGGTGATGCCAGAAGAAGAGAAGATCAGAATGAAAAACATGTCATTACTCAGCAGCCTCATTGCTCAACCAGGCTGTGTTTTCCATAACATGCAGTCAGTGCTTTGCTCACTGAAACACCAGTTTGCAGATTGCATAGCTCAGAATTCACGTTGCATGATAGGATCTGTGCTGGGGGGATATTAGAAATGAAGGACTCATGTGACAGTCACTGCACATGACAAAGTGGCTTAGCACTTCCCATTTGTGGAGCAAATTTTATTAAACAAAGAGCATATATATATATGTATATATATATATATATACATACATGGGTTTATTCACCTGGTTTTCTTCCTGTGCTATCTGCCAGTGTCTAAAGGCAACAGAAAGATTAAGGTTTCATGGCTTTACTGGTGACAAAGGACCCCTTCATTAATTTTGTTGTTGGGGTGCCAAAGTGAACCACTTGGCATTTCACATCGGTTAATGGGTCAGGAATGGTGAGGGACAGAAATGGAGCATGTGAGAAGACTGCTCCAGTAAACTAAGTAGCCTTGAGCAGATGTACATAAGCTCACCTTAGACACCTGCTCACCAAAGCACAGAAGAGGCTTCATCTGTAGAGCAGGACCTACTCAAAAAGTACTGACAGACATTCCTCACAGAATTTGCCTGTTGGTGCCACCTTCATTATAAAGTTAGAACATAAAGACACTCTCCCTATCCTCTTCTATATAATAACTTAATGGTGTGAGCCTTCAGACTGGAGGTGTAGGACATCTAGATTCAGGCCCTCTTCCTCTTAAGGACATGCAGATTCTGATCTTCCACTAGAGTGCTTAAATCCTTGGCTGTGCAGGAGCACAGGGAAATGATCTCAGTCCATTTTGTCAAACTAAATGCAAAAAAAAGAGCTAGGATTCATTTGGCCAAAGAAGAAGAGGGAGATCTGGGACATTTCCTGAAGGAGGGGAGTCCTGGACTCTTGATCTTTACTTTCAGAGAACTGTTAATAATCTTGAGTGTATTATACCAAGAAGCCACTGGGCGAAATTAACTTAATTGAAAAAACCCTAAACCCATACCCTTTTCAGGGGCCTAAGTCTTTTTGGATCTAATCATAGGTCCCTTCATTGCTAATTTTTATGGCACTATATCACTTCGATGACCCTGTTGTGAATTCTTTGTTTTACTGTAGCTAGCATGGTGGCCTGTTCTTATAACTTTCCTTCTGAGAACAATAACGTGACTGTGAACTGTGTGTGTACATGCAGAATGTATGGCTCACATTTTAACCTCACTTCCCAGAGCAGAGGTATTATTCTTACTTTGGCTCTCTTAGTAAGTGCACTAATGGGCAGTAGAAGAATAATGGAATACTGGAGATCTGGCACGAGACAGCAGTGTGCCGTGAGTAAAGCCCCCTTTGGAGGCATCATTTGGGGCCAATTTCTTTTTTTTGTAGTCAGGCAAAACTCCCATTGACGTCAGTGGGAATTTTCCTTCCGTGAAAAATGGGGACTCAGGTTTGGCCCTGATTTTTAGGTCAGCTTGAGCCACTTCAGATAGTGCCAGTATTCTGCACACCCATTGGTGGATAGAAAGCTCCTGTAATGTGCTTAAGATATATCCAGGTTGGCATAAAAAAATAAAAATAAGGAAAAAACAACTAATCAGCCAGCTGTTTTTCTTTCAGTATTCCCAAATGTGTCTTGTATGAATAGTTGGACCCCCTCAAATGCATAAGGATAGCAGGTATTTTTAATTTAACCTTTCAAAAATGCTTTTGAGTAAGACATCTGGTAATAGCTTGTAAATAGAAATGCTTATAAAAATGCATTATATTGAGGGGTATTCACAATGTGAAGTGCTTACTCCACCCCAAGCTTAGGAAATGTTATCCGTTTTCACGAGTTTTTTTAGCCAAAGTTTTTTAAGCATATAACTTTACAGCTTTCATAAAAAGGGCATAAAGATGAAAAATGTGTTTTGCAATGTATCTGCCACTGATACGAGTGTTCAATTAAATGGACCGTGCAAGAAAAGAGGAAAGATTTGCTACTGGGGTATTGCCAATGATATCCTTTGACACTTCGATAGTCTCATGTGTTCCTGATCAAGCAGCACAGAGCACTGGAAAATCCCAAACCAATAAGCTTCAAACCAGAGCAGTCTGCATACATTTGATACGCAGTCAGAAAAGGCTGATTTGAAATGATTGGCACTGAACTGTGGCCTTTCCATTAACTTACCTTAAACCATTTTTGCCCTTTTGTTGACACAGAACTTCACCAACTCTATTTATACCCTGGAAAATTGCATGTTTCTGCTTAGGCAACAGATTCGAACTATGTTTTTACTAGTGGCAGCCATTTGGAATTCTTTCCTACCACACTGTATCCCATTTCACTTTAAATCTTCTCTTCTGGACACATGCAAGATTCATACTTCCGTAAAATCTCGTTACCAAATTTGGTAATTTGTCATTAATATTACCCAGTGAAATATATCAATAGTTTTAGTCCAATTCCCGAATATGCATGTTTTGTTCCGATCACATAAATTTCAGTGTTCCTGATGTGATTTGATACAGTCCCCAGTGTAAGACCTGCATGCTGTACTGCAGGTGCAGAGACAGGAGTTTGAGATCTGCTGTCTTCTCCTTTCTATCCAGCTCCAACCCTCTCTCCCTACCCCACAGCATGCCTGTGCTTCTGTGCACCCAGTTAGAGAATAGATGAACATGAATAAGGACTGGCAATGGATCCGTCTCAGCCATTGTTGAAACACTTTGTAGCTGATGGATGCCAAGTTTGTCATGGACCATAGAGTTGCCTCCCACCTTTGTGAGGTAGGCTCCTAGGAGTACGTAAGGGAAGTTCCAGGGAAGAAATGACAGGATGTCTTCTGGTGGCAGAAAGCCTGTCTGCAATCTGACCTGGGAACCAATGTTGTGTTACCATGGTTTCTTTGCCTGCGATCTTTTGATTTTGGTGCAACCCCTAGAACACCAGATACCAAGACAGCCATTGGTTTTGGGAGACAACTCCCCCGCTTTTCCTTCACTGGAACAGCATCTACTCCTTCTGACTGAAGAAAGGAAACCCCATGAAAAGGGTACCTAAATGTTTCTATCATCTACTCTGTCATACCCTTATACACATAGAACGATGCATTTAGAGCACTGTAGGAACTTTTAGCAAAGAAAGTGTAAATAGCAGAATGTCACATAGACTACTTTTCCTTTTAAAGCTAAAAAATGGAAGTGCATCATGAATATATTTGCATTCTTGACACTCGCTGACTTACCTTTCACAAAGTCGAGGTCTTCTTTTTCTAGTGCTACAAATCTGGCACCACTCATAATGATTAAATTCTCTTAAAGAAAAATAAGGAAGAGAGAAAAAGAATTATATTCTTGTGGCCAAGGAATGTGCAAACTGCTGGAAGAAGAATTTTATAACTGCTTAACACAACATAACAGAGAAGTTATGCCAGTCTCCAGGATAAAAAAAAAAATCTTATGAGGAATTTAGCTTCTTACTTGCTGTCTCATGTAATTTCATTCTCATCTGTGCAGATGCCACCTAGTTCTAAGTATAAAACTACTCTCAGATTTATTTTTCATATGCAAGAAATCCTATTTCCTTCTGCTCAAGATTCACCTGCTATGACTGAGTTTGTTTTCTTGAGCATCAGGAAAGATACGCAGCTCATTTGTCAAATAAAACAAAATGTAAAGGACCTGCCACTACTCTTCCAATCATGTCCAATTCAGATATATTGCAGTCTTTGTTGGTGAAGAACACAGTTGTTCAAGATCTGGCTCTCTTCATGGCAACTTAAGTTCCATATTTGGCTGCACTGACCACTGCATCTCCACAAGACACATTGACTCCCTGCCCTGCATATTGATCCTTACAGTACAGAAAATGGGACAGATGTCAATCTCAGGGTCAAGTGCCTTAGCAGACCTTGTGATTGCTATGCATGTTTCCTCTTTGGAACAGAACAACCTTGTCCGTGCTCCTCTTGGGAAAAGTCTTTGATCTGTGCTAATCCCTGTATCATAACTTAGCATTATCTGGAAGAGTATTAATGGCCTTATGTCAAAACTAGGAAGTATTCTAACAATATTTAACTCAGGCCTTTGAAAATGTTAAATAAACCTATGTAACTTTAAAACACATGATGGACATCTCTCTAGACTGCTGAAATAATATTATCTCTCTTTTTTTTTATTTCCATAGCTTTATTCCCTTGACTAACCAGGAATAATTCAGTACAGCTGCAATTCGGGAGCCGAAATGAAATGCAACTGGGACTACTCCCAGTGAAGTTACTTGCTTCATGCCAGCCAATGACTTCAGTACAATGAGTAATTTTAATTGCATCATGAGTGTCCAAAACACCTTCTGTTTCACTGACCTCTTGGAAAAGTGAAGGCTTCTTCTTAGGCTAAGTTCTAAGACTTCTTTCTTTGTTATGGTGTGCGTATGTTTGTCTATGAGATGTATAGAGGACTGTAAAGATCTGAATCATCAGACTCCAGACAAAATCAACAATGGTGTTTAAAACAAAGCAAGGTGACTGGCAAACATGCAACTCTTTATAATTCCTTTTCAGTCCATGTGGGAAAACAAACAGAGATGGCATTGAAATGTAAAAGAAAAACTAGTTATGGATTGCATATTGCTACATGGACACCTTCAGAAATGAGAAGGCATTCTCACAGTTGTTGAAGCAAAGGGAAAATATGAATCTGTACTTGCAACTGTATTATTTTTTCTTTAATTATTTCAGATCTTTCATCTATTGTATCATGAACTTCTTTACAGAGTAAAACAAACAACCCAATAATATAATTTGTGCAATTTCATGGCTCTAATTTCCTTTCTTGTGAAGCGGTCAAAAAGAGTGTGCTTATTCTATTTTGGTTGCAGAGTATTTTGGCAAAAACTTAATTTTGGAATACTTTCCTTGACATTTGACTTTCCAGTAGAAAGGAAAATGAAGAAGGACAAAGAAGAATTTCCATCTGGATTCTTTCTGTTTGGTGCTACCACTTATACTGTGGCAATCAGCAGTTATTCAAAACCTGTCTTGGGTACAAGCAGCAAATGTTATTTGCATGGTAATGCTTTTACTATTTTACTTTATTTTGGTTTGGTTTGGTTTTTTATTTGTTTTTATTCGTTTATTTTTTATTGTTTGCATGCAAATTTGAGGTAATAGTTCACAGTGATTGTAAGAAATGTTTGACAAATAATCCAAACCTGTTCCTAATGCCCATGAGACCTAGGCTTTAGGAAATAAAAAGAACTTCAGGAGGTCAACTATTCTGAAGAAGATATTTGCATGATCAGGATCAGGGAAAAAGTGTTCCTGGAATTCATTCTCAGCAGAAGATAATGTTTCAGGGAATCATCACTGGGGAAAAACCATGCATGGTACACTGCTACACAACATTCCTGCACAATACCTTTGCATCACATTAAATACCACATTAGGCCAGTGTAATTTGTGCAATGTGTAGGCTTCAGTAGGCCTCAGCACAGTTAAAGTAGATATATAGTGCAGTGTTTTCTTTACTTGTCAGGAGACTTGTTGAAAAATTACCCCATAATAACAGGAAGTGGGAATAAAGTGGGAACGTGGTTGTATGTGAGGATAGAAACCCCCTGTAAACACTGTACTCTGAGACTGAAAGA
The DNA here is from genome assembly GCF_037157495.1 of Lathamus discolor. Lineage (NCBI taxonomy): Eukaryota > Metazoa > Chordata > Aves > Psittaciformes > Psittacidae > Lathamus > Lathamus discolor. The sequence goes on along the minus strand of NC_088884.1, from coordinate 39,806,252 downwards.
CTATGGAGCTGTTTTTAAGCCTATTAAAATTAACAGGAGCAGTTCTGACCACGAGAATGAGTGCAATTCACATACAGACTTGGGCTCCATGAACAAGTTTGCATAAAACAAGAGCAAACCTGAAACCTTGCGAAAAAAAACCTTGAACTGAACCAAGCCTTTTCCTGAGGGTTGGAAAAAATTTGATTGTTTAATTTTCACATTCCTCATCTTTTCCATTTTCATCATGGAGAAAAAGTGGACAAGAGACTATTTTGCGGTATTATTACTGGCCTGACTGAAACAAAAAAGGTATTAGAGGTAATCTCCTGAGAAAGTTTGACCTTGCAAGATTTCCGATTGATTTCTAAAGCCAGGAGATTCAAATACATTTGGATAGACTTTGAACGAACATCCAAACTTCTGCATGCTTGTCTAAACTGAAGATCCAGGAGTTTTGATATACCCTCCTTCCTCTCCTTGATGAACACACTTGAGTATTGTGAGCGCATTTGCTTGTGTTATTTGTGGAACTGGCAAAAATACGTGTACATTTAGGCTCTTGTCAGAGGGGTTTCTGGGCTGAAGTGCTAATTCATTACTGGAAATAAAAGCTGATATAAAACATAAGTGCTAAGTGCTCCAGAAAGTACATTACAAAAAATAGTTGAGCTATATGCAGTCTTCAGTCTCATTAGGAAGTGAGAAAGAGATGGCATGGAAAAAATTAACTTGTCAACATAGCCATATATAATTTTCAAAGAGCACAATGTGAACAAAAGATGTTGCACTGACCATTCAAATAAATCAGAAAGCTGTGAATTGTTGCAGAGATTTATTGATTTAATTACTGATCATAACACAATGTGTTTGTTCTAAAGTAATCTTATAAAAAAGGAAAAACATGATGTGTTTATACAGCTCTTGGGCAGAAAAGCAGATCCTTTGAAACTGGTGAGTTATGATTTGCATGTAAATAATGCATTTACTATACAAAGCTTTTAAAAAGTTCTATTGAGAAGAGCAGCATCAACAAGGCATGTTAAAGATTCCAATGGAGCTCTTTTTGACCTCAGAGTAGCTGAAGATTTCTCAACGATTTTAGTCATTGCTGAAATCTGAAGCAGCAAATTTGCTGTTGAGCCCGTTGACCAGAAGGATAGCTTAGCATGGGAAAATAACTGGTGCTCCTCAACTCTGCACACAGATAGCACCTAAAAATAACTACCCTGTAAAACTTGTGCTGAGATGGAGGGAGCCTGAAGAAAACCACTTGATGTTCCTATCTGAATATTTGCCAGCATTTCAATATTTAAACACCCTGATCAGAAAAACTCATTAAACACAACCTAAAGTTTCCTAAGGCAGTTCACATGCTGAAGGTTCTGCGTGTGCTTAAGTGCTGCCCTGGGGCAGGTCTGTGTAGATATGGAGGCCAGTATACAGGAGCAGTACTGGGAAACAGGAGCAAACAAACAGACATGTAATTATGGATCAAGAGCCAAAAGGACAACAGCCACAACATAGAGAAAGTCACAATGCTAAATTCATTGTCTTGTGATGGATCCCTTTGTCTAAGGCAGATTTTCTTCCTCAGGATATGCTGCTGAAAAACCTTGGTTGGGTTTTACAAAGAACCCGCAAGGCACATGAAAGGTCTTTTTTGCCATAGCAGCACAATACAGTTTGCACATATATTTAAACAATACTTGTAATCCAGAAATTTCAAAGGTTTTGATTTTCAGAGACTTGGTTCATACAGAATAGGACAAGAGTAAGCTTGTGTGTGCTCACTGTGAGTAGTCAGGGTACAGGCCCAGTGAAACAGACAGTGAAGTGAATTAAATTCACTGTTTAGACTAAGAAGTATCACCTCCTACAAGGAATCGAGAATGAACTTACCAAAGCCACAAGGATTCCTATCTACCTGGCTTTTGGTCCATGCTTTACACACAGGGAGATGAAATTAAACATAAATGAATGTGATTTCTTTGGGACAAAATTTAATTTTCCAGGCTGTCTGCTGGAAAAATTAACCCCTAAACTAAATATCTGGCATTTAATTTGGGACGGATTTATATTGGTCCTTCAGGAACAAAAGTTAGTAACATCTAAAATAGTGTAACCTACGTCTCCCTCAGAGCTGGAATAAACAGAAATTTTAATGATCTATAAAGTTTTATGAGTGACTGAACTTTAGTCAGCAGTGTTTCACTGGGATTTCTAGAAACATCAAAAGGATAAAAAATCCAAATATAACACCATTCCACTTTGGTGGCTGAGAGTTAATAAAGTTAAAACCTCTTCCATAGTCTGTCATGTAACTCCATATCATAACTCTTGTTACACTAAGGTTTATTGCCAAGAATTCATAGTAGTGGAAGCAGCAAATGAAAAATGGCCAGAAAGACCACAGTTTTGTTAGGCAATACAGTTCAGGTACAAGATTTTGGCCTCTGTGAAAGAAGGGGAGGCAGCCAAAAGTACTTGAGTATAACAGCCTCCCCATATTCTGCAATTATATAACAATGAGTCTGGTCATTAATATCCATTAGCTGTCCCAAAGTCCTGAGCAATCCAGTGCTATAACCCCTCCCGGAGTGCATCAAGTCAACAGCCTAAAGAGGTTCCAAGACCTAAGCAAGCACAATAATAATGATAGCTGGGAATAAACACCTTTGTTCAGTAAAATTAATCATTGCAATGCTAGAGTCTATGACCAGGTCATTACCTTGAAGGCAGGTCCTGCTTGTGGCCACTGAGCAACCATAATGGAAAAGCTCATTTATGCAGAGGGCATTTCATAACACATAACTAGGCCAAGGGAGCAAGACCTTATGAGTGACAAGCTGAGCTGGAACTGGCCACCACATTGCTAGTGTAAGCAAGAACGCTACTTTGGCTATAGGATACTGCCATTATCTAGGGGTGGCATTCACTGATTGGCAGAAGAAGAAATGAGAAGAGAAAGAGGATGACTCTGTATAAGGCAGAGAAAGCAGATGAGGAAGGAGGGCAATCTGAGGCTAACACAACACTTCCCCAGAAACTGAGCTTCCCTTACTGGGAAGAGATCGATATAGCTATATGGAAACCGCAGGTGCAGGCAGTGCTAACCACCCAAAGCCTCTGCTGCAGCTTGAGGCCTCAAAGACATACCTGCAGAGCTAGAGGAAAGAGGCTGTCTAGTTTCCATAAGGTACCTGACTTGCTACTGATTTCCGTGGGAGGTTAGGCATGTAAACATTAAGTCAGGCACCTAATACCTTTCATGGACCTGACCCCCATACAAAACTGAGATGATTTGGATCCCTTAGTAACAATTAAAAAGATTCTCCATGGTCACTACTACCACTTGTATTAGTAGCACAGGTTCACAGAATCACAGAATCACAGAATCCCAAGGGTTGGAAGGGACCTAAAAAGATCATCTAGTCCAACCCCCCTGCAAGAGCAGGGTAACCTACAGTACATCACACAGGAACTTGTCCAGGCGGGCCTTGAATATCTCCAGTGTAGGAGACTCCACAACCCCCCTGGGCAACCTGTTCCAGTGCTCTGTCACTCTTACAGTAAAGAAGTTCTTCCTGATGTTAACGTGGAACTTCCTATGCTCCAGTTTACACCCATTGCCCCTTGTCCTATCACTGGATATCACTGAAAAAAGCCTAGCTCCATCATCCTGACACCTACCCTTTACATATTTGTAAACATTGATGAGGTCACCCCTCAGTCTCCTCTTCTCCAAGCTAAAGAGACCCAGCTCCCTCAGCCTCTCCTCATAAGGGAGATGTTCCACTCCCTTAATCATCTTTGTGGCTCTGCGCTGGACTCCTTCAAGCAATTCCCTGTCCTTCTTGAACAGAGGGGCCCAGAACTGGACGCAATATTCCAGATGCGGCCTCACCAAGGCTGAGTAGAGGGGGAGGAGAACCTCTCTTGACCTACTAACCACTCCCTTTCTAATGCACCCTAAGATGCCATTGGCCTTCTTGGCCACAAGAGCACATTGCTGGCTCATGGTCATCCTCCTATCCACCAGGACCCCCAGGTCCCTTTCCCCTTCGCTACTTTCCAGCAGGTCAACCCCCAACCTGTACTGGTACATGGGGTTGTTCTTCCCCAGATGCAAGACTCTACACTTGCCCTTGTTAAATTCCTATGTGCTGTGAAGGTCAGAAGCAGATAGCAAAGAATACAGTTCTTCCCCATGTCAGTTGTGTTGGATGAACTCAATGGGAGTCAGATGAAAGGACAACTGCCAAGTGAAAAGGCCATGCCTGAAATCACAGTTTTGCATTTGCTCAGCCAGTGCAGGAGGGGAGTTATGGAATTTATTTCTCTGTCCCCAGGTGGAGAAGCCTTCAGGGGAGGATAAATTGAGAATTTTCCTTATGCATAGGGGACAGGCAGATGAAAGCATAGAGGTGGCTGAGGAAGAAGGAGACGTGGTAATCAAGGCTGTCATCTTTTTCAGATCACAGGCAGGAGGTGACAGTTTGATAGGCCAATATATTTGACAGATAGGGTGAGGCTAAATGTGAAGGATCTTAAAAACAAAGATAAGATGTTTGTGTTCAAAAAGGTGAAGCTACTGAAAGGACACAAGGAGAGTGATGATGCAGCCAAAGTGATGAGCCAGGAACATGGTTCTAATCTCAGTGTTTTGAATGGAAATAAAGGGCAGCAGTAGTGCTGGAACATGGCTGGAGACCAGATCAGTACAGACGAAGTGCAAAATGATGGAATCCTGCTATGAGCCATAGCTGGCTGCTGAGAGAAAGGGTGAATCTGTGAGCTATTATGTAGGAGGAAGCAAATAGACTTGGATCACACAGTGACTGAAAGAGGCAGAGAAATCTAAAATGGTCCCTGATCATGGGCTGGAGGTAGCATGAGGTTAAGAACAGTGGAAAAAAGTGGGGAATGTGGACAGAAAATTCATTTTCAGCTATTATTGATTGTCAGAGATGTAGAAGTGAAGTGTTAGAATGAGATCTACACAGAGAAAGTAGTAGTGAGAGATTTGGGAGTCAATTGCAGAGATGAATTTTTATGAGAAGGGCACCTACAAGTGAGAGAGAGCTAACTGTTAAAGAAATCTTTCTGCCTCTCTGGCTCTCTTCTCCTGATGTCTGGGCAGCTGGAAAAGGCAAGGGCATCGCCAACAGCAATTTTTCATTTCTTTGCTTACTAAAAGCAATAATTTTCTAAAAGCAAATAATTTTCTTAATTTTATAATGTTTTTCTCATTTCTACAGTGAGTTGTGCACTGGGTGCACAGCCAATTGGCTCAGCTGCAGATATTCCACATACTTCAGATACTGATAGGTGTTACTGGCAATACTGAACACGACAGAGCTTCTGAGTTTTATGAAAAAGACAATACTTTCAGTGCACTAAGAAGACCCATCCCAAAATGGGACAATTTACTGAATGCACAATGAGCCCAATCTTCTATAGATTCGGTATAACATAGTGTGGATAAATTAAAAGATCATGGGTATTCTTAAAGCAGCTTCATAGGGCTTCTTTAATTTTCACAGTGAGATACTCCTATGCTTTTCAATCTGGTGAGAATGAGAGTCCTGCTGGGAATTAACAGATTGACAGACCAGGAAATAGTTGATGGACATGTCACACTTATCAAAACCACCAACTTTGAAGCCAGGTTGGATTAAGTTTGCAGCCAGGTTGGATTAAGTCCCATCAGAGTGCCATAGTTCAGCTTTTCTGTATTTCCTCCCCCCACCCCCTTGTCCCCATCACTCTTGTTGATGGACATAACACCCTCCCTGCCAACCTCAAGAGGAGAGGGGCAGTAAGGGCTTCTGTGCACTTTTTTGCTCACTTCTTTAATCCCAGAGTGGCAGACTTTAATCGCAGATGCAAGACACCAGAACGAGCTGACCTTCAAACTTGGTCCAGGACTCATCTCATGACAGGTTTCTCTCCATCAGAGAGTATCAACAGCATTCTCACTGATTTTCAGTTTTCTGCTGAGAAACTGAGGCCAAAAGCCAAGGATAGTATTTGAAGAGAAAGTGATTCTTTTTTCCTGCTACATTTCTAGCCAATGTCTGAAAACCAGGGTGATGGCTTAAGTGCTGAGTGCAATAAACAGAACAGCTTACCCATTGTTTTAGCTTAAGAGAAAAAGAAAAGCAGCAAGCCTTTGTATACATGAAATAATTATTAACAGTTTTTATTAGGAAGAGACCAAACTTGTTCAGCTTCTTTTATAGTAAACATGTCTGATGGGGTGGAGGGAAAGGAGGAAAAATCACGCATATTTTATATACAGTCTGGCTGGATAGCTGGCAAGTGCACCTGTAGGGCATATGTGAATGTATAAACCCACACATGTTCACTTAAAAGGACACCGTCAGCTTGCTTCAGAGCTTTTGTTTGCTCTTTAATCTGCATTATTTTAATACCCTCTTAGAAGCTTAAAAAACAGCATTTATTTCCCTATTGATTTCCTTCTTCTGTTTGCCCTTGTCAAGCCATTTCTCTCTGTGTTTGGTTTGCTGTTTTTTGAGTGCAGATAAAATTAACACAGCTGGTCTTATTTAACAGCCTAAACAACTTCAATTTGTACCACACTTTACCAGCTTAGTGAGAGTAAGGGTGAGAGCATCAGTGTCTGCTGAGACAGTGAGCTGAGCTGGCACGCCATGGGAGTGCCGCTTTGTGGTGCTGTCCTTAGACTGGCCTTTGATGGGACACCAAGGTAAAGCAGTCCTGTTGTGGTCACCTGGGCCTGGGAGAGAGGACAGACACATTAAAGAGGTTTAGTTCCTGTAAAAATGTGAGTAGCTACTTGCCGCCCCTTCTTGGACAAAATGGATGAATCAGAAAAACCCAGGGGCCTTCATTTTAGTCTGTGCAACCAGGTTAACACCTCTCTGATGATGCAAACAGACCTGCTGTTAGTGTAACTAAGTGTGAGAACCTCTATTTTCAATTCTTAATGTTCTTTATTTCCATTTCTTACAGCTGTTCTGAGCATGGGTCTGTTTGCAGTGATGCAGAACTCCATAAAGAGCCCTGGGGGCAGAGGCTGCAAGTCCTTGCCGTGGCCTTGGCATGCTGCAGACAGCAGACACACCAGGAGAAGCAGCCTGCTGGGAGACACCCAGTGAAAGCCCCCTGCTCCTTGACTCCCCTTATGTGGGAGAAGAAGGGTGCAAAATGGAGCTTGGCACACAGGCAGTGATGGTAGGGAGCCATTCTGAGTACTGGGCTTTCCAGGTAGATTGAAGTGGGGAGATAAGAAAGAGCTGAGAAGGGGAGTGCCCTAATCAATTCACTGTGCTGTGGGACCCTCAGGACATTTAGCTGCAGTCACTGCTCATTTGGCCACTGCCTTTAGGATCTGTTCCAGAACAGATTATTTTAGCTGCTGACTCTCATTTTTAGATATTTGATCAAATGAGGAAGCTAGAGGGAAAGCAACAGATGTTCAAGGATCAAATAATTTTTCTGTCTTCAGCTTTGCAGGCTTTGTCAGAATTTAATAACCCCTCTTTAAAGTTCCATGTGGATAAAAGGATTTTGTGATTTCACCAAAGATTCACTCCAAAGGAAGGAGCATCGCCTTTGACAGCTTGCTTAACACTGCATGAAAACAAGCAGGACTGGCACTGGCACTGTGCTGTTGTTTTTCCTTCCTGACGGCACGGTGGGACCAGCTTGCAAATGAACCCTTGCAAGCAGAAAGTGCAGGAAGGTCTTATTAAGCAAAGGACGAGGCTAAAATACACAAAATAAGCTGCGCAAGAGCGCCAAACCTGGTGTTTCATCCATTTTCAGAATTCACAGGATTGCTGTCCTTTGGAACGTGACTCTCCAAAGGTTGCCACAAAAGAATATAATCCGATCTCTGCAATAGCCGTGGCTACAGAAGCCATACAAAATAGAAGGGTGGAAAGAGAAATTCACACCCAGCCCATTACTGAATTAGGCTTTTTATGTTCCCACACAATGTTCAACTATTCTCCAGTAATTCTGGTGTCACAAGAACATAATACACAAGGCAAAGAAAACACTGCACAATGCCGAGATGAAAAGCCACTCTCACACGGAGGTCAGACGTGGCTCCTTCTTCCTCTGTGCTGAGCAGCTTCTCTCAGGCTTTTCCCACCTGGGCTGGTGGGATGCCATTGCAGGGCTTCCTTCTGCCATCTTCTGCCTCTTTGTAGTACTGCGAGCCGGGGAACAGTCCTTCAGCACAGGTCTGTGGTCAGTGGCAGCAGGACCTGGGCTTTTGCCCAAGGGCAGGAGATCTGATTATAGTCACGAACCAGGAGATAATTGAAAATAACTCGTTTACAGTAGTAATGATGCGTTACTGAAACGATGCTCTAAAGTGTTTATAGGCATCCCTGCCTGAGCATCTGGTGTCTGAGCTCACACAAGAAGACAGAACATCTGACAAAGGTAAGAGATCATTTTTTCCCTGAGGGTTTTTCACCTTGACCATGTACTACATGCTGCACCCCCTCCTGCTGAGGGAGAAGCTTTATCCATCCCAACATCACTGCAGGGAAGTCTACATTTTGCATCCTTTGAGACAACCAGGAGGGCAGAGAAAGAAGGAAGCAAGCAGCCATCTACTTTCAGAGTGTTAGCAGATGACAGAGCACTCCCATAGGTGCTCAGGTGTTTTGCTTCCTCCTAATAAAAATGCGCCCAGTGATAATATAACTGTACCATGTGTGTCTCAGGACACATTGCCTGACAGGCCTGGTTTACAGTCATCCCCTTAATTTGTTCTGACCAGCTAACAGTGGTATCAAATACTGCCTGATGCCTGGGTTTGAGGTAGGGATTTTCTTCTTAGTCTACTGTAGCAGAACTATACACAATAATGGTTATCGTCCCCAGTCAGTTGTGATGGAGTAAAGACTGTGAAGGAATCCCTTTTGCCCACCTTTCTTTTAAACTTCCAGACTGAAGAATCAAACTAATTCAGTAAGTTGGAAGCCTGCTGTAGGAACTCCTCACAGAAAGGACAGAGGGGTGTGTGTGTGAGATCTATGTCCCTTCTGAAGGAGGTCCCACTCTGCTTTCTGTTGATGATGCATTTAGCCTTAGCCCAGCAGCTTTCAGGATATGCCTCCCCCACCTCAATATACATTCATCCCTGCCGTTGCTGGGTTGGGTATGAATATTTGGAAATATTTATTATGTAAATGTGGCATAATTCCTTCCAGCTGTATCCATCTGCCGTGCTGCCAGCTACCTCACAGGACCAGGATTTGCACCAGCATTCTGCTGCATTTATTTTCGTAGCAGTTAGTAAGTAGTATTTTCAGCTTTTGAGAACATCTCAGCTATAAGCTACATTTATATATATATTCTGTGAGGCATTCGCTGTTAGCATTTAAACAACAATAACAGTGACAGCTACCAATTCATGTTCCTGCTATTTGGGTCTAAGCTACAGTACTACCTGAGAAGGTGGAAGGAGTTCAGCTATTTTCTGCTTTTTTTTCTAAGAAGCTGATTTATAGTTTCTCATATGTTTTTCCTAATCTCATGTTGGCCTTGGATGTGTCTCTCTCTTGTCCTAGAAGTATAAGGATAAAACAGCATTCACCCCATTCACCTCTGATTTGGAGTTCTGAGCATAGATATCTTTTCTTGCCAATTTCTATGAACAACTGCATCTAAAAGCTCATATGGTGGCTTTCCTGGGAAAATGCTCCTTCTCATTTCCCTTCATTTGTTACATTTTTGTCCCTGTACAAAATAATTAATACTTTCTGCTCTGCTTTCTCTTACCTTTCACTCATCTTTGTTTCATTTCTGACTTTGTAAGTTTGTTTTGGAACAGAAAGGTCCTTCTCGTAGCTCTTTCCAATGTACTACATTTTATGAATGATTGGGACTTTTACAGAGCACAGCCTATTTGCATGTGTGATTTTTCAGTAATATGGTTTGCAATAAAATTCCTCTCACCACAGAAGTTAAGTCAAAAAAAGACTTTTTTTCCAGTTCTGCTCAGGGTTACTTTTATGTGTTTTTAAGTGCATCTAATTAATATTGGCACAGAAATTTTGTCATAGGAGACAATAGAAGCCAAGTATTTGGGAACGTGCCTAAGTTCCCCAAATACTTGGGAATGTTGGGTTTTCTGTGGTTGTATTGTAATTTGTTTTAACAAAAAACAATTTACTCCACCAAATCTTTTTGGGCACTCTTAACCTGTAAGGTTCATTTCCTCGCTTACAAATACAAATATTTACTACATCCATTATTTGCTGCTTTTGTGTGGCTTTTAGGGGGGTTCTCTTGCATTCCAGAGCAAGAAGCAGCATTTATTGTGCCCGGTTACCCAAGCAGCCCAGGGGTAATGAACCTTCCCAAGCCAAGCTCTAGGTTCATCAGGGCTCTGGAACAGCGCAGGTGTAGGAGACATTCAGGGCTAAAATCTAAAGTAACATAAAGACTGCTGCCAGCAGTAGAAAGACATTATTTACACATTGAGAAATAATCAACAGACAAAAAGGCTCCAAGAAATTAATTAAAAGGGGAGGTAGGTGTAAAGCATTATTGTAAAGTTACATTTAGTTTATAATTTCTGGGACAAAATTATCTTACTAAAATTTGCTAAAATATGCTGCATCAGTTGCACCCTAGTAAAGAAGCCGGGTACATGCTGAAAAAAACAGAGAGTTCAGTGGAAGAACATTTTGTTTGCTGCAGTGTTCCCTTTCCTTCCTGTTTCTTCAGTAAATGTGTGTGTTACAGTACGCACCATATTGTAGCTTAATCTCTAATACCACTAGTACCAGGAACCAGCAGTTACACATCAACACACACATGTTCTTATCATCTCTCAAGGTGTGTTTGTAGATAACGTGCAATGTAAATCTGAGTGAAAGCTCCATCATTGCATGAGTTTCACACACCAGTTATTGTTATCTACAAAAAATAATTTATTAACAGAATAAGGGAGGAGAAAGGTTGGGTGCAGTTTCAGACTAGGGTTTCTGTTGCCTAACCTTAGGTTACATGACTCACAAACGGAAGGGTGAGAATGTGTATTAAAAGCTGTGCTTTATTACCTTAACTGTGAAGAAGCTCAGGAGCATTTTAATTTGTCTGTCTCTGATCCCTGTTGTTAATAGTTTACTGTATAGTCCATGTATAGCCCCTGTCTTGATTTCCCTTGCCCTAAGTAGCCCACAGTATTTTTCCTTCCCCTGATTTCCCCAATATTTTCTTTGTCATTGATTTTCTGCCCTGTTTCTGTTTTCCTGGCCTCTCCCCAACTCCTCACACTGGAGCAAAGCATTTGAAGTGTCTGGGTTGTAAAAGCCTGCTTTGAGTGCTGCGGTTTTCCAGGAGTCAGGGTCACTATTGCTTGGCCATGCCCCAGAAGACTTCCTATAACCAGAGCTGATGCCAGAGTAGTTACGCCAGTTTGATGAACATAGAGGATTCCTCTGTGCACAGAGGACACTCAGTTTGCTATTTAACTACCTTTAAGTTTTTTAATGAAATCTGCAATGATGTCCAAACAAGCCTAATGCGGTTAAGAATTCAGCCCAATGATCTCACATCCTCCACAACAGTTGAAGACTCATAAACACATTTTATGTCTGTATTGGTGTGTTGTCATAATTTGGGAGACACATTGCCTGGAAACACAATAGTTGGTTATGAAATTCTAGCTCGATGCTGAGAGATCTCAGCCAGATGTTATATTCAAGTAATCAAAAATAAGCTATTGCAGGAGCAAATAGAAAGTAGTGAAAGGCTAACTTGTATATTGTTGTTTGGGGTTTTTTTTTTTCCTTTTTCTTAAAAACGTAATTTATTTTTGCTTTTAAAAGCAGGGACTACTCAGAGAAGACAATGATGACTGGGAGACTACTAGGAGAAGAAATCCAAAGAACTGTAGAATCGGTAGAGCTAGCCAGGGAAGACACTTCATATTACTCATTAACTTAGAATGTATATCTGAATAGAGCTGTGCATGAATTAAGAATATCAGAGCTCCAAGAAATGATCAATACTCTGTAGAGTCAACTGGTGCAGGAGTACAGATGTATATAGAAGATATGGTAGAGAAAAGGCTTCTCAGAAAACTCAGAATTTGCGGATACCTGCTGCACAAGGCAATCTTGAGGCTATTCTACATAAATTGACCCAGGTAAGTATGTCTGTAAAGGGAATAAAAAGAACAGAGAGTCAATTGAAAGACACAGGAATAATTAAAGGATGAATTTCCTGTGCTGTGAAATGAAGAACAGGAAGTGAGAGAAAGTGGAAAAGAAGGGATTTGGAAAGAAGAGCCAGATTCACAAAAGACGGGAGAAAGAATGGGGATATCTTGCAGCTACAACCTGAGGAAGAAGAGGAAAAATACACACAAAAGTTGGCCCTCTGAAAAATGGATGTGAGAGGAGGACTTGGGGTGGGAAGATAGAGGGCAAACAGTCCTGTTGAAAGTAAGGGTAGATTGACCTACCTCTCTGAGAAGCAAGATCCTTGCAGGAACAAACTGAAAGTCAGTATGCTGCACGGGGTGATTGCCTAAAGGTAAATCTGCTCTTTTTGTCACATATTCAAGAACCAGTTTTAAGCAATATGCGTAAACACCTGAATCCCGCAACTGGTTCTTTTACTGTTCTAGTGAGTAAGCTGATACGGAACTAACCTTATTTTACTACTAGTTACCTGGACTTTGCATTTTAATACCCACAGGGGCCTAACTTCAGGAGAAATAGATTATGTTTGCACATCCTACCTCCATAACCCCCCACAATGCTCAGTTCCTGATAGTGGGGATTCTTTTCCCACATTCAAGGCAAACATTTGCATAGACCCTAAGTCTTCTACTTCTTGGGGCAGTACTTCATCTAATAATCAGAAAGTCACCATTACTGGTCTTCTCCTGAAAGACACGAAATATGCTTCAAAAGACAACCACTTCTGCAGACAATGGAAATGTGGAAATGCAGAATTGCAGAAGCTCTTTCCTAACCCATCTTTGTAAAGCACATGATGGGGTGCCACATAAGGGGTTATTTATTAAACCAATGAAGATGAAGATCAATGAAAGTGCTCTATGGTGGGTAAGGAGTTGCTCAAAATAGAGATGTCATCAGGTAATGCTGAAAGGAAAGATGCAGGCATTAAACAAGTTAGTTGGTAGAGCAGCAGAGGAGGAGTAGCCAAGGAGCAGAGTTTGGACCTTTTTTTTCCACATTTTTTACAGTAGCATGGAGCATGGGGGAGCGCTGATGGGAAATGTGAGAGACACAAAGGTTTGAGAGATGATCAGGGTATGAATGCTTGAGAGTTAGAGAAAAACTGAATGGCCTGAGGACTGTGGGATTAAAGTGGGATGGATTTCTGCAAAACCTAATGTCAGCTATTTAGCTTGGACACAGATAAGAAAAAATCTTCTGTTATAAACCAGAAACTACTCAGGTGAAATAAACTGAGGATGGAAACTTGGGCATATTAATTACCAGGATAAGCATGTGCTATGATACAACCAAGAAAGACAACTATGGTCAGGAGAGCAATTACCTGTATAAAGACAGAAGGCTGTTTTTCAGACCTCATCTGGAACTCCATGTCCTACATGGGGCTCCCTTATTCAGGAAAGATGAGCTCAAATGGAATAGGTGCAGAAAGACATGGTTAGGTTCAGCAGGGGAAAGGCAAGCATCTTGCAAGGAGAAACTAGAAGAACGTGGCATCCTTTTAGCAAAGCAATATTTCAGTTCATAAGGTATTACAGAAAAAAACTAAGCTAAAAGATGAAGTTATCAGGAAAGACAGAAATAAACTGTATAAATGTAAACTAGCCATGTGCAAATTTGGAATGGAAATTAGAAGAACTTTCCTAACCAGTATAGCAATGGGAGTAGAGGAAGTGAAGAAAAGAAACTGCTAAAATGGAAGTTGATAAAAAAGGATATAATATGATGTCTGCAATAACAAGAGACTGGTTTATGTGACTCAGGAGTACTCACTGAGCTCAAAGGCCAGCTTCTTAAATTAGATGTATTTTTATAGTTCATGAAATCGGCATACCTATGGCTGTGAAGTACTGTCTAGCTAAATGATGCTGTTTAGGTGAGGAGAGAGCATTAAGATCATCTATTCTAAATGTTAATGTAACACAGCCCATAGAAACCCACTCATTCATTTTTGCTCCAGGCTCAATGCATCTCTTTGATCTATAGCATATCTTTTCAGAAAGGTATTCTGATTTAATTTAAATGCTTCAAGTGAAGTAGAATCTGCCACATTCAGCAGCAACGTCTATTGAAACTGCAATGCAGATGGGGTTTGAGAGAACAGCTTTTGACCTTTGTGATTTTTTTTTTCCTTTTGCCATCGCTGACAGGCTTTATGGGGAAATACATCAGACGGATCATTGTGGAAGATATTAAACTTCCTACATCTATTCTGATCTGATGAATTAATAGTCTCAGGAGGAGTTAATGGCTTGTGGTGTGTCCTGTCTGCTAGTGAGCCCAATTTTGACATCAGGGAAGTTATTCCCATTTACACCAGGTAAAAATCCAATCCTTCATACATATGATTAACAGACTTCCTGGGATGAGTAAATATTTTCAAAGTAATCCAACAGGCTGGAAAATAGCTATATATCTTATCTCTGAGTAAAGCCAGCAGACTTTGTTTTATGGTATGCTGTGTGCAGTGCACATTAAATTTCATACACAGATAGAAAGTTATAATAAAAGAAAGAGTAATAGATGTTTCCTTTAATATTAGCTTCCTAAATCTGACACATAATCTAAACTAATCCTTTAAATTCTCTTTATAGCTGGAAAAAAGAGATAAATACTTGCCAACAATAAGCTGTCTTGTTTTAGATACTTGGAATGGTTCTCCTTCAGGTTAGAAAACTAACTTAAATTACAGACTTACCTTTTAAGTGGCTGCAATTATGTGAAAGGAATTTTATAAAGTCTGGAAAAGAAATAGCCTCATGACAGGGAATTCTGGGTAGCTGTCATAGAATAAATTCAGAGTAGTTCAGTGGTAAGACTAAATAAACCAAAATAACAGGACTCAGACTGATTTCCGTGTGATGGGGAGAAAGGACAGGAGGGGAAGCCATTCAGATCTGGGATTAAATGTGATTCCTCATAAAGAGCTATGAGCCATAAAAAACAAGTATGGAGCTGAACCCAAGCATAGATAAATATTGATTAGATTAATAGTTATTCTTCTCTTGCAACATTTCTGCTTGGTTGTAGTATTTCATTGGCACCACTTCCAGAGATCTCGAGCACCCTGGAGCACGGTCCTGTGCAACAAGCAGTGTGCACCCTGGAGGATGCTCCCACTGTGTATTACGTCTTGTGACAACAAGCTTATTGTTTTCAGCACTGTGGTTATGCCTTCTTTTTAGTAGCCAGATACTCTTTCAAGAGCAAAGGGCAGTGGTGCCAGACTTTGAACTAAATCTCAGACTGATCAAAATCCCTGCCCAAATGACCTTTTTTATGTAGAGTCAGCACACTGTTAAGCATGTCTTTTATAAGGATGGTTTGAATATGTTTAATCTGTACTACAGTGCTATGAAAATAAAGACGATGTGTCCAAACTCTGCTCTTTGCTACAGCAGTCAGCACAGCCATCTGGAGGTCAAGTATTTTTAGAGGTCTGACTTGGATTAGAGTATGACCCCTTGCACATGAATCATCACAAGGATTAATGAAGTGTACAAAGTGTATGTGCTTGTTAATCTCATCTATGGACATGACAAAGGAAGAAATTCTTCACTTTGAGATAGTAAATGGTTTAGCAAAGAGAAGACACAAAGCCTAACCATATGCTGATGGGGAGCCTACAGCTTAATGGAAAACTGTCTTTTATTATCTTAACAGTTAAGAACTACAGTGATTGTGCTCAAAGGAGGCATGATGTGAAAATGATCCTGTTTCACTTTTAGCCAAGAAGTTTTCACTCTTCTTCCTTTTGGCATTCTCACCTCTGTTTTAAATGTTGCCTATTATATAGATTGTGTATTAAATTAAAACTAGAGTTTCATCATTTGCATTGTTTTTAGTTCATACTTCCTGTGAGTTCCTCTGGCTTATGCCACAGGTATGAACATGGTTGCTCAAGATTTAGCTTTGGCTTGGCCAAATACTTTTGCAGGGGCAAGTATTTTTCATAGCAACTCTGATAACATCAACTACGAAGTTTACTAACTTAATTTTGGCTGGAGTTGTTGCATTAGTTAACTATAAGATTAACAGGGACCTCTGCTATTCCAGCTGTCAACCCAGGGCAGATACTCTGAAGCAGAGCAGTTCCATAAAGATTATCTTCCCTGGAGCTGCAGAGCTGCTTTTTAATGTTTCAGTCAGCTTTAAGACAACCTGTGTGCAGAGCTTTGAAATCCTTCATGGATAGTGGCAACCAGAGGCTCACCTTCAGAAGCAGATCTCTTCTGGTATTGTACTGTTTGACACAGAAAATGAGTTCAGGGGATCACAGAGCAAGTGAGGAAGCACATTATGGCCTCCAAAAAACTGAGCTGGTCTCTAAGAGCTGTAGATACAGAAGCACCAGGTTTGTTCCAGTACCCATCTTCTTTCTTTCTCAGTAAAGGAGGGGTTTGGACACCTCTTGTAGCATTGAAGAGAATCATCTTTATGCAACAGCCGAGAGTTTCCTAGTTCCATGTGCTTGTCTGTTCAGAGGGAGGTAATCCCAGAAAACTTGTGAAAGCTGAAAAAAGGGGAACTATTTTTACGGTAGTGGTTAGCATTTGGAGCTTAGTGCTGGATGGTACTGAGATTCCTCTGAAAAGCAGCTCAGCACTCACACCTCTGATTGCAGTCTTGGGAGGCCAACAGTCCCTCAGCATGGGCTGCTTGACTTTTCTGAAGACCAAGCTCTTTACAGCATCTTTCTTCAATGGCTTCAGTAGGAAATTAGTTTTTAGTACAAATGTGAATTGCACATGTGCAAGTTATAAATCTGGATCATTGCCAGTAGGTAAAGTCGCTAACTCTGCTATTTGGTAGTTACTATAAAGTTTTCAGTAATACACTTCGGTTCTCTTCCTCTCCTTTCAGCTACAGAAAAAACATTTGGAAAGAGAAGAATCTTTTTATGTATAGAAGGGATAAATGAATAGCACTTGCGGGACAAAGATGAGTGGGAATGAAAATACGAGTTTTTTCAGCAAATGTTTATAGTCTGCAAATGATAGAATTTTCATACTCCAGCTTTGTAAAAAATAGCACTCAGGGGCAGAAATGAAAGGTTTGTATGTGAGGGGATTAAACAGAAAAAGCAATACAACTATCTGAATCAGGACAGACATGAGTGTCCAGTGTGCTGCAGGGCAGCAAAGTTTAATGTCAGTGGGATTGTGAAGGTCAGTGAGCAGATGACAGTTGATGGAAACTCCTCTCCAGGCTGTGAAAAGACTACACACATCTGGTAGAATAGTCCCAGAGGGTCCCCGAGTTTCAGGGGGTTGTGACGCCTGTAGCTCACTTGCTGTGTAGTGTTATTTTGATAGCATCACTTCGTCTACAGCAACCATAGAAAAATAAAGAAGCTCCCATACAACTTTCAGAGCATGGATATTTTATCCCAAATGAAACTTAAGAAATTAATAATGTTGAAAGCTAAAGCTTGCTTACTTATATTTGCTGTTAAATTTTTGTGTGTGTTTACTTAGTTTGCCAAATAGAGGTATGCCTCAGTGAAAGTGGGGATTGAGTGTCATATTATCCTGAAATACAAGAAATATGCTTGTCAAAATAAATATAAAATCTGCATTTTTGGAGCAAAATTTCATGACAGATGTTATGTACTTCCAGTGTACTAATTCTAAACATAACTGGTGACCACATTGCCTGCCTGCTTGTATTATGTAGAGTTTGCATGTAAGGCATTAAGAAAGCATCTTTATAGGGAATAACATAATTATAGTTACATAATTGATATCTATAGAACAACAACAGAATGACTTACTTCTCGTTTTTTAACCTTTAAGTATCTGATTTTTGGAGCACTAAACAACTGTATACCTGTCTGGGCCTCATATCATTGGGACACTTTCCACCCATGGCTGGAGAGCAGCAGGAAAAATTCAAGAAACAAGTGTCCCATTTTTCTGGCAGGTTTACTCTTTTTCCCCTGGAAAAATCAGGGCAGGGAGGAAGGTTACACATATAATTTCTAATCTGTACTGACAGTGACTTGCCTTACAAACATCTTTAGATTTACATAGCCATAAACAAAATCAGAATCAAGTTCCCAGTGTTTAGACCTGAATATGAAATACGCATGTCCTTCTCCAGGAGAAACTCCTAGATCAGTTGCCCTCACCTTGAAAGAGAAGGTGGTATTCTAAAGATGCATCTGAAGCCATTTGATTCTTCACTGACAAAGGCCGTTCCCTATATTTTTAAGGCATCCTTCTTCACAGCAATCTGTATGTCATGGCACAGACGGTTTAATGATACATTAAAAATACCAGAGGTCAAAAATACTACCTTTTATGTTAGTAACAGCTCCCATACATTGAGCTCTGTCTGCATGGTACAAACCTACAAGAATCATACTCAGTGTCGGTTCTTTAGCAAGCATTTTTTTTAACAAGATTAGGCTTGATAGACCCAGAGACATAGAGTTTAAATGAATCCTGACCAGGCACTGGGAAATAAAAAATTCCTGACATAAGCCCTGACATAAAAGAAGAGCTTATTCCATGAAGTACATAAATGAGCAAAAAGAATGTAAGACAGCCGAGAAGGCGAACAGTAAATGAAGAGGTCTGGGGAGATAGGGAAGGTGAAAAGAAAGATATGTGGATTAGGTACATGAGTTTATTTGTACTTGAGGACTTGCTTTATTTTAATATGAGTCAAGTATCAATAAAAACTGAAAGATCTGTATTTCAGAGACTTTTCAGATGAACCAGTCGTGTGTGGGAAGAGGAGGTTACATCCTTTGGGAGGGAGAGTAGATCACAGGCAGAACTGCTGCAAAAGGTTTCTTTTCTGGTGGAAGAGTTGTTGCTTTAGGGAAAGTGAGAGTGTCTGAGACACTAGACCTTGCTAAAGCAGGAACATATGACTGATGTTGGCATGAGGCCATGGAACGCTGGTATAGGAGTTCAGAGCAGAGCTGAGTGGGGATTTTCTGATGAAACTCTTTTGTCAGAATAGGATCCTTTTGTGCAGACATATCCCCATCTAAACTCCCTCCCTGGGGACAAGATTTCCAGTGCTAATGTGAAAAGTGTGGTCAGAGGGATGGCACAGCGCACCTCTGACCAAGACCCCAATGGCCAACACAGCCACCTGGGCCACAGGACCATCCCTCCGAGTGCCTGTTCTAGGACGAAGGGTATCTTACCTCTGTGCTGCCTTTCTCTAGGCCTTATAAGAATGGGAGAGCACTGGTGGTGTACAACTACACATTTCCCAGCCCAGAGCTGGGAAATAGGACAGGATTTGCCTGCTCCTGAGTGTATAGACATGGCTGGAA
Source organism: Lathamus discolor (assembly GCF_037157495.1). Classification (NCBI taxonomy): domain Eukaryota; kingdom Metazoa; phylum Chordata; class Aves; order Psittaciformes; family Psittacidae; genus Lathamus; species Lathamus discolor. The sequence goes on along the minus strand of NC_088884.1, from coordinate 39,786,752 downwards.
CATTAAGGTTTGTTTTGGTGGTCAGGCCACTGCCTCTTCTGAGCTGGGTTGCTCAGCAACTCGTGTTAAGCTGTGTCTTTTATAGAAAAATTTTACATTTTTATTGTCTGGACTACAGAGGAACAGTGTTATCAAGAAAGAAGGGTTTACACTGGTAATGGCTACAAACATCTATTATTTCAAAGTGAAAGTAAATGCCCTAACAGGCAAGAAATCAGTTCCCAGTATGACACTAACTGGTGCCCAGTTCACTTATATAGCCCAAAGGAAACTGAGAGGCTCCAGATGCTGCTCTGAGACATAATTTTGTTCATCCCTGTAACAGTTCACGATGTGGTAAGAGGGAGGAAAAGAAAGGAGATGGCACGCAGCACTTGTTTTGCCTGGCATCAGGGGTGAGCAAGTTACTGTGAAAGCATGAAAAATCTCTTCTCCTTTCTACTACTGTTTAGACAGGACTTTAATCAGGAAATGCAGAAACTTGTGTTGATTAGAGACCTTAGAGAAACAGGTGAGATTTCAAGAGGTGAAGTATCCCATTGGCTGAAGGTCAAATGCTGTGACAACCTGAGATCTCTCTCTGCACGGCTTATATAGGCTGTCCTTACTGTTTCAGTAGACCCAGAGATCTGCAGACCTCTTCGAGGTTGCAAGCTTCATGCTTAATATAGTCCTTATCCGTCTTCTCTATTTTGTGTTTATCACCACACTGAGGAGAAATTCCAATGGCAAACAAACTTCTATTATTCACTATCCACATCCCACTGTTCAAAGAGCTCACTGCTACCCAGGGCAAACCAGTTTTTCAAGCCTGTTTAGACCTGAATGTATGACTAGCTGTACAGTGAATCATTCGATATGGGGCTTTGGTCACAGCCTGACCAGGGAGAGGCACCTCACAAGGGGAAATGGAGGTTGTAAAAAACAGAAGGAGACACAAAGGCAGGAAAGGCTGGGAGAAGAAGGAAGACAAAAGCGTTATGAAACCAACTGTAGTTGCTTGGGAAGTGTCAAAGGGGAGATCCTTTACTCTGGGTTCATTGCAAGGGTACTGGCATTATTTTTCTGTCAAGATATGGCTCTCCCTTTCCGGTTTCTTGCGTGACACAGTGGGCAAAGTCAGCATGTCATTGAAGCTCCCCTGTGGAGGTGGAGAACTGAGTGTGCTGTGTCAGAGGCTCCCACCTTGTGCTGCACCCAGGCTGTGTACTGATAATCCTCTTCTAATCTGTAAAGAGGAGCAGTAACTGAACAGGGTTTTAAAACTCCTTTACTGGAAAAAGCTTTTCGGCAGTTTATGGCATGGGTTTTGTTACTGGGAGGGCACAACTGATCATCTAAACAGTTAGTGGAGGGGTAATGGGAGAAATTTCACATGCAGCCAAGTAGCACCAAGATTTCTCATGTCATTGCTGTCATTGATAGGCTTCTGCAGTTATATGCATGACCTTCATACTTATAGCTACAACTACAAGCATAATCTGTGCCATAACTGTGGCTTTCCCCTTCTCCCAGACATATAAAAAGGCACTGTGTAGCCAAGAAATAAGAAATCAACTCACAGAAGATTTAACTTGAAAATCTGTCATTTAATGGAAACTGTTTGTTTGCTTTTAATGTTAGGTGACATGTTTTGACTTTGGATGCCGTTAAATATAGATATGAAACGTGTAGTAATTGTAGTACATTCAGATCCTGAGTTTCTATTCAGCAGCCATATTTAGCATCTTGGAAACCCACTAGGAAATATACTTAAGTTTATTTCCCATTTACCATCTTAGAAAAGGAGCATATAACCCTAAGAAAGACTATTTTTGCTTTTTCTGAGGGGAGCAGTAAACATATAAAATGCAGATTTTGAGGGTATATGAAGAACTGGGATCTTCCCAGAACCTGCTTATGTGTAATGTTCCATAGGTATATTTAAAAAAGAAACCCCAGAAGTTCTGGCAAATTTCTTCAACATCCACAGCCATAAGTATAAAATTCTAATGAAAACAGGTTTCAGATCTAAATCACATCTATCTTCAGCTGTTTAAACATCCTAAGATGAATGAGAAACTCAGCTGTGCTGTGCTTACACCTCCTGAGGATGGAGGCTGGGGAAAGGTCCAGAGATGCTGTGGAGCTCTCTGCCCCAAGACAGGCCTGGGGTTCTCCAACAGTCCATGACTGTATATCCTTCTGGGAGTCATTCCAGGGCATTGCTGGCACAGATCCCTACCTGCCCAGAATCCAAGAGTGCTGTGAGGGAAAGTGGGGAGGCAAGGAGGCAGCGGGCCTCTTGCAAGTGAAAGGTCTTTGCACACTGGCCTTTTCTGACGGGCCAGTGTGTGTGTGAATGGTCATTCTGGCTTTCTATATTAATACTGACATAAGGCAGCTTCCCTCAGTCATTTCTGACTGAATGCCTGGGCTAAGCATCTCATAGACAACAGCGCTGCAGCTCAAGCCTTCTTTAATGAGTAGGTGATATGTGTGAAGATTTATAGCTGTGTAGTATTTGGTATAAAATGTTGTTTCCCAACTCCACTTATATACTATATATACTATATATACTTATATACTTTACTGATACAAATACCTCTTCAAATCCTGCATCATCTGTGGTTCCCTTCTTACCCTTCATGGCTCTTTTCATACAATTTTATACGGCCCTTTAAACTTTTGTCATGATTCATCTGTGGCTATGGCATCCCTCCATAATGACGCCCACATTTCTCAACTTACTTATTTGTTGAGTGCTTTAGATCTAAACCATACCACACAGTTGTTTCTCCCAGTCCTTACCAAATCTGTATTTCATGAGTGCAATTATTTTTAGGAACATTCTCAGATTCAGGGTGGTATTGTGAAATAAGCTACTCAGTCAGCCAATTGCCTAGAGTTAGAAAAAAGGAGTATTACTCCAGAAAGGAGCCCAGAAAGTCAAAGGCAGGTACAGACCCACTCATAAAAATGGGATTGGTTGTGTCTGTTTAAATATAGTTAATGAAAGTACATGGACGGATTACAACATCACACCTTCATTAAAAGCTGGTTTAAAGAGCAGCCAGAGGAAGTTGTTTTCAGTGTAAAGTGGATTGGTTTTTGTGGATCCTACAAAAGCCAGGCTCTAAGTTACATCTTTTTGTCACCATCTGCAGGTGCTCTATACGCTAACACTTTTCTTTCATTTTTTTCCAAATACAGACAGCAGAACTGAAGAATGGGAACTGACAGTGAAGGCTGAAAAACGGGCTTGGGCCTAGGGAGCTTCATAAATCAGTTCAGTACAGCATGTTCTTAATCTCTCACATTTAAATCCTTTGTGCTCACCTGCAAAATAAAGCTTCTTTTTTATGGCAAACTCAGGGAAGAACCTTTGTCTGACCCTCATCCTTCTAAGGACTGCTATATGGGGCTTCTCCAGAAAGTGGGCTGATATTAAAAACCAGAGCAACGATACCTTTGTCTTCCCCTCAGGATTCCTAGCTTGAAGAGCACAAAAGAAAACAAACAAGACATAAACCAAAACCAATGAAGCAGGTTTATTGCCTTGTCCTCTGGGATGAATCTAGCTCCTGTTGCTGAGCAGTATCCTGCCTCTTGATTCCAGAGCTGTGGTTGCTGTGCTGCGGTTCACAACACTTTTGGAAACCTGCGCAACAGGACCCTTTGTGCACCACAGTGCTCAGCTTCCTCAGGTCCTGATTTAGTGAGGAAGAGGAAAAGGATCTGAAGTAGACACTGAGAGTGAGAAAATGGCAGCAGATTCCTTACCCTTCCTCTCATGGGGTAACTCAGACCCATCCCTTTATTCCAGTTGTGCATTTGGAGTGAGAGAGTGAATATGACTGAATGAATGTTGGCAATGGTCGAGTAAGCCCTGTAACTTAAAAGCATTAAGAAACACAGTCACTTTCACCTCTTAAAAGCAGGTCTATAAAACGTTTTTATGCTCACTTTCCTTTCTCTTGAAACTATGACTTTTGCTGCATTATCTATTTACTTTTGAGGTGTAGGACAAGACTAACTGCACTGTAGGGAAGTACTAATCACAAGGACATAGTAAGAGTCTGGAGACTCAGTGATAACACCTCACAGTGCTTCCCCTACACTCTGGTTAATGTTTACTTGTGGAATACGAACTATTTAAATAATAGTCAGTGCCCTGGTCACAGGTTTCGCTTTCAGCGGCAGAGCACAGTGTATTTGACGCGGTTTGACAGTTTTTTTGAAGACACAGCAACAACTTCTATATCAAGGTCAAGTTTTCAGTAAAGCTTCTTCTGCAGTGCTCGTTTTCGTCTCAGCTTGTTGAAAATGGCGGGTGTAAGCAGCTGCATGAAGTACTCGATGTTCTTCTTCAACTTCTTATTTTGGGTAAGCTGGTGTTTAAATTGTTATTAGTGATGCATGAAATGTGTTCAGCATTATCTGAAAGCTGTAGTTGAAGGAATTGTAAAGAAAATAGAGCATAAGTGGAACCAGAGTACGATTCTAAATTAAGAAGGGGGGAATATGTTTAACTTTTGCCCTTCCCTTTGTCTTCTTCCTTCAAAATACCTTTCCCTCCACATTCAGAAGTAGACCAGCCTTAAGGCTGTCCCCTACCCATATCATGACCCTCATGTCAAAAGGCATCACTAATTTCAGTCAGAAGGTAACAGGCTTTCCACTTAGAATGTAGCGTTTTGTTGCTTTTGTGGTCTGCTGCTTTCATCCAAATGGCATACTCCAGAGAATGTAGTTTCAGCAGGAGATATAGGAAATTCACTTGTATTTTTAGCCTCCTAATTGATAGATGTTTTTCATAACCTTCCTCAGATATGAAGTTACACTCAGTGTCATAATTAGTTTCTGATGGTGGACAGTAAATGTTCATAAAATGGTATGGGCTGGCAGTACTGCCAATAGCTGTATCAAGGCAGATTCAGCACTGGGGAGAAGGCAGGTCTCTGGATGTTATTTGAATTTGAAACATCTCAGCTGGTTTGCAAGAATCTCAGGTCTTGGAAGATCTGGAAACGTCTGAATTGAAGAACATTTCTTTTACGGCTCATTTACCCTCATTATCAGCTTTCCTGACAGAGATTTGTCAGGTTCACCAGAAGTTCGCTGAAATCAGAAGCGGAACTACTACTGACATTACGGGCTTTGCCTCAAGAAGTACTTTTTTTCAAGTGAAAAAGTGATACCATCTAAAAGGGACCACAAACAGTAGCCTTGGAAAACTTGTGGCTGGCCAAAATGAGAAGAATTAGCAGAATTATTTGATCATTTGTGGACGTCACAAGGAAATTCCTCACACGCCAGTGACAGTTTCAACTGCCTCTCCCTCCTCTTCTCCCTTCGTCTCCATCAAGGCAAACTGAAGATATCTGACAACTCTGCTGAAGTTTTTCTGCAATGGTATTTAAAAGAGTCTATAGTTTCTGACTTGGAATTCCTGCCCCTCAAGAAGTTTATCCTGTCCACATTCACCTGTATTTACTGTAAACATCTCAGAGTTTGCAAAAACATAGGTAAACGTCTCAGAGTAGCATCAGAAAAACTCCAAAATACTCCTGGAATGAACATGTTAATAATGACCCATGCCTAAGCCTCCAGTGACAGCATGAATTTCCTAGCTAAAAACAGAGGCTGTGATCCTGGGGAAGTCTGTAAAACTCAGGAAACAAGAAGGTGTGGAACAAACTTCCCAAACCTATCTTTGTGCCAAAGGTAGGAAAATCGGTACTCTATTCTGGGGAAGAATATGCTGAGAGCGTTTGCTGTGCATGTGACAGCATAGATGTGACAGAAGAGGCCAGGAATGTAGCTATACCGATTTATTTTAAAAGCGGTTAGCACTACCAAGATAGGGAAGAACAGGCGTGGTGCAAACAGGAACAGAGTACAATGAAGCTGAATTCTTTGATTCACATTCCTTTCTCTAATTCCTGGTAATCATTAAATTGCTGTACTAAAGTACAGGCAACAGTGATGTGTTTACCACCACTGTTCCCTCACCTACTCTCCCTGGTGCACAAGGCAGTCGGCAAGTGGCAAAATTAAACTGATAGTTTAAACTGATAGTGGGAAATGAAGTGGGATATGAAGGTGACTTTAACCTTTACTAGATAAGAGCTATGGCTGCATATTTACTTGGTGTCCTTTCATTTTAAGCCCACTGCAATCTCTATGGGAGTGTCCCTACTTAGGGGACTTGGGAATGAGTTTTCCAGCCTTCTGATGCCTTTGTCTTGGCACCTCTTAGAGCACAGCACTAAGTTTGTAACCCCTAAACCAGTCTAAGTTAGCTCTGTAAAATGGCTTTGGCCATTTTAAATGTGCCCCCTGGGAATCTACAGCCCTATGAGTGTGTGCATAAGTTTTGTATCCTCCCAGTCTGGTGGAAGAAAGCTGAGCATGGGCATTTGAAGACCTGTGCTTTGGAGCTGAGTGCCTATATGGAGCTTTTAATGGTTCTTATGTTAATAATGAAATCAGTTTTGTGCATTAAACCTGACATATAGGTCAGATTTTTCCTCTTTCCCCTTTTCCAATTTTGGGGGATATCCAGTCTTACCTGCTGCTACTTCACATCATGCAAAATTATAGAATGGCTGAGTTTTCTTCACTAAATATTGATTTCTGATCCTAATCTATGGCAACCCGTCAGTAACAGAGCTATCTTTGAACAAGTTTTGATAGCAGGCTGGTAGTCCCATCTACAACCAAAGTGGCCCTTTCCCCATACCTTACACCTAAACATCTCAGTCTCTGGAAGAAACAACACAGGCTTAGCAGGTATGGTGAACCATAGACCATATTCTCTATAGGACCTTCCTAATACTGTCAATTTCAGGTATCTTAAGGAAGTATTCCAGTCAATTGTTTTCATGAATGGGAGCAACCTTGTAGAAAGCTCCTCCTATACCCTTACACTGGTTTCTTAAAATGGATGTGCTGGTGGAGGGAATTCCCTATAGATTTGGTATTCCTGTGTCTGAGAAGTGCATAGTCTTGATATACCACTGGCCCAGAGTCACAGGAGGCTCATCTGAGGTGATATTAATTTAACTAGGCTCTATTTCTTCATCACACTAAGACTGAAGGGCTCAAGGAGAGAAGAACCGATTGAATTTGAGGGGCAACAGTCCTGTTCCTGATCAGTTTATGAGACTGTGACAAGGCCACTGATTCTTGGTCAAGGGTTGAGGCAAAGCTACAATAGCCATCTAGTTTTGGGGAAATGGTTGAGGACCATTTCAAAGAAGCTTTTTTTTTTCCATTGGAAAATACTTGTTTATTAACAATGAAATTTCCTGAAATGAAAATTTCTTTAGTTGAAACTTTATTTTAAGAAAACTTAATAATTAGGATGGAATATTCCAGCAAAATTGAAAAGTTCAACGTGGACCCTTTGGGAGCAGGCCATTTTGATTTGTTATTCCAAAACTTTTCTTTGTGTGTTCTGGTACAATTTGTTTATTCTGAAAATAAACAGAAACAGAACATTAAGATTTTATTGAAATGAGCCATTTCTTATTAACCTAAATCAACTTTATTTTTATAATGAAAATATATGAACCTTACTAAAAATGTTCATTTATTAATGATGTTTCTTTTTTGAATTAAGTAAATATTGTAGCATTCCCATCTGATTGCTATGTTCCTGTATATTCAGCTATATTTACTTCTACTACTGTGCTGTATTTTTATGGGAGGTCCTCTGTAACAAATAAGGCAGTGGGCCAAAATCTGTTTGGATTTGTAGCAATAGCTGCTTGCGTGGAAATTTTCACATTAGTGAGCCCATGTGTTGTCTGGTGCATAGCCACATGGCTCACATAGTGCTGCTGAGCAAGACTCAAATATACAGTCATATGATACTATCAGTTTCCAGTCAGATTCAGTGGGATTCAGAAGGTTTCAGTGGGGAATTCTAGTTAAATCTGATAACATGATATAGTTGTCATCGATTGTACGACTTTCCTTTTCATGTTTAAAATGTACTTGTAGAAGCTTTACTTAGAACAGGAAAATGTGTGGTACTCATGTCTGAGTGCTGGCTCTGTTCCATATTAAATAATCTGCTAAAGTCATTATGGTCTAAATATTATATGAAATCTTTTGCAGGGAAAGTATTTTTTAGGAAAAATTATCTAAACCGTACAAAAATAGCTCTTCTAATTTTAAAAGGTTAGGAATAGTCCCAGTCTTCATGGGAAGCTAATAACAACATTTCAGGGCCTTTTATGACTTGAGTGTTAGTGACATACAGGAAGATGATTCTAAATATGACTACACCCTGGTCTTCAGTGATACCTCTTTCCTACCAGTCATCTCAGAAGGCACAATCCTTTCATCTGATCAAACCCTTAACTTCCTGTCTCCAACACTTAATGAAGAGAAGTTCTGAATAAGAATCCTCACAGACAAGGATAGAAATAGAGTAAATGGCACATAGTGGAATGGTACCTCAACAACCAATGAAACAGAACAACTAGTGATTAAGGAATGCATTTAGACCTGGGATTCATCTGCCCTGATTTCAACATCTTAAAGCAACTCATCCCTGTCTGACTTTCTAATGTATATGACTGATTTTTCTGTAAAAATGTACTGAAAATTATAACTATAGGCGTTTTACAGGAGGTATATTCAAAGGATTGGAGATGGCCAGATATTGTTGCAATAGAAACAACAGAAAGACTTTATTTAGAAATGTTCCTGATAGTTTTACCATAGAGGGTATGTCCCTAGACATGTCTTGAATAATTCTAGAAACAACATTTGTACAAACATCCCTTATCAAATCTCATGTGTTTCCATTATACAAGAAACAATATTCTTTACAGCCATGTTATATACGTACAATACCAATTTATATTCCTCTCTCATCTGACAGAATTTCTGTGTGCTTCCCAACCACATGTATAAATCATCAAGGAAATGTGGAGTCCTCTGAGGCAGAAACATAAGGGATTTGGTGCATAACTGAAGATTTAACTACCCTTATGAAGTTTCCTGGATACAAATCAATGTTCTATTCTCCAGCAAATCATGTTTCTTTCACTTTGCCAAACAAATGATTTCAGAATTTTGGCCAGCATCTGGTGCAATTTGGATGCTGAATGTTAATCTAAAATTGCTGCTCTTTCTAAACATTCTTTATTTTCTCCTGCAGGTGTGTGGTTCCATTATTTTGGGAGTCTCTATATGGATACGTGTTAGTAAAGATGCTCAGCAGGTAAATACATACAGCCATACCAGAACCATGTCAAGTGTGGAAACCACTGCATACACTTTCAGTTCCAAACTTCATTTCCACAGACTTTTTATGTTTTTGCTGAAGTGGTTTGTGTGGGTAAAGATTGATGCATTTTATGATGTTTAAGATTAAATAAGATGGTGCAGGTATTTGGATAAAGTAATTGATGTAAGCAGAGACATATGACTACAAGAAGTGTCTTCTAGTGTTATTAATGCAGGTTCTTGCAGATGCAACAAATTTCTGCTGGAAGACGTCTCTCTCTCTCTCCTCTAATGAAAACTAGTGATGGTTTTGATATTGATTTCAGCATTAGAGAGAATAATGAGGAGCCCTGCGGCTCCTAGACTTTGCAATGTCTTTCCCTATTAGAATAGTACAGTCATATACATTCCTAGGGTTACTTCCATATGTTTGGAGGGAATATTTTTACCTTTCTCCCTATCTTCAATAACACAATTCTTATTTTCCCAGTAACTGCAACTTTGAAAGGGAGCAGGGATTTTTCCCTTTTATTTTCAGTGGCTCTTTAAAAGCACTTTACTCTTTCTTCCTCATATTAATATAAAAAGAGCTTTAGAGACTCAAACCCCTTTACTTCTGATTAAAATATTCCAACAGTCCTGGAGGGGAGAAGAAAGTCCCTGACTTCCCCTCATGTATTTTATCTGGGTTATTGAATTACGTCAGACTTCGTGACTTTCCTTTTCTGCAAACCTAGGGAAAGTGCAGTTTTGAGGAGCCCTTGATCTTGCAGACATGCAGCAGAGGCTGGTCCTGTTGCTGCAAAGGCCCTTCACCCTGTGGGCTCTGCCAGCCTTTTGCCAAGCATGCTCCCAGTGGCATTGGCCTCCAACTCACAACATGTTTTCTGCACCCCTTGAGAGAAGCTGATTTCACAGCTTGTAGCTGATTCTCTAGAAGGCACTGTGCAATTCTCTGTGCAATCTTTGTATGTCGGTGCTTTGTTATATTAACAGGAAGAACACCCTGACCCTAAGGTATAAGCAGTGTGTTTCTTATTGTGAATTCGGGCCATAGAAGTGTAAATGAATTTGAAAATGTAATTTGCTTGCTTCTATATCAAAAAAGATTTTCTGGCCATAGAAGTGAAAAAAATGTGGTATGGAAGCATGTTTTTCAGCTTTCGGCCTAATTCTTTAGTATAGATTAAGTTGCAGATCTTCAGATCACTCACCTGCTGCTCTACTGCAGTCTGTCAGTTAAGAACAATAACTTTTAAGCCAGTATTTTCCTATCTGGAAACAAAAAGATGGTGGAGATAAGAAGATAGCTTTATATATTTCCTGCCATTTGGCTGATGACACTGTTGCTCTTAGCCAGTCCCAGATGTCTCATGTTTGGCAGAATGGATGCAACAGAACTCAGTTCATGATGATGTTGTGCCATGGGGTAAATCAGGTCATGGTGGAGAGCTCTGCTGTTCTCTGCTGTGGAAGAGGAAGAATGACAGCTTGCACTCCTCAACCAACATTTTACAAGAAGCTACATTTTCCATTCTTGCTAGTTGACCATCTCTAGTATGATGGCTCAGATGGTACAACGGAGCTTGGAAAACCGCAACCACTATTATCCTTTCTTAATTTGGGGAAGATTTCCTATTAAGAAAAGCACACTTCAGTGTATCCAAAACTGGATTCCTAAATTGGCACTTTGTACTTCCCCAAAAATGTGCATTAGGAGTAGGGACTAAAATTGAAAGCATTTTCTCACATTTTTGCCTCTAGGCAGGCAAAGTTCCCATTCAAAATCAATGTATGTTTTGCCTGAGTAATAATTGAACAGACCATAAGGATTTGGTTGTAGATGAATAGAGCTTTCTAAGAATAAATAACAGGAGGTTCAGTCCAACTTGGAAGGGGAAAGAACAACACATTCTTCAAATTATACTTGTCTATATACCTTCGCAATTTCCATCAGAAGATAAATGTGACAACTTCCAGACATTTTTGCTAATCTTGGCACCAGCCACACTGGAAAGTATTCTTTGAACATTTGTCTCTATTTTGGCCTTTGGCCTTAGTCAGTCCTGTGGGAACTGAATAATTTGATATTTAATAATATTGAGGTATATGAATTGTTTAGTTGAATGTCCCACACATCAAAATACAGTCCTCATCCTTGAGGGTAATATTAGAGATCATGCCTGAAAAAAAAGAGAAAGCTGCTTTGGAAAATACATCTAAGTATTTCTCTAGTATATCCAGCATTGCTCTGAGAAGTGCTCTCTCAGGAACAGCCACAAAGTATGTTCCTGGCCTTTTAATGGCAGAGATTTTGTTTCTTTAACATTTGGTTAATGTAGGAGAGATTTCAAGATAATCAGTTTTGCTACTTCCAGTAAAAAGTGAAGATTCATTGACTGAAAACTAACAAAAAGCCACTTTAAAGACAAGAGATCTTCGTTTACTCTGTGAAGTTGACTTTTGTCTTGTGCAGAGACAAAGACTCTGGAAAGCCAGGTTCTAGTGAATTCCCCAAGAAAGCTATTCAGAAGGGGGCATTAGAGGTCTATTTATTTCTCCATGGTTGCTAATCAATATATTTGTGGGTTATAAAGTAATTATCTTGATTTGGGGGGATACAGAAGTTTTTAGAAACCACTTCTTGTGGCTGAAAGATTTCTTCCCCTCTTTTTTCAGGAGTTGGAAATAGACAGCAGCGTGTTTGCAGGAGTTGATCTACTGATAGCCGTGGGCTCCATCATTATGATTCTTGGGTTTCTGGGATGCTGTGGAGCCATAAAGGAGAGCCGGTGCATGCTGATGTTGGTAGGAAAGAAAAACATCTGGATATCTTTAACAGCCAACAGCTACATTTGATGGATAAGGTCTTAGCAAATAGAATCAAATGAGGATGGGGACCTTTTTGTTTAACCATCAGCTTGATTATAATCATGTGTTTTCATTGCTTACCTTGTGCTTGAGCCCCTTCTGAATTCTAGCACAGAAAAAATGATGGGTGGTCTCATCAGCTGGAAGACAGGGTCCAGAGAGCCTCAAACATGTCACTAGGGTTGTTTTTTTTTTCCACACAGTCATCTCCAAAGTTCCTTCTGCCAGTCCTCCCCCCAACCTATCCCATTTAATTTCCTAAATTCCCAGTGGCTCCCTTTGCTGGTCACCCTAGAATGTCCTCCCTGTCCTCCTGCCCAACACCTATCACCTACACAGTGCCCATTGTGCCACTCCTCTGGTGTATACCTTGTTTCAGTTATTAGCTGAGCACACTCTGTCTCAAGCACCCCCTTTTCTCATTGCCAAAGAAGGAATAACTGGAATAGCTCTGGCTGGAATTTCAGTTCATTTTACCTACATGGCTATTCAAGCACATGAAAGCTTAACATTCACTTAGAGGAAATGATATCATCTTGGTCAAAAGTACTACAGTTTTCTCGCCCTTTTTTTTTCTTCCTAGTTTTTTATTGGGCTGCTTCTGATCCTGATCCTCCAGGTCACAGGAGGTATTTTAGGAGCAGTGTACCGATCTCAGGTACAGTATTATTCTGCATTTTCATTGATGTCTTCCCAAAGTTTTATTTCTACCCCAAAACTAATAAAACGTTTGGACTTGCAGATTGAAACGTCCCTTAAAAAGACTCTTCAGGAGAGTGTGAATATGTTGCAAAGTTCTACAGAAGAATCTAAAGTGTTTCAAGAGAATCTCCAGAAGTTTCAGACAATGGTAACTAAAATGTAACACAGGGCAGGGGTCGTTGCTATATGTTCCATCTCTAGTGTTTGTGCTTCATTTTAGGGCTACTCTGCCATGGATTTGAATTTCATTCCCTGGAGATGGGGAAGGGTCTGAATTAAATGCAAGTTAAAACACTATACAAGGAGCTTCTGCTCTCTTGATGCAGCATGGGCCGTTTGTGATGATTTCTCTGCACAACAGCATTTATAAGAGCAAGGGACCAAGAATACACAATATGCGAGACTGACAGTTAGCTAAGGTCTTCCATGAAAAGACTGCCTGCTCCTTTCTAACATCTTTCCCTTCTGAAGGGACATTACTCCTTCACTGTATCACCTAGCTAAGAACTAGCCAGGACTCTCATGGAGAGATTACTCCAGGGGTAAGAAAAACTTCAGGAGTGTATTTCATTTGGAATATCCTATTGCAATGAAATGATTAAATACCACACTTTACTGTGTAAGTAACAGGAAAAAAACAGATGATGAAAGGGAGGTTTGTTATCACTGTGCTAATATCTGTCCTGGCTTCCCCCACTTGCAGGACCCCAGAAGGTAGGCACTTAGTGTTACCTTGCTCCTGGGTATCACACAGAGAGTACCCTTGAATCTCACCGATACTACTGATGGCTTAAACCCCTGCCCCTCCCATTAGTACCTGTGTCTGTCCACTGAGGGTGCCTGCTGTTATATTTTAGTCCTAATGGGTGATGCCTTTAATGGGTAGGATAAAGAATTCCTGTATTTTCAAAGGCTGCTGAAGTGGAATGAAAGAAGCAAGAAACAATATTTGAGTGGCTTGTATTACTTCCACTTCTCCTTCCCCATTCCACCTCCAGCCCTGTCCTCTGCTTCTGAGCCAGTTTATTTTTTCTGTATAATAAGCAGCTCCCTGGAGAGATTACTGAAGGGTGAGCAAAATGAAAAATCCCATAATTACTGTATTAATCTTTAAATAGGCCAGGATTGCTTTATTATGTCCCACGGCCTTTGCTTTTGTACAGAATTATGTGAACATTTCCAGCTGCTTTTTAAAAGAGGGGGGACCTCAAACTCAAGTCTGCACCCCTGAGCTTTAGTGGCTTGAATAAAGTGGAACATGAAGTGAAACTGCACCTGGTTTAGGTTTCACAAATCCCAAATGGAGCCAAGGCCTCCTCAATCCATTCCTTATTTAAAGGGCTAACCATCCTTCAAGGTGGTTATTTTTCTAGATTTCAGAGTTTTATATGCCTGAATTTTACATTTGTAGCCTGGCTTTTCAAGGTGTGGATGCTATTGGAGCTGTTACTTACCTTCTGCAAGTATAACCTGTAGAAAGAAGGCTTGATTCTCAAGAAATGCTACGCCCAGCTTTGTTCCATGTTCCAGTTCCATTCCAGCATTAACAATTACTAGCTTTATAGCATACTAATGTTTTTGAAGCACTGTATACTGAAAATCTGGTCTTTTTTCCTTTTTTCTTCTTTTTTTATACTTGAGCACTTACCTTCTTATTACTGGCATAGAAATGTAAATGGTGTTTGTGACATACCCATTTAAAACAAGTGCCACATGGTAAAAGATGAAAGGAAATTTCTCCTTCCTTATTCCTCTCAACTCCCTCTCCTTGAACTGCAAATAACCTTTTTTCCCTCATCTCTCCATTTCATTTCCTCCTTGCAGAACCAGTGCTGTGGTTTGCTGAATGGACCTTCAGACTGGGGAAAAAATATTGGTAACGATAAAATCTGTGAGTGTGAGCTGAAGAGCTCATCAGATCTCTGCACCTACTATCAAGGCAGATATGTCTATAAAAATGTAAGAAAAATACATTTTTCCACTCTTCTTTCCCCAGAGAAGTTTTAACCCAAGGCTCTCTTTGGTGACAGGCATAGTCAGCAGTTCTGTATCTTTCCAAAAAGTCAGTTTTGCCTTCTCTTCATTAACCAGAATTGCTCTGTGCCATCTGTTACAAAATTAGTGTGCATACATAAAATACGCTGCTGCTTCCTTTTCCTGGGGTGTTTCTATTTATTTTAGCTGTGCAGTGCAGTACCCTTAGGACCTCAGCAGCCTGCATGGTTACTATGGATGAAAACTGGTGTCAGGGTATGCCTCTGGGTCAGAAGAGCATGTCAGCTACCCTTTGGCTCTCATTCTTCCCTCAGAAGGTTATGTTCCCACCCAGGCTCATTCTGGTGGTAGACATACTGACTCAGAGGCTTTCAAAGGGCTAAGGGATATTGAAAAATGAACACAGTAAATGAAAGACCTTTGGGGTTTTATAGTCCTTTATTAAAAATCCCCACACTCACTTTGAAGGATCTGCTGGAAGGAAACCTTACCTGTTTGTAGACTTCATGGTAGCATACTCAAGTGTAATTTCCAACAACACACATTGAAAACACAAAGAAAAGTATGGGGGGAAAAGTGGAAAACTAGCACAAAATAGCTGCATTTTTAGAATGCTGGTGGTAAAAGTGTGCTGATCTGCACCTAGCACAAAGCAGATTTTAGCAAGCATCCATTCTGGTTGTATACTTTTCTAAATACAGAGCCTCCTAGCCAGGTCCTGCCTGGGCACTAATTTTCTCCCTGTGCAGTCCCACAGAAGCAAACAGTGTTTGAGAGCAAGGGAAGAGTCTGGTTAAATGGAAGATGCCAGAAGCCAATCTGGAAATAAGCTATATACAGAGAGGCTGTTTTGGCCACATTTTAGTGTCTCTTTGGCCTCAGGCAAACTCTCAAAGGACATATGAGAAGCCATGAGTGAAATTGCTGCAGGTGCAAGATATTGTTCACATGAACACAGAGATTTCATGGTGGTGTTACATTCTAGTAAAGACATTCAACTCTTGTTGATCCAGGAAAAAAGATTTGAAATTCAGTACAGTTCTGAGTCAGCCTAAATCAAAGGGTTTTTAGAAGAACTGGAAGGAGAAGACCCATGTGCTTACTGTGAAGGAGGAAATATGGTGAAATAACACAACTGTATTTGGGGGAAGGTAGTCATAATGTTGGAACAGTACTGTAGCTGATGGATTTATGCCTTACTTGGCCTTCCCTGCAGTCAGTGGTAAGAGGAGTATTGTCAATGCCTGGAGAAGATGTAGTCATTATAAGAACAGATGTATGCATTTATTAAAAAGGAGAGTAGGTCTGCACAGAACTTCAGATATGATCACTCTCTTCCTCCCAGCCCCAGTCTAAGACCACTAAACATTTGTCAACACTAATTTTTAAGATAGGTTTTATATCTGAATGTTGTTAGTTGAGCCCGATTATAACAACAAGCTTTGAAGTTTCAAATCCAAGGATCAGACCTGTGGGAAACTAAAGTTTTCTTTCAGATCTGCACTGGCTCTTTCCTAGCAGCAAATGATTATCAAATGAAAGTAAGAGTAAATGCTTCTTTCCTTGTCAATTAAAATATTACAAACATTAGACATGACAGCTGTATGTTTTCCTTTGAAACTGCACCCTTTTATATCAGCTACTAAATTCATATTCATATTTGGGAAGGCAAAAACTAGATATCTTCCTTGGAGCACAAGGTAGATATAGCTGTGTTCTTTGTGTTTGTTAGCAAGAAGTCAGTGTTAATTCAAATAGAATTTCTTTAGCACAGAGAGAAAGCGAGAGACCGTGAGAGGATCTATTTTAGAAGATGCATTCCGAATAACCTTAGGATAACATTGCTTGCCTATAATTAATCATTTTGTCTTATTTTTCAGCCTTGTGGAGATGTGATTATCGATTACCTTAAAGACCATCTGCTCATAATTATGGGGATTGCTTTTGGACTGGCCATTATTGAGGTACCAGTACACACCATTAAAATATTCAGCAGCTGACAAGCAATACTTTCTACTTAGAAATACACTGGGAATGGGATTAAAACACCTGGTTTGCTCAATTAAGAGACAAGGGAAAACCACCTCTTACCTTAGCTGTAATCTTACAGTTATTCCATATAAACAGTATACGGCTGCTGAGTGTCTGACTTCAGCTGGGATCAGACCACCCTGCTGCCTGTATAAGTGTTTCACATGGGACATTTTCTGCAAAGATTTGAGAGTCTGGAGCCAGGCTGTGCCTTGACAATGAGCCTTGTTGAGAGAGGGGTATGTGGATACCCAGGCCCAGGAAGACGCAAGGCAGAAAATCTGGTCTTTTCCTTATCTTTCCATTTTTTTGCTTGAGGAAAAATCGTCTTATAAGAAAACTTAGCCCCTAGACTTCACATTCTTATCGCAGAGAAATTGTGGTACAAAATTTTTATTCTGAGGCATAGTTTAGCTATCAAGATGGTGCGTGAATGTGCCTGAGTGAACACCTGTGCTGCTCCATACAGTCCTGTGTGTGAAAAATGCAGCGTATGTGAGCTCTTTATTTCAATTGCTTCATCATATGCTAAAGAATAAGATGCAAAATTTTCTCTGAAGAGAGGAGTAAAACCAGTGAGTTTATCCAGTCAGTGACTTGGTGAACGATAGGCTTTGATTAGGAGAAAATGACGAAGAAACAGGGGATTTCACCATGTTGCTTTCCTCAGGCGTTTTCTTTCTTTTCACTATTCCTCTGTGGTTTCCCTTCTCGTCTGTCCCTGTTTGAGGGAAAAGCAGAAATGACGAAGATTGCTGTGCAGAGTTCAGCCTGTTATTCCAAGTGAAAGCTCCTTAACAACATTGGCAGAGGGCTGCTCCTCGTGGTAGAAAAGTGGGCAAGAGCCCCGACTCAAAAATACATTTCCAGGAAAATTATAGTAGGTGGGGAAATGTTACGCAGCTGCAGCACTGGGAGAGGACAGGCCACTGACTTCTTGCGCAGTACAGGCTTCTTGTTATTTAAGGTGCTACATGTGGGAGGTCACCTATATGTAGACTTGCGGGGGGGAAATAGGTGAAATACACCTATATTAAAACACCTTTTAAAATGTAAAAGAATTTTAAAATTGCATCTGTTTCCCAAAGGTAAGTTACGAGTCTCTTTGCTCTAGTTACTGCAGTTACATGAGTTGCAGCCTTTAGTTCACTGGCCAACATTCCTCCCTGTTCCCCAGTTGGCATTTTCTGTGGTGGCTGCCTCTCCCAATCATAAAAGGATTAGAAAACAACATGAATAAACAATATGAGCCTCAGCTGGTACAAATTGTCAGCTGGCAATTTACACTTGATAAACATTTAGCCTTTCCAAAGATACTAACATATTAAGACTTCTCAAGTAATTGCAAATCAAAGGCCACACGCTTAGCCATCCCTCTGCTCCTGAAAACCCCAGATAAAAAGAAGGGGACAAAGAAAAGTACTCTTCCCTATTGTTCCCCCCACCCACACACACACACACACCCCGCCTGCTCTATCAAGCCATTTGTGGGCTACAAATGGTTTCAGCTCATTCTATTAGTGGAAATAATACCAAGTAGAAGGGCACAAGTGAAAATGAGGGCATGGTATATCAGGGAAGCCGTGTCAGCTTCTTTCAGCTGTCTTTCCCCTTCTCTTTGCAGTACCCCTGTGTTCCATATTCTCTCTACTGTCTTTTCCTTAAATCAGTGAATCATCCTGGTACTTTCACAAGTGTCAGTTGGATACTTTCTACTTTTTGAGACACCTTCACAGACTGGTTAATTTTAAATCTAGAAGGAAGCTTTCTGATCGTCTGATCTCACCAGCTGTCTGCGCCAGGCTGTGGAATTCCACACAGTAATTCCCAATACAGAAAGTGACCCTACTGAAGTTTGTATTTCAAGCAACAGCTTCTTTAATGGACTCAGTGTTTCTATCCCAAATCTATTACCAATGAACACAAAATACCTATCGCATGATAACTTCCCACTCAAAATGGCGATGTATGTGGATAGATGTATGCATGTATACATATTCATGTGTATGCCTTTACACACATATTTGCATGAAAGAAAGTGGCAGTGGAAAAGAAGAGGGATTTCAAATGGCGAAAACTCTTAGAATACACAATGAAATCAGGAAGTTCCCCCAAATGTCTTGGAGATTGAAAAATCAATTTTTTATCAAATTTTATTGAACTTTTCAGTGTTTGCTGCTCCGTTGCAGCTAACAAACAACAGCATTTTAAACTCCCAGAGCTGCATACAGGGTTCTTCATCCACAGAGGTGATCCATCCTTTAAACAAATGAAATGTTTTTCATTTGAAATGAAATTCAAATGAAACGAATTGCATCCTGTCCACAGCCCTACCTATGGTGCATACTGATTTCCTTAAAACGGCTATATTCTAGAGTCATGTTCTTCAAGAATTAGATTGGAAAAGGTCTTCTGCATAGCACATTTAGCCTGCATGTAAATCCAAGACATTTGCAAACAAAATGTTCCCACTGGGTATCGGTTGCATCCTGGGATTTCCAGGACTGCCAAGTAATACCAAAAATGTCTTTGTGTTCCAGATTATCGGTTTGGGGTTTTCTATGAGCCTCTACTGCCAGATCGGGAGAAAATGAAACTGTGGAAGTGTCAGAACCATGTCACCAGCCAAATCAAAACCTTTGCAGATAGAAGGATATTTGACTTGGCACATTCGGAGATACATGCATGTCCCTGGCAGCCGTTCTGATGAAAATGGCAGCACATGGATGCTTCACAATTTGCAAAACGACCTCCTTATACTTCATAAGATTTAACGATGTGAATGTGAATTTTTACTTGGAGTAAACATCTTTGTTTATGTTTCTGAGGTGTTTATTTTGTCTGAAGACAGCATCTAAGTCACCTTGAGATTCTGAGTTCACCATGCAGGGTGTCCACATGAGCTATGCCATCCATAGCAGTCACCAAAAACAATCTTGCAGTGGCTGAATGGTCCAGGGAATCACATGCCCCTAGGCTGCTTTGCAGTGAAGCAGCGTGTTTCCATTAGGAGTGTCACAGGTCAGTGTGACACTCAATATGGTATATATGGCCAGGGGTTTGTGAGAAGCACAGGGACTAACTTTCAGACAAATAAGAAAGCCACATATCCCTTCAGGGACATTTAAATCAATATCCTGGCAGCTGAGATGGTCACTCCCAGGCCCAAATGATGCTTAGATTGCATACTAGATTTGGGTTTAGTGGCACGTGTTTTGGAATTATGCAGCAAGGGTGAAATCCAAGCCCATGTGGAGGCAGGACGCACACAGAAGCCATGTGGGCGGCACTAGCATGGCTAAGACAAGCAGTGTGCTCCCCATCAGCGGGTGGGCAGCAGAGGCCATGGCTGGTAACACAGGAGCAGCAGCAATACAAACCATCACTGCCTTTGGATTGACCAGCGCTTGCAAGTGCTGGGGCCCTGAGGCACAGACAGCCCTGACTGTCCCTGCTCAGCCCCGCCCCGGGGCTTGCCCCACCCTGGCCATGGTCCACAACCCCATGTCAGCACCATTGGACCTATGATGCCACAGCAGGGTCAGTGTCCAGCTCCCCACATCCATGCCCTGATTGGCCATGGGGTCCACTGAGCTGGGCCCAACCATGGGACCATGTCCTGGCCTGGCCTCAGCCCATTCCCATCCCCAGGGAGGTGCTGGATGCCCAGGGCTGGAGCTGCCCCAATGTCCCCAGCTGCTCGGCTCCTGGCTGGGGCTGTAGGAAGGGCCCTGGCTGTCACCCCTGGGGAATCCATGTGGCCCTGGCCCCAGGGAGCTGCTGGCTCAGGCACCTCCCTGGCAGAAAGTAGATGTCATCAGGGTGCAGGTTTTTTAAGGTATGAAGATGCCTAACGATGCCCACAGGGATCTGCTGAGGTTTCCCACTGATGGCCTCACAGCTGTGTGCTGCGGCCTCGTTGTTCCCACCAGTCCTGCTGGGCTCCATCTTCATCTTTAGGAGCAACTTTAAACACCTTCAGACAGCTGCTCTTAAAAGAAAACCACATACCATGCTCTTCCACTTTAAGACCCCCCAAATGTCCATGACTGTCTCAGAGCATTCCCAGACTGCTCCCATCTCGACAGAACCAGGCAAGTGCTGCTTATAAATAGATTAAAAGCTTCCCTTGAACAGAGACCTTTGCCTATACCGTATACTGGTAGGATTGGGTTCAGATAAATTCATCTGCACCAAGCACTTTTCTTTAAAACACATCCAGAGGAAAAGTTTCTGACCTGTCTCCCACCCTCTCCCTAGCACTCAGAACATCAGGCCAAGCTGCGAGGGCTGCTTTTGGGAATTCATGTATCTCCCAGGAAAGCCATCTAGCTACCAGACAGCTCTGGCACTTGCCCTTCCTTTTGCTGAACCTCAGAAACTGTGCCAGAAGAATTCAAACTTTGTTGGACCAGAGAAAAAGCATGACTCCAGCCCAGCCGTACTCACTGGAAGGAGAAACACTGGCTTCTGGTTCCTCCTCCTCCCCAGGCTGTTTTTCCTCTGTGCATATCTTACCCATGATTTAAAATCCTGGGAGCTGATATTAAATCATGCAGATAATGGGTTGGAAGCTCGACTCTTGGATCATCAGTACAGAAAAAAAATGTGAGTGTAAGGGCAAAATGCAGAGACAACTGCATCTTCCTCTTCTTCCTTCTCCTTCCCATAAGAAGGAATGTTCTCTGAACAAAGGACCAGAGAGTCTCCCATAGAGAGGGGGCTTATGGCTTTGGATGCTTAATGGATGAACATGAACAGGAAATTACAGCTTACCCTTGCTGCCAGAAGTAGTTAGCTTCAAGCATTACTGCTATGGACTTGTGATAAGCACCTACACAAGACTGACACAGTGTACGCTGGCTTGGCGACCAGTCTGTTCCTGTATGCTGCTCCGAGACAGACAGAAGTATAAAAGCAAGGCGTTAATGTATCTAAATTCTTGTTGTCTAAAGCCTGGTCTGGATACAGCCCTCAAAATGCTCTCCTCTTGCATCAAAATAATGATGTTTAAACCACGACAATGATACATCTGACTTTTTGTTAAAATCGTGGTTTCATTAAAATCAATAGGAAAATGTCGTCTGCAGTGAGGAACATTGACACGAGTTTCATCTGGATCTGAGGTGAATAGCTCTTCTATTTGCTTAGGCAATTTGTCTTTATTTCCTAAAGCACTAAGGAATAAAACTGAAGTACTATGATTATATGTTATCATGCCTGTTTAAATAGGACTGAACCAGTGAAGTAATTCAGACTATTACCAGCTTGCTGTTAAAATGGGTTTGCTTCTAAAACATGCTTATTTTCTTTGATGTTGCAAAACTTATTTCCTTAAAATGTTCTGTAGCCTCCTGAAGTTTCCTCATCCGTTTTTAAATAAAAAGAAGAGAAATCTGTCTGGATGGGATTCATCTGGCCATATGCAATGCTCTACAAGGTAGAAATTCAGATCATACAATCATGGGATGGTTTGGATTGGAAAGTTTATCTAGTCCACCCCTCCTGCCTTATATGAGCTACCTGTTTAGACTCCCCTTATAATCAATTAAGAGAAATAAGCACATTTAGGATTTGAGCTATCCCGTTCTAAAATAGATGTCCAAAGAGGTTAGATGAGCCATTTGCATCACAGATAGGTGAAGCCTGAGTGATTGACTCTTACTTTACAATACTGAACTTGTTAAAATAAACACAAGCAGTGGTCAGTCAGGAAAGAGCATTAGTATAATATTGCAAGAGGGTGCATTGGTTATTCATTGTTTCATTGACCTTTTTGCTCAGTTATAATCCAGCCTGCTAAGAAATGAGCCCTGTTTACTGTCTGGGCTGGTAGGATGAGATTCACCTGCTCTGCAGGAATGTCTCTCTCAGAGCCATGATGCTGTAACAGAGATCCCAGCACCACTTCTTCATGGAGTCCTCTTGGTGTTCTTATCAGAGAGTGTTTTGAGTTAGCAATTGACAAAATAACAATGGGACATTTTTTCTGAGCCCTCATCCACTTTTAATTATGATGCCTGGAAACTCTAAAATAGAATTGGACAATAATTCCTTGACAGAACAAAAAAACAATAAAAGTTTTCTTTTGTGGGGTGTCAGGGAAGGTTGGTTTTGTTTTCCCACAATAATCTCATCCAAAGTTAAGTTCCTTTCAGTGTTACCCAGTAAAATCAAGCATACAGAGGAAAGACATACGTCTAAGATGTTAGTGCTTTGGAATACAAAGGGAGACAAAGCATATATCATTGTAATCTTAAACAGTATAAGAAAACAGTAGGAAGAAAGACAACGCATCCCTGTCTATGCTAGGAGAGCTGAATACCAACTTAAAACGAAGTCTATTCAACACAAACTGGTTATCTATCATGTCAAAGCCAAACAACTATTTAATGGCAACAGATAAGATGTTGCACCTGGGTCAAACTATTTCCAAAGAATGTTTTGTTACATCATTTAAGGGATTTCAGGGGAACGTGTTGATCTCAGAAGGGACTGCATTTGGGGGAAAAATACAGCATGAAGAGAAAAAGAAAAATGTTATGGTTTATGGTAAAGTATGAGTTGGTAAAGTATGAGTTAGTAAATTAATGTCAGGAATGCCATAAACAATGAAGGAAGCATTAATGAAGTCCACTGCTGGAAACAAGCAAAGAAACGAGACAAAAAAAAAAAAAAACCCAAAAAACAACCATGAAGAAAAAAACAGAGGCAGGTGGATAAACAAAAAAGAAATCTGATTTTGAAAAATGGAAGAATGAAGCAAAACAGGACAGGTTAATTTCAAAGAAAAAAGAATAAAGATATTGAGCTTATCGAGATCCAACGGTTTGCTGCACTCAGCTCAGCATGAGGGCAATTTGGCCCTGATCCACCTTTGTGTCCTGGCTGTCACGTTGAAAGCCAGTTCAACCTGTTCTTCATCCAGTGCCAAATCCACCCCAAACCTGGCTGGCTGTCGGGGCCCCTAAGGAACCTGTGTCACAGATGTGGCTCATCAAAGCAGAGCTGGTACCCAAAGGGTACTCCAAGAGACAGCCCCTGGGGATGCCTGGAGAATAAGCCTGAGGAGCTGGAACTGCTGGCTTTCCCTCTGGGCACTGCAGATCTGGCCCAAGTATGCTTAGAGACATGATTAAGTGAGGCAGAAAGGTTTATTTTTAAAGTAAGATGGAGGATTATGAGTTTAATTTTCTGAAATAGGACTGAGACCACAAAATTATAAGCCAATTCTTTGGCTCTGCTGTAAGACCTGTCCTAACTGCTTAGCCAAAGATTTTCTGGCATGGGAGAAGCTCAACTGATTTATGCTGGATTCAGCTCTCATCTTTTAGGGGGATATTTGACTTGTTTGGGTCAGCCAGTTATAGAGTAAATACTTAATGCTGCTCCGGGCCAGAACCAAGAACTCCCCCTGCAAAAGTTCTGGCTGGGAAGCTGCTGAGACACTGCTCCTCCAGGAGGGAACCAGGCTATGAAGATCTGAGGAAATGCTACATTAGGGCTTCATTCAGGGACCCAAGGGAGGTTTGCATCTCTTCTGCTGTTACCCATTGCAATTTGATTATTCTTGATAATTATATATCAAGAAAACTGGCAGTTTTTCTCCCCACTTCTGTCAATAGCAATATTCTCATCCTTTCACTGAAGGGTTCTCTCTTTGTGCAGTGGTTTGGATTAAATTCCTTTGTGTTATTTTCAAGTCCTTTTTTTTGAACTGAAAGATGACCCTCAGTGTATTTTGCACAATGCTGAGCCTACTTGGGTTTCTTGGGGAGGTAGAAGGGTGATGTCATTCACCACTTGATATGGTTGAATCCTTTATCTATCTGAACTTGGACACTGGGGAGGAATGGGAAGATCATTCTTTTCTGTCCCAAATCCACTTAAAAATTCTTTCTCCTTACAGAGAGTAACAGGTCTCCACAGCGATGTTCCTTTACCCCTAGGTTTTATAAAATCTGCTCAAGCAGCCCAGAATTCTTTAAAAATCAGGAACCAGACGACTGGGAAAGGCACGAAGGAGTAAGAAGCAAGAGAGGTCCTTGGGAAGCAGAAGGGATAAAAGACACATAATATTCTTTGTGAGGAGCTCAAGTTTAGCTATTATAACTCATCAGAGAGACTCCAGTTTCTTCACCTGCATTAACCTTTGCAAGACTGGAAAAGACTGTTTGGCCCATTCTTTTAATGAAAACTAAATAAACTGAACGGTGCTAATGATTTGGAAATACAAGTTTATAGAAGAAACTGGTAAGAAAACCAGGTACTGCATATGGACAAACCCAAGTGCGGTCTTAGCCAGCTTCATAAACAGTCTCAAGGCATTTCAGTGTACCAGCACTTTACCCTACATGTCTGTGATCTTGCTAATGTAAGGAGGTTAATTAGCAGAGTGGGTTTCAGGGGTTGTATTAAAAGGCCTGAAGTGTCAGTAGCTTCACATCTGTTGTTAAATGAACATGATGTGCTTCTGAGCTGCTTCAAACCGTGCTTTTGTGGCATTTGTTATCTAAAAGATTTGTCAGATAGCTAAACCCAAGTTGATATATGAATACTGACTTTCTTTGCTGTAATGCACTTTCTTGCTAAAGTTTCAGTTGAGTAACTTCACTGTAATACATCCTAAACTCTCTTTCATTATATTCATGGATTAAAGCAGCAGCTACACTCTGAACCATTAAATATATCATTACTCAACTTGACATTAAGTTCTTTATTATTGCAGTTAATTCAGACCAGAAAAGCTCTTCTGTAGATTTGATTATATTGGGAATGAGAAAGGAATCGAATGTACTTACTACTGTCTCTGTTAAAAAATGTATTTTAGAATGTATTGAGTTTAGTTTAAAAATATGTATCAAAACAAGTTTCATTAAGGCTTAAGTATCACTGATTATCAGTATATTACGATTAACAACTGCTCAGAAGTGGAGGTACAGAAATGAAGGTTGGCTGTTGATCAGGATTTATTTCTCTTCCCTGCCTGGTCAAATGCCTACTGCTTTAAATACAGTTGAGATCCTCTGGCACAGGATTAAAACAGACTTTCATGAAAGCAGTGACTGAGAAAATTGTTTGGTAAAAAGGATACAGTGATGGTGTGACTAGGAATCAGACTGAACATACCACAGAAATATACCAGCACTGCTTTAGTGCATAGGAAGCAAATTGCAATCACTTCTCCCATTGCTGTAGCAAAGGAGTTGGGAGCAAACTGCCTTAGTACCTGGGCTATTGCACTTTCATGTATGTTTATAGACAGGCAAACAGATGGTGTGGGGAGCAAGGATCATGTGGCAACAAGGCTCAGGAAGTGAATAAGAATGACATACCTAAGTACAACTGGGAGAGGAATTCAGGGAGCCAGAATGTGAATTACACGAACCGGAATGTGATCGGAACGACAAGACAGAAGTTTACAACCCAACTGGATAGGAAGCATGATGGATCCCTGGAGCCTCTTGCAAACTGATGAAGGACTGGACTGTTTGTCAGCACAAATGAGAAATTACAGACTACTGAACACAACAGAGTGTGCTGAAAGGGGAAGGAAATGAGGGCTTGTTTTATAGTGGCTGGATTTAAAAAATGTCCTCTGCTTTAGGAGACATTCCAGATTCAGAAAGGGTTTGTCACATTAAGTACAGGAAATTGTCTATCACATACGGTTTTGGGTACTGTGATCGTGGTACAAAGGATCCAGATGTGCTATCTCTGATATGCTTAATACTGTAGCACAAACAATTACAATGAATTACCTTCTCCCTGTGATTTAAGATTCTGCTCTCATTCTACACATGGACTCTTATGGTGACACAGGGAACTTCCTGCTGTTACCTTTTTCATATTATTATTTCTCAGCCTTTCAGCCAGTGGGAAAAGGATTTGAATCAATAGACTAAAGAGGCCGTTCTGGAGTACAGTGTGGTGAACTTGTTTAAACATAGTTTTTAAAATATATACACAAAGAACTATACAAACCATCTGAGAAACAAAAAATGGCCTGTAGCTATAGCATAAGAGATGTGCTACAGATGCAAAAAGTTGTGGAAAAAAGACTTCAAGAGCAGGGTTTCAGAGCTGAAATTGGCTCTGATTCAAATATTCCTGAAAGACTAATTTTTTTTTGGATGGTAGCGACCATAAGTTGATGTTAATAATGCAAGTCAATTTTAATAATGTGTTCCTCTAACTGCAGTAACCACAACAATGTTGTGTAAAAGGAAAAACTGCTGTGGATTTCATGCTGGTGTGGAGAAGTTTGTGAGCAGGTGGAGTGGGGTTTAAATCTTCCAAGAGGGACATGATGTATTTCTGGTTATATGGCAGCCATTCCTGAAGCTTGAAGTGATAGGCGATATAGTCGGCATAAACTTTTTGTGGATCTCGCAGATCCACGCCTTGAATTTATGCCTGTTGCGTGATGGCTGTCACTCTAAGTTGTATTGGAATAGAAACGTATCAGAAAGCCTGGAACTAGGTAGGCAGAAATTAAAAGTATGTACCAAAAGATGAAAACAGAAATGAATAGTGACACTTACTTGAGAATTGCAAGCCACCAGGCTCAATATCTAGAGGATATTCCACAGGGGAGCACTTCCTGTACTGCTGTGTGTTATGGACCATGACAGTCACATCACAAACATGCTGGTATCTCCAAACAGAAAATACAGAGGTTCTCTGACCTGTTCTGGATTTCAGCGGATCTATTTATCAAATTAAGATTGCACAAATTAGGTGGGATTCAGTCACCTAACAAAGCATTTAGTGCCTTTTAGACTGCTCAGGTCTTCTGCTTGGGCTCCAGCTGCTGCTTGATGAGACCATATGTATTCCCTTGGCTCCTGTGTCATACCTGCCAGCCCTGCACAGATTTCTTCTTCACCTTAGCAGAGCTAGAGTGAGACAATTTATTTTAAGGCTCCTGATTCACTCTCTTGGTCCCTAGAAAAGGGTTTGTTATCCCTCAGCTGCCAGTTACCTGGGTTATTGCAACAGGCTGCTTAGAGAGAAAAATTAGAAGTCTAGAAAAGTTTGGTTTATGCTGGTAACAGAATGATTGTGTCAAAATACTGCTATGAGTTAGATATCCAGGTAACACGTCAGGCATGCTGATGGGGCTACATCGACTTCACACCATGCTGGAAAGAAGAGCACAGTATATAGTCTGTGTTCTGAAGCAGCTGACCCGGCTGCGATACACAGAAACAGACACAAATGCTCTTGTGGATCTTATGGACTTAGTGACCTATTCACATGGAGATGTGATGGGGAATCAGCAAAGCCACAGGCATTATGACTAGATTAATTTCATAGGCAGCAGAAAGGGAACGAAGGCTGCAAGTAAGGGAATAAATAAAACATTGTAAGGCTGCAAAGTGCAATTTAGCTGCACTTTCTATTTTGAGACTTTATCATGCGCCTGGGAACAAAATTATTTTGGCATGGAAAATGTTGGGCAGTTTGAAACCAAGGTGATAGAAGCAAGCAAGGAAGCAAGGGCTACCTAATTAATGTTCATGGGCTGTCCTGAGGCTTGTCCATATGTCAAGGAGAGTCTCCTCCAACATTAGAGCACACATGGAAAATTTGTGACCCCAGGCTTTTACTTTCCATTGGTTCTCCAGGGTATGTGTCTTGCATACATCTTGTATGGAGTATGTGTCTTATTACTCTAACAAATGTAATGGTGCTGCTACACTCTTTGCAGAGCTCAGTAAGTCACCTGTAGCCTGGAGTGTGACAAATTGTAACAGGGATATACAGTTATTAGGGCCCAGATGTGCTGGAAAAGGGTGCAAGTTGTCACTAGAGATGGTGGGGTTACAGTGGTCTCCATGTCAGCAGCCTGTGGTCAGGCGCAAGATACAGCTCAGAACCTGAGCCACATTTCAAAGCTTAGCATCTGCCTGCAGACAAGAAACGGCCACCCCACTGGAGTATGGACTAGCACTGTGCATGGAAAATAAGCAGAACTAAGATTCAAGTACTCTGGGGGGCATGTGGAGTGGTAGAGGTCAAGGTGGATCTACAGAACAACAGTGAATAATAAGACAGCAGCATCCTTTCACATATTTTTAAATCATATGTCCTTAGTTGGTTCAGAAACTGCAGAATTCTGCAGAGGATGGTACTTGTCAATTGTAAACATTTAAACTACTAAACCAACAAGTGCTGGTTTCTTAGGAATGTATCTGTTTTTTTAAACACAAATTGAAGTGTATCAGGCTGGTGGCCAGACAGCATTCACAGGCAGAAATCCATGTTCAGCAGATACAGTGGACGTGTACAAGCTCAGAGCAGCAACAAAGATCACCACATCAAGATCTTAGGGAACGGAAAACTGTTTTGTCCTATTTACCCTCATTTAGACTAAGGAACCGTTGAGACTCAACAGTTTGAAAAAGTCAGTTAGCGTTTAGAGCAACAGCGCTGTGCCATTTGTGGAATAATAATGTCCTCTTTAACACAGAAAATCTCATTCACCCAGGAGACGAAATGGGGCCAAATTCTCATCTGATGTCAATCAGCAAGTGTTTGGTGGAGCAATACCAATTTACTTCTGCTGAAGGCTTTGGCCTTCTGTCTCACAGCTCAAAGAAATTAAGCTGCCTTCCAAGTCTTCTGACTGAAGCCGTGTGCAGTTTAAATCTTGTTGCAAAAAGCCTGTTCAGATATGTTTTTCCTTGCTGTTTCAAATAATTTTGCACATTCATCATATGAGTTTAATGGAATATGTCTAATTTTCATCAAACCATGGAAAACCAAAAAATGCTCGTAGGCTTACCCTAATGACCCATTTTGCTGAAAAAATAGTAATGCGCTTAAGCTAAATTTACTTTGCAGAAATGGTTTCTCTTTACTTATACTTATTTTTTTCTTTTTTTAGATTTGTAATGAAATACGAAGCAAGTTAACGTATGAGACATTTTACACCTTATTAATAACATTTTGACAGCCCTGCTTTGAAGGTCTTTTCAAAATAACATGAAAATCAAAGAGAATTATGACAGAATCTTAGACTCACAGAATGGTTTGGGTTGGAAGTGACCTTAAAGATCATCTAGTCTAACACCCCTGCCGTGGGCAGAGACACCTTCCACTGGACGAGGTTGCTCAAGGCTGAAGCCAGCCTGGCCTTGAACCCTTCCAGGGCTGGGGCATTACGTCAGTATCATTTTAAATTACAGAGGCAGCCTTTTTAATCTTTGTTTTGACCTTGGTCATATTTAAAGTGGCCTGTCTTAATTTTGGAAAACACCGTAAATTCACAGATACAGATACAGATACACTTTTGTCCTCATTGAAAATAACATTTTCCTGTATTACTTTAATCTAAGACCTCACCGCGTTATCTCATCTCACAAATTTGGCAGGTGCTCCTGCAAAACAGGAAAATTATAGGAATTACCATTTTCCATGTTGCATAGTGAGAACATACTACACAGACATTAACAGTAGCTGAGAAGTGTTGTGATTAGGTTTTGCAGTTATTTTGCATCCCTCTGCCATCACTAGATTTAACTTTTAATTAAGGCGGGTATTGGGTAAGTTTATGCATTCACTTCATTCTTTATTTGGTATGGTAGCCTTAAAAATCCCTCAGTCTTCCACATGTATGGATCTCACTTGCTACTGCCTGCTCTTTGGGTGGTGAATCCACCTACGAGGTGAATATGGCTAAAGAAAAATAAGCATGGTCTGTGGGAAGCTGATGGGAGAAACAAAGGGCCTGCGAGGGGGCAATCAGTTCCTTTGGTGACGAGGACCTGCCCAGGAAGAGGCTGAAAGTCACAGCAGCAGGAGGCTTTGAGGGGGATGAGTCAGGTCCCCGCTGGTGACACTGAACTGGGGCTCTGAACATCAAAGATCTCCCCAGGAGGAAAGGAGAAAGAAATGGTGCCAGTAGTTCGGGGATACTGACATACTAGCACATGAAGTGGTTTGCTGGCTCAGCTGAGAGAGGGGAAAGTGAGGGGGGGATCAAACATCTTGGAGCAGGTCTACCTAAAGCTTCCTCTTAAATTGTTGCATCTCCATCACCTCTCCTTGCTGCCCTCACGCTCATGGTAGGAAACCTCCTTGTAACCTGGGTTCAGAGTGGCCCTGCGATTAGAAGATTTGATCCCACACATCTCACTGTGTCTCTTGTGATTGTTACCATGGATGTGAAGAGGGGAAAAGTCACAGGAGGTGAGGACATGGTGAACTGTGGTGCTGGCTGGGCTGAGCAGGATCTGACGGCATGTCTAAAGGAATCAGCCCTCACAGGGAGGAAAGCAGACAGTGTTCCAGAAAGGAACTACACAAGATGACCGAAAGAAACCATTTCCCAGCAGATCCTGTCTATGCTAAGGCTCTGCTGGCATGACTGTGTCAGCAAGTCTGGAAACTCCTAATTGAAGCACAGCTCCAGCGGCCAAACTTTAGTCCAGATCAGGCCTCAGAAAAGGCCAGGATGTTCTGATGCATTATTTCCAGCGCAGGTCCCGCTAGATTAGGACGTGTTTTTCATTTGAAGTTGAGCTACTCTACCCCAATTCCCTCCAAACAAACAAACAACCGAACGAGCGAGCAAACAGCCCCGTGGGAGGATGGCTTATCCGAGCGCAGCGGGGAGCAGAGCGGGGTGGGGACCGACTGGCTCCAAGTGCCGGCGCTGGGGTTGTTTTCCCCTGTAACTTTCATCCTGTTTGTCGCTGTTACCAGGGGTTTACAAACTGAAAGCGAACATCTGGTCTGGTTTAATACCAACAGGAACGAAAACTGGATATTAATTTTGATATGACAGTAAAGCGGTTTGATAGCGCTCACGCTGACAGAGCCACCACGCCATTTACGATCACTAAAACTAAATTGGTTTTCATAAAACCCTTGCAAGATCGTATTAGGGCTGACAATTAAGACTATAATGCAGCCTAGCCTGCTAAGGAGCAGTAAATTTTCCTGGAATTTGGTCAGTTGGTTGCACTGATTTTATATTAAGTCAGAGAAAATTTTGGTCATGTAGAGGCAAAAGCAGTTTAAATCAGTTTCATACATTGCAGCATAGTCTTACTGATTAAAAATACCTGGGCTTCTTCCAAACTTGTCGTCATATTGGCTACATGACTGTTATAAGCAAACCCCCGCAAACAGAAAGATCTGAAAGTTCAAAGCTTGTTTAACTTGAGAGTGCTTGTAAAAGGGGAAAAATGCCATTTCTGCATGGAATAATGGCTTGTAACTTTTCCAGCATTATTTTTTCATTAATATCACCTGAATCTGATATGCATGTTTCACAGCAGACTCTAAATAAGAAATCTGGTACCTTTTGGCCTGTTGTTCCTGTACCATCTGGCTAACAGGTACTGTACTGTTCTTGCAGTGTGACGCACCAAATAAAAAAGTCAGATCTTTTTAAAGCCACAATAAATTTCCCAAATGAGTTTGTGTGAAATGTTAAAAAGCAGAAGATAGAGGTTTTGGGTTACATTGCCTCTAATTTGAAAGCGGGATAAGTGGAGCCAGGTGGGCTACTTAGCCAATACCTGCCTGTTCCAGCTTTTTGAATCTGTGAACATTACACCCGGATACAGATGGAAATTGGAAACAATAAATGATTATTACGGAGACTTTATCATCCTGTAACTCGTGCACAAAAGATGAGCCACTCTCAAGGACACTTTGAAAGTGTGCTGCTTAGGCATGTATCTGGACATATGTACAGGAGTAGGAATGTGCCATATATCAAGTGAGAGAAATAAGATTTCTTAATTCCACTATGACAAGCACAAGGATCTTTTTACAAATGAACCTCCTCTTTTCAGCATTAATCCAGTTGCTTTCTGATGTCTCCTTCTTTTATTTTTTTTATTTTTTTTTTTTTTTTTTTTGGTTAAGATGAGCATCCGCTCATTTCCAGAAATCTGCTATTCCACAGCTGGAAATGGGGGATGGTATAAGTAGTATATTATGAAAATGATATCTTATATGAGTTACATGTACAAGACATAAAGGTAATCTCAGACTGTTAATCTCTACACTCCCACTGCCCACTTCTGATTTATAAGTCTGTATTCTCATCAATGCTCAAAAAGCAATGCTTCAGGACAACAACTGCAAATGAAGCCAGATCAGAAATTACTCAATGGCATATTTCTTTGTTGACTAGTCCTAATGAAAACTTTCCACATGGATGGCCTGAGTTTGCTCGGGAATGGATGGGAAGTAGAAATATTTCCATCACAAAATGTCTAGCTTGCTTTCAACTTGCTCGGTGGTGGCTAACTACCCTGTTTGCTGCGGTTGCTGCCGGTGATCCCCTACCAGCTCTCGGGAGCAGAGGCCGAAGGAAAACTGTGGCTCTGGGGGCTTTAACAGCAGCTCAGCCCTGATCCATCTCAACCTCAGGTGAGCCAAATCCCTCTGCAGAAGTTTTCCCCACTAATAAGGAAGGCAACCTGGATGTGCTCAGGCACCATGCAGAGCTGGGCAGTGGGGCTGCTGTGGTGTCCAGGGCTTTCCTTTGGAAGTCCTGAGTTGGTGACAAAATAGATGCTGAGACATGAAAATCCTTAGCAGGATGGCATGAGCTTCTCTGCACATCTCTATAACCAGCTGACAGGCTCTCCCTTTTGGATAGGAGACCACAACAGCCAGTGCAAGTCCTAATAAAGCTTGTAAGCACTGGGCAGGTCTTCGTACAGTTGCCTCTGTGTGAAGAGGTTTTCTATTTCCATTTGATTTAAGGCAAGTACACCAAGGGGCTGCACATAGTGATGCTCAGCACTGCCAGGTCAGGGGCTGGGGTGAAGAGTAATACATAAACCCAAGGGTCAGCTGTACCCTGAGTGGAGCATAAGGGCTCTAGGGGCATGGATGGCCATTGTCCATGACCCACAGGCAAGCAGACTGGCACCCTGCTGGAACAGGGGTAGGTGAAGCATCCACCTCACTCCTGCATGGAGTTCCTGCCCGCACAGCTGGGATTCACAGCCCAAGAGCTCTCCTCAGGAGCCTAAATCACTCTCCTATTATATGGGACATGTTTTACTGTCTTTTAGTATTGCAAGGTTTTCTTAAGGTTTACTGAACAAAGTGCATGCACTTCGGGTTAGAAAGGAGAGGACGGAGGAATCACAGTGCTGGATTAGTTATTAAATTTGCTCATAGTTTTTTCTGCTTCTCAACCACACACTTTACCATTTTGCCACTGTGTTGTGTTGTCAGACGTTTTTCCTTCGCAATGGTCAGCTCCCTTCAGCTCTTTGTAAAGTGTCACCAAACTCTGAAACACAGTAATTAGTTAAAACGCAGAAAGTGTAGTGATGGGAATAATATAATTCTTACCCATTTTCTGGTCATTTTTCTTTTAGGGAAAATAAAACAAGCTGGAACAGCAGGACTGCATTTAAAACAAAAGCCTCTTCCAAAATACCTCCATGTTTAAGAATGGGAAATTATTGCTCGCAATTGGATCAAATCAGGGTATTCCACAAGATGTAAGACTTAGCTCAGGAGGAACCGCTGGAACGAAGAGAAATGGAAAGCTAACACCATCTCTATTTAAAAGGGAAAAAATGAAACTTCACAGATCTGATCTTCATCGATGAGAAATCGAAAGGCATTTTCAACATTTATATTCATGCTGAATTAGTGGAAATGCCACAAGGATGATAATTTTTGGCCTAGCACAGCAAATACCAGTTTCATAACAGCTGCACATGTTAACATACTTGTTCCCTTTGGGGTATTTGTATGTCTTACCAACTTAAATAGCTCCACCACTTATAAACTAGTACACAAACGTCTAACAGATGTACAAGTTCACATGAGAAGGAATAAAAAAAGTACAAACCCCATCACTCTTTCACAACTAATCTGCTTTAATGTAGGAAACAGCCCACTTGCGCTTCCTTCACTACGAATGCTTTCTTACTCTGTAAGATCCCTGAATCCCAGCCTACTCTTTGTTCTTTCATATTTGAAATAGCTATTGGACTTTTAGAAATGCTCCTTCAGTCTTTTTTAATTGTCTCATGAGACCCAGTACTCTGAACAAGTATAAATAAATTTCTGTAAGAGCTCTGAGATGGATTTACTGGGAGGACTGAAATGGGTACATTCCCCCTTATATAACAGCAGACAAGCTATGATCCTGAATGGTCCTTTCCTTCCCTTATCCACAATCATGCAGCATCTGTCTCTGAAGAGTCTGATTTTTACTTACTTGGCACATTAGCCTGCATCTAACAGTTTTGATATCGTGGTTCTCCTTCTTCCTGGTTCCTCTCCTTTTGTGACTTTGGGCCAGAGCTGATGCTTCTTTCTCCTACCTCCGGTTTGCCATGTCCCTTCTCCAGGGAAGGAACTGTTCTTACATGCACATTTAGGATGTGCTTTTGTCCCATGTTGTGGTCCTGCAAAGACATGGCTTAAGCAAGATGTATCTGAACAAGCACAGGCAATGCAACACAGAGACCTCTGCAAGACAAATCAGCCTTCAGTTTTAACTTAAGATAGATTTCTCCTCAGAAGTACAGTCTCTCTGAACTCAGTCTCTCTGAACTGCCATATGAATTGGGCTTTAGTGCTTCTGCTGTCCAAGCTAGTTTGCTTGTGGTCAGGGCAGATTATTTGTATCAGCAGGATTGATCAGCTACCCAAGTGAGTTACTCCCTCCAACTACTGCACAGAATATATGCTCTTTTGTGCTGTATGGCACCAAAATCATTTCTGTGTTATTAGGCAACCACATATTTACTGAAAGAAATGAGAGGAAAACACTTCTAGACCAATTATTAGTCCATGTTTGCAGGAGGGTGAATGAGGAATACTTCCCTGTCACTTCAGGAGACACCTCAGTGAAGTGCTGAGCATCCATTACCTTTACCACCACCAAGTTTAACTAGTTGTCAAGTAAACTATTGTAAATGCTGTATCCTTAACAGTGCTGTGGATCTTGCCAGTTTACTGGCACCAGTGAAACCTAGGTTGACTGGGATTTCCCCCCACGCTCTTTACTGTGGATCCCATCTATGGCTTTTGGGTTAGCTCTTCTCCTTCGTCAAGAGAATCAGTAAACAAGCTGGTAAATCTGTCCTCTGCATTGTCAAAGTGTAAAGTTTGTACTTTCTTCTTCGTTTTGATTTTTAATAATCTATTTGGTTTGTTTGTTCAAGCTAATGGAAATAGTATGTTATTGTTATGTAGTTATGCCAGAACACTTCACCAGAAATTTCTTAAATGTTTTCTGGTGCGTTGCCCGGTTTCATGTGGTTTCACTTTTTCCCTTCGTATAGAAGAAAGGCACATGAAAGATAAAGATCTTAGGGTTAATGCAACCAGAAAAAGCTCTGGGATGATTCCCTTAAACAGCACAAAAGGAGTTAATGAAACATCAAGTACAAATGAATTATTGTCTGGCTGGCTAACAGTAAAGCTTTAAGGTCTCGATCGCAGCTTTTATATGCAACGGTAAGCATTTATTCTCACCAGGAGTCCAGCCAACTTTTTGGGGGACCATTTGTGTGAGAAAGAACACATCACCACAGGGAAAGGTCTTACCACCTAACATTTGCAGCTTCACAAAGTTTCAAAATTGTCCTTTGCTCATAGTAGCATTCCTCCTGGGCTAAAGAGTTTCCATACAATTAAAAGGAGAGGGGTCTCTGCCTCCAAGGAGTTCACAGCTGAAGGTCAAAAAAACCAACGGGACTCAACAAAGGGTTCTTTTGTGCAAATCAGCAGGATGCTACAAAGAAGCATTGCACTAGGCTGTCTTCTAGGATGTCTCTGGCTTGTTCTGTCAGTACAAAGAGGTTATTTTCCCAGAACACCTCCATTATCTGTGCTGCTATTTGAGATGGCACTTAAGTTCTAGAACTGTAAGAAAACAAATAGTAAGAAGACAAACTACCAAATTGTAGTTTGTTCATATAGATAGTGAGGAACTTGAGTGCAATAGACTTGCAAGGAGGACTATGTGCGTAAGGGTAGAATTTCTCCCTTTGATGGTAAATATATCTAATAATTGAATTTTAAAGCCTGAAATCTGATAAATCAGCCTTATACCCCATTTTTGCATCCTGGCTGTATACATCTATTGAAGTTCAGGGCTGTGGAACTTCCTGGATATTTTTCAGCAATAAAATATTCCTCATTTCTTATTTCTCTGCTGTTCACGTTAAAGTTGATGGAAAGCTCTCTTTGATTTTATTCAAGTGGGATCAAACTCTCAAACATAATTTAAGACCTCAGCCAGTTCCCACTGCAGCAACCAAGCCCAACAGCTAACAGCTAGAGTTGCGCATGCAGTTTGCCAAATGAAAGGAAAACAGGCTGAAAGAAGCATAAATATAAGGGGTACTGAAAATAAATTTGTTGGAAATGAACACTGAATCTGAATGAAAATATGAACTGCTTCCAAATCAGTTTCAAAGAACTGATGCAGCAGAAAAAGGCCTTCTTATCCAGTATTGTGTCCCTTACCTTAGATATACTAACCTATCAACAACATACAGCAAAGTCACATAGTTTTCTCTGATGCATCTGCCAAACATCTATATGCGCAAGTGAATTCACAGAACCTGGATTGCTTTCAGAGGCAGCGATGTAGACATCTAAACTTTCAAGTCGAAGTAATGTAACCCTCTTTGTACCTGGATACCTTTTTCCCCTCTAGTTTCGTAATTTGCAAATTTCCCCAAGACTGGCCACAGCTGTCTGGAATTAGGTGATAAGGCACATTTGCCTTGACAAGCCACGTGGTGGTGGGTACGATGCCAGCCTCAGAGCACAGTTTCTGAATATGGGATCCAGGTTACACTGTTGGGTCACAGCCTCTCCTGTGCTTTAGCACACCCCAGGCCTTATCAGTTTAGTAGATTTAAGATCAAGCAGACCAGATAGATTTGACATTTAATTACAAGAAAATTAAGCACAGTAAAAGGAAAGAAGTGTCTCACATGGCAAGACGGGTGTAAACTGGAGCATAGGAAGTTCCACGTTAACATCAGGAAGAACTTCTTTACTGTAAGAGTGACAGAGCACTGGAACAGGTTGCCCAGGGGAGTTGTGGAGTCTCCTACATTGGAGATATTCAAGGCCTGCTGGACAAGTTCCTGTGTGATGTACTGTAGGTTACTCTGCTCTTGCAGGGGGGTTGGACTAGATGATCTTTTTAGGTCCCTTCCAACCCTTGGGATTCTGTGATTCTGTGATAAGCCCTCATCTTCTTCCTACCTGGTGCTCTTCTGCTCACCTTTTCAATGCCACTCTTTCACTATTTTTCAGTCTGCAGGTCTCCAGATTCCTTCTTGCTCCAACCCCCTCCACTCCTTCATATCTGCAAATGTTCCTCACCTGTATTTCCAGGCCTCCTTGCACCTGGTCTCCCACTGCCCATGCATGTCATTGGCTAATGCCCACATTGTTTTCAGGATGATGCTGATGGTGTCCTGTACCTTCCCTAGGCTCATTCCATCTACACTGCAGTCTCCATACATCACTGCTGTCCTGTCCTCACCACGTCAGCTCCCTGCATGATAGTCCCTGAAGCAACGTTTTAAGTGACTGAAGTGATTTTTAAGAACCTGGTCACAGGCTTCAACCATGGAAAGCCTTCCAGAGCTGCACCATGAGGCTACAAAGGGTGGGAAAGAAGCATGTTTTGCCTCAGATAATGAAATGGCAAATGTCATGATGCTGCTCTCCCAAGATGCAAGGTACACATTTCATGGGGGAACAACATGAGGTAGGAGCCAGTTACAAGGGTGCTCAGTACTTGAGACTTGACCAGCCCACCAGCAAAGAGCTAGCAGTTGTTCACCCAACTTACAATAAATATAACAAAATCCAGGACACTTGGAGTTGGGAGAACCAAATATGGAGCTTATAGTCCTTCAGGGGATGGTGTCACATAGTAAATTCAGTTCTGTGAATTTCCCCTCACACATACAAACACATTATTTAAATGAACACGTCTCTTGTCCTCTTCCTCCCACATTTCCCCCCTCTTCCTCCACCAGTAGAGGTACAACTATAAAACAGATTTGCTTTTTTTGCTCTTGGAAAGCTGGGCTGCACATTAGTAACTTCCCTTTTGAAATCTAAACTGAAAAATTATGTGCACTAGCAGACCATATTGTGCTCTTATTCTTGAAGCCCAGCTCCCTTTGGGTACCTATACAGCTTAAAAAGTAGTGACAGGATATACAGCTGGACAGAGTATTTCCAGTGGAGCCGCTTTCCACTGGACAGTGACATTTTGGTGGAATGTGTTGATTCTGTCAGAATTTGCACTGGGAGCCAGTCTGGTAAGCAGATGGGTGGCCAGAACCACAAAAAGCAATTTTTTATACAAAATTCCATTATTTTTCTTTTTGTCTTTCTGACTTTTCCTTCCAATTTGAAATAAAAAATAAATAAATCTGGAAATGGTAATTTTTCTGTG
This sequence comes from Lathamus discolor, assembly GCF_037157495.1. Lineage (NCBI taxonomy): Eukaryota > Metazoa > Chordata > Aves > Psittaciformes > Psittacidae > Lathamus > Lathamus discolor. The sequence continues at coordinate 39,747,490 of NC_088884.1, read as the reverse complement.
GAGCAGGAATTTCTAAGCCTTAACCAAAAAAGAAACTATTTGTTTATTTTTCCATTTGGCTCTTCCTTTCTGTTTCTCTGGCTTCTCTCAGCCTCCCTTCCCACTCCCCCTTTTTTGTTCCTTCTGCTCATTTTTCCCCTTTCACCTCTTCATTTCTCAGATGAATTGTTCTCTCACTCCTGGCTTTGCAATCTATTTCACAGCTGATCCTGTGCCGACCGTGAACTCAATAACACTGGAGGTGAACTTTCATACTCATGTTGATTCACAGAATTACGGTAGACAGGTTTGCCCCTCTCTGTGCAGTAAGTAAGGTTAATGCACAAACTTCCTCTCTGCTTTATAGCCTCCTCGTTTTTATTATCTTAACTTACGGTTTTGTTTTAAAACCCCGATCCGTATCTAAACATAACCTCATGTGAACTGCCTGGCCACCACCACACCACCTTGCCCTAGCCTAGCTCCCCTCTTTGAGTAGCAGAATTGTTGCTTGAAACAAGACTTTGAATTGGAAATTACTTCAGTGTTCAGTGCGGTACCTTCAGTAATGTAGTTCGCTAATGGAGTTCCTGCTATAGGCACCTTTTTCCTCTTGGCCTGAGAAAAGTTTTACCTCCCTTATTAGTTTCACCAGCAGTAGCACAGGTTGTTTTAATATTCTATGCTGCCTGTAACATATTGCAGATGTACCTGTGTGAAATGGTCTCTCATTATTGGAATGCAATAAAAAGAAAACAAGCTTTTCAAGAGGAAAGGAGGTAGAAGAAAAAAGTTAACCCAGTTTGGGCCTGAAATTCCCCAGATTTTTATACTAACATTAATGTTTTATAATACAGCTATTAAATTACCCATAGCAGTGCATTTAAAAGGGCTTTGGGCTAAATTCCATATCCTTTCCTTTACTCAGTCCCTGTATCTGTTGTTGAAGCAGTAATAGATCTTGCCTGATTAAGGCAGAAGAGTAGCATTTGCAAAAGCATGGCAGTGATTCTAGGACCTATTCCCTGAAATTTTGAAGCCTAAGGATATTGCTTGTGTCATGCCACAGGGAATGATGAGGAGACACCTGACAACAGATATTGCACAGTTTCAGCAGCAGCAGGAACCTGGGAATCTCATCTGTGCTGTCCCCCAGGTTAGGGCAAAGCATTTCAGCTCAGTTGCACCTTGCTGGCTTGGCTGCAGTGTGCTGGAAACTGGGGCTGGTGTTCCCACAAGTCTGTGCCGTAGCTTGAGAGCACAGTTTTCGTTATCTCTGCATTGTGTTTCCTTGTGTGGTGTAGACCTACTGGTTTTAACTGGGACTCAGGCTCCTAAATTAACTGATAAATTGAAGAATGTCCAGAAAAAACAAGAGGGCCAAGTGCTTTCCCCTGAAGGAAAGCCCTCATCTGGTGTAGATCTGACACACTGTGCCTCTTCTCATTAACCATGCAGTGTATTAGGATATTTCAAATTAGGCAAGATATGTCCACCCACTGGTTGTCCCTAAAGCGAGAGCTTCAAGTGATCCAACAGAATAGCTACCATGCTAATTTGAGCTATGTTAGAGGTAGCACAGAAGTCAAATTATCTGTGTGCACGTGTCTGGTCCACCCATTGCCATCTCTGAAAGGCTTTTATTTCAACTGAGCAGGCAGATGAACTCATTCTCATGTTCTAAAAGCACCTTCGAATTGCTTGCATGCATATGTAAATGTCTTCAGATTGTAACTTGAAGCCAGTACAAGCATTCTAATTTGTTTTAATTCACTGCCTCTGTGAAATGAGACCAAGGCAGAATGTCCCTCTCTCCCTCTGAAGAGCACAAAACCGTGTCAGTGCATTTCTCAAGGCAAGCTGCATTATTTCACACCAATATCCTTCAAGTTCTGCAGCAGTTTCTTGCAAACACTGACTATTCCTCAAGATTTGTGTTTTCAAGTGTAGTGTGTATAGATGATCTTTTCCAGTTTGAATGCTCTTATTTACAATTGACAGTGGAGATAGAAATAGGAATGATTGCTTAGAGTGATAACATCATCTGTGATCTGAATGATAGAATCACAGGATGTTTTGGGTTGTAAGGAACCTTAAAGATCACTTATTTCCCATTCCCCTGCCATGGCAGGGACACCTTCCACTAGACCAGGTTGCTCAAAGCCCCATCCAACACTGCCAGGGATGGGGCAGCCACAGCTTCTGTCCCACCACCCTCATAGTGAAGAACTTCTTCCTAGCATCTAATCTAAATCTACCCCCTTTCAGTTTAAAGCCATTCCCCCTTGTCCTGTCACTACATGCCCTTGTAAGAACTCCAGGTCAGTATCACCTGGGATTATGATTTGTGTTTGCATAAACCCACGAGTTAGGTGATCTAAACCTATGGGAAAAAAAACCCTGTGTTTGACCCTCTGCTCCTCAAGAGATAAGCAGTGAGAAAGAAACCGCATTATCGTAGTGGAAAAAAAAATCCATTGTGCAGTTGTCTGTCATAGGTTAGATCATCAACCTGGTATGATTTGGCAAAGCTTTGCTGCCTTCAGTGAAGCTGACCCAGTTTATACCAGCAGAAGACCCGGCTTGCTGTAATTTACCATTGCCATCAGCATTACCATTACCACCAGCAGTTCCTGTAATTTAAATCTTACAGCATCTATGAAGACCGATGTGTTATGCACAGTTTCTCTTCCGGAATCATAAGGGAATCATAAGCCTTCTGGTAATCTTGGATAATCCCTGAAGCTATGAGTCACTAGAAGCAAAGGCCCTTCATGCATTGTTTGAACCCCTAATTATCCAACACATGCAGGTGAAAAGTGAGAGGCAAGAGCAGGGCCAGCAGCAGACAGAAAACACTGGACAAGCGATTCTGAAGGGGACTTCCCGTTAATAAAAGCAACCTTCTTTCCTTCCTAATAATGCACCTGTTAGCAAATATATTCGTGGGGAGCTGGTCTCATGCGTCTGCTTATGACTTTGCAGAGGAAGTAGCTAATTGACATTAGGGGACTTTGAGGTGTTTCCTGACTACAACTGTGCAGTATTTAACACTGCTTTATAGAGCACAATGCTCAAAACACTGCCAAAAACTTCAGAGACCTGCTGAAAATGTGGAAGAAGCAAAAGGTTTCCATGTCCAGAATGGTGACCTAGAATTTAATCTGTTTCCAGGTAGAATTAATAGCACTCTGGCATGTAGCCCAGTCTCTTCCTCCACACATTGCTTTTCAAAGCGTTGTGATTCCCTTGATCGTTCTCTGTTCCTTAGGGTGGAAAAATCAGAGCTATTGAAGAGAAATCTGAGAAACTGCAAGAATATTTTAGAAGCAGGGTCCAGGCAGCAGCGGCAGCAGGTCTTACTGTATGCCAGGATCAGTACGTGGAGCGCAGGTGGAAGGAGGCACTCAGCCCCTTGGCTACGTAATGCTTTGAAATCACTTGTTGCAATAGCCTGCTGTGTACACTGCTGAGGCAGAGTTCATGCTTTAGTCTACAGCCTACTCAAAACACAAATGAGCAGAGGGTTGCATAAAGAATCCAATTTCTTCTTTGAGCATTGTATTTCACAATTCATTCGAAGGGGAACATTTTTAGCCAAGTTTCCGGGAGGAACAAGGTTAGTAAGCTTGCTCATTGAACATTGTTTTTCCCTATCTTTTGAAGATTTTGGTTGATTTTAATGACCTTGAGGGCTTACGTGTCTTGGAGAATTCGCCAAAGAGAAAGAAATGGAGATTCATGAGTGCCCCAAGTGTGCGAAAAGCTCCAGTAGAACTCATGCCTTCTTAGGTACAAAAGTCAACTGATCCTGAGACACAAGTAAAAGGAGGCTCCATTAATTCGCATGTTATTTTGAATACTGTTTCTGCTGCATTTCCAGTCAACCACATGAGAGAACTGAAGAAATCTCTCATGGGACATGTGGGGCCTTTGATAATAGTAATGGATGGGGCCTTTTTCAATCAGTGGTGTTACTTCTAGTCATTGCTCAAGACTAAACTGGGCATTTATACATTTATACTTTGAGTGTGGAATTCCAAAGGAGAATGGGCTGGTGAAAGTTCAGCCAACAGGAAGGCAGAGAGACTTGAGGCTCTCCTCATGTCTATGAAACTGTTGTTGGTTTCAAGACATCTATAAATCAATCAGGCCTGTCTATGTGGTGTCTCAGACTAGCTGGAATTATTTGGGCCATTTGCTGAAGCTCTGCCTCTTTAAATCTGCAGCAGACCAGGACTGGTTAATGGGATGGACTGTCAGAGTATGGGGATATAGGAACTACTCTATCTCTCAAAGGCATGCTCAAATTTGCTGCAATGACTGCAGAGCACAGCTGGATGGTGAAAATCCTGTGGATTTGGCTGTGGGCTTGTTAGAGAAATTATTGCAGCAGAGCACTTCCAAGCAACAATCTATCATATTTCAGGGAATATTTTCATTTCTCACTATAGGTGGAGGTTTTGCTCTTGTGTTTTGCTTTTAGTTTAGCTTGCATAATCTGTTCCTCTCTTTTTTCTCCTTGTAGGAACTTCATTTGTGAGTGACTTCAAACATGGAAAATATTTTTAAAACTATAAACAGTTTCTTTTGTTTTCTTGCGGGGTCTGTTAGCTGGCATTCTTTCTAAAGGAGAAATCCTATAGCTCTCGCAGCCAATTTGTTTTGTTTTTCTCCTTTGATTTATTTTATAGTTACACAGGCCGGATGGGTGGAGATCAGATCGGTATCATTTCAATCCCTGTTACATCTCTCATCCCACAAGTCTGTTTGCTTTCTAGAAATGATTGGTGTTGATTTCAGCAGTTCCATCAGCTAGTATATTGTGCTATCTGGTGCTTCTCTCGCCAAAAGACGCCTACTGTATACAGATGCAGGAAGAAGAATGTTACTTATCCATAGCCTGTGTGTACATCAAAAAGCTCTAGCACATCTCCAAACATTATGAAACAGCCTCTCATTTGCTATGCATAAATTTTCCATTTACTAAGCAGATCTGACACCTTTCTCACCTGCTGGTATGACTGTCTTTGTGCAGAAGAGGAGGCAGCCAAAATTCCATTTTTATTATTAAAGAAACCTCTAAACCCCTAAATCCTTTGTTCTGTTGAAGACACTAGAAGCAGCCCTGGGCTGACGGAAATCAGCAGCAATGTTGACATATACTTTACAGAGTCTAAGCTTTCATTCAGTAATACTATGCCAGAGTGTAGATCTTCAAAGAATTTTCTCACCAGAGAATTTCTCAACCTCTATTTTCTTACACAGAATCAAGCTGGGAATAGATGCTTCCCGTTAGTTTAAAATGGTGTTTGTCTAGATGCCATATGCTTAAATCAAGATGGTATTACTGTTGTCACTGGATGGTTTTGTACATGCGAAGCCCCAGAAGATGCAGATGCTCTGGCACCACACAAAACAGGTAGCAGAGGAGATTAAGGTATTTTATGTCTCTTGCAGACAAGGAACCGGACCAGCTGCCTTGATGTCTGTTGAACAGGAAAAGGCATTAATCAGAATGAAAAAAGAAACTTCAGTCATCTTAATTTGCTCATTCTACTACTCAGCTCTTAAGCAGAGGTAGGTAAAACACTTCTGGGCACATTAAACTATTCTGTTTTTTCCAAGACTTAATTTATACCCAGTTTTCATGGGAGAGAGAACTTGAGAACACCAGCAATATGCAATAACTCAGGACAGGGAGCAAAAGATGCATGCAGTCGGAATCTGCATTAGGACAACGTCAGTCCTCAAGACTAAGAGACAATTGCCAACCGCAGAAAAGTCAGTGCCAAATTTAAGGTTAACCTATATCAGTTCCAGGCAGGTATGAAGCTGCAACTCTGCAGACCTATTATAAAAAATTCATAGTTTTGATCTTTGGGAAATGAAAACAAAAATAAAAAAACAAGGGAATGACAGAAAAGGAGCTATAACAACCAGTAACAATGATAAAAAGTAACATGAACAGGAAATACCATCTAACATAACACGAACATTGCAGGTTCATTTTGCCGTATACAGTAGCACATTTGAGAGTGGCATTTGAAAGCAACACACAGGTCTTGCAGAGGAATAAGCTGGTGTTAAGGCCATTTGCATAGGCTTATGTCTTTGGCAAATGCTGACTTAATCATATACTGTATTCAGGACTGTTGGTTGTATCAAAGCTGTCGGTATAAAAGTTGCTTTTAACCTAAGTTGGCTGGTTTAGTATTTGACCACAGGAAATAAAATTGTCGATCTTCTGTTATTTTTCAGTTGCACTGCATTAAAGTGTGTACAGAAGGCTTGATAAAGTATTTCTCAGAGAACCATGATTGTGTGGCTGATTTATGTGGCTACTTTGATGGCAAGGAAGTTTAATTAGTAATAGCTGCAGTTCTTGAGGAGAATTTTAACAAGGTGCCTCACGTATGAAAAGTACAGAAGCCTCTTTGTTCTGAACAAGCTCTAACAGGTTGTAGGGGAGACTTTTCCTCACTCCACTCATTCTGATAAATTAGGAAGTTGCTTTGAGCAAGTAAGTGGAACAAGATCACAATACCATTGAGTATCAAGTCTTGGCCCACTGAGGGAACAGTTGCACCACTGCTAAATTGCTGCAGAAGATTTACACCATCAAAACATCAATGCTGGGATTTCTTTCCCTGCTTCGTTGAAACAGGGCTTCATACTCCAGAGGCCCTTTTCTAGGTGTCTCCAACTAGATGCCCAAAAGCTAAGCTATTTCCCCTGTGCACAGTGAGAAATTGGTACAGCTGGGGAGTCACCTCATTCAAACACAGGAGTTTAGGACAAGCCAATTCAATGGCTGTAAGCAAATCTGCTGAAAACAGCCTTCCTCCCTGTCTGTCACCAAAAAAATACGTGCGGCTGGTGTCACAAGGTCCCAGTAATTCAGGCTGTGTACCCATCTGGAGAACAGAATGTATTCTCATCTCTATGGCTTTTCCATTTCAGAAAGAAAACAGATACACAAATTGTTTGAATCTATAAATCTGATACAACTTTCAATAAATATTTTGGTGTTGTCTAAAAGGCAATGCCTACAGCACCAACTAGAGGATGCCAGGGATCATCCTGTGTGCTAAAGGGCAGCTGGCATGGCACTGATCCTTTCCACAGTCCTGAACTCACTGCCCTCTCAAAGCAGAGATGTCATGCTGCTTTGTGGGAAGAGTCCCTGGCAAACGCTGGTCTTAGCATGGTCTGTGGCAGTGCTGACAGACACTAGCCAGAAGCAGGCAAGCTCATCATTTCATTGCAGCTGTGAAGCAGGGTGAGCTGTGCCCTGCCTGTTTCTTATCTATAACAGTAGACATAGTCAAGGGTCTTTATCCTTCAAAAAATATAGTTACTACTGAAAACACTTCTTTTAGCAGCAAAAAGCTTAAAAGGGAAAGTGTTCTCTGGCAGGGCAAGGTCATGTTTTCAGGTTGCAAGGACTTATAGATAATTGCATATGTTTATATTTATGGATAGAATTTCATGTGCTCTGTAAGAAAGATCCCCGAAGAGAAAGCCACATTGCTTGTATGGTCCTTAAGTGAATCCTGACCAAACAGCTTTTGATTATTTTATATAAAATATCTGATATTTTATGTATCAGATAGACAGCGTCTATCTGATTCAAGGCAGTGTCTTGAATCTTTCTGTAGGTGTCTATGTATCTCATACACTTTGTAAATGCTCTGAAAGCTTATAACAGTTTGGCAAGAGAGCTATAGAATGGAGTAATCATTTATTTCTGGCATCTTAGGTGCATGGCACATAAAAGAAAAGAGCAGGCTGAGCATTTATCAGACATCAGGATTTATGGTAAGACTAGGAAAGGAAAAGAATATTACAGTCAATTCTTTCCTTTTGATGAAGTGCTTTAAAATTCTGAGCTCTAAGACAAGTCTGAGGTCCTCAGTATGCGGGGATAAGGAACTACAGTGAACAAAACCTCTCTCTGCAGCATCAGGAAGGAACTACTTCTCTAGTGTAATTGTTTCAGGGAGTTAACCCAGTCTTACAAGAATTGAAAAGGAGATAGATGGACACAAGAGAGGGACTAAAAACAGAGACTATAAATCACTTCCATGGTGTCTAGAGCTAAACAGGATTTCTAAATGTTAGTGAGATGGTTTCAAAGTTAGCTCTTGTGAATGTCTCCTGCTTGCCATAGGGATCCACTTTGAAGCCAATGTACGTAGAATTGGGAAGTTTTTTTATGACATTTTGTCTTCATCTTTAATCTCCAGAATATGAAGCCCTGTGACTCTATACAACTCTCAAATTTGACTCAAAGTAATAAGTTATTTATAATAAGGAAGATTGTCAGTGATGGGGACAAAAGGGTGAGATCCTAGATTTACTTAGATTAGGGATTGCAATATACAACATAATCTGTGACAGTGGCAAACGGGTTATGAAATACATAAAAAGATTAATTACAGAATAAGACTACCCATTTCTAAGCATGCAGACCCATTGGTTTTACCAAAGAGGTATTTCTTACTGTGGGTATCTGTGCACTCTGAAAAAAGCCATTACATAGACTCAAGCAGAATTTTTTTATGTCGGATATATACTTTACTGCAAAGACAATAGGATTCAGATGTGCCGTAAAAACCTTCCAAACCAAAACAAAGCACATGTATTTCTTAGGTGGTGGGAGATAAAGAGTTGTTTATAGTCCCTTACATTTGAAGCATCTTAAAACCAGACATGGTGGTTTCTAGTCCCACAGCGCTGCTAATGTGTAACAACTTTCTAAGTGTAAGGAAGCAGTGTCTTGTTCCTCAGTCCTGCTGCTGCAACCTCAGTGCAGACGCCCATTGTGATAAAGGTTTCTTGTAATGTAAACAGTTACCAGCAATTCCACTGAGGAGCCCTGCGCCAGACACTCCACAGGAGCTCCCTGCTGAGCCGGCTTCTATGCTGCTGCCTCTTTCCCAGGGCTGCAGGTGCGGGCTCCTGGCCTTGGGGAGCCCCTGCCAGCTGGACGCACTGCTGTCTTGGTGCTGGGGCTGCTCAAGCAGCTCCTCACTACCTAAATTCAGCAGAAAGCCTCAGGATATCTCTGATGATAGAAGGAAGGATTAACAAAATTAGCAGAGCATGCAGGACACCCTTCTGCAGTAGGCAGCCCTGCACCCTGGGACTTTAATGAGTGATACAGACTTCTTGTGGTGGTCAAGCCCCAGCATGTTCCTGCTAGTCAGCTGGTGTGTATTTCATAAAAATTGGCTGGCATTTTACCACTAAAATTGTTTTCAGAAATTGAAAAGTCTTTGTGGCTTGTTATTCTTTCTCAAATTATCTCCGCATTTCCTTAAAACAGTCTCATGCACAAACTTCTATTTATGTGTTTCATAAATCTTGTAATTTGTGGCTTCCTACAGATTTTTCCTTCAAAATACAACTTAATCAGAGACCTGAAATTCTATTAATATGGGTCTTTACAGAGCATTTCCTGTCATTCCTACTTCCAAGTGTCCCAGGGACATCTGCTAATTGGGAGAAGTCAGCAGCAATCACAACAGCTACAAGATGAACTGGGAAAAGCAGCAGTAATTGTGCAACAAACTAGTGAATATATTAAACAGAATTGTTTTCTATTGTAGAAAAAGTAGACAAAACTAAGAGACCAATTAGTGTTCTTCCATGAGACAAGGAGAAATACGAAAGTAAAGGGCAGATGGAACAACTATAATATGCAGGGAAATCAATCTGGGAGGTAGCAAAAGCAAGTGATTAACTGAAAGCACTGCTTGAACCCACCAGATGACTACAGCATAAGAATTAAACAGCAGCATCTGCACCAGCAAAAGTATCTGGTGTTACTTCTGTTTCATGAAGTGACATTTTACATTCACACATAGATATATATATATAGATATACAGATACACATAACACCTTCTGTTGTGCAAGGAATCTTGCAGACCTGGCCTTATTTCAAAGAACAGTGGGTTTGGGGCATATCATCATGTTATTGACAAGTATTCTGTTAGTTCACTCATGAAGGCTTTCCTGGTGAAGATCTTTCATGGGCATCTGTGCTTCAGATCTTGGTGATACCTTCAGAGCCTCTCAGGTGGATTCAGGCTGGGCACAGCAATTTATATTACATGTATCCCATGGCACTCACAGTAATCTGACATGGCCTTTTTAATACTTTTTTTCAACTATTTGAAACATGCTGCTCACACTGTCTGCCAGCATTGCTCAGGAGCTAGACCTTTGTCATGAGCACCTTCCTCATGCATCCCTATGGTCCACCTTGACTCAGACCTATCAGCTTATGTTGCATCTCTATGGGTAGCTCTCTACTCCTCATTGCAAGTAGCTTTTTCTCAATGAGACCACTGCTAATGCTGGAGTCACCTGGACAGTGTGAGGGAGCACACCAGAGGGTGAGGTATTGAATATCTGAGCCAGAGATTTTCCTTCCCAGCAATCCCATTTTGTTATGAACTCCCCATGGTACTGTCCAAACTTAAGATTTCTCCCTCAGGGTCTTGGAGTGTCCATGTATTTGTATTCTTCTTGGTTTTTTTCTCTGAAGGATGCACTTGGAGGGAATATACAACAGTCCCCAAATCTGCATCTGCCGTCTACAGTTTTGAGCAGTTACACCAGGACCAGATGTTCAACAGATTCACTGGAGCTTGAACTAGCACTTACAAGCTTTTTTTCTGTAATATGAATTTCTTTGGGCAAAACTAAAGCCAACCAATCCATATGGAACAGACCACAAAGTACAGCAAGAACGCAAATTTTTAACTGGTGACCAATAGTTGCATCCTCTGTTTTCTACTGCTGATGTTTGGAGATCTCCATTTTCCCAAGACAGATTTTCCTGACGTATAGAAAGAGAAGGCGGTCACAAAGACAGAAATGTTAGTCACACAAAATGGATTGGTACAGCTTGCATTTCAGTTTTCATTTTCTTTCAGTCTTACTATGATTTTTAACTGATTTTCACCACTTTTGTCAAAAATCTGTTCAGGTTTTGATTGCTGAGAGCTGACAAGTGGTTAGTTTTACAATGAGTTGACAACAGCCCTTATAGGAGAAAGTGAATATTGTCAAATTAGCTTTCTTTCTTTGCTAAGAATATAACTCTGTTAGAGTCAGACAGGGTCACCAATTTTTCCTTAAACTAGTGCTGATGAGGTTATTGCTGCTGCCTCAAGTCTCATATTGATTCTTCCTTTGTTGCAGGGGCTAGATTGCGCAGTTTTCCCTGCAGTGGGGAGGTACCTAGCTCATGCATGTCCATCTTCACTAACTTTCAGGAAACACAATCAAGTCTGAGACTACAAATCTGGGTTTAAACTGCATTATAATACTGTTTTCAAAGACAGGTACACTTTTATGTGTCCTGGAAAACAGTCAGGCACACGCTTTGATGTCTTCTTTACAATAAAAAATCAACAGAAAGAACAGCGCCTGCAGCCCAGACATTACTTTTGAACAACTGTAACAAAAAAGGGAGAGTATGTGGAAGAAAAGGAAACTATGCAAAAGAAAAACCTTTACAGGGAAATGGTAGACTTTGTGTGATATTATTCCATTTTTTCATAACAAAGAGAATACACTGATAATAAGAGTCACATTTTATAGGAAGATAGTATTGGTAGGTTAAGATAAGTACACTACTCTTTCCAAGCTAAACTCAGAATGTAAACCGGATAATTGCACTTGGTTATCTGCATGCCTGTAATTATTCTAACTCTCCACTGGATGTCAATACTGCTTAATACAAATGTTGGCTCAGAGTTCACAGCTCAGAGCAGAGCAAGCCCTCCTTTTAGAGGCGATACTGTTTAAGAACATAATTAGGTATGGGATGTAATTATAGCAGGTGAAACTCACCCATTTGAGGCAGGCAAAGGATAGCCTTTAATAGCAAAGGCACTTCTTCCTCCCTTCCCTGGAAAGTTAAGGTTGCAGCTGTGCTTCCATTACTTTGCAGATGTTGTGCTTCTTGCTACAAAAATTTCCACTGTGGACAGTTTGGCAGAATTGGGAATCTGTGTCTACAGTTTCTAACAAAAGTAGGCAAAGTATTCTATGAAAAAATCACCCCAGAACCATTGCAAGTGTACCTTTCACCCTTTACAGAGAGGAGAGGGTTACGGAAGATAGGCCCTTGAAACTTGGTGTATAGAAGTTTTCATTAAAAAAGCTGTCAAAACCTCATGGGTAGTATTAATGCCAAAATTACTGATTGGCTTGAAGAAGCCTTAGTTAAGATCTGAACTTCCAGGAGGTTCCACCCCTTTTGCTCCTACCTAAACCTGGTGCAGATTTTTCCTCTGCAGAGCAGAGGCATGGTGGAGGTGCCGAAGGAAGAGCCAGCAGGAGGAGCGGAGAGGCAACGGTGTGAAGGTAAGAAAACAAATAACACATTCCATGTCCTGCAGATGCAGGGGTTTGGAGGACATCCTCTGAAATGCCAGTGAGCTGCCTCTGGTAAAAATTCCATTAAACCAGTAATTCTGTGGTGTGCGTGCACTAGAGTTTAGTGATATCTGTCATCCTCCTGCTGTTGTCAGCACAGGCAATAACATGATGTCCCTTGAAGAGGAGAGGGAAACTGTGCTGAGCACAAGATGTGGGTTAGCAGAGTACAGTTTTTAAGTGAACAACATTTTTCAATTCATTTTTTTATTTTTGGCAGGTGACTCTGAAAGGCAACCACTCGAACACGGCGCTTTTGGCGAAGTAGGGGGTTTGGGTGGGTTTTGCTTCAATATGTAGCAAATTAGCTGAAACAAAATGTAGAAAACAAAATGAACAGAAATGGTGTTTCAACGACTGAGTTCCCAAAGCTGAGCTGATGCCAGTGGCACCCCATGCTTCTGTGATTCTGCCTAACAATTCTTGTGCTATTTAACTTTCATAAGGATTTAATATTTGACACTGTGACAAGATTTTTTCCAAGCATGCATGGAGTGTTTTTTATACTCTTTTTGGCATATTTATTCAAAATGTACTATATTTAAGATTGCTGTAATCACATACATACATTGGCTACTGGCCACAACATTCAAGCTATTAATCATATCCCAGAATCCATGGCAGATGTAAAAATTAAGTTTTATTTATCAAACTTACTCATTGGAAATGGCAGCCTAAGAAATTTACTCCTTCAGATTTTGACTTTTCTTACATACTTCTGGCAATGGGTTCAAGGCTTTAGAAAGGTGTAAATCATATTTTTGCTCAATCCAGACAGTGTTGGCACAAAACTAAAATTATTTTTCCAGAAATGCAAACCCTTTTGTTTGGATGGCCTTTATTTTTCTGCCAAATTATACCACCAGCGCTATTCCTTTACCCTAACACTATTTTCCATTATAAACCCATCTTTCAAGAAACAAACCAAAGCCTTCTACCCTTGCAGAAGTTTCAGACCCACCAATACAGCTACCTTTCAACTGAGTTGGGAAAGTGGTCTCCAGTGACAAGCTTGGAGGATTATGGTTGTTTTTTCCACTATTAGCTAGGTGAAAAGCCAATAACCTGATAGGGAAAAAACAGGTTCAGGAGGAAGATTGTTTCTGTGGTATGACCCGCAATAGCTCTGGCTCTAAAAAACTGAGTAGTATATGGGATTATTTACAACAGAGAATGCCTTTGAAAATAACTAGCATGAGTACTTTTTAAGCTGAAGGGGCCCCAAATGATTGTGATGCTGTTTCTGTTGTCTGCTAGAGAAGTAAAAGTTTCTGCAACCCAAAATTTCTATTAAAAGATTAAAATTACTATTTCTACAACACACGTTTTCTATTAAAAAGAGCAAATTAGGTACAAAGATGAAAACAAAACAACTAACAAGGCTAGTATTATGGGACAAAAATACACCCACCATATGAGAGTACAGAGTGCTGCAGATTTGTTTCTCATTTATTATTTTGCTTGCAAATTGTTTTTGCTTTACAAGCATTCCTTTTATATATATACGCACATATATATGTATGATATATTGAAGTGTAAGAACTAAATTAATTCCAATTGTCTTCTGCTTGGATTAAATATATGTTAATGTCTGGACTTCGTGTCATTTGCCTTCACATTCCAAACATTGTCATAATACATCTTTTCGTATTTGTATCACAGATCTATATAGCACGTTACCATTAAAGAATCAGCTGCTTTCTTGAGTAGCTTATAAACTTGCCCAAATTAAGAAGGTACCTGAATGATAATATGTAAGAGAGTGGATGGACAGCAGTGGAGAGCGTATCAGTATAAAAGGGACTCCTCTATAAAGATGCAGCAAAGGAAGTGTTTGCGCTTTTTTTACCCAGCCATACCTGATGCTTAGTGGTACTTCCATGTTAGAACTGTGGTTTGCTGGTCTTTCCTTGTAAACACTGGAGAGAGGGTGATTCAGACATTAGGTAAGCTAACTCATGTGCCTGATGCTAAAAGGGGTGAATAATTTGTGTCCAGGGAACAGAGACTGTTCCAAGTACAGCATTTTGCAGGACAAGCTGTTTAAAAAATATCATGGAATCACAGAACGGTTTAGGTTGGCAGGGACCTGAAAAATCATCTAGTTCCAACCCCCCCGCCATGTGCAAGAACGCCTTCCACCAGACCAGGTTGTTCAAAGCCCTGTCCAGCCTGGCCTTGGACACTTCCAGAGCATTCACAGCTTCTCTGGGCAACCTGTGCCAGTGCCTCACCACCCTTACAGTGAAGAATTTCTTCCTAATACCTATTCTAAATCTCACCTTTGCCAGTTTAAAGTCAAAATATACTCATGGTTTAATCCAGACTTTTCTGGATGGAGACCCCCATGACCCCAGTGCCCCCGAAGTGGGCAGATAACCATACCACCAAAACCAGCATTTCCCCTTCCTAAGTGAGGGCACTAACACCACCTGTCTCTGGCACGGCCGGTGAAAAAACCCATGGGTTTATGGGGAAGACACAGGGCAAGGAGGGGAGATGCCAAGCAGGAGGATTAAAGCTCTGCAGTCTGTACTGCGTGTCCTGTGGGAGGGGAATGCCTTCCCCCCCTGGAGCTGTGGTCAGCTGGGGAGCATCGGCCAGGTGGCTGCATCACCCACCTGCAGCGAGGGACAGGCTAGCTCCAGACAGAGAAGTCAGAGGTTTCTCCTGCAGCGCCAGGGGTCTTGCCCCTCCTTTTATTGGCCTGTTTCATTTTCTGTACAGCAGAAGTTTTCTGTTTTCTTGCTTTAGTGAGGAAAGTAAACACGGAGAAAATCCAGACTCTGTTCAGTCTGAACCGAATCGGTGTGTAACTTGGCCTCCACACTGAAATATCGACTATCTGCAAAGCCCTAAAGGAAACGGTCATGCTGATTTGAGGTAGACTGATATAAATCCAGGTTTCAACAGGCTACTTCAGGCATTAATGTTAATATCTGTACAGCTGTTATTTGGGGAAAGATATGGAGTATCTACCATGTTCTGTCCATGACTTGAAAAGTGGTGATACAAATTCATTAGCCATGGCGCTGCTCAGGACACTCGTAATTTATTTGCTCCTAAATACTCCTCTCAGGTTTTGCTTTGCAAGTTTTCCTACATTCCTCCTGCTTCAATGTCTCGCTGGTTGCCAGCATCCTACTAGTACTCAAAATGGGTGAGATCTGTTTTCCGAAACGTCAGCGTTTCCAGGTGTCAATTTTCTTTCCTGTTCAGGCGCAGAAGTACCAGCAGTAGGCTGGCTCTCTTTTTCTGGCTCCGCTGTGCATGAAGTTCAACCTTCCCTCAAAAAGGTTTGTGTTTCACAACAGCTAAATTAAAGCAAAAGAGAAAAATCCACAACCTGACCCAAGCCCCCAAACAAGACAGTTAATGGAAGAAAAAGCTCTTCACTTTGGTTTCAAAATTCTTCAAGAGGAGGAATGCACAGGGCATAGTGAACACAAATAGTCCTTGTCCATGCCCCTTCTCCATGCCAACATATTTCTTCCTTCCAGTTTCTGATCACAAATTAGTAGGTTAGTAGGTTAGTAACTGACCCTGTAGTGTTTTGCACTATTATTCTGGGTCTGCTTTCTCCTAAATAACAACCATCTGGTGGTGTCGCAAATCAGATTCGTGTGATGGACTGTATATAATAACCAGTTCAAGGATTGTCAGGGGAAGGGTTAACATTCTTGCCCTGAGCAGAAGGACCGCAGCTGCATGCCGTAAACTTTGCACAAAGATTGTCAGGGTGGAAGGGCTGGGTCAGCTGTAAAGAATTAAGCAAATCCCCCTACTACAAGAAGACGGAAGAAGAAGAGTGGAGTTAAGAAGTCCTTTTCTGTTCTTGTGTTTGGTTCATAGTAAAAGAGATAACTGAGAACATTTGAGGTGTACCTTGACCCTTAACCTCTACACAATTTTTCCTCATGGAGGGCCTTGCCCTTTACTCTCACAGAATCCCAAGTAATTCATCTTCCATTCCAGTAATGTCCAAGGTTTGCAGAAGGTGTGTGGAAAAGAGTCCGTGTGAACCTGCAAACTTATGTGCTATTTGTCTGGAAATCTGCATCCCTTCTCTCAGTCCACTGTTACGTTCATGCAAGAAAGGTTCGTGCAAGCATAAACTCTATGCCGAAGTGTTCCCTGCACAAGTCCTTTTTCAAGGGCAAGACTGAATTAAAGTAGCATGAAAGTGTCTTGTTTTCCCCAAAGTGTTAAAATCCTACTGCAGCCAAACAGAATGTTCAAAATGCAGTTCCCTAAAAGCTTTATCACAGGGATATGGGAAAATATCAGATGTTCCTGCTACAAAAAGTCACGGGGCAGCTGGAAACAAAAGTATGTGTCACAGGATGCTAGACATGGAAAAAAAAAAATAAGGGCTGGCTGATTTTGAGTATCCAAAGGTGGTTTTTTTATTGTGGAAAAGAGGAATGTAGAGCTGGAGATGTGGCTGAGGATGCTATTACAGCTTGGGACCATAGTAAGGGTATAGTCCATGATGAATGGGGAAGGCCACATTCTGCTCTCTTGTTTTTTTTCTGCTTTCTTGGGTTCTTTGAGTTTGTTGGAGTGCCAAGGGTTATCCAGCTTTGGGTTTTTTCTTTGTTCCTTTGTAGCTGTGGGTTGGGAAATAATTTTCCTCTGTGTATCTATGTGAACCTAAAGTATGTATGTATACACAGAACCTAAGTACGTATAGATCTAGATACATGCGTGTGTACACATGCAAAAACTTCTTTAAGAATATAACTCATTCCATACCGAGTTGTGCAAAAGCACAACCACACTTAATGTTTGTAATCGTACCGAATCCTACTGAAATCAGTAAGACTTCTTCCAGCAACAGCAGATGCATAGGGTACGTTTTGACAGTGCAGGGTATAGGTTGGCTTTTTTGTTCTGAGCCTAAGTCCAGGCACTTGCTGTTTGCAAGAAGGCTGCTGCACCTCTACTGTCTTTGAAGGGACTGCATGGGGGGGCAGCAAGAACCTTCGCTCCTGGTTTTCCTGGCTTGTGTGAAACAATGCTTTTTATGAGCTTACCTGTTTTCTCTGTAAACGCTGCTGCACTGCATGTCACCGAAGCTGCTTGTCCATCTGCAAGACTGAAAGCAAGACCTAACTGTAGTTGCTATTGACAATGGAAGAAAGATTTGTTCTGGCTTTCTATTGTGTTTGGGGTTTCTTTTGCTGTGGGGTAAGACTATATTTGATATATGAAAACATTTTTCAAACTGATTGGATGAATCCCTTTGTAATTTGATTTGTTGGGTGGGAGGAGGGGGACGTGGGAGGAAGAAAACCTGTTGTAGAATGTTTTTCAATAAAACTGCAACAACTAAGACTCCAGACCAACAAACACTTACACATGTGCTTAGTTTTAAATCTCAGTTAGACTCATGGGGCCTATATTTGTATTTGATTAATGACAATTATTTGAAGAAAGATGGACTGGGATAGAATCAACTGGAAAAGATATGTAGCCATAAAAACGTATGCTTACTGTAACCGATTTTTATACTATTTCAGTTCTGTAATATTCTTTTATCTTGCATATTTGGCACACAGCTGCAGCTTTCTAGTGTAAGGAAAATGTTGCACTGTCAAATTCTGTTCAGTTTTAATCAGAAGTGTGTAACTAAGTCCCCATTTGCCAATGTGAGCCCAAGCAGAAACCCTACTAGCACTAGGGAATCTGATTGCAGAACTGGGACCTTAATTTGTATTAGCTCCAGGGGTTGATCTCCTTTTCTTCCTTCCTCTGGTGAGTTCAGCAGCCCTGCTTGTACGGTTACAAGATTGAGCTTACAGTACAATAGCAGGTTCACTTTGTTAACAATCCCCTTAACCCTCACAGATGTTTCATCTTGTCTGTACACAAACTTGGCTGTTTGCAAGCAGGCATTTGAGAGCAAAGTTAGGCAGAGGTAACATCTTTCAGGTAAGAGCTTCTCACGGGATCCCCACAATACTGCAAGAAGTATTTTTAATAATATGAGAAGTGGTAGAGTGTTGGGACAGGACTTACTATGATGGCTTTATCAGATCACAGACAGCCGGTATACTTACAGGATCCACTTATAGGACTGACTGTCAGGTTTGTCAAGTTTACCTCTTGCATGGGTTTCTGCCTTGAACTGAAGAGTGGCTCTGGGAGATCCAGCAGCTCGTGTACTCATACCCTAGCCTCGGTGCTCCTGTCCCAGCACCAGTGCTCCTGCTTCAGCCTGGACACTTCCCTTAGACCACCTTTAGCAAGAGGAACTCTCAGGATTTCAGGAGAGGTCATGCAGCCACCTCACTACATTTTTCCTACTGGAGAGATGTCCTTTTTCCTGCTCTCCAACACTTTCTTTCCACTGTGGCAGACAGGAGGAGGAATAAGCACCCAGACTTGGCATGGGATCTTCTCAGTCTCAGATCAGGTCAGCATCTTAGAAAAGACACTGCTATGAGAGCACTGCTCAGATGAGGAGAGCATAAGCATGTCCACCCCTGAGCTGTTCACACTCCCTTTGTAACAGGTCATAGAATCATATGGAAAAGACCTTTAAGATAATCAAGTCCAGCCTTTACCCAGGACTGCCAAGTCCACCGCTAAACCATATCACTAAGGACCTCATCTACACATTCTTTGACCACTTCCAAGGATGGTGACTCCACTGTGGCCCTGGGCCACCTGTTCCAACTCCTGACCACCCTTTTGGGTAAGAAATTTTTCCTAATATTCAGTCTAAATCTTGGTGTAACTTGAGGCTGTTACTTCTTGTCCTATCACTTGCTATTTGGGAAAAGAGACTACCACCTAAAGTGGTGAGAAACAGCCTGTAATTCACCTCAGCCTTACGGTAGGGTAGGATTCAGCTCCAGACTGACAGCTGAACACAGGGGGTCTAAATGTGAGCCAAATTTTCAAGTGTCTGGTGTGGTCAGTGGAGATACACTCTATTCAGAGAAGGGAAACTAGAGGGTAGTTCACCCTGTTACAGGTAAATGTACTGTAGGGTGAACCATGTTGCTCTTTGGTCTCCACTGATTGTGTTGAACAGATCTCTGTGACTGTACTGAAGGCTTAGACATATTGCTCCCACTTAGGTACATACATCTGCTATGTTTTTTCTTAAATGGTTTCCTCCCACATGTCTGTGTTTGGCCAGCAGAATTAAGTCCTGTAAGTTCCTCTTTTCCTCTGCTGTCTCCAAATGTAGGCACAAGACGGCTGACACATAACACCGCTTCCCTGCTTTGGGAGGAGAAACAGGGCAGTGATACCTGGGAAATGTCCTGCTGGGGCTGAGGGTGCCGGCTGTGCTCGGGTGAGGGCAGTAGCAGTCTTCTCTGGGCTGTCTCTGCCTCAGGCTTCTAATTCCTAGAAAACGGCTTCTACCTCCTTCTAGAAGCACTGGTTTTCTAAGTGTATGGGTTATGCAAACTGGAGAGCCATGTTGGTTTAGTTCATTATAGCCTCTTCCAGAGTTAGATTTCTGACAAGTTCAAAGGGAAATACAGACATGCTTGAGATGTCTGAATCTAAACTGCAGCTCTGCATGTATTAAGCAGTGCTTAAACTCTTGAGAAGGCCAGACAAGACCCCCAGGCTAATGACTAACACTTCACTTTACATATAGTCGACTGATAAAAATTGGTACCTTAGCTGCAGGAGCTGTTAAGATCATGACTAATGCAGGTAGGCATTGCCCTCTGCACAGGGAAGGCATGAGTGCCCTTTGACTTTCAGTGTAGTGAGCTTCTGTTTAGAAAACATAGATTAGCAAGACCGAAGGTGGCCCTCTCTGTGTTTCCTAGATTAAACACTCTGAGTAGAAAACCATTTTAACATATGAAATCTGCTCTGAAGAACCTAACTCTCTCAGGTCATCTTACTGCATTTTGGAGCCAGGACACAGAAAATTTAAGTAAGGTGATAAAGGTGCCACTACCCAAGTTCTTTCGTGAAGCTGGCACTTGGTTATTCCTCTGCAGCCAAACACTCACGAGGGTTAATACATCTTGAATCTAAACTGCTGCTCCAAGCTCAGCCTGAAAATATCTTCCTCTGAACTGCTGGGTACTGCTGTGCATTGTTTAAACAGCTGCAAAGTTCCACTCCTGAGGGACTCGCAGGTTTGCACTGGGTGAAGTCTTGTATACACAAATAGAGTTTTGTGTACTTCTTTGGAATCCGCCTCTATAAGCGGTGGTATATAAACAGAAGATCATCACTGCTGTGCAGTGAGGATTACATGTCGAAGCCTCATTAGCTCTATGAGTGAGACAGATAGATGGATAGATAGATGGACAGAATTTACCTTTTCTGTAGTACTGCCTAAATGGAAACCACCAAGACTGAGGCAAAACATTTACACAAAATTTATCCATTTAGACTCTCTGCTCTAACCGAAGGTTCAGATTCTGCAGATGTGTTTGTTTTCTCCTGAACTGACGAAAAGAGATGATCCAACACATATTAGATTGGGTAAGGCCCATAAGCAAGCACAAGTTAACAGAAATAATGCTGCGTTTATCTCTAGTGAATGACGTTGTTAGACACACGAGAATATTTATCCACAACTTGATACTGTAATTTCAGTGGATATAACAAGAGATGTAATAATTTAGATGCTACCCATTGGGACTTTAGGTCAAGAGTTCTCAGTCTCTCTTCCTTTTGCTCCCACTGAAATACAGTCCTTCTGCAGGAGTACAGGGCTACTGCTGGGGTAATACACCAAGAGTTTGCCTCCCCAGAGCATGTAACTCTGGGATATAATCACTCAAAAATGTCCTGTAGAGACTGTGACAAACTGCTGTGAAGGCACAGGAGCCATCAAGTCATTTAGCAAATTGCTGTGTTTGGCATATCAGGCGGGTTACTGAAGTACAGTAGAGGTTTCAGGTTTTATTTTCTATCAGTGTGTTTTGCATCCCTTTAAAGACTCTAAAGTAAATGAACTGAACAGTGCTTGAGTAACATAATGTAGTTGTTATTATTCCAGTTATTTTGAAATATTATCATACTTAACACTACATTCCAAGCAGGGAAGCCTGTTCTAGCACTGTGGCACAGATAATATCATTTTAATGTATAATCTACTAATGCAATAGAACCAAGTGTATGTGTAGTAATTGCAAATTAAATTCTACATACAGTATCAAGTGAAAATAATTATTGGGCCCTATTGAGTACAAATTTCTGCAGTTTCCTATGATGACAAGCCATAAAAAATGAAAGGTTTGGCTTCTGGACATCATTTTCCAGCTCTTGGACCTGTGAATCTCTGTGCTTGGTGAGCAGAATCTGGTCTGGAGAAGAGTTTGAGTCCCAGACCTCCCTCCTCTTAGCAGACTAGTCCAAGAGCTAGGTTCTTTTTTCCTATTTGGTGGTGGTCCTTTGTCTGTAATTTTGAGCAGAAATTCCATCCTGAAGCACAGAATGCTTTCCCAATCACTGTTTCATTGAAGCTGGTACACACTGTGAAATGCTTTATTTTCAGGGAGTCAGCACTTTCCAAGTAAAATACATTTTGGCAGAAAATTGGCTACCAGCTTTCACCCTGTGCTAGCTGCATACATCCACTGTAAGGAAAATACACCCAGCTGAGAAGGATGTTCCAACTGTGGTAGGTGAAGTCTGACAGGTAATATACCTGGTCTTCTGCATTCCCTCCCACGGATGCATCCCACAAAGTACTCTGGCTTTCCTCTGCTTTTCCAGCTAACAGCCCCATCCCTGCTTCATACGGAAGTGATTCAGAAGGGAGGCCTCTGACAGCACCAATGCTGGGCTAAAGGCACAACATATGAGGATGTGCCAAGAGGGGTGAAACAGGGAATAATCCTACATAACAAATCAGGCGTGAACTTAATATGTGTGCTACTGTTAAATCAATGATTTCTGTACAGTAATGAGTGTCATAGGTGAAATCGGGGTCCTATCGATCTTTAGCACATAGGCTCCATTTTTAATCCTGTGTGGCTATTCCATTTTTAAGTTTTTTTATATATTTTTAGTAAAATAAACATGTATGTATATATATGTACATCTCAAGATAACTGAGAGCAAAAGTGAATGCAAAATCTACATTAAAAGGACACTCACATGTGACCAGCTGAAACAGGTTAATAAGATTTCAATATGCGCAGTTCATGAAAAGCATTTCTAGAAGGAAAAGGGAGGAAAAATATTTGAACATGTGAATAGTGAAGTAATGCTATCAGAGAGGAGTAACTGCTTCAGCAGGTTATGAGTGGGAACAATAAGGTGAAGAGCTGCAAATTAGGGAAGATAAAATTCACACCATGAAATATAAGAAACATGACAGAATCAAGCAAGTTGCCTCATACGTGCAAGTCAGGCAAATGAGATTAGATAAAATCTGAGAAGCCCAAGTCTTGGTGTTTGTTGGTTGGTTTTTTTTTTTCTCTGAAGTTGATGACAAGATTCTCAGTAGTTTCAGTAGGAGCTGATTTGTGCTGTCCCAGAGTGTTAACCATAGTTCAGCTCGGGGGGTGGAAAGAATGTCCCAGCAGTTGGGCTGAAGGAGACAGGAGGAAGGCCTAAATGGCAGAAAGCTGATGCTGTATCACCTTCCCTCTTCCTCCTCTCACCTCCCTCCAAAAGGAGGATTAAATATGCACACACACAAAATCTGTGATCTTAACAATCTTCTTCTTAATTTCAAGGCTGTTCATACACAGCCTAAAGTTTGGATTGTATTAGGCTACAGTCCACAAGCTATTCTGCCTTATTCTGAGTGGTAGGTATGAAACGTGAAGAGAAGGAGCTTGTATTTATAACCTTATAATAACTCATTCTGATCAAGAACAGCCTGATAGCAAGGCATGTATATTAATTTATTATAATCTGCCTTGAAGACCATTTACATAATCAGTTAACTGAGAAATGCAATGTTGTTATACTATCCTACTGCCTTCATTGTAAGTATTTTGCCTTAATCAGAGTTGAAAGTTCAGCTGATACCACTTTTCCAACAGTGATCATACCTTTTCTTCATCTCTCAAGGCCTCTTTACTTTCACCAGAGAAGAGCACTAAATACATTGGCATTATTTGTACAAAACACAAAAGGAAGAAAAAAGCTGGTAAATTGAGTTTGGAGCTAGAAGTGAGAGAAATATTTATATTGCACATAAGTGTGAGTTTTCATGGAATCTCATGGCAGGAATATTTCACCAGAATGCCCCCGCTCTGCACATTCAGGGAACATGTAATGGGATACTACATAAATGAATGGAAAAAAGTCATCACAGCACTTTGAGAGGGAAAAAATCGCATTTTATTACCCATTTGGGCAGCATGAAGCAACACCACTTCTAGTTTGACCTTTTAGTGTTGCTAACAAGTGTTGTTTTGTTTAATAAAAATATCATTATCTTTTACTTAAACTACAACTCTAAGTCGTTTAAAGCTGGGCAGCAGAAAGAAATTCCATTTCACCATTTCATATCAGACTTCGGTTTAACAATGAAACAAAGTAAGTGTGAACTTTCTCCAAGAGAAGGAAGTTGGGGTTGGCTAGAAGAAGGTCTTGAAGCTATTGCTGGACCCACCTGGTTGGAGGTTGAGGAGCTAAAGCAGAAAGCAGTAGAAACTACACAGTTCTTCTCCCGTAACTATCTTTGTTTTGCAAATGCATGCTTAACTTTCTGTATGCGTTTAAGTACCACTGACTTTCCTGAGATTAAGCTCATGTCTAAGTCTGAACAGGGTTGAACCCAAGAGAGCTCCTAAATCCTCTCCTGTGAACTAGGCACTTGATGTCAGGAAGCCAGCACAGCTGTACTGGTGGTGGTCCCAGGTATGCATTAAGGACATAGTAGGCCTGCCAACCAAGAAAAACATGGGTTCCTTCTTCTTGAAAAGACTCAGCTGAAGTTTGGAAAGTCCACCTCACCACTGCGTACTCCTACAAAAGATAATTGATGCGGTGATAGCATGCGCTAGGCAGGGGAGCTACTTCTAAACATAGAAGAAGTTTGCGCATAACCCAATTGTAGATAAAGTTTGTTTATGGGGGAACCTAAGAGTCTCTCAGTATTTCTCTGTATTTGAAGACCCATCAATTGCATATGAGGTGCTAACACAAAAAGATATAGTATCTGAGTTTGACCTTTTCCCATCTTTCATCAACAATGACCAAGTTTCCTCTTTAATCTTCTTAGCCTGTTTTGGCTGGAGGCCTGGGAACCAAACCCTTCACTGGCAGCCCAGCAGCCACTACTTCACTACCATCTTGGCTGAGTCAAATTCATTTCTATTAGCAACTAATTCATTGCATAACACAGGCAGCATGAGAACATTTCAAAAACAATAAGACTTTTCAAAGATTTACGATCTACTAAAGACAGCAAAATATGCTTTGCACATAAACTATGAATACAAAGAGATTTGAATTGTCTTGAGGTTGAGGCATAATGCACTTGGTCCTGCATAGCAGCTACTTCTTCATCTGAGTTTACCAAGGTGATCAAGAAGCAACTGGGTTTTTTTATTTACATAATATTAAAATCAAAATCACAATATGCATCAGGTCACAAAAATTCTGTTATAAAAGTGTTTACAAAACTATAATGGTCAGGAGTTTCTTTTGATCTAAGGTTAACTTATTATATGCTTTAAACCCTGTTAAAAGAATGTTATTACATTAAAGGATTGAGAAGTAAAGGCTGAATATTAAATAAAACTTAAATGTGAATAAATTCTTGTCAGTCGTTGTGAATACGCAACACTCAAAGCCTTATGTGCCCCCTAAGAAGAGATGGAAAAATATGTCCTGCCCTTCTTTCCTTATTTATAAAAGCAGAAGCTATTCAGCAGACCAATTAAAAATGCAATTTGAATTAACTATATCTATTCACAGGTTTCTGCTGACAAGTATTGTTGTTCAAAACTACAGATAATCAAAACAGACTATTTTTTTAAGATACGATGCATTTCTATTTCATTTTTAAGATAAGATGCATTTTCTATTTCTTCTACTATATTTTTTGTAGTAGTATTGTTACTGCTATCAGCATTTCAAAACTTGTTCCTCAAAATACTGAAACATAACTTTTTCTTCATTTCAGTGAGCAAACTAAGGAACCTGATTTACATGACAGCTTTTATGTTTGTTGCTGGAATTGCTTTATATGAAAAGCTGGACTTTGTGTTGAATGATATTCTTCATGAACAATGCAAGGGAAAGATGTGTACTCTTCCTTGATAAAACATGACCAAGTTGAATGGTCTGGGGAGTGTTGATCAAAACCAGAACACTTCAGTTAAAATAAACCAAGACAGTGGATTAGGAGAGAAGTAGTGTGAATACCTCCTGCTTCTCCTCAGTATGTCTGGCTTCCCCAGCTGAGCTATGTTCCTGCCTTGCACTGCAGCCAGGAGGACCTGCAAGATACAGCCTGGCAGGGCAATGGTGGGACCATCCTACATTCTAGGAGATGCAGTCTCATAGAGGAGGTGAAACAACATAGCTTTTGGAATATTCTAGGGAACATAAGAAATGGGCTATCTTAGCTTCCCATATGCTAAAAAGGATGAACAATGTGACATAAATATCTGCACTTCAGCCTATTAGTGTCTAGGGTACACGCAAGAACCTTTGGTTTTTGAGGGGTTCTTGCCTCTCTATCATTTAAATGCTGCAACTTACTTTTCTGTTTCTTTTTTTTAGAAATGTCTTAGATGAAATATAAAGCTCTTCACAGTTCAGTGCTGTCACTGCTTTCTTGGGAATATCGCTCATGCAAACTTTGATAGTATCCTGTGCTATAGCTAAAGAATATATACTTAACCAAAGATATCTGTGCAGACAGTTTAAAAGCTTTCAATATAGCGGAACTTTACATGCATGGCTTCTCTATTTAATCTTTTTCTCAAAAAAAAAAAAAACAGTTCTCTAACAGCCAGAGCTACAAAGGCCCACTTTCTAATCACTCTTTTCTTACAGTTGTCTAAATTTGTTAATGAGTTATATGAGGCACAATGTTATACTTTATTATTCACCAGGGAATCCACATTTCACTACCAGCATCGCAATACAAGGATCATGTTTTGTATCTCTGACAGCATATTAGCCTATCTTTTTAAACCTTTATCTTAATAACAGATTAGGCTAAAACTGGGCTGAACTCTATAGGAAAGGAAACCAAGAGGACTTACTGAGTGCATGAACCTTGCCTCCTTCAGAAATCAGTTAAAATGGCTTCAGGTCCTTATCAAAGGGATAAGTAAATTTGATGTTTCCATTAGCATGATTGATAGAGCTTTTCTGGTGGAGTAATTTAATTCTCCTATCCTCATAATTATTTTCACCTTGCAAAATATTCAGTTGTCATCCCATTTTACTGGAACTTTCTGAAAGGTAAAAAAAAAAAGAGATAGGCAATATTAAAATACCAAATCTGCCTTTGTCAAAAGTACCAGTGATTTGTAGTGCTGGGAAGCCTTGTGTGGCTGAGGTCTAGAGTGAATTAAACCCTGGAAGAATGGCTGTATTTTAGTGCTGACCCATCAGGTGTGACTATTTGCCTGGCTGAAAGAGCCATCATTTGTTACTACTGGCTAGATGTGCTGACCATAAATCTGGAGTAGGGAACGGCACTGGGCTGAACTGGCATCCCAAAACACTTAGGCTTGTAAAACCCCCAACTATTTTGTTATGTGCACCCTGAAATGTTGATGCCTGTCTGACTGGAACCAATAACCTTGTTTGACTGCTTTTTGACATGGGCAGCTGCATGCAGAATAGGAGGCCAAACATCAGTTTATTCTGCTCTCTGCAGCTATAGAAACATAAAATTGTTTAGGTTGGAAAAGACCTTTAAGATCATTGAGTTCAACCCTTAACCTAGCACTGCCAAGTCTACCATGAAACCATGTCCCTAAATGCCACATCTACGCATCTTTTAGGCACTTCCAGGGTGTAGTTGCTTCAAAGCTTGAATCAGCACTTTTCTTCCATGACGGCTATTTTATTAAAACCAAAGTGTTTTGAAAAACGTACAATTATACTCTGAAAATGTGATTAATGAGTTTCTCGGGTTCAGGAGCATGTCGAAGAGAGAAAAGCATTTACCTGGAAGTGGGGAAGCTCAAAGTTATCTTCTTCACTGCCTTGTTCCTTGCAGGGAGCCGAGTTAGGCTCTTTTTTTGTTCAACGTGAATTGGAATAACGTGTAGGTTACAGACAATATTCCATCTGGTGTTCTGGAATAAGTTTCTTCATCATAGCTTAAAAGGAGGTATTAGTTTTGCCCATGTTAGAACAGGCTTTGAAACCTTAGTATGCTTCATGAGCTGGAATTACTGCTTTTCAGCCAGCCCTAATGTGACCTTTGTTTTTCACCATGAAAAAGTAGGTATTGTGACACCATTTGACAGTTTTCTGGTAAATCCATGGGAAGGTCTAACAAGAGGAGACAAAAGTAGCTGCAGAGATGATAATTCTCTCCATATTCTAAATCTTTTTCAGAACTAGGAAACTGAGATTGCAGTTATGATGCTTATTCTGACCATAGGAAATAGAGAAAAATGTATACTTAAAGAGACCAGGAAAAATGAAACCAAACCAAAACAGAATCTATTTATCTAATAATTAAAATAAAGGGCTATCATAATACAATATTTTGAGGTTTTTCTGTGCCCATGGGTGTTCAGCAGGAATGGCTGAAAAATCTTTCGTACTTCTATACAGGCCAAATTAATTGAAAATGCCTAAAACAAAGGTGAAAATTTCACTGAAAGCCTGACTGAACCAAGAGGTCAGCATCAACCTGCTGAACCCCAGTGACTTGGATACTGCCACTGCATACTGAGCTGCTTAAGGAAAGGCTCAAGGCAGTTGACCTCTGTCTACAAAGTTTGCGCATACCACAGATCTTTCTACATCTTGTGGTCAGTGACTGAGCTTGTCACACAATATACAGGAAACTGCTCACCACAAATAAGTGTCCAAAACTCTATACCCATTTAAAATGACTGCATGGAATAATGTTTTAGTCTGTTGCTTATTCTACTGAGCATCAGATCTTTATAGTTTGTGATAGGGGTGCTCCTTAATGTCCTGTTTCCATCAATAGTCATTAATACATCTGTTATGATGTCCAAGCCTCAAAGTACCAGCCAAGACCTGGGCCACAGACAGTCTATTCATCTATATTAGCTGGAAAAATGTAGTACTCTGTTGGCAGAAGAATGATTTAAAAAGAATTTCAAACCTTTTAATGATGCTTGACCTCGTTATCTTCATTTCATGTGAACAAACGTTGGGTATAACGGGAAAGGAACAATAAATAGGGCTGCAGCCATAAAAGATATGATTTTGGGAGGTTCCTCCATGAAAGAGAATTATCAGTTAGACACTGTACATTATTTATAGTCTACAACAGAGGTGTCACAGCCATATTGCTGTTGCTTGTTCTACCAGCATCCATTTTGAAGCTATTGTAAGTCTCTCCTTCCCTTCTACCCTTCTCCTTTGAACTCACGAACTGGTCCAGTTTCATTAGAACTAAACTAAAACATTTTGCATTATCCAAATGAGAGAGAGGCTGCAAACAGCAGCAACAGCAGTTATTCACAGGGCAGTTTAGGTGAATAGGAGGATAACTTTTTCATACAAAAAAGCCATAAACTGCCTTTTTGCTTAGTGACCCCATTGAAAAATCTTCACTAGCTGCATTAAATATATGTTCTTTAACTACATTATTCCCAGTTCTGTGCCTAAAGCTGCTATAAAAGCATTGACTTCATCTTACTGGATTGTTGAATGTTAAAAGCTAAATTATATTTTATTCGAGGCAAAACTATATTCCTCAGCATGCATTGCCTGTGTTTCATTGCATACGGTTGTGTGTTTGTTTTTTTTTTTTTTGCTGTACAGACTGTGCACACTGAAATTTAATTCCTTAATAAATTTGTGCAACTCCCTAAACAGTTACAGAGAAATGCTGTTTATGCCTTTGGTATCTTTCCTGCAAATGGAAAAAGGAGAAAATATAAATTAAACCTTGAGGCATTTAATTTCTGTTATCAAGTCTCCTGTGATCTCTTTAGATCTGGAGATATTTTTGGAAAATAAAGGTCTGAGCAGTATTTTAGCACAAGATTTATTTCTGCAGATGCAAAGCATTGTAAAAATCCTGTAACTTTTAACGAGATGACAACCAGGCTTTGTAATGTTTGTTGGAGATGTATATATATGTGTGTGTATATACATGTGTGTGTGTGTGTGTGCGCATGGAACAGAAGTTACCATTCCTAACTTTATGACTATCTGATTCTAAAATATCTAAACATTTGCAATCTGGAATAGATGTCTAAATTGTTCACCTACTCTTCCACCGTATCTGATACATGCAGCAATATCTCCTGAGGGCAGCTTGTTTCACCTCACAGACATCTATCTCAGGATGAAACAAATTATTGTTTGGACATATGGAAGAAGGAGCTTGTGTGATGATCTTAGACTCAGGACTCAAACTTTTCCATATCTAAAATTAGGAGAGCTGAAAGTCTCACTCACAGACAATATGCTACTTGGCGAACTAGGATAGGCTTTGTCCTGCCAAACCTTAGATGTCAGCCACCCACATCTGACAAAATCCCTGGAGGCCTCCCATGCTGAGGCACAGATCCCTAGTTCTGCAGTGGCCATGTAAAACAGATTGGAGGAGTCATCTAATTCCCACTTCCTCACAGATGACTTTTTCTGGAAACCACTGTACGAACTTCCCAGAAAGGCTGTGAAATATCCATCCTTTGGATGCTCTCAAGACAAAGCCAGCACTCAGCTGATAGAATGCTGCTGATAGTCCTGAACTAGAAGACACCTTGTAGATCACCTCCAGCCTACATTTCTGTATAGTTCGTTTCTCTTCACTGGTGACAAAACAAGTCCAGTTAATGAACTTCTAAAGAGGCATTGACAATTAGATGAGATCAATGCAAACTCTGGTCTCGGGCTGTTTCTGTACACAATTTGCTCTATTTTGATTACAGACAGGTGCTCCTTGTGGTGCATGTGAACCAGAAAGATGTCTGCAGTAGCAATAAATACTAATTAGCGGTTAAGTCAGTTAATATGTAAAAATGGCAATGTTAAGGGGTATCTCCAGTAGGACTAATTTCAGGCAATCTGAGAAAGACGTTTAGGTTGGGTAGCATGAATTCTTAAAAGTGAATATCCACCTGTTTTGATTACTATGATGGAAGCTTAGACAAGTAGCTTAAACTAAATGTCTAACATATAAATAGCTAAATGGGAGTGATGGATGGAATATAGCCTTTTTTTCTGCAGAATTTTCTGCCTTTGTTTCTTGCCTTTTTTAGTTACCAGGGAAGCAGAGACTATATTGTAGATACAGCTGCTTGAAAGGCAAACAAACAAAAAAAAAAAGGTTGTTCCCCCAAAGAACAGTTTAATCTGCCTTTTCTTTACTAAATTAGGGTTTGGGATGTGTTCCTGGATAATGAAAGCATCCAGAAGATGAGATGGTGAGCTAGAAATCTTTAAGCAATAGGATGGCAGTAGAACCCTAGGCTGCAGGAGAGAAGAGCACCAATGACAGTGAAGAGAGTGATGCAGATCATCATACTGCAGTAATGTTACTATTTTGGGAGCATTACACATTAGCTGTCTAACAGAGATATCAGCATCTGTTCTTCGAAGATTTGATCAATTCAACAGTTCAAATACCAATAATTATTTGTGGAAGTGTTGCACTGTTTTTTTATTTCCTTGGTTTAGCACTTGTCTTATCTCTCACTCTAACTCCTTTCCTGCACTGAGCTATGGAATAAATCTTACTTTAGGGACATGTGCTGTCAAACACCACATTATATGAACTCTTCCCATGTAACTTAGAGGGCACCAGTGAACTCCCCGATAGACCTTATGGAGGTTCTGGCTCTTCTCCTTTTTCTGTTTTAAAAATCTCTGTTTCCCATGAGGTATTCTTTGGGTGAAGAATGAGAAAAGTTCTGGTTCTGATAAAATGTACTCTATTGAATAAATAGGGCTGGCAAAATTTCTGAAGTGTGGTTAGTCTCTAGATTAATTTAATCTCCTCTGAAACTTCATTCCATGTTTTCATTCCATAATTTCACTCAGCACACATGAACAACTAGATCTTCAGCTGTTTTAAGTCAATAGAGCATCACTGACATCAGCTGTCTGTAACTCAGGATAATCTGGGTGTTACAACACTCTGGCACACAAAAACCTAGGCAGAGCAACAGTTTTCAGCCCTGAACTGGCTCACACAGAACCAATCTAAGCATCCCTGCACTGGACTCCCCCATGTATCTGGTATTACTTCAGGTGCTGGGCCATGTGAACAAGTGAGACTTGTGAGAGTTGAAGCAGTCTGGTCATTGCTGTGCCCAAGTTACCAAAGCTTTCCAGACATGGCTGTGCTAAAGAGAGTGGAGACATTGGGGGAGCAACCCAGTGGAGTCCAGCAAGGTTGATACGGAACATTGGAGATGTCAGCAGAATCAGCTTGTTTTGCAGAAGTGGGGAGTTCCTTTGAGGGTCGAATCAGTGATGCAGGCTTAACATTCAGGCGCGATCTTAGGCTGCCAAAACCCTATCAGGTACTAGATTGCTTCTGTGGAACAAGTTCAAAAGTGTGTTTTCATAAGAACACAGTATATCCACAGCTGATGTTGCCTCTGAGTCTACGGAAGAAGCGCATCACTTATGAAAAAAATAGGCAATGTCAAAACAAAAGGTCTCTGGTCTTTTTCCCCATTGTTTCTTCTAAAAAACATATTAATTCAACCTCCTGGAGGTCTCCCTCATACTGCTTGAAAACCCTATAGCTCATTGCTTCTGAGGTGAGACACAGAGTCTCTGAAAAGGGAGCAATAAAAGACTAAAAGGATCATGTGGATCCAAAAGGTGGTATAACTAACACCCAGCAAATGCAAAAATTGATTGCCTTTAGTTTGAGGGATAATCATATTTGTTTCCAAGTTTATACTACTTTTGACGTGCTAGCAAGTACTTGAATAAATGTAGCACTTTACATATAAAAACTGCAACCTAGAGGAAGGCAGCAATAATTTAGTTCAGAAAAACTGTGGGGCTCTCTATTTCTCATTGAGTTGGCAGAGAAGCCCTCCCATATCCTCAGAAGAAATGAAAACAGATGAAGAAGTCCTGCACAGTCCATTCTCTAGTAGGAAGCATATCATATTTCTCACATCTGTTACCATCATGGCTGATCTACTCTGTTCCCATCAGAGGGATAGTCAGGATATCAATGACTTGAGGTTTTGCCTTTTTAGGAGATATATTTCTCATCTTGTTATGTCTTTTGTTAATGTTACAGCAGTTTGATGTTACGAAGGAGCTCCTCCTTTTCTGTCAATAGTACAAGGTCACCATATCAGAGTAACATAATACATCACCAGCTTGCATGCTTCAGGCATTTGAACAGATTAATTTTGTCCTGGTAAAATTTAGCAATGCATCTTTACTTCCCGCTTTTCTGTGGACAGTCAGTCCAATGTTAATGTCAAAAGTAACCGCATGTTACCACGATATATTAGGCTTAAAATATCAGATATTGCAAAGATCTGAAAGAACAATGTCATAATGCTTTAGTTCTGGGAAAGTTTTTTTAGTTTTACAAGCTATAAATAGGTTAAATGATGTAAACCACCAAAACTTTCTATCCATTTGCCAACTTGCCAATATGCAGCAAGGAGAGAGACAAACAGGTTGACAGGCCTTCGTGTCTCAATGCCATACAGAAAGAAATTCAGGGATGAAACTGAAGGACCTCGGCACACCTGTTGCTTCCACAGAGGATTTTTAAACTGCAGAAACTACAGCCTGAAACACTTCTGAATGTAAAGTCTTTGTCATATCCAAAGAGCTATCCCTGTGTAGTGAAAGCTTTGGATGCATTAAATATATTGAGCCTCCCAACTTTTAGAGAAGGAAATTGCCATAATAAGTCCACATGACTTCTGTTCTTGTGAATCTCATACTGTACTAGAATCTCATTATATGCTCCTACTTCAGTCAATGGTTTAGAACACAGAATATTTAATCACAATATGTAAGGTAGAGATTAGAAAAGACCTTGACAGGCTTTATAATGAAGTAGCCTATTGTGAAGTCTAATCATGTCTAGAAATGACTTCAGAAAAGGGGTTGCATAAAATAGATGCAGGAGAACTGGGGGATCATTTAAAAGTAGGTACAACCATAATTTTTGTTGTTTGTGTGTTACATGGGTGAAGACTGGGGAAGTACCAGAGAAGTAATGAGAAAGCTCAGAATACTGAATATCAGCCAAAGAAATACTGAGATATTTTTAATGCACATCTAAACAGAAGAATATACAGTTGTGAAAAGTCAGGGATACACCCGATGATTTTACATTTACCTGAGAAATTACAATCAGATGGACCAAACACACATGAGTTTAAAGGGTAAAAATCTGTCATTTTCTGCTCTGTAGAAACAATTGCTTAATGTTTCAGGATGGATTGTCAATTAAAGGCGAAATTTGCCATAGGATATCTCAGAAAGCGAATAATGGAAAGCATGTTTCTGGTAGATCACTTGAGAAAAATCAGTCTGAGAGCACCAGAGCAGCCCATTTCTGCTCAAATAGGTGTCACAGAAATACACACCATTAAATAACATACATTGAAGCAGCAATGTGGACAGTTGGTAAGGAAATTACACCTTGTCTGTGAAAGGTACACCATCAAAAAAAGAAAGTGGGAGCAACTGCCACTGCACAACGATTTTCATGCAACTTCTCAGGTTAATACACAGGGCTCATTTCTGGTTTTACTGGGACAAAACCTACGTGTATCATTTTTGAGGTAAAGAGTCACTGGGGTTTTGGTTCTGAATTAGGGCATCGTGTAAGGCATAAAATGCTTTATTCTTCCAAGTAATTATAAAAAAAATCTGAGATCCTTATTTTGTGTCTTAACTTTTGGATGTCAAATGCATTTTTAATTATGATGTTCCGTCTACTACAATTAACGTTGTTAGCAGATGTTTTTGCTCAAGAACCAAGACTATTGGAAACCAATATGTTTCTTAAACTAGCCATGTTTTCCCTCAGAGAGAATTCTGATCTAATTGACATGTGTCTTAAAGGGATTTCCTGTTCTAAATATACTGATTTCCTCAACTGTTGTGACTATGCGTAACATATGTCTCAAAAACAGAGTATCCTCAATTACCAATGTTCCAGAGTTTATACTGTAAAAACTCAAAGATCTTCTACAATTTTTAAATTTCGTTCTTAACTTCTGAGTTCAAGTGGGATTTAAGGGTATCCATGTCCTTTCATGACATGCTCAGTATGTTGCAGGATCAGACCTTTAAGTATTGCCTTAAGAAAGTATTCGGAATATGAATTTCTGGATTTTGTCATTCTGAATGTCGTAGAATTGGCTCAACAATCACAAGAAATTCCAAAACATCTGGAAGGCATCACATTTCATACTGATGGTACCTACTAGATTTAGGTAGAAAAGCTCCAGAGAGCGTATTTTCATTATTTATTTATTTATTTAATGTTAGCCCTGTTGGAAAGAAGTTGATACACACATAGCTAAGTTCTTAAAAATGTAGAAAATCTCACCAGATATGAATAAGGCTTTAATAGAAGGATTTAGAAGAGGCTATTATGACATCTTTGGGCATGTCGTAAGTGGGTCAGATTGGATATAGCAGAACAGTTAGAAGGTGAAAGAACCAAGATTTGCAGGAGAACTGGAGTTTTAACAAGCAGTATTAAGTGGAATATGAAATATTACATCCATATGCTAGAGAAACCACATGTCGAACAGAAGGAATGGTGGACTATCAAAGCAGTGACTTAAAATTTGTTGGGTTTGGCAAAGCAAGTCATAATCAGTACAATAAACAGAACACTCGAATGCTTAAATAACCTTGAAGAAACATTGTGACTGCAAACAACATTCTCCTCTTGATTAAAAAAATAAATAAGTTAAAAAAGTGGCACCAACTCTGTTTGTTAGGCAGTATTGGTTTAGGTTTTTTCAATTTGAGGGTACCCAGCATAACTACATTTTGTTTTTACAGAAAATACTACTTTCTCATGAAAACACTACAACTTGTTAAATATTGCATGAAAAATATCTACACTTTGTGGGCAGCAAGTACAAACAAGTACAGTGCACGCAGCACCAAACTGCTGATGAATGAAAGTGCTATGTGTATTACCTTACCGTATTCATAACAAATATCATGCATTATTTACAGAACTGCCTCACTTTGTGCAATGATGGAAGCTTTATCCATTCTTTTTGAACATCTGAGGACGCCATATCACCCTCAAAACTCGGTTTTCTGACAGCTATTACACTATGTCACACTAACCAAGATGGTACCTGGAGTCAGAAGTTTAAATTGATTCTCTCGATTTTACTTTAATGTAACTGAAGGAAACATCATTCATAGATTTCAGGCAGATGTTACAGATCAGCAGAGTTTACTTAAAAACTTTACACAATGTCTCATCATTTACACTAACAGCATATGACTCTAGGAATTAGTACTAGCATTTACAAGCAGATAGTAACTCTGAGCCATAGGACGGCAGGCATGTAACCTGCAGCATGTAGGATGTACCATATATCTCTGAAGCCTGCAACTTCAGAGTTGAGAAGCCATGTGTGTATATCTATATATATTAGCTTGGGAGGAATCTAATGCTCAGGCTGCCGCAATTTATGTTTCCTGAACTTTATGTATGTCTCAGCTACCTTTCTGTGTGCTAAGATAACAAACCACATATGCATCAGTCAACAAGAACACATCTATAAACAAATAATGTCCATCAAACAGTTTTTCATTAATCTTTCACAGTAAATCACAGTGACAGTCTGAAAAAAAGATGTTGATGGAATTGTAATATTTATTCCACATTCAGAGATGAAAGCACTGGGTCTCAACTCCAAAGGTCCAAGACATCTCTCTCATACCACATCAGACAACAGGGTGTCCCAAACATAAAGGTGTTGATTGTAATCCAGCCTTTTTATTCAGCTAGAATATACACAGCCACACACTGTGAATGACCTGATCTGTGAATGATCCATAATATGTGTACTTCCTCACTCACCTGAAAGGGGTATGTCCCTCAAGGAAAGGGTATATGATACCTGCTGTAAGATCCTCCCATGAAGCTTAATTCATCTCTGAAGTCATGACAAACTGAAGTGTCTTAAATGTATTTGATGTGATTTATAAGAATAAAAACATTTTTTATTAAAAAATATTGTTTCTGTTTGTCAGACAGTTTCAAGGCACTTTATGACAAAGTAGTCCCATCATGCACAGCAACCTCCTGCAGCATGGGAGAAAACCTATGTGCTCATGCACTTGTTCTGAAGTGGGGGTTATCAGCGAAGCAGCAGAGAGTTAGCCATGTGGTTTTATTTGAAAGGAGACTAGGCAGATGCAGGGTGAATTCTCAAGGCAGTATTTCATTGTGAAAACAGGGCCCTGAACAAGTGTTAGCCATCCAGATGTGATTTGCAGGACTAGCCATATTTAGAAGGAGGGTGGCTATGTACGAGTAACAGTGTGGCAGGATGCCTGCAGCTCCTCCTGCTTGAACTGAACAGCAACAGTGTGTAACTCTAAGGCCTTTTGTGATGGTTGCCGCAGTCACCTGCACTGTGCAATTAAAGAATGACATTTTTGAGCAATTTTCCACTGCAGTAGATAATCAGTTCTTTCAGCAAACTTAGTTTCCTTTTCCACATCGACTTCCAGGCAGACTGGAAGGGCTGCTAGGGCTCCTCCGGTAGGGCTTCATTTGTTTTTCCAACCCTCATCTGTGCATCAATAGGGAAGGAAGAGCTCTGCTCTGCCTTGTTCCTCCTTTGGGAGCAGAGGGCATCCCTCCTACCTCCAGAGGAAAAGGCAGTGAAAGTAGGAGATGGCTCCATTTAAATATAGGGAAGTGTGAAGAAAGTCAAAAGGCAGAAGAAAGAGATTGATCTAAGCTTAAAGCATACCAAATGAGATTAAGGTTTCAGTTCAATAACTGGAGTGCAGCTTTTTCTTCCCAAATTAAAATTGGCAAGTGTGTAATTAAAATTAATTGCATATGTTGCATATTAAAAATATTCAGGTTTACTTACACCCTACAATCAAGATTTTATTTGATACTGATACGGCGATATTTATGTATGATGCCTGTTTAGTAGGGGTGATTTTTAATGGATGCAAAGTGCCCATCAGTGGCTGCAAAGAAATTGCCTGAGCCTCTTGCTCATTTTCTTTCCACTTTGCAACACTGTAATAGTAATGACTTGCTTCAGCTATCAATGGTAGTATCACTGCTAGCAGAGGGTGACTAAGAACCCCTTACAAGCAAGAAAACTCCTTTAGTCCCATTGCTTACTATAATTCATGTTATCAGACAGTTTAGGGTTGTAAAACTTCTTTAAAGTACGTGAAGCTGGCTTGAGGGGCAGCACATTCCAAAAGTTAGATCCTTTTTAGCCAGGCTGCCCTGAAAGCCTCTTGTGTTCCTTGATCCCTAGAACAAAGGCCAAATCACAGCACAACCTGGAGCAGGCTGTCAATGCAGAAGCTCATTCCTGCCTCCTGCATCACTGTGGAATGGCCCATTTCTGGGACACAAAGGAACTGATGGTACAGATGGCATAGATATAAACAAATTTTATAGTATGCAGTATGACGCCCACTCATATGCTGGGACATTCCCAGCTCTCCATCACCTTATCACTTTTTATCAGTGCAAGGAAGGCTGCATTCAAAGCCAAAATTAAGTTTGAAATGTCTAGTTATTTTTTGCTGGGCTGTAAAGGCCCACGAAATTCATCTGGAAATTCAACTGCAAGTTTGAGCCAGACAATGAAGCCAAAGACTAAAGGAACATTCATTACGGTGAATTGCTAAGAGTGTTCAAAGGGAAGCTCTTCCTTAGTTTATCCATTCTGGGGTCACTTATGTTTTCTGTAGGGCTTTAAATGCTATTCTGTTGCTGGCTTTTAACCAGGCCTATTGCTGGCGCCAGACAGACTCATCATTTTATCAGGCTTGCCTCTGCTTCATGAACATTTAATTGTTTGTGGGATATTCTTAGAGCACAGAAATGATAGATCCTTCTGGTATTCAAATGAATTCATTAATTTGATTTATTTGTTTTCCCTAATAGCACTAGGGGTTTTGACTGAATATTTATTTGGAAGGGATTGGTATATAGAGAAATGTGAAGAAAAACAAATGTTTTTGTTCCATTCAGGTTAGCTGGCTGTAGTGCACATGGAGAAAACTCAGCCCATGTAGATACAGAAGAAAAGCCAACATAAATGTTTGCTTTACAGTATTCAATAAGAACTGCTAGAGGCTAACTTGTTCCTGGGGAAAACTGCTTGAGCTCTGCCTTCAGTGTTAGCCACATAACATTCTGGGTTTCAAACTGGGTATCTTGCTTTGACATTAGTCTCTAGATGCTCTAGGAGCAGGGTACCACTCGAACATGTGCAGAATACAGATAAAGTTTACTGATGCGTGTTCACTCTTAAGAAAAGATACGTGTATCATTTCCACTTTTTGGAGAGAATAAAATTTCAGCAGGCTGTATGCAGATGGCTCACATGCCTGATTTAGGGACTATAGTACCATGTTGTTTACATTAAAGAGTGCAATGTCTAACTCAGCCTTTCTACTCTCCAGGGCATCACACTGGGATCCCTAAGCAGGTGGGCAGAGAGAGGTGAGAGAGAGGTAAGACAACAAGGCAAAATAATCTAAGACCCTGTAATTCAGTCCATTGAATTTAGATGTCGGGATTTATCTCCATTGGCTACATAGGTAGCACTGATCGACAGCATTGATGAGAAGATAGCTTCATACACTTGCTGCTGTTCTGACAGCTAAAGGATGACCTGTGACCATTAAGGAGGCTGACTGTTGTAGAGGCAGCACAGCAAATTGCCCAGTATCATGCAGTAGAGCCAGTGACCTGGCAGAAAATTGTCCTGGCATTTCCTAAATCTAGTGGCATAATTGTCACAAGAACCAGCACAGATCTAAAGGACAGGTGCTGCAGCCTGTGGACATGTCCAACATGTCCTATGATATGGGAGGCTGTGTCACATTGCTAGTGTAAACGATGGAAGTTATAAGAAAAAGGATGCTGTACCTCTTTTCTCCACTGAGTATCTATCTATACACCTGACCCTACGGTAACACATCTGTCAGCATAAGGCTGAAGTGCAGTAATGGAGTATATGAAGGCTCAACAGTGCTACAGATTTCTTGAGCATATAAAATTCTTCTGATTTAGTTCCTGTTTTATTTTAAAAGAGTTCAGACACAGACTGCTATCATGAAAGTGAAAATGTCAGCTTTACTTACAAAAGTCAACTTTTAAATCTCACACTTCAAGACTGGAAAATATTTACCAGTACAGTTTGCATCTGGAAAATACAGCATCATCAAGGTTTAATGATTTTGTTATCAGAGAAAATAATTTAACTTTTCCCATATTAACAAAACTGAAAAAAAATCATCTGGGCTTTAAATTAATGGTATTTCAACATTATCAGAGTGAAATATGCCTGATTTTATATCTATTATTAGTTTTTATACCTAGCTCTTTTTTAGAAATTATGTTCCACAACACTTTTTAACAATTTAATAGTTTTGTCTGTTGAGGACAGAACTTCCATTTATGAATAGCTCTAGTTGTTGAGGAAGCTGGAAAAAATGATCATGGCAAAATCAAAAACCAGAAGACCAATAAAAAGAAACAAAAAATGTAGTATTTCTTAATATTTGTATTTTATACCAATGCCATGCATGTTGGTGGCCTGACACTGTGGTTTGGCAGTCCTGCACTCATTCAAATCCTAAATATTTTTCAGCTTGATTGCGCTCTCAGACATTTGTGCATATGAACAATTTGCACATGAAGAAGGCATCTGTGCAGAGATGAGCATGTTTGTTCTTAGCCATAGTTAGTCATTATCAATTATTATTCAGTCACATATGAAGAGCAGCATATCATGGAAACTGTATTGTTTAAAAAATGTTATCTACACAGGACTTAACCAGTTCCCAAACTAAATCTCAACTATTTCTTGTGATAAAAACTATAACTCTTCTATTGTTTTTCAACCACAATCTCAAAGAGGATCACAGTGAAAAGACATGATGGTTACAGAAATGGGGAACTGAGGAACAAAGCAGTGAAGTGATTCTTCTGAGGTACTGCAATAGGTTAGTGGTGAAGTCCTGTATCACTTCAGTTAGACAAACACCTTGATCTTTAAGGATGCTCTGTTCTTCTGCTAGTGAGAAAGTATTGAAATGCTTTCATGGCCATTTCTGAGGGCAAATTGTTTTGTGTGTACTTGTCCAAAATGGGTAGCTTGACTTATACTGCTAGATTCATATGGGATGGACTTGTTTCTAAGCTGGGATTTTTCACAACCAAAATGTTCTATGAGTAGCAGAGTACTGTTAATTCAGTACATATGCCAAGGAGAAAAAGTAATTGACCCAAGTCTTTCTTGCAATATATATAGAACTCTTCTTATTCAGGCCTATATACTGAAATTTGTCATAATTTCCATATTCTGAGTCCTAGATTTTCTGACTCTTAATTCTTTTGTACTGTCCTGGTTGACACCAGAAGATTTGAGTAACACCAAACGTCCATTTAATCTAAACTTTAAGATTATATCCTTATGGACCAATGACAATTAAAACTGTTACTGTTTACAGCCTACAATTATACATATGTGTGATCAGGCTAAAAAGGCTATGTCCCATCTGTGACTTTTAACATTTTCTCCATATACACTGTTAACTTCTAAGACATGACTGCCAAGACAGGACTTATCAAATAATGTGGAAGGAATTATTATTATAATAGGTTTACATAAATATTTGTTTTTGAAGTTCTTGTATAAATTCCTAGGCAAGTGTTGGAATAAAGCAATGTAAAATTAAGGCTAATTTCTGCTGGTCTTAAACTGAATAAGAAGTGAAATTAGCCCTTCACATCTGACCCTCTACATCAATGCACTTTTGATGAGATGACAGCTGAAAGAGATTTGAGAAGGGTTCTGCATTCTGTCACTTGGACATTAAGGCTAATCTTTTCAGACTACTGGCAAAGTGAGCTGGCCGCAATCAGGTTGAGGTTTGAAATTTACATAATTCATTATACAGTTGTCTTATGTTTTGGATTTGGTTGAGAAGAGCAAGTAGGCACCATTGAAAAAAAAAAAAAAAGTATCTTTCATTTCGGTCTGCCAAGGGACCTTAAGATCAAAATCTGCCATTCCAAGCGATAGAATTCATATGGAATCTAGTGAGGGTTTACAACTTTCACATCAGCAATAGCCCGTTTATTTCCATCAGAGAGGTTAGAAGCTGTCATTTTTATTTTTTTTTTTCCTGCCTGCTGGTATGTTACAGCATTCACACCTGCCAGAAAATGTCAGAATGTTTATTCCAAGAATAAAAATGTGGGCACATGTCCGCCTCCCAAAATAAACAGTACAGCAGATATATTCTGTAGTGCCTCCAATACTCACAGGTTGGAATTAGTCATTCTTCCTGTGAGAGGGTGGCCATCAATCACTGTCAAAGGGAGCCTTGAGTTTGGAGAAAAGAACAGGGCTAGTTGGATCAATGGACAAGGAGCCTGTAGAGAGATGATATGCCTTTTCATATGTGTAAGTGGCAACACAGTACATTCCCAAAAGCATCTGGGCTTGAGGAAGGAAAAATTGCAGTATGGAGAGTTTGCTGGTTTGCCAAGGAAATCATCTTTCAGTCACAACCTTCTCTTCCCACAAGACCAAGGGGTGAATATTTTCATAATAAAAAAAAAAATTATTTTTTAATCTCTGCCAAGGGAACATATTCAGAAATCATCTGCATTGATTTACTGGAAAAAAGGAAATCTTTGTTCTATTGTGAAGTGGTACCACTAT
Organism: Lathamus discolor; assembly: GCF_037157495.1. Classification (NCBI taxonomy): domain Eukaryota; kingdom Metazoa; phylum Chordata; class Aves; order Psittaciformes; family Psittacidae; genus Lathamus; species Lathamus discolor. The sequence continues at coordinate 39,705,049 of NC_088884.1, read as the reverse complement.
TTTAAGATGGCAAATACATATGAAACACCAAAAGTGATATTCAGAGACTAATTTAGTCTGTCAATCTTACTCTTTTCAAATTTAAGTTCTAATAAACCGGTCTGCTTTCAAAACTCTTCTATTTAGTGATCTGAAACTAAATAGAACAAGTCATGAAATCTTTACATGGAATGGTAATATTGCTTCACATTTAAAGTGCTGGAATAGGAATTGCCTAAATTTCTGGCTCACTCATAGACTCCTTGGGTGACCCTAGATGAGTTATTTAATCTCTCTTTGCCTCAATACTTACAGAAAAGAAAATACTCCCTTTGAACTTGTTACTTTACTAGGCAAGTATCAAGGGGCAGGTAATGTGTCATAGATTCTCATCTGATGTAGAGGATCCAATAGATCTTCATTAGTGAGAAATATGCCAGTTTCAGACTCTCTCTACAGTCAGAGCAGGGGGATAAGAAGCTCCTTTGACCGTTATGTCAACAGCTATGGTTGGACGGGCCCTTTGACAGCACTTCCTTTCATGCATTCACAGCAGAGGAAACCTACGGTGACCGTGCTCCTCATTTGGCATTTGGCTTAGCTGGTTGACCAAAAAATTATTTTGGGCTTTTTTAACCCATGTTGATATGACCTCCTCCAGAAGAGCTGGTGATTTCTTGGTGTTTCATGGGTCAAGCTCCAGAGCCAGATTGTTTCCCAAGAACTCCTAAAGGTAAAAAACACCTTTTATGCATAACCTCATCTGAATACAAGAAGACAATGGGACCTTAAACGGCCCACCTCTGCAGTTTTCACAGATTCAGCGCTTTCATTTTGTTTTCTGAAATGTATTTTACGAGATGCCTGAAGCAATGTTTTGGTCAAAGTTCTGCCAGTAACAACCTCTCAGCTTTCTGAACCGCACATTAAGTGATGAGTTGAAAACAGGCAGGAATCCTTTGGCTGCCAAAGAACTACTTATTTGCACAGCATCTAAGTCCTCAGCTTCTCTACAAGAAAGTAAAATAGAAGTTTTTGAAACAGCAAGGCTTACAAAGGGCTGAAATATTGTGACCAAAGCATAAAGGCAATTTAAGAACAAATGGGAAGCCATGGCACAGAACATAATTGCAGTACTCATATTATTTATGTATTTTATTATGTTGGACTAAAGGGAATGGAAAAAAACCCATCAAATAAATATTCTGTTTGCAGTTGAGGGCCTGGGGACATGCACCCATGAATCGTGTAATGTTTTTACACAAAGAACTTATTTCAGCAAAAGAAATGGAAGATACCTAGAACACTTGGTCAGGGGCATTGCCTGAAGAAAAAAGACAATTTAATTTGGATCAAATCTCTGAAGGGGCTTCAAACTCCAGGGATTTAGACCAGGACCCTCATATCGTAGCTGACATTCCAAGACCATCCTGTTTTCTGTGTTTTGTCTTGTTTTCCATTTTTCTGCCAGTCATAGAATCATAGAATAGTTAGAGTTGGAAAGGACCTCAAGATCATCAAGTTCCAACCCCCTTGCCATAGGCAAGGACACCTCACACTAAACCATCCCACCCAAGGCTCTGTCCAGCCCAGCGTTGAACACCACCAGGGATGGAGCAGTCACAGCTTCCCTGGGCAACCCATTCCAGTGCCTCACCACCCTTACAGTAAAGAATTTCTTACTTATATCCAATCTAAACTTCCCCTGTTTAAGTTTTAACCCGTTATCCCTTGTCTTATCACTATAGTCCCTAATGAAGAGTCCCTCCTCAGCATCCTTATAGGCCCCCTGCAGATACTGGAAGGCTGCTATGAGGTCTCCACGCAGCCTTCTCTCCTCCAGGCTGAACAGCCCCAACTTCCTCAGCCTGTCTTCATATGGGAGGTGCTCCAGTTCCCTGATCATCCTCGTGGCCCTCCTCTGGACTTGTTCCAACAGTTCCATGCCCTTTTTATGTTGAGGACACCAGAACTGCACACAATACTCCAGGTGAGGTCTCACAAGAGCAGAGTAGAGGGGCAGGATCACCTCCTTCAACCTGCTGGTCACGCTTCTTTTGATGCAGCCCAGGACACTGTTGGCTCTCTGGGCTTTCTGGGCTTTCCGGGCTTTCTGGGCTGCGAGCGCACACTGCCAGCTCATGTTAAATTTCTCATTGACCAACACCCCAAGTCCTTCTCCACAGTACTATAACCCTTGGTGAATCTTCATCCGAATTTGTATTTCTATTAGTTTCCAGCACCCTCCACACCCCTAGAAGTCCCCTGAAAATGATTGATAACTCATCAAGCTCTCTAAGAACAAATACAAGTAGGGTAGCAAAGCAGAATTGTCCTTTTCCTAGTAATGTGAATCACAGTCAGAAAATGTCTTGTCTTCCACTCCTCCTAATGCCTATATATTGAGTGCCTTCCATGTTATTATAGTTTCATACACAGTAATACCTGAAAAGGAAAACCAGAAACAGGAGGAAAAAAAAAAAAAAAACAACAAAACAAACCCCAGCATTTTTTGAGTTTTAGCTGCTTAAATGCAGGTGAGGATAAATACCTGCATCGCAAACCAGAGTTTTGTAAGTCTCTGGCAAATGCTTGCTGGCCTTCTAAATGTCTGAATTTGGTATCTATTTCTCAGCAGTGAAGTGTAACCAAGGAGACACACATTACCAGACAGAATATCTTTAAGTAGCATAGGCTCCCAGACTTGGATAAGAAAAGTAGAGGAAGTGCTTGCTTGTAACCTATAAATTAATGTTACTGTGAATATCTGTTCTTAGAAACAAACATCCTGCAGACAAAACCTAGAGGTGGTTGACGAAGGCACTCATCAGTCCAAATCTGACAGCTATTTGATCATATTTTTAAAGACAGTCTTATTAGCTTCATCCTAAGGAAGTTCAATGAAATCTTTGAATTTCTTCAAGAAATTCCACATGACAGGAATTTCAATTCACATAAGACTCTTGATGCTATGGGCTAGTTAAAAGGCTTTGTTTTTTGTCTTTCTCCTAGTTGCTCCTAGGAAATAAAGAATCAATCTCCCACAGTACTCAGCACTTTGTAGTGCAAAAGATCATCAATGAAATGTTCTAATACGGTGTCAAGAAGGATGTGAAGTTTCTAGACAAAATGAGAGCAGACGACAAGCTGAGGTAAGCAGCAATGACTCCTGAGTTTAGCTGATACATACACTTGGCAGTCACATACAGGTTTGAAGTTTTTGTGTGTTTTTTCTTTTTACTTAAAAAAAACCCCAAAACCCCAGGGAAACAGCTTGATCTTTTGAAATTAAATTAGACAAGCTGTTAATGAAGACTAATTGCTTTGCATAATTTAAAATATGTAGAGAGAGCTCTCTTGATCTGTGCAAGCTGTACTGGGGCTGAAGACAAAAGATATCTCCAAGCCATTTGCTATCCTCTTAATTTGTAACCAGACTGAGAGCCAAGATGCCCCTGAGAAAGTTATAGAAACCCAGAAATATGCATCACTGCTCTTTTATTCTGCTCTTGTCATACAGCTTAGCTGTGCTTTTATCTTTTACTTGCAAGGGAATGTCACTGCCCTCCCCAGCTAGTGCAAGGTTCTCATTTCATTGACAAAGACCTTTTCCATGCTGTGCTGGAGAAAATCTTATTAGCTCATGAGAGCCAGGAGATACAATCTGCCCTGGAAGTTCTACACTTCAGGAGATGCATTTGGGGAATGGGAGCAGAGACTGAGGGGAGAGAAGTGAGGATAGAGCTCACATGGCCCAGTGCAGGCTATGTTAGGCACCTCCTGAAAGGAGTGGGTCCCTAGCAGCACAGGCAAACCTAAATCAAGGTTAGGTCTGGGGTCTTGCCTTCTATTATCCTGGCACATTACTACATTCCCCTCTGCACTAACCCTGTGGAAAAACATCAAGTTTCTTCAGGGAGCTTATCCAAAAAAAAAAAAAACCAAACTAATCTGATTTTTTCCTCTGGATTAATTTTTGGCTGAGCAAGCTCACCACCTACCAGACACAAGGGAGAAAGACCAGGAATGTACAGCTGGAGGTGGAGGTGGAACTTGCCACACCACTGACATAGATCAGCTTAAAATGCTATTGAACTGCACTCTCGAGGGCAATTCACAACCTAGTTTCTCTATATAAAAGAAAAGGAGTCACCAGAGAGCAGTAGACTTTGCATAAGGCAAGTCAGAGCACCTAAGCTAACTGCCTCAAGTCAGCAATGTGCCCCCCATGTTGAAACATGCTGTTATGCACTAATGATGCTCTGGACACACTTGGGTGACTGGTGGGTTGGACTTTTTCCCTGAATGTTTATTGATTTAGCAAATGCAAAGAAAGTAATGCCAAATCTGGTAGTTATTAGTGACTCCATGCTGTAGCCTGTGTGAACATACAATTTTTGTTCTGAAATATTTCTTTCTTTTTTATTTTTAGTTTAATACAGCTTGATTTAACTCAGTTATCCTCTTTACAGATTATTACCTTGCTAGCAACTCCTTTCTCTCTTCCAGTCTGTTTGCTTGCTAGTAGAATTGTTTCTAAGTGAAAATACATGAATACAAACCAGTCCAGTATGCCTGGGATCACTCACACTGACAGATTTTAAACGTAAATTTATGTTTTCAGGTAAGGTAAGCCATCTCTCCCTGAGCTGCTGATGTACTCACTGGAAAAAGAGAAGCTCTTCCAGAAGCACATGAATTGTGTTTCCTTTCTGAACCACTGCAGGAGACCCAGATGCTCTCTAGTGATCATATAGGGGGCCTAAGAAAACTAACCTACAGTTTAGACATACAAAGTTAACTGACCAAAATCAAGTACTTGGACAAAAGTGTTACCAAAATATTTATCTCCAGAGTGAAAAAATGTTAAGCACACATGAAGCCAGGCAGTGCAAAGTGCCGCTTTGTTCATTCTGAGTTCACCCTATTTCTAAAGCACAACCTCTAAAGTATGGTTAGGGAAAAGATTGAAAAATGACAGGATTCCTCTATGGCCATGAATGAGGACCCCTATTTTGAGAGAAGTTGTTCTTGGTTTACATTGAGGTAAGTGACAGGAAAATCAAGACAGTGCAAGTGAAGTAAGGCAAAACTTTTTGCTGAACTATGGAAGTTTTGTAGATGAGCTCAGTTTCTGAAAATACAAGTTCCTGCACTACTTGGTTAAAGACCCACCATATTTGCAGCCAGAAAAGTGCTCGCACACTTATTTCTGGAGAACAGTGACATCTAGTGAGCGTCCTGACCGATACTGCGCATCCCCTGGGGTCTCTTAAGACTGAGCCTGTTAACTTGGGCTGAGACTGTTTTTCTGTTACCTGAACTTTACAGTTCCTTGAATCTCAACTGCATGTGCTGCTCATCTCTTCATTAGTGAGTAGCTGTGAGCCAGAACGGTGAGGGAGTGGGCTGACTTCGAAGAGGGGCCTTATGCACAATAAATAAACACAGGTACGTGCACTGGGATAGACTTGCTATAGCAGAGGAATTATGGTGGTAGAAGAGTTGCCTAGGAGACAAGCATCAAGCTGTCAAACGGTTAGGAGCTGCATCCGCCAGGAAACCAAAAAGTCTAAGTGCTTCATTAGTTCAGCACTTTTCTGCTAGATATTCTGTTTCTGGGCTCCTGGGATGCTCCTGGCAGAATTCATGGCTGCGTTCTGCCGGAAATCCCAGGGCACATAGCCATACTCACTTCCACTTGCAGCCAGGGACACTTCCCCAGATTCCAGTCTGAATTCATCCACCAGGTAAAGTCGGTAATTTTCTTGCCCAGAACTGTTAGAGTGTGTGGACACATCTGTGTAAGCGTAAAGACGTTAGAGTTTTAAAATAAAGTGCTTTTGGAACTAAAAATACTATTAATTTTACACTGCAGCTCTGTAAATAAGTGATGACTGGGGTGATCCCCCAAGGACCTCTGGGCAGAGGAATGGGTGTCAGAAAGAACTGGAAATGTTGCTGTGATGGAACAATTCCCAAAGATCACAGTGAAGCACACAATGAACTTGGGGAGTACAAATGGTTTTGAGGTATGCACACACCAAACTTGAAGTCCTCAGCACTCCAACAGCAGCCACAGCTGGACACTTCATTAGTACTTGGGCTGTAAAAAACTGGAGAGGTGATCTTTCAGCTGTGTCATAAAGGACCATTGTATCCAATCCCACCTGTCCAGGCTGTAATCATGCATTTTATTACACAAATTACAAATATTTTATTAGTATTCTGAGTCATACAGGGCCAAATTCAGCAGTGTTTCTTAAAGAAATTTAAGCCTAAGGAAATAGTTTTAATATATCTATGCCAGTTTAAAAAGGCACAATCCTTTTACACCTAAATTATCATATTATACCACTTTCATTTGCCAGCATTTAAACTCAAAAATGATAATGAGAAGGCCTACACTGGTGGAAAACTAAAGCTAACAAAATCTTTACATTATGCTCTATGTAGTTCCTAGAACTGCAGGAGAGGAAGTTTATTTTTCATAAATGCCTCATCATAAATGCTTGAATGGATAAAACCCCCACTGCAATGTGAGTTTTTGACCATTTCCTGTGTCACAGTATTTACACTGTTATTTTTGGGGTGGGTTTTTTTCTCTTTTTTTTTCTTTTCCTCATTGCAAATACTGGAAATGTGCACACATTTGAGGAAAACCTGTGCAAATATCTCAAATGTCAGAAATAAAATCTGAAGACTATCCTGCTGTATTACACCTCTTCTTGTTTTTATCTCAAGGAAAAGCATAGTATGATGCAGTCTCATGGAAGATGCATCTTAATGGATACGAACAACAGGTCCAAAGTAAACTTGTCTAAATAAACTTAATCTTGATCACAGAATCACAGAATCCCAAGGGTTGGAAGGGACCTAAAAAGATCATCTAGTCCAACCCCCCTGCAAGAGCAGGGTAACCTACAGTACATCACACAGGAACTTGTCCAGGCAGGCCTTGAATATCTCCAGTGTAGGAGACTCCACAACCCCCCTGGGCAACCTGTTCCAGTTCTACATATTTGGCTTTGGTACCAAGAAATTTCTGTAACACTGTGATGAAGTCAAATTTACCTCTAGAATATTTTCTAATCTTTACAAGGTAGATGCATTGAATTTCATGGAAGGTAGTTTTGTTGAGTCCAGAAAAGGAGCTTGACTTCTTCTTAGAAGAGTAGTGCTGACTGTCATAACCACACTGCCACCAACACAGACACTGTCTCTCCAGTCTTGTCTGATCCCTCTTGGAATAATGGCTTTTCAGGAGAGACCTGCTGAAGATTTTGCTGTGATGAGGGAAAGATCCGTAACATATCAGTGGAAACATGACACAGGAGCCAGACTGCGGCAGCTAGGTTACGGGGGCCAGTCACACCCATGGGATGAAAAGTGTTTGTAGGACGGAGGGAGCAAACCCTCCATTTTTCACCACCAAATAACTGACAAAGGCACTGCAGAAATACTGAAATCAGGTGTGGAGAAAATTTATCTTATGGTGAGGTCTTTGACTGCTTTAAGAGTAAAGCTTTGGCAGTTAAGATATTTTGTTAATAGGCATGTGCTTTGCCATTTCCTTCCTTGCTCCTAGGACATCTAGCTTAGCTCCTCAGAGACAACATTTTAGATGAAGCAATGGATGAGAAATGTTTAATGCTAATGTTAAATGTCCAAGAGAGAGCTCTGCAACACTAATTTGGAAATCCTGTGCAGCTTCCTGTCCGATTACAAAGTCAGCTGAGAGGTCTGACCTAGGACTGTACCCAAAAAAGACCTAGCTAGAACAGTGAGACTGTATTTAGCCATTCTCAGCTGGTTTAAAAATATGTAAGACTTAGCAATTGAGTCTAAATAATGAGGTATTTGGCTTGGCTGTGTTAGTGTAAACATAATGTTTCAATTCAAACCTTCCATATTGGACGATTTTTCTCTTCAATTTGCATTTTATAAATTACTTGGAATTGCACAGATTCCCAAGAGTCAACAACAAGTTGAAATCATTATATGGACAATGTCATACGTGATCTGAGCCACTTTGAGCATTACAGGCTGTTTTTGCTCTCAGGGTAGCAGCTGCTGCAGGATGAGTGGTGTACTTTGCCTGTGGCTTAGTAGCTACTTTCTGGTAGCAAAGTGTAGGGGAAAAAAACAGCATTGATTCAAAGATGGCTATTAGTAAAATTGCCATATTAAATCATTCCAACCTTTCCAGAGTCTCAATTTGAAAAGGTATCTGTGATTATTTTTATACCAGTGATGACTGGAGAATATAAAATATATGTATCTTTGGGTTAAGTTTGGGGGGAATTACTTTTCGCTAGGAAGTGCTCCGGATAAATGAAGGAATTCCTCATCCTTTGTTGGTTAAGGATCAACTTCAAGTGTTAAAAGATAAAATATAATATCTGTAAACCACTAAACATATTTTTCGATGCCTAGAGACAAAAGTATACAATTCCTCAATTTTTAAGAGTTTCCTTTTATGCTGCAAGTTGGAAAGTGTATGAATAGCTTTGTACTTCGTAGGAATCTCATTATATTTTGGAAGTGTTTTACATACTAATAAAGTGTAAAAGTAACTGTAAGCAACTAAGGAAGAGTCAGACCACTGCTGTATATCAATGGAAAGACTGAGGCCTGTCTCAGAAGGCTTTCAAAAAAATAAACCTTATGACAGAGCTTAGTATCAGAAATATTCTGGACTTAGAATTATTCTCTTCAGAAACAAAAGAAGTAGAGACATATTAGTAGCAAAGGTAGACATAGCTTTGGTTTGATGCTACATGATGGAAACATGTCAAAAGTGTATTGGGGGTGGGCAAAGATTATGAGTCTGTAGACAGTTAAGAAGCCCACATTTCTGACCTGATGGTCTCCTCCTTTTCTGAAGCCATAAAAAAATAATGAGATTATGAAACAAGTAGCCAAAGAAAGCATTTGTTCCAGTTCTCAAGCTTACCACAATTTTCACAGTGTGTCCGTTGGCTTGTATAAACGAAGAAATACCCAGATAGATGAAAATGAATGGTGAAGCAAAAGAACTGCTATACACCACTTGGGAATACTGATTTTCTTTTCATGAATGTTTTTGTAATATGATGACAAGGCTGCATCGTCCTGTGAAAGTCAAAGTGGTATAGCATTGCCAAGAATTAGATTGATAGATCTATTTTGAAATTGCTTCCAGGATATTGACTTACTATTTAAATTTAAATATTAAGGGGAACAGAGAATGTTAGAAAGAGTTCCCTTTTTATATAGGACTAATGAGTTATTATTTTTGACAACTTGTTTTTATAAAACCACTTTTCAGATTTTGTGAGACTAAAAATTTCTATCCATTGATCACCTATAACTCTACAGTTTAGGTTATGTGTGATACATTACATAGGTCTGATCAATTCTCTGCTGGAATTGCTGGTCCACTTATAGGCCACCTTTTTAATTATGTTACATTAGTATCAGACTTGCTGCTAATAGGAAGAAGTAGATATTCTGGACTCCATATGGTTACACCATACTCAATGATGTGGTCTTTGTTAAATCCTTTCCACAAAAAGGATAAATTAAAAGAATTAAAGTGAAATTGCCATTCCTTTTGTCTGTGTTCTGTTGTGTTTTTTTTTTCTTTTCCTTTCTTATCAATTAAAAAAAATCATGGTTAATAAGCACAGTTATTTTCTTTGTCTTTAGTCATTGTGTTCCTTAAGTGTTGGTGAGGCAGACCATGTGACTAAGAGAGCAGGACTGGAATCCCTCAACTGGCATGAAGAGAAACAATTACTAAATATTGGCCTCTCATTTATTGTTTCTCCAGATTATAAATTGCAGAGGGGAGCTTTGTTTATTTCTTTGTTTGGATAAAATTACTTGCTGCTCAGCGAATTGGATCATGTTTTTTCAACCTACAAAGAATCTTGCATTCTTTTGCAAACTATAGTGCTTACTTTACAGTCCACAGACGCTCATGCTTCTGTTGCCACCTCCTCCTGTTTCCTGACCACTTTTTGTCTTGTTTCTTGTCTTATCCTCCATTCACTACTGTCCTTCAGTTTTTCCTTTTGCAATCAGACTGCATCAGAGCATTAATGCCTGTGCTGTCTCAAATTGCTAATGGCTTCCTTTCCACTCCTACCTCTTTTGATATTCTCCTTTGAGCTTCTCCTTCGTACTGCCAGTGCGTTCCTTGTATTCCATTCTGCAACCTTATGACTCGCTGATGCTAAGAATAGTAGTTACAAGGAAGCCCTCTTACCTTTGCAATGAAGCATGCACCTCTGTTCGGATGGAATGGCCCACAAGGATTCCAGCCAGCAACTAGAAATGAAGTATATTCAAGGCAGATGAAATTCTGACAGAATTTTGCTTCCAGCTGAAAACAAACAGCAGTCACTGCCTCCAGACACTCTCTAGTACACACATTGAAAATGTTAGTTCTCATAGCTTTATTAAATCCGGATCAACATTCCATGGTAACAATAGACACACCCTGACATCAGTATGATCAAACATTCGGCTATTCTAGAGATAGTATCTTTTTAATGGGTAACTCTTGGCGTTAATAGGTAGAGTCAAGATTTTTTGCAATGAAATTCAGTAAAGTCTCTAACAGAGATATGTAAAATTTCAGATCAAATCTTTAAAACTTTATAGGCTTTAGAAGCAACTGGAAAAGTGCCTCTATTAGAGAGTGCCAGGAAACCTTAATTAGAGGCTTAAAAATTGCAGATGTTCTGAAATTTTAAGTGTTTTCTGACTCTTTCCTAAAAAATAGGTTGTGTTTTATTTGTGAATCACAACAACACTTTCGACTCTCAACAAAACTAGGTACATATGGGTATCTAGACCTGCTAGTAAGTTGTCATACATTCCTCATAATTCATAACAACACTTCCAACCTGTAGACTGGAACTTGGATGTTTTGCTATAAAGAATCGATTTTTAAAATGTGCACACTAGACTTTTTATGTTTTTGATGATTCCTTTATTACCCTCTTTAAATGTACATTTAACTTTAAACATTACTTAAACATTACATATGTATATTTAATATATTTTTATAGAGAGAAAAATATGGATTTGTTATAGGCTACTGCTTTCCTGTTTATATTTATAAAACAACAAGCAAAAATACCATCTGAGAAGATTTCTAATAAGAAAATGTGTGGCTTCTTTAAAGATTTAAGAAAGTGCTGAAAGCTCAGACTTTACTGCATAGACCCATACTGTTCCACTTACACCAATTTGCTGCTGTGAGACTGGTCTTCCGTCTAGAATTGTATTAAGCAACATGCCTAGAATCTGCCTGATGTTTCTTCTCTGCCCCACCTTCTGCCCCAGAGGAAAACTGTTTGGAAGAGATTTTAGAACAGATACTATGCGCTTTATGCTGTGTGCTTATGCTGGGTAAGGGAAGGTCAAAGAAATACAGCTTAGACTTGGAATGAAAGTAAATTAGCTTTTGCTGTGGCTTTTAATACCTGTGGAATTTCATTCCATGCTCTTGACTGTCACTGAAAAAGACTTGTTTAGGACACCCATCAACTTCAGCAGGATTGTCTATGTGTGTAACTAGCAGTGTCAGTAGAAAGGTGAAGATTTGATGCTTTAAAACAGGCACCAAACTTAAGAAAAATATCTAGAGAGAAACAAACATAGTTTATCCATAGATTTTATTGGGCCCCAACCTGAGATTTCTTGCAGTGATCAGGTACCTTCTCCCTTAGCAAACGCATGTCTAACTTCAGTCCAACATGAAGAGATAACAGAGTCTTACCAATTACCTAAACTTTCTGGCTAGGGTATTTACATTAAAATCTTTACATTTATGGTATGCCATGTATCTAATAAAAAATTAATCAAATGACAACCTAAAGAAAATTAATTAGTGAAAAAATTGTGCTACCCACTGATTTTCTGATCGGTATCAGGCTCAATATTAATTATACGAGATGTTTACTTGTTATTTGCTAAGGACAACTGCTATAACTCTCATCCCCTAATGTTCCATGAATGTCAATTTGATATTGAGAGAACAGTTGCCTATCCACGTTCTTATCATCCAGCTGAAGGTGCTGCAGTTTTTGATGCACTGAAATCCCAACTCCTAGTTGCAATTATGTTTTAGAAATATTGTTTGAAAAGCCAATAGGCAGCGAAATCAGGCAGATTTTTATTAAAACCAATCTTTGTGCTTATACAACAAAACAGTGAACAGTAAACAGCTCTGAGAGATGACCAACAGTTTGGTCTTGTTCACTTTGGCTAGGACAAGTAATTCCACTTTTCACAAAATTGCATATTCAATTAATAACTTTTTAATGTTTCTTGAAAGATAACATCAAAGTTAACCAACCACCTGAGGCTAATACTGCAAACAGATAAATGCCCAGATTCCCTAATCTTGTCTGAATCTGAACTTGCCCTAATGCTGGCATCTATGGATTAGATCAGAGTTGCCTGAACTTTGATTCACTTGACACAGAAAACGATGATGATGTTCTTATTAATAATAACATCAATATTAATATTATCAATAATATAATTGTTATTATCTCTACACAAATTTAGTTACTTCTGTGTGGAGAGGTTTGAATTTAGTCTATAAATTGTACTGTGCAACTTACTTTAAATCTCAAGCATTTCTGCATTACTGAGAAATGTGTTCTCTAGTTATTAGTAGCCATGGGTAACTTGCCTTCCCTATTTAAATGCACATTAGTGCACACACACACATTTGTGGGGGTTTTACCAGTATTTAATGAGAAACGCATATCACACTATATTACTTTGACATAAAATAACTGATTATACAAATAAGTATAGTTCAAGAGATACATTCCCAGCCTTGACTAAGGGTCTTCTAGGGATAATCTGGAATTTCTTTTTACATGTTTTTCTATCTGTATTGTAATTTAAAAGTACCTGACTTTAGAAATCTTGATGCCCCTGGTAGAACATCAGAGGATGATGTCTTTATTGCCCTCTGGTACGAATAGCATAAATGGAGAACAAAATACCCTGGCACCCTCTCTTTCTCTCATTTGCTATCTAGGTTTTTGCTGTCTCTCAGCTAAGTCAGTGTCACTTTTTCACGTCTATATTACAGATTCTGCCAAAAATACACTGGAGAGTCTCAGACCTCTTTAAGAAGGATGTACGCCTATAATGACAATGCTCATTAAGGAATATGACACATTTGCATTGGTATAATAATGATTTTGCCCATAGGCAATCCCTCAGGACACAGGCTACTCCCTGATACTTTTTCTGTAGCATTCACCTTTCAGCACCACGTTAAAAGAACCCCTCTTCCCATCCTAGCAATATCAATTAGTGTGAGACCTATGTCTCACATGTACATGTCATGAGCTTTACTCGGCTGAGATCAATGCATACACACACATGGACACACCAAAAAAGTAGTTATTTTTCTGACTTGCATTCATGCCTCCCAAGGATCTATACATAGAACCTCCTCTTCACCCTTCTTCCAACCTGCTTTCATTTATTACTACACAGTGCTTCAGCTTTCTGCAGAAGCTTGTCAGGGGACAACAGATATAAGCACCCATATTATTAATCTCAGGCAAAAGTGTGATTGTCTCTTCTTCAGATACAGTCTCTCCTTGCTAATCTGTGTATTGCTGTACTCTTAAACTGAAGATTTGGCTTTCATTGTTTCAGCTTCCTTTTTAAGCAATTTGTCAATGGAAGTCTAGTGCAAAATGACTCCCACACAAGTAAGATGGTCTACTCAGTGTGACAGCGGAGGAAACCAGTAAGAACTCTTTGACTAGGGCTTTCTTAATTGCAACTAATATCAGGTGTGACTTTTCAGCAGCATACTTGATCTGTTACATCAGAAGAGAAGGTACTACGGAAAAATCATCAGCAAGAATTAGCAATATCCCACACTTTTTACCCCACTTGTAAATAATGGTAACATTCAGCATTCCTCTGAACACTTAATTCAGCTTTAGATTTAATACATTCTTGTAGAGTAAGCTGCACACTAGTGATCTCCACTCCGTTAATATCATGTCCTATATTTGGAAATTTAAAAATAAATAAAAAAACAGTGAAGCTAGAGAATTTAAGCTGATGCAACATGTGCTAGCATGCTTTCTGTGTAACAGCTTCCCACTCCACAGTAATGCTTCCATTCTGCACTGATGAGACCGCCTTTTAAAAAGGATGCATTGCTATACAATTCAGCAAATTATTTAGTCTTAGCTTCCTATTGAGTTCAGCTGAAGTATGATTTTGAAGCCTAAATGTTTTCTTGGATGTGGGCTCAAAAACGTATCTCAAGACATTTCACCAGTGGGAAACGATTTTCTTAAGAGTAGTGGTGAGTCATCTGGTCTGTGTGCCTTAGGGCTCTGCAGGTGAGGTGAGCAGATATTGCTACAGTGCTCAATTATATGAAACCATGGCTGCCTCATCTGTAACCACATGGCGACAAATCAATACCATTAGCTTCAGCGCAGTTATCCTGTTGACATATTTGACCCTAAATCCTTACCTAGAACACACAAGGGTGATGACTTGTGGACAATAACAAAACATCAGAAGTCTGTAAGTAATTTTTTCTTTTGTTTTTCCTTAGGAGTTGGCTAAATTGTAATTGGTGCTGCACTCACTGCTCACTGAGGGAAGTATAGCCCCCCCCCCCCAGCTTGTTTCACCTGTATGTATACCTCTGAGGCCTGGGCACATAGGAACTGTAGTTGTGGGGGCACAAATGGGGTGCACTGCATGGATAAACTTCTTTATCTCACTCAAGTTTTCATTTCTACTAGTCAGAACTAACAGGATTAAACTGGAACAGGATTAAACTGCTGCAATTTGTACATATCCACAGCAAATTATGCCAGTAGAGGAAGCAGCAGTAATCTCACAACTTAGCAGGGCATCTGAGGCACAATACCTGTAGAGAGGCTACTGAAAGGACAGGGCTCAAACCCCACTCCTTGTTCAAAAATCCCTTTGATCATTGTAATTCCCCATTTTGGCAGAGCTCAAGATTGAGTGGTCTTCTAACCCAAGCCCTTTTTTCATTCACGTTGCTGTCAAGCGAACGACCTGTCTGTACGCCTGTGAACAGTTGGGTGGGGGCTGCAAAAGAAGCTCATTTGCATACGTACAGTCATACATGCAATTGCATTCTGATATCAGGCTCTGTGCACCCATTCACAACTTTATATAAGGAAGATTTCTGCATGAAGTGCCATTTGACGCCATTTAGAAGCAAGCGAGCTCTGTTAATCTCCGTTATTTTCTGCTTAGGGCACACCACTTCAGTGCCAGACTTGACTGCGTACACTGCCCGCCACATCCCGCAGTAGGCTGTAGACAGATCACTCGCGAGCGACACATCTGCTGCTTCCCCTCAAGGTTAGCCTCCAGTGACTCTTTCAATCAATTAAACTCAGCTTCAGAAAATTATCTTATTACAAGGCTGTTTCATGTCTGGCCTTTTTATATGGGTTTGTGATACCCATGTAATCAATTTACCAAGTGTCTCCCGAGTAGGTGTTGCATCAGTCTGGTCTGAGCCGCTGCCCGGAGTTCAGCAGTCATTTCTTTATCTCTGTATCGGCTGTCATTTCCATCACACAGTTTGTGCTAACTGCTCATTTCAACGTGTTTCAAAACGCACGGAAGAGAACTGCCTCTGCTGCATGCACAAAACCACAGAGTACCCCCAGCCGTGCCAGTCTGCTGAGACGAGCCTCATCAGCACTGGGAAGACGCAAACCCACCGCTCCGCTGCAGGAGCCAGCACCGACTTCAGCTTCACCTGGGAACACGGGGACGAACGACCACACACCCCCCGCCTCCCCGTCCTGCCCAGACATGCTGCTGGAACGGGAGACCTCTCCCTTCGCCGCTCATCCCGGAGGACACCTCGGGTCCCCGCGGCCTTCCACAAACCCATCTCCCAGGGGCAAGGGCCGGACGGGGACCGGGACACGCTCCCACACGCAACCACCGCTGCTCCCCGCGGTCAGCTCGCCGCCCGCCTCACCCCGTGCTGCTGAGGCAACCGAGGGCACCCACCCGGCCGCCCAGCGCGGCGCTGCGCATGCGCAGCGGGCTCCCAGGCATGCTCACTGACGGGGGCGGGGGGAGCGGGACGCGGTGGCGCGACGCTGCCGGGCTCGGCTCGGCTCGGCTCGGCTCGGCTCGGCTCGGCTCGGCTCGGCGGCGGTGGGCTCAGCGCAGCTCGCACCATGCGGCGGGCGGCCGCGTGCCTGTGGGCGCTGTGCCTGCTGCTGCACCTCCGCGCTGCAGGTCAGCGGGGCGGGAGGGCGGCGGGCACCCGCTTGCGCCCGGCGGCGCACCTGTTGTGGCGGGGCGGGAGGTGAGCGGCCCCGCGGGGGCTCGGCTGCCGGGGTCCGGCGGGCGGCAGCGGAGGGTGGCTCGGGCGCCGTTCAGCACCGCGGACAGCGGGCGGCCCCGGAGCCCCGCGGAGCGCGCCGAGCCCCGGCGGTCCCGCATCGCGCGGACCTGAGGCTGCGGAGGATAAAACCCTGCGTCTTTACCCCCTTTCCTCCTTATTCGTTTATTACTTGAGGGGTGTTGGGGGGGGGCGTTGCTACTTGCGTTCGGTCGTGGCAGCAGGGTTTTTTAAGGAAGGGAAATTTCAGCTGCGACAGCAGGCGTTACAGCTGTAGCGGTGGTGATCATAAATCCTCTCTCTGCTTTGCTAGCAAAACGTGTGCCTCATTCAGAAATGTGGTTAGCGATGGGAGCCCTGGTACGTACATGAAGTTCGTTCTGATAGTCACAGCTTATATTCCTGGTATAAACCTCGGGCTTCTTTTAAGTCACTTAAAGCGGCTTATTGCTCAGAGTAATATGCCATCTCTCTCCCCTCTGCAGACTTCAGTATATATACTCTGAGCAAGGAAATAAAATCTAGGGTAACTGTACAACTGAGTTAAATTCTCAATTAGTAAAGTTGGTTAATCATTTTTGGCAAGTGTAGCTACTTCTGAAACTGTAAATGGCTGTTGCACCCTGCTTGTAACTTCACTGAAGTCCAGTTAAGAACAGTGGTGAAATGCATAGGTATGGTTTTTTTTGCTCCCAGGAATGTTGCTTTTAGGAGAGATTTTTAAGATCCGACTAATTGGCATTGTCTTACTGCAGAATCATTAAAAGTAATAGTTGAACTTCTTGTCTCTTTTAATGTGGAAGCAGTGCATGAACATGTGTACTCCTCCCCCAAATAAGCTGTGTTATGGAAATAGCTGTTTGTATGGATTCATCAAGAAGCAAGTTCTGCATTCCTTTTTTTTTGTTTGTTTGTTTTCTCTTTTGCTGTTGTCAGGAGAACTGGTTTGCCCCAGTTATTGGTATTTTATTGCCTTGGAATATTAGGCTACACTTCATAAAACCTCAGAAGCTTCTTTCCGGTATATCTATAGTTAGGAAGCTTGTGCTGTTGTGCCTTATATTCATATGTGCAAGAGATTATTGACTGAAAGGGAGCATTTAATGATCCATTTTAATAAAAGCCTTATGCTGCTTTTAGATTGTTCCTTTGCAACATGTACTAAAATGATCATCTGTACAAAATTAGTGTACAGGCTCTTTGACAAAACATGCCTTCTAATCTCAATGTATCCTCTATTAATAGTGGACTTCACATTAGTTTTAATGTGCTTCATTTTGCTATCCAACTAATGGAAACTGGGTTTATACGCTGCCAGTAAGCCATTTACTTTCCTTACTAAGTTTTATTTGTTTCATTAATTTACTGGGAATGCCTGCAGACAAATATTGGCCTTTATTATTAAAATATCTCTAATTATGAGAAAAAGAGGGAAAAATAAACATTTATATGGTGTTTCTTTGCTCCCTGGGAAGTCTTGGAAAAAAACTGTTTCAGAGAAGGCAACAGGATGGACATGAGCTGAATTCAATCTTTGCATATTGGGCATGGCTCCCACTAAGCACACGAGCTCTGCTTCCTCCAACGCAGGGCTGCATACAACTTGCTTTTGTTGGAAGTCATTGAAGATGTCAACGATGAAATACCGAGCTTAAACTGCTAAGATTTCTCTGTTTCATTTAACAGAATTAGAAAATTCGGTCTTAACACAGGCTACTACTATGGACATCTTTTATGTATAGCCTAAACTTATGAATTATTGACGATGATTTTGCAGCTTTGGTTCATGTGGAATCACAAAATGCATTCCATTTGCCATTAATGCATTAATGCTAGGTCACAAATTATATCCCAAATGTCTTTGGTTTTTTTTTTTTTTTTTTTTTTTGCAATGTGATGGAAACTGCTTGGCTTTTTTGATCTGATGCTGAATTTGTATGAGCCATGTTTCTACGAAATGCTAAAGACACTGTCAGCAGATATTAACAAAATTTCCCTTGGTATCAGTTGGTGAGAATAGATTTTAGAGAAAACTTAAGTCTATATTTACTGGAGCTGATGCTACAGCAAAAATAATTAATTATCTGTGTATAAATAATGCTTTTTAATGAAAAGTTAGTGCATGTCACATAGCAAATCTGGTTTCCTATGGAAAGACTATTCTACTATGAATGTGTTTACAGTAGCCACATATGCATTCACACAAAAAATGGAAAATATTCTTGCCAAATATGTGATCAAGCATGTTCATGTACTTAAAAAGGTACCATTTTACTGAGCTGATTGAGATTCTAATTCCAATAAGGCATGACAGCTGTGTAAACAGAAAATTAAATCCAGTTGTGCTGTTGGTATACCCATATATTTCTTGCTGAAATCACAGACACTTGTGTGTGCGTCTCTGAAAACAGAATTAAGCCCTTCTGCTGAGTGCAGCAGGTGAAGTAATCAACCTATATAGAGCTTGCTGTTGGATGAAGACCTAAATCAGTAGCAACTGATTACAGGTCAGCATGAACCTTTGACTTACATTAAGCATTGTATGAAACAGTGCCCGACAGCACAGGTTATACTCCTTTTTAGTATGTATGATCTAATAAGTATTCTTGCAATAAAAATCTAGTACCTCCCAAGGTGACTAGGAAGCATTGTTTCCTTGTGAAAGAATGGAAGGTGGTAGCAAAACGACAAAGTGATGCATTAGACTAACTTGTAAATAGAGAGCCATTTGAGTCATTCAGGTTACTCAACTAATTAACTCTTTCACCTCATTTTCTCTCTTTAACAAATTTTGTGAACAGAATTAAAATAGTGAATTAAATATCCAGTCACAGGAAATACGTGAGGAAAGTCAACTAGACTAGAAAAAAATCTTATCAACTCTCCACTTGCCTTATGTTAAAAATCTCTCTTTACAAGAGACTTTTTTCAGAATTTGCTTTCAAGATGAACAAACCCTGGTCCTGGGAAAGCAAAGAGTTAACAACTCAGGTCATCTAAGTCATGGTTTCTTGAGCAAAGACTTTACATTGGCTTGCTAAGGACTTTTGTTATGTCATTTTTTTATCCTCTTAATTGATGAAGACATGCATTGACAACCTTAAGTCAGTATGGACCAGTACTTTCCTACTAGATTTTTCAGAGGAAGCATGTAGATCCTTGTCTCAATCTCCTGATGGATTTATTCCCCAAACCTATCAGCTGAATCAGATAAAACTTGAGGTAGGAAATTGTGGTATTCTAACTTTTTGGGGCAATGGTGTAACAATAGGGGGACTGCTTATATCAAAACAAAAATTTCTCTGACCGCAGACTAACACTCCTTTGGGTAGAATTCACTAGGTCCAGAAGCATGTCATAAATATGCTAGACTGATTTTGTTAATTGTCACCGAAGTCCACAGGGTGATTTTACTAAGTTCTGCTAGGCAGAAACAAGTACTTCAGCTTTCCTGGTAAAACATGTGCTGTGTGGTATTCTTATGGTTGGAAATGACTGGAGTGGGTCTGTGGTTTCTACTTAAGTGTTGGAGGGTCTCTGTTCCATAAAGTGCACAAGCTCTGTCACAGTAATAAGAAAATCTGGGGACTGTACTTCTAGGGTTGAGGTGAGATCTGCACCAAATGAATTCACAATCAGATCCATTTCAGTAACCTCATACTAGTGAGTGAAAAACGCTAGTTTCTAAATACATTCAGAATGAATGTGAAAGAGCTATTGATTTAAAAATGCATTGGAATTATGCTTCATTACATTAACATAATCTAAACGAAGCCAGTACTTATAATTGCCTTCTTTAAAAAAACATATTGCTGGCCATGAGTGGGTGTTTTTACTAGAATAGACATTTGTGCCTTTTATTAGTAGAATCATGCATAATCAGGGGGTAGTCATCTGTCTCTTTAAAGGTTCTTTTGGGATAAATAGTTTTATAATAAAGTATCTGACTTCATATTTTTGAGGAAGTATTTCATTGGAAAAGAGACCCATGCCATGTTTTTACATTTGGAAATTCTTGCTGTTCATTATTTTGAAGACATCATCTTCTACAATAGGTTTATGCTCAGTACATCCATTAGGAAATTATTGAGGCTTGTGATCTTGGAATCCATGCCTAATTTAATTTGTTGCATTACGAGAAGACTGAAACATCGTAGACAGAAAAGCCTGGTTCCAGTTTCTCTGGAGAGTGAAGCAGGAGACTTGCTGAAAAACCATGAATTGGGCTCTTGGGGGAGTGTGTCTCTCTAGAAGGGAGCTAATGAGATAACAGTGTGTGGCCGTGTCTGATCGTGGTCTCCCTCCATGGGTATGTTAAGAGGCTTCATGCAGGGGGCTAGAAGGAGGGGTGGGCTTCTTACTCCATAAAGCACAGTCATTGTCCTGTTGGATTTTCAGCATGGCTCCAAAATAAGTCCTTGGAGAAGCTTAACAAGATCTGTTTAGAATTCCTCAGTGCTGTTTCTGAGAGTAGTATTACTGCAAAGAAACCCAGCCAAAACTTTAAGACTGAGCTTGACTTCCCCTCGTGTCAGCTGTGGTTTATGTGGAAATACTATATATTTACATCCACGTTAAATAGAGCAGAATTTAGCCACAACCTTTATTTGGAAAATTACAGTAATCACAAAATTAGCACATTGATGCAGTGCTTTCTCACACCTTCTGGAAAAAAGTCTGATGTGAGACTATACGGTACATTAGTGCCAGGGTATAAGTATGGCAGAGTACTTTAGTGCCTGTGGGACCAATGGCTCATCTCTTAATTCACATGAGTAGACCTAGTGAAATCAATGGTCTGTGGTATCCAGTTTCATTATTGACATATTAGGCAACAGGCCCATGAAACAAGATGCAAAGTGTCTTTTTGAGAAAGATACCACTTGTGCTTAATTCAAATTCACTGTGGATATTTTTGGCCAGGGTTTTTTTTTTTTTCCTCCCCTACTGAAAAGGCCAAATTCAGCAAAACTGAATTTGCAGTTGTTTCTATTTTCAGCAGGTTGCTTATTAGAAAAGGAAAAAAATTATTCCTTGCAATCATCTCTCTCTCCTCTTCCCTCTCTTGTGTGTAACTCCCCCTCTCTGGGGTGCTCTCTCACTCTCTCATGCGCATGTGGGTGTCCTTGCTTGCTCTCACACACACAAACACACACGGGAAAACTAACTGTATATACATTTACTTGCATACATACACACATTTTGTGCAAATTGGTTTTGTATTAATTTTTTGTTTTGGTCAGAAGTGCTTTTGTGAGCCAAACCAGGCAAACTTGAAAAGTTAAAAATATGAATCCACTCTGGTTTGGTAGCACATGCATGAAGCAACACATTGGAAGTTTTGGAACTGACAAAATAATTCACCTATGAAAATACTTTCCCATGTATAAGTCTTTGTAGCAGAGGGACTTGCAGGCTGTGACAGTCCCCATCATTCAGAGAATAACTCCAAAACACAGCCTGATCACATCCTGCCTTCATGCCACAGCTGCTTCTTAAGACAAACCTGTAAGAGCAATACAAACAAAGCTATTCACTACCTAAATAGGCTGCTAGAACTAACGTTCTTTCATCAGGCATGCTCCTGCATAGCTTCTCATGACTTTCTTCAGCTAGAAGAATTTTATTACATTCAAAGTGTTTTCATTAATGAAGATGAAGAACACCTTATACATGAAAGTAAAGTGGAGGGTTTATTGTTAGCATAATGAAAACCTTAATAATCTAATTCAAGAAGCATTGTTAGTCTAGATCTAATGTTTTATAGAAAACCAAAGAATAATAATACAGGAAAAAAAAAATCACAGTTATAGCAGTGATGCAAATAAAACTGTCTATCCCTTTCTTTGGTGTTACACTTCCCCTCCACTGCTTTTCTGGGTTCTAAGCTTGATAGTTTCACACTGATATTGGCTACTGGGGGATGTTATGAGGAGTTGTCAGCATCTGGAGTCCTTTGCCAGGAGGAATATGATGTTTGTGCTGGTGTCCTCTCTTCTTCCTTTCTTTGGGGTCCATATGTATTTCTTTGCTACCATGCATTCATATTTTTTAACCTGCTTCCTCTGGGCCAAGATCTACTTGGCCCTTATATAGACAAGAGAGAACTGCAAATTAAATTTTGCAGGGTGTGAGTCCATTTCCATCTCAATGGACTAAAAAGAGGCAGGCAATGAGTCTCCTAGCTGTAGGAACATCGGCATTATTGAAGAGGATTGATCAATGGTCTGCAGTACCTTTCACAGTGACTCTGGGTGGCTGTTCAAGAAGAGGTGAACCATTGTGAATGAGGTGATAAAGACTGAGCTTGACTAAAGCCTGAGGCTGGTTTATATAGTGTGGAGATAGACTGTATGGGATATCTTTCAGAATGGTGAGCTAAACAGAAATTTAAAAAGCATGGGGAGCTAGGGTGCAAAATTTAATTACCAAAGTTTAGTAAATCTTTTTACTGAAAATCAGAAATTATTTGGCAACAGCATTAAGTACTCTAAATCAAATTATATTTGAGTTAAATTTATCTTTGAAACCAGTCAAGTTTCAGCATGCTTTTCCCTTAAGAAATGACTCTACATCTTCTGCCTTTTCCTTCCAATTTCCAGCTTGTTGGCATGAAAATCTCAAGCTGTGTAAAATACCAAGATATCTGTAACTATAAAGAGACTTCAGTTATATAGTGCTAGTTACAGTATTATATGTGAGATTTAAAGCATGTGCACTATGTGTCTGTGTTCACGTGTGCACTTTATTAATCAGGTATAGCACAGCAGTTCTGTCAATGGAATTGGGGTGACTGCACTAATTGCAACTAGTAAATATACAGTATACCTCTGATTACAGGAAATGGGAATGTTTGGGAATATACCTTATTATGAATCTAATTTGTTCAGATTAAAACAAATAATAAGACTTAAGACAGTGACCTCAAATTGTTTTTCCAGACACACATTAAGACTTTAGACACCATTACCTTGCCCTATCAGGTTTACAAAAGAATGTTATGTCCCACTGGGACTCTCCTTTTCCAGTTGAATGAATTTCTGGTTTCTGGCTCTAGAGGACGTGAGATAAAAAATCTGCAAAGCTGTGATATTTTGCTGTTTGAAAAAGAGAAAACGTGCTACTGTGTTACTGGCTTGTTAATGGATCTTGACTATCTCGAAATATTTTATCTCTCTGTTTTAGAGAAAGCAAAGGTATTTGGGAATTGGTGGCAAATTTGCTGGCAGGTTGCTTTCAAATAAAATGTCAACTGTCTTGAGACTATTCAGGGAGTCAAGACAGTCTGGAGAAATCTTGGGATTTCTCTATTAAGCAGAGGCCAACTGGGAATGTCGAAAGTGCCCAGATTTACTATTTATTTATAGTCAGATTTACTATTATTATAGTCTTTCATTTCTGCATATGTAGCACAAATTTGTAGAGTAAGAGAGACTCAAAAGCATGTGCTATCTAGCATTCATGTGATTTACCCATCTATTATACTGAACAAATTTTGTGTCCCTCATATACTGGAACCATGCATGTATTTCACAAGAGCTTCTACTGACCCGTTCTCCATCAGTCTTCTATAGCTGTAGAAAGTATGCATTCTACATCACCCTGGAGCTTCTTGTTGCACTTTAATAGATGAGAAGCAAAACTCCATGGATTGGAAGAACAGCTAAAGATAAACTGAGATTTTGAGGAAAGAAAATACTGTTGTATAGGAGAAGCTAAATTAAAGAGGGGGTGTTACAGAGGAGGAACATGGAAGCAAGATCAAGACAGGCTTTGTTGTTAAATATATATATATTAAATAAAAAAAAATCTAAGGAAAATCAACAGCAGCATGTGAGGGTTTGTAAGGAAGAAGTAAAAGTCAACCAGGACATAAAGAAGAAGGAAAAGTCAAGCCGTAGGTAAAGAACAGGGGAAGTAGCAGTGTTCATCATGAGCCAAAGCCTGAGGAAAAGAGTCCAGAAATCACTACATGGTATAGACAGAAAAACTAGAAGACACGATCAATAAATCATACCAATATAAAGTCACAGTACAGTACCTGTTCCTAAAGGGCATAGGAATGGTTATTACATGGGATAAATGCTCTGAGCAATGTAGAGATATTACAGCCACTCCAGCCAATGAGCCAGCTCCATTTGGAGCTCGGCTCAGATGCCTCTATACAAACGCCCATAGCGTGGGGAACAAACAAGAGGAATTAGAGATGTGTGCACGTCTACAGGGGTATGATATAATAGGCATCGCAGAAACATGGTGGGATGGCTCCTATGACTGGAGTGTTGGAATGGAAGGTTACAGGCTCTTTAGAAAAGACAGGCCTGGCAGGCGGGGAGGGGGAGTTGCCCTTTATGTTAGGGATAGGCTGGAGAGTATGGAACTCTGTCTGGGGGCAGGTGAGCAGTTTACAGAGAGTTTGTGGGTCATGGTTAAAGGGAAAACAGCCATGGGAGACATTACTGTGGGGATCTGTTACAGACCGCCTGATCAAGGAGAACCTGCAGATGAAGCACTCTACAGACAGATAGGAACAGCCTCACGCTCGCAGGCCCTTCTCCTCGTGGGTGACTTCAACCACCCTGACATCTGTTGGAACAATGGCACTGCACAGCACAGGCAATCCAGGAGGTTCCTCGATTGTGTGGAAGACAACTTCCTTCTGCAAGTAATAGGGGAGCGGACAAGGAGAGGTGCCATGCTTGACCTCGTGCTCACCAACAGGGAAGGGCTGGTTGGGGATGTGACGCTCCAGGGCAGCCTTGGATGCAGCGATCATGAGATGATCGAATTCGAGATCCTCAGGTCAGTGAGAAGAGCGTGCAGCAAGCTCACTGCCCTGGGCTTCAAGAGAGCAGACTTTGGCCTCTTCAGGAGCCTGCTTAGTAAGGTTCCATGGGATATAGCCCTGGAGGGCAGGGCGGGACAAGGCTGTTGGTTGATATTCAAGGATCACCTGCTACAAGCTCAGGAGTGCTGCATCCCAACTAGAAGGAAGTGCAGTAGGAGGGCCAGGAGACCTCCTTGGATGGATAAGGAGCTGCTGAGGAAAATTCAAAGGAAAAAAGAGGCTTATAAAAGGTGAAAGCAAGGATAGGTGGCCTGGGAAGAATACAGGGATGTTGTCTGGGAAGCTAGGGACCAGGGTAGGAAAGGTAAGGCCCAGTTAGAATTAAACTTTGCTAGGGATGTTAAGGATAACAGGAAGGGATTCTATAGGTACTTTGCGAATAAAAGACAGACTAGGGAAAATGTGGGCCCCTTCCTGAAGCTATCGGGAGAACTGGCTACCCTGGATTTGGAGAAGGCTGAGGTTCTGAATTACTTCTTTGCCTTGGTCTTCACTGGCAAAGGCTCTGACCACACCACCCAGGTCTTGGAAGGCAGATGCAGGGACTGTGAGAATGAAGACCTTGAGCCCACTGTAGAAGAGGATCTGGTTCGAGACCATCTTAAGAGCCTGAAGGTGCACAAGTCCATGGGACCTGATGAAATCCATCCACGGGTCCTGAAGGAGCTGGCGAATGAAGCTGCTAAGCCACTGTCCATCATATACGAAAAATCATGGCAGTTAGGTGAAGTTCCCGACGACTGGAAAAAGGGAAATATAACCCCCATTTTCAAGAAGGGGAAAATGGAAGACCCGGGGAATTACAGACCAGTCAGTCTCACCTCTGTGCCTGGCAAAACCTTGGAGCACATTCTCCTGGACAGCATGCTAAGGCACATGAAAAACAACAAGGTGCTTGGTGACAGCCAGCATGGATTCACTAAGGGGAAATCCTGCCTGACCAATTTGGTGGCCTTCTATATGGTGGGGCTACGGAACTGATGGACAGGTGTAGAGCAGTTGATGTCATCTACCTGGACTTGTGCAAAGCATTTGACACTGTCCCACACGACAGATGCTCTTGGAGAGACATCAATTTGATAGGTGGACCACTCAGTGGATAAAGAACAGGCTGGATGGCCGCACACAAAGAGTTGTGGTCAATGGCTCAATGTCTGGCTGGAGACCAGTAACGAGTGGTGTCCCTCAGGGATCGGTGTTGGGACCGGTCTTGTTCAACATCTTTGTCGCTGACATGGGCAGTGGGATTGAGGGCGCCCTCAGCAAGTTTGCCGATGACACCAAGCTGTGTGGTCCGGTTGATACGCTGGAGGGAAGGGATGCCATCCAGAGGGACCTTGACACACTTGTGAGGTGGGCTGATGCCAACCTTATCAAGTTCAACTTAAACAGGGGAAGTTTAGATTGGATATAAGGAAGAAGTTCTTTACTGCAAGGGTGGTGAGGCACTGGAATGGGTTGCCCAGGGAGGTTGTGAATGCTCCATCCCTGGCAGTGTTCAAGGCCGGGTTGGGCAAAGCCTTGGGTGACATGGTTTAGTGTGAGGTGTCCCTGCCCATGGCAGGGGGGTTGGAACTAGATGATCTTGAGGTCCTTTCCAACCCTAACTATTCTATGATTCTATTATTCTGTGATCTACATGAAGGAAGGATAAGCTGTCTTGCAGGACCAAAGGTAGATAAAAAGCTGCTGCTAAGAGAAGTTCTGGCCTGAGTTTGAAAGTAACCATTGACTGTTCTTCTTTTTTTGTTGTCATAAAAATAGCTGTACTTAGCCAAGAAATAGGGGAAGACTTCTTGTTTTTTTAATTAGAAGAAATAGCATGGAATCACAATCTGAACAGCTAGTCTGTTCTCAGTGCCAAGGTAGAATAAACTGTAATTCTTTGTAAAAACACTTGAAGGGAAGGAATTTTAGAAGGAATAACATTATTTTAGTTAAAGGGTGATATCAGCACTGGGTGAATATTACAAGTCAGTCACAAATAACTACATTCTGAAGTAGAGTTTAAATAGGATGGTGTGAACAGAATATAAAAACTCACATAGAATCAAGTTTCCTAAGCTTTTGGAAGAGATACCTTTAGAGATTCTATTTTTTTGAGCCTTGTCCTAAGCCTCATTTTCTGAATTTCTGTGTATGTTGGGATACCTGAAGCTTAAAAGGCACCGAAATCACTGTTTTGCTATCATACTCTGGTTCTTCATAGCTTCTGATGGTTTCCCTGGGGGCAACAAAGGAGCATTTGCTTTTTCTGTGTAAGTACAGAACTTGGTATGGGAATCCCAGTCTTCCCTCTCTTAGGGTTGGAGACAAAGCAATATTTAAAGGTGATGTGTAGCAGAAGTTCTGGTGTTTCTAATGACTTGCTTCTCTAAGTGTCCTGTTGGTGCATACTGCTTGTGTTCAGAGCTGTAGCCTGCAGGGTGAGGAAAGAGTATTTTACCCCTTCATCATATTAAGGGGAAGCTTTATGTTTCCCTGAACATACGAAGCGTGGCCCAGTTGTTAGGGTCACTGCAGGCAGCTGTAGCAGTCTTGAAGCCAAAGTCTGATCATGGTTTGAGCTTTATCCACAGTCCTACAAAGATCAATGAAGTTTTTCACATGGGGCACACTAAATGCATTTATCCTACTTAAGCTAATGGGGCTTTGTGGACTTATCAGAAAAACAAATACAGCCTAGTAATTTCCTTGTAACATATTTGTGCTTCTGTGCTGTCAGGTGGTAAAATGGATTGGTGTGAGTGCAAAGAGTATGTTGTGTAATTAGACTTGTTAATTTCTCATTTCTAAAGGATGGGCCATTACTAAAATGTGTTTTGCTGCCCATCTTGAAAATCTGCTGCAATGGGCCATGTATCAAATCCATTGAGGCAACCTGTGTTACTAATGTGATTTTTAGCATTCTAATGGAAGTGAGCCATTGGGATTTAGTAGGAAATTGTGATACTGTTGTTAAAAAGTAGTGAGATTCATAAGCAGGCAAGCTTTTGGAGAGTTCCTTAAACTATTGTTTTATCGGGGGTTTTTGTGTTACTCTGGATTCAGTCAGGATTAACTCTGAAGTCATACTTGGCATTTACTTTAACATTATTCAATGAAGAATTTGGGCTGGTACTTAATTATATTTTTTTCTGCTTTCAGTAAAAACAAATGAAATTAAAGTGGAATTTGGAGTATTAAAGACAGTAGGAAATGAAATATAAAGAATTCCAGGAGTATCACAATAGTAGGAGTAGGAATGAAGGAAGCAAAAAGGAATCAGAGACGCCAAATAGGGCTGTAGTTACATTCCAGTATATTATCTGTGATCAGCTTTGGAATACTGGTTGTCTGTGCAGGAAACATTAAAATCCAGCAAAGAGGTGATTGTGAGAAATAGGTGGGTATGAGAAGTAGATGACGATGAGAAGTACTGATGTCTCTTTCCTTTTATTTTGCCATTCACACAACTCTCTAAATTGCTAGGTAAGACCAGCCCTCGGGATTTTATCAATGAAGTCAGCCCCCACGAAGCTTAATGAGATCCCAGCCGGCTTAACAAGCTTTGATATTCAGCTGTCTTTAAGGCTATGCTCTGTAGTTTCTCTTGTTTTCCTCCTGCTCTCAGTCCTCTTCCCAATCAAAACCTAACAGCTCTACGCATGGGAACTCAGTGGTCATCTAGGAAATGGTCAGTGTTTGTCTTTACCATTTAAAAGAGCAGCCTTAGGTTTAGCATAGTTCTTTATAATAGAAGGATCTCTAAGTGCACTGCAGAATGCAGGATTCTGTGTTCTGTCTTCTTCCTCTTCATTTTCTGCTCATGCATGTTATGAATTTCTTCACCGCCTACAGACATGGACCTGCTTTTGGCAGAGAACGCATTTCACAATGATGCATAGCAATACTATAGCACAGATGAAGTATTGTCCTTGATTTTCCTAACTGAAATTTCATGAGGAAATTAGGTCAACAGAATGTAATTACCTACACTGAAATCTCCTAAGGACCCTGGATAGAGCTGTGCAAATGACCGATTATTTTGATTTGCTTACAGAAGCAAAAAATTCAGAGGCAAAAATCAGTCTGAATAGAACAAAATGATTACTTGTTCACCCTGAATTGAACTGGTATTGGTTCTGAGATGTTCTTCATGGCTCATTATAAGAGTTAAAATAACATTGATTTTTTTTTTTTTTTTTTTTTTTGACTAAAAATCAGCACACTGATTCAGCATTGCCATTAACTCCAACAGCTTCTGAAGAGGAAATTCCAGGCTGATCAGAGCAAGCTCTTTGGGTTCCCTTGTCTTAGAACAAAAAGTCCCTTTTGTACCACAGTGGGTTTCTTCCAGTGCTCTTCCAGGAGGTGACTAATGCAGCTTAAGTTACTTTGTATCTATGAAGGAACTGATCCTTTCCTGTTACTCTGCTCACAGGGACAGCCTGTCTTCCAGACTGGGAGCTAAACAAGGCTGTTGTGGTTGTTCGGTTCTTCATAGAGGCACTGAAGATTCACTGCATTTCATACATTTAAAAAGAATCATAGAATCATAGACTCATAGAATAGTTAGGGTTTGAAAGGACCTCAAGGTCATCCAGTTCCAACCTCCCTGCCATGGGCAGGGACACCTCACACTAAACCACGCCAATCAAGGCTTCGCCCAACCTGGCCTTGGACGCCAGCAGGGATGGAGCATTCACAACTTCCCTGGGCAGCCCATTCCAGTGCCTCACCACCCTAACAGGAAAGAATTTCTTCCTAATCTAAGATATCAAAAGAGAATCAAATACAGTTTTAGTTCTGGTTCCTCTTATAAAGGCATTATTGAGAAGTATTCTGACTATCAAAATAAAACATAGTTTTTACTAATACAGGGTTTATTAAAACCATGTACTATAGCCAAGTTCTTTGTGTACAACGCCAAGGTGTTCAAGGTATGGCTAAATCCACACATCTCTATCTCCTCTGCAGAGAGTCAGGTGCTCCATTGGCTGGCCAGGTAATGGTTGGGAAAAGGTTAGGTCATAAAAAGAACTGGCATAATGGACTCTAAGACTTACTGATTTAAGCAGCTGAATGAGGAATACAGGATCATGATTATAGACTCAGGCATCAGAACTTCAGCTTTCTTCTCTTTCATACATGTTTAAGTCTGATTTTTTGATCCGGTTCTTGTCCCTTTCTCCTCAAGTCCCTATATATAAAAGGTGATCACAGTAATTCTCATCTTGGCATTACTGGGTGGTTAAATACAACATCAGAAAGTGGACTGCGTATGTTTTCCCACTGGAGTTGATACAGATACTCTGCTCTCGTGAGACCTCACTTGGAGTATTGTGTACAGTTCTGGTGCCCTCGACATGAAAAGGAACTGTTGGAACAAGTCCAGAGGAGGGCCACGAGGATGATCAGGGGACTGGAGCACCTCCCTTATGAAGACAGGCTGAGAAAGTTGGGGCTGTTCAGCCTGGAGAAGAGAAGGCTGCGCGGAGACCTCATGGCAGCCTTCCAGTATCTGAAGGGGGCCTATAAGGATGCTGGAGATGGACTCTTCATTAGGGACTGTAATGACAGGAGAAGGGGTAAGGGGTTAAAACTTAAACAGGGGAAGTTTAGATCGGATATAAGGAAGAAGTTCTTTACTGCAAGGGTGGTGAGGCACTGGAATGGGTTGCCCAGGGAAGCTGTGAATGCTCCATCCCTGGCAGTGTTCAAGGCCGGGTTGCACAGAGCCTTGGGTGAGATGGTTTGGTGTGAGATGTCCCTGCCCATGGCAGGGGGTTGGAACTAGATGATCTGAAGGTCTTTTCCAACCATAACTGTTCTATGATTCTATGATACTAAAGTTGAACTAGGCTCAGCATGTGTTCTGTGCTCTTGCACGTAATTTTTGAAATGTAAACCTGGCTGGAAGTATAAATAACATTAAAAGCCCTGTAAAAGTGAATTTAAGAATGTAATATACTTCACATACTTAGTAGACAGTCTGTAGTGTCATCTGTGCAGTGTTGTGTGATTTTAAGGAAATTATTGGTTTCCTCAAATATTCTTTCCAAATCTTGCAGAATCTAAAGATCTCATCAGATTTCCAGTGCCATTACCAAATAGCCAGGAGAGACATTCTAAACTTATTCTTCTCTTTCTACAGGCTGCATTTCTGGAGACAATGACCACTTTTTGGCAATTCATCAGCGAAAGAGTGGAAAACCTATATTTATTTATCAGCATGTGCAAAGTGTGGAGAAAAGTCTGGATACAGACAGTTATAAGAATTCCAAACAAAATTTCCATTCTTCTTCCCACACCAAAATAAGCAAGTTGCACCCTGCAATAATTGTTAAATCAGCCTTGCCCAGACCTGCCTACGATCCATCCCTCAACCTGTTAGCTATGACTGGTCAAGATTTGGAAGTGGAAAATCTTCCTATTCCTGCAACAAATGTGATTGTTGTGGTAAGTGCCTTTTTCTGGGTTCTGCAGTTTTTTGGTGAGTAAGTATGCATGTAGATAAATATTGACAGATTTTTACTGTGGGGTATCCAAAGTTCATATTCCATTGCCTGGCTGAACATCTAAATCTAAATAACAATTGCTCATCTTGAATCTCTTAACTTTGCATTCATATAGCTTCACTGTGATCAACAAGCAATCTGATGAGCCAGTGCAGAGTATAGCCTCTCTGTAGGTAAAGAATTTACCTTTGCTTCAAGTGCCATTAATCTTCTTGTCTTGATTGATGTTTGCACTGCTTTTGCTGGATGGGTTTTAAACTTACTCTGCGTAGGGCACGAGAAGATGTACCTCAGAGTACAATTCTACAGAGGCAGGGAGATCTTAAAAGGCTGGCTGTCGTGGTTTAAGTTCAGCCAGCAACTAAGTACCACCAGCCACTCACTAACTCCCCTTTACCTTGTGGGACGGGGAGGAGAATTGGAAAAAGGTAAAACCTGTGGGTTGAGTTAAGAACAGATTAATAGCTGAAATAAAGTAAAACATAACAATGATGATGATGAAGAAGAAAAGGGATACAACAAAAAGAGGGAGAGGAATAAAACTCAAGAAACACAGGTTATGCACAATACAACTGCTCACAACCTGCTGAGCAATGCCCAGCCCATCCCGAAGTAGCCATCAGTCCATCCCAAACAACTCCCCCCAGTTTATATACTGAGCATGATGTACTGTGGTATGCAGTACCCCTTTGGCTAGTTTGGGTCTCTCTCTGCTTCCTCCCAGCTTCTTATGCCCCTCATCACTGACAGAGCATGGGAGACTGAAAAGTCCTTGACTGAGGGTAAGCATTACTTAGGAACAACTAAAACATTGATGTGTTACCAGCATTATACTAAATCCAAAACACAGCGCTGTACTGGCTATTAGGAAGAAAATAACTCTATCCCAGCCAAAGCCAGGACACTGACACAAAGGTTTCAGTCACTTCTATTTCTCCAGTAAATCCATTGTTATGCTTACATAGCTGTTTGAAAAAGACAGTTTTTTGAAAAGAATATGGTTTTGTTGGCGTAAGCCATATGCATTACTTCTGGGACATGTGGACTGGGACCCTCCTCATTCAGTAAACTGTATGATCTTTCCCTTTCTCAAAAAAGTGATGGCAGTGCTGCCTCCTGCAGTGGAGGGCATGTTGGTAGAACCACATACTGGTGCCACCCTGCTGCATCCTCACCCTTCGTGCCAGTGGAGCAGCATACTGTCATTAGAGCTGTCCTCTATGGAGTGCATATCACAGTCTGCCTAAGTTCTGCACAGGCTCTGCTCTGCTTCACCATGGTGCATAGGTAGCCCTGCTTGCTTATGGAGAAGAGCATTGGGCGCATTCTTCTGTTTCCTGGAGGGAAGAACAACCATTCATATCACACACTCATTCAAGTGAACTAATAAAGATTAAACTGAAACAGTGTGACTAATTACAGTCAGCAGCTATTGCCTAATTCTGTAAATTACTCTACAGAAAATGCTAGATCAAAACAGAATGGCCTTTACAAACAAGGAAAGAAGATACAGTACTAGGGTATCTTAGCACACAGAGTGTTTTAGAATCACGTGCAAGTTCCTATTCTAGTACCTCTAAATATCTGCCCTTATGAATGTACCAAATACAATAGAGGCTAGTGACACAGAAAAGAATGATGAGAAAAAAGGTAGTAACTTTTAGTCTAATGTTAAAGTTTTTAACAGTTAACAAATACCATCAGGGCGCTAGGCTCAAAAAGCTGGGCTCTGAACTTCTTGTATTCCACATGAACAAAACCTCCTAATTTGAGATTGGATGGCTAGCATAGTTAGTGGAATAGATTCAGTTGTATGTAAGTGTTCATATCAGAGCAATATAAGGTCCTGACAGCTTTGCTTCACTGGGGACTTGCCAGCTGTACAGAATCCCAATACTGAATAGAGGAGGCGATGCCAAGCAAGCTGGATATGTCTATGCCCCAAGCTAGCCTAAGCCAGCACAGCCAACTTCATAGTAAAAGTACCTGTCTCCTTTTTCCACAGCAAGTATTATTTCACCTCCTGTGAAGCTGAAACCCCTTTCTATTAGTGCAAGGAATGATGTTGTTACCTATAGCCTGTTACTTTAGTAGTTTTGCACACTTACAGAGGCCACAGTCTTCGACTTGGAAAAATCCTGCAGAGTATTCTGGGGCCATCCTGATTTTAGCTGACCGACTCTGTGCCTGCATTAAAAGCTAAATGAGGCAGATTTTCAATTGGCAGTCACATAAAAAAAATCTATTAAATCTACATTAAGTTCTCGTTAAGTGACCTCAGTCTGAAGCTTTGCTACTGCATTTCTAGGATGGAGCTCCTGCTCTGAAGCCTTCTGTTCAGGCTGAGAACCATATGTGCTTTAAGGGGGGCATAACAGCATGAGCTAATCATGACATGAAAGTTGTGTGTTGCTTGGGATCTTCAGCAGGATGTGTTGAAGGACAGTGGTTTTGGTTTGGATTTAATTCATCTTTTCAGAAAAAGCCTTTGGCGAAGCATATATTTTAAAGCTGAAGTGTTGAGAGTCACACAGCTCTTTGGACTGATTTTGAAGGTGCCTTCCTCCAAAGGGCAGCTGTCCCACAGCAGGGTAGTTGCCACAGTCCAAGCACAGCCCTGCTCCTTCCAGGTCTCTGCACTTAACGCTTGGTTTCTCCCTCTTGAATGCCATATGAAGTAGATTGTAATGTTAATGTCATTGCCAAGGGATTCTGTTTTGTTTTGAATGCACATATTGCTCCCTCTTTGTTTCGAATTAGCACTTAATGCTTGTTGCTGCTTTTTGGTTTTTATCATCTAGAGCAAGTGGCAACATTTGCTGTTTTGCCCTGGCTGACCCTTTTTGTTCCAGCCTTTAGCAATGTTGTTGGTTGCTCAACTTGAAAAGGCAATTGCTAGTGTTAATGCTTCCTGTAATCCAGTTACATGACTGGTGCACATCGTGATTTAGTATGAAAGCCAGCAAAGGGGGTTATTATTTAAAATAAATCATCGCTGTTGTGGCTCTGCAGAGGGGATGAAACTGAATTCAATCTAATTTCAGTGACCTGAGGTCCATTTTCATGATGGAGATGGAAAGGCAGGGTGAATGGATGCCTAATGTAGAACTATTACAAGGTTATATTTTGTGCTAAGGACTAGACCATCTGACAAGCAAAATGCTGTCAATGCACAGTGGAGTACTGCGGAGCCAAGAATTCTACAGGTATTGTGTCAAAAACCGGTGTTTCGTGACTCTGTCATTATAGAATGCATGTTAAGAAGTAATTTTACTGAACCTGGGGAAATTGTAGTGCTTGCTTGCCTAAGAGGAAGAGGAGGGATTTATTTCCTGGGACTGAATTTTATACAGCTGAATGCTTTCCATCACATTGCTGAGTACCAAGTGCCTGTTGGGTTTCTGTGTGTATGTTCAGTGCACATTGTTTGTTGAGGGCAGTGAGGACAATCCAGAACTCTTAGTAGCATTTTGGCTGTTCTATAAATGCCTTAGTGCTTACCCATATGTTCTGTTTAGCTGTCTCCCTAAATGACATAAGACCAACTCATCTGAAAATTGCTTGGTTAACATATGGAATTACAAAATCTTTTGTAATACTTTAGAGTTTTCTGTTTGTATGGGTTTATTTTGGTTCTCAGAAACTATACACTTATTGAACATATTAGAGAGTTAGTAGTGAAATGAATGCATTCTCCAAATGTTTCTTTGTGTCTATTCCAAGTCTTTCCAGTATTGAATGTGAGCATTACCCAAGTCAAGGCAGTACATGGAAAGTAGAAATAGTCTGTGGATAACCACTTATGATTAAAGTTGTTGCTGTCTAACACACTTGTTAAAAACCCAAACGTACATATATTCGTACATATATATCGTCAGGGCTGAACTAGAGAGAAAAGCAGAAAGACTTGTAGTAAAGGTTACAGCTCAGAATAGGTCTAAAGTATCACCTCATGGAGGTGCTAAAGCATCATCCCTTGTAACTGGATATAGTTTCGTCTGTCCGAAGCCTCTCTCAGGCACACAAGTGTGTTGTACTAAGATTGGACAAAACTGCACAGATGCTTTTTTCACTTGTATCCTGTGAAGTGTTTCAGAAATGTATCCTGTGAAGTATTTTGGAAATGTATATATTGCTCAATATATCAAGATTTTCCCTTTCACACCTCACTATTGCTATACACCTTCTTATACGTGTGAAACCACAGCAGAACTGCTTTTACAGTTATGTCAAATTCATCACACAAGTGCTGCTATATCCTCTTGTCTAACTTTACTCATACTACATACTCAGAGAAGATGCCTCTTTCACTTGCTGATTGACGTGAACTTCAGCATATATGTTTATTCCTCCATCACTTCCCCATTTCCTGATTCATCATGTTTAATTACCAGTGTCAAGGCCCAGGAGTCATCTACCTTATTTGTTCTTACATTTTATTTCATTATTCCCACCACTTATTTTTCTGCTGGAAACAACCATTTTTGTAGATCTTTGTATGTTTTCTGAAGCCATGGCTTCCACATGAAATACCATCTCTAGGTTCTTCTAGTAACACGTAGGATGTCCTACTCTCTTCTTCTTCATGTATCCACTCAAGACTGCCAATGCTTCTTTTTGAACTTCAGCCAAACAAAGGGAACCAGACTACAAAATATCTTTTCTTCTGAACGTTGAATTTGCCTCTGCTGACTGGCTTTGCTGGAATGCCATAAGAAGAACTGTATGAGGAGAACTTTATAAAAAGCCGGGGGCATCCAATCCTTCCAATCATTTTCAGTCCTCCTACCTACCTGCATGTGATCTTTCTGTGTACCAGAATATAAATGGCCTTCTGAGAATCCCAGGAAGAGAAGATGCTCTGATAAAGTTTTTTACTATTAATCTGTTCCCTCCACTAACTGACTGTTTTTTCATAATCTCTTACTTATGTTGAATACCTTGCCTTGATAAAAGATGAAGTCTCTTCCTGTTTCCAGTTCTCTTTCTTAGGAACAATTCTGTCTTTCAGGTATGGTGGCAGCCTTTGCTGGCACAGCATCTACCCAGTTGACTGGCCCAGTAAGGCCATAGTGAGCAACCTGTGAAGCTACATTTAAATGTTTCTGTCTCAGTCAAAAAATCATTCTTCTTTTGGGAGGGAGAGAAGGGAAGAGGAATGGATAAGGCTGGGGATGTCCTTAGAACAGGCAGGGTTTCTGAAGGAAGTGGTTTGTTATTGCTTGTGTTTTGTCTACCTTCCATCATGTGTTGTGTGTTATGTAATACTACAGTTATTTTGGAAGTTATTCAAAATGGTAATTTTATCTTCTTACTACACCCTGTACAGTAATGTCCTAATTTTCACTGGTATAGATGTAGATGTACTTATATGTAGTTCTATCTATAGCTATATGTATTTATACTATATTATAATAATAGAAATCGCTAAGTAGCTGCTTTTTGAATACTGCATGAACCTGGGTTCTCAGCCTTGAGTCTGTCAGATTCCAATTCCAAAGGTCATTTACTTTGTGGTGCACAGAAAGACCACACTCAGCTTGGTGCTGTGACTTTGACCTCTGTATCCTACTCCTCCCATTCACCCTGAGCTCACTCCCTTTGTAGGTCTTGTGAAGAGGTCGTTAAAATACTTTTGTAAGTATATTAAGCACAAAATGGTGTGAGAATAAGGCAAAAATTATGAGTGAGGAGAACAAGTAGTCCACAAGGTAGTAAGTCAGCCAGTGCTGGGGCAAACAGCCGAGGTAAGTCTATGAAATGTAACAAAAAGTCATATGTCACTTTCTGTCACTTAACATCTGTTATTGCCAGCCTAAGGGAGGGGTTGGCACTGGGTCAGGCAGAGGAGGCATAAATAGAAAACCATGTCAATGCAGTGACTTTTCAAAGGAGACTTCTGAGAAGTAAGATCTCAAACCCCAATAAGGTATTAACTGCGTCCCCTTTATTTCTGGGTCATGGGTTTGTCTGATGCTTGGAACTACAGAGGACAAGTACCATGCTGATAGACAGTGAAATTTTAAGACCTTATTATAATTAAAGTGCTGAATTGCTAACAAGTTCTAAATGTTAGTCACACATTACAACTGTGGGCAATATCAGTCAGTACCCTTAGTGTGATTGTTATAATCACTGTTGTGTCCCTTTATATCATGACCCTGAACATCAGGTCTTCATGGTATTTGGCTTCTAGACTTAAGTCCACCTTCTAATAAAGGATTGATACTTACCGTTACCCTAGTCCTTTCTAAAGTAATTCTATTAGACATAACGTATCTGCAGCGAGCCTTGCAAACAGACCTAGTAGCCTGCAGCTCTGTCATTCTGGATTTTGTTTGCACAAAGAAATCTAGAGTCTGCACTAGTTGGCCTCGTTTGCTTTCTGCTTCCTTCTGTGCACTTCAGTGGGGATAATTGCATGCTGAACCATTAGCACGGTATTGTGTTTGCTGTCAGTCTTTGTGGAAAACAGGAAAGATTGCATTAGGCTGTAACATGCACTAAAACCTCCTTAAGGCACTTTTTTTGTCATCTGACTTGCAAAATGCCAGAAGAATGTTAGTGGGGTATTCTGCAAACCAGTGTTTTAATTGATTAGTCTACTGCTGGCAGCTTCTGGGTGATTTTCTGTAACATCCAGTGGGACCCTAAACTTGCACAAAAGCTACCCATATCTTTCACAAATTGCCCAGATCCATTTTGGTCACAAAGATTTCCTTTTCCTGCATTTTTTTGTTTTTAGTGAAGAGAAGATAATTCTCTAAGTCATTTAGTTCTCTTCATAAACTGCAGTTTAAATTAAAACTGGATTTCAGGAGCAGGTATATGTTTTTAAGCTAACGTCTGGTATTTCAGTGACAGCATTGGCAGCTCATCTGTAAGAAGGTGTCAGCTGTTCCATACTTCTTTCAGCTGTATGTTCCTATATACAAGTAGATAGTTGTGTGTAGCAGAACAGAATCTGTCTGTTTTTCCATTCTTCAAATTGTTTGGTTTGGTCCAGAGTACCACTTATCTCATACTCACAGATGAAATAATTTGTTTGACCCAAAACACATAATTTCAGCCAACTTTTGGAGAAATTTTGAAAAAGTGTTTATCTTGAGCTGATCCAGTACCAATTTCTTGTATGTGTTTTGATTTGGTCTCCAAAATGGAAAAACAAACAAACAAACCACCCTGCTGTCTCCTTTTTACTCACATGGCCCAATTTATTCCTATGATTTAAACAGATTTCTCTACCGTTTCTTTGCTATGCTGTACTGAATTCCAGGAGAAAAGATGTAGAGATTTAGACAACAGTGGATTTTCCATCCCTGCACTTTGTGTGTTTCAGCATTTAGCTTTGGAGATAGCCTTACACTCCTTACCGGATGGAACTGCACTGACTCCATTGCCCCAAATAGTACAGACAGGTTGGTTTGAGAGATTGACATACTTCTGTCAATATCCTGTTTCCCTTTTACAAGCAAACTGAAACCTATTAGTGCCCAAAATTGACTAAAGAAAGGTATGCAGAGCTCCAGCCATCACTGGAATAACATGTGCTTGATACCCAAAATGATAAATAAATAAAATGACCCTGGGTTATGAGACCCAGCAATAAACAAATTAGTGACTACTTCCCACAACAGATCTATGCATTGTGTTGATATTGTTCAGGAATAAAGACTGAACAAGCACTTTTTCTTCTTTCTTTTTAATTCTGTTAGCACTCTGGAAGAGCTGTCTTTGTGAAAAACCCAAGTGCCCTACAGTAACATTTAAAAGGCAGATAAAGGGCACTCAGATAAAAAGACAGCAAGACAGCATGTGTTTCCTTATCAGTCAGTGTTTTGTTGGATCTGGCAGTTCAGCCTCTGGAATAATCCTTTTGGTTCTTCACTTCTGACGTTGTTAGGAAAAGTGACAGCTTCTATGAAGTTCCTCAGTAGATAGTTCATAATGTGTTCTTGTATGTAACCCCTTAAATATTAAGCCTTCTAAATTTTTTTTTTTTGAAAAAGAAAAAAAAATGCTATCATTGATACATCAAAACGTGATATTTTTAAAACCAAGTGACCTTTTGAATCAGACAAACATTATTTGTGAGTAGAAGATGATCTTTTGAGCACACTTGTAAAAATGCTTCCTAGATCAATTATTAATGCATTTTGGCATCTCTTTTGCAAAATATAAATACTGGATTCTGAAATGAAATGCGCGGGTTGAGAGCATATTGGAGTTTAAAAGTGATCACATAAGGTGTCAACTAAATGATGTTTTTTCAGTCATCTTGGTATTGAAATGGTTCATGGAAAGTGGAATAACCCAGAGAGGTAAGCAGAGAGATACAAAGTCTTTGTGCTGTTTTGAAAAGCATTTAAGTAATGTTTTGCTGTCCTTGCTTTGAAGGTCAGTCATAACTGAGGTTTGTAATGGAGCTAATTCTTATTTGACTCTGCACCACAATAAACTGGTGGAAAATACTTTCAGTGTGTACAGTTCTTTGAATCAAATATATGGTTGAAGCATCATGAAAAGTGTGGGTGTGGGGGATTACAGCCAGACTGCTAATATAATAGCATTGAATACTGTAGGAAAGTGGTTATAGAATCATAGAGTGGTTTGGGTTGGAAGGGACCAACCAAGGGTTGGAAGGTTGGATCATCTAGTTCCAACCCCCCTTCTGTGGGCAGGGACACAGGCCCAAAGCCCTGTCCAACCTGGCCTTGAACACTGCCAGGGGTGGGGCAGCCGCAGCTTCTCTGGGCAACCTGTGACTGGGTCTCACCACCCTCATAGTTATGAATGTATTTCCTTATATCTAATCTAAATGTGCCTTCTTCCAGTTTAAAACCATCCCCCTTGTTTTATCCCTGGATGCCCTTGTAAAAAATGTCCTTCCCCAGATTTTCTTGTAGGCTTCTTTTACCTGCTGGGAGGCTGCTCTAAGGTCTCCCTGGAGCCTTCTCTTCTGCAGGCTGAATAGCTCCAACTCTCTCAGCTTGTCTTCATGTTGACTGCATATGTAGCATTTATGTTTATTTAAACATGAAACAGATTTACATTTCAGTCTTTATTAGCTGTTGGAGAATAACAGTATAATGTCTGCATTGTACAGACTTGGCTGAGGATACGCATTCTCCTTAGAAATGATCATTGTGTAATAAACTGTAACAGAAATCTATGACAATATCAATAAAGATTTTTATATTTACAATATGCTAAAGTAAATTTTGCTCGATTTACACAATATTATTGATAGAATTTAATTTCATTTTCTTCCCATTTTCCTGATTTTATTTTTTTTTTTTTTAATTAGAGGTTATCATTTTACTGGTAATAATTGTACTAGTAATCTTGTTTTCTTTTTGAAAACACACTGAGAGAAATAAAGATCACTTCTGTTACAGTCCTGTGGTGTTCTGGCAACACAGCTTTCTGCTCTCTTTAGCAAAATTGTTGCTGTTATGCTTTCTTCGTGCAACACATAATGTAATGTCTAATTAAGAACATGGCTCTGGAGGCTAACCTTTACTAGTAGACATGATATTTCAATTTCATGTAATGAAAATTACTTTGTGTTAACAGTTTAATTTCAGGTACTGTACCATGTAGCTCTGTAGTAGTGCAGTTCTATAGTCAGAGCTGACAGATCGTTAAAACACAAAAGTTTTCAGTTGGTAGAAGAATGACCTTTAATACTGCGCTCTTAGAGCCTTTGCATTCTTTAGGCAAAGTAAAGCTGAAACAATATAGAAATTATATTCCTTGTCTTAAGATGATGAAAAAAAAAAGCATGAAGTAGACATTGTCTCCAAAACCTCTCTCATCGACTTTCTCTGGCATGATTCTACAGGATGCTGTTCCTCTGCCTAATTAGCCACAGTAAAAGTGTATACAGGCAGTAGAAATTAATTTGGAAATTAAAAATACTCACTCCTTCCATTCTTTTCTGTTTATAGGTACACTAGTTAAAGACCTCTCTACTTTGTCTATTGCCTGCTATGATATAAACTTTGTTTTAAGAATATCTAAATTGACCCTGGTAGAAGTACTCTGTAAAAGGCTGACTGGGGCAGGAGAAGGGAAGGTCATTGTTATCTGTAGGAACATCTCTCTGGCATGCTGCATACATACTTTTGTGGCTGGAACAAGAGACTGTTGACTGGAGTTGGGAGAACAAGGAAACAAGACCACCCAGATAATGAAATAATAAGAAAGCTATTGAATTTTGATCAAGAAAATAATTAAAAAAACCCCACAGCCACTGACCCCTTTGGAAATAGGTAATAGGGCAATAATTAAATAGATGGGTAATTTGAAATCCATATGCTAAATCAAATATTTGATTGTAGCTTTAATTTTTAAATATGCTTCCTACAAATATGCCTGAAAGTGGATATAACCTTTAATGAAATAACTGTAATGTGAGGGTTTCAGTAATGAATGAATTATAAAACCATATGGATGCATTAAGTAGAATAATAAATGTACCATCTATACACAGAAGTAGGACATCCATAAATCATTTATGATGTCCCTTCTCATCAGTTCTTGGCTCTTTGAGTCCTAATTGAAAGCCTGGGTAGCTGGATATTAGAAAAACTAGATTTGTTAGTCAGATAACGGACAACTTTCATTGAAGCATTAATTAATTTTAGAAGGCTGAGGGCCTGATACATTAAAAATACTTGCAGAGCAGTGCTACGTTAGTCATGCTTTTTTCTATTTTAATTACTGTCTTCCTCTGGTCAATGAAAGTTATTCGTGTTCTACTTTAACTTGCTCAACAAGCATGATGGGATACTATTGTTCTTACAGAATTAATTATTGTCATGCCCAAACAATTCCAAATGCTTCAAAAGGCTGCATGGTACAGTAACAAAAGTAAGATGGCTATTCCTACAGTTACTGTAGGGTGTTCTTGTTTCCTCTTTCAATGGTGGAGATTTAGCGGACCTGGGTTGGGCAGTTTGTCCTATGTACAGTCCTTTATGCCAGTAGAGACAAGAAAACACTG
Organism: Lathamus discolor; assembly: GCF_037157495.1. NCBI lineage: Eukaryota > Metazoa > Chordata > Aves > Psittaciformes > Psittacidae > Lathamus > Lathamus discolor. The sequence continues at coordinate 39,662,312 of NC_088884.1, read as the reverse complement.
AAGTTTTGTGTTTTTTTCACTTTTCTTGTATTTAAGCATACTAATTTAAACTCTTTTTATCACGTTTAATAGCTTCCTTCTTGAAATTTAATCTCATTAAGTAGATGACCAAAATAAACATTGTGCATCACTCTTCTAAACTCGGAGCACAACATGCATTCTGAAGTTAATGTGAGACTTGAGCTACAAGGTTACTCTTCCAAAGAGGTACATATCTATGCCAAAATGATCAGAGTTGTTTTAATAAAATACTTCAGGAAAATTTTTTACAAATCACTGGATTTACAGTATTTGTTCTAAAAATAGAAAAGATTCAGTCTGACAATAATATTCAGTATGAATAGCACATAGTTATGGTGGTGCTCAATATGCTTAGAAAAGGTAGAGATAGGCAGCTTATTTTCAAGGATCATATTTAATTCTGTGCAGGTGTTGAGTAGGATGTTTTTATAATTAATTCTCCATTATTCAAAGTGGGGGACTAAAGGATATTGTAGATTATGAAATAAAAAACCAAACCACACTGACAGTGCAGTGTAACAGTATAACATAGTAAGGTCATGATATAGGTGTATTGGGCACAGATTTAGGTCACATCTATCTGGGCTTGCTAGCCAAAGCCTAGCATCATAGGGCTGGCTATCTGTAACCAAAAGTCCCTTGGAGTCCCAGTGCCAGCAAATGTGTTCCAGAACATGAGGAGCATCAATAGCAATTCTGAGTTACGGTATCGTGACTCTGAGCTACTATTGCTTAAGGGCAGCTTTGATGGTTCCACATTCATGTGCTATTAAACTCAGATCCAAGGGCAACTGAGCACTGACTCTTTCTGCACCAAGGTACATATTTCTAGGCCCAGACTCAGATATTCCCAACTGTCCTACCCAGTCAAACCCTTTCTTGTATTCTCATGTAATTCATCCTTCTTCTGTAATGCTACCAGTTTGTTTGGCTGGCCAGCCAGGTGTGCTCAGTACTTGGCAGTGCTTTCTCTTGGCCCACATCAAATTCACTTTTGGTTTCTACCATTATCTTTCAGTGGACTGTAAAACTGGTTTAGCTTTACAGCTGTAGGCTTTCCTTGGGGCTAGACAAAATTTCCTTGTATGCCCTGTTTGACTTTTGGGCTGCAGGCTGACCAGTCCTCATCTGTTTTGAGCACAGACATGTAAATTCTTCTCATTAAAGTCAAGAGAGTTTAAACAAAGAATGCAGTGCTTTTGGCATGCTGCATATTCATCTCTTTTGATCAGTCACTGAAGAAATTAAATACTTCAGAAAAACAGATCTGCTACTTGAAAGGACTGTTCAGTCATTGTGGCCTCATTAATGTCTTGTGTGTTGCCAGTCCCAGTGAGCCCAGCCTTTGCCAAACACAGTTGTATAAGTTTGGCAAAGACTTCTAGCTTTCCTTTGCCTTAATGTTGTTATAACCCTCTCCATCCATTGCTCTATTGCTATTGATCTTTGTTCTCTTGGCCGTGTAACTACTATTGTAGTTTCTCCAGTTGTAATAGAAAGGCATTGACTATAATCTTTGGCTCCAATGCATAGTAATTTATTTTCTTGGCTTCTCTACTACTCCACATATAAGCTACATCTTTGCTCTCTTAAATCTTATTCTGCCTGGAGGCTGGCTGACTGTGCCTCTATCTTTGGCTTTCTTTTTCTTCCCCTTGTCTCTAATTGTGGACTTCTTTCAAAATTACTTTGAGGCTGATGCAATACAAAAATACCTTCAGTTAGATATCACATCAGCTGCCAACTAGCTCGCTAACAGCTTATTAGTTATGGAGTGGATCACTCATTCTTTGTAACAGTTGAGCTCTACAGGAAGCTGATCAAGTTTTCTTGAAGCAAGATGAAGTTTTCTGAGTCAAAAACCCAAGACAGAGATAGCCCGAAAGCTAAGTTCCTTTTTAAAGAATTTTGAGGTAAATTGTTGAGGTTAAAAAAAAAGTTTAGCTGGGATAAAATTGAACTATTTAGATCCTTTAATTGTGAGGTAAGGAGGAAATGAGAGTCATGCATCACAGAATGGCCAAGATCCCACAACTCAAGGCATAGACCTAGGATGGATGCTCGGGTTCCAGCGCCTTTTTTTCCACATCCTGGTAGGAGCCAAGAGTCTTGGGGAGAAAATAGCTAAATCACCCAAGTCAGGTTACTTCGTGTCTTTGTTTACATTTTAGGATAGACCTGAAACAGGCTCATGCAGGGGTTGTTTTCAGTGCACTTGAGATTGGTCTTGCTTTTGTTATGTTCCAGAAGTTCCAGAAGGCCAAGTCAATTTTAGACACTGAAATGCTTTGCTTTTCTTTCTGGCTGAATTTTTATGTAGTTACTTGGACTGAGTGGAATCTGTGGTGTTGGTGGAAAAAGATTTATCTGGATGTCTAGTCATTCAATTAATCTTGTGGCATGTGGAGGACAGAGCAAGAATTCTTACAGATCAAGGACTTGAGCTGAGGTCTCCCATAGCCAGTATAAAGCTCTAACCACAGATCTATTGCTTATTCTGAAGTAAATTGATCTTCTTCAGGTCTTCAGCAGGTTGCGTCTTAGTGACATGATCAGCAATATACTATTTCTTGGCAGTATAACGCTCATAATTTTGAGAAGAAATTCTGGGGACAGGAGCTGGAGAAAGAAGCTATTAGATGTTCTTTTGCTAACAGCTTGTACAAAATCAGGTGGCAGTGTATTGAGTCTCAACAAAGATTATCCTAAGGTTATACTGAGTTCCTCATATAACCTAGATAGCAGGGAATTTCTGCATCAATGCTAGAGAAAGAAGTTGAAGGAAACACTGTGAAGTAAAAATGCAAAGTGCTTCTGTATAAGGAGATGAGGCCACATGCAATACATGTGTTTTATCTGGTAAAGTGGGAAGGCAGAAGTTGGTTTTCACAGGCAATATCAGGCAGGTTATATAAACAGAAAGGAATGAATAAAACTTCAGTTTGGTGCATCTAGCACACTCCATTATTCTGTCTTTAGAAATATTGCTTAATAGCTATGGAAGCCTTTTAAAAATTCTCCATGTATAATTGGGAGTCATTTAGTTAAAGTCATAATGTCAACTAGATAATCATTTTAGCCAAACTTGCGCTACATTACTTCTGCATTGTTCATTCTTTCCTGAATTTTAGTTTCTACTGGGACGTACAACCTAATAATACTGATGTGAACCAATGTGAAATTTGTAAGAGTCCTAACTGCTTGTATTATGTTGTCCAATATAAAACTTGTATTTATTTCCATTCAACCAGGCATATAATATATTCAACATCACTGATTCAGAAGAACACTGGCAGTTTTCATACATCCTGCCTTATTTTTCATCATTTTCTGTTTTGGCTAACAATTTGGTGATTACCATGCAGAATTCTCTACCCTTTTTTATCCTTCTCTTTCATTCCTGTAATGAGTTTGTTGGATTTTTTCCCCCACAATACCTAGTTTGTGATGCCTGCTTAAGATATTTGTCTCACCATCCATTCAAAAATCCCTGATGATTTTGTTCTTTCATCTACTCCCTCTCTGACTCTGTGTCTTCAAGTCATATAAATCCTTTAATGCTTTCCTCATCCAACCCTTGTCTTGTTTTGTGTTTTTTTTAACATGTGTTTTGGTTTCAGGCTATAATAGGGCAAATATCTAATCTTACCGAAAGTCTTTCATAATAAATTCAAACTTGGAAAAGAACTTTAAATATCACATTCCTTTTCCTTGATAATGCCCACATATAGCTGCTGGAAGTGAAGCTCCGCTTTCCTCTTTGAGTGCCACATTGGTCTTCTGCATACTTCTGCCTGTACACTCACCCCTTTCTTCTCACACCTTCTCATTCTTCTCATGCTCTAATGTTCTACATTCCTTTCTGTGTCTCTTCTGTGCTGTCTCTTACCCCAGGCTACTACCAGGGCCTTGGCTTTCCTTTGCTTCTTTAGTCACCTTCACCTTTGTCTTTCTTTTCCCCTTTGTCTTTTGCTCCTTGTAGCATCAATCCATTTTACTGTTCTCTCTTTCCTCCCCATTTCTGCATATTTCTTAGCTCACACTTCTCTTTGGTTTCCTTGATAGTCTTCCCCTCTGCTGTGCACAGTCCATTTTGCCCTGGGGCCTTCTGTTACCAATTTTCTGACAATGTTGTGGGTGTGCAGACACTTTCTTGAACTACAGTGTACATCTTCTCACTGTATAGTGTGACAGTATGGCAGGTGTTCTTAACTCCAGTTTTAGTTATATGTTTTGGTCTGGGTTTCTTATTCTTACTCATTTATTATTTTTTATTCATGGCGCATAACTGCTTTGGTTCACTGTGAATAAACCTTTTTTGCTTATTTGCTTGTGTTATGCCCAGAAAAACCAACTAGAGAATATCCCTGCTGTTGGTATAGGATTGTCTTACTTTTGAAATGCTTCCTAGACTTCCGGAGTTCAGGTGCTGTGGGGGTTATTGTGAAGCATATGCATGTGTGTACTTACTGACCTGAAATTAAATCATGCTAAAAGTGAAAATCCCATTTAAACTCATAACCAAAATATACTTTGAAGTCCAAGATTAAAATTTGCTATTTTTTGGTAAAATATTATAGAAAAAAAAAAAATCTTACTTTGATAAGGTTCACATTTGCCATGTGAGTGGTGGCTAAAGAAAATACTGTTTGTTTCAAACAACAAAAATATTATCTCAGTTGAAATATTAATTTAAAACGAATGTATTTTAAGGTGTACATGTCAAAGGTCACTTAGCAGTATAAAAACATGCAGTATTTCTGAAGTGTAGGTCATTTCATAGGTTGGAATTGTACTCTGTGGAGTGTTAGAGGAAAATGCCTCATGAAAAAAACGTAGAAAAATGCAAACTAACAATGTCGTCCACCAGATGTCCCTGTACTCATAAGTGGTAATGAGCAATATCCATTCAACTGTCTAATTGTTTTTACTAAAGGCAAGTTACACACAGTGTATGTATTTCCTAAGTCTCAGTTAACCACTGTGTAATAAGATCATGAATAAATACCAATTACATTAACAGTGTTTGAGAGCTGTAGTTATGAAAATAAATTACAGGAATTCAGTGTTAAGTTTCTACTTGGCATCTTGGTTTTGTCTGCTTTTCCTTCTCTTGGAAAACAGTCTATCTTTATCATGCATTGCATGATAGAAGTAATAAATATTGATCTCTTATATTTGCAATTTATATAAATTTATATATGTAAATATGATTAGTCATAGAAATATTACTAATCAATATGCTCTTATCTACCTAGCTATTAAAGACTCTTAAGTTGCTTGAGCTGACAGAACTACGGGGTTGAAGGAAAGTGGCTTTTGTGGAGAGTTCTTTTAACTTTGGTAGCTATTGGAGCAGACTCTAGTCATGGTGCTTGCATTCATGCAGGGTGTTTTGTTTCTGTCAGCTGCTCCCTTAACTTGCCATGCAGCATGCTCCGGCCAAATGGTTGGCTCTCAGCCGTCCATGCATGTGTAGAGGCTACAGCAGGAATGTGAAGTATTTCTTCTTGAGTGCAGACTCAGGCTACTGCCCTTGAATCTGTAGATAACCTGACTATACCCACAGTGGGAACTGGGCAGATCTGCCGACGTGTGCCCTTGAGCATCATGGCTGATTCAAAGACGCAACCTGACTTTTTAACGATACCACAATACAGGCAGGACACCTTGTCCTCCTTTTCCCTGGGATGAGTAAGCAGCCAGAAGAGCATCAGATTCCCCGCCGGGAGAAAGGCTCTGGTGTGACTTAGAGATCCCATCCCGGGCATTCACTCTGGCAGGTCTACATTGATGGCTAGCCTTGGAGACAGCAAGGTGGCTGGCCACTCAGTCACAGGATCCATGACCAAGCCTTCCTTTTGTTTTCTTTGTCAGTGTCAGCATGACATAGGCCAGGTTGGTGATGTGCAGTCCTGGCAAGCTCTGTGGACCTTCCCCACCTGTGTGCTATTGTGTATCTTGGCAGCTACTACACATGGCCAAAGCCCAGCTAGCCACAGGAGCTGCCTGGCCTCCTACCCCATCTCTGCAGAGGGGCTGGCACTGCTAACAGCTAGCATGCTTAGGTACAGACATCCATTGGCAGGGAGCAGCACTTTGGCTTGGAATGGCCTCCATTAAGGTACAAAGGAGGTGCACCTCTTAGGAAAAGCTATGTGCCTAGTGTGCCAGTGGTTGCCCTATATAATTTTTCCTCTCCTTTTTGCTACAAGGAGCTGATGGATAATGGCAGGAAACAAAGAGGGCTTTTTGGGTAGGACTGTGTGGTAAGGGCACAAGACATTTGTGTTAGCGTGGCCTGGGGCAGGCACTCAGCAGACCCAAGCACTCACTGCAGTGTGGGCATACCTAAGCTGGTCTAAGGTGTTGTCATGGTTTCTGTTTTTCAGTGTGTTTGCAGATGTGTCTATACATATGCATATTCATGTGACTTTCCTGCTTGGTGAGGAGTTATGTAAGTTTTGATACTAGATACATAGATTGATTCATCAGTAGGAATTCTGTCTTAATAAGGTGACTGCCTTCTGGTGTCTAAGCACTGTAAGCTTGATTAAGTAAGAGGAAATCAGTGGGAGCCAAAGGAGGCAGGAAGGGAGTCAGAAATAACAAATTTCTTAACTAATTTGGAGAAAATAAGCCACTTCTGAAAGCAGCAGACATCCTTATTTTGGTGGATGTGCTAAGAGTCTGCCTTTCCTAAATTAAGTTATCAACTAGCATTTTATATTTCTTATATAAAAATATATCTTCTATTTATGTATATTTTTGTCTATGTATTTCAAAATAGCATATTACATGTAAAGTTAAGTGTTTTCTTTTGACTTTTTAGTTGCAAAGTTTTCTGTTTCCACAAGGCATTATTTTATTTCAAGAACAGCTATTAAACAAAATAATAACAGAAAATGTTTACTGCCATAGCTCAGTAAAGAAGGCATGAAAGGCTATTCCAAGTCTGAGTATTAGAAAATGCTACTCAGATTTTCAAACCCATAGACCAATAGAAAAGTAATTAATTTTTTCTTAATCTTTTTTCTCCTAAACATATTTAGTTTTATTGAGGTATTTTCAGTTTGTGATATACCATGGTAGTAATGTAAAGAAATTTTAAGGAAAAAGTTTTAATGGAAGTAAAAGGTTTAACATGCATTTTAGCCCAACAGAGTGAACTAAATTTATTTCAGTCCACTGAGCTAACTATATAACTTAATCCTGTTATTCCATCTGCAGTTTCATGGATTATCTCTATCTCTTTAATCTCATAAAGTACCATGTTTATTAAACAGCTTGCTTGTGTTGGGGAAAGACATCGGCTGAAAGAGAGGCCACAGAATTCCTTGCACACCTTTCTTAACTTGAAGGTAGGAATGTAGACCACCTACTGAAAAGGCAGTGATAAAGTCTGATTATGTAAGTGCTTGTAATTTTCAACAGCTTTTATGCTTGACCCTAGAAGGAATGGTATAAAATAGTCAAAGGTTTAATAAACAACTTGTGAATTGGCTCTGTTTTAGCAGTATGTTGCTAATACTACAATAACAGCGCTCTTTTCTGTAGTTACTTGGAAATGCTTATTGCGTCTTATGCTTTTAATGAGCTAAATTTCAGTTTACAGGCTAATGTAGCTCTGATTAATTCTACAAGGATGGTAGTTATGAAATATTCCAGTACTTCTGCTAATCTGTAAAGAGTAAATCATACAAACATGGGTAAGTTTTGCTCAGCAATGAGCTTTTCTTATAAAATTGCTTCCATAACACTCTTTTTAGAGGAATTAAATCCTCTTACTGAGACTTCTTAGAATTCTGTTTACTGACAGTGAGTGTAACACCTGTCTTTAAGCTGGTAGAGCTTTATAGGGAGAGTTGACAGTGGGTTTTTGAAGTAAGGGGGAAAATAAAGGCTTTAGAGGAATTGTTTTAAATAGCTATTAACCATATACATTTGGTTAACTGTAGGTTTTGTGCTATTGTAAAGTCAAAACATGGCTAGAGAAAATGTGGAACAATTCAGCAACTCTGTTACCTGTATGATGTCTTTACAATGACAAAAAGGTCTTGGGTAATATGTATACTATTATTTCTTTAATTCTTTTCTTTCATGCTTAGTGTACCTCCATGCCTGTATGTTTTTCTGTTAGCTTGGTGTCGATTACACTGTAGGTCCCATCCTACAGATACTTGCTCAAACTGAAAATGCCTTAGAAAAATAGCTGCACAGGTCATGGTATTGTATTAATTTCTACTTTGATGATAACAGAAAAGGCTCAAGTTCACTGGTAGTTTCTGCCTAGACTGGTCTGAGATCTCAATACATAGAAAATTAAAGCTACAGGCCAGCGGTGAGCACAACATCGTAGTGCAGGAAATGAACTTGGAACATAGAAGGGACTGAACGAAATGTCTTCTTATATGTTGTCATTTTGAGTCCTGTGAATATCACCATGAGTATGTTGTCTTAAAGCCCTCAGATATCAGTGGGCATAGACAGCTGCATTTTTTAATAGCCACTGGTATCATATCTGTGGTTCCAGAATGCCTTTCTGATACCTACAGTACTTGCTGTTGGTCTCTGTGACACTGAGCTCTGCCTGAACGCCCCCTGACAGAGTCTTCAGACCACTTGAGCCCCCCAGAATGCACTTATCCTTCACTTCTTGTCTGGTCCTTTCTTTCTTCCTAGGAGGGCTAATATATCATCATGGTGCACTTCTTTGAGGACAAACCTAACGCCTGATTTTCAGTGACCTGATCTTTTTACGTTTGGCTTGACTCCATCAACAACAAACAATATTAAGTCTATTAAATATCATCCTGGTATTTTAGAGCATTTGTGCATAAGTTTTGCAAACCAGTGCTGGAAGGTTGTTTGCACAATGTAAAAGGCAATTCCCCTAACTTAGCATATTAGTTATTATAACATTTGGATTGCAGTCCAGGATACATGAAATATATTCAGAAAGGCAAAGATCCAGGAAAAACCTTTCCTTCAGCAGAGTAGTTCAAATGAACAAAATGCCCCTGGTTCTTTAATTGCTTTTCTTTCTGTGACTTGCCATGTCACATAATAACATATAATAAAAGTGCATCTGTCTAATCTTGTAGCACTCATTCAAGCTGAACTCCCACATTTTAACCTCTTCCTTTTGGTTGTTTTCCTCTCACTACAATAATAAATGTGAAATACCTGTGATGGAAATGATACCAGGGAGGGTGGCACTTGGGAGAACAGTAGTTTACTTGGATAACCATGGCTTTGTCTAGCCGCTTGTTTGGTTCAGTTTTGGGAAAGAGGTTGGCAGAACAATCTTCTGAGAGTGTCAGAGCTCTTCCCTGCAGCCTGCTACCTTTGGAGCAGGACAGTTACCCAACACACGTTTCCTCTGACTACAGATGTTAATCTGCTCAGATGTGCTTATGTTCAAGAAACTACCACACTCTTAAACATTTTAGCTAAACACCTCAATATTTTCAGCCTCTATAAGAACCATTCTCATGAGCATCTGCTTGTTGGTTTGATCACACATAGTCCCCTTAGATGCCAGAGTAGCAAATGAGGACACATTTATGGGGCATATTGCAATGAGGTAGATGTAAATGAGTCAGATCAGGTATTGGAAGCAGTGTGGCCATCATCACATAGTAGCCATGATTAATTTGTGAATTTCAGACAATTATTTGTGTTTCTCTACACTGCAGCTCAAAATGCTGTGACTCAGCAGGTGGCATCTGTGGACATTTGATGCACAGGAAGTGACCATGTGGCCATAATACCTCTTCTGGTTCTTCAGAATGAGTGTGAATGGTGCCAATGAATGTCCTCTAAAATGCAAGATCATGAAATAGTTAGCAAAATAAAGCCCCTGTCATAAGCAGGATATCAAATTTGATGAGATAGATATATATATATGCATGTATATATGTATGCTAAATAATTTATGGTTTTTAATAATCAATAATAAGTGGAATATTCATTCTTAATTCTCTGAAATGTATTAAACATTAGAAAACGGAACAAAATTATGTTCAGGAACTTCAGGATAAAATGAGGTACTTACTGTGAGAGTTTGCTTTATTATAAATTAAAAATGAGTACTTTTGTATGTGTTTGGTTATAATTTTCTAAGTATTGCTAATTGTTAGTAACTAAGTAAAAAACACCAAATACTGGTATGATTAAATATTTATTGGATAAAAACAAGGAACAGAATCCATAACTTGCCTCTTTCTGTGCCTAAAGCAGTCACTAAATTGCAGTCACAGTCACATTTGTTCTTCATCTCTTCCCTCCAAAATCTGGACCTCTTATCTACTGGCGTATCTTCAAAAGTGTGGATGGAGAATGCTGGAAGTCCTAGAGTAACCTCAGGCTTGTTAGGCAACAATCATTCTTGGGGAGTGTGGCTTGAAGTCTCCTTGTAAACGGGAGAATATGGACCCACATCTTTTTTACTTTGGATTACATCCCTAAATTACTAGAAAGAAAGAGTAAGGGTACAGTAACTCCTTCACTGTACTGGGTGTAGAAATGGGCTAAGCATAAACAGGCAAGCAGAGTCCTCCTCCACAGCTCTGGGTATGAATCCTTCTGATGGAAGATAGGATTTAAACCACATCTCTGTCCACAGTAATCTTAATCTGGTCACCAGCTCCAGCACCGACTAGATGTGTAACCTGACTGGTTCTGCCTCGGTTTCCCCTCCATTCAGACAGGGTATTATTTGATTTTGCCACATACAGAGGTAGCTGCAAATATACATCCATTAACAGTTTTTGAGTTTCTCAAATAGAACACTAGTGACTTTAGGAAGGAAAAAGCATTAAAAAAATAAAGCCTGTATAGAAATATAGCTGAAAAGGTGCTTCCAAAGTGAATTTTCTCACACTAGCATCAAGGAAAATCCATATTCCCTGAGTGTCATGGAGAAAAGGTATTGATTCAATTATTTTTCTTTCTGGGTTCTTATAGGTTCAGTTTATGATGGGTTCATACGACATGGTTGAGTTCAATAAAAAGAAATTTGATGCAGGAATATGGTGGGTGCTTCCTAGTTCTGTACTATCTGAAATCGGATAATTTTTAGTCCACAGCTAAAAGCATAGACTGATTTTCACTGCAAACTTTTAGAAATTAATTCAGTGTGTTTAGATTTGAGCAAAATCACATTCAGTTTGCATTAAACTCAGAGTTCTATGAAACTGTTTTTTTTTAAATACTAGATACTGTAGAAAACCCAAAGAATAGAAACTATATATGCAGGACACCTCCTTAAAACTGTAATACTGAAAAGAAAAATCACAGTACAAGCTCACTGGTATTATGTCACAAGTAACACATTCAGTAGGTTAGATCTGTCTTTACCTAATGAAGACGGATCATTTGTGATGAATCCATCTCTTACAAAAAACATGACATTAATATAACTGTAAGAAATCTGACATGGTGAGATATGCCTCTAGCAGAAACAAATCTACTTTTCCTTATATGACAATTTTAGTTAAACTATCAGTAAAACTGGGAAATCAGTCTATGCATATATTTATTATTATTTTGAGTGAAAGGCTTAATTTGCAGAGGAGGTGCTGCATGCAGATGTTGCAGGTAAGGCAAAAGCAGGGAATGAAATTACAGGCTGCCATCTGCTTTAACAATTTTTTTCATTTCTGCCAATCAAAGTTTGAAATTCATGATTAATGTATGGTGCTCAGTTTGAAGCAGTTGGAATGACAGACTCTTCAGCGCTGAATTCTACCACAGCTAACAAGGCAGATCGGGGAGGTCAAAGCTTATTTCTTGTAGTCTTACACAGGCAAGGAAATCCTTCTCCTCATCCTTAGTGTCTTGATTTCAGAAAGCTCGCATCATCTCCACTATGCTTTCTTGGAAAAGAGAAGGCTATGAGAAAGAGGTGATTGGTAAGACTTTATTCATGTCGTTACATGTCTTTCAGTGTTTTGCAGATGTCAGTGGCTAGTTAGCACTACAGATAATCATCCTAAACCTCTGTAAGAAATATCGATTATAAATTGTAACAATTCTCTCACAAAGTATGTTAACTATAAAGGTAATGGGGCATGCTTTTAACCTTTTTTTAACCTTTTAACCTGTATTTTCCTTTTTTTTTTTCCCTTCTTGAAGGAAAACCCTGGAAATTTTTTTGTCCAATGCTGTACATATTCTATAAAAAGTTATACACATTTCTAGATCAAACTTCTTCATCTTAGTTTTAGCTCACCCCCCATTTTACCATTTCTTCTTATTTTCACTTTTGCTCTTATGTAATTTAGAAGAATTGGTTGTACCTATATTTTTTCAGGGTTGTTTTTTATTAATTTTTTTTTTTTTTTTTTTTTTTTTGCATTTTGCATTCTGTAATTCTTAAAAGCTTGAAACAATTTGGATAGGTTAAATAAGCAGTAACAGGAAACTTAGAAGCACAGTCAGAAAAATAGGAAAACTGGAAAGAAAATGAAAATAAATAACAAAGCTGGAAATAGTTTTCTGCTATTCCAGTTGATGGCAAAAAAACTTGGACTGAGGATGAAGAATTAGAGGGGACACAAGATGTATCATAATTTTCATTTTCCAAAACTAAATGCACGTAGGAATTCCAACTCTAATAAAGTCAAATTTGCCAATTTGTTTTTTGTCTTTTTTTTTCTTGCTTAGAAATTTCATACTAAAACCATTCAAATTTTGTTTTCCTTGGTGAAAAAACAAGACCAAGTTGGTTTTCAGTTGGAAAACTTTCATACAGAATATGTCATCCGGCTCTTCTGGGGCTGAGAGCTTTTTGCTGTTGTGGATTAAAGTCATGATTTGGAAAAGTTCTGGAGCTGTTCTGTTTTCAGGGATCTGAGAAGCATCCTGAAGCTGCCAAGTACGAAGTTAGAGATCTGAGGGGTTACAAATGCCAGTGCCAATAGATCACCAGCTCTATCAGCTAAATCAGTGGGGCAAAAGGAATTTCCAGGTTTCATTTCTGCTGTTGTGCATTGTCCTGTATTTGTCATAATGATACTGTATGTGGATGATGCATAGTTAAGGAAGAAAAAATTAAATCTTCCTTAGGAAGAAAATATTGTCATCTGTATCAAACTTTAAAATATTAAACTTTGTATGCTTCCTCAAATGAAAGAAAGAAAGAAAGCAAGCTACAAGCAAAAACACTTTAAATTATAGCTCATCTTGCAGTCTGTCGTGGAGAAACCAGTGAAGTTCTAGGACTTCCAACAGTTCCTGGAGGTTTCTATGTTTCCAAAGAACTGTTAGTTGTATCTGCCATGCTGTCACCTCCACATCCTTGTAGTGCCGATGCCAAGGTGAAAAAGGGCAGTGTAAGCATGAGGTTTTACAGGCGACAGGGAGGTGTTCCGTGATTGCAATCAAAGACTGTGTGTGGCCTCTGAGGAATGTGCCCTGGCAGATCGTGTTCTTGGGGAATTGCTCTGCAGGGCAGCTTCACATGAATGGTTTAGGCAATATCTCTTGAGCAAAAAGTTTGCTGTGGAAAGACATTTGTGACTCAACATAAAAAACCCCATACTTACGCTTTTTCTGATTAGCAGTTCTTCTCATCGTTTTTGAAATCTTTGTTAATGGCCTTCTGGTCCTGTATCAAATTTTGTAACTGCATGGTGAGAAGTTAAAAATGGATTCAATTAAAAGTACTTGAATCTTTCAGAGAAAATAATTCCCTCCGAAACAAAGGAAGTCACATTATCTTGTTTAACTCCCTGCCTTGCTTTGGTAACTGGATAAAAGAATTTGAATCAAAGCTGTCTTCATACAGTGCGTTCTCTAGAGATTCTCTAGCTTACAAATTATACTAGATGTATTTAAGGCTTTCAAAGCATGCGGTTTATTTCTAATTCTAACTGTGCATGTGTGTGTGGATGTATAGCCTAGTCACTTCAGGATGGAAGAGAATTATTAGAAAAGGTCAGTATGTCCAAAAACCACTTATCTACCGGCACGCTGGAATTATGAAAGTACAATTTCCAGCACTGTAGGACAAGAGGTGATCATTCAAAGCAATATAGCCAATATTTAATTGTTCCGTCTCTTGTATGCATGCATGTGTGGGCATGTGTGTGTATGCATGGTATCATACAGTGGTATCATCCATTTTGAAACCATTCTCCAAGGCAGTTTCCCATGTATGTGGTTTGCCAGCACATTTTCCTCAAAGTAGCACAGTGCCCTTGCACAAAGCAGCATTTAATTCCCCATGTCCTATGTAACTCCCCATATATACATGTATTTATGTATAGCTATACACTTCTTGTAGGTGTATGTATATATTTTTATACAGTCAGTATATATCATAGTTAAGTATGGGTTTTGTGGTACAAGTCTCTGAAAAGCTTAATAAACTTATTTTTTGTGACACAAGTCAGTCTAACCAGATTTTAAACACCCCAGTTATTTTGTGGTAGAGAATTTTACAGCCACGATGCCCAATGAGTAGTGATTTTTTAAAAACCTGTTACTGTTTCTGTGCTTCAAGTGTACACTGCAGATTTGCACTGAAGAAAAAACTAAGTTGAGCCTAGGTTGCTGTTTGTTTATTGTATCAAAACCCATGGTGTATTCTTCCCTGGATGCACGCATGTAACTCCCATTTGCATTACAGTAAGTATCACACAGGCACGGAGGAGACAGAATAGTTCCCCAAGGCCTTTATATTATCCTCCATGCATTAAATCATGTGGAGCAGAACAAAATGATCTGAAAATACGAAGGCTTTTGAACTAGGGCTATTGACCTGTATTATCCTTGCTGCACTAATTCCACAGAATCGGCAGAGCTGATACAGACAGAACTTCCCCCTACTCCCCCCCAAAAAAGCATATGGATATTTTTTAAGCCTTTTGGAATGCAGTGAGGGGCAAAAAACTGCTCTGCTCTTGTGCATATGGTTAGTAAGTTGCTAAAACCTGAGAATTATTGGGTGTAATTGGGAAATTTTGTGGAATGTTTATTTTTAAAAGGTGTTTTCTCATTCAACACTGCATTTTATCTCTGTATGGGTAGTATACGGGTATTGGTGACTAAGGTCTCTCAATAGGTCATTAAGGATAAAATTATTAAGTGTTCTTCAGCCTTACAGGTAGTGAAAATGTGAACTTTTCGTTATGAATAAAGCATTATGTATTTATAATATGAAAGAGTTTAGATAATTTTGGAGGGAAAAAAATCTACTGAAGCAACATATTCTATTGAAACAGCCTTTTATAATAATAACTTATTCTGTTAGAGACTTTTGACTAAGTTTTTAGGTTGTCTTTTTTTGAGCAAAACTAGGATGAAATCATAGCAAAAGCTTTTGGCCAGTAGCTAAACTAGCTCTAAAGCTAATAAAGGTGGTGTGCAGTTTCCATCCTCCTATTCTTTTAAATGTGACCTCACTCAAAAATAGCAGTTGTTCTTTGTAGAAAATTCAGACAACTAAAAATGCTAATGAAAATATTTATTGGAAACCAATTAATTTAGCTGAATTTTTAAAATATATTTGGGTCATGTTGCATAAACCTTTATGGAAGATATGCTTAGAATTTTCCCAGCATATTCTGAATGAAATTAAAGGCCTAGTAATTTAGTTCTGTTTATAGATAACCCCAGTTACCATGCCATTTTCTGTTTAAAGTTCAGGTGTCTTCATGGCTGTGTTCATGAACTCTTATGTAGTAACCATAGGTTGCAAATATTTGTTCACTTATTGCTGGCTGTTGTCCTTCTTACCTGTAATAAAGCTAAGTAAACAGCTACGGGCAACATGTGCTTATCTCATTGGTAGGCTGCAAAATGATGAATCAGAGGGAATAATTATTTGGAAAATAGACTGCTTCAGAGCAAAGAAAACCACCCACCTTGTGTCATCTTAGAAACTTTTAAATGTATTAAGAGAATATTGGCTAGGAAGGCCAGACTAAACAAATAAGTGGGATGTTAGCATTTATTCCTAATGTAAAGAGACAGAGTAAAAGGTCACAGAAAAAATTTCATTACTGTAAATCTACCAGATGTCGCTTCCCCCTGGTATAGAACAAACTGTTCTGTAAAATAAGTGTGTTCTCAAATCTCATTTTTACAGGACTTGTCTCATTACTCTCTGAATTCAGTGGCAATTGTCCTCATGGTATTAACGGTGTACAGCTACTTTTCTGCAAGGTGCGCTCCTCTCTTGCGCCTTCAGGATTTTATTCAGCAATTAATCCTTCCACTGATGTTTGAGGAGGTTATACCCTTGTTGGTTTGTCTTAGTAATGGGGTGCAATGCTGGCATGAACGTAAGTTGAGAAATGGTTTTGGGGCAGCTACCACAGGAAAGAAGCCATGGGGCAGTGCTGGGTAGGAAGTAACAGAAGGGTAAACAAGCAAACAAACCACCAAAATTATCTCTTCAGGAATATGAAAATTTGGCTTTTCTACTGAAGGTCCACAGGTATGAATTTAGTTGTTTCTGCCTTACACGTTGGTGACTAATGGTCACTTCTTTCTAGTCCTTTTGCTATCGTTTCTTTCCCTTGCATTTCATCTTATGTCTTTTATGCTGCCTCATTTCCTTTCTATTTTCTACTCATTTCATCCCTAACTAGGGAATGGGGAAGGAAAAGGGAATAGTGGCTGTCTCTAGTCGTATTTCTTCTTGACGCTGGAATTATTCATGCGACTCAACTATACTGCTTCCCTAATGATTAAGACTAAATTTCTTGACCTTCCACGTCACCATGCAGATTGACCAGTGGAGTTTGCTAGTCCATCCACATCCTGTTTCCGAAAGTCATTTGTTAGGTCCCTCCTATCTTTTCTCAGAGGATCATTTCTAAGGAAACTTTCTGCTTCCTTCTCTGACACCACCGGATTCCATTAGAGATATCCAGTCTCCAGTCTTCCTCTGTGAAGAAGCATAACTATAAAGATTTTAATCTAGATTTATATTCAAAGGCATTCTTCATTTTGGCCTTCTTCACACCTTAAACTACCATGTTATATATGTACTGCCTTTCCATTTTTGCCAGATATTTCATAGAAAATCATTAGGAAATTTTCCAGTATTCTCCCACACCATGTCATGATTGGACTCCCTGTCCTTTCCATCAAATGTGTATCATCCTATTCAAATCTGTTGCCCATACCCATCACTGTTATCTGTATACCTTTTTTCATAGCAATTTGGTAAGCATTTGTCAGACGAATTACTTCAGTGCTCCCACGTAAGCACGTGTATATCCTAAAGCTATGTGAAAGCAGACAGTCGAGGAGGTCCACGTGAAGAATCACCTTGAAATTATTTCTGTGCTTTTCTTTATTCTTCTTCCCACTCAGTTCTCCAGTGAGAGAGGGAAAATACTTCTGAAAAATAGTTTCATTTTTTATGAAGCTGTAGAGGGGTGCAGGAGTTATATTACCTGCTGAGAAAAGAAAGCCCAAGCGGGCACAAAACATTGTTATTTGAACCTGTCTGCTGTAGCAGGAAAACATGTATTGCATACATTTACAAAGTTCTCTTAGCCTCCCAGCATGATCTGAGCTGTTCTCACTTGTAACTAAATTTAGCATAACTGCACAGAAACAGAAAGGAAAAAAGCAAATAAACCTTGAATCTTCACTTCCTTTAATAGTTAATTGTTAACTGTGTAATGTCTTATAAGATGATACTGGGCAGACATTCTCCTTTATTACAAATGCTGTGATATTATTAGAGAACAGGAAAACAATTGTGGAAAATAATCTGCAAATAAATGTCAACCTCAGAGAAATAAAACCTTCTGAGATTTTTCTTCCTCTTCTAAAACACTTAAGCTAGCTGTCAGCCTCTAACAAGGAGTATGTCTGGGAAAGTAAATCAATGGTAATGTTTCATAAAAGAAAAGAAGAGCTCAGATGCTCTTTAAAGGTTTTGTGGCTCTGTATTGGTTGTGTTAATGAAGTTCATTCTCTGTAGATGATATAACTGCACATGCTAATGCTTCCTGCATTAGTGAATGAATTCCCTTTTCTCTTATGGCAGAGCAAGTCTCTGGTGAGAAACTGAATTCATGATGAGATATAGGTCAATATCTCCCATCTGACTGGGGCAGTCCTCCCACCAGCCTGCAGAGAATGTGGGTGGTAATGAGAAGGGTGCAGGTTTTAGCAGAGATTGAAATAAGTGAAATGAGCTCTGCTTGGCAGCAAAATTATCAGTAATTTTAGTCTTGCAGACCTGATGTTTAAATGAGTAATAGGAACATCTCTGATAATACAGGAATAAATGGAAAGTGGAGAAGCAAAAAAAGTCATCAGCTTTTCTGCTTCAGCATGTAATTCATGCTATGTCTGAGAGTGTTCAACAGAAAGAAACCTTCCTTTAAGTGAGGATGCCAATTTCCTGACTTGCATGTGGCCTTCTGGCTCTCCCAGAACTGACAGCTTCAAAAAGCAGAAGGGAATATAGTTGAACTGGTATCTCTAAGTTGCCTGTTAGGCTGCTGTCAGTAATGGGAAAGGTGATTGCTTGCAGAAGGAAACATCAAGCATTCAACTGTAATTCTATCATGTTTGAGATAATAGCAAGCAGAAAAAGATGTCGATGAGAAACAGAGGTTGTGATTACCCTTCACAACATCTTCCAGCTCTGAGAGTAGCCTTAAATTGTCTTTCCTTCAAGAACTGATTTGATTTTCATTGTAACGGTAGTTTCTAGACCTGATTCCTACTGAGAGTATAAAGGAAGGGTTTAAGCCTTTCCGAGGGCTATCTGAATTTGCATGAGTCGAGACTTGTGAGAAAACATTTTAAGGGCAAGGAACTTTTAACAGTGATCCCTTCCTAGCAGTGACAGGATTATTTGTATATGAATAGTTTATTTCCTAGGACTTTTTAGTGAAATACTTAGCACGGATAAATATCCATTTCCATTGCCAGCAAAGAACAGTTAATTCACTGAGCTCTGAAGAGCTATGATGAGATACTGTGTAGCATTTGCTATATAATAATAGTAATAATAAACCTAATTTACTATTAGAGTGCCTCTCTGCATGTTCAATAACAGGCAATGCCCTCTGGATAACTGATCAGTTGCCTCGCATCCTTTTTAGTGTTGACATGATTTGTCACATCCCAACTGTCACAGTGTATTTCAATTAGGCTTGATACCGTTACCTAAAAAGGTCTGAAAGCTAATTGGCACAGAGGTACTTTGGTCTCCCAGTTGCATAGAAAAATACAATTATGCAGCAGACAGGGGTGAGGGAATACACAGAGCGATGATGTTTTCCACTGTCATTGGTAAATCTGGAAAAGTAGGGTTCATTATAGCTAGAGATAAGAAGTAGTTCAATTTCTCCCTGACAGAGAGATGGGTTTATATTTCATAAGACAATCTCAAAAATTCAGAATACCCTGTCTTCAGCAGCTATGATACGCTAAGGTATTTTGGAAACTATTATTGCCAGTGAGCAGCTGGCAATAATACGCTTATTTAAATGTCACATTTAGAAGAATTGATATATTATCCTTCTTAAATACAAACATTTTGAAAGATATGTGGAGGATTCATGGAAAGCTTTCACTTCTGATGTAAATAATTAATTAGTGGGGATAATTTACTGCTTTCTGTTAGAAAGGGCCTAAAAAAAATCCCTTCTACTATTTGCCGTTGGAAAGTAAATGCTAAGTGAGCGCCTACACTCATTTTCCAGTCTTATATCTTCCTATTCATGACCACAGAGAGAATTTTTTTTTCATGCACTGCCGCTACCATCTAGTGTCATGAAAAATACTAAGCAGGATTTGTATTGTGTATACTGAATTAATACCCCTGTGTACTTCATCGAAGTTGCTATAACAGAAGATGCAGCCATTCAGTTACAGTATTTGTTGTTACAGATTTCTGGGTTTGTGAGAGAAAAGACGGAAATAACCAAAAATAGTTTCAGGGCAGATCTTCTGGTTCGCAGCTACACCATAAGCCCACCACGCACAATGTGTCTGATTATTCCAAAAATTGAAGTGTAGATGGTAAAACATGATGAATGAAATATATGGCTGGTATAGCGCTACTGACTTCAGAGAAATTACACTAGCACAAATCGAGTCCAGTGACCTAACAGGTACATCTGTTGTCAGGCACCTACTTGTAGCTGTTTATCATTTCAGTACAGTTCAGTATCAGTATAATGGAGAGGTTTTCTTCCACTCCTAGAGCTCCCGAACTGATTCTGAAACTAATTGAAAAATCACTCCTCTGTTTTTCCTCTCAGTTTATGAAGAAATTGAGCCCATCTGGTTTATGTCCCTTTCATAACAACATCCTCTGTGGGGTTTTAATTGAATCTGCATTCTAGCAAGATGTTTTGAGTTTCTGCTTGCTCTCTTATAAGTAAAAACGTCCTTTTGTTCTGGGGACACTGTTTTTATTAGACCACTGTTAAAGATATTAAAGAAAAGACTTTAGAAATACTCTATCACCATCCCTCTAAAAATTACTTACCTGGTATTTATGAAACAACTGCACACATTCCACCCCATTAGGCTATGTGAGAACATGTAGTTTAAGATCATCCACCAGCAGGCTGTTCCTCAGTCATAAACTAATAGACATCAGGAGGCTTACACAACAACCTGATTTATGGTTTAAATCCTAACATTGCAGCTGTCAATAAACAATCTTCCTCTCCCCCAAGAAGTAGCCCACAGAAGTGTCAGGTTGTGACAGGGGCTTGCATCTGAAAAGGGAGGGATGTCTAAAGTTATTGACAACAGACCAGAGAAGAGATGCACAGTGGAAAGCTTTGACAGAAGCAAATGACACCTTGTGAATACTTTTTTAGCTTTTTCTGTGACAGAGAAATAGCAATTTTCCTACAGTCACATTTGCTTAATTAGTACAAGCCTACCCCAAATCCATCAGTGTCAAAGGAAAGATTCTGACTGAATTCAGGTAGCTTTGGTTCCAGATTTTTAAGAGGTCTGTGCTTTCTGCTCTGTTTGCCTAGTTCTCTTCTCCTTACTGCTGCTGGAGGAACACCAAAGCTCCTTTATCATCCTATCACAAGATGAATACATGACCTAAGCAAAGTCCAGTTGGAAAAAACAAACCTATAAGTTGTGTCTGGTTGTCAAAAAGATCATCATGCAAATCTGTTATTCAAGGACACGTGTTTGAATTTACCATATTTATCAAATCTTTCACCTGATCCCTTAGAGCTCTACCTGATCTTCTTTTTTATGCCTTTTATTAAGTCAGCACTATTAGATTTGATTATGAAGATGTGTAGAACAAAGAAGAACAAGTGCCTTCAGTCACTCGTTTTCAGAGTCTAGATGAGGGAGAGAGGCAGTGTGGGGCACAGAGATGGTCTGTACTTTAGCACAACCAAAGAATAACAAATTCTCCAGAAGTGTAAATGAGCAGAACCTGATCAGTGGCTCCATGTCCATTCTCACCACTCAAAGATCTGGCCAGATGATACGAGCAGATTGAACAAATCTTGGAGGAAAGTGTCTCTTTTTTTCATCTCCCATCTTTCAGACTCAATACAGCCAATGTGGCAGATAATGCGGGCAAGCCAGTGGCAAGGTTCTGCATTGATTCATTACAACAGCAAGCAGACAGCTGTGTAGCTGTTCGCCTGAATTGTTTTAAGGTACATTTTTCTTGAATAAGGATGAAATGTTCATCTCAGGGCCATCTCTGTTGTTTTCATTTAACATTTCTGTCTAAGTCATTCTCAATTTCTATGAAGAAATTCAAGACTATTAAATAGACTTCTTGGGGAGGTTATGCGTCAGCTAGAGAGCAGAATGGGGTTTGGCATCTAAAATGCATGCAGGAACATGGGCTTGTTGGCTTAAGTAGATTAGCAGGAAAGTAAAACTTTGAGCAGTGCTTAGTGATATCAGAAATTACATTTTCAGCCAATGTCCTAGAAAGACACACATAGCAGTTCATGCTTCCCAAAGAAGTAGTAGAGACTGTTTGCAAAGCTCAGGAAGACAGCTCTGCATGATTTGAAGTTCATTCCTGTTTGATTATTCTTCACCTCATAAGTCCAGA
The DNA here is from genome assembly GCF_037157495.1 of Lathamus discolor. Taxonomy (NCBI): domain Eukaryota; kingdom Metazoa; phylum Chordata; class Aves; order Psittaciformes; family Psittacidae; genus Lathamus; species Lathamus discolor. Next base: position 39,640,246 of record NC_088884.1, on the reverse strand, counting down.
AAGCATATTTTTAACAACAAAGTCAAAAGTGACGGAATAATTGCAGGAAGTGGTTTTAATACCCAGGCAGCTAAGGAAATCTTAGGTTTTAGCTCAGTCACTGTTTTAAGAGCTCTTCTTTGACATCCCCAGAATTTCCCAGGCTAATAATTAAAGTGAGCCAGGCAATTAAAGATAATATGTAAAAGTATCACACAAATATAAAGGAACATTTCTTGCTGAGATAATAACAGGAATAATTAACTGTGAACGTCAAGTAACACTGCAGAACTCAATATATTCCAGTTACAGGTTTTATTCAGAGATATTTTACTTCCATCAGCTGCGGGTTTCAGCTGCAGGAAGCGTGTAAGTTAGCAGCACTATCTTGAGATGAAGTAGAAAGTTCATAGCAAATGTTAGTTTTAAAACGCACGTCTTTCCTTTGCTTGTGAAGGTTTATTCCTATTAATATAAAATGGATCTGTGTTCTAGAACAGAGTATTCAAATTAGTGCCTATTATTCTGCTTTATTTAAAGAAGTGCATTCTTCTACCAAGAGGTTTGAGAAACTTCTCTGACTGAAGAAGGCATCATTGGAGAAACAAAAATCTCTGCATTCTGACCAATGCACACTTCACAGGGCAAAATGGTAATGCGAGGACAAATTCTTAGCTATATCTGCATTGCTGAAGCTCATATGGGTGTCCAGAAATTAATTTTCTTTAGGACAGATCTGTTTTTAGCCCACTACAAAATGAGCCAGAATCAGTAAAGCTGAGTTAAATATTTTTGATAAGCAATAAATTTGTCACAAAAATATCATCCGAAAGAGAGTTCACACCGAGGTCTAATTCAGTAAGTCACTTTGACTGAAAAAAATAACTGGTGGGAAGGGCAAAGAAGAGGACACAGAAAATCCTTTCTGTGCAGCAGCTAGAATGCTTCCCAGGGTATGGAGACCCTTCCTGATCTTCAGGGCATTTGAACATAGTTTCTGGACTTTCTGCTTTTCTGCATTGGATGCTTTCATTGTCTTCCCTTAACAGTTTTTTCCACACTGTGAGCTAATTTGAGATTTACTGGGACAGCAGCTATAGCATTTGAGCATTCTTCGTGTCCTAACCACCAGGTTAGACTGTCTTTCTCTTCCTTTTACTGACTGAATGTGCTTTATATAAAACAGAGGAGTTTCTGAGAGAGAAACCAGGATTTCCTTCACCAAGGATGCTAACTGACCCTGGGGTGTCACTGTCTTCTGGGACCGCAGAGATGACAATTAAACTCATTCAGCCACCAGTGTGGCAGACAGGTGGACCTTATGTCTTGCATTTCCCATGGGAGACTTCTGACTCCTTGGCTCTTTCAGCTTAGGTGTAAACATTGACCAAATCTAATTTTTAATATATACATTTTTTCTATAAGTGCCCAAAAGTGAAATGCCAAACAGAAAATATGGCTTAGAGTAGGAAATGGTTGGGGTTTTTTCATCCCTCATTTCAGTGGGAAATCAAAATTTATAGTTTTGCTTCATTTTTGCGGTTTGTCAGATAGATGAAAGCTTTGAGTACTTCTGCAACCCTGCAGTCAGCAATGGCTAGAACAGAAATACTGTGCTCCAAAATGCATGCCTCTTCCACCTGAGCAGGAAGGATAACTGCTCTCATGATATCTGTAACAGCAGGCATCCATTATTTGGTGGTGGACAAGTGAAGGAGGAAATGTGGCAAACATTTTGTCATTTATTACACATAACGTGTCAGAAAAGAGGGCAGCTCTCAGGCCTGCTGAGCTCTATCTTGAAGAGCTTAAACTGCCTGCCTTTATTGCAGGTCATTATTCACCGTGACCATTAGAAAAAGAGAAAGATACACTGGAAAACATACAGCATGGGTCTGTGGGGACAGGGGTGATTCTTGCCCTCATTACTTGTTCTGTTTCTCCCACTGATAGCTGAATTTCTGTGATAAATGACAGCATTGCGTATAATTAATACTGTGTATAGTTCGTAAATCAGTCTGTAATGTACTTAGACATCCTTTAAGATGAAAGGTACTCACCAGTATCTCTGTGAATCACAGGCCCCTGTCTTGTCAGGAGATACAGTAAGGCATAAACTTTTTGCCACAGATCACTGTCCTCCCACGCCTTGCAGTTTTACAAAAGCAAGCCATCTCAGGAGTTCCATGCTTCACTTTTATATCATCCAACCAGATCTTTACCTCTCACTCTTTTCATCATTCCACTTGTCTTTCTTGTCCTCACCCTTCATCAGTCACGTTAATTTAAATAGTGGAAGGTCTGAACAACTGCTAAAAGAAGAATGTCTCCTCTCCCTGTCCAATTCATATTTTATGACTCAATGAACTGCTCAAGCTATTAAATTGTTAAAATAACAGCACCCATGAACATCATATCTGGATCTTTAAAAAGTTTGCTTGCTATTCAGATACTCATCGCATATAGAAAGCTACTGAAAATGTGATGATATGCCAGTAAGTGACAAGAAACTTTTAATGCCTGCTTTGGGTGGGAGAAGGACTGTAAGACAATGATTATATTGGATTAACATGATTAATCACTATGTGTGATTTACGATGTTTGCCCATTTCTTAGTTTTGCACTGAATTTGAGCATCAGTCTCAGGAATGGTCAGGAAGCACAACATCTGCTAGCTGCCTCCCTATTGTATAGGGGTTTGCAACAAACTGCAGACCCACGTGGATGCACTTAGAGGTATCCAAATCCATCAGGTATAGTCAGGTCCTGAATATGCTCTCCTGATGTGCTATTTGAATGTTTTGGTTATATGCCTATCTTTGATTTATTCACCAGTAATGAAGATATTTGAATGGTGATTTTTTTCTGGAAGATATTGATCACTTTTTTTTTCAGGGTTTGACACATTTAAATTCTGAAATTAATGTTATCATGGCTGCCTGTATTTAACCCTCCTGAGGGAGACCAGTGAGCAGGACAAGTTCCTGTGTTTCAGGTACTGAATTCATTGTCCAGCATCCTATTGCAAACTGGCCTTCCTTCGTGGCTTTCCTTCATCAACCAGAAGTCCATCTTTGCACCATGTGTGACTTGGCTGTAAGTCCCATTCCACCAGCCCAGGCAGGAAATCAGTGGTATCTCTGAAGGTGGTGAGTAGACTGTGTAGAGTAATAGCACCGCAACTGTACCACCCCAGCACAGCCCACAAGTTCTCTGGACCCAGTTTGCCTGAGCCATTTAGTGTCATATGCCATATTTTCAACCTTCTTTACAGAGCTGCAATGTAGAATGTTTTCAGTGGAAACAAACATACTGTTCAGCTGGTGCTCGTCCAGGTTAGGAAGGTAGTTACATTTTTAGAACTGAAATTGTTATTTTGCATTGATTGCTTGGATGAGGGCTTTTGAATAATGAATATTGCTTAATTATTGCCTTAGATTGGAAGCAGTTTACTGTTTTCTGACATCAGTTTCTGAAGCTTATCTCTCTTGATTGTCTCCCACCAAGATATTGACTGATAGAAAAACATCCATGTTATGGAGATTGTTAGTGTATGTTCTGTGTACCTCATACAGAGAGACAACTGAGCAGTACGAGTTAAGTGATAAGAAGTCTGTAACAGCGATACATGCTAACAGAGGAGAGCTGCTATTGTACATGATAAAAAATAATAGTATTTGTCATACTTTTATTTATGTGGAACCAGATAATACACATTTTACCAGCCTTTTCTGTGATTTTTGCAAAGATGTTGATGTAGTTATGAATAATTTTCTGAGTTTAAAGTGCAAAAGTGATTTCCCACAGCAATCAAAGCAATGTTACCCTGATGATTCTGTTGCAAAGTCCCCATGTATCATGATAGACAAAGTATTCTGTAGGCCTCAGTCCTAGTGAATGAAGTAATTTAATGGTCTTACATATTTTACATCATTTAAAGTTTATTTATTCAGTACTGAATGACTGACAAAACTTCCATCAGGCTCTGATACTGCAAAGACACCATGTCATTGTAGACATAGGATTGCTGTCATCCTTATCTCTCTAAAATAGCTTGCAGTTATGTGAAAATGCGGGTAACTGCATTGTACATGAGAACTAATTGTACACGAGAACTAAGGACTTTGTGCAATCAAAGTCAGTGCATGGGTAAGTTTCAAATTATTCTAAGTATACCAAGCCATACTTTTGAAAGTTGTCATTTTCTTATACCATTAGAGGCTGTGAAGGACATGGAGGGGAAGGATGGGCCACATCGTAAGCTACAGCTATTTTATAATCTCCTAGCTGAGATTTTCCAATCCACTGTGCCATTTCTCAATCTCTGCAATAGCTGATAATCAAATTCTAACAATGTGGTGTTTGACTTGATAACTTGAACCACTGAAGTGACTGTTTTTCTGGATATCATGTTGTCATATGTTTGAATTGCTCTATTCTTAACTTGATTTGTGTGTGTGTGTATGTGAAATGATTTGGATATGTTTCACATACAGAAGAGTAACAGCTGGTGAGGGGGAGAGGAAGAGTAAGCTGTAGCTACCAAAAAAGAGAGGGTAGTTTTTTACCATATGCCATTATGTAGAGAGTTCTTGTCTTCAAACCACATCCTGTGTGACTCTTTATCCTTTGTCTGAAAGATCTGCATGCCTAAACATGTCCTTTCCAGAAGGCAAACAAAAAAAAATGTGTTAGAGTCCTATCTTGCAATGGTAATAATTCTGCTGATATGAAATAGAGTTGATCCTAGTGTAACGATTGAATTAAAACAAGCATCTACGTAAACAGTTGTTAAATGTCTTTGGCATTCCGGGTTTCATTCAATCTTATATACCACGAACTACAGACGGAAAGGACTGTGGTCAGAAATAATCAAGTGGAAACTTTATACTTGCACGGCTCATTTATGGTCCTGCATCAGAAACATTGGACAGGTGAGAAGGCAGGAAACTGTTCAAACTTCAAATCGTATTTAGGCTTAGAAGCTTATCCCAGTCTGACAGCTACAGAGTGCTTTGATCTCTTAACACATTCTAAGGGGGAAAAGAGGATTTTTTTAATATCAATACCTAGGGAGATAGCCTTCCTGCAGTTTTCATATGCTTTCCTGCTATGCTCCTAATGAATGAAGCAAAATCTTGGGTTGAAACCTGCATTACAGAACCTATTGTGGGCACTGCTAGTGAGTTTTGTAACTGCAAACTCATGCTTACATAATTTATTTCATCATTGCCACTTTCTAAAGAGAAAGAGAGGTTTAAGTGGCTTTCTTCAAGCTGTTTAGAGCCTCTTACACCTGACAAATTTTCTCTTGTGAAATAAATGTAGAATTTTGCAACTGTTTATGACAATAATTCGTTTATCAGCAAAATGTTTTTATTGTTGAGATATAAAAGAAAGCACAATGAAAAGAAAATATGGAATATTGCACTACTAGTTAATAGTGAAAGTGTTTTTTTGAAACTAGATGAAGAAAACTTAATTGAAGCACAATGAAGTGTGTGAAGCATATGATGTCAGAGCATATCCTGAGGGGTTTTTTTGGGAAATCAGAATTTTGTAGTGCTAGCACAGCCTAGAAAAGCTCTGCAGTCTAAGCTGTGCAGTCAGTACCCCAGCTCACATCATCGGAGTGGCTGCGCTGTGTTGTTGCCTCCCCTTCACATGGTAGCTTCATCCATCTCATTAGGAGCTAGGTTCAGATTAGATGAAGAAGGTGTTTCTTGACAGTGAGCAGTAGACCTTACTCAGTGCTGCAGTGCGCGCAATTTTACTCAGGTTCACAGAAGGAACTTCAAAATGAGATCTGTTGAAGGTTATCATTATGGCAAACTACAGTAGGCTCAGAAAATCCCCTGAGCCAGAAATGTTTGACACAGAATTCATAGCAGGGGAGAGATTTCTTATGCTTGTCCTGTCCTTACTCTTTGCTTTATGTCTACTTATGGCTGTGCACAACACACAGTATTGGAAGAGCTGGACATTTGGTCAGAACCAGGAGGGCTGTGTGCTTCTGTTGGTGTAAAGTGCTGGCACAGTATAAGTAATGTTTTAATTTTATTTCATGAGAGCTATTTTAAGATTTTATGCCAATTTATGCACAACTAAGCATGAAATAGAATACATATTTCAGAAAATTTCATGCTGTGAAGTGATGGGAAGGAGGTGCCTTCCTCCTTAAATTGCTACATGCATAACAGATTTGTGAATAGTGATGGGGGCTGTCATTGTATACTGTGCACTGTCCATGATCCTATTATAAGCATTCTGTGAAATGCAAAGGCTAATAAGCAGCAAGGCAGCAAAATGCTGCGGCATAATGCTGAATATGTGAATAATTTTGTGGAAGTTAATAGGAGCACTCTTATTCCTTGAATGATCATAACAGCTGCTCTGGAAGATGATTGCAAAATGCCACTCTTGTTCTTGGCAAGTCTGTGCCCCGTGTTTATTCATAAACAGATCTGTTTAATATTGGATACAAAAGTGAGTTTCTCATTGGTTTATTGTCATCAGCCCTGCAGCTTTGTGAAAGTGATCTGGATAAAGCACTTAAACAGTGAGCCAGAGAGAAGGAAACATTATTTTAACTTCCTTACTTTACAGATTTTTCTTTTTCCCTTTGGAAAAAGTCCGTGACATTTCCCGTATAGATTTACTCCAGATTTTGACAAGCACAATGCATAGAAGAAAATCACTGATTCTGTCTATAGTTTTTAATGTCATGTTGTATTTCTCATCATAGAATTGTTTGAGACTGGAAGGGGCCTCTGGTGATTGTGTAGTCCAGCCCCCTGCCTAAAGCAGGGTCTCTCAGCCCTGCAGGTTGTTCGGGACCTTCTCCATTTGGGTTTTGAGTATCTCCTTAGGATGGAGACTCCACAGCCTCTATGGGCAACCTGTGCCAGTGTTTGACCACTCTCAAAGTAAAAAAAGTGTTTCTTATACGTAAATGAAACCTCATCTTTCAGTTTGTGCCTCTTGCCTCCCTGTCCTGCCACCAGACAGCACCGAGAAGACCCTGGTGCCATCTTCTTTAGTCCCTCCTGTCAGGTATTTATATACATTGCCAAGCTCCCTCCTGTACCTTCTGTAGTCCGGCTAAACAATCCGTTTTCAAGAGTTCCCATCGAGTTCCAGCAACTGCTTTGGAGCCCTTGTCTTCATAAGGTAAAGTACTGTTGACTTCTGTGCTTGTGTGAACAGCACTGGGCTCCAGATCGCAGCTCTCCATGTATTTGGAGTTCATCAGGATCTCTCTCATTCACAGCCACAGTCTTTCTAATTCAGGAGAAGCCTAGAGTTATTGCATTAGTTGCCCATTAGTTTCAGGCAGGTGAAATGGGATCCGAGGGATCCAAAGTAAAACAAGGACATTAAAGCCCTAAGTACCCACTGAACCCCTTACATTCTCCAGTGTACACCTACATAGAACAGCAAAAAAAGTAAATGGTTCTCCCAGGGCCAAACTCACTTCCAGTATATTTCTCACTGCACACTCTGCATCTTTACATTGTTCTGTAGGAAAACACATTCTGAGATTTACACAGAGGAGAATGGGTTTTATTAGACTGCTACCTCCATCTGCTGACCCTAGACAGAAGTAGGCATTATTTAATGTGAGGAACTGTTGAGCTTATCCAGCAGATACAGAGCATAAAAACCTATTTTGATTACTTTATTTTTGTACTTTAAAATCATTTATCCTTGGCATGTAATTTAGGAAACAGGGTTTGATGACTTTTGGTAATTGGCTGTATTTTCTGTGATCAGTGTGTGCAGTGTTCAGAATTCATGTTGCAAATTAAATAACAGAAACAGGAACCAAGAGTTAATTGCAGTCTGTGCAGGTTGCCCGTCAGGTGTTTTACCCTCAGCTGGTAAGTCTCAGCTCATTAGCAGAAACATAGTCAATAAGTGTTTGCAGAACTGGAAGCAGCTGGAGAGTTACAAAATCACCGTGTCCTGTAGAAGCTATGTATATGTGAATGTGTGTGGTCATGGTCATAGTCACGGTCACGGTCATGGTTGTGCTCCTGATCACCAGCATGAGCGAGACATTAACAAATTGAAAAGCAGTAGAAAGTGACAGACTACATGTAGTTCTCTCTGTTCATTACCAAGATACCTATAAATAAATAAAGATACATATACCAAGAGATACAGATACCAAGATACATATAAATAGATGAATTTTACCACCTCTCTGATGTGGCTGTACAGCCTCCAGTCAGTTCAGAGGTTGAATAAGAATTGTATTCCCTTAACTTTAGCCTGCATGTTGTCCTGGGAGTTATCTGTTTACTTGGTTATCAGTTCTAAACCCTGACTCACTTTCTGAGTCACTCCTTTTAAAAATGTTTCTTTGCAGCTGAACTGCATGTGCTTTTCCAAAATTTGTATTGTCGTTAATTTAGCCATATTAAGTACATGATGTTCAGGTGAACTTCATCTGAATCACCCAACACATCTGATGTACCTTATTGTTTACCCGGTGTGCCCTGATTCTGAGCTACTTTCAATCTTCTGTGTTATCTTCAAGCTTCTGTATGACTTTTTGTGGCTTATCAGGCCTCTGATAAGGATGTTGACTAGCACAGAGCTAAGAAAAACTTTCTGAAAGCGGTCATCTGTTCCAGCATACTTACAGGTTTATCCTTTTACTTGCTCTTTCAGCATCCAATGGGATTACCTTTGGAATGGAATATGTACAGTATACATCATATCACTATCAACCCTTATTTTCTTATCCTTTAAAAAAATCTCTAAAAGTGGTTCCTTCTTTTTTTTTTTCTCTGCAATTATGAAAATTTTGCCATCTTAATCTGATGTATATCAACACTGTTGATAAATAAACTAGAAAGCTTAAACTGGATTAAGTCTGCTGGCCCTATAGAGCCATTGGTAGTTTTTCTTCATTTAGCCATTGCCAGCAGTTCATGCAGACATTTTTTCCCGTTACGTTATTTACATGGTTATCTAAAAGGATAAAAATTAGCCTTCCTCACAGAAACGTAATTTCTATTATTCTATTTCTATTCTTTTCACAAGCTTTGTAGTTTTCTTTATGAGGAAAGAAACACTCTGGGTTTTTATAAATGAGGAATGTCTAGAAGTCATCACTCTGGATTTGAAAGCAGTGCAGCAAGGGTTCCTACAGGCCCATACCATATTTGTAGCTCAGAGAGTATTTCTCTGTGGCTCCTAAAGGGGTCATACTCAGCAGAACCATTTACAAGCTGGAGCTGTCATGGGCAGACTGTCATTTTGAGATCTGTGGGATATGCGAGACAAGAGCCTTAGGTTGGGGTAGCACTGCCACAGTCACTGTTTCCACAATTCAAAGAAACCACAACTGGGTTTGCACTGTGGATATATGGGCAGCCCCAGCCTGATTAATATTCATTATGAGGCTCTTTAGGAAACCCTGATTTACGAGATTTTTATAAAGAGGGAACTCATACCCAGAAACACAGAATTAGTATCACTACAGAAGTGCAAATATTGCTAATGTTGTGAAATTATCCCTTTCATCAAGTTTATTTAATGAAATTTGAATGTTGGAAGAAAACATGAGCGTAGAATTCCCGCTGGGGAAGCAAACTGGATTGGTAACAGAATTTGAATTCCCAGTTCTCTTTTTGCCTTTTCAGGTTTCTAAGCCAGTCTGTTACTGCTTCTTAGTACCAGCTCTCATCATCTACCTTCCAATTATTTCAGCTATGGATATAAAGAGAAGCTTTATAACCAGATGTAATACTTCTTCAGTCTAAAGTAAACAACCACATGCTCAACTAATAATTAGAGCTCTACATGTGTTCTATTGTACATGAAGTTTGAATACACAGGTATGCATAAATATCTTAAGGATATGGCTCCATAAGGATATTATCTTCCATAAGGATGTAGTCTGTCAAGTAGCAGCTTCTTTCTTGCACAAAAGTTTTGTGAAAAACATTTTTAAATGACAAAAAAATTGTCTGCTTTCTTATGTAGGTGTATATCCTATTTTCTTCTACTAAATCACCTCAAAAATATTAAAATTAGAAAAGTTTGAGTCAGTGAATGAAGATTTGGATTTTTGACTTTGAAAAAACACAAAGTGGCTGTTCAAGTAGATCACATCTATTTGGACTCCTAAAAATGGAAAGAAATGACTCTTTATTCATTGCATTTTGCAGAAGATATTTTCAAATGCATTTTTCTCATTTATTCATTTAGTCGTAAATATAAAGAATAACCCCAAAACCTGGAAAATGAGGTAAGGAGGGATGTTGGCCGGAGGAACTCTGGCCTGGGTGTCCCAAGTCTTCATTTTTATTTATGATGTTCACATTACGTACCTTCTTCATGTTTGTAAGATAAGCACTTTCCCATGGTGGACTTCTGCTTCTTCAGACCTAATGAATATGTTTAATCCCTACTGACAGATCCTTTTGGGTGCCTACGCTACAAGAACTACAAATGTAAGCTGAGAATTATTATTTATTACTAAAAAGTGTTCCTTCTCCTTGCATCCTTGCTCTCCCTGTCATAACAGAAGGACATAACACAGCTTTAGGTTCCTGTTTGCACAGGTCTGTAATGAAAGAATCCCTATTGTACTGTTCTGTTCTAGCAGCAAACAGTAAAAGCTGCTGCCCGCCTTCAATGTCTTTCCAGGGGAATGCAACTCAGGACGTCTGCGACTGCTTACGTACTTGCAGGTGTAGCTGGCAATGAATTAATGGGATTTGCTTTCCTATCAGTTGGCTTATAAACCACTCCGACTAAGGCAGGTGAAAATGAGATGCCTGAAGTTGTGCACATGAATATGACCCTGGCAGCAGAGCCTGATCAGCTCTCACAGAAGTGAAAGATACCAGAAAGTTACTGGGAGACAGACATATGTCTGTTAAATATGACAGGCTGTGCTGATGGGAAGATAAAATGGCTTGTGTGTAGATGGACAGAGGCAAATTTTACTGAGTAGGTTTTGTCTAACATGGCAAATACAAAGCATATGTTTATGGTGTTGAACAAAGAATTATATATATCCCTCATATATCCCTGCATCCTGTGACAACAGGCAGTTGAAGAATTGGGGGTGAAGGAGTCTCATCTATAACATTCACCTTCACTGATTATATTTCTCTCATTTCTTGCTGTACCAATTTGTGGGAAAAAAACCCATAACTGAAAACAAATCACATTTTCAAAGCATTTTTGCTACAACAACAGGGAATATTTTAGAATGTTTACCTTCCTCTTGCTGTTGCCTTTGCTTAAAACACTCAGATTTCCTTAGGAAATGGTAATTTTGATATTTTTTAACTTTTGTTTATTTTATTTTCCTCTTTTCCCTCCAGTCATTTAATTATGCGATTTCTGGAAGGCTTTCTGGGAATGTTACATTTAGTGGCGAAAAGATCATAGACATGGGAAGCTGTAAAATATTTAGTTAATCTTATGTTTCTTTGTTCATCTCAGAATGGGATTGTTCTGTTTTATGGTCCATTATTTTTGTTCAGCTTTGTTTCAGCTTGTAAAATGAGCATTCCTCCACTACTATAGACAAAGTCTAATTCCCTGCCAACCCTAATGACCTTGGGAATCAGCTACCCTATTAGCAGTAATGTGCCACATTTTTCATTGAAGTAACACACTACCCTGCTACTTTGGTCAAGTAGTAATGATGTTTTCTAGATGTCCAGAAATCCTGTGAGCACATATATAGAGCAATTGTATTGCTCTTGCACAACCGATTCAGCTTGTTCTGGTGAAGCTGAGCTTGCTGCTGCTTTATTCAAAGTTGCAATAGCAAAATCGTAGAGCCATAGAAAGGTTTGAAGAGAAATCACAGAGCCATAGAATGGTTTGGGTTGGGAGGGACCTTTAAAGCTCATTCAGTTCCAACCCCTTGCCACGGACAGGGACATCTTCCACTAGACTGGGTTGCTCAAACCCCTGGCCTCGAACACTGCCAGGGATGGGACATCCGCAGCTTCTCTGGGCAACCTGTGCCAGCGCCTCAGCACCCTCATAATGAAGAATTTCTCTTTAATATCTAATCTAAATCTGCCCCTTTCAGTTTAAAGCCATTTTCCTTTGTCCTGTCACTATGTGCCCTTGTAATTAAAAATGGGTCTGAGGCCTTTGTTGTACTCTTCTGGTGCTGTGTCGGACCCGCTGTTGAGTCACATAGTAATACTACACCCTTGAGTTGTGTGAGAGGAGCTCTGCTGTACATAGCCAACAACAGAAGGGTGAATGGATATAATATATACATTCAGACTACTGCACAACACTGTGGCTTCTCTGTCATTGGAGGAGTGAGAGATGGGACATAGAATCATAGACTCATCTAATAGTTAGGGTTGGAAAGGACCTTAAGATCATCTAGCTCCAACCTCCCCTGCCATGGGCAGGGACACCTCACACTAAACCATCCCACCCAAGGCTCTGCCCAACCTGGCCTTGAACACTGCCAGGGATGGAGCATTCACAGCTTCCCTGGGCAACCCATTCCAGTGCCTCACCACCCTTACAGTAAACAACTCCTTCCTTATATCCAATCTAAACTTCCCCTGTTTAAGTTTGAACCCATTACCCTTTGTCTTGTCACTACAGTCCCTAGTGAAAAGTCCATCCCCAGCATCCCAATAGCCCCCCTTCCAATACTGGAAGGCTGCTATGAGGTCTTCACATGAGAGCAGTCCAAAATATGTAATTTGCTAGCACTGCACGAAGAGAAGAGAAAACAGCAGGGAATCAGCAAGTGCGGGGAGCACAAAAAATAAAGCTCTTTCAAGCACTCCAGTAAATTTACATCTGCATCTTAGAGAGTATGGTGCATATTTAGTCCAGCACCAATGGGATCCATTGAGTTTGCTCGTGTGCACTGGCTGGTAGTTGTGCAGGTCTGGTATGTCTGTGTTCAGCTGGGGGCGGAATTGCTATGGGCAAAGCCTGTGTCTCCCAAGTGGTCATATGAATTTCAGTAGGATCACATCAGTGGATTTTCTTCCCAGGAGCATTTCCTATTTAGGACCCTTTGCAAAATGCATTTCTGTGTTATCACAGCTGAAGGAACAAGACCTTGTGAATAGGTCATTGAGACATGTTCTCAAAATGTTCTAAAAATCAGTTGCTCTCATTAGATGTGTATAAGAACAGACAACATTAGCCACAGTCCCCAATGAAATTGTCATCTTTCTCTGCATAATTCTGTCAAAAAAAAGGTATAACATATAAATATACAAATTTAAACTGTGTTCCTCCACTTTTACTGAGGCTTTGTAGCTTTCTGTTTTGGTTTGGTTTGCTTTTACATGTAACTTCTGAACTTGTTGAAGTAGACACACCTTGAGTGATAACTTTAGGTCCTAAGTTTTATCTGTATACCAACTGAGATGGAAGCCATACAGCCTTTTATTAACAGGCATAGATGCTGTCACTGTGTCTTTTTCCTGGGGCATAAGGTAGATATGCTGGGGATTTTTATGATGTCTACAAGCCCTCTTGTCATCATTTGCAGGACTTGTGTTTTGATATGACAAGGATAACACAGATATTGCTCTGGATTGGAGCCATAAACTCCATTTCTGAGAAGTTAAGTATTTCTCCCCAGGAGCCTCTTTCTGCCCACACAGAGCAGGAGCCACCAAATCACTGGGAAACTCCCAGAGTACAGGAAAGAGGCAGGAAGCCTGCATAAAGGTGCACTCACTGCATTCATGCAGGGAAGCAGTACCTCCCAAACACAAATGGCACAGTTTGTGGTCACTTGGAAAGATCTGGAAAATTACTCCTTGTATGGTTAAAGAATATTATTTAAAAAAAAAAAAAGGGGGGGTGAGGGGAAGGAAAAGGGAACTTCACCCACCAAGCTTGCAATTGGTGTTTTTCTGAAAGGATTATGAATTCTTTTGCTTTTGTGTATGTGTGAGAATGAGAGAACCGCATGCAAACTGTTTTGTATATTCTCTCTAAGAGTGATCAATTCTGAGTATAACGGGAAAAACGCATTTTTCTCATTCTAAACATCCGAGGTTGGCTTCGACAGCTGTGTTGCTCATTAATAAACATTGAAACAGAGTGCTTTTCTGATTCTAAATAGGAAAGACAGAATTGAGCATCCATAAATTCCTCTGTCCCACTCACTTTAGAGCAGTAATATGCCATAATACAAGGCCACACAACTTCATCTTTGACCTCACAAGTGGCCTTATCTCTAAAGAAAAATCCCCCAAATTAATCTGGAAGCCATTTGCCAAATGTTTTTCCCTAATGGTTGAGTTGGAAATCTTGTCCTCTATTAGGTCATTTGGGATACAGAGTATGTATTGCACTTCCAAAGCCTGAAACCCGAATCTCGAGCCGCTGGTCAAAAATACAATATTGTTGTTAGCATTAACAGGAGTCGTTGAGGTAAAACTCTCCTTAAATCATTGAAGATTTGGTGTTAGTGTTTTCCTTTCTGTTTTCTCTATTCAGTACTAGACAGAAAAGAAAAATCCTTTTTCTGCCCAGAAGAAAGGGAACTTGTACCTCATAGCCTCTGAAGTACATTCAGTATTAGCACCTTCAGGAGGTCAGAGGTCCTGAAACAGCTGCCAAAATCATGAGATTGTCTTTTCACCTGCTTTCTTGTTTGAGCTCATAGGATTCACACACAACCATTAATGGTTTTGCTAAACCTTTGAGGAAAAGGAGATATCCAGTCACATGAATCAGTGACAGCATAAACCCCAAAGTAATGCAAGTTTTGTCTAAGAAACTCACGTCCCCAAGAATTTTGCTAGATTTTGCTTAACTTTGTTTCAAGTTCATAACAGAAAAAGGAATGTGAGGCAGAAGTTATAAGGCTGCCTTGTATTGTCTGCACTCTGTTCATGTGGATTTGGAGTGCTTCATTAGGCAGGAGAAAATCAGTGATACAACTTTTATTGCAATAATTTGTGATTGTGGTGACGATAATAGCTGTAAAGAAACTTGAGTGGGCAAAAAGGCTGAAAGCAGCTAAACCCCAAAACATACTGGTGAATTGCATTACAATGAAGAGCCCTTGCTGTTGGACATTTGGTTCCCAAAAATGGGATCCTGATCTCTCAGGAGCTGAGGTGTAAGAACTGCTTCTTAGATTGGGAGTGTCATCTGTGTTGGACAAATAATCCAGAGTGTCCTGGGACACGAGCTGTATTCAGGAATCACACAAAAATAGCCTTTCATGTAAATATCTCAATTCCACTTGAGCCAAGTATATTTTAAGACTTTTTTCTTTTTCGTTCTTTTTTTTCCCTCAGACGTATTTCAAATTTTCTTCTTCCTATTCCCAGGAACCGCAGAGAACTGTGATTATGTGAAAAAAGGGAAAGCATTTGCCTTTTTCTACAATGTTCCCATTGTGTGTGTTCAGGCAGTTTTTGCTCATCTGAAACTACCAGTAAAATTTGTCTCTGAAACTGAATGCATGAGAAAGCTAGGACATCAGCAGTGCTGAAATCTTCCTTTGATTTTAAGAGCAAAGAAAAATGTTACTACGGAGAATAACTCACTGGGAGTACTTTTGGCCACATCAGTTCCTGAAAGATGTGGAAGCTGCTGTGTTGTCTTAGATTGCTAGTTTTGTTCTTCATTACTTTCTCAGCTTATATACATATATCTGTATGTTTCTGCTACAAATTAAATTTAAAATTCTGAAGATGAAAAGGATGATTTTGGGATGGGTTTTGTACGCCTGTCATTTTTCTGGGAGGCATTTTGATGTATTGAGGATCATTTTACAAAGTCGGAGGAGGAATTCAAACTTCAGTAGCTAAGAGTTGTTTGAAACATCAAACTAGCTGAAATGAGGGTTTTACAAAAGAAGCAAGGAGAAACAATGATGGCTTTCTGACATTTAGAGCTTTATGCTGCCTCTACCTGGAGATTTAATAATTGGACAGAAAAAACAAACATATAAAGTGCTGTGTTGAACAGGCTCAAAAGGGTCTGTTTGCTCTGAGGATTACAGCTGGCTTTGGGATGATGAAATAGGATGTGACTGGTACAATCATGCTGTGCATAAAAGTTGTACCAGGCATAATAGCACCATGCATTTCTTTTGTAATGAAAGGAATAATTTTTTTGCTAATATTGAATTAGGACAGATAGGACAATTTTATGGCGCTCATTATACATGCCTCTCAAAGAACAAAAAGTTTGAAATAGTGTACAGCTGAGCTCTTCCAGCTCTCCTCATGTTTCTACCTCTCTGTATTGTCCTGTGCTTTTCCGTCATCTTGTCCTTTTCAACTGTCTCCCATAAGGAAGGAGGGCAGGGAGAAGTGGATGGAGAAAGAAGGAAGCCTAGAAAGCTATTGGAGCTTTGAAATGAACTTCAGCTGTTATTTTAGGAAAACTGAAATACTTTTTGATGAAGTAAATCTCAGTCCTTGAACAAATGCAGTACCAAATTACAAAAGACAGGAAGTGACTTTTGGGGGCAACATTAAAGTATGAAAGAAGAACTTCTTCTTCAACTTCTGTGAAAGAAGTTGGAAAGTTCCATCCTGCGTGTAGGGCCCCCATAATCTTACTGAAATATATGATGAATATTCCATCCCTGCAGTGTTCAAGGCCAGGCTGGACAGAGCCTTGGGTGACACGGTTTAGTGTGAGGTGTCCCTGCCCATGGCAGGGGGGTTGGAACTTGATGATCTTAAGGTCCTTTCCAGCCCTAACTATTCTATCATTCTGTAAAATCCTCTGAAACAGTTAAATGCTGTTGTCCCCCTTTTACAGACATAGAATTGAGGCAGATTAACTGAGGCAGACTTGCTAAGGCCAGAAGCACAGCAAAACTTTGGTCTCTTATCCCGACAGGTAACAATTTGCATTAATTGCAAATGCTCCCAGCTTAGCACTTTTTAAAAATAGATGTAGGGTTTTTTTAGATTGGACATAAAGAAGTTCTTTCCTGTTAGCGTGGTGAGGCCCTGGAATGGGTTGCCCAGGGAGGTTGTGAATGCTCCATCCCCGGCAGTGTTCAAGGCCAGGTTGGATGAAGCCCGGCCCTGGGCGGTATGGTTTACTGTGAGATGTCCCTGCCCGTGGCAGGGAGGTTGGAACTTGATGATCTTGAGGTCCTTTCCAACCCTAACTCTTCTATGATTCTAGTGTCGTGACCAATTTTTTAAAAAGGAGTAGTATACTTCCACAAGCAGCAGTAAACTGTCTCCTCCCATCACGAGGTACTTAAGTTCCTTGAGGCGGTGAAGCAGAAAGTTCCTTCTGTCCCAATAATCTCTAGAAAATCAGCCACAAACTCCAACAGAACTACTGAATTGTCCTGCCTCTCTCCTTCCTGCTTCTGAAGGGCATCCACAGTAGAGAGTCCATGTGTTATTTAATGACAAAACTGTGCCAAACTTGTGTCCCACAGACAATAGATAACCTTTCCTTCCCCTCTTATACCCCCTCAGCAATGACAAGCATGCATCCCATGGCATTTAAGGTATGGGGTTCTTCAACCCTCTAACTCAGAAATGTCCTGTTAACTTTAGTGGGCTTTGGATAAGGTTGTTCCCCTGCTGAGGTTAGACTGTGGGATGGTAGCCTCATACAATCTATAGTATATTAGGTGTTTGGAAGCTGTACAGAGTTTCTGACTTCCAAATATATAATGAGTGATTAATGCATTAATGATAGCATAGGAAAGAGGTAAAGTGCAGTGAATACAATGAGCATTGAGGGGACAATCTAATCCACAGTCTCGGACTGTCACCCCTCTAAATACATCACATGGTGGTACAGGAGTGACACACAAGACTCAGAAGCCAGGAGGATGAAATAACTGACCTTCTGAGATTTCCTTCAGAAGAAAGATGGGAGACTATGCTGTGTCTTCTCATTAGATGTGATCAGTAAATCTACATTACCTTGTGACACAATGGTGTCAAGCGACACTGATAGAACTGACCCTTATCTTTGCTAGGAGACTGCAAGCCCAGAGGTTAATGCAAACCATAGGACTGATAGAAATCAAAGTGTGCCTTTTGAAGACAAACCTTATCCTTAATAGGCTGAATGCATTCTTGTACACTTTAATCATCCATGAAGGTCATAAAGTCCTTCTATAGCTGACTGACTCACATGTGCCCAAGTGCATGTAAGAGCTCAGCAAGAGGATCTTGGACAAAAGCCAGACCTCACAGATGGAGCATTTCTCATTCTTGTGTTGGTGCTTCCTACAGAAGTGGTTAAATCAGCTCCAAATCAGCTGATCTCGTTTGAGAAATTAGTTCTTCCTTGCAAAAAGAAGTGTAAATCTGTCACGTAGATGAGACAAACCAGTTTAGTCATATTACTCACCCACCTCCAGAGTAGCTTTGCCAGTCTGAACTGTGAATGTCAGCAGAGTGCCCTGACCTCACCTCAACACCTGGTACAGCATCTTCATCCTCCGTGATGCAGCTCTTACATGATCCTCAAATGGTACCTACATATGCAAACAGAACTTGTAGGAAATGCGGTATCTAGTTGTCATGATGTCCAGCACTCAAAACTTATGATAGCAGACTAAGAAACATACTCTTTTATTGCACTAGGGTTTGTCTCTGATAGCTAAAGGTTTGGCTTCCTTCCTTCTTGCTTGTATGGCAAGACTTGTAGTATGTCTTCTGTACAGTTTTCAGGGACATTAGTGATTTTCAACAACTAAGCATCCAGCCTTTTTCTGCCTCTTGTTCAGTTTTTGACCTCAGCAGTTTCCTGTGGTAAAAAGGTCTGCAGATTAACTACAGTGTGTGAAAGACTGCTTCCTCTTATAAATTTTGATTTTTTTGTATTTTAATGAACATTAACTCAAAAATCAGGATGGGGAGAGACCATACAGCTGTCTTAACTAGATTAACCCAAAGTTTACCATTAGTGTTACTTCTGTGTTTGATGTCTTTCATAGATCTCATAACATGCATAAATTTTTAAATGTGTATGTTTTCATGAAAAATTGATCAAGAGCCAAATGGTTCTTTAATGCTATATGAGAAATGCACAGATCCAGGAAATACTATGCTTACTTTAAAGAAGATTTTCCATAAAAGATGTGGGGTTTTTTTCTCCAGTAAAAATATGAGTTGTACAATGCCATGTCTTGAAAAGTAGCATCCAAATATTCAAAGCTTTCCTTGTCTAATTAGGACTGAAGTGATCAAAGTATCGCATTCCTATCACTTTTCCTTAATGTTTATATGGAATCAGTTTCAAGTTATTTTTCTCACCACCCCAATACTCTTTGGAGAAGCACACTTAAATTTTCACCGGCTACATGTGAAATTTGGAACTGTTGGGCAGATTTGCATATTCTGCAGCCTCGTGTCTCCTCACTAGAAAATGGATGACTTAAACAGTGCATGTTCCAGGTCCAGAGCATTTCTCAATGCTTTTCATGGTTCTTCTGAACTCAAGCATACACCTGTAATTTTTCTGGTGGTTTTCATAGAATCACAGAATAGTTAGGGTTGGAAAGGACTTTAAGATCATTCAGTTCCAACCCCCCCTGCCATGGGCAGGGACACCTCACACTAAACCATCCCACACAAGGCTCTGTCCAGCCCAGCCTTGAACACCGCCAGGGATGGAGCATTCACAGCTTCTCTGGGCAGCCCATTCCAGTGCCTCACCACCCTCACAGTAAAGAACTTCCTCCTTATATCCAATCTAAACTTCCCCTGTTTAAGTTTGAACCTGTTACCCCTTGTCCTACCACTACAGTCCCTGATGAAGAGTCCCTCCTCAGCATCCTTATAGGCCCCCATTCAAATACTGGAAGGCTGCTATGAGGTCTCCACTCAGCCTTCTCCAGGCTGAACAGCCCCAACTTCCTCAGCCTGTCTTCATACGGGAGGTGCTCCAGTCCCCTGATCGTCCTCGTGGCCCCCGTCTGGATTTGTTCCAACAGCTCCATGTCCTTTTTATGTTGAGGACACCAGAACTGCACACAATACTCCAGGTGAGGTCTCATGAGAGCAGAGTAGAGGGGCAGGATCACCTCCTTTGACCTGCACAGTTTTCACTGTACTTTTGTAGAACAGGCAAGAATCCACCTCACAATTTTTTCTGTAGTCGCTCCCTGACCTTAGAAGTACTTAATGCCCCAAGATTTATATTTCTAGTCACATTGTGTTTTAGCAGAAATATGTTATGTATAAAAGTTTGAGTAGGTCACTGCAGGCTACTGCTAACACATAGAAACATGAAGCTTCTTTAATTAATTACTGAGAGTAATTGATTTTATACTCAGGAGAATTTTATCTTAGTTAACAGACATAATTCCAGGTTTAATGTGGACTTCATAGAAGGGCAGGTTTCTCGTCTTGGAGAAAGTACCATTGTAGAGGGAGAGGTAAATGACAGAGGAGGGAATGCCACCACGGACATCAGTTTGGTTTAGGGCAAAGTGCCTTTGGAGTGGCAGTTGTTTTGGCAAAATGCTTTGTTCTAGTTGCACAACACTGGCTGAGGACATGCAGTTCCCATTTGATTCATGGACTGCATGAGACCCTAAACTTGCTGTGACATGTGACACATAATGTTATAAAAGCCAAAGTCTCCTATGGATGTGTATTAGGTACCTGAGCCAGCCAAAAGGGCTAACATGACGCCCAGTGCAGCTGTGATCTCAATCATTGAACAGCAGCAGGGGGGCAAATCCAATGTGTTTAGGGGAAGAAAACAGAAAATGCAGGTATTTTCACAATTTGTTGCCAAATATTTTGTACTCCTGTATCCAAACTGTACAAATACAGCTGCAACACTTTCACCTTCACTCCTGATAAATACATCCTATTTGGTTGTACAACTGAGGCTGTCTGATGAGGGTGACAGGATGGAACGCAGTGACACTAATGAACAGTAGACATTGTCACTGTACAGGCAGCAGAACAGGGTGCTCAGATGGAGGGACCCACAGCACGACCATAGTCCAGTATTTGCGTTAACACAAAAAACATTTTATAGCATTTTTGATGACTTTCTTATACATAAATAACTGGAGCACAGGCAGGTAAGGCAACTCTTCTCTGAGGTTTCTCTTTTGTTTGGCCTAAGTAAATTGGAGTGATTATTTTTCTTGTCATTTTTAGAGTAGACTTTCTTTGGTTTTAGCACAAAAATAGAACTTATTATGCAATGGCTCTTAAATATGTAAAGTTCCTAGTATGTATAATTTGCTGCTTTAATCTTTGTTCATGAGAGTATTGTGAAGACTTTGCTTTAACCTTCCTCTTTCTTGCTTATTTTTCTTCCAGTCTCCTCAGGTTAGCTGGGTGTTTCAGAAAACACTTGTGGTGGTGGGGTCAGGAGGAGTTTAGAGGGCAGTAACCAGTGTTTAGAAAAGGAATGGTACATTTGAGGGTCATTGCAGAAAGGATATCAGTGATGATAAGGAAAAGATAAGAAAGGAAGGCATCTCTGAATGCTTCTTGGCAAGCAGAATTTGACTTGCAAATTATAACTTATTGTAACATCCTAAAGATATTATTTCAAAAACTGTGTTATACATTCATCCCTTTCATGCTGGTTTTTTTTTTTTTTCCTTTTTTTTTTAACATAAAAATCCTTATCAGAAAGTCCCCATAGGGTATCAGGTGTGAATAAATGGCCTTTGGCATTTTTCTGTGTTGAGTTTCCTTTCCTGGAACTCTTGTCTTCCCAAGTTTTCCACTACAAGCAGAAAACTCCTTCTCTTCAAACTGCTGTTTTGCTTGGATCACATAAACCTGGAAACTATCGCTGCAGCTGCAATATCCAGGTCCGTAGCTGCTCAGGGAAATGGGTCCTCCAGGGTGTTCACCTCGAGGCTCAACAAGTTGCTATTGCCAACAGCAGTAGCGGATTCAAAACTGTGAACTCTTGTGGGAGCAGGTTGCAATCCATGATAAACACTGCAGATGAGCAAAGGGTAAATTATTAGTGCTGTCTAACTGGAATGCTTCAGCCCTATCTTTTCCAAAGCAAGAGCAACTACAGGAACACGGTAAGACGTAACTTGTATATCTATGCTAATGCTTTGTTTTATTTATATCTATGGATTTGCTTTGCAGGGGTTAATTTCACGTTTTATCACAGGTGGTTTTAGAATACATAATGATTTTGTGTAATTATAATCTGTAAATGCCTGGACAGGTTTCCATTCTAGGAGTGATTCTCTTAATAGTAGTTTATATTGTTTGTCTAATGTACAGGCATTGTTGCATTTGTAATTCATCCTTTATCAGTTTTCTATGCTAATCTCTTCCCTTTATGGACTATACTCAACACAGTATCTAAGCATGCCATTAGTATGGCACAGTAATGTTAAATCTTAAAATTTTATTAATGTTTTAGAAGTTTTCTACTGATAGGAATCATTAGGACTTTCTTTTTTTTCTTCTTTTTTTGGATAACTTTTCTCAACAAAAATTGTCATAGTTAGGAATTTGCAAAGGCAATTTTATACCAGACCCTCAGGTCAGACTTAAATTACAGTCACCTTTGGGAGTGCACATGCCAGAGTTGAGAATATAATGCCCCCAAGTGTTGCCTTCCTCCCAGATCTTAATAGTGTCAGTATGATAAAATTCTTATAATTGAGGAGACTCATTACCTTTTAGTGCTGAGTAGGCATAAATGAGTATGGAAGTTGTCAGAAGGAACTTGGGAAAAGGATATAATTTTGCCCTGTTCCTTTCATTTTCCATAAGCATCCAGAGTTGGCCACAGGATTATGAACTTGATGCGTCTTGAACATGGTCTACTCCTGCTTTATGCTTTTATGAATCCAGTACAAACAAGGGGGTAATAGAGAGCACAGAGCACATTTGTGATGTGCTGCTCACTCTAAAGCAGATGCTCTTGGGGTACCATCAAGCATTTTTATACATTATCTTTCATTGACTGAGTTAGAAATCCCATTCCTAAAGTGGCAGAATCTGGACTGCTACATAGGAAGGGGCAAATGCACTCTCTCGTGCTGCCTCATGTAGAAAAAGATGGCTTATGTTACTCTTAATTTTTACTATAGTTGCCAAGTTCCTAAGTTTTACACTAACACCAGCAACTAAGAAGCAGATCCCTTCAACTGGCAGCAAGGCAAGGTTCTTGTAAAAAATCTGACCTTTTTCTTCTTCAGCTACTTCTTGGGTTTCAGTTTTCTTTTGTGAATAGTCACAAAAAGATCTTCAATGCAACCCAAGAAGCACCTTGAAATGAGGCTTAAGGACAAATTTCCTCTCACCCACTTAGGAGGTTTCCTAAAAGGGTCCTGAAATCTCCAGCTGCAATGCCACATGAGCTTTCATGGCAGGCTAAGTCCAGACCAACAGAGCAAGTCCTGTGGTCTTCAGGCTTCACCTAGAACCACCAAGGACAAGATAGTTGTTACAGACACACACACACTATGCAGCCTTTTATGACTATTTGTTGTAGGACACAGTGGGCCAAATTCAGACCTAGTAGAAGAAAATGTGGTTTTCTTGAAGGTAATGGAGTTTATTCATGCATTTTATTGTGCCTGGATATGATGAACCGTGATCCCAGCATACTAAATTTGTAATAATTTATTACCTCCTTATAGGCTCTTAAAGATCTTCTTTTTCATCTGAAGCTAGGTATTTTTCTGGCTGTTTCATTTCTGTGTCTTTATCAGTGAGCTCTTAACACACTATTTAACAGCATCTCCATTAATGTGA
The DNA here is from genome assembly GCF_037157495.1 of Lathamus discolor. Classification (NCBI taxonomy): domain Eukaryota; kingdom Metazoa; phylum Chordata; class Aves; order Psittaciformes; family Psittacidae; genus Lathamus; species Lathamus discolor. The sequence continues at coordinate 39,616,577 of NC_088884.1, read as the reverse complement.
TCTGCTCCCTGGCTCAAGTATGTTTAAGTGAATGTATTTTGATTTTATGCCTGCTAATTTTGCTCAGTAACAACAGTTAGCGTTATCCCCATAACTCAGGGTCACTGACTAAGACAAGCAGTTTCTCACTCTTCATACCATCCTGATGGATCTCTAGGGACACTCACGGCAGCCTTCCTATATTAGCAACAACTCCGTTTCTCATTTACCCAGGATCCTCAGAGCAGTCTGTTAAATTTCAGTGTAGTGACAGCTCCAAACCAATTCTTGTCTGATGTATCGCTCAGGCATGTTGTGGCTGGAGCAAGCCAGTCTGGGAACAGAAAAGATGGTGCTCTGATCTGTTAGATCTACATGTGTCCCCTCTCAAGACATTTTTGTGTTTCGGTAGAAAAGCTGGATCAGTTTTGTAACCAGTCAGGTTGTCTGTCTAGGCCAAGAAGAAGGAAAGAGAAGAGGATTTTTCGTTTTGAAAATGCCGGGGTAGGAAGGGTAATCTAAAATGAAGAATCCTGTAATACTTTGAATTAAACCTCAGCTGTGTGGTAAGAGCAGATCTCAGTTGATGTGTCAAGACCTGACAATTCCAAGAAAATGAGAAAATGGGAAAAGAAATGAAAACAGTACTGAAAGAAAAAGCAGATTGGCAGTGGAAAAAGAAAGCAAATCTTTTATGGGTTCACATCGTAACTTACAAACTCTTACTGATAAAGAACAACAGTCAAACTGTGTGATGCTGCTTTTGAGAGAAAAAGTTGCCTTCCTTTCTGGACCATAGCCATATTCCCAGTGTGATGTCTGACCCACAGGTATTTAATTCACTTTATGCAGTTATGGTTAGGAAAGAATTCTTGCTTGGATCCTCAAAGCAGCAAGGTGGTCTATGGCTCTAAATAGGAAGCTTAAAATAATCTTTCTCAGCTCAAGTCAACTGGCTCCATCAGAACTTACTGACTTTCTAAGTCAGAAGTTGCCAGAAACATTGGAAGCCATCTGACATACTCCTCTTCCCTCTCTTCTCCGCTACATATTGTCTGCAAAGGAGATATTGATGCGAAGGAAGGGACCCCAAAGTACCACATGGAAGTACTGGCCACCAATACATAAAGTACATAAAGACTCCACAACTGGGTCTTTTTGGAAAGAGAAGATTTGAATCTAAATAATTTCCTGGGTAAAATTCCACTGACTTCACAGGAAGGATTTGAACTTGAGAAAACATTTAAATTTCACTATGATGCTAACACAGGGAAAGAAAATGCTTCAGTCTCTGATGAAAATTATCATGAAACTATAGAATCATAAGATGGTTTGGGTTGGAAGGGACCAACCTCCTGCCATAGTCAGGGGTACCTTCACTGTTGACCAGGTTGCTCAAAGCCCCGTCCAACCTGGCCTTGAACACTGCCGGGGGTGGGCCAGCCGCAACTTCTCTGGGCAGCCTGTTCCAGTGTCTCACCACCCTCACAGTGAAGAATTTCTTCCAAATATAAAATCTAAATCTCTCCTCTGTCAGTTTAAAGCCATTCCCTCTTGTCCTATCACTACACACCCTTGTAGAAAGCCCTTCTCCAGGTTTTTTATTGGCCCCCTGCAGGCACTGGAAGCTTCTCTAAGGTCTCCCTGGAGCCTTCTCTTCTCCAAGCTGAACCCCAGCTCTCTCAGCCTGTCTCCATAGGAGAGGGATTCCAGCCCTTTGATCATGACTGTCCTCTGGACTTGCTTGAGCAGGTCCATGGCCTTTTTGTTTTGGGGCCCCAGAGGTGAATGTAGTACTCCAGGTGGGGTCTTACAATAATGGAGTAGAGGGGCAGGATCACCTCCTTCGACCTGCTGGTCACGCTCCTTTTGATGCAGCCCAGGATACGGTTGGCTTTCTGGGCTGTGAGCGCACACTGAAGCTGGCTCATGTTCATTTTCTCATCGACCAGCACCCCAACCCCTTCTCCGCAGGGCTGCTCTGAATCTCTTCTCTGCCCAACCTGTAGCTGTGCCTGGGATTGCTCCGACCCAGGTGTAGGACCTTGCACTTGTCAAGGTTAAACTTGATGAGGTTAGCGTCAGCCCACCTCACAAGCGTGTCAAGGTCCCTCTGGTTGGCATCCCTTCCCTCCAGCGTATCAACCGAACCACACAGCTTGGTGTCATCGACAAACTTGCTGAGGGCGCACTCAATCCTACTGTCACCAACAGTTAAATAGTGCCGGTCCCGATACTGACCCCTGAGGAACACCACTTATTATTATAACTTTTTCTGACTCACATGAGGAAGTTTTAGGAAATTCAAGCATGTAGAATCATAGAATTATAGAATAATTAGGGTTGGAAAGGACCTTAAGATCATCTAGTTCCAGAATGTTTCTTTTTTGATCTCAGAAACAGCTAATCAAAATTAAAATCCTATAATTTCACCATGTCTGACTCATTCTTCACCTGCAGGGAGAAATGCTAAGATAATATTCAAAGCAAATCTTCATTGTGTAAACCCAACATCTCATTCTTTAAAGGTGAATTGATGTCTAATGCTTGACTTTTTAATGTAGCAATTTTTAATGTAATAATTGTGTTCACTTGAACACTATGTCTTGCCCAAGGAATTTAGCCAAAAACCTCTGGAAACTCTTTTGAATGTAGTTGAGGAAAGGTGGTACTTTGCTAACGAGAAGCATTTAAGATGCTTAAATTTTCCTTTGGACTTGTTCCTTACTTCAATGCAATGCACTGCATGGATTATCATTCTCGGAAAAAAACAATTAACACACAGTCGCAGAGATCAGTCGTCTTGAGAGCTGAGTGTGCTGAGCAAGGATTTCATTTGAACTGGTTTTATTTTTCAGACACTGCAAATGGATGTAAACAAGCTGAATATCACGTTGCTCCGGATATTTCGCCAAGGAGTGGCAGCAGCACTAGGACTGTTACCTCAGCAAGTTCATATCAACAGACTCATTGTAAGTACCAAAGGGCTATGTACAATAAAATGTATCAGGTTACTTTGAATTCTCTTAAATTTACTTTCCTGTCACTATGGAAAAGTGCAATCAAATAGGATGGAAAAATCCTTTTTTTCTAATGTTTTAACTGCACTACAGAAAAATAGATCTCCATTACAAAAGGATTTAAATTTTCTTTTGAAAGGAAAGCATTCTCAGTTGCAATCTGGAAAAAAATGAAATCAGATCAACTTCTTTTGTGTCATGTTCATAAGCAGATTGCTTATCCCTTAGTTTTCATTCCAGTGCAGTTAGACATCACATTCACTGAGAAACCTCTGTCATGGGGCTTTTTTTCTCAAAGGTGGAATATTGCTCAAAAAAGTACATATGATTCTGCCTTTCAAAGGCATCTTCACTATCTATCCTCAGATTTTCCATTAATAAATTCATTATGCCCTGACAATGTTAGTATTCATGTTCTTAAATGCAGCTGTAACAATGCATTCTCAAAATTTATCTTGTAGACTATGGTATCATATTTTCAAAAGATGGCAAAAAATTTGCTACTAGCAAGAACGGCTTTTGAAAGCATTTGCCATTGTGTGGTTTTCTGTTAAAAGCATGGATTCTTAACAGAGTTGGTTTTTTTATGACAGTTTTGCCATGAATCAAAAAATAACCCAACATCATGTGTATATTGCATTCAATTCACATTGCAGAGGGAAGAAGAGTTATTTTAGTTTATTCTGCATGCAGGTTGAATATTAGGGAAGAAAACTGATAGCTTCAGCATTAAAGTATTTCCTGCCTCGATACCTTGATAGGATTTTATACATCAAAAAGGATTATAAAATTTCTTCAAATAATATCTCTGTGAGAAAGGATCACAGAAGAAATAAGCAGAAAAGATCAATAGGAACACAATGCATCCCTTTTCATGTTTGCGAGGGACGTCACTCACTTGTGACAAGTGATGCTAAATCTCTTTTGTCCCTTCCATTAACCAGAATGAAAGGTTGAAAGACATATTCACAGAAAAGCACAATTAAATGAGAAATGTTCCGGAGTTTGGGATGTGTATTTCAACACACAAAGTCACTTTCTTACTATGCTCTGTGGAAGTTATGTAACTAAGCAGAAGAAAAGTGCTGTTTATTTTCCTACTGGCTCCATAGATTTTCTCCTCTAATTTGTGATTTAAGGGAAAGGATGTCATTTTGCACCTGCATATAGCTTAGAATACAGTAAATACCATTAATTAATTAGTCTTAACATCTGTAAAGTTTGCTATGGATTAATATTTTAGTGATATAAGAAAGAAAGGAAACTTTTGCCCTCTTTGCTCTAAAAATCACAGTCAAAATTCACAAGGATGAAAAATATCTTAGGAGACATTATTCCCACTCTGCATCCAGCATGAGACAGTTCCTCTCATGCAGAGTGCTGGCAAGCAAGCAGGGAGCATCAAAATTCATCTCACCTTACTTCAGCCTAGTCGAAGCTACTCAACTAGGCTCCCTGTAAAAACAGTATAGAGAAAGGTAACTGCTAGGAGAGACATTGAGATCCTGATTATTTTAGGGTGGATTAAATCATTCCCTGGAGGTGCCAGTCTCTCTCCGCTGACTTTCAAGGTAGTTCAGATGACTGAAGTGAGGTAAGCTGATTCCATCCCAAGTGAGCAGCTCTCAAGTTATGAGGAGCCTAGCAGCCAAGATGGGGCTGAGCACAAGGAGAGCAGAGGGCCTGCTAGCCTCTCATGCATAACAACACAGTTTGCCAGGAAATATTCACTGGGCATTTCCAGTGTCTCCTTAACCTTTCCAGTAAATCCTCCTCCCATAAAGGCCTTTTAATGATCAGAGGAGCTCCTAAAAAGAGGAGGCACAAAACACCAGGGGTGTTGGGGCCCTGCCAAGCCTTGCCTTGTGCCTGCCAACTACACCCAGAACCAGCCACCTACCCACATCAGAGACTGAGTAGGGCTGCAGCCTCAATTCAGCTTCTTCAGCTGACAAAAGTCTCTACCCTGAACTGATGGTCCAGACCTGTAGGTCTGTTTTCCCTTCTTATAACCTTGCTGATCTGTGTAGTCCCACCAGTAGTCCTTACCAATCTTATCAAGCAGATGGGCCAGCAGCACATGAGAGCTCAGAGGGCAAATCTAGGGTAAACATGTTTGAAAGTGTCCCTTTCCATGCAAATCTACTCTGAATGCAAAGCTGGGTATTCTAAAAATAGCAAAAGATGTCTTTTTATTCACTTCAGAAAAGAGAATGATGCACATTCAAGGTGAAGGGAAGGAGGTGGGGGAATCATGATTATCCTAGTTTGAACTGATCTCTCCCATCCCATAATAATGAATAGCAAATAACCAGACTGGTTCTTGCCTGTGCAGGCAGCAATGCAGGTAGCTCCAAGCTTACCTTGCATGTGTGGAATCCCTGAGGTCTGGACTCTACATCACAGCCACAGCGAAGCTGGCCATAGCCCTGGGAAACCCAGATTCCAGCACCCTCTTCTGGACATCAGCACTCTCTGGACCACTGGTCTCGGGTGTTTTTCTACGCTGTCATGACCAGAGGAACCCTCTGGCAGTCTCTACTTTTGCTCCCTTGCGACAGAGTGGTATCTCTAATACAGCACCCCTTAGGCTACCAGGACTGCATCAAAGACACCTGGGCAGGAATTAATAGAGGGGAGAGTAGGAATTCTCAGCTTACTATTCAATGTAAACACAACTTTTCTGGTCCTTTCATCCTGTTGTGCCTTTTTAAGGAGCTGCCCTGCAGTCGATTAAAAGGACTTTATTCTTCATTGTGGTATATGTCTGCTTTTTTGGCATGGGATTATAAAGCAGTGCCAGAATACCACACTATTATATTAAGCATTCCTGTTTAAAGATGACCTTCTAAAACAAGGTTGCATTTCAGCTCAGATCAGACAACTGTCTGCTAAAACCCCTGCTGGCACTTTGCCCTTGACCCCATCCTGTAGCTCCTCCCCTCATCGTATTACTTTGACCTGTCTCATTTAATGGTACTAGACTTAGGAAGAGGGTATCTTGGCAATAGTGAATGGGACAAAGCGCATGTGCCTGCGTATGGCATCTGCGTCTTCTTGCACAGTCAACTGGGATTTAAGGAGTCAAGGAATAGGTATACTCTCCTCACAGAGCAGGTTGCAGTCTTTATATTCTATACTTTTGTTTAAAGAATTATAGATACAATCTATAGACAGCAGAGACTATCTGATCTCAGACCCTTCTTATGATTCTGTATTCTTTTTATTTTCCTAGGGAAAGAAGAACTGTGTGGAACTGTTTGTATCCCCACTGAATAGAAAGCCAGGAATTTCTGAGGCTCTCCCATCTGAAGAAGTGCTGCGTTCCCTTAATATCAACATTTTGCATCAGAGTTTATCCCAGTTTGGAATAACAGAGGTCTCCCCTGAGGTTGGTTATCAATTTTCTAATTGATTAGGCAACAACAGATTAGGCAGTTATTACATTGCTGGTAGTTTTCAGTCTGAGTTTCTTAAGCATGAGGGAGAAATCGTATAAGCTAAGATGGCATTACTACTGATATCACATATGTGGCCATATCACATTGCATTTTCTTTAGTGTCTTAGAAGCACTTACCTTATAAAGACCTGCAGTATTCAGTGCAAGGTATAGTGACTTCAAACATGTTATCAAGAATCAGCATTTTCCATGGAAGTTCCCATTTTGACAGAGATGTCTATGTCCAAAACAATGGAAAAAAGGAGAGGTTCTGATGAGCTGTGTTTCTCCCTATGGGTAAAGACTTCCTGTTTTTTTTACATCCAAACCTGTGCTTGAGCCATTGCTGAGTTAGTACTGGCTATTATGTTTACTTGTATATCTACTGATTAGAAATCCTTTTGCTCATTTTAAGTATTCGAATTTTGTTTAAGAATTTGGAAGATGGTTTTGGTGCAAAAAAATAAAACATAAAACCAAAGCCAGTTTAATGCAATTTTAGATGCCCTACTACAGCAGCCTGCCACTATGAAAATGAGTGGATTCTCAGGCTTTAGCTATTCTAATACAAAATGAAGCCAAGCAGCACTGTCCAGAATTCAAATCAGGTTTTTAAATTGCATATCAGTGACCTGACCTAAGCTTCCTTTAGGTCAGAATTTCCTTTGTTACTGAAGCACATGACTTTGGCGGTTGTGATAGATGCAATTAACTGTTCCAAGTACTTCAGTAACAGATAACACTTCAGGTAGGCATAGGACAAGAACATACATGAATAATAGATGTATGGAGAAATGTCATCAAGCTATGAAGAGATGCTGAAAAAAAAAACCAGTGCTGAACAGATCTCATCTGGAGTTAGATATATTTCAATAAGTTGGAGTGCTTAGGTATTTGAATTTTCTGTTTGGAAAAAAAAAAAAAGCAGACAACCAGATGGAATCATTTAGAAAAGAATTATTAGAATGGAAGTTGTGCAGACTCTAACTTCTAATATGAGAAACCAGAGATTATTTTAATATTTCAGTTCTAGCAGATTATACAGCTAGAAAATCATGCAGCTTTTCACTAATAATTATTCCTTTTGGATTTCAATAAATTGTTTACATGTTTAAGACTTCACAGAAAACAACTACTAAAATGCAATATATAATCTTTACTTGCTTGGCTACTTACCAGTAATTTACTCTTCTCTCAACTTGCTCTAAGAACAAATCATTCCAAACAAAGTAACAGAAAAGAAAATCAAAACAGGCAAACCTTTGAAGGAAGATGTAGTTACACAAATCTTTGGATATCATTGACACATTATTTTACACACTGTGTGGTTGTGTATTCAATCCTAGTTAAATAATAACCTAATAAATCGTGCACTCTTCCACCGAAGAGTCCAAATGCTTCACAACCAGTATCGTACGTTCACTAGCAGTGTATCTGTGCAGAAAGGAAACATCCACATCTTTCTAGGTGGGTGGCTGACACAGAGGTGTTAGGGCTGGAATTTGTCTTCTTTTTTAGCTGCCTATTTCAGTTTGAGCTGCCGACGGCTAGAAAGTCTACTAGTTCTCTCTACAGTAAAGAGTTACATTCGTCAGGCAGTTCATCTTACCTCTGAGTTACCCCTTCTGAGATTGCTTGGTTGACTCTTTCTAACAAGGCTTAGCTTAAACTAGACCCCCCAGCTGTAGAGGGTTAATGGTGGGGGAGATTACCCTCTCCTAAGAAACTTTACCAAGATTATCTGGGAAAACCCAAATGTAAAACTGAAGCTCTCTGCTTAAATTCTCAGCCCATGCGATGCCATAAACAGCAGAAGTCTCGGTGGATGTAGGTGACTGAAACTGCGTTTCCATTCAGTCCAGTAATAATTTGCCAGTTCAAATCTGCTGATGCATTATACATATTGATGTATTTTTAATTAAATTGCCTTTCTCAAAATTCGTATCCTAGTTTCTTAATCTGCAGTAGCTGAAGGAGCAGGTTCCCCATATGCCTTTGCTGCAGGAACCACTAGAGTCCTTTGCTGCCTGGTGTAGAATAGGACATGTACTGGTGGGAATGTGAAAAAATGAATTTAATGGAGTCATTGCCACTTCAGGAATCCAGGGCAACGGCAATACCTTCCATATGTCCTCTCTCTTCCAACGGCCTATTGTAGTTGTAGCATTTGCTTTTTTATTATGGTCTTAAGTTTGTGTCTGAAGTTGGGTTTAGGGTTGTATTCTGCTTCACGGTGTGTGTCAAGGCCAGGAGCAGACTTCCCCAGAACAAGCTACTGAATTGATGCTTGTTTGTGGGATCACATTCAATGACTTAGGCAGTCCATGGTATTGTAGTGTGGGAATCATGACTTCCTAATGGCTTTAAATTGTGGTTGGAGAAAGAAAGAAAATGCTACTGGATTTCAGAACTTAGTAGAGTAAAGAGAACTTGAAGTGGTTTGAATGACAAAAATAACTGAAGTTACAGTAAGTAAAAGAAGGGTTACTTTTTTTTGAGAGATAAGTTAACTGCCAGCTGGGAGATAATGGCACTGAAAGAGAAATTTCCAGAAATCATGCCAAAATTATGCAATCTGAAAATGTGCTGTTACAGCCTCCTTGCACAAAGCTTCAGTTGGTTGCCTTTGAAGTGTGTGATATTAACTTCTTAGAGAAGAAATCAAAGGAAGCAGTCATGCACTTAAAGCATACAGAAACCGTAAGTCATTGTAAGGACAACTGATCAAAACCAATAGCTTAGAAATTACAACAGCGTAGACCGAGAGGGGCTCCTGGGAGCAAAGCAGAGCACAAGCACGTGCTCCTGCCATCAGGCAAGGCAGATGTAACATCACGTCTGCACAGGTGCACCCAGAGCAGGTCAGAAGCCCTTCAGGCGTCCCAGATTTGACATGAAATCGCAACACTGAATTGCACATGAGTGTAAGGTACAGTCTTTGGGGAGTCTTTGTCATGAGACACACCAAGTGGCTCTTATCCACTGTCCTGGGAGGACACTGGATCAGTGTCTGAGAGGTCATGCACGTTCCTGCATATTTTCACTGTGGGTGGAAGTGATTTCTTGTCAGACTTTCCTAACCTGCCTTAGATAGCATAGTTAAAATAGCAGAAAAAAAACCCCAAAGTGAAGTTCAGGTCAGATATAAGGAAGAAATTCTTTACTGTAAGGGTGGTGAGGCACTGGAGCAGGTTGCCCAAAGAGGTGGTAAATGCTTCATCTCTGGCACAGTTCAAGGACAGGTTGGACAGAGCCTTGGGTGGCATGGTTTAGTGTGAGGTGTCCCTGCCCATGGCAGGTGGGTTGGAACTGGATGATCTTAAGGTGCTTTCCAACCCTAACTATTCTATGATTTTATGAGTCTATGATCTGAAGTTGGATCCCCAGCTACCTGTAAGCTTTCCTCTGAGCTCAGAATGACAGCTTGCCACCCTTTCGTTAGTGTTTTATCCCAAGGAACTAATTGGGGTTAACTGAGCAAATCTGTAAATTCACCTATTTTCCAGTGCAGACTTGCCTTTCTTGGCAGCTGCTGCTACCTTGGCAGGATCATTCAGTCATAGATCTTACAATGACTACTTACTTCCATTTTAAAGTCTTAATAGATATATATGTATATATATATATATTAAAAAAATAATTTTTCTAAACACATTTGTTCCAGTTCAGACCAAAGTAGGTACCTGTGCAGGCACTCTTCCATAAGATTAGCAGTAGCGTGGGATTGTTAAGAATATATTGACTCTTCCCCACCTTGAATTATACTGAATTTAAACTGTTTAAATTAACCTGGCTAATTCTGCCTGAATGACTCACCTGATTGCAGAGACTCCTTAGGGAATGGCATCAAACACTTAGTGATGAAGCTCTTGAGGATGTACATGGTGATGAGCCTTCCTCCCTGAAGCCAAGATTACTCTGGTACCTGATGGTGCCTGAGCTAGTGGAACTCCCCTGCCATCCCACCTGCTCTGGTATTCCCCTGCCTTTATCAGGACTTTTTGCAGCTTAATCTGAGTTTATCTTCCTGCCCTCTGATGGCAGTGGTACATTCCCACTCCTCAAAAACTATCCAAAAGTCTTAATGGATTCTCAGGCAGGAAGAGGTTCCCAACTGAGTGAGGGAAGTGTGGAGTAACGTCAGTCAGTTGAGCCACAGAAAGCACATCTTCATGTGGAAGGCTCATTGGCCATGGTCATGGACAGGAGTCCTCTCAATGGGGTAATGGCTTTAAACTGAAAGATGGTAGATTTAGATTAGATATTAGGGAATAATTCTTCACTATGAAGGTGGTGAGGCACTGGAACAAGTTGCCCAGTGAAGCTGTGGCTTCCCCGTCCCTGGCTTCCTCATCCTTTCCTTCCCCCTGGACAGGGCTTGGAGCAACCTGGTGGAAAGTGTCCCTACCCATGGCAGGGGGGTTGGAACTAGAAAGTCTTTAAGGACCCTTCTAACCCAAACCATTTATGGTTCTATGATTCGCCCATCCCGCAAGCTTGTTTCCTGAGAGCCAACAATTTGTAGTGACTGTGGCAGCTGCCATCCCTCTTATCAGTTTTCCCAAGCCAAGGAGCAAAGTTCTGAATGAGCAGCACTGATGTTTCAGAAAACAATTCCTTATCATGGTCATGAGATGACTCATTTACTGGAGGTCAAAGCCTCTTCTGTCATTAGGGAGCCGCTTAAGCAATGATACTGCTGTCCTGTGGTTAGATCCAGGTGAGAGACTTACTTGCTTAGGTGAAGGTACTACTAAAGTGTTTCAAAATGGTGTGTCAGATAAGTTTAAGTTGTGGCATACTTTTCTTTGGACGTTATTTTTAGAAAGAGAAATCGGGAATCTGAACATACAGACGTCATAGAGATCGGTTCTCTCAGTATTAACTAAGCGATGTGTACAAAGCCTGTTATAAAATATTTGAAGTTTTGTGACGCTAGTGAATTAGCTTTAATTTTAGTGCCTCATTTTGTCATTGAGTGAAAAAAATCCTATTCATTCCTCGTTTAGTTTTTAGTGTATTTGTCCTTTCAGTGGAGAGGTACAAAAAAAAACCAAATCCATTTACTCACTTACAAAAGGTCAGCACGGCCAATTCCCCTTCAGCTCCTGTTTTATATCTGGATTTCCTCCTGAGAGATCTGAAACACCGGAAAGCCATCAGGTAACCCACCCAGGGTCAAACAGTTTATAACTAATGGGCCAGAGCTGCAGCTGCTTCTGTCACTGTGGGATTCCCGTCGAGCTCAACAGGAGCAGTGCTGAGTGCGGAGCAGCTGCAGATTCGGGCTGTGAGCCAGTACTAGGACCTGCGTCCTGTGCCATAAGCACAGCAGAAGAACCTCACTGTGCTGAGCTGGCAGATTGCATGGGGAGCTGCACCCTGCTGGAGGGGCAGCGCTGTTTGGATGTGTCCAGGAACAGTTTCTGCAGAAATATTTGGCAGGATTTCCAGTTTATCTTTGAAAGCCCTCACTAAACATCAGACTGACACGCAGAAACCTTGTTAAACTGTGATACCTGCAATGCGTTTAAGCCCAGACCACGAAACACTGCATGATTACACACACAGACAAATACATTAATTTCACAAGGTTTGTTTCTGTAATTTAGCAGAAGAGGGTGAAGGATTTACCTGGGGCTATAACTTCCAAAGAAAACTCTTCCTTACTACTCTTTCAGTTCTAAAGCAATCAACTCCTGGTTGTACACAGGCATTTTTTTTAGCAATCAAGTCTCCATAAATTAACCCTTATACCAAATACTTCTCTAAATGTTTGCATTCTGGGGCAGTATGATCTGTGAATTGTCATGCATCTGCACTGACTTTAATGTCCATTGTCCTGGCCCTTTTCAAAGCAAGCAGGGCACAAACCTGTGCTGAAAGGAGGACCATGAAAACTCTATAGGGATTCCACATGCAGCAGGTTTTTGTCAGCTTGTCCTCTGCTCCCCAGGCCATGATCTTCTCCTCAGCAAGCCTTTCTGCATGCATTCAACTTCATAATGACTTCTGATGTCTGGGAGGCTGATGGACACAGGAAGTTTGCTTGACATATGAACTGTTCAAAAGAGCAGGCTAATCAGTGGCTTAGCAGACGTTGGAGCATGCAGTACCCATGTAAAGTGCTAGAGGGTCCCTTCAGTTACACAGGTCCAGTAAGAAGCCACTCATCTCTAAAGAGAGGAACCCTTTCCTTTGTGGAAAACTCGCAGTCCTCTTACTCAGTATCCCTAGAGAGAGAAAAAGGCCACCTTGTGACAGAAGACAGCTCACTAATTAAACAAGAAGTTTAATTAGAGCCATTAGGGAGTTTCAGCAAAAGGGAAACACCAAGACATTGAATATTTACAGTGGAAACCAGAACTTAACGAAAGTAGTTTTTACTCAGTCTAGGAGCTGTACTGAAAATACACAATTAAGAAAAGCAAGTACCCAAAAACTGGGAAAGTGATGTTTACTGAACTGTGGTTGTGGAAGCACAAGATGCTATACTTTATTCTAAATAATATATTGCAGTTAGACTCAGGGTATGGGTACCCTATTTCTACTACCGACTCTCTGCTTGGAAACAGTGACATTCTGGTCATTTAGTATCTCAGCCAAGTGACCACACTACAGTAAAGCCAAAAATAAATGCTTTTAGAATTATTAATATTTCATAATCACCAGGAGTTCTGGAAATGTTAGTGTGCACAGCTGTTTTAGAAATGTGCTATCAACAAGAACCCAAAGATCATGAGATTACTTTAAGCAAAGGCAGAGTTGTAGATAGATGGAGAACGAGATTACTCCAGCATAAATCAGAATTTTTTACACATGCACATGTGTGTGTGTGCAACCTAAAGATGACAGTGTTGGAGCTTCCCAGCTCATGAAGGCAAACCAGCAAGTCACCTGCTCTTTGCTCCTGTGTCATGTGTGAGCAGTCGGGAGGCTGGCTTGTGGGCTGGAGATAAACAGTGGGGAGAAGGAAGCAGGGTGAGCGGTTCCCTCAGCCTTTTCACCTAATGAGCTCGGTAGTTTCCAAGAAAGCCATGGGTCTTGTTTGCTTACCTTCACCCAGCCCATGACTCCTGGTGGAGGATTTTTCTCTCAGCAGCCACGGAGGAGGTCTTATATCACCTCGTGTGGCGTTGGAGCCCCTGGATGGCATGCACACACACAGACACAGGGAGTGCAGGCAAGGTGGGTATGCACATAGCAGTGTTCAAAGTGCCATACACTGTGGAATGTGAACTGTGGCAAAGCTGAGGAGGGTGATTAATGCCTGACAAGAGCTCTTTAACCTGCACATGCTATTGTGTAACTTTCTCTTCCTCTTTCTGTTTTATTGGTTCAAAAAGAAAAATGTTTTGCAAGGCCAACATGAAGCAGACAAAATCTGGAGCAAAGAAGGATTTTATGCGGTTGTCATATTTCTCAGCATCTTTGTCATTCTAGTAACTTGTTTAATGGTAAGTTGCCTTTTACCTTCTTTTGCTGTTCTTTACTTCATGCTTTTCTCAGTCTGAAGGGTAGAGTCACACATTCTTTACAGGAGAGGTGTTTTCTCAAAGCTGTTAAAAACTCAGCTGCAAGGTAAGAGGTGGTTGTTCTCATAATGCCGTGGAGCCTAAGTTTGAAGAACCGCATTTCTTGATATATTTTGAGTCCAACTGAAGAATGTAACTAGAAGGAAGCTGCAGAAATAAATAATGGGCTCTTAAATCTGCAAAATAACCGTGTAGTGACATGAGTGATGACTTCTCAGTCTTCTTACCAAGGTCCCAGGATCCCTGAAGTTGCATTAGCTGCCTGTATTTCAGTTTTATTGGACAGTAAAAACAACACCACATTGATACAGTACTGTCAAAGAACAGTTGTTAGAGTGTATGTTGGTATTCACATATTGAATATATGAATTTTACACCTAAATGACTAGTAAGTACATGGAGGAATGATCAGATTTTTGAACAACTTTGCTGTTCACATTGTTCAGTGGCCAGGTTTCTGGGCATTGGGCTTCTGATATGCTGAGTATGAGATGTGCAAGGACCACACAGAAGTTGAAGAATACAGCACCACCACTGACTTTCATAGGGTAACTTTTGCATTTTTTCCAATGTTGTCACTTGTTTTCCTTCTCTGAACTGTATATTTCTTCTGGGATGCATGTGAGAGTTTACTGAATTCTATGACAATTCTCAGCATTTATGAATACATAGTATCTTGGGGTCTTTTGAGGTCTTTTGCTTTATTTTTCTTTAACCTAGATGGATTTACCACTTAGAACCTTAAGATGGAAAGAATGTTTGAACTGAAGATGTTACTAAACAATCACGTTTATGACAGAATCTTATTCAAGGTTTTAAGGTCTCCCTGAGATTTGAAAAACACTTATTTTCTCACAGAAATTGTTGCTTCATTTTTCTGCTGCCTAATCATCTCCTTTTCCCCCAGCCATCTCACTCAAAAATGGGAGGGTAGTGCTAGAAGAACTAACTTTTATTCAAACTTTCTACTTTGGAGAAGCAGGTATTTTGGTCATTACTGACTGTTTAACTGGAAGGGTATAGAAAACACTGTCCATGTCCTGGTAGTACGCAATATTTTCATTATTTATTTGGAGTACATATACAGTATTGGGAATTGCAAGCATTGTGGTAGACATTATCAGAACTTAAAATATTCTTAAGGTGCTGGAGAAAACATGGGCAATAACACGAATATTGCTCTGCAGGGACAAGAGCACTGATCATGTGCATCAATACAATGTAGGAAATAACATGGCAAAGCAACAGTTGTGTAGGAAAGGATCCAGCAGTAGTGCAGAACACACACTGAAGTAAATAAGTAACATCACAGTGTTGCAAAAAAATACACCACTTCCCCTGAGATGTATAAATGAGCATATCATCTCTGCATCCAGCATTCAGCTTGGTGACAAAGAAGAGCAAGGAGAAACATGATGGTTCTCAAACGTGGAAAGATTTCAAAGGCTGTGGTGAGGAAGAATACTTTTTCCACTGGGGTCTGGAAAAGAAGCAATATTTTTGAAAGAATGATTTGGCTGACTCACTAGAAGGAACTTTGTTATTGCATGCATGGGTCACTAGACCTCGGAGTGCATTGCTTGGGGAAGATCAGGAGTTTTCACCCATTAAGGTTTTAGGCAAGCATCTGTCAGGAATAGTTTGGGTGCAGGTGATCTGGAGTTAGGGCAAAGATAAGTGCTAGTAGACTCCTTGAACTCCCTTCATGATGGATTTTCTATGATGCTGTGGTCTTTTCTGCAGGCATTCCTCTTTCTGACCCCTCTCAGGTCCAACCTGTGTCTTTACATGTGTGACTGTTCAGACACTGTCCTAAATTTTGCCAGGATCTGTTACTACTTCTGCAATCTATAAGACTAAAAACTGTCTCACGTTGTTTTTCATCCCACTCTGTGTGTTTGAGTGTGACAGATTTATGGAAAGTAGGAATTCAGTATTCCAAATGCAGCCATTACAGTCTATTGGATTGTTCAGCTTTAGTGTAAGGCATTAGGACTCATCCTAAGTAGCTTTGGCTGTAGCAACCATATGAAAGCACCAAAATGTGGCCTATTTTTTAAAGTTACAGGGTAGTCACCTGTTTGTCCATAGGTGGCTATTTATGGTTTAGAAGGTCCAAAAGCAGAAAGCTTAGGCTGCATCTGCAGATGACTTTGAAGTGTCCTCAGAAGTGTGGAGCAGGAAGCACTTTTAAGTGATGATTATGATGACCAACAGTGGTCAGTGTAAGACAGCTGAATTGCCAGTTATTGCTTAGTTCTGTGTAATTTCCACAGAAATCATAAAATGTGCAGCCTTGTCTTTGACTGGGTTTTACAAATCACAATGCTTCCCTGTGCTGACAGTGCACTGTTCATTAACAGCTTTTATGCTTCTTAATGCTTGGCTGGAATTTAACAAATACCTGGCCTCTATACATAAAAATCTACAGTGCAGAGTATTGCTGAACAGTGTAATACAGGAGCACATGAGATAAATTCAGCCTTGTAAACTTTACTTCTGAGGTCATTTTGTGTATTTGCTCAGCTAGTCCTTGTCATGGTATGAGAACTTCTTGCATCCCAGAAGTGATTTGTCATATGTGGAAGCCAACACACAGCTCATTGCTGTCCTCATCATGGACTGACCATGGGCTCAGTTCTACTGGGAACATCATGTATAAAGTTTGCCAAAGTGCTAAGTAGCAATGAATATTTTTAGCGCTCCTGTGTGCTGTCATTTTGATTTTACATAGAGAAATAACTGAGCCATCACCAAGTTTGCTAAATAACACAATATTTGACAGTGGGTTAAAATATTTGCTATCATATTTCTGTTTCAATAAACCAGTATATTTACATATCCTTTAAAAAAATGCACATATAAGTATCTGTTGAGTAGTCTGGAAGTATTGTCTTCAGATTATGTAATGTCTGTAGCAAGTTGCACTATGAGGGCTTGCTAAATGTTTTTCTTTTTCCCACTAAAAAAATGCATCAAAAAGTGGGATTTTTTTCATTTTAAATAATGAAAGATGTGAACTTTCTGCAGCCTGACCTGTGACAGGTACACATGAATACACATGCACAATAGCTCTGCTCATGCAGAGATACACACAGCCTCACTCGCATGTTGAGAAGTACTTGTTACAGAGAGCACTTTAATAAGAGTGAGCTGTCTTAATTTTCATAGTTTCTGGGAGATTTTACTTTACAGTCCTGGGTGTCCTACATATCTCTAGGCAGATGAGTTTTCATATCACAGCTCCACATAAGCATTGCCAAGATCTTTGTTCTGGAAACACAGTTATCTCATTGAGATTTCCTGTCAATCTCTGAAGATGAATAAAAGCTGTTTCCACTGGCATTTGAATGGGTATATGGGAGGTACTGGCCAAGTTAGGGTGTAACATGTCAGCTTTCCTTTGCAGAAATCTGAGCAGAGATACAAGCAGTGAATGCCATGCTGTCAGCACCCTGTCATTCTTCCATATGCGTTGAAAAGGAGGCAGAAAAAAGACTTATTTTCATTTTGGACTGTGGCTTTGAACCCTAGGCTTAATATATGAAAAATCACAGGTTACCCACCTTGTGTCCTGGAAAATAGTACTTCGTGGTGTTGCTCCATGCCTTTTGGTTAGCATCACGTTGACTCTTCTGGGGTATCAGTAAAATGACAGTTTTCCTAATTTAGGGGGTTTGTATCTGTTTCCATCCGTACTGACAGATGTGTTTAAACTGATTTGAAATATGAGTACGACTCAGTTGTTCCCTTTGCAGAGCTTGGTGATTGGTTGACCTTTTTGGCTATTTGGTTTGGTCTTTTGGGCCATTTCTGTTTGTTTGACTTTCACCTGGAATTCATTAAAAACATAATAGCCCTGACCACACTTTCTGAGGAAAGTGTGTTTGTTAGCTCTTAGATCAGATGCTGCTCTTTAGCTTTTCTTCAACTTCTGCTGGTGGCAGGCTATCTTTTTTCCTCGGGTCTAATAGCAGAGCATTGAAAAATATATGAAATAATACTTGTCCAGGTTTTGGAAGCCAAAATCATAATTCCCTGGGTCTCCAAGGGACAAAACTATGTCAAAATATATCAGTGACAAGAAGTCATGGTTAATATTGTCATCACCATGAATGTCTGAGCTGTATATCTGTCGGTTACCAGAAAAATAAGACCAAAGCAATCACTGGAGTTAAAAAAGAGTTAAAATATTTCAAGCTCCTGTTTTATCTTTACTGATACCTGTGTCCTTGCTTCACAGTAGGGCTGTTTTTCCTGCAGAATAATGGCAAAGAGCAGCTTATCTTATCCGTGCAATTTAATTCTAAACTCTTCTGAATGAACAGATGGTTTACGTAGCTAAGTCTTGTTTAATGGGTATATTGCTAATGACATTAGGTCGGTTCCCAGCTAAACCCCTAATGCTAATCCTTGAAAAAACAAACCCATCACAGATATCCAGTCTTCCGTGGAAAGCTATGGAGCGATAGATCTTTATGCAGTGCTAGCAGGACAACAGCTGCCAAAGAGCAGCAGAAAAATGCTTTGGTCTAAGCTTTGTCTTTATGGCTTTACAAACCAGGATTCAGTTGGAATCCTTTGCAGCAACAGAGAAAGCAGAGTAGAAGGTATAAAGGTGTCTGCAACCACCTCCAAAAAGCTGTGAAAGTGCCTTTCACCCACCTCCACACGCAGTTCTTATGTGTGGATAATTCTTGTGGGTTTCATAGGTTTTAAGGCACATTTTGAAAATGACACAACTACAGCGCAGGAATTGTTTTTTGCATTCCCCTCAAGAGAGATAAGATTTGTCAAATACGCATAATACAGGTTCTTCTAGAATGGTACTACAGAGCACACACTATGCACCAGCCCTCACCAAGCCAGTGTACAGCAACGTCAGTGTGGAGTTCAGTGGAAGAGGATCAGGACAAATTCTGAAAAGCTTTTGTTGCAGATATTTGACATCCAAGTTCATAAGCAATAGGTGGACAGAGAATACTGGTACTACAGTGTGATGAGACATCAGTGTCTTGGTAACTGTAAAACACACTTTTCTGAACGGATGCTTTAATAGCTTCATAGGCCACACATTTGCTTCAGCTTTATTCCAGAACAGGATGTTTCTCTGAGGATATTGAGGGACATCCTTATCCTGAGGAGTATTTCAGAGTAGTAGCAGCCTACCACTGAAAATGTAGCCTAGTAAAGTTACTCTGTTCAGCCATCAGCTCCATGCAAAATCATAAAATCATAGAATCACAGAATGGTTTGGGTTGGAAAGGACCTTAAGATCATCAAGTTCCAACCCCCCTGCCATGGGCAGAGACATCTCACACTAAACCGTGCTACCCAAGGCTCTGTCCAACCTCACCTTGAACACCGCCAGGGATGGAGCATTCACCACTTCTGTGCCAGTGCCTCACCATCGCCGCAGTAAAGAACTTCTTATATCTAACCTGAACTTCCCCTGTTTAAGTTTAAACCCATCACCCCTTGTCCTATCACTACAGTCCCTGATGAAGAATCCCTCCTTAGCATCCTTATAGCCCCCCTTCAGACACTGGAAGGCTGCTATGAGGTCCCCACGCAGCCTTCTCTTCTCCAGGCTGAACAGCCCCAACTTTCTCAGCCTGGCTTCATATGGGAGGTGCTCCAGTCCCCTGATCATCCTCGTGGCCCTCCTCTGGACTTGTTCCAACAGCTCCATATCCTTCTTATGTTGAGGACACTAGAGCTGCATAGAGTGCTACAAGTGGGGTTGAGTCAGATCTTTTAAGAACATCTGCTCTAAACCAAAATGAAACTGCTCTAACTTGAGACATGTATATATCATAAACATCTATTTTATTTGTGCCATTGTCTTATGTTAAAGTTCTTACAAATTTTTCTACAGTTACTTTTTTAAACAGCAATTCCTTCTTCACAGTGTCTTCTCTGTTTTCCATTCTGTGGTTTTTGCCCCTTCAATAATACAACTGCTGGTATTACAAATAATTACTGGTCACAATAAGAACTCTTCAAATCCCTTCTGCCCATGTGTATACACTGTGGTTTATGCTATAGAAATACTTATCCTTTTGTGGGAAATGCTGTATAACACAACTTGTAACTTACTTTCTAGAAATGGAAACCATGTATAGCAATCTTATCCAGCTTTTGTGATACCTTCCTTACATTTTAGCAGGGAATTGAGATTGGATTTTCCTCTTTATTTCTGTAGATTCTGTACAGATTAAAGGAGAAGATCCAGCTGTCACTGAGACCAGAGAAGGAAAAGAAGCAGGAGATCCACCTCTCACCCCTTCCCCTGCCGACATCTCAGTCTAAGACCACCAGCAGCATGGTCCAACCTGAACAGGCTCCAAAAGTTGTCAATGTTGTAGTGGACCCTCAAGGCCAGTGTGTTCCTGAGCTCAAACCTCCCCTGTGTGCCAGTCCATCTCCTTTCAGAATGAAACCTGTGGGGCTTCAGGAAAGGTAGGATGGTGCCTGGCACATTCAGGATTTATTCTGCTTTGTTACACTCATGTTGCATGATTTCATATGTCTCTTCTGTCAATGAATGGGAGACTTTGTTATACAGGCATCTGAGAAGTGAGATTTTGGTATGTTAATATCTATCTCATGGGTATTCTCTCCTTTCCTTTTCATATGAGCATAGGTCCAGAAGTTTGGGCTGAGATTAGCTGCAGTACTGGAATTCTTTTTGCTAACTTGTTTCTTCCCCTTTCCAGTAATTACTCCAAATAAATAGTTTTTCATTTTCCATTGATTTTTGCCTGGTTTGATCTTGGGATCCTGGCAGAGGGCACAAGGGCTGGTTATGTTTTGTCAGCAAAGGATGTTCTCCCTGTCACGGAGTCCCTAGCGTATGGAGACCTTAGAAAGAAGAAATATTTACACCAAGTGGTGTAAATTTACTCCAGTGTTTACACTAACTGATGCATTTTCCAATCTCATACATTGTTTCCATATCACCTTTAGATAATTTTTCTTCTTAAACCCAGCTTTGCATGATGGTTGGGATACAGTCCAAGGTCTGCGGGCTATACAAAATGGGACGAAGTGATTGGTGATGAAACCAACCCTTGTGTGCAGCTCCTCAGAAATACTTGGGCACCAAAGCTTTTGCCTATCTTTCAAAAACTGGGCCAATGCTCTTTTTATGAGACTAGTTATTCTTCCCGCAGGAGAATACACACTGACATCTGTCTCTCCTCTGTTAGAAACCTATATCATTCTTTGCCTGATAGCTGCAGGCCGCTTTCATAAAGCATCAGTGCTCTGAATAACTAACATAGCATCTCTGAATAACTAACATAGCATGCAGCCACGCAATTGAGCTCTTCCACCCTGGCACAGACAATAAACGAAAGAGCAGACACCATGCAGACATGATGGAAAATCAGAATGAAAAGGAGAGCAAATGGAGCCTTGTCTGTGAGGACTCTCAGAGCTGAGCAGTAACCCTGATTCAGCTTGAACCGTGGGATTTCACTGACAGATTTTGTCAATGGCTTTAGGAGCTACAGCCAGAGCTAAGGGAGGGTGATAAAAAATGCTGAAAGGCAGAGCTGTCATAGAGTATGTTGTGATATCACTGCAACTAAAACAATGGAGAAATGGAGGAAGCAAGTAAACATGCTCTGATAATTGCTGTCATTCCACAAGACCTTTAAAAGAAAGCACATGAGCATGAGGAACACATATCTAGTTTATAATACCTAGTACCTAACATAGCATTCATAATAGTTGAGAGTGATTAGGGTGAAGAAATTTGTAGAGGAACTTTGTCTTAAGGACAAGGGAAGGAATTTTTCCATTGCTCAAAAAAGAAAATAAAAGCTATTGATCTAGGATCTTAATTTCTACCTCCACAGAGAGTAACTCAGCATTTAGTGCTTCCAAACCAAATTTCATCCTTTGGAAGGACAAAGTTCTGAGTTAGATGTGTGAAAATGGAGAGCTGAGATAAAAAGAGGAAACTAAACCTGATTTTGATCAAAGAGATCAGGCATTTCAGCTTATTACTGAGGAAAAAGAAGTTGAAGGATCTGGGCACTTCAGTTTCTACTGTAAAAGAACACTAATAGGCCAGTGTGGAAAAGTGAAAGCAATTGTGATGTCCTATTCTGCAGTTCTTTCTGTCATTTTCAATAGTCACATTTATCAGCCTAAGTCCACTTCTAAGTTTATTTCAGCCTCCATGATGTGAAGGTCCTGGGACATGAGGGGGAGAACATTAGAAAGTGTGATGTCTTCTTTTCCCCTGAAATAAGCACCTGTTATTAAATAGATTTCTTATTTACTTGATGTATTCTGTACTATGAACAAATTTACACACAATCTGACACATAGAATCATTGAAGACAGGACAGATTAATGTAGGAACACTTTTGCCTCAGACATTCACTAATGACCAGGCATGTGGACAGTTTAAAGCCCTACTCCACCTTTGTGCCCCACAACCTTGCACTAGGCAACCCTGGGCTATCCTCATTACACATGGGAGCAGTGGACCTTACAACATAGGTCTGCACACCACAAGCAGCACACTGTACACAAAACAGTCTGCTGACAGCCCTTTTTCCTGTCGGTATGGAGCGAGATCAAGTCCAGAGGTCCCCCCCTGCTCATAGCCAGAGCTTAAGGGCACACATTCAATAGTGTTTGCTACTCTGATTTTGGCTTCTGCCAGAGGAAGAAGCTCTTGGCAGGCTAGTGTGGATATAGGGACTCCTTGACAAGCTCAGCATTGAGATTACTTTGGCCGGATAGCTTGAGAGTGGTTCGTGAGTATTTTCTAACTATCCAAACTGCCAGGTTTGATTCCTTGTGTTCTATAGTCATGAAGTCATTGAATCACAGAATGGTTTGGGTTGGAAGGGACCTTAAAGCTCCTCCAGTTCCAACCCCCAGCCATGGGCTGGAACACCTTCCACTGGACCAGGTTTCTCCAAGCCCCTGTGTCCAACCTGGCCTTGAACACTGCCAGGGATGGGGCATCCAAAGCTTCTCTGGGCAGCCAGTACCAGTGCCTCATCACCCTCACAAGGAAGAACTTCTTCCTAATGTCCAATCTAAACCTACCCTCTGTCAGTTTAAAGTCATTCCCCCTTGTCTTGTCACTACTTGGTCTTGTAAGAAGTCCTTAAATGCTTAGTATGACCTGGACTAAAGTGTATCTCTCCAAAGAGAAATCAGTGGACCATGGGCCCAATTAGGGAGTGAGGCAACTGCTGTGCCTTCTAGATGGGAAGTCTGTGACAGTGTCTCTGAAGGAGGGGACAGAACAGCCAGGTGATGCCTGTCTCTCTGGCTCTCCCAGCTCTGCACACCAGGTGCTGCTTTGAGGAGTGTATTTGAAATGCAAAAATGCCGTGGAACCGAGATTTCGCGTCAGTATCCGGCTCTCTGAACCTTTGCACTTTTACTGGTAATAGCGTTAGCTGGTACAGAGGCAGACAAATTGCTAATGGCCAACGGTACACACGTACCTAAATCCACCAAAACGTTCCTGGGAGTTAGTCCAGCTTCTTGAGACGCTTCGTGCTTCCCGGCGCAGCGGAGGGTGACACCTAGAGGCGACGGGAGGCACTGCAGCTTCCCCCCCATCTCCCGTTTTCCGCTCATCCAGGTGTCCTGGATTTCTGATTCTTTGGCCTGTAGCAATTGGAGGAGGGAGGGTGGCCACCGTACGTGGTACAGCGCCCTCAGGGTGAGTTATTTTCCTGGCTGGTGGTGGGGGATGCGTGCCCGTGTGCAGCGTGTGGCTGGGAACGGATGGAATACCGGTGGCCAAGAGTGGACAGAGAGTGGAGGCAAAGAGGCTGTTGCAACAAAGTGGCACTGACCCCTTTCTATTACAGCTAATGATGGATGCTGGGCCAGGTGGGTGAAGTGCTGTTTTCAGAGCCTCCTGGCATCCTCTGGGTCATTCAGTATAGAATGATGCAAAGTTGCTCACTCCTGGTGTTTTCACAACTGCTCCTGCTTTGCAGCAAAAACCTTCTCCACTAGCAACCCACACAGCGCTGCTGCTGACCTGAAGAGTGGGAGAGCTAATGTTCTCTCGTGGGTGTCTTCAGTGATGAACTGTCACAATATCATAGCACCAATGCCTGAATTTAGGATGTAAGTGATCCTTTTCTCTTCCGTTAGCATATACATGAATATTGCAGTGGAACTGAGGTTTCACATCAGTATCGGGCTCTTGGAACCTTTCCATTTTTACTAGGAATAGCGTTGGCTGGTACAGAGGTAGACAAATAATGTTTATTTTTCTACTTATGCTTTTATAGGTTTATACGAATAATAGATACCTTTTCCTTCAGCAGCGTAAGACTTCCTTTTATTCTGTTGGTTGGTCCAAAATTCATCTTGATATGAATGGTCCCAGCCAAAATCAGAAACTGGTGAAGTGGAATGTGATAATTTAGATTTCATTCTGACATGTCAAGCATTGGCAATTCTTAGTCCAAGCAGAGAGTTGTCAAAACACAAGCATGGTGGGTATATAAATATAAGTAAGCTAACACACCAGCACGGTATTCACTTGTTTTACAACTGGATTTACTTTTCATCCAGCCAGTTCTGTTGTGAGTTTTAGTTTCAATACTATTTGTGACTAGGACAACTGTATTTCAACTAACTAGTGCATAATGTCGTGTTTTGTTCAAATTAGTTACTATCTAACATGCAAAAATGCATGGAAGAAAAGGGAATGTGGAAAACAGCTTTTCTATGTGTCTTAAAAACCACAAACAGTGCTTGGAAAGTATTCTCAAGCATTTGTGTTCCGTCCTAGCCACAAAGACCTAAAACTGTGGTTACTACATCTAAATAATCAGTGGGAAAAATCACAGCAAGATGTTTTCCCAGTCTGTTACATAGTAATTGGAAAATTATTCTGTCTGAAATGGAGGGCTCTTCATGTTCCTATATCGGGATGCTAGAGGCATGCAGGACAGTCATTCAGACCAGGTGACATTTTACATGTGCTTTGTGGGTTTGTTGCTTTTTTTTTTCCTCTGCAAATAAATACAAAAGAATGGAGACTATAATAGAAAAAAATTTGGAAAATAGAGGGGAAAAAAAGGCAGATACATGAAATAAACTATTTTTTAAATAAAAGCATTCTGAAATGGTATGGAGGCACTGCTAGGACACAGGAAAACAGAAGATACTCTGTGAAAGGGAAGGCATGCAATGCCAGCATGAGCAAAACTGGAGGGGAGAGGGCAGCCCACTGAGATCGCTCAACATACACTGTGCAACCAAGTCTGAAACCTCTAGAGAAAATCAGTAGGCATCAGAATAGAGAATAGTGGGGGGGGAAATCACCTACATCAACGTCAAGTGTAACTGCCTACAAATGTAACAAATAGGACTGAATTTTGGCTTGAACTCTGATTGTGAGAACTGTGCGTGGCAGAGCAATACTGTAAAACCCCTATGCCACAGCTAATAGACTGTAGCCAGTGAGATTTCTCTTACCATCCTGAAGATGCCTGTAAATTGACAGCAGAATCCTTTTCTATACTCACAGTGAATTCTGCTCTCTGTAAGTATAATGATGCAAAAGTTAAAATATCGTGCATTTTAAAGCTGGTAAACGCTCTGTCCGCTTCCTTGTAAGGTGAGAAAAGGAGATATTCTGATGGAAAAGAAAGGCAATATACTTTAAAATATTTTTTTAAAGTTATTCAGATAAGCTATAGGAGTCTGTGGAACTCACTGCCGAAAGATAAAGTTTGAATCAGGATTGTATGAGCAAGAGGTACACACATAGAGTCAGTCACACAAGTAATGAGGGCAGTTATTGCTCTTTGTCTGCCTTTGGCATCCTTCCTCAGAAGCATCTTGTATTTGACACCTTTACAGAGAAAATCATGGACAGTTTGGGCTCCAAGTTTGGAGGTAGAAGAAAATTCCTACATCGATATTCATAATTATTCTCTTCTACTAGTTATTCTGAATAGACACACAAATCAAACTATTGTTCTCACCACCTGTACATATTCTGTGCCTTGTCAATTGCCATCTGGATGAGAAGTGCTGTGGATGACAAATGCTAATGGTAATACCTATTTTCCTGGTGTCAGAAAAACAGCATCCATTTAAATGAATCATTGCCTTAACAGTACTGTATAGCAAATGGAACCTCGTAAGAAATGCTGGGAACAGGGTAAAAAGCCAAATATGTTTTTTACGCTGTTACTATAATGGCAGCTACGTCTCAGGATACCACTGTTCAACCAAATCAGATGAGAAAAATTTCCAACAATTCTCCCTGGTTCTGTTCTGATTTTCAGGTCACAGAGCACAGTCGCTGCAAATGTAATTGTGGTGTTGCTGATCCGTTATCTTTATACAAAGCCGTCCATTGTGAGTAATCATTCCAAGTAATGCTCAGAGGGTAGCACCTTGCAGTTGGACTACTGTAAACACGCCAGGTTTTGTAGTTTATGACACAAGCATGGGAACTTAATATATTTACAGGAAGAGGCCTTGAATTTCCTGGCTAAAATATACTAGCTTTGCATAGATTTGGGGGATAAATTTACCCTATTGTGTGGAGCTGAATATGCTTTCTGCATTCTTAATTTAAATCCTGGGGATTGTTTTCAGGAAAATGTCAGTGTAATTGTTCAAAGCACAACTCTGTGCCAACACAAAAGTACTGGCTGGAGAATCATTTTACAGTGATACCCTATCAGGAGTCTGCAAGGCACCAGGAACCAGTAGAGTGGGATTGAGGTGGGAGGCAGGAATTTTTGTGCTCCAGGCCGTCTCTGCCACTGACTCGTTAGAGCACTTTGGACATGGCACATGAACCTCCTCCAGCCATGCTTCTAACCACTGGATTGAGACTGGCTAGCTGCCATGTCCATCTGAAGGAGAGGTAGCAAAGATGAGACCCTTAACCTGGAGGACAGTAAAAGTCCTCTATGCTACTGTTTGTCCACAGCATTTAAGAGGAGTGAGAGAATACAGTAGAAAAAGCCCACTTTCTGAAGGACCTAAAAAATGCATTTCTTTTGTTTGGCAGACCTCTCAGCTATATTGTCCTAGTCTGTAAGAAGCACTAATAAATTCAATACATTGAGGAACACTTACTGCGCTGAGGCCAGCTAGCAGAGATTAGTTTGTGTCTATACTGCCAAGCTCCCTTTACCTCCAAAAGAGCGTGGGCTGGATGCAGACTGCCTGCTGGGAATGGTTTGTGCATGTGCTGGTTCCCAAGCTGTGCCAGCGGATTGCTTTGGAACGCTCTTCTTGGCGAAGGCTAAAAACAAGGCTTGATACGTAGCAGTATCGATTACAGAGTCGCAGTGCCGGGGATTGTTTCCTGGCGCTGTTTAACTCCTGTTTCTAGAGGTAGCTTGCACATGAATTGCACAGCTGGTGTAGCAGCTGACATGAGGGAAGCAGTCCTGGTCATGAGCAGCTGCTTACAGGCTGTTCCTTTTAGTGATGCTCCTTCCACTGCAGGGTCTCCCCGCAGCCTGGCATTGTGGCTTTCCTCTTCCTCAGGCCACCTCAACTAGCTGGAAGACAACACTGTGGCTGCTGGCACCTTCACTCTGGGTGACAGGATAAGGGCAAGGGCTGAAAACCTGGGCTACCGAGGTGGAAGAAACTGGTCTAAGTAATGGGGAACATAACTTGGGATCCAGCCCTGAGGGCCCCCAGCTCAGTGCCCCACGGGTCTGTTTTGGCACGTGTATTCATGACTCAAGAGAGTACTGCTTTACCTCCAGCTTGCATATGTGTAACGTTTCTGTTAGTGCACAGTCACTCCGAAAGCTTTTTGCAAGCGCTGAACCTCTGAGTTGCACAAAGGTCTGTTCTGTCCAGCCCATTACAGATGTCTTTGCTTATCTGCAGTGTAGGAAGAGGGCAGGAATGTGAATTGTCCCCTTTCTCTGGACGGGAAGTGAACTCAGGCCCCAGCCAAACAAAGACCCTTTAAAAACTCTATTTTAACTGTTTGACTCCTGGCTGGTTGGGAAGGTGTTTTGGTTGTGGTTAGAGCTCTTGGAAGGAAAACTCTGAGGGCGTTTTGATCTAAATAAATAGTTGCACATAACTGTGTACCATCACCCAAACTTACACCCACAGTCCATTTCCCTGTGTCTCTAGCACATCTTGCAAATGACTTCAGATTAGTGTGGGTAGATGGTACGTTTCCGCTCCTAGCTCCATCTCTGTTTTAAATTGTCCCACATCCCTTTTTTATTCTCTTGCAAAGAACTAAAAGCTTTTCAAAGCACATGACATTCATTTCTGGGAGTGGATATTTTAGGTAAGTTACCCTTGTTTGGAGAAATTCTTCTGGTGCAACTTTGTAGTCCTCTCAGGTGCCGGGGAGTGCTCTGTTTAGCACACAGCCCATGTTTACCCTTGGTTTTGCCTTCACTGTGTTCTGAGATTTAGTCAGGACTTTTATAATCATTTTGTTGTATTCCCAGGTCTCTTATCTGGCGTTTATTCTTGTTACTCCAGTTGCTACTGGTTTTAGCTTGTACACAGGAAACTGCAGTGCCAATCAGTGTCGTTCCCAAGGTGACAGGAAACCGTATTTGGTCGGATGTTGATTGTGCTTGTCTTTACTGCTCCACCCATTGCATTTTCTTCCTTTTTGGCTGAAGTTAAGACAAATTAATCAGTGGCCGCCATCTGGTAGACAGTTTTGGTGGTTTTGCAGTGATTCGTCCAGCTGATCTTTTGAAAAGTCACACGCGGCAGAAGAAACCAAGGGGAAATATCAATGTTAATATTTAAATGCTTCTTGAGACCCAGAATCACAGAGGCCATTGTTGCCCTGGGCACATGAGTAATTTTTGTTGTGTGAGTAATCCCCTTGTCTGGTCCAGCAGCAAGTCTGGGTTTTTCAGTGCTGTTTGGTTAGAGTTTTAAGCCCTGATGCAGCTTTCCTGTGACTGATTTCCTCCGCTCCTCTCTGCCTCTGCTCCGTTTCTGTGGTTGACCATCCCAGGCAGGGTTTCTGTGACTGCTTCACCAGCTGTCCTAATGTGCAGGCAGAGTGGGACATCTGGGAAAGTGAGGAGATGCATATTAGCTGGACTCGAATGCTTAGAGTATCTTGGCTCAGTGTGTAGCAAGATGTGTGTATCTGTGACATTTGCAACTAAATGTATCACCTTTTCACTTGGACAGGTTGGAAATGCTATGCTAAGGGACAAAGAGTGGGAGAAGAGCACCAGTTTCTTCATGAGATTGGGTTGTAAGCAGGATGCAGTACATCGCATCTCCTGAGTTCCTGATGAGAACCCACAGGTTTCAGGAAAACAACCAACCAGTGTAGAAGGGAGAAGGGTTGGAATGCATTTGTCAGTCATCATGCCATTCCTTCTGGCCAGCTTTTCTGCAGGGCAGCCTAAAGCTGCATTTAGCTCTATTGCCTTTAAGTTAAATTGTTAGGAACAGACACAGTTAAAGAAGTAAAAGAAAAACATCAAAGTGCCTCCAAAGCTGCAATGTAAAATATCCAAGTATATCCTTGAATTGTAAGAAGCCATGGACAGTACTTATATCCGGCTTATATTGTAGCCATCACTTAATATTCCAGGCCATGAATCTCTTCTTTGAGTGCAATCATAATTAATTAATTTTATTTCTGTGCATTGTCAGTTGACTAATTATACTGCTTCTGCATAGAGAAATCCAATTCTGGAAATCCAGCGGAGATCTCTCACGCAGTCAGAGCTAGGATGTACAGAAAGCTTAACACTGTTGACTAGCAACATTGCATTGTTTGCAAATGCACCTTTGCTCCAAGAATATTGCATGTAAATCTATGAGTCAGACTATTTCTCAGCTCTTGTGTCAGATTCTCTTTAGTGTTTCTGTTAATCTAGAACCTGAGAGCCTAAGTCACAGATCAGACCCCTCTGTGCAAGGCTCCATATACACACAAAGATGGAATCATCCTCTATCCAAAAAACTTATAATCTGAACATCAGACAAGGTAGGAGATGCATACAGACAAACAGGCAAGCCTTAGGAAATGGGGCAGCAGTAACACTGTGGCAGAGATGAAGATGCGCGGAGTATGCTATGACGGTGGCTCAGCCCAAGAAGTACTGCCCAGAGGCAGTAGCTGTTTTCATGTGACACTGACTTTTCAGCCAGGTTCATGCTAGAGTTGCTTTTCTGCTTTTATACCATTACATCCAAGCTGATGCATCAGTTTGGTTTGACTTTGGACCTTAGCTGAGTGTGGCCATAAAGTTTCAGGGACACTTTCTATGATTTTCATGCTCAGGCAAGGGAGACATTAACTGGTTAAGTGGCTGAACCAAGATGATATTGCAAATCAGAGCCCTATCTTCATAAAATAGCTGGACCCTTAAAACTCTTCATTCCATTCTCTAACCAAGGGAGTCAGTAAGAAGCTGCAACAGTAATATTTCTTTCTGGGACAGGGACTTCCCTTATGTTCCCTATCAAAGAGTATACTTTTGATGCTTAACAAATAGGATGTATTGTTGTTATTAATTTATGGTAGCTATAATTATCCCTGTTATGTTAATATTGATTTGATAACAGGAGCAAAACAGAAAACAGCCACTTCAAATGACTGCTCGAATATGTGATAGGCATCAAAAGGGGAAGTGCTGTATATAATTCCCACACAGAAAAATGTCATTAAGCACAATGTTTCTCTAGGGAACATGGTCCCGATGCTTCGGGATGACCAATAGCAGCTCCCTGGAAAGCGATGCTGCCAGCAAGAGATGGGGCTGGTGCTGGGCAGAAGGCAGCTAAGCCTTCCCCTCTGCCAGGGCTGGTGCTTCCGCTTCCCACCATCTCCTGTCTTTGAGATGTCTCAAGTTCTTCCTGAGTTGTAGCAAGTTCCACCGGAGGACTGCTGCATAGTCCAGAGGCTTTCAGTTCCTTTCCCTTGGATTTGATATGGATGTAGCAGCATAGCCATACAACAAATGAAGGAAAATGGTCAGAACAGCAGGAAAGTGCACAACAGCTAATAAATCCAGTTTGCATGGTCTTGTTTCACTTTAGATGCTGTTTAACTTGTCTTGCCTCAATGGATCTGTAGAGGTATCTGGGAAGAGAATTTGGCCCACAAAGCACAATACTGAATAGGTTTGTGAAAGAAGGCGGCATTGTGAGAAGCTTAAAGCTGGTATTGTAATTAATCCCAAAGGTAATCCTCTGGCTACAGAGAATGCATTTGCTATTTACTGAAAAGATTAGGACAAAATAAATGTTTTCTGCTTCATCGCAAGGATTTTCCCAAATGTAGATGGCCTTAATACCCCTCTTGTCCCCATGTTTAGTGTTCACTATTGCCTGGCTCCCAGCTGTGGCTCCCTTTGTCCTAGGACAGTGCAGAGGTCATAAGGCAGGCTAAGAAAGCTGTCTGAAGGAAAAATCACAGAAGAGAAGACACCAGACACAAAGATGTGGAAGCAACCTTTGGTTCAGGACATTCCTGAACTACAGATTGCCAGAAGCTGGAGGGCATCCTAAAAATAAGTCACAGTGTTAATTATGTAATCAGTAATTCCTGCTCACTTTGTTCTTGTGTTCTTTCACTAAAACTCCTCTTGCTGGCCATTGTTGAAAATAGGATACTGGTCAAACTTTGGTCTTACACAATATATCAAATTTACATTAATATTTCTACATCGCTCCCTTCTATGTATATTAATCTAACCCATGTTAATCGTTGCCTGTATGGAACCCTGTGTTTTGAGAGCATTTGAACTGAGACAGATGGGGTGGAGGTTGGTTGGGGTGGGAGTCTGGTTTATCTTTCAGATATGACTTCTCCTCCTTTATTTCATAATGCAATGTGCATTTAGAGGAACACTGCTTTTATCAACAGTCCACGCATTTCCCTCCTCTATTCACATTCATAGAAGTGAGTTTAAATCAAGCAATATAATGCTGCGAGTCCTTTGCTAATAGAGAGTTATAAATCTAAAGCAATTATAATTGTTTCACTCTGAAGTTTCCAGTCTGTACTGACTCATTGGTGGGTGTGTATGAGGAAGAGTTAATACAGAAAACCTTTGCTCTATCCCATGCCTTCATCTCTGGGTGTAGGTATCTCCCTTCTTTAGAGCCCAGCCTAAGCACTCACCTATAGAAATATCTTTCATGAAGGCAGGCAATGGCCAGGGCCATGGCCTTCAAGGGATCTGCTGACTATAGAAAGGAGCTCCAGGTCACTTACCTCTCTGTTCCTCATCAGCTGTATCAGCTGCTCAACCCTAAATGGGACCATACAGCTTGGCAATACCTATTTTAAAGGTCTATCTGATCTCTGAAGTGCAAGATAAAGTACACTGTGATATGCACCCATTTACAGCTGTCTTTTAAAAGCATTCAAGCACTGCTCATTTCAAATTGCAAACCTAAGCAGATTTCCTAAACTTTATTTTCAAAAGGAATCCAGGCACATTGCACATTAATATACATGTTAGAGCAAACCTTCCCATAGAAAGCAGGGCTGGAAAGACACATTACTAAAGTGAATCAAGAAAAAAAATAAAGCTGGGTGGAGAGAAATGTTTATATACCTAGCTTAGGTGTCAGCTCTGGAAACCTCAGAAGCAGTTAAATGGCAGACCTACGTGCATTCGTATGGTTCCTGTCTCTAAGAGCCTAAATCCCATCAACTCGTAGTATAACATAAGCACATAAGACACTCTGGAGAAGGGACTGTACCTTCCAAAGTGTATGAGCCAACAGTATTTTTCGTCAGTACAGCCAGCCTTGGATGCTTTGTCCCCTGTGTGACTGAGTGGAGCAGTTCTGCCGGCTCCCTTTAGAAATGTCCATAGATGGCGCAGCTCTGTTGAGCAATGCTGTGGGTCTGAAGGTTTCACATTCTTCAGGAACTGCTGCTATTCAGTATTTTCTTCAAAGTCCACTAACAATTCATTTGTCTGCTTAGAAATCTTCTGTGTGACACTTGCAGTAGTTTAAAGATAATGAAGACCAAGTCAAATAAACAAGGAATGTGCTTTTTTATTATCTTAAGGTTGACAGGGTGTAGTAAACGCCTCTTTTCCCAGATGTTCCTTCCTGTCTTTTCCAAATGGCAAACTCACCAGGAAAGAACTCATTGTACTGATTAGTCTTTAAGTCACAATAAAAAATAATTTTCTCTTACTGATAGTGTCTGAAGATACTGCTCATTCACATTAAGAATGCCCCTACCCTTCTCTTTTTCCAGGTCAGCTGGTTTTGAGTATGGAAGATTCAAAAGAGTATTGAAGGACATTAATGTGTGAATAGATAATATATTTGTTTGTTTGGATTTAAGGGTTGTAGATTATATTCCTTAAATGAGCAGCAGGTGCAGGATGGAGGTAGAGTTTGTGTTTAGGTGATTAATTAGTATGTAATAGATGAAGCTAAATGGACTCATTGATGTCTGTTATGAAAAAGAAAAAATAACCACAAATATTTTTTTTGTCTTTTAGACAAAAGCTTTTATCCTAAGCAGACTGAAAAATCTAAGATCAGTC
This sequence comes from Lathamus discolor, assembly GCF_037157495.1. Lineage (NCBI taxonomy): Eukaryota > Metazoa > Chordata > Aves > Psittaciformes > Psittacidae > Lathamus > Lathamus discolor. The sequence goes on along the minus strand of NC_088884.1, from coordinate 39,583,089 downwards.
CATTATTTATTTGTTTACCACAGGGCTGACCAACTAAAATAGCAAAAGAATCTCAGTTAAGCAGTCTTAAAAACTTCCTGGAAGCTATTACTGTAGTGTTGTACCTCCCTGTTCGCATTTATTAGGTCATTTCTCTTAGGCTACAGATCTTTCAGTACTGCAGGCAAGCACCCTCTGGAGTGCTCAGCAAAGAAGTGAGCCTTGTGTGCGCTGGGAAGAGTAACAAAGCTTTGCACCTGGGCAGGGGATCTAACTGGGAAATGCTGGTGCCTGGCTACAGCTCCTCCAAGGCATCATGGAGGTACTTATGAACTGAAATTGTAGAGAAGCAACTCATACAAGTGTGACAAAAATACTTTGCAAATTGATTTTTTTTAAAAATATTTTCAAGCAGAAGATACAGCAGACAGAATATGTAGGGCTTTTGACAGATCCTGTTGGCTTACCTTAAATAAATGCATTATCTGAGCTCATTAACTTGTGCATTTATTTAATCTGTACAGCCCTGGAAGCTAATTACTATTCCTCTCCATTCTCTTTCCCCTGTCCCTATTATTCTTTTAATCCTTTTTGTTTATATTCGTTGTAGCTTGGTTTAAATTAGCGTGTGCATTAGTCGGAAAGAGAACAGGTCATCCAGTATGTTTGTGCAATGAGGCCTCCAGTATGAGATAGAGCAGTGCTGCAATGCAAGTAGATAATACTAGCAATAAACAAGACTGCATTCAATTAAAGCTCTACCATTTAAAGCAAATTACCCATAAATTAGTAAACATTCATTCAGCTCTTTGGAAAAAAGCAGCTGAAATAAATACAAAGAATTAGCATCTTCTTTTGTTTTCACTTCTGAACATTTAACTCAGTTTTCACTCATGCAAAAAACATACACAGGTGAATAAGAACCTGAAATAGAGCTTTATGTTACAATTCAAATTTTATTGGAGAGAGAAGTTTGCGTGACAAAATGCAATTTGATTGTAGAAATAATCTACAGGAAAAGATGGGAGGTTGAATAAGCTTTGCATTTTTGAACAGTCAGTTCCCGTAGCTGAGCGGCATAGCCTTATCGAGGGCAGAACAGGAGTGAATTGGCAGTACATTAGAAAGCATGATTAAAAGAGGGAAAGTTGAAACTACTCTCATGTCAGCTGTTTTCCTCTACAGGATATTGAGCCATTCCTGTCCTAACCAGATACTGATTGCTTAAAACTTAGTCCAGAAGTACTTGTCAAAACCGTTTCCTCAGTTCATTTTGACATGCTGAGCTCTGAGTAGATCCTGAGAATTGTTTGCAATCTAGTGCTGGAGGTATTGGCCTGCTCTTGCTTGTGGCTGTGGGAACAAGATCAGACCCTCTGGAGAGAATATGAAGGGCCTCCACTTTCCAGAAAACCTCTTTAAACTTTGCATTGAGGCTGCTGATTAGTTTCTGTGGACTCAGAGAGGGCTGGAGGATGCTACCAGGTGCTGCCAGGTTTCTTGTAGCTAGGAAGCTGCAGGGGACTGGAAGTTTTCCCTCACAGTAGCCATGTATTCCTCTTCTCCTTTCAATAGGCACACAGTTTGCTGTCGTCACTTCCAGACCCCTTCCTCAGAGTGAAAGGCAGGAAGCATCAGGTTTTCAAGTGACAACTGGGTGGGAAACTATAAGAGAAGGCAACAGTGGAATACTATGAGGAGAGCCATGTGATAGAGCAAATGGGAGCAGACATGGCAGAGGCTCTTTCCAAGAAGATGCATAGGATCAGTGTACTTCATTCTGTTGCCTCCCCTGTAGTCCCAGACTTCCATCTATGACTTTCTGGTGATAGGTATTAGTTTCAGTGCTATATCCAGATTACTCCCTCTGCACTGCAAATGAGGTCCTCTAGTTGGTGAAATCAGGCTGCCCATACAAATGGCTAGAGGATTTGTCTCAAGTGCAGATGACTATGAGGCAGAGTAGAAATAATATAAACATCAATATTATTAATGATTGAATTACTAGGCATTCTTGTGGAAACATCAGGCTAGTATCTACCTATTTGTCCAGGATACTCTCTCTGGAAAGGAAAAAACAGAGCAAGAGTAAGGTTAATCTGTGAGAGGAATAAGACTTTGGAAATTAAGCCAGGAGAAAAAGAAGCCTATAGAAAAAAGAAAGTCCATTGTTCCTAGGCATGATAGGAGGTCAGTGGGTGCCTTTTTTCTGTTTAAGTAGCACTGGTATATCAGGGGATAGTAAGAGAGTGGGGGAAGTCAAGTTTTGACCGCTTGCACACCAAAGTGCTGCAGTTAGAACTCTGGTCCTGCAGTTCTCATTTTCGGCGATAGTAAAGTTGATGTAAAATGACCAAACATGAGCTGAGTGAAATAGGTCTTCAAGGTATCTGGCTGTATCAATTTACATTGGCCATAATGCATGTGATCTTTTAATGCAAAGTAAGTCAGTAATTTTATATTCATAGTTACAGATTTTCTATCAAAATCAGTTTGTATTCCTCTCCTGTTGTTTTGTTGGGGTTTTTTTTAAGTAAATGACTGACATGAATAATACTGAATCTTGAAATCAGTTGAGGAGTACTGTCCTTTAGAGAAGAGCATCTGTGACAATTGATTGCAGAATGACTTAAGGTAACTTGAGAAATTACCTCACACCCCACTGCAGCTTTACAGATCGTGTTTTCTTCATCTGCCTAACCATTGCTCATAACAATTACCTTAACTATTTTGCTAAAAGCAGCAGGAATGCTGAGACCTCTGCTTTTTTCCACTGCATTATCTTTTACAAATTTATATTTTTTTCCTTTACATTACTCTACTGAAACATAAAACAAGATAAGGAGGTGAAAACTGGCGCCTCCTTAAGGTAAAGTAGTAAATGGTGGAAACCACATAGCTGATAGTGCTCTCCCAGTGCAACTGCAGTAGTGCAAAACCCGCCTCAATTCAGTGCATTTACTGATGAGATGGACCAGCAAGGGAAAAGAATGGGGACCCATGTCTAGAGCCAGTCTGCGAGCACTATAGAAGTGAACACCCAGGGAAACCATGGTGTTTTCCTGTCATCCCTGCAGTAAAGCACAGGGGGAGTAGCCCTGCGGAGCATCCCCTGGTACAAGCAGGATCTGAGGACCCAAAGCAAGGTCCCTTCCCAGCGGCCGCAGCAAGTGCTGCTCTTCCCACTAATTAATGGCTTCCTTCCACCTGCACGGCTGACACAGCTCCCACTTTGGCCGCGCAGAAGCTCAGCACTGGGAGAGAGGAGTGAGGGTGCAGAAGGAAGCACCTCCCATGCCTGCAATGCCGGGGTCGGAGGACAATGGCTCTTGGAGGGCACCACCACTTCCAAAGCCACTCAAGAGAATGAGAAGCCGAGGACCAGGAATCTGGGCACTGCATTTTTCAGGAGCGCTGAATAAACACAGGAATGTGTATTTAAAGAAATTACCCAGCTTAAATAAACAACTGGGAAAACGTGGCGGGTAATCGGGTTTTCATAATCGCCAGCTACGGCTTAATTTTAGGGTCAGGGAAGACCTGGAAATGACCTCAGTAATGATTAATAGGCTTTAGTAACCTGGTGGCACTCCAAGGTGGACAGGTGGAGCTTCCTTTTGAGAGTTTTCAAACAAACATTGCATTAATCTTTTTTTTTTTTTTTAATCATGGCCTGTTATAATATCTGCTTCTATAAATGTGTTATTAAAAATACCCCACTGGATTCTCATCAGTAGACCTGTTCCTATTACCCAATTGGAAAGAAGGCTGTGAGTATGTAGTAAGACCCCCCTCTGGGATACTAGACAATACACAGACACAAGTGGTTTCCTGATTGCACTTATTCACGTACCCAGTGATGAGGTGGCTGTCCCAGCTGGTGAATCTTCGGAAGAGTTAGTCTCATGCTGATTTTAATGTAATGTTGTCATGAATGTTTACAGTTCCTCAGATTCCTCACATGATTCTCTTCCCCATCAAGACACAGCCTCAAGGGGCTGCTGGGGGAGGTGTATCATCACAAAATCTTCTCCAGTTTTGCCCAAATTATTAACATGGGGAACATAAAGAATATAAAGTTATTCAGATGGTTAAAAAGGGTTGTAAATATTCAGAAATAATGGAAACCCCATGTGTATGGCTCCTTCACTCTCATTTAAAACGGAAAGATATCTGTAAGTAGTCAGGAGATACATGTGTGTGTGTGTGTATAAAAGAAAAATCAGTTGTCTGACTTGAAATGTCACTGGTTTGTTTGTGATATCTTTATTCAAAACCTATTGGAGACAAGGGACAGTTGCCAAAAATGGGCTTTGTTTTAGGTGGTACCTCCTTGTTGCTCTGTGGCCAGCTAGTGCAGTCCCTACAGTAAGGTGAGAAAAGGTGGGCTCACTTCCTAAGTTCTTTCCATGCAGGTAGTAAAAGAGCAGAGAATTCTTGCTTTCTAGTCTTTTCTACAGAAAGTGAAGAATTTAACTGTTGCAGGAACATAGAGAATTCAAGGAGTGCAGAAAAGGACTGGAGACTAAAAGCATCTTCTATTATGACATACAAGTGCATGATGGGTTCAAGCCCTCCCTCATCTTTTTAAACAAGGCAATATGTCCTGTTTTCAATCCTATTTCTCAGCATGGTCTTAAATGCAGTAAAGAAGTCTGCATGATTAATATTGGCAATAGTATTGCTACTGTAAACATCATTAAAATATTTTTGTTATCTGAAGCATACTTCAAAAATGTTCTTTGAGATGCTTGTTTTTATGGAAGAATTGCTTTTAGAGCTATTGTCTATTGTACATCCTCTTATAGACTTTCTATAAAATCCCACTATCTTTTCTTTGCTGCCCTGTATCCAGTTTTTATTCAATGTGTAGTTGTTAATGTGGTAAATATGCAGCAAAACCTATTTCTTCTTTCCAGAGTAAGTTATTTGATTCTCAACACCGGTATTCATCAATAATTCCCATAAATGGTAAAAGCTGTAAACTCAAAGTTATAATTAGATCAGGTATATTTTTTTTGTTGTTGTTATAAAGGAAATAGCCTTTTTGCCAAGACTGTCAGTTATAACAATGTAAAAGCCAAAGAAAATATTAACATTTTCACTGTACTTTGTTACTGAACAATGCAAATACTTTTCCTCTATATTAGGAAATCTCAGTAGGTTCTCCCAGAAGTATGTTTGGGTCTAAATCACTACCCATTTCTCAGCCTAAACAGTTCTGGAGGGATTCGTTGCACACTTCTGTGGATTTCCGGATTGTTGTCAAAAGATCGGATTTGCAATATACGCCCTCAGAGACACCTGTTTGAGGGACTGCCTTTTTCCATGGAATAAATCACTAGTCATGGTCAGAAGAGGTGCTTTCGCAGGAGGGTTTTTGTGAGAAAGCAGTCCAACAGGATGTTTTCCTTGAGAAGAGGCATGGAGCTGGGGGACTGGACAGGACAGTCCCCTAGGGAGCTGGAATGGGAGCATGAGCCAGCATCCTCCCACAGGGTCCAGCAGAGTGTGGCCACCAGGGCTGGCTTGTGGCATGCCCATCTCCCAGGCTGTCACAGCTCCGGTAGTGCTAACTGGGGCTTCTGTATGATGCAGGTTTTGTATCGAGCCAGAGAGCACTATTGGTAGCCTATGCTTGTATCAGTTACTAGTCATTTCTGCTCAGGATGCTATTTCACTTCTGCCTACCTGCTAGCAAAGTTAGTGGAATTGTACCCCTCCTACTTCCCTCTGCCAACAGCAATTGTCCCCATTTAACCCTGGAGGCAGCCAGCTCCATCTTGCCTCTTCCACCTCTGCTCCTGTCACTGACTTGGTGTTACCCTATGTGAGCCAGGACCACAAAGCTCTTGCTATCACCCCCCCCCCCCCCCCCCCATCACCTGAGCTGAAATAGGCTTATGGACACTGTAGGACACTGTGGGATTCACTGATTCCACTGGGTGGTCTTGTCTCTTGGCCATTGTTCCTTTGTGTTTTGCAAACAGGTGAATGATTGAAGTAATTTCTATTCATGCAGACTGATTTGGTAGAAACGGTTTAATTTAAAACAAAATTCCTGACATGTATGAGAGGAAGGAAAGTGCATTTAAGTTGTGTCAGAGCAAAAAAAAAATGTTCATATGGATGAAAACAAAGAAGAAGAGTATAAACCCTGAGAGTACTTATTCTGGTGGCAGAAGGTCAGAAAACAGAGCAGCCGCACCAGCACTAAGTAAGGAGTCACAGTGTCTGCAAAGAAAAGTAATTTTCTCAAATATGTGTGCATACAAATACCTATTGGCCACTGGTTAATAAAGAAAAAGCAGTAAAAGGGAAGTATTATCACAAGCAAGTTTTGCTGAAGACTAGAGGAAATCATTCCCCCAATATTAATAGCACTTGCTTCACAGATAGTATCTGGTGATGCCTGTATGATATTTATAATAATATGTGGTATTACTGTGAAAGGGATAGCTGTACCTTACCAGCATCCCAGTGTCCAGAGCAGTGTGCAGTGACACCCACCCAGTGGGAGTTTAGTCATCGTGATTCAGAGACCATCAATTCATTGCAGTCAATATGCCAAAAGTTAAGGGTTGATTAGATAACATTAATGGGTTGAAAGTATGAAAAAACAGTTTTCTTAAGTGTTGTTTGGGGAAAGCAACAAGAAGTGTGCTTTATTTGTATTTTCATTGCTTAAAGGTGTTATTGAATGCAACTTTATTTTCCTGTAGAAATGTGCAGTGTTGATGGACTTGATTGTCCTGCCAGAGGTGTTTGTCATTTGTCATTCCCTCTGTGACCACTCCTCTTCCTGGGATGCAGCTTATTTAGGGAGAAGTTTATTGCATCTCCCTTTTATCCTACCTAACCTGAGACATTGTCCACTCTCTGGGTAATTGCAGTGTTTGCACTGCCTTTCCACTTATTCCTGCTGATTTTATCACTTTTTTTCACTCCATTCTGTATATTTAATTTGAGTAGAGTCTTAAAACATAAAGCTGACCTATCTATGAATTTATTTCCAGGTTGTTATATATATCAGTTAGAAATATATCCCCTTTTGTTTTCTATGAAACATTTCTTCCTTAGTCAGATATCATTTTCACATTTGACATCCAGAATGATTAAGTAGCATATAGAGAGCAGTTTCTGCTTCTAAGAATAATCAAAACAGTTGCTCCCTATACACTGTTACTGCAGCATCGGTTGTTAGATTCAGGAGACAGGATGATATGTAAGGTCCTGGATTTCTGGCCACCCAGTATTACCAGTATAAACAGTCTTGCAGTCTTTGCGTTCCCAAATCTCCTAATGACTATACAGAACGGCAGAGTGCATAAATAACTCAGGATCATCTGTGTGAGTATGGGACTTACAGTAACACAGATGTGGTGTAACTGTTGTAATTCTTTTCTAACGCAGACGAGGATCCAATGTCTCACTGACTTTGGATATGAGCAGTTTGGGAAGTATTGAACCTTTCGTCACTGTGCCAACCCCACGAGAAAAGGTAGCGATGGAATACCTACAGTCAGCCGGCCGCATCCTGACACGGCAGCAGCTTCGAGATGCAGTTGCATGTTCTCATTTACTTCAAACAGAATTCATGGTGAGTATAACAACAAGCTTTAAATGTAGATTTTTTTTACATAATTGGCACAACAGAAACTGGGGGAACTGGGGAAAAAATAATTGGGCAACACTATAATGTTAAGGTACAAATCCTTTCTGAAGGGCAGATTATATAGTTTCAAGGTGGTGTTTTATGATTAAACTGAAGATAGATAAGCACTGAAGATAGATAAGTTAGTCAGCTATATCCATGGATAATACAGATGCCGCTCAATTTGAAGTTCCATTCATAGATGGGATAAATGTTGTATTAGAGGTACAGTACAAACAGCCGGGACTGTAACACTGTGACAGTTTCAAAGAGATCATAAAGGCTATGATGACAGAAAACACAGTCATAATTGGAGATTTTGTTTATTCCCATGTAAACATCACATGTTTTTGCAACTTGAAGACTAAAGTTTTAGTCACTATAAATGACTTTTTGGAGCAGATAGGGATACCCACAGTCAGTCAGTCCAAAATATCTTTTAACAAGTACTCCATGCAGCAAGTGTGACATACGTAAGACCAAAAAACCTGAAGTGTTCTACAAGTGTATCTAATATTCAAAAGAGTAAGAATCTAAAATGAAGACAGTAGACTGATAGAAATAGAGTAGGAAAAACTCAGCCAGGGGAACCACATAATTACTTAAGACCTGGAGAAGACTGGTATTGCAAAACAACCAGATGAACTGCACTATAAGAAATAAGCAGATACTTTTTAGAAAGGAAATATAACCGAGCATAAACTGAGGCCAGTTGGATGTGAGAGCTGAATAAAGCAGGCCAAAAAATGTTTTTAATTTAAAAAAAAAAATCATAACTCTATTTTCAAATATATCAAAAACATAAAACTTACCAAAGAGTACAAAGATCGATGGATGATCAAAAGGGTAGAAAAGAGATTTGGAGAAGTTGAAACAGTCAGAGAGAAGTGACTGCATTATTTGCATCTGTGTTGATCACAGAAGAACTTGGGGAATTTCTTACCTCTGTGGCAAGGAGTAGTTTCAAACAGGTCACTGAAGGATCTATCTGATACTGAAGTGTTAATGGAAAAGATTCTAGAACAAATCAATAAAATGAATAAAAGCTACTCTCTGGAATAAGCTAGTATTCACACAGGAATCCTAAAGGAGTTCATGTATGCAGTTATTGATGTATTAACTGGGCAGGTTTAACCTAGCACTTGGGCCCCAGCAGCTGAGGAATCAGAGGGCCAAAAGTAACAGGAGTTTTTCAGAAGGGCACCAGGAGAAGCCCAGAGAACCACAGGCCTAGAAATCTGATGTCTAAACCAGAGAAACTGGAAAAAAATCTGATAGATATATGAACAAATGCAGTAAAGTGGGGAATAATAAAGATAGTGTAGCACTGGAAGGATTGGTTGCTTCTCAGAGTAAAAGGAGCTCGCCAGTGGAGTCCCAGAGGTATTTATTCTGGAGGTGATACTGACCAAGATGCTCTTAAGTCATCTGGAAAAGGGAATAAATATTAAGCTGGCAAAATTTGATGATGACACTGAATTACTGAGGATAGTGAAATTAAAAATAAACTTCAAAGAAATTACAGAAGAGTTTTATGCTGGTGATGAGGCAGAGGAAATTCGGGGTTGATAATAAGGGTATACTTTGATGGGTTCTGAAATACAAATCTAGTAAACTTGAGCAAAAACCTAGAGAATAAGACAGAAAACATCTTTATGACACTGGAAAATTCTGTGTTGCAGTCACACCTGCATGCTGCTCTGATCTCCAAATCTTGAAGTACATACAGAGAAGTATGGCGAACATAATCACGCTAGTGCAGCTTCGTCTAAATAGACGAGGACTCTTCTGCCTAGAGAAGAGACTGTGAGAGGCTCTAACAGAAGCCTATAAAATCATGATAGCAAGGACAAGGTGAACAGAGTGATTATTCACTGGTTTTCATGTTCAAAGAATGGTATCAGGTGACCAGTGCAATACAAAAAAAAATCTTGTCCTGTTCTAGTTCAAATGCTTTGCTACCAAGTGCTATCAGAGGGTACCAGAGAGGAGGAAACTAACATAACCAACTACCTAACCCAACTTTAGCCTAACCCTTTTAGCTTTTACAACTCAGCTGGCTACACTAAACAAGCAAAGCTTTTTAAGACTGCTTTCGTAGCTCAGATTTAATAAGAGCCACACAGAAATGTGTATCCTAACAAGGCAGGTAAGGATTGAAAGACCTGTACAACCCCTTGAGCATACTACTACTACAGGTCTAACAAAGCCATACAAACAATTCAGTTCTTATTAAACATACCAAAGCATGTGATTCCTCAAGTTTCATTTCGTTTTCAATTTGTACATGTAAGTCCATAGAATAGAAAGATGATGAGTGCCATCTTACTCTAAAAATAGTTTTTCATTATGAATAATTGTATCCTATGACGCAGTCCTTTCATTCACCTTTAAAAAGCTGGGGTTTGTAGTAAAAGTCATTTGCTTAAAAAAAATAAATTCTTCAGTGATTTTACCAAAAATTGGTCAGACAGTGTACATGGAAAAAAGTATAATCACCCAACATACTTTTATCACCAATCAATGCATCAGTTCTTTGCCATTCTGCTGCTTAGGCAGGAAAACTAGAAGAAATAACTTCACTGTGCTTAAACCGCCTGTGTTAAGAGACAGTTTGCACAGACAACTTGGCACCTCCATAGAATCCTGTTTACCCAAATCCTCTCACACAGCATCTGTGCATGGCTTTGGGGCAATAAAGACTCACATTTTATTTGTCCCTCAGGGGAGCTCAACATGACTTTGGCCATTCAGCGTTTCCACAGAATTGTATTGAAGAGATCATGACTTGTCTATTCCATTTTAAACCATGTTTAAAAATGTATTTTGAGATGAAGCTGTTGAACAGTATCTGTTTAATATCTTCCTTACTACAGATAATAGCTTCAGTAGGAACTTGAGGCATGAAAAGAACGCAGTATATAACCCTCACTCTTTCTGCTCACTCAGCTTGTTTTAGCTAGCTGAAGAAATAGAATAAGACAGTCTTCTTGAGTCTAAAATTATTAGATCCCATAAAAACCTTCCAAATGTGCAAAAAGGGGAGAAATGTTCAAAGTTTTAAATGGAAAACTGAAACATGAACAGTTTCAGGTTATTTTTAGTTCTTTAATTAACTTCTTTTTATTAACAGTTAAGGGAGAATTAACTGTAATTTTTGTTGTAAAAAATTTTAAGTTACCATCAAAATATTTTTCTATAGTATTTATTAAGAAAAAGGAGGCTTTGGGGGATTTTTTAAATTTTTTTTTAATGCTAAAAAGCTTGGGAGAATATGTCTTATTTGTAAGCAGGAAGAAACATAAATTGCCCAGCATATACTTCTTTAGTAGCCTGAGCTGCTACTATTCAAAAGACAGAATGTCTGAAGTTGGGGATGGAACAGAAAAAAAATCATTATTTCCAAAATACTGGAATAAAATTTGGTTCTCATAAAAATGGAGGGTTGAATGTAATGAATATCTGCCTGAATTTTCCTAAATTTTGCCACATTTTCTTTAATACTTCCAGAGACCCAAATCATATCTGTGTATTATCATATATATGATAATACATGATATATATAATATCATGTATTATATATATTATAATATGTATTATTATATATTGTATTATATAATATGTATTATATAATATAATATATGATTATAGGTATATATATGTATAATCATGTACAGTTGTACATGAACAGTTGTAGCATGAAAGGCTAATGTGAGCCACAATAGCTGTCATTACAGGAGTAACGCCCAGAGAGGTGAAGGACCCCATGAGCAAAGGTGTATACACATACACATCTATAATTGCTGCATGCAACTGAGCACATGAATGTATGCAGCTTATACGTTATTTTTAATCATTTAGTTATATATAATATGCATATATGTTTGATAAAATGAATTGAGACATATTGCCTATATAGCTACAGACTTTGTATGCTAATTTGCACATGTTTGTGCTATTTGCAATCTGCTGGGATTATTTTCCCCCATGTTAGCAGGAACATTATCCCCATAATATCCTGATTTTTTTTTTTTTTTTTTTCCTCTGGAATACCCTCTTGCTTTTCACAGCCAGTTTCAGGATAAATGACTTGTCTGTGGCTGTGATCCATGGTGTGTTGTCAGATTTCTGCTTGTGCCCTTGGCCCCACAAGTACTTACTGCTGGGAGGAGCCCACTGAGTAGAAAGTGTTTACAGGATGTAAGTGATTAATATTATTAATTGACCTTGCTGGCCCAGAGAAATGCATTTCTGTTTTCAACTCAGTGGCATTTCTGCATCTGTCAGTAACCTGCCAACTGATGGACTATTTTAAAATATCAGCAGGCATCATGGGAAACAGCCAGGCAGCTAAAAGAGCCCCCCCTGACCACTCTCTGTTGTCATGCAGGCAGAGGACTCTTCCTCACATCTTTTTCCAGTCTCTGTAGATGAGACAGACGTAGATTGTGTTAAACACAGGCTTAGTGTACTGCTCTCTCATGGTATATTGTCTAGCAGGGAATCCTTTCAGAAGGTGGTGGTGTTTCTACCAAGCCAGAACTGAACCAGGGAAACTCTAGGTCAGCCACTGTTCATTAGAGCCAATTCGGAGCCCAAGGGCCAAGGGGAAGAGTCTCACAGAGATCACCAGTGGAAGGGGTGAAAATCAGAGGTAGATATGAGAGGGGGTGTAAGCGCTCATTTTGTTAGGTCCACAGAGGAGGAAGGGGCATGAGAAGCAGGACAGAGGTGAAATCATTTGACCTGAAGGAATGAGGATGAGGTTTATGCAAGAATGGAGTCTTACAAGTGAGAAGACCCTGTGCTTAGTGCAGGCACCATACGGATAGCAACCCAGGGAGTTGAAAATGGACTGGATAAAGTACGTGCAAGGAAGGTGTATCTTACCAGCGACACTTTGGCTGTCCTGAAATGAGAGGCAGTGAGTTCTTCTTTTGAGGAGTCAGCTGAAGAACAAGAAAGAGACCAAGGAAGAAACTGGGTGAGGGAGAGAGGAAGAATAAAGAAGGCCTACTAAACACATGGGCATAAAGCAGAGAAGTGATTAAATAGAGAAAGTAGGAAAATAAAAACAACACAGAAGTTGCACCCTTATGCAGTAAAATGTTCAGAAGCCAAGTTGGGAAGCAGAAAAGATTCAAAGCAATTCCTTATGACCCATCTCAGTTTTACTTAATTTGCCTTCAGACAGAAAAGTAAGAGGGTACCTTCCCCTGCTTGGTTAATCCATGTAAAGACCTGCTGCTGGATGCATCCTTGGCAAGCTGGGGACTCGTCCCTGCTCCTCTAAAAAGTCCCCGCAGCAGTCCGTCATTCTGGGCAGGGCCAGAGCTCGGGTCTGAAGGGCAGTGGCCATGCATCTCATCTGTGTCAAAGCCCTGGGTAAGGCTGCGCCTGTGGAGTTAGAAACCTGCTGATTTTGGAGGAAAATCCTTCAGTAAATTTTCCAGTGGTGCAAGTCAAAGGATCCTTTTGTTGTTATGTGTCTGTAAGAGGCAATTATTTAATATGCTGCTGTCTGTTCGGATAAATGTCCTGGGTTAGCAATGAAGTTTTCAGGTCTGTAGTGTAGTAATGACTGTGCTTTTAAGTAGAAGTATTAATTTACTGAAGATCAAATTGCAGCTTATCCTATGATACTTTAAATAATGGTGGCCAGTAAAAAATTGAGATTGGGATCAGTTGAAGCATTTTTAATGTGATTTTGCCAGATTGTTTTGATGGTAAAACATCTCCCACAATCAGGGAGAAAAACCAAACTACATGTTTGATCTTTCCATTTTCAAAGGGTTGTTTTTATTCAACTTTAAGGAAACTAACAATGTTTCAGGACCTCAAAATCAAAATTATTCTTCATCCCCTTAGACCAGGTGAAACATTTTAATCAATGAAAAATTTGAGGATTTTTACTTTTCATTCTGACAAAAAAATTTGAAAACCAGTAATTTTCAGTTGATAATCTATGTATTTTTGGAACTTCAAGCAAACCGTCACATCGGCTACTTGAACATCTGTGTATTTAAAGAAGACAATGTGGATCAGTCACTAAAAGATCAAAATAAGAATCAAGAGAAATAGCTTCAAAGTTTCATTACACTTTTGGGTCACTGAATGCAAAATACTGAAGCGCTTCATTCTAGTAATTTCTATAAAAAGCAAGTGAGGTCTTTGACTGACATTATTAAGGGCTTTGCACAAAATGTAAACAAAAATGTTTGCCAGGTATTAGTATTTAATTATTTTGAAAGTTCCTCCCCCAGTTATGGAAAATGTTGTGCTTTTCTGCTACAGAACTGCACTTTTCAACTCTTCTAGGACTGTTGTGCATTTTAACCTCTCTCAAGATCCTGTAAAAACTTTGCTTTAAATATTTCATCAGAAGTGTTCCTTGGAAGTCACCCCTTCAATATGCAACTCCCTGTGTTTATTAAAGGAAGGGTGTTGACAGGCTTGAGGTGGGAACCACTTTTTTTCTTAATAACTTTGATGTCAAAAGACAGTTGTGTAACAGCAGATGGCCTTCTGGGGATGATTTCCTGCATGGCTCCTTTGGAAACACCAGTCTCATTTAATTTATTTTTTATAGGAAATACCAATGAATTTTGTGGATCCCAAAGAAATTGACATCCCGAGTCATGGAACTAAAAACCGCTATAAGACAATTTTGCCAAGTAAGTAAGTTAGCCGTTGGTTTCCTATGGTGACATTTCATACTGCATTGAGAATAGATTGCTGTGAAAATCTAGCTTTCTTTATCTTTGATCACTGTGTACCCATTCATAACTGTATTTATAACCTATGTAGAAAGATAACAAAATCCCAGTGCTGTAGGACTGGGAAATGCAGAACTCTCACTGGATGCCTTGGCAGGCACATCTTTGGCAGCATCCCAACCATGTACTGAAATGCAACCTACGTTTTCTCTGGAAGACAGCTTGGGCAGATAGGTAGAGAGGAGTCTACCATGCCTTGCAGTAGTTCCCCTGATCTGGATGACAAGAGGGCCAAGACTGTTGCCTCCATCCATCACAGCACAAACCGTCCTGCAGTGAATTCTGTTTATATTAGTAAGAAAACCCCTGTCACACAGTGCTGCCTCATCATTGTAAATTTGTTACTGCTTTTCCATGCTGCATCTGCATTTTTATTGGCCCAAATTCTTTATTACTAACCAAATACCAATTGCTTTGTTATAATCAGAGGTGGTTGAAAACTTTTCAGTGGAATAGTTTCCCTTCAAAATACATGTTTCTCTGAAACGCAGCCATTTTCAGAACATTGGCTGGGGGATAATGAGATAATTTCTCTTTTATTAATCATTTTGGTTTGTGTTCAGTTTCAAAATAGGTTGAAGAAGTTTTGACATTGCACTAAATATAGACAGAAATAGTTGAGATTTTATAAATTTTGACATCACCAAAGTAAAAAAGTTCAGTCATTCAAAATGTTGGAGAACAGTCCCACAGAAAAATGTAAACACATCCCTTTGCTTAGGTTTGGAATGAAAAATACTTTTAAAATGACAGCATATCCTACCAATGAGAAATTTGTTTTCTAATCATCTCTATAATGTCCTTGTAGGCCTATGTTATGTGTCAGTCATGGAAATTCACCCACTTTAAATGACATGATTTCTCTCAGTGAACCTGAACACACTGTGATTTGTTCACATCATACAAAGGCCTTGCAGCCAAGTTAATGAAAACTGATGGCCCTCAACCACTAGATTAGTCTCAGAAATGTGGTACATAGCTGGGAAAGTACTTGCTTCCCTTCGGGCCCCAATGAGATTTACATTGTCTTCAAGGTTAGATTTTCTGTTGCAACTGATAGCTCTGTGCATCTGAGTGCTATCGAGAAATATTGAAGGGGATTAAAGAAAGTAACTGTATGCAAGTTATGTACCAAATAATCAGAAAATTCGGCATCCCTTAGAGTCTGGCCCAGAGTCAACAGGATGTACACTGAGGGTGAAGTCCTGACCCCTTTGACGACAGCAAGACTCGCCATCAGCTGCAGTGGAGGCAGGATATCACAGAGCCCTGCTCTGCCTGACGTGCAGATTTTTGGAAGGAGTTCTCCCTTTTCATAGCATCTTGCATCCAAGCGGCCCCAGCCACCGCATCACCTTCAGCAGTGCCTTGCAAGTGCAATGAGCCCTGCTTCACAGTAGCATGTGTTTTGAATTGGAACAGAACAGCTGGGCTGTGGTTGATGCTGATGAGCTTTGAGAACCAGCATGCCTTTGTGTTTTCACCTCCAGTTAGCTGGGACGTGCCACTAACTCTGCGGCACATTTTCAGTCCAAGCGCACTGCTGGTGCACACCACAACTACTCACTGACAGGCACTTTGTAACCGTCCTTGACAGAAATCAAAAGGTCTGGTGTGTGTTAGCACCAGGCCTTTTCAAAGAAGGTATTTTGTGGATTGAGGCACATGCTCGTAATAAATACTCACACGCCCCACACCCAGTCCGAGAGGGTTTGGAAATGATTTGGGTGATTAAATAGAACAGCCTTCCTGGTTTCCTGCTCAGATGATATCAACCTGCTGCTTCATATGCCCTCATCAGCTTTTCCATTCCCAGTGCTGGGTGCGTCTCCTGAATCAGGACACCTGTGGTGACAAGTGACGTTTGACCTGATGGATTATCTCCTAAAAATGCCCAGTCCTGCCATCTCCACCCTCTGCCCTGTGGAGGATGTTCTCATTTTCTGAGATAATTCTGTGGCAGGGTGCAGGGGGGCAGGTTTGTGTTAGCAGATACTGCCCAGCCAGACACACTCGTGGGAAATAAAATGAATGCCTAATGAAAATTATTCTATATGGAAAACTATAAAAGGCAGGAAATGTTACATTACATGAAAGATGTTTCAGTTGCAGTATAACATAGCCAACACCCTTATGCCTCTTCAGGCACAAGAGTATCAGCTATGGCAAAGAGGCATAGGAGGCATCTTTAAGTTTTCTAAGTGTTATTTGTTTTATACATGCATATGTATGTACATATAACATATACGTGCTCATTCAGCGTAGGAGGGGACAGTGTGGGATCAGAAGCAAGTGGCTAAACCAGTCCCTTAAAATCACTATTTTTCTATCCTCCCTCCTGACTGCGACTCCAGACGCTGTTAAACCCCATTCTGTATCTTCAGCTGTATTCCCTCTGCATTCCTTGAGCAGGTTCCCAGTCATTCTCACAGATTTCCCAGTCTCTCACCACAGTTACATCCCTGTGGCAGAACACCAGCTCTGCTGCTCCCTCCTTATCCTCTTACATCTTCACCTTTGCCTGCTCATCTCGTGCAGCTCCTGCTACATGTCCCAGCAGCAGGATCTCAGCTTCAAAGCAATTCTTTTCCCATTCTTACCTCACTTTTCCACCTCAGACCAGAAGCAGAATTCTCATGGTACTTCACAGCACGCATGGCTCTTGCTTACAGTGGAGCAAGTGGCTTAACACTATTCTGTGGCTATTCCCATGTGTGCAACACATCCGAGGTACCTGGATGTCATTCCTTACCCCTTTCTGAAAAGTACCCTCAGGGCAAAAGCCTACATGAAAACACTTGTGGCAGAAGAGCAGTAACATGAAGGTAGGAAGCACTTGGTGGGTCAGACCAACAAATCCATAAGCTGTTGATTGAAGTGCTTGTGCTAAAACTTGCTCTGGCTCTCCAGCTAAAGACCAGGGGGAAGTTAAATCTCAACTGTATGAACAAAGCACTTTATTATGCAAGCTTATTGTTGGTTGATATTCAAGGATCACCTACTGCAAGCTCAGGAGTGCTGCATCCCAACTAGAAGGAAGTGTGGCAGAAGGGCCAGGAGACCTCCTTGGATGGATAAGGAGCTGCTGAGGAAAATTCAAAGGAAGAAAGAGGCTTATAAAAGGTGGAAGCAAGGACAGGTGGCCTGGGAAGAATACAGGGATGTTGTTCGGGAAGCTAGGGACCAGGTTAGGAAAGATAAGGCCCAGTTAGAATTAAACTTGGCCAGGGATGTTAAGGATAACAGGAAGGGATTCTACAGGTAAGTAGCAAACAAAAAACAGACTAGGGACAACATAGGCCCCCTGAGGAAGCCCTCGGGAGAACTAGCTACACAGGATTTGGAGAAGGCTGAGGTTCTGAATGACTTCTTTGCCTCAGTCTTCACTGGCAAAGGCTCTGACTGCACCACCCAAGTCTTGGAAGGCAGACACAGGGACTGTGAAAATGAAGACCTTGGGCCCACTGTAGGAGAGGATCTGGTTCGAGACCATCTTCAAAATCTGAATGCGCACAAGTCCGTGGGACCTGATGGAATCCATCCGCGGGTCCTGAAGGAGCTGGCAAATGAAGTTGCTAAGCCACTGGCCATCATATTTGAAAAATCATGGCAGTCAGGTGAAGTCCCCGACGACCGGAAAAAGGGAAATATAACCCCCGTTTTCAAGAAGGGGAAAACGGAAGACCCGGGGAATTACAGACCAGTCAGTCTCACCTCTGTGCCTGGCAAAACCTTGGAGCACATTCTCCTGGAAGACATGCTAAGGCACATGAAAAACAACAAGGTGGTTGGTGACAGCCAGCATGGCTTCACTAAGGGGAAATCCTGCCTGACCAATTTGGTGGCCTTCTATGATGGGGCTACAGAACTGACGGGCAGGGGTAGAGCAGTTGATGTCACCTACCTGGACTTGTGCAAAGCGTTTGACACTGTCCCACACGACATCCTTGACTCTAAATTGGAGAGACATCAATTTGATAGGTTGACCACTCTGTGGGTAAAGAACTGGCTGGATGGCCGCATGCAAAGAGTTGTGGTCAATGGCTCAATGTCCTGCTGGAAACCAGTAATGAGTGGTGTCCCTCAGGGATCGGTGTTGGGGCCGGTCTTGTTTAACATCTTTGTTGATGACATGGACAGTGGGATTGAGTGCACCCTCAGCAAGTTTGCCGATGACACCAAGCTGTGTGGTCCAGTTGATATGCTGGAGGAAAGGGATGCCATCCAGAGGGACCTTGACACGCTTGTGAGGTGGGCTGATGCCAACCTTATCAAGTTTAACCATGACAAGTGCAAGGTCCTACACCTGGGTGGGAGCAATCCCAGGCACAGCTACAGGTTGGGCAGAGAAGAGATTCAGAGCAGCCCTGTGGAGAAGGACTTGGGGGTGTTGGTCGATGAGAAAATGAACATGAGCCGGCTGCAGTGTGCGCTCGCAGCCCAGAAAGCCAACCGTATCCTGGGCTGCATCAAAAGGAATGTGACCAGCAGGTCGAAGGAGGTGATCCTGCCCCTCTACTCTGCTCTTGTGAGACCTCACCTGGAGTATTGTGTGCAGTTCTGGTGTCCTCAACATAAAAAGGACATGGAACTGGTGGAACAAGTCCAGAGGAGGGCCACAAGGATGATCAGGGGACTGGAGCACCTCCCATATGAAGACAGGCTGAGAAAGCTAGGGCTGTTCAGCCTGGAAAAGAGAAGGCTGCATGGAGGCCTCATAGCAGCCTTCCAGTATCTGAAGGGGGCCTTTAGGGGTGCTGGGGAGGGACTCTTCATTAGGGACTGTAGTGACAGGACAAGGGGTAAGGGGTTAAAACTTAAACAGGGTAAGTTACTGGATGTAAGGAAGAAGTTCTTTACTGTAAAGGTGATGAGGCACTGGGATGGGTTGCTCAGGGAGGCTGTGAATGCTCCATCCCTGGTGGTGTTCAAGGCCAGGTTGGACAGAGCCTTGGGTGGGATGGTTTAGTGTGAGGTGTCCCTGCCCATGGCAGGGGGGTTGGAACTAGATGATCTTGAGGTCCTTTCCAACCCTAACTATTCTATGATTCTATGATTATGGACAGATGCCGGCAAACCATCTGCTTGATGTTGAGAATTTTCCAGCTCCCTTGCACTACAGTTGCGACTACGAACAGTCATGCTTGCTCCAGTCCTGCTCCCTAATGAAGGCAATAGGATTACCAGCAGGCTTTGAAAAAATAAAGAAAAATATCACATTTGCAAAGCAGAAGAAAAACTTTAATCTTAGGAGAATTCAACATGAGTTCATCAAAACATTTCGTATATCCATATGAGTTGATAAGATGTATCCTAGTTGTGGTCGCAAGTATAATAGCATCTGTAATATTTGTAAATAGCAAGTATTATGCTTATCTGTGTTAGGCTGCAGAGTTAAAAATCTAAGCGGATATTAGGCAACCTTTTCTTTAGTAGATAAAAAAAAATCCCCTTTGCATGAATAAAGCTTTATTTTGTCATGATGAAGGATTTTCATTAAAATGCAGAAGCACTCATCATCATAAATCTGTTAAGTTTTCCATTGGGAAAACCTGGCTTATATTGGAAGTGCCAGGAAATGATTCAGATGAGATTAAAAAATTATGCCTTGTTTACAGGTGTTTTATACGTGAGGTGTTTTAAGACAAATGTATTATTTGCAAGTCTAATAACCTATTCCCCACCTGGCAGAGACTGGGAATGCTGTCTGGTATGATCCGCGTTCTGTGTTAATAGTGTTTACCAAATAATACCAGTATCTGTAATTCCTTTACAGACTGCAAACAAAACCAGGCAAAATAGAGGTGGATGGATTTCAAAATGTTTCAGTTATCTGAAAGTTAAATGATCTTTTGGGCTGCGAGTGTCAGAGCAGTCCACTCACAAAGTTTTCATCTTCCTTTCCTGCTCACAAAAGCAGACATACCTTGAGGACAGCCCTTCTCACAGTACTTCAGTCCTACTGCTGGTAAGGCACCTAGGACTGGACTGGGAGTTAAAAATGACTTATCCTGGAAGTGCTACGAATAAGAACATACCCATGCCTAATGAATTCAAAACGTAGCAGTCAAGAAGAAAAAAAGAACCACAGCACATCATACCCACCGTAAAATGAACACAGCCTTTGCAATGGGACAAAGCCTCATGTCTTCATGTCAAGGTGGTGTTCATGAAGCGGGTGACTCTCCAGTGTTGATGGCAGCTGGGGAGGCTGTCCAGCAGTGGCACCATATAGCTCCCCCTTGTTGCCTGCACTGGGCAATCTCATGTTGGCAAGCTCCAACCCCTTTAATCTCTTCCTTTTCCTCCAGCCTGGTAAATTCAGGCCAATATTAATTTATTAAAGATGGAGTTAAAGGGAGCTTCTTCTACTCTAATGGGAGAGCTATTCCAGACTTCCTAGATACATGGAAGAAAACAGCAGTAATTTTGCCTAAGTCAGAATTGCAGGAGATGTTTCTTATTAGTAATTACAAGTGTTTAACAGCTCTACTGCATTTCAAGATTGCTTTACAAAGATTGATGAATTCAGCCTTGCAGCCACCATCTGTGTCTTTCTGATGTAGCTTCAGACTCTCAGACTTTGTCATCTTTGAGGAAAAGATTATTACCTCCAAGGTATTTGTCATTCAGGAGGAAGCAAATTACTTCCATTTGTGTCTGATGATTGCTTAGTGGCTCTGGATGTAAAGGGCACTCAGGTTTTCCTCACTTCAGAGCTAAGTTTACAGCACTTGACTATTTCATAAGGGATCAGGACTGTTAATTTAGAAAAGATTCCCATCCGGAAGCAGTGTTTGTTTCGTTGATTGGATTTGGAAGGAGGTCTCAGAAGTTATGAAACTGATTTAGCTGCTCCTTAGTAACAGAGGGATTTATCTCAAGACATGGTAATTAAACTGGATGTTGAGTCTGTTTGGAAGAGGGTTTTTGAGGTAGGGGTCAAGCTACACCAGAATCAGAGGCATTGTGTGAGTTAGAGGAAGCGGGTGTTTTTTCAAGGCCACGTAGCCTGAGGCATTTGTGGAAATGGCTTATAATCACTCTGTGCTGAAAAGGAATGAGAGGTTTCCTGTCCTCATATTGTTAAGGGGAAAAAAAAAAAGTGAAAAGTTGGGAAGACAAAGAGATTTTAACACAAGCTAACTAGGGTTCATGTAGTGCTGTTAACACAGAGGACAAGATTTCCATGCACAGACTTTGAACTAGAAGTCATGCATTAGTTTGCACATTTTAAGAAACATGGTTTGAGAACACCAGCCTGGGTCTTGCAAAGGCTCCACTCCTGTCCAAGACACTCCTATGACCTCCAGTGGGAAAATTACATACAGTATGTTTGGGATCATCCTCCCTCTTCCTTTGATTTGCAAAGGTTTTATCTTGTTCTTATGAACAGGGTGAAAAGTAACAAAAGGAATCCAAAACCGACTCTGAAAATACCCCTTTTTTGCTACTGCATATGCATATGAATTATATATTTCTTGTGCAGACAGCAGGGCCACATAATAAATAGTGTTATCTTACAACTCTCCAGTTCAGCATCCACGTATGTATCTTTGAAGACATTGCTTTGATTGCACTCAGCAAAGCAGCTATCCAGAGGTGATTTCCAAACCAATAGGTGTCCTGTATACTGTCAAAAAGCTGTTGATTCTAATGAAATATTTTAGCAAATTGCCAGAATATTACTTTTTTAGTACAGAAATATTTCCATATCATTTTGTTAACAGTAGAACATTTTTTTCACAAAAGGTGTGAAGAAAGCCAAAGTGTGTCCTTAGACAGCCACAACATAGGCACCACACTCCCCAACTCCTTATCCCTTTCTGTTATGCTCTATAATTGAGAATTTACTGGCTTTAATTCCAAAAGGGTAATTAACACATCAAGAATCACAGCATCACAAATGAGTGCACAAAAACTTCCTTTGCAAGGGGGATTTAGTAACCAAAAACTCTATACTCAACAGAACTTGCCCCAGCTCTGTTCTAGATATCTAAAACAATGAAGGAAAGAAAAGCATGAAGGAAAGTGTTCCTGTATTCATTGCATCTCCAGACCAGTACACATGAATGGTGACAAGTTTCATCATATGGAACACAGGACTGAAGGGAAGGATAGGTATTTCCTGGTCCAGCCCATTGCAGTGAACTTAAATTAGTATAAAAACACATAGCTGATTTCATCTCAGGGAGAGGGAGTTTTTCCTAATTTAGATCCAGCTGTAGTCATTGGAACAGTACAATTTCAGGCAAAGATATCCTACTTGAACTCAAAAAACTTGGTGTAATTATCTATCATCATACTAGGATATGACACAGGTTTCAAAGACAGTCTAAGCAGCTTGATACTCAGCACAGGCAGACTAGAGCTTGCTGGATATTGCCTGGACCTGATAGTGTTGCATCAATGCCCACAGCTTGCTGAGATACTTCTACACAGCTCAGCATTGTGCAGTACAGGTGCACTTTGGTCACACATGATGATCTGCTGCGGAGGACAGAGTTAGGTGCATAGTACTTTAGTGCTTGACAACCCAAATAACAGTAGATTATTTTCTTCAAAAAGTCTTCAATTCTGTATATAAACCTTCTAATTATGGATTTTCTTTCCAATTTCCATCTTGTGCTCTTAGATCCTCTAAGCAGAGTGTATTTGAAACCAAAAAATCCATCTGACTCCCTGAGTACCTACATAAATGCTAACTACATTAGGGTAAGTAAATGTACACTCTTCATGTGCTTTTGAAACAATATTTGATTTTCCAGTGAATACCTGGTTTTGCTAAGGTGCCACTCATTTTATTCCTACCCGTCTTCATTGATAATTCCTTATCTTTTTGTCGACATTGGTGTGACAGGAATAGTTTCATTAACTATTTGTAACAAAGACCACATAGCCATGAATGTATTAAAATGATTGCGGTAAGAAAACACTTTATCAACTAGTTTATAAAAAACATTAAGAAATACATGCATTACTATTTATTTACTTCAGTATTTACCTTTTAATACTGTCCTACTGCCTTATAGTAAGGAAAAGAGAGTTACCTTTTAACAGTGACAGAGATACCAGTATTGCCTTTCCCTTTACTCTGCTTGGCACTTCATTGACCTTCTATACATCTCTGTGTCTTGGGACTCCCTATACTGATATGCTGGCCTTCCTATAAGGTCTCATAAAGGTGCTTCTCCCTTAGCAAAGATATATAGCAGAATCTTGGATTCCACAAGAATTCATGTATTTTATTTTTTTTTTCCCTGTTGTGAATCTTCATAGGAACTAATTTTATAGTTCTCACTTTTTTTTCCTGTGGCTTGTTGACTGTAAACTATCTTGTAAACACTGCAGCAATATGGATTCAAGTACCACTGGATGATGGAAAGCCCCAACAACTTGGAGAACAGAGTAAGCTCGAAGAAGCCAAGTAAGCAGAGAAATTTGAGAGGGATTGATATATTCTCAGTACCTTTTCAGTCCATCCAGTTTCCAGAGGAAAAGCTGTTCTGCTGAAAAATTTCGGATCTGCTCTACTCTTAGTCATAGCCGCTTTCAGTTCAAGGAACTTGGTTTTTTTTTTTTTTAAATCCAGATTAATTTTTCTGCTCTTTTAGAACATCCACCTGCAATTTTTTTGACCACATGGATTTAAAGCAAATGCTTTTGTTTCTGTTTCTAAACCAGGGATATGGAGGTAAAGAGAAGGCTTTCATTGCAACTCAGGGACCCATGATCAATACCGTGAATGATTTCTGGCAGATGGTTTGGCAAGAAGACAGCCCTGTCATTGTTATGATCACAAAGCTGAAAGAAAAAAATGAGGTATGACAACTAGCCAAACTGAGAAACTATTCCTATGGCTGATACTGTAGAAAAAACCTTAGCATATATGAAAGGAAGCTAGCAGATAACCAGCTCTTAAATAATCTGGTAATGGTCAATGTGATAAGTAGTGTTGGGGTAGCCAAATGCACCGACTGCAATTGCATAGCAGTCATAAGGCATGCATTTAAAAAAGACAAAAAGTAATTCCACTTTCTAGATCTGTGCTGCTAGGTTCATATTTGCTTAAGAAACACCTCATTTATTTGTTGGTCACCTCTGTACTTCTTGTAACTTTCTGGTATATAAAGAATCAATGGTTAGTGTTATGGTTAGAGGTCTTATGATGTGGTTGAAGTTTTCACTTTGCTATAATGGCAGGTTTTGAGCCCATTCCAGAAATTACAAATCTTCTGGACTATCCCAGAAATACAGTTTGGGCTCCCAAATGCCAATGCCACAAGAGGGACTTGGTGAGAATGAAAATGTGTGGCTCTTTACCTTAGTACCAAGTAGAGATGACAGTTGTATTTTAATTGCTAACGGCCATCTAACTGCCTGTTATACATATGTGACTTTTGGATCAGTTCCTAACTACATCTTTAACAGCTTTATTTAGTATTTGTGTAAATTATTGCCAGGTTTTCCTTGATTGTGCCAGAGTCTGTATTTGTGACTGCCATATATTAGGAACAAAAATCACTCTCCCTTGCAAAGGGCCAACACAAAGCTGTGTTCTGGAAGAATAAATGTTAAACAAGTGGTTTACAAGGCTTGTGGACAAGAGACAGACATGAAGGAGTTTGACTATTTTCTTGAGTCCAAACTGCTAGACTTGGTATCAGTTCCCAGCTCCAGTTAGGTACCTCAACCAGATCTCAGCACCTTGCAGGAAAGCACGAGGGCTATATTGCCCCAGCTTCACTCACATCCCTGCTCTTCAAACTCAGATACATCTGATGATAGAGAAACAGTTTATTCAGGCAAAATTCTCAGTCTGAATGATCAGGGGACTGAGATCCTGAGTGCGCTCCCAGGGCTCGAACTCACTGCCCCATGAAAATGTGGACTCAGTAGACGTACTCTTCTTTCTTGTGCTCTTGACTGCTGCTTGGCTCTTTGTCACCCTGTGTTTGGGCTTCTAGCATGACCTTAAAATTAAGTGGATTTTAAGAAAGCTGTATGTAAAAAGTAGGTTAGTCCTGTAAAATATCCCAAGCCGTATTTCCAAACTAGGTGCCATTTTGCACTAGACTTCAAACAAGTGTCCAGAAGCCTACATTAAAAAGAATACTCCTGAAAACACCGAAAATTTACCCTGCCCTAATTGGCCAAAAGGGTAAGTATTTCACTGAGGAAATGCTGACTGTTTAAACACTCACATCTGACACTGCGTAAGAAGAATGACTTGAAAGAAGTGCCCAGTGGTTTCCACCGTGTCAGGAAGCCCTGTGTTTACCTGAGTTACGCAGGCTCTAGGCATTGGTGTTTATCCGCATTGTTGTGGCCTGGCAGTGGTAATTTCCTCCTAATAGAAAGGATGGGGAATCTCAAATCGTTCCCAGGCTATATAGAGGGGCTGTGTTTGCACAAGCTGTCCTGCTCTGTCTAGAAGCCTTAGAAACTCTCACTGTTAAGTTCCTCCTGAAACCTGGCTTGCTATTGGAAAGGAAATAGCCTAACTAGTGCCTGAGCTCCCTGTATTAACTTGCTTTCTAAAGAGGAAGCAAAAGCAGATGTTATTTAGCATAATAGCAGCTGATATTTTTTCTTTTCTACTGTCTGCTTTATTTACATCATTTTCAGAGAGGTGAGTCTGCAGTATACACCCATACAGATTCCTTCATATTTGAAAGCATAGTCATTCACATCCACCCCTGCGCAAATAAACACCATGCCCAACTCTCAGTTGTAGGCCCCGTTCCTCAGCTGATGTAACATCAGTCAGCCTCCGTTTGAGCTATAATGTACTATAAAGTAATGTGTAATGAGGGAGCTCTCAAATGAGAGACACATGGAAAACCTTAATCTCAACAATGAATTCATTTATTTAGCATAAGTAAAATTATTTGGGGCATTAGTGTCCTAGTGCAATATACTGATGTGATGAATTTGCAATCAAAATGGGAATTGTGGGAAATGATGATAAACAAAAGTTTCTATGTAGTTACTTCCTTCCATGAGAGGAAAAAATGGTTAAGACTCTGTGGTAACAGTTTTTGTAAGATGTACCCATTTCAGCTGCATGAAAAAAAACTGCATGAAATCAACTATGGAGCGTTCAATTATTGGTTTTTCTTTCTTTTTAAAGACTGATTTAAAAAAAAAAGGAGATTGATTTGTAAGCAAGAATAATGCCAAAGGAACTATGGGTGAAGTGAGCGTTTTAAACAGAATCTGTAAAACTTGTACTCAGCACTACACAATGTCTGAACAGACTGGAAATCTACCTGTGCAAGGAGAGTCAACAGCAAAGGAGCTTCTGCCTGAACAAATAATGAGAAACTTGTAACTCTAGGCTATAATTTTAGGGTTAATATGAGGAAAATCACAACTCCTCTAGTGATCTAGGTACCCTCCCTGGTCACTGAAGAGCAGTAGTCACTTTCACAGGGTGACTCATCCTATTCTAAGAGATCAGTGACCATCTGTAGTAATATTTTAGGACAGGATCTTACCTAGCTTTATCCACGAGGCATATGTAGACTTAGAATCATAGAATCATAGAATAGTTAGGGTTGGAAAGGACCTCAAGATCATCCAGTTCTAACCCCCCTGCCATCGGCAGGGACACCTCACACTAAACCATCCCACACAAGGCTTCATCCAACCTGGCCTTGAACACCACCAGGGATGGAGCACTCACAACCTCCCTGGGCAACCCATTCCAGTGCCTCACCACCCTAACAGGAAAGAATTTCCTCCTTATAGCCAATCTAAACTTCCCCTGTTTAAGTTTTAACCCGTTACCCCTTGTCCTGTCACTACAGTCCCTGACGAAGAGACCCTCCCCAGCATCCCTATAGGCCTCCTTCAGATACTGGAAGGCTGCCATGAGGTCCCCATGCAGCCTTCTCTTCTCCAGGCTGAACAGCCCCAACTTCCTCAGCCTGTCTTCATACGGGAGGTGCTCCAGTCCCCTGATCATTCTCGTGGTCCTCCTCTGGACTTGTTCCAACAGTTCCATGTCCTTTTTATCTTGAGGACACCAGAACTGCACACAATACTCCAGGTGAGGTCTCACAAGAGCAGAGTAGAGGGGCAGGATCACCTCCTTCGACCTGCTGGTCACGCTCCTTTTGATGCAGCCCAGGATACGGTTGGCTTTCTGGGCTGCGAGCACACTGAAGCCGGCTCATGTTCATTTTCTCATTGACCAGCACCCCCAAGTCCTTCTCTGCAGGGCCGCTCTGAATCTGTTCTTTGCCCAGTCTGTAGCTGTGCCTGGGATTGCTCTGACCCAGGTTTAGGACCTTGCATATATTACAGAATTTAGTCAGCTGGAATTTGACAAATATGTGGAGTGTAAGAAGTTTATAGGCTTCTATATAATTTTACAGAGATGTTTATAGACTTCTGTTGTATCAGCTGTTTTTCGTAATTCTGCTATGTACTCCATAGATAATATGCATTTAGTTTGTCTTAAAAGCTTACTAGCAACATTACCTGTTAACCAGAAAACATATTTTAGGAAGCATAAAGAAAGAATACTGTGTGGCATTCAACAAGAAGAAAGGCCTAGTACTGACTGATGCATTAAACAATGTGTGTTTATTCAACTCAGATAATGTAAAACTTGTCAGTAATTATCTAGGACAATCTTGTTAACTCACTGTTTAAAGCTCATACTGTTTTTCATGTGACATTTTTTTCCTCGCTCTATAAGCACACTTATCTATGCACAGCAAAGTAGATTTTGGAATTCAGAAATCCTACCTTTCATAGATTCACCTAAGCCTCTTTGGAGATTGCTTATTAGTCCAGTATTGGTACTATAGATATGTCTTGGGTTTTGGAAAATCTTTAGATTTGGTCCTAATTTTGAGGGTTTTAGTACATCAAGGCAAAGCATGCCTTAGTTCTAGAGATCCACCTCAGAAGCGGTCCCATGAAGCCTGGCATCTGGTGGGTTTGGGATGGGGTGCGCAAGGAGACAGGTCAGGGGACTGGAGGTAGCCTAAGCCTGCAGGCCTGTCACAGGAGGAAGGACAAAGGCTGAAACCAATTAAAGGTCATGTGAGATGCTGTTTCTTGTATAAACTTCCTGCTCAGGTCAGGGAATGTCATTTTTGTGGGGCAGATGAGAAATAAATAGCCATTTATTAGAAAAAAGCTAAGCAATGGAAATTAATTCGAGGGGGGAATTTGAAAGATGGCAGAAAGATGAGAATTTCCACATGGAAGTAAGAGGTTTCTCAGGCTTTTAGCTGCCATGCAAGTTGGCTAGGATATTTATTTCTTTTTTGAGTTTAATCATCTTTTAAAAAAACCCTGCTCATAGTTGTTATGTGTTTGCTCACTTACATAGAGGATTGTATGTTCAACCCCAAGCTCACAAAATGTGTGACTTACTTAGAAAGTGCTGTAATGAATGAATATGCAGCCTGAAAGAAGAGCAGGGAACAGAATCAGGACCAGCAGAAAGCGTGGAGGTGGAAGATGATGTGATGATAAGAACAAGTAAATTCTTTCTTTTTTTCCTGATACGTACTATTTGCAATAGGCTTTTACTGATTGCAGACCAGAGACTGGAGAGCAGACTTCTCAGACACTGTGTTTGGCTTTTGAACCGGTTTAAAATATACCTTTATGGGGCCAGTGGAATTTTCTTTTGGGTTCAAGGGATGGCTTGAGGCAATTTACTTGTTTTTGCTGATGCTTCTGGGATTTACTGTATTATTTTCCATACGTCTGATACTTTTACCCCTCCCATCTTCGTCTTTATCCTTTTTTTATAATTAACTTTCAAAAACATGTCAATTCCCCCAAATATCTGTCTTCTTAGAAGCGCCTGAACAACTGATCCTAGCTCTACTTTCAAGGCTTTTCGTAAAGCAGTAACAAATGGTATTTATAAAAGATGCACAGAGACTGTGTTAAAAATAATCCTTTGTATTTCACTAAACGTAGACGAACTGTTAAATGAAAGTTATTTTAATGAACAGCCCCATTTCATTGTCCACCCCGCGCAAGTTGCCAATTCCAGTTCTGGGAAAGAGTCAAGAAAAACACTTCTGAAGTGCCTGAAGGCTTTGTAGTGAGCCTTGTATGCTCACATTTATCAAAAAGTCTCAGGGGTTGACTCAACTATTGTTGATTGTCAGGGTACCATTGTGTATTTAGAGTTTTCTTTTCCCCATATTAGCACTGAAAACTACACTCCCAGGGAGGGGCATGAATTGCAGATCTGGCAGACGATAGTAGCTAAACGTGTCACATGGGGGGACTGTGGAACTTGTGAACACCTTTCTTTTTGTACAAATTTCTGAGTATTTTATTGCCATTCTTGGTGTCTTCGGGGAGACAGCAAATTTAGGATGTTCGGGTAATGCTGCAAAAGGCAGGATCTGAATGAAACCGGTCAGATTGGCCATCATTATTTCAGAAAATGTGGCTTTCACACACCTTACACTATTAAGGTAATGAGCATCTATTTTTAGAAAAGTATTTGTACAACAGAGATGATTCGGTGCAGTCAGCTGTTGGGTTATCGCGTAGCAGCTTAAAGATCACACCTGGTGGTAAAGCCTCGCATTTCACTGATAATTTCTTTTTTTGATCATTTTTAGCATGATTTACTGGGAGTTATGCTTTATGGCAATTAATTCTATTAAAGGGATTTTTTTTTCATTTTGCTGTGTAATGTAGGCTACTGTCTGAGTGTAAACTAGTTTATTCAGCAAGAGTTTGTGAGGAAATGCAAACAAGTTCTTTCTGGGATTCCTATTATTGTAGAACTGTCTGTTTTCTGGGCATTTTGGGTTTGTTTGGTTTTTTTACTTGTGCACTGGATATTAAAAAGAATATTTTCTTTAGTTGCTGGGGTTCTTTTTATCATATTGGCCAGCATTATTTCAGAAAATGTGGCTTTCAAGCACCTTGCACTCTTAAGATAATAAGCATTTATTTTTAGAGAAGTATTTATACAACAGGGGTGTTTTGCTTTCAGGTAGGCTATAGAGATACTTTCATGGAAATGAATACGAAGTTGCAGTTGACTTGAAGATAGCAGACTATTGGAGGGGAAAAATAAAATGGTTCATATTGTAGATACTATTTCTTCATCTCCCTTTTAGTAGATGCTTGTCAGGTACATTGCTGAAAGACTGTAACACTACTGATTCATTAAGAATTCTGCATATAATTTTGTGTAGCTCTAGCAAGACTGATAGATTTTTTTTTTAGCTTTCATATCCAGTGAGTTATATAGTTGGCAACTCTGATTCTGCAATATACCTTCACATGTACATCAAGTCTCACTGAATTCATGAAGATCTAAGGGCACATTTACATGCTTTGTTGTATTAGGGCTCAGGAGAGTAAAGAGAATAAAAAGTCTTGTGAGGAGAGGACAAACTCTGAATCTCTTGCTCAGAAGGAAATCTCATTTGGAAAGAGAAAATTTTATAAACTTAATTCTATGAATTAAAGAATTTTCTAGGGGAAAAAAATCTTTAATTTTGAATATGGAAAAGAGTTCCTTTGACTGAACTACATTGAGCTTTTAAAAATAAAAATAACTGTTGAAAATGTTCAGTGATAGAAATCCGTATTTGAAGAACTCATATCCTGAAAATCAGGCCTAAGTCATTCTTTAAGAACCCTGCAATATCTTATCTGGGAATGCTTCTAATGTGAATAACCCCTTGGTTGAGTTCATCCCAACTTTCCAGACAAATACGTTCTGTGTAAAAATTAGATATGAATATGGCTCCAGGATCCAGCTCATTGATGACACTGATGCTTGCTTTCCAGAAATGCGTGCTTTATTGGCCAGAAAAAAGAGGAATCTATGGGAAGGTGGAAGTCCTTGTAAACAGCGTGCAAGAATGCAAGAACTACACTATCCGTCAGCTTACAATAAAGGTAACAGTCTGCATCTGAGAAGCATTGTTCCAAATGCCTTCTTTTTTTAATGTTAAATGAAGTTAAAGAGGATTTTTTTAAGGGGCATAAATTTTTACAGAAGGAGTAACTGAGCTATGAAGCTCACAGCTGCAAGGTATGATTGAGACCAAAGCACTGGAACACTTACCCTACTGCTGCTTTGTATCACTCTGGCAATAAAAAAGGCTTAAAAAAGAGTGCAAGTTCCATTCACTTGAATTGCGTTTGGTTTGAGGCCTTTTTACATAGCCAAGGCAATGTAAAGGGATTTTAGTTGATGAAAGAAATAGCATAGCATCACTCTAAAAAAGATAAGCTGCTCATGTTGTGTGCTGAGTGCATCCGTAGCCCACTTGAGAAGCTAAAAATATAAGTAGTATATAAAGGAAAGCTTCACACTTTAATGTTTCTGACTAAATATGAACTGTGTAAAATAAGGCAGATGCTCCTTTTCTGAGTTACTGCCCATATTACATTTACGTGCTATTAGATTGGTCTGCTTCTCCTGACAAAGCATTACAATTAGTAATGAACTGGGAAAATTTGGTGTTTCAGTCCAGTCAGCGAGAAGTGGGCAGAAGTCATATTGTCCAACACGAGTCACATTATCCCACATTTAGGCCCTTTGCTTGTTGAAGTAAGTGGTAGCAGCCTCTATTGGAGAGAATAACTGGACAAACTGGGATGTTTGATTAATCTGGAAGAGCAGTTCTTCTGCACCTTTAACTCAAGTACTCTTGTAGTTTTAGTATCAGACCCTTATGATAATGTCCATAAAAGGCAGCAGAAATAAATAATAACTAGGAGAAGCTCAGATCAAGCTAATCTTTCTGTATCTTCTTGCTGATCTAACACAGATCTCTGACAATTCCCAACTGACAGTAACAGTCAGCAAGTCAGCAGCAGTCAGATGGACAGAGTGGAAATTACATAGCTGGAAAACCAGCTAAGTTTTCAGATGCACAAACCCTTCTTACAATTGGGTCTCTGTTGTCTACAATTGCATCCTCCGAGGTCTATAAAAAACTTCTTTAAATCTCTCTTAACATTTTTACTGTCTTTTTACCACAACATTAGGAGAAATAAAAAGAATTGTTCACCCCAAGTGTGCTTCTAAAATCTTGTTGTTAATTTCAGCAAGGGAGTCAGTCCCGGAGTGTGAAACACTACTGGTACACATCCTGGCCGGACCACAAAACCCCTGACAGTGCTCAGCCTCTGCTGCAGCTCATGCTGGATGTAGAAGAGGACAGGGTGGAATCACCAGGCAGAGGGCCTGTCATTGTGCACTGCAGGTAATTTGCAATCCTTCTCTGAAATGACTGCCCAAAGCAAGGCCACAGCAAATCACATCTTCCTAAACAAAGAACTTATTTGGGGAAGAGTAAAATTCCCCAGATCCTCTTCATGCCAATTGACTTTTTTCTCGATTTGAGTTTTGGAGAGAATTCCCTTGTTGCCAGCAAATTGTTCCTGAACCATTCTCTGTTTCTGCTAATGAACCTTTTTTCTACAAGACGAGCTGCAGAATTTTTTCGCTTCTGTTTCCTAGTCATGATTTGCTTTCTTTTCAGTCTTGTTGCATAATTACATGCTTAGGTCAGATGCAATGCCCTGTGACTGGTTGGCTAAAATGCTGAAAAGCAAGTCAGTTTTCAACAGCAGGCACTGGGTACAAACTTGGAGACCAGAATACATTAATACTAATTTCACACAGGCAGTTGGTTTGATACTCAAGAGCAAAGTGTTATTCGCACTCAAGAGCAGAGTGTTATTCACATGAATTGTAATAAAACAGAGAATGTCCTTCTGATAATTCTAATTAAATTCAATTTTACTGCCTTATATTGATTCATTTCCCCAGTTTTGCAATTGAAATAGCAGGACGTAGTACTGGATTGGTTGGTGCAAAGACGTAGGTGAAAAGTGAAGCAAAACAGAAAATAAATGAAAATTATGTTTCCTTACTTCCTTTGTCCCATAACTGTGATGAGACATCTCTTACAGTTGGGATACTACTTTTTTTTTCCTAGAAGTACATCAAAACAGAACTTCTCATCTTGAACCACTTCTTTTCAACTCCATATTTAGGAAATTTAGAGAAATGGAAGTCAGATTTGAACCACCCGTCGTTTTTCAAAATCAGAATGTGATGAATAAGGAACTTTCCCTAATTTTATGCAGCTGGTTTTATCAGGAATTATTGTTTCCCTAGACAATCCACAAATCTGTGGGTGTTTCTTGAGAGTAATTTTTTTTAGAACAGATCTTCAGTAATGAAGGCCTATAGAAAAATAGGATGTCTTTCTGAGGTGAGCAATATGACAGTAAGGTCTGTAATCATGAGGAGGAATGTATTCATTATTAAAGACCCACATATCATCTCAGTTGTGATTAATATTTCTTCAGATTCTTGATGAATTAATATCAGAACTATTAAAATTAATCTTCTAAAAAGTAATAGATTACTCAGATGTCTATATGATCACTTCACTGTGGTCTAAAATATAGGTAAAAACTCACACTCCATTTTCTTCTAGTCAGTTTCTTCCCTTTGAGTTGCAGTTGAGGTCATGCAGGTTTTATAGAGCTCTGCACACTTTTAACTTTGGACTTCAGATACAACTGCACAATTCTCGGTTATTTCCAGAGGACCATTACAGTGCACACTCAAAGAGTGATCCTTAATCTGAAGCAGAAATGCTTTAATAATCTCTGAATATTGGAAATTATGGCACTAGTGCAAACAAAAGGCTTTTTGTATGTCTTCCTGTAGCCTATCAAAGAGGATGCTATCTTAAACACTTTAGGAATTAGCCCATTCAGGATATAAGAAGGACTTCTTGTAATAAAATAATTCCTATTCTGCTAAAGAAAAGGAAAAAAGAGTAAACATTTGTTTTGGTCCTTAAAATCAGCAGATCTGGTTACACACACACTAACGACACAGATTTCCAAGGGAAGTTTTAAATTCTCACTAATCTTTATAGTGGCATTTACTGAAAGGTATGTTTCCTCTCTCATGTCACTCATCGAAAGCATGTGGCAAATGTGGAAAATACCTCTTTTATTTGTCCTTTGGTTGTGTAGTTAGTGCTAAATTTGAGTTTAACAGCAACTAGGTGGTTTGGGATCAAATACAAGTTTTAATTCAAAGATTTCAATTATAGAAGGAAAAGTGGGGTTTTTTAGTGTAAATTGAATTACTGAGAAGAATTAGAACAAAGAATTACATTCTGCAAATATAAAACTATTTTAACCCCATTTAGCCAGTGAAAACAAGTGGACTGAGAATCTGAACCACAATGCTGTTTTCTTCTTCCCAGAGCCAGCAATTTGGCATACGGAGGACTTGTAAGAGTTTCTTAACTGAGACTAACGGATAGAATTTTCATGCTTGGAAACTTGACACTGTTATTGCTGTAAATTTTTGCTTTTCTTTCCACATCAGCTAGTGCATGAACATGTTCTATAAAAAGTACACTGCCCTCATCTCTTAATCCCAAAATCATAACAGTCCAATATCCAACACTCCCAATTAACAGACCAGTCATTATGAACGAGCTACTACACCTTAAACTCCTAAAAGAAGAATGGAAAAATAGAAATAAATGTTTTTATATATATATATATATATACACACACACATACCATGTTTGGGTGCTTGAAAATACTTCAGAGTAAGTAGTTCTCTGTTTTTTATTGATATACCAGGAAGAGATATTATGCAAGTGAAGAACACTGCCTGAAATAAAGCTATGTAGTAAGATAGGACTGTCATGCCTAAACTGAGGAAGAAAATACATTAGAAAACAATAGTCTTTGCCTAATACATGTTAAGAACTTGTCCAAGAACACTTAATCCACTCCAAAAGAAGGGGAAAAAAGAACCCTTCATTGTAGCCAACTTCACTTAAAACTTTAGCCCCACATTCAAGGTTTTCACAATATTTGAGGAAGTGAGTGGGGGGAATGCATTAGACTGCTTCCTCCAAATCCCTTTTTAGAAACTTTGATGTCCTCCTCTTTTTGGATACATTTTCCTCATAAATATTGATGTCCAAGGAGGCAGGCTGTCAACTGAGGATCTTCATCTCACTTGATATTTCTTATGCTGCCAGTTTTACATCTCACTATCCCCCCATGGTTGGCTTAGGCATCCCCATATATTCAATATTGCTGAGTCCTCTTGGAAATTTTGACTTCCAGATAAGAGGGCTCTTGAGTCTCTAAAGCACGTGGAGAGTTACAGCACCAAATCCTTCTCCCTTCTGCAGAATCACAGGAGAGGGAGTTAACTTCATCAACATGGTTCTAGATAATTTTTTCCTTCATAGTTAGAGGTATGGTTAGCAGAATCCCTGTATGTATACTTTGAGGGCTTTGAGCATAAAGCCCCCAAAAGACTTCTGTCTTTAGGTAGACTTTTCCCCATCTCAGTGCGTATCTCCATCATTTGTTTGGACTGTTTCACAGAATATTTGGACTTTGTGGTGCTACTGGAGATTATTTTTCTTACCATACACTTGTGTGCAGACTGAAAACATACAAGCCTTGCAAATTATCCACAACAACTGGACCACTGGAACAGTGCACGCTTTCATTTCTAAGCAAGTGAGCTGAGAAGCGACCCTTGCTGGTCGTGCACCCCAGAACTGTGGGTTCTAGCAATTCCATGTTTCATGTTTTTACTGTTTTCATATCTATTTAGTGTTTTCCAGTTAATTCCTTTGATCTGTGAACTCCATTCCCTTATTAAAT
This sequence comes from Lathamus discolor, assembly GCF_037157495.1. Taxonomy (NCBI): domain Eukaryota; kingdom Metazoa; phylum Chordata; class Aves; order Psittaciformes; family Psittacidae; genus Lathamus; species Lathamus discolor. The sequence goes on along the minus strand of NC_088884.1, from coordinate 39,546,990 downwards.
TTTGCCTTCTTTTCAGTGCTGGTATAGGAAGAACAGGATGTTTTATTGCTACGGCTATTGGTTGTCAGCAATTGAAGGAAGAAGGAGTTGTCGATGCATTGAGCATTGTCTGCCAGCTACGAGTGGATCGGTGAGTTCCAGAAGAACCATAAATAGGTCAATGTTTCTGAAAATCAGTCAATAATTCTGAAATAATGCTGAAATCATTGCTGAAATGATTCAGTGATGATTCTGAAAAGCTTTCCGCAGTTGAATGTCATTTTACATGAAATAGCAGCCATCACTTTTACTGATTCGTATGACAGCATTAGCTGAGTGTTCAAGGTAACATCTGTTTTTAGACACTGAATAATGAATATTCTTTTCTGGGTGAAACTGTGTGAGACTCCACTGAATGAAATTGTCCTGAGATGGCAACCCTGCAGTTGCTGGGCACTTGGCACTCATCTTTTCCCCTCCTGGAGCTTTCTGCTGTCTACAGCATCCTACTAGGACATAACAGACATGGGGCAATCTGGAGGCAAGGGATTGTCTTTGAGCCTGGGTTGACAGGGACATCCAGGCTTACTCAGTGTGTAGCTTCTTTATGCAGCAGAGAGAGCCAAATCTGGTGCTGCTGCTATTCCCTCAGCTGTGCTGGGGGTGGTTTTGAATTGGGTTGGCAAACGTACTCAGCTTAAGAAAATAGCAAGGCATTTGTTGCAGGATTTTCTTAAATCTTAAGTCAGATCAATTCCCTGATTGAATTCACAGCTTGAGAGCAGGAACAGTGTAAGCCAGCATTGTTGCAGTGTGCTTTGTTTTGTGAAACTGTGGCTGAAGAGAGATTTGTGTTGGAAAGGAAGATGTGGGTATTGTGCACAATGGGAGCTTTTGGTCTGATTGTACTTTTCTTTCTTATTCTGCTCGGGGAAACAGGATTTTGTATAAAGTAAATAAACAGGGTTGCACCAAGAATAGAGAAGTCTTGTTCCTCTTCTGCTGTAGGTACCAGGTCATATAATCTCCTCACAAGTATCTTAACAGCTTCTGACATGCATTTCTTCTTTAAATGGAAACAACCCATAAGGGTTCAAATGCTGAAAAAGAGCTTAGGTCAAAGGTACAACACAGGATTTTTGTGTTCTGAAGAGCTCTGAAAGATACTAGAACCACAAATTGCAGAAGGACCAGAATTCATATAGTTAACCATGTTTATGGATCACCCCCTCTGCTTTCCTCTCCCATGTGCCTTCATCCTACTAGAGATTGTAGTGTGATCCTTACAGGGCAACACCAGTCACTTGGAGTGTAAACTTCCCCAAGGGGAGTTACTGACCTAAAACTTCTGCAACACGAAAAGATGGGAGAGCTGAGGGAAAAGTGCTTACTCTGTTTTAAATTATCAGTTCCAAATTTCCAGCACTCCATTCTGAATATCTCCTCAGCTTATTGAAAAAGGTTTGTAGTGTTCTCCCCCACTTTAGTATTTCTGTTATAAGATGACCTTTTTCTTATTGCTTTTACACTCCATTTTAGAGAAGTAGAAGCAAACTCTGGTCTCAGCTAAGTCATTTTTCATGTCATTATTTCAGCCATAGAAAAAAATAATCTACATTTTCAGCATTATAATTGACAACACTCTTTCATCGAGTGTATCTGACCAATGAACTCTCTTATATCTATTGGTATCCTAGATAAACTTGAAAGATAATGAAAATCTGACCAAAATAAAAGAAAAAGAGTTACTGAGTTTTGCTCAGAAAAATGTCTTTAAAAATTAAAAGACACATATATACTTTTTATCTCAGGCAATGCCTGAGAGTTATATAATCTGAAACTCATTCACAACAGCAATCTCAGTGGCACAAAGGCTGGTATAAAAATCTTTAAGTCTTGTGATTTGCATATTTCTGGGAGGTTTTTAAGTTTCATATTATATAAATTGGCTATATTGCATAATGGATCTCACTCACCTGGCAGTCAGTTTATAACAAGGATTGCTAGAGCAGAGTTTAGCAGCTTCTCAGATTACAGCAGCCACTGCCAGCCCAACCAGACTTTATGAACACGATTCATAAAGTGGCTGAGTATCACTCTTACGTGGACATAGCTCAATGAGACCAGCTTCCACTGAGGACCCAGTGCTGATGTGTTGGTTACTGGCAGGCGGTGTGTGAGACTGGGTCAGTACATATGGCATGAGCTGGCAAAATGAACTTAATGTCCCACTAGACTTGTTTGCAAGTGGCCAACATTAGCAATGGGGTACAACCAGGAACAGGGCAGGAACAGTGATGAAGCTGTCTTATTCATGACACTGGCCAGCAGCTGAGCCCCAATTTATTCTCTGTGCATCAGCTTGCCCTTACAAAACAGAAAAAGAGTTCAGCAGAAAAGGGTGGTTTTGTCTGACCACCTGAGAGCCAAAAACCTGCCTAGGTAGTACCCTGAATATTTCACTCCTGGTACCTCATCTCCACTAGGCTCCCAGCCAGGCTTGCTCATGGTCAGAGCCATCCAAACACCTGCTGATGGACCTGCTGATGGAATAAACACCTTTGATGGTATACACTTGTTGTGTGAACGTTTTGTTGCATGTGTCCATGGCCACATTTCTGCTAAAGTGAATTAAGTAATAAGAAAGAGCTGCGCTTCAGGGACTCACAGTGATGCTGTACTGATTTACCAAAACATTCCCATTGCCCAGCATACTGAGAGAGAACCAAACAAGGATCCAGACAAATTAGAGATGGTGGCAAAAAGTTATGCTGAAAAAGAAGCTTAATTAAGTTTTTATGTAACATCTCTGGAAACAGTATAAGTTAGAGCTCCAACAGGGAATAAGACAGAAGAGAGTGGCTCCTAGGTAAGGTATTTCCAGGTACCACTTTCTCCTTAGCTGCTTAGGGTAAGTTAAGGGGTGAATGTACCTGGCAGTAATTGTATGTGCTGAGCTAACATGAGGAAATGAACCATCCACTCAAAATCTTGACCCATGCTATGTGTGGATTCATAGAAAGACAGACCCTCAGGTCTGCTCAGCTTAGCTTTTTTCCCAGATCATTTTTTAAGTTTTGGAACAGAAACAGGAAACGTTTGATGTGAGGCATCTTCAAGACTGACTGTGATGTCGAGAAACTTTGCACATTCTTAACCTCAAAGGCACATTCTTGGAATGACGTCCAGTAAGTTTGCTCTTGGCTCCTCAGACAGGATGAAAAGAGTTTCCAGTGTGCGTCAATTCATTGTTTAAGTGTTTTTGACTAATCGCCACAGGTTAAAAAAAATAAATCCCAAACTGCACCATATTCATTCTGGAGCAGACTGCATCCAGCTGCACTAGCAGCAAGCCAGAGGGCAGGGTGAAGAACGCTTTCCTCCCCCATGGCTACCCAGGCAGAGCTGGTTGTGGTCCCCAAGCCCTCGGGATACCAGGGGCTGTTTCTTCCCAGCACCACCCCAGAGAGTCCCAAAGAAGAAAAGAGGCCAGCAGCTCACAGAGGAGCTGGCAGCGTGTGCTGGCAGAGGACGAAGGCTGCACACCCGGAGGTGCCATAGCTGTGGGTACATCCCTTCTAGGCACTAGGGACATGGGAGAGGAAACCTCCCTCCTTGAGCAGATTTCCTCCTGAAATGCTCTACCACACAGCCTTCTGCACAAGCTGATGTCTTAGGGTCACGGATAATTCCTTGCTATTAAACTTAAGCCTTGCACAAGGACAAAGGGGAGAAGGACATAGGGATACTGGTAGATGAAAACTTGGACATCAGTCAGCAATGTGCACTTGCAGCCCAGAAAGCTAATTGCATCCTGGGTGGTATAAGAAGAATAGTGACCAGGAAGTTGAGGAAAGTGATTCTTCACCTCTACTCCACCCTTGTGAGACCCCATCTGAAGCACTGCATCCAGCTTTGGGATCCTCAGCACACAAAAGACATGGACCTGGTAGAGTATGTCCAGAGACGGGGCATGAAAATGGTCAGAGAGCTGGAACATGCCTGCTATGAAGGAAGTCTGCAGCAGCTGGGGTTGTTCTAGAGAAGAGAAGGCTCTAGGGACACCTTTTTGCAGCAATATATATATAGAAGGCTTATAAGAAAGATGTAGAAAGCATTCTTACCAGTAGCGATAGGACAAGGGGTAATGGCTTTAAACTAAAAGGGGGTAGATTTATGTTAGCTATTAGGAAGAAGTTATTTCTTTACTGTAAAATTGTTGAGGCACTGGCGCAGGTTGCCCAGAGAAGCTGTGGCTGCCCCATCCCTGGAAGTGTTCAAGGCTAGGTTGGATGGGGCTTTGAGCAGCCTGGTCTGGTGGAAGGTGTCCCTTGCCCATGGCAGGAGGGTTGAAACAAGATGATCTTTAAGGCCTCTTCCAATCTAAGCCAGTCTGTTCTACGAATCCTGTGTATAATAGCACTGACAATGCCAAGCTGTCAGGTGTCCATAGGCTGACAGGGAGGTGCATTGGTTTGCCCATACAGGGTTCAGAAGCACCGTAACATCTTGGTCATGCTCACATAGGCCACATGCAGTAGCGCTGGGCTCAGCCGCAGCCAGTCTTACACATAACTTCCTAGGGATTTTGTATGTTACTTCAACACCAAAGAGGAAGGAGCAAGGATCACCTCCCCAAACAGCCTAGAGCAGCCAAACTTGTCTTAACCTGCCCTTCCTGCCAAGTCCTTCTCCCTGGATATGTTACCTTCCTCTATCCCTTCCACACAGCAGATCTAACCTGGGAAATGTACTCCCTTAGAGAACATCTTGGGGGAAAATTGATGGGGGAGACAGGAAGGGAAGCTGGCTGGGAAGGGGCCGTGTGGGCAAGTCAGGACGCAGTAGTGAGAAGGAAGGAAGGAGGCTAGGCAATAGAGAGGACCAGAGCAAAGCCCTCTCATCACCTTTAGACTCTCACTGGATATCGAGGCAGTGAACAGGCACAGAGGAGAGCAGCTGAAGACAGCAGGCAGCCAAGAGTTATGAATTTGTGGATGTCCTTGTTGGCAAAGCTAAGAGGCTGCTGCATTTTGCACCGGATGGGACCATTTAAGGGTCTGTGATTTAACTCCTGTGGCTAGCATATCATGATAGACATGCAGCTCACTAAAAGGTGTTCTACAGTTGCCTGAGCTCACTGGAGAAGCACAGACAGCTGGTCATTTGCTTAAAGAACTAGGTATTTTAAATATGTTTTTCCTGACATGGCCCTTTAACCATCCAGTACCACTGAGGAAAATAAAAGTAACTTGTGGCTACAGATAACATTCTCTAATACTAAAGCACAATACTTGAGGCATTTTTACCTTTTTTTGTATAGCTTTATATATCAGTAGACTCTTTTGTTGCTAGCGTGTCTAAAGGAATCACACGAGGGTTTGTCAGACCTTCTCCTTTAAGATACCTGGCTTCGACATTGCTCTGTATCTAAATCCCTCCCAGACTTGATTGTTTCATTGAAGATCTAGATGAAGCCAAATACAATGCACAATTAATGTCTTCCTTCCCACTAAGGTCACTTAGTCCTTCATCCTCCCAAAGGTAAAGTAGCTGTTCCAGGGTACACGGAGGATGAACTGGGGGCTTGGTTCCAGCAGCAGAGTAGGTAGCTTTGAATACCCTGGCAGATGAGATAATAGAAGTGAAATTAAGTGAACTTGAGGCTTCACTCCATGAGAAGTGAGACCTGAGAGACTTAAAGACTGTCAGAAAGAGGCTGAGTTTAATTTCAGAGCTCAGTGGTATCACTCTTATTAAATACCACCTACCTCCTGGAGGGCATCATCCCCTTCCCACCACACTGCAGCTGGCACCAGAGATGTGGGACTTGATCCTCATACTTAGACCTGAAAAAGGGATTCTTATCAGTTGAATATATTTAATGTAGGCATCTAATCCAAGCTGACTGTAACTAGTCCTTTTTATGGTCAAGTCAAACTCTTTGGTATTGTTGGTGCTGAAATGAGTCATTGCTGTAAAATTTCTTAGGTGGCTGCTGTTCAGACAGGATGCATTGTAGGCGTTAGAAAGAGGACAGGAAGAGCTGCTCTCTGCGCAGGCAATCTGAGGGTCACCAAAGGTTACATTTTTAGTAAAGGACAAAAAATGAAAGGCCACATTCTGACTACTCCCTTGCTCCATAGTAGTACTGCTGGGTCCATGTATCTGGCCTTCCTTGCCCAAGTGACTGAGCAGTATTCTCTTAGAATGTGTTGAATTTTAAATGTAGGTTTTAACAGTGTAGATGCCAGATGTTTTCCTCTCCAGTTCTTACCCTGGCGGAGTTGAGAATAGTGGCTCATGCTGGACATGTGCTGGATAGTATAATATATGAAGAAAGTACTTCTGCTCAGGCATATCTCCCACTTACTCAAGCAAACCCTAAGTAAAACATTGAGAAAAGGTCTTGTATTATATGGAGCTGGCAGGGGCTGCAGATTGTCACATTCTTAAGATTTCATTGCGATGTGTTTCCTTTCCAGGGGCGGAATGGTGCAGACCAGTGAACAGTATGAATTTGTGCACCATGCACTGAGTCTGTATGAAAGCAGACTTTCTGCAGAAGCTGTCCAGTGAAGCCAAGGAGTGTAAGACCAAATGTCAGTCTCTTGAGGTAATTTGTTTCATTACCTACCAGCAGCTTCTTCAAGGAGTTTACTGAAGTGGGAAGAGCGCCTTTGAGGCCAACTTCTGAAAGGATTGTGGACGGTTTGGCGAAACTATAGAGATTTGTGGACCCTTACTATATATGAATGTATTGTGAGCTTCCCAAAAATGATTTATAAAGAAGGTACTGTGCTGAAAGAAGGTACTGTACTACACATGGATTTTGCGTATATATCTAAAGGTGGGTTTAATTCTGTAATACTGATATCTGCCTATGGAATGTATGTATGTGCTACTGCTGCAGTTGGATGGACATTGGAACTTCTACAGAAGAGATGTTTATCAAGTGTATAAATGCTTTAACGTTTGCAAACTGTCTTGTGAATGGACTGTTAACTGTACTGTAAAGTGCTATTACTGATTATGTGGTGAGCTTGTTTCTTGGCCACATAATATTCTTGCTGCTAAAATTGCAAGTGTTCAATTATGGATTAAAAAAAAAAAAAAAAAAGAAGATGACAAAAAAAGAGAAAGTCTTGGTTTTGAAAATATTCAAAAACGGTTCATATTTTATATGGAAATACATGTTCTTCATACTATTAACTATTAAATGTGTATTTACTGTAGGTCTTACAGAGCAGTTGCAGAGCACAATGTCTGTTAATCAGTGTGTATGTATTTACCCTATGCTGTTGATTGTCTCAGAACACTCTTATGCTACAGACCCGAATCGAGTGTATTTGTAAATTGTGTAAGTCATTTTACTTTTAAAAGACAACTTTGTAGCATATATTAAATGGTAAGGATTTTAAATATTTGTCTGTCTTTTATTAATAAGGATTTTTTTGCTTATGTTGTTTATCTGCTCTGTCTCTTTCAGTAAGGGATAGATACCTTTGGTGATATAGACTGTTCCATGGCAGGTTATACAAGACAGAAAATGCTGCTAGGACTGTTTCCTTTACTGTTCAGCAAGAGTTTGTTTTTAAGAGAAATGCAAAGTTGGCTTTATGACTTACAGCACTGGGAGGTCTGTTTACAGGGTATAATGAGTTTTTAATGCAGTGATGTTGACTTTGCTTCATACTGCTAATAAATTGCACTTGATATAAAATATTTACTGAAGTGTCTATTCTTAACCTTGAGCAGGTAATGCACCACGCACTCTTGTACTCCCATAAACAGGCACAGCCCAGTTTGTTCAGCCTTCACCATGGCTTTAGACCACTAGAGAACCAATCCAGAGGACACAGGCAATAATCTCCCACTGACATGGATCAAGGTGGATCACCTGATGGGAAGGCAAAACCAGCATCACTTGATCCCTTGGAGAGAGTTTGTGTAAGACCCGGTGCAAACCTCAGAGCTTTGCCTCCTCCTCTTCCTCTTCTCTCCCTCCCCCATCCACTTGGCTTTTAGAACATGTGGAGTTAGAAGCATTGATATCAAGATTTTGCTTGATTATATATAATGTTTGCTTATTCTCTGGATAATACAGGATGTACTCATTCAGCACCATCCAGATCACCTGCGGACTTTCAATATTTCACAGGCAACAAATTACACAAAAGTATAATCCCTTTGCTTTTATTCTAAAGAGATACAATATCACCTCTTAGTTCCCCAGGTGTTTGAAAACCTCTCTCTCTTGCTAGTATTTTTCCAAAATAAAGCAACTAGTAAACTCTGAAGAATGATATGAAAGGACAAAGTGGTGTAAAACTCCCCAAAACAATTGAATAGAAGGAAGTGCTCGTCACTGACTTTTTCCCCCTGTGAAGGCACATTTCCTTCCTAGCCTTCGCTTCACTTATCTGAGGTGGGTTTTTTTTAAGAGAAGCATGGAGAGTTGCTAGAGGGAAAATGGATTCTTTATTTCACGTCCTGGTTTCTACCTGCCTTGCCTTGACATTCTCAGGTAAGTGTCTCTCCCCACTTCCCCTCTACTGTGTTGCTCTTTCTGCCTCTGAGCAGAGCCCTGCGGCGCAGCTGGTGACTTACAAAACCTGAGTCATTTCTTTGCTGGGGTTCATAGAGGAGGAATGGGGGGCAGGGCCAACATACCCCGTTCTGTTTGGATCGCTTTTCAAAGGAAAATAAACTGTCCCCTTCTATGCTAGAGATACCTCTTTTCATTTTTACGAAGAACTCCTGCTAGACAATCCAGGAGCTGAGCTTTTTGAAGGGGAGATTCCTATTTGTTATTCCTAGTCTGTGAAATTTCCAGAGCCAGGAGTTTTCTGTGGTGCTTAGTTAGAAAATACCCAGTCTGTAAAAACAGGGGGATGACAAACCTCAACCAAGGGAAATAAATACACTTGTCGGGTTTAGCACTTTGTCACTAATGATGCTGGAAATGTTTGAGTAACTAAGGTGAGAAAAAGAGAAACCTAAACAAGATGTGGCAGGGAGGCTGCCTTTGAAATAACCAGTTCCGTGTTCTGTAATAAGTATGAATTTGTTGTTCTAACTTAGGGGGGGTTTTGATGAATGCATTGCAGTTCTCTTTATTTGAGTGTTTGGTGTTGATCTTTCATTGTGGTGGCACAAAGAGCTAATCTAATGTGAATTAGGATGGTCACAAAACTAACAGCTAGAGACGTTGGAGTAAATCCAGTAAAATAGATGTACTTCCTATCAGTAAAGAGCCTCCATTATGGCACAGGCACTGAGAGGCACATAGGTTTGGGAATGTCCTCTTATGTTTTCTTTGGAAATACTATAAGTGTTACTAAAACAATTTCCAGGCAGTAAATTATATTGTAAAAGGACTGTGTCCTGAAACTGAAAAAAAAAAAGAAAACTGAGAGCTCATGTAGATCTCTCTATACTTTCCAGCAGGGGAGGCGGGTATTTAGAATTGGTATTTAAAGTTAGTAGTTCTGATTTTTTTCTACATCCAGTTTAGTTTCTTCTTAATTTTTATATATAATGAAGGCTGAGGTGACCTTTGCCACAGTAGTTGCTTTATGCATTCTCATTCTTTACAGTACCAACACTTGCAACATGTGGATTGTGTGTTTGGGGTTTATTTTAAATAGGTTCAACATATGGAAAGTTCATGAAAAGTTCAGCACATAGAAAGTGGGAGGATTTATTTGCTGATGCTTTTTAAATCATCAAGAATTTGCTTTTTGTTAAATAACCACGTGTAATCTGTTGTATTTTTCTGGAATTTTCCTCTTCCAGAGGGGTTTCTGATTATCCATGTCCAGAAACAGCAGTGTCTTTCAGAAAATAGAGGAGTCATTATGGAAAAGTGCAATATGACCAACCTCAACCAGGAATGGCAGTGGACAGCAGATGACAAGCTCCTCCATGTGAAATCTGCCCAGTGCCTGAGCATCTCTACCCGCTTTGCCCTTTCATCTCGCAGCATCATTGTTGATTGTCTTGAGGCAGTCAGGTGGACTTGCCATGAGGAGGACGGGCTCCTTACAGTGGCCAACAGCTCTCTCTTTCTCACAAAGCAAGGCCAGAAGGTAATGGCCAAGCAGAGTAAGAAATACCTTCACAGATGGAGGCAGCTAGAAGCCAGAGAGACGGGAAAACCTGTATATGTAAATCTGTGCTCAAAGCAAGGTGAGCTACTCCTTCAAGGAAGTATCCTGGAAGTTTTGCTAACAAAAATGTACTTGTATGCTAACTCAAATGTTAAAAATTATGAATATAATTTTTCTTATGTGAAAAGAGTTTAGAGAACCATAAAAAGAACAGCTGAGTGCTGACTTTCTCACAACTGATGGGGTTTTTAAGCCATTTTATATTTTCAAGATGTCTCTCCTTTTCTCTAGTCCCAGTCTTTGTACCAAAGTTCTTATGAGCTGAAGTGCAAAATGAGCTGAGTATGCTAAGTGCAAACTCAGCTCATTTTTCTTGTGTCATTTCCTTTTCCACTTTTAAACAGAATTGTAGGTACTAACTCCTCATACTTTTTAAAAATATGTATAAAAGTCCTTCTCTTCCCCATTTCATTTTACTGTACAAATCCAGATTCAATCTGCCAAGAGCAAGAAGACATCTGAAAATCAAGCACATGCACAAAGGTTATTTCTCTGATTAACCCAAATGTGCAATTAGCACAGACACTGAAGGTCCTTCCAACCCAAACTATTGTATGCTTCTATGTTTCTGTTACTTCCATGTTCACATATTTAGTGTCATTCTGCCTTAGAATCATAATATATATGAGAACACTCAAAATCCTGAAAATAATGACCTGAACCAAAAATCTCAGACATTCTTGCAATAGCCCTTTGAGGTTTGGGTCTGTGCACATACTTAGAGATGTGTTGATATACCAGTGTGTTTATACGTTCCCATATGCATAGCAAAAGGGAAGGTAGAATGGTTTGAATACTGCTTAATAACACTTTTCTTGATGTCTTGTTGTCAATCCTTCCTGACAATCCTATTAATGGTTGTTTTTTTTTTGTGCGGTATTAAGCAGCTCTTCATGGTAAAAAATAAGAACAACTTGCAGAGTTAAGCTTTTTATTGGGCCACATGCATTTTATTCTTACCTTTACAGGATTAAGAAAAAATGTTTTATGACCCAATACTTTTGCATATGGCCAAGTTTTCAGAACTTTTAAAACAAATCCTTGTTCTTTCTAACCTCCCATTCGTTGTAAGGCAGGGTACCATTTTATCAGCGAATGTGTACTTGCAGAACTCCACTCACAGCAGCAGGACTACCCACCTGAGTGGAGGTCTGAAAGGCCAGCTTGCAGAATCAGGGAATGGAAAATGACCAAGATGCCATTCCAGCCCACCCATATATTTTAGATATTTCAAAGGCAAAACCATTTGAAGTCCTGTGTATAGGGTGAGTATGTCTTGCTTAGTCAATGCACCATAAAAAGTTAAGATGAACTACGCAGGTAGTGTTATTTTCTTTAGGTTGCTAGATTAAGTGTGGCCTAGCAGAGTTAGAGTAACCTCACATCCTTCTTTTAATCATCCTCAGAGGAGAAGCAATTTAAAACCAGTGAGAACTGAGGAAGATACTTGTCATGGGGTATTAAAGTACCTTCTCATCTATTTGCTGCTTTCAGTCCTTTAATGAACTTACCTTAGTTTTTCTGAAATTCCCTCCATAGACAGGCCTGTAGATCCACTTGAAGATCCTCACTGTGTCAATTATCTCCTTTTTGACAGCTCTGGGAAGCACTGTTGAGAAATCAACGGTAGTTTATAATCCTATCTAAGAATTCCGGGTATATAGGAAACTAATAAAGAGCTGAAGTAGTGCAAAGAAATTAATTTTTCAAATAATAATAATAACGAGTACTACAAGAACAAAATCTAATGCCCACAGTGCTGGTCTTGACATCTATAAGCATGTCAAAATTTTCGATGTCGAATGTGTAAAATTAGTCTTTCAAGAACATCTGCCTACTTTCAGTGAAAGCAGCAGTGTAACAGCCTAAAATAACATATTCAGTCTATATTTAGCTAAAATAGTAAAGATTGAGCAAAATCTTTGGAGCTGAAATCGCTATAAGTTTTTGTACTCCTAGATAAGACTGTATTTTTATATAATTTACCCTTTGTTTTCATAGTACTCATAAAAATAGTTCTATTTTGGCAAAGGAGTACCTCACTGAATTGCATCTCAAACATCTCATCAGCCCAGATACAGTACAAGTTCCAAACCCAACAACTGCAACTGCCTTATATTCTAGACTTAAATGCCAAGCATGATTTTTCTGAGCCTGGGGAAAGTCTGAGCTTGTATTTAGATTTCAAATCGGCCATCTGAGATGTGCTTGGATACACATTTTTTTCTACAATCCTGACCTACACGACTCTCTGTGGAAAGCAGGATAAGTTTAAATATCCCATCTCTGTTCAGCCAAAGGCCACTTTAACAGAAGACAGTCCTCACACAAACCCATGGTTAAACTTGGCCTCTGGCTGAAACAACGGGCATGGAGAAGGGCCATGAGGCATCAATCTCCCTTGAGATGGCGAGACTTCCGTTTTCATTAAATTCACGAGTAGATTCTGGGCAGAGAGAGAAATAGTGTGTATAGCGCCAATGCCTTCTTTTCACAGGCCAGCTGTTGAGGTCAGAGCTTCTCTAAGACCAGGATCCAGGAAAAGGGACAGGAATGGAAACAGGAGGAGGTGAAGGAGTAGAAGTCAGGATGCCTAAAAGTAACAAAAACTTTTGCATGTAAATAACAATCATGGAACAAACTCGCACCCAGAGCACCACACTAATGCCTATGTCACTGCTGAGTTACAAGCAATTCTTACAAGATTCTTTTGTTCTGGGAAGGATAGTTTTAATAAAATATCCGATTAGAGAGCAGAAGCAGTGCTATGTAGCACCTAAGGTATTACCAACAAACCTCAAAACCAGTGCAGACCAAAAATTATTCATGAACTGGAGAATTACTTCAAACAGGGAGACACAAGTCCAAGCTTTATGCTGCAGTTGCTCATTGAGACCTGAAGACTGTCACACAGCCTGTAGAACACTCTGGATGCAGAAGCTGACATCAACTGTTTTCTAATATGATGCTCTGCAGTGCATTTCTCTTCTACCATTTCATATGTAGCAGGGGCATCTCCTGAAGGAATTGTAGCTGCAAAACCGTAGAACAGTGGGTATCAAGACAAAGCCCTATTCAAAAGAATGGCTGATTTTGTGGAGAAGAATGGTTTTATTACTTACTGTTATGTGCCAAGTACTTAAGAACCATAGTGAGATCTACAAAGATATAAAAGAAGTTGGACAAGGAATTCAAGTAACACGGCATCTTTTAATCTCTTGTTTTGTTTGCAGTCTAAACCAGACAAGATAACAGATACTATGTACGAGCCAAAGCCTGATGTATCATCTGATGTTCAAAGTGTTACCTCCACAATCCCTCCTCCTTTTCTACCTCAGTTTCTGGCCTCGTATCTTGTCTTTCACATGGGCCTCTCTCTTCCCCTTGTCCCATTTTCAGTTTGCCTTCCTGTGTTTATTGAGTACATCTCACTGCTGATCCTTCAGCAGATGGAGGGTAGAAAAGACCAGAGCAGTGCATGCTCCGAACCACTGCAGCAGCAGTAGTGACTGCAGAACATGGTAAGGGAAGACACATGCGTCTTCTTGGCACTCTTGGGAAAGTGGAAAAGCACCAAAGAAAGGTGGCAGGAGCACAGAAAAGGCAGCAACTCTTACCCATTTTTGTGGTCATGTTAATATCTCTGGGCTTTGATTTTCCTATACCTTTGGTGTTTGTAGTGACCACAACAATCCATCCACAGGTTCGTAAGAGGCTGGAATTTTGTGCGTGTAACCTTTACAAATTTGTCCAGGATAAAATAGAACAGTAAGAATCAATAATTTCATTCCACCTTTGAGTTGACCCAAAACTTTTTTTCTAAAAAAGCTTTCACTCAAACCCATTTTTATTTTCCTGAATTATTATTTTATAGGATTTTAGAAGTGAAAGAGTTTGCTAACATCTATGTGAACCTATGCAATACCAAAAATGACTTGAACCTTCTTTCTTTGGTCAAAGCAATTACACAGCTGACCACTTTTGCTCAGCTTCACCTGGAAAAAGAAAGGCATCAATGTCATATGCCTGGATATAATTACAAGACCTTGTACCCAACCCAATACCATGCTGACAGAAGCTCAAAGATAAATGTGGTTTTACATTTCATAAAAAGAAATGGAGGGAAAAAATCTACAGTGTAGCCTAGGACTTTGTTTTTTGTAAATTTTCTGTCTCAACAAACCACAGCACAGAAAGTGTTGAACAAAGTCAGATTGGGTACTTTCACATGGAAAAAATAGAATGATAAGAACAGCTTCCCAGAGCAACCAGGAGGACAGCAAGTCCTGCTTTACTATTTCATCCTCTGCTGAGAGTGTGAACAAAGATGCCAATTCCAGACATCTGTACTTACTGGTAATTTTCATTATTACATTTTCTGCCTTTATTGTGTATGGAACTCTGTGTAGTAGCTAGAGCGGGTTTCAGCTTCTAGATGTCTAAATGTAGGTGTCTGAAGGAAGGTCTTATTTCAGTTGTCTCAACATAGGTGCTTTTTGTCATTTGGGATGCTACAAGATACCCTACCTGACATCTGACTGCCCATCCAGAAAGACATAGGTCTCCAATAGGTGCTATGAGAGCTCTGAGCAGATGTCTCAGATGCCCTAGGGCAGTTCAGATTGCATGAGGCAACCATGTTTAGGCAACTGAACCAAGTCCTAGGTGTCTCCACGGTAGCTGCTTTCCTGAGCTCTCTTCAGTAGAGATGTAATCCGTGGAGTTAATGGAGTCTAGATACCTTCCAGTGACCAAGAATGTACTTCAGAGTGAGTTTGGTCTATCCAGAGTGTCAGAAATAGGTCTGACAGAGCCCTATTATGTGTTATCACCATAGTTATCTGGGATGTTCTGCTACCACTAGTGTGGAAAAAGCCTTTAAGTAGCTACTTCAGCATTTCAAAAACAAGCAAAAGACCTACTTAGGATTAGACTGGAGTTCAGAGGTGTTTGACCTCCCTGACGTGAGATACAAACATTGCTAACTTCTACAACATTTCAGATAAAGAAGGTAAAAAATTTTCAAGCAGCATAGACTGTGCAGTTTTTAAAAGCTCTACACTGAATGGGAAAGAAAGGTCATTCTGTAGATTTTGTTCTTCTGTCACACTCCTACATACAACAGAAAGTGGAAATATACTTTTTTTTAAATGCAGGCTTTATTTTTGCAATCTCTTTACAAGTAGTTAGATCACTAAAAAGAGAATTTATTTTGTCATGCACATACAGACATCTTAAAACAACCCCTTCTAGTTTCAAGTCTTGCTGTCAGTGAGTCAGATGCAATCTTATCGATTATTTTATATATATATGTATATAACAGATAGCTGGTTCATTTATGTTTCATTAGCAGTTCAGCCTCCGAAAATGTGCTTTAATTGGGTAGGCAGATAGGTACGATGCAAGTTGTTTCAAAAAGCTGCATCAGGCTGGCTTATCTGTGTCTGAAGGCACCACTGTAGGGTCCTCAGTACTTGACAATTAATCAGCGCTTTTGCTCATCATACATGCAAAACGTATGGACTTCCTTTATTTGTAAGCAGCCTGCTGCTGTGCAGATGGATGCAGCCTGAAGTATGCCCCATGGATGAAATATGTACTTAGTCAGAATGTCATCATTTCTCCTGGGTGTGCTACTGATGATTACAATGGTATGTTCACACATTGTATATCATTCAGCCACTGGTGATCAGCGTCAGTGTGAGTACAGCAGTTCTGTTCCCATGAACAGTTTTGTGACTTGATTTCCAAAGACACTGCTAGAACAATGCTAAACACGTCTGAAAAATCCCACTGTTGAGATGTCTGTGTACTTTACTGATGTCCAGATGGGAGGTGAGTTTTTTCTGGTTTAAAAATTGGGAAATCAAGTTATTGTATCTATTTGCTTGGTTCTTATAATATGCAGTTTTCTTTCATAAGTGCCTGCTATTGAAGAAGGACTGTGAGGATCCTTATATTAGGACTGTAGTGGTTTTCCTTAGAAAGATAATATAAATCTGTATCCTGATTTTCTTGAAGTGAGGGCAAATATGAACCCTATTAGTCCAATGCAGGATACATGGAAAGTGCTGGTACGTATATGTGAAGTTCTAGTATGGCACAGTACTATGCGCAAGCCATTTCCATCCAGAAGTTACAGGTCACAGACTCTTGTCAGTCTTTGCTGGGAAAGATCCTTCAGCTGGAAACCTAGGGCAGCCCCAGGCTTAACAAGAGGAGCTGGGTTGTGCCATGACCAGCTGCTTGTTTATAGTACCTCCTCAGGCTGGTGGAACATTTCTCAGGACCAGGCATTTGGAGCTCTCCTGTCATCTCCTGCACCAGGAATGCCGGTTATCCTCTGTCTGCTGAGTCCCATAAATGTCACTGGCAGCACCAGCTTCCCTTTTATGGAGCAGCAGCTTTCCTAAAACACAATTGCACTGGAACGCAAGCGTCTTCCTGTTGAAATCACTGCTATTCATCTGTAAATAAAGCCAAGATTTTTTTTTTTTAATGTGTTTTTAAGTAAGTTGGGTGTGTAAATCTATATTTAGGAACCCAGTTGAGTGGCCTTTTTTCCTAAGCGTCTGCTGACCACTCAGATGTACTTACTTTTTCAGCCATCTTTCTATCAGTAAGTTCTAATCCCTGCTGAACTTGGAGATTATCTGAGAGAAACAGAGCCAGCAGGCCTAACTGCTTCCAAGTCCTTGGGGCTAGCATTTCTAGTTGCCTACCACAGGCTCTCAGAGACCCCCGACTAATAAGAGATTCCCAGGAGCAATGACTGACGTGGAATTTAGACTAAGTCTGGACTTGTGTCAGCTAACCAGTTTGTTGCAGCAGCTGATGACAGCTTGAGCACAGGGCTGCCCCTGCCAGACTACTCCCTGTCCTTTTGGTGGGGGCCAGGAAGGTACATGACATAAGATCACAGCAGACTCTGCACCACAGGCACTCTGCAGGGGATTCTGCAAGCGCAGCAGCATGAGGATGATCATGCAGTGTTGGACCAGGCCTGAGAGTTCAATGAAGCCCTTTGCATGGGCGTAAGAGAGAGCAGAATTGGGTATGTAGTATTGTTTTCAGTGCCTTGATTTGGAAAAATAATTGATCAACATTTTTTGTAATTAAATGGACACTTGGAGTTTTATATTCCCAGAGAAGCACAGTTAGATAAAAGGAGGGGAAACATTTAATCTGGGTATCAACCTATTCCAGCAAACCCATCCTTTTCAAGAGGATCTGAAACCCCATACCAGGTGAAGGCAGTGTGCTGTGAAGCATCTCTTACAAGGGCTTATGATCTTACTTTTATGTCTGAATGCAAATGAGACTGCTGCAAGTTTCTTTATATCAACATGTTAACATATGTATTTACACTATACAAAAAAATCACCACCATGTTGACTTCATGGAAGCTCACCCACTGATCCTTTCGGTAAGAGGTAATCACGCACTGGCCTGTTAAGACATCGTAATTGCACACCAAGTAATTACATTTGGAAGCTTCTGCTGCAGTTTAACTCAGTCATTACTATTTTTTCAAGGGGGCTTGTGAGCTAAAATTGTTATAAATGGCAACCAGCCCAGTGGCTCAGCAGCAAAACAAGGTTCTGTCATGCTGGAGACCCCAGTTCAAGGACAGACAAAGTGTCTTGGGCATTGAGCCAATGCACACTAGCTGTG
Organism: Lathamus discolor; assembly: GCF_037157495.1. Taxonomy (NCBI): domain Eukaryota; kingdom Metazoa; phylum Chordata; class Aves; order Psittaciformes; family Psittacidae; genus Lathamus; species Lathamus discolor. The sequence goes on along the minus strand of NC_088884.1, from coordinate 39,529,165 downwards.
CTCCAGCAACGGCAGGGCAGCTTTTTGTCAGGAGAAGGGGCCAGTGAGTAATCCCAATCACTTAGCTGAAATGTGATGCTACCAGATGTAGGGGCCACCACAGCTTGAACCCTGCCCTCACAGCCACAAAGAAAGGATATTAAATACATACCAATGGGGAGGAAGAGCCATGAAAATGTGGAGGAAAAATGTGTAGTAAAATCTTTCCTGCGCTCTAATTGCAACTTTGGCGTTCTCTGAAGGATACGTGACTAAGAAAGCAAATCCACCATTATATTTGCAGACACTTCAGTTAACTGATACAATTGTTAGCCGAACCTTGGGAAGAGAGCAGTCAGGGATTAGAATGGCCTCTGCCTGGGATTGATTTAAAAGAGCAAGAGGAACGTCCCATATGGGCACAAGGAACTTACCTTGAACAAGCATCTCAAATAAAACAAAAATATCTTGAATAAATTATCTTGAAAAATTACCTTGAACAAAGCCATATTTTGAATGTTAACTAACAAAAGGCAGATGAGAATCCGGACCATGTACTTACAAGGTGGGGAGAGGGGGGGTATACTGACCGTATAAAGCTGAAGCTGTGGGCTGTTCAATAGACCCAAGCCAGTGAAAAAGCTTTCAGTGAAAAGAGGGCATTGTGCTGTTAATGACAACATACAGCCCTTCACTTCAACATCATTGAAGAACGATGTCTAAAATGAATGGTGTGAATGTCCAGAAAAATGAATGTTTTTCTGCTTTTGTACTGTACAGAATTTGGTACTCATGCAAAATACATGTTTGCACTGAAACCAAAAAGCTATAGAACTGACAGGTGCACTTAAACTACTCAAAAGTTGTATTCAGCCACATTTATTGAGAACTAAAGAATTGTTCATAAAATGTAGAGCTAATTTTAATTACTTTATTTGCCTTAGGTCTCCAAGATGCAGACACTTCTGTATGGAGTACTAGAACTACATCCCACCCTTTAGACACTGTTACCTCTAGGCCTGAAAATCTGCTGAAGAGTAGCACAGAGATGTTCATCAGAAACGTGACTGAACACTTCAGTAAAAATCTCATTGAAAACCTCTACTTTGACTTGAAATCTGCAGTAACAGAGAAAGCCTGGATTCCAAGCACTACTCGTCAATATTCTAGCACTACAGAAGAGGTAAGGCAGACGAATTATTGATATTTATTAAGCCTGCTCCACTCTGTGGAGCCTGATAGCTATTGCAGGTGGACGTTTCATGACCTAAAAAAAGCCAGCTACAGGACTAAGCTTTGTTCTATATTTTGATGGGATGCTTTGCTCATGCTGACAGTGCCCTTTGCTAGAAGCACAGCTGCAGAATAATTCTGCCGCTTCTGTACAGCAGAATCCTGGTGTGCACAATGCATTGGGAAAATCTCTACACTTGAGGGAAGTGCTCAGGATATGCGAGAAGCAGTGAAAGCAGTATCTGCTCTCAGGGACTTGGGCTTCGCCACTGGTTTGTTGCATGACATGAAGGTCCAGCTCTAATTACCTTCTAAGAATTGCAATATATTTTATGACCTTATTTAGGATAATTGAGTCCTAAAACTACATACATGGTTTACAGATCAAAGCAAGTGAATTGGAAAGCTTCAACTTGCTTTACAAGCAACCCTGGCCTTGATCTTGGTCAAATTATCTACTGACTGATAGGTAGAGTGGGGACACGCAGCCCCTTCTTGATCTCTGCTCTGTCCAACCACAAACAGCCCTAGCAGAGGAGGGGAACGGGGATGACAGCCCCATCCAGAGAAGGAGCTAACACTGGGCATTCAGTACCTCCACATCAGTTTCCAAAGACTTCCTTTTCTGCAAGGCACAGCTAAATTGTGGGCATTCAATACCTCCACACCCTTTTATGCAAAGCACAGTTAAATAATGTGAGAACAAACCTGGAATCACCACTGGCGAAATGTGCTCAGACAATTAGAGCTAAAGCACACAGGACATTATTAGTCACTGTATTGCTATCAACACACAGTGGTTTAGAACTGAAACTCCCTAAATTCCCTGTGGCTTTTTCTGCAGAAGAGCACACTGCACTCAGTATACTGGGGCAAACATGTTGTTTCAGTTACTACTCTGGGTGTCAGTGTTACTGTGGATAAGACCAAGAAATGTGGTTTTTATTTGGGAGTAATCTGTACAATCTGGTATGAACAGCATTGCTCGAGACAGGGAGAAAGAAGAAGCCGTGTCACCAGGACTATGTTGACCCAAATAGCCAACTCAAAAGTTTAAGAAGCCTGACATTGCTGTTGTAGGGGAAGGGACTGAGCCGATGATGGATGCACTGCACACTGTTCCATAGCTGATGGAGACAATTCTTTTAAAATGTGATTATTCTGGCTTGGTGCAGGCAGATTGAGCTTATTTCCCTATGCCCTCTGTTCATGTGCATACCTCCCGCACAGAACACTAGTCTCTTCGAAATGGAAATGTCCTATATAATCCAGTATTACTCAAACTGCCTCCAGTACTCCTCCTAAATAAGTCCACCAATGCTAGAGAAATGGTACCATTTGAACAGAAGCTACTACCTCCTGTGTTTCTACCACAGTTCACCTCCTGATTCACATGATTTGCACTGAGCAAGTTGCTTAGGTCAAAGCTTCCAAACCAGAATCCTGATGATAACCACTCTAAGCATATGAAAAAATGAAACAACCCAAAACATTGATATCTGTCCCTTAGAGCCTCCAGCCAGATCTGGACATTTGAATCTAGATACACCAACTTAGACACACTAACTTAAAATCTTTGGCCTTCATCTCTGTTCCCCTGTCTTTAGAGTGTAAGCAACAAGTATTCTTGTAGGAGGACAATACCTTCTACAAACTGCATTTGCCCAGGCTAGGTCTTTTTGTTTGTAGAAGAAAAGCCTTGATGTTATTTGGCTGTGAGCATACCCATTGCAGGGGGGAAGAGGGGCGGAAAGTGGTAACACTTCAATCGGACAAAATGTTTGGTTTAGAGCAGCCTTGGTCTTCAAGTAAAATGCAGCTTGCACTTTCAAACCATGACAAAAGCTATGCAAAGCCCATTTCCTCTTGATTAGAGAGACGCAGAGAAAGAGGTTGGTGTTAAAAAAAAAGTCAGGAAACCTTGGGAAAGTGCCTGAAAGGGACTTTGGAGCCTGCTATTAGAGACACGTCCGGCCACTCCCAAAACTCACTTCCAGTTCTCTTTTCTTTTTTCTCTTTTAATTAGTTTCTTGGCTTGCCACACAGATCAGTAAGTGTTAAAGGCTGTGTGGCTGCTGATTTGCTAAGAGCCCCGTTTATTCAATACCAGTCTGGAAATAATCACTCGTGTTATGTTGGCTATTCCATACAAATATATTGCCACCAGTGACTGATGGACCCCTCCTGTTTTATTCCAGTGCTGGCATAGACATCTGTGTCAGACCTTAACCTTACAGTGGCTTTATGTCCAAGAAAAAGCAGCTTACTCCAAATGTTGTCATTTTCAGAGAGGTGTTTGAAGTAATCCAAATGTCATGATAAGCATTCAGGTTTGCTCGTCTCCAGTGCTGGAAGAATGTTGGTGTTTTTTATGCCATTAGGTCCAAAAACCACAATCATCTAAAGATGAATTTACACTGTAAAACTCTCTCACATTGCAAGACACCTATGTCATTTTAGTCCCAGTTTAGGTCTAATGCACACACGTTCGGTTTTCCATAGATGGTTTATCACTGCACTAGCTCTTTGGGGCACAGTCTCTCCTGTTGTCTGAAGTATGTAGATCATCTCTTCCAAGGGGAGATCTTGTTCTGCAATGGGCTTGAGGATGGCATAATAATCAACACATATCATCACTTACGGTGATGTTAACAGTTATTAACCATCCCGAGCTTTGCAGGGTGAAGCCCAAAACTTTCAGTGCCATGTCCCTAGGGCCAGTCAAGGAGCTCCACTGGGACAGAGGAAGCTTTCCATAGGTGCACGAGTGAAGCTTTCCACGAGTGCTCACACCTTTGATTTCTGAATGGAAGAGTAAGAGCTAAGGGTTTTCATACACTGGTATCTTGTTTGACAGGCTGATGCCTGAAAAATCCTACAGCAGTGGCTCCCCTAAAAGGCTGACTAATGTTTGTAAGCCCTAGCACCTTTTTCTCCCTAAAATGGGACAAAAGTGGAACAGACATGGTGCTGAATTTGCTTGAGGTGCTGCTTTTAAAAGTTAAAAACCCAAGTGCACCATGCAGTACAAAAAGATGCAGAAAAGTGCCATTCCCACAGAAGAAAGTAAATTCCTCCTCCTTTATCAACCTCAGATTTACCCCATGGCTGCTAGATTTTGTCTATGTGAGTGTCTGAAGGTCTGAAACACTTCTGTCTACATTTCTTTTCCCTCACATACATGTTGAGTACATATTAGGCTGAAACCTAAACAAGAAGGAAATGGGCACGCATGACAGAAACAGAGCTGTGCCATAGCTGCAGCTATATCAAAGTTGTGCACAGTTGAAAACAGGGAGACTTTCTTGCTTGCTGTTGTGTATGTAAGGATCCTCATTGCTGCAGTGCCTCTGCCTGTGGTGCTGCAGTGCCTCTGGCTGTGGTGCCGCAGGGCCAGGGAGAAGATGGATATCTTGGTGGTCTGCAGCTAACCCCTAAAGACATCAGTATTTGGGACATGGGAGCTGGAATGGCACTTCAGTGATGGATGAGGCTAAGAGGAGGGTGAGCCTGGAGATGAGGTGAGCGTGAGAGGTGGCAGGCATGAGGAGAAGCGGACGTGTGAAGAGAGGCTGGCCATCAAGCAAGGCAGGTGCGAGGGAAGGCAGGCATGAGGTGCAGCAAACATGAGACGAGGCAGCTCTGAGGCCAGGCAGACACGAGGAGAGGCAAGGCATCGTCGTGAGGCACAGCCGGCGTGAGGCAAGAGCGCTGTCGGCACCCCACTGCCTGAGGGGCCCCCATGAGCCCGGAGGAGCGCGGGGACAGCAGCCCCGGGGGACCGGCATCGGGAGGAAGCGGCGAGGCAGGAAGGGAGGTGGGGTGGGAGAGGAGCCGGGCGGACGGTGGGGCCCACGGGGCGGCACCCCGGGGCCGGGGGGCGCGGGGGAGCGGCAGGTCCCGGGTGGCGGCGCTTCGCCCCCCGCAGCGAGACGCGAGGAAATCGCCTCTTGATTGCGGAAGTCGGCGGGAAGGGCTCCGGCGGAGTCAGCCCGGGTCAGAATGGCCGCGTGGGAAGCGGCGGCCGCCCCCCCGCCTCCTCCGCTCCTCCTCAGCCGCGGGCGGGCGGCGGGCGGCCCCCCCCCCCCCACCCCACCCCGGTGGCAGGAGGCGGCGAGGCGGCCGGGGCAGCCCCGAGCGCATGCAGCAAGCGGGCGGCCCGGCAGAGGGCTCGGCGGCCGCCGCGCGGAGCCCGGCGGGGAGCGGGGGGCCCCCGGGGCCCGCCGCGGCCACTTCGCTTCTCAGTACCCCCCAACCCCACCCCTGCCGCCCCCCTTCCTCTCCTCCTCCCCTCCCCGCGAGGGTTTTCGGGGTTAAAATCCATCTGCGATGCTGAGCTATGGAGCGGGATTCGCCCTGTGGACGGCGCTGGCCCTGACCAAGGTGAGCGGCTGCGGCTGCGGGGGATGGTGCGGGGTCCCCCTCGCAGGTCCCAGCCGAGCCCGCGGGCACAGCACGGGGTGTGAAGGATGGAGGGGCGAGCGCCCGGGGGACACTGGTGGCTGGCGGAGCCCGGCGGGTCCCTCAGAGCTTTCCCGCTGTTCGCAGGCCGTGCCGGGGGAGGCGGCGGGATGCAGCGCCAACCTGACGGAGCGGCGCGTCGCCGGGCAGAGCGTCCGGCTGCGGTGGGACGCCGCGGGCCGAGCTTGCAACTTCAGCCTGAGCGGGCGCTCCGAGGACGGGGAGACGGTCGGCTGCCAGCCCGCCCCGACGGGCAACAGCTCCTACGGCTGCACCGTTCGGGGCCTGGAGGCCGGGACCTGGTACCTGCTCCGCATCGAGCCGCTCGCCGCCGGCGATGCTGTCAACATCTCCGTGCAGACAGGTATGGGCGGGGGGCGCGGCAGGTGCTCGCGGAGGGACCCCGGGCTTTTCCATCCCGGCGCCTTGCTTCGGCTGGTTGCGGCAGGAGGCGGGCAGTGCATTTACAGCTGCGGTAAACCTGCAGTCTTAGCTGGACATAGCTGTCCAGTGCTTGAGTTCTCGTTATGCTGCTGCCAGAAATAACTGCTGCCAAAGGTTAACTCAGCAGGCTTGAAAGGAGAAGGTGCTGTGAAGAGACTGGGTCAGTGCTGTGCATGTGCTTCTGCCCCTCTCTTGAGCTGTCATCCAGCAGAACACTATAAGAAGCAGTAGCCCGTAATGATTTGTGCTCATGAAAACCTATTGGCTTCATAGTTCCTCAGGTGGTAGTTTATTTACTGTGTTTAAAGTACAGTCTATTTCATGATAGGTAGATGCAGTTCAAGTATAACTTACTATTTCAGCCCATTTCTCTACTTTTATTCTGTCTAACTGGAGTCTAAAAGTCAGAAAGTAAGGCTGAAATGTCTTGCTTGCATGTTTTCCTTAAATACAACCAGTGAGGTGTTACGATGTACAGTAGCGTGCAGAGCACTTACAGTGTCACATCCATGGCTGGCTGTAAAAATGACCCAGCAGCTTGACAGAGTGCTGCCTTTCCCCCTTTCTGCATGCCTGTTTGTGTGTGCATGTGAACAGCTCAGCTGTGAAGCTGTGAACGACATAGAGCCACCATCTGCAGTGATGGAACTAAACTCTTTCTACCTGTATTAGTGTTTTTTTAAAGACAATGAAATACAGTGTTGTCCAATCGGTCCGTCAGTAAATACCTCTTTGGTTTACTCCTAAAGTGTTAGTTTCTGAGAGGTACTTTGCAGTTGTAGTATTGAAGATTCCAACAGACAAGTACTTAATAATTACTGGTTCAGAGACATTGTCTGCTGCCAGAGCCTTTTAACTGCATTAACCACAGAAATGCACTAAATACCTTCCATTGATTTGCTTTGATAACTCAAGTTTAATAAAGTTTATCGGCAAGTCTTCTGGTGTGGTAGCTGTACAGTAAGCACAAGTAGAAATGGTAAAAATGAGTAATGGTTTCTATGCAGGCAGTGATTTAAATGTCATGCATCGTGCCAACTGTTTTCAATATTGATGACTTGTAATTTCAAAATTGAATGAATAGATCAACTGTTACCAGTGTGACAGGTATAAATCATTGTTACTAGATAGTAGAGATATGTTATTGAACACTAGTGAAGGAGCAGATTCCACTTTAGTCTGCATTTTGATTAATACATTATCATTTGACAGTAGCTTATACATGTCCTTTAAGATTTTTTTATCAGTAAATAGATTTTTCAAGGCTACAGGGTAAAAGTGCATGGAAGCAGCTGCTGGTTATAGTCATATTACATAGCTGAGCTGACATCAGCGTGAAAAGACTGATTAAAGTTTAAGTTGAAACACTGCAAATTAATGGACCATAGTTGAAGTGAGATAAGTGTTTGGGTTTTGGACAGCAGAGATTAGTCAAAAGTGTAAAATAAGAATAGAGAAACCGTGGAGGTTTCCTGCAAAGATTGCTCCATGGTTGCTTACTTTCCTTGATTTCATCACATCAGTTGCATTGCTTGATGGAGTTCAAAACACGTCCAAAAAATTGTCAATCTATTTATTATTTATGTATTGCTCCAACATTCATCTTTTTTTTTTTCTAAAGAATATATAGGATTTGTTATGCCTTTCAATAACTCATACTGTACTGTTAATACCATTCATTTCAATGCAGAACGAGTGAGGATTATTCCCCTGTATGTTTCCACTAGGGGCAGCATTTTAAACCAGTTTTCTGGAGGCTCTTTTTCACCTGTTCCTTTGTAACTTGATGGCAGTAATTTTGTTTTACGACCTACTGAGCCTGACTGTCCATAGGCATGTGTTCCTGGAAACTATCCTGTGAATATGGAAGTATGCGCAATATTTTCAACCATATTGTAAACAGATTTCCCACTCATTTGAATGGTAGCGGAACTGAGCCGTCTAAAAATATGATGTCTGACCTTGGTACTCAATGAGGTTCCTTTCCTGAGCTCTTTGTCTAAGACAGATAGGCTAAGCTGTCCTTTGCAGGTGCCCAGCTTTCTCCACTGACCACAAAATGAGCCTAGGTTCAACCAGGTACCTGAAGTCTAGATGGTTATAGTTAAGTGAGAGGAATCTCATCTCATGTGTTTCCTTTTGCAAAATGAGGTTTTGAACGTCTGTCTTGTCTTGATATGGTAAAGGTACACAGAGAAAGTTGCAGATTCATTTATATACCTAATTTGGAAACTTTAACATTTTGCTTATATTCAGTCCTGTTAAAAATTCCATGTGCTCATTCCTGTTATGAGTTCAGTTTTCATCATGTTTCTTATACAGAGTGCTGGAGTAGCCCATAAAATCCAAAATCTTTTGTTAAATTTTGAGTATGATCTGTTCTGATGAAGGAATTAAGGTGAAAGTGATGAATAATGCATACCACAGTTGCAGTTGTAATGTGGAGGCTTGGAGAGGACCAAATCCCTGAGTTAATTTGGCCTTCTGAGTATTGGATTTCCCATTAAAATCATAGTTATGTCAATGAGTTGTTTGCAAGTTTGCAAGTTTGATATTCCAATGGAGTAAGTTCACAGCTCACCATGACTTCATAAACTCTGAAGTAACCCCAGACCCTTTGGGAATCTTAGAGCAGCTTCTATTTCACTTGTGGATCCATTGATCTGAAATCTAACAATGTATGGATACTGATACAATAATCTGCACTAGTCCACTAAGGCGGAGCCTCTTTACTAAAAAAATTTTGATCTATGGGTTATCAATTTAAAATGCCTAGTATTTAATCCTCTAGAGCAGAACTAAAATAGGTCCTCCAAAACAATGGAAAATACAGTCATATATATACTAAGGCAGGTATACACATGCAAACACATATACAGTGTTGGCAGTTGTGCTATTTTGGTAGAATAGGAAATGAAGAAAAAGCTGATAACATGACTTATCAGCTCTGAGCTACAGATAAATTTTCCACTGCAAACCTGAGATTACAGATGTTAGTAGGCATAAGTCTGTGTATTTATTTCACATTAATATTTAACTTTTTTTACATTTTTTAATATATATGTACATAAACCAGCACATAAACCCATACAACTAGACAGCATGCGTGACATTGTAAAGCTGGGACAACACATGCACCTGTTGGTCCTTTTATGCTATTGTCTTTGTTGTTCTTAGTACAACTGTTTCTGTGACTGAGAGTGACTCCATGACAAAATTTGGTGGGGTTGTGTCTTTCTCATTTCAGATAAAATACTTTTAAAGTTCTCAACTCTCCAAATGTCTGTGTACCAGCATAACTGTGTATTTCAGTAGTGTATTTTCAGTGAATGACTAGCTCTTTAATTAAAATTCTGGTTAATAGTATATAAACAGATCCTAATTACCATTAAATTTATCATTTGAGATTTGAAATACTGGTCTTGAGAGCCACAAAGAACAACTTGGCAATTGCCCTGCTTTCAAATATGTCTTCTACAGTATACTTACAAATGCCTTTTTCAACATCATTTTCTAAAAATATATTGCAGTGATACAGTATGTTATATATACATAATCCAAGCCACCTGTACTAAGAACACTAACAGGTAAATCACTTTTTGTCAGAAAACTGCTCAATATTTTAATGAAAAGAGGCTAAAAAACCTGCCTTCTAAGACACAGACTGGTAGAGTATTTTTCCATTGTAACATGTAACTCTCTCAATGCCAGAAGCATGGCTTGGCCATGTGTTCAGTCCTGTAAATTTCAAATTATTTGGGACAAATCTGATTTATCAGCCATCTGTAGGAACAACTACTGTGACATGGCTCTGACTATAGGCTGTATAATCCTATCATCCATAATCATGTAATGGTTATGATCGTTGACTCAAAAGGCAGAGTACAAGAAGAAAATAAATGACCATCTTCTAAAGATTTTCTAGATTGACTATCATCCCTCCAGAAAGTGTATTGGTACTTAATAAAGACAGTGAAATCAACCCTCTTCACATATCCGTCAGAAGAGTTCCTTGTGAAGTAGGTTACTGTTTCATGGATAGAGAAAACTATGAAAAAAATGGATAATTTGGTATGAAGATGGCTGAGACTGGCAGAAATTCCCCATTACTGAGTCCTGGGCTTGTATCTTTGTCATGTTTATAGGTTGTTTTTTTTCTCCTGCATAAGGCATGAGTGTTTCTGTGCTTAGAGGCTGCGTTTAGGAGTCATGTCACTGGGATGGGACATAACCCTGTCTATCATTTCTGTAGACTGTATCTGTAGCAGCTCTGCGCAGAAAGTATATCCTCTTCCCAAAAAGTGAAAGTGGGGGTGCAGTATAATTCAAACAACATTAAGTCTGCTGTAAAATTCCTTTGAAACCAGGAGACATTAATCCATATAGTATCAAATGGTATAAAAATATCTTTGTGAAAATATTTTATTTCTGTGATATATCAGTATTGTATCATTGCCAGCAGAGACTTGTATAACAATGTAAATGGCTTTTTAAGTGTTTGTTTCCATCCAGGGCTCTTTCAGCCCAGGCACTTCCCAATCTCATTGTTCCTTTGTTCTAGCGGATGTACAAAGCACTGAGTGTTTTGTTTTCTGGACCAGATAGATTAGATAAAGTCTGAATTTCTGAACTTCACCTTCTAGGCACGCAACTCTTTTCTTTGCTAATGCACCTTAGAAGACAGATTACCCAGGACAGTATAATCGCTTCTAAAAACGTAGATTCACAAGTATAATCATATAAATGTGCATTCACAAGTATAATCGCTTCTAAAAATGCAGATGTCTTCTTTTTGTAGAATTTGGCGAATAATGCAGATTACAGTGTTGATTACTTTTGCAGGGCAAAAGAACAGTCAAACTTACCATAACTTTGTCAGCAAATTAAACTTATCAACAGTTATCATGACTGTTCTCTTGGTCAGTTAATTTAAAACTTTTTGCAGTTGTCTGTGCATCTGACCATATATAGCACTGGAATTTATTTCTGACTCCCAGAGTTTGACCTTTCTGATTAGAACAATTTCCTTCAAGGAACAAGATTATACCCCCACTATTCACTTTTTGCCAACATAATAGTCTTTAGTGGTTTAGTATATATTATAGGTGGAGCTGGTAGTCAGGCCTATTGTTAACATTTCCTGGCACTTTTCCTTAAAACCTCCTGTTTCAATTGCTGTAACTGGGTGAAGTTTTAGCTATTTGGCCTGAAGTTTGATGTACTTGGTATTGCACTTGAGTTTTTTCTTTTATTTATTTATTTTGTTCAGATTTAAGCAGACTTAGTTTGACCTTTCAGAAAGAGTTCAAGAAAAGAAGACTTTTATTTATTGCTTTTGTTAATTTATTTTTTATCTGCTTTTGTGAAGAGCACTAGTATCTCTGTGGTCTGAAGCAGGAATCTGAATTTAAGCAGAGACCTGGGTTCAAAGTGATACAGTATTTTTCACAGTCATAGAATCATAGGGTGGTTGAAGTGGGAAGGGACCTCTGGAGGTCATCTGGTCCAAGCCCCCTGCTCAAGCTGGGCCTCCTAGAGCCAGTTGTGTAGGACCATATCCAAACAGCTTTTGAATGTCTCCAAGGGGGGACATATTGTGTTGAAATTCCTAATATATTTGATTGACAGAGCATACCACCAAAACCTGTCACCAGTATGTACTCAGCAGAATAAGAAGCAGTTAAATCCTCTGCACCATCGAGGCTTTGAAGAAAAAACAGCTTAGAGGCTCCTAGCTCCATGATATTCCTACTGCTGTATTTGTAGGATAGGGGTAGGTTTGACTTGACAGCCTTTACAGTCCAGTTTTTAGTTATGTGATCTCACACTCTTTCATCTGCCTTGTTCAGGGAACCAGGCAGCAACAACTGGATTGGAAAAATTGTCTTATTCTTCTGTGTTTAAGGCACGGCTCATATGAAGACCTCAGTTGTCAGCCTGGAGGCATCAAACACTCCCTGATGTCTTGTCTGATGCTAGGCAAGAGTAGCAGAGTGTACTCATGTGGAAGCCAAATTTAGTTGTTAGTTGTTGGTAAATCTTTATTCTTTAACTTCCCAACTTGTGAATGCTTGAATTTTGCTGCTTTGGGTTGTTTTACAATACTTTTTTAATACGCAATTTCTTAACCTTATTGGGAGACATAAATGTCAATACCTTAGTGCATCAACATTTCTTTTGATTTGCATGAAGTGATGAAATACACCTGGAGTATACAAGCAACACCAGTCTTTCGATTTGGTCAATGTTTGCCAATACCTCTAGAGTGTATCGTATTTTACAGGTGATTTTACTTGAGAGCTCCTTAATAAACCACATAATGGATGCTGAGATTTTCTCAGAGGAATAGTCCCAATTAAATATAATTCCTAAAAGTTTATCCATTGTGGCGTTTGGGGTTATTTCAATTTATATGAACAATACTACAGCAGAGCAGAAGCATACACTATCAGAATCTGTTTGAAGTGGTTGAAATTGATACTAAAACCAGAATGTTGTTGCCTTCAAAATTGTATAAATGCTTATGCTTTCTATTTTTAACTACAGATCCCTTATTGCCACCTCGTTTTGAAATTAATAAGGAAAAAACTACATTCACAAGCTTGAAGGTTCACTGGGAACCTTCCTCAGGAAAGGTGGACTGGTATAACCTGGTGTTATTTGATCATGATAATAAAAAGATACAAGAAGCCTCCATACCAGGAAGAATTTCAAAAACAGAAAATACTTTTTCTGGTCTCATCCCTGGGAATAAATACAACATTGTCCTCACTGCAGTTGCTGGAAATAAGAGTACCCCAGAACTTCACATAAGTGGATCTACAGGTAGGATTTTTTACTGTAGTTCATCTGAATAAAAACACAGTATTTTCCAGTTCTGCATTTTGAAATTAACAAATATATGTAATTATTCTTCCTGGCAAGATATACATCTTTACATATATATGTCAGTAATTATTGCTTATAAGTAGAAAAAAACAAATCTCTGACAAGCATGAAGAGTTGTTTGCTAAGAATGGAGGCACGTCGTTATGATGTATTTGGACATAAATTTGGGATTGGGTTTCCACTATCCCTAAAGAAACTCAACATATTTCAGAAGTAAATCTGTTTAAAATAGCTGAAATTGGGGTGATAACCATTAGGCCTTAAGCATGTGATTTTATTTCTTTTTTATTCCAACAGTGCCATCCCCTGTGAAAAATATTCAGATCAGTGTCAAAACAGACACTATCCATGCTTCATGGTCTCCTGGCTCTGGGCACGTGGATCGTTACAGACTGCTATTACTGGATAATCATGCTCCGGTTCATGAAGTTCACCAAGAAGATCCTCTGACCTCCTACACGTTTTCAGGACTTACAGCGGGTCACCTCTATAACCTCTCTATCATAACCCAGGCTGCAGGTTTGGAGAGCAACAGTTTTCAAACAGTCAGGACAGGTATGATTTCAGAATTCATCACAACAGAACACGAAGCTAAGACCATAGTCTTAATAATACCACAGGACATGTTAAAGAAAAATAAGTGATTCCTATTCCAAGTGTATATTCGCAGACTTCAGTGGCTGAATTACCCTTGGCAGGTGTTTCTTGCCAAAGGCTATAGAGGGAATTAGAGACACTATAGGCTTATTTAGCTCCCTAAGTTAGCACTGCAGCAAAGTTAGCTGCTAAATTAACTTGTAGGGTGTCTGCAGCTAACTGCTGAATATAGGCAACTTCATTAAACACGTAAAGTTAGGTCTTAACAGTCTGAGCCAAAGTGCACTAATATTACCTCGTATCTGTGAAAGAGGTCCGTCTGACTCCTGTATGAACTTCAGTGAATTTAGGCAGTGTGTGGACTGGCTATTTCACAGTACTGAAAACAGTTTAGCTCCATGTTTCTTACTTAGCTGAGTGGGAGATGTAAAGCTTGTGAGTTCTGCAAAAAATATTTTCTGTGACTGCTTTTCTCTGGATTTCAAAATAGCTGCACTTCTGAAAAGGAAGTGAAAAAAAGCGGAATAGGTTAGGGACTTTAAAACTGGACGTTGGGTTTGGTTATTTTTTCACAGAGAAGTATTGATTCACAGAAGCAGAGTTTTAGAAATTAAGTTTTTTTTTCCAGGAAGGTTTTTCACGATAGAGTTCTGTGGTCATAAAGAGAAAGATAAAATAATACCCTACTAGAGTCCAATGGTTAAAACACTGTTGTAAGCAATAACAGGGTCATGCCCTTGCTTTCCTTAATTTCTAGTAAACGTAAGGTGCAGTTTCTCCTACAGAAATCTCGTCATGTAAATATAATTTGACATTAAGTGAACAATATTGTGATATCTAGGACATACAGATGAGTGCTGTTGTCATCTGTCATTGCATGTTGTGCGGATCTTACTCTTGTTTCATTGTATTTCTTCAGATTTTTTTCTTTCTTCTTCTTGTGGGGTGCCAAAACTTAAAATCTCGCAGGTTTTCTCATAACATAAAAGCACTCCATGTGGCTTCCAGCACAGTCTGCCATTTCATACCTAACACGGCAAACCCCTTAGAAATGAAGATATTGGAGGTAGCTATGCTTTTCTTTTGGTGGATCGCTTGAATAAAAGACTTTGATTCCAATCCTACCAATCAAATGGGATTCCAGTTCAGTTCTAAACTGATGCAAATCAGGCATAGCTCCAATGATGCTGTAGCATTTACTCTACAAAAATGTATGCAGGCATCTCTGTTCTTAGGAGCATGTCTTTGGTCTGTTTTCATAGTTAAAATGACTAGCGTGCAGACATGGCTAACAAATTTTCTATTCCATGAAATGAGTGGCGTTGTAAGAGGTGTCGCTCTTAGCGGTACAGCATCTGAAACAGGGTTGGGTTCAGTTTCACTTTGACAAGATTTCACCCTTTCACTGTTCAGGCAAAATCATTCATACTCCATCTCATAGAACTATCCAAAAGCAAAACTTTACTATTGCAGTTTGGAGGCAGCAAGTCTTGTATGTTCTGTGGTGGAATTATTTTATTCTCATTTATTTTTAGCCCCAGCTGAAGTCTTAGATTTGACAGTGACTAACGATGACAGCTCGGATGCTTTAAAAGTTAAGTGGCGAAGACCTTCAGGAGACCTCAATCTCTATAATATCACTCTGTCTCATCTTGGATCAGTTAAAGAAGTCAAAACTCTACAGCCCCCAGTTACAGAGACTCACTTTGACAAGCTAACTCCAGGACGTCTCTATCAGGTTACTGCCCGCACAATCAGTGGCGAACTGTTCACTGATCAGATGGCAACTGGCAGGACATGTAAGTCTTCTTCTGCTTCAGTAGGACCACTGTAACCAACATTATTTTTTGCCTACATTGGCCTTGTAGAAAATCGTTTTAGGAGACAAAATGATTTGGATTCCAGGCAAAACAAGATAAAAAGCACAATATTGTTCCAGGAGTACCCCTTCCTGACTCTGGCAACAGTTAATCTGGCAGCCAAAAGCAGCTCCAGCATAGCTTGGGAGCAGGCAACAATAATGCATTTTGGACCTTATAGTTGCGTGAGTCTGTTAAAAAAACTGTTCCACACTACTACACTTCTAACAAACTTTGTTGTATTGAATTCAACTCAGTGTATAAAACAAGTTAAATTATGGGAAAGTCTGCATGTAGTCAAATTGTTTACAGATTTTTAAGTAATTTAGCAGGGTCTAAATACCACTTTCTCCAGACATAAATCTACAAATAGGAAAAGCTTAGGTCTTGGCTTTCTTCACTACTGACAGCATGGATTAAGGAAGGCATGTGGCAGCCTGGGTAGAGCTGGGGTATTTTCTTTTTTGATCTTTTTCAGAAGTATAATTTTCTTTGAGATATCTCTTGTATGAGTTCTGAATGTGAAAAATCCTGGCATAGTTCTCCCACAGTGTTACTGACCACAAAGTCATCTTCTCCACACCAGCCTAGCCCAGGCAGAATTTAGATGGAAAAAAAAACAATGTGAGTGAAGAATACATGCATAAATTTTTGGTAGCCTCAGAACCAAAAAATACATATGTGTATGTGAGAGAGAGAAGGAGAGAGTATTTTAGAGACTATCACCTACAACTAAACATCTTATGTGAAAGACTCATGCTTGATGTATCTAGGTGCTATGCCATTATCAGTGCAGGCTGGAAAAGAGGTGGAAAGCCTTTCATGTCCAGTAAGTACAAAGCTGGACTGGTCATATGCATGTCTTTATTTTTTTCTTTTTGTTTAGCCTGCCATTGAAGGCCTTTAAGATTACAGTTTGCATCTGAAGGGAGAGCTTCAGGCCCTCACTCAAACCCCTGATCCTCAAATTTGTGACCTAGATCCAGTACTTTCAAAGTCAGAGATCTAACAGTCCTTTTTCCAAGGATGGTGATCATGTGCAACTCCTTCCCATGACTTTTCCATAGCTACCAAGAGCTTTGAAAACAGAGTCGGAAGCTTTGTATCTAAAAGATAAATTTGTAAATCCAGCCTGCCATGTCTAAAGATGCTGAAGGGGTTAGACTGTTAGAATCCTAACTCAGAGAGACAGGTGCCCAAGAACGTAATCCACATCACTGTGTATTGAGAAGGTGCCTACAGCAGCATAACCTGCTGAGGATGTAAATGCAGGATCCTGGAAGTGGAGGACAGGACAAAGTGGATGTTTTAATAGACCTCAGTTTTAGCCTCAGTGCCTTACAAATGGGAGGGCCTAGGACATACAAGGCCTTTGTGGGAAGAAGCCATCAGACTTAGAATTTCTCCTGCTGAGACCAGAATTTGGCCTGTAGTGACTGAAGTTTTGGCCTTAGCTTTGAAAAATTGATTCATGATCTGTAAATGAACTTAAGTCCAGGAAACAATCGGGCAGCTGACTGGAAACTGCAGATGTGTTCTAGAAGTGCAAGGGAAGATTTTGCCACCCTGATAAGAAGAGCTCCCCATTTCTGATATCGGAATCCAACAGTAAAAAGTGAGCGGTTTGTGTGGGAAAGAGTAAAAATTTATCTTTAAAATGAATGCCAACCTTCATAACAAGATACCTCACGTTGCTCAGCTGAGCCAAGTGCTTCTGCAGTAGCTGTGCTGCGAGACGGGTTTTGCCCCTGCGCAGTTACATCTTAGCAGGAATGCCGCACTTCAGAATTACTCTCTCAATCTCTGTATTTCAGTTCCACAGAAGGTTTCTGGGCTGGAAGCCGGTGCTGGTGCCTGGCTGAGGTCTCTGCGAGTGAAGTGGCTGCCCCCTGCGGGAGACTGGGAGAGGTACCACCTCCTCCTGTGGAACCGCTCGGCCCTGGTGCTCAACACCACGCTCGAGAAGGACACCAGCGAGTACCTCATCCACGACGTGGGCCTCATCCCGGGGAGACAGTACAGTGTGGACCTCTTTGTGGAGAGTGGTGATCTGCAGAGCAAGACTAGCTGCACAGGGAGAACAGGTCAGTGCGCTTGCCCGGGAAGTATGAGTGCAAAGTGTTCAGCTGGGGTTTGTGGGCAATGAGAAAGAAAAGTACAGCGGAATCCACAGATTAATTTCACCATTAATGCAGGGAAAAAGAGCTCCCTTGTAGACAAGAGAAATAACTCTTCTTAGCAGTTCTGAGAAAATTTTCAGGGTTATTTTTGTGGCAAATACTTTGTTAATGAAAGCCTTAGGAATTATATTCTATATATGATATAGGATATTCTATATACTGTCATGACTGAAACATTACACTACATATGCAACATTTCACTGCGTATATTGTAGCTGATAGAGCAAGGCACATTGTTAACTTGCCTATCTTGATGTACATTACAAATAATTTAAGTTTGTAGTGTTACTTTTAATTGACACACCTAAGTGATTAGAACATGGTCCAATAAACAATATCCAGCTCTCGGTGTCTCTGCCCAGGCTGGAAGTCAAAACACAGAGCTTGCACCAGTTACTAAGAAGGAGCAAAACGGCTCCTGGTAAACCCAGGACACTGCTTGACCCACAGTTAGGTACATAATGTATCTATTATGAAGCATAGGTATTAGGCCCCATTCT
The DNA here is from genome assembly GCF_037157495.1 of Lathamus discolor. NCBI lineage: Eukaryota > Metazoa > Chordata > Aves > Psittaciformes > Psittacidae > Lathamus > Lathamus discolor. The sequence continues at coordinate 39,511,024 of NC_088884.1, read as the reverse complement.
GTCTTAATTTTCTGTTATATAGATCAACGGTCTTGGAAAGTGAGTTGTATTTCAGTGTAACAGGGACAAAATAAACAGATGCCCTCTGTGTGTATGTGTGCACACACAGAGAAATTTACTGTTTTCTTTCCTTCATACCACTGTAAGTTTGGAGTGTCTGCCAACTTGACTGAGATACGAATCAGTGCAAAATCAGTGTCACTCTGATCAGGTAATTTGCATGCTTGTTTGTTACAGCTAAATTGGTGTAGGTCTGGTTTACGGTACAAATGTTTTATATTGCTGTTTAGCACCCACACTTCAAGAGGAAGCTCACTGACTTTCGCTGCTTTTCTGTTCGTACTAAAATATGTATCCTAACACAAGCTTAAACCTAAGCACTACAGCCATAATGCGGAATGTTGCTGCTACAGCCCTTTACTGGAAGAGTAGCACAAATACTAGGTTTGTAACACTGGCTTCTTAGAAAAAGATAAAGAATATCCTCTTGATTACAAATACTCTGTTGCTGTTACAATTCTTTCTTACAGAACAGATTCCTTAACAGCAGCTCGAGATACGGAATGTGTGTTCACTACAAACTCCTGTTCTCACTGAGATATTTGTGTACTTTTACAGCTCCAGAGCCTGTTCTCCAGCTCCGTGTGAAACACGCTAATGAATCTTCACTTAGTGTCATGTGGATGACCCCTGTTGCAGAATGGGACAGCTATGTGGTTTCACTAGGAGACAGGGATCTTACTGTCATCAAAAAAGGGCTTGCAAAAGAAGCTAAGGAATTCACTTTCACTGACTTGGTACCTGGAAGAAAATACACAGCCACAATCACTACTATTAGTGGGAGTTTAAGCAACTGGACTTCAGTGGAAGGAAGAACAGGTACCATCCTGTCAAGCTATTTTAATCTTTATTTCTGTTGACCATTAACAACTTTGTTTTGTAGTGAACTGAATGAACTGTGTCTAAATTTCCAAAGTATTATATTTATGTTTGTTTCCTTGGTAGAAAAGTTATGTTTCCAAGTCTCTCATTTCTGACTGTCAGTTATCTTGCAGTATTTACTTAAGGTTTTGGGGAAATGGATATGTAATTCCTGGCAAAACAGGTTTCTGAAATACTGTGTCACGTCTGATCAATCTACGTTACCGCAAGTTTCCATATAAGAAGAACAATTTTCACTGGGTGTCTTCAGGAAGGTCATTTCCTTGATTCAGAGCATTCATCATCTTTAAAAAAGCCAACCACCACCACACAGGAAAATATTGCTTTAGGGGAAACATTGCAAGGTTGACAGACACAAAACATATGTGGCCTTGAAAATGTATTTTGAATCTGTCTGCTCTTCTGATTGCAGAATCTGTGTCTCTTACTTAGGATGATGGCTATGATACAAGGAAGGTCCTATTCCCCCTCCCGCAGGGTGCTAATTTTGTGCATGTGTGCAAGTTATAAACCATATGTGTTGCTTTACTCTGTTTGACTTTTGCATTCTCCAGTGCAGGCAAGTCTTAAAATGTAGCTCTGGTCTGGCACAGCACAGGGAAAAACAAGCTGCTGGTGTGAATCTAATCATGCCTATGGCTTGATAGTGGTCCTTAGTCAAACGTTCTAAGTCCTTCCAAGGCCTGAAAAGTTTAACTTACACTTTCATTTCTCTGCTGTGTGATTAGATAGCTGGGATTTCACTTCCTTCTGTCTTATGCCCCTTTAGAAGGCCTATTTAGGCATAAAGGTTACAGTGTCCCGCTTAACTAGTATGAATCAGGCAGGGATATCATGTCACTATTACATTCAAAGTGATAAAGAATTAAAATCAATGAATTTGATCATAGGTATTAATAAGCGTTCCAAGCCTCTAAATCTTCATTGCAGTAGGACAGCTTACTAGGCTTGCAAAATATTGCTGTAAATATGACAGAAAAAGGTCTTACATGCATCCTAGATTGGTCAGCTTCTGATGAAGCCTGAGGTATTACTAAAAGTGCCTGTACCACAGGAATGTGGCACTTCAGTGTCTTGTTAGAGCTTTCTGTATTATGACAGCATTATAAAACAGGTGGGATTTTTTGCATTTTTTTCAGCTATGTGCTTTACTTTCTAGCTTTTGTTAATGATTGCTAATCAAATACCGTGTGTGCAAAAAGGCTGATATAAAACAAGAGAAGAAGCTTGCAATCACATTCTGTAAAATAAGAGCGTGCTTTATTTCAGTTGTGCTTGGTCATGGAAGCAGCACTACTTAGAAAGACGTAACTGTATTTCCTTGCTTTGACCAAATACTGTCAAATAAAAAAAAATGAGGTAAAATTTGTGCAAGGTGCTACATTCCTTTTGTTCTGTCCTTTTCATTCTTGTCCTGGCTAAGTTTACCAGCTTGTATTTAGATAAATGTTACTTTTGGGTTTTTAGTCTTTTGATGCTAGAAAAGTTAGTGTCCTGCAAATCTTCTGATGTAAAAAGTAAAACCAAAACCATCCAGTTACCTCTGAAAGTAAAGGGTCTGACACCTCTGAGGTATAGATGACTGTGCTGGTGGTATTCAGGAAAATAGTTTGCCATTTAACAGGAATGAGAGATAGGGTGTAGGAGAAGAAATGGAGTCTAATAGGAATGAGAGATAGGGAATAGGAGAGGAAAGGGAAAATGAAACTCACAGTATTTTAAAGTCATCAAAACCCCAAGTGACTTCCTAAATTGTTGGCTTTTGTTTAATGGTATTTATAAAATTCTGTCTCTTCCAGTTCCCTGATCTTGAATCATTGTGGTCTGACTGGGAAAAGCTGTGCTAAAGCCTGAAAGACCTTTCTGTGCCTTAGATAGTTTCCCATAGACCACATCCCATCAGACAGGAAACAGTCCACAGTTAGATTATTTTTAGTCCTGTTGAGTCTGGCTGCAAATTGGAATGTTCTTTTGATGCACTTCCTCAATGTGACTAAACTTGGGTTATTTGGGGGGGGGGGGGTGTGTTTTGTTTTATTTATTTTGTTTCTCCTCAGTAACATTATGACAATTTTCTTTTTCTTTGCAGTGCCAGCCCAAGTGACAGGTCTGACCGTGGCAAGTCAGGGATCAACCAACAGCTTGTTCACCAACTGGACCGGAGCACTGGGAGATGTAGACTCATACCAAGTGCTACTGATTCATGAGAATGTTGTCATTAAAAATGAGACTGTTCCCAGTGAAACCAACAGATATCACTTCTATCCCCTGAAACCCGGAGGACTCTATTCAGTTGTTGTCACCACTGTCAGTGGGGGAATATCTTCAAGGCAGACGATCACAGAAGGGAGGACAGGTAAAAAGGAAAATACCCCAGCATGTGTTTTATCAGTTCCTAAAAGCTGAATTTGTTAAAAAGAATGGTCTTGTGATTAAGCCATTGCACTGAACATTCAGAAATACAGGAGTTTCAGCCATATAATTCCTGTATGTGACCTCAGGCACACTGTGGGTCCAGATTCACGTTAGCATAGCTCCCTAAGGAACTAACTGCCCTGCCTACACCATGAGCTCAGTACAGCAGGATCATTCTGTAGTGAAGACAAAAATAGGCCCTGAGAGCGATGTACAGCTGTGGTAGCTGAATCACCCCTAGAGGGACTTTCTTGTTCCATTGACTAGATGGCAGCATAGGGTGATTGCTCCTTACGTGTGCAAATTAGCTGCCTAAAGGTGCATGATAAATTTATGTCTCAGCCTCTTACGACCCATTCTTTTCCTCCAATCCAACATTAAAGAATGTCCACCAGGGTTAATGACTCATTATGAAGCCCTTCTATACTGCATAAGACAGGCTTTACTTTTGCATCAAATTCTGTAAGTGTAATGACTCATGAAATGTAATACCAGTCCTTTGGATATTTAAATAGAGGGAAATATTGATAGCACAGTGCAATTTCACCCTTTATGTGAATTTGGCAAAGGCTGGGCATTCTGCAGCTTGCTCCAGTGTTCTTCCTGAACTATTTTCAGGTTAAAACAACAACCCAAAAAACCCCAACAAACAACAACAAAAAAACCCAACCCCACAATTGCAGAAGAATAACACTAAAAGGCCTAAAATACATAAACATATTTTGTAAAATCTACTTTTTTTTTCACTCTGACAGCTGATGGCTTGTCCCTCTAACTGAGATAAGTCAGTTCAGTCAATCAGAGTCCAGTGAAAATGTGAAAGTTCATTGTGATTAAGGTCTGCTTCATTCTGGCAGTTCTGTACCTGAGTGAAGGTATTTCTGGCAATGCCGAGCCTTTGATCTCACCCTGCTGCTTTGAGAGACAAATTTCATTCATGTTTTGGCCACTAGGCGTCAGAGAACTCATTGTAAATGACACATTCTGCTGTGGGCCTCAACTTCATGCAAGCCTTAACAGTTATTGCTGCTACTGATGAATGGCAACTTGAAAGGATAACTCATCTCCTGGGACTTTAGAAGTGCCGAGATTGTGCCACCAAAGGCAATTTCCTTCACTGTATTCAGAAAAGCAGACAAGTGTTGCTGAGCTTCTCAGGAGTCCCACACTGCTTATTTTGCAGGGCGACATTCCAGGCATTCTGACAACAATAGGAATTGGGTAGTTAAAGCTCTCTTGGTTTTTCCTCTTTGTTGTACAGTTCCTTCCAGCGTGACTGGAGTAACAGTAAATAACTCAGGTCGAAGTGACTACCTCAGTGTTTCTTGGCTGCCAGCTTCTGGAGATGTAGACAGTTATTTGGTAACACTCTCTCACGATGACCAGATTGTTCAGACTCTCACCGTTTCCAAATCCTTCAGTGAATGCTCCTTCAGCAGCCTTACTCCTGGGACGCTTTACAATGTGATGATAACCACGAAGAGTGGGAAGTATGAAAATTACTCCTTCAGCCAGGAGCGAACAGGTAAAGAGAGCCTCAGAGTAAATCCAGTCACCATAATGACTTTGTATAGCCATTATCAATGATCTATCAGTATCTAACCAAACTGGGATGGGTGAGTAGGGATTGCAGGGTCAAACTACAAAATTAAAGCTTTACAGTCTTAGTTTTATTCTTAATCCCCTAGTGCTGTTTTATGTCATATAAAATTACTTTAGCATGAATAAGTCACGTGTCAGTCCTTGTGAGTAAAAATAAATCATGTATCAATTTTAGCTCAAATAATTTTCTTGCTCCTAACGCCTCTAGTTGGCTCTTCAAAGTATATCCTATAGAGCATCCCAGCCACCCCAAATTACCCAAGTACTGAAAGAACAGGATAGATTAGGCTAACTACTAAAGTATTTGAAAGGTGTCACATAAATGAATAACACCCATGTCTATGGTTTCGTTGATGCAGTGTTCAAGAAGGTTATATCAGGAATAGAAAAGTTTCAGAAGAGGGTGGCAATAATGATGGAAAACCTCTTAAAACTTCCTCAAAGTTTGAAAAGACTCAGACTTTACACTTGGTAAACCAGTAAAATGGAAGGAAGATGGTAAGGGGTGTTAAAATGACAAAGAGTGTAAAGTTAATGCAATTTTAGTCTTCTCATAATGTAAGTGAAAATCCAAGAGACAGCCATTTAACTGGGAAGCAAATTCAAGATTAGTGCGAACCTGTGGAACTCACTGCTATAAGCAAAGCTGACCAAGTTCCAAAAGACCAAAAACTGGAAAGGCAAACCATTGTTACATGACATAAAGCAGCCTGGAAATGGCAGTTACTATTTTAGAGGCTAGGGTATTGCTTAAATCCACATTGTGGTCTTTTTGCAACTTCCTCAGAAAAGCCTGGTAATTACCACAAATATAGTCCACTACAGAAGCTCCTGTTACTTGAGGAAGTTACTGCTTTCTGAATCTTTAATTGTGTTTTTTTCTTTCAGTCCCTTCAAGTGTTCAGGGACTTACTGTCAGCAATTCCGCCAGAAGTGACTACTTGAAGGTGTCCTGGTTACATGCCTCTGGATATTTTGATAATTATGAAGTGATCATCAAGAACAACAATGATTTCATCCAAACAAAAAGTGTCCCAAAGGACGAAAATGAATGTGTGTTCACTAATCTGGTCCCAGGGAGGCAGTACAGTGTCACGGTCAGCACAAGGAGTGGAAAATATGAAACCAGTGAAAGAGTCTATGGCAGAACAAGTAAGTAAACACCCTGGAAGCATCTTGAGACACTCCAGGATTTTTTCTGTTTACCATAGCTGGCCTAAAAATCTCATATGATTGTAACACAGAATGTTGGGTGTGACTCTTTGAATGTGCGTCATTCCAAATACTTATTTAATTTATGACCAGTGTTTTAAGTTACAGACATACGGAACATGAAAGAAGAGATCAGTGCTGTGAACTTGGAAAGTAAATCATGAAATATGGAAAACTGAAATAAGAGTTGTACAGATTTTCACATAAAGTTAATATTTATGCTTAAACTATGCCAGAAAGTACACGACAGTTTTTTTCTGGTCATGGAAATGTATAAGGGAAAAGAAAGGCTAGACCTCACACTCCTCAAATTACCCCAAGAACTGGAGTCGGAGAGCATGGGGCAGGAGTGGTAAAGTGACTAGCTGTGAGCCAGGAAGGACCTGAATGCGATCTGCCTGTCTTCACCTAGCATTACATGTAAGCTAATGAGCCATGCTAAGAAACTGAGTTTATTAACACAGATATAGCACTGGGCAAAAATAACTGACCTGCATCTGGCAGGAATTTGGAACTGTGCAGAGGGGTGCTACAGCATATAGATGGATTGCCTCGGGTCTCTGCTAGCTCAGGCCTCTTTGTACAAGATTTGTTGTACATGCAGATCCTACTCAACTTTTGTTGGCTATGCAGATTCTCGGCAGGCTCCATTATTACACATTTATTATTTTTATGCTGATAGTTTGTGGACTCACTGTTATGAAATGGGACTTTCTGGGGTTTGATGCACTGCAAACCACAGACAGCAGCCCTTGTGAATAAGTGCAATCTACTGCTTCTCCTAGGGAACTGAATGAAAAGTTTTAGTGCTGGAGCATGGCATCAGAGCTGTTATCTTTTTCCTGTGATCTGTTAATAAGTACTGAAAAGTTTTCTGTCTTTCTTCAGTGCCAGAGTCAGTGAAGGAACTGACTCTTAGTAATAGGAGCACAGAAGATCTGCAGGTAACTTGGTCAAAGGCTGAGGGTGATGTTGATAAGTATGAGATTCAGCTGCTCTTCAATGATATGAAGATCTTCCCACCTATTTTCCTTGGGAACACCATTGAGGAGTATTGGTTCACAGCTTTGACGCCAGGACGTCTATACAAAATTCTTGTCTTGACCATCAGTGGAGATGCGCAACGTGCTACTTTCATAGAAGGCCTGACAAGTAAGAAATAATTTGGTATTTAGAGGAAAGAATGAGGCACGTAAAATTAAGGGTGAACCATGATCTTATCTGAGCTCCTGTAATACTGGCACAATGATGGCATATCTCATTGAAAATCACACTAGTACTTAAGCCAAGTTGATCTGTGCTTAATAAATGTCACAGCTACCAATATTTGATATTTGGCAGATAATCGAATTTGTTGCATAGGAATAGTATTGAGATGTCAGTGTTGGGTTTCTGTTATTCCCATGAATGCCGGTTGTTTGCTTAGTGTCTCTAGCTAAATAACTTAAGCTGTTTTACACCTCTTGTTTACCCCCCTGAAGTGAATGGGTGTGATTATAACTGCAAAATGGCTAACTAACTAAGTGTACATAAAGAGCTCTGATTTTCCAAGATGTATCTAAAGCTTCATTTGGAAAACAGGGGGGTTACCCAGATAAAAGAACGTAGCAGCTGCTTTCTGTTTAACTTACATTTTATTTACTTTTGTTCCTATAAACTTATAATTGCTTTTCTAAAATGGCACAATCCTACACAAATGTCTTCAGCTTTACTTGCATTTGTCCATGAGTGAAATTACTTGTAAATGGATGCTGTTTGTCCTTTGAATCGTCTGCTGTGGCCATAAAAAAAGTAGGAATTTGAAAGTCTGAATCAAACAGGAAGTATGTGAGCAGGTACCTTTCTGTTCCCTTTTTCTTTTCCAGTTCCAAGCATGGTCAGAAACATTCATGTGTCCCCTAACGGCATGACAAACAGCCTGAAAGTGAGCTGGACTCCTGGAAGTGGAGATGTTGATTCCTACACAGTGACTATATTTCAGCAAAACCATCAGCTTGATTCCCAGAGTGTCTCCAAACATGTCTCTGAGCACATGTTTCACAAGTTGGAAGCTGGGGAGCAGTACCGGGTGGTGGTGCAATCTAACAGTGGCACTTTGCACAACAGCTTAGCAGCTTTTGGGAGAACAAGTACGTTTCTTTTGAGACAAGGCCAAGTTGCATTAAATCTTCCCAGAAGCTGAACCTTATTAATAATGTTTATGAACATACTATTGGGCTTGGGGATTCTAAGATTTGTGACAAGTTTTTTTCCGAAGGAGTGTGAGTCCTCACTCTTGCAAACACCTAGACATGGCTCTGTTAATAACAGATCTGTCGTGTTTACCTGGGTGAATGCATATGTAATGCAAGTCCCCAGCCCAAAGTGCCTTCATAGGATGCATGCAGTTCCATCGCCTCTCAGGCCTGTGCCTGTACCAATCTGACACATATCTTCAGGGCTCCATTTAATCAAATATTGTTCATTTTAACAGAGATAGAATCATAGAATCATAGAATAGTTGTAGCAGAGCGTGTTGTATGGTGGAGGTTTGTTGTACAATGTTCCGCTGCATGTTGGAACACAGGGAACAGTGGAACACCCTGGTTTCCATCCATCTTCTCTCCAGCACCTGGGTGTGTCTGCTGTGGCCTTGACTTCTGTGCAACGGCTGCTAGCTAGCGTTTTCTATTCTGTGCCATTACTTTGCACCACTTCTTTATTTTTCAGTTCTTTTTCACATGCCTTTAACTGTTCCATCAGCTCATCTCACTCTCCTCCCTCTTTTAATGATAATATGTACCTATTGCTCCTCCATGCCCAGTTCAGATGTTCATGACGCTCTCAAACTTCATCTGATTGTATTTATGTCTAGGAATTACTTTCTTGGGTAGACACATGCACAGGCATTCCTTTCCCACAAGTGAACGCGCAAATGAATACAGATATTTTCTATTAATTACTTTATTCATAGTTGTGTATTGAATGTGTATTGAATGATCTGTATTTCACCTAGTAATGCTCTGCCTTTAATTGTTGCTTCCAGTTCCAGCCTCAGTCCAGGAATTATTGGCCCATCATGCTTACAGCAGTCATTCCTTGTTAGTAACCTGGCAGAAAGCTCCTGGTGTAGCTGAAAGATATGACATTCTGCTCTTGAACGAGCAAGGAATCCTCCTGAGCAACAAATCAGAGCCAGCTACTGCCAAACAGCACAAATTTGAAGATTTATTAGCTGGCAAGAAGTATAAAATACAAGTTTTGACAGTTAGTGGTGGCCTCTTCAGTAAACGAGCAGAAACTGTTGGGCGAACAGGTAATTAGAACATTTCTGTGTATTTATAGTTCCCTCAGTCAGATATCATTAAATACATGAATCATCTTTATATCTTGATTCTGGAAAGATTGAAGTAAGAAGAGACTCCAGATATTTATACATGATTTTTCCTTGGTATGTGAATCTGAAATTGTTAACGTAATAATGTGGCCATGGTTCATAATAAGGATATTAAACCAGAGTGCTGAATGCTTTCTTCAGTCCATCTGTTGTGGAACTATCTGAATGCTTTATTGTCGTCAAGTTTTTACTTCACAATCTCAAGGCTTTTAGCACAGTCTTTACTCAGTGAAAGCTTCTTGCAGAAACTAATGGAAAGGTCTGTGTGAGTGCAGGCTGGAGAACCAGGCCTGCTGAGAAATACAAACGTTGTCTTGGAGAGACTCAATGGCACCTCGTAAATGCTTTCCCCTTGCTTCTGAAAGTTGCTGTTGACGTTACTTAGCTACTTGTGGCTTAATTGAAATGTATTCCAGACATGAGTTGTTACTTTATTAAAGCTTCAGCTTAGTGGCCAGACATTTTGGTATTTACCCTTGCATTTATTCTTCTTTTCAGTTCCAGCAGCAGTTACAGATCTGAAGGTCACAGAGAACACCACTGACCGACTGTCCTTCAGCTGGACTACCTCACAAGGAGAGCTTGATTCATACGACATCTTCCTGTACAACCCAGACAAGTCCCTTCATGATAGGATTTCAGGAGAGCAGCACCTCCAGCAGTGTTCATTCCAGAACCTGCGGCAAGGCAGAATGTATCGAATGGTGATCGTTACCCACAGTGGGGACCTCACTAACGAGTCGTCTGTCTTTGGAAGAACAGGCAAGAACATCTAAGAAAACCATCTGTCTCTGGTGTGATGCTCATGGGGTACACCAGTGAGCTGGTCTGAATCTGCTGTTCACTTTAGATTAGAGAAACTATTAGAAATATCAAAATGGGCTCTCATACATGAAAAGCATTAGACAAATGGGAAGGTAATTTTTGAATGATGTGGTTACAAGAGGAAAATGGAGCAAAGACCTTTACAATAGTTCCCAAGTACTCAGGTCAGGAGAAGAACATCCCAATGTATGCTGCTTAAGCCTTAAAGGAAAACAGCTTTGTCCTATCCTAAAAGCATGGTCTATGAGTGGAAAAGACCAAAAGGCAAAGCAAGTAAGGTTAATGGGGATCACAATCTACCAGTAAATAAAAGTTGTTGCCCCTAGGGAGCTCTGGCTGCAGATCTGTATTTGTTCAGCCACAGGTGGGAAGCAGAGATTCCTAAGCAGCTTTAGCAACCCTGATGCTCTGTGAAACCTTTCTTTATCCTCTGAGGCACTGTATAGTAACCCTTATGTAAGACTGCCTCTAGATAGTGGTGTGCTTTCTTCAGCTACCTCAGAACTGGATGTTTGCATACACTGAGTGGGAAAAAGCTGCTTAACATTTGCAAAAGTATCTATTACAAACATTTCAGCCTCCTCTGGGGACAGTGGCATTTCAAAATAAGAAAGGAAACTATTGAGGTACACTTCCTGATGCTTCCTAGCTTTTTGGCCAACTGTGATGGCTGTCTGGTTTATTACATGGCTGTCATTACAGGCTAAGTGTAAGTTTGGCTGGATTTTGTTGCCTTTCCTTGCCCTAAGGATGTTCTACATAAAGTAATATTCATCCCCTTTTTTTTCAGTACCAGCCGCGGTTGTTGGTCTCAAGGCATCCAACCGAAACATGACAGACAGTCTGTGGTTCACCTGGGGTCCAGCAGCAGGAGATGTTGACTTCTATGAGCTGAATCTTTACAACCCAAATGGGACACAGAAAGAAACATGGCAGAGGAAAGACCTGAAAGAGTGGCATTTTGAGGGGCTCATTCCTGGCAGAAAGTATACTCTAGTTGTGGTGACTCACAGTGGTGACCTGATCAACACAGCAAATGCTGAAGGAAGAACAGGTAAAAACCACAAAAGCTTTGGGATTTTTGTTTAGTCCCATCTGTCAGCATTCATATTAGCTCACAGCTACGCAACGCACTTGTTCTGTGGGTGGATTTAGTGTAAGAGTCACTGAAGGTGTAAAGATAAAGAATGTCCTTAAGGGTATTAAACCAATGGACTGTGATTTTATTCAGAGATGGTTTTATTTCAAAGGCTCAGGGATATGTAATGTCTGTGAAAGTCACCACCATCAGCACAGGTGAAGTGATTAGCTGTGTACACAGGATAATATAAACAACTTTGTGATACATGAAGAAAATAATGTATGTTTCATTTTATGTCTTGCGTAAAAATTTTGTAAGAATCTCTTTATTCCCTTCCCTCTTCTCCTCCCCTTTCTGTGTAGCACCCAGCCCTCCTAACACCGTGTCATTCACTGATGTTGCAAACACTTCTTTATCAATCACTTGGCTGGGTCCTCCAGACTGGACAGACTACGATGATTTTGAGTTGCAGTGGCTTCCAAAAGATCCCCTCACAGTGTTCAATCCCTACAGCAGCAGCAAATCAAAAGTACGCATCATCTATGGCCTGCGACCAGGAAGACTCTATGACTTCAGTGTCAGAACTGTCAGTGGTGACAGCTGGAAGACATACAGTCAGTCTCAGTTTGCAAGTGTGAGAACAAGTAAGTGAGAGTTTCCATTGCATGCTAACAGTCACCTGGAGAAGATGCAAAAAAATCTCACCAGTTCCTTTCACAGTCAGTAACTTCCATTAGTGAATTTATGGATGATGGTGATGAATTCATCTAGATTCTAAGCCCTTGCTGTGTGCAAGGTCAACCGTTGATTGAAAATGGACACACACTTACAATCTGCACATCCAGAGTGGGGCTGTTTGGGTGCGGAGCCTGAATCAGTCAGTTTCAGGGTAAAATAAGGCTGAATATCCAAACTTCTCTGACAGTAGGTTATTGAAATAGGCAAAATGTTTCTGAACGATCGGACAGGAGAGATGAATGAAACCCTGCTGTACTAGATTTGAAACTGAAATCAGTGTTGCACTGCTCTGCATTTCTGTCCGTGTTTGTAGACCTGCATAATCTCTAGCTGTCTCTATCAACCTCAGCAGCAGGCTGATTTGAAAAAGTGACCTGGAATTGTAAAAACAACTGAGCCTTGGCAAGCCCTCATGTCACCTGGGGTGGGATTCAGCTCCAAATTGACATCTATGTTTAGTAAGCTTAATAGCAGTACTCCATTCAGCATATTTATTAAAACAAGAGACCTCTTTCACCTGTATTTAATCACTTAAATGTAGATGTTTGCCATCTGAAAGTGAAATCTATTTTTGTTATGTGACCTGCTGTATATCATGCTCTGATATTACATAGATAAAGTGTACTTCTGTGATATGTTTTAGTAATATGGCCATACCACATGCTAGCCAGGAAAACATAAAAGTCATGAGATGACAGTATCAATATTGATTGGTTCTGTTAACCACATGTAACCTCAAAATAAGTTGTAGCAGAGTTCTAGAAATCCATTGCTTTGCAGTGGTGTTGTTTGTGTTAAGACTTCCGCAAGTAGTTCTATTTGCTTGTTTTCACAATTAATGACTGAAGCTTCACAAACCCAGTGAGGCTGATGTCACTAGATCTGATTTCAGATGGCTAAAATGAGTTAGCCTTGCCTAATAATAATAATGCAGCACATATTTGCAGGAGAGGTAGGAATTCTGGTTCCTAGCCTCCTGCTCTGATTAAATGGTTGTGTAGAATCTAAGGGCTCTAGGGTGAGCAGAGCAGGTGCTCTGAGCAGGATGATGCCTGTACCTTTTCCCACTAAGCTTCAATTTCTCAACATTCCTCTAGAACCAGACAAGATACAAAGTCTTCATTGTCGACCCCAGACCTCTACTGCCATTGCCTGTTCCTGGACTCCTCCTGATTCTGACTTTGATGGGTACAGTGTCGAATGCAAGAAGATGGACACTCGTGAAGTGGAATTTTCTAGAAGGATAGACAAAGACAAATCTCTGCTTAATATCATGACTCTTGTTCCCCACAAGCAGTACCTGGTGTCCATCAAGGTGCATTCTGCAGACATGACAAGTGAAGTCGTTGAAGACAGCACCATCACAATGATTGACCGTAAGTGTAATTCAGAGTTGCTGTGAAGGGGGGTAGTGAGCAGCAGTAAAGGAATTGCTTGTGTTGGTTAGACGGCAAAAGGAATTCTGAACTCCATAGTTGCCAGTGTGTAGTACTAATAATCCGGCAGCCAAAATAGAGTGCCTGTCCTTTGGTCCCTGTTGTGACAGACAATGCAGGATTTTAACTATGTTGCCTCTCATTATATTGCCAGACCTGCTTATTTGGAGAAACTTTAAAAGTTATCCTGTCATTCTGATGTTCAACACCAAAGATGTCCTCATTGTACACCTTTAGCTGTCTTCATGGTTGCCGCTTGGCTTCCTGTGCGTGGCTGTTTCCCCTCATGGATGGTAGCCATGCTAAGCACAGATACTCTTCAGTGAGGGCATCGCATTGTGGCACTGGGTCATTTTTGGGCTCTGTACATTCTTTTGAGGTGCTACCTGACTAAATCACCTGTAGGAGAGGGGATCTCAGATTTACGTAGCATGTGCTTTGAAACAGCTTCTTCAGTTTCTCTACCTGTAGGCTGCCGAGTGGAGGGTATCGGTAGAATCAGCTGATGCCTCTGCACTGCCAGACCACTGCGGTGAACAGCCCGCCACTGCTGGCCCTAAAGATGCTCAATTTTTTTGCAGTACTTCTGGATTCAGTGGCACAGCAAAACACAGAGGCCTGAACCACTCTAGGGCTAAACTCAGAAACAGAAGGTGGCCAGGAGGCTTATATTCAGGGACACTTCTATAGCTGCTTATTAAAAGCCACATTGGTGTGAAATGCTAGGTCATAAAAATTACTTTGGTTTGGAAGCTGTTGAGCTAAGCTACAGAGTTCAGTCACCATCCCACCTTCTGACTTCCCCCATCGGTAGCCTTTTAATTGCAACAATGTCATCTCCTTCCTCTACCACAAAGGATGTAGTTAAATTCAGATGTAGTTAATTCAGATGTAGTTAAAACTAGCTACTCATGTCACAAGAAGTGATTCTAAGTCCTAATTGAAGGTTAGCTGTTTCACATTCTTATTTGCTTTAAACACTGCTATTCTCTCAGATTCTTATTATTACTGGAAGCCCTACTCAAGGAAACACAAGAAAATTGCAGCTAGACTTTATGTGTATAAGAGATTCAGCTAAACAACGGAGAAAGGCGTGAATTCTTGGCTCTTCTTGCAATCTAAAACCTTTTGAAGTTTAGCCACCTGCTTACACATTCGATATGTTTCCCGTACTAGCAATATAGTTTCAGTAATACAAGTTTTTAAAAGATTCAGCAAAGTAGATCCTTAAAATCCCCCCTTTCACTCCACTGGTCCTCTGAAGGTATTTCACACATATTTCACATTCCAGTTTTCTTCTACCCTGTGAGTTTGAAGTATAGCTTTCTAGCACATGAAGAACGTTTCCTATGGAAATTCTGCAGTCAGTCTGGAAAATGGTACTCTCTAGTTGAAGGCTGACTCAAGACTGTTCATCTGGAAAAGGGAGCAGAAATTTAGATGCTTTAAATCGGCAACTTCCTGTAGTGAGTTTGCTAAGTTGCCTCCAAATACCTGACTTAAGCCTGTGTCATTTCTAGCAGCTATAGTTTCTGATTTCATAGATTTAGCCAGACTTTCATGCATTTCCATATGGGCTTCTACAGGAATTCCTGCTGAGGAGCTGCCACTGTTACTATGGTTAACTTACTGCTGGCTTGTTTCATCTTTTGGCAGATTCCCAGTGGGAGGTAGAGGCATGTCCTTGATTGCAAAAAGAATAGAGTCAGAGATTTGGGTCAAGTCAGCTGAGCTTTATTACAAATTACATTTCCCTTACTAGTCTAGCTCACAGCAAATACATAGATAATGCTTTCTCTCTTCTTTTTTGTTTTGTTTTGGTTTTAATTACTCAGGTCCCCCTCAGCCACCTCCAGACATACGGGTGAACAAGAAAGAAGTTTTGATTACCAAATCCTCTATCAACTTTACTTTTAACTGCAGCTGGTTTAGTGATACTAATGGAGCTGTGAAGTACTTTACTGTGGTTGTGAGAGAGGCTGATGGTAAGTGTCATGGTTTAATACCATTCTCTCTGTCACCTAATGTAGTTACATGGGGAGGTACACCCCTATCACCATGCAGCAAAGGAGCTTCTTGTCATCTAGTGGCCGAGTTGCTTAGAGGTTTTGGATCTATCCCTGATCTCTATCCCTGGGGACTTAGAAACTCAGTCTTCTCAGAGAGTCAGTAGCAACTGCAGAGCTCAGCCAGAAGCAGTAATTAGCTTCTGTACTTTAGGTTACATGCTCATGTTTGTTCAACAAAATGCTACAGTAGGAGACTTATGTTGGATGCCATTGCCAGTGAACATAGAATAAGCTGCCTTGCAATGCACAGATCTCAAAAGGTAGTTTGAATGTTAGGTGGGAACACTAAGGCAACTCTTTCAGAGAACCTCAGTAAGACATGCTGAGAAGGCAAAGATAGCAACTCCCAGGTGGTGTTTGATAACTGAAGGAAATGACTTCATGTGTAGAACTGAACAGAAATTGCCCATGCAAACCTCCCTTTCTGCAGTTGACCTATGTGTGACAAAGCAGACAGATGTCTCAACAATTAATACCTTGGTTTTAAAAATGGCTTCATTTATTGGCATTCCAGGGCGTATTTTGTGACCCTTGAGAAAGTTTCTGAATCTCTCTGTCCATCAGCCCTTAGGAAAAAGAGCAGAGATAGTATTTCCACTGTGTGCTCTGTCATGTTTGTGCAGACCATGATTCTCTTTGAGAAAGGGTCTATTCATTGCCATGGCTTTGCTTACCTGAGTCTTTTACACATTATTGTGAGTTTCTGTTCAGGGGACTCCTGTCATTTCCTTTTACAGGTTTCCTCTCTATAGAATAGATTTGTCAGTGTCTGGATTTTTTTACTTGCTTTTTGAAATAGCTGGTGGTGTCTGAAGTTCCCCAGAAAAATAGTAGGTTGGTCCTAGAAACCACTGTAGCTTTGTATTCACAAGGTAACCTGTGCAGCCTCCAAGAAATGTTAGAAAGTTGGATAAGAATATGTCTGTCAACAGCTTGAGCCTATAAATTGCATCACATTAATGGCTGTGGTATGTAAATCTTCTGTCTTTCTCTGTGTATGATGTAGGTAGTGAAGGACCAAAGCCTGATGAGCAGCACCCATTACCTTCCTACCTGGAATATAAACACAATGACTCTATACGCATCTACCAGACAAATTATTTTGCCAGTAGATGTGCTGAAAACCCTGACAGTGATTATAAAAGTTTTGACATTAAGCTTGGAGGAGAAATGGAAAACCTGGGAGGAAGGTGTGATCCAGATCAGCAAAAATTCTGCGATGGACCTCTAAAACCTCGGACTGCTTACAGGTTAGTTTTATGCTGGTAGTTGTGCTCTGTCACATTATTAAGCATGATGCTGTCTGGGTTCCTTATACACTTGAGCTTCTGTAGATTCTTAACTGGGTTGCATTCTTTATGTTTCATTGTGAACTTATAAAAGCTTTATCAATGTATCCATGCCCCTGTTCCATAGGTATGAATCAGTCCTTCACTAGCATGGGAATGATACGGTTAATTATGCACAAAACTGTGCAGTGAATAGGTTTGCTTATTTCCTTTAACTTGATGGGAAGCTCTCCTATAGTTGATAAATCTTTGGAAAGACTTAAGACCATCCAGTAAGTCAGAAGACTACTTAATGGGAAAAGCAAGGGCGCTTAACTCAGTCTGTTTGGCACCACTACCCCGCACCAGTCCTTTGGAACCCGGAGTCTCCAGAGCTAGGCCCAGATTAGCTGTAGGGAGCAGAAGAGAGTGCCTGCCAAGATCAGGCTCAGAAATTTCTCAGGCTGTGAGACCAAACACGATCTTCAGTGCAGCTCAGTCACATCCCTCCCTCAGCCAAACACTCTCCCAAGAGGTCTGCAAGTTGCTCAATAGACAGCCACATGGACAGATGGCATTAAGAGCTGTCTGTGGTCAGTGGAAAGGTTTTAGTTATCTCTAAGGGGCAAATGAGTTCTTTTCTGCTGTTGGTCCTGAATATCTGATGAGCTCTAACTATAATGGCACTGGTTTTTTAGGATCAGCATACGGGCTTTTACCCAGCTCTTCAGTGAAGACCCGAAAGAACTCCCTAAACCACTCTTCTCAGACACCTTCTTCTCTTTACCAATCACTACAGAGGCAGGTTAGTTTCAGGCTTGTTTTTCAATGACTGTAGCGCGTGGTTATATACTGTGCCTAAGAACACTCTGGTACCTAGAACTATTTGCAAGGAGTGGAACAAAAACTGGTTGTCGTGCATGTCCTGAAGACTGCTCTGAAGTGAGGCTGGAGCCATGGCCTCAGTTTGAAAATTCAGATGACTGCTTGATGGAGCTGCTGATAGTAGAGGAAAAGGGTGGATGCTCAGTGAAGCTATCTCTAAGAAAGCTTCAAAGTGCAAGAGAACCAAACTCCTATATAATGGGTCTGGGCTTTCTTTTACTGTGCTGGGAATTTTGTGTAATGTTTGGATTAAAAATAAGGACAGAAATCAAAGCCAGATTTTAGTTAAGTGTGTAAATGCCTCAGATTTCTTCAGATTTAACCATTTTCTTTAGCTGATAGTAACGTATCCCCTGAAAACTGTTGATTCTTTGATTCTTCATATCTTTTCCTCAAGATACATAAATATACATTTTTGTGTCTAGAGCCTCTGTTTGGAATCATTGAAGGTGTGAGTGCTGGCTTGTTTCTGATTGTGATGTTAGTGGCTGTTACAGCTTTATTTGTCTGCAGACAGAAAGTTAGGTAAGTTGAGTCCCTTTATCTCTCTGTTACTGAAGTCAGGTCAAATTACGTTCATTTAAGCAATACAGTATTTGAAGCATAATTATAAAATCAGAGGAATGCACTGAACTATTCAACAGATAAAATCTATGTCCTCTGTACACAAAGTATAGAACTAATGATTTACATATAGAATCATAGAATCATAGAATAGTTATGAAGATAATATATATAATAATTAATGAAGAGATCTATATATTCTTGAGTCAAATACCTACCTTAGTCAGATTTATCTCATAGATGAATCTTTGTAACTTTTAGTTTTCAGTAGTTGTCTGAATATTTCTGAAAAACTGGTTTGTCTTTCAAACAATCTGTTGTCAAAAATGAAATGTTTCAAATAATTTCATCTCCACTGTAGATGGGTAGCTCTTTAAACTGTTCATTTAGACTTTATCATTTTGGTACAAAAACCTTAAGTTGGGGCATTACTACTGTGTCCAAAAGATTACTTCAAACTTTACTTCTCATTTTTTGTCAGTTACAGTTGTATATTTTACATTATAGATGAAGCTTAAATAGTGAGTTTTAAATATTTTTTTTAAAGTGAAATACTCTATTTCAACTTGAAAAAGCTTTATCCATTTAAACTATTTTGCGTGAAAGAGGAATGCAAAGCCACAGTTCTGGATTTCCGAAGGGCCAACTTTGGCCTCTTCAGTCAACTGCTAAGGGAAGTCTCATGGGAAAGTGTACTAGGCGGTAAAGGGGCTCAAGATAGTTGGTTAGCGTTCAAGGACCGCTTCTTCCAAGCTCAGGATCGGAGCGTCCCAATGAGTAGGAAGTCAAGTAAGGGATCTAGGAGACCGGCGTGGTTAAACAAGGAGCTGCTGGGCAAACTCAAGTGGAAAAGGAGAATCTATGGATTATGGAAGGAGGGGCTGGCCGCTTGGGAGGAATATAGGACAGTTGTTAGAGGATGTAGGGAGGCAATTAGGACAGCTAAGGCCTCCTTGGAACTCAATCTTGCTAGTCGGGTTAAAGACAATAGAAAGGGCTTCTTCAAATACATAGCAAATAAAACTAAAACAAGAGGCAATATAGGCCCACTGCTGAACGAAGTGGGTGCCCTGGAGACAGAGGATATAAAGAAGGCAGAGGTGCTGAATGCCTTCTTTGCCTCTGTCTTTACTCCTGCAGACTCTCCCCGAGGGCCCCGGATTTCTATAGCCCCAGAAGGAGTCAGGACAAAGGAGGAGTTTGCTTTGGTAGATGAGGATTGGGTTAGGGATCAGCTATGCAAACTGGATATCTGTAAATCGATGGGTCCGGATGGAATGCACCCACGGGTGCTGAGGGAGCTGGCGGAGGTCATTGCTAGGCCACTTTCCATCATCTTTGGTAAGTCGTGGGAAACGGGCGAGGTGCCTGAGGATTGGCGGATGGCAAAGGTCACACCAATCTATAAGAAGGGCAAGAAGGAGGACCCGGGTAATTATAGACCGGTCAGCCTTACCTCCATCCCTGGAAAGATGATGGAACAACTTATTCTTGACTCCATCACTAGGCATATCAAGGATGAGGGGGTCATTAAGAACAGCCAACATGGTTTTATGAGGGGGAAGTCATGTATGACCAACCTTATAGCCTTCTATGAGGAAGTGACTAGGTGGAGGGATGATGGTAGAGCGGTAGATGTAGTTTTTCTTGATTTCAGTAAGGCATTTGATACTGTCTCCCACAGCATCCTCATAGATAAGCTAATGAAGTGTGGGCTTGACGATCAAGTAGTGAGGTGGATCGAGAACTGGTTGAAAGGAAGAAGGCAGAGAGTTGTGGTCAATGGCGCAGAATCTAGCTGGAGGTCTGTGACTAGTGGAGTTCCTCAGGGGTCGGTGCTGGGACCGGTGCTGTTTAATATTTTCATCAATGACCTGGATGAGGGAACTGAGTGCACCCTCAGCAAGTTTGCTGATGACACAAAACTGGGAGGAGTGGCTGACACACCAGAGGACTGTGCTGCCATTCAGCGAGACCTGGACAGGCTGGAGAGTTGGGCGGGGAGAAACTTGATGAAATTTAACAAGGGCAAGTGTAGAGTCTTGCATCTGGGGAAGAACAACCCCATGTACCAGTACAGGTTGGGGGTTGACCTGCTGGAAAGTAGTGAAGGGGAAAGGGACCTGGGGGTCCTGGTGGATAGGAGGATGACCATGAGCCAGCAATGTGCTCTTGTGGCCAAGAAGGCAAATGGCATCTTAGGGTGCATTAGAAAGGGAGTGGTTAGTAGGTCAAGAGAGGTTCTCCTCCCCCTCTACTCAGCCTTGGTGAGGCCGCATCTGGAATATTGCGTCCAGTTCTGGGCCCCTCTGTTCAAGAAGGACAGGGAATTGCTTGAAGGAGTCCAGCGCAGAGCCACAAAGATGATTAAGGGAGTGGAACATCTCCCTTATGAGGAGAGGCTGAGGGAGCTGGGTCTCTTTAGCTTGCAAAAGAGGAGACTGAGGGGTGACCTCATCAATGTTTACAAATATGTAAAGGGTAGGTGTCAGGATGATGGAGCTAGGCTTTTTTCAGTGATATCCAGTGATAGGACAAGGGGCAATGGGTGTAAGCTGGAACATAGGAAGTTCCACATTAACATCAGGAAGAACTTCTTTACTGTAAGAGTGACAGAGCACTGGAACAGGTTGCCCAGGGGGGTTGTGGAGTCTCCTACACTGGAGATATTCAAGGCCCGCCTGGACAAGTTCCTGTGTGATGTACTGTAGGTTACCCTGCTCTTGCAGGGGGGTTGGACTAGATGATCTTTTGAGGTCCCTTCCAACCCTTGGGATTCTGTGATTCTGTGATTCTGTGACATTATTGATGTGAAATTCTTTGTGCTTTCTGAAATAAATAAAAAAATCAACATTTCCATTACATGGGAAACTCTGAACATCTGAAATTCAGTTCTTTTACTAATACAAGATTAGGTCTGTTTTCATCTGAATTTGCTTTTCAGATGCAGAATGAAAAAAGAACCTGTTTTGTGACTAGTCGTAGCTTTTAGCCAAATGGATATACCTCGCAGCAATGCTGTTCTTAGACTCCGTGAACAAATTCAGTGTATTCCTCTATGTGCCATCCAAAACAAAGAGGCATAAATCATTGGCAAATTAGTAAATTAAGTCTGCTTTTGCATGTATAGACTTGTGTACCACCTCAGTACACAGTGACATATAGAGCATGAGCAGAGTGCAGACTGATGTGCTTTCCACCTTGCACAGCTCATAGCATTTTTTTTTGGTGTAGCTGAACTTCAAACAGAGTGTGGTTTCTTGTTGTGAGTTATATAGCCAGCAGCACTGCAAGTATACTGGTATGGTTTTTGCTCATCAAGAGAAAGTGTTCTCTAAGGGACGTGTGTTGAAGCAGGTGGCCGTTAAAGGCTGAAGAGATAAACAAACTCCCTTAAATTCCTTTTTTCTAAATTACCAACTTCTTTCCAATGTAAGTTATGTTATTGGCAGCTCTTGCAGTATCAGAACATACCAGTAAAACAGAATACCTTCGTTTTTATTCCAGTAATGGCCACGAGAGACCTACAGCAAGGCTGAGCATCCGGAGAGACAGGCCACTCTCAGTGCATCTGAACTTGGGGCAAAAAGGGTAACGTCACAAGTTTTGTTTCTAAGAGCAGTATTTTATCATGTCATCATGGATGAACAGTCCCTCACTCATTGAAGTGTTTCTTTTTCTTTTGTAATCATTTCTAGGAACCGGAAAACTTCCAGGTAAAAAGAAAAAAAAAAAAACCTAAAAAAGCTTCTTAATAACCAACTGGATAAATTATGACTGTGATTCATCCTGTGATTTTCTCCTGTTGAATATTCTAGTCCAATCAAAGTCAGTCATTTTGAAGCACACTTCACCAAACTTCAAGCAGACTCCAACTACCTGCTGTCCAAGGAGTATGAGGTGGGATCCTAATCTAGGCAAAGGACTTGCTTTATGAAGGGGTGGGCTGGCTGAATCAATGGGTTAATGCATTAGAAAAGCCTGAATTTGTTTGTCTTGTTCACACAAATACAAATAAATTTGAGAAACTTACCTGAACTCCACTTGTCCTAGTGCAGAAATCAGCTCTTCAGGTTGGCAGCCTCTGCCTGAGGTCAGGAGTATTTGTTTGTGCAACACATCTGTGTAACAAAGCATGGAAAGTACCTGTCAGCCATGTGCTTGCTTTAAACCAGTATGATTAGCTATTTAATTTCAGTTTTGTTTAAAAAAAACTACCCATTCTCTCTCTGTGTGGCCCTCGAGAGCTGATAAGCACTGCACCCCAGTGTGTTGTAAAGTCCTTTAATTACTTTTGACTCACATTTTATTCCTACTTTCTTTTGCAGGACTTGAAAGATGTGGGTCGAAACCAGACATGTGACATAGCACTTCTGCCAGAGAACAGAGGGAAAAATCGATACAATAATATATTGCCCTGTGAGTTTTGGGTTTGGTTGTGTAATATTACATCACACCAGCTATTTTTCACGTTTTTCAACAGGCCTAGTGGAAAAGAGAGTGCAGCCAATCCCTTTGCTTCTTCCTGACAGAGATAAAATACCTCTGCCAGCTCAGGTTCTGGTGCTAGGAGGCAGATGATGCACAGCCCTGAATGGCTTCCCGCAGACCAGTAATTTCATTTCACACTAGAGGTGTAATGACTATCATTCAGTCTGCAGAGAAAAAGCTCCAGCTGTTAGGGACATTAAGTCACTGCTGATAACAAGGATAATAGAAATAACAGTAGCATTGTTTACATATGGGGTATCATCCATTCAGTGCTTTTTGACAGCCTTGCCACATCTTTCTTCTTCAGAGGATACAGCAAACCTACTATACAATGTAGAGCTAGTGTGATTCTGCATGGTAAGACACACATGTGACATTAGCCCTGTTCTCCTGAGGCAAGACCTGGCATTGAGAGTTTCCCCTTTTAATATCCTATCTGTCAGTTTTGGAGGAAACTGCCAACTCAGCATGCTGCCCTGCTGCTGGATGTGGTATGTGCTTGGAGCACAGCCTAACATTCTCTCCTGTGTTCTGCCTGCTGTGCTGGGCTGAGAAGCATGCCTGCAGTGTACAAGAAACAAGACCTGACTCAGATCCAACATGGCATTATCTCATGAATCAGTGACTGGGCGGCTTAGGCACTCTAACCCTCTGCACAAGGTCCTCTGCTGAGGGAGGATGGTTGGCCTGCTCGCACATGTTAGCTCGGGACCTGTGTGGACCAGTGAAGCACTAGCACTCTTTCAAAGGGCAGTGGTGGGCACGGCTCTCCAGTACTGCTGGAGGATCAAAGTGCGCTGTTATGGCTCTTTTGTTGCCATAATAAATCCTATGCAAATAACCAGAGAAATTTTGGAATACTCACTACTTCCTTCTCACCCATCCATCTCTTAGACTTTGAAAGTCTCCACGGCACTCGTGGGTGAAAGAGGCAGGGCAAATATAAACAGTTTCCCCTCTAAATTAGCCCCCCCAATAAAATCCGTATAATAATGCTGACAGTCCTTTCGAAAATGCATTTCTGCAAATGGGAGAGGGACTGAATATCAAGACCTAGCCATAAGCCTCTTCTAATCAATTTCTTCCTAGATGATACATCAAGAGTGAAGCTTTCCAATGTGGATGATGACCCTTGCTCAGACTACATTAATGCAAGCTACATACCAGTAAGTGACGCAAGGATGGTATTTTACAGTCCTCCCTCCAGTGGTAATTTGTCCTTCATCTAAAACTGAATATAAAGCTGGATGCTTATGACTCCCTTCCCCCTTCATTTATTCATTTGAGCTAAAAGTCTGAGAACTCATTTTGTGAGTGTGCTGAATAGCTATGTCTGACTGCCAGTAAGTTAACTGTGAGTGATGTACACAGCACTTAAAGACACTTTTTTGGATTGCTATAGTTGTGTAAGATAGCAGGTCTAATTGGCCAAGGACACATTTTAAAGGTCACTAATTTTATAGAGTGTCCACAACAACTGTGTCTATCACTGCAGGTGGCATCCTTATTGTGGAGCTGTAGCTCATCCTGACAGTGTTGGCACCTTGCTGAATGGCAAAACTGGCTGAAATTAAAACAGTGCCCTTTGCCAAAGAGTTGTGATTGATAATAGCAATGGCTTTAGCAATACAGATTTCAAGGCAGAACTCAGCTAATTTATTAAAAACAGTAAATAAAAAACCCTAGTAGTTCCAAAATTACTTAAGACTGCGCTGGACACAATAGAACAATGAGTTTTGACTGCCACAAAAGGAACAGAAATAAGGATGACACACTGCTGCAGTCTCTTCCTTCTCTTTACTCCGACCAGCCGCCTTCTTCTGGGTCCAAGGCAACAGTTTAGACCTCAAAACTAAAGAGCATTGTTGCTGCAGAGCCCTGGCCATAAACTCATGACGTTCATTTTTTAGAAGACCTTTTTTTCTGCCTTTATGGAAACTAATGGTGTTCTTCTCACTTGCAGGGCAACAGTTTCCGCAGGGAATACATAGCGACTCAGGGCCCTTTGCCTGGCACCAAAGATGAGTTCTGGAAGATGGCATGGGAGCAAAATGTTCACAATATTGTCATGGTAACCCAGTGTGTTGAGAAGGGCCGGGTGAGCAGTCACTTTTGTTTGTTATCAATGACTGTTTTGACACGTTAGAAGCTTATGCTTATTATTTGCATCACATTAATGCCAAAGGCCCCAGTCAAGGAGATAGACAGTAAGAGATGAGAGGTAAAATCTAAAGACTAGAGACAGATTAAAGCTGTGAAGTGAGGGTGTGGTGACCATCCCAAGATCATGTAGCATGTCAAAGCTAGAGTTAGGAACAGACCTCAATGCTTCTGGTCTTTAATCCAGGACTTTGCTCACTAGTACTAATAGAAACCATGCAGAATGACAATCACCAGCAAAAAAACTCAACCTGTTTATCACATCAACTACTACTCTAAATATAATCTCTAGAGAGCAAATGTTGATCATTAAATACATGGAATTGTCTCTGTTATATAAGCCCTATTGTAGCGAAAAGACCACTCACATACTTAGCCGTCTTACTGAGTGAAGGTGTAGGTAGGCTATTTAGCTGTCTCAGCTATCCACCTGCCCAGGTATGACCACATCCTGCACCCTTTGTAAGACAGGGACTAGATCTGTGAAAAGATTAAACAAACTTGAAGTAGTGATCATCTGGTGGCACATATGGGGACACTTGCTTTCAGTTTACCATTTTTTCTTGAGGAGATGGTGAAAGCAGATGCAGGCAGACAGGCACCTCTCTCCTTCTGCACCTCTCTGTCTTTGAGTGGGACCTTGCTGTCATGTTTCAGCAAGCAGTGGGGAAGCAAGCACTGGAGGCCTGGCTCTCATCCAGGCAGAGTTCTGAGAAGTTGGTGCAGAAAATGTGGCATCCAGGAGAGGGCATCAGTGAAATGCTTCTGTTTCAGCCCATCACACATCTGTGATGAGAGCTTCAAATTCCTAGTTCCACCCTAGCCCTCTCCTAACCCAGGCCCTGTTTGTTGGGCTGACATGATAGGGCACGGCATCTCTCTCTGAATTCAGCCACTGCCTTTCATCCTTCATCCTCAAGCAAACTAGGTCTGACATCTGCTTCTGCCAGTGCTGGATGGAGGCATTGTTTGCAGCTGTTACTAATACTAAGTTTGTCTTGGTCTGTGTCCCTGCAGGTGAAGTGTGACCACTATTGGCCCCTTGACCAGGATTCCTTGTACTATGGAGACCTGATTGTTGAGATGCTATCTGAATCGGTGCTCCCAGAATGGACAATACGAGAGTTTAAAATCTGCAGTGTATGTTTGCATTCTTGGTTTGGGGTTTTTTTTCCATTTATTGGCTTAAGAGCACCTGCAGGCTAAATTAGGAAGGTTTCTTCTGCTGTAGTATAGTTGCATCATTCACAGGTCATCTCTGGTGGCAGCTGTAGCATTTGCTCTGAAGATGCATGTTGTGTGTGCCTCCTCCTTCTCTCTGTTCTGATGACCCACACTTTTGTATCCCAACAGGAAGAGCAGCTTGACTCAACAAGGCTCATTCGTCACTTCCACTACACTGTTTGGCCAGACCACGGTGTGCCAGAGACCACCCAGTCCCTGATCCAGTTTGTCAGAACTGTAAGGGATTATATTAACAGGACCCCAGACACAGGACCAACTATTGTGCACTGCAGGTATGTGCAGCACCAAAAGGTCAGCAGCACAGAGCCTTTGTGCATACCCTTGGGAAGATCCCAAATATTCATCCTTGTTAGGCCATGGGTAGCCACAGAACCTGAGAGAGAGCTGATAGGCTTAAGTCTCCAGGTACATCAGAGCAGCATTCCCAAGGCGCATACGCTCGCTCACAACCTCGCCCTGGAGATGCCCTCAAAATTTTTCTCAGAAACCACTGTGTCTCTGTGAGACCACTGGAAAGCACTAAAGGTGTCAGCAGCTGCTACTGCTCCTAAGCTTTTACTCTCTTATATTGCCTGTGTGCTGCTGTTGCAGCCAAACATCCAACTCACAAAGGGGTGTTCTGAAAAGGTAAGATACACCCTGGGTGAATCTAACTATATGTATATTGAGACTAGCTGGCAGGTTCATCCTTTCCACCATCCTGAGACTCCCTCTCCTGACTGTCTTATGCTCTTCTGTTGTTGTGCCATTTCTGGCAGCCATAGGGCTGCATTTTTTCCTTTGCTCTGTGATCCACCCCTAAGCACATACAGAAAAAAGGCAAAAAACGTACTGCTGGATGCATCATCCACTGGCCAGCTGCAGCAGAATATAGGTTTACAGAGTGAGAGAGAGCAGTGTGGTGTTGTGTATGTCATCTGGTAAAGCCATATGCTCACTTGTACTAGCTGAGCAGTATCTGAGCTCATTATGTGGGCTGAGGCCTGTATCTTACATGACCCCACCTGTGTCTGGCTCTACATCATGTGCTGCAACATGTCGGATGTCTGCTGTATACTGTCCTCTGTGTAACTTTCCTTTTCCTGGCCTCCTGTCTCCAAATCCCACCTCCCAGCAATTCAGCTACTGGGGGTTCTGGGATACTTTGTCTTACTTCCACAAGGCCAAGCCACCTGATCTTTTAGAATCAAGCCTACTGGCTTACCCCTGCAGAAAAGGGGTTTAAAAGTTAGAGGCCAGTGTAGTGTCTCAGTGTATCTTGATGACTGAGTTAATACAAAGCAGAAAACAGTATGGGTAGTAGCAGAGATACCTCTAGCATTGCTATCCTTTCCTCCTTCCTAAACAAATTCCACTGTTAAGTGTTTGAAGTCCCAGAGATGCCATTTGAACAATGAAACGAGTGGTGTCCCTCAGGGATCGGTGTTGGGACCGGTCTTGTTTAACATCTTCGTCGCTGACATGGACAGTGGGATTGAGTGCGCCCTCAGCAAGTTTGCCGATGACACCAAGCTGTGTGGTCCGGTTGATACGCTGGAGGGAAGGGATGCCATCCAGAGGGACCTTGACACGCTTGTGAGGTGGGCTGATGCCAACCTTATGAAGTTCAACCATGACAAGTGCAAGGTCCTACACCTGGGTCAGAGCAATCCCAGGCACAGCTACAGACTGGGCAAAGAAGAGATTCAGAGCAGCCCTGCGGAGAAGGACTTGGGGGTGCTGGTCGATGAGAAAATGAACATGAGCCAGCTTCAGTGTGCGCTCGCAGCCCAGAAAGCCAACCGTATCCTGGGCTGCATCAAAAGGAGCGTGACCAGCAGGTCGAAGGAGGTGATCCTGCCCCTCTACTCTGCTCTTGTGAGACCTCACCTGGAGTATTGTGTGCAGTTCTGGTGTCCTCAACATAAAAAGGACATGGAACTGCTGGAACAAGTCCAGAGGAGGGCCACGAGGATGATCAGGGGACTGGAGCACCTCCCGTATGAAGATAGGCTGAGGAAGTTGGGGCTGTTCAGCCTGGAGAAGAGAAGGCTGCGTGGAGACCTAACAGCAGCCTTCCAGTATCTGAAGGGGGCCTCTAGGGATGTTGGGGAGGGACTCTTTGTCAGGGACTGTAGGGACAGGACAAGGGGTAACGGGTTAAAACTTAAACAGGGGAAGTTTAGATTGGATATAAGGAGGAAATTCTTTCCTGTTAGGGTGGTGAGGCACTGGAATGGGTTGCCCAGGGAGGTTGTGAGTGCTCCATCCCTGGCAGTGTTCAAGGCCAGGTTGGATGAAGCCTTGGGTGAGATGGTTTAGTGTGAGGTGTCCCTGTCCATGGCAGGGGGGTTGGAATTTGATGATCTTGAGGTCCTTTCCAACCCTAACTATTCTATGATTCTATGATTCTAACTTCTCACCCTGAAGATCTGAACTTTACTAAAGTATCTCTTGAGTCATAGAATCATAGGATAGAAGGTTGGAAGGGACCTCAATATCATCTGGTCCAACCTTTTTTGGCAAAAGCACAGTCCTGATGAGATGGCCCAGCACTCTGTCCAACACTGGGGAATTCATCACTTCCCTGAAGAGATTGTTCTCACTGTGAAAAAGTTTCCTCTTGTGTCCAACTGGAATCTTCCAGGGAATAGTTTGTGCCCATCACCCCTCATATTTTTCATGTGACTCCTTGTAGAAAAGGAGTCTCCACCTTCTTTGTAGCCACCCTTTAAATACTGGAAGATGGTGATAAGGTCTCCCCTGAGCCTTCTCTTCTCAAGGCTGGACAAACTGAGTTTTCTCAGCCTTTCCTCATACAGCAGGCTTCCCTGTTCTTTGATCATGTTTGTGGCCCATCTCTGCACCCTCTCCAGCCTGCCCACATCTTTTCTGTATAGCAGGGACCACAACTGACCCTAGTATTCCAGGTGTAGTCTGACAAGTGCTGAGTAGAGTGGGACAGTGCTGGTCATGCCCTTGTTGATGTAACCCAGAATCCTGCTGGCTTTCTTTGCTGCAGCAGCATACTGTTCGCTCATATTGAGCTAGTCCGCCAGGGTCCCCCAGATCCCTTTCCACAGAGCTGCTCCCAGCCAGGTAGATTCCAGCCTATGCTGCACTCTTGGATTGCATTTTCCCAGGTGCCAAGTCCTTGTTGAACTTCATAAGGTTCTTGTTTGACTACCCTTCCAGCCTATCCAGGTCTTCCTGCAGAGTGGCTCTCCCAAACTGTACACTTGCCTACTCAGCAAACTTCGTCAGGGTACACTTGATCCTATTTTCCAAATCATTTATGAAGTTATTAAACAGTCTCGGGCCCAGTATCCATTCCTGGGGAACCCCACTTGTGACAGGTCACCGGTTGGAAGAGTAGCTATTTCCACCACCCTCTGGGTGTTAAATCTTTTGTGTTATCCTCTTTTCCAGTGCTGGTGTTGGCAGGACTGGCACATTCATTGCACTGGACCGAATTCTGCAGCAACTGGATTCTAAGGACACTGTTGACATTTATGCAGCAGTACATGATCTAAGGCTCCACCGGGTTCACATGGTTCAGACAGAGGTAAGTTTTGGATAGCCTACAATACAGCAACACCAGCTGCAGCATACAGTAATCACTCTCATCTTAGAGGCTCTCAAAACACTTCACAGTTACTCCACTGTGAAATACTAGTTAGTTGTATTTTTTCTCTGTGAGAATTCTTAGTTCAGGATTGTTTCTCTTGGCTTCAATACAGCAGCTCCATACAGCAAGTCCAAACCATAACAAGCGGTAACTGTGCTTCCTATAGATTTCTGCTGTTGGCACTGGCCCACAGTCGCCCCAGCAGTGCTATGCAGCAGGCGCTCAACAGCACATTGTTCTGTTAGTCCAGTGTCCAGCAAATGGGCTTTGAGCAGGCACAGGTCCTTCAGGAACAAGTTTGAAAGACAAGCTTAAACAAGACAGATAGTTCAACATAATACAGAAAAGGAATAGAGGGCAGAGAAAATTAGATGTACATAATTTTTAAACTCTTAAGCACTGTGACCTTGTGGCTTTGCAGTTAATATTTTATTGAGCTGCTCTCTCATTTTCATTAATGGTATTGGAAAGTTGATCAGCATTCTCCTAACATACTTGCAAAAGCCAGTACATTTATTCTCAAAGGGTAGAGAAAGTACAAGTTTGGGATTTCTTTCTGTGCTTTTAAAACTGCAAGAAAATCATGTTGCACTAATAGCAGCCAAACACTTAAGAGCTGATTTAATAAAGGCGAGTTGTAGAAGCAGTCTTTACATTTTCCCTGTGAACTGTTAATAGAGGAATCAGAACAAGTTTGATGGGTCTGCTTGTAGCCTGATACTAATGGAGCTGTCTGTTGTAATATGGAAATGAAAATACCAGTGACAGCACTTACTGATAGATGTAAAAGTCACACATGGGTATAAAGAGAGCCTCAGCCGGGAATGCAGAGAGATTTCCTGGAACAGTCTTAATCACAGAAGACCTTTTGCTGGAGGAGAGACAGATTCTCAGCCTGGTGTGGGCATGCTCAGAGACAGATCCATCTCACCTACTATTTTCCCATTAGCAGTAGTCAGCAAAGGCAGACAAGCATCTCAGGGGGGTGACTATTTTTCCTGAGCTGAAAAGAGGAGGCAAGTGCCTCCAAAGACTAAGTTTCACACCAGCCTTATAGACAACTAAAGTTCTGTGATATAAATCCCACCTTTGGCATGAGCTTGACGGGACATCTGAGTCAAATGGTTGCCATATCCAAACAA
The DNA here is from genome assembly GCF_037157495.1 of Lathamus discolor. Classification (NCBI taxonomy): domain Eukaryota; kingdom Metazoa; phylum Chordata; class Aves; order Psittaciformes; family Psittacidae; genus Lathamus; species Lathamus discolor. Next base: position 39,479,966 of record NC_088884.1, on the reverse strand, counting down.
AATACCTACAGCAATAGTGAGGAGCACCCCACTTTCCCATTACATGCACTTCTGCCCCAGACTGCAATGGCTCAAGTCTTACCCAGATCCCTGTTGTAAAAAGTCCCTCCCCGGAAGAATTCACAATCAGCATCCCAGAAATAAGTTGGCAGCTCTTGCAGCTCACACTTACTCACCCCACTTGAGCTGTTACATGCTTGTACACTGACCATGTAGCTGTGTCAGTGCACAGCCACTGAGCTGCTGCGTTCTCAGCAAGTCTTAGTAATCTGAACTGTCAGTTGCATCTGTATATGGCTTCTGATTGGAACTGACTTTCACTGGGGTAGCTTAGAGGGCAAGCAATACAATCTCTCATCCTCCTGCAAGAAAATGAAGTAAATTTATCCTGGAGCATTATTAAGTGTTTGCAATGAGCAGTGAATTATGGAGTAATTCGTACACATCTTTTAACAAAAAGTAAAGGAGGTGGGGAGAGGAGGAAGAAAAGATTTGCTTCACAAATTCCATTTAATGTGTGAGAAGACCCTAGTTCCTGTTATCATTCATGTCTTGGCTTCCACAGTCTGTTTGGGGTTTGAGATAAAAGCTAGGTCCCCATCTGTTGATGTGGTGGAAGCCAAATACCAGTGGGGAGCATAGGCCAGCAGATAGGGCTGTTTGCAATGAGACTGATACCGCCAAAAATCATAACACCAGCCTGCTTGACATTATGCAGTCACAGTAAAAGAGCAGCAACAAAACACTGCCCCTACTTGAGACTTGGCTGAAAGCTGTTTAAAAGAAGAGACAGCAGCTGAAGACATGCAGGAGAGTAACAGAAAACTGTGTCCGTTAGCTTAGAAGGCAGTGGGCCCAGCTGTAACACAAGCAGAGAAGCTGTCCACCGTTTCAGTCCCACATGGTCTCTGCCAAAGGGAGTCTCCATGCCTTGGCCAACTTTCCACCAGATTGGCAGGTGGGGTGCAGGATTCTGCTCCACAGAGACAGCAGCTGTATGTGCATAACAGCAGGTATGCTCCCTGTCCCAGAGCCAGAGCACTGAGAAAAATGCACAGAGCAATAGCTGAAATTCTTGTGAAAAATAAGTAAAGAAGATACTGGGTGAGGAAAAAAGCATATGGTCATTGGAGAAATTGTCTTTGAGCTAAAGTAATATTAAAAAGGTACACTTGGACATATAAAGATGCTCAGCCTAATTTGGGGGTACCATGCTACACTAATAAAAAAATTATGACCCATGTTGTAAACCCCTGAAAAGCATAGAGATTTAACAATCTATTCTACCAAGGCAGTTTGATAAATAGCCAATTTTTGACCCTCCCTGCTTTGGTTGTGAATGTCATCTTAGCTTCCTTCTATGAAAAGCACTCTTCAGAAAAGACAGTCTGTCATTTACTGCATAGTCAGAAGCAATCTCATGTTGGAAAAAAAACAGTTTTTGGTAGAAAATTTGGGTTCATCAAAGTTCTATGAAATATTTATATATTATGATAAAATTCTGTGAAAAATACTTCCTTTCAGAGCAAAACAATCGGAAAATTCTCTCTTGATGTGCTACCCTGTACATATTGATTCTGTCACATGTACTTTATACTAAATCGTTCAGAAATAGTAGCTATCCAACACAGCATCAGGTCAGATTGTGCCTTACAGTTCATAGAGTTTTCACTCATGACATGATCCATCAAAATATGTTCATTTATGTTTTACTGGTAGCATTTCTAAAAACAGGTGATCCAATAAAATTTACTGTATTCCTAGCATGAAAAGCAGATTAATTCTAGAAGTGTATTTTTGTTTTTAACATTGCCCTGCAATGAGCAGGGACATCTTCAACTAGATCAGGTTGCCCAGAACCACATCCACCCTGGCCTTGAATGTCTTCAGGGGTGGCGCATCTACCACCTCTCTGGATAACCTGTGCCAGTGTTTTACCACCCTCATTGTGAAGAATTTCTTCTTCACCTCCAGCCTGAATCTTCCCTCTTCTAGTTTAAAACCATCCCCCCTTGTCCTATCATAAAATGACCTGCTAAGAAGTCTCTCCCAGTCTTTCTTCTAAGCCCCTTTTAAAAACTGAAAGGCCACAATAAGGTCTCCCCAGAGTCTTCTCTTCAGGCTGAACAACCCCAGCTCTCTCAGCCTTAGGGCTGAGGCTATCTCTCAGAGAGCTAGCCTGTAATGATTTTTCACGATACAGAAAATTCAGTTACAAAACTTCCCAGAGTGACTTAGAAAAAAACTTCCTTTGCAGTGTCAATATGTGTATCTACATCAGTGTGTGAGAGATGTGTTAAGAGCCAGAAAACTTCGCAGTGAGCAGGAAAATCCCTTGTTTCCAATATATGAAAATGTGAATCCAGAATATCACAGAGGTAAGTGCTGGTTTGTCAAATTGTAAAACGTTTTGATGGTAGTAGCTCATTAGTGCTGTAATTGAGGGGGAAAATTGTGCTGTCGGTTGCCATCGATATTTGTTCTCTTTCTGGGCCTTCATTTCTTCACTCCTCTGCTTTTGTCACTCTTGCAATTGCATCTTTATTTCCTCCATTAATAGTCATTATAACATCTCTTCTTGCTCCTTCCTTACCTTCATGCTTTCCCTGTCTCACACTTCATGATTCCTATGCTTTTGAAGGGGACTGAATCCCTTACCTATCATGATTCTGGCTTCCTCCTTTACTTCCCCAGTGTTTACACCATCCACTTTTAAGGATACTGAGGCCGCTGGCTGAGAAGGGCCACTGGGCCTTTCTCTCATTCATGGAGTTTGCTTTCCGTCCTGAATCACCCTCATTTGCTGGTGACTATCTAGGCAGCATTAGGAGACCTCACATCTGCCCTGACTGGATAATGTAGGTGTCCAAGGCAATGCTCTTTGTTTCTTCCCCAACTTGCCATCCTTGTAGACCTTTTTTCCTAGCCTGTGTCCAGTCTCTTGGCAATAAGAATTGCAGCGGTAGCAAACCTGGCACTAGCAGTGCTCTTCACCTCCTGTTCTCATGGCCAGAGGACCAGTTTGGAGAAGCTGTAAGCAGAGGTGGCCTGTGTGTCATGGTAGCGCTGATTCTTAAGGGCTGTAGAAGTTTTCAGTCAGAGACGAGGATCTCAGTAGCTTCTCAGATTTGGAGATTGAGAATTGAGATTAAATGATGAGAGACCAAAATAATTTTCTTGATTTAGCCTGTAGAAATCAGAGTTATCATCAACAGGTAGAGCAGGCTTGGAGGAGGAGGCCAACAACTGAAATAACCAGGATTCCACAAGTTGGGAGTGCTAGCAAAAGCAGAGGTGGGATCTGCTCTTGAGCTGTCACATCAGTCACCAGCCAGTGTTGTAATGAGCTGGCAGAGATGAACGTGAAGCCAGCTAGGTTGTCTTATTTTTCCTAATCTCATTTTTCCTTGCTTTCAGATGCTGTTTATTCAAGGCACTAAGAATGTTACAGACATCTTCTTTTGCGACCACATGTGTTAACTAGGGGTTTTGTTTGGGTTTTTTAATGTATGTATTTTATGCACCAGAAAGGTGCCAGACCTTTCTGTTGAGACTGTGTATAATTTATTGGTCTGGTAATTTTTTGAAAGATATATAATTTAAGTGTAATAGATATTAATGTATATAATTGTATTTTGGCATTATGTAAATATGTATTTTTTCTATATTGTTAATATTAAGCTTCAGATAATACTATTTTTTTTCTTATCACAGTTTTTATGAACTGTTCTACAGAAACTATTTTAGATTGTATGGCTAACAGGACTGCTGCATTTAGGGCAGTATTGGCATGAAACACAAAGCAAAAATCCTATAAGGAGGACCTCATTTTTTTTATCTAGTTCAGTGTTTGTGAGATGAAATAAGCTACTATAAAGCAAGGGAACAGTAGTCCTGTATAGGAATTACAATGCTACTCTAAACTTACTGCTTTTGATCTGACAAAAATGGGTATAACCCATAACATAATGGCATACTTTTAACAGAACTCATCAACAGCCGAGCAAAACAGGGTCCACCTCACTGGAAGCAACTGTTTCAGTCTAATGTGACATAGTAGAAAAATATCAAACAACATGCACTGCCGTGAAGTCTAGCAGACCTTTCCTCCCTCAAATGCTCTGAGGGGAGACGGGTCACATTCTGATTTCTTTGCACTGGTTTAAGAGAGCAGAATCAGAGCACAGCCTGTGTCTGTGCATTTTCACATGAATAAAAAAGATCACACCTCAAGGAAACGCCTCAGACATTCATGTTAACAGACCTGTAATGATGTGCGGTCTGGCAACTTCCATAGCTCATTAAAAGCAATGCTGTACCATGACAGCTAAAAAGTGGAGAGATCATGAATACACTGAAGACAGATAAAGGTATACATCCCACAGGTTACACAACTGGCTTTGATCTCAAGCTGCTTGCAGAATAGCTCCCTTGGCCCAAGTGTTGGTCTGCTTCGAATGCTACTTGCTTTCACAAAGGGAAAGCATGGCCCAAGCATGTCCTCATAGAAGGATTCCTCCATTTCAGTGTTGCCTGATGTCACCGCTGCAAGGGCAACTGGAGTAGAAAAAGGCTCGTGGGTAAAAAAAGGGGTGTAGGCTGGCAGGGCTGTGAAAGTCATGGGATGACTCAAAGCATTTAGTGATGAGCAAGAAGCACAAAGACCACTCACCAGGTATCCTGCCCAGCCAAGCAGATTAGGCACATCCTCTCTCCTCTGCAAAGAGGCTTCTTGTTCAGGGGACTGAGTACTCTCTTCAGTAATTCTTTGTCTTTACAAACTGCTGTTAAACCAATAGAGAAGAGGCAGTACACAGTTCTTCTCCATCACGAAAAGAAGGAAGGGCTTTATAGGTCTTCTTTCATGTATCTAGCCATACTTCACCAAGAGAAATGTTAGCCTGCTGCTGAAGTGCCTAAATTCAACTTTTATTTTGGAGACAAATATTTCTGAAGGCCTCCTGAGAACCAGCCAATACACCTAAGTGCCTGAGGAGCTGCTATGGCCGTGGTCCAAGACTAATGTGATTTCACCATGACTTATTGGAGCCATGCTCTCCTTGCAGTATGAACACCTGCCTGGCAATGCTGAAGACATCTGTTAGGCACCTCTGACATAGTTTTCTTAGATTTTTCCAGCAGAACCAGCAGGACTATGCACATCCAGGTCACTCTGGTTTTCCTAGAGAGAAGGAAACAGCCTGATAGTCACTTGTCCTTCCTGCTCCATCTGGAGTCTCGTCCTTTCTTGACCAAACATGCTCATGTGCCTCAGTAGGCACCATTCGTGTCAGCTTTTACAGCTGCTCAGAACACGTAAGCCTGGTTAACCTTGCAGGTGTCGCTGTATGAAAATACTGCTCATTCCTCTTGTACATTCTCTTTCACCTCGCACAAACCTCAGTATTTGCTATCCTTAGTTGGAACTGAAGAAGAAGGGAACTAGTGTTATAGTGGAAGCCATTTTCACAGAGGAAAATCTGAGCAAAACCACAAAGGAGTATGCAGATTTTTTGCAGGCCCCTTTTTTGTTCTGTTCCCTATGCTAGGTAGACGCTAGGTTAGCAAGCAAGGACAAACAAGTTTGGCAGCTTTGGATCAATCATTGACTCTGCTAATAACAGCTGAGCTTAGGGCATAATGAAAATTGCCATTGTGTTACATGTGCTGCATTTAGTCCTTCTTGCAGTGGTAGCTGAGGAGTGAAGATGACCATGTTAGTTATCAGCAGTGCAATTACGCTGTGAAGACATACCAAATGTACCCTATAAATTATCTCACACTGTATATCACTGTGTCATATTTTATGCTGAGCAAAATGGAACTCACTCAATAATACATGATGTGAGGGCAAAAGTCTGATCGTATATCCTGTGTATGCATGCTGTTCATCATTTTCAGAAAGACACACATTGTTCTGCTCTTTAACGTTTTTTCTCAGCTCCCTGCTGCACATCTACAGAGTTCACAAATGTGCACCCAAAATGATGATGTAGTAGCATGTAGCTATTTTGATCTTTCCTCTCAGCTTACAATGGACACAGTTCATAAGCCTCTTCCTCCTCATCACGTAGTAACATGACAGATGACCTTAAACACCCTGGCACAGTGCTCTTGAACAGCTTTACATCGCTGCCTAGATAGGTCACGTGTGAGACTGTACACACACATTTTTGCTCTGGTTCTGCTTTCCACTCAGTCCTGCTCTTATGAAACCGGTGTAAATCCACTGAGAATAAGTAAAAAGTATCTATGTAGCATTTTGTTGATATGACACCTACTTACCAGTATAATTAATTATATTTACCGTGCCTCTAAGCTGAATAACAGGACTGATGGGAAATTGTTAATGTAACAAGAATGGACTTGAAGGAGCCTGTGTACTGAACAAAGACTGCTCTTAAGGAAAAAGACATCCTCTGCTGAAAAGGATGTTTCTCTTTTGAATGTCCATGACTGATGTTCAGAATTCCCTTCTTGATGTTTCCCAGTAATACTGTTACAAGGCAAGGCTGGTGTTGTTGCTGATCCATAAGCTAAGATTTGCACACTTGAAGCCCAATCCTGTGAATCTCTGCATTGTCCACAAAGCTGCCTGAGTACTTTGATGGAAGTCAACTGGAATGCTTACCTGAATAATACCACTCCACTTCTGAAGCACTTGCAGGGTTGGGTTTTTAGGTTAATTCAAATTTTTGTATTGAAAATTATTTAATAATGAAAAAATTGTAATAAATGTTTGTTTTAATCTGTGCAATACAAGATCCACTACTAAAAAAAAAGAAAAAAAAAGATTTTTCATAGTTGGAGTTGATAAATGATATTTTTTTTTACTAATGGAACAATGGAACACAAAAGTGGGTGAGAGAAATAGGCATACTGTGAAGATGTCATAAAAGTGCAACTTTATACGTTTTTCTCTGCTGCTATAGTTATTTATACAGCTTATATATGTGCCTAAAATTGCCAGAAATATTATTTTATGCCATGATATACTATGAATTTCCTTACAGTTGTAGAACAGAGAAAAGAAAATGTGTGAGCTTTAAGTTTATATTATGTATTATATACGGTTATTTACGCTTTGAGTTTGAAAACAGAAAGTTAAAATACTAGACAGACAGGAGTACATGAGCACTTAGCTGTGCTCCTCAGCCTGGGAGTTAATGTATGTGCTAGAGGGATGAGATTAATAGCCACCTGTTCACTGTGTATTAGCATCTCCTCTCAGGGCCATGGAGGGGAGAAACATGTCTGACATTCAGAGATACAGTCTACTGGAGCCACAGCTTTGCTACCATGGCAGATGCTCACCTTTATTCAAGTGTCTTTCAGCACTTCAGACATGCAGTTTGGGTGAATAAAACGCAATACAGAACGACCGCCACTCCCTGATGGCCCTGTCGCAAGTGTTTGGGCTCTGGAGCTGTGAGTTCTGGGACCTGTAGTCCCAGGAGCCTGCAACTTTGAATAGATGAGGGTGCACCCCACTGCTTGGGCAGCTCGCTGTGGACCCAGGGCCCTCGACTCTCCCTCTCAGGCTGACAAAGTCAAACTCCTGCCCTGTTGTTAGCACCACTATGGCCAAAGCAAACTGGTCTGTTATTGGTGACCTCACAGATCAACAGCTAGTTCAGACTGAAATTTCATTTTTAAGACTGGCAGGAAATACTGGAGACTAGGGACTAACTGCATTTAGCAAATACTGTGGAATTTGGGCACAAACAGTCTCAATGATGCTGGTGGGTTGGTATGTGTGATTATTCGGTTGTTTCTTGGTTTATTTGAAAACTGAAATACCGTAAGTAATGTTAAGTAGCTAAATATATATTGCTCTACAGCAGGGCAGTATGATAATAGTGGAAAACCCCACAATTTTGAGATATGGCTAACCGTAAGTTCTTTGCCAGTGCCTGGAGTAGAGCGTCTGAAAAACATCTTGAGCACATATTCCATTCTCATATGCTACATAATTACTTATATTTGTGTTCCTAACAAACACTGGGTGAACACAGAATTGTGCTACTATTGTCAATTTAATTTATGCATTTGTTAAGTATATTTTTATATTTTTAGCTACAGTCAACAAATCAAATATATTTGAGTGTATTTTACACATTTTTATAAATAGTTCATGAATAAAACATCCATTTAAAAATAAATCACGTCCTCGTCTTCTGTTTGACTGCTTTTGCATTATGGATTTTGTTGTCCTGCTGCTCAGAGAAAAGGTCATAGATGAGTTTGATTCTGATTAAATTCATCAGAAGCCTCAGCCTGTTGGGGGAAAGGCTGTTGGCCGCTGGCCAGATTAGTGCCCATGTAGAAAGATACCGTGGTTCCATTCACCTCCCCGGTTCTCTGGCCTCATCCTTTAATAAATCTTTAATTGCTCAAGGAGTGGCACTCTTCTCTTTTGAAGTTGGGGCACACACATAAAGGGGTGAGCTGAGTGAGCCCCTATTAGGGTTGTGTGTATCCCAGCAGCCCTGTTTCACACAATGATTCTCACGGGTGCTTTTCTATGCATCTGTCTCAGCTGGGCTGTTTTGTGCCAGACCTTAAAACTTAGATGTCTTTTGCTGCATGATGCCCAAGTACACCCACCTGCATAGGTGCAAAGCTGGTGATCAGGCTGAAATATAACATCTATATGAAATCTCTTTGGTGGGTTATCGGGAGCATAAATCTGGCTTTGGTCTGGTCGTTCCTTCTTGTGGAGAGCAGCATATGTTCATTAAGTCCTTGTCCCCACTTGTAGTGGACCTGTAGCATTTTCATCAGCTTAGAAATTATTGGTTTGCCTCTTTGATGTGGGAGCCAGGCACCTGGACAGTGTTGAGTTACACATGCCACATACCTGCTGCACTCAAGAGGCACTGACCAAGCTACTGCCTAACCCTGGCTCCCTCCATCTCCTCAAACCTTTCGTGGCAATCATTTCTGGTGCTTCAGGTCTGAAGTACCTTCTGGAGAAGCTCAGTGACTGTGCAGAAAGTGTGAACATCATGAATGTGATCACACAGAGACATTTCTATAAATGAGATTAAATTAGAGATACCTGTCTATCCAGTGTAATCATCTCACACTGCCCTTACGACTGCTCATCCCCAAGTCTTCCAACTGGAAGAACCATACCCCAATGGTATGTCACTTATCAAAGACACAGAAAGTGGTTAGATGACAAAGCAGTCATCTTAGTAGACTTCTGCAGTGCCTTATGAAGGCATCCATGGGCTTAAATGAACTAGTTACTATGCCTGTATCCAAGTCACATTTTTGGATGGACTATGAGTTGAGCATCTTTGCTCAGTGAAGGTGGTCCTGGGGCCTCCTCAGGGTCTTCAGACACTTGCAGCTCCAGAGGAGCCTCTCCATATTTTCAGAACACAGCTCTGAATTTAAGTGATGTGCTTTGGAGTCACACTCAGAGGTCTGTCGCTAGACTATACCCCAAGCTCAGTTCTCACACTAGTTCAGGTTCTTCCCCACGATTCGCAGCTGAAGTGTCTCCACTGATCATCAGAGTAGCAAAGTGCTGGGGGAAAATGGTGCCAGAGGCTCCTTCATAGAGGAAAGCAACCATGTTGGGTGGCTCCACAGCACACTAGCACCGGATCCCTGCAGCAGCCTGCAAGCATGAAGGAATCGGAAGGAAATGCATGCTCTGTGAGCTCTCTCTGTCCTTGGCACAAACACACACATTTATGTCAGTAGGGATGGGAATATATTTCAAATCCATTCTTTCGCATTGCCAAATGATACAGAGCTATGAAAATAATTTCACTTTTGCAAACTTAGATGATTTTAAAACAATCTATTTCTACTATGAGATCATGAGATCTCTCCCACTCCTATGGGATACATGGGTTAAATCCATCTAGTTTTTGTCCAGGCCAAGTTTGAGGCTATAAATCAGCCAGCACAGAAAGAAGGCCCTTCAGTTTTCTGTCCCACAGAGAGTAAAGAATCTTGAAATTATAAATGAGACTAGTGGCACTATGGATACGAAAGCCCAAACTTCCTGGAAAATCAAACACAGACCAGATGGCATGTAGTAAAGCTACCCAAATAGAGTCAGTATGAGCTGAGCAGCACTGCAAAAACGCAGAGTAAAAATAATTGGATGCAGAAAGCAACGTAAAGGTGTCAAAATGCTCCACACAAGCTTGGCTATGGAAGAAAATGTTATGCAAATAAAGGACAGCTACAGAATGGTCCATGAGTTAATTGGGGGCATTTCTCCTGCCTGTCAATGACTAAACTAGCAGTAATGAAACCACTAGGAGAAAAAGAGGGATACTTGCAAAGGCAAGGAAGAGGTGTAATGTCCAGAGTATCAAATAGTTCAGGGGAGATATGCTCAAGACATCACACATGATAAATGCCAGCATCCCCTTATCACCGGATCTAAAAGACACCTGGAACTAAATTATTTGTGAGAATCCAACTTCCAGAGAATTAACTGGCAGACAACTGGAATTAATTAATTCCCTGCAGATCTTTGCTGGAAAGGTTGGGGAGCACTGAAAACATCCGAGGAGCCTGTTCCTTTACACATCATGCCAATTAGATGTGGTCAGGCCCCAACAAATTTCCTATAAACATTCTGGGGAACAAGCAGCTCCCCCAGCCCCCTCTGGCAGCTCCCAGGGTGGCTGAAATCATGCCTTTAAGATGCGAGAAATTTCAATGGCAAAAATGGAGGAAGGGGGAAATAAAATCCAAAAGGAAGAGTTGGTGTCAAGTGGGTTGTGGTTGATGAACCAGGGCACATAGGAAGACTTGAGATCATTGACTTGGCAATGTTCTTCAGCATGGATTTCTGTTTTCTTTGGTGGAATCAAACATAAACATCTTGGTATAATGAGTCCATTAGAAGAAAATAGGAAAAGACAGAAAATATGGTGAATGAACTTCTACCACTTTTGTCTAGGGAAGATACATCCATTTCAGTGGGAAAAATGCACATACATCCACTCTGGGATGGGAAGGCAGCTAGGAAGAAGGATAAAGCCTCCAAAGGCCTCCACCAACTTTGTGATGACATCTTCCATTTAATATCCCTTCTTTATGCAACACACTGTCAAAGACCAGACAAAAGTCAAGCCTGTGAATGACCACACAGTGTGACCATGCATCTCTCCAGGGAGGTCCTTGCATGAGGACCTACTCCTCATTCCTCACTCAGCCTTGCAGGGAAAACTGTACTTCAATTGTCTGTGCAAGCTGCTGCTGCCCCTGACGAAGCGACTCTTTTCCACCTCTTCCTGTCAAGCCCCAGCGCTGCGCACTTGTTCCCGCATCCCTCTGCTTGTTGTCACTCAGCGCAACAGACTGGGAAGTGATCTGTGTTAAGATTACCTTGTCATCAACAACAACAAATGGCTATTTTTAACCTCCCAGGTCTGCTCCAGGAAAGAGCATCTGAGGCTTTTATGCAGCTGCAGGCTGGCAGGGCATGGGTTGTCCGTTCCCTGCATGGGCCTTCTCTGGGGAGATGGGGAAGCTGAGGGTCTTATTAGTGTGACCAGGTCCTGTTTCCTCCTGAAATGCCGCTTTATGTCTTCCAGTACCTGCACTCTGAAAGGAAGAACTGGGTGCAGAGACTTCACAAACAAATTTCAGTTACCTACATCTGCATATCCTCCCTGCTCTAGTTCTTATCTCAGTAATTAAATTATGCAGCTGAGGAAAGTGATTTGGAAAACAGATGGCATGCAAGATGCTATAGAATACAGTGGTGCATTTTAAACATTACAGCAGAGGCACAGACAGATTTGGGTGATATGTGGGCCTTGAAGTAATTGAACTTCAAAGGCTGGTGGTGCAATGGCCTTTTAACCAGAAGAAATGAATGGCCCTCTGGCCTCCAACTTGATACTCTTAATTAATTATTAAAATTGAGTTTTTCCCTGAACACTCTGGCTGGTTTAATTTGCCACGTGAGTTATTGTGACCTAACCATGGTTCTTGGTAAATGTCAATGGTAAGAAATGTGGGATTTGGGCAAGATGGAGCCTTGAAACAACCAGGTTAGCCTAGCACTAGTCTGAAGAGTAAGGGAGAATGACACAGAAAAGAGCAGATCATTAGTTATGTGTGTGAGGCTCTAAGGCTACTCTCCCACTTACATCGCAGACCACAGCATGAACTCGACACTGCAGCAAGGACCAGGTGCCACAGCTGCTGGCAGCATGAATGCTGTGTCCCCAGACCTGCTGGATAAGGTCCTTCTGGGACCCCACCACTGCTTCCCAGGCACTGCATACCCAGTGGGAAAGGACAAAGGGAGCTCTTTTGCCAAGGAAAGTGGTTTGGCAATGGCATCTGCCTCGGGATCAGCGTTAAAGATATCTTCACTCAAAGCATAGATGGTAAAAGAGATTGTGCTAGCTTATGTTGGATGGGGCTGCGGCCTCTTTCCAGAAAAATGGCATGGTCAATCACATCCCACCCTCTGAAACGGTGCTGGAGATCACCTCGTAATGAAAACCATCATGAGAGGAGCTGGGGGAGCCCTACAGCTGGCAGCTGTTTCCACCACTGAGTATATTTCCACACAAAGCTGGAGGTAATTCTCAGAGAGACCAATAAATTGAACATAAAGAGTTTAAACCATACGGATAAATAATGGCAGATGTTTAGGGAAGGAATAACAGGCAAGAGTATGACTTATGCAGTGCCTGCAGTTCAAAGAAAATTAGTTCATACTGTGAGGGCATTGTTCAGAGGAACAGTAAGGGATAAAGCAACTGGGGGAGGGAGGTAAAGCTGCTTCCCTTCCCTCGGATGCCTGAGTACCATGCCCAGCTAGCACAGCAAACCAGTGCTTCATCACCAAACTAGCACCCAGATCTTTTGGCGGAAGCAGAAGCAACCACCGTCACTTGCAGTCACACACTCCATCTTGCGAGCCAACTCCCTCAGAGCATCACTAGCATTAAATGGGGCCACTGATGTACAGAAATGCTGAATCCCTCCACAGTACCTATATCTTCTGTGGATGGTTTCAGCAAGGGACAAGACACTGGGCTAGTAGCTGGAGTAGGGACTGAGGAACCAGGATCCCCTTGTTCTGTATCCACCTCTGTTTAACTGTCTAACCTTGCACATAATACCTAACCTCTGAAAGCAGCAGTTCAGCTGCTTGTAAAAGAAATTCTCACTGTGATGTAAGGAGACCTATGGTCCAATTAAAAGCCCTGTTTGAAACATGGTATGAAAAATAACTGTGCTGCCAGCCCTCTTCTTCCTCTCTCAAGGACGGAGCAGATTTTAATATGGTACTTTTGCCAGAAATGTACTCACTTGAAAAGGGAAGTAAACCCTTCATTTTCAGAAAGACTGCAGCACTTCTTATGTGCTTTTTCTCAGATTCCGTAGGGAATAATAGGGAGTGTTTAAGTGAAAAGGGCCAAATTATCAGAACACTTTTGAGCTACGTAATGAGTATTGCTAATAGCAAAGCTTAACTTGGCAACACAGTCTTCAAGGTTATTTAGCAAAGCACAAAATGTACCTCCAACAAAACAAAAAGTTCATTTTAATATGTCTTTGCAAATTAAATATAAAAGTAATCAATTTGGCTTTTTGCTTTCATTTTGCCTTTTTGATTTGGCTATCAATAAAAGTAGCCTTGAAGATGCAACACAAGAAGTATTAGAAGTCATAAAGGAACAATAAAACAAAGAGGAATGCAAGTTGGTACAGAACATCTTTGATCATTATAAAGCTAATTATTGAGAGAGCTCGGTGTGCATGAATAGAGAATAATGATGAGTTTGGTAAACCCTTACCGCACAATATGCATGTATTTGTGTGCCTGGAGACAGGGTGCTTAAGGAGGAAGCAACAGACTGAAATCAAAGAGTATGCACGTCACTCCAGTAGCAGGATGGAAAGAAGGAACAACTCCCAGTCTATCTTACTTAGAGACACGGTTAACACTGCAGCAACCTTCCACTGTGCAAGCCATATATTAGCTGCCCTACTGCTACAAAATGGGCTGTAAATCTGTGCTAGCATTTTAGACAAAAAGAAATCATTCCCACAAAGTTTCAAGATAAGGTCAACACATAATTTAAACAGTAGATCATTAAAAACTGATTTGAAATACGGAAATTTGCCTAAACGTCCTTTAATTTTCCTCACTTGTCACAGCAAGAACTCCTTGGGCACACATGCATTTTCCTGTGAGTGAGGAAAGCAGGTTACTGTTAAATAATTTGTGTGCCTGACTATGTGTTTTGTATGCCCAGAATATCTCTGTAGGAAAAACAAACTTACCCCAAACCTGTTGAAATTGAAGCCAGTGAATTTTAAGATGTTCAGTCCTAGCAATGTCCTGCTTGGTTGCATCCAGCTGTGCAAACTCCTTCCTTGGCGAAGAGTTTAGGCAGGGATTCTGAGGCCATGGATGGATCTGCAGCAGAAACGTGCTGCTTTTTGAAAGAAAAATCAGTGTGATGGTCCTCAATGTGCAATGACAGAGTGTGAAGCAGGCAGAGCTCAGTGGCAACAGCCCCATCCTTCCCAGGTCCCGGAAAGTGGCTTCAGCTCTGTTCCCACCATGCTGCCCCCAACACAGTCTCAGGTACTCCCATGTTCCACCAAGAAGCCACTGAGTGGCAGCTACCAGAGCAAAAGCTATGGTTTCAGACCAAGGCACCAGCTAAATGCCATCAAAGCCAGGATTAGATAGCAGCAATTGTAGCAGAGTGTTGTTCAGCATCTATCTGAAGACTTTATAGCCACATTTTCCCTTGCCAAGATATTTTCTCTCACCAAACATTCTATCTGCTCTGTCCATCCTGTCCTTATTTATTACCTTGTCTTTTTCAGGAATAGAAAAGACATGTTATTCTTCTGCTATTATTATTAGCTTCTTTCATTTGCTGTTGAATCTCTGGCCATCAAACTGGAGATCACAAACTTCCTGATATGGCATGTTTTAAAAAAACTCGATTAATTTGCCTTTACCTCGGCATCTCCTATCACGAATACAGCTACGGAGACACCTCACCCCGCACCTGTGCTAGGTATCTCGCTGTTCATTATTGCTATGTGTTGACAGTTCTGCAGCCCATTTTCAATCTCCCCTCTCTGGTTTCCAGCCTGATCTAAATTAATTTTTTCAGTAAGATCCCAAGGCGGTAGTTAAAATGTTCCCTACTGTGTATTGCTTCCCGTATATGTCTCCATTAGTCTCCAGTGTGGCTGTAAAAAAACAGAAAGTTCACAGGACACTATTTGCTTTTAACACACCAGAATCATTTACTGCCTGTGATTCACTTATCTGAATACTTGTAGATTCATAGCATACACTGTGTTTTCGATAAAGATTGAAGATCCATCAAAAGCAAGAGGCACCAGCTAAATACAGAATATCCATATAGTTTGGGTTTGGTTTGGGTTTTGGTTTTTTTTTTCCCCTTTAGTATCAGACCCATTTGTCGTTATTAAGCAGAAAAAGCAGTTAGGATCTAGGCTACCCACCATTTGGATGTACTGACTGATGTATATTTGGTCCTTCCAAATTATTCTACCCCTGCCTAAAACCTGACTTTGTGACAATTTCATGGTTCATTCTTAATTGTCTCAAACATTATTCTTTAGAGGAATAGCACATGAAAAGATAGTTCAGCCCTTTTAATTCCACAAAAGACTGTGGCTAAACCCATGCCCATCCAGCATTTTATATTTGCCCTTGGGTGGGAGATCTCTTTGTGACGGCCCCAGGTTGTGCTCTCCCCACAAAGTCGCATGCCCCGACAAGGTTCCCGATACCCACACCCTGGCAAATGCCAAATATTATATCCCGGAGATGATGTTGCCTCCGACTTTGGTGGGCATGGCAGCAGAGAGGGGATGGTTGCTCTGCCCCTCTCCTGTAGGTACCACGAGACAAACAGGATTGCTGCAAAGGGCAAGAGCTGCTCTCTTGCCAAGCGGAAAAGGACTGTGGCTCTGCTGAAAGCAGCCGACCTGTAAAATTCAGGTTGCAGTCCCACAGACCTTTGGTGTAAGGGTCTGTGTTTCTTGCATTGAAATTGCATTATAGAATCACAGAATAATCTGGGTTGGAAGGGACCTTCAAAGGTCATCTAGTCCAACTGCCCTGCAATGAGCATCTTCAAACTAGATCAGGTTGCTCAGAACCACACCCAGCCTGGCTTTGAATGTCTCCAGGAGTGGCACATCCATTCTTGCATTGTACTGAAATGCAGCTGTGTGTGTATACTGAAAAGATATAGACTTCAGTATTAGTACATGTGCTCTGATGATCAGAAATTGTTCCTTATCTGAAGTCTGGATTTGTCCTAATCCCACAGTAAAGGAACAGAAATGGCATAAAAGTTTGCTTTTGGGGCTTTTGAAACAAAATGTTAGCAGCTTGCATCTCTTTTGGAATTGATCGTGCTGTGTGGGGTCCAAATAGTTGAAGTATTTTGTCCAGACATCGTCAATTGCTGTCAGCTGCTGAACAAGCAACTATGTGGAAGAGCTTAATGGTTGATTTTTTCCAACTGCTTATAATGAATGGCAATTGGCATGCAAATAGAGAGGTAAACCTTATGTTAGCTAAAAAGTTATGGAAAGGTTATGTTATGTAAGGTAATGTTTGACACTCCATTATCTCATTAAATTAAATGACAGGCAGATTGATTTTATTTCTTGAATGCAATATCAAAGGTGATTTAAGTGAGTTTTACTGCATTTCTGGATGAGTTAGTTCAGGTTGATCGCTCTATGTGCTGTTTGGGAATTGTTTGTGTATTGTAGGTGTGTACATAATCCTACAGCGATGCCAATATGTTTTATAATAAAACTTTACACCCAAATTACAGCTATGCAGTGTCAGGGGCTATTCTTTTCCTTCTTATTGCCTCTCCAGCCATGCATCCAATGCACGCGAAGTGATTTCTTGGCTTAAGAGACTTAAGACCATTGGACCACCAAAGAGATGCGAATTAAACACAGTGCAAGTAATGGCAGCTTTCGTGTAGCATATCAAACCAGAAAGAAAAATGCAGAGCCTCTCAAATATCAGACTTTGGGGGCTGATTCGTTCAGTGGGTCTGTGACCTGACAAGGCAGTACGATTAATTGCACACAGATTCCCTCAGAGGTTTTCCCACTCATGCTTTCCGCAGGAAAGATTGTTAGCTTGACAGATCAGTGCAGCAACTTCTTAAGATGCCTGAAAGGGAAAGGGTTGGTTTCTGATTGAGAGTTAATGGAGGAATAGCAGCTGCTCCATGCTGAGGGGGAAAAAAAAGGAGAAAAGAAGAAAAGCAGCTTTTGATTCACAGAGAAATCACACACAGAAATAAGCTGATTTTTCGATAACTCCAGCTATAGGATTTCTGTCAGGGACTGCAAGAAAATGTGCACATGATAGAATAGGCTTCATAGTTATGAATTCTTCTGTGCTTCCTTTCATCTGATTACCTAAATATAAGCCATGGCCTGAGTTCTTTCTCTTGCTATTAAGACACTCTCTCAGGTGTCTCCTCTTCCATGCATTTAACTTCGGGTTTAAGATACTTTTGGCCATTTAGGCTAAAGTTTGCAGAAACACAGACTCATCAGGCAGCTCCCATATTTGCAGTGCTGAGCAAAGGTGCTTGCACAGCACCATCCTTCCATTAACAGGCAATCCACACTGTCCAAGCATCGTACCAGACCACACAGGTGTTGAGCACACAATTTAGAATAGTTTTCATTTTTCAAGTAAGGCCTAAACCCCTAGAAGGCTGCATTAGGCACTTCCTCAAGGTTACTTAATCTCTAGAGCTTATCTATGAAAGGGTTTTAAACATTAACCAATGTTCCCTTTTCACATTTCCCAGCTGGACTGTGATGAGATAACACACACTCAACAGATCCTTTCATGTAGTGTGTGAAATGAGCTGAGATGCTTAATGGCTCTCTACAGACATCCCTGCTCCTGTGGGAATGACATGAAAGCCCTGGCTTGGGAGCAGAGGGCGCCCAGAGGCAAACAGCAGCCAAGGAAACCCTGGGACTGAGGTG
This sequence comes from Lathamus discolor, assembly GCF_037157495.1. Lineage (NCBI taxonomy): Eukaryota > Metazoa > Chordata > Aves > Psittaciformes > Psittacidae > Lathamus > Lathamus discolor. The sequence continues at coordinate 39,461,927 of NC_088884.1, read as the reverse complement.
GGCAGGAGCTGGCTAAGCCAAGGCAGCAGATGTATGGGGAGCCCTGTACTCTCACGCCTCACAGACGTCTTTGCCTTGATCTAGGACAAATCCCTCAAAACACACATGGAAGTGTGAGTCTGGAAGCTGAGACCTGCACTTAACCTCTGCATCACTCTTCCTGGCTTGCATCCTGTGGCCTTACCTGCATTTCATGGTATCCATTCAAATCCAGCAGGTTTGTGCCAGAGCACTGACAAAGGGCTACGTGTGTAGCAGAAACGGCAGGTAACGATCTTTAAAAACACCCGTGGATACCCCCACGACATCCCTCTTAGGCTCCAAGTATTTAATTCAGCTCCTTGTTCAGTAGATTTTCTAATACATTGTGAAATGTATTTCTAATAGATGGTGGGTGCTACTGGCAATACAGAAACACACAAAGCAGGAAAAGCGTAAACGAAAAATGCTCCTAATCACTTCAATCTTTAAAACAAGCCTAAGAAGCTAACAGAGGGGGATACTGTACAACCAAATTGGTTTAATTGCACAACATGAAAGGGAAGGCAGGTCTTACTGAGGTGGAGCTGTAGACAGAAAGGCAGAACAAAATTCCTCGAAGCAATGGCATGTATTGAATAAATTGCACAAGCCGATTCTGCACATGGCTCTGCAAAGAGCAGCTGCTCTGGCTGCAAACATGCTTCAGAGGAAAACACAAGAACCTGGAAATCCACAAAGCCAAGGGGGTAATCAGTGAATAATCCACTAGAAGGAAATCCCCAGCTTCCACGATCAAGTGTGGGGATTAGAAAGACATTTCTAAACCAACGAGGTGTGGGCTGGGACAGAATAGAGCATTTCAGGATGTTTGTTTTTATTTCCCCTTAGCATCACACGCTGCAATGCCGGGGAGACACTTCCTCCTTCCCTTTGCGTGCTGGTTCAGATGTTTAACTGGGGATGTTCATCTCTCTGCAAAATCATTCCTTATCATGTTTGTAACCATTACTTACTTCCAGAGACCTTCGCAAATGACATTTCTAACCTATTTAAAGGTATGATTGGTGATCAAGTGAGCTGCAGCAACTCAATTCACTTCTTGTCTTTTGCTCTGAGAACCAGCTGACCGATTCAGTCACAAAAGCTTCTGGAGCAAAGCCAGAGGGGATTTGGTTAATCTGGATTTGTGAGCCCAAGCTACTGGTTTAAAAATCGATAGCAAATCTATGTCACCATGTATTTCCTTCTCCCTGCGGAAAACAAAGGATGTATACGTGTAGAAAATCGGGGTTATTTCCTTTATCTGTAAGAAGTTACCAAGAGGGAATAGAAGAGGAGAATTTGCCACCACCTTAACCAGATAATCAAACCACCCCATGGTGGCAGCTTTCAGTATGTGAAAAAGTAATATGTATTAAAATATACTGTAAGTAAACCCCCCCCCCCCCCAGCCAGACGCATATGCGCAGTATTTCTGTGGGTTGCCAAAGCAAGAGAACTGCAGAGGATGAAAAAGAATCACAGAAGATGCAAGCAAAGTGAAACAAAACACATTATTCTTTGTAGGACAGCACTTCCAGAAGTTGGCAGACTTTCATCCAAGATGCTGAGAGCTCACAATCTCTCCTCGTCCAATATATCCAGTGCTATTCCTTTCAGAAGGCCGAGGCGGAGAGTACCTGCATGAACCTTAACAGCAGGCACCTCCAAAGGGGTGGTGTTTAAGGCAGAGAATCTGACATTTTTCATGCGTTTTTTATCCACAGAACTGGAGGTGCCTGAACATCTGCACCCAACACCATCTGGATCTTTCCTACAGAGAAATTAGCCAAGAAGCATCAAGTTCCTGCCTCCACAAACAGATTTCCTTATCTTCCTTCAAAGGAACAGCTATCCCAGTGTGGACCGTGACCAGAGAACTCTCCAAAAGTCATATAGCAAGTCAGCAGGGAAGTGGAGAGCAATCTCCAATTGCCCTGCTGTACTCATCACAGGGCACCACAACGCCACATGTACAAGATTACAAATTAAGAAGCCTTATGGAAGTCAGTTCTTAGACACACAATATGATTGATCTGAGATGGACACTGGGCAATACGAGCATGTTTGTCACTGCACCTTGTCCCTTGCTTTGACACACAGGGTTTCAGGGTTTCAAATCTAGCACTTTTCTCATTCTAAGGAAATACCTTTCCTATGTGTTAAAAGCTCAAGAAAACACAAAGTATTTAAACATAATACTAAGAATATCAGAGATTAATACAATGAGCAGTGTGGTTAGAGCTGTGGAACTGTTGATGTAGATTAAAATGCTTTGCCAGTAATCACATGCTGGCAGACTCATTTTCCTGACTGAGCCACATGCCTTTTCTTCTCTGGTGCACACCAACACTGCAAAGCCTGGTCCCAGGGGTGTCCAGCCCTGCAGGGGTGAGGACAAGTGCCACAAAGATACTCTGGTCTGCAATGGATGTGCTCAGGGAAACTGCCAGAATACAGAAATCTTTGCCCTGAGTGAGCAGACTAGGGCTGGTACTCCCATAATACACAGTGAGGAGCTGGGACAAGCAGGGAAAGGCAACCCAGCAAGATTCCATGCCCAGCCTTGCATTTTCTGGAGTATCCCCTTGGAGGGACCCTGCACAAAATTGGTGTCCTTGGCATGGGCAGCTCAGCAGCAAACACCCACAGCCCTACAAAGAGCTGATGTCCTTCTCCAGCGATCCCTGCAGCCATCCTTGGTGTCTGGTGACACACATCATACCAGGGCTCGCAGGCTCCCCTCAGCAGGCACTTAGGAACTCCACTATTCACCTAGGTCAATAGTAAAACCTATTCTTGTAAAACTACTCCAAATCCCTGCTCCTTACAGCCTGAGAGCATTTTGGTGAAGAGGGTAGCTGAGAGGGTCAAATTGAAACTGCAGGGACTGAATACCACTGAGGCAGTAAAATCAGATCCACTGTTTAATCACCATTTCCAGTACTTGTTTAATTTTGTAAGTAGTATTTCTGAGAGATTTCTACATATCTTCACAGTGAACAGGCGATGATGAAAGATTTTGTTTAGACAGAAGTTAAAGTCTGAATTTTAAATGGAAGTTCTACACAATGAAAAAGAACCCCAACAAAATCAGCACAAGGTTATTTTAGTCTTAAAGCTTTTTCAAACAAAACGAAACAAAACTAAGGTTAAAAAACCCCCAAACAACCAAATTTTATTATTTTGGAAATACAGTCTATCAGTCTATCATAAAATATGTTTAATTATTTACTATGAAACAATAGTAAAGATCACTTTGTAGAGGTGAAATGAGCGTCATCAAGGGCTTTTATAAACTGTCTCTCAATACCGCTAGGAGCTGGGTAGCTGCTGTTCAGGGCTAACAGTGCACAGCGTTATTTGGTGGAGTGTAGATCGGTTTTGGTAGAATATACTTATTTACTGCCATAGCAGGAGAAGCAATTAGCTGACGTTTCATGGGGCAACCTTCCAAGGATAATCCTGAGGAAAGAGCAACTCCACCGTCAGATGAGCCACTGGAAGGAGGCGCAGCTGGGTGCCCCTGCAGAGACCTGCATGTGTGTCAAGCTGCCTCACTTGAGACCCTCTTGAAGGTTTTTCTTCTCCTTCAGCAGCCTTGCCACTTACAAGTGCTTCTTCTTTTTTATTGCCTCTGCCCTGACAGCCAAGCTCTTGGCACAGATGGTCAGGACCACTATGAGGACTCCAACCAGGAACGTAACCAGGGGCCAGAGGAAGCAGTGCAAGAGGACAGTCTCATCGTGAGTGCGCTTCAGCATCACGTCATCTGGCCTGTGAAGAGGAGGAACAGAAGAGTTAGAGAATATAAATCAACTCGACATCATCAATTCATCATGAGTGGAAAGCATCTGCCATGGAAACAATAAAGATGTTTTATGTGCAACAGTGTTAGAAAATGATTAAGTAGACCGTTTCATTCACTGCTTTCTTTTGCCCATCTATCACCAGTACTCGTGGCAGGCCACGAGGGCTTTCCACTTGCAGTGTTTACAGGATAACATGTTCATTCAGTTAAATAAATAAATGAATAAATAAATAAAATTTATACTTTATGTCTTCCAGGGGTTGTGGTCCTCAGAAACAACACGAGAGATGCAATATAAAACTGTGGACTGGAAAACCACTCCAGCAAAAACATAATACCGGGCAGCAGTTATACATATCTACCTCAAATACCATCAGACATTGTGCAAAGAGTTTAAATCACAGTTAAAGATTCCCTTTTAGCTTTGAGTACTAGTGTGTCCATGGAGCAACATAGAGGCTCCTGATGAAGCCCTGGCTGTGGTTTGGCTCTGGACAGAGAACCAGTACCATCCTCAGCACTGCACTGCTGGTGGCCCAGGCTGGAGTCTGCACAAAACCTACTGCCAGAATGACTCCTGCCCAGTCCCTGGGTGTCAGGGGCTCCCAACTCAGCTCCTTCTAACAGAGGCTTCTTCAGGAATAAGCTGTGATCTGGTACTGCAAACACCAGCTCCTCAGTGGGCTTGAGGATGCTCCTACAGGGACACTTTGGGGAGCCATCCCTGAAGATCTAAATGCCCCCCATGCTTCCAACACCACCAACTAATACTCAGTCATGGCTGAATGTGCAACAGATTTATGCATTCCCAAAGGGAATCAAGGGGAGGATAATAGCGAGGAGGAGGCATCTGAAGAGGTTTGGAAATTCAGCTGTGCCACATGTCTCAAAAATTGGGTATCCATATGTATCTTCTAAGTCTGGGAAGTTTGCTGGGAATTCTGATGGCAGGTTTTCCTCAGCTCTGCCTCTTTCTGCTCTCCTGCAGTGTAACAGTTATTAAATCAGTCCTGTAGCATTTACATTTCACCGCTGCTTTCCCATCTATAGCCAGAGACACGGAGTCAGCTGGAAAACTGTATGCAAAGGAAGGAAACAGAGCTTTCTCTAATTAGGAAAATATGTAAGTCTTGGATTATACTGGTACTTACTTACATTGAATGTCCCCATTCCATGTTGCTTCATCAACACTACCTGACTCTCCTGAGCAACAAACCTAAAATCCTGGCAACCCAGGCTCATAAAGCTGGGTCCTGGGAATTAAGTTCTCCTAACGTAGTGGCACATGGGAACAGATACCTGAGCAACAACTGCTGTTTCTCCCCCAACAGTTTCATCTTGATCAGAAAGTAGAGCTAAGAAAACAATCCCTGCAGAGGAAACAAGAAGAAATTCATTTTCCTTCACCAAGAAGTTAATTATTGGAGATGCCTGCAAATCTACAGGGGTTTATCCATCCTTAAGGAGTCAGTGGAGCCAGACCACGAGGCTATTCCTGAACTGTGATTTAATTGAACCTGCATGTGCTTTTGGGGGTCTCTCCCTCAAAATTGCTGTGTGGAGGTTCCAGGGCCAGCAGCACCACACGCCTCTGTGTAGCAATGAGCAGAGTCAGACTCTGATTAAGAGCAGCTCTGCTATATAAAAGTTGAAACTCAGCAACATAAAAAAAGATCAAAAGAAAGCCAGGTGTATTCAATAGTGGAACACGTGAAGTCTGCTCAACCCAAACCCTCCAGACACATGATCAGGCACATGTGGAGACCATAAATTGAATAAAATAATATTAACTTTATGGGCACACACTCACCAGCCTATGCCATATAAATGACAGCACCCAAAGAGAAAAAATCCTTTCACAGGAGGTATAGTATTGCTTCCCTCAATTTTACAGTACCATCACCTGTGTATAGCAGAGTGCTACTTGGCAAGGAGGCCATAAGGAGGCAGCTTTCAATCCTTGCATCTCTCAGCTTACAAGTGAAGTTGATTTTTAAATAGTCTTTCTAAAGCAGATACTAATCAAAAAGTTCAAAAATAAGGGGCAAGGAAACAAACTGGAAAAACGGATTCAGTGAAGAGAATTGTGCCTGGGGAGAGCAGGATACCCCTGTGACTGAATCTTAGATACCTTGGAAAACTTCTGTACCAAAGGTAGCAGAGACGGATGCCAAACACTCATTATAGGTGCAACTGTAACTCGTGCAAGTTAGTAATGTAAAAGACTTTCCCTTTTGGAAAAGAGTCAAAGACTTAGAGGCCTTTAACGAAGCCTCAGTTGGAATATTGAATCCCAAGTATCCATTTGGGTTCAGATGGGTATTATTGCTATTCTTAGCTACAGCAAAATACCGTGTGCAATTCCTGCATGGCAGAAGGCATGCAGCAATCCGCTGTCAACCGCTCACAGTGTCATTTCAGATAATGCATTAAGTCATGATTGGGTCACCCAAAAATACCTCATTAAATGACTATTGACACCACATTTAAGACATTAAATGCCCTTTCTTATTCAAGAGGAGGGAGAAGCACTCCTGGAGGGTGACCCAGTGCACGGGAGAGCTCAGGGACCCTCTGGGATGTAACCTCTCTGTACCTACTCTAGGTTCCAAAAAATGGTGGGACAAATCTCAGCCTTGCTCCCACTTGATTTAATCTCTGTGGTTATTCCCAAAGAACTACTGTGCTTTCAGCTGCTCTCTATCTTATCCTGCATTAGATTTGCAGTGCAGATAAGCACTGCTGGACTCCAGGAGTGAATGAGAAAAGTTAATAAAGACAGATACCACTGCCAGCAGACAGACTCCATGCTCCTGGATGGCAGCATCTTGGTTATCTGACTGTAACAGCCCATGTAAACTTCTCAAGATCAACTTTGGCAGCTTATAATGCCATTCCTTTGCATTTCCATCAGGATCAGCTCATCTTTCCTGCATCTGCTGACCCACACGGAGATATTGCAGGGTGTAGGGGAAAGCAGTGGGGAGTGCTGGAGTGACAGAAAGACGATGCAGAGAATGAGAGCCTGAGCTCAGTGGTGCCCAGTTGACGAGCCCTTCCCTAGGGATCCATCACGAGAGCTGACAGCAGTTGTGGAGATTGCTCTGGAAAACACCTTAGAGGGTGTAATGGCAGCAGGTCCCAATGAGACACAACTTTTATAGCAGAGAGAAATACTGAAAAGGGGTTATTGAAATAGAAAATATTTGCTATTTTCCTTTACAAGGTATTTCCTTTTACCTCTGCTTTCTGGAGCTGAGACTGCAAACAGTGGCAAATAACAGCTTCTAAAGGGAACAGGGAAAATCGGCCCTGCTGCACACTCACAATGCACTGCACGAGACCCTGAGCCCACCACACTGCTGCCGTAGCCCAGGACTGGTGCCAGCAAGGAGTGACCTGAGAAGGACCATCCAGGCAGAAGAGCCTGACCAGGAAAAAGATCCCAGCAGCACATGGGTCACACTGGACTTGCAAATCCACATCGAGAGCAGGATGTCCTCTGCAGCAGGAACACTGCAGCCCCAGCAGCCCTGTGGCTCTGCAGGAGATGTGCAGAGGTCACTGCAGGGGTCTGGGTGGTCATCATGGCGCACATGCTGTGCCCTGCAGAGTGACTGGATTAACCCCTACATTTTCTCTTGCTCGTTGGAAGAAATGAGTAGGGCGACACAAGGAGTCACTGGTAAGGCCCATGCCAGCAGCCAGGGACTGGCACGGCAGGAAATGTGAGTGAGGGCCTGGCTAAGTACCTGAAGAATAATCATGCTTGTGTTTTCAGGTGATCTGTGCCAGGCTACAAACCATAGGTGTTTCATGTGAGATCTATATGGTCCGAGACAAAAGACTGGTGAAAAATTAGGAGGTAGAGGAAGTTAGAATCAGAATTAATCAGAAGAATTAAATATAGCAAAGTCATCAGTGATTAATTAACAGGTTAGCCTGCAGAGGCCAGATTTCTCTCCTTCCAGGCTATTTGTTATCCTCATGTGATGGCATCGGTTTAGGAGAAGAGTTCCTGAAGGTGAATTCATGAACTCTCGGGCAGAGCAGAACTGCCATCACCACAGTGGGAGCCTCCTAAGGAACTGCGAGGTGCACAGAGCAGCTCTCCTCCAACATCTGAGCCTGCAATGTCTGGGTACATTCCCTAGGACAACTCCTAAGCAATCCTGCAACAAACCCCGCTGAATAAGGAACAAAATCTGCTTGTAGAAAATACCCAGAGCAGCAGCCAGGACTGCAGAAGCCCTGCTTGGCCCGTGGAACACATCCATGCTGCTGGGCAGCTCACTGCAGTGTCCTTCTTGGGGCTGAGCTTGTTAGCAGGGCATGACATCAGCCCTCCTCTGGGACCAGCAAAAACTGGATCTGTCATGGTACAAAACGCTTTGGCTCTCACTCCAACGCTCAGACAGTGATTAATACAAGAGAGCTGCCCCACAAGTTTTTGAATCAGAAATATGCATACAGACATACTTGTCTTGCCAGGCACAGATGGAGAGGATCACCAAGAGAGCAAAGTCACTGACAGCAAGCCCTGAGGTTTATGGGGCCTGTCACAGCTACTTCTGAGCCATGAGGTAATCATGATGGCTGTCCTGTGGGCCAAGAGCAGCCAGAGCTAGGTTATGCCAGCAAGGCAGAACCCCAGCACAGTGCTGCACCATGATGGAGTTGATGAGGAGTTCAGAAACCAAACATCCTATAGGGCCTTCAGAAGAATAAGCCTTTGGTGGTTATCACCTGCCCATGGAACACAAGCATACAGCAGCAGGAAAACACTGTCCACCTGGGAATGCTAGATACAGGCCAAAGGAACAGAAGCTCTTTATCAGTAGTAGAAGCCAGGAGACCAGGAGCCTGGAAAGAAGCCACAGAGCTGCTGCAGGAATGGCAGGAGAGTCAGAGGAGGCTAACAGGGCTGGGCAGAGAAAACAAGGGGATGGTGGCAGGGGGGAGGAAGAAAGATGTATTTAATAGGGAAGCAGCAAGAAGAAAAGAAGAAAGAGGGCTGTACTTCCACAGAAAGCAGCCCCTTTCCTCAGGAAGGGAAATAAATAGCTATCAAACACCCAGAACACAGTAACGTCGCTGTTCGGTTTTGCCCAGCAAGATCAGCATGTATGGAAACTGAAGTTTTGACTTTCTCTTGCTACTTTTGTAGAGGTGACCTGCCAATTCCCAGAGTCTGAAGGCTTGTTGTTTGGCTTGGAAACACAAAAGGAAAGGTGTCCTTGTTCCCTCAGGAGACCATCTCATTACAAAGACACAGCTTTGTTGGAAGTCCGCACAGCATCTCTCCCATGGTGCTCAGGCAGCGGGAGTGAACTCAGAAGAGGTATACCATGCCTGGAAATGTGTTTCTTTTCCCTGTGAAAATCAGCATGGAAATAATAATAAAGATATTTCCTTGTCCCTGCAAGTATAGTGCCTTTAATAAAACCACCTTTGCTCTGTGGCATCCATACGATATTTCAGTTCAAAGATGTTGACCAGAGGGATTGCACATATTCTCCCTAAGCTTGGTCATGGACCGTCTCTTGTTTCAAGCAATGCTGCTATTCACATATCTAGTAAATGCAAAGCCCCTCAAATGGATGCACCTGAACTCCTAACACCAATTATCAATGCATAAATCAGTGGTAGGGGCAAGAGAGAGACCTACTGGGGCAAAAGGGAGAGAAAACCTGAATAGTTTCAGGCCCTGCTCAGGCATTGAGCAGGTTCTGCTGCAAACAGCAATGGCCACTGTGAAGCACAGTCCCCACTGCCCCACAGCCCATAGGGTGAAAGAAGAATGAACAAACTAAAAACAACCCTAAGGAAATCTCTACTTTCACTCTGAAAACACACCTTTCCCTTTCACTGAACAGAGATGGAGGGAGGGATTCTGTTTTCCTTGCTAAAAGGTGAGACCAGTACTTACTTTTAGCAGGACTTTGAGCTTAGGGCTGAAGCCTTCTGGGGCTCTGATCAGGGGTAACTGGCTTAGTTGTTGCATGATGCAACACATCCCTGTTAGGTGTTACCAAGCAGTTCAAACAGACACTGGGTAAAGCAGGCCTTCATCAGAGCCTTCAGAGCAATTACTAAATGTCATGGGAAGAATTGCAGTGCGGGATTACCAAGAAGCCATGCAGGACCAAAATTTACAAGCACATAAACATTTCAGTCATCACTTCTGCACCGCACCATGCGATTTATGAGACACAGAGAAAGCTGACAGAGGCAGGGGACAGGGAAACCTTACAAATATGTTTTTGTATTCGAACAGTCTGGATTTAAAGATGTTTTCAATCTGCACACACTTATTTTTCCCAGAATTATTCACATCCTTTCACTATGACAAGCACTCATCAGTATTTTTTCCCCTATTGTTGTGAGACACGGAGATCCTCAGCTGGAACAGCTGCACATGCAGGCAGAACTACATCTTACTAACAGTAAAGTCCTTTCACTCTCAGCCCTGAGCACTGCTCCACAGGTTATACAGTAAAAGAAAGGATAGGAAATAGCAACACCCTCTTCCGATTGAAGGGAATTAATTTGGGAAACTTTGTGAAGTACTAGAACACACTGAGATTTCTGTTCCATCATTTATGAATGAGAAACCCTACTACCAGAGCACCTTTGGCTTCTGCAGATAATTATTCCCAGATAGATGGCCTGCAGGGTAACCCAACACCATAGAGGTGGGCATTAATCACCAGACAGTGTTTGCTTTTCAGATCTCAGGTGGATTTGTATACAGCATCCTGCAGCAAACACAAGGAAGTATAAAGCATGACCGCACCGCGGCAAAGGAACCACAGAGCGTACTTGCCATAATGGATGAATCCAGAGCTAAAAAGCAATAATGCCACGTAAATGAGCCACTAATAAGGCCTGACATATGTTGCTCTGCGTGTCTCTGCATGGCACGGACTGAAGGGTCTGAGGTGATGGAGATCTTGGGTTTTCTATTTTTGTTCTTGTTGTTGATGTCAGTGACACCTGAAATGTGAAGAAATGAAGTGACAGGGTCTCTCCCATCCCATATGTTTCCGCAGGCCTTCAGGGCATGCAGCTGTGACCCTTATCTGCAGGTGTTCATGACTACAGCCTCCCTGGAACATGGTGTGAGATCCAGAACACTGAAGCACTAGAGCTTGATGCCTTCTCAAACCTTTGCCAACAACCTGAGAACTTAAGCTGAATGTGTCGCTTATTTTGTGCTCTGAAACACTGGAGATCGGTGTCTTCTGGGCACTGGAGTATCATCATGCCTCGGTGTCTTCTGAGACTGGAGTATCATCATGTCAGCTGACAGGCACCTTCACCAGAGGTCTGGAAAAGTGACTTTGTCCTGCAGCTTGCACCACGTGGCCCAAAGCTAGCCAGAAGAGAGCGGGACCCTAAAGGTAATTGTCTCTAGTGGCAAAGCAAAACCCTCACTTTTCAGTAACATGCTGAGCTCCAGGCTAAGCTGTGCTTTGGCTCTCTAAGATCAGTGTCAGACAGCTCGTTATGTTGGGCCTCTCTCTGTTAGGTGAGAATGACTGAAATTGCTAAGTCTGCTTCTCATCCCATTTGTATAACTTTGAACTGTACAAATGGCATCATATGCTCTTTTCAAAGCACCCTGTTGAAAGGTGCCCCACCAGACTGAAGGGAGGTCTTGCCTAACTGTGCCCTCTTCATGCGGCAACAATTCTGAGAATGATGCTAATTTCAGTTCAATGAAGAAGAGACGATGCTCATTTGATGATATTCACCTAGAATTTTACTCGTTTTTCAAAAGGGAGTATTAATATTGCAAATACTATTTACTCTAAGGAACCCACCACTATATTCCATGTGTTTTATACAGACTAACACATAGAATTAGCTCATCCACACAGTTAAAAAAATATTGACAGGAAACACACACACTTTATTATGAAGTGAACAGATTTTCCCCTCAGTTTGTATGGTTTTGATTACTTCGTAAGTTATTTAGTCATTGTAACTCTAAAAGTATACTCATGCAAGCACATTCCTAGTCAGCAAAACTTATCTTTTAAAGTTCATTCCCATCTCCAGAAGAAAATAAATGGTGTACGCATTTCAGCTTACACTATCTTCAAGTATCTCTGGCAGCAAACCTCCCTTCTGCTGTAAATAAATTGTTGTATGATCAGCAAAAGGCAGTGTTTCAAGGCAGACATTGCATTTGGCAAGAACATTCAACAGTAATAGGATACAGCAACTATAAGGAAAAAACCTTGTCTGAGTGCTGCACAATTCCTCAGTGTCAACCTACATAAATGGCAGATCCTAGGTACTGTGCAGCCTCAGAACAATTTTGCTCCTGCTTCACCTACAGATGTGATGTGAGAACCAGCTTCCATAGGTCTGGACATTGACCACCTAGGTGCCTGCACCTGAGCAGATCACCCTAAGCTGCTTTACAGGAGAGAAATAAACATCTCTGGGCATCCGACCCCTATTAAGCATTTATTTTTGGTTAAGATGAAAGGCTCTGGTTTCTCTCCACTGACTACAAGAGCTAATATCCACAGCACCTTGTCCTACCACATCGGGTGAATCCTGGCCATGACATCTTCTGCAGAAGCTCCCATGTTTCTGACTATCCTGCTCACTCAGTCTCAGCTGGGGAACTAGCAGCACCCTCCTGTCTGGAGATGCCAAACCCATCACTCGGCTGCGGCTTAGCAGATGCAAACATTGGCACACTGTGGACCAAAACAGCTCCCAGGAAGGTCCCTTCCAGGCCTGATGTCACTGCACAGGGAGCCCTAACTTTTAACCTCTGCATTCTGTAGACAGTGCTTCTTTCCCCACTATAAGAAAGAACTTGGTTTTGCTACTGAAGTATTGGTGGTTTCCCTCTGCAAAAAGTTAACCAGGGACAGCAGACTCTCAGCCTGGGCATTCTGACCAGGTCTACCGTCTCTCCGGGGTGGGGGGGGGGGGGTGGGGGGGGAGGTGGGTGGTATGACAAGACAACAAACAAAGCCAGCCTAGGACAAACCTGAAGCCCCCAAGGCACTCAGGAGGCCACCCACAGGAGAGTCAGGAATCTCTCCACCTGCCACCCTGCTCCAGCTCTCCAGTTCCTCCAAGGTCCTAGCACACACTGGCACCCACTTGCCTCCTGTGTGCCTTAATGAACTTCAGTATCTGATGCCAACACTCCCGCACTGAGCCCTGAATTGCACCTGCAAGCCCCAAGCTCTTCCCACCTAGGTCTGCCTCGACTGTTTAACTGCCAGGGGCTGGTGGAGTAGGACCAACCTCCTCCTTTAGTCACTGATGTGGCAGGTACTTATATGAGTTCTTAACTTAGCAAACAAGAACAGCCTCCCCAGCTCTCAAAATTACTCATTCTGACCAAACTGAGCACGTGTCATATGCCTCCAGCATTGGAGTCTAAACCCCATAAAACCCTGGCTGATTTGGAGATCTTAAATATTTTTCACCTCTCTGTCTATATGGGGACCTATCATTCCAGTCACTGCCGTTCTTCCAAGTACTCCAAGCAAGCCTGCACATTGTGGTAGCCTTTTATTCCCCAACACATCATTGTCAGAAAGAGATAGGCAAAAGGATTCCTTCCTCCTCCCTCTTCCCACTGAAAGAAACAATGCCTTATACTCGTGTAAGTCGCATTAACATCAGTAGTAAAAGTAAGAATTGCAACAGAAGAGGAGACGCTTTAAGTTAAAGTTTCTACTCTGCAAGCATGCATGCAAACTGTCAGTTCTGTGAATGGTTATTACAGGTATCTTATTCATTAATCGTTTGTGAACACAATCCCTGGGTTGGTTTGTACTGTTTACTGATCTCCCCTTTTCTTCCAGCCCCTCATGAGCACAGTAGGATTTCTCTTCCATGGAGGGAAGAAACATCAATATCCAAACCAGAAATTCACCACATAGGTGTTAAAAGCCGAGATTTTGCCTTAAAATTATATGTTCTTAAGGGAAACTTTGCTCAGAGTTTCAGATTTTTACTTTAAGTGGTAAAAACTCTTTTCCACTTTCTGTGTAGCTTTTCATCAATAGAGTTGTCTTACAAAGCTCTGCACTAAACTCTGCGTGATAAACCACATCACTCTATGGCTCTGCATGTTTATACATATGCATACATTTATATGTATTTTCAAACGGAACCAGTGGACAGCTGTTAAACAGATGCATAAGCATTTATGCTATGCAAATGTAGATTACTCACCTCAAGTGCTGGTTAAAGTAGCATGTAAATGGTTGTGAACCCACTTTCTTCTTCCAGTATTTCTGCTTGTACGTGACATTCTCAGAGTTCTCCTGATCGTCTCTTGTGCAAGGAGGGATGTACGAACACTGCCAACACACGTTGCAAAACAGAGTTACTTCTGCGTTCAGGAACACAGGACATCACTCTCTCTGCATTTTCCTCTCAGTAACAGTGTGACTGAAATGAGCAAAGAGTAAATTCAATCTTCAATGAAACAAAAAAGAAAAGTTAGTTGAACTTTATTTCAATCGCTAGTTACTCCCTGCAGGTACTGGAAAAGAATATCCCACCATTCAGAAACAAAATAAAGGCTTTATCCTCTTTTGTTCCATTATCAAACCAACCTGCCGCGTAACACCTTGGGGTTTTGTGTGGTGAATGTAAAAACGATCATTTAATTTTGTCGTATTCCTAGTCAGCGCATGGATTAGATTTGAATTGCTTCCTAGTTTCAGTGAGGCACATAATTGCAAGGTCTTTTTACCACCATGCTAAAAACCAAAATATTCCAGCAGGCTTTCCCAGATGATGGAATATCTGATATGTGGCTGATATCCACTGGCAAAAGACAAGTATTCTTGTACAGTTACAACATGGGGAAACAAGCAGAGAAGTTCAAAGTCCCAGTTCAGCAGAAAGGATCAGCAGAAGTCAACAAGGGTTGAGCGTGCAGCTGAGCTATCTCCAGATCTCACCCTCAGACGTCTGCTTCAAAGCCCAAAGAGATCAAGGGAAGTTCCTGCCCCAGCTTGGTGCACTTGGAGCTGGGTTTTCAGAGACTCCGCTCTGGGTCACACACAATGCACACACCTTGTTTCCATGTCACGTCTTTGGCACACCACCCTCCCTCCTAGCCACATGGAGATAAACAAGAAAAAACAGTCCACTGAATCCAGTGTTGGTAGTTGCAGGATCTCACTGACCAAGCACAGTCCCTCCTATTTTTCCCAAGCATTGGTACAGGAGAGCATTACAGCAGATGTTGAACCAAACTGAGTAACATGGCTTAACTGGTCCTTGGAAATCATCAAGGCTTTTCGCCCTTGAGAACACATGGACAGCAAGACTCCGGGTGCACACATAGATTTTTAATCACATTAAAATTGGGAGCTGCAAGCAGAAAAACGTGTCTGTGAAGGTAGCTGAAAAGTCTCTTAAGTAGGATGAGGAAGCAGGAGGTGCAGGGGAAGCCCCTCAAGGGATCTCCTCATATGATCACAACATGAGTTTCTTCACAGTACCCTTAAGGCAACAACAGCAAGTAGAGAGGTACCCTCTCTAACCTGAAAATAAAGATAAACATGACTCACTGTGCCTGTGAGTGCTTCCTCTCCCTCTCCATCTGGTGAGGTATCACAGGGGCCTACCGTGTCCCACGCCGCATGCTGTACCCAAGCTGTATAGACCTACAAGTCCATCTCTACCATACAACAACTAGAATCTTCACCATTCCAGGGGAAGGGGAGAAATAGCAGGATCTTATTGGCCTGATCATGTAAAACCTGGCCACTTCCGTCAGCACTTACAGGGCTGCCAGCAGCTTCCATGCTTCAGACTGAAAGAATTCACAAGGTCCTGCTTGTGGCTTCCAAGGTGAAATTTCACATACAAGGGCCCCTGTTTTCACATAGGCCCACATCGTGTGTTGCCATGGCACAAAGCTCCCTTTAGATCCCTATTCAGATGACCCTGAACAAGGATTGTCCCACTGCTGATCACAAAGGACAGAAATGAGCAGCAATACCACTCTGATCCAGGAACCACAACACAGGATTTGTCACATGCAGTTGTTTCTATCTTCAGTAATATTCCTTAGCTGGCAGTGGTCTTGGTTTGGTTGTGTACTTTGGAAGCATCAACCACACTCCTCTTTCCTCCATGCTCCGAGTGCACAAACACATCTATGCAGCAGCTGGATAGAGTCAACAGATTCGGCACGCTTCCCTCTCTCCTCTCAAATGTTTCTTCCTTGTGGCTGAGCCTACTCATCCTCTCCTACGAAAGTGTGGCCAGCCCGCCTCTCCTCTGCTGGCCAAACTTTCGCTGTGTCCTTCAGAGACCTTCCACCTCCCTCAAATGGGGAGAACAGTGAATAAGCTCTCTGTAACTAAAAACTTCATAGCACTCTTTGCACAAGTAATTCCTATGACAGCTAACAGAAACCATGCTGGGTTCATTTCCTTCTGTTCCTCTTTATCTTCACGTGGAAAACACAAAGGAGACATCCAGGGGCTTGCCCTAAAATGATGGGTCCTGCTTGCTTGAGCCTGTAGAAGATTAACAATCTTGAAGAGGGAAGTGGTCCCTGCCCAAGCTGAAATCTTCATCATACGAATCCCGGGGTCACCCTGAAGCATCTTCTTGATGTGATGAAGGATTCGAGCCATAGTGAACACCCAAGGTTCAACTCCATTGTGGACTTATCACGTGCTGCACAAACACTGGAGCTTGTTTTCTTCCGCAGGACGCCAGCACAGTTCCACCAACCTGACATCCATTTTGGCCCTTTCTGATCCACACGGGTGGTGGACCTCTCTTTTTCTCAGCCGCCCAAACACGCTTCTTGGGGACTTTGTTTGACCAACTGTATCGCCCTCCAAAGCACAGTCAGCAGGCAGATGAAAGGGAATCATAACCTGGCAACTTTTGCTGCCATGAGTTGGTGGGCGAACCTGAAACGACCTCCCGCTTCGGCAACAAGCGGTTTCTGAAAGGTTAATTCTGCAGTCCTCCCCCATGAGACACAGCATGAAATCCTGCCATCAAAACATGGATAAATGCCAAGTGTTTGAAAGCAAGCTGGGATGCCCTGTGCTCAATCGCAGCTCATGCAGCAGCATCCATTTTCAGTTGAAGTGTCCCACCCTGTATTCCTTTGATTTATTTTTTCCCCCTTGAACAAGTTACAATGAAGTTGGAAAACAGCTCTGGAGATCAGACATTCAGAATAAATCTAATGGAGCAGAGGTCTTTTCAGCAGACCTATTGGCTCATGGTGCTGTAATCGCACCTCCTATGCTATGTCATAGCAACGATAAAATTATTATGTAATTCAAATACCGTCTCAATTACACAGCTCAAAATCGTTATCAGGCTAACAATATTCTCCCTTCAATCAGAGCCAGTGTTTGGCTAGAGGAGTCAGGATGTAATTCAGTAAAAACGTCAGCGAGTAACTAATGTACCTTTACACTGAGGTTTTGTAAGATCTGCATCTGTGTTTGCTGCTGGATGCCGCCACACCAGTGTCTCTGCAGATGCCTAGGAAGAGTCTTGGTCCTTCTGAACCCTTCATCAGAGCAGATATTCTTCCATATCACAGAGAAGAGACGGAGGCATGAACTCATGAACTCTTGACCGTGGTTTAGCTTCCAGGTGAAGCAGTTCGATCACATTTTTATGGAAAAGAAGTCAGACTTGGTAGGCTCTGAGAGAAGCTGCCTCAAGCCTGGAAGGCACTATCAGAAGACAAGACCAAGAATGTCCCAAATGCAAATGCACGTAAGAGCCAAAGTAGAAGCAAGTCGGCCCATCAGAAGACAAAGCGGTTGCACTAAGAAGCAAGTCTTCAGCCTCAGTTTCTCCTAGCTTTGTGTGTGAGCATCTCCGCATGTTACTGGGTTATCTTCACAGCCTGGAAGGGAGGTAGCGCTGCCACAACCACCCCACCATAGCAGAAGATGAGCAGGGGCACTCGCTCCATTAGCATAAAAAAAGTCTCCTTCCAGCTGACTGTCCCAAGGGAGCTGGAGCTGAGCACCACGGCTGGTTTTCACCTGCATCCACCAGCACAGACAACCCACCAGGAGTGATCAAACCTGCGACCCCTCACAGAGGCTCAAGGCAGAGAGAGGCACCTCAAGCAAGACAGGAGGCTGGTGGGATTCATGGGGTTTACCTGAAAACCTGCTCGGCAGCATCTGCAGTGTTTGCCTGTCAAGGGCACCAGCCCGAACACAGATCTGATGCTTTACCAGATGCACCAGACCCTCACAAAATTGCTGTAGAGTTGGGCATATTTTGCTATTAAACCTCCTCCATCATGGGTCATACTTAGGAGAATCCAAACCCCCAGACCAGTTCTATTTACAAGTGCACAGAAGCAGTAACAGTACATCACCTTGTCAGGGTGAGCGGGTACAGAAACGAGTACAGCAGGAGCAGGCACAGATGCGGAGCACAGACAAGGAGCAGCAGCTGGCTGCTCTGCTCCCCTGCCCAGGGATGGAGACAGGGAGAACTGGGTCCTGCTGCACAGCTGCTAACATCAGGCTCACCAGTCACTGCTCTAAAAGTTTCTCAACACAACAGTGGGCAGGTTCTTCCAGCCCTACACTTATGCACTTCATGTGCAGAAAGGGAAAAGTCTGAAGAGCCAGAGAACAGATATTTTGAGAAGCTGATGTGCCCCCCTGTTATTTTACCCAGCCAGACCTGTAGCCTGATCCTTGCACTAGCTATGTGCGCTGCCGAGGGACTTGATGGCCAGAATGATAGTGACAAATTGACTTTGGAATTAATCCCCCTTAAGCCTTATCTCGGAGATTATTATTGCTATGAAGGCAGCTGAAGAAAGGCACCGTCACCCCACTGAAATTCCTTCTTCTGAGACAACAAGGGGAAAAAAAGGAAAAGAAAAAAGAATTCCTCAAATCACTGATACTGGATACAAATGTAATCATGCCCGCTGCTTCATACATACATTTCTGGATTAACTCTGACCCAGCTATATATAATCCTTTAAGAGCTAAAATGAATCCTGGGCTGCACAATGATGTGATTAGGAAGCAAGCAAGAAAAATAATTAATTTCTTTTTCCTAGGAGCTAGACCTCTCTGGAACAGCCAGATCTGAGCTGCCAATGTGGTTATGCACCAGCCCACTGCTACAGAAAGTAGGAGACATTTAGCCCAGCACACTGGGGACTTTTGGAGCAGAGTTTAGCTGCCAACTGGTTCAGTATTGTGTGTTGTAAGGAGCCTGAGCTATGCTTTCCCTGTGCTATCGATTTACCAGGAAAAATTGCTACCCACAAAGAGAAGCAGCTGAATAGTGTAAAATTTGAACACTGTTCAAAACAAAATTGGTCTTTTTCTTCAGTTCCAGTTAGTTGCAGCTGAGCAGTGTGTTGCATGTCTAATCGCATGAACAAGCAAGTGTGCTGCAAGAAGGCGATGGACACAGGAAGGGTTAAATGGCTCCCCTTCAGTGTTCATTCATAAATACAGACTGGATCCCAAGCATTAAATCCAGCAATTCCTACTCTGTCGCTATGACTGACCTACTTCAGGATAAAATCCTGAGAGCTTTTAAGGACGGTGCGACTTCAGGACAAAAATTAAAAGGAGAATCATCTCCACAGACATTAAGTGAGGGGGAAAAAGAGAAAACCAAAGCAGCAGTTACACATGCTTCGTTCCCTTAAAAGGGGATGTTCTCCTAATGAGACCTAGATAACTTTTCTTTTTATTCTATATTGGGTTTACATAAGCTTCTTAAGGTAAGGAAAAAAATTGGAGCGCACTTTTTATTCCGTGTTGTTTTCCACTTAGTTAAATTCAATTGCTACCGGAGAATGCGGTTACATCAAAAAATACATCCTTTCTGCTTGGTCTCGTCTGGTAAATCAGATTTAATCCTCAGCAATCAATATCCCAGGGTAAACAGCCAACACCTAGAGATGCAAGGTGCAAGCTAGACCAAACGGATTGGATTTGTAAGAGCGTGCAAGTGCAACGCACTGCCAGCACACAGCCCTGTGTTTATTGATTGTTCAATAAAATATAGGCTTCAGAGTGGCATTTGCGGGCACAGCTTCTGAAGCTCTGGGTGCCTCTCTGCAGAAACTGCAATCCAGCCACGGGAAAGGCGCAATCCTCCGCTTCCCACCAGACTTACAGGAAGGCAGGCGAAGTAAAACCAAACCAAAGCTCCCCGACTGCTCAGAGAGACACTGCTGTCAGAGCCCAGTTTGGATGCCTGCGCCGAAACTAAGGATCTGGAGGAGCTGCGAGCCCAGGCGTGCTGGTGGCAATGCTTACCTCCCATCTCCCATCAAAAGGGTGGTTTCCTCCTGCATTTCACCACCTACCTGCTGCCTGCCTGAAGACCGAGAGAAGTTGAGGGAAGTACTGGTGCTGGGGCAGCTCATGGTGCGTGTTTCCATAAGAACTTGCTCTGCACAGCCTGGCAGCAGCACCCCCAGGAAAAGGTGAAGCTCGTAAAGCTCCGCCACAGGCCGATTCATCCACTTTGCTACCAGGCACCATCCAGCTTCACTGCTCACCACTTCTGAACGGTGTCAACAATTCAACCCAAACCCTGTCGCACTTCTCATCCTGCTTCTCACTCTGCTGATTTTTTGCCCTGACCACCCTTCCGAGCCCATAAGCTGCCAAGGGGCAAAAAGCAACCTGTGAACCCCAAGTTTGCAACTTAATCCAAGAGACAGATCCACACCGGTGTAACTGTGACAGTGGAGATGTGAGGCAGTGCGTCCCAAACTGGACATGGAAGTCTGCTGCCCAGCCCCTGCACACAGACCCCTGTATCGTCTTGGCACTGCACTACAGCCATATCTCGGTCCAAGAGATAAAGTTTCCTTTTCCAACACACTCCTGATTTCAGCTTCTTTCAGGAGGTGGATTCTGCCACAGGTTCTATTTTCTGGAACCTCATGAACTAAACCTGCCCCGCTCAGGCAGCATGCTGGCAAAGTGAGCTGTACCGAGCATGAAAAGAAAAAGTAGAAAGCAGGATAACTGCCTTTAAAGACAGAAAAAGCACAAGTCACACGTTGCCTTCAGACTACCCTAGTTTGCTGGAAGAAGTAACTTTAAAGACGCTTCCATTCGGTCCGTTTTCATGTGGGTGATGAAGAAGTTTATGAATCAAAAACAGCACCGAGGAAACTTCTGTTCCAGCACAGCCTCTCCCCAGCGCCCCATCTGAGGCTGCTCCATTACAATTCCAGCCTGAGCCCTGGAGGGCGGCTCTGGGAAGCCCCTCACCCTGTGGGACACCCAGAGCCACAGCATCAGGCACTGCTCGGGCAGACCTCCGAGCCAGCAGCAAGAATTTCTCCCTGGTTTGGCACCAGCATCCCAGCTGGGTGAGCTTAGGGAGCCTGTGGACTGGGGCGGCACCGCTCCCATGGCTGAAAGGGAGAGCTGGGTCTGGGTCTGCTTGAGGAAATAAATAGACACATAGATATACAGATATCTATACTGATATAGATAGATATCAATATATATAGTTATAGTTAAATAGATGCATATATATATATAGATACAGATATATAGTTACACACACATGTTTATATAAAGATATGTATATATAAAAATATATATACATAGTTATACATAGAGATAGAGGTATAGACACAGTGTGTGTATAGTGTTATACTATACTATATAGAGAGTGCATACATAGATGCTCTATATATGTACACACACCACCACATATATATACATGCATACCATGTATAGTATGTTTTCATATATAAATATATGTACTTCTTGCTAAGTAACAGCACAGGGGCATTTACGGGGGATGCCCTGTGACTTCATCTATCCCCCCATCAGAGAGAAACCCGCACCCGAACGGAGAGCTGTTGGAGGGGACCCCCGGGGGCAAGTCGGGCACAAGGCGCGGTGAAGGGGCAGTGAAGGGTGAAGGGAGCAGGATTTGCCCCTCGGGACGGATCCCTATAACCCTCCGTACCCCGCATTTTGGGAGCGCGGGTCTCACCTTGGGGTTGGTGCGGAGCTGCCGCTCGTCCTCATGGAGCAGGGCGGGGGCTGGGGAGCGGGAGGTGCGGACCAGGACCTGCAGGCAGGGGTACCGAGCCGTGCCGCGGCAGGCGGCCCCGCAGGAGAAGGTGCAGGCGAAGCGCTCTCCAAGCTGCCGCACCGCCAGCACCGTGCAGTTGGCGGAGCCGCCGCCGCCCCGCTCCTGCAGCGCCGGGCGCAGCCAGCAGCACCCCAAACCCAGCAGGGACAGCAAGCCGGCTGCGATGAGGAGGAAACCCAGCCGCATGCTCTTGTCCTCCGCCTCCGTGTACTTGTAAACCACCCGGCTTCTCGCCATCGCCCCGTTGCCGCTGGCATCCGCCGCCGGGCAGCCGCTGCCATCGGCTAAAGCTCTCGTTGCTCCCCGCCTCCATCCCCGCCTCCTGCAAGGATGAGGAACCCACGGGGGGTGGCTGTGCTTGCAATCACCAGGCGAAAAACACACCCAAAACTCCCTAGATCCATAAATAAAACCCTAATGTAAACCCGCTTGACCTAATTCAGGACCCTCCGGGGGTGGAAGGGACAGATTGCAACGGGATTAAGCTGGCCTGGAAGATTTGCTGTGGTCCGGATTAATACCGGGTACTGTGTAAAGCGCAATATCTAGAGAGGGGTGGGCAATACCTAGAGGGGGGAGGATGGGGGGGGGGGGGGCAAAACATGCCCTAAGGTGCATTCCACCTCCTGCCCCCTCCCCAGCCACCATCCTCACGCCCCATGGTTGTAGCATCCCAGCATGTAAATCCAGTTGAATAAAATCACAGCTTGAAACAGGCCATGAAAATAGACTGTCATTCCCAGTTCTCGCTACCAACTTGGCTAAATCCTGGAGAGCCCAGGTGAAACCCTACTTAGAACTCCCTTATGTCAAAAGCTGCAGAGGGCTCTATGCATACATGAGGAGTCAGACCTGAAATTAAATATCTAGAAGCGAGGAAGCAGCTGGTTTTTCTACCTTATTAACCAAGAAGGGAAATAATAGGAGTTTATCTAACTTTAGGGATGCAGCACAACTGCCCTACTCTGTCTGGCCCCAAATCCAGCATCCACACAGCAGGGATAAACTCAGGCTCTTTCATCACTGTTTGAAGATAAGTGAGCAAGCAAGATCAGAGCTGTCACAATGTTTTATATAGGAATTTTACTTTAAGCAAGAAGGTATTGACCTTTGAAAGATCACCCTAAGAAGTGGCAGGTCCTCAGAAGCAGTCGATCCAAGAAAATACACTTCTTTTGCAAATGCTTTGGTTATTACTCAGCATTTCACACTGTGGTGGCAAAACAACAGAACAAGCTCTTCGGTGCCAGAGCACCACAAGCAGTAGTAATATTTTTATTCTGTAGTCTTTATCATAGGCAATTAAGTAGAATAAAATGTGACAGTGTTGGAGCCACTAGCTGAACTGGATGATACAGCAAACAAGAAGGTACAGAAAGAACACTAAAATAAGTATGGGAAACTGCACTTTCCTCTGGCCCCCTTTTCCAATCGCTTTCCCACTGCAGCGAGACGTCAAACTTTTAAAAGTAAAGTTGATCCATAGGTTCTCCAAATGGACTATCGAGCAGTGCCTGGCGGGAAGGCTATTAAGAATCCACACTGTGACGTGAATATAAATGGATGCAAATATTGTCCTTGGTTGCACCAGTGTGCTATCGCACTGCCCTCGGGCTAGCTGCTCTGTAGCAGCCTTTCCTAACACCAACGGGTTTCAGAAAAGGTATGCCAGCAATAAGTGTTTTTACTTAAACCTGCCATAGGTTTTTATATTAAAAACTGAACTCGTCTTGGTTAGTCATTGGCTCTATGCATCCATTCCATCAGTCAGGCTTTGCTGCCAGCACTGTGGCGATGACAGTCTCTGATGCTGGGGCTCGCTGTGTAGAGATTTCATATTATAAACAATGAATTTTTAATCAGGTAGATTTGTTGCCTGACACCTGAAGGAAAGCTCCAGCCCTGCTTTCCCTGTCTAGATGGGCTGACTTCTCCTTTTTCTTGCCTTCTGAACGGCTGGTGTTCGGTACTCGGTTTAATTCCTTGCTGTCCCCTGTACATAAAGTGCCGTCAGCCGAAAATTAACACAACAGCTCACTGGGTGAAACAGTAACCTTGAGAGTTAGCCCTCCTGAGTGCATCCAGCCCCTACATCATCCCTAGTCAGAGGAGATGCTGAGGCTGTATTTTGACTGGGGATGGATTTTAACATTCACTGGGTAATCTCATCGGTTTTGAAGTCCTGCACAAATAACTCGGTCACGGCTCAAAGGCTGTTTGAATCAGTTGGAAGAGAAAAATGATCATCGGTGCTTGATTCATCTGAGAGCAAAGCTGGGTACTCGGGGCCTGTTGTGAAGATTTTAGTGCTGCTACCACCTGTTGAGGGCAGGAGTCAAGACACAGGCTCCACGACTACGGGCTGCATCAGGAGCATCCAGCGTGATGTTAAATGCCTGGATGAACTTTAAAGCAGCAGGGTAACACGTTGCTACCTGCTTTTACAGTCCCTTTCTTGTCCTGCGACCAAGGGGCAGGCTTACCTGTGGCCAGTCGCACCTGTGACCAGTTGCTGATCACTCACCTGAAGACAGCTTATACAGCCCCTGGCAAGCATGCCTCTGCCTCTGCCATGTACCTCGAGGCTGGACAGCCCCTTGGTGGTGCATGTCACCCCTGACATTAATGGGCTCACACGTCCCCATTTCCTCGCAGAAGTCTAGCAGTGGTCCTCGTGATGTTCATTGTGCAGCAGAGTGCCTTTTTGAATAGCAGATATATATATATATAAAAAAAATAACAAAAAGCCTTTTTAAAACAACACTGTGATGCCTGTCAGAAAGCAGACTCATCTTCAAAGGGAGGCAGAGCTGGCTGGTAGAAACACACCTGGGGCAGAGGAACAACCAAACCTGCCAAGCCTAGGGGAAGCTGAAAAGTTTCCACAGAATGACATCCATGCCTGCAGCAGGCTGCCCAGCTCTGCATGCCTGTCTTCCCTTCACTCCTCATCAGGACTGTTTCACAGGTGATGCAGGATGGTGCAGTGGTGAAAATCACTTCACTGGATTGCTTGTTAAGCCAGAGGGAGCTCAAAAAAGTGGTTTTGCAGAAAAGGATTTTGTCAGTTTCAGCAGGAAAACTGTGAGGTATCCCCACATCCAATATAGGCAAAGGAATATGAAATACAAACAATAAAGCAAAGTCTGGGAAAATAATACACAATCTCAGTGCTGCTAATTCTAGACTGGGATGAATCAGTAATATTAAAAACTATGTTTGATGTGCTTTAACATTACATTAAAAAAAAATAAATAAAAGTTCAACTCAACAGTGAAGTGCTTTTAAGAGGTAAGCCTACCAAAGTAATTCAAACCACAATTCCAAAACAAGCCGTGCAGCTGCATTTCCTCTGGTCTTTTAAACTTACTAGAAGCTTTCACATTTGTGGAAATTACAGCAGAGAGGAGAGAAATGAAAACAGCTACACCATTTTATTTCTCCTACCATAGGAAAATCCTGCTTAGCATTTAGTCTGTCAGCTCAGACTAGCTGCTTAGCCCAATCTGCATGCTTTACCAGAATTCAACTTCTCAAGCATAATTTTTAAGCAGCAGCAAAGTTTGAAGAACACAATGAAGGGAATGGCAACTGAAAACTAAGCACACTGGCTTTAATAGAAGCAGTTGTTATATTTAGGCTCTTAACTCAAAAGAACTGTCTAGCTACCTCATACTTAGGATGACAACTGAGCATTTAGAAGCTCTTCTTAAGCGTGACAGATAGCAATCAAATTTTGTTTCAAGTCAACATCCAGCCATGGAAGAACTTTCAATCACAAGTTACAGGGTATGAATTAAAAAACCCAAACCCTAAAATACTAGGTGACAAATATCTTTGAAACAACGTTATTTAGAAACTGAACACCCTTCTTCACTAGACATGGCCACCTATGAGCCATGCAGGACAGAGCTGACTGCCCCATAGATCTCCAATCTCCCGTTTCCAGTGCTGTTAAGGTTATGCCAAAGGTAGTTTCTGGTCTCTTTAGGGCCAACAACAGAGCCCCTCAACACTTTGCACACAATTTTGCACATGACTACAATACAGCAGTTCTTATTTTGGGTACCTTCTTAGTATTTTTTTTTCATAGAAACTGTAAAATTGAAACAGAAAAGTACAAAAAATACTGTCTTGGGGATAGAGAGGATTTCAGACTTGGCCAACAGCAAAGCGATATGATTATACCTCTTTGTGCCGTACAGATGCATGTCCGTGAAAGAGCGGTCAGCCGCGAATCCCGACACATGCGGCCGATACTTGAACGGAGTCACGGTCACATGCAGAAGTTTTCATCCATGTGAGTATCTGCGGGCTTCCCTGGATTACTTGGGTCTTCAATTAGATTAATCAAGCCCATGAAGGTTTTCACAAGCTTAAGTATTTGTGGCACCAGGTACTAAGGCAGAGGAGGTTGCCCTGGGTAGTTTTTTGCTTGCTCATTTTGAATCACCCAGTGGAGTGTCCTTACTGCCTTCTTCCATGACCCCCTGGTCATGATTCTCCCACAAGATGGGTGGCTTAAATAATACTATTAAAGTAACTGCAAGTGCTTTCTGCAGTACTGGGGGATAATCAAGTGGGCGAAATCCACCGTAACCCTGAAAATTCAGGGTACTGGATTGCCAGAGAAAGTGGAGCTAACTACTCAATAAACAGATACATAGTAAGGAGCAATGACAGCATGTTAATCAGGCCAGAAACAGAAATACTTCTACTTGTTTCCACGAACACCGAGTTTACTACTCAGAACTTACCTTGCATGTTGTCATACAATGCTGTAATTACGGGGAAAGAGCCCACCTCAAATAAATGTATTCTTAAGATAGCATTTTGTTCTCTCCCCTTATTAATAGCTTTAGTGCAATGTAGAAACATAACTAAGCCTCAGACCTTGACAGTGTTGAGAATCTGCAGGTCAATTCAGTTGTCATGTGTGTAAATGGGTGTAAGGCCTGAGGTTTTCTTCCTCTCAGAAAATACAGGCAGTATGGGTTTTCTTTTCTTTTTTTATTACTGTGGTATCAGCTAAGAAGTGTTTCCCATTTTACACCTGGTTTTCTGTTTAAACCTCTCTCCTGCTTCAGCCCAGAGTGTGACATGAAATTAAGTCACACATTCTAAAGTCTCCATATATGCTTATTTAATCGACAAACGAGAGCCAGGGTATTGTTCCCCTTAGAAGGAACAAATCCCCAGCTCCTTGCTCACAGGTGAGAAGTTTGCTAAAATAAAGCATCTTGCATTTTTGACGTATCATGCAGCTGAATACAATTGTATCAAAGTAACCTTTTGGAGAACTTGAATTCTAAATTCCAGCTTTTTAAAGTACCATAGGCATTTAGTAGTGTAAGTTACATGAAAAAGGGCATCTTATCTTGCTCCCTTTACCATATCTGTGGCTCTTTTCCATGAGATCAGCTATGCAGAAGAAAAATTGCACTAAAACCCATTAAGCTCATATAGGAAGAAATAATCACATTTGATTTGAAGATGCAAACATCATTTTAGGAATCCTTAAAAATAAAACAAAACAAACAAATAAAAAAGCAAAGATCACGTTGGACCTTTGACAGTAAGAAGTGTAAAATTAATTGTGGAGTGAGCAAGATGCTTTTAGAAAATTATCGTGTTTAAAATGTATAGATTTGTTTGAACAGTCAAATAAATGCTTGTATCTGCTCTGATTTAAGAGAAAATGGAGGAGAAAAAGGCAGGAGGATTAGAAAAGGAGGAAAAAAAGGAAAATGGGTAAAAAAAAAAAACAAACAGAAAAAGCCACCACCTTTTTCAGCTCTTTTAGCCATCACCTCAATTATAACCATCCTCTCCTTTCAAGTTCTGAAAGCAGCTGGCTTTAACAAAGACCCCATAATCAATAGGCTTACATTTTTATGTCTCTCACTAAAATGGATATAAAAAAAGTGTAAAATTTAAAATTGCAATATAGCTGATACAGAGCCACAGCAATGCCATTAATGGTCCAATTTCCAAGTGCAATTCAATACACACCAATAAGCTGGTTTTGCACTACACAGAAAACCAGGTCAAAACCTAAAAAATAAACCCCCACAACTCATTAACTTGATCTACTTTAGTAATTTCAAGTATTTTGAAGTGGTTTGCACCACTAGCAGCACATGGCAGTAACATCAAGGAAACTATCCAAATGGCTCAGGTTTTAATTCCTCCCCTCTAGAGAAGAGTTACAGTTTTCAGAACCAGTATATATTCATGTTTGTTTCCATCTGGAGGCTCAAGTAGTAGTGATCATCAAATGAAATGTATTTCTGGGTTAAGTGGGAAAATACCAACCTGGAATTAAGCTATGGTCAGTTCTAACCTAAGTTTCTTCTAAATGTTCCTTCTGTGATGAATTCTTGAAACATCTTTATCATTTGAGATGTTTCCCACCCCCCTTCCTAAAAATGATTTGCTATCTGCTGTTATAGAGAGAGGATCTGAAATCAAGGTTAACCAAACTTTTTGGCTGTGGAAAGGAATACAGAACTCTCATAAATTTACTTGTCAGCAGCAAAAAGACTCTTCAAGTGTCTTAACCACTGTACAGCTCGATAGTTTTAATACTTCAACTTTTGGGGTTTTTTCCATTTTTCATTGTGGAAGAAATAATTTCACAATCTCAAATCAAAGTCAACACTGCAGTGAGGAGAGCTTTTCTACTTTATTACAAAGAGAAGAAGCCTTTATGTGGTCAGAAAATACAAGATTGATCTTTTTTTTTTTTTTTCTCTTCCTATGAAACGCTGCTGTTCAAACAGCCAGAGTGAATTGTCTCAGTTCACTTCTTTAAGTCCCATCACATTCACTTGGGTATGGATGTCCTTGGCTGCTGAAAATCTGGCCCTTTAGTGCACAGGGCGACAAAGAAGTCCCCTGACCAGCAGTTCCAGAATGTCCCGTTTTCATATATTGCATCCATGCACACCTCCTAAAAATGAGGTACAGCAGGGCAAACATTTTCCAAAATAGATGTCATATATATAATATATACACATTCGTACATACATACCTTTATTCATGTGATGTCCAAAAATTTAAAAAAAATGTACACATTTATTACAAAATCGTAACAAAGACTGGACAGTGTTTTGCTCATTCTGGAAAGATGAAGCTCAGTAATACACAACTCTGGAAACTAACCAGAGACTGTGGCAATATCTTTCTTCTAAACAGTCAGATATTCTTGCATTAAGCTTGGCGAAAACTGCCTTTCGAAAACAGAGGGGGAAGTAAAATGAAGGAAGCAAACCTTGCTCATCTTTCCAAATGAAATACGAGAAGGATCTTCACATAAAAATGCACAAACATTTTTTATTACCAATAGTGCTACAATGAACAATGCAAATTTTGTTGTCTAATTTTTTGTCTTTTTTCTTTTTTTTTGTTTTTACATTTTGGAAAACTAAGTGGTAAACTTTTGTCAGTGTACTTGCTTGTCTTTACAGACCCAAGCTTGTCTGCTGGCAAAAAATAAAACAAAAACAAAAATTCAGACCCTGCTCAAACTAAAGAAAAACAATTACAAATTTAGTTGTTGGGCAGCACATAAGTAGTAAGGCAGGACCTCAAATGGTGACCCTTCGCATGAGCCAATTGCCAGATCCTCAAGGAATTAAAACCAGGATGCCTGAGCCACATCAGTTCTGCAGTTACGTTGAGTATTGTGCTGAGACAGCCATACCCCAAGAAAAGGGAAGTCTTTAGAAGGCTTGCTGAGCAGGGTTGTAGTTGAAGGTTGATGGCAGATGAGGCCTTTCTTCTAATTTGTCATATTCCAGATGGAACTCCTACAATTAAAATAAAAAGACAAAACCGAATCAAACAACCTGTCACTTATCTGGTGAGACCTAGTCTTTCTACCAGCCACACTTGAAAAGCACAAACACAGAAGAGGTCAAGTCCTAACTTATCTTAAGGCAGAAACACAGGATTTGGCTGTCTCAGATTCAATACTTTAAGCAGAAAGAAGTCAATATCCTAAGCCATCCTACTCACAGTATGCAAGTTCTCCTATTCTTTTCCATGCTACATTATTCTCAAAACCCTGGTTATGATCTCAAACAATTTTATATACGTACACAGAGAAAACAAATACACGATCACGGCATGAGGTGAACTACGAATAAAAACTTCTGTCTTTCAACATATCAGATGTACAGAGAAGACTTGAAGTTTGGGACTATTTTGTGGCATACTATCAGACCCAACTGTAAGTCAAACTAGCTAGGTTTCTCCTTAGGAAACAGTATCTAAAATGCTGAAGTACTGAGACCTACTTAAGCTAGAATTTAACAAAATATTCCACCATATTTCATACTCCAATACAATGCTTCCAGCTCACCCAAAGAGCTACATTCTGAGCAAACTGCTCTGGTATCACACTTGGCCAAGATCTTTCATGAGAAATTTTCTGTGTTTTATGAACAGCTCGAATAAAAGCCTTTGCCCAAGTACTTGGATGACACACAAGCTACCACTTTGTAAATAAGCAGCTTTACTGCCTCGCCAGCATAATCACCTGACTTTTGTTTGAGGTCGTCTGGTTTGTGCAATTTTAAATCATTGAAGTGATCCAGTAGGAATTCTTACTCTGACTACAGCAGCTACTACAAAATGGTTCGTAACCAGCCTAAATGCATCCCAATTTTTATAGAGAAAAGAGCAACCTCCATCCTTGTGACCTTAACTCATGCACATAACCCTAATTAGTGCACTTTGGCATTTTGCGCTTGTTTCTTCATTCATGCAAGAACGTACAATGACTTGCTGAAATCTTGTATTTCTCAGATCATTTCAGCAGTTTAACTGTCTCATCCCTTTCATCTCATTCAAGTAACAGAGTAAGGAGAAGTTTCAGAATCGTCCTTCAAGGGTACCTCTTGGTAATTCAACAACAGCTACCTCAGGCATGCATATTGCTTTGCCTAACTCAGTGGAGAACCTCAGTAGAACATCAGATGCATCTGCAAAGCAAGTTTACCTATTTCTACGTGGAGATTCACACTAAGAGTAGTGAACAGACTATTTAAGAAGTCCCTGAAGTGATTAAACAATGAAATATTCCAGTTTTGCAGGGAGCCAAAACAAATTAAAGACAAAGTCAATGCAAGGTCCAAAATGTAATCTAGGAAATCCAATTCTCAGATCATTCTTCACTAAGGAAAACAAAGCCCATCTAGTATCAAGAGAACATTCAGCATGGTAAGGAAACAAAGTAGGAGAAATGCTAAGCACTCAGTAAGTCTGTATTCCTCAGAGAATACTGTCTCTAAACCTGGAAAGACCTAACAAAACCCTGTGAGGTTAGAGCCATCTGCAAGGAAGTGCTGCACATCTGCTTCTATCCTTGTTCCCCACTCTCTACTCCAACCAAGAGGTATTTTGGTTAGTTGGGGGGTTTTTGGGTGCGTTCTTTTTTTATCAGTTGTGAGTTTATCTGTCTTGTTTGTTTGGGCTTCTTTAGGTCATACACAGAAGTCAAGTGCTTTTGGCATTCCTAATTAACGCTGTGGGCCAGTTGGTGTATGCTCCCTTTCTGCGCAGATACATGCACATATGTGCCAATACTGAAGAGATACTGGTTTAGGCTGGGTGGATCTTCACCAATTTTGAAGTCATTTTATAACAGAAAAAACCACTACTCACACTCCTCTCCCATTCATGACTTTCAAAGTTTCCATTCTGCACATAATCATGGAAGGATCTGCAGATTGCTATCAGTCTATGTTCAGCTTCAATCAGCTACGTTGACCTCCACATGCGGTGAAATGCCTTCAAAATTATCCATGGAAAACAGCTATTTAAACTGCTAAGATAGTATCAGTAGCCTAAAAAGGGCTTTCCAAACCCGAGGTGGTTGTGTGCCCCCACTGGCAGTAGTAGCTGTGAACAAGGCGTGCGTCTGAATGAAATGTTTAGGAGCCTGGGTAGCTCTTGTGTGTCAGCTGGAAGCCCCACATTCAGAAGAAGCAACAGGATTCCCTACCAATGGGAGTTCGTACTTCAGACTTCCACTGATTTTTAAAATAAACAGGCTTAAACCAGTCTGATTTTGATTTGCATCCCAGTGACAGCAATGCTCAAATCCAATATCCAGTAGTGTATGAGGACACCTCAAGTTATACCTGACAATATCAATAAAAGAACTCATTGACCAAGTATTTCTGAAGACTAAAAGGCAATTATTTATTACATATAAAAAATACTTATATTACAGATATAGTTTATTGTTTTGCTTTTGATTCCAGTGGCCACTGTGGTTTAGGATGTGAACAGTACCACTGGTATTTTTTAATATAAATAGATAAAAATAAAATGTAAAAAAACCCCAAAGAAGTGCCATTTATTCATTGACAAGCATCTGTTAAATTGTTTTATTTTCTACATGGAAGTAATTTTTGAAAATTAAATACCTTTTATTAAGCAAGAGTAGTGAATACTAAATGTGTGTGGAAACTCAGAGCACACATATGACACTAAATGAACTGCTCTATGCAAAGAAATCCATCACTTCTCATGCCACTCTGAAAACTGATTTTGATGGTAAAGTTACATCAACCTGCACATGCAGAAATAATAAGAGGCAAGAATACTAGAGATAGAACAGAACTGCTTAAGATGATCCATAGCATTACTAGAGTTAAACAAAACAAAAAATTAGCAGAACAGAAAGTGTCCTGAGGACAAAATACACTGGACTGTGTAAAGTTCAGCAAAGGAGATAGTAGAAATCCCATTGCTAGCTCAAAAATTCCAAATGGAACCAAAAAAAGCAGCATTTATGTTGGTTTAAAGATAGATGCAAAGACCCAGATTTAAATTATGGGCCGAATTAAAATGCTATGGCACATCTCTATTAGAAGAACAGATTTAACATTCTAGCTACTATGAAAGTATGTTAATGAATATTGATCTCAGAAGGAAAAAGAGTAATTTAATATAGGCAACAACCCTTACAAGCAGATAAATGCTTCTCTCCCATAAAGAATTCCATGTTTTGTAACTACAAAAATCAAAGGGTTTTATATTCTTGTTCCTTAAATGGAATTAATTCCTATTACTTTTCAAAGGAGAAATTCCAGACAGATTACTTCAGGCAATTTAAATCAGGATTTCAGTAAATATGCAATTGTAGAAAGCATTTCTGGCGTCATATCAACTTCCTTTCCTCTGTCATGTCTCCTCAACAGCAGCAAAATACATAGCCTGATCCTCAGTGAAAAACCAAAGTGCCTTTAACCATACTGTACTTTCCATATGCCCTAGGATGAAAAACCATGTATCTGTAATCAGCATTTTCCTGCATTTTGTTTTGCATTTAAGGTGAATTTTACATTTACTGACATTCATACTTTGTCCACTATTTACTACCATGTAATGTATCAACATAGGATTAATCTGATTTTATTTCCTAACAGTTTAGGAACTCTCATTACTCAGCTGTTACACTGCATTTCCTTCTTCAGTCTATTATCAATTACAAATTTAAAAATAGAGCTGACAGCTTAATAGAAAAGATTAATTATGTTTTCTTGAAGTCACTCTGTCTACTGGGCTTTGTTAAAACCAATCTAGGAGAGCATCAAGAAATCCGCTAGATCATGTCTGGTATATGTTTTTACAAATATAGTCTTAAAGTTTAGTCGCTATCTGAAGTAGAAAGTTGTATTTCAGTATCTAGTGAAATGCAGTGTAATTTAAAACAGGTACAATAAATACATAAGCTCATAATGCACCATGTCTGCAAAGCACAACACATTAAAATATGTGCTGCCCTACATTTGAGCATATACACGAGAACAGATCAATTTATAAAGTACTGTGAAAAACAATTGAATTTACACATGTAAGAGACAGTAATTTACCAGAAATAATTCTTGTCTGACTGCTTCAAGAAAGGACTAATGAAACTGTTAAGCAAAAATTACTACTGCAGCCTTCTAAGGAACTGATGTTCTCAGCATTCAGTAATAATGAAGCAGCTATAGTAAGATACTGCAATTTATCAGAAGACTTTTTCTCACAGCTTCTTATATTTTGAACTTCCTGAAACATTAACACATCTGCATTTGTTTGATAAAATTACTTGGCCAAACTTTGCTTTGCTTTCATGCAACATGGAGTTATGAAATATTGCCATTCTTGTTATGGTAAGTCTATGCTAGTCTTCCTCCAAGGAAATACCAACTCTGGAAATTAGTATCAGAGGTAACAACATTCCTTTTCAAAGTCAAGATCACACCAGGTATACATCTAAGTTCTTATTTATTTATCAAACATGGAAATGTCACAGAAAGATTTCTAGCAAGTGATTCATTTCCCATGTAACAAAATAGCAATTTTTCCCCAAACCCATCTCTAGCTTCCTGCTGTACTCTGCACCAAACTAAAATTACATACAAATTTAAAAAAATAAAATAATCCAGTTCCAATTTTTACATTAAGAAACACACAAACCTAAAAGAAATTATCTTTTTGTATGGATATCAGGGAGGGGGAAAATCATGTTCCCTGTTAATTTACTGCTGTAGGTGAAAAACTTCAGAAAACACCGTCCCTCACAGAATCACAGAATCACAGAATCCCAAGGGTTGGAAGGGACCTAAAAAGATCATCTAGTCCAACCCCCCTGCAAGAGCAGGGTAACCTACAGTACATCACACAGGAACTTGTCCAGGCGGGCCTTGAATATCTCCAGTGTACGAGACTCCACAACCCCCCTGGGCAACCTGTTCCAGTGCTCTGTCACTCTTACAGTAAAGAAGTTCTTCCTGATGTTAACGTGGAACTTCCTATGTTCCAGTAGTTATCAACTGCTTCTTAATGTTGGGGTAATTAATTACAGGATGCAAAGTAAAAAGAAGAGAAACTGTGTAGATGTCGGGCAAAAGCATTGAGACAATAGTAGTGATTCATCTCTCTCATGTATCTCTCTCATCACAGTATTTTCAGGAATGCCTAATAGGTGAAGCCAGCTCTACTCTTTAAAGAAGAAGGATGTAGCGTGCTAATTGGCAACCCAAGTATTGGATGCCGAATTTCAGGACAGCACTCAGGACTCCAAATAGAGATAATACTGTCTTCAAAAGTAACGTTTAAGCATCAAGTAATAACTTCATAAATCTACTATAGGTAGAAAAAAAGGAGACACTAAAGAGATTACTACCCTTATACAATGGGCACCACTTCTCCCTAGTAAAAGAAATGTCTTTCCATAAAGGGTAAAGAGTCAATTCCACTGATATATGAACCTACATGAGGCTCTTATTGCTCATAAATAAATGGGACATATTCAGTTGATTCCAAAGAAGAAATCTGTCCTTTCAAAAGGTACTTATTTCCCCTCTAGTTATCTTATGTAATAATAAGGTAGCTTTAAACAGTGCCTTGGGAAACCTAAGGAAGTATACCAAGCAACAAATTAAAACTTTCCTTCTGTTTTGGGTTGCTTTTTTTTTTGTTTGTTTGTTTTTGTTTTGGGGTTTTTTTGGTTGTTTTGGGGGGTTTTGTTTGTTTGCTTTTTGTTGTTTTTTTACTGAGGGGAGTAATGCTTTTGCTTAGAAGTTTTGGATTTACCTTGCATTTATGAAAAGCCATACAAGTCAGGCTTGCCATTAAAAACTTCATTTACAAAATCTTGGTCCTTCTGGTCACAAAGGCAGAAGAGTCAATGAGTTACACCAGCAAATGGACTGAATAACCTCCCATATCATTTGGGCAACTAAAATGTTAATTTCTGAGGAGAGGTTGCACAGACTAAGCAAACTTACTGGGGGAGAGGGGAAGAAAAAAAAAAAAAAAAAAGTATTTTATCCACTTAATCTCTAGATGACAGCAAATCTCAATATACAGAGGGGAGAACACTGAATTTTATTCCCTTTAATTTAAAGCTGATGTTTAAAAATGCAGACATGTAACTATTTAATGCAATATTTCACAATCTCCAAGTGCATAGATGCACCTTGCTCACAGACATAAAATGCCTATTCAGGAAAAAAAATCATGAGTTCGGCTCCAGGTGACAAGATTTCTGATTAAACTAAATACGTAAGGATGTGGAACCACAAAACATAGTTGTGACATGCTGGAATCATATCTGTAAGTGCAAGGCTTCAAGACTAATCCGGTCTGATCTATTAAGTGCTTTTTTAGAGAAAAACAGGAGTGTGATACTCCTGTGACCTACAGGAGTAACCTATATGGAAGTTCTATGTTCCTCCTTCACTGATGAATCCAACATACCAGCTAAAACTTGAAAGAAAATCATGCCACGTCCATAAGATCTTATGTAGCTAAACTTAAAATGGGGAATAAGATTTTTGACAAATTGTTTCACTTCAAACAGACTCTAGGTAGGTGAAACTTTATATGTATATGTGTATTACATGAATGTATCTTTTTTCAGCTCCAGCTGAAGCTGAAGGCATCACCTTGTCCAGCAGCTAATTTCAGAAGAGCACACCTCTTGCCAGTTAGTGAACTTTAGCACTCCTGATGTACTAAGACACTACTCTGGTACTAGAAAAATCTTTGCTTTAGCAAGGAGAAGGAATCACAATCCAGCCAGCAAAAGACATTGCATGATATGGTCTTAAAGGCTGAAAGCTAGAATTGGAAGTTGGATGGTCTTAGAAGTTGGAAGATACTGGAAATTAATTATTTTTGGGGGTGGTGGAGTAAATGAAGAGCAATGCTATACACTTCTTCAGCTAACAAGTAAAAGGTGATCATTACTGACAGTATTTACAGACAGAAAGGAACAACAAGATTATGAAAAGTTTGAAGGGAAGACTTGGCCTCTTGGCCTAGAATACAGAAAACAAGTATCATGAAAACATGACTCCTCCCTAAAAGAAGTGATTTATTTCAAAATACTCTTGATATTTTAACAACAGAGCACAGAAGTTCTGCAATATGCTCAAGGAAAGTACCTGAAAAACAATAATAATACTCATCCTACTCCCATATTTAATTCCAAAGTGAGATATGCTGGCTCCCTACTTAATTTTCTAAAGCAAAATAATGCAAGCACAAGTTCTAAAATAATGCTTTACATTCTATAATTCTGTACTTGGTGGGGGAAAAAAGAAAAGGTAGCTTTTCATTGTAACAAAACTCATAATAAAAGTTCTAAGTCCTTGTATGTCCCAAAGAAAGCTGGAAACAGAGAGACAGCTCCTCCTTCCCCACAAGCAAGCCAATGTTGTAGGATGTCTTTATTCCCCCACACATCAGAAATTAAGATAATGAACGTAAAAAACAGAAGGTTAAAATGGTTGAGATTTGGGGGTGGGGGTATGGGTGTGGGGAGAAGAGGCTGAGTTTTACTTTTGTTTTTCTAAAAATACATGCTTGACATACTTAAGAAATCTGCACAAGGGGAAAGAGATACCTTAGCTACTTTCCTCCAGTTAAGACAGTCAAAGAAGTAATATGTTCCCCTCTCGTACGTATTGGTTTTCATTGTTGGCTCCATGCCGGGTGCCCTGGTGATCCATACTCGTTCTTCTTTGTGGTATCTCCAATCCCGGTTAAATCTTTAATTTTCAATAAGAAGGAAAAATAATTTTTAGTGTTAGTTATCTGAATGTGACTTAAACAAAAATTTTAAGGGTTTCAATTAAAATTGTACAATATATTCAAAAGCAAAAGAATTTTTAAGACATTGTTACACCTGTGATCTCATACCTCTTCCACAGAATTACTACACCTCAAACTAATCACACAGGAAACTTAAAGAAGTCTGGTAGGTTCAAACAACAAACTCATACGATTATTTCCTGGTTTTTGTTTTGTTCAAGACAGTTACATTACATGCTTAATAGTGACTGGCACCTGCCACTTTTTCACAGCACTTCATAATAATGCAAAGTTCACAAGACAGGCTTTTGATTTCCACTATACGAATGAAAAAAAAATAGTACAAAATTGAACCAAGGTTGGAGGAGGTATCAGAAAAAAAAAAGGGTTTCCAGCTTTAGATTGACTAAGCTTCTGTTTTCAGTTTCTAACTTGTTGGGTTTGGGTTTTTTTTTTACATCTACTACTTCATTACTGCAATAGATTAAATGATAGAAGACTGACAAAATAGTTTGAACGTACAGCTCTACTGCTGCTAATAGCTGTAATACATCTCCTCCATTCATGTAATAGAGATAAAACAGGAGATCTTCTCCATATCGGCCAAGTTTTATTGCAGCCAGCTGCAAAAGATTGAAAAAAATGACGATGAAAAATCACAACAGAGAAATGTTTTAAGACATACTATCCCACTTAAATAACACAAGGATACATCCAGAATGTGCTTCCATGCTAAATGTGTTGCAAATGATACTCTGATGTAACAAAAGTAATAATTATTAAACCAATCCAGTTTTCGTCACTTTTATAGTTAACCTTTACAACTTGAAGGATACAACAGAAAAATAAACAGAAGTAATGAACTGGCAAGACAGAATTTTCTGCCTTTGTGTATCCTCAGCTACTTTTTATTTAACAAAACAACCAACAACATTTACTTGTATTTTCCCACTTCAAAATCTATTAAGTAACATTACTAAGATTTTTTACAATATTTCTCAATGATCACTCTTACAGAGCTGCAACAGTTGAAAGGAAACATATCTATCAAAAAAAAAATCCCAATTCATGTAGATATGGAATGCAACAGATAAATGTGAGAATATCTTGAACCACAATTCTGACCTCATCTCTATAGAAATATCTTGATTCAATATGGCATTTGAATATTACAGCATATGGGCCGTAAGAAACTTTTGCTAACCATGCCCATTCTCAGTTTTGTCTGCCCTTTTTTTAAGGTGGAATGAGTGCATGATGTGTCCAACTAACCAGTTAATGCACCAGTGTCCCCCAGACAACTGAGGACAACCTGCACTGATTTTCAACATTAACTATCGAAAAGAAAATCTAGAAAATTACGATAATAAATTAACAAAAAATACACACATACACACATACTCACCTTATCCCTAATGTGAATGTTAGTTAAGTATTCAGATGGAACATGGAAGTCTAAAAAAGAATCGGAATTGATGAAACTATTAAGACATGTAAATGAATAGAATTTGCAAATATTAATATTGAATGAAATAGTTATTTCTCTGTTACCTATGTCTTGAGGTCGACAAGGTGATGATGCCCAGGGTGATGCAAATTTGGGATAAAGATTTCTGAAAAAAGAGAAGCATAAGCTTAGCAAAATTAAAAACAAAACCAAAACCAACCAACCACAAGAACTCTATAACCAGCCACACAAGCCTAAAAAACCACATCATGCAACCAAAATCACTAGAGCTGAGGAGAGAAGGAAAGAGAAAAGGAAATTTGCAACCCGCTTTCCTATAACAGTTACATTTATTCATTTTCTTTTTAATATGCAGAGTAAGATTGCATTTAAAGTGCCCTGGGAATCTACAGGGTTAAGATTTCCTTTTTCGTCTATCATTCTTTCAGTTTGGGTGCCAGGGATCCCAACTCATTTCAGGGATCCAATTTTACATAAGGTTTCAATTTGCATAGGAACAGCTGCCACAAGCTTGCTGGGTTCTGATTTATTAGCCTAGCATTTAAAAGGGAAGGAAAAGCTTATACTGGCAGATTTTACTTTTCTTTTAAGCTAACTAGTAAAGATTTTACTCTTCTTCTAAATTTCAGTGTCGACAAATAAATCGAATCTCAGCACAACATGAACATAAGCTTATTAAGATTCAACATTTTTCTTTCACATGGTTTTTGCTACCATATTTTTAAAAAGGAGCCATTAGTTTAATAAAGACAAAATTATGAACCTTCCAACTCCACTGCAGTGACTGAAGTACCAAGGAATTAGTTTTCTAATTAACAGGTAAAGAATTGAAAAAAAAAAAAGATTGAGCAAAATCTACTTTTGGCAGATTAATACAGCCTACTTTTAATTATCCATGATAGCACACTATTATGGTAAGTTTTGTAAATGCAACTTGAGTACGGTACACCTTATCAAATCTTTGCTTCCTTCTTGTTAAAGACTTAATTACTATAAAAATACTGGAAACCTATTAAATCACCTCAGCAACCAACTCCCAGCAGAGCTAAATAGGCCAAAGGCTACACCGATCAAATGGTGTCCATCTCACTTCAGAGCAACTAATCTTACTGTTGGCAAAAACTGATGCATTAGAGCCTGAAGGAAGACTCCGGTGGCAAAAATCTGCAGATGTTGAGAAAAGAATGAAACTATTCCTTCTACTGAAAGCATGGATAAGCACTATCCCAAGAAGAGGAGTGTCATGTGTGCCCTAGGAGTCTGGCTTCCTAGGGCAAAGAATCCAGGATTTTACAGAGATAATGCAATTTAAAAAATGAAGTGTTTGTGCACAGTGTTCCCTCTACAATACAAATAAAACTGAACTACTTCAGCATTTTTCAAGGAGGCATTGGACAGCCTATAGTCTGTTTGATGAACATTTCAGGAAGTTTCAGAACCTGAACAAACAGCTACATGATTTCTAAAGAATTAACCGAAGTAATGCCATCTTCGTCATTTTTATGTAGCAGTTTAAGCTACCCTAAGGAATTAAAAGCATATTTATTTACAAAGATACAGGACTATAAGGCAATACGTAATCATTTCTTCAACAACCAGAATAAATCTTAATCTACCTGCATTGAAAATCTATATATAACCAGAAGTTATAGGGGTTAAAATTCAAATCATTAGAGCTACATACAGAATTCTAAAATTTTGTTTTTAAGAAGCACATTTATTGTGCTGAATGTTTAAGTCAGACAGGTACTTTTACTATCAGAAGTACCTCACAAGGCAGAAAATTCTGGCTTTCCACCTGTGAAATGCTTTTACTTGTCCAAATGAAAATTCATAAAGCAAGCAAAGGATGTTTAACATAAGGCAAGATGGCAAGCCAGACACTGAGGGCTGCACAAGCTGTCTGAAAAGCTTTTCTGTAGCATAAAGTAAAAACAACTTTATGATACAGAACTGTCTTCATTAAATGTTAACTCCATCTCCTTCATCCAAGACCCTAAATACCCTATTCAGAGTTATTAAATATTAATTAAAAATCCAGCTATTTACAGGACAGCTGCTGAAGAAAAGCAGCAAGCAGCATGCCAGGTACATATACCATCCATGTACAAACACACACTAGTAATTTGATTGCTGTCTGTATGCAGAAGGTGCATAACACAGCTACAAGTTATCACAGCAAAGTATGTTTAGCATTCCTCTGCAGTGAGGTGCTACATAAACCTATGAGATTTTACACAGACTGTCTAATAGACGTGTTAAGTTTAAGCTTTATGTTAGTCATTAAAATTAATGACTAACATTTAATCAAATACTAAAAATATTATCACTACTACTATTTTGCATGCCAACACCTGAAGAAAGTAGCTGTATAACCAAACAATATAACTGGATTCCACCTGTGCTAGGAACAACTAAAGAATTCAGATACAGATGTACCTGACATTATTTTAGTGAGCAAAGGCATTCTACTTTCAGCTGATCAGCTCAAATTAAGTTTCAGCAATCTGTACTAAGAGCAGTAAATTACTTAAGTATTGTGTAGATCCAGGAGACCAGTCTCCCTGTCACTGCTGTAAGCTCTGGGACTACCAAGGAGAAGCAGCACCCGAGGCCAGCATAACTGTTCTTTATGCATTCTTTTTATGTTGTGGGAGAAGTGATGGGAGTGGGGAAACTACTGGATTCAACGGAGAAGTGACCTGCAAGACTAACACTATATGTGAAGAAGATACTATGTTAATGTAACACATTCTGCAAGTAACTACAGACAACTAACTTAAAAACTGTTTCAAAACAACTGTCCTAAGTGCCAGCGGCATACCAATTTGACTAAGTTTTGATGTAAGCTCTACATAAAGAATTTCTGGAAGTGACAATTTCTAAAAGTTTACATCTCTAGAAAGAAATGTACGCTTTAATGCCAATTATTTCAAGTCAGAAAAATTAGGAACCATTTTTCCCCTGCTTTCCCTTTGAACTTTATCTCCACATTCAGCAATCTTTCCTGATTGTATGAAGCTCCATGTAAGTTTGTGAAACATGGAAACTGTGCATGTGTATTCTCTTCGGTGTTCCGTTTGTTAATATTTTATGTGCAAACTTTAAGACACATGTACTATTTTGTAAATAAGGCTAACACTATGTAAAAATCTGATAACAGAATGATGGGAAAATATCAACTGAAAGTCAAGAGTACCAGATATTAAATTTCTCTCACCATTACAGCCACCCAGAAGACACCCATTTTCTCCAAAACGACCTAGGTTCCTTCTGTAACTAGCAGAGAGAGACACCCTGGGCTAGTGATTCATCTCACCTATCTTCACTTACCATTAGTGCAGTCGATAATTGCTTTCCTCCCTACTGCCTCTACAGGAAGCCTAGATGACTAAACTTTAGTGAGCTGAATGACTAAAAGTTAACTATAAAACTACATTTTCATTTAAATTAATATTTGGTGCAGATGCTCTGTTCATTATTACACTAACATAAATCAAATTTACCTCAAGGAATATTATTATTTGAAAAATAATGTATATATGAAATTTATTAAAAACTCACTGTCAATTCCATGAAGAAAGTTCTAAAGAAGTTACGAGAACAAGCAAAGCCACTAGGTTTATTGAAAGCTCGCATAACAAGATCTCAGTATGCCTTGAAGCATAATTCTTTTGTTTATGAAAATTTTATTTTACTGTCATTACATTTTCAAATCTTATTGGCAAAATATCTTGTGGGTTTGACAGTCATGTGAGCCTACTGTGAATGATGGCATAATAAAACTAAAACTGAAAATAGTATTAAAAAGTAGCAACTTACTCAGTCGAGTTGAGATTGAGACCTAGTGTTGTTAAATCACTTCCTAATGCAAGATGTACCATTCCTGGATCTGTCTCTGCTGCCCTGATGAATGTTAACAAGCCGATCATTCCAAACTGGTCCGTCACCATCCCTTGAGGAATGTTGGTAACCCGACCTGGGCAAAAAGAACAAATTAATTTTATCCTTTCAAGAAGTGGAGGAATCAACAAGGTGATCTAAATGACTGTCAAAACTTTTCAAGAAGAGTAAGTGGAATGATACATACCATCAGGTAACACCTGGATCCCTTTTTTCTGCTGGTTGTTGTTTTGCGTAGTTGAACTTTTGTCTCCAGGAAACTTGGGCCCATCTGTGCTGGATGATGTTTTGCCTGATGTACTCAAATTCTGATAAAAATGATTTCAGAGTTGGTATGATGGAAACAAGCCAAAATGTAGAAATCTGTTGACCATTTCAGTCAAGCACTCTAAACCAGTATGTCAAGTCACTCAGTAAATTAGGCACTAAAATGGAACCAAGCTGGAGCTCTTAAGTTTTTCTGACAAATCTTATGGAGTATTTACCACTTCCTAAAGTATACCTGTCATACAGTAGTAGCTATTAATGAGCCAACAGCTTACAGTCTAAAAGGATAAGAAATATTTTACACCTGAGCTAGAATGCACAATGGATATCCCAAGTGCCTGTAACTAGACGGTATTTTGGACTCATCACAT
Source organism: Lathamus discolor (assembly GCF_037157495.1). Taxonomy (NCBI): domain Eukaryota; kingdom Metazoa; phylum Chordata; class Aves; order Psittaciformes; family Psittacidae; genus Lathamus; species Lathamus discolor. Next base: position 39,418,372 of record NC_088884.1, on the reverse strand, counting down.
CATAAAGTTTTCACCATGGTTTTGCTCCTACATAACACTCCATAACATACCAACAAATAATAACTCAAGCCGATTTTAGGTGCAAGAAACATACAGTTAGCACATCTGCAACCATCAAGAAAGAGATGTAAACAGTATGTTTCTCAAGAAAACTGTGATTGCGCCCCAAGAGCCCAATCTTCTGTAATTATTATTTCTTAATCTTTATTATTCTTTAAAAAAGTCTGTAGTAACATAGTGTCTTCACATTTACTCCCTCCTCCCTTACTGTATTCAGTATATCTATATATATATTTCATATATATATATATAGTTGTATATGAAATGCTGCTTATGCAAAATTTCTCGCTAATTCTGGGGGTAAATTTGAAAATCTTGTAGTACAAATATAGTCAGCGCCACTTTAAAATATAATCATCAAAAGTAGTACGCACACCCAAAAGAAGAGTAAGGCGTACTTACGGATTTATTGTCATCATTACTCGATGTTGGGTCTTTGTAGCTGGAGCCTGGTAATGCTGGAAAATCTTCATTGTGTATTGAAAAGTCCTGGGACTGCTCACTTGCTGGTTTTGTTACCATTCCAACTATCATCAAAATGAAAGCAGGAATAACATGAAATGACTGCTAAGTAAAGCATTTTCTGCTGCTGATCTTGCTTAGTGTCCATTGTTACCATGTGCAAACTGTACAGCAGAAACAGCTTTCAAAAAAAAAAACAACACCCCACCAAAACCACCAAAACTCAAGTAAACCAAAACAGAGCATATTCATTTAAAACATCCACACGTATTAGACTAAAGACTCTTATTTAAGTGTGTGCTAAGAAACACTCTGGGTTAAATTCATAGACACATCCACTGCTTTAAGAATGAAGCCCAGTACTTTTACAAGGAACAGCACCTGTTTTGCATGTCTAAATAATCAAATAATCTTTACAGGCATTATTCAAGCAGTGTTTAAGTAAATCCACTCATGAAGGAAGGATATACTGCTTTTACGATTCTAACACATTTTTCCTCCATCCCCTAACTGCATGAAGAGCTTCTTGGGATAATCTCTTTAAAAGCATGTATTCTTAAAGGATGTCATCCATTGCAACAGAACGTATCACCAATGAAATACTTGCCTGTGACATAAGAACGACTCCTACTTTCAGTTCAGTATGAAAACTGAAAGTATTTAGCCTGCAACTCTCAGTGCTCTGACCCCAATTTAAAAAAAGTAGGCCAGTCACATTGGAACATGGATTCCAACTACTGAAAAGCAACCTTTTTTTTTTTTTTAAAATGCCAGTTAAAAAACCCCAAACCAACCAACACCAAGGAAAAGCCCCACACACCACACACCCACGGGCAAATACTCTGCTGTGAGACAGAAAAGTATTACAGTGATTTGTTTGCAAACAACATTGCATTAGAGGAAGAGAAAACAGAAGGACATCTAGGGCCCGTTTTTCAAAGATTCATAATAGATGTGTAGGATCTAAAATAGTTCAGTAGATTTCTTATTAGTGTAGTATTCTGAAATTAGAGATAAAAGTTCCTTTATTTAAGAAAAAAACCCACACTGAGTTAATCTGGTTTCTGCTGTTCACTCTTTTCACCTAGAGTTATTCCCATTTCTTCCACTGGATGAATTAAAATTGATAATGAATTAACTGTGTTGCACATTCTCCATACAAAAGCTATCTGAAGTCTAATTTTCCTGAACAACCTAAGCATGAAGAAAGTATGTCTCTGCCCAGTTTCAAACTTTCTTCAACTTTTTGTTCCTGAAGACAGTGCCCAGTGCACCTCATATCCCCATTGCTTGATTGTTTTTACCAACATAACCATCCCCTGCATTAAGCAGATGCTCAAGATAATTCTGCGGACAGAGAAGTTTCTTTCCTGGTTCACCACACCATCATGCAAACAGCTACTCTAGCACCAAAATGGGGAAACTGTTTAAGCACAGGAGCAGTTACTGGTATTTTCTTTTTTTTTTTTTTTTTATGCAGCAGTGCTGCTGAATGTTGAACACCAGCTCCATGCTGGAAGTGTATCTGTGTGGATCTCCTTCCTATCTTCTATGAATTTTCTATGTAATGGCTTTTTCAGACAGACAAGCTCTCGTGTAAACCACAACCCATACTAGATCTCCACTGTCAGTGTAACTTTTCAGTCTGGGGAAGTGACTTTCCACTGGGTGTAGCACTTCATTTTAACTCAATCAGCTCTTTCTCACCACCACCTTAAGCAGAGGGCCCTGGTTAAGCCCAATCCATGAGGCTACTTCCTCCTGATAATGCCATATCTATTATTTCTTTCCCATTAAAGTTGGAGATATCTTTGGAAAAAACTACCTTTTTATAGTTAGAAAACACTGCGTTACTTTTTCTTGGAAGTTTTACAAGTATCACAAAAATAACTATCAGTAATAAAAGCAACTTTTTAGAGTAGCTGATGCAGCATGCATGACAAAATCTACAAAAGCAGTAACAATGAAAAAAAAGAAGCATTGTGGCTCAGGCTAAGCTTACCTGGTATTTTTCACGACCCATCTTAAAAGTTTTTCCTTTTATTATGTTTTTAAACTGTTCAGCAGTAATTATATAGGACACAGACTTGGAATCTGACTGCCAACACTTCATGCTTACACGTTATTTTTTGAAATCTGAGGTTCATCATAAGAGTGACAGTGAACACTACAGCAAGTACTACCAATAAATGAGAAAATATACTCTTTGTTTACAGCTGCTGACTTTTGACACAGTAACACCTGTAGTAACCAAATATTATTTCTAAAATTTGCTACTCAGACCTTGACAGTTCTTGTACACATGCACTTAGAAAGCATGCTATTACCTAAGAAATGTCTAGAGCAAATATCTTCAGAGAAATCATACTATACAGGCCAAAACCCCCCAACAGCTTCTACTGAAAGTAAAACTAAAGCAGATGAGTTCCAATACTAAAATCCTGAGAGGAATTTCCAATCAGAGACATATTGGTTATTTTTTTTTTTTTAATGAGACTTAGAAGCTCAAGTGTCAGCATTTTTTTAAAAGACTACCTATTGATCCTTTGTTGTTCATAAGACAATCAAGCAAACACCCATTTCAATCAAAGAGTTTTCAAAAGTATAGTCTTACCATAGGGTGCCCTTCCAGCTAAAGGGTTTATTAATGGAGTTGGATTGCCACTTCCTTCCCTTCTGTTTCTGTCTGCTAGTGCTGGAAAATCTGAGAGGTCCAGTCCTGTCACATTTTCACTTCCATCTGCAATAAAAACAGGTATTTTAAATTCCCTTAAGCTTTTTCACTCTAAGACTTCATTATATGCAAGATAAATGTAGGATATATTTTCTTTCTTCAAGGTGATCTTTTTACTCTCACTATAATTATTACAAATAACTACAGCCTCTGTGTTATGAGGCTAGCCTGAAGAGCATCAAGGTGTCTAGGGTTTGTTTTTAAACAATACCTAGTCAACAGCATTTAGTTACAAGGTCTACTCATTTTGAATTAAAGACTGCATGTGTAAAATACAGGCTATCAAAATTACAGTACTAGGATAGGCAGCCTGTTTAAAGTTTAAGGAGCTACCAAGAACAAATTCAAGATAATAACTCATATTTGTAGAAGAATCAAGGAGCTCTTTTGTCCTTAGATAAGGTAAGATAAAGCTGAAGCTGTTGTGAAGCCAATGCAGTGCAAATTGCATGGGAACATTTTTTGATTTGCAACAGAAAATACTACATAGGCCAAGCCAGAGCTGCAACTCTATAATGATGCCACAAGGTCCCAAGGGATGCCCAAACCCTTCCACTCTGTGATGTCACCAGTACCTCAAGTTCCTTCATATATACAGCCACCTACAGAAACGTCAGCATGGACAAACCTAAGGCATTTATGAACAAAGATATTTTCCCCTCTTTAGTTCATTAAATTTAGGTGAAGAAGTAATTGCCAGACAAAAATCACAACTGAAACACCCTGACTGAAGAGACTGCTTTATAAACCAGCTATTTGAAAGGAGTTTGAGATGTCAGAAAATGCTTTCCCACTGTTCCTACCCTATATAATGTTTTTGTAGAAAAACGATATTTTTTCTCTGATCCCCTCTTCAATTCTATAAGCTATTTTGCATTTCTAGCTGACTAGATGTAATCTATAGACATGTGATGTACAGTGAGTATTCTACAGAATATTTTCCCTTTGTCATCAAAAGTATTAACATTTACTGTTACGAAGTAGTAACAGTTTCACAGCATGGCTCTTGGAGCAGCATTTCTATGGAACAACAAAAAATAACAAAGTTGCACTCCAACAGAACAAAGTAGTTTCAATTAGAAAAAAAAATATATATATCTGTACCGTATTTTAAGATCAACACTAAATCAGAATAAACTCACCTGTTCCATTAAAAATGTTACTTGATAAGGAGTTATTCATTCCAAATGCCTGATTTCTGTTCATCCCAAATCCAGACATACTGTGAAAAAAATCCAGGAAGTCAAACAAAAGGGTATACATACTTTGTAATTCCCAGTGGAAGGCATTAAGCAGAAAAAAAGCTCAAGACTATTAAGTTATTTTAAGCTTAAGCAACTCCCATTAGCCTAAACTCAGTTTTTAATGATTTTCCTTTGTACTTCTGAAAACTCTGAGCAGCAGCAGTAGGCACTGCTCAATCAAGACAACTGGAATGACTTCAAGTTAACTTATTTTTTTAATAGCCACTGTGTCTTCAGTCATCTGTCAATCAACAACTTAGGGCAAACTTGATTTTTACTCAATAATTTCATATAGAAAAATGAAGCTGTAGTAAATGCAATAGTGAAAAGTCAGGCAGCAATCCATTCATTTGCAGGTGGGAAGCTGGATCATGGAAGGGATCAAGTTTGTAATGACTCAGTTGTAAGCTGACCAGTTACGGTGTCCAATCATCATCGTGTACATATGGTACTACTATGAGCATAGGGATGGTCTCTGCAACACAAGGACACCAACTATATTAAAGTTTCATATAGTGAGGCAAAAATGTTTGAAGAGACATCTAAATATCACATAGAACAACCATGGCTGGAAAGGCACCCTCCAAATGATCTACTTCATTCTGTGCAAGATGGAGATGTTGAGAAGCCCAAAGGTAGGCCCCAGGTGAGTGAAATTCTGAGTTTCTGCCCTGTTTGAAATCATATCATTCATTTGTTCCCCATAACAGGATAGGAAGTTGATGTTTTAGCAGTTTCCGTAACTAAAAATGGCAAATGTTTTCCTAGTGGAAATTTTCCCTACAGGGTCTTTTTCCACAGTTACAAATCTGAAGCATTCAATTTCAACTTGAAATAGCCAAAAAAGCTTAATTTTGGATTGAAATATCAAGAAAGGGAACAGTTAGCCAAGACTAGTCCTGTCCTGCCCTGCTTCCCCAAGGTGGTGGGTCTGAAAGATACCCAGATCTTTGACACCTCACATGTCTGAAGAAACACATTCCTGGTACCATCTGTGAATTCCAGACCTGGTGAGAACACCAAAAGGAGGCAACTCTATTTTGAGGGTATATAACTGAGCCTGTTGACAGATCACATTTCTCATGCAAGGGTGTTTTTGTTTGTTTGTTTCCTTTTAGATTAGAAATAACCATGTTAAGAGTTGTAGGGATAACTACTGCTATCCTGGTATAGGCTAATAAACCGTGGAATATGAACTTGTCATTGTCTCAGTCGTATTTCCTTCTCAATTTGTAAAAGTTATAGTTTCTTGAAAATGATACACAATGCAAACAGTGAAAGATAAGGATTTTCATTCAAATGCTCCTATAGGCAGGGATTTTATTATCTACCCTACAGCTGAATGGTATTTAAATGAGTACTTTCTATACATATTTCAATCTCCAAAATCATTGTCCTCTGCATGTAGAATTTTTAAGTATATTACTATTTCAACCTTTTGTGATATTCAGGTTTCAAAAACACTTTAAAATTTAAAATTATCTTTTTACATTACCTTTTTTTTTTTTTTTAATCTTTGTATCTTATCGCTATGCATCACAGGAAAGAGGCAAATTCTATGTAATCAGAAGCAAGACACAAAGTCTTCTTCTACTCCAAGAACATAAACCACTACTAAAAAAGTCTCTATTGCTGTGACTGGTAAAAGCATCTTTAAGCCTGTTTCAGTGTGAAACCACAGAACTACATAGCCTGACCAAGCTTTAGATAGCTTGTTGACCTTAGTCCTTTACCCATTTTGTAAAACATTAGATTGGGTTAGAGGTGGCACCTGACTCCCATGAGCTTGTTTGTGCTCCACGTAAGAGTCAGTCTCCTAGGGAAGGCCTAAAGGGAGAAAAAGGACAAAACTGGGAGCGCAGAGATTGTGAGGGTGTGGAATGAAGCCTGCAAAGCAGTCAGCTGTGCAAAGCTGTTTAGAATTGATACACTTTTTACTACAAGTTTATCAGTATGAACTAAGCATAAATACAGCACCAAAACACAGTTAAAGCCTAATGAGTTATGTTAGAATCCTGCCCAGAGTTAGAAAGCGCAGAAGTGATGGAGAAGTTTTAGGCAAATGACCATCAAATTCTTAAACAAATGGCAAACCACTGTCTGTATTATTCCAGAATTTAAAGATGTAAAATTCTAGGTCCCCACTGTGTCTGAATCAGTTAATTATTCTTCCACAGTAACTACTGTGTTTTTAAATCTTGCCACATTTCTTCCCAAACTCACAAATAAACAGTCTTTAAACGGATTCATATACTCAAACATCAAGATATGTTTCAAAACCAAACTTGGGAACACAAGAGAAACACCACATATTTTAAAGAAGCAACAGTAGAAATTCAGTAGTCAGAAACAGAATTTAGCTTAAAGGCCTCAAAAAGCTTGTATGAATATTAAAAGCATCTTCAAAGTTTATTGCCAGGAGACAAGAACAGATGAAGCAGCTTTTGAGCTTTGTTCTAATTCTATTAGATTTCCAGAGCAGCATTTACACATGTCCATGACTGTACAGGGACAGTTCAACTAAACAGTCTTACCTGTTCACAGTAAAAGGTTGTCGAGAGGGTTGCTGCTTTGGCATACATATTATGCTTGGAGAGCTTCTGTTGGGGCTGCCTAACCCTGAACTGCTCATGCTGTTTGTCCTGCTGGGAATTCCAATGCCCTGACCAACCTGGGAGTGGTTCATCATATTCCTAGGATTCATAGGCAATATCCCCCTGAAAGAGAAAAAACATCCACAAAGATGAATCTCTACAATAGCATTTGGTTACTCATTTAGATTACTAACCTAGGGTGGACTCTAAGCTGTTGCAACTTAATTTGTGCTTAGCGTCAATATGGCATGTTTGGATTATTCTCTATAATTAATGTAGTTTTGGATTTCTTCAGAAATACCAGATGACCCATTACATACTAATCAAGTCCTTGGTCAAGTTTAGATATATATTTAAGTATTATGCATTTGAACTGGTGTTACAGCTCCTTTTTTAACAAGCACTTCAGACCTACTACCTTCTTAATATTCTTATACAGTGTACGATATTGATAGAAAAACTTTAACTGTATATTTACGAAAACAATAAAAAACCAACCTCTTACATTCTGAAGCAGAATTTGCCAGCAATTTGTCTTTTACATACAAAAATCAAATACTGTCTTACAGGAAGTCCTTACTGTTTAACAGTATTATTTCCCTAACACACACAATGGTCAATAGAAACTACTTGTCTTCTTTTTTAATTAAACAGATTGTAAAGTAGTTGAGGCAAAATATGCAGAACATTTAACAAGAGCTCTGCAGAAAGACACAATGGCAGAAATATTGGCTAACAATAAATACCTGCTCGGAGATGGAGGCGTATGAAGTGACATTGTTGGTACCCCTGTTGTTGGCGTTACGTGGCTCGGTAACTGAGTGCCTTGTGATAAGCTGCGATTTAACTGAGGGGTATTGTTGCTCATTCCCCTCATTGGAAGGCCTAGTGCACCTATTGAAAAAAAATTCAGAGGGGTGGAGATATAGAGCAATCAGGAACAAAGTCTTCTCCATCAGGTGTAGATGGAAACAGTTTATGCTGACAACCTACAAAAAAGTGTAAACGCTGAAGGAAAGTGCACTGTGAAATCTAAGTCCCTCTTTGCACAGCAGAAGCTCAATTATCTCAAATTTAGCCCCATTTCTGTTAAATATTAGAAAGGCTCTTTAAGGAATTTCTGTGAGCAGCTAGCAAAATTTTGTTTCCTTTGAGATGTACACTGTAGAGAATGGTTCAGTTTTGAGCTTTTTGATAAGGACATGAAAATCTGCAATTATCTCAAAAAAGGCAGCATTTTGAGAAAATTAGTAACTGCACTCAAGAAACATGTTAATTACTTCTGCATAAACTGGTATATATTTGGCTGGTATTTAGAACACTAATCTTTCTTGTTAAAAACTAAACAAACCTTCAATAAAAAAAGTTATGAATATTTAGTTAACAATAACATTGTTTTTAGGACAACAAAAGCACCATTTTAGGCCAGCTTTCTGTAAAGTTTAAGTTGCTTCTCCTTGGTAACAGAACTTCAGTGCCCACAATCAAGTTCAACCATTTAAGAAAAGCAAGCAAGCAGAATTTTAACTGCCTTCTATTGGCATTTGCAAATAATCAGATTTTAAACATTGTGATCAGAAGTGTTTTCTACACAAACAGTTGGGTGTGACAGTATAAAATAAGCACTTCAGTGAGGCAAAAAAAGAAATTAACTCAGAAGGGCAAAAGATAACCAGTTACTACCCTGTCTTAGAATGTCCAAAACTTGTTCCTTGTCATTCTCACATCCCTTTTCTGCGTTTATGTTTTCAAACCTAAACAGTTCTACTATTCTAAGTTTTGGAATGATGCTCAAAGACAAGAAAAAGTCATGTAGTGCAACACATCAGTAGAAACAAACAGCATCTAAAATGTGCTGACTATCAAGAACTGTCTCTATTGCTTTGGCATAAGGCTACAGAGGTAGACCCACAGAACTTAAAACTTTTATCTTGCAGACCAATTGAAAGACAAATTTCAATTAATCAGGACTCCCATGATACATCACCCTTGCAGAACAGGTGAATATACCAGTGTATAATGTGATTAAATACTAAAAGTACAACAAACAGATATAGCATACGCTCAAGTTATCATCATGGACAAGGTCTACAGAAACATCCCATCATTCAGCTCTCACATTTTAAGAGCTGCTGCCTGTCCATGTCCTTCCCTACAAACTGCAACCCAATAAGTGTGCAGTAACACTCACACTACTTGTTAATCTGAATTAATGGAGGTAAATTTCACTTGCAATAAGAAGCCTCCTAAGACTTCACTAAATGCTGATTATATCAAAGTGTTTGCTGTAAATATTTTGGCAATTTGCTGCATTGGAATAATTTCAATGAATATAAATATATATTATAAATAATATTTCACACTGATTAACAATTACATGGAATTTTAAAAATAAAGTGGTAAATAAAAAATGTATACACTTCCAAACTAGATACAGCAGACTGAAAAACATGATTACAATAGGTTAATTCTGCGCAAGCATTTGCTTCAGCAAAGCCAGTTTTACGCTAACGGTTACTTCTTGCTGTTGGCATTCTTTAAACTTGATTCTTTAATGTGTAGGGCTGTTAAAGTGAAGTAGAACCATATTCCTGTGCTGGCAAGCAGGGGCAGCTGAAATATTTGCCATAAGAAGAAGAAAAAATAGGAAAAAAAAGTATCTTTTTTTCCTTATGCTTCCTTTTCCCACTTTTTTACCTGAAACAAGAAATCTGCATGGGCTACATTGGAGGCTGATCAATGAAGAGGCCAATTTCCTGCCTAATAGTTAAGTTTAAGCTGCATTAACAATATAACAGGACAACTCACTTAATGACTGACAGCTACCAATCTAGAAGCACACAGGCATTATCAGCTTTGTTGTTCCTCAAAGTATTTTAATCATAAGCACTGATTTCAACACAGAAGTTTCTTGCCCCTTTTTCTCAGTATTTGGTAGAAACTGAACCCTGACAGTATTTACTTTCTAGTTTCTAGCCATGCATGTCTCCATGTTAGAGAAATTATGTCCTAGGCACCACAACCGAGTGAACAAAGCTGAAAAACGTAAACCTTAAAAATAAACACCAAATATCTATGATAAACAGAATGAACAAACAACTTCAGTATCTTTATTCAGTTAAGGCTGAAAGGTTCAATAGTGCCAGATTCAGGACCCCAAAAGCAAAGAGCCAAATATGACTCTCAGACTGGCAAGAAACTGCTCATGTAAATCTCAGTAGCATAACCAAATGCCAGTGTATATTAACTGGTCACTCACTGACAGCCACAGAGACAGTAAAAAAAAAAAAAAAAAAACAAAAACAAGAACAAAACCACTGTATCTTTAAAACTATTTGAAGAAAGCCAAGAAGTTGTGAAAGCTACACATGAGGCAGACAATGCTTTTAGTTTATCCAGCTAATGTCCAGAATCTCTAAAGCAGGCTGAAATTTTTCTTAGAATCCAAGTCAGATGCACTTGGCAAGAAAGTTGCAAACATTCAAAAGTGTACAGTGATAAAAGAGAGATGCTCACAAATCACTTTTACTTGTGTAACTGTACCTAACTCAGATATTCTGAGCCACTTTTTGCACACACCTCTCAGCTACAAGGAGGTTCAGTTCCCAAGGTTGGCCCTGAAGTTAGGTGGAGAGCAATACACACTGTGACTGTTGCTTTACAGGTCGCTTATTGCAACAGTACACACAAGAGTGTCAGATACAGAAAATAATTTTCAAGGTGCGTGAAAGATAAAAACAGTGGTGTAGCGGGCAATAATCTTACTGGCATAGTTCTTTGCCAAATGCGAGTTGCCAAGCATGTACAGAAGATTTAATTTGCTCCTGTTGAGCATGAAATATCAGTTATAATTTAAGCTATCATTTCCTTCCATTCCTTACATATTTTTCTGACTAGGCTCATTTTGGCCCAGCTCACTTAACTCAGTTTTTCCTTCAGAGAGTCACAGTTACATCACAGACATTCTTCATAGGATTATATTTGGGTACTTAACAGCTATACAGTGTCAATGTGAGACTCTGCATACTAAACACTGCAAAAATGCACACTAAGCAAAGCAAAAATGTCTCTTAAAAAGAAAAAACAACCCGAAACACAAATAAGGAGGCATACTACTGTTTTCGCAACCACCAGAGAAAAAGAAGCCATATGCACGTTCTCTATCCAAAGAGCATGAAACTGTAAGTTATTTAGCATAAAACAAATCATCAAATTAAAAGAATTCTTACTTTGTTGCCCGTATAAACTTGCCCCAAACTGAGACAGCTGACCTGATGTTGATGGTGATGCCAGCATCTAAAATGTAAGAATAAAAGATTATTAAAGACACAAAGATATTGTACCTTTTTTTTTTTTTTTTTTGCTCTGACAGTTTACAACAGTAAAATTAACTCTAACAGTGTATTACATGTAAAGTCATAAGTTTTTATTGACATGTATAAAACCAGACTTTCTTCTACTGGCAATAAATAGCACAGAGGAAGAAGATAAATGCTTTCAGTTTTAACTCCCTTGTAGCTAAGAGATCCATCTTTACAGAAGGAATAATCAGTTATTTAAATCAGATGTAGGGTTATTTTCCCATGCAAAACATGCATCAGACAAGCAGTGCAATCCCTGCTCAATGTAGTAATATCAAACTTTGCACTTGCTGTTACCAGTTACAATAGCAAAAGGTGGGAAATGAGTGCTAGGTAGCAAGTATACAGAAACAGATACAAACTTCAAATAAGATTCCAATGTTAGAATTATAATGTACTGCCCTAAGAGCTGGTTTGTATATACCATATGAATAAGTAAGATGCACAAATGTCAGAAATAATTGTTCCTGATCTATTATGCCCACTTTGGAGATATCACAGATTACCAAATGTTTCCATTAATCCTTCTTTGTCGACTTTCAGACACGACAGGTGAAATGTAACAAACTAAAGATGCTCTTGGGAAGAGTAAGATCTAAAAAAACCATAATCTGTGAAGAAAGATTGAGATTTGGGTTTGCATACTCCAAAAAGAAGGCAACTGTGGTAGGGACATAGCGCCAGATTTCCAGTCATTGCTGTAGGAGGAAAAGAATAAACTAATGATTCTATGATTCCATTCTCCATGCTGCCACGGAAGGCATTCATAAATTTGAGAAAACAGGAGATTTAGGGTGAATATTTGGGGGAAAAGCCCTTTGCAATCTTAAATTAAGCACTGAAACATCCCTCCCTGGATGTTTTTAAAGAACAGATTAGACATTCATCAACATAAGGTATAGCTGGTTGTTGCTCAGAGCAAGAAGAGGTATTTATTAGTTGACCTAATCCTTCCAGCTCACAATCTTGTATGCTACTCGTACTTAAGTGACCCATAGGCAAATGTCTGCTTGTTTAGCGCAGTAGTCTGGACTTGGACTGAATTTTACGATAGTTTCAAGGAAAGGAATGCCTGGATTCCTACACCTAAGGGGATTTCAAGCTTTTCAACTTGAGAGTAAAGAATTCAAATAAAAATAACTTTTCCTATAATAAACTTCAAACTGCTTTGTTGACTTAACAGACATGCAAAACTCAAACAAACCTTATAAACTGCATCAGCCCTTCCAACCCATACCATTCCATGATTCTATGCTAGTTGTCTATATTGGGGCCAAATCTAGATGGTAGAAATGAGAAAGACAATGTGCAGGATAGACACCAAATATCAAATGTAACATTCATGTCTGTAAACCACAAAGTATTTATGATTTTCTGGATACGTACAGAAGGCCAGAGAAGAGAAATGATAGCAGACAATTAGTGCAGACCATCAGAAAATGTGTGAGAAATATCACCCCAAAATACTACATGCTCATACATATTTTTAACAAAGTGCATATATTTGAGAGTAAGCAACTACAGCGATTAACATCCACATTTGCGTATCCAAGAGGTCTGAAATACTAAGACTTTTTTTCTGCTTCCTGCAGAAAAAAAACCCCAAAACAAACCCAAACCTAACACACATGCCAAACTGGACCAAAGTTCTCTTTCCTTAGTGAAGAACTAGCTGTGAACAAAAAGAACACTTCAAATAACTACCAGTGGCTTCAGTTCAGCACTTACATAGCCAAGTTCACAAGCCACATCTGCATTAGCAAGTAATGCAGGCAGAGAGGAATGCATTTGTAAAACAAACAAGTTGGCCCTGAGGGCCTAACATACATACTGTATTCATTTCTAGCTAAAGTTAGCTGTGACTAAGACACCTGATGGAGTCGTTGCCTGTTAGTGAATGGAACATGTCTGGTGCACTCGTGGAGCATCTCTTCCAACCTGTTTTGATCCAGAAGGAATCAAATTCACTCACGCCCAGACTGCTCTACAACATGAACCAAGCATGCTGAAGCAGGGACACTTGGGAGATAGACTTCAAAAGCACATTCCCCAACCAAACTAACAAGTTGATGTTTGTTAAACGTTGATAAAACAAGCTGATACAGTAAAAAACATTCAACAAGTTGGAAAACCCCAGAGCATACTGCAAGGTTTGGCAAATTGTAACTGTGTAGAAAAAAAAAGAGAAAAAGTTCTGAGACACCTTCAGAAATAAAACCCAAACCCAAACCAAGCAGACACTGAGACAGAACCAACGGTCAAAAAGTACTAATAGCTTTGGGACAAGTAAGCAAAACTGTTAAGCCAAAAAGAAGATCCCATAAGAACAGCTGCTCAGGGCATTCAAAAATTGTTGTGATGGCATGTGATAGAATCAGCAGAAGATGGTACAAACATCAGCATAAAAATCTTTTATTTATGTTAACTTGGATTAAAAAAATAAAAATATCCCAGACCTAAGAGTTACTAGATTACTTGAAACAGAGGAAAAAGGATCCCACCTCTTCTACCCTACTATGTGATTTTCTACTAAGTACTTTAAACTACAGTTAAAAGGAAAGGCAAATAATAGTTAATGAACACTGCTTACTATAAATTGGATTTTCTGTTGAAATATTGCTAAGTAGGTCACATATACTGTGCCATTTGCTTTCACATTAGAAGTTAATTGTGAAGTGACTTGTAGAGAGACCGCTACTGAAAAACGTAATAAACACCCAGTATTACATTCAGTAAGTCTAACAAATAGTGTTAACGTCAAAACATACTTGGACCACAAAAGATAACAACTTGCAAGAAGAAAGAAATAAAAATTTCTGTGGATCTGTTCCAGGCTGATTAAATACATCACTTCTGAAATCTCATGCAGAAGGAATATGCTGTATGGGTATCTCACTTATTCTCTTCATAGTTTATTTTGTAATATGCCAAAAACTACTCCCCAGTGTTTTTTGTGTCACAGCTAAGTAAGGTGCAGTTTGAATTTTGTTGTTTTTTTTTTTTTGTTTTTTTTTTTCCCTATTATTATTTCCATATAACTAAGGTTAACAACAAAACTAAATTAGCTAAAACCTCAGCCTATCCTAACAGGACTTTTATTTGCATTCACAAAGTCTGGGCAACTATTATAGTCTACTCAAACTTGGTCTACCAGAGGTAATGAAGATTCAAGACACACAGTACCGGTAGTATTAAATACATTCCTTTGGGCATCCTGTAATCATTATTTTATCTGACTGGACTACTAGCCACACAACACACAAACCATAACAGCTCTCTAGGAGCTGTACCTGCAATGGTGGCTGGAAATTGCTCTTGAATTTCTTTTAGTCTACAACAGCCAAAGGTCATGATAACCTGAATAAAAACTGAATCAGTCTAACCTTAAGGTGACTAAAGCCTCTTGCTGCTGGCAAGATCATTATTTTAGGAAAAGTATGCCAAGGATTACACCTATGGCAACCTTTGAATAACAAAATGTACCAGAAGACTGAAATCACACCAGCAAACAGCATATTCTAGCAGTATATGTACAATACCAACTTTTTAAAACCAGTAACTAATAATCCTCGATCAAGTCAAGACCTTGTGTAGCATGAAGGGTGCACTTTATTCTGCTAGTGTATGGAAGAACCAACTATCAGTGCTAGCAGACTGAAGAACTAAGTGGATGACAGTCAACCAGGATGTGAACATCATTGTACTCACAAATCTCAAACAGTTCTGATCATGGAAGATTCTGCATCTAAACTCAAACCAACTGATGGTCAAAGCAGATGGCCCGATTTTTCTGGACTGGTCCACACCAAAATTCAGTCAGTTGCAGTGTGCTTCAGGCAACTCGCTATGCCTAGAGATGAATGAGATTTTACTGTAAACTGCTTTCATTACCTCTTAATGGGTTTACTGCAATAAGTTCATATAAGAGCGTCAAGAACCTCAAGGAAACAGCACCAGCAATTGCTTAAACTGTGTAAAACTGCTGTAGTTTACAACCCTCTGGGGAGACTGGCAAACACAGGCTGTAGCCTTCCTGCAAGTAAAGGGAGGTAGTGGGAAGTGACCCAGCAGCCTCTCCCAAACAAAGTCCCAACTTACGGCAGGGACAGCTGCCTGTCACTGTAACTGCTGTGCTAGCACACCTCGGCGTGGCGGCACCAAGAAATCTCAGTAAAGCAACATTTCTGCCAAGGCTACTACATTACGCAGCTATAGCTTAGCTACTTCCTTAAATGCAAGGCAAGCCAAAGTGAAAATACATCAATCCAGAGCTACAAAGTCAACTCCTAAAAGCAAACTGTGTTAGAATAAGCAAGTAAGCCTGTGAGTAATATCTGTCCCAATAAATGATGGGTTTCTCACAGGTGCAAACATCAGCATCATTTTGTATTTGCACTGCTTTATTTCTGGTATCTGCCATCTGTGCTGCATTATTTAATAATAAAACGGCTGACCCTTAGCCTGAAAAGAAGAAAGTGTTACACTGAGATAAAAAATAATAATAAATCACGATAGCAAATAACAGACAGAAAAAACGCACAGATTTTTCTTTACTTCGGCAGGTTTTCAGTAGCATTATTAGTCCTCCTCTGGATGAAAAACTACTTTTTAAATACAGGGCTCACAAAATTCCCGTGTTAGAAGAAAATATTTCCAAATCTCAAATGAGATGAGTGGAGACATTTGAAAGCCTTATTATTGCAGAGTATTATTTGCAAAGGAAAATTGTTTTTTATATAAGTCATTTGTGAAATATAAATCCAAACAATACGGAAAAATACATGAAATCTTATTCAATCTTTCAGAGTTCATCGCTATGGTTGTGGTGGTCTGCCACCAGTTGCACTTGTGGTGGTCTGTACCAGTTGCACCAGAAGGAGACAGAAATGCATTGTTGTTGTCAGCAGTATCTTGAGATCTTAAAAGGCAAGATGTTGCCGCTGAATGACACTATTAACGTAAGGTTAACACGGCTATTAAAGTAAAACTCTAAAACCAAATTCTCCCTGTGCGGATACATTCAGTTTGATGGTTCAGTGTATTAATAAGCCAAAAAATTACCGAAAACTCACTGAAAGCTGTCACAAAAAAATGCCATAAGCAATCAAGAACTAGGACAATAAAGCAAATATTTCAATGAAATAACCAGTTGCATATGAAAAAACAAAAAACAACCCTCAAGAAAACACCCAAAAATGAAACAACCAAAGCCACCCACACCCTGAGCACATAAACCACTAGTGTTACAATAAAGCATGTTCAGTGAATTGAGTTACTGTGTAAGAAACCATAACCTACCCCTTCCAGAAAAGGCAGATGATTTTATGTATGGAATTAATCTGGTCCAAAGAACCACTTCAAATGCTAAAGCTGTCATACAAAAACTATTATATGTTGGCGATTTAAATGGAGATGCAGTAAAATACAGCTTTTAGATGAAGTACAGAAACAACATCTGCCACAGTCATTTAGTTTTTCTATTAAAAAAAATTAATCTAAATATGAACTCAATCATAATAAAAATTATATACTACAGTAATCAATTGCAAAATTAATTTCTGAAAGTGACGTGAAATAACTAACTTCGATACACACTTTTTGCTAACTGTGTGACAGAATACAAGCCCCCATTTTTCCTCTCCAAGTAAATTTAGTTTATCATGTATTGTTTTATTTGATAAACACATCCAGGCACAAACTTAGTAAACACATCCAGGCACAAAGTAAAAGGCTGCATTTCACATTCTAAACTTTTTGTTCTTTCTTCATACTTTATTATGAAAACGCAAGCTATAGGTAGAATGGCAACAAGCTCTGAAAGTGTAAACTGCATGAAAACACAAAAATTCCTTCAGTTTGTTTCTAATCTCATCCCTTGCAAGTGCTTCCAACTGTTTTCATTAACGACACTGCAATTTTCATTTAAAGTTTGGTTTTGTTTTCTTAAAAAAAAAAAAAAAAACAACCAAAAAACCCCCATACTATGTACTCACTGAGAGATGCAAAGAATGTTTAATCACACTCTGGAAAGGTAAAAAGCAACTCTTGCTTTGCAACTCACACTTCAAAGAAAAAAGCTTAAGCCATGTGTTTCACAAAGCAAGCAGGGCAAAGCAACACCCCCCCCCCCCAGTCAAATCTATAAGTATGTTTACATGCAAAGTAACACATATTGAAGTACTCATTTGCCATCTATAATTAAAGACATTAGAATCACAGACTGGTTTGTGGAAGGGACCTTACAGATCATCCAGTTCCAACCCCCTGACACCTTTCACTAGACCAGGTTGATCAAAGCCCCATCTAACCTGACCTTCTACAGTTCAAGGAACAAGGCACCCACAACTTTTCTCAGGAACCTGTTCCAGAGTCTCACCACCCTCCTAGTGAAGAACTGTTTTCTAATATCTAATCTCTCAGCTGCCAGCTTAAAGCAATTCTCCATTGTCCTGTCACTACAAGCTTTCGTAAGAAGTCCCTCTCCAGATTTCTTATAGGCCCCTTTAGGTAATGTGAGGCTGCTCCAAGGTCTCCCTGGACCCTTCTCTTCTCCAGGCTGAACAGCCCCATCTCTCAGCCTGTCTTCACAGGAGAGGTGCTCTACCTCTGATAATCTCTGTGGCCTGCTGTGGACTTGCTCAAACAACTCCACGTCCCTCCTGTGTTGGGGGCCCAGATGCAGTATTCCAGGGGGGGTGTCACGAGAGCAGAGTAGAGGGGCAGAATCACCTCCCTCAACCTGCTGGTCATGCTCCTTTTGATGCAGCCCGGTGTATGGCTGACTTTCTGGGCTGCAAGCACACACTGCTGGGTCACGTTGAGCCTGTCATCAACCAACACCCCCACATCCTTTTCCTCAGGGCTGCTCTCAATCCAATCTCCACACTGATCTATTTTCTTCCCAAAACAAGCCTTACTCTTTTTTCTTCCACAAACGGATCAAGATCAAAACTATTCAGACTATGACAAGTTACGTTAATGTAAAGTAGCCCAATTCAGCCAGCCAGCAAAAGTGTAAGATACAAAAGATACAACTGCTCCTGATATAAGAGGGTTTCATGGGAATTCTTAAAATACTTACACATGCAGTATCTCAAGTTAAATTATGACTAAGCTAACAAACTCTCGTGCAATGACTCAGGTAAAAGCCAAGCAAGATGCCTTAGTAAACAATATACCATAGTTTTCCTTAGAATCCTAAAAAATAGCATTAGAAAGTAAACAATCCAGCTGGAACAATGTGGTATTAGGCAACCCTAAAGCCAGTGCTGTCTCCATAAGACTGACTAAATCCTTCCACATTTAGTTTAGTCCCAAACTTAGCAAGATTCTGGATTTCTAACTCCATGGTAAGCTAAGTCTTGTTACGGGGTTTTATCTCTTGTAAAAGTAATACCTCTCTGTAAGGCCACATATTTCAAAACACAGAGTTTGCTAAAGGTCTATAAATCACTTTAATGGAAGTTCACAGTAAAACGCTTTAATAACAGGTTCTGACCCCTTCAGTGCATTGCCATAATCACATTCATTACAAGCCAAACCCACTGATGCCTTCATGCAACTGCCTCATGACAGACAAAACACCTGACTGATGGAAACACCTTCAGGATGGAAGAAGCCTCTGGAAAGCAGGCTCCTAGAACCAATAAGCCATTTCACTGTGTTTGATATCCAAATTTGAAGACCTCCTACATCAGGAAATGTAGCACTGGGCAGCTAGATTAATAGTTGCAATAAGTCAAATATAATCTGCAGGCTAGATCTTACTTGTCCCAGTTGTTAAAATACATTTGACTTCATAGGAAACCCATTTTGAAAGAACTAAGCTGCAAAAGAACATCAGGTCCCAACTGAGAAAGTCCAGATAAGTTACAACAGTAAGATTGTTCAGAGAAACGAATATGCTCAGCAAACCAACCCATCAGAAGTGAAAACGATTCATTATTATGTTATGGTGAGCATTTTTTTATCTGCTGAGCAATTGAGAAAGTGAACAACAACTGCATCAAGAAATGCAACAGTGTTCACCAAAAAAGGTCTCCTAACTTTCTGTATAATTTGAGCAGATCTTCACTAAGAAGCATGTCTTTGTACTGTCAGATTCAGAACTGCAGTTCAGAACAACAGGAGATGCCCCGATGTTGTGCTCTCATGTAGCCATCTTCAACGGATTGGGCTTGACTCATCTAACCTTGTAGAGCACTTGTATTCGTATCCACGAGAAATCAAATAATTTCAGACTGAATAGGTCCCATCTTTTCTCAAAGCTCATTGTAATTTTTCCCACCCCCCATTTGAAGACAAGAGATTCAAAAGTATATGAAAGATTTGATACACCAATTTCTACCATTGTCAATCTATCCAAATAAAAATACATGTACTCTTGCCTTCAAAATGGTTTTGCTGAGTGCACAAACAGCTCAAAATTGCCACAAATAAGCTCTGTAATTATTTTGTGGGCACACTGTGCATCTTGTTGTCCATTTAAGTTACAGGACTACATTTGTTTCAAGCCAAATCAAACTATTTTCTTACACTGTTCTATTTTCTGCAAGTTCTATAAAATATCTCATTTCTTTGTCAAAGGATTATTGACCTGGTTATCACACACAGATCCTAAGTGCAGCAGAATTCACAGACAGCATTCATGGATATAGTCTGTTCCACTTCCCTACTTAGCACAGCAAGGTTCGTGATGACTCAAGGCAAAGCCACTCATTTAGTAAAAAGGAAGCATTAGACGGTTTGAGCAAGATCTACTCTCATCTAAGGAACCATAATTTTGTGCCTAAAACAACAGACCCAAACAGCATCCGTATTTGGAAGCACTTGTGCACGAGTAACATGCAACTTTTCAATTTCATTTACCATTATCAGTCCTGACTGTCTAGAACTGCATTCCCTAGTGAAAAAAAAAAAAGAGAAGTTAAAAGAAAGCTTTTAGTTTTTAGCTACACTGAGGCTCTGAAGTAAAAATAACACATCCTAAACTATTTGCTCCAACTTCTTTCCACTTGTAAAAAGTCTTCAAAATTAAGACAGGACCTGAGCAGCCTTAGCTGACTTCACATTTGTGTAAAGGAAATTCTTTTAAAATCCAAGTTAGCCAAAGCAGCAAGTCACAAGAATACCACACCAGTAAGTGCTATGAAAGTTGTTTACTAAAAGGCCTGATTTTTTTTTTCCCCATGTCTTTTTTAGATAGGTTCTTAATTCTTTTTTCATTTTGTGAGGGAAGAATTATTTCCTAATATAATTTGAAAAATATTAAAACCTCCACCTTTGGTGTTAAAACAAGGTTAAAAGCTGAAAAGTTCCCAACCCAGGCAAAAACTGTGTGCAAGTCACCACTGTTACCACATCTGAAGACAAGGACAGAAATTCTACTATAAAGTGAAAAACAGGCTCTGAAGTTTATACAAAATATGCTTGCATTAACAGTCCTTACTCTAAATTTTAGTAAGATTTCACCATTCTGTATGTTCTGTATGCTTGGCATATACATACCCATGTATAGCAACAATTCCTTGGAAAATAGCAACTTTTACGGTCAGAATCAGTAAAACTTCAACAAAGAGAAAAATATAAAAACACCTAGTCCTGTTCATTATGAGGATATATACTAAACAAGCAGCCCTTCCTGAAGAGCAGTATTCAAGAAGCTATTCACAAAGGGATTCCCTCAGAACCACTGTATTTCAGGTTGAATAACTCTAGAGGGTAAATCAAGCATAAGTGAAGGACGAAAGATCTGTATGTATATATGATACAGTAGAGAAAAAAGTTAACCTTTTAACTATTTTCTGCAAGTTTGTAGCTAAAACCTGCAAAATACATTACTTTTAGCAGCAATTAATAAAGACATACAAGAAACTGATAATGAAGAATAATAATTTTAATTGCAGTAAAGCTGCACTTTGATTAGATAATGCTACCATATTAAAAAAAAAAAAAAAATCAAAGTCTGCCATTTTCCAGCAAGCTTACAAAGAGATTGTCTATGCCAAATTTTAACACTTCATTACCAGTTGGGTTTTCTGAATACAAAAGTGATCTACTCCTTTCCCCAAAAGTTTCTTCCACCTTTATTTTATCTCCACATTTACCTACTCCATTTCAATATAAATGTGAAGGCAAAGATTTAAAGTGTTTCAAGTATGCTGATTGTTTTTCAACATGCAAGTGTTCATAAAACTGGATCCAAATTTTGAACATTAGTCTTTATTAAATTCTCAGCTAATAAATTCTCAGCTAAAATTCTGAGCAATTATTTTCGTCAATACTAAGTATTATCCAAATAACCACACAGTGTATTTATTCTGTTCTCAAATACAGAACAGTATTTTAGCAAAATTCCAGTTGAAAGACTATTAGAAAACATGGTTATTTTCAATTAGAAAATGTTTCAAAGCCACAAAATTGGTTGGAAACTAAATGAATACAACCACCTTTGCAGCTTTTGTTATCAACTATGAGCCAAATGAGATATCAAATGGAACATATAATACAGAATATACATTTAGCTACGCACAAGTGATCAAAAGTGTGCAGACAATGTCAATATCACCACCATATATATTTATTTTGATCAACTTTTCAAAAAAAATATTACAATAGCATATAATGATTTAATATTTCTTAAGCATTAACTCAAAGTTGTAGTCATAAACAGTGAAGCCACAAGGGGAAAAAATAAAATAATAAAAAATTTAAAAAGCCCTTAAAAGGATTTGGAAATAAAACTTCAAAAAAACTTCTGCAAAAAGTCACTCTTCCATTTCCTCTTGGAACGGCATCACTCTTCTGCCAACTACAGGAGCTTCTATGCCCCGTTTTGGCCACTTCTCCCACAAGCTTTCATGATTTCTCATTTGTCATTCCTGGTGTCTGGAACACCCACCTTCCTTCTCTCGAAGTCCCATTCTAAGATCCACTTCTGCAACATTGCCTACAGAAAGAGTAGGCAACTAAAACACTCATTCACTGTGTCAACAAGCATCAGCTTTCATTGCATACACTGTACAGCACAGCATTCATCTCACTTTACCTTTCTCACTACACCACAATTTCATCCTCAGTGCATCAAAAATACTAAAAAACCCACTTTTAGATAAGAAACACTTTGGAGAAATAGTGTCTACTGGTTTTGAGAGCTAGCTGTATGTCTCAGCGCTCACATAAGGGAAAGTATGTTCAACACCACACATATTCTGTTGTGCCTTTGTGCATCTGTGGTACATATACATCTGTAATGGAAATAAACAGGAAAGAGTAGCCTATTTAATTTTCTTTACACTTTAGTCCTTTACTGGCTCACCTGAAATGTCCCATCAAAACAGCTGAAATTGAAATTGAACTGGAAAGCTACATTTAAGCATTTTGTTTCGTTTTGTTTTAAAAAGCTTTCTAGTCTGAAACTGTTTCCTTCTCTTTGAAAATCTGGATTAAAATTTAGGTAACTACGAGTCTATAGGAAATGTTCATGTTTACACAGGTCAATGTCTATCACAACTGTATATATTCTCATCTGCTATTAAACAACTATATCGCTGAAGAGTCATGTGGGCAGACTTGAAGCAATGACACCAAAAAAGGCATTTTTGAATTTTTTTATAATTAAAAAGAAAATCTAGCCTATATGCTGCTTACATATGTTAAACACAAGCCTGTCATGAGGTGGTATTACTGACATTCAGGTGATATGAACTTCAAGTCATGCTTTCAGTCTTCCATATATTTCTACATGCCACTTCATACAAAAGTGAAATATTTTACTGGCTAATTTATTTATTTTAATAATAAGCAGAGCTTCAGTAACACCACTGCAGTTCCAACATACAACACTGCATTACCAAGGGAAAAAAAAATTAAGAATGATTTGGTTTGTAACTTTTACAAACCCATTGTCATTACAAAAGGGAGAAATACCTAAATTGTTACATTTGAGCTGTCAAACAAGCTGCACAAGGCATTTTCAGAAATTAAAAATGGTTGAAGATGCAAAATGCGAAACAACAAAAACACTGTAGACACAATGTGTAAACAAATAAACCCTGGCAGCTAAAGTTTACATGTATAAACTCACTAAAACTAAAGCACTTGCCACTCATGCAGAGCTCCAAGCTAAATAAAGGCCTTCCTTACATTTATGTCACATACTTGAAAGTATCTCCCTATTGAAAGAGGAAATAATAAACTTGTTCAACTTACATCTTTTTCCGACCGATGTGGGAACATCGATGATTGGCTGTAGTACATATTCTCATCATGGTAGTCACCATCAACCCCCTCTACAAACTTCTTCCTTGAAGCACCAAACATGCTGTTTGTCACCTAAATAAAAAGAAAAACGATTATATATCATATTTCATTTGGTCTGTCACATACTTAGTATATACATTAAATTTAAGGATTGTTAAAAAGCCCTGTTTCTAAACATCTGAAAATTCCGCTTTAAAAATATTTTATGCATATTGCCAATGCAATGGTTCTTTCAAGAGAGATTTTCATGTGACAGAAACTTGTATTTCGAAAGGACTGAGGTGGGAGAGGGTGCACACTTTATTTTCTTGGAGGGGTGTTAGTTTATTAGTTGTTTTTTGAGTTCCATGACTTTTCACTTAGATTTATTTAACATTCAGAATGTCATGAGCAAATGTATCAATTTTTCCTCTCCTCCGGTAAACACTTCTAGTCTAAAAGAAGAAAATTAAGGAATGCTCTTTGGAGCTCAGCTACCTTAAAAGAAATAACTAAAATTAAAAGGGGAAGAAAAAAAATAAGTCTGTGAAATCACTCCCATGTCTTATCACCACAACTTTGGAAAACAGCTTTCCACTTGACCCTGCGCACTCAAGAGTCATGATTAAGAGGAGGTCGTGTTTAACCACACTTAAAGACCTCAAACTGGCAAAGTTACTGCAGACAGGCCCATAAAAAAACACTAGATTTTACTGTCCCCTTACTCCCACAGGCACACACACACAGACAGAGCAGCTAAGTCAGGACCTGGAAACAAAAGAAAAAGCAACCATGCAGCTGGTCACAGAACCTTAACTCATTAGAACACTTAATCCCACAGCAAGGTCATACAACACTGCTCAAGCATCTACCACATGCAATGCATACTTATACACCTGACTCTTATTTATGTAAAAATACACACACCTCTGCTAAATTTCTAATCTACCTGGCTATGTATGAAACACTACCACAGCACTGTGTGGGCTAACCAAGTCCCGTTTTAACCCAAGAGGTTCATGTTCAAACCAGCAACATGGCACACACTGCTCAGCACTGAGCAACTCACCTGGCTTCCTGTACCATATGGGGAGACTGCAGAGAGAGCACCCAACAGGATGGTATCAAACCCTGAGCTACCACCCTACATTAACATACCTTCAAAGGGATCTTTAGCATCTTGAAAGGTAAGGAAGCCAAGTTACAGTTAGCTTATGAAATGCTCTGATCCCTAAGATTTACCATCTTCACGGCTGACAGCATTAGCTGAGTTTAAGGGGGGGGGGGGGTGTGTACAATTTTTTTTTTTAATTGATTTAATTTAAAGAGTCATTTTACAATACCTTAGGCTCATGCTTGAAATTGAAATTTCAAAACATTTATTCTGGTTGGCTGCAAGGAGAGCTACTTTCAGCTTGAAATCCTCTTATCTCTACTGACACAAAATTACTCTGATATTCCTCACAGTATGGCTTATTCAAATTTCACTTTTACTGGCAAAGATTTCTAAGCAGTATTTAATAATATGCATGGTCCTATGCTAGTAACAGCCCCATGATTTCAAAGTCATAGGAGTTTCAAGTAAAAGTGAAGTCAACACTTGGGATACATTTAATACAGCTACATTCATAGAATTGCCCTAAAACATTCAGTTAAACAAAAGCCTATTCCACTAGTCCTACAACAGTTTCAGGTACTTAGACTACTGATGCCTCAAAACAAAGTTCTAATCTGTTACACGTGTATGAAGGCATGTAAAGGTACCGCACACCTTCTCCACATGAAACTTGTATTTTATGGTATTTACAAAAATGTGGAAATGTAAGGTCCCAAAGTACTCCAATGCATTCAGCTGACTTTCACACTTGTAGTGAAGCTTTCATTACACTATAAGCATATCCCACTGTGTTAATCCCCTTACAATGCAATTATCACCTACCAGATGGGATGGAGCATTTAACAGGCTAAGGGGATTATCTTGTCCTTTGCTCTGCCTGAGCAGAGTGCAGAGAGATGAGCAGTTGCCTTTAGCCCCTGTAAAAAGGATACTGAAATGCTTTGGTAGAGCTATCTCGAGCAATGAGGAGAAACTGAGTATCTCAACGCACTACTGCTTTTGAGAAAGTAAAAGGCAGCTTCTCTCAAGTCCTGAAGAGCTTTTTTAGTGCTCCCTTAACAATACCTGGGATAAGACATTTTTATTTGCCCTATAACCTTCCCTTGTGATACGTCATCAGAATAACAAAATTTAACTGTGATAGAAAGCAAGTCACCGAAGCATACACCAAACGGAATTAATGTAATACCTAACCCTGACCTATGGTACAGGGACTATATAACAGGAAAAACAATTCTGTCTTTGACCCGTAGCTTTAGATCTTATTTTCACAAAGGTTTGCACATGGATGGCTATGTATGTACCATAAAGATTTCCAAGTCAGTGGGGTAAGGTCAGAGCTTTCTGTCTCAAAATGTATGTTTAAAGCTGCTGAAAGAAAGCCAGTCTGTCTAAATATGAAGTCTACATACAGAAAAAGTAGAAGATATTTTAAATGCTCTTCACTCTCCGTTGTCTAAAAGATTATTTTCTGTATTGATAACTGTATAAAGACAGCAGCCCAAAACTTAATCAAGATTATGCCCTGAAGAGTGATGAAGTGCACCGATATTAATAGGGAGTCTGACAAGAATGTGGTTATTAAACAAGAAATGAAGAAAACTTTAAATAATTAGATAGATGCAATATTGATATTTTTATTGGCAACCCATATTTCTACAGGATACCTAAGGGGACTGAGATGATGAAGTTCAGAGAGCAGAGCAGTGCACTGCAAGCTGCAGCTGCAGGGGAAAAGAGGAAAGTTGGAGAAGCTCTGCCTGCCACCCAGCTGCACTGCTGTGCCCAAAACAGCTCTGAAGACCTTCAAAAACTTTTTTTTGAAGAAACTGACAGCTCTTCACAGCAGCATTTTTGCAAACTATTCTGTGTCAGTCAATGCTGCCAAGCAAAGCAGTCACATGCAGCACTCAAGCTGTCCACACTCCCAACTGAGGGAAGTGGTACGGGCGCTGGAGGCCATTCTGGCAGCTGCCTGCACCCCAACAGGATTTCACTTCACTAGAAAGAACAGCCACTTGTTCCCAGGGTGAACCACAGCACAGATCACAACAGAGAAACATAGTGTTGCAACTCACACCACTATCCAGCCCTGTTACAAAACTAACAGCGCAATAAAATAAGGCAGCAGCTGAAGACCAGCGACTGGAAGGGCAGGAACTGGGATGAGAGACTGGAGCTTTAGCTGCTGTAGCCAGGTTGTTTGCTTCTTGCTTGTTCGTAAGCTAACACCAGTGGCCAATTTACCTACTACTCAGTAGTCCCCAGTGACAGTAAACAGCTGGTAAATTTCTGCATCAGAGCACCTATCCCCATGCAGACCTTTATAATATTACAGTAGGTTTACACAATGACAGCGTCAGACAGTTGCCAAGTTAGCACTAGGCATCATCCCATCATGTTAACTTATTCCAGTCAGTATTCACCAACATTTATTTTCATTAGTCAGTCATGCTACAAGCATATGCACAGATAGTTAAAAAGCACTGCTGCAGTACTATCTGTAGGAAGGTGTGAGAGTAACTGGGGCTATGCCAAACTCAGGCAGAACTGCAGATGGAACTTCATTATTTATTTCTTAGGACATGAAGCCATCAGGAAACCTCATACAAAAAGACTGTAGCTCCTTTTTCACAGGCTGATAGATCAGTGTCCTATCAGCTACAAAAGTAAATACAGCAAAGTTCATGCAGCACTTAAAAATACTTTTTAAACCCTTTGGAAAGTAACAGTGGCTTGAGGTTTTGTACTTTCACAAGATCTAGATGGATGAGGTGAAATGTAGGAATTTGCTCTTGTATTTAAGACCCTCATTGAGACATATATACCTATGTGTATACACACACACACATTTATGCCAACACAATCTCACAGAAGTGGTACTCCAGTTGCACAGCAATTTCATTACGAATTCCTGTCTACTCAGCCTAATTTCATACAGATCCCTCTCCTCCTAATGCTGTAACTACCTTTCCTGTTCTACTGTGGGAACTCAGCCCTCTGTTGAAAAAGGCACATTGGCAGTGCAACCATTCATTAAAAATGTAAAAATGGAGCAGTTCCTTAGCATAATATTACAAAAGTACTTTCAACTCCCACTGGTAGACCCCTGTACAAGTATTATTAGAAAAATATTCATGCTAACAGAGCAATTAAAGGAAAGGAGCTGCATGTTAGGATGGAGTTCAGAGAACTAACTAGCCATGCCGTCACAAACCATCCTGAAGTCAGATCAGATGAACACCAGCATTTCTTTCAAAGCACATGCACATCATGTTTAAAAATTAGATCTGTCCACAATTCCAAGTTAATGTTAACAAAGCAAAATGCCATCAGAAACCTAACAAAACCTTTAAATACTTCCATGGAACATTTTCTAACAACCACCACTATGGGAGAACTAAAAGCACCATACAAACATTAAGAACTAAAAGCATCTAATAAGCAGTTTGCTGGGGTCATTGACCTTTATTCTTCAGCTGAGCACATAACACACAAGACCCAACAATACTGACTTAAAAAAAAAAAAAAAATCATTCTTACTGCAAGAAACACTGCAGTACTTCAGCATACAAAAAATTGTTTGTTAGCAGTAACTGAAAATACAGTATTGACACCGAATTTGTACGGAAAAACGATTAAAAATATTGTTATCTTAGGCTGTAAAAAGACCTTTATAGTCAGTTATGATACTATGATTGTATATTAAATTAGCTCAACAGCCTGAAGCAAATGATAGTATTAAAATAAGAAAAATATTTCTGTTTTGAGATATTACTATAGGTAGTGCCCAAGGAGAGCTCACTCATGACATTAACACGGCCAACTCTAAGAGGATACTGTAAAATCTCCCTGGAGAATGACTATTTTAAATTTTGCATAGAGCAGGAAAATTGATCTATTTGGCTATTTGTCCACATACACACTAGCATTACGTGAGAGCAATTAGAAGTTGTAATCTCAATCTGACGTTACAGAGCATCAATATACTAAGGGTTCTGCTGTTATGTCTTACTAAGCGAAGTTAACAATTTACTCTGTTTTCCTCTTCTGTCACAAATCAGTGTTTTCACATAAGGCAACATACCCAAAATATCCACAAAACTGACACTGAATGAGCCTTTCAGTGAGAAGCGGCTCAAAAAATAAGGGTCTATCAAAAGTCACACACTGGAAACCACCAAAACAGCCTGCAATTTAAGTCAAAATACAGAATTTGGAATTCCATCAGTTGGTAAAAGATAGCATAAATTCAATTTATATTAAAAACTGCTACTGTTTATGATACTATTTTTCCGCATCAAAGATAATTCCTATTTGACCCAAACTGTAAATGATATACAATAGAATATATACTTCCAAATTGCTAGATGCAAAAGATCTCCTTAATCCCAAGCCTATTAAAAAACACTATGAAAAGTACACTGGTACAAATAGATACATTTAATTTTCAGGATGAAAGCCAAACCAAAACTAGAAGTTGAGATCCTTTGTTCCCTTGTTTCAGTGACAGTTGCTCCACTTCTTTAAGGTGACTGATAACCTCTAACAGTATACTGTATGCTGATGTATGGTAGCCCTTCGAACAAAAATTTTGCAATATCAACATAATAGTGGAAAATGGAACATTTCACCATATTTCTTTTTTGCTAAAAAGCCTTTTGCTATGATGAGCTTTATACCAGCACAGATTTGTATTCATTTAAAGAATAGTATGTTAGTTGTTTTGCCCACCTTTAACAACTCTCTTTATGTTCTTTTAACTTAATTAAGTCTTTAAGTTTAAATCTCAGAAATATGGAAGACTGAAATCAAGACCACCGTAATATATGAGACAAATCTACCAAGGAACATGAAGGCTGGACAGACTTTAGAATAATCTCACAGAACTTGTGTCATATGATTAATAAATTGATTATTTTCTAAATAATCTTATTTTACAGAGCACTGTAGAAAACAGTAGCCATAAAGAAACTACTTGATTTACAGACATAGGTCATGTCTCAAAGTAGTCCAAGATATAACCAGTCTCCTTAGAACACTGCACAGTTTTTCCTCTCAGAAAGCAAGTATGACACATAGCAGGAAGTTCAGACAAAAATTCTGAGCACGAAGGAAGTAAACAACATGCAGTTACGATTTTCGACTATCCTCTGCCCATATTCCCAGGAACAGCCATCAACAAGGTATAATTTTTCACGTGTTCTCTAAAGTACAATAATACTTTCAAAAGCTACACAAAAACTGTGAAAATCTGCTGCATGCAAACTATGTCAGGAAGGTCAGACCATAATATCAACTAAGCCACAGAAATTCTCCTGACCAAGATCTACATGCCAACTGTTCTAAACCTTTAACCATCCTTAACTACTACAAAATGAGCATTTTAAAACACTCCGGAAATAAAACAGCACAGCAGGAATAGGAAAAACTATCCTACATTAAAATAAAATAAACAAATATTGAAATTGCTAAAGCTAAGTTTCAAAACTGAGATTACAAGAAGCTCCATTTGGCTTCATAACATGGTTGACACTATGCCCGTGCTAGGACAAATTCCTGCAGGTTCTATTCCTACTAACCACAGGCGCAAGATTTCAAAGATGTGAGAAAGCCACAGTGGTTTGGGATATGACATTTTACACTAAGCTGTGTGGATGGCTTTTAAGGGTCTGATAAATGAGATGTACTCAACTAAGGAAACAATCTTTGGACAGACACACCATTCACCAAAATCCAAACACACAAGAGAAGGACACTTCAAAGATAAGAAAGGCAGCAAGGGATCTGCAAAAGTGACCAGAAGAGCAGACAAACTAGCACTCCACCTAGAGCGGCCATGGGGAGAAACCAAGAAAGTGCCAGATGCATTCCACCTTACTTAGTGATCTGACCCGAGGAGAATCAGGAGTGTGTCCTTTGCAGATACAGCAATTAAGTCACAAGCCCTGACTAACTGCACACATATGCTTACCCACACACATCTGTAAAGCCTGCAACTGGATTATCTGTTAGAGACATGGTTTAAGAATTTTGTTGATTAGGGACAACTACCGCTTGTCTGATATTATTATTTACTTAATAAGAAGATGGGGGGGGAACCCAACAAAAAACAATAAGCCACCTTCAACAGCCTATCCAAAATGTGATTCTATTTACCAACTTTCTTTCTTATTCATGGTTCCAGTTTTTTTGTAGTATTTACAGTCCATTCAAGACTAAGAGTAGTTCTAGATTTAATTTCACACAGCATTTCTGATTTACTACTCTAAAATGTTACACACTTTGCGATGCAACGCCTTTCAACTCTAAGGTTTCACCAAGATGACTGCATTTTAGAAAGTGACAATCATGCCGGTAACTTTAGGGGGCAATATGTTGGCTCATACTCTTAAATTCAATGCTATTTTAAGTATGCACATAGTGAACAACAGGAAGAATCTTGAAAATTAATGATGTACTGGTATACTCCTGTTACCTACTTCAGACACTCCTCAGCCACAACTTTTTCTTTTTTTAAAGAAAACAGTTCAACTGGTAAACAAAAAGTAACTTTTAAAGTATGAGTCAGGTGATGATCCATCAAGACAATTACCAGCTAAGTATACACTATTTGTATATCACATTAATTTATTGATTATCTTTTGGGAACACCATTCAAGAAGAAATCAGTTATGCTCAGAAGCCAGAGTTAACAAAATGAAGCTCAGAAACCAAACAAGTTCTGAAGTACTGGTGCTTTCAAGGAAAAACAAATAAAACCCAACAACCAACACATTAAATAACAGATAGGCAAACTTGGATTTCTAGTCACTATTTCAGTAAATGTGCCTGTGAAAACCAGTATTTAATATGAAAATACAGTTAATAAAGTTAATACAGAAATGGGTCAGTCTTAGGAAAGAAAAATTCAGCTGTCATTTTTGTAAACAAATGAGAAGAAAAACAAACAAACCAACCAACCCCAAACTCAAAACTCCATTCTGGAAAGATACTGAAATTTGCTTCAAATATTCTCATAATAAACCTTTTACTACAGTGGCACTTCTCCCGGCTCCTCAGAAGTTTACTCTGTGAGCTTCTCTCAACCAGTATTTTTGCAGCTCAACCATAAGATAAACGGCAATTAGAAGGTATTGAAATGATAACTTCCTACCTCCTTTTTTATTGATAAACTTTGACTCATCCCATCAGGTAATTCAGAAACACACTGGTTCAAAACTTCTTGCAGTTTTAACTGAAAATTAATTTTGCAATTGAACAACATTGAAGTTTGCCATCTGGACTGCATTTGTGCTTTTGGGTATTTTGCTGTAGACAAAATGAGTTTTGCTGTATTTCAGAAATTACCCTTTCATAACAAGCTAGAATAAGATATCCTCTAATTCAGCAATTTAGTGCATTTGGATTTTATCTCCATCTTCATGCCCAAGCTTGCCTTTTTGTTGCTTTGTCGCATGGCTTTTCTTTATAAAATAAATAACAAGGCACTTTACTCAGTTTGAAATTCTAGACCTACTCAGATACACTCTAGAGAGCTCCTTAATAGAGAATATACAATGGTAAAGCCCAGCTTTAAAAGATTAAGATATCAGCTACTGAACTGAGTTCTTCAGAAATAACAAAACCCTATCATTGCCTTCAGTCCCCAGAGAAAGAAGGAGGAGTCTGGCATTTTCTTAAACACTGAAATACTCAAATTGTTAAAAACACAATTTCTGCATCCAGCAGAATTCTGCTACAGCAAGCTGTGCATATAGCCAAACTCACACGATGTATGTGCAGTCTGAAAGCTGGATCAGGTAAGTGAAGAAACCCATAAAATCATACTAAGCACACACAAATTGTTCTCTCAAAAACATGTGACAAATTCTATGCATTTCTCATGGAGGCAAAAAAGGCAATACTGACCAAAAAAAAAAATCTGTATTAAATAAGTCTTATAACTTATTATAATTTAATTGACTTCAACTGAAAACTCAAGGCGGGGTGCCAAGACAATGAAGCAAAGCAGGCATAGGGAACAAGAAGTTTCAGCCTGAAAAAAAATGTTGCAATTTACATAAGCAACAGAAAACAGGGGATTTCAACAGGGAAATGCCAGCCTGCTGTCAGAGTACTGGTACTGTCAACACTCTTTAATGTAGTCCCCCACCACTAGAATGCACCAAAACAGGACAGTTCTACTAGCTGTGTTCCATTATAAATGTATGGACATGCAGCAGAGGAAAGATCCTCAAGAGACATAAACGCACTCCTATTAAGAGAATTGAGCAAGTTAAGTGATAATCATACAGGCAGTAAACCAGGTTTGGAATTTTAGCATCTTAATTCATAGAAACACCAGACACGACAGATGTGTTAAAAAAATGCAAAGAAATTAAGTATGATTTTTGATGAAAAGCTTAGAAAAGTTTAAGGAGGGAAAAAAACAACCAACAAAAAAAAAAATCTTTTTAACAGGCTTGCATTCTTCATTGGTATTCAATAGTTATCACATATTCATACAACACATTTTTAGAAGCAATTAGAACAGGATGTTAAACTAAGTAAGATTAAGTAGGTCAGACTTCAGCCTCCCAATCAAGAGAACTGCTATGCTAAAATACTTCTTTACCAAGTATTACATCTTCAACATGACATACCTTCAATGTTGATACCACACCTAGCCAATCAATACAAACGACAGACAACTCAGATGATACATGCACAGACTGACAGAGCTTAACCTGGAAAATGAACCACGTCCTAATCTAGTCCAAACCAGCAAATTATTCTCACTAAGGTCCCACTTGCAAAGGAGAGATGATTGCTCCCAGTATTACAGAAATGATGTAAGGGTTTCATTAATAAGGAGCATCTCCAAAAGCTTTTAAGTTGACGAGTCTCCTAAGTAGTTATGAAAACAAGAGAATCCTTGGCAGAGTAACATGCAAACTTTATTTCACAAAGAAATAAGGTGGTAACCATTTCTGTGAATTCTGTCCATTGTAACTACTATGTTAACAGCTGATACTCCTCCCAAGAAAAAGTCCTTAAAGGCTCTGCAAGCCAACTCCCTGCTACCACTTACTGAAAGCAAGAAACGTCATTTGCTCATGCAGATGACAGGTATGCATTTGATTGCAAACATCTGCTTACAGTCTACTTTCTGGTACTTTACAACAGACAACCATGTGTTACTCCACAAATTCATCTTCCCCTCTGCTCTGTTGAGACCCCACCTGGAGTACTGCATCCAGCTCTGAAGTCCTCTGTACAGGAAAGACATGGACTTGTTGGAGACAGTCTCGCAGAGGGACATCAAAATGATCAGAGGGATAGAAACACCTCTCTTATGAGGAAAGGCTGAGAAAGTTGGGGTTGCTCAGCCTGAAGAAGACTGGTGAGATCTTACTGTGGCCCTTGGGTTCTTAAAGGGGCCTATCAGAAAGATGAGGAGAGACCTTTTAGCAGGGGCTGTTGCGACAGGATGAGGGGTGATGGTTTTAAACTAAAAGAGGGGAGATTCAGGCTGGAAGTGAAGAAAAAATTCTTTATAATGAGGATGATAAAAACTAGCATAGGTTGTCCAGAGAGGTGGTAGATGCACCATCACTGGAGACATTCAAGACCAGGCTGGATGTGGCTCTGAGCAACCTGATCTAGTTGAAGATGCCCCTGCTCATTGCAGGGGGCTTGGACTAGAATTCCTTTGAAGGTCCCTTCCAACCCAAACTAATCTCTGATTCTATGATCTGCAAGCTTCACTATGTTCCCCCTTTTAAAATCATCTACACATTTAGTCACACACCAGCACAGTGTGACATTATACTTAAAAGAAAAAAATAAATGTATATACTTAAGCCTCCCAAATGGTAAGACATAGTTAAAATAGCCTTAAATAAAAGTGGCACACTAAAACAACAGCTTCTGATCTGACCACCCAATATCTGACTCGTTTTGTAAAAGGCTTTAAATGGTAATTCACATGTAAACTGCATCCCACTGCTTCAAAACTTTTGCTGAATTTCTTGCATTTGCCAAATGAGAAACTTTTACAATGAAAGCTAGTGGTAAGGAAAGAAAAAAACCAATATTCCCACCTGTTTTAGGGAAGCTTTATCCCTCCAGGGGAAAAAAAAAATAAAAAAAAATAATAAATCGAAGGCCACCAGCAGCAAGGATACTGGCAGGGCAAAGCATGGAAGCATGCCGACCAGAATGGATGAGTCAGAAACATGAAGGTCAGGGTCAGCTGGGCTTCACAGGCAAGGGAAGATAGTTACAGATAGCGTAGCTGAGAAGCGACTCTCAAACAGCATTAGGAGGATGGCATCGATACGCTTGTCAGCGAGCAAGTAAGATGACCACATGCATGCTCAGTTGCTAGGAGAGTGGTTTTTCCTTTATCTTAAGAGATAGATGTGGTCCCTTATATCACATCTAAGCTAAGCTGGTAACATTTCATCTGCTGCGTGTCCCTCCAGGTTTTGTAGTCATTACCTTACATGCTCTTCAAGCAGTATTTCTTAACAGTTCCTACACACCCAATCTAGTTGAAGCCAAAAATGCCCATTGATCAGCTTTCTAGATCCGTACTTCTGTAAAATATTAAGCCTTATTAAATGACCTATGTTGCAGTAACTATGAGACAGTCTGTGTCTGCCCACTAGACACCTTTTTTAATTTCATTTACTATTTAAGAACTTTTGTGCTGTATATCATACAGGGAGATGAAGCTTACAAACCAAGAGGAAAGAAACAGACTTTGAAGTAATTCAAGTTTGGTTTGTGAACTCAGGATTTACATATTTTCATCACCTCAAATCTCTTCTACTGTGGGAGAAGAGCAAAAGATTAAAAGTTGAAGAACAGGACTCCTCTGACATTTTATTTGCTTTCAGCTGAGACTCTTAGCTAGTAGGCCAGATTTCTGCTTCAGCTAAAAGAAGGTTAACCATAGCTCCAGCTAAAAGAAGGGTAACCATAGCTCCAGCTGGGATGTTTCCATGTTGATTTTGAACAGGCTTCTCTTTCCAGGAATACTGCAGTTATCTTCCCCCCCCCCCCCCCCCCTTTTTTTTTTTTCCATAGCAAACAATTCCACTAACTTTTTTAAGACAGCAACACTGCCTACCTATTCCTTCCAGGATACAGCCAAAATTTTCATGTTTGGTTAATCTAAAACATTGTATTTAAAATAAGTGCTGGTTTCCCAAGCATTTCCTGCAGTTAAGCACTACAGATTCAGATGTAAATCATGATTAAGGGAATAGCAGAAGGCATTTTGTTTGTTTGTTTGTTTTTTCTTTCACTAGTCGGATGGAGTTTGTTGGGGTTAAGTAAATCAGTAGGAGACCCATTTCTACTCTGGCTTTTACCAGGCCAAAAAAAAAAAACCCAATAAAGCAACCTCAAACAAAAAAGGTATCATTTTGAAGGTTTTTGTTGTTTAGGGGTCACAAGATAGTGGACAACTAAAAAGAGTACAACTGTTTTTTAAAGATTTATCTAATAGTGCATCCACACATACTGTATTTAACGTAAACTGCTGACCATTTGTTTGAACAACCCACAAGAAAGAAGTAACAATTCTATTCTTACTTTATGTTAACTTTAAAGAAATACCAGGTTCCTTTTGGTTTGGTTACCCCCACATCCCTCCAAGGTATTCTAAATAAAGAAATAGCTGAGAACATTCTGGCCAAAAAAATTCCTTCTGCACACACAGCACATCAGACATCTTGTCTTACCTTAAAATACAACTGGAAAATTCAAAATATTAAGTACGTTTAATATATTGAATCCTTGAAGAGAAAGAAATATTTACAAGCTGCCACGACTTCCTGGCAGAATACTTGCATATCAGTGACTCTCCTTCTCCCGACTAACAGTACATTCTGCAAAAGCAGAAACATTTCCCAAGAGCACAGACAAGTTAAATTCATGTATAGCTTTTTAATGTGTCCTCCCCAAAACATACTTGAGAGTCTGAGACTCTTCAAGGCAAACGCAAAGTTAAAATTAAAATACTTCTGTCCTTCTGTTATTTATTATTATTTTTTTAAATGAAAGCCTTAAGACACTTTAGGAAGCATGTTTCTCAAAATATTCCACAGCCTGGTTCTTGTAACCTTCTGACTATGCAGACAGGCTATGTTGTGATTACAGCTATACCAGATTCAGCCATAAAGTATGACAAAACAACTTTGATGTTTTTACATTATATCTAAAGGACAAGGACACAACCAATCTCCATTCAGAAAAAAAAAAAACAAACCAACCTGTTACTGATTTTTCTTTAAAGGTAATGAAAAAGTACCAGAATTCTTTAAAATTTTAAATTGCTGAACTGCAATTCTTCATTAATTTTTTATTATTTAAGTGTTAATTGATACTAAAGAATTTTTAGACTAAAGACATTATTCCACACAGGAAAAGATAAATCGCAAACTCTGAGATCTCTACTACACTATCACAAATATAACCACCAAGCAGAATTAGGAAAGCAGTAAATACATCCACCATGCCTTTCTACTGTACTAATCTCCCTCACATCTAATTTAAACCTCTTCAATCATTCTGTTCTCCATTAAGGTTGTCAAAAAATTAATTAATCTAGCTGTGAACTCTCATTTAAGCAGGTGGGCTTCAGTCAGATTCCCATATTGTAAAACTTTGGCTCAATATATACTGCAAACTTTGTTCAAATATCAGAAACTGAAATAACCATTTTTCATTTTAAACCAATTACTCTTTGAAGTGCCAGACTTTACACCACAACATTTTAAAATAGAGCTACCTCAAATTGGCAGTCTAAGGCTCAGACTGCAAGTGTTGCTTAGACCTGGCCCAAGTCCCAGACATGGGATGGTCCCCTCCATCTCATACCTTCCTCGCAGTTTCTCAGAAAACAGCCGCATGTATTTAGAGCTCCAAGACAGGATGTCAATTTTTAGTGCTTCAACAGCCTGGTAAAATAAGCAAGAGGACATTACTTCCCATTATTCTGTTCTCATTAAAAAAACCCAAAAGAGTATTTTCACTGAAAATGTGCTCAATCTTCAGCTAATATATGTAATCTCGCTCACAGTGAAAGTGTTGTAGTTGGTGAAGTACTTAAAAATGCAAGACTTCAAGACTTCAACTTCTGTTTTTTTCTTTTCCTACAGCTGGATTCATAAGATTCAAAAGTTACCCTGACCAGCAGCATTACAATGCTTTTATCTAGAGTTGCAATAGCAAACCACTCAAATCAATTTTAGTCTCAACGCATTTTATCAGTACTGCAGATGGGGAAAATACAGGGATTTAAATCATTACACCACAATCTGATGCCAAATTCTTTCAAGTCTTCCCAGGGTCAGCCAAGCTCTTGCTTCTCAAGTGATACAATCCCTTCCCCGCCCTCCCCCACCCTGCACAATCTTGAAGCAGGACTCAAAAAATTTTGCTTTTAAAAAGACACATTGTTCCAGCATTAATCTTGTTCAGGAAGACAGAGAAACACTAATTTCTTTACCACATTTTCAAAATCCAAATGCATACTCTGAAGGCACAGAGATGCCTTTCTTTGAGCATGAGGATGGTGATAATATGAAGGGTGATACACTTCATCATGAAGCTATACACTGGATAACTGGAGGCAGTTACACATTATATAAATTTGTAACTATTCTTAGATTAAACAAAGCATCACCTACATAGTGCAGCTCTCTTTCAATGACAGGAAGTGTACCACAATTAGCCCTCTAACACTACAAGTGGCAAAAGTACTTACAAATACTGAAGTATTCTTTGCATTTGATCTCCACTTACTGATATTTAAAAAGCAAAAGGAAAGTGGTTTCTGAATCTCTGTGGTGCCATAAACTTTTTTCACTGCACTGTTAAATAAATGTGTTCTTTACCACTTCTGTTAACCCTTCCCTCTTTTAAAAGAGAATTTATCAAAATGCTTATTGCTACAAAGAAAAACGTTCCCCGAGGGAAGTGTACATAAACAGTCCATAGAGCAGCACTGCGCACAACTCACAACTTCCAAAACCTAGGTAGACAGACAAGTATGTTTTTCTAGTTCTGCACGGAATTTATCTTCAAAAGACAAGGATTTTTTTTTTTTTTTCATTTTGAAGTGACAAAGAGAAGCCTTCTATACATTCACTGGACAATTCTCACATTAAGGGGCTGCATAGAAAGATAAATTCACTATACTGTGAATCATCACTGAGCAGGATTTTTACAAGGCTTAAGGTTTCTCAGCAACCAAGTCCTGCTCTTGCCCAGCATGTTAAACTTTAAGCCAGCTGGTTCCCTGCTCCAGCTTTGCTACATGGTTACAGCCATGGTTACACCACACCATAGGGATAGAACAAGCCAACAGCCATAGCCCCAATTTACTGTATCTTAACAGCCAAGAAATTGTATCTGAAGATCAAGGTACTATGAAATGAAGGAAGGCAAGAACAAAGTTGACTGAATTTATTTTCTCATAGGGATGAATTGTATGATGGACAACACTATTAAGGAAGCATAACATGTAACTGATCACATGCACAGGTGCATTGAACCAGGGTGGCCAATACAGCTGCCATCCTAAGTTTTTCCAACACACCCACTCCCCAGGGGCTGCTGACAAGCTGCGTACCACAGGTAGGAACTACCAGTTTACTCCTGATAGCAAATCCTATGCACATTTTAGTATAAATTACACACCCTTTCCAACCATTCCTACAGCAGGTACAACAACCTCCGGGACAGGACTAAGAACACAGCCGAGGGTGGTAACCACATAAATGACCCCACGTTCACTCCACAGGGTGCAACCACCACACAGCACCTGCATGTGCTATTTTCCTTTAGCTGCTCAAATGCATTTTCATTGGGAAAAAACAACAAAATCCCAATAAACCCAAGGATCCTAAAAGATCTTAACCTTCATGCTTCTCATGTCCTACCAAGTGTTAATCCCCAGTCTTAAAATTTCAGTTGAAAAAAAACCAAACTATTAACCAATGCCTGTTAATTTATTATTCAGGTACTACAATAAGAGTTCTATGAGAAAATAGCATTAAAGGAAAATAATCTGCAGCAAGCCAAGAAACACATACAGAGAAAATATGTATGATTTGAAGAGCTCTTTTTTCATTTTAAATAAATTTTCTAACCTCTAGATTAAATTCTTAGGTACATGTTTTGGGCACCCATAGCCCCAGTTAAGCAGATGAAACTGAGGAGCTGTAAAAAAAGGACTTAAAAGTTTTTATGTTT
Organism: Lathamus discolor; assembly: GCF_037157495.1. Taxonomy (NCBI): domain Eukaryota; kingdom Metazoa; phylum Chordata; class Aves; order Psittaciformes; family Psittacidae; genus Lathamus; species Lathamus discolor. The sequence goes on along the minus strand of NC_088884.1, from coordinate 39,378,308 downwards.
CAGGTTATTTATGAACTAAGTAATTCTATGAAGATTTCCAGTATACTACAGCTCTGTGAACTTTGAAAGTCTTCTCTGCATCCTCTGTGTATTCATGTTTCTGGACTTCCTATGAAGTTTACAGTCCAATTAACTGACAAAAGATTGAACTGAAACTGTTCAGGCTTTTTACTTTCTGGGTAAAAGGTGCATCCTTGGTATGTTCTACTCTCTACTTTTTATTATTTTTCATCCAGTTCAACAGCTTGCCTTCTTACCATAATTCCAATAAATTTCAGAGGAAAAAGTATTTCGACTCTGCATCATTTACAGTGATCCAACAAATTTCTAAGGAAGAAAAGCTGGGGCTTAGCCTAATAACGAGAAAGACAGGAGTCCCTACGGGAATTTAGTGACTTCCAACATTTCTTCTCTGATTTTTTTCCTCAACACAGACGCCTCCCGATTTCTTCTCATCAAGAGCAGAGCATGGGTGCTGTTCTCTACAAGGATTCTCCAGTTTCTTTCTGAAGACTACTCTTATAATTGGTCTTACACTAAATTTTTAGAGTATAATTCTACAGTTTGTTACCTCCTGTCATATATGCTCACAGGGACTGACACATTCTCTGAATCAGGGTCTCTGAAACACGACTAATTCATTCTTGTTCACAAAGCAACAAATCTGTCCTCAAGGATTTAATACAAACAAAAATCCACATCTGAAAACATTCTCACAGAAGCATCCCTCTGTTCCAAGTTTTGTTCTGAAACACCTACTCCTAAGGGAAACAGAACATACATCAGATATAGTTGTCTGCGAGGGGCTTCTGTAAAATTTCTTGGTATCAGAAGTGCTAGAGATTGGAAAAGAGAGACAACAGAGATAGAGGGCACAACTAAAGCAGCTTTATTTTACAAGACAAACCCATTTTAATACTTCAAAAAGAACAGAGCTGTAGACTACTCTCAGTAAATGAATGACTTTTCATCTGTGAATCCAGTATTTCAAAACAGGTCTATCTGGTACTGCTTTATGAACTATCAGATCTAGTCCAAATTTAAATAAGCAAGGTTGCATTGCCACTCCTGAATCACATGTCCAGGAGTGCTCAAGCTATATCCATCCTTACTCCTCACACCCTGGTGTCCACATCCATCTCAAGGATTTCTGGCTTTAAGAAGTGACCCTACTGCCTGGTTCAGAATAAACGAATTCAAAAAAGAACAGGCACCTGCCTTCCTTATTACAGCAATTGCATAAGGACAACTTTTGTCTTTCTGATACCAAGGATATCTGAACTGCAACTTCTCAAACTTCCAGTGAACCAATCAGCATGCTCCATTGCTGCACTTTAAACATTGGCTCTCAAAACTGAGCCTTCACCTGTGTAGGGAATTGTAATTTCACAGTACAAGCTGCTCAGATGTCAGTTTCTTTCAAACACTACATGGGAAACGTGCTTTGCCACAAAAACCATTCTCAGAAACTTCGTAAAATGTACGCTATCTAATAGTAAACTACTTATCCAGCCTTACTCTAGTAAAGCCAAACCAGTCTGAAGACTGCTTTGGAAGCGAAAGCAACACACTGATAAATTATTCCAAGGAACAAGAAACTAACCTGTGCCAAGCATAACTTTTTCCCAACTAGTTTGGGATTCTGGAACAAGAGCTAGAAGCACACAGGAGCAAAGTTCAAATTCATATTTAAATCCTCAAACTGAAGCCTAACTGAGCATAACAAACTACATAACGAATGAAAGGAAAAACTGTTCAAGATTACTTCTGGGACTTTCCAGAGTGTATCATTAAATTCAAACGCATATTGCCAAAATGTAAAACAGTAATCACAAAAGCAAGCTGTTCTTGAGGTTTACTGACTCTTCTGCTCATCATATTTTAATGCCTCTTAAGCATGTCATGACATGTTCCTGGGAACGTGTCCATGTTACTTTAACATGCTATTTGGCAAAACCCCAAAGTTAACGCGTATGTTTTCAACTTCATGTCTCCTTATCACATTCACTTTTTTCTTTTCCAATAATCTGTAGGTTTGATTACCCCCCAGTCTGCAGTCTGCTGAAATTCCTTCCTAACTCACAGGTATTTAACAAATTTTGCTTCCACAATGGCGTAATACTCCATTTAGAAGTGTCACCTCCTTCCTATTCTACTTTTAGGCCATAAATATAAAGACTGGCTACATTACACAGCGCCACAGTTTGGGACTTGCAATAAAAACCAAAGCCACTGAGTTTTTCCACTAGTGATTTAAAGATAAATCAAAATAGTACTGAAATTGAACTTTCCACTTCAAAGGTAATTTTATTGAATTAAATGCAATGCTACCCTGCATTATCCTATATAATTATTAATAACATACTTTTTTGTATGAACAAAAACCAAGCGGTTTTGGGGAATTTCTTTAGTCTTTTGCCATTTGAGCTGAAGGAACACTAGGGATTAAAAAAATCTCCAAGATTTATTTGCAGGATAGACTACGTTAAAATAAAAAAGAATTTCTTTTATTTTTTAAGGGGATAAATAAAATGTGATTGGTATTCACATGCCAGAATGCAGAACACACCCACTCATTGTATGGTACTACTGCTGCAAAGTTAGAATCCTGGGACCTTGACTTTCATTATGATTACAGAATACTATAAAAGAAAATAATATACTGAGGTGTAACAATTATTGCACTACACTTCAAGGCACTGAATGTACTAAAACACCAACAGTCAACAAAATAAAAATGCCCGTGCCCAACCCCTTTCTAACTTACATTAGGGAAGTTATGTTCAAATCTAGGAGAACTATCAAGAACACTTCATTTACAAATCTTACAGAAAAAAGAAAAATGCTAAATTTTTTAAAGTACATTTTAAAATAAATACACTTGTTCAATTTTTCTGTACCACACAAATGCACACATGCATCATTCCAAGGCACTTTTTAATAAAAATCTTGTGAAAGAAGGGAGCACATTAATGTACTTCAAATACAGTTCCTGCAATACCTGACCGTCAAATCTATTGCCTGAATACTTTAAAGAGCAAAATCTTACATTTCAATAGCTATCCCCACTCCCCTAAAATAAGGTTCTCCTCAAAGAACCTTAAGTGCACCGAAAATAGCTACCTACCTACACACTGTACTTTTGCCCATTAATTTTTTGTCTCTGCTGAGGTAAGCAAATTTTGACCGATGACCACTTCCTGTAAATGAAGTAATTAATAAAACATTATTAGTAAAAATGTGTCATTATCTTTCAAGCTTCTTACAATTCTTACTGTTCCATAAACAGGAAAAAAATGCATTTCAAAACCTTGTGCACTGAAAATAATGTAAGAATAAACTCAAAATATAAAGCTTCTCAGTAGTTTTAGAGCAAAAGTAAATGCAATAAAAAGCAATAATCACACACAAACTAAAGCAAGAGTCACTAACTGTCAAAATTTAAAAAAAAAAAAAACAACAAAATTAATACTATTTTGAAGACCAAGGAAAAAGACGCATCAGCAGTAACCTCTTTCCCCCAGTAAAAGGTGTTCACAACTTGAACTAAAAGGCTACAGAGATCTAACGTATCTACAGCTCCTCTGTCCGAACAGAAAGGCACAGATGCCTTGATCCTGTAAAGACAAGTTATGCTAAAAATAATATAGAATTAGTCTCATGAGAAAACCATATAGAAATCACAAATGCCCCCCAAATTACTTTTAACTGTGGGTAATTTACTCTCTGCTAAACCAAATAAAACTTGAATACCAGCCGACTGTTTCTATCGCACAGCTTAAAGTGAACTTTGTCTTCTTACAAGACAGAAATGCTTCCAAACCACCCTTGGGACAACAGGGGAACAAGCCCAAATTCATGCCCCAAGACTTTTCAGAGATGACTGGAAAAACAAAACCAGAAGCTGGAAGCACAGAATCTGTGTTTCCAAAACCAAAGGAGAAAGAAGGAAACAAAAACCATTCCTGACAGAAATCTTGGTTCACTGAAAAAAAACTAATGGGAAAACTAAACAAAAAACCACCAAAAAACAAATGCAAAAGCGAATTTCTGACCCTTCAGGACCCCCAGAATCAGTATGCTCTGGCTATAACTGGTACAGGAAATGAACAATAACACTGGTGAAAAAACACATCACCAGAGTCATAACACAGAGCAGTATGCTAGGACCCTAAGCTAGTGAAGGAATCAGTTGTTGACAATGAAGCTGCTTTTTTTTTTACCAGAAAGCCAAAGCACACATTCTCGCTGTTGAGAGTACGCCCAGAACAGGCAGAGCACAAATGGTTGTGTTTCACACTGTCCTTTCTCACAATACTTTCCTAAGTTTCTTTACTTCAGAAGAGCAGCAAAATTTCAAAGTAGATTTGCTAAAGAATCTGTATACACTTATTCTGCAAATTTTTTTATTCAGCTTTAAACAATTAAACCACAACACTCCACTGAAAATATCACCGAAGCACTGACTGACTAGGGAACCTACTCAAAATGGCTACACCACTAACCGTGCCCTTGAGGGCCTGAAGAAAGCAACCAAGTTGCCCAGGCCCACAGCAGTTAGCGCTGTGGTCCCAGAGTAATTCAGGTGTGGCCCCCACCGCCAGGGCTGCACTATGCAACAAAATCCACAGTTTGCCAATGGGAGGAAGCAAAGCCGGAGATTCTGTTGTCTCTGCCACTGCTACACCACCTTAGCACACACCCAGATTCATCACATCCTGCAAATAAACTGTAGGACAGCAGGCAAGCTGCTGTCTTCCTCCTTCCACTTACAAAGCATTGTAAAGTCAATATAAACCACCAATAAAGTCAATAGAAAATTTCAGATGCCCGTGGCTCTGCAGAGACCTGGCCTCCCAAGCCAAGTGCCTATACCAGATGATCCAAAGACACTCTCTTTGCCAGCACTATAAAGAACAGTAACGCTGCCCAGCGGGAGTGTGACTTGGCACCGCTGGGTGCAAGGATGTGTCTGACAGCTGGTTCTTCACCTGACGGAATGGAAGTAGTACCAAACACTGTGGAAAACCCACAAGGTTTCTTTTCTGAGGAAGGGACTGCTATAAGGACTACATTTGTTGTAAAAATACAAATTGATTGACGGATTGGCTTCGCGAGCGAAGATTTGGGAAGGGCTTTGACCACACTTACTACAAGCACAATGACCAAAGGGCACGTAGGATATGCAAATCTGGTTGGAAAAGGGTGCTCAGGCAATCAGGGAGTGTCCAACCAGGACTGACGTCTCCTGAGTAATCTCGAGCTATGCATGCAGTGGTCCGCCTGCATGCAAGGTTGGATCTGCAGCTTCCCATGCACCTTATCACTTGCCGTTTCGACCCTCGCCTGCCCATACAGACAAGTGTCAGTAAGCCCTTGCAGCCTGCACAGTGGATTCTTTAGGTGAGGTGCAGTGTGTGCAGAACTGGCCCCACCCTTTACACCTGAGGTTTAAGTGCCAAGGCCTAGCTAGCTAGGATGGTGACAGCAAAGTCTGCAGGCTGTAGGTTTTGTAAGTGTCCTTCTCTTAGATGGAAGACCATACAAGGCTAGACGAGCTCCATCTGCCCGGGTTTGAAGATAGGAGTTCTCTCTCCAGCGAGGAAGGGCTGTCTTCGCTAACAAAGATTCAGGATGGACTTTTAACAAGCACATTCTGAGCAAGACTGTCATCTCCCGGGTCAATCTTGAGCAACAGCTATCGCAAGCCCACTGAGGCACCAGCAGCGCTGCGGTATCACTACGTCTAGGCAGGATTCCGACTTAGAGGTGTTCAGTCATAAGCCCACAGATGGTAGCCTCACACCAGTGGCTCCTCAGCCAAGCGCACGGCACCAGGGGTCTGAACCTGCGGTTCCTCTCATACTGAGCAGGATTACTATTGCAACAACACATCACCAGTAGGGTGTAACTAACCTGTCTCACGACCATCTAAGCCCAGCTCATGTTCCCTATTAGTGGGTGAACAATCCAACTCTTGGTGAATTCTGCTTCACAATGACAGGAAGAACCGACATCGAAGGATCAAAAAGCAATGTCACTATGAACACTTGGCCACCACAAGCCAGTTAACTGTGGTAACTTTTCTGACACCTCCTGCTTAAAACCCAAAAAGCCAGAAATTCTATCACTGAAGTCTTACAGGCAGACTGATCCTTCCTGCCTGACAAAGGACTGAATCCTCAGAGAGTTCAAATAGCAGAAAACATACTAGTTCAGAGTTTCCAAAAGTCCCAGGTAGATTCTAAACTCAGACTGCACTACTTCACACTCAGTAATGCTGCCTTCTTTACTTGTCTTTAAAATGTTACGATTTCAGTCCCAGTATCTATACACTTGACAATATGAAGTATTTCTTCTAACTGTATAATCTTCAGACTTCATTAAGTTTTTATTTCATTAAATTCAGACTTCCTACATGAGGAACAGCTCTTTCATCCAGTCTCCTAAACCTATTGGTAGGAGCAAGCACCATATTTGACATGCAAATATAGTAAAATAATAATAGAAATTAGAAAGGGTTACATTGTTTTCCTGGATATTATAGTCACAGCATAAGCAACCGGTTTTAGGATATAACCACTAAGTAAGTATCAAAATTTCAACACAAAACTAGATTGCCCCTTTCCCTTGTAAGAAGGGAAAGGACTTGGGCTGCAAAGCCTTTCTACGCAGTACCACAGAAGTAGCTGGATTTCAGCTCCTCCCCCTGGTCTTTTTACAGCATTAACTAACTACACCAAACCAAGAAGTTCAGTTCCAACAGAAAAAAAGACATCTCATGCCATTGAAATGCAATCATTATCACATCAATTAAAACAGCACAGATGAGATTCTACAACACTCCAGCCTTGTCATCCCTGGGACAGGGATAAAGCAAGTGGGACCTTACGTGAATACCAAAATATGACTTGAGAAAGTTATTTATTTCCAATTTGTTATTTATTTCCAGTTTGAAAGCAAACTGGAAATAAATGCATTTTGAATGAGAAAATGTCAATCTTCATCATTTTGTTACATACATATATAATGTTAAATCAAGAAGACAACATGCTAATACAAATATTAGCCCATTTCATATATACACACAAACTCTACACTGATTAAAATCACTGTAATTCCACCTCATTACAGGGCTTTTGTTTTCCACATTTTATGGGAAACGAGAATTCTTTAGCCCAAAGGCTGCACATCAAGCTGTATTCTTCTTTTCCAAATTAGATGTTAATTTGTTGATTAAAACTTTTGCAGGAAATAGGAAATGAGAATCATAGGATAGTTAGGGTTGGAAAGGACCTTAAGATCATCCAGTTCCAACCCCCCTGCCACGGGCAGGGACACCTCACACTAAACCATGCCATCCAAGGCTCTGTCCAACCTGGCCTTGAACACTGCCAGGGATGCAGCATTCACAACTTCCCTGGGCAACCCATTCCAGTGCCTCACCACCTTTATAAGTAAAGAACTTCTTCCTTATATCCAATCTAAACTTTCCCTGTTTAAGTTTTAACCTGTTACCCCTTGTCCTGTCACTACAGTCCCTGACGAAGAGACCCTCCCCAGCATCCCTATAGGCCCCCTTCAGATACTGGAAGGCCACTATGAGGCCTCTATGCAGCTTTCTCTTCTCCAGGCTGAACAGCCCCAACTTGTTCAGCCTGTCTTCACACAGGAGGTGCTCCAGTTCCTTGATCATCCTTGTGGCCCTCCTCTCCCTAGCAAACAGGTACCTCATGCTCAAGAGAGGCCAGCATCTGCTACCATGTTCTCCACGGTAGCTCCTGGCCCCTGCTGACTTTTTTACCTATGCAGAAGGCAGAGTCCAACACCATTACTGGCTCTTGGACCCATGACAGACCTTAAACAACTGAGGAACCTATCTCAGAGCTGACCATACTTACCAAAATTCCCTTGACCTCCTAAAAACCCTTTTACACAAACATGATGGTCTTACCCCTTCCCAGAGGGCAAAGAACAGGTTTTCTTCTCCCTCTCCTTTTGCACTCATGAGGCACAGTACTGTACTTGTTCCCAGCAGAGAGCTGCTCCAGTTCCTCTCTGCTCTTTCAGTTCATCTTTACTAGACCCATGTTCCTTTTTAGTCCTTTTAACAGTTAATATACTTCAGTAAGTACAGTACGCCATGTGAGGTCCTAACATATTTGAACACAGCAACAGCATTTCACTACAATTTGGACACAGGCACTCCTGCATACAAATCCTGGTCTGCTTCCATCTCTCCCTCAACAACGTACTGCCAGTCTGAATGGCTAATTACTCACTACAAACACTACATCATTCCCTGCCAATTAATCACTACTCCTCGCTATAAATTTGTACGGTTTGTCATTTCTGTATTTGCCATTTTATGCAAAAATGGGTACATTTGCTTCCAATTTTATCATCCAACAATTCAGGACAACACCAACAAGTACCAGGCTCAAGAAAATGCTTATGAAACCTACACTTTCACAGTGACATACTCACATTACAGTTTTCCAGACAACTTGTGGTATCTTCAGTCTAGGACGTACCTCCTTAGATTATTTATGTAGACCATATCAGTACGTGTCAAACACTCTCCTTAAAATACATAGTACCTACTCAGATCTTCTGCTCCACCACAGGAGGATGATGGCCTGCTTTGGCAGTTTAGTTTTATACCAAGTCTCTTTCCGATTAAGCTTCAAGAGTAATACCCAAGTCAAATTCAACCTATAGCACAGGTTTAGGTTTTCCAAAACCTCAACCAAGTAACTGACCCTCCATTCTAATAAACTGAGAAATAACATTGCTAGGTACTTAAAAAGTTTAACTAAAAAAACCCAAAACCCAACCAAAACCAAACATAAAGGCGACACACCCTAAGAGCTACCTTATTTTAAAAGAAGGTTAGACACAGAGTAAAGGTCTCAGAAATATAAGTAACAACAAGTAACTCTGTCTTTGATTTTCAGAAATACTAGGCAGTATCCATATAGATCCTGTCCCACTTCAAATTGCAGAGAACACAGCTTGGACAACTACCTCCATACAAACCAATCCTCGTGAGAAAAAAAAACCAAACATGTTTAAGGGCCAGGAAAATTGGTAAACACTACTTCAAGGATTCCAAACTGCAAACACAGATTAATGCAAAGCTAAAACAAAGATGCCTCTGATGTTAAGACCTTAGGTCACATACAGAGTAAGGACAACTGAAAGAATGTCACTATTGGAAAGATTTTATTCTATAACTTACAAATCCCAGTAAAAATGACAAAGCAGTGCTTATATTAAAACAAATTAAAATATGCACGTCATTTTGTATAACATTTCCTCTATGCTAAGCTCAGATAATACAGTCTGCTTCTATTCGTGACAAATTAGTTTAATATTTGCATTCTGAATACTGGAGAAGGTTGCCTGCATTTTTCCCTGTAGAAAAATTACTTTGAAAGATGCTTTCTCTGTAGTCTCATATTCATTAGTCTTATACTCATTAGTCTTGACTGATGGGCAATTTCATTATTCCCAACTTGGAGCTGCTGTTGCTACAGTTGAAAAACCAGATTTATTTCAGCATCTCCCTTCAAATTCAAACATTCTTATAACTGCTTTGACTTTACATTACTTGTGAAACCTCCAGCTGATCAGTGACCCTAATCCCAACCACTTTAAGTCATCTTTGGGAGCAAACTGTTGAGAGATTTATTTTTTATTCGTTTTATGTATAACTCCCTCCTCCTGTCCACAGTAACGCATAAATAAAAAGGTTTCCCCAGGTAATGAGGCCTTTTCATATGTTCCATCAAACCAAGCAAATCTGCTGCACAAATCAGAAACAGACAGCTGCATGAAGAATCCTGCTTTCAAAAGCAACACATAGGCTTGCTTTATAGTCAGTCAAGAGAAGTAGCAGGGGAGGAATCACTCCTGGAGTGACCTCTATCCACTGACTATAAAGGGAGCCTGAAGAAGTAGATGAACCAAGTTTCAAACTTCTTAGTAATTAAATATAAGCAAGGCAAACCTACTCACTGCATCTAGCTGATTACCCTTTCCATTTCCTCTGATCTCACCAATTGGAACAAAGCCAGTAATCCTAAATTTGTCACATCAGAATTCTGATGGCTCATGCTAAAAAGTATATCCTTTTTTTTTTTTTTCTCACACAGAAATGCAACCACCATCTAAAATGAATGACAATTAACCATGCACAGTAAGTTAAAACAAAGTTTACCATATAGTGTAATTATCTGCAACTCATTTACTTATGCTTTAATATACTCTATTTCCACTGCATCCTACATTCATCTAAGACAGCTCTAAATTGCCATTAGCATCTCAGGCCTCAGCACTTCAACCCTGAAGCAGAACAGGCCCCAGTGAGCTGCACTTAAAATAGTCCAAAATTATTTACAAACTGCTCAAACGTGCAGAACTTTGGCAGGAGCACAAAACAGCTACACAAAAGGTAGTTAACAGAAAACAAACATTAAACACAAAGGACCCATAATCTTGAATTATCTTTTACCACAGACACTACTGCTATAAATTCGAGTGGCAGACAGCTATCAAAGCAGAACACGGCTATCTTGCGGACAAGTTCACCTATGTGACCTGACTGTCACACTTGGTAAGTACAGACACAGAAATATCCGAGTAAGGCTTCTAAATCTTCCTCCTATCCAGGTAAAATGAAGCAGGGAAAAGGAAATACTTGAAGCACGTTCTAGCATCAGTTTCCCCTCAATTCCTGAAGTGGTTAGAGAACAAAAATGTTACCTTTCTTTTCATATAAAAGCTCAAAATGCAATAAAAAGTTTCCATTCAGAAAAAGTGACCATCTGATTATTATGAAGAAAAATAATGCAGGCAAGTTTAACTATAACATATTAATGCAGAGATCATTCTAATGTATTCACATTTCTGCATACTTTTCTGTCCAGTTTACTTGACAAAAAAAATAAACTTCTCTACTTGGCACACTGCAACCACATTCTTGTTCACTTGCATCAAGCAAATGACCTAACGATCCTAGCAGAACAAAGATTCTCATTTCACCCAAGTTAAAGGGCAGGGGTCTAATAATCCATACATCAAGATATACACACATATACACACAAATACACGTGCACATGTATATCTTACTAAAAGTCCCCCTGCTGACTACAGAATTCAAAAGCTTTAAGAACTGGCAGCACTTACCAATTAAAAAAAAAATATTATCAACAAAATCAAATATAAGACTCCTATAATGTAAGCTTTCTTCTATCCCCCTCACCCTGAAAAAATCACAAAAGAGTAATGCAAGGGTATTCAAAGTCATAAAACCTAAGCAAATATTCAGTTTCTGGCTAACACTATTCTCATTCAGTAACATTTTTCAACTTGCACCTTTCAAATTTCTTCATTTGTCTGTATGATTTGACAACTCCTTTTCATCTTTCACTTTTAAATCCTCATCTTGCACGTCTGACAATGTAACCTTAAAATCCACATCTCTTATCTGTGAACAAACTGGTATCTTCCTCAGGATCTAGGATGAACATGCACACTGAAGACTTCATCTGAAGAGTGATTATCCTATGGGAGCACTTCTTACTTTTAATAAAGATGACTAAAAATAATGAAGCATTCATTTGGTTAGATATCACATTGTCAAAACCTTCTAAACAGATAAAAAAGGCAAGTAAGTGTCACCACAAAAATGCACAAAATTGCAGCATTCCAAAGACAGCGACTCAGTCCACGTTGCACAGATGTCACACAGGCTCCCTACGGTGACCAGTGGCAAGAATGAAGACCAGGGGTCTCTTTGGACAACATACTAGGCAAGAAAACAATCTTAGTGTGGTATTCAGGGAAAAGTGTGAAAAGCAGCTAAACTGTCATCACTATAATAATAGTGAGCCATTTCCAGGGCTGAATTAACCCAAAATGAGAACAAACATGCAGAAAAAAGGAACTTCAAATAAGTATATGGTCAAAAAGGAGTGGGGAAAAAAAAACCCCACAACAAAACAACAATGTAACTATCTGGTTTGGGCTGGTATAGGTAAGTGTTTACAATGTCAATGAAATTACACAATTTCCTGTTGACACTACATGCTTTTATGGTCTCACAGATTTGTTTCATTACCTGGAAATTACAGCTATCCAAACCATAGAGCTGTTTTTCAGTGATTCTCCTACCCAATAAAGGACATTTCAAAATATCTATTGCAGGTGATCATTTAATCCCAAATTTTAATTCAAGAAACACTAAATAAGTAAAAACTGGAAGACATTACTGCTGGAAAAAGGAAACTGAAAAGAACCTTCAGTTTCCCAATATGATGCAGAAGCAGGTTCAAACAGGAGCATGGATAATACTTCAAAGGGTGACCAACTTCCACATTGGTCCAAGTCAAATTTTTCCCCTGCTGTGCTAAGGGTCAAATTTGACCCTCCTGCATCCTAAGGTGTGCAAATCCAAACATATATCACTGTAGCACTAAAATTAACAGAATTGATACTTCATGAATTATTTGCTGAATTCATAACCAGCGGAGATCCATCTGTAGATGTCCACCTCCAACACACTGGTCCAAACCTCCCATTCGGACTCAAAGCCATTAAGCAACTCTACTTTTGCTAAGGTACTTGCATCTCCCAGAAAACAAATCAAAGGCGAACACAACCCCCGATAGGGTCCTGGTAAATACCACGTGACTTCACAGTATCTTTTTCAATATCACTATACTGTAGCAATATACACTGTTACCCAAAGACAGTGACTTGTCATCTACTCCACTTCACTGAAGAGCTCTAGAAGGCTGATACGGCATTTCTGCTTCGCTGGGACAAGCAACACTAAACTGCAAGCCCTGTGCATCCCACTTCAGATTAAATAAAACCAATTCACAATAAAGTTTAAATCAGAAGAAGCAACCCATTATGAGGACAATCTTAAGGGTTTTACTCTACTGTGGTAGGACAGACCAAGACTGAATGGTTCTGAATCCACCAAGGCAGAAAACCCTTCACAGATACTGCGTCCAGAATCACCCTAGTCAGCTGCATCCAACTGACAGGATGTAAACAAAATTTCTGGGTGCTGGGCTTGAAGCTTAGTTTTCCACTGAGAAAAAAAGATGCTTCAAGGCAACAGTACAGTTTCTTGAATCTCTTGAGACCCCTATTTCATTATTATGAAGACAAAGGAGACATCACCATACCTTAGTAGGTAAAGAAGCCAATCAAACAGATATTTTACTATTAGTATATTTGCATCACTAAAAAAAATAGATATTTTCTCTGATGCTCATTTCTGTATTTCCATTCCAGTATCTTGAAATCACAAGATACACTGATTTTCTTTCCTGACTGGCCAAGACAGAGGGGAGAAGATCAACGCTTAAGTTTAAAATTACTCCATCTTTCACCTCCTTTTTTATATTTGAAAAACAGGCTGTAAAATCCTTTCATTCTACAGCACAGTGGAACTTTCTCTACTATACAGTGAAAGTCCACACTGACTCTAGAAAGGGAAAGGTAGTGATGAGCTGTAGGACAGTAGCAGTGTGACTGTTAAGACTTGTGGTTAGAGTACCAAGTACAGGAGATAAAGTTTCTTATGGTTTGATGGGTTTGTTTTGGTTTTTTAATTCAGAGTAAGAAAACTGCAGGTGGGGAGACAAAGCAGACAACATGAACCTATTGGGACACCTAGAGGTTCCCAGCAACAGAGGGAATATAGATAGGTCACAGTAGGTAACACTTGTGAAGCCTCCAACTCTGATAGTATTTTTCTGCAAGTCTAAACAGTGAGTAAGGAGAAGCTGAAACTAAGGTCTCCAAGCAGTGCAAAAGCCACCTTCCCTGGGGGAATAAATAAATAAACAAATAAATAGGCAAAAGAAAACATACCCAATGGACTATCAGCTAGAAACCCTGACAAAATGAAAGATCACCTGTTTTCAGGCCAAACAGCACAGGTTTATTAAAAGTCAGATCCTCTACAAGAGATTCAAGCATATTGGCAAAACACAGGTATATTGTTGCCAATCCTGGGCTTTCTTAGAACACCTATCCCTGAATTCTTTAAAACCTCTCTCAATTGTGTCAAGACAACCAGATAGGAGGGCAACACCAAAAACACCCTCCTAGAAGCCTGAAACTTCAGACCTCTCTTTTTTAACAGCCAAGGAAGCTGAAGTCTGCAGCAAAGCACAGTTGTGTTTTGGCCACACCAGCAGTCAAGAACAGCACAGTTACTGCAAGACATCCATGAGACTGTGGGATGCTTCCCCTCCTCTTCTGTCTCGAGTACACAGGACACTGCAGTGCCTGCAGTTAAATCCTAGAAGTAAAGGCCTCGTCCCACTAGCACCTGGGGATGATGCTCTTTCTGAAAGACAAAGACGGCAGAAGACCTGTATTGTAAAGTTGTATTACTTTCAGATGATGTGAGGAAGATGGAGATCCACTAACTTATCACACAAACCCACAGACTGGAGTATATACCCAAACAGGTTAACTTGGTAGGCATTCATTTTATCTGCTTTTAAGAAAGAAGTAAACAGAAGCTTTTGCACCTAGCCACCATCTTTTTGCCCTACCCCACACACAGCCTGAAGAGACCATAAAGCCACTACCACAGATACCAATGACAGGTAGGGCAAGTAGATTTAAAGGCCAAAAATTCCAAGCGAAAAACTGCGCAGCTCAAGGGAAAACAAAATAGCAAAGTGTTGTCAGCAAACAAGGGAGGGCACCAAGAATACTCCAGCTAAATACCACTTACAAAGCAGAAGAGGCCTCTAGTTCCAGTAGCTACGTGCACACAAGGATCTCTGATGAACACACACATGGCTCATGACTCAAAGGTAAAAGAATCCCCACATGTGTCATAAACCTGCAAAAGTGGGTGGGTTTTCTTTTTGGCTGGTTTTGGGTGGTTTCTTTTGTTAATATACTTAAAGGAGTACTGCATTCAATAAGAAGTTTGAGAAATATTTAGTTGTTAACATATGCTCCCAAACTGTTGAATGCAGAACCAGAGCCCCAGGTTTAGAGTACAAGCAGCATTAGGCAGCATTCGTGGAAATGGAGCTGAGACAATCCTAACAATGACACCTCAGCCTCCGGATGCAGGTAGTTCAGCACGAATTGACAGCATTCATCTGAGCATACCTGCACTATTCCTGATGTCTTGTTTGAAATTGGTTAGCACACATCATTGCAGCTGAATTGTTACACTGAAACTGGATTTTGTTCTATTTCATCTAATGGATTATGATTTCTCGAAGTTTCCTTCTCTTTAATTTAAGCATCTTATGCTTACATGGAGCTACAAATACGCACCTGTGCTAGCCTAGCACAGTCAGGCACTGATGCAGAGCTATTTTGTTTACTTTACTCAAGAAACAAAGCCCAGGCACAGGTGTACACTCCAACCGTTCCACTTTACAATATCCTATCAATGTCTCAAGCATTTTATCCACTGCTATTTAAATGGGTATTAGATAATCCTAAAATGCCCTTATTTTTAGGTTGCGAGTAATTTTACAGTAATGAAGCAACATTAACAGAGCAAAATAAATGTGCAATTCACAATAAACAGCTACTTATCTTTATAATATTAAGTCCTACTTAAGAGATATGAGGTCATGCCTTCACCCTTTATATACACACACTCCTTAGAGAGACAAGAGTACATGACTTCAATAAAGACCCCCTGCAGACTTTAAAACCACTTGTTTATGCACTTGTTACCTCTGCTTGCAAACAAATCACAGACTCACCAGCAAAAGTTACTTGAAGTATTGTCAGTATTTTTGCTTATTTAGTTTGAGAGCACTTTGCAGATCACTGGTTTTACTCTTGCTGGCACTTTCTGGTTCATCCATTGATGCTGTGTACTGCTCATGCACTCCTGTGTACCCAGACCAACTGCAGCATCTAACAGCAACAAACAGCAGAAACAACCCTGCCCTGAAGAGCCAGCAGACAGCAAAGGGTGCACAAAGAGGAGGAAGAGAAGAAACTACCAAGATACCTTTGCTGACAAGCAAGAGCTTCTGCAGGAAAATGTATATCAGCAAGTGATGGGGGGAGGAAGTACTTGAATAAATAAAAAGGCCTCATGGTAAAGTATTCAAAATGTCAAAACAATCAGCAGTGCCCCTTCAACTACTCCTTTTTTACACAACCTTCTCCTCAAGTGGAAACACGACACACAATTAGCTTTACTGAAGTCAAATCAGAAACTCGTGTCTAAAGGCAAGCTATGTTTAGTGGGATGGGAGGCAATCTCTCCCCAGATGCAAGTGGTCTTACACATACAGAACCCTACCAACACCAACAGTGCTCAGTGCATTCTAAATTAAGATCTGAAAATTAAGTGTCCCCCCCCTTTTTTTTTTTCCATTCCCTTATTTTTTCCCTTCCCCTTCAATTTTGCCTCCTCTTGCTTTAAACAGAGAGCAAGGAATAAAATTTCAAAGAGAAAAATAGAGGATGAGCCCTGTGATCTCCAACACCGCAGTAAAAACATAATCTTCACAAATGATCTTCAACAGAAATCTGTTTTTCACGTTAAATACCACAGCATACTCTAGCATAACTGTTTACCTCCATAACTGTCTTTTAGACAGGTACACTAAAATTTGGATTTTACTACTTACATTTCCACACTGGGCAACAGACAACTTACAACGTTTCAGTCTTTGCAGAGTAGCTATAATTATCAAACAAAATTATTAAAATCTAGATTGCATTTAACATGTAAAACTATGGCTACAATCAATCCTTCCAAGGCTCATCCGGAATTTATATTCCCTTCACAGGAAGGAGCCAAATAGCACTGTCAGTAAACCAATCTGTGCACCTCTTCCAGCTGATCAGTGTCCAGGTTATTTTGCCTTCAATTATAAAACCCTTCTTTATTTCTGAATGGTAAATCAAAGTACCCAAGAACAACATGAAGCTTATTCATTTCCCCTCCCATAAACACTTGGTTTTCTAGTAAGAAAACTATTCAGCCTTTTGTTTCTTAAACTGGAAGAGCTAAACGGAAAACCTTCTTTTTTGACCTACTGCAGACAACAATGCAAGAATTCCTTGGGTCAAATCATTGCTTCAGTATTGTCTATGCCACTCCACACTCTTAATTTGTTGATGGACCAGAACAGCAATGCTACTCATCAGTTCTTAAGGCACTTAAAAAAAAAAGGAAAGCTCCTTTTCTAACGTAAGCACAGGTATATCTGAAAGCACGAGGATCTTGTAATTAAAAATGTGTCATTACATAGGCACTTTTATAAATGGAGCTATAAAGAGTACTGCTGTGATTATTTTACAACGTATCAAAACTCATTCTTTTAAGGGAAGGTACATTAGGACACTTTAGGCTTTCGATCAAATTTCAGTATTACAAATATTACTATGTATGCTAAACACTTCTCCTACAGTATTTAAAATTAATTAAGCTTCTAGGAATGAGCATTCAGAGATCTTCTCGACTGACTATATGTAATTAAGATTAAAAGATATGTATGCATAATGAAAGATTAAAAAAAAATGCTCCACAGTCAGTGCTAGAGATAATGATATTTACATGGATTTAAATACAAAAATATAACATTTTTAATAATATTCCCAATAGTATCATCGCCAGGCTGCCTCATATTAAATTTTTTCTTGCTATATATTTACTGGCCTATCATCCTTTAAAAATTGTTCCTATAAAGATACTATAACAAAATAAAGTATTTGAAAACCTTCCACAACAAGTCAGTTAAAAATCTAATGCTGGCATCATCTCTGTTCTTGTATATATCTGGACTTCTGAATAAGTCTTAAGCTATAATACCAATATGCAAAACGATTTTTTGGAAAGTTCAATACATTCTTATAACAAATTTGAAACAAAAAAAAAAAAAAACCACCAAAAAAAAAGACAACACACCAACCAGTTTATGTTTGGATTAAAAGATGACTAAATATTATGCCTCTCTCAGAGTCTGCTTTGAGTTAAAAGGGACATACCTTATATCCATTTTCACTCACTTCTGACAAGAGCCTCAAGAACAAGTGAGACAAGGGAAAAAAAAAAAACACAACAAGGGTCTTGGACAGTACCACTTACACACCACAAACAACAAATAGGGAAAATGGGGCTGACAGCATTATTAAAGATTGACAGTGAGAATTAATGCGATACAAGTTTTTCTACTTTTCCTTCCTTTGCATATTATCAATGAGTCTCTAAAATTTTGCACTGAGTATTTGTTAACACTGGATAGGCCTTAACCAGTTTACAGTAGAAACACAAACAAAAATTATGGGGAACTGTTAACATATTTTGCTACTACACAGAAGAGTAAATCACAGGTTTATCTTACTGAAAGGCACGGTGAGGAAGGAGGGTTCCCTCCTTCAATCCCTGCCTATAGACAGAATGCAAGGAATGCAGCTTCTGTTTCTCTATCTAAAGTTTAAGAAGTGAGACAAACAGAACTTACTACAAAAAACTGTTATTCCAAGAGAAATAAATTCTATAAGCCTATTATAATGGACACTTGGCCTACAGCAGCCAAAAGCCAGACTTAGGACTTGCTACTAGAAAGGCAGGAAGTCTGGATCCTGGAAACAAGCACACTTAAAGAAGCCGAGAAGTAATTTGACTGTTAGGAATAGATCAGAAAACCACCTCTTGATAAGACAGGCTTACAGATAAAAATGGAACAGAAACAAAATGGGAAAAAAAAAAAAAAAAAAAAAAAAAGAAGAGGAATGCAACATAACAGATTTGAAGTTTCTCCCCCATAAAGTTTTCTTTACCATAGCTCATTTTGCACATTTGTCCCAACAGACCTTTTCTATGTTGGGTTAGTAACTTATCAAGTAACTTCTGTAAAAAGGTAATACTGACAGAGGAAGCAACAGGACCTTTCTAGATATTTGCTTACTGACATGATACTCACCTTTAGGTAGAGCAAAAATGCAGAAATTATTCCTGAAATGTCATGTGAAGAAGTATACTCACTACAGTTACAGAGAAACACAACCTATACAGAAAAGGATTTTGCACCTCAACTCAGACAATTTCAAATGGATACTCCATGAAGTATCATATTAGTCACATCATGAACAGACACACAACGTTTTACTTCAATGACACGTTTAAATTAGTTGGCGAGCCAGGATCCTGCTCCATCTATGAAATATTCCATTTATGACCTCCAAAATCTAATTTTGTGACAAGGACCAAAGAACAGCAATAGCTTCCTAGATGACATTTAAGCTGGAAAACAGCCCAGCAAACTACCTGACATTTGTCTTTAGAAACTTGTTCCTGTCTTTCCCTGATGTAGCAGTTCTCCTTAATTCAGCTGCCTTGCTGGAAATCAGAGATAACTGTTAGAGCCTAAGGCAGTACTTCCAAGCCTGTCTAGAACTGAATAGGGAAAAAATGACTTTCCAGATCTATCGGAGCAGGCTCCACCAACCAACTTTTCACTGGTTCTCACAGCAACTTTGTAGCCAGTTTATGGACTGGCAGGATCTCCTGGGTTTATGCTTATTTGCTCATTTTCCTGTCATAGAGGTACCTGTGCTGACAGGTAGGAAGCTTTTATGAATGAAAATTAAAAAAAGGGAAGCACGAAGTGCTTTGTGGCAGTGATGATCATAAATAGTTTGCTCAGACAGCTGTATCAAAGCTATCGCTCTGCAGTTTACATTGCACTCAAAAGGCTGACACCACAGAAGTAAAGCGGGATAGGTTTATATCATTCTTTCTAGTGGAAACCATCACCTTACATAAATGGCTTCTGTCTCTTACTTCCAAGAGAGAAAAACATGACATTGTCCTTAACAGCCCACACTGTCCAAGACTTTAACTGCTTTTTATATTCCCACACTTCTAAAATCTCTCCATCTAATGCTTTCCTCCTTCTATACACAACACCTCTTGCAGGCTATGAATGGTAACACTGGCATTTAAGAAAGGCAGAGAAGTAAAAATAATTCGCAGAGACAGAGCTTGTTCCTCTGCGCCCTTGGAATGGCAAACTGCAAGGAATCAGAAGTCATACAAATGAAGAGCTGTGTAATGACTTTTGTTTTATAAACCCTTTAACAGCATTTCAGGGGACACTCTCCTCGTCATGTATCATGTATCTCTTTATCAAATACTAGTACCTTCCAGGACACTCATCTTCAAGACAGGAGATCCAGCATCAGCTGTCCCTCTCCTAACTCAGAGACAGCAATAGAATCCTTGGATCTGGGTATTACCTTCCATGACATTCCTATGGGAAGGTCCCTGAGACTAACTGAAGAAAGCTGAACTTAATGTCCAAGAAATGTCAGTTATCCTTTCAACAGGGACATTATTTACTTAAAGGGTTAACAGAGATGTTACTTAGGAAGTACATCAAGTAGCTTTAAGCAGTCCAATAATCCAAAGTGTCTGCTTAACAAATGTGTGTTTTGAAAAACAGAAAACAGTACTGTCACTCTCCTATATGGCCACAAGCTAAAGATATTTCTAAGAGCATATCATGCATTTCATTTTGTTATCTCCTTTACTAACCACCCTGATCCTGAGGTTAGGATCAGAGTCCTCTGCAATAGCAAGTGATATCACAGGCATTTTTCTGCACTGTATTAGGCTACAGTGGTGTGATTTGCTATTTCTCAGGATAAAAACTTAAACTATTAGCTTAGTTTAATGAAAGTGACACTGTGTTTGAGATGTTTTGAGGCATCCTTCAATATGCAATCCTAAATTTTACTTTTCAACATAACAAGGTTCTATAAGGAACAAGTTCACTTGAAAACCATTTACTAAATAGTGCAAGTATGCAAAACATAGCAAAGCCACAGTCTCAGGTTATGCTATCCCTGAAAATATATATATATATATATATATATATATATATATATATATATATATATATATATATATATATATACATATATAAAGAGATTGCCCAATTTTGTAATGCATGCCTGGTGCCGCATCAGTTTGGAAATTGCAATCCATGTTTGCAAATCAAGAGTAAAAATACACTTTTCACTACAGAATTTAAAAAAAAAAAAAAATCAGAAAAATTCCAAAAATCTTTAGACTTCTCTGTAACAGGAGGAAAGGAAAAAATAAAAACACCAAAAAAAACCTAAGAAGTCTCTTCTATTAAATCTACTATCTGCAATATTGAAAAACTATAGTTTTTAATACTGAAATTAAATCCAGCACAGCTAATGCTTAACACAAAGGAAATTTCACTTTTTAAAAGAATTAGCCTTTCAAGAATCTTCAAAACCACATGAAACATCAGCTAAAAGTATGAAAGATCATCATCTTTTCTAACTGGCATAGTGACTATTTAACATCATGGCTTCAGCATAAAAAAAATCCTTTAAGAAAAAGTTTTCAATTAAACATAATTAATCCACTTATACTCTTCTTTCAGCATAAAGTATTCCTAAATTATGACCAAACATCCCAAGATAAAAGCTTAAATGAAAGAAATTGTTTCACTAGTTTACTCCTTTGAAGTGCATGATTAACGTGTCAGTTACATGATGTATATGGCAGCAACACACTTCTGTTGCTCTAAAGGGGGCTCCCTGAAACAACTTCCTATCTACCTCTTTTCAGTAAATTAGGTTTTTACCATTGTTTTTCTTAGTGATCCAGAACTCTTCTGTAGAAAAATAAACCCAAAAAAAGAAAAAAAACACAAACAAAAAAAAACCCAAAACATAAAGAATAAAGTTTTCACAGTAAATGCTTATAGTAAATCCATCAGTACTGAGCACATTTCTGCAGTTCTCAAGTCTAATAACCAATTTTAAGGAAAAAAAATCATAAAGATAAATTTTAACCATATTAGAACTCAGTATTCTTGAGTACGTTAATACTTGACTTGACATAGATAAAACTTCAATTTAAAAAAAGAAAACAAAAACACCAAAAGACAATGTAGGCAGATTAAGAACTTCTCTAGGATACAGAAATGGTAACAAGAACTCTACCTCATATTGAAAGCATGGTTTTATAAGCAAGGTAGTACTTTGGGCTAACTTAATACCATTAGAATGGTGGCCCAGTAAGGGTTTCCTTACAATAGATCTAAATTGCAAAATTAGAGTGCACCAAGTCATTAACTGAGCAAAAACTACACAGCTTGCAAGCTTTCTACTTTGCATACTATACACCCAATCCAATTTATACTGTTCTGATTGTCTAAAAATAAGCACAAAACCAACTTAGACATAGTTTTAGTCAAAACTGACGATTTACATATGCATCTGAAGGGTGGGCACACGCATTAAGTATCTACACAATTAAAAGAACTTTGCACTAATACTGTAATGGCTATATATCATTATAAAATTATACATTAAAAGATCATCACACTTTTCAGTCAGAAAAATCCAAGTTTTAAGAACTGCAGACTCTGATTTTCCCAGACAAAGAAGGCTTAAGAGGAAAGATCCTAGAGGCGCTATGCCTGAGGAACAGGCAGTAAGAAGACGGTGAAGAGCCAGTAAACAAATGATAATTCAATACAGGCCCTTTACCAAGAAGGACAAGCACCACGGCACAGGCCTGACAGAGGGGGGAGAGGAAAACATGAACCCAGAACTGATCCCTTACAGGAAAATATGCTAACCACATTCTCATTTGTGATTTCAATAAACACTGCTTACAAAGTCACATGGAGGAACTCTTCAAAAAACGCATAATCCCCCAGGGATTCTACTGACTATACATTGTAGCATGCCTCTTTCCCCCCCCTCCTTAAAAGAGATTATTCAAAGGTTTCATGATCGTTGATACATTATACTGTAACTGCCATACTGATATAAGACTTATTTAGGTTCTTTTGTTTTAGCACAGGTCTAGCATTGCTACTGCCTATTTATATTGGAAGATTTTTACCAGAACTGTAGGTTACAGGCAGAAAACAAGACCTGCATAATAACAAAAGAAACTCTACCTGGAAATTAAAGCGTAACTCACAATGTCACAGTTACACATTATAAGTCCATCCTAGTGGAAATTACTGATTGTTCATTATCTAGAGCATATCTGCATACCACCTAGATTTGCTGTATGTATATTTCCACAAGTATGGTCTGAAAAGAAGGAAAAGGGTACAGCAGCACTTACACTGACTGCATGATCTATTATACACATTACAGTAACATGTACTCTCTTCAGTTATGCCTATTCATTCAGAGAGTAAGTGCTCATTTCTGGTAAATGTATGTGTTTTCAAGCATACATACGAAGTTCTTTCATTTCTTTCCCTGGACTTCCAGAGGCGTAGATGCCTACCTTTTAGCCAGCTGAAGTCAGAAGAGAGCAATTTCACCTCAAGCATTAAAATTAAGTGGAAGAAGATACATGGGATAAATTTGGATCTTTAATTGGCAGCCAAAGATTTATAACTGAGTCTGGGTATTAACCGCCTCACTTGTAAAATACAAAGAAAAGGAGAAAATGAGTTATACATTACCTGAATAGAGACCTTTACTATTTTCATAATGGTTTTAAGGTAGATGAACACACCAAATAGAACTAAAATCTTCACCTCATGTGAGAACACTCCATTTGTAATACTTTCTCTTTTGTTGCAACCTTTTCCTCCTTACATAATCCTTCTGATACCCTTACAACTAAAGTATCTTCATTTACATCTCAAACATTTTTTTTTGTTGTTAAGTATCAATGTTAATCACTCCTTGACTATGATGTTACACCTAAACCCATTTTCATGTCTTCCTATGGCTACAACTCCTCTCCAGTGAAGCTTTGTTTCAGAATAAATAAATAAATAGCACAAAAAAAACTTTTTCTAAGCATTTAACTCTAGTGTCATTTTCAAAATAAATCTTGGGCAGATAACTCACTTTGAAAACTGTACCATGTTTTAAAGTTAGGAATTCTGAAAACAATCCTGTAATCTGAGGTTTAGCCAACAGTTTTAGGCTAAGCATTTTCCAAACATTTTCTACAGCTCTTATACTCCATATTCAGAGAACTGCAAAATAAATTGCATGTACATGAAGTGCACTTTAATCTGGGCCTTCTTTTAAACTGCCTTCAAATGTATTGCTTTGAAAAAAGAAAAAGTTATGAAAAACATAAAGATATGGTTTTACTTTTAAGAGTAATTTACATTGTTACAGACAGCACAGGCAGTAATACTGTGTTGGATAATCCTACTCACTGTTTTTAAGACCCAATACTCATTCACCTGAACGAATTACAGAATGCACAAGCCTTTTATGCCCAAATACCTCCTTCTACCACTTCTCCGCCTGAACTTGTCAGATTTTTTTTTTGTTTGTTGGGGTTTTTTGTTTGTTTGTTTTAAGTAAAATACTCTGTTCATTTCTGAATGCTTATAAACAGGAAAATATCCTCCCCCCAGGTAAAAACATCTTAAAATCTGGTCTGTTGGGATGCTCTAGCACTTGAAGGCTGTGCAACACTAACAAGCAGGGCACATTGCCTCTGAAAGGCACTCTTAGGAAGGCCCTGCATACCCTCACAAGGACTACCTGGCTCAAGTTTCCTTCAGCTGGTAAGGCTCTGAACCACCACTCCACTCACATGCAACCCCGAGACTGTACAGGATTTCACCCTCTTGCATGAGACCTCTGTGCGATGGTGTGGATGTAAGCCTAGCCACAGGATAGCTAAGGACACTTAATCCTAGGACTGAAGTACTTTTATTCACTTAAAAATCAGTTGGGTGCCATCAGGAGGATAGTTAGGACAAAGGGGAAGAGGAAACCAGAAGAGGAATTAGAGTTCAGAATGGGAACAGAAAAAGAAAACTGCAGAGAGACACACGTGCAAGACGCTGATGGGAAGGCGGAGAGTCCCAAAGACCCAACCAGTACAGCATGTGGAGCTTCAGACCCTGGACCCACCATTTCCAGATTCCCTCTCCTTCTTTTGGTGAATAGCCAGTAGGCCAACAACCAGTGTCAATATGAACTTCTCTTCTAATTAATGACACAGAGACTAAAAAGAAAACAATGTGTCTAGCTAAGATGCTTAAATGTCACATATGTAAACCAATATTATGCCTTTTAAGGTTTGTCTTTTTTGTTCCCCAGTAATTCTGGAAGAGGCACACAGATTTTCACAAGTGCCTTCTACTCAAAATATTACAGGAGTCTATACAGAAGCATTAACAATTATGCTGCAAATAAAGCGGAAGGTATTTCTGTTATGAAGAATTAAGCCAATGCCTCAGTTTCTCTGTTTGTAATGCATGGCTGTCTCCTTAGTGAGGCAATATAAAAATATAACTTTTTCAAAAACATATTATAAAGCACTTCCATGAAACTGTAATGAAGAAATTGGGGAGAAAACATTAATCCAGAATTTAGTTATAATTTTGGATAGCATGACCTGAACAACGGGATTAAAAAAAGAAAAACCTCAGTGAGCAAATACCATGCATCCTGTCTAATGAGGCCAGAGTCCTCAAGGAAAAGCACCATTTGATCAAAAAAGCTACATAACTGGCATATGCAGATAGAACCTGACTTAAGACAGGAAAGAAAATCTTCATTCCACCATTTCTTAAATTCAGATTGCTTTGAGTATGCAATTTTAACAGTTATTGAAGCGGAGGTTTATGTACTGAGTAAGGGAGGGGTTTGCTTGTAACAGAACTTCAAGATGCACATATAAACAGTGACCTACATCCCTCTCAGTTTATGAACTGAAAATGAGACAAGTTTATGACACTGCAATACAAAGACTAAGCATCAGGAAGAACAATGAGGTAACCCAAAACTCGTCTTTGCAATCTTAAATTGCTGGGGAAGCACAGAAACCAAGTGAAAGAATAGATGAAAAAGAGTAAGAAAAGTACAGGGACAAAAAAAGGCAAACCAAAAGAATGCATAAGGTAGAAAACAGTGGTATTTTGAAAGCACAGGAGACAATAGAGGCTAAAGTGTTCTGCATTTATCTAAAATCCTGTCTTCAGATAAAATTAAATTCACAGCATTGTGTGCCTACACTGAAACTGGGAATGTCTTCATCCTTCTTTGATGGAACATAGCTGCTCCTCTCCACATTTAAACAGCAACCCAATTGAAAGTTTCTCACACTAAATGGAAAAAAAAAAAAAAAACAAGCCCAACTTTTAACAGTTAAAATTTCAAAGCATATTTGATTATCACAAAAAATGTAAATATTACAAAATTAATGTGTGAAGGATATGACCACCTCAGCAGTGTTGCATAGATTTTTATCACTATCATACATACTATCACTTCATATATCAACCCCAAATTTAAATTAGCTCCTTGTTACAGATTTGTAATTGCAAAGTATCACTAAGAGTCACATTCTTACTTAAGGGACATCTTTCCACCAGTAATCCAGCCATCAGTAGCTCTGGGGGGTTTTGATGATTTTATTTTCCCAGTTTGACAGTGTTCACAGAGGTCAGACTACTTACAGTAGCAGGACCTGGTTAGATTCCCAGTGAAGGACAAGACCTTGCTGTGGAACCCAAACCAAGCCCACTCTACCAGTGTCTATCCATGTTGTTGCAAGATAGCACCCTTACCCCGACTGTCACCTCAGAGAGAAAAACACTAAAGTGGTTATTCAGAGGAAAGAGAGAGAAAAAAGAAGAGGAAAAGAAGGATAACATGGGCAGAACCACGGTACCTGCGTTCAGAGAGAAGAAACACACCACCAAATGGAATTTTCTTTCGTTAACCAAGGCATAACTTGGTATGTCGCATGGGCTTTACATTATAAAGCACGAGGGCAACTAGTTATGCAAGACCATTTTCACTTTTTTTCCTGTTTCAGTATTAGAGTTCAACACTGACAATTATTTTAAATGCTCTTCATGCATAACAATTTCAGAAGTCTACCTTCTTAGTGAAATCTGTCATTCTCTTGCAGTTCTACACACTTTTTTCCTTTCCTGTAAAAGCAGTAACAGATATTTCAAAGTGTCACTACAATTATTAGTGACTAAGAGTTTTCACAGAAAACATGTTCACAACCAAAACATCCATACCTCAGAAGGATCAAAACATACCCACACAGTTTAATGGAGTGCCATGGCAAGGGCAACATTAAAGGGATGTCAGGTCATTCTGACCCTGCGCTAGTCAATGAAAAGACTATCCATTCACTCCACAAGCTGCAAGTCAGAAAGGCAGACACTAAATAAGCCTGACATAAAAATTAAAAGTTTTACTTAAATAGAGAGGAAAAGGGAGGGTTACAGATCTACAAAAATCTAATACTTCTCATAAAAAGCAAGTGATACGAGGAGTGCAGGATAAGCACTAATTTCACAAAATTTAATTATATTAACACAACAATTGAGCATTGACAGTAAAAAGTGTGTGCAGCTCTCCACACAAAAATAAATAGGAAATTCTTTCCATAAGACTCCTCCCTCCTAACAACCAACCCCCCGTGAACCTTGTGATACCAACAGTTTCCTGACACAGCTGTGCTCAAACCAGGCCAAGAAGACTCAAGAGATAAAATGCCAACAACCACCAGGGCCTCCTCGATATCAGCAGTCTTCTCTTTCCAGTGGACAGAAGGACGACAGACAGCTGTGGTGAGGGAACTCTAGAACACACTCTTAAAAATAAGACTGGGCACATGAACAGTGAAAGATACAACTGATGTGTTACTCTTGCACTTGGCTCCCTGGATTACTACTCTAGAATAAGAGGAAACAAAACCAAACAGAAGAGCAGAACATACTCACTATAAAAACAATTCATTTCTCCTCTGTAAATGCAGTATTAATAACAGGCTAGGCTCAGGCTGACAAACCAGGCACGGAACAACATGGCCTGGCCTGCACAGGCTCTTCCCTCTCTGGGATGCTTCCCTTGCCCTTGTGCTGCTCCTTACCTTGCTTACCCAAGGTGTGTGCCTGCTCCCCCTTGGCTAGGGCACAGTCCCAGCCTTTCTATGCCAAGAACATAGCACTCGGGAGTCCCTCAGTGCCAACAGACAAATGTCCTTCCTTCCCCCAGAACCACAGTGCTCCAGCTGCATCCCAGGGCCCTTTGGAAAGCCCAGAATTGAGAAAAACACAAACCACTGCTATTCACAAGGCAAAGCTGAGTAACAACAAACTTGCTTTTGACATCCTGCTCCCCATCACCTGCATACTCAGCAGTTCCCCAGGAACAGGAGGGATTCTCTCCCCATGGTGAGGATAAGGGGATAGTACCCACAGGCCTTCAGGAAGTGTGGTGCAGTGCTTTGAGGCGTGTGTGTGTCCCAGTACATAAGCTGGGTCAGGAGTTCCTTTAGATCCACAAAGAAAGGAAGAAGGCACAGGATAATAGGCCTTACTGCAGGCTGTCACCTACTGTCACTGCCCACTCTCCCACTGCATAACCCGAGTCCGACCTAGAAGCAAAACCTATTTATATAGAAACAGCACATCTCTACCCATCTATACGGATACACGCTGTTTGGCCTCAGGAAGGACAAGAGTAAGCCTCATACTGGGCTTCCGGTGTCATAAATACCGTGGGTTTACAAATTTTTCAGTCTTTCAAGATGACCACTATGATTGACAAAGAAGTCTGAGGGCTGACTACTTCCCCTGCCCCAGAGTACTGGATACCTGACCTAAACACTGCTAGGAAACTAAATCATTTCAATTGTTCAGCTACAGCAATCATTAAAAGCATCTGTTAAAATCTCACTTGTTCTTAATGCTGCGACCTAACGAAGTCACTACCTGTTTGTTTAGTTTTACAAGTACCTATCTACTTCTTCAGACCTCAGATCCCTTTGAATCCACTGGTCACTGAACCACAGGATTCTTCAGGGAAAGAGGACCTCATAAAATGAAGCACGCAGGATGGCAGTAAACAACACTACAAAAATTTAACTTTTATAAGGACAGTAATAGAACAAAGGATGTATCTGTTTTGGCTTTGGATTTCAAGACTCTCAACTTTTGATCCTCTAGTCTAACATTTCAGCTCTGCTCCTAACATTAAAATATAGCACCTACTTCAAGAAGTTGTGAAAAATGAGAACCAAGCTACTCTGTAATGAAGCTATAATTCTTCATAGTTCTGTCCCTTAAATTATTTACATATGACAGGTTTGTTCTGTACAGGTGTTAACCCACTAGTAAGACATGATGCAGCCTATCATTTAACATGTTATGTGTAGCCTGAATTCAAAAACCATGAGAAAAGTCACATTCAAAAGAACAAAACACTGCTAAGACTACACCAAGAGGTGTACAAAAGCTAAGAGAACAGTGTAATTTGATCATAAATGTCACCTAGAAAACTGAAAAAGTGGTTTATTTTCAAGCATATTTCAAGTTTGCTCTCAAAGTTGCATTAATACAATTAACATCTCCTTTTCACATCTGCAGCATCCACAGGCTTTCAGAGCTATTAGAGTTACAGAGCAGAGTCAAATTATGCAAGAGGTCTCTGAGAAAGGCCACGTACCTGTGAGCAGGAACCCACCAGGTTTCTTTCATTTAGAGAAAGAAGTATCTACTGTACTACACAGTGCTTTCAAATTGTTGTTTCCTTCAGATATGCCAAACTAATACTCTAAAATTCTGCAAATGCAGAGGAGTAACATACCTGTGTTTGATATTCCTAAAACACAAGCAGAGATACTGTTTGGCCATAGACACTAACAGGGAAAATATTTCAGATGTAAATACCCACAATCAAGAACTATGTAGGATGTGTTCTGCTTCATACCAGTGGGGATGAAGCCTCTAGGTGCTAACAATACAAGAAGCGTTACATAAGACTATGCACTTATTTTTAGAAGCACATTGCAAAATTAAGTACTGCACTGGAATCTGTTGCAGAGCCATGGACAGTTACATCAATGTGCACAAAGAACAATTGCTCAGCTGGAGCAGAATATTAGATTCAATTCAGATTGGAGTTCTCTCCTGCTAATCCCAAAAAATACTGAACCATCTGAGACTAAGAAAGTTAATTTGCATTCATTAAAAAAAATAAAGAAATTGCACTATAATCATAAATGTAGACATATTCTTTCCTATGAGCAGAACTAATAAAAAATAGTTTCTTCCAGACTTATTCTTTTGTTTCTTAATATTTCTCCCACACCATAATAATGCTCAACTTCCTTCTTTTCCACATCTCCTCGTGATTCTCTCCTGCCCTGCTCCAGGGAAAAGAGTTGTGGTGTAGACAGTAGGGAAGTCCGCCTGTGTTCACAGGCTGCCTGACCAGCTGCCATCCTGCAGAATACATATTAGATCTGGGCTGACTATCTCCTTTCCAAGAGGATGCACTAATTTCAGCTTCTTTCCTCTACCTAGACACAGTTTTATGAGGTTTGCAGGACCGTAACTTGAGTCTTACTTCCTCTTGCTGATTTAAGTTTCTATATATAAATACAAAGTATAAATTCAGTTAAATGCTTACCTCCTGATTTAACTCAAAAGTTAGATTACCTATATGTACTTGACGTATTTTAATTTTTTATATATACATACACATATACACACACTTACTAGGAAGGGACAGGCAAAACCAAACAATCTCATCAATCACACCTCCTGAGAAAAACTGAACCAAAGCTTCCTAGGTGTTTGCCTTTTTAAACGGTACTAGATACCACAGAATGAATCCAGCATGCATCTGCCTAGACTGAACTTTGTTCTTCCCTCACCATCTGCGATTTTCATTGTTCCTCTCATTCTTACCACTTTTTAAGAAATTATAGCTAACTTCATCATGCATCACTCTGCTCTTCAAAAGAGCCCAACCTGAATTCACCAAAGTGGCTTCCCTTATTTCTTGTAGATACAGACGTAAGCACAGTCTACTATCAGATTTTTACTACCACTGTTCGTTCACTTGCAGCCTATGGTATTTCTTTTCAGGCTATTTGCTAAGTACACTAACAGCGTGGTCTGTGGACTACACTTAGTCAACCAAGTTTTAAAATACACTTCTCCAAGTGTTTTGTTTTAAAAAAATCAGCTTTGCAGATACACATATTCACTAGGATAGAAAAGTCCACCAGTTATATGATGGAATACACACGTGCTGCAGTTAAGGGGCAGTTAAGACACCTGCTCTCAGCCAGTCACTCCTGGTTGCCAACCAGACATACACTTGGTCACTCCAGTTTTCAAGACTTGTTGAGCTATTACTAGGAAAGCAAATTCAGCCTGGTGGCACATTTAAGAAACAGAGGCTTGAAATTCAATCTACAGCTAACATCAACCACTTGCAAATTCCTAATTAAACTGTTCTGAAAATACTACTTTCCATCAAGCACATACTGCTAGTAGTCACAACACACCTGCCCGAGGTAAGGAAAGTTCAAGATGTTGGTGCTCTTCTGAAAACTACATTTTATCTTTCCAAGAAATTTGGAAATTTCCTGTTTCATCACAGATGTCCCACAACATGTATGTTCTTATGTAACTCAACTTCTGTGAATTAGGGGGAAAACAAATAATGTATTTATTGCCCAAAATATACCAGTCTGAAAGTGCCAAAAAGCTTCCCAAGAAAGAAGTTAGTGCCACATCACAATAATACAGGGACATGAATCTTCTTTAACCTCCGCCACAACACAAAAAGACGTTCTCATATGTAATGCTGATCCTAATCAATTTGATCTTGAAGAATCAACTTATTAGAAATGAACATCCACATCCATAAATAAGCCAACAAATTGAGATTTCAACATTAAGGTACCTTTCTATTTTTT
Source organism: Lathamus discolor (assembly GCF_037157495.1). Classification (NCBI taxonomy): domain Eukaryota; kingdom Metazoa; phylum Chordata; class Aves; order Psittaciformes; family Psittacidae; genus Lathamus; species Lathamus discolor. The sequence continues at coordinate 39,346,552 of NC_088884.1, read as the reverse complement.
GATGATGCTTTTGATATCTTGACAAAGGTACCACACAGCGAAGTATCAAGAACAGTACTGCCACTGCAACAAACTAATCAAATACCTCATCTAAAAAGTTTTTTTTTTACTGCAAGCAGTTTTACAGGTGGACATATTGCAACTTCTAACATTCAGAACTGCTCCTCATCAGTTCAGTCTTTCAAAAGCAGACATTGCATACAGCTGATTTCTTTTTGAAAACCTTTCAGGTCTCCACGCCACAAAGCATGGTATGAACTTTAAAGAACGGAAGACCTTCTATGCATCTTCTAGCCTAATTATTCATTACGTAAAATGCCCACTTCAAAGCTATTTTCCTGCTTTTTTTTTCTTAGATATATTTACATGCAACAAGTACTTTCTCACAATGGCACTACTTCTGAATGGTAAAAGACTCCAAACATAGAATCACAGAATCATAGATTAGTTAGGGTTGGAAAGGACCTTAAGATCATACCTGAACAAGTCCCCTGCACAGCAGGGCAACAGAAGGCAGGTCAGCAGACCTTTTTTCCATCATTATAATTCTCTTGTAATACTTCCTTTGCAAGAACAGTTTTCACAATTAGAACAACAACAACAAAAAATGCACTGAAAATAGTTACAAAGAATAGTTGAGTCTACCTTAAAGAATGCAAGGCTCTAGTAGGCTGGAAGAGGAAAAAAAACAACCAACCTGATGCAGTCATACAGACTGTATGACAAGTACACAAGCCACTGACACAAGCATTAGTTACTTATTTTGCACTAGGCCAGGCATCTTCCTAGAACCCTTAGACAGAAGAGATAATATATAATCTTACATGAGTATTGTCTGTGTTACAAAGGCAGCCTTTGAAAAAATTTGCTTGCCAAGAATTGCCTACAAATCTAACCATTAACAACATATAATTTAAAATAGTTGGTGGTTGTTTTAATGGAATTAGTCATACTGGTTCTTCTTTGTGCCTGGAAAGCCCTTGCTATTGTTTCCAAATACACGCAGATTTAGACTGCAATGAAAATGTTGTGGACGTACAATTCTGAAATACTTAGGGACAAACAGCGCAAGTGCCACCCACTGAATTTCGTATAGGACCCTTTGGAGGTCTTTAAAATTGCCTTCCCTGACTATGTATGTTAACTGCTACTGGTATCTAGCTCCACAGATGCCTTGAACCATGAAAGTAAAACATGGGAAAGCATTATCTTCTTACTACAGACTAGAATTTGGCTATAAATTGGTTAAATGACTTACCCAGAGTCACCCATTACTTCAGCAGTTAACTCAAAGACAAAAAGCATGCTCTAGCTCTTATGCTCATGCTCAATTCACTGGATTACTGTCTGCTCAGAGAGAGTAATACAAAGTAGGGGTGTCTACTTTACTTCCCACAAATGCACAAGCATTTTATACTAGTTTTCATTTTAAATAAATATACCTTTTTACAAATAACTTGACCTCAGCCAACTATATTCAAACATCATCGATATCAAATGTATATAAAAATTTAAAAGCAGAACTTTGAGAATACTTCAGAAGTTCATTAAACTACTCACTGAAACAGAAAAGAATCCCGAGCAATATGGGGTACAGGATGACACTTAAAAATTCCCCCCAAAAAACAAATCCAAATCAAAAGAAAACAGAATGAAACAATGGTTTACTTATTAATAAATTTCTGACCAACAACTCCTACAATGCAATTCAACATTGAGAACATGGATTCAGACACATCTTCCTCAAAAGAGAAGGATGTGTACGAAAAGAAAGCCTCAATTATAACCAAGTTTTAACCTACCAGCATAATCTGATAGGAATCCTCATTAAGAAACGTGGAGAGCTGTGAAATTAAACAGATGAGCAGTGTAAAGAGCGGTCAGATGGCAGAGCACGCAAGTCAAGGGGAAAAAATAATGCATGCTTTTCTGTAATGCTAATGATAACCAATGCTACCTCAAGACAAATCAGGGGGGCTCAGTAACCTCTTTGCGCAAGCACCATTTACACGTTCAGTTGGGGCCTATTTCACAAGCAGACCAGAAGCTGAGCTAGTACAAGTTACCACAATACAAATATTCCCTTTTCAGCACAGATTTATAAATTAAAGATAAAATATAAACTAAAAGCAATCTGCCTTTTTTTTTTTTTTACTATTTTTTTGCTGATACAAAGGCACAAAGATTTTAAATCCTACACAGAAATCTCTTACTGATTAGCAGAGACCATGTTTGGTATACACACACCTTCTCTAACAAAGAAAATAATTCCATAAGGACAATTTTAAACATCCTACTGCGCAGTAATTTCATTTGACACAATTCTTCCTACACTGTTACAATGCTCAATAAAAGCTCAGTTAGCTGTCAACATACAGCACCCATCCTGAAGACTCACACGCAAAGTTAAGTGTCAACACGCGAGTAGGTGCTTTTAAGACCATGAAACTACCCACAAACTTTCAGTTGCACATGTGTTTTCAAAGGAACCTGGGTCAGAAGTCCAATGCAACACACAAACAGAACATACCTGAAGGGGGCCTATAGGGATGCTGGGGAGGGACTCTTCCTCACGGACTGTAGTGACAGGACAAGGGGTAATGGGTTAAAACCTAAACAGGGGAAGTTTAGATTGGATGTAAGGAGGAAATTCTTTCCTGTTAGGGTGGTGAGGCACTGGAATCGGTTGCCCGGGGGGGTTGTGGGTGCTCCATCCCTGGCAGTGTTCAAGGCCAGGTTGGATGAAGCCTTGGGTGGGATGGCTTAGTGTGAGGTGTCCCTGCCTATAGCAGGGGGTTTGGAACTAGATGATCTTGAGGTCCTTTCCAACCCTAACTATTCAATGATTCTGTTCCATGATTCTATATATACTAACACACATTTGGAAAGAAAAAAATAAATAAATAAAAAGGGGGGGTGAAAAAAGGCCAATCCTGTTCAGGAAACATAACTGAAAGAGGCTGGTTCGAATGGCTCAGTACAACATATTTGAGTCATCAGGATAAATTTCAAACAAAAATATTAGCAGAACTCCATTATGCAGAAGAATGTTTACATACACATTTTTATTTCTTTATACCTCTAAAGGCAAGATGAAGTATAGTTAACCTAACTTGAACTTCTTGGCTGTTGACAACAAGCACTGTAATTGATACAGACACTGTACAAATAATAATTTTTTAAAATGGGAAAGCCTGTATCACTTAGAGAGCAATAATTTAAATATGTGGCAAAAAATACTGTTTTGACTTACTATTGTACTGTACTTCTATATAAGCTGGTACAGAGCTCCCTATCTAAGCTCACATTTAGAAACATTCTCAACAAATACAGCAAATATTCCACCAAGAATTCAAGAATTTTTTAGATCTATTTTTGGTTTTTTTTTTTTAGGTACACATTTTTTAAGGTACCTTTAAAAAAAAAAAATCTATATTCAAGCCCATTATAGCTTTTAGGGGAAACACAAAAATAAAGTTGAATACAAGCACCTCCTTACTTTAGAACAAAATTCTGTACTTGGAATCTTAGATGCACTTTCTATACTACCTCATAACAAAACAGCAATTCAGCGTTTCTCTTAAGTTTCCAGATCAAGCCAGAAAGCCAGGTGCAAGAAATCTCTATTTTAATTCACCTATGATGTATTTTCAAGTTGTGTTCACTTCTTGAGTCAATAACAACAAGGAGGTGCAAGAGATTTCTGAATAAACAAAGTTATGATACCAGACAGCTTCAAAGCTATGATGTGGTTACAATTTTGCAATTAGTACACAACAGACAGACCCCCTGTATCAACACAGAAATTTAGAAGAATGTTACAAGCTACAGCAGAGGCTAAAAATGCAGTGTTTCTAATTTCAGAACTAACCTCTCTGTAGACAGAAATGCATTTATAAGTATTGTAAATAGTAGCAGAAACACTTCCTGACAGCTACCATTCCACTGTGAGCACACAGAACTTTCATATGAAGGACCTGAGGTACAGACCAAGATCTTCAGATGCAAACAGCCACTTATAGGACCAGTTTTAGCATCAAACTTCAGCACATGGTAACTGCCCTATTTTTTCAACTGAATACCAATTCTCTAAAGTTAGATTCTTTCAAAGAGAATTCAGAGATTTTTTTTATAAATTCCAGGGATTTTTTTTAACTATTTTCAGTTCTTAGCCAAGACCTTTGCTTTCATTTTACTGACACACAAACAGGTTACAATAACAATGACTACTTTGACAGCAATATTAAGTTTCTTGAAGAGAAATGTAGACAAGGTTTATCTACTACTACACTGTTAAGCATTATCAACAACTTCCTGAAAGTGAAAGGGAAATAGACTTGCAAGTCACGTCAGTCAGCTCATGATAGCGAGTATTCAAATCCCTTCCTAAAATCAGAAGCAGTCGACACCCTGAAGTTTAGCATGTCAGCTGAATTCTCAGCATAAACAACAGTGGAAGTTTGGGAGGGTGGGAAGGCAGTGGACACTCACATAGTCTCCAGGATCATAAAACTGGATCTTGTGAGCTGTGTTCTATGCCACTGTAAGAGAACTCAAAGTACACACACACACACAGCTATTGTTCCAGGTCCAAGCAAAGATGTCTTCGCAACATAAACCTAAACGATTATTTTGCCCTTGCAGGTCTTTACAAGTCTTAACATGTAACCTCAAGAAACATAAAGGTTTCCACTAACTGGTGTGACAGCAGGCTTGATCATCTTAAACTCCCTTCCCCCAGCTGAAGAGTTAAGACTACCAGCAGCCAGCCACCAGCACCAGATGTTACTGCCGTGAAGGCACACAGGAATATCTCCTTCACATACATACACATAAATATACAAGGAGACAAAAAGTTCTTACCTTCCCCTGGGGATAAAAATAGCACAAAGTTGGAAATAAGTTTTTCCCAAAGAAAACAGACTTGCAGTAGAAATGAAAACATGCTTGTGTTAGATGTGGATCAGAAGCTGCTGATCCACATCTAACACAAGCATGTTTTCATTTTCTCATATTACAAAATCTCCAAAACAAAGTTAACTGTAACTTCACATATAAAACCGACTCCAAAACAGATCTGCTAAACCTAGGACACCTATAAGCACAATCTTGTTTCCGTCAGGAGCACACACACACTAACTACAGCGTAAACACTGTCTCTTACACCCTTCCCCACCACTCTGGTGTCCCTAACCTGTCACCCTGTGCCACCTCCTCCTCCAGCCTGCACCTGAACCCCCGGGTCAGGTTCACGCCAAAGCTCCATACCGCCGACCCGGCGGGGATGGGAAGGCCAGCTTCTTCCGCCGGGACCAGCGCTCAGTGAAAGCAGCTCGGGCCGTTTCAAGTTTGTTTTACAAACACGTCCGATGGAAAACCAGAACCTGTTTATACACCGCCTTAACCGCCGCCAAGAGGGCAGTGGAAAAGGCACAGACGAAAAATATGCATATATATTTCGGGATAAAAGCAGCCAGCAGCACCCCTTCTCTCACCCCTTTCTGCACTCCTGGCTTTCCCGACGGCCAGCGGAGCAGGCCGCAAGGCCACTCCGACGAGGCGCGCAGCCCGGGACCGCCCGGGAGTGGGACCGCCGGCAGCCCCGGCAGTGGGTGGCAGGTTTCGCTGCCCCGACGCCTGGCCCGGCGGAAAGAGGCTGCGGGATAGGGCCTGGCGGACGCGCAGCCCCGCCACAGCACGGAGACGGGCTCGGCGGGAGGAAGGAGGGGGAAACGCGGAGGCGGCCTCCGCTAGGCCTGAGGCCGGGCCGGGGCGGGCGGCGAGGCAGCGGCGGGAAGGAACCGTCCCGGGCGGGCCGAGCGGGCCGCGGGGCGAGCTGCCAGCGGCGGCCGCGGAGGATGCGGGGCGCAGGCACCGCTGGGCCGCGGCCTCGACCGGCCCCGGAGCGGCGCCCGGCGGCCGCCGCCGCCCGCGGCCGCGGAGGAGGGCGGAGGCAGCAGGCCGGGTCGGGCCTGAGGCTGCGCTCCCGGCTTGGGCGCCGCGCGTCCCCCCCGCTCCCCCTCGGAGACAAAAGCAAACGGAAACCCGGCGGGACGGCCCCGGGACCCGCAGGGCCCCTCCGCAGGCCCCGCCGCCGCCCGGCCCTCCCTCATCGGCCCGCGGCCGGTACGGCGGCAGGTCCCGGTGCAGCGGCGGGGGCCGGGGAGGGGGTGGCCGGGGCCGGACTCACCGCATGAATTTTCTTGTCCCGCGGATCCAAGATGGCTGAGTATCCAGCACGGAGGATGCTGGGGGAGCAACCTTTACCCTCTGACCCGGCCGCCGCCGCCGTGACCCCGCCGCAGCTCGGCCCGGCAGGCAGTGCTGAGGGGCGTGGGCAAGCGCAGCCGCACGGCCTGGCGCGGAGCGGAGCGGCCCCGCTGATAGCGGCGCACGGGGGTACGGGGAGGAGGAGGAAGGAGTCGAGAGGCTCGCTCCGCTGCGCTCACTCCGCCTCCCGCGAGAGACGCGGCCGAGCGCTTACGGCCGGGCCCGCGGCGGGTCACGTAGGCCATAGGGCTGCCGGGCCCTGCCGTGCTCCGAAGGCCTAGGGCAGGCGGGGGCGCCGGCGCTGGCAGAAGCGTCGCGGCCCCCGTTTTGCGAGGGGAGAGGGCGGCTGAGGCGGCGCCCAGGCCCGGTCAGTCGGCGGGTGTAGGATGAGCGGTGCCTGGGCGCAGCGGGGCTCCCGGCCCTTGTCTCTCCCTGCTGAGGCAGGAGCCACCAGGGATGCCGGGGGGTTGTGGACACCTACCCCAGGCGGGCGGGCACGGTCCTCCAGGTTGTGCCTCAGCGTCTTGAGGGGGTGTCCCATCCCCTGTGTCCCTAGCCTGTCGCCGCTCCCTGGGTTACAGGACGCGGAAGCGGCCTGGCCTCACTAGAGGCTGGGCTTTCGCCTGTGGAGGATCTGGGTCAGGAACTACCCTGCCGATTGGGCAAATTGTGTGAAAGTCGGTGTTTTCTCTGGCAGTGAGGTAGCAGCGGGCGCTGCTTTCTGCTGTGTCTTTTATCAAATGGAGGAGCATTACCGAGATAACGAGACTGGACTTTTTTAATTTATCAACCCCGAGAGCGTATATGTTTTAACAATGGCTTCAGTACATCAAATGCTGATGCACAAAACACTCAGAATGCAAATAATCTATCAACAGTACTAAAGCTATGTCTGCGCACAAGTGTTTATAAAGGATTAAGACCAGCATTATTTGTGGACTGACTTCTCTGCTTCATCAGGAGCACCAATGACATTTCTACTTTAATTTTGTTATGAAGTCATCACAAAGCTTAAAAATTCAAACAAAAAGATAAGCATATTGCAGTCTGCCAGAAATAGCATGTTTCTGCCAATAATTTCACAGACAATGTAGACATGTAGACATTCTGTCAATGTAGACATGTTCTGGAGATGAGAGAACACAGTCTTTTGTCTAAGCCAGGACACAAGCCAGTTTCTTGATGCCACCACCTTCTCGTGCAGTGCAATTGTGTGCTGAGCATGGGTGCCATGGCACGGAAATGAATGTCTATATGCTCTGTCCAGGAAAATATTGTTATTCCAATATTGTTATTTTGTTAATATTATTATTCCAATATTTTAATATTGTCACTCAAATATACATTTGGTATAAACAAACCATTAGAACTTACCATAAGTGATATCCTAGTCTGAGTAGACTAAGAACTTCTGGAGTACTTTCGTTGCTCAGTCTGAAAAATCAAAGATTACACCACATAACAAAGGCAGCACTTTGAGACTGAAAAGTGGTGAATGTTACTAATCTTTACTGTCACTGAACAAGCTTTCTATAGTCTGATTGACACTTTTACATACATTCATAAACGTTTTGCTTCATTATGTCTCACTTACACTTAAGTGGTCCGAGTTTATTTTTCAAAAGCTGAGTTTTGTTACTTTCCCCTAAAAGATGTAATTTAAGATTCACGATACCCAATGATAAGATGCAAGTAAACTAAGCACCTGTCATTGTTATTGCATCTCTGTGGACTGATCTCTCTGTCCATTACACAAGTACAGTTTACATGCAAATTAATTAACATTTATAGGACAAGAAGCCTGTATAGTTCATCAGAGTGAGGGAATGAAAAAAAAAAAAAAAGGGTTTTCATGTCTTTGACTGGTTAGCTTAGTATAAGAACCTAACTAGCAATCACAATGTGTGTAAATTCAGTTACTTGCCCTTCTGCCTGAAACTGTGTTTAGTTCAGGAGCCCTGTCCCTGTGGCCGTGGTAGGTGTGTATTTGACTTCCTCATTTGTTGTCTTAAAGAAAGTGAAAGCTGTTAGCATTTTAATGCTTAAAAATAACCTTTGAAGCTGCTAAAGAAGATGCATTGTCATGTGTGTGCTCATATATTTGTTACTTTTAGTTTTGGCTCGATGTGTTTTTCCACAATGGTGAGGCTTGTTTCACATAGTTGCACCTGCTTAATTAAAGAAGTGTCCTGAGCTCATTTAATTCAACAGCTGCTAATCATGTGTGGACACTCCCAATCCATTTTGCACCTTATATTGTGTGGTTTGACCTCTACAAATAGATATGCATTTGTTACTTCTAATCTCATTTAATCAATGGTCTCTTACTACTTTCCCCTTGACTTATTTCACAGACTAGGCTGACACACATCAGTTTTTAAATCAATATAAGAATGCCCACAGGAGCCAATATGCAAATTTTTGTCCGTGACAGCACAGGTGAAAGAACTATGAAACGTGATGGCAGCTATTACAGAAAACATGTCTTGCTGGTGACTGCACGTGTAGTCCCATGCAGTCAACAGTTCATGTGGTGCTGTTAAAGTCAATCAGCACAGTCTTCTACCTAATCTTTGTGAAAGCCAGGGCCTTAATGTGCATAATGTTCTATAGCAGTCATGATATTCATGTAGTAGCCATTTGGATTTCCACCTACCTATTGCTTCTGCTAATGTCCACAGGGGTCTAAAAGCTTACAGCATCTGGCTGGAAAATTTGGGAACAGGTCATTCAGAGAGACAGATGTGGTCAGAATCCCCCAGTGCTTTATTGTAATGGCTCTGGGTGTTCACTGAAAATTCACTGCACTTTTTCTGAACCTTTGCTCTAGCAAATTTGTGTATCCTTTTTGTCTCTATTCACAGTGTTAGCTATAGATGTGGGCAATGCAGTGGCAGAAGTGGGAGGAAGGTGAATTGCATAGAGTATGTGCAGGGCACAGTTAGGGTGTTCCACTTTACCAAAACATTAAATTAGTTGTAGTAAGACCACCATCCTTGATCCTGAGTGCAGGCAGAACATGGTGAATACCCAACCTTGTAAGTTTTTAAATTGAACAAAAAAAGCGTGTTGGAGTGCAGCAAGGCTCTTTCCTTCTTCCAGCTGCAGATTGTCCCAGTATTTCTCAGGAAAAACAAGTCCCATACCATCACCTAGAGCAAGGGTTAGCAGCTTCTCAGTCATGGTGAAACAGGCTGTATTTTTTCTTTCTAAAATTAGGCTTTAAGTCCCTTAGAAGGAACATCTTGAACCAGAAGATAGTGCCCCCCGATTGCATGGTGCATTTGGCTAAAACAGTGAAATACCCCTTCTGAAGGAGGCAGAGTTTTCTCATTTCTGCTGAACTCGCAGCTGCTTGAGACTCCTGACTTGGGAGCAGCAGCTTCTCATAGATGTCTTTGTTGCTGCATGACGCTCTAAAGTCTGTCAGTTGCTTTCCTTGGAAGAAAGCTGTAGGGTTGCAGCACTGCCCTGCATTAATCTTTGCCCTGGAAGAACATAACAGATAAAAATACCTGATTTTTTAAATACTTCTAAAGCACAAGGATAAAGGTGTGGCAAAGTGTACACCAAATTTGATATTAAAGATTTCACCACAAAGAAGTGTTAAAACATATTTTTCATTAATAAAAGCAGTAATGCCTCTCATTTTCTTACTGTATTTTCTCATAATTCTTAATTATTACACTAAAATGGAGCACAAAATACTTAGATTTGGGAGGACTTGATTAGTTAGTTTGAATTTTGCAAGTTAGCCTCCAATTTCTAGTTTATTTAGGAAAGGTAAAGGAAGTATCAGCTGTTTCCATGGCACTGTCCCTATCTATCCTTTCACTCCTACAGGGGATTTCCTGGGATGACTGCTGGCAAGGGAAGCCCTATAAGTGCAGCTCCATTACTGTTTTAGTGTTAAAACGCATCACAAGGTATCCACACAGATGGCCTCTCATCTGCTGGATTTGTATTTTCCAGGAGGGGATACTGGGAACAGAAGTATCTTTATCTCAGTCTCTCATATTTTTACTATCAGGAAGCCCTATCTCAGCCTTCTGCTTTAGTGCCTTCAGTGTCTGATTTAGTGCTAATTATACCAGAGTATCAGGGGGAAAAAATTACCAAGTTTAAAAAGAAATCTGCCAATTCTGGAAAATAATATGACCCCAAACAGGAGCTAAAATGTGAATTTTCCAAAAATAAGATGCTTCACGCTGCTGCTAGCAACTCAGAGTTCTGCCAGAGTGCTAGTAAATGAGAGGATAAATCAAGAACTAGAGATAGCAGCAGTTTCAAGTATTTCTTAAGACAAAGAGAAGGATAATACTGCAGAAGGAAATACATTCTTCCAGAGGAGACAAAGTATTAAAGAAACACAGCCAGTGGCAGAATAGGTGCTGACTGACATTCCCAAACAAGATTATCCCTGGAGAGATGGGAGTTACGGCAGTTGTGACAGGGGAACCCTTCCTATCTTAGTTCTCAAGACTGCAGTCAGTGGTGCTCTTGCTGGTGGTCATTGGAGAGGTGCCTGGCCAGGAGTGCTGTTTCTCATTTGAAACCATAGAACCATTTAGGTTGGAAAAAACCTTGAAGATCATTGAGTCCAACCATTAACCTAGCACCGCCAAGTGCACCAGTAAACTATACCCCTCGGTGCCATATCTACGTCTTTTGAACACCTCCAGGGATGGTGAATCAACCACTTCCCTGGGCAGCTGTTCCAGTGCTTGACAACCCTCTGATGAAGAATTTTTTCCTAATATCCAATCTAAACCTCCCCTGGTGCAGCTTGAGACCAATTCTTCTTGTCCTATTGCTTGTTGCTTGGAAGAAGAGATCCAGCACCCACGTTGCTACAACCTCCTTTCAGGTAGTTGTAGAGGGTGATAAGGTCCTCCTGAGCCTTCTCTTCTGCAGGCTAAACAACCCCAGTTCCCTCAGACACTCTTCCTAAGACTTGTGCTACAGACCCTTCACCAGCTCTGTTGCTCTTCTCTGGACAAGCTCCAGCACCTGAATGTCTTTCTTGTAGTGATGGATCCAAAACTGACCACATTATTTGAGGTGCAGCCTCACCAGTACTGAGTACAGGAGACAATCACTTCCCTAGCCCTGCTGTCCACACTATTTCTGATACAAAACAGAATGCCATTGGCCTTCTTGGCCACTCAGGCACACTGCTGGTTCATATTCAGCCATCTTTCAACCAACACCTCCAGGTCCTTTTCCACCAGGTGCCTTTCCAGCCACTCTTTTCCAAGCCTGTAGGGCTTGCCTTTATTTTGGGTCTTGTAGACTTTTTGGCATGACTTTCCCATGTGACTAACTGATGTGGTTACTATGAATACATGCTACATAGGACAGTCTCTCCATTAAGCTGCAGTCCTTATTGATAAAAACATAAACTTAAGTGTTTAAGATGGTCATCATTAAAAGTTATGCTGGCATGTAAGAGCTATTACAATGACTTTGTAAAATATGATTGGCAAATGTATAACCAGCAGCTTGGAGAAAGCAATCTCAGTATTTAAGGTAAAAGGAGGATTAGTTTCCCTTATGACAGGTCTCAGCTGGGGAAGGGAACAGCCTGGAGGGGGCTGGAAATTCTAGTGAATTCTAGTTCCTGCTTTTTGACAGTTTTTCAAGTTTGATGGTCAGGCCAATTTCCAAAAATGTGCTCTCCCCTAGATAAGTGATAAGAAGCCCAACAAATAAACTCTGGCTAAAGCACATGACAATAGTCTGCCATCCCAGTAGAAGCCAGAGGGCTCAGCATCACTGTGCCTCTGGGCAGAGTGCTGGAATCATGGCCCCAGCCCTGTTCAAGCAAGTTGCCAGCATGGAGCTACAAAAGACCCACAAGAGCACAGCTGCCTGGGCAGCCCAAGTTAGCATCTTCAGTTCCTCCCTCCCTTCCCTCCTTCCTCGCTCCCTTCCCTCCTTCCTTCCTTCTTTCCTCCCTTCCCTCCTTCCCTCCTTCCTTCCCTCCTTCCTTTCTCCCTTCCCTTCCTTCCTTCCTCCCTTCCTTCCTTCCTTCCTCTCTTCCTTTCTCCCTTCCTCCCTTCCTTCCTTCCTTCCTTCCTTCCTTCCTTCCTTCCTTCCTTCCTTCCTTCCTTCCTCCCTTCCTTCCTTCCTCCCTTCCTTCCTTCCTTCCTTCCTTCCTTCCTCCCTCCCTTCCTCCCTTCCTTCCTTCCTCCCTTCCTCCCTTTCTTCCTTCCTCCCTCCCTTCCTTCCTTCCTTCCTTCCTTCCTTCCTTCCTTCCTTCCTTCCTTCCTTCCTTCCTTCCTCCCTTCCCTCCTTCCCTCCTTCCCTCCTTCCTCCCTCCCTTCCCTCCTTCCCTCTTTCCCTCTTTCCTTCCTTCCTGTCTCCATTCCTGCCTTCCTCCCTCTCCCCCTCTCCCTTCCTCTCTCCCTCTTTTCCCTTTCTTTATCTTATCTCTCTTTTGATTGATTTCTTTCTCTCGTCTTGCTGTCTTTCTGAAATCACACACAGAGTGATATAAATATTCTTTCAATTAAGCAATCAAATCCTTTTAGTACAAGAGCCTAGCTCCACTCCTGGTGTGGTTCCTGTGCAAACAAACTGCAGGCCCTGCTGGGGAGCCCCATGGATTTTGGTAAGAGCCAGAAACACACAAGTTGTGTTGTGCAAAACTTATAACTGTGATTTCTACATCCAGGACATTTCCTATTTCATTACACATTGTGATAGCTAGAAATGAAGGCATTAAAGCACCAGTTCTGCAGCACTTTCTCAGGCAGAAGCTGTAGTAGGCAGTGCCTGAGCTGGGCACAGGGGCAGACCCACCAAGACAACCCTAGGTACCTGTTTAGGTACAGTCCCAGCAAGCTTCTGTTAACAGCAAGTCCAGGGGATATACACACTTTCCCTCATACCTAAGCAACGGTGTAACGCTGATTCCCATTGGTAACTGAAAAGATACAGTAGCACGTACTGACGGAGCTGCGTATCTCACATCCCCAAATCTATTTTACTTTTTTTATTTTTCCGCTGATGTTAATTCAGGTGAATCTGGAAGCCAGTGGTACGATTCATCTCACCACCTTTAGCTGTCTGAAAAGGAGGCGCCTGGTCCAAGCTGTTCATCCAGTCCTCCTGCAAGTCAATAAAGGGAAAAGGGGAACTTCACTCCTCCCGCTGCCTCCCAGGGCTGGGTGTCTCTGCAGGGTGCAGGTGGCTGGCGTAGATGGGATGTGTGGCACTTGGATGGCTAGTGCTAGCTGGAAGAAATCATATAGTCTGTTTACTCAAATGGGAAGCCTGTGTATTACTTGTTCTGCATATTTAGGAGATGTTCACTAAAAAATAACTTTGTGCACAAGTATTAAGATTCACTATTTAGGGCTTGTGTTTGGAAAATATGCAAGAAGGTCTCTCTTTTATGTACTGTGTGGTAAGTCTGGCCACAAAATATTGTGTTGGAATAAGAAAATGAGAAGTATTCTCTTGATTGCAAGATTTAATTTGATAGGAAGATGTCATCCTAATATATATTCCTAATGTATATTTCAGGAGATCCTTGCCTTTTTCAGGGCTCAAAAAGTTATCTGCAGGAAAACAATTTCTTAACATGAAGGTGTTATTAGCTTCTCTAAAACGTAAGCAGCAGTTCTATCATCCTCTGTTTTCATGCCGATTAAGTTATGTCTGGCTTTTTAAGCATATTTCTTTAAAATTCACCAGCATAAAGAGCTGTTACAAGCTCCAGAAATCAAGGTTCTAAGTGCTATAAGTATATAGCTGGAGACGGTCCTTTTCTGAGTGCTTACTGTCAAAACAGACAAGAGAGAAATGGATGAGATGATGAAAAAGAGCTGAAGTGACTTGCTAAAACTCATGTAACAGTCTCTTCTTCCAAGCTCCAGTGCAGGGGTGAAGCTGCTGGCTGGGACTGCAGATGGACTAACTTACCCTGCAGTTAGCCTGACCTCTCCAGGTCAAGGGAAATGTTTCCTGGGGAGAAGAACAATATGACAAATCAAGCATGGCAAAAGATTATGTGATGAATAGTGGTTGCTACATCCTCGTTAGAAATCTGTACTGCGCCCAAGGAAAATACTAGCTGAAGGCTGCTTAGTGTGATATTTTATAAATAGTGTACAAACATGGGATAACCTGAGACATCTTCGGCAGTCTAGGTATACAGTGGTGCTTGTGCCAACTTCCCCACTCAGCCCTGAGTGTTTCTTTATTGAGAACATCTATGAAGATTCTTCATGCTGATCCAGTGAAAAGACAGTGGGTGTTCTAAGCCCTGAAACCACTTGAGGTTGGGTCAGAAAACAAATCTGACTTCAGAGTTCCCAATATTGACTAAAAGATTGTGGGCCTTCTGCTACTGGCTCATATTCATCTTAAAAAATGTAAATGAATTAATTTTGTAGCAACAAGCTTTGTGCCTCAACAAGCTCTGTGACAAATCAAGAGCTGAGCTTTGTGCCAGGCCATGTGTTGTCCATCCTTCATCGGCCAACGTAAAATCAGGAAAAATGGTGAACTAGCTATGGCTGGGTCAGCAAGCCCATTCGGGGATGGACCAGAATACTCAGTGACCCCGACATAAGCAGATCTGGCATTAGCCATCATGGAATTGCAGCCTCAGGATAGATAGCCGTATTTTGGGTTGATTTCTTTTTTACTGCCAGTCACATTGCAAACTGACAGAAAGCTGCTTAGCCTCGGAAGCCCTGATAATTAGGTCTCTGTGCTCAGCTAACAAAGTTGTGTTGTTTTCAGGGAGGATGAGCTGTGGAAGAGGCTTCACGTCTGGCTGCAAAACACTGAATGGACCTACTCTGAGAGCACAGTTTGTGCATTGCTCTGCTGTGTGGGGAAGCACTAGCAAGTTTAGCCTTTGTGCTTCTTCCTCCTCCTCTGGAATGCGTCAGTCAGTCACCATTCATTGTTTTTGGGGTACCTGAGATGGCATTACTTTCTCTTCTGGTGCAGATGGGGGTTTTACTGTCCCATCAACCATTAAAGCAATATCTGTAGCCATCATTTCTAGTTGTTGAACTAATAAAGCAGTAAAATGAGTACAATGTAGGACATTTTCTGCCAAAATCATCCAGATCTGTGCTGAAACTGAAACACTGATTACTAAGCATTAACTGCTGGTGGTTTAACGCTTCATGAGTGAATTCATGTTTACGTAAGTATTTTCATGTGCTCCCTTGTAATACCCATAGGCATTCATAAGAAGGAATTGGGAAGACAAGTTTCAATGTTATTATAGGTATTATCATTATTACAGTTACTAGTGACCTGTAGAAGAGCTGTGTTTAAATGAGCCCAGGTTCACATGTGTTAGGTCAGGACTTGCCCTGGAAGGTCCCCAGTGCAGCAGCCAGCTGGTTTCCAGCACAGCCTGGGGCAGATGGCTTCAGTCCTTTTCCCAGGTGGATCTGACACCCAGAAGCAGCCTGTTCTCTCTGTGTTTCCCCAAGTGGTTGCTTTGTCACAAGTGTCCAGCCTCAACTTCTCCTTCCACTATCTGTTGTCTCTGTAAATAAAGAAAAGCTTGATGTTGACCAAATTTTCACATGTTATTAGGAAATAAATACCGCGATTCAAGTCTACTTTGAAGAAACTCCTGTGTCTTGGCCTCGTGGTAGTTTCAGTAGAAGACCTTCCTGACACTATAGATAAAAATTACGTTGGAGGGAAGGGACTAACCCTAGTGGTAAAAACATATGTTTCTAAGCTCACCATTGAGCATTTTCATAGGTTTAATCATATCTAATATGATCTAATTGAAGAATTTATCATTTGTAACATATAGTTAAAATCCCAGTGGTATAATATAGCAGTAACTTGTACAAATTCATCTGGAAAAGTGCAAGCAATTTTTTTGTTTACAGTATTATCACATATTTCACATTTTATGGCAGTTTGGAGAAAATAAAAGCTATTGAATTAGTTTAGAATAATTTGTTTGTATTCTCTGAACTGGGCAAAGAGTCTTTCTCTTCTCCTTTATAACAGCCATTTTATAAGCACTGGAGCTTCACCCACCCACAGCACGAAAATAACTAAGAATTGTGTTTTAAGAGCTGTGTCGCATGCATGTACGTTGTGTGTGTGAATACTGTACTGTTACAGTCCTCTGGAGAGAAACAGAGCAGTTGTGGATCCTACTTTCTAAACCCCATCTCCTGGGATGAAAACAAAAGCTCTCTTAGTCATCTTTGCTGCTGTATATCACATGACTTTCTTTTTCTTTGGAGTTTCTTGAGTAAAAGAGATGCCCAGCTATAATTTTCACACAAACGTACCCACCCTGAAATTCTTGTATAATAAATAACTGGAAATGCTAATGATAACCAAAATACTTTTAAAATACATTCTGATTTCTCTTGTCTGTCAGACATAGCTGGCATTGGCACTCATCTGCCAGCAGAATTGCTTCTCGAGTCCTAATACATATTTATTTTAGACCGCAAGCTTCTCCAGAGGGGACATATCCTGACTAATATATGTCAGTGAGGGAAGTATTGAAACATTACTTCTACACCAAACCAAAACTGCCAGAAATGAAATTCACTTCACATACAAAAGGAACCAAAATGTCATAAGAAAACAAATGTCAGAGATACCTCCCTAATTCATTTCTAATGTAGATACATTGCTACTTTGCTTATAGCTTGCATATAAGAATATTTTCTTGTTTCCCTTCACAAAAGAATAATCTGAAGTTATTTTCTCTTCACATCTTTCATCCATCAATACTTTCTAAATCATATATTCAACATTTAAATGTTTTTAGTCTGCCTGTCATTGGTCACTCTAGCTCAGTCCCTGGATCCATGTATCGGTATAGATAGTATGGACGGGCAGATCTATATCTCATGATCCGCTTCCTATATGTGGGATGCTTCAGTACAGCTGTGGTGAACATCTCTGGACCACTGATAACCACTGAATACACCCTAATAGTTTAGCTTGTGTTGTCCCAGAATCCAAATCCTGTGGAAAGCCCCGTTCTGAACACTGAATTTCATTTTAAGCAGCATAAGAAATTTAGCACATAAATCTCTGCTTGATTTCACTACCACATTTTAGCATTCTTTGGGATTTAGGTCAGTACATTTTTATTGTTCATGA
Organism: Lathamus discolor; assembly: GCF_037157495.1. NCBI lineage: Eukaryota > Metazoa > Chordata > Aves > Psittaciformes > Psittacidae > Lathamus > Lathamus discolor. Next base: position 39,329,161 of record NC_088884.1, on the reverse strand, counting down.
CGCCCCTCTTCCTATCACCTCACCCTTCTGGGATTCCCTTCTAGGTTACCCTCTTCCTCTAATCAGTGACTCTTTCTCTCTCCCTCTGACCTTTGACAACTGTGCCAGCTCCATTTGGTCCATCAGTGGAAGAGAGCATTCTTGCCTGTAAAGCACTTGTCTTTTGGAGTGTTCTCAATGTCTCAGCTTTAGCAAGCCTGAATGCTTGTTTGAGTCTTTTTATTTGTTTCATGTTCCCTGCTTGGTATAGCTCTGCACTCTACACTTGCCTCCATCCAGTTCTCTGAGACAAAAAGGATGCTCTTAGGTAGTGCACACTCATTAACATCCCCTCTGTCTGTCTGAAGTCTTAATGACTTCTTTTTCTCCTCTTTATTCTTTTGCATGATAGGATTCTGACAAGCCTTTAGCTGTTTTGCTGCTCTCAGGGGGAAGGGGTTGTACACAGATTTCTTCAGTGCCAACAGAGCACACATCAGAGATTGTTCCAATGCCCCACTGTGCCAAAACAAGCTTTTGCATCTGGGAACCCCACCTTTGGCTGCAACTGCTTCTTTCCGACTACAACACATCATGGACAATCACCTCCAAGGCCAGGGATGTGGCAACCCTGACTATTCGTCATGAAATCTTTCACTGTGGGAGGTAGCGATGGCTGGAGTGCAGCCACAGGCTCACCAGCACACTGCCTGTCATACAATCTGGCTCTGGCTCTCCTCAGCTTTGGTGATGCTTACAGTCATTCTTTGCTGTCACACATGAAGTTGCATCCTAGAAGTGAGAAGGAGGGTAGTCGAAAAAGTGCTTTGATTAGACAGAAGTCTGGCGTTGCTATTAGCAGCCACAAGCACACAACTCCAGCAGCCTTGGATGTGCAACACTTACAGGAACATGATTCACTGCAAATGATGCCCCTCTTTAGCCACTCTTATTCCCATCCTCTTTGCAAAAGGAGACTGGAAAAAGGGAGACGAATAAAGACAGAGTCCACAGCAGCTGGATCTTTGAAATTTTGCTGCTTGTACCCTCCTCTCTCTGAAAGAATGGTGACAAGAGGATTTGGTCTAAGTAACTGCAGCCTTGCTCAGTAACACAGCGCTTTCTCTCCTGGAAATGCATTTTATGTGCCTCAGCTTCAAACTCTAATAACCCTGGCTAGAGCCAGCTAGAAATACAGTGTTCATGTTTAAAAGGTAGATAAAAGCTTTTGCTTTCCTGAAACATCCTTCTAATGAGGAACAAACCAGATGACATTTACCCTTGAAAGATGCATTTATGAGATGTTTCGGTTTGAAAGCAGAAAAATGTCCAAGAACCTGATCGAAATACAGACACCAGCCATGCAAGTCATCCTCTAGTATGAAGTATTCAAACAGGATTCCTAATCTGATGACTCTGAAATGCAAAAAAACCTAGCAGCCTTAAAACCACCCAAAAGACAAAACTCTCACACGAACCTTGCACATAATTGTTTCATCTTTGCTCATATAAAAATTCAACAGTTCCCCACGTGCAGCCACTAAACTTTTACTTAGAATGTTCAGGATAACAGACTTTTGGCCTGCAGTGACACAAACATGCTCCTCTACCCATTTGGTCCAGCAGATATTAACCTCAGTCTAAAATCATTAGCCAAGCTGTTGGCACTAAGGTCGCAGGTGCAGTGCTGCCAGTCCCAGTGCCATTGCTCCTGGGATGAAGTTGGCCAGATCTCTAGCATGGCTGTGCTGCTTTTCATCTGTTCACATGACACCCTGCCCACTGGCAAGCACTTGTGCCAGGATTATCGACTCCTCAGCGCATGGATAGCTCTGTCCCCATCGCAGGCACCGCTGTTTGGGTGGCTGGGGCACGGGTCTGTTTGAGCCAACAGGCATCAGCAGGGCATGTGTTATCCCACACAGACAGGATTTTGGGGGGTTACAAAAGCCTTTGTTCACTCTCCCAGGTTCCTTTCCTGCAGTGTTACCTGGCAAGTGGCTACTGACGCTTGAAGAGAGCCAGGGGGAGTGCGGCAGCCGTCGGGAGGGCACCAGCCCCAGCTCTGCAGGTGGCAGCGGGTGGAGCCAGGACCAGATCCCAGTGGTACTCCGAGTCCTGTTGCCACCACAGTGTGCTGTGGCAAGCTGGTATCTCATGCTGCTTTCTTCGTACCTGCCAGCAGGAAATACAGAAAGCTTTGCTAGACTGATCCTTTGAAAGCAGCAGGAGGCTTTGTGATGGCGTAGGAAGAGAAAGCACTATTACTGGGTGTAAAGCTGATTTTATAAAAGGAAAAGGGGTTGTAGCCTTGCACCTCATGAAAAACCTGAAAAAGGACGTAAGGTCTTGACTAACGTTTTGCAACCTGGAGCTGCTCAGGTCCACCTCTGCAGAAACACAAAACCACAGTAGTAAATGCCTTGCCATGCCCTTCTAATTGAAAATAAGTTCCTTTACAAGTGAACGTTCTTTTTATAACACAGAGGGCTGGAGAACCTCTCCTATGAAGACAGGCTGAGAGAGTTGGGGTTGTTCAGCCTGGAGAAAAGAAGGCTCTGGGGAGACCTAAGAGCAGTTTCTAGTGCCTAAAGGGGGACTACAAGAAATATGGAGAGGGACTCTTTACAAGGGTATGTATGTAGTGACAGGACAAGGGGGGAATGGATTTAAACTGAAAGAGGGGAAATTTAGATTAGACATTAGGAAGAAATTCTCTACTGTGAGGGTGGTGAGGCACTGGCACAGGGTGCCCAGAGAAGCTGTGGCTGCCCCATCCCTGGCAGTGTTCAAGGCCAGGTTGGACACAGGGGCTTGGAGCAACCTGCTCTAGTGGAAGGTGTCTCTGCCCATGGCAGTGGGGTTGGAACTGGATGATCTTTCAGGTACCTTCCAACCCAAACCAGTCTATGATTCTATGATTCTATGATAAATATCTTTTAGCAAGATACACAAAATGTATACATTAGAGTATTATATAGGATGGTCTGTAAGATGCATTTATATGTTTTTTCAGACATACAGTAAAACTTTTTAGACTGTCCAACTTTTCCAGACTTACCCATCTTACACAATAGACAATGAACGTAAGTGTCCATGTTTGTCTTCTGAAAAGTTTTTGTCCTGTGTAGTCAACACTTGGAAATAACTTGCAAAATAGTTATGGGATTGGAAAACATTAGACTGGGTTTTGATCAGCTCAGGAACAGGATAATGGCCAACTTGCCAGATAATTTATTTTCAATGAATAATTTAGTCTTAATTATAATCAGCTAAAATTTTAATCCCTTATATCTTTCGCTAATCAACCCCACTTAGCATATGGGGAATGAAGATAAATTCACCCTTTTAATTACAAAATCAGAAGCCTTTACATGCCTGTTGGTTGATGACAGGTTTCAGAAAAGCATGTCACCAAACTGCTGATGTTTCAGAAATCCTGTCTTATACAATGCAACTCGTTGATTACATGAGGTGTTTTAATCATGAGATTAAATTCTGTAAGGATGCCTGATGCCAGCACAGCAGCACTTCTGATCGTGCTCTTTGACCCCAGCCACCTTTCAGACATCAGCAGTCATTGCTCAGTGGCACCCACGATGGGGTTTGAAGTGACAAGGCAAAGGTCGCACGGCACCTTATGGCGGGCTCTCATTTTTCAGGTGCACTTAGTGGGCTTGGTGCCTTTCTAAACAAAGAGATTAAAGATGCTTGAGAGAGTATGAGACACTTCTGGTTAAAGATGCAAAAGAAAAAGAGTTTAATTTTATATTTTCTACCAGAAATACCAGCATTTTGAGAAGTATTTTCACCTTGACAGTGTGCTACTGTATTTTCTTGTGTTTTCTGAGTAGCCAAACTAGAAAAGGTGGAGGAATTGTTAAAAAATATTAGCACAGGATGGAAAAAAATGAATGCTGGCTCTCAGGTGGTGTAAAACCAAGAAAGGGAGTTGTGTGGTTACTCCAGAAAACTGAATAAAATCAATGTAAAAACACAAGACATTTCATATCTAAACAGACAATGTCTAAGGTACGCTTCTAAAGTGTTTTTCTTCTTCTGTCTAAAGAAGTTTTTCAGTACTTCTTGTACTGACAAAACTGCCCTGAAAAGATATATCAGACTATAGTGGTCACAAAGGACCAATCAGGGAATCCTGAGGACTAGGAGATAAAGAAGGGTTAGACAGCACCCTGACCTGTGACCATAGAGGAAGGTCCACCTCTTCACACCTGCTGCTTGCTATCCTGTCTGTTCGCACCATCTCCAGTTGCAAATATGATACTAAATAAGACGGACCAGGAAGCTTTCCCTGCCTCTGATACTGACTGACATCCCAGCAGCTCGCCTTTACCAACCTGACTTATCAAAGCTGCATGGGTGGGCACACTCAGAGTGTCTGCTGAGGACACGCTACCCCCAGACCATGCCCAGGCGTTTCTCAGAGAGCACCAGGCAGCACAGGCAGGCAGCACACCGATATCTGAGTGATGTGGAGAACTGAAGGCTCAAGCCCCTGACTGCCTTGTTTGATTTGCCAGTGCACATATAACCTTAATATCTGCCATGGTGTTGTGCTGCCCCTGCTTAAAGACAAACTAATGAGATTATGAGAGAAATGGGGGGAGGGTCATTGACAGTCCCTCACAAACAGATAAAGAATATCTCAAACAGTGGACAGTTAAGGAAGGAAACAGGCTTTACAAAGAAATTCTCTTTCCCATTGGAAAGGAAGATGCTTGTGCGAGAAAAAGTTCCTCTTCCTTTTTTTTCCCCATATCTCTTCCTCTTTTCCTATGCTAAATTAAGCAGAGTATGACAAAGGTTGCACCATGGCCACTCATCTCTGTCTCTCCAAACTCTCCAGCAACCTTTGTTCCTTTTCTGGGCTTACAATGAAGACAATATTAATACAATACAACCCATCTGTTGTCCCAGGCCCACAAAGACAGACATCTGGCTTCATTAAAACTGAAAACCTTTATCCAAATCAGAAATAATTATTTAGAAAATGAAAACAAAATTTTAATGCGTTAGGTTATCCCTAAGAAGTGATGTTAGTTAGGAGTAGCTCCCTCTGGGCACGTTCTGCACCTTTTGATGACCCCACCTTTTTCATTTCCTGTAATGACATCTGTTGCTTTCACCGTCCCAAGGAACCACATATAAGATGAGGTCACCGTCAGCTCTCAGATGGGAGACCTGGATTACCAGAGCAAAGGTGTTGGGGGTATCAATGCTGGTGACTCATTATGTGAGACATTTCCTTCTGAGTCATGGTTGAATCAGTGCCCCATTAGGATGCTGAGAGGCATCGGCAGGGGCTGTCTCCATCTCCTGAAACCGTCAAGAAAGTCAGTTGCTGACAGTGATGTCTTCAGCACTTACTGGCTGACCTGGAAAGAAACCAGAGGGTAATTGCAGATTTTTTCTCTACTAGGAGTATTTCTCTCAGAATGGGCTGTGTTTATTCTCCACATTGTGCCTGGTCTCGGTAGCTTACAGCTGGGTCCTGTAGTCACCATGTGTTGTGTAGAAACTTGCAGCTACGCAGTAGGTACCTTCCACCAGGATTAAATCCCAGCATGTGCTGAATTTTACTCTTGATTTTTCTTTTTCAGAATTGAAGCTCTGGCAGTTAATTATATTATGTCATAGATTTTCAGGTTGAGCCGCTTCAGTGAAGTATTTAATAATGGGAGGGACAGAGTAATTCACTGGTCCAAATAGTAAGGGGCTATAACCCTGACTTCCAGACACAAGAAGAATCTTCACAGGTCTAAGAAAATAAAATTCCATATCACGCTGCTTTGAGGATATAAACTGAAATGGGCATTTTAATCATGGTGAACCAAAACTAATCAATGATGGGCAAAAATATTTATTTTGCGTTAATACTTAAAGCCAATGATGTCAAGCAACAAAAACCTGATGTTTTAGCAAATACCTGTCATAGTAGTGTTGTAAACACGATGTTCCAAAATCCAGTACAAGCGAATGCTTGTAGAAAGAGGTAATATTTTTGTTAGGCCATCTGCAAAAACTAAAGAAAGTTTTGAGCATACAGTACCTCCATCAGGTCTGGCAAAGAAGTGTTAAAGCCACAAAGCTAGAAACGTTTACTTTTGTTATAATGTTGTTAGAGATAAGAATTGTCTGTGTGAAGGCATGTTCATTTAATTCAACTGCATCAGCTGATTTAATAAAAAGTGTTATGCCTGCCTACCTACTTTATAGTACAAAGCAATATTAGATCACTTAGGCTGGTAAATTTAGTTTCCTTGACATTATTTAACTCTGTATCATCTTCATGATAAAATTACTTTTAGAAAACAAAATAAATTGTATTATATTTGATATCAAAATGGACACAAGCACCCTGTCTGCAAAAATTAAGCAATGATATGATAATGCCTAGCCAATGGTTTGTTTTGTAGGTGCACAGCTGACAATGAGCAAATAAAGTGTGAGCCCTGTACTTTAAAGTGTACAATTTAAGAAATAGTGAAAATAAAAAGGAACACATCAGGCCATGCAGTTCTCTTATGTGAAAGATTTTTGCCTTTTAGAGGTATATTATTTCGCATTATTCTGTCTCAGAATTCGACAGATTAGGGCTGCGGAAGTATCTCAGAAAAAGCAGACAAGCTATAGAAATTAGTTTTAGTTATTCAGTGGAGATGTTCTGTGGAGTAACTGGGCTAGTAATCGACATAAAAAAATAGCATTTGACATAACGCAATCTTGTGTCAGACTTCTACTTAATTTATTTCTTATTTTGTTGAAATCAAAACACTCCTATGAAATACTTACATTTTAATGAACCTATTTTCTGACACAACACAGTTCAGCCAAAATGCGTTTGAACAGCTTTTCACAATGCTACTTGAAAAAATTGCAGGAATCAGTAATTTCAACATGAGCAACAGCTTGCCTTTTTATTCACTAATCTAGAAACAGAGATAAACTGTGCACAGTTTAACCTAAATCTGTGACATGATTTCGTTATATTACCTTTGAAGTATTCAGTAGATTGTTACCTCTTTTTCTCAGTAAGATGAAAGTAAAAGCATTTCCAAAATGGGAAATCCCCTGTAGGTGGCAATTTGGGATTCATTCATTCCTTTAGTAATTGCTTTGAAATTCTGGAGACTCAGCTTCAGTGATGATTAATGGCTTGCATTGGCAAATAGGACTCGATGATGCTGAGATGTGTCGCTGAGTAAATAGACTGATGTGTCAAACCCACAGGAAGATATTTTGCAGATTCATTTACTCCCAGTAGTAGTCAAAGAAGTAAACAGCGTGGTAAATCACACCTTGGTGTTTACTTCACTGGGTGCATGCTGCAGTCATGACTGAGTCACGGCACATGGCAGCGTATGGGACTTGGGTGTCTCCCCAGCAGCAGTTTCTGAGCCCTCTAGTGTCCCTGTCTGTGTTTCACTAGCCACCAGAGATGCCATGCATGTGTTGAGATGTCCTTCTCACAGTATACAAGGTCAGGGGAACCAAATCTGTTTCCTTGTCATTACATGGTATGAGTATAGAGTGAAGTATCCCTGCCACTCCATTTCACATTCCTCATAACAGCCTGAGAGAGCACACAGAAGAGAGATGATGCTGCTGCCCACTGCAACCACCTACAGGTTCTCAGGTGTTTCAGGAGCTAGGGGCATGATCTCCAAATTATGGCCTTGCTGCCCCCATTCACAGTGTCTCCATTCACTCTGCTTTCCCTCCCAGGAGGAAGCTGAGAGGGGCGTGCATTGGTGATAGCAGGAGAAGAGCATGCAGGTACAAGCTGAGGAGACCAGGGGTGGTTTGGAGCTTTCCAGATCAGATTATGGCCAGTACCTTTAGCTACTAAATCATGTCAACTGCCTCAGAATGACTCATTTGTCACTTCTTAATCATTTATGACCAAGTGATTAGTTCTTTTTCATGTTCCTTAGGAGCCTTGAAACCAGAAACAGACTAAGTACTTTTCCCCATGCATATGAAACAATTTCTGTGACTCCTCACTCAGTCGGCTATAAATAACCCCAGTCCCCCGTGATTACCACATTATGGTAGGAAGCATTAGTGATGGAATTTCAGGCACCCAGCCAGCATTTAACAGCACTTTACGTCCTGTTACACATATCTCTTCTAGTATCTCTTCAGGAAAGTTGCCACCACAAAATAAATACTCACTCTGCTGGTGCTGTGACAGCACACTTTACAGTACGGGAATGATGAATATACACACCCCGTCATGCATCACACCAGATAAACATTGCTAAATTTGGCTCTCCCTGACACAGTATATAGGATTGGTGGCAACACCTTGGTGCTAGCACAAAAGACCTTTGACAAGCCCACATTCGGGGCATCAGTGAAGGTTCAGCAAAGACAAAGCAGAGCTTAAAAGTAAGGGAAAAAAAAATGTCATCTGTCATGTCAGATTTAAGGGTCCGTTTGCCAAGTGAGAGCATGGAGCACAGCTGACCGAGCAGCAGTGTGACATCCCGGGAAGGACACAAGATGAAATTCATGGTGCTGCTTTCCCCACTTGCTGACTGACCCCACCAGGCCAAGTACATGTGGTGAGTGGAAGGCACCATCTCATGCCGAGTTCTGGGACGAAATGTCCATCCCTGTCTGGCCTAGGACATCCTCCCTGGTCCCGAGGTAGAAGCAAACCTTTCACAGCTCAGCATCTGCTTGGCACAGAAGCAGCCAATCTCCTCTCTAGCTCTGCACATCAACCAGAGGATGGTTTTTTCCCTACTAAGGTTTGTAAAAGTGAACACTACGAGTGCTTCATGTTAATACACACAACATTTCCAGTGAAAAATATATAGCTAAGGTATTTGCCTTCCCACAGTCCATGGATTTTTCACTTTATTCTGTCTTTTTCTATCTTTTAAAAGGGAAAAAAGAAAAACAAAAGCATAAAAGTTTTAATCCTTTCCTCCCCAACTTCTATTTCTCCCTTCCTTCCCAACCTCTTTCTAATAAAAATCATGTCAATAACAGTTTAACCGACCTCTTCTTAATGTTTTTGAAGTTCTTCGCCGAAAGAATAAAGATTCTTCTGTTGTCGTCTAGCTTAGATAAAGTAGTTCATCCCACAAGCAAAACAAAATAGTCACAAACGTTAATGATTGTAAAAAGTCTGTCATGTCACGGTGATGTATTTTCCTGAAAAAAATGAAAGACCTTTGAAATATGAAATACTAAATTACATTTTTTAAGCTGTGGTGTTGTTTGTATTTTGTAAACTGTAGGAAATTACTTGGCCAAGTCACATAAAACTTAGGCAAGTTTAAAAACCCAGAGTATCAGTCAAGGGATTTTATTTGAACATGCCTTGCTTATCTTCAAAATGATTTTCTACTTCAGTGGACTTAGTGGAAGCAAGAGCTTTATGGGGCATATCCGTATCTGCGTTTTAAATTTCACATTAAACACTGCAGTTATATGCTGTGATATTAATATCCACAATCTGCTCTCTCCATGGCGAACATGCTCATCTTAAAGTGCACATCTAATAAGTGACTTGATAAAACTTGTGTGAGAAAAGACTTTTTAGGGTGCCTGGAGAAGTAGGCAATTGAATTCAGTTGATGGGATTATATCAAAACAAATACAAACCTAAGAAATTTCTGCTGGATTTCACTGCAGAAGAAAGTGAAGGAGCAGGGATGGAGTTCAGATGAGTGGAGAGACTGAAAGTGTGGAATTCAACCAAATAACCTTTGAAATTGTAAAGGCAGCTGTGACTCAGGGATTACGTCTGCAAAAATCTGGGCAGACAGTCCACGTTTGTTGCAATTGCTCTGACCTGCTGAATACATTACATAAGGAATTAACAACTTGACAATATTTTACACATTTTTTTAGACTTTTTGTTTGAAACAGACTTTAGCTGCTTCATAAAGACTGGCAAAACTCTTTAGAAAAGTTTTGTAAGTAGATTATTAATATTGCTTTTGGAAAAAGCGCCTGTAAACACAGTGTTGCATCCTCACCACAGATGTGGCTGGTTTTACAAAAAAATTTGATTTAATAAACTCTAGGCAAACAACCCTCATAAAATACATTAAGAAAAAGTAATTTTCCCCTTAAATTATGCATTCAAATCACAGCAGAGTGCATAGTGTCCTTGCATGTTTAATGAAAATAAAAATTTCAGCAAGTTCCACATACCATTGGTGAATAAAACGTGTGTTTTCACACATCCCCCTACCCAGATTCATGACTGTTATAGGCGACATGTAAACAGCACCTGCAGCTATACTGTTGTTAGATGTTCGAGGTGATTTCAGCACAGACAGGCTTTTCCAACCCATTACATACAGTACACTGCGTATTATATTGAAGGCATTCCTTCAAATAGGAATACATTAGCTTAAGTGGTCTGACTGAAGGTCATTACTGCAATGGCTTTCTATGTATGTGGTCAGTTGTGTTTTGCAGCCACACAAGTATGGAGCTCTGTCGTAATGAGGAAATCCTGGTAACTGCACAAGACTATAAGGAGCATCTGCTACTCACCGTAGACTTCTTTTCTCTTCTGGAGAGGAAAAGGCACCAGCAGAGAATGATTTGTCTTACCTAGCCACATCAGATAAATCCACCTCTGTAGGTGTTTACTTCATTTCATTGGCTAGAAGAGGGAGCTTCTTAGCCTGGACACCTGATTTTTAGGTCACTAAAGCCAGCTGAGATGGATCCTGCTTTCAGTTACTCACAGAAGGACTGATTCTACTAGGCCATTTGTAGCCCTTCAAAAACTGGGCTCTGACATTTAACTGTTTGTTTGAGGTTCCTTTATAGGGAGTGGGGAAATGGAGATGCCTTGGGAGATGGAGATGCTCTACAGCATCGGGGCTGAACCATCAGGGTTCCCCATCACTCTAAGCAGCAAGTGTAAACTGTTGCATATTTCTCGTCATGAAAAGCTTAAATGAAAGGAAATCTACCCATAGCTGCAGATTTCAAAAAGTATGAAACAAGCTTGAGGAAATACACAACAGATCACTGGAGATTGCCAACTGAATCAGAATATTTTCCTGCCTGCAGCAAAGCCCGATCAGTGACATATCTGTATCCCCTGGGTTCATTTTGTCATGAAATTAGTTCTCTCCAGATTTTATTTACCTCAAAATGCCTTTGTGCTTTGTTACACATAATTTTGTTCACTGTGATCCTCCAGGCCTCACCCAAACACCTTTAAGTTAAAAACCACGACACCTTCACATCTGAACTTTGCCTTCTTTATTGATAAGGTTCTCAGTTATGACAGGGCAGAGCAGATGCTGTGGAGATGCTAACCTGCAGGAGCAAACAAGAGGGTGCTTAATCCTCCTTGCTTTTTTTCTCCTACACTCATATAAAATCTCATTTATTAGCACATTTGTCTAATCTTCCCTGGCTATGTTCTGAAATTCAATATAAAAAATAGCATTTTAACAACAGTAACGAAATACTCATTTTGCAACTGTGAAGCTCTTTTTCATTGCACAGATGGAACTGTATTGTTGTATACTAATCCTTTTTTATTCCAATGCCTTCTCAGTACTTGCATGTTTCACATATTTATCCTAGAATTTTCCCAAAAAAAGAGTAAAATAAAAGTAAAACCCAGCTTCCTAGAGATCTCCCACAAATTGTCTTTCCAAGATTATCGCATTAGTATGACAGATTACCTTGATAGATTGAATATAATGCGCTCTCATTTTACCTAATGCTGCTTTACTGAAGGGGCTAACAAACTTAATTCTATCCAGGCCAGGATTACTTGGCAGGGTAGATGAGTAATTTTGTGTGCTTACAGATAGGATGAAACAGATAGACTGACTAATTTCTTTGCTCTATTTGCATTACTTTGTTGGAAATTACTTGCTCTTTGGACTTACCTTGAGGTCCTCACTGTGAGGGCTGTGAGGACCTCTCCCTGCCTGGAGGGGTTTTGCTGCCAGGTCCATCAGCTGAAGCTCATCCTCAAGCAAAACATGCTTTAACTACATCTCCATCCACTAGCCCTTGCTGCCAGCGCTTGCCTGCTCATGTGCAGAGTGCGGCAGATACTGGTATAAGAAGACAAAGCTCTTGCCCAGGAGCTTGCCCAGATGATGGGGCCCTCACTCTACCCACTCTGGGCTCATCCTGTAGTTCTGAGTGCCCAGGGGATATATTTATACCTTTTGCCTGCTTCGCTGATGTGTGATGAGTGATGGCAACTCCCTTGGGACCAGGGCCAAACCACCTTTTGGTTTGTCCTATCTCTGGGACAGAAAGGTTAGTGGGCAGCCTCCAGCCCAGATGTCCTGCAGTCACTCCAGGAGGTATTGCACTGTCTGGCCAACCTCACATTTACTCTGCAGTAGACAGTCAGAGGTTAGCAGGCACGTACTGAGGCTGTGCCAAGGTGCAAGAGCTAAATCCATCTGGGTGGGCAGCAATGACAAGGCAGTCACAGGGTAAGTCACAGGACTATAATTCACCCAACCTGTATTAAAGCAGAAGCCAGTGAGTGGGTAACCTTTCTTTAAAAGAAAAAACAACCTCCAGACCTTCTCATCGCTTTAATTACATGGTCATTACCAACACCAGCAAACAAACAAACCTTTTCTGTATTTTTTTTAATGTGCTCATCATTACTGTGACCATGCTGTGGAGCCTCCTGCATGCATTTCAAAGGCTTTCCCTGCTCGTAGAGACTGGAGTGGCCATAGAAAGATTTCTTTGAAGAAAAAATGCTAACAGTGAAAAACTTTGGTAGCTTGCTGCTTGCTTCAAACAATTTCCACAGTGTTAAAAAGCAAGAGAGAAGATGAAAGAAGGAAGATTCAGGCCAGAAGAACAGGCTAATGTGAGATCAAATTACATATCCTAAGAAAGTCCACTGTGTGGGGCTCAGGACAAGTGACAGAAGGAGTTTCATTCTCAGGGAGTTTAAATTAATCATGTATTTGCAAATAAGCCCCTATAAGGTCTTTTCTGCTCTCAAAAGTAGTGAAAAACAGGTAAAATGCGGGAAAACACTGGAGAACAGAATAATGAGATCAGTCTACGTTAGGCAGCACAGAAATTGCACTGGGAAAAAAGAATAATTGAGAAAAAATTGAAGAAAATTCTTTTCATTGAAGAAAATTCTTCATTGCAAATTCTTCACTGTCTTTTAACACGTAAATCTTGTTCTCTGGTACTTTCATCCAGGGACATTAAATCACTTTACTAAGGAGCCTAGGTTCCCCTATTTTTCCAAGGATGGAGATGAAAAAAGTTAGAGACAAGTGTTTGAACAGGTGATCACTGGTTTTCTTTGCCCAGTTTGGCATCTCAGCAAGCTGGCTTTTACGCATTGTGGACAACCACAGACTCCATCTTATTAATTTGTTTTGGAAGACCTTAAGTGGGTCTGACATGACCAAATTCACCTCAAGTAACAGTAGAAGAGTGTGAAATAACAAATGCATGTTACGGTTCAGCTTGGCATACCTCCCTAGGGAATACGTGCTAGACATTACTTCTAGTCGTGCCATTTTGACAAAAAACAAGAGCTAGCATATGCAATGGCAAAACTAAACATCTAAATACTGAAATCCATCTCTGTTAGTCTCTCTCTCTTAAATTAGCCTGCCCTACAATAATAACGCTGCTACGTTTATATAACTGAAAGTGGGAACATCAAGCAGATTTGAAGCATGACCATTTCTGAGACTATTCGGTGTTCCTAGACTTTGGCTCCTCTCCCTTTCCGAGCTGCCCGACAGCTCTTTGAGAAATGGGATGTGCAAACTTTGCAAGCAAAGCTTGGGCTGTGGCTGGACGTTGCAACATGGGTTTGTCAGGTTTCTGGAGCCAGATCAAAACCGCACCAGGCACCAGTGTGTGTCCTCTGTAACACGCTCACTAGTTCAACCTTGCTCAAACAGTATTAATGATTTAACCCCGCACCAATGGTGTTTAGGTCCAATCATGTATTGTCTGTTTTACTTCTAGTTTCTGTTGGATTAGGTAATGCCTGTGTTCCTGCAGCTGGGCTGGAAGCACAAACTTTCTGTCATGTGGCTGGGTTAACCCGTATCCAGCCTGTGGACATGCCTGAACAAGGCTGAAGCTGTTCTCTTCCAGGCTTCAACATTAATCCAGTATTAATGAATGAGTGATGCCAAGCTTACTGAGTTCTGCAGACCAGTGTAAAGGACTAAGCACTAGTGAAAGTGGTGTCCAGCCCTGAGAGGTTGTCTCTGTAAGCCTTTGATTTAAGCATGCATTACTTCCTTTTTCAAATGACATTTTGTTCTCGTGAAGGCTGTAGTGCTGACACCCAGCTTTGCTCAGCGATGAACCCTGTGTGAAGAGTGCAAAATACACTGCCCTGGCAGTCTGCCCAAAACCTGTTTTTCTGTGATACGCCTTAAAGCAGAGGTATGGAAGATCTCCATATGCTTCATGGTGAGCCTGCAATGGAGGTGTCCTGGCACAAAGACAATGAGACCTGCCCAGGAGCAGGGTGGATGCAGAGGTAGGGAGCCAACTATCCGGCACAGGGCGGGAGCTGAGAAGAGCTATGGGAGCAGCTGGAGGATGAGGAAAGAGGTACGGTTTCCAGCATCTTGTTGCAAATTTCAAAATGGATAAGGCAAAGCCTATCCTAGACTAGCCCAGATAACATAGAGATTACACGTGTCAAACAGTTGCTTCTTTGCATCAACACTATAAACTAAGCACAAACACATGCTTTGCTTTTCAGAGATTTAATCTCTGGGTTGCCTTCTTTTGATTTTTCCCATTGGAAGAAACTATTTCATCTCCTGTGAGTTTGTCCTCACAAGTCTCCCTTTCAACAAGGAAAGAAAGGTTATGTACAGAATTATTTTCCAAGTTTTTGTACAGAGGCTTATTATAATAATTAAAAATTTCATAGCTCAGTCAGTAAATGAAATAGTTTCTATGCTCTCATTCACGTACACCAATTTATCTTCTCGGAGTACTATGTTGTTGCAGGGAGTTCCCAGGATCAAAGTCTGGCTAGTGCAAAAAGACGTTATCTGATAAACTCCATGCTGCTAGTGATTGAAATTGAAATTTAATGCTGCAAGAAAAGAATGCAGTAGTTCCTGCTGTAAAGCATATTTCATAATACTGGCCAACATATATGTTGTTTTAAATGCTGGTTAGCATGCCATTGTCTACTAGTTGATTCCAGCTGCTGCAAGTAACTTGATACGTCATGGTCAGGAGCAGCTCCAAGAATAATGCAAATATTGCCAGATGCTGGAAGCCCATATTAGGAGAAGTGTTGCTCTGTCCTTCTGCATCAGCCGAGTTTACGCCTTTTCTTTCTAAGAGAACCTTTCTTCCTTATCCATTCATCAGTGAGTCCATTGTGGGTTTCTGATTCACTTTTCCAAGGGAATGCTCTGGTCTTCCACTTTTGCAGAAGAAAGTGAACCTTACTTTCAGATTTCTTAAGGTCGTCTTCACCTATAGCTGTTATTGACATCAATTAATACATTTTGACATAGCAGACTGTTCCATTATTATCCCTGAAAAGGTGTGTGTACCTAAGCAAAAATATAGATGGGGAGGGCTTTTGTGCTAGATGTAACAGATCCCATGATCCATCAATATGATCAGAAGTAAAAGAAAAGACTTTTGTTTGAAAGACAAAAACATCAGAGTGGTCCAGGGCAAAATTCATATTTAAACCAGTCAATTTTTTTTCTTTCTACCATCTCCAGTATCTTAAATGTTTCATTCTCTTCATTCTCCACTAGCAGTAGATACAAATGTCAGTATTTCCAATGTAACTGGATACCCATGAAAAGAAAAAATGTGTCTAATTATTTCATCTGTATATTCATATTTTCTTCAACTTTTCAAGGATTTTCCCAAGACTTTCGTTTATTATCTGTTTGTAAAGCAAGTTTTGAAATTATTTGGGATCAGGATTTTAAAAGAAAAGGTGTAGACAGCCAAAATTATGAAATTAAAAACAGAGATGAAGATTTTTCTCACAAGTAACCCAACACTGTTAGGAGACTTCTCAAAACCAAGAGAAGTTTGGTGAATGCTGTATGCTCACAGAAGCAGCCTTCTTGTTTTAATGTATTTTTGAAAATCAAATAATGGCTTTTAGAATTTAGTTTAAAGGAAACTCTTCCTTTCTTCTTTGCATTCACCATCAGTTTTTTGAATACCTGCTTTATTGAAGGTGTTTTCGCTGATTTTCATATTAGGAGATTTTCACTTACATAATTGAAAATGGTGACTGAAAGCTTTTACTGGCAAATGCAGTCTAGTTCTTCATCGAGACAAGCCTACATCACAAAACACAAGCCTCACTATATATTAATTGACATCCTGTCATCAGAAGATGACATCATCGGAAGAGAGGATAAGAAACAGCACCAGTATACTATATCCATGTAGTGCATAAATCCTATATACCAATCAGTTAAGCATTAATTTTGTTTGCCTGCAGTATCATCCTCCACATGGTACCTACTTTTCATGGAAGATTACAACACAAGCTCAAATTCATTTATCCCTTCTGTTTTTGGTTTTCCATTTCCATCAGTTTTCAGTCAAAAATATTACTTTTAGAGGCACTATTAACTGACCTTTGATGTGATGCCAAGATCTTGCCTTGAAGAAGCACACTCAAATTTTTCATACTAAGATATGATTCCTGATGTTGCTTTCTGAGATGAAATAGTATGCATTGACCCCTCATGAGTTTAAAAAGTCCACAAATTATTTTAACTTTTAATTTAGATTCATAAGAAATAAGCAAAAGGAAGAAAGAAGTATCTCTATACCAAGCTGTGACCAGCACCACCAGTGTTGGGAGCAACATGAGTAAAAATAAATCCTAACTTTGATCTACTGTTGTGGACATTTTTCACAAGAAAGATACTATATTTTTGACTTTTTTTTTTTAATGTTCTGTGAATTAATTTGTTGAATATATGAATATTCTTCAAGCAAAAAATTCAAAATACTAAGGTCTGATGTCTGTCCTAAAGCAAGGACATCTTAGGTTAATAGCTCAGATTCATCTCACCTGTTTCAGGTTCTGGGTATGCTGGGCATGCTCTGTCATCAGTAAGGGACATAGGCATTTTCCAGCTGGATAGTTAGTCCACCAAAATTTCTCTGATGACTAGAAAGGAAATCAAGGTGAATACACGCTTCACTTAATTAGATGTCTCGTTTCAGCACGATGCAGTAAGTGCCAGCAAGCTTGAAGTTATAAACAGGAGAGCACAATTTGGCACAGCATGTGCATGGTATTAAACCATACAACAGACATCCACATTCATTCAGCAGAAAACCTCACTTTACTTAAAGTGCTAATTAAAGTATGTGTCAAAGTAACATACCTATATCACTACAAGGCACAGGTTTATAATGTTGTTCTATGAGGACTGGTAAGTATAGACAGCGTTATGTATGGAAGTCATTAATAATCACAAGTAACAAAGAACATTAAAAAGCAGTAACCTTTTGTTGCAACATTAAACTTAGTGAAGCTATCAGACCACTCACTGCACTGAAAGGCTATGTCTTACTGTGGCAGCAGTACATTTACGTACAGATCAAACAGCTCTGCAAGTAGCACAGTTAAAGAAGTCGTAATTACAACCAGTCCTTACCAACGATCTGTCCAGTCCTTGCTCGAAATTAAAATAGTCTTTTGTGCACCTGATTAAACTCTAAGAACCATAGATTACTGATCTCTTCACTGCTACATGCCTCTTTTCTTGCTCTAATCTCTTTATTCTTACATTTTTCTCTCATAGCTCTTGTGAGGAGGGACATAATAATTTGGGCTAAGGAGGATTTGCATCAGCATTACACCAATGTGTTTTCACTCTCTTCCATCTTCTTCAGGCAACCGAGAGCACTACATAGTGCTTAGGTTCAGAAGCCTGTGTAACCCTAACTAGATGCTCTGTATCACCTTCATTTTTGGAACCCACAAAAAAAAATGTATCACCTCTATAAGGAAGGCTGCATTTGTTGTTTGAACATCTGCAAGAACCTGGCCTCTGTGATTATATAAGATGCGCACGTAAAGCCAATTTTGATTTGACAAATGTAGACTCCTGCTGATAGAGATACTAATTACATTCTGCAACTGTGCTATTAGATCAGAAGGATTAATATATGGTATTCATAAAAATTCCTATTTTGATGGATACCATGCATTAATTTAGTAATTCTTCATACATCTCTGTTCACTGAAACAAGGAATTACTGGCTCACCAAGGACATATAAAATCACACTAGTGTTTAAGGGGAGGTATCCCTCTAAGTTCCTTCCATCTTTGCTACTATTTCTTTTTTTTCTTTGGTATTTACATTTCTAGTGCAAGAGTAGGGTTTCTGATCTTGTGCTGTGAAAACTAATGCGATGCCTGTTACAAGCGAATGGGTGACAAGAACAAATGTAGATACAACACCTGAACTGAGATTTCAAACAATATTCCACCAAGCCATTCCTTAGCTGCAAGAACCAGCTCTGAAAGAAACAGGATAATCCAGGCTACACATCAATTTACTACTTAGTCTTTTGAATGGGATTACAGGGAAGGACGCAGTTTTTGATCATTTTTGTGATGCTTCCAAATGTTCCTGGGGAATTATGTTGCCAGAACCAAAAAGTCACTTGCAAGCATTGATTAAGAAAAACCTGGGCAAATTTCAGTCCATTGCCTGCAGAGAGCCGAATGATTCTGTAAATATCAGAGATCCCTGAGACATCCAGACTGTGAGGAACTTTGTTTAAAAAATAAAGCTTCCAAGAGCTCAAGCTTATGGAATGTATATTTTAACTTCCTTGCTGCTGTATTTTTAAAGCAAACTATCATTAGTGATCTGTCTGGTTGAGACTCCAGGCTCCGACGTTCTTTTGTGAAGACTCTGTATTTTTCTAAAACCAGCTCCTAGTCCTGTAAGGATGATTTAAGCCATAGCAGATGCCACTGGCTCCAGAGTGAGGCTGCTTTTATAGGATAGCAACATAGCCTGATTCTCCTTTCCTCTGAAATCACCATATAGGTGACAAGTAGTTTCACTGGGGTTAGAAGAAACCAGCAAGTGCAGGACTGATGCCAGTCAGCAGGGAAACCAAGGCTCTGCAAATGAGTCATTTTTAATGTTAACTGTGATGATTGTGGGTCTGAGAGTTGCCTCCCTGATGCCACACATCACCCATCAGGCTCAGGCAGGGACCCTGCCAAGGTGGAGGCAGATGTTTCATAATGAGAGCTTCACTAAATCCCAGTCTCCTTAAAGAAAAAGGAACCTTACAGAATGAATACTGAACTTCTCTAGACATTATCTTTCTTATTTATTTGCCAGCTTTTCCATTTTCTCAGACCTCTCCAATCCAAAAGCTTTCTGCATGGGGGAATGGAGAGCTTCATAGTATGGGATGCCCTCAGGGACAGTTTTAGCTAGATGTGATGATGTGGACATATAGTTTAAGCTAAAATATTTGGAAGTCAAGATAAGTGGCATATGTTGGGATAATCCCTCAGTTTTTCACATGGTCCTAAGAGACTGTTTGGCAGGGCTCCCACAGGACTGTGGCAGCTGAGCAGGCAGCCTGTGGCCAGCAAACATGACATATTAGGGAAACAATTAATCTTCATTCCAGATTATCTGCCATTAGTCACTGTGTACATGTACGCAGTAATTAATCCCTTTTCTTGCTGAAGGGCTGGTTCACTGTCATGTAACACAAATTCACCCTCCTTTGCTGCTATCAGCAGCTTTGCTTGGGCTCTCTCCTGATCACATTCTTCCTTCTCTCCTCCTGATGCCAGGTGCAAAAGGGGTAGTCGAAACTCAAACACTAAAGGTAAATTTATAATTATCCGGTTGCAAAAATCTGTTAGAGATGATGCGATTTGTTTCTGTATCCCATGGTATATTGAGGAAAAAGATGAACTATGCAGGCATTTGTCATAACAAGATAAGCCTTTAAAAAACCCGTGGGGTGCAAGACCAAAGTATGTGACTTTCTTGCTTTTTTCATTCAGATGAGTAAATCCTTTCTTCATTCAGGAGCATGGAAGGTGGGTTTGACTTAAACTGATTTTGCTTACATTTTGTATCCTGGGTAAGCCATCTGCCCCACAGATGTGACATGCAAAGGCAACTTTTACAATGTTTTGGGGTTTTTATACGTATTTATTGCTCTTCTAGCCAACATAATAATAATAATAATAATAATAATAATAATAATAATAATAATAATAATAATAATAATAATAATAATAATAATAATGTAGGATTGGGAATTTGTTGTCCTGACATTATTTATTTTGATTCTTTTTTGTAAACTGAGGTAGGAAATGTTTTTAGAATGAAAATTTATGAAAAAAACATACTTGGTGCACAGGTTCATTTCATTTTTATTATTTTTAACTTGAAATGTCAAGTTTTGTTTCCACATGTAGCAGCAGAAATCATTCTAGAACTAATGTCTGATTAGAATAAAATGCCTATCTTTGGACTAATTATTTATGTGCATAATTCAAACTATGATTACCAAAAATAGGGTAATCTCTTTCAAAATTAGCAAGAATCAGTAACTCCTGCTTGCAGAATACAATTAACACAAAGTTACTGCGGCAGCAAATAGTCTTAAATGCATCACAGTTGACTGGCTGGTTGTACACAGAATACAGACAAGGAGGTCCATGCAATTAGAGATTCCAGCTTTTCCTTTAATAATCTCAGTAGCATTTGCATAATTAAGCAAAGCAGTTGTAATATTAAGGAATAACACCTGGGGAGGGATCTCTCTGAAATTACACCCTCCTCCCCTCTTTGTGCCACGTGATACCGTTCTACATGCAGTGGCTTAGGTTGAGTCCACCCAAAGAACAGCTTTATGATGATGTCCACCACTATTACTTGATTAACTATAAAGCTTATAGAGGTATGCAAATGCTACCTTGGGGTCTGCAATGTCACTGAGATGTAACTGTTAAGGGAAGCGCACACTATGGTTTTGCATTTCCCCATCTTATTTTCCCAGAATGTACCTTTTCTGAAAACTTCCATCTTCTTTTCTCTCTAAACACTGCCTTATACTTCAGCTAAATAATGGTCCTAAATTAACTGTTGTTAACCTTTTCAGCCTGACAATTATCCTCCTGTTACTGCACAAGCGTAAAACTATGAGCCAATTTAATCTGTCCTCAATTATTTTTTTCAGTTGCTTTCAGCTTTGTAAAGAAGGAAGAACAGTTTGAAACAGCTTAAAAATGAACGGATGGTGGCTTCCTGCATTTTTGTCAATGGTTTTGCCAGTAAAGTGAGAGACCTTTCATATAGCAGATACCATAAGTCACAAAATAAGGAATGATTTTAGCATTTGTTAATGCAATTTAGGGGAGGGAAAGCATAATATTTAAAACATTGAAAGAAAATCAGTAAGACTAACCTTTCTTCTATTCATCTGTATTTCAGTCAAGTGGATTATTTGGAATTATGATGAAGATGCTCAGATGGCTGTGGTTTCACTGGTATGGGATGTAACAGCAACCTCCCTCATGCTTCTTTCCCTGTCTTGGAGATGCTCACTGTAAACATCCACAGAGTAGGTGTAAAATATTGTTTAAACTAAGCTGCCTTGTAAAGCAACACAAAGCAACTGCACAAAGCAAGGCACAGCAAGAACAGCCAAGTGTAAGTCAGCTTCTGCGTTTGAAGCTTGCAGATCATACGGCGCATGACCCAGTTAGCCACCCTTGATCTCAAATTTACTCCACTGCCACTAAAATGTCTTCAGATATGTTACTATTGTTTTCTCCTGGCTGTATTTGGGAGGAAAACGTTTTAGTGCATGATTAGATTGGCTCCAGATGGCTAAACTGGACTTTCAGACAGACCCCTTTTTTGGGTTCTCAACATCTCAGATCCTAGGTTCCATAGTCTCTTTGGCCTTGGCAAACCCAGTCTGATACCCAGGCAGAGCAGGGCTGCAAAGAGCATTCTCCTTTCTGGTCTCCTTGATGGCATCCCCCTTTCCTCCCTCTTCCTTAATGCAGGATGTTTGCTGTTGCTGGTGCAGCTCCTCAGTGGTTATTCCCCTTCCCTATGTCTACTGTTCTCCACCCCCTGACAAACTTTCCTTTCTCATTAGGTAGCAGGAGGGGACCTTGTGCTTCATCTTGGCCCATGATGTTAACCTCAGTCACTTATTTTCAAACCAGGACCTTCACACATACTTCCCTTCTTGGGGGATACTCCCTGTAACTACCTCACTGTCCTCTTACAGCCCCTTTCTTAAGCCCCCCTCCCCTTGCTTGGATAGCAGTAAGAGACTTGTGTCAACAAGGCTGTAGATGTGCTGTAGCTTGATGCTTCTCTGCAGAAGAAAACCAGAAGAAACATTCTGAAGAAGAAACCCTTCTCACAGAGGAAGCTTTCAGGAATGTGTATTTTTCACCTGGAACTGTGTCAAGATTTATAGTATATTCAGTGACAACGGCTCCACTTGGAGTCAGGAATATCCCAGCTAGATACACCAGGCATCAGCTCATTCCCACTGCTTCTGGGGTCTGGCCAGGGACCCTTTCTTCCATCTCCTGAGGTCAGTCAGACCTTTGTGAGGCTCCCAAGCACGCTGCCTGGGCGCCACATGAGCTCTCTGAAGCAGTCACATATCTTTCTTGGATGATAACGACTTGTGAGTAATGGATCGCCACAGCAAGGCATGCCGATGATCTATTATTTAAATGACAGCCATACCCAAAAAAGAAAAAGCTATGCTTGGATTCTGTATAATCACGGGATAGCAATCAACCTTCGAAAGCACGGGTGGCTGCTTCCCTGGCACCACACGTCTGGTAGAAGAATGCCAGGCTTGCAACCCTTAATTAGTACTTAATAAACTGAAAAGGTGTAATTTACACTGCTCATTTACCTCCGGGAGAGAGACTTATTCTTCTTGCTGCCTGTGCTTTTCCAGGCTTCGGGCCTTCCTGTTTTCCTTTTGCTCTCAGCAGCGACCGAGAAAATACAATGGCATCTTTAAGCTGAGCAAGACAGTTCCTTTATTATGATTGGTGGCACTGTTCTTGCAGCTAGCTTGCAAAGCCAAAATCACATGTCTTTTTACATATAACACTCAGCTAAATTGATTCAGGAGCAGTATTTCAGCAAAATGTGCAATGCAGCAAAGGCAGTACTCTCCAAGGGCACAGATGCTGAGTCCCCCCGCTGAAGTGAGTCTCCATTTGGCTGCATTTAACCAGATGAGGACATGGTCTTTAGGCACTTTGTGTAGTTATTTCAGATTGCTACATCTATGCAGAGAAACACAGCCCCATCACTACAGGGCAGGTTATATTCTAGTTGTCAGGAAAAGACTGAGGACCAGAGACATCCAGTCTCATGCTGGATGTTTCAGTTGCCCTTCCTATAGCTTCCAGCAGATCTGGCAGCATGTATGTCTCCTCTCTTTAAAACGGAGGCTGTACGTAAGGAGGCCATGTGTGCACACACACGTCTGCAGTCCCTCATGAATGTCAGGAAACTTGGTAATTTCCATTTGCTGTGCAAAGGCAATGCCTGGGATGGTAAACCGTAGCTCACAACCCTGCTGTATAATGGGATACCAGTCACTGAGCAAGTGGTGTTAAAAGAGAATGTCTTCAGCCAGGTGGCAAAATTGCTTTCAACTGTGTCTTTATGTCCAGCCAAAGTACAAAGAATATTGAGAGAGTTTATTACTCATAATACAAAAAGGAGAAGTCACTAAACGTAATTGCAAGAAAATGAATGTGGAGAGCAGGTTTAAAATATAAAACATATAAAAGCTCAAAAACAGCATATAAAAATACTCTTTTTGTCCCAGAGCATTTTCTGAAATACTATTTCAAAATACACTTACTCTGATACTGTGATAATTCTACTTCTTTCAAGAAACTAATCCATCCACTTACATCTCTAATTTCTTTTACTCAGCCTTGACAGTGTTTTTGAAGTAACTATCATTAAGCTTTTCAGCCTCGTCATTCTGTTTGTGTTACCATGTAAGCATAAAACTGCCAGGCCATTTCAGCTGACCTAAAACAAATGAAGCAGTATTGTGGATAAATACCTAGAAATCACAGTTGGAGCTCTCATTGACTTCAGCAGTGCCGAGGTTTCACCCAGATGTTCTTCTCCAATACAGTGTCTGAAGCTACAAAGGCACTTGAATATCTGTAGCAAAGTACGCACAGATCCAGCTGAAGTGCTGATCCTTGAATGGTGGGTTTCAGCCTACTGGCAATAGATTTCCATTTCTTAGTTGCCTTTTAGCCTGTATATACCTGTGGACAGAAGACCAAAAGCCTGGTTGCCACTGGAATGGCACAGACCTGTAGCTGCACAGCAAGGTCAGCAAATGGCAAGAACTAGTGATGTGCAGCTGCAAAGCTTTGAAAAGCACCACAGAAAGTGATCTGGAACTACCTTTTCTACTACTTTTGCATTAACAATTGCCCAGTATGACTTTGACATCTTCAGAAACCACAATGTGATTTAGGAGTGTAAGATTCTTTAGGTTCCACTTCTCAAACTTTTCCAAGCATTGCACAGAGCTTCTTCCCCATTAGTTGCCAGGATTTGGTGTATCAAAGGAGTGTTAAAGTTGAGATTATTCACATATTTAAAGGTGATACCTCCCTTTCATAGGTTTATGTCAAACTGTTTGCAATGCCTCCTGGATATGAGTGCTAACTGTGCAGATGATAGGCTTATTTTTCTAGGAACACAGCTGCCCTGTCCAAGCCTATGAAACACGGAAACACAGTTTTGTATAAAAAAGAAAACAACAAATTGCTGGGTTGCCTTTAAAACACCTCTGCACAGCTCTGTGGCATCCAGACACTGAACTCTGCAGGATCCCCTGTGGAACCTGCTGTGCTCACAGGAGCAAGTGAACAGGGCTCATGGGGCCCAAAGCTGGCTGAAGAATTTAGAGATTTTACATTGGGTCTAGCGTCAGGAAAGCTCCTTTGTTCTCCAGTGGCCACAGAGGTATACTGGCTAATGCAGTAGAGGAGACAGGTCTGCAAAACACAAATGTTTGGTGATCACAAGAGGGGATCTTAAATATGGACCTTTTACTTCAGTGGGAGAGAAAGAAATATCCAGTTCTGAGTTTCCAATACTGAACTGAGATAAAGGAAAAGGCCTTCAGGGAAGTGAGCGTTCGTCAATTTGCAGTACATTTCATTATTTAAAAATTAATTCTCTTTCTGCTAAATTAAGCTGAATCAGTAGCTCAGTTTAATTCTGTCTACTGTAGTGAAATCCATCCTCATTTTCTGATCGCTCTCCTGCCCTGCAATGGGAACTGTTCTGTGTGATGAATCATTGGTCTAAATAAAGTAAGCAAACATAAACACTTTGGTTACTGCCATTTCAATTAGAAACCCAGTGCCTTCAGGAAAATAACACTGACTGTTGATCCATGATACATTTGAAGAACAGGCCAGTATATTCATGCTGGTGGTTTGCATCTCTGGAATGGCTTACACGGGCATCTTGATCTTTCAATAATCTGACTGTGGAGATGTTTCCCTCTTTTTTCCACCTCAATTATTTAATTTCTTTTTTTTTTTTCCTCTCTCCTTTTTTTTTTTTTTAACAGAGGTGTCATTCTGCATCTTCCAGGATGTTTCACATATATTCTAGCTTTTTTTGTTCCAGAATTGCTTTTTACTTAATGGACAAAGTTTAACAATACTTGTTAACCTCATCTCAGCCCATTAAGCTTTGAAAGTAATAAAGTATAACACCATACGTGAATTAAATAATCATCTGAGATACTGTTTTCAGTGAATGCCAAGATATTTATTCTAAATAAATAATGAAGCCAATTGTCATATATTTTTAATGCTTGCTGCTGAAAAAAAAATGTTATTGCTCTAGATCAGGCACGTAGTTACTAGTTTAGAATGTAAAAATAATCAGTAAAAGGCTAAAATATCTTTTCATTTATGGGGAATAACAGAAATGTTGTTTCTCCTACTACTGCCTTTGGAAATTATATGTATCATTAAATATCCCTAGTTTCAAACACTCGTCTTTCAAACGCTCAGTAAGTAATGGCAACATTGCTTACTCCCACCCAGAATGTTTCGCACAGTGTTCATCTCAGGATGTTGCGAGGAGCAGAACTGCCTTTATAGAATGCAACACAAGTCAAAAAACAGTGATGAGGAAGACTCAAGTAGGAAATGATTGCAGTGGTAACTCTATTCCTGGCAAATCAGGTGTGTTTGTACAGATGATGCTCTTAACACCCAAGGAAAGTGGAGGGTGGTGGTAGGAAAAACCTTTCTTTTCCTTTCCTTTCCTTTCCTTTCCTTTCCTTTCCTTTCCTTTCCTTTCCTTTCCTTTCCATTCCTTTCCTTTCCTTTCCTTTCCTTTCCTTTCCTTTCCTTTCCTTTCCTTTCCTTTCCTTTCCTTTCCTCTCCTTTCTTTTCCTTTCCTGCCCTGCCCCGGTTCCCTGGTAGGACTCATTGCTCAGCCCCACAAACAGTGGTGGCAGCATGTCACCAGGACATGTCAGGCCAGAGAGCCTGAAGCTGATATTGTGGCTGAGGAATGCAAAGGAGGAATCAAGCACCATGCTTGATATCCACATTTCTGGGACTGCACTGAGACTCTCCTGGCTGGAAGTGAAATTGCCTTAATTTGGTTTATTGAAAGTCTGGTGAACATCTGTGTACCACAGTTTGCTGTGCTTTAATGAGGTATTTTACACACTCACCTTTAGTTAATGTGTATTTCCTGAGGATGTGCCTATACAGGATGTTATTTTGGAAAGGCAGCCCCTGAGTGCTCCTATGTGTGCAGTTCAACTCCCAAAGATGCCCCAAAGCCCCGCAGCAGGGCAGGAGCCGCCACTGGCCTCTTCCCCAGCCCAAGGGGGCCATCCCTTCTCCTGCCAGGAGGCCCAAGGACACAGGAGCCAGGAGGGCAATCCCAGGGGATCGCCAGCTGATGGGACGGACACCCCCTCAGCTCAGCTTGTTCCGTTTCTGGTACCCCAAAACGGGACAGACAAAAGGCAAGTTTCTGGCCTGGGGACAACCTGGCCTTCTGCAATTTATAATGAAGCTTCCATGAAATTACTTTGTTGTAACTT
Source organism: Lathamus discolor (assembly GCF_037157495.1). NCBI lineage: Eukaryota > Metazoa > Chordata > Aves > Psittaciformes > Psittacidae > Lathamus > Lathamus discolor. Next base: position 39,302,013 of record NC_088884.1, on the reverse strand, counting down.
TGTCAGTGCCAAATGAATTCACCATAATTACTGCATTACGTGTGAATCCCAGCGGAAGCAATGATTCCCAGTTTTTCCAAAAAGGTTGCTATTTTCCCTAACAAAAAATGATGACCTAAAAATATCTGATGTATTTCTCATTACTTCAGTGACTGTAATGATATGTTTGGAAGAAACATCAATTTTCCTGTCTACTGCTTTTGACACAACAACAATTAGTCATAAGCAATGAAAAAAATACTTGCATTAGTTAAGACATGGTGAGAAATCCACAAATGTTTCTGTATTCATAGCTGCTGCAATATTATTTTGTTATATCAGTCTGACACAATTTGTAGGAGCAGGGAGTTGGAAAACATACCCTGCAAAAATTAAAACTTGTTGATAGTAAAGAGGCAAAGCAATTGTAGTTCATCAGGATAGTCCTCCCAGAGGAAGAAGATGCTCAGTAGCATTCCAGTATCGTATCAGGTAATGAAAATAACAATGCTGTTGCCAGAAAACAAGTGCTATCCTTACGATAGTAGTGTTTGTCTCCTTACAGAGAAAGAACATAATCACATCGTATTATCTCTGTGTTTTGTCACTAAGATTCGGTGCAGTACCTGTAGTTATTCAAGTAAATATATAGAAAAATATACATTTTATAGGATGGCTTGGTTTGGAAGGGATGTTAAAGCTCATCCAGTTCCAACCCCCTGCCATGGGCACGGACACCTTCCACTAGACCAGGTTGCACTAAGTCCCATTCAGCCTGGCCTTGAACCCTGCCAGGGATGGGGCAGCCACAGCTTCTCTGGGTAACCTGTGCCAGTGCCTCATTTCCCTCATAGAAAAGAATTTCTTCCTAATATCTAATCTAGATCTACCCTTTTTCAGTTTAAAGCCATTACCACTTGTCCTATCACTACAAGCTTTTGTAAGAAGTCCCTCTCCAGATTTCTTGTAGGCCCCCTTTAGGTACTGTGAGGCTGCTATGAGGTCTCCCCTGAGCTTTCTCTTCTCCAGGCTGAACAACCCCAGCTCTCTCAACCTGTCTTCATAGGAGAGGTGCTCCAGCCTCTGATCATCTCTGTGGCCAGCTCTGAATGTTCTTCAACACGTCCACATTCTTCTTATATTGGGAGCTCCAGAGCTGAACAGTACTGCAGGTGGGATGTCACAAGAGCAGAGTAGAGGGGCAGGATCACCTCCCTTGACCTGCTGGTCATGCTCCATTTGATGCAGCCCAGAATATGGTTGGCTTTCTGGGCTGTGAGTGCACACTGCTGGGTCATGTTGAGCTTCTTACAACCAACTCCCCCAAGTCCTTCTCCTCAAGGCTGCTTTCAGTCTAGCCTCCAGCCAGCCTTTATTTGTGCTTAGGATTGCCCTGACCCAGGTGCAGGTCATTTACTTTATTATTCCTTATTGGCATTGTCATTGGTAACTTCTTCTATTCATGTATTTGATAAACATAAAAAGCTATTATATAAATGGTCATTATTAATATTTCAGAAATTTAAAAAGCATTCTCTATCACAACTTGACTGTATCAAGTTTCGCCTTTACTTTCACCTTCCTTGCTCTTCACAAGTCCTTCTCCCTGCAGATATTGCTCTTCCAGTTATTCTTTTTGCACATGGTATCTTACACTTGCTTTCCAATGTTGCATCATTTTCTGTGCATCCATCTTCACCAATGATGCACGGGGGAAGAATCTACAATTTCTCTGTCATTCCTTAGCTCTAGGATAGGTTCATTCTCCCAGCACCAACAGGTGAGTCACTGACACACATCACCCTTGTCGTATAGACTAGTTCTCTCAGAGTGAGCTGCATCCTTATCAGCTTTTCCTAGCACTGTGTGTTCATTACATAATTATGAATTTATTGCCTGTTAAACATAAATCTAATGTGGTTTTGAAGTCTATAATCCCAATGCCACCATCTATGCTCTTAATGAAGGACAGACAGTGGCTGAGATCTGGGGCTCTGTGAAAGTCCAAGCTGTTTTACTCCTTCCAATGTAAGGATGTGACACGGATTAGGCTACACATTCCATCTCCCTCTCTGGTAAGAGAAATGCTGAGTCTGGATGCTTCCAAGCAGAATATTAATCCGAGTGTGAGCTACGGCTGCATGGGTAGAAGACATGTGGTCATGGGCCCAGTGCATGCAGCTCTGATGAGAAGTAAGGTTTGTAGGAAGCAGAAAGGAGTCGAAAGGAAATTTGCCTCTTGTTCAATGCAAAACCAAGTTCTACCACAGCATGAGGCTATTTCTCCACTTGTTTCCTTTTCTGTCAAAGTTAGATAGCTTCCCTCCCCCAATTCTTCATTTCTTACTATTTCTGGTAGACTGAGAAATCTCATTCTGGTGGTTTTTGTATTTTGAACACAGAAGAAAATGTTTTCATTTCATTACTGCTCACCCTACAGAATGTGGGTTTCCACTGTGCATTTTGCTGTCCAGTTTCCAATTACACACAAAGATACACTATTGAAATGTAGAATAACTTGCACTATTTGCACTTTTCTAAGCCCTACTGCTTACAGGAGTAATTTAAACAGCACCTACTGCTTCAGCTAGGCAACTCTGTACCGTTGTTTTCTACAGCTAATGGGGATCATCTGTTATTAATGAAGCTTTATTCACTCACTTCATTTTCCTTGTTGAGTTCCCTCAGCAACAGACCCCAAACAACAAACAAATAAGGGTGGAAATTTTTTTTAATGGACTCAACATTAGCATAGTGCAAGCTTTCCAAGACAGAGGCTATGAAGACACTGCCATGGCAAGACAAACCCTCTTTGAGGCTTCTTTAAAAAGCCCCTCTGAGAGTATCTTGCCTCTGACTCATGGGGGGCCAATGAGTCGCACTAAAGCTAATGTCCAGAGGTGCTGCATCTTCACCCACTGACTCTCCCCTGTACACACAGGGGCCATTTCTCAGAGGGTGCTGGTGTGGAGAACGGGCTTTAAGTAACACCAGAGTTAGGAAAAATCACTGAAGTGAACTATCTGCACATCTCCTCCCTGGGGTAGGGTTCAAAATGCTTTATGCATCACACCTGGTGAAGAGCTGAGCTGTTCAAAACTCATTTTGTTTTACTATAGAATTGCTAGTTTCTCATATGGAGCAGAAACATCAGACTGTAGATCACAAAATCAATGTATATGAATGTTTCCAGGCCTCCTGCTCCCTTCCCTCATCTTATAAAGCTCTTTGAAATTTAAACAAAAACAAACCTCTAATTATCTTAAGAAAACCTGTGTGAACAATGGGCCTTACCATCAGAGTAAGAATTTTACCCATCATCTATTCTCTGCTGGTATTCCCATGTAAAATCCTTATTTGCACACTTTCTAAGGCGTCTTCCCTCTGGTTGACTTCTGAAAGTCTTGAAGTGAAGTTTCATTTGTACCAGGAGCCTAGGAGAATATGCCTTTTCTCTTTGAGTTCCTTATATTCCCTACAGAAAAGTTGCACTGTGGTGATATTCTACAATAATACCACCAATCATGAAATATTTGGTTTAAAAACTGTAATGAGAAAACCTTACATTTATTAAGTTCATTGACAGGTGAGACTGTAAGAGAAGATGGCCTAGGTTCACACAATAAAATGGCCCCAAATCTGGACTGTACACTGAGAGACACAGAAGTGTTTGGGCGAGAGCTTTCTCTCAGCACTAATTTCAGGCCTGATGTAAACAGAACGAATCATTTGCAGGCACTCAGGTGCTAAGTAAGTTCCAAGTGCTCAGAGATACCTATGATCAAGGAGAGAAGGATGATTTCTGTATCTCATTGGGTAAATGAGTAACTCGAGTCCATCAGCTACCACTGCTGCAGATATTGTTAATTTTCACCAACTTGGAAAATCAGGTCATCTGTGTAAATCCTTCACTATCAGCACATCCACATTTTAAAATCACAGATGTAAGTAACAAGACATGCAGACTTGACCAGCTGTGCTCGAGAAGCCCACCAGGCTTCAAAAGGCAGTAGTAGAATGAGCTGTGCTGAAGAAGGAGGGAGCTGACTTGGTGGACAAGGTAGAGCTGACCCCTTTACTTGTTTGTCAGAGCATATTCAGCTGGTTCAGAAATTTCATATTGAATGCATTCTCTCTTGATCCTGTGGGCAGCACAATGGACCCCAGGCATGCAGACAGTGAGCGACAGGAGGTGAGCTGTTACCCATGCTGCTGCAGAGCCATGCTGGCTGTGTCTCAGCTGTAAACGAAGGAACTTGGAAGTTGCCATAAATTACACTGCCAGCCCCAGAGGCTGTTCCAGCAGTGCTGAGCCACTGCCACCTCAGAGTGAACACCAAAATGCCAGCCCCCAGCCTGTGGAGCTATGCACAGGCAGATGCAGGAGCTGTGTGTCCCCTGGGGACTGCCTGATGCTGGGTAAATCCTCAGAGAGGCAGACAAAACGTGTTAAGCACTGATTTGCATGTCAGTCACTCATACCAGTACTTCAGAGGCAATGATTTGTTTCTTAGCATCTTTGAAGATCTCAGTTGCTGCTGAAAATAATAAACAGAAGTTGTGTGCATCCCAATCAGCTAATGCCCATAAAAAGATCACATAGCATAAAAGGTGTTGCCAGAGAAAAAGATGCACCCACTTGAAACTCTTGGCAACAGCTAAACTCCAGATTGATTGGCTTAAAATTAGCCCCAAAGGCAGCTGAGAGCAGTTTCATACATCCCATGTCACATGCCAAAATTTCATTGTCTGAAAGGGTTCATAAATCGCAAGGCAGTGCAAAAGCACACCAAGTGGAGGACCATTAATTGCATGCTAGAAGAAATAACCTTTTTAACAAGCAAGTTTACTGGGTCTACCGTAACCAGAAGGGAAACAAGAAACTCTATATTGTCTGTCCTTGGAATTATTTGCCTTCATCTGTTCTGCCCTCAGAAATCTCTAAGTTTCTTCAGCATAGTCTTTAATTCTGTTTAGCAGCTGGAAGGCCAATGCTCAGTTCGGTAGTGCAGAAGGTATAGACTACTTTGCTTTGCTGAATGAAACACCAACAGTTGTGTCTGATCAAGGGCCTTGGGAGAAACAGGCATATGTTATATAAAGATTGTTTCACTTGATAGGGCAACAGCATTTTTGCTGCCCTTCTAGATTTTCATTACTGGGCCTCAAGATAACCATATATGCTGGGGATGCTGTACCAAGGATGCATTGAGCGTTGTGCCATCTATTGGTCAGATATCTAGGAAAATATGGGTTAGGTCTGAACGATGGAAAACAATAGATTTTCCACTGTGTGTGCATGCATACATGTGCCTGTGTATCATGTGTATATCATAATACCTGTTTGTTGCAAGTGTTGATTCTGTGAGTGCCTATGCATCCACATGGGAGGAGGAGAACTGATGTAACTGTGACTAACATGTCAAAAGCGAGGCATGTGCATGCTTGTGAACTCGAAATATAAAAGAATAATCCACACACACACTCTGAGGCAGGAGGAAAAGCCTGCAGACATGTGAGGATTGACGGCGTGCCAGACTCTCCAGAGAGCTGGTTGGTGGAGGGATTGCTGTTTTAAAACTTGTAAAACAAGAATTCCCAGAAGGCAGCCAGTCTGCAGGCAATTAGGAGGAACCCGCAGTACCTCTGTGTGGGGCGCTCCGCTTGGACGGAGGCAGCATGTAACCGGGTGGGTATGGGTGTATGGGTATTGTCACACAGAGCCAGTGGGACAGTAGGATCACACTAAATCACTGCCTGAGTTTCTGCTGCATTGCTCCACTGATGGGCTTTCAGTATCATTTTTATGTAGACCGGCCAAGGGGCTCCATACCTCCGTGCTGTGCCTGGGAGGAGCATGCTGTTGTACTCGGAAAAAGAAACCTCTGTCTCCCAGCAGCCTTTAAAATCCCACCTCCCCGCCCCCCCCCCCCCCCCCCCCCCCAAGTCATTAAGACCCAATAAAACTGTTAGCACCTCCTCAGATGTCCTATTTTCTCATACCATCTTTCAGGTGTGTTCTGTGGGCTTCCCTGTTTCATACATGCAGGATACATTTTAAGAGCCTCATGAATTATTTTGGGTAAAGCAAAAGGAAGCAAGCCCCTGACTTCTGAGGGGAGTTTAGTGTGACAGCAGCTCCACAAATAGGTACCCTGGATATCAGCCCAATCCTCTGTCCTTCCCAATCTCCTTTCCACTCAGGTATGATTCCCAGGCAGGCAGCTGGACAGCAGGAGGCAGGGAGAGATACCTGGGGTGGCTGTGGAGGATCCAGCACCAAGTGCTTGCCTTGCAGCCGGAGCGCATTCCCAGGGTCTCCCACCCTACTTGATGCAGAGTGAACAAAGCACGAGCAAAGGATGCTAATAAAAGTGCAGCATGCACAAAGAGGACATCCGTGGGCAGCTTTTGTAGCAGCAAAGGAAGGCCCTGTAGATGTGAGCTCATTGGCTTTATCAGTTTACACATCTGCACTCCTCAGGGTTTGCTTCACTTTTGCAAATGCCGGGTTTTGTTCTGGCTATATTACTCCAAAGAGATAAAAATTAGAGAGCCAGATTTTTGCAAAACTCATTGCAGCACTGTTCCAATATGAGAACTTTTCCCCTTCCTTTCCTTGGCACTGCAAAGACCTGCATAAATTTAATTACATCTATTTACTTTGCATTAGCATATCCCTTCTCCCTTGTCAAATCACCATGCATTAGTTCCTCAGTTTAGGATTTCTTGTATTTCAGAAATTAGCACAGAAAAGATCAGGCTAACAGGGGGGAAAGGCACTAGAGCTACCTTCCAAAAACCAGTTTCTCATACAAACACATTTTTGCAGATATTTTTCTCCTTTGGAAAACGTTCGTTTTTCTGACTTGAAAATGAAATATCTTCATTAGCAAGTATGGATTTTGGCGGTTTTCTTAAGAAAGAAAAACAAATATGATACAGTTTTTTTATTCTTTTTCCCTAAATCTGTTGAAAACTGCTGGAATAATAAGCTACCTAGGCGCTCAGCTTGCATTAGTCCCAATGGGAATAAGATATCTAAGAGTTAGACATCTAAATAGTCTAACTAATTGCCTCCTGAAGAGAGACTTTATAGAATAAGCCATTCAGCCCACACAATTGTCTTCCTTACCTTCAGAGAATACCATTACAGCTGTCAGAGGCCTGGTAGAAGCTAAGGGTTAACTGAGGATAGATTGTTAAATATCTTGATTTTCATGGATAGATTTGATGTGATTTTCTGCTTTCCACAGACTTTTATGTATGGAAATAACCAGCTTAAGGATAGAACAGCAAATACAATATCAGTACTTTCCACAGGGCCAGTGTAGCTGTAATGGTGCGTACTTCACCCTCTTTCCTCATTGATAGAGTAATACCAGCATGCTAAAACAGTTACAAATGGCAGCACATCTTCTGGCCAGATATAAATTCCCTCTCTTTGAAGAGTTTGCCTTGCCTCAGCAGCTAACCAGGATCCCATCAGTTAATCCAGTGCTCATCCTGGGAATCCATCTGGGGGATGAAAGTGGGAGAAAGCATCATCTCCCCATACAGTGCAGAAGTTCTCATTGAAGGTAGGTGCCAGGGGATGGTGTGAGCAAAGTCTGGGAAGACCCCAAAGCAACCTAAAACATCTCCATCATCATCTCTAGGGAAGAGAGAGTTCAGGGCTGGAGGGATCTTGGTGTGGGGCTGCTGGGGATCTATGAGATTCCCTGCTTTCTGGGGATGTTTTACCAAGGTGTCCCAGTCCTTAGAGCAAGGCTGAGCTCATTCCTGAGACTTAGGACAGTGTGCTACAGCGAGATAACCAGTCACTGCAAAAACTAGGCTGAGTAGAGGTATAGGCAAGAAACACAGCTGAGAGTTGGATAAGAGAAACAGAGAGCACACTGGACCAGAGGATATGTCAAGAGCATTGTCAGGCACTAGAGGCAGAGAAGACAAGGAGCTCACGGTGGACCAGGTGCTGGAACAACGTAAGGTAGGAGCAAGAACCAGGGCAAAACAGGAAGAAATAGAGCTCCACGCTTAGCCAGGAACAGCTGCAGCGATTGCCTGCTCTGATGTCTGGGTGGGGACAAACCTGGGCTGCAGGTGCATCTGAAATTTATTGGGCCCTGAAATCAACCAGGATAAAGGGTGGATAGGCTGGCAGGCACTGGAGGCAGGGCTTGACTGGAGCCAACACCATTGAGGAGATATGAAAAGATAACACCATCTTATTGAAGGCATGCTTTAAAATATAATACGGGTTTGAAAACCACAGCTAAATAATGTGTTGTTTTAGCTCATTAAGAACCTTATTCCCAGAGACAAGTAAAGCCTGGTTTAAATTAGCATGTTGCCTGATAATTAAGAAATTTGCTACAGTAACAACAACACAACTACCCAAAACCAACATTGTAAAAATAACTTTGTGACAAATCTCTGACTGTTTGTTAAGGTCATTAATTAGAGGAATTATGTTGCAAGGATTCTTTAAGCCAGTGGTCGTATAAACTGAGACATGGCAACTGCTGGTTAGCAGATATGTCAGAGGTATTACATTGTATGAAAGGAGGGAATATTACATACAGACTATAAAACACATCATCGTGTACCTCATGTATTTTCAGTAATCTTAAATTGATACGTGTACCATGTAGCTGGAACTGACTCCGATGGTTTCAAATGAGAAGTGTCATACAGTTAAGTACTGTGTGGATGGGGCGTGGAAGAATTCACTTTCAGCAGCTATGGTTCCATTACCACAACATCTCATTTCATTCCCTTTGGCCTCCCATCCCAGAACATATAGAAACCTTTTTTTGTTTTTCAATCTATGAAGCCACAGGCATGACAGGCCACAGAGGCCATTCCAGGGCTTGTTTTCATTCCTTTTGGGCTTACTTCTGTACCCATTTTGGGGAGGACAAGGGGCCCAGTGTTGCCACCTGTAAACACATTACCTGTTCCTCCTATGTGATGCACATTTGTTTGAATCCTGCCCCGCTCCCTTCTTGGATGACTGCTTCCAGCACTGACCACCACAAGCTTATTGTGGGAATAATTCTTTATATTTCTTACAGTTTTACTGCTCTTTCAAGTAAGCATTGTTCTGTTCCTTAAACATAAAATACATTCAAGACAACAGTTTGTGTTATACTAATCATAATCAATCAATTTCTTACTACATTGTCTTTCTGCTGAAGATAATGATTCCCGGGGTTTGTATTGTCATCACTAAACCTAAGTCTCACCAAATCCCTACCTTTGTTATTCTTCCCTGGATCTTTCCTACTTTATGTTCTTGCTTGAGACGAGAAACAGTATTAAAGAAAACATTGCAGATTTATGCACACACATACATTGTGTTTGCACTTTTCAGCTCAATAGTTTCTATGTCTGTTTAATGACCTTTAATGAGCATTTAATCAGCATTAATGCATGACGTTCACCTCACTGATACCCAGAAATTCTTAGCGTTTTCCATAGACCCAGCCTAGAAACCAGCAACATATGAACATAGGGCTTTTTTTTTCTAACACCCACACCTGTTATATCTAATAAAATAAAAACCTTTTTAAAAAGTTTCTTATCATTTTCTTCAACTCTTACTAATCAAATTATTTAGGATCAAAATTCCTCAGTTCATATAATAGACACAGCAGGAGGGTGCATATCTAAGATCTGCTTAGCATGGGACCCTAGGTTGTTACCTCCATGGTCATGCAGGGCTATGTTCAGTATGCACTATATTAAAATTCTCTAATGCTGATGTACGTCAGTGTTTTAAGTGGGACGATACTTGTGAGAGGAAAACATAGCACTTTAAAGGGAAAGGAGTTGTCAGAGCTTCCTATATCACTGAGTAAGAGAGGAGTTGAGAAACAGGGAAAAAGAGGAGAAGGAAGAAAAGTGGGCAGTGTATTTTTCAAATGTTGGGGTCACTTACCCTGATGCCATACTGTCCTCAGATGTGCTCACACAGGCAGTGGCCAGGACAGCAGGTCTGCTGGGCCAGCGCTGCTCAGAGCAGTGAGCCGTGACACTGCTGCTTCCTGCAGCGTGAGCTGCAAGGCAGGCAGGCTTCCTGCTGGGATGGGTTCATTTTGAGCCCTGCACATGAGCAATTGCCACAACCACAGATGAAGTGGTGACAAGGCAAAAAAAGCCATAAGAGACACTTAACACTTGGATGTGAACCACCAGCTTGGTTCCCTCTGTGCATTCCTTGAGGTGACCTTGGGTGCATGCACTCAGTAACATATGCTTTCCATCTGCACCCTATGCCTTTGGGGGAGCCACACACATAAAATGACTGTAGTCACCTAAAATGTGGCCACTGAGTCTTACCCTTCATAACTTCCCACTGCCCGGCACTGCAGCACAGGCAGACCATGCTCTACAGGATGCTTCATTTCTGCAGCAACCTCAGAAGAGGCCAGCAGAGTCAGCAAATACCCTTGGCAAGCAGCAAGGCGAAGATTGCAGAAGGCAGACGGGCTGAGATCCTTAGGTCCTCCCAGGAGCTTTTCAGGGTGCCTATTTAGGTCTCAAGAGCTCTGGGCCACTTCTTGAATGCCCTCAGGAGTCAACAGGGAGGGAAGCAAATCAGTGCCTCCGTGGCTATGTGGGAAGCATTTCTGTTGCAGCACCCACATTTGCTGTCTCCCATTGGGTGAGGTTAATACTCTCCCTCTTCATGAACACCTGCCTGCTTACCAATTGTATACAAACTGTCTTCTCTTTCTGCTGTTTGAGCTGTGTCACATTCTTTTTTGCTTATTACCTGTGACATTTACTTGAAGTCCTTCAGATGTATCTTCTTTGAAGGACACGGTCTTGGTAGGTATTACAAGACACTTGTGGCGTGGCCTATAGGTTTTCGATATATGTAGCTGAAATACACTCAGGAAGATAACAATATTGAAAAAATAATTACTTTCTACTGGGAATTAGTTCTGTACCTCATGGATCCTCACCAGGATGGATGGAGCAGAGGGCTCATTTCAGAGGAGAGATGTAGCCCGGGGCTCTCAATGCAATCCCTACAGACCCTCAAACACAGGTTTGCCAAACCAACTTCCTTATGTAAACACCAGCTTCATCATATTAATTACATTGTAAAATTCATATACACTCACTCAATATTTGCAAATGATCTCCTTGAAGCAGAATCCTTTTCTTTTCCCCCTGAACTACGTACACACACTTTGTGGCCCATAAGAAAGTGCACGATAAAAAGAAATTTAAATACCAGCTGGCCCAAGCCTATACACATTTGCAGCGAGCTGCAATTTACTCAGCTGAATTCATTTCCCAACAGTATATTTAAGGGTAGAATGTAATTTCAAGGTCTAACGGCTGATAAAGTTAATGTGCACGCAGGAGAAACAAAAGGTGCTGTCACTGCTGCAGATGATTCCAGTGCAGATCCGTTCACATGCATTACCGTGCTGAGATGATTCTCCCCAAAAACATGACATGCTCAGCCACATTCCCTGGGCTGAGCTGGGGGCAGGGGCTGTGGGGCAGGACAGGGGGTACAGTGGGGCGGACCACGGGGAGGAGACAAGGGGGCAAAGGTGCTGGGAGCCAGTGGCAGGAGGACAGGCAGGGTGAAGGGAAGAGGAGGGTGTTCAGGGCACATTAAACAGCCTTTTTACCACAGGGAAGCAAAGAGGGGTAAGGAGCAGGAGCAAGAGGTGGGAGAATACAGGGGTTAACTGCTGGATATAGCCTGTGGTCCTGCTGCTGCAGCAAGGACAACCCCCAGGTATCACACGATTGACTCTGCTCAGCCTGGAAAGGCACCATCGCTTAATGGCTAGGTGCTCTAAAGCCATTTTCCTTTCTGAGGCTCCTCATTGCAAAAATTTGGCTGAAGAGCAGTTTAAAACCCAAGCTCTGCTTTTTTTTTGTGCTTTTCCATTGTGAGAACTGTTCTCACTTGGGAGCTCAGGAAATGCTGAGACAAAAGGAAGGTATTGTTTAAAGTATTCCCCACAGGAGAGCTGGAAAAGTACATTTTGGGCTGTTGTAGCCCAAACAATCCCGTTTTTCTAACCTGAACTGTGAGAGTTTTCAGGACTGAGGGCCAAAGCAAAACTCTTATCTTTTGTCTACTTGTCAATGGGAGTTTATTTTATAAAGAGTGGTTCAATTTGGATTTAGTAAAGGAAATAAAAATCAGCATTAAAACATTAGGGAAAGCTTCACTTCAACTTTGAAGAGGCTTCAAATGCGAAAAGTCAAATTTATGATAGTGTATTGGGACAGACCTGAAAGGAGATCGTGGTGCCTAAAGGGGAATGAGGCATTTTAACCCCAAACCCTGCTCTGCTCAGCGGAACTTCACAGTACTTTTTGTGCTACCGGAAAGCTCTCCTGCTCTCACCATTTACCCCAGTGGAACTATTTCCCCCTACAGAAAATAATTTGGGGTGCTTTATGCCTGGTGGCACAGCGTACAGAGGGAAAGGCATTGTCTGGCCACCTTCCCTGGCTCACCCTCCCCAGTAGAAGTCCTGGACCCTCTCCCCTGTCCCTTCTGCAGCCCAGTCCCATGGTGCCTGGGAGAACTGGTAAAGAGGCATAGATTCAGACCTACTTCTGAGCACAGTGACCTGAGAGAAGATGCCACCCCAGGAGTGCAGGGGTACGGCTCTCCTTGTGCGCAAAGAGGGACCACCTCACTGGGAGGGAGCAGCCGCTGCGAATGCACCACCACAGAACCACCCTTTACAGGAAATATTCTGTGCCGAGCCTGCAACAGCCTCAGCCTTGGGGCAGGGGTGTATGAACACCATGCTGCGCACCTTGTCCTCCGCACGGCTCTCCGGGAGAGAAGGTCTCTGAGACCTGTAAAGGTTGTGTCATACATGCCGCAGGCCGGAGCTGCCATGGCTGGGCAAAGAGCCTGTCAGAGCTGTGAACCATCACATCAAGGCAACGAATGTTAATCTGTGCTCAGAGAGGGTTTCAAATGCTATCGCATGGGGCCGTGGGTGGTAGAGCTCCTGTTTAACCCTGAGCAAAGCAGCAGATGCAGATTCAACAGCAGATAAAATAACTGGGCCAGCAAATTCATAGCAAAAGCCTGCATGCTGTCTGTGCTGAGGCAGCCACAAAGCCTTGTATTCAAAAAAACACAAATCAGACCTAGGAAAGAAGACAAATAAAACCCAGAAAGGCGAAGCCACTGATACTAAAGGAAAAAGCAGGGGCTGGAAGTGAAAGGTGTGCATCCCTTCCCCCTCAGGATCTCCCAATGGGACTGAGAGGTGGAGGTGATGCATTGGCCCAGGAGTGCAGCCACCAGATGCCCTGGACCCTGCAGAGAAAGGGGCTGCCCCAGGCTGAACTCTGGATCTGGGGCTGGGAGAGCCCCTTTTCTCTGCCCTTCTGGAGGCCACATGGAGATGTTGTTTCTAAGCAATTTTGTGTCCCACCAAAGATCAGAGCTTTTGGCTACTCAGCCTCCCAAAGCGGTCTCCTGTTAGTCTGCGCTACCACAGCAAGGCACCAATAACCTGCAGTGTCTGGAAATGGTCACCCAAATTGTGACCTGAGATCTACCTTCAAGCACAGGGCAGAGGTGGTGGGACAGATGAGCTGAAAAAAACCCAGCAAAGATTCATTTTGCAGAGACATTTGTACAAAATGAGGATTTTAAACCAGTTCTCTCTCCCTGCAGAAGCATTTATCACTCATATAAAAAAGGATGTCATAAAAATCACATTTCATAAATGGGAAAGTGGTCAACTGCTGATCCTCACTCTAAAAGGGAGGGAATGCAATTGTGAGGGTTAAAAAATAAAATGGGCAAGTTATAAAAGAGCTGGTGACAGCTGAGGACAATCTAGTGGTTCATCTACTCAAAATCCTTCCGAGTAACAGAGATGTCTGCCCTGAGCACCCTGGCGCTGGTGCTGCTGTCACAGGATGGGTGATAGCATGGGGACCACTGTTGCCTGCCTACCCTCATCTGCCAGGGGTCTGCCTGTGACAGAGGTGAAGTCCTTTGCAAAGGGCAGGGTATTGCCTTATCTTTCAAACTGTCCCTTGCACAACCCTGCCTTTGTCTTCCATGGAGTTTCTAAGTGTTACAGCCAGGTACCTAGAGAAAGAGGGAAAGCACTTAATCTCCAATGCTGAGATCCACAATTAGACATTGTAACACTACAAGCATTCTAACAGTCTGGGGAGACTGTCTGATTATGCCATAAAAAAAAGGTCATTAAGATGCTGGATTTAAAAGAAAAAACCTTAGGCCTGGAAAAACTCATTAAAACCTCATTATTAGGTGGGACCGCCATAGCAGAAGGAGGTGGGTGTTTGGGTAATGGACCTTGCATATGCACAGAAGGACCTCCTGGTGATGCCATTACAATGCAAGATTATAGCGGCTAAACAATTTCAGTGCCAATCTACAGAGACCCCATTGAGCTGCAGAAATGAAGCGAGGTTCTGCTGTGCAGAAGTCCCGCTACTGCTTACAAACATAAGAAAGAATTGCTTATAGTTTCATTTTGCACCAGAGGCAGTCTCATAAAGCAAACTCCCACCTTTCCCAGGGTTCCTACACACTGGCAGTCAGAGGCTGCCGCAAATCAGCTTGCATGACCAGTGCAGAGCACACACCAGCAGCATACCCTGGGCAGGACAGCTGGTGTCAGTTCAAAATGCCATGATATGGTATGATAACTTAAATGCACCTGGGCACTTTTAGCCTATCATCAGCAAATGGGTAGCTGCATAGAAAAGAAATACACGGCATCATATATTGCTAATAAAAAATGTTTACCCTGTCCTCATTAAATATTGAGCTCTTCCTTCTTCACCGAGAAACAATTTTCCTGAGTGTTTGGCATGGCTTTTGCCCTGTCCTCATGGGAAGACATGTACACCTGTGCACTGTGATGAACCCGATGCTGCCTGTTCTGAAAATGGTCCTGCTTAAACAAAATAAACCATCTTTGTGACGGTGTGCAAGTGCCTGGTCTCAAAAAATTCCTGAATCAATAAAAGGTAAGGTAACCCATAACCCTTTTCTTCCCTGCACTGTGACTCTACTCCCTGCAGATATGACAGCCCTGCACAGCAGCTGGAAGCCCAATGATTCATACTGCGTACACTAGAGTTTCTTTCCGGACAACATCTGCTTCCCATTAGCCTGTAAGTGACAGTTTATATCTATTTCAGTAACCATACCATTGTGGTAGCTGGAATCAAGACTTGGAAAATAATATCCACTATCATGACAAACAAACTGCAGCTTCTTTTGTTTTCTATTTCTATCCGGCTGCAGTTATCAGGAAAGAAAACTGTGCAAAAGCTCAGGCAGGTTTACTGTTACATCCAGAGGAACTCCTGAAGCCAGCTATCAGTTCACAGGGGTATTTTCCTACCTATTTCCAAACCTTCTGCCATATTTACAGGAAAGGTTGCCACAAACTGGTTGCTCACCTACCTGGATTGCAGTGACACAAATCCCTACAACCCCAGCCAAGTTGCCTATGCTTCTGTGCACACCAGCAACAGTTTAGGGGAGAGAACTTCACCTCTTGCTGTGTCCACATGGGAGAGGGTCCCTCCAGTTTTCAGACAAGTTTTATGTGTCCATGAAAGCAAACATCAGCCAAGGTAGGAGCTACCAAACTGCATATAAACAGCAGGCTGTTGTTCTACTTTTGAGCATATTTATAATATTCCAATAAAGGTCTAACTAAATAAGTAATCAGAGTGGAGCCAAGTTTCTTGGAGCATAGCTTCCCAGTTTAGCTCTGCATATAGCCTGAAATAGCTACATACAAATAAACCACCGTTTGGGGAGAAAGCCTTTGCTAAGCGGGCTTGCCTGGGAACCTCCCCACCCCAGGTGGCTCAAAGTGGGGGCTGGTCACTTGCCAAGACTTGTCCTATTCTTTGGATTAATTCCCAGAGTAACTTCAGGAAACTTCCTGGCCCTCCTGCATAAAAACCACCTTTCCCTGTAAAAGCTTAAGTCTTAAAATACCCACTGGGGAGCAGACCTTGGAAGCAAACAGTGTTGCAGACCAGCAGCTGATGGCCTGAGGAGGAAGAAGACTGAATGGTGTTAAGAAATAAAACCTCTCCTTGCATTTCTTGGGCCCCTTTCTTTCCACTTTAAATGAATTTGTTGTGCTTAAGCCAAGGCAGATCACTTGGGCTTCCTCTGCAATATCCAGGTTGGTTATTTGAGTAAGGTGGTGAGCAAAGGTGTCAATTCAGCCGAGATTATCAATGTGGACAAGCTGCTGACTGACAGCTCTCTAGGCAGGCTGTGCTTGGATCACCATGAAGGGTAGCCATCTACTACATCAGCAGCGTGAAGTGGGTTCTGTGGACCTGACTGCTGAGTCCAGGACAAAAGTACCACTGACTTGAGGCTTTCACCTGATTTCTCCAGGGAGAAGGAGACAGTTACTGCAGAAAGGCTCTCACTCGCTTTGCTGAGACCGGTGTCCATCTGTCAAATGATTCCTTACCAAAGGGTGTAGCAACCTCATTAAATTACCTGTATACTTGCAGTACCTAGCAACCTCAATTATGGCTTCAGATCCCACTGTAGTATTTAGCTGCATTAGCTTTTGTCACAGTTAAATAGTAAGAAAAAAGGGAATAAATGTGAACTGCATTCCTGCCCTTAAGGTTGCAGGTGTGGAATGGACATGATTAGTTTGTGAATGGGACTCTAGGTGAAAACATACGCCTTCATTTATTTACTGTTATTGCGGAACCCTATGTGCCATATGCTATACTTAAAATTGCCAATTTTAAGGGTTCAGAAAAGATGCTAGGCATTCTAATTTGAAGGTTTTGGCTACTCTCAACTCATGGTTTTAGGGGGTTTTGTGCTACCAGGGAGAATTATAAGCATGGATCACAGAACCGGGGCTAGAAAAGTTGTCAAGGATTATGTAGTCAATCCTTCAGCCCGATGGCTGGATTCAGTGCTCCCTAAACCACTTGTGTTGGTTTAGCTGGTTCTTAAAGATGTCCAGAGACCTCTGTAGCAATTCCATCAGCACAGTTTATTTCCATTTGCAAAAGAAATCCTAAGTCTGAATGGAGAATGGATGGGAAAGTCCATCAGAGAAACAACATAAGAATAGCAGGGTTAGTAGCATCCTTCTTAGCAGGTCATCAGGATCCCATCACATGTAAAGGAGCTTCTCCAGTCACCCAGACTAAGAAAACAAGGAACTACCTAAAACGGGGAGCAGCCCACTAACAAAGAGAAGTCATTAAGACTTGCAACCCAAGCTGGTGGTCAAAGTGGTGGCTGCAGAGGACAGCTGCTGCAGACCCATCCCATCTATCAGGAGAGAGAAAACCAGAAGATAAGGCAGTGGGCTAGGCTTGTGTGCTCGCACCAAAGCACCACTTTCACATGCTCAGGGCAAGATTATGGATGTTGTAGTTTCCATCGAAGCAGAGAAAAGGAAAGTACATTTATGAGTAGGTTAACAGATACAGATTCAGCACTCGAAGCCACTCTGCTGTGTCCACACAATCAGGTCCCTGTGACAGCAAGGTAGATATAACTGCTGTGAAATAGAACTCCAGTGACACAAAACAATTATATTAGTGCCAACTAAATCTCTTGCATATATGAACATTCTTCATCAGACACTACCCAGGAAATATGCACTTTAAGCAGCATTAACAAGTGTATCAAGACAGCCATAACCTGAAGACAAATATTTCCTTTATTCTGTTATTAAGATTATATTAAGGTTAAGATTATTATTAAGATTATAGAGGTGAAGGGAATGAGTCTCCAGTTCATGCATATTCTATCAGTCTGCAAGCAGGGGACCTTGCAGTGCATTCAACCTCCTTCCTCTCAAAGGCACCTTTTCCAGTTCAGGGTAATTTCACTGACCTGATGTGGAAGGTGGGACTGTGATGCTGTAAACTATCTTCTTTCCTTAGCACTAGGCACTGTTCCAGCTCTAAATGCCAAAATCAAAGTGATGGGCACTTAATTTTCTACTGCTGTGAGTATCTAGATGTTCAGAAAAAAGGTTCTTAATTGCAGATTGGTTTTTCTGAATTTGTGGGTTTGTATCTCCATTGAAAACTAAAAATCCAGCTCCTCAACTACAGTCAACTCTATTGACATCAATATCGGGCTTAATGCCTGCAAGTTTACAAGCAAACTAGGGTAACAACAAACTGGAGAATAATACCTTGATACCTCATTTGCCATCACTTGATTCTTACAGGCCACAAGTGCCCATGTTATTAACTCAACAGTTTTATGGGGTTATGTGGCTCTTTATGAGCTGGTAATCACTTGATTGTGATGAATTATTGCAGGCTTTTGTATAGCACTGCATCACAGCTGGGCACCCAGCCCCAGCTCGGAGGTGCTGCCCAGCAGAAGTGTTTAACCAGGTGGCTGCAGCATGAGGTCAAACCAGGATGCATGTTTTCCACACTGGGCTCCCATGTACAGCATAATGCACCTGTGGGAAGCAAGGGCATCCATCATGTCCCTGCTCCAGCATTCATCCATCACAGCCTTCCCTGTAAGCCCAATGCAGCCAGAATGGAGACTTGACAATTTGCTCTGCCCGGCACGGGGGATCAGGAGAAATGTGTGCTGTGGCCCTTGCATAAGCAGGCAATAGAGGTGGCACATCTGGATTTCTCAATAACAGGTGTGCTGCTGGATTGATGCAGAGGACACAGACGCTGGTGTGCAGCTGAGCAAAGGCAAGGAGATAGCCAGGTTGAGCAGGATGTGTCCTAGGAGAGAAAGGGATCCCTTGGAGAGGTGGGTAGGGGAAGCCGCAGCACTTGGGAGAGGGTATACACCTACTATCACTGTGTCCTTGCCCAGCAAGGTGTTAATTCTATTTCTTTCTGGCAGAATGCATAGAATACAGGTAACATCTAAAGGGTATTTCTTATGTATATACTGCTGATCACTCCAGAGCATGTCACACATACAGTGCCCAGCGTGTCGAATTTAGCATCACTTCCATGACTGCAAATACCTTACCTCCACATGCAAAAGGCAGTGGAGAGCCCAGCTCTGCAAGGTATAAAAGCTGCATGGAAAGTTATGATTTTTGACCACTGTCAGGGACTACTAAGAAAAAGAGGGGTTGTGTTAATGTTACTACTACTTTCTGAAAAGTGGAAGGCAGAAGTGTATTATCTATGCACTAATCTCAGGATTGCTACTGCAACCCAGTGACCAGGATAACACCAATAAGGTTTGTGCACAGAGCAAACCAAATTCAGAGAGACCATCCCATAGGACAGATAACGGAATAGTTGGAGTGACGGCCCTGTCACCTCTTGGTACCTTGCATATAGCCTGTGGCCTTTCAGGGGTTAGTTTTCAACTCTGCCCTCCAAAATGCTGGCAGAGAATTTGGGCTTCCTAACAGCGTTCCTGGTTTTGTTCTTAGTTGTCCTCCATGGACCTGGTAGACACCACCTCCAAGTGCCACTTGATCACGGTCTGAAAGCTACTGCTCAAAAGCACCAATGAGAGGATTTCACCAGAAACAAGCACTCAGGTGAGCAGGGAGCAGGAAGGCTGTTCCTCACTAGGACTTTCATTTCCTTCCTCCACCCTCTCAGCAGGATTAACCACATGTTAACAGTTTAATTCCTAGAACCAAATGCACAATCATAGATTCTGAGTTCTGGGGAAAAAAGAGGGAATCACACAGGGAAATTATCAGGAGAAAGGTAATCTATTTTTCTCAGCTGACAGTGGGAATTTGCCTTTTCTCCCTGTTTATAGGCACTGCTGTGGGTCACAAAACAGGCCACTTTACTGAGAGGTGCCTCTGTAGGTGCTGCTGTTAAGTTCCTACTCACAGCTCCCATACACAAGCAAAACTAACAGCAACTGAAGGTCTTCCAGCTTCTACAAAGAAGAAAGGCTGTTAGTAAAGGTAATCACATCATTTATTCCAAGAGTTCAGTTTTTAACATCAGTGCGTTTGTTATAATCCACCATATGGATTTGCCTTGGATTTAATACTTAGGAGGAAGTCTTTTTAAGTTTGGAAAGATTGCTTAGGAAATCCAGGACTTCAGCAACCAGACACGAGATGAGATGATTTGCAATCTGTGCAGGATATATCTATCGCTTTGAGCCAGGCTTTCATTTCAGAAATGGGTATTAACATAGAAAAGGCTCAGTATCACCTCCTTTTCTTTAAAGAGGAAACATTTCTGTTCCTGCTTTAAATTGTTCGTGGACGTTCTTGGCTTTCACATCAGCTCTGCTGTTGTCATACTGCATTCAGGTGCACAGCTGGAGTGACCCTGTAGGAGCTAGGGGCTTTGCCCCAGCTTTCCACCAGTGTTAAGGAAACCAAAAGCTGGGCCTTGGTGTTTTTCTTTGCTCCGAGTAAGGACAGAGGCAACTGAATGAGAGAGGGGAGATGCAATTTCTGAGGCAGAAGTTAATTCTAATCAGTAATTGTTATTTCCACCTCTAAACAATGCTTTGATCTTTCTGACAGTGCTCAGCACGTAGAAATAAGTCTTGGCACAGCTCCAGGCTCAGCAGGAGCCAGATTTTGCCTTGTATAGCCCCTTGCAGGGCCAAAGCTCCAGCCTCGGGGAAAGCAGCAGGGAGTAATTCCTGCCTCTCATGAGCTGAGAGGTCCCAGGGCATTGGAACACCCACTGGAGCTGGGGAGGAAGAAGAGGAGCTTCTCTCCTTGTGCTCTCCCACTCTAGGGGGGACCCAGGCCCTCCTGTTCCTGCCAGAGGCAAAGTATCAAGGGCATCCTGCCTGGGGAGAGGCAGTAACTCCTAACCCAGTATGCTCCAGACTGCCTGAGGAAACCGAGCAGGGCACATGTTCTCACTGAATGCATCATCCCAAATGCAACACATGACCCCAGATGTCCTGGGTTTACCAGACCTGACAGTGTATTTGTTTTCTTGATTTAAAATAAAGCGTTATCACACTCCACCACATCCAGCCTAACCTGGAGCACTGAATCCCATTCCAGTGAATGCTGCCCCTGTTCATACAGGTGCCAGCTTCTTACAGAAGTCAGTTATAGAAGTTGCCTTTTGCGAGGGATGTTGTAATGAGGCAAAACATGCCTAAAAGGAACTGATCCCGTCTGGTCTGCAAAGTGACCAAAGATGGTTGATTAACCCTTAGGACAGGAAGAAAGCTCCACTATCTGGATGACATTTTCTGGAGACAATTTGCCTTTTTATGACACACTTGTGATGTTTGCTTAGCTTTGGACTTGCTGAGAATTTGCGATAGGATGCCAAAATACCATGGCCATATGCTGGCTGTTCATGCCATGCAATACAGGACAACAAATGAAAAGCAGCAAAGCAGCAATCAGAAATGAAAGGGTGTCTGGCCCACTATATCCAAGCCTTTGTGAAAACCCACTGCTCTTCATGAACATCCTCAAAATAAGGAGAGAATCCACCCATATATCAGATGTTAGTGTGAAATGGCATTGCATGAGTTACACAAAAATAACCTCGTCCTATAGAGCTCAAATCAAAGTGAGTTGCACTTTTCACCTAGAATTAGTACTTTCAGGTCTGCCAGCAAGAGCCCAGCAGCACTGGCTCCTAAATATTCCTTTATATTGAGTTTTTATATCAAAAACTCAATATAAAATCCTAACAAACAGCCCAGTAAAATTGTTATGTTTGCTGGTTTTCATCTCCAGCTTGGACACATCAGAAGTTGTATCAGGCTGCACTGAGGCAGCATGCTGTTGCAACATGAAAAGCATAAGAGCAGCATCAAATATTTTACTCAAAGGTAATGTCATGGTTTAACCCCAACCAGCAACTAAGCATCACACAGCCACTCGCTCACTCCCACCCCAGAGGGATGGAGGAGAGAATCAGAAGAGAAAAAGTGAGAAAACTCATGGTTTGAGATAAAGACAGTTTAATAGCACAGAAAAGGAAGATAAAAACAGTAATAGTAATAGTAACAACAATAATAGAATTAGGATATACAAAACAAGTGATGTACAGTGCAATTGCTCATCACTTGCCAAGCAATGGCCAGGCCATTCCCAAGCAGCAGCCCACAGCCAGCTTTCCCCCCAGTTTATATACAGAGATGACATCGTATGGTATGGAGTATCCCTCTGGCCAGTTGGGATCAGCTGTCTTGGCTGTGTCCTTTCCCAGCTTCTTATGCACCCACAGCCTGCTCACTGGCAGGACATGAGAAACTGTGAAGTCTTCGACTTAGTATAAACACTGCTTAGCAACAACTAAAAACATCAGTGTGTTATCAACATTATTCTCATACTAAATCCAAAACACAGTGCCATACCAGCTACTAAGAAGAAATTTAACTGTATTCCAGCCAAAACCAGGACAAGCAGCCATTTATACTTTTCTCCTACAGACAGACAGCTATTTTCTCATTATTTGATAGGACCTAAACCCTGTAAAAGAAGCTGCAAGTTAATGGTCTCCTTATGTCTCTACAAAGAAGGTTTCCCTATTGCTGGCAGTAAACCAGCTCTTATTGGACAGACGCGCTATAATTACATCTAGGTCAGGAGATGTAAACTGACAAATGTTATTTGGAAACAATAACTGGGAAAAGAAGCAATAACCAAGCAGAGCTAATAATTTGGGATCCAGTTTTCCTTCCTGGAAAGGCTTTTCGCAGGTCCTTATTAGCATAGGAACTAACATAAAATGCATACCCTGAAACGTATAGAAGAGAAAGCATGCTAAAAGAATAAGGCATATCCAGAAAACTGTGTAATGAGCTCTGAACTCTCAGCTGAACACTCCAGAGTGGGGAAGGGAAGCAGTAGCCCAAGAGCTCCTGTAACAGCGATTTGGCCAGCCTGGTTGGAAGACAAAGTTCCCTTTTCCACACCTCTGGGAGATAAGACACCAACTTGGTCATCCGTTTTTTTTGCTGCATGCAGTGCTGATTTCTGAACTCTTGCTAATTACACTGGCTAAATGATTATACCTTTAAAGTAGTCTATCACAAATTGCAGTGAGGTGCCCAAGCACTGGTTAGGATACCTTAGACCAAAAGACACTTCTAGAAGGCAATTTTTCCTCCATATTTTTGGAGCTTCTGGTAGTTCAAGCGGATTCCCAACTGAATGAGACCATCAGTGACTGAGCTGCAGCTGTGACATACATTTATAAAAGCAGTGCCAAGAAGCCAGCAAGGATCGGGAAAGATTAATATAATGGTATTACTGACTGTTTGGCTTGACTTCCTGTGTGAGGAATGCTAGCCGATCATCTCAATGTACAAGCTATTTTTGATACTTGTGGCACAAGACATAAATTTGGTCTAAAGAATATTAAACAGACATAGAAATGAGGCTTCCTAGGGAAGAGCTTCAGACTGCCAAACTGCTCACTCAACACCGGTGTTGGCTGTCTGAGCTCTGCCACTACCTGCTGCAGAGCAAGTGTTCCTCCAGGTTTTCAGCACACCTACCTCTCCTCCAGCTTCAGCTGAGGATGTGTAAAGCTGAGCAATGTGACACCTTCTACGTGACCCTGCGGAAAAAGTATACCCCAAAGAAGTGAGCGTGAAGATGGTGCCATCCTGAGCATGCCACGGAGACAAAGTCCACCAGCAGGCCATATCATGGAGAAGCCATCTGCCATTTGGTGAACCGCTAAATGCTCATGGGAAGCACAGCCCTGGTCGTGCCGCAGGATCAAAGTAGAGAACTTCAAATCCCAGGATAAGGAAAGAGCATGTACAGAAAACTGTGAGATCTGCCATTCCTGAGATTGGTTAGCTTCAGATGTGTTTTGAGAACGTTTCTTTTAGGTGGAGGGGACTTGTAATACCCGCCTAAGATCCTCTCACTGCTGTGTCGGGGAAGTTGACATGACATCAGGTGACCATGAAAGAAGTGGTTGCTGTGTCTCACTTTGCTGTGGATGCAAGACAATGTAGTATATAGGTGATGCCTCTGAGATGCAGAGATGGGTAGCAGCTGCATGACCGTTCTGGCTCCTGGCCTGGAAAGGCGTCAAGCACCATCACAACCGTGAGTCAGCAAGGAGCAGAGGAGACTCTTCTCCCTTATGCTTTCACAAGCCCAAGAATCAGACTCATTTTGGGTAGCAGCTGTCTGGGAAAGGGACAACAGGAGAGAGGAGCTGGTGTACAGAGGAGAGGAGGTGAACTTGTCTAGGGATGGGGGAGAAGCCCTAAATGTATAAAATGTGTGAGGTCATAGAAAGGAAAGGGGAAAGCAGAAAAAGTCTGGGCAAGGGCGGTTTTGGAGAAGTCAGTCAGGGAGAAGGAGTATTTAAGAGCATGGAATAAGTTTTATTCCTAGCACAGCCAATTAAGGTACGTTTTCTTTAATGGGTTCTAGGTTAAGAAAGGTATCTAAAGCACATGGAGCACATTGCCTCAGCTGAGCAAACTTCTCTGATACTCCATCAAGGGTTTAATGTCCTTCTAGCATTTGGCTTTGTTACCTACATCTCCCCATGAGAAGTTCTTCAGCCTATTCAGCTCTCCTTCTCTGGGCAGGGTAGGCAGAGCCAGAGGTGCTGGCAGCACAGGTATTTACATGAGAGCATGGCCTCAAAGAGCCATTGGGGTCTTTCAGATGGACCATGCCAGGTGCAGATATGTGCTGCATTTTCAGGTGCTGATGCTCTACCCAATGGCCCACATCAAGGATACGCAGCATCCTATAGAACCCTTACCAGGGGAGGAGGACAGTGCTTCAAAACATGCATAATCATATTGAAAAAAAAGGGTGCATTAACTATATAGTTGGGATTATGAAGCAATTCACCAGATAAAGCTATTTAAGACCAGTAAGATAAACTTGTCTCCCATTTTTAATAGAGGTTAACAAAGCTCTGTGCTTATAGAAGACCTTTGATGGAAGCAAAACATTCCAGGAAGCTCTGCAGGTCCCTGAGCGGCAGGATGAGGTCAGGAGATGCATCTACCCCAACATGCACTGGTAGACATCTCACCTGCTGTAAAATGCTTTTCTTACGTGCAGCCTAAAACATGCTTGAAGAGTGAAAGAAACTTCTGGTGGTCACCATTGTGAGGTCAGGTCCTGGTATGTTGTAGCCTCTTTCACTCTTCCCAGTGTTCCTTCCAAAATACTGATACCACTTTGTTCCTAGAAAATATCAAAAGATCAACACAGAGATGCGGCAACAAACAATGCTTGTTGCTCCCACACAGTTCTTCCCCTCAGGGCTACAGATCATTTAATGAGAGAATTGGTTATTTCACAATGAACTGTTCATTACGGTATTTTCATTGACAGCTCAGTGAAACTGTCAGCTCTTCTCTCTCTAATTGCTTTTGATCAACAAAAGAAGAACATGCACCCTCAAAAGAAAATGATTTTGACACAGCCGGAATGGCTCCCTGTTTAAGGAGACTGACGTGTAAAAGAGCAAGCAACAAAGATCAGAAGAGAAAGAAAGGGGAAAAAAATCTGACACATTTTCCCCCAAAACAATCATTTGTTCCTTCTGTATTTCTGCAGACAAACGCGGTTACTCCAGAGGAAAACTTTCATGTCCTTCAGCAACCTCTGCCAAATGAAGACTTTATTTGGATCAGCTCCTCCTAGAACTCAAGAAAAAGACAACTCTCAAGTACTTCTAGGGGAGCAAGTTGTGGCTTGGGTTGCATGAGTCAGATTTCTCACTGGTGCCATTCAATCAAAGTACAGAGATTAATTTGGCTATACAGTCCAGTAAAACCTGCCATCGAATACCCATCATTGAATTTGGGCTACAACTGTAGTCATAACACAAGTAGCAGCTGTGTAATCCTAAACTCTAGTGGAAAGTGTGATCTGTCAGCACTTGGGTTTTAACTGATTTCTATAAAACATCTTGCATAAAAACCCTGTGGTCCCTCATTGCTTGTCCTTGGTAATTCATTAAGCATTATTTCACACTGAAAGCTGACAAATACCGTAGTCTTTTAAAAACTGAATAGAAATTAGTGTTCATTTTCATACCACTTCTTTTCCACAAAACCTGAAATATGAACAAAAGAAAATACAAATCTCAAAGCCCAGTTAGATTTGGGGATCAGAATAAAAGACCTTGCACATTCAGAAAAAGCACAGAAATACTCCCAAACATTGGAAAGCTGTCAGCTCATTCCTTCATGGGAACCTGGAATAGTCAAGGCTCTGTTCCCTCACAGGGTACCCCCTGCATGAGGCAGTATGGGTCTTTGAGGGTGGATCTTTCCTGGTGCTGCAGACCCCACTGTTCAGAGCAGCAATGTGTGGGACCCTCTCTCAGCCACCAACCCTGTCCTCCCTCTTGGCTCAAGACTCCCCTTCTAGGACTAGGAGCATCAGGCTTTGACGCCAGGGAAAGCCCCTGCCAGAGAGCTAGAGGGAGATACCCAAAAGGGTGATGCTGATGAGAGTCACCATTAAGGTCCTAGCCAGAAAAGTTGGATCTGATATATGAGCTTATGAAAAATAAAGACTCAAGACCAATCACTGAGAATATTTGGTTGAGGCAACAGTGTGTTCTCTGGGAAGAATATGGCTGCGCACCAGGCAGGTTACTCATTGTTAGGCTCCTTTCTCCTGACAAGGGCCTTGATTACTGAACATTTAAAATAAGAATTTATTTGGTTTGCTTTTAAGAAACCTTTATATATAGTGTACATTATCTGCGAGCCAAAGGGGTCCCCCTTGGGATTTCAGCAGAATATATGAACACTCAGCTCTCACAGGAAACGAATCGTTCAGATTTATGTACCTAATTATGGATTTAAAATCTTTGCTTCTAATACGTCGCTTTGAAAACCTCCACCTCCTTCCTGGTTATACACAGCAGTTGTGAAAAAATAGAAGTGACAAGAGAATGTCCCTTAGCCTGAAAGAGCTTGTTTTGGCAGCCGGAAGTGTCTCCCGGGAGCGCATGGAGGATACCTGTGTTTAAAAAAGAGAGATGAACTGACTGGATGTGAGACAGGGAGGATGGGAACATACCTTGATTTGTCACATCAGATCCAAGCTTTGTGTGAAAATCCACTCCCAATTTAATCCACTCGTTCAAATAGCTGGTACTCAGGCACAACAAAGACTTTGAACTGCAGACTCCAGAATAGCAGAGGGAAAGCAGGAGCTTTCCTGACACCTCCCTGACAGCCTCTGTCATCTCCATCTACCCATTTTCCCAATACATGTCTTCCTTCCAGAGAAACAGTGCCTATAGAAAATCATACTGGGCTTCATGCGATCGTATTTTCCACATGGCCTTGAAGAAGACAAGATGAATACCCAGGCGTTATGCCATACCTTTGCAGCACCGCTCTGCCCAGCCTATAAATGATCAAGCCAGGGGACATTTAGACAGGATATTAGGAAAAATTCCTTCACTTGAAAGGGTTGTCAAGCACTGGAACAGGCTGCCCAGGGCAGTGGTTGAGTCACTGTCCCTGGAGGCATTTAGAAGACATATAGATGGAATATATAGATGTATAGAAAATGTGCAGATGTGGCACTGGGGACATGGTTTAGTGGTGGACTTGGCAGTGCCAGGTTAGTGGCTGGACTCAGTGATCTTAAAGGTTTTTTTCCAACTTAAATGATCTCATAATTCTGTAAGTGTAAGACCTGCAGGAACCTGCAGAGCCCACATGCTGTATCTAATCCTGCCGCAATAGTGAACTTCTTTGCTTTCTGGTGGTTTAATTTTTTTAACTCCTTGTTCTGTAACTCCCCAAGAAACCTCCCAGTCAGATTTCTCCTCATTTTGCCTTTTTTCTCTATCTATCTATCAGACATTGGTTATTTTTACTTCTGCATTCCTAATGTAGCTTGAAATTAGCGCAGACTTTTTATTTATGTATCAGTCTCCTCAATGGTGTATGCACAGTTTGAGGAGAGAAATAATTACCGGCTGTTGTGGAAGAGCACAACAGGCTGGTGTCATTACGTCCCAGGCAAACTCCAGCTTCGCTTGGAATTTGCGGCATATGGGACTTTCATTTTTTTTTAAGAGAGATGTTTGATCTGAATGTCGTTTCCCTAGACATCATTATAATTTGAATCAGACCAGGATGCAGGCAGTTTCCCACTGTTCATAAGCAGCTGTCTTGTGCACCATCAGAAATCAGAGGGAAAAAGGGCTAAGAAGACTGGACAGGGCAGTCCCTCATCTGGGGATTTTTGAACCCAAATAACAAATAAGACTGTTTTGACTAATACTTTAAATAAAAGCACTCCAGATAAATGTATCTAAAACCAAGGGGTGAAGATACAAAGTTAGGCAAAAAAACTAAGCCCCCTTTGCAATGACACTTCGCAAATGCAAAAGTGATCTTGGATCACTCTTGGATCTGTGGTGTGTTATTAAGCTATGGATAACACACTTCTTGCCAGAAAAAAAGAAAGGTAAACCTGGCACTGCTATTTGAGAGAAGAGGTTCGACTGTGACCCACTGTGTGTCACAGCTGTGGCTGTGGATTCCATACGGTGAGGGCTACAAATGAGAAAAACAAGGGATGTTTCACCTGGAGGCTCTGACCTGAGGCAGCTGCTAAGTAAGAATAAAAAGAGAAAGAAGAGAAAAAGATTCGCTTTCAAACCATATAAAGCCTACTTTTGACACAAAATAGAGCCCCATCCAGTGATGCTATGTATATTTGCTTTACGATAGGGATTTTAATATACTTCTTGACGCAACTGAGGTTTAGCCTTTTGATTTGCCATTTCTATTCATAGCTAAGCTCATTTTCCCTTGAAGAATATTTGTTGAATCTTCTTAATTTGTTCATTGTACAAATGGCATGTATAATAGGAATAAAGACAGGAAATAAAATGAGACAGTCGAATTCAATTTAAATACTATGGCACTTATTTTTATTTAAATAAGGCAGCATTTTTTGTTTAACATTGTTATCTTTTTTTTTTTTTTCCTAAAATAAATTTTACATTACATTCCAGGAACCAAACCAAGACTATTCTGAGCATGCTAAGTGTACAGGCTGGACAGCAGGATATTGCACAACCTTGTGGTCAGAAGACTTTCTGTTTAAATTGACTTAGAGCACATGTCTTATCTAGGTGGAGGCTAGATTAGTCTTATCTAATCATGTAGAGCTCCTCCTCTGGCAAAAGGGAAAAAGAGCACCTCCAAATCACAGAATCACAGAATCCCAAGGGTTGGAAGGGACCTAAAAAGATCATCTAGTCCAACCCCCCTGCAAGAGCAGGGTAACCTACAGGACATCACACAGGAACTTGTCCAGGCGGGCCTTGAATATCTCCAGTGTAGGAGACTCCACAACCCCCCTGGGCAGCCTGTTCCAGTGCTCTGTCACTCTTACAGTAAAGAAGTTCTTCCTGATGTTAACGTGGAACTTCCTATGCTCCAGTTTACACCCATTGCCCCTTGTCCTATCACTGGATATCACTGAAAAAAGCCTAGTTCCATCATCCTGACACCTACCCTTTACATATTTGTAAACATTGATGAGGTCACCCCTCAGTCTCCTCTTTTGCAAGCTAAAGAGACCCAGCTCCCTCAGCCTCTCCTCATAAGGGAGATGTTCCACTCCCTTAATCATCTTTGTGGCTCTGCGCTGGACTCCTTCAAGCAATTCCCTGTCCTTCTTGAACAGAGGGGCCCAGAACTGGACGCAATATTCCAGATGCGGCCTCACCAAGGCTGAGTAGAGGGGGAGGAGAACCTCTCTTGACCTACTAACCACTCCCTTTCTAATGCACCCTAAGATGCCATTTGCCTTCTTGGCCACAAGAGCACATTGCTGGCTCATGGTCATCCTCCTATCCACCAGGACCCCCAGGTCCCTTTCCCCTTCACTACTTTCCAGCAGGTCAACCCCCAACCTGTACTGGTACATGGGGTTTTTCTTCCCCAGATGCAAGACTCTACACTTGCCCTTGTTAAATTTCATCCAGTTTCTCCCCGCCCAACTCTCCAGCCTGTCCAGGTCTCGCTGAATGGCAGCACAGTCCTCTGGTGTGTCAGCCACTCCTCCCAGTTTTGTGTCATCAGCAAACTTGCTGAGGGTGCACTCAGTTCCCTCATCCAGGTCATTGATGAAAATATTAAACAGCACCGGTCCCAGCACCGACCCCTGAGGAACTCCACTAGTCACAGACCTCCAGCTAGATTCTGCGCCATTGACCACAACTCTCTGCCTTCTTCCTTTCAACCAGTTCTCGATCCACCTCACTACTTGATCGTCAAGCCCACACTTCCTCAGCTTATCTATGAGGATGCTGTGGGAGACAGTATCAAATGCCTTACTGAAATCAAGAAAAACTACATCTACCGCTCTACCATCATCCCTCCACCTAGTCACTTCCTCATAGAAGGCTATAAGGTTGGTCATACATGACTTCCCCCTCATAAAACCATGTTGGCTGTTCTTAATGACCCCCTCATCCTTGATATGCCTAGTGATGGAGTCAAGAATAAGTTGTTCCATCATCTTTCCAGGGATGGAGGTAAGGCTGACCGGTCTATAATTACCCGGGTCCTCCTTCTTGCCCTTCTTATAGATTGGTGTGACCTTTGCCATCCGCCAATCCTCAGGCACCTCGCCCATTTCCCACGACTTACCAAAGATGATGGAAAGTGGCCTAGCAATGACCTCCGCCAGCTCCCTCAGCACCCGTGGGTGCATTCCATCTGGACCCATCGATTTACAGATGTCCAGTTTGCATAGCTGATCCCTAACCCAATCCTCATCTACCAAAGCAAACTCCTCCTTTGTCCTGACTCCTTCTGGGGCTATAGAAATCCGGGGCCCTCGGCGAGAGTCTGCAGGAGTAAAGACAGAGGCAAAGAAGGCATTCAGCACCTCTGCCTTCTTTATATCCTCTGTCTCCAGGGTACCCACTTCGTTCAGCAGTGGGCCTATATTGCCTCTTGTTTTAGTTTTATTTGCTATGTATTTGAAGAAGCCCTTTCTATTGTCTTTAACCCGACTAGCAAGATTGAGTTCCAAGGAGGCCTTAGCTGTCCTAATTGCCTCCCTACATCCTCTAACAACTGTCCTATATTCCTCCCAAGCGGCCAGCCCCTCCTTCCATAATCCATAGATTCTCCTTTTCCACTTGAGTTCGCCCAGCAGCTCCTTGTTTAACCACGCCGGTCTCCTAGATCCCTTACTTGACTTCCTACTCATTGGGACGCTCCGATCCTGAGCTTGGAAGAAGCGGTCCTTGAATGCTAACCAACTATCTTGAGCCCCTTTACCGCCTAGTACACTTTCCCATGAGACTTCCCTTAGCAGTTGACTGAAGAGGCCAAAGTTGGCCCTTCGGAAATCCAGAACTGTGGCTTTGCTAGGTATTCTATTCCTCCCACACAGGATCCTAAACTCCACCATCTCATGGTCACTGCAGCCAAGGCTGCCATTGACCGTCACCACTTCGACCAAACCCTCCTTGTTGGCGAGTACTAAATCTAGCAGCGCTGCTCCCCTAGTTGGTACGTCCACCATTTGCATTAAGAAATTATCATCAATGCACTCGAGGAACCTCCTAGACTGTGAATGACTGGCTGTGTGAGTCTTCCAGCAAATAGCAGTTCATCTCCTTAAGTGTTTAAGATTTGCATGTAAGATAGCCTTCTGTAGGTGCCTCTCACCTCTCTCCCTGTTCTGAACATGGAGGAGGAAGTAGGAGAGTACTTTTGGCAACTATATTTACTATTAGATGAATAAAAATAAAGATGAGTTCATTCTTTAGTAAACTGATGAAATTAAAGCCAAGCCTTTAATTTACTAGCTTTGGCATGAACTGTTGCACTAATTACTAGGAAAAACAGGTGCCATATTTCAGGGAAAAAACAACCAAACAAACATGGAAATCGTAGAACATGCAACACTTCAAAAATGACTGTTCCAGGTACGGAGGTTTATGTAAAATGTTAGACCAGAAACCGATTTAAAAAGGGAAAAAAATTATCTCTGTAGTATGTACAATTTCACTGTGATAAGAAGCCACCTTAAAACTGCCTTTGGTTTGGTTCTACTCTATAAAGTACATAAAAGCATCTCAGAAGGAAATCTCATTACACTACAACAAAAACAGTCAAAGCCACTTTTAGGTTGACCAGCAGAACCATTATAGAGAAATGCCTATGAAGGTACTTAGCAGAAAAATTGGATGGATTTTTCTTACTTTTACGCAAAAACTCACTGGTTGAGTTGGAAACCTAGGGAGCCTCAGCTCAGCAGACCTCTCCATTTAGCAGGAGGTAGGATCTGTGCCACATGGTGCGCTGTACCACATATTCATCAGTCACGTAGCAAAACCAAAGAAGATTGGAGACGGGCTTTACTGAATGGCACTGAGAAGCACTGGAAACCACATGATAACTTAGGGGACACATAATAAAATGCCTAAGACGAAAAACAAGGAGCAAGGAACCAGTGATTTGACCTGTTCTGATGACGCCACAGTAAGCACTCCTCAGGTCTGGAGCAAGACCTAGTCCCTCCCTATGACTGCAAAGATCAAAATGACTTCTCCTGTGAATATCAAGAAGAAATAGCTACTGCTTATCAGCCACAGAAACATAAGCGTTGTATTCCTACCCCAGGGCATTGCCTGGGCAGATCAGAGGTGTGCCCCACTGCAGCTCGCACAGAGCCTCTTTGTTTCTTGAGAAGTGAGTGTTGGATTTCATCCGCATCTCAACCCGAAATCTCTCTGCCATGTTTTATTTCTTTTCACTTACCAGGACAAAAAAAATCTGCATGCTCACCCCAAGCTAGCTATCAAACAAATGCCCAATTATATATTTGAAAAGGAGATGGTGAACATTAAGCTTATTCTGACTGTAAAACCACCCTACTCTTGACTGGAACCAGTATTCATCACAAAAAAAGCTGTATTTCAATGTGATGTTTTGTAAGAAAGATGGCAACCCTATGATGGCCTTGTGATTACCACAAAGGTTGCATAATTGGATGATTTAGGATACACAGGGCTTTTGAAATACACTGGTTTTGTTCCTTTCAGTAAGATTACTAGCACTTTCTTTTAAGTTGCTCATTTTACATTAATGCATTCATTTTACAAAATCCCCTCTTACTCTACTACTAGAAGGAAGTTCAGTTGGGCTAATTTCCTTTCTCTGTACCACTTATTATTGTACATCCTTCCACCACGTCTCTGCATTCATCTCCTCTCTAGCTGAGAAAAAACTGTGTTCTTTTTCCCAGAGATCTTTTCCTGCTCTCATTAATTTTTATTGCCTGGTTCAGAGCACACTCTGCTCTGCTAAACAACAGGCAAATAGAACAGGAGCCACATTTCTGGTTAGGTGGACAGCAAATTCCTTGAAAGGAAAAACAATAATCCAATGTGGGTTTTTTTTTGGGGGGGGGACGGACCCAGTCTGTCCCTTACACAATCTGGCACCTGGGTTATTATTTTTAAATCACTAAGTATATCAGCTAGAGGTTTTCTGTGATCTGTCAACAGTCACATCTAGCTTTGTCCCTCCATCCCACCTGCGAATTAATCCAGCATCCCCAGGGGTAAATCCGTAGTTCAGTTCATTCCTCTCAGCAGCTCATGAAGGTCTTGGCCGGCTCACTAGCACAAGCATTAATTCCAGACCTTGTCACCTCAGTGGGGATACAGCTGTTTGGTGCCATGTCAAGCTTGGTCCTGTTCCCCAGCAAGGGTCAGGGCACCCCCGTGGCACAAAGCCACTGTGAATTTTGTCCCTCAGCAGGAGACATGGTCAGGGCTTGCTCTCATTCATCATCCAGGATCGACAGAAGTACTTTTTACCCCTACTGAGTGCTCTAACCCTCTCACACACCAAAACACAAGACTATTAGTTAATTGCTCTTCCCAATCTGCCTGTTCTAAAGGGAAATAGCTACTGCCAAGGAACAATAAATTGTAAATGTGCATATCTTCTTTTTTCATCCTAACTTACAGATTTGATGTAACTTGCAAACTATGAATCTAATTTTTTTTTCCTAGCCCTTTTTAGGGTTATTAATACATTGAACAAATAACTCCATGGCTCACCTACAGAAGGAGGAAGTGCTGGTCTGCCAAACAGTGCAGTTTCAAAATGAATTCTTTTCTTTCCCTCTTGATTAAGAGAAAAATATCACAAAAGGCTGTTTGCTTTGCCTACCGTCTAACTCCTTTATTTGAGCCAAGGTATTTCCACAAGACATTCAAGGCATCAGAGCTACTTTGATGGAGAACCTTCCCTCCAAGCTCATGGAAAGGACACTGCCACAGCACCTGAGAAGCAATTCCTCTTGGGAAAGCTGAGATGTGCTGATCACCAAAGGGCAGAGATAGGATTCACTTTAAGCCCTGAGGCACTGACTTTACACAAAACAGCCTCAGCAAGGTGAAGGAACATCCTCATGGGGAAAGCAAATCCTGCCTGGCCAGCTGAGGGCAAAACCTAATGGAAACAGTGCCTTGATCAATATATTGTTTTAACCTGAATGCCACTGAGGTGGAGCTCAATTAAACAACATATAGGCTTGGCCTCACATAACTGTGGTAGAACAAGAAAAAATACCTTCACTGGTATTTTTAGGTTATAGGAGCTATTTCAGTGCTTTTACAAGATTGCAAGATACTACCACTCCACGAGCAACAACTACTCTTCCTTGCAGGGTTTACAACTTGTTTTCTTCTCTCTTAAAAAGCTTCTTAAAGGATAATATCTAAAAGTAATTAATTTTCTAGTTTATCTGCAGAGAGATTGAGTAGAGAGAATTGGTTTATGGTGCTTGAGAGAATCCAGAAAGCAGTTCAGTATCAGCTTTTCTGCTGAGAGGATCCAAGTTTGCAGATTAAATACCAGTAAACATACTGAAGATGCATAACTGTCAGTAAAAGCTAAAGCTTGTTATATTGTAAGTGTGACTTTGATGATGCCACTAATTCCAACCACCTGTCATTGTGTTTGAAGTAAGCAAACTGCTGAATTGACGGTGCTGGGAGCTGTACTTCTTCATTCAAAGATGTCTTAAGGAGACACAAGTGCAGCGTCAGCATCTGCAAACTGCTTGTCTCTGACTTTCCATGTCTATCTGGAAAAGCCGTGGCTTTCACAGCATGAAAAAATTCCTCCTTTGCGTGTTCCCATTTTCTCTGCCAAACAAGGAAGTAGCAGCATGCTTCTGAAATACCAGCTTTTGCAAGGAGTTCCCTTGGCTGGTAGCCGAATAACATACAGAATAATGCCCATGACCCCACATCCCATGATTGGAACAGCTATGGGTGAAAACTTCAAGGGGCAGAAACCTTTGCCCCCAGCCCATCCATGGGAAGGTCCATTCGCTGTCATCTGACAGAGGGTAGATTCAGATTAGATATAAGGAAAAAGTTCTTCACTATGAGGGTGGTGAGGCACTGGCACAGGTTACCCAGAGAAGCTGTGGCTGCTCCATCTCTGGCAGTGTCCAAGGCCAGGTTCAACGGGCCTTGGAGCAACCTGGTCTAGTGGAAGGTGTCCCTGCCCATGGCAGAGGGGTTAGAACTGTATGATCTTTAAGGTCCCTTGCAACCCAAACCATTCTAGGGTTCTATGATCTCATGCTCTGCCTCTCCAAAATCCTGCTGCTGGACATCCCTGTATCACCTGGTACTTTCCTTACTGATATAACTCATTTATCTATTCCTGTTTATAATGTATCAGACACTGTATGACTTCCACACTCTTTTTGTAATAGACCAATGAGAAGAAAACCTAAAAGTTAACCATTAACCATTAACTTGCCTAAGACATATCAAAACATATGTACCAGAGCCAGTGTGATGCAGCACCAACTTCCACTGCTTTTCCATAGGCACAAGTCAGCCCTGAGTTTGCCATGCTCTTCACTGCCAAAGCATGTCCTCATCATGGCACTGGAAGGAATGCAGTGTGCCACAGCAGGGTGGGCACTAGCAGGGTCCCCATCTCACACTCGCACTCTGAGCATCTGCCCCAGGCAGCACTGGTGGAGCTACACATGCCCTCGGCCACCAGCCAGGAGCAGGTTTCACCACACACACCAGCAAAGCATTCCAGAGTTAGAATCATAGAATCATAGAATAGTTAGGGCTGGAAAGGACCTCAAGATCATCTAGTTCCAACCCCCCTGCCATGGGCAGGGACACCTCACACTAAACCATGTCACCCAAGGCTCTGTCCAACCTGGCTTTACACACCACCAGGGATGGAGCATTCACAGCTTCTCTGGGCAACCGATTCCAGTGTCTCACCACCCTTACAGTAAAGAACTTCTTCCTTATATCCTATCTAAACTTCCCCTGTTTAAGTTTTAACCCGTTACCCCTTGTCCTGCCACTACAGTTCCTGACGAAGAGTCCCTCCCCAGCATCCTTATAGGCCCCCTTCAGATACTGGAAGGCTGCTATGAGGTCCCCACGCAGCCTTCTCTTCTCCAGGCTGAACAGCCCCAACTTCCTCAGCCTGTCTTCATACGGGAGGTGCTCCAGTCCCCTGATCATCCTCATGGCCCTCCTCTGGACTTGTTCCAGCAGTTCCATGTCCTTTTTATGTTGAGGACACCAGAACTGCACACAATACTCCAGGTGAGGTCTCACAAGAGCAGAGTAGAGGGGCAGGATCACCTCCTTCGACCTGCTGGTCACGCTCCTTTTGATGCAGCCCAGGATACGGTTGGCTTTCTGGGCTGCGAGCGCACACTGAAGCTGGCTCATGTTCATTTTCTCATCGACCAGCACCCCCAAATCCTTCTCTGCAGGGCCGCTCTGAATCTCTTCTTTGCCCAATCTGTAGCTGTGCCTGGGATTGCTCCGACCCAGGTGTAGGACCTTGCACTTGTCATGGTTGAACTTCATGAGGCTGGCATCAGCCCACCTCACAAGCGTGTCAAGGTCCCTCTGGATGGGATCCCTTCCCTCCAGCGCATCAACCGGACCACACAGCTTGGTGTCATCGGCAAACTTGCTGAGGGCGCACTCAATCCCACTGTCCATGTCAGCGATGAAGATGTTAAACATGACCGGTCCCAACACCGATCCCTGAGGGACACCACTCGTTACCGGTCTCCAGCCAGACATGGAGCCATTGACCACAACTCTTTGTGTGTGGCCATCCAGCCAGTTCTTTATCCACCGCGTGGTCCATCCATCAAATTGATGTCTCTCCAATTTAGAGACAAGGATGTCGTGTGGGACAGTGTCAAACGCTTTGCACAAGTCCAGGTAGATGACATCAACTGCTTTACCCCTGTCCATCAGTTCTGTAGCCCCATCATAGAAGGCCACCAAATTGGTCAGGCAGGATTTCCCCTTAGTGAATCCATGCTGGCTGTCACCAAGCACCTTGCTGTTTTTCATGTGCCTTAGCATGCTGTCCAGGAGAATGTGCTCCAAGATTTTGCCAGGCACAGAGGTGAGACTGACTGGTCTGTAATTCCCCGGGTCTTCCATTTTCCTCTTCTTGAAAACGGGGGTTATATTTCCCTTTTTCTGGTCGTCGGGAACTTCACCTGACTGCCATGATTTTTCAAATATGACGGACAGTGGCTTAGCAACTTCATTCGCCAGCTCCTTCAGGACCCGCTGATGGATTCCATCAGGTCCCACAGACTTGTGTGCGTTCAGATTTTGAAGATGGTCTCGAACCAGATCCTCTCCTACAGTGGGCCCAAGGTCTTAATTCTCACAGTCCCTGCGTCTACCTTCTAAGACCTGGGTGGTGCAGTCAGAGCCTTTGCCAGTGAAGACCGAGGCAAAGAAGTCATTCAGAACCTCAGCCTTCTCCAAATCCTGCGTAGCCAATTCTCCTGAAAGCTTCCTCAGGGGGCCTATGTTGTCCCTAGTCTGTTTTTTGTTTGCTACTTACCTGTAGAATCCCTTCCTGTTATCCTTAACATTCCTGGCTAGGTTTAATTCTAACTGGGCCTTAGCCTTCATAACCTGGTCCCTAGCTTCCTGGACAACATCCCTGTACTCTACCCAGGCCGCCTGTCCTTGCTTCCATTTTTTATAAGCCTCTTTTTTCCTTTGAATTTTCCTCAGCAGCTCCTTATCCATCCAAGGAGGTCTCCTCGCCCTTCTGCCACACTTCCTTCTAGTTGGTATGCAATTCTCTTGAGCTTGTAGCAGGTGATACTTGAATATCAAGCAACAGCCTTGGCCCGCCCTGCCCTCTAGGCCTATATCTCATGGAACCTTACTAAGCAGGTTCCTGAAGAGGCCAAAGTCTGCTCTTTTGAAGTCCAGGGCAGTGAGCTTGCTGCACACTCTTCTCACTCTCCTGAGGATCTCGAATTCGATCATCTCATGACTGCTGTATCCAAGGCTGCCCTGGAGCATCACATTCCGAGCCAGCCCTTCCTTGTTGGTGAGCACAAGGTCAAGCATGGCACCTCTCCTTGTCGGCTCCCCTATTACTTGCAGAAGGAAGTTGTCTTCCACACAATCGAGGAGCCTCCTGGATTGCTTGTGCCGGGTCATATCGTTCCTTGACCAGCCTGGCAAGTCTCCTACCAAAACCACTCTTCCCCTTCGTCAGACCAGCTCCACCAGCCAGTAGACCTGGCCTCCTAAACTGGGTCCCGTGTTCTAAATACCCAAACCCCTGACTATGACACCACCCTTTTAACCATTTATTAACCTGGCTAATCCTCCTAGCCTTTTTAAGGTCCTCCCCTTTATCTTGGAGAACTAATGAAAAGACTATCTGAGCTCCAGAGCCCCTAACCGCCTCTCCCAGGGCTCTGTAGTCCTTCTTTATGTTCTCCAGGCTACTGCTATCTATATCACTAGCACCCACACAGATCACTAGAAGTGGGTTATAGTCAGTGGGACTTACTAGAGCAGGCAGCCTCTCTGCAACATCCCTGATCCGAGCCCCTAGTAGGCAACACATCTCCCTTGAGACTGGGTCAGGCCGACAGATGGGTGCCTCTGTGCTTTTCGAAGTAGAGTCCCCTACCACTATGACCTGCTGCTTTTTCCTGGCAGCACCAGTAGAGATCTTCTTTACCAGTGCACCAGCCAGTTGTTCCTGGTGTGAGTGTGTTTCCTCATTAGCCCCCTGCAGGACAGCAAAGCGGCTCTGGGTGGGGACAACAGATTCAACAGGAAGCCCCTTGCTTTTAATTGTCTTCTTCCTCCTTTTTTTGTTGTTTTTTTTTTTGTTTCCATCTTTCACATGACTAACACAAATTTACTGCTTAATTACATCTCAGTGAGAAATGGTCTTTCTCCTGACAGGAAATATTACTGCCAGCACTGTCAGGGGTGCAGGGTGGGCAGCAGAAATCTATGCTTCGCGTAAGACAGTATCAGAGCAGATTGTTTCCCCTTCTTCTATTTTAAGTAATCAATCATTATTTAATTAGAATTCATCAACTGCAATATGTGTTTAAATACAATGCAACGATTGTAGATTAATTAAAGGCTACTTGATTAAAAACATTTAACGGTTGATAACTTTGCAACTAATCTTATGTTTCATAACTCCTGTTCTCCAATATTGTTCGCAAAAATCGATTGGCATTTAATTAGCCTTATACCATTGCCCCATTCAATCAAAACTAAAAGAACTTTCAACATAAGATTCCATTTGTTAACACCCTTGTTAAAGAAAATAGCCAAAGCCCCAACAGTATTTTCATAATGAAATTTCTGTCCCCAACTTCTTGCAAAATAAGAATGAGTAGGAAGAAGTAATTTTTATCCTGCGGGAGCCTTTGCTCACTTAGAAACTGCCATTGACGCACTAATGGAGAACACTGGGAGTGCTGAGGACCACGTACTAAGCAATAAGTCTAGTAACAGATTTATGTGGACATCAGCTGCTCAAAGCACTATAGGATGGAAAGTCTTTCCCAGCA
Organism: Lathamus discolor; assembly: GCF_037157495.1. Lineage (NCBI taxonomy): Eukaryota > Metazoa > Chordata > Aves > Psittaciformes > Psittacidae > Lathamus > Lathamus discolor. The sequence continues at coordinate 39,262,174 of NC_088884.1, read as the reverse complement.
AAATGTTGTTTGTCAGCCTCAGTCAATTAGCATTACAGCTGAAACATGTTTATAAATATGTCATATTTCTATAGCTCACAAAAAACTTGAGACTTTAGAGAGCATTAAAGAGTCCTCAGGACATCTTCCCTAAAATGCAGCCTGCAAAAATGTTCTTATTTTCCTCAACACACTGGAGAAGGTAACAGTTTTATTGCTACTCAGGCATCACACATAAGGTTAAAGGGAATGCTTTAGCAACATATTATAGAGCTTATGGGCACTTTTCCCAGTGGCTTTGGCTGGTATTGAACATAGGACACTGACCTACGTGTGGACCGGGGGTTATCCTGAAAGGCAGTTCCTAGATCCATAAAACAGTGATGACAACCCATTACCAAGAATCCTTCCAGATGTTTGTTAATTATTTTCTGACACACAAACTCCGGAGAGAACAAAGACTAGGGAAAGCACTTCTCCATCCATGATTTATGGCCCCATATAACCCCACCTAAGCGCCTGCATGCAGAGAGACAGTCACTTTGCACTGATAACAACCACACCTTCAGGCAACCAGTCTTCAGTATAGCTGTAAGCTAAAATATAGCCCACCTTCCCTAGCTTTCAAAGGTGCTGAAATTTGAAGTGTTCTTTCTTGGTTTCACTTTCTGGCTAGGAGAAAAATTACACCCTTTTTCAAGGTGGACCTGGTTCTTCATTCATACCCCAAAAATACACTAAAATAAAGAAGATTTGGAACTACTTCAGTCCATGATACTGCACGATGGCAGGTGAAGAGGAGTGCTTATAGCATGTTTTCTAACCTTCTCTAGCTTTGTTTAATTAACAGGAAAAATAATTGTGCTAGCGACACTGAGTATTGCATGGACGTTTTACACTCTTACAGCCAGCAATGTCTGGAGCAATACATGAGGTGTATTTGGAGGTGCCGTAGAGAAATGCTTCAAGCTTGGCATGCCACACTGCATGAGAGTCCCATGACACTTTCAGGCACCAGCAGATTTTGACAGAGACTCGAGACTTTGAATTTGGGGTGCTCTTGTCCTACTGTCCGCAAGAAGTTAAAGTCAAATGGTGAATTGCTTCCTCTCTTGCCAGAACAATGTCTGAAGTATAGGCAGAAGTCCATTAGCAGGAGATGAGTCTATGCCTTGGAGGTGCAAAAGCCTGAGATACAAGCTTGGCTCTGATGGCTGATCATAAAACATGCAGAGAGAAGAGCACTGCTAGGACCTCTGCTGAAGAGTGAATTAAGAGAATTAGTGGGACTAAAAATGAAAATGAAAATCACTACTCTGATCTGCCGCTTAACTGGAAGGTAACTCCAAGAGGGTAGTTCATACATAAAGGCACTGAGCCTAGGGCCTTGGACATTACAGGTCAGCCTGTCCAAAAAAGCCATGCCACCAGCTTTAAGAGAAAGGACTTTGGAAGGGTTTATTCTTTTTGTCTGCCCCCTGGGTTCACACAGTGGGATTTGTCTTTAAAGGAAGAATTACAAGCTTTCAATAATTTTTCCCTTTTGTCTACAAATTCAGTTGTGTAGGTTAAGGAAGGGCATTGTAGGCAACTTCTCACTGGCAGATCATGAGAAACTGAAAAGTCCTTGACTTAGGGTAAGTGCTACTTAGCAACAACTAACACATTGGTGTGTTACCAGCATTGTTCTCAGACTAAACTCAAAAACACACCACTGTACCAGGTACTCAGAAGAAAATTAACTATATCCCAGGCAAAACCTGGACAACCACACAGTGACACAGTAGTGGAGCTACTGACACCCAGCATAAGGAGGGGATGGGAGCATTGGGATGGAAAGGGCAGACCCAGACTTTCCGAGGAAGCCCACTCCTACATCTGCTTAAGCACATCAAGGTAAACTCAGGCAATATTGGAGAAGGTGTTTATACTGAGACTTTGGATGTAAAGGAGAACCTCTCTATCATTCTCCATGCTGAAACAAGCAACCTACCACATGTGACCTTACTGCTTTTGCAATGAAAACTCAGTGTTGCATGAGCTTGAAATATTAAAGAAATACCAGAAGAAGGTTCACTAAGGACAAGCATCACACAAGTGTGATTGGCTGAGGGTTAAATGCATTGGCTGCCAGCAACTTCACTGCGTGTCTGTGTATACATATTTTCATGCTCTTCTGCATAAAGTACGGGAGGGTACCTGGAGGCAGTATTTTAAGGGGCAGGCACAAAACACACTCAACAGCCAGACCTGTAAATAGGATTTAATTGTGTTTCTCAGCTTGATTATCCCAGCATCAGAGGTTGAGATTGGGATAGGTTTGAATCAACTGACTAAACTTCTTTTTCAGCGCAGCTCTGGCTTTTAAGGATGAGTTAAGATAGAACCATCCTTAGCCAAGGTTTAAGAAGTAGACATGATCTAATACTTTACTGAGCTTAATACGCCTTAAATGTCAGTGATTAAGATGTCCTTTCCAAGCCTTGTTTTCTCTCACCCACAAAATGAGTTAGAAACATGTATATGTCTGTCTCATCTCTCAAAGAAGATGCACTTTAATATTTCTTGCATGATTTTACTTTTTGGACAATGTCTAGGTCACTAGTTATATTATTTTTTCCCATCTGATTCTTTCTTACTATTTCATAGTTATCCTGCTTTGACTCGGTGCATGTTTAGTAGTCTCCCTTTTCAAGGGTATACAGATGATTATAAGTTTATTTCCACAAAATATATGGAGTGGTTATCTCTGCTAAGTACCCAAACAGTATTCTATCAGGAGAATTAAGCTTATGAAAGAGATGTTGAGCCAATGTCAAAGATCTTTTAGGAAGACAGAACTTCAATGCAATAACAACATGGTTGGATTAACTTTACAACAAAAGGAAATTAGACTGGATTTCTATAGAGTCAGTTTTGTTATTCTAGCTAACAATATGATTAACATTGAATGAATGGTAAAGGCCTCATTCATGCTTCACTTAGCCCAAATTAATGTAACTGATTACCCAGGCTCTCTGTTCTGGCATAAATTCCTATGCCTTCTAGGCTCATTTACCCAGGGAGTATCACTTTTAAGGGGGTTGACCCCAGGCAGAAAGAAGCAGTAGCTGAAGCTTTAGAAGCTTTCGCACTTCATTGCCCTTTCGTCTGGACAACCAGCTCCAACTTCATGTTTAAGAGGGCAAAAGTCTACAGCACCAGCTGCTGTGGGAGATGCAGCTGGGCTCCCTAGTGGGCATGCAGGTGTTTGACATATGATTGCAGTAACTTCAGGAATTGCTCTTTCCTCAGGATGGTTCAGTTTGCTCTGAAATTATTCCCATGCTCCACATTGCCGATAACCAGACCATGCTAGACAGAGGCTAGTGTTAGGTTTGGGATTAGCTGCTCACCCTCCTTGAGGAGCATCCCGGACTCCCCAAGGAGCTGCGAATTAAGTTGCTGATGAATAACTCCTTTCTGCCAAGCACCTGAGGAGCCTAAGACCATATGGGCTGTGAAAATGACAATATGCACATCAAGTGCTGTTTGTGTTTGCTGTGAGAAAACAAGTCAGCTCAGGCTGACATCAATGTCAGCATGATGAAGGCTGCAGAAAAATAAATGCAAGCTGTAGATTTATCCTAAGAGGCAGGAAATCAGCCAGGACTCCTGTAAATCAGCAGGTAACTCCTGTTCCTCCTTTCTCCCTCTGCCCTATGCCCTCTCACTGGAGCAAACCACTGCCAAACATAATCTGCATGAAAAGCCTTGACTTTTCCTTCTCTTCACTCTTACCTAGGTACAATACAGATAAAATTACAGGCAATGGAAACAGCCCACATACACATGCAGAAAGAGGCAGGCAGCTTTCCATGGCACTCATCTCTGGAGTAGGCAGGTGTCTTTCCATAGAACCAAGACAACCATCTTCCCACTGCTTACAGCAACTGTTGTGGTGCTGCAGAAAAAGGTGACCCTTTACCACTGATGCTCCTCACCATGAGCTCACATTCTCTGTATGCTATCCCTCAAAATACCTTCCACGTTCAGTTGGAGGAGCCCACCTTTCATAAGTGCGCGGGAGGCACCCGCAAGGCTGAGTGCCTTTGGTGGTTTCAAAATCTGGTAATGCTTGAACCCGACACACAATTGTCACCAAAAACGTCTCTAGATAGATTTCTGGAACTGGAATTTCTGGTAAACTGAGTCTGACTTCATCTGTACGCATTCATAGTTGACTCAAAGGGAATCCACTAAGGAAGTAGCTATGCTGCACTGCCAGGATACTCACCAGGGTATTGGCACTGACCAGCAAGGATCTTATCGATCACCCTTCAACTTTTATCTTTCAACCATCAGAAAAATTACCATGCTTTCTTAAATGGCACTTACTCTCCAGCTGGGCCAAGTGCAAGTCAGCCCTGGGCCCCACTCCTACAAGCACTTTGTGCTTATGCATTTAAATGAATTCCAGTGTGTAAATACTGGGAAGACCAACAGTGCTGTGTTAGGGGCAAAGCAAGGGAGGCAGCTGACCCAAGCACAGCCTGGAGGGCACAGAATGAGAGCAAATGCACTGAGTAGCTTAATAAGCTACCTGTAGCTTATTTGACTTCTGGTATTGAGAGGAGGGCACTGGAGATAGATAGCTCTTGGGAGCCAGAGGAAGCCAGAGGGACACAGAAGGAGGAGACCTGAAGAAGGCTCTGTTGGTCTGTGGGTGGGAAAGGAAGAGAGCAAGCCACTCAGATATCCAGAGTGAACACCAAACACAGCTAGGGAAGTCCTAATATTCATAGAGTTATAGAATGGTTTGTGTTGGAAAGGACCTCAAGATCATCTAGTTCCAACCCCCCTGCCATGGGCAGGAACGCCTCAGCCTAGAACATGTTACCCTATTGCTTCTATTTTTAAAGGCACACAATGAAGTTAATCACCCTGCATAGCACAGGGAGGTTTATCCAAGCTAGAAAAAGGATCCTAGCTCTGGAAAAAGTGAAGGCAGCATGTGCATTTGTAGTGGACTTGCCCATGAAGAGTGGCTGAAGGAAACAGTTCAGATGTTAGTCATTAGGCAAATTACTTCTAATACAATTCTTAACACTATAAGCTAGGCAAATCTTCACGGCTATATTACTTCAGATGGACAAAATCCAAAACCAATCTTGTAGCAAAGCCTGACATAAAACTAATTACTGCTGACTGTGAAACATATGCACATCTTGGAGGCCTTTGATCTTTCAGAATGGGTGACAGAATTTTCTCCTTGCAGCACACTTTATACTGAAGTGATCTGGCAGTGGTGTCATGACTCTGAGTGCTGACACAGGCAATTTGACTCAAAAAAAGCACTTTATTCCTTCACACTGATCACCAGTTTGAGCAGTGGAAACCACCATTTCGGTCAGTTTTCCCAAACTCCTGTCAGAAGCACAAAAGGAAGCAGTGAATGTCTTCTCTAAACTGCATGCAGTCATCAGTACCAGTAGCTCCTGCATGTCAGTGTTTGAATCTCCCAAAGGCTTATTTAGCATCTGCAATGCACGTTGGTGGCAACCAGAACCAAATCAAATACCTCCGAGTCCTCTAAGATGAACGAGAAAAGAATGGAAAGCATCCTAATGTTCTTCCTGGCAAAATTCTACCAAGGCTTGATTTTTATTACCATGGTGTAGATTATGTCTGCAAAAGGAAAGGGAAAAGAAAATAAAAGGTTTCTCCAAGGATATGCACATAATTTTCATAGCAGAGTAAGCCCTTGAGTCATGCAAGGGACAAAGCTGTGAGAAAGCTAGCACAGCATCACATTTTTCAGCCCTACAAGCTCTAAGCATTTCATACGTAGCAATGTTTATGTGCATTTTAAAAGGTAAAAATAATGAATGCTCATAGAAATAAGCATTCATACATACATATAATATATATTTGGTTCTCAGCTGGAAAGGAAAGAGGTTTATAAATTAAATTGGAAAACCCTGTAGTACAAACTCTGGTTCCAGAATGAAAAAAAAAAAGAAGAAAAGAAGACTCCATTCCAATAGATTGTGTTGTCATAGTTTGTCCTTAGCTGAAAGCAAATCCGTGATTAATTTTAAAGATTTGGCACTGGGACAAATATATATAGCAGTCCAAGCAAGAAACAGGGAAGGCAATTGGATTTTGTTATGTGGTGTGTAGTTCGCTCTTTTCATGGTAGTTAATTAACCTATAAACTTAACTACTTGTACAAAAGGTTTTGTAGAGCTCACAGGCTATGCTTTTGAAGTCTGTCCTTTTACACAAAAAGCCCATCCTGAAACTGTCAGTACCGCAGATCATTGTTTCAATGACGGTGATGGCTTTGAAAACCAGTGAGATAGCTATCCACCTTCCTGAAAAAGCACCTTGCTTTTAGGAGCATTTCTAGAAACAAAATAACAATAGAAATATGGCACTGCAGCACCAAAAGGGTGGATATGTAAGAAGAATAAATTTTCTGACAGAATAACATTAAAGGATTTGGGAAGAACAAATAAAGGACTTAGCTCCTGACAAGACAAATGCGATCTCAGAATCCAGGACAGGATACATATGGGATTCATTTCACAACAGGACAAACATCTGCAGTCACTGATGTTTGTGAAATACTATACATACAAATACACATTAAACATCTGCACACTGCATTACGTACTGTCTTTTTTCTAAATCATGCAAGTTTCCCTGCTCCATCACACACATAGGGCTTTCCAGGCTGGCTGTTACAAGGGCAGAGCCCATTTACCCAAGGTGACTGACAGCAAACCCCTCAGGATGGACGAGAAGCTGGAGCTCTCCAGAGCCTCCTGCCCAGAGCTCTTTGATCTCAGCTTCAGGGAGTACGGCACATGACAGCACTGCGCCAGCCACACTGTGCATCCGTGGCTCTTGGCAGGGAAAGTGTGTAATTCCTGGGGAGGAAAACCTCCTCTGGATGCCAGGGGAACACAACAAAACGACTCCTGGCAGGATGCAGAGCAGGGTTTTTTCGTGCACAGCACATTTAGTATCAGTTTGCAGAGTCAGAGATTGAACAGCTGACAAGGCAAATGCAGCTGGGAGGAGGAACAGGGACAGACAGACACTGAGACGTCTCCCTCCTTGCGAACAAAATGTGATTAAGATTTAATTACTAGGTAAGAGAAATCTTAGAATCCCCAAGGGAAAATCTTGCATTGTTCATGGCAGAAATAAAACACCAAATAATTTTTTTTGTCAGCATATATATAAATCAGGTTGACAGAATTCCTGGTAGAGCAAAGCTTTGTCCTCTCCTGACAGGGATCCAATGCCCATGAACACGCTTACTTGAGGTATCACAAACCAGTAGGATTTCTGGTAAAATAAACACATGGAATAGGTTTTACAGAGCTCATTTCATAAACCAGACAAGGCAGTAAACTTGGAAGGGCTGCCAGTGAACCCAGCTTTACATCTTCACTCTAAGATGGACAGGAGGACAAGTTGAATTCTAAGTGGGAACATTTGGCTGACATTCTCTCCCCACAGCCTCAATTTCTCCTCCAGAGAGACCCAACATAGTATGTTTTCCACGTTTTCACAGAGGACAGAACAACAGAGTAAGGCAAGTTTGCCAGCTGAACATCTGCTTGGATAACATCACCCAACAATCACTACATGCTCAATAAGCCCTGGCGTGCAATCACTGAGCTTGGGTCAAGTGCTACCATCAGCTGGTTTCAAGCGCAGCACTGGTTGAAGTTTTAATACCGAGCTGAATGACTAGTCAGACATCTATTGTAACATCCTTGATTGATTTCCAAGCAACACATAGCTGAACAAATCAAACACAGTAGACTGAGTGGCAGGAAGACAATCACATCCTCCTTTAAACCTGTTGGCTTTATTCCCAATGTCCATTCTTCTTCTGCAAAACCAGAAATTAGTGCCAGCTTACAGACTGATTATGAGAAATAAAGATGCTTCCACAAAATACTCAAGAACAGCCAAAAAACTACTGGGAACTTTCCCTGAAGTCCAGTTAAAATATTATTATGAATATCAGTTGTCGATGTTATCACATTTTCTCAACATATGGGGCGGAGGTCTGGTTTTTAATGCCTTTATTTCCCTTATCAAGAGAAAGTTAAGTCAGTATAAGAGTAGTAAGCTCATCACTTTGGTGAAAACCAAAGGATCCAAAGGAACTAGTATCTAGTTAGAGACTGGGAAACTGATTGCAGCAAATTTCCACTGTTCAGTTAGAGAAGAGGGTGTTTAGGAATCCCAGAAATATAGGAAATTAAAGCTAGTTAAAATAACTCCTCTGAAAAATGTTTTCTTCAGTAACAGCACAATAAGCTTTGCTGGTCTTCCTGTTGGCAGCAAATGTCTCATGAAGTCTTCAGACATTTATTAATTATTTTATTCTCAAGCAAGCTTCTAGTCCTTCGCTGCAGGCAAATTTTAAGGGCAAGCCAGCTGGTAGAGAGGATCAAGGGAAATAAAGCATTCACTGGAAGTCTGAGAACTGGGTATTTCTTGTTGGTCTCAGGAGAGATCATGAAGAAAGCTGTAGGCAGCAGCTAGAAGTGTTCAGAGATCTCAGTTCTTCCATTAGTGAAAACTCCCAGTCAGGACCCCACATCATATCCTTGACAAAATAGCAAATAAAATGGTAAGTATTAGAAAGAAGAATATGAAAGGCTTCCTCCACCAAGCTGCTATCCTCAGCTGATGGTAATGGCAGTTGGTTCAAACCAAAAACATCCAATGATCTTAAAAGGCAGATAGACTCCCAGTTGAATTCCATGTGCCTTCCAAACTCATGCAGATGGGGATAAAAAAATCCAGTGGCTTGATATTTCAGCAGGACCTTGCCATAGGCTCTGACCACTGTTGGTTGAAAAAACATTTCCTACTGAGTCTGTGATAAAATTCATAAAATTGTTAAAACCCCCCCCCAGACTGTGTTGTGGTTCAGACCAGGTTGCTCCAAGCCCCTGTGTCCAACCTGACCCTGAATATTTCCAGGGATGGGGCATCCACAACTTCTCTGGGCAACCTTTGCCAGTGCCTCACCACCCTGACAATGAAGAATTTCTTTCTAATATCCTAAGTCTACCGTCTTTCAGCTTAAAGTCATTTACCCTTGTTTCTATCCCTACATGCCATTGTAAAAAGCCTGTCCACATCTTTCTTACAAGCCTGTTTTAAGTAGTGAAAGGCTGCAGTAAGGGTTCCCTGAAGCCTTCACTTCTCCAAACCAAACAAGCCAACTCTTTCAGCCTGTTTTCACAGGAGAGGTGCTCCAGGCTCTAATCATCTTTGTGGCTTCCTCCACACTTCCTCCAACAGGTCCACATCCTTGTTATGCTGGAGCCCCAGAGCTGCACACAGTACTGCAGGTGGGGTCTCACCAAGGCAGAGTAGAGGGACAGAATCACCTCCCTCGACCGGCTGGTCAAGCTCCTTTTGATGCTACCCCAGACACAGTTGTCTTTCTGGGCTGTGAGCACACACTGCTGTCTCATGACCAGCTTTTCATCCACAAGTAACCTCAAGTCCTTCCCCCAGCCTGTATTGGTACTGGGGTAATCATGGCAGTCAAATAAATCGAAGCAGCAAAGTTCAGAGACATTTTATAAGATGTTGCACACAGACACAAGCAGGGTTCCAAGAAACTGGGAAGACCACATAGTACAAAGCTATAAATATTCCATCAGCTGATGCAAGTGAAGCTGCACAATTTCGGGTTGCTTAAGAGCAAAACTGGCTGTTAGTGCCTCAGGTCTGATAAAGTCTTGTGGGTCCAAACCCACATCTGTTAGTTCTGTTCATACAGCTGGAAAACACAGATGATACCTGTATTAGCCTCCAGGCCTCACCTTGCTTGTTTTCACAGTGACCAGGACCAATGTAGCTCTGAGAACTGGGCATGCACCCCTGCCGGGACTCCCAGAGGAGCCATGAGCCCCTGACAATTCTCTCACCCCACAGCCCTGTGCCACAGATACTCCATTCCAGAGCCAAAATGGCCATGTCAGCCTGAAGGCAGCTCTGGACCACAGCACTGTAGCTATTTCTGAGGACCAGGCTCGAATGGTGTGTATTGGTGCACCATTCCCCGGGCACACACCAGGCTGCCCAGCAGCAGCTTGGCTACCTCAAGCCTGCCGTCTACACTCTGTGCACATAAATAAGCCCTCTGCAGTTGTGCAACTCCTCTGGATGTTTCACTGACCTATATTCCCACATGTGCAGCTCACAGAGCAGCACCAGACATTTCTTCTGCTCTCTGCAGCAGTTTCCCACCGTGCCCGCCGACTGCATTGTGCGCTGTGAAAAGGATCACTTCCAGCATGTCCTTGAGCCTCAGATGAAAGCACAAATCTTTGGCTGAGTAGTCTGGTGTCACCCCAGCTCTGATACACTCACCAAAGAGGCGCAGGAGATGGAGCAGTGGATGTACATTGGATCACCATGTGTACAACTGTGTCTGAACAGCAGCAGGAACTCACTAAACAGGCCTTTTAGCCAGGGAACTAGGGCACTCTGCCGATTAAATTATTAACCTCCAGGCATATATAAGCACATTGAACATATTTAGCTTTTCCAGTTTTACTCCTTTTGCTGCACTCAGTAACATATATGTGTCACAGCACTGCTCATTTCTAAAAAGTAAGGTGCTTTATGCTGCTAGGGAAACATCTTTATATCATTTTGTACTAAGAAAAGTAGAGACTAAGTCCTGCAGAAGATCATACAGTAAGGCAACGGAAGAGCCAGAAGATACAGCTCCTGACTCACTATCCAGAGCTCTATCCACCACAACACATTTCAATGTAAGGACATTACTGTATCTGCCATGTGCTAATAAAGTTGCATGAATTGAAACAAAGGTGCCAAGGCTAAAGCACGTGGGATTTTTGCCTAAGTAAGTGAACAGCCTCTTTCCTTGCAGTTCAACTTCTTACATGGATGAAGTTATATGCACCTTAAAGTCTTTGTAGGCCACATTTTTGTAAGTGCAAAGATCTTGCATTTCAAAATCTTTAAGTATAAAAATAAATTAAAAAAAGAGACTTGTTCAATAGAGCAGGGCCATCTGTATTAATTAGTTCAATATAGGAATACCAAAGAGGTTTCCATAGGTTAACATATTTGACAGGGCATTTTGAGAGGATCAGGGAAGTAGAAACTACTTTTACACAGTCAGAGCAAAAGCAGCAGGCAAAACCAAGTGTTAAAAACCCTCTAGCGCTGAAGAGTTTCCCTTATTATAGCTCCTTTTGACCATTGTGTTTTAGTTTCACATAGCTGTTAGGTGAATATCATTTTACTCATATGCTCTAGCACCATCTAGCTTGTGCCTAAGGTAACTAAGTTCCATTACTTTCTCCTGAAGTAAGCAGGTCCTCAACCGTGCCATTTCCTGTAAGTATGACTGTCTGTATTTGTCTGTAATTTGGTTATTTTAGTTACTTTGACATTATAATCCAAATGAAGGTAAATATAGTGAGTGCAAATCAGCCTTACATGTTAAAGAAGCTTATTCATGGCGCAATTTCTCCTACTGCATCCTTCTCCATCTGTTGATGTCTCTGTTCCCTCTTTTCTGTGTTTGAATTCTGCCAAAGATGCATATGCTTAAATATTTCTGAAGTTTACATTTCAAATTTTGTTTGCTTAACTAAGGTTCCTTAGAGGAACTCATTAGGAAAAACAAGTAACACAATACCAATTCTTGTTCCAAAGGAAAAAGCATGGAACTGCAAAAACCAGGTAAGAGCTACTGCTTATCACAGGCATGGCTAATGGTCAGTATTTGGGATGAGTTTGCTCATGGAGGACTGAGGTGAGGCCCAGTGGCCTTCTTGGCCCACAAAAGCCACCTTGCTGCACCCTCTGGCTCTCCATCTCACAGCCACAACCAACAGCCAGAGCTCAGACATGAGCAAGGCAGGTGAGAAGAAAAGCTTCCAGTGACAATTATGTGGGAGCTGATGTTTAATCGGGATCACTCAGCATATTATATATACATTGTGAATCCATTCAATACTTCAGCTGACATAAACTCCCTCGCCCAGATTGCGGAGTGAAATTCATAGTCAGGACAAGGAGCTGCAGTTATGCAAACTGTGACAAGGACCACCATTACCCTGTGGCAGATGTCAGAAGTCATCTCCTGAGGAGTCAAGAGGTCTGCTCCTCTTTCCCTCATGCATTCAGAAATGCCAGAATTGCTTTTGCAAGCTGTGAGGGCTCTCTAGTCATGCCTCTGCAGGGCTCATCGGCAATACTTGTGGTGACATCGTATTTTGGGGTGGGCTTCTAGCTGGCTTGCCCACTTCTACCTAAAAAGCATCATGTAGCTGAACTCTCACTCATGTGCCTTATACTGTAGCACCAAGCAGCAGAGAAAGCCAAGTTAATAAATCAGATTCTCCTCCTCTCGGTCACTAACGAAAACAGAAGAATGACAGCACCTCGGTCTCAGTGCCCATTGCAAGAACCGTACCACCTGCTCGCAACAACTACAGCTCATTTCTCACACATGGAACAGACACAGGCTTTCTGTTTGAGTGGTTTAGTTAGTTCCACTGAAACAACTAAAGAAGGAAGAAAAACAAGGCCTCCAGGATGAAGCAGAGCACAGGGTTTTTTTTCAACGCTATGCACCAGCTTGGTTACACAAATGGCCAGTTCCTGTTCATACATGCGGCACACTCTCTGCAAATGCACGCATAGAAAGAGGGGAACATTTGCTCCAGAAACATACTAAGGTGGATGCCTGACCCCCCGTCTGGAGGCCCAGCTGGACCAGGGCAGCTTGGCATGATGCAGCATGTAGATTCAGTAGAAGCAAATTCACACGTACTTGCTCCAAACTGGCTGTTTTCCTGCATTTGTTGCTAAAACACAGGCTTATCTATTGAAGAGAAAGGACTAATATTCCAGGATATGTTGAATGAGACATTTTGAAAACAAAATCCAACAAGGCCACGTTAACATCAGGAAGAACTTCTTTACTGTAAGAGTGACAGAGCACTGGAACAGGTTGCCCAGGGGGGTTGTGGAGTCTCCTACACTGGAGATATTCAAGGCCCGCCTGGACAAGTTCCTGTGTGATGTACTGTAGGTTACCCTGCTCTTGCAGGGGGGTTGGACTAGATGATCTTTTTAGGTCCCTTCCAACCCTTGGGATTCTGTGATTCTGTGGGATTCTGTGAAGGCTATACTGAAGCAGAGCAATGCCCTGACCGTGTGTCCTGCAGCCTGCAGGGCCTGGGGAGGGAGCTCTGTTTGCACTGCTAAAGTAGATGTGGAAAATGTGCTGCTTTTCATCACATTTTGAAATGTAAAATAGAATCATAGAATAGTTAGGGGTGGAAAGGACCTCAAGATCATCTAGTTCCAACCCCCCTGCCATGGACAGGGACACCTCACACTAAACCAGAGGGGAGGCAGTAACTGAGAAGAGAACTGAACAGGAGCTTCTGGAGGCATTATCAACATCCAGCTAAGCATATACCCGGAGAAGAATATTGACAAGTCTGAATAAAACCTGTAGGAAGAGGGAGCAAAAACAAGACACACAGAGACCAGGATCTTATAACTCCACAGTCCACAGAAATGCTGTAAGTCTAAGGTGAATTGTAAGGGAAGTGACCTTGGCTCCCTCTTCCCATTCTGTGTAGAGCCTGTGCTCCCAGAAAGCCCATGCAACAGCAGCCACTTTTTCTCCCTCCCCAGAATAAGTGCCAACAACTCCACACAGCAAAGGGACAACTTCACTTCTTCTGAGATAAGCACATTTTTGTACTAGTGTTTTTGGAGAAACATCAATTTGATCCCACAGTCAGTGAGATTTCACCCACATGGAGCTCTTTTTTACACCATCAGCACTATGCCAGCTGTTGGAGAAACATTATCGAACTACAGAACCCCTTGTGAGCCTATGTGAGCTGGCTCCTTGCCATCTACCGAAAGGCAGACACACAGCAAAGCTCAGGAAGAGGGGTTAGGAGACATCTGTGAAAGAGCAAAGCCTTGGAGGCTGTTTTGCAATTTGGAAGATGCAGTTTCTGCTTCTTGCTCTGCTAGGGCCCCGCTGGGTAACCCCAGGTATAGTAACCTCATCTCTGCTGTACCTAGCTCAGCTTGACAATTTATCACCTTGTCCCTATTTCATGCACATCTGAGCTGCCTGTCGGTCTAAGTGGCATTGATGTAGTGACATTTTAAGGTATGCCACTACCACTACTGGTTTGCCCTAGACATTATTCTGTTCAGGGCTGAGCCACCTTCATATTCTTGGTATGAAGAATACATACTTCTTCACAACTACAGTGACTGAAAGCTTGCAATTGCTCCAAAAGCATAAATAACTACAAGTTACAATGTCTTTCTGTTAAGCAAAGATTATATTGCTTTCCCCTTTGCTGTGATGCACAGGTGAAGGTGCACAACCCATTTGTTTCAGATTTGATGCTGAGGCAAGAGCTCGACTACAATACCACAATTCTCGATCTAACACTTAATTTAAAAGCTTCATTTTAAGATTCCACAAATGTCCTTGGCCTTCACAAGGGAATCAAGCCCAGAAAATGACTTCTGGAAATTGCCCATGCTGGGAAAATGTGCAACCTAGGTTACATACAGTTGAAATGAGAGAACTCATAAGTAGCAGTAACTGAGCGAAGCTCCTCTGTTTTCTAAGGATGTTGCCAAAACCCTAAACATTATATGATTTATTGATGGCAACAGTGCTGCTTACAAGTTGCTTGAACTACATTTGTAAACCAGGTCATCACCAAAAAAGCATCAGTTAGCACCAAGGCAAAGGCACCACCACTTCAGGAGAGCTTTAAGACACCAGAGACAGGACATCAGAGCTTCTTCTCCTCTGCTAGTGCAGTGGGAACAGCCCACTTCTGTACGCGAGGCAGAGGATCAGGCTTGCAGATCAGCTGCGTGTAATGTCACTGGGGTGTCGTGGTTTAAGCCCAGGCCATTAAGTCAGCCACACAGCCCTCTTGCTCACTCCTCCTCTTTCCTCCCACCCAGCTCCTGGAGGGATGAGGAGGAGAATCAAAAGAATGTACCTCCCATGGGTTGAGACAAGAATAGTCCAGTAACTAAGGTATAACACAAATCACTGCTGCTACTACTACTAATAATAATGGTAAGGGAAATAACAAGGGAAGAGAATACAATACCACCTGTTGAAAACCCAGCCCAACCAAGCAGTGAACCAGCCTTCCAGGTAACTCTCAGTTACATCCTGGGCATGACGTGCTGTGGTACAGAATACCTCTTTGGTCAGTTTGGGTCAGGTGTCCTGTCTCTGCTTCCTCCCGGCTTCCCCTCCTCCCTGGCAGAGCATGAGGCTCACAAAGTCCTTGGTTAGACTAAAACATTTGAGCAGTAACTAAAACCATCAGTGTTATCAGAGCTGTTCTCAGGCTGAAAGTCAAAACACAGCGCTGCACCAGCTACTGAGAAGGAGAAAAATGACTGCTACTGCTGAACCCAGGACATGGGGTAAGTCACATTGAACTGGTGCTCATGTTGTCTCCTTCCCGATTGCAAGCACACAGGCCCTAAGGCCACAGTGTCTGCAGTGCTGGCTCTGGCAGCCCTGGGGAACAGCCTCAGCCCAGCTCAGTTCTTCCACCACAAAGGACTTTGGCAAAAAGGAGACGGTTTTGATGGGGGATCATTCCCATTTTTGCTGTGCTGAAGCTTTAGGGAGGAACTCAGCTGGTTTGTTTTCCTGTCAACAGCTTCAGCACTGAATTAGCTGGCAAGCTATTAAGTGGTGATGCCAAAAGTACAGCAACATAGGGAGCTTGGTCACAAGCAGTTGTATGTAGAAGCAAGCAAAACTTATCCTTCTGTCTAAGATGCCGTATACATGTTTATAGCGAAAGCCTTAAGGCTGTCAGTGAGGGGCTTTCAACTTTACTTTGCAAACATGGTAAGCCTCCAAGACTCAAGTCTTTTCTATACAAGGTGATGTAAAACACAGGAACCTGGCTGAGCAGGGACAGTGCCTGTCAGAGCCATTCAGAGATCTCAGGCTCAGCGCTATACCAGAACAAACCATTATTAAGACCTGCATTTTCCTGCCTGCAGGTTACAATATGCTCACAGAGGCACAAAGCTCACTGCAGGCCCTAATCTAGAGCCCATCCTTCCTGACCCGATGTCTGCACATGCCTTGTGTGTGGGGGGCAGATCCCTCAGAGCACCCCTGGGCAGGGAGCTCACGGGGTGTGCAGCCAGAGCACGTGCACGGTGACAGACAGCTCATATTCCGGCGGTGTTTGGCAGCACGGCATGATTTCACAGAGGACGCTCCATCTGTCACTGTGTTCTGCGGCACAGCCTGACCTCGCTAGCGCTAAGGAAGCCCCAGCAGATTAACATTTAATGATGCTTTCAGTTTCAGCCCTTGTAATTTTTCATCTTTCAGAGAACAGACGTAGAAGAGGAAGGGAGTCGTGTATTATGTACAGCATAAGGGTTGTCTTTTTGCAACCGTCTCCTTTAATATGCTTGACTTTGACAGGTTCAGATTTTTTTCTTCTTTCTGCATTGAAAAAAACTTCTCTACATACATTTTACTCCAGAAACAGAGCATCAGCTGCTTCTTGTATACACAGTTTTGGTTTGCGTAACCATCATACCTGATTCAGTTTAAATAAGTAAACATGGGGGGGGCAACATTCTTGGTAGCTGTCTGAACAGAAACAAGGAAACTAAGCCTCTCCAACATGGATATAGACTGAGTGAGACTCTTCAGTTCGCTCTTTGTTGTCTGGAAAAATAAATTTAACCACATAATGCAAAAAGAAATCCTTAAGGGACAGTAAAGTGAAATAGAAATGCAGAGTTTGCACCCTTTTTGTTAAGCAATTCTGTTCATTTTTCTATTTTGTGCTCGCGAAGGGTTCAGCTCGTGTCCCGTGCTGAGGAGCACATGTGGACAAAGCAAACACAGACCTGCTGTCTGTACCCAGAGGACCACCAGTGCTACGTGGAGCACCAGCTCATGTCAGTAAGACTATCCCAAGCACAGAAGACATTGAAGAAACAACACTACGGTATGAAAGCTCATGAAATACTTATTTAGTGTACGGCTATATCTATGATAATTCAGGTTAGAATATGTAGGAAATAGTGGTGTGGAAGAGGGATTTACATTAAAAAGCACAGGGCCAAAAAGAGGAAGAACATAAAACCCAGTAGAGAGATGTCAAGATGCTAAGTATTTCTGGAAGATAAGGGCAAAAAGTTTGAACTTGGGATTATATTTACCGAGAGATGAGGCAATAGACAGATCCTTAAAGCAAGTAGATCACAAAGGAAAGTGATACTGCCAAGAGGATAATTTGAGCTGCTTCAGCCATGATGCTGCAGGGGGAAGCTAGATGGGAAAGCAGGAGGTTACAGGGGAAGAGCATCGACTACTTCTGCATCCAGAGCCCAGCTGCTACATGGAGGATGTTAAAGGAAATGTACGAGATAGCAAAAGTCCGCTGAAATTAAGACCTGTGCAGTCATGTAGAGGTAAACCAAGACAATCTGCCCTACCCAGGAGCCTTTTGGGTTTGTTTTCTTTAAGTAGTGCCCACGAGCCTTCAGCAGCCAGCCAAGCAATGCTTATCAGCACTCCATAAGCAATGAGGTTACCACAGCAAGCTGCTAGTGCAAGTTTCTATGACTGTAGAAATCAGAGCTTCAAAAACCATCATCAGTGCCTGGAAAACTGACCAAAATAAACTGGGGAGAGGGGAAGTCAGAACTGACTTTTTTGCAGCCAAGACCCCCCAAATTAAGAAAAAGTAATTGCTTTTTGAAGACTCCAAACCAGCCTAGAAACTGAGAAACATGACTTCAAGGAAAGGGCACCCTGCAAAGGCTAAAGACACCTGCAAGAAGATAAAGAACAGCTCCATTCACAAAAGACTAATTGCCAAATAATCACAACCTGTATCCAACAGCTCAGGTCATAGCAGTGCTGGCTCACAGGAAACTTCCTTCTTAGTGTCATTCAAAGCCATGGGGTTAACGCTGCAAGTACTTCACATCTTCACTGACCAAATCTGCCCTACTCTGCTGTAGGACAGATAGAGCTGCAATGGTGAGAGGCACACTGAGCTGAAGCATATAATTCCTCAGAGTGAGAGAAAAGCTTCTAGAAGATTTTGGGGCCCTGAATCTTCAACCTTCAAACCTTACAGCCCCTTGCTAAGGCCCAAAGTGGATAGCAATGGCATAGAATTTGAAAGTTATTTGGAATAGTAAAAATGGGTGTTTGTAGTTAATGGGAACAAAAGAGTAAAGCCTAAGACCAAACCAGACTCCCTGTAGCAAAATGTTGAGGTATTAATATGTGTTATTTATAAGCATCCGTTGCCACTTTGTGCTCTCTCTGTCCCAAAGGTATGCACTGACTGACAGTCTCCAGCAGCAACATACAGTAGGGAAGGGTGCACCTGTATGCAGATCTGTCTACCTATGTAATGTTTTCACTGAGCAGCATCCTTAAATGTAGGATCTTGGCCTAAGTATAGGTGACATAACCACTTTAACCATCCCTAGATGCAAAGATATCCAACCCCCTCAGTAAGAATATCCACACTCTTAATTAACCTTCTGAGAAGGCAGGAAAAGATAGATCACGCTTAGTTACTGCCTCATTTTGTTAACGAGAGATAATTGAAAAAACACATGCTAAAGCGATTGCCTAATCATCGCGTCAAATCAGTTTTAAAAAACATCAATTCATCAGGATCAAATAGCTGTTTACAAAAAAGCAGCAACACACAGAGCACATTACTTGTTTGGGGTGAATCTCATCCACTCCGGACAAATGGTCTTTGTGCCAAGGAGCTTTGCAGAGCAAAGATCAAGGCTGTGCCCCAGTAGCCTTTGTAATGATTTTGGGAATCAGAGCAGCCTTTCCAATGTTCCGGCACTTTCGATTTGAAGAATGTTTTCTGACCCTTTGCTGTGCATCCTGAGGAACCTCTGATCAGTGCTCCCCCTTGCAGCAATAACCCAACCCCATGCATTCTCCCTCTAGCATCAAGGTAAAGGCAATTAGGGGCCACATGAAGAGCTCACACAACTCTACGCTCCTAAAAGGCAGGACTAGCCCTATTGACAAAAAATCCCTCTGTCACCCCTACCCCAATGACATTCTTTTAATCTAGGTTTTCAGTGAGGAAACGCATCAGCCAAACACATAATGAATTATTTGTAAGTAATTTAACCTGAAGAGCTTTGCTCCAAACTCATGTAAAGCTCTGCAGATCTAACAAAGCCTTCAAGATGCAACTTATTTTAGGAATCAGCAATATGCTTGAGGCAGAAATCTTGCTTTGTAAATACTGCATTCTGGCCCAGCAGATTTCCTTCCTGATAGACCATGACCAGTTCATAATTCTAGGGCAAAACCATGAAGATTAATAAAAAACAGAAAGAGGATTTTAATCAACACAGCCAGCTGGTCTGTGGCTTAGATTTTGTTGTGGAAGGGAAAGTGTAACATTAAGACTGAATGAAAAACGCAAAGCACTGATTACCCCACAGGATATCTTTACTAGCTAAATTAACGTTAAACTTGAATTTGCAAATCTTGTGCTTATACTACTGCACGTAGGCAATTGTGATATATTTAACATCAACTAGAAATTAAAACATCTGCCTTTAAAATAATGAGTTTTGTTTTAAATCCTGTTCATAGATGTCGCTTTTCTTTCTACGCATAACTAAGATGACCTATTTTAAATCTCATCCTTTAAAAGTATTGTAATGAGTTCCTTTTTTGGAGGGAGTAAAGCAGGACACAGGATGGCTGGAAAACAACTAGTGAGGGAAGAGGAGAGGGATCCTACTCCAACCCAGGAGCAGGAAGATGAAGGCTTTTCCAGTATAGGAGCATGCAGTCAAAGGATGGGAGCTGTGGTCTGCACGAGATTAGCTTTGTGCAGCAGGGAGAAGGTGGCTCCTCCAGGAGACTGACCTAGAGAGGCAGCAGAGGCTGCAGCCTGGCTCCTGCTCCTGGCCAGCAGATACAGGCTGCTGCCAGCTGCTGCAGGGTGGAGGGAGAAGGGGGGAAACAAGCTGGCTGGACCCAGGCCAAGGAGCAACAAAAGGCTTGTGTGCCATGGCCTGTCCCGCCAAACGCCCAGCCTGCAGAGCACCATAGCAACCAGGGTTAAAACTGGGTCATGAAACCTGAAAATGTTCATTCATGTGCCATTTTGACAGAAAGCACGCTATTTGGGAAGCTGGAGGGAGGAAAGGAGGCTATATTTATGAGGATATCAGGGCCCAAAGTGCTGTACGTGCATGAATTTTTTCCTTTTTCCAACCTACTCTGGACCTGTGCAAGGCACACTACGACCAGCTAAAGTGCCTTAATATGTCTTGAACCTCACTGCTGCCCTGGTTGTGTTCAGTAAGTCTCCACATCCTGAGTCTCTCTGGGGATCAGAGGGGCAGGCAAGTATTTGAGTCCAGCCCCTCCAGGCAGCATCCACAGTCCTGACCATCACTCAGCACTCCCCAAAGCTTAACAGGAGGTGAGACAAGTCGGGGGACAAAATGTATGTAACCAACAACTGGAACATGCTTATGCCTTGGCCTTTCCTCAGAAAGCACTGTTCTTTCAGCCAAATGATACTGAGAGCACTGGACATAGTCAACAGCTGTCCCTCCAGGTATTAATTAAAATTACTGATTCCATAGTGAGCAAATACATCCATATATTAGAAAAAAATTAACAAATACTATGCACGCATAAGAGCAAGGGAGAGGTGTGGAAATGTGACAGTGAAACCTGCTTTTTCCAATTGTCCAGGAAAAAAAATGTGCTTGCTTTTTCTGGAGAAACACTTCTATAACCTAATCAGGACTTCGAGTTAACATACCAAGATCAAAGCATTCAAACTGAAAAGCTAAAGTTAGAGCTATATGCTCCCCATTGGGCCTGACTTTTCAAAAGTGCTGAGCACATTGTCTTACTAAAAGAGGTTCTGTTTGATGAGTCCCAAACATACATAATCCTGACACGAGCGTCTCTGTGTTAATATATTTAGCCTTACAACACTGCCCTACTTCCAGTTAATCTCCCCTTCAAGAAGGGAAAATACTATAAGCAAAGTTTTATTCGTGAGCAATGAAGGCACAAAGGCTTCATAATGGTCCCAGGTCTACAGAGGAGTGAGACTGAATCCCAGCCTCCTTGTGTCAAAGACATTATCCAAAGCTCTGGATCAACAAACTAAAACTTCCCCAAAAAGCACCATCTTCCCTAAGAAACCTGAGAACCATCACTGAGGATTGTTTTGTCTGGAATTAATTAAATGGTGGCTTTAAAAAGAACATCAGATTTCCAAGCTGATATAATCAACCTCCCTGTTCTGCTTCGTAATAACCTTTAATGTGTTGACCAATTACAATCAAATTCGATAGAGGCTTGGCCATGTCTTGTTTCTACAGGATTCAAGAAAATCTGAAGCCAAGAACAGAAAAAGACCCAAACTGGCACCCACACAAAGAAACAGACAGGAGCAATTTAGTATTTCCAAAGGCAGGTAGGAATTCTCCGTGTGAAAGAGCAGCCAGCTTTTCCCTCAGCTCAAATCAGAGCCAGTCCTGCCTCTTGCCTCATCCAGCAGGTAGGGAATGTGGGGGGAAGCAAATGTCGTGTGGAAGAGCAATCCATGGAAGCCAGCAGAGCAGCTGGGATTTTCACAGTCTCAGAGTGTCAACAATACCCAACACAAATCAGCAGGATATTTTTGCTCTGTAGCACAGATTAGCTGGGACATTAAAGAGAATTATTCCGAGATGAAGGTAAGATCATTAAATGATTCCTATAATGAGTTTCCATCAGTTGTGTTCAATGCTATTAAGTGTACTATAATGTCATATATAAAAGCCATGTCTTTATAGAAAGCAACATATCATACAAAAGCCTTAAAGCACTACAACTAGATTATAAATTATTAATAATTTTCTGTGTATCTTGAAACTAGTTTCTGTACCCACAATGAACTGATGTATTTTAAACATACTATAGCACTCAGATCACAGAAAGAGTAAAACTGATGTAAATCAGGTTTTCATTTTGCAGCTGGATTGACTCAGGTTCTATGCAATGGATTCGTGATTAAATAAGTCAGTGACTCCTGAGTGAGCAACTACTCGCACTCTGAGCAGAATTTAACCCACTAACAATTCTTAATGCAAGTATTTTTCTTATTCTAGAAAGCAAGCTATGGTCCATCTGATCCCCACTGAAGATGGTCGGAACACTACTGTTAATATGTCATCCCATTTTAAAAAGTCTTTCAGCTCACGGTCATTCACAGATTTTCTCAGGAGCCTGAAAACTATTCATCACAGCTTTTCAATGCCAGGTATTTAATTTCTGCTGGTTCCTTCCCAGCTTTTGCCAAGGTTGATTTTTGTCACCTCGGACATGTTAGAACACAGCTTTTGTACAGCAACTCGGCATCTTAAAAATCTGAATAAAATCTTCAAGAGTACCTTAATGAAAAATATAACACAAGTACAGAATGAGCTGAAAATTCTTGAATAGTGTCATAAAAATCACAACAAGCTTTTTCACAAAGAAAATAGTGGCTATAGTGCATCCCACATGCATCTACCCAGACTCTGATCACAGAAAGTTTTTTGATAACAGGAGACACTGGGAGCTTATATTCTCCTACTGCAGTGCTCTGTGCCATTGGGAAGAGTATTTCAACCCAGAACAGTGTGATAGAAACCAGGTGGATCTAGAAAGGTGCAGTATTACTCTGAAGAACAGACCATTAAAAAACCTAAAGGCACAAACTTCTGGTGCTTTTGGATGCATCCAAGTCCATTTAGTCCCTGCCATACTACAGAACATGTGGTCTGCACCATAAATACTTCCCAAGGGGGGGAAAAATAAAAAGGAACAATGCAAACACTTACATGTTTAAGGTCAAGGCAGTGAGTCATTTAAGGCAAAAAAACACCCCAAACCCACAGACATTGCAGTTAATCCCAACTGAAGCACATACTTCTAAAAAAAAACCCAGTGAGAAGGTCAATCCTTAAAGGAAATCCCAAAACAGTGCAAAAGAAATGCCAAATGAAGGCATAGAAACAAATTAAACTCTCCCATTGCACCAGCAGGCAATAAATACACAATTAAGACACATCAGTGTTTAAAAAGACCATGGTCAGCTCTTTTTTTGGAGATTAATTTTTCTTCCTAATGTTTCTCTTTCACTGCTAAATAAAGAATTTAATTCAGAGTAAGGTTGTTCAAATGTAACTTTTACATTATAAATCTTTAAAAGCCTACAGCCTCTTCATTAAATTTGTTTTCTTTTCTCTACAGAAAATGAATGATTGTTCCAAACACACACCACAACACTATTTATACTGTGTTTGGTTATTACATCTGTTTTCCTTCTGTCTGAGCAACTAATGTGAACTTCCATTCAAATAGCTTTACCCTACAAAAACATTCCTTAAATATAAACAGACAGATTTCTCCCACGCAAGAGTGTATCCATATGGGTCTTAGAAAGCTGTGCAGGTGAGACAATCTTCTTCCTAAACATTTCTATTCTTTCGTCACACGGCACAAATCACAAACTCCAAGAAAAAATAAATAACCTGCATTTAGGAGTAAATTGTTCATTCTTGCTGTAGTGTTTATGAAAACAAAAGAGAGAGCTGAAAGATATCTCATGCAAACAGCAGCAGTGTCCTTAAATCACACAACTGTAGTGGTCATGATGATACCGCTTCGGAAATGTATATACACAAGCTGTGAAATTGCCCTGTTGTCCCCTAACTTATAGCACTTACTTTAGAGGGTATTTGCCCAGTACTACGTTTCCCTCCCAAAGTTTGGGTTGGGGTTGGGTTTGTTAGCAGAAAAAAAAGTAAATAGATTTATACGTAAATAAAGGGCAGCAGATACTAAAAGAAGGTATATGCCTGTAGGACAGAAGCAGGTCCTGACTGCAAATATCATTTTATCATCTTACCATCTTCTCAGGATTGGAGTGTATCCCAACTCAGCAGAATTCAAACCCATTTGTTCTTGTAAGTACAATATTATATAATTTCACTATGATTAATGGAATTATTTTATTTACACATCAGATACTCCGTCGCCTCACATCCTTTTAGAAACAGTTCCTGGAAATGCAAAGCTATGGTTGTTGGCAAACACTTTATTTTGTCTCCTTTATTGTTTTCAAAGTGAAACAAACAAGAGAATGCCATACAGCTCAGCAAAGGTTTTAGAAATATATACAGGTCCATTCACAAGTCTTGCCATTCCTTATCTTTACCCCAAAGAACAGAATGATCAACAACATTTTAGTTACACTGCCGATAAAAATAGAAGTAGTAATCTGTAAAAAATATTCCAGCAAAATAAGGATCTGTCAAGCAACTTGCAAAACCCTGCAGAAGAAAAATGAAGGAGATTCATATAGGATCTTCTCTCAGTTCAAATGCTATTTGTCTTTTGCTATGTTGCCATTTGCAAAGGCTTACCGGTACAGCTACACGGAAATAGTAGGCGCTGTCATAGAATTTAGCTACAGGGAGAGTCCAAATATGCTGACGTCCCTAGATGATAAAAGAGAGAGAGAGAGAGATTAGATAACCTTATTTCACATTAAATTGGAAAGAAGGAGTAGGCTCTGGAAACATTTCATTGACAAATGCAGTGCAAAGTAATTATGATAACACGACTTGATAGCTATAGTCAGAATATTTAAAGACAGAAAGTACTGATTTAAAACCATGTAAATGTGGGCTTGCTCTGATCAGCTCTGTGCAGGAGCTGACAGACATCTGGCTCCTACTGACATGCAGCTGGCTCTGAATAACTGAGCTCCCTCTCTAGTTATCCAAGCTAATCCCACAACAAATAGGGATTGTTCCTGATGTGCCAGGTAGCCCAAGAGCTTCAAGGTGTAATAGTAGCAAACGGCAATTCTGCTGATTTGGTGGTCCTCAGAAGGCAGTGAAAGTTCCTGTACATTTTCTAAAGATATGGGTAACATCTTCACTCAGTATTTCAGAAACACATGAAGGTAAGATTTCATGCTGGTTTAATAGTCATGTAGAAATGGAATAACACATTCTCTATCTGAAATGTTTATGCTACACTGAATAGCACAAAATTCAGTCCTCACCTCTTTTTAACCTAATGATCTGTGGTAACTTTTATTTCATCTTTCACTCCTCTCCTCACTTTCTGACATATTTTCTCTGTTGGAGATGATATGTTCACATGATACAACTTATGTGGGACTGCTGAGTCCAAATGATTGCTGTCCTGCCCTTTGGTAGAGAGTAAGCCTTCCAGTCCCTAGGAAAATCCTCCTGAAAAAAACTCTTCAACTAGGCAGCATTTCTATTCTGAGACACATCAAATCTGAATGCTTACTGAAGCTTTAGTTTTTTGATGTGGATTTCAGGTTGATACAGGAAATCTCTTTTACCAGTGTTGGCAGTAAGCTTCAAGAGTACTTTTACATTGTGAAACTGTCCGGATCCAACTTAATTTCAATTCTGTTGGAAGTACAGCAGACAGGTCAAAATTTGGACAATTTTGGCTTTCTGATGGCTTTGCAGCAATTGCAGAGAAGCCTGTAACTTCACAAAGACATCTGAAAAGTTGATCAGAAAGTCAGCTTAAGGCTGGGGGTATCCCAACTGCTCTAATTTGACAAAGTACCAAAAAAAAATTAAAATCAATGAAGAACATATATTGTGCAGTACCATAGATCAGAAATGTAAAGACTGTGAAATTACTTCCAACTTCAGGGAGGTTTCTCCTACAATGTGTTCAGAAATGCTACTGTCCTTGGTTCTGCCTTTCCTACAGCTGTAGCCAGAATAAGCATTTCCAAGCAATGTGGACATGTCCATGCCTTGAAAGTCTTACATTTCCAGAGAATTTGAAGGGAGTTTAAGGCCTTCATCAAGTCATTGGAGATATTCAGAAGTTTTGCAAGATCCGGTCTCTAAATAGTGTTTTTACTGGGAAAAGCTAACATGTTTTAAAAGCTTTTATTCCTACTGACGCAATCCAGAGAACGACATGCAAACAACTCCTGTTTTTACAATGAAGAATATTCCCTAGAGACACTTACTGGTAAACTCCTGTTCATGCAGAAATAAAGGGGAATACTACCATTGTTTCCAGTGAATTCAAGATTTGAAAACTGGAATTCATTAGCCATAAAACACTAATGGAAACAGTAGAGTAGATGAGAGTTTAGAGAACTCTGTCTCCTACAGCCCTGGGTGATAAGTACTCCCATTTCTTAAGTATCCCTGAAGATACTATGAGTTATAGTGGTGAGTTAGGCTGAAGTAGATTCAAAACTGTCCTTGCAGAGTGTCACTAGATAGACTTTTATAAAAAAAACAGGAGAATATTGACTACTACAAAAAGGCTACATCTCATTATGGTCGTGTCAAAACCAGCTATGACTGGCAGACTCAAAGTACCATTTGGATTTCTATTACCTTAATCAAGATCAGAATTTGGCAGCCATTCATTTTATAAAAATGATCCCCACAAGTCAGAGTATTGCTGCAAAAATCTTACCTGTGTGGTTTCTAGGAACGTCTTACTGTTTTCGCTTGAAGAATAATAGGAGCAATAATTTCCAGTAGTGACTTTGCAGAGAAATACAATTAATGGTTCTGTGGTGCTTCAAGAAACAGAGTAAAATAAGGATCCTTCCCATAATTGTTCTCAAATTAGAAGAATCATACATATAAATACAGTATACACATAGGGGAAGAAATGCAAAGAATTGAATTGTAGAGGAGCAAAGCAGAGGAGCTTACTTCACCAGCTGATATGAAAGAGATAAACCTAAGCCACCGACCTCTAATCTGGTTCCAATCTCTCCCACAAATGGAGGATATTTTGCATTTGTAAATCTGGCTGATCTTTACAGTTTTTAAGATAAATCCAGAAATGTACACTAACTTCCTCAAACCTTAAGCATATCCATACCAGAAGCTATGGTATATGACTTTTTACTAAATGAACATGGCATGCTCGAGTCACATGGCTTACATCATGCACAGGCATAACATACCTGTGCCAGAGGGTACCTGGGTATCTACACACAACCTCAATTTTATGGCAGACAGACCCATAAGGGACCGACACAAATAAGTCCTATTTGCCACTGTACACATGCAAATATGACATTAAAAAGAAGTAAATATATACTAGACTTTGTCTGGCAAAGCAGTGGTAAATGGAATTTCATTCAGAATTCTTCAAAAGCAATGACTTCATGGTCAGATCTTCTCCAAGCTATCTCTAGGGGGAGTTTCCAGCACTTCCTAGGTTACCAGATGGCTTTTCTGAGAAGAGTATAGACAAATAAAAATGCCTTGTAGGTCTAAAGGAACTCAGATATGGCAATGTCGAGCAGAAAAAATGAAAGCAAAAGATGGGGAAAAGTTGACAAGAATATTTACAGTTTATACACTGGGCAAC
This sequence comes from Lathamus discolor, assembly GCF_037157495.1. NCBI lineage: Eukaryota > Metazoa > Chordata > Aves > Psittaciformes > Psittacidae > Lathamus > Lathamus discolor. The sequence goes on along the minus strand of NC_088884.1, from coordinate 39,234,657 downwards.
AATGAATCACCCCCCAACTAAGTGGGTTTTCACAACATTAACAAGGTGTTATAAGAAACATCTGTTTTAAAGCATATAATTCATATACGGCAGATTCTCTGTCCTGGTGGGCTTGTTAGCCGTGTGTATTATTTTCATTCTATTTTATTCAGCAGGCATAAAGGTTTTTCAGATTTTTAAATTATTGACTTATCTTGCAGTATTTAGACATGGCAGTAACACAGATACGTTCGGTCTTTGGGAAGTGTTTTGGCTTCTTAAATTTTGTGGCTTTGTTTAGTGAAAGCATATAGAAAAGGGATATACTGAAAATCCCCCTCCCCCCAACACCACAAACCAATATCGAAAATAAATTCAGTAACTGCTTCAGTAAACTCCAAGTATGATGTATTAATCCCTACACGGGAGGGCTGTATTATTAGGTTATAATGGCATACACTTAGAAGACAAATTTTCAGTGGCTGTAGAAAACAAGCAGGCACTTCATGGGGTATTTTTATATTTCCTCTTATCTGGAAAAGGCAGATGTTTACAAAGATAACATCAAAAGACTTGACCTAAAGACAATCTATAACTTCACAGGGCCCTTTCTTTGGAGAGACTGAAGTCATGCAGTGTCACCAAGCAGTGTTTGGCAGCTGTTAAGAGTTGTCACAGAATCACAGAATCCCAAGGGTTGGAAGGGACCTAGAAAGATCATCTAGTCCAACCCCCCTGCAAGAGCAGGGTAACCTACAGTACATCACACAGGAACTTGTCGCTGGCCTTTCTCAAAGAACAGCCCAAAAGAAAGGACTTGTTACTTGTGGGAGAATACAGGGGAGCTAGCCTGTTATTTGAGAAGAAAATATCTGCTGACAGGAATAATACTGCGGTTTATTCCTGATGTAAGTCACAATTTTATGCCTTACCAGAGGTTCCTGCTCAAGAATCCCCTTTACAGGGCTTGGAAAAACAAGTGAAATAAAAAGGTGTTCTCTGGAGTTATTTATATATGTTTCTATATGTTCCTAGTAATATTTCTCTAGAAAAAAAAAAAATAAATCAAATCTTTAGGCCAAAGGCCACAATCCTCCTCATGTCTGTGTACATGTCTGCTCAAACGATCATTAGACTGAACTTCAACACCACTGGATTTTAATATCTGCATGAATGGGGGAAATTGTGATTGGGTTGAGAGCAGTATCGGGCCTATGCTACTGCAAAGGAACTACATTAGGAACTTCATTGTGCATAGATTTGACCTACTCCTCTTAATACAGGCAAATTCATGTCACAACAGAAGTCAGATAAGAATTACTATCCAAAATATTAATTACTGTCTTATTATGAGGTATTAGCTTTAATTGTACTTACTTTATTTCCAGTGATATTTCTACATCGATGGGCATGTATTTGCTAACAGGAATAACATAACTGTAATTTCCAGACCTGGAAAAGGTAGCATTAATGCACATAGGCTTTTGAGATAGACAGTATCTTTGCAAAAATGTGGAAAGTGCATTTAAATTTAAAGAGGAAAAAACGTGAAAAGGTACGCTGGATGCTGGAGGAAACAATGGTGAGAAGGAGCCAACAACTGTGAGAAGGAGCCAACACTGTGAGAAAGAGCCAACCAAGAAACCATGCCATATTACTGGTATTTTTTTCCACCATAATAAAGCATAATAAAATAATTTACCTACCTGCACTGTAGATTTTTACTACAATAGCTGTTGTCAATGCTTTGCTGAGTTTCCAAAATCTGTATGGAACTGACTGTTGTATCAATCCCTACAAATATTAAGAATACTATTTTATCTTTTATTATTTCAGAAATATTAGATAAGAGCATAATAAAACTGCAGTCAATAGAGTGCCATCTACACTCTAGCTTGCCACTACAGGAGTTGCTGCAGGTCTAAATTAGAGTCTGGTAAAAAGCCTCTGGTTGATTACCTTCATTCTGCCATCAGAATGATGGCATCTTACCTCAAGGTAAGATCCTTGTTCAGTTTACAAGGGGCACCTAATATTGTAACTTTTTCGTTTGGGCAGACATTGAAGGCTATTTTGATAGCAGTCCAAGTAGAATACAAATGTGTCAATGTTCATTTCAATGTACTAGAAGCCATGCTCATGCAAGTAACCATTAACTTGAAAAACATTACCTTTGCTCAGAGAAATAATTTGGAATGCAACAAAAGTTGTTCCTAGTCCTATGTGCAGGAGAACTACCTAACTCTTATGAATATTATAATTTCTCCATAAAATGTTGCCTTGAACTTGCAAGACCTTAAGAGTTTTGCATCATCCTACATATGCGATGAAGGGTATAGCCACGGTATTGTGGCTCTCCCCTGAGGCAGATTAGCCCTGTGGAGAGTTGAGCAGCAGGAACCAGTGTGCTAACACAGCAGCACAGCTTCTGTTTTCACAGCTGGCCTAGGAATCACTGCACTGAATTGCACCCTGAAAAGCTTATTTCTTCTGGATACATCTACAGCATCCAATCAGTGCAGGTCCATAGTTAAGACCTGCAGCATCTCAGACCCCTAAACCAGCAAAGTTCAGTCTGAACTGTGGAGAGCCCTCAAGTGGATAGAGCTGAACAAGTTTAATCACCTTTAGTGGACCTAGGCCCATACTGCCAATGATTTGGGGAAGGCGCTGGGGAAGGCCCAGATGTGGAGGGAGTGTGTGGGGCATCAGCAGAGAGCCACATTCCAGCTGTCGACTACAGCATCAAGCTGCTGATGTTTTAAGTCTTGCAGTTTGGTGCAGAAAGCACAAAGAGGACGTGGTTCAGCAGGCCCAAGCCTGCTCTTCACATTGCACTTTGAGCACTGCTTTTGTGTTTCTATTCCTCTGTTCTACAGCAGCAGTTCCCAGCTTTGCAGAGAAACTCGATGATTATAAGCTGACCTGTGCTCTGATTGTAAAACATCTGTGTGATAGTATATACTTAACTTTCAGCATGCAAATATCCACAGGTATGCTTAATTGACAGAGAGGAATCGAGCGTGTTAATCTCGAAGAACTAGCACAGGAGAACATTTCCCTGTGACACAGCATCTCATTACAACACGTACCACAGTAAAGCCACAAAGGACCTTTTCTGAGATACACAGACATGTAAAAATATCAAAAGAGGAATTATTTTTCCCATATTTCCTGCTTTTAGTGCATACCAGTGTATAGACTTCTTTACCGTCCAAATACTGCCTGATCATTAATCAAAGACCCCAAAACCCCAAACCTTAAAACAGAGCATCCACATAAACAGAAAAGACGAGGCATACTCCTGCTTATACTGAATAAATGCCAGAGCATGCTGTTCTAACATATGTAATCAGCAGATACTGATCTTCATGGAAATGAATCAATATTTTCAGCCCAGACTGGCTCTGACAGCAGTGCACAGTCACTAAAACGCGAGCCTGAAATCAAGCCAGAAATCTTGTGCCAAAGAGCTTCATACCAGCTCCACTGAGGCAGGAAGTGTCAGGATCCTAAGGTAAGGATGGCCCCTTTCAAGCAACTGATGCTTTAATCCATTAGGTCAACTGACCCAAACCCCAAATACTTCCTTTATATTGCATCATGGTTTTCCTGCACACAAATACTACACTCATATACTTGAGCATTTTGCTGTATAAGGGTTAGCAGTGTTAAGCACCTTACAAGATTTCAGCCCCTATTAAGCAAAATATCACTTGTCATTTTATTGCATCTGAAGACAAGTCAAGAGTCTCTAGAGAGGGCAGCCAGAATATCTATAAAAATCTAATAAAGATGTAAGAATAAATTGGAATGACAAGAAAATTACAGTGAATCACAGGTATTCAATAGATTCCTAAGTGCTAATTCTCTATAATGCTCAGTTATAAATGAAACTTCTCTAATTACAGCAGCAGAATTCCAAGCCTAAAGGTAGCTCTTCAGAGTTATACAATTATATATTTCAACAGGTTTTTTATAAAATACGGGACTTACAGTCACTTCCAAGGTCAGGATTTCCATTATATTTTTTGACTGGATCTTGCTCAGGTAACATGTTACTTCTGTTTCCTGTGAAAGGATGTATGTAGAAACATCCCAAGTTAGCCTTGCACAGTTGTAACAGCAAAATATAAATATAATACCACGAGATGTTTTGTTACTTATCTCTTCGATAAAGGTATTCATAACCACAAGAGAAACCTTTAAAATACAAAGCACCTCTATTCAGAAGAAGATACAGTCAAAAGAGTTTGTAGATAACAAGAAACAAGTGTTTAAAATGCTACAGGATATATAAAACATTAAAAAAATAGTCTAATAGAATAAATTTCATCTCACACACAATATCACCAATTGTTATAACATAGAGACAAAGTGAAAGTCAACATCCAGTCAGGCACTTCAGCACAAATCTGATCACAAAGCCACATCTTTCTTAGTGAGAGTAAGAAAACAGCGTTATTAAGAACAGGCATCTGACACGCAAGCATAGGCCAGGGAAATAAATTAGCTTTTTTGAGTGCAAGATGTAAGACATCGATACTGACCCAAGTGAGACACAGCACTTCACAAAGAGAAGGATAAATCACCAAATTAAAGGAACTAATACACAGCTCTAACAAACACATTCACCATGTTCAGTGACGGCGCCTCTGTAATTTGGAATATTGAACTAGAGTGGGAAACATAAGATCATGATTTTTATTATTATTATTCTATTAATTTTCTCAGCACTTCTGTAGAAAAGTGAACTTTAGAAGATCTTTTGAATAATCATCACATAGCACAACCTCAGGAAGGCAAACAGCCCTTCAAGCCCGTGGGAAATGGTTTAAAGCTATTCCTGTGTTTTTATACCAACTGACAGCCAATAATCTGCCCAGAGACATGTTACCAATAAACTGGCATCAAGAAATGTTGATCTTGCCTAAACTAACATGCTTCATCAAACACCATTTCGTCGAGGGGTGGGGAAGGAAGAAAAAATGTATTTCTAGAATATCAAAATGCTCAGTTCCCACATTTTCCAAGGGAAACATTCTGATTTCAAAACGACTGTTTAGAACACTGTTTCATTACATAAAAATTATCTTACAAAAGGAAGAATCAAAATTAATTATTTCACTGAAACAAGATAGCTGGATTGACTTTACTGTTTCCTTATTCAGTCCAGATTTTGTTATTCATTTCAGCATTGAGAAAGAAGAAAATCCAGATATTTCCATGCTATTAGGTGATCGAGAGCACAGAACATTAACAACTGGAATGTGAGAGCCCAGAAGCAGTGTAGCACAAAATTATCTTTGGGATTGCTATAATTTTTGTGTTTTGTTATAAATTTGTGATATTGCTGCTAATTACTCCTTGAATTCATTTTCTATTTACCTGCTTAGCATACAGTTCTACCAGTTATGCCAACTTAGGTGGTAACTTTTGCATCTGGTAATTATCTGCTGTACCATTTCTTTGTACTGTTCCACATACCTAGAAAAAGGCTACTGAACATGTACAATCAGTTATATATGTACAGTAGGTCTTGAAACAGACCAAAAAAAAAGCCAATCAGTTCTCTCACTCTTCCTTTCAATTTACAAACTAGTTGTCATATCTTCTTTTCATCACTTTCTTCTGTTTTCTCTTAATAGCCTAGGTATGTTAGCAATGCATGTAACGTTCCCTGACGTTCTGCATTTTCATTAACAAAGAACTATTCCACAGGAAAACCTGTGTCCCCTGGAAAAGGTAAAAGACTGCTCACTGAAAGAAAGATGTTCCCCTGTAGATAAAATACTTCAGCCGCAGGTGCTGGCAGGAATATTTATTAAGTATCCTGAAGTGCTAAACATTTAACACTGTGATTCTTTCACAGCTGATGGAGGTAAGTATGAAGTGAGAATTTTATATAAAAACCAGGATGAAGACAGATTTACTTCCCTAAGATCGAAACTGTTTAAATTAAGCCAGTAACCAGTATAGAAACTTATTTTTACTTTTTTTTTACTCATCATAAAATTACCATTTCATTGTCCTTTAAGCTGATGCACTCCAAACGAAATGTAGAAACCTGGCCCCGATGTTATTTTTATTTGGAGCTCAAGTTAATGATTGAGAACACCAGGAACCACCACAACCCACTGAAGCAGTCTTCAGTAAATTGTAAACTTCCACTCTGTCGCATACCGTAACTCTGAGGGCTTTTTCAAGGCCCGTGTGGGGTATGAAGATCCAATTCAATAACAAATATAAAAGTATTACCATGACCAGAATGTAATGAGGAAAACCATTATCTTCAGATTAGATTCAGATAAACTCATCCAATAAATGTGGTCTCTTTTCGGGTTTTTTTTTTTTTTTTTGCTTCAAGCACTTTCTGGTTTTAATTCAAATGAGCTGTTATATGCTATAAGCATTATGGAAAAAACCTGCTGGTGATTTCTTGTGGTGGTTGTAGCTTGCTATGAATCCATTAACTGCTGTCTGAAAGCAATAAATGCAAATGGTTGAAGTTGACCAAATCCCAGCAGGAGCCCTCACCAAGCTTTTGTTGTGAGGGGAGAGACACCAGGGAGAAACAACACTCTGGAAGAAAGTAAGGACAGACCCTGGTTACCAGAGACACTTAACATGAAGGGGCAAGCAATAAGCACTAATTGCATGGAAGCAGAGTACAGAAAAGGCCCAGATGCTGAAGGGTATTCACACTGCTCACCTCCACTGAAACCAATAACAGTTTGAAAGTCTAAATCCTTTGAGAAACCAGATCTTAATAACAAATAAAGTATGAGGGGAAAAGGCCACATTAAGCTAGATTACATAAAGATGTGCTGAATTTTTGTTAACAAATTCTGTCTTGAGTATGAATGCTTTTGTTTCTACTTGAACATTCCTAATAGCCTTCTACTCAACAAATCTGAGATGCAAGGGATTAGTAGCTACCATGGATGCACTCACTAATTGCCTAGACCCACTGAATTCCGGTATCACATAGTGGAATGTGTCTGTTAAATATGAGCTCCTAAATTAGCATTTAATTCAACTGTAATTTCAAATAGATTCATATTTTCACAAATCAGACTAATTAGCTGATTCTAAAATATCCACTGTTTATCTTGATTATTGCCCATATTTAAGTCTTAGCTTTTTGTTCTGAAGAAATTCTCTTTTTCGTTTATCTTGGCTACAGCAACATTAAGCAGCTTGTTGGTTTTCCTTCTGTTTGGGTTTCATATTGACATTGTTACCTTCCATCTGGGGATGCATTCAGCTTCATTAACCTTGTGCAGATCTGAAATCTTTCTGTAGCTTGTGTACTGTGCTGATTTTTCACTCTTGGATCCACGCTTAATGCTATTTGGAGCATAAGACCTTAAGAAGGTAATGCTCTGTGTTTACTGTTTCTGCCTAATATCAAAGCAGCCAACTGGGGATAGGCAGCTTTCAAATTTCATTTTCATCTGTCTACAGTTCTCTAATTTGTAAATTAGATTAATATCTTTTTAATTAGTCAACACTCAGACTGTAGAGCAATACAAATCACTTAGGTATAACCTCTTGAAAGCACTGTACTGAGCTATATATGCCACAGGGTTTACTGCAGCACTAAGAATCATAAGGACATTTGCATGCAGCTTGCAGTATAAAGAATGGCCAGTGAGTGAATCCCACTGGAACAGTTTATGTGGTTAAGACTGTCCAGCAATCGGCAATGCCTGCCCTGGCAGACATTTGTACTGCAGAGGCTGAACTGCATCTGCCCCCAGTTTCACCTCAACTTGTTAGCTGTAGTTGGTGCAAGAATTGTTCCCAAGGCCAAGAAAGGAAGAGTATGAATGCTAGGTTTAGTAATATTAACACTTGCTTCCAGACATTGACAATGTTCAGTCTGGGAAAGAGGAATAGAGTTTCCAACAACTTGTACATCCCTTTATGCATAAACTCTTTCTTATAAATATTATAAAAGTTCTAAACAGTACACCTACTCATATATTACACACATAACATCAGGCAAACAGTATCTGAAAGAGAATTAGTTCCAGTAAAAGTAGTTTATTTCATAAAGCTCTGCCTTCAAATAACTTCTGTCTACTCAAAAATCCTGCCTGAATAAGCAGAGTTTTAGTTCTAAGTTTTCTGTTTTCTGCCAGTTGAATTTCTGTTTCTGCCCACAAAAAAAGATGTATTATCATCCCACAGTGATACCATTAAGTCTTTGGGGTTTTTGTGCATCTGTTACCCTCCACCACCTCCAATCAACTCCTGTCCAACTGTAGCCAGAAGTTAATTAAAGGTATTAGTGACTTTCTGGTTCACATGAAATCATTTATGGTGAATGGCCAGGAAGAACAGTGACATCTGACAAAACATCTTAGGACCCAAAATTCTTGATGCTGACCAGGCCAGATTTTTCAGAAACATATTGACTGCAGTGATGATTAGTTGTATCAGGAATTTTTTAAATCCTCTGGACTAGGCTCTTTTGTAGGAACCTAACTACCCTCCTGTCCTGGGTTGAGCAGCAGCAGTCATTTTTGTCCTTCTTAGGAGCTAGTACAGTGCTGTGTTTTGATCTTTTGGCCTTGGAACAGTGCTGATAACGCCGATGTTTTCAGTTGCTGCTCGAATGTTTGGTCTGGCCAAGGACTTTCTGAGCCTCATGCTCTGCCAGGGAGGAGGGGAGGCCAGGAGGAAGCAGACACAGGACACCTGACCCAAACTAGCCAAAGAGGTATTCCATACCACAGCACGTCATGCCTAGGATGTAACGGGGAGTTACCCGGAAGGGCTGGGACTGCAGGGTTTGGAGGAGGTATCGGTCGGTGCTTGGCTGGGGGGAGTGGGGCGAGTTATTGGTCAACTGGTGTTGAGGTGTTGTATTCGTTCCTCTTGTTATTTCCTTTATCATTATTATCATTGGTGGTAGCAGTAGTGATTTGTGTTATACCTTAGTTACTGGGCTGTTCTTATCTCAGCCCATGGGATTTGCATTCTTTTTGATTCTCCTCTCCGTCCCTCCAGGAGCAGAGGGAGGGCAAGAAGAGGGGGAGTGAGTGGACGAGGTTTGTGGTTGGGTTTAAACCACGACACCTCCTCTACACTCTTCGCATAGTCTTTGCTCACACAGCAAATAACAGAAATTAATGTTTCGACTTACGGTTCGTCTTTGCATTGGTTTCCTCGTAAGTTGGAGATCGGACTTTTAGTTGATGAATTGGACAACAGTAAACCTTGTCACAAGGCAAAATGTCACAGAAATTCACCTCAGGGATCCTGTTGACAGGCTGAGTGCTCTGAGAAATTGTGCTTTCCCCATGAAATGCTGAAGGGAAAAAGAAAGACACAATTCTCACTAGTGCTGTGTGTCTATTGGCATTTTATAATAGCACAGAAATTGAAAGTCTGTTACACGCACGCACACCAGCAGAAATACTGTACCTGCTGTAGTAGTAGAGCGAGAGAGTAGAACAGAACTTGAAGTACTGCCAACGATGAAAAACAATTCATTAAGAAATGGGCATCAGAGCTGTGGACCAAAACAGATTGGTCCACAACCTATTACTAATTCTAATTCACTGACACAAATTTAACTACTTGCCTGTAAACTGGATGGTTTTCGAAACGTCTGTCATGAATGCTAAGTAAATACAGGGTCCAGATTGTCAAAGCACTGTAGAAAGAGAATTACTCTGTAGATTTACATCCATCTCTTATGTAACATAATATGAATAATACTTTGACAGCACCTTGTTGAAATGTAGTAATGTATGAGTCAACTATCTGATCACTTCCCCTGCAGTGGGAAAAATTTCAACTGAATTTAATAGAGTTTAGATCAGATACTTGGGTAAATGTATGCATATACTTGTCTCCAACACAAAATATGGCCAGTTTTTGCTTGTAAATAGAATTGCAACACCAGTTCAAAGTACTCAGTTCACAGAGAAATTGTAAGACCCAGAGTTTTGGACTGGAAACAGAAAATGGCAGTCTCTGAAGTCCAGAGCATAATTTCCTTTCCACAAGTCCAATGTTCAAGTTAAGCTTTCATAGTCACAGGACTGCCCACTTGCTGAAACAAGTCCAGCTTCATTTCGCACAATAGAATCACTCTGTACATCAGAAATTGTACTTCAGAACAGAATGATTGCATAAAATATGTAAAGTCTCATGAGTTCAGCTTTGCATCTGTCACATGAGCCACCAAGATTCATTCAAGGTGCACCATACATTGTGACATGGACAGAGATTAGGTGTGTGTGCACCACATGAGTATCTCACTTTCCTAAAACAATTTCAAATATACAATATTACCAGGTATAGTCACTGTTAATTTTAATACAGTGTGTTATTTGAGTAGGAAGGGTGAGAAGAGCTAAAAAATCATAGTCTTCTTTCTGATAAATAGAAAGGGGAAGGGAGAAGAACCAAGTCAACTTTTTGATAATTAATCGTTACCATAGTGCCATAATAGCAATTAAAGCTATTACAGTCACCCGGAAAACCTTCATGGAGCAAGACCCTTTTGTCTTTGACAAACGAACCTAGAAAAAAAAAGATGCTTGGTTAATTTAAGCAACACATGACTAAGCTGGTACTAGTAGATTAGGGAATACTACACTAGTCTGATTTCAGGTTAACCTTGTTTCTTTCAGAGGAACCACACATTCTTATACAAGAGCCATGTCTAAAGAGAAAAACTTTAGTAATGAAAGGCTCCCCAAAACTGTGAACACAGTGTACACTGTTGATAGTCTGGGGAAGCAAGGAAGAAAGGATGGGTAAAAATAACAGCTCCTTCTCTATGCGTCCTCCTATTTTTCATACTTTTGGAGTATTTAAAAATGAAATTATGAAATCAGTGGTGGCCAGAACTAAGAGATGAGCAGCTTTCAGTATATGCTCAGACCAAGTTAAACCAGGGCCAGTGTAAATACAGAAGACACTATCCATACAAGTAGGATGATTTAGATGATGAAGTGTTTTATCGTCATTATGGAATAAAGAACATTTGACCTGTTATTTTCCCTTGTTCTTTGGCACTGGCAAAAGCAAGGTAGACAAAAGAGCACTGATTCATTAAAAAAAAAAAACAGGACATAGCAGCCTAGAGAAGACAGTCTTGGAAAAGGTCAACTCATTCAATCTCTCTGAAAAGCGATCTCCTCTTTATATACCAAGATTTGGGCAGTCAGCAATAGTAATGACATCCTATCCAGGTCTTAACCACCTAAAGGACAGCATTAGCTGGTATAAACCAGGAGATATTAAGTACAAACCATAGTGAAAGGCTTGTCCAAGGAAGAAAGCTGAGGAAGAATTATTGCTGTGCAGACTTCCAAACTGAAATGAGCATTTCTGTGCATTTCACTGAGCATTTCTGAGCATTTCACTGCACCACGTGAGCACACCTACAGGCTCAACGGCTCTGTCCTGTTGGTCTCCTTCACACCATTACACAGTGTGGATCTAGTTTCATACACACAATGTATAGGCAAGAAACAGAAGTGTCTCACACATATTTTCCATCTCACTACAGTTAGTTTTTAAGTTTCTAGCATGACAGTAATTCCGGGTAATGAATTTTATTCTATATTTAGAAACACAAAAGCTTTCACCAGTATTTCAGCACTTACAAAACCTCTTTCATAGGCATATTTCATATATTCAATTTCACTCACCTTGCTGGATTTTAGCAGGACTGATTTTTTTGATGGCAAAAGACTAGTAGCTCGACTATACCTGCTGTAAGAAACAAGTTCTTTTTAACATTCAAATGCTTCAGCAACTAATAAATGAAAAAGAGACGTTTTCAATAGGGTGCTAGTCACTTGCTTTTGCAATTTCAAAATTTAAGAAGAGAAAGGCAGAAGTGTCATCAGATTCGTTTTAAAGAACAAAGGCCTCCAGTTAACTCATTCAGGTGAATGCTATTAAATACTACATTTGGTTTCAAAGAAAATTTGGGGAAATGATTTAGAAATAGGAAGCACTTGTCACTTCCACTGAAGAGCTAATGAGGATTTCTCCTTGCAGAAGCAGCTCTGCAGATTTCTCTTAGCAATTTCCACACTCCAGGGCTGTAACTGGACATAATCCACCCCGCTTCATGCGACCGAAGCAATTACAAAAGCTACTATAATTTAACATCTATTTCAAATATTAATTTTCAGTGAGTTAAAAAATATGAGAAATTGGCATTTTTTGCACTACTTAAACGCTGGAAATGAGCTGAGCTCCACTGTCAAGCAGAATTGGTTTTCATTTCCACCACAGAAAGCACTTCACCAATCTCCATGGCAACCATCAGCAAACATCCCAGACAGGTACCTGACTTTGCTCTCTTCACTGAAAGTTGACTTTAAACTGTTCATTCGTTTCAGCCTGGCCAGTTTCCTATTCCACTGTTCCAATTCTTCTATTCTGACCTCAAGGTTGTTGGTCAGTTTACAAAGCTGCTTTACAGCGCCAACATTCTCCATAAAGATCTGATCCTGAGAAGAAAACAATGACAAAAGGAGATACAGCATATTCATCAGTCATATATAACAAGGAGTAATGAATATAGAATTCACTTATGTAAAGATACACTGAATATTTAAAATGCAAACACAAGTTACCTCACTGTAAATGGGACACGCTTATGACTATAAAACCTTTTTTTCTAGGTTGTAAAAATTATGTTCTATTCACAGTAAATTGAAAATGAGGACTTGCAGAAGAGCTTGAAGCAGCTTTGTAAACCGAGAATTAGAACTATGTTTTATCTGCATACTGTGTTGAATTTTAAACCTTAACACTGTGACAACAGGCATCTACTATCTGGTTCATAGTGCTGCCTTAGTGTCATGATCCAACACCACTACTCTTCCATGAGCACCTAGAAATCAGCTACAGTTTGGAATCCTGATCAAATACAGCAAATTTTACAGAAGTCTCCTTTTCAACAGCATCTCTAGAAAGTGCTCTCCCCACAACTTTAATCGAGGTTTCTAATTCATGCTTCCCTTATATGGAATATAGCATAGCAAATTTAACCTATGAATTTAAATTGTTTGTAGCCTATCAAAAGAAGACAAGCGGAATGGAATATTTTGAATAGATATTTTCTCCAAGTTCGGTGATGTAAGCTTCTGTTTTCTACAGAATACTGAAAGAATGCATTATTATAACTAACACAGGATCATGTTCATGACATCATCCAGACAAGACACAGTTACCAATCTGTAAAACCTCCCCTTTCCCATTATCAGCTGTAAGCAAAAAAGGCTGGAAAGTGGTCCCTTGACCTGCAGTGAACCGCACACAACAGAGGGGCCTCTCTGAGCAATGCTCTGGACAAGCGCTGTCTGCAGTCATATGTAACCAGACTGCAACTGACAGTTCCTTGCAGCCCTATTTCTACAGGAAAAGGAGGGGAAGAGAGCACAGGACAACAGACTAAGCCATTGTTTCCAACCTGCGAGCATGGTAATTACTTTGTGCGCCATAAACATTTTTCAGTATAAGATTTTGAATCTATAGTAAGGATTTCAGATGGCTAAAAAACCCCACCTTCCCACAGAGCACACAGAGCTAGCATCTGTATCTGGTATGAAGTGATTACACCAGGGTTAGAGTAAGGAAGTTTTTATTTAACAAATAGAATTCTGTCATTACTTAATTCACTTCTGGAGCACTTAATTAATTTTAACACTTAAACACAGAAGTATGTTTTTGGAGTCCCACTTGTTCGACCAATGCTATGAAATCACTATTGCAAAGAGGGTTTTTTCCTTTTCTCTTTCATTGTATGTTTATTTATTATTGTAATGAGATTTTAATGTAAATACTTTTGTGATTACAAGATTCGGTCATTTACTAGCACTTGGTTGTTCAGTTTTTTCTCAGGGACTTGCTGAACATGATTGTTGTAAATACATGTGGAGGAACACAGCTTTGTTTAAAGCATAGCTTGTGTTTATAGCTCCATATACAAAAAGAACGGTCTAAATACACATGTCCAATTGCTCTCTCAAGACCATACCTTGTCAACCATGAGAAAGTTTTCTATTTTTTCTCCATCATTACAAGCAACATCTCCAACTTCTCTAACAGCTTGAGGTAAAAGCTCCTTCACTTCTTGAGCTATTATTCCTGTTCACAAGATAACATAAAGTCAGGAAACACAGCAGCATACTACTGACCATGGCTGTGTGCTTTGAGTTGACCATCCTGTAAGCTACAGGTAGGGCCAAACATGATCTAGAATTTGTCTATGGTAGGAAAATCCAGGATATCACTTCTTTTTTTCCATTCCACAGAAATAAAAAAAAAAAAAAAAAAAAGAAACCTTTAGAATTCCTGTTTCTCTGCAATAAAAAAATTGTTTGTGATTAATTAAACTTCTGTGAAAATACACTCCTATCTTTAAAAATTGAAACAGAAGTTGGAAAATTACCAGAAACGCTTAATCTTGGCATTTTTGTATCATTAGAAATACACAGCAAAGTATGTAACTGTAGTATTCTAAGAAATGAGGATGAAATAGAAAGGGTGTTAAAAGATACTGTGACACAATGAAAAACAGTGGAAGTTAATGAAAGATGGGAACAGAGGGGACTGAATACCTGTTTCATGGGTGGTTTTTATCCCCATAACAGATGCAAATTCAGGCTTGTAGTCATACTCCACCAACCTCATTTGTGTTATTCTTCTCAACTGCTCATTTGTGTCAACCTAGTTGGACAAATACCAGGATTCACATGTTGAAACACTAAGAATGTCGTGGCATCTAGGGCATCACTGAGCTAGAACAAGCCTGACATGGCCACTTGGCCAATCTTCATATCGAAAAATATGGACAATCTTCCCATCCCCCATTAGCAGAGTGCTATGTGTACTGCCAGTAACCCCTCAGTCTGACAACTCCCGCTTACGCAGATATCCCAAGCTTCTATAGACAGCCTCTTCCAATGCCCAGAGGCGATGGCTCTGCAGAGCGCAGCAGTACATCTGGTTTCTTTAGGCCAACACTTTAGCACACCCAGGATAAAGAAGCTGCTTCATGTGTCAGAACAATGATCCACACGTGTGCTGTGGTGCAAACATAAATGGCCTAAATACTCCACAGCCCTCACCTCCCGGATATTCTGCTTTGCTCGGCTGTCAGATGGATGCATGACTCTGCCCATAACTTTGGCATTTCCACAGACAACCAGTGCTTCATCTGGTGCATCTGTGTTAATTCCTACTCGACCATGATAGACTATTGTCTCTGGAACATGTCCTCGCTGCCACAGTACATCACTGTCATTCTCAAACTGCCCTGGGTTAGATGCCTGGAAGAAAAAATGATGTTTAAAGATATAGTATAGTATAGTATAGATGTACTATTGCTTATTCAATTCAGGGAAAATGAAATGTTAAGTCTTTAATATTTAAATCGTATTCAAGAGCTTTTCTAATACACCAACAGGAAAAAAACCAGTGGAGTCACTTCTGAGTGTCTCTGCTCGCACAACATTGGCCTCACAGCTTTTTCCCTTGAATTCTGCTTTATTATCACCTTATGCTAACCTGTCAATGTCCAAAGCTTTCCAAATTTTAACTTTGACATTATGCCACATAACTATTCTTTATTTACCAGCAAATTTTAGCTGAGGCTGGAAATCAGAAACAAGCAAACAAGGAAGAGATTAAACACGTGGTTCATCAAATACTCTGTAATGTTTTAAACTAACTCAAATTTCATGTCAAGGAAACAGAGCTTTTCAAGAACAATAAAACAAAGCAGTGTGTATAATTAGAAAAAGCATTTGATTTCAATACGTGATTTTGATATTCAAAACAAACAAACCTTCGAATACAGGCTTTAAAATTTTATTCTGGAGAAAAATATGCTCATGATGAAAAGTTCACACTCATTTAAAGAAGCCAGGCTTTCACAAGGCCTTGCCATCTATAAGCCATGGTGCTGTGCAATTACCACTGTTTGTCACAATTAGAGCATGATCTGATATGCCTGATAACCACTACTCAGCTGGTAGTTTCATTATGTTTGAGTGTATAAAGGGCCAGAACATGAGTTGCTTTCTCTCACAGTGTGTTTGCATAGCTTTGCCACTTTAAGTTAGCCAGTGGCTGGCTCACTGTACCCTGCCACTGAAGCCCTGTCAGACATCTGGAAAACTACTTTTGTTTTTTCCCCTTTCCATCTATCCTGTTATTTTTTTCACCACTTCAGATCACACCCCCTTTACTCTTCTGCTTTTCTGCCTTCTTTTTTCTTTGTCTGGAATAGTGGCCAGGTTTGCAAAATCTCATTCCTGGACTCCTGTTAAGAAACTGTCTCACTCACATGGAAGTAGCTCTCTTCATTGACATTTCAGAAGAATCTACCATCAAAAATGGTAGAAAAAATCTCGTATAAAAATATATATAAGGTAACAATAATCCCAAGGATTACTCAAATGTAAAAATTCAACAGCTTTTCCAATTTAGTAAAGAGTTGATATTTGTAACACTGCTAGATGTAGAAAGAGAAATTCAGATGAAAGCAGTATTGTGGAAATTAACGGACAAAAAAAAAGAACTAAATATGCAGGAATGATACAAACACAATGCCCAGCTCCTGAAATAAAAGAGCCCGCAGCAAGAGCCAGGATGATAAAACTTCCCATCACCGCAAAAAAACTCCTGAACTCCAAGCACTGCTTTCAAAGCCCTTCCACAGCTCCACCCATGAAAGGAGCTCTCTGCCATCCTGCCCTCCAAAACCCAACCCTAACTGCAGGAAGAAGGCTTATGGCATAAGAGAACACAAAGTTATGGGCTAGACAAAAAAGCAGCCATGAGTGAAACCACCTGGAAGCCCTCATCTCCCTTTGGAAACCCCTATGCAACACCACACATACTGGGGATTTGCACTTTAGCTCTCTCCAAACCTGAATGCTAAACCAGGCTATAATCGCAAGCCTAGGCAGACAAAAAGGACCCAAGCAACAGCCTACAAAAAAGGTGCTAGAAATAAAAGCTTTTGACAGCCCTCGCTTTTCTTTAGGAACCCCTTTCCAGCCCCACTTTTAATACACTAGAGCCTTACTTGAATCAGGAAGGACAGGCAGGGGATATGAGGAGGGGATGTTACCCTGTATGTTAATGACCAGCTGGAGTGCACAGAGCTCTGCCTGGCAATGAATGAGGATCCAACTGAGAGCTTAGTTAGAACTAGGTGATGTTTAAAGTCCCTTCCAACCCAAAACATTCTGATTCTATGACTCTAAACCAAAATGCTAAGCCTGTTCTTCACCATAAGACAAGGACTAGAAAGACACTGAGCAAATAAGAAGACACTCCTTGACTGGCCCACACAAAAAAAGTTCACTGGACTGCAGTCTTCCAGAGGCCCTCATCCCTCTCAGCCCCACTACATGGCACCTATGGATTTTCCATCTTTCTAAGCCATAAACATAAATAACCATAACCCTATGCTATGCCCGTTCAAACATTAACCAGCTATTGGTCACACAAAAAAGGGCCAGTACTGAAAGCTTTTGGCAGCCCGCACCTTCCTCTTGCAACCCACTCATGTTGGGGCTCTGCCTTTTTATCCTGATCCTAACCCTAACCCTCCATCCTAACCCTCTGTTACAACAGAGCTCTGGGGTTTTTCTCTCTTGCAAGCCTAACTGTAACTGTAAACTAAAGCCAAATACTAAAAGGAAAGCTTTATGTGGATCAGGAGACTGAGAAATAATGGTCATCAGGAAGAGAGATAACGCTTCCTTTTCCTATTCTGAAACCAATATTACAACCACCAAATTAAGAGCCAGGACACACTAGCTCTGGAATCACACTAGAAAGGGGCTGCTTGACCACCCTTCTTTTCATTTCTTTTTCCTTCTCATCCTCCTTTAAAAATGAATCATCTACCCAATGAAAGCATTTACCAGATTCCTGGCAAGCGCAGGAAATCGTTCCACCTTGAAGAAAAAACAATCTGGAAAAATCAAGGTATTTTGTATTGGAATTCACAACAGGTTTTCTTTCTAAATTCTCTACTTTTAACAGTCTAAAAACCTGATAAAAGACAACAACACACTCATACAATATGCAGCTGTAATTTTTTTCCTCAATCTTTTTGAGTCAGTGGCAATTTTTATGCCCAAGAATCACACACACACACCCCCCATAGTCTCCTGTGAATACTGAAATAGTAAGTACTTTTCACATGAAAGCAATATAAATTTCTACCTACCCTCACAATGATCTTTTCAGAGACATTCGCAGACAGAAGATAGAATTGGTCCTGAGATACAGCATACAGTCCAACTACCAGCATGAAGTATCTATTTTGAAATTGATTTAGTCAAGACAACAATTGAAGTAATGTCTTCTCACAGAAAACAGGAAATGTTTTAAATGCAACCATTATTACAAATACACAAAAGGATGAAATGTGTTTTTAAATGTATTTATGTTCCAATATGAAAGAAAAAGTATTTTCTTTACTCTCAAGTAATATGCCCTTTCAATGCCCACTATCACTGCAAATGAACAAAGATTACAATAATTGTGACAAATTTAAGTAAAAAAGACTCAAAGACCCTTCCTTCCTCAGAAGAAAATGCCCATTATTTGGTTTGTTGGCTTCTTGATTTCTTCAGCCATCTTTATGGCTATGATTTCCCAAAATGATCTCTAACAATTAGAATGAGGTATTTTCTTTTTTTTTTTTCTTCTTCTCATATCAGCCTATGACTCTGAAGAGGCCTTTAAGCAGATACCAAGTACCACAGAATTTGAAATAAAATCACAGATTCAGCAATGCTGAGATTTTTCACAAGCATTAGCTCCACTCTAAAGCAGACCCTCTTTGTTTCCACTTCACACACGCAGGCCAAATAGCTACAGCGATACCTCTGGTCAGGGTTTGGTTTTCCCTTTTTTCTCATGTTATTTGCTGTTGTTTCACTGAAATGCAACCTTCCCAGTGTTACTTTAGTTATCTGGTCCCCCGGCAGATCAACTCTAAAATAGAAAAGGAAACAAGATCAGAAATAAGCATTTGGAGATCTACCTGGCTCAAGGAGATCTCCTCAAACTCCTTAGAACAGTTCTGAGAAAAAACTGACGAAAGAGGAACCCCAGTCAAAATGCTGCAATCGTGGTTTATAAAAATGCATTAAAAACACACAGATCATGTCAAGGAGATAAACAGGATAAAGCACCAGCAGTGAGAAACTATTCTTAGTAATAGGAACCTTGTGTTCCTTGGTCTGTTTGTTCACAGCCTTGAACATAATAAAACCGTATGTGTTCCATATGATGGGCATTTGTTGCCTGCCAAGGTTAACACTGTTTGTTATTGGATCTGAATTTCCACACTAAAATAAATAAATTTTACTGTTTGTCCTTTTTTTCACCTGCCTCCAATTTGTATGTCTGGAAGTATCACATATACACCTATGTCTCAAATACATAGTGGCACTGTTCCTGGAAGTAATAAATAATACGAATAAAGAGTCTGCATGGAGCAAACCATCGTCCACCGAAGAGTCACCCATAAAACGGTTTACATGCGCTCAGAATCTGTTTGTCAGTATGCAAAAGGAAGAAAAAAACCGTAATAGAGGTAATTTAGTGAACACTGAGCTCTTCTCCCAAGCTCAAAGTTATTTTTTGCGGATTCTGTACTGCAGCCTTTATCCCCGCAATGTCCTGTCAAATTTGACACTGTCTCATCTCTTGCTGGTTCAAGGCTTATTAATTTATAAAGAACAGAACACCTCCAACAGAAGACAATGCCTGCAGAGCAAACATTGATTCTGACAGTAACTTAAGAAGCAGAAGAAAGGCAGAGCATTCCTAGGAGAAGCTGCATGTATATTTCTAGCAGAGGCACTCCCTCTTAAAAGCACTGCAAATATGTCTCATGCCCACATAGAACAGGAACATTACTGATATTTGTAAGATGGAAAATGCACCTGCCATACAGCTCTAAACACCATACAACAGCGTTGCTATCTGAGTATAAATATTTTGGATAGGCACACTAAACACATTGGTAAAGCTGCTGAAAATATTCCTTAATGAAGGGAGACCAAGTATATATTATTACTGTTATTCTATGTGCACACCCAGAATGGAATTTGGATAAAGACCAGAAAACTGGCTAAAAGCTACTCAAAGTTTCTAAGAAACAAACAACTATTTCACATGTTAGACCAAGCATGTATTGAAATTAAGTGGAATAATTGTCTCAAAATTCTTACTTAACTGGATGGAAAGTTTTTTTGCTTCGATCTGACTGAGACTGTTCAATAGCAATTGTTTGATTTGGAGCTTCCACCTATAAACCAAAAAGAATTTTCAGAAATAACAAGAATACTAAATTTTCAAATATATAAAATTTTAAACAGAAATTAATAGGCAAATTGTGCCTGAAACAGTGTAATCTCATTTCTCATGGAACTACATAGAAATTAACATGGGAACTGATTGACTGACACCTGGCAGCTAGTTTGAAGACCCAAATCTTTCTGGGGTTGTAATGTGAAAGAAGGAAAGAAAGGGAAAGGAAAATTGGAAATGGAAAATTGAAAGAAAAGAAAGGGAAGAGGGCAAAAAGAGAAAAGGGAAAAATGAAAAGGGAGAAAGGAGATGGAGAGGATGAGGAGGAAGGAAAGGGAGAGGGAGAGGGAGAGGGAGAGGGAAAGGGAGAGGGAGGAGAAGGAGAAGGAGAAGAAGGAGAAGGAGAAGGAGAAGAGAAGAAATAAGTTAGTTTCTGGAATGATACCAAGAATCTTTTTGCTTCAGATGGGAACAGATGCCAGTAATATTCATAAATTTCTTCTGCATTAGGATGCCTGAAGCAAAACTGCAGTAACTGCCTTGTAAAACATGGATTTTTTTAAATCACTGAATTTTGTAATTTTTAAATCACTAATTTTAACTCACTGAAAAGTAAGTGAAAAACCTGGTAAGCTCTTCCAGAAATATTAAAATTTCTGACTACTTCTGTACACGCAAGTTTGCGGACCCATATTGGCTGGAAGAATTTGATTTTAAAATGAAAATAGAAAGCATGACAAGCAGAAATGGGGAAAAGTTG
The DNA here is from genome assembly GCF_037157495.1 of Lathamus discolor. Taxonomy (NCBI): domain Eukaryota; kingdom Metazoa; phylum Chordata; class Aves; order Psittaciformes; family Psittacidae; genus Lathamus; species Lathamus discolor. The sequence goes on along the minus strand of NC_088884.1, from coordinate 39,213,587 downwards.
TTGGTTTTCTACCCATGAACTGTTCAGAAAAAGCAGATTTTATTATTTTTCTTTGCTTTATGAACTGTTTGGGGGTTTTTTAAACACAACTTTTTGACCAATGGGTAGACTTGCCACCTGCACACCAGCTGATGCCCCCGCACTGCCCACTGAGGGAACAGAATTTTAACCAAAGAAAGGGAAGTCAGTGAGACCATGGCAAACATGACAACTTTTAATATGTATCAGCACAAGCATCCATAAAACCTCACTTTTCTTGCAAGAGTCCCACACAGAAGTCACTAGCAACTTGAAAGAGTTCTCTTTTGTCAGTTCTTGGCCAAAAATTACTAAGAAAAGAGTTCATTTTAATTACTGACTTCATCCTATGAATAATCACATGCTAACTTCTTAAATGCAATACTCATGAAGAGGAGAAATACTTGCCTTTATTCCAAAAGCTTTCAAGCAAAACTTTTCTATTGGTTTACCCCCCAGCTGAGTTTTGACATATTTTGGATGTCCAGTGATTCTAATATGGACTGTGATTTGGAAATGATTCTTCTTCTGGCACACAAAGGCATCATCTGTTATTGAAAAATTAAATCCTTTATCTGTGACAATGTGATATCCTACAGCAGGTCTACAAAAACAAGAAGAAAGAAAAGCAACTCTTAAGTACAGGCATATTTGAGTGACATCTTGAACATAATATGAAACATAATGTGGTCTGAAAATCCGTCTGATTTTTACTGACAAAATGGGAGCCAGAATACATCTTTGCAATCACCAGTTCTATCAATATTATTTTCTTAGCCTCTAGAGGTGTAAAAATGAAAATGCATACAAAGTGTTCTCTGATTCTAGTCTGACACATTAAATGTTTGGAAACCTGAGGTGGAGAAGTTTACATAATCCTCGTTTACTAATCTGGTACAAAGGAAGCCTGTGCACCTAAAAGCAAAACCAAACCTTTTAGTTTACTCAAGCATTCATTACAACAGTTCTATAAACAACAGGGCTGAGCTAGTGCTGCAGACAACAACGTGCTAATGAGCCAGCAAGGCTCCCTGCTTTTTCATTCTTGAATTCCCACACCAAATGTTTCTACAGAAGCTACTGGAGTTTGAATAAGGCGTTACTCAAGCTGAAAGAAAAGCTATCAACACTGACCCTCTGACAAAATTACTATAAAACTCTCCTTTATCCATCCAGCTCAGGAAACCCTATTCTGTTTATTCCAAGGTCTAATTTGCAGCCCAAAAAGAAAGTGTATTCTGTCCTTATGATTCACAGCAAACAAGGAAAGTTATCAAAAGGTATCTTTCTAAAAGAGCCAGTGAACTCACCATCCCATCAATGTTTCCACTCCTCTAGTTTAAGTGATGGATAATTCTGAAATAATAGGAGTACATGGCAAGGTTCTCTTATATGGGCATTGGCTTTTCTTGCTAATGAAAGTGTGATAATGGTGATCTCATCTGATGCTACCGAGAACCTCTCATTAATGCAGTTACTGAAGATGGTTTTTCAGAACTCATTTGTTTACATGTTATTAGTTGGAAAAATCAAAGTGTACAGACTTTACAAGAAATGTACTAACTTTATTACCTTTTTATAAATTACGAACAAAAGGCCCCTTTCAAACAATCACTGATTATTCTGTAACTACTTCAAAACTATGAAGTCACGTTAATTCATTTTAAATTATAATTGTCTAATAGCTCTTGAAACCACCATTATTAAAGAAGAAAAACCTCTTCATTTTTTTTTTTCTACAAGTGGTAATTCTTTTTATTTATGTAAGGAATGTGTGTATTTCATAGCAAGGAAAGGAGTAATTTTTCAGATTTAGGTATGAAGAATGTTCGTTAGCTGACAGCCTTAAAACAATGTCAGAGTATTTGCTTCCACGCAGGCAAGCAGATTGAGAAGCAACAAATACAAATTCCCATTGCTCCAAGTTGAATTATTTAAAACAATGGCTCCCCAAGAGGAATTTCAGGTTTATCATTTTCTGAGTACACCATTTAAGAGCAAATACATTTTGATCTGATCGCACAAAGGCTGGTCAGTCTTAACAAGGTGTACAGTAAAACTTTAGGTGCAAGGGATATTGCAGGCACACAAGTGTCTTTACTAGTAAAATACTTCAAATTCCCCTTTCTATTCTGAATTTGAGTCTTCAAACAAAGAAACAGACTTCAGAGCGTTTCTGAGACAAAGACTTTGGAACAGAGCCTCACCAGTCACAACAGTAATGGGGCAAGGGGCTAAGAAAGTACCAAGCAAACACAGCGCAGGGCACAATTTATGGTAGAGTAACCTATTCTAATGAATTTACCTCAGCTACAGCATTTTGTTGTGAAAATTAAATAATCAAAAGGTTAAAATACAGGATGAATAAAATGGAAAACCTAAGAAATGCCTTTAAAGTGCACACAGCAATTTCCAGGTGCAGGACCAACCCATCTACACTGAACAGTCAGAAACATGCGACTCTTCTGAGGCTAATAGAGCACAGGATCACTACTCAGGAAATCTGTGCACTGTACCGTAATTACAGTGCATCTTGGAACAAAGACACTGCTACTGACATAGCTTAAAAGTAACACTGCTTTCCTCTGCAAATAGTATCTCAATCCCCTTTCACAGCAATGGCAGCATGTATCTGGATGCTTTAATGCCCAGAATCATATCGTCTTTGTTGACACAAGCCACCAAGATATGTGAGTCTGGAATTTCAATTTTAAGTGTACAGGAACCAACGTCAGCTCACAGCTCTCACGTAGTTGTTCACTGAAAACATAACAGGAGTTGGAATCCACTTCCATTTAGAGTGACAATACACATCACAAACACAGCTGAAGGTTTCTTGGCCCAACCAGCTCCCAGCAAGTAGAAAGGTGCAGGCACTGAACTGTCCACTCTCTTGTCATGTCAATACCCTAGGAGAAGGGTTGTATGGAACACAGAAAGATGTATGTTGCCTTTATCATACTGGTCACAAACAGCGAACATCAGTGTTCAGCAATGACACTGATACACTCCAGGCTCTTATGAGAGCCTATAGCAGTTTGAGCTAGAGGAGCACTAAAATTTACTGTGCTATTTAAGTTCCATGGAGACAGTGATGAATTGTTTGTACCAGCCCTGGAGAACTGACCAGACACTGATGAAGGGTTTTTGTTAAAAGGGATCATTCACTAAATACTAGAATGGAGAAAAACAGGGATGTAAAGTGAACCTGGAATGACCCTTTCCCAGATCATGTGGCTAAATTCAATTATTTATAGTTCTGATTTATACAGGAGAGCTCTACATCTTTGACTACATGTCATACATATATGTCTATGACTTAGGTTATATGAGCCTAAAGTAATACATGTATCTTCGATTTCCATTTTTCTTTAGTATTTTAGGTGACTAGAAAAAAAGCTGCTATTCCTCAGTAATTACTCGCCCCAATATACATGCTCTGCAAAATAAACAAAAATTAACAGGTATTTAAAGTTAAACTCATTTTCCATTTGCCCCTAAATCCCTGAAGGAAAATCAGAAAACCTGGCAGGAATTCCAACCAGTGTTTAAAGTTCTGATTATCTGACACATCCACAAGCTCATATTTCATCATGCCTGTTACTCCTCCTTCTCCAGTCTTATTTGCAGTAAAAACAAGGGATACCAAATGTATAATTTGTTCCCACAAAACTATAATACCAGAAACCAAAACAAAGCAAAACCACAGAGGAAGCCACTTTCTCCAAGTGCAGATGTCAGTGCTTACAGTTTTTCATAATTAGAGTTAAATAAGGTGTTCCACTGAGAAGTTTGATATGGTTGCCATGTTAGAGCTTGACAGCACTTTTCCAGAGCTGCATTCTGTCCATCACTGTCATATTCTTGCACTTCAGCAGCACAATCCTTAACAGTTGCTGCAGGGAGAAAGTGACAATTCAGTTATTACTTTTGTGACTAGCCAAAAATCCTGCATAAACATTTTTACAAATATATTCACAGATATATAAAGCATAAATATATTGCATATATATTTATATCTGATTGCCCTTTGCAGTTATTCCAAAAGATTGCATCATATTCCCTTGCCCTAGAAAATAAGATTTTCAGCTTTTACTGATTTACAAAATATTACACATGTAGCACTTCCTATTTTTATTCTCTCTGAAAGGATGGATAATTTCCTTTAGGAGGGAGGAAAAAAGAAAAAGAAAAGCTAAGCATTTTACTGTAAATCTGCAACACTACAAGAAACAATTAAACAAAACCATTACATATGTTTCCTTTCTCTCTACTACAGGTTTAAACTGAATATACTCCAACTCACTGCAACAGGTACTTTGTCCCAGAGCAGCAGGCACAGCTTTCCAATAGCAAGCGCATTCACCACTACGTCTGATCGAGTGGTTAATGCTTTCCGAGCATTCTGAGATAGACAGGGTCAACCATAATTCTCTGAGATATTATACATTTTATGAAGACAGAGTAAAATGTGGTAAGAGAGAGAGATAAATGGAGTGCAGTAATGACAGGAGAAAATATATCACTGAGCATATAAACTAAGATCTGTTCTCAGCCAGTGGCAGCACAGTAAGACAGAGACTGAAGAACCATTTCAGGCTCGAGCTTCTTTTGCAATTCCCTGCTTTGGACATAGAGCAGAGAGAAAATATGTTAAAAGAAAAACAAAAATCCCAGAGTAAAGAAATTCACATCCCATTTCTAAATTATCCCCATGCCATTTTTATCAAGGCCTGTGCTCTTTTTCCAATAGCACGTGTGTCAGTGAGGTTTTATTAATAGTGACTCCCAAGGAAAGCATATTTCAAAGCTGTCTCTATAAGTATTAAAACCACCAAGGGCAATTTTAGACACAGAAGTATCTGTTAGTCTTCTCTTTCCAGCAAGGGTAGATTTAAGAGGACTAGTCACAATCAAGAAACACTGATCAAATAAAAGGTACCAAGGAAAAGTAACCCACTAAGTCCAGTTGTTACTCATTAAAATTGTTCTAAAAAGACTGATTTAATGCTGCAGAATTCTTACTCTGAAGAAATAACAATCAGCTCTCAGATTTTCTACTCACAGACAAGTATGGAATTCCTCAGATGAACTGTTCATTACAAACCGTCCATTTGCAGACAGCCTCACACTTCACAGAAGCTGACCCATTTCTGTACTTGCCTGATAAGCTTTTTTGTATCAATTGGTATAAGCTTAACATTTTCATCTTGATAAAGCAATGAACTGAATTAATTTGGGGAAAGGGAAGAACACGCAGCTTTTACCAAGTTTGCACATTGATACACCTAGTAGCAAAAAATTGGAGTTGAGGTGATAAACTGCAATCTGTTTACTCATCCACTACATTAATTCCCTGTTAAGCTGACCCAAGATGATTTTTTTGCCCAGTCAATTTAGTGCCAAGTAAAGTCAGCAGAGTATGGTATCATCTGCTTGTGGTAGGCTCACACGTGGAGAAGGGCAGAATATTTTGTCCAGAGAGTCCTCAGGAAACATCAGCCTCTAATGGCTCTCTTTGCCCAATATATAATCATAGAATAGTTTGGGTTGGAAAGGACCTTAAGATCATCAAGTTCCAACCCCCTTGCCATGGGCAGGGACACCTCACACTAAACCATGTCACCCAAGGTTCTGTCCAGCCCAGCCTTGAACACCTCCAGATGTTCAGGTTGTATAAATAGGTATATAAATAGGTCCTAGTTTTCAAAACCACCAAAAAGCTAGATTCCTCCAAACCTGGTAGTGGAGTACACACTGTTAATGCCACACTACATTTTCAGAGCTAGCAGGAGCTGTGCTCTTAAAATATTTACTTATATATGACATGAGCCATAACATTTCATCTTCACACAGTCGCTTACCTTGTCTGGAGTCCTGAGCCTGGACTGGAGAATCAGTGGCATCTCCCAGCAACTGTGAAAGCTTCCTTTTTCTGCCTGATGCTGCAGAAATACTTTTTTAAAAGCACACGTTGCATTACTCATTTATGAGTTTAAATACAGATATTACAGAATCACAACAGCAGAACACCCAGGTATCTCATTCTAACTGTACTGTAGTCCAAATTCTCATTTGCCAGGGGAGAAGATTGTTGTTGGCTTTTTAAAACTGGATTATGCAATTTTTTCCTTCCAAAACACAAATTTGGATTTTTTTTTTTTTTTTTTTTTTTTTTAATTTCATATGAATAGAGAAGCTCATCTTTTTAAAAAACTTAGTGCATCAACAGCGGGGGTTTACTGTTTCCTGACATTTGCATTAAAAGCACAGCTTTTCTGGAATAATTGTAGTGCACCAAGTACAAACTCACTTTCCTTCTTACACAGAAAATACTTATAGCAGTTAAACTAATCCCTTGATGAAAAGATCTTGAGGGGCAACTGCTCGGTAACAGTCCCCCATTTCCCAGAGAGTAAGATTTTATAAAATGCTCCTTTATGCAAAAGGGGAAAAAAAACATTCCACATTTTTTATGTCATAACATGTAAATGAGGATATCCTGACAGATGGTCACTCCTTCTGGGTGGCGGAATAAAAAGCCAAACTCCCAATCTCAGTCAGACCCAGCAGGTATTCAAGTTCATGTTTCTCCAGACAGAGAAGAAAAGCCTGCCCACCACATTAATTTTGATTGGTTTTCTGCGCTTGTTCCACATTTGATCAAGAATTGTTTGGTATCTGAAGTTCAAATAACCAATGCATTCCCTCAAAAAAGAACACAATTTTGACTACCTGGCATCTTCTACTAGAAAACAAAGAACACAAACAGCTCCACTGAGAAACCCAAGCCCAGCTTCTTTCCGCACATCACATGTAACATGTAATTGAGCTCTGCACATGACACAGAGCATCTCAAGCCCGGGACTAATACTGATGAATTCACATTTCTCCCCCCTTAAGGAGGGGGAGCCCTCTCTGGCATGTATCAGTTAATTCATTCTTACTAGGTATCATGGTTGGATGCTTGCACCAGTCAGTGTATTTTAAATAATTAAGCACCCACAACACGCTGGTGTGTGAATATGGCAGATGATATTTGAATAACATTTCACTTGCTTACATAGATACGATACCAGATTTTCTACATCTCTCAGGTCACTTGTCAAAACACAAGATCCTTATGGACAAATCCCTACATCAGGTATTGCAAAATGCCTGAATACTACTGCAGTTATGAAACACCTGTTGATCCCTCCTTAGCCTTCTAATGTTTTAAGAATAGAAATCCATTTCCACTTCCAATCTGAACTTCAAGATAAAGAAACCCCAACCAGCAGTGCCTCAAAAATGCCTAAACACTGCCATCCTGTGGAAAACCCTACACCCACAGGGATTTTTACCAGTCTTAAACCATATGTTCTACCAGGTCTTTTTTTTTCTGTATCGGCCTCATCCGTTGCATTAAAAGCTTTATCATTTACCCAGAAATCTGAGATGCGTTTGGCTGAAAGTATGAATAATCAAAACCCAAACAGCTGGAGGATGTAGCATGATTCCAAGGAGTCGCAGCACTTCCTGTCTTCAGGCAGTAGCCTTGGGGGATGGTGCAAGGATGCCAGCTGGCACTGGGGTCAGGGTGAGTCTCCATGAACTTGCAGGGAAGCCTGCTGGGTGTCACAGCAGATGGGCATGGGAGTGGAGGCTGCAGCCCACTGGGCCACATACTGTCGTACCATGGGGCTGCAAGAAGTAAACAGACAAGAAAGTAAGGATGAGGAACTGGAGCTGCAGACCTTCCTATGAGCTTGGGCTGAATTTATGTGACCTACTCTGGAGCTGTGGTGGAGAACACGGTTCCGATCCAGAGTCTGGTGGGGAGTCTGGCAACTGGCTTTGCCTAGGGATGAAAGAGAGATTTTCATTTCTACTGGCAGGAGACACAGAGGAAGACCACAAAGCAGCACTGAAAGCAGCTGGAGGGGAACCACCAGGCTGCTGACAAGAGTCTTCAGAAAGCATTGCTCACTGTGGTTGCTGCTCTTTCCCACAGGAGCAATGTCACTTACACTTCATCAATCTCCCACGGCCCTCCACCTCTCTCCCAGGCAGGGATGCCACATCCCCTCCATCTCCTGCCCAAACTCCCCTCCACAACCCACTGGCTTCAATTCTCCTTCCTTCCCATGAGCAGTTCTTTTACCTCCGGGCACACCGGTAACTGAATACACAGAGCTCACAAGGGCTTTAAACCCATTCACTGCAGGCTACAGGGTAAGGATCTACAACATCTTCATCCACCGCTGGGCTGCTTCTTTGGACTTTAGCTTGGCCAAAGCACATTCTGTCCCTGTCAGACAGGCGGGAGCAGGTCCCATCTTAGGGGTGCAGCCTGCAGCTGGAAGCAGGGGCTGCTGCAGTACTGGAGATGCCCCGAGGGCCGTGAGCAACCCACGCCGGACCCGAGTGAGCAGCGAGAAGAAGCCTTCCCTGGCGGCAGTGGCAGGGGCCGGGTGTGAGGAGCGGCGGCGGCAGGCGGGGAGGGAGCAGTGCCCTGGCGGGGGGAGGAAGCGCGCTTCCCTCACTGCGCTCTCCGTGCGCGAGTCCGCGATCGAAGTTTGTGTTAGCGGGTAGCAGCCGAAATCGGGCTGTCTTGCCCACCACAAAGGGTGCTCAGGAGTGCGGATCCGTGCCGCACCCCATGCAGTACTGTCGTCCGGCAGCTTCCACGTCTCCTGCCATGAAAACACCTGCCGAGGGACACGGAGCGCTGTGCCGGGGTCAGGCAGGGCTGGGCTGCTTTCCCCGAGGCTCATCTCCCACTTCACGTCCTAAGAACTGGAAAGCAGGGCCGCCTCCACGGCGGCTCAGGGTTGTCGGCAGTGAGACCCGCACAGGAGCGCTCAGCGCTCTGTGTGAGGCCATTTCCCGTCATGGCACAGCACCTTCAGGCCGCCGGCGGGAGCACTGCGGGGAGGAGGCGCAGAGGCAAGGCGGGGGAAGGCAGCCATGCTCTGGCAGCCATTATGAGAGCTGGGGGCTGGAGGCGTGACAGAGGAATCCTGACCGCGAGCCAAGAAATTCTGTGTGATCCACAGCCACGTCCTTGCCAAACCTCACCGCCAAGCAGCAGAGATGTCCATTGGAACACCTCTGCTTGGAAAGGTCACTGGGGAAGGCCAAACAACTTCAGTGCGCACTGTGGTTTTTAGCACTGTTTTGTTACTCAAAACAGGTAGACCTCTGAAAACGCACCCTCTCCTGATTCCTTTCTAAAGAACTTCAAGTACACTGCTCTGTACAAGAACAGGCCAGCCCGTATTTTACTGTGCAACTTTCTCCTGCTTTTCGGGCAGGAATTGTGTGTTTCCTTGTGTGCACCTGACACAGTGGTTTGCTCTCAACTTGTCTCTAACAGATAGCCCCTTCAGATGTATGAGGGTTTGAAAGAAGGTTCTTGATTATTTAATGTTTGGTACATAGCTTGATTATGTTGTATCATATCTCCCTGTGATACTCTGGTTTGCTTTCACACTTACAGACTTTCTCCTATTAGACACTGTGTGAAGGATTACTCTCTTACAGTGAGACCTGGAATTACACCACAGTTTGAACTAGGCCAAGTCCTTCATCAAGCTCACTGCAACACACCGCTGTTCCCACACCACATAGCAAAACCACTGAATTCCTTCTGCACTGAAAATAGGAACATCCTAAGTCAATACCAGACTGTACAGAGAGACAATGCCTCTGTCTCCAGTCAGCTGACAGCACAGGTCTCTCACAACTACTTTAAGTCCTCCAGCCCATGATGGTGCTTTCAAAGCATCTGAGGGAGAGAAAATCCTAATCTCTGCCATTTAAAGGAACTATGGAGGGTTCTTTTGATACAGTAGGAATAGATGGATGTTCAAGAAACCCTTTCAGGTATTCCTGTGAATTGTAGGCTCAAACACTGCTCTGTAGCACTACCTGAAAAGCAAGGGTTTAAGATTAGCATGTTAGGCTAAAAATGCTAGGGCAGAGAAAGGATGACAGAGCTGTAGATGGGCACACCTCCTTTACTAAGGGCCAGTGTTCTGGCAGAAGTTGAATAAAATAAAACTGCTTATAGGGGCATCCATCATATTCAGAAAGCAGATGTGTTCCCACATACACAGCAGATATTTTAAGCATCAGTGGAAAATGTCCATCACCTGATTTTCATTCTACTGTTTCTACTTCCGGTTTTGTATTGCTGAGTTCGGATGCAATGTGAGAACAGTTTCATTTTTGGTCACAGCCTATTACTCTTGACACGTCTTCGTGTATTTCACAACGGCATAGCTACTAGTTTTCTAACAAGCCCCATCCACAACCCTGCATTTTGGATTAGCTTCAGGTACATGATTACTCCTAAAAATACATTTAAAAATTCTATGTTAGAATAATCTTTAATTTCCTTCAAAACAAATTTTCTGATGCTTTTAAATGCCTGTGTCTACTGCTCTAAACGTTGTTTGCAACTTTGAATAAAGTAGAAAGTTAGTGAACATGTCCATTACTTTTTATGTATTTATTTATTTTCCCTGTGGGATACTTGATCTGTAGCTACTGATTCCAAATGTGCTTTGTAAAATTTAAAAAGATAAATCCATCAAAGTTTAAAACTTCCCTTCTACACATTCAGTTCACGTTCCTGGTTTCAAACACTGCCTTCGGTACTCAAGTTCTGCTTGAGGTTAGAGTATTTAAGTAGAATACAAAGACAGGCACTTTCTAGGAGAAAGAAAGTATTCGGAAGTACAGAGGTAGTAGGGATATGTGTCCAGGTTAGAACTTTACTGAAACTGGTATTGTGCTTTTTGAGGAAAAAAGATTCTGGTGTAACTATCAAATACCTTCTTAGGAAAGGCCACGGCCACCCTTTTTCTCCTTTCACCACTCAGATTAAACTATAGCAGTAGGAACAGATGAGGAAATCTGATGAGAAACAGATGAGGTGCTATATATGTATAGAATATGGTGAGATAAAAATATATATATGGAACCTTTTAATATTTTTCTCCTTTGACACGTTTTGGCAAGTTCCTTTCTGAGATTCTATTCTCTTCATGCACAAAGTCTGCAATACAGACAAATACTTCATAATTTTAAAGATCTAATGATTGAGTAAATGTTCTTCTAAATCCCATAATTAATGAAGAGTAACTGTGGCATCAGTTTAAAGTGCTGTTGAGCCTCCAAACCCATAGCAGCTGCACAGGTTTTCTTGCATGTAAATACTTTGTAGTGCTGCAACTGCAATAGCAAACATAGTTAAGCTACATGGTAGCATGCATATAGACCTTTTATATATCTGCTGTTTTGTGTATAAAAGCAAAAGAATAACGTTTTAAAGCTGTCATACAGGAATTCAGTAATCTGTTTAACGTGAAATATGTTTAGTCACTAAAAATAAAGGTTATGTATATTTATATACAACAACGTCTTCATTCTTCTTTACTTTTATAGCGTGGGCAGAGGGAGAATCAACTCATTCATGATTTAGAGCATGTAAAAGCCTACTTAGCCCACTATGAGTAAACATGTGTGCTGCTGAGTGTGTCTGGAATAAAAAATCCCCTGTTTCATTATTTTTAAAACATCACCTCTTGCTCTGCTTCTTGGCAAGTGCAAGTGTCAGCCTGTTAATAATATTTTGCATCAAACAAGAGTCATCTGGCAGTTGTCTAGGTGAAAGATTTGGGGTTGAAGCCTTTGACAGATCTGTGCCCTTAGTCAAAAGACCCTTTGCATTATGTATCCTTTGTACCTCTTAAAGTCAGCCTCAGAAGAGATTAACGGGTAGTTTCGCTGTTCTAAATGGAGCATTAGGATGAAAACAGTAGCCTGCTTCCCTCAAACTGGGAGGTTTCTGTCATTCTCTCAATTTATTATACATTAGTCTCACTTACATCTCTTATTCTGTACATAAACACTTAAAGGAATGTTAAAATAACAACTTTGCATTTACTATCATAATTAGTGTAATGGCTGTGAATTATCTCAGACTTCATTATCATTCATTCTGTTGAACAAGATGACCGTATTTCCATCACTGTCTGTAATTAATTTTTCCAAGTCTTCTTACACAGCTTCAAGTGACAACATCAAGAGAGCCACGGAGGATTTAAAACTCAGATTTCAGGTCTGTTGTGTTCAGATTTTATCATGGCACTAATGAAAACAGTTTAGGAGATGTCACTAAGGAGAAGAAGTAGCTCTTGCTGTCATACTTACAAAGTTCCAAACTCTGCGTCACTACTGATGAATTCCTCCAGCATACTTGTATCCACCATGGGATTCTCCAAGGCTCCACGGACATCTTGTCCTAAAATTAAAAATCAAAAAGAAATGATGAGAAAGGGATTCAGAGGGATTAAGCTGCCCACTCTTCTACACAAATGAAAACCAAATCCATCCCATCTTGTGTGCAACACGTGGGTTTATTCCTTCTAGGAGAAGGGATATTGGGAAATGAAGAGTAAATGAGGGTGTGTAGGGGAAGGTAAAGATGACAGAGCAGCACCAGGCAAACACTCATTCATGCATGGCTTTAAGGCTTCGAGGAATTCCCACAGCAAGAGGATGAAGGGCCCCAGCCTGCCGCTGGAATAGGCGGGTTTGAATCTCACAACATCCCCTGTTACACTGGGATCAGAACGGGGGACTGGGGCAAATCCCAGACATAGCCTCACACTTCCTGCACAAGTACGACGAGCGAGTTGCTGAAATAGTTTAAAAATCCACCATCCTGTGCTTGAAGAATGCACAAACAAAGCCTTAGAAACATTTGATTGGTGGCTTCCTTTTATTCTCCCAGAAAGAACAGCCCACTGACGTGTTAAACGTATTAATGAATAGAAAGGTTCCGTACTTTGCCCTTTGTTGCTTGGTAACCCAAGGCTATCAGATTTATGATTATAAAGTCTCTGGAATTCATGACAACTTCAGCAGAAAGTCAGCCGGAACTCTCTGAAACTGCAAACCAGACAGAGCTGCTTTGCAGGCCCCCACCCCTCCCTCCAGCCTGCCATAAACAAGGGCGCGACCAGTCAGAAACCAAACCAGGTAAGGACCAAGAAGTTACTGCCCTACGTGGAAGGCACTAGCGCTGCAGGTGGCACTGTACTGCAGCTGCACAAGATGAAATGGACTGGCCTGTGCATTCAGAGTGGCAGGGCTCAGCCCAAAGTGCCTGACAACAACAGAGCAGGGCAGAACACAGAAGGTTAATCACCATCACCCTGCACAGGAGCTGGAACTGCCCTTGGTGATTTTCCTAGTGTCAGATGTGTGCATGGTAGGAAGTCATACCATAAAATTTCTTCTGTTCTTCTCCTGATGTCTCTACCTGACATGGCTCCTCCTTGATCCAATGTTTAGACATGACTTAACTGCAAGCAGCATCTAAAAATCTACTTCCACCACCTTGCACAGGAATTCGCTTGCATGTCTATCAATACATAAATTCATATTGCTAATAGACATCTCCTGAATTGCTGTGATCACAGACTAATCTGAGCATCATTTGCTTATTGCTGCTACAGACTTAGTTTCAGCTGCATTTCACTATGAGATAGCAACTCATAGTTGTGTTACTAGATATGCTACTGCACATCCTGGCATCCTAATACATTGGCGCTGTATGCAAACCTGTCCTCTGCATACCAGATTTAATAGGTGCAGTATATTTACTTGCCTCAGCAAAATTGTGACAGGGAAGTCTTGAAGTAGCAGCAAAGCACTGTCAAGATGATTTTGCAGAGTACAAAAAAGCCTGGCTTTCCTCAGCAGCCTTCCTCAAACTTGTTGGAATCCAATCTTTTTATTCTTCAAGTCTGAATTTAGGATATTCTCCCTTGAACCTCAAGCATTTCTCCTTTTGCTAAAGTAGTACACAGGAAAATTACTCAACACCTTCTTTTACCCACCTGTTCCTCCTGTTCAGAGTGCCCAGGCCTCACACAGAATGATGTAATTGTTACTAACATAAGGTCAGAGGTCAGATACAAAGTGGTTTTCCTGCACCACAAACCCAAGAATTCCTTATTTTGACCAAAGTCAGACACAAGCAAATCAAACAAGGACAGGGCCTTTAGATACGGGCATCCCACAGTCCAGAGATTAGTACACCAACACATACCATTCTCTCTGAATCTCTGCACATAAACAGTTAAATGGGTAGGAAAGAATGAGTAATCCTGCACTGGGAGAGGAAGGAAGCATACCAGCAAGAAGACAGGCTACCACTGACGAAAGTTCAGGATACAGAGGCACCAAAGAGCCAGCATATTTGGGTGCCGTGTAGAACTTTCTTTTCTTTCTCATAAATAAAGGCCAGTGGCACCATGTGCTTGCACTGGCACCTATTTCAGTGGAGGAGGAGCTGTTGGATCACATGCACATTTATTTAAAATGGTAGCATCCATTTCACAGGCATTTGATAACAGTGAATACTTCATAGATAATGGGTGGTACACAAGCCCAGCTATCACCTGGGTATCAGGTGGCTGCAAGAGCAGAGACCTGTATGTACAAGCCCTGCTGAGAGGCCTCTGTGATCACACAGCTTCCTGCTCAGACTGGCAAAGAGGTGCCAGAGCACATGCAGAGTCAGCAGCCTTTGTTATCAGCTTGCACCCAGGGATCTCTACTCCCAGTCCACACTTCACACTACAACGTGCCCAGACATCTCTGGGAAGCCTGCACTGGATGACACGAGCACCTTCTGTGTCACTGAACAGAGGATTGCAGCCACCTGAGAAACTGATGAAGGTGGAAGGCCGTGACAGTGCTGTGGCTGGAGTTTCATCCACAGCTGTTTGCAGAACGGTGCCAGTGTTCAATGGAGGCAGTGTTTAATTGTATTTTTCCCATTTCTTCATAGGCTTGATATTCCGTTGTTCAGCCCCTTCAATCTTAAGTCTAAAACCTGTCAGTTCTACCACTGGTTTCTCTTTCCCTGTCCATTCAATTGCCTGTCCCTATTCCCAGCACCAGGTCCCCAAGGAGTAGTGAGAACTCCAGGCTCCTCATCTGGCAGTTGCTTGCTTCATGTATCACTCTTCGGCACACATCCCCTCCTTTCCTCTGGCCATGAGGCTCTCATCACCTGGCTCTTGAGCTTCACTCCAGTCCTGTAGCCAACAGCCTCTATACCAGAATAGCCTGCCTTGCTTAATTCTCCCAAACACTTCCATGTAGTGCCTTACATATGGCTGCATTTAAATCAGTCACCTCCTTGTCAGTAATATCCCGATACAAAGTGAAGGATGGAGAACAGAGAACCAGAAATTTCTTGCAGTAGGTTTTATAGCTGTAATTGAGCAGCTATTTCAGAGATGGTCACTGTGAATTTGGCTTGAACTACAGCCATTACTCTCCAAGGATTGCCCAAATAACCAGGCTCAGGGGGTGCTCTCTCTGCAAAAGTAAATTCAGTCCACAGCCAATAAACTATTCTGCTAAACTTCTGGTATTGACTAAAACTCAATACTAAAAACTGATCATTTCTTGATATTAAAGTAGGATATCAGGTAGCTCCAAGCCTATCCCAACTACCTGTAGCAAGATCAGTGCCAAACACCAGCTACTCTATATGGGGAAAAATCCTTAAATACAGCTTGAGGAGTAAAACTGGCACACAGAACACAGTCAGTGCTCAGTAATGCCTATGTGGTGAAATTAAAATCTCATGTCTGCTACAAGCATTTGCAATTCAAGGGAAATGTTTCTACTTGAGAATTATTAACTGATCCACTAAAACAGGCCTCAGTGCTTCAGGAGTTCCACCATATAAACTCAGTGGAAACTCCAGCTGAACTTCATTGACTTACACCAAGGTAAGTATTACTCATGAGGCTTATCGTTTCACAACTTCTTTCACACTGAAGAACTCCAGCCACTGGTCACTATTTAAATTGTTGAAGACTGCTCAGTACATTCTGACTGGAGCAGACCTGGGGTCACTGATAAAAGCTGCAAAGCCAGCAGAGCTGTGGACATGGACCTCAGGCACGTGGCAGCCACAAACAGGAAGGGATCAAGGACAGAACAGCTGTAGCTGGCAGAGCCACAGCCAGCCAGATGTACCACAGCCTAGGTTACTCAACATCAGGAAGACCTATAACTCCCAGTGGTAAGGAGTGAGCTTGCATCTGGCTTTTCCCCAAAGCAACATTTGCCAGAGAAACAAGTATTGCCATTTATATTTTAAATTCCTCATTCCATCTTTTATTGCTGTTTCAATCTCTATCCTTAAAATGGAATGAGACACCTTTGGGTTTTAAGTGTTTTGTGTTTAACAGCATGTTTGTTCTTGCTTTATTTACCAACAACTCTAAACTATATTCTGAGTTGTCTATGCAGGAGCAGAAGTATAGAGAAAGGTGGTGATTCCACATAGAGACTTCTTCAGAACACAGAGAGCACCAAGACCAAACACACGCATTCCTCAATGTACCTTCCAACAACAACAGAAAAGAGAAGGCTGAGTTTAACAGTGTTACAAAAACTGCCTTCATCCAAGTTTCTTAACCCACTGATAACGTCAGCAAGAATTGCTTTGCTACACACAGGCGCAAGAGCTAACCAGCTCTGACCTTCCCTTGACAAATAGGAAGTTACTGATTCTAGAAGACAAATGTTTAATTAAAAATACTAATTTCAATAGAAATCACAGAAAGAACTTGCAAAGATGAAACCTCTAGTACGGGACTGAAATGAGACAGAGAAAGATAAGAGCTTCCTGGAACAGCCACGCAAAACCAGAAAAGCCATTTACTTGAATGACAAAAAGCCAAGGTCAAATCCCAGCCAGACTCGTATCTAATCTAAGAGGTCTATTAACTATTGAAAGAAGTGATTGGCGGGACAACAAACATTATCTTCCTTGAAAAAAATCCTTTTTCAGACTGTCCCCTCTCAATAATGCAAATGTGAGTTTATCGTACTAATGAGTGTCAAGACAAATATGCATTGTAAGGAACTAAACCATTTCAAATAATCTCACAAAACATAAATATGCACAACTGCCAGCATATGTATTTGGAAGCCAAAACTGAACCACTGACCAAGCAGAGAGCCTTCTTCAGTGGCAGCGTTCTCCACTTGGTATTGCAGGACTCAGCTTTTTTATAGCCTTGAAACACCACATCCTAATGCTGCGATGACTAATCTCAGAGGCCACCAAGTCAGCACTAGCAGTTTGTTGCTCTTGCTTTATGAGGCGGCCTTATAAATCCAACCCACGAGCCATAGCATTAAGCTGGAGAGAGGCCATCAGTTAAAGCTGGCCCTACATTTAGTAAAGTTAACCCCTGCTTGAAGAGTGCAAACCCTGCTGTAAATCAGCTCTCTCCCTTTTCATATTTACCTATGGTTTAACAGCAAGAGGAGCCTAGATAATGCCTGCTGAATGAAAGAATGGTTAGCTCTTGTAGCCTTCACACATATCTAATTTGTGAACAGATAATGAAATTCAGCCACCTAACAGCATCTCTGCACGCTGCATGGCATTAGGAACCCTCTGTCATGTTCCAGCACTACACCACAAAACCACACATCATTCCCAATGGAACATAACCTCCCAAGATGTTTCATTTTTCCTGCAGCTAAATGGAATTGACAGGCCTCCTCCTCCTCGTGCTGGCCCATACAAAAGTTCTACCAAACTACCTTCTAAAAAGAGTTAAATTAATAATTCTAGCATTACAATTTGTAATTCTAGTTAAAGAGCTCACACAGGTGAAATCTGAGATACCTTCTACCATCAAAATATCATTGTTATAAAAGCCAACAGAACCTAATCCGTGCTCCATAGAACGTCCTGTTTTCCAAATCAGTTTTTAAAAAACACCGATTCCGAGATACTCAAAATAGTGTTTGACATGAATTAAAGTATTTAACAGCTATGCAATGAAGTACTTGAACAAATAGCTTGATAAAAACAAACATTATGCTGCTGAAAGCAAAGCCAAGAAAGTTTGCTAGCTTTTGATCTCCATGACTTAAAAGGCAACTTAAGAAACACAGTATTGATTTCCTAACATCTACAAACACCACATTTGCTGGCGAGCAGCCCTAGATTGTGGTTCATTGATTTAAATTTCTTGGCCTAAGTATCAGTGCTGGAGAACATTTCACCTTCTAGTTTGAGATTACAACTTCAAAGTTAGAGTTGCCACCTCTCACGAAGGCCAAGCACAGTGCTGGGGGGAGAAGGAAAAAGAAGGAAAAAATAACTTACTTAGCACAATCAGAATTAAACACAGGGAAACAAAAATTGCCCACATTATCCAAAACAGAAAAGGCAGTTTCCCAAGTGAATTTGAGATCAGTATCACATGAACAATTGCACAGGTAATAGAAAGAAAACAAATACAGGAAGAGAAGCTTGGTATAAAGAGGTTTATATTGAAAAAAAAAAAAAGCGTAAACTGGAAAAAGGGAAAAAAGATTTAGTAAACATTAAAAAAATGCATAAGCCTTTGAACAGCCATTTTGAATCATGTTACAACAGGGCCTGAGCAATGCCATTTTATGATGGAATCTATTAGAAAGTAAATTGTGTGGTAAAAGAAAAGCAGGAGATTAATGGAACCTGCTTGAATGTAACATAACTTTAGGAAAAAGGCAGGAGGACAGATCCCAGCCAAAAGACGAAGAAAAATAATCTGAGTTTAACTTCTCAGAAGGATCCAAGTACAGCACCACAATGACCATTCTACCAACTATGATATTAGGGAGAGAAAACCCTCTCTATAACCTGACATCTGAGAAAACCCTGTCTATAACCTGACATGACAGAGCAGGGAGGAGCACTCTAACCTCATGAAAGTCACGAAGATTTCAGAAGTGGTAAATTGCAAGACGACCTCAGCCACTTCCCGGTTTTTCTCCCTGGCAGTTACCACAGTGGTGCTGCGGGCTCTGCTGGGCTCACCTTCCCTTTGGTCTTCTGGCCAAAGTGCAAAGAAAAAGGCACTGCAGCACATCAGTACCATTTGCACTGTTTCATTCTGGTACTGCCTTACCTGATAGCTGTGTGTAAAAAGAGCTTAGGGTTTCAGGGCTCTTTTTCTTCCTCTTTTCTCCTTCAATTAACCCCAAACAATTACTGTATTTTCACTGCCATTGAAAATTGTTACAACTCCCTCTTAAAACTAGACTCTTACCTTCAAAGAACTGCTGCAAGGCCTCATTTTCCCCCACCACATCCATAAAAAGACAGTAGAAGCGTTTTGCTTTTCTGCTGCCTGAAGAGTTTCACTGACGAAAATGCACCGCCTCCCTTCCAAGCGATTATGAACAAGCTAAGGAACACATCATGGTTTTGTCTGAGGTTTCGATGACTTTGTCCCAGCAGATTCCACTCCTCGAGCCAGGGCTATACTTAAACTCTCCTGTATGTGAAGGAGAATCTGACAAAGCTCCTGAGGCAAGATGACGGTGATGTACGTTCTTCTGTTCAGTATGTCTAACATTCTTGTTTTAAGACCTTTGGTCCCAGTACTAACTATAATTACACATGCGCAAAAAATACAGCAATAAAAATTACTTATCTTGTCTCTGTACTTTCACACAGGTGATGTAATTAATGTTACCGATGAAGGCAACAGCGATCAAAATTGCAAGAGCAAAGCCAGCATCAGTTTCACCATATGTACTACATCCCATTTAAGCAGGTGAGCATCAAACTATCCAACTGCCCTAAAAAACTTGTATCTCACAGTAGTTTGATTACAGGGAAGCAGAACTTCTACATCATTATTAACTAAATTACAGATTAACCTGTTTTGTCTACGGTAACACTGAAAAACGTATGGAAAAGCTGAACTTTTAATAAAGGTCATTTGCAGCAAGTAGCAAACCCCATTTCACTCTCGTTAAATTGATGTTTGTACACTGAATATTGCCTGTTCTGTTACCCCTAAGCAAACAGGAGGAAAATATTCAGACATTTTGAGTGGACATCTTTAAAGAGAGGCATTTGACTATGAACAAAACCTTCACTGAAGTCAAGAAGTCTCAAATCATAGTTCTAACCAACCTGCCCCAGGAGGCCTTCCAACAAAGCCATTTCTGAAGTAATTTTCTGTAGTTATAGTCCCAGACAAGTAACTGCTGTGCAATTTTTACAAGCCCCAAGCACTCACAGTGACAGGTTCTCATGATAGGCACCTTTATACTTAAAATATAGAAAGTAATTTCAGGGAAGGGACTTAAGACAGTCATTACCACTGAGATACATTGGGTATATCCTTGTAGTACAAGAAAATCACCTCAGCACAGTAAACTTCAGATACCATTTATGTCCTGACACTATCATGTCTAGAAAGGATCCTTCTCTCTGCTTGAATGAACAACACTTGTAATGTATTATTAAGAAGAACAATAGCTACCAGCTAGCATTTACCTGCAGTTAAGCCAGTCCTAGAAACAGTTCAATCTTACCACATAAATGAAGGATTAACAATCATTTAGAAAGCATTTAAGCCTAATGCAAAACATAATACCAACAAATACAGTTTGTTTTTTAAGTCTACAAAACCAGGTGTTACTGAAAGAATAAACCACACTTTTGCAGTTTAAGGTAGGTTTCTACAACAAGAAGTAGTACCCAGTGATAGGAAGTTGATAATAGTATTTCGTGAGTACTGAAGTAGCCCAGGCTGGACATACTCCTTTATTAGTAAAATACTTCAGTTGTTTGCAAAGTGTTTTCAGGCACATACACATACAAGCAACACAAGTATGGTATTAAATCTCACTGCTCATTTTGTGTACTTTTGTGAAACGGAGAACACACAAGTAAGACAGTGATGAGTAGTATTGATTTTGTTCAGCATCAAACAAAAAATCTGCATTGAGATGCTTCTTGTTAAAGAACCAGCTACATAAACTTGCCTTTACTTCTCCTGTTTGTCAAGTTTACCTGCCAATACTTTAATCTTATCTGCAATTGATAAATGTCATGATCAAGACCTTGTTTTTTCCCAAAAGGGATTTACACAGCATAACTAGCCCATGCCCACAACCATCTTTCTTGTAATAGGGTCAACTGTTTGCTTTCACCTTAGACAATGCCGAGGGAAAAAGGACCCCTTGAACTTCAGGTGCCAAAGTAGCACTTCAACAGAAAAAGCATCTTCCTTAAGAAGCTTTTTTATTCTCTTCATAGCAAAGTGTGTGTGTTTGTGAAGAAACTGGTAACATTATATGGAAATCAGCAGCAGCATGTTAAAGAAATCACATAATGGATCTTTTCCAGTGCCAAGAACAGCTGTGGGATTTGATGTATAAACCACTGGCAACTGAATACGCAAATAAAATAGGAGGGGAAAAAAAAAAAAAGTAATTTAAGGGAATGAAAAAATTCCAATGAAAGAAAATTAGAGGGGAAGAGACAGTTTTCAGAAGTCAGACAGGGCAGGACAAGACAGATTTCTAAACAAAGAATGAGCAAGGTAATTTTATTGTTTCTTAATGTTTGAAAAGCACACTACTTCCGAGAGAAGATACCCAGATTTATTGTGCTGTTGAGTCTTCACTATGTCTTTTTTTACGCTGCTTTAAAACTGAAATTCAAAGGAGATGATCCTGCCTCTCTGCTCTGCTCTCATGAGACCCCACTTAGAGTCTACAGTTCTGGTGCCCTCAGCATAAGGACATGGAGCTGTTGGAGCAAGTCCAGAGGAGGGCCACAGGGATGTTAAGGGAACTCAAGCACCTCCCATACGAAGACAGAAAACTGGGTCTGTTCAGCCTGGATGGTGACCTCATAGCAGCCTTCCAATATCTGATATCCAATACAAGGATATCAGAAAAAGACTCTTCATCAGGGACTGACTGTAGTGATAGGACAAGGGGTAATGGCCTTAAATTTAAACAGAGGAAGCTTAGGTTAGGCTAGATATAAGAAGTTCTTTACTGTGAGGGTGGTGAGGCACTGAACAGGTTGCCCAAAGAAGTGGTGAATACTTCATCCCTGGCAGCGTTCCAAGGCCAGGTTGGACAGAGCCTTGGGTGACATGGTCTAGTGTGAGATGTCCCTGCCCATGGCAGGGGGGTTGGAACTAGATGATCTTAAGGTCCTCTCCATCCCTAACCATTCTATGATTCTATGAAAAATACAGAAAAGCAGCACTTCAAAGAATTCCAGCTTCTCCTAATTGTCTGTTAACTGTACTGGCATACAAGCATAGAGAGACATACATGTATTTAAACACTACAGTAAACAAAATGTCAGGTATTTATTCCTTCTTCATAAAAATCATCTCTCAGTTTCACACTTTGGAATGACCTGTCAGGGAGGTTCCCATCATTCTGCATCACAAAGAACAGAAGACATACACTGCTTCAGACTAACACTTTAATCAGAAGTTCTGTTTTTAAACGTAAATTACAATCACTAATACACCTGCAAGTGCTTACCACATTTGTTCAACTAAGTATTATATGTATGCATATACAGCATAAGTCAGTTTAAAACAATCAAAGTACTTCTTAGTGCCATCTGCAAAAGATCTTGGACCCAGTTTGTGGAAATAAATATCAAGTGACAAAAAGAAAGATTCAGCAATTTTAGTTATGTATATTCAATGAAGTTCATGCATGCGCAAGAGTAAAAAGATTTAGAGCTCTTCCTTGTAATAGCCAAGTTTTGCTAGTGACATCTCTCTTCTCAGCTGCATAACTTCCCAGAACATCTGATCCACTAAAAAAAGACAGAAATATCATTAAATATACTGAATTCATGTTTAATTTCAACTGACACATACTGCTGCCTTACTGTACATCAGTTTAGGGGAACTTCAGAAGTAGCAAACATCTAGTAAAAGCAGAATATATACATGAGGGCTCTTTGTGCTTCATTCTGACAAAACTGGTTGAAGTGTTCACTTTAAAAATTCTAAATGATAGTCCTACAAGGAATTCCCCAAAATTTAGATTATTTCTTTTCAAATTAGGGAACAAAAATACATCAGTACTTTTTGTCAGCTGCAATTCATTGCAGTTTCTTATTTTAACTGCCCTGCCCCTGCTCATTTTCTACAAAACTAAAAGACTACAGGAAGAAAAAAGTAGAACTCCTTGGAGAATAATTGTTTCATCACAAAATCTGTAATTTTATTATGATCTTTCCATTTGTAATCTTCCTTCCTCCTCCTTTTTTCTACCAGTAATCTGCCAGCAACAATAAACTGGGGAACAAACAGACCTTTTTTTTCATTTCATCTGTATTTTGCTAAACTTGATGAGCCTGCTGCATGCCGTAAGCTTCTAGACACCTCAGCAACACAAATCAATACTGTTGAGTATAGAATTATTCAAGGGAAAAATAATTTCACACAGTCAAGACCATGATGTAGAATGACTAAAGATTATTAACATGAGCAACACATATACAAGGTCTCCACCACTGCATTTCAAAATATGGATAGAAATACAAGCAATGCATTATGCTGACAACTACCCCGAGTACCTACATTCTTGTAAAGGTATTGCTGAAATACATCAAGCTACAACTGCCAATTCTGTTTTTAATGGTAAAGGTGACAACTGAGCTGAAATGCCAAACTCAAGGTTTTTTCCAGAAGTTCTTATGAAGAATAAATAATTATGATAATGCTGAAAATATTGCATTATTTAATGGAAAAAATATTAGTTTGCTTTATCTCAATAGCAAAGTAATTTTTTAGTTGAAACTATAAAGGTCCTTTTGGTCAAAGTAAAAGCCTTTTAACCATAAACTGCATTAAAGCTTAAATAACATTTTCAAGATCTTCTGCAATGCTAGTAATGAAGAAAAAGTTACCACCATATGAAGGTTTTATTAGACATAATTTAGTGTATGAGACAGGTGAATTTCTGGTGGATTCCATGAATATTATTCCCTTTGACAAAGAAAGTTAGCAGACTGTTCCTTGCACAATATGTTGCTATCTATCACCTCAGGAATACTTCACATTAGAAATGGAAACGAAAGAGCTGGGTGTAGTTAAAATACTGAGCTCTTGAAATCAAGAAACATCAGAAGAGATGACTATAGATGAGGTAAAGCAAAGGGGAGCTAATTCTAGCAAAATTCTGGATGAAGCAAATCACCACAGACTTGACAGCTAAAGAATAAAAAGCACGGACATGCATAATCATTAAAGTGTTTTTTTACTCTGCTTTCAAAAATGCAACTGAACTAAAAAATAAAAAAATAAAAAAAAAAATATTAAATGTTAAATCCATTTTTTAAGTAACTATTGGCACAGGGCTAATGGCACTTTTTTCCCTATCTGTGTTTAGCAAATCCAGGAGCCTTAAGAGGTATGGTCTGTTTCAGAAAAAAAAAAAAAAACCAAAAACTGGACTGAAGGCTTTTGGGCAATATTCTTTCACATGGACAGGAAATACAATTACATCAGTTATGTACAGTTTAAACAATGAAATCAACATAATTTTCTTTTACAGGGATAAACAGGTAAAATAGCCTTGTGAATACAGACCAGTAACTACCTGAAGTGGCCTACAAGAAATCCAGAGGGACTTTTTACAAAGGTGCATAGTGATAGAACAAAGGGAACAGTTTTAAACTGAAAGTGGGGAGATTTAAATTAGACATTAGGAAGAAACTCTTTACAGTGAGGGTGGTGAGGCACTGGAACAGGTTGCCACGAGAAGCTGTAGCTGCCCCATCCCTGGCAGTGTTCAAGGCCAGGTTGGATGAGGCTTTAAGCAATCTGGTCTAGTGGAAAGTGCCCCTGCCCATGGCCGGGAGCTGGAACTACCTGATCTTTAAAGGTCCCTTCCAAACCAAACCATTCCGTGATTCTATGATACGGACATCTGAAACTGAATAGCACAGCTAAGCAAATTTCTGAATTACTGTGCGGGCAGAGTTCAAATAGGCAGTTGTTGGATATGCTACTGGCAGGAACAAACCAACCTGGTAACAATGGTGGTGGTAAAAGAAACACAGCCTGAAGCAATGGCAGTAAAAAAAAAAAAAAAAGCACATTTCCCTTTTGGGGTGGAGGATAATCATGCTTTACATTTATAACCAGAGCCCTAATCAAGAGAGTTTGCCATGCCACAGCAATGACCAAGACTTCATTTCTCAGCTGCACTGAGACAATGGTTACTGTACAGTTTTCTGTTCATTTTTTATAATTTAGCCCAAAATATTGTCATCCTTGCCAGCCCTCCCTGACAGTCTGACACGAACAGCTGTCCGAATTCTCAATGCACGAAAAAAAGAGGATGCACCAAAACACCAAGTAGGAAGAAAAAAAGGCACAGACCAAACCAAAATGAAGGGTTTTTTTCAATTTAAAGTATGTCCACATTCTGTGAGAGAAACCTGATTTTTGAATGCTGTGTGGAAAAACTGTAACTGCTCTCATTATTGAATTTTTTGTAGTATTTTCTACTGAATTACTTTAGTGGACTAAAAGTCACTACTTTTGATTTTGTTGTTGTTAAAAAAAAGTAACTTCATTGGAGTTTATTACCAAATTCTCAAAATTACAGCAGACTACCAAGAAGTAGCTTTCCTGCAGTGTCAGGTCACTACTATTGCGCACAGATAGCAAGTTTTAAGCACATGCACTATGTAAATTTCTATTTATATATGCCAAATACAATTTCCTACTCACCATCTTGCTGCTTCAACAGCCCTTGCTGGATGTATCGAATATATGTGAAGAAGTTACACACAGAAGTGATCTGAACCCATATAAAATAATGATGGTTAATATCACTTTCTATAATAGTATGGAAAAAATAACTGAATAACTGCTACTCAAAATGAAATCGCAGTAAATCTACTTACCCTGTAACGACAGAAAGGAGAAATGTAGTAATAACTGCTTGAATCTCCTAATTTGATTCGATGCTTGCATGACTTACTTTGTCCACTGAGAGCACATTTTCTACAAAATACAAAGTTTGCATGATTTAATAAACCAGTCTGACATGAATGTCTAAACACCTGCATGTGATTAAGGAGTTAATGTAATTGTTTCATATTGGAGCAGGTACTCAAGTCTCTGCCTTCATTTTACAAGCTGCAATTATTACATTATACTGTCAATTATTTTAGCTCCACAAGCAGTGATTTTGTTTCAACACAGATGCACTGTGATGCATTTCTGATTTTGAGAACTTTCTTCAGCTCTGCTCATATACTTCACTAATTCAGGTTGGCTTGGAATAGTGGGATTTCTTTCATTAACTCTTCATACATGAAACAAACATTGTTTAAATTATCAGCTGTTGCCAACATTTACACAGTCTTTTAAAAAAATCTGCTTGGTGTTGCAGTTCATCATAAAATAGCAGCCAATTCCCTGAAGCCTCCGGCCTCCCTCAGATGTGTTCTAAGACCATCCCTGCTTTTATGCCCAAATTGAACTCATATTTTATATTCAGAATATAAAATCATTTGGGACAAAGGAGAACAGGCTGTCTGGCCATAATTCTTTTCACTGCCATTACAAAAAGTGATGGTAAAATAAACAAATTTAGTTCTGCTGGTGTATTGCAAGTATGTCATATTCAGGAACAAGGAAAGGTAAGCCGCCACCATGAATTCTCAAAAAAAATAAAATAAAATACAGGAAAAAGCAAAAAAAAATTTCCTCTAACATTTTTAGAAAAGAAGGTTTGAATCTCTTGAAGAAGCTGCTATTAATACAATCTTAATAAATACAAATACACCGGAAATTCTATTTACTTGGAATATCTGTCTTGCAGCATCTCAGATGAACAGGGTTGTCATGGCATCCACTGTTCCATTGATTTTAAAAGCTGCTGGCTCTTCTCCCTTCCATTTCTACCTCACAAAATTAGGGAGCCTAAGAACAAGCAGCCTTTCAAAAGTGAAAAAATTACTAAGCTTCTGTGGTTCTAAACAGTGGCTCAGAAGCCCTTTTAAATCACCAGCAGCTGGTCCACAGAACCACGTGAGACAGGGGAAAATTGAAGAGTCTATATGACTTTCCATAGCAGTTTATGAGGACTGACAGCAGTCCATTGAACCAAGAAATCCTATAGTAGCTGAAGCAAGCTGATCACGGTTTCAGTCAAGCTTTTGTGAGAAGACAGACAAGACTTTCAATGCAAGGAAAATAAAGCCCTTTTTTCCTTCTGGCTACAGAGTTACCTTCTATATGTTATCTTCCGTCACACCGGGTTAAATGCTGGCATGACAGTTACTACTAATGACTCTGTTCTGCGCTGTATGGCACACATGCAGCTTAAAGCTTTGTTCCCCATGGGGACAATTATTTGAATCCTGTGGGGAAACCCAGCTGTCTTTTGTTAAGGCAGCACTTACTACACACCATCACAGGCACCATTCAGTAACTTCTGTATATAAAGAACCTTTCTTCATTATTATCACAGCTCTCCATCCTCGGCTATTTTGCCGTTGGGTTATTACCTGCTATTTTATGCATCTGTTCTCCCATCTCCCAGGCTTTATTGTACAGTAAAATAAATTCATTTCAAAACATTACTCTAGTTTTTGTTATTATTTGAAGCTTGTCTATATTACGTTGCCTGTTTCAAGCAAGTGTTTTCAAAATAGTGCTTTGCAGTGTATAAAGAATGCTAAACTGCCTCTTTGATTCAGAGAAAACTGGAATGCCTGTTTTCCATTCAGTGCCAGTAATCATCTATAAGGCAAAGCACATTTGCTGTCCAATTATACTTAAATATTGCATATTCCTTACCTATTACTTATCTACAAGCAACACCACAGAAGTTTGTTTCTACATAACAATGGGAAAAGGCAGAAACGAGTACACCTAGCTTTCAATACACCTAAAGTAACTAAGCTACAATTTGTGTATTGTCATCTCAAAATGTTAATCTATACCTAGCCAACTATTTAAGTATTACATAAGTTCTAATTAAAAATTTATCTTACACTGGAGAAAGCAGATTTAAAATCTTGTAAGACTTCTGAATGATGCAATTGAGTCTCCTGGTTTTGAGTAAGTATTTCATCATGTCAAGATGTAGGGAAGCTGCTTGAACCACAATGATTTAAAATCAATTTGCCAATTGCTCATTAATGACACATGATTTGTTTGAGTAGCTTCTGGCTGTCCAGATTCTTTACTACATTCATGGAACACAGCTCACAGTGATATATCTTGGACTTGAAATCACCGCCCCTAGCATAGCCCCATTGTTGGTGGTTGGATCTTACGATGAAGAGTTGTTACAGCTCAAAGAGCATGTTTTTAGGTGACAGGAGTAAGCTGAATATATGAATGCCTGAATTTTGTAGCCTAGAAAGGATCAAAGATTAAGTCATAACACACAATTTTGATTTTATACAGATTCATTAATGAAAAAATAAAAAATTCTGAAGTCTGATTAAATGTATTTTAACTTCCACTCAGAACCAGAGGAAAAAGAAACAAGAACTAAAAGCCAACAGCAGTGAGGAAAGAAAAAAAAAATATCTTAAAGAGACAGATGAAAACATTTTGATGTAAGTTTTCCATCAGAAAACTGAGCTCTGTCAAAACACACATTACAGAAAGAACTGTCAACTCGTCCCAAAAGATCTCAATCAGAAAAATAAAAGCTTTCTCAAGATTTGGAAGGCTCCAGATTAACACTGGCCTTGCTTGCTTAACCTGACACATCCCTTCCTTCTCCTCCACACCCACCAAAGCCCCAGTGCCTTGGGCATGGCCCTCCCACCTCACTCACTTTAATGTCTGTATCAGCACCTGACAACAAATCTTGCTTCACATTCCTCCAGGAACATTCCAAAACTTCTAAAATTACCTTCCTGTCATTCAAGCATACTTCCTGCTTTAGGTTCAAATGCAGGTTCACTCCCACCTTCATTACATTCCTCCTACTCAGATTCAGAGGATTTACTTTCTTTATCGCCTCTCAAATCCTACAGCTACCTTTGTCCATGTGCTACATAGGTCCTAAATTTCTTGTGGCACAGACACTGCAGATGTCCAGTATGCAGCCTGTGCTACTTTGATACCTATTTCTTTCATGACTTTTTCCAGGTGATAACCCAGATCAAATACATCTGTTTTAAGTATCAGGATGGTCTTCTCCAAGGAAGCAAATGTTACTTTTGTGGTCAATGTTTAAAGTTAAGTAAACAGCTCTCCCAGAAAGGGAATTTGTCTTAAAGGTTTGTTCTACATTAGTCTTTTTTAAAGCTTAATGTATTAGTTGCTTACTTTCCCCCATAAAATTTTATAACAGCAATAATGAAGTCTTAAATGTTTAGGAAATAAAGTTTAAGTTACACAAATTGGACTGAGGTGATCAGTAGGTAGCAGCTTTCTCAAATGAGTCAAGATTCACGCTCTGTTAGCTTAACATACTTTGGTCCCCCACATTCAACTGCAGAAGCTTTCACAAATCGAACAGGTTGCAAGCCAACAGGTTCAATGCTCAGAGTGTTGTTTTCAACAGCTTCCAGAACAGCTGAAGCCAACTGCAAGAGAAATTTAGAAAGTAGTTAAAAACAGCTCTGTGTTACCCATTTCCTCAAAGCAGTGACATATTTCTTCTTCTATAAAGTAAGGAACCCTGAAAAAACTCAACTCAAACACAAATTCAATTACAAATGAGATTTTGCTTTCATCATAAACAAGAGGTCCCATTTCCAGACTTCTGAAATGCTGCCCTCCAAATAACCCTGCCCTTCCTGAGGCAAGATAACTGCCTTTACATCCAGAAATGCAGTCAAGCATGTGTAAAATGCTAACTGTATTTTCAGTTATTCCTCATAAGCCCAAATGGCACATACATTTGTACATGTGACATTCTTATCAGCACTGGACATGGCATAAACTTTATTTTTAAGACTTGCTCCGATTCTATTGTGTTCTATGGAAACAAAATGATGCAACATGCTTCCTTATCTTGCAAAAAAACAAGTAAATATGCTTTTCAGTCACAGATAGCTTTAGAAATATGTTCAAACAAGTAAAACAGAACAATATACAGAAAAGACAACATCATATATATAAAAGCCAGTTGCAACTTTCAAACACTAGCCTAGTTTACAAATCGTCTTCATCAAAGTACCACTTTGTTCAGGCTTTTTATGTTAATTCTTTATAGCTACACTATCACAAGACACTAGAAATACACTCATTTTGCTTGTTTGAACTAAACACTTGCCCAGGCCTACTGTTTAAGTATGGACAAGTAATAGCTATTACCTGATTTAAAAGAAGGTGTAATTTGTGTTATTAGTGAAATAGTTCTGTGCCAAGGTTCCTTCCTACTGAGAGTAAGGACATTTTTCTATGATACTTGGAATACTTTGAAAACAGAATGTTATAGTAATTCATATGAAATATTCTTTCTCTGCCATCTCCCAAAACCAAAACACTACTCACATACACAAGAGTCTACTGAGAATTAATGTAACACTGCAGCCATTCAGGTAACTGCATTTCCAACTATTCAGAAACAATACTTGTGCAGTTTATTGTTTGGTTTAACTACACATTAGTTTATCAATATTCAAATAAAACAAAAGTTGGTTACTATGTGCAATATCTAGAAATAATAACTGATTTAACTGACCAAAGTGCTGGAAGCTTCAGTTTTTCCTTGTAAGAAAATACAAATCCACAGTAATTTTATCATCACTGAAGAAGGAAAAAACAAAATGAAGTTGCTGGGAAAGACAACAAGATGGCCTACTTACATATACTGCGGCAGCAATTTAATTCCCATAGTAACCAAGTAAACTTTTTAGTGAGAGGTTCACAAGATGTTGTATACCAACCATAATGAACTGGTCTACAATTAACTAAAAGATCATGAATGGTTATGGCCAGCAAGGAACAGCAAATGAAAAGCATAGGAAAAGAACATAACACCACATGAAAACAACAGATAAGCATTATGAAGAAAATACAGCTTTTTCCATGTGAGGTGTGGGCTTTAAAACTGGTTCTTATTCTAATAAAGATCTAAGCACATGATCCCTTTGCCTTCGAAACTGATATCACAGCTACAGCCTGTAAATGCTGCTTAAGAACAAAGTCTAAGAAAAGCAGTTGGAGCTGGAAATGGTTCCAAATTATTACCAGGACGGCTAAAACACCTGTCCTTCCTCTTCATGGGAGACTGCATAGGAATAACATGAACTAAAAACAACCAAACACAAAAAACAAATGCCAAACCCAAACCTCATTTTTTGTTTCATCTAAAACCACATTCCCAAACTGTCCCCTGTTGAATCATATAAAATTCCAAAGTCTAATTCTTGTAACTCAAACCTCCCTTCAAGAAAACAAAGCAAAGCCAAGAAAAGACTGTGCCTGCAGCTTGCTCTGATTGACACAAGAGAAAACTGGGTCCACAAAATTCAATGTATTGGCCTCTACTGCCCCCTACATAAACAAGAAACAGTGACAGGATACTATTACTACAAAACAGTACCTTTAAATATCAGGAAAAAAAACGCCATTTCTACAAACACCTGATTCTGCTGGAAAGGAGTAACGTGAAAAAGTAGACCTAAAAAGGCGATATCTGCAACAGCATCAGTGAAGCAAAAAAAGGATCATTACAATACTCCAGACTAAACTTCACTACTTTACTGTAAACTGTCACACTCTAGTGAAACAAAAATGGTGAAACTTCAGATGAAAACATTTTTA
This sequence comes from Lathamus discolor, assembly GCF_037157495.1. Lineage (NCBI taxonomy): Eukaryota > Metazoa > Chordata > Aves > Psittaciformes > Psittacidae > Lathamus > Lathamus discolor. Next base: position 39,181,938 of record NC_088884.1, on the reverse strand, counting down.
ATAGTCTACTGGCTTTATGAAACATATTTAAGGGAAAAGAGTCAGTGACCACATTTAGACTGTTTCCATTACCTCACTTTTTGAGAAGGTTAAACATGGAAAAATATCTTCCCGATAAATTTTGTCCAAGAAAGGACATGTTCTGTCCATAGTAGGCTCATCCTTCCAAGATCTGAATTCATTGTACAAAGATAGGTCAGCCTAGAATACACACAAAAATTCACGTATGTTAGTACTGCAATTACCACACTACGGCAATATTTGCAAATAGCCACAGGAAAATAATGAGCATTAGAACTAAATGCTTTCCATTGCACTGTAAAGGAATACTGTCATGCCCTAGCTATGAACACTTTCTTAAATCCACCTTCCCAAGACTGTAAATATAAGCAAATCAAAACATATCATTTTCAAGACACAGAGGTAATCCATTCACTGCTCACCACTAAACCAGGGACAAGCTCATCACCTCCTCCTCATTTACTAAGCTTCCAGGGTAGCTTTGAAAAACATAACTGATGGTTTAACAGAAAAAAAGAAAATTATTCTTGATGCATCTTCACTACACTATTTTAGTCCCGTCTCCATTTCTGTGAGTCACAGAAAACCAGAGGAATCTTAAGAAAACAACTGCAATCCTAGAAGTTTCATCCGTTCACCCTACACCTGAATGTTAACACACTGCTATCCGAATGCCTTCAGAAAGTAGATATTTAACACACTAAATATACTAACACAGGAAAACAGGAAGTCAATATACAAATCAATTAGAACTATGGTCTTATTCTTCATTTTTCACCTTTATGCCCAAACATTCTCTCTATGCCGTGCTACAGCAGGACAACAAGGATATTCAGCGGGTATGATTTATGAGCCTGCTCCCCCACAGCTCCTCTAGTCAATAGAGAAATACTAAAACAACCCATTAAATCATGCTATAAGCAAGCAAGCATGCTCTGTGTTAGGAAGAAATGGGTTTATCTGCATTGAAAACACCTTGGGTTTTTATCTCCATGTTGAAACTGATTTAGCAGTGGGAATGCACCTATTCAGTCTGGGGCTCAGTAGAGCAGCACTAGGTTCCTATGAAAATCCATGTTTGCGTTAATGGAACAGCCTGTCGCATGGGCTGGCCACCCACTAACTGCAGCACACTAAGGTACTCCCAGCATACATCATCTGGTTTAGGGTTACCTGAGAAGGGAGGATCCTGTTCACAGGCACCAACACTGCTCCAAGACATGAGCCAAGCAGAGTGAGGATGAGTGCTTACAATACATACTCCTAATCCAATGAAAAAGACTAATGCCAGTCCCCAATGGGATATGCAACACCATCCTCAGATTGGTTTTAACATTCTGCTGACACAGACTTCAACACCTTTCACCTCCAAATGGTTGTTGAATCCCTTTCTTGTACTATAGCAGACCTATACTCCTAAAACCCAAACCTAAAGCTATAAGAAGCAATGTATGCTGCAGGCCAAAGATAAGTCAGGATCTGATTTTAAAATTTTGCAATATTAAAAACAAATAACATAGGTGAGGTAATGAAAGAGGGAAAAACACATATAGTAAAAGATAAAATCATTTTTTAACCCTATTAAAAAGATCATTACAGCTCTTTCAGTCTTTTGTTCTTTCCCCTTGCATTACATCTCCTCTGAGCTCCCAGCTCATCACTCTTTTACACACACATTTGGGGGAGTTCATTTGTCATTTTTGTGGGGTTTTTCCTTGGAAAAGAACCTATAAAAATTAAGACTGGCAAATTTGCTTTCCATTAGAGCTACTTGCCTTACACTCAGGTACAATCAGGAACAACCATCTTAATTAAGATAGTCCATAAATGCTCTGGTTGCTAAGCCACCAACCTCATTCTACAAATGAAATTCAATAGGTGTAACTTGGTCCCTAAAGGAACATTTCCCATACCTTAAATCCCATCTTGGGTCCAGCTTTAAAACGAATACAGTCAAGAGGTATCAGCAGGAAAAATAAGAAGGCGTTTTGATTTGTACTATAGTATTCTAAAAATTAATGTGCATTTCTTATTAGCTTGGTTGGTTTTTTTTTTTTCAATTTCACCCAAACCTGCCATTTATGAAGAAGCTGCCTTGCAAAAAATAAAAAATAAAAAATAAAAATGCTCAAGTGGATATAGGCTGATGCTCTTCCTTTCCAAACTACACTGGGTGCCACGTCTCCTCCTTGCCTTTACTTGCGTTTTCACTAGGTCAAAGTTTTGATTACCTGCAATTGAATAGACAGCCAATGGAAATAATAATTCTAGTGAAATGTTTAATGCTGTAATTTTACAGTAAAATACAACATCAGAAAAATGCTTCAACTCTTTGAACAACACCGATGCATCTATCAGCATTTACACTGAGTGGATGTTACCTGCCTGCCTAAGATCCAGGCAGCTTGCCTAAATCCTGATAGTATCTGAATTAATTGGACAAGTATACTTATCCTAGAGGCTACTCCCACTTGCTAGGAAGCATTTCTCTGGGATGTTGGCACGTTTCTGGCTCCACTGCAGTTTAGGGTGGACAGCCAGCCACTGCCTACATTCCACAAAGAAACCTGAGAGCTGACACGTATTTACATGCAGCTCCATCCAACATGTTGAAATGCAAAGCTCTGAGTGGTACATTCTCCATAAGCATCCAAAGCTATATTCCCCCTACCACCAGGCCATTACATACCCCTGAGCAAGGATACTCTTAGTTCCTCTTTTGAAGAAAAACATGCAAAGGGTAACCTAACTCAGTGGCAAGAACATTTAGCAAGGAGGCAGAACTAGGGTTTCAGACCCAGCTCCCAGAAATGCAAAACATTTACCTTAGGCCAACAATAAACAAAAGCAGCAAACAAAACCACAAACGACTGGATAATGGTAGCAGTAGAGAAGGCATATCTTTCTGCTTAGAACAATGTCCTAATCACCATGCAGTCTTGCTTTTTCACCCCATGTTGGACTCGTATCAAATATTGCTCAGAAGAGAGACAGAATCACGCCACAGTGAGTGGAAAATCTGTGTGTTTCTTACTGATTCCCTAGGCTGTCACTGGAAGAAGGTCACCTGTTTTGAGCATCCTCGATCAGCCTTTAAGTGTCTCCTTATGCAACTAACAAAAAGGAGACTGAACTAAAGAAAAATGTCAGGCAGACTGGACCTTCTGCAGCACAGCCTTCACATTCACCACTTTCTCTCCACACAAAAATGAAGCAAAACAGATTTCCCCCCTCTCTCACTCTCCTTTTCTGAAGGGCTACAAGGATTCAATTTTAATAAGGTAAACCTCCTGGATACCACTGAAAGTGGGCAGGCAGGATGTAAACATTTTTTTTTATTTTTTTTTTTTGGAAGCCCAAGTATGAAACAAATTGGAAAATGCCTTTATCTTCTAGATTTGTAGTAAAAAGATGTATAGCATAAATGATGAGTGGCAAAGTGAAGTATAAAAATGGCCACTGTGAATCACATTAAAGATCCAGTTACCCTGTTACCCCGCTGACAACGGCCTGCAGTCACATCACTGGCTGCAGAGCATCACGAGGGGAAAGACAGTGATGTGTCTTCATTTCACAGCCTCCCAACTTGTAGCCATCTGTAGTTAAAGAAGCTTCCTAAGCCAAATGCCATACCTATCTTCTACATAACTTGACAAGTTTTTCTTTTGTCACTTTGCATGGCTACATTTTTAACACATTTACATTTTTAGTCATGGTACCTAGTGACAATGAGTTGTAAAGTTTTATTCATTATGTACTGACTGAAAATGGTTTTCCTTCTAGCTTCCAGAGTTTACTTATTACAGGAAATCATTCATATTTGTTCACCGTTAATCTTCCCCGTGTCATCTGTGATTGCACAGATTTTTCTTCTACCTCAAGCCTCTCTCTCTACACAGAAGGTTTGACCATCTATGTCACACTTCCTCATATTTTCATTATGTCTTTTCTGAGATGAAGACATCAAAGCTACTGACATAGACACACACATTTACTATACATTTATACAGGAGTACGCTTTTTCTATCTATTCCTTTCCTAACAACTCCTAAAGCTCTGTGGGTCTTTAACCATTACTGAGTTTTGGGGTTTAAAGAGTGTCCACAAGGACACCACTTTTAATTCCCATCCCCCCACCCCCTGCACGATACAGCTATTTCTAAGTCCACAACTGCTGTGTGGAGAGTTGAGGGGTTTTTCCCCAGATGTCTAATTTCTCATTTAGCCTTTGAATTTCATCTGCTATTCTATTAATCACTCAGTACCGTTAACAGCCTAGTCAACTCTTTGGTCACTTTTTGCTAATACCATTCCAAGGACTGGAGCACCAACCTGTCACCTCATTATTTCCCCATTTTCAGTTACAGTAGATTAAAAAAAAGTCACAGGCCCCTCTGCAACTCCAGTGGGAACACTCCTGTTTCCTAATAAACCCCTGAACTCCATCTTTCACCAGACCTCTTTCCCCCATTATCGATCTATAAAATTACTCTTCCTCTTTTCTATGACAGTTTATGAAATGTTTGTGAAAGTTTATGAACTTTCAGTGGTGGGCTTTGTAAAAAGCCACCAGGACTTATCATTCAGTTATATTGGTATGTCAGGTTTTCTTCAAAATCCCATCTTTAAATTATTCATTTCAACATTTCAAATCTTATCCCAGCTTCCCTTAATGATATAAAGCTTGGAAAAATCACCACCTATTGGCATGTAAGAAAAATCTTCTTTCATTAATGAAATAATTTCTAAAATAGTCAATATTACATGAAGATTTAATATATACTATATTTACTGTGAATAAAACAAAACAATAAAGCCAGCTTATCAGCAAAAAGAGGACAATCCTTGTACTGTTACCTCCTTACAGTCTTTTACAATTGGCTGCATCATGGTAAGGTCCTGATGACTGCCACCCATAGCACTGCTTGTACTCTTGTTTCTTGCATGGCCTTTCTTAAAAGGAGTTTTTCCACTAGACTGAAACTCTTTCGTTGGAGATGTTGGTGAAGTAGACAGTACTAGTGTTTTCAGTGCTGCTACTTCAGCCTGGAGGACATCAATCTTGGGTAGGAGATAAAAATGAAGTCATTAACAAACAAAAATATTGTAGTAGGCTATGAATATGTTAAATTATTTAACATCATTTCCAGTTATCTTTAGTTCAATTCAAGACTTTTGTCTTGCAACAGTACTAAGAGGCAGATGCCTATGCAATTTCCTACAGTAGTAACACTGGCTTCCTATGCACTTTGCTAGCTATCTGATGCTGAAACACCAGTTATGTCTACAGGCTTTAGCTAAGAATATGTCAAGGCAACACAAAACATCATTATGTTTTAATAATGTACACAGGTTACGCACTATTTACATCTTAATGATTTACACTTTAGATTTATAACCATATGAAAAGACAAAGCAAGCAAGCTAGAAAAAACACTTACCTTTCCTTGTGCTTCTTTTAACTGTTTTTCTGCTGCAGCTTGTTTGACATTAGCTTCTTTAACCATTTTGTGTGCTTCCTATAAAAAATATTTAGCTAGTGTAAATGCTTTACACAAACTTACAAGATCCAATAAAAAAAATAAAAAAAACCCAACACAAAAAAACCCCAAACCCAAACTAAGGACACGCACTTTTGCTTCACAGAGACTACTTGTAAATAGTAAGTTGTGCAACAGCCTTGATGATAATTACATACCAAAAAATACCTACAGTTCTATCATTTTTATCATTTGGATTCATCACTGGCACACAAAGTTTCTTCTCCTTGATCCTGAGCCCAGATTCAGAAATTCAGCAACTCCACCCATCCCCCTCCAGTAGGAACAATACCTGTCATGAACGCCAGGCTCCATTCATGCTTCAGTGGCTGACAAGTCAAGTTCCTTGACCCCCAAGAGAGAGACTCAACCAGTAGCAACAAAAGCAACATGGGCACAGTTGCATATTCAAAAGAACTTCTCCCTTCTTCTATCCAGAATAACCAGTTTTAATCAACTGTGAATTTCTACATGAAGGAACCGGTCAAATAACTATGACGTCTGAATTCTTACCATCAATAAAACAGACAAAGCAACAGCTTAAAAATAGTTTGTGTGTTAATAAACATTTCTTAAGTAGAACAGAAAATGCACTAAAGCCCAATCCAAGAAGCAAGGCTAAGCCAATCATGAAGCAAGCATAAAAGGACGGGATTTTTTAAACATCCTTTTACCTCATACCTCTAAAACTTTCATCTGCATAAAGTATTTATTTAGGCTCTGATCCATCAATTTGCGCCTGTGATCAAATTACTGTTCTTACTTGGCACTTAATGAAGACAACAAAGACTGAAAGATCAGAGCCATCAGCTAAATTATTTGGGATAAGATCCTTCTCATATCTGTAAAGCGCCTAGCACGTATCTGGACGCTATATAAATAAAACAAAAAAGTTCATACATCAACATACCAGAAGATTTAGCTCCCAGTGGCATACAACACAGCAGTATAATATGGGTTTGTAAAATTCTCTTAAGTAACAACAGACACATGCAGGAATGGGAACATACACATTTATACAATGTGTACAAATACATTTAACATTGAGCATGCAGTTTCTGCGTAGTGATGCACCTTGGAAAGCAAAGCATGTTACAGTGCTATTACAGTGTAATAATGAAATATATACATCCAGCTGTGCAAAAGAAGTCTTAATCCTCCACTGAGATGCATTAATATAAGCTGTAGCATATCCACTTATATGGTCATTGAAAGTAGTGGGATTCAGAGCAGAACGTGAATTCAAGAGCTGTAGGTCCCAGTGCAAAAATCAAAAAGCCTTAACACTGTTGTCAATGCCTCTTAGTGAAATCAAACCACGAAAGAAAATTCAAGTGACATGCTCACAACAGTTCTAAATAACCAAAACTCAACACTGTATTTCAAAAATAGCTTTCACAAATTGATACATTGTTCTAAGTTATGAAGCGTCATTAATATAAAACTTCACTGATATTTTTATGTCTCTAGAGTTAAACTATCTGCCCAACATCTTCCTCTCCTCCCAACATACACATGCATTTATGCTAAAAATTATCTTTTCAGTCTCCCATTTATTTTCTACACACAGGAACTGCTTCATATTTTAAGTAACTCTGCCCTACCAGGATGATGAAATAAAATGCACTGCCAACCCACAGAGCATTTTGCAATTTGTTTTTTGAGTGTCAGTACTTTCAAGGTTTTAATAGCATTTTTATACCAATACAACATCATATGTTTAAATACTGCTTCTAAAACATATTTCATGTTTTATCTTTATGCATATGCTGAAAATGGTAAGCTTATAAATCATGTTTGGATTCTCAAAATTTATTCTGACAGTTATAGGTATCACAATTTAGCCTCTAGGCATTTCTAAATATTCCTGTGATAAAATGAGAACTGATCCCGCTACAAGTGTAGATTTAAGACGGGCTTTTTTGGTGTACTACAAGCTCACAATCTTTGCTGGCATTTCTCAAATGAAAAGGTCCCACTTAACACTGAGACTTCTCACTTGGTAACCAGGTTTCACCCCAGTGCATTACTCAGTATTAATGTTTCTTATCAACTCTGTGGGAGTAGCATGCTGCCAGACTCAAAATTCAAAAGCTGAACATGGATATGTATTTGGTATCTCCATTGATCTGGAACTACGTTATTTTTTTTATTTAGTCACCATGGCAACCCCAAATTTAGCTCTTATCTAGATAGCCTTGTTGTCAGACAGAGAAGCTGTCTCAAAATAGTTATGCCAAAAACACAAGCCTGAATAGTTTCAAGCTTTATATTTTTGTTATTTTCTTAATTTTGCATCTAGGCAGATTGACAGGCTCAAAAATGTCTCTTGCATCTAAGTAGAAAGCCTACTGTTTGCTCTTAAGTCTCTGCTTCAACACACCCAGGTCTTCAGGACACAAATCCTTTTATAAGCTTATTGCAATAAAATTCAGCTTACAATATACTGATTCTACATAAAACAACTGTCTCGGCTTCCTTTAAGTATATCACATGGAAGACTCCAACAAACCTCAAACAGACTAGCTGTAAGTTCTTCCAATTCCTGTCCAAGTTGATCTCGCACTTTAGAAAGCCTTTCACATTCTTCATCTTTTAACTTCAGCTCCTATGGAAAATTGAAAGTTATTTATTCTGACTTAGAGTAATAATTTGGCCTTTTAAAACTAATACCACAGAGAGGAGGGAGAAAAAGGAAAAATAAGAACATAAAACCTTTGCTAAACAAAGCCTTTCAAAATATTCATCTTAACACTAGAAGCAATTAAATTAATGCTGCACATACATAGCTATTCCTGCTACATGGAAACATACCAGACCAATCTAAAGTATCTCTAAGCTAGACAAAAGCATTTCCAAAATATTCTAAAGTAAAAAAAGCTTTTTTCCTGGAAATACAGAAGACTAAAGTCACTTAAAATACAGAACAAATTAATTACTGAGACAGACAGAATAACAGTTCTGTGTACTGACACCTTAGCAGACATTTAAAGTAATCCTTTAAAAAGTAAATAAATAAATAAATAGAAAAGCTTTGTCTCAAGCCAATACCCACTTCTAAAACACATTGTACTATATAGTTTCCTGCATATCTCCCTGCAACCAATGCAATTCCAAAATCATACTGTAATCATATCCTTGCTCTCATTTATGCAGATGTATAAATCAAAACAACAAAATTAAAAATGTTATTTGCTACACCACTAAAAACTGAGTGAAGAAGGTCTGACCATACCACTTTTAAAGTAAGATTTTAACACAGATTTGCCAGTATAAGGGTTACACACACCCAAGCTCATTTTCTACTGTCCCAAGCCTGAGGGGAAAGTAGGGTAACTTGCTGAGAAGTACAAAAGTTCAACAAGAAATTTTAAAGGTTTCCTCTCTCCTCCCCCAGCCATTAAGACCTGGAATATCTTGGAAGAAACAGAAGGATGGAGAGAAAAAGGGAAAGAAAAGCAGCAGACAGACAATTCTGACCTTGCAAGCATTTTTTCTTTTTTTTGGCCATAGCTCCTCTCTCATCCCTTCTGTTTCTTCCTCGTCCTCTTTTCCCCTTGCCAAGCTAGCTATTACACTACCATTACTACTGAAACACAGGACCCAAGCCTGTCACTGACATGTTAAAGACACCAAATACAGTCTAACAATGATTTGGTTTGAAAACCTCCAGACACAAGCAAAGAAAACAGCTGCCTTCAGAAAATTCTGGGAGGCAGTCACTACGGTGTCATAAGGAAGCCCACATGGCAGCTTCCCTTGTATTTCTCCCAGGTTCTTCATGTTGAGTAATGTTGTGTACTACGATGCAGGAAACCACATCTTGCCTCGCAGCATGCTGGTATTATTGCTCTCAATTTCTGCAGTGAGACTGGCAATAGATTTCCTCACAGGTGAAGGGTTCCGTTTGACTTCAACTCCTGAATTTGTGTTTAAAGACTGCTCTAGACTCATTTAGTATCAAAGACATTATTTCTCCCTTCTTCTATCTGGTTTTAACTTCGGGCACTTTGACTGATTTTTAGTCTAGTTTGCTTTTTTTTTTCTTTCCATAGGCAACCTTTTAACTACTTTGAAAGTACTACTTCTTTTTTCCAAAACCACTTCGTTTTTTTTCAAACATGGTACTTCTTAAAGAGTACTCAACTCTTACTTACTAGCTACTGTTCTGCACACAGTGACCTACCTTAAAAAAGAATTAAAAGGCAGCAAAATAGCAGCAGATGGAGGGAAGAGAAGAAAAAAGGCATATAAAATGCCAAAGTAAAAAAAAAAAAAACTGGAAAAAAGAAAAGCAAAAAAAAAATAATAGGGAAATAAAATTTAATTAAGCAATATTGTGTTGGTTTAAAAGTATTTCCCACAAAGTTTGTGGTTTAATAAGAACATAAAAGATTCTGATGCAAAATGTTTAAAGCTCAAGTTTCATGTGCTCCTATAAATGCAGAAAATACAGCCAATACATTTCCTTTGTTTTCCTTCACTTTTTTGTAAGAAAAATGCTACATACACATCAATACATCTTAAAAGGAGATTATACTAGTATTCAGCTCAAGAGTTATCAAATTCACGACAAAGACAGCATTACCCCAGGTTCACTTTTGGGCAACCACTATCAATACAGTATTTTAAGTGAAATTTTTACAGTTTTGCCTGCAACTGGAAAGATTCGGGGAGCTCAGATTAAAATTTAGGCAGACAAGTAAAGCTGCTTAATGAAAACACAAAGGAGACAACACCAGTCAGTCTACTACACATAGCTGCTTAGCTAGATTTGTCAAAGCCTGGGCAAGTTTCCATGGCATGATTCAGGAGGAGCATAACATAACATTTCATTTTGCCAAGCAAGTTTAATAGCTTGGGTTTTTTAAGTAGGGCAGAAATAAAGAGTGCCCAAAGCAAAAAGTTTAGCAGTTATTAAAAACATTACTACTGCCTATGTCTTAGAGGCATTACTGGAAACTTCCTAGCCATACACAATACAGAGGCAGAAAAGACAACTGAGCATGCTAGACTCATCATCCATGCTGCAATCCTTCCCATATTACTGTTCTGGAAAAGTACCTACATGAAAATGATTGGCACAACACACACAGTTACCAAAATAGGTAACAAAATAATTTAACTTGCAAGGAAAAAAAAAAAAAAAAAAGTCCTATACCAGAGAGTCATATTATTGCTTATTTCACTTTGATCTTCACAGACTACAAGGTGGGTCTTTAGAAAGAACCAGTGAGAGAAGGAATGCGAATTACTGCTTCAAAACCATTTCTATTTTAAATTCTAGTAAGGAAATCAGCCTGAATAAAGTTCAACAAATACTTAAGTTAGACCTAAATGCAGAAGACCACGGAAAGAACAAAGATTTTTCTATGGATATGACCTACAATCAGTATTGTAGGACACTGCTAAATTCTGAAGTTGCCAATAAAGTTTGTATTTATATTAGAAGGCATTTTAACTGGTCTGCACTCAGCACTCAAGTCAAACAAGATGCGGAAAAACTAGTCCGTTGCAACCACATTTACAATGTTATCTGATGTGACAGAAGGTCCAGGATAATGGAAGAAAAAAAAAGAGAAATCTACTTCAAATCCTGTATCAACACACAACATCTGAAGGCAAGAGATCAAATTGTATCGCTCTGTTTCTGAGATGAAGACGGCATACAGAAATTGAAACCTTTGAAAGAAAAACCTAGATCTGAGGATCAGGTTCTTCAACTACATTGAAATTTACAATACACGAGAATCACTGTCTCAGTGTGGAAAAAAACCTCTCAATTTCACTCTAGTAGGCAAATATTAGTAATTTAGACTTCTACTACAAAAAGTCATAGTTTTCACTTGTTACCAACAAGCCTACATATGTTACTTTGAAGACTGTGAGAAGCATAGAATTCATTCTCAAAACAAATACGGTATTTGCAACCAACATCCCTAGGAGACTGGTCTTTCCTCATCAGAGGAGGGGACTAACCATCAGTGACAGCTGATAATCTCAGCACTCCAAGAGAAAACACATCAACACAGAAACCAAAGGTTCTCTCTGCAGTCATGGATGACATCATTACATTAACAGTCTGATCCATGAGGAAATAACTTCAGGGCCACATCACACAAAAATTCAAGGAAAACATGACTATGAATGGCCATAGCTCAGAAACTACAAGCAAGCTATCCAAAATACATGCAATGTGCTGGTTATTTAAGATGAAATGCAAACAAAAGGCATTTCTTCAGAAGGACTCCACTAAACTGCCACATCAAGAAACACCATGTATCATAATACTATCATTATTCTATCAGATGTTAGCTACATGTGGTTGATCCACCTTCAGTAACCACGGTGACACAGCTCAATCCAGATATGGCATAAAAATTGCAAATGCATAGAGATACCAGGAGCAAAGGCCGAAAGCATTGAATCACCAAGCCTTTTAACACCTTCACAATTTTCCTGACGCTGCTTTAAAAGGACAGTAGCAAAACAAAGAGAAAGGTTCCAATCATCTAAAGCAAGGGCTTTTCAGCTCCACTTCACAGAATATAGCCAGAAATTAAGACTTCAGTGGGGAAAAAAGAAAAAGAGGGAGCGGGAGGAAGCAGCCAAAATTTACCTTCATGGTCTCAACAAAGAGTGAAAAATAATGTCATTTTAATTAAGGAAGCATTTTAAGGCAAAAGTATGTCCAATCTTACATGCCCCATCAGTACAGAATGCTACCTTGCTGTTACCTCTGACCCAACCTTTCTCCCAATCTTACTACATGATCTGGTGCTGCAGCTGACCTAGACTGAAGTAAAAAGTGTACTTCCTGCCATCGGGAAACATATTTTTTTACAGACTTTTTATAAACAATTTTGCCAACAGTGCTGTTCATGGAGAAGTGAAGTCTGTACTCTTAAATATAAGGCCTACATATACAGGAGAAGAAAAAGGAAAAAAGAATAAATCTTTAGTCTATTCCTGACTAGTTTCAAGAACCATACTTAAACGTCTACACACCATACATATATTCTCCAATAAAAAAAACTGAGGGCATATTAATAAAAAAGCCACATTCCAAGCAGAGACATGGAAAAAAAAAATTAGACAGTGGATCCCTAAGCTTCAAAACTCCTATTTCCTTTCTATTTCCCTTTCTGACTGCAACAGCAACAAATTGAAATCCATCCTTAATGCATATTACAACACCATACAGTTTGGGTAAGAAATTTGAAGCAAATGAAAAATGCAAGATAGCAAATTTGTGATTACTTTGGTCACTCCTGGGAAGTCTAGTCTGTAAGGTTTCCAGGCTCAATGAGCTCACAAAATTTAAGAGCAAACTGTAATTCTCATTTTTCGCATTGTTCCTAGCAAGCAGCACAGAGACTTACAGAGAACTTAAAACCAGCATGCAAAAAACGACCAGCTATACAAACAAACAACCTATTAATTATATCTCTACAGATTTTTAAACCACGTACTCATCAATAAACGTGAAAAGACTTGGAAACCATAGAATCAAAGAATGGTTTTGGTTGGGAAGGACCTGAAAAGATCATCTAGCTCCAATTCCCCTGCCATGGGTAAAGATACCTTTCACTAGACCAGGTTTCTCGAAGCCTCATCTAACCTGGCCTTGAATGCTGTCAGGGATAGGGCAGCCACAGCTTCTCTGGGCAACCTGTTCTAGTGTCTCACTACCCTCTCACAGTAAAGAATTTCTCCCCAATACCTAATCTAAATCCACCCTCTTTTGGTTTAAAACCATTCCCCCCTTGTCCTATCACTACATGCCCTTTTAAACAGTTCCAAGTTTAAAGACTGCATGACATACTGAGTATCACACAGTGGGCAAAGCCTTATGCGAACAGCCATGACTTTTGGCAGAAAGCAGAGATGAATTAGGGATAGAAAAAAATTAGTCTTCATACAGACAGTGGAACAAAGTAGACATTACAGAAGAATAGGGTTTATTGTACAATCTGTAAAGAGTCCTGCTACAACTCCTGTGTTACTCAGCAATTCCGAAACAGTACAAGTTTAGGAAGACAAGCAGACAAAAGCTATCCATCAAGTAACACTGGTATGAATCAACCTGATGGGCTGAGAATTAGCAAGACGTTTGACATCAGCAGTCTCAAGTTAGTGTTGAATTGCTTTTGTTAAGAAGACCCAAATGGTTTGAGAATATGTGACATGCAGTTAATATGTCCTAGCAGCCTTAATGGCATTTCCTTCAAAACAACCTTCAATATCAGTGTGAAATAGGAAACACTGTGATATATACAGTGAGACAGTGATATATACTGGAGTAAGATTTTCAGATAAATCCAAGGTAACAGTAGCAAATCTGAGTTTTTGAGTACATATACTCCAGTACAGTCAGGAGTCAGAAAAGTTTTTCTGAAGTTTAAACTTTAATTTGCTCTTACTTTCTAGGGTTCCAAGTTTAACTGCTAGGATTATATATTCACATGCGAGGTCCTTAAACTTAACTCAGGTTAATGTTTCCTTTCAGTGGTCAAACACTAATCAAACAAACACACTAGCAAAGTAAGCAACTACTCAGCACCAAACAATCAACAGAATAATTGATGTCAGAATCCATATTTAACACTAACAAGTGCAAATGCAATTATGACAGAAATGATGACTACATTCAACAAGATGAGGTAACAAACACAGGAAAACAAGTTCAAACACAAGATAGGATGAGCTTAAATCTAAACAAGAATGGGATCATGTAGAGGAGAGGAAAGGGCACAGGTACAAATAGCACAAAATCTACTCAAACATTGAAGCACAGGTATGCTAAAATTATAAATAATGGCTTTGCATTTATATAGCACCATCCATCCAAACAAGACAAAGCGCTTTACAAATATTAATGAATTGAGCCACAGTGTCTTCAAAGGTATCTGTATTCAATTTGAAGTATGGTGTAACAGTGATCTAAAGAACACCAGTGACATCTTTATTGCTTCTTTCCTAGGCAGGCATTTCCCTATGAAACATCACAAGTACTCCTCTTCTAAAGCATTTCTATATTCCATGAAACATGCTACACTTTTACACTCTGGCAGAAAAACTACTTGAGAGGTATATAATCAGTGTCTATAAATACTTATACAGTAACAATGGAATGACAGAAAATTATTCCTATTCTCGGCTGGCAGAATGAAGGAATGGTCTACATTTCAAAGAAAAAACATGTTTAACCAGATATTGCAGCAAAAGCTTTCCATGGTTAAGTAACAGCAGCACTACAAAAATACATTATCAAGCAATAATTCTAAAGCATTAGCACAGCACACATTCAGAAAACTTTACATAAAATAATTACATCCTAATAATTCTACAAGAAATTAGTAGGCTTGACTGCACCTTCTGGCTCATCTAGCATTCTGCAGTATTAGAATCACTTTGAAGAGAGAAAAAGCAGGAGACAAGACAACAAGCCTTACCCTCTGAGCTTTTGCAAGTTCTTCTTTCAATCGTTCATAGCCCTTTTCTCTTACTTCCAGTACAGATGGGCTCCGTAAGTGAGATAAACTGTCTGTACTCAACCCAAAAATATCTTCATTTCCTTCAGCAACATCTGCTACTGTAGCAGCCTGCAAAAACTCTCTCTCTACGTTATTGCTCTCCTTTCTGGTATTACTGTGATTGAATGACCCACTCTGGGGTCCAGAGGTAGAACAAAGTACTGTGTCGGTAACATTGATGCTGTAAAGAGAGTGATAATTTTTTTTATTTATAGAATACATTAAGAAGAAATATTTTAGAAATAGCAGTAGCAGTGATGAATATACTATTATGGACACAATTTAATATTACAACACTTTAAGTAAAATCACAATTATATCTTTAGTAAAGCAAATAGTTTATATGCAACAAACATCAGCAATTTAAATAAAAATAAAACACATGGAACTTACCTGATACCTGATACTTCCCCGCAATTCAGTTGTCTGGGAGATGAATAAACAGGTTGTGTGGGAAGATCAGAAACATTTAATGCATTGGGTTGGATTGGTGTGGAGGACACAACAGAAGGATGTGGTCGATAGATAACACTGGGTGAGGTAGTTTGTTCCTGAGTCCCTGGCTCATTTACCCCAAGAAGATCTGGTGTAGTAGGCGAAGCGAGGTTCACTTCATGAAAGCCTTCCAAGGGATCACTGGCCATAATAAAAGCCTCATCATACGAAACCTTGAATTAAATAATCATATTATCAGAATGCAAAACAAGAAATACTACATTATATCTGAAAACTATATGAATTATATTAAAAACCACTTAGACAAATACGTTTAAAATACTTCATGATATAACAGAAACTCTAGACTAATCTTGCAAAAGTACGAACTTCAACCACCAAAACTGTTTTTTCCACACATTACACTGTTGAGCCCAGAAGATCTAATAGTGGACCCCACATCTAAATGGGATGATGACGACATGAACACGCTCTACATCATAAGACAAAGCCATCTTCCATATAGCCTAAAGCTGTTTTGTATCAAAACAAATATGACCTGGATGAGGGAACTGAGTGCACCCTCAGCAAGTTTGCTGATGACACGAAACTGGGAGGAGTGGCTGACACACCAGAGGACTGTGCTGCCATTCAGCGAGACCTGGACAGGCTGGAGAGTTGGGCGGGGAGAAACTTGATGAAATTTAACAAGGGCAAGTGTAGAGTCTTGCATCTGGGGAAGAACAACCCCATGTACCAGTACAGGTTGGGGGGTGACCTGCTGGAAAGTAGTGAAGGGGAAAGGGACCTGGGGGTCCTGGTGGATAGGAGGATGACCATGAGCCAGCAATGTGCTCTTGTGGCCAAGAAGGCAAATGGCATCTTAGGGTGCATTAGAAAGGGAGTGGTTCGTAGGTCAAGAGAGGTTCTCCTCCCCCTCTACTCAGCCTTGGTGAGGCCGCATCTGGAATATTGCGTCCAGTTCTGGGCCCCTCTGTTCAAGAAGGACAGGGAATTGCTTGAAGGAGTCCAGCGCAGAGCCACAAAGATGATTAAGGGAGTGGAACATCTCCCTTATGAGGAGAGGCTGAGGGAGCTGGGTCTCTTTAGCTTGCAAAAGAGGAGACTGAGGGGTGACCTCATCAATGTTTACAAATATGTAAAGGGTAGGTGTCAGGATGATGGAGCTAGGCTTTTTTCAGTGATATCCAGTGATAGGACAAGGGGCAATGGGTGTAAACTGGAGCATAGGAAGTTCCACGTTAACATCAGGAAGAACTTCTTTACTGTAAGAGTGACAGAGCACTGGAACAGGTTGCCCAGGGGCGTTGTGGAGTCTCCTACACTGGAGATATTCAAGGCCCGCCTGGACAAGTTCCTGTGTGATGTACTGTAGGTTACCCTGCTCTTGCAGGGGGGTTGGACTAGATGATCTTTTTAGGTCCCTTCCAACCCTTGGAATTCTGTGATTCTGTGATTCTGTGATTAATGAAAGAGAGGTAGACCTGGGAAACAGTAAGAAAAAAAACAAAAATAGTAATCTTAAAACCTCAAGCTTCCGCTTTTAATCTCAACAAAGCAAATAATCTAGAGACAGAAATCAGTGAACCTTCAAGTAAATTGCAGTCCATAGTGACTTTGGTTAAATTACACTTCTGATATTGTTAACAGTTCATAGAAAGGGCTGAACTAGCCAAAAAGACTTCTCATGAAGTATGAGGATGTGCATTTAATACATGATTAACTGACAATGACAAATGCCATCACAGTATCGTACCAAAAAAATGTTACAGGTAAAAAGAATACTACAAATTGGCAATTTAACTGACAGTATCTTTTTATTTTTTTTAATTCTGTATGTTTTTATAAGATCAACAGAAAACAAGTACAACACACGAATTTTACAAGCCCCAACAGGAAGCTGGTTTACAGCCATTTATCAGAGATCACAAAGATCTTTGCATGATTCAAAACTATGAATTGGAAGTAGTGTGGAGAAATTTGTGAAGGAATTACTTAGCAGTGATTATTTACTGCAAAAAAAAACCAAAAAAACAAAACCCACACGCTTTCCATGTTATATAAATGAGAAAATTAAGGCTTTACAAAGGTACTTAACATACAAAAAAAGAATTGCAGCATCCAACTGAAATAATAAATTGCATTTTACAGAGAAATCTGCTTGGATCTTCAAATTGAAATCACAAGGCAGAGAGAAGACCTAGAAAGATGATGGTCAGAACCATGAAGAGGTAATGCCATCAACTTACATGTATATCCAGTTAATCAGCCGCTTCATAAAACACATAGACAACACCAAGAATGGAATCCCCAAATTAGCATATGCAGTCATGTTTTAGTTACAGCTATACTTTTTTATTATCTTAAGCTCAAAGAACACTTCAAAATTGATTTGCAGCTCAAGTATTACACTGTCTATATGCCCATGTTAAACAAGTTCCTTTACCACATTATCAGGTACACATGGAAGATACTCATTTGTTCAGACAGCAAGAATACCATTAATTTTTCTCTGTCCCTGCTAATTGCTCCCACACAAACAAACAAACAAAAAAAAAACAACCACCTTTAAGAAACTGCCCAAACTGAAGGGACAAAAAGGACCTCACATGAATAAAAAGGAACAGTTTGGGCCCTGTTGGTTTTTTTTTTTTCAGCAGGAAATTATATGCAGAAATTTGTTTTATTTTGAACTACCAAGAGCAGTTGTACAAACATGATTTACAGAGAAAAATGCTGTCAGTTTTGTGCTTTGAAGCTTCTCTACATAACACAGAAATGAACAGCTCATGTTTAAGTAAGTTTGAAAAACCTTATTGTTTTCCCTATACTTCTTAACTATTATAATCATAACTAAAGCTGTAAGTAATGATAAAGCCTTGTTAATTTGTTGAGTCAACAAACTAAAATGGCAGCACTGCTGGAGCTACGGGACACTTCTTCAAGGTTAAATTTCAATAATGTTTTCAGCCCTACAGTGCAACTATTACATGTGGTTTACATTTAATAAGCTAAAATACTGACATCTTCAAAACACAAAATTGCAGAAACAGTTCTTTAAAGTTCATTAGCCCAGTTGAAAAATACCCACCTTGCCAGTCTCAAAGTAAGGCTCACATCTACACAAATACATTTGCTTTCATTGTTCCCACCACCAAGTAAGCCATACCCAATACTACTCTGCTGGCAACACCACCAAGATGTTCCAGCTCTTTGGATTCCAGCCTTCAAAATTAACAGAAGATGCAAGCTTCTGAATAGGAATGTAGAAATGCTACCTGGATGCCTTGGCCTCTTCTATGCCTACAGCACCTACAAAAGTGCACCAAAAACCACCAACAGAAGCAGAGACCGAGAATACAGCTGAGAGCAAAACACAAATAACTCTTCTGCCACATCTTCCCCTCTGTTGACCAGTTTTCATGTTTTCATGTCAAGTTTGAAACACACATTCCTAGTGCCACTGAAAACTCACAATCTGACTTGATGTTCAATGATGGCACCTTAGTATTTTGCACCACCAGTATCACTGGTTGTTTTCAGCTGCACACCCCCTTGGGCTAAAATTTTCTAGGAAATCTTTTTTCCCCAAATCCCATTTTCTAAAAAACACTATTTAGCAATTTCCAAGAAAAAAAGGCTCAGGAAAACTTCTTTTTCAATTTTTAATATACTTTACACAACAGCCCTACACAAACCATAGGGCTGTTTGCAGGAAATACTTTAAGTACATCAAGTAAATTATAAGCTCAAAGATCTACTATTCTGTATCTTTATGATAATTTACACAAATTGTTATGTTATGAAATGCACAAAGTCATGCTGGCTCACTGTCCTGGGTTCAGCAGTAGCAGTCATTTTTCTCTATCTTCCAAATGCTCAGATGCATTTCTGGCTCCCCCTCCAGACCACCATATCAATCTGGTAAGTGAAGTAGTTATGTCTGTAAAAATAACTAAACAAACCTATCCCATCTACATGCTCCTATTCCTATGAGAAATGTTCCACTTAACTCCTTTCCTACAGCTTTTCCACCTAACCTGCCTATATCCTGCAGTTTTTAATAGTTAAAAAAAAAAGATTATGGCATTTTATATACAAGACTATAACCCTGCTAATACATTAAATATCAATCTCAGCCTAAACAGACAAGTGAGATTTATGAGTAAGTAAATCCATGCATAACTCCACGGTTACCAAAAAACAAGCTCTTTCTGCTACACTAAGTAAAAAACGTTACACAGGTTATTCCTGGCAGAGCTGAAAATAAAGTCCCTCAGCTAAACTTTTCCCATAGCCTGTCAAATGGGCACTCATAAGCATACCATCTGTGTAAAACACTTTCCATTCACAACTTTTTTCCTTCTTAGCACTACTTCTCACTTAGCAGGGAGGCAGGCAGAAGCTGGGTACACCATCCATACAAGACAAAGAAGCCCATATTAAACATCTCAGTTTCAAGACACACCATCACCGTTACCTTTTTACCCAGACATCAGCTGAACATACATTACGCACTAGTGAAACCAAACATTAATGCAAAAAGCTAGGCAGTCTGAAAAATAAAAGCTCTCTTTTGGGAAAGAACTCTTCAAAGTAAAGGTAAACAAAAGGAGGGAGGGGAAAGCACATTAAATTTCAGTGTCATTAAAGGTTATGGGCTTGGTTAAGGCTTGGAGTGGGGGGTTCATATTATTGACTAAGGCAGCAGTGAACAGCCTTACTGTGAAGGAACATGAAGCACATGGTATGCAGAGAGCTTTTACTATGAGCCAAGCTGACAGTGTGTAAAATCCACAGTGTTGGCACAGCACTCTGCAGTAGTACTTCTGCTACTGTGAACAAAAGCTGATATTCTGACATTTCAGGGCATTACACTTATTAAACAAAATTACAAATTTTCTTAATACTTTTTCCACCACACTAATACATGGTGAAAGTTTGGAACAGCATTTGTGCCTGCCAAATACATGACTGTTTCTCTTAGTTGATAGCATGCAACTTGGATGACATACAAAATTCAAATAGTGTAATAAATCAGGATGAAACACCAAAATAATTTCCTTATACTTTCATCTGGAAATAATGCAAATGTGGTGGAAGCTGTCAAAATGTTGCAACTTTTTACTCTCCACTGCCACATTTGCACTGCTGACTACCCACGTAACTGCATGAGGAAACTATGCCCAAATTGTTATTTTATCTAAACAAAAACATACTACAAAGAAAACCGTTTAACAACTGCCAGTTTAACACATTTCTACAGCTTCTAATAGGAATCAAGAACTGCAAACATTTTCAACAGCAGTCAAATCAAACTGTTTTAATTTTCCTGTTATTACTCTAAGAGAGGTCCAGCTACTTGCCTGAATCAAAGCATTCAACAGTAAACATTTAAAAGCTCCCTGAAAAGCTGTAATTTGTGTTGGCTTTTGGGAAGGAGGGGGAAAAAAAAATAGAAAAAGAGTACTGTTGAAAACTAACTACTACAAACGGTGGAGTTCGTCTTTCACAGATTGCTTTTAAATACAAAACAGGCTGAAGATGACAGGTTTGAACAATCTCCTGTTACAGCCTGTTTAAAAGCAATGCCAGCGCCAAACATTTCACGCATTAAAAAAAAAAAAAAATCTCATTTTTAGCTTTAATAATAAAGAGCACCATCATAACAGAATGGTTACCTGCTCAAGTGGTGGGGGGAGGAATCACATAAGGAAAAAGAAGTTACTGTTTCTAAGCATTTTGATGAAAAGTAAATTCTAGTTAGCATTTACTAAAAGAAGGTGATTATTGGCTATAGTGTTTTAATCTTCACACAGCAGGCCTTTCAAAATGTAATAAAGTCTCAAGGACTTCCCTTATTAGACTCCAATATCTGCTTTAGTTAATTTGGGAGGAAAGTGGATTTTTCTGTAGCAGTTCCTCAAAAGGACTGGCATTAGCCCACCACTGGGCCTGCAATCTCCTCAGTGGGTTAAAAAAAACAAATATCACTCAAAATATTTGGCATTTTACAGTTGGGAGTGTAGTACATTTTAAGCTCTAAAGAACCCCATCAGGAATTAAGAGTAGTGGACTAATAAATACCTTTTAAAGAAGCAGTTCAATTAAGTACTGCTATGCCATACCTATAACTATGAGATGCAAGCAAATAGCCTAAGAAGCAAAAGTGTTGTAAGGCATATACGCACATTAATTTAAAATTCAAAACCAATTCAGTTACAGCTATCCAGTATGAGATATTCATCAGATGTTGGCATAGGATGAAGTTTGGTGGATTTTTTTATTTTTTTCATAAATTGTTTTATATTTAAGCTGGGCCACAGAATCCAAGTTTAAACAGTGATATCAATGCCAGCTCATTGTACAAACACAAGATTTAGGATAGGAATTCCCTTAAGGAAAGCAAAAACCAATTCCCGCCTTTACAGTTTGCAATTATGGAGCCCAAACTCACAATATATGTATTTTTTAAAGCGTAAGATGCAAGACAAAAGAAAGCACTGACCTACTCCAGTCTTTGCATATTCTACTTGTAATTTGCAGGTGACCTTACACTACATTTTTACCAACAGATAGTAAATTGGGCAAGATAGTAAACAGGAGGTAAACTGTAAGCTGGGCAAGCCTACAGAATTTAAGAGCTAGTGAAACCACATTTGGTTCAACAGGAAAATATTTTTCTATTGCATTCCCATGAGTGTTGTCTTATAATGCTATGATGCAGGTCTTTTTCTGTTCTTTAGTCTCACATTAGACATCTAAAACACTATTTCACACCATTTGAAAGGCAGCATGTAGTCTATGTGATAGCAAGACTTTATAGAGGACTTTTTGTTGTGGTGAACTGATGATTAAAAAGAAAAATCTCTTTAAAACTTTATTACAAGCATATCTTCAACTAGAAGAACTAAAGTGCGGGCAGCAAGTGTCTCACAGAAACAAGCAGCATACAAGATTCTACAACCTATACTTATGAAGTGCTTGTGAAATCTATAAATAAACATGGTTTCGAGTCTGGCAGATAGTACACCTCTTACTACAGAAAAATCAGTGTTTTGCAAGGTAGAATACTTCAAACTTTTATTGTAAACAAGCATTCAAATAATGCTGTTCAGTTCACAGACTACCTAAATCAAGCTAATTTAACTGCAAATACGATTCTCTTCGCAGATGCTGGTTTTTTTAAGATAGAGCATTGTTCTGCCTTATCTTGGAAACAACTGCAGAACCCCATCTCAGGTTTAAGCCTGTCCACAGTGACTGTAGCATCATTCTCCGAGACCTGAACCTAAAGACCCTCTTGTTTTCAGTCAGGGCCAAAACCAATTCATTAAGTAAAAATGGTCACAATTTTCATGATATGCAAAGTTTTCTAAATGTATCTAAAAGGTGCATTTAAAGAAACATTTTCTTAATTTCTGAAAAACACGGTTAGCCTATTATTGAAGCGTCTAATGTAAGTTACAGTCAAGCTATAGTAAGACAAGATTTTAAATGCCATATTAAAAGGGGTCTTAAAAATAAAAATCCAAAGTACACATTTCCTTTTTGGGAAAATCCATAAACATTAAGTGGAACGAACAGTGAGACCAGCTCATCTGGCATTTTACATGAATTTTACATCAAGTCAATAAAAGCTACAAAGATAGCTGCAATCTATAATCAAAAGGCTTATTGTAACTGTTTCCCTCCAGAAAAGAAAAAAAATCACCTTTTAAATATAGTGTAACAAGATGGATATTTCAGCCACAGCTGTGAGGTCCACTCCCATTTGTTATTTATTAAAAGCATAATGAGAACAGTAAATTATTTATTCTTCTTTGCTCACTAGGTAACATTAACCAAGCACAGCAGATGAATGACTGCCAAGACACAAATACAGAAGGCCCAACTTTAACCCTTCCCAGAACTCATTAAAAAGATCTGTAACAAAAACAACAATAAAAACATTAAAGCAGCAAGACCTCAGGTTTTGCCCTACATTTTACCGAGGCATACAAATATTTGAACAGATGGTAGGTGCCAATACATGCTTCTAGACTGAATAACCTTACATCTGCTTCAAAAGAGAAGCTGGTAATTTCACAGTTATGGCAAGTCTGTGGAAGATTAATTATTTTAGCTATCTAGATGACCGGTTTTGATATTTCTAATACTTTTGATATTAAGAACATGCTTACAAATGAACACAGCCGTCAAAACAACCAATATAAAGCTTGTTACACAATCTGCAAACAGAACAGACAACACTCTCAAACCGATGATAACACTGTTGCTTTTTGTCAGCAAGACAAGCATCGAGGGTATCATTAAGGCTTTGGCCATTCGGTGTTATGCTTCCAGAGCCCTGCGATTCTCGGGGAACTAGTGGAGCATCAGCACTTAGGTAGCACAAATTTCTGCACCGCTCATCACTTGCAATCAACTTGTAACCAGAATTTCCTTTCCACGCGTCACTCTGTCACATTACGAAATTCAGGGTAACTGAAATCCCCGCTGCTTAACTACTGTATCTTACAAGACTACTTATCGGCGACCAGGTATTATCCTCAATATTGCTCTAAGACCTTAACGCGACCAGTAACACTACCGGCGAGCGCAGCTCCACAGTCCCACGAAGCAAAGCTCCCCTCCGATCCCCAACCCGCTGCCTTCGGCACCCCTCGCCGCCCCGGGCCTAGACGGAGAGGGGCGAAGTTCGCGCACCCGCCGAGTGGCCCTGCCTTGCCCTGCCGCTGCCCCGCGCCTCCCTCCCCACCGTCCGAGAGATCTGTAGCACCGGCTTAGCTTCCTCTCCTCACTCCAGCCACTCCTGCCCGGCCGCCCTTCCTCCCCATTGGCCCTAGACCGCCTCCCGCCCGCCACCGCCGCGCTGGCAGTTCTGAGGACGGCTGCTCCGAGCCACCGGCCCCGGCCGTGCGAGTACGGCTCTTTGTCCAACGCTGCCGGGAGCTCTCCCGGGGCAGGTGCGCCTGACACCTTCCAGGGTGACCCCGAGAACTACTCCTGCCCAGCTCTGCCTTCGACGGCGGCTGGCTCTGGGTCCAAGCGCACCCGCGCCGCCGGCTGCCCCCGCCGCAAGCACGCAAGCCCCGACGGAGTCCGGGGCGCCGGTGCCAGCGGCTCCTTCTCGCCGGAGACGGCCACAGCGGCACGGCCCGGGCCGCCCGCTGACCCCGCGCGCTTCCGAGGGGCACCCCCAGCTCCGGCCCCCACAAGAGACGTGCGACGGGGAAGCCCGGCCACCGCACCACGGCGAGAGGCAGCCAGCCCTCCCAGGCGTCGCTGGCTCCGCCCGCTCGGGCATAGGCTCCCGGCAGCGCGGCGCCGGGCAGGTGCAGCAGCGGTAGCGGGCACCCGCAGCCCGGTCGGCCGCCCCCGTCCCGCCAGCCGGGCTTTGCCGCTGAGCCCCGCCGCCACATACCTGCCGAGCCCCGGGAGAGCGGCGGCCGCCGCACCGCGTCCCCTCACACAACCTGGGGGGGGCGGGGCGCCGGGCAGCCTCCGCGCATGCGCACCTTCCGCGGCGGGGTGCGGGGGGCAGGTGTGTGCGACCCCGCAGCCGCCACTGCCCCCTAGCGGGGTGGGGGTAACTGACCCCGGGGTAGGCGGTCGTAGCCCTGGAGCCGGGGGACAAGGCTGGTCAGAGCAGCGTCCCTGTGTGCCCTCCTCAACCCGTGACACAAAACACTGGTGAGGGACGCGTTCGGGGAGGCTTTTCCTCCACACTCCTCAGAGTCATCAGGCAGTCGGGGTTTCAGGAGCCAGGAGGTCTGGCCAGAGACTGAGGAAAAGCAAGTACGTTGCACGGCCGGGATGGATCGGGGCAGACTCCATCCCTTCTCTGCCAGTGGTGCCAGAGCAGCCCACAGCAAACGCTGTCCATGAAATCCTGTTAGATCGACTAAACTAAATACTGATAACTCAATGCTGTTTCCTTAGGGCCCGGCTGGAAAGGTACCAGAGAGTCACGGGTGACACAGAGGAGGGCACAAGTGCAGTCAGGCACCACGTTTCACAAGAAGGGAGGGAGCAAATGGACAGGCTGCAAACACTTCGTGGCATCAGGAGACATCGGCCAACATTTCTGTGCCTCCACTGAAAGAGTGTTAGCTAAAACACTGCTTCTGTTCAAGGGCAGGCAAGGACAGGGCTGTTTGAATGTGTTGTGGCTGTGATAAACACAAGGAAGTTAATAATTCTGTATTTTATGGCACATGGTAACAAAGGCATAGGTTTACACAATTAAAAATGAGAAAATGCAATATATGCCAGCTCATTATCCACTGATTTTCATTCACAGGGCACGCACTGCTCCAAATCAGGTTCTAAGTCTGCCTAATGTATGTAATAATTAAAGACTGAACTGTAATTTATATACAGGAGACTTGTGAAATAAGGCCACATAAAATGCAAAAATAGAGCTCACCTGCTAAAAAGATGTGGGTTTCCAGCTCTACTAGTTTGTCTGATAGACATATTACTACTACCTTTCATCTTGGCTTGCCTATGCCTTTAAGCTGTCATTACTGCCATCCTGACACAAGCAAGGTAGCTGGGGCAATTTTCCTGCCTTTCAGAGGTTAACAACCAGCCTTAATTCTTTTCCTTTAGAAGTCCTGGTCTTTACTGTTGTTTCCTGTGCCTTTAAAAACAGTAGGCAAAATGTTGGAAAGCTGCTATAAACAGGTCCCCATTTTACCACTGCTCTGATTACAATGCCAAAAGATACGCTCCCAATGATAGCAGTATTGGCTGGATGATGTACTTGCCTTGTTAGTTTCAGCTGAAGTGAGACATGAACGGCAGTGGTAAGGAACTTTAGCAAAAAAATGATGTAAACAAGATCTCCTACCATTCAACAGTCAAGGAATCTAGGCCACATTCCAGTCAATAATGGAAACATTAATTATCTTGACAGCTTTCCACTGAGTGTGAAAGAATCCTGTTTGGCCAGTACTACAGGACATAGCCATAGACAAATAAAGCTCTCTGTGGCACATTCACACAGCATTCACAAGCAAGAAGTTCACTGGGGTAAAAATAATATGACAAAGAGATGTCAAAAGGCAAATGTATCAATGCCATTCATTATTAAGTAAATATATTAACTGTAAATACTAAGACCTTCTAAATTCCTTTTGAGTACGTAAAACTACACTTGACTACAAGAGGGCTCAGGCAGCAAAAAATGGCTACAGAAAACCATCATCTACAGCTTTTCTGGGAACAGTTTGAAAACCTTTGAAATTATTTAATTTGCTAATACCGACACGCACTAGAACTCAAGCAGTGCTCTCAGAATACAGGTTTGCCAAATTAAAAGGTTCATCAGAAAGGTCATTAAAAACATGATCGCAAAAGAGACATGCCAAATGAAGTCAGAAGTTGAAAACAATGCATTAACACATAGTAAACTGATAAAAGTCTATAATTAGGATCTGTAATCCTATAGTTCTTAATCCTGTACAGTGACTGTACTTAGCATGAGTCTGCTGTCTTAACCAGATTAACCATCTTGCATTTCAAGAAATAAAAGCTATACAGTTCAAAGACATTTAACTATGCTAAAATTAATCACCAACAGACTTACTTTGTCAAAGTACTCCTGTATTTTGCTGTATATAATACTTTAAAAAATCAGGCAGTAACAAACCACAGAAAATATAATTTATACGCTTAAAATTAAAAATTGGAACAATCTGAATTAAATCCATAGACATAAATGAAAAGTAAGTAATTTTTTTTTTCTTTGATCTATTTTAAAGGAATACTTTTACCCAGCCTTTGGTTCCTTCCTGAGCTGCACATCAGGGTCAAAGCAGGGCTGTTCCTCCAGTCATCATCACCTGAGAGCCAAGGGTAACCCCATCAGTGAGGGCACAGTCAAGAGCAGGGCTAGGGTGGTGATAGCAACAGACTTAGTCATACACCTGGTGACCATCACACAAGGTGACATGTCAAACTAAGTCCAGCATCCACCCAGGAAGAGCAAGAGACAGAACTAGATAGCTGTGTGTAGAGCTACACCTATAACGTAGGTCTGAGGCTCCTCCAAGGAAGGAGCAAACAAGACAGACTTACCTAACATAAAGCACAGTCAAACCCTGGTGGCCTGGGCCTGGGCTTAAATGGAGGCTTGGAATTCCTGCCCACAATGGGAAGATGCTGGCTGAGTAGGGGCTCCGGATGAGGCTGATCTGGGTGATTAAGGCCTGTTAGTGCCCTCAGGTCCTTGGCAACCAGGCAAACTGGAAGTCCTTTTAGAAATATAACCATGAATCACTGTTGTTATAAGTGAGAGGAAACACTGTTGCCAGTGGAAAATGATATACAATTTGCAGCTGTGGTGGAATAACATGTATGCTATGGGTGCTGCCTCTGATTACATAGATGTAATCTGAAAGGAGCATTCAACAAAACAGCACAATGTACAAAATCTGGAGTATGGACTTTGCTGAAACCACGTTTTTTCTAATGAGCGCTAGTATTTGCTGCTCCCTTCAAATCTATTCACTCAGTTTGTTCAACCAGTTTATCTGTTCCTTTTGAACTCCTTGGTGTAGTTAAATGCCCCAAATCAGAAATTCCCGTTCTGTAGCTAGTTAGAAAGCTGGATGGATACCTTGGCACAGACTTGGCTCCAGTAATCTGTGTACTAACAACTGGCAGTCACACTCACGTAGCTTCTCTCCAGTCATACTTGTGCAGAATGTGGTAAACATTGCGAACAGTTCCTGCACTGCACAGTCCCTCTGAACTGCATCTCTTTTGGCCCATGCCTTCTGTTGCATTTGAACCACCAAAGAGAAAGTCTTCTAGTGAGGCTGCTAATAGTTATAATCCACTGGACCTAGGAATACCGCTCCAGGAAGTATAAAGCACAACAGACAAAAGTTTTGGAGAAGGTAGCCCCAGACAATTTGTAGGCTTCTCTGTTGAAGGCAAGAATGGCTGCAGGACTTGAAAGAAACTAAGTACATCATTTATCTTTGATCTGAATTTAACTACAGTTTCTCATCTAAATACAAACGCAAATGCCAACAGCTAATCAAATTTTTCCTCCTACAGGTTGGGAGAAATAAAAGAACGAGGTAGTTGTTCTCTTTGTAATAGATGCTCAAACGTGTGGTGGGGGAGGATATCTCAACAATTTCATGGGCAAATAAAGCAGGCAAATGCTGAATTCTTATTTTCTATTTCCCTATGATACTTTCTACTTGTTTCTTTCGTTGTTTGTTTTTTTTTTTCCTTTTAAATACCAAATAAGCTGTAATTATCATTTCCCTTTCAATGAAGATGTTATAAAACAACAAACTCAAGCAAACCACAGGATGAATCTGTCAGTAGAATTCACTCAAAGAAGCAAAGTTATGTACAATAAAGGTACACAAGACTATAAATCTTATCCGGTTTAGAGCTACGCCCTCTTCCCACCCCCACTCCCCTTTCTACAAGTTCAGCTGAAACAGTGTTAGCAGTTTTGGGAACCACTGTATAGACAAGAATTCCCCAGTCAAGCATACTACTTCAACATTTAGCTAATCATTTGGAAAGCAAATCTAATTGACACATTGGCATAAATAGGCATCCAGGCCATGGTAGTAGTCCTAAAACTACAGCTCTTATCTTTTTAGTGCTCTTCCTGATTCAACTGATAGAACACTAAAACCAGTGAGATCTGTGTTTTTCTTTAAATCTACCAGCTAAAATAAACACAAAATAATAGCAAATAGGCAGGATTGATGTTAACTGATCTTGAAACTCTTTCTCAAAACTTTCAGTGATGGAAGACAGCACAGCCTCCCTAACTGGTGCATTCTAGTGCCAAACTAACCTTGGAGTCAGAAATACTTTCCAAAGTCTAACCTTACCTCCTTTGCTGCAGTGGAGGACAAGAGGTAATGAGCTTATCTCAGTGGATGCAGGAAGCAGCAATCTTCAGGGTGTTTGATGGCATCATCTATGCCCTCAATGTTGCCAAAGAATAAACAGTTATTTTAATCTTTCCTCACAAGTGTTGGGTTTTAGACCCCCAGTTGTTTGTTATTATTCTCTCTGAGCTTCCTCCTGCGGGTCCTCAGCTCCTCATTGTAGAACAATGCTCAACTCCAGGCCCAGCACTCCAGCTACGGTCTGAACAGCACTGCCTTTAACATATTGCACACCTACTTTTACACCCCAGCAAAGATCCCTTGCTTTTTTTTCTTATGGAAGCAGAATGCTGCTTAACCAGTCTTTCCCCAACTTGTGTACGACTTTACTTGTGAACTTTCTCTTATGTCTATTGATTCTTACTGAATTCTAATCTTATAGAATCAATCATAGAATAGTTAGGGCTGGAAAGGACCTTAAGATCATCTAGTTCCAACCCCACTGCCATGGGCAGGGACACCTCACACTAAACCATGTCACCCAAGGCTCTGCCCAACCCAGCCTTGAACACCGCCAGGGATGGGGCACTCACAGCTTCCCTGGGCAACCCATTCCAGTGCCTCACCACCCTTACAGTAAAGAACTTCTTCCTTATATCCAATCTAAACTTCCCCTGTTAAAGTTTTAACCCTTTACCCCTTGTCCTATCACTACAGTCCCTAGTGAAGAGTCCTTCCCCAGCATCCCTATAGCCCCCCTTCAGATACTGGAAGGCTGCTATGAGGTCCCCATGCAGCCTTCTCTCCTCCAGGCTGAACAGCCCCAACTTTCTCAGCCTGTCTTCATATGGGAGGTGCTCCAGTCCCCTGATCATCCTCGTGGCCCTCCTCTGGACTTGTTCCAACAGTTCCATATCCTTTTTATGTTGAGGACACCAGAACTGCACACAATACTCCAGGTGAGGTCTCACAAGAGCAGAGTAGAGGGGCAGGATCACCTCCTTTGACCTGCTGGTCACATTCCTTTTGATGCAGCCCAGGATACGGTTGGCTTTCTGGGCTGCAAGCACACGCTGCAGCCAGCTCATATTCATTTTCTCATCAACCAACACCCCCAAGTTCTTCTCCGCAGGGCCGCTCTGAATCTATTCTCTGCCCAATCTGTAGCTGTGCCTGGGATTGCTCCAACCCAGGTGTAGGACCTTGCACTTGTCATGGTTGAACTTCATAAGGTTGGCATCAGCCCACCTCACAAGCGTGTCGAGGTCCCTCTGGATGGCATCCCTTCCCTCCAGCATATCAACCGGACCACACAGCTTGGTGTCATCGGCAAACTTGCTGAGGGCACACTCAATCCCACTGTCCATGTCAGCGATGAAGATGTTAAACAAGACCAGTCCCAACACCGATCCCTGAGGGACACCACTCATTACTGGTCTCCAGCCAGACATTCAGCCATTGACCACAACTCTTTGTGTGCGGCCATCCAGCCAGTTCTTTATCCACTGAGTGGTCCATCCATCAAATTGATGTCTCTCCAATTTAGAGACAAGGATGTCGTGTGGGACAGTGTTGAACTCTTTGCACAAGTCCAGGTAGATGACATCAACTGCTCTACCCCTGCCCGTCAGTTCTGTAGCCCCATCATAGAAGGCCACCCAATTGGTCAGGCAGGATTTCCCCTTAGTGAAGCCATGCTGGCTGTCACCAAGCACCTTGTTGTTTTTCATGTGCCTTAGCATGCTGTCCAGGAAAATGTGCTCCAAGATTTTGCCAGGCACAGAGGTGAGACTGACTGGTCTGTAATTCCCTGGGTCATCCATTTTCCCCTTCTTGAAAATGGGGGTTATATTTCCCTTTTCCAGTCATCAGAGACTTCACCTGACTGCCATGATTTTTCAAACATGATGGCCAGTGGCTTAGCAACTTCATTTGCCAGCTATATCTTGCTCTTTTAAAAAAAAAAAAAAAAAGACCATTAATATTACACAAATTTGATGAGTGCACTGTCTATTAGATCAGCCAAGTCATTAATTGAAGTATTTCACTTTATGAGAACCAGAATCATAGAATCATAGAATATCAGGTTGCAAGGGACCTTAATGATCATGTTTTCCAAACTTTCTTGGCAAAAGCACAGTCTAGAAAAGATGGCCCAGCACCCTGTCCACCTGAGAATGGTTCTTTGAGATGAGATGATACACTTTAACAACGATCCATCCAAAACCATAGTATGAGCCTGGTTTTCATATCAGTCTTGTATTGTCTTTGCAGTAGTTTATGCCAGACAGTGTGTACCTCCTTTTCTATGAGATGCCATAGGAAGATATTTCAAAAGCCTTACCCACATCTATTTATGTCTATCTATATCATATATATTGATTCTTTCACATTTGTCTTGGAATGACTCAGATGATGTCCTTAAATAATCTGTTGCAGCATCAAAACCTCAAACCACTTTCATAGTTCTCTCCGTTAGACTTGTCAACATACTATATCAGCATCAGAAAAAGAAGCTAAAAATTGTGTCTAAAATGTAGATGTTCGTTAAAACCCTGTATTCCTTAATCAGAAGTCAAGGCTTGAATACAAAATAATTATAAATTTGGTGAATAAATTCCCTTTATACACAGCATGTATCATGTATACACAACCTGCAGAATTCATTGATGCAATATAACAAGAATGGCAAATTCTTTACTGTGTTAAAAAAAAACCAACCTTTGTAGGACTACACAGAACACAGACTAACTAGGGATGATCCAAATGAATAAAGAATATAAATTCTCTATTAGCTATTAAATGACAAGGGTTAAAAGAAATTTCCTCTTCAAGCATGTTAGTTTACAGTTTTCCACTTTGGCCATAAGACTGATTCTATGAATAAGCTGCCCATGTGGGCAGATTCTGCTGTTGCATAAGAAATAAATAATGCTTCTAGGCTTTTTGAAGGTGCTTATAAATGTAACTTAGTACTAAGCAGAAGAAACAAAATAAAAAATGAAATGGCCTTACCAACTTATGTAAGGACTGACATGTGGTTTCGTTTATCTTTAGAAGCAAGCCAGGGACAGATCCAGAATGCGATTAAAAATAGTACAACATGTTCATCTCTAGTTGGAAGACAGCAGCGATGCCAAACCTGTACTTAGAAAATAAAAATACAAAATACATTTTCACCCAAAAGTTAAGCCCCGCAAAAGCCAAACAAACTTTGTAGCTCTGAAAAAAACTATAGTTAAAGCTCAAGAATCCTTTTACCTAATGAGACTGAAAATAGCTACTGTGAATAACAGTGAAAAGCATAGGGCGAGGATTCAGGAATCCTATGGTTTATTCACAAATCTGCTTTGGACCTGGATACCCATCCTGTGCCTTTATTTATTCATCTCTAAAGTGAAATGCATGACACTTCTTCCTCCTTCCCCAAAATACCTGTCACATGATAAAGTTTAAATAATGATTTTTATAATGGGCTTCGTTCTTTCAGACCAAAGTTGATTTAAAATTGAAGATGTGGCTTCAATGGGCTTCAATTTTTTCTCTGTTTTTCTCAGCGACCCAAAGATTCAAGAGCAGACTTCAACCAAGGCTGCCAGTTATTGCTACGGTCTGCTCTGTGAGGTGAGCTGGTCTTAGGGGAAAATTTTTGCAGGTACAAATCATTTCCCTGTGTGATAGAAATAATGTTTTATTAATCTTCTGTCCAGCATGACCTAGTTGGTATGGACATCATTCCAGTGGGCATAGGAATACTTCTCAGTTTAGAGTGGCCTTTTCTTCTACTTGTCTCTTTCTGTCTTCTCCATCTCAGCACACTCATGGTAGCAGTGCTCTGCAAGCTCAATACAGCAGAGAGGCATTTCTGAAAAATTATTGGAATCCTTTACTCTGTTGAGTAAATGGTAAAAAAATCATGAAATAGTATTGAAACCAGAGCAGTTCCAGTTCCACAAAAGAGAAGGATTACTCTGTTGCACCTTCCAAAGTGACCTTAAAAGTCATGCTCCCCAGGAATCTTGTTTCCACTAGCATTTATATCTGTGTTATTTACCTTGACTGGAAATGTGTGCACACTCACCATGGCGGGAAAAGTTTTCCATCACCTCAGTAAAACAGTCAAAGCATGGATCTATTCGGAGGAGTCTGAAGACTAAATTCTTGCGTAGGACCATTTGATGCCTGTCTGTGTTTTGGGCCATGTGTTGGCTCAGCAGTGACATGACGAGTCTAGGGTTTGTTTCATCTGGTCTTGGCTCAGAGGCTAAACCTCGTGTCTGAGGAAGCATTGAGACTTTCGATTTTGAACTAAGGTAAACAAACACGGC
Organism: Lathamus discolor; assembly: GCF_037157495.1. Classification (NCBI taxonomy): domain Eukaryota; kingdom Metazoa; phylum Chordata; class Aves; order Psittaciformes; family Psittacidae; genus Lathamus; species Lathamus discolor. The sequence goes on along the minus strand of NC_088884.1, from coordinate 39,148,180 downwards.
TTAGTGCACGTTTTGCAAAAGCTACTCAGGCTGCTTAGGCTTTATTTAAGTGAAAAGTTGCATAAAGCAGAGAATGAGAGGGTTTTTGGAGGGCCAGGTAGAAATGGTTTGCTGTCCGTAGAAAAGGGAAAGGCTAGTTATTTATCTCTGTTGGTTCACTAAACTCGCTGCTGTTTTTCTTGGGCGCTACTTTCTCTTTTTATACTCTTTTTTTTTTTTTTTTTTTTTTTTACTTCTTATTCAATATTTGCAAGTGAACAAAGAAAGTTCTGAGGGAAATGTTTAGCACTGAAGTATGCAAGGGAGGAAAGACAAAGCTACCTTTCATACAGGATTAGCAGGACCACCTGGATCACAGAGAAAAACCCTCAGTTTTATCCTTTTCACTTGTATATCAGGCTCCAGTTTTAATAGCAGTAAGTATTATTAGGTTTTGTTGTTTTGTTGTGGGTTTTTTTTCTTTAACTAGAACTAGGTAAATAAGAAAAAGAACTCGTGAATTGTCCACTTTACAAAAAGAAATGGATGGTGGTCAGCAATCTTGATGTAATACTTTTTTATGCGCAAATACCGATAATCCTATTCTCACAAACACAGCAGTACTGTTCCAAGTCCTTTCCACACAATACCTAACTAAAAAGAATTTGCCTTTTCTAAACATTTTTCCCTGCAAATGCTTTTCTGCTTGTTCTTAACCTCTATCTCATTCTTTGAATCTCTTCTGTCTCATCTTTCCCTTTCATACAAGTAGACAATTTCACAAATCTCCCTGCCCAGGGCACAGCTCATGAAAATCCTCCATCCTTACAGTTCTCGTTGCATTCATGGCTCTACATTTTGGTTTGAAGGTCCCTTTAATTTGAATACAGATAATGAAGGGCATAGTTTCTCCAGTCAAATTCATCATGGTTTAATCGCATATCTAACAGTGTTGTAAATTGCACCACAGTTTGCATCAGCCATTACTGCGCAGTGTTTTTCTCTTAAAGTCATGCATTAATCTGGATTGCCATTCTTACAGGTGGTTTTTAATTTACACAAATCAAAATGCATCTGCGCAGAGAATTTCTTCAAAGAATAAGCAAAGCTGTCCTCATTAACTGCTAAATGGGAGAAACAGAATGGTTCAGTTGTACTGTTACATGTATTGTCCGTTGTTATATATTACTGTTGTTGCTGTTGTTATTATTTTTATTATTATTATTATTATTGTATTTCTGTACAGGTAACAGGAGTTATCATCTGCTACTCTCAGAGATGTAACACTGCTCACTGAAAACCAAGCTCATTAAGCCGCATGAGCTTACGATGCTTCTAGTGATACCTCAAAAATATTGACTGAGAGCACAAACATGCCTGTTGTACAAAGATGCATTATTAACTCTAATACAAATAAACACTTTTGGTATTCTTATAAAAGAAACATTCTGATGTGAGATCCTTGTTTCTCAAATCTAACTTCCTAAGAAGTGCAGGAGACATTAATATACTTTATGAAGCACAGACTATTTACCAATCATCAGTATTCTTCTATGTCCACAACAGTACAAAATTCTGTTAACATAACTTCCTCATTAAAAAAGGAAATTACAGCTTTGCAGCCACCTGTGTGTACAAAAGGCGGGTGATGCAAATGGTTGTCCAATCAGCTGCATTTTTAGGCAAACAAGGGAATTATCTAATATTAAATGTTTGACATTGTACAAGTAGTTTTGAAACCCTGGTCATCTTGTGAAACAGAATGACATTACCTTCATAAAAAACAGACCACAGAACAACATCAGGAACCTCTGCTTCTGTGATTGCCCTTTTGGCCATTTAGCTTTCTCTTAAGCTGAAGCTGCATTAGTGTATATTAGTTAACCCACGCAACTCATTTCAGATAGACACGGTAGGTAGCACTTCAGAGAGGCAGGTCTTAAAAGAAAGCTTCCACAGTCAATCCAGGCACTGACTTTTGAGCCCAGTTCCTGGACACCTTATTCCTGGTTGCTGTATTGATCCCGTCTTCCACCTGACAAGCGTCATGCTGTGACATCAGTTTGCTTTTGTGTGTCTGTGCCTTCCGGCAATAAAAGAATTGTTGAGGCTGATAACTGTCACAGTAGTAATAATATTTCTAATACCAAACTCAGCACTACCACATAACAAATTATATTGATTTCATGGCAAGGAAGTTACAAAACAAAGTGTTTCTGAATGCGGTTTTACATTACTCAGAGAATTAATCTGTTGGGGCAGCAGGCTTTATCCTGCGGACAAATTAGTTTGTAATCCTCTGAAGTATTCTACCATGTGACTTCGAGAGATAAAAGAGCCTCCTTTAGAGTACATTTCCACAATCCACACTGAGTGATGCTAAGTACAGTGGTATCTCTACCAGTAGATTAACTTTTAATTATTGCAATTTCCCTCATGAAAGAGACTGCAAGGTATCACACGTTCTCTACAGCTTTCTACATGCTCATTCTACAGGCAGAGGGCATTTTATGTTAATTTACTGATTTGTTTAAGACAGGAGTTCCAGCAGCGAGTGACAGTAAGTGGAAAAATAAAGCAAAAATCAATATACTATCATCTGAGAAAATCTGACAGCAGCTTCTTTAATACTGCCCTCTTCCCAACACTGTAATTATTCACTTCTTTCAGTAAGAAAATTCTTTCATGATGTTCAAACCCCATTTTAGCCTAGTTATTACAATATTTCTTTGGATATTGGCATTAACGTTGTTACACATACTGGACTGTTTGCTTGAAGCTTCACTAGCACACAGTATGAATTCCAGAAATCTTCCAGTGTAAATCAGCACAAAAATCAAGAGCAAAGTGGAGCAGGAATCACGAATACATGAGATAACTTGTATTTGATGGATTTCTACCATCTGCTACACTGCGCTATCTTGCTAAACACCCGTGGATGATATTAGCAAAACCTGTCTAGTTACACAGCACTAAAACGTTTTTGTCACGGTGTGATTTGTATGTGTCAAAAGCACATCAAGAGAACATAAACGCAAAATACACCATTAGCAGTGTTCATTAGTACAGCTGCATATACAGGAACTTCTGAAAGTTATTTTTGTAGGTGAGACAACTCAAATTCTTGTCTACAAGATACACTTGCAAAACAAAAGAACTTCTTTTGTTGTTTTTCATAATGCAGTAATATTGTCTAAGGATGTCCACCAGGAAAGGTCAGAAAAAGGACAAGAAGTGATAAAATTGAACTATTCATTGCGAATGTGAAATACTATTTTACACACTTTGCAAACCCATCCTTTTTTTGGTAACCTTTCAGGAACATAGTGTATAAGAACATAATTTCTTCATGCTATCTGCAATATGACACCTATTAAAGATAATTGCATGTGATAGCAAAGGTGTGAATGTCTTACAAAGTGTTACTTATCATGGCTTGAAGATATTTTCATTTGGATTAGAAGTCCCTAATAAGACTTCATATAGATTTTTAATGGTCTCCAAGATCAGTGAAATCATTTCTTAAATATGAAGGTGAAAAAATTAGTGGTTTATAGCGTAAATTCTAGCAACAGTTGCAAGTCTTTGCTCATTACTATCAGATTTTAAGAATTTGCTATAAAACTTTATGTTCTGCAGTGGACTTGGTTCTGTTTAAAAATCTAGTAAGTGGTTGCAATTATCTATATGTCTTATGGTAGAAACGGCCACGTAGCAGAGGGGAGGCAATATGAAGCCAAACCCTTATGGAACTTTGTCTTCTTTATTCCTTCAAAAATACGTATGTATTTATTTTCTCTATGATGTTGCACACATCAGCTGCCCATTAGCCAGTTAATCAGTTGTCACCCTTTTTGAATGAGCCTCTTCATTAAGTAGGGCATTAAAGTGTTTCACACTCAGGTTGCCCAGGTGACTCTTTGTAGCATAGATTGGCTCATTCAACAAATTCAGTAGAAAGAGGGTTTTGAGGAAGTGTGAGAGAGGAGTTCCAATGCTTAATACGGTGTCACATACTGCAGGTCTCTCTGTTCTTCAGTCTGCTGCGAGTTCAGTGTTGGATGGAGAAGTCTTCTCTGTGACAGCTTGGAATAAATTATCAGAATTATTTTTAAAAATTGTTGAATCTCTGGGAATTAGTCCAGGCTTGTTCCTGGATAACTCTAGGCAGATAATGCTCCAGAGAACCCATGTCCCCTTTCCTGTCAAATTGCCCAAGGCTGCCTTGCGCGGCTAATGCCTGCTGTCCCAACACAATCTATCTATCCCAGCTTGTTGAAAGCTCATCAGTGGTGAGCAGTACGCAGCAACAGGGATTCACTGTCAGGCAATTTGGAGGGAGGCTGCATGAAAGAGCCTGCACAGTGGGGGGTGATTTTTGCCATAAGGAAGCAACCCCACCAAGCTTGACTGCTGCTACCTGGAGGAGGCCAGGAAATCAACAATGTCCATGAAACCACTGTATAACAGGTCAATCTTTTCTGCACAAAGCACCTACTGGGCACCCTGATCCTCCTGCCACTGCTGCCATGCTGTCTCTTGACACTGGCATGTAATGAACAACAGCTGGGGGGAGGAAGAAGATATGGGACACTTGTGCCTGGTGTCTCTCCATCCCCAGTGCTGTAACACCCCATGAGACTGCTGCCCAGTGGTAGAGGCAGAGGAACAGATGCCACAAGCATCTCTTTGCCCTGATGACTCCGTACAGCTCTGAGCTGTTTGCTTGCTGCAGCAATGTTCTGTACATGGCTTCCTTGCCAGCAGTCCTCTTAAAGCTCCAGCAGGCATTTCTTATACAGCAGGACTGTCACAGCCATGTCAACATCAACCAGAAGCAAAGGAGTGTGACTGTCACTAACCAGTATTTTCTCAGGCCTTAGCCTTAGCTTACACTTTTGTCAGAGACTGGGAACACCATTTACTGCTCTTTCCTTCCTTCCAAGTCCCCATCCTTATCCTCTGTCTCTAAAGAAGAAGGAAGCTTCTAATGTCTTGAAAAGAAGGATTTTTGCAGAGCTCTATAGGTAGAATTGCTGAACTTTGAAATTGGTGTGGTGGCTTTCACAGCCCTTCTGTAATAATTAAGCTTTTGGAGCCAACCACCAATGTGTTGTTAATGTTGCGGATTCAAAATATCAATATAAAGCTAAACTGAAGAGCTGAATTAAAAGGCAAGACTGCCTTAAAATTTACAATAAAGGTCTCCTCTCACTCATGCTAATACGGGCAAAAGCATCAGCTAGAAAAGGTAGTAAGTTCATTAACTGGGAACTCTGCAGTAGCAGTTACAAGCTGTCACTCCCTCCTCTCTTCCTCCCAGATCCAGGTAGACCCAAGCAACCTATGGACCCTCAAATGTCCCTAAAATGAGAGCACCTTTACCTGGGAAAGGATATGCCCAGCCAAGGCAGAGGGTGCTGTAAAACCACACCACAGCCACTGTTAGCAAAGGTTCTGCACGAATCAAGTATGCTTCTCTTGGGGAGGGAGGAAATGAAGGAGAGATAAAAATATTGCCTGTCTTTGGGTAACATTCAGCAAAGACTTAGGGGCACCTTAGTGATAAAAAGAGGAGTGTTTGCTACAGAACCACTCACAATGGAGCTACACAGCTGGAAACCTGTATTTCTTTCTGCCTCTGAGCACACAGGAGCTCTAAATCTCATGTCTTCTGCAAAACAGCTCAGAGCCAGAGGAGCAATCTCAGCTGCTCTAATCTGCAGGAAGAATGAAAAGCTGCCAGGAAAACCACCTGATACCCGCTGACACACAGAGGTGCTATTATTTACTGCTCAGTGTGACCGGCAAACGATTATACTCAGCAAAGAAAAATGTTTTAGGTCTAAGTAATTATTTTACCCATGACCTTAAAATATCCCTGTTGTTAGGAGTTTTCCTCACAGAGGGCAGTCACTGTAATAGGATCAGGCAGTATGTTTCTTCATGCCAAGTCACTGAATGTTAAAATGATTTGTCATCTTTTGCCGCAGGCCACTGCTTGACACACACACACCACAGTCTAATGTCTTGCCTGTTTTGACATCAAAGTGTCTTCCTCCTTCCATTGCCAACAAGAAGAAAGGCAAACAATGGCAGCAACTTCTTTCTGAGGGATTTCTAATTAAATAAGTGTCCACAAATAGCTTTATGGGACTAATGTGGGGGTGGGGAAACCTTTCATAATAAAATGTATTAAATCCATAAACCTTGTTTTCTCTCTCTCCCCCCACCCCTTACAATTTTTTATTTACTTCACAGTTGCATTATTTTATTCTCCGTAGAGATTTATGGCAACATTACATGGCATTTCCTGGGCTTTTACAGTCTAACACCTTTTACAGCTCCCTCTTTATGCCATGGGTCATAAAAGACAGAGTTCATTTCATTTTACAAAGGCAAAGTGGGAAGATGTTCTGTGCAGATCCATCAGTTGCAGAAAGGCTTTCACATGCTGAAATGTACTACCATTAATAGGTTCATTGAGTCTTTTAGTAGCAGCAACTCTGCCTGTTTTGAGGGATGAGTGATGAGTCCTGATTTCCCAGTTTGAACCAGCAGTGCAGCGAAGGTGTGCTCCATGGTGGGATTGAGGTGCAGCTGGAGTGCACTCCCAAGTTTGGTGCAGTTGTCTCTGGTTTTCCTGTTTAGACGTAGTCAGTGCTATTCATTCATGTGTCCTCACAGGGCCGGCTCAGAGAGATTATGCTTTTCAAGAGAAGTCTCAGATAAAAATGCTTCCTTCTTGTCCATCCCGTTTTGGGGATGGGGAATCAGCAGTAGAAAACTGGAGGTGCCAGCCAAACCATCACAAGATTCTTCCTTCAAATGAAAGGGGTCCTTCCGATGGCAAGTGGCGTTATAATTATAGACTAGAAAAGAGCAAGATCAGCAGCTGCTGCTGCTGCTGCTGCTTGCGTTTGTTCCCTCTGTAACTGACAGGACAGAGTACTTGGCAAAAACAGACTTCCAGAAGTGGAAAGACATTTAACCCCTGTTCTTGTCAGTCCATTCCTCCTGGGGCTCGGCAGCAGCAGCCCCTTGCTTCAGGTTAAAGGAAGAACAAGGTGACTATTGCAGACCTGAAGGGGACTTTGGGGCGCCTGAGGAAGAGGAAGGGTCCAGGATTTGCCTTCAGGCTTGGACTGCCAAATCAAAATAGCAGGTTAGTAGGATACAGCTTTAGCCTAATATGCTTTTATAGTTAGCTTAACTTGAATCTCTCTCACTCACTTTCTCTACTACCCCATGAACTAAGGAAAAAGGTGACACAATGACAAGGGGTAGGTCTGAGCAGAGCCACTATTTATTTATACATTCTCTAATGTGCCTTTCATGGTCAGTTAGGAGACTGATAGCTGTTATTTTTTCCTGCGGTTTCTCTCTGAATCCTAATGCATCCTGAAATTCGCATCCAGGCAAAAATCCCATTTATAGGTGGGCTCAATATTAGTAGGGGTGGGGGGAAATGTTTTATTTTTAGGTGTTTATGCCTAAAGGCTTCTGTTCATCTTAGAAAAAGTTGTGTAATATATAACTCACATTTCAGCCTGTGCTTGAGAAAGTTTTGGAGAGGAAACAAACACCAAGCGAAAGGAAAAGCAGCATCACAGATATGAGCCAAAGTCTCTGCAGGCATAAAATGGACATAACTTGTGTTATGTCCTCAACTTGCAAATCCAGCAGAAAGCCTTGCTCTGTACCTGCTAATGAAGTTAAGAGCAACACAATTGATATAAAAACCTGTCATGACACCAGTGCCTGTTGTATCTAATCTAGTGCTCTCTGTCCTTCTGTGGCCTGGCCAAAATAGTGCCCAGGCAGGAATGTGCTGGGGGGCATCGTCATGCTTTGCTCTTCCTATCTGTCTCAGTTTTAGCTTTTTAATTTCCTGTGTCCATAACTAATGTTGGAAAGACTCTCAGTCAACATGCTGCCCAGGAAGCAAGGTCTTGGGACCACCGTGCAAGAACCAGACTCGGGGCAAGGCTTTATGCCAAAAGTTCCCGGGCAGCAGGGGGGGGAGCTGCACCCAAGTTGTTCCCAGGGGAAAAAAGCACAAGTGCAGATTTAAATCTGTTTGCTATGTTGTGAAATCTAGTCAGACAGACACATGGCTGTCTCTCCTAGATCATATAGTCATATAGTCTAAATCACCTAATCTGACCTAATGTATATTTTAGGACATTGAATTATATTACCCTGAAGCCCCTATATGAACCCAATCATGTGTAGTCAATTATGCATTTGCTTAGCAGGAAGCAAAACCACAGTACCTCACAGGCAAAGCAGGGCAAGGAAACCAAGGTACTGAAGGCTGAAACTGCTGTAGCAGTCCCACTTTTCTTTGCCCCATTTCAGAGGTGGAAATTAAAAGCTGCAGACGACCAGTGCTTCTCAAGCTAATGTGAAGAATTTCTATCCAGAGCCAAAGGCATCAAGTAAACTGCTAAGAGAGATGGCTGGAATCTGATTAAGTGAAATATAGTTGTTTGAATCAAGCAGGCAAATAGTACTGCATGGAGAAAACTCTCCTTTCCCAGTCTAATGGGATGGGGAAATATTCTTAATTCTGAATCCTATTGTCACTACAGATCTGCAGTTGTGGCCAAACCCCATCCACTAGGCCTTGCAAGACAGGATTTGCCACAGGTCTGTAGAGAAGGTGGACCCATTTTGTTCAGCTCAGCTCCTGGCCAGTTTCTGGCACCATCCAGTCATGGATGCCTGGAAGGATGACTCCTTTCTGAACCCCATATCCAGAAACTGAGCACCATGACCTGATCTAGTGGGAGCTGCATCTGTCCATGGCAAGGGGTTGAAACTAGATTATCTTTAAGATCCCTTCCAACCCAAACCGTTCTATGATTCTATGGTTTTGACACCAATCACTGCCTTCCTGCAGAGCTGCAGAGGCTATGAGGGTGCTGCAAAGCAGTCTTTTTCCCTCCATGGCCACAACAAAAGGGACTGGACAGGTGCCCAGATACCAGGGGAGACCAGCAGAGCCACTCAGCCTCAACCCTGTATGTCCCAGCTATGTGAATTCTTCCTGAAGGTCATCTTTTGTCCAGCTACCTGCTCTCATCTTAAAGATCCTAAACCACAGCGCGTCTATCCAGTCCCATGTTCCAATATTTTGTTGCCCACACAGTTAGCAATTTGTATTTTACTTCAGGCTGCTTTTGTCTAATTTATGTTCTAATCATTGCACTGCGTTACCCTGGGGGTCTGGATTCCCGCCAGGCTATAAGCCCTCACATTATCAGATATCATTTTTAGATCTAAGTCCCTACACGTGGGTAGTCCCACCGGAGGTTTCCATTACAGATTAGGTATTAGTGGGGAGGTAGAGACACATCTCTTGATGTTTTGGGTTGAACACGCGTACTCCCCAGCATTAATGGGCAAAGGGCAAGGACTGAAGCTTCCTATACTTTTAAGAGAACTCAGTGTATCATTAAGAGTATTTTTTTACCCCATTCCTCCACTATAGCCCAATCAGAGACTTTTCCCATTGTTTATAAAGCCCAATTTCTGCTGGGAAATCGAAATCTCTGCTTCCATTTTCTTAAGTGTTTCATCCTGACCACAGGCTTTTTAGCAGACGGAACTGCGTTTCTGCATGCCAGTCAGCCAGTTTGGCTCCTGGATTGAACTTTATGGAGTTCAACAACAAGAACAAAAAATTCAAAGGCCTGTTCCAAGTCTCAGAAAAAAGGAAAACTATCATTTGGATGCTAAAGAATAAAATCCATGCATCTTAAAAAAACCCAATAACACCAAAACAATCTCCAAGCCCACACTGGCAAACCTTGAGCAGCCATTCTGCAGAGGAGAAGAGACAGTCTGTCAGCAGTAGAAGGCTTATGTGTCTTTTCCCTGCTAATTCCCTTGGTGACTGAAAGAAAAAGTGGCACTTTTACAGCTGAATTTTAACGGCTTACTCCGTGCTCCACATCAGAGACACAGCCATGTTGCATGGAATACCATCAAGCCACCTATTAACTAGGGGCTCAGATTATTTTTTCTGAGAGTAAATGACCTACAGTGGCATCAAGAGAATAGAGACAAGAATCTTATTTATGATACACAACTACCTTGAGGCTTTGTCTTGTCTTAGTTACTCCCTTTCTTCCACGCTGAACAAAACTGGTTTCATCCACATTTGGACTTAATTTGTTGGGGGCTTTTTTGTAAGCACATGAAAGTCCCTGTAGCACCTCCCTGCACTGGGTAAGTAAGTAACAAACCCAGCATAAAAGATTTACCTGTATGCGTTTAGTGCTTTAATTACACTGTGCCACATGCTTCCTACCTGAACAAACCGATGGCTTTTTTGCGTGGTATTGTGAGTATGTGAGTATTGATGAGTATGTCTATCTGTCAAGCTAAGAAATAACAGGGTTCCCCACCTGATCTCAGCTGCTGTCGTAACCACTAATGAAAGAGGCAGTCTCCAAATCTCATTTGGTTTTAGATGAGTATAATTACCAAAGCTAGCTAAAAATACTGGCTGGGGAGGAAGGTGTATTTGTGGAATTCAGCTTTACCTCTCTGTTGAGAAGCCAAGAAGTTTTGAAGAGAATTTCAAGCAAATTTCTTTCCTCACACCAGACTGGAGCAAACTGAGAGTAAGCAGAGGTTTCAGAGGTGTAACGTGTCCCTGCCACTGCTCCCCAGGCAGATGGCCACATTCACTGCTAGCTGTTGCTTTTGAGTGGTCTTTGAGGTAAAGCCCAAAATCAGCCTCACATCAGTCAATCTGCAGGTCTCAAAGCGGCTTGTAACTGCACGATTATAATTTTTCTCTCTCTTTCTATATATATAAATACATACAGCATGTATTTATGTATGCCTATACCATTATATGAATGTATGTGTGTATATCTATGTGTCTATCTATACAAGGGTGCATTCAGGTTAGAATATGATGTCTAAAATATTGTTGGTTTCCTGCTTCTCTTCTACTGTTTCTAGGCTCAGCCTGCCAAGACGATGACAGTCACTTATTCCAGCAAAGTAGCAAATGCCACTTTCTTTGGATTTCACAGATTACTCCTAAAGTGGAAAGGCAGCATCTACAAATTGCTGTACAGAGAATTTATTGTTTTTGCTACTCTTTACACAGCGATAAGTGTATTATACAGGTACACTCTTTCCAATTCACATCTCATTAAACGTTATACTGAAGTTTCATACTTCATAGTGTTAGGCTGATGAATGATGGGGGGAGGTTGTAACATAGTTATTGTCTTTTCCTTGGAACTTTTCTAATATGCTCTCCTTTCCATGTTTACTTTAATGTTCCAGAGAAAGCATGTAGGATATAAATAAAATACTTTCTATCATATTCAGCTGATTCTACTTTCAGCCCACTGTTGAGCAGCCATCCTACTGAAGTTAGGCTAAATAAACGCCCATGGCTAGCCTATGTTATATAGCTTTTATCATTCTGATGTTGAGCTGGCAGCAGTGAGCGTGCCTCTCTGCTTTGGATGTTAAGTATAGACTTTTCACTCTAATTGCAGAACTGTGTCTTCAGTTGCTCAGTGGTAATTTCTTTAACAACCCTGAAAGGTAGTAATTTGAGAGCCAGGTTATGTAGTCAGAAGAAAAGTTTCGCTTAACTCTAGGGTGGCATGCGAACTTTGTTTCTAAGCTTGCAGAAAGCCAAGCAAGACTTCATGGAAACCAGACGTGGTTGTTAGCTGTGTGTCACCCCGCACCTGAGAGGGTCACATTAGGAGAGCTGCTTCTTCCACCAAGGTGTGAATTAAACACCTGTATGACAGATGCAGTTGCATCAATTAGTGAAGTGAAACTTTTAATTGATGAAGTACACCACACAGAAGTATAAAAATCATGATTCAGCTCTTGCCTTGATCTCTAATTAGACCTGAGCGTTTGCTCAAGCAAAGTGAAGCAAGGAGAAAATGAGCTTCAGTTTGTCTGTGATTAATCACTAATTTTGCAAAATGTTCTATACCTGTAAACTCAGCATTAATACGTAAAGAAACACAGGAGTCTCAAATGTATTAAAATTAATCTAGTTTTACTGAAAATTGGCAACTAAAGACCATGGTAAATACACCATCGAAAGCTTTCTATACGTGCTCCAGGTTCTATTGCACAATTGTAAGCAAAACCCAACAAATATTTGTCATGTGTTCCTTTTATATAAAATCAAAGAATAAGTGTAATACTAATCTGTACAAATTTAAAAAAAATGTTACATTTAGGCTTGTTGTATTGCATTAGACATCCTTTCCCCCATGGGCAGAAGCTGCCATACTCCACTCATTATCTATCATTTGGTGAATATTGTCCTCACTGAAAAATAAGTACAGTAGCTGTGTTTTTAATCTTGTGGAAGAGAAATATTTAGTAGGAGTAAGAATAAAAAAACTACTGCAAAAACATTTCCAAATAAGAGCAGTTGGAGATTGGTAACCTTTTGCAATTCAACCAGACCTGACCATTTTTAGTAAGTAGCCCTCTGGAAAAGGAGGGTAAGCTCTACTTACAGACTTGCTGTCATCATTGGTCCCTATGAGACAGCAAACTAATTCTCCAGGCGTAGTGATCCCAATTAGTACTGCCAGTCAAATTGGCCATGAGAAAACTGCAAAAACCAGAGAATAATACTGTTTTCTTCTCCAGCTTCTGTATTATATGCCAAAAGTGTTAAGGACTTTACCTTTAAGAATTCACTTGAAGACATTAGCCAAGGTTGCTCCTGATTGCACATACCTGATTATTTATACCTATTTGCACTTTGTAGCTAGTGCCAGAATATTATGAAAGGACAGATACATTTTATTCTTGCTGCAGATTTTTTCTTACAGGTAGCCAAAAACGGTTCTTTGAAAAGTTATCAATTTACTGTGACAAATATGCTGAACAAATCCCGGTAACTTTTGTGCTTGGTAAGTACCGGTTACATGTGAAATCAATCTCCAGCACTGTCTCTGTTCAGGCATTTTGTGAATGTCTGTGCATGGAAGCATTTCAGAGCTGAGGGGCCTATGGGAGGTTGGAGGTTCACAATGAAGTCATCAGCTTCAAGCAGATCTCCTTAAATTCAAGTCGCTTTTGTCACATCAACATTTGTACTCATGTTCAAATTATACCAGCATAAGAGTAAAGTTTCCCCATATACATGTACATCTATATTTAGTGCCTACTAACACTGATACATTGTGCTCGATCTTTCAGAGCACTAAATCCACTCAAGGTTTACTACAGAAGAGGAAATTTGGAAGTTAATGAGTATGAGAATCTCAGCTGGAAACGGCCATTAAGTTGCAGTGTCTATTAAATAATGAGTGTTGATTACATCATGGGTTTTGATGTGATATACTGCATTTATTCTGGGAAATGTAGCAGCTTACTGATTTGAATAACACTCTGCTTACCAAATCAAAGTGACCTAAACAGAAATCCTGACAGGCACTGCACTTCTTTTTCCCTTCTAATTCCCAGGTTTCTACGTTACTTTGGTGGTGAATCGCTGGTGGAACCAGTTTGTGAACTTGCCATGGCCAGATCGTCTGATGTTCCTCATCTCTAGCTGTGTCCAGGGCAGAGATGAATATGGGCGCTTGTTAAGGAGGACTCTCATGCGTTACGTGAATTTAACATCTCTGCTGATCTTTCGCTCGGTGAGCACAGCTGTGTACAAAAGGTTCCCTACCGTGGACCACGTGGTTGGAGCAGGTACTGGAGTCCTTCTCCCCTGGATTTCTTTCCTTTACTTCAGAGGTGGGGGCACAAGAAGGGAAGGAGGCAAACTCATTTTTTCTTACCTCTTTGGCCCCATGTGTGCCTCATACTCATGTCTTTTATAGTTGGAATAATAGATCCATAGAATCACAGAATGGTTTGGGTTGGAAGGGACCTTAAAGATCATCTTGTTCCAATCCCCTGCCATGGGCAGGGACACCTTCCACTAGACCAGCTTGCTCAAAGCCCCATCCAACTTTGCCTTGAATACTTCAAGGTCTTAAAGGTCTTTAAGATCTAGTGATCTTAAAGATCTTTTCCAATCTATGGTTCTATGTCAAAGCAACTACATTTTTGTCAGTGGATTAAATGGTGTGCCCTTAAGTGTGTGGCTTTAATGCTCTTGAAGTCTTCATCTAGTGACACTATAGAAATCAAATGAGTTGGAGACTTTCGTGTGGATCTGTTTTCTGACATCATGGAGGCAATAGGCCTGCCCGAAACACACAGATATATGGAGCGTGCACAACCTTCTCCAAAACATGAAAAATAATGTAGCTGCAATGCATTATGATGCAGTAGGAAAGGTGACTTGACACATGGCATTGCCGTGATGCATAGGATACAACTTGTCTCATGTATCAGAGGCTGATCTCTGTAGGCGCTTCACAAGTACAGCTTTATCTCGATTTACTTTAAGTAGATTGTACTTTAAGTAGATTTCACATTTTAAGTATTACTTAAAAGAGAAAAAAACCCCAAAAAATCCAAAATAACCCTGAGGGCTTTTTCTTTATATTTAAAATCTCACTTTAAATACATTTTTTCAGGAATAAATATACTAAGTATTAAGCATGTCTTTATTTTCTGTTTGTTTTCATAACTTGTTAAGTGTGATGCTGGGAAAGAGAGCTCAATCGTATAAGACTGCTTGCCTGTGAAGGTCTGACTGCTAAGTATTTAAAGGCAAGGTGTGACGCCGTGCCTTCTGATTCATGTGGTCAGTGTCAGGGATAGAATGCCAGTGCAGAGATATTGGGATATATTCTAAATAGGAGAAGTCATACTTTTTTTACTGAATGTCTTGCATTTCTTACTTAAAATTATTCATTTGGCAGAGATTAGTAAGCAAAGTTGTAGCAAGTTAAAATATGCAGTGTGTATATACATATCCACATTTGACATATGTGTGAGAAGCTTTGGATATTAACAAAAATCCAGGCAGAATGCGTTGATCTTACTGGAAAAAAAATGAGTCTTTTGTTATCTAAAATTTATGTTGGATTCAGTTGGATTTTGAAGTCCTCTTCCTTGTGCTCTTCAACAAAGCTGTATACCTGGGCCTGTGAAAGGTCAGGGAAGCTTCTGTCACTCTCCCCAGCAATCTGCTTCTAGTACACACTGGAAAATTTCAACATTTCCAGCAGGCTAATCCAGCTCTGCCTCCCTATTGCTAAAGACAATCTGTTCCAAAAGAGACAAAATGTCGCAGTGTTGTGCAAGAATTGTAGACTGGAAAGCAAGTTTTGGTTGTTGGGGTTTCTTATGAACAATGGAAAATATTCTACAAATGGTATAAATAAGGATTGATAGTGTAGTCAGCTCCTTGGATTTCAGTGCTTGTTCTATAGGTTTTAATACATATTGTGTCACATATTTTTTGTTGATGCAGTACGGAGCACTTGAGGGTATATTTTGCTTCATTAACATCCAGTGATTAAGGCAGTACTTTGCAATTACCCCTCCCTAGCTCCCTGTGGCATTACATGTGAGACTGCATGGGAGTGCAGCATTTAATATGAACATGAGCAGCAGAATCTGATACTTGCAGCACAGTCATCATTGCAACAACTTGTGCAGGTTTTGCGTTTCTCTATTAGACAGAAATGCCCAGTGTAACTATCGCTACAAATTCCTCTCTTCAGTAAGTGAACTGCTTAAATTCATAGATTTTAAATCTGAGAACAGTACCATGATAATGGAGTCTGACTCATCCATAACACAAGCCATAAATGCTTACTAGCAACATCCTTTGTCATGTTGCAGTTTCTGATTGAGCTATAATACCTTCTAGGTAGCTCAATCAGTTCCACCCTGATCTAAAATTCAGCTGGGTATACTGGAGACTACACTGCATCCTAGGTGAACTGACATTCACAATGGTGAACTCCCTGGTGAAAAGTAGGATTTTATTCCAGTCTGAACCTGCACAGGGTCATCTTCTAATCACCAGAGTCTGGAATGGGTTTGGGTTGTTATTTTTTTATTAGGTTAAAATGTCGTTTTTCTCTCAATCGCTACCTGTTAACAGGGTGCAATGAAGGATTGAATAAACTTAGGAACTGCACCATCTATAGTCTCTCCCTACAAGACACTGTCTTCAGGGACAGATTCTCCCTACTTCTTCTTGTAGGGAGAATCTTCAAAGTCTTTTCTGAACTTTTTTTCATTTGTTAGCATTCTTTATGGAGCTGTAGGCAGTAGATGCATGTGGACTCATGACATTATGATGCTGAGTGCTGCAGCACATATGCCATAAGCGTCAAATGCCTAGCAGCAGTTCTAAGCATACCAATACTGTTGGCTGCAAAGTACGAGAGGGAAGTTGGATGCCCAAGAACACAAGTCTTAAAAACATGAGTAATGAGTCAGCAGATGAGCAGAGCAGCCTAAAACAGCTGCTAGGAAATGCCGAAGAGAAACATGAGGTGTGAGCTCAGTGACATGAATACCTACAAAAGGCTGAAGTCTGGAGTTTTAAACCCTCTGTTGGAAGGAAGTACCTAAATTAACTCTTTCTCACATAACACAGAAGCAGGGAGTTAAACTTTTATCTGCTTGTTGCAGTAACAGCACATGGTTCTGAACTGCATGTTGGTTGTATTGCCATAACTTACTCTGCTTTCATGAGGCCCCACATACAGTACTGTGCAGTTCTGGTGTCCTCAACATAAAAAGGGCATGGAACTGTTGGAACAAGTCCAGAGGAGGGCCACGAGGATGATCAGGGGACTGGAGCACCTCCCGTATGAAAACAGGCTGAGAAAGTCGGGGCTGTTCAGCCTGGAGAAGAGAAGGCTGCGTGGGGACCTCATAGCAGCCTTCCAGTATCTGAAGGGGGCCTATAGGGGTGCCGGGGAAGGACTCTTCACTAGGGACTGTAGTGATAGGACAAGGGGTAACGGGTTAAAACTTAAACAGGGGAAGTTTAGATTGGATATAAGGAAGAAGTTCTTTACTGTAAGGGTGGTGAGGCACTGGAATGGGTTGCCCAGGGAAGCTGTGAGTGCCCCATCCCTGGCGGTGTTCAAGGCTGGGTTGGGCAGAGCCTTGGGTGACACAGTTTAGTGTGAGGTGTCCCTGCCCATGGCAGTGGGGTTGGAACTTGATGATCTTAAGATCCTTTCCGACCATAACTATTCTATGATTTTAAGAGCAAGGCTTTGTTGAACTTTTCTAACCAAAAAGATACCCAGTTAACAGTGGAGAGCTGAACTGATCCTTGTACCTTCGCTGTTCTTCAGGCTGTGTCCTTCCAGATGATGACTTCCCAGAGCCTCTGAAGTGACTTGCGTCCAGTGTTTACTCCAGACTGTCAATTTTCCCATAGTCTGCCTGTCTCTTTCAGTCTGATAGAAGTACCTTTTCCTGTCCCATAATGAGCAGGCTGGCCAGCCAAAAATCAAAGGCAGCCTGAAAAACTGTCTTTTAGGAGTCATGACTAGCAGGTCTATTTGTCTGGTTGCCTGATTATTTCTGTGCTCTTGATTATGAGAGCTAACTGCAAACTTAGCAGGGATCTTTGTCAAATTCTATGATACTGCAGGAGTACTGTGTCTTGTTGCTGAACTTTTATTCTTCCATGGAATTTTCTGTCCTGTCCTTGCGTTCCTTCTCAGTAGTTGCAGTATTTCACACCTCCTGCGCTGACTTGTTGCAACCGTACAACAGTGGCATTTTTCTCAACAGCAGAATATCTATGAAGGTTGCTGTGTTTCATAAATCTCCTTTTACCTTATTCACATTTTCATACAAAACACAACTGGGTTTCTGTATTTTTTCTCTGCGTCATGTATCTTTAGCAATGTCAGCAACAATGAGCCAGTTTAGCAACTGTTGGCAACAATTCTTAGTTACTAGTTGGAGACAAGAAAAAAATCCTGTCTACTCTCAGCTCCCCTATTCAATTTTCAGCACTCAGACTTGTAATTGATTGGCTGAGCCACTTATTTTGAGGCTGTTATGTTACTAACTTTGTCCTGTTTTGGAGCTGATGTCAACAAAACAGAAGAAGCCTTATATGCAGCAGGGGAGGTGACACACACCTTAGCAGAAAGCTAAGATTCTCCAAATGTGAAGATTACTCAAACCACAGAAAATACAGGATTTGGACACAAGAAAATGTGAATGCACCTTTATGAATTTTCTGAGGTTGTTTATCTCACAGGCTGCCTGCAAGGAGAGCAACATTGCAGAGCTTTCCTACCCAAGAGGGTAGAGGTAGAGCTGCTCCCCTGACAGTCCCAGGCAGCGACCTGCTCTGATGCAAGTGCTGTCCCTCACAGCCCTGGCTCCCCTGCCCTCTGACCTTGGGCTTGCTTGCAGAAGGGGGAAGCAGGACTTCGCAAGGCCAGGGGAACTCTTCAGGAAACATAATACCTTCCCAGCACCCCAGCGAGGCAAACTGCCAGGCAGAGAGCAGCTTCAGCCGGCAGCCTCACAGCGTGTCATCTGGCTCGGCGTCCCACTAGCAGCGGGATTTCTGTGCATGGTTCCCTTTCCCTCTCTTTGCACGCCTTCGTAACCCCGAAGAAAACATGAAACACAATCTGGCAGGGAAGTGTTTTGCTGGCAGAAGACACAGTCTCTGTGGAGCTCTGTTTCATGCATGTGCTTGTATCCTTTGTTGCTTGCTCACTGCTTTGCAGATTTACCAAAAAATCGTCACAATCAGTAGGTCACCTAAGTGCCCTTACAGCACATGTGGAGATGCTGTCTAAAGCCATCATTGCTGAAAAGTAACAGGTAATTATTGCAAAAGAAGTTGTTTCAGGCAAGATCTATCCTAGCAAAAACCTCAAGAAAGGAAAAAAGGAAGAGAGCACTTAGTCAGAATTATAAATAGCATTTAGTTCTATGCAAATATCACATAAACAGACTTGTATTAAAAATTCAGACAATCAGTTAACACTGAAAGCACAGAACAAATGAAGTCTTTGGTTTTGTTTTTTGTTGTCTAAACAGGTTTTATGACAAGATATGAAAGAAAAATCTTTGATGACCTGAAGTCTCCCCACCTGAAATACTGGGTTCCATTTGTCTGGTTTGGGAATTTGGCATCAAAGGCACGAAAAGAGGGGAGGATTCGAGACAGTGTAGATCTGCAGACGCTGTTGAATGTAAGTAGAAAAAGTAAATCTACAGAAAACTGATCTGTGATTGCTATGCAGTAGCTTTTCACTTCCATAATTTGATTTACTGTGCACAGCTCTCCAGTGTCGTCTAAGTGATCTTACTGAGGCTTTATACCACTTGTCTCTGTGTACCTATGTACTCCCAAGCACACACAGCAGCAGCTCGCTGGGATTGTATTTATATGACTAAAAAGGTATTAACTAAAGCACCAAATTGATGAGTAAAAATTTATTGTAACATCACGGTGAATTCATACTTGTTCCATTGCTGCAGGGTAAAAAAAGAAAAAGAGAGTAATGTGACATTTGGAAGATTTTAATATCAGTTGCAGGAAGATAACCGCCCTGAATATTTCATTAAGTGGTCAGACATCCTTTTTATGATGTAATATATTCTCTTTCATGTATCACTTGACTGTAGATAAGATAGAAATGAAAGATAATTTGTGAAGAAACCCATAATATACTAAGCATTCCAACTCCATAAGCCAAATGAATATTCAAGTGTGACAATGGGGTGCTGGATATAATTATGGTAACAATTTCTATATGCCAAACTTTTGTATCTCCTTGTCCTTTCACATGTGCAAAAATGACTTGTAACAAAATATTTATAATTTAGAATAGAACCCCGTGCTATTTTAGTTTCTTGGGGGCTACCTTTTCTTTTATCCTTTCTTTCTTTTTTTTCCTTTTAGGAGATGAATAAGTACCGGTCTTGGTGTAGTCTTTTGTTTGGTTATGACTGGGTTGGAATTCCACTGGTCTATACCCAGGTACTGAGCTCTAACCCTTTACAAAATTCCAAACACCATATCTATAAAATGGGAGTTTGGTGAAAGATATCCATAGACTCAACCAGATTCTCTGAGCTGTTGAACACTCGTTGACTCCCACAGGATCACAAAGGCCTGATTGACTTTTGAGTCATATTTAAGTCACATTTAATGTAGAGATGTTTTGAAGACCTTCCATAAGCTGGGAGAGAGGAGGGAAGCACTGAAAGGTTTTTATGTTTCCTGGGTCTTCTCCCTGGCCATAATTATTTCTGTGACCCCTCTATTTATAATACTTTCCTACAGACTTGTGAATTATGTGGCAAAAGGCAGTCAGAAGCCTTTGCATATGTGTTGCTTTATGCATAAGATTGCATCGTTACATGATTTCAGTGAAGTTTTCTTCTTTGCAGGTTGTTACTCTCGCAGTCTATACTTTTTTCTTTGCCTGCCTGATAGGGCGCCAATTTTTGGATACTGACCAAGGGTATCAGGGACATGACTTAGATCTTTACATTCCGATCTTCACGCTGTTACAGTTCTTCTTCTACGCAGGATGGCTCAAGGTAAACTAGCTTTATAGAAAGGTCATGGGCTGAACGGGACTGAATCATGCTTTCTTTCGCTCAAAGCCAGCCTTTAATATCTGCTGTTAACTTAATCAGATGCAAGCAATTAAAGGTCTCCAGTTCCAGAGGGCTATCAAACAGTAGCGGCCAATATTGGCTACACCCCTACCGCATAAAAATGTTCATTATAAAGAAGAGTTATAGATAGAATTGGATGCTACCCATCGATGGCTGCTCAGTTAACATATCACCATCAATCTCATAGTTGAGTAATTAAGGCATACCTCATGGCAGTTCTTGTTTCTGCAGTGACTATCAAGGTAGAAAGGAGAAAAGTTTCAAATAAAAAGCAAATTGGTACATTAGGGTCTATGTGCATTGAGATTTCCTTTTGGGATTATTAATCATGGCTGGAAACTTAGAGCTAACTTTTCTGTTAGAATATAAATTGAGCAAAATTGTCTAATTTTATAGCCCCCTTTCCAGCTTCAAAGGGCAGAGTAGAGAAAGCAGCACACCAAGCTGTCAATTGCAGGGAAAAGTAAAGCTCCTCTAGTCCTATGTCCTAGGAACTCATGGGGAAAGGGGTTTGCCACACAGGGACCAGCCTTGAGGGGAGCACGAGAGAGAGGAACGGAGGC
Source organism: Lathamus discolor (assembly GCF_037157495.1). NCBI lineage: Eukaryota > Metazoa > Chordata > Aves > Psittaciformes > Psittacidae > Lathamus > Lathamus discolor. Next base: position 39,127,076 of record NC_088884.1, on the reverse strand, counting down.
TGGTGCAGTGAGGAAAGCACATTGCTCTAGGCAGTGTTGTCCAGGGATTTACTGATTACAAAACTCTTAAGCTGCTCCTCTTGACCTTCCTGCTGGTGTTTCTGAAGGATGAAAGGTTTCCCCTTCATCAGCACCCAAGGCTGTTAGGAGCATCTCTTCCAGGTTGGCTCAGGGCTGCCAGCCAAATCCTGGCTATAGCAGGTATGAGATGCCATTGTAACTGAAGAATCTTCTGCATAAGGAAATGAAAGGGAGGAGAAGCAGTTTTTAAAAGCAGATTTAATACCGGCAGTGCTCCCTTGGATCGGAGGTTTGCTGAAACCTGCAGAGGCCCTGAGTCAGGATATTTCTGTCTTGAAGGTTACAGCCAGTTTCCTGTTGAGTGTGTTGAGCTTTGGCTGCCAGGCTGCAGAAAGAGCCCCAAGCTATTGACTTCCAGTAACTTCGCAATTTCTCAGAAGTTATGGCTAAAATGAGCTCTTGCCTTGGCCTCAGGCCTGGTTTGTTATACCTACAATGCAGAGGTAAAGTTTCCCGTCATGTGAGACACTCCATTATCATTACAGGTATAGACGGACTGTCCAAATACAGGGCTTAATTGTCCAGCACTGCACTCCTTTCCAGCGAATAAAGTCGTGTCTCACATGCCAGGACCAGCTCAGCCAAACAAAAGGCCACCAATGCTGTTCCCTCTGTCCCAACCCTGCTTACATTTTTTAGCTCATGTGACAGGTTTTGCACTGGATTTTTGGGTGGTGATTCCCTGCAAAAGCAGGTCATTCTTATTGCATTACTTCCATAGCTATACCCAAAATGTAATGCCATGGCCCAGGCCAATAGTGTGAGCAGAAGTGTCCCCTGTCTTGTTTTCATTCCTCCTGATTTTGGGGTGTTTCTGTTGTGTTAGTCTGCTTGGCACTTCATTTGATGTCTTCCACTGCTGGCCTGGGAAGTTGTGACCTAGGAGAGTCAGCAGGTTCTTACCCACTGGTACAACATAGAAGCACATGGGAATAAATAGCCAGGGAGTGACTCTCTTACTATTATAAGTTATTTAGATCATAGTCATCCATTGTGAGGTTCATGAGCAGGGCTGTTTAATCATACAGTTGATTTACCCATACCTAAGTTAAACTGAGGACTTGGCCACTGCTACTGTGCCTGGCCCTGGTGGCCATCGAGAAGGCTTGGGAGGGTCAGCAAGAATGTGATTGGTTTCAAAACTGGGGCTTAAAAAGACAAACAGGAGGAGAAGAGCATGAAGGAGAGAGTATATTTAACCTCAGTGTACCAAGGAACTGAGAAATAGAGAAGCAGTCTGAATTCCCTAAATCTTTTTCAGTTTTTCCTACATCATCTCTTTTTTCTCCCCCAGCAGCTATGAATTTTCTCCTCACAATAGACTTTGGTGATCATAGAGTGGGGGGCAGTGTCTGTTGTTTTTCCATATATTTAATCCTTGTGGGGTGAGGGGGACAGGACAGAATAAGGCTATGGGCAGCCAGAGAGGTTTCCTTTCCCATCCTAGTTCCCAGACTCGGGCACCTCACCACAAAGGTGCTGGAGCTCACTGTTTGGTAATGCCTTCCACAGGATGGGCTTCTCCCCTGCAGTTTTAATCACTTCAAGTGCAGAAACCCAAAACAGCAAGTTGAATGAAAGAACAAGCTCAGATTCTCTCTTGCCTTTAGCTAGCATGATGCACAGCATTCACTTGAGTCAAGTCTTCTGGTGGGCTGCTTTTCCTGGAAAGCCTCGGAGGTATGCCATCAGCATCACCCCCTGATAAAGAAGCAGGGGCTGAGGACTGAGCTGGAGAGACAAGCTGTGATCCTTCCAGCAGACTCCAGCTGCAGGGCTCAGGAATACTGACCGAATGGGCTGGTGGAGTATTGTATAGCATAATGCAGTAACAGAGCCTCTAGCTGCCAAGACATTCATTTAAATCAGCCAAAGTCAACAGTAAGGAGACGTAATGACTATCTTAAGTGACAATTGCGTGGCCCAGACATGTCTCAATTCCCGGCAGGCCAGCAGTGACAGTTATGATTGACAGCACCAATGAGCCATAGAGGTATGAATCTATAGGGAAAGCAAGCTGTTCCTTCACTAGGCTAGTAAAACCATCATATGGGAGTTCAAGATACGATTGGAAGTGACAGGCAGGGAGAGAGAAAAATCCAATCTTATTTTCTCTGTGGCAGCAGTCCTGACATGGCATGCCAACCTCTATTCACTGTCTCATTTTCCTTTCAGGTTGCTGAACAACTTATTAATCCATTTGGAGAAGACGATGACGATTTTGAAACTAACTGGTGCATCGACAGGAATTTACAGGTTGCTGTTGTTATTTCTGCTTCCAGCTTTACTGTACTATAGGTTATCATTACATTTAATCCTATTCCTTATACTGAGGCACAAACTAAGGACAACAAGTGTCAGCATAACAAATTCTTTCCCTGAAGGAGTATCTATGGCTGTGATCCACAGATTTTGTTTTGACAAGTTAATGCATCTTGATTTTAGTATTTGGCATTTATGATGCCTGACTAGACAAGCAAACAGCTGACCTCAAACTATAAGCTCACTTTATGCCTGGAAAAACATGTAATGTAGGTCAATCCTGCAAATCCAAAAGCCATCTTCTCCCACATAGAGAAGGACACATTTTGCTAGTCTGAATGTTTAGAGATTACAATATTGTATATGAATCTGCCTTTAAAAAAATGGCAGTGAAGATACCAAAAAGACCAGGCAGGGCCATGAACTAATAAGCAGGGCTCATACCATGATTTATGTTGTGACAGCAGCATCTGTGGTGGGCACAGAAGCCAGCATCTTCAGCGGCAGGAGGTGTGAGATTGCCAGGGTACAGATTTACTGCAGCTACCCCCAATTTCCAAACAGCTCCTGTCACCAGCCCCTGTATGTCTGAATGAGCCCAAAGACATGAAGAGTGGCACATGCTGCTCCCCTTGCAGGTAGAGTCAAGCATAGGTTTGAGCTGCTGTTGGACCCCACGTCTGCTGGGGACCACTAAGACTGCAGAGCAGAGCCCAGGTGGTAGGGGAAGCAAGGGCAGGGCAACTAAACCAGCACAGTAAGCAAAACAAGCAATGCAGGTACGGAGAGGAGTGGGAAAGGCTTTCAAGCTGCCAGAGATGCTCTCCAGCTTAACACTGCTTCAGGCTACTTGTGCTATGGTGCCTCAGAGCCCTTTGTATAAAATGTATTGGAATGTCCTAGAACAGGTTGGCCACGTGCTTGGTTCTGAATGTCTTAAATGTGGGCAAAGCCTATCAGAAAGCTTCTCTACTTCTGAGCATTTTAAGGATCACAGATTTCCCACAGCATGCAGAGGATCACATGTCCATTTATCTACATCATGCATGAGGACTTCAATCTGACACAAATGTCTTTGCAGCACAGAAGACTTAAGTTACAACAACACTTCTGCTTTCAGGAGTGTAGGAGGATATAGGGGGTATATTTTATAATACCGAGTCTCTTCCCGGTGTGCAGGCCAGTACACAGAGATTACTTTCAGGTGTTTCTGAAAGAAATCTTGACCCCCGGGAGTACAGAGCAGATTATGTCTTATACTGTACTGTGCTGAAACTGACATGATTTATACCAAAAAAATCTAAGGTCTCACTTCTGGCAGTGGATGAGATGCACATGAACTTACCAAGGATGGAGAAAGATATTTACTGGAATGACTCCTCTGCCCGGCCACCCTACACAAAAGCAGCTGCTGATTACTGTATTCCTTCATTTCTTGGATCGACTATTGAAATGGGGTGAGTGGCACTAAGGGGTCTTGATGCCATCAGAAATATCACCACCCCTACAGCCCATGTCGATTGATGGACAGCAGGGCTGCGGGCTGTGACAATACTGTGAGCAAGGAAGGTGGAAATGATGTTAGGAGGGAGTTGACAGGCTAGTGTTGAGGGGGGTGATGTCTCCAGTGGTCCCTGTGCTCATAGGAATTGGGCACCCATAGCTTAAATTGTGTATCACTAAATAGAGTATGTTTGCAGGGAGGGTTTGTTGATAGTCTCTGAGCACAGGATGGCACCTGAAGACAGTAACTGACTTTTCTTAATAATTATTTACTACAGCTTCTTCATACATCCCCCAGTTAACAAAATAGCTGTTCCTGTGCTTGTTTAGGCAGCAGATGATGGCTGAAATCGGTCCAGATTTTTGTGAAGATAGACAAGAAATTATTGTAAATGCACGATTTTTCATTGATTAATAACCTGGGCATGGAAGTTGGAGCAGCCAGATTTTGTGAAGGGATGAAGAGGAGTTATTTGTAGAGGCTGACACAAGAACCACTGTTATAAAGAAACATACAGAGAAGAGAGGGCTGCCTGGTGCTGTCAGAATCTATATGAGAAATCAATGATAGGCTAGTTAGCTTAGAAGCTGTTGAGTTTAAAAACTTGTGACACACTGTAATATAGAACAGGTCAGTAGGTGTAAATACCGCCATGCCCGAACAAATACAAGGGCAAGTAGATGTTTTAATCTGAAAATCTTTTAAAAACTTTATAGTAGCCATTTGTTTACTCAAAAACTTATTTCAAGAAGTTTTCCATTTCTCCAGATTTTTCCAGCCTTTCTCAAAATTAAATCTGCTTAGTTTTTGCTTTAAAGAAGTAAAGAAGAAAAACTCATAGAATATAACTGATTTTACTGCAATTGCAAGGGGAGAAAAGGTGGCAGAGCAGAAACATTATTAAGTCTGCAAACACTTTTTTAATAAGAAGCACTTCACACAAAAAATGAAGCGGGGGGTGAATGAAAAATGGCTCCATGCTAGCCCCTGTGAAATGCAAGCAGCTCTGAGGTGTTGACTTTTTTATCAATTACTTTCTCCTCTGAACTGTTTCTCTGTTCATCTCTCTAAAAAAAGTTGGTAGTTCTTATGCACAGCTCAAAAACCAGGTCTAAAGATTCATCCAAGTTCAAAGGACATAAATAAAACTTGAGCCAAAGTCTAAAGTCTTTTCCAGCCCCCTCGAGCCAACATTTGGCACAGGTTGCCCAGAGAAGCTGTGGCTGCCCCATCCATGGCAGTGTTCAAAGCCAGGTTGGACGGGGCTTTGAGCAACCTGGTCTAGTGGAAGGTGTTCCTGCCTGTGGCAGGGGGTTTGGAATTAGATAACCTTCATAGGTCCCTTCTGACCCAAACACTTTGATGACTCTAAGAGCTTCATAAATGCTGGATGAAGTTCCTCTGTCCCTCTGGGTTGGTGTTGCCTCCCTGTTCTCCTTGCCTCAGGTCTGGCCTGATCTGCTTTGCCATCTGCACACTTAGAACAGGCAACTGTGACAGTTTGACTTGTCCTCTGGGGCACACTGGGTCAGCAATGTGTACTGAATTGCCTGGCAGATGCAGCAATAGTTGTTCTCAAGAACCACGGAGGCTGGGCAGGAGAAGAGTACCAGGTACAGGCGGGACTTTCAGACACACTGTCGTGCCCCAGAAGTAAGTGGGATTTGGCCGTCTGAGTAATTCCAGCATCTTTTGAAACCATCACCCTGTTGCTTCCAGGAGCAGCCTTTTCACTGTTATTTTTGCCTGAAGGATTCTCCTGAAAATTACCTACAGCACCAAACAGGGTTCCTTTTTCCCCTCTCCCTCATGTTATTCACAAGCTTAACCATGCGGAGCTGCCACAGAGGGCTGCAGCTCAAATATGAAGTAGTGCCAGATGCCCAGCTGGATGCCCTCCCAGCCTCATCCTCAGGAGAAGAGACACTTGGATGTGGAGAGCTTTCCATGTGATCTGGCTTGTCTAAAGGCAGGGGCACTATTTCCTGGCACTCTCACCTCTTTCATTCCCTTCCTTGGGACACACTAGGGCCTTGGTTCCTATGTCTTCCTGCTGAGACAGAGGGATATATGTGCACGCAGAGCACATACACTTTCTATATATAAGCGACTCCTACTAACTGGATTTATTTGGCAGGCTGGCTGACACTGAATTCCTCTACGGGGAAGAGTGGCCCTGGGAAGAGGAGAAACACCGAAGGCAACGTTCAGTGCTGAGAAGAGTCAAGAGATTCCTCAGTGTCCACGAGGGCCCTTCACCTCCAGCTCAGCGGCGCTACAGTCGGCAGACAAGCGAGAACTCAGTGTTCTTCCCAGCAGATGAAAAGGGGCACATCAGGCGCCTGCAGGAAATGCACACAAGGGGCAGATACTCCACCTCGAGCTTCAAGAAGAAACACGAAGGACTTGACAGGAACAACAGACTTCACAGTAGCCGCGACCTTGGACCCATAACTGAAACCTCAAGGAACGAGGCACCGTTTGGCGACAGCGACACCTCATCTGAGACAAACAAACCAGTTCCTGAGGTCGTCATCTCTGAAGCTGAGGAGGAAGCACTTGATGTGCTGGGCAAACCAGATCCGCAAGCACAGCGCAACACAAGCATGCCAGAAGAGACGCTCCAAAGGAGCCTAACTGAGACGAACGTGAGTCTTCTGGATGATCCCTTTTTCCCCCCAGAAGTCACTACATACTTCCCAGGCTCTGAGGTGCATCAGTCACTTCCTACTGTGATAGGGGAGCCCAAACATGAACCCTACATTAGTAACTTGGCCGGTTTCATAACAGATCAGGAGAGAAACATTCAGCGATGGAGTTTACCGAGCTTCCATAGTCAAAATACAACGTCAAATGCTGACGCTGCACCACCTTTAACAGATTCTGAGACATCTTCACAACAAAGGACCCCCAGTGATGGAAAAAATGTTACTTCTGCTGCTGCTCCAGAGACGTTTGAGATGCAGCACTTGTGGGAAAACCTGGATAGTAAAGAAACAGCCATAGTGGAATTTTCTAATGAGAAAAGTGAAAGAAAACTTTGACCGTGCTTGCTCTGGGTTTGACTGAACTTCTTGTCCTCTCCCGCAAGTGGTTCTCACAAGGGTTTGCTGAAAGTGTGAAGGGCAGAACACAACACTCAGACAAACCCCAAGCAAGAGGAGCTGGGCACCTAAAGCGAATGCACTATGGTGACATGCTTTAAGCCACTTGGTTGAAATCTGTGACCCTGTAGGTAAAACTGTAGGGAGCCTCAGGAGTGAACGCAGGCTGGCTGGCTTTCACACATGGCAGCGAGCTGTGCAGGCTCACCCACTGAGTTTATCAGGAAAGCAGAGGTGGCTCTTCTGCCCACTTTGGATCCGCACTGAACAATGCGACCTTTGGCCGCTCCTTCAGATTAAGGTCCATGACATCTCTGTAAGACCTACCAACACTTTCGGTTTCCACTCAAGTGGCTAGAAGGGGAGGTGTGGGCTCAATTCCCTCCTCAGCCTGGAGAGATTCAGTCCGGAGAGATTCAGCCCACCATCTCTGTCTGCAGGAATGCTTGAAAAATCAGTCTCCCCACATGTGTGGGGCAAAAGCCCTCCCTCTCCTACTGAAGCTGTGCCACTGTAGAGTGGGAAAATAAAAGGATTAAATGTTGAACTTCAGTAAGAAAAATGGAAGGGGCAAAACTGCTGATGAGCTGGGCATGGGGGTCTGAGCCTTGACCTCTGCTCCTTGGAGCATGTATACGTTTTACCTAGTGGCTGTTTATTGTAAAATGCTGCTCCCAGGTGGCCTCCCTGGTGATGCCAGGACTGTGGCTCTCTCTCAAGAGGTGATGGAGCTGCAGGAGCAGCTGAGCTTAGGGCTCCACTCTTGCAGAGATCCTCAGCTGGAAGGCTGCAGGTACCCCAGGTAGACAAGTAAATGGCCCAGGATCACTAGCAAAATTGGTCTCTGCTTCCTTCCCCCGGTCTGCTCCCACACTGCCCAGATGTGTCACACACGTCCTCCATTAACCCAAACCTGAGCCAGCAATAGGTGGCTCCTGCTGCTTCAGGGGCGGCTAAGCCACCTCCCTGAACCTCCTGGTAGCAACCTGGCCTTTCGGCTGCCGCTTCTACAAGAAGTCCCAAAGGAGGCCCTGAAAGCAGCTGCAGCTCTTTGATTTCAGCTCTCATCCACATCTACACAAACTCAGCCTGGAGTGTGAGGCCAGCATTCTCCCATGAGTGAGCATCCAAGTAGATGGTCTCGCTAGACAAGGGAGAGGCCAGGTTAGCTCAGCTGCTGGGAGGAACAGAGGGAGGGGAGATGCAGGAATGCTGGGGCTGCAGCAGCCAGCAAGCGGCATGGGCCGTGTGAATAGCCTGTCCACCCAGCAATCTGGATCGGAAAGTTGCACTTCAGACTACAAACCACGCTCTCTATCAAGGTAACTGGTACCACCAGTGGCTTCTGAGGGTCTTCAGGACCCCCTGAAGCTGGGAAAGGAGTGAACAGATTTGCTTGCTCCTCCTCCTCTGGTCAATTGCTTAAGTGAGGAGCCCTTCCAGTAAGGCTGTCACATAGCGCACGACTCTGCTGTTGCATCTGGGTAGGCTTGGGAGGGGAAAAAATCAACCACTCTCCTCACTTCTACTTCTTCCAGCTTTGTTTCAGTCTGGAAACTGTTGGTGTGCGTTCGTTAGACATGCTCTGAGCAGTGTCTCCCTTTCAAATCCTTCAAAGAGACTAGACAAAAGCACACATATCAGTGTAGGAAGCAGAGGACACTTCTTAGCCCTAGGAAGAGATGTTTAAACTCAGATTATGGGAATTCCAGGTGTGCAGAAAAGCCGAGCACAGATTTCACAGGCACTTACAGAGGCATTTCTCCATGCTACGGGATGCAGTGGTGCCAGAGTTTGACAGCAGCTGAGTACTGAGATTCAAACACAGTTTTGCAGTAAGGTGTTCTGGTGCAACCTCACCCTTGCCACCTGCAACAAGTCCTCAGGCAAATCAAGCTGTTATGGTCAGGTTTGACCAACAGAATGAGAGCCTCGACAAAGTGAAATGATATTGAAATAAACAGTACCTTAACCTAGCAGTCCGATTCTTTGGGTGGCTGTTACTAGGTAATACCAGCTGCTGGCAGCATCCTCTAGCTTTTCAGCCATCAGAGGCCTGGACTGCTGACTCTCCCCAGGGAAGAGGGCTCTATCAGCCTGTGACAGCGGTGGAAACACATATCTTTCCCTTCCCTACATTAGCAGATAAAAAAAAAGGTATTCTTCCCACATTCACTCTTTCTTCCCTATTCTCTATTTTTTCTTTGAACCAAAGCGACACTTTTCAATTCAATATTTTCTCAGTTTAATTGCGCCTGCAACTGTCAAGGAACTTCATTTACCAATGAGCTTAACTTTAAGAAACAGTAAAGTTTAGGTATAAATGATACATTTTACACGTGTCACAGCTAGACACAAAGTGAAAGCAACTGCTGCTCTCCTTGAAACACTCCTCTATAGAGCTTTGTTAAATTCAGGAGAGCAATACAGGCTTCGGAGGAGTTTGGCCATTCTCCCCCCAGCTGTGCATGTACAGGAAGGGTTTTCAGTCGCTACGGAGGAAGTCTGCCCTGTTCTCTAGCTGTGTCCTCACAGTACGTAAGCTTGAGGAGCTGCGCTTCTCTCTGTATGGGGATTTCAGCCAGAAAACAGAGATAACTGTAAACTGCCCAATACAAACCTGCACTGAGGGTCCAGTCCCACTACATCTCCTTACTCTCTTCTCTCATCTCAGCTTCCACCAGGGCTTAAGGTGTTGGAGCAAAGTGCTTATCCTCCCCAGCCCAGACATCAGCAAGTTTCATGAGGCAGTGCTAAGCCTGAAGAAGCCATCTCAGCTTCACATCATCCAGCTCTGCTTATTTTCCATCACCTTCTCAGCCTAACCGCTGCTTAGGACATGCACTGCTGCTTTCCACCAGGACATTATGCATCTTATAAGCAACGATTTTGCTACCTCTGCCAGCACTCCCTGGCCCATCAACTATGTTTGTTCTTCAGTGGAGGGGAAGGGTAGCCACACCGTAGCTATTAGGAAGATAAAAGCTTCAGTTGAGTCCCATAGAGGCGTCTGTTAGACACGTAGACACATTAAATTAGGAATGACTGCTCTGTGAAGTTCCACAAATGTAATTTACAGTACACAAATAGCACTGCGCATGTAATGGGCCAGCTCCAGGTTATCGGCAATATTCTGTTTGCTGCTTGCAAAGAAGCTAGTGCGGGGATGACTTACCAGAATAAATTTTGTCTCCTCATCTAGTGTGTTACCCCACTCTTGCAAACATCCGCAGGCTCTGTGCTCTGTTAGGCACGTCTCCCAGTACACTATTCGCCTCAGCATGGTAAATGGACTATTTTAGCAAGCCCAACAATTTACAGTTCATGTTCGCTTATATAAACAATGTCAAATTATTGCATGAATAAAAGTACTTTGAGAAACACAATTGTCTTGGCTGTTTTGACCTGTTAAGAAGCACTTCTCGCAGAGGTGTGACCTATCATGCAAGCCAGCTTGGTGCCTACCAGGAATAGCGAGGCAAACCTACAGAATCTGGCAAGGCTGGAGAAGACTGAGGATAGAACAGGGCCAGGATAGACAAATCACAGCAGCAGCTTGCTCCCATCGGATGGTGTTAATCTTGAGCAGGATGAGATATATCAGCACAAAGAGAGGGCTGGTCCCTGCACGCATGGCCGGATTTTGCACCTATGGCTTGGATGTGTTCATGCTCTGTGCTGGAATTTGTAAAGCTGAGTTGTTGGTGTAGGGGCTGACCGGCTGCAGGGCCATGTCCCATCATCTCTAAATTCCTCCATCATAAATAACAGATCTCTAACTCTGACTGCAAGTTCATGTTTGAGGAATATATACCTATTTTAGAGAAATTGAAAGGTACCAGTGTGTTAAGTCTGCTGCATAGTGGGGAAAATAAAAATACCCCCCTGCTGTTAACTGACTGATAAGGCTTTATGGATGTTTATTTGATGCGGTTTGCAACCATACAAATGACATTTTCTAGACCAGTAAGTTAGCTCATGGTCACTCTGCTCTTTAAGAGTGACATGGACAAAGGGGAAACAAGGCAAGACTGGCCTGAAATACATGGTAACTTCATACAGCTCCATCTTGTCTGCAGAGAGACAAGTGGCAGCAAGTCCCCATTGCTACAGGTTGATAGCCTGGATGCCAAATGTGTAACACAATGTGGCTGCAAAAAGAGTCGTGAAAACATGTACCAGAGAGAGGGAGTATTTCATACTGGAAGGCAGGATCAGTATTTCAGAGGTACCTACAAGCAAGCCACCTTGCTTTAATAATACTTACTGAGTCTTACAGCTAAAGCCTTCAAATCTAAGGGGCTGTGACCTCAAAGCTACCAAGGCCAGTAATGGATATTGTGTTGGGTCTGTGCTAAGCACATCCAGACAGGGAGCAGGAGCAAGTCCCCTGGGGCCACCAGCCCCTGCCCCAGCCATGCCACAGTGTGGCCAATCTCCAGCTCCCCACAGCCCTACCTGGGAGGTGCCTGCTGCGTAGGGCTGGAGCTGCAGGCATTTATCAGCTTTAGGGAGACACAAGCAGCCCCAATGCCCCAACACATCAAATCCTTCCCCTCTAGGCTGCAAAGCGACCTGTATTTTCAATTACTGTTGCATGCCTTCTTCCCCCTTGCCTGTAACACAACATAAAATGAAACTGAAACAGCACTAAGATCAAAGCAGATTTTGTTTGGTTAAGTTTTATTCTCAGGTACAGGGGCAGTATCGCTTCTAACAATCCACATACTCCAATGGGTGTAATTTAGGTAAATCTTTTGCCGAATGAGTACATCTACCTATGGCTGTTTCGCACGTCTGCCAATGCTAAAGCAGCTGCCACTGGTGACAAGAAGTGGCTGAGCAAGAGGCAATAGATGTCTAGTGCTGGTGCACTGATCCTGTAACTCATCCAAGGTGGCGTGGATGTGTCGGTACCCCTTTGCACCTCCCTTTGCAAGGGTTGTGGTCTGGGTTTAGTAATGCATATAGATGCTGCTCCCAGCCGCCCGCACCACCAAGGCATAGAGGTGTCAGCCACTAAAAGCAGCATCTGACCTAAGAAATAGGCATTGAATGCTGAGACCCAAAAGAGGAATAGGAAAGTGATGAGTGAGAATGAACCCAAGGGAAAAAGCAAATTTGAGAGATGGCGTAAGGAGCAGGAAATGGTGTGCAAGTAACAGTAGTGGACATTAGTGGTCATACAGGCATCAGTCAAATTCCCCTTTATACAAACTGGCTGGAGCAAGCCAGTATGAAAAGAATTTCCATGGCACTAGGGAAACAAGGATGGACAAAGGATTAGCCATGGGAAATAATGAGGAAAAGGAAAGCAGTGGGAAACTAGCACACAGGAAGAAAAAGGAGTACCCAGACCAGCCCAGACTGAGATTAGTTTCCCCTGCTCATAACTGCTATCTTGTCAGCCTGGCACTGTTCAGCCTATTTTATCCCTCCTGCTCTTTTGCAGACCTGAGTGCTGAGCTGTTTGTACTTCACCCTGGGAGCTGTGATGTCCGTCAGTTGCTCAGGAAAAACAGTTTCTCAGATGTAAACATACAGAGATTGAACCAAGCTGTGTAATTTGGGACAAGTATCACATCAAAGCCCTTAAAACCTGGTGGGGGACAGCACAACTGCATTTAGGTCCAGAGTTTCAGTTAAAGCCCTTCTTCACGCTTGTGTTGAAGATCATTACATTAACATTCAGGTTAAGGCAGAATAAACGCTATTAGGACTCAGTCATAATCCTTCCTATGAGCAGCTTTTGCAAATCCCACTCTGTCATTCCCACGGTCAAAAATGCAGTAAAACGCAGACATAAAGATGTCTCCTAAAATCCAGAGCAGACCATTGCTAGTGGGGATGTCGAGAGACTGAAAGCCGCTCATGCAGAAGGTTTGGTCTTCAATAGACTCCTGGAAGAGAAAGCACAAAGTGTCCTTGGGGTAGGCTGCTCCAGCCACATCTAAGGAAGCAGGAAATACGGAACAGGGAGGCTGCAGATGCGCACCTTTATGACGTACTGCTCTGCAGTCAGCTTGTACTCATGGTGTCCAATCGTGAAGCTTATGTGAGGCAAACTGGACAGTCTTCTGCAGTCTACAAGAAACTATGTGATGCACGGATTGAGATGGGATAGGTTTGCCTTTGTTTAAGTATTGCCCTTTGAATACAAGACTTTAGCAGCAGGTAATAGTGAATTTGCTACAGACAGCGTCAGGCTGACATATGGCCCAACACTGCCCTCCAGCTTTCTAACTCCTGCACTGGGTCAAACCAGCCTAGCAGCTCAGACCGCTGCACCAAATCCCCAAGGGAACCAGTGCTGATGAAAGTCCTTGTGAGCCTCAGAAGAAATGAGGTGAAGGAAGACTCTGGTGTGTCCCGTGTAGAACTCAGAAGCAAAACTGAGTGTGTGAGCCCCAGTGAATCCATATCAGCAAGCAAAAGGGTTGGACTGGATGGAGGGAACTGCCTCCAGCCTCTGCAGGGAGCTCTCACTCCACTCCCTCCCCTAACATCATCATTTTAGGGGCAAAAAGCCAGTGAGGAATACAGCGCTTTGTGCTTACACTCTGCCCTGAAGTGGGATTTAAAGATCAGAAGAATTAAACTCTGGCATGGTCATTAACTCCCATAAGTAACACATCCACTTACAGTAATACGGAAGATAATTTCCTGGCCTTTCCTGTTATTTCATGAAACAACGGGTGTTTTAAATGGCACTGTAGAATGCTCCAAGCCCCAGAGGGATCTTTGTGGAAACTGTAGTGTTTAAAGTCATTGTTTTAGAGACTTCCTAGAAGGAAGAATCTATTTTTTCTTGCTGTTAAATCTGCTTTATGAAAACATACCTCTAAATGTGTACTTATCAGGTGTCATACCATCAGAACAAATAAATGGTGGGATACAGAGGATAAGACTGAAAAAGCCAGTGTGATAGTTTGTAGGATAGGAGAAGCAAGACATTTTCATTTACATTTATTCATTTACACCGCTAGTATGCCCAGAATAAATTAATCCTTGCTAGAAAGAGATATGAGTTCTGGTAAAATCACTGATGGATGCACCCACTTACAGTGGGATAAATTTGAGCCTGTATATTTAGCCTGTCTGTGCTTGCTGCAGAAAGAGTCATTGAAAGTCTTGCTTCCAGGATGCTTTTTTGCAGAATCTGAGATGCTGACTGAGTGTTCTTGTGTCAACGCTGAAGTATATAAACTTGTACTGCCATGACCTGTTCCTGGTTTATGTCATGCTAATATAAGTACATTGGAAATACACAAGTGCCACTCCAGGTCTTCCTTTTACAAAAGGAGGCAGATTAAAAGTCCACTTTTGTCTTTGATCTTTGCAGAGCAACCGTAACACTCAATGTTCTTCCAAGAGCAGTCATGGGTCAGGATCAAGACAGCTGCAAAGTTGGCAGGAGCCATACAGGGCAGCTTTACTTGGTGCACTGGAGCTGTGATGGTGTGGCAATTACCCATGGGAATCAGCCGAGGGCCAGCAATAAGGAATTTGGGTAAAAATAAGCTGCTCTTTCCCTGGCGGCAGGTAGATTTAGCTGTCTCAGCCTTGCTATCTGAGTGCTTAGATGTTACAAGGGTTCAGTTATGCCATGTGAAAACTACCAGCAGGGAGATGCAAAGGGCAGCAGAGAGACATCCCAGCCTGGGATGGCAAGGCCATGGGAAAGCCTGATCTACCTCAAGCAACTTCGGCTCATGCAAGCCCCCCAAGGCCGGTGCAGGGAGTCAGGGGTTGCAGGAGTGGGGTCACAGAGGCCATCAAATGGTACATCAAAGATGTTCTTTCCCACTGAAGGAGAAGGAGGTTCTCCTCAGAGGGCAGGCATGGGTGGGAGAGGGCAGGACTTGTGGCAGAATCAGCAAGGGGGATGCAGGAGAGAGCAGAAGGGAAGAGAGGAAAACCAGTGGGGAGACAGAGGAATAAGAGACAGCGAGGTCTGTCCAAGCACGTGGCTCATCTGCCAGGAGCCAGCGTGGGGAGTGACTCCCAAGAGCCCTGGTACGACGCTGCCTGCTCCACCGCAAGCTGACAGTGAGAGGTCCTGTCGGTGGAGCCATTGTATGGTGCAATTAAAATACCTTTCCCGTTTCATTTGATGCTGATGGGGCTGGCCACGGCAGCATCACTGGGGAGCCAATGGCTATAGCTGAGGATACTGAAAATCCTCTGATTTTACAAAAGAGAATGATCTCTGATGTAGAGTACAGACTGAGTCCTCAAACAGGTTCCCCCATTACTTCCTTACACACCCGTACAGATGAGTGTGGGAAAGGAAGAGGACATTTGTGAGGAGGGCTGGGGCAGCAAAGCAGATGGGCCAAAACCAGCTTGGTTCTGAGTTCGGTGCTGTCCTGGAAGCAAAGCTTTTGCTGGGACATTACTGAGCAATTGTTTTGGTTATTTTCCCACCCTATAAGCTCTTTACACCAAATACCAGTTTCTCTTCCTGTTTCCTGGCTGCTTTCTGGTTCTACAGTTTTTACCTCTCCAGTACGTGATGGACTTGCCCCAATATACTCCTGTAATCGCCTGATTTGTGAAGAGGGGCCCGTGATAAGAGAAGTGCCTGAGTCAACGATGGCTTCACAGCCGTGGGAGCAAAATGCCACCCGGCCCTGGATCTTTATGCTGCAAGCGAAAAACAAAGCATCTTTAAACAAATGGCATGTACACTGTGACTGAAGCAGCACATTATTGCTAGCTAAAGTGCCAGAGTACGGACTAAGGTTAAAACCAGCTGCCAAGCTTTGCCAGTCTGTAAAGACAAGAATGTCTTTAGAAGACAAGAAGGTAATAAAGGGAAACTGCACAAGGAAGATGTCCTGTCTGTGCACTCACTTTACTCTCTCAAGACTCCTACAGCCCTAGTCATTTGCTGCCTGCAGATGAATTTGTTCTCACCCACAGGTATGTGTCATCCAGCATGCTGAAAGAGGAGCAAAGAGACACTGACTTCTTTGACCAAGGTTAACAGGAAGGATGAGAGCAAGACCCAGAGCTGGATTCTGTTCCTGTGTGCCTTGACTCTTAACTGAATAGTCTACCAAGAGTCAACTTGACCACTGGTGTATCATACTAAAACATACTAACATGCTCTGCCAGGAAACAGCCACCCATGTCCCAGCAGATTTAAAGAGCTAATATACCCCTGCCTCATCCTGGTGAGACCCCTCTTTTACAGGCACAAGGGTAAAACACTGCAGCTGAGTCCTCCTGTATAACCGGGTGTTTCTGCCTGCAGGTTTTACCTGGGGAGGTGAATTCCAGCAGATATTTCATACATACATACATACTTGTTCACGTGTATTTGCCAATAGCTTTTCTCGGTGACTGGAACCCAGTGGATTGAACCTTTGTAGAGAGAATGGTCTATCCCCCCCAGAATCAACTCACCACCATTCTCGGTGTCATCTCCTCTGAAAGCAGAAGACAGGTTAACACAGACATGGGAGTGTGCCAGCAGATACTTAAAAAGCGAAAGACAAACCACAGCCCTTTCTAAATTCAGGTATGGGAGCTGAAAGGGGCTATTTTTAACCTATAACTGCATATGTCCCATCTCAGAGCCTCCAAACCGCCTCTCAGAAGATGTTCTGTAGGCTGCCAAGGACTGAGATAGGCAGCAGGAGCAGGCTGAGCCAGCTGCTGCTTTTGCCTCAGAATAAACAAAACAACAACAAAAAACCCAATCAAAACCCAAGGAATGGAGAAAAATCCTTTCTCGAGTTGAAGCTTTATACAGATGCATGGTTGTCAACGGTTAAAACAGACGTACTTCTCTTTCGGCAGTGTCACTTTAAAGACTGACCTTTTCAGATAGAAAGAGAAGACCGGCTCCTCTACCAGCTGCTGGTTCATGATGCTGTCAAACACGGGCAGAGCATTGCCTACTATCAGGGAGGGGTATCCCAAGCCCAGCACACCATCAAAATGGGCAAGGGCAAAGGTTGTCCCTGGCTCAAACACCGACTCGCCAAAGTCCTGGCCCTTGATGGAGATGTTACTGATCTGTTTGGTACAAAAAAAGAAAAACAACAAGCCCAAAACAGTTGAAAGCAAAGACACCATCAATTACAATACATTATCCACATTTCAGATCCATATCAATGGATTCATTCCTTTTATAAAGCCTGCACAATATCCTTGTGTGACTTGCATCAATAGAACAGGTGCTCATTTGGCAGGTAGGCTGCACCAGCTCCTTTTAGTGCTTTAATTCTATGGCTGTTCATTTATAAATCCATGACAGGACCCAAGGAGACAAGCAGAAATGCAAAACAGAATCTTATGGGTTTGTCTTGGTAGCGCAAAGCTGGAAGAGCATCCTCACCTCTCAGCACCCAGCTTGCTGGGGCCTCACCCTGCCCTTGCCTAAACCAGGCAAGGCTTTCCAGGGCAAAGCCAGTATGAACTGCCTTAAAACAGCTGGCCTGGAGGCTGACACCCGTTTGAGGTGGACACTTACCTGCAGCGTGTCTTTGCCAGCGATGCCCAGAAGCTGTCCCGTGCCATACTGCAAGGAGAACGCTTCCCCGCCGTGCTCATACGAATCTGACAGGAAGGACTTAAATTTCTGGTGCACCCCTACACAAGACAAACGACATGTGTGCACCGAGGGGAGGTAATGGTGATGCACCTGCCCCCCAGTGCAGAACCAGATGAGGTGCAAGAGGAAGGTGTTGATGGAGGTGGCTGTGCCCTGCAGGCAGCCCCATTTTTCTGTACCTTGGACGTTATTTTGGGTTGTAAAGACAAAATAAAACAAAAACGGGCATTTTTACCACTATTGGTAGCTCTCTCAGGTTTATTTTCATGCCTTTTACATTAGGCACCTCATGGTGCAGAAGGACCCTTGGCAGTGCAGCCAGTGCCTTCCCTGGCTATGGGGTGATGTTGAGGGACAGAGACAGAGGATCGAGGGAGGGAGGGGAGAGTGGCCCTCAGGGGTGCTCCAAATCTTCCCTTCCTAAATCCCTGCTGCATGCAAGCTCCTTGGGAAAGGAGAAGTGTCCAAGGAGCCCAAGACACAAAGAGCGAAAGGGAGAGTAACATTTCTTACTGCACGCTTCGCTGATGCAATAAGCAGAAGGGACCCAAAAGTTGGAGGAGCCGGTGTCAAACACGACAGTGAACTTCTGGGGCGGTGTGCCGACACTCACAACTCCGTAGTACTGCGCCTGGGGGGCAAAGAACACAGGGCAAACAACGCAGTCTGCTCTGGGCTGCAGCGCTATTCCTGAGAAGCAGGCAGACTTGGGAGCATCACACAACGCTTCCTCAGGGGTTTGGGTGCAATTTGAGCATGAAGGCAAGCACAGGGCAGTGTGTCTGGCTCCAGGAGTGGCTGCGTGCAGCAGATTTCACTCCAGCTGCGTGCGTAACGGCGCAGGATTTTTAAAGCCTGTTAAGCAAACACTCGGTTGGGCTCCCCCATGAAGTCAACGAGCGCTCTTGCACCAACTTCAGTGGTCAACCCGAAGACAAAACTCTCGCACAGCCACACAGGCAGCTCCTTCCTGATGTCAGTAAGAGAACAGTGGTGCAGAGACAGCACGACCGGCCTCTGTCAGCATCAGAGGGCTCCAGCCGGTGGCACACTGTCACATGCGGCTGAGCTTTTTCCTTGGTAATTGCCAACTATTAGAAAGTCAAAAATCTGTTCTGTTGCATTGACGGTGTCTGATGAACTGAACAAATTCATCCAGTGGAAAAGAAATGAGTGACCATTCCTGGATACCGGCTGAGGATAGAGATAATCTGTGAATACGTGAGTGCTGGAGCGAAGAGCTTATCCACATCCCGAGTGCAAGTGTCTAAGTGCCCCTATCTGGCCCTGGAAGAGCACTTCAGCATTAAGAGGCCTATTTTTAGGAAGAGGCATTTCTGGAATTCAGACGCAGATAGAAAAGCAATAGCCAGTGCCAAGCCTTTTGTAGCAATGCAAATATTTGAATGTGTATCTTCAAGAGCATACCTGTTGATTAATACACTGAATATGGTTTCTGACCCCGGAGTTTAGGGTCTGGATGAGATAGTCATGAAAAGGCAAGTAAGTGCACCATTTAAGAGAACATACAGTAGGATTTTATTCCTTCCTGTATTAAACAAACCTTTATCGCTTCAGCTGTAAAGCGAGGCAGTCCTAAGACATGTTCATCAAAAAGAAAAAACAGGAAAACCACAAACACCGTGCACTGAAACCTCCACAGAACTGTTCCTGGTGCTAGTTGGATATGCTGGGGAAGGGGGTGTGTTTTGTCCTTTTGAGACTTATCCCTCTTTGATAAGCTTTAAAGCTGGCTGAAATGTTTCAGTCTCCTTTATTCTTCTTTTACGGAAGAATACATCTTACACACATCTCTATCTCATCTTGACATATTTCATTACAGCTCTCAAGTGTCAGGAAGTTCTTGCTGAATTAATTCAGCCTTCCCTTCTCTGCTCAGATGCAGCCTCCACAACGTCTCTGCAACTTAGCTTTTCTTTACATAACAGACGGATCAAATGAAACAGAGAACAGAGACCATCCAAGGGGACAACATGCTACATCCAGGAAAGACAACCTACAGAATGGCTGACCTGCTGACTTGCCTGTCTGAGATCCAATGGAACTCCTTTTTTACCTTTTCCAATTTAGGTGGTCGGTTCAGCCAGGTTAGTGTGAGAGCCAGGTCAGTCTCCAATATTTAATACACATTCAGCTCAGGAGATAAAAGCAGGCAAATAAAAACCCTACTTGGGTCTTCGCTATCACTAATTTATGATGCCACATGGTCAAATAAATGAGATTTTGGGGACTTTTTATACCATGCAAACATCCAAGTTTCTGATAAATAGAATAGAGCTAAATGAAGCAATCAAGTTCTGCCACAAAAACCCCAATCCTGAACCCAGACTGACACAGGCAAACCTACACTAGTTTGGATTCCCAATCAAGTCCAACCAAGATCTACACAAAAATAAAACTTGTCAGAGAACTACCACTGCTAGACTACATCAGCTTTCTGCCCAGGTCCCATGCTAACCAGGATCTAGACACGCTGTATTTTGCAGGCTAATTTTTTATGATCTAATATCTAATGATATTATGATCTAATAGTGTAGAGCAACAAGCCACCTCAAGCCCTGTATATTCATTGAGAGACTAGATCTGAAATGTGCTGGAAAAAATAATATGCCTTCAAGAGAACAACGAGTCCTTATGGTTGCATTACCAAAACTGTACTTACATTCATGTAATCATACAGCCTTTCTGAAGCAGTTCCAACTGATAAAGCAATATCTGCAGGAAAGCAATGCAGGTACCTCCGGGCAAAAATGTCAGGGTGGTGATTCCTCCAAAACTCCTCTAATTCTCCCTTTTCCTTCAGCTGTTTCTTGATAGATTTGAATTGAATGAGGGGGATTCTACATAAACAACATAAATGCACAAAAATTCACTGGCTTTCCTTTCTAGAGCTCTCATACACTCTTTTACTGTTAAATTTGCTTCTTTTTTGAGACCCCAATGCAACGAGCACCCGGGGAAGCATCTTTAATGTGCCAGTGATGCTAGATGTATTTTCTTACCGTTCCAGGGCCAGGGTTAACGGGACATAGAGCACAGCCAACAGCATCACCCACATGGCTCCAAGCAGGTCAGAGTCTCAACAACACTCATTTACTCAGAAGTCCCTTTTTTATAGCCTGTTGTCAGCAGAGGGCTGTTCGCCAGGTCAATCAATCACAGGAGGTCAGTGCTTTGGCAGAAAAGTGATTCATTTGCTCTCGGAGTAACTGCTGGATTGTGCAAATAGCGGTGTTCAGCAGAGCTACTGAGACACAGATAACCAAAGGCACAGTGCAGACCAAATAGGCATTTTATTTGTAGACCAAATAAACATTTTAGTAACTACCCTTAATATCATTTACCTAAATCCATGGTATGAGCTTGGCTACTGTTGAGATGGGAAAGAGGAGGTGGTCCAGGTACTTGTCTGGTTCCCTTCAAGTAAGCTTCTTTTCAACGTTATTTTAGTGACAAGCAGCCCGCATGTGTCCTATGCAGAGAAAGAGGACTAAACATGTAACCATTTTCCTTTTACATGGAGGCATTTCAGCAGGGCATTTGATAGGGTTATGACAAGTCATCCCCTAACAACTGAAGTTTAATTCCCTGTTTATGGGAGAGCTCCAGACTAAACATGAATGTGACTGCCACAGGAAAAAATGGGGTTCAAACGTAAAAACCCTGACAGGCTGCGACACGCGGCAATAAACAGCCAGTGGCTTTGTGCAGGTTTCAGCAAGCCATTTGGAAGCGCTCGCCTGGGTTTATTTTCCTGCAGGTTTCCTGAGGTTAGCGGTTCCCACCCCTGCCTGACACCTGGGTCCAACTCCAACTGGCGGAAAAATCACGGTGTCAAAGAGGCTGATCTGGCAGAGAGCAGCCCCAAACCCATTAACTGCCTGCGGGGAAGCTCAGCGCTGGGACTGGGAGTTACTTGTGAGACATTCTGAATCTTTCCTCTGCGTGAGGAAGCGCAGTGAGCAATCACGTGCTGCAGCCTGGCATGCGGCAAAGCTAAATGTGAATAATCAGACTGGTTTGTTCAAAGGGCTATGCTAGGATGCTGGGAAAAGAGCAATGGCAACTTTTTCCCTGGGATACATCACTTATTTCAGATGAACTGCTCACCACATGAGGGTGAACTGGAACTCAGTACCCTCCCAAAAAAGACAGCAGATGTTCCGCACAGCGAAGAGTGAATGTTAAGAACACGGAGGAGGCAGGAGTCATCATCTGCTCTAGCAACAATGTTCCAGTCAAGAAAAAACAGGAAAAAACCCCAAACACACAGTGTTTTGCCTTGAAATAAGCTAATTCAGAGCTCTAGCCTTTAGCCCCCTGGATTTTGAAACATGTTTTACTTTTTCAAACTCACCTGCAAAAGCCTGAGGGCTGCAGAAGCTCAGCAAAGGCTGGTGTCCAGAGCTGTGTGCAGAGCTTTGGATCTGAAAAAGCACCAGCAGCTCTAGTCTTCATTTGCGTTAAAAAAACATTTAAATCTAAAAATCACAGCTTTTACATTGGTTTCCATTTTACTGCGATTGGTCTTTAATTCCCTAGCTCTGAGCAGCATCCCCTGTTTCTTGCAAACTCAGAGGGTTTATCCAAGTTCTCAGCAAGCAGCCACGTTTTCTGCCCCACAGCTGTCCCAGCCACCGAGCTGCCGGAGCTGGGTGCTGGCAGCGAGGACAGTGAGCAACAGCTGTGGTCATCTGTGAACTTCCAGGGGGCAAAGGCACTTCTCAAGGAGCCTACACGCGCCACCTGATGCGCAGCAGAGCAGATGTCATGCCCTCTGGTAGAGCAGCGTCACTTTGACAAGAGCAAGACAACGTCTGTGCTGAGCACCTTTATCGCTTGAACTTTTCCTCAAATGCCACAAATGCTTCTGGGGAGTCATTAATGTTCACACTGGAGGGCATCAGGACAACTCTGAAGACACGAAGCGGCTTTCAAAACACCGCCCTGGGCCTGGTGAGGGGACTGCCTTTGCCTCAGAGCCTCCACCGAGTCCCTGGTTCTCAGAAAGCTCAAGATTATTCATTTACTGCAAATGTAGCCCTTTGTTGTCCCACCACACAAAGGTTATATTTTCCCCAAATGCTCTGATCTCACCGTGTGTTCCAAGCAGACATTCATTTCGCCAGCAGAGGTACAAAATGCAGCAACGGAAGGTCATCGTGACTTATTTTGATAAGCTGGAATAATGATTAAACTACAGTGCAGAGGATCCCCAAGAAACGGTTGTCTGCAGCTTGAAAGTTCTAGTAGAAATAATTCAACTAGAAAAAACTGTGTAAGTACCTGTGCCTATAGACACAAGGTGTATTGCAAAGTTGCTCCTCTCCATATGGATTATTAAGGAAAATATGACTAAACAAAACAGCTAATATACTTTTACCTAGGCTTTTATGTTGTTCTGATCTGCAGGGTATCTGATGAGATTTGTCTAAGGGACATGTCTTTGCTGTGAATGTTAATTCATTATTATTTATGCCAAATGCGTCTGGTTTTCCACCCCTGTAGCCTACAGTGCCTTACAGGGTAAGGAGCTTTGCCTTTAGAAGGTGCCACGGCTCCTCAGGAATGGAAACACATACAAAAACCATGGGTCCATTTTCTTGTAAGTCAGAAAACATTCCAGGGTACCTGCTTGGAAAAGGATGCCCTGCGAAACCTGGGAATGAATGACAGGGCCCCCCCAGCAGTCCTCTGCCAGGCTATGCAGTGCTCAAGCAGGAAAGTGGCTTCTCTGAGGTGCTCATTCAGTGCGAAGCAGCTGGTGCTGTTGGGACGCTATGCCCAGCATGTCCCACCTTCTGTCATGACAGCAAATATTTTCAGCGCCTCTCTTGCACAGCACAGTCACACATGACTGCGGCCTATCTTTGTTCTCCAGGCTTGATACTCTGCCCAGCTTCTCCATCCAAAGCCTACTTTATGGCGTTCCCATTACAGCACTCACTGTTCTCTGTCTTGCAGCAACACTGGTTCCTGGATGTTCTATTGTCCTCCCCCAGGAAACCCTTGTTACGTTTCATAGCATCGCTGCTGCATGACACAGACACATCTTGCAGGGAAAAGACTAATAAACATCCTACAGCCTACATTCAATTGATAGCTAAGAGCTGCTTTACACTAGAAAACAAGTGACAGTAGAGAGCTCTCTATTCCCAGATTTGACCAGAGATCAGAGGCCACCTTAACTGTTTGATATCACCTTTTTCTCAATCTTCTGTTTGCTCTGCCTTTTGTTTTTCCAAGAATATGTGACTCTCAGCAATCACGTATTTTGGTTGTGTAGAACGTAACACCCAGAAACCTACTGCAGGTTGTTGGAAGGAAGTATCTTCCCTAAATTATGGCAAGTGTGGAAAACGACAGCAACAAGCTGTAGGTATCAAAGTAGAGAGCCAGCTGCTGGAAAGGCCATTTCACCTTAAAACAGGAGAAGGCTCACTTGGTGGAGACCTTAGAGCAGCCTTCCAGTACCTGAAGGAGTCCTACAACAAATCTGGAGAGGGACTTTTTACAAGGGCATGTAGTGATAGGACAAGGAGGAATGGCTTTAAACTGAAAGAGTGTGGTTTTAGATTAGACATAAGGAAGAAATTCTTTACTGTGAGGGTGGTGAGATGGTGGAAGAGGTTGCCCACAGAAGCTGTGGTTTTGTGCAACCTGGTCTAGAGGAAGGTGCCCCTGCCTATGGCAGGGGGTTGGAACTGGATGATCCTTAAGGTCACTTCCAACCCAAACCATTCTACGATTCTATGAAAACATTCTGCCAGTTTTCATACCCAAAGGTCATGGTAAAGCCATGTCCAAGACACAGGTAAGATAATCCAGAAGGAAGCTTAAAACAGAAGCAGCTCAAAAAGTCGAAGTATACAGAGATGCCTGCACATGGGAAGGCAAGATTTCCTCCTAGAAATCAGAGGTGCTCCTGACCTGAACAGCAATGGGTCCTGCTGAGAGAAGGAGGGGAACAGTTTACACTGTCACATCTAAATAGTCATAATTCTTAACATTGTATTTATCTCACTCATACCAAGTGAGAATCTTGATGGAATTAAATTCACAGCAGTTTCTTGTCAGGTTTTGGTAGGGACACAGGGACTGCAGTAGCACAGTTGGAAGGTGGCCGGAGGACAGCGTTGGCAGGTTGTGATAGTGAGCATATTAAACAGGGGTTCAGACAAGACATAAAACATAATGTAATGAAAAAGGCCCTACAAAGTCAAGAGTGCCAGGAGCTATAGTAAACGCCATTAAATTACGAACATAAATAGCAGAACAGCTCAAGATAGCAGTTTGCCAAGTATTTGTGTTAAAGCTTTAAGATAAGCACTGGGTGGCAAGTTACACTCTGAAATTATGCATTTGGCACCTTGCAAAGTAAATCCCTAGAAGTGCCACTCGTCTAGAAAGTCAGTCAAGCCCTGACAGGTATTTTAAACACCAATTCAATTACATCCAACATTTCCGCTGAAGGTCTCATGAAAGCTAAACATCTGAGTTTAGAAATCTGGTCTTCTGCGCTGTTCACTCTCCCAAGCCAATCCCTGCGGAGAGCACCGGCTGCACAGACAGCACAGCCAGAGCGAGAAGTTAGGGGCTGGGGCACTGGGGAGATGGTTTGGGGCAAAATCAGTGAGCATTTACAGTGTGCATTGCAGGAAGAGGCAAGAAGGAATGCTGCTGGGGAGGGGCGAGCAGGAGTGTGGGTGAGAGAGGGAGACCTGCGCTCTGCATCGTCCTATCCGTAATCCCAATCACCAAACACTCATTCGGTTATCAGAAACGTTTCAGAGCCCTTGAGATTAACGGCTGGTGCCATGTAAACAGAGCCTTATATTGGGAAGACGCAGTTACTGGCAGGCCAGTGCACAGGCGGGGTCCTGTCCCATACATACACTCCCAGGCATCCCCAAAGAAAAGTCACAGGATGGGCAACAGCCTGAAAGCTGTAGTTGCTTTTGTGCCCTCCAACAAATGCCAGAAGTACCTCGTGGAAGACCTAGAAGAGATGCCAGTGGATAAAATGGTGGATCTGAGCGGCAGCCAGCTGAGGCGGCTGCCTCTGCACATTTGCTCTTTTAGGGAACTGGTTAAGCTGTACCTGAGTGACAACAACCTGAACCATCTGCCTCCGGAACTGGAGCAGCTGCAAAACCTGCAGATCCTGGCGCTGGACTTCAACAACTTCAAAGCGCTGCCCCTGGTCGTGTGCACACTGAAGCAGCTGTGCATCCTCTACCTGGGCAACAACAAGCTCTGCAGCCTGCCCCTCGAGCTCCGGCTCCTGCAGAACCTCAAGACCCTCTGGATCGAGTCCAACTGCCTGCAGTACCTGCCCGAGGTGGTGTGCGAGCTGACTCTGCTCAAGACCCTGCATGCTGGCTCCAACGCGCTGCGCACGCTCCCCACACAGCTGCGGTACCTGCAGGAGCTGCGCACCATCTGGCTGTCGGGCAACCTGCTGTCTGAGTTCCCCACTGTGCTCCTGGACATGCCTTTCCTGGAGGTGATTGACGTGGATCGCAACTCCATCCGGTTCTTCCCCAGCCTGGCTCACCTCCCCGGTCTGAAGTTGGTGATCTACGACCATAACCCCTGCAGGAATGCACCCAAAGTGGCCAAAGGGGTGCGCAGGGTGGGGAGGTGGTCAGAGGAGACTCCTGAACCCCGAAAGCGGTCCGGGGCAGTGGTAGAAATCCCACTTGATGAGAGACCATCACCGCCTCCTGCCATCAAGCCTGAGCTGGAGGTCGAGCCCTGCTGATGCTTCAGCTGCCCGTTCTGGCAAAGGTGGCAGTGCATTCACACCATCACCCAGCCTCTACTTTTTTCTCCCTTGCTTGCTGGCATCCAGGGAGCCCCACACTGCCTTGCTAGTCTTCGGGAGTAGGTGCACCAGCTTCAAGCTAGATGAAAGCAAAACCCTCTTGTAGTCACCCCTTTTGCACAGCACCCAGCATTCTCTAGAGCAAAGACTTCATCATTTTCCCCCTCCACCCATGTGGGGACCACTCAGAGACGGCAGCAAAGATGAGACAGTTCAGATGTTTTCCGTGGGTGGACTGTGCAGAGCACGAACAGACTTGCTACTCTTCACCCATGGGCTCACCCTTCTCCCCTCCACCTTGCTGAGCTGTCCGAACTCAGCTGGATGCCACTGTTCAAGGTGATTGCTGCTGAGTCACTGCTGTAAAGGAAGCACAGCATTTGTTTCAAATGCCTTATCTGAAACACAGGAACAGCTTGAAGGTTTCCCTCCCTGCCACGTGAGAAGCAGTAGCAGAGCCCTGGCTGTGCTATCAAGGAAACAGCGGGTATGTACCAGCGAGCTCTCCTCTTACCAGCACAGCCTTCTTCCTGGAAAATTTGCAACCATCCTTGTTATTGCCAAGCAGCATTCTGAATGATGGTGAGGAAAGCAACAGGCTTTGCTGCTAGTTTCTATTACCAACAACGCTGCCATTAAGGGCAGCTTTACACACCAAGATCTCATGCAGTAGCAAAGAAGAAAATTAAAGCCTGACTAAAACAGAAACATCAGAAGAGCTGCAAAGGTAAACTTGCATGAATAAAGCCCTGGGCTGGGAGCCTGCTGTTACACACTTGCACAGAACTTGAAGCTGGGGCAAACGTCACTCCATTGATTTCAGCTGGGTATTTCTCCAGCTAGTAACTCAGACAAGTTCAGATCCCCTTCAAAATGCACTGAACTGTTTTCCTTTGTGTAAGTATGTTTCGCTTTCATTGTGTAACACAGAACTCTGGCTCAAAATAACATTTTTAGCTTCTGATTCCACAGCACAGATCACTGAGATTGGTAAAAGACAGCTTCTAAAGAGGGTGGGGACGCCGCGGTGGCACAGAACAGCCACTTCCCTCTCTGCCTCACTCATACAGTGGAACTGTCTCACCAGCGCAGCCTGCAGCAGCAGCAGTTGACTTCCCAGAACAGATCTGAGCCAGCGCCAGTTCGTGACTACTTAATGTCATTTACATGTTTGAAAAATGATCTGGAAACACATAGCCTCTGTTAGCACTTGCTGTCTTGTTAAATGAAGTCTGAATTTAGATCTGGCTGGCACCCATGTAGCATGTAGTCAAATTAAACAAAGTACACTAACACCTCGGTGAGCTAAAACAGCCTTCTTTGGAATTAACCAAATTCTCTTTCCAAATTCTTTATCTAACCTATTTCTTCCTAGAGAATTATGCAGCAGGACAAATGTTTTGGGCTTTTTTAACATCCAAGTTCAATGGTTTACTTCCTACGGAACTGACCTGGTATTTTACTTGTCTGAGCAGTGGGCAAGGTGCTTTCACTTGCTGGTCAGTGGTTGTATTTCAGTGTAGCATTCCTAACACATATTGTCACTTTTGGAGATCTGAAGATGTGTCCAGTTTAAGGTTGGAGGAGTGCTCTGTAAGCAGACTCGCTTTTATTTCAGGAAACCTAATGAGAAAAATGTTTGCACAGATAATTTGAAATCAAGAAAGTACTCCTGCTGCTTTGGCAGCCTTGCCCTGGTGTCTGCCAAGGTACTGCATTATGCTTGCAGGGCCAGGAGGGTCACAGCTGGCTCAGCTCTTGGGTCTCCCACAGAGACAGTGAGTGCCTCTGGTTTTCCCTGCTTCCAGCTGTTGAGAATGTGCTGCAGGCATCATGGATTTCTCTATGAGTTGAGCATGAAGAAACTAGTCCAATTAAAAAACATTGCCTTTGCAGGAACCACTAGAATAGGAAAGGGAATATAAAGACAGGCTACAGCAGACATGACAAGGGAAGGCGGGCAATGAGCACAATGCAGCCTGCCACACTCACCACCAATCACCCTCTAATGCAAGGTTCTGTAAAGTTGGCTCAAGTTCAGTATTTCACGGATAAACACAGAACATTTGGTCATCTCTCCCAGACTGCACCTTCCCCTCAGCAGAACTCCTACCTACATAAAATTTCTAGGGTAAAAAGCTGTAAAATCCCTTTAGTTCTGGGCACTAAATTCCTCTTCAGCTTTTTCTCTTCCTTTTATCATAAAAAAATGAGTAACCCCCCAGTATCACCAGAAAAATGTAGCATTTAACTTCAGACCCTATTTCTAGGATCCCAACTCAAGGCCCCTACAGACAGGACTGGAATAAACTGCTCTCACTGAATGCACCAGGCCAACCCAAACCAGTGAGCTACAGCAGCCCAAAGGGTTGCCTTTTGTGCAGCTGAAGCATCTGAGGACCGAGGGTGTGGGCTGCAGCTGTCTGAATGGAACTGCCTTTCTTGCTTCTACACAAAGACAACTTTGATGAATAAGAATTTTTATTTATTTGCATGTATTTTAAGTGGAACGTGGAGAGGAACAGAAGGAAAGAGGGTTGTATAAAGCCCCTGATTTACTTGAAAGTGAATTCTTCCCCACAACATACAGAAACTGAAATAAGTTAAAACCAACTGAAGTCAGTTATTTTATGCTATTGATGGAGATCTGGCTCTTTTCAAGCTTCTGTTCCACAACCTCACAGGAAACAGATCATTAAAAAAAAAGCTACTAGGTGAGATCTGGTCCACACATCCTCACTGTGTTCATCCGGTACCGAAGAAAATTTAACATGGGCGATTGTCCGGTACACGTTTTCTGGGGAGAAAAAAAGAAATCAGAAAATTCCTCACACACACACACACACTCACACACATCCACCAACCTCCCCACCTACCCTTATTTTTAAGTTGATATTTTGTGTTTACTGCTTATCTCACAGCACAAAAGGCAGCATCATCTCAAAGCTAATACACCACCTCTGACCACAGTAAAAAACCCTGCAATTCACAAAGCAGTGCAGACCACCTGGAAGCAGACATGCTCAGGATAACCTGCCTAGAAGAGGCATTTCTTCCTGAACTTTTTAACAAATGTGGTTTTGTTTTAGCCACAGATTCTACTTTAAAAGCAGCTAGGCATTTCACTGCAATTCTTCCCAAAAGAAAAAAAAAAAGCAGCATCATCCCTCACATTTTAGTCAGCCACTTCTGCAAATGTTTTACTGCTATCTATAGCACATGAGTAGCTGGTGACCCAAAATTAACCAGGCACTGCTCAGGCATGCTAATTTAAGTGCACTGATGGCTCAAAAAGGCCTGTTTATACTGCTAACACAAAAAAATCCCCCTCATGTAACATGAACGTTAGCATGTCAGATGTCAGTCTTCATTACAAATGGAAGTAATTCTAGAACAAGACTTTTCTGCAGTTACTCTTCCACAGAAGGTTGCTCTATACCACTACAACTGACCATGCAGACACTCAGCTCATACCTTGGTGCTGCTTTAATAATGTCATCTACACGAAGAATCATTTCTGCTGCTTCAGCTGCACTCAGCAAAACTTGTCTCTTAACTTGGAAACTTTCTGTTACTCCCAAGGCTGCCATGTCTCCAATGGTACCCTCTCTCATATCTGGAAGGAGAGACACATTAAGAGCTTGTTTATCTGGTTTTAACTTGTGGGTTTTTTTAAGGAAATGACAAGGAAGCTGCCAGTATGGTAACTCACCTGCTCAAATGAAGGACATTAATAGTAAGGAAAGAATTAAAGTCTTTTACTTCAAGGGTCCTGATTTAAGCCTAACATGTTGCAATTATATATATACATATATTTAAGAAAAAAGGTTTTAAATCAATACCTTTCTTTTTAAGCTTCATGTAACTAGACTCAATGTGAATGAGGTATGTCTTCTTTGCAGGTGGAACCCATACCCTTGAAAAACAAAGCACTTCACTCTATTGTGAGAAGTTTGGTAGAATGGTAAAGGACTGTAAGTGCAGCCCATGCTCTGTGCACAGCAAACAGAAATCAGCGTACTTCCAATTGAATGTGTCAAAGACAAGTGAGCAAGCTTAATAAGCCTCACTACCCTACCAAACAGCAGTCCAGTACCAGAAGTAACATGAAGCCCCTTACCAAGTCCATAAGTAGTCTTCCCTTCACTGTGAGCAGCTCTGAGCTGAGCAACCAAATCTGCACTGTCATAGCCAGCATTGTCAGCTATTATTGTTGGGATCTACAGGGAGAAACACAGGTTATAGTTTTAATTCATGCAGGGCCTGATCCCTAGTAAACAGGAAACATACTTTGTTATTACTATTTACTGTTCAGTTTCAACAGGAAGTTTCAAAAGTACGGCAGATGTGTTACAGTGATCAGAAGATAGAGAAAAAAGAAAAAAAAAATCGAACTACTTCTCAAAGGATTTTGCTTAAAACCTTGCTATAAGAGGGTATCTGAGAGGGCAGGATCATGTTAGCAGTTTTTTCAGTTCTTTTTACACAGGGAGAATGAAATCTATTTCAGACTACAACTGGAGAAACAGTTTCATTTTAAGAACATGAGCTTGCTGGTAAGCATTAACCACCTGATCGTTCTGTTCACTGTGTAAGTGACAGGAGTGCAAACTGCAGGTGCCAGCTCAAGTAACGCTAAGTCTTACCATGCTTTTTAATTTTCTCGGCAGAAATGTTTTCCTATGGTCTTTCATTTCCTAAGAAAGGTTTTCCCTAGATTAAATAACAGGAAGGCATTTTTCCTCCCCTCAAATTGATAGCCTGTTAGCACAATAATATTCTATAAACAATTCTTGTGATGCATCTTCTAGGAAGTAACAGTAAACTCCAAGGCAAGTTAGAAACTTTTAGATAGTACTAGAGCATGAATACAATCAAATAGCACTAGAGTATCAATAGTATGGAAAGGCTGCTCTTTCATAAATCAGTTAGCACAAAAAAATCTCGGCTTATTCAGCTGACACTTCTGCTGCACTTTTAACCCTGCAGGTTAAGAGGAGGAAGAACCACTTAAAAGAGGCCTAGCATTAAACATTCAGAATTCTGTTACATGCAGCATTATTAACACACCAATACTTATTTTCTAAGAGAGAAAACAGCAAGTTTTCCCATTTGTTCATCCAAGTTGTGTTGCTAAATTTCACTTTTTCACTTCTGGACAACCAAAACCTTGAAAGAGAAACAACTCTCTGATGCCAGGAGTTAGTAAGTTTGGTGAAACTTTATGTCTATTAATCCAAGCAATCTGACTGAACAAACTTACCATTCGTAAGGCTTTAGCGAAGGACTCCATTGCAACAGACTCTTTGCCAGGTGTTCTGATGGCAAGTTCTGCAACAGCATTAGCCATCAGCATCTCTGAACAACCTAGTCATTAAAGACACGCAGATGTTGATGTCTGACTTGAAAAGTATTACAAAATACGTATCACAGACAAAGAATCTAATATTCACCTCCACCATACACAGTCCTAGTGTCTTTCACGGTCTGGGCAAGAACACAGAGAGCATCATGCAAAGACCTCTCAGCTTCATCTAGAATCTGCTGTGTTGCTCCACGCAAAACTATGGTGCAAGCTTCACCTAAAAAGCACAAATGTAAAAAGATTAAAAAAAACCCAAACCAACACACAAAAAAAGAGGCTATTGCAAAGCATTTGTAACAGTTTTGCTATCACTGCAGTCAAGTTCTACCCAGATCAGTTTTGTGGGAAAAAGGAAGCATGATGACATTTCCCAGATGGAATGAAATTATGTACACTATGCTATCACATCAGTGGTAAAACACTTACCCATTGCCACTCCAGAGAAATGAATGAGCTTATCTTCTCCAATCATGACTTCCTCAATAAGCTTGCAGCTTCCTAGTTTTACTAGCTCAGGGTGATCAAAGGTTGATGCAATTTCACCACCTACAAATGTAAGATCATACTAAAGTTAGAGCTCATGTTGAAGACATCCGTTCAGGCAAGATTTAACCCAGTGTGGATGAGGGGTTATGGAAACAAACAACAAACAAAACACTATTCATAATTGCCCAGGTTTAAATTAATAATACTGATAAACCAAATTTTTCCAGTGTCAGCATATGGTACCAGAAACCTCCTACTTCCTTAACAAACCAGTATTTTGTGTCACATCAGAAAAATTACAATAGCTGCAATGCTTCTGAGTTCTGTCTGCGTAAGAGACTAAACATTAGTCTTTGCCAGGATTAAAATGTCAATCTGTTTAAAGTTTTAATAGCATTTATTGATATAGTATTTATAAAATACTAGGTCAAGGTTTTTTATGTTTTTAAACTTGAGCTTGTGCCAGTATTCATCTTGCCTGCCTGATGATGGCTGGGAACCACTAGCCACCACTCTCCTGAATTACAAGCGTCATGCAGTGTTGTAGCAGCAATATTGTGCACTATTTGTAAACTCACATACTGTAAACAAAACTGGTATTACAAAGACCAAAATGCCTCTGAATAGAATATTGTTCTAGTACTTTACTCTTCCTATTAAAAAAAACATTTACATGTATTCACTCCCAATCTATGCTCAATTATTCCACACTGGCTTGCAGCACTGCTGTAGCTGTACAAGGGAAGACAAGATTTGTAGTAGAGAGTTTATGCTTACTAAAAGCCTGTATATTGTTTTCAGCTATACTATCTGATCCAGTGTGGTCTGATATGGTCCATTTGCTCTGCCTACAAAATTGCTTTGAATTTGTTCTGGAACATAAGCAACATTCCTCTGAATCAAGCGTTTGCCTGTGTCAATGAGTCCTCGGTTACACACAACTGCTACTTCAGCTGTGCTAAGCTAAAAAAGTCAGCATACTTTCATTTCTCCCTGCAAAACAAGTTCTTCATTCTCATGAAGATTTTCACAATAAGCTTTTTAATAAAAACATTCCAGTTAACTATCTCTAACTTCAGCAACAAGAATCAACCGTAGCATTCCAGATGTTTCGTTTTCATTGGTTATTAGAACCACATTTACACTGAACACTCTAAAAATATCCAGGTTGTTCGTGTCACTTGAGGTCCACCTCAAGATGATAACTTAGGCCCACATTTTTAACAAGGGATGACCATTATTACAATCGAACAACAGATATCTATAACCAGATGGCATTCATTAACTAGTGGATTCATCTTCTCATTCTTTCTATCGCTAAGTTTCATCTTGTCTCTAGAAAACAAGTATTTCCGAAGCTTATCAAGCAGGGACTTAACTGAAAGTATTTTTAAAATATGAAAGGAAATTACTAACTGGCACTACTATCTGTATAAATGAAATTCCACAGTTCACATTACGATCCTTTACTCACAGTTACTACAGAAAAAAAAAAAAGTATGTTTAAATTATTATGTAGGAAGGATCCAGAATCAAAACAGACAGTTTACATGTGAAGTATAACATACTAAATATAGAAACTGAGTTACCTGCTTCTAAAAAAATGAGTTATATATGAGCTGATAAATCAACAAAGGAATTTCAAAGTTACTTATGGCCAATTTCATATTCTATTTAAAGCTCTATAAAATAAAGCTTATTTTGAGTACTCTTCACATTCACTAATCTGCTTAATAAAAAAACCTACAATTAAGTGATCACACATTAACATTTACTAAAGACCAAACAAATAATGTGCCCTTTCAAGTTTCATACAAGGTACTCCACACACCTGTAACAAGAGCCAGACGTTCGACACCAGCAAAGTCCGCGTGTTCAATAGCCATGACGCCAGCAGCTCCAAAGAGCTGTTCAGGGTAGTTGTAGATCAACTGCCTACAATTATAACACAGACACATCTTCCCGTTACCCATGCGCCAAAACCAGAGTAACAAAAGGACACCTGATTCTCAGTACCATGGTCACGCAACAGGTTTCTGAAAACTATGAAAGCAGTCAACATTTGAGACACCTACAACACGGGGAATGTTACACCACACAGAAGCAAATGCATTGACAGAAAAACACACATAGCTAAAAAGAAAAAAAAAATAATTAAATAAAAACTCATAGCTCTTTGAAATACCCTTCCCCTGAAGACACACTGTCACACTAAGCACAAGGACCCATACACTTCAAATACTAAGTCCTTTGATCCAAAGTGCCTGCTGAGCACTTGACTGCCTATTCTAGCAGGGTGTACTAGAACAACATGTGAAGTGATGTCTTTAATTCCTTCACCAATACAAAATCCAAACAGTTTACAAATCTGGGAACAACAAATGGCCAATCTTGTAACATATACAAATAGCAGACCACAGAGAAGAGTATGTGTTCCCTTATTAATACATATCCCCATCATCTCAACAAAGCAGCCATCTAAAGTTCAATGGCTAATGCCCGTTCAGGAGTGCTACGCCAGATTATTTTTCCATTCCAAATTAAAGACTGAGTGTTGTAGAAATTCAGCAGGAGCTGCGAGATGTCATCTCCAGCAAGAAAGGTGTTTCTAATCTGCCTTCAAAGTGACAAATGGCACTGCTGAGTACACGCAGAGAAGATATCTTCTACCCCAGAACCATATGGCCTTGGCCTTTATCACACATATCCTCAGGGGTAATTAACTGGCTAACATTTACAGTATCTGACATGATACTGATCTACAGTATAAGAAGTCAATTTTATCAGGGAATAAATCTGAACATCAAAAGTCAATCTAACTGCAGCACCACTAGCCTGGTTACAGTGACTGATGCTACCTGAACTTCCTTAGGGCAAACACCCATGTTCCAAGCATACTGGATAGCAGCAGTGAAGCTAAGGAATTTCTGAATACTTTAAAGGATTCTTCCATCAATTTGCCAACAGGACTCCTGACTCTAGGACTCTTTATCTGTACCATGTTCAATGGAAAGAGTACTCATTTTGCCTAAAGCAGAATGCAATGTGTGTGAAACATGACATAGATGGAGGGGCTGTAAGATTCAGTCTGTCAATGGTTCTTACAGATGTTTAATACAAATTTATAAGGTGAGTTTTATAAGATGCACCAGGTCTCGAAAGAGTAAATTTTTGCTTCTGTGGGAAACAGTGCCACTTGTACAACTTTGTGACTCGCCCCTTTTTCCAAGAAAGGACATACCTGTTAATAAAGCAGTTTATTCCATGCTTCAGAATACTCTCAACCTTCTCCTTCATTTTTTCTTTTTCTGCCTGTTCTATTTCTGCCACTTTTGCTGCAGAGTCCACTCTAACACGAGAGCCAAAAATCTAAATCAAAGAAAATAAAGAATTCAGTCTAAAGTCAATTTACAAAAACATTGTTTCACAACAGTAGCTGAGTCCCATACCTTAATTTTGTCTGTATCCATACCAGTATTTGCAATTAGAATCTTTGCATTTTCAATTCTTTTTGGCTGATTTACACCAATCTTCTTGTCGAGTAAAAAGCCTGTAGTAACAGAAAGGCCTTGTAAGACTTAAAAAGAAGAGCAATTAATTTAAATTCCTATAAAACCCCCTCATATTTACTATTCAATTTAATAACATAGCAATGTTTCCTAGAACAAATTTGTTCCCAGAACAAATTTAACAGCTTAATTTCTCAAGCATGCTTTCAGCCAACACACAGACTTACCCTCATCTAAGTAGGAATCAGCCAAGCTTCCACCAAGTTTCTTAATGACGTGGATAGCCTCCAAATTACCAGAACCTTTCAACCTAAGGACAGCTTCAACAGCTAACTTGACAAAGTGATCTTTATGATGAGTAAGTAATTTGGATGAAAGGGTCGTTCCTGCAATGTTCATCAAATCTTCACGGAACTTCACTTCATCATCACTAAAATAAAAGCAGTACAGTTAAAGTGGAAAGTCTGAAAGCTTTAACTATCATTAACCTATCACTGTAAGCCTCTCCCCACTTCCTGTTGCCTGTGTCTATGTGCATCATGTTCCATTTCGAGGAATGATACTCAGAATCCTGCCAGTGTCCCAGAATACAACCTTGCACTTGAAATTTCAATTAGGAAAACCTTTGCATTCAGCTTCAGAAAAATCTGTGCTCTCAAAGTGTGGGGTAAAGACAAAAATCACATTTAAAATCAGAGCATGAAATCTGAAATAACAGCTCAGATTTTTGTTCTAAGGAGCAGCTTACTCCTTGTATTTAGTTTCTGCACATCGTAACTAATTTTACATCATTTTATAAAGCATTATAAAAATAATAAAATAAAAAAAAAAGCCTTTCTTAACTGTTACAACTTACAAATTCAGCCTTTACACTACTTAAAAGAAAGCAAAGAACTTCGCAGTGGTATATAATTCTTGGTGATATTTTAGTCCTGACTGGCTTATAAAAACCTACAGCAAATGTACATTACTAACCCATGATCCACAGCTGCTTTCAAAAGAGCCTCTCTTGAAGCTTTTGTGGCTGCTCTCCAGCCTGCGATAATGGTCTGAGGATGAATCTTCTTTGAAATCAGTAATTCTGCCTCCTATTTAAATGAAATAAATAATCATTTTTTTTTCCCCCAAGGTGCACTTACGCTAACTATGAAAGACACTTCCAAGTAATAAGAAAATTCTAAATGGCAGTGAAAACCAGAGAGCTGTAACAATGAAATGAATGTGACCCTACTGGCAGCTTTGTTTCCAATCTAAGCAAATATAATCTGCCCTTGGAATACTGACAAGAAAGTCTGATTAATGAAAAAAAACCAACCAGACATGGACTTCAAAATAGCTATCTTTAGCTTCATGTTTGAGATCAGTTTCCTGTTCACTTAAAGCTGCAACTTAAAGTGTAGTTGGAAAAACAAACATCTTCAAACTGCCTTTTTGAGAGGAACTTGGCAAGCTAAAGGATAATTTCTCTGATGCTTTTGATCACAGCTTCTGGATCTGAGATGATTAGATTTACTGGCACAGCTCTGCTAACAAGAACTCCTCACTTCTGAAGTCTCTTTCATAGTAATTCTGAATTTAGAATTTGGCAGTATAAGCTTTTATGTAAGCATGAAAACCATACAGAATTTAAAGGAACATTATTTAAGGAAATCTAATCATAATTTCAGGAAATGTAATAATAATAATAATAATAATAATAATTTAATAAATTAAAGGATAAATTCAAGTCTTGTGCACACAAGAAGAGAATTTAACATGCCTTTTATTTCTTTCTCTCTCAATGATGTTATGGAAAAGGATTTCAGAGGCCTGAATGTCACAACTAAGCAGTGCTGCATGCTGCTCAGTGCAACACCCAAGAAGGCACTCGTGAGAGATACTTCTCTGTTTCACTTACATAGTAAAGGAAGAGAAAATAATTTTCTAAAATGTACCAAGTTAAAATAGTGAATTTGTAAATGGCAATATAAGGAATACAGTTTAAAATATTTTTTATATATATTTGATGACACAATGCCTACATTGGTTTTTCCCCCTATCAATTTCAATGGCAATGGAGCAGGGTACTCCTATACTTAGGGAGCCCTCTTCATAAACATCAAACAACACACCTCCCATTGATACCACAGGACCACATTGCCAAACAGAAACATATATGAAAAACTGTAATACATCACCCTCAGTAATTCAGCTGCCAACACTGTGACAGACGTAGTCCCATCACCAACTTCATCATCTTGAACCTTTGACATATCTAAAGGAAGAAATTTCTGCGGTAATGTTTTGATTCAAAATACCACGCTCACCAGTACCAGCTTCAGATACAATTACTTTCACTTCACATTTGTTTGGAGAAGAAAAAAGATTCTTTGATAGTTTAAAAAGGTCACTCTGTAAGTCACAGAAAAACCTGTGCATACCAAATTCAGCATCCTCCAAATTCCTGCTCTTTATTTGCAACCTAGACACTAGTTCCAGCATGGTGATGGTCAAGAGCTATTCCCCTCTCTCCCCACTCCTAAAGATAGTCATTAAAAGGAAGCAAGGTCAGACAGAAGTTCTAAGGTATCCATACTGGATCAGAGAATGTAATAGCCATGTATGCTGCATGAACTGCTGATACAGAAGGATCCAGCAAACACGAAACCATTAAGAAACTTGACACTGAATTAGGTGTTCAGTGCCCTGCTTGAAACCAGAAATGGACCACTGGCACACTGAGACAGTCCTTTACAAAGGTAAACTGTCCAGAGTACAATGTTGATTGAGTGATAAAAAGAGATTTACATCAAGGAGAACCTGAGAGATCCTCTGCACTCCAGCAGATTTCTGTTCCAAATTTTCCCAGTGAAAAAGAGGGACAGTTTTCTTTTGCCTCTCTGACTCCTGGAACAAACCAGGGCTGAGGGAAAAAGACACCAGAACAGTCTTGCAAGAGCAGCATATACCTCAATTTTACTTCTGCAGAGTTCCACCACTCTTGCAACACCCTGGCCTCCTTACTTCAGGAATTCTGCCTCCCTCCCCTGCCCCTGGTCCGATTTTTCACATTATTTAAGAAAAGTTAAATCTAAGCACAAAAAAATCCTGCAATAACAAAGTTACAAATGAAAAAACACCAAGTACTGCAATGACAAGCCATTAAAAACTCACCAACCAAGACCTTGGCAGCTGGGTTGTCAACTCCAATAGCTTTCAGGATGGTTGCACCATCATTGGTAACTGTTACAGTGCTAACTCTCCCAGTACTTAGAAGAATCTTGTCCTAAAAGATGCAAGATTTAGAAGACCACTTGAAAACATATTTCAACTATTAACATTAAATTAACAGATATGACTACTGAGAATTTGCAGATGACTTACCATGCCTTTAGGCCCCAGAGTGCTCTTGACCAGGTCACCGATAGCAATGGCACCAACAAAGGATGACTGAAATGAAAGCAAATATACCTTAGAAAATGATTTGTTTCTACTTTAACACAAGAATTATATGCTAGCCCATAATCTGCAAGGTGACATCTTAGCCCAACACTTCCACAGCCACACTTCTTTCAGCAGAGCCTGGGGTGAATTTTCTTGAACTGATGATACATTTTTATAACCAGATCGAATATACTGAATTCCCACAGGAAATATAAAAGCCTGTCTCACAGGCAAGAGAAATGCCTCAGAATGAACACCAACCTCCCGAGCTAGTTACTTAGTTTCTGAACAACTATGAGGAGTTTCTGTAATTGTTAGCATGAACAACACTCCTCTTTCTTTCTGTACACAGAAATACAAGAAAGAAACAGTAAGAGAAAGATGAAGTTCCACATCACCATAAACTGAAAGCACATTTAACAGTAGAAAAGACATGATTTAACTACCTCAAGTATTACCAGTTTCTTAAACTTACCAGCCGAGCTGTTTCTGCCTTTTCCTCATCTGCGCCTGCCTTGAAAATGTTCACGGGAGCAAGGGAAAGGGATGCCTAAAGCAGAGTTCACAAGAATATTCCTTTAGCTTTAATAACACTATGCATTTTAGAAACAAATTCCTGGCACTAACAACCTAAACAATCACTGCAGTTATTTATTTCCATACCCCATTTGGTTTTGATAAAAGGTATATTCAGGACAAATTCACTTTGACTCTTTAAATCTACCTTGCAATCTCAATCACACAAAGAGATTACAAGAAAGACTGCAACCTGCTCTTAAGAGACTGCACCCCATATTCCCTTGGAAGGCTGTTACCAGAACCTTACTTCATGGTCCTGTTCTGCTCAGCTGTCAAGACTCAAACCACCCAAAGACAGGCACCACGAGCAGAACCTAAAAGACTCTCATTAACTAACCACGTCACGTCTTCAGTATTTGTGCTGAACCCTATCATTTTATTGTATTCCCACGCAAATTAATTACAGCAGTAATGAACAGACTCCTTTACAGACCAACACTTGCGAAGAACCCAGGGCATTAACTGGAGTAGGTCCAAATCCTAAAACAACAGGTATTACAACCTTCTTAAGGGAGTTCGGCGACATTTTACTCTGCTGTGTAGCCAGCTCACCGGTTGCTACGCTAAGTGTCCGTTACATCACTGCTTTGACCACAAAAATCAAAACGCTGCTGCGGCAGGAGGCCCCACACAACGGGAGGGCAGCTCTCGGTCGGCCATCGACAGCGGCCGCTCACGCTCGGGGCCTCCGTGCTGCCTCCCGGGGCTTTCTGAGACATGCGAGAGGGAGAGGCTTCCATGGCGTCAGCCGCGCCGCGGGCGCCCGGCACGAGCAGGCCCGGAGCCCCTTCTCCTGCGGGGTGACGGGGACGCCCGACAGCGGACCGGGCCCCGGCCCGGCCGCGCCCTCACGGACCCTCCTCGCGCGCGCTCTAGAACCTTCCACGCCCAACACGCCTCCCCCGCCCCCTCTCCCCTCCCTCCCTCCCTCCCTCCCTCCCTCCCCGAGCCGCCGCGCCGAACAAAGCGCGGGGGAGGGTCGCGGTGGCCGGGCCGCCGCACGCGTGTCTGCGGCGCACCGGGCGGGCCGCCCCGCCGCCTGCTCACCATGCTGCCGGTGCCGCCGCCGACCGGACCCCGCCAACCGCCGCTGCCAGCACAGACCCAGCGCGCACACCCACGGCCCCCACGAGCTCCTGCCGGAACTGGCGTCACAGGAGCCGCCGCTTCCGGCGGCGCGCGGCACGCCGGGAGCCGCAGTCGCCCCCCGAGGAGGAGGAGGAGGAGGAAGGGGCTGGGGCTCGGCCTCCAGTGGCTGTGCAAGGCAAAGGCGGGCGCGGGTGTGGCGTGGCGGGGTCCCGGGTGCTTTAAGGACTTACGGGACATAAAGCCGTGCTGCTGCCCTCCCGCGCTGTCTAACGCCGCCTCCTGCGCGGCAGCACGTGTTACGGGCTCGCCTGGCAGTGCCCCGCAGCGCGCCGCCCTTTCTCCGGAGAGCTGCCACCTGGGCCCTGCATTTCTGCAGTTATTCCTGCCCTTCCGAAGGAGGTAGAAGCTGCCCCATTTTAATTTCATCATATTCCCAGTTCTCAAACTGGTCAGAAGTATTTTAAATTAGCAGCTCCTGTCCTCCAGTGAACTTGCCAGACTGGCCGGGATACCTGCTGTTGTATCATGCAGATCACCAACTAGAAGTAGTGAACGGGAGACAACCCCAGCAGTCTCACTCCATACATTCTTTTTACAAGGGCATGTAGTGACAGGACAAGGAGCTTTAAACTGAAAGGCGCAGATTCAGATTCGATATTACAAGGAAGTTCTTCCCTGTGAAGGTGCTGAGGCGCTGGCACGGGCTGCCCAGACAAGCATGGATGCCCCATCTCTGGCAGCGTTCAAGGCCAGGCTGGACAGGCTTTGGAGCAACCTGGTCTGCTGTCCCTGCCCATGGCAGGGGGGTTTGAACTAGATGAGCTTTAAGGTCCCTTCCGACCCAAACCACTGTGTGATTTTATGGTTCATTTCATATTAAAAAATTGGGAACTGGTCTCCTGGCAGCTTTGCAAGACCACATCCAAGCCTTGTTCTGTTGCTGCTTTTCCTCGGCACAAAAACCCCATTAGTTACCTGTTAGTTACTAAGAAAAAAAAGTGAATTGCTTTGTGTGATTTGTTCCTCAAGAATTAATTCCAGCTGCTATTCCTCTTCCTGCTGCCAGATACAAATCTCTTGGGATATACACAAATCTCTTTGTTCTAGATTCAAACTGGCCCAAGACAGTAGGTACCTATCCCAATGGAGACAGCAGATCTCTACCGACCTTCACATCTATCTCTGGTTCTAAGTATGCCAACATCTTGTTAGTATTTTGCTGGAGTTCTTTGGGCTTTTCGCTTTGTTAGATATGTTTTCCCACACCTCAAATTTGTTCTGAAAACTAGAGTGCAAACTGAATTCTAGTATCTTCAGTTTTCCTCATTTTTGTTATGTACAAAAATATCTTATGTTTTGGCTAGGGCTAACATCCAACTAAAACAATGTTAAGTGCTTTTACCTCAGAATTAGAGCATTTATAAAGATGTGCACTGAACTAATGATTCATTTTAATTCACATTTGCTGCTACTGAGGTGGGAGCTGGGAAAAGAAAAATAAAAAGTGCCTCAGAGAACTGAGCTGTGGCCTTTGGAAGATCAGATTCTCATAGAAAAACTTACTAGAACAAACCTTTAAGTTTGGTTGAAGGAGCTTTTGTTTATTGCTAAGCTATGTTTTAATGTGTAAAAGCAGCAACAGCAGAATAGGAAGAGCCCAGCAGCCACACTAGCTGGCTTCATGCCTCTCACTTCCAGCTGCACAGTGATCTCACCTCTGTTGTGCCAATGGTGATTTTTCAGGTCATACTGTGAAAAAGTGAAGGAGAAAAGAAAAAGTGCTTCATTGTAATGGTTTCAGAAACGCGTATCCTTTGTAAATACCCTCATCTCTTTCACGGTTAAGAAACAGAGCATGTTTCAGCCCCAAGGACCGTTCGACACACTGCAGAGCTCAGCAAAGCACA
The DNA here is from genome assembly GCF_037157495.1 of Lathamus discolor. Classification (NCBI taxonomy): domain Eukaryota; kingdom Metazoa; phylum Chordata; class Aves; order Psittaciformes; family Psittacidae; genus Lathamus; species Lathamus discolor. The sequence continues at coordinate 39,084,355 of NC_088884.1, read as the reverse complement.
GGCTTGGTTGCTCAGGGATGAACTCTCAACCAGACCTCCACGTGTCTCAGTATCTACTGGTAAGTGTTTTTATTCAGATAGAGACCTCCTGCTTATAGCCGGGCTATTAATGATGTAGGAGGAGTAATGGAGCAGCAACTGCTCTCTGGTTTCTCCAGGACCAGTAACTGAGGCATTGATCACAGCATGTAGTTTGAGGTTTAACTTCAAGTCAGGCCAGTCAGTTAAGCCTCTGAGCAGATAGGATTTTGAGGGTGGGAGGAAGGAAGACAGAGACTCTTCACAAAATCCAACTCTTCAGGTGCTCCCAACAGAGAATGAGCAGATACATTACTGTTGATTTATGTATAGGGATTTTAACAAGGCCATTTTATAGCATTACTGAAAATCCTAGCCTTAGACACCTACAGCTGGAAGGTCGGCTCTTTGATGCTTGGCTGCTCAATGCCACCTTGAGCTGGCTTCAAAATTTTATTTCAGAACAAAGCATCATTAGCTCAAGGACGTGAGGCACATGCATATTTTAATTGGAATCACATCAGCTGCATTATGTTTCAGTTATAATATTGCTAGAAATTAAATTGTCTAACTGCATATATTTTACCTGCTATCACATCAGGAAAGGAACCTTTTTTTCCTGTTCAAAATGAAGATAAAAGCAACCAGAATTTCTGCTGAACTCTGTATCGCTTTATTATGAAATGTTAAGTGTCATGAACTGCTAAGTAGCCATTCCCATTAGGAAAGCTGCAAAATTATGAAAATCTTCTTGAGAACTGAGTTTCTCTTGAGAACTGAGACAACCAACATGTTGTCTTTTAAGAGGTTCTGAAAACAAAACATCTCTTGATGTTTCTAGCGTTTTGTTCATTTGTTGACTAGAAATTATTAACAATTGCCTTGAAACAGTGACTTGGGAGAAAAGAGGAAATACTGAACTTCAATAAATCACGAGTTTTATAGTCTGCAGAAAAAAAGTGACAAGGCCTTCTGGACAGGACTTCAACTTTGTATGTTCTTATTACTTTGTTTCTGAATTTATCAGTACTATCCCAGCAAAGTCCATAAGGGTTTTGTGGTATCTTAGGCCCTTCGTAACTGAGACAGAAGCACATCTGAATTGCTAGCGCATGATTCACCAACCAGTAGTTGATAGCAACAGTATTACTATAACAACAGTACTACCATAACAACAACAAAGATATCTAATCTACATACATGAGAAAGATGTGACAGAACAGCAGCAGAACTGAAACAAAAGGTTGGAGAAAAATTCACAGACTCCACATTAGCATGTTCTAGTTCCTTTTCAACCACTGAGTAATGAGTGGGATGCAAGTAGAACAAGTTAATCTGAAGTGGTACTGAGTTAAGGAAAAGCAACAAAAGTGATACTAATGAAATACAATAAGCAACACTGACACTGGGAAATCCTGAAGTAATCCACAGGCCATTTTCCATAAAATCAATAGTTTATTGCCATGCTACCTTTTTTTTTTTCCAAATGAAGTTGGCACTGGTAAAAGGGAAAATGTTGTCATAATACAGATACATGTAAAAAATGTGCATTTGGTAAGCTTCCTCAGTAATGACAGCTTCAAACAAGTGAAATTAATTTCTTTTTAAGATAAATGTGGAATGGCATAAAAATACACTCTTTTCTGCATAGTATAATATCACTTTTTTCATAAAAGAAATACGGAATGTTTGTAAAAGCAAATTCACTGAACAGGGCAAGTTAACTGAAATTTTATAAACAATTTGGCAATGGTACTCCCACTGTTTAGACTTTTTTATATAAAAGAAATAAAAATCTAGAAAGCTACCTTTATACAAAGTTGCTATATTTATGCCTTTAAGTAGGAAAAAACATTTTATAATGCAAATTAGGACATACAATAATCTTACAATATCATACAATGTAATGACAAGAAAAGAACATACAACATAAGATTTTGGCCTTTGTAGAAGTGTCTATTTCTGCATTTAATAAATGCATTTGTGGCACACTGGTGACTATTGTATTCTCACTACTACCAGTCAGCTTTCGTGCGAGCGCAGTATCCAGCTGTACTGTAATGGCAGGTCTGCAGTTGAGTTTAAAACACAGCCTGTTTGTCAGGAGGCGAAAGGTGATGACGCTGCAGCAAAGCGAGATGTGAAAAAGGCAACAGGCCTGCTGGTTGAGACATCTGTATTGCGGGACACCAGACAACACTCTTTCCTTTCATACCAGAGCATTTCTTATACATTCAGTTATTAAGTACCAAAGTGTTACAAGTGAGAACACCTGTGTTCGAGATTTGGCAAAATTTCAGGGAAAATACAAAGTTAGTACCAAATATATAACATATTATATATAAAATGTGGGTGTATGATATACACACATATTCTAATGCAAAAAAACTGCATTAATATGGAGTTAGATTTGCTGACATCCATTCCTAACTAATACAACCATTACAAAACAGGTGTAATCCTGATCTTTCACGCACTTCAGAATCACTTCCTCTTTCATACATAAGAGTTAAAGTAATATATATGCAAGTATGACTAAGAAATCAAAATTCACATAATAATCTGAACTCTGACCACAACAAATAGGATTTTTTTTTCAGTACACATTATTAAATATATTTATATTTTTACAGTATTTTTAGACCTTTCCTGAAGAACTTGACCAACCAGGTCTTTAGGTGTAACAGAGCTGTTACGTCAGCAGAACTTGATCTTGCAGGAGCACGTCCAGTGCCCCTTGAAGTCAATGCAAATCACACATTTGGCTTCAAAGGACACTGCATGAGGCCTGAACAAGCTCCAGAAGGATTACCCTGCAAACAAGGAAGATTCCCTGATGACATCAAAGCTCCTGCCTCAGACTTCCTTTCCTACTGCCAGAGGGAAGGACTGAAGCAGAGGAGACATAGACTCTGGGCATTCTGGTTGGCAGGTGGTGTTGGGCATGACCACGTACAGCACAGCCCCAGTGTGTGGCACGGTAAGTTTCACAGCACTTGTACTAAGGCTTCTCGTGGAAAGCAGAAGAGCTGCTCCTCCACACTCACTGCTTGGCAATTAGGTCACCAGGGGTCTCAGATGTGAGCTGTGGCTGTGACACCAAGGCATGAAACACTTTGCAGACACAGAGGAAGACGGTTCCTGTTCTGAAGGGCTCGAGCCTATTTCTTAATCATCTTTTTTACATAAACTCCTTTGTATATACACGTATTTGCTACATGAAATAGAATTACACCGAAGTAATGGATATAGCAGAAAACATTGTCACAATATATGCATGTAACCACACTAAATAATTATTAAAACTGAAAGAAAATTTTCAAAATGCCCGTTGTAGTATATAAAAATATAGAAATGTCCAACACTTGTTTCATCAACTTTGAAGGTAACTTTATCTCTCATATTCTATTTCTGTCTGTACACCTACATATTTCCAAACAAAACACTGCGTTAATCTGGAGTAAACACCATGTTTTAATGGCTAATATCCTAATACGACAACTGAAAGACTTAGTCACATACTTTACAGCACAGTATTATAAGACATACTGTATACATAGGTCAGAGTTACAGCTGATAAGCTGAGGGTTTTTTCCTCCTTATTCACTTATCTTGCCCTGAAGAGGAAGTAATTCCTAAAGATTGCGAAAAGAACCTTAACTGGTGACTTTCCCATCTTTTTTGTATACGCTCTACAAGAAGGACATCAGGAACCTTGACTACATCTTAACGCAGTTTTTTGTGGTGGAATTTCTTGCTTTTTTTTGGAGTGTATATGAATTTAAAATAAAGACATCATAGAACTTATGTTTATATTAAGTAAATACTGTCAAATATAAATGCCTGAATTGCTACCTCAGGGAAAAGATGGGAAAGATCGTATTAAATTCCAAAAATACCTAATTTTATCTATCACACTGAAGGACCGAACTTCTTCAGGGGAAATAGGAGAAATTCAGATTTAAGTCCACAATTAGTTCCTACTAAATCAGCTTCATCTTATTTGCAGCCATTAAATAAATTAGTACAGTGCAGAAACAGAGTTTCACCATTGATCCCACCTTACATGGAAAATACTGCTTAGAAATAGAGGTCCAAATCAGATACATCATTACATGCTTAAAGAAGCAGCTGACATTAATCAGAACTCGCATTTTTGCTTCACCAACAGTGAATAAAGACAATCTGCTCTCTCCTGATCCTGTCTCAATGAGAAGTGGTTAAGTATAAAACAAAAGCAAGGACAGCCAGATTTTGAGTCAATACACACTGTTATAAAACCAGCAAAATCAACTGCTGGTCTATCACCTACAGAAGAACAGCCCTTTTTTGACATTGGCTCGGACTCCGTACAGTTTGCACCTTTTTGTGGCCCTTTTTACACCCAAACCCTGGTCAGAGGGGTAAAACACACAAATATCCAAACATCTCAGGGAGAAGGGAAATTAAGCAGTTTATAATATGAAAGGTATTTTTGAACACTTAACATTTCTAAAATTTCTGTAGACTTTTAGTAGAAACAGGATTAGTGCTTCAAAAATGCTACGTTCCCTTGGAAACTTACTTATCCGGGGAAACAAAACCTGTTCTAATGACAATTAAGGTTTTCAGAATGGTCTGGTTTATATTTTTTTATGGAATCACCAAGAAACACCACAAAATTTAAAAAAATTGGTCCTCCTCTTGACATCAATTTGGGAAAAAAATCAAATATTTTCCCAACATAATCAATGGATTAAATTCTCACTAACTGTATTTCTAATAAATACAATCTTTTTCATATACTTTTGGTCACTGTTTCATCTTTGTCAACTCAGTTGGTTTGTTTAAGAGATACACTAATGTATGTCTTTCCCAAATCACTGCATTAAAGGAATACCTACAGTTAAAGGCTTTCCCTTGTCCAATGTGCTTAAAGGGTAGCAGCCAATTGCATGTTATGGATGGAAATTATAACCGATGGAGATGTTGCCGTTTTTGCAGGATCTAGTTTATGTAAACTTAACATGGCTTGGTTACTACAGAAAATGGTTACATATTTGTAGGTTCTCAGTCTACACACCTGTGGGCCCAAAATAAATATGACCTAAATACTGTGGAGAGATTTCAGCTGAAAACTGAATCCTAGATTACAGACACTAAACCTAACATAACAGCCTTGAAGAGACTGAACTGAAAAACTAATTACTAAGTCTCAAAGGGTAAAGTGCATTGCAACTACATCTACTTCAAGGGGAAGAAAATAAGGACTGCTACAGATGAGTAGCATGGGTAATTGGGACTACCCAGTATGTTTGCAGTGCACACAAAACAAGAAAGCATTATCCCACCTGTAAAATTTAAGAGGGTAAAAAAATAGTCCTGGCAAATATGTCAGACTTATTAATACGGTTAAGGTTACAGAAAGTTGAAATTTCAGTATGTTCTCAGTTCTGGGGACCAGAGCTAAGAAAACAACCCCTATAAAGTACTGTGAAACTTGCAACATTAAAAAAAATTACTCTGAGCATCCCTTGTATCTGAGACTATTCAGGATAAACACATAAGGAGGGATGCGGTTGGTGGTTGTAATTGCAACAGGTCACTCAGGATCTACCAGAAGTCTCCGTTTCCCTATTTGTCAATTAAGAATATTGTCTCCCTGCCTCAAGGGTGTGTTTATTCACAAGTCCAATTAATTAGTGTTTCTGAAACACCCACACCATAGAGATGAGAACCAAGTATTTCTAGGCAGCTGGTTAGATCAAGCACACTTGCCTCTAAACACACGCTGAAGCATTAGTTCGGTTCACAAATTGAAGTGAGCTCCGAGCTAAGAGCCAGAATTACACCAGTATCATTAACCTACTACTTATTTTGCAATATCTGGTAATTTCTCTTCCATATAGACCAAGACTGGTCCATAGCATAAGGTGAGGCAATGGCAAAGATATTAAGGAGCACTAGCACTGCAGACCTGTAAAATGTTTCACTCCATACAGTCATTACCTTCTTGAGTACCAAGGTCTCCCCACAAGTCAACATGTCTATCACAAAAGCATGCACAGGTTGACCATGAAATTATTAACAAGGTTTTGTTTTTAAAATCTCATTTAAGTTCCTAACAATGGTCTCAATGACTCCCATATTTTACTTCTGCAAATTATTTTCTTTGTGCATCTGGTATTTCAGTACCATACAGTCTGTAAAGAACAATGACAGAGTGTAAAGGTTGCCTGGTATCCATTAATGGTGTGGCAAGACATGTATTTCAGGTGCTATTAGTGCTGCCACTACTAAAGTGAGAGAAGACCAAAAAAAAAAAAAAAAGTTAACAAAGGAACAGGGAACACACTCCAATTTAAAAGACAGAAAACAATTGTAGTTTGTTTGTTACAAAACTTGAATTCAAATATTGCATGAAGACCCTTAATTATTTTACAGATCTTCAAATGGCTTTTCTTGCACGTTTTTCTCACTCACAGTTTAAGGGTTATTTTATATCACACCAGTTCACAGAAGTGTCATTTCCTTTGCAATCACGGGCTCAAGATTAATCTCCTCTGCTGCTAGTACCAAGGTGCACCTGCAATACTGCCAGAATTCTAACATTATTCAGAGTACTAGAAAAGCAACAAAACAAAAAACTTCTGCTAAGGGTCCATCTGGCATATTCAACAAACAACATTCTACCTGGATGTACCTGTTACACTCAGCAGCCATCACTGAAACCAAGTTCACCAACTGCAAAAGGAAAAGAAGTATGCTCGTAGACAATACTACCTTCAGATAATTTACTACATATCTTTCTAAATTAAAATATACTATCAACTATGGATGCACACTGCTAGGATGTACAATTTTCTATAAAGAACTATCAAGTCCAGTACCCTGCCTCCCGTGTAACCTGTGACTGATGTGTTAGAGGAAGACAATAACTGCATAATAAACCTTTCCAGTTGTGCAATCATGCATGTTGCTGGAGAGCTGGGATATCTCTGTCAGGCATAAAAACGTACAACACTGGACAAAGACAACCATTTGACCTTCAAGAGTCTTTCTTTGTCAAATGCAGAGAGTAAGACAAACACATAATGACCCTGAACAATAATTAAAGCTATGTACAAAATGTTGACTTTCAAAACAAGACATTATAGAACAGGTAAAAAAAAAACCACACAAATGCAAAGGAAGGAAGGCACACTGAACTAAGAAATGACAAGAGAGCCTTAATTCATACAGCAAATCTGTGAATTCCTTCACAAAAAACCCCAAACAAACTTAATGAGATTAAAGTTGTCAGATTTCACAGGGAAATTGATACACCACTCTGAATTCTCTTCTAGCGGAAGGACCTTAAGGCTGGGTTTAGATGCATTCATAGCTCTGATCAACGAACTTTGATGTGACCTCTCAAATATCACACAAGTTACGAAAACTTCAGAATTAGAGGCCTTCTTGTCTATGTGGTCTAATACAAAACGAACAAAAAAAACCAACAAAAAACCAAACTAAAAACAACAACAACAAAAAAAAAAAACAAAAAAGGTGTGGTGTTTATACCCCTTGAGATGAACCAATATATCTTGTGTACGTCAAACCGAGTGAGTTAATACATTAACATACATTTCATTCTGGAGGAGCCACTTCAATGAGGAATGAATGCAAGATATGTATTTTGAAAGATTAGGTTTACCTGCTAGTAATGCACATATCAAAGAGGCTTTAAAAAGTGTTATAAATGTCATTAACGAGTATAGGCACCAGACCAGAATATTTATAAATTCAAAACTGGCATGTCACTCGGAGTCTAATCAATTTAAAGAGGCACTGTGAAAGGTGGTGATGCTGCTATGCAGTAATTACTACTACTGTAGAATGAAATAGTGTTACCTAAATGAATACTTGCTCTACATTAATTCCCTTTAGTTAGACAAGTACATGAAGTAGGCAGAAAAAGTTCTATTAGTCTATAAAAGGCGTTAGTATTAAGAAATGCAAAATACTTGCATCTTCAATTCTATAAACTTCACAAAAGGTGCAAATGATTTAATGCTTCCCAGGCTCACATAGGCAGGTCAGTACTGTTATGTCTAGTTTTCCTAGAAGTACCATCATCTCGGGGCAGTGCTTTTTGCAAGCTTGACATAGCAGCAGTTCTTTCAATGTCTATCACAGCATACAGCTCTGTGCGCCTGGTTGGAGTTTGCGGAAGTGGAGTGGTGGGGGTTTTTGGAGTCTGAGGGTTGTCGGAGTCACTACCACCTTCCAAGTCAACCTGTATATAGTTGAGCTGCCTGTGTTCTAAACTTGGACGCCTAATGTCAAAGTTAAAGACTGTTGGGGTACAGTCCCGACGTCGTGTAAATTCTACTTTATGAGCACTTGCTGGTACTGTTACATTCTCTGTATTGACATAATTATGCATTGGATCTAGGTTATTGTGGTAGCCATTTAGAGATGGGGTCTTTGGTCCTAAACTGTCATCTTCATCTCTACTCAGCTTGCGGGCTTCCCAAACAGGAGGCAAGGATGGCAAGTTCTCATAGTTCAACAGCGCAGTTCTCCTCTGAGCAGAGTTGTTAATGTTCTGGGTGTCTGAGGTACTGGTTGATGTCAGACGACCTCTCCTGACCCCTGAGGCACTAGGGATTGATAACCTATTTATGTTTTCATACACCAGTTTATTACCAGATGGCGTTTCTCTGCGTTCATCACTGTCGTACCCAGTGTCCCATTCAGTATTGTTTGTGCTGCTGCCACTAACTTGGTCTCTCCCAAGTTGCTCCAGTTTCTCTCTTTCCATTAATTGCCTTTGAACAGGTGTTGGTCCTAAAACAAACTTGACTCCTTCAGGCTCCAGGAGAACCTGAGCATCTCTGTCATCAGTACACATCTGATCTTCTTTCGCTTTCGTTGTTTCAGTGTTTGAAAGCTTTGATTCCAATGGCGCATGCACACTTGATCGACTTTTTCTTTCCTCTTGTACCCCAGTAGTGTTGACGTAAGTGTGCACCTACAAGGGGAAGAAAAAACAAGGAAATTCAAATGCTATTCGTGCCTTTTCTCCCCCTCCAAATTTATTTCTTTCTTAACTCCCTGCTTTTCTAATCAAAATACCTGAAAAGCAAATGTCATTATAGCAGCTGTTTAACAAAAGAATAGAATTTACACTTACACTAGTGATTATTTTGATTTCATATTTTACCTCAATTGTGCTCTAGTTAAAGCTTTTAAGGTTCTATTCCAGCTCTGCTCTGGTCAGGGCAAGCTTGAGCTGCTCCAACTTAGCTCATTAGTTCAAACAGACAAATCAGTGAGAGCTCTGCTGTCCCTCACTATGACAGTGACCAACAGTTCAACACTTGCTTTGGATAAATTTAACTTTGTAATTTCCACACTGCAAAGGAAATGGAACACACCCACCCACCCACCCCACCACTCCTAGGATCTCGCCATGTGTACTACTCAAGCAATGAGAAGAGAGGTTGGCTCTACTGGAAGAACAGTCCATTCTTTCTTCAAGAGCCAACAGCCTCCTAAAAACAGAAACTAAAGCAGAAAAATATACAATTCCGTATAAACTGTGGTGCTCGGAATTAGAAAGGAGCAGGAGTTGGCACTGGATACCACTAAGAAAGGCAGGAATATACCCCTAGGTTATCCCTCCAAGTTCCCACAGTGGATCAACACAAGGCTGAATGGGAATGACTGGAGTAATGGATTCCTCCTCTAAATTTTAATTCTGTGTCTGGATATCCAAACAGCAAAAGCAGTATTTGACAGCAGCAGTCATCCAGCCTTCCCTACTTCTCTGTCAAGCTCTACAATCTGAAGTGTTATTTACAGCTCGTTTGACTCCTACACTCATTGCTTTCTCTTAAACTCATTTCTCTTCAATAGCTCCCACAGCAACACCTGGACTCTTCTGTGGGGGCTCTTAACAAATCCTTTCCCACAAGATGCTTCACTGCACTTGGCTCCAGTTACCTTCTCTGATTTCTAACACTGGTTCTTATCATACATATATTCCTAAACCACACCACAGATTTTATTAAACTTGACTAACATTTTCAGCAACAATCTGAATGAGGAGACAGAACACACCCTTCTGGAAGTTTTCAGTCTATCCCAGATTGGTAGGGTTTCCACGAGAGGGACCTCAGCAGACCTGACCTCATAGAAACCTCAGGAAGTTCAGCAACAGCAAATGGGAAGTCCAATGCCTGGTACGGAACAACAACTATACCCCAAGCTTGGCACCAACTTGAAAACACTTGCAGGAAAGCACTGGCAGTCCAGGTGAATGGTAAGTTGAATGTGAGTCAGCAATGTGCCCTTGCAGCAATGAAAACCAAATGTGCATTGGTTTGTGTTAGCGAAAGCACAGCCAAGTAGGTTAAGGAAAGTGATTTTTACTGTCAATCCAGCATTTGTGAGACTGAATCTGGGCTCCCCCGTACACGACAGACATCACCACACTGGAGGAAGTCCAGTAGGAAGCCATATTTAGAAAGGCACATGACATACAAGGAGAATTTAAGAGCGCCATCTTTGTTCAGTCTTAAGAGAAGGTGTCATGGTTTAAGCCCAGGCCGTAAATCAGAACCACACAGTCTACACCCCCCGCCCTTTCTTCCCCCGCCCCACTCCCTGAGGGATGGGGAGGAGAATCGAAAGAATGTAACTCCAACAGGAGTTTCAGTCCAGTAACAGCCCAGTAACTAAGGTATAACACTAACTACTACTGCTACCACCAGTATTAATAATGATAAGGGAAATAACAAGGGAAGAGAATACAATACCACCTGTTGAAAACCCAGCCCAACCAAGCAGTGAACCAGCCCTTCCAGGTAACTCCTGGTTACATCCCAGGCACAACGTGCTGTGGTATGGAATACCTCTTTGGCTAGTTTGGGTCAGGTGTCCTGTCTCTGCTTCCTCCCACCTTCTCCTCCTCCCTGGCAGACCACGAGGCTCACAAAGTCCTTGGTCAGACTAAAACATCTGAGCAATAACTAAAAACATCGGTGTTATCAGCGCTGTTCCCAGGCTGAAAGTCAAAAAACACAGCACTGCACCAGCTACTAAGAAGGAGAAAAAAAATGACTGCTACTGCTGAACCCAGGACAGAAGGCCAGAAAACCACCTAACAACTGTTTTCAACTACCTGAGAGATAAAGAAAAAGAGCCAAACCCTTTTTGAAGCTGTTCAGCAAAAGGCTAAGGGGCAATGAGTTACCAGCTGTAACAAGAAAAAATCCATTGATGTATTAGGGAGAAATGCTTTCACAACAAAGGTGGTGAAACACTGGCTCAGTGTTGTAGAATCCCCTTGGAGTATTCAAAGCATGATAGGACAAGGCTCTGTGCAGCTGCCCCTAACTTTAAGATTTGATCTAGAGGACTCTAGATCTAACCTAAATTATTAGGACTTCTAACCTAAATTATTCCACAATTTCTATTCACCTAATAGAAAACTTAAATGTAAAGCAGCTTTTTGACCAAGATCTCTCATTAGAAAGTACAACTCAGGTGTTGTAAAAAATATTTACTGAAATTTTTGAGTATATGCCAATACATACTTTCTGTATCTTTATTAATATATAAGATGAGCAACTTGAAGTAGTTACTTTCCTCCACCAGCTATCCTACAAAGTGTCATTTTGAAAAGGCAAAGCAAACACTTTTATGAGGCAGTTAATATGGTAGAAATACATTACACCCTATACTGAAAAACGCAAATGAAAGACTACAGAGCAAGCATTAGAAAAATCTGAACTAATGCAGAACCTAGCTTACATAAGACTTAAAAATACCCACTTGCTCCTCTGCTACAAGTAAAGGATGTGTTGATTCTTCACCGACAGAGGGGAGGCGTGCACTTCCGACAGAAGGATGTCTGCTGGAAGGATGTGATGAAGCATCTCCAAAAGATGGATATCTGGGATAGCCGTTAGGTAAACTCTGTGCATTGAACCCAGGTGCTGATTCAATTAGAAAACAAGTAAAGCCATATTAAAATAGAACATTTTACTGCATATGAGTAAGATGCTTTGTATCTTCATTCCGATTTTCAAAGGAGAAATTAAAATATGTAAACCAATGTTAAATATTCACAAGACAATTTTGCTGGGGGAGAGGAAAGGAAAAGCAAATTGGAGAATACAGCATCCCAGAACTTACTGAGAAACATCTCTGAAGCAACCACTTCTCATTTTGCCATTAACATGTCTCCTTAACAAACAGTACACTTATAATAATAAGCTTCTATTTCTCTGATATCATCAATAACCTGGAATTCCTAGTTTCAAATATCAAGCCATCTGGCTGAGATTACTTAAAATCCTCTGGTATTTTTGAAAGGACTTCACCCATCCATCTACTCACAGCAAAATAAATATTACAAACCCACGGTAGATGTGATATTACGATTACTTTTTCCCCCCTAATAAAAAGGTTGGAACATTACCCAACATTAACATTTTCAGAAATGCTACAAGTAAAATACGGTGACATATTATAAAGCAACACTGCTTCAGTGTTCTTACCCATACACCTACTGAATTGCTTTGTAATGCAACACTGCTTCAGTGAAGCAGTGCTCTTATGAAACAACTAAGTTCCCAAAACTTATTTCTTAAAGCTGAAGAACTTGACTATGGCAGTTTTGTTCCCAAGACTTAGGATTCCCTAAAAAAATCCTCAGCAAGTACCTCAAGAGAATGCATTACTGGTACTTAGCCTCTTAGCTTTAAATTAGTTTTCTTTTTAATTACTTACAGATTTAACGCAAATTAAATGCTATTTTCAGCTAAGCACCACATTACATTCAGGTATGTCATCTGATAGTATAACCACACTTACTGGTAGGTGTTCGAGGGGTTCTTGGAGCTTCCAACTCAGTTTGATGATTATTCCTTTCTACTACTGGTTCTTCTACCACATTTATGCTATTATTCTGCATTATCTCTTGCAACATATTAAATAGCTCTTCTGCACGGGCACATTTAAAGGCAAAGATTCCTATAAATACACAAGGAAAAAATCAAAATCCTTTAACTTAAGAAACATGTCTTACAATGTATGTAACTTTCAAAAAACAGAATTGGAATCCATGGAATGAATACCTGCCAAAGAAACAAAATGTTAAGAAACTTTTATTGCACCAAAATACACAAATTACTGTGAAAACCTTAAAGTGTTTATCTAACAGAAGAATAAGATTCCCATGCACCAAAAGTTCAATTAGAACAGAAAACTGGTTCAGTTAAGAGCAAACTAAGTTTTGAGTGCTAAATGAGGAGTTTAAACAAAAACAAAACAAAAAACACAAAGCGGGGCAAGGTTTTTTCTTTCATTTTTTTTTAGCTGAGAAAAAGGATACCTGTTTGATAAATTAATTAAAAAACCCAAACCAAAACTAGTAAATGAAACTACTGTGGTGTTACACGGTCATATTTTTTAAGTCAGGTTTCTCTTAAATTACCATAAAAATAAGATCCCTGTACAACAAGAAAGAAGAATTTAAACACTGGATAAAAGTTTGGTTTCTTTGAAAAGATTAAAATGAAAAGCTAGTAAGACAAACTGTGTGAAACGGACAGTAACAAACCAATTGCTTTAGGCTAAAGGATAGACACAGAAAACAAAGTTAGCAGCAATACCATGTCTTTTGCGTGTGTATTGTGCCACTTTGCCTTTAAACAGCAGGGAGCGCCCCAACTTACCCTCACCAGCAAAGTCGCAGCTTTGGATTATTCTTCCATTGAAAGCATGAAGTTAAAGTTGACATGCTTGTTAAACGTGGGTGCAGGTGCTCATTTTTTAAAGTGAGTATTACAATCTTAAAACACTCTTTACTAAAACTACCTACCTAAATAGCTAGTTCTGTAAGTACAATTATGGTAATACACTGGCAATTACTATCAAAATATATTTCTTTAAGGACAGAGAACTGTGACAGATCAGAACTACCAGAAAGGCTCCGTATGGCAGAAGTTCACAAAAACCCAGCTGGGAATATATCACATGGACTAAGAGGAATGACACTCCACAATTAATATTCAGCTGCTGCGGTGAATAAGCTTCGTGCTTGCAACACAGCAGCTGCAGAGGTGCTTCTCTACTCCATTTCTCCAACCCATGATCCAGTTCAAGTATAACCCATGTTTAATTTTTTGCGTATTTATGAAAACTCACACAAGATACTTAAATCTTAAGGGATAAAAAGTAAAATAAATAAAAAAAAAAAAAAAAAAAATCCTAGGTTCACAAACTTTAAAAAGCTCCTAGTATGTTTTTGAGAAATTCAGCTGTCTTTACCTATTTGTTTTAAAAAGTGCTTCCAAATTGCTGATTCCTTAAAGTATGAGGTGAACCAAATTGGCCCTGAAATTGCAAGCAAAACCAACTTGATGAAACCTTGATTTTTATTAAGTATGTCCACATTAATACAATGTGATCTGTCACTTACAGAACATGGTGACACACAATCTCCTCCAAGTTTTCTACCCTTAATTATCTATTTAGCTGCACTCCCAAACCTCATCAATTAATATAATTTGAGATTAAATGGAGAACACAAACAAGCATAACAAGTAATGCAATCAGTAAAAGTTGCTGGGCAATATTCAGGGTATACTCGGACGCAACTCTTGGTCATCTCACCAAGTGAAGTTTTGCAGCCGTGCCCACAAAGCCCAGTGTAGGTCTCAGGAACAATGCTCCATTGCAAAAAAGGCAGCAGAGAGAACATTCTCCGGCAGATTTCTTTTTTCTCAATATTCACAGAATTTTAATATTACATAAGGAAGGCAAGAAACAAAAGAGGGAGGAAAGGGCTGCTCTTACACAGGCTACTTAATCTTCTCTATTAAAAAATTAATATAGGAGGCTAGCAGAAAAGTCATTTAGACTCAGTGGAAAATTTTGCACATTTGCTAACAGGCCATGGGAAAGAACCTTTAAAATAGTATTTTCAGTTTAATTTTATCTATTTTCCATATTTAGAAGCAGCAGTAAATTAAATCTGAAAAACCAATTAAAGTGATTTCCTTAAAGATGAAGTTTATCACTTTCTTCAAGGAGTCTGAGAATTTAGCTCAGTATGGAGTGTACTGTAACATTTGAAAACATCTCCATTTCTCATTAGGAAATAAGCTGAGAACGCCTTCTAAGCTCTTATTAAAATACCCCAACTGTCTGCTCTTACCTCTGCTTGGACAAGGAAGATTGAATGGTAAACTTTGTTTATGATCAAGTGCTTTCATCTTACTGATTTTTTACAGTCAAATTTAAAAAAAATTGCAATTGCTAAATATCATTCTTGATAAAAGCACTACTAAATGCTAAAAATCTGTAAGAAAATGAAAACGCAACTTAATTTCACAAGGTACAAATACATAAGAATTCCAACTACACACAGCTACATTCCAGTAGAAAGATGCAAAACGTGGCCAAAACTACTATACCCTTGGGGACTGCTGCAGTGAAGAGAGAGAAAAGCCTAAATCTTCTCACTGGGAGCCAACCTTGGCAAAGGCAGGCATGATCTGGGAACTGCAAAGGTAACCATCTTTTCCAATTAAAGCCACATAGAAAATAACTGAGCATAACTGGAGATTACACTTCATACAAATAATATGAATTTAAAAATGGCATCACTGATATAAATGGAAGTGGCATTTGTTTTAGGAAGAGGATGAAAAAGTGTGTTACTGAAGACAGTAATAGAGTAGGGATATCCAGTTCGTATCAGTGTTCCAATCTTTTAAAATCTAAAAATTGAGAATTCTTTGAATTCCAAGGAGATTCCTCCACAGTTCCAGGTTTCACTGCCCTTCTCTGAAGGTCAAGTCAGCCTCCGAGGTAGAAGGATTTCCTTGTCAAAAACACCTCCTAAGCTGATGAGAGCTATCCACATGTACTAGCATGAAGTGCTCCACGTCTACAATGCCAAAAACTGTGTACAACTGAAATCCTCATTTTACCGTAAGACCGTTCCTCATAAGGTAACACACTTTCTTCCCCCAGAAACCACTTTCCCATATAAAACTATAGCCTTTATAACTCTTGCCAAAGGACAGGCAAATATACTTTTTGTTTGGGGGATGGGGGGAGAAGGAACGGAAGTGTCATCCAACATCAAATAATTTCCAAAAAGCTTTCAATACAAAAAGTTCACATACCTTGTCCAGTTTGACACCTTCGGCCACTTTCAAAAGAGAAAAGATTTGAGTCATAGCCATAGCGACGGAGACAGAGGTAGTGCCATTTTACAGAGTCCCTTTTACGGGTGTACAAAATTAGTTCTGTATCTGTAAGTTCCATTATGCCAGAACCCAGTTCATTACCATCATCATCCACATTAATAACCTATAAAAAGGAAGTTACATAGCATTAGGTCAGTACTGTCTGAACACCAATACTACTACTACTAATGTTTCCCTGATAACGCTCCACCTGCTCTGTCATGCTGGTTATGATCCTTGAGGTAAAAGTCAGAAACACAAAACACCTCATCAAACCAGTTCCTTTGCTTCCCCCACCCAGAATTAAAAGTAATACATATTTAAAACCAGTATGAGTAAGACTACATGACATTACTGTAAAATCCAAGGAGAAATTTAAAACACAAGGGATTTGTAAGTTTAATTTTTTAAAACTGGTTTTATGTACATGTTCTAGTGTTTTCATCCAGATAAGGCATACCTCAGATAACGGAATCTTTTTAGAGACCCATTTCTGAAAAAAACACTTGATTTGTCACATAACCCCACTTACAGTTGAGTAAATGAATGAAAAAGGATAAGCGGCTCCAAGATAAAGCTTCCTCCACATACATGTATAGCCTTGCACTGTGCTGAATCACCAGACTGGTTTAGACTTTTTTATGCCTTTTCAAAAAAAAAAACCCAAAATAATTCAAATATCCTATGATTACCTTGTGTGAAAATGTGTATAAAGATTAAAACCCTTCTTTCTGCTTTTAAACCAGTTTGAGGTCATGTGCATCCTTTAGGCAATCTGGACAACGTCTATTTTCACAGACTCATAGAAATAGTTTGGGTTGGAAGAGAGCTTCAAAGGTCACCTAGTCCAATACCCCTGTATGGACATCTTCAATTATAAGATTCCTCCACATTTATTTTATCTCACAATACTGCTTCTAATGGGATTGTGTCTTGCTCGATAAAAAGGCTACCAAAAAAATCTTCCCTATGACATCAAATAATGTTACTCCTTAAAGAGAGATTTTCAAGTTGAGATCTAGTCAATTGAAAAGAATTAGGAGTAGTTAAATCTGCCACTGAGGCTTATGCCAACTTTCTTCATTTTACAAATTACATGCTTGCATCTCCTCCCCCCTGCTGCTAAATCGGTGACCCACACAAACAATAGAGAAATCCTATGAGGAGAATAACAGGAACTAGTTACACAAAGTGATGTCAAATGCATAAAAAGCAAGAATACAGAAAAATATTTTATCCTTCAGCTTTTTCTACTGATAATATGAAACATTTCCAGAAATTCCCATAGCTTTAAAGCTCATTTTGGTGTTGCCCTAAGGCAACTCATGAATCGTTTTTCACTATGGAAGCATTACATTCCTTTGCCAACTCACAGAGAGTTTGGAGCACAGAAGCAAATCTGACTTGTGTGACTATGAAAAGGTATGTTTACTTAAAGTCACTGACTTCAGCAGCTTCATGTTAAGCACGTTAAACACATGAACAAGTGTTCACAAGCTTATAAATTCCAGGGATATGAGGGACAGAAGCACATTTATAAATAAAATTTCTTAAAGGACAAATAAAAACTTTTTATTATCCTGATAAAAATATTACCATTAGTAGTGGGCTTCAAAAATTTTCCATTGCTGACTCCACATACAGGTTCACAATCACACTTCTCCAACAGATCTTCCCTTATGCTCACAACTCCCTTCCTAACTTCCATAACCTCACAGAGGCAAAAAACATTTACTAGGGCCCTACCAACAAAAGCACAGGACTGCTGCTCTTTCCTGAAGATCAAAACTGTCACAAAAAAGCCTACCCATCTAGAGAATTCCTGTCACTGCTGGTAAGAGAGGAGTTCTCAAAGGGGCAGTAGAAACCTGTAGCCATGGACGCCTTCAACTCTGCAATGTTTTAACTGTTCAGTAATTCTCACCCTTTTTTTTTTACTTAATTTTTTTAAGAAAAAAAACCCTACCTGCTCTGCAAGAAAGCAACAAAATAATTAAGAACGTATCGCATCATTTGCTTACCTTAAACTTGTTTCGATGGTTATCTGGGACAGTTTCTTTATCTGGACAGCTACAACAGCTACCCATGACTTCTTTAGAAGACCATGAGATCTCTAAAGGGGAAAAAAGACCCAACCAAACATGAAAAATATCATTTAGTCGAAGGAAAATTAGAATATCATCAATAAAAACCCAAAACAAATTGCTCTTTGAAATGACAATTCTTCATGATGAATTTTACAGTCATAAGCAATAAAAAAAAATCAACATAAATATTAGAAATATTTTTAAATAGTTAAATTAGATTTGGCACTTAGGAGTGGCAACACCAAGCTGTTAAAGTCCTACCAATACTTCAAGTCTAGGTTACTACAAAACAGACCCATTTGATTTGTCACCTTAATTCCCATGGTAGCAGCCTGGGGAAAACAAAACCCAGCAACTTACTGGGTGCGATTCTCATCTCCTGAACCAGGGCCTTTACATAGGGCAACTCTCTGGATTCCAGTTCTAAATGAGCACTCCCTGGCCCAGACTGCTGAACACAGCCCTAGTGACGCCCATACAAGCTCTGGGCTGTAGGAGGTTACCAAGCAGAGGCAACACAAAGAGCCTGCATGACAATCCTGAAAGGCTGCCCTGGCTTCAGCAGCTCCAGGGCTGGCTTACAAGAGAGAGTGGAGGCATTCCAAGCCCGGAGGCAGCCCTGTGCTGGCAGCAGAGCAGCGAGACTCTGTGCTTCACATTTAAATACTTCCCATATAAGCAATGCACATAAAACTACACAGTCAAAGTCAAGGGAAGGAAAAAAACCCACATTCAACACAAATATTTCAAAACTTGAATTTTTCTTTTATTTCAGTTCTATTTGGATTGTGTTATAGAGTCTACTTCATTTGCTAGAAAACTGTAAAATATTCAACTAACCCAAAATAAGGAAATAAAAATATCTGGCATTTCAGTATTTTCATTTAAATATTTTTCTATGTGTGGTAGAACTTTCATAAAACAGTGTGATAAAATGTTCATAGAACCAAGTCTCACAACAACCTTCTCCTCCCTCTACCACCTTGCAGAATGGGGCAAGTCTCATATTTAAGAAACATGAGAAAGTCAGACAAAAGAAACCTTGACTATTTACCTCATCTTTATACCAGGTAAGAACTAGAATTTCCACTACAAAAATGAAAAGTGGGGCAAAATCCTGGAAGAGTAAGTCAACACAAGGTATGCCATTAGGAATCAAGAAAGAAGAACTGGTTGGTAACTTTGCCTGGCTAAAGGGGAAAAAACTCTAATGTCACCTTAATAAAACTGAGACTTGCTTTCTAGACAGGCATTTGTATTTGTATTACCATGCAGAAGCAGTACCCCAAGTAGCACTTTAGTCTGCTGAGAAGTAAGATGCAAGGAATACAATGAAGAGTGGCTAACTCTTCCACTCTTCTTGACCAGAAAACCCAACTCAAAAGAGATACTGCTATCCTAGAGACTGTATAAATCTGCCACTAAAGCCCTGCAGAGGTGAAATGGAGAATTTAACATAAAAGGTAACAATATGGCTTGGATTAATCCCAGTATGAGGCAAAGCGCCAGACATACAGTCAAAATCATGGATTCTCTGCTGTCATTTCTGGCCATAACACCAAAACATGCACTAATTTGACGGAGCTTTTTTCCCCCAGCTCAATATGAAACTGGGGGGTCAATTGTTTGCTTGTACTGTTAGAGAATGAAGCTATGCTACACACAACTGATTTTTGCATAGTGAAGTCCTAAACCTTCTTCATCAGTCAAATCACTCAATTACAGACTATTTTTAATAGTGTTCACACATACATGCCACAGTTAGTTCAGCAAAATTTTTTACTCTGAATTCTACCTGATTTGTTTAGAAAGGGAGATACAGGTAATAAAACCTAGTACTAATTTCCTACCCTGCACTCCACAATGCCTCACTACAGTAACATTCATGTTGTTGGTCTTGCTAGCCTACTGATGGTACCCTACTCATGCTGAGAATTCACTGCTAAAAAGAGCAACAAGTGACAATAGCTGCAATGCAAATTCACAATGAATATATAAATTTGCAGCAAAAGGTTTCAAGCTCTGATCCATACAGCAGTCATAGCTGTAGATGCTTCCAGCAGCCTTCAGGCACAGATACTTGCACTTAAGAAAGCTCAGTGTTAGACCTCCCCAAACATTTTGAGAAAGTGGAAACAGAACTAGATAGCAGCATGCTGTTTTACTATCATGACTTTCTCAGCATTCAGCATAAAACAGCTGATAAAATCTGTTGTACGCAGGTGCTTGCAAACCTCAAACAATTTAAAAAATCCTTAACTGCAAAATAGTTTGGGATAAATCACTAGCGTTGCAAGCAGAAAGCTTGCAACAAACTATATGAAAATGTATGAAGTATGGCCACTGTATCACAAGAAAGACGAAAAGAAAGGGTAGGGTATTAATAATCGTATAAGCTTGTTACTTTTTCTCCAATATAATCTGATATTAATACTTCAGAAAATCAAGAACTGCAATGCTGGTTCAAAGAAGAGATGTAAACTAAGGCTATAAGGAATAAATGAAACAGCTAGGGAACCAGCAGAATTAAAAATCACTCACCTAGATTTGGCCATTAATATTCCCAGCCTCTCCTGCAGCATCAGGACTTCTGTCATACTCAAAGTGTCATGCTGTCTTGTCACAGAACTAATCATTTGACCTAGAACTAGAAGAGTACATAGAAATGTAATTTTTCTGGGTTTTAAGATACAAGTTAGTAAATAACAAAAATACGTACATTAAAATTATTTTGGCAGTATTACGTCAAGTGAGGGATTGATGGCCAGGATGCATATTAAGTGGAGTTTTAGACAAGAGACTGATCTCTCAGGGCTTACCCAGCATTTCAGTGCCTAGCTGGGTCTTGGAAGAAAATCACCTGTGTCCGTTTCTGCATTGTCGCCTATAACACTGGGGACTCCACTCATTCCCACTCACTGCTTACCCAATTCAGTGTGTGGAAGTGACAGATGCAAAGCTCCCATTATCCATAGCACATACTGAACCAAACCACAGGACACAAACAGAAGAACACATACAGCTTCCTCTGCCTAACTCCCTCTTGCTTATCCTACTGAACACACACAAATGCTGACTTGTATGGCTAACACTGCAGTGCTGGTAAATGTGAAATAACACAGCTAGCATAGGAGCTTTATCTGTTAGGAAAAACAGTCATGTAGTCACACAGTTCAATGAAATACTAGCTCAGTAGCTATCATAAAGCAAATGAAGCAATTGTTTGGAAAGAACTCAAAGAGCCAAACCAAAAATACAATTCTACTGTATGAATCCCCAGTGCACCCAGAGATGTAGTAATGTACGCAATCACGCCTTCCCCTGTCAAAAAAAGGCAGAGTAAAACCAGAAACATAGTGCTTGGACTGCTCAGCTTGGAAAAAGGAGCCACAGAGGTTAGAAAAGATGAGTACAGAACGATAGGTGACATGGAGAAGATAAATGAAGCACAAGTATTTTCCAAGTGCAAGCATTAGGGAGCAGTAGTGGACATTATTAAGAGGCAGGGTCAAAAAAACACCACAGTAGTTTTGCACATGGTATGTAGTTAGACTTTGTGATCCACAACATATTGTGGGAATGAGTTCCAGAAACTTAAAGACTCAGACAGTAACTGGGTAAACGCAAGCTCCATGAAGAGCTTTTAAACTCAAGGACGTCACATCTGGTTCAAAGCCTATAAGCTGCAGATATTTAGAAGGGTCTTAGAATACAGACATGCTCCTTCTTACTGTTCCCTTATATTTAATATTGTCTGTCAGAATTCACTATTTACTGGATAACCGGAGACACTGATATTTGAAGTTTGATCCAATAAAGCTATCCTAGTTAACACTAAAGGATGACATGGACTCAACGTAAGTTTGATTGCACTGCAATAAGACATTGAAAAAAAAAGAAATAATAACCAACTTGTATTTAACTTGAAACTAAACCCTACATTTCACAAAGGCAGAGGGCTAAACTTACTGAACTGCTTGATAGATATGTTATTTTGCATACACATACTACACATACAGATTCTCTGCTGTGCGCAAGTGGTATTTAGTACCAGGAACTTGGAGCAAGTCACATACCCTTCCTATAATTTATTTGCCCTTTAGCCATAAGTTTTCTTGATCTTGGACAAAATCGTACACAGCTGTATTGAAGATCTATCCCTCTGCAACATGCACAGGGCTCTGGTTCTACGATGGCCTGACCCATCTAGCTGGTATTATTCAACTATGTTTTTTGGTCAGGTTACATTTTTGTTGGCTCAACATACCAGCTCAGCAGAGAGCCCAGCAAGTGCCAGAGCCAGCTGGGGACAGAATCACAGCATTAGCCATCTCTGCCCAGTTTTTCAGAAAATTTAGCCCCTGCACTAACGACTGGGATTTACTTAGTTTACCAAATTCCCTGCTAAAAATCTTTAGGATGGGAGAAAGGAAAGAGGGAGCAGAAAGCTTCGTACACCTCTCCCCCCCCCCCCCCCCCCCGGAATCTTACAGGTAGTCATTAGAAAAATAACAAAATTAAAACTTTTCACAGGCAAGCTAAACTCATGCAGGTGTGTTTGCACAGGTATTTACCCTGATATTTTTCGAGCAGAGTTATAAAGCCTTCACATGGTTTGGCTACCCAAAGCAGAGTAGCCTATTTCAGTTACCTAAGAATGATTCTTAAGTGATCTAAACAGAGTTTTAAAATGGATAAAAGAAAGCACACGAATTTACAGCACCTAACTTCTTTTAAATGTAAAGGAATAGCAAAATTCTCCAACCAGTTGTTTCCAATTACAAGTTGGCCATTTACTCTGTTTGGGATTTTCTTAAATCTTCCCAGATTGCAAAATATTTACCCAAACTTAAACATACAAGGAGAAGTAGACATTTTCACAGTCACAACCCTAAAAGTTAATCTTTTCAGTTATGTCTACAATGTCAAATTTAGGAGCTGTAATTTCCCGTTCACAAAGTATCAGTGGTGGTTGGGTGCAGTCATGCAAGGAGGGGGAAGGGGTGAGTATTTTCTGATTCTCCCCAACACATTCATTACTGCTTTACAAGGTAAAATCCCAGGCAAGACAAACCAGGACCAGTGCTTATCTAGACCTTGTTAACAGAGTTAAAGTTAGGAACTGCCGTAACTTCAGAAAGATTTATTACTTGGCTCTGTAAAATAAACCATGTCCTTTTCCCTCAAGAACTAAGCAGTGGCAACAAGTTACGCTAATCTGAAAAGTCAAGGAAGACAAAGCATCAATGTAAATATAGCAGATATTTTTTTAAAGCCATATGCCAAAGCTTGTAGAAATTCTGACACTTGCAATTGTGCAATGTCCCCAGCTTGGGAATGGTCAGAACATGTGTGTTCCCTTCGGGTAAGAAAAGCCACATGGGCAAGCTGCAGTCGTATTCCTCCTTTTGCTGATGATAACTGGCTGACCCATTAAACTCTGCTCACTGTTGCAATGCCAACGTAAAACCTGGCATTAAATTAGCTCTGCATGCTTTGGTTGCATAATCAAAGATTAACTTTGGGGGATATTTTAATTCCCAGCACACATCTTTTAAAACTCAGGGAAGGAAAAACCCCGAACCATATCATGGCCCAGAAGAAGTATGGAGAAGCAAAGGTGCCTTGTCTGTAAATCCATCTTTTGCATGAATTCTTTTCAAATGAAAATGTGATCTTTCAAATCACTAACTGCCACAGTGCTAGATCCTCTGTATGTCTTGCTCTTACATCTATAGCGAGAGCGCAGAAAACCTAACCATAGCACATTAACATAACTTTAAAGTGTTTTGTACCACAAAACTGTAGTTTAAAAAAATTGGGGCTTTTCTTAAATTGGGGCCTCAGAAATGTTAGTATCTAGAAAGGCTGATCAGTACCATGGAGTAACTGGAGAAAGATGCCTGTGTACAGGTTGTTAGCACTCAGGCTGACAAGCACTTGAATGTATTCATTCTCATATTATCAAGCATCAAAATATTATTATTTTGATCACAGCTAAGCAATAGAAATACACACTTAGAGCGTCATTTTTGTCTATAATATTCCAAATTGTCCAATTTAGAAGACTATGTACACTTTCAAATTTAAAGTGTCATCATCGACCATTTTCAAAGACTGTTTCTCATTTGGCCTAAGCTGTGTAGAAAAAATAAATATATATATATATATATACACACACATGTATGTAAAAGGACATAATCCCAACTACTAGAATACCAAACTCCTCTGCACTTTTATTTCCTACTCATTTAAAATATTTACTGAAAAGGTAGAGTAAAAGGAAGTATTACAAACCCGCTACAGTTAACACCAGTTTCTGTGGAAATAAGTCATTTGGGAACATGAGATACACGAATGAAAAGACAACTATTATTATTTTAAAAAATAATTATTCTGCTAAACCAGTATTTGAGGGAGTAAGGCAATTGAAAAATGGCTAGCACCTTTTCTTCCTAATTTCTTAAAACCCTGAAAGAATGGACCATGCATGCTATTTCATACTCAAATTGTGCCATGTTTCAGTTCACATGTATCATGCAAAAGACACTTTACCACAAAAGGGAACATTTTTAACTTGCACACAACTCTCCATCCTGGAGCCATCAATGCCATCATGAAGCACTCTCATCTCAAGAACTGGCAACAGTCCACATAACAGAAATGCAGTTTACTTGAATACCTAACAAAAACGGTACCCTTCACAGAAACCGTGACCTTGTAGCTATCATAGCCTGTTTAAAGTGACGCACATTTGGCTGAGAGCCAAATTTCAACCTTCTGATTGATGGCTGTAACAGCAGTTGGGACCAGACCTTGAGAAAAATCAAGAGGCTCCTGAGATGCCTTCCTGAAGGTTTACAATTGCCTTGTCATTGACCTAAGCTATATGCCACACTGGAGCCATGTTTTCCTGTGACACAGCTGCACGTCTCCACATAAGCTGTATTGCAGGCAAGCACGAGCAGGGGTTCTTGTTCCTTTATGCCTGTTGTGTGAGCCTCTTTGAAATGGGAGAGCTTGAGGGTGCCCCTCCTGAAACTTCTCTCAGGTAAGATGCAGCCTCAAACTACAAAATGCAGAAGAAGGTGGGACACAAGAATTTTTCTTTTTTTGTTCTGAAAACCCATGAAGTCCCCACTAAGAGACGTGAGTTCTCTTGCATTTGTAACTTAGAGGCAGAAGTAGAATTAGCTCTTCACAAAGGATTGTCCCAAGCCCAGAAAGGGCTTTCTCCTTCCTTTCTCAGGAATTATCAGAGGTGATGATAATGGCAAATTATTTTACCTATAGAAAAAATAGATACAAATTGCTAAGTATTAAGCAAAACTCCCTTTTCTCCCTCCATCCATGAATATTAATGTTGCCACCTCTTATAAACCTCCTTAGAAGTATATATTAACCTCCTCAAAACTATTACTTAAAATAGCTAACACTTAAAATATTTTGCATAGGACTAGACCCATCACATTCCTAGACTTAATCTCTTCTAGAACTTTATTTTTTTCCCTACCTCACTTCCCTACCTACTTTACTTCAGGTGGAAAGATGCAAAGGGAAACCAGAGGAGCACAGAGGAAAGGTTTTTATTATTCAAGTAGACACCAGATTCATCCTGCATTTTACGTTACTGGCCTAAACACTGTTAGTCAATGCCTTCACTCCACAGAGACTGACCTCCTTCCATTTACTGCATGAGAAACCGAGTCCAAATTTTGGTTGTCTACATTGCATCTGACTTAGACACTAGCAGTAGACATCACAAACAACTAGACAACTGAACACATTGAAATATGAAAAATTAACTTTGATACTTTTCTCTCAAAGTTCAACATTCGTGGCCTCCAAGTGTTTGGATGTTTACATTTATACAGGTATTCAGACACGAAGCATCCCCAACGGTATTACTGCAACCATCAGTCTCCAGCACATGCTGCAAGACTAATCACAGACAAAAGACTTGGTGACAAAGGTGACCTACGCAAAACAAGAAATCTAATTTCATTAGAGTTGGATGAATGGCTTCTTATAGGAATGTTCCTGATGTCTCAACACTGATTTCTTTTAAAGCAGAAGTTGTTTTTAATCTTTTTTATGGCTTTGATTATATGGAAACAAAACTGCTGTCAAACAGATACAAACCACTCCACAACTTACTTTTGATCTCTCTTCCTGTCCCTTATTTTTCCCTTAAGGACCTTTTTTCCTTACAAACTCTTTACAGAATGATACTAAACATAAAATTATTTCAGATTTTATACCCTTCATGTTTCATCATTCCCACCCTTACACAGCATGTTACGTACTGATTGATATTTTATTACAACTGGTGTATTTAGATTTGTTTAACAGTGAACCTTCACCCTGCAAAAAAACAAGCAGCAAGGATGGGATGCAATTTATGAAGCAGCCTCTTCTTCTAGATCCTTCATGAAGAATATTGAGGAAATAATATGTCAAAGGAAAAACATACTTTAAGCAATATTGCATGAACTGTGGATTAAGTCCTCTATTTAAAAATTCACCCCAAAAAATGGCAAAGTTTACATTACCTTTACCAGCCTGAAATCTTATGACAGAAGCTGAAGCTTACATACTCAATTCTTTCAAACACTAGCAACTCCACTCAATTCTGTTTTGTTTTTCTGTTTGCCCTATGATGAGCCACACAGCATAGAACTGCCCCTCCCTGAAGCTCATTCCAGTACATCTTTCTCCTCTTTTAAACCCTCACAATCGGAAATACTTGAAGAAAGCACAGCCAAATCCCTACGGATGCATTATTGTAAGTCATTTTCTCAGCTGAAGGGTTTTTGAGCACTATTGATGTTAATGGTTATTCTACAGCATGGAATTTCACCTGGATACTGTCACCTTAGATATTAAGTACAAACTGAGAGTATAAATCTGAGCATTTCATGTTACACATAGTCAATTTCTAGTAACACATTACACATCCTCTGCTTGTTAACCAGAGCTGTCAGTAAAGCAAAGCAGATTTGATTTTTTCGCACGTAACAAATTTAGGATGCAAGTGGAAATCCTACAGGCATCTGAGACAGCAAACAGACTAATAAACAGAGGAACCAACTTACCACATAAGAAAAAATGTTACTGAGTAAAATAATGACTGGTTTATTGCCATGTTATTCCTTCCAGAAAATAGGTGAGGAAAGCTGAAATGGTACTGCAGTCAGCCCTTTGAGTTTTTCTGGTAGCCAAATACTGCCCGCTTCATAACTGCCTAATACAATGGATTAAATGGATAACCTATCTATCTGATGTGGCAAATCCTGTGTCTTCAGAGTCATGATGTAATCCATGGTGGCAAATTCTATATGATTTAAGAATCCTGGTATCCTGCTTAGGACTTAAAATAGCCCATACTTCAACGTTCTATTTATTTTGGCTAGCGTATCTTCACTACCACGAAGCCAAGTTCTTTCAATTGGAAAACAAAACTTAGGTTTCTGGAACACGGGACTCCCACGTACCAGACCTCACATGCACATAAGAGATGTAGCACCAAAATAAGACATTGCCCTGAACTAGCAATTACTGAGTGTGGTCAGCTCCAAGAACCTCATTCCCCAAACGGTCACAAAAAGGACCTCTTCACTTTATAATTACTTGGGAAAAAAGTAAGAGATTTCTGTACTTCAGCAAAGGCTGACTAATTTACTTTAATGTTTGGAGACTGAACACATGTAAGAGGTGCCAGAGCTGGAATGTTGTCCTGTGGAAACACAGGGCTTTAAAGGGATACGAGTGTTCGGCAGAACAGGAAGAAACCCTGAGAAATACAGCAAACGGGGCACAAAATGTTCTCCTTGCCTGCCCAAGCATGCCACCATCCTTCAAATCAACTCCTCTTCTTTCAGGTGTCCTGGAAGGCCCTTGTCTTGCACAGTCTGACAAATCGTGGATGTAGAAATTCCAATTCACCCCCAAACAGCAAATGTATTTTGGGGAGATGGTGTTTTAACAGTAAAACGAGCTGAACTAAGGTCAGACATAATCCTTGCCCTTCATCCACTTGGCAATGATTACTAAGAAAATTAATATTGAAGGTACCTAAGTACTACAAGGATGAAAAAGCAGCAGTACTAACAAACCATAACAGAGTTAAAAACAGTGGAGATCCAAGGAGAAACTAAACATGCTGAGAAAGAGTTTGGTGCCGCTGGCTGCAATTATGGAAAACAAACTATGAATGGTAGAGGTGAAGTTGCAGAATCCAGTTTATAACTTTGCTTATGTTAACAGGTGGAGTTTTACCTCAAGATTTTTATTAAATGAGCATGTTGTCAGACTTATGATTAAAATACAGTAATAAATGTATGCTCCTTTTCTCTCTTCAGCCCTTTCCAAAGGGGAAAAAAAACCCAAACAACAACAAAAAACAAACCTGGCAAGACCCAAGCTAAACTGAAAAGCCTTCTGGCTCCTATGAAAACAAAATTACAGCAACCACACACAAGCTCCAGCACACAAGCTTGCCACTTCGGCACACCGCCCTCAGAGCCCGCTTTGAACACTCGGCGAGGAGGCTGATGCAGGATCACACCAGGAACTCGCCCTCTCAGCAACATTCCTCTGCCGGCACCTCGTGCTGCTGCCAACTGCCTGCTTCTCAGACTCACAGGAGGCTTTCTTTTCTTTTCTCACTCGTCCCTTTTAACACCCAGATCCTCACAACTCGATCTGTTTTGCTGGATACGTAACAGTACATTTGGATTCTAAGGGAACAGCAACTTCTTCCTCCACACCTCACTCTGCCTTAGTGCAATATAAGAATACCCAATACCATTTTAAAAAGCAGAGGGAAAAAAAAAAAACCATAAAGAAAAGCAAATGAGGAGCCTTGTTGATTTGTTTAAATTGAGGATTGCCAACTGATCCTGAAGAGTCATTATGTAAAATTTCAAAATGGCATGTTAGCATTAATTTAATTCTCTACAGTTCTCCTTAAAAGTGATCATTTTAGCAAAATGCTCAAATTTAGGTAAGCTAGTTAAACATTTGTTGGAACACTGTTCATCCGTAATTCCTTAAAAACACATGCTCATTCTGACTGAAAAGCTCTTATATTTGCCACAATTACAGTAGAACTGAAGATTAAAGACCAACTCAAACAGCTGAGTTAGACAAGCAGAGAAAACTGCAGCAGGCAGCGACATTGTGCCAACTCTGAAATACTTCATGACATGTAAGACTGATTTATGTGAATCTGATCCTAGACTTCTGCACTTCCCACTAGCATTTAATTCTAAGACTCACAATCCCTTATCCTGAAGTGAAGCAGCCCCATATTTTGGCCTATCCTAATGTGACGCAGAAGGTAATCACACATTTCATCCAGGTACTAGATCGATAAACTGTTCTATTCAATATGTGTACACACATACACATATATACACACAGCATTAACAGAAGTTTCAAATCTTCACCTCAGCACACTTCAAAACCTCTAGGTCTTCAATGAACATGCATCTTGAACAGAAGCACACAAGCTGTTTGATCCACTAACCCCATTAATCCTTCTGAGGATGTGGGACAATGTTCCTTGTTTCTACTCTTTAATCACTCTCCAAAAACTGAGCCTCTTGCTCTAAACTTCCAGAGAAACAAGACTTGTATTTTACTTGGTATCATTTTTTAAACAACTTACACATATGCAAATATTTTTCAATTTCTTACTAAAACAATTTCTCCAGATCCACACCACCATATTGTTTTCTGTGAATGACTGCCAGATTAACTACATCCTTTTAAAAGAAACAGCCAGAACATCAAACTCCAAACCATGACATTAGGTTAAACAAGCAAGCACTTCTAAATTATTTTATTCTTGGAAATTCCGAATCTCTTTTAAAATGTCCTCTCAAGAACAGCATACACGAAAAGCATCATTTTTACACAACAGTAAAACAGCAGAAACAGGACTGAAGTTTTAAACATCAGTGTTATGGAAAGACTTTTTGAATACAGGACCAAGGAGAAAGGCAAGGAGATGGGAAAATAAAGCAGAAGGCTACAACAATTAAGTCAAGTAATGGGGCCTAAGAGGAAGAGAGAATGTAGTTTAATTGTCAAAAAGGATGCCTGGCTTGAGTCAGTTTAACAAGTGAGTCAGCTCCCCAATATTTAACCACAAATGCCTTCTAAACCTTGAAGCCCACAGCTTTTGCCAAGTCTTCAAAGCCAGCAAAGTGCCAAATTTTGTAATTAAGTAAAAGGCACTGAGTTTATACTTTGTAGTATTTTATTCTCTGAAAGACTGTTAATTCAAACATTTCAGGAAAAGTTTTGCTTTATGTTTTTGACATGTCTCGTACCCAGTCTTCTAACAGATGAATAGAAACAACACTGAAAAA
Organism: Lathamus discolor; assembly: GCF_037157495.1. Classification (NCBI taxonomy): domain Eukaryota; kingdom Metazoa; phylum Chordata; class Aves; order Psittaciformes; family Psittacidae; genus Lathamus; species Lathamus discolor. The sequence continues at coordinate 39,053,641 of NC_088884.1, read as the reverse complement.
GCCTGCAAGGTCCTTCTTACCAAAATGTTAAACAGATTCAGGAAGATGTTATCAAAACCAAGGCCACGCCACCATGTTCTACAAAAAGAAATAAGATAAATACAGTTTCAGTATCTATTTTCAAGATGTGCCTTTCTTCCATCTATCATTTGGTTCCTCTTTCGCTATCAGCAAGTTCTTAGCACTTGGATACAAGGAACCTGGCCTTACCTGAACATCTGGCTTTTATACATAGTTTTTGCTTCTTATAAAACTGACAATCCCATCCTCCCAAGATACCATTAAATCTGTGTTCTTTTAAAAATTGTTTCTTGTGTTTACCATTTCTCCCTGTTCTGCAAAGAACTCTCTACAGCACATTTGAAAGCCTCCTGAATTTCCTAGTTCTGTTCACACGCCTCCGCAAATGCTTCTTGTCCATTTTTAGTTCCTACTTTAAGGAGAAATTCTAACAATTATTTAACTCTATGTCCCCTGTGACTCCAATTCATTGTATGAAAGGGAAAGATTAACAATGTCTAGCTACTCCTCTAAATCAAGACTATGTAGACTCTTCACCAGCAGCTAACGAGACATCAGATCCACAACCCTAGGGTACCTTTTGTCACCACTGAACTGCATCTGCCAAAAAGCAGATTTAGGTTAGCTTTTTTTTTTTTTCCCTTTGCATTTGCAATGCAAAAGAGCATAAGCACATTCAGTTTATGTGTCTGATTTGTTAAACCATGATAACCTGACTGTGTAGACACCTGTCTATGCTTTGGGCTACACCAACTGATTAAAATTCTGATTATTAGGATCTGCCCAGCAGACTTAAGTAAAGCCCAAGTATAATCATGTTTGTACATCCACTTTCTTTTCACTGCTGAATCTCTTACAGTCAACCTCTATATAATTAAATAACTAAAACATTCTCTTTAGTTTTGAGTACTCCTTTGTTAGTGACTTAACATGCTCCCTGTTAGTCTATCTGATCCATGCCCTAAAAAGTATTTCCCTATCTGAAATGGAAGTTCCCAAAAATTGTAGTTTGATCTACCTGTACAGTGGAGAGCAAAGTTCCATTAAACAACAAATCTTTATTCTTAGTGCTTTACAATTAACACAGCTAAAAGCTCCATTTCCTTGTACTGTAATTCAGTCTTTTTTAAAAGCTCCTTTTTGCTGCTTATAAAATGCTTCTTTCTTGAACACTGCTGAAACACTACAGAAATTTCTGTAGCAACCTGGAGCTCTCAATATAGAGCTCTACAGAGCTTTATTCTGCTGGATGACTATTATACTACATTAGACAACTGCTGCCCAATGTTCTCACCACAGAGCATTTTCTTTTAGCAAAGAATAAACATACCTTTCTGCAGGATACATAATGAATTGTCCGATTTGTATAGATCTCTTCCTAAATAAAGATCTGTAAAAGTAGTATTAGAAGGATAGAATAGAATCATAAAATACTTAGGGTTGGAAAGGACCTTAAGATCATCCAGTTCCAACCCCCTTGCCATGGGCAGGGACACCTCACACTAAACCATGTCACCCAAGGCTCTGTCCAACCCAGCCCTGAACACTGCCAGGGATGGAGCATTCACAACTTCCCTGGGCAACCCATGCCAGTGCCTCACCACCCTCACAGTAAAAAACTTCCTCCTTATACCCAACCTAAACTTCCCCTGTTAAATTTAAACCCGTTACCCCTTATTCAACATGAATGGAAACATGGTATTTGTGCATATGTGTGTCAGTGTCTACACACCAGAATAAGCAGCAGAACAAAGACTGAAGCTCAACTTGTCCTATTCAGGAAGAGCATCTTTGCCACAGCAGTGCTTCCAGTGGCAATGCCCTTCCTGTGATCAGACCACAGAATGGACCACTTGCCAGTGGAACAGCCTCCAGCCTAGCAAAAGGAGGATAGTACTGAGGCTGCATCACACTGCATATATAGTTCTTCTCTCTATTAGTGCATCCTCAAAAGAGGCTATTGACACATATAAAGAAAAATAAAAAAGTAAGAAAAGGAAAAACAATGAATGAGCAGATGTCCCTCCTAAGATTTATGGAAGCTGAAGATTGAGAAAACCACACCACAACACCTGATGACAGTTAAAAGATACAAAAGATAATAAAGAGTTTGGCATGACCAGTCAGTAAGGACCCCAGAGGTTTTTTTCTTGTCTTGTGCCACTTGCAAAAGATCCTGGCTAAACCACTTGGCCACAAGTCTTGCTGCTTGTCAAACAACTGGACACAAGAGCACAACCAAACAAATGTCACAGAATGAGTGTCAAGCATTGTAAGAGATCAGAGAAACATATACCACCTTGCCCTTCTATAGGATCTTGCAGTGAACTTTGAACCATCCTTCCTAAAAAGATAAACTAATTCTATCTGTAATTAGTATTGTAAAATAACTGTCCCAGAACCATGGGTTTCATTATAAAATTAGCTTGAGTAACCATTTGCTCTTACTTTTCAAAATAATGGACTAACGTAAGAATGCAAATATGGCTTGCAAACCCAGCCACATTTAAAAATTCCTCAATACCATGAGTTGTGGACCTCATGATTTGCTACTATTTACATAATTACTTATTTTTTTCCCTTGGGACACCTTTCTAAATCACTATTACCAACTATATCTTTACTAACTGTAAGAGTATGGCCAGGGTGAAATGGAGAGAAAACAATCCAAAATTTTGATGTTTTTCTTTTTGTAAGACTGAACTCTCCCCAAGACATTAATGAAGCTTCTTCTTCAAGCATTTTGTTGTCCCAAATTCATAGTCTGAAAGACTGTACAGTGAAGGTGCCCTTTTGAAGAACAGAAGTTTACAATAAAATGAAGCTTCCCTCACCAAAAAAAGTCACATTTACTTTTATTTAAACAAGTCCTTCCATAAGATTCCTTCTATTACATATATATTCCTTCTATTAACAAGTTTGACCTGGTGTCACTTAGAAAAGTTTCTGTCAACAGGTTTTCAGGATTAAGCTGTTGACTTTGTGTGTCACATGACGTTTGTAAGCACTGGTACCTTCAACTACACAGAAAAGTCATATTAACCTTATTGTACTGAAATTATCACTTGTTATTTTAAGTAGCAGATAATCTTTAAGGATAAAAAATTGTTCTGAATTCTTGTGTTGATAATACACACATATTCTCTAATCAATAAATATGACACCTGAATATGTGCAGCACATGCTCTCACACAGCAGTCACATCCAAGATTGGGATTCATAAGGAAGTATGAAGGCTCGGCTCTAATTCCCCATGAATGAGCAAAACAGTGATACAATTCAGTTTAAAAGAAAAAAAAAATAAATCCTAAATCAAAAACCTAAGAAGCATGTTGAACTTCCCTGGTGCTGGGATGGTAACATTTCAGCCTCAGACAAACCCCACACACCTCCACCTCTGATTGGCTATGGGGAATTCCAAGTACTGTACAGTGTATCACCTGAAATACTGAGCCCTCAAAGACTTCATACAGATTTTTTTGTTTCTCTACCAACTGCATTCAGTGGTAATCTCTACATGCGGGTTCACACTGGCTTAATGTTTCTGTTTTATTGTATGAGCCAATCTTTTGTGCTTCAAATTTCTGTAACTTCTAGATATTATGAATGAGACTGATGTAGTTTAAAATACCATACTAGAACTTTAAACACTCCTGTATACAGAAAACAAGCTGATTTGGTTTATAGCTAGCATGGACAAGCTTGTCCAAGCCCATCAATTTTGCTAGCATCTGATGGCTATATTGAAAGCCCATTTTCTCTCATAAAGGATTAATTCTAGAGACTGCTGAAGATGCCAAGACTTTATTACCATTACTAGCCATGACTATGTCAAAGCAGAAACCATAGCACCCTTTGAAAACAGTATCAATTCCACAACAGGGTCTTATCATTACTTAGGACTAAAGCTTCCAAATTTACCCTTCAGAGCTACACAATTCACTCTTTTTTTCTGATGAATTTCCACAGTGGAAAACACATACATTGCAGGGGAAGACACACACACCAGCCAACATGTATGCTCCTGGGGTACACTACATTCATTCTCGATATTACATTATATTCTTTCATCAACAACAGATCATACTCTCATTCTGTGCCAGCTGTGCTATTTAATGGATATTGAAGTAGTACCACTTGGTAGAATACATTAGCTTAAAAGGTATAAACAGTAGCTCTTCTGTGACATTTTTCATTATTAAACTTTAAAAAGGCCTTGAAAATGAGAAACCAAAATAAATGTACTACTGATGCTTTGAAAGTCCTGCAGATCTCCATAAGAGTTGTAGATTCTGAAGTATTCTTGACATTAAATGCTTCACTGGCTAGAGAAGACAAACTGTCTCTTATGAAAAGTCCCTATTCATATGCCAGCCACCACATCTCCTAAACTAGCGTTCCTCAAATCAAAGTCCTCAACCTCAAGGCACGTTTCGCCACCCCTGCTACTTTCCCCTCCAGTCTGGCAGCACTTTGCAGAAGGCGATGGAGAACTACAAAGGTGTCAGGGGAGCAGAGGGTAGAGATGATTGCTGAAACCAGACAGGGGTAATGTAGTGACAACATGGAGAGTCTGGCAGGAAGTGCAGAGAGCAGGAAGACAGCACAGCTGCTTAGAAATGGATGCAGCCACCTTTCAGCAAGCCACACTCTTGGTGTATGGAGGCTACACAAGTCAGAGGTACAGCAATGGGCCCCCCTGCTGCTCCTGGCCACAGGTGAGCTCTGGCTCTCACCAGTCTCTATGGACAGCCGCTTCATGGAGCAAGGGCAGCAGAAAACGTACTTCTGAAAAGCTACATTTCAGCCAGTTTAGCTTCCTGAGCTGCTTTCCTGCTGGCCTAGTGACAGAGCTGGCACAACTGAGAAAAAGCCTGAATATGCAGGGGGGGAGCAAGGCTACAAACAGCTGTGTGCTTTGCTCAGCTGGGACTTCAAGCTGTACCCAGATCACAGCACCACTAGCACAGCTTGACCAGAGATAATTTTATTTATGCTCCTGCTCCAGCTAGTATGTAGATCTCTACTTAAATGTATGCAAAATATCATTTACTGCTATGGAGAAATAAAATACAAACAAAAATACTAGTAAGAAAACCTTGTAACTGAAATGAAGGTATCTCAGCTTCCTACAAACATTTCTTCAGTTACCCATCACTTCCAAACATCAGGATGTCACCCATAACTTATCTGAGCTAAAAATAATCATTATTTCCCTTGCTCAGCTATTTTTCAGTCTGGACCAGCTTCCTGATCAGGTTCACCACATGAACACCCAAGCACATATAAGGGGGTGGCACTGTTTATACCAACAGCACCACAGAGATAAATGCTTTTTGAAACTACACCCACAAACACATCTTTGTAGTTACTTTATTCTGTGCTGCAGTTAAATAATCAATCACCTTATTGTCAGTGAAAAGTCACAGAAAGCCTCAAAGAAAGGACAGAACACAGAAGAAGTCAGATTCAGGCATTTTAACAGAAACATTAAAAAAGTTATCATTCAGACCCACCTATGGGTCTTGCAGGTTAATTTTAAGGTAGGTGCAACAAGAGAAATTAATACCACCCCAATCCAACGATTTGCTAGAAGAGGACAGATAACTTGCATTACACAGTTTCAACAGCCAGTTTACTGCTTCAGGGTATTATAAAACTGGCTAAAGACTATACAAAAAACAATCATTCACAGATTCTACAGCTAGAGCATTTTAAACTCTGTGGTCTCTAGCAAAACAGCGCAATTTCTTTAAAAACATGGCATGAAAAATGTTTTGGCGTAAAAGTCATTTAAATAACAAGCCCATAAAGCTTGCTGGCACCTACTTAGACAAGAATGGAAAGAAAACAATCTATTCTAATTCACTCAATTCTAAGAACTGAATTTATGTTTTAAGTTTAGTGTTAATTTACATGATTCAATGTTTTAAACTAGACATCAAGTACATATGACTGCAAGTTAAAAATCAAGTTCAACAGATACTTAAGTTGACTTACTAAGACCCTTCTCAACTTAGGCTCTAGATGAAACTATCTATGAATTTGTGCTGGAAACAGTGCTGGTAACACAGGTATGTTTTCCCTATTGCTAAGCAGTGCTCACACAGTCAAGGCCTTTTCTATTTCTCACCCTACCCCACCAGAGAGCAGGGTGGGAGTGCACAAGAAGCTAGGAGGGGACACAGCCAGGACAGCTGACCCCAAATGACCCAAGGGACATTCCACACCATATGGCATCATGCTCAGAATATAAAGTTGGGGGAAGAAGCAGGGGACATTTGGAGTGACAGTGCTCATCTTCCCTAGTAACCACTAGGTGTTATAGAGCCCAACTCTCCTGCAGATGGCCGAACACATGCCTGCCCATGGGAAGTGGTGAATGAATTCCTTGGTATGCTTTGCTTGCACAAAAAGCTTTTGCTTTACCTACTGAACTGTCTTATCTCAACCCAGGAGTTTTCTCACTTTTACTCTCCCTATTCTCTACCCCACCCTGACGTAGGAGCAGTAAGCAAGTGGCTGTGTGGTGGTTGATTTCTCATGGTTTGATAAACCATGACAGCTAAATATTTTAACAAATATTTTGAAGTAAGGGAAACTGCTTGTTACCATTGTTAATATTCAAACACCTGTAAAGTAGATAAAAGATCTACTCACTCCCTACAACACATTTCAGCTGCTCAGGAAAGGCAAGGGAACGATACACAAAAAGTGTAAACCAGCTGAACTGAACCACCACTGTCCACAGAGGATTTGTTTTTACTAGTTATCATAACAAAATACAGCAATTTAAAAGAAGTTTCTGAGAGCTATGTCATATATATTTTATTAGCTGAACACTCTGGCACTCAAGACCCCAGCATAATGTTTTATTCTGTGAAGAAATGCAGTATTGACTTTTGAGGTGCTCTCTTATATTTGAGAGATGTGGGATACTGCCAGCATGGGTAAAGCCCTTCCCAAATCTTTGTTCATGAAGTCAAGCCATCATCACCATCATCATCTATCTTAAGCAAGTAAGTGCATTACGAATGTATTACGATGGGACTTCAAGGTTTAGAAGTTAGTTTGATAAGTATTTATATAAAAAAAATTGTCAAATGGAAACAAACAAAAAAGTTTACACTTCAACATGAGATAACTTAATAGAACCTTTGAGAATTAAAAAGTGGGGTTTTTTTTAAATCATTAAGTACAAACCCCACCAAATAATTAAGCATATAATAAATACATGGCAATTAATGTCTGTAATAAGCTGACAAGAAAACTGGTGGAGCTTTGATGTCTTGAGTAGCTCCAAAATCAAGGCCAGTAAACATTGTGGAATAAATTATTTAGGTAGAAGTTAACTGCTTTCAATTCAAGAGTAAATGGGTGAGCTGTAGCTTCATATCAGAACACAAAGGACTCAGACTAGGTTCCTCCACTCTAGCCTTAAGCAACCTATGACTAAGAATAAAGGTTGGCATTAAAAAACCCAAACAAACAAAACCCAACCATTTTCTCCAACATTTAAAGCTTTTCAAAAGCAGTATTAGAATAAAAACTACATTTGAACTTGGTGTTGAAATATATTCCTGCCATGGACTATGTTTTAGCGTATCACTGCATTACATACAAGACTGACATAAATAACAGGATTACCGAGTACCTTAAAGCATGGAACAGTGGAAATAACATCAGTGAACACACAGGTTTGAAAGTAGGTGCATCTTTGGATAGAAAAATCAAAATGTTTGCTATGTAACAATGCTATGAAGTCTGAAGTGTAAACTTTCAGGTTTCATTAATGTTACTTTTGATCTAGAATCTTGGAAAACGAGTTTCATCTATTCCATAAAGGAAAAAAAACCAACCCTTGCTGTACTGTGTAAGAGGAGGTTTTCCAGAAGCACTCAGTTCAGGTAACAATTTTATCTGACGATTTATAAAGCATGGGTTATGGACATGGCGTTCCTCCCTTTTCTATCTACCTCAAATTTTTTCCCCCATCTTTCCTATAGCATTCCACCTCCTGCCACAAAAACTTCAGCTGGGAAATACCATGAAAATACCAGCTGGCCCTTTTGTAGCAACTTTGGAGTTTAGTGAATCAGTAGGGTGATGAGTACCAATCACCACACTGCCAATTATCCTGGCCAGTGGACAAGGCCAATCAGATGAAGTCTGAAAAGCACCCCATGTGACAGGACCAGAAGCAGCTAAGTCCAGGACCTTTGGTTTCCAGGATGCTTGGAAGATTCTCTGAACATCTCCCCAGCTGTCTTTGCTACGTTGGCTTGATCTTTTCTGTCTGTTACAATCTTCATCTCACTTCCTTGCTCCTCCTCCTCTCACCACATCTCATCTGTGTCCCTCATTCCATTTTCCTTGCTCAGCTCATCCCCAGTTCATATAAAGGAGCCTGATACCATGATTGCTGTCAATATACAATCACGTAATCCATATTTTTTTTGTTATTTTGTATGCCTGTTTTATCCATTTAGACTATAAATTCTAAACAACAGTTGGTAATTCCCACCCTAATATTTATACTGCAGCTGCCACAAGAGAGATGTAATTTCAGCTGACCATTACACACACTGTAACAGACATGAAAACTGTAAGTCCAGTCACAGTTCCTTGGAAGGAACACCTCTACCAGTCTAAACTGGCATCCCCATTTTATGGCACAGTTATCTTGTCGCTTTTGTCTGTTCCCATGCAATGAAAAAATTCTCTGTCCAAGAACCAGCAATGAGCAGACTCATTTCAACTATGTTAAAAGAGTGTTATGCTTATCATACAATTCAAGTGTCTTGCACTTTCTCCCTTAATCTGAGAACAAGTTATGAGTTTTTACACGCCATTTATACTTACAGAGGTATTGTTTGATATTGTACTGCTTATAACCCTTCAAACCCGTAACTGTAGAGACATCAAATGTACAGCTGATAGGCACAGGTTTGGAAGGGGGAAAGTGTACAACTGGTCAGTAAATTCCACTTGGAAAAACCTTCTTATGGACCTTCAGCTACACCTTACTTAGTCATCACACAATGCTAATAGATCCATTTTTATATTTAAATCTTTGCCTGCAATAGTACAAGAGACAAGGGAAGAAAAAGCAAGGTGGAAGACCTTGAAATTAAGACATTTTTCAAGACATGCTGTGCCAAAGGTAGTTTACTTTTACTACAGGTACTGTATTCTCAGAGATAATACAACTAGTGAGCCCAAAGGTACACGCATAGGAGGCTCAATCACGTGAGATTGAAGTCTTTTCTACAACCATGTTCAGAGCTTTGCTCATATAAATTCAAAGGCAAAAAGGGCGCCTGGTCAAAAAGTCTCCCACCATTCCCTTACAATCTAAAGGCTAGGGGAAAAGATGGCTCAGAAGACCATGTACCCATCAAACATTTCAAAAAACTATTACTACATCTTAAATGCAGTTGAGCATCTATCTGCATGGACTGCACCATAAACAACCAGTGAGAACTTGAATAAACAATTAGGATGGTGCAACTTATTTCTACCAAATGCACAAATATCTCATGAATCTGCCCAAAAAGCTTATAATTCTGGATACTGGCATGCTTTGGAAACAGATCTGCAAGTGTGCTTGACTGGTTCAAAGAGCTTTGGCTATTAGTTGGATTAAAACATCCATTAATTACCTGGTTTCAAATACACAGCATTATCCAAGTTAAGTCTCTTAACTCAAAAAGTTCCATCTTTACCAAAGCTACACAATAAACAGGCAGAAGGACACAATCATGCATACCTACTGGTATGGTAATATAGACACAGACAGGTCCTGAGCATGCTGTTTCTCCTTTCTGAAACTTTACTACACACAAGAATCCCCCCCCAGTTACCCAATGTGACTAGTTTTGAGCAGGATGGATTTTACTTGTGATCTCACAAGTAACAGTTTTTGCTCCACTAACTCTGAAAGAGGTTGCAGGTCTTAATTTTATAAAAAGGACTAGTCTCTTTGAGCCTATGCCTCCATCTCCTCACTGCTATTGCTGCCTGTGCTAGCTAGATAATGCATGCTACTTGTAAAAATAAACATGGATCCTCAAAAAGTTGCAATTTATCTATGACAACTAACACAAAGATTGTCATTTCACCTTGAGTTAACGGACAAACACTGGCCGCAAAGCACCACCAAAACCAGTCACACAAGTTAAGGACAGAACAGCATGTGTGCACGTTTTCTCATTGAAATGTATTGATACAACCAATATAATATTTTAAATAACATTTTAAACAATATCAAGATAAACAGAAGCCATTAAAGGATGCCATTAAGATTTATATGTATTTTCCAAGTCATTCCTTTAAAAGCACATCTTCAATTACCAGAAGCTGATTCTTTCAAATTCAAAAATATTTCTGTGTTCTTGCTTATTTAGTCTATCCAGAAAAAGGCAGCAGTACGAATAGCAAAACCAGATGTTATTAGTAATATCTAATTAACTTCACAACCTTCCTACTGATTCAGTGCAACCCCAGAAACACGGAGTGTCTGTTGTCTTCAAGCAGCCAGGACAGATAGGAAGTCTCTGGGAAGAACAGATTAAAAAATTCCTGTTAACAGCTGTGTCTTAAAACCACCCCTCACAGTCAGTAAAACTACAAGTTAATCTTAAGAATTTAAGTTTCATGTAATAATCTTTCCATCATGCTGAATTTAATAGGAGAAATCGCAAGTAATTTTGCTTCTTAAATTTGTTCCACACAAAGAACAGCACTAATCTAGGCAGAATATAACAAAAAGCACAATGATTTTATAAGCAGTAACAAGTATTTATACTGAAAAGAAAATATTAAGGTAAAGGTTAAACAGAATGGATGCTTTTTCTGCTCGTATAAGTGGATGCCTATATTAATAAGTCACATTTTATGTCAAAGATTTTAACATTACAGGCAGACAGCTTTCTAAACAGCTAAGAATTGTGAATGCTGTTTTAACCATATACTCAAGATTAAAGCCAAACATCTAGAAGTTTTGACTTTCCCTTAAATATTCTCTTTCACAATTTAAAAAACCACACTACATTAATTGTGTCCCAGCAGCCATATTTATGTGAGGTACAGGAATGACTGGGAGGTGGGGAGAAAGATGTAAAAAGTCCCATTTACAGAAGAAATTCAGTTGTATTCTATTCATAATCATTCCCATTATACATAATATCTATGTACTTTAATTAGAGCATTTGATATTAGTTATATAAAGGGAATAACTAAGATGCCCACACACCTTTTAAAAAGTAAAAAAAGGGCCAAACCCGTTAATATTGATAATCAAAACAGCTGTGTAACACTCACTAAAGGCCACTCTATATATTGCAGATTAAATATTGGGCTACTCCACAAACTTTTATCCTGCCAAGCCCTGCTTGCTTCCTTGAAAAATAAATAAATAATTTCTTACTGCTGTTGTGAAATCACAGAGAAATCCAAATGACTCAATACTAATATTTACATATCTGTGTTCCACTCAGTTTTTTCTTTTTTTACGTGTTGTCACAGAAAAATGCCAAATATAAGTAATTCTTTTATAAAAATTGTAATTCTCTACTAGAATCATGTCCACTAGCACTGACAGGAGGTAACAAAAACACCTCTTTCAAAACAAAGCCTATGTTTCTGAGCTAATACAAATTCAGTCTATAACAAGGACATTTCTTCCTCCTGTGTATAGAAAACATGCCTGGCTATCAGGTAGTGTGAAGTTTTCTTTTTTGTGAATTAAGCAATCATTATTAGATGAGATATTTTAAATTAACTACAGCGCTCTTCTTTCTCAGAATGCTATTTTCTGTTAACTTCAGGTGATCTAAAGGTGGACTGCACCTGAAAGACATGGTCTTTTCCTGCTCTGGCTACCTTATAATTAGCCGGACAAGCCTCAATTCAAATCACTGCACTCATCTTGTTGTTGTGCCAACAACAGGAAGGCTGGACCATGAAGCCTAAGGAGAAATCATACTTCTATTTTAGAAGCAGGTCATACTTGGACCATTTTAAAGTGGTCACGAAAATACAGCTTCATTGTGATGTAAAGAGATATTACAGTATTCTGCTAAAATAGATCAACTTGTGTATCAGTTTTACAAAAACCTATAGAACATCTAGTCTATGAAACTGCTTTCTCTGAATGTATTTTATGCAAAGGTAAGTTCATACAAAGCTACAGTTAGTTACGTGTGCAAAGTATAATTTCAAGCAAATACTGACATCTGTTTAAAAGCTGGGAAAAATTTTTATCAAAAGCGTAGTATTCCAGTTGCAACATCAAGAATGAGATTAATAAGGCTCATTAAATCTAGATTTACAGAAGCAGCATGTTGGCATTCTACATTTTCTAACAGTGCTATTTCTAACAGCCATTTTCAATGCAGTAAAAGTGTCAACAATTCTGCATAGATACAGCTTCAAAAGTTCCTAAACGTTTAGGAGCAGGATTACTGATAATTTAGCCAGTACAGATTTTGTTAAAAAAGTCCACTTACTTTTGAGTTTTCTTTAAAATAAAACTTCATCTAAGTGTACAAATAAATGTTAAACTCCTGACACTTAAGCTGTTTCACTTGACTGATGGAAATCATTCCCATCGTTTTTCAAAAACTCAACTATGGATGTCAAGCATCCTTACAAACTCTAGCTCAAGCATTCTCCAACTCAGTATTAAATTACAGTTTACATAAACACACAGCATGAAACCTTTGGAAGCTTGTGATTTGCTAAACCTCATTGTTAAAGTGTTCAGCAACAATAGCTACAAACAGCTAGACTTCTGTGCATGTGTCCCCCCGCAAAAAAAAAATCAACAGCATAAATATTGATTTAGAGCAAGAACATAAACTTTAAGACTTCATATGAAGTACCACATTCACATCTGATTTCTAACATGAGAAAAATGGCTTGCTTTTACCTTAAAACCAGCATTTAGTAAACTAGAAGGACAGCAGTATATTTTAAAAGCTTATTACACTACTTAGTATTTCAAGTTAAAAGGATATCTTTGAAATGATAACTATGTATTGTTTGAAGATATTTTGGCACTGGCACGGATTCTGGAAAGAATAGCCCAAGCTTTAAGTTAATTATCCTTTTACAAGAATTGTGGTTTGAGAAAATACAACAGCTTCATAAACATAATAATCTCTCAGCGTAACAGCCTTTGGCAATAATGTTCCAGAGCAAGTTTGGATAATCCAAGATAAACCATGACTCCCATTCTTTCTTTCTCTCTGTACTTTTGCAGTTCATATAAAAAATTCAAAAGCAAACATAAATGGTGTGTCTCAGACTCTACAAGCAAACAAAATACATGCTTCTATGAAAGCAACATATTACATCCACCAATAATTTAATCAGTCAACAAGAATATGTTATAGAAACTGCAATTCAGTAACAAAATCTGCAAAAACTACATTATGTTCTAAAATACAGAAAGGGACCGAAGAAAACTTAGTCACAGGTACAGAAGCCGTGTGAAATAATCATGATGCTACTTACGATGCACTCTAATCCCAGATGCTCTGTCCTTTTATTGCAACCCCTTTGTCTACACTGGAAGACACCCAAGAAAAAAAAATGAAAAAACTCAGAAGCCACTTATCCCTGCCTAACAATATTGTAGATATTTTGAAAGTAATTTAGAATTAAGAAACATGACAATTAGCTACTGCTAAGACAAACACTGTAATTCAAATTCTGTATTTAATGATACTAGAATAAACCAAGTCAAGCACCCAAAATTCAAAATATTCCAAAAAACAAGCTTCTTCCTAATCAACTGCTAGTCCCCTTTCTTTACCAGTTCCCATCAAATTCCCTATGCTCATCCACTACCTTATCTTGCCCAGCTCCCACAACTTCTGTTTGACTCCATCAACCTTTAAGGCTGCTCATCTGTATGAAGCACAGGTCCAGTTCTACATCTCCACTGGATGAATTATCTAGAATAGCCGATCACTACACTAGTAATTTGCTTATTCTAAGCATGGTGTCTGGTTTGATACTGTTGTATGACTCAAGTAAATTATTTCACACTGAATATTTCAAAGATTATCAGCCTAACATCCCTACGCTCTTTCATAAATTCCAACCCATATATGCTGACAATCTGAATATGCAGATCAATCTCTGTATATTATCCCCTAAATTACAGAAGGGGAAAACTGTTGGATTTCATTTAGAAGCCAATACAGCATGCTTAATAAGTGGCCTGGAAAACAATGAGAGAAGCAAGAAATTATGCAAAGCATATGTATTGATGTTACTTTCCTTGGGAAGGAGAGAAGACCTTTAATTCCCACTATTTCAGTCAGCCTATTTTTTAACATTACAAGTGAGAGGACAACAAACTGTAGTGCAGAACGGAAAACAAACAGCTGGAAAACTTTTAAATAATACATGATGGAACCACAGCCAGATTATACTCATGTCTCGCTGCTGTGGGATCACTCCCCTATTCTGCTGTGCCAGCAACTAAAAGCTTGTACTATGTTGCAAGGAGGGCTGCTGAAAAATTCTGAAACCTGCCTAACACTGTAGACTAATGCAAATTCTTGCACTGCAGCAGTCTGTGACTTTTGCAAGCAGTCCTATCGCACTAGCCTACTTCAGACAGGATCCCAAGCACGTTAACATTCCCCACCCTAACAGCTCTACACAGCAGCAACATGGATCAGTTAGCCCCAGTAGTGTAATTTGTACATTATTCAATCTAAAATGCATTAATTCTTGGCTGATGAGGTGATACCTTTTGTCTATTATATTCACTGGACTAGGGCCAAACTGGATAGAACAAATTTGTAGAGGTATTTTAGCCTTAGCCATTTTTGTAACTCACTATATACTGAAGTGATAGGCAAGTTCTTTAGTCACATCTAGGCTTCCTTGCTAGCCATCAGATAAGCCTAGGGAATAAGGTCCTCAGAACTCAGTCTTCTACTTAGGTGATACTGTACACGACTTACTTGAGAATTTCCCTAGAGAACCATCTATAGTTGACACTTTTGAGAAGTTTAATTACATTTGCAAGTCATTACTATAGATTTATGTCATCAATAGTGAAGTATAGCCTTAGATGAAGCACATATAGTAGCTTATTTAAGAAAAAAGGCACTAAAATAGATGGTTAAATAATGCATAAAATCTGTATGAAAAATTGCAGGACACCACATAACCCACTGGTAAAATTCATGACATTAGGCATAGGCCTAAGGTGTGCCTGTGAATGCACATAAGGGAACATCTGCAGTTTTCTTGGAAATAAAATGAAGTTCTGGGAAGTAGCAACCACCATCACCAAGGAGCCAGCAGATAAATTCACTACTCTCACAAGGTGCCAGCCCCCCAGCAAAATCCCTACCTTATTCAGAAGACAAACATTGTACCACTCAGGAATCAGCTGGTATATTGCTGCAGTTCACATCATGGCCTCTTAAAGCAAACAAATGAAACAATACTGTAAGGCATACTGCAGACTGATTTACAGGTAGATTAATCATGCATGCACAGATGATTTTGCAAAGCAAACTGCAGGAAAAGTGCCCTGCCTACCCCAAGCTATGCCGTCACTATCTTTGAGTTCAGGTAAAAACCTCAAAACCTACTGACATCCATTTTAACTGTTCACCCAAGTGTAAAACAGCTGGGCAAAACTGTGCCATTCAAACAACTTAAAAATATGTTTCAAGGAAGTGGGAATGATCTCACTGTCTATATGCACCAGCATAAAAATTTCAAGTCTCAGTAATAACTAGCTTCTATAAAAATATTTTTGAACAACAAAAACAGTGGAATTTGCTTCTGCTCTGTATCTCAGTTCGGAAAGAAAGTGTGAAAGTATTTTAGCACAAAGCAAGTGAAACTCAGATTCTAGGTTTCTGAGATTTTCACAAAATTTCTGTTTGAACAATAGGTTTACTCCCGCCAGTAGCATAAAAGATATATCCACAAATACAGATCTGAAACCCAAAGAAAGTTTAATGGTTTTTATTAGGGTTAGCCTATGACTAACTGGGCAAGTAGCTTTTAACATTAAAAAAAAAAAAAAATTAACATCAAACATTCTGGTGACAGTTTTAATTACATTTCACTCATGAGGCTTGCATTCTAAAGACATGATCCCCTTATTCTTTCCAGTTTTACGTTCATTTCACACTGCCATATGTAGCTACAAAATTTTCTACAACTACCCACCTCAAAACAGTTCATTCATAATGAAAGTTAATCAATGATGTGACTTCACTGAAGTTGTGTTTGGTATTGGAATTAATTCCTGGAAAGCCTTTAGAATGAATGTAAAACAAGATCTCTCTCAGATTCCTAACAGTCAGCCCACGATATTTACTATTTGATGTAATATGTAGAATACTTCTACTGTTCACCATACACTGCTCGCCTGAATTATTCTATCATCTCAAGCATTCACTGTGATATTTCCTCGTTTGTTCTGAAGTCAAGAATATAGAAGGCATTCTGAAGCTACATCTCGTTTATACAGCACACTTGAGAAATAACATTTCATACAGAACAAACCTAAAATCTAACTACTTAAAAACCTCACTAATACACTATTTCACTTATTCCTCCTTGGCTGACAAGGAAGTTTTATATATTTCATTATACAAGAGTTTACATTCTTTTCAGCTCCTGGGTTATGTCCAATCCTTGACAAGCTGAATGCCAGCATTTCTACAGACTAATGACAGAGCAGAACATAAAGCTGAAAGCACCCAAATGATGGAAGAGAGCTTAAGATTTTCTTTCTCTAAAAGAATGAACACTAGTTGTCCCTTCCCCATCCTACCCCCACCCAATAATTTTAGCTATTAATCAACAATAAAAGCTATGTTAACTTGCATAACTCCATTAAAAGAAAAAACAAAACCCACACACATTCAGGCCACACACTTTTTTGTGAGGCACTGCATTGGAAAGCAACATGAAGAAATACAATCTGCCTATTCTAGACATTTTTACATCTGACAGCAGGATTAGAAAACAGGTCTTATTTCAAATATGTTTATTTTCTTTAAAAAAATCGAGACCTATATGTAATGAGCACTTTAAAATATGCTGAGCACAGCAGCTCATAAAAAACTGTCAGAATTTCAAAATAATTAGCTACTTAATGTGTAACATTGAAACAAATACTTAACTTTCTTTGTTGAAAAGCCGAAAACTACATATTTCACGTACAACTTGAAAACTTACGCTTATGATAGACCACTTCGTAATAATCCAGTGCACCACCCTTGATGCAGAGCTCACTTTTTTAAGTCAGCAATACAGCCAATCAATCTAATAGTACCACTGCAATCAGTCATCTCATCATGAATGCCAGAGCAGTTTGGCATATCACATAACAACTGGTTATTAGCATAAAATATCTAATGGTAGTCAACATTTAATCATGCTACTAAGAGCTTTCCCTAGGGTAAACTACTTATCATTAAGTATTTCAGCCTGTTCCCAACACCTCAGCTGAACAGGTTTCCTCCTCTTCAGATATCTTCCTACTCCAGACTACAAAGAAGTCATCCTTCCTAAGGAGAGCTTAAACTCCAAACTGAACAGCATACGCTTAAATTAATCCCTACTTTTCCTACATATCTCACTAAGTTTTCTGACCTATAGTTCAATGAGAAGTCAAAAAACACCATGCAAAATCTTACATGAATCAGGACATAAATAAAGAGCTACTCAAAATCGTGCTCCAACTTACTTAGCCATAGGTAAGAGTATAGGAAGCTATCAGAGGTGAGGTATGAACATAAAAATTCATTTAACTGCTTACTAATTGTTTTTTTATACATTTGTACCTGTAAACCTTTACACTTCACAAGTATTTAAACCTGGACACAAATCTTCACAGCTTGCCTCAGGCTGAGCCCCAGGGTAAAATGGAGGTGCTTATGTCCTTGGAGGAGGGAGACAGGACAGGGGAGAGGCTTAAGTATTAGTAAGTGTAATTGATTTCTTTTGACACGAGCAGAGAAAAATTCACAGAAACTAATAACTGATACGGTATTGGCACAAGCAAACCTTCAGAGGTAGTTTACTTTTCAATTTCACACTACTGACAACGTTAAACAGCTTTTTACTTTGACATGAAACTATTTAAAAAACATACCATTTAAAATTATTTACATCCATTTAACAAATACAATCCTGTATTACAGCTGACATAAGAAATACAAACGCTTTAAGAGACATAAATTTAGCAGACATACATGATGTCGTGCTCTATGGGACCAGTTTACAGGGCCTTAACAGAACAAGGAACCCTGAAGCAGAAAGAAATAAATATTTATTAAGCAAACTTAGTGAGACATACAAACTAAAGTCACAGTAAAAGAAAACATTTGTGAAGGTCAGATGATCCACATTCACTGTAAGCACAGAAAATCCAAGACAAATAACTTGAACTTTGGATTTTGAAGGGCACTTTACTGCCCTTTATGAGTAGAAATATTTCAAGATCCAAAGTGGCCATAAGTATCTTAAAATAATAGTCATAATATACACTTAAATCCGAAGAGTCTTATAGAAACTAGAAGCTTATCTAAGTTTCTGGTGTATGTTGTCCCACTGAGACAAAACACTCGCTGCTCTAGGTCTAAAGACCCAGAGGACAGGCTGGAAATGCTCTCCCCACCTCTGTTACCAGAAAAACTTCTGGAACTTGGGGAGATAGGAGGTAAGCACTGGGTAAGGAAGGTTCACCCATCTACCTGTCTACAAAAACAAGGACAAGGAGGAAAAAAAAATTAAAACAAAAAGAAAACAGTTTGTCTGAAGCCTACGTAGTACATTCCCTTTTTCCCTTCCTGTATACATTCTTTTCTAGTCCAACAATTTTTAGGAATGAAGCACTCTCTGGGGGTGCAGGACTGACCGACTGGCATGTATTACTCAGAATTTCTCTAAATATAGGCACAACAATGTTATTGTAATATTACTAAACGAATACCGCAAAGTTCAAGTTTGGAGAACAATTTATTGGATAATATTGTATTTAATATTAGCTTGTTCATTACTTCTTAAGATCCAAAATGTCTTAAACAAATGCCTTCTAACAGAAAAGATTAACATAATAATATTCTTCCTAGCAAAATTGCAAGTGCAGAGGAAGCTCTCAGGAACTGAATACCACCATTTAGAACTTAAACAGTAAATTAAGAAAGAGACACCTAATAGAAAGGAAGTAGACATTCACATTCACACAGAGCATCCAAGCATTGCTAATTTAATGCTTTTAGGAACCTTAAAGTAAGGGCCAATTAACTAAGAATTTAAGACTACTTCCAGTCTTGCTGCACAAATATGGTACAGACCTATATGAAACATCCAGTTTACATTAGCATTAACATCTGTACACCTAAGAGAATCAACACCAAAATTACCTTTGCTCTTGCCCTTTAACATTCATGGCAATACAAATTCCTGAGTCACACATACAGTGCACTCTCAAATTCAAGTCATGGAAGTAGATTCTGAGAGACTGAAACAGAAGGCAAGCTGCCATGACCCAGAAGAGATTCAAGATGATTTAACCGTGCTATCCTAAAACATTTCTAACGACAGGCACAGCAAGCTATATGTTAATTATTTTAGCTATTATAATTGTTTTACTTTTTCATTGTACTACCAGCCAAAAACATTCAAAACACAAGCCACAAAAACCTTGTGACCTGAAGTTTCATGAGACATGAAAAAAATATTTAAGAGCCACTTGGCTTTCCTTATTTAAAGAGAAAAAAAAAAAAAAGTATTGCCTCTGTTAATATTAGCTTTCATTCTGCAATAAGTCAAGTACAGGACATGGCACTTAATACTACTTTTAGTGCCAGTTTACTCAAATTTGTATAGCATTTAAATAAAAGCTGCAGATTACATCTGATTTGCCTCACTAAAGAAACCTGCCAAGTGCAGAAAAAAATATTTACTAACTGAAATCACATACAATAATAAAAGTCCACAAAATCTGACACTGTACTCTCACAACAGAGTTTAAAGCATACCACCAGTGCTCTTTGCTTACTCCAGAGTAAGAAGTATAGTCAGAAGTGAATCAGTTTGGAAGATTTACAGCAACATACATTTCACACGTCTTTGTATGGAAAGATCCAAAGGTAACCATGCATCCCTGTCAGTTTTGGTAGATCAAAAAGTACTTCATCTGTATAAGCAGAGACAGAACAGGACACTGTAATACCCATGAAGAAAAGCCAGAGGTGCAGTCATTTTCTGTTGTAGTAGCATTAACATATATATCATACAATTATACTCAAGTTTCCTAAATCAAAGTGAAGAATATGACATGAAATGTAAGTAAAGATATGGGGGGAGGAGAAAGGGATCAAATACAAATCTGAATGCCTAGAGTAGTAGAGGGAGAGAATATGATGCAGAAATGTAAGATGATGAGATGCAGGTCTTTGAATTCAAAGACAATGAGCTTTAGATAGCAGACTACTGAAACATGGTACCAGCTGTATTTTAAACAGATTGCAGAGACAGGAATATCAGCAGAAGAGGGAGGAGGTACTTGAAGTACTCCAGATACAAGCCTCAGCTTCACTTGTAAAGACAGAAAAAGAAAACGTGGTCTTGAAAATGTTGTTTGGACAAGGAAGAAGAAGGATATGAATAAAACATGACTGTGGATTCAAGGGAAAAAAGAGGGCTACTCCCAAACAACTGCCCTGGGCAAGAGAGGATTATATCACTGTCAGCAGCATTGCAAATGGCAAGCAAATGATTTAAGTTTGAGAGAGATGATAATGAGCTCCCAGACATTCAAAATGCTTATGATAATAAAAAACATTGCAAGGACTGAATGAAGGCACGTAGAGCCACGAAACTCTATAAAGAAATGCAGTAACCTAAATAAAGGAGATAGCTATGCCAGATTTCTATGAAAGCTGAACAGCTCAGGATTAGAGGGAAGAAGTTACAAAAGAAGAAAGATTCTTGTAGCAAGCAGTACCGCAGATGCCAAAAAGGGACAAGGCTGTGACAGGCAAGCTTCCCTATGTCCTATCTCTTATTCTCACAAAGCTAAAAGTGATATGCCTTATAAAAAACACAGCTAGACTTTAAAAACGTAAATAAATTTTTGATTGCATTATGGCATCACCTGACAAATGCATAACAACCACTTTAAATAACAATTATTGTGGTGATTAAGTAGCGAGAGTGTATTTCATTTAAACTACGTCCTGTTTCAGTTAGTGCCTGAGTTACTGAAAAATACAGACAGCTACAAAGAAAGGAGTACTGCACCATCTACTTCTAATGGCTGGCTGAAAAGGCTAAACTTGTTGAGTAACATCAAGGGGAAAAAAACAAAACAGTCACCTTGTATTCCAGGAAGATTTTTTTTTTTAAGAAAAATAACAATTTTGCTTTAAAGGAGTAATTCAAAGAGATCTATTTTTTAAAAAAACACCAGTACAACAAACTCTAAGATGTCAGAAGAATCTTAACGCACTTCCCTGAAGAAGTAGCCCTCCCTGTATTTGCTTGGTATCTTAATTTGCCTTTGGCTTCAAAACTCTAGGCTTGCCAAGAGCTATTCCTTTCAAAACCTCAGGAATTCCATTACTAGTTTTAAGCTAAATTAAAGGAAAATAGAAGCATTCAACGCATGGCAAAAGTATGCACAAAGTGTTTGTTGATACTCATAAATAGACTGAAAAATTTAGACATGTCTGAAGGATAACTGCTGCACAGTCAGCTCTGTTCTGCTCTGCTGTGCAGCTAAGCAAAAAGCTACTGCTGTCATTTCAGTAAAGCTCAGCAAGAGATACATTGCTACCCTGACTGAACACAGCACTAGATCTTCAATTTTTACTCTAAGTTTATATATAAACCAATGTTTGCATTTCTGCAGGGGAAAAATAAATAGCTGGAGTTTCCCCTTTAAAGCTACTGTTTCAACATCTCCATTTGGTAAAAAGATGTCACTGTCCTAAGGCATGGCAAAACCTGTCAACCCTCCACCCTGTCAAGCATCTTGCAAGTCATGAAATGAAGACATTCCATCTCAGAAATACATCTAATATTGTGCTGATATCTTTCCAGTGTTCTCTTAATGGGTCCCTTCCAACTCGCCATGTTCTATGATTCTAAACAAGCAGTATTACTACAGTTATTTTAACTAAGTTATAGTAAGAATGAAATGCCCCCACCTGCATATTGTGCCAGTGTCACACTAATACACGAGAAGATGATACCCCCCTGCAAAGCATTTCAGAAGAAGTTTGTTTGAAAGACAAAATATTTATTTGTGACAAGGTGAGTAATCCCAGCAGGCAAGAACTACTATGCAGTTTAACTTCTTTGGCAGCAGTCACAGGAAAACAGTGGAAATATCAGCACATCAGTTTAAACTGCAGTTCCGGTGAGACAGGGAGATCAAGGTTCTGTATCTTCCACTAGAAACACAGGAATCCAGGTACCAGCATATGCCAGCATCTATTTTACCCTTGAAAAGGGAGGCAATTAAAGCAACTTTTCACCATTGAGTCAGTAACGGATCAGTGGTTTACAGTAACCATTACCACTGTATGAATGGCAGCAGGAGCATCTCAACCCTGCCAGGACCAAAATCACTATGACAAAAAGTCAAATGAACAAGGTTGCCCTTCAGACTAATAAAACAGTGCCCCAGTCTCTCCTGAGTTTGGAGTGCAGTTCAGGAAAGCTATCGCTATCTCAGATATATCCTACAGTTCTCAGCTTTTACTACAAGCACAGATAATTCATACAGTATTTCTGAATCACATCTTCCACAACAGAAAATGTAACAGACACATAAAATCAGAGTGGTTTGGGTTGGAAGAGACCTTAAAGATCATCCAGTTCCAACCCCCCTGCCATGGGCAGGGACACCCTCCGCTAGAGCAGGTTGCTCAAAGCCCTGTCCACCCTGGCCTTGAAAACTGACAGGGATGGGGCAGCCACAGTTTCTCTGGGCACCCTGTGCCAGCGCCTCAGCACCCTCACAGTGAAGAACTTCTTCCTAATGTCTAACCTAAATCTCTCCTCTGTCAGTTTAAATCTATTCCCCATTGTCCTGTCACTACAAGCCCTTGTAAAAAGTCCCTCTCCAGATTTCTTATAGGCCCTTTTAAGTACTGGGAGGCTGCTCTTAGGTCTCCCTGGAGCCTTCCCTTCTGCAGGCTGAACAACCCCAGCTCTCTCAGTCCGTCTTCACAGCAGAGGTGCTCCAGCCCTCTGATCTCTGTGGCCTCCTCTGGACAACCTCCAGGAGCTCCATATCCCTCTTGTGTTGGAGACCCCAGAGCTGAACACAGTACTCTAGATGGAGTCTCATGCACAAGAAAAGCTGAATAGCAAGATATACTTGAGTACATTTGCTGAAACCTACATTTGGGAGCTTTTTTTTAATCCCGATTCAAAAATGTACAAATACAGAGGTGTTTCTACCAACAGCCCCTACTGAATCTGAACCTTTACACAATAAAAAAAATCTGTGCGAAGTGGCAGGTCTAGCAACTGCATCTGATTCCAAAGCTGAAGTAAATAAAGGTGGCCATCCAGCACAGGCAGCTACAACAGCAACGACACACAGCACAACGATTTTACACTTACAGTAATTCAGAGCAACACACTGCCTAATACAGATATTAGTATTAAACTGTCAACTGAGAATCAAGCAAAAAGTTTAGGGATTATCCTGGACCACCTGAGAAGTCAGTGACAGATTAAGTATGGCTCATTGTGACGAGAAGCTTCTCGTCTCACTACCCCACATATGGATGTGGAAGCATTTAAAAAGAACAAATAACACACGAAATTAAAGTACTGTAAGACAAGACAAGGAAATAGGCAGTAATCACAATACCACTTCCACTAATTAGAAAAGAATGCATATAGTCAGTCCCAAACACGCAATAAGCATGACATTTTATTGTATAAACATCAGAAATAATTTATTAGTTCTTTTTGTCAAAGCCAAGGGATAATTATTTCTGTTGTCATTTCAAGCTTGAGGGAAAGACTGAAATTCTGGAGAATCACATGGCTGCAGGAAGATGCGCCTCAATAAAGAGTGAATTAAATTGGCTGTCATGACTATTGCCACCCTGCCAAAAGCAGTGAAGAGGAAACTTTGAAGACTACACTATACTTGGAGAATACATGACACATATACACACATATGTGCATACATACTTACATGAGAAAACACTGCACATCAGTTTTATCAACAGTTCAAAAAGAATGTTCACATCTACCACTGATTACACAGGAAAGCCATCAAGAAAAGATGATGCTTAAGAGCCGAAGATTCTAAGTCTGTTACATTAGGGCTGTTGTTCTATAGCTTGCACCAACTAAAATATCATCTGCATATGCTGTGTGAAATTGCACATCTCTGGACAGTTTTCAGCCAACTGCTCCTCATCTTTGATGAAAACTGGTGTTATTCAGTAGCAGACAAAAATAAACCCCATTACATTTGTTTCAGAAAGCATCACTGAAAAGCTGCAAATAGGTCATCTCTTCCAGGAGCAGCTACTGCCCAGTTACTCATCACCACCCAGCAAAGAGAGGTTACCACCCATACAGACTTGCAGCAGAGTGAACCGTGTAAGAGCACACTAATACTCTGCAGGAAAAATTAATCAAGGTAATTGACCGGTGAAGGCAGACTGAGCTAATACGATGCATTTAACTGCTGATTATGCCTAAAGCATGTAACACTGCATACAAATTCTTTTGTGGAAAGGATCATTAAGCATGGTAATCATCTATGGCAGAGGAGTAGAGACAAAAGACAGGGGGCAGAGTATCTACAATTTTCACAGCTGTTTGGGGACAGGAGGAATAAAAAAAATCAATGCCTGTCCATATTCTGAAACATTAAGTACAACTTCTGTGATAGCCTGAAAGCCTTAAGATAGATTTTGAAAACCACTAACCATTAAATAGTTACTTAAGAAGTCACGCACTGCCTCCTAGGAAACTGTCTAAAGTTATATGTCTTAGGTCAGCCTCATAATTTTCATAGGTTTGTTCATTTGGTGTTTTTAATCTACTTATTACTGCAAAATACCTTGCAGTTTTCTTATTTCAGTCTTTAAAAACAGAATACATATTCTGAACAAATTCCCCATTTCAAGAACAGGATGGATGAACAGCAGTTACAAACAGCACGTTTGTCCCATTAAGTGCCACTAAATGAAACATCAGGTACCAAATAAAAACGCTAAAAAATAATTAGTTACTATACAAAAGGCCATATTCTTCACCCAAAATCCCTTCGAAGTACATAATGAAATCAGAGACACACTGCCATGGATTAAGGGGTCTTAGATGTAAAATATGCCCATGAACCATAACTGAACAATGTCTTCAAACCCTCCACGCTGTACAAGCTTAACCTCAGTGAAGGAGGCCAGCACTGAACATACTTTAAACTGGCATAATGTGTCACTGTCACCAAAAGAAACAGACACACCCTGCTCCCCTTACTGCTTGCTTCCACCCCCATCTTTGCGCCAGCACAAATGTTTGTGCAGCAAACTGATCCAGCTTAAACCTAACCCTCCCCTCCCTACCCCTCCCCCAAGTTCGTTCAAACCTCAACCCAGTTCACCACATAACCATACAAGTATTTGCCTGCACAAAGAAGGAAGCAGCAGAGCGAGGTGGAAACAAACAGGACCATGTTTTTCAATGGTGGAGCTGGTCTATACCAGCAGATCACCTTTACAAAGTGGTAGGTTGCAGGCTGGAGTATCAGTCTCACACTTTCAGGCCTGTGCAGTGTCACTCTTCCCTCCCTCTCTGGGATCCCACCTCTGCTCACACAGCCCCTGACAGGTATGCAACTGCATGGTCATTCAGGTCAGGGTGCTGAGCCAATCAAAAACCGACTTTACCAAATTGAAAAGTGTTGCTAGCTTTCAGCTAGTTCAGCTTCCTCAACCAGCTTCCAGTGCAACCCTTACCAGCACAAGGAAGGAAGAGGGGGAAGAAGGCTAGGAAAACAGAAGATCCAGTTTTAATCAGCTTGTGATGCTGTGGTAACACACTTGTACACAACCACATTTTACATTTAAACTTGTCAGAGGACCTGACATTATTATTTTAATTAATTTGTTCCTAAGATTAAACCTTGTCCTTTTTTTTTTTTTCCAGAAACCTACGCATCCATAGTCTAGTTGGGCACAAGCAGAGGAAGTGAGGTCAATTCACTACATTAAAACAATTTTGCTCTTCATGTTTAATAAAATGAAGATAGAGCATTAGTTACTCTAACTTAATATACTTTCACCAGATATTCTTTTAAATATCACTGATTAAATCACCTCAGATATTTGCATTGAAGAACACAGACATAATTAAACCAATGCAGTCATGTTAAGTATTAACAAGTTCAGTATTTACAAGGAATTTACAAGGAATCTAAACAGTGGTTCCGGTGATTAAAGTGGTCTTACAAACCTCTTTGCTCAGGAGTGAATTTCATCCACTATTCAAAAAGTTGTTTTGCTTAAACTAAAAGACACAATGATTGCAGGAAGTGAACAAAATTAATTTCTATGTGTTCAGAATCAGACCCCTAATAAACATGGATATAGCTACTTTCAAGCTAATTTTTGAACAGTAAAGTATCATAAGTAGGAGTACAAATAGACTGTTAACAATCATCATGCTTAACATCCAGATAACAGAAATTCATTACTAGAGCATTAGATTTGGCAGGGAATTATTTCCTATGCAAAGAAATATATTTATGTTGAGCCAGTTAACAAGTAAAAGAAACAATCAATTCAAAAGACAAAACATACCAACATCACAGTTCAATAACTGTAGAACTGACATGCAGAATCAGATTCATGTATCCAGTCTTCCCAAGTGCCTTGTATATTTTTCCAATTTATGAAACTCTCCTTTTCTTACAAATATAGATTCTTCCACAAACTACCATCTGCCCATTGAAACAGTAAGACCTTTCCTCTCTTTAACAGAGATTTCTTGTATCATGAGAAAGTGTTCCAAACTACTGCCGCCTGTAAGAATTATGCAGAAATGAGAACAGTTTGACTACAACTCACCACCAGCACTTAAAACAAAGACACTGAACTGGAAAGTGAGCAAAACCCGGGAAAGCCATTTAACCAGATTAACATGTAACTGCTAGCGCATTGTTTCAACAAATGTTTTCAAAGCATTCTTGACACAGAAGCAAATAAAGTCAGGGAATCTCAGGCAAGGAATAACGTTCTTAATCACTTTTTATTTAGGACGGAATTAATGGGGGGTTTGGACTTGAACTGTTGATTTATACTGATACAGGTTTCTTTTTAAGCAGGCATAGACAGGTGTGCTTTTCAAATGCACTTACTAACTGCTGAAGACACACAATGAACTTCACTGGCAGTTCTGCTGACTTTAACTAGAAAACAGGATGCTTACTGGATCTGGAGCCATGTATCTTAATACCAAATCACTTTTAACACACCAATAAATCTTAAAAAAATTAGTTTTTCAGTCCCCTAGTATTGTAGAGCTAGCAGAGCAGACTTAACAGTAAACTCATAATATATAATTACTACTAACATTAATGCCATTAAAGAGATACTTATTCAGAAGACTTTTTGCTCATTAACACTAAATGTAACATTGTCACTAGCACTTTAAATAGGAAAAAAAAGAAAAAAAAATCAAAGGATATTCAAAAAAAGTCACAAAAAAAATACTGTCAAAAACATTATTAATATCAAATGACAGTTCAACGCTGACTAAAATCAACCCTGATTTCTACAGTATGTATTCACTGCAGTAACAGGATTATTTTCAACTCACAGTCCAACACCATTCCAAGCAATTTCTGGTCATCATTATTACCCCTAGCACCTAGCACATTAACACTGAACAAGACGCAGTGACCAGGGAGATGAGGAAGCATGCTTTCATTTTTCAGATGAAAATGAAAAAAAAAAACTAAACCAAAAGACCCAAATAAACTGCAAGACCAGGTGAAGAACCGAGGCAAATGAATACACAGACACCTTTTGACCTTTGCAACACTTCAGATCTGCCCTCACTACATTCACAAGTAGGGTTATGTCAGAAGGAGAGTTTAAAACAGGAACAAGTAAGGTAGGTATCACTTTCATTGATACAGACAGCATCACTTTGAAAAGCCCGGAAGACGCCATTCCCCTCGGAGGAGGCTCTGTCTGTTGACCTTAACTAACCCACTGACCTGACAGAGCTCTCAATTAGTCTCAGGGCTCGCACCTCGAAAGCCCCAGGACTTGATCGGCGACGTGGAACAGAACATGCGCTTGTCTTGAGAGGCATGTGATGGCAGCAACTGAGCCAGAGGAAGGTGCAGGCACTTGACAGGTCACCCAAGATGAGGCTGAACTGGCAGACCCGCCAAGCGCGCGGGCGGGCGGTCAGGCAGCCGGGCCCCGCACCCCGCGCCAGCCCTGCCCCAGCGAGCCAACCGCAGCAAGACTCGAACGTCTTTTGTTTTTAAACTCACACTCCGCTCACCCACCCCCGCTCGCTCGCTCCCTCCCTCCCTCCCGCCCCAGAACAAGGCGCTGATCCCCCGCAGCCTTCCCCGCCAACAAGCACCACCCGACCGTAGCCCCCCCACCCGCCCGTGCCCCTGACGGTCCCCACCTCGGGGGTCCCAGCCCCGCCACCCCCGCAGCGAGCCCCCGCACCCCGCACCTACACCTCGACCGGGGAAGGAGTAGGTCCCCCCACAGGGCACGTCCCACGGGAAGAGACGAGACACTGGGCTGTTCCCGCCCATGGCGAGCCGGGCTCAGGCCCGGCCCCGGGAGACTCCACTGCCGCCCCCTCCCAGCGGAGCCGGCTGGGCACCCCCGCGAGAGGTATCCAGGCAGAGATAGGGAAGGAGCAGCACCCACCTCCGTCATGAGCCCCGCGCTGGCCGCCGCGCCGCGCCGAGCCGGCCGGGCCGCCTGTGACGGGCAAGACGGCGGCCCCGCGGGTAACGGCTGCGCGTCCCGACAGCGGCGGCAACAGGGCCTCGCTCTGGGCCGAACTGTGCCCGCCACAACTTCCGGGGCACGGCGAGAGCGCCTTCCGGGGGCAGCGGCCCGGGGGCGGGGGCAGCCGGCAAGCGGGCGGGGCGCGGCGGCCGTTAAGGTGGGGGGGGGTCGGTGGGTAGCGGCCATGTCACCCGCCCCGACACCGGCTCCAGCCGGTGGGAGGGCCGGCAGGGCTGCTCCCGGGTAAACAGCGCTCAGTGGACAGCGCGCCTCAGAGCGGTGCCGGGGTCAGCCGTGAGGGAGGCGGCCACGGAGCGGGTCTTACTGGCTTCTCAGGTAAAAGTAACTAGACAGAGCATTAAAGGTGTAACTGCGCGCACAGCTCTGGGCGGGATTGGGTCAGTTGGTTTGAATTTCTGGCAAGGCGGCCCTGTCCACTGCGTTGTGCGCCGTGCCACAGTGTTGTTTTAGGCACTTGATACGGTAACTCGTTGATAGCTGTTGAAGTTGTGCTGTTTTCATGGAGTGCACTACCTGCAGCTGAAAGCAGAGTGGACAGTGTATCAGTTAAAACAACAGGAAGAAATGAGGTAAGAAGAAGAATGAGAGGAAGGCACAACACCTGTGTGTTGTGCAGCTTCGTGGGGACACTGAATGTTCCTGTTAGCCGGTGCAAAAAAACACCACACATTTGTTCTTACTGTCACTACCCACATGTCATGTCATATGTTGCCTGTTGACAGACCAATGCGTGTAACAGGTCCTGGGCCAGAAGACCTTGTAATCTACAATTAATCTTGAATGTGTAATTACTGTCCCAGTACACACACACAAACCAAACACATTGCTTGTGGTTAGAGCAGCCGGCAGCCTGTGCAGAGCTCCCATCAGCTTTGTTTCAGACCATGCTGCATATGTTTCCCTTTTGCTGTCTGGCTTCTTTGGCCTTGCTCTAGCTTCTGACCTCTCCACCAAGAAATACCAAGTGCCCGGTTACTTCACAGAACTGGTCTGACTACGTATCTTACTTTCACAGGGGTTGTGCAACTCATGTTTTAACTGTGTTTCAGTTATGTAAAGTCTTTGACAGAGAGAAGGAAGAATCTTGCTCTGACAGTTGCTCACCCTTCTTCCCTTGAGAGTTACTGCTTCATAGCAGAAGTGGCAGAAGCACATGGATGACAGTACTCCGCTACCCCAACATTAATTTAATCTGTAGGTTGCATGAGAGCTGGAGAAGCTGAAGCCTATGCAGAGATTTTCTTGAGATGTACATGCTAGAAAGGTGATAATATCTAGAAGGAAAAGGGGAGAAAGCACACAAGTGTGGTTTAACATTTGTACCATTGCAGCTGTTGGCTTCTCTGTGTGTGAGTCAGTGCTCAGAGAGCTAGATGGGTAAAACAGAACAAATGGGATTTTCCTATAGCTGAGTCACGTAGTAACTGAAGACATGTAGCAAACTCTGTCATCTAACGTACTGTATATGCTCATGTCCCATAAATGTAATATAACAGTGGGTTGCAAAGCAATGACCTGCTCTGAAGACATCTGCAGGATTCTTTGTGACCTTCGGGTTGTCTGTTACGCAAACTTGCTTTGAAGTTTGCTTGGCTTCAGTTTTTGATCTCAATCTGTGAGTCCACATCCAGCTAAGTATTTGTACCTCGCAATTTTTCCACAGCTGCCTCAGCAGCGTCTGGATGAGCAAGGAACAAAGTCTACAAATGTCTATACTGCATGGCTTCACCAGCTCATGTGAATGGCAGCGTTTATATGTCAGGATTTGTATTAGATTTGGATAGCATAGTGCCTCTTCAACAGTCAAGTTCAGTGTCGTCATCGAAGTGCTGGTTTTGTTCACCTGCCAAATTGGGTGTCTTTACCATTTACCTGTTATCTTACCCAGGTCACTCAGATTTACTGACAGACCAGTTCTGGATTTAGATACTTCAGGAGCTTTGCTGTTCTCTGCGGCTCTTTCTCCAAGTGGTTTTCTGTCTTAAGACCTTACCACACCTCATTCCTGCTGAGAATTTCTGACTGGTCACATAGAATCATACAATAGTTAGTGTTGGAAAGCATCTTAAGATTATCAAACTCCCACCCCCCTGCCATGGGCAGGGACACCTCACACTAAACCATGCCACCCAAGGCTCTGTCCAACCTGGCCTTGAACACTGTCAGGGCTGGAGCATTCACAAATTTCCTGGGTAACCCATTCCAGTGCCTCGCCACCCTTACAGTAAAGAATTTTTTCCTTATATCCAATCTAAACTTCCCCTGTTCAATTTTTAACCCATTACCCCTTGTCCTGTCACTACAGACCCTAATGAAGAGTCCCTCCCCAGCGTCCTTATAGGCCCCCTTCAGATACTGGAAGGCTGCTATGAGGTCTCCACACAGTTCCTTCTCTTTTTCACTTCATAGATGTTTTGGATCCAAGACATACTGGTTCCTGGTCATATCTACAATTGTTTTTGTCATCCCAAACTGGGATTAGGGCAGCTTGTCCAGATTCTGCATTGATTACTAGTCTTTCAAAGATCGCATATCTGCTTGCAAACTTCTGCACATTATGAACTTAGATTGCTTTAAGTCCTTTGATGGCATCTTCAGTTCTCTTAGATTTTCCTAAACGTTCTTCAGATCAACTTTGAAGTCAGAGACCTCCTCTGTTATTTCACTATAGCTCATATTCTTTCTTTTTAAAAATCAAAACTACTGCTGACACATTTAAAGCTTTTCTATAGTGGTTAGCCCATAGCTAACGTTTGTACAATCATTATTTTAGTAGCTAAATGTTTCAATTTGTTTGAGCATTTCTTATGTGGTCTTATGCAGTGGCTACTGGGTATGCTAAATGCATGGCTTTTCTGAGGCATCAAAAGTAACCATACATTTCATTGTTCTCTGATTCATAACTGGTGGGTAAACCATTTCATGGTTAAATGTTCGTCTTAAAGGTATTAAAGTTTAGCACTATTTAGAATTAACTCCTTTATTAATAATGAAACTTTCACCCCAAATAAAAATTTTCAGTTTAACCCATCCTTTTATTTAAAAATTAGCAGGTCATATAAATATTTTGTAAGGAGTCATTGGAAAGGAAATAGAATTGAGCTGTGGCATGTATTTCCAGAAGTTCTCATTTCACTGTAAAACATATTTCAGTGTCAGTTCACAGACCCCTCGTGTTCCATGTCCAGAATTCTTACCAGGGGGTGCCAACATTTTGTTGTGAGCTCTAGCATGAAGTTTGGACTCAGCAGGTGAAGTGCTTTTGCCTGTGACCTACACTGATTTAGGCAGCGTTCAATTCTGGAAACAACAGAGCAGTCCAGTACTGTACAACATTTTAACAGCAGATTCATCTGGTTAAGAAAGTGCTCCCTTATTTATCATGTATTCTTTCTTTTTAATGTCTGGGCCTGACAAGAAGGGGACTCTTTGGGAATAGACTGCCAAATTATGCATTGTGTTTCTGCAGTTCAGTGTCATGTGTTGTTCAGAGATTCATGGCAACAAACTTCTCAAAGGTATGAAGTGAAGGAGTTACATTTCTTCTTCCCCAGAACTTTGGAATTTATCCCATTTCATGTGTAGTTTGTCTTCTCATCAGGGAAGTATTTTCTGATCAGTATGAGGTGTGTATTCCCCAGCATGAAGCCTGGATGTGTTTTCAGAGATGGATACTGATTACGATCCTCAGTGTTTCAACTATAAATTCTGTTGAAGTAAACACAGGAGAGTAAACAGTTTCTGTTAAAAAATAAAACCATAGCAGCAGCCTCGTGACAAATCACAGAACTTTGCAGTCACTTTGTTTTGTAATAAAGAAGGCCTTTGATACGCTATAGGCGCCACCTAACCCAGCTATAGGTGTCTGTAACACTATCTCACAGCATGTATGACTCAGCATTGAAAGCACGTTTCTGGTTGAAACGTGGTACAGAAGCTCGCCCTCTTTCTCTGCTGTAAGAGGCTACCTAGAGTATAATTTTATTCTAACCCCTTCCCCCCCGCCCCCACCTTTCCAAAATCCTTTTGACACTGTAACAAAACCTTTAAAAATAAATTAAAACAAACAAACAAAAACCACAACAAGATTGAGCCAATAATTTAAACCAGTAGTTCAATACTTTGAGTATTGTCATTGTTAGTTAGGCTGTCATCATTTCAGTTTAAAGTGGGAAAAAATATGTTCAATATCAAATAAAGGTGTTTTGCTGCTGGACATTGTAATTCACATAGCGAAACTTTTCCTGAAATGATTGCTGGAAGATGACAGACCTTCTTCTCTTGTTCCTTTGGTATTCAGGGAAAAATGGAGCAGACCTGGTCATCCAGGAATTCCTCAGGTGGCTGTTCATGTTGTAATTTGGTTTCCCTCAGTTGTACAAATTGTTTTGTTCTTGTACAAATATACCACTGATGTGGTTAAAGCATCCCTGAGCTCTAAGTACCAGTCTGTGAAGGGCAGATACTTGTCTCTGTGGCAGTTGGTCAGCAGACTTTTAAAGATAATACAACAAGCTGCCAAAACCAGAGTTTTAAACTTAGGCGTTTTCTCTGACCTCATTTTAAGCTTGCTGTCTGAGATATTACGTATTTTACTTCTTGAGATACTAGATGCTTGGTCCTTACCATGTGAATATTGAAAGCCTGGAAAACATCACTGCAAATGAAGCTGCCATTTGGGTCTCCCAAGTATGTATTCTAATTCACTTCTCCTCACAAATGGATGTTCTCCTTAACCAAATCGATCTGTTTTCATTCCCCTAACAAAGGCTGCCACTTGGAGTTCCTGTAACTTCTTGCTGGCTGTTTCCCAGGAGGAGTGTCAGCGTGCTGACTGTAGAATGTACACGTCTGCTTCCAACTAGCCTGTGATAACCAAATGGGACGTAAATCTAATTAAATGCAACAAAAAAGCTACAGTGTGTTGCAATAACATTCAAGATCGGACATCAGCTGACAAAAGGAAGGAAATTCCAAGTGTAGATTGCTGCTTTGTCCTTACTTCACCCGTTTGTATTTCAGAGTTTTAGGGCCTCAGAACTGCACACACTTGACTGTACAAAACTGTTCAAAGAGCGTTGTCACAATGTCAGACTTCTAAAAATCAGGCAACTTGTGCAACTGTAATTTTGACTCACTTGTGGGCACAAAGTGTGGTAGAAGTAAGTAGCATATCATACACTATTTTTCTGTTTTCCCCCTTCCTAATTCAGGACACAGAATAGATGTCTCTTACAGGAGAAAGCAGCTGGTTATTTTAAATCTCTGCATGCAGCAAGAGCCCTTTGCCTTATTTATTTATTCATTCACTGAATAAATACTTAGGTATTCTTAGGGCATTTGTCACTGTGTTAGGTGACACTTCATTAGCATTAGTGGAATTATTTCTGTGTTTCTTTTACAAGAGAAGAAATACAGTTTCATTATACTTGCAAGGGAGTGTGGATTAGGTCTGCAGAGGGTGTCAGTGCTGCACTGCTCAGATTTGTGGCAGTTAACACTGAAAAACCTTGCTGGTAGGTGAACTCAGTCACAGCTAGTTCTCTGCTCAGGTTTCCTATGTGGTCCTTGGGGGAAGCAAGTGGAGAAACAAGAAGCTGGCTATACTGTACACTGTGAAAAGCCCATGACACTTATGTGACTGAAGTTACAGTGACTGGGGATTAGTGGTAAAGAATCTTGCAAGATGCTGGGATGGTGTCAGTTGTGTCTCATGAGCACGTATTACTGCTCGTGCTATTGGAAAATTGGCAGATGGACTATGTGCCTTTGCCTCAGCCACTACAGTGCTAATTCAGGAATTACGTTAGGTCCATGTCACAAACTTATAACCAGGACACAGGCAAATGGTTCATTTTGCCAACACAGCTACATGGGAGGTGTTTCAGTGCAAAGGCAAATCAGGTGATGAAGTACAGCTGCAAAACTTACAAGTGTTTTTCTCAACATCATCAAAACTGAGTTGGAAGAAGCTGCTTGCTCTGCTTGGAGTTCACTTCAGTAAATCTTTTCATGTTTAGAAAGAGGTCATGTTTAGATCTAAGGAGGCCCCTTTATACATAATGCAAATATTTAAGGGATAGGAGATGCCATCCTGGCTTTCTTCTATAGTTCAATGATTAGAAACCCTGAAACTCAGCTTGAGGAGGACCTGGGTTTGGTTTTATCCTCTGTCTGCGAACACAGAAATTAACATTCCCCCCCCTCCCCCTTCTTAACTATGTTATCCCAAAGGCACTACCACCTTCACTGGACGGCTCGGCCTTGGCCAGTGGTGGGCCCATCTTGTAGCTGGCTGGCACTGGCTTTGTTAGACATAGGGATGCTTCTAGCAGCTTCGCACAGAAAGCCATGCTTGTTAGACCCCCACTACCAAAACCTTGCCTTGCAAACTCAGTACAAGCAGTCAGAGATGTTTTGGGAACCTCACTGAAATAAGAATGTACGGAATGTAGGCATCTCCATAGTTGGAAAACAACTGGATGAGAATTTTGAAGACAGTCATTTTGGCTTTAATAATCAGAAGTATTCATTTTCAGCATCTGAGTCCTTTTGCTGGTGTAGTTGACAACCAAGAGTTGTCTCAGGTCATACAGGGAAATCACTGACAGCTGGGGTGAGGCTTCAGCATACAGACAAATACGTCAGACTATGGAAAAATCAACTTGGGTTTTCGTAGGTAGAGAAACCTTGTCATAATTATGAAGTTGTTTGACAAAATCAACAAACTGATAAACCAGGGTGATGCATTCATTGCCATGATTTCAAAAGAGCTTCTGGCACAGCCCTTCACCAGTGCTGCTAAAGGACATGAGCTGTCAGAGGTCAGGAAGAAAGCCTGTCTTGTATCTTCTGTCTTCCCTAGCTGAAGGATAAGGGTTAACGGGGTAGCAATAAATAGTCATTTTTTACACCGCAGGAGAGTTACGATTGGACTCCCACAGGGATTCATGCTGGGACCTGCACTAGTTAGCATTCTCAGAAATAGTGTTGGAAAGAGACTGAGTAAGGAAGCAGCACAGTTTGCTGCTGATGCAAAATCCTTTACAGTAGTGGAGTACAAAGCTGACAGCAAGGAGTTTCAAGAGGATCACATTCTGCTGAGCAGCAACTAGAAGTTGAAATTCAGTCTCAATAGCTGGAAAATAATGCCTACAGGCAAAACCAATCTTAATTGTATGTGCCTAGTGGTAAGTTCTACATATGCTGTTACAGCAAAAAAAGTTCTTAGAGCCTCTATAGGTAATTGTTTGGAAACTTAATTTCCAGTTCCAAGTCAAAAATACCAGGAATTATTAGAAAAGGAAGACAGAATGGAGCAGAAAGCGTTGTGACATCTTTGTGTACACCAGTGGTGTGGCCACATCTAGACAACAGAATGAAGCTGGTTTTCCAGGTCAGAAAGAATGTAAAAGTAGCACAAAATATAATAAAACATAGAGAACAGTTTATTTTCTACAGTTGACTACACTTGGACTTTTCAGTTTAAAAAAGATAAAATTAACAATGCCTCAGTGATGGAGGCAAGATATTTGAATTATATAAAATGGTGGCTTGTGGACAGGAGGTAGGGAACTTTCACTCACTTTTTGTATTAAGTAATTGACAGCAGGTTAAAACCAACCAAAAAGTAGTCTTTTTTCAGATGCTGCAGAACTAAAGTGTGGATCTCGCTGCTTCCAGAAATGTGGAATGTAAAAATATAATTACTTTCAAAAAATGACTATATTCAAAAGGGAGGCAGAGCATTAGCAACTAGTAAATGGAACAGAATACAGTGGCCTTTAGTTCAGGTTTTCACTAACCAACACTTTACTGAAAATTCTGTATATGAAAAAGGATTGTGCTATACCTGACTTGTTCTTTATACTGTCCTCCTGACTGTTTAGTCCTGGTCATTAAGTTGAGAAGCAAGTTAGGCATACCTGCGGAGTCTGATATAGTATGGCTGCTTTGCAACTAGTACAGGAGAGAAACAGCAAGATGGTCAGGGGACTGGAAAAAATGGTATATTATGGCAGACTGAGAGAACTGATATTGCTCAGCCTTAAGGGAGCAGCTGAGGGAAGATCTTGCTGCTGTTGTGTGCATGGAAGGCCAAGTCAGACTCTTCTCAAAGTGGCACAGTGGTAGGCCAAAAGGGAATGGACACGTGTTGAAACATGGGAAATTCTGCTTAGTTGTAGAGATAGATGTATTTATTTATTTATTTATTTATTTGTATAATGAAGGTGGTCAAATATTGGAACAAGTTGCCCAGGGAGGTTGTGTGACTTTCCTAGTAGATACTCAAGAGCTTGAATAAATGTGGTCCTGAGCAATCTTCTCTAATTGGCCCTGCTTTGAGCAGTAAGTAGGTGGTCCCAGTTGGCCTCCCAAGGCCCATTGCAACCTACTTAGTTCTGTCCTCTTAAGATAGGTTCTTACCATGTGTTTGTGCCCTAACTATGCATTATTTCATATGGTATAGTTTTTCATAGAAGTGGAATATAGTGGATTTGGTTTAATAAATATGTACTAAAGTTCAGTGCAAGAACATAGGAGGACAAGAAATTTTGTATTTGCCATAAAGAAAATCCAAGAGTCAGCAAAGGTACTTTCTAAGTGGCTTGACAGTAGTCATTAAAATGCTCTGTAAAAACACATCAAGAAGAGGACTTGTTTGTCAGGGTGCAGCTGTAGCACAAGTCAGTAAAGGTACTGTTATCCATGCTTACAGTGCTTGTGTTTTATTCTAATGTCTCCTTTAAACAAATGATATATAATTAGTTTGTCAGACACTGATGGGGAAGAGCATACCTAGCATAGTATGTGCTGCCATGTCACGCAATCTGATTGTGAGTGCATGTTCTCTGCATCTGGATCAAACCTGTTTCCAGCAAGAAAGGCAACAGAAAGATGCTCTTCACCCTGATTTCTCTAACCAGGGTCAGCATTTCTTGGTATTTGGGTTAAGATTTTTTGAAGAATAAGATAGTGCTGTTCTGACTGACTGCTTCTGTTCAACAGCTGGCATGCATGGCATGAACAAACATTTCAGACTACCAAAATATCCCAAACTGCCCATCACTGTTTGCTCCTGTAATAACTTTTATTCGTAAGCTGCAAACCTTGCTACAGCTCAGCAACTTAACAACAGTGTACTCACCAGCAGCACTTATGGAATAAGCTGAGTCCTATAGTTTTAAAGAACAAATGTACTTCAACTTAATTACAGTCAGGCCTGAATAAAAATTAAAGGGTTTGCATGTCTGCTAGTCTATATGTGGGTAGAAAGGCAGTGAGGTTAAGATAATAGGCTCAAAATGTATTCTGAGAAAACATTTAAAACCACAGCAGGGTGTGATTGTATGCAAATAAGTATTTTTGCAA
Organism: Lathamus discolor; assembly: GCF_037157495.1. Taxonomy (NCBI): domain Eukaryota; kingdom Metazoa; phylum Chordata; class Aves; order Psittaciformes; family Psittacidae; genus Lathamus; species Lathamus discolor. Next base: position 39,015,197 of record NC_088884.1, on the reverse strand, counting down.
TAGCAGATTAAACACCTTATGGAATTTGTATGGAAAACTGCATGCTTGTACACGATGCAAAGTGTGATTAAGCACCAGTGTGTGGAGTTTTTGCCTTTGGTAAAAAATTAAGGGAGATTTAAATCAATCAATGTTTCTCTCAGACTTTTCACAGAATATGTTGTAAGTTATGAATGGTGACTGCTAGAGAGAAAATGTTAAAAATAACACTCCTTTTTCCTTGGGCCTGCACTCCTACAAGAATATGTCCTGCTACGTGGCAACATACAGGAGCTGAGACAGTGAGAAAACTGGCAAGTTGATCTAGGCTTTTACTAGAACAGCTGTTAGTGGTATGTATTTTGCCATCAGCTTACCAACTGACTTACTTAGAGAATGTTTTTTATAAAGCCTTCCAAGTATCTTTTCGATGGTTCTCATGAATGGATGGATTAATCATCCCAGGTTCCAGGGCTATATTTAAGCAAACATTTTTCATGTTTGGAGATTGTTAAAATGACCTTGAGGGGACCTGGTGCCTATGGGGACAGCAGGTACCTTCACAAAAATGTGCAGTGAGCAGTGGTGGAAAAACCTGCACTGGCATAGGCAGATAATCACTGCTCTACTTGGTCGTTTGCGTAACTAAGGGACATTGTAATTGGCAGAATGACTGAATTGTCTTTAGGAAATGGTCTTTAATGTCAACTTCTAATCGACATTACATGCCAGAGTTCTGTATCTGCCTTTCTGAAACTCCTTTCTCTAACACACAAGTTACTGCGTCCTGGGCAATGAGAGAGAGACCCTGTCTTTTTCAAGAAAAAACACCTTTTAGATGCTCAGGAAGAATGTTTAAAGAACATTTAAAACTGCAGCCTGGATTTTTTCTCCTGGCAGGGATAGATCTGACTTAGCAAAATCAGATATAATGGTGTTTGTTTTCATCTAGTGTTTTTCCTATCTGGAGTAGAGAAGATAAAATACCTTACTTCAAATTAACCTTGGTGTAAATAATGAAGTAAATTGGACTGACAGTGATTTTCTGCAGCTCCTCTGGGTGAGTATGCAAGAAATAAAAGCTTCTCTGAAGAAGTCAAAGTGTCACAATGAAAAACAGTGAAACACACACTCTTTCTGTCTTCCAGAACAACTCTGCCTGCTCAGCAGTAAATCTGCAGAGGGAACCCAAGCTCACACTGCCAGGATTACTCTTCTTTCCTGCCTCTTAATCATAATTTGTTAGTGAAAGCAGTGGACAAAAAAAGTGCAAGATCAACAGTTTTGAACAGTGGTACAGCAGGCTTTGCTCTCCTTCATTCTTGTGCCTTTGTCCCACATACTCCAAAATCACATCTAGCCGTGAATAGATAACTGAGTGGCGTGGTTTATACAGCCAGATGAAAATCAGAGGACTGTGAAAAGTATCACCTACCCATCTCTTGAAGGGTCTCATGCCTGCTCAGGGGAGGGCTCAGTTTATGAAGCTGCTGCTGAACTATGTATCATAGCCTGACATTTTAAGAGAAGAAAAACATAAACGCCAGGGATTTTTTCTCACCACTGTATGAGGAGTAGTTTCTTCAGGAAAGCAAGAACCTTCTTACCATGTAGGCAGGGACTATTAAGTGAGGGTTAAGGGGCCATCCAAGGTGAGAAACTACTCCAGTCTTTGAAAAAATGACTTTTAATATCAGAGCTGAGACATCCCACATAAAAGTCTGTGAGATAACTTTGGGTATGTTCCCTCAGAAAAGGCATAGAAGAAGTGAAGATGGAGTATGGCAAAGCAGACTTATTGGTAATGGAATATAAAGCTGCTTTTACAGTGCCTCATTTTGCAGCCAGTATATTATTTCTCACTTTCAGGACTCCCTAAATTTACACATAAAGCTAGTAGAAACAAACTACATAATTGCTTGAAACAAGGGAACTAAAAGAAGACTTGTTAGTTTAATGGTATTTTAAGCAATAATTATTTTAAGCAGAAATAATTAGATTTCCCTTCAATTACATGTAAGAGGATATTATTTCAAGCCAAATCAGGGACAGAATTAAAATATATACCAACATTATTCTCTCATGCAGAAACAAGTATGGGGAAGAGTCTGAAGGATGGCCAAGGAAGTCCTGCTTATGGAATTTTTTCCAAAACTGTTTGATTCAGGTGGGACTAGCTAACTCTAGAGAGGTATTTGTCCCAGTTGTCTTTGTTTCTCCATACTGCCTCTTAGCAGGAGAGAGACAACGGAACACTTTTGCTTGGCTTGTATTTATGTTAAAGAAACCCCAAAGAACAAGATTGTCAAGATGAAGGGAGAAAAGTTGATGTTTCTGAGGTTTTGACTCCTGAGGAAGTTCATTCCACTGCTAAGAAAGCTTTAGCCCCCTTGTGAAGAGAGCTTCATTATGACAGAAGAACCAAACTGATAACTGTGGACCATGGATGATCTTTGATGTTTTTCCTTCTCTTTCTGCCACGCTTTTGGCCTTTCCAAAGATGTTCAAATAGTTGCTCTTTGTGTTAGTGCCCAGGGCAGGCTGCGTATCCTGCGTATCCACTTGTCAGTGCAAACCTCTGTGAAGCAACCTTAAGTATTTGGGTTTTTTGTTCTTCATTCACAGTTGTTGGGCATGGGCATATTTTGTCAAAGTAATGAAGCAAGATGCTTAGAGTTCAGGCGTTTAGGTTTGTTTCCCAAGGCTACTTAGTTCCATACCAAAGGACTGCATGCCCACTCCAACCCTCAAATCAAAGTCTTTTTGATACAAATGGGAGATTTTCAGAGTTTTTTGGCTCAAGTCTTATTTGCATCTCTCCTTTTCTAAAACCATAAGAAAAATTTTCACGTAAATGACTTCCAGGAATACTAATTTTTAAAAGAAGCCTATTTTGTTAAAGATGGTGAAACCCATAGACAGCAGTCGCTTTGCTTACCCACTGTAGTCAGACTGAGTTGTATTGCCACAGGATGAGAACTGTGCTGAATGCTTCTTCAGTTCAAAGTGGATCAAGGGTATAATTTTAGAGCTGAAAGATGTTGGTTACAGTTCAAGTAAAGAACTGCAATTTATTTTACCACCCATCCTATATTGCCCATTTAGATGGAAGGCCTTCAGGCCTGGAACTCTGCCTGTGCATTTCACATGTACAGTATTCTCAGGATACAATATAAATAATAATACATCAGCATTGAAGGGAATATCCCCGTGGAGCAATCCACAACTGAGTGAGCTTCTCAGATATTATGGAACAAGGCCAGCATTACTTCAAAAACATTTTTCTTAGACAAAGTCAGTCAAATGCCTAAATTAAAATCCCACTCTATTGCTTTGGTCTTATCAGATGAAGTATCTGTATGTTCATTTAATAACCCTCTCATGCATTTTATCTTTATGTTTAATTTAAATATGAGAAGCAAACACATTTTATATAGTTGTTATTCTCCAATTACTACAAAAGCTTCTGAGAATCTTTGATCATGAGAATGTTATTTCAAATCCAGTTGTGCTTCACAATTACAAAATGTCTTACTGAAGTTAGTTTGGATGCAGTTCTAGTCCAAGTGCAGTAAACCACAGTCAGTCCTCAAAAAACAGGTATGAGTACAGAGCAGTAAAGAGATTGGAATGCACTCATGTAACTGACTTGATTTATTTGGTTGTGGGGGTTTTTTTAGGCAGAAATTCCAGCAAAACTGTAATGGTAACAAGTGTCTGATGTAGTGATTTAGCATGAGATGCAGTTTGCAAAATGTTACTGTTATTAAAATACTGTAGATTATAAAATTTTATGTGTTGTTCAGGGACAGTGCACTAGAGGTTCAGTGACAGAGTTTTGGTTTTTAAGGGGTATTTTTACACAAGATCATGGAGAGGTGACACAGGCCACTAACCAATATCAACAGCCTTGTGCATGGACATGGTCAGATTAAACTATGAACAAACTTTAATTAAATTTAACTTCTCAGACAATGAAAGCATGAAAAGTTTTACTGCTTTTCCATTTTCCACACACATACTGTGTTACTCTGTAACACTGAAACCCATACAAATGGATTTCATCATCTTTACAGTAATGACTTTGTTTCTACCTTTTATTCTTGAGGGGGAAAAAAGAATACCAGAAAGAATTCACAGCCTATTCTCAGCAAATGTACAAAACTCAGACTCACCGTTTGTTTATTAATAAAAAGCAAGCAAAACTTACAGCACAGTTTATTTTTAATTCCAGGGAATTTTAAAACCCAGGGAACTAAAGAGCAGTCAGTCTCACCTCTGGGCCTGGCAAAATCTTGGAGCAGATTCTCCTGGAAGGCACATGAAAAACAACAAGGTGCTTGGTGACAGCCAGCATGGCTTCGCTAAGGGGAAATCCTGCCTGACCGATTTGGTGGCCTTCTATGATGGGGCTACGGAACTGATGGACAGGGGTAGAGCGGTTGATGTCATCTACCCGGACTTGTGCAAAGCATTTGACACTGTCCCACACGACATCCTTGTCTCTAAATTGGAGAGACATCAATTTGATGGATGGACCACTCGGTGGATAAAGAACTGGCTGGATGGCCGCACACAAAGAGTTGTGGTCAATGGCTCGATGTCAGGCTGGAGACCAGTAACGAGTGGTGTCCCTCAGGGATCGCTGTTGGGACCGGTCTTGTTTAACATCTTTGTCGATGACATGGACAGTGGGATTGAGTGTGCCCTCAGCAGGTTTGCTGATGACACCAAGCTGTGTGGTCCGGTTGATACGCTGGAAGGAAGGGATGTTGGTCGATGAGAAAATGAACATGAGCTGGCTGCAGTGTGTGCTCGCAGCCTAGAAAGCCAACCGTATCCTGGGCTGCATCAAAAGGAGCGTGACCAGCAGGTCGAAGGAGGTGATCCTGCCCCTCTACTCTGCTCTTGTGAGAGCTTACTTGGAGTATTGTGTGCAGTTCTGGTGTCCTCAACATAAAAAGGATATGGAACTGCTGGAACAAGTCCAGAGGAGGGCCAAGAGGATGATCAGGGGACTGGAGCACCTCCCGTATGAAGACAGGCTGAGAAAGTTGGGGCTTTTCAGCCTGGAGAAGAGAAGGCTGCATGGAGACCTCATAGCAGCCTTCCAGTATCTGAAGGGGGCCTATACGGATGCTGGGGAGGGACTCTTCATTAGGGACTGTGGTGACAGGACAAGGGGTAACGGGTTAAAACTTAAACAGGGGAAGTTTAGATTGGATATAAGGAGGAAATTCTTTACTGTGAGGGTGGTGAGGCACTGGAATCGGTTGCCCAGGGAAGCTGTGAATCACAGAATCACAGAATCACAGAATCCCAAGGGTTGGAAGGGACCTCAAAAGATCATCTAGTCCAACCCCCCTGCAAGAGCAGGGTAACCTACAGTACATCACACAGGAACTTGTCCAGGCGGGCCTTGAATATCTCCAGTGTAGGAGACTCCACAACCCCCCTGGGCAACCTGTTCCAGTGCTCTGTCACTCTTACAGTAAAGAAGTTCTTCCTGATGTTAACGTGGAACTTCCTATGTTCCAGTTTACACCCATTGCCCCTTGTCCTATCACTGGATATCACTGAAAAAAGCCTAGCTCCATCATCCTGACACCTACCCTTTACATATTTGTAAACATTGATGAGGTCACCCCTCAGTCTCCTCTTCTCCAAGCTAAAGAGACCCAGCTCCCTCAGCCTCTCCTCATAAGGGAGATGTTCCACTCCCTTAATCATCTTTGTGGCTCTGCGCTGGACTCCTTCAAGCAATTCCCTGCCCTTCTTGAACAGAGGGGCCCAGAACTGGACGCAATATTCCAGATGCGGCCTCACCAAGGCTGAGTAGAGGGGAAGGAGAACCTCTCTTGACCTACTAACCACTCCCTTTCTAATGCACCCTAAGATGCCATTTGCCTTCTTGGCCACAAGAGCACATTGCTGGCTCATGGTCATCCTCCTATCCACCAGGACCCCCAGGTCCCTTTCCCATTCACTACTTTCCAGCAGGTCAACCCCCAACCTGTACTGGTACATGGGGTTGTTCTTCCCCAGATGCAAGACTCTACACTTGCCCTTGTTAAATTTCATCAAGTTTCTCCCCGCCCAACTCTCCAGCCTGTCCAGGTCTCGCTGAATGGCAGCACAGTCCTCTGGTGTGTCAGCCACTCCATCCCTGGCAATGTTCAAGGCCAGGTTGGACAGAGCCTTGGGTGGGATGGTTTAGTGTGAGGTGTCCCTGCCCATGGCAGGGGGGTGGGAGCTTGATGATCTTGAGGTCCTTTCCAACCCTAACTATTCTATGATTCTATTCTAAATTCAGCTAGACTGCATGAGCTGTCTGAAATTGCAGTCTCATGACTGTTAAATCCTGTAGAATGAATCTAGCAGGAACCAGGACTAGCAGGCTGGTCAGTAATGAGATGCTCAAAGAGTACAAACTTCTACCCAGGACGAGTCACCATATGCTGGCTTGCAGGCCTCACAGTTGGGTGGATACTGAATCTGTTTTACCTTTGCCCATGACATTTTGTCATGATCCAGGGCAATGCCCATGTTCATATAACACTGCAGTTCCTGGGTGTTGCTGATAAGGGCTGAAAAAGGAAGACTCAGAGCAACCGCAAAGCTGTGCAAAGCAGCAGATGCTTTAATCATTTCCATAGGAGAGCAGTGGAGTCCAGTCTAAGGGCCTATGCTGTTTCTTGCCTCACCATGCAAATGTGCTTAACCTGGAGCAGGGAGGAAAAAAATCAGTTCCAATTTGTCCAATATATAGATTTGTTCTACTTAAAAGGTGCATGACTTCTGAAGGTAATAAGAAATTAACTCCATCTAATACAGATATGTTCATTTACTAAGGATCTAACCCTTTTCTGAGGTGGTGGCTTTATTCAGGTTGAAGAAAAGCACTGAATTTGTATTCTCCAATACCCTAATTAATAAGTCTTGGAGAGCTGACTGTCTGCAGCTGTGAACAGCAGCAGTAGAGAGTACTTTTATGACCTCATTGTTAAGAACATCTAAAACCATGAGATACAGGTTCAGTCTTCCTCAGGATTATTTAGCTTCTGGAGTGAATGCTTTAACTACTACGTAGACTTACATACAGAAACAAGGAATAACTCCAGAAGTTAACCACAAGCCCCTCAAACCTAAGTTTTCAAGATTCTCTATATTACCTACTCAGAGGTCAGGTGGCTTAGGCTGCAGCACTATTCATTCCTCAAAAACTCACCCTCTAACAAGACTGCATGGCATAAACCTTGTTGATTTTTGCCACCTCTTAATACCTATATTTATCTATCATGCTAGTGCTTAAAGATGCAAGCTTAGAACCTATGATTTCACTGTGAAATGATTTCAGATCTTTTGTTCGGAGTCATTAAACTGAAGTGCTGTTTCATCTCATCAATTCAGCAGGTGAAGAAGACCTTTGTAGCCGTATGTCTTGTTTACTGCTCCTATGAATAAAGATACAAGAATGTTTCACTGAAAAGCTTTAGAAGTGTGTTTGTATGAAACCCATGCATTTTAATAACATCATAGATCGGAGGTTAAAAAAAATATACTATTTGAAATAAGGCTGAATTTTAAAGTAGGAGAAGTGTGAGATTTGCCAGACATTGCAGAATTAGGCACTGGGGGAAAAAAGCTATCGATCACTTCAGGGGGAAGTACTGGCAAAGCAGAAGCCAGTAGTTCAGATGGAGTTTGTTTCTCTCCTAAGGTACTGAATTCTGACAACTGTGGGAATAAGTGCCAGCCACTCGTATAACACATGAACACCTTAAAAAGTGTAGTAATTATGAAGGAGGGAGTAGGACAAATACTGCATTTTCCAATGCTAATGAGTTCTTTTTATGGCCTAATCACTAGGCATCAGAGAGGTTTTTCCTAAGAAAATTGAAATGTAAATCTTAATTTCAGATGTGTACTGGCTATGTGCATAGGCCAGCCTTTCACTAGAAACTTACACCATTTCATGTTCTAGCTTAAAACATTTTGAAATGGAAATAGTATAAACGTATTATAAATGAATGTTAAAAATGAATCCAAACTCTTTTCTTTCCTTACTTAAGCTGAGATGTTCTTCCCTACTGTATTCAGGAAAATTAAACGTTTCAACATACTTGGAAGCCAAAGGTTCATTCATAGTGTTCATTAAGCAAAGAAGCTTATGAACTCTTATCAACATGAAGCTTAAAAAAGGAATTACTTTTACTTACGGAAAATCCTGCCATTTTGCACCTGCAGTTGAGTGCGAGCAAAGTATACAGTCCAGTCCCTAAGTTATGTTTTGTTCATTCATATTGTCATGCAATCTCAACCTGAAAGAGCAAAAAGCAACCAACCTGAAACCAGCCCCATAGATGTGTATTTTGAAAGCTGCTTCCCTTGCCCAAGTGAATAAAAATCGCAAACAAACATTCACACTTCTTTTGCTTCCTGGCACAGCACGTTTGATTCGCTTGCAAGGCTGCTGAACAAACTATAGATACACCTTGTCTAATCAGATGATCAAGTCTCAAAGCAAATGAGATCAACCAAAGAGATCACCCATCTCCAAGGATCTCAGTAGCTAAAACGCTGTTGAGACTGGAGAATACTTTGGACATCCCTGCCACCTGGTGTTTGGAAAATAACCTCATGTCTGAAAACAACCTGAATTGTTCTTAAATCTGTATTGCCATTAAGAAGCAAACAAACACTGATGTATTCAATATGGATTAAAAGCATAAACAGCAAAAGTGTCTTTAGGTTGGTGTCATTACCAACCTGTCTAGAAAGAAAAGGAACAGGGTGACTGAATGTTCCTTCCAATCCCACCTCTAATAACCACAACAATTCTCAAGTAAATCTTTGAATTCAGTGTATTTACACATCCCCTGTCAGCAATGACACTTTTGATGAGAAACCTCCCTTCCACAACTTCACAGTCTGTCAGGTACAGCGTGCCAAACCCAAAGGCAAAGGAAGAAAGTTATATGAGGTGGAGCCACACAAAAAAAGGACTAGCGATAAATAATAGTGAGCAGTAAGTGAGTAAGCAGGCAGGGTCTGAAATGACTGTGATGACTATTAATGTGTCTGAGCAAAATACTTAAAACCCCCAAGGCTGTCCAGTGGAAGTGGCAATGACACTACCGCTTTTGTATGTTTGATCCTTGAAGGAAACATTCCTCATTGGCAACATTAATAACATTAAGCATAGAAACGGAGATAAACCATATTTATCTTTACCTATGAAAGGGTTGTTTCAAGTAGGGTCTAAAGCTCCAGTGCGGGCAACTGGAAAAATTACTGTGCAATTCAGTGATGATCAAACTGTACCCATAGCACAGTGAGGGCTGGGGTTTTTTTTCCATTCCTTTGCAAACCAAATTGAAATACATCTGTGTTTCACCATTGTAACTCTGGATGAAACCACAGTCTAAAGTCAGTCTGAGCAGTATAAATAGCTAGCATATAAGTGAGCACCCTGGGCAAGCATGGACTGTAACTGCCTGGAATCGCTTCTTTGAATGGCTGCCAAAAGTAGAACGTAGCGTTTGGGTTTTTCTTCAAGGCAGTGGAGGTCAAATACGACTGTGTGTTTGGTGCCCCACTGTTTCAGTTCTAGGAACTTTGAAAATGATATGCACTAGAAGGTCAACTCTATATTGTGCATTTACTGTGTACACACACTATCTCAGGCACTTGCATCAGCATCTCTTGTAATAGCACAGCACACAGGTTACATTTGGACCTAAACTGAGAACCAGGCACTTGCATGGAGAGAAGGTAGCTAGCTATAGCTTTACTTGTGAAATGCAGGGAGGTGGGATTTTTCCACAGTTATTCTTAAACCGATATTCTAAACTGCTTAATTCTCATTAACTTTTTCCAGGATTTAATTACTGCCTAATGCAGGGCTCAGTGGCTTTCTCACCATCTGAAAAAGGTGCTTTCTAATGAAAGCACAGAACTTAAGAAGGAACTTTATAAAGCAGAAGATATTCTTCCTGCTTTCTGTCAACAGTAACTGCTCAGCACAAACAGATGTTAGTACTATTTTCTTGCCTTACTATTGATGGGGAGAATTAATGACTCTTGTATGATCTTTACAGAGAGCATGAAGGGGAGGAAAAAGAAATACAAGAAGTTGAAGGAGAAAACCCCCTGCTAACCACAAGTAAAACTTACGTCACTGGCCTAGTATGTCAACAGCTACTAACAGTGGGTCCAGGATCGTTGCTTCTGTGACGTTGGATACTTGGCTGTTTATGGGATGTTTAAAATATGTAAACAAAAAGAATACTTTAAGCTCTTATGAAAATGTTGGATTCAAAAGATACCACTGTTCTCTTTTGGTCCATTCAAGCCTGTTGCAGCAGACCTGTTTTTGTTAGTCACAGCTCTTGCAAACCTCTTTAATATTCCATCTGATTTACTCTACATTAGTATTATTTTAACTGTCAAATACAAAGATTATAATGTTGCATATAACCTAGTACCATGAAACCTGTGCTTTCCATTCCTGTTTTGGTTTCACCATGCACAAACGGAACTTAAAAATCTCCTCAGAAAATGGAATAAATCTGCCAGAAGCTATGAGAAGACACTTGAACTCACTTCACACTAACCCTACTATTTTCTTCCTTAAGTATCTGCTACTGATGATTGTCAAAGATAACGAAGCAGCCGAATAAACCCTTTGGATAATAAGCTATCATCAAAGAAAATGGTATGGATGATTTTACTTTTCACTAAAAAAATGTGAAATGCGTGACACTACACATGTAAAACACATAATACACCATGGCCCACACGAGTCTTATTTTCAGAGCCCAGCTCTAACAATGGCACATTCTGCTGTACTGAAATTGCCTAACATTCTTCTTCACCTGCTGCTTGAAAGGAAATTGGCTCCTGAATCAATAAGCCAAACCAGTTAGGTAGCCAGAAAGTCTGGGATTTGCAGAAGGCTCTGAGTGGACACACTGGCACTAGCTGCTCCCCAATCTATGTGCATACATAGTATCTAATAGCTAAATATGCCAAGTTTTAACAGCTCTTTTCTTAATGAAAAACTGAAGTCTACATATTGAGTGCTGAACCTGTTTCAGTTCTAACTCTTAACCACGCCATGGTGAAAGCAAATCAACAATTGTTTCAAATACGAAGAAATGTGTACTTTGTTTTCAAAGCATTGATAGTATTGTTTTCTATGGGAAAGGGGATGTGGGATGTTTGAATCTCTAATGCAGAGTTAACTGCAACATGGCATCTTGAAGCTGTAGAAAAGGTGCCCAAGCCTTTTCAAGCCCTGAGGTAGCACCATCCCTGTTCAGCTATTTTACCTGTACAAAGGGGAAAAAAACACAAACATGGAGATGTTACAGGCAAAATAAATACATGAGAGCAACAGCTCTGCAGACAGGCAGGTCAGGGCAGACGGAGGGCAGGAGGTGCTCCAGGTGCCGGAGCAGAGATTCCCCTGCAGCCTGCGGTGCCGCCCATGGTGAGGCAGCTGTGCCCCTGTAGCCCATGAGGTCCATGGTGGAGCAGGTCTCCACTTGCAGCCCAGGGAGGGCCCCACGCCGGAGCAGGGGGGTGCCCAAAGGAGGCTGTGACCCTGGAGGCTGGAGCAGGCTCCTGGCAGGACCTGTGGCCCCGTGGGGAGAGAAGCCCACACTGGAGCAGTCTGTTCCTGCAGGGCTGCACCCCACGGAAGAGACCCACGCTGGAGCAGTGTGTGAACAACTGCAGCCTGTTCAAGGACTCACACTGGAGAAGTCTGTGGGGGGCCCAAGGGAAGGACTCCAGGCTGGAGCAGCAGAAGAGTGTGAAGAGGAAGGAGTGGCAGAGACAATGTGTGATGCACTGGCTGCAGTACAGTACAAGTATTAACCAAAGTTCTACAAAACAGGATCGGAACAATTTCCTGCTTCTGATCGTACCTTGCGTAACTGCTGCATTTGTACGTGCTAACGCAGATGTGGGGCTAGAAACTCTTACTGCGGATGTAAAAGTTATTTAAAGTGCTGTCTTCACTGTGCTGATACCAGACAAACATGCACAAATCACTGTAACCAGATTTAAGCAACTTGCATACCATTATTATTTCAACATCTGCCTTAAATCAGAGCATGCTGTTTACAGCTGTTCTTGAAGCCCACAACTGCACGGAGACAAAGAAATACTAAAAAACCACATATTTTATTTTAGCATTAAAGATGCATCTCTAAACCATCAGTACAAAAACAAGTAAAAAAGTAAACACCGGCATTTTGTGAAATCACATTGAACTAATACGAGACTTAATATAAAGTTTTCATTTACCACTCAAATGCAGTTTAAAAACAAAGAAAACCAAACAAGTAGCCTGGTCTCCAAGACACCTTCTACTCGAAAGAAACTGTTGAGTACCCACAGATTTTACCTACAAACCAAGGATGCCTTCTTCGTCTTCCATCTATGAAGCCAAGTCACACACTTCAATCACCTGCAAGTGACATCTGCGTAGTCTCAGTTACAGAACCGAAGAGAACACACACAATGTCATGACTGAAGTCCTTCTGTTTTTAGCATAGGCTCTTGTATCAAGTCACATATCCTTAGACTGATCATCTTCTTCAAGTTTCCTGATCTCGCTCTTTAAACAGTTGATGGTTTCACGACTTGCTTTTAGTCTCTCTTTAAGCTCAGCAATTTCAAAACTAGTTTTCTTTTTGGCAGCTTCCAGCTTTTCCCTGGTTTTCACTTCAAGATCTGCAACTGTGGTGGCGACAAAGGAAAATGAACACTGTGAGTACCATGAGAAGCTGAGATCGTGGTTTTTTAACTTGCAACAGATGCAGTTTGGATGGGGTGTCCTGAAAAAAATGTATTTTAATGTATTTTATGAATAAATTATATTGCTGGGCCTCATTCAGCCAATCAGTTGTGTGGATGGAGTTACATAATTCACTAAATCATAAATCATTTTCCAGAGCTTTTTAAAGATTAAGCGGGAAAAAACCCAGAAAACCTGATGCGGTAATAGCAAGTAAATGGAAGATTACAGAGAGTTACAAATAATTTGTATGCGGTGCCCAGAGCCAGGACACGAGGCCATGGGCACAAAGTGAAAGCCAGGAGGCTCCATCTGAACACCAGGAAACACTTTTTCGACCAAGCACTGGTACAGGCTGCTTAGGGAGGTTGTGGAGTCTCCATCCATGGAGATATTTGAAAGCCATCTGGACATGGTGCTGGTCAGCCTGCTGTAGGTAGCCCTGCTTGGGCAGGGTGGAGGGAGCAGATGACCTCCAGAGGTCCCTTCTCCAACCATCCTGTGACTTCTTTTCCATGTACTGTAACCACTTTCTCCCTCTGCCTTACTGGAGTTCATGTATCTAAAAGACTCGGTTGTGCTGCCACTGCTGTTATGAATATCTGACATTAGAACATCTCGATCTGCTTTGCTGAGATGTTATTTTTAATTTGCTCATGCACAAGTTTTTGGACAAAGCTGGCAAAGCCAATACACCAGGGAGGCCATGGATATCCCTTCCTACCCCAGACATTACATAATCTTGGATCATGGCAAAAAAACCCAAACAACTTAATTTTTACCTGCTTCAGCAGCACATTTTAAGGGAATATATACCACAAAAGCCCCAGTAAATTTTCTGTCTACTCTCAGGAGAAACATCCAGAAATTTTAAGTGAGAAAAGTTTGGACAATACTTTCTTATTAAAGATCTTCTACACATAAACCGTAACAACATGCAACATAAGAAAAATCCACCTCAAGACAGGCTAAACAGAGGCAGAAAACACAAGTAGCTCACAAGTCCACACACCCAAACAGACATAAGGCAGATGGGAACCCGAACTTTGTAGCACTCCAAGCTGATGGCTGTTCTTGTCTCCAGACACTGCCTGCCCAAAACCGCTCAGTAACGTGCTGTCAGGGGAACATGCAGATGAGCCAAAGGCCTAGTGAGCTGGCCTAGGTTGCCATTAGTTTGTAATAACAAGGTAGGGTTTGGGCTCAATAAGTATTACATTTGCTTTCAAACTTCACTAAGTACATCCTATTTTATGAATTACTATATTTTAATTTCCTTTCTTCAATTCCCTTAGTATTCTGATTTAGTTTTAAAGACAGATTAAAGGACTCAACATTAAGCTATACTTCAGAAGCATGTTACGAAATTACCTACACTTAAAGAATTAGAAAGGAAAAAGGTAGAGCTTTCAAGACACTACTCTAGCCCCAAAGGGTTGCTGCTTTGACTCAAACAGTACCAAATGTTCTGTATTTCAGTGCTTAAAGTGTCATCTTTGCATGCAGTTAATATGCAGATGAGCTAAACACAACTGTACCATGAACAGTGACCTTAATTTATTATCTGGTTTAACTCATTTCAAAGATGTTAAACTGGATGCAGATCATGTCAACATCTTCACAGTGAGTAATGCATAAGTTGTGTTTTTCCAGCAGGTACATAGATCAGAAAATCTTACAAGTTTTTAAATAAGCATTAATATCTTTGCAAAAGTCAAAGATAACTTAATGCAAAACCACCACTTTTTAGCAGCATCCAAGACCACTGTACTGTTACAGCCCAGAAAAAAACAACACTAAAAGCAAAACCAACTATTGTTCATTTCTAAGATTAAAGTATTTTCAACTTACACTCTGTTTCATGCTTATAAGCACCTAACGTTAGTTGACGAGACGTTGTTAACAGCTGCTGCATCATTGCAGTAGGATCTTGAAATATCTAACGAAGGAGAAAAATACATGGTATCACTAATGCTCTTCAAAGCAAAGTGAGGATTATGTTGAAAACTTCCATACCATTTCATCATAGAATTCAGAAACTACAGTTTTCTTTCCCAGGATGGCATTGGTATCGGACTGGAAAAGCTTCAGCAAGTGATACAAGGTTACCTGTACGAAGACAGAAGCTTATTAGATTGACAACTGTAGAGAAATATAAGTCATCTTCTGGATACCAACAAGCAGTACCTGTTCTTACTGAACAGTTGTATAGGATTTAAAAATCTTTCAGGAACACAAAAATAAATGCCATTTAACTTTAGAATAATCACTAAAGTTTAATATGAATCGTTAAAATACACCAACGACGCAGAGTTACTTTACTTTAATATGATGATTTCAAGATATTTTAATGATCCTTTAAAAATGCCTGGGCAAGTGGTTTAGGATCAGTGTAGAAAAACTACCAAGAACATCTTTCTCTTAAACATTTCTGAACAAATGGTTTACTTCAAACCAACTCTCCCAATTAGAAAGTGCTTTCTGTGACCATGTCAACCCTTCCTGCAAAAGAAAAACACCAGGAAGGAACTGTGAAGAGCTTCTCACTGAAGTTTCTCTTTGCAGGATTACTCTTCCATTACAGCACTGCAAATGGCAGAAGCTGGTGAGGAATGGAAGCCCTCTGCCCATCCCTGAGGAACCACTGACCACCTGGACCATGACCTGGGAAGGGGACACAGAGTTCTCCACTTCCATGAACACGCTTGTGAATGGCTGGGGAAGAGAGTGATACTTGACTCCAGTTGGTACCTCCTGGAAAGGAAGAACCTGACAGGCACTGAAACAGCCTTCCACCAACAGCAGCAAATTAAAAACACACGCAACCAACTTTAGGACAGCTTGGTCAAGCTGTGAAGGGAACAAATACCACAAGTCAGGATGCTGCTGAGCGCAACGGCACAGGAAACCCTTTCTAGTCTACTACCAATTACCATGTATTCAAGAAAAACTTAACAGTTTGCCCCTCATCTGGCAAAAAATGGCTAAAGCAAAAGGATCGTGGTAGAAGGAACTTAGTCCTTCCAGAAATAAACCCCCTCCCCTAAAATATGGTAACTGAGTTTCCTACCTAAGCCTAGACAAACAAACCTACAAGATACATCGAAAACATGGGATGGGAAGAATGAGAAGGAAGAAATTCATTCCAATGATTTATGCAACTAGAGGTGTGCTTTATCCTGGTTTTGTTAGGAAAGAGACTACTGCCAGCACAGTACCTTGGCTGTTTTCTGACCGGTTTTGACCCAGTCTGATAAGACCAAGAACGAAAAAAAAAGAAAATAAAGTAATTCAAATATCCTAGAACTAGGAACCTACATGGAAGAAAATCCCCAGTATGTGCTCAACCCAGGTAAGGTACAACACATGGTCACGTATTAGCAACTGTCAGAGAAACCAAGCGCAGACAGAGCAGATATCACAAATGCAACAGTAAATAAAGCACAGGAACAGGAAAACATGGCCAGTTTTTCAATACATCTCCTACAGGCACCGGCTCTATTAATTCCGTGGCTGATGGGGCTTATTTTGACCAGCAATATCCATCCCACAGCTCAGCTTCCCACCACCGCAGCAAATTAAGCACTGATAGAAGTTCACTGTACTTACAGGCCTTTCATTTGGATCAATGAAAAATATCTTAATGATGATCTCAAATTCACCCCAGCCTGTTTCGGTGATTTCATACGGTGGTTTGGTAACAACTGCAGAAGGAATCACAGAAGCGTTAATATGGGTGAGAGTTCCCCAGTGGAACTAGTCAAAATCCCAACTGTAGGAACAAGCCAGGTGCAAGACCCACCTCTCAAGGGGTTCCCATAGCTCTCGTGCAACTTGAACTGGATTTTTTTCACATAGGCTGACATATCCTAAAACAGAAACGCTGTTAGTCCCGGTGATTTACACAGCACACCAAACTACTGGCCATCGTCCACAGAATCAACCAGGCTGGACAAGACCTTTCAGGTTATCAAGTCCAACCTTCATCCCAGCGCTGCCAAAGACCACCACTGAACCAAGGCACTGGGGGCCTCAGCTGCACTGCCAGGGATGGTGATTCCACACTGCCCTGGCCAGCCTGTTCCAATGCCTGAGCACCCTTACCGTGAATCAATTTTTCCTAATGCCCACTCTAAACCTCCGCTGGTGCGGCTTGAGGCCATTACCTCTTATCACTTGGGAGAAAACACCAACCTCACCTCACTCCATCCTCCTTTCAGGCACTTGTAGAGAGCAATAAGGTGTCCCCCCCCCCGTGAGCCTTCTCCAGACTGACCCCCCAGGCCCATCAGCCGTTCCTCATCAGACTTGTGCTCCAGGCCCTGCACCAGCTCTACTGCCCGTTTCTGGACCTGCTCCAGCACCTCGCTCGCTCACTCCATCCATCCACCCACCCATCCTCCAGGCCTGTTGCTTCTCCTGGCAAACACTGAATTTCTTCCTACTTCAAGCAGGAAAGGCAGGCGGTAAACCCACGGCGTACAGCCGGCCCTTGGGTCCGTCACTCCTTCGGCCCCTGTCCTCACAGCCCGGCTTTTTAAACCCCCCCATTCCCAAGGCGGGGCTGGGCTGCAGCGGCGGGGCAGGAGCTGCCTCACCTCGTTTCGGTAGGGCTTCACGTACACCGTCCACTGGTGCGTGTGCCCATCTTCTTCCCTCTTCTTGCCGAAGTACCGCGCCACGTTTCCGTACACGATCGGCTTCACGATGGTGACGCCCTTAAGAACAAAACCAGGACTGAGCCACAAGTGACACGCTCCGACACGCGCCCGGGGCCCGACTCGGGCCGTGTCCGCACGGAGCCGCTCCCGGCCCGTCCCTCGGCTCCGCCCGCGGAGCCCCCGCGGGGCCGGGTGCGGGTCCGGGCGCGGGCGCGCACCTTCACGCGTCCCCCGGAGTCAGGCCCGAACTCGGCCATTCTCTTGAACATATTGCCCCGGGGGGCGCCGCCCGCAGCCGCCGCCCGCGCGCCTCTCCGCCAGGCCCCGCCGGCTCCGCCCGGCCCCGCCGCTTCCGGCGGCGCGCTGCCGTCATGGCGCCGCTGCGCGCGGGGGCAACATGGCGGGGGCCGGGGAGCCCGCGCCCGGAGGCGGCCGCGGTGCTGTGGCTCTCGTAGCGGCACTTGCCAAGGGCTCAGGCAGCCTTGGCCATGGGCGTACCGCGGCGCGGGCCCGGGGCCCGGCCCGGCGGAAGGAGCCGTCCTGCGCGAACGGGGCAGCCCCAGGGGGGGCTGTGTGTGCGCGGACGGGCGGTGCGGCGGCGGGGAAAGGCCCGTGTGACACGCCGGAAGGGGTGAAAGGAAGGCGGCAGCGTGCTGATCGCTGTGCAGCCGCGCCGAGCTCCGGGACCGTGGGCCGAGTGCTCCAGGAATCTCTGTGCAGCTCTGGAATATAGAGAGTATCAGCTTCGGCAAGACACGAACCTGTTGGCTTCCAGACAGGAACCGAAGGCTGTGTGCGTCCCTCTCCGTTGCCCAAGGGGAAGCAAAGAAGCGCACTCTGGCAACTCTCAGTTACCAGAAGGAGCGGAGGAAGTCCAGTGAAGCAAGTCCGCACACGACGGAAAGCAAACTGGGCTGCAAGAGGGTGCTGCATCTCATGCATTTATCTTCACAAGATAAAATACAGAATGAGGTTAATGGTGTGACAACTAACTGGTTTCTGTCACTGTTTTATGGTGACTCTGCAACAGAGCTCCTTCGCTCATGGGTAAAGAACTGTCATGAGCTGGTCTTCTCGGTAGGTACCACTTCAGTTTTGCAGCAAAAGGGTTATCCCACCACAGGTTAGCAAGTTACGCTTCCGGCTCAGAGTCGGACCGGGTTCAAAGTTGAAAGTGCTTCGGCTGAACGAGGTATTAAAAATTAGCTGATGCTTAGGTGTGAGCGGCTTGTGCTGGTACCTTTGTCAAGACAAGTTGGTTTACCAGGAATGCCTTTAAATCACAGCCAGGGGAGGACAGGGGGAAACACGTTTCCCATTACAAAGGTGAGTAAGCACAGCCCTGTTTGAACCAATGAACAGATTCCCATGACGTCTGTTGAAACAGCAGTGCATCACAGGACTCTTTGCAAGGTGCACAAGGGGTTCTTGAGGTGAGGAATGGCAATAAAGGATTACACTTGTAGAGTTGGTGCATCTGTATAGATTAGAGTTCCTGTGCTCTCTTACTGCAGAAATGAACTCGGTATTTAGTCATTTCTACTTTTATAACCATTTTTAATTCAGTTGGCTGTGCCACTGGAATTTTCTAGGTGTTCTGTACGTTGGTTCCCTTCACTGTTTGAGCTGGAAAACAACCCAGGCTGTCTTAAGTCTTCCTGATGGACAGAAGGTGCCACTCTTTCCATTCTTCAGGGATTCAGGCAGGAGAGCAGAAGTGAAGAAACTGCCTTCATTTATTGTCACTCATGCAGTCAGTCTAACACTCTCCTACCTTAATACTAACTAGTAATAGCTCGGCCAGGAACACTTTTCTTTTTCAAAAGCTGTATTTAAAGATGCCAAATAAACAGCTTCTGACTGTCTTTGGACCCCAAAGCTTTGGGACTTCATCCTTTACTTTGTAGGTGTGACAACTCCCCCTGCTGAAAAGAGCACTCCTCTTGGGTATTGAAAACATTCCTTTATTCCACATTCACACAGAGCTAATAGCTCACAAGCATCATCATTAAAGGAAGATCTTGCCTTGGAGCTAACAAATTCCTGACTGTATGTGCCCATCTAATCTGGCAGTTCTGACTAAACCATAAAGAAGCAAAGATGTAATGAACTACACATAAGCATCCACCTGGGAGGCATCAGTCAGAGCAGTAATAAAGGCCTGGAAAAGGCTGTACAGAAATAAGCAGCTTGGCTTCAGCTTGGGCATGTTCTTTGGACAGGCTGATTTAAGAGTTTTGTTTCGAAATTAATTCTGAGTAAAAGCCATCAAATTATAACTAAATGGAGCAGTCAGGGGATAACTTAAAATTAGGAGG
Source organism: Lathamus discolor (assembly GCF_037157495.1). NCBI lineage: Eukaryota > Metazoa > Chordata > Aves > Psittaciformes > Psittacidae > Lathamus > Lathamus discolor. Next base: position 38,995,431 of record NC_088884.1, on the reverse strand, counting down.
GCACAGTAGGGATCCCACCTGACAAAACCCCCCCTTATTTTTCTGAAGTATCGTACTGTTACCACTCTGAAAAACACCAAGGAAATGTTCCCCGGCTCCAGCTGAGATGGAGGCCAGCCAACAGATCCCTTTCATCATGATGGAGCATTTACACTAACACAGAGAAGCTCAAAATACAGCTTTTTATAGCTGCCAGTAAAACACCGGCCTTCCCTGACCCTTTTAATTCAAAATAATTTGTGTTAAAAAAAAGAAGCCATTGCACAGTTTCAACATTATTTCCTGCAGTTCCTCCTGCAGGGCTCTGTTGGCCATTCTACACCATTCACAGTTTCCGTTACCTTTACACTATGGGTCTTAAGAAAACAGGAGGTGTGGACCTACATCTTGCAAAGATTCCAGGCTAAATGACTGAGCAAAGTGAGAAGTGCAGTTTTAATTATGTACAGGCTCCAAACGACTTTCTGAGGTGGGAGCCCAAGTCCCTTACAGCTTGGGCCATGAATAAGGATTCTGTTTGGGATGAATGGTCTCTGTTTTCATCCCTTCCCTCCAGTGTGGAGCTGTAACACATCCTGGCAGAGACACATTTTTAAGTGAAGCACAGTCTGAGGATTGTAAGTGATGGTGAGGGCAGCTGCCTGTCAGTCAAAAAGTAGATGGCTAAACAGGGAAAGGGGATACCAGCAAGCTTCAGAAATTACTTTCCAGCATCAGTTTAACCATTCTGAAGTACAATAGCTTTGTAGAGCTTGCTGCTCCTTCAGAGGTGAATGCTGCCTGTTCCACACAGGAACCCACTCATGGGCTTGTTCAGCCTGGAGAAGAGAAGGCTCCAAGGAGACCTTAGAGCAGCCTCACAGTACCTAAAGGGTGGCTACAAGAAATATGGAGAGGGACATTTTACAAGGGCTTGTAGTGACAGGACAAGGGAGAATAATTTTAAACTGACAGAGGGAAGATAAGACTAGATACTGGGAATAAGTTTATGCCTGTGAGGGTGCTGAGGCACTGGCACAGCTTGCCCAGAGAAGCTGTGGCTGCCCCATCTCTGGCAGTGTTCAAGGCCAGGTTGGACACAGGGGCTTGGAGCAACCTGCTCTAGTGGAAGGTGTCCCTGCACGTGGCAGGGGGGTTGGAACTGGATGAGCTTTAAGGTCCTTTCCAACCCAAACCATTCTGTGATCTTCTGCCAGGTTTAGGAGGTATGTTCAACTACAGCCAACATGTTCTCCGCCTGTGTGAATAGTATCTTCCAGTGTCAAGGAAAGGCTTCTAAGCATATTATACAGAAAACACAGCAATTTAAGAGCAGCACACTTGAAAGGCATTCAAAATAATATGTAGAAAGTAAGGCAAGAAAGGAGGACTTTTTCATAAGGTGTCACAGCAAGGACAAAAAAAAAAATTACTTAATACCTGTTTATTTTGTAGGAAAAAAAAAGGGAAGAAGCAACTGCCATCTTCTTAAATTTAGGGCAGGTGGGGATTATCATATCTGGTTCTGCTGCTAAAGCTCAGAATGGATCTGGTTATGTGGGATAAATGGCCAAGGTGTGGATACCACAGTAATTAGACAAAAGAGGATCACAGACAATTAATGAGATTGTGAATTAAGCAAAAAGGAGTGGCTTTACGCCACTAGATGGCAGAAGACCCTTTCATAGCAATTCTGCACATTGCACCATTTTGAACATACCCTTCCTTGTATGACAGAACACAGGGCCGGGGGGGGGCTGGCTTCACCATTAGTAATATACAGGATAAAATCTACTCAATGAGTGCCAGCGCAAAGTATATCCATGTGCTTTGGAACAAATGTTCAGAAATATATATGTATTTTAAAAGACCTCTTCATATTGGTCATTAAATTGAGAAATCTGGTTTGAGAAGAAATTAATTTCCTCTATTTCCCACTTACACAAAGGTTAACAAGACTTGCAGCTACTGCAGTCTGATGGGCAGCAGAGTGCAAACAATTTTCTGCTAATCATTCAGAAGAGATGATAAACAGGTTCAGATAATTAAAAGGGATGGCAACTTCTACCTGCAGCAAAAAGACCTGCTTCTACAAATAGAAGTGTTCTGCAATTGTTTTTCACACCATCTCGCTGGGAACAGAAAATAGTAAAGAAAAGGTAGAAAAACTTATGATCAGTTCCTTGACTACCATATACTTTGTGTCTCAGCATTAAAAGCATGGGCTGACCAGCATCTCTGTTTTCTATGTTGTTACATGTATAAAAGATTTTTCTTTCTGCCTGCCAGCTCAAACTTAATCGGCAAAATCTGTTCAGCAAAGCAAGAAACCCCAGCCCGTTCCATTTAGCTCCAGTCCTTCTCCCTGCCTCGGCCACAGAACAGCACCAAACCTCACAGTCTGTGACATCCTTGAAAATAAACCTGCTCCCTTCCCTGGCTGCCACTTGCATTAAACAGCTTCTGCATCTTCCACAAACCCCTCCCATCATCTCCTGTTCAATAAAGGAAATCGATTCTCACATAATTTTCACTTCAGCCTCTTAGTTGCCTCTCTTGTACATCTATCTCCCAACAAATTACTTTTCCTGCATATGGAGTAGGCTTGTCGCCTCCCCACTTCCAGCCATTTACTTACATTTTTCAGAAGTCATCACTTGCTTTTGTATCTTCTAAGAGGCAAAATAGATACGTTCAATGTGACTGACACATTTTCTTCCTCATGCAGACCTGGTTAATCTGTGCATCTCTTACAAGACACTCTCCAGAGCAGCAGCTGCCTTACCTGCTTTCATAAAGCATGAATGAGCATCAAGTCTTCAGATTATTCACTACGTTTGGAATAACGTTGTTAGCCAAGATCCATTCAGAACGTTAGTGTCATGCTTCCAGTGCTTTAGGGCATGCCAAACCAACTGTGAAAGGTGCTGAGTGTGCGGACTACATTCCTTTAATAAATATGCTATGCTACTGGGTGGTTATCTTTGGAAAAATGCAGAGGTTAACCTGGAAAACATCCTTTCCCAGTTGACTACTTGATTTTTGAGAGTGTGATGCTACAGGCCTTCAATAGGACACAGCTAATTCCCAATGCAAAACAGAGGTTCTGGCCCCAAAATGATAAAACCAGCATTTCCTTTCCTGGCACATTATGACTGGTTAAAGTCTAGCATTTCAGGTTAAGTTGGTTATAAGGACACAGCTGCCTGCATCTGATTTCCTTGTAATGTCTGTAAAATCTTCGTGATCATGAGCTACAGATGCACCTATGGTTTACTTTACTCAGTCTGCACTGGACAAACTTACCTTTCACACCTTCATACAGACTTGGCTGATTTTCACTTTCAATTTGCTTTTTGCTGCTCCTCTCTTTTGCAACTTAGTATCTCCCCTGGACCAGCTGCAATAGTATGAAACAGTATGAAGTACAGAGAACAGCACTAATACTGTGAACCTGAGTTTCTCCCCACCCCAAATCTAACAGGGGTCAAAAAGGACACTTCTGAGCACTTATGTCTGCTTTCCAGCAAGTGCTTAGGTGCCTTTCATTTCCATAAAGACAGATCTAAAACACTAAAGCCTCTCCTGGACCAGGAACACTCCTCTATTGACAGGAAATGAAAAAAGATGCCAGCTCTGCAAGAGGAGGAAGATCAGTAGTGCCTTCGGTGAGGCTTCGGGTGCAACAGCAGCAGAATGGAAGACTTCCCTTTCCAGAAGGATATCCTGGTGACTGTGCTGTGCCACTGCCTGGGATGCAAACCCCACAGCAGAACATCTGCAGAAGAACTCCAGAGCTACCTCACAGAAACTGTTCCTACAGTCCAGAAATCTCCCATCAATTGCAGCTGGTGTAAGAACACACAGCTCGTACAGGTGACTATTTTAGGCTCCCCCTGGCTAAACCTCACATGTGCCTTCCACCACTCTCTCCTCCCAAAAAGCTGTCAGTCAGTATTGAGGGTTGCACAGGTATTCAGCCAAGTACAGGCTGTGCTTAGGAACAGGTTTATCCTAGCGTGGATCATTGTGGTTTTGCCATTTTTCCTTGCAGTCCTCAGAGGTCAGGGTACACAGGAAGGGTTAAGCACTGTCTCCTGAAGGCCAGTCAGCCTGCAGCCAAGAGGTGGCAGCGAGGCTTTGGCACCAGTGAGGCACTGGAGGAACACACAAGAACAATCTTCCACAGAAGCCAAGATTCCAGTAGGATCTCCAGCTCATCTCAGCCTCTGGGCCTTTTAAACTGCAGCAGCTACTGAGAAGACACTGAAAAGGGTTGGAGGCAAGGTTCTTGCACGTAAAATTTGAGCATGGAACAGTTCTCATAAGCATTATCAAATTGTTTCCAACTCAAGGGATGGTATTTTTCCCCAGAGAGCATACATGGAAGAACACTCCCCCCCAATACTCAGAGTGCTTACCTTCCTCATTCTTCTGATAGCATCTCAAATCACACCTTGATGATCTGGCATTCTGATTGGGTTGACCTGTGCTGACACAATGAATTCATCCATGTCCTACTGAATCCTCACCATGTTTACCTTAAGAGTGTACATTCTATGATTTTTTGGGCAGGATGCTTTACAATTCCCTCCCATTCAGCAATGGGAACCGCTGAACACCCTAACCTGGAGGAAAATTCTAACAACATACGTAAAGTCAAGAGTTAGCCATCATTTCCCCCCGTGTTCTCGACCCAGAAAGAAGCCTGAAGTGCCCTGAACCCCAGACACAGCTGATTACTCCTCCTCTCTCAGTCAATGAAGCCATGTCATTAAAAACTCATCAACCATGAAATTCAGACACAGTGCAGTAAACCATTGGTGGCCAAGTCAGTTTTGTTATCCTGTTGCTTGCTATTTTTACCAATCTAAGCCCTTCAGAGCAGGTGAATTTTACTTTCTTCAGTACAATTTTAGAGCACTAGCCAACAAAATTCAGGTTAATTTTCTAATGAGCGTTTTGTTTCTTCTAAACACATCTGCACAATCAGCCACCTTAATTCACTCACAAATCAGGTTTAAATAAAGTCATGAATGTTGTGGGTTTCCAAGCCAATCAGACTGCATTTCACACTTCTGAAGCCATAATGATTAGAGAAAATATTTTTCCCAACCAACCAGCCAACCAGTGTCCTCACATGATCTCACCACTGCCAAATGCTGGAGGCTCATCACAGACAAAAGTTTGAGCCAATAACACTGTAAAATGGTACCAATAATATAAGATGGTACAATGGATATAGCTTATTCTGTGCTACAGTAAATCAATTTCAACAAGTATTACAAAGAGTTTGCCAGTAGCAGGGCACAGTAAGACAATGCTAATGACTTTCTGTATATAAAAGACAGATATTTTTTTTTGTATTTGCCCAGAGAAGCTGTGGATGCCCCATCCCTGGCAATGTTCAAGCCCAGCTGGATGGGGCTTGGAGCAACCTGGCCTGGTGGAAGGTGTCCCTGTCTGTGGCAAGGGGGTTGGAACTGGATGAGCTTTAATGTCCCTCCCAATCTAAACCATTCTGAGATTCTGTTCTATGTAATACAATGATCTGATTTAGCAGCAGACTAAAACAGTTGCCCATGAAACCCCAGTGCCCAAAGTAGTTTCAAAACCAGTATAGGGTGGATACTGTCATTGGTACCAGACCAACTGTCATGTGAGATGAGCTGACAACAGTTCAATCTGCCATAGAGCTGCTTTAGCACTGCTGTTTAAGACACACATGCTTTGTAATGATTAATGTTTGCCAGGTTTAGTCAACTCAGGAAGCCAGATTAAAATAGAAAGTTTTACCGTCACTGGCAAGCAAACAAACAAGAACATCTGCACTTATCACTAATTTTAAAGTCTACAAAAAGTCTTTAAAGACCAGATGAGGACACGAGCTAATATGAACAAAACTACTTCTAGATTCAGAAACAATCACAGCACAGAATCTAGCTGTAACATTAGAATGTCCCTGCTGTAAGTTTAAACATCTGAAAAATCTGAAAAGACTGACAATCATGAACACTGTGAAGATATCAAACAAGCTGGAATGAAGACAGACAAAGTATTTTTAATAAAAAAAGGTCTTTATTTCTTCAATACAAGGTAAACTACTATTGCAGCTTAAGACCAACACAAAAGTTGGACAGCAAATTGCTTAACAGTCTCCTAAAGGCTGAAAAAAAAAGAAACCCATGAAAGCTAAAAGTTGTGCAATATTTCAAGTATAACATCTAAAAAAGATGAAATGATCCCTAAACTTATTAACTAAGTACCTCTGCTGAAAATGTATTAAAATCCACATTTGCCAGGATACCATCTTACCTTGTTGAGAAACACAGGTCTCCAGAAACTCAAGTATCCAACAGACTCTTTGGCCTGCCAGTATCAGGAAACTGTTTCATAAAATATATATATATATACATATATGTATATATATGTATATATATATATATATAAAAATCCTTTGGAGTCAGGCATTCTGACAGGCATCCATTTCCTTACGTTCTGCATTCCAACTTAGACAAGCCCCCCTCCTGTATTTCAAAACCATTTCTTGAATAGCTTACTCAAGACATCCTTGTGCAAAATGGGAACCGGGAAATGGAATGAATGGTACAATTCATTCAGGAAGACAATACAGCCTTTTGTTTAGAAATTCAGCAGTGCTGGCAACAGTCATAAAAACATTTAGGTTTACCAAACAGGAATGTATTTCACCTTTAAAACACTTGGAGCTTTTTTTTTTCTTTTTTTTTCTTTTAATATATATTTGCTTTTACGTTTAAAAAAGGATGCCTGCAGTAGTAAGGAAACTGAATTTGCAATCACTTGTATTTATAAAAGCACACACATTCCTCATTTTCTTACACTTGAAGATCAAGGGAATGTCTGTTTCATAATGTAATAGTAATATGCACAGTTTAAAATATTTTCTATTACAAAATACAATATACAAGAGGGTGAAGCCAAAGTCTTATTACTTGAATATATTCCAAAGTGTTAGCACTAAGTCATGAAAAAAAAAAATCACATTACATGGTATGAATAGATGGGAATTTTTACAACTTAAATGCTCCATTTTATTGGGATCAAAGGTATAATGTTTAATATTTTCAAGAGACTTTACTAAAACTAATTTATCTCCAAAGAAGGTTTAAAATACTTAAGCACAGGCATAGGTCATACCAGTACCTAGAACCCACTGCAATCACTGGGGCTCCAGAAAGAATTCAAGAACTAATGAGTGCATAATGCGCAAATAGAATGAGATGATTTATCATATTTGTCCAACATGGAAAAAAAAAAATCCCATGAGAACATCAAATTGAGGAACTTCCATGCTCCAAAATACTCCTTAGTAATTTGTCCTCTAAAGCCAAAGTGAATCTAAAAGTACATGTCAGATCTCAGTTTGGGGGGGCTGTGGTAGGGCAGGTGAGTGAGGGGAGGAAAAGCAACCAAAGAAAACCCCCAAAGCACCACACCACCTCCACCCACCCCATGCCTGCCTGCAACATTAACTGCAAGGCATCATAGTTGTAACAGACAGTATTTCTGCACAACCATCACGACTAATGAGCACGCTGCAACTACTATGTTTAAGACCTGTGCAGTCAATTACCAAAATATAAATTCTGAGCAAATCAATGTTGCTTCTTTCCTACATGAAAATACTTATTTTGCAAAGAATTTACTTTAAGTATATGCACACTGACCTGTGCCTTCCTTACAGAAGATTTTGAAAGGCTTCCATTTTAAAGCAGAAGCAATTTAGTGTCTTGGATCTCTGAAGAGTACCAGTCTTAAACATGCACATTTTATATTTGAATCTACATGACTAACAGCATCTTAATGAGCATTATGCTAGAAATTTTAAGGCTGTATCTCAATTTACACAAGAACCAATGGTAATGTTAAGAGTCTACGTATAAAATTCTATAAATAAAAATAGGAGTAAAGTCTGTTTAACCTGTACAGAGAGAGCAAGTGGATAAGAAAAGGAAATCAGGAATTAGGTATTTCTATAAAGAATGCCATGTATTTTTACTAGAAACACAGATGACAAGTATGTACAACATGTAAATCTCCAATTATCCACATAGAACTACAAAAACATTTACAAGGGTTTGAATAGGCAACTAAACAATCAGGTAAAAAAAAAAAATACAGTTAGAAAAACTAAGCCTCACCAATTTCAAAGGAACAAAACCAGAAAGCACTCACTCCTTTAAAGAAATGAGAATTTCAAGCTAATGCCTAAATTTAGTAAGGTATCTTTCTTGTAACAAAACCAACAGCTATCCAAGCTTATAAGCCACACTGTAAATATAATGTCAAAGAAGTTCTGACACATGTTTTTCAAAATGCAAATCAGAACTGAAATTATTGGCACAGAAAGCAAAAAGGGAATTCGGGCAAAAAAGCCTGTACAGTTTCCAAACTGGTGTGTTGTCCTTCTGAAGAAGTATTTTTGACCTGTCAAAACACATACTCCAGTAGAAACCTTACTTAAAAAAAAACAAAACCCAACCCTCTATTTCTAAAAAAACCACTAAACAAACAAACAAAAAAAAAACCCTCCAGAAAAACAGTTTCTGCTGCTAAAGCACTGCCACCCCTAAGTCACTACTCGTTGGTTTTGTCTTTCAAGGTAAAGGACACAGCCTTAAGATAGTATTTTCAACATTACTTACAAAAATCAGTATTTGAAAGAAACACAGTATTTCCTCAGACTACTTTGTCCTTTCATCAGCAAAAAAAGAGGTGAAACACCACTGAACAAATATCAAAGAGCATAGCAGTAGCCATCACGGCATCATCACCAGCCCGTAAGTTACCAAACTGCTATCTCCTGATCATGCACAGGAAATCGCAGGCAACATTTAGTAAATCAAAACCCAGCAAAAATTTTCCTACAGATCCAGTTATACATGATGTGCATTAGGCATATTCCTTTTTGGTGTCTATCAGGGTCTTTGGATTTTTTTCTGTACATTTTTTGATTCATTAAAAAAATCCTAACAAATGAAACTCACAATACCAAGAGAGTATTATCTAAATTGCAACATAGTAAATTTATCAGTTAAATCTAAATATTCAGAACAGGCAGAAATAAGCGGCTTAATATGGGGATCTCATCTTTCAAGTCACAACGATCACTCAGTTTAACTTACGTTCTTTCCCCCCTGCTACTCCCTCCCTGCCATTTCCACTGCCAGCAATGGAAATCTATATGCGAGTGAGAAATGACACTGTGTAAAACGAGTAACAGACTCCTTAAATCTATTTCAATATGGAGTAAAATATTAGTTCCTGCATAAAATGCTTGTACATTTACTTTTTTATTTTAAGATTTAATATATCTATGCAATGGAACATTACTTACCTGCTGCCTCTCCAGTATTAGCTATTCCCCATGTACCAGCTACAGGCAGGTTATTTCTTCCTTAAACTTATTACACATAGCAGTAAACAATGTTTTTAAGTAAAGAAAAAAAAAGTTACAACAGTACTGTTTGTAACCAAGACCTATTCACAAAAAGCAGGAAATGAGTCATGACTTGTTTGATACAACTTTCAGTTTTACAAAATTTTAAAAGGCAGTTTTCATTTCCAAACAGGATTAAACATGTCAAGTATCTTCTCAGTAGCAAATAGTTCAATAAACACCAGTGATCCCATGCATGAGGAACTGAGGTACACAATTTAGGGGGGGGGGAAATGGGGGGAAGAGTCTGAAGCTGTAGCCAAGTCCAACAGCATCAACCTGGCTGCAGGAAACCTGGCTGAGCGATAGGTGACAAAAATATTAGAACATTTTAGACTTATGCAAAACCTCCACAGTTGCACAGGCTACTGGTCCCAACTCAGTAAAGCATAAAAATCACTGATGTATGCAAAGAAGGTACTTAAAGCATATGTTTATATTCCTTGAAGTCTATGGAATATAAGCACACACTTTAAATGCTCTGGAAAACCAAACTGATTCGAGTGCTTTCCTGAACAGGGTTAACATCTTAGGTCAGCTATAAAAATCTTCAAAATTGGTAAAAAAAAGAGATCAAGAGTTGTCTAAGAGTTGCCTCTTAAAGCCATCTGAGGTCTTGAAACTTAACTTAAAACATCAAGTGCAGCTATTTGAGTAAGAGAAAACTGCAAGAATAAATCTGCCGCATAACGATTTAGAATAGACTACAAGTAAGCCTTTGTGCAAGGCTGCCAGAAACTAAGTTTTTGAAACTTACAGGAACTTTCTATTTGCTTGCATGTCACAATTTAATTTCAAACCAATTTTTAAATTTGAAATCAACTTTCACTGTGAGCTCCAGTAATTTGTTTTTAGGTAAATTTACAAAACCTCATCTGACAGATGTCATTAGCACCACTTTTTGCTAAGACATTTAAATATTGCCCATCACTTCACTTAACAAGGACATACAAGTGTACCTTCTCTTGTATATGCATGTGTGAATAAACCCCAAAGTATTAAGAAAATGCCAAACCCATAAAGTCTGAAAAAATGGAAGCATCTTGTTTCTTCTGGCACATTTCTAATATACAACTATGTACAGACTGCTACAGCCTTGGGGGTGGACAGGGAACAAACGCAAGCACTATTACTATAAAACTGTAAACAACTGCAGGGTTTGGTTTTGTTTTTTAAACCTAACCTTTCCACCCCTTATTATGGACAGTTTAAGTTCACGTGAACAGTTTAAGTCTATATTAACTGTAGTGTCAATCAGGATCAAGGCTGTATGACAGAAATTCACAGACCTGGGACCACCTCTCCTCAAAACAGGCCACAAAGAGCTGCAGTTTTTACAGTTTTATATGTTAATCAGCAAATTCACAAGCCACCTAGGTAAACACTGCTAGAAAGCAAAAATAGCTTTGCAGGTTTTATGTAACCACCTATTTTCATATCAAAACTGAATGTGTGAGAGCAACATTAGTATGTTTAACTCACTGAATGCAAGATTAGGTGGAGGCATATGCAAGAACTATTGCAATGTTTTTAAAAACAGCATCAACGTTTTAATTGTAACATTATCTTTAAATATTGCTGAACACAAGACTTTCCCTGAGGTGTAAACATCAAATAACTTGAACAGCTTTACACATCAGCCCCATTAAACAGTTTATTACAACACTACATCTACTGTAATCAGTGGTGCTGTGTACAGACATTATCATATGAACAGTTTAACATGAACAAACTACTATAAAAACAAGCATTTACTTGACTTTTTCCAATTGCTTGCACATTATAATTGCCAAAAGTATATAACCAGTAATAAAGTTGCAAAAGCTATAAGGTTTAAATCACACAGGTTTCCCTCAAATAAAACAGTTAAGCAACATAAGAAAGTAAAAGAGCTACTGGTTACCATGTATGCAGATTTGCTTTATTCAGATCTATTCCTGTTCATTTTATCCATGAATCCTTACAGGCTCAGTTCAATCACATGAAGCAAACTGCTGGACAAGCATCTTTCCTTGAAGAATGTATCTTGTCTTGCATGCTGTTCCTCTTCCTTCAGCTGTAATGTGTCAAAATTTGTGATGTAGATTTTGCTAGTCTTCATAATACACAGAAAATTGTTGGCTTATCTATACATACACAAGTCGTGCATCTACTTCACCAGAATGTAAACTAACACAAAATACCCAGAAGCAGTAGCTACTTGTTTGTGCATAAAACCGTTTTCTAATACAATAGTTAAAAAGAAAATCAATATTGTTGTACAAAGTTGAAAGAAGATAAATTTCACAGCTGAAGAATCGAATGATAAAGGGAGAAATAGCTACCGCTCCTGTGACTGATAGAAACATTTATATAGAACATTTCCTAAAGTATGCATTCTGCGAGTAAACGAACAAGCACGTAAGGTAGTTTTACCACAACTAGAGCTTTACATTTTTACCTGCCCACTTACAGAAGTTTTAAGATGATTTGACATTTAAATAATGCACTGGTTGTATAATGAAGTGGATGGCTCACAGCTCAGTAACATTTAAAAGTGCACAGATGCTGATACCTCTACTTGAAAATGTTCAGACTAGTGGCAAGCAGGATGGGCTTCACATCTAAAAATACACACTCGCAGTTTAATCACAAGAACCCACTTTTCAAATAATACAGTATAGATTTGCAGGTTTCCTCACTTACTTGCCCTAGGAAAAACTCCATGCCCTACATCCTAATCTCATCTATTTTGGCAAATTAAGGAACCGCACTATTCAGAGTTAATGACTTCAAGAGTTCACAAGATACCTGGGATGGTATAATTCCATACACTGGATTTCAGTTGAATTCCATTACAAAACAATTACCTATCTTCATTTCATTAATAATCCACAATCTCAACATTCAATATTTTCAAAATAATTTAAATCAAATTGTTCAAAAAACCAACACATTCAACTGTTCATTTGAGAACCAAGACATTTAGAGGAGCAATTTCATGAACATGCACCAGTCACAGCTGTCAAATATTCTTCTACTAGTATAGTAATTTTAAAGCAGTCAGGAAAACAAAGTACTCTATTTTTGCAGGAACAATTGTCACATTTCTTCTTCCTCTCCTCAAAGTGACCGATAATTATAACTTTGAAAACCAATGTATAACCAGGTAGGCTCTATATGCTACAAGTATGCACGCAAATTAATCCAAATCAGCGACTCGAATTTCCTTTCTTATTCACAGACTTTATTCTCAAGTCCCAAATGTATCAACCAGTAACTACTTTTGGGGAAGATCCTTCCCCAAAAGACCAAAATTTCCACAGGTGTTACATACTTTTGAAAATAATTAGTAGCAAAGTGACAAAGTGCTGCCTCCACAAGATGTTTTCAGAGTTACAAGCTAAGTTAGCACAGAGGGGAGAATCTGTTTTTTACTGGAGAAAGTAAGTATATGACAGCTGTGAGACTGCGTATCAGAATTTGCTGCTCTCATCATACAATTCCTGTGGCAAGAATTACGGATCTTTATAATTTCTACGGCAACAGTTAGCAGATCCAAAGCATCATATCTATGATTTATAATGCTAGCATAAGAAAGATACAGTTCCTGGGAAGAATTACCTAGATTTGTAAGGGTAGTTATGGAACTACAGGAACTTTAAAGAATGAATGATAAACTGGATTTAGGATTAATACTTTTAATGATAGGGCTCCTAAAATGATCAGCACCACACTGAACCTTAATTTAAACAACATGACCAACTAAAATCCAAGGTGGTGTACGTTTTGGTTCCAAAGTATTCTGCCACTATATCTTGGCAAAACTGGAAACATTTGTGGTTCCAAAAGGAAGAAATAGATCTGTATGGATTATACCTTTATGATCAACCCTTTTCAGTATTCTACAAGCAAGTGGAATACTGAAGTAAGAAACAACTTTAATAAAAAAAGTTAAATCTCTAGTCAGTACTTCTTGGCAATGCTGTTTTCCAACTGCCTTTCCATCTGACTAGGCTCACATAAGCTATCAGTCCCAAGCATGAGTTAACGTTTGTACAATTTAACACCGTACAGAATCAGTTTCTCAGCATTTCTATGAATAAAGCCCAAATTTCAGACTTATCTGTTTAATAGTTATTTTCTCATTTAAAAGTTAGTTTATGCCAGAACATTGCACAAATTAAAGCCCCGAACTTAAGTGATCAAACATTTTTGTATTTATGCAAGATGCAACTTGAGCAACTTCCCCCCCAAAAAGACAGACTCTTACAACAAAATCCAACAGGTTTCTTATATATGCGAAGCATCTTGCAGTAGCAACTCTACTGTTTCCCTTTAATCCCAATTATCCAAATAAGCATAAAAAAAGCTTTAAACAGCTTTCAGAGGTGTAAAAATATACAGTACTTTAAAGCTGTATGTGCATACACCTGTCAAGTTTTGTTATAGTGTAATTTCTGATATTTTCAGAGACTGAATTTCAATCTCCCAACATATTCACATTTCAGTAAAATGCATGATACACATGTGACTATATCCTAATATGTCCTAAGAATTACTTCATGTAATTCTTCATTTTATTTTATTCTATACACAAAGAAAAATACACAAAACAAAAATCCCACAGAAAATAGTATCAGCTTGAAAGCCAAAATTTGTTTTAGCTTAACCTATATTGCATAACATCACAAACCTCCAAATACTGTGATGCTTTAGCTATAATACAGTGAGAAAGAAGCAATTTCCAGCTTGACTCTATGTTTGTTTTTCTGCATGTAAGCTGAGATACAGATGTGATTCTGTTCACCATACATGTACAGACTATTTTGCCACCACTAGTACCTTGTTCCATTAGTTGCATATTTTTTCCCCTATTATTAGTGTACTTACCTGGTATCTTTGTTCAATCTTAGTGTATAAGATTGACACCAGAATAACTTCCTGATTTTATAAATAATTTACATTGGAAAAAAAAGAATGCTCCCCAAATAATTTCATTTATAGTATGTCTTTCTCCTATTATCCTAGCCCATCTATTCACCAAGAATAACGGATGAAGAGAGGTATGTTCAGAAAACTCAATCTTTGGTTTACAAATTGAAAAGATGTGAATTATTAGCAATATCTTTCACATTAATATATGAGGAAGACACAGAAAGGTAGATCAGGCTGCCACAGGAAAACATAAAAATGAAGATATATCATGTATCTTTCTCCTTTTTTGTTTTTGGATAAAACCAAGTCTTAGTTCTCAAACCACAATGAGCAAAAGGAAGAAAATGATTTTTTTTTTTTAAATCTCTGGAGAACACTGCATCAAACTAACATTTTCACTTGCAAATAATTTCCATTTCAAATGCTGTAAAGCCTTAAAGTTTCTTGGGGAACTTTCACACAGCTCAGATTTGTCAAAGCCACAGATTTCACAAATGAAAATAAAAAAAGCACAGGACATGGGGAACACAAATATATGCGTGTGTCTAAAGACACCTCAGAAGGTATCAAAATAACAGCAACATGGTAATGGAAAAAAAAATCATAAAAAGTTACAGTTATGCATTTGAAAATAGCATAATATTTTCAGGTTTTCGAATCATCTTATCTTGCCCTCAAGAAAATGAGAGAAGTCACTGATGCTTAAGCAACAAACTCTATGTTTCTGTAAAGCACCAGAACAGTCTTAAAACAGTTTTTAAGCAGCACATGAAACAGTGGTGCTGCTTGCCTCATTCACTCTGTGGTGCACTTCAGGTACTGAATCAGCTGCACAAAGAACTATTTCCCTGAGGAATTCTATATGCAATAGAACAGTGCCAGCCCCACATATGTGCTTCCTCAAAAATATGCATTTTACAAAGGAGATGAATAACATTCGTAATAGCTTAATACTAAGAAGGTCGGAAATAATCCTAGACAGGTAAATATATCCAGGTCTTGAAAAATGCTAGCACGATTCACTGAAAATTCTGTTATTAACCAGAAGCTTATTATTAAACTAACTTACAAAAGTAGGCCTTTTCCTGTTAATTTACAAGTTTCTTAAAAAGGCTAATTTCATCCTTGTTTAAGTGGTTGTTAACACACTGTTACAGGACGGTTCCTACTTATACAAGCGAAGTATTACTTAAACAATCAGTACCATTTCAACTCCTACTGACGGCAAACAAAAGAACCAACCAACCAACCATATTACTTCTTAGACCTCTCCAAAGCTTGAACTATTTCAGAGAGAGCTGACAGCAGTTTTTGAAAAAGCATATGAGCCTCGGTCTTTAGATTGTTTTGCTTACAGTGGTTTGAGAGCAGAAAAATCAGAGGAAAACCATGAAATATGGAGTACACAGTCTACATACATATCAACTGTTACAATGTTCTGGTTTTGTCTTTGCAATTCAGTCCAAATCCAGTTTAAATAGGAAATAATCAATCAACCCAGTAACAAAAACATAAAATGAAGAATTTAACATTCAGCAGTTATAGAAATTCAGACAGATTAAGATTAGGACAATGCATCAGCTAGAAATACATCATTGAGTATCAGTTAAACTAAAAAAAAAAAAAAAAAACCCTAAAAAAAAAAAAAACCCAAAAAATTAATATCTGTCTAAAAAAAAAAGGAGTCAGGACTCATGCTGAAGTTACATTACTATTCTGTTTGTACACATTAATTTTGCTGTTAATCTTTCTAAATATCATCCTATCAGGTTCTTAGTATTCTTGACTAATACAGGTTAGCTATTTGAGTTAAAGCCAGTTCTCTTTTATACCTACAGGCTTTCTACAAGCAAAGGCAAGATGTTTCAAGGAAACATGCAGCATATAGTAGTTCTGTGGAATGGATTGTCAGCATACACAAAGCCTTACTCAAGTGAAGGCACAAAAATCTTGCAAGAATACGATTTTAAATCATGAAGTGTACAAACAGAAGTGTAAATACCTGCTGTGGTACATCTAGACTTTTTAATAGAGTTTATTATTATAAACACATTTAGTAAGTTATTCCAATTTAACCCACCTCTATAAATGTAATACAGCACAAACTGAATTTCACTGTATACAAAAATGTTCACAATGGACCTTTAAAATCCTTCTGAACTTTAAAAAAATGCCAGTACAGTATCACAGTTATGACTACAGGTACACAGTAAGGAGTATAGGTGCCATTCATAGGGGCAGGCACAGAGGCAACTTCATGTTATCTGGCAAAACACAGTAATATGGGGAGTAACTCTTTTCAGCTCTGCTGATATTTATTAAATGACTGAGACTGTTAAATCCAATTATGAATATTAATCAAGGTAAAGAACAAAACAAAAAATGTATGGCAACATACACCTTAGTGAAAATGAAACATACAAACCAGGAAATAACTGTATTTCTTTGGGGTATGTGTGTATAAATACATAAAACCAAAAACTACAATAAAGCCCTTCTTCATTAAGACGGCAACAAGACAAAATGTTTACAACTTAACTTTAAAAAAAACCAAAACCAAATGCTTTCATTTACGATCAGAATACTAAATTTGCCCTTTAAATCAACTTCCTAGGACCTATTTTCTTCTTTGCACAAGAGAATCTTACCTACGTAACCCCTCTGAAAGACAAGTCCCAGAACACAAAGTTGAAGGATATTGCATATATAAGTCCCACCTAAACTGAGACTGAAGCCACAGTCTCATTTTAAAATTGTGCTTTGTAAATCATAAAATGCAACCTAATGCTATTTGATACATTTTCTTGGGGTAACAGGGTAGGGAATCTGTAACTTGGCAAACAAATGCCACATCTACATGCACAACACTAAACACACAAAAATGAAAGCTAGATTAATACAAGTATACTATGGGTAAAAAAAAATAATCTTAAATTCCAGGTTATTAACAATTTTTAGTATGGCTTGCTCATCTCCACCAGAAGGAAAACAGTCTGGAAATACATCCATCACCCAGCTCAATGGTTAACAACAACTGTTTGCAAACATCACAAATACTCGCTTATTGTAAAAGGTAAAAACCCAGTTCAACAAAAGACACTATAATTACTTCTGTTAAATATCTGTTTTTACGTTCTGATATTTCACAATTAAGAACCACAGTTTCTATTTTATGCAGTTCCAGAAATATTTCTACCAATCCATTTTCTATAACAAAAAGTGGCATTAACAAATATACTGCCAACTTCATTTCAGCTGCCACATTTCACCTTCCTATTTAAGCCCTTGACTGCCCTCCTTTAGGCTGGTTACTGTTTCATGTATCCCCTATTTGTATATAAACCCAAGACAACAACCCACTTAAGACTGGAGCATTTAGTATCAGAATTTGTTCTTTCCCAGAGGAGTCAGTAACGCAAAAGCCTGACTAAAAACCTGATATTTAAATAATACAAAATTATATTTTCATTTAGGAAGATACTACATATTATGTCATTTCTAGAAAACTTTCCTCTAACTTCTGTAAACAAGCTTCCCTGAATAAATAACACATGCAAATCTGAAAACTAAATCAGAGGCCAAATGTAAGAAATGGAAGTTTGGCAGACAGGCAAGTCTGCAAGCTTCAATTTTAGTGCAGATGTAGCATGAAGTTTTAAAAAAAGACAAGAGCACTGCAGAGAAACTAATAGGTAGTTAACAGTAATTAATAGCTTTTTCCAATTGTCAAATATAAGGAATCATGGGTAGCTTGAATTTCCAATCTCCAAAATGGTACAATGTATGTGATGAACATTTCTATGTATTTTAAAGCTCTCAGCAGTACACTGAAATAAACCTGCTACTTTGCAGCTATTTAGAGGGTTGATGCATGCAGATACATGAAATAAAAGAACACATTAGTTTGTGAACAACAAGAAAAGAAACAATCCTTGTGTCATACATTTGTTAACTAGTCTTCAGAAAATTATTATCACAGAGGGGAATGAAAAATCAGGGTGGTGGGGAACAACTGGGTGTAAATCTTAAAGATAACACCTGAATTTAGCTTGAAGACAGAAGATACTGGCAGGTCACATTTCATAGAATAAAGAGCAAAGTCTGGCTGTTATTTCCTGAATTTGGGGAAAAACTCGCTGGGAAAGAAAAAAAAACAACCCGAAACCAAACCAAAACCCAACAAACAAACCCCCCCCAAGAGCCCACTGCCATACTCGTGCAAGGACAGCAGCTGTATGTACACATGTTCCCTAAACTGAAATAATACGGGACATATGAAGGGCTAAAAGCTGCAGTCCTTATACAAGGAGGTTTTAAAATACAAATTTAGTATTTAAAAATTCTAGTAAGAAATAGAACCATAAATTTCATACGATCTTCTAAGATTCCAAAAAGAGCAGACATATTAGTCTGGCTTACTGCTTTCATAAAAACTGCAAACATTAATACAACCTAAAATTAAAAAGGGAGCATGCAAACTGCAGAAGAGAAGCACACGAATACTCCCTCCCTCCCAAGACCAGTTACCTGTTGTTACTTACCTACATTCATGTCAGATGCTGCAAGAAGAAAGTGATTCAGTACATACTGCAGGACCACTTAAATGCAGACATTAATGGTGTAAACAATCCCAAACCCAAAGCAGTTACTTTTACTAAGACAGTAAAGTTGAAAAACATGAAACCAATGCTCACCTTCTTTAACGATGACGATATTCTCTCTCTCTGTCTCGTTCTCTGTCACGATCTCTGTCACGATCACGATGCCTCTCTCTTTCACGGCTTCTTTCCCGGTAATAGTCATCATGGCGATCTCTACTACGTGATTTGTGGCGCCTACTTTTTTCTCGTGACCTACTGTGGTCCCTCTCTCTGGATCGTTCACGTCTTCTAAAAGAAATTACTTCATTAAATTTTTCTTCATAACACAAGCCACCCACATGCCAATTTTGTATTATGAGTATGGATTTGATCAAAAAAGGATACAAGAGAAGCATCTGCTCACTGTGATGCTGATATGTTTCTCTATGTAACATGAAAGATGATATAAAAAGAGGTGACTGAGAACTCAGAGATAGCATGGTGCAGAGCCACTAAAAAAGCACATCGCCAGAATGGAGGATGAGAGGGCTGAAATCAGCTGGGGGAACACACCATACCTCAAATGATCACTACGACATGGCTGCTAATCTGTGTACTGAAAGTACGTGCCAAAACCAGCTGTCTCTGCATCTTTAATATTCAAAGCCAACTACACTACAGCTACACTATCCTAATGAAACAGAACCTTAGTGTTTGTCTTAACACCGAAAGGGGTGTTGTTTTTAAAGAAATACCTATGTCTTATTTACACTAGATAGAAGAGAACACCAATTTGAAATCTACCTACTCTAGATTTTTAGACTGACAAAGGACCACAGGCAAAAATTATTCTGCTCAGCTTTTTTCCCCCGCAAGTGTATTCCTACTGTGACAAATATGGAGAAAATTAGTTTTAGGCAAAATGAAAACTGGAATCAAATATCCTCAATCTTAATTTTCAATAGCAAATTGTAATAGAAATTATGCACTGGGCCTCTTACTTGATAAAGGACAATTCAATTCTGAAGTTTACAAATTGCAAGAGTACCATGTAGAAAAGGATACCAAATAAAACTAAGAGTTAAGTTTAAGCTAGTCAGAACAATTTTGAAAAGAGGGTTAATGAAAAGGCATCTAAGTTTGGGGAAACCCCTGTTTGGTTCTTGCACATTTCTTGAGCAACTCAGCAAATCACTAAGCTTTGTACAAGACTTAATTTCTTCTCTGTGAACTAGTCCTGCACTTCACCCGCCATTCTTTAAGTCTGGGCAGATGGAAGAGGAAAGTTTTACCTGGATCCAGAACCATAAGACTTGGACTCAATTCCATGAAGGCAGTCCTGAAGAGAGCTAATAAGTACTTTACAGCGATCATCGGCAGATACTTTGGACTGTTTAATTAAGGAAATTGCAGTTACCAAGGTCTCTATAGCACTTCCATAGTCCCCTGAAAATGACAGAAGATCATGATCAGAAGATGGTGCAAATTAAACCAATGAATTTTATCTGTAATAGTATTACCATTTTAAATCTCTTCTCTTCAACAGCCAGCCAGATAATTTACTGTAGAACCAAGTATTAGGATACTGTCCAGATCGGTACTCAGAAGGCATTCTCAGAAACTATCTGGATCGCAGTACAAAATCAGTCATAGCTTGTATCTAGATTCAGCCTCCTTTAGGAAAGTGTGGTTTCAGGGCTGCCAGTTTCCAACAGAGAAACCATAAACTCTTTCCAGTTGGGTAGCAAACACACTGATCAACTTTTACTAACCAGCACTGGCATCTGATACAGCTCTCGAAATGGCACTGCTTGAGATTGCCCTATTTCTATTCATGATTTCTTCAAATTCTGCTTCACTTAGAGGTGTCCTTGCAGCATCCATTTCTCTGCAAGCAATAAAATTAATATTTTAAAGGTTAAAAACAGGAACCACCAAAACCCCCACAAACTTTACAAGACATCACTGCAGTTTTAACAATCCAAGTTTGCAACTTCAAGCAAAGTGACAAACAGAAAAGAAAGCAGGATCTGGGTTTGGTTTTGATTTCTGTTTTTGTTAAGGAACATGTTACAGTAAAACATCCTGAAAGCTAAAAAATTAAAACCAAAGTAAAATAAAAAAGTAAACAATTCAGACATTGCTGTATAAGCAGACTTATTCTTGTTCATCCCATCTATTTTAAATATTCAGCAGCACTCAATATTGTGCTTTACAAATACTTATAATTTCCATAAAATCCTTGACGGTATGAAAACAGGTATTATCCCAATTGAATAGATGTGGAAATACATGTACATAGGCAATGCAACTTTGAGCAAAAGTAGAGATCATTTGTATAACAATACTGAATTAGAACTATATGATCCTGTTTTCCAGATCTTAACTAAGACCAGAATGCTGTAACTTAAGAAAAGCAAATGTAGTCTATAGTATCTTTAGAACATTCAATTTTCTGAATGATACTTCAACATTTTACAACTTATTTTAGGGTTTTATTTCTGGTCAAGTTCAAGGTGCTCCAATTTGATCTCCAAACCGGTCACAGTAAGGAGGAAGCAATGAAGCAGAATCCTTGTACCCATTACACTTTTTTTTTTTTACTTTAATCATTAGCTACCTGTATAGGGTTTCCACAGTAACAGAAGGTAACCTATACAAAAACTTTCCCAAAAGTTTTGCAGTGTCCCATTAGCCAGTCTGGGTATCATATAGAAGAATTTGGAGACGTGTTAGAAACAAATGTTGAGACTGGTAAACTGCCCCACTGCCTGGTATTTCTAGAACAGTGTTAGTCCTTCTGGTAGAGAGAAAATGCAGAATAATAAGCAATGCTATCCTCTTAATTGCAAGAAGTGGAACAAGATCCTATAGCCAGTTTAGCATAAGAGGAAATGTCTAAAAATTCATACCTCCCTGAGTTTTGAGTATTATTTTTCGTGTGCCTCCCATAGAATGGAATATGTAATTTTTCTCTTATGGACATGTTATTTCCAGTGAAACGCCTATGATATATAATTAATGACAATTTAAATAGTTATGGATTATAGTTTTAACATTATTAATGAAAAATACTGGACAGTAAGTTATACTGTCCTATTCCCACTCCTTCCCTCCCCAGACATTCTACAAACTGTAGACAACCTTGATTTCTGTCCATCAAAAAACAATCAACACCACATTTTTTAATATTTCAGGCAATTAAGCCAAATGCTTGATCTTCTATACTTTGTTTGAACATAGGATGTACAGATGCATGGGGGTTTTAAAACTTTGTGATAAAAGAAGAATCAAAACAAAGTGTCTTTGCAGAAAACATTTTAAGCAAGAGAAGTTTCTCATGCTAGCAGTATAATCACACCTCAAAAAACCAAATATAACTTTGCAAAAAGTGTCTTTCTTACAATTTATCCCAAAATTTTCTGTGACAAATACAAATATGGTGAAAATCAAGAAACAGCAGCAAGGCAGAGATGTTTAAAAGGACAGATGAAAAAGATGTTTCAAACAAGATGTAAAAAATTTGACAAGTCAAGTCAATAGAGACTCAAGAACTCCATCCCAGACAAGATTAACGATAGGAAAAGCCACGGCTACAAACACAGCATGATTGCACCAAATAAGCAGAAGCGTCTTGACAGGAAAGTAAGTCTTGCCGTAAATTCACACCTGGATTTTGAGACAAAGACTAACTTTGAATTGAATCCCAAAATAAAAAAGGGGCAAGCAGAGCTGATGAAAGATGGGAATGGTATGAGTTTGGTATGGCACTGTACTCAACATATGCACATAATCAAAAAGGAGAACTCCAGAGCATTCTAAACAGACAGCCTGAAAAGCACGATGATAAAGCTGCAAGTCAGAAATTTAAGACAGAAGCACAGCCAGAAGCTGCTGCGTAAGAAGCGATATAAGTTTACACATAGAACACATGGAATGATTATGCTGCCAAATACAACAGTGAAAACAAACAGTTCAGAGCTGAAAAGTAAAAGTGATTACTGATGCTGCATTTCAAAATTTTCTTACTACTACAAATGCGTGAGAGATATTTCAGTGAAAAAGGGCGAATGAGAAGACTGTCTGGATCCTTCCAGACCTATTTTTCATTATTTCTAATATCTGCATTAAAAGCGAAAGTGCTTCCTACAAGAGGAATAAAATCTGCTATCAAGCACATTACACCGAAAGCACTCACCTTCCAGGTGGCCCATAGTCACCTCTGTCATATGGTGGAGGTCGGCCATACGGATCTGTTGGAGGTGGGCCACGGCTGTCTGAAGTAGGTATGCCACTATTGGCAGGTGGGGGGAAGAAAGCTGGATTCACATGTGGTGCAGGTGGTGGAGCACCTGGAGGTGGCCCAGGCAGATGAGGAGGAGGAGCAAGAGTCAGGGGTGGCCCAAGAGGGCCAGGTGGACGAGGGGGAAACGGACCCGGAGGTGGAGGTGGACCCTGCTGAGGTGGTGGCGGACCTGGTGGTGGCCCATAGCCTGGAACTGGTGGTGGAGGGCCTGGAGGAAGTGGCCCAAGTGGAGGCTGACCAAAAGGCTGTCCTGGAAACAGAACTGGTGGTGGTGGACGGTCACCACGATTAGGAGGTCCAGCTAATGGAGGTGGGAGGACCTGACCAGGAGGTGGGGGACCTGGTGGGCCTGGTGGGCCAGGAGGACCTAGAGGTGGACGTGGGGGAGTTTGTCCAGCTAAAATAAAAAAAAAAAAAAATAGAGAAATAAAGTTAATAAATACAAATAAAGACAGTGAAATAATTAAAGTTCTGGCCCTTTTTTTCTATTCCTAAAAAACAAAACACCAGAAATGCCCCTCACTAAATAATCTGCAGCTCACGCAAGACATGCACAGTCCCACTTTGGGTCCAGTAGCTTAGAAATTTTTAACAGCTGCTTGACTGTCAATATCTGAAGAGAACAACATTAACTTGAAAACTGACAACTCACCTCCCCAGTCACATAATCACCTGCTATTGTTAGCAACACCCCCAAAATCTTACAAGAAGAAGAAAACATTGCATCCTACTTACGCCTGCAGCTAGTCTTTTATATGGGGCATAAGATACAACATATATTAAAAATTTGGGAAAAGCTATATTGGAGAAGATAAGGTAAATGCAGTATTCAAACCTACTTTCAGGTCTTCATTAGTGGTTGTTCAATTGTTAGTAAGCAATCTACTACTGAATGACATTTATTAAAACGACTTAAGCTGAAATAAGAAGTTCACTGCAACACAAGCCTAACTGTTCTGCCATATTAGATACCTGACTAAACGCAAACACTTCCCCTCCAAATCTGTTGTATTCAAAGTGCCAACTAACCTGTCACTGGGCACGAATCAAAGCTGAATTTCTGATGGCGTGCAAACTTGTAATGCGTAAGGAAAAGTTACTTTACACTCTGCAACACAGGCATACTCACCCCATGTAGCAAATCTGCACTACACGGAGCTAATAGCAAGTCTGCTTGCCAACAGGATTGATCTGGGTTTTTTTCATAGTTTAAAAGTATATATATTGACACATTATAAAGACAGTTTCTAGAAAATGTTATTATATTGCTATCAAATTTAGGAAATACAACTTGTTTGAATATCAGAGAAATATTGTCAAATCCTACAGTCCAGCTCTGATCACTGATTACAGCACACTACTTAACTGTCTTGATCTTTTTAATTTCCCAAGTATGCTGCACTAATACAAGAAAACACAAATGAAACAAACTCTACATATGAATTATTTTACCTGGGAAAGGTGGTGGGGGCCCCCCTGGCCCTGCTGGTCCAGGGAATCTGTCTCCACCTGGAATGGCACCCGGAAAACGGCCTCGCCCTCTGTTACTAGGTGGAAATGCTGCACGTGAGCTTCCTCCTGGGGGACCAGCTTTACCTTCCCCAGACATCTGGCCAGACTGTGTGGCTGCAGTGGAAAGGCAAAAGTGTAACTACATAAATCAAAATAGGTGAAAGCTTTTCAACACTTGACCCAAAGTTTTATGCTATAAAGCGTGACCTTAGGCGCCCCAACTTCTTCCTTGGTACCCAAATCCAAAGCATTTGGGGAGGAATAAGTGCTTTGCCAAAATATGGCAGTGATCCACTATGCCCCATACTAATGAAATGGCACCTGGGGAGACTGTCAGTACTTCCTCTAACACAGCCCAAGGCCACAAACAATTAGGGCTGGGAGCAACAAGACAAGTTGCTAGAGGAGAGCACAACACAGAATCCCTTTTCTCCATTCTGTCATAAGCACCGCTCATCCAGACATCAGAATTTAGTCCAGTTTGTCCACAAATGTTAAATTTCTAAGTGCTTCTGTGTTTTTCTTTTCTTTGTTAGTTTTTTTTAAGATTACATTCACAAGAAACTGAGAAAGCTTCTCCGACTCCAACACAAGAGTCTGACAAAGCTGCAACCTTCTGTCAGAGAGTGCTATCTCTTGCCACATCAGTAGCTCTTCAGTGTATTAAGTGTTTTGTTTTGGCGTTTTGTTTGGTTGGGTGGTTTGGCTTTGGGTTTTTGTTTAGTTTTTTAAATTCACTTTTATTTCAGGGGATCATCTTTAAGCAAAGATACAAACTCATTCACCAGGACTGTAAACACTTTATAGCTATTTTAAACTGTAGAAGTTATCACAAGCTGAGAGGAAAAACTGCCATGCTACTTTTGGAATAAACAGCTTTTTCAAGACAACACATAAGAAAGGCTTACTTTTCCTTGACTGCATTTCAAACTGACTCAGAAATTGTTTATTACATGGAGTTACAACAGGATTCTGCCCATGCAATTCTCTTTTAGGCAACAAATCCATCAACTTTTTGGAGGATGCTTCCGATCCCACACCCACAAGGGCAAACCTGAAAGGAAGGAGGAGAAAAAAAAAAGTTAAACCACACTCTTTCCATTTCCTGGATATCTTGAGGCCTCATGAAAAAGGTTACACACAGTAAATGAAAAAGAACAAAACTTGAAAACTAGATATAGAAATTGTCCCATAGGTTGTACTCCAGTTTTCAGAACAAATAACTCATTCTAGGACATAAGAACCACCAAAAGTACAAGACAGATCAAAATATATCACAACAACTCATATGACCAAGTTATTATTAAGCATTTAGTGTGTTCTCATTACTGCTAAGGAGAGAGAAGGCACATTTATGCAAAGACTAGGTTGCCAGTGAAAAAATGGGCTCAAGGACTCACTTGCAACAGTTAATGGAAAATAAAGATGTCAAAAAGGATTTAATAATGGCAGCTGGGGGAAGTATCACCTCACCATCACACAAACTGAAATCTAGAACAGTCTTAATGAAGACAGCCAAAAAGACACAACTCACAAACTAATGAGACACACAATGCCATCATAAAAATTTATGCTTGACATTTAACTCATGAGTATGAAACAATATACACATTCACTGCTGCACATCAAGAAAGATTATCAGTTCCCTTACTGACAGTTATGAAAACTCTTTTCCCCCGTTCTATCCTCCCAAACTTCAGGTCATTTGCAGAACAAACAAATGAGGAGTTCTTACCCTTTAGACTGGCCATTAGCACGGTTTTCAAAAAATTTTATCTCTAAAATATCATTCACCCCCAGTGAATGAACGGCTTCAGTCAGGTCTTCATCTGTCGTCCACTGAAAGAGATTTTTAATATTCAGTTATAAAAGTTTATCTAAAACACCAGGAAAAGGACAGCTAAGTTTTCCATGGATTCTTCTGGGTGTGTGAAGTTGGTCAAGAGGAATACTTTATTCAAGTTGTCAAAGTTTTCTGACTTTTGGCAAGCAGTCATTTGTACATTACAATTCTCAGAAAATTAATCTAAAAGATATACACACTTGCCCATATGGTATACTGTATCACTCCCTCCACATAGTATACCAGTTACAGTATGCCCCAAAAAATTGGATTTGGATTCAAGTAATTTTTCTGAGAATACGTCTTAAACCGGACTATCCCAATAACTTACTTTTTCCACACCCAATCCATTTTTCCTCCCCGATTCTATTATTTCCACACAAATGTCAATTAAAAACACCGTATTAACCGGGTGCTCTTTATGAGAGCTTTGACTACTGAAAGTTTAGTGACCTACATATTACGTGCACAAAATCAGCAGGATTTACAGACAAAAGAAGGCAAACTAAACAAAAACTACACTTAGAAATAACTGCTTCCACTTAACCAAACCTACTTGATGTAACTTCCTATTAATGACTATGTAACATTTAACAATTTCACTCATCCAAAGATACACAATGACACTAACACTTACTGTTTTCTTCCTACTTAGGTAACTCCTAACACTTCTCTAAATTTCAAATGGGAAGTGCAAAGTAGGCTTTAAAGATTCTGAACTACTTATCTGACGTCACTCAAATCAAGGCTTCCTTTAAAAACTCAGCAAATTAAATTTGTTTAGAGCTAAATGCAAATAAAAAACACGACAGCAACACTGAAGTAGATAAATGCACTTTGTGGATAACTTCATTTGTGAAGCCAAATAATGAATAATGGGCACAAACTGCTGAACACTGGCCGACCTGCTTTACAAACCATGACACTTGACTTGGGTGAGTTCAGCTAATTCATGTGCTTTTTACAGTTGCCATTCATTTCAGAATGGTATAACTGTTAAGTCAATTGCTGCTTTACTTACCTATTAGTTCCTGAAATTAAGATCCTGCAATGATTAATAAAAAAACCCAAACACCTCAGCACCCATAAGCTATTTTTTTTTCAAGTCTAGCACCAGTAAGAAATCAATCAGAAGGCAAAAAATATTGAATTAGAATTTTGCAAGTGTGGATCTGGAAGAACCGGATATCAACTTCCCTTAATTCAGCTACTGACCAGCTCTTGCACTTTGTTTGTTTAACTGCAATTGAGTTTAAAATACTTCAGTGCTAGCAAAATTAAGTGTTTCAAGGGCAACTGCTGTTCAGTGAGTTATCCCACATCTGCAACTCCTAGGAGAAATAAGCCTCAAGGCACATACCTGAAAATAGTTTTGTTGCAAGAGGCACTGCCTGGCAAAAAGGTAAGTGGAAAGTGGCCCTGGGAAAATAGGGAAAGTAATTTCAAGAAAATCCCAGAGAACCTTCCAGCTCCTTTTTAAACTAAAACCTGCAGGAAGAGTTCACTGTAATTTGAGTTTGTTCAGTAGCCTTAAAGTATCTGCAGGCATAAAGTATTTCACAGTTTAAGCTTGTTTTCCTCTTCCAGTCAGTTTTCTGAAAACCTTAAGACAGTAGCACAAATAACCCTTCGTTAACACTTAAAACGCAAGAGGAAACTTTAAATTTTGTCTGTACTGAAGGTTTCCTTGATTTTGAGACATCAAGACAGCTCCAGTCAGACTCACTGCATTTCAGGGGGTTTTGTTGTGTTTTTCCTTTTGCCTACCTGCTTTGCTGTATGCTCAGCATTGCATATAAACCAATTTTAAAGCCAAAAATATTTACAAAGAATTATGTGCATAATTTAAAAATTCCTGGCTACACATAAGTAGTAATAAGCTACTTACCCAAGTAAGATTTCCAATGTACAAGGCAATTCTCTTTCCAGTATATGTATAGACAACATTTGGTGCAGCTCCTTTACCTACATCATCCCCAACAGATGGTGGGAGAGAATCCATGTAATCACGATCTTCTGGAGCATCTCCATTATTTGCAGATGGAGAAATTACATCATCATACAGATCAATTTGATCATGACCACCATATTCAGCTTCCTAAAACACAAAAAGACACCCTAATTATGTTTAACATTAAACCTCTTGAAACTTGCATGAAACAAAATGCTGTGATAGCTGCCATGTTCCACAGACATGGTAAGGCTGATCCAACACCTACGTAACATCCCTGCTGAAAAGCTAATCCCTGGTTTCATTCACATTAAAGTATATAAAATTCTCATGACTTCTATCATATTCTAAACTGACAGGAGGAAAAAATCCCAAACCACCAAAATCCTAAAAGTACTTCTGGCCACTGTTTTGCATTACAGTACCTCAGCCCTTGTAATATAAACAGAAATCCATTATTCTTGGAGTAAAACCAAAACACAGCACTGTACCAGCTACTAGGAACAAAATTAACTCTATCCCAGCCAAAACCAAGACAGTATCCATCCCTCTCTCTCTCATTTGTCTCATGCCCAGGCCCTACACTTTCCAATGCATCCCAGTTAACCACCATCACTGTTCCTGTCTTTTGACAGGTACACACAGATATCAGTCCCCTAGTCAATGGGGCATCCCTATAAAATGTCTGTTGCATTCATTTAGTCCATGGCTTTGGGCTCCATCAGAGCAGTCTTTCAGGTCATGAAAGATGGTGTGTGGTGGTGTACTGCTGCATGTTGAAGCCAGTTCTGGTTCTACCACCACTGCCCATGTCTGGTACCACAGCTCATTCTTTATTAATCTGGTGACTTTTATTGTAATACCATTGATATGGCATAGAGCCATCACAGAAGTGACGATACACAGTGCTATTAACATAATTCATACATGATATATAGCAATTAACATCATGCAATTTAATTCACTGGCTATTCTCAACCAAAATCAAGTCTGCTCAAGGCAGTCATTGGACTTCCCATCCTCCCACATTATTCATCAAATGCACCCAGGTCCTTGAGCAAAAGCAATGCCACAGGCGGGTTTGCCTCTGCCTAAGTCAGGAACAATCCAACTGTTTTCTCTAGCGTATTTTATATATGGGCTACATGAACTTTGTCCCCTTCTACATTACGTTAAAGTTTTAACTGGGCCAGACCAGGCCAATCGGCAGATCCTCTAGTGTTGACTAATCAGCTGGCTTTTGCTAAATGTGTATCCCAATGTTTGAAGGTCCCACCCCCACTGCTCTCAGTGTAGTTTTTAACAGTCCTTTGTATCATTCTTCTTCCCAGAGGCTGGTGCATGATACCCACTCAATGCCATGCTCTTTGGCCCAAGTCAATGAGGTTGTTTCTGATATAAGTCCCATTGTCTGACTCAATTTTTTCTGGGGTACCATGTAACCCCAAGACTGGTTTCTCAAGGCGCAGGACAGTGTTCCGGGCAGTGGCGTGAGGCACAGCATATGTTTTCAGCCATCCAGTGGTTGCTTCCACCATGGTAAGCACATGGCACTTGCCTTGGTAGGTTGGTGGGAGTGTGATACAGTCAATCTGACAGGCCTCCCCATATCTGTGCTTCAGCCATCGTCCTCCATAACAAAGAGGTTTTAACTGATTGGCTTGCTTAACTGCATCAAGTTTCACACTCATGAATAACCTAGGCAATAGTGTCCATTGTTAAGCCCACCCCTCAATCACAAGCCCATCTAATGTGGCAGCTCTGCCCTGATGGCCCGAAGTGTCATGGGACCACCAGGCCAAATATTATTCACCCTTATGTTGCCAATCTAAATCCATTTGAGCCACCTCAGTCTTAGCAGCCTGATCCACCTGTTGGTTGTTCTAGTGTTCCTCAGTGGCCCGACTCTTGGGTACATGTGCATCTACATGATGTACCTTCACCACCAGGTTCTGTACCCAGGCAGCGATATCTTGCCACAGTGCAGCAGCCCAGATGGGTTTACCTCTGTGTTGCCAGTTGCTCCGCTTCCATTGCTGCAACCACCCCCACAGGGCATTTGCCACCATCCACGAGTCAGTATAAACTACCGGCCTCTTTCCTTGTTCAGCAACGTCCAAGGCCAGCTGGATGGCCTTCACCTTGGCAAACTGACTTGGCTTGCCTCCTTCAGTAGCTTCTGTGTCTTGTTGAGAACATACAGCCGCCTTCCATCTCCAGTGTTCTCCCACAATACAGCAGGACCCATCAGTAAACAAGGCATATTGCTTTTCACTTTCTGACAGTTTATTATACGGTGGAACCTCTTCAGCATGCATCACCTTCTCCTCTGGTGACATTCAAAAATCTTTGTGCTCTGGCCAGTCCGTGATGACTTCTAGAATTACTGGATGACTGGGATTTCCTATTTGAGCTCATTGTGTAATTAGTGCAGCCCACTTACTCCATGTAGCATCGGTTGCATGACGTGTAGAGGAAACCCTGCCTTTAAACATCCAGCCCAGAATGGGCAACTGGGGTGCCAGGAGAAGCTGTGCTTCAGTGCCAATCACTTCCAAAGCAGCTCAAACCCCTTCATAGGCTGCCAGTATCTCTTTTTCGAAAAGTCGTGGTACAGCTGGCCTCAGATCCTCTGTATCCCCGACTACAAAAGCCGAGGGGTCGACCTGAAGTCTCCCCTGGAGCTTTCTGCCAGAGGCTCCAGGTAGGACCATTCTCCCCAGCTGTGGTGCAAAGCACATTTTTCACATCTTGCCTGGCCCAGACTGGCTCAAAGGCTACTGCATGAACTATCTCCCATCTAATTCGTTCAAAGGCTTGTTGTTGCTCAGGGCCCCATATGAAATCCTTCTTCCAGGTCACTTGACAGAAAGGGCTTACTATAAAACTGTACTTTGGAATGTGCATTCTCTATGGGGCTATTAAAGGGTGAGCAGATCCCACTGACCACTCCATGGCTCTCCAGCTCACAAATCAACTTATGGATGGGAATCAGGGAGTCTCTGTTGGTTGCCACCAGTGCACTGCTGTGGTATCAGCCATCACAGGCTGTTCTTCAGCCCTCAGCAACCCCCTAACAGAAGGGTCCTCTGAGAGACCAGGCAAGGTGGACAGCTGCTTATTTAGCTCCATCTCCAAAGTAGCTATACTGAAAGCCCACCAGTACCCTTTTATGTCCTCAAAATATCCTCTATGCCAAGGATGCACAGAGCCTCTGGGCCAGTCACAGTGGGGATGCTCTTCCTGCTCATTCCCAGTCAGGCTGATTTTGGTCTCCAAGTCATTCAGCTGTTGGGACCCCAACACACTCTGTACAAATTTCCACCACACAGGTTCCATGCACTGGAGTTCATCTGGAGTGATGGGTGACTGTGTGCTGTTGAGGTCGTAATAAATCATATGTAACACAGCTAATTCCCATAGGTACCAGATACCTCTCTCCATGGTGGCCCACTTGCCTGGGTGACTTATAACATCTTCCTTACAGGGATACCTTTCCTTCACACTTGACAGGAATCACCTCCAGAGTATGAGGACTTGTGTCTCTTTCCCAGTCACCTTATCAATGCCCTTTCCCTAGGAAGTGATCCCAACTGCTTGGCTTCCCTACCCTCTACTTTCAGTAGGACCATTCTGGTTTCAACACCCCAAGGATATTCAACATTTTCAGAATTCCCAAATGCTGTTGTAATCAGAATGGAGAAGAAGGGAAAGATGTCTCCTCACAGGTTGGCTCTCCAAGGAGAAAAGTTTACAGGTGTCATTATTAATAGTTTCCAACAGATGGCTTCTGAAGTACAGAGGTAATGGCAGTGCTGAGTACAAATACCAGATTAGCTTCATAACCAGCAATTCTATCATATTGTAAGCCAGTGTTCCAAAGTACCACAAAATGATAGCCTCAGCCCAGCTCCCAGAGGTGATACACAGCAAAACAGGGAATATACTGCAAGTAAGGTGCTACAGAACACAACTCTGAGAACAAGCACAACTACTTTGAGAGCAAATAAATCAACATTGTGACCAGTAACTATTAAACCAATACAGTGAATGCTTGTAACAAATCGTTTTAGCAAGCTCTGATCAGACCTGTCATTATCTCAACCCTTCATTGGCCCAAGCTGGGCATCAAGAAGAACTCTCATGGTTATTCCCAGTAAGCAACTAAGCACTACACAGCCACATGCTCACTCTCCTCACCCTGATGGGATGGGGAGGAGGATCAGCAAAAGATAAAACCTGTGGGTTGAGATAACAACAGTTTAACAACTGAAATAAAACACAGTAATAATGATGATGATAACTATAATAATTGAAAGGAAGATAACAAAAAAAGACAGAGGAATAAAACCCAATAAACAAAAGTGATGTACAATGCAATTGTTCACCTACTGCTGACTGATGCCCAGCCCTTCCCTGAGCGGCAATCAGTCCCTCCTGGGTAACTTCCCCCAGTTTATGTACTGGGCATGATGTACCCCTTTGCCTAGTTTGGGTCAGGTGTCCTGGCTCTGCTCCCTCTGGCTTCTTGTGCCCCTCCTCACTGGCAGAGGATGAGACTGAAAAGTCCTTTATCAGAATAAATGCCACTTAGCAACAACTAAAACACTGGTGTTATCAGAACTATTCTCAGACTAAAGCCAAAACACAGCACTGTACTAGCTACTGGGAAGAAATTAACTATGCCAGCCCAAACCGGGACAGCGAGCAACACACAAAATGAGAGGCTAACATCTGCTTTCAAGCAATTTTTTTTCCATCAAAACATTTGGTTGTGAACAGACCGTGCTTCTAGAGGAGCACTACTGACAAACACAACATTCTACCTTTGAGACTTCTACTGCATTCCTAACTTGATCTTTATCTCCTCATTCACATAGGGGCAGACAAGGGCAGAATTCTATTTTGTTTCATTGAATTTAATAAACCCAAGGGTTTGTGTTTATTAATCATTTACTTATTCATGGGCTCCAGGGGGACTATTTTACAGCATCACAGCTGCCTCTGGAATATTTTAGTTCAGAAAAACATCATGAGGTTTTGGAGTAAATCGCTCCCTTCTCCCTTAGGTAGATGGAGGGGCCTGAGCCCCAGCTGCATCAATTTGCTGATGTGGTACTACCAAGCCGTATTACTTTTATTGCAGACACAGCTGTATTGCCATCACAATTCAAAGGACAAAACATGTTGACTGTAAACAATAATAATCTCCTTCACAAAAGGAACACACAAAAACCTTTTTTTAAAAAACACAATGTAACCTTAATCAGTGGGGTCAATTTCAACTATAAATGAAGCTAGGTGCTGCATATTTGCATTAAGAAACTATTTTAAAATAAGTTTATTTTGATATTTGCCATTTTTCATCTTCTGTACTGTCACTCATCATATTCAATGGTGTTCAATTCCACAACAGGATGCTGCTATCCTTTTTTACTATGCTAGCAACCACTTGTTCTACCAAACAGCTCAATCTGTGAGAGGGAGTAGCACTATCTAAATGTCTGCTGACAGGAAGGCAATACCTCCTTGGTGAACAAGAATGGTCCGACAAAGCATAGGAGAGTCTTACAGTGTTTAAAGTTAACCTTCAGCTTTTATATTTACTTTTACAGGTTGCTTTGCAACATGCAAAATCTGGGTTTCAAAAGCCTGCAGAGGGTTCCTGGATTCTTCCGCCCTGATCCAGAACAGCAACCACCTCAACAGGTCCTGATAGCAGAGATAACGTCAGCACCTGCTATCTTGTGAATCTGTATCTAGAAACCCACACAAGCATCCTAAATAGTTCAAGGTACCAAATATGGTGACTAGAGTGAATCAAGTTTTATTCCACAAAAAACAGGCTGCAAAGCTAGCAATCCTGGTTAAAAACCTAAAATAGCCACAACCATCATCAGATGATCAGCTTTCTTAAACATGAAAACATTACCACTGTTACTCATACAGAGCATCACTAAAATAAACAAACCAAAAAACCAGATTAGCTAAGTTTTGGAAATGTCAATCAAGCAGATTTGATCTACAGTAAATTGTACTGTCCCAATACACTCTAAAACTCAACAGAAATTATCTTTCTCAATTTTATCATCATTAAATTAAATAAGGGTTTCTTGTTTTCACCTAGTCTGCCCAGTTCTCCATCTCAGTTTGATTCCTCCTATCATCACATCTAATGAAATTAGGCTCAAAATACTGCCTTGGACAGGCCTAAACACGACATCTTACAGCAAGATTAAGGATGAGATCACAAAACAATTAAGGAAACCCTCTGCTAAACATGCAGCAATTCTAGTCATCTGTGTGTATCGGTGATGACTTCAGGGAAGTAGGATTTATAGTCTTGGTAGACAGATCCAAACAGGCAGTCACCAGTCTTTCAGCAGATGTACACTAACCTATCTCCCTGAGAAGGCTGAGGTCAGCATTGCCAAAATACCGGAGCAGTCCACTGCTCTGCGGCACTTCCCTAGTGCAAGAAACTCCTCTGAATCATACCAAGTTTCTATCACATCAGCTTTCTGGTCATCATCAAAGGAGGGAAAGAATTATTAGGGCAGCACACTCTGCATACAATTTTTGGTGGGCATGAAGTGCCTGATAGCATCAGTGACTTAAATCAAAAATGACAACAGAAAACCCAACGTTGTTCCCCATAATCTCTTCTTACATTGTGCTGCTTTGGTAACTGACTGAATTCCATTTTGGTGACAAGTCTATCAACAAGGTGTGTGGTTAGACGATTAAGAATGATGAGTCAGCAAGTGTAGAGGGAAGAGGAGGTGCCTCAATGGCTGTTACACAAGAGTCAACAACCCTTTCTCTTTCATACGTGTACCACGGAAATTTACCTACACACATCCTTCTTTCCTAGTTTTAGAAGAACAAGAAAAAGAATACAGGAAGTGTTACTTCTCTGGTCTCAGCTATTTTGACAAATGCTTTGCCTGTACCATGAATTGTTTTTGATTTCTTCCAACTTCCTCAGTTAAGAGAAAACCATGAAGCATGAGGAGACATTATTTCTGCTCAATTATAGTCATTCACAATCTTGCAGATAAACATGCTAAAAAACAAAGCTAGCATCATTATTCTGGCCCCCAGCAATGCATTTCCAGAGCCCACATTTCAACTAGACCACCATCTAAAATACTAGATCATTTGCTCTGGAAAAATCAAGACTGAAATTCCACATTCTGTGCTACTACGTATGACTGTCTGAATAAAAAGGGTACTTAAAAGATACGCTCTCAAAGATTTATGTCAAACTAGCTGTTACACTTGTAGTTACTCAGCCCTTCCTCAGTATTTTGTCTTAATTACTGTTTGCAGTGGTTTGCAACATTCAAATATAAATGCAATAAAAACACGTAACACCACAGTCATGTCCAGAAGGGACAAACTGAAAGTATTACTTACTTTTGGAACTTAACAGCCAGACTCCTCTCCTGCAGAGAACTGGTCACTCCCTTCACAAATGCTGTTTTGAAAACAGCTTTCCCCCAGCAATAAAATTTCTTTTAACTGTATATACATCTGAGACCTGCTTTTTCTGCATAGCTCTGTTCAATGTAAGAGTTAAACTCTAAATTACACCTTCAAAAAGACATAACATCCAGTGATGTAAATAAAATTTACATTTTTAAATTTAAAAAATACTTATTTTTTCTGGGAAAAAAGAAAACCCAAAACACTCGAAAAAGCTAATTAAACAGCTTCTCCCTTAGCACTTTTTTCATTCGAGTTACAATGTTTGTGCTCAAAAACTCTAAACACATGTTAACATCCTCACTTTAAAAAAGTAAGAGCAGGTCCTGAAAAATAAGTTAAAGAGATAAGCAAAATTCTTCCTGGTCTCGATCAGCTGTCTGACCACACAAACTGGAACCTTAACAGAACAGCAGTTGTTTGATGTTTCTAAAATAGCACACTGCCTGTGGCAGAAACATCCACCACGGTGGACAAGTCTGTTAGACCACAAGATTCACATCTACTCTACAGACGCACATGCTCGCAGCTCTACAACTGGCGCACACTCCCTTGTCAAACAGAGTAACTGAAAATTCACAAGTAGTCAAAAGTATAAATTAAATATAGGCAACAGTGCTGTTTGCATTAGAACAAAGCCAAGAAACAGCAGGTGAGATGGTTTCAAGATTCCTCTGTAATTTGGTATTTGCAAACATAAAAAGGTTATCTCTTCCCCTTGCCCCGTTGAGCAGGTCAACAGAAATGACCATATACATACATAGTAAGGTGCTGCACATACATTTTATAACACACAGGTCTGCCAGCTTATGGTTTTTTATGACCAGGACAGCTCTGCCCTTCCAAGTAGAAATGTATTGTACTACAATGTGTCCACTCCCTTCCACAAGGCACCCTTCTTGCTGATATAAAGACGTGTTTTACTAGCCTGATTTATGTGGCTACTAAATGCTAGCTTCTGTTATTTATTACACAAAAATAAAAATATTTTCCTCTCTGTTACAGACAAGAACTCAAGAGAGTAACTAACATGTTCCTAAGGTTCTGTCGCCACAAAGGTTTCCAGGTAATTAGCCTCTTAGCTGCTTGCTCTATCTAAATTGCTTTTATTATCCAGTCACAAAATACAAAGTTAGAACTCTTTAATTTCTAATTTGTTAGCGTTTAAATATCAAGGGAACACTAAACGCATGTTTAGACACATCCACAACTATGCAAGTATACTTGTTATAGTATAAACAAAGCAAACACTTTCCTCACAGCATTAAAATAAGAGATCCTTAAATTGTTTTGTTTCCTCAGCTTGGTCAGGATTTTTATACTTATATGTAATATGTACAATAAGTCCAGGGTTGGTGTTTAAAAAAAAAACAAAAACCAAACCCAAAACCAAAAAACCAAACCACCTAACAACTCCGATAGGTGCAGCAGGGAACGTGACAATGCACAATCACACCTCCATGACCACCGGAAAGTAACCCAGTTTGCTGGACAAAGTTGCAGGCAACCTTGAGTCAGAATCAAGGTGGCCTCATGCACTCATCATCTCAGTACCATGCACCGATAGTCTAGCATTTTGTGTACAAAACCACCCCCTAATATTTGCTAAAGTGCCCCTTACTGCTGCCTTCTGCCATCAAAAGAATGCCAGCCTCAGCCATTTCTATGCAGATAATAGAGGTCTCATGTGCAGCATAGATCTCCTTCCTGAAGAGCAAGATGTGTAACATGTAGGGAGATGCTCAAGGTAAAATATGCCATGCAATACCTATTTCTTACAGGTAACAAGCAATGTATGCAGAAAGTATTAGATTGATGAGACTCTTGTCTCAAAACAAGGCTTCAAATACATATTAAAGACCACTGGATGTGGAAGACAGCTTAGAACAACGAAATGGAAAATTACTCAACCAAGTTCTTGGGAGGGAGCGGGGAGAGGAAAGCACAATTTAAAAAAATAAATACAACTGGTAAGAGCTAAGTTGAGCAAAGCTGTAAGCCTAAGGACAAAAAATATGATGAACAGTAAGTTAATGAAAGAGTGAGAGGCAACACTGACAGACACAGTTTTGATGAGCTCTAGATGGAATAAGAAAAAAAACCACATTTTCAGTAAAAAGATTTGACTTGAAATCAGTCAGGTCACTCCAACCAACACTAAATACAACCCAAGACAGTTCTCAGTTTTCATGCATCTTAGCCAGCTTGTAAAACCATGGCTCTGTGGTCTTTATTTCAGCCTTATAACCTGTGGTTCATTTAGCACTAATCAAGCAGAACATCCTTCCCTTCTTACTCCTGGAAAAAGGCATTAGGACAATCCCAGAAGGGCCTCAAGGTACTCATCCTTGAGTCCCAGAACAAGACAAAACAACCAAAAAAAGCTCATTCAGTCACAAGTCCTAAATGACTCATTTACTACAGATGAAAACAAAAGTTTCATCCCTGCTTGGATATAAATACAGTTATATTGCACCCAGAAGAGCTACAAAAATACAGTGTATTTTTTAGTCAATGCTATTTGCAAAACTAGTGGAAAAGGTTCCTATAGTACAACTTCAACAAATATTGTTACATCAAATTAACTTGTGTGGTAGCACAACACAATCAAAAAACAACACCTTATTGTTTTACATAAGGCAACTTTTCCTTACAAATATGGTGTTTCATAAAATGTCCATTATATAAACAAATTAATAATGCAAATCACTTTTTCCCTACAGCATTTCCTCAGCTGTCATCTTCACCCATCCACAGATATGCAGAACCATTCCCTGTCTTATCAGTTGAAGCTGCCAGCTTCAAATTCAGAAATTCACAAATAGAAGCTTCTAGAGGACCCACCACAATGATGTTAGAATTAGAGGTAGTAACACTGTAGACAGTAACAACTAGTCTTCATTCCTACTTGACAGAAGGGAATGGGAAAATACAGAGCTGTCAATCGTTCCCAGTAAAACTTTCTATTTTAAAGTAATAATACTTCAACTATGCAGTTCCTGAGATAACATTAAGTTAAAAAAAAAAAAAAAAAACAACACGAGGGAAAAAAAAAACCGAGAGACAAAACCCCACCAACTTGGAAAAGAACAAAAAGCAAATGTTTTTTGCAAAGGGAAAAGGCAAACAAAATACAAAGCCAAGCTGAGGGAAATGAGCACTAGCCTCTTTTTGCTTTTCTACCCTGTATTTTACAAGGTTCACAAACTGAGAAAGCAGACTGCAGAACCACAGCACCACCAGGACAACAACTAGGGCCAATAAAGTGAGAAAGAGATAACTGGTCTCCTGACTGCTGGAATATGCTAAGCCAAATTATCACAAGACTGTCTTCATCTGTACCATCATCCCTCCTTGCAGCATAGCTATAGGGACTATCAATTTTAACCACAACCTGAGCAGACCAGGACCATGCAAGTAAAATGCATCATCCCATCACTTTTGTTCTGGTAGTGTCTGCACTATACTTACAGCATAGAACAATCCTATTCTGAGGGCTTCCATGCACATGAATTTGCACAAACACTACCAGATTCAAATTAGTTTTGTTTTGGGTTTTACTTTTTTCCCTGAAAAACTCTGTTTGTTATCAGTGTTTTTACTTGCGACTGATAAACACAAAACCAAGTTATTAAAGAATCTGAAAGGATGCACTTTTTATGCTAAACGGTATTTGTTCTAAGGTTCGCTCCTATTTAAATTTAGTCTTCAACTGTAAGGGAGACACCTTCACCTGCAGACAAACTAGGAACACACGAGCCCTCTCCATCACCTGCTCTCTGGTATGGCATTCTTTTATATCATACCTTTACGAGATTACTGAATCTTCTCAATTATTTCGTCAATAAATATCTAAAGGATTAAAGTTTCCCGAAATAGTTATAAGTTGCTATCCAAGTTAACTGTGACTTCCATAACCTATTCCCTATTTTCCAGTTCTCTGAGGGGTAGACAAGCATAGAGCATCACACGGTAAAACCAGTAAATGTGTGAAAGTGCAGTTGTTCTGGGTTATTTATGTTCTAGGACAGAAACAATGCAATCTGGGGCAACACAACCTGGAGAAGCGCAGGAGTCACAAACACGGCAGATAGCACACAAAACCGATATGAACATTAGGGCTCGGCAGGAAAACTGCCACACGGCTTTTCGGAAAAGGTGAGGGGTAAAAAGAGAACTAGGCAAACGGACTGCCTGTAAACCAGAGAAGTTGTGTTTATTTCACCCATACTTCCTCATAAGAACACAAGCCCGTCCTCTAAAGAAGGGCTGCGTGGCTTTTTTAACGGCCAGGAGAGAATAAAAGGGGAAAAAAAGAAATAAAACAAAACCAGGAGAAAGAGTTTCCCCGTGCTGCGGAATTAAGCTGCACTAGTTCTGCCTCCCCCGCAAAAAGCGGCCGAGAAACTGCTCCCGCTCGTCGGCTTTTATATTCGTCTGCGAACAATGGCAGTGCTTCCCCTCCGCCGCCGGGAAGGAGCTGCTCTCCCCACCGCACCCGGGAGGGTCCCGTTCTTCCGCGGCCTCCTCCGACCCGGGCCGGGAAAGGGATGTGGAGCCGCTCCTGCGAAGGCACTTGAGAGGGGAGAGAAGAAAGGACGGCGGGCAGGAAGGAAAGGAGGAAGGAGGGGAAGGCGCTCGCTCTCGGCGCACCGCGTCCTCCCTAGCACTGTCCGCCAACAGCCTCTCCTCAGCGGCGGCGGGGCGGCGGTCTCCGCCAAGCGGGGCCCCGATAGCGCCCCCAGGCCGGGCCTGAGGCGCGGCCTGCCCCTACCCCGCCCCGTCTCTGCGCAGATCCGTGCACCCGGCGGCGGCGGGAAAGCCCGGCGGCGGAGCCAGCCGAACAATGGCGGCGGCAGCGACCGGGCCTCCACGCTGAGGGCCCTGCAGGCGGCGCGGCGGCGAAGGCGGGCGAGGGAAAGGAAAAGGAAGGGAGAGAGGGAGGAGCCGGACCGGGCCGGGCCGCACCGCACCAGCCCGTACCTGGTTGAATTCCTCGCCCACATCGGCGTAGATGTCGATGTGGTCCACGCCGTCCGCCATGATCCCGCCCGGCCGCGCCTCGGGCCGCCGCGAGCCGCGCCCGGCTGCCGAGCCGCCACCGGGAGGGAGGGAGGGAGAGAGCGAGGGGCCGGACGCGAGCCGTCACTTCCGCACGGGGAGGGGCTGCTTCCGGCACCGCAGAAGCGGCGGGCCGCGGTGGGAGCTGGTGCGCTCGCTCTGCGCGGCCGCCCCGCCCCTGGGCGCCTCACGCTTCTCGTGGAGCCGGGGCCGCGTCCCGCAGCCGCCGCGCGGTTGCCCGTCTTTGCGTGGCCGTGGGCTCGCCCCTCAGCGCGGGTGTCCGGCGGCGTTCGGGGCTCTGCTGTCCCGTCCGTACCCGGAGGTGGAGCTCATACGTGCTATGCTGGGAGCTCCTCCGGTGTCCCCCTGCCTCAGCGCAGTGCAGGATGCTCTCGCCGAGCAAAAGCGCGTTGTTCGCTTTAAACAACTTCCGTAAAGTGAAGCAGAGGGACTCATCGTCAAACCGCGGCGGCGTGCACTGCTCTCAGGAGTGCACTGTAGCGCGCAGGAAGAACCTGCAAGAATCAAAGAACCCCAGGCTGGTTTGGGCTGGAAGGGACCTTAAAGCTCATCCAGTTCCAACCCCTGCCACGGGCAGGGACACCTTCCACTAGAGCAGGTTGCTCCAAGCGCCGTCCGACCTGGCCTTACTGCCACGGGTGTGGCAGCCACAGCTTCTCTGGGCAACCTCTGCAAGGGCCTCAGCACTCAGTAAGGCACACAGCGTTCTGTGTTTAGCCAGGCTCCAAAATACTTTGCTTTTACAGAGCTCAGTTTTAACATCACAAAGGGAACATAATCAGTGTCAAATCAAGAGATACGGGGTTTGTTTTTAATAGGATCATAGAATACCGGGTTGGAAGGGACCTTAAGGATCATATGGTCCAACATTTATAGGTGAAGCATGACCTAGACCTAAAATGTCCCAGCACCCCATCTGGCCAAATGTTAACAGTGTCCAGTATTGGGGAATCCACCACTTCCCTGAGGAGGTTATTTCAGTGGACAATTGTTCTCATTGTGAGAAAAATTCCTCCTGTCTCCAGTCGGAATCGCCCCAGGAGTGTCTTTATCCTGTGACTCCTCAAAAAAAGGGGTCTCCATCTTCTTCGTAGCCATCCTTTAAATACTGGAAGATGGTGATAAGGTCTCCTCTGAGCCTTCTCTTCTCGAGGCTGGACAAACCCAGTTCTCTCAGCCTTTCCTCATACAGCAGGCTTCCCAGTTCTTTGATCATGTTCGTGGCCCTTCACTGCACCCTCTCCAGCCCACCCACATCTTTTCTGTATGGGGACCACAACTGACCGCAGTATTCCAGGTGTAGTCTGACAAGTGCTGAGTGGTTCAGTGAATTTATCTCTGCTGGTGATACCCTTGTTGGTGTAACCCGGCATCCTGCTGGCTTTCTTTGCTGCAGCTGCAGATTTCTAATGCATTCAGAACTGTTAGAGTTGCAAAGACAGCTTCAAATTATTTTTGAATGAATGTGCCTATTATCCGGATCCGTGTTTAAGCTCCAGGTGATTTGGAAAAAAACAGCATCTCCTGGAACGTACTGCACAATGTACATAATGTTCTACATCAGAGATTATGTTCAGCATTGTACATTATGTTGCACATCCAAAAATAAAGCTGCTTTCTTCACTTTACCATGAGCTGACAATGAGGAGCGTGTATTTCTCAGACTGGATTAAAATAACGTGAAGACATCACTGCAAGGAATAAAAATGCTAAGTGTTATTTTTAGCTTGACTCAAAATTTCTTTTTCCATGTCTGGGAGTACTTCCCAGTTCCTAGATCACCATCCACATCCCAAACTGTCCTGAGTGCATGTTCAGCCCAGGACTTGGGTACAGGCCATCCCTGTCTATCTTGCTGTCTGTGCATTGCAGTGTCTATTGGAAGGAAAGATGAATGGACTAGAAAAGAAGCGAAAAACCAGAGAACCCAAACAAGGGATATACTGTGGAGCATACCTGCTGACAGTCCAGATACACCTCAAGCATGGAGATGCTTAGGCATTATTCCTGGAGTTCTTATCCAGCTTGTGGCACGTTAAAATTATCAGTTGCAGATCTCTTGTGTTATTCCTGGTGTTAATAATTCTGGAAGACAGAAACCCTGTAACTGAGTTTGTTTTCAACTCTGTAACAGAGTGTCCTGGTTAGAGGAACTAGCACATCCCTTAGCCTTTGGGAAAATCCAGAGTATCACCTGAAAAAAACATACAAAATTTAGATATTATAGGAACAAGCAAACAAAAGGTCTAAATTGAACTTTTATTGTTGGCTACAGTTGTGACTGATAATAGTATATCTGATCACAGGTTAAAAGTACAAGTTCACATCTATGAATGTGCAAATGATCCATCGGTTTTGCAAGGAAGATTAGCTTTTCCTCTGGATTTCCCACAGTCTGTACAGGTACTGTTGAAGCACTGAGATCTCATTTGATTCATATATTTGCTTAATGATGAACTGATTTAGTGATGTAACCCTTACTATTCTAATGGCCAGACAAAAATTTACAGGAGATAGTAGGTTGTGGACAGTTGAATGTTTTATATGCATCTGAATGTCTTAAGGAAATTATGCATAGATTGTAATAATGTTTAAAAGAGCAACTGAATCAAATATGAATGAGAAAGTCATTGTCATCACCTCAGAAACCACCTCAGGGATTGTCACTTGCATTTGAAGTGCTCTGTCAGGGGTCTTTGAAGAGGCAGGAAAAGACATCACCTCTGAAGGGTGATCAATGAAGCTTTTGGATCCCCCCTGTGCTGTATTTCATGTCTAGGGGGCTTTTCCACTTCAGAGCCTTTTTAAGTAGCTCTGCTTACTAGATTTATTGTCCACGGATATTTACCAAATAGTCAATGATCATTTTTATTCTTGTATACATTTATAAAAACCTCTCTCCAAACTTTCATTTTTACCCTGAAGATCAGCACTAATCTGTTTCTGGAATACTTTTCTGCAGTTAATCTTTTCAAAATTGGCTGAAGCCTCCTACACGTGGTAAGTGCATTAAACATATCTTTCTTTCTCTAAATGGGCTATAGACATATACAAAGAAATGGCACTACCAAGATTACTTTCAGATCGTTTTGATTTTTCAGAGAATTTAAGCTCTGAGATAACTTAGTTGCATACATTTCTGTTCATTTGCTCTTTTCTTCTAATTTCTGTTTACTTCTGATGCCAGGCATCATTCTGAATTTGGAAAAAATCTTCACAGCTCACTCATGTATTGCACCTGCCTTAGCACTTTGAATACAGGCTGGTGCAACACTGTTCTCCAT
The DNA here is from genome assembly GCF_037157495.1 of Lathamus discolor. NCBI lineage: Eukaryota > Metazoa > Chordata > Aves > Psittaciformes > Psittacidae > Lathamus > Lathamus discolor. Next base: position 38,951,008 of record NC_088884.1, on the reverse strand, counting down.
GCTTCTGCTCCTTCAAGCTGAGGTATTTAGAGATACAGTTTCAGAAAAGAGAGATCTCCCGCATAACATTCAGGTTTGTTTTTTTTAGTGAAACTTGAACACTTCCAGATATCAGGGGTGGCAATATCTATCTTTACTGCGTTATAAATAAGCAGAATTAGTCTGGAAGTTGAAAGCAATATATCTTCTTCAAATAGTATGCCAGTCTGTCTCACACTGCTTCTCATCCATGTCTACACATTTCTGCTGAGCAATGTTCATGTGAGCAGTTAGCGATGGTCTGAGGGAATGTGCCCATGCCTGTGCCCTTTGGGAGTTCATCATTCCTGCTGCTGGGATGTCATTCTCTCTGGCATGGCAAGTCCCAAGCCCTATCCCACTACTGGGGTTGCAGCAGAAGGGCTTGGGGGTCCCGTTTGTAGCGCTGAGATTTTAAGGAGTGGCTGTGCTAGGGTTTGGAAGGCAGGTGCAGCAGGACAGGCTGGACCAGGCACCTTTGCAGAACTGCAGTGGGGAACAGGGATTGTTCTCATCTGCAGCTCTCCCAGGGGCTATCCTGGCTGCAGACAGCAGAGAGGCACAGTGGGTTAGATGTTTTCCTTCCAGCATCCCCTGAAAGTGCCTGGAGAAGGAGCTGCACAGAGAGCCAGAGGGTTTGGTCTTGAGGATACTGCAGAATAAATCACCACTCTAAGTCCCATGGCAGCTTCTTGCTGCCCTACAATTCAGGATGGAGGAGACTTGCCCCAGAGGAAGAGTCATCAACTGCAGCCCGTACCATAAATCACAATTATGTGTGCACTGATTACAGTTGTTATGGGACAAAGGTTTAGATTAAAAGACAGCAAAGGGAAGCAAGTAAGCAGAATATGAATTGATGAAGGCTGTGTGCACTGGAGAGCTGACACACCAGACTTACTATCAGAATACTTGTAATACAGCAAAGTTGTGGTTTTCAAGGCCACTCTCAGGGAGCGTTGAAAGCATTGTTTTCATGGGTTGAAATAGAACATGCTTTTGTTGTTAACAGCTTAGTGGCAGAAAAGTATTCCTCATTCTCAACAAGGTTATTTCTTTAGGAATTTTAAGAGGTTTTTAGGAATAAATAATTTTCATATGTAATAATTAACTTCTGCTGTGTGAGGTCTCATTCTGGATTAGTTTTAGCCCAACTTCATTTTGTGTTATAGACAATACACGAAGTACTCGTAATTATTTTGCATTTTTCCCAACGCTTTAAATCTGAGTTTATTACCTATTTTACAAATGTTATATTTATTAACTCTCTCTCTCTGAAGGTTAGATAAGTATGCCTACTGCTAGTATCATAGAAATACATATGATAATTATTTTAACGAAAAGGAAACATTTGGGCTCAAATTTCCAAAAGCACGTATTGAATTTATGAGAATCTAGAGTGCCAGCCACTGCAGTATTAGCAGAAGTTGGTAAACGCTAATGGAATTTAGCACCTTTATGTATTTGAGCTACTCAGAATGAGTGGACATTTTAAAAAACATTGATTTTCTCTTCCTGTAGGTGTGAGGTCATATTTTCTACTTCAAAGAAGTGAAAGAACACTTCAATCAATGAAAGCTATTACAAAACCATATAGCCTGACTAATTTAAAAGGCAAGTAAGTAAATACAAACTCCTGTTTTCTGTTTGTAACCTGTCTGGGATGACTGAAGATGGGCAAATGAGGAGAACAGATGTGAATTTATATTGGATTCATTAGAAGAGAGGTATCATACTAATGTTAATCCAATACTTTATTGAAACGGAAAAGGAAAGGAAAAGTATCTGACTGTAATTTTGTATTATGTTTGTGTCTTTATTCCTTACTCCTTTTGTTTGGTTGGTTTATTTGTGTTTTTTTGGTTGGTTGGTTTTTCACTAGAAATATGCATTTTTATTATGACCTGTGCACATATATGTGGGGAGCAATGGAGAACTGCGTGGATAAAAATAAAAATTCGTATCCATGTTTCCATAGAAGTTTTGTTTCTTTCAGACTTTTTGCATTGAAATAAAAAGCAGACATGAAAGGAAAAAAAAAAAAGCAAGAGAGATCAGAAAATGTGGGGTTTGTCAGCTAGATATAAAATGGCTTTAATGGCTGTTTCTATGGTAACTGAAAATGAATGGCTTTGAAGATAAAATTGGTAATTTTTTCATCAGGGATATTAATGTTGCTTTCTGCTGGCATGCACTCCAAATTATATTTTCTGCCTTAAACTTGAGTGTGTAAAGATTCAGTATCACCATCATATAATTTCACACAGATGACCTGCAACAATTTTTAATGCCAGGGTCTGGTCCTTGTTAGAGTCTCAACTGCCCTGCAGTAAACCACAGCCCTGATACTTTCCTTTTCTGAACTAAATCCCACCGGCACTTACCCATCTTTTACTTCTGCCAAGCCAACTCAGCAGTTTTTAACTCCTTAGAATTACATCCCCTTTCATTAAGATCCATTTATTGTTATGAGATTCATGATGTCCTTGCAAGACCAGTTGAAGTCCTCCATGCACTTGAAGTGAACACTGCCGCCAGAGGAAGGGGAGCTGCACTTTTGCAAACCCTCCTTCTCCTGCCTGCACCTCCCCTCTGTGCCTGGGCAGGTTCCTGATACAGTTCACTCCAGGATCCACCTGACTGGGCAGGATGGATGAGAATTTGCCAATTCTGGGTCCCTCTGTCTTCTGAAGTCCCTACTTGTCAGCCCATTCCCTGCCCATGTTATCAAAAAGTGTAAAACACGTAGCCACAGCTTCAGGCAATAAAAAACATCTCCTGGTAAGCTGCAACACAGCCATACCATTCTTTCAGACTCTTTGAACTGAAAAAATAGCAGACAAAAGAGTAATTATGTCTTGGGGCCACAATGGCCCTGTGTGTGATCTGTAGAAGACCAAGGGCTGGGTGTTTTGTGGAAGGGAAGAAACTGTTCCCAGAGGTGGCCAGCCATAGAGTAGCTACAAGTCCCTCTGCACTATTTGGCACTCTTTTAGTTAGCAGTAAAGTCATAAGTTGTGTAGACCATGGTGAACTGGGTCAAAGCAGTGGTCTGGCTCTAAATTACCACATTAAAAAGAATAAAGCTGACATGAGGCTGTACGAGCCTTTGTGTGAGCAGATGGGAGTAGCGGGGCCATGCACACAAGGGGAAGGGCAGGGTGACCTCTTTAGTGGCAACTCTGGTTTATGCCACTTCCAAACAGCTGCAAAACTATGGCCTTGCTTAGCACCTTAAGTTGCCTCTTAGTTCGTTAAAGGTCCGTTTGTTTTTCAGAAGTTCTGGTGCCATACCCAGTGAAAAACAGCCATTTTTTTTCAGTTATGTGTGCTATAAATATGTTAAACAAAAGACTTTCAGAGAAGGGTGACTTCAAGGAGTAGAGTGTTTTCACACCAGGTTACTAAAATACCCAGTGTTAAATTCAACCAACTGATACAGAATCAATAGGAATCCTTAGGAAGCCCCATCTGGACACAACCAGCTAGCACCAGTCTTTATAGTTTATGACCTCTCAGTGAACTACAATATCATGTGTTTCTTTAGGATTTGTTTTTCATTGCTCCATAAAAATTCCAACAGGGGAATCATTCACAATGCAAGCAGAAAGGAGAAGGGCATACAATGCAGTTCACTGAAAAGAGGGAATTAACCAATTGTAAATTTCCATTGCCTTTGCAGTACAACCGTCAGCTGCAAAATGGTCTGAGAAATCAGCAAAAAGGGCAGGCTGGTTTGAAGAAGTGGGTAGCAAAAAGAACAGAGCCCTGTCAAAGACACAAAGAAGTATAGTCCTGTGTAGAATTTGATGTTCAGTGACACAACCAGATGCATGTTAGATGTGAATCCTCCTGACTTTACTTGGAAGCTGAGGCAAAGGTTTTGAGGAAGATATGAAATGCTGCTTGGTTCAGTAAATTAGTGGATGTTGTCTAGAATAAGAACAGAAATCATAGGCTACAAATGCTCACTCACTCTTCAGGGTGATGATTTCTTTCTTTGCATTTAGAAAACTGTAGCCTGGTACAGAACTAGCAACAGCACCTTTTTCTTCATAGTCGTATGTGATGTAAATACACATTTGCATCAGTGTACAGGGTCTGTGGAACATAATTACTTCTGGTATAAGAAGCTTGTAGAAAAATGAGATGATTGTACATCATTGACTATTCTGCGGGGCTGTCAGGACTACAACAGCACCATGAACATGGGCTGCTGAACTGTGGGCTATGTGTTGATTGTCCCTGTCCTAAGAGCTGCTCATGTCCCAGTCATGATACCAACATGCCAGAAGGCTCTCTGGAGGCCAGTCTGTATCTGTGGCCACATAAGGGGAACCATCTCTAACTAGCACCTGTCCCTTCAGTGTTTTGCAGTTGTCTAAAAAAGGCAAGGTTTTCATCACTAGTTCTGTCTTTGAGATCTCAATATCAATGTCCTGTGATAATTTACATATGCCCATCATCCTGGGGATATCCATGGAAATATACTACTTTCCATCCCTGCTCTAACAGTTGGGCACAGCATTCAACTCCGCGGCATCTTTTGGAGGAGGGAGGTGGTTAAGGTTAGCGGAGAGTGCATTTAATAGAGAAGAGTACAGAAAAATATCCCTCCTGCGTCAGAAGGGTTCATCTCTCGGGGTATCCTCTTTAGCAGCTGCGCTCTCAGAAGCTTCAAAAGAACCTGTGAAAACTCCAGACCTGGCAGGCATGGTAAAACACACAGCAGGAGAATTTCCCTCAAATTTCAGTATCTAAAGGCTGGCTTTTTTGGCCATCCTGAACTCTGAAGCAAAAGTTATGCACCCTCCAGAAGTCTCTCTTGTGGTTTGTAGGTCTGTCTGGTTTCCTAAAAATGTGTTCTAACTATGTTGTTTTACCTCTGGATGTCCCTTCTTTTTATATTCACACCTGATACAATTTTAGTGCTTCTGAACTCGTAGCTGTATTTGATTACAGCTACAGTAGAAAGTAATTGAAAAATAAACTCAGGAGAGGGGAATTTTATAATATATCTGGATTCTCTGTGGCTATTACTACAGTAGATGGCACTGTAACTTAAGTCAAATGACCAAGTCAGCTGAACAGGGGATCTTACAAACCTCTAAATAATAGGATTCTTTGTGCAGTTGTAAAGAACATTCCAACAAAGTAAGTAAGGATCAGGCCTTTGGCATGCATCTGCACTGTGGCCAAATTCCAGTTTTATATTTTTTCAGGTCAAATTATTTCTTTAGGAAAACTATGAATCATGTATTTTCATAATAGTTTTTCCATCTGCTTGCATTTCTCCATTTAGGGGCTTATTTTTATTCCCTTAAATATTTCACCTGAAAACACATATTTTCTTTATTAAATTCTGTGAAAATCTTTGAATTTCTATCATCAACATACAACATTATGATCTAATCTCACTATCGTGTTATTACTGACTGAAAAGATCATGTCTTGCTATAAATTTGGAGGATCACATCCTGGAATGATACTGCCCATACTTGGTATTTGCACACTGATTTGATTTATCTGAGCTAGAATATGTATGTGACCCTATATGCATAATATTGGTGCACACCAAAATGATTTATTAGTTCTACTCTTATAATATTCCAGGAGGTAGGATAGCAATGTTATTCTTATTTCCAGATAAAAAATCAAAGAACAGATAGATCAAATAGCTTAACCTTATTTACATGGAGACTTGCATATGAAATATATCTGTATCTCAAACACACAGAGAGCACATTTTTGTTCTGTGTATCTCATTTGAAGAAAACAGTTCATATTCCTCTAAACTGGTGTTTAATTTGTTCTGGTGTTTGCAAAACAGAAGCTTGATCTGAAGGAAGTCTTGCTGTTAAGCCCTGTATGCTCAGGAAAAAGCCTTAAATACTGGATTATCTGAAATAAGGTTGATTGCTGTAGACAAACCTAAGGCATTTGTAGCTGTGACTAAACCTCTTTCCTGTTACTAAGCTTCTTTCTGAAGTACTGAAAAAATCACAGAGCTGTAAATGAATTAATTCTCTGGCTTGATAATGTATGTAAAAGAGAAGTTGACTCTCTCCAAGCAGCAGAGAAAGAAGTAATTCCACAAGAAAGAATGAGAGATGTAAACCTTCCCATGATGTATCGTTTTATTGTTCAGTGTATATTGCAATACAGCTGTGACGGCTACTGCATTCCATCAGGGTCATCACTTTCTTCAAGATAATTTTGGGTATGTATGGACCTTTGTTTCTTCAGTAATACACAGCCAAGATAAAGCCAGATATTGAGGTGTAGGGTTTTCTCGATAGTGTTCAAGAAGTGCAGAAAGGACTCTGGTTATTTTTTATTATGTTTCATTGGTGTCTATATGACTGTTTTCATCAGACCAATTGTGCTGCTGGTTGTACTTCCTATAATGCAAGGGTATGTTTTCCTAGATTAAAAAATATAATTTAAAGACAACAAGGGCTGAATCCAAACGTCAGGGAGAACCAGATATTGCTGCCTTAGGAATGCTATTAGTTTGGTAAAGAACTCACAGAGCATTTCCAAAAGCTGAAACTTCTGTGATTCAGGTTTGCACTAGGGTGCACTAGGGTACACTATGTTGCTAAATAAAAGCAGAAAGCACGCTTTTATGCAAACAAGGAAAATCCTCAGAGATGTTATTCATAATGTACAGTTTTCAGAAGATAGCTTTGTATTTCTTACCTTGACACATTAACACTCATGTAAGAAACCTCAAATGAGCAGCTATTCAAGACATAATTTAAAGCACTAAACAGCTGGGCCTGGGTAAGACAAATGATTGAAACAGTAAAGGAGTGAATCTAAATAAGTAAGTGCAAACTGCAGACACATTTTTATTCCCAAAAGAGCAGTTACCAAGGTCCATTTTAAAAGAAAAATTTCCAGTGCAGATTTTGAAGGAAATTATATCCAGCAGAGAGAACTCATCTTTAGTTTCGCATCTTTAGCTTTCATCTTCAGTGTCTTCTTTCTATGGAACTTGTCTTAAAAATGAACCTAATGAGGGTTGTCATATACTTTACGTTTGAGGTCTTCCTATAATTATTGGAAACAAGCTTCTAAGTGAGATTGCCTGAGCTAACGTGCAGAGAAGCCTCATTCATTCCATTAACAAGGGTCTCCTGAACTAGACACCTTAATTCAAATAGCATGAGTGTCCTAAGTTTTTAAGATATTTCACTGAAACATTACATGTGTAATATGTAACTTGCTTATTAGATCATTAAACTACAAATATGAAATAAAAGGATCAGAACCCTTGGGTCAGGATACTGCTTTAAGAAATGTGTCTCAGAAAAGTTTATGGTTTAATATAAGCCATTTATATGTATAAGTGAAAGAATAATCTTAAAAATACGTTGTTGTAATAGTGATTATATTAATTTTATAGGCAGAACAGTTATTTTCATCTGCCCATAACAGATTTGCAAGTTAAAACAAGCTCGTTATGCATGTATTCAGCCTACTGTATAATTCTACTTTGCCAAGTCCGTGATTTCTTCCACAGGTACTATGAGGTTATAAACATACTTGAAAAAATGATTCACTACCAACTCTGTATCAGTTGGCAGTGAAACTGCCCTGCTTTTGACCCCTTGAAAAATCTGGAATGACTCAGACTAGCAGCTTTACTTATGGAAAGGTTCATTCTAAAATGCTTATATCATTTTTTAAAACACACTACTTGAATGTATCCTTTCTCACACCTCTAAACTTGTGTTGCAGTTTGCTTCCCAAAAAAGAAACTTACATAGAGAGTGACTCTCCCTAATCTTCACTTGCTTCTTTTCCAGTTCCTCAGCTTTCTCATCCTTTGGGGCTGTGAAGATTTAGACCTTCATACTTCTTTTGCAGGAGTGTGACACCTACACAAAACCGGTATTAAATTGAAGCCTTATGATTTAAAATGTTGGCTAAAAAGCTGAATTTGTGTACTGAGCTGCTATATGCTGACTTAGTCTTAATCTGACAATAGGTGTAATCTTCTACCTGTATGATCAGGGGTCATAGATCAAAATGTAAAACAGTTACGCTTCCTCTTATGGAGAGCAAGCACTTTTTCTCATGCAGTGAAAGATAATCTTTTATCTAGAACCACCTTTTTTAAAGTAAATGAAATTCTAAATATTTATATCGCATCTAGTGCACTACCAGAAACAGGGAGTTTACAGTAATTCTTTGATTTCACATATTACCTGATATGTGACCATATTTACCATGGCTTATGTGGGAGATATACTGGCATTTTTAGTGCATTTTTAAGTTAAATTCAATATATTGGTCCTCAGTAGATGACTGTTTTCTTGTAGGCATGTTGATATTGCACCTCTTAGGATGCATTTAACAACCATAAGCCCAGTGAAGCGTATTAACTTAACAGACAACTTCAGAAATGAACAGGAACAGAGGGAAGACTTCAGTGTGACACCTGCATTTGCAGACTGCATTAGTGGGCCATCACGTCATTTCTTGCATTTTGTAATTCTTGGTGCCATGCCAAAGTGATCAGAATTGTCAACTGTTGTTTTTTTTTCCCAACTTCAAAAGCATCTCCGAAATCCACAGCACACTCTTTAGCCTTAATTGAAAGCACCTCATTGCCTGTGTTTCTTGAAAGGAGGAAAAATGTCAAAATATTGATCTTAGAAACAAATTATTGGACAAATGGTGCCCTCTAGATAATTTGTTGGGAAAACAGGATGCTTGGTTGGAAAAAGGGGGTGATTATATAAAAAAAAAAAAAGATTTACAACTCACGCAATTCTCTGCACTGGAATCAAATCTAGTAAATGAACTTTTCTTCTGGTTCTGTCTTATGCGTGTCATTTTAATGCCTATGGTGAGGGAGGTGGGAAGAGCATCAGGGAGAAATACTCTGAACAAGCAGTAGGCATTTCTGACAGCATGCTTTCAGACATGTTAGTTAATGCCTTTTCATCTTACAAGAATAGGTGTGAGCTTTTAATTATTAATTTGATTTCAGAATAGGCTAAGCAGTAGGTAAGCAAGCCGATAGGAAACGTAAAGAAAAACTAGAAACTAACATAAATGTTGTGGTGATTCAGCAGCAGTGTTTTCTCATACAGGAAACAAAAGGGCTTCTTGATGAGATGAGAGAAACGGTTGATTAAATCTAGCAGAGGAATGAAAGAGCTACTTTTGCAAGAGGCAGGGAATACCTCTCCCAGTTACAGCACAGTGCTGGAGTTTCTTAAATGAGTTTTTGTTATGTTCATGCTCACAAGGGGAACGCTTCATGTGGATAATCTCTCTAATCACTGTACAAGCTGAAAGTTTGTTTTTTTCTGGAAAGGTCACTGCCAGAGCTCTTAAGAGAGAGGATGAAAAGGGTGTGAACTCTGAGAAGATGTAAACCAAAGAAGGAGAAAAATCCTGTCCTTGTAGGGCTGTGGAAAGGAACAAAAGAAGGAAGGAAGATGAACCTTAAAACAGTGGGGAATACAGCAAAAATGTATGAAACGTCTTCTGTAAGGGAATCAGTGGGAGTTGTGTGCTATTGCTGTCTAAAGCTGGCAACAGTGACTCTCAGGACAATAATGAACATTATCTAACTGAGGAAAGATGTCTCCAGATGTTGTTTCCTCTCTCTTGCATTCATAATCCTTTTGTTTGTTCTGATTTATCTCTGGTTTATATCCTCCACTTTTATCCTTCTGCGTATAAACAGGTACATCTCTACTCTAAAAGTGTCCTTAGTCATATACAGCGAGCAGTTACAGGAACTGGAAATAACTTTATATCTATCTATCTGTCCGCCCATCTGTCCACTACATAGTCCTAGAATCCTAGGATTACATGATGACAGAAGGGGTATCAGGAAATCTGCAGCCTAGCCTCCTGCTCAAAGCAGCATCACCCGTGAGATCAGACCAGATTACTCAGGGCTTTTTCCAGTCAGGTCTTGAAAATGGTCCAAAGATGGAAGGAGACTGCACAGCATCTCTGGAAAACCTGTTCCAGTGTTTGACTCTCCTCAGTGTGAAAAATGTGTGTGTACATTGTGTTGCATGCCAATGAGCCAACATTGTTCTTCAGGATGATGTACAGGTCAGAAGCATACAAGGGCTTCATGCTGATACTTCAAAATATTCATACTGGGATTCCTGAATTATGTTTTTAACCGTGCTGTATGTATGTAGGTATATATACTTGTGGAAGGCTGAAGAGAACACAGAGGACTGCTGATTAAACAGAGACCCTCAAAAATGCCCAGCTGGCTAACACCCAAACCAGATTAATGTCTAGTAAAGACTAACATTTGTACACTCAGGTGAGTATTTTATGGCATGTAATACAAGAAACATCTGTGGCTCCATCCAGCTTCTCGTGAAAGGAAGTTCTGATTACAAAGCTGTCTTAGTAGTATATACTAATCTGTATGCTTAAAGGAAATCTGAAGGAGAGTACACTGAACAGCACTCACCCTCTGGAGCTGGGAAGTGATACGAATAACAACCCTTCAAAACCCCAGAGACAGAACCCACTGATTCGTGAGAGTGATTTAAAAATAGAGGGGTTAAAAATAGTAAATGTCCTTGTTGTTGGTATGCTGGTTTTAAATCCATATAGTTCACATTTTTCTGACTACACAGGCCTGAAATTACTGAAAAATGCAACTACTTAAAAAGTAAACAAATAGCCACAGAGACCATTATATAATCCAATGAAACTATGAGCTTGGCTTTATACTGATGAATGGGACCTTTACACTGCCAAAGGGCCTTGGAAATTCATGACTTTCTGCTTTTTGTTAACAGAAACCTCAGCTCAAAACAGAAGAAAGCTGGTGCTTCCTTCTGAAATGCTGAACTCCTGATCCTGCTCTATAGATCATCCCTCTTTCCTGCGTCGTTTAGAGGGGCCAGCATGGGAAAACACATGGGTCTGACATTGACTGTCTTCAGCGTGCTACCCTGCTCACCCGAAGAGCACGCCTGACATCATTGGTGTGTGCTACAACTGTATTTTAGACATACCGTCCTCTACTTTGTCCTCGCAATGCCCTTTGCACTGTGACTCGGTGGGGCTGCTGGAAGACAGACCTACAGCTGTTTTCCTTACTCGAGCCCATGCTCGAGAAACCGTCTCAGTTACAGAGTGTTTGGGAGTCTTCTCATTTCTTTCGGGGCATAAAGGTTTTAGGGTGCCAGTGAAAAATCTTGTGACAAACCAAGTCCTTACGTCCTTCCTCAGATATAATTTAAATTTGACTCAGTCGAGACTCCCACTGACTTCAGTAAATCTTTTGAGATTTGGCCCTATCACATTAGCACGTTGCAATCAGCTATAAAAGCAGGAACAGAACCGAATCCCACAGAGTAACATCACAGTAACATACATTATTTCCATCCAAGTAAAAAGTTCTTCCGGGATTTTCTTTTCTGGCCAGATTTAAAGCTAAACACATTACTCATCTGTGCACAAGTCTGCTTTCCAAGGCAAAACTCACTAGAAAAACAGGAAATAATAACACTGTGATATATAAAACTAGGTTGCTCTGCTCTGTTAATTTGTCAAAGCCACAAAATGTGTTTTCCATTAGCTTTCAAGAATGGGGTGAAATGTTTAGTGCATCCCATCAGTCCATCCATCCATCCATGCGTGCATCCATCCGTGCTTCTTATTTTTCCTGAGCAGAGGGAAAGTTCAGCACAGTTTTCAGCTATATTTCTTAGAGTCTTTTGTTTAGAGAAAGTGACTGACATCAGAATTAGGACTATGTTTTTCTCTTACTGATAAGATTATCCCTGTGAAAGGGGAGTGAAACAGAATCAAGAACATCATGCTTGAAAGAGCGTTCTGCTGGAGCCAGTCTCAGTGGTTCAGAAGGCACACTCCTTCCTAAGCTCCTTCCTAAGGGTAGCTAAAAGTGAAGGAAAACCACCCATTTCCAAGTGCACTGCATTAGGCTCGTCTTCGTGTGAGGAAAAAACTACATTTTAATACATGAAGTAAGTAGATATTTAAATCATTGTGCCAAATATTTTACTGCAGGTGCCAATAAGCATATGCTACATACACCCTAGCCATGTAATTACTATTATTATTACTTATTTTTTTAATAACATGTACAAAAGCAACCCCAAAGTCTGCAGCTGATGTATCTTACTAAATGCCATGCACTCCAAAGTGTGTCCAAAAGTCTTAGCAATTCCGCAGTTCTTCACAGAAGCAAAGTTGCGAGATAGGACCTGGCAGCAAAGCCAAAATATGTCCAAAATTTTTCCTGATTTCTGTAGCAGAACATACTCTTTCAGTGGTAATTGAAATGGGCTCAAGTGTCCTATTGTACTTTGGCCTAGATTTTTCCAGTCTGAAGCATCATATATTGATCACATCTGTTCCTAAGGTTGAAGGACCAGAGCGTGTGAAGGACTTTGGTACCCATAGTGGATTGTGAACACCAGCACCCAAAACTGCTACTTTTTGGACCAGTGCTCGGATACACACTCAGCTGGGAGGCATATAAAATCATTGACTTTTCGAAGGTCCTGATGATTCAGCCTCTGGACATGTGCAGAAGCACTTCAGTTTTGACAGGGCTCAGCAAGTTGTTTTCTCTCATGCGTGTACTACATGCATGTATTTCACCAGAATTCAGAAACCAGAGTTTCTCTGCTGGTGTCTTTGATGGTCTGCTCCAGGAGGAATCAAAGCCTCTCTTTCTCAAGCACCAGCATGAAACTCTCGGATGCTACTGATTCCATTTAAATCATGGTGTGGCTGGTGTGGCACCATCACTCCTTTTTCACAGAACTGCCCCAGAGCTGCAGTTCTATCCTTTGCCTGGAGCATTAACAACTCTTATTTCACATCTCCCATCTCCTTCTGAGAGTGGCCTAACCACTAATCTGTGAGTTACTCCACTTTCCAGTTGAATCTATGCCCCTGTAAAGAAAGGAATCAACAATTTCCAAGTCCTGAGGGAATACCCAGACAGTTCCTGACTTTGTGGGCAGGATGCTACTGGCCTTTTGGCTGTACATGAGCAATACAGGAGCCATAATAAAGCCAACATGGGAAGGGAACCTGCCCTAGAGGCGGGTCCTGTGATGATACTGGAGAGAAACCAGTTCCCACCAGCTGCTGTTTCTCCAGACAGTGGCTGAGACTTGCCACTGGCAGCAGCGGGACAGCTAGAGGAAGCTTGGAAGAAGGACAGGGCTACCAGCAGCAACTGGAAGCAACTGGAAATGGCTATAAGGAGACAGGTGGCATATCTGAGGGAAGGATGAATGTGCCCACCCTCCTCCCCATCTCTCTGCCTCTTGCAATCTCTGTGACACAGACAACTGCGGCTGGAGGTGCTGGCTAGGGAGAAAGGGCATCAGGGACCTGCATTTCAAGCCAGAATCAGTGAAAGCCACTTACTGTGGCACCGATTAAACCAAAAGCATCTATTCTAGGAGCAGATGCTGTAGCTAAGGTGACTGCCCTGCCACCTGGGCAGTATTCACCTTTCTGCTGGCATTTCTGCTGCCCTTGGATTTGTCTGCACTGTTGGGAGCTAAGGGCTTGACTGGTGAGCACACGGCGAACAGATTCACACTCAGCAGGTGTGCTCCTTACCAGATGATGTGTCTGGCTATGATGCTGGCTCTGTGATTTACCATTTGCCAGACTGTATACCCCCATCAACAGCCTTATGTTCTCAGTTTGCTGGGGGAGTGGGAGGGTTCAGCAGAATCCTCCTTCCCCATTCTTCATAAGCAGGCAGTCTTTCCTTTCCCCATGCAAAGCAAACATTCAACTATCAGGGGAAGAATGTAACTGGTAGGACAAATCGTAAACTTCTGCAGCAAAAAGCACAGACATTTAAGTCCAGTGACTTGTTCTTAAATATGGGCTTTTCAGTCCAGGTTCATGCATGGGAGGTCTGGATTCATGCAGTGCATGAAGCTGAGCAAAGGAGCATAGAGAATGAAGGATTAAATCAAAGGGAGGGTGGGGTGATGGAAACCGTGGGAGGGTAGAATGAGTGGGAAGAAATAAGGGAGAAAGGGAGGGGAGATAGGAAGGGTACAGACAGTTAAAGAATGGGAACAGATTAGTGGGTGATCATGCAGATGGTGTGAATCATCCTGTGCTGATCTCTTCCACTCTGTTGACTGCTGGAGCTATTACTTGACACTGTTTCATGATGCCTTACTGAGAACTGAAGTAATTCTCATGTTTCCAGTGAGTAGAAGGTGTGTGTTAAAGACTAGAAACCAGTAGCTTTTGGAAGAGATGCAGCTCCTCACTAATCTGAAAACAGAGATGAGCTGGAAACTTCATTAAAAAGTCCAAGTCCTTGCCACCTGGCAGATTTCCTACTCTTCAAAGGGGTGATTACAGTCCAGCAATGCGTTTTGCTGAATGGTGGGAAATTATTTGGTCTTAATGTGACTTTCCCAAAAGAATGCTTTCAACTGCGTTGTATTTTTTTCCACCCTATAATCAGTTTGAGATGTGTAAATATCAGTGCGTGATACCTGCAACTGGAGTATAGGTTGCAGATCTTTTCCTGAATTAAACTCACCATCTGTGAGACAACAGAGCATTTTTGTAAGGATGAGGAAGACAAGCTTTAGGAGTTTGCCTTTCCTTGTGGGCTGCAGGATTTGGCTAGTCCAGTTGTAGAGAGAATATGTCTGTTTTGTAGACTTTTCTGGATCTGGGCATGCATCTCTTGTACTTCATCCTCCACCACAAATATCCCCCTTGAGGTTCATTTGCCTGTCCCAATAGTGTTGCCAAGAAGAATTAATTGCAGTAGCATCTAACAGTCTTGTTGGACACTGTGATTTTAATTTCCAAAGTGAGTACAGTAATTTTCTTCAGCTGGGCCTCGGTGCTCTTCCTGGCAGCCACCTTGTTTGAGAGGATGACTTTCCACTCTTCTCATCTTTCAGCAGAGTCCTCTGTCGCCAGCTGCTTTATTGATGGTATTTTTGAGAGTTTTGAGGCACCCTCTGTTTTAGTCTAGAGGGTTTGGATGGAAGCTCTGGGAGTGAGTGGGTATCCAGAGACATCTGGCCCAGCAGAGTACATCCCTTTTGGCCACATGATCCACCCGGAATCCCTCCAGCTGCGCTCCCCAGGGTGGACCACAAATTGTAGTGAAGGCAGTTTTGTTTTGCTTCTGCTGCCAGAAGCTGGGCAGCTTTTACTACCTGTGTGTATCATTTCCTGTATATTGTCGATTAGAGGAGGTTGTCTAGGCCACAGTTTGGCTGATGAACCATCCGTGTCACATCAGGCATTACAGAGGAAAAACCCTGTCAACTAGATCACCATGCCCATGTCCAAAACACTGCCATACATTAGGAGAAGCTATATACACTGTAAGGAGGACATATAGCAGCCAAGATCTGGAAAAAAACCAAAACCCATAAAATCTGTAGATGAAGGCAAGGAATACTTGTTACCCCTTTTTGAGCACACCCAGACTGTTCATGACAAAGCTCCTGTACAAACAAAAGCAAGATAAGCCCACCCAGGTGCTGCTGGTAAGGCACAGCAGAAACAGCCTTCACATCTTTGTGTGTTTGATTTCCTCCATGACTTTGGAATGAATAGCTCTGGAAACCAGAAAGATGTGTGATCACAGGAGCACAAGTTCATGGCATGTTTCCAAATAAAAGCAGAAGAATCATCACGCTAAACGGTTTAAATTATTTATGTCTTTTTCATCAAGTTGATTTGTCTGAGGTTGCATGTTATCTGTATCTCATTAAAAAGAGTAAATAACTTATAGTCCTGACTGGATCATGTTGCATGGGCAGATCTTCCCGAAACTCTTAACATCAACATGTGGAACTGCTGTAATCCAGACCTGGAACTCTTCACTAAACAAAAATAGGCCCTCACTTAGTTTTGGTTTTTAAACCTGATTGCAAACACCATACTATTTTTTTTTTCCTGAAATGCTGCTCAGCATTCCAATAGGACTGGAAATCTTCATTAATTTGTCAATTATAATTTATTTGTTTCCAGTGTGACACAGGGAACAGTTTCATCCATGACTGCTCTCAGAACTTTTCAAACTGGAGATGTATCAACAAAAATTGTATCATGTGTTCCTCATTGCTGTGAATTGTGTGCCTTAAGATAAAAGAGGAAGATTTATCAGGAGAAGATTGCCAGATGCTGTCCAGAGATTAGCAGAGGTCCTCAGCTCTGAACTGGGCTGAGTGCTTGTTCCTTACCAAGCCAATAAAGTCCTGGCAGTGTCACAAACGCTGCGTATGTATTTGAAGGTTTGAGAGGGAGACAATGGATAATAAAATATCCTAATTGAATGGGGATAGAGTTAGCTTTGAAAGCCAAAGCTTTTTTTTTTTTTTTTTTTGCAGATGTCAAATAGGGATGCTGGGGAGGGACTCTTTGTCAGGGACTGTAGTGACAGGACAAGGGGTAACGGGTTAAAACTGAAACAGGGGAAGTTTAGATTGGCTATAAGGAGGAAGTTCTTTCCTGTTAGGGTGGTGAGGCACTGGAATCGGCTGCCCAGGGAGGTTGTGAGTGCTCCATCCCTGGCGGTGTTCAAGGCCAGGTTGGATGAAGCCTTGTGTGGGATGGTTTAGTGTGAGGTGTCCCTGCCCATGGCAGGGGGGTTGGAACTGGATGATCTTGAGGTCCTTTCCAACCCTAACTATTCTATGATTCTATGATTCTATGAAATTAAAGCACATCTCACTACGTATAAAAAGAAAATCTTGGTAATTCCATTTATGTATTAAAAATGCGAGTCTTTGATAATTTCTGGAGATTGTGAGTTTTATAAAGCTGTTTCCCATTTATCCTCCTTGTTGCTGCTGCTGCTGGAGTAAACTACAAACTCTGACTTCCAAGATAACAGCTAAGTAGCGATTGGGTAGTGATTGGTGAAAATGGTTCCTAGGAAACACTAGGTTTGTTCCCGTGCTGACCAGGCTGTGACCAGGTTTCTGTCTTCCACTAAACACACAGACATTCCAAGAGGAGAAAATAAGTTTTCTACTCCCTGTTCCTAAACTAAAAGGCACAAGAGAGAAACCATGAGAAGCCGTAAGTAGGAATAAGAAAAGCTGTACTAGCCTGGAGGATGACTAAGTAAAAGAAAACCTCCAGAAAAAGAGATGATTTAGAGTTTATGCAAAGGGCCTTCCTGGGGCTTTGTAGTAAAATTACAATTTGGCCACTGTGAAAGACTCTCCAATCTGGCGGAATTACAGGGTGAAAAAGGAACAAGAAGTCCTTGGTGGCTGCTGGATATTGGGATATTGCTTCAATTAACTGCCAGATATTGGCATATCCAGCAGTATAATGAAGAAGCATGAATACATGCAACAGAAAAAAAAAATGAGGGAGAAGAAAAAAAAGAGAACTGTTCAGTTTTCTTGGGCTTGGGGGTTTTTTCACATCTTCATTTGCTGCTTCAGTTTTACATTTGTGGAATAAAAAACAAAAAAGGAAAGAGAGCTATACACACAAATGTTCCCAATAGTTAGCAAATTTAAGGTAATTAAAATGAGGGATTCAAGATAAGTGAATCTGAGAGGTAGCAAGATAAAAAATAGTTCAGGTTTAAGGACGGTAGTATTACACAAATCAGTAATGTGTTTTCAAATAAATATGTGAGTACGTGCAGGAACTTGGAGGAATGTGTACATTGGCAGCACAGTAATCAGCGAAGAGAAAAGAAAAAGAACAAGTTTCATATGAGGACCTGAATAAGCTGTTGGTACTGAAGGGGTTAAGAGCTCAGAGAATTGTAGGTTTAACATGTGTATTTGGAGATTTGAGAGAATTAATTATATTCTTACTGAAGAGGAATACAAGTTGGCTTTGAAAGCCAGAAGTCAGCTCTGTAAGTGTGTGTTTCCAACTGATGTGCTAAAGCCAGTTTTTCTGATTATGGAAAGAGGGACTGTTGATTTAAGTTAAGTCATAAAGTTCATCATTTGTTATAGAGAAGAGGTGGAAGCAGTGGGTAACATACACAAAGTAAAGACTGTTAAGCAGAAATCAGAAACTCACCAGAGGAGAGAGAGGTTGCTTATCTTTGTTTTGGATATATGGAGGAAATTTGGATATAAGGAGGAAATTCTTTCCTGTTAGGGTGGTGAGACACTGGAATCAGTTGCCCAGGGAGGTTGTGAGTGCTCCATCCCTGGCAGTGTTCAAGGCCAGGTTGGATGAAGCCTTGGGTGGGATGGTTTAGTGTGAGGTGTCCCTGTCCATGGCAGGGGGGTTGGAACTAGATGATCTTGAGGTCCTTTCCAACCCTAACCATTCTATGATTCTATGATTCTATGGTTTTAACTGTGGGGCTTTTTCTGGTTTTGTGTGCAAGTGGAAGGGAAAAGATGCAATATTATCAGATTGATTGCTTTAGCTGAACTTAAAAAACAAGAGAAAAATACTAACAAATTAAGGTAGCATGGAGAAATAGATCCCACCACTTTAACCACATCTCCATCTCCGAACATGTTAATCTGTTTTTCTCAGTAAGGATAAATGTACCTCAGTTATTAACAGAAGCCATGACAGATCACTAGAACATAAACGAACAATGTCTGTGTCTGTAACAAAGTATATGCAGGCAGATGGGACCTTGTGTATGGGAAATGTTGAGCATTATGAAAAAGAAAAGGTGAATCAGTTAATGATAGAAACACTTACTATGGTAAAAACTACTTTGAAAGGCTGGTAACATCATCTTTAGTTTTGCAGCATTGAGGTTAGGAAAAAATGTCACTTTGTGCAGAGCTGTATAGGGGGTATTTTTAAATGTTTATGGAAGGAAGCTGATGGAAGGCAAATACATGGTCAAAATCAGAGGTTTGTCATTTGTGGAGACGGATAATCAGATCAACCTTTCTCTGTGTGTACGATATGCAAGCAATTTAATGAAAAATTGGGTGTGTTTTATTTGCAAAGATCCAACTGGTAATGTTAGAAATGTACAACTGTGTTAAAAGAAAGACATGTTGCCACTGGGGCCACATAATCTCAAATCCACCTACTCGCTCAGGGTGTGATAACCCAAAATATGTTCTGCTTTAACCCTTGCTCTTTGTCAGTCAAGGCAGATTAGAGCAAGAGAAAATTTTCTGGGTGCTTTGACTGTCCACATATTGTTAGCTTAAACTGCAAATTAGCCTGTGCAAAACATCCATGAAGACCTGCACCTACAGCCATCAGATGATTGCTTATATTTTAACGTAACTACAGTGAAAGGTCATGATTACAATTACGTGATACGCATAGAAATGACCATCAAACTCCATTACGTAAAGGTGGTTGTTTGATAACTTTAAACTAGTGCCTTTAGGTACCTCCTAAATTACCGAGGTACGTGCTAGAACACCCTGCCTTTACTGGGTTTGTCAGCTAGGTAGCTTTCCAGAAATTACACTCTGTTAAAATAAGATTACTCACAATGCAGCCATGGTGGGGATCCTTCCTAGTGGTGGCTTTCCACGGGTACAAGCATTTACAAATGGGGCTTTCCCTTTTACAGTTGGCATTTTAATTGTTATAATGATTTTGTTAACTGTGGAGATTGTTTTGGGTATAAAAATTAAATGCTTAGCAAAATGAGTAATGGCAGTACACCTAAGCTGTGAATTACAGGCTATCCTCTGGCCTGTGACCATCATTACAATGCAGGACCAGGTAGGAAGTAGCAGATGACTCCTAGCAGAGCCTTTGCTCAGTCCTAATCAGGAGCTTTTAGATAAAAGGGTGTATCCTTTCTGTTCTGATATGTCCTTTCTGTAAGTGATAGAGCTTGCAGCTTGCAGACTATCAGAAAGGGAAGTTTTGGTTGCCAGTAATAACACTGTGTATGTAACATTAGAAATACCTGCTACAGGATGGGTCATTTCTACACATATCATGTAATCACACCCCTTTCAGGAGATTACACTTATAAATACACTTCTTTTTTTTATTTTTTTTGTTAGCTTACACATTGAAGAGATTAATGTGCACAACTGGCCCATTTCTAAACAATCTATAAGGCCACATATAGAACCAGGTTTCATGGGCTGTCTCTACAGTAGTTTCTTCTGGAGTCAGCTCTTCTTTCAGCTTCCTTGCTTTTCAGAGTAGTAAGTTTGTGATGCAACAGATTTTGTAGAAATTTGCCTTCAACTGAAGAAAGATTCTGGGGGCAAATTCCTGTGTACCAGAATGGAAAGGGCATGCTGGTAGGGAACTGCATCACAAAGCATATAGTCAGGGAAATGGAAACAAAACTGCAGTGTCCCAGACCTCAGGACAGTCCAGATACCATCAGTGAAAGGACAAGATTGGCTCAGTGATGTGCATCCCAGAATGGCAGGACAAAAGCCCTACTGTAGCTTAGTTCAGTGAATACAGAGGACTAACACAGTAACAGCCCATACCAAAAGGGAATAGTGATGTGATAGTGGCTTACGGACAATATTAAATCTTTCACAGCATAGAAAAATACCCTTGCAAAGCAGGGTGATTTTGAAAAGACTGCTAGTGAAGGGTAAGGAAGCATGATGTGTGAGTCCTCTCAGGAAACTTGTTCAAAAAAGCATCTAGAGAGCCTTGTCATTACAAAGATATGCAATACCTAATATCAGTTTGTGTCAGCCACACAAGCTGTGCCAGAGATGATCATTTACTGATGCAGGACGACTGTTGTGTGACTCTGCACTCAATGAATTTATTACACAGAATTATTCACACCATAGTTTGCAAGAGCAGCCTTAGTGTCATGTAACAGCAGATCTAGCAATCTATTTCCCAGGAAAATTGAAGGGTCACCTTAGCCTCCTCTGTCAGGTCCTAATTGTGTACTATGGTACTTATAGTCTTCTCAATTGAAACTTATTGGGAATTGCAACAATATTTTAAATGGGTAAATCCTCCTGAATTATATGTTCATACATTTTAAATATTTTGTCTGAATTTTTCTTTATTTACCTGAACTTACCTTAACTTATTGTTTGTGGAGCTACAATAACATCAGTGGAACTACAGCATTTATGATAGGATAAAGTGCAGAACACCTGTAAGATAAGACCAAATTATATATATGGCAGTTTAGGCAAAATAGCAGCATTTTCAGCACTCTTTTTCTGTTTTTGTTTGCAAGGCGTAACCACAGATTCACTACATCCTTCTTGTAGTTTTTAATTTGGTGCCTGGTTTGCCTGATTTTCCCAAAGCATTGTCCAGATCATTTTGAAATGTCCATAAAATACATTTTAAGCAAATGGAAAGCCAAGTTGGATTTCAGTCTTTTCTTACATGTACAAGTTGAAAGAGCCAAAGGTGAAACAGGGCTGCTGCAAATTCTCTTCTCTGCCCTGAGGCAATCTTCCACCAGCAGTTTGTTTGATGATTCAATTTAAAGCTTTTTCTGATTGTAATGAAGTGATTGGCAGTATCTTTCTGTAATGGGAGAGTTTGTTATAGGAAGTTTTAGTGAAAGGCTCTTTCGTTCTGCCTCTACTGTTTTTAAAATCACTTTATTAAATGTGTTTATGAGCCTTCTGCAATTTACTTCATGGACAGCCTAAGCTGTAACTAAACATGGAACTAAGGTTCTGAATTTTGAGTCTTTTCCAAGTATGAAGTGTCGGGTTTGTCCTTTTTACAGAGAAAAGGATGAGTCAAGACAGACAGTTCTAAGACTGGATTTAGTCTTAAGGTCTGGATTCTGAGACTTTCCAAAAAATGTAGTGTTCTTGCCTTGAGTTTTGATACTCTAATATTTGTGTTGCATTAATATTTGAGTATTTTGATTTAAATGTCCTGATGATGTCATTTTTCTGTGTATAAGAGGTTTTATATATTTATGTATTGTAGTATTTAATATGAAAACTTTCTTTCTACTTCCAGTATCTTCTTTATGAAACTCATATTTAGTCTTTAAAAATATATATACATTTAGACTTAATTCAGCTGTTACATAAGTGGATATATCTGCCAGGAGCTTGAAGGGACTTGTATCTATGCAAACCTGAATTTGATCCACTGTTTTCTTTGTGAATAAGGAAAAAAGAACTACAAGAAGCTTAGGTTGTTAGTCATGAAACATGTCATTATTTACACAAAAATCATTGGATCCATTTATTTGCTGCTGTTACCTAAATACACCAAAGCCTTCACATGTATGAATTGCTTGGCAACTCATTCTTTTTGTGTTTTCTTGGTAATACTCTCAGGTGCTCAGATTTTTTGCTGGATGAATGGTGTTGAATCAGAACCTGAACAAAAGGGGAGAATTATATGAGCAAAGAGGAGAAGATGTCTAATTTATGAGAACTCATACATTGCAGTATATAAAAATATGCAATTTCTTTCAAACTAGATGTTGAGGTCGAGGTTAGTAGCTGGCATGACACAGAAAATCAGTGTCATCTATTAGATCGGCAAGACAGCATTCTGAAAAGTCCCCGTATGATATATTTTTATCCTGAAGACCTGACATAGGGTGGAAATTTTATTCATGTTTTCCTAATTTCCTTAGTATTTTACAAAGAAATAAACCCCACAAAGTATTTATTATGCTTATTGCACTCTCAGAGTCCTATTAGTGGGGCAATAGCAAGTAAAATAGAAATGACAGAGTTGAAAGTCCCTAAAGGCTTGAAAGATTGTGGCCACTGATGATACGAAGGCACACTGGTGTCTAAGAGAAGAGAAGCAGCTGATCAGCGAATGGTTAGAATGGCTTGGCTTGCTATGACCTAGACTGCTTCCTAAATGTTTCTGAGAAGGCCATCAGGGTTTTTTTTCCCTTGCGTTAATGGAAAGAAAGGAAAAAAACACTGGTAGGCTGTAAGAACAATCAAAGAGTGCCCTTACAACTTGCTGGGTAACTCGTGATTGCTTGGTAATCAGACTGAAGGGGAAAATAAGGCCTATTGGAGATTCTACAGCAAATGGTTTAGTTCCCCTTATTTTTCAGTCTTCAAGGTGTTGTCTTTGCAGATTTTTAGGCTTTTAGCAAATATGACAAGATGATAGTCCATGTGACAAAAAGAATAGCAGCTACCAAATACTTGTGCAATAATTCATTTGAGCTAATATATAAATAAGGTGGGTAGAAGTGGTAGGAAACAAGCAAATTAACTGACTAATGGTATGTACCCTGGAAAAAGACAGCATGTAAACATTTAAGTGTTGCCTAGATTTACCTAGCATGACAGACAAGAGTTATATTCTTCTGGAGGTAGAGGAGTTCAGTTTATTTGAATTCTTCGAGTATTCAATTGAATGCAATGGTGTGAGTAGAAATGTAAGCACAGAACTTTGCTAGGCCTGATGAAAGTGAAAAGATGTTTTTCATGCTTTTGCCTGTACAGAAAAGAAGTCACAGTGATAGCTTTGAGACAGATAAGCACTTTTAGCATTCATGTTTCTTGGTGTCGGATTCTGTTGGAGGTATGCAGCTTCTCCTCTATATCCAGAACACAGCTAAAAATCAATCAGTAACTACAGTGGGTGAAAAAATACAGAAGTAATGTAATAGGCTATTTAAGGTAAAGGGAAGCAATCTGGGCCTAGGAATGTCTTTGGTATGGATTGTGACTCTTGCTAGGTAAAGAAAATGGAACTGGAAAAAGAGGCCAAGCACCAGGATGCATCAGACCGGAAAAGTAAGAAGCCAGTGTGCAGAGGGTATG
This sequence comes from Lathamus discolor, assembly GCF_037157495.1. Lineage (NCBI taxonomy): Eukaryota > Metazoa > Chordata > Aves > Psittaciformes > Psittacidae > Lathamus > Lathamus discolor. The sequence continues at coordinate 38,927,309 of NC_088884.1, read as the reverse complement.
AGAAGTCAAACTGGGTGAAAGCTGGGTGAGGTAAGCTTCTGTGCTCTCCTCAGGGCCAAGAAAAGATCCCTAAGGTTCCCAAATCTTGGCTGGCACCAAATATCTTTGAAAGGTGCTGGCGCTCTCCCAGGTGTACTTGTTGACACAAGCGATAATAAGTCATTGCTGGTCTCATTAACTCAACTGGCAGAGAACAAATATAACCTTGTTCATGAACCGTATAGAGGATGACGTTTCACAGGACTGAATACCTGTTCTTTCTATTTGTCTTGGATTTTTCAGGTGGAAGATTAGGTAAGAAGTCTCTTCAATAAAAGAGTATCACTGCTAACTGGAGCGTCCATACATCCTTTTCCCGCCTCCTTCATGTGTAGGGCCTGTAACAGACTTACTAAATGACACATGAATTTAGGCTGTAAATAAGCCATAGCTAAATCTAGTCACATCTGCTGCTGAAGCTGGAAGGGATTGTCTGAGACTATGGAGCACCAGAAGAAAACATAGTTATGTGTTTAAGGGTGCAAATACTGTCCAGCTGAACAGGATTATGTCTCAGCCTGTGCTATGGGATGCCACTTCATAAAACTACTTACCAGATGTGCCGTGTTCCTGCTTTTTTTGGACCTGACAAATATGGAGGGGTTAAATTTGTCAAAGTCTCCAGTATTTACAGCTGCAGCTGAAGCCAGTGATAGTTTGCTTTTAAGCACAAAGAAAAGAAAATAATGCTAACTATCCTCAAAAATAAAAAATGCTGGTGCTTCAGACTGGCTCCCAAGACTGATGAAAACTTTTGATCCTATTTTTCATGTGCTCCAGTGCCTCATTTGTAAAATTAGGGTAACATCAGTCTTCAGAGAGGCATATGAATATGTGTTAATGCTTGTGAATTATTCTTAGTCCATTTTTATGAACATTACAAAACTAAACCCCAAGGAAATTAATGATTTGTTCATCCTAAGAGGCTTTGGAATGTCTTTTTGTGGTTAAAACAGTGGTCTGTGTAAACGCACCAATATCACGTAAATGAAATTGTGTTTAAAGTTCACCTGGAATACAAAATAGAAAGATTATACTTCTTCTGAAAGTAAGTCAGCTGTAAATACAGGTTATATATGAATTTGATCAGAAGCTGAGCCCCCTGTTTAGGTGAACAGTAGTTGGAGGGAACTAGGTACTGTTTGATGGAAATGCCAGCGGAAGCAGGACAGAAACTAACAGCAGCAGAATTAGTGCCAGTGTTGCTTGAAAATGTAAGAAAAGAAAATGCTTCTTGTCTGACTCCTACCGAGTTTGGCAAAGCATCACTTTGTGACTGTCCATTCTTTCTATATGAAAGAGAATGAATTAACAAAATACCCGATGCCATCACTTGTCTCCCATTTTAAAGGGAACACCCACAAGATTTTGGATTTTGACTGATCTCTCAGATGAAAACAGGCCACCCACTGAAAAATGAATATAAAACAAAATATTCAATAGTTGCTCATAAAGTGACAATACTTACTGTGTACTCTGACCAAAATAAAGGTCCTGGGTACAGAAAAGAAATGAGTTCATATAATGAATATCATAATACAGGCACAAAGTGTCAGAGTTGTGTGAGAAATCTTTATTCTGTGCTAGATTTTACAACTCTACTAATAGTTTTCAGTTCTGTGTATGTATCACATAGAGGATCACTACTTAAACTGCAATCAACATACTATCAATCTTCCTCAGAGAACTTAATCTTATGCAGAATAAGAGATTCTACATGAACATTTATGAACTCATAAATAGAAGATACTTCATAGGGAGAAACTAATATATTGTGTTAAAAACTATTCCTTTGTACATTTAACCATATAGAAATTAAAACCATGTTGTGGGTGATGGATAGAAATAGTTAACAAAATGGATCCAGGCATTATCGCTCTGGCCCGGCTTAAGCTTTGGGAATGGTAAAGAAGATGCCAGGTACTGTTGCCCTAGATGGGCTCAAGCCTTGGGAACCATGAAGAAAACACCAGTTGTTAATGCCCTGCTCAGGCCTAAGCCTTAGGAACTGTAAAGTGAACTATGAAGGGTAAAGATTGGTTAGCAAAACAAAGCAGGTGGTTTGCAAGATAAAGCAGGATGTGCATCTCAAAGACAAACAGTGTGAATATTTGTAACCCTTAGTACTGTTGCTAAATCGGAATGCTAAGGGAGTAAAAGAGTGGAAAATTACTGCTTAGGACTTAGTAGACTATAAAAGGGGTGCAAGGCGACCAATCAAAGAATGCGTGATCACATGTAAAGGAAGCAGAATGATATAAATATGGGCTTGTCACACAATAAAGTGTCTTATGCTCGATTCACATTGGATTGGGCATAGTCCATTTCTTCCCTCACCTTGTCTGAGATTTGAAGAACAGGGTGGAGAACATAAACTAAAATCTTCCATTAACATTCAGAGTTCATCAAAGCATATCTCGTCTCATGAAAGAAAAAATATTCATTGGAAATTTATCTGTTTTCATAACACTTTCCTGTGGACATTTTTTGAGGTCATTTTTGCCCAGAGAGAGTAAGGAAGTGGCAGAGAGATGCTGACAGACCCGCCCTCACCGAAAATCTGAGGGTTCTTTTAATCCCCACACAGCTCCCTCATCTCTGAGGCCTGCCCTTCCCACTGGCCAGGGATGCCAGTCCCTCTGGTTTCAAGTTCATTCAATTACTGGAACTGTCCTTCAGCATTGTAAGCAAGTAGTAAACCCAGTAATATAACAATATGGTGGCGGTTGACTTTCTAGCAGCTAGAAGCGAAAACCATTTATCACAGCCTCTGTATTCTGTCATGAAACGTCATGAAGTTGTTAGTTCAACATCAGTTACACCATACACATAAACCATTGTTCATACCTTATTTATGATACATGCATTGTTGCCTTGTTTTTAGAGCATTTTTGACTTCCAATAAACCTTTTGAACAAACTATCACTACCTACAAGTTCAGCTAAAGTCAGCAGAAGTACAAGCAACATATCTTTCTAATTAACCCTATTGACATAATTCAGCATTTAAACAAATACAAAGCTTCCGGAGCAGCTCTGTTTTCATTTTAATTGCCCATGGCCTTTGCAGAATGTCACATGACAGTAGACCTATTCTCCACGGCCCAGTCAACACATCAGTGCCAAACGTATGGAAAAAACGTATCACTTTTGCATACTCTTCAATTACTTGATGTACAAAAATGACACAGGGCAATGCAAAACTGAGTCTAGAGAGTGTATAATCTTTACTGAAGCAGAAAGAAAAATCATTCCCATGTCTTTAATTCCTTGAAGAGACTGGAGTAAGATTTTTTTCCACATTAATCAGTTCTGAATAGAAAGTAAACGCTGGAGGAAAGGAATGCCAACCAGAGGGACCTGGACATGCTTGTGAGGTGGGCTGATGCCAACCTTATGAAGTTTAACTATGACAAGTGCAAGGTCCTGCACCTGGGTTGGAGCAATCCCAGGCACAGCTACAGGTTGGGCAGAGAAGAGATTCAGAGTGGCCCTGCGGAGAAGGACTTGGGGGTGTCGGTTGATGAGAAGATGAACATGAGCCGGCTTCAGTGTGCGCTCGCAGCCCAGAAAGCCAACCGTATCCTGGGCTGCATCAAAAGGAGCGTGACCAGCAGGTCAAAGGAGGTGATGCTGCCCCTCTATTCTGCTCTTGCAAGACCTCACCTGGAGTATTGTGTGCAGTTCTGGTGTCCTCAACATAAAAAGTACATGGAACTGTTGGAACAAGTCCAGAGGAGGGCCATGAGGATGATCAGGGGACTGGAGCACATCCCGTATGAAGATAGGCTGAGAATGTTGGGGCTGTTCAGCCTGGAGAAGAGAAGGCTGCGTGGAGACCTCATAGCAGCCTTCCAGTATCTGAAGAGGGCCTACAAGGATGCTGGAGAGGGACTCTTCACTAGGGACTGTGGTGATAGGACAAGGGGTAATGGGTTAAAACGTAAACAGGGGAAGTTTAGATTGGATATAAGGAAGAAGTTCTTTACTGTGCGGGTGGTGAGGCACTAGAATGGGTTGCCCAGGGAGGTTGTGAGTGCTCCATCCCTGGCAGTGTTCAAGGCCAGGTTGGGAGAAGCCTTGGGTGACATGGTTTAGTGTGAGGTGTCCCTGCCCATGGCAGCGAGGTTGGAACTATATGATCTTAAGGTGCTTTCCAACCCCAACTATTCTATGATTCTATGATTCTAAACACAAGAAGAGTAAACAACAATATCATACTTTAACCAGATAAAATGCCCATATAGGACAGGGAAAGTTCATGAATCACTACTGGCCAAGCAACTCACTAAAATTTTGTTTCAAAATAGGATGGGAGGAATTAATGATGACCGGAACTCTGAGCCCAAATAATTAAAAGAAGACACAATAGAAATTACAGACGTGTATGTCCATGCATCAACTCTGAGTTTATTTAAAGCAATGCAAACTCTGGAATGAGCAATGAAGACAGACATTTCCAGAACAGTAGAAGCCCCAACTATGAAAGTTCCCAAGCCTATTCTGTCTCCTACAAGATAGCACACATCTTAATAATGCACTCAACTTTGATTGAAGTTAAGAAAACTTTGGCATAAGTTTAAAGTTTGAACATATGGTTGTGTGATTTACTGGCTCAGATTCTCTATTTGCAGCTGGGTAAGGCTGGACAACAGATAAACATCTTTTTTGCAATTCTAGATCTAGACAAAAGTATGAAAATTACTGAGAGGAATTAGGACAACACTGGCTGGAGAGGAAGAAATAAATTTTCATCCTTTTATAAGGAATGTCCTTGATACAAACTTACACAAGGAATAATAGCTTTTGTGATTTTCTTTTTTCCCCTCACATGCAATGAAAATAAATTATCCTTTATTTTAAGACAAAGAAAGAAGTCTGGTAAAATGACCTAGTAGACTAAGTACCCATTTTGGTTACATTTAGACTAAGAGGCCAAATTTAGAGCTCCAGTCTCATGAAATGTGAATCTAAAGAAACCAGGACAAGTAAAAAAAACTTAGTTTATGTTAATAGAGCATAAATCTTATGCAAGTTTTGCCAACGCAGGTTCTTCTTTAAGTTTAGTCCATTATTTAAAATTATTATAGGTAAAGTAAAAGCAAGCACTTTCTTCAGTTCACGTAAGAACTAACATTCCAGTCCTGTAAAACATTTATCTGCTGGCACGAAGCTCAGATCTGTACTGTGACTCTGCAAGCCAGCAATCACATTAGGCTTATATTGTAATACATTTATAATTGTGATAGCCACTTTGAAATAATACCAAATTCCAGAGCACAATAGATCTATGAATATTAGGACAAGATGAAATAATTTATGTTCAAAGAAGGCAGATATGGGAAGTGAAAATTTTTGAGTGATCATATATCTATACCCATGGCAATCTACAGCAATTTTGATAATATATAGTGCAACTTGAAGTATTAGCCCACAACAAGATAGTTTTAAGGGCCAAATAATTCTCTGAATAGTCCAGTCTTTGATTGAAGACAGAATCTTTCATATAGCTAGGCTTGCACAGGAACAGTTATGGTAAAGAAAAGCCCCCAAAAAGTTACTCTGTAATGGCTTTCCATTGAAGATGGCTCCATAATCATCCATTAAAAACCCTGTGGGATGAACAATAAATTAAAACTACATGAAAAACTATTGACTACAGAAAAGCTTTTGGTATGCAGTATGTCAATCTTTGCAGTGCATGCAACATCCAGCCTTGTTATCTGTTACAGAGATTTCACTAGATGTCTTGAAATGAGGGCAACCTTCAAGTTATCTTAACATTGTGATCTCCTTACCACAGGCTCTCTGGGGAATTCATATTTTTCCTGTGTATTTTCAGACTTCCTGTGTGGGAGACTGCCAAAAAGGATTACTAATGCAAATGAGATGAGGCTACTCTTTCTTAAACACTTGAAATCCTCATTCACAATGGAGAATTTTGTATTACATTTATACATTCATATATTAACAAAATACAAATAAAGACATTTGACCCACAAGATTTGTCTCCTTCTGAAGCTGGCACAGGAAATTGTACCAGTCTGGGGCATGCTCAGATGTCAGTTTGGTTCCTGATGACCGTGCTTAAGGCTGCTGTAATGCACTCTGTTTTGAAACATCCATTCCAACAATTTGCCAAGAATGCAAGAGCATCCCTTATCCTGCATGTCTTCTCTAAGCCTGGATTTGACAGGAAAAATTGCTCTATTAGGGAAGCATTGCGGTAGCTAAATGATTCTTACATGATCTAGTTTAAGTACAAAGCATTCTGAAGCAAGAGATAACTTTAAAGTCTTAATTGAAAAGAAGCTTCATTGTATAAAAAGTCAATGAGCCAAGACAAAACTAAAGCTTACCTGGTCATTCTTACTCTGTATCAAAGCTTGACTACTTCTACAATTGTCTCGTCATTCTGTAAAATGTGAGCTAGGGGGAAAAAAAGTTTTCCGGTGTCAGCAACAACTTTCATCATCCTGATGTTTGATTTCCTGATGAGGTTATACATGACCTCAAATAAACCACCTTCAAAGCTTGAGGACTGGAAGATTCTTTTCTTTCTTTCCAGGTTTCGTCTTGTTAAGGGCTGCTCTTTAGGCAGCCTCCATTACCACCAGGGGAGCAGCTTTTCTCAGTGGACTTACAAACATTTGTGAATAAAGGTTATTATTTCCAGTGGTCTTTTGTGGCGGCTGCTGTGTTTGTAAATGCTGATTGTATCTAGATAACCTTAATAAGCTTTCTGTCATGGCGGACTGTCTTGGAAGGCTCATGGAGGAGCTATCCATATATTACCACTTTCTATACAGAACAAGCAATAGTATCAGACCAAGTCTTGCAGAGGTTTCCACATTTGAAAGAGCATTCTCTTTCTCTAATTTTTATTTAATTGGCATTACAAAACTGCTTGACAAGCACTAACTAACCGACTGGTAAATTCAGCATTACTATTCCAATACCATTAGTGGGGTAGGAGAGTAACAGGATTTCATGTCCAGCCTATCTAAGGAATTAGCCATTGCCAGAACTGCAGCACAGCACAAGTCTCTCTCTTCTGAGTGCAACTCATCCTTCTGAAAAAACTCTCTTCCGACCTGTGGAATCACATACCTGCCTACCACTAGCCAGCAGCTCACTCTCAACTTGTTCTTACTCTCCATGGGCTATGCAGCTCTTCTGCTCCCCCAGGCAACACCAATGCTTGTGGGGTCTGAATCAGAGAGTTGAGCCGGGTGAAAATGAAGAGATTTTTTGAACTGTGTGAGTGTGTTTGGGATAGCTTCCAGATGCACCAGGTCCCCAGTTCAACTTACCATACTGCTGCTTGAGTGCTCACACTGGCAAAAGGGAGGCAGCGGCACTGGGTGCAGGGATGCCTTTCTCAGGGAAAGCATAGATTTAGGTTGATTTAAGCTGACCACAAACCCACACCCATATCTTCAGAGAAATGGAGCCTTGATAGAGCCATATGGTTTCAAAAATGACAGTCTAACCAGTGCAGAGCCAGTATAGATTAAGCCAAAAAAAGACTTGCCAGCTGCTTTCAGCGAGGTCAGGCAAGTGCTATGTTTATTGCACCACTAAACATTTATTTTTAAACCGCTGATCAGCAAATTTGTAGATATTGTATATCTTGAAAGCTCCCTTTTCATTTCTCTCTCAAAAGAAAAAGGTTAGTTCAAAACATCACAATGTGTACTTTTCACTGACAGATTTCTGCACATGCTGTTTACTTGGTTGTCTGTGTAGAAGCCCATTATGCATAAATCAGTGCAGAGAAATAGGGGATTGTTTTATTACACAATGAAGTTTTCCAAAAATGTCTTAATTTCTTGTTCAGGAAATGGCACCATTGTTTACTTGAAACAGATATGTTCAGTGGCCTGGAGGAATTTTGTTTAAGGAGACAGCCTGGCCACCACTGTGAGTAAGAGTGTTGCATTGTTCTTGACAATGGCAATTACGAAGATATTTTGATCTGAAGGTAAATAGCAAAAATGGCAAAATGCTATTCCAAAGCTCAACAAATTTTCCAAACGTTGAAAGACAAAATGAGTCCAGTTCTTGGGACAATTTTCAGATTACTCAAACATCTTGCTTAATATCAACAAGAAATCAGCGATGAAGAATCTCTGTAATTTCCATGGTATTAACTTGTAGTGCATTTCATATACAAGTGAGCAGGCCTGACAAGTTGCTATGTCAGCATCTTAAATCCCTGAAATTTTATTATCTTGGGATCAGATTAGCAAGATGTTAGTGAGCAGAAAGACTGCTCTCAGTCCTTTTCCATGTGTCCCCTTAAATCCCCTCAATTGTTTTTTCCCAATAATAGTATCTAGAATCCTTCCACATTCCAGCCCCTTCTCCCCAAGTCCACTCCTCCCACCTTATCAAGACCTCTGTGATATTCCTCACCTTCCTTCTTCCCATTTACTTCCCTGATATACACCAGTCCCTGGCCCACTGTACTTTCCACCAAACCTTCCTGGCTTCCTCTGTTCTTTGTCCTGTGTTCTTACATACCCAGGGACCCATTATACCACAGGTACAAAATTAAGTTCTCCCATTCCAAGGATAATTTATTTTCAAATCTAACTCTGTGTGAACTGCTGAAAGGGCAAGCATAAGCCAATTTAAGAAGAGAAAGATAAACCTGAAACATTTTAGAATTGTATTACAATGCCCAACACACACCACTCGAGGCAATTTGTCTCGAACGAGTTCACATTCCCATGCTTCAACAGGTTAGCAGAACTGATCTGTTCCACCATAGCACATGACAACGTGTTGGCATACAGAAGCTCAAAATCTCTGCTGTATGCAGATTGTGCTGTTTGCAAGATGGGATGAGTGAGAGGCTTGCCAGGCAGCCTGTTGCGGTTCCAGATTCTCCAGCTAATTCAGTGCTTGTCTGGACAGCTTTAAACTATACCAGCTGCTAACAGTCCCCCTCGGGATCATTTGCTAATTGCAGATTACCAGAAACAGCAGGGCATCCCTTTCTACTCCAGGGGTAATCCTTGTGCTGGGATGGAGGGGAGGAGAATTTAAGAACCAAAAACGCAAGCCTCAGCTGAGAATTGCCTGCATGGTAAGGACAACTAATAAGTTGGTGAATGCTTGAGCGATTTCTGGTGCTTTTGTGCTCTTTCATGCAGGGAATCTCTCTTTCGCCGTACGAATATCAGCCTATTAATTCATCAGTGTGGGTATTACACACTGGAATGGCTTCATTGTAATTTGTTCAAGTGATTGGTATCTGTGTTTGCGCTAATCCAGGTCTGTGGTGTCCTATCAGATTGATGTGTCTGTGTTGCCACTTGTACTGAACTCACTTGTTTGGTCCATCTCACTTGAGAAAGCCTTTATCTCATGCTTTTCCCACACCAGAAATACGATTGTCAGGTCCTTGGTGTTACATCAGCACAAAGAACATGAAGATGTAATCTGTATGCCTAGGACACAATTTCAAATGATAAAGTTTTAATAGCAGCAGCGATCCTTAAAATGTCTAATCCTCCTTAGTGACTTCTCTGTATTTCTCACCAGAACTATTTTGAAGCTTTAGTTACCATGTGGGCACCCATTTTTTCTTACTAATCTTTGGAAAGCGCAGAAATCCTGCACGAAAGCTGACAAAACCCTGAGTCAGATTTCAAATTCCAAGATCGCTTCTGTGAATGGCTCTCCAAATCACAAAAGCTTCCAGAAGATCTTTTTACTGCCGATACCTGTCTTAACTGTGTGTCTGTAAAGCGTCGGTCTGACGGTGCTACCTATTGCACGGAGAAGAATTTATTCACCTGTCACTAGAGGGCAATACAGCTGCTCACATCATTACACCGCCCGGCAATACTCCAGGAGGCAGCTCTGCCTAAATCCACCGGTGCGAATTTCACGTCAAAATTCGCGTTATTTCCTCTACCCATGCTCATGTGCTGGCTTTAATAATCACTTGTTGAACACTTTTGAACAGATGATCCAGAATGTCACTAATAGGAGAATGTCACTGAGGGGAGAACAGTTGATGCTGTCTAGAGCAGTAGGGTTTCTCAGTTTGTCACGCTTCCTCGTAGGGGTCTTTGTCCACACTGCAGCGCTGAGAACAATAACTGCAATTAGATTCAGACACGTAGTCCCTGATTTTGAACTACTGATGCCAAAGGGAGATTTATTGCTGACTTAATTTCATACAGCATTTGTTCCTTGGTACTGACTTCTACCCACAACTGCATACACCAGAATATTATTTATATTGGATTAAACTGACTTTCTGAGAAGTGATTCAATAGCAACATGGGTCTCCGAGTTTTGTACAAGCTGGGGGGGGGGGGGAGAGAGAGGTTTGGGAGAGAAGGAAGGAGGTTGATCTGTCACATGTAACTCAGATATTGCTAAACAGGCTAACTTGTCTTAACCTGCAAGCACCTGGCATGAAAACTGTCATTTTGAACATTCCTAAATACAGTAATGCTCTCATTTAACCATGGCTGTGTTGGCTACGTTTAATGGTGGTGTAATTTCCAAAGGAGATAATGCTGTGTGATTACCTAGTATCAAAGGTGATTACAGTTGTTTCACTGAGATTAAGTTTTTACAGCCCCCTCTGATTTTTTACCGTGTTGCCCAACCCTACTCTCTCTTGGAGTCAGAGTTCTCTGATTTCATGTGATTATCTTGGGACAGTTTCCAAGTATGTATATGTTGGATTACCACCTGAGTGTATTTTCTTCCCTGCTTACTCAAGTGGTGCCTCCAGATAATCTTTCAAGGAGCCTATAAATATATATATATATTCAAGCCTTGCAAATTCAAATGTGAAGCTCACATACTTGACTCCTTCCTCTTGTTTCTCTGCAGCCATGTTTGCAGTATAACCCCAGTTTTCCTCCCATTCCATGCAGAAAGTGCAAGTAGCTCTAACTATTGACTTTTTTTCCCTGTATATAAAGAAGGTAGAAGACATTCATATTTAAGTCTTGCAGGAATTTCCTTTTGTACAGAAGGTCTTGTCAAATCAGAAGAGTTAAAATATGGTGGAGTCTGAGTAAGGGAGGAAAGGATCTGAGGAGGAAAGACTCTGGGGCTATATCCTCCCCCCAGATGCAATGCATGAAGGAACACTATTCAACGGAAGGCTAATAATATATATCTCTTTTAACCAAGTAGCCTTGTACATGGCATACATCCCTTGTCATATGTGATATGGAAGTCCCTCCCATGAACTAAAAATACTTGAGGGGTCTGAACATAGATATACTACCACCATTTTTAGATATACATGCTTCTGGTACATTGGGATATTACAGACGCTTACATTAAAACACAATTTGGTTCTTTTTCCCTAAAGCTTTGGGTTGTTTTTTTTTTAAAGTGCCTTTTAATTTAGTTGTAACTTTTTATTTAACAAGTCCCTTTTATTAAATACAGCATCTTCTCTTTGAAATGCAGGACTCGTAATTTTATAATTTGGGGTTGGCTCGTATGTCCATTTCCTTCAATATCCTCTTTCTGAAGCTGCCCACTATAGCGAACTTCAGAAGAAGGCAGATGAAATCCTGCTGCTGCTTAGAATGAAAACTGCCATTTTTCTTTCTCAGAAAAATTATGCAGAATTTAAATAGCTGTATTCTAACACTCAGCTATATCCCCATTCATATTTTAAAGTAAATGTAGATGCTTTCCTAATTTTTGTTGCTGGAGGCCAGCTTCACTTCCCCCCACCCGCCCCACGTTAGTTCTTTCTAAACTTAAAGACAATAAAAGGTGATGAAAAAGTCTTTGTGGTGAATCCCAAGTCTAGGATATCCCCAAGGCATTGTGGTTACTGCAAACCCAAGAAAAGCATTTAATTCTGTAGATAGAATCCAGCCCTTTCAGTAAGTGAATACATGCCTATTAAAAACTCTTCTTTCTAAAAACCCCAACAGTTCCAGGTAGATATAGAATCATAGAATCATAGAATAGTTAGGGTTGGAATATTTTGGTAGATTTGGGCAGATAAATTCTCTCGAGTCCCTCTGCACACAGCAGGGTTTGTCTCTGGGCCCTAGGACCACTTAGGCACTGAGGAAAGCAGTGAACAGTATGGACAGGACAGTTAAAATAGAAAAAAAGGTCGGGGGTGGGGGGGTGGGTGGTGGTGTCCGAACAACCCTCCTTCCGAATCGAATCAGCCACCGAAACTCAGAATGGGAACTTTAAAGCCCTTCACCTCCTTCTTTTTTTCCGCTTCCTTCCAGAGCCCCTCACGCCCTCCGGGAAGCAGAACGAGGCGAAGCCATTAGGGACTCTTCACACCGCGCTTCCTCAGGACGCAGCCCAGCAGCAGGGCCAGCCGGAGGGCCCGGAGCGGCACCGAGCCGCCGCCAGACGTGTGCTCGGAGCCCTTTTCTCCCCTCAGTCCACAAGGAGGGACACGAAGAGGAGCAGGAAGCGAAGGAGAGTCGGTTTCACCCCGGGGGGCTGCCGCCTTCAGCGGCGAGGTGACGAGAGGGCCGCGCTGACAGGAGCCGCGAGGCGCACAGGTGAGAGCCGCGGGCGAGGCGGGAGGAGGGAGGGGAGTGTGCCCCCACACCCGACCCCTGGGCGGGCCGGGGGACCTGAGTGGATGGAGCCCGCGTCAGTCAGGGGCAGGGCGAGGCCGGCGACGGGGGATAGCGGCCCCCGCCCGGCCGTGTGGCTCCAGTTGCGGAGGAGCGGCGGCACCATGCTGGCGGCCGCCGGGGTAGGAGGGGAGAGGCACCTGCTCCCTGTGAGGGGAGGCGGGCCGAGGTGGGAGGGCTCCCTCGGCGGGCTTGTCGCTGCTAGGGCGCTGCAGCCGGTGTAGCGACAAACCCGCCGGTCCCCTCGGCTGTTCGGTTCATCTGCTTCTTTCTAGGACGTGGTGGGCATCCTCTGCCTGGTGGCGGTGGCGGCCGCGCTGGATTTCAAGTACCACCACGCCGAGGAGCTGGAGGCGTACCTGAAGAGGGTTCACGCCGCCTACCCTTCCCTCACCCACCTGCACAGCATCGGGCGCTCTGTGGAAGGTAGGGGAAGGGGCAGTGTCGGGGAGAAAGCTTTCTGCTTTATTTAAACCGGGGCAAACATGGGTAGAAGTGGCTGCGGTGGCGTTTCATTGGAGCTTGCTGGCGGCAGGGCTGCTTTAATCCCAAGTGCGGGGTGCCTCTCTGCTTACATCTCTGAAGTTTCCTCTTCCTCCCTCTTAAGCGTGAATAACGAACTCGGATGACACATAGGGCGCTTCAGCTAGGGTGGAAGTGCCTCAACACCTTTTTGTTTGAGAATTGGAAACCTCCCGAGTGGCAATTTTAGAAACAGGGCTGTCTTTTAAAGAGCTTAGGGTGTTGTGGTACCCCGTTTGCCAAGTGCCCGTTCTAGGTGGCTGTAATAGGAGTGTGTGTTTTCTAACATGTGGCTGTGTTTAAAAATAACCTCTCTTTTGGCTCTGCCTATTATTCCAGTAAATCAGGACTGGCTAGAAAAAGGATTTCAAATTCCATATTTCATACTGATATAAGGTCTTATGCCTTAATGGAATAATGGGATTTCAGTCTCAAATCCCACTGGCAAAAACACTGAAACCAGTAATTGCCTTTCTGGCCTTATATAGGTATCTGAATTTATTTCTCTATAATACTTTCTTACAATAAATTGGGGGGGGGGGGGGGGGGAAGAACTTGTAGTTTAAGATACTAGAAAGTTTAGTGTTTGCTACCATATAAATAGTATGTATCTGTCTAGCTTTAAGAAGAAAAAAAAAAGTAGATTTCAATTCAGGAAAGTCGATTGCTTTGATAAGAGGTATACAACCAGGCAGAGACATTGATTCTTTAGAAACATCATCTGTTCTTCTAATCCCATTTCATACCACTGGAAGGAGACAGTGTAGCATCTATTATCAAATCTGTGCATGTGTTTAAAAAAATCTGCTGCCTCCTAAGTAGATAACTGAAGAATGTTAGTAGCTTCTTTTCATGCCTCCTTCCTTGTGTTAGTATGTATGTCTTCGTGTTTTTCTTATGTATACTTGTATTTGTCTGGGACATAACTCTTAGTTGATGGGAGGGTTCTGTTTCAGTGAGGTATCAAACAGCTGTTGTCGCTATGGATATGCGATCTTTCTCTGTGTGTGGCTGCATTCGTGTTAGAAAGTGTCACTGTGGGAATACTCCAAGTAGACGAGGAAACAATGTTCTTCCTCCTTTCACCAAAGACAGGATCCTATTGAATTGTGTTAGTCATTCACACAGAGGAGGCTAGTCCTTTTAAGTGCAAACTACCACTTATCCATGTCTTCATTTTCCTACCTTGAGGGGCCTTGGCTAATGTTTTAATGATAGGACTAGATTCTGACTTTTCTAGCAGGAACTTTGCTGGCTTATCTCCACGCAGGTAGGAGAAAAACCCCGTTCATCCAACCTGCGATTGAAATTTTGGCTTTTATATATCTAGACATCTGAAAGTTGGTAACATGAAATGTTCAACTTGTCTGAGTTCCATCAGCATGAAAACTGGAAATGCATCATCTCTTGATTGTAACTCAGCAATGTACTGAAACTTCATTCACATTTTGGTTATATTACCTTCTGCTCTGCCAAACTATGTGAGAAAAGAGAATTGTGTGGGCTCTGCCTTCTGCCAGCTACATGTCACGATTTGTGAAAAGGGATTATTTATGCTTTTTGCATGTCCTGTGTGCCTGCAGTGTTCCTCTAAACAGGCTAGTGGGCAGTGGGAACTTTCTTGGTGCCGTGTAAAGCAGTGTGGCAGTGAAAAATGTTCAGTATTTTTCTTTTTCCTAAATGTTAAGAGATTTCTACCTCTGTTAAGAAACATGACTTTAAAGTCCCCTGAAATATGGTAGAGGATGGTGCTAAATCAGGCTCTTCATTTTGTTGCTCATACTAAAAGTGTGTGGAAACAGAAGTGTTGTAATTTTGGTGGAAACGAAGATTCAAGTTTGGTAAATGGGCTGAAGTTCTATTCCTTTTTTTCTATGTTCAGCTGGCACAAACAAGAATATATGTATGCACCTGCACTTACTGGTATGGGTTTACTAGTGTCCCACTACCAGGTAGCTAAACCATGACAGCAAAATGTACCAATTGATGATAAACTAATTTAAGTATCTTTTTACAAAGGCACATAGTGACAGGACAAGGGGGAAATGGCTTTAACCTGTCAGAGAAGAGATCTAGAGTAAGCAAAATGACCTGTTCTAGCTTCTTCTCAGATGTGGTTTGATCATTCTGGTGGCCCTCTGCTGGACTTCATCCTGTGTGGTGGTGTCTCTGTTGCCCTAGGAAACCTGTAGCTGAAGATGGTACTCTAGATGTAGCTTTACCAATGCTAGGTGGAAGACAATAGTAATTCCCCTCAAAATATTGGCTTTTCTTCTTGCTGATGCTGAAGCATGCAGGTTGCCTTTTGTGATGTGAGAGCACACTACTGATTCACGTTTATCTTGTTTACCTGAACATTACTCCCACACCCTGTAACCCTGAGGTTGCAGAACTGCAGCCTAGCCAGTCTGCAGCTTGAACAAGCATGGGGGTTATATTTTTCATTGATAATCCCAATATGGGGTTCTTCCATTCCAGGTGCAGGACTTTGCATTTGCCTTTGTCAAACTCCATGAGTTTTCTGTTGAGAGATTCTTCCAGATTGTCAAGGCCCTTCTGAGTGGCACTCCTGGTCCTGATGATGTTAAACAGTATCAGCTTCAGTACTGCCCCTTGAGGAATGTTGCTAATAATTTGCTGTCACTTGAACCACGAACTGCTCAGTCCAGCCAGTTTCTGGCCTTACTGTAGACTACTTCTCTAATCTGTATGTTCCCAGCTTGTGTATGATACAGTGGGGGTGACAGAGTAATGCAACAGGCTGGTTTGGTAGGTTGTGGAATCTCCGTCCATGGAGATATTTAAAAGCCATCTGGACACAGTCCTGGGCAATCTGCCCAGTAGGTGGTCCTGCTTGAACAAGGGAACTGAATCAGGTGACCTCCAGAGGTCCCTTCCAACTGATTCAGGTTCTGTTGAAAGCCTTGCTAAGGTCAAGACTAAAGAAATAGAGTACTTTCTTCTCTCCCACTAAGCTGGTCCTTTCTGCACGAAAGGTAAGCAGTCAAGTATAAATTGTCATGCATAAATTTGAAGCGAGACTTTCAAAGCATGATCGATCTACGTAGACTATAAAAGCAGTGTCAATGAAAAATAAAAGGTGCCCAATCTGTTTTGTAGTAGTTTACATTACCATATACAAATTCACTAGCCCTCTGCCAGGTTACTAGGAAGAATGTGTTCTAGACTGGCAACGGCTGGTTCAGTCTCCAGGTCTGTACATTTGGAAGCCATGATGTTTAATTATGTATGTCATCTGCTAAGCTATTATCCTTAACTAAGGGGAGAAGGTAGCTTAAAAAGACAAAACCTGGCTGACAAAACTGAGTGTTATCTGTTTGGCTTTATTTAGTAGGTAGCCTCAAATAGCTCAGGATTTTTGTAGGATGAGTTGTATGTTTGTGAGAAACCGGATATGGTCTTATAAGCAGGTAGGCAGAGATGTGTGGTGGCCCAAAAATCTTAATTCTTTTATATTGTTTTAGATGGGTTGTTGAATAAGCTCATAAAAGATCTTTGGCATGAGCTCTGTTTTCTAATGTACACAGTATCCAACCTCAGTATAGTATGTGCACTTTATAGTAATAATAATAGAGGAGGCTGCAGAGCTGTGTCAGTCAGGAGAGAATGGACCTGGTGTAATCATATTGACCTGTCCTGTCTAATGGCACCCTAGTGAAAAAACAGAGTACTCTTCAGCAAGCAAATCTTAGTGTGTGCTATCAAAAAAGACATATTTGATGTCTAAGTATGGTCTGTGGCTTCTAACCGCTCAAGATACAGTGCTTTTATTCCTCTTTGGAAGGAATATGAACATGGTGGGAGGCAGACTTAAAAATCTAATAGACATTTAGGCAAGCAACTTTGAAAGAGCTAAGTGGCTTTTGTAGTACATATGCACTCTTTTTAAAACTCTTTTCAGGTATGCTTATGGATGCAGATAAAGTGACTACAGCTTGGTTTAGATCTTGATTTCTGGGGACCAGGCTGTATTTTTAGAATTCCAGTCAAATTGGAACAGTTGTAAACAACATCCTTAAGCCAGATCCTGCTCACTGAGCAGAAAGCTGTATATGGTTGAAGTACCCGTCCTTTACCTAGTGAAGAGCTTCAAAGTTGATTTCATAGATAGAATCATAGAATCATATAATAGTTAGGGTTGGAAAGGACCTCAAGATCATCTAGTTCCAACCCCCCTGCCATGGACAGGGACACCTCACACTAAACCATCCCACCTAAGGCTTCATCCAGCTTGGCCTTGAACACCGCCAGGGATGGAGCACTCACAACCTCCCTGGGCAACTGATTCCAGTGTCTCACCACCCTAACAGGAAAGAATTTCCTCCTTATATCCAATCTAAACTTCCCCTGTTTAAGTTTTAACCCGTTACCCCTTGTCCTGTCACTACAGTCCCTGACAAAGAGTCCCTCCCTAGCATCCCTATAGGCCCCCTTCTCTGTGGCGGATTCCATCATTGAAGAGACAAAAAACTAAACTGACCAGCTCTTAATGTGGTTTCATTAGAAATTTTCAGAAACAGCTTCTTGCAAGAGAGCTTTCCTGAAAGCTTTTAGGTGAGAACTTTGTGGTTTAATAATTCTATCCTGCTGCTTGCTATTCAATTGCTCTGTTGCCCTTAACCTGGCACATTCTATCCATTATTCTTAAGCACTTTGCTGACTTTCACTAGTCCACCAAACACCATACCCCCCTTATAATTATTCAGCTGTCCCTGCTCTATGAACAGGTTGAAGTATGCAGGTGTGTGGGTGTTCAGTTTGGGTTTTAAAGTTCATGCACAGACTTCCACATGTCTGGGTGCATAGAGGATATGATATACTATGTGGAAGGAGTACTTGGCAGGACTCCCAGCAGGCCAGGTTTCTCAGTGTATTAGAGCTCATTATGTCTGCTTCCTATCTGCATTCATGGGTTTCCCTTCTCAGCAAACAGAAGTGAATGGTGCATGCCCAGCTTTCTGTCTGATAAGTCGCTCAGTAGATGGAGGGTGCAGTAGGGACTGGGACTTGGGCAGCTCAGTAGGAAGTGTGTGTCTGCCTGTTAATAGAGAACTTAGGCAGTTAACCTGCCCTTGACATCATCCTGCACAAATGTCAGTAGAACGTGTGCCCAGTATATGCCATGGATTAAGTTATTTCCTGGCTTTTCTGATACAGTGTGATTGATACTTTTAGGTTTTTACAGGCAGCTATTGAACAGGGGAGTGCTACCTTAAGGGTCATTGCACTTCTGTGAAAATATTCAATAGTAAATACTGTACTTTTCTACTCTGGATATTGATACTTTGTGAATGTAGCTGGAAAATGATGCTTACCTGGAACTTATTTTCAGGAACTGTTTTTCAGACACTTCATGTGATACAGAATGGAAAGAGTCTGGGTTACTAGCGTCAATAGTAAAATGCATTGTAAATTTTATTGACTTTACATTAGAAATGCTTATATGCTGGATGTTTTTACTTTGCTTAAAGTACTAGAAAACAAGTTTTACTGCTGGAGGAAACAAACCTGAAATACATATCCATAAAATGTTTGTAATTTACTGTCATTCTTCTCATCAGGTTAGTTTCAGGGGTCCTGGCACTCTACAGAAATAGAATGAGAAGGTTATACGTAGCCCAGTGTACTCTGAAGTAGGTTTCTCAGTGTTAGTCACTATTAAATGTTTGTACAAACTAAAAATGAGTACCAGTGTATTTAGAAAGAAGGTTATAAAGAACTCTTTTTTTTGTCTTGAAATGAACAAATTTTCTAGAGGAAAATCCACAGGGAATGTGATGTCTTTAAAGAAAACAATGCAATTATTTTTTCTTGGCTGCATGATATGAGGTATATCTGAGTAGAAGAATATTACCTTCTGCTTGTTCCACTTGCATGACTGCTGCGGATGGCTTTTGTCCTGTCTCCAATCCTTGATAATGTCTCCCATTCCTCCTCATCTCTCATCACACGAATTTCTTTAGCAGTGTAGATCACAGGCTTATCATGAAAGCATGGCATATGTAGATAATATAAAGCACTGAGATTTTCAGTGTTCATTTTTAGAAACAAGGACGAATAAGAGATTTTCCACTGAGGGCTTCATGTAAATCATACTAAAGTCACTTTGCCCAAGTCCAGAGTTTCATTTAAAAATGGGCATTCTAAAACTCACTGTGATATTTGGCTTTACCCATTCTTGCCTGCCTCTCCTGAAATTTCCTCCCCATCCTTTATGTGCCACTTGCTCTCTTTGGTCCCTTTCTTCATTACCATCTTCGTTTTAGTTGTAGTCAGTTCTTTCAGCGTATAAAGTCTTTTTGTCCTAGCTGAAGCTAAAAAGTTGAACATTTAACAGCATTTCAACATTTAACAATTAAAATGTTGAAACGTGTTTTCATATTTCATGTGACTGCATCCTCTAGCAATTTAGTTATCAGGATTAGTTCAAGTGGGACTACTGTGTAGTTGAAGAATAAATATAGTCCTACTGCATCAGTTCAAAAGTCCATGCCAGTACACAGGTAACTTGTGTGCAAGCTGGCTTCTGATAAACAAGTACAAAGACTTTTGTTTGATAACATGACTTAACATTGCTTTTTTTTTTTATCAGCATGGCTATGCAAATAAGTACAAAAAAACTTATAAAATATGTAGCTTGGTTGGTGTCAGTTGTATAAAAGACTGATAAGACATTACTCCTAGAGGTGCAGTCCACTGAGCATGTTGCTATTCTCTTGCAGTGAAAATAATTTGCTTAAATATTCATTT
Source organism: Lathamus discolor (assembly GCF_037157495.1). Taxonomy (NCBI): domain Eukaryota; kingdom Metazoa; phylum Chordata; class Aves; order Psittaciformes; family Psittacidae; genus Lathamus; species Lathamus discolor. The sequence continues at coordinate 38,907,370 of NC_088884.1, read as the reverse complement.
TATGCTTGCTCTGAGTTGGTTGATCATTATTTTGACTTCTATGCTATCTCCTACCCCTAAAAATAATAATGGAAGGATGTTTGAGTTGTGCAGTTTTTACATACATGTACACACACAACTTAAATAAAGTTCTTCAGAGAATCTTGTGGGAAGGCTTTTCAAACAGCTTTTTGAAGGGAACCTATCCTAGCAACATAGATCAAACACTTTTATTACAAAAGTTGTTTTCTAGTGCTGGAATCTTTGTCGTAACTTTGAAACAGAGAGATCTGATGTATTTAGAAATAGTTCACTGTTCCTATGAGCCGCATTTATTTAAAACCAGCATTGTGAGAAAAATCTCTGCTCTCTTGCTTCCTCTCTATACCTTGTTTTGTAGTTGTCTAGTTGTAGCATATATTTGTCAAGCTTATTTTTTTCAGAGCAGTAGAGGTCTTAATCCTGAAGCCATCCTGTTTTCCCTCCGCAAGACTTTACAGCTTTCCGTGTTTGTTTAGAAATAGACAGAATTGACAACTGGATATTGTAATTAACACCAGTGAAGTTAGCAATGCTGGGGAGCTTGTGTAACAGAATCAGCAATTGCAGCTGGTGGGTGCAACTTGATTCTTGCCTAGCTGGTGTTGAGAAAGTAAATATGTAGAAGACTGTTCTGTTACCTAAAACCAAACAAAAAACCTACTCCAAACACCCAGACATGAAGTTGAGGATACTTGGAATGCTGTGCAATAGAAAGATTAATTATTGGGGTCTTCCCCCCCCCCCCCCCCTTACTTCATATAGGATGCTGCTCCTTGGAGCACTGTACATAAGCTTTTAGCCATGTGAGTAAGAGGTGTGATCTTGAAACATGGCTTGTGATCCTTCTTATAGCTCATAACTGTGCTGACAATTTGACTCTAACTTATGAACTGCTGATTGCAGGGGGCATATCAAACCTGTATGCTCACTTTGAGTTGCTTTCTGTATGTAAGTCAGTGTTGACTTACACTGGTCCTAAATAAGTATTTACTTCCTCAGACTGTTTTTTCAGATGCTGGGAGTAGCAGAGGAAGAGAAAGACTTTCTAAAAAAGAAAAAACAACCATTAATCAAGAGATGGCCTTAAGTCTTTGGGCCATGCTACAGGGCTTATATTTTCTTATGTATAGGGGAAATGGGGTGAATAACAATGTCAATGATCAGTGGTATGGGCTGAATTGCCCTTTCGGTACAATATTGCTCATGTAAAAACAAATTCTGATTGCAAACTTAAAAAGAAATAAAACTCATCCTGTGCCTATATCACCCAGAAACTCAATCCATTTTCATTCTCCTCTTACTTGAGGAGAGCACAGTAACACATTCCTCCTAACCCACTTCAGGGGATGAGTCTTTCTAGTAAAGTTCTTCCAGTAGCTTTCTAGTCACTTTCCACAAAACAGCAGTGTGCCTTTTGCATCCCTTCTGGATAGCCTTTCTTCCTAGGAACACTGACTGTAGAACTTTCCAAGCACCTGATTCTCAAGGTGGCCTAATTATAGCTTTACTGTATGTAGCTATGGTATGGGACACGGTGTTCAGCTGGTTCACATAAGTACAAATGGAGACCGCCTTATAATGGATTAAGTAGTTGATAGGCAAGATGTGACTTCTTACCCTGAAGCATTTGTTCCTTAGGCAGTTGTTCTATGCATGATTTTGCATAGAAGAGAAATCTAGTTAGGTTGGGTTTGGTTTGGCTTTTTTAAAGGCTTTTTCTTTGAATGAAAACTGGATGTGCACATGACTGCTAGTCTTGCTTTCTGAACTGTTATGATTTAGGTAGATACTGGAGATGAAAACAAAATGCATAGGGCTGGCTGTAGTTCTCCCGCCCTTCCAGCTGAGATATTACTTTCCCTATAAACCACTCCTTCTCTGGCACAGTGACTCTTGTAATCTATGTAGTGGCTCAAATGTGAGGAAGAGGTCAGAGGATGCTTTGAAGCAGATGATTCTGCACTTTGATATCTAGGGCTTACTTATATTTATGGGAAAGGTCATACTATGGCAGATGGAATTATTTAACTAAATTACCATAGCTGCTGTGTAACATGCTGAGCTCACAGGGGATTTAGGATAATTGAGTTATATTTCCTGTTTGTTCCTAACCAATGTGTTCTACATCCATTGGTCTTGCAGTTATCTGCATTTAAATATCTTGAGCAGATCTGAAAAAGTAACATTTGTCCTAAATAAAATAAAACCAAACTATGCTCTCAAGAAATACAGTCCTACTGCATCAGTTCAAAAGTCCACTCTGGTCCAGTATTCTTTTTAACTAGAACAGCTGGAAGAAATTCAAGGAATAGGGTAGGCACAAAATGCTACTTCCCAAGCAATGTGCAACCTGGATGTTTCTGACAAAGTTTCATAATTGTGGTGGACCTAAAGTAGGGTCAGTACTGGCTTGGTATGTCATTGCATTAGGCTGATCTCAAAATCCAAGAGAAAACAAAGGCCACCAGAGCATGTTTTTTTGCAGAGACAAAGGACTAAGCTACTGTTTGTAGGTAATAAACGCTGTCTGAATTTTAGTTATCTGTAAACTATGTGTTTGCCTGTTGCCTATCTTAAAAGGCAATTGCTAATGTTTCAAAGGAGACATTTTGTTACCCATTTTGGAAGAGAATCTGGAAGCAACTGGTAAAACGAATGTAGCTAGTCAACTAAACCAGAAAGATGATGTAAGGATTGGATTCTTTTAGAAATGTTAAGAAGCTGCTCACTTTACAACTTGCTTGCTTTACAAGTAATCACACTGCTCATGATGATTCAATGGCAGTATTGTGAATAGGTAATATTTATTTCTGTTATGGATACAGAAGCTTTCCTGAAAATTACTTGATGTGTAGCAGTTTCACACCTTTCTCAGAAAATAAAGGACATATTTTTAGAACTAGAACTAGAAACCCCCATGGTAATAGGAACAAGGGTTAGTGGAAAGGAAAAATAGACTATTTGGTTTCTGGGAGTGAATATGAAACCAGCAAGTATAAATATTGGGAAAAGCCTTTTCAGGCTAATTCTGTGTGTCTGGTGTTCTCTCCTCAGTGAGCAATACTGGGTAAGATTAGTGTGTATTTTAAAAACAGTATTCCCTTCTGAGTTTTTCTTATTTGGATTTGTAAAATTTATTTTTATTTCTTGATTTGTGCTCAAATAAACCATAAGGCGCTATTGTAGAGATTGCGCTGGACTGGCAGTTTTAAATGTTTTTATGTATAAAGTGTGCTCAGCTTGATTATGAGAACTTGGAATGGAACAGTTCAAGTCATGTATACATAGGAAAGAAAGGGTTGTTCTCACAAGATACAAGCCCTGTGAAAGTGTCTAAAGCAGTAATGTATGTCCCAATTGACCAAAGACTTGTAAACCTTTAGAAAGATAAGGAAGCACATCAACCATGAACTGTTTTGACTCACTTCCTTTCTCAAGTGCTTTGGTTACAAATAAACACTGTCGGGGGGGGGGGAGGGGGGGTGGTGTTGAGAGTAATTTGGTTATTTCTTCAGCTCAGCTCTGCTTGTAAGGTAGTAACTCCAAATTGGCTTGGCTGGTATAGTCTTTGGATGTAGATAGGTGCTTATTAAATTGTGGGAAATAGTTTGATTTGTTTGGTTTTGTTTTTTGTTTTTTTTTCCTTTGGAAAGAGGTAGCCTTGTGCTTGTGATAAGGGATACATGGGAAGGGATCAGAAGTATTAAGTTAAGCAGTGGCCCCAGCATAGTTACTGTGTCAGTGGCAGTATTGACTGAGGTGGAACCGTCTGTGTTAGCACTTAGGAAGTTGACAAGTGGAAATACAGAGCACGAGATAGACCTAAAGCTATAAAATAAAACTGAAAATGCTTCACACGTACTATACCAATTGGTCTCTCTTGCTGTTTTTCTCAGACAAGCATTTGCTTATGATTCATGCTTATCAATGATCCTAATAACAGCAGTGTGGTTAGGGTAGCTCTTGCTAAGTATAATCTCTTTTACAGTCTCTTCATTAAGCAGATTCTTGGGGTACAAAACAAGTACTAAAACCTTTGCCTCCCCTCCCTAAATAGGTAATGTCATCAGTTGAGGAGGGAAGGCATGGTAGGCCTGCAGTCTAATGTTACCATGAGCTTCTTTGGTTTGTTCTGCTTAACTATGCAGCATGCTGAATATTGTCAGATATGTCTGGTTTTTATGTAATTGATCTGTATCTCTTTAATCTTTCACAATACATTGAAAACTTTCTTGATGTCCTAGCTTTTCTTGGGGTATCAATTTTGTTCATTAGTAATGCTAAGCCAGGTCAAGTTTCTCTGTCTCAGTGGACCATGAGAACATGGTATATTGAGATAAACTCTCACAAAAGGAGCTGATGTACTACAGTTGTTCATACAGATGTGTATCTAATCCCAGCTTCAGGTATGTAGTTTATTCTGAGTATAAACCAGACATCTCAAGTATCTGTTTTCTGAGCAGAAACAGCTGCCTTTTTTTGGCTGACAACTTGCAGAATTTGTATCCCCAAAGGATACATATATATTACTTATCATAATCTGGAGGCTGCTTTACTCAACAGCCTGGCTAGATTAAACTTGTGCCTTTGCTCATGTTTGTGAGGCCATTTCTGCAATGTCACTATGTCAGTCATTCTGATTAAAGATTTCTGGGTATATAAAGTGCTTGTAACTCAAATTCTGTCAGAATATGAATCAAGCCATGTGTGCTGTTGGGCAGTCCCCTTGCAGAGGGCAAGTTCCAAAGTAGCTTTAGATTTTCCAGCTTGAATTGGTGATGGCAAATCGGAGTACCACAGGGCAAGGATGCTGTGGGTGCTTGCTTAGCAAAAGGGGATTGCTCCTGAAGTCCTTCATTAGTTGTGATAGCATTTTGCTGAAACACAGCATTGTCCCACTGTTATCATGAGGAAATGAACACCTTGTCTTCGTACTGAGGCTTGGAAGTACAATGCTGTCTGAGCTTTGCAGGGCATATGAGAATAAATGATATAAAAAAGTAAAAGCCAAAAAAAGTTTTGTTATCACTGAAACAGACTTACCATGGAAATTATTTAAATGTTAAGTGATAAAGCAGGATAGATTTTTTTTATTATTTTTATTTTTTCCTGCAAGATAAAGACCTTTACATAGTAACAAGCATAGTCTGACTTAGACTTAGAATGTGTAAGAATTTTTTTTTTTTTGTTCTGGAAGAAAACATGTATTAAACTTTTAAAGTTAGAAATATAAATTTTTCCATTTTATGCCAAATTTGTGACAAGAAAGCCTTCATTACCTGTCTCTTGAGAGATGGCTGTAGTGACAGGACAACAGGTAATAGGTTAAAACTTAAACAGGGGAAGTTTAGATTGGATATAAGGAAGAAATTCTTTACTGTAAGGGTGGTGAGGCACTGGAATGGGTTGCCCAGGGAAGTTGTAATGCTCCATCCCTGGTGGTGTTTAAGGCCAGGTTGGACAGAGCCTTGGGTGGCATGGTTTAGTGTAAGGTGTCCCTGCCCATGGCGGGGGGGGGGTTGGAACTTGATGATCTTAAGGTCCTTTCCAACCTTAACTATTCTATTCTAACATAGGTATGTGCAGGGAAGATACCCTGGCATAGTTCCGCAATAAAAAGAAACTGTAAAGATGCCTTAATATCTTGCATAGCAACAATTAACCTAGATTTACACTAGTATTACAGGAAGCCAGCAAGGATAGGCTATCCCAAGTCATAGCAGAATATGTTGCCAAATGCAGTCAGCATAATGTTTCTGACATCAGTACGCATTGTGGCAGTAGATTAAAGAGTGCATGAGAGATTGTGGGAATTGTGGTGTATCTACAGAAGAATTTATCAAGGAGTGGCTCTCATGCCACCCTGTCTCTCCACAATGTTTTGTATAAGTAATGTAGATGTTAGTTATTTGCATTGTTTCTTCCTTCTGTAAAACCATAATTACCTACTGCTCTTGCAGTGGTAGCTGTTATAAAAATCAGCTGATTTATTTCACTACTGTTACTTGGTGTTCTCATCATAGAATCTAGGCTGAAGATCTCCTGCTTGTAAGGGAATTGAGCTGGATTGACACAAGCTATGCCTACGGCACACCCACTACCTTCTTATGTTCTCATTGAATAAAAACTTGCCTGTCTGGTCCCCCTTCTTATTTTGCAGTACTTTGATTACATGCTTTGGGGCTCAGAAATTTATATTTTAAGCTTGTGTGGAGCACACTGGAATGAAGCCCTGATAGGATGAGTTCACAGCACTCGGTAGCCAATACCAACCTGAAGAATAATGATAAAGCTTTTAAGTTGTTTGCACTTTATATTTAATTTCTCTGCCTTTTTTTCTTACTACTAAGGGGGCCTTCCCTACAGCTTAGGGCCACATCTTTCTGGGACATATGCAAACCGCCCTGGTAGTATGCTACTTGGCCTGTAGAGTTTGTTGGCAAACATGGGATAAGTAAGAATAAAACGTAGTAAGTTTTAAGAAAGAAGATAGGAAATACAAAGAAGTAAATTGTTGTGGCTTGTGTCAAATCTCATTTATTTTTTTGAGGTCATTACTTTGATTTGGTATAATGTCATATTGTGGTTTGGGGTGTTTTTTTTGTGGTTTGGTTTTTTTTTTTCATAACCTAGCTTTGTGTTTTATAGGTAACATAGATGGGATCCCACTAGATTGATATCCGAGGCTTACATATAGACATCTATCTAAACCCTCAATTTTCTAGCCATTGTCAGAGGAGAAGTTTTGTATGAGCATGTTCAGTGCTCCACTGTTCAAATAGGTATTCAGTCAGATCTGGAGCTGGAGTAAACTGGTTTTGATGCTGTTTCCCACAGCCTTCTCCTGGGCAAGCTGGCAAGATACAGGTTGGATACATGGCCTATAAGATAGGTAGGAAAGTAGCTAAACAGCCACACTCATAGGGTGGTGACCAGTTGTCAGTAGGCCTATCGTAAGTTGGGTCCTTCTGGGATTAATACTGGACCCTACACTGTTGAACATCTACATAAATGATGTAGACAATGGAAACTTTTTACAGTGGGAGAAATCATTCATGGGAACAACTTCCCAGGCATGTGGTAGTGTCCACATCACTGGAGGTTTTCAAGATGCAATTGGACAGTGCTTGATAATCCGTCTAGGCTTCCTTTCCCATCAAAAGTTGGAGCAGATCTTTTGAGGCCTCTTCCAACCTGAGCTGTTCTACAATTCTGTGATTTTTCTATGGTTAAATTGTTCTGGCACCTTACATTCTAGTGAGAGGCAATCTTTCTTCCTTTTCCCTCTGTCCTGTGCCTTTCTATGGAAGGACTGCCTCAACATGGATCAGCATTGCTGCAGTTCCTACCCATGAGCAGCATATGGCTGGCCCAGGGGGACTGTAGTCAGCCTATTGCTTTTTCTGTGTAAAAGTAAGCCTCCATGCAAGTTTTTGAATGAGTAACCTATTCTGAATGGTACTGGCAGTGGGTCTGATGCATTGCCCAGTCATTTCACTTCATTTCCTAGGCGTAACTTTCTTTGCTAAGGTTTTTTTTTTTTTGTTGTTGGTTTGGTTTTATGTGTTGAGTTTTTGTTTTGGTTTTTTATAACTGTAGCTGTAAATAACAAAGTGAAGAAAAGCAGAAGTAAATTTCAGAACAAGACAACAGGGGTGTGATCCAGACTGCAACACCTGCAAATTGATTTGGTTTATTTCCCACTGCATCTGAAGCTTGATTTCAGTTCTCCATCTTAATTCCTGGTTTTCATGTGTCAGTTTAGAATACTGATCCTATGCCATGAACTGTGCCACTACTACAAAACTTTAAAAAAAGACTGCTTATTCCACTAGAAATTGTGTGGTCGAGGTCTGTTGCAGTACCAATCTTGTTACTTGTCCTGAGACACATGGTTAGAAACACACATTTGTCTTGATTACTTGAACAATAGTTTGCTAATTAGTTGAAGCAAGTTCTGGTTTGGCAGTGAGAAATGTCTTTTTGGTATATATTCAGTTGATTCAAAGAATGTGAGGCAGCTTAGCTGTTCATTCCAGGTACAAAAACAAAGTTATCTAGGCTTTACTGATTAAAGGAAACTATCTAAAGGCTGAATCTTCTTATATGCAGTAAATCACTTCTGTATGGAAAGAAATTTTGTCATCTCTTGTAGGTACACTATCCAGTACTGCAGGCTGAGCAGACCCAGGAATTTGTTTTAATTGTTAATGGTAGGTTTTAATACTTCTCACAAGCTGGAAATGCCAGGAAATAATTGGTGTCTCAGTTCATGGGAGTGTTTATCATGTAGATGGCCCTGGCCCTCACACAAACTATAAACAGTTTAAACACTCATGCTGAAAAGACTGATTTAAATCAGCACTTAATGCTAGTCTATACTTAGCTCTTCCTTCAGTTTCCCATGAGTGCAATTTCAAGTGGTAGCAGCAGGAACGAGCACTGCTGATGGCAAAGCATTGGAAATCTCTTTTAAAATTTGAAATCAGAATACAGTATTACTTGCAGAAAGTCTTGAATGATGGAACTATAGCATTTTAGCTGTACTTAAACTTTTGTTGCTTTTGTGTACATACAGTGCAAAATTGGTGCTAGTACTGCTGTAGGTAAGTGGTTGAAGACTATGGCACTGTTCTACATTGATTCATGAGATGGTCCAGGAAGTCTGTGGAAGGGATGTGTTATTGCTAGTAGCTGGGTTTGAAATAGCCCTTATGATCTGCTAATTTTTATGTCCTGTTTTTTGGTGAGATAAGGTGCTTCATGTTTTCAGGACTGCTATATTGTTTGGGTGCTGTGATTAGATAATAATTAGGTGTGGAAAGGTAATATAAATGTGGTAGATATTGATTAGCTTAGTGCAGCATCAGGACATTAAACCATCTCATGTTCCAGGTCAGTGTCTTGTGCTTGCGTAGGCAATCCTAAATGATTTGAGGAAGCTAATGCTTTTGATGGATATTTATTTCATGTGTTCTGAAAGGTCTTTTTACATATAACTCACTGAACCCATTAGCTCTGAGATTCTGAAGCCCTGTCTGTGTTCTTGGTACTCCTGCTGATTTATAACCTTAGGGAAGACATATGTCTCCCCTTTAGGAAACTGTGCTTCACCATTTAGCTGTTTCTACTTCCACCTGGGAGAGAGCTGGGACACTGTCAGGTCTTCAATATAGGTCCTTTGCTACCTTAATTTTATAATTTCACTGCTGTCATTTAGACATTGGATGTGCTCTTTGGCGTTACAGCTTGGTCTGCTGAATCCCTAGCTAGGGAAGCTGGACACAGTAGGTTTGCAGTAGCCAATCTTGAGCTGTTGGTGGAAAGGCTGCAATTGCAATGGTAAGCAGGTATGTTCCTCTTGGTGCAGTACTCCATATGGCAACTGACAAGTTGGGAACTAAGGAGGGATGTCTGAGATTTCCTTCCAGCAGAGAGGGAAGGAGAACTAGGCATAGTGGCTTAGAGAAGGGCAAAAGGACATCAAGAAAAGAATTAAGTTTTAAAACTAGGGGATCCTGAGACCACTCCTTGAATCTGTCTGCTCTCAGTACTCTCTTGCTGCTTCTTGAACCTAAGTCTGAGACGGATTCAACCTCTTAAGTGAAAATTTAGTTTGGCAGCCAGCCTCCAGTTTTACCTGTCTTGCACTTGTTTCAGTGCATCTTGTAGTGTACCTTCTGTCCTCAATGTTTTTCTCCCATTCCTGAAGGTACTGCAGTTGCCAGCATATATTTGCTTTCCTTTCTAGCTGTGTGACTGGTGCTCTGCAGCTATACCATGAGGGTCATGGCTCCCACCTCCAGGAAATTGTTATGCTCTAGGGTTTTACTGCAGATTTGCATATTTCCAAATAAGTTTAGGAAATAGTACTTTTTATAGTACTGCATGTAATGTAGCACATATGCTCATCTTTTCTGTGAGTAACAATGATGACTGGCCTCCTCCGAGATGGCTCCTGGATCTCAGAAAGGCCTATGTGAGAGCTGGGGACAGGAAATGTACATGCAAGGCCTGGTTGTTAGCAATCCATAGGCTGTGACTGATATTACCAAGGACCTGGTCCAGTTTCATTACTGCCATCTACTGAAATGAGAGCTTTCCACCTCGTTGAGCAGACTAGTGGGAAGCACAGTTTTGTAGATGAGATCTCTAATGCTACAATATCACAAAAAATAATGATCAAAAATGACTCCACCCCCATTAAATAAGGACTTCCAAAATGTACATTTTGTTACTTAAAGCTCAGCTTCCTGCGCAGCTTTTATTGTCCTAACTAAGCTCTTCTGTGGCTATTCTTTCCCTACTGATATTTTTTGTTTGTTTTAACATATCTGATACAGCTCTGACCAGTACCTCCTGTTTTCCAAGCAATAACTCACAAATGCTTTTAGCTTTAGCTTTTTTTTTGTGTTGTCTTTAATACAGAAAAGATGTTCTTTCTCCGATAATAAAAACTTGGAAAAACCCTTATGATATTTCTGGGGGGAAAGCTGATTTTTAAATGCTTCTTAGTTGCTTAGTGACTTTGCTTGACAAGATCTTGCTTGCTAAACTTGATTTGAACAACGTTCACTACAAAAAAAAAACCAAAAAAACAACCTATTTTCTAGGATTGGTTAAATGCTTTTGAAAGGGTTCAGGACACACTTTTGGTCAGAAGGCAAAATGTATTTAGTCCTATAATTAATACAGCAAGTACTCATAGAATAAAAACCCACAAAGTCTGCCTTGATGTGCTATATATAGGACTGGCTGGGTAGCACTGAAATATGAGAATTTGTACAGTGGCCTTAATGACCAACTCTTCTTATTATACTTTTTTTTTTTTTCTCTAAAGCTTGTATGATTTTTACACTTGTTTTAAAAAACTCTTTTCCCCTTCCCCTCTTAAAGGTAGAGACCTGTGGGTCCTTGTTCTGGGAAGGTTTCCAACCCAACATAAGATTGGCATTCCAGAGTTCAAGTATGTTGCTAATATGCATGGGGATGAGGTACGTTTCAACTTTTGCAATGTCGTTTATACCAAATACACTTACCACAGGTTTACAGTGAATTTCTCTCAGGTGTGTGCTACTTGTTATTAAGAGGTGTCATACCTCAAGGAGGACCCAATGTATGTATTGTGGAATTTCAAGAATAAAGTTCCCATATTTTGGTGGAAGGGCTTTAGGAGATCGTACATCATGGTGAAAAATCCTACTATCCTACACCTGAGATCTCTCAAGTAGAGAGCATTGTCTTCTTCATGTGAATTAACCCAGAGGCTTAAATTTTCCTAGTAATAAGTCAGATGCAATAGTTTGCTTGTACGTTATTATTGCCTAGGCATAAAGTATGACTGATAAACTCTTCAAATGCATCCCATGATTGAATAATAATTGTTGTGAAGCACCAGGTGATTTATTTTAGGAAGAAAATTTCTCTTGGAAGCCTTAAGCTAGGAATACCTAGATTCACCTGAGAACACAGTAAGTACAAACCAAAAAGCAATTTCAGGATTAAGTTGCTCTGGAAAGAATACCTACTGAATAACAAGGAGAAAATGGTGATTATGAGCCTTCCTGGTGTAGCATGTGAATATGGAAGAGAAATACTCAAATCTTTACTCTTCTCTCTAATCTTTTTCTTGCTTTCTATTTCCCTTATTCTTTAGCTTTACCTGCTTATATTAGTCATGTTCAGGATAAGTTTAAACTAGACTATTTCTATGCAGTCTTTCGTGTGAAATAATTCAAAAGAAATGGCAAAAATTTTATATATGCTGGACTGAATTCCCAAAACTAATGAAAATATATGTAGTAGGAAGTGTATCCTGTGTAAAGCGCAGTGCATAAGCTACTGCTATTAGCAATACTGTGTATGAGCATTTACACGCCTACAGGCACTTGTGACATTATGTGCCAAGAATTTTCCTCAAGTTAGACTAGTCTCACCTTGTTTGACAGTGGGCTATGCTCAAAGGGCTGCTGGGAGCCTGACTGCTTTGGAATTCAACTGTGTGGGAGGAAGCTGATTCATGGCTTCAAATGGGTATATGTGTTACTGGATGCCCAAGCTACAGTTTGCAACTCCTAAAACCTGATGTGTTGCCAGCAGGGTGTTTGGGAACTGAGGCTCCGCATGATAGTCCCTGCAGACTGCTAAAGGGAATTGCAAACCTATAGCTGCAGATAACCCAGCTTTGGTAGGAAAGAGATGGAGGGCAGGAAGCAATCTCATCCTGGCTGTCAAATCCAACAGAAGGCCATTCCTCCTGCTGAAACGTCCACAATGAAGCACTTTTACCATTATTGCTACCCAGCGGGATATGCACAAGGAACTTTGACCATGGAGACATGAACTGTTTGCATATCCATGGGGCCAGGGATTGCTGGAGATCAAGCAGCCTGGATCACTGTGTAGGATCTAAATTTTCATAATGACTTTGGGAGGAAATGAGGCAAAACTTGTTTTTGAGTATTTGGTACTGTGTCTGAGTTTGAGCAGGGCTGATCCTTGAGCTGCTGAGGCACCATGTAGCACTAAGTGCCATGCTGCATTCTAGCTTGCTCATCAGACCAAGCATGCACCCAGGGAAGATTCTGGAAATAGAACTATCCTTCCTTTTCAGGCTCTCATGATGACCTTTGCTTTACGCTTTTTGTGCATGGATATAATGCACAATTGGTACTTGTTTTTTGCTATCTGCCCATAAAAGTATTTCAGATGGCAGGAAATTAATTCCTCATACAGTAAAACATTGAAGAACTTCAATATTTTTCCCCCATAATCTATGATTCTTCTGGCCTAGTCTCTAGGGAAAGGTTCAGCTATTCCTATACTATATTAAGCAGATAAGTTTTGCACTAACTGTATGACAAGCTTCAACTTGCGCTCCCCAGTCTTTCATAACTTTAAAATTGTGGAATTATGGCTTCATTGATCTAGTTGGGTCTTTTGTGCTTCATTGATTATTTCCATAAATGGTACAGAATGAGGAAAGTTTTGTTCTCAAGTATTTGGTAATGCCCTTCTAGCCTGTCATGGTCACACAGATGACCCTTTATGACTTTGACTCAGCTGGCTGCCTGCTCCTTAAACCTAACAGCTGGGCAGAGGAGCCTGAATTGCACGTGTGCAGGCTGTTCACACAGGCTGCTGGAAGAAAACCTAGGTTATCTGGAGAGCTGCCCAGCAGGGAAGTTCCAATAAAATAATGTAAGTACATAATACTAGAAAGAGTTTGTTTTTTTTTTTGGTTAGTGGTTTTTTTTTTCCCCCAGAACTGGAAAGACTTTTTTTTTTTTTTTAAGCAGGTTAACTTTTTTTTTTAATACTGTAAGGCATGACCAGCCAATGCTTACATGGTTTTATTTTGTGATCATCATTGCCAAATAGAGTGAACTTTTTTTGCTCCACATCTCTGGAGATTCAGCAAAAGACTTCTCCTATATTTTGTGTGCCTGTATGAAGTTGGAAACTGGTTTTAGCAGTACTTTTTGTTTAACACAAACCAGATTAAAACTGATTGGAGATAGTTGCCACTTGCAGCTATGTGAGACCCAAATTAAAATGGCACTAATAGGTGTATGCATTTTGAGCAGTCTGAAATACTAACGAAGTTTGCACTGAGGAAGATGAGGGAGAGTTTGCCTGCTGTTCTGCGGCAGCCCTCACTCCAAATTGGGGCAGCAGCATCTCCTGTCCCAGGCTTGTACTCTTCAAAGACCTTGTCTTCCTCAGTGTGTACACTCATACTTTGCTGAGGAAGAACTCATTCCACTTAACATCAGCCACAACCAAGCTCCCAAATGCTTCTAAATCATGCATAGAGCAGAATTACTATGTTTTGACCAGCTGTGCCAGTAACTTCAGTCCAATCTCCACATCTGAACCATAGGAGCTAATTAGAAGCTTGTTCCTAACCCATGGATATCGCAGCTGAGAAACCGTTTAAGGAAAAGCATGTCTGAACAAAGTGTAAACTACCTGTGTGTTTCTGCTTGTTCCCTTTAAGGTATTAAGTATATGGCTTCGTTAAATTTCTGCAGCTCCAGTGTAACTGTACCATCACAAGATAAACTCTGATGGTAATGCTGTAATACCAACCCTTTCCTCCTAAATCACCCATTTCTGATCACTTTTTTAGTGTAATAGTATTTTGCCTCTTTCATGATGTATAGCTGAGCCTGTGCTGATAGGCCTGAGTCAGTCTACATGAAAGCATGTGTTTATCTTGCTGGCTTATCTTGTGATTTAAGTTAAAGCAACTAGACTCTATTTTCTATGTCATCATAGACATGGTCATATCCATAAAAGGGCTTCCTGAGATATGACTTATTAGGGCTTGGCTCACAGAGGACTAGGGTAGGTTTATTTGTGATCAATATAATTGGAGCTTAAAGAAGATCAAACAACAAACTAAGACATCTTATGTAGTATTCTTCACTGATTTCTGAAACATGGATGGAAGCTGCATTTATGCTATCAAAATGACACTATAAAAGAGGGTGCTTTTTTTTTATCACCAGGTTGGGCAAAAGGTGTTGTGTCCACATACTATACAATCTGCTATATGGGATTTTCAGCGCAAATTCCTCTATCTTTTGTACTGTGTAATAAAGTATGGAAGTGGTGTGGCAGGGAAACAAGTATGTGCTCTAGAAAAGAGACTAAAAAAAGGGAAATATTTCTTGTCTAGTGAACTGTCTTCTACCTGGCTTCAGTATCAGCTGATGTGATGTAAAGAAGGTCAAAAGCACCAGAGATTTCAAAATTCAAAGCAACCCAATCTACTTGCTAACAAGACTTATGTGGTTGTATTCCCCTGAGATCTCTTTCACCAACTGCCTCACCCCAGTTGCCTTTTTCCTTATCTTTACTCCCACTCTTCTGAGTAGGAAAAGAAAAAGGGATCCATTTCTCAGCCAGGTGAGGCCTATGCTGAGAAGGCGGTGGAATTTGTGCAGGTGGCAACATCTTATGCCAGTTACTAGTTCAAAAGTAAGAGATATGTTGCTATTTGCCTCAGTAATAAACCAACAAACTGCAATTCCCTGTCCTCTGTGTGGTAGTTACCATATTTTCATAGTGATTGCTGCTGTAGAAATAAATGGATATGTGCTAAACTGTATTTGCACAGTTGCTTTAACACTGGTGGTTTCTAGTAAAGAAGGACAAACACAGTGGGGTGTGTCACAGTGAAGCAGGTACAAGTGTTAAAAAATAACATCTTGTAAGCCTGGCATTTAAGTGGTAAACCAGGATGCCCTACTGGTTTCTTTGCTCTAACTCTACTTCCTTAGGTGGGGTTGTGCCTGGTATGTTGTGCTAGGTCTGCTCTAGCAGTCAGGGCCAGAGCAAGGAAACTGGCAAGACCATGTTGCCCTGAAACAGGTCCTACCTGATGGTTTGGATCTTTATTTCAACATACTTCAACTTAAAAACCAGGCCATGGCTAAGGAAAGCATTTTAATCGTAAAAATGGGCAGAGTCTATCCACCCATAGTCCCCTGGTATTAGGCTTCTATCATGTGGTAACAAATGCTTTAAGAACAGGGGTGCTGCAGTGAAGTGTTACAGCGCAGGTGCAATTGGAGCTAACCTTAATCTTTTAACTGGCTGCTGTCAGGGCTTGAGTAAGTCCTCAGTAGTGAGCAGGATGCTGACCCAGCTGTGCCAGAAGCAGTAGTCAGACAGTTTAAGGGGTAAGGAACAGCAGTCACACCCTTTTCTACAGTGTTGATCCATGCCCTGACACATGCTGCTTTGTTTGGGGCTTCCCTGAGGATCACTGAAAGTCTTTCCTGCTGACTCCCTTTGGGGCACACAAGGAAACTGTCAGCTGAAAGTGCACAGAGAAACTTGATGTTCAACTCTATCCCCAGAGGTGGGAGAAAGTGTTTTCCTTGGCTTTTGTGTCAACCCTCATCTGTGCTATAGCAAAACAGTACACCTGGGCATTGCCTTTGGGATACTGTAATTAAAACCAAATATTCATCAAGTCCTCTTAGAGCCCCAGAGCACCTAAAGGCTGTCCCCTGCTCTTTACATCTTTGTATTACACTACAGGCAAGCTAAGGTGTCTGTCCCTGACTTTGTTGCCAGCAACTTATTTACAGTGTGCCTAGACCCTTTATTTGAAGCTCTGAAATAAAGTCTCCTAACTTATCTCTACAGGCATAGCTGACCTCTCTAGTACCAGGGTAAAGCTTGGCTGAAATCTTGATCAAAACTTGAGCTATGCTTGAGCTTTCCCTTTCTCTCTTCTCAAACACGTCCAGATCTGTGCGCTCAAGAAATGCAGGGTACTCTGGCCTGAAACAAAATTCCCCTCTGTCACTCCACCAAAACGCAGTGATAATAAATACACTCTTTCCCCACCAGGGATGATTAAAGTAACAACTCTCTGTGATAGGAGATTAGCTGAATTGTTTGATGATTCTATGTACGAAGTACTTAGGCACAACAAGAGGTATGCAAGGCATCCTATAATGTAGGGTTAGTTTTTAAAATGCTATAATGTATGTAAGTCTGGGTTTAATTTTATGTACAAAGAATGTCACTTGTGAAAAACTGGACAATGTACATAAAGAATGGAACATGATCTTTTCCACCACCTTCCTTTGTTGCTTTTCTTTATTTATTTTTTTTCTCCCTTCCTGTTTCTCTATTCTTTCATTTCTGGATTTCTTTTTGCCAGGCACTGATGTGAAGTATAGTGGGAGTGGAGGCACTTTCCCTGTTTCTTCAGAGAGCAGTCCAGTTTTGTCCATAGTTCAGCAATCTCTGTGGTAGGGCCATTCTTGCTGCTTCTAAGTCTGCTAGCTTTATCCTTCATCTTCCCTCCTTTCTCCCCCCAGCTCTGCTCCGTTTGCTTTCCAAGATGTCTATCAGAGCTGGAATTGAGCTGCCTGTGCAAGACAGGTTCTGTAGCATCTCTTCCTACATTTCATGGAGTAAATTTATCAAACCTGCAGAGCAGTCTGCTTTAGCATACTCAGGTGCTGTTTAGAAAGCTACTGGCAACGGAGGAAATTAGGTACTTCCCCCTCCACCCCTTTTTCAAAGCCCATTTGCTGTAATGTCTAGAAAAAGAACCACTTAGTTACTGGCACAGTATATGCACTTGAGTAACTCAGCTTCCCCTAGCAGAATACTGGATGGTGGCTTGCAGGAGACAGCAGGAGCTGACAAGCAAGGTTAGAAAACTTAGGAACAAATCTGTTGGAGGGCAGGTGGGAAGAAATCCTCCTTTTTTTCCCTGTACAAACAGCATGGTACAATTCCTGAAACACCAGCTCGGAGACCACAGCTGCCTTCGGGTATGGCACAGCAGTGTGATCTGCAGCTTCGTTTCTCCTGCAGTAAAGGGTAATTGCCAGCTAAGTGGCAAGACAGTTTGGTCCCAGCCTGAACAGCAGTTATGCCTAGCCCTCCTTATCCCAACCCAGCTCCTGCAGGACAGTGTCTCTGTTCCTGTTTATCTTAATGCTCAGAGCAGGATTTGCCACTTAAAATGTACTGATGTGAAAATTCAACAAGACATTAGTGCTGTGAAGCTATGGAAAAATATTCCTTTTCCCTTGCTTGATTTCACCTACCTTTCACCCTTAGCCTGTTCCAGTCTCAAAACAAGGAGATGTTTACCCTTGACATCAGTAATGCTGTTCCATGAACTTCACTTTATAAAACAAATTGTTGCAATATTTTCACTTCAGGGGTACAAAACTCATTCTCAAAGACAGTGAGATGCTGTAGCTTTGATTTAGAGCCTGCAGTGATTTACTAGGCTTTGTTCTTGTAGATAAAGTAGGGAGAAGTTATCTCCAGAGCACATCTAGTTGCAAGTCTTGAGTTGTTCCCATTGCAGCTAGGGCTTAGGAACGCTGCAGCCCCCTTGAGGTATGGGTCACAGTGCTACAGAAAGTGCTCCTGGGCAGTATGGTCTAGTAAATGCTGTACTAGTGGGTTTTGGGGTGTAGAATAGGATTGTTCTTAACTCTGAAACTGGAATTTCCCACTGTTTTCCTTGAAATGTGCTAGAGTAGACTAAAGGAAGATGTCCTGCTGGTTTTCACAACCTATGCAAGCTTATATGAACAAAAATAAGTAGCTATTTCACTGCTACTGTCTTTCCTTGACCTAAGTTTGCATCCAAATGTCTTTCCATCTCTTTTTCTGAGGATTTACATATAGTTGTTTATTTTCCCCAATGCCTGTGTTCATGGCACTAAAATAAAGTAGTGCAACAGAGGCTGTAACAGAAGTGATTAAGAGGCCTTTCTTGATCCTGTATTAAAGTTGGCTTCCCATAAAAGGGGATCATCAAGGAAAAATCCTACTCTGTAGCATCCTGGAAATCATGGAAGGTGTCTCCTTCCTTTCTTCTGAACCCTCCCTGCCAAGTGGTGATGCAGAGCACAGGCGCTTATGTTCAGGATTCAGGGTGACTTGTTCATCAACACAGAGCTGTGGCTCACATTGCCTTTAACAAGCAGCCTATGTGGGTTTAGTTTTTGATAAGGCTGTGCCTTACCCATGCAGGATTAAAGCAGTGCAGCTGACATAGTCAGTTTCGCATAACAGAAGGAGCTCTGGTTGATATGGGTTTAAAACCGTGTAAAAACCCTCCAGTGACTTCCTTTATCTATTAAATTACTTTAAATATACAAAAAATATACAAAACAGTGTTGACCAGAACACTCTTGTGTGCCTTGTATGTCTGAATGCATGTAAGAAAAAGCTGTAAGTGCAAAGTAGTAGGTCTTTTTTTACTTTTTCTTTCATAGCAGACTTAAAATGGAATCTGTGCTTCTTTATACAGACTGTTGGGAGAGAAATCCTGCTCCATTTGATAGACTTCCTGGTGACCAGCTATAGGCAGGACCCAGTTATTACCCGGTTACTCAATAATACCCGGATTCATATCATGCCAACAATGAATCCTGATGGATTTGAAGCTACGAAAGTGCCTGACTGTTACTACACACGAGGAAGGTAAGCGTGGCTTAGGAGGGTGGGAACAGGTAAAGGAAATGGGTGGGGGTAATAACCAGAGATAGCCAGAGACTGAATCATGATCAGTGGAGTGGATAGACCAGGGGATGTGTTGGGGCTAATTTTGGCCTGGGCTGTTCTGAAGATACACTGTTGCGGCATAGAGTTTTTGGAAGACTGAGTCAGACGGGTGTTTATATGTGGTGCAGCTAAAGAAAATTGGTCAGAATGGTGTAATGACCTAACCTTTTAGGCAGGAGACCCAGATAGCGAATAGAAGCACAATTACTTGTTTAGACCTTTAGGGTGCTACAAAAAAAAAGAGGGAAAACTCCACCTACAGCACTCTATTTCAACTGGAGAGCTCTGTAACCCTTCTTAATGTGAAAAAGATGTGTCTCAGCTTGTCAAATGGACTTACAAAAATATGTTTAAAGGTCACATTGAATGTGGATGTAGTAAGAGAGAAGAGTTACACAAAGAGAGGTAGCTCTAATAGGTGCTGTGCTATTAATAGTGCTCTGAAAAAAACATGCAGAACAAAACATAACCTAGCATTGCATCCTGTGCTGCTTCTGCATTCTTTAATGTAACTATTGTAGAGACCAAAGAGGGGAGGAAAAGTTTAACAAGCTAGTAGAGGGAAAAAGAGGAGAAAGTGAGAGTGGGAAGAAATGCCAAAGGGACAAAGGTGGAATATGCACTAAAAACAAACTCATGAGCCAGAAGTTCTCTTAGGCCATGGCAACACCAGAAGCAGGTGAAAATGTAACTTAGGTGGTTTAGTTCTCCAGGTTACTGGTGCAGGCCCTCCTTTTTATTAGGAAATATATTTACTCCTCAGCAAATAGACAGGACTTTTATGAAGGGTGATATCTTTTTTTATCCCCTCACTGTCAAATAAACAGAGTTTAACTAACTCGAGTTTAAAAATTAAAAGAGCTGACACTAAATATTCCCTCTACTCTTGTACTGACCTATTTGAGTGAAAAAGGAAGAAAGTATTTGCAAGGCTGGCCCTTCAGGTACAGGGAGAAGAGTACACATCCTGGTTTTGAGTCAGATTTTTTTGCTCTCTGTCTAGAGTGACAGCAGTACAAGGGACACAGCCAGCCAGTAGTTACCTTGGTCTTCTATACAGGTGGGAAGAACACATACAGAAGGACAATATCCCCCTTACTTGGCTTAGGTTTTTCTAATTCATGTATCTGTAGGTGTGTGTATGCTGTATGCATTAACTATTATTCACTGTTTCCACCTGAAATACAACAGAACGCTGCCAGAAAACAAACTAAGGTCCGTCTTCGTGATGCTTGCGGAGATTTACAATGGTCATCTTCTCTGTTACCTGAAGACACTAGCACACCACAGATATGAAGTACTGGGAGGCTGGTGACATGAAAGTGTCTATAAGGAAAGTAGTAATGGGAATGTCTTCTCTTTCTAAGGTACAATAAGAACGGAGAAGATCTGAACAGAAATTTTCCTGATGCCTTTGAACGTAACAACGCCAGCATTCAGCCAGAGACTCAAGCAGTCATGAACTGGATAAAAACTGAGACGTTTGTTCTTTCAGCAAACTTGCACGGGGGTGCCCTGGTTGCCAGTTACACCTTTGATAATGGCAACTCAGGTAAGCTAGTAACAAGCTCTGCCCTCTGCAGCTGGTGTGGGTTAGGAACATTAGCTTTACAAAAGAAAAATTTATAAGGATTTTGGTAAGGTTTTATCAGCTTTTGAGCTGAGGTGGGCAGACTTTGAGAAACACTGCCTGATATGGCTACCTGGAGATGGTTATCCTGTACGTAAGCCAGCACTGTATGTTGTACTAGTAACAAGAGTGACATGATGGCTCTCTTCATCCTGCAGCTACAGGCTCTTTGGAAGGCTATAGCAGGTCTCCAGATGATGATGTCTTTATCCATTTGGCAAAAACCTATTCTTTCAATCATGCCAGCATGTATAAAGGGACTGGGTGTGACAACAGACAAACCTTTCCAGACGGCATTACCAACGGGTATTCCTGGTACCAGCTGGAAGGTAAGGGCGTCTGTGTTTGTTTTTCAGCTGCTTCAGATATGATGTTCTCACTTTCTCCTGCCACCTTAGATGATGAGAGGGCTGTGACTGTGACAGAATAGAGGGGATCTGGGGAGTAAGACAACACATTCACACGGGCTCTCTGGGCAGGACCTGGCTGTTGGCAGACTCTCCCAGTCAGCAGTTGCACAAGTCCATGAGGCAGTCCCTGTTGTCTGGCTGCTTCTGTGCTCTTTCTAAGGCATAGCTGCACAGATTACCTTTTGGCACCAAGGTCTTGTTCTTTCAGAAGGAAAACCAGTCTTCTGTTCAGGCATCATCCTTATTTTTACTGTTTGATTACTGAAATAAATGTTTTCATTATTGTTTATGGGTAGCCAAATAGAATATCCTGTATACTGTGGCAGAACGTGTTGCTGTCACAATCTGAATTCAAAGCCTTACAAGGCTCTTAGGATGGCTTTGGCAGTGGCAAAGTCTATACCAGGCTGTGAATTTATCTCCCCCTATCTGTGAGCGCTGGAAAGACTTTTAAGTTAAAAACCCACCCTTCCTCAGACGCAATTGTCATCATTCCCAAACGGCTCTGTGCTTTAGAAAACAACACTCAACATGCAACTGGAGCAATGAAGTTGGTTTTCCACAGGAGGCAGTAAATAAAAGTGTGGCATTAGAGGAATAAATTTGTCTGATTTACTTTTCTTACAGGTGTGATGTAAGTAACAACATCTTAACTCTCCTGTTTTTCTTCTAGCCTGAACTTGGTGCTTCTTTTCAGCTGAACACTGTTTTATTTCACTTTTAAGGTGGAATGCAAGATTACAACTACGTCTGGGGACAGTGCTTTGAAATCACACTGGAGCTGTCATGCTGTAAATATCCTCCAGCAGACCAGCTGGAAAAGTTCTGGAGAGACAACAAAGCTGCTCTGATTGAATATATAAAGCAAGTACATCTAGGTGAGTGTGCACATGAGGAAGGGAGCGAAAGCTGAGGCCATGCCAGTCGGCAAACTCTGGAGCAATTGCTTCTGAATAGCAGGTGCTACACGGTCAGGGATGGGTAAGAGAGGAGAACATAGAGGTATATTAGGTGTAGGGCACTACTACAGCAGTGCAGGGTGCTTAGAATGGGCTGGGGCAGGAGCAAGGGATGGGCCCTGGGGCTGTCCTTCCGTACACCCCTCAAGGGAGCCCGCTTTTCTGAGCAGCCTAGAGACAGCCATTTCTTTCAGAGGTCTCTAACTGTGTGTGTGCGCACAGCCTTTCATGGGTCTTTGCTGCTTGGATTTTGTATTTTTGTAAGGCTTTTCTAGGTGCAATTTTGGCTTCACAGTTGGAAGAGAGCTGCTGCTCAGTGAAACAGTGGTGCTTTGCAATGAGTTGAAGGGTTTGCACAAGTCTGTTGCTTATCTTGCATTCTGTTGCCCGGAATGTCTGACTGCTGGTTTATCTTTGCTTAGTGCCAGTGCTGCCTTGAAGGAGGTGTGTGAGAACTGAGGGAAACTACTTCACAGGCAGACATTCTTGTTCTGCCATTGGGAAGTACCGGCTGAAAGGCTGGTAGTTTTTTAATTTGGAGGGAAAGAAAAGGGGGAGAGGTAGCAAAAAAACAAAACCCAAACCAGTACTGAAGATAGAAAGCCCTTCAGTAAAAGACACATGCAAGAAGCATATGTGATGCTTTCAGCGGCCGAGATTTAGAATCAGTGATTACATTGCTGCATTCTAACTTAATGTGAGTGTAAGCTATGAACACCACCACTGGATTTTCTATTCTCGTTCCCTCCAGTAAGATAGGAGTGACTGGTGATATTATCGGATGTGCTCGAGATCAGTGAGGTAGCCTTTGAGTGCATCCAGCAACAGAATAGTCTGATGTTCCTGGAGAAGGAGTTAGAGGTTGTGATCTTTCTCTGCCTTTTTCATAGGCATCAAGGGTCAAGTCACTGATAAGAATGGGAATCCTATTCCCAACGCCATTGTGGAAGCTCAAGGAAGGCCTCATGTCTGCCCCTACAGAACAAACGAACAAGGGGAGTACTTTCTTCTCCTTCTGCCTGGGACGTATGTGATCAATGTAAGTGCAGTCTTTCTTACTGAATCGTGGTTTCTAATGGTGATGTGTTCCTGAGCACAGCAAAACTGCATCCATGCAGATGAACAAGCTGAACTTGCTCAAGACATATGTACAGGAGCTGTAAAGACTCTTTAGCAGATTTGAAAGAAAATATCTTGAAGTATGAGTCAGCAGAAGGGGATTTTTTAATACAGTAAGGTCTTGAGTCCCCGGAATGTCTGGAGATAAGCACTCGTCTGACCTGGATGGTGGAGCGGGCTGGGATGAGTGTCTGGACCACAGTGATGCCAGCTTGAGTGTCTGAAACAAACTCCAGAGCTCTTGAAGGGTGAGGAGGGGGGAGGCTTGGACCCACGCAGCCCTGGGCAGGCACCACCCTCCATGGCAGTTACTCCCCAGGGTTGAAATGGCTCTTCTGCAGCAGTTTTCAGATGCCGGTGTTCAGAAAACGTCAAAGCAAAACGGACTCTGCCTGCCAAGGGCTTATGCTTAAGCGACATTGCCTCTCTTGCACAGCATGCAGCGCCCCCCATTATAAATACGCTTTCCTCCTTCTGTGTTCTCTGGCTTATGTTTACACTTTTCTCTATGCGTTGAAAGTGTAAACAAACACATCACACAATGGTTTCTTTCCCAGCTGAACTCAGCATTTCACACCAACAAGAAACCTTTCGTGTTTGCTCCTAGGCTACTGTACCAGGATTTAAATCCATCCTGAAGACGGTGGAAATACGCAACAACACGGGTAACTTCAGTGCTCTGAAACATGACTTCACTTTCCCAGAAGTCTCTATCAGGTCCAGTGCTGCTTCTTGCCCCAAAATTCCCCTCTACCAGGAGCTCCAGTGGGCTTCAGCTGCGGTAAAACCAACTCTCCATGTCATCTTGGTTTTAATGACTGTTCTGCTTGTAATCTTCCAATAGCTGGGAATGGCACGAGGTGGCAAGGCAACATCTCCCCACACAAATGTGGTTGAAATTCAGACATGGAGTTGTATATGCAAAAGAATGTATGTTTTTATGAACCAAACTCTCATATTTACAGGCATGTTTGTTGCATTTTGTAAAATACTGGCTCGACAATCAAATGTTTTGCTTTAATTACAATAGACTATCATATTTTCTACGTATTTTACTCTAAAGACACCCTGTACAGCCTACGGAGATAACTGTAGAATTGTGATGCACAAATACAGCCTGAAGAATTTGCCCAAGTTTAAAAGAAGTCATGGATTATCTGCAAATGTTTCACACAAGCTCAGGTTCCTGTGTGAGCTGGCAGCCGGTGTCACACAACTGAACTGAACGCCAGGAGCCCAACCCTCGCTTCTAATAATAAAGCCACTGCAGTCAATGAAAAATGGCATTTTTCCGTATGCTCTTTCTTACCTGGACAGAAATAAGGTGAAGCCCAATAACACAGACATGGTCTAAGACAGGCAACACGGAAATGAAGTGTACGTATATGTTGAAGGGCTATGCTACTGGAAGCTTGATGGTAAGCTGTGCTACCATGCAACAGAGAACAACTTGGGTCCCTGAAAATGGTGTTCCCTCATGCCACAGGTATTGAAAACGATGTGGAACAGCCAGTGCCAGCTTTATACTATTGCTGGTCTCCACTTTTTACTGAGTTTGGTATGGAAGAGAGTCACAAACCATTCAGAATTTTTTAATCTGAGTAGTTTCAGCAATGGCTTTCTGTGGTTTGAGTTCTACAGCCGTTACTATGCTGTTTATATCACCAGCTCTACCAGCCATGCTGGGAGCTGGAAGTGCACTGAGCAGGGCACAAAGCCAAACCCTCTGTAGAGCCTGGCTCCAGTGACAGCTGATGCCCTTCCGTGCCCTGCCTGGGCTGGGCTGCAGGCGCAGTTACTGGGTTCCTTTCACCTGGGCAGCTGCAAGCCATCTTCAGGGCCCTTTGAAGCTGTCCAACAAAAACAGGTATCAAGAAAAGCCAGCTGGTACCATCTCCTCCTGTGTTTACTTGAAAACTCTATCTGCCAGCAATTTTCTTAAGTAATTTAAAAAGTGACCAGGACAGCTTACCTTTGGGAACATCAATCTTCTCCTGTACATGGTAAATAAAAGACCCACAGGAATTCAGTTAATCTCTTAATGCCTTTTCAAATAGATCACCTTTGCTGAGGCAGTTGCACCTGCCTGTCACACTAAGCCCTTCTCACTCAGGCACTTGAGCATTAACCACTCAGCTGTGCAGGATGTGTGCAGAGCAGGTAGCTGTAAAACCAAAACAGCAGTGCTGGGCTGGAATAGAATACTTGCTTTTGAGTGTTTTCATCATATCCATTTGAATTCTCTACCTTTTCTCCCACTCTTAACTGCTACAGACTGTTTACCAGTCAATGGAGTCAGTAATTCTCCACTAATCCCATCACTGATACTTGGTTCTGGGCCTGTCGTAAGAGGAAGGGAGAGCACTTGAGTTTAAAGTCCTCCACATTAAATAAATCCGTGAGAAGCCAGTGGCCCAGCAGCTGAATGAGGGCAGAAAGAGCCGGTGCACTGGCTCATGGAATTAATCTGTGTGAAACCAAGTACCAGAACGTCAACAATCAAGTCATTGACACGAGAAAAGCACCGAGGAGAATATAAACAAATCTTTATTTAAAGCTTTCAAAAGGAACACAGTATTTAGTTTCCTTAGAAAAGGAAAAAGTGAGAACCGAAAGGCAAAACACAATTACACCTGAAAATTCTTTTCATAAATGGATCTATGCTCTGTGCAATCCGAGTGGAGTTACTGACCGTGGTAGTAAGGTGCACTGGGTAACTAGAAGTTACATGCTGTGGGAAGCTCCTGCATGTTCATCTAGGAGTGGCAGAATGGCGCAGTTAGTTAAATTCACTATGAACCAGTCCTTTTAACAGTCATTCCAGCTGCATGCAGTCAGACAACAAAGCAAGACTCCGCTTTTGGAAAAGCTATTTGGTGTTTTAGGGGTTATGCTGTTGATGGCAAAATCAAGAATTTTCCTTTAAACTCAGGCTGTGAAGCTAAAGCAGCATCTACTCAAGGAGACAATGTCTTTTTAAGGATCACCAACAAATCTTAGGTGTAGAATATATATATATATATATACACACACACACACACACACGAGAGGCATCACTTGGAGCTTGCAGTGTATCTGTGCTAAACTAATGAAAAACCAGATGTTAGTTAAAAATTGTTGCTTTTCATGTTCGTAAAGTGTGATCCATCATTCAAGATACCTTAAGCCCAGGTTTTGGGGTGGGTGGTTTGTTTATTGCCACACATTGCTTGTGCAACCTTTAAATGACAAGTAACTGGAGGAAGGACTTTGCCTTGGGTACAGATGAGCTGGAGCTGTCCAGTCATCCCCTAGAGCAGAGATGCACCAGCACGGGGAGAGGTGATGCTCCAGGGAAGTGTTGGCCCATGGGAGCTGGATGTACAATGCAAGGCATGAGCCCTGCGAGTAAACATGCTACATAATGTGCTTTACTAAGAACACCCAAAGCCTGCATCCTTACGCTGGTGCTGCAGCTGACCATGAGAGCAGCCTACAGAGCTACAGGTATGATGCTGCTTTTCTCCAAGTCCTGTGCATGTGTCCAGTGCTCTTTCCCACAGGGAAATACCACAACAGCAAATACCCCTTTTTAGGCCAAGTGTTGCACAATAGAATGTTAACATACTGAATGCATTTAAAATTACAAACTCTACTGCTAAAACCCTAATGCAGCAGCAGCTTTAGATTAAGGCAGGCGAGAAAAATTCTTCACCCCTGCATTAATCCTATTTCTTCATTTCAGTTTCATTATGCTTTGATAATTTTCTAATCTCTCTCTCTTTTGTGAGAACACAGTTTTCTGAAACCATTATTCTTGTTGATGCCTTCTGCAAGAATGAGGAATGGTTCTTCCCTCAGATTACTCTCTGAGGGGGCAAAAATCTGCCTCAAGTCTTGCACATGGCCTCATACCCACGGACAAACACTTGGGAGACAGCGACATTTCAACAGATTAACAGCAAACTGAATCCAGCACTAAAAGCTACCACACTGAGAATAAACCTAACACCACTCTGCAGCAATGCCCTTTCTGCAGCACTTTTACCCCTTACAGATCAGCCTGCCACGGGAAGCAGCCCCCTGCATGGCATGGCACAGCACAGCACAGCATAGCACGGCACACGCTTCTTCCAGCACGCTCATCAGCAACACTAAAACCCCATGCAAAGGGGGTGCTGCTGCTACCCAGATTCTTTGCTGCTACAGTTCTTTGCAGCCTGGATGTCCCATGTAACTGGCCATCCAAGTACTTCTGCTTCAGCTGTGCAAGGTTTTTAAGGGCCAAAAGCAGCAGGTGTCGTAACTAATACATCTTAAGACTCACTATTAAGGGTGCTCAAGTATTTTAATGTTCAACACTGCTTCCAGCCTTTTGAGAAAAGCCTTACGTTGAAATGAAGCCATTTTACCATCTGCCTTATGTACTTCACCTCACTCTTCATCTCCTTGGGTCAGGAGTTAAATTTCAATACTAACAAATAGCTACCTACTGAAAAAGTAGTATTTAATCAAAAGGTGTGTTTATTATACTTTGTAAAGAAGAATAAATGTGAGTTCTTGTAGCATTTGTACACAATTACCATTTAAGTGCATGAAGGAAACTGACCAAGACAGTTACTGAAAACTGCCCTGTCAGCCTTTGGCCATCCCTTCAGCTTGCTTGGTCATGAGTTTGAAGGCAAAAGCAATTACCACTTGCTGCAAATAAACCTTGAAGCCTCTCACCACCTCTGCTGTTACCAGTCAGCTTCTTGGCTGTACTCTAATATGCAAACACATTCCAGAGGAAAATAAATACCATCAAACTGCTTCCACCATGCTAATGCTACACCAGCTTCCATCTCTAGTCAATAAATGTTGTTCAGGTTCGACACGTCATTTGAAGGGAAGGAAAAAAAGAAAACAAAGCAGTAAATCCTCCTATGCCCCTCTTCATCTGAATATAATCTCTTTATATTTCTCCTTATCTTGTTGCTAGAATATCTTAAATAATTTTCCTGTGACTGTGATTTACTAAGTATGCATATTTACCTATCTACACACGTACCAGTACACTGATTCAATAAATTAAAGCTCGAAACACTGTGAGCACAATATTTACAAACGGCAATAAATTAAGGATTTATTTATGCGTATGACATTAAATAAGGATTTCAAAGACCCCACCAAGTAACAACAACCACCAACTTCCATAGGAAAACTGCCAAATCCTGTGCTGCTACCCTAAGCCAGAAGCGTGTGTGCAGGCCAGAGCAACACGAGGAGCACAGGGCTATGTGATGCTCACCCAATGCATTCCAAGCACAGGCCCATGGATTTCAGCCTTTCAGACCGATGACCTGGGGCCACAGCACTTGGGTGGCAGCACCACAAACCCCAAGCACTGGAACAGAGACCGATATGTGTCACTTCAGATCTGCAAGGCAAGCTGGGGAAGAACACATAACAAAACAATCAAACCCCAAAGTCTTACTAGAAGTTATTAAGACTACTATTAAGCCAGAAAATTACTTTCAAAACAAAGACTTGCTCTGATTCAGTGCTTTGTCCATAGATGCAGAAACCAAAATTGCCTACTGCCTCAGCATTACATGAAGTGGAGCATATTTCCAGGGCATTTTAGCACAACTTTAAACTGTGAAAGGGAGAGATTAATCATGCTGTATGCTCTCAGTTTATCCTTTGCCAAAACAGAAATTATTACCAAGAGATGAAATTGTTCCTGAAGAAAATTCCCAAAGCTCAGTAAACAGCAAGGACCATAACTTTTGACCACACATGCCCTTTTGAGAGCTGTTTTTTTAAACAGGGAGCTCACTTAATGGAATTCACTGGAGGAGAATGCCAGAGTGGGATGGTACAATTCACAGAATCACCCAGAAGTCTGAGCTGGAAGGGACCTTAAAGATCATCTCATTCCAAACCCCCGGCCCTGGGCAGGGACACCTTCCAGTAGAGCAGGTTGCTCCAAGCCCCGTTCAACCTGGCCTTGAACACTGCCAGGGATGGGGCAGCCACAGCTTCTCTGGGCAGCCTGTGCCAGTGCCTCACAGAGATTAAAATCTTCCCAGTATCTAATCTAAATCTACCCTCTTTCAGTTTAAAGCCATTCATTCCCCTTTGTCCTATCCCTACATGCCCTTGCAAAAAACCCCTCTCCAGAATCAAGAGGACTGAAGCAGATGAATAGCTAAGGATGAATCAAGCTAGATCACAAAACTCTTAATTTCAATCATCAATTTTTTTCTAACCAGTACTAAATCACTGCTTTCCTCCTTTCTTCCATTTTCTCTTCAGCCTTCATTAAGAAATTCATCCCAGCAGGAACTAGGCAAAAGCAGCTGTTCCCTAAAGCAGCACAGTGACTAAGTAAAGGTACCACCCTTACAAAGGGCCTACAACAGGAGACAATGTAACAGTTGAAGCTGTTGAAGAAAAACAGGATGCAGTGTGAATTACGGCAGGCAGCCACCTATTAGAAGCATCCCTACCTGAAAAAATGTGAGTATCATCTCCTCAAAGGACTGCAATGTCATCTTGGGCTCATTATCAAACCCCATGAACCCCAGCAAAGGTTTCTGCTGATCAAAGAACTTCACAACCCATCTGGCAGTTCAGCCTCTGCCTATGAAGGTATTTCTTTCCAGGCCAGTAACAGTCCCAGGTTTACTGAGCGAGTGTTTCTGTGTGGCATTATGGCCTTTTCCTAGCACTCCCTTGTCTTGTGGGTGTTTGCAGCCCTGGTTTGTACAACACTTCCCACCAGAGAGACTATTTCAGCTTTGACATGAAGCTAACTCTAGCAGTAGAAGTAAGCCTTTATGTTGGCACACAGACAGCCATAGATCTGAACTGGTGAAGGAAGCCATTTAACCTCACCCTGCAGGTCAGTACCACATCACAAGTCCTGCAGTTAAGGCTACATCCCCTATTCCTGGCATCCCCTGACTACTCATTTCCCCTCCTCTATGGGGCAGATGATCAGCAACTACCTGTAAAATTAAAAGCTGCTAAGCCCATACATTTTCTCGTGCAATCTGTTTTTCCCAAGGAAAAAGTACAACTCACTGGTACAGAAAGTCTCCATCTGAAGAATGGCTCGGATGAGTAACTATTATATAAATACACTCATGCTATCTACTCTGAAGGTACAGAACTGAGCTGATCAGACTCCTTAATAAAGGAACTGAGATGTCACAACATTGTTGACAACATACAGCGAGGAAACTAGAGCTAAAAGCAGTTCAGGACAGCTCCAGTGAGAGTAATTTTGAGTTGGTCAAACACTTTGCAACACACTCCCAAAATCCTCACAAGAGATAAAACCTGTGCAAACTGGCAAGACTACTGAATTTAAACTGCCTGTGAACAAGAAGGACACAGCTTGCTTCTTCAGGGGGACTTTTCTTCCTCTTACTATTTTTATGCACACAAATGCGGTCATCACGCTGCAATGCTCTACTCCTAAAGTCAGAAACAGTGCACAAAAAGAATACAACTGTCCCCCAGTATTGCCTGACTTGACGTGCCATAGCATCTCCTTCATTTACCGTCCCTGTCCAAGTCTTTTCTCATACTGCTAGAGTAAGAACCGGGGTAGTGCAGATCTCCAAACCTCCAGAGCATTTCAAAAGCCACTTTCTCAGGACATTTAAGAGGTAACTGTAAGACTGAACTTGGATCAATGACTCCTCAGAATATACACAGCCCTGACATTTACAATAGATACGACCCATGTCTATTCCCGAAACCTTGTATCTTTTTCTATCCCATCTTCCTAGTAAGATCTCCCTTGTAACTTGACTGTTTGGAGGAATATAAGTTTTGGGAATGAGGGAGACAAAATTCTGTTTATTTTATTGACCTATTTGAGGGTTGTGACTGGGCCTGGCGTCTTCACCAGGCACAGATAATCTAGAGACTTCTATCTTAAGAGGAGGAACTCACACAAACAAACACTTCAACATGCCTCTCCTCTTATAATCATTGAATTGGAGATTTAATGTATTTAACCCAGTAGAACAAGTGTCACTAACTAGTATGGAACACAAAGCACTTGGAGAAGCAGGTAGTTCACAGGAATTGGTTATTTCTACTGAGGCATTTAAAACCTTAAACTTAGGAATATTAGGCTAATCTCTTACTAACTTCAGTGCATTTATTTCGGCAATCACTTTTCATAGCAAATGTAAAGACAACCTTTAATATTAATTTTCAATATCCGTACAAAAATAGTTTCTTACTCTCTTAACCAGTTTATGAAGTTCTTTTGCTGCTTTCCAGTCAACATCCCTCTAACTGAAATAAGTCAGCACAATCATCTGGATAGGCTGCCTGCACACTGGACAGGGCTTGTTCCTCTTCTTCAGTTTCCTGGCACACGTAAAACAAGACATGAGGTGTCCTGTTTTGCCATGCACTATGCAGCCGTTTTTGGGTCTGCTCTGACATATGACGCAGGGCTCTATGCTGGTAACAGGCAGGCTGGATTCCATGCTCTCCTCTTTGTCTTGCCTTTCTGTCTTCTCAGGTTCCTTACAGTCCTCCTGGCTGCTACAAAACATGCTGCTCGATGTTGATGGCTGGGAGTAATCTTCACTTTCCTGGGACTCAGAAATTTGCACTGCTTTGTCCTCACTCTCTTCCACAGCTGGCTCTTTATCTTCAGTCGTTTTCACTTTCTTGCAGTCAGGAACATCAAAACCTTCTTCAGACTCTAGAAGTGAGGAACTTTCTGATTTGCTCTTTTCCAGCTTATCGCTCTTTTCTTCTGGAAGCCAGTTCTCACGAAGAGCCCAGCATCTGTGGCAATGGCGTGGAAGTGGAGGATTCATTTCGCTGCATTTGGGACACTTCCAGTAATCCTTTAGTGAATTAAAGGTTGGAACAGCTTAAGCTACTTGGAATACTTACAACTGAAGTATGCAGAGGTTATAAACAATTTAATACTGCCAAAAAACTCAAGATATCTAGCGACTTGTTTATACTTTAAAAATTCCACTCAGTGGCCTCATTTTACCTTTCTAGATTAAAATAATCTTGATTTTAAAACAATTCTCAGACTTTCTTTATGCAGTAGACTGCTGAAATAAGAAGAGGTAAAGCAATAATGACTTATCATTCCTTATGCAAAAAATGAAGAAACCAGTCCACGAAAATCTTTGGAGACCCTCATGAAAAACTTATTTCTGACTAAATGGTCACCATTTCCATTATTTTCAACAATGGGCTTCTTAAACGGAAACTGCAAGATCGAAGAGTCATTTTCTCAACAGGATGCTGAACTGGTGATATGCAAAACGGCCAGGCGAGGGCGCTGTGATACAGCAGTAGTAGAGACTACAGCCATTTAAAATGGAAAAAAAAACCCCATCACTCTCTCAGGTTACTCCACAGCTACACTGAAAATAAGCCACGGTCTCTTTAAAAACACACTTCATTTTTTAAGGAGAAAGACCCTTCTTAAAAACAATGTACGCCATAGGGAAAACAAAACCAAAACAAAATCAAACCAGAAGGCATTTAGAAGAGTCAAAGACACTTTGTTTTAGTCCTGAATAACATCAGTGACATCAAAAGCTTAAAAAAACCAATCCTAATTCCTAAGAATAACACAGGGCTGTATTTTTCCATCCAGAGGGAGTGATGGTTTTAGACAGTGGCTTGCTCCATGTTGTACACACACAGGAAAGCCCCTCAGTCCCACAGACCATCAAGGGGCTGGAACACTTCAGACAGCTTTGGATAACAGCTTTATTCACGCTTTGACTGTCAAAAGCGAATATAGACATACACTGCATCTTAAGCCTAGTGTGTGCTTTTTTCACATACATCTACATACTCTGCCTCAAACCTGGGAATTGCTTCCCACGTTTCAAGAAGGGTCTCACAGGATTTAGAAAAAGCCTCAAAATCTTTTAAATCTTACAGTACTGTTCTGAAAACAGATTTCCCTTCGTATGTGTGTTACAGAGTCATTCACTCAGGTCGGACAATAAAACTAGATCTTACGATTTCTAGGAAGAGGTTTTTAAATACACATCTAAGTTTGGGTTTGGTTTCTTTTTCCCTATTTTGTGCAAAAATTCATATTTAGGCTCCATCTAATTTCCTCCCATTAAGACAGTGAAACTGTCAGTTAGCGTGACTCTTTTTTTAATGGATTAGGAAGCTTACTAAAAAAAAATACATAAGAATATATATGTATGTGTATCTATCTATCTATATATATATATCTCTTTCTCAAGAATCCTTAATAATCCCATATTCAGTAATTAAAAT
This sequence comes from Lathamus discolor, assembly GCF_037157495.1. Taxonomy (NCBI): domain Eukaryota; kingdom Metazoa; phylum Chordata; class Aves; order Psittaciformes; family Psittacidae; genus Lathamus; species Lathamus discolor. The sequence goes on along the minus strand of NC_088884.1, from coordinate 38,873,906 downwards.
ACTGTCTTGGAATCTTCAAGCATAGAAGTCAAATTAATTCTAAAACCAGTAACTGGCAGCAGTAGAATCCATCTATAGTCCCTGATAGTCCCCGATTTACTGTCAGTTCAACAACTTACAACGCTTTCCCAGTCAAGGTTTTACTCACAGCTAGAGAAATCTCTGGATCTTCATCAAACGAATCAGCATCGCTATCTTCATCCTGGTAAACAGTCAGCTGGTATATCTGGTTTAAATAACAACAAAAAAAGTACTCATGTAACTGGTTTGGGGCATTCAATTTAAAATCTGACAGATTTCTAGCGTGACAGATTTTCTGATAGACTTTTAATCAACCACAGTAAGTAGCACACATATGTTAGTTTATATTAGCAGGTAACTCCACACAATCTGGTTTGGGGGAAGAAAATTCTCTTCCCACTTGTAACACAGTTTGAAGAAAAACACAGACTAGACAGACAGTACTGCTTTCCAGAGCGGAGGGGATCCTTCCCCTCTGGCTCAACACTGGCAAGGACACACACACCTGGAGCACCGTGGCCAGCTCTGGGCTCCCCCACACATCACATACAGAGCTACTGGAGAGATTCCAGCCAAGGGCCACATACAAAGGTATCAAAGGAGCTCTCACATGAGTAAAGGCTCAGAGAGCTGTGACTGCTCAGCCTGGAGAAACCTCAGTGCAGCTCCACAGCACCATAACCTGGGGTATATCAGCACAGTCAGTCCCATTCAGCCTCTCAAGCACCAGTCATGTACATCTCAGGCAAATTCTGCCCCTGGTATCTACCCAATCTTGCCATGAGCTGATTCATCTCTTTGATGTAACAGAAAACTAACCCAGAACAAAAAAATATTTTCCCATTTCATCCTTGATACCTAGATCTCTTGAAAATGAGGGTAATCACGATTTCACTGTCTTTTTGCTCCCCAATGAAAACTTCTAGAATAGTACTTCAACATCTCTATATGAAACATTCATATTTATGGAAGCAAATGATTCAGAAATACTTCTTTGCAAGTACTTACTAGGAAATTTCTTACTTGGTATCAAAAGTTTTATCAAAGCTCAACACACACTTTTGCAATTAAGAATGTAGAAACAGACTCAAGTACACACACTGCCATCAACTTCACCAGCCAGCAAATGAAGTTAAACCGACAGACTTCTCCAGGCTGTCAAGAGTCTACTTCAGAGCCCATGGAAAGTCTCAGCACTGTGCTGGTTACTGCCTGGTGGGTGTAACCAAATGCACAGGCATGTAGTTTAATTTAATAAACTACAGGGTGCAGTTTAAGACATAGCACACAGAGTCCTGAAATACACCTGAAGTTATTGCTTCTTGTTGGGATCTCAACAAGAAGCATTCCTGTAAGTTTCCCCCTCTCTCCAACCCCTGCCAGTCAAAAAAAGCCAAAACCAAAACAAAACCCCCAACAAAACAAACTTGTACCTCATCATCTTCATCTGTGAGCTCCTGCCCTTCTTCATTATGGCTATAATCTTCTGAGTAAATAGACTCAACTTCAAACTCTACACTGAACTGGTCTGAAACAGAACTGTGGTCAAACCAGTCAGAGTTTTCACTTAAGGAACTGGCATCAAGATCCTGAAAAAAAGAGAGAGCACACATTCAGCCTTACACTGCATATCCATAACCAGTACTGTTAACATAGCTCCTATGATAAAACTGAACTACTCCGTTTAATTAGCTGTGTAAGAAAGGAGACCACGGCTGCTAGACAGAACATCTTTTCATAGAATCATAAAATCATAGAATAGTTAGGGTTGGAAAGCACCTTAAGATCATCCAGTTCCAACCCCCTGCCATGGGCAGGGACACCTCACACTAAACCATGGCTCTGCTCAACCCGGCCTTGAATACCACCAGGGATGGAGCATTCACAACTTCCTTGGGCAACCCATTCATAGAATCATAGAATAGTTAGGATTGGAAAGGACCTCAAGATCATCTAATTCCAACCCCCCTGCCATGGGCAGGGACACCTCACACTAAACCATCCCACACAAGGCTTCATCCAACCTGGCCTTGAACACTGCCAGGGATGAAGCACTCGCAACCTCCCTGGGCAACCCATTCCAGTGCCTCAACACCCTAACAGGGAAGAATTTCCTCCTTATATCCAATCTAAACTTCCCCTGTTTAAGTTTTAACCCGTTACCCCTTGTCCTACCATTACAGTACCTAATGAACAGTCCATCCCCAGCATGCCTATAGCCCCCCTTCAGATACTGGAAGGCTGCTATGAGGTCTCCATGCAGCCTTCTCTGTTTTATGAGCCAAACAAATTGTACTCCACTCTACCCACACATCAGCTCTCAGCCCCTTTTCTCTCCCCAGACACTGCTGAAGGCACTACTGCTTTTAATTAAAACCACAATGTTTGAAGATGCATCATCTGCACTTCCAGTATCTGCATAATTTGTACCACAAAGAAGATATTTTGACTTACAGGGATGAAGAGTGAATCTGTGGAATTGCTGCTATTCCTTCTTTCACGGCACAGACCACTGACTACACACCACGAGAGACTTTCATCAAACGTCAATGAAATACTGTCCGACTTGTGTCGTTTTCTTCTGTTGTTGTGTAGATCATCTGAAGAATCTTCTTCTGGGCATATCCAAGAATTTTTGTTAGTCAAAAAGCATCTATGCTATGTGCAGTTTTTACTGTTTAAAATATTTTAAAATACAAATTTACTTAAAAGTCATTCAGTATAATTTTATGGGGCACAAAAAAGTAAAGGCACCAAAAGTTTAGTAACAGTAAAGAACATGAAAATAGCGACATTCCTAAAACCAGTTTTTCAGGGACTGGCTTTTCCCACTTGTCCCATCAGCACAGCTTGTAAATGGCACTTTCTAGATGCTGGAAATAACGATTACGTAATTAAGTTTGGAAGCATTTTTACTCCATTTCACACATGACACATTAAACCATGCTAATTTTAATACAGTTAGGATCTTAATTGTCCCAGCTCCCTTTACAGTCAGTAGACATAAAGGTACTTTCAGAGGGCTTCTGAGTCCATCCCAGAATTTGCCAGGAGACAGAGCAACTAGCTCCCAGGTCACATGCATACAAAAGGCCTCAGGCTGTGCAAGGTAAATTCAGGTTTAAGTTTCAGGCACCTTAACAAATCTATCAGTTAACAGTTGCACTGTAATTTTACCTACTCAACAGGATTTTTGTAACAAACCATTATGATTTTCACCACGCACTAGCAAGGAAATCTTCAAGGCATACTATGGTAAACAGAACTCTGAGAGCACTGCTTTAAGCTGTGCTTATTAAAGATGCTTGGTTTGAAGGCCAAAAGACAATGCTTTTTAAATACATCATGTTTTGAAATGACCACCTACACCATGAGGAGTAGGGGGACAGAACTTTAGGGTGGGTAAGTCAAACTTCAGCTCCACTGACTTTTAGAGTGTTTGTAAGAAACAAAAAAGGCATTAAAAAGTCAGTAGGTAAGCGCAGCCGAGTGAACCACGCCACAAAGAGGCCTCACAACTTGGCTCAAGAGACTTGGGTAAGAGCCTGCTGCCACCTTCAGGGGCCTTCTGCACCCACCCCTTATTGGCCAGCTTCTCCCTTGCTTTGCAAAACACACCCTGACAATCCACGAGTCTTCAAGCGTTGAATCTTTCATTGTAAAAGAAAAGAGAACGAAACACTTGTACATACTTTGAGACTTCTCTTACTTTCCCTTGGTGCTTCTTGGCTCAGCCCCTCTCTTTTCTTTTTCCGCCCTGAGAGCCCCACCAAATTTGGTGCCCCCAGGCCCAAGGGTTGCTCCTGTCCATCGTTGTCCTCATTTAGTTGTCATGGCTCCATGCTGTACTGATATTGTACCACCACAAGGTTTCTATACACTATGTAAGCGGCTCCAAAGGAGCCGCTACCATCCCAATTTAACAAGAATAGTGGTTTAAAAGGAAGATTTCCTATAAATTAGAAAAAAAGTGTATATAAAAACACTATATTAAAAGAACCTTTAAGGTTGCAACAAACCAATAAATGGATGCAAAGACAAGAGTTAATAATCAAACCTACAATAAGTAAGCACAACACAGGACCTTATGTGCTCTGGGTGATGCTTAAATATTACAGGTTGTGATGCTTAACTGAAGCTTTCCATCCCTTCATCAGCTTTTGTTACAACATTAAAACGTTCTTTTAATGTAGTGCAAACCGCTCAGCAATGCAGCACAGTGTTTGGACTGTAACAGTGGCCTACAATGAACACAAAAAATACTACACAACAGCTGAGGAACTGAAAAATGTTCCTGAGGAACTGTAAAAGGGGAGATTCTGTGCAGCAACAGATTATCACTGCCTGGGTAATTATAACCACCAAATTATCAGGTAGCAGAAGTGATGGAACAAACTAACATAAGCAATTCCACAGAATAGTGCTTAAGCAGAACTGTAGAGAGCACTTCTACTGAGAAACTTGAAGTTATTCAAGTTTATGATGATCAGCTTTTGTATTAGCTAATTATAGGAAGAAACAGTCCACATTTTTAAACTGTATTTGCCAGTGATTCTTGAATAACCACAGTAAATGGAAAGAGGAGAAAAATACGATGCTTAAGTCACCAGATGGTTTAGAAAGTGCTTCATGGATAGTCAGGTACCTAAACATATCCAAAACTGTCCCAAGTTACTATCAGACCTTTGATGTCTGCCACCAACTGAAATCCAATGAAAACTGGTTTTAGAGAGCAAACAGAATGTAAAGTTTTGTAGCTGTCTACAGAGGGAACTGAATGAATTCAATGACATCAATCATTATAAAGAAGTGTTCTCATCACGAAGAGAACACAACTGATTAAGTCCTGCTGATGTCGACAAGTTTAATAGATCTGTGGAACAATTTATTCCATCATCTTACTAACAGTTCTAGAGATCCAAAGTGTAATGTGACACTGGAGCAATGCAAGGAATCCTGTATTTTCTTCTAGATGGAACATTTTGGTTTAGATAAACAGAAAAACATGAATAATATTTGTCAGTATCTTTCAAAGCCAGGAAGGCAACAGAATGTACTTCTTTTCCTACGTGGCCATGCTACTGAAAGCTCTGCACCATGGAACTGCATGTACCAGATTCACTGTGTGTCCTCCTCCGAGAGGATGTAGTTGGTCGGGAAGTCACATTTGATGAAGTCTGCTTCTCTTCCAACTCTTGCACAGATTCCTGGTTAACAGAAATACTGAGTAAGCCTGAGCATGAATAGGAGGTAAAAGGCTCAAATAAACTAACTGTATCTAAACCACTGACACCATCATGCAAAACTAAACAGATTTTACACTCAGAACATTAATTAAAAAAAAAAAAAAATCACCTTAAGAAGATTTTCTTCTAGCTGAAGCCTTGCATCATCCTCAGCTGTGTCAGCAAGTGCAGAGTCTGAAATCAAATCAAACCAAAAACCATATTACAATACAGCAGAAAAAGTCAATTTCAGGCTCAAAACCATTAGAACAAAAGCAAGGGAAAAATAAATGTTAACTGCACACAGCATTTACAAAGCAGAACTTACAATCCATTTGCCATTTTGCAATAATGGAAAAAGCAATCCTACTCTTTTGCTTTTCAGCTGTGTGCAGCACTTGGCCTGTAACGTAACTGAAGTGGGAAAGTGTGAAGAAAAAAGAAATCTCAGCCATAAAGTAGCTCAATTTTATTAGAAATGCCTTCAAATGAAGGCTGTGCATTAGCTGGGATTCTGAAGATACAAAAGAATATTAGGCAGGAAATACTTTACACTTCTTTGGAGAAGTATACTTTACTACCTATAGTCTTATGGGAACACTGAATTAAAAAGACACTAAATAAAAGAAAAATTAATTCTTGTTAATTATATATATTTACTACCAGACAGACCCTGAATGATCTTTCAGGACAAGAATTTGAGAAGTAATTTCAGTTTGCAAGTGTAACAGTGAGAGATAATAAAGAAAGCATGCTTCCCATCTTCAGCAGCTGAACTGCTTTTAGGCAGTATCAGAAACAAAAGATGTCTTAACACAGATTTAGAAACCAATTTATAGAATGGTTTCCATTGTTTAACTTCAAGTTCACTCCCTGTGTTAGTCAAAAATTACAGCTATATTGAACTTTTTTGCACTGCAGGAAAGATGACTGTATGTAACAATTCTCCACTTATGGAGTGGCTAACCACAAAGTCATCACACAACTACTCTTTAAAGCATACAGATCTTTTAAAACAGGACTCTGTAGCTGAGTGTGACCAGTTCTAAATGTACTCCACATGCAGTTTTGAAAATTAAACCAGAACACTGTAACAGAAAGAATAAGAAGCATCTGCCCTGACTTCCTTACTGGCACAAGTTCAAGATGATAATTTTTCATATTAAAACCTTTTATGTTGTTGAGGGCTTTATCTGTAAGAAAAACAAGCAAACAGCTAATTTTTCAATTGTGTCCTCTGTGTTCAGCTCTGAATGTGTTTGTTCTGGTTCTAGTCCAACAAAATTACCCAAACACTGTTCAGATTTTTGTTTTCTTCTGCAGAAGAAAGAGTGTTTGCTTTGATTCACTATTCGTGACTGATCTGGGCAGTAGTATATAAAGCCAAAAAGCTAATTATGGAGAAATTCTCCCAGATTAGCTTACCTTGTTGATTGACTGCTATCAGATTTCTGGAAATCATTGAATATAGTCTCCTTAGATGGGGATAAAAAAAGATGTTGCAAGTTAGCTACATGCAATTATAAAAGAAAGCTTACCATCTCTGAAGATGCAAAGAGTTTAGAAAGGCCATATGCATTATGTTCTCCAGACTTTCCGAAAAGAATCCTGTTTTACCTGTGCTCTTTTACTGAAAAGCTTGTTACTCCAAATAAATCCCCCAGGAGATCATTTGCACAGTGTACAATATGTTGCTGTTTTTCATCATATAACTGTTTAGACACAATATATTGTCCAAGATAGAATATTACCTGTAAAATAAACAACATACACAGACATTAAATACCCAGGTTCTGTTGTTTTAAGAGAAAACACATTAAATTCATTGACATTTGCTTTTCTCACTTTCATTCCCTAAAACTCCCTGAGCTGCGATTTTCATCTGTCCTTTATCCCCAAGTACTCTGCTATTCTGCTCACCACCACATAGATTTGTTCAGATTTTGAAACTGGCTAAACAGCATCTGATAAGTCTGCAGAATAAAAACAATACCTTGTCTCTGTGTCTTCTAGACAAGCTTTGAACTACACAGTCCTATCCCACCCCCTCACCTCTTCACGCAAAACAAAAGAACACTCTATTCACTGTGGTCTACCAAAAAGTTCTCACCTCCTTCATAGTAAAAGTATCCTTTTCTGCACCAGCTAACTTTAACAGCTTCAACAACAGTGGCTTTGGCTTAACCTGTGTGCGGAAGAAGAAAAACAGGTTGGATTCCTCCTTCTCTATTAATCTGATATATAAACACACATTAAAATCTATCCATGTCCAAGTTATTTTTGCAAAGTTAAACTTAAAAAGAAAATAACACAAACCCAAGCATACTAAATTCCCATATACATCTTAGTCAGCCCCCAGTCTTTCACTGGTACATACACATTCCTTGATTTTAGTCTCAGGATTCATTTGGTAGTTCCTAGTACAGAGCTAAGTGCTGGGGAATTCAGCTCCACTCCTTTAGTCACAACACTGACTCCCATATGGGAGGAAGGTAAATGAACTTTCTGACTGTCAGATCCATAGTGCAAGTCATTAAGTAAAACACTGGTCCACCTCTTTCCGAAGTCTCTTCCTTTCTGCGGCTGCTTTACCTCTGAAGACTTTTCTCAGCTGGAATAAGCACACACCTTGTGCTGTCCATCACAATTCAATCACTCCTACCTCCACTGGCCTCCCACACACTCACTGTGCCAGCAGAGCTGTATCTGCAGTCAGTTTATGACAAATTCTGAGGTAGAGGAGGGAAAAGTTAAAAATTTTTCTTTTGCTCCTCCTGGTCAGAGCAATGTCCTGGTCCCAGTCACTGCACTGTTCCACAAATGTCTGTGCCAGTACTAGTTCAGGACATGAGAATAAGCTGCACAGGCTGCCATAACTGCAAAGAAAATGCCTGTGGATCCACTGACGGTTCCCAGTGCAGTATATTAATAGCATAATAATTCTCAGAATAAGCTAATATTCACTATCCTAATATGTTCCCTAAAATAAAATAAATTCTAGGAAGTACACATTTTATAGAAAAGTGTGAATAATCATGAAATTATTATGAATATCATAAAAATATCATGAATACCAAAAAATATCATGAAACAAGGACTGAACGCTTTTTGGGGGGAGGGGGTGGGGACAACCTCCCTACATTCCATTTCAAGTATCTGCTAATACCAACGTTAAGCTTTAGTGCTTTAACAAGAGATGAGTTGCAAGAATCACACATAGCTAAAACAATAAAAAACCTTGTGGACCTTAGAGTCTATTCACTGCTTCCTAAGTGCTGAACTATTTAGAGCATGGGGCATATACATTACAGTTCCATAAAGGAAGCAAACAGTCATTTATGAAACTGATAAAGACATCTAGGCACAGGAAGGCAAAGCAGAGTTTCAGATCTTCGAATCCACAACTAGACCCATGGGTTCAGATCCTTTTACTCACCAACCCTCACTCCCTAACTCCTGCAAGTATGAAGCTCTTCTGTCAAGCAGATGTGACAGCAGTTAGCATCACTATTATGATTTAAAACCAGCAAGAAACAAACAGAAAACCAAACGACCAGAAAACCCCAACTTTTAACAGCCTGCTGCTGTTACTTCGCTTTTTTGCAGTTCTGCTACCAGTCTACACTTTTAAGCTTCACCCTTCTTGTAAAGTTCCACTTCAATGTCAGGGCACACATGCCGGTTTTAATTCGTGTCTCTGCTCTAACACACAGGCTTCTCTCCTGGGAAAACTTACACAGAGCCCCAGGGAAGCAGAAACGCCACTGAAAGCCTGGATATGCAGAGCCATAAACACAAGCGAAGCCTCTTATTACAAACTACGTATGAATTCCAACAGAAGAGAACATGGAAAATGCCAAATTCAAACCCCTTCAGTTGTAATGCCAAGATCATTTAAAAACCATTCTGCATTACAGAGATCTTCCACAATTGTTCAGTTATGAATTGCTAACATGATCAAATAGGACCATAAGACCTTTTTTCATTAAAAGCAAGCAACCTGACCACCAAAGGTCTCCAGGAAACGGAGTCTAGACCTGAACCATCACCTCCAACTCTCAACCACGAATGAGAGAGATTTGCTTCACAATTACAGGATCAAAGAGGCCCATCTTCACCGTATTTCCTGGCTTTTCTCTAACCACAGCTCGCCGAGCACCACATCGCTTCTGAATTAGCGGATAAAAACTGAAAAAAGCGGGAAAATCTCGCGTCCAACAGAGCTACTGACCAGCGCCTCTTGCTCCGAAGCGGTGACAGGAGAGGCATCCGTAAGGGACGACATCTCGGTATTGCACATTTGCCTGCAATAAAACCAGAACGACGTTAGAAGGGGGGCACAGAGCCATACAACCCAGGTCCCCCCGCAGAGTCAGCGCGGCGCTCCGACATCCCGCCGGGGCCCACTCACCTCGGTGGCCTCGTCCAGCCCACACGCCGGACGCCAGCGCAGGGTATCTGGACCTAGTCGGGTCGGGCCAGGCCGGGCTTTATATAGCGCTGCCAAGAGGAGGCAAGTCGGGGCTTAGCTCCCCGGCCGGCTGCGGCCCGACATGTCCGAGCATGACCAGGAGAGGTGGCGCTGCCGAGTCACGGCAGGGGGCAGGCGGGAGGGGGCAGGCGGGAGGGGGCCGCCGCTGACTCACCGCAGCCGCCGCCGCCGCCACAGGCGGTGAAGGGGAGAGGAATGACGGCGAAGAGGCGGAAGGCCCCATCCCCGCGCTCCCCCCGCCGTTCCCCCGCGTCGGCCTCGCTCCCCCACGCGGCGCTCCAGCCGCCCCTCCCCCAGCCCCGAGGCCGCCCCGCGCGAAAAGCGAGCCCCGAGCGCCCCCTCCGCCCCTGCCCCGGGCGAGCCGGCACCCCCACGCACCACCAGCCGCGCCCGCTCCGCTGCCCGGCCCGCGGCGGGCGGGGGCCGGGGACACTACCACACCGCGACGCGGGCCGCCGCCGCCGCCGCCATTTTGGCCGCCGCGCAGCGCGGACCGTTGGTCTCCGCAGCGCCCCCTGACGGGCTGGGGGCAACGGCCGCCGAGCAGCGCGCGCGGCCGTGAGGCAGGCGGCCGTGAGGCAGGCGGCCGTGAGGCAGGCGGCCGTGAGGCAGGCGGCCGTGAGGCAGGCGGCCGTGAGCTGCGCTGGCCACACCGCGCCTGGCGGGGTGGAGGGACGGAGACTGGGCCCGCGGCGTCGGGCGGAACGGAACAGAACGGAACAGTGCTCGGGCCGAGGGACAAAGGGGGCCAGGGCCTGGCAGCAGCTGCGGCAGTAAGAGCGGCGCCCAGGGTCTGTGGGAAGCAGGGAGCTCGGCCTGTGCTCTGCCGGTGGCTTTTTCTCTTCTTGTCTGTGTCCCTCCTCATCTTGTCCATCGCCCCTTTTATCCCTTGCCGAGTGTTTATACGGCCGGTCCACGAAAACCGTCGGGTTGTGGTAAACAAAACATGTGGCATGTGGAAGTGAAGAACTGAGGAGACAGAGCTGGAAGAGCAGAGGCTGTTGGCAGCAACGAGTCTGAAAAGCGACAGATCCCCACTGCCACTAAAATGTAGGTTTTATCTGTTGGGAGATGTCAAACAGCTCTGATTTCCCCTCAGACACATGCGGCAGTTCTGAGGAGCAGCGGGCGAGGCCGGGCAGCCCCGCCGGTGGCAGAGTGCTGGAGCCCTGCTTCTGTGCTCTGGTCCTGGAACATCAGCCTTGTTTGGGGATAAACAGCTGTGAGACTGTGATGGCAACCCCGTACTTCCGTAAATGCAGCTGCAGCATATGTTAGTGGCAGAAAACATTATGTGAGTTTATTTCAAGGCAGAAACTTCCTGAGAATCCACACAGATTCAGGGACAAAATAATCAAAGGGTTGAATGCCTGGCTAATAGGTAATGACACTTTTGGACACTAGTTTGATGTACAATGATTATTTGTGCCTTTTCAGTTAGGGTTTGTTTTCACTGTTATTTAGGAGAGGAAACTAAGATGAAACTTTACCTCCACAGTGAACTGGATGCTGCCATATCGTCCTGTATTCCTGTCATCTCCCATTCTGTAATTCTGAGTATTGGCAGACTATTTGGAAGTATGCTATTTTGATATGTGCTTATTACTTGCTACACTTCAGCTAGAACTGGTTAGTTTCTAGTGTGATTCCTGTTTATAATTCTCAGGTTTCTTCTCTGCCCATGGTGTCATTTTAAAACAATATTTGAATAGTGAAAAGATTTGTTAGAGAACATGAGCACTGCAGATAGATAGTGTTTAAAGCTAGGCTAGAGCAGAGTGAACATGACGCTAATTTCCCTTGACAACTAACTTGTCCAAACAAGCACTGGATAAGTGCCTGGACATGTCTGTTGGCCAAATACAGATTCTCAGCAACCATTGCACCTTGTAAAAATTCCAGCAGTGGTTTAAATCTATATATTTGTGTGATGATGGATTTTCAAGATGAGTTTGTTATCCCAAAGCTCAAGGTCTACTGAGGAACAGGCGAGAAGCTGCCAGAATTTTGCAGCGTGTGCTCTCTTCCTCTTAGCACCGGAGTTTCAAGGCACAGAAATCTGGTTTAAGTGGCAAGTCCTGCTACAGCCAAAGTCAGGTTATCTGCTGCTTTCCACCCAGTATTCCAGTTCCTCAGCTCCTTAGCTTCACCATTAGGAGGAAATTCCGTCTACACAAAAATGCAAGAGGATGTAACCGAATGGCTATGTTCAGTTGATGTAACATTGAACAGCAGTATTATTGATGCCCAATATTGTCCTGATGTGGCATGAAGGGCATTTAATTCCTATACAAAAAGCTTTTTACTGAACTGAAGCAAAACAAACCCAGAGTGTTTATGTCCTCCCAGGACTGTATCGCATTATCAAGCCTTGTCTTAAGCACAGTGTCATTTTGCTAAGGGTTGTGTGGAAATTAATGTGCCTTTTAAATTAACAATTAATTTTCTACAGTGCAGGACTTCCAAACTGGTAACTACGACTTTCTTTTTCCAGTTCTCGTGCAATAAGTATCTTGTGACCAATGACTTTGAGATTAAATTGGTATTCTTTAAATGATAACTTTCCTTGCTGATTCATTAACTGCAAAAGATTAAAAAAAAAAAACCCCACAATCAGAACAAACAAAACAAGAACAAAAAACAGTTTCGTCTTGATTTTCTTTCAGTCTTCAAGGACAATCTTATCTCTTTTCTCAGACAGACTAATCTTGAGTAAGGGGAGGCTGCGAGTTGGTAAAATACGCTGTCTGTGCTTGCTCAGGGAGATAGGGGATATTCTCTGACATGCAGTGCTGCTGCACTTCTGTCCCATTTGCCACTAATTTGTCACTAACACTGCACATGCTGTGGCATCAACATGCATAATTATTTTCTTATGCTTGATAATTCAGGATAAGTATAATTAAAAAGTTTTACTTGAAGGGTGAGCAATAAGCTTGTATAGTTATGAGAGCTGACTTCCCCACTGGTTAAAGGTTGTAAAAGAAAAGGAGACATCACTATGGCAAGACTCCACCTGTGTGTATTACTCATAATCCTACAGAAAATACCTGGAGGAGATGTAGCCCAGCTGCCTTAACTGGAGATACTCACTTTACGTTGTGGTTAACTAAAATGGTACAAGACCCTTTTTAATATGAATTCAGATTCTAACTGCAAACATTTAATTGTTTAATGCTTGCAGACTAAATCCTTTTTTGAGATGGATCTGGTCTACCTATGGATGTGTATGCCAGAGGAAAGATGGGTTGCTGTGCTGCAGGGATGGATCACTAAACACTTCCATTTCAGGTTTTTGTTCCTCACTGTAATTTTTTTCCCTTTTTTCCCTACTCATCCTTTCCCAGCTGCTGCCAAGTCAGCATCCAGCACAGTCAAGAAATGGTCTGAAGTTCCCAGATGCTGATCACAGGCATAGGAGGCCAGGGTTTGTCACGTCTTATCTTCCAACCCAGTTGCTGCTTCTTGACTATCAGATAGGTGACCCTCATGTGCTGCCTATTAACTGCTCCTTCCCAGACAAAATCCATAATTTTTGAAAGAAAGCCCCTAGGCTTGCCTTACACTGTGCTGCTGTATCCTTTCTGAAGCCTTGACTGCATCTCTCTCAGTATGACACAAAACTCAGATCAGTCATGTGCTGCCGATTGTCAGGCACTGAAAGATAAAAGGATGGAGGAAAAAGGATGCTGAAATGCACCTGGGGCACATGTGGCTCACTGGGGCTTTCTGCCAGGGCTGTCTGCTGCAGCCCTGACCCTGCATGCCAGACCTGGGGTCAGTACACTGTTGTACAAATTCAAGAGAAAGAATTTTGGTTTTGTGACATTCCTGCTTTTTTGTATAAGAAAAAGCACGCTGATAAGAAATCTTCATGCCAGCAATAGCATATTTGGTTCAGAGAACTTAAACTTCACAAGCTAAGACCCATCCCAATGGAGAGGACTGTCAGTACCACTACCAGAAACTTCTTACTATAAATGACATCCAAATTCTACCAAGTGAAAAGGGGGACACAGCTTTCCTGGGGCAATTTTGAACAGACAGTAATGACAAGCAGGAATCAAGAGCAAGGCTTGTAGCAGCAGTGGGAACTCAAAGAGTAAAATGTAAGAAAAAAGTAAGATTTTACACCAGGTGGACTGGCAAAGATGTTTTTCTAGCAGCTGTTCACAAGCTCTTGTCTCCCTCCCACAGGCCCTCAGTTCAGGTGTGCCCTGCTCTTAAGAGCATTGACAACAAGCTCCTTCAAAACCACCTGGAGCTGGAACAATCCCACATCAGAAGACAGCAGTTTGTCTGCTCTCGTTTAGTTGGCATGCTCATTACTCCTTGTGTCTGGGAGACACTGGGAGTCTGCCTGCCCAAATCTGATTCCTATTTGGCAGCAGCTCCATCAGCCACAAGCAAAATTAAACAAAACAATAGTGTATGCCTTCTGAAGAGAGGCCAACTGGCAAAAATATGAAACAAATATCTCAAACTTCTGCTTAGAAGTGCTCATTATCTAACATGGAATGAAAAGTTCGTGTGGTTTGTTCTCTTCTAATTTTCTAATCCTCACTTTCGAAAGAAGCTCATGGAGTGATTCTAAAGAGCTGAAAGGGAAGAATCTCAGGAAAAGGCTCTTCATGGTATATTTGGTTAGGAACATCTCTGAGTGAAGAAACATGCTTTTGTTGTACTCTTGTTAAGCAGGGGTGAAGTATGTGACTAGATTGTGACAGGTTCCTGCCTACTAATCTGTAGCTGTGAAAATTAAATAATTCAGTGATCTTCTTTCAGAAGTACTCGATTGCAAGTATTTAGATAAGAGAAAGCCTCAGTTTAACTATGGTCACCTGCCTTGTCTAAATAAACTGGGATGATACCAGTTCAGTTCAGATTTGTTCTTTCCTTCAGTGCTCATTTGTCATTCAGATGTGCTATTCAGTCCAGCACAAAACACGTTTGTTCAAGGGAGTGTCCCAGAGGAGGTGTGGGGTGTGCACAGGCTGATAGGACACACGTGAAAGACTGAAGTATCTTTCAGAAGCTGCAGAGAAAAATATATTCAGGGACAACCTAGACCTAGGAGAGAGAGGCTGAGAGCAAAGGTAGCATGCAGTCTGGATCCAGACTGTTTGAGACGCCATGTATGGACAGAACTACAGCTGCTGATGAGGCCAGGCCTGAAGCACTGTTAAAGTCAGGCCACAGTCTGGGTTAGAGGAGGGGAAGACACAAAAATGGCTTTAATTGTCTGGCTGTTACTTAAACCGTTTGTCACTAACGACAAAATGCTGCAGGGCATTTTATTACACAAGCAGCTTCTTAACTCTGATCCATTCTACACATCTGATTTTCCATACCTAGAATTGTCTCAGACTTTCTAACTCATTCATCCACCTCTCTCCCTACGTGCTTCCATGCTTGCTTTCCAGCCGCCTGTTGTACAAGGAATGCATCTTTTATTTTGCACCACAAGGTCTCTGTAACATCCTCCCTTGCAAACCTTCTTGTAGCCCGCTGCACAATTCAGTGTTTGGTCAATGCAGCCTTACTGACTGGTGTATGATTTTACCTGATGCAGAATGAGCTCCCTGTTCCTGAGAAAAGCCCCAGCACCATCATTTTCCTGATATGATTGATTTTGTTGTGAATTATGAAGTCACCTTTCTACTGATATCAAGTGGCTCTCTACTTTTGAGAGCTTAGCTTTGTCAATGCAGCTTTTATCATACAGTTTGCAGAATGCACAGTTAAACAACGCTAGTAGCTAGACAGTTAGCTTGAAGCATTTTACTAGAGGCATTACTAGTGTCTGGGGTAGCCTCGACTTGAAACCTTGAAGGTTAATTTGAGTAGTCTCCTTCCAAGAGCCTCTTGCCATCACAAACAGAACTATGTTACCAATCTTGGATGTATGTACCGATCTTGCCGATCTTGGCAAACCCCACTTTTGAAGTGGATTTGCTGAAGAGTTTCCTTGAGATTAAATCTTCCCCAGATGATCCATATATGTCCTGAAATAAACTGATGTACCTTGCTAAGTCATCCATCTGAAGAGCCTTGTCGCTTTCCTGGCTATCCAGTCTGTATTTTTCTTGTATTGATATGCCCTTTCTTGAGTCAGGTAGATCCTAATCATATGTTGCCTCGCCACCTAATAGTTGGCATACAACTACTTGTTGCCAAGCAAGAAAAGTTTTTACAGTGCCCAGTTGCCTGCCTGTGAATCAGTACTTGTTTAAACACAAACAGCAAACGACAGCATCTAAGGCTCAAGTTCATGTCACTGAAACAGAAAAGGTTCTCTCTGTGGAGCAAGGTGTCTGAGGGAACTGGTACAGTTTTACTAGGAGAGGAGCTTTGTCTGTGCTTGTTCTGTCATCTGTCAGTGACTATCATGATGCAGTCTTTTCTGACCAATGGACAAAATTGACATTCTGTCCATCTGGTGAAAACCATGAAATGATGTTCACAGAGAGCCTGGAACCTTCTGAATCACAATCAACAAATCAACCTCAACTTCACCTGAGACCAAACCCAAGAGGAGGACTAAATCCATGGGCTCCTAGTAGTGAGTTTGTTTGCACTGCATTGCTTTCTTTGTAAACAGGCTGTGTAACACTGCATAACTTTATGTCCAGCTGGTGGATATTCAACCAACTTTCCCTTTCCACTTCAAAATTATGCAGGATTGGTCTGTCTGAACAATTCTCTCTCTAATGGGAAATAAATGGAAGAAAAAGGCAGGATTTCTAGACCAAGAGCCGGTGCATACATGTACAAGAATGTGAGGCTGGCAGAGTAGAAAATAAGTTCAGAGATGAATCCCAGACAGCTACAAACTTATACCAAGTTTTCCTTTTACCTAGCTGGCAAAGTAGTCAGTGAGACAGTGTTTTACATCTCAAGGATACTGAGATTTATGCAGAAAACAGGCTGTACTGGAGGAGCAGTCATCCTGAAGCATGTGGTTTTGTGAGCTTTTAAGTTTGCATAGCATAACAAATATGCACTAAGTTGGGTTTAAATTATTTATTATATTTCCAGCAGTATATTAGTGTGCTGATTTTAAAAAGATCCGAAGGGAGGGAGATTTACAGATGACATATACAGAGGTTCTTCTTTAACTGCCTTAAGGTCCAGAAAGCCTAGTTATGATATAGCTGTAGTAAGCCACACGTTATACTTTCATCTTGAGTGCCCTTTTCCCAGATTTCTTCTTCTAGCAGTAGTTAGAATTGGAGGGTTTAGATCTCTGAAGTATCTCAGAACTTCCATCAAGGCCATGTTGGACAGAGCCTTGGGTGACATGGTTTAGTGTGAGGTGTCCCTGCCCATGGTAGGGGGTTGGAACTAGATGATCTTAAGGTCCTTTCCAACCCAAACTATTCTATGATTCTATGATCTTTCATTTTTATTTATGGCTAATCATGTGATTTATTTCCTCCAGCCCATGTGTATAGCTCTTCTGTACCTGCATTTCCACAAAGAACTTAGCTAGTCATGTTGCTCTCCATTGGCAATAACTTGCTAGGATTGTCACAGTACCTTATCAACATGACATAACCATATTGATGATTGTTATGGATGCGGTAAAAGCTTAATGGTCCTGTTTGACCTGTTCCTTCTACTGATCCTCTAGGTTTGTCCCTTGCTCTCAGAAAGACTACCTGACATGAAAGCAGCTGCTAAGCCTCAGTATTTAGGCTCCATCTGTGCATCAGTTGTATCAATTTCCCCATCTGTAGCTACTTACAGTTCATCTTACAGCTGTTTTTTCCTATTCAAATGTCTGGTAAGGAAGGGCTCAGAAAGTAGGAACTGAATCTCATCTCCCAGAGTTACTGGACTACTATGGTCACAGGAAGCTAAAGCAGGAAATATGTTCGTGCTGCAACAGAACAAGCAAATGTCCCTGAAGATCTTGGAGATCTAAAGATCACTGCAAAAATTGTTTCTCCTTCAGTGGCAATCTGCCACAGAGAAAATCCTTCTGTGAGAGATCTGTAAGACCAGATGAAAGGTGTTAAACACACGCATGCAGACCTTTCCAAAGGCCCTGAAAACTTTAAGGAACTGAGCTGGCTAAGAAGATAGCTGTGTGTTTCTGGGAGTTCTGTGACCCACAGAGATGCAGTTCTGCTGCAACAGCCTTGATGATTAATCTGCTCGTGCCAAGCTGGAACATGACAGTCACAGAAATCAAGGCGAAAGCTGTCATACATGTTTTCCCACTGACTCAAGGGAAAAGCTCTCATACATGTTTTCCACTGTCACAGCCACAGTAAGAAACACTAAGAAAGTGGGACTTTGGCATTCTCGAGTTCAGATGCCAGACACTGTTGGGATGACCAGCACTGTCTTGAGCTTCTTTTTTACATTCAGCTCTGAATTTCTCCACTTTGCCCCCTATGGTGTTTTTCTCGCAGTACTTGCACATTCTTGGTCTCCCTCTGTGTCATTGCTGCTTTTGAGATTCTGTTAATACTTCCAAAATGTATTTAATGCATATCCTCTCTAGACATATAAAAAAGTTTCTAAGAACTTGCAAACTATTTTGCAAATACATGTCCTAATTGCATGTGAAAAATCTTTGTAGAAATGGATTGATAAGGAAGCATATAACAAGAGAGTTTACTCTTTTAATACCCATATATTTCATACCCTGCCTTTCTTCTTTTACTGCAGTTTTAGTTCTTTGTAGCTTCCACCTGAAAGCCACCTGGTACTGGTTTCCAGTACGTGGCATGTTTTAGCCTAAGGAGGACTCTGGCGGGTTGATCTGCACTACAGAAACTTGAACAAGACAGGTAGTTCTTGTCTGTGACTTGTTTTGGTTACCAGAATAATTCTAGGGTTTTCTTTTTAACTAAATATGAAACAGGAAAAGCAAGGGGAATCCCCCACCCCAGCTGCCCTGCAAACCAAAACCTCTTTCTAAGTACCAATGAACAATACAGATAGGGTAACATCCACGGTCTTTATCAGGAAGGCAAGGTTTGGAGAGAGAGAAAGTATTAATCCAAACGGTACATGAATTTTTGAAGGGAATTAAGCTTATTTCCTTCCGAACAGCCTTGGCCGCATTAGCCCGTCTGACAGCCATTCCCGCTGTTGAGAGCCTTCAGCCTCAGCCCATGGTTTGGCAGGGAAGGTTTGGTAGTGCATGTGCCATCTGGTGGAGAAAAGCGGTTTTTCCATCCACAGCACGCAAAAAGGCTCTTCCAAAAAACTGGAGGAAACTTGGCACAACCCCACTGTTAGCACTGGAAAAGCAGGACACAAACTATCTCTGAGTGCAGATGAAGAAGACATGCAAAGTGCTGTTCTGTGCTTTACTAGGCTCCACTGAAGTATTAATATCTCAGTTATCTGGTTATCTCTTGCCTCCAGAGAAAGCAGTGTGTGGACTTCTTCATTCCTTCATTCACTTGGTTTTACAAGGTCCATCTTGGTATCTTAGGTTAGATCACCCCTGTTGTTTAAAAATAATCTTTCTTTGCTGTGGTAGCTTTGAGTCTGTGTATTTTTTCATGGCAGTTTTTTCTGCCTTTGTGTACCTGGAGAGATATGCAAGCAGTGGGCTTTGACATCTGACGCACCTTACTTATCATATCTTACATATCTGAACACCATGTTATTTAGATATGAGCCAGGGCCAGAGGGGACACAGCACGGTGGAACACCTTGAGAGAAATACACCACGGTAGTGGTACTCAGAGGGTGGAAACCCCAAAGCCACCATTGTCGGTCTGTAAGATATTGCTGCTTCATGACTTGGCTGTCAGGAGCCCAGCTGCAGTTTCCTCACATAAGCAAAACAAGCCTCGCACAAACATACCAGAAATGCTCTGCAGTGAGATACTGGAGAGCACAGGTCTTTCGACTTTCCACACCAAAATAAGGAGTTTCAAGAAGATTCATGAGAACACTTGTTCTCCCAGTATCTACTGAAGGTCTGGTAGAATACAGATCATCCCTTTGGGCAGATAATTGCCTATTGTGATCTTTAGCTCATCCAATGCAGAAGAAACCACAATATCTAATTTCCTCTTTCTTACCAGTTGGGATGTAGGTAAAGCTGCAAATAATCATTGATTTGGGCCAGTCTTATCCTCTTCCTGATTGTTCATCAGCCACATTATCTACTGCACCTGCTCTGCTCAAAGAAACCCATCAATTGTGGGGCTTACTCAGCTTGGCTGTGTTTATTGGTGAGGTATGGAGATTCATCATTCATTTCTTTGTTCAGCATGCTGCTTCACAGAGACCACATCTACCCATTCCATCCTCCTGGTGTTCCTTCTGTTATATTGGCACAGATGTTTGTGCACCTATGGCATGAAATGGATAAAGGGATCTGGCACACCTGAGAGGTAATGCAGGTTTTTTTCTGCAGATCAGTTCCCTGAGGTAGTCCTGAGTAGCTACACAGTGGGTAAGCCAGGACATCACTGAATGATAGCAGACAGGTAGGCAGGGGAAAAGGTGGGATCTGCTTTGGCTAGATTAGGCAGTAGCACTCACTAGTGAAGGTGAAGCCTACAGAAAGCTTGGCTGACTTCAGAGCACACCACTGTGAAAGAGGTGTCTGTTCTTGTCTCCTCACTGCTGGCTGCAAGCTCTGGTGATGAGACCTTTTCTGAAAGCAGCATGGCATTGGATTGACTCGGCTGCCTTGTGTAGTTAGGTGATGCAGCTGAAGCCATCAAGTATCTCACTGAAACAATGTCCTGTGCCCATCTAGTGCCCTGTTAAACAATGGCCTCACCAGGAGCTGTGCATTCCCAGCCAAGTATTTCTTTGAACTGGCTTTGCCTCATCTGCCCACAGATTCAGCTGATTCAACAGCAGGCTATTTATTTTCATTTGCTGCTAATATGTCAGCTTGCTTTATCATGCAGTCACAGGAGCACATGAGACATCACAAGGAAAAGCACCAGGAACACACGGCTGGAAGCAGAGAACTGGAAAGGGGGAAATAACCCCTTTTGAAGACAGGGAGCCATTCAGTCCTATTTCCCTTATCACCTAACCACACCCTGAATGTTCTGCCTTTACCTGTGGTATCAGACACCTAGGCTGATAAACCCTTGCAGTATCTCCTGTGATTGACCTGAGTCCAAATTCCCAGGAGTTTCCCTCTGGAGAGAAGTCAAGAGTACATGATTCCACTGATAATTACTTTAGCTAGCCCTAACCGGCTTTTCCTGTGTTGCAAAGGAGCTGAAAGCTTTCTTTGCAAGATGAGTTGATGCAAACTTCATCAGATTGTACTGATAAAGACACTTCTGATGATAATTTGCAGGCTGTTCTGTTTTCTAGCTCATTTGCTCTCTACTTCAAGCTGAACCTCTTCTGTGAAAGCTGCTTTGGAAATGTACTTCTTGACATCCGTAGAGAGCATGTCTCAGCTGTCTATTTTGCATTCCATTTGTGCAGATATTAAGGGAATTTCCTTTCTGCTAGCAAATGCACGCATTTTACTGTGGCAACTTTTCTTTCTGATAAAGACAGAGAAGTGAGACTCTTTCATCTTGTGGCTGATCTTTCCATCACTTTCAAAGCTTTTTCCTCACACAGTTCCAAAATTATGATCTTGATATTTCTCTGCCTACTAGCAGACATGATTTGCTGTTGTTATTACAGCTTTAATCAAGCAACTCCAGTAAATAAAGTTGCTCCAGCTCAAGACATCACTTCCCTCTGCCCTTGACTGTACTTTCTTAGCAGAAGTTACCGCCCTGGCAGTGCAGTAAGTCAGAGGGAGCGCTACTCAGATCGCAGTGGGTTCTGTTCACAGCCTGGCATGTTAAATTTACTCCAGTGATTGCATCCAGGGGATACCACACCTTGGGCACACATTCCTCTTTGCTGACACAGACAGGAAAGGGGCTACTGTCTCTGGAAGAGGAGAAGCCACAAGCAGCTGTGGAGCAGCACTGTTCCACATCACTGCCAGCCTGTGCACACACAGTAAGAGTTCGGAGTCCGTTTGGTCTGTGCAACCATATGGCTATTTTATGCAAACCACAGTAAAACTAAGGAAACTTTATGGCTTTATCTGTGCTTTATATGTGTATATCAGCTCTCCATTTTTAGTAGGTTTGGTTCCACTTTTCAGTGCAAGCAGTACTTCTTTTGAGCCCAACATCTCTGGCTTCTGCTACAACCCAATCCTGTCAAGCCACTTTTGCAGAAAAGTTTTTCAAGCAGTTTCTTTTATTTCAGTTATTCCTAGCCCCAAAATGTAAAACCATTACTCAATAAGGATGCCATATCCTAAAAAAAATTCTTTAGATATCCTTGTCTACACTGATTTACCTAAATTTTTAAAAGGAAACTCCGGAGATCAGGGTACTGCTTGTCTTTCTTACTTTTACACTTCAATGAAAATCCTCGGAATCCTTAAATATAAGTTTTTAAAATCCTGGCTTGCTTAGGAACATGTAACTGATTAGAAAATTAACCAGCCTTTAAAAACAGTATCCCAGTGATTTCTGACTTGTGTGGCATCCTGTGAATTATTATAGACTCTCTGATGAGTAAAGCAGTCTTCACGGAAGCAGAAACAGATGATGTTGCACGGACTGGCTCAGCTAAATGGGGCACACTGAAAAACAGGACCAACATACAAACCTTCCAAAGATCTCGTTGTACAGGGGACAAGGAAAACGGACTTGCCAGTCCAGGGGAAGCTGCAGAGGCAGGAAATGAGCTACTGAGGCTCAGAGCCAGCCAGTCTCCCAAAGACTTCAAGGTGAGTACAGGCACATAAATATGTTGTGCAGTGCTTGTGACACTCTTTGAGGGCTTCCTTCTGAGAAGTTGGTAGCTGTACGTAAAAAGTAGGGCTTTCTTGCAATTTCGTTTATGTGTGAAACCTTTTCCTTCAAAACCCGCCCTCTGAGGCTGGGCGGGTGGACATTACAGCTGACGGCTGAAAGAGGTTCCTCCGCCCCACTTCCACTTCCCTCGGTCCTGGTTCTAGCCAGGTGGTGTCGCTCTCTCACTTGTCCCAGCACTGAGACTTAACTGCCTGCACAGCAAGGCATCAAGCTTGCTGTCTGAACTAGCCCCGGCTATGCTGCCTAGCAGAGGGTCAGATGAATCTCCGCGGTCACACAGATCAAGGGGAAGAAGTGCCCAAAGCTGAGTCCATGGGGAGGAGCAGGAGACGTTCCTTCAAGCTGTAACATGCTGTTCCGCTGACTTGGCCATGTGTGCTAAAAGCATGACTTTCACAAAATCTGCTAGTTTCCTGAAGTTTCTGATTTTCAAACTACCTGTATTGTAATTTCTCTCTTCAGATGAGGTTTGAATGACACCCAAGCACAGCTGGTTCTGTAATCTTGCATCTAGTTCTATAAAAACAACTTACTGTGGGTGCTGAGAAACTGCAGCTCAGCGCCAGCCTCCCATGTGTCTGTCCACTTTGCCTCTCTGAGACTGTAGGTTTAAAGGTCTGGAATTAAAGTTAATGTCCACCTGTGATAAAGGCAAAGCTCCCCATGAATCAAAATACCCTTTATGGGAAAGTCTTGCTTGGGCTTTGTTTGGGAAACAAATCTACATCTCTCTGCCTCTTTTTTTTTTTCCTCCTATCTATAGACCAGTCTTATGCAAAATGTACCTGAAGAAAAGCTGAAGTGTGTCTCTGGGGAATGACAGTAGCTAAAAAACACTGAAGCACTGTTAATCCTGATCAGAAGAATTATGTTACCACTCAGAAAAACGGGATTGTGTGTGTTCAGAAATGTACCATAATTGCCTGAAGAAGCTATGACCACTGCTGTCAGTTTCTCTTCTCAACTGGATTAATAGACAACCAGGTTTTTACTAACCACTGCAAGAAATGCTTTTAACAAGTAACCACTTTGGATCCCAGAAGACCTCAACATGGACAGAGTAAGGAAGCAGAACAAGGACTCAGTTTCTTTGTTGAACAGTATCTCCAATTTAGTTGGAGACCAAAAAAGATGTCAAACTTGTCAACCATGCAGCTTTATTTCTGGAAATGTTGAACACGTGCCTTTCTCTGTTAAGTACAATTGAAACGGAAGAAGCCCACATTGACAAATCTGGCTCTGCTATTCAGATGCCTAATTGTGGAGTTAAGCATCTAAACTTAGACTTTACATTTAAAAACATGCCTAGATGTATATGTGCTGTAACTCCTCTCAGTTGTCTCCTAATCCACTGTCTCACTGTTGTTTCTTCCCTCCCCCTCCCCATTACAGCCACTGCCGTTCTGTGGTCCAGTAACCACGATTAACTCCATGTGCTTCATTTGATCATAACACAGCTCCTTTAAACAAATTTGCTTCTCAGCTTCTGCTCTGTAAGAAAGTAAAAACATACACCCGTTTTCTGTGCCAAGGTCATTAAAAATTACATTCTTATGCTGTGCTTCAACCAGAGATCTCCTCCCTGCATTTCCTGGATGTGACACAGCCATCTGCAGTTCTAAAAATAATCCTGCTGTTTTCTGATACACCACTAGCCTGCATGTGCATTCTGCATGCGCATCCTGCATGTGCTAGTTACCCATACAGCCATGCTGGACTTTGTGGAGCAACTTAAATATAACCAGGTACCTTCAAATGAAAGGCTGGTATTCATATTTCAGTGGAGCCATTAAAGAATTAGAATATATTTTTGCAATGCTAATCCTTCAGCAACCTTTGGATCATCCCTACTGCTTGCTTCTAAATATGTAATTGACTTGCATTACATTATGTTTAGTCTGTCCATGTCTGTTCCTGCATTTCCATTCCTTCAGAATGGAAATTTCTGCCTATTGGATACTGAGCTAGTGCAGCTGAAAGGGCACATGCAGCTCCCCAGCTGCCAAATTACATCTTAATTCAGGTTCACCTGACTGTTATATTTTACAGCTGTTTTTTGTCTGGATTGGAAGGCAGGCAGTCAAGGGTCCCTAGGTAAAAAAATGCAACACTGCATGATATCAGCGTATTTGTGAGCAGTGATACAATTTCTGTCTCAATTCCAGAATTCTGTAAAACATAGCATAATTATACTTTATACAGGCAGGGTCAACTGAAACAGGAAATAGAGCTTGCTTTGCCCCTACTAAAAGGAAATGCCAGGCTAAAATTTGAAAGGATTAGTAACTGCCTTGCAACTAAAATAATGTCAAGGTATCACATTTCCTTCTTTAGTTCTTAACTGTAACTATGGTCCTTTGGGTTGGGTTGGATCCTGTGCAGCAGGGCTGACTGCACACCGCAGTTGCAGGAGGTGATGGAGTATGTTCTGCTCCCTGAGGTCCATCAGACCTTTCAGCTACTGGAAGAAGACTGGAGAATGATCCAAGTCAGTTGGATGAAAGCATGAACAGTAAGTCCAGTGAGAGAAGCTCTGCAGGGAGGGGTGATATGTTTTCATTGGACCAACTGACAGTTGAAAAAAAGCAGACCAGCCTTAGCAAACACAAGCCCCCTTCACTAAGCCCAGCATCACTGGGCAAAGGAAAAGCGAAACAGCAGCTCTCTTCTTTTCTGGCAAAGGTTTTATGCTCTCTGAACCCAGCTACTGATTTTTTTTTTTTTTTTTTTTTTGCATGGCATTTATATTTTTAAGTTTTTATATTTTTAAAAACTGAACTAAATTTGTCAACTACTGCGACACTGCAAGAATCCATGCAATTCAGCTCTTGAATTCTTTGCAATACTTGCCTGGAGATAAACCCACACCTCTCTCCGCTTAGTACAGGTCTTTTTGGTAAGATGTCTGCATCTTAGAATAGTATTTCTCATTACCCAAGATTATATCAGCTCCTGCTGATAAGTTTTTCACTTCATGTTCTTAACCTTCTGCAGCTGACATCCCAATCATCTTTGCAGCAACTGAGCTGTCAAATGGAAGGCTGAAACTGATCAGAGGGCACCAGCAGGAAGAAAGTGGATTTGTATGGAGCAGAAAGCTGATGCTTTTGTGCATCTACATGATTAGAATAGCAGAGAAACAGAGCTGCATCTTTACAGTTAGAAGAGTTGAATTCTTGTGCAAAACAAAGCATATCTTTACTATATATGCACCCTTTCATTAACATTCTTGTTTTCTCGTTTATCAGGGAAGTTGGGTTGTGAAAGGCCAACATACCATTTCAAGAGAAAGAACTCCGTAACACAAGCAAGACCCACAAGTCCGCAGTCCAAACTCTGCTACTGTTAAAATCCAGGGAAAGCACCAACTCCAAAACTGGAAGCAAAAGAGTCACCTAGGAGAAAAACCTTTTTATGAAAGGCCATTTGAGGAACACTAAGGCCTGCTCTCTGAATTCCATTCAACTGCCAGCCTCCTGTTTGTTGTTAAAAGCAAAATAAAAAGCTCTCTTGCCTATCAGAGGGAGCATTCTTTTTCCTTTCCTAAGCATGTAGGTGACTTTCAGTCTAGAGGTTTCTACATCACTGCTAATACATTAACAGTATGCCAGTGTTCGGTAGCACAGTATTGCTCAAGAGCAACCCCCTTCTCTGCAGCAAAACTGCATCAATATATACAGCCAGTTATGAAATCCATCATTACTTTTTGATAGACTTTGCAAATGATGTGACAAACTAGACATGGATTAGACACTAGCTGTGCTCCAAAACATTATAAAACACTCTTCTGAAGCTCCTGTTACACAAGACATTATAAAAATGAGGTTTTTTCACCTTAATACTTCACCAGCATTGGCTACCACTCATTTTTTTAAAAGGTTTAGCAAAAACGATGGGTATCCCAAACAGGCTTTAATGCTGCTTTTAGCCCACAGCCACCACTGGGTATTCATTTCACAAAATGAGGCAGAGAGAGGATACATTCCTGCTGAATCGCAGCTCTGTCTTGAAGGTATACTTCTGCAAGACAAACCTCCTTTTCATACACTAACAGCAGCAGACCACTCTCCTTCAGCCTCAAGCGTGAGAGAAGCTGCTCACCCATGAACAGGAAAACTTTTCTGGCACGGTGCCCCCAAAGCCTGCGAGAATTTAGCAAGTCCCACAAAACCAGATGCAGAATCTGCTGAGTTACCAAAGTTAACGGTAACACAGAGCTTTGAACAGAGTATCTCATAAGTGAAGGCATACTTCCTATTCCTTTGGGAAAAGCGAGAAAACCTTGTGTCTGTTGTTCTAAAGTGGTTTCAGGGACAAGGCTAGCATAGATAACTTACCACCCATCATTCATATTTTAATCAGAATCATCTGCTCTCATTTTTAAATGCCATGCTGGTATCTATGCCAGCTTTTCCACTGGAATGCCATCAATGGCAGCTTCTAAAGTAAAGCATGATAATATAAGCAGCAAAGCACTCAATGGCAGAAAAAGACCAAGGTCCATCTTGTTACCACTGCTTAGTCATATGTGGACTATGAAGTAAAATGAAAAGCAGAAAGTAAACACCAGGGTTTGGACAGCATGGCACAAACAGGGTGATGACTACATATTGTTAAAGCTGCCAAGTCTCTTGATTTCTCTTCCAGGAAAGCCAAAACTGAGTGAAGTACACATAATTAATTAGCAGTTAAACCTATTAAAATGATGTAGTAAAAACTAGAACGAGCAAGTTTCTGACCAGGCAGGTTATGGGTAATTTTTTTTGAGACTCCAGTTGTACCTCAGGATTTAAAAATTCCCTCATTAGTGCGTATGTTCAGCCCCAAAACATGCAAACTCGTTGAAATACAGACAGAAATCCAAGTAGCACCATTTTGTCTTATATACACACATAGACACCCCCCCCACCACCCCAAGGCATATGCAATTCAAGCACAAGGTGAAAAATGACAAGAAAAACTATTCTCCCCTGCAATAAGCACATATCAGTCAAGTGAGTGGAAAATTTATTCCCACCCAACACATGGTATCCAAAGAAACAATACATACAAAGATCTATTCATCCCACAATTACACATGCCTCCTGGATTTCATATTTGGAACCATATGACAAAGTTCAAGATACTTTATTTGTTAGATACAACAGGTAAATCTCAAAGGAGACTCCTTGAATGCATGAAAAAAATCACGTCACTTGAGTGACCTCCACAACTTACACACTCCAGCAACGGACTGCATTTATAATGTATAATGACACTGATAACTTTCTCTTGCAGCTCTGCTCCCCTCCTTAAGGATTCTTTTATATTTTCGGACACGACTGCTTTGTTGATTTTAACACCTTCTACACATTTACATCACTCTCATCCCAAGTACTGTTGTCACACAGGCTTCTAATTAAGTTGTTTGCTAACTGTAAGTCTTTATGGTCTATTTACATTTCAGAAGAACTTGTGCACAGCACAAAATAATGCAAATGGCTTTCTCAGTGTATGTACTAAAGGATATGCATCCAGAGATTGGCTTTATGAACACATCTTTCAGTACTCCATTTAAACTAATGATATAGATTCATAAAAACATATACAAAAAATTAACCTTGGACCAGTACAATGTCCAAGACACAGTTGGTAAAGATGTAAAATTATTCAGGTATTTCTAACTCTGAAATGACAAAGTATTACAGTATAAACTTAGGTTACACAGAGAAAGAACTTTTTCTTAAATCAAGTACTCTGTAACAGAATAAATAATTTACAGGCTTGAGAAGACCTGCATTCTTTCCTACACAAAGACTTGTTACCTTTATTGTAAAAAGCTTAGAGGAACTTAGTATCATTTCTGTCGGTGGTTGAAAAACTTAAAATACCTGCTTTTGTTCACAAAATTCCCCTCTTTAAATCTGCTAGAGGTAGATGAAGATATAAAATGAACCTCAAAATGTAAGATGCTGCAAATAAAGTCTAACCCTGCAAATCTAGTGAACGTATGTTCTCACCAGATTTACTGAAAGCTGTTATTTTTTCTGTCGTTTTTTAAATAGAACAGCACTCAACTTCCTCCTTCCCCCTTGTCAAAATCAGTACTTGATACTGTCATAAAATAATTTTCAAAGCATTCCTGAATTAGAGCAGGAGCAGGTCCCACCTCACACTCTTCACTTGCTCTGATACACTGCTGGTGCCCCTGGAACAAGGACAAGAGGGCAAGCTGCAGAATTTGGGCTTGCAGGTCCAAGTAACTCCTGGGGAAGGTGCAGCAGTGAGCTGGGGCTGAAGGCGGAGAGAGCGCTGGGCAGCCCTCATGTCCACTGCAGATGGCATGACCATTCTGAAGATTTCTCCAAGAACACATTTAGCATGGGTGTTTGCGTGCAAGAGCTGCAAAATGTTTGATTATTCCCACAAAATCAGGGAGTTCATTAAGCTCACAAGCATTTACAAGAGCTTATGTAAAGCCCTGGGTTTGGCACAGAGAAAACTGAAAAGCAGTGACAGAATTATCTAGAATATGAATGGCTTCATTAGTGTCCTGACAGACCAGAGGAAAAAAATCTAAGATGAATTGTTTGATCCAATTTCCTACTTTTCTGTAGGTTGACCTGTGGCTTCAAGTTTTCCAATGTCTCTTCTGGTTTCTCTCCACCTGTAATTTTATCTAGTTTCCTCAGCCAAAATCTATCAATGTGTTGAAGCCAAGCGTAGATTAGAAAGCATACAAGGAACAGGAATGATCTTGGCGGCCCTTTTTAGACCTACTGAACAAAGTCTGTTTCCTCTTCATCACTCACCAGACAAAAAGGAGGAAGCATTGCTACGTACCAGAACACCTGCATAAAAGTGCCTCCAAGTTTCTTCACAACAACTATACTGGCACAATCACAAAGACAGGATTCCTTTTCTTTTTTTCTCCCTCTGTATTATAACTGTAGACGTCATGATCTCATTTGGTATGCAAAAATATAATTAGCTCAGTACAATTTCCACAGCAATCTGAAGTGTGCCTTTTTGTCTTTTTCCATTTTAATTGAATGAAAATGACAGGATGGACCGAGGTGGCAAATCCCAGCATTTTACAGAATTCACTTCGTTTGGGTTTGTTACAGAACAACGATCCTGTTGGTTAAACTAAAACCACAGATCCACACAAACAAGGCATTGTTTCTGCACTCTGGAATCAATGCATATTTAAATACTTGTCTTCCTTCACAACATTTTTAAGCTCCAGAAGCCCTTGCTTTATGGACGCTGAGCCAATTTACTCTTACTGCTTTCCTGCTCACTGAGCTTGAAGTGGGTGTAAGCTAAAATGCCCAACAACGTGCACAGAATCCCAAGGCCTTGATTAACAGACAGTGGATCCTTAAATAAGAGGCACCCTCCCAGGAGGGTGATGCAGAACTTGAAATGTCCAAACATGTTATACCTAGACATCTGTTAAGGAAACAGCAAATAGCAGTACTGTTTTTTACAAAAAGAAATGCTTGGGAATGTCATTAACTACATCCACAGCAAGCAATGGTATGTCACCTTGACTTCAACTCATGCCACTTCACCCTGTCTCTGCCACTCTGAGAATTACCCTCCACCTAAGGCCTTCCACCCACTGTACACAACAACTGACATGCCAACACTTCCTCAAGTGAGTCGAAGTGTCGGCGAATATTCTCGGTAGGCATGAAGGTCACGTCAGTAAGTTAACCACCATTATCTACACAGAGAAATGAAATACACTGAAATGTGAACATGCTTTTCCAGCTTCACCATTTAAGATAAAGCAAGCAGGTGACCACTCTTTCCACAGTAAATCAGCCCAAATGAATGCTAACATAATTCATTGGAAACAGGAGAAACAACTAACGGCACAAAGGATACGTGACAGGTGACGTATTTCCAATGATCCAGTAAATGGACAAGTTTACCATAAAGGCTATTACTCCGGACAGCAGTACCATTATCTGTGGATTAACAGACACGTTCAGTAATCTGACACACTTTTGGCCATTTGTAGATACATTCCAGGTTATTTATTTGGTTTCCTTTACTTTCAGATGCAAAGTATCAGGCAAGAAAAACATATGGAGAACAAAAATAGGAACAACTTCAGATCAGTACAGACATGGTGATGTGTATAAGTAGCTCAGGGTATGATACCCAATAAATATATCCTTATAGAACCACAAGTCTTTTCTGCTTCACTCTCAGCAATTTAGAAATCACTTGAAGAATGATTTGGAAAGTCTGGCTACTCATACACACAGAGGTCATAGGCTTTCCCTTTCAGACAAGGTTTTACCTATGGTCACACTAAAAGCTATTATTAAAAACATCCAATTTTATCCCTGTGAATACTTGCTATCCCATTCATAAACTGCAGCGCTACAAGAAAGGACCCATCACTGAGCAGCACAATCAGCAGCGGTATGAATGTGCCATTGGCTCTTTTTCTGGACGGAAGGATAGAGAGAAATCATAGTTGCCTTGGTGAAAATAAACCAGCAATCCTAGAGAACAACCAACCCTGGCATCTTTCCACACAAGAGGAGTTGAGAGTGTCAAAGTGAGCATGCTCATTTGTTTTCTGAGTGGACAGTAAGAGCTGAAACTAGGACACTTACATAGTTTTAATTTAATAGACTAAGGGAAGCTTCTGGATTTTGTCAGACTTTCCTGTTGCTCAGATGCCCTCTAAACAGAAACAAGAATAAGGAGGTAAATTGATTGTCAGAGAGACTCCTCTGGGAGGAAGTGGGGCGGACACAAGGATGTTTTTATTCTTTCACAGGCCCCTCTCATCTCATCATAGTCAATGACTGTAGAAAAATCTGTTTCACAAAGAAACAGATCTGACTGCCAAATTTAGGTACATCAGTGATGACTATTTATATTTAAATAAAGTCAATAAAAGCCTTACCACAGCAGAAAGCGTCCAGGGCCCAAATATTCCCCCTTCGCCAAAGACTGGCTCAAAGAAGGGTATGATGAACAACAACATAGCTGAGGACATTGGTGCCTGATAGTACAGCAACTGCATAGAGTTTACCTGCAACTCATGCTGCTTAGCTCCTACCCACTGAAACCAAAAGAGAAAGCTGTTACACACGAGGGAAAAAAACAAAACAAAATCATCAACTGTAAACTCGAGCAAAAGCAAACTGGCTACTAAGACAGAAAGGGTCTCATGGGGACAATACTACATGAACAGGTTATTGAGCATCATCTTCTGCCTTTGCCTAACTGGAGGCCCATGTCATTGTCTCTTGCAAGCACACAAGCCACGTGAGAAAGTGCTATTCTTAAGGAAGAATAAAAAAAGTAGCAGAGATTGGAAAAAAAGACCAGCTCAAGACAAATTCCAGATCCTGTCTATGATGGAGCTAAGCACCTTTGCCTAAGCAGAGATCTGCTTTTGCCCCTTTTTTCTCACTCTTCTCCATGCACAAGCTAACAAAACCAGTAAACATTTTTCTTTTACCAGTGTGTTCCGAATTTACTGGATTTCATTTCAATTTTGACTATAACTTGGATTTTCAATGTAGCATGCTTTACGAGATATTAGGTTGTCTGTGAAGATGGATGGTACAGCCAAAAAGATGCATTTCTGTACTGCACTGAAGAATATTTAATACTCCATAACTCACTTTAATTGGTAACATGGATTCCAGCATATAAACTTGCCAAGTTAAAAAAAACAAAACCCAGAATAATTTCGCCCAGGTACTCTTGTTCCTCCAGCACACACCCCATCACTTAAAGTTATTACGCATCATCTCTCTCCTCCTCCTGCCCCTAAGCAGGACAAGAGACCATTATTTATCATCTTGCATGCTACAGGTCAAACAGCATCACTGCTCTTGGAGCACAGTACACCTGTTACAAAGAAATTAGTGTTTAAATGCATGATGAGCATCACATCAACATGACAGGAGACAGAGTCATAGCTTATAAATGAGCTGGTCTTGAGCTTTAGTATGATGTTACAGTGGAAAGGGCTAAGGCAGTCCTTGGACATACCTATTTTACAGCCATAACCAGCCAGAAAGGTTATACTGTGCATGTATATTAATTCACCCTCTACAAATCCACCTTAGACTGTGTATAGTCAAAACTGAGGAAGGATGCTCACAAAATGCAAAGAATTGAGGGATAAACCACGGCATAAACAGGAGAGGTAAATGCCCTTCCTAAGGAAAGGCTCACTGGCTTCAGCAAGGAGAAAATCTGTCCTCTAGAAAAACAAGAGTTTTACTGATAAAGCCATCTTCAGCCCTTGAAAACATACTCATAACCACACTGAAGACGACACCCCAATTTTAGCAGTGAGGACTACCAATTCCTTGAAGGATTTACCTTAAAATAGTACAAATAACTTTAAAACAGTATATATATATATAGATATAACGGAGTATGAGGGGTATCCCATACGGCAACCCACCGTTTAAACGCGACCTACCCCAGAGGGGTCAGCACCTCGAAGACCAGCCTCCACAACGCTCCCCCCTCTCCTTCCCACCATTACCCACCACTTGGTAGAGGGAGGTCACCAGGACGCCCATGGTGGCGAACGCCATCCCGAGGACGTTGAACTTCACGTCGTAGTAGGAGTTGAGGAAGACGCCCAGCGTGATGGGGACCTGTGGAGACCGGGACAGGCGGCGGTTAGAGCCATTGCCTCAGGCGTCGCCTCAGGGCGGGCGGGAGGAGGGAAGGGGGGGGGGGGGCGCGGACGCGCCCCCCCCCCCCTTCCCTCCTCCCGCCCGCCCTGAGGCGACGCGCGAGGGCAGCCATTGCCCTCTCCCCCGCCGCTTCCTCACCAAGGTGAGCTTGATACGGAGAGGGAAGGTCTTGCCGTAAGCCAAGGTCTGTATGACCACGATGACCGGCGTGGTCATGGCCTTGGCCAGCTGGTAGGTACCGATGGTGTTGCTCTGCAGGGAGAGGTTGGTGAAGACGACGAAGCCGCAGAAGCTGAGGGCCAAAGGCAGCACCTGCGAGGGCTGCAGGCTCTTAGGGGAGAAGGCGCCGAGCGCTTGGCACAGGTAAAGGCCGAGCCAGGTGATGGCGAAGTGCACCAGGGTGAGGCTGAGGTTGGGGAAGCCCAGCCGCACGTACAGCCACTTGTTCAGGAACACGATGCAGATGGAGGCGGCCAGGTTCACCAGCAGACCCGCCGCCAGACGGCCCTGCGCCGGCAGCCAACCCATGGCTCCCCAGCTGGGCGCTGGGCGCCCGGCACCAGCGGCTCAGGCAGCCCGCCGGCCGCCCGCCTCCGCCGGGACACGTGGGATCGCGCCTTCCGGTAGCGGCACCCGCCCCGGCACGGCCCCGGGGGCGGAGCTGCGGATCGCAGCGGCTCCGCCCGACCGCGGGACTGACCGGGCCGGGGGCGGCCTCCTGGCAGCAGCGGGAGGCACGGCGAGAATGTGCGCCGGGCCGGAAGGCCACCGGCTTCCCCCCCTGCGGTCCTGCTGCCCGGCAGCGGGCAGAAACGCAGTCTCTCGCCAAGGGGCAAGCATCGCTGAGCGACCCGAGTGGGGGTTTCTATAAACACGCGTAAAAATACAGGTACAGCACAAATCACGTTCTTCGACAAGGCGCTGAACGCACAGGCCGGCCGCAGGAGCTGAAGCCCTTGTCTAACTGCGCTGCGGCTGCAGCCTCTGCACTTAAGGGAGAAGCGGCTAAACGTGTAAACGGGCAGGAGTTTTTTAGGAAAATTACGGTATCTCAGACTTGGGAGTTTCAAGGTGCGATCACGTCTCCTGGTTGAGGACTACACCAACGTTTTGGCAACTACACAAGAGTACGTAAGAACAGTTCAAGCCCCGAGGCAACCCTTCCCTCTTCCTAAGGGCTGGCAGCAGCCCTCCGCTTTGGCTCTTTCTTTCTGCCAGACCCCTGTGCCTGCGTTCTACACATAACCCCGTGTCAATCGCACCTGCCTCTCCCCTGCACCCTTGCACATTCTCCTGCAAAGTGGTGTTTCCAGTCCACAGGCAGGATTCTGGTTATGGCAGAGAGGTTAAGGAGGTTCATACAATCACCATGTATATATAATGACATTTAAATTAGAGTGAACAAACATCTTCTGTTTGTGAAGCACTTTTATTAGAAAAAAAGGAAACATTATGAAACAGGTTGTGTAACAAACATCACCTCTGAAGTTGAGCAGAGTTTTTCAGGTTGAAATCTGAGGATGAATCCATTGCCCCCCCCCCAGTGATGAGACCAGTTTGCTGAGTCAGGGTTTTGTTGTTTGTTTTTTTAATAACCAGAATGTCCATGTTCAGAAGTTTTTGCAAGTATCTCATGATATCTTATGCCTGAATTTCATATCCCAAAGGATCAAGATCTTGGTCCAGAAGCATCAGAGAAGATTCCCTCATCTTCAGTAGTAGTTTTCGGAGTTCATCTTTTGAAAATACCTAATAAAAAGAAACCATAAGGAAGTTATATTTATTCACAATGAAAAGCACTGATATCATATCAAAGGAAATGATGGCTCATTAAGTTACTATTTTTTTCTTTCTATTTAAGACAGTGTGAACATCAGACACTTCAGAATGGCATTTAGTAAAGGATTAGCAGCAGCACCCCAGACCTGAAGGTAGTCTCAAGATAGCTCTGTCTCATAACTGCTACAGCAATTACTGGTAAACAGCCAAGTTTAATTTCCATGTTATTGCTGGCAGAGATTTTAAGCCCATCCAGGCGAATGCATCACAGTATTTTTCTTAGCTTTGATGTTTCTTCTCAGACTTCCAATCCTTGTTTTGTTTTCTGGGGGTGTGCTGTGGTTTAGTTTTAGTTGGGGTTTGTTTTGGTTGGCTTTGGTTTTGGGCTGGTTTTGTGATAAGAGTTTTTCTGGGGCTGTTTCCTCAAGGTTTTGGAAGGAAAGAAGGTTTGGGATAAACCAAGTGCTCCAAAGCAAAACCTGCTTATACAATGTTCTGAGACATAATGGGAATGAAAAAGAAAAGAAAAAAAGTCAATCATAATTCTGCAGTTCAACTTAGAATCACAGAATCATTTAGGTTGGAAAAGACCTTTAAGGTCACAGAAGTCCAACTGTTAAACTCATAAAAAATTAGTTACTCTGGATTGCTGCTTGTCAAAACACTGGTGGCATCCTCAGTGTTTCAAAGTTAATTCCTTAATTCCTTAAGTCAGGATACCAGAAAACCCTTTACTACTGCAGTGAATGGGAAGAGATAAAGAAACTTCTGATGCTAAGGAACATATGGCATCTTCCTCTTCATATAGAAGCTTTTCCCACAGTCAACCCACAGAGCCAAGCTGCCTGCAGCTCCTTAACTCACCGTGTAAAGCTTGTGTCGCTCAGAAGCGACCATGTCAGCCAGCCGCAGGCACTCCTGGTACTGCCCAGTACTGTGTAACACTGTGTGCAGCAAAAAGCACATCATAGGCAGGCACAGCTTTCGCAGCAAAATCATCTGGTGTATTCTTTCAGGGTCGTCCTCGGTATCCTTATCACAGCAAAATAATACATTAGTATTATGAATGTCACCTCTAAAAGGCAACCTGGCAAAACCACATGAGGAACAGAGTTAGAGGCAAGAAAGTGGACTAACCAGCCTAGGCTGGACTGACAGATTGATTTATACAGTAACTGAAAGGGAAGCAATCCATAATGGGTCACAGCAAGGCCAGAGTGAGTTAAAGAGCTTCACATCAAGCTGAACGTGACAAAGGTACAGCTGGGTGCAACCTGTGCCATGGTACAAAAATTCATTTTACCTCTCTGACATCAACCATCCATCCTCCATCCACAAACAGTAATACATTGTACATTTTCTCTTTCACATCAGCTGTAAGAGCATCCAAGAGGCCTTTCCAAATACCATAATCCATCTGGCAAAAAAACAGAAAATAAACTACTGCAGAACAGGATAATTTCCAAGGCTATTTTAACACAGACTCTTCACCCAGCATGCAACAGCCAGCAGAACTCCAATTCAAACTGGCATCTTCAGCCAGTGGCTGACACTTAAAAGCCTGCTGCTAACAGCTATTTCCATCCTTGCTTAATTCCCTGTCCAGAGAGTCAGGCAGGCTGCTCAGAAGCAAAGCCGCTAGAGGAAGATCATTTTAAACAACTCATTCAGCCATGTTTATAAAACAAGTTCTCATTTTTTTTGCTAAAATAAGCAGAATGGCAGCATCTTTTAGAGAAGAGAATGTGACAAATACAAGAATAAAGAGTTAATAGGATAAGTACTCAGATTTATTAACACTGACAATCAACACATTAGAATGAATCTTTACTATTATGTTACAATATTATATGTAAAGCTGTAAGAAAGGTAATTTATTGTACTGTGGCATTACTGTCCTCCTGTCTCACGCTTCCTCAACATAAAAACAGAATAAGTTGTAATAGAGTTCTTAAGCAATCTGAATTAACAGTCTTCTACTCTGTTCCACTAAACTAAGACTGCTTCCTAAGAAAGAACGTAAATGTTTATAGCAAACAACTTCCATTTTTACTTACCTCATATTTCTTTTCTTTATGTTCATGGGCCACTTTTTCAGTGAAATTTGCTTGTGGTAACAAAGAAGGCTTCTGTGGAGCTGAGTTCATGTGTTTGAACCATTCGTTAAAGGTTTCGTGGGCTTCCTGGATTGCATTGGAAACAGTGTTAGGACGTTTTTGGCGCACAGAATTACAAAATGTCATTAAATGCACAGCTGTAGTGCATCCAGGAATCAGAAGTTAAATCAAATGCACAAACCTTAAAGTTTCACCACCAAGGCAAAGCCACCATTATCTCTATGTTATAACTTGGAACACAGCGTATCTGAAACTCACCAAATATGCCCGAATACATAAATGTTCCCGTATAGCATTGTCATCTTCAGCTGGTAGTGGAGTATCCATTCCCTGCTCTTCCCATTGGTTATATATTTCTGCTATAGAGTCTTGGGGAATCTTCACAAACACATCTTTTGCAGCTTCATGTTTCTTGGATGCTACGAGAATGTGAACCGAGTATCAACAGCTTTGCAATTTCCATCCTGGCAAACCCATGCTTTTTAATTACTAGATTGGATGTTATATCAAATGGACTGCCAAGAGCCAATGCGCAAAAAACCAACGTTTAGAAAGTCTACAATATTTGTGAAGTTTAGTACCCAAGAACTTCCTCATGATTGCATTGCTTTGCTTAAGTGCTTCTGCCCTCTGTGCAGGATCAAATACAAGCCAGTCAATTACATCGATTTTCAGCCGATCCACCTGTAAAAAATCCAACATACAGATTCACTCACATTTCAAGCACACACCTGTTGTTAGACACATTAAATCTGGTCAGTGAAACACACAAGATTCTAGACATGCTAGGATAGCACTCTGGCATACTAACAAGGATCATTTTATTCACAACTTTTGATTCTAAAGCTTAGGAAACAATCTGCAATCTGGAAGAATTCAAAAATCCATTTTTAAGCATTCCCAAGATACTCAGACCAATGGATGAGCATCAGCTCTCAAAAAACTTTATGGACTACCATGCGTCTTCCTCAAACTTTAATATGAATGCACTGCACAAATACGGTTTATGGAGTCTTGCTAAAATATTCAGAGGTGCTATCAGCCTGCAACCACAGTTCTCCAGTTCTCCTGTTAGATAAACTGTTTGTCTGGCTTAGAGAGTTTAAACATCATACTGAACAGCAAAAACACAACCACAACTTTGCAAACTATCAGCTGCTTTCTAAACAGTGCTTTGAATGCAAGGTATTAACAGTACCTCACTGCCACTGAAGTACTGAGTTGCATCCAACCAACACACAGTAGTGATCACAAGGAAACTGTCAATAAAGGCAGTCATAGAGTCACAGAATAGTTTGATTTGGAAGGGACCTTAAAGATCATCCAGTTCCAACTCCTCAGCCATGGGCAGAGATACCTTCCACTAGACCAGGTCACTCCAAGCCCCATCCAACCTGGCCTTGAACACTGCCAGGGATGGGGCAGCCACAGCTTCTCTGGGCAGCCTGTGCCAGAGCCTCACCACCCCCAGAGTAAAGAATTTCTTCCTAATGTCTAATGCAAATCTACCCTCTTTCAGTTTAAAGATACTCCTCCTCATCCCATCACTACTTGCTCTTATAATAAGTCATAGCTAGAATGTCACTTAAGCATGTAATAAGGTATATTGGAGATCCAAAGCATTAATCCTCATAATTCTTAGAAGCTACAACAATACCCTACTCTCAGCTACAACTTTTTTTGTTACAGTCATTTCATGGGCTTTTAGCAGCATGTTGTTTGCACACAGACATGCTGCTGAGCAACACACACCACAGCCCAGAAGATCAAGGAGATGTAGAAACAGGATTTGTGCAGTTCAGGTCCTCACTTGGTCACATGGAAAGTGCATTTCCCTCTCAGGCTTTTTCAAGGCAATTTCCACCACCATCAAAAGATAGACATGGATCATATATAGTAAAAGACTCTGGTTGGTGGCGAACTGGAACATCTGCCCTATGAAGTATACTCACCTCTGTTGTGCCTGTATCTAACATATGGTCATGGTGACTGAATTCACCAGCATCCTTCTTGCGGATATTTTCAACAACTGTTTTTGTTATGGCGGCAACATCCAGACCTGGGTTAAGAGAGAGAACTATGTAACAGCAACCACGAATTTAAACTTGCCACAAAATGAACTTCAGACTTGATCTTATTCCTTACTGCTAGGAATTCTTATCAGTCTGTTCATACACCATTAGATTAAATGATAAGCTTTAGAGATATGCAATTTCTTGCAGATGTCTTAGAAGAACGGTATTTGAGGTAACAGAGAACATCTAACATGGGAAAAAAGAACAATTTTTCAGTCTGTGCTGGAGACTAGCATCTAGATGTATTTGCTAAGATCACTGATTCCCACAATTCCGATGGCAAGACTCTGATTTGACAGGAACACACCAGGGAAAGCTCAGAAAAGCTCTTTTCCAGATGCTTAAGCAGGATGTTTTATTTTTTAGGCCTTAGCCAAGTTTCTGAAAGCAAACGTCTCAAAAGTAATTGAAGAAAAGTTAGACACTGAAGTCTGCACTAAATCTATTTCTTTGTGAATTGTGAGTGGCACAGAGGCACTGTAAACCAATGGACAGTGTGCTGTTTCACCTTTCAGTTTGACGTACAGGCCTGAAAGGAAGGTTACCATTAATGCAACCAATGGCTGAAAAAGAGCACTACAAATAGGACAAAAAAAATTAAGATACTTATAACCTTCCTAAATCCACAAACTGGTATGTATTTTCATTATTAGTTTTCTGAAATAATGCGATCATGTCAAGCTTTGGAGCATGTATTTGAGAAAGGTAGCTGTGCTTGGACATAATCCAGAAACCAAAGTAAGATTCAGTTTAATTCAGAAAAGGAACTGCAGTTCCATGTTAGTTAAAAACCACAATATACCTATTTGAAGAAGTGATTAAGCAAATTCATTTAATTTAATTGAAAAA
This sequence comes from Lathamus discolor, assembly GCF_037157495.1. Lineage (NCBI taxonomy): Eukaryota > Metazoa > Chordata > Aves > Psittaciformes > Psittacidae > Lathamus > Lathamus discolor. The sequence goes on along the minus strand of NC_088884.1, from coordinate 38,833,833 downwards.
ATGAAGAGGCACAGGAAGGAAACGATACCATCTTCATGGCTAGGTCTTGCATTAGAAACTACTAAAAGACAAAATAAGACAGGATATGAAATAGTAATTGGAATATCGGCATGTCTCACCTGCATCTTTTGCTAATTCAAGGCAGTGGTGGCGTTGATCACTGTCAGTAACATCTTCAAGAAATAAAGCATACTGAGCAACAGCTAGCTCTGGGGGTAAGTGGCTTACATAAAACGCTATTAAATCCGTGAGCTTCTCAGATACCATCCGCTGCAGAGTAAGAAGCAAACATTTAGAAATATATGCTATATTCCTCTGTGTAAGCCCAGAAGTGCTTTTCATTTGTGTGAAAACATAAATGTGGAACAAATTTCTGATTAGTTTGTTCTGCTATAGGTAGCTTCCACATCTGAGCTTCTAAGCAAAGATCAATAAATAGTCTCTTATTTAAGCGCTACTGACAGAAACTGCGTATTAGGCAAGCTTCCATTTATCTCTTGGAGAAGAGAGCACTATCTGGGTCATAGCTCTCTCCATCCTGTAACCTTAAGTCTCCTTTTCTTCCTCCTTTACTGCTAAATTACATTAGAGAAACCAAAGTAGATTTCTGAAAGCTTACCTGAATGTAGGTCTTCAGGACTTCAACAGAAACTTCCTCCTTATTGCAAAGAAATACAAATTCAATTTTAAATCAGATAATGTGTGTGTGTATGTGTGTGTGTGTGTGTGTGTATGTGTGTGTAAGATACTTTGCAGTACTATTACACAGACACAAGGTTACTTGCTAAACCCTGCTTCAGTAATCTACTAGAGGCTCAGCTGGGAGAACTGCTTCTCTCAGACACTGATTAAAAAGAATATGTCTTCTGATTCAAAGATTTTGTGTTCCAAAGACTTTCTTTTTCAGCAACTGGATCATACAGTTTTTGGTCTAACTGGAAAGTTACTTTTTAAATTGTTTTTAAAATCTTCCCATTTTACCATATTTTAATTTTTTTATTAATAAGTAAAATGTCAGGTGAACAGATGCCTACTGCAGTGTCATACACACATGCTGTATTACAGAAAATTCTAATGTTCTGATGTACAGGGTATAAATGTCACCGGCTCATCTGTAATAACCTAAACAACCAAAGTATAGTCTGAGCACCTGAGACTGCATTAGCTGAACCAAGTGTTTGTCACTGTGAACAACTATCATTTTAGTTTTATATTTTCAAATAAAATTACGGACCTTCATTTAAGCATATGCCTGTATGAACTGTACATGAACATCAAATAAGGAACATCAGAAAAGCTTGCACAATTGCCTTTTCCCCCTAAGGTCCTGAGGGTTGGTGGAGTAATCTTCCAGTAAATTCACCCACTCCAAAATGGTAGAGGCAGTAATCAGCAGTTACTCACAATCCAACAATGCAATTTACACAGCAAATTGCACCTTTTCTGTCCCCTCTATTAAACCTGCACTAGCGACTAGTTTTACCATATTTTAGCTTAAAAGACCTGCTCTATCAAATTTTGAGTCTGGCTTAAAAACATATACATACATATACACACACACATATATACACACACACATATATATATACACACACACTCACAAGGTCTTCCTAATTACCTAAATGTTAACTGATTTCAAAATAAATTTCAATGGGGACTGAAGCAACAGTTAGAGGCATGAAAAAAACTAACTCAGAGCTGTATTTAAATCATCTCTTTTGCTGCAACAGGTTACACTCAAACTTTTTTGATACGTAAGTACTTCTGAATTTTAAAATAGTAGAAAAGGTGAGCTTCTCATTACTTTGTGTTGCATCAGAAAAGAGTAATTACAGCTATGTGATCCATCTGCATATTTAGCATAAACTAAGTAGCTAGTAGGCTATCCCGAGTATATATTTTAGGAAAATACGAGAGTTTCAGTTAGTACCAATTACCTCAAGCAAAAACATTCATGAGCTTACAGTACCATACACAGTCCTTGGAGTTGTACCTAATACTGGGTTCCATTCAAAGCATCTTGGCTGCTATGAATAAGCCTAATGCTGAAGTTTGAGTCAGGTCCTTCTCAATAAAGGGCTTAGGAGTAGAATCCAATTTTTAATCCAATTTTTAAGCTGAACTGGCGGGGAGGAGGATGCTCTTTTCTAAGTTTGTTGCATTTAGGCTCTATAATCAACACACACACTATTTAACCATGCAGCTCCTCATCAGCCTGGTAATAATTTACCAGCATTGTATGCAGTTTAGACATTTACATACAAGCATTTCTACTTCAAAGACTAGCTACTGCTATGACAACAAATCAAATACAAGTGAACTTACCTTAGTTTGCATGCCCAAAGTGCGGAAAAACAGAATAAGATGCGTCATGAATCGAAGGAGGTGCCCTGGGAGCACACTTCTGTCTTTGGAAAGCCATCTGCTGAATTCTTCCATCAAACCTATAGCCACCAAGGAAATGTGGGTATTAGCCATACCAAGGGAAAAAAAAACACCTAAGAAATATTCCAAAATTATGCATTTATTCATTCAAGAAATGTGATTTAGACTCAAAAGCCCAACAGACAGAACAGCAACAGTTTTGGGAAGATTTATCTGTTTGGCTTAAATATCTGCTACATATATTTTGTATTTCTTGGGAGAAGTTGTATGTGCTACCTTCTGACACATTTACAGGATTTCATGACTTCTTTGAAAGCTACCTTGTATGTCAAACTGCAGTTCCTGATTAAAGAAGCAGCTTAGATTTTAGGTGGAGTTTGCCTACTGTGAGCTTCTAAAATCCATTCACATATAGGTTTCTGGAAAGGTCACCAGAAATAATGTAGTCAATTGACATTTAAGAATCACTCGGAGAAAGCCTCACCATCCACATCTCCCAGTATAATGAATTTCTGAATCACATGATAGTGTTCTTGGTTCTCCTCTATAACCCTCTGGGGAGAGAAAAAGAAAGTTCAAACTTTGAATAAAATCTTATAGCATAATGTATGAAGAAAGCAAACTTCTAAACAAAGCAAAGTTTCCTTAGGGAAAAAAAACCAATTATCCTACTTCAAGGGGTATTCTGAATAAAGAGCAGAAGAAAAGGCACTTGCTATCTCAATGTCAAATTACAAGAATATTGACAAACTGAAAGAAGAACCAGAATATAAATCTGTGGAGTTAAAATTCCATGGAAGAGATCCAACATTAATCCTCAGAGCTTTTTTTGCTCTGAAGAGAACAAATAAGGATGTTACCTAGAACAGACTGTACAAAGTCACAGAAGCAGCAACAACGTATACAAATCCTTAAAGAAAATGCCCCTGAAACTTACTTAGGGAGAAAGAGATTTTCTTCCCCAGTAGAGGAATTAATGCATGAAATACAACTCAAATGCACATATAAAGTTGCTGTATGGGGCGGACTGCACTAGAAAGGCAAAGTCAGCTGGGTGTATCTGTGGCTGACTGCATCAGTGTGCAAGATGTCTTTCAAAATACCTTTGTCTTAGCAATGTGATGAATGCTGTATGTCCATTCCGCAAATAAGAGTAAGTATAGTTTCAATTTAATCTTTACAAAATTAACATAAAGGTTATATATTCAATCTTGAATAAGTATCCTGGGTGTTACAAATAACAAACACAGTATGTTCAAGCAAATGTGCTTTTAAATTTTGAAAGGCCTGTTTTGAAATATGCACACAAACTCCTATATAGAAAGCTGCATGTAATCAATCTCTGCCCATTTTATCAAAGTGTTAAATACTTGATTTTGTATGCTTTATATGGCTGACAACACTTGACAGCTGTTTCTTTAGCACACCCAACTAGTTTGACAGACACAGGGCAAAACAAAACCTGTACCTTCATCATTAAAAGGTGGCAGCATATAGAAAAATCGATTTGATCTGACAAATTACACATTACAGAAGTAGAAAACCTAAAGTAAATCAGTCACTGCATATTTGAGCATTTTGTTAAATACTGTAGTAAAAGTAGAACCTGGTGAATAGTAAGAAATGGTAAACAGTGAGGAGAAACAGTGTAATTATTATGTACCTTTTTGTCCGTTGCTTGAAGTTCTTCAAAAACTTTTTCTGAAGTCCAGCTTCAAAGTAGGAGAGAAAAGACAAAAAAAACATTACCTTGAATATTCCAACCAGATCATACAGGATCCTTTGTTGAGTGTAGGTTCATAACTGTACTTAAAACTTACTTTGTTTCTAAATAATCTCTAGGGAGCTCTTCCATCTCCTCTGCAGTTACTACTGAGGTTCGTATTTCCTGCTCAACAAGAGTATCCACCATGACCCTGAAATATGCCCAAACAGTATCTTCCCAGGTATCGCAAACTGGAAGCAGCTACAGATTCAAAAAACAGAGCAAAAATTATCAAGAGATGGAGAACTATCAGAATCCAAACAGAGTAACTGTAACTTAAGATCAGATTTCTGGGCACCAAAGCAGACTAATAACCATCATGAACAGCAGCTTTTCCTTCATCAAAGCAACAAAACCCCCCTTTCATTGAAGAATGCTCTATTTCCTTGATTGGTTTGTATCAATGAAGGTAAGTATCTTCTGTTCTATAAGTCTATAGAAGAATTAATTTTAAATTTCAATGAATAAAAGCTGGAAACATTCCCTATTCCCCTTCTTTTTATTTTCTGAATTGCTTTTATTTGTACTACATCACACCAATGGAAGGTGTTGGTGGCAGGAAATCAGACTCCTCAAGTAAGAGCCTACCAGTGATACCGTAACAGCAAGAAAACTTTAATGACAGTCTGCAATATTCCTCATTGTTTTTAAAATTAGTGATTAAAAATCCCTACTTAGGCAGTGGAAAGGCAGAAAAACATCTGGAGGATTACAACTAGAGACAACTAAAGTGAGCACTGTACAGAATATAAAGCCTATTGACAATGAAATTCAGATACAGAGTAATTTTTTAATATGCCAACTCATCTATAGGAATACTGCGCATGAGCAGGAAAATGACTATAAAAGCTCTTAAATAATACTTAACTAGAGAAGAACTGAAACAACATTAGAACTGTTCATACTGGAAGTTGGCAGTAATAAGAAAAGTCTATTGTATATTTCATGCGCATCAATCCTACAAGAACATATCTACTCAAGCAGCAATATTTGCTATTGTCCTGTTTATTAGATCTTTAGAAGTACAATAATCAGTAACTGCAGTATTTCTGACGATGTCCCTGTTACACATAAGAAAAAAATGCCAGGAGGTGCAACATACCTGCTTCAGGTTTCCACTCAGTGCGGCATAGATTGCCCGCTCATATCTATTAAACTGCTCCTAAAATAAAAAGTAAAAACACTGTGTAACTTTTAAAAGCATGTAAGTGTTCTTGTCACTTTACATTTTATTAGAGATTAATCCACTACAAAATGTTTCATCTAGCAATTTTCTAAAAAAAGGTGGAAAATCACAGAACACATCCAGAGCCAAAATAAAGATAGCAGCTGACTTTCCCTTTGCATCTTTCCACTGGTATCTTCTTGTAAATTAACTTTTATGTTGACCTGGGAAGAAAGCAATGGTTTTCCTTTCCCATTCAATTAAGTCAAGATGAAAGTCAGTATCAGCAGTTTCACTTTCAACCAAATAAAAAAAGCCAGACATTTCCTAAGCCTGAAAAACTGGTGCTGATCATCCAGATTTCTCACTGCCAGACAGAAACACATTATTTCAGAAGTCCTCTTGGAAACATTAACTATAAGTCCTAAAAGCAGAGGGGGCAGATTTACTTGAAATGCTACAGAGCTCAGAAAGGTTCAAATTTACACATTAATACATCAAGCAACTCAGCATTATCTTACCTCTTCAGCCATACGCCAACAACTTATTTTCCAAATGCACCTGTATGGATTCCCTTGAACAGGCTCAAGCTCTTCCCCTACATGTGAAGGAGGATTAAGGAAAAAAAAGGGAAGAAGAAAAAGGTGTTATTAAAAAAGAGAAAGCAGTAAGAAGCTAAAGCCTATTTTCTGTTAGTAACCCAATTTCAGTCCCTTTGGAACTCTTCACAAAGCCTTTCAATGCTTTCAACTGGATTACAAGGCAGCTCTTCTGGGAAGTTTGGTAAATGCACATCTTAAAGTTTCAGTATTCTGAAAGCTTAGCTGTTATCTAGTCTTGAAGAAAATAATGTTTCTGACCATAACATATCTACAGTGTTTACATTTGGAAAACACAAATTTAAGGAGAAAAAGAATTTCTATATCTTAAGGAATACAACCTTCTAAATAAAGGTCACTGCTTCAGTGCTGCTATTCTGCATGCATCTGCATGAGGCATGAATTAAACCTCACATAGCAGCAGGCTAGGTGGGCACTACTCAAAACAAGGCAAGGACATTGATGGAGCATGCAAATAAACAGATCAGGATTTGAAAAGCCGGAAAACATTATGCCTTCCAGATCCAGCTATGTACAACACTTAGATGCAGTCTTAAATTCTTTGCTAAATCCTGCCGTCCTCAGCATAGAGAGAAGCAAGGTACTGTGTTATAAATAGGACTGTGTGGAAGGAACCCTGAAACCAAAGAGAACGGTAACTTAACAAATTTCAAGTATTTTAAAAGCATCTTTTTCCTGCATTCACATTTGCTGAACTTTAGTCTTACTATACTTTTCTGAAGCTGGATACAGTGTCCAACTTTTGAGCCTGTAAGCAACAAAATGTTTACAGGTAGCACAAGTCAGGTGTTGAGAAAATACAGACTGAAATATTATATGGAAGTAGAAAAAGTCTGTCTGGACCTCTGAGACACCTACTACTTTGTGATTATGCTTGATTTTCAAAAAGAAAGCGACTTTTACACTTTAAGTGAACTCACACCTTCAACTAAAGTAATTTCATATTCTGCTTTCATATGTTCAAGACACATGGTAAATATTTTAAATACAAAAGAGGCTCTTCAGGTGAAAGGAAAGAGCTATTTCTCTTTGCCACAGATAGGTATTAAAAGAAAGCCCTGTTTTTACATCTGTCTTAAATGCACTTTGAACTAGGTACCTCCATTTATGTTAGGATCATGGTACAGTTTCCATCCTTCTAAAGTTGCAGCTCTCCAGGCCTGGCCACATCGTTTGCATAAGCGCTGTGCCTGAAAAAGAATGGATTTTCTCAGCAACAGACCTGAAGGTTAGAAAAGCAGCGGCCCCTCCTTTAAAAATGTGAACAGTATTAAAATAATTTGTGTAGAGATTCTACTATAAAAAAAGCACAAAGAACCTTAAACTCGAAACAACCAAAAGATTTCAAAGTAAATAAAATGCCAGTGTTGTTTTTTTCTCTAAACAGCTTTTCAGTCAGTATTTATAGTAATATATGAAACACAGTCTCGTCTTTGCTAGCTTGAAACAGCTGTTATGCATTCTTTTGATAAGTTTAGTTTAAGGCGTCATCTTGCTGCTTAGATGTATAATCCATGTCTTCATGCAGTCATCTACTTTTCCAGTTAACTTAGCCTTCCAAACCCCTCATGCACTTCTAAAAATAGCAATCCCACCTTTCCCATAATGATATTCAACAATCTGTGCAGTAGCACAAACAGGTATTCAAAGCTATTTTGAATAGCATGGAAAGTAGAACAGGAACTATACAAAACCACTCGCCTACAATTATCCCAGTCCCACACCCCTGGTGCGGGTGGAACAATCAGCTGAAGATTATCTAATAAGTCTGGCTGGTTCTGTTCCAGGTCTGACAAAACAGTATGAACATACAGAAATTGCACTATGCAGTCTTGGCTCATTTAGCCAAATCCTGTTCTTTCACACCGGAAGGCTGCATGCATTCAGCCATTTGGGGAATGGTGACAAACAATAAGTTTAGAGAATAGACAAGCAAGTTGTTGTAGCTTACCTGCTGTGTATTACCTACTGTACAGTAAACAAACGGAGGTTCATTCTTAATTCAGAGTAAACTCAAAGTATTTCGACTTACTCTTTCAGTAGCGAATAACCTACTTCATGCTTATCAGACAGTAGGGACATCACAACAGTGACTGCAGAACAACTGATGTTGCAAATTTATATTCATGTTGCCCTGCAGCAATATGCTGATGTGCCCATATCAGAAAATGAACAGACGTGCACCATGCTGGAACAGAATACTAGCAAGTAACCATATTTCTAAGTCTGAAGTCTTGGATACAAGAACTTCAATTCCCTTTTTTCCCTCCCATTACTCATATGTCATTATATATACACAGAGCCTAGTGTAACGGAATTGGTTTCCAGCTGAAGCCTTTAAACAACACCACAATACAAGTATTTACATGATTAAACCATGAAAGTCGCTTCACAACAGGGGATTGTTATTCAGAACAGCTTTAGGACTGAAACTGCCTGGCTGCTACTCAACTAAGGATTAATGCAAAGTATACACATCAGATATTCTCTAAGGCAGGTGAACAAGCAGACAGTGAAAGAATTAATGGAGGACAATAACATGCTTTCTGGAATACACAGATCAAGTCTATCAGAGTTTTCACCACTGAAGCCCCTGCCAAACAACAAAGATAAGAAAATGAAGGGTAGAAAGGAAGAAAGAAAAGTTATTTTGACTAGTAGGAATAACCATTGTAAATAACTACGTTTATTCTGATGGCAGCATTAGCCTATGGAGCTTGTGTACTGGTGCCCAGTTCTCAGTCCTAGGACACTTCTCCAGATGTGCCATTGTAACTGTTTATACAACAATGTGATAAAAATAGGCCTGACTCTCTCCCTCAACTCCACTCAGATCATATACCCAAGGGAACAATAGAGGAGCAGAGCAGCAGAGTGTGCTTAATTTAACACTATTTCTAAGAAAAACATACACTAAACCTCTCGCTCTAGCTAAAATTGCCAGTGTTATACTCTTAATATCATAGAATGGTTTGGGTTGGAAGGGACCTTAAAGACCACCTAGTTTCAACCCCCCTGCCAGAGACAGGTATACCTTCCACTAGACCAGGTTGCTCCAAGCCCCGTCCTGCTTAGCCTTGAACACTTCCAGGGATGGGGCAGTCACAGCTTCTCTGGGCAACCTGTTAGTGCCTTAACACCCTCACAGGAAAGAGCTCCTTCATAGTATCTAATCTACAAGTAGAAGGAAGCCTGTAATAATCCACTGATTATTAAGAGATTATAAAGCCACTACAGTGAAAAAAAAAGTCTGACAGCCAAAAAAATATGCAACACTTTTTTCCATAACATCTACTCTATACTCCAAAATTACATAACTAAATGCAAGATTTTATTAAAATACTAATTTTGCAGCCTATCTCTGTCAGTATTGATCATGAATTGAAAATTAATTCACAAGCCAAATTTAAACAGACATTTTAGTATAGAGCTTTTCCTTAGCTTTAATAGTAAGATGTAAAATAAGTTACAGCAGTTAACCAAGGAGACACTGTAACTTTCTGCAGCTTACCTCATCTGTCATTCCTGCTCTGATGAGTGTGAAGAGATACTTCAATAACCTCGCATCATCTTCTCGGTCCAAATCATCCAGTGGCAGCTTCTGTCTGATAGGAGCATCTGGATCCTGCGAGGAAAAACGTCATCATCCATCCACACAATGCCTATTATGCCTCTTCCAATGATTTCCAGCCCTGTTTTGTAATTTGGAGTCACTTTTTCACGTTGGCACAACAATCCGTACAACCCGTGTAACGTCTAGCATGGCACTTTCCCGGTTTTCCTCTCTTGTTTGTTCTGTTCCTCTTCTGTCACTGTTCCTATCAGAAGAAGCCATTGCAATTTCTTTATTTACTCCACGCTTTATTTTTTGCCCCTCTTCCAATTCTTCTCACCATCAAACACCCTCTCCCCTTCTGCATCTCTACTCCACATTCTAACTGAGAAGGCTTTTCATAACATCTGTACTTGCTTCTATTTAATCCAAACAAATTTTCCCAAGCCAGTCAATACCTCAGATCACTCCCCAACTGAATTAATCTTCTAAGAGTGCTTTGCTGTCACTGAGGCAATTCACTACCCCATTCTACTGGACAGTCCTTTCTTTCCTTGACTTCCCCATTATCTTTTGCTACAGTAGCTATCAAGGAATCCCATCAGGACTTGGTTTCCTTGTACTAGTTCTTGTATAAAGACAGCATGCCCTTGTCTGCAAGGGCTTTCAAACAATTTTATAAGCTTTTCTAGTTAGGAATATGGGTTCATTTCAGACATAAAAGGTACTAATAAAGCCATTTACTTCACCAAATAGACCACAGGTACTTGTGAAGAGGGGTGGGGATATGGACATGACTGCTGAAAGAGAAGTGGACAGATCCCCCCCGAAAACTCCAAAGGTGCTGAGCCTCATTTCTGTTACTGATTTTGAAATAGTACGACTACTTTTGGATAATACAACCATCTAAGAACTGTCAGAAGACTGTGAAAACAGCATGTATGCTTTCCCTAACCCATTCTGAAACCAAACCTTATTTTGAATAATACTTACCAGCTCTGTTACCAGAGCTCGAGAACTCCCAATGTATGTACTTAACTGTCGCTGCTTCAGAGTGTGTAGTGTGTTCTCCCTGAGAGAAGTGAAATGTTTTTCAGAAAAATGTTTTTTTTAAGCAAGCATCTTTTAATAACCCACAAATATTGCAAGATATTTTTTGTTACCTAGAATAGGGTTAAAGAAGAGACACTTGGGTTGGTTTACCAATGGACTGTGTTACTGTTGTGAAAATACAACATTTCACAAGAAGTATATTATTAGAATCAATTCACGTATTTTTTACTTCCTTCAAAAGCATCCATTATTTCAGTCATTCATGTATTTAATTCTGAATTGATTTCCGCACGAGGAAAATTTCCCATTAGCATTCACTGTAACATCAGTCTAAGACAGAAATTCAACTTAGGAAGAACGTGGTTCCAAAAGCCTGTATTCACTGGTTTATTCTAGGCATCTAGCATGGAAGGTAGTCTTTGGTCTTTTTTTGCCCTAAGCCCCATCACTGATAATAAAGATGACAATATCAGCTTCTGGTGAAGGGTCAATGATATAAAGTGACAAGAATAAGTTAAACAGGCAAAAATTAAAGCCAAGGAAGTCACCACCTGAAAAACACATGACTTTACCCAGTGTAAACAACAGGCTCATCATAAGGTGACCCTCTCTTATTGTGCCTTACTATGAAAAATCAAATCTGCATCCAGGTTAAGATTAAAGTGAATTGCTTTGATAGTTTTCCTTCTGTCCTTGTCTCCCAAAAGCAGTAACTGACTTTTGAGAAGAAATACTTCAGCAGATGGGTAGAAAACCTCAATTTTTACAGGTAAGAGTTTAAACAAAAAGAAGTGAATAAACTGAGTAACTTTTAAAAATTCACTTCTCTTTAAGAGTGATTCTGTGTCTGTGAATTTTACACCTGATGGAAGTATAGATACAATCAAAGAAAGTCTGACTCACCAATATACTGATTTTGCATAAAACTCAATATTATCAGAGAAGTCCCCAATTTCGTCCTTGGAAATGCTCTCCAGCCAATCTACCACCAGCTGGAATAAAACCAAATTGCATTTTTAAAACAAACATTTAACAAATAATATTTTAACTGCCTTCCTCTCATCTCTGGATCTACCTGTTATCTACATAGTAATCAAAGGCATACAGATCCTGACAAATATTACAATTTGATTTTAAGTATCCAACATGAAGGTTGTTTAGGTACTTGATCTCTGTTTCTCACTAGATGCTACAGTTACTACAGTGCTACTTAATAGTTTATTAATCACCATCAACAGTAACATGCTCCAAATGGGAAGACCTCTCAGCCTTTCATTGTCTCCAAGCCTGCCTGAAAAACATCTCTGATCTTTTGAAACTAAGCAGCATTATTTCTAGGTATACAAAGAATAACACACTTCAGTGAACATAAAACAGTATTAGAAACAACTTAAAAAAGTGCATAGAGCATTAATGTTACAAATATTTGAGTGTCTACTGAGCTATTTCCATTCTCATCTTAAAACACCTTCCACCATACCTGGCTTTGTCGGACAAGTGAATCTTTCTGAAATAAGTTGTCTACATTTGTTTTTTCACTAGCAGTTAAAACCTATTGAAGAAAAAAACTGATTGTTACTTCATGGAAAAGAAAATATGCCACAAAACCATGAATACCAAACTGAACACATACTAATGCAAACTTGCTGCAAGTTCATTTTGCTACCTTTTCTCTACCCCCTTTATAAATATGGGTAACAATACATATTTGTTTTATTTGAATGATATTTTATATCCAGTTACACTGAAAATTGTAAAGATGAGATTCGGAATACAATTCACAAATGTATGACCACAGAAAGAATCTAAATATCATAGCCATTGATTCCACTGACTGCACTCATATTATTCTAGATCCCACTTATTACTGTAAACATAAAAAGATGACATTACGATGTTTTCCAAGCCCATATGCACACTTAATATAAACAAGTGAAAACAAACCCATACAAACTCAGAATCAAAAATCCCAACCCCAGAACCCTGATCCTTCTATCTGCTCTCCTGCATTAGTTTAACTTCCATTAGGCTTGCAACACAAAGAAGATGCATTTTCCCAAAAAGCACAGGCAGAAGAAGACTGGGTTTTGGCATAACAGTGTTTAATTTAATAGTGACAACTTAGCAGCAGGAATCCTAGAGGAAGCTATTTTATGACTGAGAAAAAAAGCAATTGAAATAATTAATTTTGCAGAGGCAGAGTCACTTATTGTTTTGTCTTTGTAAGCATAATCTGGCAGCAAAGGCTGGAAGCACTGTACTGATAGAGACAAGATGGCAACAGCTGAAACAAGAATGCTGAAAAATTTGGATTTCTCTTGAGATAAATTGGAATCAGGATTGCAAAGGCCAGACAGCTTGATACCACATGTTGTTTTAGGCAAAGCAAAATTATCTTTGACCTTCGGGAACACTACAGCTACTGATGCAACTTTTAAAATGAAATAGTTATTTCTAGTGAATTTTCTGAGTGTATGGGGAATACTGAAGTAAATACAATACATTTATTTATTTTTACACTAGCATGTTTTCTTTACAATGGAATATTTAAATTCACTTGTCAATATCTGGAATGATTTAATATTTGTCTTGATAAAAATCAAATCAGTCTCATTTTTTGACCTTTGGATTTTGAGTGACTGCAATACTGTGACAGTAAAATTAAATACAAGCACTCAGCTTCTTGTATTGCTTTAAATAAAAGTCTAAGCTTACTGTGATATCAAATGCAGTTTCGTCTTCCAGTGCAGACTGTATTCTATCTCTAGAAATAAAAACGCAAAAAGTTAACAATTAAAATAAAGCTGAGAAACTTCAGCGGAATGCACAATCATGGAATAGTTTAGGTCGGAAAGAACCTTAAGACCATCTAGTTCCAACCCCCTGCCATGGGCAGGGATACCACAAGGGAAAGCACTTAAAAACACCTTTACAAAAGCATTCTTTTAAAAAAATACTTGACACTGCAAAGTTAGTAATAGGCCCATTTACAATTTTCACGCCTGTAAATAGATAACGGACATATGTATCAGCACAGAGTTCCATAAACAGATTAATACTTGTTGCTTCACTCCATATTTAAAAATTCATTAAATATATATATATATATATATATATATATATATATATATATATCCAAGAAAGTCAGCTCAGTGTAAAAGCATCTTGTGCTTTTCAAAGGACTTACCTATAAAGTGAGGACAAGAGTCTCCAAGTCACCATCTCCTGCTTGAGAAGCCACAAGACACTGGCAGTTTTTGAAAACTTTTGCTGCCCAGGAGCTGCCCGATAAACTATTTTCCCCAGTATGTTCACCTGAGGTAAGTAAACGTATACATTTACATTAATACAGTAATACAGTCCATCCCTTACAGCAATCTTTTCATTACCCTGAATGCTTTCAACAACCAAGTTTGTGATTACCATCTCTTTAAAACAAGTAGATGATGCTCCACATCACAGATTTCCTTTTATTATTAATAAAAATAATATTACTACAGCCTAAAAGCCATAAACCAAGACAGTAGCTTTGTTTTACAATGCACTGTACAAAGCCAGGATTATGTTGATCAGTTAAGAAGCACCAAAAGACTGGGAGGGAGAGAACCACTGGGGAAAAAAATTTCCAAACTACAAATAAAAAAACCCACCACAATTCCCAACTTTTTTTTCCCATACACATCAATATCAAACATAAGGTCAACCCTACTGGTCTTTGTGACTGCATTTATCAATGCCCAACAGATACCCTTTCCTTTCTAGCTCTGTTAAATGAGGAAACCTGAACTGTTGCTTACCACATAATTTACAGTATCACCAAAAAGAAATTCTATTATCTTTTCCTTTATTTCTCATGAGGAAAACTAAGACAATAAATATTCTCCCTCAGTAGCTAGTTCCAAAGCTCCTACTACTTCTGAGAACAACCTCAAACTCTTAGGTTTTAGGAGTACCCAATCTGTCAGGTATCAATTTATTCATCAATTTTCAAGAGGGAGCTGAACAACAGATTTGGAAAACAGAACGAGGTGTGCCATCCTGATGCAAGAGAGGAACATGATTTTCTGTTCCCTTCTATTACCTTCCAGAAAATAGGAAAAGAGTTCATGGCTGCGAGGAGCCACTGGGATGATCTCAGGGCACAGACGAGAGGCAGCATGAGAGCTCAGGGCTTTCTCTCCACCCCCATTCCAAGCCCTGATAGCAACGTCAAAGCCAGCTCTTGGAGCAGCATCCTTCACTTTAGTTTTGTAGGTCTGTGCCAATATACAATCAGCTCCCCCTGGATTCCACATCTTAAAACAACCACTCTACATTCCACAATCTTATAGATTGTATCCGTATTCTCACACAGGAGAAATTGAAGATACTTCCATTTCAGCTCAGAAGTTCCACCACCTCACAAAATAATCAAGTTCACATTTATTTCCCCTTCTCTTGTCTGCTTGCCACTGGGGAACACTACTGTGGTACACACTTCAGCATCCCCCAACTCAGTCCCAACAACCGATTTGCACAAAACAGGGCAGGAATGTGTTTCCTTAACACAGACACAGGTATGAAGTCTCTTAAGAAGAAAATGATCTGTCCACTTTTCTCTTACGAGCAACACTTACTGATAAAAGCAGCATCATTTCTTCATCTCAAACTGTCAATCCCTGCTGAACCGTCACATCAACAGCCAATCAAATATAAAATCGTGTCTAAAAGCAGACACATTCAAGCTAATGTTGAGCTCGCTACTGCCAGCTTGTTAGTAACATAGCAGAGAACTCTTAAAGCATCATAATGATTTTATTTATTTATACCCGACAGAAATAAGTATGTTTTAATCCAGCTTATTATTATAACACACACACACAAAAAAATCTATGCATCTGCTAATGTTTATTGTCACTTGACACATATAGTGGAATGGCAGCCAGACAACATTTTTAGTATTCAGCAAGCTACACAATGGGTATTCCTGTGCCAAAGTAGTGTATGAGGCAAGAGGGATGCTATTCAATACTAGTGTTCAGTGACTCATAAGACTGCAACCAGCTGGAAGATTTAAAGTATTTATGTGAAGCACTGTGACTCTTCAGCTTAAAGAAAACTGGCAATACTACTTTGGGAAGGGACTGTAAAATAAGGTAAATAAAACCCCCAGGCAAACTACTTACCTGATTGTTACAAATACTTTCATACTCATCCACAAGATCGAAAATGGTAGTTGATGTATGCTTCAGGAAGGAATGTAGAAAATCTGAGTACATGCTCATAGTAGCTACAACAGATTAAAGAAGGAACAGCCATATTAGACACAACTTGCTAAAAACCTCCAACCAAACAGACTACAAAAAAAATCCTTCTGATGACAAGGCATCTTATCTTTTGTGAATCTAAATGAGGACAATGATGATATGTACTATTCATGTGCTATAAAGTCAGAAGAACTTCTCAGCTAAGATAGTAAGATTCACAGAACCTACAAGGTAAATAAAATAATTACAGAATTTTTGTTGTAAATCTGTCATCAACTTTTAACAACAAACTCATTTGTGTATCTCCACAAAACTAACCCAGTTTGTGCCTTACATCACCAGAGCATCCCATCTGTGCCATCAGGTTTCACAGATGACACAAACTATCAAAACTCCAATAATTGGAAGAGATTCACTTGCTGAACTTTTTAAACTAGACTGTTTTTAACAAAGAAATGTCAAAAAAAGAATACATTAAAAAAAAAAAGAACAAATATATGTTTATATTCCACAAATAAAAACAATGGGCAATTATGATGAAAACTTCAGATTGTCTCACCCGCTTCCCCAGGGTCATCCTCACGCAGCAGCACAGCACTCATAGTGACACTGTCTGTCATATTGGACATGTCCAGATTTGCAAACATTCCTGTCTGCTGAGGGGAGAGTGCCATTGTCCAGCTACTTTCATCCAACTAAAAGCATTAACAAGAACATAAGGAAAAGAAAATAGCAACCTCTATTACAAGCCTGCAACAAACAGCTCTGAAAAGCTAAATTTTAATCTAGAAAACAGAAATTCTCAATTAGTTTTTCTTTTTCTTTCACGAAGTAACTAAAGTAGCAGCTAATCTAAGAAGACCATCCACTTTAAAACACCGTGTATCAATTTTCATTTTAAAACAAACAAATCACTGTAAACTTTCATATTCTATTATGCTAAATGTTTACTTAGTATTTTGGCATTCAAAGTAAAACACAGTAACACTGACTATGGTGTAAAGCAATTGTGAGAAATTAAGTAAAATAGTTAAAACTTGAACAGAACCATTTACCAGTCTTTCAACCTTAGAATCATAGAATAGTTAGGGTTGGAAAGGACCAAAACTATCTCATCAAGTGAAGCAATGTATGTTTAAAATAATAGCAAGTATCAGAATATTACAGGGGAAAATAAAGATGTACCTATACCTTGTGGGGGCTATTTCAGGGGAAGTATTTGATAACTTATACGACATCAGAGCAGCAAAATAGCCAAAACAGAAGACAGACTATATATACACTGCACTGACAGGTAAGCTTCCTGTAGTTGTTCCTATGACAGCAATTGTCTTCTCATCAGCAGCTAATGCTAAACGAAGAGCTAGATGCGCCACTGATTCATTTTTTTCCAGACTCTTAAAATGGTCCTACCCAGAAAACCACAAAGAGGGAACCCCGTAATATTGCCTGTGGCAGACTCTTCAGCATATCCAAAAATGGTGGACATATACCTGTTATTCTTTCTTTTATGCCCCAGTTTCTACCCACAGTATTCCTCTTGCCTTATCTCTCTGCCATTACTGCCCTTTGGCCAAGCAGAACAGAATGCGATAGCACTCCAACTGCAGAGTAAAAATAACAAGAAACTCAGTTCCAGTAAAATCCTATCAGGTCTCTGTGGGAAACACAAAAAGGGCTGATGGGTGTTCTTATCTACCAGCAAGTAAATTTCCACAAGACATAATTTTATGTCCTTTTTCCACTGCCCTCCTGTGAAAGCTTTTGTCTAGTCCCAAGTTTCCCCCTGATAATCTTAACTGGATTCAAGTCAAAGCACTAAATGCTAACCTAAAGCATACTCCTCTCCACAAAACACTAGTTACAGAATGACAAGAGGCTCTGAATCAGAGGAAGAGTGCCCTTGCCATGATCATGCTGATCAACTAGGCCCCAGAACCTGGTAATTTAAGGAAACAAATGGGCTGGAACAAACTACAGAAACAACTAAAAGAGAGAATGAATTAAAATGTGCATACAGAGAGACATCTTAACTTGTTTCAAGTTCATTTAAAAATAAACAGAGATTAAATACTTCAGAGGTCCCTACTGGCAACTTTTCTAATCAGTGTTTTTCCAAAGACAGAAGATAATTAACACCATCTGAAAAGTCAAGAGCTTGGTATTTGAAGTCCAAACTTTAACATCCAAGTGAAGCCTAATACTTCAGAGTGCTAAACTAAAATTCGGAAGGTTCAACTTGCTGACATAGAACAATTGTCTCTGATGAATTTGTAAACAAGCAAAGTCAGGATTTTTGTAGGCACAAGCTGATGTTCTAAAGACTAGCTTAACAAACACGGTGTATTTAGCAAGTCCTTAAAACCCTTAAAACTCCTCATGGCATTTCAAAGAAAACCACAATAATAAATAATACTAGTAGTAAGCCACAAGAGTAGTACTAGCAAGTTTGTACCACCCATAGGTTGTCCTTGGTGCAAACAAGGTGTAAACTTGTAGTTTCTTATAAGTTTCACAGGAACAAAAGAGAAAAAGATGTTCTATCTTACCCCTGACAGATTGCCGAACAGTCCAGGACTTTGTAGAATCAGTGGAGACTGCCCTCCTGTTCCCAGGAGGGCAGACATATCTGATGGCTTCATGAAGCTTCGAGTTAATGCTGTAACTGAAAGAGAGAGAGAGAACCTTTTCTGAAAAGAAAAAACTATTTAAGGTGGCTATGGTGTATCAACGAGCTCTAAAGAAATCTTTCCATGGAGACTGGAGTATTTATGAAATCTGCTCTGTCACTCAAGAAACAGACAAACCAACCCGATGAAGTAACTTGCTCTTGTCTGTCTTCATTTTCCTTCCATCAGAAGGCATGTACTAAACCCACAAACACCAGTTAGGAAAGAAAAACAAGTCTTAGGCCTAACAACATATAGAAATAAAGAGGTTAACTATCAATAATGGAACTTAATAATCTACACATCTAGCTACGCTGGAATTATACAAACACCCTGGTAACCAAGTCTGGAGTACACTCAAGCCCTAGTTTTTCAAGTAGGGCACATACAAATGTAAAGACAAAGCCTAACTATTGTCATTTCAGTTCCTCCTCAAGTCCAGCAGCATTCCAGATATATGTCTGACGCCGGGCTGAATTTGAGTGTATTATGCACCAAATATGTGACACACCTTCAGTTGCCAGAGTTCACTGGTAAGCACACACCATGAGCATAAAGAGCAATAAATCTTCAGTCTCTCTTTGAAACTGGTCTCCAAACCCTTAAAACAAAAGGCAACCACAAATCTGCTCTACCAAGCACTGCATCTGCTCCAGACACTCTTGCACATCAGTGCAGTGGCTAGTGTTCCCAGGAATATCTGAGCCATGCTAAAAACAGAGACACTGCTTTGCAAGACAATAAATGCCACACTCTATGACAACAGGGAGCTCCACCACAACAGACCTTCATACAGGCCAAAGAGTACAGAATTTGCATGAAGACAGTAGCTACTTTGATCCCCTTATCAATCACAAACAGCCTCAGAAGACATCTAAAAACTTGTTTGCACCAAAACAGTGACAGCCAAATCAGGAGTTTTGTCAACAGTGATAATGAGGGAACAACACAGTCCCAATATTTTGTTATCAAATTTGGAGAAACAAGTGCTCGCACAACCCTCAGCAGCAGTTCTTAATAACAAGACCGCTTCAGTCAGCATTGAGATCACTAATGTTTCCTTCTGGACCAGAGGACTGCTGGATTCAAAGGCATCGAAGACACCCACAACAGCATATACAACCACAAATAAAAAGCAGGCCCAGGATCTCCATCAGACTCCATCCAGTTCAGAAACAGATGATCAAATGTTTATGGCACTTCGCTTGTTTCCGCTCCCTCCTCCCCCCACCGCCTCAGTGTCCAAGGTAAACAGATTTTTTTTTTGAATGTTCCCAGTCCTGAAGATCATCAAATTATAAGGGGGCAAGGTCATTGCAAACATGTACAGGGACCTTGGAATTCTTTGTATCAATAGGCAGATTTAGTTTTCCACCCATCGCAGATCAAGAAAGCTGAAGAACCAAAGGTTTCTGTCCCTGTGCTAGCATGTATCTTCATTTACCACAAATCTTCCCTGAACTCTTGAGATGTGAAAGTAACATATACCGAAGATCAAAGAGATAGATACTTGAGAGAAAATGGAAAATGAAGTGATGTTGGACATACAGTCGAAGAAAGAAAATGCACCCATGGTGAGCCACGCTGTGCCCCTGCAGCCCATGGAGGTCTGTGGCCCCATGAAGAGAGGAGCCCACACTGAAGCAGGTTTGCTGCAGGACTGGTGACCCCATGGGCGACCCAGGCTGGAGCAGTCTGCTCCTGAAGGGCTGCACCCGCTGGGGCAGTGTGTGAAGAACTGCAGCCTGTGGGAAGGACCCATATTGGAGAAGTTCACGGAAGACTGTCTCCTGTGGAAAAGACCCCGTCCTGGAGCACAGGAAGGGTGTGAAGAGTCCTTCCCTGAGGAGGAAGGAGGAGCAGAGACATGTGATGAACTGACCACAACCCCCATTCCCTGTCCCCCTGTGCCACTCAGGGTGAGGAGGCAGAGCCTGGGAAGAAGGGAGGGAAGTGGGAGAAGATGTTTTAAGATTTGGTTTTATTTCTCATTACCCTACTCTGATTTAATTTATTACCAATTTCACCAAGTCAAATCTGTTTTGCCCATGACAGAAATCGACGAGAGATCTCTCCCTGTCCTTATCTCAACCCACAAGCCTTTTACATTTTCTTTCCCTGCACTGTGCTGCTGAGGGGAGTGACAGAATGGCTTGGTGGGCACCTGGTATCCAGTCAGCATCAACCCACCGCACTGAGGTTGGAATGAACCTCTGGAGATCTTCTGCTCCAATCCTCCTACCCAAGGGAGTGTCAAGTAGAAAAGGTTGCTTTGGTTATCTTCAAGGTTTGGTTTCCAGTCAGCTCTGACTATCTCCAAGGACAGAGACTTCACAGACCATCTGGTCAACCAGCTCTAGCATTCAATCAGCCCTACAGTAAAAACGTTTTTCTTACATTTAAACAGAATTCCCAGGGTATCCTGTTGTGCTTATTGCCTTTTCACTGAGCACCACCAAGAAGAGCCTGGCTGTCTTTTACCCTCTTGCCACGTATTCATATACATTGACAAGATTCACCCAAGCCTTCTCTTTCACAGGCTAAACAATCCCAGCTCTTCTCAGCTTCTCCTCATAAGTCAGATCCTCCAGCCCTCTAAATAACTTTGTGGCGCTTCACTGGACCCACTACATCCATGTCTTTCTCCTTATGAACTGTTATCAATTCTGAAGTCCAACCATATACTTCCTTTTACTAAAGAAATAAAGTAGCCTTACCTGGCTGGCGATGCAAGGAACTGGGAGTTCGGGACAGCAACTGGCCTCTGGGCGTCATGTTTCCAATGGAGTCATCCAGGGATGCAAGAACTGATTAATAAAAAAATAAAGAAACCATGCTTTTGGCTCTGTTCAAAAATGAATACTAGGAAAGGGAAAATATTTTGCTGTAGCTCAAATATTATGAGGATTACACATCTAGTCGTTCAGACTGAAGCAGAAAATCCCATTCATAAACCTGAGTTAGGTCACAAAATGCGTCACCAGCAGCTTAAAAGCTGGAGGGCTGAAAGGGACACTGCAAAAGTTTGGAGATACGAGAATATCAGGTCTGGGGCTCCTCCTCACTGCTCAGATTGAAGAGAATACTTCTGTCCTATGAGGAGCTGCTCTGTGCTATGCAATAAGAAAATTTGAGACTGAATGCATGTAAAAAAAAGTTTTCTCTTTCTCCATTCCAGCGTGCTGATGACTTGAACAGAAAATCTCTCTGTCCCTCTCCTTTACTTCTGCCTGTCAGCTACTAGGTTCAGTGCTCTATGTTTGGTTTACTAAGAAGGAGTTGTGTTAAAGTTTCAGTATCCCATGTCATATCAGCACCCAAGCACATCACGATTCTTAGGCACAATATAATCAGGGCCACTACCTCACTGGTTCTATTTTGCTTGCAAAAACCAGAAGGACAAGAAAATGTACTGGATTCCTTTGCTATCATAGTAAAAAAAATACTATTTCATTAACTGTTAAATTACATGCCATTTTTTTTCTTACTCTATATAAGTGGGGGGAAAGTTCTGTGGAAATTTAGATTTATGTCTGTGAATTTCTCTTGCTATTACTGTGAATGGAAAGCTAGGATACACTGAATAATCGCAATACTCTGAAAACACAATACATGCAAAAGAGCATAAAACCATAAAATTAAGATATAATAGACAGAAGAAAACTTAAGTTTCAAAAACTGAGAGATGCAGTCAGCTCCAGCTCACATAGTTCTCTGGGCTGACATCAACCTGAGTTCATAAGCCCACAAAAAAGTTGTGAAACACACCACCACACGAACGTGGTGGCATAAGTTTAGGACATAGGCAATGCAACATTCCTGTAATCATATTTAACTCATAATCAAAATAATAAATCTACATATAGTCAAGAACTGACTGTACAAGCATTTCAACAATCTCTTACTTTCCCTATTATACCCAGACTCCTTCCCCTAAGTCTATCTGAATAACCTGTTCTAAGCCATCACTACAACAGCTTTCACATGGTTTGGGACTAAAATGTGGGTAAGAGGAAGGGAGAGAAAAAATCCCACTCAGAGGAAATGCTATTCTGTGAAAAGACAAAAAATTGCATCTTTTGGCTTACCTTTAAGTTCTTCTGCAAAGGCCAATTAACATACCGTATCACTGACAATACAGTACTTTTGTAAATGAAACTCACCCAGACATCCCAGTCACACTTTCAGTCAGTCACTAATATCCCTCTCCAGCAGTTTTCAGACACTGCAATCATAGTTTTGTTTTGGAACTTTTCCCCTTCTTAACACACAAAACCACCACACAGAAAACAGACTACGCCCAGAAGAGGAAAATACAGACAGTTCAATGGCAAAATTTTGGCTTCAGAATGCCTCTCTATTTCACATTATACTCATACATTCTTCACTTCCAACAGGTATGAACCAAAGAGTAACTTGCAGTACATTATAAAACTATTCCAAACATACTCAAAATGAAAGCAGTGGTAAAAATACAGACACCTTGTGAACACAGCAAGCAAAGATTAAAGAGAAAATGAACAATCTTTCAGAAAAAGGATACCAGAAACTCTTTTCTGAGAGCTTTGCTTCCGCCCGGGTCTGACCATCACTGTGTCATGGGGGGATAACTTGTCTTCAAAACCATTCCTAGGGAACAGCATCACAGACACAAGGTAAGGCAGTGAATCCAAGCAGAACACAGAGCAAGATGGTCTTGTTGCTTCAAGTACACTCCACAGCTGGGAAGCTTAAAGCATAAAAGTCATCAGCAGTTCCAGCACAGATGCCTGGTTTCCTCTAGAGAACACCCAGGACGCTGGTCAGCTTGGGGAAAAACAAGTTTGTCTGAAAACACACACTTTGGTCCTCCTACACCATAACGCACACGTTCTTAGTAAAAAGAAAATAAACACCGAGAAAAGCAGCTATTAAGAGAGGCAACAGTACGAAATTCCGGTTTTGACTGAAAAACCCAGCCGAACGAACGACACGGTTTTGTGACTTGACGTTTTCCTCCAGACACACAAAACCACCAGACCGCGGCAGCTCACGAACAACCGCTGGAACGCGCAGGAGAAGCTAGAGGCGGGGAGCGAAGGCCGCAGCTGCGGCTGCCGCGGCCGGCCCGCCCGCAAAGCGCCCTGCAAGGGCCCAGCTCCATCATTCGCGCTGCACGAACAACCCCTCACCGCCTACAGACGCACTCCAGAAGAAATGAACCTTCAAAGGGCCAAAGCTCTCGGCCGACATAAAAGCCGCCGACATCCCTCGCGAACGGTTCGAGCCCTGCTGCACTCCCCACACCGCTCCTCCGCGGTCGCGCAGGGGGATCCGTCGCTTAACACCGCACCGCACCGCACCGCACCGCACCGCCCGGCACCTCCTCCGTGCCCCACCGGCAGCAGAGAGCTCCCGCGCCGCTCACCTGTCCATGGCAGCCCCCGCACCGCCTAAGCCCGGGCCTCAGCGTTCCCGCCTCCGCCCGCGTCGGCCCGCGGCCCGGAAGGACTCGAGCGGCCTTCCGCCGGCGCCGCTGTCGCAGTGCGCATGGGCCCTCCCGGCGGAGCGGGCAAGAGGGGTGGCGGTGGGGGCCTGACAGGTTGGGGGCCGCCCGTACGTGGTGGCTGTGGGGGGCAGCGAGCGGAGCTGTCCCTGCTGCTCCGGCCAGAGGCTGCGCTCCTGTCAGTCCCGGGCAGTGGGACCCCACATTAAGCAACAAAGCTTAAACGCACTTTCCATCCCTTCCGTAGCTTAAACTTCAGGTGCTGTTTAGGTTCTCTTGTCATTGCAGAGAGAAGGAATAAGCTGATGCACGAAGTATTTTGTACCCATTCAGCCAGGGCAACCCACCTCCCAGCTCTTGGAAAGCTGAGCTTGTGTTTGCTGACGTACAAACTTGTATCTATCACAGGTGGCTTGGGTTGGAAGGGACGTTAAAGCTCCTGCAGTTCCAGCCCCTCTGCCATGGGCAGGGACACCCCTTCTACTAGAGCAGGTTGCTCCAAGCCCTGTCCAACCTGTCCTTGAACACTGCCAGGGATGGGGCAGCCACAGCTTCTCTTGGACACCTGTGCGTGTCTCACCCCCCTCACAGTAAGGAAGATGCTCTATCTCATCCTCTCCCCTTTCTCCCCATTTAACTTGGCCTACTGGCAAGAGGTACTGCTGCAAGAGGTAGTGACCACCATGCAGGATAACTCACTCCTGATCGCCTTGGACAGACTAACAAAGTTACAAAACTACCTCTCTCCCTCCCTAATATGGATTTTAATGCTTTTTAACTATAGAAAGATGATAGTATCAGTACAAATGATTGTGCTACTGATAGCAGTTCATTTCATCGTGCCTTAAGACAAGGAACTGTCCAAATTGCGTTTTTAGTGTAGATGGGCAGGTTCTGAAAAACACTCTCAAGTACTGGGGTGTATTTGGGGCTACAGGTAGCTATAAGGGAATCCGCTGAGCAAATTCCTCACAGAGAGAGGTATACACTTGAAAACAGCTGCAAAAGGCAGCAGAACTGCAAGACAATGTCTGAAGCCCAACAACTTGCTTAAGCTGCTAATAAAATACTTCAGTGTCTCACTGAAGGTGCTGGAGAGCCCATAACCTCAGCTGGCTTTGCAAGAACAAAACTGAGAAGCCTGATGAAGATCAGGTATGCAAGAACAAAAGCAAGCAGAAGACCCTCAGGGAGCAGGTAAGTCACTTGAGAAACATAGTTTTGGATTAAAAAAGAAGTAAAAATAAATGAAGTTGTCCTATCACGTATACTATCATGACAGCACAAACAAAAGCAACAACCTTCATTATAGCAAACTAAAAGAATGTGAAAGGAACCATTACATTCTAGCTCAGTACTACACACTTAATAGACCTCAGCACATCTTCACAGAACAGTGTAACATTATGGTTTCTGTAATGCAGTAGGAAATTCAGAGTGATGCACAAATTAGTACCTGGTTCATTTCCTTGCCAAGAGCTCACACTCTCAGGCTGGCCCTTTGTCAGGGTAGAAGACTGTGAACAAATGAGAAACGTAATGACGACAGAAATGCTTGCCTTGCATGGTGCCTCAAGTTAATTCAAAATAACGGCAGATGAAAACGAAGTGAGCCTGAAGAGAAGAGGGCAGCATGCATGCTTTATAAAACCCAAACCAAACCAAACCTGTAAAAACTGATGATAGAATATTTTGAGCTGTTGAGAGAATTTGTTACACTGTATGTGCAGGCTGGAGAAGCACCTTAGAGGCTTCAAGCTGGCTCCAGAAGAGGGCAGGTGTGTTTTCACGCAGTGTTTTTTTTTCTTACTAGCATCCCACTTCATATTTATTTAATGGGAGGGAAAGGGGGGAAAATGGAGAAAAAAAGAACCAAAAGTCTCACGCAAGCATCTTACAGAGAAGGGAATGCAAATTTTTCAGTCATATAAAGGATTCTGACTTGAAATTCGTAACTAAAAATGAAATCCATCTTAAGTTTCACATGTTTGCATCCACACTGATCCCAACTGCAGCCATGCTGTCAGAATATCATGGGGGTAGTAATCCTCCATACTTAAAACCAGAACAAGCAAAGACAACCTGGCAGGTAGCCTGACTAACACTGAAGCATGGCATGTTTATCACCAAAGATTCCTCTGCTGCCTGCTAGCTGTCTCTGAAGGTAATGGTGTTTACAGAATGAACCAAGTTAAAGTTCAGGATATACTAGATTTAAATTAAACAAGCAAACTAACTCAAAACTCCAATTAGCCTTCACTAAATATGTTCTAGTAATAGATCACAATTCAAATTGCCCTAATGTACTGCTAAGCTGAATGCATGGCATCTGCATATAAAAAATGGTAGTCTTTCAGAACTATCAAAAGCAACAACACGACAGCCCGTGTGACGTGCAAGAGCAGCACAACTGCATTTGGTACAAAGAAAACTGTGGAACATACATTATGCCTTGTCTTTCTGTAAGAGGAGGAAGAAAGCTGATGTTATAGCCTGTCTTTACTTAGTTGAAACACATGCCTGGAAATGTGTAATTTTTCACTTCTTAAATATAAATGTAAGGAAAGTTTAAACAACAACAAAAAACCTCTCAAGAATTTTACATGCCTGCATAGTATTAAAACACCCATGTTGACTCAAATTAATGTTTGCTGAGGGTCATACCCTAAGCAAACTGATTCTCATACCTACTTCTGTCAAGGAAGCTCAACTATACCCCCCTTTCTTATTAAAAAGAGAAAAGAAAGAGACAAATTTGCAACTGTCATTTTATTTGTGTCTGAAGATGATGACAGTAGTGCCAAGGGTCTTTGTTGAACTGGGCATATGACAAGCAGTAAACCCAATTTATGAGAGCTGTGATTTCACATGTAGATTTTTGTACTTAGTACAGGAGTAAGGTTACTGACTCCTCCTTGCTAGATTTAGAAATCTAAGGTAAAAATGCCACATAGCATGAAAAGGTAAAGTGTACTGACAAAAAAAGGAATTATAACTTCAACTATAATATCAGTATCTAAGACTGCAGAAGTGCCCCCTCTCTCCATGTTTAGGGTAGCTGAAAATGTTACAGGAATTAATTAGAAATTACAGTGTCTTTCAAATGAAGTAGTTTACCCCAGACACAACATCAAAGAAAAATAAATCCTGGTGGCAGTGAACCTTCTTGAAACAATGAGTAGAGCTTGTTGTTCAGCAGAACTAATATTTCTTGAGGCTAAAGCGAGTACAGTGGAATTATGAAGACATTCCTTTTTCCATTCACAAACCTATCCCTAAATAACATCACGTTGAAAACAGGAAGCCACCCTTTGCTTGAGGATTCAAAATTCTGAAAATAACTGGTTATGGAGGGTATTTAAAAAAAACATCAAGCCCTAAAACACTGAAAAAAGGAAGCAAAATCCACATTTAACTGCTGTTTGAAGCCCAGATACTTCAACACTGAGAACAAAATCAAGACTACAAACCAACTTTGCTTATAGTTCCAGACTAAGAATGCATTTTGTGACAAATAGAAGTATCACTCCAAAGTTTATAGAACAGAGAAATTAAGTTTTCAGAATCTTCAAGTTGTTAATAAACTTTTCAAAGTAAAGCATAAAAGGTGCTTGAGACTCAGAAATAAAAACCTAATTTGGTTAAGAGCTCTGCTTCTCTAATACTGCCTTAAGAGATCTATATACAACGGCATTTTCTTACATATTTGAGCAACTTGTTCTTTGCTTTTATTCTCTTCCCCATACATGGGCAAAATAAAAGCTATAAATTGAAGTACAGCCTACTGCTGTTGGGTCAACAGTATAAAATTGGACAAAAAGCGTTATTTCCGTCTACACTGATGCTTGGCTGTATCTACGTATTACAATCAAAAAAAGTGCTACAACAGCTGTATATTGACTACTATTTTTGACCACTGACATCTAGAAATAACTTTGTACTATTGATACATCTAAATTGAAGTCTATCTAGACCTAGTACAGTATCATGGCAAAATTTTCTCACCTTTTAAGTTATTACCCAAACTGGCAAAGATTAGAAAACACTGGGGAAAAAAGCCATCAGGTTTGATTAATCCAGTTTGTTTAGAGCATTTTAAAAGAATAAAATCCTCATCTTTAGTGCTTACCCATGAGGAAACTGCCACTGTATTTATACCAGAATAGGAGAAAACCACACAGTTTAATCCAAACTCCTTCCCCCTCCTATTTCTAGCATCACAATATCAGTACCCATTATGAAACAAACTTAGGATCTAATTCTACAATACTTTTCCAGAGGTTCCGTTCTCATATGCAGGAGAGCAGCAGTAGTTTGAGTTTACAGTTCATTCCTTTAGACATCCGAAAACGTCTTGCAATGTCTCAAAACATTCTGTAAGTTAGACAAGCATTCATTTCATAGAGTAATTGGAGAATGCAGACAGGCATTAGGAACAAGGTATAGGAAAAAATTACACTGCAAGAAACAAGTCCTAATATGAAGAGAACAATTGCATGAAGTAATACTCCTGTATTTCAGGACATAAACATTGCTTTTTCCATAGAAAGGTCAGACACTTCAATACTGACATACACCAATTTCAGATTAGGGTGGAAATAAAGCAGCCTCCACCTTTGTGTGCACTGTAAGCATAAGCTAATGTTACAAGCAGTATTAACACCAAATTCAGAAAATGACTGCATTAGTTCTCAGGATATGAATTAGGCATGTTATCATCCAAAGCTGTATGGGAAGTGTTGTTTCTGTACAAGCAGTTCAAGCGTAAACTTCTTGAGCGTTGGTACACAAAGCAGTTATCCTGAAGATATGTGAAAGTTTGTTCAAAAAAAATCTCAGCAGCCAGGATTCTTTTCTAGATTTGGTAACTGCTTACATAGTTCTAATTCCTGTGGGGAACTGGATGTTCACTTCCTCAGCGGGAACAGCTTCTTATGCCACAGTTACTTAGATATGAAGAAAATTCTTTCATGTGTTTTCTCATTACGCTTCGTGTCCGTCACTTCCTCCACATCATTTTGTCATGCATCTTCCCTTTAACAAGCAGGACACTGCTCCCTTGAAGCCTGCCTAAGTCTTCAAGGAGAAAAATACTGGGGTTTAGGTATTACCTGGGTTATGATGTGTTGGCTTTACAAATCTGGCCTAAGTTCTCAATATAGGGGAGTGTGTGCGTGGAGTGCATTTTACTTTTTTTAGCACAATCTTTAGATGGCAAAGACTCACATTTCTGAAAATTCTGCTTCTCTGGGGTTTGATCAAACTGACTACCTCTTATGCTGAGGAACTGTACATTCACTATTCCATAGAGCAAGAATGCTTTAGTACAGAGCTTTCAGGACAAAGCCTGATGCTCCCTGTAATTGGTACTCTTTGGCTGGACACCAAGACTAGACCGTGGGCTCCTCTCTGATGTTATCAGATAGTTTACTCTCCCTCCCCCTCAATGCCATCTGTACAGCTGCCTGAAAAAGAACCACATTAAAAAGAAGACTGATAAAAGGACAACTGGGACACAGAAGTGTTACAAGACCTGAATAAGCAGGGGTTGAAAATGAAGGGAGGAAAAATACTGATTAGCTCATCAAGGAGGAAGGTACCTAGTGAAAAAAAGAACTAGAGCATCTAGTGCTCCAGTCTCATCTTCTCTGGGGACCAATCAGGATGCACAGAGTACCAAAACAAGATATTTATGGGGATCATTAACCACATGTTCTGTTTCTAATGATAAATGAAAATGAATTTCAGTCTTAACTCTGATTCTGTACGGTGAAAGAGTGTTTTACCTCCATTAAACAATGGTGATGACTGGTGAAATTATCAGCAGGAAGGATCAGCTGGGCTACTTAATTAACTTTGGGGAAAAAAAAAAAACTATCTCAAAGCTTATAGGTATTAGCTAACCTAATCTCACAGAATTTGCAGGAATGGATTAGAACAAGCCCTGATAATTCTGTGCCAGAAAAACAGGAGGTACCAAGTATTTGGGTGTGACATTAATTTTCAGCCACACAGCCAAATTCAGGAAGTCATCCACAGTCCACGCATTCCACTTCACAGTCCAACAGTGTTAAGAGATATTTAAAGCCTGCAAGACTCTACACTCAATACTGCAAGAATGCTCTTCGGCAGATCTCCTTGAAATCAAACAAAAATACAGTTTAATCATGCAGAAAAATTGTATTTTCTCCCAATAGCTGGGGGGGTTTTTAAAGCCACACTAAGTCAATTTTAAGAATGAATTCTCCCTAGAAATAAGGAAAAATAGCAGGCAACATATTTCCAAGTTCCCAAAACAGCCACTTACAAAGTCTAACCTTTGAAGACAGGTATTTTTTGTTATGTTTCTCTGTCATGTTAGAACTTGGAATATTCCAAGTCCAATACTATAAGTAGAATTTCATTCAGTCAGAAACTCACCCACCCTAGCACGAGATGCTATTGGAAGAAGTATATATGGCATGTATTTGTCAGAAGACAAAGCCATAATGGCTCCTTTTCATCCTAAGATGTATGAATCTGCACTTTGCAAGAGATTTAAAAATCAATATCTACTAGCACTACTAAAACACAAAACATTCAAGTAGTATATAACTGTAATGCAAGCCCTTGCATGGCAATCCAAATTTATTGAACTACTGATGCTAAGTCATACAAAATTGCACCACTTTAATTAAGGCTTTTAGTTTACATTTGGCCACCTCAAAGCAGTTGTAACATTAGGTTGGTCAATTTAAATACTGTGGCTCCCTGTTGGATATACACACAATCTTTACACCCAAACGTTAATGCATACAAAGCAACAAGGCATTGTTAAATAAATCAGCAAAAGTTAATTACTGCAACTTAGGCCCTGTGACCAATTACACATGATTAAAATTACTTCCCACATTCACATCCACAGTACTCTTCCACCATTTAACATCTCAACCAAAACGTTACACATGTAAAACAATCACTAACAGGCAAAAGTACTAAACCTGTATATTTGGTATTGCAAATACACTTATGCATGAGCAAGCAAGGGAATTCACAGTGAGAATCTACAGCTGCAGAAGCCCGAAAATGATTTACAAAAAATTGTTAAATCATTAAAAAATTGTTTTAAAATATACACTTCTTGTTGTAGACCCCCACTGTACACACAACTATAAACATTGTTCCCTATGTAAACAAGGAAAAGGAAACATACAATAAAAGGTTGAAAAGTCTGGACATTTCCTTCCCAACAGATATTAAAGGCCATGTCTTTAGTCAGACGTTATACTGAAAGGACTCTTAAAGACTAGATCACTGTCTCCACAGGTTTTTCCTAAAATTAAAAAACTATATAGCTGTTGTGTTAATCAAAGCGCTTTTGTACAATACGATGATGATGATCCTGTATTTCTTTAAAAAAGTTACAATAAGCTACAAATACCGATGAAGCAAAGTTATCTGGAGTAGTCTATATAGGAGCTCTTTGGACTTTCTTTTATTATGCTAAAATAGTGGTGCTTTTAGGATTTACATTATTGTACTCTCCAATAGAAAGTGGGGATTGTTGAAGTATACAGTACACAGTTTTCATACATGTACAACATTGGTGGATGAACAATGTCTCTTATCAGTAATACTGGATGTAGGCTCTGGTTTTACCAGTTGCATACACTTAGAATATTTATAAGTAAAAATCTCTCATGACACTGGAAAGTGATTAGAATGTGCAAACTGATGTAGTAGCTTTCATCCATTTCTTAAAGGGTACCACCACAGGAAAGTCCATTTAAGATGTTGGTAGGTTTAATAAAGTTGGAATGCTGGCACTGTTGAATTGGGCAACAGTTCTTCAGACCTGTAATAGCAAAACAAGAGATTAGTATTAGTAACAGCTATTTGTCACTTCTCTTTAGTTAAAAGAACTAAAGCAGGAAACAGTTAACTAGCAAAGTTCTTGGCAGACTCAGAAAATAACCTTATCACTTCTCTTCTACTAATATCATTTCTACTGTACACAAATAACAGACTGTCTCAATTAGTAAAACAGAATTGGGATACATATGGTAATCCAAGCTGAACTGTGGAAGTAATATTTGATGGGTGGGACTACTTTTGCTTACAGTATGATAGTTCCAGTGGCTTTAAAAACTAAAAACACATTTGAAGGATCAAAGCTCTTGAATCAAAAGCCCTGTTAAGGAAATGGAGCAGCCGTTTGCCATCCTCAGCTAATGCTTTTGGAACCCTCTCAGTTTACTTTGAACTGTTGTTCAAATAAAGTAAGTAATAATATCGATTAAAGAAGACTTAAAATGTGGCACTACCTGAATATTAATAAAAGCCTGCAATTTATGACAGTGAAATATACTGGAGGATCCTGCTAGGACATCAAACAGATCTACTGGATGACAAAATAATTGATCATAGTACTGAAGCAACTGAACCACTGTATATTCAGTAAAACGGTACAGAATCAAGATGAGCAGGCAACTCGCATGGTATGAGGTCAACCAAGGGGGAACCTCTGCCCATACTCAGGCTTGGATGTAGACAGAGGGAAACAATCTGCCCAAGAACAAGTTGCAGGGTAAAAATAAAAATCATGCCTGCTCACTAAGTTCTGAAAAGGCTGGAACTTGCTTGAGCCTTCAGCAGCATTCTTAAAGCATGGATTTGTAGAACATTAACCAACTGCCAGCAAGTAAGAAATTGATCTAGTAACCAACAGCTCCAGGCCAAGTATTTGGAGTGTTACAATGATCACCATTCTCTTCCAAATGTACTTATTACCATGCAACCTGGAAAATACCCATATGGTCCAAAGAAAGCGAGGAACTCCTATGGGATCATGCAAATATATGAAGGAGGTCAAAGCAGAAAGTGACATTTTAGCACACACACTGCAGTATTTTATAATGTGCCTTCCTGATAATTGAGCTTTTGTAATATATTCTATCAGTCCCTAAAAAAGGGAACTCAGTTTCCAAATGCTAAAGTTTTGAAGTATCAGCAAACACTGTTAATTTGGGAACAACCAACACCTTAAAGCCTGGGGAAAAAAAAAAAAAAATACCAGTGTGAATGTACCTTGCACATATTTGTAGTTCTGACTTTGGAACAGTAAAATTAAGACCATAAATATTTCTATGATAATGTAAATAAAGAATTTTCAATGCTGTTCTGCATCAAGAGCTACAACATTTGTTCAGGTTTTCTTCGTTGTTGTTCTGTTTGGGTCCTTTATAGCCATAATACACAGAAAATGTGAAAAGGTTTACCTGGCTCAGAGCTACAGCACAGCTATGTATTAAAGTAGCTGACATGATGACTTTTTACGTGCTTTTCCAGGCACTGGAGTTTTTCTGTTAATTTGCCGCACAAGGTCATAAAAGATCTGAGAATATAAAAATTCAGTTGGTTATTGGCATTAAGAGGCTTCTCTCATAACCTTAAGCCTTGAATCCCCAAATACTCGCAAACCCCTGTAAATATTTAGTTATCACAAAGCCAGAAAATTAAATTGTATACTTAGTTAACAGCCGTTTTTTTTTTCTGTTTAAGGTAATTGTCTTCCAAGGGTTTTCCACTTTCAATGAAGCGAACTGGAAAAGCATCTGTAATCTGCAGCTATTTAACTCTGGCTCAAATTAATCTTAACACACATGCTGTATTTCACAGTGATCAATTATTATATGCTATTACTTTGCAATTAGTACTGAGGTCAAGATACAGGCCACAGGTTGCTTCTAACTCAACTCACTAAGGATATTCTTTTAAAGAAAGGTCTAGTAAGCTTTAACTACACATTTTCATGGTAACTCAAGTAAGCTGCACATTCTGTTATAGTCCCTCCCCTGAACAAGATCATGCTTTTCAAGGTAAGTCTGAAAATACTAAAGTCTAGAGAATTAATTCAGCAGCCTCCCTAGGACTACAGCATGACATAAGCTAACATTTCCTAGACAAGTAACTCATGTATGAAAGACTCACACTTCGAGCCTCCTAGAATTCTAATTAGAACATGGTTTTGTTGAAAGGCTAATTTAAGACAAGTCTACAAATTACAATTAAACAGCATATGTTTCATTCATAATTGACATTGTTCCAATTATTTCTGCATCTCTTAAATCAAGCAAGTCCTCATGCTAAAGCCATCCTAACAGTTTCCTAAGCACTGGCTACAAAGCAGAAAACATTCCAATGAGGGCTTTTGGTATTTGATGCAAGTAAGTTTTAGTTTATTAAACATACAACATCTATATAGTTAAGCTGATTAATTTGTATTTAAGAAAAACGGAATAGTTTCCAGAAATTCCCAACTAATTAAACACACATTACTTATTTTTAAGATTAGCTGTGCTTAAGCCCACCATACTCTCTTGATTACATACAAGTCTTGCATGAAGGCCCTTTCAACCTGACTGATGCTGCCAACGTTTTCCAGAAGACACACAGAACTGTAGCGTTTATTGTAAAATTCAAGCTGTTCCAGAAATGTAAATACTAAGAGTTTCCTTTTCTAAACATTCTCGCATCCCTTTTTTCATGCTTGCACCCACACTGGGTAAGAAAGCATGCACTATGGGAAGTCCCAAATTGCATGTGTGTGGATCAGTCACCTAGCTCTTGCTAAATAAATAAAGAGCTAGATGGTAAAGAGGCTTTTCCTCCTTTTCATTATAAAGATGATAATTTCGACAAAACTCTGAAGAGTTTTTGTTCTTACCGTCTCAAATAATTTAATACCAAATAAAGAATTTAAGGACTTCACTCCTTTAAAGGTCTTAAAAAAAAAAAAAAAAAAAAAAAAAAAAAAAGTAGCCCAGCAGTATATTCTCCATTGATAGAGACTGTGTCAACTAGGGAATGCAGCATGAAAAAAGTATTTAATCAAGTTAATATGAATATAATTTGAAAATTAATTACAGTAAAATTAGTATAATTTCAAAAAGTCACAAGTCAAAGCTAAATACATCCCTTAATATAAACATCTCAAAATCTCACTATAGTAGGGAAGAGTTCTGTCCATTATAGTCAATGTTATTCATAATTGTTAGCTCTTCCTTGACAAACAGTAAACATTTCGTTACCAGAACAGTGTTCCATCCTTCCCTCCCTGCCACCCCTCCCTACTGTGGGTAACATGCCTTACCTCATTAACATTTATCTTTGATTTTGCAGAAGACTCTAAGAACGCACAGTTATTCCATTGCCTTGCTAGGTTCTGTCCTTGTTCCTTTCCCACAACTCTTTCATCTTCCAAGTCACACTTATTGCCAACCAGAATCATAGGCACCTAAAAAAAGCCAATTTAATGCCAGCAAAGAAATCATTAAAATTCTGGGAAGGCACATTGCAAATGCACACCTACAAGCCTATATGAATCATTAGAGGATCCCATCTTTCAGAATAATCGAATTCTGGTATAACTGAAGCTTAAGTTTAACGTTGTGCAATACTTTCATGTTCAAATCAAACTGTGTTTTCTGCTTGCCATTTGGCAGGGTGGTGGGGGGAATGGTTTGAGCATTCAGTACACTGTCAATGGAGCAAATTTCACATCTTTCAGATGACCTAATGAGATTTCCTTTTCACATGTTTAAGGCATCAAGAAACCTACCAAAGAATCTGCTACATGATTCTTATGTGTTCAGAAATCCTGGAAAAAGTGGCCTGTACTGAGTAGCATAATGAAGGAAGCAAAAGCTCCTTTCACCATGCCTCTACTCCCAGCATATCTGTGTTCCTTGCAAGAGCAGTTTACTCACACAGTTTTCATTATTAAGCTGATGTACACAGAGGAAAGAAAAATGCCACCTTATAAAAATTACTAACTATAGAAAACAAATTCACCTTTGTGGAAAGAAAAGGTAACCATACAAACTTGTCTGGTCCATTGCCTGTCACCTCCCCGCTCACGCCTTTCCTTTTACTAATTTAAGGACATAGCTAAATTTTTCCCAAATTCAAGTGCTGAAAAAAAAGGTTTACAGCATCTTGGCCATTTAATTTTCCCCCACTGAGAGAGCAAGTAATGGAAGAACTGTATGTAAATTTTGGCGAGAACTAAACATGTCAGTTGAAGCTCATTATCTTTTTCCTGGTACTATGGAATGATTTTCAAGACTGAGGGGAGTGTCCTAAAAAGAATTACAATTCCAAGGAAATACTACCAAAATACTAGCAAAGAAAGCTTATGCTAGTCAGCATAAATACACCACATAAACTAAGGTTTCAAGTATAGTCACATTTTGATTTTTGTGTACAAAATTAATTTTGTACAAAATTAATTAAACAAGGTTATAACTTGATGGGCTCTGGTTGGGAGAGGTACATGCAAGTTAAATATTACTCTTTTGAGATACATTTGTGATAACGGGTAATAAATCCCTTCCAGAATAAGTCTGCTGGACATAGGCAAGACCTGCAAATGCTTACAGTTTAAAAGTGCAAGGTGGTTTGTATTACAGAAGTCACAGTGAACTTCTCTGAACTGAATTTAATATGTTCTTTGCCTGCTGTCAGCAGGCACACGTGGATACAGAGCAGTAAGGAAGGCATCAAAGTTTCCATGAGCACAGTTTAAATGAGATGAGCACACTTAAAGACTGTTCAGTGCTTTCCCCCTGACTCCCACCAGGAGGAGGACATTCTTCCTTGCCCAACAGCTACAGCTTAACGTGTTTCTGTTAAAAACACACTATTACTACTGTTTCACATTTGAAATACCTTTCTTCCATTTACTAAGGGACTGAGTATCACTTCTACAACTGTAGCAAGGTTTTTTTAATCAGTTATAAACTTGTAATGTTTAAGCCTCACTTTGTAGGTTTAATAATGTTAAGAGGTGCATATTGAGATTATGTGGAAATAGAACCCCCAAACTTACTTGCAGGCACACACAAAATATAAACGCTACGTAACATTCAAGTATAAAGCTTACAGTACTGTCTTCTGTAAGAGCTTAGAATTTTGTGCCTTCAAAATACCATAAACCGTAGGCATATTGAGGAGAAAAAAGTGGTTTTTGTTTTTTAAACCTTCATTGATAGTAACTGAGGTAAGAACAGATTTGCTTTAGGAATGTTTCTAGTAATTTTTTCTTTGCAGTACTAGTAAGTTTCAATACAATTTCAAAGAGTATTTTAATGGAAAATATAAAAAAAAGGACAATTCTCTAATTACACATGACAAGTTACAATTTCTCCAGTTACAATGCAGCCTTAAGAGTTGCATTTCTGTACTACCCATCTACTGGTTGATTTGTCTCTTAACTTAAAGCTCAGAAGCTATCTGATCACACTGCAACATCCGTAATGAAAACTCTTTAAGTATTAAGCATTTTCGAGGATGCTTACGTCATCAGTGTCTTTGACTCGAAGAATCTGTTCTCTTAGATCCTGTAAATCATTAAATGTGGACTGTGCTGTGATGGAATATACTAATGCAAAACCTTGTCCATTTTTCATATATAGGTCTCTCATTGCTGTAAACTGTTCCTGTAATTGAAAAGTAGATACAGATGTTGCCGTCAATTTCCACTTTCCTTGCACAAGCTGCCATGTACACTTGAGGTTAAAAACAGATCACAAGTAAGATGCATTTGTGTCCCCTCCCCTCCTTTAAAGTGACCAGTATTTTACTGTTTGACTAAAAGCATTATAGTAAATTGAACTGCTTTTAAAGAAATCTGAAGCTTGGAACATTATCTGGGGTGGCTGAGCAGCACTGAGATATTGCCAAGGGCTATACCCTGGAAAAAAGTCACAGAAACTGGAGTAATTTCTTAGAGATACAGTAAAAGGTAAAGTGAAATCTGTAGATTACAGAAGTTACATTCTTCCCAAATCTTTTGTTACATACCAAGTTTTTCCCATCTCCTGATCATTCTTTAAAATGCATCGTAAAGCAAATGCATCCTTTTTCAGCCTCCATTTTGTAGTCACTTTCCTATGTTAAATTCTACTTTAATATTTAAGGAGATTGTCTAGAGGATGGTGACACTCAATAGACTCATCTTATTTCCTAGACCAGTGACAACTATGATACTGCACATAAAGGCTCACTAGTGCACTGCACAGAAGCATTAGGACTTCTTGCTTGAAAACTCTCAACAGTACAACTGTGAAACAGCATTTGTCTTTCTCACACTGGTGACTCGGCTATCTTGTGCCTGATCACTTACGCACCAAGCTCCTTTCTGTATGTCAGACAAAAAGCACAATTTATTTTGAGATAATAGCTGCTCCATCTTTCTGTAGTTCTACATGGTCTTATTATATTATGGAGCTTAAATAAGTTATTATTGGACCAGACTATTACTACAGTTCAGAGAACATGTTACACTCTAAAGGTATTGAGCTTATGCTCACCAGAATCAATGAAGGAAATGACTGGTTTCAATAATTTTGGAACTAGACAGAGAAACACCTGACCAGTATGCAAAGGGTCAGCATAAACCCTGTGCTTTTGAGTTCCCATAAGCTGACTAAAGCAATAACTGTTTTTATCCCCAATGTCAGAACACATCTCACACAAAAGAGAAAGAAGATGAGAAGAAAGCATGCATTCTCTACAGCAACAGAAAGCAAACCTGAGTAACCACTGGGACTAAGTTTTCCTCTAAACAATATAAACTTAAAACAGCAGTGCAATCTCTTTTAAAACGCTCAACCTCACATTTCCCCTGTTACAGAACGAGCTCACAGGAAGCTTACAATTAATTTCTGCGGCAATACTGAAGTTTTATTAAAACACTAGTATGTTAAAAAGCATCCTTTAATCAAATGCACTGACCATGGTTACTCTAGAGAAGGAGGAAGGAAACACATCACCATTTATATCCCAACAGCTTTTGATGGTTTTAACACTGTAAATCAGTATTTGGGGAAGTTGGTTTTACATACCGTTCCTGCAGTATCTAAGATTTCAAGCATACACTGTTGTGCATCTACTTCGACTTGCTGTCAAAAGAGAAAGATGTGGTTAGAATTTTTCCTCTTGCAACTCTCCCCTCCGAAGACACCAGAAATCATATGATTTTTATAAGCAAATTCATAATGCATAAAAGCAGCATGTCTTAAGTTTATATGGATATACACTTTGAAAACAGCAGGAAGAAGCCTTTCAAAGAGCACTAGTGACATTTTCAAAAGCAGCATCAGCAGCCAAGTATCACTTTGCAAAGTGATTAGGGATTTTTGATTATTAAAAAGAAGGCTGCTAAATTTGTAGTGATGGTTACCAGCATCTAGCACAACTAATTTCTGCTTGTTTCAGGGATCATTCACAGACTGAAAAGTACAAGTGAAATCTAGAAATTTGGATTGGCATACTAATGCTTATTTAATAGTAATTTAGATCAAGCAAGAGAGTAAGTAGTGCACAGCAAACAATAACCCATGTGAACCGCTAAGAGTGGTATCCCCAAAACAAGGTTTTAGTGACACTAATGAGGAAACTGATCCAGCTTTAAAATATTTGCAAAGAATAGAAAGTTTAAGAAGCCAGGTCAGTTTCTGTATCTATTTCAGACATCCTCTATATAGTTTCTACCTGAAAAAAAATGGCTGCAAGTGAGCAAAGGACATGGAAGTGCCCTCAAGCTGTTCAAACAGGCTACCCACTTTTTTTTCTTTCAAGCTACTCACACACCTCCCTTGTTTCCATTTGCATGTAATATTTCTAGCTGGCAGATCAGCACTCAGAAAGAACTTTGTGTTCCCTATTCCCGATATACGCATTACCGCTATTTGAGTTTCTGTTTTGTAACTAGATTTGAGCTTGTGGGGCGGGGCAGGGAAGAAGAGTATTTCCACTCTTCTCACACCTCATCAATGCACCTTAGGGATAGGCATTCCTTCAATAACCACTATTTTAGCATGCATTGCTAACAAAGTTATTCTGCTAATTAAGCAGCATCTATTTTCTTTATGCAGAAATATTTGGGAAGTAAACCAAGGCATCAATTTTCAAGACTTCACAGAATCATAGGATAGTTGAATAGAGTTGGAAAGGATCTTAAAATCATCTAGTTCCAACCCCCCTGCCACAGGCACAGACACCTCGCACTAAACCCTGTCATCCAAGATTGCATCCAGCCCGGCCTTGAACACTGCCAGGAATGGAGCATTCACAACTTCCTTGGGCAACCCATTCCAGTGCCTCAGCACCCTCACAGTAAAGACCTTGTAGAAGTCTTCCCACATATGGAATTATGCAGCATCTTATAGCTACTAATACACCTGCTACTACAATTAGAGAAATAAAAACTGATACCACCATTCTTCTCCTTTTTCCAAACCAGGATTCTAACCATCCTGTTAATGAAATCTCTTCTTGAATTTTCATGCTCAATTATTTAGTTCCAGGCAAACTTAAAATATTTCAAGCCACATCCTCCCAACTTCAAATATTATAAAAATCACATTTAACATTAATAGTATAGAATTGCAAATGCCAAACCAATACATTTCAAAGTCACCCAAGAAGCAAGTCAGAACTGTAACTAGCAGCGATGGAAAGAAAATGACTGCATAAAGTATTGTCCAGACTTAAACAAGACTTCAGCAATTTGTCTGATTTGAAAGGAATACAGAGATATTCCTAGTCATTTTAGGACCAAACCCAAAAGGGACATTGTAAGATTTTTGCTTAAAAAAAAAAAATACATAAAAAAATAAAAAAATAATCAGAAGACAAAATATCTTAAGATGGTTTTACTTTTTCAGGCTCCATGGAAACAGTCTTTGGAAAAATTCACCCAGCAAACATCATGAATCTAGTATGACCTGAAGAATGTACAGTATAACAAAGGAAACATTTCACTTTAGTACAGCTTGTGAATATTTCTAGAGTCATTTACTGGGCCTGACCCAGAAAAGGCCTGTACCAAACACTGGGATAGGGTCCAAAATTTCTACTCTTCAAATGCAGAAAAAGTGAGTGGCTACATAGAATTTGGTTTTGCTGTTGTCCCTTTAATAGGAGTTCTAGTTTTGGCTGGAAGCCCATGTGCTTAAGACAGACCAAGATTTTTCCAGCATACAGATTTCGATGAGGTCAAAAAAACCAAGTGTGAAATTATCATTTTGCCCTAATTCCTCTTCTGCTCAGAAAAGATTCTGAACAGAATACAGGCTGCAATGGCTTTAATACAGCCTTTTCACTCCAATATGAATGGCATCCAGTGCTAAAAGAGGAAGTCCTGCAGTTTTTGCCCATTCCCAGTTTGGGTTTGTGCATCTTGCCTCCCTTGCATTCA
This sequence comes from Lathamus discolor, assembly GCF_037157495.1. NCBI lineage: Eukaryota > Metazoa > Chordata > Aves > Psittaciformes > Psittacidae > Lathamus > Lathamus discolor. The sequence goes on along the minus strand of NC_088884.1, from coordinate 38,792,650 downwards.
CACTGGCATTTTTGTGGTGGCCACGTGGTGAGCTACATCACAGTACCAGTGCATCTGAAAAGTAATTCAGCTAGAAGAAGAAAGATTAAGAAACCAACACAGCTGAAAAGTAATCTGCTTCACCAAATGGTTAACTCTCTTGGTAGCCATCCAGATGTAAACTATCTTAGCCTGGAATATTAATCATGATCTCAGCTGAAACTGAAGAGTGAGCAATATGGAGACTCAGGATGATGCAAGCAGAGTCAGACCTTTCAGCCTGTAATGCTGAAGAGGGGAAGAGAAACAGGCCACGGTGTTTGTTCATTTAGGATAGGTTTGTGTTAACTTATTAATAAAACAGCAACCCACCTAATGGAAGTGTATCAAGCTATCAGTCAAATTGTCAGGAATACTGTATGAGGCTTCCAGTATTCTAAAGGTGAGCGTGAAGTTGTTTTTAGCAGATTTTCCTAGTAGCAAAGAAGCTTAGAACCTCCAAGTCCAAACCTACCCGCATCTACTAACAAATACAAACTACTAATAAATATTATTAAAAAAGTGGTAGCATATTCTAGTGGGTTTTTTTTTGTTGCTGTTTTTGTTTTCCCTTTAAAAAAAAAAAATGTTCCCAATTCTGACAATTAATTTACCATTTTTTACTGACTAGCTAGTAAGGTATTAGGCGTAACATAAAAAAGCTAGTCTTGAATTACTTCTTTTAGACAGACTTTAAGAGTACCTTTACATTTCTAAAGTTACCTGGTATTACGTGGCATTACTAAGCATACCCTTTTCCAAGCAGTGACTCAAATATCTGACAAGTACTGCAGTTTTAAGCTTCTATAACACTAGAGAGGTCTTTTGCATACCTTTCTGTAGGAGTCTTCTATCGTAGGATCGTATTTTTCAACAAATATTCCTTGAACAAACTGTACAGTCTGCAACACAAAAGTTCTTGTAAGATTCTTCTGACAGTGACCTTTTGTAAACATTGTGCACAAATTACTGTTCTAGCTGTATACTCAGTTATCCATTACATTTGTCAAGGCAAATTAAGTGACTGACATCACAAAGAAGTCAACAGAAAGTTAAATGTATATGCCTATTTAATCAACTACTGTTAGATGAAGCAATGCTACACCTTCCTTTATCTACTCTCAGAGCAAAAGAATTAAAGCATCCATTGATTTAAGGTTTGTCTAACTCTTGGAATTGTTATTAGTTGTTAGTTGAATAGGATACTATACAGCTGCATGGGTTTTATATTTGCATTTATACCTACTGCATCTTCTGCTACTTATCTTCCAGTACGTGAATTAGTGAGAAACAACTGCCAGCATTTACTAGACTCAGCAGGATAAACCTGTGTACGTAGCACATAGGAAGTTTTTAGCACAAGTCAAATGGAACTTTAGGACTCAGTGGCCAGGTCAGAGGAGACAGGTTCAAATCCAGAAATGCTGCAGTAAGATAAAGAATTTAGAGGAGATGGGTAAAGTTCTTTCACAATCTAACATGATTTTTCATTTAAGTCTTCCTTTAGGAACCCCTTTGTAAGAGAACAGTTCTTACCTGATGGAGTGGACCTCTAGACCTTACTTTATGATAAGGTGCACAAACTGAAATACGTAAAGTTCTTAAGTGGGCTGAGACCACCATATTCTGTGAACTTTTTCAGTGCTAGTCTAGGCCAGACTAAACTTCTCTGTGATCATTTAACTACAACGCATCAGCTCTTTGGATTACAATCACCTACTAGCCACACCTATACACCTACATGCAGGGAAAAATGTGAAGCTTCCTATAAACACACAAATATTTATTTGTAATTGCATAAAAATACTTAAGAGACTGCTATCAAACATTAGGCAAACAGCACCCTGAAGACCTTTCTACAGACAGGAGTTACCAATGCCAGACACAAGCAAACCAGTTCATCATGTGAGTTTCATGATGCAGCATGATTTCCCACAAACCCATGGCTGGGTTACCCAGCAAAGGCAGAGACCTTTGTAATGTGTGGGGATGTACTTCACTGTGCAGACAGGCAAAGACCTGACCAAGCACCATCAAACCAAGCCCATACAATAATAGCAGCATGTGAGAACACACCAGTGGATGTGGATACACCCGGTAAGGGATGCATCTATCCTAGCCAGGAACTCCCAGCAAATAATTGTTAATTTTTTTAATTAGGTTTGTGCACATTACATAATTATGTATATGCACAAGTAGTTCTATTCGTGCAAACTTACATAAAAGGAATATGGGTTAGTAGGGAGTGTATTAGTGAAAAAAAGACAAAAGAAGCCTAAGAAAGTGTACTTGACTTGCCTCACAGAGTACTTACCAGAGCAGACTTTCCAACACCTCCAGAACCAAGAACCACTAGCTTGTATTCACGCATGATGCAAGAGATAAATCGCCCTCAATACCTAAAACACACAATAATAATTCACCATTTTGATCAACAAGACAACTATTTTAGCATTACTACAGCCACTGCAGGATTGCACATCTAACAAGTCATGAACAGTTGACTACTGATATCAACTGCTAAATGCAGAAGACACACCATTACAGCCAGGCACAACCTAAGCAGGATGTTGCTTTAATTATTACACAGTATGGAAACGATGGATATTTATTCACAACACAGTGATTGCTGAAGAATGCTACTTCTTCACCCAGAACAAATCAAGTACCCCCAAGGTCTTCTTGCTACCAGGACTTTTTGCACTTCAAGACGAATCATTATTCATGTGTAACCTAGCCTAGTTTCAGGCAAGACAGTACAGACTTGGAAAGTTTTAAAAATGAAGGTTTTTTAATATCCCAGGGATCAGTACTTTAGAAAAAAGGCAAGCACAGATTAAGACTTTCTGTAATAAAGACCTCAGTATCATAACTTCGCCAAAACATCACAGGTGTTTTAAAGGAAGCAACTAGTTCTAGAAGAACTGCTCACACCCATCTGTATGTATCACTTCCTCAGAGGCCTCAGGATGGATTCATCTACTTTATTTATATAAAGAAATTAATCTACTCCTAATTTACTACTAATCGATAGACCAGTTAGTCAGATTACAGCACACCATCCAGTGAGGTGTCCTCACCTCAACATATTCCAGAAACCTGCAAAACGCTGTAGTCATGCAGACAAGTCCATAGTCCCTCTCAGCTATAGTCACAGCAAGCATTAAGGCATTTCACAGGTTTCTCAATATCTTTCATTCATTCACCCACAAGAAGTTGCCTGCACTATATATTTTGCAACAACAGACCAAAAAACACATTGCCAAGAGCCATACAGACATCTGAAGAGCTTGCAGTTTTACGAACATCACATTCACAGTATTGAAAAGGTTTATGGGGTAAACAGCTGCTCATATTTGTTACCTGTGGTACTGATACAGTAATTCTACAAACATGTCTCAAATTTTATAGCTACTACGTCACCTCTTCCATCCCCCAAGCTTATTTCCTATCACAAATTTTTGTAATTTCATACATACACACAAATGTAAATGATTGTGTTAATGTGATACGCAAGAAAGTCTCCAGTCTCTTCTGAAGAACTGAAAGCATCAGGATGCTGAAAAAAACCACAGAATGGGAATCTTTAGGCAACAACATCTCTTTATTCATATTGTCATTTAACTTGAAATAACATCCAAAGTTTATGTCTACTGACCCAAAGATTGATCTACATGCAGAAAGTACAACTATGAAAGCACAATCGAGCTGCCTAAGCACGGTTTCATAAAAGGGCTTAGTTAACTTTTAATACAATAGCCATTTTCAAACTAGCAACTCTTCCTGTAGCTACAAGAAAACACTGCAAACCATCAGGCATAGTATTTACCTCACTAATGTTCTTCTATAAAGAAATATTGAATTAACTGTACTACAGTAAAGCTGAGTTACTAGATAAGAAACAATTATCCAAGAGAAGATAACATGCATTTTTCTCATTCTGGAATACTTAAATGCTAAGAAAAGAATCACAGAGAGAGAGCCTTATATAAGAAAATTAAACCAACCTCCTGCCAGCAAACAAACAGAACAGCAGGATCCCAGAAGTCAGTTTTCAAAAAAATCCCTTCGTAAGTCTGAAAGCTGATTAATGTTTTGCTAGATATCTAACCACAGCTATAATGGTTGCAGTTTCATGAGTAACTGGAGGCAGCCAAAATATTCTTTTGAGACCATTCCTCTCCTACAAACTAGATCTGTTCCCCTATTCCACACTAGCTAGTGCAGCTGCCTACAGCAGTCTGCCAGATCTGCTTGCTCATCTTTATTGAAAGCTGACCCAGCAAAACCAAAACAAGGCCATATAGATTTTGGGACATGTCTTTGGGTCATACTGCTCAAGAAAACACCTCTTTCAGTCCTGGTAGCAACTGATCTAACCGGCTGTTACTGCAACCCTGGGAGGAAGGTCTCAGTTCCTTTTCTGCAGGGTTTCTAGCACTTAGCAGATTGAGTTACCTCTTTTCTTCCCCCTCTGCTCCCAGGGAAAGATGAAACCCTCCCCAGCTGATGAATAATCTCAGGGTTGGGGGAAGTGCAGTGAATCCAACACAGGTGCCTGTACAAGGTAAGCAGGGGAGATGGACCAACCCTTTTCATCAGCAGTAATCTCAGCATTTCTGGAGTCACACCACCTGCTAGCTGTTTAGCACAAAATGCTAGGACTATTTACATAGAAATTAGAGCATCTCCATGTTAATGTCCATCTTTGCCATCACTGATTAACTCCACTTTGTCAGAAGACTGAGAAATCAAGAGGCCAGGTTCTATATGATTTTCTTCCTGCAAATACGTAATGAGCCATCTTTCAACTTACCTAAACCATTCCTGTCACCTTAAGCAAGCAAAAGGAATACAAGGAAAGAGCAGTTAGGAAATAATTGACCCAATATGCAGCAAAGCAGGTCTCTCCACAGACTTTTGTTACCAATAAATTTTGAGACTCTTCAGTGGTTTCCATACCTAGCAGAACATCTTTACACTCCTGACATTAAAAGCTGCTTCCTTCCCTACACAGATTTTCTGCAAATACAGACTACCAGAACCATTCACACCACAAGGTTAATCTGTTTGTGCACCACTGCAAATACACAAATCTGTAAGCTGTCTAGTCTTTCTACAAACAACAGGAATAAAGGATCGTGTCTAACTGTACTGAAATGCACCTTTCACACTCATGACAAGTTAAGCCTGTAACTACATTACCTGTCATTACAAACATCCAGCTATGCCTATTTATGTCACTAGAATGACATAAACATAGTGGGTGTAGGGGAAACCCCAGTACAGTAATCTGAATGAACTGCAGCAATTTCACTGTCTTTGAAAGAACAGTTTAGGCTGAATTTTTCATTCTTCGGTCTTAAATTAGCAACTAAATATGGAGATGTCAATAATGAAGGCCAATAGTAATTTAGGAGTAATGGAGTTTAAGCAGCAGGTACTAAATGTATGTTTCACACAGTGTTTTGAGTAATTTGTGACTTTTTCTTACTGAATTATCTACAACTTCTTAAAGAAAATTCCAAATCCTGAAATAGAAGCTAACAACTTGTTTTTAGTGAGAGACTGGCAATTCCATTTTGGCTCTGGCACAGGGATTTGGGAAATTAACAAAAGTCAAAGCTGCTTTCAGAATCCAGATTTGGAAGTTCAGTCCTAAATACTCAGTTGCTGCATAACACCGGAGCCAATTTCACTACTTAAAGTGGTGGTACTCAACTAAAGCATATATATATACACACACACTGTAACAGCTTGGTTAGCCAATCTTCTTAAAGCTCTTTAGGTGCTTCAGAGATTTTTTAAGATCTTTGAAGACAAGACAAAGCTGGACAGAAGTGCACAAAACATTTCTCTGACCTTCCCTCCAAACTTGAGCAATGGCCAAAGTAAGTACCAGTTTCTTCTTTCCCCATGCCTGCTTTTTTGTTGGGTTTTTTTTTTTTGTCATTTGCACAGCTATTCCTTAATTCACCAAGAGTACACAGTAATCCTTTATGTATGCACACACCTATACAGCACAGAAGTGGTGTGGCATCTCTGCTGGTCTATCTCAGGTGGCCTAGCCACAACATCTTGGAATGAAACACAAACCAATGTGTTTTCCAAAATGCTTTAAGAAAGCTAACTGGGATATCTGTACCACAGCATGCAGCAGAAAAAACATCTATTGTCTGCTCCCACTCAGACCTACCACCCCATTGACTTTGTGCAGCAGTTATGATGTCACTTCACCTTCCTCTGTTTTCCAACAGAAAAGAAAAACTAAATTCTTAACCCTGAGAACTTTTCTAAGAAAACTTCCCTGGGTACAGGTCTTTGCTTCATTCACAGAATCACAGAATAGTTTGGGTTGGAAGGCACCTTAAAAACCATCTAGTTCCAACCCCCCTGACACGGGCAGGGACGCCTTCCACTAGAACAGGTTGCTCAAAGCCCCATCCAGCCTGGCCTTGAACACTGCCAGGGATGGGGTAGCCAGAGCTTCTCTGGGCAACCTATTCCAGTTTCACCACTCCTCAGCTAAGCCACCAGCCCATGAAGCTAGGAGCTACTTTAGGATGCTGTGGTCTGTCACCGTATTTGGTGAAAAAAGCCTAGCATGCACTTTTTTGCTGACCAGTAATCCTCAGACTGAGTTAGGACTCTGATCCTGCCTGAACTTGACTTTCCAGTGATTCCCAACTAGCCTGACCTGACTCTCCTCTAGATCGAACTTATTTTTCAGTATCACATGTTGTACAGACTGCTTGCATCCTAAACCTCAATCATGCTCCTAGTTTACTTTTCAGATTGACATAACGCGTGACTCTGGAATGAATATTGTATTCAGCTTCATCTAGTGCCAAGACTATTTCATTTTGACTCATTTATGATTAACAACTAGGGGCAGAGGAAGACAATGACAAAGTATAGGAGGTTAAAGCCACAAAGCACCCTATCTTTCAGTTATTTGATAGTATTTGAAAAACAGAAGCCATTAAGCTTCAACCAAGACACTGAAGTAAGAAGTTCAATTGCTTAAAGAGATGCAGACTATAAAACCTGAGATGGAAACTCAAACTTCTGGTGGATTTCCTTTCCTGCCTGAAAAAAAGCCTGGAAGAAAAAAACCAAACAAACCACTTCTCTAGCCATTCTAAAACAGATACTGGACATAGCACATCCACTACCTCTCCATAAAAAGTCTGCGCCTTGCACTTCGCACATTGTCATCCCCTTTCACCGCACCCCTCCACCCCCCCCCCCCGCCAAAAAAAGAAGAAGCTACTGGAAGAACTCTGGAAAACCATGTAATTATGAAACCATTTGTATAGTCAAGACAGAGCTCAGTTTAGCACCTTAAGAATATTTCTTAGCATTCTACACTTAACCAGTCGTTTCAATAGCACCTTTCAGTTCTAAACCTATCAGAAAGCAACTGTATTAACTGGAAAGGAGAAAAAAGGATTATTAGATCACACAATCTCAGTCATTTAAATAAGGAGACAGGCTTGCATGTTTCCTTGTCTATATGACTTTGCACTCTTCTAAAGCTACAGCTGTATCACAGCATCCTAGATTAGGACAGGATTAAGTACAACACTTATTTGTCTTTAGTCCCCAGATCATCAATCTGTAAAATGTATATACTCCGAGGGGCACAACAGAGAAAGACTATGACAGCTGAGTAACAGATAACAAACCCACCCCCCCCCGATTTATCAGGCAGTTGATGAGACGCATCCACCAAATCACCCAACAATTAAATACCAAGAAGTTCAAACTTATTCCTACCAAATAAACCAAGTAACCTGTTTGAATCCCTCTTCACTTAGTGGAGTCTATTTTGAGATAGAAATTTTGCTCTGAAGGCTGGATACCTTTAAGATGACAGACCTGCAAGGAGGAAGAGCAATGCCAACTTCCTCTGCTTTTTCAATCTTCTGCTCCTTCATCTTTAAGCAGGAAAATACTGTCAACTGTGGTCTCTCTGCAGATGCTAACAAGAAGATAGGAAGCATGCAAAAAGTAAGACCTTTTTTCTCCTCTTGACTGGAGAAGGTACTGTCTTTGAACAGCTAAGTATTTATATGCACAGGTATTTGACATAAACATGAACTCTGGGGATGTCTAATGCAAGATTTAGCTAGAAAGAGAAAAATGAGGGAAGCTACTCTTCAAGAAATAGTGCCTTGACATTCTAATATCACACTCTGGATTTTAATGCTGTCTCAATATACAATCACTTGAGAGTACAGAGCTCACTTTCAGTTTGCCTCAATTAACTGCCAGGCCTGCACTAGTAACTGCCTTGCACGCTTCCTGAAATGCACAGCAGTCCATAAAACCACCATGTCTGCACAGCCTCTCACTAGTCTGTTCAAATTAGTTTTTCTAATTAATGCATGTATTAATGCATTTGCGTAATGTATTAATGTAACTGCTTAATTCTACTTCTTAATGTCATATTTCTTAAAGCACTTGATAAACTAGAGGAGCAGGAGTTTTTTTATGCACATAGGCACTTTTTCCAGTAAAGATTCTCTTTGAAGGATGAGCAGATCTTTGAATAAACCCATTCCAACAGAAGGAAGAAAGGTTAACCAGGACAAGTCACTGGAAATGAAGCATTTTAAAATATTCACATCTATCAAGGACTGTGAACATGAAACTTCCTTTCTGCTTCTGCCCTTATCAGATAAACCGTGAGGAAGTGCCTCCCGGACATTTTCTTCAACAATTTCTTTAAGCATGGCTCCAGAAAACGGCAAACCAAAGTGATGCTGCTAAGAGAGTTAAGGAACAGGAAACCTTACTTTAGCAGGGGATGAAGAAACTGCACACTTACTGCCTGTAAAGCTTTCCTATAAAGCAACCATGCAATGAGGAACTGAAGAAAGTTCAATTAGCAGTAGTAATTGAGCTCGATATGATAGGTATGAAAGTGCTGGGTTTTGGTAGAATTTAGTTTTCTTTCAGCACCTTCAAGTTTTGATTTCTGCTTCAACTTTTCTTACTTGTCTGAGGAATGGGAAAGCTAACAATACAATCTTTCCAACTGATATTAAACCAAATAAACCCCTAACTGAAGCTCAGCCTCAGGCCAAAGACATTAATTAAATACAGTCACTACTTCAAGATATCCCTAAGACTTGCTTGCGTGAACTAGTTGTTCAGGTACGGAATTAAACATATAGTCCCTCCCAGAAGCATTATCATTTTCAAGAGGTATCATGATTATTCAACACTTCAGACACCATGACTCTCATTCAGACCCTGACATTCTGGTTGCATTGTGAAGTTGCAGTGTATTCTCTAAAATTTTCATAATGTTTCTGCCCCAGCACATTTGCCTCTCTGGAAAAGATGCTTTGTTAAAACCACCTTGGGAGCAGTATTCCTCAAATAATGTCAACTGTTTTCATAAGAAAAAAATGTTCAAGCATTAGAATGACAAATGAAGTAAATTAACCAACTGGTTTACCTGCCTACAATTAAGAGTAGAGGAGGGGAAAAAAGCAAAGGTAAAAAAAAAAAAAATTGCTTCTCAGAGAGGGGATACTAGTTCCAATATGGAACAAAACGACAGTGGTCAGATATATGGAAAAATAGCTCCAGTTCAGTCACAGGACCAACCAAGGTCAGAAGACGAAGTTTTTCCAGACAAGATGTTTCCCACTTCTGGTACCGGAGCAGTCTCATCAGATGGCCAAACCTAAATCTTTCCAATTGTCTGTACCACCCAGAATCCACTAAGTTTTGGGTCTGTTGGTTCAGAACCCCTTCTGCAGGGAAGCAACTAATGGAGAAGAACGTGTGCTGTTCTTAATACTCCCCAAATACTTACATGTAAGGGGAAGTCCTAAGTTCTTATCACTCAACTCCAAGGAAGTTTTTCCCCCCCCAAGGTGCTGCACAAACAGCACCTTGCAAAGTGGAAACCTGTTCACTTTCATCAACTTTTATATGCTTTGGAATAAGCAACTGACAATACCTACTCAACAGGATAAGTAGTAACTCTTATAAAAGAGAAATTAAGATACTCCAGAGCTGACTTTCATACATTATTCAGAAATCAGTTCTGAAGACAAGATGCACTGCAAAGCTCATATGGTCCAATTGAAGACTTTTATTCTCAAAACTCCTGGAAGCAGAGCTATTTTATTACTAATGCACACTCTCTGCAAGTGAGCCAACTTTTGCTCAGTAAACAAAGCCAGAAGGATTTTCTGTTTTTTTAGTTTTTACGTGGTTTTGATAGATTCTTATATTCTGTCAGTCAGACAACCAGTTCTTCTGGACACTAACACAGTAATTTTTCTTGGACAGAAATATTTCTTCATTTTTAACTGATGCCAGAGAATCCTCTGAGGATTTTCAAAAAGCTGTCTGGATCATTAAGCTCATCCAGTGACATGAAATCACACTAACCACCTGAGAAAGAAGCAGAGTTATAAGTTACTGCAGCACAGAAAATAAGTTACTGCAGCACAGAAACGGCACCAAGGTTTAAGCTGCTCCTTGAAATACCCATGGGGACACTTACCCACAGAGACAGCTTAAGCAAGTTTTCCTCCTTTCATTGAAGGGAGCTACCTTGATTAATACTGCACGCAAGGACAACTGCCGCAAAGCAGCTAACATGAGCTTACCTTGTGAGACTACTTCCACTGTCCATAGCTAGTATAGCTCAATAAAATAGACTTTTTTTTCCTCAAGTCAAATTCAACTCCCACCTAGATCTTAAATCTGAACACAAACTTAGCACAAGTTCTAAGGATGAAAACAGGCCTGCCTGAAGCCACTGATATTCTCAAGATGAAAGCTTCCTAATGTGACAGACTAACAGGCATGTGCAATTTGCACTATTTTCATATAAAGTGTAAAAACTAATTTCAAAGCAAGTGATGTAACAAACCTTCTTAAGCTACTAAAAATATGCTATGCTTCAACACTTACTGAGTTTGAGTTTCAATTCTGTTCAAAAATTCAAATGTCAATTCAAATTTGCAGTCCCCTATTAAAACCTAAGATAGAGCTTGTCTAAGCCTCAGTTGGAATTTGTAACATTTGTCAGATTTATTCTTGTTTTTGGTGACTGCCATGGTTTTGCATTCTCTCCCTACTTCCATAAACTAGTCACCATCCCCCATGAAACTGTTTGTGCATGTTCTACCAGTCAGACTTCCAACTAAACCAATAATCTCTGAATTCCTGAAGAAACTGAACTGCAAATGTTTTACATGCTTGCAAAGAAAATCCAGGCAGACAATAAACAGAAAGAGGAACACTCAGCTTTTAAAAAATATTACAAATATATTAAATTCGGAGAATGCCTGATTACCGCATTGCGATACCTTACTATGCATAAGGTGAGTATTCAACCATACAGCAAGTTTTGAGAACTGAAACAGCAATTTATTGCTGTAAATTTGGCTTTACTGTCACTGCAGAGAATGATCAGAATGATCAGCTCCAAAACTTTTATCAATGGATTGCAACACCATGGTATACCCAACACGTTTTAGCTCACACGCCTCCTTTATATTAAAAGCAGATACAAGCATTTGTTTCTCCCCATAATTGTTAAAAGTAAATTTTAACTTTCACGCTAAAAAAACCAACAAAAAACCCAACCAAAAAAAAAAACCCAAAACAAAAAAAAAAAACCCAAAACAAGCAACCCAAAAACATCACCCCCCCCAAAAAAAGCCCAACAAAAAAACAACACCCCAAAACAACACAAAAAAAACCCACCCACAAAACAACAGTTAAAAACACAGGATTACCACTAAGGTACAGAAATTTCAGAGTCAAGATACTTCTGTAAAAATGCACTCGTGCCATTTTAAAGTTACTTCAAGAATAAACTTGCCAGTTGGCTTAAGACAACTCTTCTTTGGAAAAAGTCATCTTAGCTTCTGTTGCAGAAACAAGACCTAGCCTCAAAATCCATGTGATATCTGCTTAACATCTTGCAATCTTAGCTCTACTCTGATTGTGACACTGGCTGCTGAACCAGTAAAGCCTTGTATAGTGTTTCCTTCTATCAACATAAGACAATGCTCAGTTCAACTGCAATGCCAATATCTCCTGAATTTTAATCCCTCCTGACTGTTCTCTATAACCCACACAACATATACACCCTGGTGATGACAGAGTTGTGTACCAAGGTATCATTACTTGCCTGTCTAAACTAAAAGTTTGGGTTTGATGGTGGCTTGTTTAGATCACTAACACATCATCAAGGCACAGATATATAGATTTTTTTAAATCGTTATATCTTTAGTTAGTGGCCATTTAAGACCAGCTGGTGTAGGCCCTTTACATACTAAGTATCCTTCCACAGTATGATTTACAGTAATTCTATTACAAATCAGGTTGGTAGCCTGAAAGCAGCCTTACAAATTCCCCGTACATCATTCCAATTAAGATTAGAAGTTTTATCTGCTGAAAGGACACTGATTCTATGCAAACAGAGAATACTAGCTACTAGCATTCATTAACAGGAACAAAATTAGTTCTTCCACGATAAACGAGCAGTACCAGCAAAGTCCCAAGTAATTGTAACTCATGTCTGTTTTGACCTCTCAATCAATACATCCGTAATAGAAACATGGTATTTGAATGTGAGCAGCAAATGCTACTCAAAGCCATCCAAATTACACCTAATTTCACAAACAGTTCTTTCACTACAGTTATAGCTCTAGACATTTGTCCTGAGGTTAAGCTGAATGAAGCATACCTCAACACCCATCGATAATTACTATCTTCTGCCACATGGTTTTGCTGCCTCTGCAATAATGAAGGTCTAACCTTAACTGTTTCTTTTCACAGTTAACTTTATTAGCTGAATCCACTGATAAAGGTGGGTTTGTAAGATGTCCCAAACGCTTAACTGAAGTGGCTAAAACTTGTGCAGAGCATCCTACTCTATTTCTGGCAACAAGGCAGTAGCATCTTGAACCTCAGGCTGGTAGCTCCTCAGGGAACACGCAACTCACAAGCATACCTTGACTAAAGAAAGGACTGTAACCATAGAACCTAACTCTACACCTCTACCCATACGCAGATGCACAGAAAACTTGGGTTATTTCCGAGGCAACTGCTAAGTTGTCACAAGCTTCGGAAAAGGGTATTTGAAACAAAACAAAAAAACAACAAAAAAAAAATCTCCACACTAAAACAAATTCTGGCTTAACATGCCACAGTGTGAACTGCTGTAGTTCTGCATTTGCTTTTTGAGCAGCTGATGCTTCTTAGCTCCCCAAAAAGCCTCATTTAATGGGTCAAGAATTTCCAGGAGAGGGAGAAATCTGACAGTTATGAGCAGGAACCCAAAGCTAAGTAATTCACACTTGCAAGCCTGAGCTCATAGACACAACGACACCTACACAAAAAGCTGAATAATTTTAACTAAACGAATTTGAATCACACTCATCCCCGCACCACTTTTTATTACAAGGACTAGATCTTTACTAGAGAGTTACCAAACTAATGAAGGTTAAACTTGTTTTATCAAGTCTCCACAAGACTCCGTTTTAATCTTCTTAGTATCACTCCAGTTCTTGTTTAGACCATACTTTTTGATTCCTCTGTATCTTCAAAGCTTGCCATTTTCTGGAGAAACCTGTCTCACTTTGCTTTAAGTCAAATCAAACACATACTCTGATAAGGTAGTAGAAGATGTCCAAAGCATACTGAAATATAAAACATGCTTTAGAGGTCTGTATGGGAAGACATCAGCACGTCTGGCCTTCTAAGAGTTATTATTTAAACTATGACAATCATCACAGCATTTGAACAAGTGTTAACTACTATAACCTAAATCTTTCACTGAAATGTTTTACTTCCAGCAAGTTAAATATATGCATCTCAAAACAATCTATATTTTGGGCAAGGCCTGAGTAGGAGAAAGACTTTTCAGTTCACCCTGACTGCTCCAGTGAAGCAAGTTTATCCTTCATGAAACCACAGTCTTGTATTTCCACGTTGGTTAGAGTACTCCCAGTTTACCCAGTGTGACCTCTGTTTAGGTTCTTGGGATCTATGAGTTCAGCCTTCTGTGGGTAAGGCTCTGAATGGTTCCCTATTTTCACTTCTACTATCATGGCAGATTCAGCATTCAGCTTGGAAAAGAGGCTTCAGCTTTCCTCTGTGAAACTTATACCACTGAAATTCATTTTAAAAGTAGGCCACAGTAAGATTAAGTAAGAGAAGAACTACATTACCTGAAAATACAAATATTTGCTTTGTTTTTGGAAAACAAAAAAAGTATTTGCAAACGGTGTTTTAAGATCTTGCCTCTGGCTAGAAACAGGATGTACTTTCAGTTAGCAAGTGTCCTGGGTTCAGCAAGAATGCACATTGTTCAAAATACTGGTTACTGTAGTTAAATTAAGTCCAAACTAACATGCACTTAATGTTGCTTCTTCAGTTTCCTGGATAGATAGGACCCAGATTTCTAGAAGAGGAAGAAGCAGCATGAGGACTTGTTTCTTTGCTCCTCAAGAATAAAACTGCACAAACTACTCTTCATTCCAGGCTTCACATGAAATATTATTTGCTCACTCTAATTCCTCTTCACATAGATATAACACTTCTGAAATTACTCTTAAGAGTTTGCTAAAAAGCAACACAGATCAAAAGCATGCCAAACACCAGCACATACAGTGGCCTAAAGCACTTAATGGTAAAACCCTGGTTTCAGCCACTCATTTTTGCAGAACTTCAGCTACCACACTTAAGTTTTCTACGTGATTATCTCTGGCTGAGCCCCAATTTAGGTTATGCATTTCCTGAAATAAAAGGTGTAGGGAAATCAGCAAAAAAAACCCAACAGAAGATCATAAAAGTAAAAAAAGGCAGTGGACTTGCTGAAATATAAAGAAAAGCGTGAGGGTCACAATAAACTATTACACAGTAAGAAAAAAAAATAGGTATAATTCAGAAATGCTTGTTTCTCTCTAGTATTCAGATATAAACAGCAAGTAGAAAATTGTACACCAAAAATAAGAATATTTGAAGACCTAGCATCCAGTTAAAAAATGAGTTATGAGTGCCTGTTTATTACACTACCAGAGACTTCCCTCAACTGGCCTCCAAAAATACCTAATGCCTGGGATGATCTATACCAAACAACAGGGTGTCACATCTTTGGTGAGATCCCACCTAATCCAATAAAATCAAAGATACATCAGAAAAATGTAAGAGTGATTGTCCAGCATGACAGTCAGCTATTTTTGCCTCTTCCAGTGCTCCTTGATGCCACAGGACTACCACACAGTCTTAAGTTCCACCAAGTCCTAAGATGACAATTTGGCATCAATTTTTGGAAGCATGGCATATTTTCAAATAACTAACGGCAGCAGAAGTTGGATTTTGAACACAGCATTTTGTAGCCCACTAAGAATGCAAGTCCAAGGCATCTCAAACTGTATACTTATATTCAGTGAATACTATTGATACGTAACTATCTTGGAAATTCATCTATAGAACGTTATAATGTGCAAGAACTATGAAGGTGAATTCACACTTGCAGCATCATTTCTGATGCTGCTCATCATAAACCCCATGAAAACACGTAGCATTTTCTGGACACTTGCACCAGCCTAAATGAGAGACAGTAAATAACAAAAGGACCATTCCCTGGATGGGTATAAAACCACCACACTCAGAATGCCTACTGTCCATCAATTCCCTATTTTAAACAAGTCCGAAGGGTCACAAAAAGACAGTGGGATACATCGTTATACATACTAACTATATAATTCCAGAAGGGTAAGAGTCAAGATTTTGCATGCAGTATTACACTTTCCTGACCCCAAGAAAATCCTTGTAGCAGCATTTTATGCAAAAAGCAATCACATGAAGCCACGAGCAGGCTATGCTTATGGGTCACATCTTGTACACCACCGTTTCAGAAAATTATCTGGTAAGGAGCTTCACAATGAAAGATCAGAAAAGCATTACTGACCACATCTTGCAACATCTAAGAAATCACCTTAACCATTTCATACATGCAACATTCCTAAAAAAGGTTCCTGTGCAATACATTGTTGGGCTGCCCCCACACTTAACTAACCACCTAAGTCTGAACACACAGCCATGTACAGCTCAGTCTCAACTACAAATGCTGCACTGTAAGTAAATAAATTTAGTCTTAAATACTGTAATGCAGAGAGTAAGATTCTCAAGTAACTTCCACTTAATAGATTACTTCCATTCCACATGCCAGTTTACCCTTCTCCATATTCAGAAAAAACAAAACATGTTGCAACTTCCCACTAGTCTTCTAATGAACCACTTGCGGGGAAGCGTCAGAGCAGATGTTACAGAAGCATGATTAACTGCAAGCAAGGACTGTACAACTGCACATCTCCACTATCATACTGCCTGGGTTCTGATGCAGTCCAAGCACTGTTCAGCATGCTGACTTCATCTCAAATAAAAAATATTGACTGTACATGACACCTTCAGAATACAAACAGAAGTAGCTTGTCTGGCCCTGCAACTACTGAAAACACTGATTTCGGTACAGCTGAAGTGCCAGATCTAGCAACAGATAGTCCTCCATCTCCTGCACCTCTTGAGCTCCACAAAGGACTTCACAAAGATGTGGTGGTACTCTTTTTGCTTCTCCATGATAGCATGAAGAATGCTTTTACGAAATTTCCCTTCACTGCAGAAATGAAGAGAAGTGAAGGCAGAACTGGTTAAGCTGCAGAAACAGAGCCTACAAATGGAAAAAAAATAGGACAAGACTTCAAAAGCTAGGACAACGAATACAGCGAAACAAAAAGAAACAGTTGCATTGACTCTCTGTGTCCACAAGTTATTTTAGATTAACTGAAGAGGGGGCCAACATATTACTTGGGCCATAGCAGATTAATTAAAAAAAAAAACTTCCACCATCTAATTCCACATAAAGTTATGAAGTAAGCCATGATAAAGAAAATATTGTTAAACTACATCTTTTCCTTTAATCCAAACTACCTACTGAAATCAAGACTTAATAACTGTTATAATTAAAGCAAGAGCAACATTCACCTCAATATCCACAAATTTTGATGCAAAGATCACATTCTCCTCAGTTTCTAAAGACAAGAATTAACTACAGATGCTTGATATAAAAGACTGTTCTCTTGTTCCAGTTCTTCAATACTGTCCAGAAATTTAACAATATAAAGTTTCTCACAGCTCTACAATTAAGAGTTGTATGAAAATTATTTCATGAATGAGTAATAGGGGTAGAAAATATCTTTTTTAGAGAGGTGCTGGTCAAGTCATCCAGATTTAGGACACCTGCCTGTATTGCAACATCTGCAGGAATGATACAAAGCGATGTAAGAAACCACGGGTTTCCTGAAGACAATATCAGGCTGGAGAGAAACATGAGATGCTGCTTCTCTGTCACAGGATGCAAACACTAGTCCACTAAAAGGGCTAGGCTGTCCCACTCCGGCACTATCATCTGGCCTTCCTCCCTTCCTTGGCTAGGAATGGACTAACCATGTGTACTGTAACTGGCAGTCTCTTTCCATAGTTGCATAGCAGGGATTTACTTCAAATACCATAAGGTCCTTAGATTAATAATCAGAAAGCTGAGTGGGACAGTGTACAAGATATTATTGAATGGTTCCTCTCCTTCTTGGTTCAACTCTAAAAAGCTGCTTTTACATCTGCTACACACATTCCTCTAGTGTCTAATAGTAACTTTCACTCTACTGCTTCAGTAGTAAAAATTACTATTGAAATACTGCCTTTTTTTTTTTTTCCCCAAGAGCATCCTGAATAGCTAGAGGGCCCCCAAATCATTTTGTATTTCAAAAGTTGCCTAACAGGCAGATTTCCAACCTGGTGTTTGCAGCCTTCCTCCCTTTCTTTACTGCTACAGGAAACGTGTAGTATGTCAGGAGCTCAGGCACACAAAATAACAACAATAATAAAAAACCTTTTCACTATAAGTTGTCCAGTGTTTCAGTGTTTTGGCATTCTAAAGCTTGAGAGATGAGAGCTTCAAGCCAGAACCTACTGCTCCTTTTGAAGGCAGCCTCATTTAACTGCCCCATAAAGAAACAGTTTGTGCCAGACAACAAGATCTTTGACTTTCTTTGAACAGTGCTTGCCTACTACAAGCAAACTGCCATAGCTTCATCAGAATATTGCTTCTACTATGCCTGTCCTACTCTTTCCTCACGGTTGACAGGTCCTAAGGGGAAAGTGATGCATTAGATGCTGTACTAAATGCTCTACTGCAGTCAACTGCTGAACAACTTCAGAAACTCGGTCAGCTTCAAAACAGGTTCCCTATTAACGGCATTCAAATAACAAAACCCCATCATTTTTTCCTGCTTTATGTGACAAGATAGAAACACACCATCTTAAGCATATCTGAGCAAGAAAACAAAGTTTGCCTTTGAATATGAAGGTGTACTTACTGTAGATACTCCTTTAATCTCTGTGAACAAGGAGGTTAAAATATCCCTCTACCTGACCTAGATGCAATGGAACACAGCAGAAGCCTGCCCCAACTCAGCAGGGATTCAGCACACTGACATTACACAGTGTACTTCGGTCTGCTTTTGTATTTGTTCCGAGGCAAGAGTGGCAGTGCTTGCAACCACAAGTTAAACACAAACTTCTGTTGCACAGAGTAAACACATCACTAAGCATACCAAGAGAGCAATTTTGATTAAAACTCACAACTTGAGCTTGTAAACACCCTCAAAAGTCAGTTAGGTATCTGAAAGCCATCTAAGTGTTACTTAGATGAGCCAACTCATAAAGGACCTGCCTACCCTCTTATCACACACCCAAGGACAACAAAGTGCCTGGTTTTATCTATAAGATATTCTTACCCTTAAGAACACTTCTCCGCACCTAACTCTGAGCAGCTAGCAGGCCTCTGCAGACGAGAAGATTGGCACTATGGCAGTAAGCATCAAATACTCAAGTACTTCTGCATCTCCTACACCCCAGATGATACAGGTGGACAACTCTTTTATTTTAGTGCCCAGCCATATTTGCTAACTTTCAGATCACCAGCTACAGTGTAGTCTTCAGCACACTTCCTTCCTCAGCCATACAAGTAATTTCTTTCTCCTCTTGTAGGCTCTTACCTAGATTCCCATCTGTTTGCCTCTGCTCCAGAAAGACTCTCAATTAAAGAGACAGTCAGTTTTACTCTGCAAAACTGGCACAGCGCAAAGAGAACTGTCATGGCTCACTTCAGATTTATTTTTTATAAACTGTCCTACAGCAGAGCTTTGGAACAAAACAGCGTAATTTTAATACCACTCAGAAACTTTAACTAGTGTATGTATGTAGTAAAAGACATACAGTTACAGACAGCGAAACCACTGGGGCTCCCCCCCATGCAAAAGTTCTGTTTTTACACTTATAGTCTTTCAACTCTGTTTTGCAGATTATTTCACCCCCAGGCAGACAGGTGCTCCAAGTATGATCAGCTTTGCTGCAAAAAAGATACACAGGATTCATACTGTACAGTGAAGCTCAAAACTTAGTTATTTAGCTAAAGACAATGCTTTACATGACACTTGCAATTTGAACTTTAAGTAGCTTGTAACACTACAAGAAGCATCCCTTGAAATATAAAGGTACCAAGGAATAAAACACTGCATCTGCTTTATCAGAAAGCTTACTTTATTTGCAAAGCCTTTGATGTGAACAACCAGGGTAACCTCTACTATTCACTCAGCTCATTTTTAGCTCGAATGAAATCTACAGGATAGACTTTGAGCTAGAGTAAAAAAAAAAAAAAAAAAGAAATTGCAATGAATAAAGAAAGTGAAAACACTTGATCATAGCAAGGTGGTTCGTTCTCCCCCCCCTCCCCCCCAACTTGTGATTTTAATACAGAAGCAAATCATCTAAAAGATAATTTGCTAATCTTTCCAAGTTATACATAGAGGAGAAAAGAGACTCTTTCCAAAGGTAAACACATTTGGTTTTGAATGGTTACTATATAAGACACTGTGATTGCTTCTTTGCCTTTTAATTACGATTTACGAAAAGGAAGTGTTTCATGACTTCTATTTTATAACAGTAATTCTGAAGAATATCTTACCATGAAAGAGTACTTTTCAGTACTCTTTCATGGTAAAATATACTTTGAAAAGTCATACACTGTCTACACATTTCACACTGGGGTAAGGTGTAGCTGTTACATGCTGGAAATAACAAATTACATTAATCGTCTAAATGTAAGAACACATACACAACTTGTGTGATTTTCAAGCTGGGCATCTCTGAAATACCACCAAAATTGGAACTATACTACCCTGCTATCATAACCCACAAAAGTAGAGAAAAATACTTTTTTTGTTTATTTACCCTGAACAGTACAACCCATCCCTTTAAGATGGAAACAGGAGTAAAAACACATTGATTTTTTTTTTCCCAGGAAACCTAAGTCTATTACCCTATTTTTGCAATCTGAAGCCAGAGTGAAAGCACTCAGATTTGGTTTTATTCTCCCCTCTGCAAACTTCGCTTTCCTTCCACTGCTTCTTCACTAACACATGCAGAAGGGCACGAAGATCTCGGGCTTATTAGACGGGTTTGATGCAGGAAGTGTCAGTCAAATTCTTCCATTTGCTTTGACACGAGTGGTGGCGAAGTGTTTAAACCAGACGAACATCCCTGTCATCCCCCTTTTCATTTTGCGATAAGCAGGAGGGGAACTCGCTGGCCACAACTCCGCCCGCTTGTCCCGCTCCGCGGCCACCGCAAGCAGAGGGACCGACGGCCGGCTGGCTGCCCGGCTGGCCGCGCCCGGCCTGTCCTCCCCCCTCCTCGCCCCCACACACCGGCCGGAAAGAGCCAGCAGCTTCTCTCCGGCGACCGGACTAGGTGGGGCTCCCGCTCGGACTTCCCGCTGACAACGACGGCTGCAGCCGGGGACCGTCCTTCTCCCCGCCCGCAGCGGGGCCGAGCCGGGCGTCACCCGCCCCTCCCCGCACCCGGCCGGGCCCCACGTCGCGGCCCCGAGCCGCGGGGTTACAACTTTCCGCTTCCGCTCCAACTTCTGCTCCGGGGACCGGCGGGAGGGGGGGGGTGGCGGCGAAGGGCAGGGCCGGGCCCTGGGCCCGGCTGGCAGCGGCTGCCCCTCAGCGCCCCGCTCTGCCCCCCACCCCCCTCGCCCCGCGGTGTCCCCCCGCGCCTGAGGCCGGACGAGGCGGCGGCTCCCAGCTCCTCCTCCGCCATGTTCCAGGCTCGTGCCCCTTCCCTCACAGCGCGCCGCTCCCCGCCGCCGTCACTTCTCTCTCCCCACCGCCCCCCCCAACCCGCCGCGCCACCGCCCCCCCCCCCCCCGGCCCGTCCCCGCCCCGCCACCTGTACCAGACACCCCGCGCCGCTCCCCATCCCACCGACACCGTGGCCAGGCCCGCGCCGCCCGCCCCCACCTACCGGACAGCGCCTCCGCTCCCCGCCGACCGCCGCCTCGCCGGCCGAGCCCGCTGCGCTCCGCTCTCCCTCTCGCCGCTGTGCCGGGGCGCGGCTTGTGGCCGTCGCCGTGACGCCGCACGCCCAGCCTCGCTCTGGCGCGGCGGGGGCGGTGCGGAGGGGAGGAGTGACCTCGCGGCTCCGCTCCCCCCTGCGCAGGCGCGAGGCACGGCCGCGCTGCCGCCCTTCCCCCCGCCTCTCCTCAGCCCCCGCCCGTCCTCCGCCTGCCCTCGCGTCCGGCCCCGGGGAGCGCGGGCACCCCTCGTACCCTCGGCTCGCAGCCCTAGCGCGCAGCGGGACGGGGGGGGCAATGGGAGGGCGGGCCGTGCCTGCCCGTCTGCCCGCTGAGCGTCTGTGCGGCCTGCCCCCGGCTTGCTGCCGCCGCCCGTGGTAGCAGCAGCAGCAGCAGCAGCGAGGGAGGGAAGGGAGGAGAGGGAATGCTGCTTGTGGGCCGTGGTCTGCACCTTCCTGCTTCGGGCGCGGGAGGTTTTACGCGGGGATGGCACACGAGCAAAATGTGCTGTTTCAGGTGCTGGAAAAGTATGTTAATGGAGTCCAGAGCCGAGGGTTGCGTTGCTGTAGCAGGTCTCTGGTCGTTACCCGTGTCCAGCACTGTCAGATGTTCCCAAAGCCATGTCGTGCTTCATCGCAGCTCACTCATCAGGGTAACGCAACTCCCTCTGTCCCCAGGTTGTCAGAGCAATGTCGTTGCTCTCACCCGAAGTTCTCAGGGTAACGTGGTCCATCCCTCCCTGAGTTTCTGTAAGCCCCAAGTAGGAGCCATGGGTTAGTTACAGCTGAAAAGTGGGTCAAAAGCACGTTATGGTTGCTTTAAGTTAACGTAGAACATGAAGAGCTGGAAACATAAATGCTAGAGCAGTAGTTCTTACATTTCCGAAAGGGTTTCAAGATCCGTTGGTGAAGGATGCTTTGGAAATGCAGCATACTACCGTTTTTACACAGATTATTATGCCTCTGGATGTGAACAGCCTATCATTAGCCTTGCAGGAGATGCCCATTGCCTGCAAATAATTACAGTATTTCATAGTCTTTCTCTCATTTCAGTCTTGAATAATGTAAGTTACTTTTTTTTTTCTTTCCTCTGTCACTAATTTCCAGTTACAACAGGTTTAACTGATAAATGTTGAAAATAAATGAGTATTTATGTTTCGAGGAAGCACTCAGTAAGCAAATAGTTAATGTGGTACGTTCAAATGAAACTTGTGCTCAGAGGAAGTCCACAGCAGAGTGTGTAAAACTGACAGGAAGTTGCAGAGAGGCTTCTGGCAAGGAGAGTGGGTGTGGAGGAAGCACAGGCTTTCTGTGTTTGTAGGACAGAGATAGAAAAGGGATAAAGAGAGAGATTACATTTCCCCAAGTTGCATGATGGAGAGTGTCTTGCTATAAATGTTTGGAGACCGTACAGCTTCAAATGAGTGTGTGAGAGATGTTAGAGCTTAGAGCAAATGAGCCAAAAGAATGACCAGTGCAGTGAACTGTGCTTGGTAAGAGGAGCTTCATCTAGATCCAAGGCATCCAGAAAGTGACGCGTTTAAAAAATGTTTTTCTTTTAGAATGTTGCTCCCAAGTCCCAGACATCATAAAATCTCCTCCGAAGTCCAGACAAGTCTCTTGGCGTTTTACAGCTTAAACCCTTGTGCAGCACTTTGATAATGAATCCTTCCTTGTAAATGATGGATAATGCAAGAGAGCTCGGGTTGTGAGAAATCAAGTGCTTTCTCAGTGAGCTGTCCTTTGTGGGGCAAAAATCATTAATGAGAGATGTCAAAACAGATAAGATGCAGCTTCTCAAGTAAAAATCATAAGGGCATCTAATGCAATTATTAGCTGTATAACATGTTTACTCACCAGGCAGAAAAATGTTTGTTTCTTCAGTCTTTTCTGTCAGTAGAAATTATTCTCAGCACCCAGAAATACATCCTCTGCCTTTACAACTTTCTTCAGTGGACTAGATTAATCACAAATAACAAGCGCTGTTCTGGGAACAGATGTGTGTCATTACTGTAATAATATTTTACAGTGTGCCTTTAATTGCCCTTTGTTTTATAGGCAGCAGGGCAAATACTGCTCTTTGCTATATAACAAGAAAACAGGAAGGGACCTTTGGGAGTCGGAGTGAATCTGTTGTGAGCAGATCTTGGTGTTTTGAGTTTCATACAGGGGAATCTGAAACTCAGTATTTTAAAATAAGTGTGTATACATTAATGTACACATATGGTTTACTTAGTGTAGACATGCTTGGAGATTTATCACTCTACAAAGAAATAGGCAATTAGGATCCATTTAGGATCCATTCTGAGCATTCTGCGTTCCCTTTTCAGAAGTCTCTGAGCCACATACTTTGAATGTAAATCGGGCCCTTAAGTTTGGGTTTTCCTATGAATCATCTGGTTAATCCTCAGCGCAATTCTTAACCCAGCTTTACTCATATCAGTGTGACTGGCGAATAGAAACTGGTATGCTTGTTAAGCATATTCACCGTGTGTTCCACAGGGTTTGTTCTGCTCAGCTTGCTAAGCATTTCATATGTGCCTGAGACACTTACTGATGGTCACTCAGGCAATCGTGCCAGTGCAGAGGTGCCCCTATGACAGAGCAAGTCCCCAGAGAACTGGGAGTACCAAACAAATAGGGGAGACAGAGCCAAAGTGCTGCTGTGTTGAATGGGAACATCAGCATTCCTTAGTCGGCCTGCTGTGCCCAGCATCGATCTGAAGTTTTTAAAAGTAGGTCAAATACCCAGCTGCCTACTCCAAATGAAAAAAACACGAGACCTGCTTATGTCCATAAACCTTAATGACAAATAGACCTTTCCACAGCACTGTACCTCTTGTCCTTTGAGCTGTAACTTCTGTCTCCCATTTTACCAGTCGCCTGCCTGTATTTCAGAACTCTTTTATTTCAATGACCAGTGCTTAGCTAAAAGTAATTCAGCCCGCCCATCACTAACACAGTAGGCTGTCTGATAATGTCATGGTGGTTGTGAGGAACAGCTAAAAGGGAGCACAGAAGATCCCCTCTGATGGAAGAAGAGGAGAAAAATACTGACAGATCTTGTTCAAAAGTTATGTGGAATTAGTGGGGGGCAAGGAGGAATTGCTAGATTATTCAGGGAAAACAAAGGAGTATTTTTTGAAATGATGCTTTAGTAAAAGCTTGACAGAATGGCCTTTGGTCACCTCCATATAATTTTTATAACTTTGCCAGCATTGTTTTCACTGGGGCTGCATGGGTGTTGGAGCAAAGAATGTGGCTCTATGTGTGTTGCAGTTTCGTTACTGCTGTAATACAGCCATCTCTGGGACAGAATGCAGAGCTGGCTCATGCCAGCAAACTCTGAAATTTAATGGGCATGCGGTGCCAGGGAATGTTGTGCTGGCTGTATGCCAGCTAGCTGTGAACTTCTCTAGAAATTTGTCCTGAAGGGAAAAGAAATGTCATTTGTTTAATCTGGAGGATGCTTTGCTTTCAGAGAGGAAGCAAAGTTCTTGTCTTTTCTGGTGAATGGACTGAAAGGGTCGATTCTTAGCTCCAAGACTCAGTTGTTCCATCAGGAGAGTATTTACTAGATCTGAATATGCTTTGGATCATGAAAGCAATAAGGAGACATCTCGAACACTGAAGAAAAAATGTCTGTTATTTTTGAGATACAGATGCATGAGATATTTTTATCATTCTTTATCCTTCAACGTGACTTTCATTTGGTAGTTTTCCATACTCAGAAGATTTAGTCATGTAGAGTGGGAATACCTGCCTGCCTGCATAGCTCCTTCCGGTATTTCAGAGACGTCTTCTCCTGCATGCTCGATGCAACTTCTCTGTGTCTTCATACCTGTAGAAGCAGCTTCAGCCTGAGATTTTTACACTGATAATTATCAGTTCTACTAGCTCATCATCTCCACTTCTGACATAGCTTTCATTATGCAGTTCTGCATCTTAACCTCTCTTGACTGCATCTTCTTGATGTATTGCCATTTACTAATCAAAGTTGTTTAAACAGGGGCTTAATCACAAGCTTGACTGAAACTTAAGTCCAAGATTTCGTCCCCCTGAAGTTTTTCACTTTCCATATGTTTATCTCATTGTTGAGGAAAACCCTCAGTCACTGCTCCTCTTCCTCCTCCAAACTATCTTGAATTAATGCTTTTTCCTATCTCTCAGGAATGTTCCATGACTCTTCCAGTTTATCTGCCAATATCTCTTACTGGGCTGTTGGCCCAAATCCTACTATTTGTTCATATAATGTAGCCCTCTCTTGAGATTTGTCTCCCTCCCTACCCTGTGATAACTGCTTTGAGCAGCAAAGTTTGCCTTTGTTACTAAGCCAGGGAAGAACAGGCAATGGACACTGCTGCAATTTAAATTGCAAATGTTAGCATTTATTTATAGGGATCTAATTTTTTAATCTATTTTTTTTCCTGTCTTTGAGAGACTACTTTTATATCACTGCAGTTACTTCAGATAAAGCAAGGAATAGCTGTTTCACAACATGGCTGTTGTGAAAGCACAGTACTTTGAGTTGTAAAGAGATCCAAGAAAATGCCCTGAGCCCTGGAATTTAAACTCTTAAAAATAAGGATTAATTTGGTAAAAGGGGAAGCCTACTTCATTTTAGCCTCTGTTGAAGCGATCTTTCAAATTGCACCGGACAACCAGCTGATCAGATAAGGAACAAGATTGTCAAAGCAACGTGTTTTAAAAGAGTAAATGAAGACTAATGCATCCAATTGGAACTAGAGAGGGAATGTAATTACCTGGAGCAGAATCTGTCCAGGATATGGGTGAAAAATTCTCTCCACCCCCCACCCCCCCCCAAAAAAAAAAAAAAGAAAAAGAAAAAAAAACAACCAAAAAAAAAAAAAAAAAAAGAAAAACACCCTCCTCCCCCCCCCCAAGAAGTCACACATTTTAACACTTTCAGAGCTTCACAAGTTTTGCTTCCCTGCTTTTCCAGGACAACACTTTTAGCAGCACGTTACTACCTTCTGAATCATGATTCATCAGCTCTTGTGAGACCTGGCTTCAAAGTCTTCCATAAAAGGACTGGGTGCAGTGGGGGTTACCTGATGGTGATGACTGATCCATTCACGATTTAGACAACATGGCAATGTTCTAAGGTGGCACTTAGTTTCCCTCATTTATAATTCTGCAGTCTTCCTGAGAGCGTCTTTCTTCATTGTGTTACTAGATGTTACCAGATTAATGCATTGAACAAAACAGAATAGCCTGAGCAAAGGCAGCACTGGGACCGTAGTGGTAGTCCTATCCAAGTACATGGGAAGTGGGTACTTTTGGCTCTGCTTTACCATGAATGTGAAAGTACAGAGATTTGACTTGGGAAAAGAGTATTTATAATTATAACTGAATGTCAGTACCAATATTTTAACTATCATACCTTTCTTTTGTATTCAGACTCTGCTGGAGACAGAAGAAAAGTTACTGTTTATTTTAATGAGCTTTATACCAGGACTTCTATTCAGCCCTTGAAGGATGTGCAACATTTAGCAACACTTGCATTTAAAGTATATATTCACTTCTGGTTTATGTCAATATTAAGACAGGAGCAAGCATATTTAGCAATGACAAGTTTAGAAATACTCAGTGTTTTCTGTCCTGTTTTCCACAGCAGCAGAGTTATATCCCAATTAACATAGCAATTTGCACTGAAATGTAGATATAGATATGATTTTTCTTCACTTCCTTTCCTTTCTATCCACTTCAGAATAAAGCCTTAATTAACACAATTGGCCAAAAGTATTCACAGGGAAATAGTTACAGTAGCAGTTCGTTACTTTTAGCACTCAGTTTGGTTAGAAGAACAAAATGTACAGTACAGAAAGGAAAAATTGTTTCGTAACTTTGTTATATCATTTTCTCCTTAGCTTTCTTTGTTGATAGGGCCTTGTTCTGCCATGTTTTAACTCTGGCCCTGGAAGCCGTTGCTGCAGTGACAATCAGGAGAGAGGTCTTAACAGGGATAGTTAAAGCCTACACCAAAGGATATACATATTCCTTGCCTTTTAAAGCTAGCCAAAAAGCAGGGTATTTATTTTTTTTCCCATTTCCCCCCCCCCCCCCCCCCCAGAAAGAATGCATTGTGGGTTTTTTTAGCTGATAAAAATTTGTTGTACTTCTGTCTTAACAAGTCCATAAATGGCAAACCCCTCTAACAGTCATTTCATTAAAGTGTTTACCACTCAACCAGCTGTATATTGTAGTTGGAAAGTAATATTTTAGTGAAACTTTGCATCCCTTAAATAACCAATGTAAAAACAGGACGATGTTGACAAGTGTGCTGATTTTGGATGAGTTTTCAAGCCATCTCCAAATAAGTTGCTACATCTGCCACAGGCCATGGCTCACAGTCTGGTTTCAAAAAGTTCTGACATTTTTTTGATGTTGTATGGGTGCTGTGAGAATCAGTGGCATCAGAGCTGTGCAGTGTTGATGCTCCACTCTGCCTCCTTTCACTCCCTCTCACCATACTCTTTCCAGCTTGCTTGGTTCATTTCAGCCCATCTTTCGGGGTGGTTTATCATTTAGCAGGTCTTACAGCCTATTTGCCCCTTTCTGCTGTCACTTTCAGACGTACTCTGGGTCAAATCCTTTGTTGTTATTTAACTGCCTGAGGGTCTGAATAAAGTATTTGTGTAATAGATTTATTTTATGAATCCTTTAATTTTGCTACTGCTTATACTATGCAGTTCTGCTGAACTTGAAATTGAAGATTTCATAATATCCTATTCCCATGAGATGTCTGTGTTGTTATACTCCATTTTAATCAGTAAAAATACACATTTGGAATGAAAATGGTGCCTTCTCCAAACCTTTCGTACAAATTCAGACTTACTTCAATGGCCCAAGCTTTTTAAGTACCTCTGCACTATACAGTCTTCTATTCCAGCCTCAAGCAGCATAAAATTCATTCTAATTTGAGCTCTAGACAGGATTTTAACATTCAGAAGAAGCTGAGTGAAGAGGAGCCCTGTGAATCACTACCAAAGATAGGGATGGAATGGAAGCTGTTGCCCTGGTGTAGCATTTCCTTGTGTGAAGGTGACAGTCCTCTTGCCCTGGTGCTGTGTTTCATGTGCTAAGGTGATACTCCACTGGCTACACTAGCTGTGTAGACTGTGTGTGCCATGTGGCATTTCCAAATTTAATTCAAGTGAAAGAAGACTCAGGGCCATGATTTTAATGATGTAACATAAAATAAAAATTCTATTTTTAAATGGTTTTGCCAGTTGTTAGGTTCACTCGCTGCTTTTCGTAACTCTTGTTGTTTTCTACATTTTTGTTTTCCTTCCGTTCTTCCTTTTCCTTAAAAAATGGACAAATTATGTTAGTTTCAGATTTCAAAGAACTGCAGTGATGGATTTTATGCTGTCTTTCTCTAATTAGTATAACTGCATCTAAGCTTTATTATATATCATTCTGTTATTTTATAAAACAGAAGCTTTCCCCCTCCCCCTTCTTCTTTATCTTTTATCTTGCCTACATTTTTGTTTTAACACAGCAGTTTAAAGATTGCAAGTTAGTTCTGGGGTGGGGATGTGTGATGTAATCAACCTCAAGATAGTCTTTACACTTCCTTTCATCCACTACAATAGTGAAATTTGTGCTCCGAGATCAGCATTTACTCTTAGTTTATTTCTTTATGCTCCTTCAGTTATATGAAAAGGAAGGTCTGTAGCCTTTAGGCTTTTTTTTTTTTTTTTTCCCCTGAAAACACTCTTATGTTAGCACCATGTTATTTAATGATTTTGGTACATAACAGTGGGTTCAGAGAAAGAGCAGTGCTTTGGAGATAACAGTCATTTTATAGCCAGTTTTTGCAAATAGCTTTTTATCATTTAAGTGTTTTTTTTCTGGTGGTGGGTTATTTCTTTTTCTTTCTGTTTTTCTGTCTTTGGGCATTCAGTAATGGAGGAGAAGCCCTCAGGAGGGAATCCTTCCTTTTGTAGAAGAAGTTCTGAGGTGTTTCAGGCTTTCCCAGATTGGCCTGTGTCCTGCTTTCCCTGTGTCTGCCCTGTTTCAGGTATAACATCATATTTTAATTCCCAGGAACGTTCTGCGCATGGCTTAGGCTCTTTGTGAAGGCTGGATGTGTGGCGATTACAGTATACAGGCAATGGACTTCAAAAAGTGAGCAGAGCTGCCCACGTTATTTAATGTACAGAGAACACTGAGTGTCATCAGTTCACTGGGCCAGTAATACTCAGCATTTTCCGTACTCAGGATTTTTGCTCATCTAGCCAGAGTGTGATTAGATGGCTCTCTCTGATAGCAGTGGAGGGAGGACAGTCAATCATGACTTCTTGCCACATGCATACATTCATGACACCCGTGTTGAAAAGCCGTGTGTGTACTTGCCCAAGTTACACTCTGGATATGTATTTTTGAAAAGCTCTGTAATAAGCTATATATTCACAACAGAGTCATGAACCATTCTGTCATATGGGTGCTTGTCAGCTTGTTACAGCTCATTTCAGGTTTATTAGTATTATTTCCAAGGCAGCTTGGCCCATAATCAGGAATGCTAAACACTGCTAATAAATCTCACCCCCATTTTCTTTCAGGTTATATCCATGGCAAGAAGGTTGCCAGCTGAACCTATGTGGAAATTGTCTTTAGAGCTAAAAAAACATACCATATGCCCAGTGTCCTGTGATTTGGTACCAGTATCACATAACACAGATTCCATGTAGTCACATGAAAGTTGTAATATGGGAAGATAAACCTTAATTCTGCCCTCCTATATATACAATCTCATAATATATAAACAAATTACAAATTTCACCAAAGAATGTTGTTAAATACATGTCCGAAGTGAAATGAAACTAATTGCTTATCTGCTTACCGACACACTTCATAAATACATGCTCGGAGGCAAATAAATAAGCAGTTTTTGCGACATCAGTTTCGTAATGATTTGTCCACATTTCTAATAGGTTTGAGTGACAGAAGTAAAAATATTGGGGGAAATGCACCTTATCTGCCATGTAAACATACAGCTAGGATTGCTCTGGGAATCCTATTTTTGAATTTCCACACTTCTTTGCCATGAAATGTTTGACCTTCATGATGTATTAACATACAGAGGTTTTTTTTTAATTTAATATACCGATGAAATTGGGGCAGAGAACACAGATGACTGCCTCTGAGCCCTCAGGCTCCTGATTATCTCAGGATAACTGTGCCTTCCTGGAGTTGCTCAACTGCTGCATTAACAGTCTTTACTGTGAAGAAAGCAGCATTAGGTAAACATCATTCAGAAGGGTATCTCTAATTGTTTGAGCGTACAGAAATAATTTGCCCCAAGCATCAGTAGTAGATAGTGCGGGTTTTCAGATCATCAAGAAATATCTTTGCCAAGTATCAACTCAGTGCTGTGTCATCCTCTTGTTTTAATTGACACTGAGTGTATCACTCATTCTAATGTATTTACAAATCTTGATTAAGTTACAGTAGTTAAATGTCAATACATTCGTAGCAGTTTTATAGGCTAGGGGGGTTACCTGCCTATTTCTGTGCTTGAATATCTCATGCAGAGACAGGAAAGGACATTTATTTATGCCTGGGTGTTGGCTAGTGACAGCAACAGCTACCTGCACCTGAGGGTGGTACTAGAAAGATGTCACACTCAGCAGGGGCATCCCAGTAGGAATTTTCACTTCCCAGTTAAGCAGCCTTTTGAACCAAGCCACCCTCCTGCTTGCAGTCATGACCAAGAGCAGATAAAGGGAGTGAGGAGCTTCTAAGCCTCACAGGGCTACCAAACAGATTCAGAACTGGCCATTAACTCCATGGGAGCTGGAGACCTTGTGGTTGTCCTTTCTGTGTGCTGTTGATAAGGGGTGTTTTGAAGATGACCCTCTTTGCCTCTCAGCTTCACATCTTCAGTATGTGCTTGCTCCTTTTTGCACATCCACCATTTTGTCCTCCTGCATATGTCACCTAGATCTTCATATAAATGTCCTGTAATTTGCCTCTCGCTCAAGTGCAGAGGCTCTGCACCTTGTGTCACTACACCTGGAGATCACAGGTCATGTAACTGCCAGCACAGGAAATGGATATATACCTTATAGGAAGCTTGGCAAAGCAGAAGTGGTGGGGTGCTTGGAAACTCCAGCTGGAAGGTCTGTCCCACATAAGTGAGGTCACTATTCCAGTAAATGACATCTATTTCTGCTGCATGAAACTAGGAAAAGATTGGTTTTCTTGGGACCTTACTGTACTTACAGATAATTTGCATCCAAATGAAATAGAAGGTGCTGATATTGTGCTGGCAATATCAGATATTCTTGTTTCATTTACTGAAAGACAAGTTCTGCTTTATTTCCCCATGAATAACAAGTTGGCCTGATGGCAGTTCCTGGATGTTGGCATCTGTTTGAATACAGTAAAAATCAAAGTTGTTCTATGAGGAAAAGGAAAAATATAGTTTGATTTATGATTTTTTTTTTCTTTTTGGGTAGTTTTATGTTAACTGTCCTACAAAAATACAGTCTGAACATTGATATAATATCTATAGCACTGACTTGCCATCAGAATCTGTTTTATACACTGCCTTTATTTAGATCTTCTCTCTTGCTCTGTCTCCAGGAAATTTAGTTTGAACTAACATAGCTGCTTTTCTTTTCTTTGTTTATATGTGACTCAGAATATTATACCTTGTGTCAAAGTATCCATCACTTTCTGCATGTATGTATCAAAGCACATACATGTAGACTAATATTTGCTATTTATTTATACAGCACACAGTATTTTAACAACATAATACATACACATCCCTATAGCATATATAATTATTATATAGGACTGTGTAATAATAACGACTATTTTGTATAAATGTATGTGATGACAAAGGTCACAAGAGGATTGTAACAACATGCTAGCTATTATTAGTGGTACTCACTTGCAGAGGGAAAATTAACCAAAATAATTGTATGCCTGAAAAAGTAGCTATCCTGGAATTGTCATTATAGTTAAAATTCATACTATATTTCAATCCAGAGAAGTGTTATGAGCTACAGAAACCCCATTGATACTACTAATAGATTCCCCCACAAGTTGAGAGATGCATGTTGTGAGCATTTATCTGTAGGCAGAAGCTACTGTACTTTTTACAAAGACAACATGTTGCCACAGAAAGGCATTAATGCATCTGCTCTGACATTGTGGTTTGTGAACATTGATGGCTTCTGAAGCCTCTCCTCTTCCCAGAGCCAACACTCACAAATCTGCTGTAGGAAGAGATAAATAGTTAGACTTCAATCCCAGCCTTCTTCCACTCCTCTGAACGGCTCATTCAGAAGCACTCAGCTTTACAGGCGTTTTATCCTGAGGCTTTTATCACTGAAAGGAAGTGGGGACTTGACTTCCCTGTTCCCACAGCTGGCTCCCCAGGTTGCACATAGATCTGCTGCCACAGTAGACTGTAGTTGTG
The DNA here is from genome assembly GCF_037157495.1 of Lathamus discolor. NCBI lineage: Eukaryota > Metazoa > Chordata > Aves > Psittaciformes > Psittacidae > Lathamus > Lathamus discolor. The sequence goes on along the minus strand of NC_088884.1, from coordinate 38,759,709 downwards.
TTCAGCAGCAAACACGAAATAGGCCATAGCTACAACAAACAGAGAAAGAGGAATAATAATAACCTCAGCTGTTCTCAAGCTGAGGTAGATCCATGAAGCGTTACTGGTATTTTGGTTGCAAGATGCCGATATGTGAACTTGTTTAAATGATACTAACTAATCCATTGTAATTATACTGATTAAAATGAGAAAGATGGCAGACCAAGCACTTTTGCATCATAAATATTGGCTGGAAGGCTTTAAGGTCTGAACATAATTTGTTCATTCGTTAAAAAATGTTTCTGTCAGTGCAAAGTTTAGCAATTTAACGCTAACTGCGTTCTATGCAACATATATTCTTCCATTTAAACAAGCCGGGGTCTGATCTCGTATTTACAACCAAGCTAAAACTTTCAGAGGTCTGAGTGCACAAGGAATGCATAATCAGATTTTAAGTGACTCAAGTCTTCAGCTCACAGCTGCAGTGAATATCCCTTAACAACTTCTATTCCTAAGGCTTCCTCCCAGCTCAAAGGGAGAGGAAAATATATTAATTAAGGGTGCTACGCCAGTTCATACCAGCCAGAGATCCAACCTAATAGTTACAGTCCACAATAGAAAGAAGAGTCTTGATGGAGATCTCCAGGATACATATGCTAATTATCCCAAAGATAATTACTAGGTACAGTGGTAGGAGATGATGAGTACTCCTTACTCACACTGGAACCTGTGGGCCAAGTGCAAAATGGTGCCCGCTCTTTTCCTGCTGGCTGATAAAGTATTAACATGAGAATCAAAGATACTCAGCAATGCAAAGGAAAAAGCCCTGTATCAAACCTGCATATATATTAACCAGCAGCTGTTTTGAGCAGAGCAGGAATCGTCAGATTTATAATGATAGCCAAAAGGGGTGCAAGAAACTGGCTGCTGGATTTCAAGTACTGAAAGATTTATCTCTTTCTTTTGCCCAGTCACAGTGATCTAATATTTCTTCCAGATTTCTCCAGTTTACATGTTCTGTATTGTGCCGACAAGGTTTGCCCTGTGATCAGACCAAGATATCCATCTGTTGAAAGGATTTCTCTGGACCAGAAGACTACTTCGCAGTGTGGCCTGTTGCAGCCATCCTGCCCAAGTGCAACAGCAGCCTTCCTGAATGCCCTCAGTACATTTGTGAGATAGGATGCTACAACAGGGTCTGGGGTTATGAGTTTAGATTGAAGTTTACTCTGTCATCTAATACAATATTTCTGAAAGGATTTAAGAGCACAAGCATGTAAGAATGCCCTATACGGTCAGACCAGCGATCTATCTGGTCCTGTATTCTGCCTTTGACACAGACTGGAGACGTTGCACAGATAGAAGGGCGAGTGAGCCTTAACACTCTGTGGTCCATTCCTTGCGTATACCCCCAGCATCCAGAACCATTGTACTAGGGGTGTTGGAGGGTACCTCGTGCTTTTGATACTCATTTGTGGACCTCTGACCTGTGTATGTGTTGGAAGTTGTTCAACTGTAGTACAGTTGAAATCTGACTGTATATCTGAAAATACTTGAAAGCTCAGAGTAAGGTTTGCCACTGATGCTATGTACCAAATAGTTGCAGTTTTAACATCATGAAGACAAGTTACAGGGAAGAAAAGAAATCTATTTCTCTCTCTTGTTTTTTGGATTATATATTTTCCCTTTAAAACCCTTGCTTCCATCTCTTATTTGTAGCCCTTTGTTGAATTACTGTTGCTGTTTGAGTCCTGCAAGATTCCCAGTCTACCTCTTTGTACACATTTCCTTCTTTTCAGTTCCTGAATGTTTTTTTGCATATTGGATTTTCACTATCTCTTTTCTGTTCTTTTCTGGATCTTGTACTCAAGTTTCCTTTCATACCGCTCATCCATCTTCTAAAGTAAACAGCTTAGTGTCATCTACCTCATTGTGTTATAATGCATTTATTTCACAAAGATTTCTCAAAGTAGTTCTCAGAAAAAAACCATCTGTGACCCTTTGTGTTTAAACTGGGTAGCATATGTGGCTTTTCATGTGGTTTTCTCAACTGAAAGGTGTGGGAAAGCGTTCACAAACAAGTAGTGCTGGCTTCTCATGCATGGGAGAGTTGAGATAGGTGACTCCATTTTTGTTACTGTTGACAGCAGAAGCACCATGTAAGATACAGAGTTATAGGTAAGCTCAAAGCCAAAATTTAGAGGCAATATACTGATCCCCATCTGGCACTGTAATCTCTTTTGGACCTTTGAATGTTAGTAATTCTTAGTGGCCAAGTGAGGAGGCACCAGATCAGGTGCCTGAAGCAGTCCCAGGGTTTAGTGCCACACATCCATCCCTCACTTGCAGACAAGTTGTGCTCACTGCGAGATCAGGCTGCTGAGAGATCACATCAGGACCTCTCCAGGGAGGACCAAGGCAACGTGTGGGGTGTGTATCTGGAGACATTGCTGTGAGGGCCTCGATGCCGTGGAGGCCTATATGGTTGCCTTCCTCAGTGCCCAAGGAAAGCACAAGCCACAGTGAAGGGTTTCCCAGGCTGGGCCCCCAAAGCCAGGCACAAGGGCACGAGCCAGCTGGGGTAGCCCACCCGGATCAGAGCCAGCAGCTACAGAGTGTGCTGTGCAACAGCATTTCCTTATGCCTGGCTTTATGGTCGTGCTGTTCCACTACTGAGATATAGTCAGTAGTTTTAAAGCTGCTTTAAGCTGGCTGTTAGTGACTGTGAGGAGTGGTGACACAGAGCTCTAGCTTCAGTCTCTGTCAGGTTCACCACTAAGAGGAGTCTGGCCGTATCTACAAGTTAAGAGTCTTTTGTAATGAGTGTCCATGTAAGTCAGAACTTTAATTTAATAACTGATCTGCAGAAAATGTGTCTCCTTCTCTACCATGCACATTTAAAGAGTTCTGTCAATAAATTAAAATCACCCCCAAAATACTTTTCATTCCCAGGGATCACACAGCACCTGCAAAGTCTGTCTTACTGCCATGCTCCCAGTCTGTTTTGCACGGCTGTTGAACCGAGCTCACACCTACCAGCAGTTCTTCCAGAGTGCTACAAGTCAACTATAGGTCCTCCTAGGCCTGGTGCCTGTTCTGTTTGTCTTGAAATTAGTCCTCCAGGGATCTAAGCAGATTTGTCATTAAGAAGTAGATGTAGTATAAAGTGGTATCAGTGCAACTGCAGGAAATTTTAAAAACAAATGCATGTGTGTTGTAAGAGAAGGAAGCTCTCAGTTATACTGCTTGGCACAGTAGAGCATTGTGATTCATTAAAAGCTTCATTTGATTTTGAACTTTTTTTCCAACTTTGTACAGTTCTATCAACCTTCCCAATATGTCCTTCAACCCTAGACTCTGCAAGCAGCTCCATTCTGCAGATGCACCTTTAGGGAATCCTTGTGTAAGTTAGATATTATTGAAAGGTGAGGCTACACCTTGGGCACTATTCTTCCCTAGCTGTGCTATGTGAGGGAAATATGCAGATGATCTCAACTTTTCAGTATCTGTCTCCTCCAGTGCAGAGAGAAGCTAGACCCATGTCCTTACTTCCTTCCTAGTGAAGGAGCAGACCCACTGCTTCATGCAGTAAAAAAAATACTCCCTGTGCAAGGCCTTCCTTTATTTTTTTACTAGGGTATCATGGGAAGGTCAGATGAAATCTGGCCCTAGAGCATTTAATCTGACTCATATTTCTGTACAGCTTCTTTCACGTAAACAGTATAGTAAAGCACTTTGCAGAACAAAGGAGTATTTGAGAAGCCTGCTAAAGATGTTGGGTTCATTAGAGCCGCATAAGGCCAAATTCTGTCTCAGGACACACCTTTCATTAGGAGTTATATCATGCGTCCAGGGAATGGAATTATCCTTTAATGCAGTCGTATCAAAGAGATTTCCACTTGTCAGTTTTCTCATTTCTTTCCACAATTAGGAATGCTAGCAAAAGCCCTAGAACAAGTTCGTTTTTCCTTTGATTTATTGCATGTCTCAGGCTTGTTGTTTAATTTTTAAAAAATTCTGTATGACCATAGGATAGTCCTGTTTCTGCTGGCAACTTGCAAATGGCTAACTTTCCCCTCATGCCTTTGCTCTGCCATAGAAACCAGCCCTTCTAACTATTTCTTGGCCTCTGTAGAGCAAGAAGGAAGACATTGTTCCAGGAGGGAACCCACATGTTGGTGTTCATGGCGCAAGGTCTGTCTCTCTCAGTCAGCTGGGCCTTCCTTATGAAGACGCAGATGGAGAGTGGAAAGGCTTTGTTGTGTTACACAAGTGATATGGGACATTGGGGAGGCAGATGGTATCAGCAGGACAAAAAGAAATGGGCACATTTGCAGATATAAAGTCAGTAAATGTGCTAACAGCACAAGGCAGCAATGCAGCATCTAACATTCCTTAAACAGCAATTCTGCTAATTGGGAAATGGAGAAGAATGGACTGCAGGAAGTGTCTAGAGTCACATGAACACCACCTTCCACTGCCAGCAATGAAGACAGAGTACTAGATGAGTTAGATCATTAGTTTGACTTAGTGGGACATCAGTGCTGCTCTTAATTAGGACCTGATATTTGAAATTATTATTGCTTTTCAGTGAAATGTTCATAGCGCTTGGTTTGTAATAGCAATCACAAATCAAATGAAATAAGCAGAAGTCATGTTTGTCCTAGCTTTTATTGCCACAAGATAGAAACACATAGGATGTGTTTCTGTCTTGTAGGTGTTCTTCTTTACTGTCCACTTACAGTATGTCATGTAACTATTAGTGTCTCAGTCTGCGTCCAAAAGCCATTGCCTGAAGGGAGAGAGGGAGCTGGAAGTAGATAAGGTACCAGATGTGGGATCGTTCTTTTAAAATCCAAAAATTGTGTTCCAAGTGTTTAAAAATCTAGGTTTTATTCCAGATAGAAGGGTGATCAAGTCTGACACAGTGAGGTTTTTCAGACTCATATTCTGCTATCAGTCTGATTTACTTCACTTAATCCCATTGGAAGTTGTATCTGACCCAATTTTTTCAGCAGTGACTCCTACGGCAAGAACAAATAATAGGGGTGACCCTGTGCATTCCTGCCATATCTCTTTCTCTGTAATGTGGATTATTCTAGTTTCAGTCCACATTCGTCTGTGAAGAGACAAAGTCAAAGATCAGTTCAAAACAGCTGATACATTCCTGCAAATTCACATTTGGCAGTGCTGTAAGTGGGTAAATATTGCCAACATGTATTTATTACTGCTTCTGCTTCAGCCAACAGACCCAAAGTTCTCTGCCAAATATTATTTTTTTTGCAAATGACACCTCATATTGCCTGATGTTGCATGAGCTGTACCAATTCACTGCGAACCTCACCTGCTCTGAGAGTGTTATTGGCACTATAGGGGATTCTACTCTTCGACAACAGATTTTATGAGTCCCCCTTTCATCCAAGTTTAGCAGAGAAACAGACTGCTAATAGTGAGACTTGCAGTTATGGCCATTTGTCACATTTTAGGGAGTTGTCTATCTCTTAGTTTGCTGCAGAACTGCAAGTTGGAAACCTAATAAATTGCTTTTGTCTCTCTGGGGCCATTATTGTTTCTCCATGTGTGTGTGTTGTACTTGTGTGTGAGTGTTTGTGCCGGCACTTGTGTGTGCATGTTTGTGTAACCTGATAAGATGCCTTATGGTCTATTCTGTTAATACGCCTTCTGTGTTGCTCCTGCTGCAGCCAGCAGCCGAGCTGCCCTCACTGCTTGTGGTGGGTGATGGAGAATGCACAGAATTCAACAAGTGTCTGCTGGCTCAGCTGCTTTTTTATCCCCTGCAAAGGCCGGCCTGCAGTGCGGAGGAAAGCACGCTCTGCTCCAAGCATCAATATTCTGGGTTGCTGGTGGTCTTCAGGGAGATGTTGTTTCAGATTCAGTGACAGAGGGAAAAAGAAATATTTCCCCAAGGAAGTTCTTTCCTCTGCCAGAAACAGACCGTTTTTGTGAAAGAGCCATGGAGCTGGATGCTGTTCTGTTGTCTAGATATGGAAGCTGAGAAAAGTTTATTAAGTTATATTGTTCTTACAAGGATTATAAAATAATTACTCCTTCTAGTATGATGAAGTCTAAGAAGTCCAATATCAATGTCTTGGGCATTAGAGAAAAGTGGCAGAGACATACTTGTCTTTAAGAAAGACATAGGCTATTTCAAGAAGATGTGGACATCTATTATTGCCGCTTTTGACATGACATTGGTGGTTATTGCAAAGACTTGTGTGAATAAACAAAATCAATAATGCAAGATAAATGCCCCCCTTTAACAGCAACTGCTGCATGAAGTAGTTCTTTTAAGAATCCTTTTCTGGACTGGAAGGTATACAGTGACTTATAAATGCTTTCACTACGGGTTCTTTTTCTGCCATGATCATTAATCAACTCAAACTTTCATTTAGCTTGCTGTTATGAAGAAAATCATGCCTCTTGTACTGCATAGGTGCAGTGTAATGAGGAAACTTCGGACTCTTCCTCTTCTCACCTAGCTCTTCCTCAGTGCAAATGTGTAGTGGCAGCAAAGGAAATGAGCTTAATAGCTGCTGGCCTAGCAAGTATTACCTCCATTAGCTCTTGGTACTAAGAATAGCCCATGTGGGAGAGCATCTGTAGAAGTCTTGAATACCACTCCTTCACCTCACCTCACTTTTCCTGTTCCCCATTCTCCAAAATGGGCTTGAACTAGGAGTAACGTAACTCCACAATGTGACTCCTATAAGTTGCATCAGCCCCTCAAATAGAATAAATACAGTCTTCAGTTTCAAAGTATTTGTGGTGCTAAAAGCCTCTGTTTGTTTATTTTTTTATTTTTAAATGAAGGGAAACTGAGGCAGAAAGGAACAATAGCATGAGGGACAGATCTTCAAGGGTTCAGCAGGGTGGTCTTCCTCCCTTTTTATGCAGGGGGATATGGAGGTCCTCATGTGGGGTCCTTGTGATAGGATGGATGGTGCAAGCCGCCGATTAACAGTTTTGAATGAGCTTATAGCTCTGCAGTTGGAGGGCTAATGGGTAAGGAACTGCTGCCTGCTCTTGGATCTCAATTATGCAGTCTTTGTCTCTGGTCTTCTGTGAAGCAAGAAAATTGAAGCAGAAATGAAATTTATTAGCTGCATTATGAATGTGGTAAATGCTGATGTCTTACTGCAAATGAGGTTTTTGCTAAATAGAAATGCTTTTAAAACAGCATAATCCTTCACTGTCCCTCCAGGACAAACAACTGGAGAGCAGTGATTGCAGAAATCATTTAGGTCATGCAAATCAAGCTCCAGCAGCAGTGTTTCATGCAGTGAGAAAGGAAGGCTAGACTGTCCTGTTAAGAAGCCTTGTAATGACAAAACATGATTAAAATGACTTAGAAGAAATTACCAAGTGGGGGTCAAGAAGGGCTAAGAAGGGCAAGCTGATCGTGGAAATGTGTTTTTAAATGGACTAATTCCAAGGGAGTGTGTTTATCATAGTCACACATAAAGGGTTGAACAATAATCACACCAAAATTATGTGAAAGTTACAGCCCTTACAGGGTCTAAGGGTAGTTTAGGAGCTTTTTGTATACAGACCTGATTTACATCAGGTGACATAGGGGTCCAAAATTCTCACATAATGTTTTTCACAAAAGATGTCAATCAGCTTTCTTCTGGACTTAAATTTAGATGTCACTTGGAGAAATACCGTTACCCAATATTGTAGAGTGTAAGCAGAATCTAACAAAAGGTACTGCAGTTAATGCTGCTGCAGTAAGCTTTATTGTACAGGGGAGTCAGCTGTCATTTGCAGATCCTGGAGATAATTTTCCTTTACAGTGGCACTGGCCCCCCAGTCCAGCTGAATAAAGACAGTGTAATTACTTTCTTTAATGGAGCCAAACAATCTGGGACATTTTTTATGCATGACAGTAGGAGGAGGAAATGTATCAAATGCACTGTGCATAGGCCCTTCACAACTTGGAGAGCATTGACTCCTTGGTGTTATTGCACAGCAGAGCTGAGAAGTACCTCTTTATAAGCTAATGGTTATAAACCAGATTGAACAGCAAGCTGTCTCTTGGCAAACACCAAGGAGCATGTTTGTTCCTCCTCCCCCCTCCTTCCCAGCCACTCCTCGCTTCAATTCTCAGATTATTTCTATTTCCAGCTTCCGGAGGTTTTGGTGCTGAGGACCCAAGGGTGGTTCTGGTGCACGCAGCAATTAGGCCAGGGACACCAGCCTGAAATCACACGCTCACACAGCTGCTGAAACTCAGCTTTGGACTTGCCAGTTCCAGATTAGGTTTTGGGGAATGCAGATTTTTTATGAACTACCAATGCAGGAAGCCAGCTGGCTCTAAGGCTATGTCAGCACTTCTCAGCTATCCTCACCAAAGGTGAATGGTAAAGGTGAAGAAAGGTTCAGGAGGATAGTGGTGATGGCTAGCATGAGGGGGAAGGGACAGCCAAGGTTGTCGTTGGCCTGGCCATGGAGTTGTAGCAGGGAAACTGAGAAGCCAGTTAGGTCTCAACCCAACAGTATGATGAAATGCTCAGGAGCTAGTGACATATGAGGTGTTACTGTGACAACACACGAGGCAGCAGCACACTAAAAACAAAGTACGGAAACGTAAAGCCGAAACCAGAGGAGAAAAAAAAGCGAAGATAAAAAACATAAAAGAAAGAGGAAAAGAATACAACAGAAGCAAGAGCAAATGGAAAGGTCAAAATACAATTTGAAAGGATGGAAACAAAAAAAGAGTAGGTAGCGAGGAGGCACCACATAGATGCATGATCAGAAATGAAGCGTTTGATAGCCTGGGTAGCAAACAAGATATCAGGATGTGGTGCTTTCACACCAAAGACCCAGAGATGCTTTTGGTGGAGGTTGTTAATCTGACTTTAACCATCTCAAAGTTAGGTGTTCAGCTTGAGGAAGCTATTGTTGGTAGTTAGCAGAGAGAGACAAGTATCAGGGGAGGCTCAGTCTTCTGCATTCAGCATGGATGTTGTGGCTCCACAGATGTTTCCTTTGCTGTCAATGATAGCTTTAATTACATTGCAGCTCTTTTTGTCTCCTTGCCTTGTCACTCCTCTGCACTGTTAGTAAAGCTGTTGTTGGGGGATGCAGTGAAATGTGTTGGGAAATCCAGGAGGACTCTTGTCAGTGCACACTGGTCATTTGTGGTGGTCAGAGTGGCCACAGGAAATTTTGCTGGCCTGTGAAGGGAGTCTTTTGGAGGCACAAATGAGTGGCTAAATGAAATGGTGAGACCTGGTTAAGCTATCACTGACAGTGGAAAAGCTAGCTGTTTACTTTGCTGGCAAATGGTGGCTTGTCCATAGGAGGTGTCTCGGCAGAGAGGTCTGGTGGCTAGCCTTGCCTTGCAGCTTCCCTTCAATGGCCTTACTCTTTGCAACTAGTATCTCATGTCAATTACTCATTTCAACCTATGGTATATCTGGGTTGCTAAATGCATGGCAGCAGAGCTAGCTTCATGACAGAAGGGTCCAGGAGAGCGTGAGGGAGCTGCTCTTGAGGAGTGTTGGTTGCCTGTGGTGGGGCACAGCTCCACATGGCTGGGGGTTTGTTGCACTATGTCTGATTGCTGCACAGCTCTGAGGCCCTTCAATATATCAAATGATATTTCATATGGCAGGAGTCCACCTCTGTAAGGCCTCCCGTATTGTCTCTGCTGCACTCATTTTCCCGCTGGACTAATTGTTTTGGCAGTGCAGACAGCACCAGTGTCAGTTACCTTTCGTATTTAAAAACTGTTCATATATACAAATTTGCAATAACTAATTGTGGAGAGGAAACTCTGATGCAGCAGCTGTCAGAGGGCAGTGAACATTAACGGAAACCAGTTCAATGAAAACAGTCATCATCTGAAATAGCTAAAATGCATGGTTGATTTAAGTGTCTGGCCAGCTTGAATTAAGCAATCCATGTTGGGCACAGACCTCCAGCAGTCACTGCACTGCTAATGAGTGAAACAGTTCTCTTATTATAAAATCATTATCAGTCAATAAAATGAGCTCAAACCACAAAATAGGAGCAAAGTTCAGGGATCTGAGAATTTATAGTTTAGCTCCATCACTGAAAATGTCAGGAAATTGAAAGAATCTCTATGTAAGTAACCGCACAGTGGAACCCAATGCACAAAAAACAATCCCCAAGTGCCATGGCAACACTTATGGGCTTTTCTGAAACAAAATGCTGTTTTCTAAGGTGAAAGAATGAAGCCTTAATCTTGCTCTCAGCTCTCCATGCCTACCTTCATCCCATAAGTAGGGTTCACACATCTGCTAATTACCTAGCAAAATGTAGGCAGGGGAGAGAGGTGAACACTTGGCTTGAAAAGAAATGAGCAATGCAAAACATATCTAAATTAGGCCATAAAGACGTACAATGGGAAAAAAGAATGAGTTAGCGTTATGCCTACCAGGCAGGCACAGTTCCCTGTGAAGGCTCAAACTGCTTCTAAACCTGACCTGAGCTTGCGCAGAGCTGTCTTCGAAGTGACCAGGAGCAGGATGGATAATCAGTGGTGGCTAATTGACAGCTGACTGTTGCTGAAGTTGACAGGGATGCTAACTGGTGACTTTTCTCAACAAAGGTTAAATCAGAAGAAGAGTTTATTACATTATACCTCTCATTTGTCTAGACTCTGCTCCTCGGGTCTTGGCTTGGCTGATGTTTATCCAGCACCTCCTTTCCTTTCCATTTGTTCAAAAGAAAGAGGTCGCCCTTAATTGGCTGCAGCAGCTTAACGCTGGGACTTGGCTCTTCCCAACTGGTCCTTGGGCTGCCCGATTCTGCTCCCTGCATGCACTGCTTTCTGCCCAAAGAGCGGCAGATAGCATCTCTAACACCCTACTACATGGTAATTGAAGGAGGAGTCGCTTAATACAATTAATTTGCTTCTAGAGGGTTGGAAAAAGGGCAGGTTCTGAGAGGTAGTGGTAGGGCAGAAAAAGAGGAAATGAAGTGTTGAAGAGGTTGAAGAAGGTGAAATATTTTATGTAAAAAGGCACTGAGTGTGTTTTTGTAGACAAATTTTATACCCTAACCACAGAATCACAGTGTAAGCATGGTCACCTGGAATACGAACAGGCAGCTTATTGTGCTAAATTCAGACTGTTTGCAGCCTCAGGAAGATATTACTGCGCTCGTTGATGGTGCCGTCACATTTCAAGGTTACCCTTGTGACCATACGGGAAAGGAACAGATACCATGGCCATTCAGATTGTAGACCAGAGTCCTGAGGAAAATGAATCTTTGAGGATTCTAGAGCATGACATGAGAAGATATTGAAAATAATTAAATCCCCACAAAAACTGTATAAACTACTGATAAAAGAAAGCAATTCTATGAATAATGGAATAAAGATGTATTGATGTAAGACACAACAGTAGAGTTACTTAAGATAATACTTAGCCCTGTTATACAACTTTTTGTATTTGTAGATCTTAAAAAGTCTTTGCAGAAATGAAGAACATATACATTTGTTTAATGTATTACAGATATCAAGAGGATTGAATTGCAAAAAAGCCTAATGACTCACCCGTGGAGAAACACTGGGTCATTGTGTGTCTGGATCTAACCTGGACCTTTTTGGATGCTAAAAATTATTGTGATCTGTAGGTTTTGTTGGAAACTGATGCATATTATAGTCTCCTGTAAGAAACCTTGGGGTCTCTGGTACATTGCCAGGGCTACAGTTTCATGTGTAACACATTTATGACACGTTGCGAATGGGCTAACCATGTAATACGTACGCTTACAAACTCTGTCACCAGGCAACTAAGAAAAGAAAAAAGCTTCTATGGTGATTTTCAAATTTGTCTTAGGAAACCCTTGTACAACTTAAACCAAAAGGTGATGTTGCAACAGAATTTCCTTTTCTCTTAAATTATATTGTCTCATAATTCATGCAGCCTAGTTTCACTCTGAACCACCAGTCTGCTTCATGTCTTCCACATCAGAGAGGCAAAATGCTGACTTTTTTTAGGATCTTATCTATCTCTCTCGTCATTAAATCTGTTGTCTAAATAGTAAAGCATTCTGGTCTAAGTAAGTACCCGCCTTTTATTTCACTGCATTTAGCTTCTTTATTGTTAATAAATAAAAACCAGAGGAGAAGGCATAGCTCTGGGCTTTTTCTGTTCCTCTTTATCTATTCTAGTTTGTAGATCCCAGGAGGCATTTGGACTTACTGTTTTGAATATCCATGGCAATGCATAGATCACTTGCAGCGACGGCAGTGCTTGTCAGAAAGCCTCTGCAGAGGAGCCTTCACTTGCCTGCACCAGCCAAGCTAACCCATAGTTACTAGTAGTTGTGCTGAATCCCAGTGACCTTCAAGGAGCTTACATGAAGCAGATGTTGCAATGCACTGCAGTGGATGAGCTTTTGTAGAAGAGTCAAGAAATCCAAAGCCAGCTTCCTTACAGATCTTTGTAAATAAGCCACAGCAAGACACAGAGTAGTAAGGCATCCTAACTAACACTATGTATCCCAACATTAACGAATATTAATTTATTTGAGAAAGTGACTGCATGTTGCTTTGGAATGATGACTTTGAAGATTGTACAGAAAAGTAAGTTATACCTGAAGTGTAATTAAATACTCTGAACTGAGCTGAAGGTGATGAAGTCCATAAATACCAGGATTATCAGAGACAGAAGATTATCAATTTTGATTATACTTATAAAGCGTCTCAAAAAAAAACCAAAAAGAAAGTGCCAAATATGGGGTGAAAACACCCTCCCCAAATATTGTCAGGAAATGCAGCAGCTGCTGCATAGACTCATCTGTTTCTGCAGAGGGTTCAAATGCCTCCTCAGGGAACAGCAATTCCTAGGTGCCAGTATGAAACACTCTGTGCGACTGGAGCCAGGAAGAAAAATCAGGCCTTTCATTCTGGATGTATCTGAAGTCATCTGTGAGCAGTTCAGGAATCTATATGTCTTTCCAGAAGGAGATTAATGGTTGCCCATTTTCCAGTCATCTGTTCATAGCAGCTGGGCTGCATGGAACAACCCTTGTGCACTGCATCCTGAAAAGTTTGCTATTTGCAAAACATTTTGCCATTTTCCACTTCAGAAGCATCTAAATTTAGTAATGGTGCATAGCTCTGCCTCCCTGGGGGCCTGCAGTTCAAAAGTCCAGCTCTGTTTTGAATGTAAGTTTACAGCAAACAGCACAGCATGGTATAGTAGTGGCTGAAGAACAACCTTCATCTGCTCTTTTAGGGCAAAATTTGTATCCACTCAGTCTGGGTTAAGGAGCCCAGGTGGAATGCTTGGGGGTGCAGCAGTACAGAGCATTTTCCCCCCTCCTTTCAGTGTGGATTTCACAGAGACAGAGGAGGTTCTGGTTCTCCCCCTGGCTGCCTTTGGCCCTGTGGCTGCTTGCAGCTCCTACCTTGTGTTGCCTTGCTGAGAAGCAGTCACTCAGCTGAATGACAGTCTTGTGGTCTAGGTGCCCATTCTTCCTCTGCAAAATCCTGCTTGCTGGACCATAGTAATCTATAGAGCCATCCTGCCTCCTCTCCTGCTAAAACCACTGCTGTTCACCGGCCCACCGATCCCAGGCCCTTGGTGTCCTCAGAGGGAAGCAGAAAACAGAAAGTTCTTACTCTCCCTGAATGCAAAAGCGGAATTTATTCACTACTGCAGCAAACAGCAATACACTGGAAAAACAGGCCTTTGTACAGGGGGAAGACACTTGCAAATGTTAGAGTCAAAACTACGAGTCTTTGACCTTTTAATTTATTATTATATTTCTTGACCCACATCTTCAGAGAAGTTATTTTGGAGTTTATAAAGGATTCGGATTTACTTTCCAACAACTTTCTGTTCCTGGTTAGTCCAGTGCTGGGTCATATCCTACTGAATATCTCCCATTATACTAATTTCTTTTTCTGTTCCTCCCAGCTCCTTCAGCATTTTTGCTGAAGGTTTTCCTTTTCCTCTGTACAGGTTTCTGTACAGATCCTATGGACAATTCTTGGTTTTCCCTTCTCCCTGTCCACTTTCAGCCCAACACAGTCTTATCCACCTACACAAAATCAGGTGACATATCCATGTGGGTATCTTGGACTTTCACCTCTCTGCCAGATCTTTCTGTCCAAATCTCTGCAACTTGCTCTGTGGCAGTTCCCAGCTCATGTCAAGTTAAACTGGGTACACCAGTAGGGTGCCAGCCAGGCTGTCCAAGGTCAATCCACTGCTTTAGTGTTTCCCCTCTTTCTGTGTATATTAACATAACACAGAATCCTAAATGCTTTAGAAATTATATTTTTCTTCTTCCCAGTAACTAGTAACAGCAATAAAACAATTTTCCTAGGAACAAATTCTTAAGTTATGGACTCTAGATTTGAACACGAAGTATTTATATTGTGTGGGAAAGAGAAGGCCTTTGTTTGAACACAACAACCAGGCGTAAGGAAAATACAGAAGTATGCTTGGCCAGAGTTTTCAGCTTCATTTTCTGTCACTAATCTAGTGGTAACAGAACAGAGTTTTTCTTGCTGAGCTTAATGCTTGTGCTGTATTATTCTAGATATGCTCCATTACCTTATGGCACAAAGGATCTGTTTTCCTCAGTATACAATAGAATTCATGCTTGTGTTGTGAATTCCTTGGAACATTATGAGAAATTGCATGGGGAACTGTCTCCTTTGGCAAGAAGGCATGGTGGAAAACAGAAGATACTGCTTATGAAACTCCACGGGAGTGAATGTGTCTAGCCACACTGCAGCATAAACTCAGTTCAATAATAATCAAAAAGCAATGCATCTTTACAGTTCTACTATGCAGCCAAGTTTATATTACTTATTGAGAACTCCTCTAATGGATTCAACTGTGCATGCCGAAAGGCTTGCACCTTGAAGCCAGGCTCAAGTACTTTCACTGTGTAAAACCAGATACTACCATTGTGCTCAGTTGTGGGGTTTCTTTGTTTGTTTAAAAGTCTGATCTTCTGAAGGAGAATCACATTTTGTCTCTTCATCTCAAGGTCAAAGATCAACATTAGTTGGTCAGTTCCTGAAATAGCTCCTTCAGATATCAAACCCAAGAACCTTAACCAACAAGATGGAGGACAAAGTGCTAAAGATGTGACTTCCCTCACCACAAAATGCTGTAGATGAGTAAAATTAGCAAGGGTTCCAGGGTGACCAGACAACTTAATGAAAGATGAATCCACTGGGGGCTATTAAATGCAAAATCACCATGTCTGGTTCAGGAATCCTCTGAACCGCAAATTGCTGTGTGCTCAATAAATATTCTGGGAACAGCATCATGCACTTGCTCTGTTCCTAAATGCTTTTCTAGGCATTTACTCCTGGCCAATGTTAAAGATGGGATACTGAGTTGTGATAATATTCAGTGACATGGTG
This sequence comes from Lathamus discolor, assembly GCF_037157495.1. Taxonomy (NCBI): domain Eukaryota; kingdom Metazoa; phylum Chordata; class Aves; order Psittaciformes; family Psittacidae; genus Lathamus; species Lathamus discolor. The sequence continues at coordinate 38,744,345 of NC_088884.1, read as the reverse complement.
TCTCTATTTTGAAAGATTTCTGTGGATTATTTCACATTTCTTCATAGGAAAAACTGGAAGAAGAGAGGAGTCAATAACTTGTAGAGGAATGTGCATAGAGGTCACCAAGAGGAAAACTGAAGGAGGGGAAAATTTCTCTATGTGTTTTCCCACTCTCCTTCCGTAACATATTGATGATGTGAGGAAAGGCTAAGCCACTTCTGGATGCATTGTGTGTAACCTGATGAATCTTAGAAGACTGAAGAGCTTCTTGCAGGTTCTGATCCTCTTCCAGTCCAAACAGCCTGCCTCTGAGTCAAAAGAAAACAATGCAGTCAGTCTCTCTTGCTCTTTTCACATCCCTAGTGCTGCTAAATGGGTGATTTGAAAAGGCATATATGTACTTTAAGTCAGTCATGCTTTAGATAATCCATTTGGATATAGAGTACCTGTTCCCTGCTTTCCAACTCCCAAGCAGCTTCATTTTCTTGATTATTTTGTGGTATCCCTGTGTGGTCATGAAAGCTGAACATTTCAGTCCCTGTTAACTCAGTCCTGTTATTTCCATTCCCCGTCTGCTGAACGATCAGTTTTGCAGTTTCCATTTCACAAGTTAGGAGTTCCTCACCCTGCCGTTCCCTGTGGTTGGGGAAGGTAAAGACAGAGATTCCAGCCTTGTTTTCACAGAGGAGCCTGAAATAAAACTGAAAGGTAGAGAAATGGTTGATAGCAGCTGTGGACTTCTTACTGACATACAACCAGACTTTGAGTGAATCTCTTATCTTCCATGTATCCCAGATGCTCTGACTTTAAAGCAGTCCACTCTCAGCGATGTGTGGTTTCAGGCTAAATTATACCATGATTACAGAGGCAGTTTGCATCTGGCCAGGCTCAGTAGTTTAGACAGTGTTGCATAGACAGCCATACCATATCTAGGGTAATTTTGTCTCTGAGGAAGCTCAGCTGACTTTGTACGCTTTGTACACTGAACTGTTCAGTCCCACCAGGCTGAAGCTTGCTCTGCACAGAGGCAGCTTGGGTGTCCAAGCACCCAGTGGCTCACTGTGGCTTTGCACGAAGCCGCCCTCAGTTTAGCAAGTCTGGCACTTAAGCTTGAGGTACTAAGTCCAGCTGGAGCAGAGCTAACTCCTGCAGAGCCCTGACTACAACTTCACTGTGCTCTCCTCAGCCAGCTCTGAGCACCCCTGCAATGTGGAGTATAGACAAAAGGCCACACTTGTGTGGTCCTGAAGGAATCAACATGCTCCAGAAGGGCCTATTAGCACTAAGGTGGCACCAGTCACCCCAGCTGACCTCACAGCAAACCATTCAAACGCCTTGGCATCAAGTTGCTTAGCACCATATTGCCTGCAGTTTCCATTAGCTAGGTTATTTCAGGCCTTTATTCCCGTCCTTTTCTCCCTTAGCTCTGGATAATGGCAAGTTGGCCACAGCATGAAAGCAATGATTTTGCCATAACTGTATGTATTATCAGACCCTGTAACTTCTATGGTTATTTAATGCAGTCCTTCAGTTTTTGTCCACCCTTTTTTGGCTATGCAGCCTGCATTTCAGGATCCCAGCCACGGAGCACAATGAAATTACCGGTTAACTTGTCCCTGTAATAAGCTGCACTTTAGAGTCCTGTCTGTGGGATATGCAGAAGGGATGGGCCAGAGAGCTGGAAATAGGACTTCACTGCATACAAAGAACCACAATAACAAGTACAATATCACTGCTTAGGCTGTTAAACTCGGTAGCATGCACACAAAAGAAAAAGCAGAAGTCACCAGCCTTGATAAAGCTGGTTCCCACCAAAGCATGCAGTGAATTATCCGTGTTTTGTTGTTTTTGGGTTTTTTTTTTCCTCTAAAAGGAATACCAAGGTGAAACATGAAAGTGTTTTCAGATAAAAGTGTTTCATTAAAAACAAAATCGGTGAAATGAGTAAAGAGGACTTGGAAAAATTATCTTCCTTTGTCTACTCTCAATCAAATTTGAAAAGTTTCCAGCACTGTGTTCTTCCCTTTTAGATGGTGCAGTACTTTGGCAGCATTTCCTGAAGGCTTTTCATGACCTCCTACCGTAATTGCTTTGAAACCTACAGCAATCTCTGTAGAGTCTTCTTAAAAGAATATTATGAAAGTTAGTAATGCAACTATTTTTTCCATAGACTTAAAAAGGGAAAGATCACATTTTTGATGTTTTTGAGTGCCAGAGATCTGCTTTTTATATCTACCATGATTTTCCTCTTCTCTGTTTTTTAATTCTTGCTTATAAATATGATAGTGCACCAAATTGCACAACTATATCAATATTTCAAAAGATACCAAAACTTACACTGGCAAAAAAGAAAGCTTAACAATCTTTGCTGATCTCTAATGCAAGATGTATCTATTATTTATGAAGGCAGCAGACAAAGGGGAACTGCTCTTGAATGGAATCCTAAATACTACACGAGAGAAGCCCTGGGCAGCTATACAGCACAAGGTTCCTTGTTATTAGAGCTACTGACCAGTCTCCTGGGAGGTTAACTCTGAAAGTTAGTCTCCAGAAAACTTTATACTATTTGAGTGTAAACCACATTGAGTTTTGTAAAAGAAGGAAAGGATGAAGATATGATCCTGCTATCCATGCATCATTTTGTTCCAACACTGATCAAGTTACAGCAGGTCAGTGCTTTCTCCCTCTCATCTCGGATTTTCTGCATCTCGTTTTTTTATGTTTGAGGAAGGCAAATGACCTTTAGTAGCAGGACACTGGTGGAGGCCCTTACATGGCAGTAAGGGGAACCCCATGGCTGTAGGGATCCAACAGCACCTATAACTTTCCTTCCCTCTGGATGAGTATTCACTTATATTAGCGTAAGAGGTACTAGCCTTAATGCCTATTAATGCTTTCAAATGGCACGATGAGTCCAAATTGCAATTTCCTGAAAACTGAGCTTAGTAGATACTTAAATAATATTTGTTTCTGCTGTGGCTGATGGAGCTTTTCCATATGGATATACCATACTGAGTCGGAGAGGCAGGGCCTGACAAGGGAGGGATCTTTTTCTCATCTGTGCAGATCTATTTTTGGGTATCTCACTTCAGAAGAGGGGGGAACTAATGGCAGAGTTTCATGAGAAAAGCAAGAATAATCAGAGCTCAAGAAATAATCATGGGGGCCCAGACTCTGAGGAAAGGCAGGAGGAACCAAGGTTGTTTTCTGTGGAGAAATAAAGAGAGAGGAGTGACACATGTCAGCCTTCAAATGTGTTTTTTCAGACACACTGAGGGCTGCCAGGGAGAGGACAGGAAGTTGTCTGACCTCTGTGTTCAAGTCGGATAAGACCAGAAAAAATGTGCTAAGGAGGATAATGCACGTGCAACGTGCAGCTTGGGCATTAGTGAAAGATTTTAATGGCAAGGATAGTGAAGGACTAGAGTACATGTCTTAGGAAAGCAGATCTCTGGAGGTCTTTAAGAGAAAGCTGGAGAAGTATCTATGAGAAATGGCATAGATATGGTCCATTCTACTGTAGGTAATGGGGTGGACTAGAGGACCTCCCAGGGACCCTTCATGCCTGCTATTTGTGAGTCTATTGCTATACATAAAGATTTCCAGGGTATTTCAGATGGAAACACATTTACAAAAGTCTGGGACATAACTTACTCTTCCTAGCTCTTGTTTTCGCTGAATTTTCTTCTGTAATCAACACACCAGGCACACGACACCTACACGGCTCTAAACCAGCTGAATGACAGCCCAATGTGAGAACAGCAAGAGATACCATGCCATGCTACTGAAAATGGAGGGAGACCTTTCGAAACATCGTGAGAAGAAGGAGACCGGTGTCAGCCAAAGCAAGAGCTCATTTATGGTTCTGAATGATCTATTCCTTTCTTTCTTGCCGTAATAGTTTCTGTAAAACTAATAATCCCCACATCCCCCCAATAAACAAAACAAAATAAGAAGAAAAGCACAAATGTAATGGAAAATGCTTTCATCTCCCTAAGGTTTTGATATGCTCAAACTTTTTAAGAACAGGGGAATAGTTTTCCTGAGGGAAGCTGTTTTCAGCATTTCCCCCTTTTCTCATTTGCTAAAAATCCCAGTGCTTTGAACTTAAAAAGGATCACACAGAAATGATGATTTTATGAACATGACAAGGAAAATGGTGTCCAACTTTTTTCTTCCTTTAGAAGTATGTTCATTTTTTCTTGTGAATTTAGGCATGATAACTTCTCCATTCTTTGTTTTAACCACATACAGAAAGCACTGCCATTATAGTTTTACATCAACATAAAATATAAGCCTGTTCCTTGTGATCTGAGCAGAATAATTCTGTATGCCAGAGCTTTGCAAGGAGTTTGACTTCAGGAGAGCAAGGTCTTAAAGGTGAACTACAAAGCACAGGGAAGCTACGCTTTTGTGCCCTGTAGTGAGCTAAAGGAGGAGCAGTGGGATATACACTGTATTCTGGGGGGCACTTAAGAAGCCATGGGATAATTCTGCAAGCCTTTGTTTCTTCCTTCTTCACACTCTTTTTTTCTCCTTCTCCCTTGTGTGTGCTTTCTCCCCATTCTGCATCCCCCATGGAGGGTGTAACACTTGCTGTGTGCAAGTGCTGCACGGTTGGGCTGGGGTTTTTACCCCAACAGAGCAGTTCACCTTCAAACAGTTCTTGAAAGTGAGTTTCAAATGGCCTTGGGCATTTTGGCTTGAAATTTAGAATACCTTTTGAACAAAAGCAAGTATATTAGCTTCATTGCTAGACTCAATTATGTTTTCAAATACACTGGACCTTCATTCAGGGTTACTTTTGTTGTTGTTTGTAATTTACATATCTTTGTCCTTGTCTTTAGATTAGAAGACGAAAAATGCCATGAAGGCTTAGAATCATAAAGCAACTGAAGATGTTGTTTGGTTTATTCCCTTTCTTTGCACCGGAGGTTGATAGCACTACATCGACTTAAGTGTCTTCCTTATTATTGCGTGTAAAATTCAAATTAAAGAAATCAGACAGTTGTAAATTGCTGGCACATGTAGTAGCAAATTAAAGAGCAGGCATCAACAGAAATGAAAGCCTGAAGTGAATTGGAGTTCTGAGGATGAGCTGGGAAACTGAAGAAAGACATCAAAGCCAGCAGGAAAAAAAAAAAAAAATAAAAAATTAACAACTTAGCAAGGAAAACTGGCTTTTAAGAACAGACACTGGGTTCAGCAAAGTGGTGCATGGCTCAGGGAGGATAAAAAATAATGAAGCAGAACAGCAGGGACGGCAATAAAAATGGCTGGAAATGAATACACTGTGGAAAGTAGTTGGTACAGTCTTCACCAACAAAACTGATATTGCAATTAATCAATAATAAATGCTCAGGAATTGTTGAAAGACACAATGATTTGCTGTGTAATGTTGTCATCATGTTGCTTATGTGTCAGAAACAACTGGCCTTTTAAGCTAGTCAGATCACAAGATTCAGGAACCAGCTTTTATTGCTGAATCACAAGGAATCCCCAGTAGTTTTTAATACTTAGCTACATGACAGCCTAGAGGGTCAGAGGAAAATGAGTGTAAGGCATTAGTAAAATTGTGTCAGGGATTATCTTGTAACCCTTACTTATGCTTTTTAGTCCCATTACCATTGTGGGATACAAGTATCAAGTGTGGGTTTGAGAGGCTCTCATACATGATATACATCATAAGTAAAACCTGTTTCACAGGCTGTAGATCATTTTGCCGTATGCTCTTTTGTGTTCATTTAGACTCCTCTTCAATTCCAAGAACCGTTATTGTCACTGTGATGGTGATGAACTAGGTGAGGGTTAACTCCAAAATACACATATCACCAGCAGCTCCTGTAGCACCCTTGCACAAGCTTGTGAGCCCGATTCAGATCCCACTTAGCCTGGTTTTATTCCAGTGAACTTCAGCAGAGTGACTCCTGGTTTGCTGCCATAAAAGGGAGATCGAACCTAATATGACTCAGCCCATCGCTTGCCAGTCTATTCTAAGTAAGACTATAATAAGAACTTCCACAAAGGAAGCTTATTTTGCTAATATGCAAAGAAAAAAAAAAAAGAATGAGTAGGAAACGTGCATCGTTACAGACACAATTCCACTTTTCTTGGCTTTTGAACTGGATATGTCTACCCAGACTATAAATATTTGCTCAAGGCAGATTTGGCATACCTCTGAGCTAACTGTGTTAATTTTAATATACTTCATGCTGGTAACAGCAGCGGTAAAGACATGACAGCACAGGCTAGCATCTGGAGCACAAGCAGCCTGGGTACACATAGTAGTAGATTGCCCATGTCACCACCTTTTGCTACCCTTGGTAATTACCTTAACAGTAGCCTGGATACCCATCATAAAGTCATTTTTCCTGAAGAGGAATGGGGAGCATAGAAACACATCTGAAGAGTATGTTCTTGTATGAGGGATGCAATTGCCTGGTTCTTGGAGTCACTGAAAACCAGTTGTTTCTGAATCGGTCCCTAACTGGGAGAAAGAATGGTTTTGTGCTTGAGGAAAGCACTCCTGCTGCACGATTATCTATGCCTTGTGTCTCAGAGGAGCATTATTTTGTTACCCCAAATTTGATGGCAAAGACACAGTGTCTGTAGTATTTTGTTCTTGGAAAAGCTTATTAATTCTGTTGGAAAGATGGGCTATTAAAACAACTTCCACAGTGGCTGCAGCTATGGGGCTATACCAAGTGAAAGCCTCTGGCGTACAGATTTATCCATATGGGACAGTTTTGCTCATGTGACTATTGATATCACATACATTTCACGGCAGTACACCCTGTAACCTCTACAAGGATGTGCTATTTGCCTTGCATGCTACTTGTAGCATAGAACCACTTTGAATGTTAGAGGATGCTCAGTTATTCATGTAAGAAGTCATTCTGAGAGTAAGACATCATTCTGTAGAATATTAATCAAGTTATATGTATGTATATTTTCCACATCCGAGGAGACTATTGTGGCTATTGCCTTAAGGAGTCCTAACGCCACTGTTCCCGTCACTCAAATTCCTTATTGAAATGTACGTCTTTTAGGAGGCTAGCAAGAAGCCAGCCTAGGCATAATAGGCAAGTAAAAGAGATTTGCGGGATACATGGAAGACCAGCCATCTACATAAATCATAAGCTTATACTTCTCTTCCTCTATTGCTTCCCTTTTTTGAGCTAAGGGTCCATGGGTAAAACCTTGGCTTCACTGAATAAAGAATTAAAAACAATTCTAAGAAGATGTTGGCAGTTTTAACTGGATCTTTTTGGTCAGCCATAGGAAAAATGGCAAATGCACCATGATGATCAGTTAAAACTTGGACAAGAACGCCATGCACTTCTAGCCCCAGGCTGCTTAAACTCTGAGCCGTGGGTAAGACGAAGGGTACAGTTTATAGTCTTGCCTTTAGGGGCCTTATTTCTGTTGTGCTTCTGTGGCTTTTTAATATACTTTGTGGACAAGCAAACATTTCTGAATTACTTCCTCCTCATTCAGCATTTTCAGTCTATGGTTGATTTTTGCTTACGTATATTTGGGTGTTTCACCACAGGGCCCCAGAGTCAGATTCCTGGGGTGAAAGTGTAAAAGCTTACTACAGTCTTAACTTCTTCTCCAGGACTTCCAGGTTCATCGTTAGACAAAATATGGGACTGAGAACTTCCCAAGTTCCCCCACCCAGTGCCGTAGGGTCTTCTGTGTGTGGCTCCACAATCTGGTAGCTGCTTCTGCTCACTTACAATAGCTATCTTCTTACGGTTGTGAGGACTCTGGCAGGGATATGATGGGTAGGAGGAAGTGTAGACAGCAGCAAAAGTATGAGGAGTTTGTGAGGAAGGGGGAGTGACCCTCAGGGTTTGAAATGATTGGCTTGAGTCACCTTCCTGGACTGATGGTAAAGTTTTGGGGACCCTAAGTGTGATACAGAGCGTGATTAGCCACGTTTATTGTCTAACCACGTCAGGAGAGTGGTAATATACAGTTCGCCAACAGACCATATAGAAGTATGCAATAGGGTTGTACAGGGGCGGCTCTGACACTGTTCAATGTGTTCATTAACAACTCAGATGATAAACCAGCTTAGTAAATCTGAAGACAACACCGTCTGAGGATGGACTGTCAGTACACTGGAGGAGAAGGTGAAAATTTAAATGTAATTTTGAGATATTGGAGATACAGGAGGAAAAAATAAATCCTTTTAAGAACGTAAGTATAAAGTCTGTCAGTTAGACAAGAAGAAATTGCCTTTGATCACAGCAAGAAGGATTTTTTTCCTTGGACAGATATTTGAAAACACTCCTAATTGTGACATGCCTTCACATGTGGCATAAAGGGTTCCTGCGGGCTAATGGCCTAAAGAAACAGAGAATAAGACTTGAGGAACAGCATTCAAGTAGCTGGTTTAGCCCTTTCAGTTCTCAGGCTCTTCCTCTTTCCTCTGTACTCCTGAGGATGCAGCCAGCCAGTGTCACAGCCGGTGTTAGTCACCAGCACCCCAGAGAGCCCTGCCCTGAGCTGCCTCAGCTTTGCTACACTATAGAGAAAGGCTCAACAAGGGAAAGAAACTCTTCTCTCTAATTTCTGGTGTGAATTTGCCAAGCACAGAGGTTTTGACATCTAAGCAAAATTTAGGAACTATGATTTAGGATTTTGTCCCTTCTTCTCCCTGTCTTTTGAGTTTAGCAGGTTTGGGAGTGACTGACCTATAACTGATCATGCTCAGCACAAACACTCCTGTAAAGAAGGCCTTTGCAGACCTTGGGCTGTCTCCAAATCAGATACCCAACAGACCCCATCCTGTGGCGGCTATGAGACTATTGGAGGCTGGGCACAGACTTACAGGGCATGGGAAGTGGGTCAGATCATAGTTTCTTTTTCCCAGTGTTTCCCCCATTAAAAGGTGGATTGCCATGTATTATAGTGTGCTGTCTGAGTAGCCTAAGCAGGTGGCCCTACATTTTGATTTGGGGACTTACCTGAAAAGAGGGAATGGGGACTGTATGTTCCGCGATGAGGCTCAATAGCTTTAGGGGCTAATGCTCTTGGCACGGTAGCTAAATAAATAAAATACTGTTATTTGGAGATCCAGGCATGTGTGAAGAGAGAAAAATAGGAACAATAACGTTTTTTGACTCTTCATGTCTATAACATGAATCATTTGATGACACGGTCCCTGGTAAGAGAGGAATATGCTCCTAGATTCCTCTTCCCGGACATTATCACGCATGCATACAGACACACATTCAAGCACAGAGTGCACAAGGGCAAGAAAGGTCCCTCATCCTGTCTGCCTTTCACCATGTCCTTGTGTGCCCTGACCCTATTGTTCCTGGTTTAGCTCATAGCATAGACATGATCGGAAGATGATGGGGAGTCCACAGCCCTGCCAGGGTGCCCTGGGCCCTGGCAGACCTTGGGGAGCAGAGGCATTGCATTTGCCTCCAGCTGTTTCTGAGCTAAACAAAACCAGCATTTGTGTCATCTAACATCCTGGTATTTATATTTCAAGAGGCAGAGCTTAATTCCTTCATTAACCTGAGTAAATAATTAAAATTGTCCCCAGCACTTCAAGGGAAAAAGCATCAAGAAATTAACTTCGTTCATGGAAACAACATGAAGTTAAAAAATATGGAACTACTTATGTGCATTGCTGTTTGTTGATGTTGCTGTCTTGTCAGTCTGTTAACTGAAAGGAACATTTCCCCTTCTTCTAAGTCTGTGTAATTTTGTGTTTATTACATCTTGTCATCTTGTGGCACATCCAGCTAGATTTGCTCGAGTTGGATGTTGATATTAATAATTACTTGTCTGAGCTAAATGAAAGTGCTAATGAAGTCAAAGCCCCTCTGGGGGTGAGGTCTGGGCTTCCATTTCTATGCAAGCAAAGCTGAATTTTGGGGAAGAAAGCTAACACTATCTCCACAAAAACACTTCTCTCGAGTGATAATACACCATATCATCTCCCTCGGCAAATAGTAACAAGTGCTACAGAGCAGCAAGCAATTTGTGAAACACTGAGGAAGAAAAATAAAATCGCTGCGAACTACCCAAAGGCTATGGAGCTTAACTCAGCATGTGGCTGCACTGAAGGCAGAGCTATTTTAAATAATTGATAGTGCTGTGAATGTACATGATGTGGTACAGGAGGAGGTCAGCACCCAACACATAACAAGCCCTTGCCCTGGAGGTTTTATGGTCTGATAGTGCAAATGGGAGAAGGCTCTGGTACCTCATCGGAGGAAGGGGCTGCAGGTGGTGGCATGGCTTTTGGAACAGATTTGTCTCAAGGAGCGTGCAGGTGCAAAGTCAGAGATGAGGCCAGTAGCTAGAAACAAGCGAGCGGGATTGGCAGGTCAGATGCAGCTTGGAGGAGGCAACGAGGCAATTCAGAGCTGTGCCATTTTAAGCAGGCTGACTAAGAACACGTCGGTGATTCAGCGGCAGTGCTGGCATGCCAGCAGAGCTTTGGGAGCTTGTGTGAAACAAGATCGGATACTCTGAACCCAGCGTCTGCTGTGACCAGTGCAGATGGGGAATCCTGTGGCTGAGGCTTCCTCAGCTCAGATGCAGGGAGGTTAAGGCAGTGGGTGGAAGGGTCTGAAGATGACAGTTATATGAAGTATTAGGATGTGAGGAGCATTATGCCATGGAAGCAAGCAGCTTTGTTGACATTTCCTAAGACATTACCCCTGGATGCAGTTCAGTGTGACCTGTGCAACATAGTGCAGAGGGAAACAGTGACACCTGGAAAGCTTCTATAAAATAGTCTCATCCTTACGGAGCTGTGTAGATGTGGCCATTGTTATTGCCATTGCCCTACACATGGGTTGCTTGTGGGCAGCATCAGAGGTCTGGAGAGCTGCCCTGAGGCAAGAATTTGGCCAAAGTGTGCCGAGTCTCAACCAGAGAGACATTTTCCCTCCAGATTCTCCCTCCTGCCTCTGATCTCTCTTCTGCTGGCTCTCACAGCATGGGACACCTACTGATGTATTGAAGCCTCAGGGGGCAGGGAGACTGGTGCCAGCGAGACCGCTGGTTGCCATTACATTATTTACTCCTTACCCTGGAACATAAAAATAATAATGAAATGGATGTTACTTGAAAGGTGGAGAAAACAGCAAGCAAAGAAGATTTTTTTAGACCTGACAGGTTCTTCTCTAACATATTTGCATCTTAAACATCTGTCTGTGTAAAGAATTTTAATGTATTTGGATGCACAGAATCAAGTCCTCAGACAAATACTCAACAACTGCCATAAGCATTTTCTGATACAACTAACTCATAGTATGTTACATAATTTATCAATATTCTAAGAAGAGGTACTTCCGCTAAAAGAATCCCCAAACCTCTCCCTTTCCCTATTTAGCAGAGATTTTTTGAGGATAGCTCTTAACACCAATTTTTAAACAGAATTCCCCATTGCTCTCCATAGCATCCCAGTTCTGAAAAGTGGCGTGGTACTGCCATATGTTAGCTTCTTAAAAATGTTGTACTCAACCAAGCAACAAGAAGTCAATTTTGTGATACAGAAAAAATGTAAAGACATATGGTGAGGAGACCTGCCTGGGAAACACCAAACTTTCTGTTTTACGGAGCAAAAATGTCTCAGTATTTTCACTGCCTACTCCAGAGTCTGCTTCCAAGAGAGCCTGTAAAATCAAGAAGACATGTGGGGCAGAATTCATCTCACCTAACTTGAGTCATCTGCAATTCAAACATCTACACCTGAGCTAGACACCTTGGACTATCTTTATCATGAGCAGAAAGGCACCTTAAAGGGGCTTGATGTATTAGGGATAAGATTAACTGCTCTTTTAGAAGGGTCTGTTTCTCCCATTGGGATTGGCTATGCAGAAGGCTTAGATGACTAATCCAGATGAAAGCATCCCCAATGTACATATGAATGTTCAGAAGAACCCCACGTATGGGTAAGATTTCCGGACCTGGGGGATACTTAGAATGTCTCAAAGTGCAGATGCGTGGTATGAATACCAGGGATTTTGGAGGTTTCATTCTTGTGGGGAAAAAAAAAAAAAGCCCTGGTAATCCAAAATACTTTCTGAAAACCTGATTTTGATTGAAATACTCCAGTAATTTTTTGGTTTTTTCCCAGTTTTCTATTAAAAAAACCCAACAAACCCACAAAAAACACCAAGACATAAGCAAAGTTGATGCAGTGTTTGCTAGAACTCGGTCTTCTGATGGAATACAGTCTCCTGCGAGATTCTCTTAACACTCTGTGCTTCACAGTGTCAGGCCACATTGTTTTAGAAACACTCGTATTACTTCTTGAACTCTGCACGACACCCTAATGACGAAATGAAATATGTGTAGCATGAGCTGACTTTGGGGAAGCTTGGAAAATGTATTTACAAAGTATGTTTACTCTTTGCCAGTATAACATTGTATGTCATAAACTCAGTTGCTAAATTAGAAACCCTCTTTACTCTATTAAAATGTCACAACAATTTCTATCTTTGAGCTTCATTCTTTGGAGCACACCCAGACGTGCACATTGTTTTGCTGGTGTTGTTCTCCTTATGCTGGTGACGGAAGTCTAGAATTCTTGGTAAAGAGGAATGAAGGACTTGTCTGGAGCCAAAAATAACTAATGAGGAAGCAAGGAGGAGGTTGATAGTGCCTTCCCCCTGCGGGGAACCAGCACAGGCACAACAGTGGCTTAAGCTGATGTCTTCTGCTTTATAAAACTTAGCTCTCCAAGCTCCCCTTGGCCTCTCTTCTCTAAGGTCCCCCAACTTAGATTTCACTTTGTCTGCCAGTGAGGGAACACTGGGTACTCTGCACCTTCCTCCCCACAAGCGGCGATGTGCTCTGCGCTTCTGAAATCGTATTTCAGCAGATCAGGGAGGAAGAAGCCACGATATTGATTTGGAAAACTGCATTACATTAATGGCAGCTCCTCTCTTGTTGGTTTAATTATAAAAAGCAGTCATGAATGCAGATCTGTTCCCGTGTCTGTTGAAAACTGAAACTTCACTGAAAGCAAAATTAAAGCCCTGATTGCTCAGGCGGTCAATGGAATATCCATTTAAAACTGTTTCTTGTACCAAGAGTAAGGAAATTTATAAAATAAATGCCAATACCAAATGTTACAATTTCAAATAGGATCTGAATCCACAAATACTCATTGTTTGTACAGCAAACAAAATTTCAGGGAGGCAAAAGGAGCTGCAACCGGGAAAACAGAGCTGACATGCTGAAGGCACAAAGATAAGGCCCACACCTGCTAGACTTCTTTGCACAGGAGTTTCCCAGTGCCTCAGCAGGGTTTTGGCACGAAGACGGTGGGTGAGGGGTCCAGACTGTGAGTGTTCCCTGAGCGGGGCTTTCTTGTAGCTAACTTTTATATAAATGGATTATTGCAGTTTGCTTTTCTGCTCTCATGGGATCCCTGTGAGCATCGAGAAACTCACAACATTGAATGGCTTGTCTAATGATTTTTTGCATTCATGTGGAGTCAGAAGCATGAAAGCCCATACTGTTCAATATCAGTAGAGTCTCTTTCCCATTTAAAGTGACTTTAATATTCCCTTTCAAATTCTAGGTGAAACTTCAGAGTTTTGAAGTCAGGAAAACAATCCACAGTCTATCTACACGCTGCATGTACTAACATATAAACTAAACAAACACAAGGAAATGACAAAGCAGCAGCTCTTCAACATATGGGAAGAACAATTATCTAGCAGGTTATTTTTAAGTATGAAACCCCTTTATCTGTCCTTCAAGTTCCCAGTTGTTTAGAGGAACGTTTTCGGATGCTGCTGGCTTTCCTCCGATGCTGTCTGTACTCTCTTCCGGCCAATCCATGTGACATTCAGAAATGTATACTCATGATTAATTAAGTTGCCTGCTGACTGCTTCTGACACCCATGATTATTCAGCATCACAAATTCAGCAATAAAAATATAGCAAAGCAAGTAAAAATCTCACAATGACGATACACATCATTCAGATTTGCTTGGGAAAAGAACCCATTTAATTGTTTCCCATAGAATAAGCCACAAATAGAACACAAATGTAAATATTTACTTAAAAAAAGGGTCTCTTTGCAGCTAAGTCAAGGCACTCCCAAATGCAGGGCAAATTTTGATCTCAGTTTGCAGGGAGGTTACTGGTGAAGTCAGTGGGAACACTGCAGAGGTGAAAAAAAGGGCCTTTCACTCCATTAAACAAACATTGTGTGTAAGGCTGCACCCCACCGAAGCTGGAGGCCGCAACAGAGAACTTAAAAAATAGCAGCTTCTACAAATGAAGGAAAAAAAATAAATTTAGGAGATCACCACCTACAAGAAAGGCCAATATAAAGCTGGTGTGAGCCTTCTGGATAACACTTTCGGAAGTGAAATATGTTTGACAGATGGAAGTAATGACAACCGTCTCCTAGCCTAGCAACAAAGGGACAGAGATGGGGAGAAAAAACCCAAAGGACAAAGCCTGACCAAGTCCTGAGAGGATTCTAGCACAAAGAGCTGTTCTTTAACCTATGGAGCAGCAGAATAGTGGGTTGTTTGGTGAGTATCTAGGCATGAAAATGTCTTTTTAAGGTGTTTGAGAGTAAAGAGAGACATAGGACCAAGGCTTCTTGTCAAATCAGCAAAGAAGGTATCTAACTCTGGGTAATGGCTCAGTTCAAGAAGTCATAAGAAGAATCAATCAGATCATTGCTTAATATTTCAGTGACGATAGCCTCAGACCACATGGTCCAGTAATAATGCAGTGCATGCTCAGAGCTCCTGCCATCCAAGTAACTAAATGACTTTCCTAGAAATGATATAAGCTTCTCGGCAGATGAATATTATTATTTAAAAGACTGACATGTGCATGTATGTTAAGAGATTTATACAACTAACGAGCCCTTTTAAAGACAGAGCCAGGACATGACCAGCCTTCCTGACTCCCAGTCCACTGTTGATACCAGCTGGACCATTTTCTTTCTTATCCTTTTAATAGCAAATAATCCAGCTGTTTGCCAACATTGCATAGCAGTGTTTTCCAAAATTAGCAGGTGAAATTCTGTGCTGCATCTCCGGGAGGTGTGATATAAATGTTGTAGGTCTGGGAGCACTCTCCTTAATGTACACCATCAGTGATGTGTACTGGGCTTTTCAAAGGTATTGCAGCTTAAACCAAATGACCACAACACAAATGAGCACACCCTTGAACCTGGTGCTTTTCTTCTCTGGTCCCCTTTCTAGCATTCCCCTCTGGCAGTATTGGCACAAGTGTCCAGGTTTTACTACTATCTTCAGCAGTACTTTAACCAAAGGAATATTTGCTGCTGCCAGTTTTATGGCTCTCTTTTGATGTGCTGTCAATACTGTATTTGGCATAAAGAGACTGAAATGCGGTGAAGGATCTTGCTATCTCCTGCTTTTGAAACCTGAGTTTTCACCTTTCACATATTTGTAGGTTATACGTAAAGAACAATCAATAGGTCAAAAAACTGTGAAGTGACTAAGACACTTTTAAATACTACCCTTTGAAATGTCTCCTGTAGTTAAAGCAATGTTAGCTAAATATCAGTACCTAGACATAGAATGGTGAGAGTGGTCTCCTTTTTGAGCCTTTGGATGTACACTTCCCAGTGAGTTCATACCACCCACTTATGGTGAACTAACATAGGAGAGCTTTAGCAGCCAACCTCCTGACCTACCACACTGCCCCTGCCTTCTGATGGTCACATCACCATGATTATAGAACAGGACATAAAAGAAGGGAAACTCTCATACTTTAATCTACATAGTATGGTATTTAGTAGAGGACAAATGCACTGTTGATGTAGGTGACTTATAAATACACACATTGCATGTGATTGAGCCAAGTGGCACAATTGTGCCAGATTCTGACTGAAATGTACTAAGCTGCGTGTTTCTGGCCTATCGCTACCGTTGACAATTGCTAAAAATATCCGTGCACTGCACAGATGATAAAGATCAGTTAGTCCAAAAGACCCATGAAGGAACAAGTTTTAAGGATAATTTGGGACTTACTTTGTTTTCATGTTCCAATACTCTTTTCAGGTGACTGTAACAAACACCAGAATGAAGAGAAGAAAGAGCTGGCAATTCAGTGTGGATGGTAACAACGCTGTAGTCAGGACAGGCGTCAATTGCTTTCAGATATATCTGTGCCCGGATTTCAACACAACCTTTTCAGAAGAGCATCCTGCCTGAATCTCACCCCTACACAAGCACCCCCTCAGAGCAAGCACATACCTTGGCAATGCCAAGTAGAAGATTACTTCTGTTTGTGTGAGAGGAGTGAAAATACATACCGAACGTGGTGCCCCTAGTGTAACAAGGTAAGGTTGTCTCTTCCTTGCAACTTTAGTTCCGTCCTACTTGCACTTAGCACCTAGCAGGTGTGGGCTATGCTTTAACCTGGACACTTGGCAAAGACACTGAAACGCAGGCCAGCAGCATCAAAATCCAGGCATCTGATTGGTCCGAGTTTGGGGTTGTTTCTGGACGAGGAATGCAGAGTAGTGATAAATGGCACAAGTATTCCTTTGTAAAGGACAATAGAGATAATAATCAGCACAATTATGCAAAACTCACCAAAGCTTTCAGGAATTTACAAGTAGGTACTGGTAAATATTCAAGAAGCAATTGGTGGAATTCCAAGTGCAAGTCCTTCTTTTCTAATCCAAACAAAACAGAGAACAAACACCAAGAGACTATGAGAAAAGTGGTTGCACTGATATAGAAATCTGCAGCTGAAGCAAGAAGCAGTTGCTGAATGTTAACTAATATAGTGTGTTAAGGAAGATCTGTAAAAATAAGTACAAACAAGCAAAAGGATAGGTGAGTGAATAAGTCTTTACTCTCAAACTGTAGGTAACTCTTTACTGACATCAGAAGGCACATCCAGTATCTTCTTATTGAATTTCAACCAGAGAAAAAGCTGTTTGAAAAACATTGGAAAACACTGTGCGCATGTTTATATTGCTTTTATGAAGTCCTTTTCCTCAGCAGTTTTCTGTCCATCTGTTTCCATTTCAGCTTTATAGTTTGACTCAGGGCAGGTCAAAAGAAGGGGGACTTTCTGATTGTTGACAGTGTTTGTAATGCTCTAAGGGTGTGCCTCTGCTGGTACCTTCCCCCTGTGCCTGCCTGGGGATGGGGGCAGAAGCATGGCTTATTCTCATCATACCGACCATGTCCTTCGGGGCTGAGGAGCTGACTTCTGGCTTTGACCAGCCCACTGTGTTGATGCCCATTTCCTCCTGCTAGCTTTTCAGACACATGCCTCCATGCTCTGTTTTACAGAGAGCAGAAGCTCTCTGTAAGCATCAGCAGAGCTGCCTCATAATCTTTCTCCAGTTCTCTCTTGAAACACTCCTTTTGCCACATTGCCTACATGAGTTTGACAAGACCTACCAGATTGACAAATATTTGTTTCATCACCTCCTTAGGCTTGTTCTCCTCTCTGCTTTTCTGCCTATCTGCTGCATCTTTTCCTAAATTTAAACTATGTTTTTGGGAGCCAGGGCTGTCTTCAGATGTGCTATTTAAACCAGGCCTCATACAAAGAAAGACTGCTATTTCTGGCATGGACACCTTGGCTCTCCAGCACAATACAAATCAAATATGGCGGTTGTTAATATATTGAATTCAGGCTTTGCTGGATTTAGATCTACCCCTAGAAACATCCTTACAATCAGGAGCAAAGTCTTAGCAAGGGCTGCTAAGGTCCAGAGAGAAAAGATGAACCATGGTTTCACATACTTTAGCAGCCTGGGTGATGCAGGAGGCATGTCTGTGTTGCACAGAATCCTGCTCATCATCTTCATACCTACCCTCAGGATTAATGAGTTTTGTGGCAAACCCATGCCATGCATCCCTGTGGGCAGACCATCACATGAAGAGCAACAGCTAAGGACTAGACCCTAAGTGGCATTTAGGCTCCTAACTCCCATTTAAGTGAGCAAAATACCCCAATTCCAATCGGAAGGGAGGCTTCCAAATATGAACTATTTTCTAAAAACTGTTACTCCCAGGTCACTCAGGCATAGTACAGGCAGACAGTAACTTGAGGATTTGCATCACCTTCATCGATGGATGATATCCAGCTTTCCTGAAAGATCAAGACACTTCACAGTTACATTGCAGTGCTAAGAGGGTACACCTCCCCTTCTCAGTGGTGCACTAGAAGATGTCTCTGGAAGAAACAAAACCATTTGCTGTTGTTCCCTCACCAGTTCTTCCGCAACCCGGCTTTGCATTTGGAAAAGCATTTGAGTCATAAAAGTCAGTGACAGAAACTGTGGTGGGGAGGAAACAACAGTGAAACCAAACCGTGGGTGAGGGTGGGTGGGAGGTAGAATCAGGATGCAGTCACTGGGGAATGGACTCTCTGAGTCCTCCCTAGGCACTGCACAGGTCTTGGTGGATGGGATGTGTTTCTGTCAACACCACAGGCTCTAATCTTATTTTCCACCCTGCTTATCAGATCCTGCACGCTAATACAATATAACTGTCCTTAGATCAAACACACACATATGAGCAGCTTTGCTAAAGAGGCCCAGCTGGGCAGTTTCCAGAGTGTTACAGCAGCGGTGGCAAACAGCTTCAGACATTTTTAATAACAGAAGTTATGAATCTCTACCCTAGCAATCCGTCTGCGAACAAGGACATAACCAGTCGGCGGGACTACTCAGTTAAAATAGATCAGTCGTGTCTGTTGAAGGGCTGGTCAGGTCAGCGGGAATCTGCCGAGAGGCACTGTGCACACTGCTGTGGCTGCAGCCCTGCCAAGTACCAACCCGGAGCTCGCATTTCCCAGGTAGAAACAAAGACGTTCCAGATTAGCAGACCCCCTGCAGAGCCAGCAGCCTTTCTTTCTACTGCACAAACTCACCGCTGAAACCTGACCCTTGAAATGTCACTATTTATTAGTACCTGAGGGGCCGGGTGTTAAGCAAATAGAACTAAGTACCTGAGTCTGCTTGCTCCCTGCTAATATATTTCTGGGTTGGGTTAAACTCTGTGAGTGCACTAGCTGCTTTCCTCTCAACATGAACATAAAGAAGCCACCAGCTCATCTGGAACAGGGGGGACTTCCACCTCTGCTGAAGTCACAGTGGAGCTGGAGTGGGAATGCCCCAAGGGGATGCCAATGCAAGATGACAGTGGAGGAGATAATCTCAGTTGTGCTTCCATGTGCCTACAGCAAGAACGATCACAGACAGGAAAGGCAAGGAGACCACAGCAAAAATTCCAGATCCTTACAGGCAGCTGAAAAAGCAAGGTTTCCTGACTGAGCATCTCAGCGTTGTGGGTGCACTAATAGCTTTACTGGCCCTGTCCAGCCTCACCAGGAACCAAGCCTCTACCATATGCCCCATTTCAGGCCAGGCCTCTAGACATCCATCTGAGCTGTGATGTTGGGAGGTATCCCAACTGGTATCCCAGACTGGTACGTCTCCAGCACCACCACAGCTGTGCTCAGCCATTCACCCCCTTGATCCTGGCCTGTGGACTGACTTTGGACTTGACGTTGAGCCCACCTCACCACCACGGAGGTGCCCAATGATCTGGACCCTTGGCTGAACCCAGCTGTTCCCAGCTGCCCTGCTCCCTGCCTGGGGTGAAGTCCGGTCCTGGTCCCCTGGTACCTCTGGCTTCCAGGGAGGTGCTGGTCCAGGCAGCACCCTGGCAAAATCCTAGCCAGAAGCATGGGTCCGCAACACCCTTGCTTGATTGCAGCTGGGCTCCGGGCAGCGTTGCTGGGTAGGATCTTTGTAAACAGGGACCTCTTGCATCTGCAGATATCTGGTTTTGCCAGTAATTTCTCAGACAACGCACAGGACCCGGAATTTTGTGTAATTCAGTTGAGAAAGCGATGCAGAGCACACAGCTTTGCTTTCACCGGGGTGCTGTTACATGCATGCTGACAAGAGCAAGAGAGGTGCCTGCTTTGATGGGAGCCCTTATTCTTTGTCTCACAATGTCCTTCCTTTGTACAAGCTCTCTCCCCAAAGGGATCTTCTCTTTTGCAATCTGATCCTTAGCTAGTAGCTTGGCACCAAAACCTCCCCATGACACAGCACAGGACTATGAGACACCAGTACAATGAAGCTTTGTATCCATCTGTCCTCACTGAAGAAATGGAGAGCCCCAGCTCTTCCGCCTATCATAGCTAATAGCTGGTAAGAGGTCCTGACATAATGAAGTGACTCCTGTTGGCCTTACAGGGCATGGAACACAGGCAGTGTCCAATCTTGATGCTGGTCCCTTTCATAATTTGGTTAAATTAGCAAGGAGTCTTACTTGCTTTTCTACACGTTTTCCTATGGGAGTTAATGACATTTTGCCAAAGTTTGGTAATCTTCTGCATTACTTTGTAGAAAAGGTAGAGGGTTTTCATTACAAACTCCCAAAATACTGAGGGTCTTCTCAGAGGGATTTGCTGGTGCTGATGATTATAGGTTTCAATTGCATTGATCCCTTGATGTCTTTACATTTAGTAAATGAACTTTTTAAATATTGTGTTGTGGGTGTTTTAAAAGTTCCTTGGAGCTGGAACAGAAGAGCGGGTCAGCAGTAAGGAAAAGTGGTGGAAATGGAAATGCTTCTCCGTTGTATTGCCAGGAAAGTCATGGATAAAAACCAGATATTAGCAGCTGTCCCCAGGATACCTGAAGCCAAAGAAGTTGAGACAGAGACAGAGAAGAGAGGTAGAAGCTGAAAGATATGGTCAGAGCTGTTCAGTCAATCCGTAACAGAAGAGCGAAAGGGGGATGTTACCACTTCACTGCTGGCATCTAGAGGGTTTCATCCCCCTATCATGCAAGTGCAAGGGAGACTACTGGACTCTGAGCTACTGCTAGGGAATTCTCAGTAATTATTCAGTATGCAATGTGCTAGCTGCATTTGGACAGAGATTGGTATGGTGCATTGTGTCAGAAGGCCTGGTTGAAATATGTTGATACTAACTCTGCAGGAACTGGTTTCTGCAATTTTTGTCGGGGCAAATTGCCATAACTCTAAGTGGGAATTTTGCTTACAGCCTTAGGCTGGGCTTTGAATGGTATTTAGGTGCTGAAAGATGGAGTTAGGCTTCTACGAGGACTTTCAGAAACATTGTCTGCTTCATAAAATCTTACTTGGCACGTGTCTGATTTGTTTGGCACTTAAATTTCTCAGAAATCTGGCACTGTGCGGGTAATAAATACCGGGAAATAATGGGAATTCAACTTAAAAAAAATAGCGGTGTTGGTTTTTACAGTATCAGGATCGGCGTGCTGTTAAACTGTTATGACAGCAAAGTCAGGGTCTCTCACAAGGTGCACGGAAACAAAGAATGGACACCTAAAATAAAGAAGAATGAAGGAAATGCAGAAAGTCCCCATCGTGCAGCTTCAGATGATGTGCTTTTGACTTGGTTTACTTTTTTTCTTTTTAAAAATCTCTTCTCTAGAGAATTATTAGATGAATGTAGAAATGGAATATATCCATCTTCCTATGCATCTGCAGAATGAGAGATGTGAAATAACATAACTGATGTTCTTAAAACTGGTGAGGACAGGCACTTGATCAGGAAGGTTAACTATATCCTGCAATGCTGAGCAAATCAAACTGCCCAAGGAGGGGTGTCAGGAGATTGTAGCATGTGCTAATCCTAGCATGAGCCTGCAGTGCTGGGTTTTTTCTTTTCTTTCTTTTTCCAAGGGTGAGAAATAGAATGGTTCTTGAATATGTAGATCAGTATAATTTAATTAGCTTTTATGACCAGGACTCCTCAGAGATAACCATAAAAGTCAATTAGACTGTATTAAAATGCAGCCATTTCCCTGAAGCTTCTGTGAAACAGCCCTTGCTTATTCAGGAAAATGGTAAAAATCTAGATATCTGATGGAATATAAAGAATAGCTATGTAGAAAGAATGTTATTGCCCTTTTTGATAGAACCGATTTCCTTCTGCACTTTCCCAGTGCCTGAAATGCATTGTAATGTAAGGTCATACCTTGAGTTTATTCATTTATATGCTGTACTGGCCAGCCCATGTTACAATATGATCTCGCAGTCCATTTAAAATTGGATTTGAAGAAGATGGTTAGCAAAGTGTCGTGCCTCGGGGCAAAAGCTGATTATCTGCAGGAATCAGGAAAGGACTGTGTCCCAGCTGTACTCCCCCTCCTAACTCCAGATGTTACACACTCACAGCTGGCTGAGCACACAGGAAGATGTGCAAATACCTCTCCATGCAGCCAGATATCATGTCTTAATTGATACCTTCTTTCCTCACCTGTTCCTCTCTATACTGTAATCAGATCTTCATCTATGCTATGTTTAAGAGCAGCTCTGAGGTGACACTTGGTGACCGTCTGTCATTTACCTGCTTGGTCTGTCTCCACCCACCCTACCATATGGTCACGATTAGTCCATACATGATGGCCTTGAGATGAAGTTGCCTGTTACACCTGTGGGCTTGGTCTCCTGTGCATCCTGAACTTCAGGTTGGTGCTGAAGCAGAAGGTTTTGAGGGCAGGAATCACAATTACATTTCCAGTCTCTCTAAATAACATTGCAGACATACAACTATATTACAAAATATTCAACACTTAAGTTTTTAGGTTTGCTCTTTTGCCTCTGAACCATGTGTCCTGGCCATCAGGAAGAGCAAGATTCTGCTTTTAATTGGCCTGATCAAATATGGACTCCCTTAAATATTAGTATGCCTACTAAACCCAAGAATGGCTTATATTATTCCTGCAGGTATGGACTACCCAGAGCAGAGGTGGGGAGGGGTTAGCAGCCTGCAGCTATAATATCTTGCCCACCAGCGGTTTGGTCTCGAGAGAATGAGTAGCAGAGCAGCTGGGCAGTTTCCCCATCACCACCACACGCATCCGGCCCTGAATTCCAGCAGAGCCTTATTTATTTCATTAGCTCATTAGGCCTTTCAAGCCTCCATGCTTATCTCAAAAATAAATATTTGCGGTACAGCACGTCACACTGCCTGGTATTATGTTCTCTGTGTAAAGAAAGCCCTTGCAAAACAGACCACAAAGAGCTTGTTGTAAATTTGTTATGAGAATCTTCACTCTGGCTTCACCTGATTTTTACAGGGTTAAAGTCTCAGAGTTGATGCTGCATCACTGTGACATTGCTGTGGAAATGATTGCATTTCATAATAATGTCCTCAAGCTCTAAAGCAGAGAGACAACTGTAAAGCAAACAGAAGTCATATCAAACTTGTGGCAGATAAGAACAGGCACTGTCTTGAAATTTCAAGTTCTTCTCTTCTCTTTTATGGCATAGGGAGAAATATTTGAGAGCTAGCAACCGTGGCACTGAGGTGATGTCCCCTGCATCAACGTAGTTAACCTGTCAGCAATTCCATCAGCAAACCTGTTTTTCAGACCTGTTAACTGCAGTCTGAAAATCAATCCCAGACTTAATCATAGACAAAGGGGTGTATTCCACCGTTATGTATGCTGGTGATACATATATATCATTGGGATAATAGATTCCAAGGTCTCAGACCATGAGAATTTTTATGCTTATAATATTTATGCCACAAATCACCATTGTGCTACAGAGTGCAGAAACCTAGACAGAATAGGTGATTCAAATGCAAAATAGTTTCATCCTCGGATGAAAATTCCTGGGCCTTTGGCCTTATCATACAATTCAAGGCATGTAAAAATTGTGCTGGAATTTGCCTCTTGTTCTATCTCATTGCTTAATTATTAAACATGTTTGGTATGGTACAGTTGCACTATAATAAAGTCTGTCATTACTTGAGCAAACAAAATTCCTTGTGCTATTGTTCTCCTAGGTAGCCAATACCTGATAAGGGCCAGGGCTGCAGCGCGGGACTGAAGCAGGCCCACATGGCTCTGCAGTGTGAAAAAGCACAACCTTGGGGCCATGCTGGCACTCAGAGAGCAACCAGGAGCTGCATCTTCAGCTCTTCATTGTTTTTCTTCATGAAGGAACAAATCCTGCACCCTTGTCTCTAGCTGGATGGACCTGGGATTGAGGACAGGGCAGTGACCCTTCGGCATTGGCAAATGTCAAGAGCCCCTTTGGGGCAGTGGGGGGTGGAGATAAAACTACCAGTGGCATCAGGTCGGGGCATCAAAATTACAGAGGTTGCTGTGCTTTTCAGTACATGGATGAGAGGCAGATGGAAGAGCCCAGTTTAGCGAACACACTGCATCAGCAGTGAAAGGACACGTTTCCTTCTCTGCCCCTGCCAGCCCAAACCCAGTTTCTCAGGATGGGCCTAAGAAAGCAGATGTGTCCAAGGCATATATATGAAGCACTTCTATACCTGTTGATTTTTAGACTTTTCACCCCCAAACCAGCATTAGTGAGACAGACAATGACAACAGATTTTCATCTCTGTAAGCTCCACTGCAAAGCACTGAGCTGAGCACCAGTGCAGCCCTCAGCAGACACAGCCTCCTTCGGTCTTGCAGTCACCATTGGATTTGGCTGCCCCTACTTTTTGGTCCTCAATTTGATTTGTTTGCCTGTTTTTTCCAGATAGGGTTGGTGATGCTCACTGGAATGGAGGCAGCTCTTGGCCATGAATAACAGGCAGAGTTCAGCGTCTCAGCTTAGGCACCCAAAAACTGAGACATGGTACGTGCAAGTTAATGTCTTCTCACTCCTTTGGTTTTATCATCATGTTCTGTCCCAGTGCAAAACAAACCCTTGAGTAAGAAAGGGAGCAAAAGAGGTGGAGGCTCCAATACTGATGAGGGACACATTCTTTGTTCACTGCCTTGGTCCCACTCCCACTGTCTGAGCCCCCCACATGAAGGTGCAGCCCAGTGCAGGGCCTGGCAGTGGTACTGGCAGCAGCTCTGAAGCAGCACAGGGAAATGCCATGAATACGTAGTGACCTCAGGTCCTTGCAGCACCTCTGCCAAGGTGCCTTCAGCTGCAGGGATAACCGGGGTGAGCTCTGCTGTGATGCAGGGGAGGGCTCTACTCAGGGAGATGCTGAGCTCCCAAGGGCATGACTGAGCTATTTATTAAAGGCAGGGTCTGCCTAAACAGAAAACTGTAACTGGGGGCTGCCTGGGAATATCTTTAGGGTGCTTAGTTTTAGTTTTGCTCCTCCGGATCTACACGTGCCTGGCTCAGCTAGAGCCAGGGTTATCCTGAGGAGCCCGTCAGAATGACAGCCTGGGAAGGGCACCAAAGTGTGCCGGTGCTGCAGGTACTTCTGTGACGTGATGCTGATAATTCATCTTCATCTGCGGCTTGTGCTACGCGCCAGCCTGCAAACTGGGGCAGCGGAGGTGCAGGCAGACCCTCCGCAGCTACGCGAGCGGCGCAGAGCCGACGCCGGCGGCTGGGAGCAGTGACTGCTGTAGTGCCGCAGCAGGGCCTGCCATGCGGTGGAAGCTCCCGCTCCCCGCTCCGCTCCCCGTCCCCTCGGGGCTGCTCCCGCTCCCCGCTGCCATCGCGGGTCCCCTGCGGCTGCTTCCAGCTGCAGTCAGCATAGAGCCAGCCTCCCTCCTCGCTGCTTCGGCTCCGAGCACCGCACTGCGGGCATGGGTCTGTTCCTGAGCACCTATGTTGCAGAGGTGGCAAATTTTGGCAGACTGCAAGGTAAAGAGCTGGAGGGAGCTCCTGTGGTCGGGGCCTTTTTTGATGGGGGTGCAGTTTTTCCCAGGCAAAAACCTTATACTGTTTATATCTCGAGTGCGTGTTGTGCACAGCAATTCTATAGCTTTATGGCCATACAAACTAGCTCTATTTTCTCAAAAGAAAACCCCAGACTGAGACTATGAAAAAAGAAGAAAATAATCCTATATGGTAATTTCTTTTGAAGCCAACTAACTCAGCGCTTGCAAACCTAACTTTACACAAAGAGCTCTATGCTGAACCATGGACCATACCACCCCACAAAGCTTTTCAGTGAATTGGAAATGATTTCTCTTTACTGTCTTGACCTCAGGGCTCAAAGGGGGATCTGGCAGCAGCCCCGTACAAAAGCCCAGGTGGGGAACATTTGATTTCCCAAGATGTTACTCCTATGGTATACATGGAATTGCTTCAGACAGTGCAAGGTGAGGTTTATGAATCGTGAAACTCTGCCAAAGTAGGGGTGAAAGGGGTGAAATATAAAGAAACAATTAAATGAATGTGTCCTCTCTCTCCTTTATCATACACAAGCTGGAAGGTAATATGGACAAAGTAAAGGTCTTACAGCAAAATGCTGATGCGAAGGCCTAGTTGAGAAGGTCCTATAATTTTATCATAGAATCTCTTCTCCAACTAGCAGAGGTCTGTGTAAGGCCCGGCTGTGTTTGCTGTGTACAGGAGCCCTCAGTTTGCAGGGGGAGGAGAGGCTTTAATCTGGTTTGCCCGGAGTGGGAGCACACATGCTGCTGCATTACGCAGCCTGACACGCGTTCCTGCCTTCCTGTGGAAATACATGATCTCTTGGATTCATGGGTGACCTCTCCAGACATTCCGGTTTTGCCACTTAGGCTTTCCCTGTCCCCATCTCAGGAGGGAACCAAGAGTTTTCCCCATTGTGAATTAAATTAATGAGAAAAGCATCTAGGGAAAATTGGCTATTCTTTGGCTGATTACCTTTAGTTACCCTACTAGCCATGTTGGGGTCCAGCATTACTGAAAGAATGAACAATAATCTAATTAATATGCTTACTGTACTAGAATAGAACCTAAAGATGTATTCAGCTTGTCGCAGCATGCACTTTCACATTTTTTACTCAGCAGTAACATTAAAACAGCCAGACTTTCAGCCCTGAAAACTGTGGATAATGACTTTCTTTCATCCTAAACAATTTACTCCCCTGTGTACTAAAGCGCTTAACCAGATCAGTTGTATTTGTACCAATGTGCGCTCTGACGTGCAGAGCAATGGAAAAAATGAGCTATCCGTGTGTAGTAATGATTATTTTCTTGGTAAATGTTTGGGCTTTTTTTTCCTAAAAATGATAGAAATAAAGTCACATATGTTTCAGTCACAAGTGAGCAGTGTTTACACAACCAACATGAATAATGAAAACAAGTATATTCCCTCCTGCCCTTGCTCTCTTTGGATGCTCTCCAGCACTGACTGAAATCAGGGAGAGCTCTGCTGTTGACTTCTCTGGAGCAGAATGGGATCTGCTGCCTGCAGTCAGCATTCCCCTCACACGAGCACAGCTCTGGAAACGCCATGCAGATGGAAAAGCCCCACGGAGAAGTCGGAGCTCATTGCACTCAGGGTTAGAAGGATCACCCTCCAGGCCTCAAAACAAGGTCAGAGTTGGAAGGGAAAAAAGAAGAGGTATAAAATAAAGGTTTGCATGCTTTTTTCTCCTGCCATTCTAGTTTCTGAGGCATTTAGCTATATTTGGTTGTATTTTTAGGCTCCGTTCCAGAAGCAGATTGAAGAACTAAAAACTTTGTGAAATGAAAGTTGGGATTTCTGCATGATCTATTCACTTCAGAAACT
The DNA here is from genome assembly GCF_037157495.1 of Lathamus discolor. Classification (NCBI taxonomy): domain Eukaryota; kingdom Metazoa; phylum Chordata; class Aves; order Psittaciformes; family Psittacidae; genus Lathamus; species Lathamus discolor. The sequence continues at coordinate 38,716,907 of NC_088884.1, read as the reverse complement.
CATGCTCCGAAAGAAATACCCCGCCCTGCAACACTTGTTAAAATGCAAGTATTTTGTACAAACGCAATTTTAAGCCAGCCACATGAATCAGGTCTCAAGAATATAATTCTCTACTTTTTAAATTTGATACAACAGCACAGAAATGATGCCATAAGGAGCCCATCCTTTCATCACGTGTGTTTTGGGATTGATTTCCATGTTCTTTTACAAACTTGCGTGGGATTAGACTTCTTGGTTACAATGCACACGGAACATTTTTCAAAGCAACTCCCAGCAACGCAGTTCATCGTTCCAGTCAAACGGAATTTAGGGAGAAAGCTTCCTGTGCTTTAGAGAACCAAAACCTAGCAGGGTTTGGCCTGTGCTGGTGGGATTCTTCCCAAGAGAGGGGTGATGAGGACTTGAAACCAGCCCAGGTCATCAGCCATTGACTTGAGCGGCAGCTTTGGCTGAGCAAATAAGAGCTCACATGAACTTTTCATTTCCATAAGGGGAGAGATTTAGCTTTGTCTGCCAGTCTCTCCAGTCTTCCTGGCTCTCTGGGGTGATTCCTCTAGATTTCAAAGCGTATCAGCTGGGCCTATTCATGCAGTTGTAAAAACAATGTGAGTTAATGAGAGTCACTCCCCTCTAGGTGACCCTTGGAAAACCTGCTCCACAGTCACTCAATGGCAAGAGTTTTTATTCCATTTTGGCTAGAGAGAGAGTGAATCGTTAAAGACTATCCCATCATCAGCATCCTTGTTGTGGCAACACTGTGGTCAATGTTTATTGTGGTTCGGCAAGGCTGTCCTCAGCCCTGCAGATTTCCTGCTTGGCATCTATCTTCCTCGCTTTTAAAATTCATTATGGGTAATCTGCTGCAAAAAAGAATATTGAGCCTGTATGTCTCGACCACTCGGATCTATATGCTCCTATTGTCAGATCTATACACTTCTGCTGTAATAAAAGCACCAGAGAGCATAGCACATGAGAAAGTGCTCCTAAGGAGATCACTGAATCTTAATCTTTGCCTTACACCCTGTTTAGCACATATCTGTGCAGCTGTATATTTTCAGCACATGTCACTGCAAAATAAATTATTCAGGATTGTTAGATTACTTATAAATGACACCAATCAATTAACACCACAGCCGGCAGTCTTTAAGGCTTTTCTCAATAGGCCAGGATGGTAAAGCTCTCAACTCCACATTTCCCAGTATGAAGGATTATGGTAATGGCAACTTATTTTTATTGAGTTTTTAACTGATGAGTAATATCTCTGGACTCGCTGTGCTAACATTAGGTCTAGAGAGAACTAATCTCTTGAAGGAGAACAGGATACAAGCAGAGCTGCCCTTCCCCGAACAAACCCCACCATTTAAATGTGGCACCAAGCGAGTTTGCTGCTGTCGGTTGTCAGAGTGTTTCAGTGCTGCCTTTGTACTGAAGATTTGTGCCTTTTCCTTACACAGGGCTGCACAGGCCTTTGAAGAGACCACACATTAACATGCACTTCACTGCTGTCCTGTAATAAGGGGAAGAAAGTAGTGTGGCTCCGGGTCCTGTGAAACAAAGCAAGCAGCAGCCTGTATCGATCCCTGGGCCGGAGATGCCTCATTTCTGTTTGCAGACTGGAAGAGCCTCAGGTCTCCCTCTTCTGCACCACTGACATTTCCAGTGTTTCTGCTGGTGCAACCAGCAAGGCCACCAGATAGCAGGTTCTGCAACCCGCCCACAAAGGAACAAATCCTATTGCTGGCTACAGAGCCTCAGAGCCACAAAATTAAATATTCGTTTCCCCTTCTTGACTGAAAGACAAAAACTGCAGTCTCCTCCTCCTTCCAGACTACCCAGCCTCCAGGCAGATTGTGCTGGTTTGTGCTCACGGTGTGCACAGGGTGAGCCACACAGAAAGCTGCACTTCCACACTGGCAAAGAATAACACAGCTGATACGGTGTTTTCCATGTTGCTTTAAGGAGCAGTAAACCTTCATGATGATGGATAAATGCTATTATCATGTATTAAACATGGGTGGTTTAAGGACAGAAAGTAGTCTAATAGTACGTTTTTCAATACAGATTGAACATGTTATTGAACTGCTTAACTGTTCTATATTTAAATCCTCCTTGTAGCCCCATGAACTAAAATCAGGCTCTTCGGAGTCCAACTGAATTCACTTCATAAAGTCACCAGGAATAGTTAAAACCATATGCATTGTATGCTGACATAGATTGATTCATTAAGGGTGGTGGTAGAATCTGAATTGGAAGGTGCAGTGAAGATGATGATGAATTTTAATGTGGCCGGTGGCTACTGTTCAGCAGATATGAAATTGGAAATCAATGCTAGCTGTTAAATACAAATGGATGCTACGTTTACATCTGAAGCAGTCTTCCATTCCCATTCTTTCAGTGTGCCAGGGGAATGCTAGCATGAAGGAAGAAAGCCTAGCCTTGCAACGGCCTGCCACTGCTGCTGTCTGTATTTTCTGTTCATACCTGGAGCACATCTCACCCTCTGAGAAATGGTTCCACAGCAAATGATCCCAACACGCCCCATGCTAGATGCGGTGCTGAGAGGTGCAAAGGGTGATGAGTGTGTAGTTGATAAACTGATGCCTGAGCCTGCTGGCACCGAGAAGACAACCCCAAGGCAAATTAAAACCTAAAAGATAAACCCTAAAAGCTGAGAGCGATTGCACACTAGCTGGAAGGTGCTGTTGGGAGAGTGTGACACCTCAGGCCACCCCATCCAGGTGCAGGAAGATGCTGTCGGATGTTCCCCCGGCTTTTAGCATGGTGCCAGGAATGGCTGGAAGGCAAGTCTCTGCCTGCCAGAGAACAAAACTCCCCTGTCAACACTGTTCCGTGTAGCAGCGGAGAGATGGTGTGTCCTTGGGGGAGCAGAGAAAGCTTCAGGGAGCTCTATGTTGTGTTTTGCCTAGGGCATCAGTTTGCGATCATCCAGCTGTGTTCCCGCATAATGCACAGACAAGGTGTTTTAGCCTCCTATGTAGTGTCAGTTGCCTTGCTTTCTAGCCTCCCTCATTTCAACACACAGATGTGGATGACAGAAGAAACTTTGCATTGTTGTTTCATAATAAAATATTAAATGGAGAGACAAAGAGCAAAATGCTTCCTCCCCCAGTAGCAAAGCAACATAAAAATGAGTATCCCAATCTCATTTAAATATTAGCTGGCTCTGTTGATGCTGGACCACAGAGCTAAGTCCCTAATTAAATGAGAAAACAATAAACATAGCTAGTAAACTACTGGTTTTTATTAATCCCCATCCAGAATGTTTTCAAACAGTGTTTAACAAAATGAGCACTGTATTTGAAGCATTCACCTTCTAGATCTCTCAAAGTGTAATCAGTGATGTTTATCATGTCCTTTATGAAAATGCTGTTTCTCTCTTCCCTTCTCACTGCAGGAGCAGGAGAAGGGAAGGAAGCTCTTCCTAGGATGTGGACAAGATGCAATAGGGATTTATAGCACATGTGCACTGGAAGCAAACACAAATTCTCCTGTGTGAGCATGATAGTGGTATTGGTGTAATGAGCTCTTCTTGGGTAAGTAAACATGATAAACTGGTCTACTTCCCAGTGTGGGGTCTGGGTGGCATGCCCACCCAAAATAGGAAAGTTAGGCGGGTGGAAACAGGACTCTTGGAACCTCCAGCCCAGAGCTTGGCTTTAGCACCAGCCAACACAGCCTTTTTGTCCACAGACAGGCCCCAGTCAACACAGATGATCCGCAGAGCTCACATGGCACCATTCATGAAACACCAGCTGTAGTTAGGAGGGACAGAAATGCATCCTCTCCACTGTCTTCTATTTTCCTCTGTGTCAAAACTTCCCTGACTCCTGTGAAGCTCCTCGCCTTACGTATTTTAATTTTACCTTGCAGTGGCTCCCATATGATAGCACTATTTTTATCATTTCCATGATGTCCTTGACCTGCATCGGCACCAGGCACCTAACTCTCCTTGACGAATGTGTACAAATTTAGCTGCTAATGATTTCCAGCCATTTTGGTCAACATTTTGACACTATCAGAGGAAGATTCCTGTTTGAAGTTTACTGGAGCTGATGATCAAAAAGTGGGGGAGGGGTGAAGCATTTAAATCATCTTCAGGAAGCATCCATTTTGTGAATGACTGAGATTTCTTTTTTTAATTGATATTTAACATTTTAGCCAAGTGTGAAATCTCCAGGATTTAATTTCAGTAAGACCAATGGCACACCAGAAGTAATGAAGTGTACCTGAGTTATCCTGAAATAGATATAACTGTTGTATAACACTCCCAGCGGGTCCCACTTTCCCCAGCCACAGTCAGTATCTCATTGTTTTCTAAGAGGAAAGACGTCAGGAGCTAGTGGGTTATAGCATAACTAGCCTGGGTGATCCTGTTGCCTGTTTTGATTTTCATGTAGTGAACAGCATCTGTGGAGAGGAAGGAGTACTGGAAGAAGACTATGGCTTGCTGGCATCCTGAGAGAATTTCACATTCCAGCAGTGGGGAAGACGTGTGGAAATGTGATGTGTTGGTGCAGAAAGCACTGATGCAGAGGGTTTTGTTCAGCTGGAATGACTGAGTAGGTATTAATGGTGTTCTCATTGGACCTGAGTTTTGACTTTCACTGTGGTATGGAAAAAACCCTGCTACAGGGCAAGATGAATAGCTCTGTAAGTTATCAGCTGTCACCAACTAGAGCTATAGCTCTGAGCTGTGGCACTTCAAGGAGTTAGGGGACAATAAGGTACCTGGCCAGGGGAGCTATAAAAGCCACTGTGACTAGGGAGTCTGTCCTCCTAAGGAACTCTGCAGTGCAAGTGTCTCTGCTCAGGATTTCTTCCTGCCTCATCTCTGCTGCCTTTCTTTCTCCTGGAGAGAAAGATGCCTAAGATGTAGTGAATCCAGGCTGGATGTCGTCCACCGCCTGAGGTTGCTTGACTCCACGCCTCCTCTGCTGCAGACCAGCAAGACACCAGGTTTCAATGTAGTTTATTGCACTTCCTCCTCTTCTGCAGGGATTCCATTATACAGTGTAACTGTGCCTTGATGAAGGGTACTCAGCTAGGGAGGCAGGATATGCTGACTGAAGATGGGATTTGATGTGAGTCTTCCTACTGCTGCAACCACTGGGCTACAGAGGCAGCCTCCGTGGCCTTTCAGTGTCGTGCTAGATTGTGGATGAAACTTGTTTCTGAAAGAAAGATAATTTGATAAATTTGTATTAAACTTCCCCCCCCCCCCCCAAATAGATCATTTACAAGCCCAGGGAGATGTACTGGGGATACAAAGTCATCTGGACTTTTACTAAAAATAATACAAGATAAATTTAGCTAATGAGTTCAGCATGTATATGTTTTAATAGCTTTCCCCTGCTACAGTCTTATACTGGCTCCTATTGCACATCAATGCTTCTTTCAACACATGTAAATAATACACAGAGCACAATTCAAATTCCCATAGAAAGCAACTTGCTTTTAGTTATAAACAGAAATAAATGCAGCAGCAATCGCATAAATCCATTCAGGCCAAATATCAAAAATTGGGCCAAATTCTGCACCTTTAGCTCACAAAAATAATCCTTACTGACTTCCCAATGTTACTGTGATAAACAGGGCTAGATTTTATAAAAGAACTTTATGTTGCAATGTACCGTATATTAGCTCCTAATGTAAAAGGCACTTTTAAAACCTTCCATATGTTTAGCTAAAGCATAATGGATGAGCTATCTACATGAACAGAGAACACAGAATCATAGAATCAACAAAGTTGGAAAAGACTTTAAAGATCATCAAGTCCAACCATTCCCCAGCACTGCCAAACCCACCACTAAACCATGTCACTAAGGGCCTTGTCTCATAACCTATCAATTAGTATAAAAACTCTCTCTCTCTCTCTCCATAATCACCTGATTTAGCCATACATCATCTAACTTCAGTGTTACTAATGCAAGACTTTTTAAATAGCCTACATTTGTTAACGAGGCCCTGATTTTAATGTGAGTCCCTTGTATCTGTCAGTGTAGCTTACAAGAGCAGCTTGTATAAAGGTCTCAACACTAGATAAAAATTTAAGATGTCAGTTTAAATATGCCTCTGCATGGTGAGATGGGCTCACTTGTTGGACTTATTAGAGAGTCTGGCAATGCCTACGTTGCTCAAAGAAGGAGGGCACAGTGTGTTACATGTGACATGTGATGTTTGCTCCCTGTGGGGACCATCTTAATTCAGAAGAGTCAATGAGCAACATCGTGTGAGAACAGCCTCCATGCCACAGGAGTTATTGCTAATTTAAACCTAACCTTATTCTGTGGTTATGTTTTTTGTTGCACTTGCAAAAATGTGTGAAGAAAATAATTTTGAGGCACGCCTTCTTCGATATTGGTGACCAAAGTGATGAGGGTACCAATAATAGTGTAACCCTTTGCTTCTGCCTTGTGAGCTAAGTGGCTGGGCTGTGAGACATCTCCTTTCTTCTCATGGGACCATTATTTTGTTTCACTGTGTTCCTTGTTTCTGTGATGATGCCCCACTTCCTAATCTGGGAGTCAGTTAAGAATGAGCTGGTAATAGGTAACAGGCGACACACGTTTGCTGTGTGATCCTTTGCAACAGCATGGCTTCTTCCAAAGTATTTTTATCTGAACAAAACACTATATACAGTTTCCTAGCAGAAAGGGGCTTTCAGTGTGAAACCAAAAGCTGAAGTAGTGTATGCCTCTCTCCTTCACTTTGGTTTTAATCCACATTTTCAAGGTTTGATCTTGTCCCCATGAAAATGGCTGCTGTTTACTGCAGTGAGATTAGGTATTAGAAACATGCAGAGGGGATGATAGAAGGAAGTGCTTTACAGCCAGCCTGCATGGAAAGAGCTGGAAATACCAGGTGCAAGCTCAGGGAGAGGAAAGATGCAGATGTTGCATTTTCTCCATTTAGAAATAGGCATCCAAAAATCAATATTCTTTATACATAGCTCTGAAATATGCTGCCTAAGGTGACTTCGACTCTACCGTGATGTGTGTCCTGGAAATCTGATCAATACAACATCTGCTCCAAAGGTCTAGCTTAGTCAAAACAGGTATAACTCCTGACTCCTCAGAACATGGGCAGCTCCTGCAGAAAGTAAGCACAGACACAGGTCTGTGATTAAGTGTGCTTATTGGGAATAACATTTCAGGTACAGTCTGCCTGCTAGACCACTTACTGTTGTACGTTCTGTGAAGATCAGACTTGTCTGGGAGATTTTATGTAAGTGAGAAAATATATGCTCAATGCAGCAAACTTTGATGACAAGTGTATGCTATATTGCTTCATTCCAATGTATATGTTTGTTCTTTTTCTCCTCAAAACCTAAATCTCCTGTATATGTAATAAATATATGGCATTTTTCCTAGTACCTCTTGTTTTCTAATATGCCCTTATAAATTTCTCAAATTGAAAAACAGTGGGAAGCAGTGAGGCAAAGTTTCCAGATTAACTGTTGCGAGGGCAATGGAAAATTTCTCAGGCATTTGAACAAATATTTCCATGTTCAGAATTCCTTTTATCTTGAGGCTGATATTGTATCAGAACATTTGTCATTTTATGCCATTTTTATTCATGTTCATCCAATCACCAGTTTTCCTAGGAAGCCACGCTTAATACTTGAGGCTAGATTTGCTGGACCTGCAGAAATCGTGGAGACTGAACTTGTAGCATGATATTCATGTGTAAAGCCTTTCTGACCTCTTGTGTTTTGGGTGAGTGGACTAATACAAATGTTCTTATCTTCCTATGCCAAAGAAAGAGAAATGTGCTAGAAGTTCACATACTTGACATAATCGTCAGAGAGAAGCAGGAGAGGAATTTCAAAATTCCCCACCAATCCCAACTGGAAGTACACAAACCCCAATTACTTCTACAGCACTGCTTCCTTTCTAAAAATTGTTTACATCTGAACTCAATTAAAACCAAATTTGATTGGAGCAATCAGTTCAATGGCAGGATTCCTTTACCATCAGTTGTATTTATAGACATTGATTAAAAATGTTCTGTGTATGCTTGGGATCTCCTTTCAATTAAGTATCTGCTTTCTTTAATTGAGACCTCTAATTCAAGATCTTGGCACTACCAGCATACTGTGCATTGACAGTCCGACAGCAGCAAGCACCAATCCTTGGCGCTGGAGGGAGGATGAAAGGAAACCATTTCTGTTGAAATATATGGGTTTTGATGTATTTTTTTAACAGGTTGGAGAAATGGCCTGTCCAAAATCACCACTCAAACGCAGCACAATGACACCTTATACTTTTATATAATACATCAGCAATATGGAATAGTTTGAAAGGAGTATCTGTGACACTAAGAGTTATTCTGCTCTCAGGAACTAAGGCAAATGCATCTGTTTTCTTATAAGAGGTTACCCTTAATGAGCCTGTGAGGAAGCTGTTTCTGAAAGGGGCATGTTTGAGTGCAGTGCTATTATTCCTAAGAAATTAGTCATATTGCATCATCAATAAGAAACAATGAAACTAAAGAGCCAGGGCCCTAATTATCTCTCATGCATACTGGTGTAACTCCACTGGGCCTGATTTTCTGGCATGCCTGAGCTGGGAAGAGATGTCTTGGAAAAGCCAGTTATAGCCTGAAGGCTGCTCAGCTGTCCCGAGGAGTGGGTGCCTCACTAGACTGGATGGTAGCTGGGGACGGGATGGGACCACCTTCCTCCCCGCCTTTCCTCTTCCCATGCGCTGAGGGGTACGTGGCAGCTCAGTGCTGGCCAGGAGCTCCCCAGGGAAAGGGCAGCCAGCTCAAGAGACCAGCCATTTCCCACCTCCCTTTGTACTACCAGGCTGATGCAAAGCAGGGAAGCAAATATTGAATTAGACGGAATCACTCCCCTTTCCTGGCATAGAAGAGTTGCAGAAGGCCATCGTTCCTCATGCCTGTTGAAAAGTAAGAAAGAAACTAGCATATTTTGGTACAGTTTTGAGAAAGATGCCTTTCTACTCTGTTCAAATAATACAGTTCTCTGTGCCCTGATTGCCTTTTGCAAATGTATCAACATTTTTAAGACATGCTTTTTAATTAAAATGGGCTGCAGCAGATTTCGGTTGTTGGTCCTGGATTTATACAGAGTCCACAAGCACATTTCTTCCACAACCCAAATCAAAACATTGAAGACTAAATACACACATTTTGATTCAACCAGTGAGGTTTCCAACAAAACACTATATTTGACAAAGTGTGGAGCTACTTCAGACTTCCATGCAGAGAATTAAGATTAAAATCTGCCCTTGACATTTGAGCTTCCCTCCAGTTTAGATCAGGAGTTTTGACTCTGATCCATGCTTAAGGCATAGAATTTAATTCTATTTGTGCTATCAAAAACACTCTTTCCAGCATCTTTGCAACTTCCTGCATGTGTATAAACTGCAGAGTAAAAAAGTAAAACTAGTAACTAAAATAGCAGGAATGTGATCTACTAAGCATCATCATCTGAGCAGTTCTTTCTCCTTCCCCCATGTGCTGGCTTGTTCTCACATTGTGAAGGCAGCCCTACAAAAAAAGCACCCAAGGAAAGCAGTTGTACTACGCCAGGGCCAGTTTCATCTTTACGTGTGTCTTTGTAACCATGGTGGATGAGGGTGAGAAAGCTACGTGGGCAGGGAAGTAATTGGAAGTAATCACAAAACAGACTTGCCTAAGTGAAATGATGCATACAAGTAGTCTTTGGAGACTAAAGATATTTGGGTTGGGAGAGGAGCTTTAATTGGAATTGACCTTGTAAAACATGTTCCCTTATGTTCGGGCTTATAATCATGGGTGGGCTGGCTGATCTATTTAAAAATGCCTGGTTCACATTAACCACCCAGTTTTCCAAGACAGATTTTGGATGCTTGGTGGTATCCAAAGAGATACAAATGACTGTGTTTGAATATTGATCCAGAACGCTAGCAGTTAATGGAAATGAGTACAGATGTTTTGTGTAGCACCTCAGACAGCAGTATCATGCAATATTTTAACATAAGAAAACACTTCCCTTAAGGAAAATAAAACACTAATAATCCAATGTTTGCTACTAGGACACAGATTTCCAGTTGCTGATCTCTGGATGTATTTCTAAAAAGAACAAACGTAAAAGAAAAAGAATAAGCGAGGAGATTGTCCCAGGAAGATCTGGTCAAAACTAGTTTGTTTCATTGTAACACAGATCCAAATGTAATAGGCCCATCACTACCAAGCAATCTTCTTCACTCAGGAAAGCTGCACAGAAAAGAAATGCTGTATCTTTTTGCACACTGGGTGGGGGCATGTGAAGGGCTGGGCTGGAAAGGGGCAAAGCAGATTTTCAGGAGGAAAACCAGGGCTGCGTTTTTCAGGATCTAGTGCACCAAGTGTCTCTCCCTGACTTTCTTTTGGCCTTTGAAATGGCACACACTGATTGTTGGCAAAACAGCCCAAATTCCACCCCTCTCCAGAAAGGAAGAGTGTGAACACTGGGTGTTTTGAATTTGCAGAGCTTTGATCATATGCCCCTGATATGCAGCTCATTCTTGCAGTGCCTTGCAAGAGGTACATGCTGCCAGTGGAAAATAGGGTGAGATCAAGCTCTGGTTCCACAGACAGAGGCAAAGGGTAGTCAAGCATATCTGCCCAAGCAGAAAGCCCGCTCCAATCAAAGACCCTTGAGCAAGCCCCTGCCCCTGTGCAAGCTTCAAGGCTTCTTTGGCTATTGGTATTGGGACCGGACTTGTTCAAGATCTTTGTTGGTGACATGGACAGTGGGATTGAGTGTGCCCTCAGCAAGTTTGCCGATGACACCAAGCTGTGTGGTCCGGTTGATACGCTGGAGGGAAGGGATGCCATCCATAGGGACCTGGACATGCTTGTGAGGTGGGCTGATGCCAACCTTATGAAGTTTAACCATGACAAGTGCAAGGTCCTACACCTGGGTCGGAGCAATCCCAGGCGCAGCTACAGGTTGGGCGGACAAGAGATTCAGAGCAGCCCTGCGGAGAAGGACTTGGGGGTGCTGATTGATGAGAAAATGAACATGAGCCGGCTTCAGTGTGCACTCGCAGCCCAGAAAGCCAACCGTATCCTGGGCTGCATCAAAAGGAGCGTGAGCAGCAGGTTGAAGGAGGGGATCCTGCCCCTCTACTCTGCTCTTGTGAGACCTCACCTGGAGTATTGTGTGCAGTTCTGGTGTCCTCAACATAAAAAGGACATGGAGCTGTTGGAACAAGTCCAGAGGAGGGCCACGAGGATGATCAGGGGACTGGAGCACCTCCCGTATGAAGACAGGCTGAGAAAGTTGGGGCTGTTCAGCCTGGAGAAGAGAAGGCTGCATGGAGACCTCGTAGCAGCCTTCCAGTATCTGAAGGGGGCCTATAGGGATGGTGGGGAGGGACTCTTTGTCAGGGACTGTAGTGACAGGACAAGGGGTAACGGGTTAAAACTTAAACAGGGGAAGTTTAGATTGGATATAAGGAAGGTGGTGAGGGTGGTGAGGCACAGGAATGGGTTGCCCAGGCAAGCTGTGACTGCTCCATCCCTGGCGCTGTTCAAGACCAGGTTGGATGAAGCTTTGGGTGGCATGGTTTAGTATGATGTGTCCCTGCCCATGGCAAGGGGGTTGGAACTACATGATCTTAAGGTCCTTTCCAACCCTATCAATTCTATTCTATGATTTTATATTCTATGATCTTGTGTTTCTAAATGCTGTCCATAATAAATCTGATCCTAAATTGCATGTAATTGACAAGTGCAAGTAAACTGCAGTCCTTCTCAGGCAATGGACTGACAGTGCAAGAAATGACATAAATGCTTTAGAAATGTTTGAGAACTGTTGACTGAAACTTGTGCTGATGAAAAGTCAGCTTTTATCAAAAGGAAGATTTTTACAGAAATAGTTTGCCTTCCTCTATGTTATATATATAAAAAAAAAATCCCCCCCCCCCTTTTTTTTTAAACTCACCGTTCAAAATTGAGAACTTTCTTTGCTTTCTGCCAAAAATCAAGTTTCCTGTAAGGAAACTCTTAGCCTTGCATGGAGTTTCTGACTGGCTTCATGAGTATAACCTCCGTCACTGAAGTGTCTGGGTGTAGCATCACACTTCCAGGAAACCAAACCAAATTCACATATGACACAAATGACTCAGGAACTTACATAAGAGTAATGTATTAAAACATTCTGCCTCTATAAGAAACGGGAATTGTTAGAAGTATTTTTAAAGACATAGACTCTGATCTAAAAAGATCAGAAAAAAACCCATCCTGCAACTTCAGACTCCCTGAAAAAAAATCCTTTGACATGCCTCATGTTTTTTCAGACAATCTCTTGCTAACCTCTACACAGGCTTTCAAAGTGGATGCTGTCCAGAAATCCTATTACAATAAATTTACTGTATTAAAAAAATCTGAGAAGGAAATAAGATATGGTCATATTATAAAGTCTGACTGTTCACCATTGCCAGCCTTTCATCCAGCCCTTTGTTTATTGTCATCTTATCCTGCACTTAATCTCATTTAAAACATAGGTGCTTTAGCACAGGGACCTTCCACTTTCTTTATTTTTAGTGCCTTCTGCATATACGACACCTCATTTAAAGCACATATCCTCTCTCTAAAGTACTTTCCACATCTATGATACTGTATAAATAAAAAATTGTTACCAAAGCTTAACCAAGAGTTGCAAGCCTAACCAGAACATATTTCTGTAGCTCTGTCTCCATTGTTGTAAACAGTGAGGCCAGCTTTCCTCTATTTTGAGATCAATTACCATAATTATCTAAAAATGCTGCTTAAAGTAATGCATTAGATATTAGCAAATCTGAATAAAACCTGAGCTGTTTATCAGAGTGCATATCTAAAGAAATCTTGAGGATTACTTACTTTAACTAGAAGTATCTTGGGATCTCTAATACCTACCTGGAGAGTCACCCAAAGCTTCCATATTACATCCCACTTGAAGGACACCATGAAAGCAGCTCTCCCCAGACCTGTAGTGCAGTGTCAGCACTGTCCTGGAGGTGAAGTGGTGCTGAAACACTTCAATTTACAACCTAAAAGCAAGCACTGGGTGAGCTCTTTGGCCACGGCCAAAGAGAATGGGACAGCAATGGCAACCAGCTAGCCTCATTTTTATGATGTGGTCCTAGTTGTCCACATCACTGTAGCTCCAAGTGGGGAAAAAGCCCCAAATAACCCGTGCATACTTTAAATACCTGGATGCAGAAATACAGAAAAAAAACCCTTATTAGTAGCAATGAATTTTCATTTTGCCCGGGGCGAGGAGGCAACACAGAGGTTCTGTTCCAAACGCATCCTCCTTCCTTTGTCATCTATCAGACTGCTGTGCAAACCAGAATGAAGTGGGCTTTCCAGAAGAGTCCTGTGCTGATGGCTAGTGTGATGGTGATAGTCTTTTCACTTACTGGATGGCAGCTGTTCAGCAAAGCATTAAATGTTTCAGCATTTTTTCCGACACGTTTCCTGCTGCATCAGGTTCGTGCCACCTAGTGGTGACAGTCCCACCGAGACGAGTCCCACCGGTAACGCAGATAGAGGTTTTCACTTCTCCTTCATGAAAAACATTAATAATCAGAGTATACTTTCAAATGATAAATCACAATGTCCTAGGTTATTAATTGATACCCTGGAGACTCCAGTAAGTTCTGTCTTTCACCTCCAAACTGCACATCAGCCCCTAGAAGACTGCAGATGATATCCTGGACCTTGATGAAAGAAAATGCCAAAGGCAAGTGTTAACATCTGTAAATTTGCCTGCCCACTCCAGCTGGCCTCTGCCTGGGTCTTGAAGCCAGAGGCCATGCAGTAATAAAACAGAAGAACAGAGAAGTGCTTCACTCAGGCAGTTCTCACTCATTGCCACTTCTTCATCTGCCCAAGTCATCATACAGTTGTCAACAGTCCTCAAACTGTCTAGAAGCCCCAGAAGGTATATCTGAAAAAATAAATGTTTCCAAGTAGCTTTATTTAACTCATATTTCACTTTGATTTATGATCATTGTCTAAATTTAACCCGGAATAGATCGGATTAACAACCAGTTGTCAGCAAACCTGCAGTAAATTTTAAATTGAAATTCCTCCATTTGTTTTTGCTCAATGACATTTTCAGCCTCGCTTAAGCAAAGTACTTTTGAAGATTTGTCATCTTTTTTGGTTGGACAATTTAATTCAGGGAGGGAGAAAAAAGACAACGTCTATCCACATTGCAGCACTGGAATTGTACCAATCTGGACCAGCAGCTTTATTGACCAAAATACAACAGAAGAAACTGTTGAATGTTGTCCCTGCACTGAGCAAGCCACACAACAGACTGCAGTTTTAATGAATAGATTGCAGTGGAAAATTTTGACTATTGTGCATTCACATACTGTTAATGGATTCAGGCCAATACTGAAAAGAAAGTCAGCACTCAGTCTTCAGAGAAACTGTCATGCCATAAAATCTGCATTGTCCCCATTCAGAGACAGCAGAATTAACTTGCTCTGCTGAGGAGGTAGGAAGCAATCTGAAATCCTGAGCTGCTTCACAAGCCACTCTCCAGGACCACAGAAAATTGTTGTGTTTCTTCCACTTTTTCCTAGAAACTGTTAGGAGATTAGCTTTAAATTAATAGTGAGATCCCCTAGGAGTTCAGACAGAAACTGTTGATAAAACCTCTTGTTAATATGTAACCTTTACTCCAGCACCTCAGTAGCTGGTCCTCCTCTCTTGTGTGATGTGTGGTCCCAGATCTTGCTTTCTTATGTGCATAGTTCTCAATGAATGTAAAATATGGATTAGAAAGGCATCATTTGCTGAGGATTAACTATTTTATAGACAGAAGAGATGTGAGAAATATGTCTTCCTTAAGCTGTGTTAATACCATGCTTTCAGTGTTTAGTGAGTGTCAGGGGTGGAGCAAGTGCAAAGAGATCAGGAGAAAAATCACTGGGAAGAGCTACTGCATTAGAGTTACAATGTGAAGTCAGGACATATGCAGCATGTTCTGGCAGAAACCAACCTAACATCTTTAACAGCAAACTGGTTTTTTGAGGATGACTGACTGGGATGGGAGCAGGAAAAAAAAAATGATTAAACATTAACTCTCAACTAATTTTTTTAAGCTTGAAAAGGTAACAACTTCACAGAGAATGCCAGCATGACCCAGGCTTAAAGGAGAGACACAAAACGGAGAGAAAATCCCAAATACCCATTTTCTCAAGTAACACCAATACACCAGCTGTGATAATGCAATCAAGCTGAATTGCTCTCCTGGATCCTGTTGCTACTGTTTAAATAACATGTCAAATGATGTTCAAACTTCTTTCTGGTATTATTTCTACAAAGTCTGATTTCTGGTAAGACCAGAGCAGACTGAGACTCTCCTGTTTCTTTTACATTTTTCCCCAATGAAAAAGTAAAGTTTTCGGAAAATGTCAAGCTTTATAAATGGAAAATTTAGACTTTTTGTTTATTTGTTTGTTTGTTTTTCATTTTGTTTTCATCAGGTGATTACACAAGATATTTAACTTCCAACTATTTCCACATACTACTGTATGCACCATAGAAAATACCCTGTGGGTGGTTAATGCCACACTGGTGGATACATGTGGATACATACCTAAGTATTTACTACTATTCAGCAATGCTTTGCCCTGGACACTTTTCTCCAAACATAAGCTGGGATATAATTTTCTGCTTGCCTGGGTGACCCCAACATATTTGCAAATGGATGTTAATTAGTGCAAATCCAAACCCAAACGGAAACTTCCAGTGTAAGTCAATCAAAAGAATGTTTTTTTCTTTTTCTCCTTTGCATTTCTAATTTAAAATGGATATTTGAAAATCCACCTACTACTCACACAACTTATTTCCTGCAACTTTTACATTTGGTGGCGATGAAGAACTGCTACATTCTGCTGAGAGCATTTCAACTTGGTTATGCTACTAGTAGTGGTGGAACATCTGCTTGAACTAACCTTGAAAAACAGTTAAGTAACATTACTGTTGGTTTTAGGATATTACTCTTCCAATTAATGCCTTCCCTGTCCTTGGCTTCAGAACAGGATGGCTCTTCCTCCTCCTGAGGAATGTTGTTCTTGACATCAGCAGGACTTTTTGGACATGACGGTTGCACTGGCTATTGTAATTGAGGGCTAGATTTTGACAGCTCTTTCCAACAGATGATGGTGGCACCCAGCACATTTGCAGGGTCTCATCCTGCAGCACCTTTTGCTGCCATTTCAAATTTCAGATTAAAAAACTGTAAAATTTATTCAGATTTTACCTGGGACAGTCTATTTACTTGAGAAAAAGCTTGGCCAGAATTCACAGCTACTGACTGCTCCGATAAATGACATCAAGCCACTGCTCACACGGGCCAAGTTCAAGCCGCTGTCCATAACATAAAAGGTTATAATACATAATCCTTTTTCGATCTCTTAGCAGAGATGATCAGCCAATGACCCTGTGTCTAGATCTGGCTAGCAAAGCAGTTAATCTGGTCTGTGGAAAGAAAAGAGAGACCTTCAGCAGACTGTACCTCTGAAGTAGCTCCACTGATTTCAGTGAGAGCTACTTATGCAAAGGAAATCGGAGGATTTTGTTCCAGGTACTGTCATGGCAAGAAAATCCCTAATTATCTTTGGAAGTGTACCACTGCAAGTCAGGTATTTTGAAATTAATCCAATGTATCATATATAATTGCGTGTATTTTCTAAAAAATGTTAAGTACTGAAGGCTCTGGTTTATCTGAAATTGAAAAAGCATCCAAGACTAAATTGATCGAATCTTGACTTTTGGGCACTGAGACTGAGCAGCTGCTGTAAGGACCAGATTGCTGGTTGGGTGGCATTTTCCTTTCCAACAATATTGGGAACTTTACATTTTGCTACAGATTGAAAGAAAATACCAGAAAGCATGGTGATTGTGCAGACCAGCTGTACACACGTAAAAGCCCACAGTGCCCATTTTCTGAAGGCCCTGAGAGCATCCCCCCCACCGGGAGGTCTAGCTGTCAAGGCTTGGGGACTATGCAGAGTCACTGCACTGGGGAGGAAGAGGCCCCAGGCAGTGCCAAAGGGAGGTTGTAGCTGGGACCTAACCCTACCCCAGGGAGCTGCTTCCAGTGAGGCCATGGTGCTTGGCCCCCTCCCCGAGGGACAGTTCCTGCCGCGCTGCTGCCTGGCCTCAGCTCACCCCTATGAAATGGCTTTCCTTTAATTGGGAAAGTGTGGAGCTAGGATCAATCACACAAGTCTTGTGTTTGGCAAATCCCACTTAACAAGTCCACAAAGAGCAACAGGGACCACCGGAGCAGGGCAGGTTCAGCTATAGCTCCAACCCTGCCTCCCCTGCACTGACTCAAAGACTGATGCTATCTTCAACCAGAGATGGATAAGACCCTCCAGAAACACTCCCAGCTTGCTCAGTTTCTTTGGTGGGTGTTATCTGGAAGAAGTAATTCTCTGAAGAAACTTGAGATAAGTGTGTCACAGTGATGTCATATCTGCCTTAGAAGAGACTTCAGGATTTTTTGCCAACTGCTGTTTACACAAAACTCTCTTAGAATGGTGTCCCGTGTGTGTGTGTGTGTGCAGACAGGGAAGGAGGTAGGAATCAGCTGCACTGGTAAATATTAGATTTCTTTGTGCTCCTATGTATTCCAGACAGAGCAGAGGCTGAGGCTGAGATAATGCAGAATCTTTGGTTTTAGTAAGAACATGCTGACAAACCCATTGATTTGTGTGGCACTGGATCACCTTCCAGTCCAAATGGATGGGGCAGGAGCAGCGAGGGCACTTTTGGTGCAAATTACCCAGAGTATGCAGTTTGGTATTGATACTGGCTTTATACTATCTGGGGGGAACTCACATTATCTAGTCTGGCATAAAACTGGCTTGGTACAGACAGAATATACTCAAACGGATACGAACTGGAATGTTTTTTTAGCACATTCAAATCATGTGCCTGCGGCACTTTGCACCATAAAGCTGCAGTGTTTTGGTGCAGTATTCAGTGCCCTAAAATACTCTTGTGTATTGCCTAACATAATTCCCGCTGAAGAGCTGAGCTGCAGTTACTGAAGGCTTATGCAGAGCGTTCAGAAGCTCTCATCCTTGTGAACAGACGGCATAGTGTGTCAGAACCACTACATAGTCAATCAGAGTCCTTGCAATACCTAAATACAGCTAAGAGATGTATGTGTTTCAGCTGCTGTTTGTACTTAGTGCAGACAAACGCCAGGAGAACAATTCGGGCTGGCAGTAGTCCAGGACTATGAGATTCTGCCTGCTTGCAGCTTTGTGCTGGGCTATTTGCTGAGGGCAGCTAGGGCAGGGCTCATTCAGATTTCCCACCTACTATATTTACTGGCACTCTTTGAGGGGAGACAGGTTTCTAAATTTGGTTTTCAAAGCCTTTTAAAGCCAGCTACCATCACTGGCAAGGACACTGGTGGATGCACTTGTGGTGGCCACTGCTAGTGATAGCAGGTCCTATGCCTGACTGCAAAGTACACACACTTAAGGAGAATTCACAAACACCACTTGGGAACCTCTACCACACTACTCTAACCAGTGCCTTCAAATCACCTTACTAGAAGGCACTGGGGCTAGTCAAGTGATTGTGCGCATCAAGTCTAGTTTTCCCAGACATGATGTAGCTGGTGCAGTAATATATGACAATTTTTGCAGTTTGTGGATATGTAGGTTTGTACACGTAAGTGCTGGAACATTACTCTTGATCCTGTGGGCTGGTGCGAGTAAGGAGGGAAGAACTGCCCATTGAAAAAGGATGAAGAAACAAAGTCTGGTCTGTGTTTAGTTACAGATATATGATCAAGATGCAGCAGTGAAGGCTTGCCATCTGCCAATACTTTGTTTAACAAAAAATGAAAACAAGAATACATTTGCAT
Source organism: Lathamus discolor (assembly GCF_037157495.1). Taxonomy (NCBI): domain Eukaryota; kingdom Metazoa; phylum Chordata; class Aves; order Psittaciformes; family Psittacidae; genus Lathamus; species Lathamus discolor. The sequence continues at coordinate 38,698,003 of NC_088884.1, read as the reverse complement.
CACAGTTACTGTAGGGTTAATGGACAAAATGGCAGGTAAGAAGTTGGTATGATTTAGGATTGTAAGAACTGCTGCCACTTCATAAAAATAAATCTGTGCATCTCTGTGACAGACACCATCACTGTAAGCTGCTGCAGTGACCCAAGAAATGCATCCTCCTACAGAGGAATTCGCTAGATGGAACTTCCCTAGATGCCACTTCTCAGATGTAAGGGAGGAAGGGCGTAACAAGCTATCTGTCTGGAACAGCTACTCTGGTATCTACAGAGTATGAGTTCCTGACGAGGAGGGGGAATATATAAACTATGCAAATGCAACAATGGCTTTTTCTGCAGCTGGGTGACAAAGCTGTTTCCCCTTTGATCCCCTTTGTCCCCTTCCCAGTCTGTCCTCAACACTGTTACAACTACTGGTACAGAGTATTTCAAGCTATTAATAGTATTTCTCTCAATATTTGCACTATAAACCACAGTACTTTTACATACATTTTGTTTTCAAAACACGACTCTATTATCATTTTTTTTCATAGAAAACAGGGAAGATACAGATATCAGCACAGCTGACAGACACTGGCAAATTTGCACTGATAGATCATTATTACCAAGGCAAGAACAAGTTTTAGATGTTCTTTTACTACAATGTTGCCAGATGAACTAGATGTACAAAACCTGAACTTGTTTGAACATTTTCACTCTGTTCTACAAGCTGTTGAGATAAGCTTGCGTCTGTCCACCTCCTAAAGGACACTGCCAGGAGTGCAAGGGAAGAGGGAAAGCTTCTCACATCTGGATTCCAAAAGGTAAAGGACACTCTCCTTTGGACAGTGTGGCTAATTCCCATTCCTTTAATGAGCCTTCCCTCCTTAAATGGCTATGAGTCAGCATCACAGAAATGTGATTTCTTACTAATATATGTGTATAGCACCAATGGATAGCAGATTCTTGTTACAGACAGCACACGAAGCAAGAAATTAAAATTAAAATGACAAGTTTAATTTAACAGAAAGCTCAGTGTGTCTCTTTCAAATCCTTTTCTTAATACGTCATAGAGAGCTTTGGCTGTCTTACAGATAGCCCTCCACAGTGACTGTTATCCTCTTCGCCTTCCCTTTTGAAGTTAAACTGCATTACCTTGCCAACAAAGCTGAGCCAGCCCACCCGAGCCATGAGACACCCGAGGCCAAGCTCATGTTTTCATTGTTACGGTGCAGTTACTGATGCACCAGACCATCCCGGGATGACACACATCCTGCCAACAGGAGTTATTCCCTGAGGGCTTGTCATAACAGATTATTTATGCCAGCATTGCACGATTTTGCTACTGTAGTGTGTAAATCTAATCACACTTTAAAAAAACAAAAGGAGATGATTTCTGCATTATGAACAGTCATGTAGACTGGTAATGACCAAGCGTGTAGAGCTGCACAAATATCAGGGATAAAGTAAAGTAATGACCCTGTGCTTCCAGAGAAACGTAGATCACTATTGTTTATGGCTACAAGTTGGGTGTACACTTCTTTGCTGAAGGATGAGCAGCTGTGGTTTCACTCTTCTCTCCAGGCAAACATTAGATCAAAACTAGATCAAAATGACACATGCTCTCCTATTTTCTTTTTTCTTCTAATGTAAGAAATTAAGTTAGCCACTGTTGCCCTTGCATCAGCTACTCACATGTGAAATACTTTGTTCTGTTTCTGAACCTGAACACTTTTAAAATACTTTTAAAAGAAAAATCTTGTGCTTTTATAATCAACGGGAGCTCATGATTAGCAGATACCAAACTGGTTAGGAATCTCATATTATTCTCACTTCAGAGAGGGAGGAATAACAGAAAGGCTAAGCGTGTGGATTTGAAAAGTAGCCTGATCTGAGGCATTTTGGAGCTTCACGATCCCACTGGGTTGCCACAGAGGCTGGCAGGCCCTGGTTATGGAAAGCTCTGCTGTATGTATCTCGTATTTGGTGGGTAAAGGATGAAGTTCTAAAAGGCAGCAGTCACATCTGTGTTTTGCCTGAAGAAACAGAGCACAGTGAGCAAGAAAGTGGATGGTGGGCTGAGAGTTGGACCTGTCTATCCACATTTCATGTTCATTTTATGATCTCTTTTATGGTTAGAAAGATGAACTACATTAGGCTTCTCTGCATTTCAGCATGAAATTGTACCAGAGGAACAGATTAGTTTAAGATGGTAACAGCTAATGCTTCTGCCAAGCTCAAGAACCACTACTTAGACACAAAGCCAGGAGTATCTTTGAATCCAGACCCCTGCAAGCAACTAAACGCTGCCCTTTAATGACTAGTGGATTAGCTCTGTCACTTGAAAAAGGGATTGAAATGAGTACTAAAATTAAAGTAGTTTTAACACTGCAGTTTCTAAATGAGTTGTAAAATAAGCTTGGGCAAGTTTGCCTGAGAAACATTTGCTATTAAGAGTAAAACCATGGGACTTGAGCCAGGCCAGCTGTGCTACTGCTCCTCCTTTGCTCCTGTACCAGTGGGTGCCAGAGGCTACAGGCTCTGGAGGAAGAAAACATGTTTCATTGCTCTCATTTGATTCCCTCAGGCTGACACATGGAGTGGATCTGACAGGCTCTACAGCAAGCTGTGTCTAGCCTTCTTTGGCTGGAGAGAGGATTGCTGACACATCATGCTTTGAGTTTTGGCAAGAGGCACCATCAACGTTAAAGCAAAAGAAGAGACTTTAGGTTACTGAGTCTTTAAAGCAGAGCTGCCTGTGGTATACAAATTTACAAGCAGCCTGAGAAAGAGGTCATGAAAAGGTCCCCATTTAGTCAGATTTACTAGACAGCTATTCACAGGCTGAAGTTCAAGTTAAAGGTGCTCAAAGAAAATCTAATTTAATCAAGTTCTTCAAGAGAGCTGGGGTCCAGAGACAGAGAAGGTCAAAGATAAGGATCTGGATAGGCAGAAAGATGTAGTGAAGCTAACAGGCAAACAAACAATGTGAAAATAAAAATACATGGGTCACAAATTACCCATTGAAAAGATATAGGTAAAAAAATTAAAAGAATTTTCATATGTGGTTTAGCAAAAGAAGCCACATCTGTTGCTTCATTTGAAGAACAGCAACAAGATCTAATTCTGGAGTATTAGCAAGGTAAAATAAAATACTTTGCTTTATAGGAAATAAAGAAGGAAGATCAACCTCTCAAGTGTTAGAGAAATGTGAAGTGGCTTGAGCTCAAAACTATTTAAATGTGTTATGCAGCAACACAAGCTTTAAGTGCCTATTTTTTTAAACAATTGGATCTAATAAATAATACAGACCAGCATCTGAAGGGATGCATCAGTCCCAGTTAAATTGGGCTTGTTTTGTTGGGTTTTTTTTTTTTTTTTGCTTGGTTTTTTTTTTCCCCAGAAACCTGGGAAAAATCTTTTCTTTCAAGACCATGAGTTTGTGAATGCATTGTAACTTTTTCTAGACATGGATCCATTTTTATGATTTCATTATTTATGCAGCATTTATATGAAAATATTGCTATGAAAATATATGAAAATAAATGCTTAAGCATTTTAGCATTCTTGTATTACATTACCTCGAATAACTGTGTGGTCATTAATGTGTACACATTGAACTTGAAGTAGCTAGTACATATCAGCAGGGATAAAGAGCATGAGATAAACATCCTAGAAGCTCAGTGGCTGATGTATTTACTGAAGTGCTTCCTCCACATAAACTATTCCTATCTCTTAGCTGTAAGGAGAAGATTTAAAATGCAATTTATATTATTCAGTGCTTACATAGGAATGTGAATTCCATTGTTTCAGGATAATTTATTTTGCTTTATCTTTAAAAAAGGGAAAGACATTGTTAAGAAATATAATAGCCTGCATTTCAGGGTGTGTGGTGTCATGTTTCTGCATTGAAGAATCAAACCCATCTCTGAATCCAGACAGCCCCAAACCATCTATAAATGCATTATAGTTTGCTTAATTGGAGAACACCCTAAGAACATGCTGAAATGTTTGGCCTGGTGTCCATATTGGAGTAGAGATTCTGGCAAACCTGGAATCTCTATTTTGAAGGAGTTTGCCAGCTGGCTTTTCACTTTCTGGAGCAAGTTTAAGCACTTCTGTAGAAAACGTACTGAATTAGACCTGATTGAACCTTATGAAATAAACCACTGTAGTAATAAAACAAACTACTTTATTTGGTGGATCTAGCAGTTTTGAGTGTAATCAGCACACAAATTCTATCAAAATTATTGTCTTGATCTTGAAATTCATTATAAAGATGTACGAAACTTGGAAACACCATCAATTAAGAACATTTCTTCCTTTTCCCCTTGCTGCTTACGTAGCAGAAGAACATTTAACTTTGCTTGCAAGCCTTTCATTACAGATCGGTACTCTCCCCTTCACAGCAGTTGTAAAAAAAATGCTGCTCACCTTTTCCACAGGGTCTGACTGGACTTAAACACTGTGTAAGTCAGTGGGACTGGCACCAAGTCATTCCTCCCACGTCTGGCAGGGTGTTTTGCAGACAGAGATGTCAAAGCCCTTGGTAAGTTTACGCTGCACTAGAGGCATCAGCCACCTGCAACAGGTCCTACTAAAAAGGAAGAAACGGAGGCTTAGCAGCCATGGGCAGAGGAAACAAACAAACTGCCTAAGTAATTTTGGTTTTTTGTTTTTTTTTTTTTTTTTTGTATGCATATATATATATATACACGTATAGACATATAAAACCCAGTCTAGTGGAAGGTGACCCTCCCCATGGCAGGGGGTTTGGAACTAGATGAAAATTAAGGTCCCTTCCTACCCAAACCATTCTATAAATCCGTGACTGTTTTACTGCTCTTTTTACCACCCTCTCAGTTCTTTTTCATTTGATATAGCCAAACAGTCAGGATGGAGATTAGCAGTGGGAAGGCAGTTAAAAAGCGAGCCCCTGAGGAAGATTCGAAGAAGGTGGATTAGGATCTGACCGCACAGCGAGGTCGGGCGAGGTTGCTGAGGAGGACTGGCAGCTGCATACCATCCATCGCACATGCTCCAGAAAGGTAACTAAACTTATTTTTCCTTTCTCTAAATGCTGTTTTTGTAGCAACACAGTGCTGCGAGTTCGGACGTGCATTTCTCTTCTAACCCGGTGTTCATTATTCCCTTGCCCCTGCGCTTCGTTAGCCCTAAGGGCCCCGCGCTGCTGACTGACACGCCGGTGGGCGCACACGACTCCCCATCGTCCTTCCCCAGACACACGATACCGGCGACATAACACCGTTATCCTGCCGCAGGTAGGGGAACAGTTTTAATACGAATAACGCGTGTGCGGCACTCAGCCAACACAGCCCGACAGCAGCGTTGTGAGCACAGACGCCGACCGCCCCCGGCCAACATGGCCCCCGAGGGCAAACCGGCGACGCACAGCGCCGGCCGCGCTAAGCGCGGAACTCCCCGCCCCATGCCGGGCGGCCGCGCAAGCTCCGTGAGGCGAAGCGAGGCTTAGGGGAGGAGAGGGGAGGCGTGGCGGGTCGAGGCGGGCTGGCTGAGGCCGGCGGAACGGCGGTGTTTGAAGGCTGCGGCTCGGCGGTCTGCTCTCCGCCATGCCCGTGCGCTTCAGGGTGAGGCGGCGCGGCGGGTTGTGTGCGTCCATGTCTGTGTGCCTGTGTGCGCGCCCCGGGCGAGGGAAGTAGCCACCGCGGCGGGCCTCTGCGGCCGGCAGGAGGAGGGAGGGGGTGCAGCCGTTTCTAGGGTGCCATCGGCGAGGTGGGAAAGGGGAGACCTTTGCCCTAAGGAGCTAATAAAGATAGAAACGGTTCAGTCGTGCCGGTGACAGCAGGTTCTGGCGGTGTTTGTTCCTGAAACTTTATTCACGTAAAGATGTAAACAAGTTTTTTGCGTACTTTTTGTGCATGAAGTTATTCCGCGCTTTTTCTCCATAGCAGTCAAGTAGTTTTTGCTCTTCGGAGGGAAGGTAAAGAGGGGCTGTTTGCACATGCATAGCTGAATCCCGCTGCGGCCTTGGTGTTTTTCCCGTTGGAGATCTGTTGCCAACAGACGCCGGGAAGCAGGATGTGCGCCGGTCACTTGACAGACACCTCTCTGTTTGCTGCAGGGGCTGAGTGAATATAAGAGAAACTTCAAATGGAAAACCCCCGAGTTTTGTAGCCCGTCCGAGCAGCAGAAATCCTTGTGGGCAGGACTTCGGTCGGATCAGTTTGGTAAGCAAGTGCCCTGGAAAGCTGCCCCATTGATTGCAAATCTGAGCTGGCTCTGATAAGGATGAGGCGGGGCTGCAAGCCTCGAAAGGTTTGCTGTGATTGAATACATGGCCGCAATGTGCTGGTAACGTTTGCAATTTGTGCACTTTATACAGTAAGGATACATTCCTGGTCATCATTTAGAGTATGTCTTTGGATGCCGTATTCTTTCTGCCTTTTAATGTTAGTGTTACTTTTTAAAACGCGAAAAATACATGGTTTTTAACACGCAGCATAAGCCAAGTCTCAAACGTGAAGCATGCATGTAGTGTTAACCCATACAGGGTATGTAGAAGGAGATGCTGGGTTACCTGTGGAGCATGGAAACACTAAGTAAAGTTCTGCATGTAAGAGGAGACTGACTTGGGGAAAAGTTGCTATAAAGTAAAATTGTTACGAAGACTAACAGGGACAGCTAACTGAAACAACAGCAACAACAACAACAAGATGAGCATTGAATGGAAAAGATTGTGGTGCTGTAATATAATATAGGAGTTAGGGGTTGTAGACATTATTGTGGCAGGAAAATGCAGGGTTGGGAAGTAGAAGACAAAGGAAATGGCATCTGGATTCAAAGGCCTGTAGGGAGTTGAGGAGTAGGAGTAAGCTGGAGGGTGATGACAACTGCAGTGCTTTGAAAAGGAGAAGTAAAAGATAGGAGTTATTGCAGTAGCACTTTTGCAATCTAGTGCAACTGCACTACACAGTCTGTGTAATTGAGAGTCCAGTATATTCATTCCTACAATATAAACGTTCCAAATTATAGCCAGGTAATTAAGAACCAACCACTGGGAGTAGGGTTTGTTTTTAGTTGAGATGCTAGACATTTTAATAAATAATTTAATTTTCCTAATTAATATGCTTTATATGCATTGCTGCTTTTTTCCATTACTGCAAAATACATATTTTTTAAATTTTGCTATCCCTAGCACGTGGGTCTGCCTATGGGTACCTGTATAAGTTCCACAACTTATGAACATTTAAACATATTCTTTTCCAAATTGTAATCAATGCTTCTTTACCAGTCAAACTAAACTGCAAATTTTGCAAGACTTGCAATAAAGTCATGAGTTAGAAATACAGAAGTTTTCCCTTCTCATGTTGTAGCAGTCTTTTCATGCTTGTTTTTCTACATCTTTGTGTTCATTTTCATTCCCACCTTTTTTCTGGCCTTTTAACCATCTACATCTTCAGATGTCACTCTTGCCACCTCATAGAAGTTGCAGATTGTCATTGATAGTTCACTTCCAGTTCTTCCAGTTGAAACACATAGTTGGCAGTTTTAAGGATGACTTGGACCATCACCCCAAGAAGTTAACAGCTGCAGGTACTCTGACTTCCTCCCTGATACTTTTCCAGAGTTTTTCCACTGGAATTGTTTCCTACTACCAGTATGTGTAGGTAGACGTCCAAACATTCTGCATACCTTTCACCATTGTTTGTTCTCTCTTTTTCTACTTAGATTTTCATGAGATAGAAGTTTCTCTCTAGCCTAGAAAGTGTTTCATTAGTCAGTTAGGGGCCTTCACTTCTTTTTCTGTCACAGCTGAGCACTTTACAGTTGGATTATGATTTCCCACTTTAAATGCTTTCAGTCATTCAATCCTATTCTTAAAATGGTAATTTTATTTTCATCTATGTTTGCCAAGGCCAGCAATTCTTTAAAATAACTTGATAGCTGGTTTTGTCACAGCCTTTTTTACAGTTTTGAAGTTATTTTGGTATTCATACTGTAAAAAGTCAGCAGCTGTCTGAGATGGTTTTAAATCAGAGTTGTGTTACATGGATAAGGATCTGTCACTGTCCTGTCACAATCATCAAGAACCTCTTCAGAGATATTGTGCATGTGTAATGAGAAATGTTTCTGGCATACTCTAGCACTGCAGATTGGTTATTCTGTATCTGTGTTAACCACATTCTTTTACTGGCTGTGTTGGTTTTATTGTTGTTCAACTGCTAGAATCAATTTGCGAAAGGTTGCCCTGTGGCCATATTTGCTTTATAGGGTTTTATCCAGCATGGTCCTGGAGCACCATGTTCCTGCCTCTCTTTAGTGGAAAGGAAAGATATTCACAAATAGAAAAAAAGGCAGAATTTCACAGCTGTGCCCATAATTCATAGGCTGTCATTGTTCAAGGATATTAAAATAGGTTTTTTTCTAATAAGTTGCATGATAACCTTATAGTATCACTCTATTACAAGAATAAACTAAGTCTTCAATAGAATGTTTTTTATTAAACCTAATATGTCTTTTTCAGGAATCACAAGAGAACCAAACTTCATTTCCAAGAGAAGGGTGCCCTACCATAATCCACAGATTTCAAAGTACTTTGAATGGACAGCCGATTGTGATTTGAATGACTCACTTGAAACTGAAGCTCTTAGGGCTGCAGAGTTGCACGCAGGCCACAGCAACGATGTGCGTGATGTGAACAGGGAAAATACTGAAACTCCAGAAGGACCCAGACTCCCCTCAGAAGTTCGGTCACCTTCAGTAGATTCGAGAGGTGAAGCAGCTCTTGCCCTTGCAGAAAACAACATGAAGAAATCACTGTCTGCAGCTCCACCAAATCAAAATGAAGCATTTTCATCTCCAAAAAAGGAATTAGAAAAAATGGGTAATGGGGTAAGGGAAGATTAAAATTTTTTTTTTAATTGGCCAGTTTAGAAATTATTAATATGATACTTGAATTTAATGCACATACATCAGCCTCTATTGTCTTACTCTCTCCTTAGTTCTGTTTTGATACTCTACATTGTAGCTTTGTTGTTGGGAGAACAGTACTTGAGAGACGAGATTTTGGTTCCACTTAGGTCAATAGGAATTTGCCCTTTGTGTGCCATCACTATTGATTTCGCTTAAACAAGGTTTTAGCCAATTCTATATTGTTGGGGTTGTTTGCCATAATGAGAAAATGTACTTTGCATTCGTTTAATTCATAGAACCAACCCCCAAACTGTTGGTTTGAAAGGGTGTATTGAAAGATACCTGGCTTGCCAGACATTGTAGGAAAGGGAACCACTAGTGGTGTGTTTTTTTTTTTGTTGTTGTTTTCAGCTTCACAGAGTCCTTCAGAGGAAAGCAGGCATGGATATTCCACGTTTATATACTTTCCCCAGAAATTCTGAATATCAAAGCCAGTTTGTTTGGAAGAGTCCTCATGAAAAGTCACCGATACTTGCAGCTGAACAGGTAACTTTAAAGAATCCAGAAAATAAATGAATACTTTCTTGTATGTATCAGCAAAGTTGCTTATCTTCCAAGATTTCCTTTCTTCCACTTCTGTCAGGAGAATGACAAACGTGAATGTTGTTACATGATTTTTTTTTTTTCCTCCTTAATACACAAAAGTACAGTATAATTAGATGCGTTTTCCTATTATTCTTTATTGTAGTCAGGTCTAGTTACTCATTCTCCTTATGCCTGGTTTTGTCCTTTATAACAAGACCATTTTCTTCTTTTTGCGTTAATTTGCCTTAGGAGCTCTAAGATCCTACTCAATGTTACCCTTCACTTTTACCATTTTTATGTTAGGTAGTATATAGCTAATAACAGAGGCATGTTCAGAGGCATGTTCAGGTGTTCTGTGTTGCAACAGCATGTCTTGCCACTGAAATAATTCAGGTTTCACTATTTATTCTCATTGTCTTTTATGGGTTACCACAGTTTCTTATTCAGTCTCTATCTCTGTGCATATATACTTCTGAGCCCTAAAGTGCATCTCTAGTGTTTTTTTCTTTCATAAGAGCCACTTATATTTAAAAGAGGAGTCTTTTGATTTTATGACACTCTTGTGGCACTTTAATATATCTTATGAGTTTTTGGACTTTGTAGGGTTGGAAATGCTGCTATTTCTAATCAGACCACGAAGAGTAACTCTGGTTGTGAGACTACTTTGTGTTTTCAGTTCACTGTTACTCGGATCAGGACTTAGGAGAGTCAGCCTGGCTTTTGATCATTTTACAGTATAAGATGGGCACTTCTGCTTTTATTTTGTCTTCTGTTTCTTCACTAGGAGCATATGAAGATAGGCTGAGGAAGTTGGGGCTGTTCAGCCTGGAGAAGAGAAGGCTGCGTGGGGACCTAATAGCAGCCTTCCAGTATCTGAAGGGGGCCTATAGGGATGCTGGGGAGGGACTCTTTGTCAGGGACTGTAGTGTCAGGACAAGGGGTAACAGGTTAAAACTTAAACAGGGGAAGATTAGTTTGGATATAAGGAGGAAATTCTTTCCTGTTAGGGTGGTGAGACACTGGAATGGGTTGCCCAGGGATGTTGTGAGTGCTCCATCCCTGGCGGTGTTCAAGGCCAGGTTGGATGAAGCCTTGTGTGGGATGGTTTAGTGTGAGGTGCCTCTGCCCATGGCAGGGGGGTTGGAACTAGATGATCTTGAGGTCCTTTCCAACCCTAACTATTCTATGATTCTACATACATTAGTTGGATTACTACAAATGGTACGCTTTCTTACACATTTCATTATTGAAGCTTATGAACATTGTGCTGTTTCAGAAGAAAGACTAAAATCTAAAAGAGCAAACTTTTTTCACAGCTTATACAGAATAAAAAGCTGTAAGAGTAAGTCTGTAGGCACTGTAAATCATAGGATAAATAAAACTTAGAGAAAATCCTAACATGTATAAATGCTTGGAGGTTCTAAATTTAAGATTAGAATTTCATGATAAAAATTATACGTATTAACAAGCTGATATTTGTTAGTTTTTTGTTGATATAATGGAGAATATATCTGAATACTGAATAATGGCAAAACCTTTCCCTTGAAGAGATTCTGTGGAAATATCAGTTACCTAAGTTAGGTTATAAGTCAGACCTAAAGTCTCATAGCAAAGCTGTGGAAAGCGTATGCTTGTGACATATGGCATGGCCTTTTAATTCAGCACCCCATGATAAGATGATACCTGATCACATATTAGGCAAATTCTCTACCTTGTTTTATAATACAGTATTGATTGGAAAATAGTGGGTAGCTCAAATTACCCAAGCCTTAAGCATCCAATTCTAAAACACAGAACAGCTATCTGTTACTTATGGACTGCACATGTGCTGAGGACTCATAGAAAAGTTATGGCATATGCTTGAAAAAATACGATCCTATATGAAACTGTGAACTGTCTTCCCAAATGAGCAAAAAGTCTGTTGGTGCACTTCAGTAAGAGCAGCGTTTGATCATAGGTTTAACTGTGTCTGACTTGGTCACTTTTAAATGTGTTTTTATCAGATGTAGTTTGTTTTCAATTTGTCCTAGAAGTTAATTAGTCTGCACATGATGTATTTGTGCACAACTGTCTCTCTGCTCGTATGTGAGTGTGTTTGCATGAATTGGTTAACTGATTCTGAAGATTTAGCCTTAAGGTAAGCAAATCACACCTTTGTTTGTTTTCTTCTTTCCCAAGGTTATTTGGAATGCAGGTAAAACTCCTGCAATTACTTCAGAAACTGCATGTGAGAGAAATCTCAAAAGGTCTCCTTCTGTTAATGGTCCACAAGAGAGAGGTGGTTCAGAAGAGAAAGAATTGCCGGTTTGCGAACAAGTAAATATTTCCCTAAAAGAAAGGCGTTAGTATACTTCTGTCATTTTGATTTGTTCTTTTCTAGAATGCAGGGGTGAGCATATATTGAGTTTTTTAGTTACATTTTAGAGCTGGACTCAGTAGTGGTTTTGCTATAAAAGGCTAAAAACAATAACCCTCTGCAGCTCTGTTTTCTCTTATGGGGTTTCTGTAGTGGATTCTGTAGTTTCTGTAGTGCATTTGTTCAGTTTATAGTGACATTTTCAGTGTGTTTTTCCTGGCACCCTAATTTATGAGCTTTCAAGTGGGTTTTTGTTTTTGTTTTTTTTTTAAATTGAAACTTGCTTTTTAGTCATTAGAACAGTTTCTGAAATGTAAATCTCTGATTTGTACTCTTACTGGTACTGGTTTAATCTCTTGGTATGCAGGAGGGCTGAATGGGGGTGTCTGGAATTTTTTGGATCTCATAAATCAGACGCAGTGTGAATAAAACCCAAATATTTTGATGTATGAAAGATGCCACAGTTAGAACTGATTTTCAGCCAATAGTTGCAATTTGAAGAAACGTAGAGGAAGGGTTACAATTTGTTTCCCTTTGCCTTGGTAAGTTGAAAGGTAGAAAGGTAATTAACTGTATTTAGCACAAGGCTGTAACAGGACCTTGTGTAGCCTATGTAGGCTTTGTTACTCAGTTCAAAACATTAAAATGTATTTTATGGAAGTAATATGATTGTGTGAGGTCTTGCATTTCCTTGTCTTGCTGTGGCTCAGACAGACTTAAATGAGATTTTAGGAATGATGGTTCTGGCTGTTTTACCAGATTCAAAGATAAAGATGATTGTTGACTTGGAGGCTTCGTAATTTGAAATTGAGACCTGCCCAGTGATTTAAATCTCATCTGGGAATAAGGAATTTTATATCTCCTTTTACCTCTTTTAGAAGATGACATGAGGCTTTCAGGAAGCATTTCTGTGTTTTTAATACTAGAAATTCAGGTTACGTTTTCCCAAGAGAGCTAATAAAGGGAAGGAAGAGAATATATGAGAAGGGAATTTTGATGGGAGTGTCTAAAACACTCTTTGTTTATACTGATAGCTGTATTCTGGTCTTGGAAAATTTTTTTTTATAATTTTGGTGGGATTTTCTTTTGTTGTTGTTGGTTTTGGGTTTTTAAATTTTTTTTTTCCTTGTATCTGAATAATATCTGTGAAGGTCTCTTGCAGAATCAGAAATCATGCGTGAGATTTCTGAGAGGATAAAATATGCGAGGAAAAAACCTATCTTTGATGTGAAAATTGAACAAGTCAATTTAACCTTTTATAAATGAGAATGACAGCAAATTAAAAATTTGGTTTATAATAAATTCCTTTATATTGCTTCATTATTAAGCTAAGAGGTTTGGTGTTTAGTTTTTTGTTCGTTTTTTTTTTTTATTACAAATTCCAGAAATACGCATGTTAAGTCTTACACAGCTCAGGTTAGAATACACAGGTATTGTGTTATTTTATTTATGTATTTTGTGTTAAATTCATTTTGTCAAGTGTACAGAACAGATCATCTAACTAACTGAATGTTGCAGTCAGGTTCTTAGCTTTGGTGTTTTGCTAGTTTATGTTTGTACTAACAAAGGAATGTAATATTCTTGGTTGTATTAAGTGCGCTAAGCAGCTAACTAAAAATGTACTTTTTGTGAAAGCTTGATGTCAAAAGGAATACAGGGGGATTCAGACTGATAGCTAATGTGGTATTTTTAAAATTATCTTTGCCTTAGAGTAAGAGGGAAGAACCGTTTCAAAAGCCAGCAGAAGATGCAGCAAAACAAGGGAAATCAGAACAGAAACATCCTAAACAAAAAAATAAGCAACATATCAATCCAAAGCCCCTCTCTTTACATACAAGTCGTGGGTATGTATAAAATAGGAAAACATAGCCTAGTGACTAGGTGTACAGGAGCCTAGTACTTTGAAGGATGGACGAAACCACGCCATGCTGCAGTCTCAGAAGCAAATGCCCCCTTGCAGTGCTGGGATTGAGTTTCATGTGGGTACATCCAAACCTGTTGTAAATTTCCATCTGCTTCTCTGTGAAGTGGAAGTGGAAGCTTTCTAATCATACTCATTTAGTTGAACCTTCTGATGCAATAATATTAATACATTTAACATGAATGACATTAAATTGTTGCAGTGCAGCTAAACTTTCAGTGAGTGCTTTGGAAGTTGTATTCACCTTTTAAACTGCTCTCCTGTGCTTACTTCGTGCCTTAAAACTGTGATGATTGTACTCGATGTCTGCTTTTTCTAGTCTGTATCAGCATCTGTCCTGGACTAACAAAAGCAAACACATGAGGTAAAGGGAAGTAGAGAAATCTGTCCCATTTAGGGTAATCTGACAAGCATGGAAATTAAATTATATGTTACTGAGTGCTATCAAAGTATCTTTTTCTTTTGCCACATTCCTACATTTCAGGAACTGAACTCGTTTCCATTTTCCACACATCTGAGATACGCCAAGAGAAATAAAAGCCCAGAATGGATGCAGGTTTTTAAATGCATAAATTAGTTCATCTCTTCTGCCTTTGTGCTTAATGTATGTCCCAGTGATTGCTTTCATTCACTTTCTGTTAGATTTTAGGCGTTAGATTAAAGATGGGAGAGGAGACTTACCTAGGTCTGAATGCTGTTGGATATTGGGAGATAATTACAAAACGATCACTCAAAATTCTGTGAAAATTTCTCTGTGAAAATTTTCATAAAACTTCTTCATGAAAAAGTGAGTGGAGATAGTACAGTTAAAACCTGCAACTCTGGTTTTCATAGCTTTTTGATGTAGAAGATGATAGTCAATTTTGCACTGAGTAGTGTGTAAAGTTCTTGATATTTTGCTATGGCTTCTTTTCATTTAAGGACAAATTTCTGCCTCTTATGCCTTCGATGTGGTAGTACAAGACAAAAGTTTCCAAAACATTCACTGGGCAGATAGCTGTCAAAATGTACAAGTTCTCAATATGCAGACAGGACTGTCACTTCTTATGCAAGCTGCATTGCGTGGCCTGATTTTGCAGCAGAGTGACTGGCATCAAGACAAGGCAGTGATGTGGTTTTGAGCTAATTCATTAATTCTGCAACCAAAACTGAAGGAATTCTGACAGTTTCAAAGAAAGGGGTGTATTGAAAGAAATGTTGAACATAAAGTGTTTGGGTATTTTTTTCATCGATATGTTTCTTTTTATAAGGTGCATTTTACTCTCTGACTTCAGGCTTTTATGATCCATTTCTGAAGAAGGACTGAAAAAGAGTTTTTTTTCTCTCAGTGCTGAATATATTAAAGTTAGTAATGTTTTAAAGCAAGATTAAAACCAAAAATCTCTTCAGATTTAAGCTGATAAATTCTCAGTTCAGTGCTTGAAGACTTGAAGTATTGCTTATTGCCTGCTATAGGTTAGATGATATTAATTTTTCTTTGTATGTGTGTGGCAGAAAGGAAAATGGATCCATCTTTTCAAGTACCGAGGCCTTCTGTAAATCAAAGCCAGTAGGAGATGGATGAATTATACTGACCATTGTTCTGGTAGTCAGATGTTTCTAGCCCAAACAGTTCACCCCACCCATATGCAGAATGCCTTTAGAGTGGAGTTCATAGAAGGAAATGTCTCAGACACATTAGTGCCAAACCAGGCATTTTTATTTAAATGCACTACCATCAGTGACTTAGACCAAGATGCTGCACTTTGCATTCAAGTAGTTGAAGTTTATGTGTATATTGTGTTGTGCTGATTTGGCTGTTAGGGCAAAAGCATCTGACAGAAGGGCTGTGAGGAAAAAAATCAGGAAGAGTAACTACTTGAAGAGCCACCAACTGCGAAAGAGACTTTTTCTCACTTTTCTAGTTGTGTTGTTATGGATGAATTGTTGTTTGTCACATTTTAGCCCTGGCATTTAAGTGCAAGTATACTTATGATTGTTGATATAACTTTAAAAGTGTTCTTAAAGAGTATTCTGGATATCAAGCTTTATTCTTTCTGTCTTCTTTTTCCTCTTCTCATTCTTGATTTCTTAGGAAGATGAACACTGAATATAGGGCAAAATTTCTGTCTCCAGCCCAGTATTTCTACAAAGATGGAGCATGGTCTCGTATTCGGAGTAAATTTTCCAACCAGGTGAGTATTCTTAAAAAACCTGAAGCCCGAGTATGATTTCTATTTTGATTTATAGATGCAAAAGTCTTTGAATTGTGGTTTTCATAAGATACAGTTTTGAGATTATAATACTCCCAAAGGTGAGTATACAAAGGCAATTAGGTTCCGTCAAGTCAGTATAATATATAGTAAGAAAAAGAGGAGATGCTCTGACTGAAAGAATATATAAATGTGACATCTAAAGTGAGGGAGGAGTTTTGTTTCCCTTACAGTCAGAATCATTCAGAACAGAGTATTGGAGCATATAACATCAGCATTGATGTTAAGCCAGATTTTAACAAGCAGAATTTTTCAAATTGTAGAATTGGATGATAAGCGATTCCAAGGGAATAAAAGGAAAATGCCAGTATATGTATCAGCCTAGGTCAGGTTGATAGTCAGGCTCAGTTTGTTAGCTTGCCATGCTGAATCCATTAAAAGCAGTCAGCTGAATTCAGTCCTGCACAATATCAGATTGAGAATTTCTCTTGCAAGTTTCAGCCAATATAAGTATTTTCTTGTAGATTGTTCCGTAACTGTGATCAGTGTTATGTAAGAACTCCCTTGTCAGAACTCTGAAAATGCTGATTGGCTTCAGTACCATAGGATTTCTTAGCAGTGTTATTGCACATGATTTCCTAAAAAATCAGTACTGTTAGCAGCCTGCTAAGAAGCTGCTAGAGCTAGTTCTGCAACTGTTAGTTTTCACTGAATTGATTTAGGCTTCTCACAGCTTATGGAGCCTTTATGAGATGCTGTGCTACTACCTGAAAGCATGAGTTTCCTTGTCAGCTGGTACCAAGCTGATGTGTAAGGTAGAACTGGAACAGATGGCTCTATGGTGTTGGGCTTTGAGATTGCAAATAACATTCTCTGACAATTGTAGGAATAATGTAGCATTCAGTTCTGTTTCTCACTGGACTTAATTTAGCAAGTAATTTTAGGCAACAAGAAATGTATATTTAATACAGGCTAAATACTCAGTGCAAAATGAGTCTTAAGACTATAGCATAGTATGCGATGATTCATAATCAGATTTTGTGTATGCATGCATAAGGTAATCCATTCTGTGAAAACAGCCTCAAGATGATGTTGGAGGACTAAAAACAAGTGACATTTTTTTATTTTTTTATATGTATTGCTATATGGTTTGGGTTTGTTGTAACTAAGGCTGTAGAATATTCTGAACTATTGCATGCAGCCTGAGAAAGTGGTATGCAGTGTATTTCTGTAGAAGATTATGTCATTTTTCTGGTATGTAAGACTTTAATTTGGAGACTGGCTGCTGTGTCAGTAACATTCAAAACAGTCAGGAGCAGTGCTCAGCTTCAAGAGCAACTGACTAGTAAGCAAGTAAAGGGACGCTTTGCCTTGGAATAGATTGTGGCACAGCCAGCTGGGAGGAGTCACTGCAGTGGAGTCAAGGGAGAGAATGAGAAAACTGCAAGTGGACAATGGATGTTCTGCTTTACCAGGCATGATCCTTTATGAGTTAGGTTTCAGAGATTTGCAGCATTTCAGAGATTTTCATTAGTTCCAAAGACTTTTGCAGCATGTAATTAGATTGTATGGGAAACCAGTATATTATCACACATTAGATAAGTGTTTAGGATGTGTCTGACTTTC
Organism: Lathamus discolor; assembly: GCF_037157495.1. Classification (NCBI taxonomy): domain Eukaryota; kingdom Metazoa; phylum Chordata; class Aves; order Psittaciformes; family Psittacidae; genus Lathamus; species Lathamus discolor. The sequence goes on along the minus strand of NC_088884.1, from coordinate 38,680,453 downwards.
CATGGAGGTTTTCTTGCTGACAAGGGAATTGCAGGAAACTGGAAACAAGTCACTTGGCAGTAGGCATGAACAATTAAAGAATTAAGATTTTAGGGCCTTCTGAGTGAAGTTGTGGTGGATAGCTGGATGAGCCAAATTAATTTTAAGACTATAATAAGTATTTTATTGATGACAAATGTGCTTAAATTACACATTTTTGATTACATACACATTTTTATGTATGCATGCCTACATTAGATCCTAATATGAGCTCATATAAAAGAGGCATTTTGTAATTGGACTTACCAGAATTTCTCCTGTCTGTTAGACTTGAAGTCCCATGCCTGTGAGCATATGTCATAGTTTAACCCCAGTCAGCAGGCAGCCCCACACAGACACTCGCTTACTCCCCTGTGTCGGGATGGTGGAGAGGATTGGAAGGGTAAAAGTGAGAAAACTCCTGGGTTGAGATAAGACAGTTCGGTAGGTAAAGCAAAAGCTTTTTGTGCAAGCAAAGCATACCAAGGAATTCATTCACCACTTTCCATGGGCAGGCATGTGTTCGGCCATCTGTGGGAGAGTCGGGCTCCATCACGCCTAGTGGTTACTAGGGAAGATGAGCACTGTCACTCCAAATGTCCCCTGCTTCATCCCCCAACTTTATATGCTGAGCATGATGCCATATGTTGTGGAATGTCCCTTGGGTCATTTGGGGTCAGCTGTCCTGGCTGTGTCCCCTCTCAGCTTCTTGTGCACCCGCATCCTGCTCACTGGTGGGGTAGGCTGAGAAGTAGAAAAGGCCTTGACTCTGTGTGAGCACTGCTCAGCAACAGGGAAAACATACCTGTGTTATCAACACTGTTTTCAGCACAAGTCTGAAACATAGCGCCATAGGAACTACTATAAGGAATTTTACCTTATCTCAGCCAAAACCAGTACAGCTTATCAAACTAGTTTTCCTAGTAGACAAAGAATAATATTTAGCTTGTGTAAATGAGTTACTGTGTAGGATTTTTTTTTTTTCTCTATGGAGTTTTTTTAATTTGTTATTGTCTTGTTAATATTTTTATATGTATGATTGATGGTTATAGTTCTTAATAAGAAGTTTTTTGTGGCGGTAGTGAAACAAGGAGCATGGTTAAAGCTTGGAACTTTCTGGTTTTCAGGAGAGGTTGGAAGAAAACGAGGTTTGCCTCTTAAAACTTCTAATAGAAGAATAAAAATCCTGATAGACCCAATTCTTGGCCAGGCTTTTTTTTTTTCATTTGCAGCATCCATCAGTACTTTTGTTCTAAGAACTACAAGATGACATCAAGTATGGCTAAAATAGTAGGTCTGAATAAAATACTTCGTTCACAGTTGAGACATAAGAAAGAATCCAGCCAGTTAAGAAATGTGTTAACAGCAGATTAATGAAAGTCTGCATAACTTGAAAAAAAGTGTCAAGTGCATCAGTTTTATTATACAGCAACAAAAGTACTTTGGGCATTTGTGGTATAGGCTGCCCAACAGTCCTTTTGGTTTCTACATGATTCCATACCTGTTCCCATACTAGTGCACTGACATGAAATGGTCCTCAAAGCTGTATCTAACCTCAACATCTTGTGGGTTCTTGACATCCCTGTCGAAGGAGCCTACAGAACAACTCTTACTTGATGTAAGTGGTTATTAGGTGATAAGCTCTGACCCAGTCTGGTTGCTCTCTTAGTTGCGACTGCACATGGGTAACTTTGGGTCCAAAGTAAACTTTCTTAAATTCTGATCCCAGACAGGCAAATCATAGAATGGTTTGGGTTGGAAGGGACTTTAAAGATTACCCAGTTCCAACCCCCCTGCCACAGGCAGGAACACCTTCCACTAGACCAGGTTGCTCAGAGCCAGAGATGGGCGGCCACAGCTTCTCTGGGCATCCTGTGCCAGTGTCTCACCACCCTCACAGTGAAGAATTTGTTTCTAATATGTCACCTAAATCTCCCCTCTGTCACCTTAAAGCCATTCGCCCTTGTCTTGTCCCTATGTGACCTTGCGAAAAGTCCCTCTCTGGATTTTTCTGCAAGTCCTGAAAAGCTACTAGAAGGTACCTGGAGCCTTGTCTTCTCCAGGCTGAACTGCCCTAGCTCTCTCAGCCTGTCTTCGTAGGGGAGGTGCACCAGCCCTCTGATCTTCTTCATGGCCCTCCTCTGGACTTGCTCCAGCAGGTCTATAATAATACCAATTATTACCATACCATAATAGAATCCTGGTATGACCTTAGCCATAGCTATTACTCCTAGACTGCTACTCTACAATATATTATTAAGGGCTGCTGTCCAGCAGTTGAATGAAGAAATCTTCTTTAAGTTATGGTTTTGAAAAATTAATGTGGGCAATTCATAGTCACAGTAGGGGGCTCTGGGGCCTGTGTCCTTCTGAGATAATGCTGCCCCTGAGTCACTGAAGGAGATGGTTGTCCTTTGTACTTCTTTACAGTTCACTGGAGACATAGTATTCTTCCCCTCCCTGTAATGTCCTGTTGCTCTGGATTTATGTTCCTTCTGTAGTGGCTATCATAATTAATTTTTCATTCTTCTACTTCAAGTGAATAATCCAGTAAATCACTTGCACCTGAGACTTTAAACTGGACTTGTAAAGTGACAAGCATATATTTTTAATGGGCTGGTTTTTGGAAGCTTCTCAGGTTGAATTATGGGATGTTAGCTGGTGTGGGCTAAGTGAATTTCTGTTTGCTGCATCTAGTTTCTTTTAGTGGGTTTAGTGGAATTTGGCCCAACTCTTCCTTGCAGGAAGAACAATGTGAAGTCTGTCATGAAGGAAGAATAAATTAGAAAAGCTATAAAAATGTGCTAGAGGAAGTGTCAGTACTACTTTCCTGCTCTTTGAGAAAATGCTTCCTGTGAACCATTTTTTAGTGAGCCAGAATTCACAAAGTATTACAGAGCTATTTTGAATAATTTAAACATAAAAGTTTTGTTGTTGCTTTTTCTTCCTTCACTTTAATTATGTTTGGGTGAAGGACAGAAGACAGTGTGAGTGTTTAAGTAGTTTTAACCATGAAAGTGATTGTGCATAATTAAGAGTATAATGTTTGGAGAATTTCACTTTTATTTTTTTAAGACTAAACCTGACATCTGAAGAGCTTTGTGTCTCATTCTTAGTTACTGATAGTCTACAAGGGAAGTTTTGATACTATGTCTTAGATAAAATAGCACCAAGAATTCTCATCAGCTCCTCGCTGAGCTAAAATTAATGTAGCTAGAGACAGTTGCTATGTTCACAGCGTAGAAACTTAGTATTACACATGCACATAGATCTGTTGACTTGAAATAATCATAAACTAGCAGTGAATGTATTTTTGTGTGTTAATGCTTAGAAATGTAGATTAATTTCCTCCAGGCTGGCAAAAAACTGGTGAAACACTAGTACTGATGTACTTGTTTTACAGCTTTTTACTGAATCTCAGGGAGGCAGCATAGAGCTATGCTGGTAGGCTTTTAGTATTTAATTTCTTACTTAGAATGAAGTAAAGTTACAAGAATGGTAACAACAATAAAGTGTTGAGAGAAAAATAAGAAATTTTAAAATTATTCTGTGTTCTTCTCTTTAGGCTTCTCAAAACACCCTAAATTCCATGTGGTATATGGAGGTTGGTTGCATCTATGTTCCTGTTTTGATGTTTGGAGCACTGTATCTAAGTGCTGGTGGGAAAACTAGAATCCAGCACAAAACTTATTTGTAGTGGCTACATAGCTCTTTGTGCTCTTGGAATGAATAATTGACAATTTTGCTTTGGTGACATGGCTCAAACATGCTTACTAAATACACCCTTTTGTTGTGTTTGCTTTCTCTTTGTTGCATTTACTGCAGCATGCAATGTTTGTACTGTGGATGGCTCTGTATTATAAGTAATTTGCTTTTCTCCAGTAGCTGCTATTAGCTAATGCAAGTATTTTATAATAGCCTGTTGGTGAACTTTAAACAAACATGCAACTTACGAAACCTTGATGTGTAGGTGAAAGAACTTCGAGAAAGAGCAAAGGCGTACAGGCAGCGAGTAGAGGGAACTCACTTCTCCCGAGACCATCTCAATCAGATCCTGTCTGATAATAACAGTCTCTGGGATGTGTCCTCAAGTTCAAGTTCAGAAGAAGGCATCAGCAACAACATCAGAGCACTAGATCTTGCCGGGTAAGGTTGTTATTCCTGCCTATTATAGTGCAGCTTTGAAATGGAGCAAAATGATGAATATCAGCATAGCTGAGAGATCTTGGATGTTTGACTGGAGTCAAGATGTGATAGGGCAGGGTGCTCAATAATCTTATCTAGGCCCCCTTTCACCAGAGGTTGGACCAGATGGTGTTAAGAGGACCCTTCCAACCTGGCTGTTCTACAGTTCTGTGATATGTAAATTCTCTAGAACAGATGCAGGCATTTACCTTTTCATAGATACATCTGTTGATATGTGCTCAAATGGAAAATGGGGTACAGTCCAGTCTTCTGAAAGGAGAGAAGGTTGCTCCTTTATAATTCTCCACAAATGCATATTTAGTGTGGCAACCTTAGTCTGTCTCATCAAGTCCGGAGGAATTTCACTATGAGTCATACTGAAGTAATACTATTTCTGCTGGAATGGTATGAAATGTATTTTGCCTATTGAGATGTTACCAGTGTTCTTGTCAGGATTAATTAATCTAGTGGTTGAGTCTTAGACACTGTTTAGTTCCAAGATGAAGGTTTAGGAACTGGAATGGTGTACATCCATTTTCTTCCTTTGAAGGCCATCAGAACTGGCCGATACCGCTAGGAAAATTCAGAATTGGTATTTTAGTAAAAGGTACAGACTTTTGTTGAAGGAAGGAGGACAAGAAAAAGCCATTTTTGTCTTATTTGAGATCTGATATTTGAAACCGTGCCTTGGATGCCTGTGTCTGTAGACCACTTACACTGCCATATGTGCACTACTTGTCTTCTGTGTGAGAGATCTACCCGTTTGCATGCCCTAATAAGGGCTGGGGGATTACATGTAAAAGGGTATTTATTACACTGTGTGTGATACTGAGTATGGTGTAATTTGTTTGGTTTATTGATTTGGTTTTTTGCCTGTGAAATGCAGATCCTCTTCCTGATCTCATTTCTGTGCACTGGGCTAATTTGCACTGATTTCTGTGAGCAGTTGAGAATTTAACACTTTCAAAAAGTTGTGCCTAGAGAGGAGTCTTCTGAACTGTTTGCCTTTCAAAATTGTGCTATCAGATGTCCCTTTATACTAAACTTTTTTTTTTTTTTTGAGCACTTCTGATAATCTAACTTGTTGTTTAATTTGGAAATAGAGCCCTAATTTTACATTACATTTTTTGAAATGATAATCCAAAAAGAATTTTCGCAGAGTCTTGTTTGAAGATGGATTGTGCTTAAACGTCAGTTAGAACTTCAGTGGAAATTTAACCATTTATCATGTCAACTCTACTACTTTTTAATATCTGAGATATATTTTTGGCAGAAAGGCTGAACTGGATAAATGTGTTCTACATAGACGTGTATATCATGCAAATAGACGTGTATATCATGCAAATCAATGCTATGAAACACTGTGTTCTTTGTTACCTAGAGTTTCCGAAAAGGAGACTTCACCAAGCCCACAAATGCAGCAGCAGCCTGACTCAAGGAAACAGCCACACCAGGACAGCACTGAGACAAAAGATGTGTCAGATGCTTTAACTGTTCCGGTCAAAAGGCGTTTAGTTTGGGGTGAGCAAGAAGGTACTGAAGAAAGGGAGAATCAGCAATCAACAGAAGAGGGAGAAAAAGAACATGAACAAGCTGCAGTTGTGGCTCAGCAGTTAGAAGAAAACAATAAAAATGCCAATGAAGACAAGAAAATAGAAGGGTAACAGTGAACATTTTTGTGATGTATATATAAAATCTCTTCCTTTAACATCTCAGAAATTTGTAGGTTAACTAATTTTTGGTTTAAAATCAGATTTACTTAAGAGAGCATAAGTTGGTGTGACATTACTTTTGTTTTTAATAGTATGATAAGAAATGAGAAAGTCCAAGGCATTGGGCTGGTTGATGAGAATGGATCGATCGTTAGGAGTAGGAGATTTCTAACTTGCAGGACAGAAGTTTGTAGAAGCAAGCAGTTCTAATGTTTTGGGGTTTTTCTTCCAAAACGATAAAATTTGCAATATGGGCCTCTTACACTGTTCCTTACACAGCAGCCAAGTGTACTGAAAATTAAAGCTCACAATTTCTTTCAGACAGACCACGTAGGATTGATAGGACTGAAAGGATCGAATACATGCCAGTCTTCTACTTAAGCATCTGTTTTTCTTGAACTTTGCCCCCTCCCCAGGAAAGAAACAAACCAAAACCCAACCAAGCTTGTTGGCCATGCAGAGCAGCTTAACCCCTGCATGTTATGTAAGTCTGCTTGAGAGCTAGAAATGAGGCATTCTTTGCCTAAATGTCCCCAGAGTGTGCCTAGCATGCCGCGAGAGGTTCAGGTTCCTTGCACAGTGTGAGTATGCCCCCACCTCCTTTTGACATGTGTCTGGAGGAAGAAGACAGAAGTGGTACTGCTGATTTATTTAATAACCTGGAGGCTAGAGCAGTCGCATAAATGTGGGATACTTGGTTTCAGTTCTACCACATTGACTGAAAAGAGTCAAACCCGCATTCCCCCCTCTGAGGTGGCAACTGAGTTCTAAGATTTTCTGGGTGAGTGCTCTTTCCAGCTCTCCTGTTGAGTCTGCTACTGTGTAGCAATACATTCAGGGTTTGTTGGGACAGAGGGAGCCTGCGTTTGCAGCTTGAGACAATTTATATATGTTACCCAGTTGCATAAAAAAGAATGACATAAACTAAGACTGCAGGGCTGGAATCCAGGACTTCCCTTTGCAAGCAGATGTTTTGGCTGCAGGCTCTTGGTGTTTTATGACCCCAACTGTCTTGCCCTAGGCTTCATTGTAGGAATGTATTAGAAACAAAAAGCTCAAGTGCAAGACTCTTGAGTCCTTAGCTAATCCTTTAATCATTTCTCCCTTTTTTTTTTTTTTTTTCTCTAGTGTGAATGCCTTAGTATTGAATTCTTCTGCAGCTGTGTCAGATTCTTCTTCTGTATCCTCAAGGACAGGAGGCAGGCTTCCAACCCCGAAGCTGAGAGCGCTTGGTGGAGCTCAGAGAACTCATCATGATCTCACTACCCCAGCTGTTGGTAAAAAGACTTTTAAATGCAAAGTAGTATTTCAAGAATTAAAGGGAAAAAAAAAAAGACATGTATGAATTAATTTGTTAGATTATTTAAGCTAATAAAGTGTTTTTCATTTTCTCCACTGCAACAGGAGGTGCGGTTCTAGTGTCTCCTCCTAAATTCAAGTCTTCATCTTCACAGCAGAGAACACGAGGTTTAGGAGCAGACCCTTCTTCAGCTAAGCAAGGTGCAAGAGAAGCTTCGAAAAGAAGGTCCTTCCGGGTGAGCCACAAAAGAGACTTACAATTATGCATTTTTGGAATATGCTTTTTAATTACTAGCAAATATTTAATTATTTTTTTTTCTTGAGTTGTCATCTACTATTCTAGAATTCTCAGCATCTGTGACGAGTAAAGGCTGATGTCTGAGTGAAAAATTTGTTGGGGGGCATCAGGCAAAGGAGTTGAGGCTTTTGGAGTAAGACTGGATGAGCTCCATTTTGCTTTTTTCTGCTACATGCACAGGATCTATTAAAAAAACCTCAAACAAAACAAAAAAAAACCCCAAACAAAAACACCCCCCCCCCCAACAAAATACACACACACAAAAAAGCCCAAACCCAAACAAAAAAAAAAAACCAGCCCTCCACATTAAAGTTACTGACATAGGGCACAGTCCAGATTCCTTGACTTGAAAGAAATTCAAGAAGGGTTAGGTGCCTGTGTACAATGTGTGCCAGAATAGCTTCATTCTTGCTTTCCTTTACTTCTGTGCTTCTTTTACTTTGCAGCTTGCATCGTCGATAAAAGAAAAATAGAAACATTTAGGAGTCGTTTAACTGTCTTCCTCTCAAAATTGTGGGTTGGTTGGTTGGGTTTTTTTTAGGTCAAGTTGTGCTTAGTCTGTGTTCTACAAAGACAACGAGCATTTTGCTCCGTACATCCCTGTAGTATGTTCTGTGGTAGAAGCAGACACAGTTGCATGAGGAGGTAGTTATGTTGATTTAAAATCTAAAAATAGTTTTTTGCTGTGAAGCAAATCAGCTTTTGGTTGGACCTGCCTAGATTACTTTCAAACCACGTTATTAGGAATGGATTTTCTTTTAGCTGTCTCACAAGCTTGAAATACTTACTTTTCCAGTGCCATCATGAGAAGTGTAATGTAACAGTGTTAAACCAACATTTTCTGTATGTGAGCATCTCTGCTGGAAGGCTGTATATGAAATGTTGGCTTTTTTTGTGGGGTTTTTTTGGGTTTTTTTGTTTTTTTGTTTTCTCATTATTTTCTTTCTATTGTGTTTTAGCCTGATGCGGAAGTGGAAGCTGTGCCACTCCTTACCTCTCCACCTGCTGGGCTGGGAACCTTGGATCCTCTGCCACTTAGACAGGAACAGTGGCCTCCTAACAGGGTTTCTGATCAGCAAGCTCCTTTTACTTCAGCCCATCAAGGGTGTTCCTCTACACCTCATGTGCAGAAGACAGCCAAAAGCTGTTCTATCCCTTGCTGGAGTTCTTCTTGTCGTATTCAAGGGACTCTCAAAGATCCAGAATTCCAGCATAATGGTGGGTTTGGGGTATTAACTGGCTATGTTAGAGTGCTGCAGGATAGGAATGGCTACAGTGCAATGCTCGGGCCAAGAGAGTGCTGAGATTGTTGCTTTACACTCTATGAAGAATGTGATGCTTGTAAACAAAAGCTTTTCTACTACTTGTTTAGTCTTGCTGTGGAAATGTGTACAACTTTCCACATTAGTTTCAGATTCCATTAATATCATTGTATTCTAGTGGTCTGTTTTCTAATTTTGTCTTATTATTTTTAATAAGTACTTACTCATGATGAAAATTAACTTGGTTTAGCATCAACAGTTGTAGTTTCTAATCTTTTTATGCTGCAACTAGATGCTGTGCTGCTTTTCCAGCTGCAGTTATCAACAGCAGTATGTAACTGGGTACCTTTATGGTATAGTATTATTTTGCAGGAGTTGTGGATATCTGAGAGATAAGCTCCTTAAATATTTCTGCAGGATATGGAAACAAGCCATCTATAGATGATTTATTGGGTATTGAGAAAAGCCTTTTCTTGACTGAGGAGGAATTTGTGCTGGCACAATTCGAAGATCTTAAACAATGCTAAGGGCCACTGGGGATGTGACAAATAAAAGAATCCTTAACTTCTTAGTCAAAGTTTATGTGCTTGACTCCATTCCAGAACGACTTTCTAGAGCTGCTTAAGGTTCCACAATTTTCAATCCTTACATTATAAGGATTAGCCAAACTAAAGTAGTATTTCTGCTCTAGAATGGAATGAGTAGATGTCAGGTTAAATGGGATGGTGAAATCCAGAGACTTTCCTCAGAAGGAGGTTAGAATCGGTGCTATGTTCTAGCTCTGCACCTCGAGTTCACTAAATGCAGTTCACTAAGTAACGTAGTATCTACACAAAGATAGGTACCTTGAGAAGTATACAGTAGAACAAGTTTATTTTACCTCAGTTTAAAGGAGTCTGGTGGAGTTTTCTGTATGTTTTCTATTCATAAGACTCATGTTTTGGAAATAATGTTGCAACATTTTTAAATGTTGTAAAATGAAATATTATCCTTTGTCTATTTTGAAAGGATGAAAAGCTATTCCTTTGATTTTTTTTTTTAATTTTTTTTTTTTTTTAAGGGAATGTTGGCAATCCAAAAATGAGATCATTCCAGTTACCTCTTCAGGAAGGAAACTATAATGATGAAGGTACTTCTTATCCTGAAGTATTGTTGTATGTCATATGTATATTACCTAGACTAATTTTAACTTTTGCACTAATGTGAGAGGTTTCTGAATGCAGTAATTCATACTGGTTTATGTGTTTGCATGAATAACTACTGCATTGTATTATATTTCATCAAAACAATGTGAAAGTGTTCATCCTAATAATCTGAAGCAGAATATGAAGGTATAAATGCTACCAAAAATTAAATAGACCATTGTGGCTCAATACGGTTACTGCAGCTTGCTCAGTTCTCCACCTAAAATTGTTTCTTCCCTGCATGTTTTTAAGCCTTTGTGTAATAGCAGCAGAAACACACTGCAGAATGCTCACAGCTGCAGTAACTTTGGATGCAACTTAAAAGGTACCACAAATTTTAAGATAAAGATTTTGCTTGTAAGACTTCAGCACCAGATAGGCAGCATAAAATGATTCCTCTGACTTGAATTTTCGCAGCTGTTCCTCTGCTCAGACTGTTAGGGGTACTTATGGCATCCTGTTATTCTGATTGCTGTTCTAGCCTTTTTTTTCTCTTTACTGTAAACTTTATCTGGAGGAGCAGCCAGTGCACAGCCCACCAGTGCATCTTGGCCTTTTTGTGGGCAGACACAAACTGTTTCAGTAGTGTGAGTCAACTAAAGGCACTGTAGCCTCATTAGCTTGAGCTACTGCTGTATATTGTTTCTTAGCATGGTGTATGAGGTTGAGATTGGTGTGGTGTTGTGCTAGTTGCAATCACCTGTGTTTGGTTTAGAGTATGGGCAGAGCAAGTTCCTATCTGATTGCAGTTTATTTATAAATACACCCCAAGCCAACCAAAAGCTTTTTTCTGTAGCCCTTATGCTTGTTTGCTCCTTGGTTTTAACCAAGGTTGAGACTGATTCTCTATTTTACTCATTGCAGTTATCTGGAAAATGTGTGGGTTGTGCAGATGGCTCAGCCAAGCATCTGTGTGTCTACATAAACCATACAAAATCCTATAGTACTCTGCAGCTTCCCACAAGCTTGCTGCACACAGGCTAAATGCTATAACTGCTGTTTCTTTTTTTTAATTTTTTATCTTTGAGCTGAGTGATGATGTATGAGCTTTCCAAAACAGGTGAAGTGTGCCAGCTCACAGGTATTTCGTATGTCCATATTTGTCCATGTGCATACAAACCTGGGAGTTATTCCAGTGACATGTCTGTCTGCAGAAGTGCAGTTAGCAGTTTTCTCATACATGGGAATATAGTTGTTATGCACAGTGTATGAGCCTGTTATGGGCTGCTTGGATCACTGTATTTCAGGAATTTACAAATGCTGCTACAAAGTTAATTGAAACACTGGCAAAGTACAGGTTCTGTTTGGGTTGAGTTGTGGAAATTTGTTTTGTTTCCCCCCAGGGAGGGCTCGAAAATAGTGATACAGTCGTTTTTAACCTATTGCTGGAGAATGGGTGTAATTAAGGTCATTGTTCATAGAGGGCATTTCTGCAGTAGCATAATGTAGTGCTTTATCAGAGAAGCAGCATCCAGGCTGCTTAATTTTAAGAGTTCTGCTGGATGAAAGTAGTCCCTGTATTCAAAAGGAAGACCTTTCAAAAGTACAATTTTAAAACATGCTTCTTGTCTTTGTATTAAACTTCCTGTTTTCTTCATAGGACACATTTCTTTTAACAGCTTGTGGTGTGCAGAAGAGCTCTTTTTGCAGCACAGGTTATGGTAGTTAGTCATATGTTATTCTAAGATTGTCTGCTTTGCTTGGAGCAGTGAGTTACTTTCATGAAGGTGTTATAATCAGAGTCCAGGCTATACAGACTTCAGTGGCAGAGGAACGATTTCCGAGATCTTCCGATGCAGGGAAGTAAATGCAGAGATGACTTGGAGAATCTGGGAATTCCCAGGTGACCATAGGGATCTCATTATGGAGTTTGTCAAGAACTGGGCATGTAGCTATGTTAAACTTACCTAGCGTTGTAATAGTTTTCTAGTGAGATTCTTCTCCAGCATGTCAGTTACTAAGTAATAAAATTGAGGTGCATTGTGGTACTATTTTAGCACCCATGGTGAAAGAGGGCATAAAAATATTTGCACTTTTGAAGTCTGCCGTGAGTGTCAACTGTGTTTTAATAGGTATATTTAATCTTCCTATTTATTTTTCCCCTTGTTGCTTTCCTTACAGATGACAGGTTGTCTCAGATCTCTGCTCGCTCGGCAGCATCTAGCTCGCTTGCATCTCGGATACTGGAACGAGCTCAGAAGAGGAAGGATTTCTGGGGCAAGACATAATCTCTCCCACCTGTTGTATAGAAACTGTTCTGTAAAATGATTTATTTTTTTATAGTTTGTAGTGTACATTTTTAAAAAATTGTGCTTGTAGATACCATGCAGCATCCTTTCACTTAGCACTAATATGGCCCAAGGTTTAGGACTTGCCATCCCAATTTAAATCTTCAGTATTTAAACCAGTGTTGAAAATGTGGGTCCTTTATATCTGAGAGTTACATCTTCACTATGACACAACAGCCATGTGGTTTGGGTTTTGTTTTTTCTTTGTTTCTTTTTTTTTTTTTTTTTTTTTACAGTGACACCTCTTGAAACCAAGATAATTATTTTTTTTTTTTATGCAACCTGTGTGTAGCTTGCCAAGTTCTTCTGCTGTAGTCATGCAGTATGACCTGAGGGCAGTATTTAGGGGCAACACCATCATTCATGAAATGCCTCAATTACTTGATATTAATCAGCTGTCTTAAAGGCAATTGTGGTATATTTATTTGTGTTGTACTGACAATTCATACAGTAACATAGTGCTGTAACAAAAAGTTGCTGTTGCTGCTTACAGCTTTTAACCTGTTACCAAAAAAATCCTTTTTTTTTTTTTTTTTTTTTTAAATGAAGCTAACTTGGAACATACAGGAGTTTGTGAAAAGGACACAAAGTATTAGGGTTTGTTTGCTGTCCAGTTTTTTTGGCCAGGATGACTAATAGAGTTGAGTTTGTCAGAGGTACTTACGTGAACATTTGTCTTTTTTGTGGAAAAGATCCTTGTTCAGTGCTGATTTAAACTTCTCTAGGAACAGCAACCTTATGCAGTGGTCTTCCCCAGCCCCACTTCAAACTCAGGTATTTAGGAGGAGTTGATCTCTTAAAGTAAATTCAGAAGAACGTATTTTCCTGACTTTGATGTTTTAATTACCTCTCCTAGTTGCCTGTTTCTGGGAGACTGACATACTGTTGTGACTGTCACAGTGAAAAGTATGATTTATGCTGACAGCTTGTTTTATCTTTCTAAGAGATGAAACAAATTAACTTGAAGTAGAGGAAATAGGTGGCTAGCAGGCAGTTTAGTTCTTCTTGTGTAGCTTCAGGTGTTAATATTACTTCATTTGAAAATTTTATACAAGAACAACTTGAATTTTGTACACATTTACGTACATTTTGATTTTGTATACAATTATGTATGCATATTACTGAAAATAAAAATGGTTGATTTGTTTCTACTCAAGTTATGCCGGCTAAATTTGTGGAACATATTATATTGGCACTTCTGTGTTCAGTTCTGTTTTACCTCTTCAGCTGGAATATTTGTGGACTTTCTAAAGACAAGAAGCTGCCCCATTTCTGGTTTTCAGAAAGTTACTAAAGCTAGATATGTTGATACTTGGAATTATGATGGCTACAAATACTTGTCCTAGACATTGCAACAGCATATATGCCAATTTTGCTTACAGTATTGCAGCATTGGAGTACTGTGTGCAGTTCGGTTGTCCTCAACATAAAAATGACATGGAACTGTTGGAACAAGTCCAGAGGAGGGCCATGAGGATAATCAGGGGACTGGAGCACCTCCCATATGAAGATAGGCTGAGAAAGTTGGGGCTGTTCAGCCTGGAGAAGAGAAGGCTGCGTGGAGACCTCATAGCAGCCTTCCAGTATCTGAAGGGGGCTTATAGGGATGCTGGGGAGGGATTCTTCATTAGGGACTGTAGTGACAGGACAAGGGGTAATGGGTTAAAACTTAGAGGAGGGTTAGATTGGATATAAGGAAGAAATTCTTTCCTGTGAGGGTGGTGAGGCCCTGGAATGGGTTGCCCAGGGAAGCTGTGAATGTTCCATCCCTGGCAGTGTTCAAGGCCAGGTTGGACAAAGCCTTGCATGGCATGGTTTAGTGTGAGGTGTCCCTGCCTATGGCAGGGGGTTTGGAACTTGATGATCTTGAGGTCCTTTCCAATCCTAACCTATGGTTCTATGAATCTGGTGCATCTAGGTAGCTCTGAATTTGTTGGATGTGTGCTGTATGGCATGTGCATATTGATTTCTTCCAGGGCGACAATAGGTGTGGTAAAGGGTGGTAATTTTTGTTGCATGGGGATACAAACTCCGTTTAGAGATAAAAATGGAAGCCCTTGGTGTCTTACACATCATTGTGACATTATTTCCCATCTGAACAAATCTTGTCTTTTACCTGAAATTTATAACAGATTTTACTTTTGGATAGAAGTATTTAAGGCAAATGTAGACAAAATACCATTTTCGAGTAATGCTAGTGCAGAGCTTCTGAAGGGTGTTCTTCTGTAGTCTTCAAGGCAGATGTAAAATGATTTATGCCTGCCTTCTGCTATTGTTACCTAGTTCAAGAGGGGGGTTTTGTTTTGTTTTTCTGAATGTTTCAGACCAATCTTCAAACATGCTTCCTGTTGTGTTTTCCAGCAAGCTGAACATGGAGAAAAGGTTCAAAAGTGCACCCTTTATTAATAATTAGAAGTGCATGCTGTGTGGTGAATGTATTTTGTTTTCTGTGAAGGAAATCTTAGAAGCCTTCAAGTGGAGAGACGAAGTGGATAAATAAGGAGGAAGGCAATTGCCAATAGGAGGTACATCTAAGGAATAAATAGCTTTGGGAGCTTGTCAACTTAAGGTCAAGTTTTACATGTTCCCAGTCCGTAAGTGTTGAATTATGTCTTCAGCTGCTGTTCCCAAGTTGGGTGTACTTGCTTCTTGAATCTCGCTGCTGGAGGTTCACAGCTCTCAACCACCTTTACAAGTAAACAAGCTGGTTCTTCCTCACTGACCACTGCCAGCTGGGGAAAGGCTTTCCTTTACTCAGTTTTCCTGCCAATGAAGCATTCCCCCAGCAAGGCCACAAACAGCAGACTTGATTACAGTCACTTCTCAAAAACTTTCCGTCTTGCTAGATAATAAGGCTGTTGCCTGTCTGCAGGAATGAGAAGTGAGCTCTTGGTATCTGTTTAATCTTGATAAAAATGGTTGTTGGCCTAGGGGTTGGAACAAAGTTCTTCCTATTCCTGAAGCTGTGCTCCTTCTGGCATCCTTCTCCTCTTCTCTGAGGCCAAATCCCTTAGGGTGGAATGACTTCAGCAGGAGGGATGAAGCACCTTTCTCAGCACTTACGCAGTTCCTCTGGAGAGGTTTGGATGACTCTGGGCATGTGGAGAGTTTTTAGGATTTAGCTGAATGCCTACAGTAGCAGCAAAGTAGTATTCAGGCACTTGCATCTTTTTGTGGCTCTGGGCTTTAATTTCTTTCCAGAGTCTCAGTTTCCAGTGACTTTCATAGTGCATCAGCCTTCTCTACTTGAAATAATTGAAAATACTCCTAAAACCCTGGGTTGAACAGTTGGAGAAGAATCAGTTGGGGCTTTCTAGCTCTGCAGGGAAGTTTTGAGGGAACATCTGGGATTGTGGATAATCCCATTCAACTAAATTCTGCTGAAATGCCCTAGTTTTGCAATAATATTTTGTTTTTAATTTCAAATTTTAACACCTTACCAATGTGAGTTCTGAATCATGATGTGAAGTATGTAAATGTCATTAACGTTACAAATGTAAGCAGTCTCTTTAGCCACCAGAGCTAGATTGCTTGTAAGGAAGGGGTAGGCAACAAGGCATGTTTTTGTCGCATACAGTCTGGATTAAGTCCCAAGGCTGCCTAGTGCTCTTAAGTGATTATAGGTATGTTGTGTAGGGATTTTTCAGCCTTTTTCAATGAACAGATCCATATGTCTTCTGTATTACTCATGGATCCCTATGTAGTGAGTAACAACTGAAACTTATCACTCCTGAAAACAGGTTTGCCTTCACCAGTGCCTTGCAGGGCGCCCAAGTTGCCGCTGGACCTAGGGGCCACAGCCTGAAACCCAGTGTGTGTTGCAGAAAGATGAAAGGAAGTGAAATTACTTACCAGTTACCAGAGTTTTCCTTCACTCATAAATTCTTCAAGTCCAGGTACTAAGGTGTTTTCCTTTTTTGACTCTTGGTGTCATTGCTTTCTGGCAGTTAGTAGTGGAGGAAAAAGGGAATTCCAGATACTATCGGCAATACTCTACGAGCAAATTTGTAGTACTTGAAGATAGGGCAGGAAACAGCTGCTTTGACCAATTTAGTGTATGCTATTTGCATAATCCTGTATTGCTTCATTACCTCTGTCTGTTCTTGCAAGGCTGAGCTGGCACCTCATGTTCTGGTATCTGAGCAATTCTTACCGTCTGGTAAATCTGTCGGTAAAGAGCCCCATTACCATCTGATGCAAGTGGAAGCTTTGCTATGCTCTTGTTGACCAATCTTTAGCGTAGCCTGAAGGGAAATGGTTCCATTACCCAGATGCACACAAATGTGTGATAAAGAAAACAAGCTGAATAGTAATTTTCATTTGAAGTGACCTAAATTAATGTCCTAATTCCAGCAGTTGACTCAAACCTGTGCAGACAGGAGCCTCAGGAAGAGAGGGGAGGATGGTGGAGCTGCAGTTAAATCTTTGGGGCACAGACAGTTCTTTATCTTTGCACTGAAATCCTGTGGGAATCTGCTAATCACATAGCAGTGATCACACTGAAAAAGCAAAACCTGGAGAGTGGACAGTGGGTGGTAGCTAACCAGAAAACTCCAGTTTCATAGAAATCCAAGTTGTGTTTTGCTTTTTGATCTGAGTCTAATATTTTGTTGAAGAAGGATATGCGGAGTTCCGTGTTAAAATGTGAATGAGCTTCCTTGATATTCTGGTGTTTATTACAGTTTATCTGTGTTGGAGGTGAGCTGACCTTGGGTTGTTCCTGTTTTGTGGCTATGTTCTAGAGAAGCGCATGGGAAGTGACTGAGCCCTGCCTAGCGGATCTGACCTCGGCGTGCCAAATGTGCTGCATGTGGGAAGAGTCCTGAGAAACTCCAAAGGACAGCACTTGGTGGTCCTGCAGCATCTGGTTAGGGTAGACCACTGAGAACTGCAGAGGATTCACTTGGAGACTTTCGGGAAGGGGAGCAGGGCCTGATAATGTTTAAGAGTTTACACACCTTCTGTTAGGTGGTTTATTCCATTCATGGGGCTGGATTAAAATTGTAAGAGCTTTTGAACTCATTTGCTGAGAGGAGCTTGCTCTTTGCAGGGACAGTTTGGTTTTAGAGTTGTGACAGCAAATCCTCCTTAGGTCAGACAGTTCTGCAGTGGAGGGGAAAAAGGCAACTGAGGCTTCTTGCTTCCCGCTTTCCTCAGAAAGTCTTGATAAAGTCTGCTGGTAAAGCATATGTCAGCTTTGTAAATGCAACTAATTTGTATTTATGGCAGTTTACCTTTCCTGAGGTAACTAAGGCAGTGACCTGTGAAGGCCTCAATACTTTTCCTTTTAACTGGGTTTATATCTTATATACACACATATTGTGTCTCTTCATCTGGTATAAAAATATTTTTTTATGGCTCAAGGTGACTTTGTTTAATACTGTCATGTGCTGGGTTGTCTCTGAAGCACCTACTTGAAGACCTGAAGTAAGAGAGGAATGGCTGATAAGATCCAGAAACCCCCTACTTCTGGATTTCTCCTTACATCTCTGATTGCTGGGTTGGTGTGACATGCATGCAACAGGCATCTGCTGATGCACCCTATTCTGGAGAGCCAGGTCTTGCCCTGAGGTCTCTCATGCAGACAGGGGAGACCTGCCAAGGCTTGGTGCCCCTCCAGCTAGAGTGCGTCCATGAGTTCCCAGAAACGTGTTCTCGTGAGGAGCATGTCCTTTGTATTTCCAGTGGGAAGCTGGCTACAGCCTGTTTATGTATTTTAGCTTACACGACATGTGGCTAAAAACAGAACCCAGAAAAACAGCATGGTAGTTGCTAGGCTGTAGCTATTTTGTTTGATCTCCTTTTGGCTCCATAAATCTCACATTCTTGACAACAGTCTACTCCAACAGGAAACTTGCTAACTCGGGCTCTCCTGGGAGATGGGCAATAGCATAACCTTGGGGTGGGGAAGGACTGAGGCCTGGGCTGTTGACATCCTAAGGACTGATACTAATTAGAAGACTGCTGTTAAAAACATGAGAAGTCTCACCTTGTCTCACAGCCCTGTTATAGAGAATAACTGAGCAGCCAGGGGCTCACCTTTGGGAGATTTTAGTGAGCTCAGGGCCTCAGTGGAAGTGATGGTGTATGGGCAGTGTCTGGGCACAAGTATTTCACCTGAAATAATGTTGCTTCCCTTCAAAATGGCTTTATTTAATTACTTAAGATGGTGTGGATTTATTACATGGTAAAAGTGGTGGTACTTGGAAAATCAAGGTGCACAATGCTGGGGCTTTCTTAGCCGGACTAACTGCTTGTGACTGAATTTTGGATTATAAACCAGCTTGCAAAATTCTGTTCCCAGTTAGAGTGGTTTTCTTTGAGATACACTATGTCAGTAATTCCACTTTGCCATGTCATGAGTCACTGCTGTGTAACCACACCACATTAACAGGAAGCACAGAAGTTTCAGTTCACCTGATCTGACTACTTGCAAGACAGAGTTGGATATATGTAGGTCACTATATAAAGTGGCAGTCTCACCATGCATGTGTGATTTCACACTCTGAATTAAAAGAACTAGCCATTTGGTGGAAGGGCTAATAGCAGTATGTTTGGTGGCGTGAGGCTGTGTGCACCAAGGTGATCTGAATTCTGTTTTCTCCTGTTTGCATAAACTAAATTATGGCTCCTGTCAGCAAGTCTTATTAAAATTTTGGCTTATGTTTTACTGACATTGGCAGCAGTTGTCTCCAGAGGCAGGACCACTGAACTAACATCTATTGCACTTCCATTAACACTACTTTTTTGGTGAATCACTGAATCCTCCTGGCACTGCAATGAAAGTTACTACTGCAGTGGTCCTGGAGTAGCAGTAATAATGTTGGTAGCAGCCGTATAGTGTTGTCTCAATGTGTCTCTGGGTGTCTTCTCTTGGGTGTCTGCTACGTGAATGTTCCTGAGGTGAGAATGAAGTTATTTATACCAAAGTGTAGGGTTTTTTTTTTTTTGGTCCCAGAGTGTCATCTAAAACTGAGGCCACAATGAGCTATTAGTTCCCTTCCACCTAGACTTTTTCTGATATGAAATCATAGAACCAACTTGATTGAAAAAGATCATCAAGTCCAACCATTACCCCAGGACTGCCAAGTCCAGCACTAAACCATGGCACTGAGGGCCTCATCTACACAGTTTCTGGACACATCCAGGGATGGTGATTCCACCACTGCCCTGAGCAGCCTGTTCCAATGCCTGATCACACCTTCAGTGAAGAATTTTTTCCTAATATCCAATGTAAACCTCCCCTGGCCCAGCTTGAGGCTGTTACCTCTTGTCCTGTCACTTGTTACCTGGGAGAAGAGGCAGTCCTCCACCTGCCTACAACCTCCTTTCGGGTAGCTGTAGAGAGTGACAAGGTACCCTTCAGCCCTCCCTTCTCCAGAATGAACAACCCCAGTTCCCTCAGCCATTCCTCATTAGACTTGTGCTTCAGAGCCTTCAACAGCTTTGTTGCCCTTTTCTGGACCCGCTCTAGCAGCTCAATGTCTTTCTTGTGGCCCAGAACTGAACGCAGGATTCTAGGTACAGCCTCAGAAATGCTGGTTTTATGGTGTTTATTATACAGCATCTTACAAAACCCAAAAATTATGTAACAGAACCAAAAGATTTTGATGACATACCAGACATATAAGCAAAAGTGTTACTTTTAGAGGAAATGTGTTACTCACTGTCTAACAAAAGTGTTACTGTCAGGGGAGGTAGGTGAATTGCACATCCTCTGCAAAAAGCCTGAGTCAGCAGTGTCTGTACTGAGACCTGACGCAAGAGTCTTTCCCAAAGTCACCTAATGCTCTCAGGCTAAGCAATTTTAATAATACTGCTCTTCCTAACAAAGGATTCACAGTATCTATCTTGCACAGCATTAAACCTAACATGAAAAAAGCAAAAATACAACGGTCAAATGCTACATGTCCTCTCCCAATCTCTGCGTTGATACAATTTCCTACAAATAGAAAATGAATTCCTTCTGCCATTTTTAATGGTCATGCCCAGAAGACACTTGCCTATCTACTAGAATGTTTCCATAATGAATGGAAAAATTACAGAACAGCGTATTTGGAATTTTTATAAAGAAGAGCCAACTTCCATTACTGACGTTTTCATTGCTGACCAGAGAGCTAACGAAAACAAGGCTCCACTGGAGCTTGAGCTGAAACATTTTTAGTTTGATTTAATCTCTTCAAGCTTGAAAGTCTAGGCAAAAGCAGAGAATACCTGAAATAAAATGCAGTGAACGAGCTCACAAATGAGCTGGAGCAAAATGAAGGGATGAGCATGGCCTTTTTGTGGAGTTGAGGGTGTCTCCCTATAGACTGTGTGTTTAGTTTTAGGCATTATGTGACCTGTGATCCATTCCTACAGATATTTAAGGGGGAAGAATTTCATTGCCAGGTAAAAGATCCAAGAGGATGATACACAGGTCCACTATTCTGGATGCCTGATCTTGACAAGGTTTATCATCCTGAACATGTTTCCAATAATGCAATATCGTCCTAGCTGATCGAAAATGTACTAAAGCTGAAGAAAGTTCCTGTATGCCAGCGTGCTGGTGATGATACACAACAGATGAACATCAAAGTACAGTATGGGTTATTCACCTGTAGCCTCATTCAAAGTAAGAAGGAAGTGTCTGTGGCTTTTGAGGTAGATGTGATGTAGAGTTCCAGTCCTCCTCAGAAAATCCTCTATCTTCAATATGGGTCAAGAAGTCATTGTCGAGAATATTCAACCACTATGGTTTCTCAATGAATTAGGGAAACTCCATATAATTGCGCTTTAGAAGTTCATTGCTGAGGTCAGTGATAGGATAGAGGTTTGACTCTTGGGATAGCACTGGGGAGAAAATACGATCTGTGAAAAAAGTTATTTTTTTTAGTTAGTTACACTTACAAAACAATGCAGAGGGTACCTTATAGAAGGTCTGCATGCAGAGGTCTTTGGTAGCTTTGAATTAAAAGCATAGCTACTAATCTAAAAAATATCATTAAACCTAGAAAAAGTCATAAAACTAAGAAGGAAGATTACTCTTTCCCCCCACCTGAACATGGAGTTCATTCTCAGTGTTCATTTTTGTTTGCTTTTGAGAGAACTTTGTTTTATAAAGAAAGGCTTGGCATTCTCATGTATCACAAGACATCAATAGTTCAGGCTCAAAGTGAAATTGCTAAATTACCCGTTCCCACAGCAGTTGTTAGAATACTTGACAATGTTAACATAGGAAAGAATTAGTGAGAAAGGCTACTCTTTTAAGACATGTTCTTCAGATGCATTTTTTCCACTTTATTCTTGCTCCCCAAAGAGCCACCAGCCATGGTTTCAGCCACAGTACCACATTTTAAATTAAATGCAGCTTTCCTTCCACTCATCTCTTCTGCCAGCTCTGCAGTTCAGAGCAGCCTGTTTGTGGAAGGGAGTCTAAGTAAGGAATTTCCTTGAGGTTCACCTTCAGGGCTGGCTCAAGACCTTATTCTTCAGAAGATCATTCTATATCCTCCTCAAACAAAATGAAAGAGAAATTTTTCTTCATCTGTAGCAGAAACTTTCTGATTCCTTCCTACCTACCTAGACTTCAGCTGAGGATTGGAGTAAGATCTAGAGATAGTGCAGGTTTTTAAACCCATCTTTCCATAGGATGAAATGCTGGATATGTATCTCCCGACCAGGCTATGGTGAGCTAGACAGAAGAGGTGATAGCAGTGTCTTGTCACATTCTTGTTCAGTGCAATCACATAACAGAAATAACAGACCCTGGGAATGAGAAGCATATCTCCACTTCCAAAGGAATCCTCTTGATATGTTACAAGGAACAACTGCAGCCACAACTGTGGTACATCCAGAACCAGCAGCCACCTGGTGGAAGGTGGTTGGGAGGAGGCCAGGAGGAGACTGATGAGCATGGAAACCATACAGTCTGCTAAAATTAGTGTCCAGCAAGTTTTTGAATGCTCATTTTTGAGCTGGACATACAGCAAGCTAAAGGGATGGAAGATAGGTTGTAATAACTCACAGCTGCAAGCAAAAGGTTAAATAATGCAAAGGCTTTAGGAATATCATGTTGTGAAATATGAATCAATTAACTTCTAAGATCCATTTCAGCATTTCAGAGCCTGGAAAATAAAGGTGAATGATGCACGTAGGGAGGAAAACTTTATCGAAACAAAGCTTTTTTAAAGTCTCAGAAGGAGGATGTTGTGGCACAGCCAAAAATTAGCATGACCATGCGAGGTGGCTGACAATGTAGATAGGAGAAAGAGAGACTTATCAAGTCTAGCTTAATATTTTCTATGAAAATAGGTACGTCCCAAATGTATGGTTTCCAATATTAGAGAAGAGAGACAGCAGAGATCCTGTATTGACTGCGTAAAAGAGGGCAGGAGAAAGATTCAGTATCAAATTCCTCATCCCTCTGCCTGATGTTTAAATGTCCATCAGGTGGTGTGGGAAGCTTGTGACCAGGTGGGCTTCTTGCACTGGTTTGAACAGCTGTGAGTAACACAAGTACTTACCCAAGTAATGAACCCTTTTTGTGGGGTTGGAGCCGCAAGAAGGGGCCATGCAAGCTGGATCCGTGTCTGACAAAGTGACCAAAGGGATGGAGAGGTGGGATCTGGCAGATGGGCAGGAAGACACGGAATCTGGACCAGAGAGGGTCTGAGTACATGTTCACAGCTTTTGTTCTGGGTTTGGGACTTCTCTACTGCTGGATGAGCTGATGAAGGAGTGCAAGAAAACCTCAGTTAGAAGCCGACTTTGGTTATCAGACTACGTTTAACACCTGGAGAGGAGTCTGTGGTAATGTACTTCAGAGGAAGACAGTCCTTCAAAAAGCTTGCCTGGCTGGATTTCTCCATCTGGTCTTTAATATCTGTCTTTTGGCTAAGAATAAGTCAACCTCCCATCTGCTCATTAAGCTGCTACCCCATTGGGCCTATTAGCCTGGCAAATGAAAAAAATATGGAAAAGAGTTTATAAACATGTTATTGAATAGCTTTGTGGTGCTATACACATTTGGGGTGTGAAATGCATCATTGACATCCTGGGTCCAGACTTGCTTTTGCTGCCAACTGCAGTCAGGATGCTGTTAGAGGCTGGGTATGGGAATAGGTTCCTGAGTTGGGCATGGAAATGGACCTGGTGATGATGGCTTCAGGGTGACTGGGTGCATCTTCAAAGGCACAGACTGTGCAGAGCTGATGTGACAGGTATCTGAAGGAAACTGAGGCAAGACCGAGGCAAGACCAAGGCATGGAGAGATTAATTCATTATATGGATGTATCAGGGGAGGCTAAAACATAAACCTGTGCAAGCAAGCCTTTAGGCTGCTTCCTTTCAGAAATAAGGGAAAGAGCTGTGCATTTTGGCCCGTGGGGTAAGGCTGGTTGTGGCTCTTGTCCTAAGAACCTCAGCCACAAGGGGTGATACCAAGCCGCAGGGTTACCCCTGTTCACTCCCAGAGGCAGAGCGGAAGCCTTGGTTTTCCTATTTCTCACATTTGTCACCTGTGTGCCTTGTGGGTATTAGGCAACCAGGAGTTTGCATTTGTACTAGGTCTGTGTCCTCATGCATTACCATCTACAGCTGGGTTGCAAATTACTCTCTAAAGAGAGCAGTTTCCCTTTGGCACCCTGCATATTTCAGACTGAAGGGTCAGGAACATGGAAATCGCATGGATAAGTAAGTGCATGACCACCTTTAATGACCTCCGGTCATTACATGCAGCTACAGCCTGGAGTATGGATAATTTTTGGAAAATGGGAATTTGGAGATCAGATATGTGATATAGGCAGTGTTGGTCCTACACATTTTCTGGTCTCTCAGAGAGGTTTGCACAGTGATGGGCAGATGGCCAATGACTCCAGTGGGCCACGGTGTGGGAAAAAGTATTTGAGGGTAGGAAGCATACGAACTGAGTGCACCCTCAGCAAGTTCGCTGATGACACAAAACTGGGAGGAGTGGCTGACACACCAGAGGACTGTGCTGCCATTCAGCGAGACCTGGACAGGCTGGAGAGTTGGGCGGGGAGAAACTTGATGAAATTTAACAAGGGCAAGTGTAGAGTCTTGCATCTGGGGAAGAACAACCCCATGTACCAGTACAGGTTGGGGGTTGACCTGCTGGAAAGTAGTGAAGGGGAAAGGGACCTGGGGGTCCTGGTGGATAGGAGGATGACCATGAGCCAGCAATGTGCTCTTGTGGCCAAGAAGGCAAATGGCATCTTAGGGTGCATTAGAAAGGGAGTGGTTAGTAGGTCAAGAGAGGTTCTCCTCCCCCTCTACTCAGCCTTGGTGAGGCCGCATCTGGAATATTGTGTCCAGTTCTGGGCCCCTCTGTTCAAGAAGGACAGGGAATTGCTTGAAGGAGTCCAGCGCAGAGCCACAAAGATGATTAAGGGAGTGGAACATCTCCCTTATGAGGAGAGGCTGAGGGAGCTGGGTCTCTTTAGCTTGCAAAAGAGGAGACTGAGGGGTGACCTCATCAATGTTTACAAATATGTGAAGGGTAGGTGTCAGGATGATGGAGCTAGGCTTTTTTCAGTGATATCCAGTGATAGGACAAGGGGCAATGGGTGTAAACTGGAACATAGGAAGTTCCACGTTAACATCAGGAAGAACTTCTTTACTGTAAGAGTGACAGAGCACTGGAACAGGTTGCCCAGGGGGGTTGTGGAGTCTCCTACACTGGAGATATTCAAGGCCCGCCTGGACAAGTTCCTGTGTGATGTACTGTAGGTTACCCTGCTCTTGCAGGGGGGTTGGACTAGATGATCTTTTGAGGTCCCTTCCAACCCTTGGGATTCTGTGATTCTGTGATTCTGTGTGATTCTGTAGTCAGTGCTTTTCGGTCTGGTGCAGTGTTTGGGTCTGACCACTGCTGTATTCCAGTGAGCATCAGCAGAGCACCAGTTATTTGCTGCAAGCTTAATAGCTGGACCTTAAGACCTTAAGGGTCTTTTCCAATCTAAATGTTTCTATGATTCTATGAACAAAAAATTATATAAATTACGTTACCTGTTGTAAAATTGCCAATCCAGTTAGTGTGGTACAATTGGGACAGGATGCTCAAACCCATACAGTTCTCAGATATTTTTATGCAAGAGAATTCAGGATTCCTGTCCCGGTAAAAGCCCCTGCTTTGCCCTGCATTAAGATTTGGTTTATTTTATAAGAAATTGAAGATTCTAATGGCCTTGCAGTTGTATTTGTGGGTTTTGTAGTGGTTAGGTAGTTCTCAGAAGAGGATACTGGAAAGCAAGAGAGCTGCTGATGTCATTTTTATTTACCACCACTACGCGAAAAAAAAAGGCTGAGAGAGATGCTGGTGGCCCTATATAAGGTGCACCTCACCTCCTGCAGAGCACATCAAGAATCACTGCAAAGGTAAGGTTTGCAGCCTTTGTGCCTCTCTCACTTTGCCTTGCCCAATCTCCCTGATGCTAACGCTGCTCTCTCTCATCAGTGCTGAGCACTGTAGCTGAACCCTGCTGCGACGGAGGACTTTGGATTGTGAGACATGGCCTCACTGCAGACCTTGACCAAGAGCTTCTTAGGATGGGTCTTCTGCTGCTGCTGTTGCTTTCTCCCTCTTCTTCTCACCAGCCCTCTGCCTCCAAAAGGGGCAGGGGTGGCTTCTACCACCCATCATACCTGCAGGCTCAGGAAGTTCAACTTTCAGCCCTACATCAGGAATCGCACCTACACCTTGGCTAAAATGGTACAGTAACTTGGGCAACCTTCATGTGGGATCTGAGGACCTCCTTCTCCACCAGTGCCCTCACTTCTCACCTTCAGCATTCCTCTCTTTCTCATGCCTTTCTCCAGAAAAAACATGCACTTGCAGTAAGGCAAAGCTTGAGCGTGTGGAGTGGGTCTGCTGCCCACTGGTTATGTAGGCAGGGGAAGCTGCTGACTCTGCCTCTTCCTCTCCTGCTCCTCAAGGGAAAGTCAGTCCCTGGCACAGCATAGCTCCTTCTCTCAAGCGGCTGGTGCTAGACTGGGACAATTGTGAAACCTGAGCTTAAATTTCTCTCTTTGCCCAGGGTGTTTGGAGCTGGACCTGTCCATGATTCCAGCCATGGCCAGGCAGCTCCTCAGGCATCGTACAGTGCGTTGCTTGGGCAGGTTTCTTGGCTGCTCTTATCGTGGGTGGGTCCCGCCTTGGTGTATGCTCCTGAGTGCTGCAGCATCTCCCAGCAGTGCTGTGGGCCACTGTGAGGTTGGCCACCCGCGGTGTCTGGTTTAGTCATCATAGCCACTACGACATCTGATGTTGAAAAGTGGGACAGGAATTCAGACTTCTGCTTATTTATTTTCTGGTGATATTGACCTTAAATCTCACCCAGCTCAGAAGCAGACAAAACATCCAAGCTTATCTACCTGTAAGAAAATGTCTCTGGTGTCATTTCCCTCCTTTCACCTGCTCTATTAATGATGAAAACCTTAGGGTTTATTGTTACTTTTCACGTAAGGTTCCCATCCCTGCCTGACGTTTCCCTTTTCTCATCTCAGGCCAGGGCCTCAGACGAGGACACGGACAACAGGCTGATTGGGCAGCAGCTGTATGTTAACATCAGGGTAAGCCTTACACTCTTATGTGTGAAGACTGATCTTTGCAGACTTCTCTGGCACTTGCTGATCTGTTGCCATGAGTTAACATGACCTCTTACTTGCATACATAGGAAAACAACCGCTGCTACATGATGAAGAGGATTGTGGAGATTGTAGTGAAAGATGTCCTCCTCACCGAGGTCAAGGACCAGTACCCGTACGCTGCAGAGGTGGTACAGTTCTTTGCATCCCTGACCTCGGAGCTCAGCAGATGTGTGAGTAGTGTTGTGTTTCTTTCCCTGACTCTGAGTTGTGACTCTTGTCACTGCTCCTGAATCTCAGAATGCTGCAAACAGTGGTAGGAGGCACTGATATGAAAGGAAACCTCAGATCAAAGATATCAAACTCGAGGTTGATAGAAAGGTGTGCATGTGGGGAAAAAAAAGCAGCGCATTGTTGCATACAGCTGCCACTGTTACATCTGGATTTTGTCTTTTTTTAGAAATTCTCCGGACACAGAGAGCACATTGAAAAGAACCTGGAAGAAATGAAGACCAAACTGAAAGAGGTACCTTTTCCCCTAAAATTTAAAAAGAGCTGTGACGAACTCCAGTGTTTTAGTTGGATTAAGGCTGACCCAATTATGAAACAAACTGCAGAGATTATTTGGGATATGAAGCCTTCATGGGCATTAAAGAGGAGATTAGTGATGTTTCCACTTCAAACTCTCCTTCAGTTGTTAACTCTCTACACACGTTACGGTAATTTAAAGATTCAGAAATCAGGTTGCAGGCAATTCTGTATGCTAGACTAGATTAGAATGATCTAGTTTATATTTTATGGTATAATGACTCTAACAGAACTACTTGAGAGAATAAGGAAAGTAAGTTCTTGATTCAGTTTCTGTGACAAGCCTAATTTCAATTTTCTAAGAAATAACGAGATGCTAAAACTTATATTCTGCTCTTTTCTAGTTGGGAGAGAATGGAAAGACTAAAGCCATCGGAGAGCTGGATTTACTGTTTGACTACATAGAAAATGCCTGTACTGATATCCCAAAGAAGGCAGGGAAAAAGAAGAAAAACTGAAAGAATTTCAGGTCTTCAGTCTTTGAGAGATGTCTCCAAAAAGCTCTTGCTATAATACTACAGACACCCTTCCTTTCCCCTACTTCCCCTCACTGCAGTAATTTTTCACCCATGCCAATAATAGCAAACTAAGTGGGCACAGACAGGATGCATATTGCTGCCTGCTTTGAAAGGAAGACTCCAGGACAGTGTTTGTGGCTCCATTTCAACACAGGACATTAGTTATTTTCAAAAGCACGCCCCTGTGCTCCTCATCTCCATAGGAATAAACCAATTGTTTCTGTATTTTATATGCTGAGATTTCACACATGTGAATCAGCTTTGATCAAGGTAGGCAGTGATACTTAGCCAGGATGTTTTGAGCCTTTTACTTGGAAATCTCTCTTGCATATGTTGCCCCCTTCTGACCTTCACCTGAAAGGTTCAGAGTAATTCAGAAATATTTCTTGTCATTCCTATTTAATAGTAACTTATTTTAAGGTAATAATTATACAGTACTTTTATTTATATATATTAATTGAAAATTATGCAAGGAAATGTATTTATGAAGCTGTACCAGAGGCTTTTAAGTGAACTATGAAATTAAAACTACCGTGTGATATTTATATTATATTCCGATAGATTGTTTTATAAATGCTTATTCTTTAATTTATTATAATAAATATTTTGGTCCCCAAAGGTTGCCATTTACAGAGCTTTGTCTCTTTTCCTCAAACACAAGGGAGATGACATATATTGTGCCTGTGGGGCTGTTGGGCCAGTGGCTATATTCTTGTACCCAGAAAGGATGCAAGCTTGGTCTGAGGACATGCTTCTTTTCCATAAGGCTGCAATTTCAGGGCTTTACCAGGGTTTAACAAGGAGCATATTGGTCAGTCCTTCTTCTGGGGGGTGGTAGGAAAAATAGCATCATTTATGAGAATCATGTGTTTCATTTACTGATTCTGCTTCAGTATGCCTGTAGACAAGATCCCATCTTGAACAGCTGCTGGTGAAAAGTCCCAGACTCTGTCTCCTGAGATGAGATGGAGACAAACAGTCAGTCAGTCAGCAGTTGCTACTGAAAACTCAGAGCACTGTGTTCTGGCTGCCGCATGGGCATGCTGAGCACAGTGCTCTGCAGCATCAGGGATTTGAGAGTGCTTGAGAAGTGCTTGGTGCCTACTCCTGACACAAGCTCCCAGGCAGGAAAAAAAAAGAAAAAAACTCACCGGAGAGAGTTTAATCCATCATTACCATGTCCTACCGCAATGTCCCTGGGCAAAGACAGAGGAGTTGCTTTGGTGCAGCAAGGGACACTGGTAGCTGGACCGAAGTTAAAGAGGTGAAAAGCATCCAAATAGTGAAAAAAGCATTCATATATCGAGAAAGCCAGAGGAAATGTGTAATAACATTGTCAGCAACTGGTGAAGACTTCTTGAGCAAGGCTTTGCTGCTTTTTCATCAGGGAAACATGAATCCGATCCAAATTAAAACAGAACGAAACCAGAACACCATGAATATCCTCAAATAAAGGACTAAGGGTGGCAGTGCAGATAAGGAGGGCAAAGTTTGTAAACACAGCATATCAGGGACATAAATGTAAAAATGCTTGCTGAAAGGATATCAAAAAGACATCCCATAAATAGATACTATAATATGGGAAAAATGTTGACAGGAAATCTACCTTGATCTACCTTGGTGGGTTCATCAATTAAATGCAAAGAGAAACGAAAGTTGGTCCATAAACAGTTAGTTTCAACTTGTATCAGCTGTTGGGGTTAGATGACACTGAAATGGAATTAAACTATCTCATACTGCTCTCAAACAAAAAGGATTTCAAGATAAAAGCATCCCTTCACATCTAATTTGAACAAAGTTTCCATGAGCTGAAATGACAACACTTTCTTGCAGGAGCTCACATACTGGAATGGCATATGACCCATCTGGGTGATGGATGTCTCTTACTGGTCAAACTAGGTGCAATCAACATGGTTTACTTTGTTCCACACTCTCCTTTGCATATCACAACATAGGAATTACATACCTGCTCACAGTCAAAGCAGAAGTGGGCCAACAGTGACAGCCAGCCAGAATTTGGTACATAACAGTGTAGGGGGTGTAACCTTTTGATATATTCAGTAGGATATTTATTTTCTTTCTTGTGGGATAAGAAATAATGTTGTCAAGAGCTGTTGGCTAGCATCCTTTCTCTTATCACTTGAGCTTGTGACAGCTGAAAGCAAAGTGAGGGAATTAAAGCACCAAGTGGAAAGCTCATCTCACTGATCTTTGACAGACACAGTCTATCCCGAAGCTACACCCAGCTTCTTTTACAGTCAGTGAAGGGTAATAGGTATTCTCTAGGTGCCATTAGAGATTTAAAAAGATTGTGCCTTTGGACAGAATAACATGACTTTTCTCTAAAAGTACATGTTTTCTTCCTTGACTATAAATAGAGATTAGACCATGAATCACACATGCTGGTTCTCATTGATATAAACACTTCACAAAAGGATAATCAACTTATTTCCTTCTTCCACTTCCTTTAGGCCTCTTCCACACCATCCTTCTTGAGCTGCCCTACTCAGAAACGTCAAATCAATCTCTCAAGCTTTCCACACTGGGGCTAAACCCAGATAAAAACCCGTTTGTCCACAAAAGTGTAAAAGTGAAGTCAACTATTTATTAGCTTCTCTAACCCTGAAAACCATTCCCTGGAAAACTCTCCCATGGAAACCTCACAAGCTGGAACCCTGAAACTGCGACACAGAGGATTTTGCAAAATTTGCTTCCTAGATTTAGTTGCAGGGCACCTGTGACTTGTGGGTGTGCAAAGGATGGCGGGTGATGGTCAGTTTTGAACAAAAGAAGTAGAAGTTGGAGGAGGTTTCCCTTACAGACAAGGGAAATGTGTGAGACAAGCAACTGCTGACCAGAAGTAAGGTGTAGTTTCAGTTAGGCAAGTTGGGTTTCAATTTAGTCAATAGTTATAGCTCAGAAAAGGAAAACCATACTGAAATATTTTCTGACATTTTCTCAATGAAATATTTGAGGTTTACACTTCAAAGTAGTGTTTTGGTTTAGAATTTTGCGTACATTTTCTTTCAAAGGTTGAAAAGAGATTTGAAAGCAAAAAGAACTGTTTCATTTTGAGTTGGACAAGTGCTTTGGGCTGGCCCCAAATGAATTTTTTTTGGTTTAATTTTTCAGTTGGGTAGCCAAAAAGAAACTCAATTGTTCATGCAATTCTAATTTCTGTTGCCCTATTTTCCTTTCCTTAGCCCACCTCCAAGTTGTGGATTATTTGTAATTCCCAGAGGTCTTCAACCTACCGCTGTTAGGGAAGGCACCTGCTCTACATCCTTCACTGAGGACACCTCCATTGTAGAATCTGGAGGACCTCTTCCCAAGCAAAAAATTGATGGAGCTGTCTACTGTCTGATTGGCATTCTGGTGGTTCTTCCCTTCACTTACATTAGCTGATGTTTTTGCTACATGGATAATTATAAAACATTAAACTACCTCTGAAACTTCATATTGTGAAGACAGAGGAACCCAAAGCATGAACAGAAGTTTCCACATCCTGCTGAGTAAGTATTGCGACAGTTTAAGAAACATCTCTTAAATACATTGCATGGAGTGTTACTCAGTTATGAGATTTATATATTCAGTGCCTGAATATATAGTTTCCTGACCTAGAATAATAGAGGGTTTATATTCCAATTTGCTGCTGGAAGTATGCTCTAGACAATGAAAAGAACCAAAGCTACCCTGATGGTAAACCAGCAGCATATGTTTATGCCAGCCTATGTTTTAAAGCACAATTAGCTAAACAATTAGCTGCTTTGAAGAAGGAGCGTACTGAACGACAGTAAATGACTGATAATCTTTTCAGTCATGGCCATCATCCGTGCCCAGTGGGTGCTTGTAAAATCTAGGAAAGCACTTTCTGTTTAATATTTATATTCCAAATACCTGTCCAAATTCAGATATAAATCGCTATAATTTAATCTGGAATTCACTGATGAATGGTTTAGAAAGGAAGATGTTTCTACATCTTTTCTCCTCTAACGAGAAGTTAAAAAAAAACCCAGATTTTAAGAATGGTTCATATATCTTCAGCAAATTGGCATGAGAGCCAAATAAACATTTTTTGAGTATGGAGGATTAAGGCATAGCATTGAATATTTCCACGATCAGGACATTTTTCTTCTTTAGGATTGAACAAGAAAGGGCAAATCTTCAAACTAAAAGCATTTTCTCTTTTGCTTAGGGCAAAATAAATTGAAATATTTTGAAAAACAGACTGACAAATGTGTCTTTGATCAGCTGACTTGAAACTGTTGCATGGTTGTTTCTGCAAAAATCAGTAAGGTTCTTCAGTGGAAATTGTAGCCTTAGTTTCAAATGACTGAATGTAAAGCATTGTTTTCCAAAACCTGAAAAATTGCACTGATTTAAAGTTCATTTGGTCCTATAATTTTCCAGAAGAAGGTCACTTCTGACTCCTACAGCACATTTAAGGAGTGGTGGCGATGCTCATTAAGCTGTGAAAGGAATCATGTATCTGTGGTAAAATCTGAAAGCTATGAAATCATGAAGATTGACTTTTTGATTTGTCTTTTGCATTAGGCACTGACATGTAAGAGCTCCCCAATGGATTAGCTCATCATTTATCTGGTCCTGCTCCACAGAAGATAGAAAGAAAACTCCTGCTGACTTCAAAGTGTATAAAACCAAGCTTATAGTTTGTGCATCAAATTAATTATATTTCAGAGAAAAGATGTAAGATTTCAGCACAGATGTTAAGATGGAAGTGGTGAAACAAGCATTTCTCTATGAAAGGCTTGTTTCAGAAAAAACATTTTATGACACTTATTGACTGCTTGTCATTGCAGTGACCCCTTCTTTTTTTTTGTCTTAGGTTAATACTTCTTATCAAACATGTCTCTCAAATTTCTGACTTGACCAACCTTTCTCCTTTAGTAGTTACCCTTCGTAATGTGACTCCTGCCAGTCTTGAATGGGAGAAGAAAAATTCAGATTATTATTCTTTTATCTTTTTTATATTTTATAAAAAAAAAATAAATTGGATAACTGGGATTTTAAGTAGATAACCCCAGATTTAGGGATTATCAACTGTGATGCTCATTTTGACTGTGGTAGCTCAAAAACTTAGAATACTTGTTCATCAAGTACAGCATTTGGCAAAAAGTGTGATTATTTTGTAGGCATTAACGTGTCAACTTCAACACAATGATCATAGCTCTTGTATGCAACAGAGGTTTCATTAAGTTTAGGAAAGCATCTTGATTTGATGGGTCTCACGTGTGTTTCAGAAATGGAAGACAGGTACTTGCATATGAAATGTTCAGTTTAACTAGGCATGCAAGGTTGAAGCTTCCAAAACAAGGAGATGCTCAACCTTGGCATTATGCTCTCTTTTTTAATCTGCTAATGATTCATGGCAAAGGTTTCTGTGGCAGCGACTGGGAACACAAATCACTGGCCAAGATTCTGATACTGCAAATTGGCAAACACCACATTTTTCGCTCATTTTGATAATAGCCTTGAATGAATCATCTGCCCCAGCTTTGGTGCCAGAAAACTAGCTAACAAATTCTCATGTGCTGCCCAGAGGCACCCACAGAGTCTCTCTTCAGCAGAATGTTAGGCAGATAAGGGAAGGTGTTCTCTGAGGGCCTGGGCTTGTCCATCAGCACTGGGTCATGAGCACAGACTCAGACATCCAGCCTCCAGTGGTCTATGGTTGTGCATGACAAATCCCAGATGTGGAATTCAGGAAGTTATGCTGCTCACGGGTCAAGCTACTGGCAAGAGAAAGAACCAGAAACAAACAGCTTTGTCTATGATATTTTACTTTGGAAACCTTCTGTCAGTATTAACGTAAACTTAATTTCGTTTTTCATTTTTAACTGTTTTCCATTGGTGCTTTTCACATTACTTGCAGTTGTGAACTTCAGTTTAAGTTGGTAACCCAGTGACA
Source organism: Lathamus discolor (assembly GCF_037157495.1). Lineage (NCBI taxonomy): Eukaryota > Metazoa > Chordata > Aves > Psittaciformes > Psittacidae > Lathamus > Lathamus discolor. Next base: position 38,646,586 of record NC_088884.1, on the reverse strand, counting down.
CTGGAAATGAATAAATAATAAAGAATATGTTCTAGGTGAGAAGAACATGATTAGGTTTCTCTGAAAATAGGAAGAAGGGCGCAACTCATCTTTTCTTTTCTACACCTCTGGAAAGTAAAACAGAGAATTTCTTAGAGCTGTAGTATGAAGTTTTGGCTGGGACGGTTAGGTTTATGCTCTAACCTGATTATCAGAACCGAGATAAGAGAAAGGTTGCAGATTGATAAATGATGTCCTGTTCCTTGCTGTGTGATTACAAGAGTATATGATAAATAAAATGTTTGTTTTCAGAAGTGACAGATTAGTAAAAACAGCCCCCAGTATGTACAGAGGTTTAGGCAAATATTTCAGACCTAGAATACTTTTCAGGGCTTGCCTGCAAATTTTGAAACAGGTCGGTTGAATAGAAAGGGAATAAATCTTTTGAATTTTATGCAGTTGCTAAGCTTAATGAAGGGAAATCTGCTAGAAAAACACTCCTTGCCAATGAAAGGAATTCTCATGTGGAAAAATTTGCTTACAAATTGTTTAATCTAAGCTTGCAAATGTGGACAGACCTTTCAGAATCCCTGAGGAGCTTATCTGGTGTCCCATATTGGGTCAAAATTCACTGAAGTTTGCAGTGAAACTGCTAAAAGCTTCTTCCCAAATAGGTACAAGTACTGAAAGTTTTTATTAGAGAAGAAGAAAAACATCATGAGAACAAGGCTGACATGTGATTTTCCAAGCTCACACACAGGGGTATAGTTTTAACCTCTTTATGGTGATCTAACATATACAAATAATCAGAAGAATGATGGCAAAGAGTATTTATTTATTTATTCTTTGTAGCAAATGTTGTCTCTGAAGGTTTGATCAAGACTGAAAGCCTTTTCCCATTGATTTCCGCCCCCCCTTCCCTTTTTTTTTCCTGCTGGTAGAAAATGGATTTTGTGAAGAAATGAAAATTTTTGCGGCTTTTCTTTGTAAACATTGATTTTCTTCTGGAAATTAAAAGACTGGAAAGCCCAGAACTGATATTAAGTTGAGGGGGAAAAAAAATAAAAGTCTTCATTGGTGGCTCAATGGAAACTATGGGTCTTTATTTAAAAAAATGAAAAGTAGATCTTTTCATATGGAGAACATCAACAACTTTCTCACTATTTTCACTTCACTCCTACAAATGTATTAGGTGATTAATACTTCTGTCCCAGTTCCAAAATTAATTAGATGTATGGAAGATTGTAAAGTCGATGCTCATGTCTCTAGCTGTAATTTGCGCCAAAGGATGCCCTAAAAAATCTGCAAAATCTACAGGAATGGAGATGGACTATTTCTGATTTGTTTAAGAAGCTCTCAAAGAAGGTGTTTGTTAAAACATCTCTTCCATAATTTGGAACATTATGAATGTTTTTACATATTCTGCTACAGCATAAGTAAAGAGTAAAGCCTAAAAATAGGTTAAAGATTGAAACTTCAGACAAACAAGCTATCCAATGTTAGGTATAACCAGTACTTTACTTTTCCCTAAGTTTCTAACACAAATTACAAATAATGCAGGAAATATGAGCTTTATTATTGTATTCTTGGTTTCTATATTTAACCACTATCATCATTAATATCTGCTGAATAAGATTTAATTATATTAATTGCAATAAGCAGTGCTACCTTTTAGATGGTAATACAAAGTTTCCCATTTTTTTCAACTGGAATTTTTTTCCTGATCTCAAATGAAAATCTCAATGCATATTTTGACTTGTGACATCTCTTCTTTCTCTCTAAGTACTACTTATACTTTGTTATGTTTTCTTTTTCTAAAACTTCTAGAATTCTCTACAATCCCTTTTTTATAAATACTACCAACAAGAAACTCAGATTTTCCTGCACCCTCAGGTACTTCTCTGGTGGCCTGTGCCACTGAACCTCTCATGACTAACTCATTATTTGGCTCCTATATATTCTCTACCAAAATATTGCCAGCTGTGATCATATCTGATCATCAAATAAGTAAATTTTCCACAAAAAACACCCCTACTGATGACATTCATTGAAAGCACTGCTTCACAAAGATGGCAGATACAGAGTGGAAAGAAAGTCCAGAGACATTCAACAGGGTTGAATGAAAGCTGGGGACATGGCACCATGGCAGCAATTTCTGAGCGAAGGTCACAGTCTTCTCATCACTTGAGAACTACTTCTGAGAGAAAAGTAACAGAGGAAAGCACATTTACTACTAATAGGTTTAAGCTCACTGGAAGGAGAATGACACCTTCTATGGAAAAATGCTCTGGAACATCATCTTCCTGCCTACTGCGCATTTCCTTCCCTCATGTTTATTCTCTGATGCTAGTATTGGATAGCCAAGGCTGCAGTCATTCTGCAGCAGTCAGTTCAACAGCAGCCAGGATTTTGATACAAATCTTATTTGGGATAGGGACGCATCCTGAGAGATGGCTTGGCAAGTATTTCTCGTTTTACTGTGCAGGAGTTTTTGTTGGTGTTCGAAAGTAGCAGGGTAAAAATGATGCAGCTTCCAGCAAACAGAAAACCTTTAGCTGGATGACTGCAGTTCTTCACTGAAACAGTGGAAATACACTGCAAGCAAACATTCCCTACGTTATCTTTCTTTTAGTAAAAGACTATCCTCGCCAATAAAAATCAGATGTAATGATTTTTCTTAATGCGGTTTGTTTTGCTGCCTGTGATTAACATGGCCATGACAGCTGAAAGATTCAATGCAAGAACTGTTCACCAGTGTCTGGTTAGGTTGCTCATACCTCTGTATGTCCTTAACACTTTATTTTCTGAATATTGTCCAGAAATTCTTTTTCATTACTATTTAAAATGCCCGTTCAAATGTTTCTCACAGGACACAGCTGCCTCTGAGCAGCCTGCTCAATTCATGTCTTACATAATGTTCTTTTCCAACGCCAAGATATCGTTCTGGACACTGCAGTTTCTGCAGCTTCACAATGTTCTAGCCCTGCTCCCAGCTGATGTTACTGATAGTACAAGCTATGCAGATGACCTGTTTTGGTATTGCCAAGATGCTCAAGGGTGTCCAAGGTTGAAAGAACAGAGGGGAAAAACCTTTAAAAATCAAATTTTGAAAGAGAAACAAGCAAGAATGGGAAAGGAAGGAAGGAAGGAAGGAAGGAAGGAAGGAAGAAAAAGAAAGAAAGAAAGAAAGAAAGAAAGAAAGAAAGAAAGAAAGAAAGAAAGAAAGAAAGAAAGAAAGAAAGAAAGAAAGAAAGAAAGAAAGAAAGAAAGAAAGAAAGAAAGAAAGAGAAAGAAAGAAAGAAAGAAAGAAAGAAAGAAAGAAAGAAAGAAAGAAAGAAAGAAAGAAAGAAAGAAAGAAAGAAAGAAAGAAAGAAAGAAAGAAAGAAAAGAAAGAAAGAAAGAAAGAAAGAAAGAAAGAAAGAAAGAAAGAAAAGAAAGAAAGAAAGAAAGAAAGGAAGAAAGAAAGAAAGAAAGAAAGAAAGAAAGAGAAAGAAAGAAAGAAAGAAAGAGAAAGAAGGAAAGAAAGTCAGGGGGACAGAGATGTGCACAAATGTAGAAGGAGAGAGAAGCTTTTCGGTATAAGAGTGGTGCCATGCAAATTGACCCACTTCTATCAGCGTAGCAGCTGTGGGCATCCTCCTCCCCCAAAACCAGGCCCAGGTTTCCATGCGGTTTGCATTTTGCTGTCATAATTTTAGTGCAACCTTTTCATGAAGCCATGATGAAATTACAAGAGAAAGCAGGTCACAGACTCTTGAACACTCACTCCTCCATGTCTCAAGAGTGAAAGAAGAATTTGGAATAGCTGCCTGCCTACGTGGTTGAGCTGAGCTGTCTGTTACTGCAGAGCACATCTGTACACTCTGCAGAAATACCCCTGTACAGATATTTCCTAGTGTGAGTTTGGTGGTGGCAGATGAATGTTTTCTAAAGAGTCTGGGGACTGAATCACTGTCGTTAAGTGAGATCACTTGACTGGATGATGAGAACGATGGGAACATGCTCAAACACTTTGTTCTATCTATCTTTCATAATTGCTTTTCTGAAATACAAGAACACAACAATGTGACTAGTAAAGGCTATATACATAAAGGTTTCATGTAAAATTCAGTTCTTGTGTAGCCATGAAGTTTACTTTTATATAACTGACTTTTAATTACACAGCTGGAGACATTTGAAAGGTGTCTTGAGATATCTGGGGAGTGCTGAACTTTTTGTCAAAGCAGCTGATTGTTGGCCATAAATATTGCTACTGCTTTGAAAACTAAAACTGTTGTCTATTTTCTGAGCACAGAGGCAAAATTTTAGTTTTAAGTACCCAGGTGATTTCAGTCTGGACCCTGAATTTGGTCTGTAATCTGTCTCTGCAAAGACTGAATGTGCTAAGACATTTCTATTAGCTTGACAGACATTTGCTGGCCATCTATCACCGAACTCACCAAATTCAGAGCCAGGCTAGTAGCACACAGAGATATACCACTTGAACCAGCCTGGACAGTTCCTTAAAGATAAAAGTAGCTTAACAGTCTATTTGATAGCAATTCAGGTTTGAGGCTTACTCAAAAGATGTTACTCATAAAGTGTAAAGAGATGCAAATGCCCAGAGGAAATGTAATTGGGTTTGGTTGCTTTTTTGTTTTCAAGGTTTAGTTTTTCATCTTCGTCTAGGTTTGAGTCTAATTTCTGCTTTACTTAGTACATTAAAAGTTCTCTAAGTCGTAGATTGAAAAAACATGTGAGTGTGGGTTGAAAAAACATCTGAGTGTGGTTATATGTAGTCCTGGTGGTGAGAGTTGTAGAGATAACGTATTGGAGCATCTTCTGTCTGAGGATGGGCAGTGAGAGTTTGGAATGTCCAGCCCAGAGGAGAGAAGGCTCAGGCAGGTCTTATCAATGTGTATAAAAATGTGAGGAAGGGGGAAGTAAGGATGAGATCCAGGCTCCTCTCAGTGGAGCCCAGTGGCAGGACAAGAGGCAATAGGCACAAATTAAAGTGCATGAAATTCCATCTGGACACAATAAGACAGATTTTTAGAATCATAGAATCATAGAATAGTTAGGGTTGGAAAGGACCTCAAGATCATCAAGTTCCAAACCCCCTGCCATAGGCAGGGACACCTCACACTAAACCATGACACCCAAGGCTCTGTCCAACCTGGCCTTGAACACCACCAGGGGTGGAGCATTCACAACTTCCTTGGGCAACCCATTCCAGTGCCTCACCACCCACACAGTAAAGAACTTCTTCCTTATGTCCAATCTGAACTTCTCCTGTTTAAGTTTTAACCCATTACCCCTTGTCCTGTCACTACAGTCCCTAATGAAGAGTCCATCCCCAGCATCCTTATAGGCCCCCTTCAGATACTGGAAGGCTGCTATGAGGTCTCCACGCAGCCTTCTCTTCTCCAGGCTGAACAGCCCCAACTTTCTCAGCCTATCTTCATACGGGAGGTGCTCCAGTCCCCTGATCATCCTCGTGGCCTCCTCTGGACTTGTTCCAGCAGTTCCATGTCCTTTTTATGCTGAGGAGACCAGAACTGCACACAATACTCCAGGTGAGGTCTCACAAGAGCAGAGTAGAGGGGCAGGATCACCTCCTTCGACCTGTTGGTCATGCTCCTTTTGATGCAGCCCAGGATACGGTTGGCTTTCTGGGCTGTGAGTGCACACTGAAGCCGGCTCATGTTCATTTTCTCATTGAGCAACACCCCTAAGTCCCTCTCCGCAGGGCTGCTCTGAATCTCTTCTCTGCCCAACCTGTAGCTGTGCCTGGGATTGCTCTGATCCAGGTGTAGGACCTTGCACTTGTCCTGGTTAAACTTGATAAGGTTGACATCAGCTCACCTCACAAGCGTGTCAAGGTCCCTCTGGATGGCATCACTTCCCTCCAGCGTATCAACCGAACCACACAGCTTGGTGTCATCGGCAAACTTGCTGAGGGCGCACTCAATCCCACTGTCCATGTCATCAACAAAGATGTTGAACAGGATCGGTCCCAACACCGATCCCTGAGGGACACCATTCATTACTGGTCTCCAGCTGGAAACTGAGCCATTGACCACAACTCTTTACATGCGGCCATGCAGCCAGTTCTTTATGCACTGAGTGATCCACCTATCAAATTGATGTCTCTCCAATTTAGAGACAAGGATGTCGTGTGGGACAGTGTTGAATGCTTTGCACATGTCCAGGTAGATGACGTCAACTGCTCTATCCCTGTCCATCAGTTCCCTAGCCCCATCATAGAAGGCCACCATATTGGTCAGGCAGGATTTCTCCTTAGTGAAGCCATGCTTCACCAAGCGCCTTGTTGTTTTTCATGTGCATTAGCGTGCTTTCCAGGAGAATCTGCTCCACGATTTTCCCAAGCACAGAGGTGAGATGGACTGGTCTGTAGTTCCCTGGGTCATCCATTTTCCCCTTCTTGAAAATGGGGTTATATTTCCCTTTTTCCAGTTGTCAGGAACTTCACCCAACTGCCATGATTTTTCAAATACTGTGAGAGTGACCCAACATTGCTGTCCCGGAGAGTTTAAGACTCCCATCTTTGGAGATATTCAAAACCTGACTGAGCACAACCCCAGACAACTGGCTCTAGGTGGCCATCCTTGAGCAGGAGCGTTGGACAAGATGATCTCCGGGAGTCTCTTCCAAGTCTCATTCATCCTTTGTTGCTGCTCAGCAAAGGCAGTTGAGGGGTACCCAAAGAGGCACTATGTAGTGTAAGTGTGTCATGGGAACAAGTGTAGTGATTTTGTGTTTAGAGATGAGAAAGGCACCAAACTGACATTCAGTCCTAGGTGTCCAACATTTTTAGCTTTCTTTATACTATCCCAATTCCAGCTATGTAGGGGTTTTCCCTAACCAGAGCAGTGCATGCCCAATATTTAAGCAGGAGCCTGTTGTTAACCCTTGCTGAAACCGGTGGCAATGAATTGTTGGGTGCCTATGTGCTCAGTTTACATGGGTAATTTAGGTACCTGCATCTGAAAAATTGGTTTGCAATTGTTCAGTAATTATACAAAATCTATAGCAGCTCCAAAAGTTCCTATATAATAATAGAAGATTATAAGAAACAGTGTTTAAAGACTGCTGGGTATTTTGTGCTTACGTACATGCTTATGTTCATTACAACTGTGTTTAGAAAACTGCAGAATCAGTTTTGGAGGATTGGAGCTGCTCTGTTCCAAACTTCTCTCTCCAACAGATGCAGCAGTTATCTCATTTTTTTTTTATGTCCTACACCAGTATTGTTACCCTCATGTTTTGGAAAATCTCAATAGACTTCATTGTTACTCATCAAATCACATTTCTGAACACAAATGCTGCTGCTCTTTGTGCAGATCTATTACTTTTCAGAAAACCGAAGTGAATTAATGGATAAAGGAACAAAAGAAATAGTATAGTCTTAAAAGGCAGCATAACATTAACAGCAGCTAGGCATATATGAGTAACATTTATAGGAAGTACACGACTAATTTAGTTCTAGCTATACTAACAGGAAATAAAATAAACAGAAATGTGAAAGATGAGAAGATTCAGGAGTAAGAAACGAGACAAAGCTTTTTATGGATGGAGATCAGAAAGCGAATTAAGCTGCAAAACAATCAGTAGCTATGATTGTTACTTTAAATAGACTAACAGAACTTTGCAGCAGTGGTAGATGTATTGACACAGATCAAAAGAATCCAAAGTACATAATATCTACTGAACTCATATAGATCAAGACAATTCCATGATTGACAATTAGAAGGTGAAGAAAGGATCTGTTTCAGGCTGGTGGTGTCATGCAGTCATGTGTAGCACAGGTCAACACACAACCATCTTTGAAGCTTAGTCCCCAGACAGGGCAAATCAGGCAACATTTTCTTTAAAAAGTTGGTTACTCTCTTTATTTTTCTTATTCTTTCTTCTTAGTTATTTTATTCCTCATTCATTCTCATTAAAATAAACTTTACACATTTTATGTTAACGTAATACGGGAACTTTGGACGTGTTATCAGTATTGTATTGTTTCTTAAGTATTCATCGATTCAGTACATCTGACAGTTTCTGTATGCAGAAAGCCCGTTTCCTTTGGGGCAGTCTCCTTGAACTCCCATGGTTCCCAGCCTAGGTCTGGAAGTCAACATGCTTGGTGGTGTGTTTCACTGTTGTCCTCAGACAAGCTCTGGATATGTCAGGTCCACTGCCCTTACCAAACTTGGCAGATCTTTTCTGCCTTCATTGCTAAAAGGGCTAGAGCCTCCCCCAATTTGTTATTTCCTGTGCTTCATATAACTTTAAAATACTGAGTAATACCAGCTTGTTTGTATTCTGTGTTAGGGTGATGAGGCACTGGAATCGGTTGCCCAGGGAGGTTGTGAATGCTCCATCCCTGGCAGTGTTCAAGGCTGGGTTGGACGAAGCCTTGGGTGGCATGGTTTAGTGTGAGGTGTCCCTGCCCATGGCAGGGGTGCTGGAACTAGATGATCTTGAGGTCCTTTCCAACCCTAACTATTCTATGATTCTATGATTATTTATACAATAACTATATGAATGCCAAAGTGACACTAAAATCCAGTGTACAAAGCTTTGTGTGGTACCCCACTAAAAAAGACCATCTTTGTTCTGAACAAGTGACAGATGAGGAAGTTAAAGGATATTGACTATCGTATGACCAGTAATTAAGACAGTATATCAAAAAAGGTGGAAGTGTAACTGATTTTACAGCATCATTTATTCAGTGATACCTACCATCCTTCTATGACAGTGAAGATAGGAAAGCCCTATTTCCTTTTTATTCTTAATTTTTTTTAAGATATTGTCAAGATGCATCTGCATCCATCTGCATCCTTTACGTTACTCAGTTGAAAAGTTAGCTAATTCAGTAAGGTGTTTGCTGATTCACATGCAGAGGTGTCTAGTGGCCAGTGCAAGTGTCACTGCTACAGCCCTCTGAGTATGATGATAAGAGCTCACAGAACAGACAAAATGAAACTTGTGGGCTCAAGGGTTTTCCAGCAAGATCAGAGGTTTCAGAGATGTTGAAAATTATTGATTTTCTTGTGAAAAGCCATTACAGACTGGCTACATGACCCATTTACTCCATTTAGAGAAAAATTGTTGACCAGGGAGTACCGCATCTTGGGGAACCCAAGGCCGTGTTGTTTTCTGACTCTACTCTTGCTATTGCCTGAGATCCTCTTCTAAGAACAAACTAAGTTTAAGTGGCTAAACTGCTGTCCACATACCTTGCATGCTGAGGTTTCATGCACCTTCTCTGGGAAGCCTGAAAGCATTTAGAAAGTTTAAGTGCAGACCACAGTTCAAGTGAGACCTAAAATGCACATAGGGCCTCAAGTCTATCATCTCCACTTTCCAAAAGTCTAAACTCTCCTCCACATTTTGGTCCTTTTTGTCTTTTGGCACTCAGTGCTCATGAAGCTACTAGGATGTGTGGATGGTTCTGTGCTAAAATCCTCCCAGAGCTATTACAGGACGGAACCTTGAAGCTGGATGTGATTCCGTCTTGGCCTGGAGGCTGCACATGTGTTTGTGTAATGTTCAGTGGGATTAAGGCTGGGGTGACTTTATTGTCCAGCTTGTCTCACCCTTCCTCCCAGGGCTGGCTCATGCCCCTGGTGCCACAGAAAGGCATACAGCTCTGCTGCTAGCTCAGGCAGCTCAAAGTTCCTTTGAGACATCTCTGCTGCACTTTAAACCATTTTATCTGTTCTGTTTAAGCACTTCTGAGTTGCTCTTGTAACACTGAAGGAGTGAAAAAATCTGTCTGGGGTGAACATTTCAAGAGGTTGCTCTTTACTTCCAGCAAAAATGATATCACAGTGGGCTGAAGTATTGCCATGCTAGACCAAAATCTGCTTTCTTCCTCTTTTTGTGTATACCTCAGCCAGTTCCAGTGGTTTTGACGTTTGACTTACATCCATCCTTTGCTTAACAGCCTCCCATCACTGGTGTCACTTCAGGATTTCCAAGTTTATCCTTGGTGTGATGTTCCTTACATGTCTGCAGTGGTACCTGAGAAACTTTCAGCATTTGGGTTGAAATAGGCCAGAGACATAGATTGACTAACCTCTATTTGAGCATCTCTGTAGAAGAGTGACCATCTGATTCTATGGTTTTAGTTTTATTACCTCGATGATGGGTATGCACATTATTTTCCAGTTCCTGTGGCTCTCAGTGAACTCCTAAAGCAACTTGACAGCCAAGCATGGTCTGGCCCTTGAACAAAGCCCTCCGTGTAGCTCTCACTTTCACACTAAGCAGCCTGCTGCTTCTACCAGGGCAAATTCTGCCCTGGCAAAAGACTAATTACAGAGATTAAAATAGGCAGCAAACACTTTGTTACTATCTGCTGGGCTCCTGAAACAAAACTCTTTTCAAAGACTGAACATTAAAGATTTAAAGGCAGTGCAGTCCAACTTCCGTACAGATAACACACAGGTAAGATTTCTAATGTTCTTAGGGTAAATTAGTAAAGATTTTTTTTCTTTCCAGGCCATCACCTTTCAGAAAAGTGCTGCCATAAGTTTTGTGGAAAAATTAAAAAAACCAAAATTCACACATTTGGTATACTTTGTTACGAAACCAAACTAACCAGCTCAACTACTTTTTCCTCACCTGACCACCACTTAAATGAAAGAAGACTTCTCACATGAGAGGGAAGTTCTTCTTTCTTGGAAACCTTGACCCTGCTGCCAGTAAATATGGAGGTATCGTTTAGAAAAACGTCACAGATGATTGTGGTCAAATTTGTTGAAAGTGGAGCAAGATGTATAAAAAAGCACAGCAACAACACTGATCAGCCAGCACACGAGCAATAGGTTATCTACTTGAGCATCTCAGCACAGAAGCCGCTTTGAGGGTTAAAAGAATTAGGTTAACCTCTGTCATCTAACCAGTATTGCTGTATCACATACTCTGCTGTGAGTGTAGAGGCATGAAGATTTGGGAGTGAAGATGAAAGTATATTCTATTTTCAGACCTGGGCATTTTTTAGTTCTACTTTGTCTTTTCACTGTGGAAGGCAAAAAGTCACCAACTGTGAAGCATACCTGCCGAAAAGGACTCCTCTCCCAAGTGACAGAGAACCTGTATATCAAGGCAACTAGTTTAAAATCATCTGTTCCTGTAAGTTGATTCCACTAGTTGAAAAGTTTATTTTATTTAAGAATGCTTCTTTACCAGCTTCATTACTGAGCACCTGGAAACTTTAATAAGCTGAATAATCTCTACAGTCCTGAGAGACAGGGTAATGCCGCTAGCCCTTTTGTAAAGATGAGGACAAAGAAAATGCATAGAGAGGTGGAATAAGTTTGCCAAGGAGTCTGACATGGAAGAAGTTTGTAGCTAGGCTGGAATTGGAGCACAGGTTTGCTGAGTCCTCATCCTATGTCTGAACAAGATGATGATGATTATTATTATTACTACTAAGTTTTGTACAAACCAGACTTAAAACTCTCTCTCCCTTCTTCTGCTTAGGTTAATACTAGCACATTATATTTTACAGAAGGATCTGATCAAGAACACGAGACTGCTTAAAAAGACAACAAAAATGCTGTTTATGGTAAGACTTATTCTACTGGTTTTCCATTTTCTTACTTTGATTTTCTTTTGGTCAGTAGAGATAGGAATGTGTGATCAAAATGAATGACAGCCAACACAAAAATCACTTGTGTTTAATTGGGAAGGGCGTTACATTTATGAAAGCCATATGTTTAATGAAGTCCTCCACTTAGAGTGTTATCTCCACCCTGTAGAAAGGGATATTCCCCTGTGACATGAAGGGAGACTTGAGCATGGTATGGGGAGAAAGAGGTGGATTTGGAAAGACTGCCTGAAGACACTTCTCTCTAGGTGGTTGCAGGGGGGTTTTCCAGGGCAACCTGGGGTAAGGGCGTTTGCTGTGTTGGGTAGGGGTGTGCTTGTGGTATCACTTGCTCCTCCTGTGAGTACCTGGATTTGTGTGATCCTCCTCAGCAATGCTTTCAGGCGTCAGCCTATTCACATGAGGGCCAGGGCCACAGCTACCATACTGGCAGCACAGGCACCTTCTGCTGTGGGTATGTAGTACCACAGGTAGCCCAGGGTTGCTGCAGAGCAGTTAGGACACCCAAGGAGCTGCTCTGGGCTTTGACCTCTGCACGTAGACAGGAAGAGGGACATCAGAGTTGCCTAGCATGGAAATGAGAAACTAAACTTGCTGTGCCTATTTGTAAGTGACTACAAGTGTGTGAGATATTTTAGCTTCCTTAACACAGAGATCTAGTCAGCAGGACCAAGTAAGCCAGTTTAGCCTTAAGTAGAGAACCTACTGGCCTTTGAATTCCCTTGCCTCTCATTGATTAGCTTGGGAGTGAAGGCTCCTTGCTTGCCTGTCGGACTTCCACATGGACACCTGCATTTGGGTGGGTTAATCTGCATCTGAATTATCCTCCTACTGGGAATTTCACACCTGATGCTTGGTTCTATTGCCTAAAAATAGGCATACAGCTGTTTGAAATACCTTTGGGTATCTAAGAGATCCCACAGAACAGACAGATATGACATAGGATATATAGGATGACTGATCTCTTCTGGAGCAGTAGCTGGGGATGGGTGGGATACCCTACAGCATCTCAAATGGTATGGGGAACTGACACAGAGAAATGGAACAATCTCTTACAATTTGGCCAAGACAGTCTGTCTTAATTCCCCCATTCATTTTCCATTTATTCTTTGTTACCTAGATTTGTTGCTGACACTCCTGTTCAGGGCTGGTCTTATCAGTACTCCTTTGGTTTGCCAGCATCCTCCTTGCCTTTCCTCCAGAAACCACAGGGATACACTGAGCTCTTTAAAATGAAAGGAAGCAGTCCAATGGGATACCAAAATTTATAAAAGTCTTTTTTACTGATCTTACCCTTTCTAAACACGCATAATTTTACAAGGCTGAAGTTTTAGGCCAAAGTGGACTTGTGAGGTTTTAATTTGCTAACTCTACTTTGTTTTCAGACAAACTGCAGTGTTCGAAATCAGCTCCTCTCCTTCTATGTGAAAAATGTTTTCGGTCATCTTGGAGTAGGAAGTGACAAGTTGTACATTATTAGTGCCTTCCAAGTCTTGCAAGCGAACATGAATGCCTGTGTGAGTATGTTCCTGAGAGCCAAACTAACTTTGTCGAGATGAAAGGCTAGAGAAGGGTTCCATCACAGCTTTTCAGCAGATAAGAGAGGGTGATTCAGAGTCATGCTGTATCCCAGATCACAGAGGACAGAACTTCCCAACAAATTCCCACTGGGGCTGGATAAGTTTAACACTGCCCATTTCCTCAAAGAGTGAGCTTGCAGGGAGCAGGCAATGTGGTGGAGATACCATGGAGACAAGCTACTTTCCTGCTGCTGATGTGTTGTGCTGCCCTCTCAGCACCAAAGCTACAAAGGGGCAGGGTGATCACAAGGAGAACTGTGGCTCTTCAAGTTTCTGTGGTGTAACACCGGTTATGCTTTCCTTCTTCAACAATGTACCCACTGGACGTGTGTAATCCTTACTAACATGTCATATACTCCTTCATACTGAATTTTGAAAGAGCTAGTGGTGTCTCATAAGCAAGCAATGGCCACAATTATGAAGCACATTGGAGCAGTTCCCATGTGTTGACTATGCCTGCAGTCGCAGCAGGTTGTCAGGGAGTGATGCTGCCCACTGACAAAATGTCCCTAGAGTGGATCCACGTGATTCAGAGAAGAGACACTTCACCAACACCATTGAATCACCCCACCCTGTAAATAATAACAGGACAATAGTTAGAGCACACTTTTGCCCATGCAAATATGCATACTTGCATACTATAGACACCTAGCATACTAAGACAACACCAACACTCATGTCATTTCTCTTCTCATCTTATTTTTAAGGATAGATGAATAACCACAGAATGTGCCTTAAAACTTTATCTACTAGAGCAATTTTCTTTTCTCCCCTACACCTGCAGTCCTCACAAGTCACAGTGTCTCAGAAAATGGAGCATGACTTAAGGTTGAATATAGTGATGGATATCCAAGCAAATGTCTACAGTAATCTTAAAAAGTGGGTGCAGGATGAGAAGTCAATGAAATGGTAGTGAATTAAAACTGTATGGCATGTATATACTACATATATTGTGTACATATACACTACATGTGTATACACTATTACACACATGTATATACTACATGTGTGGTAGCATGAAAGAAAAGGAAATTGGTTCTACATGCACACAAATATTTGCAATGCAAAAATAAGCAGCTTCAGAGGGCTCTTGGCAGTTATAGCTCAGAACACAACTGGAATATTTGTATAATAAAAAAAGATTCAAATCTCAGTGGTAGAGAACTCAACCAGTTTTCAGGTTCTGCATTTGAAACCACAATAAATAGTCGCAATTTACTATCATTATTCACAGCATCCATGGCAGTGTGTCAAAATTTCAGATACTGTGTAGTATGATATACTTTACAGAGATTTCATTCTTGTCCAGAAAAGCAATTGCACCCTATGCAAGTGCCAGTACACACTGAGGAGTTCAGGCTGTCAACTGAGACTGAATTCAAAATATCAGTTATTCTGAAATGCCACCAGTGACTGGAGTTTGCTTTATAACTTAATAATACATCTGTTTCTGTGCTGTGTGGAGACAAAATGCTGCAGAATTCTCAGAGCTCCTGCATTCTTTTTCATAATTAGTGACAATGTTTTACTCAACACAAGTCTAAACATAACAATATCCTTTTCTGGACCTTAAAAAATACTGGTAGTAGAGAAGAGACTTTCTCTTGTAGTAGAAAACCAGTAGCTCTTTGAGAAACAATGGCTTTCCATGATTTTTTAGGACACATCTAATTTCTGGAAACCAGCATTTTTTAAAAGCATTTATATTCTTTACAAAGCCGTCAGTACAGAACCATGTGAAAGAATAATAGAAACTGTGAACAGAGTGAAAGTAATGGATCCTTTGCTAATACCAACTTTGGGATTTCTCCGTCATATTATTCCTCTATAAATTAACAAATTCGTTCTTCCATCTGCATAAGCTGTTTAATTTTTTTATCTAGCTGAATTAGAAGTTATTATCAGAAGGGATTTCCACCATGGCAACATACTTATGTAATGAATTGTTACCTTTCAAGGAGAAAGTTCTTTATACAATTGAGGGAAACAGTGATACCTTTATATACATACCCACCCTACACCCTTTGTAAACTCAGGCTCTAATTCAGTCAACTAGAGGCATGCACCCTATTTGAAAATCTTAACAATACCTGTCCCCAAGCCACTTCCAAAGACTTTGTAACATATTATTGTTATGATTCTCACCCTGCTAGTTCTTGGTTTTGTCCAAACAAGGAAACTTTAGTATTTGCCAATGATTTAGGAGCTCAAGTCCTGTTTTTCAGAAATACATAGCTTCTAAAATCTCTAAATCTCTAAATTCTGCAGAGAAATCAGGTTTTTTGATTTAGAGTATGACTGCATGGTAAAGGGAACAGACATTTTCCTTGGACACTGGGGCATCTGCCTTGCAGCACCACTGACCTATTTACTTGCTCGTGTGCCCTAGATGGCAACATTGCCAAAAACAGTACGAAGTGGCTTCTGAGGTTGGACTGTTCCTGCATCAGTAGCAGGTTATAGAAGTTTTTTCTTGCATTTGAGTAGAATACATAAAGGCAATAGATTAACTGCAGGATTTTTAATCATTGCTTTATCGCTGTAGTCAGAGCTTGTAGACCTTGAGCAGAGATTGCAGAATTGCTTGCAAGCTGGCTTACTTGCTTGTTCATTTGTTTACTTGCTCTTTATGCAGGAAGATCAGAGTTTGTAATGTGTATTACCACTCAAGCTAGCATAGTCATTTAAAGTCAATTCTGTTACTGAATGATTTCTGTGGAAATATGCATCATACAGGCTGATCTTAACAACAACAAAAAGCCCCAAATCAGAAAGAACTGCCCTAGTCAGACTTTAAAAGGTTTAAAAATTAGAGTTCCTTTTATTTACACTTTTATCCTGTGAGGTGACTTTAAGAAACTTAAAAGGTAACTTGAAAATGTTTGTGCACTTTTTAAAAGCACTCTGTGCCAGGTAGAGAGAAGGATTAGCCATCTATTTCAGCAGAGACTCTTTTCATACAAGCATCTCTTTTCATACAAGTTGGGGACCTTTGCATTTTTCCTTTTCAAACACCTTGCTCGTAGATTGGAAAACATCAGATTTTTACTTTTTTCTTTTTTCCCTGAAAGAATGATTCTTCCCCTTGGAAAGTCTGCAGAGCTGGGAGTCAGCAAGATGTATACCTCAGATAGCTCAGTCTGGCAGCTCCAAAGGAACCCAACTGGAATAGTTTTGGCTGGCCAGCACTGGTCTGCCAGAGTTGGGTGGTGAGGAAATGGGCTGAGCCCAGCGTGACACCCTGCGGTGCCAAGTGTGGGGTGGGTACATGGTAGCCCCTGAGCACAACCTGATGGCTGCTCCCTCAGTATTCACTCTCCTGCGGCCCTCTGGAATGGAGCACCAACCCACTAACACTGTCAGCTACGTCCTGGATAACTGGGTTAAACCCAGGGTGCAACCTCTGGGTCCTATAGGATGAACTGATTGACTCTTAGTTTCCTAGAACTAGTGTCCACCCTTAATCTTGCCGTGATAATACAGTCCTGTGTCTCTGATATCACAGCAGAGGTAGAGGTATGCCAGAATTTGCCAGTAATAAGGCATTGTTGACTTATTTGCTTGGGATGCCTGAGGGCTGAGTAAAGTCTTGCTATCAAAACTCCCAGGGACCTTAATGGAAAACTTTGCTTGACAAAAAGGGTGCAGGAGTAGCCTGGAATTAGCCAGACACTGTAGGAATGGGGAGGAAAATAGGGAGAAGCATAAAATAACTTTATAAATGTGTTTGAAGGGTTTACAGAAATGTGAGAAATTGCCTTCTGTGCTTTGCAAAGGTCTTTGGTCCTTAACCTCATCTTCTCTGAAGGTTCAAAGTTAAAGAACCTTTAAATCTTAGAGCTAGGAAGCACTGTACAAAAGCTGTAACTGCAACTGATGAAAAGATCCCTGAGATAAATAGGAAGTGTTTAACAAGAACACTTAAATATTACCATTTTCTGTGCTGTGAACTCAACAGGAGATGAGTTTCAACAGGAGATGCTGAAATGATGCTGAGTTCACACATTTTACCAGTAGTCCTGTGGTGCCACACTGTGGGTTGAACTCTTCCTCATAACTGTATCTTTATATAAGTGTCCTTGCCACAATAAGCTCTTTTGGTTTCTTTTCACCCCTTCAGCTTCCATGTGCTCCATCCACAAGGTTAACTTCTGTGGTCAAAAACTTCAGGAAAGCATTTCTTAAGGTAAGAGCAAGAGGCACTGGCTCCCAGCTACACCGTTCAGGGGCTGTGGGTGGCTTCTTTTCTAATATCTTTTCTTCTTGATAGCTTGGAGAGAAGGGAATCTACAAGGCCATCCATGAGCTGGATATTCTCCTTCCCTGGATTCAAGAATACATACAAACCATCATATGAAGAATGAAGAAGTGTAACAGAGAACATGCTGCTTCTGTGCTAAGGACAGATCCTTACCCAAAAGGCCTGAAAAGCAACCAAGAGCTGGAGGTACAACAGGCCTAGCAGTAACTCTGTCCCACTGAAAGGGATTCTCTGTAATACAGTGGTGTAAAGAGGGATTTTCGAGAGCTTTCATGGCTGGTCTGGCAAATGAGCTATACCTGTCCTGCAGCAGAAGAGCAGCCTCTGGAGCAGTTACAGCATTCTGATGTACTTCTTGTCCTGCCTGCCTCCCACCTGCTTCACAGGCAGCCCCTGGACACATTGCATGAGCATAACTTGAAATCTGCTGGATTCCACGTGCAGATACAATGTCTCACGTGCAGTGGACACGATCTTAAACAGGGGAAGTTTATATTGGATATAAGGAGGAAGTTCTTTCCTGTTAGGGTGGTGAGGCACTGGAATCGGTTGCCCAGGGAGGTTGTGAGTGCTCCATCCCTGGCGGTGTTCAAGGCCAGGTTGGATGAAGCCTTGTGTGGGATGGTTTAGTGTGAGGTGTCCCTGTCCATGGCAGGGGGGTTGGAACTGGGTGATCTTGAGGTCCTTTCCAACCCTAACTATTCTATGATTCTATGATTCTATGATTCTATGATCTAGCCATGCCTTGTGCTACCCTGTGTGCCACATTTTAAAGCAATGAGGACCACTTCTGAAAATCCCTCCCCTAAAATATACGTCCAAATTTTTTTGCTATATCTATATAACAGTTTAGCTATATAACATCTTTTGTTATAGCTATGTAACAGTATACACAGAGTATACACAAGTTATTCTACATATAAATAAGAAAATTCTTTACTGTTCTTACTATTTACAATTATATACTGTTTATCATTATATTATTAATTTAAGGTAATAATTGATTCTTAATAAACATATTCTAATTAATGTCAAAGCTTTGGTCTACGACTCATTCATGATCTTCAGATGTCACAGGCTCTGCATGAGATTACTCAGTGCAGAAAACACAATGAATGGATTGGTTTGACTAGGATTGCAAAATGGTTTGAGGGGGATTTATGGGGAGTTGTTACTTGAATGATGGCAGTAGTTTCCAAAATATCTTTCATATAGTACAGAATGAAGATAGAGTTCTTGTTTTCCCATGTTTTTAAAGATTTACCAGTAGAAACTGTCTAGGTGGTGAAAATATTCCCGATCTGTATGTTTGTACTTCCACAGGGTTGAGATTCTGTAATATTTCAGTTCTCAAAGTGCTAGTATGGCAGAGGCTTTGAATACATTGGTGTGCTGAGACCGAAGAACCTCAGCCAGTTCCACCTCTGCATTGTGGCCTTCTGCAGCCCAGGGGTAGTGGTTGGTCTCTGGCAGGGTCCAGCTACCTGTGCTCTCTGAACAGGCTATTATCCCATCATTTTTATCCCGTCAGGGACCACTCAGAAACTCTCTGGTGTCCCTGCACAGGTGGGTAGCTAGAGCAGTAGGAGGCAATCTAGTTATTCTCACTCCAGAACTCTTGAAAGGCACACCACTACTGCTAATGGGCTGTTGATCTTAATTCAGGTGAGTTGTTAGTGGCTGTTGAGGCTTGAGGAGAGAGAAGAGCATCATCTCCTCTTTAAACTTGCAAATCACTGCCTAGCATCCTGGAGGGAAGAAAGCCTGAAGCTATGAGTGAATCCAGCTTGTAACCTGCCAGCCCATACTCCAGCAGTTCCTTAGAACCCCACCTCATCTCTCCCTGCCCACAAGCTGTGTGTGACTTTTCCTTTCTGCTGCCTCAGAGTCCTGCAGTGTGGTTGCTTCCAGCTTCTTCCATAGCTTTGCAATACACTGCTTCAGCACTGGCCACTTGTAGCAAAAAGCCAAAGAAAAGCATTATTAAATTGCCATGTGGAAGTTACTCATTAGTACCCTTTACTTCATAAAAAAAGAAGGATGCCATTATTTTGGGAACCTGCCAAAGAATTCAGCAGATCTCAGCAACAGCAACTTCTGATAACAATATGCTATTTGTTGTGCTTTTATTTGTGCTTAAGTTTAGTATGAAGAACAGTGGAATGAAGACATCAGTATCTCAGCAAAAAAGCACAAGCAGTGACATGTCATACCACTGACTTTCTAGCTTTGCATTCTACCAATTTGTGTCAAAGAATTATATTAGTTATGTGTTGAAATGTAGGACAGTTTTCTGTTAAAGCACAATGGTGGATTCTCCTGGGATGTACTATAGACTGACCATGGTGCCAAGGCAGCAACAACAGCATGCACTTCGTGTGCTCAGTGTACTCTGGAGTTCAGCAGTCAGTGCAATGACACTGGTAAACATCTTCTGCAGAGGCCTCTTGCTTGATATCCCTGTGTTGACTTTAGTCATCACATATTAAACAACCCAGTTCAGAGAAGCTGACAAGGCATTCCTGTTAATGCATTAGGATAAACACTGGAGATGTTTTAGTCTAAAACTTATGTAAAGAAGTGTTCATAGGTGGTAGTGTCTGTTTGCTGAGTATTTTCTTCTGTTACCATGATTCTACCTGACTATGTATATCCCACAGGTCTGGTGAAAAGAAAGGCTGACTTGAACTCTGAAGAAGGAAAAAGCCCAACCGTCTCTGCCATGGACAATTCTCAGATAAATTCCATTTCTTCTTACACTCCTGAAAATGGGAAATCAGCTGTGCAGACAAAACAAAATATGATACATGAATAAACAAATGTTGCTTCTCACTTAACAAGTCAGATGGTGACAAAGCTTCCCTGTGCAGAATTCGTACTGGTTTTGACCTGTATAGTTTTCACATCCTCTTTGATCTCCAGCTTCTTCAGACATTGGCATGAAAGGACAGAGCTTGGGGATAGATTTCCCAGGTGACCATGTTAGGAGTAAAAGAGACAAGTGAGCATACTTTTAAAGACAAGTTCAATTGCAGACTGTCCTGTGAAAGCTAGTCAAGAAATAATTCTCAGAAAAGAGAAAACAAGCAAACAAAACAAAATAACCAAACATAAAAGGACCCAGACAGTGAGGAATATATCATCTGCTAAAATTGTTCCTGATACCATGGCACTATAAATTTAAACCTGTTCCTTGTGAAGGATAATAGAAATCCTGTCAAAAATGTTCTTCTGCATATACTTTCTTACCCTGGGAGACAGCAAACCCCATGTTCCATCCTACATAGTGATTTTAAATTTGACAAGGACCTGCCAATCCAGAACCTATTTGGAGGAATGCATTAATGATCCAGGCTAGGCAAAGAAAGCTGCCTTATGCCTTTTATTTCAGAGGAATACCAGTGCCAGCTGAATGTCTTGCCTGTTTAGTAGTGAGACACAGATTTATCCTTTATTTTACTGGTTCTGTTTTGTTATTGTTATATTATTTGTTATTTTATTACCAGAAGGAGTTGCAGCATGGGACACACGAGATTTTGTTGCAGTACTTTACCGGGCAACTGTATGTTATTTGAGCAAACTATATTATAAAACATAGTCTTAATACAGTGTTCCTGGCTCTGAGGACTCACCTCCAGATTATTTAGATTTTACTGGATTTCCTTTTTTCACTGTTTTGGAACACTCTTCTTACACAGTAAGATGACACCCAGGAGCCTAACAAGACCAAAACCCAGTCCTAATTCTCTTTTTTAGATTTCATGAAGCCAGTTGTTGCCAAAATAGTACATTAAAGGAGAAGAAGCAGAGAAAGTCAGCCTGGTGCTTGAATTAATGGGAGGTTGTGGAGGCAGACCAGGGCAGACACCAGACCCCACTGCATCCTGGGCACACATGGCTGAAGCAGGAGTCAGAGGGTTCCCTGGGTTTGTTCCAGGGTGAGCTGGACAGCAGGGGAGCTGAGGAAAGGGAGTTGTAAGTGGCTGAGGGTACGTCCACTTGCTCACCCCTAAAAGCGTAAATTCATTGTTTCAAATGTACACCCTGCAGACAAGCAACTGTGTTGAAGTCCCAGCATCCTGTGGAGTCAATGCTCAACATCAGCCTGAAGTGTCAAGGCAGCTGTCTAACTAATATAAAGGGGTTGTAACTCAAAATACGTTTTTTTTTTCTTCAATTAAAACTGAAGTGTCTAATTAGAGGGACAGTGGCAAAGGTGGTATACTTAACATCATGGTCTTTTTCAGGCACATAATTTTCATTTAACACAGTGTCCTTCTTCATGGATTTGTTCACACAACTCATCCATTTGATTGTGATATTTAGGCTTGATTTCTGATGTAGTGTTTTTTTGTCCAGACTCTGGTGTGTAGAACAGAAAACTGACTGCGGGCATGTCCTCACCAGCCTTCACCAGACATCACTGTCCAGTTCTTGCTGCTGGCAGGGAGAAATAGCTGGGAACAGGGGAGTCAGCACGGGAGCTCCCATGGCTGCAGGAGCAGAAGGGGCTGCTGCTTCACTGCCACAGAAGGGAGCCACTGACACCTGCAAGCAGAGAAACCTCCACACTTAGTTGGAAAGATCCGTGTGCACTGGTTTCAGGTGATTCAGGTTGCCGAGGATTTTTTCTTGTGGAAATTTTGCTGAGCTACCACATCATTAGCGGGATTTCTGATTATTTGTTTTTTCTTTTTCTCCTTTTGTGGATGTTCAGTGTTGAAAAAGAAAAATTCTGGAAGCAGTTGCAACAATTGCATGAGAATTATTTGTGTTTTCTGCCGTGCTAAGGTACAAAGGTGGATATGAACTCTGTGGATAAAATGAATTTCACAAAATGAGCACTGCCACCTGTTTTTCAAAGGGATACAGGGGTGCGTAGGTGACACACAAAGAGGCAGATGAACTTTGGAAGGGGCCTAAGTGGATCAGATAACTAATTCTCTCAGAACGTAGCTAGATTTCAGTGATTTGTCTAATTATTACTCAAGTCACAAGTAGCACCTTCTTCCCCAACTATCAGCACGATGCCCCATGGCAGAGAGGTGGTGAAATGCAAGCCCAGCCGCCATGCTGCGTGTATGGGGCTCAGCTCTCCAGCAGGGATGGGCAGCCTCCTGCAGTGGGGCTTGAGGTCAGGTTGCAGCAAGGCTCTGCCCCATTGTCTCAATCCATCTGACAGGGAAATCAACTTACTTTAAGGCATAACTCAGGTCTTGATGGTTCTTCCCTCCATTTTTCCATACAGTTTAGGACACATCATGGACTTCCATTTGCCTTGTTTATAAAATGAGAGCAGTAACACATCTAGACTTGGTATATCCTTTCATGCAGTAATGCAAATCACACTTCCAAACCAATTAAACATTCCTAAATGAAAGGCCGAACGTAACACCTGTCAAATAAAGGTCTTAATGTAATAGAGAAGAGTGATAAGCAAAACATGCCATATACAGGCTACTTAACAAATACTGCGCTGCATCTTCACAAAAACAAGTTAATTAGTATTAAATATATTTAACTGACAATTCAAAGTAATAATTATGAACAAAAACCTATTGCCTTTTAAAACCAGATGAGTAAAGGAAAGCCTTTTAATTTTTCAGATTAAACTCTAGGTGTCACTCTTAGAAAACAAGACTCGTGTTGGTCTCTACTTCTGACTCCAGCTGATGTAGAAAGCGTTACAGTATGTTTCATGAGTAGCTTCTTTGGAAGGAAAACTGTGATACATACGCAGCTGGATTAATTTTGGTTTAGTTTTTTAAAATTTAATTGCCACAAACTTAGAATTTAAATTAAAAATGGGAGGGGAAGAAAGATGGGCATATAGTCAAAGACTAGGGTTATAGATCAGATATGAATTCAGTGTCTGTTTTTACTACTGATGTCCTATGTGACTGAAAGCAAGTTGCTTCATTAAGGTACTAATCTCCTTTGGCAAATGGAAAAGTTGTCTATCAGTTATTTGCCTAAGCTAACTTACTTTTGCTTTGTATACAGAAATCCTCAGAAAGCAGCTGATACCCATGTAATGTTAATTGTTGCCACTTGCTTAGCGTGCCTTGTCTTATCACAGTGTTTTGGTCTTTTTTGAGTCTTTGGTCTTATTACATGGAAAAAAAGGTATTTTATAACTGTTACTGCAAAGGGAAGAATGAAAAATATGTGGCTGTGTAGTAAAATTGTCACTAGCTCATAACTTCTTGAAAACACTGATCTAGTGGAAAGTGGCAGCTGCACATGCAGTTTTGGCAGTATGTAAATAATAGAGCAACAGTCAGCAAAGACAACAATTTCCATCACAGACTATGTATAATGTTCTTTATTTTCCCTGAAGTGCTTTTTTCTCTGAAGTGCAAAATCTTCAGAGCAGAGACTATCCCTTAATAAGTAATTTCTGCCATAACCATAACCGTCTACAGCAAACTTCTGATCTCAGCTGGAGCCCTGAGGTGGTGTTAAAATGCAGTCCTCAGTAAATGCTGGGCTAGATTTCCTCAGAGGGCATGAGAGAGAAGAAAATTTTTCCTGAAACATGGGAATAGGAACAGGATCTAGGCAATGATGTAACATGCATCATCCCTCAAGAGCAGTGAGGATGATCAGGGGGCTGGAGCACCTCTCATACAAAGTCAGGCTGACAAAATTCGGGCTGTTCAGCCTGGAGAAGAGAAGGCTGCATGGAGACCTCATAGCAGCCTTCCAGTATCTGAAGGGGGCCTGTAAAGGATGCTGGAGAAGGAGTCTTCATCAGGCACTGTAGCAACAGGACAAGGGGTAGTGGGTTCAAACTTAAACAGGAGAACTTCAGGTTAGATATAAGGAAGAAATTTGTTAGTATGGGGCTGGTGAGACACTGGAACAGGCTGTCCAAGGAAGCTGTGAATGCTCCATCCCTGGCAGTGCTCCGGGTTTGATGGGGCTTTGAGCAGCCTGGTCTAGTGTGAGGTGTCCCTGCCCATGGCAGGGGGGTTGGAACTAGATGATCTTAAGCTCCTTTCTAACCCAAACCATTCCATGATTCTATGATTCTGTGCGTTGATTTGGCCATTTGGTTACTGTTTCTTCATGTCTACAACATACAACAGTTTCTAAGAGACTAATAGCAGCCTTCTCACTGCAAAGACATTGTCTCAAATGCAAAGACATGTGGCCAAAGGTGAAATGTGTGGACTTTTGTTGATAAATGAGATACTTTGCAAAACAGCCCCCCTAGCCACTTAGTCCAGGTACAGCTGGAGTCATCTTTCCGCTCAGCATCTGAGGGGTGTTTGATGGTAGAGGGCTGTAAAGAGAAAGCAGGCAGTGCTCTTACTGGAACAGTAAGGTTACAGTAGCACTCACACAACTGTGCTGTGGTCACCCTGCAGCTTCCCCCATCTCTAGCCAGCCTTTTTTATTATGCAAATAACAAATGCCACAAGGGTACCTGACCCTGAAAACTGGCAGGACCTGCTGAGGTCTGGGCAATTCACTCTCCATGAACATATGTGGAGAATGATTTTACCTTGATTCAGTTTTCATTAGCTCAGCATTCCTATTCTGTTAGCTCCAGTGAAAGAGAGATTTGGAAATGTAAATCTCTGTGAGGAGATTTGTCAGAAGGAATAAATATAATTAATACCATTGAGTGAAGATGGAGTCTATGATGGCATAAAGATATTGGCAACATATGTCTGGAGTAGGCTGGAATGCTAAACTGCAAAACATTATGGATAATGTTTTCCCAGTTCTGTGGGTGGGATTACAGCTCTGAAAGGCAACAATAACCTTAAAGCCACAGGACCATAGGGTAAATAAGTCTGACAAGAGCCTCTGGAAGGCTCAGGTCTGACCTCCCACTTGAAGCAGGGATCACCAGGAGCTCAGACCAGGCTTTCCAGGGCTTTATCCAGTTGGATCCTGAAAATCTCCAATAGGAGCCAGAGAAGCTGACTTTGAAGGGATGCAGCCACAATGTGAGCAGTGGGACTGTGCAGAGATGCTCTCCCATCAGTAAACCATGCACAACATACTCAGTAGCCCCCTCATTTGACTGGCAAACCCACCTTAGTGTCTAGATGTAGCTAAATCAAATACAATCCTGTAGTGACTGCTGGCTGCTCCGTCCCTCCATGAAAAGGGCAGTTGAAGGACAAGGGGCTTTGCTTCCATAATAGAAAGGAAAACTACGAGTTTCTGGTCAGAAAGTGTTTGTGCAACATGAATGACAAACTGCGGGTCAATGTCAAGTCCTGCAAGAGGAAAGGGTTGAATGAATTTTGAAATAGAATTAATACATTTGGTCTAAGGTCTTGTGGGAAGAAAAAGGCCTGCTCCTGCTCTTGCTCCCACTCCTCTCCCTATGGCATGGGGAGTGACAATGAGGTGATTCTTCTGTGGCGCACAAAAGAGTCATGCTGATCTCCCTGTTCCTTGGACATTGACTGTGTCTGGCTTCAGATTGCCTTGCCTCCTCGCTCCAAGTCGTAATGCCTTTTTTCAGAGATGTCCCACCTCCTGATGGGGGGAAACCAGCTTTCTGGATTAGCCAGCTGGAAGAGCAGTGGAAGAACATGTCATGCTAACATATTTAAGTAATAACAGCTATCTGACTACCATTTCCTGTTTTTTTTAATAGCCAAAGATAAAAACCTGAGAAGATCTAAATTTAACGTGGTTTAGTGGAAGAGGATATATGAAGAGAGAGGGAACTGGAGGAAACTGGCATGAGATTGTAGAAGGGCGATGATGGGTGAGTAGACAAGTCTGGGATGTCCAGCTCCTAGCTGTAGTTTCAGCATGTTGCCGTATTTTGCACATAAAAAAAGTCTATTTAAAGACAGCAGGGAGTGGAGCTTCCAGCAGCTAGAGCTGCAGAGAAAAGAATGATGTTCAGAGATTACGAATTAGGCTGTATATTGATATTTAGGTGTATGTAGATACTATAGATACCAAGATACTGGGCTGTGGGCAGGTTTGGTTTTGCTTTTCAAACAGCTTTTCAATTATATTTTTCTTCTCTTTAAGGCCTCTAAAAGATGTTTACACATGTGACATAATAACAGAGTTTTGGGTTATTAATGTCCATCACTTCTTAACATTAACTGGTTGATGCTTTTCCTTCCACTTTCCCCCAGTGCTGCTTGTTGAAGTCGTTCTGGTACCCATGGTGCAACCATGCTTTCGACCAAGCTGATGAGTCGGAAACAACTTCCTTGAAGAAGCAATGGTGCAGAGGGTTTTATTTTCTTGTTTCTCATAAAGATTAGATGAGTAGTGGTTAACAGCAAAATACACCATGGTGGGTTTGTCGTTGCAGGTGAAGCTTAGTAGCCCATGTCCATTGTTAATAAAACATCATCAATTATTTCCTGTTATCTCCCTCCCTGTGTGAAAGAAGTGGTTTGTGCCAGCCCAGCTCATTGTCCCTAACCACAAGCGAAGAACCCACTGACGTCTCCTAGACAAATTTTGTCATGTCAGTGTAAACGTTTTCTCTGTTCATGTATCATGAATAGGGAATAACCAGTAGCACTTTCCAAGTGATGAAGAAAGCTTGCAGAGATAAACCACAGGCACGGTAAATTAGTCACTTGATAAAACTATTTACAATCGAGCCTCCTAGATGTGAGGAAAAAATTTTTCTTGTCGGTCAGAAACCACAGGCTGTCAGTGGAAAAGGCAGCCTGTTTTTCTACCCGCAGCAGGGGAAAGAGTGTTTCATGTGCGATGATGCCTCACGAGGGCTTGCAGATGTGAATCCCAAGCTGGTGGACAACTGTGGCAGTGGTGGCTGGAGAAGGGCAACCCAGCCAACTGTCAATTCAGAGTTTCTCGGGTGGGTACCAGGCTTCACACCTACTCCTGAAAGGCTCCCTTGCTCTCTCCTTCCTCCCTTTCATGAAGGCTAGCTGCAATGTGAGTGGTGGCAGGGTGGCCACACAGCTTCTCAGTTCCAGGCTATTCCTGATGTTCTGGGGCGACCTTTACGTCAGCGTGGGAATGGGAGAGGGCTTCTCACTCTATGAAATGTTAGGGGCTTTTAGAGAAATTTCCCATTCCACTCTAGCAGAGCCAAGGGATTCAAAGTTTGGAGAAAATTGCAGGGTTGCAAATTACTACAAAGAGGGGGTGCAGCATCGGATACAGGGCTGCGACCTGAGTCAGTGGATCAGCATCTTGAAGACCAGCAACCTGGGCTTGCATACTTTGTACTCTGATATGCTTGCTGATACCAAAGGATGATTGAGGCAAATACCTTGCTGATATGAACCACACTCAACTGATAGATACGTTCAGCATGATCTGATTTCAGAAAATAAGATCCTGGCACTTATTGCTCTGAATAGAATGAAAACAAGTGAATCTTTCAGGAGGTTTTATATATGAAAGGAAAGAAGCCAGCTGATGTGCTCTAGTGAGGAGTAATTCCTAGACTAAAACTCTAGGACGTGTTTCAGCAACTGTAAAAAGACTTATAAACTGCCCATGCTGTACTATGGCAAAGAAGCGTGAATATAGGTACTCAACTTGTCTGTGAATGAGGACTCATGAGAGGAAGCAGAAAGACATAACTTCTGCATGAGGTTTCACTATTCATTTTCTGAGTTTGCTTCAACTTTCTATTTCTTTGAAACATTGGAGTATTGAAAAGGATTTAAAGGAGAGTTACAAGAAAATGTACCGTCTGGGAAAAACAAGACATTAAAGGTATCAATTCAATCTCCCCCATGAGAGGGAAGATAAAAAAACAAGCAGATTGCAGTTAATCTACAGAAGTGATTTCCTAAGAAACACCATGTTTCTTTAGTCATACAGAAGCAGAAAAAAGCACAGCAATGTTTTACTTTTCAGTACCAAAATCAAGAAATCCAGTTTGCCTGGAACTAACAATAAGACAGCCATTCACGAGGCCAACTGATACAAATAATCACTTTTAAGATTGTAAATGGAAACTGTACATATTTTTTCATAAGTTGGACCCAACAGATTCTGATCTCAGGGGTGGAATGAGATGCTTTGAAGAAGTTTTGTACCTATGAATGTTTCCCTAATCTTTCGGGAAGGCTATTCCAGAATCTCACACTCCATATTCTGGTCTAAATTTACTCAAGGACAGTTTACAGCCATTTAATCTAGTATCAGTTTATTCTGCCAGTTTACATGACTTACTGAACTTGCAGTTTTCCCATTTTAATGTAGTTCAGGTAGCAATTACATCTTCTCTCTGGTTTTGTTTTTCTGAAGCTGAACAAGTCAAACTCCTCCAGACTTCCTTTATAAAACAGGAGCTCTTTACTTGTCTGGACCATTTCTATCTTGAACTCATCTGTATAGCACAGGGTTAACCCACAACTGTACATTGGCATTATTCTCTTCCTCTGTCTTCTGTGAATATCTTGCCCAGTTAACCTTCACAGCATCCATTTCCTTCTCAGCATTGGCTTGATGGTTCCTGCAATGAGCAATGGAACCATCGGGTTGTTCTTCTTCTCCAAAGGGTGCCTTCCTAGCTTCTTCTGGCTAGAAGCCACACACCTGGACTGTCACTTGCACAGTCACATTTCTACCTATTTTATTAATTCTATCCTCGAGTAAATCAGGTTCTTCTCACTCTAATCTACCTTTGATTGATCCCACCCTGCATTTTATTCTTTGCCCTCCTTGTCTTTAGTGGTTAATTATTTCATAATTTGTTCTAAAACCTTGCACACCACTCTTGCCAGATAACATTTCTTCCTGCCTTGCATGTTATCTCCCCCTTTCCTAATGACTGCAATTGCATTTGCTGTTCTCCAATCTGAAAGTGCTACCACTTATTTGATAGATTGATTAAAATTTCTCCTTTCTCCAACTGGATTTGTATGTGCCCATTTGTTTGTTTTATTTCCTTGATGGGAAAACCTTTAACTCTACCTTCTCACCTGTGTTTTCGCCTTAAAGCAAATTGTTTCCATTCCTGTCGCTATCATTCCTTTTGACTTTGCTTCTGTGTTCTCTGTCAGCAGCTTTCAAAATGAACTTGCTCGCCTACTACATTCACCAATGCTTCTTAATGTCTTCGTCCATATTAAAAATTGGGATGAATTGCCTATTTAATTTTTGGTCTACAATGTATACAATAATCCAGCCCAGTCTTAAGCTACTCCAACCTCATTTCTTTCCTTGTGCTCCACTTGTTTACATGATGGCATCCTTTGCTGATTTTCTACTTCTGCTTTTATGGGGACTGATCTGGTGTGAATTTTGGAAGTTCTTTCACACCCTTTTGACATTCAAGATGCAGTTATCACCCCTTATCAGTCCTTCTTTCTGTCCCTCAGGGCACTGCTATATTCCTGCTATTCTTGAGGAGGTGGTTGGGTTGGCTGCTCTCATCAGAATAGGGTCACAGAAAAGCCCAGATTGAAAGGGAGGTATGGAGATACTTGGTCCAACCTTCTGTGGTAAGTGAGGCCTTAGATAAAGTTATCTAGGGCCCTGTCAAGCACAGCACTGAATACTTGAAAGTAGGTTCCACTACTTCTTTGAGCAACTTATTGTGATGTTGGTGCCCCTGGAGCAACTACAGCCTTTGCACCTTGTCCTTTCACCATGCATCTGTGTGAAAAGAATACCTCCATCTTCTCTGTAACCCCCAAACCTTCTTGCCTTATGGTTGGACAAACCCAGTTCCCTCAGTCTTTATTCTTATGTAGAGGTCTCCAAACCTCTAATCACATTGGAGGTCATTGGATGAACCTTCTCTCAAGAGTGTCTCTCTTAAGCTGTGGTGACGAAGTCATGTAACAGCATCTAGTTGTATTCAGAAAATTAGCATTTACCACAATGATACCTTGCCCAGTAATACTTGCCTTCTCAGTCATACTCTATTTTATTATACTTTATCCAACCAGGAGACTGGATAACAGACACCTTGCGTGACTTCAGAAGAATGTGTTTTACTATGATATTTTACTCAGCCCCTTTTATTTCCTCCAAGATATTCTTTCAGACATTTTGACTACTGGTTCCTTCTGCGACATACAAAATTTCTTTATCACTCCTGCTTTTACTTCTGCTTTTCCTAAACTTTGTTGTCTATGATATAGGCACGTTTGCTACTTCACTGTTTAAATGTCTTTATTTCTGCAGCAAATTTGGAGTTACTCTAAGACCTACAGATTTCCTAAGCAAAGCATAACCTTGTGATTTGAGGTGATTAGAAAAACAGAGTGAATCCATTCCTTCTTCAGCTAATCAGGACTTTATTATCACTAACTCCTTGACATACAGTTCCTACAAAGACTTTCTTGGAAGCAGAGGAAGAACTGATACAACCCTCCACAGCCTTTTATGAGTGTAATTCAGGGTGCAATGTCAGAAATCATAGGGGTTTTTAGTAGGTTTTCATGTGTGCCCAGGTAGGAGATTTATGACTACTTGAAATATTTAATTGCTTCTTGCAGAAATATAAAAATATTTTTATATTTTAGTTATTTTTATAATGACTATTGAACCAGAATTGCTGGTTTTCCAAAAGAAAACATCTCTTACAGAAAAGGCAGAGCAGTTCAAGTCTGCCAGTGGAAACCGGAGTTGGCATGCCTGAACTCTGAGCCCTTGGCCGTTGAAATTCAACTTGTGCATGTGCTTTTGCAAAGCTTTGAAAGGACTGTTATACTTTGCCTGTGTATGTGGAGATAGAGATTGTACACCACAGGTAAAGCTTGGTGTATTATCTGCTACTGATACTCTGCTACTGACTAGATACTCTACCACTCACACTGGGTAGATTAAAAAAACCCCAACCCTAGCTTTAGTAGCACTTGCTACAGTTTCTCCTTCAATTTCACTGCACACATATGCTCAAAATAGGCTGATGTGGTACCGAAAAAGAATGAAATAGAGTGTCCAGAGCCCTGTACCTATTAATTTGAAACAATAAGATTAGTTGTAGTGGCAGAGTAAGGTTCCTTTCATAACTTTTTTTTGGAAGTTTTGTAAGTTCTTCATAACTGGCATATAGACTTTCCTAGATATTAACTAACTCTTGAGTAATTGATGGAATGAATATGTTTTTACAACAATCAAATAGCTGTGTTAGGAAAGCTATTCCCCTCCTTGGTAAATAATTAATATAGACACTTTAAAATATCATATGTGGTTCACAATTAGTAGAACAATCTTGCTGTTGTTTAGTTGTCAATTTTAATGAAAGTGGCAGGAGCTAAATTAGCTGTGAGACTTTGGATCAAATTGCTGACTCTGTTCAAAAGTTACTGACGAGGAAGGAACTGACAGCTAGAGAAACTGCCTAAGTTTCGTTTCCTTAGGAAAAAAAGATTAGCAACCCAACCTGCCACAGTGCTTACATTTTGATTACTTTAAAGTATGCTACTCAAGACTGCATTTGGTTCTTCTCCAACATTTGTTTGATTTGTTGCCTTTTTAGAAACTTGTTTTATTTTAGTTTTGGGCAGAGACTTATTGGTCCCTTCAAAAAAGAAAAAGAAAATCGATTTCTTCGTTTCTTGGTCTTTTAAGTATTTATTACTAGGTGATTAAATCATTGCATTGCCTAAAGGGTGTCCATCCAGAGCACTTTATAGCTGCTAGTCCAGGCCTTTAAAAAATAAGATATGTGACTTTGAAATAAAGTGCATCTACACTCGACCCACAGTAGCACTTCTATAGGCAGCCTTGTTTCCTGTGGAGATGAAAAGGAAATGTTTGTTCTTAGGGTGTGAAGCACTTCGTTTTTAACTACTAAAAAGCAAATGTCTTGCATATTTCTCCTTTCACTTTAAATTCTGAATCTAACTGGAAAGTCTTTGCAAGCAAACTGCTCTCAAGAGGTCCAGTTCTAAGTAAAATGTCATCAGTGGATGGATTGCTTGTACGCCTGACTTTTTGGTGTGTTCATAGTGTTCTGGAGGCAGAACAGAAACAGGTAGGACTAAAACTGCATACTGATTTGCCTTTTTCTGTGAGTAAAGATGACTGGTTTGCGTAGTCACACAATTGTGAATGGCTCTAAAGAAAATGATGGGCAAGGGGAATCCCCGCCAAACTGCCTTCTGGATTCTTTTAGAAGAAAGGATTGTATCATGCGGCAGATTTCTGCTAGGAAACCTCATGTGGATGTTTCCAGATGGTTATGACAAAAAATGCCCAGTCTGTAGGCTGGTATGAAACATTTCATGGATATTTTCTTACTGATGTCTGAAATAGATCATTGAGGTAGCCTCCAACATATGCCCACACCTACACACTTGTGTTTTCATGTACATAAGTGATAATTAATTATGATAAATTGTGTGGATAACGTGAAAATAGTCAGATTTTTTCCCAAAATGCTCATGTTTTGACTTAGAATATCCAATGAGAAATTAAAGCATTACAGGACTGCTTTCACTAGTGTTTTCATTCAAATTTAAATACAAATATTTAAACAAGTATTATTTCCAAAAATGTGTTTGTGCAATAGTCACTTAAACTGTGAAAACAAATGCAACTGTACAACGAAAACTTGAAAGGCACTTGAATTCTTTGTTAAAAACTAGACCACAAAACTCCAATGCAAATAAAAGCCCACAACTCAGAAAATCAACATAAAGAGAAGGAATGAATCACAAATCTGAACACGTGGAGATAATTCAGTATTACAGATAATGGGAGGAATTAGATAATGGGAGCAAGATGAGTGGGGCTGGATCACTGACAGATTGAAAGTCTGAAAAGGACTCTTTGGATATAGTATTGAGAATTAATGGAAAGTATTAAGTTGATTAATAAGCAACAAATTTTCAGCGAAGTCTATACTATTCAGGGAGGTTGCAATCTGGCCTCTGATGTGGTCAATGCAGATCTCTAACTGAATTCACCCAGCACATACAGAAGCGAACAGCTGGTCCAACACTAGCATCCTTTGATCTTCTCTCTTTAAAAATCACAGAGTCCTTTTGAAAAGGTGCCATTTGGTATTATTGCATATTCCTGGATGCAGAGGTTTATGTGGCTTTTCGGCTTCTTTTGAAGGTGGATCTGATCCTATGAGAATGAAAATGAATAAGAGACTGTGAAAATACCAGAGGTCTCTAAATTGAGAGTTAATGTATACAGGAAAGCATACTCCCACTTATCAGTAAATGGGGAATGGCGTTGTGAGCAAAACATGATGTTTTTTCTATAATATACAGCAAAGGCAGATGTATGCATATTCACAGGATACCACAGAACATGGTCAAGCCAAATTACAGTGGAATTATTTTCTTAATGAATTAGTTCTCTTAAAGAGATTTAAAATGTTACCTTAAAACGAACAGATAATATTTGTGGAAAAGGCAATGGAAATAATAGCGTGCTGGTCTTATGAAGTGCAGGGCTATTAGCAAAGACTTAGAAAACCTTGAAAGATCACTTTGGGTTGAACTATTTTAATAAAATATGTCTTTGTTTTGTAGAAGACTTCACACCCACCAAAGCACAAACTGCCTTATCTGAAGTCAGTATGTTGCACTGATAGGACTGGATTGTTAACCTTGCCTGCTTCACGTTACAAATCAACATTATGAATGTTGTAGGTGTCACTAGTGCCTACAAAGCCTGGACAGAAGTATTTCAAAGGTCTTTGGGAAGAACCATGAAAATTTGCATTTAGATTGTATTTTTTCTATTATTTGCCTTATTATGCTTTTAGAAATTCTTTATTTCAATCTTATCTCTGCAACAATGATGATAAAAAAGTGATTAGAAAAAAATCCCAACCCCTAAACTCAAAACTAAACTCTGAGATACGTGAAATCACATAAGACAAGAAGCTGGGGCTTTTAAAGGGAACAAATACTGTAAGATTCATGACATAAAACTGGCAACACTTCCAATGGATATTAAGGTGCTGAAAACGGAAAACTTTCAAGAGTAAGTGTTTTATATTTCTTGGAAGAATGAAGAAGAGCTGGTGAAAATGAAAGGTTTTATGCAGAAAAACCCGTAGTCATTCTGTGGTTATATCACAGGAGATATTTTATGCAACAGCAACCATACTTTGGGTTTGGGTTGCTGCTGTGCCAGCAGTTCTGCTGCTTTTCTATTGGTAGGAACTTCAGCTAAAATTGGGTAAGATTTGTAATTTTCTTCTATTTTATGTGTAATAGATTTTAATCAGGAGTTGGATATGTGGAAAGATTCTGAACAGTAGAAGCACAGAATAAAACCGCACACCATGCTTGTCCATTCCTGTCTTCTACATTGACGTCATTGTTTTCCATATTTTTCTACAAGCGAAACAACATTTTAGAATGGTGTCTGCCTTTCTTATGGTTAGCTCCCACTGGTAGCTCATAGTTTCTTAATTGCTCATACATGCAGACTGTGTTTTTTGAAGAGCTAGAAAGCTGGTTTGTACCAACAAGAAACATGACACAAGAAATGAGGAGAAACCTAATGTCTTCATTATGTATTGCTGTCCATGCACAATCAACAATGAGAAAACATGTTATATGTCCCTCTGTCCAGTTTCAGAGTTCCTGACATAACATCAATTCAAGGAAAGGGGTGATAGCATTATGCTCGTTTTTATAAACAGGGACATTAAGTGGTGTTAATGGGGACAGATGTTCTGAGAAAAATATTATCATCTATCTCCATACATTCTTCCAGAAAATAATTTTAATATGAATCCTGAATATTCATATTATGCTATTACTGGAGTCCCTAGGCAATACAGAGTTGACAGTCATACATTTAGGAGTGGCCAAAAAGTCCACAATAGTGTGTGAGAAAGACCAACCCAGAACAACTATTCACAGCTACTCTCTTCTTCCTGGACAAAGTAAAAGCTTGAACTCTTACTTAGAGGATGAATAAGTACTCAGACCATGATGGGGCAGTTATTTCCTTTTACTAATTCAGAAAGTAATCATTAGTGTTCTGTGGGGAAAGGTTTCCCAACCAATAAACCTTTTTTTCCATCCTGCATGGGTTTACCAAACTGAAATTCTGAAGGGGAGTATGAAACAGATGTGCTGTGAAAGTCAAGGTACCACGGCTTTAATAATTCTGAGCTTACACTGCTATCACTTGAAGTTGTACCCACCAGCTCGTTATCTATCTGGACATGTGTCTCTTTAGATGCCTAACTCCACCAGGTGCCAGTTTCTTCTCCCTTCCCCGTCTTTGGAAGACTCAGCAGTTAAAGTATGTGAGAAATTTTGTGAGTGGATAGAGGGATCAATAACATACATTTTCTCATTGATGACTGCATGCAGACAGGAGTATGCAAGGAGGACAAAGAGTCTTCCTCATGTCATATTTCAGATGGTACAAACCGGTTCTTCAGTACTGTCAAACAATAACATTTCCAAAAAGTGCTTGGAATGGGCGGAATAGAGCATTTTTTAAGAAAGATGTTAAAACTGTTAATCTTGAGAATTTCAGAACTTCCCTCTGTCCCAAATATTTTGTTCTTATAAAACAAAGAAGTTGTTTAATGCCAGCATTATCCCTAATAGTAATTGGGAATATCCTCTAATTCACAGAGATCTGTTGGCCGCAAGGAGCAGACAACTAAATCCTCCATGATGTGTAGCTCTGAGGAAACATCCATATCTGTAGGCGAGTGGTCATGAGGCCTGATTATCAAGAAGCCTACTTTGCAGATAGTAGTAACTCAAATCAAAATGTTTAGTAATCAGATAGCACTGGCACAACGCGTACATGCTAACTCTAATCACTTACACACTTAATGACCCTCCACAGCACTGTGAAGCAGGAAGCGAAGAAATTATTTCTGCTGCTTATAGGAAAGGGAGGCTAAAAGATGAAGTGTGATGTAAGTTCAGAATGACAAGTCAGAGAGGGTTTTCCAACTCTGAGCTGCTTTCCTTATGCAGTGATGATAGAGGAAGCCACTGAGTTTTAGAGAAACTAAAGTCTTTCAGAGATCTGCTGGGCTGGTAAGGGCAGTTCCTTACTAACCACTCAGCCAGCACGCTGAGGAGTATGCATAAAACAAAAAATGAAAGGGAAAAACCTTTAATCAGTGGTCATAGTGAAATATGACATGACTTTGCAAGGACATCATCGGGTAATTGGTGTAAGGTGTTGTGTGAACAGAAAGGTGTGAAACCTCTGCTTTGCATGAAGAGTCAGATGACTTCCAGGCAGCAAAATGAAAAAAGATGCCTTGGTTTCATTTCCTACTGTTTGGAAGGGATGACAGTCCAGCTGTGACTATGGAGCCACACAGAAGGACCACTCCAATTTAATGCAACACAAGACTTTTCAGTAATATTCTGGCATCTCTTTCAGCTAGATTAGGGCTCGTGCTCAGACAAAGAGCTTTTTTAAGTGCTGAGTGTTCAGTCCCCTCCAGCATGCACTCGATAGATATCTACTAAGGAACACGGATAAAAATTGCATGGTCTTTGTCCCTTGGCTCTGTCTAGTAAAGGGTAGATATTTGCAGGATACACCCTATTTTGTTTGTAACCATGTTGATGTTCAGGAAAGGCAGTGCAGAGGAGCCATCTCAATCTGAGCCTTCCTCAGAAGCTGACCATGATTCTTGGGCAGCAAGACATACACCAGACAATGGGGATCTGTTACATCACTTTCTGGTGGAATGGGAAGCAGAACAGGGCTGGGAGGTGCACAGGACCCCAGCGACTGAAGGACTGTCATGTTCTGACCATCTGCTGTAGACTGTTGTCTAGGATCAAAACAATTTGAAGAGATGTGATGTTATGGGTCAGTAGAAGAGAACACGAAATGAGCATGTCAGCTTTAATATGGTGCTACTTATTCAAGTGTAAAGATCTGGAAAAGGAACTCTATATTTCAGTATTAGAACGCATTACTGTCCAGCTGATGATTTACCACAGATCATTCAACCCTTTGTGCGAGAATTTGAATGTAGATGAGTAGAAGGCCTGAATCTAGCCTCCGTAGACAAAAAGAGGTACCTGGAAGACAAACCTATACTCAGAAGACAGCATGACAGAAACACGCATCATGGCTTTCTTCTTCTTTACTCTTTGCTTTATTTCCTGTCTCAGTCTTTATGAAGACTTTATGAAGAGTCCCTGTCTCTGTTCCCAGATTTGCCTTTTCTAGATGCTAAATGATCATAAACCATCCCATTGCTCTGTGATGCCATTTTCTTACCTGCAAATTTGTACACTTGACAGTGGCCTCATCTGAAATGTGAGATTGAGTGATAAAATTGGCTACGTAAGCCCCTAAAACTTTAACTAGTATCTATAAAAGTTGAATTGGGAAAATCTTTTCTTTCTGATATTTTATCCTGCTGTTATGCTTAAAAGTTTAGTAGTAATAAAAGGCCAAATGCTGTGAATGAGATACGTGTCTGATAGGTTTAGCAAAGCTGTTTAATCCAGTGCATTCACTTGGAATGAACAGTTGTCTGCAGAACTGACTTAATCTTTCAACTCCTGAAATTGTATCTTCTTCCTGGCTGAATAACTACAGCAATTAGTTGTGTTCGGTTGTGCCAAGATTTGTCCTCAACATGTTAAGAAGACTGAGCTGCCTGAGTAAATAATATCTCTCAAACTCCTTACTTGCAGCTCTTCTTTGCACACTCTCTGGTAACTCAACAGGAAAGCACTGCTCAAATTGGAACCTGTGATGGCAAAAACTGGGCTTGATGACCCAGTTCCTTTTTCAGCTTTATGTTTCTGAGAGCATAAAGAGTGCCATACGTAACAAGAATAATTTTCCTTCTACTTCATGGCACCTCCCCTTCCTTTGCCAAAGGAGAGCTCCATAGACTCATGGCCAGTCGATGTGCCTCAGCGGGTGTCTCCCACCTTGTAAAATATGCTTAATTTTCCTATATGTATAAAACTACATTTAGCTGTGCCACAGCATGCCATTTGCCTGTGCTTGTCTTGCAAAGCAATCCAGATGTTTTAACATTATCAATAGGTTTGTTCAGTGTGTTGTCATTTGTGAATCCACTTTGAATCTTAGTGGGACCTCCTTTTTGTCATCGTCCCTAGAGGTATTTAAAAGATGTGTAGATATGGCTTTTAGGAACATGGTTTAGTGGTGAACTCAGTAGTGTTAGTGGTTGGACTCAATGATCTTAAAGGTCTTTATCCAACATAAATGACTCTGTGATTCTGATTGTAATCATAGAAACATAGAATCAGAATGGTTTGGGTTGAAAGAGACCTTTGAAAATTGTCTAGTCCAAACCTTCTGCCATAAGCAGGCATAACTTCACATTTTTTTTACAGTTCTTTGAGGCATCCTTGAATAGCATTATACCCTTACCTCCATGTAAACACTTCCAGCAATCAAGTTATTGTTTAACCAATTTTAATTTATTGAACTAAAACCAAAATGGGCATTGCATAGTGCTACTACCCCAAGAACATTACAGGCCTAAATTTTTTGCAGCACTGCACTTGTGAGATTTGCCATCTTTCTACACTGCTATTCCCAGGGAGTTTTAGCATACAGCTTTTGGGCCTACCATTGCGGGTGAAATTTGATTTTTGTCTTTGCAAAATGGAAATTCCCTGTTTGTAACGCTAATAGTAGGCTAGATCTGTTCCAGATGGAGGTCCTCTTTCAAGCTGCAGATGGTAAAAATGCTTGGTGGTGTTACTGGTCATTTGCTGAGATTGAAGGTGCTGCTGAGGAAGGGATCAGCTTCTTTCCAGGAACCAGAAGAGTCATCTGGGGCTGTGCTAGAGAGCTTAAATCATACCTGTTGGGGCCAGTTTAATTTTCAGCTTTTTCTGATGAGCTACAGTCATCCTCCACTGCAGTCTGTGTGAACTGTGCCCATAAGTGACCTCTTCCTGAACCTCTCTTTCTTTTTTTCCCCTATGGGCTCCTTTGTTTCCCTTGGAGGCTCCTGGCTACAATGCAATCATATACTACGTAGTAGAATTACTCTGATTTCTTCATGAGACTCTATGCAGTAAGCTCTTTTACCATGATAACAATCAAAGCAGGGTTCAGCTCCTATACAAAACCCCTTTGCCTAGCTATCCTCAATACATTATTTTTTTTCCAGGGGTCTATATGCACTTGGAGACCATCCTTTTTATCTCCTTCTAATGGGCTTTTTTTTTTTTTTTTTTTATCCATGCCTTTCTGTTTTCATCTTTTACACACAGAAGTGGAAATTAATGGATAAATGGGGAACTTTAATTATTGCCGAGTAGAAATTAGTGTCTTGAATACTAAATACTTTGCAGATAGTAGACAATCACAAAGGAATTAATATGATGCATTATTGCATCCATGCTGGAACCTCATTTTCTCTGATCCTATTCTGAATTTGGAGGTGAACAATGAGAAAGTGGCAGAAATGTACTTTAGACTATGGAAAGAATGCAAATAGTGTTTCACAAAATGACAGCAGTAAGGAGAGCATTTAGATCTCTAAGTGACTCTGAATAAAGCCAGGGAAATCTCAGTGGTTACTTTAAAAGAATACCAGAAATGAGTTGACTGCTAGACTGACCCTTTAACCGCACAAATATGATTTTTATCTGATACGGTGTAAGAATATGCTTGAGCCACAATGCATACTCCTCAGTCAGTACCATAATTTCCCCCTTTTCCCCAGCCATGTGTAAAAGAAACTTCAGAATCTGCCACGTAAATGTTACCCCTTGGTGAACCACTGAAAATTTTTCCAGGACCATACTTTTAGAAAGATGCTTTCGAGGGATTCCCTTGATTAGCCAAAACCAAAGGGTTCTTATCTAACACTATCTTGTCTAAATATACACAGCCTGTGATGACGAAATGAAAAATTTCAAGGCCAGGTATAAATACCACTGAGAGGCAGATGAAGTTCATTCGTCTACTTTCTTCTAATAGAAGACTGTACTATTAGAAGTTGAAGCTCGCTGCTCTTAAAACTGACATCTCCCAGAACTTATCTGAGCATTTTAATTGAGCCATCACCAAGAAAATGACTTGCCAGACCTACAGCTTATTTGCTCTGTCTGTCATCATGATTTATTTTGGACGTTTTGGAAATAGCTCAATTCTTGCTCACCTTCAAAATGATATAGACCAACTGAAAGCTGACTTTGTAAGTATGGTGCTCTACTGCATTTCTCTTCTCCTTGTGCCTTAGATATAGCCCAGGATCGATCACTGCTTGACATACTCAATGTGTACCAATAGAGGGTAATCATAGAACAAACCTTTTGCTTTACCTTTTTTTAAACAAGAATATGTACAATTTCTTTGGCTTTGTTAACCTCATTCACTAACATGATATAATTTTTCAATAGTTATAGTAAATAATAGTAGTTT
This sequence comes from Lathamus discolor, assembly GCF_037157495.1. NCBI lineage: Eukaryota > Metazoa > Chordata > Aves > Psittaciformes > Psittacidae > Lathamus > Lathamus discolor. Next base: position 38,605,878 of record NC_088884.1, on the reverse strand, counting down.
GCGTTAATTTCAGGGGCATTCCTCCTTTCACAAGAGCTTCTACTAGCTCTATGAAGCCTTTGATTACATGGAATGTTTCATAACAAGAAATGTTTATGCCACTTATGATGAATGATTTAGTCTTGATTCAGTTCTGAATAGATGCAGTTTACAGACACTCTTAAGTTTTAGGTTATTAATGTTAATGGGGGATTTAGTAATAGCAATATAAACAAAACAGAGAAGACCTTTTGTTTTAACAAATGCATCTGGTACTTACTAGTAGTAGTGTCCTGCCCAAAGGTGGTTCCTGCTGCTTATTCTTTTGCATCCTGCAGCTATTCTGTTTACATATCTATGACTGTTATCTGGAATAGGAGTGTTACCTACCTACCTACTTACTTCTTTTCATTTTGATAACTTGATAACTGCAATGAACTCACCTATCTTCATCTAGGTGATGAGGTGAACTCATCTACTTCATCTAAGTACTTCACAATTGACTTCAGCTGGGATTAGTCATAGCGATAACAGATTCATAACAGAGTCACTTCTAATTAACAGCTTTTATTCTCAATATATTTTTCTTTAAATGCATGAAACCAATTGCAAGGGTTTGCTCCTGTTTTCAGCCATCATTTTGTCAGAATTTCATGTGTATAAAAGTTAAAATTTAGTCGTCAAAGAATCACCCTGAAGTATCACATGGAGAAGCCTAGTGTGATACTTCAGTGTTTGCAGAGGGATAGCAAACTGGCTGTAAAACTGGCATTAAATCTTAAATTTGTCATTAACACAGATCAGAGAGATTCTCACTAGAATATATATAACTCTGTCAGAGACATCCTGAGCTGTGGTGAGCTTCTTGCACTGACATTAAAGACTCTGGTCCACAGCAAGTGCTCCCCACATTTCAGAAGAACAGCAAAACAAAGTCTGGTGGTAAGCTCAGCATGGGGAGCCAATCAGCCTATGAGGTTTCTGTCACCCTGCAAGTTTTCCCTTTGCACTCACTGTATTTAAATTACCAATCAGACGAGCAAGGAAATAGTGACTGTTGTATACAAAAAGAAAAAAAAAAACCCCAAAAAACGACACACAGAGAAAAGGAAATGATTCAGTTTACCTCTCCTTGGTAGGACAGTTGTATTGCTCTTTGTTTCCTAGAATCTGCCACTGTGCGTGGCTAACATCTGATGGTTAAACTCTGTCCCTGCGAACGTCTCAGTATCCCACTAACCTTGTACATCCCCATACCTGTGGGCTACCGGGCTGTTTTCCAGTTTCACGAACTGTAGTTTTATAGTAAAATTAGTTTGTTCTTGTTCCAGATGAGATTTATTAAGCCTGACTAAATTCAGGTGCACAGACCAAATACTGGTGGACTTTGACTTAAAACATGCAAAAATCAGATCTGACAATTTGCTAGCCAGTTGCTATGCTTCTGAACTTTGATATTCAGCTGTCAATACCACAACTTGCAAGGCGTATTTGATAAAATAGACAGAGCTAAATGTCTTTATTATAGCAGGAGAAGACACTGAAAAACAGCCTAATGCTGTTTCTGATACTGGGCAGTCATACAATGCAATTTGGTGCTTATAGAATTGAAAGCATTGTAATAGCAATAGCAATAGCTATTACAGTGGTGCAAAAATCCTGTCTCTGGTTTTTACTGCTCATTCGAATAGAGAACACAAATTTGCCTTGTAATAAGTATTGTTTGTATAACAGATATATTTGTTCTTTGTTGCAGAACTCAAGCCATTCCGATGTAGCTGACGGTGGACCTATTTTTACAGAGAAACTGATAAACTGGACAGAGGTGAGTTAGAACCAGATACGACAAAGCATCTTGCGCACTTTGCTGGGCGCTTTTGGTACAAGGCAGCTCCCAGAGCTGGTGTAACCAGCTAGGGAAGGACAAACATGAGCAGAGGCTGCTTCAGTATCTCTGAAATGACAAAACAATCATGAAAATATTTCGCATAAGGACCAAGGTGCTTCATATTGCACCATGAACCAATCCTGAGGTACAGCCAAGCCCAGGACATGAGCTGCAACATCTTATCCTGTTTTAAATGACAGTGAGAACCTCTGTGTGCTGCATTTTAGCTTTGCTTTCCTGCTGATGGGCACTTATAGACCTTTCTTTCTTTCTTTCTGACTGTATTTTTCAACAGAGAAATGAAAAAAGAATCATCCTGAGCCAGATTGTTTCCATGTACTTGGAAATGCTTGAAAACACTGACAAGTCAAAGGCACACATCAGGCACATATCTGAGGAACTCTATACTCTGAAAAACAGCCTTCCTGATGGCTTGAAGAAGCTGAAAGACCTCAAGGACCTTGAAAAGCTTCAGGTAAGGCTCTTCCTCTGCCTTCAAGACTCATGACACTACATTTTCCAGTTGATATTTGAGTGTGAGTCAAGCCAATAATGCTTTATAACCCATTGGGTAATCCCCATCTAGCTCAGTTCACACTGGAAAACCTGTTGTTTCCAGCTGCAGGGGCTGCTGCGGGTCTGCAGTGTGGGGTGTCAGCATGGGGGCTGCTGCCCTGAGCCTTGCTAGAGTCTGTCACAGAGGTGCTGGCAGTGCTGTCATGTCATCTGCCCACCAGAGCTGCCACTGACACAGCCATTTGTGGTTTAGAAATGGGTGAGAGAGTTGTGCCTGGCTATGACACACCTCCGCATGCTTTGGAGTCACTTGGCTTATCGAACTATTGCCGATGGCATGCACTACCGATGTCTGCAGAGGTGTGCAGCCAATACCCTGGCGGAGTTAGCTGCTTGAGTGGGCATATGCCATCACAATAACTACACAGTAGCTCAGTTTTACAGAATATGGCTGGTCTGTAGCATGTCGCACAGTAGTACAGAAAGTGGAAAACAAAACTCTGTGACAATGTGGGTGTTTGTTGTAGGAATTAGGGAATGGAGTAATTGGAAACTGCAGATGTCCATCTGGTTTATCCTGGTAGCAGTGTAGCCTGTACGTTGTGATCAGTAAATAATTATAGCTCTCGGCATGACCTTCCTTCTGTTTGTTTCTTATTTATAATAGATGAGTGACTTGAAAATTCAACGCAAAGCTGTGCATGAGCTGTTCAGTGTCCTGCAGAAACTAGTGGAGACTCCAACTACTCTCAAAAGAAAAAGGAGCCAGTCTCAGAGGAGGTGCAAATGCTAATGACATTATATGGCATTTTGCACAGAGTTATTGTGCAAATATCGTTATGAGGCACATTTTTTATTTCAGTCTTTTAACTGAATTTTTATACATTTATTTATTAATATTTAAGTATTTTAAATAATTATTTATAACAAAATACTGAAGTATTTATACCTCCTACTACTAAGGAATGCCTTCGTCTTAAAATTCTGTCTATCTGTTATATGTTTGTTGACCTGAAAATACAGAATGGGGCAATGTTTACTCAGTTTCCATCTGGAAATCCTGAAATGACATGATACGGTACCCAGCTTTCCATCTGGTGCTGTCTTGAGAGAGGGATGTTATAAAATTAGTCTCATCATTCATCTATTTGTCATGAAGATGCAAGCACCAATATGGGCAAGTTTCTGTACTCGTGAAAATATACTCATATCTGCTTACTTCTAAGCATATCTAAACTCAAATCAAGCAAGTAGACGTGCTTAAAGGTAAGCAAATGCTCATGCACTTTTCTGAACTAGGGAATTGATGATGATGACAACTATGCACTGAAGTTACCAAGAGGCCAGGCTAGTTAGCAGCTCCAGGAAATGTGACTAATTCTATTGCACTTACTTAACTACAACTCACTGATTTTGCGAAGTTCTGTATTCTTTTGTACTGAATTGTTTAAATGTGTCTGACGTCATTTTATTTATTTGGAGGTAGTAGTATGGAAGTTTTTATCTCAAGGACTATATTTTTGTACTGGAATATTATTTAAACCTTTGGATTTCTCAATGGAAATTTTTTGAAGTTTGGCTATTAAATAAAAAATAAATAAATATTGAAGAGTGTTTGCATGATTATTTGCCAGAATCTCTGTGCAAGGTAAACTGCTTAACCTTGCTTTATGTTGTCATAGAAGATAGCCCTGCCAAGATATGTAAGCCACATTTTATCTCCTCCTCCCTGCCCAAGATTTGGGAAAGGACAATGTTTTTGAAGAAATATGGCAGAAGCGTCTAAAATTCCCAAGCTCTTCAAATTCTGCTTTTATCTGCATGAGGAAGCATAATTTTGCTTATAAGAAGGCTTTGACCATTTAAAACTTGTTGTTACGCTGATTTAAAATAAAAGACACTTTTCATTTCCTCTGCAAGTCAAAGTTATGGAGCCTAGATTGAGGTCAGCTCATCTGCTGGACCCTCTGTGAATTGTACAAGCTGGAGGCCTGCGGCTGCCTGGGCCTTGGCCAGTCTCAGAGGCTTGGGTTTGTGCTTGGGACTGGGGAGGGGAGTTGGTGGGGCTTCTTAATTCTCAGGTCCTCAGGGGTTTAGTAAGCAAATTATCAGAGGGCAGACTGGTCGGGCTCACTGAGAGTGGTGCAGATTTTCCTTAGTATTCCTGCCAACATAGGACCTCCAACTCGCCCCGAACTTGAGCTGAATCAACAAATTCCAGAAACACCACCCTACAGAGCCCAAAGTTTAGTTGTAATTGTTGTAATAAGCCTAAGGAGTTTAGCTGTAATTGTTGCAGCCCTTCCCACTCTTACGGGCTCAGCTGTCTCCTCTGTGTAAAATACCTTTTCTCATATCCTCATTTTACAGTCATAACAAAGTGACTCAGTAATACTGGAGACTTGAAGTAATTTTGAAGGAAACAGCTGTTCTTGTTTGTACTCATCAGAGACATGCATATGCATGTGAGATACAAGTGAAATAATGCTGTGGGATTTCTCCTGTTCCAGGACTAAGCGTGACAATCCTCAGTTTGTATTTAACATAGGCAATGTGTCTCTGTGTACATGCTCTTTCATGAGGTATTAGTTAAATAAGAGACAAGCTGTCTTCCTGGGAAGTGAAGCCAGCTATAGCAACTTCTATTGAAAAAGAAAAAAGAAAAAAGTAAAAAGAAGAAACAAAAGGAAAATGGGAAGAGAAAGGAGAGAAGAGAATAGAGAAGAGAAGGGAAGAGAAGAGAAAGAAGAGAAGAGAAGAGAAGAGAAGAGAAGAGAAGAGAAGAGAAGAGAAGAGAAGAGAAGAGAAGAGAAGAGAAGAGAAGAGAAGAGAAGAGAAGAGAAGAGAAGAGAAAAAAATTAAATTAACACTCTTTTTTTTCTTTTTCTTTTAATTTAAAGCCAGAACTGGTTGGGAGCTACTTCATTAGATTATAAATCATAAAGTCTACAGTCCTTCCTCACCTTGCCACAGAAAAGCAATTAAAGCCATTGCTATACACCCAGCAGGAATAATATTTACTCATCCATCTTAAGCCCAGTTGCATGTAACTAAGCCTGTGCCATTTCCTGTGCTGTGCTGTCACATGCATTCATCCTGTTACCTCACCAAATCTGTCTCAAAACAGCAAGAGTACTGGATAGGCACTATTGAGTAGTCACATAATTTCCCAGGTTCTTCTCATCCTAGTTCTGGGTAGCAGAGGCAGAGAATTAGGGAAGAAATGAGTAGCCGAGAGTTGGAGTAGCAGCTGGCACTGCTGACAGAATGTGTTTGTACACTCTGATTTGAGTAGTTTGGTGTCTTGGGTTTTGTTTGTTTGTTGGTATGTGTTTTGGTTTTGGTTAGGTTTGTTTTGGGTTTTTTCCCTCCTTTCCTCTCCTCCTCCCCCCTAAGTATCCTTATTTCAACTAGAAATTTTTAAAGCATCTTTAAGCCTTTCATGCTAAACTTGACATCATTGCAGATTCCCCAGTGCTGCCACAGTTATCTAACCAAAGGAATCCAAACAATCTGTTTCTCACGTTTCCCTTCCTCTGAGTTTTCCCTACCCAATGTAAGTCTGTGAAACCCATTTCTACAGGGTGCTTAACATAAACTGCTGAATTAATCATTCCTCACTTTGCCCTGTCAATGTGATAATAGTGTCAGAGAAGAACATCATAAAAATCAGCCTCCGCAAGACCACAATGTTTCCCCTCAGCTGTATACCATACAAATGAGGTGAATAATTTTTAACATGAAAATCTGTCATCTCTTCTCTCACATCGGGGGGAATTCTGGGTCTCCTCTTTTATGGCATTCCTCACTATATCCAAGTGAGGAAGACATTTCCAGCTAAGCTAAATTCAAGTGTGAAATTAATTTAAAGACTACCCTAAATATTTCCCAAGAGAAACATAATAGAAGCATTGGACATTTCTTACAGAAGGTCAGAGCAATTTTTTTCAGCTACACAGCTTGAGAGAGTTCATAGATGCACATGCACAGGAGTGAAAAAATATTATCTACTATCTAGTAGTCAAAATTAGAAAGGGGAAAAATCAAAAGAAAATGCATAATTGTCTCAAAAAGTCGCTGCAGTTTATGCATCACTTCTGCAGCATATTAATCTATCCTTACTCTCTATTCCTGCATATTATCAGCACTGATTTTAATCTGATATTTTATCACCTTGCCACTAAGTATTTGGAAGTCTTTTAATAGTTTTTTGCAGCCAAACCTCCTTCCTGGTATCCTGAATAACTCAGCACATCAGCAAATTTTATTATGAATATGAATAACTAAGCTGATATTAATATCTTAGCACATCAGCATACTTACTTATTTCACAGCTCACCCCATTTCCCAAATTGCTGATGGCTAGATTAAATGGCACAGGCCCCAGGCAAGCCCCCTCATGACTGAACCCACTTAACTGCAGAAAACATTCACTGATTCCTACCCCTTACTTCTTATCTTTTAAGCAGTTGCATATACATGTAAAGACTTCCTTATAACATAATACCTTAACCTCTTTGGTATCTCTATGGTGAGACTCAACTGAGATTCTTTTGAAGATCCAAGGACACGATGCTATTTTGTCTCCCCCTTGTCTGTATATTCACTGCATTGGCTCTTCAGTAAGCTCTAGTATAACCAAGAAGTGTGGTATATCCTGTGACGAAAGTCATATTTGATAATCTCTTGTGCACCAGATTTATACATGGGCCCACTCTATCTCAGTATTGTATAGGGATGGTTGGGATGCCAGCTTTACTGGTCTGCAGTGTTCTGGGATTCCACTGAGGCAAATAAACCCATTTTGTGCATCCCTAGTGTAGGGGCAGGTTCCAGAGCAGGCTGTATCTCCCACACTCCACAGCTGTTTCACCCTTGGAGCCTGAAGGACTCTGGGTGAAGGTTGTCAGTTCAAATCTGTGCTTGTGGTCATTTCCCTTCTCTAGTCTATGAGTGACCATGGGGTTTTTTGGTCAGTGGGAAGCAGGAATAATAAAAATGTCTAAAAAGGTCAGGAGGTGGAAAAAACCCAAACCTGGCAGATGTGTGTGGGATTTTCATCCCAAAACAGCTATTCATGCAAAAACTCTCATCTTTCTGTTGTCTTGTGTGGGACAGAGAAGTGATAACTTCTGCAACGCATGGGACGTATGTAGGCTGCTCAAGTAGGTGGCAGACTGCTGTCTAATAACAGCAACAAATACAGCTTCTGGGTACTGTATGTAGCAGTTGTCCTGATGCAAAGCAGCAAAATAAGGCCACACATCTTTCAGCTTCCTCTTCTACTCTTCTTTCCAAGATTCCCCCTTACAGTGAGCAAACTCTTCCTGGGAAACAATCAGGAAGGTCTATGCCGAAAAACTACCTGCAGAAGTAAGCAAGGTAATTGTTTGATCCCTGGCAAAACGAGTTGCGGCTGTATGGTGGTCACATCATGACAGAGGGAAACAAAAATGGAAGAGGGCTGAGTTCCCCTCTGCACAAATCAGGTAGGACCCTCTTGCATCACTCCATGCTCACCGCTACCTCAAAGGCAAGTTGTCATTTGTGGGATTTCCCTCTAAATCATAGGTCTAAGTGACCTTGACCTTTCAAAACAGAAAGCAAGCCAGGTGCGTAAACCTGCTCTCTAGATCAACTCAAGGCTGTGAATTACTGCCACTCCAACATGCACTTAATGCTTCACAGGATCAGGTCCTGTACAGAATTTGATCTCCTTTTAAGTCGTACATCTGCTGAACATGTGGAGATACACAGCATGCATGTATGATGCAATATACAGGTTTTGCTCAGTGATACATATAGGGGTATATTATTTGGAGATGTCTGAGGATTTCTCTGTGTTCATGGCTGGATACTATTTTTTCCAGTGTGCTGTCTATAGGATCATACTCATAAGGAGATGGAAGTTTTCTAGAAGATGCTATTAACAGGAGTAAATGACAGTACTTCTTCACAGACTGGTTCTATGTTATTAAACAAGATGCAATAATATATATCTATCTGCATAACCAGTTCCACAGAAAAGAATTTTGAAAAGTGTATTATCGTATACAGTGAGCGCAAAGGCAACGACACTTTGCAGGAAAGTCATTCCACAACTTACAATTTTATGTTATCCTCAGGCTGTTAATGTCACCAGTGGTAAGGAAATTCCCCCACACTCACCCTTCTTACAGGCTCCTGAAGGTCAAACAACAGATGTTGCCACTAGCATCTCCCCCTCTATCAGGCATGCACAACTCTGTTTTCAGTCCAGTTTCATGTCTCCCTGCATTATCATCCTGTGGCCTCCTCAGATTTCTGATTGCATCCTCAAAGACCGTAGGTGTCCACGGTTTATGCTGTTGTGACAGCAAATTTAGACATCCCATTTTAGCTCCATCATTAGAAGGGCCACTGAACAGAAACATTATGCAAATAATGCTTTCCTATAAATTAAAAATTTATTTTTAGGGATTTATAAAATGTTTCGTCCCCACTCAAGTTGTATTTACATGACTACTCTACTCCAAGGAACCACAATGCTAAATTGAGTGGTGCAACTACTGTTTAAAATACTTACCTGAAATTAAAATTTGTCTACCAGGCTAAACAAATGCTAAAGAACTCAGTCTTACCCAATCAACTGCAATGAACTTGTGCAGTTCTTTCCTATCTCTAATGAGAAGTCAGTTGTATGCTGTTCACTTGAAGTACTTAATTCCTCATGCAGCTGGTGCCACTTGAGGTTTCTGTTACAGGTTGATTAAAAAATTCAAAACAGTCAATGGAAAGATTCTTTGATGTAGAAGTGATTTGAATTAAGCAACTGGATTCTGGAAATTGGGGTTTTTTCCCTAACCTTGAGTGGTGGGCCCAAACGAATGTTTCCAAGAAAGAATATAATAGATGTTGACACTTTAACATGGATCTTGAGCTTCATGATTTTGTATCAAAAAGAACCACTAGTGCTCACACTATCTGTGGAGAATTTTCCCTAAATAGCCTCAGAATTCCTTACATTTGCACCTAATATACAGTCTTGAAAAGTATGAACATGGGCTGTATTTAATTTGGACAAACCAGGCTTGCAGTCTTTTGGTTCCCGGATAATGCTTCTCTCTTGGCCTCTCCAGACACTCAGGGAAGAACTTTTCCTTACTGCTGGTAAGATTTTATTAATCAATATAAATCTAAACTGTTTTGGTTTTGATTATAAATAAGTATGCTGAAGTCCTTCCCCTCATTTAGCTCAGTGGAAGAACATTCAGAAAAAAATGGCTGTGAATTTATGAAAGGGCCCTAATTTATTGATAAATGACAAAATTCTCAGGAGGCATAAAATAACAGAAAACAGTTCATTCAAAATGTGTACAGTACTTCTTGGAGATTTATAGAATATAGATGAAATGTTGTCATTTGCCCTATGTCATTCATGTGCTTGCTCTCTTAGTTTGTAGATTAACAGAGAAGTTTAAGAAAAACGATGTATGAACTAACAAATTGTTGAGATTTCTTATCTGAAACAAATGAGCAGTGATGAAAGTCCACACATGCCACCCAGCTGGTGAAGTTCATGTTGCCTATCCAGCAACGGTTATTTTTCCATCGACTTCGTGAAAATCATTTGCTTCTTGAGCACTGCAAAAAAGAGCTTGGTGTACTTCTGAGATGGTATTTATCACAAGTGGCTAGAGACATGGATATAAATAGAAAACACTATTCATTTTAAAACCTTAAGCTAGTCTTAGTAAGCAAGTTCTTCCTTTCCAGAGAGTTCTTATGAATTCTGAAATTACTTACAGACCAACTGCACAAATGCTACATGAACACACCACAGGGAAAGAGCAGAGATTAAAAGAAAAAAGAATCTCATGCATTTGTAAATGTGTCTCCAGCATGAGCATGTCCATCCACAGGTGGACAGAATAGGCGTATTTTAATCTGCGCAGAGAAAAAGAGACTTTCACATGAAAAGTAAAAGTCACTTTGGCTAAGTAGTTTCTATCCAGTGACAGAAGTTGTCTCCCAATAAGTATTTCACATGCCACAAAAAAAAAAAGACCCCCCCACCCAACAAACAACCACCCCCCCCCCCCGAAAAAAAACATCAACCCAAACACCACCAATAAAACCAAGGCAACCAAACAACTGAACCAAATATTTAATTTGCCCTTTTTACAGAAATGATGTTTGACTACCCTTGGAGCCCACCTTCTGAAAGCCCTATCTCAAACTAGAAGTGCTCTTTGAGGGTGTGAGAAGGTCTGTTGACTCTGACTAGAGCCAAGGTATAGGTCCATTCTGAAGGACTGTCCTCCTTCTGCAGCTGTTTAATAGCTCTGTCACTCTTTATCTGTACAGCATTTATTTCACTTTTTTTTTCTTTTGTTAGACCATATACCATATCAATTCACATATTTTCAGTTTTGCTGAGCTATTTTCTACTCCAAAGGGTCTTTTCTGATAAACTTCCTGAAACTCTGGGAGAAAATGGCTGACAATAAAGGAGAAGAATTTTTCAAGAGGATACTTTTAATACTGGATAGACTTTTTTATTTTGCTTATTTGTCAGCATGATCTACAATTTCCAGGACAAGGGTTGTGTTCATTTCTCTGTGGGGCACTTCTGAAAGCACAATGCAGTGATGTGTCAGGGATCTTGGGAAGTACTGAGTCAGGATCTCCGTCGGAGTCAGCACTCACCTCCAGGTGAGACAAACTACAAAATACATCTGTCCTGCCTCTCTTCCCACGCGGAAAGCTCTGCTCCTGCTGATGCCTGTGCTCCCCAGTACCTTTTCTGGTTTCATATTCAGAGTGAATGATCTACAGCTGAGGATTCACTTAGTGGTTCACATAGGAAAGTGAGCAAGGTTTTGGGCTGCTTTTAACATTCCTCCTCTGTCTTATTTCTGTTCCAAATTTTCACTGCTTTCCTGTGACTTCTTTGTAACTAGGCATTTTTCTCTCTGGTCACCTGGCCCTCCTTTTCACCCATTCCCAGGAAAGTTATGTGGTGTTTTACCCTGCTTAGCCCTTTCCAGAGCCCAGCCTTCCTGAGTTGATGAATAAGGGCCAGAACTCATGCTTTCTTACAGATCTCTTTTCAGGACTTACTGCTTCCCATGACATGCAACTCAGATAATGCTGGCTGAGCGCAAACGAGATGTCTATGAGATGAATGTATTGGTGTTTGTATTAATACATGCATGTCTATTTTTAGAAAAGTCCAAACCACCCTTTCTCCATCCTCAGCACCCATATTTTAAGAAAACTGCCCATCTTTCAGCCTTTAGCAGTTCCTAAAAATAATGATTTAACTTTATTATGACCATCTTAATCTTCTCTCTATTCTTTATTCTTTTTTACCACACTCACTTTCATACTGAGTTTATGAAGCTTAGTAGCACTTTGTGAGCTCCTATCAAGTACTGTTAGCTAATGCAGTTGAGCTGATGCTGTTATGCTCTGTCCCTTTCATCTTTTGTGGTATCCACTAATTGGAGAGATTCTTACTCACCCACATAAGAAATAATGAGTCTAACAATTAAGTGTGTGAGTTTTAGTTCTTGCCTGGCTATTTCTTACTAGTAGCTAATTGGTTTTATCTTCATAGGAAAGTCGGCAGGTTTTGCTCCTTTTTACCGTTATTGTTTTCTTCCTGGTAGTTATTCTTAGTTTGTCTCTGAGTTAGAAGAGTTGTCCTGTACAATACCTCCCTAGCCGCAGGAATGTGCAAATACATGTGTAACATATTCAGTATCAAAGTAGCTTTTCCTTTTCTGACATGTCAGCATGAGCACTGTTACTGTTTTTTACCTTCAAGGAAGACTGAGAGGGGTTAGATGGCTTGGAGTTTAAAAGCACCTGACTGAGGGTTAGCCCAAGAAGAAAGGTGAATTTCCTTTCATAATAGTCCTGTTTTGCCACCCCAAAGTACAGGCACACAACACTTTCTCTTACGGAGAGATGCACACAGTCATGCAACTTGGTCAAACCCCATTTTTTCTGTTGCAGAGTTAATTCATTTATACTTAGCACTTGGACTACACACTTGAGTGCAGCCGTTAAATAAAATTGCTTAAAAGGAAACATTAGCTATCATGTGTTTGAGAAGGCTGTGGTGAGGGGAATGTCTGTGACAAAATTTAGAAGAAAGATCCCATGCAGTACCACCACCTGACAGCCTGGTTTTGTATCACCACATCTGTCTCAGAGTGCCAGAGGCAAGCCAAATTTTCTTCCCCTCAGACACACAAATTCAAGAATTCTGTGTGGACAGAAATTCACTTCTGCACTGAGCAACAGAGGACCTGCCAGGAACATTGCATGCAGCTCAGCTCCAACCCTGCCTGCCTCCAGCTTGCACTGGTGGCCAAAACAACAGAAAACCAAACCATAGACCTTGTGAAATGGAGAGTAACTGCTACCATAGCTCACAGTGAGGTATGGCTCAAAGGAGCTGTGGATTCCCTGTAAATCTGTAACATACAGCATTACATACCTGATCTTGCTGGGCTGCTTGCAAGGAGAGATGGTCTAACCTACTATAACAGTCTTGTTGTGAATAAACTTCTATTAAGAAGAGGAATGAAGCCCATCATGATCTTACTCACTTGTGGTCAAAGGTAAGCAGCGAGTACTGTTTGCAGCAAGGAACCAAGAGCTCAAACACAATACATTAAAGTAGCACTTAAATTCAGACGCTCTTTGGTGTAGCTGTTTGTAGAAAAAAAGGCACTAAATTAGTCATGGGGCTATTGATCAAGTAGTCTGGCTGACTCATACAAGCAAAATGACAATAAAGTTATAAAAAATATGGGCGGAAAAAACAGTTTGTGGTTACTTTTCCAAGATAGTAAAGAAAACAGTGAAAAGGAGTGTCAAGGGTGATAACTACTACAAGGGCATAGACTATATCACCGATTGATTCATAATGCTTTACAAGAAAAATGAAAAGGTTCACATTCTTTAAAAATCAGATTAAAAATTGTATTAAAAGGCAATCTCTCATGGTAATTAAAATTGGTCAGACACATCTGTATTGCAGGTGTAGAAAGGCAGGGCAAATGTACATCATGGAAATGGGTTCTTTCAGCTGAAGAATGAGAAGGAAAATGTGGCTGGAGATGAATGTGTTTTGGCACAAAACAATGGTGAGTGTTCACCTCACAGCCGTGAGTCAATGGAGGAGGACTTTTCAAGTGAGCCCATCCAGAGGTGGATAACCATGACGGAACAGGTCTGTGGAACCCTGGGGGACTGAGAAAGGTGACGTAAAGCTCTGGGGTCATATCCTGATGAAGGCTTGGTTGCCATGATCTCCTTTAATGCTGCAGGTGAATCATTACCTCAACCACCAAAGGGTAAACTGAATCCAGCTCCAAGGGCTGGCACCAAGGATAGTGTGTGTGTGTGTGTGTGTGAGCATGTGGAACATTACAGCATCCACACTCAGTGCCTGCTTCTTCAAGAGAGGGTGAATTAATTGAATGTTTCTATCCAGCTCCTCAAGACTTCCTTTCGCACCCCCACCTGTTTTCCAAGGAATATAATGTTTTTCCATGAGTGGAAACCTGTGATTTATCCATGTTCCGTGTCTTACACTAATAAAGCAATGTATGTCCATAATTAAATTAATTCTGTACTTTCTAGGCTGGTTTACTCACTTGCCATTAAGCTGGAGCGGTAATTACATGAATGACTTCAGCTGTAAATGACTCATTTTGATATTCTTGAGCAGTTATTACTGCCATGTTGGTGTTACTGTTCTATAGTAAACCTATTTGCTGTGCAAACAGGATTCCTAAGAAATGACAAAATGGACTGCAGAAGCTGCGGGAATAGTTTCATTACTCTTGCAGAATTTTAGGATTTGTGAATTTATATTGTATAAAATCCAAATTTTGTGCCTGAGCTTACCTGTCAAGACTTACTTATTTTTGTTCAAGGTGGAATTTACCAGTTGGAGCACTGGGTCACAATGTTTCAATGTGATCATTTTTGGGAAGGATGAGAATAAAAAGGGAGTTTTTTTCTTAGGCTCTTTCATTCCAAGTTGCTTATGCAATAGGGTTAGATATTTAATATTACATTCGTATTCCTCTTAAGATAGATAGCAAGGTGGATCATATAATCGTAGAATAGTTAGGATTGGAAAGGACCTTTAGATCATTCAGTTCCAACCCCCCTGTCATAGGCAGGGACACTCCACACTGAACCATGTCACCCAAGGCTCTGTCTAGCCTGGCCTTTAACACTGCCAGGGATGGGGCATTTACCACTTCTTTGGGCAACCCATTCCAGTGCCTCACCACCCTCAGAGTATACTACAGACATCTCAAAATGAATGTAGCAAGGTTGGTGAGATTATTTACAAGAGAAATTTACGGGTGCAACAGGACTCATGGGAGGCTTGAATTTCAGTTCTCCACTCCCTGATTAATAAAGAATTTGTAGAAAATACCATGGATTTACTAAATTGGTTATTTCTGTTGGCTAGAAAATGCCAGTCTCTTGGAGCACTTTTTGAATTCCCAAGGCAAAAGAATTGCATGTCCTCCAGTTTTAGATACAGGTACTCTGCCTCAGCTTTATGCTGTTAGGAAACATGATCAGGGTGTGCCATATGAGGCCAACCAATTTCCCCATAGCAGAGGCTTCAGTTCTGCAAGGGGTTTTTCTGTAAGAAAAAGTATCTAGTGGAACCACAGGCTGCTCCTGAGCCTTGAGCATACAGTAGACTATGGGGTCAAAGGCACTTAACCAAAGGCCAGTGCTGATTTTTTATTGCAAGCACAATTGCCTCAAATAGTGCACTTGTCATCAAGGGAGTTGCTAAAAAAAATGCTTGGAAAACATACGAAAAATGGTAGGTCTGGTAAGACCCTGATAGGTCTCATCAGCTTGTGTACACACATTTGTCTCAGCAGCTTTTGACTGAAACATGCTAGCACTGAGTTGAGAACACCAGTTTGAAACAGATGTATGGTCCTATAAGACTTTCATCCCCAAAGTAAAACCACTATTTGCTGATAACTTATACCAAAACAGCAGATATGTAGGTGAGTGAGGAAACGCCTGTCCACTTTCTCATACTGCTAGAAACTGGACACTATCAGGTTCTAAATCAACCCAGATATTTTCTTAGAACTTAGGTATAACCATGGTATAGTTCAATGTGTAAAGCAGTAGAAAAACAGTCTCCAGGTAGAAGACGTCTCTACAATGCACAAAAGATGAGACGGAGGGTAAAAAGTCATGCTAATGCATACAGGTTGATTTTGATGCAAAGGAGAAAGGGAATTCTGTTGAGGGATGCAGTGGGGATGGCAATGGAAGTATCACAAAAGCTAAGATATTGAGGCAAAAAACAGCAGTTAACTGTGGGATGAGTTTTGGGTACTAACGATGAGTCTGGACAGGGAGAAGTCAGGAGAGACTGACAACAGCTACTTCAGTGGAGTACAGAGGGCAGAGATGAAACTATCATTTGAAAAGGTGGATGTTTTCAAAGCACACTAGCGGCTCTGTATTTTGATAGGATCATGAAAATATGAAGCCAGGCTTTTGAACCCTCACGGAATTTAACAGATATGGCATGAAAAAGCATGAAAAGTACGACCAAAGAAATATCAGATAAAGAGAACCTAAGAATGAATGATAAGCATCAGCTGAGGTAAGTGAAAATGAAAGCTAAATGGGAAATGATAAAGCCGTTGAAATTCAGAATGGGTGAAGTCAGATTTCATATTTGTTTACTCCACTTAAGGGTCAGTCTGATAGTGTACATTTAGCCTGTGGCACAAGGATCCTGCTAGATCTTGGATCAAATTCTTCTAAATTGTAACTTTAATGTGAACTACAGAGGTGTGCTTTTCAGTGTAATGCCAAATACAAAACTGCATTTAGTGGGAGTTGTTGGTGTGGTGCTTGATAAAGCATAATGCAAATCCCTTGTGCATGCCTGACTTCCCTATGTCCTTTTTACATTTGTGTAAAATGCTAGAAAAGGGATCACTGAACTCTCCCTGTTTCATGGTTTCTACCAACTTTGGAGGCCAATGGCTGGCTATCAGCTCTCACCTCTGCTTGCAGATCACCATGCCATTCTGCTTTAATAGTCATGCAACCTCTGCTTTGCCTGCTGAGGCCACTCCCCCTGCTGTGTTGTTATGCATAGTATGACCTCCTGAAAGTACTCTCACCTAGTTCATCTTCCCCAGTGAGTTCATCAAAGATGCCTCCTCCTTCCGCCCAGATCAAAATAAAAGTCTGCTCTTCAAGTTAATTATACACTGAGAAGTTCACCTTGTGACAAGGAAAACAAGGAGTCTGCAGCTCAGGTAGACCTTGGAGGCAGCTTTATCCTCACCCAGGACAGATTAGAGCTTTAAATAGCTATAGTCCTTTACTACTTCCGGAACAAGGCACAGTCAAGAATTTGGAAAGTGCATCCAAAAATCTCTCACTTGCAGAGTCTAGGGTGAATCTGGGCTACTCATTGTCCTGGGTTCAGCAGTAGCAGTCATTTTTCTCCTTCTTAGTAGCTGGTGCAGCGCTGCGTTTTGACTTTCGGCCTGGGAACAGAGCTGATAACACAAATGTTTTAGTCTGACCAAGGACTTTGTGAGCCTCATGCCCTGCCAGGGACAAGGGGTGGCCAGGAGGAAGCAGAGACAGGACACCTGATCCAAGCTAGCCAAAGAACTATTCCATACCACAGCATGTCATGCCCAGGGAGATAACTGGGAGTTACCTGGAAGGGCACGGGCTCTCTTCAGGAGGGTTGAACTCGTTTGGCGGTGGTATTGTATTCCCTTCTCTTGTTATTTTCTCTTATCATTATTATCATTGGTGGTAGCAGCAGTGGTTTGTGTTATACCTTAGTTACTGGGCTGCTCTTGTCTCAACCCGTGGGAGTTACATTCTCTCGATTGTCCTCCCCATCCCTCCGGGAGCGGGATGGGGGGGTGGGGGAAGGAAAGAAATAAGGAGAAAGGGGGGCAGGAGTGAGTGGACGAGCTGCGTGGCTCGGTTTGAACCACGACAATCATATATGCCCATATGTGCATGTGTATCCACATGATGACTTTGTCTTTGGGGTTTTAGTCATACTACTAAGGTATTGAAGGTTTCTACCAGCAAAATCTCTTTGAAGCATATGGCTTCTGTGATACTGCAGGGAAGTAATCCACTTTCTCAGGAAGCTTCCACCTTCTGCATGAGGGAGGCAAACGCTGTGAGAACTGCATCGCCAAATCTGGGTGCCTAAATTGACAGTACCATGGTACCAGTTAGCTCCATGCTTTTGGATACATCCCTTTACGAATCTGTTTTCTGTAACACACAGCTATAGTAACATGCAGTCATAAATTCCTGTGAAGGATGAAGCTAGTGAAGCTCTTTTTCCTGTGGTTTCCAGTACAGCCAGGATGCAGAAAATGGTCATGAAAAGGTGTATGTTCCAGGCCATCTGGAGCAGAAAGGTTCACAGTGCCATGCTCTGGGAGGAAAGCTGCTGGGATCTTCTGCAGCCCCCTCATCCTGGCACAGCTGCACATCATACACTGCCCTTGATGGTTCAAGAGCCCTTTGATGACTGATCTAACTCAGGCCATGGAACACAGAGATGTTCACTGCATCTGGGAACTTCTGGAAGGCGTCCAAGTTTAGAGTACAGTCCCGTGTGGCCACACTAGCCCCAGAGAGGGTACACCATCTCCCAGGATTTGTTTGACCCCTGGTACCCAGTTGGGAAGGCCAGTCAGAGGGTGTGCATGGCTGGCATGGTGCAAGTGATTATTTCACTCTGCTCTACATTTCTAGTCTCATCCTTTACTGCCTCGCGCTGCTGCTCTAGCTGTGTGTGGGATGTGTAAACAAATGGTTTTCAAAAGGTCAGGTTGGAAATATATCTAAAACACAAATACACCCAAGAAAAAGGAGCTTTGAGTGTTTTCTTGCTGCCCACTTTCTGTCAGCCTATTCAAAAGCTCACCAGTGCCTTTGCCACGTGACTTTCTGCTATTCTAGGCCACAAAGCACAGCCATTTAAAGCAAACGTGCAGTGTTCCCAGGTACCTTTGCACTGCAGAAACTATTTCCTCCGAGCAAAAGCAGACTGCTCAGCAGATATGTGCTGTAAGGCACTGCACAGCTGCTTTCTTCACCCAACTATGCAATGCTCACAGGTGATTATCGAATCGGCACATACCCTATACTTTGGCCAAACACGGCACAAAGCACTACACAACGTCAAATGGGGGGGTCCTCAAATCTTTTTACATCAGCCAGCTTGGGCACAAACTGAATTTAGGCAGTGATGCTTGGATTCACTCCTTGAGGCAGGTGATGTGCTCAGCCAGATCTATGGCTGCAGGGTTCTGTAGTCTCTGCCTCCATCTCTAATGAGCAGTGAGTGCTTATCTTCATCTGCCTGATTATGAAAGATCGCATTGAGGAAATATTGACAGCTGAGAAAAAGGATTTCACACTTTTCCTGGCTTCTCTAGTCGATGTAGAGCAAAGGGTTGGACAGACTGAAATCTCCTCTCTTCTGGATGGTGAACATGGGGACATAAGTAAGCATTCTACATAGGAAGGACAAACCAATATGGATGTTGCTATTTCTAATCACTTTCCTTTTTCCCTTGGAAAGGAGAAAAATGTGATTTTCATTACCAGCATTATTCGTTACATGTATCACGGTAGGGAATCTCCAGTCACAATTGAAGCCTTACAGATTGAAGTTTCAGCTACATACGCTAATATTTATTCATACCCTATATTGCCTATACTTAATGGCACTGGCCACTTCTGTTTAAGTCATATAAAGCTCTTTTGGCTTTGGGGACTACGCCTTTAGCTGCTGCACACATAAATGTAAGATAAGACATAGGAGGTGATCCTGCCCCTCTACTCTGCTCTTGTGAGACCTCACCTGGAGTATTGTGTGCAGTTCCAGTGTCCTCAACATAAAAAGGACATGGAACTGCTGGAACAAGCCCAGAGGAGGCCACGAGGATGATCAGGGGACTGGAGCACCTCCCGTATGAAGACAGACTGAGAAAGTTGGGGCTGTTCAGCCTGGAGAAGAAAAGGCTGTGTGGAGACCTCATAGCAGCTTTCCAGTACCTGAAGAGGGTCTATAGGGATGCTGAGGAGGGACTCTTTGTCAGGGACTATAGTGATAGGACAAGGGGTAACAGGTTAAAACTTAAACAGGGGAAGTTTAGATTGGGTATAAGGAGGAAATTCTTTCCTGTTAGGGTGGTGAGGCCCTGGAATCGGTTGCCCAGGGAGGTTGTGAGCGCTCCATCCCTGGCAGTGTTCAAGGCCAGGTTGGATGAAACCTTGGGTGAGATGGTTTAGTGTGAGGTGTCCCTGCCTATGGCAGGGGGTTGGAACTTGATGATCTTGAGGTCCTTTCCAGCCCTAACTATTCTATGATTCTATGATGTTCTCATTCTTATGCACAGCTTTGATACACAGAGCAAAACACAACTTTTGCAAGCTCTTTCAGAGCTGACTGATCACTAGAAACATCTCCACCCATAAAGCCCCACAGGGCATCAAAGTTTAATATGGCAGAGGAAAAAGTCTGTGAATATCTTAGAAATTATTATTTGCCATATGCTTTTTCATGCTTGGCACAAGCTGTGTTAGGACATCAGCTACTGTTATGAAAACCCACCAGCCACAAATAAATCAAATCAAATAATATTTCTCATTTGTTAGAATGGGCTTGCTTGCTTTCATTTTGTATTGCTAGCCCACGGAAGGCTTACAGGAAATTTCAGCTGGTTAAATGTAAATTTACCGTAATTGTGTAGTAGCACCAGATGCAGCTGACCACAAGATACATGCTTTAGAAAAAAAAAAGAAAGAAGTATTCATACCAGCAGGGCAATAAATGACAGGAAACAAACCTGCCTGATGCTACCACAGGTTTCTTACGCCTGTGACTCTCAGAAAAAAAGTATAGTAGACCTCCAAAGAACGCCATACACTCAAATGAAATTCCCACAAGGAAAAAGAAGTATAGAAGTAAAAGTTAAACTGGAGGGAAAGGTGATACTCTTATTTCTTTCCCTTATATCATACTGCTCTGAGGGCCTGTGGGACATATTACTGGCAGACAAAGCAAAAAGCCGAGCTAGGGGCAGTCCTTCCTTGCTGGCAGGGTGAAGAATTGCTCCTCGCCATAAGCCTCATCCAAAAGCAGCAAGCAGAGCTTAACCAAAATGTATTTTCTAACCTTGGGCTCAGACGTCAAAAATGGGAAAGGCATAACTATCCCAGGTGGTCACGGAAGCTGAAGGTCATTCCTCGGATGTGGAAACACTCCTCTACCAGCGCTGCGGCTGTGGTGCTCTCCTTCTCACCCTCAGTGAGCACAAGGAACACTGCCAGGGCATCATGATGCTCCTGTTTCACAGATCCCCTCCTTCAGCCTTAATCACTGATGTTTTTTGTTCTGCCTCTTTCCCCTTTGTGACACACAAACACTGTAACATTCCACTTGCATGTATGCATGCAAAGATAATTCCTATGCAGTTCTCAATGCTGAGTTCTCAATTCTCAATAGTCTTGCTGTCTATACATACCTACTTTCCTATCTGGTAGTGACCACATGCATGTTTTTCCCAGTATTACATTAAGGGAAAGTCTTTGGGGCCAAAAGCTTCTCTTACTGTTTAAGCATGATGGCTATTTGAACAACATAAATTACTGACATGAACAGAGCAAGGAAGGAAGGGGAGGCAGACCAGACATGTACACACAACTTCTCAAATCTCGCACAATAAAGGGTCTTTGAAGACCTGATCCTGAGTTTTGTTGTTTACTAGTATGACGTAGTATATTGTACTTCACAAATGATATTTATGCTTCATTGAAGCAAAGCAGTTCAGTTGCAAATGAAGGATAATTTCTCAACAAGAGAAGGAAACTTTCTGTGTTCTTTTGTTGCTTTAGATGGGCAAGTTAGCGGCAGGAGGAAAATTTAATCCTGTATCTTCAAGTAGAGTTTCAATTACAATACAGGAGCTTGCTTGTCAGAGAGAAAAATCAAAGACTTTGTCCCAGGCAACCTTTGTGGTATCAAGAGTATGTGTTAATTAACCACAAAAAGGCATATATGGAAGCTACTTATATTTGCTGAATATTATTAAAGAGTACTGTCTCTCTGTTGAATTTACTAGGGACGAATCCAGTATTTCTGGAATTCAGTGGAAAAAATTTTTTTAACTTCTGTAAACTTTGGATCAGGCCCAGAATGAGGATGCAACAGGCACATTGTGAAAATGTGAAATGGAAAAGAAATTGACTGCATATTTTAAATTTTAAAGTCATATTTTGTGTCACAGTTACACGGGTTTATAAACTCCATGCATAGACTTCTCTACAGTCATGTAGTGCAACACGTTTTTTTGGCAAGGTCTTGTATTTATGTTATGTTTTATTCTGAAAGAAATATCCTCTGTAGTGAATCAAATGTTAATAAAATCTAACGGCAAAACCATAGAGTTATAGAGAGCAAAGCCTAGCAGAAAAATCATAGAAGCTAGAAGAGTTGTGGGGAGACTTCAAGTGTATTTCTCACATTATTTCCAGTGTTTTGTAATAATTTTTAAATAATTCTCTATAACACCTTAATTCCAGAGGCGCATATAAAATATCCAAATTCTACTTACATAATGCCATTCAACTCCCTTAAGCTACTTTCAGACTCATTCTAAGGCTCCCTAGCTGACTTTGCAGCATGCAAAACCACAACAGGCTAATAGGAATCTGTCTAAAAGTGATCGTGGATGATTATAGGCTGTCTCTACACTTGCACAAGTCAGGCAATTTCTAAAGGAAAGGTAAGAATTTGAACTACATCTTTCTTCCAGGGAAGGTGTGAAAATTCTCATAGAGAGTAGAATAGGTTCATAGTTCATCCCTGAAAGAGGAAGTGTTTGACTATCTTATTCAAGAACCTGAAAGTGTGGTTGATTTTTACAGCCACTTCATTTCTTTCAAGGCGAACCACAATAAAATTCCAGAGACTTTTGACTGTTCGTTATCAGACACTAAATCTACACACCTTACAGGTGGGATTTTCCTTAAACAAATGTTCTCTAGAAAATAGTAACCTCATTCAGTTTTCTTTGCCAGGTTTCATAGCATTTTACAGGAGGTGGCAGGGACTATTACTTCCATAGAGAAGTATAAGATAGTTGACAAAATGCATAAAAGGAAAACATGGAACATGTCATCAGGCTTGCTGATATTACCACCGTTAACAAAAATATTGACAATATTTTTATTAGCCTTCTTCAGCTTCCTCCCTCAGTTATACACCTGTATTAACGAAAACCAGGATCTCCACCAGATGAGCAGAAGAAAATTTAGTAAATTCCACAGATGGGTAAGACTAAAAAATTAAGTGGCTTCACATTCTTCTTTTAATAAGCTCAATTTTAAATTCAGGGAAGAAACTTCCAAGCAGAAATAGTAGTCCATCCTAGAAAGCCTAGGTGGGTTCAAAGCCTAGGTGGGTTCACCTCTGGCATGTACCACTATCATCAATCTTTTGCATAAAGGGTTAAAAGACATCTGTACAGATCAGTAGTCAAGTCTCTTGGGAATGACTCTTTAATTTATCCTGATGAAATTAAGGATAACTTAAAAAAGGATTTTCATATGTTTTTTAAAAATCCCTCTTTTGGGACATAGGGTTTAGAAGGGATTTCTAATGTAATGTTACCTAGAGCTTGTTTTGGTGGAAACCATACCTATCTTCTTCATAAATGCTTGTACATGGTGATATTTGATTTCAGAAGTAATGATGGTCTTCTCTCTTCTGTTCAGCTGCAGGCTGCTCTAATTTTCAGGAGTTAACTTTTAATATAATTACATTTAAAGAGAATTCCTATTAATTTGTTCTTCAGTCAGGACTTTCTTTACCTTAATACTTTCCCCTCCCCAGTGCTCACATGCAATGATCAATGTACATAGATAGCTATTCTCTGAGCACATTCCAATTTCAATAAGTCTTTCTCATAATTGCATGATCTGAACTGTATATAGTGTTCAAGACAAAAGGACACTTATTTTCATTTTTCTGGCAATGAGTTGACACCTCAAAGACTGGGAGTTCCTGAGGTGTGTGGGAGCAGGCATGTTACTGCAGAAATACAACATTTTGCGGCCTCACTTGGAGTATTGCGTACAGTTCTGGCATCCTCAACATAAAAAGGACATGGAGCTGTTGGAACAAGTCCGGAGGAGGGCCACTAGGATGATCAGAGGACTGGAGCACCTCCCATATGAAGATAGGCTGAGAAAGTTGGGGCTGTTCAGCCTGGAGGCTGCATGGAGATCTCATAGCAGCAATCCAGTATCTGAAGAGGGCCTGTAAGGGCGCTGGGGAGGGACTCCTCATTAGGGACTGTAGTGACAGGACAAGGGGTAATAGGTTAAAACTTAAACAGGGGAAGTTTAGGTTAGATATAAGGAAGAAGTTCTTTACTGTAAGGGTGATGAGGCCCTGGAATGGGTTGCCCAGGGAAGCTGTGAATACTCCGTCCCTGGCGGTGTTCAAGGCCAGATTGGACAGAGCCTTGGGTGAGATGGTTTAGTGTGAGGTGTCCCTGCCCATGGCAGGGGGGTTGGAACGAGATGATCTTAAGGTCCTTTCCAACCCTAACTATTCTATGATTCTACGATTCTATGATCTGACCTTTAGTGTCAGTGTGGGAATATTGGCATGGCACTTAGGAAAATTTCCCTTGTTTCTACTTACTATCTTTAAGATGTAAAATCCACAAAAAATAGCTAAAATAAACCACATATGCCACATTTAAGCCAAGCCTGGTAATGAACTAAACATCTATTCATTGGGTCTTTTTCTAGTAGTCCTTTGCCACTCAGCTCTTTCTCTGACAGCCTAAAACTTGATTAAAGGAATCACAGAATGAAAGTAGTATTATTTCAACCCTCATTATTTCAAAGAAGTAATGAAAATATAATTGATGCAGCAGTTATGAAGTTAGTTGAAAAAAACCAGCACCAACCAAACAACAAAAAACCCTCACCCAGCTTTCTAGCTCCCTCTCTAGGAGAGAGAGAAAAAGAGAAAACTGGAAGTCTACCCCACCTGCTGCACCTACTTTCATTTTAAGTTCTCTAGCTTTTCTGAATGAAAACTAGTTGAAGAGATGTCTTCCTGCCACCAGGTGCAATTTATTTGCTTCTACAAAATTCTGTGAAGCTTTGAGGGAGATTTTTCTCATATGATTTTGTAGAGGATATTTTAAAAAAGGAGAACACATTAAAAGTTGCTATTAAGCTAAACTGCTAAAGAAAAATATACACCAAATTAACCTAGAAACATGTGAAAAAGCTTCAAAGCCATCGAATGATGTGGACCTTAGGTGTACAGAGAGGGTCAAGCACACCACCCAGCCTGGGCACCCTCCAAAAAGCCTGGGACACAAAGCTAGGGTAGAGCATCCTGGTATCTCCCACATCCAGGAATTAATCAAAAAGACTTCCTCTGCCGTTCCTATCTGGAGTCTTTTCTCCAGGAGATGGTAAGATTGCAAACAAAAGGTCTCAGGAGTGTGAAGAAGTGCACTCGGCTATGTTGAAAGGCTTGGCTGACCAGCAGTCAAGCCTTCTCACGAACACCAATAGCAGACTTTCTCAGCAAATATTTCCCTGGTGGAAAAAAACATCTTTGTCAGTGTGACAGCTAGGTCATGGGAGGAGACTCTCACTACTTTATTAAAGATGCTCCTTTTTTGCTTTCCAGAAAGATACAGCTGTACAGCAAACATCTGAATGACAGAAAGCAACTAATAAATCTCTACCTCAAACAGCTATGAAATGTCAGTGAAATCCACTTAGGGAGGATTGAAAGCTGAGCAGTGGGCAGTAAGTGAAAGATGAGAGGCAGCTGAGCAGTCTTGGGCCAGGATTATAGCCTGGTGCTGCAGTTATGTGAGTGCAAGGGAAGGTATCTGCCAATGATGGATGGCAGGCAGGGATGGGGAGGTAGCAAGGACTGTTTAAGCAGACTACACAATGTCCCCTCTGAAACAGCAGCTGTTGGTAGGTTTTGTTCCCCCAACATTGGGGAAAGGACCTGAGGATTTAATATGGTGATTGTGAGGTCTTGATCTCAGGAAATTATTTTTGGAAGCTCTCCATGCTGTGTGTAACCTGAAATCAACACTGCAGGCTTCAAATGGACAACATCCTTATTTTCCTTAAAAAACCCAACATCTGTGCAAAAGTTTAGGGGTTAGAAAGAATTTCCTTCTGCAACTGTCCCACGTTGCTACTTTGTGTATTGTCAAACGCTTTCACTCCTGTTAAAACAACAGCAAAGTAATAAACAAATATTGCAACTGAAGACACAAAGGCAGGGCTTTGCTTTCCATAGCAATTCTGCTGGGTCAGGACTCCTTATTTCTTCTTTACTGTAAAATAAAACCTCCTATGAAAAGGGTACCCTCTGGTTTTCCCTGTGTCTCTTCTTTGTAGAACTGCTCAGGAGCAGAAAGAAAAAACTCTTAACTTGAAATGAGGTGCTTGTTTCCTGTGGTTACGCATTTGTCTTTGTTGAGAAGCCCGGCAAAATCATTTATACCTCTGTGGCTGCACCAGGTCATGTATGACTGAGGTATTTCCTTGAAAACTGCTTTGTTTCAGCTTACTCATCATCTGTTTCACTGAAAACGAGTTCCTGCCTCATCATCATAATAAAATTACTCACCATAAATTCAAAGGCTTTGGACTAAAGCTACCCACAGGTTAGCAGCTGCAGAACTCATCTTTGCAGGAAGACATTAGTTTACAGCAAAATTAAAATACGCTGGTAGTTACTGTTTTTATTTTTAAATGGCTGTACCTGAATTCTTCTGCTTTGCTTTTAATAAGGGTGGGATGTGCCTTGTGGACAGCACAGCTTTCTAACCTCTTGTATAACCTTTTATCTGTAGCCACAGGGAAGCATCTCACGTTCAGGAGGCACACTCATTCCACAAAGACTCACTTCTGACTCCGATGGCATTATGTTGCACCAAAAATCAAAAACTATACAAAGTCAACTGCAATTAATGGCTATTTTCCTTGCTGACTTTAGCGGGCCTTCTGAGTGGGTATGTGAGGTGTGTGAGAATCACATCTTCTCAGGCAATGGTGCAACAGCAAAAAGGCTCTCTGGACATTCATGATTGCATGAGGAAATACTTTTGGGCTGACCCTGTTACACAGACCCCTGTTTTAGTGTGGCCCTACAGCCTTCTACATACAGTATTGCTACTCTAGGAACAGGACACAGACTTTCACTGAGTTTACAAAGCCTCAGGACTTGCTTTGTCTGAACTTCTTTTGACCCGCCTGAGGCTTCATTTTCACCTGCTTTGTCTTTATTTCAGCCTTTCAGTATCTGAAGAGGGCCTGTAAGGATGCTGGGGAGGGACTCTTCATCAGGGACTGTAGTGATAGGACAAGGGGTAACGGGTTCAAACTTAAACAGGGGAAGTTTAGATTGGATATAAGGAAGAAGTTCTTTACTGTGAGGGTGGTGAGGAGCTGGAATGGGTTGCCCAAGGAAGCTGTGAATGCTCCATCCCTGGCTGTGTTCAAGGCCAGGTTGGACAGAGCCTTGGGTGAGAGGGTTTAGTGTGAGGTGTCCCTGCCCATGGCAGGAGGGGTTGGAACTGGATGATCTCAAGGTCCTTTCCAACCCTAACTGTTCTGTGATTCTATGATCTGTAACAGCATTTTTTTCTAATAAGGTTGTCACATGCTCAACATTTTTTTGCTTAAGTTTTCAATGCCAATTTCTCTTCCAACACGTCTTGAGCCCCTGAATCAATGGCATCAGTCAAGACCCACTCACTGTAAGGGAAGATCAATTTTGAGATCATCTGAGGAATCTGAACATACATAAGTCCATGGGACCTGATGAGATGTATCCCAGGGTCCTGTGCTAACTAGCAGATGTAGTCGCTAAGCTACTTTCCACCATATTTGAAAACTTATGGCAGGCTGCCGAAGTTCCCAGTAACTGGGAAAAGGGAAACTTTACATCCATTTTTTAAAAGAGGGGAAGGGAGGACTGTGGGAAATACCAAACAGTCAGCCTCGCCTCTGTGCCCAAGCAAAGCATCAAACAGATCCTCCTGGAAGATACGTCAAGGCCTATGGGTCACAGGGAGGTGGTTAGAGACAGCCAGCATAGCTTCACTGAGGGCAAATTATGCCTGACTAATTTCATAGCCCTCTATGGTGGAGTGATTGCATCAGGGCACAAGGAAGGAGTTACTGATACAATTTACCTAGAATTCTGTCAGGCCTTTTACATGGTCTTACACAACATTCTTGCAACTACACTGGAGAAATATGGCTTTGGGGAATAAACTGTTTGATGGATAAGGAATTGTCTGGATGATCACATCTTAAGAGTTACAATTAGTGGCTCAATGTCCAAATGGAGATCAGTAACAAGTGGTTTTCCTCAGGGGTACATATTAAGACTGCTGTTTCAATATCTTTATTAATGACATAGACGGTGATATTGAATGCATCCTCAGGAATTTTACAAGTGACACTAAGCTGAGTGGAAGAGTTGATACGCTGGAATGATGGCACCCAAAGGGACCTTGAAGGGCTTAGGAAGGTGCCCATGTGAACCTCATGAAATTCAACATGGCCAGGTACAAGGTCCTGCACCTGAGTGGAGATTCAATACAGACTAGCAGAAGAATGGATTCAGAGCAGTCCTGTGGAGAAGGGCTTGGAGATATCGGTGGATATAAAATAGGGCATGAGCGAGGAATGTGTGCTTGCACCTGAGAAAGCAAATCATTCCCAGGGCTGAGTGAGAAGTGTGACCGGCAGGTCAAGGGAGGTAATTCCCCACCTCTACTCCATTATAGTGAGACACCCCCACCTGGAGTACCTCATCCAGTTCTAGGGCCCCTGGTGCAAAAACAACATGAAGTTGTTCGAGTGGGTCCAGAGGATGGCCCCAAAAATGGCTGGAGGGGAGAGAACTCTTCTGTTAAGATAGGCCGAGAGAGCAGGGGCTGTTCAGCCTGGAGAAGTGAAGGCTCCAGGGAGACCTTGTTGTGGCCTTTCAATATGCAAAGAGGGCTTATAAGAAAGAGAAAGACTTTTTACCAGGGACTGTAGTGGCAAGACAAGAGGTAACTAAAAGAGGGTAGATTTAGATTGGAGAGTAAGGATGAAATTCTTTACTGTGAGGGTGGTGAGGCACTGGAACAGGTTGCCCAGAGAAGCCATGGCTGCCGCATCCCTGACACTGCTTAAAGCCAGGTTGAAAAAGGCTTTGAGCAAACAGGTCTAGTGGAAGGTGTCACTGCCTACGGTAGGAGATTTAGACTCTGATATTTAAATGTCCCTTCCGATCCAAACCATACTATGCTGCTATGGTTCAACCACTGCAAACTCAACTTTGACCTGCTAAAATGCAGATGTGCTTTTCCGTATCTGGAGCATATGACTCAAATCATTATTACCTGCTTGTGAATAAGAGAAAAAGGAGATTAGTTGCTGTTTTTCACTTTTTCATCAAAACCCCCTGCTGAGGTGTGGTTTGGTCTGTGCAGCTTTCATTTCCCACTGCTTCCTTGGGGCAGGTCTACCGGCAGTGGTGCTCGTGGACCTAATTCATGTGCTGTGCAAACACAAGGTTCAGGGAAAGATGGAAGGAAACAAGGGGGCTGAGAGCACCCTCCCTGGTGAGCCCCAGGTGAGATGATTGTGCTGGACGGGCACATACTTACCTCTTGATCTCAGCATGACTGGGTCTGGCTCAGCTCCTTTTCCTGGCCCAGAGCAATGCTCATGCCAGAAACATGAGCATCCACTTTCCTTCCCTTGTTACAATGCACCCTGCAGTGCTAGACCCCAGGAATGTTTTCTGTCCTTTTCTTTCCCGCTGCATCACTGAGGGCATCTCACACACACATAATAACAAACTAATCAATCCTCATAATTGCTCTGCAATGTAGATAAAAGTTCATATTGAATAAGAACAGAAAGCCAAGCACATGACAACGCAGACCAAATAAAAGTTCTGCAAGAACACATTCTGCAGATGCCCATGCCACTGCTCCCAAAACAAAATATAACCCTGACTGGCTGGAGCAGAGTGGTTGACAAGGATCTCGTCACA
This sequence comes from Lathamus discolor, assembly GCF_037157495.1. Taxonomy (NCBI): domain Eukaryota; kingdom Metazoa; phylum Chordata; class Aves; order Psittaciformes; family Psittacidae; genus Lathamus; species Lathamus discolor. Next base: position 38,576,308 of record NC_088884.1, on the reverse strand, counting down.
TGAGAGTCTACTCAATTTTATTAGTGGTGAGAAACAAGGGAATTACAAAGAGAGAAATGAGTTTTAATCATCATTTAACATGAGTTTTGGAGTCTCCAGCACCATGTAAATCTGAGGGCTGGTTCATCAAGGACATGAGCAGCCTCCAGCCCAGGGTACTTGGAAGTGGAGAGGGTTGCGTTCTTGAAGACTGAGGGACAGAGCGACGTACAGGGATTCTCACCCTACTGGACATCTCAGAGGTCCTATTGGAATCTCATCTGTGTTTCCCTCCAAATTTGCAGAAGCTGAACAGTTTCTGCAAAGAATTTTAACTTGAAAATTTAAAACATTTCTGCCAAAACTGCTTGTTTCATTAGTCTACTTCCAACAGGCTCGAATTATCAGCTGGGGGAACTTTTAGTCTTGAGCTTTGTCCTAGATTGGAGGAATTGGAAACAGCTGTTACAGGGAATATCCTGCTACTGTCTTTTGAGCCATAACCAGGAGAAGCCTGCTCAGCTGCTCTGTGAGGATGGCACATCTCCAGTTCTGCCACCTGCAAGAGCTCTAAGAAGATGCATGTGGGGCTTGCTGGGAACTGGAAGGACTAAGTGGTTGCAGAGTGCTCAGTGGGGAGAAAGGCCCATTAGGTCTTTTGTCTAAAATAGAAGTTTCCTTAACTGAAGAAAACTGTACTTTCATGACCAGATTCTGCAAACCACAGTTTCTTGAAGTGTTTGTATCTTGGCTATGGTTGGTCCAGCTCTCAAAGCAGCAGGAGAAAGGAATCCTGACACAAAGTGCACCCACGAATACGTTTCCTCTGGCATAGAAGCATAAAAACTGACAGAAAGGTCAGTGGATTCTGTTAACACCAGCAGAACAATGCATTTCTCCAACTGTCGTTTTCTTGGAAGTGATTAAATAGTTTTTGTTGGGAAAAAAGAAATAAAAATCTCCCTGGATTGAACTCCTATGAAATGGAAAACCTGAACAGTTGAAGTCTAACAGGGTTATAAACCATCAAAAAATCTTCCATTGGGAAGAGTCCAGCAATGTAAACATTAGGTAGTATGACCTGTTCTGCCTTAAATGTAGCACCTTTGTTGCATATGTGATTCCTGCATTTTTAAATGGAAGAATATAAAGAGAATTTAACAATATTCCTTTACTGGGAACTGGAACTTTCTGGCAAACAAGCTATTTGGCAACTGACTTTTTTGTTTAAACAAAAAGTAATAATCCAGAAACTGCCAACATTACAATTGTATATATGGTAAGAGAAGAAGTACAAGCCACCTAGCTGGAGCTGTTCTCTGGTCTTTGAAGAAATGAAGATTTTTAACCTTTACTTAGGTTCTGCTTGATATGCAGTTTCTTGAAGCTGGGGATTTTTTGAGCAGGTTACTATGAGTATGTGTTTGTATGTGAGACAAAGACAACAACTTTGGTATAAAAGGTGTGAAATACGTTTTGAGATTTAAAATAATATATACGGGGTTTAAAAATATTGAGTTAAAGTTCAGCTTTGATACTTCGTAGATACAGGGTTTAAGCTTTCTAAAATGTAGATTCCAAAGGTTTGGAAGTACTTCGAAAGCAAAGGATTACTTAACTAGGGAATATTAGATTCCGAGGTGATTAATATCACAAACTGTAGCACGCTATTTCCCAACACCCATTTTCATTTTCCGTTTTGCGTGCATGGTTTGTCCCCACGCTGTCATTTTCAGTATCTTCCTTTTTTATGACTTTTTTTTCCCAGCAGTTTGTTGGCTGATTACAAAACCTGTGTAAATTCTAGGCATTATTTGCACCTCCACACTGCATAAGTCTTCAAAAACACCATTGTACGGTTCACAAAGAGCAGTGAAAAAATATTTCTTTCACAAATAAGAACTAAATCATTAGTGCCAAAGCTGCTCAGGCAACTTGTATTGCATCCAGTATCTTAAAAGAAGCTTTTCTTTATTGTCTGTTCAAGCAGCTTACAAGCAATATGTGATCCACAGGAATCCCAGTCAGAATGGCCCATCAGTATGGCCCATGCCTTCCCAAGCTGGGATGGTTAGTACCACTATATAGCCTGGTTTCTTACAAGGACCAGGAAACTCTGTGGCCCCAGAAAGGCACACAGAGCTTTTTTTTTTTCCTGGGGCAAACTGAAGATGTGATGAGTCAAACTATGTATCTCATCACTGATCTGTATAATGACTGCAACATGCTAATAAGGGCCATTCCCAGCCAGTTCCTCCATGCATGGAGGAGGAGGGCTCCTGCACAGTTTGGTCGCTACCTGAGTTGGGGATACTGGAGCTGCTGGGCAGGAACCAGCACCACACTCAACCTGCACAACCTCTGACTGTTGCAGAGACTGCATCAAAGTGCAGAGTTTGCCAAAGGAGGAGGGAGATTTAAAGCCTGCATCACATCTGTGATACTCATTCAGTAAAAAGACAGAATCTCCCTCAGTTAGAGAAAAGCATCTAAGCAATTTGCCTAAATATCTTAAATACTTCATTTCTCTCCTATTCACTGTGTCCAGTCTCCTGCAACAGAAATGGGGCAGGTGCTTGCCTTCCCCACCTGCCCATGCTCTGAGCTCGGTGTAAACCGAGGTCACATGTATCTTTCTTACCCTTCCATGCCCTTCCCTGCCTTCAACATGTAATATGATAGGACTCAGTGATTATCTTATATAGAAAAAAATATTATTTCTCCCTTTCACTACTATGTTCCAAGGAAATCAAAATCACCCTGGTGTCATACCAAAACGCTTGTGAAAGCACCAAGATAAAACTGAGGCAAAACATTTCCTGGAACAGTTTTCTTCATAAAGTAGTATTTCTGATAGTGCCAGATATGGTATCAGGCAGCTATCCTTGTATGCTTGCTGTTAGATATTAATAGCATGGTGACCACTAAACTCCAATCTCTGTTCCTGTAGCTCCTGGTACCCTCCAAAAGCTTGGCTTCCTTGGAAGAAACGTTTTGGAGGTGGGTCTAAGTCAAACAGCTGGTATGCAGATAAACCGTTGGCCAAGAACGAGGCCTGATCTCTGTGTACTGTATCATTATGACCATTCTGTTAAGCATGGCCATACTGTTTATCATATTCGTACATTGTGCAATAAAATTAGCAATACCTACATTGCAAGGATGACACCACAACACTTTACCATGAGGCTTTTTGGTTTATAGCGTTTCAGATCTTACTTTCTGGTCCAGACGTTTTTATTAGAGACACCAGCCCCAGTCTGAATTGCCTTGTTTTTGTTATTTTGCCTTAGGAATGAAAATTTCAGCAAAATGGTTTTTGGACATGTTGTTTTGCCTCTGTTAGAAATTCTTCAACAATTTCAATAAAAACTACCAGTAGTTTGGAGCTGGGATTAAACCTTTAAACAAAGGGTTGCTCATCTGCCTAGTGGCTCTGTGGTGCTACCTAGAATTTGGTCTGCAGAGAAGGCTGGACTGTCACACAGAGCTGTATGCTCCTCTGACCTGATGCAGTGTCCTGGGTTCAGCAGTGGCAATCATTTTTCTCCTTCTTAGTATCTGGTGCAGTGCTGTTTCAAAGCCTGGCAGGAATACTATTCCTGGTAGGAACAGTAGGTTCTGAGTTACCAACTGGGCTTAAATGACAGCATGCAGACGCTGGCTTCCCACATTTTAGGTAGTCCCACACTGTCAGAGTGGCTGTGAAACCTGTGAACAAGACATCTGCCTCATGTCCCACGTGAAGGGGAGCCAAATAATGCCCTGGGGTGGAATCTCTTCATTATCCTAATTTCAAAGTAGGGTTAATAAAATCTTCTTTTGCAATGAGGAAATAAAAGCCCGCAGAGACATTAGGAACAGTGTTTTTAGAGCAGAACTCAAGTAGTGTGCCATACAAATTGCTTGAGGCCATGTTGAGCACCAATGAGACTATTGAGTACCTATCAGATGGGCACCATGACTCTGGCAGCATATAGACACATCAATATTAGCATTAACTGCACCACATTGACTATCCAGCAAGATTAGTTTTCATAGGCAACTTTAATGCTGCCTTTTCTTACATTTTTAATGATTGGCCTTCCAACTTAGCTAATATTCTTGTAACAGACTTTTCTTGTGCATCATCAAGGCATAAATTCTGCAGTAGGATTGGATGATTGACCCCTAGGAAGAGTTGGAATCATATGGTCACAAAACGGTTTGGGTTGGAAGGGACTTTTTAAGATCACCTAGTCCAATCTGCTACCATGGGCAGGGACATCTTTCACTAGATCAGGTTGCTCCAAGCCCCATCCAATCTGACCTTGAACACTGACAGTGATGGGGCATCCACAACTTTTCTGGGCAACCTGTGACAGTACCTCACCACCCTCAACGTAAAAAAAAGCTCTTCCTTATAGCCAGTCTAAATCTACATTTTTTCAATTTTAAACTGTTATGCCTTGTCTTGTCACAACAGGCCTTGGTATAAAGTTTTTCTCTGTTTTCTTATAATCCCTCTTTGTATACTGAAAGGCATCCCTAGAATCTTCACCTGTCTGGGCTGAACAACCCTGGCTCTCTCAGCATTTCTTCATAGGAGAGGTTTCAGCTGTCTGGCAATTTTCATGGCTGACTGCTATTTACCAGGATCCTCCCTTTCATTCTTTTGAAAAATTGGTGTTATTTTTCCCTTTTTCCAGTTAGGGAATGACTGTATGGAAAAAGAGTGTGAAGTGAACTCTCAATATGTTCCATGCTGTCAAAGCACATTTTAACTTGCTAATATCCTGATGTCTGGTCTCAGTTTGAAAATCTTCCTATTACAATTCATTGTCGAAATCTCTGCACGATGTTTTTTTTTCTCCCATCATTTTCATGACAGACCCATTTGGATGCAAGGAGAAAATTAGTTCAGAAAGATCAGTACATGTGTCTGCTGTGATCTAATGATGATGGTCAGTTGCTGTCTTTTAGACTGCAATCTGCATTAGATAGAAAAGAGATGCAGACTGTATTGTGTTTAAAGAGGAAAGACATGTCTCTTGCAATGTTTTCATCATCAGCTTCTCTGGTACTCAACAGTATAAGCTGGATAGTGGAATATTCATTTTTTATGCCTTTTCTAGTTCCTCCTTTTTTTTTTTTTATAAATATATAATAACAACCAAAACAAGAGTAAAACAACCCCCATTCTGTGTGACAGATAGAGGGACTGATATTGCCCTCTATGACAAAAGGATGTCAGTAATTTTGATGGAAATAAGGATGTGTTCAAAACGAAAAAGTCTTTAAGACTTAATGATAAAGATTTTGCTTTTAAGACATCAGGAAAAGAGCTGTGATCTGTCATAATTAAACAGAGTAAGACTTATTAACCCATAAAGTTGCACAGCATAGCCTGTTTACTTCTTTTTGAAAATAAAAACAGGATTTTCAGGTCTTCCTGAGTGGTAAGACTGGGTCAACCTTAGATCACATTTTAATGAAGTAAACAGAAAACCTGAGTCTTTTGCAGAGTTTTAGGATGCTGAAGAAAACTCTTCAAACCAGCTGTACAGACACAACAGTGATGTGACTCATTACTGACACCTTGCACCCAAGAGGCTTCTCTCTTTGCCCTTTTCACTGCAAGCTTTCTCCTGTCCCTACCTCTCTGTGTTCCATGGCAGCAGCAGTCCTCTTCAAGATTACCAACTTCAGTGTTTGCTTTCACTGCTGGGAAAACCAGAGCCAGGTTTAGCCAGAGCAGCATCCAGGCATTTATTGCAAGCCAGGAAGCTATGCCTACTGGAGAGCTGGAAATACACAAAAGCACTGAGAATGCAAACAGCAAATACAAAAGGAACATTTGCATTTTTTATTTGAAAAAATTAAAAGTTTTTCATTTGTTGAAAACACAGTTACTATATTTTGCCCAACCTGAGTTACCAGGCACACCGTAACAAGTCGTGTGTAGACCTGGCACTAGATGTAGAACACACTATGCTGCTAGAAACAGACATTGGGAAGTTTTGCTGTCCCAAAAGCAGTGAAACAGCACAATCATTTGACCAAATATAGAACATTCTAGGAGAAAGGAGGACTGATTTTTCTTTAGTTTGAAAAAATGTCCTTATTTGGTTTAGATTAATAAAGATATTGATAAACCTATACAGTTTATATATGTAGATCATATAGGTTATGTAGATTATCTAGATTATATTAATCTGTTTCCTTTGAGGAAAAAAATAGTTTACTGTTTTTTATAACATTAATGGTAACTGAGTATGAAGATGATTTAAAAATATTAGAGAGAAGGTTTGTAAACGGTTATAAAATTTACAATCTGAAAAATAATTTGAAAATTTAGAACTTCACTGATTCATGCTTTCCTTGTTCATATTGCATTTCACTGAAAACAGAAAATGGAATCAGTCTCACTTGGGACATCTGACACAAATTCTAGAATATGTTTGTTTCAGTGTAATCATCTAATATCTGCGGTTACAGCCAGAATTTGTAATTTACCTGCTTTATCTTTTTATTAGTAACTTGTGGCTTTCTTGGTGTTTGTGTGTTGCTTGGAACCTGTAAAGCTTTAACTTCTACGAATCTATGAAATCACTGTGCTCCAGTGATTTCAACTGCGTTGTTGCTTGTGAGCATTCTTTCTGGACAGTAGAAGAGAAAAGTTCTGCTGAAAGATCAGCTCAGATTTCACAGCTACCTGTAGAAGTCTCCGCTGCTTTCCTGCCATCCAAATGGAGCTCATTCATAGGGGTCATTCTTAAGGGTAGTGTGCTATAGACTAAATCATGCTCTTTCTCTTTCTGAAATCCTTTTCCTTCATGTACTGTACATTTTCCGACTTCTTTCACAAGGAAGAGGTTGCTCGTATGACCAGGAGTGTCCACTACACAGATCAGAGTCTTCCTCTACACATTGCCCTTCCTCTGTCCCACTTGACCTGGAATCCTGTGGGTAGGAAGAGTAAAAAGGGCTGTCACCTAATTAAAGATTATCATGATTACCTTGAATCTTGTGTTTAGTTTTGGTCCCTCACTACAAAAAAGACATTGAGTTACTGGGGTGGGTCTAGAGAAGGGCAATGAAGCTCGTGAAGGGTTTGGAGCACAAGTCCTGTGAGGAGCAGCTGAGGAAACTGAGATTGTTCAGCCTGGAGTAAGGAGGCTCAGGGGAGACCTTATCACACTCTACAGCCACCTGAAAGGAGATTGTAGCGAGGTGGGTACCAGTCTCTTTTCCCAAGTAACAAGCAATGGGACAATAGGAAATGGCCTCAAGTTGCACCAGGGGAGGTTTAGATTGGATATTAGGAAAAATTTCTTTACTGAAAGGGTTTTTGGGCGCTGGAAAAGGCTTCCCAGGGAAGTGGCGAAATCACTGTCCCTAGAAGTGATCAAAAGATGTGTAGATGTGGCACTGAGGCATATGGTTTAGTGGTAGACATGGCAGTGATGGGTTAATGGTTGGACTGATCTTACAGGCTTTTTCCAACCTAAAGGATTCTATAATTCTATCATGTATAGATAAAAGGGAGGCAAATGATAGTTGTGTAGGTATCCTGATCCCTATTTTCTATGCTTGGCAACCCGGCTTTAATGAAAAACTAAATATTCTTTTAGTTTGGCAATTGCAATTTCCTAGGCTTTGAAGAAAATTATCTTATTTGAAGAAATACCAAACTCAAGAGAGACTCTTCCACAGCTGTAAAAACTCTTAAGAGCAGGGCTGAGCAAAGTTACAGCTTTTGAATCCTGACACACACTTCTACCACATGAATCCTCATGAAGGCTGGCCAGGAAACACCAATTCTATTTCACAAACACCTGACAATGGGATTGACCATGAGAAATCTGCTTTTTCTTGGCTTCAGAATGGAAACCAGACTTTCTGATGTCTTTTGATCAAGCTTCTAGCAATGATCTAATCACCTTGCCTTTCCCATGAAAACAACACTAGCATATTGAAATACTTCCAAGGTAAAGAAAATAAGAATGGAAGAGATAGAGGGGGAATTTAGGTTTAAACTACCTGATGAAGTAATTTATAGTTTTAAGATGCTTCAACTCTGTTGCAGCATGGATGAAAAACAACTTTGATTACTAAAATAACAAACAGTAAAACAAATGAAAATATTACAATATAAAATATAATACTGTAACACAGGCTCTAAATATCATGTTGGCTTTCCAATCTGACATCAAGTCTTATGATAGCCTTTATCTGTTAGGCAACTGGGGAAAGACTACTGTAGTTCACCAAGTAAAACAAGGAAAATAATCTGGAAGTTGTTTGGTGATAGCAAAAAGCACCTAGAGATCAGTGCAGTGCAAATGATTGTCTCTCTGTAGCAAGAACCATGGCTGCATATAACTCCAAATGATTATTGAGCTGACAAGTTTCTTCAAGTCAAACCCCTCCATCCTCTAATAAAACCAGAGATGAGTTGTTATTTTAGAAATTCCTAATATCATACTTTAATATAAAACTTTTAAGAAACATTGAAGAATGTTTACTATATCCTAACAAGGTGTAAATGCAGCTTTGTTTCTAGTGTAAGCTTCAGTCGTCCCTTGATAACTATGACATACCTACAGGCTATGTTCAGAAGCTGGCTAAAAATTTGAGTCCTGACTCCTTCCTCTGCCCAAAATTTCAACTTGCTTCAATCAGAATATAAATACTTAAAATTATTTGGTCAAAAATTAAAGTTTGGTGGTTTATGGCTTGCTTTAAAACCAGTTTTGCATACTTTTCAGAACTTCACTCTGTTACAAAGTGCATTTGCCATCAAGAACAGCACATATTTCATGAAGCAACATATGTAGTCAGTTATCTAAAGCATTGTGGAGTTTATGTATAATATTTTCAAAACAGAAGTGCTTTGCATAAACCAAAATACTGCCAATTGTAGAGCAGTCCTGTCTTGTTAAAAAGGGGGCTAATGCCCCCTGGCTGAAATACTGTTTACAGCTGAGGTTGCTGATGAATGAAGTGCAAAGTATGAGAGCAAAGAGCAAAGCCTTGTCTTTGCTGCTGAGCAAATGTTGTGCAGCATTTTTATCTTTAACAGGTTGCTAAAATTTTTCTTTCTATGGTATAAAACATCTCCCAGAGGTGACATCTTGCTTCAGCAAATGCTCCCCAGCTGAAATCAGCTTGTAGCTAACTAAGATCTTAATATTGATTTTCCATCCAGCCATAGAGAAAAATACATGGGAGAGTTTTCAGACATTGACTCAGACCAATTCTTGGAATTCATTATAATGCATTCTAAGAGATTAAGATTGTTTCATTAAAGACAAGGGAAAAGACTAAATTATTCGATGTTCAAAAACTTCTTGTCATTTCTACCTTGGAAAACAGGACTGTCCTGTCTCACCCTATCCTATTCTAGATTTATCTTCCTGATGCAGGAGTTCATGCTGCTTGGGCTCACTGAGGAAGGGGAAAGCTCCCACGAGAGAAGTATTTAAAGTGAGAAGGAAGAAAAGAAGGTTACAATTGCTTTTTCCAAACAAAAAGTCACTCAGGAAGAAAGTGTCCTGGTTAAGCTGTTTGTTGCACAGATGGTCACAGGTTTGATTTAAGGGTTAGCTAACAGAAGTGTTATATTTGCTATGAATACACTGGCAAATGAAAGTATAATAACACCAGCCAAGATTGTCAAGAGTGAAACCTCATTCCCCTACAGGTGCGGTACCACAAGAAAAATGTGCTGCACCTAGGCAGAAGAGCAGCAAAGGAAAACAGTGGAAAACAAAACCCCTGTGTGGTGATTGATAACCAAAATCACATGAGAAGGAGCAGCCAATTTCAGCTTCACAAAATGAAGAGATGAGAAGTCTTTTTAATTCTTGACATAAATTCTCAGGGCGATGTGGAATATTTCAGGCTTTTGCTCTCTGACAGTCTCGAAACCAGCTGGAAAGGACTGTGCCCATAGCTCTTGCTTAAACAGTTTCTTCCTTGTCTTTGCCAGAAGCTGCCAAAGCACAAACCCCTTATAAAAAAGGCAAACCTCATCTTTGTCAACAAAATCAAAAACTTGTCATTTAAGTAGTCTCGTCATAGATATGCGTGTGCGCATACATACACATGTGTATGTATATATATACACACACAGTCATTGAGCCACATGTACAAAACTCACAGCACACTAAGCTGTATTTAAAAAAAAAATGATAAAAGGACAAGATCCCTACCTCATCTATTTCTGCGCTTCTTGTTTCTTCGCCTCTATCATACCCTCACCCTGTCTCTACCGCTGTGGCCACCGGCTCACTAACACAATGCTGACTGTATGGTTGGCTTTCACAGCAGTACTAAACGCTCAACCGGTGTCCAGAGGGGGGCTGTAAGGAACTCAAAGAAAACGAACACTAGAGGGAGCCCATGTGTTCCTATAAACTGGGCTGGTGGGTGAAGGAGCTGGGTTTGGAGAGCGCTGTCCACCCAGAGATGTAGGGAGGAGAAGGAGGTGATTATGGGGGCACAGAGGAGGGATGCACCCATGCAGCTATTCACTTTTGGGCCCCACACTGACGAGTCAGTGAATGCCCCTTCTGTTCTGTGATCACAAGACAAACTTGGGGTTCGGCATGTCCTGGAAGGGCCCCAAGAGCTGTAGCGCGAACTCTACTTTATATCTTAAGGCGTGTCGCATTTGAAGATGAATTACACATCCAGACCTGCATAACAAAGCCACAACTGCAGAGTTACCATCTCTGCACTTTTGCAAAGCATTGCTCTCTTGCGAGAAGAAGTAACATTTCTATTTTGGGCTCCTAAACCATATGAAAGTTTCGAAATAGCATCATAGTTAAATGCACTTGGTAGGGATGAAAAAGAAAAAGAGAATATACATAGATATAAAAACTAATACAAGTGCAGACAGCCTCATGCTTTAGGTTTGCTAACATATCATAGAAAATGGAGAGGACATGAAAACAAAGTGTTGCTTGAGTGTTGCTATGAGGACAGATTATTACTAATTAGAGTTTATTAAATACAGCCAAAGACAGCTATTCGAATCAGAATATTCAGAGGTCTATATTGTTCTACACCTTCAAAAACCTGCTGATTACGGATACCCCTCACTCTCTGTTGTTTCAGTTGAGAGACCCACAGGAAAATGTCTTATGCATCTGTGACTAGAATTTAGCTTTCAGAAATGAGTGAGCAGTTACTTTTGATCTAATGTCACTATGTATTTGGTTGTGGTCTTATTTCACTAAAGAGATTCTTATCTTGAAACTGCATTTGGACCTTATCTTAAAAGATAAGTTTTCCTAAGCATTATTAGTCTACTGCAGACATACAGAAAAGCTTCTCATTCTACCCACATTTAAAGTGGGGTTTCAAATTACATTAGCTATGGTAGATCAGAGATATGACATTCTTGCTCATAATGACATGTTCCCTCTTTAGTAGCAAGGGAAAATACAACTAGGGGGAAATACAACTAGAGAGGGAAAATACAACTAGGGCTAAGAAGACTTACTGGTTAAATGGAGGTTGTCTATAGTTATAAAAGTGACTAGGGAAGCAACTGACTAACACTTCTAAATTTAAAAGTTCAGAATTAAGTGACACATGATGGCATCTTGAGAAAGTGATGAATATCAGGCAACAACTAACTGGTTTAAATTTTCAGAGAAGGTGTCTGATGTGTTTAAAAGAGGCTTGCCATTTCTTCCTGCTTTTTTTCATGTATGGGCCCAATCATGATCAACAAGAAGTAGACTGTTTCTTTTAGATATATTCACTGACCCTTCAAAGATTTCAAGAAGGAAGTCTGAAAGGGAGATGATCTGAAGAGGGTCTTCATCTCTGGAGGAGCAAATCCCATTCCCCCAAAATAAATCCCTTGGTATTCTTCATCTCAATTCTTTGAGTATAAGTTAATTCTTTAATTAAGTTATACTCAAATTTGAATAGAAGTGGACCAGAACCCCATGATGGAGCTAAAGTCTCAGGGCAAGTTTAATTCATTATAATTATCTCGCAAAGTTACATCAGACTAACATGAGAATGATGAAGTGAGCTTGGATGTTTTCGCAATAGCCACATAATAAATATTATATAATCTTAAGAGTCCATTTTTTTTAATAAGATGTGTTTTTAAGTTCCTGATAAGCACTGTATCTGATTTCTCAAAAGCACTTAAAAATACTATCTTTTCAAGTATAACATTTAAATTCAAATTAATCCTTTGATTTTAAAATGCCTGCCAACTAAGGCATTTTCCTTCTCATTGTGTGGCAGTCTACCCCATCAGTAGCTTGCTTCTTCCAGCCTGATCCAGATGTTTTTCCTCATGCCACTGTTTAGAATAGACATGAGGTTCAGGACATAAAATGGCCACTGGCTGCTTTTCAAAATTGTGAAAAAGAATGTGCGAGTTTACCAAATCTAATTTCAAAAATCAGTGCCAAGCCATAGTAGAAAGTACTCAGAGAATATGTCATTTAGCATCTACCCAATCCATTCAGTTGATCAGAACAGATGTGTGTGGGGAACATTAGTGAATGCAAGATTGCTCTTAACAGAGATAAATTTCAGGACTGCAGATACGCAAACAGAACTTGCTACCATCCCAAGAATAGTGAATTGTTGAGTTAGAATCCACAGGTAAATGGATTCAGGGAGCTGTGATGTTTTAAAAAATGCACTGGCCTAATATTCATAGAGGTTTCCAGTGCCTGCCTTAGCTCTACCACCACATATGCCTTCCACCTTTTCTAGTATTCAGGAGTGGAAATCACTGGAAGGAAAACACATCGGAATGATAATAATCACCTTGTCAGGCCATGGACTCAGTTGTTCTTCTTGTTCTTACCCAGTTAGCCTCATTTATATTTCCCAAATGGATTCTCTGCCTGCATCATGTGGTCCTGTTACCTACAAAGTCTGTGATGAACTGTGTTTGAAACAAGGGCCCCGTGACTTAGGGAAAGGAATGGAGCAGGTACTATGAAATCTGGCCTTTTTCTGGTAATCAGTGCAGAGACAAAAAGAGCTGATCAGGAGTTAGAATCAACTGGTGTGGCTGTAACAAGTTCCGAAACATCCTAAGGCCCCATCCATAACCTTTCAGTCCTCAGTGCCAAGACTGACATCTAATGTGTTCACTGAAGTAGCTCATGAAGTGACTCTCTTTACTGTCCTTAACAAAGACCACCAAAACAACTTGCTGCTTAAAACTTCTAATCATTGCCAGCATGGCTCAGATGTGGAGTTGATGTTGATTAACATCTGACCCAGACTGATAATCATTGGAATGATGGGTTTTTGTTAGAGGGTTGTGCCTTGTGACCGGTCACAGATAGATCTCATGGTGAAAGTCACCTGCATGTATTAGGATGTATTCCAAAAGCTGGTAATTGGTAGCTAAAGCTGTCAGCTAAAGCTTGAAAGTTGATATTTGTAAAATAAAGATCTGATAACCACTTTCTTTCACCAGCTGCAGTAGACACTAATGAGAAAAGAGCTCACCCATAAAGAATGGAAGTGTGTTCAAATGCTGCCTGCTTTAGAGAGACATTCACTCCCTTGGACTAAGTGACATATAGATAACACCTTTCTGTTAAACTGCAGTATTAACCACCTGCATTTTCAGCACTGCTACCTGTAAGGAAATACAGTACATATGTTTGAGTGGCTTAATCTATGCTGCTACTTTGAGAGCAGACCACAAAAAGGATTGTTTTATAGTGGTTTTTTAAAAGCAACATAATTTCTTAGTAACCAATTTTCAAATGTTGAACCACAACCCACAGTTAATTAAACTGGGTCAAGTATAATTGTTTTTAGACAACAAATAACCACACTCCACTTCAGCAAACCATGTCCTGTGTAAGTACAGTATCTCTGTCTTCCATCTGTCTCAGGGTTTTATCCTCCAACCGATCATGATGGTATCTGAATACCTTGAGAGTAAAAATATGTAGCAGCAGCAAACACTTGGCTACCCAATGCATGAAGAGATATTTAATATCTGTTTTATGGAACAGCTCAGTTTAGGAAGTGTGAGTATTTGTGTGCAAAGGGGCATCAGCATTATTTTTTTTATTTTTATTTCTAATTTATTTTTATTGCAAATCCCTCACACTCAGAATTTTGAGTTGTTTGGTTGTTTTCTTCCTTTTTGACAACTTGTTTCTGCATGTAAGTTTTAAAATTAGGTCAAAACTCTTCTTCTAAAGATGTATAGATGGGTTTAATTGAATTACCTCTGCAAGTTTTGATCAAAAACACTTCTTCTATAACTTTGGCCTGCGCTTGTTTTCTGCCATTAAGCAGAGCAACTCAGCTCTTACGGTGGCATCGGCACTCTACGCCAGTTTTTGAGAAAGATGGGACTTGACCTGATTATCACCTGGAAATTATGGTTGTATCATTCAGCTAGCCCTCAGTAATGACTGGCAATCAGCGAAGAGACTTCTCCCTAGGTCTCATGAGGAGCCCTAAAGCAGGGAAGATACAGACAGCCACAGTTTGTGTTTCAAGATTGTTTCAGCTGTAGCTAGAATAAATCACAGGAATTCATCAGCAGAGGGACAACATCCTCGCTCTCAGGCAGGAAGAAAGACAAAGTTTCATACTGTAATCCAGATAGACATTTTTTGCTACAGATGTCACCTTGTCATTTGAGGCGGGATTCGGGCAGGATCCTTCACTTGACAGTACTTTGTTAACAATGGAAGCCCACTGATGGAAGAAAGCTTAAATTTAGATCATGCTCTTCACCTGATAGTTGAATTTTCTGTGGACATTATGGCATCACCACTTGTGAGACTACTTGTGCAAATTAGGTGACTATGCAAGCACAAGGTGTATGTGTTCACCTTGATGATTCTTAGTAAATTCGAAAGAAAAGACAAAATTCAAAAGAACAGCATACTCTGTTAACATTTAGTCAATCTTTAATCCAATTAACTGCCATTCTGCGAGGACTGAATCTTAGTACAATTTGAGAGCTTTCCTGGGCAGAAGAAGAACCTAGGAGCAGCACTTTTTTGACTTGCATCATGTTCCTAAAATGAAAAGAATAAGTTGGTAAATATGTATTCATGTTGATTACTCAGGAGATAAAGATGAGCAGATGACTGTATTTCAAAATCCATTAATATTATTTACATTTCTTCCAATAGTTTCATGTTAGATCTTGCGTAAATGTGAAGTACTTCTCATCTTCTTCAAAGAAAAATCATAGTTCCTTTCCACAGGGTAAAGTAATCAAACAAGTATTAGCATTTCATTTGAGATATTTGAGGAGGAGCAACAGCTAAATAAGTTCAACATGACAAATGCAGAAATCTTTATGTAGAGCAGAGATGTGGAAAGCCTGTCTCCTCCTCCACCCTTCTCTTGGAAAAAACCTCTGTAATAATTAGCAACTGAAAAGTCTATGGTCAGTAATACAAAGACTATAAAAAGACTTCTGCAAATTAAGAAGTTGATAGGGAGGAATACTCAGCATGCATACATTGGAAATGTGTTTTTTTCTAAAACAAACACCTCTTTTATATGGCAGACCAGCATAGAGCAGTGTGTGGTCTGAAGACCTTCACCATGTCGACATTGGAATCGCTGACACTCAGAGCATAAGCAATCTATCAAATCCTGATAGCATACCTGTATTATTTAATCATCAAAACAATCATCAGTAAAATAATCCTTCCTTCAGTCCTATTAATGTTGAAAAAGGAACAGAACCAAATCCACAGATACTTTTTGATTCCCAAAATAGGCAGGGATTTGACTCAATAAGTTTTTTGGTCACTAGTCTATGCAGTGTTGGTTTTACCTACCCAAAGGTATGACTCTTCTGGCATGACTTCCTAGCATGCATCTCCAAGTTGGCTACTCAAAATCTGAGATATTTAAAATCACCAGTCACTTTCAGAGATGTTGCTCTGACTCCTAAATAATTTGTTCCCACCATATTTTGTTCATACTTTTCATCATGCCCTTTCTGTTTTACTCAGATATCCTCAGACAAAGGATTGGCATCTTAGTGGGGTCAGAATGCCACTGTGATTTCTGGATGCTGTGCCTGTGAGGCCTTCTTTGGTTGTGCCTCCTTAGAGGAATTCTTCAAATTCCATCAGTTTCTTCAGAGACAGCACTGCTCTGTGCAGTGGCTGTCCTGAAGTGCTACTACAGTGCATGAGGCCATGATTCACTACACATGTGGTGTTGGCCTTCCACAGTGTAGATGAATCTACACCGAATCCTGAATGAATCTGAAATGAAACTACAATGAATGCACTATTCTACTTTGCAGAGAAATCTACAGTGGTGATTCATCCTGTCCTACAACAGATGTCTAAGAGGGGAAATCAATATTCCTTTATGGATACTTACATACTAGTTGTACAGGAATCTAAAGAACTTAGGCTAGACATATAACTCAACAAACAATAGCTGCAATTAAAAAGAACAGATTCTGCCACAAAAATTGAGAAGTTATATATTCAGAGGCTGTAAAGTCAGATAAATCACTGGACTGTCTCCTGGCTTATGTAAGCAAGACCTTGATTACCCTTTTTTTCCCCTGAGAAGTTTCTTACTTATCTTTATAGAGTTGTTTCTCAAGTTGGTTTTGATACTCTAAGCAGATTTTGTTCTCTGATGTTCTCTGATGTTTTTGCACTCTAAGATGTTCTCTCCACATTTTGAGTAGCTGTCATTTTTCTTTTCAATTTATCAGTACCAAAATTGTGGGCACTATACTAATTCTTATCATCTCATCTAGAAATGAAACCACTTCCTTTCATTTTCTTGCTAATTTTTTATTTAGAAAATCTGAGGACTGTGATTTGATTTTCTCTCCATATGATCACACTGGAAACTTATGCTGAACTGTAATTCCGTGAACTTGATTGGTTTTAACTATCACTTCACAACATGCAGTCATTTCTCTGTAGGTCTGAATTCCTTAGTTTAGATGGAGAGCTTTAAACTGGTTATATTAAAATGCATTTGACTTAATCTTCATTGTTAAAACCAGCTGTATGTATGGCTACCTGGACTATTTAGTCTCAATAGGAGTCAGGGTGTATGACTGCATTAGCATCTCCATTAGAAGATAGCACCTTGTGGACAATCACATTTTAAGCCAGTTCTCTTTCCACTTACTGCAATTTACTAGTATTTTATAAAGCAATTTTTTATTTAAAGAGCAAGTGATACTGAGTCAAACACTAGGTTTTACTTAACAGGATCAATTCTTCATAAACTCACTGAAACTAAACACATTCTCGGTTTTAAGGCTTTGTTTGTTGACCCCCTCATGAGATTTTGGATTATTTCTCTCAGGAATAGAGTTAACCCCTAGTTACCTCATACATCATTCTCTGCCTTTTTTCTTTTCAGTATTAGAACAATATTGACACTTTACCAGTGTCCTATTGTAATTCATTAGAATATTGAAATATTTCTCAAAAATTATCGTCAGTGGCAGAGATGCTTATTCAGACAACTCCTTCTTGCCTCCTTAGGTATGTATGGACTGGAAAATGCTTAATCATCCTCATGTACTCAAGTGCATTTACTGAGCTTTTCTTTATCATTTCTAGCCACTTTACTATCTCCATAAACTACACTACTCAATTTCATATTAATATATATCCCTTTTGTTGTGCTGGAGTCTGCCAGGCTCCTCTTCAGCTTTCTTTATTCTCTACATTTTTACAGTTTGATTTTGTATTGACTGCTGCCTGGTTTCTTTTGTCTGCTTGTCAAACGTACACTTTATTTTTCAGAGGAGCATCACTGCACTGCTGAGCCTATAAATACCTGAAAATGTCTTGAGATGTGATTTTGACATAACTTACATTATCAGGAATACCCCTTTTAAGAGGCCAGTAAAAATTCTTTTAGCCCAGTGGAAGCCGTGTGAGGGTATTTTGGCCAGCTGCACTGCAGCATGCAGCTGACGCAGGATGTTGTTCCACAAAAGCAGACAATGCCACCCATCAGCCAGAAGCTGGCAGCACTGCATGGTCCCATGCCACACAGAGCTGCCTTTTAAGTCTTGATACTGAATACACAGTGTATTAGATTCAGTAACAGAACAAGCTCTGAAATGATTGATGTATATTCTTTTGCATCTGTGATTTCACTTACTTACACAACCTTCTTTATTAAAGACACTTTCCTTCTTATGAAAGCCTTTAAATCTGCTTGCGAGGCAAGTGTTGTGGAGGTGGGGGTGGGGGTATGACTGTTGGGAGGGTCACCAAACATTTGTGGTGGCTCTGTGATGACTCCTGGGAGTTTGGTTGTATGGTCGAAAGTGCAGACCCCTAGGGACAACCAGAGAATGACATGTGTTTCAGCTTTTCCTCCTGCACACCTATATACTGGACAGCATCTCCTCTCACACCCCCCTGAAGGCAGATGGGAAGGCCAAAATGTTATCCAAATCTCACATCTAGGAATACAGAGACAACACAATACACAAGATAGTCATAAAATAAGGCAATATATAAACTAACTTCTTGTACACCTTCTGGCCCAGGTTACCTTTGAGAGTGTAACCTCAAAAAGTATGTTGAAAAGGCATGTAATTTTTCTCTCCTAGACAAATAAGTAGGAAAGCTAATGAGGGTTCAACATGCAATTAAATCTCCATTCCCCCAGCACAATTCCCATGCAAGGAAAGGAGAACAGGTGGGTTTCTTCTTCTCTGTATATGGTCTAGTCACTGAAACTCCCACCATGAAAACAGAAAGGATAAAGCACTTACTGAGTTCAGCTCACCTCCTCCTCAGGCAGACCTCTAAAACAAGGTGAGCTGAATCCTGGTGCTTCATGGCAGCAGCAATGCATTCATGCTGCAGGGTCACCCAGAGGCACTAGCACAGGGCTTTGCAGCTTTGCAGGCTAATGACAGCTCACAGGGACAGGGTGAAGGCTCTCCCCATCTTGAGCTGGGAGCCAGTGGGGAGCTGTCTTGGAGGGCTAGTAACAGTTGTGATGGACTGCTTTTGGTGACCTGCAGGTATCAGCATTTTGTCAGTCAGAAGACCTGGAAGTGCAGTTAAACTATACAAGCACTGGAACAGGTTGCCCAAAGAAGTGGTAAACGCTCCATCCCTGGCAGTGTTCAAGGCCAGGCTGGACAGAGCCTTGGGAAATATGGTCTAGGGTGAGATGTCCCTGCCCATGGCAGAGGTGTTGGAACTAGATGATCTTAGGGTCCTTTCCAACCCAAAACTGTTCTATGATTCTATGATTGCCTCAGCCAAATTCACTGTTTCAAGGATTAATAGTTTGTGTCTATGGCTGCTGGAGTCTTTTGGGAAAAAAAAAATGCAAACAACGGAATTCCCATCCTCATGGTGTTATAAGCCTCCATGGCCAGCATTTTGTCATTTTTCTGTGGTAAAACCAGCTTAATTTTTCCTTAAGAAGTATAGACATTTGGAGTTAAACAGAGCTTGGCCACTGAAGAAGTAGGCACCTCGTTGCAGTCTGCTTGTGCTTGAAATCCCTCTTTCTGAGAGGGGAATTTCATTTCTTTCTTTGTGGCCAGGATAAAAAGCTCCAGTGTGAGAGTGGTCATCCTGCCAGTGTTCTGATACACAAGCAGAATGACTGCTCATCAGGTAGAATCACTGTCTACCAGGAAAAGAGTAAAACCAGTGGCTCCTGTGCCACCTTGAACTTTCTCACTTCTCTCACAAAATCACAACAGCCGGTACCAGGCACAGATTCCTGCGGTCCCAGTGAACAAGAGGCTCCACAGGGCACTGTTTACTATTGTACACTGAGGGTTTTCTGCCTTTTTTCACTTTTTTTCTTTAGCACTGGCATCAGAGTTTTTCAGTGGTTTTAAAAGAATAGGACTAGCCTGCTGTGAAATGTGGATCATTTCCTAACTTGTTAATATGCACTGCCCTCTTGTGATAAAATATGTTTTTGGTGTTCTCTAGATGTTCCCTTCCTGTTTTCCTTTTTTTGCAGTTTTCTGGGGTATTTTTTTGTTTATGCTCTTCTCCCAGACATTGGGGCTTTCTTTAAGGCTGTTTTCCTAAAGCAGGAATAATTTTTCTTAACACTAGAAGGGTGAAAGAAAAGCAACAAAAAGTTTGATCAAAATATTCTTATCCAGTATTTCACTCTTTCATACAATTAACATCTTTCTAGATTGTTTTACTGAATGCTCAAGGATCAGAAAGATATGTAGGCAGCAACTACTCTAGTGAAAAATGTAGACTTGAAAAGATGAGGAAAATATTTAGCAGTCCATTGAAAAGAGAGTCTTTGAAGAAAGAGGTCCAGTGTGCAGCAGTGTACTTAATCACTGTCATAGCAGTCTGATGAACTAGCCAAAATCATGGCAAGGCCATGGCAAGGTAAAGTCATTTAATGCTGCAAACCTGAGCACCAAAGCTAAACAGAGTCACTTCCCAAAGCCAAGCAGGCAGGCAAAGACACTTATGGCTTGAACATGATGTATGAAAAGCCATCACTGCCTGGGAAGTGAGGGTGGAGGATAAGGAACCCTTAGAAGCAGAAGAAAAGGCAGCATGACACACTGCCCCAGCAGGCAAGGTGGTGATACAGAAGAAAGCCCGAAGAGAGACCTTTTGGGTTAAGTGCTGGTTGGAAAAGAGTTGCCTCCTCCTGTGTTTTGGGTAATGTGCATCAAAGATACTCAGCTGTAATGCTCTTGTCTTCTGAACAGAAACGATGCAGAGGGACTGTGAGCGATTCCTCCCTGCTGTGTCATTTCAGACATGCAGATACAAATGAATGTATGGAGTTTATTTCCTGGAATCAGCCACCAGATTGGTGGGAATTTTTCATAACATGGCTTGCTTTATACATCATCATTGATTTAACAAGGAGCTTGGTTTTCTTTGCTCTAGTATTTCCACTTTGTGCTTTTTATAGTTAATGTTGTGGCCACCATTGAAAGACCAAGCGTCTTCTAAACTGCCTACCATGCTTTTGAGCTCTGGTGAGAATTTTCTGAATAAAGGAATCAAAGGATAATTACTAGGTGGCTTTCTCAGAATCTGTATGATTGAGGGGAGATTTACAGATGAATTAGCTGTTACTTATATCCAAAAGAGGAACTGAATGTTATTACAATTTAGGATGAATAATTCAATAATTACATCCAGAGTTGGGATCTTGAAAGGTTCCTGGTAGTCCAGAGCCCTCGTGCACCACTGGCAGCACTTTCAGATTAACTTCTGTGAACTATTTAAACTCTGCTCCAACACCAAATAAGCGAAGCTGAACAGTTAAAAAGAAGATCATGCAACAGAATTAATGAATGTACAACAGAAGGAATTTAGCTGCAGGCTCACACACACGAAAGGATATTGCTGCAAAGTTAAAAGTCAGGACTTTCAGTATCAAAGTCATCTCTGTCACATGCTTAAATCTATCCACGCTTATACAGTATGAAATAGTCTTTAGTTATGGGATTTCATACAAAGTAATTTCACAGTGAGTGGAAAAAAACAGTCGTATGTGATCCTGTAATTAAAAACAGTACTATGTATGATGTGCTGAAGGGACAAGAAGGGAGAGAATTTAAAAGAATAAAGAGGACAGAAAATCTAAATCCCAGCCTTTTCTAACTTCTGATTGCTGGACTTTATAACCTTTAAGCTTTTCTGAGATTTCTTTGCAATGCAATGCCTCCATTTATATAAGAGCCAACCAAAACTAATAAACTGAAACCGTATCGACTTCCCTACATTAAGATTTTGTTAGATCATAAGCCTGATTTTCTGCCTCCACTGCAAATCATGAGGCAACAGAATTCACCAAAGAAAAACCGTGTTGAGTTCGTTTGTTTGTTTACATTTTATAGTGGCAAAGCAAGGAATATTTTTCCTGACTGTATTTTTAATATGAACAAATCATGTTAGCCAAAATGCCCAAGAACACAGATCCCAAGGCAAGCATCCCACCTGGGAAAATTGTAGAGAAGTTGTAATGGTGATTCTCTGAGAGGAAGTATCAGGTTATCACTAATGGGGACCCAGCTGAAGGAATAAGCAAAAGATTCAGATAATCATGCTTGGAGACAGTCCACTTGAAAGCTAAGTTTAACCCAACTTCTCCAAAGCCAGATGAATATTGTTGTCCTGCTCATGCCCTTAGATGCTGCAGTGAGCCTCTCAATGAGTATTGTCATGAGTCACTTATCACAAATACCGAGAAATATAGAGAAGGGACCTATACAGCCAGGACCATCTCTAACCCCAGGACCAGGGGTCCAACCTCAGGGGTTGCTCAGGACTGGAGCATCCTCACTGTCCTGAGGAATGTAGCTAAGATGAGCCTTGGAGATCTGCTGTGTGCTTGGCTCTGACCTTTTGGAACTCAAATGTCCTTGTAAATGGGAGTGTGGATCTAGGTTAAGATGGCGATAACTGAAGAACAAAAGAAAGAGGCAGTCAACACCCCTTGAGCTATAAAGACCCAGCAGAAAGCAAATGGAAAATGTTGTCACTTCAGAAAACCTTTCAAGAAATACTTGAACTCCACGTGAACTGCGTACTGTTGGATCTGCAGAACTGACCCAGAATGGTCACGGGAACAATCTCACTCCAGAAATTTCTGCTACTTCCTGCTTTCAGCAGTGCTGATAGACTTTCTGTGGTATTTTGGCACATCAGCAGCTTAGGGTGAAGTGAATGACCCCAGCTTTTACTTAAAATCTGCAGCAAAACTGTACTGAATGTGTGTTTTCCTGTACCATGTGTGTTACACTGTACCATGTGTGTTTTCCTCCCCAGTTTTCTAGGCACATTGCAAACCAAAACACTCAAACCAAAACACTCCGAATCTCATTTCCGTGAGGTTCTCTGAAGTGGGAGAAAAACAAATCATAAATCAGGAATTCCCATTCAGAAAGCCACATGTCCAGACAGCTGGCCATCAGGAACAGCTTCAGTGCAAGGAGAGCAAGGTGCAGCTGGCCCTTTCCCGGCTTGCCGACCTTTCGGAATGCCACTTGGGCTGCCACGTGGGCAAAGGCTGGGCTTGCCACCACCTCCCAGACTCATTATAAGGTGGGTAGAATGAGCTGACAGCCAAACCTCTGTGTTGGGAGCTGAGCAGTGGGGCTGGCTCTCCCACGGGCACCAGGGTGCTTACATGACCTGCTTCCCCTGCCTGCACACAGGGAGCTGTCTCCCATCCACACATCCTGGGGATGCCATGCTGCCATGCGAAAGAGAGCTTGGGAGAGGTCACCTATGCCAGCTCAAAAACAGACCCGGGGGTGTGCAGCAGAGCAGATGGTGCTTCTTTTTTAATTTCTGACAGCTTATAAAACAAAACTGCATATTTGGAGAAAAATCTTTCCAAGAGAAAATTCCCAACCAGCCCCATCAGAAGCTGCTCTTGATGTAAATGCAGCCTGTGAATTGAAGACATTTTCCTTACCACCACTGGTTTGCAAGATTCCCAGTGGCTTTTTTTCAGTGCCAGTGTTAGCACTGCCTTGGTATTCCTAGAGTCAACAGAGAGTTTGTGACCAATAATCTGGGAAAATACATTCCTCTTTCTAGCGTCAGCTAGGAACACTGATTTCTTCCTGTTAATTCTTGATGGCTTGGTAGGAAAGCCTGTCTCTTAACAGCTCGGCTGAGTTCATTATCTGGAGCGGACCTGTGGTGAGGATGGGCTGCCTGGTGCCAAGCATGAACCTGCCCTAATTACCCTGGCAGATGTCACCTCGCAAGAAGAGCTGGGCAGTGATTATGGCCCTGCAAAGAGCACACGTGCTGAAGGTGCTGGACAGGCCACAGTCCTCTCCCTGTTTTGTCCTTTGTGGGTCATGGTTTACAGCTGACAAAGCACAATTAAATAAATGGTGGAGGGGGAGGCAGAGTTGAGTAAATTAGAATTTCATGACAAAATGACCCTGTCATTTGCAGCTCAGTGAATAAAAAGAATGAACAGTCCTCTACCAATAGCACAGAAAGCAAAAAAAAAAAAAAAACCCACAACAAAAAAACATTCTGGCTTCAGTTCAGTTTCAGGTTTTAGTTGCCAGAAACACTCTGGCTAACAAATTTGGAGGGACACATCTGGAAGCTGCTGTAGCTGCAGGCTCGGTGGTTTTGCTGGCTGGGCACAAACCCTGAGACCCTGCACACCTGCCTGCATGCCCTGGTGGCAGCCTTGGTGCTCAGGAAGGAAAAGTCACATTATTGTAACATCTGCAGAACTCTGTCCTCTCTTAGACCCCACTCTTACACTCACTGGGCCATGAAACATGCCTGGGCATGGCCATGATTGTGGGGTGGGCTGGTGGCCTCTGAGGGCCATTCCCACCTGTGTCCCATGGTGCCAGGTCTTGCTGCCCCACTAGTGCTGGGAGATGTTAGAGAGCTGCTTTGCTGAACATGTCCCTGCTGCTTTCAGGCTCTGTGTGTTCTGCTGCCTGCAACACAGGTGACACATCTACCCTACACATAGGGTACACATCTGCTCAGCTTTCCACATGCTCTTTGTCCTCCACAAAAACTGCTTTCCTTCCCTGCTTTCTCTACAGCAAATAGCTGGGGTACTCTTGACTTCAAAGCGTAAAGGAGATTGCAACTAGGCAGCTGGTGAGCTCGGGGTAGCCTGTGTCTGAGCAGCTGTGGCTGTGCAGCACAGGTATTACCAAATCCCTGCAGGGAGCTTCATTCAGGAGAACAGGCAGAGATGTTTTGTCTTGTGCAGGAAAGATTGCCCATGGTGTGGCCATGGTGTACTTGTGCCTGCCATGGGTGCCAGTGCCCTGCCAGCCTACTGTGCCATGCCATGGCATGCCCTGGGGCAGTGAGTGGCTGCTGGCTGCCCCCTGTCATGGCAGATGGTAGGGAGGCAGAAGCATGGATCCCCGGCCTGACACACCAGATGATCTGTGCTCTCATGGGACTGTTGGCTTCCCACACCACCTCAGCCAACTGCTTTCTACCAGAATGTGCACGTTTCTGGTTTGACCAACACAGTCTCCCCTTGCCACCCACTGGCACACGGGCAAGCATCCAAGAGCCGAGTGCATGTTGGGGGTGAATCATTGCGTGGAGTTTCTAGCAAAACTGTTTTATGGTCGGAAGTATAATGAGAGTAATGCAGCCTCTGGGGCTTTTCTGATGGGCTCCGCTGCCTGGATTTGTGGGCAGGAGGATGCACACACATTGCCTTTCCCATGACAGCCCCTGCCTGTCCCCATCCACCCTCCCTCGCCCCAGCTCCCGTTACATTCTCATCGGTCTTTCCCCTGACTGCCTGGCTCCACTGTCCCCAGTGGCAGAGGGTGAACAATATTTCCTGAAACAGCCTTTTCTTTGCACGTTGGAAGCATACGAGCTTCTCTGGGGCATTTTTCTTCTGCTGTGACAAGAAGAGGTGGAGCGATGCGGGGAGTTGCACACGTTTCTCTTGTCACCTTTCCATTTTTTGTCACACTGCGTGTTTCCTGGGCTCATCGGCATTTTCCTATGAGTAAGCTGTTACCACACACACCCAACATGTTTTCTGCTTAATGCTTGGGCCTAGAGCAGGAAAAGGGCACACTGAGGCACTTGGTAACAAGTGGGTACAGTGGTGGGAAGGTGTGAGAGATGGGGCCTAAAAGCCGTGGTGAATGAACTTGGAGGTACTAGAGGCTTAAAGTGAGACACTTCCGCCAGCCCCAGGCCACTCTTCCTAGTACAGCCCCACAGCTGATGCTCTATTTGCATATTACCATGTGTCAAATTACCAGATGAGCTTACTTCATCCCTACGTAGTATCTTCCACTCATTAACCACTGTAAGCATGGTTTTTATTCCGAAAGCCATAAGTAATCTTTCTTAAAAATAGCTGCCTACTGTCAATCCAGGAGCATGTGTCGAGGAACCTGTACACTTTTCAGTACCCAGTTTCACATGGGGGTGATGACCTCTTTGCTGCCTGCTCTGCTGCAACCCAGGGCAATGCCCCACAAGGGAGATGGGTAGGTTGAAGGCTGTAGCACTCTGATACATAAATTTATTTAAATTCGTTCTGTTAAGGAGACAGTTCTTGCCCCAGCAGGGAGGATGCACTTGGGCTGCCACCAGAAAGATGAGGAACCAGAGAGTGACAACAGCACTTTCTGAAACAGGCCAGTCATCTCCTAACGCAATCTACCATATTTTAGAGGTTTTTCTGTTACAGCTGTAGGTGATAAGGCCAGGTTGGACGGGGCTTTGTGCAGCCTGGTCTAGTGGAAGGTGTCCCTGTCTGTGGCAAGGGGGATTGGAACTAGATACTCTTTAAGGTCCCTTCCAACCCAAACCAGTCTATGATTCTATGATTCTATGATTCTATGATTCTATGACAATGAGCTGATACCTCACTTAGCAGCACCATGCTCCTGAGCAGCAATGAGCAACCTGAAGTCACCCAATGGAAATGAACGGGAGGATACCCAGAGCTCTTTTTTACTGGGAATAGCTTGCTCTTGGCTGACATCAATTTTATGTGCAGGCTGCCTCACCCCACAGGCAAAGTGTGTGGGGCAGTAGGGTGCTGGGATATGGGCTTACCACACACCACAACTTCTTTCTGAGTTTACGTGTGGAAGACAGCATTGTTTATATAACCCAAATTCATTTTTCCTTTGTGTATTCTTGTGTAAACAACAATGATCATCTCTGTCCATATCAGTACGAATGAACTATCACCATTACTAAAAAATGAAACAAACAGTTTTATTGTCAGCTATGTGTATACATTTTATTGAAATCTGCGGCATAAGAAATGTTACCCTAATGAACTAGGGAGAAAAAAATAATGAACCTTTCAAACACAAAATAGTGGCCATTTTATGGGCACCCACGCTCTTATTTCATATAGGTGAAACAAATTTCAGACAAAACCCAACAGGAACAACAAGCTGGTTAAATAAGTAGACAACAATTTTACCCACCAACAGGCACTCTATCAGGCAGTGATGACCACCCAAGGGTAGCCTAGCTGCCTTCAAGGGGACATTATACGTGTAAACAGCAAGATTTCCCATGAAGAGCCCTATTCAAGATGAGTTTTGACCATCCCTAGGCACTGACAGGGGCAGACAGATAACCTATGGAGTAAAATACTGGCAGGTATCAGCAGGAGCTGATGAATGTGCCCCTTGCACCCTTACAATTCTGGGTAGATTCTGCCCTGTGTGCTAAAGTGAAGGACTTTCACACCCCGTAAGTGTCAGGTGTCTTACAGAGCTCTGAATAAAGATTCCAGTGACCACTGACCAGGGTAGAAATGGGTCTCCCTGAACTTTGTAATAAGGTAATTTCATAACAAAAATTATTTTAGGGAAAACAGTACAGAGTCTTTTGCTGAGACTACATATGAAAGTCATCAAAGACTGCACTGTTACACCTTCACTCACACACTGCTGCAGGCTGGATGCCCCTCAAGACTGGGAAATGGGAAAGAAAAAAACCTGAATAGAAAGTCTTTGAGGCACAATACAATAATATACATTCTATTTAAACTCAGATTTCAGCCAGAAAGAAGCCATCAAAGTGAGGCTTCTGTAATGGTTTTGCAAACAATGGCTCTATCAACCACTTCTTAGATCATGAATAAATCATGGCCAATAAATCACTGCGTATCCTTTAGGTGTGTGATGAATCCTTGAGGAAACAGGATTATCTTCAGCAGATACATTTAGGTTAAGAGAGCACAAACAAGACTTTTCTTTAGTTTGCTTAGACTTTATTAGATTACCTCCATAAATCTCGACAACTTTGCCTGTCTAGATATGCTCACCACAAGAATGAATAATGGAAGAAGAGTCAGGGGAGGTCAGATCAAGGATCTGCCCGGACAGCATCTTGCCAGTGAAAGCAGCCATCAGCAGAAGTCTGCCCTAGAGTGCAGAAATGGGGAAAGCACAGAAAAATCTCATTTAGTCTCCAGCAGAGATGTGGGACCCCCTGAGCTAGAGCTGCACCCTGGCAGTCCCATGAGGGACTAAACCCCTGTGAATTCATCTTGCCCCAGAGTAGCATCTTTGCACCTGTGGGTCCTGCAGCTCCTTATGGCAGGGATAAAACCCCACCCCTTGCTCCGCACCCTGCCATGCCTGTTGCTTTCCCAGACTGAGAAGGCTCTGAGGTTTAAGCTTTCCACCAGTGGAAGCCACTCTGCAGGATGCTTCTAGTCGTCCTCTTTTCCTTTGTTTCTTTATCGTGTGTTGTTACCAGAGCTGCACAAAGTATTTGAGGTGCACATACACTTACTTGCTGGCAAAACGACAAGCCCCATTTTTGTGCTTTACACTTTCCTTAAGAAGTCTTCACATTCTGTTAATAGTCTTTTAACAGCTCCAAAGTGTTGACAGAAATTTTCAGAGAACTTTCCACAGTGATGTCAAAGCCTTTTTCCTGAGTGGTAACAATTAAGGCCTGTCATCTTGTACATATTTTTGTCCAAAATACCTTATTTGGTGCTTATCAGCCCTTTTTATTGCTTATCAGTTTATCAGCTTTTTTGCTTACTTCCCTGTTACTCAGCACCATGAAATAGTTTTGCACGTCCCCAAAGTCAGCTTCAGGCTTAAGCATCCTGAAAAATTTGGTGTCATCTGCAACTTTTGGCACCTATCTGCAACTTCTGGCACCTACTATCCTCTCCCTTCTCCAGGTCTCTCTGCATTTCAGAAACAACATGAGTTCTAGTAAACATCTCTGGGGTCTTACAGATAGGACCATTTCCTAATGGTCTTTCCATTAGGAAAACCAACTGCTCTGACCCTAATTTCTAAAATTCTGGGAGACCCATTGTTAGCATAGGGTCTGGGTTTGGGGGTAGTGCCTGGGTAGCCTTAGCATATGGTGCAACCTTGCTCAGAAGGAGTTGCCCTGGTGCCTGTGGGCATGGTGAAATGGCTTTGATTTTACAGGCAGCTTTGAAAAGCCCAGTGCTTATGTTTGAATTGTGCATGGTGAATACAACTGCAGACACATGCCTTTAAATAGGCAGACTGCCTAGAGTGCAGCCATCTCATTGCTGGGTGAAGACCACTTCTGCTCCACCATAGAGACATACACACATGCATATATGTCGGTAAGTGCAGGACACAGAGTCACTGGTTTGATTTTGAACAGAGATCTTGAGCACTGGAAAAATACTTTATCTAAGGTGTGGGGCTGCATGTTTAAGCAGCAGATATGCCTGAGTCAGCACAGCCGAATCAAGCCTTTCATGCACAGCTAAGCAGTTTCTTCTGGTTGTAAATCAATTCTGCTCACCTTCGGCAGGAACTGGTGATTTCTATCATTTGTTTTCAGGGCCATGGAGAAGACTTAGGCTTCTTCTTTCCCCTTTTCTGTTTGATTCAGTGCTTGTCTCTTTCTCAGGAAGATCTCTGTAAAAATGAGGACTTGCAGTTAGTAACGCTTCTGTTTGCATCTCGTTTCGTAAAAAACAGATATTCTCCATAGAACATGGGGAAAACCTGCATAAAACCAGGAAGTACCTTCAGGCCGCTGCACCTGCTTGCTCAGCTCACCAAAGCCTCACAATGCAGAAGGGCACTGAAGATCAGCCCTATTCTAGCTCCTGAGGCTTTTCCTAACACTGTATGTCCAATCTGTTTTCTAAAATTAGTTAAATTGTAAGACTACAACGTACAAAGTTGTTATTTGCATGATGGGAACAGCCAGAGCCCTAGGACTGCACCAGGTTCCCCTGTGCTGGTTCCCATGCAAGGACAGAAGGGATTGCTTCCTGTCCTGAGGGGATCTGCAGGAGGGGAGACTCATGGAGACAGGTACAAGGTGGGAGAAGACCCCCACACTGTTCCAAACATGACCTCATTCATTCAACGGTTTTTCAAATGTGACATAAAGCAAAGTTGCCTTCATGCATTGCAGTATGCACAAAGCTGGAGGTCAGCTGTGGATTTAATGCCCTATTAGCACACCAGGACAGAGAATGGCACATCCTGGTGGGATGGGTCCTGCTGGTGACACACTGGTGTCTGTGAGGTCTTCATGCAGGCAAGAAGCTGAGGACATAAAGATGATTAAGGGAGTGGAACATCTCCCTTATGAGGAGAGGCTGAGGGAGCTGGGTCTCTTTAGCTTGCAAAAGAGGAGACTGAGGGGTGACCTCATCAATGTTTACAAATATGTAAACGGTAGGTGTCAGGATGATGGAGCTAGGCTTTTTTCAGTGATATCCAGTGATAGGACAAGGGGCAATGGGTGTAAACTGGAACATAGGAAGTTCCACGTTAACATCAGGAAGAACTTCTTTACTGTAAGAGTGACAGAGCACTGGAACAGGTTGCCCAGGGGGGTTGTGGAGTCTCCTACACTGGAGATATTCAAGGCCCGCCTGGACAAGTTCCTGTGTGATGTACTGTAGGTTACCCTGCTCTTGCAGGGGGGTTGGACTAGATGATCTTTTTAGGTCCCTTCCAACCCTTGGGATTCTGTGATTCTGTGATTCTGTGACATGAGTATGCAATGCCTGTTTGAGACCACGAAAGCTGTTCCTGGTTTTTCAGGGCTGGATGGGGAGCAGCCCTCCCAAGGCTTTTTAGGATAAACTCAGACAGCTCTTTTGCATGGTACTGGAAGAAGGTTAAGGCTGGGTGGCACCTCCTATGCTCACCATCATTACAGAGAAAGCGTCTGTGCACCTCTGGAAAAACAAATCATGCATAACATTTTGGTTGTCTTACAGGAAAATTTCACTCCTGTTCTCCACCATTCCACGCTGACCTGCACCAAGCACCATACCCCAAGACAAGAGCTGGTTTAATCCTTACAGTGTGCAGGTCTGCTCTGCTGCTGTTGCTTCTTTTCCGGAAAAAAAATAACTGCAGCTCCATTCTGGTTTCACTTCATGCTCACATTTTGGAAAAGGAATTGGAAATTCTGTATGCAGCCACTGGCAGAGAAGTTAAAGCATGATCTGAAACATTAAGATTAGGTTCTACTGATAGGCAACTGAACATAGGCAGCTGCAATGCTGAACAGGATAGAAAATGCAAGTAAAAAATCTAATGAGAGTGCTGCCCCAGTTAAATCGGCTTCTTATTTAACTTACCAGGAGTAATCACTGTTCTTAACTTTCAGTTAAACCAATGATAGAAAAGATGAACTGTTTTGTCAAGTTTTTGAAACAAAACTAGTAAAGGTGTGCATCTTAAAAACAAACAACACATATATACATCTAGAATATACTAAATAATATACTGAAATATCTTAACATATATCTGCACAATGTATATCATATACAAAATACATGTTGCCGTTATGGTATTATCAATATGCACTGATAGAGATAGGTTTTATTTATATTGATTTAAATATATATAAAAGTCCATCAAATGAAGCAAGAGAAAGCAACATAGTTATTTCAAAGCACAGGTATGAAAAGAAAACAGGAAGCATGGTAAACGAAAGCAGAAAAGGTGTGAAGAGGCAGGAAAGAGCAGAGGCAAGAGCCTGGGATAGATCCTTGTAGCTTCTCTTTAGCCTTTGTAAATGATGCCACAAAGCTGTTTTCCTCTCTGTGCTTCCTCACTGAAGTCCTCTTTCTGTTCAGGTGCAGGTTCACATCTTTCTGGTCAGATTTGAGGTCCCTGTTGAAGGTTCCTGAGACCTGATGCACTGTAGCAGCCACCTCAACATCAGACACTAGCTCTCCGATCTGCTTTTCTGTCCCTTCACAACTGTTTTGGAACTTCCTTGGGGGTCTGAGATGAATGCATGTCCCAGGGTGTTATGAAGGCGAGTTAGCTCTAATGCTGTACCTGAAAGGGACGTTGGTGCTGCAGGACTGGGGTTTCCTCTCCTCTTGCTGCAGTGCTGCACTGCCAGTGCCAGGCCACCACTGCCTTTCTGGGCATAAGTCCAGGGGGAACAGAAAGATGTGGCATTTGCTCTTCAACAGACACCATGTCCCAGTCATGTAGCCCAAGGCAAAAAGACCTCCCCCAGTACAGGAGTAGATCGCAAGATCACTGCTAGCAAGCTCGCAAAGGCATTTGAAAGTCTTTCATGTGGATTCATTTATCCATAATTCATCCAAGAGTAAATTTGTCACTCTTGGCTGGAAGGTTATATATTTGCAGCTTTCTAAAATTCGCCCAGCTTGGCCAGCCACGAACCCATGTACTTGGCTAAAGCTTTTCAGCACAAGTCCCCTCAGACCAGCAACATATTCCTGTAGGGAGCTTTTTGATTCTGGGAGCTCTAGCCTTTGGGAGCTGTCAAGCACTGGCAGCTGCCACTGGGCTCCATAGCTGTGAAGCCATGGATGCCCAGTGTTTGTTAATATCAAGTTCTCAGGTTAGAGGGATTAAGAGATTTTTTCCTTTCAGGCAGCTTTGCCCTTCTATGCACAGACCTATTCTTCTCTTTAAGCCTATGTTCATGCAAGAAAGATTTCTGAATTCCAGAGAAATTCACATAAATACAGTAAACTGGGGGGGAAAACCACCTGCTTAGCATGTCCTTGGCTTCTGCACTTACACATTGCAGCTGCCAAGTAGCAAGACTCATCAAGGGACTGAGCACAGAGAAGAAAACCCACAAATGATTGCTCTGGTTTATGGGATTTCCACAGGGGTACTGCAAGTACTCATCTGAAAAGTGAGAGGTGAGAGCAGAGCCCAGCTCACCTGTGTTTCTGCATGGGAAGTTTGCTGGCCTCCTGTGCACAGTGGTCCAGTGCTCTGCTTTGGGATTTCAGGGGCAAAACCCCCCAGCCCTTCATAATGTCAGGAAACTGCAAAGAAAGTCTAGGGAAAAAAGTAATTGTTATTATTAATAGATTTCTATAGCACCCAAAGGGAATCAAATTGCCTTGTGTCCAGCAGCGTTCATTCCAAGCAAATGTATTTGAAAGGATGGTGCATCATTTGCAGCACACCACAAAGTCTGCTTTGATCTACAGCCACCACTGCTACCACTTAAAAAACCAAACCTATTGAAAAGAGAAATTTCTTCCTGCCTCACTGTGAAGTGTGTTATTGCCTGGAGAAAAATGTCTCCTGCTCACAGTCACTTCTTGGGCAGACCTGAAAACATCCAATGGTTTTCCTCTGTCTTCACTTTGCAGAGTTCCAAACTCTGGAGGGGAGCAGCTGCCTCCCCAGCCCTGCATCACTGGGAGCCCATGGGCTGAGACCTCACCTGCTCGTTGCACTCATGGCACATCCCCTGCAGTGAGGTGTCATGACCTAAGTGGTTAGTGTAGAGATCCCAACCATGGGGTCATAGGATTCTACAATACATGAGGGCATAGAGGTCTTTTCCTTTAAATCTATTTTATTACAGATTACCACAAACACCACAAAAATCACCACTAGCGAATGTAACTATGATTAACAAAGAGAATGTGAATGAACATATACATCAAGCTATTACAAATTGTTAACAGCAGTGGATTATACAGTATCAATCAATAGTATGGTGTCAGTCAATAATAGCATCAATTAATATTGTAGTACAACCAGTAACAGCAACAACCAAGTAGTTTTGTACTATTACTGATTACCACAACTTGTCATTATCAAAGCAAACTTAGCAACAATATAGCAGCAGATATACTTATGATAGATTACTTATATGAATACATATCTAATGTCAGTATGAAGCAAATTAGAGATCAGAAGCCAAAAGAGGGGGGACAAACCGATATGGGATGGGAACAACACATGCAGCCGAAAAGAGGACAACCAAACAAGCAAACAGTCTGAGCGAGTTAGCTGAGTTTTCTTGTCTTTCTTTTTATCCATAACCGTTTCACACCTTCTCAGACACATCTGCCCAGAGCTGCAGAGGGTAAGCAATAGGCCAGCTCTCACACAGGGCAGAATTCAGAAGCACATACTGGCACAGGTTTGGATAAAATCTATGGTGTAGCAGACATCAACCTGTCTTTGTAGCCCCACTGCAAATTGCCTGTGGGGTAGGCAGCCCAAAAAGCAGGCACAAAGCTATATTTGGTGTGTGAACAGGACAAGCTGGACATGGAAGTCCCCGAGCCAGACCAGACAGGGCACTCGATCTGCTTTTCTCGTAGTCCCTCTGGGTAGGCAGGGCTCCCCACTGCTGCAGTACAGTAGTACAGGGCACGGGGCTATGGAGTCAGAGTTTGCAGAATATGCCGCATTTTATGTACAATTTCTCCCCCCCATTGCCTGTGTTTAGTGCCCAGAGAGTGTACTGTGTCCAGGCAAAAGTCTGAGGGTTGCATGTGCTGGGGAACAGCTGGAAAACCAGTGATTTCTAGTAACTGGGCATGGTAGCAGTCACAGGAAAACACTCCTCTCCTAGGATGAGCCATGGATTTGTGTAAATTAAAAACAACACCTGCCTTGCAGACCACTCAGCCAGCACTTAGGAAAACTGCATCCCACACAGCTTATCCCCACAGCTTCTCATACAGGTTTTATGGGACCATTTGATGTTTTTGACTGGTTTTGGATGTCAGATGTGCAGCTCTTTCTTATCAAAACTTTGTGGTGTGCTAGGTAAGGCTTTCAAAAGGATGACACACAGAAAACCTTACAAATATTTGGAGGCTGACTTGCAGTGATTTCGATGAGGTTTTTGCTTCCTAAAAATATCTTGTAAGGTTTCGCTATAAATGACCTGGGGGGAATTTACCCTGCCACTTTCCAGCAAGATTTATTCTCTGCAAAGGGCAAGCTAAAAGATTTCTATCAAAAGCATTATTTTTTTGAAGATAAACTGGAACTCTATTTAAATTGCATCTTTCAAAAATATATCCTTTCTTTGAACATTGCTACTTTTCATTGAAACAGTGATACTAGAAACCCCACAATTTTTCAGTAGTTGTTGATGAAGGAAAATGATTACCAGCTGCTAAAAAACCAGGTAGCTTTTCACCATTTTGAATGTATGTAGTTTTTCTTGAAAATGCAGCTTTTCTTGTGGAAAATTCTAATTAAAATTACGTTAATTTTATTGCCAAACTGTCTGCAGAAACTTTCTCTTTCCAATAGGTTATCGACATGATCTCCATTTTCCTCATCCAGGATATCATGCTAGGAAACCACAGCAAGTGTTTTGCAGCAGCACAGCCCTTAGATGAGGTTATTCAAGGTGAAGTCCTGGTGTAGACCTGACAGTTTGTGGTTTTCATGGCAGCGGCAGTTTCACAAAATGACACCTGTGACTTTAACAATCTGCCTTATCTCCTTGAAGACATTTCTGCTAAATGGAGTTATCATGAGGCTATCCAACCACCCTGGTCAGCTCCAAGCAAAGGACTTCAGCCCTGGTACATCCAATAGTCAGATCCCTCTACTGGTGTCTACTTCAATCAATCACTGGATGAAATGAGGAATAAATGATGTGCATAAACCTGCTACAGAAATGAAAATATTTGTTCAAATATGTGTTCCACCATTTTCTTTCACTTCTTTATTATAGATTATTGCAATTTACATGTATTTTCTCTGACAAATTAATTTGATACTAATGTGTCATGTTGCTCATATTTAATAACAATGCATTCATTGCCAGCCAGCTGTGTCCACCTTAACACACTTCCAAATTACCACCATAAATTAACTGGGCAGTAGAATGTTTTTGCAACTTACAGGGTGAAGATGCTTCTCTATGCATTTGTTGGCATGACTTGTGGTTCTCATGAAAAAGCACAGTATGTGGAAAACAATGAAGAAAAGAGGATTCAATTAATACTGAATTTTAAAAAATGCCACCGCTGATATTAATACAAACAGTATCATTTAAGGTCAGGTAAAATCAAAAGGAAACCTGCCTCCTAGAAACACTGCCAGCACTGGGACTGTTAGGGAGTTAATAATCTATAATACAACCTATTCATGTTCCTAGATTAGTCTGTCAAAGACAATTAATCAAAATACAAAAAGCTTTTCCTTCTCAAAATAGAAATGCATACATGGTTACTGTGATGGTTGTATTACTGACATTTTACAGGAGTTTTCTTCTTATATTTTGCTAACATTACAGTTGGAGGACTGGGAGATAAGGCCTGGCCGGGCAGATTTCTGAAGTCTGGAAGGTCACTTAAAGAAAAAAGCCAGGAATCCACTTCTGTTTTAATGAATTTATTTAAAAATATATACATCCATTCAGCCAAAATGCTTGCATTTACAGAGGTTGCATTTATTTATGCACTTTTTATCCTTCGCAATACGTTCTACAAGTGCATTTACAATAACTGTGCAGGGATGTATTCTGCCATCAAACACATATAATCTCATTGACTTTCATGGCACTGTATCAGCATCGCTGAGGGCAAAGTTGTTCACCTTCAGGGACCTCATTTTGGAAGATACTTAAAAACGTCTGAATAGAAGGAAAGGGGATTTTCCATTAGGAACTTTTTAAAATACTAAAGTATTAATTTATAGTGCGTAGCTGGTTTTGTTATTGCTTCCTTTCCAATGCAAAGCAAATTTATAGGATCTTTTCGTACCAAGGAACCAGAATGTAGTCAATTTCATAAGAAGAAATATTTGAGATAATTATTTCTTTTGGTGCTGACTCAGAGATGGTATTTCCCCATTAGTAGTTTACTTACATGAATTTGATGGACAGATTTTTACTTTACCCTCTCTCAAAAGACCACATGAATATTTATATATCAGTTGTATGATCACATTTACTCCTGATCACATTTGATTTATGTAACTGGAAGAAACCCAGAAGTCAGGGGCCAGGTTTTGGCAGGGTGCAGCAGGGCTGTGCTTTCCTGGCACATCCTTCCCTGGCACTGGATTTTCAGTCCCATCCGCCTGAGGGTCCCTGGCATGGTGACAATGCCCAATGTGTGGCCTGGAGCTGGAAGCAAGAGCTGGTCCATATTCCACAGGCAGCTCCATTTCCATCCTCCATCACTGGCATCACTGCATACACCTTGTCTTGCCATCAAGCCATGCTCCTCCAGAGGAGGAGACACTGAAAGCCTGAACTTTTCTTTGTGATTTTGCAGTGAAAAATAATGTTGAAATGTCAGAAGTGCCCTTGGACTGAAAATCATTGATCCTGGCTCTCTGTGGCAGAGAAGTTGGACTATGAACATAGGTGAGGCAAGTGTCAGTTTCTACACTGATGCACATCCAAATAAGTTATGTTACTGAAGCATGCTTTTGCTGATTATTTTACATGCAGTTATAGTCTCGGAAGTTCATGTTCTTTGTTGAAGAGTTTTGGGGAGGGGTGAAGAGAGGGCTGTACTGGAGGGTTTGATCCTGCCAAACTTTTAAGCAAGATTTCTCCTTTTCAAAGGTGCTGCGTTACCACTGGCGTAACATTTATATTTTTTTGTGCTGGTTCTTTGGAGTCTTACCGCCTCTGTATACCTGTGACTACCACGCAAAGCCATTCAATGTGCAGTTAAACCTCCCCCTTCACCATTTTTTACCCAGCAGGGAAGCACAATGTGAAAGACTTGGAGAAAATACAAAATTGTAGTTGAAGTATTTGTTTCTTATTACACTCGCCCTTCCCAGAAACGCAAGTGGCAGCTTGCCATGGATTAGATCTGCTCAATAATGCAGCCCCCACATAATCATAAGACAGCAGTCAGAGCCATGATGGATAACAGCCTCATGTCAGATGTCAGTGCTAGGTCTCCCAGTCTATCACCAGGCATTGTGATCATTGATCATGATATTCTACTTACCTGCCCACTGCCACTGGGAAGCCATAAGGGGCTTGCATTAAACTGATGGTTAATTTCCTGGACATTGATCCTTCACCCGCTGAGTCCTGCAGAGATATGCCACTTCGCTTGTCTCATACAAGAACTGACCAAAGGCAACATAGGAGGATTGGGTCAAACTGCTTCACCCATACTGCAGAAAACACAACACCTTTCCAAATTCAAGCAGAGAAATTTAACTGAACAAATTACAAAGCTCTGTAATTTTGGTAATGGACAAACCTGCTGGGGTTTGACTTGTTCTCCAGTGCTCTTCAAGGTCTGTACCACCACAGCCATAGCATTTCCTGAGCAAGGATTCCCAGTCTGGGAAAAGAGATTTGTCAGATTGTGAAACTACAAGTAACTGGCTTATAATATTATACAGGTCTTTTGGTATCTTAAACCTCCCGCTTTTATAGTGTATATCTTTTTTCATTTTATTTCTTTAGGAAGAGAGAATACAGGATGCAAAACCTACAGATTTAACCAGGGAAGATGGACAGGCAAGTGCAATCCCAAACACTTAAAAATGATTGCAGTGGTGGTGCAGTGGCTTTCACTGCTCTGGTGATGGGATGCGCAATACCCAGATCCTACCAGTAGCGCTTTCTTCCCGGGCTCAGGAAGATTCCCCTGAGTTTGCTTGCTAGCAGCTTGTGTACTACAATGGCTCCTTTCTGTCTTCCAAATCTGTTATACCACATCTTTGAATGCCCTGAAGAGATTACCTCGGATGCCTGCCCAAAATCAGCCACTGGGTAACTACTTGACAAAGGTCAGTTTGGAACATAACCAAAAATGAAAGAAAACAGTGTTTAGTCGC
Source organism: Lathamus discolor (assembly GCF_037157495.1). Lineage (NCBI taxonomy): Eukaryota > Metazoa > Chordata > Aves > Psittaciformes > Psittacidae > Lathamus > Lathamus discolor. The sequence goes on along the minus strand of NC_088884.1, from coordinate 38,537,820 downwards.
TCTTTGAGTCACACAGACCTCTTCCAAGAACTTAGATCTGATGTTCCTTATGGAAATTTCTCTGGCTTATGCTTTTATTTTGATCTTCCATAGGCTTAAAGCTTTTTGGAACTGGAGTTGAACAGACGTCCCAAGAAGACTCATACATCTGCATTTGGCTATTAGGCTAGCTAGAAATGAGAACTCTAGCTTGCAAAACTTCTCGAGATTTCAACAGTCATTTTGATTAAACTGATTATCAAAAGGCTGTTTAAATTTGACAGAAAAATAAGTGAGGGCAAGAAAGAAAGTGTTTGGTAAGGCAATGACTCATTCACTCACCTGGCAAGGGGAATCTAACGCAGGCAATGTTAGATTCGGTCTTGTACATTAAGATTATCTGTCTGTCTCTTTTTAATCAGAAATATCATTCTAAGCCCCAAAACTTTTCTAACAAAAGTGTCAGCTACAGATACAGATCTCCTTGAGAAGTTTTGGTTTCAATGAAACAGCATTTTCTGGTGAAAAACATTTAATCAAAAAGTTCCCATCCAGCTCTTGTTTTGACATCCTCTTCAAGCACCACAGTTTTGTAGGCAGTGAATCAGAAAGAAACAATGAAACAAGCATTTTATTTTGTCTTTCATTTTATTCAAGTTACAAAAACCACTTACATATGACAGCAATTATGTATTTTATGTATTAGGCTTCATTCTGAATGACAAGACATACCTTGGTTATTTAATTTTTTTAATTTCTTCAAAGCATGCTTCATCTGGACTGTTGCTGAGCAAAAATCTACTTTGTTTTAATTTCCCTACACTTTAAATCAATGAAAACAAAACCAAACAGAAAATATTCTGAGAATCTCTGTGGAGGAAATAAAATGGAAGAAGGTGCTGATAGTGCAGGGTATTATGTGTGTCAGTGGAGGAGGCACTCTTGCCTGTGTTGCTTCATGCAGAAGGCACAAGCGCCAGCGTGATGTGACTCACAGAGGTGCAACACCTGGCTGGACATTTTGGTGTACCACCAGGCACTCACCTGCCTTAGCAGAGTACAGGGAAGAGTAACACTTCCCTCTTCCCAGTGTGGGTAGTGAGCAGTACACACCTCATGTATCAGCACCATGGATTACTTCAGCCCAGAATGGGTGTTGGTGCTGAGACATCCTCACTTTGGCCATTTGCAGAGCCTGAGCCTGCTGGAGTCACTGGCTTTCGTGCCACAGTCCACCTTTTGCCTGCAAAATTCCAGGAGGTGGATGAAAGTGTGTCCTCATATTTAAGCATGGCTTTCAGTAAGGTTTTCAGGAAAAGAAAAAAAGGTCTCATGGTGAGGCTACACGGTATTTGGAAAAAAACCTCAAGATTCGGTGGTTGTCCATCGATCACTCACTTTTATAAATGTTTTAAAAAAGATGATAGCTTTATTCAAACTCGCCGATCCCATTCATGTTTATACCTGATTTGTTGTGCTGCAGTTTCATCTAACATTAAGCTGAAATCTTTCAGTAACGTTAGTATTTAACAGCTTCCTTATTCAGAATGTGTCATATCTTTATATTCTTGCTCTTTTTTGGTTTGTTTTTTTTTTTTTTCCTTATAAAAGGTTCTAATTGGGACACCTTTTCCTTCATATTTCATTGAATGAAACAGTGCCCAACAGTATGAATGAGTAGGATTAGGGAAGAAGAGGTCCCAAGAATTATACCTGCTCTATTCCGACCAGCCCCAAGCAGATTCTCCTACTCTGGTTTCCTCTTTGTTTCAGGAAATTCCCCTTTTGGAAGGATGTTGGGTACAGACATTTTTGTTGCCAGTACAACTCTTGCAGAGCTGCAGGAGGAAGGAGGGTGCTGAGGGAGTGTGGTGGGGGCCCAAGGCACTTTTGGTAAAACAGCCACAGCATAGAGTTGCAATATCAGCAGTGGGACCATTGTCAACTACAGGAAAAACTTCACCATTTCCTACCAATTGTCACAACACTTAATAGCATCACTGACATGAATACCGCTGAAGATGAAATTGGCCCAATGTGCAAGGCTAGTCTGGGACGATCTACATCCAACCCCACTGAACTAGACCGGAAGTCCATGAAAGAATCCATGAAGGCCCAGAAATCCATGGATGAGGTGCTCGCACAGAGCAAAAGAACAAGAACTTCCCTGTTTAGCAGAAGGACTGAAGAAACAAAAACCCTGAGCTGCAAGCTGAGCATGGTGCTATGGGGCTTGGCTGTCCCACCACACGCAAGTATGGAGAGGTGCAGCAAAGCCTTGTTATGCAGACTGGTTGTCTTAGCCACCACAGAGTTCTGTTAGATAAGATACAGCTCAAGGCTGAAGTATCTACGCTGAAGTGTTTGCATAGAGATGTTGACACCTAAGCTCAGAGGGTGATTCAATTGCTTCCACAGAGGTTTCTCATGTTGCCTGAGATGCTACAGGGAATCTGAAACATCAATAAGGAGGTGACGGATGCAACACAGGAATTCCCAGTGTCTCCACATGGAGACCTGGAAGAATGGCCTGGAGTACCCAGTCTGGCACTCAGCACCTATCAGCAACTTGGCTATGTCCAAGGATGTTTAACTTCCCAATACATTAAAAGGATTCTAGAAAATAATTTGTTTTTCTGAGAACTCGACTTAATGGCATGGACAGGTACTGACTGTATCGACAAGTTCTCTGTTATGGGGGACCGTAGACACCCAGCCCACATGCAGATAACTAAATGTTGATATTTTAGTCTTCCAGTCCTCTCCCAGTAGAGAAAAGTGAGAAACCAAAAATCTGCACGTCAAAAGCACTCTGCCACCTTGAGCCAAGCTGCTGCCAGAAGCCTACTCTAATGCAAGAGCAAGAACATCCCACAGTCAACTAGAGTTGCTATTGATTCCATTGTGCCTCACAGGCAAAGCATTTTGAACTCCAATCAAGGGAATGAATCCAGCAAAATTAACTCCCCACAAACATTAGACCTGGAACAGTCTTCCTGAATGTGCTGAAACAGCCTTTTTCAGTATGCACCAAGCACCTCATGAGCAGATTAATTTCCAGCTGCTGTAATTCTCCTCTGACAGGACCTGGTCCCAGTTAGCCATCCGAGTGTGTTACAAAGGTGCTCAGTACTGCTCCTAATCCACTTTTTGCGCTGATGTTAAGAAAGCACCTGACTGACTCAGTGGCTTGTTGCCGGAAGCAAGTCTTGTTCCTGGTGCATTTTGTGCACACCAACACAATCACCAAGGCATTATCTGAATGGCTACTCCCTCCTCTTCGCCTGCAATGTCTGGACATATTGTCTTTCTTTCAGTTTAGGAACTAGATTATGTCCCTCTGACAGCCCCGTTTTTGCTCAGGTACTTCACACTTTTCCTCCTCTATCATATGCTTTCCCCCGGTAGTGGTGCAGCCTGAACTAGCGCAGTGTTTTTTAAAACAAGTCTCTGTTTTGGAAGTAGAAGAGGGGATGGAGTCCAAGCAGTTCCAGGAAGAACATACTTGTTTTGAGTCTGTGATGGCTAAACGTTAATACTCTGTGAAGTAATAAAAAGGTATTTTAAAGAAGCTCATCTTGGCTGGACTGTAAACTGATTTATGAAGGCAGGCGCCAAGTGACTGTGTAGCTGTTGGGGCCATGGCAAAGCAAATTTCCAGCATTTATTGTTCTGCTTTTTAACTAGTCTAAGCAGAAGTACTGTTCTAACAGGAGGTTTAAGTGGATTTGAGAGGTAGTCCAGAATTCCTGTATAATTCAGTCATGCCAAGCCAGAAAACCTGCCAGTGCTCTGAGAGCCAGTATAAAGTTCAGCAAATAGTGAATATGCTCAAAAAAAGAGAAGAAAAATCCATTGTTAAGCAGCTGTTGCACCTGCTGCAGTGACATCTTTTCCTTATAATGTTCTTGCCCATGACTCACGCACATGAAGAGGGGTCATGGTGCCTGTTTCTAAACATCTGCACGGAGTGACAGGGGTTTCTGTGATTTGGGCAGTGAAAAACAGCTGTGCTGTTTCCAAACGATAGCTCCCCTTTGCCAAGGTGAAAATGGCTCTGCCAAGAGCAGGACAGCACAGCAACCAGCCTTAATTTCAGCAATGCCACCTTGTTTATTTATTCTACATGAAGATTGTTTACTACATTTTGTGCTACTGTAACACACATACTTTCCTAAAGGTGTTCCACATGAATTGAATAAAAATATGATGCTTCTGTTGCAGAGTTTGCAGTTGACAGATATGTTCTCCAGCCAGCCAGATGCGTGAGCCAGTTGCAGGAAAAGAGCTGTAAAACTGCTTTAGCACACACCAGGGTTATGTTTCCTGTGGGGCACTGTGTCATGCCAATGGATTGTCCAGTCCTGTGCTGTTAGGCAGAGATGCTCCGGCTGGGTTTGTAACCTGCTCCGTGTAACATAAGCCTGGCTGCAAAGCCATCCTGTCACGCATGCTACTCTTCCTTCAGATATTGTTCCCAGTATCAAAGTGCTCCTGAACCAGCATGTGGATGTCACATTTAAGGCATATTTTGAGAGTGGGGAGCCCTTGGAGGTGATCTGCATAGGCAGCTGACAGGTACCCTGTTTTTGCCCTGCAAATGTGAGGTGGAAAAAGAGGTCTGCAAGGAGATGCTGCACTGCTTAAGGCAACTCAGCCTGCCTGCTAGCAGGAACGGAGCTCCCTAAGCAACACCTTACCCACTGTTCATCATCACTTTTCTGTTTACATTTAGGGGGAGTGAGATTAGGTGAGCTGGCTTGCTGAAGAACATTCCTCAGCCATGAAGCAGCCTCCTTGAGCCAGAAAGCCCACCCTTGTGTACCCTTACCTAAAACACCCCAGTGCAGAGCTGCACAGAGATGAACTTAATTTCTATCTGCCTCACTTAGCTGTTTGTAGTCATAGAATCATAGAATAGTTAGGGTTGGAAAGGACCTCAAGATCATCAAGTTTCAACCCCCCTGCCATGGGCAGGGACACGTCACACTAAACCATGTCACTCAAGGCTCTGTACAACCTGGCCTTGAACACCGCCAGGGATGGAGCATTCACAACTTCCTTGGGCAACCCATTCCAGTGCCTCATCACCCGCACAGTAAAGAATTTCTTCCTTATATCCAGTCTAAACTTCCCCTGTTTAAGTTTTAACCCGTTACCCCTTGTCCTATCACTGTAGTCCCTAATGAAGAGTCCATCCCCAGAATCCCTATAGGCCCCCTTCAGATACTGGAAGGCTGCTATGAGGTCTCCACGCAGCCTTCTCTTCTCCAGGCTGAACAGCCCCAACTTTCTCAGCCTATCTTCATACGGGAGGTGCTCCAGTCCCCTGATCATCCTCGTGGCCCTCCTCTGGACTTGTTCCAACAGTTCCATGTCCTTTTTATGTTGAGGACACCAGAACTGCACACAATACTCCAGGTGAGGTCTCACAAGAGCAGAGTAGAGGGGCAGGATCACCTCCTTCGACCTGCTGGTCACGCTCCTTTTGATGCAGCCCAGGATACGGTTGGCTTTCTGGGCTGCGAGCGCACACTGCCAGCTCATGTTCATTTTCTCATCAACCAACACCCCCAAGTCCTTCTCCTTGGGCTGCTCTGAATCTCTTCTCTGCCCAACCTGTAGCTGTGCCTGGGATTGCTCTGACCCAGGTGCAGGACCTTGCACTTGGCATGGTTGAACTTCATAAGGTTGGTGTCAGCCTACCTCACAAGTGTGTCAAGGTCCCTCTGGATGGCATCCCTTCCCTCCAGCATATCAACCGGACCACACAGCTTGGTGTCATCGGCAAACTTGCTGAGGGCGCACTCAATCCCACGGTCCATGTCACCGACAAAGATGTTGAACAAGACAAGTCCCAACACCGATCCCTGAGGGACACCACTCGTTACTGGTCTCCAGCTTGACATTGAGCCATTGACCACAACTCATTGTATGTGGCCATGCAGCCAGTTCTTTATCCACCGAGTCGTCCACCTATCAAATTGATGTCTCTCCAATTTAGAGACAAGGACAGTATGGGACAGTGTCAAACACTATGCACAAGTCCAGATAGGTGACATCAACTGCTCTGCCCCTGTCCATCAGTTTCATAGACCCATCATAGAAGGCCACCAAGGAAGGATGTCTCATCTCCCAGCCGTTTCCAGCAGCATGGAGCTGGGGTTGCTGAAGGGCCTGGAGATGCCAGGGTACCCAGTGGTGCCAGGGGTGTCAGGCAGGCAGTTCGTTATGTTTCACCATGTCTTTGGGGATGAAACCTGCCACTTGTGGCTTTGCAAGAGGATTTGTTACAGAGGGTAGTTACTCTTGCCTCAGCAAAACTCATCCCACTATTTCCACTGGTTTGCCTAAAAAACATCTGAAAACCAAGTTGATCAACTGTATAAACTGCTGGACTGCTTGCAAATCACAAAAGCTCTACTTTTCCCTCAGCACAAGCATAAACTTTTCTTGCAGCCTCTCCCAGCCCTACAAAACATCAGGCTGCTCCTGCTTTTTTCCATCAGGTCTGCAGCCTGCTTTTTCAGATCTGCAAGATTAGCTGCGCTGGCATAAACATACAAAAGGGAACCAGGTGGGTGCTCGGTTTATGACAACCTCAGCTGCAAAATTCCTGGCCCTGTGGCAGCAGAACGATCGCAATCCTCATTATGTTCTGATTGCAACATTAAATGTACTCTTTTTTTTTTTTTTTGCAATGAGGTCTTTTTCAAAGGAATGATTCTGTATTAAATAATAAATATATCAATTAAAATATCGCGTGCATGCCTGAAAACCATAGCACAGAGCACTGAGAGGAAATATTCTGGGTTGGAAAATCTTTTTGCTGCACGAGTCAGCTATCCAGATAATGGAGCCTTATGAGTATGTAGGACAAATAGCTGTATGAACCATCTGGGACTCACTCAGCAGTGGGGAAAAGACTGTTAGACTTGCAAGATCAGCACGCAAGAGTGACTGCTGATCACTCACTGCTGCTTTGCAGTGAAAACAAAGGCTTTAGCATTTAAACTATTAATAGTTTTCATCTAGCCCAAGTGTTGCAAAATATATTTATTGCCCTAGACCATAAACTCAAAATATGTTAGATATTTCTCCTGATTGCAGTTTCCTAATAAATTTAACCTGATCCATATTCACTTGCTCCCATGTCTTTCCCGGGCCAGCATTAGAGTCTGTGAAGTCCCTGGCTGAGCCAAACGTGGCCGACAACTAATCAGGTCTAAACCCCAGCAAAAATCCTTTTCAGATGATAATTCCCTGACTCAGATGATAATTCCCGGACTCAGCTCATCCCAGAGCTGCAGATAGGTGAGATTTTGTACATTGTCCCCATGTAAGGGTGCAGTTTGCAGTAATGTACTGATACGTTTAACAATGGCTAACTAAGTGCCCAGCTATCTAAAGTCACAGCTCCTTGCAGAACCTCTTGCATCCCATGCTAATTTGGCTCAATTTGAGAAGCAGACCAAAGGCATTACTGTTTGGAAACGCTTCATATAACTTGCCTCAGGACTGTGATTCCACTCCAGATGAAGGAAAATGCATGTGGGTGTCAGTACGTAGGAGTGTGCCTGGCTTTCCAGATAGGGGAGATGGATAGTTTGGTTGCCTGCAGGAAGGAGTTGCCATCTAGGATACCCAGGGTGCCTTGACTTCCCAGTGGGGCCAACGGCTGTGACAGAGGACCTTCAGGGTCTGTGGTCTCTGTCATGTGGAGACCTGAGCTTATACAGCAGAACCTGTGCTCATGCACCCTTCCCCTAGCCTATGGCCAGACTCATTCAGCTGGCATCCCACCAAGAGCAGGTTCAGCTGCCAATACATAAGTATCTAGTACTGTTCAAGAGGCTTTCAAGCACCCAGGACACCTGCATGGTGTTGGCAGATGTGACACAGGACTTTTAGGAAATCTTTCTCTACCCCTGGAGCAGCAATATGAAGGTAGGTGAGACTTCAGGTGGCACTGGATGCCTGTGTTGAGGCAGCAGAGAGGAATTCCAGAGATGGCTTTTCCTCTGGTCATAAGCTGTGATGAGAATACCATCATATTAGACTGGGTTTTGCCATTTCATCTCATATTCAGAGACCTCTTGCATTGAATTTGTGGCATAAAATGCTTCTTGGTGCCAGTCAGGGCATCACAATCAATTTGTTAGGAAATAACGATTAGTAGGTGATGCTGATGACATGGTAATGATCAGCACATTGATTAGTTGCTGCTTTGCCAAGGTTGAAAATACCAGTCTCTGATTCTGCTGTCCTGCACTCCAGGGTAATACCCAGACTTGAGCGAATCCATTAGATTGAATAATGAGGTCCAATTAGAGATGTCACAGCATTCACCTCCTGGCAGACTTTTGGCCAGGAAGGCCGGTTTGTGAGCCAAACCACCCTCTTCCTGTAAAGGTCAGCTCGTATCCCCAGTGACCTGTAATTTCATCTTGACTGATGGTCCTTCCAAAAATATTTCAACAGCTGGGAAAGCTGAACATCTGGCCATGAAAACTTTCCTGAGAGTGTTGCCTTCTGGAAGCAATAAAGATGGACCAAAAGTAATGCGAGATGTCTACTCTCTTTAACAAATTGTTCTTTCCAAATTATTGAGCCTCTTACTTGTTGCCTTCATTTTGGAATTAGGTGGTTCTCACCAAAGCCTATTTGTGTGAAACACAGAAAAAATCTTGCTGATTTCAAATTTACAAACATGAAGGAACAGAACTGATGCAGTGATGCAAACCCAGAGCAACACATGCCGTGCAGTGATACCTATGTGGTCTGAACTGCTCCCTCCAAGGCAGGCCAGTGCAACACCCAAAGAAAGATCACCTTTGGCAGGAGATGTAATCAGAAGCACATAGTGCTGAAAAAGAAGAGAGGGGGTAGTTAGCAGAAAGCAGGTGTAAGTCAACCATGAACCGAAAAACTGAGCTGAAAGCAAAAAATCTCTAACAAAGGAAACCCCAAAGCCACCATAATTTAATTAGCACAGTCTTTTGATGCTTTCTGCCCTTTGCAAAGTGCCTTAAAGGCCTATCATGGGACATTCACTTCACCTTAATATAAAAGAGGCATGTTGATCATATTTCTGCGAGTTTATGGATAATTTTTCTCAGCCCTGCTTTTCATGCAAAGGGTGCAGAAAGGCATCACACTGCTGAACAAAACATGAGCAGGGAGAGGAATCAGGAGGGCCTTTGCAATGATATTCCTTCATTCTCAGTTGCTTGGGATGGTAATTAAAGGCAATGAATTGTATGCGCCTTTAATTACAGGTTTATTTTTTGTTTAGCAGAATTAGAAAATAATTCCAATACTGCATGTAAATCCTGAATCATTCATTCCTCTTGTTGTTTATTTCTCATTCAACATACGAATATATCTTTTCTCCAGACTTAGGGATTTTGAAATTCAGGGTTTTTTTTCTTCCTGTGAACCCTTTTTTATACCTTTCTTTGGACTTCTTTGGCTATACTAGCCCAGGTCTATACTAGACATACATGCACAGTTTGCTCAACAGGATCCAGACAGATCATTTTATGCTGGGGAAGAAAAGGTAGGCTCAATATGTCACATACACAAAATGCCCTTCATACCAAATGTTCTAGGAATCAAAGATCAGCAGCAAAACATTTTATGAGCAGACACTGCTTCAGTGTTATTAGTAATGGGAACCCCCACTAGATGAAAAAGGACATCAATAGGGCTGAAAAAGAAGACTGAAGATAAGGAGAAAATGTATTAGGACAAGGAGTTGAACTGTGGTGCAAGATGGAGAAGAAATCATGACCAGTCTGAAGATTTTCTGCAGGAATTGATTGCATTATGCGAATTACACTCAAGCTTATGAGTTTAGCAGAGCACATTCATGTTATAAAAACACTTTTCCCAACAGCTCCAGTTTGATGGCTGCAGACTGACCTCTACTTTCTACTTGTTCTTGTAGTGGTGAAGTTGACCAATAATATAATATATTACATAGGATGCAGCAAATTTGGATTTCTGATTCCTCTCTCGATGAAGGCACACTCAGCATCAGATTTGTTGAATTGAAAAGGATAGAGAGATATGTATCACCTCAGGTACTTTTTGATGGCAACTAGTGCTGGAGTGCTGCTGGGGAACACAAAGACCTGACTATGGTCCTCTGTTTCAATCTACTCCGGCACACATTCAGCCCTCACCCTTATTAAAGCCCAGATTTGGTTTTCATATTTGTTTGTTTCTGAAATTCCTGTTCTTTTGGTGTAGGGTGGTAGACACGAGCCAACACCAATGGCACCTGACAAGCCAAGGGAAGCAGAGGCAAGGGGAAGCAGAGGCAGGAGAGCCTGAAGTCCCTCCTCCAGGTCCTGCTCCCTTGCAGCCTGTAAGGGGAGAGGCTACATGATGTCTAATCCTGCGGCCAGCTCCAGTAAACTCAGGCAGTAGAGCTGAGACGCTGCCTGGGTAGAACTGGGCTGTGCTGAGTTGGGGATGACATCGTTTCCCTGGTGGAGAGTGAAAGGAGTGAAGAGGACTTTATGCCTAATGTTACCTTGGGTTTAGTTCATCTCCAAAACTGTCTGAATGCTTCTTGCTACTACTCACTATTTGTGCTGTGTGGGGAGCTGCATAGTCATTCTGTGTTTTCCCTCCTGTGACCAGGAAACAAACATTTATGAGAAGAGAATAGCAAATGGTGAAGCATTTCATTTCAGGCATGAATTCTTAGATGAATGATCATTCATGTTAAAATTAGCAATGCTCGCAAGAACAAAACAAATGTGCACTGTTTGTCCCAATAGTTTCCAACATGAAATATAATGAATTGAAATAAGCCAAACTTTGCACTTTTATTTATTAAAAATACATATTAAATTTTTATTTTCTGCCACACAACCTTACAACTGTAATATTATTTATCTACTAAGTGATAAATACTTCTCTCTTTCTTACAAAAATGATTTATGGTTTGTATAGCAACAACAGTACTATTCCAGGTACTATAATGTGGGGCTCAACCTACATGTGCTTTTGATTTGGAATTCATAAATAGCATTTATTGTATCTAGGATAGCAGACTTACATTGTTTTGAAAACCTTAGAACATTATATCAGGCAGAGGACACTCCGGTAGTTCCTGGAGGCAATCCTTCCCCCCAGGCTGGCTGTTGCGCAGGCTCCCATTATTTTCAGTAGAGTGGCAGCTAAAGGAGATCATGCACCATGTCCCAAGGCCATGTGAGGGTCATCACTTCACAGCACTAAAGCAGTTAAGTATTCATTTATAGCCCACTTAAACCATAAGTATTCCCAGATCAGACATATAACATTTTTAGCAGGATACTTTATTCCTCTCCATAGATTATGCTCTTTGCTTTCAAATACCTTAGGCTGCATTTTCAGACAGCATCACATTGTCCTGTAAAAACTTAAGGATGTGAGCACACTTACACACCTCTTTCCACACCCACAGAAACACACACATTTTTCCTTGCGTAAATAGGATGATTTTGCAAATAGGATCCTAATCAGCCTCTGGTGTGTCTGCTCTCTTCTCACTGTGGGTGTCTCAGCTGACTGCCTGAAGTTACCTACCAAGTGTTTAGGCTTCAAGGCACATAAAAATAAATTACACACACAGTGCAGTGAACCTGAAGCCTTGCAGAATGAGTGCTAAGGAACACCTTTGCAGGCTGCTGTGCAGAGGAGGTAGGAGAGCAAGCCGTGGAACTTATTAATCAGGAATGTTCCTCCTCAACGTTTGAGCCCCATGGAAACAATGCCAGGTTCATCCAGACAGTCTACAATTGCTGGGGGAAAGTTCCTTGGCATCCACTGCAATTTAAAAACACTGTCCTGGATTTGGAAATATATGTGTGTGCAGATCATCCTGCAGAAGCACCGAGGAACAGAAGCCACAGCATCTGCAACCCAATTCCTTTTGGCAAAGAGCCTGGCAGATTTTTGTAGCTTGAGAAGACCATATATTCAGATGTGGTATTTTAAGAGTTTTTCCTAAGGACAGTGCTGACATTAACCTCTTGCCTGAAGACGACTCACCCAATCTTGTAGCTGAATTTAGCGCCGATGCCCAGTGGCCTGCTCACTCTGACGTGCTTGTTTCTATGTTAATACTAGGAACCTGCCTGCATTAAAATATACCTCTTTCTGTGTGACAGCCTGTTTATTAATGTGATCCACAAAAGACACCTTATTAAGGAGGATCTGGTCAAAGTGCAATGAGAGAGGCAGCTCTCTTTGCTTCAGCTGAACTTTTCTAGCTCTTTGCCACGGTCTGATGCAGTTAGCTCATCCTTAGAGCACACCTGCTCTCTTTGAGTCCCAAATTGCACAGATGAAATCTAGCACAAGTTCTCTGGCCTCAGGTTACAGGTACATGAAGACTCTTTTACAAACCCTTGTGCAATGTCACCAAAACCCTTCACTTGTGCAGTTGCGCCTGCAGCTATGGAGCTCACTTGGGCAGAGTCGTATTGCTCTCCGTGGTACAGGGTTTGAAGGGATGCCCTGTAGGTTCAGCTCTGAGCTAAGCTCCTCTGCAGGGCTCACATTGCTGCTCTGGGCCCAGTAGAAGTGAGCCACTGAAGTCTGTGGCCAAATGGAAGAAAAGGCTGGCTAAAATAAAATCAGTATTGCAAAGACTGTGGTTACTTTCACTAAATGTATGTTTTGTCTGACAATGATGGTGCCTTTTCTCTGGATTAGACAGTGCTTAAAGGTTAGGATTACAGTCTAGATAAAACTGAAATACCCCAACTTGAGCCTACAGACAGGAAATGAACTCTTTGAGTCCCTGCTCCACCATGATGCCTCACTTTGGGAAAAACTTCAATGGCATATTCTTGTGGCCAGACCTCTTCTGGTCTTCTTGCATAGTGCCTCTAATTCCTCATTTAACTTACTGTCATCATCGACCCATTTTATATTTGTTTAGCTGGATTATAGTGAAGAGCAGAGACAGGCTGAAGACAAACTTCGTACGACTGAACAAGACACCTCTCCTTCGGGTGGCCAGTTTCCTCAGATAACCCTGCTGAATCATCTGCTCAAGATTTTTTCAAAGCAGCACAGACTACTCAAAATAAATTAGACCTCAGAAGCCCTTTTGCCCTTCATATCTCTGCAGAGCTTTCACATGTTTCTCCTTTTGATTTTTCTGCTTTCAGTCTCAGTGTAATTTATAATCACAAGGAATATACAAAGCGGTTAACAGTGGTCAGCAGGTTAATGGGTGTTAAGATCTGCTTTTTACTTTACTGTGCTACTGTGTGTTAAGAACCTCAGACACAGAGGCAGAGCACACAAAATCTGTTTCATCTAAGGTAAAATACTGAGCTTAAACTCAGAAAAATACACTAGATTATGGCTGAGGGAACACTCACAAGGATATTGCTATAGTAGGGATGACTGCAACCTTTTCTGAGAGCTTTACTTCCAAATTGTCTCTCTGCCTGGAAAAGCTCTTTGGGAGATAACATCCTACAGTTTGAGGTTTTGTTCATTTATTTTTGAAGTTGGGAAATGTTCAAGCACTCCTCCTTGTTCCCCTAGAAGAAATGTGAATAAAATATCTTGTTTCTGAGTTTAAGTCTGAGCATAGAGCAATTGCCACTGGATGTTTCAAATGTTAAAAGTAATTTGATGAAGCCGAAGAAGGAAGTTCATCAAGGCCACAGTAAGCTGAGCAAGACTGGCTGGAGCTGCTTGTGACGGAGAGGTGATAGCAGATCATATGGAAGGGAGGCTGTACCCCTCTCCTCTCCATTGCTGGTATGCTTCTTTACATAACCCTAACCGACTGCTACTGAAGTCAGTGTTGCAGATAAGTGGCGCTTTTGGTTGGTGCTGACAGTGTTCCCATGGGCTCACTGTTCCCATGTTAGAGTACAGGCAGAGCAAAAACAAGGTACGAAGCAAAACTGGAGTGATGAGAAGAGGATGTTCTCGAGAAGAGATCAGTGTTTCTGTATAGGCTGAAGTAGCGCTTGTTACTTGCACACATGAGACTTGACTTGATGTCATCCTGGGAACATGGACAAGTGATCCCACAGCTGTTATTCCCTTGCATATTTTCTAGGTTTTCGCAATATAACTTTTTGTGAGATTTCTGATAACTACCAAAGAATAGTGAGAATTATACGATAGTGGAAATGACGCCAGGTAAAGAAAACACATCTGAATTGGTGGCCTTTTGATTAAATTTGGGATGTACTCTATAAATTTTATTTGAATTTTGTGGTCAAAAAGATGTGAGAATTCAGCCTGTTGCCAATCATCAAGTGTGAGCTTTTTACAATTTTATATTAAATCCATGAATGTTTCTTCATCAGCATATAACATCACTAATTGATTAGTTACTTCATAGAAACTCAAAACATGTTTTGATAACATACGGCTTCATCTCTGACTTTCCTGAGGTTTGCACTTGTCCTTAAAACGCCTAATGCCTTGCAAATAATGCAAGCTTTCTGATATTTTCTCTTTTCCATATAGCAAGAAGGATTGCTACATAATTTATCTTCCCTTTTCATGCCTGTTTCCTAGAATATGCTTCCCTGATGGGTGGAAGGGCATGATGCCTGACCTAGCACTGCTTCAAACCTTTTTTAAAAGGACCTGTGCTGTGGAGTGTTCCGAACTCAACTTCATGACCAACTTTGTTTTCCCCCTCCTCATATGTTACATTACTTAGGTCTGACCAACTTTGTTTACGTGTACATTTTCATGGGGTTTTGTGCACAAAATATAATACACCTTGTGAGCCATGTGTTCCCTTCTTCTACATTTGTGCTGAAGGCATATAAACAAACACACACTTGCACAGGCACATACAAGTCCAGTGTTGAGCCAAAATAGTATCATCCTTAATTATGGCTGTTAAGTGAAGCTCTCAAAGCTGACCACTGTATTTTTTTCTAGTCAGTTATTAAGCAGTGCAAGTTTGAAAAGCAGAGACCACATTTCAAGCATTACCTTCTTGAACTGACTCAATAAATTTTTGATCAGATGTAGGTATTTTGAGAGAGCAGAGTGTGAATTGCATTTGTGTTTTCTGTTGGGTCTGTTTTTCCTGCAAAGAACAGGTGCCCAGCATTCACTTTCTATTTCCCTTTCATCTGCATTTTGTGTTTATCATCAAAATATGTCTGAAAGGCTTGACAAATTCTTCTAAAGTCCCATCCCTTGGATGTACCTGCTGAGACCTACCTGCTCTCTAAGTTAGCTCTTTATAGTGCCATTCAGATTGAAATGCAAGTAAATAAATTCTGGGGATTGATCTGAGTTGGCATTGGGAAAGATCCTGAAGGTAAACACAGGCTGAAATCTCACAGCTGCTGCAAGCTGGGCGTTTTGCAGGAAGTGAAGAGAAGCTCCAGTGAGCAGGGGTGCCCAGGGAAGAGGAGCCAGCAGCTTCCTTGGTAGCAGGGACACCTCTGCCTGGCTGCCCTTTGACCACCAATAGACTGCAAGAATGCAGCAAAGGTCATCTAATCCAACCCCCTGCAATGAGCAGGGACATCTTCAACTAGATCAGGTTGCCTAGAACCACATCCAGCCAGGCCTTGAATGTCTCCAGGGGTGGTGCACCTACCACTTCTCTGGGTATCAGGGGTCCTGTAGACTTCTGGGTTTAATCTGCCTTGAAGTAGCTGTGGATAATTTGCAAAGTTCCCCTGGAACAGAAAGCCTTAAAAATAGTGTGCTCAATGTAAGGTGTGTCTCAGAAAAACTTGAGATTATTTCAGACCAAAGTTTTCCCTTTGAAAAACACATAGATGGACACACAGACATAACTTCTAATTAGTACCAAGTGGAACACTTTATTTTCTAGATTAAATATTTCATGCTTGTTATAGCTAAACAACCTTATAAAGAAAGAATGAAAACAAGCCATTCTTGTTTTATTAGCCAAATTGTCATAGATTTTCCAAGTTTTCTCTATCTCTTGGAAAACACTATGTTATGGAAAGAAAGTTGCTTTAATCCATGTTAAGCAGCAGCTGATTATAATGATTTTTAAATAATTAAAGTCAGCAGTAGATTAGCCAGGTATTTTGACTTAGCAATCATGTCATAACAGAATGTTGGATTATACACTAGTAATTCTGGTATCACTAAATCATATAGAAATAGGAAAACAAAGCCTTACATTTGGCTGAAATGTGAGAAGCCACAACATACAAATGGTTTGGAATTTGTTTGTTTTTTTTTTAATAGATTAGTTTTCATTTAAAACCCAATTGCTTTCATGGGATTTTTTTCAAGATTGTTATGATTTTGTAACTAAAACAGTAAACAGTGTTTTTGTCAAAATGGGTTTTCCCAGTGAGCAGTGATTCTGGCTGAACCAGTCAGCCTGGTTTCCCTGCAGGTACCCAGGAAGTCTTGAGCACCAACGGGCTCAGGCAATGGTCCTGGCTTATGGAAGCTGCTAACAAGTGGCCTATTACCCAGTACCTGCCCCACAGAGCACGGAAATGCCCCCTGAGGCAGGATGTTGCTTTATGATCTTCACAGGCCAGAAGCTATCAGATTAGCATAGATCTGGGTAGAGAAGTGGAAGGGTGAAGAAAAATTTGTGGGCTTTAGATGAAATCAAAATAAGACAAAATAGAGTGGTATCAAAAGCTGACATGGAACAATCATCCCCATCTGCCAGGGACAGGCAAAGCTGAGTCATTTATCAGTATTTGCAACAAAGCTAAGGAATTTATTTATTTCAGATGGGCATGTTTCCACCTGTGTTGAGCACCTGGTACTGTCAGGTCAGGTTTATATCAGCTGTGTTCTGTAGTTGTACTGATCTCACTGTGATGGCCATGCTTGCATTGCTAACTTTTGAAAGCCCTAAAATTTGACAGACTTTAGACTGCTCTCACGGCAAACATCGAGAGTGTGCTATGGGGAAGATGAGCTTTGGCTCCAACCCTGCTGATGTACTCGAAGCACTTCTTCCAAAACGGGCCCTTGAGACAGCAGGCACAAGCTGGAGATGGCCACAGGTTATTTTTAAGATAAGGATCAGATCAGCCCAAGGCCTGGCAACATAAAGCAGGCTAAGAGCCTCCTCCTATCTTTGACCTTGTGTGAACTGCAGCTAAGCAAACCCCAAATGATCTCAGGGTGCACCTGTGACCGATAACTACAGATGCACATTCCTTTCCTGTACCGATGGCTTTTAATGTGTTTTTGCTAGCTGCACACAGGCACCAAACACACTGGGATAGTAAACTCTGCTGAGAAGCATGATATCAGCACAGGATTTATTCCACATTTCTGTCTCCAATACACCCACACTGTACATTTATAATATTCCTTTCCACATCTCTATCAGTAGCTAAAAGCCGTTCACAAGTTCTGCCAACTTTCATTTTCATCAATAATCTAGTTCCCTGAAAAAAAAGTATGTTTCAACCATATTGTTCCTTATCTTTCATTTCTTGAAATTACAAGACTGTAGAGCTAGCATCCTGTATTTCTTACATTTCTAGTAACTTGTTAAACTCTGGGAAAGTGAAGGCTGTAAATCTCATTTCTATCACAGAACTGCTTCTAATTCACAACAACTGTGAGCTAACAGCCTGGCAATGCCATTCCTCTTGTATACACACAAGGGTCCAGCAAGCTCCACCTTTAATCTTTGGCTATTATTTATTTACTCTGTAGCAGGCCATGGTATAAAAGCAGTTGCAGAGAAGATGTGGTATATGGTCCTCACCTCGAAGGTAGGAGAGCTGTGCAATGGCTGTCCATCCTAAGAGCGAAGTCTGTTCTCAGGTCTATGTGAGATGCTGTTTGAATAGCACTCCTCCTGGACATCCTCCAGGCCAGCTCTCCCAGAGGTGCTGACCCAGCAGCAAGGAGCAGGACAGCAGCACCAGCAGCTCTCCTGGCTCTTGCCTCCAAACAGCACCGGGAGGAGGCAGTACAGAGAGCTACTGTAAATGGACCTGAGAAATAAATCCATTCTGAAAACACTGATAGCCACCAGCGATCAGGAGAGGAGCAGATATTTAGCAGGCAGAATAGTACACACAAGGCAGCCAACACTTCCAGTCACATGGGCATTTGTAGCCAGGCTGTAATTTTCCTTCATATTGCAGCCAGTGGTGAAGGAAAATACAAAACACTTACATACCTCTGTAAGAGATGTGCTCAATTCCTTTCCCAGTGCAATGAGAAGAGTAATGCGGTGCCTGTGGCTGTTCATGGCTGCAGGGGACTAATTAACCCCAGTGATTAACATGTCTGCTTTGACACTTAGGCTGCTCTTCTTTGCTGCAGTCAGTCAGCATAAAACATAAAATCTGTAAGGTCTGTTTAGAAATGCCCCTGTTTTGCTATCCTCAAAAGAGGAGGGACGCTTTCTGACACATCACCAAGCAGAAGAGTTTTCAGAGACTTTCCACTGCAGCACTGGAAGTGTCAGACCTCTCCATTTTCCTCCTAGCTGCATTAACGGGCCATTTTTTCTCAATTAGGAGAGAAGAAATCAGTTGGCATAGTCTGTTCCCTGTGCAATGGACTGAGAAATATCACATTATTTATTCTGGATTAACTGAATGAGGCTGGAAAGATTCATTTCTTCTCAGTCTGCTTTGACAATGTAATTTGTTATGTGGCATTTAATTCTACAAGCCAGAATTAAGCTAGGAAAATGCACAGTATTGGGAACCATCCACAAGTGAGTTCAGTGCCTGTGAAGGACTCAGAACCCTGGAGCCCTGGGGGCCCTGTGCTGACCCTATGCACAACACCAGAGAGCTGCCGGAGCAGTAAGCCTGGGACAATGAGATGGGAGCTGCACCCCCTTATTTTGTGAGTGGTTCATCATTATTCCCATATGATATTCTTTTTGTGTTTTTCTGTGATTATTGACACCTATAGCAGCAGTTAGCAGAGATTTCAATGACGCAGAGACCTATCTACCAAGTACGCACTGAATTAAATGCCAGTCTAAACTACCATTAATCCAAAGAAATTCATCAATTGGAGAAGCAATAGATAAAGGTTCAGGAGACCTGGCTAATGTTTTGACTCCTGCCCTCAGGCAGGCTCATTTTCATACCTCTCAGCTTGTCTCTATCTTCTGCATGGACTTGTAACACATTAGGGACAGGACCATCCCTGGGAAGGGTCTGTACAGCACCTCGCACACCCTCTTCCTCCTTCTCCCAAGCTCAGATGGGTGCACCTGTATGCTCCCACCACGCATAATGATGAATATAGTCCTTTATATACTGTTAGGTGCACAGGCGAGAAAGTTTGCTCAGTCTTTTTCTCTGGCTTTATTTTCTCAATCTATTTTTAAGGTGTATCATTGATGCAGAAAAGTAATGCTAATGACAGGTAACTGCACTTCAAATAACCTTACTTTAATAATTTCCCAATTCCTTCATGTTTTACTGAGAATATTGAGCAAAAATATTGAGCTAAAAATAGTTATCTTTTGTTCTTTGCCTATACTTAAATTTCCTGCTGGCTATTGCAGTTGAAATTAATCCATGTTAAGTGTTTGGGGCCAAAATTTAAGAAACTTTCAAATGATGCAAGATTCACTTCACAATATCTTTTAAAATTTACTCTTATTTAGGCAATATGACTAGGTGTACAACAAGAGACTGATTGAGTTACTAGGATCATAGAATCATAGAAGGATTTGGGTTGGAAGAGACCTTAAAGATCATCTAATTCCAATGCCCCTGCCATGGGCAGGGACATCTCCCACGAGACCAGGTTGCTCAAAGCCCCATCCAACCTGGTCTTGAGCACTTCCACGGATGGGGCAGCCACAGCTTCTCTAGGCAACCTGCGTCAGTGTCTCACCACCCTCACAGTAAAAAATGTCTTCCTAATACTTAATCTAAATCTACCCTCTTTTAGTTTAAAGCCATTCCCCCTTGTCCTGTCACTACATACGCTTGTAAAAAGCCCCTCTCCAGATTTCTTGTGGACCCCTTTTAGGCGCTGGAAGCTGCTCTAAGGTCTCCCTGGAGCCTTCTCTTCTCCAGGCTGAATAGACCCAACTCTCTCAGCCTGTCTTCATACTAGAAGCACTTCAGCCTCTGATCATCTTTGTGACCCTCCTCTGAACTCACTCGAACACATCCACGTCCTTCTTATACTTGGGATCCCAGAACTGCACACAGTGCTCCAGGTGGGGTCTCACGAAAACAGAGCAGAGGGGCAGGATCACCTCCTTCGACCTGCTGGTCACGCTCCTTTTGATGCAGCCCAGGATACGGTTGGCTTTCTGGGCTGTGCGCGCACACTGCTGGGTCATGTTGAACTTCTCACAACCAGCACCCCCAAGTCTTTCTCCTCAGGGCTGCTCTCAATCCAGTCTGCACTCAGTCTGAATTTGTGCTTGGGATTGTCCCAAGCCAGGGGACCTTGCAATTTGCTCTGTTGAATTTCATGAGGTTTGCACCTCTCAAGCCTGGCTTCCCTGGACAAATAAACTTGGTGTACCCCTCTCCTGATCTGCTGACAGCCTGCAAAGGAGTTCATATCTAATGGTGAACCTTCCTCTAAGTCTGCAACCCTCCCTGCAATTTTAGTTTAAAGCATATTTGAGAGGAAGCAGTGGGTTGCCTTTTAGATAAAAATCAGGATTTGGTGCTGGGAGAGCAGTATCTCCAGGAGAGAAAGGAGCTGTCTATTCCCACAGCCCTGGTCCCCTGCTAAGAAGAGCGCCTGCATACCTAACTAAGGCTGGCAGCTGGGAGGGCGATCACTGGGCCAGTAGAGTCTCCTGTGATGCCATTAAAAAATAGCTGGGTGTGAAAAGATAAACCTGAAA
The DNA here is from genome assembly GCF_037157495.1 of Lathamus discolor. Classification (NCBI taxonomy): domain Eukaryota; kingdom Metazoa; phylum Chordata; class Aves; order Psittaciformes; family Psittacidae; genus Lathamus; species Lathamus discolor. Next base: position 38,517,029 of record NC_088884.1, on the reverse strand, counting down.
TGCTGCCAGGTTCAGTGAGACCTGTGGCATGGTGAAATTCCTGGTCAGTAATATGTAAACTCTTTTAGAGCTGCCCGCAGCAACTTTGCCTTCTTTTCCAGCATAGTGAGCCATTACAGAGGAGAAAATGAATAACCAGCTTGTCTTTTGCTTACCCTTTCTTTGTTTCTTAGACCAATGAAAATTTACTGAAGGTCTTGTGAGCTCTAGGCACCGTGCTAGTCCCCGTCTCGTGTGAACTGCTTCAGTTTTCACTGGCATCAAAGGTGCTGCCTCAGTTTACATCAGCTGAGCACTTGATCATATGCAATTCAGGACAATGGTGTCAGCTCTGCACTAGCCATTGTCTGGGGATGGTATATCCCAGCTGTATAGCACAGGAGAGACAGACAGTGAGCCCAGCCCCAAGGGACCACTGGTTCAGCACAGGCTGCAGGGATCCAGTAACCCTGCAGATACAGACTGCTTTGAGCAGCCGTGCTGGAGTGTCTCTGCTTTACAGCCCCAGCCGAGTGAGCTGTGGCTGTGGGCAGGCTGATTTATTTAGGTGTGAAACCACATTCAATACTCCCAATGGACCGCGCTGAACCTGGGCTGATAAGCCTCCCCGACACTGATACAAGGGAGAGAGCAGTAAGTAGCTTGAAGCACACAGAGCCAATGTCAAGTGGCAGTGAATAAGTCCTTCCAGACCTGAGCTGACTCCATGCAAAATCAGTTTGCAGAGCACAGTGGGATTATTATGCACAGATACCCTGGCTGGCCTTGCAAAGATCTGGTTTCAGTCAGCTGAATGTATTTATCTGGGCTAACATGCTTTCAGATAAGTCAAATACCAAATTGATCAGGCAAATATCCACACTGGTGGATCTATAGCCAACATCCAATGTAACAGGCTCATCCAGAGCTGGCTGTAGACCCATTTCTGAGAAATCTGAATCAACTGGACCTTAAATAAAATGAGTATTTAGCAAAACCTGAAAATAATAAAATCCCTCAGGTTTTTTGCCTTATTGAAAGCATGAATACTGGTTTGTTCATTTTAGATGCACTTTGCTTGCAAGATAATCTTTTGCTCCTTAAGTCAGAATTCAATTTTCAAAAGGGATGAATAATACATATTTTATATTGATGGAACATATTCCACTGGGAATCTCAAAATATCTTGCAAGCACTAAAGGATAAAGTCTTCCAATAGACCTCAGAAGGAGGTAAAATGATAAAAACATAGGCATTTTACAGATGGCAAACCAGAGGAGTTAGTCTTGTAATACGACCCACAAGAAAATCTGTACAAAGCTGAAAACAGCACATAAGCCTTCTTAGATCCCTGGCATTTTCTGCATTGCTTCATGTTGACACACTTCCCTGACATATTTATATTGCCATATATTACTTTGTTTTTCCAGACGATAAAGAGATAATTCTCATTCAAACAAACAACTTTTCGATCTTTATAAATTAGGAAGCAGACAGAATTTCCTCCAGCTGCTGTTCAGCAATTATGCCATTTGGAAATGGTACCCAGTGATCTGTGATAGTGTAACCCCTTTGGAGTATGGAAGTAGCTCCAGAGTCAGGCTTGATTAGAAATGCCCAGTTCACTGCCAGGGACACACTTCAAAAAGGCTTATGCTAAATGGCTGATACATTTATATCCGTGAATTGAACAGTCAAACATACAAATGACCCAATCTGCATTTGCAAAGCTAAACTGTGCGGCCCTAAACCCATTTTCTGGCGTAAAGAGTGCCACATGCCAAATATATAACCAGGAAAAACAGTTCCTCATGTACTCTCAGAACAGTGAGCAGTATTAATCCATGGAGCTCATCCACATTTGCACACTGTCAGCTCTAAGCTCATTGTACCAGGAGCACATGTTAAACATTATGAAACTTATAACCATGAACCCTTGTGCAAATTCACAACACAAACCCATTCCAAGGACAAAATGTGTCTTTTAAAACCTCTGCCAGAGTACCTCAAAGTCTCTCCACTGAGCTGAAATCAGGCTTTAAACTCCCTGTTGTTTTTCTACCCTTGTTTATCACAAGATAAAACCCAACCAGACAGAGGAAATGACAACAGGAGAATTTCCTTATGTCACCTCTCAAAATGGTATACATTATGTAGCTGCTTCTTAGTGGAAGAAACCTGAAAGGTACTTTTAAGACTGAAAACAAGATTGTTGCAGATGTAAACAGCTGAAAAATGAAGGAGATTCCTGGTCAGATGATTGGCCTGGGGATGCTGAAGCTGATGTGTGTGGTTTCTCTCCTGAGCTGAATTCTGCTTTCCCAGGTGCTCTCCAGCAGAAATCCCACCACATCCCTTCCCAAAGTCTGAGTGCAGCTGGTGTAAAACCCTCTGGCCAGCCACTGCAGAAAAGTAAACTTAACATAAGCTGCTGCTCTATCCTGGCAAGCAGCTACACTAGATAACCCTCTACAGAGTTATAAAACTGCAGCGTTTGAAATGTGTTTGAAAACCTGGTGTGAGAGGAACAGTAAACTACACAGAAATCATACCAAACAGAGCATGGGGGAGGGAGCAAGACAGAAGTGTGAATGCAGCAGAATGCAACATAAAAATACATGTTTATCCATTTTATTTGTGCAGACATTATCTTTCCTCTGCCTCAATCAGAGGGATCCAGAGGCAGCTTTGCGGTATGGGAGGAAGGAAAGCTGGGTGCAAGGGTCCCACAGGAAGTGTGCTCCTATGCCATCCAGCGCCTAAGCTCCTCTGGTTGCCGAGCACAAGCCTTTATGCACAGTAAAAGCTGATTTAAATACCTTTACACCCCTATACAGATGCCCACAGGCCCTTTGGCTGTGCCACAGCTGTCACTGCTCATGCTTCTGGATGAGCGGGAAGAGATGCAAACCCAAGGTCTCACCAGCTATGTTGTGAGCACATGGGAAGGCTTCTTACAAGCAGTGCACCTCTACAGGTCTTACAGCAGCCTCACTGGTAAAAAAAGGGAAGGATTTTGTTCCATGCTGTACAATAAAAAGTGCAATGCATTACTACTAATAATACCCGGATCACAGTGAATCACTAGCTTATTATTAGCTTATGCCTGGCTCTAATTTCCATTTCGAGTTTGCATTTATTTTTCACTTTGAAAAATCTACAGTATTAATATGGCATCAGACACGTCCATTCGAAAAAAAATTGCTGACTCTGAAGGGAAGGATGTCAGGACTTATTGGGGGGTGAGTTGATTTTCCTTAACTTTGGTTTACAGGTATATGGGTGCCCTGTCAACTTTACTTTCAATAGCATTATATTCCTGGTGAGCATCACTCACAGAAATTGTCCCAGCTATCACACTGCCTACTCACACTCACTCATTTATAGTAATCTGTCTGGAGAGCTGACATCTGAGTTGGCAGGCATTTCAAAGAGCTGCTTTGAGGTTCAGACCTCCCTCTTAAAAAATATGTTGTTTCTGTTTAACCGTTCTTGGAGGTAGGAGGCAGGGGCAGCTTTTGCGCTTGCAGGGTGTGCTGCATGTCTGACAGACCAATGCAAGGGCCCTGGGCTGAGTTATTCCAGGGCAAGTCAGGTTGATCCAAAAAGAAAATTTCCATTGTGGAGGTGAAAGAGGTATTTTTAGTCCATTAGGATGCTAGTTATGATTACTATATGAAACAACTAATCTGTTCTGACACGGCTTCAAACAACGTGCCACAAAGCCCAGACTTTGAGTCCAGTCTCAGTAAAGCTGAATGTATTTCTACTCATGCAAATAAACTTCATTTCTCTTTTGATGAAGCTCCTCGTATTTTCATTTCAAATCCCTTTTCAGAGCTGCAATTACTCAGAGCCTTGTTTACCCCGTTTCTTAGCTGAAACAAGCAACAGCTTTGCCAAGAGTGTTCTCCCTCTTGCTTCCACATCAGGAGGCATGCTGGCAATAGCCAATATGGTGTTCCCCTGCTGAACCACAGCAAGTTTTCCAGGGGCTTTTCACGGAAGGTGGCACCAGTCCAACCCCAGGGGCACTTTTTTGAGAACTGTATTATGTAAAACATGAAAGTCACTCACCTTTGAGGAATCCAGCCTAGCCCAGCTTCCTCTGAGGCTGCTACTTAGTGATCAACAAAGGTAAAGCCCAGACTTCTCTGCCCCACAGTGAGCATTTCAGGGACACATACCGCTTCCAGTCCTGCTCAGGCTTGAAACTTGTATCATTTGTATATGTCCCGAAACCATAACAGATAAACATCTTCCTGATACTGCACAGCAAAGGCACTATATCGGGGGGGGGGGAGGGGGGGGGGTGTCTTGAAATCTCCCAGACTGAAAAAAGGGAGCGTGTACTTCATCAGATTTCATGCACATGAAAATTGTCAGCCCTTTTCCCTACTCCACCCACCTGCAGGCACATTTCAGCTTGGATCAGCCACTGAATGGAAAGACATCCCGGCTGCAGGCCCAATCTTTCACATCTGCCCTCACAAAGAGGCTAAAGCTGCTTTTTGTCTACTGTTGTAATTTACAACCCACTTAAATGCAAGCGATCACCTTCCAAGAACTCCTACACTTGGACTGGAGTAAACACAGATGAAATAAAAGTGACTAATTTTTTGACCTGTTTTGCTTTTGGTTTTTTTATACATCTGCTTATTTTGCCTGTACATTTCCATTCCATTTCTTTCCTCTGTTACGTGTTTCTCCTCCCTCTTCATTTCCACCTTGGTAGCAGTCCCTCTCTGGTAGATTTTCAGGTTAAAGTTTCTCTCTTAAAGCACAATCACAAGTAACTATGGAATCCTCCTAGTCTAGATATGTTCTTGAAGGGTAAGGAGGAGCAACGTCCCTCTGCTTTGGTTGAGCAGGCTGTTGGCAAGGAAGAGCAGAACCAGTGGCAGCTGAAGGGGAAGTTCTGCAATGCTCATGGCACACAGCTGCAGCTATGCTACAGGATGGTCAACATGGGATGGTGTTATACCTTACGTGCTTTAAGGTGGTTCTAGTTGACCTGTTCAAACCATCTAGCTTTATTTATCCTTATTGTTCATTTTGCCTCCAAGACATTCTGCTAAACAATGGAAATGACAGTGGCTGACAAAGTTATGCACCTAAATTAAACACAGCTGATCTTCACACATACTGTAACACAAACACAAAGGAACTTTCCCACCTTGCCCAGGAAGCCTTAGAAACACAAGTAAGTTGTGCTGAATCTGAGCAGTAGCAATCCAAGGGGAAAGAGAACAGAAAACCACTCACAATAAAACCTCTTTTTCCTGTGCCCTGGGGAAGAACTGTAGTGCCTCAGAAAACTTCTCACTGCAGGACACTGTTTTTAAGAGACTTGAAGGTGGCAGTGAACAAAAAGTGCAGGTACCGAGGACTTGGCTGGTATTCAGAGCAGAAAAAAACCCCTCTTTTCTCTATGACTCTCTTCCCAATGCAACCCAGTGCAAGCAGAGGTTATTATACAGTATAGATGCATATGCATGATTGATATGTTTTTATGTCATATTTTACTGTTACATTGTCTTACATTATGTTATTTTATATAAGGGAAAACCAGCATTTCACATTACATTTCCAGCCACTGTCAGTGGTTTTTTTATTATTATATGGACATGTGCTAAAGTAGCAACTTAACAGTGCAGTCAGAGCCAAGCCAGTTGTGTTATGCACTGTGAGCAATCAAAGCAGGGGATAACCCTGTGGTTTGCTGCGAAATATTAGGGCTCATCATCAGGGATGATAAAGGCAATAAGGAAAAGAAAGAGCAGACAGCCCGGATCTACCAGGCTTTCAATCCTGTTTTTCATCTTTCAGCAAGAAATAGTAGTGCCGTTGTTCATCCTGGAAGGTGCCACAGCTTCTCTTTCAACCTGAAGTCTTCCTCTGTGCCCATATGGCCCAAAGTCACAGGCAAGATGTGAGCCAGAATAAGACCCTGTCTACAGCTGAGCAGAACTCTCAAAGCTGAAGTTCTGTATCAGCCACACCTCTGGTGCACAGTGCACGAGCACTGTGTGGCATGGTGTGCGGGGAGCCCAACAGGGATGGGGCAGCACTGTCCGTGGACCATGGTGCTGCATCCTCTTCACACAGCCCACCAGTGTCAGCAAGGTGTCAATGGTATGCTAGGATGTGTGTCAGCACAAGGAATAGCAGATGCAGAGGAACAGTACTAGCTCTACCACAATTTGTTTCAGGGTACATGCACCCATATGAGAGCACTGGAGGGGACTGCAGACCCCAGCCTGTCCTAGATCTTCACCTCTGCTCGGCCAACCTCACTGTTCCTGTGTGGCTCCAAAACAGCCTCCAAGACCAAGATGCTGGGGGTGCCCTGGGTGTTTTTCCCCTAGGATGCTACTTGAGATGTTAGAGCAGAAGATCACTAGTGTAGCCCATGGCTGTGAAGTTTGCTGGCACTGTCACTCCTGCCAGCACAGCACTGCTGTGCCAGACCAGACCTTCCTCTCCTCCCACTTGGTGGGCAGCAGTGAGAACAAGCAGTCAGCAAAACACCACAGCACAGCCCACCATCAGCTTGCAGGAGCAGTAGAGACATTTCTTGTTTCAGTTTGCACACTTCACACCTCCAGAAATCTACTTGGCAGTAGACAGAGTTTTTTATAGCTTCAAAACCTCAAACTACAATTGCTCTGAACCTATTGGCTTTAGAGGTTTTCCTGATCTCATGTTAAAACCATGTGAAATTGCTGAGCCTTGTCAGGTACGTACAAACAAACAAAAGGCACAAGCCAAGCTTCTCAAAACTCACAAATGAACAGAGTTTTACCCTAAGTTAATATATTTTACAGTGAAACTTGAAAACAGGTGACTTTTGCATGGATTCAGTCAAAAATATCTGTACAGCACCCATGTCTTGTAGCTTTTCTGTAGAGTATGTGTTTATACTATATCCGCTGCGGGTTGAAGGGTATGTGAAATGAAAATGTACTATGAAAGCGTACTATTAAGATTTGCTTCTTATATATTTCTTTAGAAATATAGCTAGTCATACAGATTTTTGGACAAGTAGGGTAAAGAAGAATGACAGCAAAAGAGGCAGCTGGCAGCTGCCTGGGGAGGAGCTGAAAAGCTGGCAAGAGCACTAACAAAAGTTGGGGCAAAGAGTGTAGGGCCAGACTTCATCTGGAGAAGACAGGGGAAAACGGACATCTGGGGTGGTGCTCCACAGTCACCTTTGGCAGGAGAAAATCCAAACTCTTCTGCATCTAGCACAAAAGACAGGCTGGAATATTTTCTTTTTGCACTTCAGATAAAATCAGTGTCTCCTTTATTCAATTGAAAGTTAACAGACAGCAGGATAAAGACTGTAAATGAACTGTTATCCTGGGGAAACTGAGCAGCTCCATTATTCATGGCTTCACACCCTGCTTTCCTTGGAAAACATGGCCAGTGGTTCAGTTTTTATTGAAACACCCCTGGAGCTGGAGGGCTCCATGAAGAGAGAAATCTAATGGAACAAAAAGTGGTTTAGGTGGCTGCAGCTTCCTTCATTTTTAGTGAGAGGCATCACAAGATGGTGCGGGCTTTCTTCTTGCCCAAGAATACCTGTTAGTCCTGCAGTTGAGGGTATATTGTGCAGCAGTGCATCATCAAGGAATCCTATTCAGAGAAACAAGCAAAGTATTTTGGGCGAACAGCAGGGAGGGGTTTACTGTGCCTGCTTGTTTGCCTGTACTGATGACGAATCTCAGACATTGTGCCTTGCTTGCTGTTTTACCTTGCTTTACCAATCCTAAAAATCTCATTTGCATGAGAAGCTGCTGCAGCAGGAGGGAGCAGAGACATGAGAGCATCCCTGTGCAGCTGGTGAGAGGTGTTTGTGTGCTGTTACACGAACACCTCTGGCACAGGACAGCTGCTGGTTTCTCTGTGGCAGTGCTCAAGCTGCCCTGCAGAGAGACAGCAAGGAATGAGTGAGGAGAGGGTGGGAAGACATGGCACTGGTGTGCATGAGACTTTGAACTCAGAGTGGCAGAGCTGGAGTCTGGGGGCAGGGATTGGGACCCCATCCCCATGAGAGATTACACTGATGTCACCCAATTGCACTGCATGAAAAGAGCCATGCTGCTCTGCGCAATTCCTCCCATAGAGTCAAGCTGTGAGATTTCACTCCTGTGAGGATAGGGAGCAGTTTCATCTCAGCGGGGACATCGCTCTCTGTGTTCCCGAGGCCTGAAGGCTGTGGCAGGCTGTCGGCTGCTTTTCCATGCCTCCACAGCTGGCTCCAGCTCCCTTTGCCCGGGTGGCATCTGCTGTGCCACATCCCTGCAAGCTAGATGTTGGATTTCAGGTGGTGTCCTGGAAAACAGCCATGCACAGGCTTGCACGCAGTTGAGGGATCAACATGTCTTTCTGCAGGCACGCACAGGGAGCATGGTTTCACAGGAGATCTGTGCCCTGCCAGCTTGCTCTCCACCAGAAGCACTATGCCAAGGCCCCACTCTCCTCAGCCTCCAGGGAAAGGCAAAAGCAGCTCTTGGAGGACACACAGAAATGCAGTAATTTTTTAAAGGCTTTAGGATGGTATCAGGGGCCACGAGCAAGACACAGTGCTGGGCTGTGCAGAGAGGCCTATAGGTGGGGTAAAAGCAAACCCCAAATGCCTGTCAGCAGTGTAGCCGGATTTCGGCAATGGTTTCCTGTATAAACTTGCATTTCATCTCAGACACAGCCAGCAAATAAGAGAGCACAAAGGTGAGCATGACTAACTCCTCCTAGCAGGAGGCACTCTTTATTTGAGACCTCACACAGACAGATGTTGTCTTTCAGCCTCAGCCCCTCTGCCAGCACAGCTCATACCACTATGGGCACAGCATCTCCCAGGCCACTGCTAAAGAGCTTGAGTAATGTTCTCATTCATGCCACAGGTGTAGAAACTATCCTCTGCCCTGCTTCCAGTTGTTGCAGAGCAAGAACGTGAGCTTGCAGGATCAGGCTCCGTTCATGCAAGGCAGCTCCATCAGCCTTGTGCCTACAGCCAAAGCCACCACCAAGGGCTGGATTGGCTCTGAGATGCTGTCAGTGCTCCTGAGAATATCCAGGCTTGCTGGACATGGGTCTTGGGACCCTGACACCTGAGCTGCAGCAGACACCCATGTGGTTTCCCTTTGGAGGCAGAAGATCTCCATCTCATGTGCAGCTGGTGTCCCGAACGCTTGGCTGTTCAACAGTTAAACCAGGCTCTTCACTCAGCTACAAAACCATGCAATCTGCTCCTGTCCCCCTACTCTCTGCTGCTTCTCTTAGAATCATAGAATAGTTAGGGTTGGAAAGGACCTTAAGATCATCAAGTTCCAACTCCCCTGCCATGGGCAGGGACACCTCAAACTAAACCATGTCACCCAAGGCTCTGTCCAACCTGGCCTTGAACACTGCAGGGATGTTTCAGGATGTTTCTTGACTCACACCTCGCAAGTTTAAGGTACTTCTTGTCCTCCTGAGCCCAGATTTCTCACACTTTATATTTCCTCTCCTTGTTGAGAACATGAGGAAAATGTCTCGCCTGTGGTCTACCTGGATTGTTGTGCCCAGGTCTCCTTTGGAAAGGCCTTCTTTGGAAAGGCAGCTGGCATGCTTTAACCACTTTCCATCAGCCCCACTCAGGGAGACATAGACACCACCCTGACAACGTTCACCAAGGCACGACACGGCAAAGCAGCTTCCCCACCTCAGCCTCTGTGCAGTTATGCAGACAGGGAGATTTCCCTACCCATCATGGCCAGCTTTGATATATCCTACTCACTGTCATCCTGCACAAGCACCATCCATGGGCATTAGGGAATTGCAGTAATGAGACTCATTTCAGAGGTAACTTGTTAAGTCTTTATATGGTTCAGCTGTTCCAAAAATAGCAGCTTTCTAGAGTAAGTCTCTGCCTGAGCATGATTGGCCATATCTGAGCCCTTCTAATTTATTATCACTGAGCTGGCTGCGTGCTGCAGGGTATGCATTAGCCACGCCAGTCAGCATTCAGCCTTACTGATTTCCACATTGAAAAGTTGAAGCTTTATGGTCTCTAATTGACGAGTGGGAGTTCATGAAAGATGTCAGGTGTTACCTTTGGTTTACTGTGAGTCACTATCAATGTTGGCAAGCATAATAAGAGCAGAGGAATGTATTAGGCACCAAATATTGTACTTCTTGCAGTGAAAGACACTAATCATTGGGATTGAGATGTCATTCTACCTGTGCAGACTGATTTCCTGGGAATTTGATCACTTTACTGCTAAGTGCTGTATCTCAAAGCTTGGCATGTCTATGAATGTCTCACTTGGTCACACATTTTTGGGGGCAACATTTAGCATTACAAGTAATAGAATCACACTGAGTTTTCCACTTACCTCTGGATGAGGGTAGTAAAGCTATATACATACATTCTGAAGTACTTGTATATCCAGAGGTACCTACCTCCCCCATCTCTACAGTGAGCAAACTGTGGTGGTTTCCTTATTACAACAGAAAGTAATAAAACATATTACACAGCTGAATATGAACCCTTTTCTACAGCCATGTTTTAGTCTATGGTGTAACTGGTGGTATCCGCATGGGCAAGCTGGAGGGATACACAAGGCTTATGACAGTTTCTCATCTGCATCCAATGTGATTCCTGCTATGTACAGCTGAACTGGCAAAATTCCTGCAGTTACAAGACCCGGGCTCATTAGCTGCCCTGATGACTGGTGAGGCTAAATCAATGACCACAAGCAGCACTTCCTCCAAATACATTTATTTTTTTCTTTTCCTATGAGTTGAAATCACCAGACCCCCGTTGGCCCCTGCAGGAGCCTTAACTTATAGACTCCTTTACTTTCCTTTGCAAATCCTGCTTAAAATGAAAGTTCTTCTGCCACAAAACCTGACCCAATTGTCTCCCTCTGAAAGGCACTGTTTGCGCAAGAGGAATAATCAGTAATTCCGTGGATGTTTTCCACTGAGTGTCAAGTCCCAAGCAGATGACTGAGTAGGTTCAGCCTGTAATAAATGTTTTGCTTATCAATGGAGAGTCTAATAAGTAATAAAACACTGAACATAAATCCTCTTCAGCCAGAGCATTAATATTTAAGTTAAGCTTCTCTTTTAAAAAGGCAATGGCAATAAGTTAGAGGAGGTCTGATGCTTTAAAACTGTTCAGCTTCAGAGGAAGAGGAAGTTGCACTCAGAAAAAGAGGTGTTTTGATCAAATTATAGTCAGCTGTCAGGGTCATTTAGGGACACACAGAAGAGCTTTATTTTTTTCACATAAGCTACAAAGATTTGACATGAATGAATGGGTCAATTAAAATCCCCACTCTCTGCAGACACTGGCATTGAGTTGCCAGTACAGTGATAGTAGTTAATCCCCAGTTACATCTATTTTAAAAGTCAATTTTAAGCATATGTTCAGTGCTGATATATTTCTCCGTAGGTGGCTTTCTTTTAGCACAGTCTGTAGTTTATAGCATTTCAGCCAATTTCCCTCTGGGATATCAGTTTTCAAGGTTCTTGTCTTGGTTGGGAAATTGAAACTCCTCAGACAAACAGGCTGACATTCAGAAATCATGTCTGGATCATTTTTAGTATAACACAAGCCCACATGAAAACAGGAGCTAGACAAGGGAAGACTAGGTGGTGGTGCATCCTTCCTTGTTATAAATACCAGGAGAAAATTACTTCTGTTCCTAATAAGTGCAAAGAAGTCTGTCCTTTAACTACATAGCAGAAGCCACATTTTTGCAGATCTGACTCCCTTTGCAGCAGTAGATCTCTTTCTGGAGACAGGTAGCACCTACCTTGGGAAGGGTGGGAGTTAGCAGCCAGATGGTTTTTGATTGTCATCTCCCCATCTTCCCTTCTCTCCCTGCACCCAATGCCAAGATATTTTGGCATTTGTGTGAGGGTAGGAAGGGGCAGGTCCTGGCAAATGCAAGGTCTTTAGAGAGTGGTTGGAGTAGGAGACCAACATAGTTTGGGAGCAGCTGGGGCTGGCTGGGGGCTAAGAGATATCAAGGAGCTCTTCCCCTGGCTTCCAGTGCTGAGTTTGCCAAGGCTGAGGAGGGTCATGATTAGCAAATTACAGAACAGGCTCTGGAGGAGCCCATGCGGCTTGAAATGGGGTGCCCATGAATGGGCATGGAATATAAGCCCATGAAAGGGGGACACAGTGTGAAGAGGGGAAATACTGAAACCCATGGGGAGAGCATGCCTTGAGAATCACTGCCCTCATGGAGACTGCCTGGGAATGAAAGCTGCAGACACCCCAGAGCAGCTAAATATTTTAAGTCTCTTCTTTTTTCTAACAGTCATCACAGACAGCAATAACCAGAGCATTAAACAAGTTCTTCAGTGTAAGTAAGTTCTGGATATCCTTAAAGATAAGACCATGGTTTTATCAGAGTATTGCTTAAGCAACCTCTTGCCAAGGCAGCTCAAGCAACCTCTTGCCAAGGCAGCTCAGCACCTAGCCCAGCTGAGCCAGGAACTGTTACCCAAAATAAACCTACCACCCATTTTCTCTGGGTGTTACAGTTTCTACCACGCCTCTTCATTTTTACACTTTGACTGTTTGTGTTTTACCCAGTGCAATAGTTTTAGGCTGCTGCCATATTTTTGTTTATGTTTTCATACACATTATGTTTTGCCTAAGCAAGAAAAGAGTGATTTAAGTTTCCATACATACAAGTCGATGAAATTAAAAGGAGGGAATAAACAAGATTTTAATTGCAGATGTTGAATCATGAATGATACATGTTCTCAAATGTGTCCTTCAAGAAAACCATCACAGAAGCTGTTCCAGTGTACCCCAGAGCAATAAACAGCTTTCCAATGAAACACATCATTATAAATAGAAGTCCTGTGCATGAATGCTTTTCTTCACTACCATTATTCTCCCTTGAAGAAATAGGAATTATAATTTGTACAACCCACCCCAGGACAGCGAAACAAAGCTGGATATATTTTAGCTCTTACTTGGATACTTTTGAGGATTTCTATTTCGATGCCTGAACTGCTGTGTTATGGTCCATAACTGGTGGTGGCTCCAGCCTTTGGTGTCTAGGACTACTTTAAAAGAAAACTTATTTTTAAATACTCAAATTCTTCCTTTTTTTTCCTTTATTTTCCTGATTTAATTTTATTTTAAATAAAGTCAGATGAAGACAAGGTAGAAATGAAAAAGAAATGCTGGTAAGCCTATCCTTGTCATAAAGCTACAGAGAAAGGGAAGTACATTTTATTGGGTATGGCCCAGGAGTTGGGGTCAGTGCACTTGCCCTGCAAAGGACCTCTCATGTTCATGATCTTGAGCAAATCTTTCCCTTCCTGCTGTGGTTTCCCTGCCAGCATTGCTCTGTCTTGTCTGTTTATTCTTTAAGTCCTCTGGAGCTGGGGCTTCCTCTTGTCATTTTCTTGTGCAATTCATTGGTGGGATATTGTTAAGCACCAGTAAAACCCTATTCTTTTGCTTGAGCTCAGCATTGGATCTCTGCCTGTGAAAGCCTAATGCAAAGGCATAAATCTGGTGCCAAAATTAAAATACAGGCTTTGGTCATCTTAAAGTTCAGTTCTCCACCCTACCCACCCCTCTATCTTCAGCAGGAAAAAGAGACATATTAATAAACTCCTCTTAAACTGCTTTTCTTCTTAGCTTTGCCAACAATTTTGTATGTGATCCTGGGGCTCCTTCCTGGTGTCAAGGGGGGAACATGGGCCCTGGTGGAGGAGTTTATCAGGATCCACATGGGAGCTGTATGCATCGCCGTTTTGTTGTCCCCACTAGAGATCGAGTCAGGGAGACAGATCCCAATGAACAGTTATAGGATAACTTTTACCAGTGAAACTGTTGCCATTAGTGGAATCCAAGATATTACTATTAATAGCAGGCACCTATTCAGGCAGCTCATTTTTTACCCCCCCTTTCATGGATGACACTCCCACCACTTTGTGGCTGGGGCACAAGCAAGGAGGAGCCAGCCCCAGCATTTTACTCAGGAGCAGGGGATCGTCCTGGTGTGCCATGGCTTCTGGGTGGGTGTTTGAGAAACCCCTCTGGCATCCCCTACTCACACCAGGTGTAATATGGGCTTTGCCTGAATGTATCAGCTGTTACATTCATGGAAGTAGCCTAAGTAAGTCACACAGCCAGCATGAGGAATGGCCTTGGATACTGTCAGGCAACTCTGGGTATCCCAGGTTTCTCAGCTCTTGCAAATTCAGCAGGACCACCAATGTACGGGGCTTTCACACCCTCCTCAGCCCACATGTTTCCTCTCTTGGACCTGCTGTTTTCCGGTGGCTGTTTCCCCATCCACACTCACAGATACCTACAAGCCCACACAGAAGAGCTGTTTAGGATGTTTTATGCCTCAGCACTTCCCCAGTTCATACAGCTGTTCAAAACTCTGAGGGCCTCTAAAATGAAATGACATTCTCTTTTATTTGAAGAAACACTTCTCATTATAGCTCCTTTTCTAGAAGTGGAACATGTCCTGAGGTGGAATTTGTAACATATTCATGATAATATCTTTGCTTTTACACTCTCCTGGGGGGTGAGACTCTGCCTACAACAGAAAGGAGAGAAAAGAGGAACTTTTTTGCCATAGAAAACAAATGAAAGAAATATTATGATTTTTCTAGTCCCTTTGCAAAAAGTACAGAATTAAATTTTATGTGCAATAGAGAATGTGTTGGGTATTTGCAGAAAAGATTGTTATACTTTGCTTAGTCACTTGTAATAAATGTTATCAAATGCATTCATAAGAGTGTAAATAAAAAAAACCCAAACATATATTTTTTCCATTTAGGGTTTTATTATACTTTCAGTGCATCCAGTTCTGGCAACCGCAGCCCTGGAAAAGTGTTCTCTATGTAAATGAAGGGTATTTGACTACAGTGACTTAATGCCTGTTTGTGATTTTTGAGCTTCCTTGGACTGTATATGTGGTTTATCAGCCCTTTGTCTGCTCCTTCCCTGGCTTGCCCTCCTGGGCTGCTCATGGAGGGCATGGCTGTAATCTTTGCCCTGAGCTTGTGAGTCCTGGCTGCTCCAGTGTCATGGTTTAAACCCAACCACAAAAGCTCGTTCACTCACTCCCCCCACTTTTTCTCTCTCTTTCTTTCCTCCCCACCCTGTCCTGACCCTCCCCGCTCCCAGAGGGATGGGGAGGAGAACTGAGAGAATGTAACTCCCATGGGTTGAGATAAGAACAGCCCAGTAACTAAGGTATAACACAAATCACTGCTGCTACCACCAATGACAATAATGATAAGAGAAAATAATAAGAGAAGAGAATACGATACCACCGCCGAATGAGTTTGACCCCCTGAAGAGAGCCCGTGCCCTTCCGGGTAACTCCCAGTTACCTCCCTGGGCATGACGTGCTGTGGTATGGAATACCTCTTTGGCTAGCTTGGGTCAGGTGTCCTGTCTCTGCTCCCTCCCGGCCTCCCCTCATCCCCGGCAGAGCATGAGACTCACGGAGTACTTGGCCAGAACAAACATTACTTAGCAACAATTAAAACCAGTCGGTGTTACCAGCTCTCTGCCCAGGCTGGAAGTCAAAACACAGAGCTTGCACCAGTTACTAAGAAGGAGCAAAATGGCTCCTGGTAAACCCAGGACATCCAGGAAGGGAATTTCTTCTGAACACTTTGGGTTTGTTTAGGAAACTACCAAGACAATGAACACACATCTTTCCTGAAAGACAGCTGGAACTGCAAAGCTGTAGAAATATGAAAGCTTCACACACAGACTCAGCACCAGCAACATATATGCTCACCACCCAGCTGTTTGTGCTTGGAAGAGAAGAAGCCCATGATGCCTTAACACTGCAGTGAGGGATCTCCCCAGTACTGATTAGTCACTGGATCTTCTGCTTTCCTCTCTGCTTTTTTGTTTCCCTGCAATGGCCCTTCTCAGAGCAGCCTTCATCCATGAGCATGTAGGGAAGCAAAAAAGGGGCAGCAAAAAAGTGTTTCCATCAGCCATCCTGACTCTTGCATTTCACTAAGGTTCTTTCAAAATGAGGCATAACTGTATCACACAGGAGTGATTATAAGAACAGAAAGGAATGTTTATTCTCATACATGGACATTTTTTGTGGCAGTGACTTGATAATGGACATTTTCTCCCCACCCGAATCCAGTCATATGGAAAAGAGATATTCATGTCTAACAATAATGGGGAATTTATTTGTATCAGATAATTTAGGAAATCATTAGTGACTTGAAAATATGACTCATACTGATGTCCAGGAACCATTGTCAGAGCACAATATCAGCATCTTCAAAAGACACACAAAAGTGTGTGTTAAAATGCAATGAAGAATAAGGCTCCTCAAGCTCTCCCGAAAGCTAGATAAATTCCAGTGCATACTGAGTGGCAACAAAAGAATTCAGTAGGCTGATGAATCAGTAATAATTAGTGCATGGGACATCAGCTGCAGAGGTCTTGGTTTCACAAAACTCTTGCTTACTTGTTTAAATTTAAGACAGAAGGACTTTGTAAAGAAAGTCTATATAAAGAAAATATGGAATACTTAAAGAAATTCTGCCAAAATAACTGGGAATACTCGGACACTTATGGGACTTTCCAATAACATCATGGGATGGGCTGAAGTAAGCTAATCATTTGCTTGAAGTTAAGAACATGCTTAAATTCCTTGCCAAATGGAGGTCCAAGTAGTATCAATTCAACATTGGCTGGAGCTTAAAAACTGCCATCTGTGTGGCTCATGCTCCTGCACACCTCTTTCTCCCTTTTCCCTCCTTGCAATGACTGCATTGGCTGCAGTAAGCCTTGTGTTTGAAAACCCACTGGCTGACCGCGGGAAGTAGGATTATGTGGATCATGAGGTCTCTACAGGTTTTTATTCATCCCTAGAAAGAACTTTGCTTAATTGCTATTGATAAGTAATCACCAGGCTCACTAACTGGTGGGAGGTGGGTAGCTTTATAGCCGCTGCAAAGCATTACAGTAGATAAGATTACTATATGGCATTATTTCTTTTATAATAGCTTGCTCAATATTTTATCACAATGAAAAGGTTCACCACTCAGCCATAATAAGATATAATTAACTCTTGTTACTAATGTGGCACAGACCATAAATAATATGTGGCATCCACACATTTCTAGACGACAAGCAGATTTAGAGATTTGAGATGGATGAAATACTGTTTCTATCTCTGATTGCATTAGCTTAAAGTCCTGGAAGATGTATTTCAGATGTGCTGTACTAATAGGATTATTTTATAGAAGTGCAGACAGATTTTAGGAGCAACACCCTGATTAAACCGTTTGCAGTCTCCATGAAGCTTTATTTAAATTATTATTATTTCTATCTGAATTAATGGTTCTTTGGCCTTACATAAATTTCATCCATTTGTCATAGATCACAAGAGAGCTGTCATTTACTCGCAAGTGATCAGGTACTTGTTTAGATTTCCAAGCCTCTTTATGCATTCATGCTGAGTCAAAGGAAATGCAATGACTGGTTTAGGTGGAACCTTGGTAGTCTATGAGTATTGCTTATGTGAGAAGTGATCAATGCAGTTTACAGAGACCCCCAATTTTCACACACACATGTATGCATGTATAAATTAAGTGAATCTTGTATATATTTGTTATTTATTTTTGTGTGCCTGTGTAGACACAACTGTGATTCACAAAGTAATATCAAAGATTCAGGAGAAAGTTGAAGAGTGCAAAGGCTGACATTTCTTGTTTCAAATTCATTTTAAAGCTGATGGCTGGATGAGCATGAATTTTCCTTTTAGTTTGTATTTATCCCCAAAGCGTATTAAAAAGACAGTTACCCTTCATTTCTACTTTGAATGTATCTGGTGCCCTCAAGTGAAACCACTGACTCATGCTCCCTCAAAAGCCTCTGGTGATCATTAATTCAGGAAACTAGATGTAAGAGAAAATACTTGGCTTTGCTATCTTGGAGCAAGTTAAAATAAAAATCCTCAGCCATAGGACTGTCTTCTCAAAACACATCCCAATGACTGACTTTCTTTTTATTGGTTGGCCTGCAACATATTGTATCCAAGTACTTTTCTCTACATCTACTTTGTGGAATTAGAGCAAAGTTGCTATATTTTACACACCATGTCAAACACACCTCAGAGGTGGCTGCTGCAAAGCATTTCCGCAGGGAAGCCAGGCACACCACATCTTCCAAGTCATACTTCATCTCTTTGATTTTCACCATTTGTTTCCCAGACCTTTGCCAGAACTGAGAAACTGAAATATGCCTTTCATATTCCAAGATTATGCTAAGAAAAAAATAATTTACAGGAGCTGAGAAAGCACATTGTTATTTTTGATTCAATTAATATAATTTATTAAGTTCCTATTTTTTATACTAGTTACAAAAGCACAGCAGTTTAAGTGTTGCAGTGGCTCTCTAGTGACCTGAGGTTTTCAGTTTGTCCTGTTTCCCTGTATATGAGGAAAAGAGATTAACAAGTAACAACCAAGAATTATTCTTCATTCAAAGTTTTTGCCCATCATTTTTACGGAAGACTTGTCGCAGTGCTAAAAACAGCTTTAGAAGAAGCTTTCCCATGTAAATCCTACACCACCTTCTACTTACTGGTGGCAGCAGTATATTTCCCTCTACTACTTAGGCTGGTAATGCAGAGGTGACAGTTAAAAATTCCCCTCCTAAACCTAAAATGCCCTGAATATCCCATCCCTTTCTATCCCATCCCATTCCTGAAAGACTGTTAAAAAAACAACCACAACCCAACATAAACTTGGATTAAAAAAAGAAGTTTTCAATTCTTTTTCATTTGGGTTTGTTTTTTTATAATTACTTTCCTTCTTTTAGCCTATGGGTTTTCTTTATATGTATTTCTTGAACTTCAGCACATAGACAGCCATGAATATGTGGATTGATGCTTCAGGGAGAACTGGTAGAAAACAGTATTAGGTCATTATTTTTAATTCAATTAATAGAAACCAGACAGCAGGCTTGTATTATCTCTCCTGCCTTTCATCATGAAGACAAGTGCCTTAAACAGAGATGGGCTATTATATATTTTCTATGCATAGACCAGAACGCCTTAAAATACCTTCAGCAGAGAAATGTCATTGGAAAACTCTATTTCTTCCAGGCTATGTTTGTTTATTGGATAACAAGCCTCTCTGTAGAGCAGCTTGCTGGAATAAAATATACACATTTCATGAGCCCTAAAAGAAGACCAATAAAAATGAACTTCTGTTGGCTCTATCAGTACATAAACACAGCAGTATGCAGCTCATGCCTCCACAGCCTACACCTTAAATACTTAAGACACAGGATTACAAAGAGTGTAAGTAGAATAAAGAGCATTGTCATAGCAAAGATATTAATTCCAATCTTTCATGTGTTAACTGTTTTTACTCAAATAGTAGTTGGGTTTTCTTCCTTTATTTCCTCCCTCATGATTGAGCCTTGAGAAAACCAAAGGTTTTGTCTTAAAACATTGGGTGAGTGGGAATTATGTTGCCTGACTTCAGGCACTAATAATAGAGATGTGGATAGCTGACCTCTTCACCCCAGCTGCCTTCATGCTCCATTGAAAGAAATAGTCATATTTTAGAGAGCAATTCATTAGCTCTATTTTAAGCATTTGCTTTAGGGTAGGTGAGTCAAACATTCACATGGCTGAAATTTTTGCTCCGGAGGGAACCAGGATGACTAACTCAGAAGGGGACACTTATGCTGAATGTGGTTATTTCTCCCTGTTGGCGCCAGCTCCTGTGAAAATCCCCATTCTGGGGAAGTGGCCCCTTTAGTCTGATGCAGAACGGTCATTCCTGTCTTCTGGGTGGCTCCTGAGCAGGGACCTCAAACATGGGCTCATCACAGAGACACAGCAAGTGTTGCTTGACTATTTCCTGCACCTAATTTGGGTGGAGAGAGGATTAAGATTAGCTAAAACAAGAGACAGGGGAGGCAGCGAGGGAAACGGAGGAGGAGAAAAAGTTGCTAGTGTCTACCTTACGTTTTTTGCTAGAAATTCAGACTTGTCATGTTTGTCTCCCTAGGCTGCCTTCACTGCTGGGGAAAAGATTACAAAATAAATAATGGAAAAATTGGAACCATCCATGAAACAGCTGCAGTGACAACAGTCAGCTACTTCCCAAGGGCAGCTTGGGAAATGTAAAAGAAAACCTTGCACTGCACTGCCAAATCTAGGAGAACGTTTCTGTGAGGCTGAAGCCATGATAGCTCACTCCAATCGCATAATCACAACCTTCCCTTCACTTACTCTTATTACATAGTGGTATGGATTTGATTATTCTGTCAGCAAATACCCTACGTCATTGAAATGGATGAGTATGACATGTTTGGAAATATGGAGAACGCCAATAGGTTAAACATAATTCACATAAAGCTAATAAAAGGAACAAAAATAATTTACATATTAATCATAGAGCTCTAATCTGCCAGAAGACAGCAGGAAAATTGATCTCTCACAAGTGAGGACTGAGGAAGTAGCTTGAAGAGGGAACTGAGCTCAAAGACAGGACGTGGTGTGACTTTAATCACATGCAGCCTGAATTTAAAAGCTACCAATTTGGTAGGGAGAAATCCATTAGCCACAGTGCATCAGCCCCTGCTGGGTACACGGGGATTCCAAAGCTGCTCTGAAGAAATCCACATTGACCGGGACAAAGAGCTGCTTATACGCTGGTATCCAAGAGAAATCCCATATAACCTTAGTGAGACAGACGCACACTATGGTCATTTAAAAAACGACTAGATAAATTACATGGTGAAAAGTTATAAAGCAGCTCAGAAATACTAGTTGATCTTGTTCCTGAACTTAACGGTTATTGTATCCTTGCTAGAGATGCTCTCAAAACAGTTGTCAAGTGTTGTGTGTATGAACTAAGACACCCAGCTCTGGTAGCTGAACGTTGTGTTTGTGTATGTGTGTGTGCACATGTGTACATCCTCTAGAAAAAGGATGAGCTGAAATTAATGACTTCTGGAATTAAGATTCCCAGGGAGGCTAATTGCAACTTACCACTGCTAGCAAGCAGGTATAACACACAGAAGTATATACAGAAGTGTGTTTAATACAACATCACAAACTGCTCTGTGCAGTGCACACCTCTGCAGATTATTTAGGCTTGATTGCGGAGAGCTTCTGTCTATCAGCAGAATATTAATTATGCCATTATGTGAGTCAAGGAGGAGTCCTTGACTCACAAAAGGCAAAATCACGGAAGCTGGCCATGGTATCTGCCCTCCACTAATTCCCCTAATGCCAACAATCTACAGCCATTTTGAAATCTTAAGTCTTTTATCAGAGCCTGTCCTTGAAAAATCATAGCTTTAGCATTAGAACATATGCTCTTACTAGTTTATGAACCTCACCTGAGTTTTTAGCTGAAGTTTTCTGTATGCATCTGGTGTCTCAAGCTACACAGCTACTTCTATTGTAACCTCTGCTGAGAACAGTCTGGCTGTGCCTGAGAGGGGTGGTTAAAATAAGGACCTTTGCTTATTTCAGAGGGGAAGAAAAAGATTATAATAACATTTCTAAAGTGGTCCCATGCCTTGTAAGAGACTATGAAATTTAGCACGGTGACACTGCTCTCCAGTTTAAAGAATATCCATGTCATTTTAAGGATTTATTTTTCTCTGTGGTTACCACTACCTTGTTTTTGACAGAAGTATGATTCCAGCCCACCTTTGAAAAGAGAATATCTAAACAAAAGAAAGCAACAGTCAGCCAAGGAAAAATGAGTCTATCTTTGTTTTCCTTTACCTAAGCATGCACTGCATGAATCAGTGCTTTCAAGGTAGGGACAGTCAATAGTCAGGGAAGCAAAAGATGCTGAAAAGAGGCAAACGCTACAACAAATCCAACATCCTTAGCATAAATACACAGATCCTTTGTATAAGCAACGCACAAAGGTAGAAAGTAGAGCTTCTACTTTATACTGACTAATATAACCGGTTATTTTTTCTCCATTTCAGCGACTCAAGAGCCCAGAGAACTGGACTTTTCATTTGAAGGCCAGATACTCGCAGTCACGACCTTTGATACAAGCAATATGCATTTTAATTTCAAGCAATGTGAGGCATATCTAACATTGCCCCAGGTCTGGTCCTAGTAACAAAGAGACATCTGTAAACTATTTTAAAAGACAATCCTGATGACTCCTTCTTTCCTGATATTTCTTCTGCTGATCAGAACACAAGGAAGGGTAGAAGGCAGTCTGCAAGGCTGACTTTCTGACTATCATGTGCAGGAGTAGGCTGGGACCCCACACATAATGGAATTGGGTTTTAAAAGGTGCACAGACATTGGCACATACAGATGGGGGTTAGAAATAATACGGATGCAGAATTCACAAGTAAGTACCTGTATTGGCAAAGATCTCAGGAGACTCCCCCAGGTCCACTTAGTCTGTGATGGGAAGTAGGTTGCAGGAAGAGACTACATTAGAGACCTCCAGGTTTATTAAGGCTTCCTCATGCTGAAGAATGTCACACTCTCAGGTTTTCTTCTGCCTCCTTCTGTGGCCTGTAATTTGGACCTATAATACAAGATAGTCCAGGGTACTAAGAATAGCTGTTGCTTCAGGCGCTGCTGATATAGAAAGCCATTGGCCAACATGCGCTTTATTTAATCAAATTAGGTTTGCCTGATGCTGCATAAAATCCCAGTGGGACAGTTCGTTCGGCATAAGCCAGGTCAGTAACTTTGGCTACACATGTAAGAAGGTAACAGCAAAAAAGAACGAAGAAGTCCATCAAACCCAGAGGTTATATCCAGAACTGGTTATTTGTAGATACTCAGAAAAGAGTTTGAAAAACCAGCTTGACCAGGGTGATCCTTTTCCTAAAATATCCTCCAACCTAAGTAGTCAGCCATTTCTAGAGCCAATATGGGGTTTAAAATTGGAGGACCAAAGTCTGCAACATTGCACTGCATTTGAGATGTCTGAAAGAGATCAGTGTTATTCTGAAAAGCTGGACACAATTCTGCAGGTACAGAAATATCTACGTTTTGCTACAGTTTACCCGTTTAACTCCTTGTAGGGTTGGGGCTCCAATAGGATTTTACACTACACCCAAATAAATTCCCTGAAGTAGAATCTGTTAGCACCTAGAGCAATTAAAAGGGTGTTTTCAAATAATTCCCAAATCTATTGTCCCAGTCTCTCAGAAGATCTTAGGATGGGACCAGGGAAGAATTATGGCTGAATCCAAGAAATATTTTACCTCTCCCGATCTAGACAAGGAGTTTGCACAAATGCTGACACAGCCTAGAAAGGGATGAGGACTGTCTTTTAGTGTCCTGGAACCCTTGTCAGAGGGGAGTGTGAGGCTACTTAGCATCAAGGAGGGCAGATGGTCCAGCTGTTTAGGACATAATTGAATTTCCACACACTTCCAAATCTAAGCACTGCAAACTGGCCCCTCAGTCACTGCAGCTGGCCAGTGAAAGCCTATGATACCTCTCATCAGGTCTCTGAGCCTCCCTGGGGAACAGGGAGGTTGTCCAAAAGGCAGCAAGCTCCATGATGTTTGTGTCACTCAGTGTGACTGTACAGGGTCTAGTTGCTCATCACTAGCAACATCAACTCACATTGAGGCTAGAAGAGCTGGTGGGGAGAAGGCGGGGAGATGAATGGACGCACTTGACATCTCAGGAAGAACTGAAGTAGAAAGAAGTTACCTGGGTCCACAGCTGGTTATAACTAATCCCTTATCATTTTATGCTCTTGCTAAGACAAAACAAGTATCTGGGACAAAGCAATTGTCATGTAAACCAATGCAGTTCTCCACCAGGGTCAGCCAAGGCAGATTCTGTTTCTGGAAATGGGAAAGGCATGCTCTGCTCTCCAAAGGCTGCTCTACAGCTGTCACTCATGGAGGAGAGAAGGAGCCAAGCTGCACTAGGCAGTACACATTTTCTGAATAGTTTTTGTACTGTCAACAGCTGGTGGTTTCTGTTCACAGGCAGTAGACTGCCAGAGCTGGTCTATTTTGGATGTGTATTTGCCCCCAGTCTGACTCTGGTGGACTCTCAAGCAGGGGTTCAGTTCTGCCCAGCAAGCCTTTGGAGCCAGGTGAAACTTGTTTCTAAAACATTCAGGAAACAGACCAAGTTGTCAAACAGAATCATCTTCCTTGTGTGCACCCATCTTCCCCTTGTGCTTCTCCAGGGTCACCAGCCTCTGAGCCCTGTCCTGTCCTGTTTTCAGGGCCTGGGCTGGAAGCTTGTTTGTTAATCCTTGCAAAGCTCGGCTGAATTTACATCTTCTAAATTTCACCTTATTGCGCAAAACCGAAACAAAAGGTTTGCCTGAAATTTTCCCCTTCCTTTCCACCCTGGTTTGCAGGTGAAGTCAGACCGTGCTTGTATGTGGGCAATAATGATATGCTGGCAATAATGACATGCTGGCAATTATGACACTGAGCATATTCAGATAGGAGATGCGGATGAAGCAGCACTGCAGCATGTGCTGCATTATATAAAATAGCAGCATTTTCTATAAAGGCAATTTTGACCAGGGAAGAAGTTTGGAACCCCTTTCTCTGGCCTCCCAGTCACATAACTGTTACCTCCTCAAGAGCAAGAGACTTTGCTATTCGTGGACACCGCAGAAGAGGTATGCTCCACCACTGACCTACATGCTGCCACACTATAAGAAGGCAGCACTGGTGCTCAATCCTGCAAAACCAAGAACTATTCAAGCATTTCTGAAGAAAATAAAGCACTTTTCTGAGGTGCTTTTTTATTTAGAGACCTGTCTATTTGAAGTTCGGTCTTCTCTTTTCAGCTTTGCATTTCCAAACCCTTGCATCTCTGAGAAAATGGCTGGTGTCTGCCTGCTCTGCTAGCCTTCTCCTGTTTCCCTTTTGCTTGAACAGCTTAGATGGCATTGACTCAGCTTGTTTGTTACTTCACAGTTTTCCTGGCTATTGGTACCAAAGATCATAAACCACCGACCCAGGCCATGGTCTGCCAGGACTTCTGGGTAAGCACACTACAGATGGGAGTTCTAGAAATGCAGGTAGACTCTGCCATCGAGGTTTCTAATCCAGTCCTGCATGACAAGATGTAAAAAACAATATATGATTACACTACAAAGGCAGTGAGACAACTCTGTCTTTGTGATTCCTGGGGCCAAATTTGCTGCCAGGAGTGTTGCCAGGCAGGGATGCTGCAGATGCAAGCAGTTCCAACCCCAGCCCAGCACTTGCCAGGCAGAAGGTGTTTGAGGAGCTGGAGATTTGATTACATTATTTTGGTATCCCAGGAGGCCTAACAAGCTCACCTGCTACCTTATTTTGGAAGGAGGTGTAGGAAACTGCTGACCTTTCTCCAGCAGACCTAAGCCAGGCCCTTGTGCTAGTTTGGTGGCAGATTTTAAAAACGAATTGTTCTGATCAGGAATACAGTTATACAATAAAGTGTGCAAGACCTGGTCTTACTGCTTGCATGCTTCTTATAAAACTCAGATGAAATTGCCAATAGAATCTCAGTGTATCATCTGAAAAACCTGCCTGAGCCCTGTCTGGTACTTCAAAAGAGCATCTCTGGGTACTTCTGGCTATGGGTCTTCCCGCAGGAGCTCCCCTTCTGGCAGCATCCCACCACAGAGCAGGAGGCAGAGCAGCACTGCTTGCTATGGCCTCTGAGCAAGGCAGCAGCATGGACAGGGAGCCAACCACCTCCTCATCTGTTGCTAAGGGAACATGGGGAGATGAGCTATAATTATACCAATAAAGCGTGAGAGACAGAGAGAGAGAGAGAGATGTGGAATGGGCATTCGTGATGGTTCCTTCTTTATTTTTACTTAGTTTATTGCTTTGTAAATCACCAACAGAAGGTGTCCAAAACATCTCATGCGCTGGCAGATGACTGAAATGTAAGTGAGGCCTTTTGTACAGAACCATCAGCATATTCCTAAACACAACATGATGAGAAAAAGTGTTAAACTGCAAAATTTATCCCAGTCACCAGCACCTCCCTGAATGAAACACACAGAAACAGAGCATTTAAGAAAAAGTGGGGCGAATGGAGGGGAAGTCCATGGAATATGACATTATTTAGGGCTAGGTGCCTGAGAAAGGGGAGTGTCCTACTCTGAATGTCAGCTTGTGTAGCTTTGCAAAGGGAATTACACTGTTTCAGCCAGGGCTTTCCTAGGGAGGAAACCTCTTGGGATGGCAAAACAGCCTGGAGATGCTACTGCATTTCCCACCCTGTTGTGACAGTCCATCATTCCGTGCAGGAAACCTGTCCTGCCCTGGCTGTGGGAACCTGAGACAGTCTCACACCATGCCCCTGGTTGGCACTTAGGTTTTAGGGAAAGGAGAGCAATCAGATCATACCACGGTGCCTCAAACTGTTGCTGTCTCAGCAGGGAATCCAGAACAGCCTTCCACTTCATCGAACAGACAATTCATTTATCAATGTTTCTGGTCACTATTCAACAGTCTTCACAACTTGCTTATCCTTTTACCTGACCAAAACCACAGCATCTCTAGAAAAATACACTCTGTTACTGTAAGCCTTATCCTTCTGAACTACTTAATGAAAGTTACAGGGAGATGCTCAGTCTGAGAACAAACTGAGTCACTCCCACACAGTTAGGTGTCTGGATTAGTAGAAAAGTAGCAAAGAATGTGCTAAAGGAAAGGCAAAAAAAAAAAAAAAAAAAGAGGGATAGAGAGGTTAGAAGGTGATTACAGATATTTAGCAATTAGCAGGTTCAGCCAGAGCTGCTGACTCAGGAGACATAGCACTTCACTAAAGTGGTGGTGTCATCTGCACCTTGCTAGGGACGAAGAAGCACTTCCAGCATTTGAAAGCCAAGCATAATCCCCTGCTGTATTTGTAACTGCAAGGGAACAACCCACCACAGTGATTATTCCTTGTGCCCAGAAGTGGGGTAAGAGCCAGGTTATACCATTGACACCACCTGAAGATCATCCTTGAACAGTCAGGCTTCTCTGTACAGCAAAGGACAATGCCCAAGGGCCCCACCAAGCCAATAGGCTGGCATACCCATTGTTTTTAGATCAATGTTTTGTTTCCTTTACATTGGTAAAATGGATATATTTTATCAGTACTGTTCTGATACAGCTAGAGGGGATGCAATGTCAGGAAAAATAAAAAATAAATATCTCCTCTTCCAAGTGATAATATACAACATCTATTCAGTATTTGGCCAGATCAAATCTCAGATCAACAGACACAGCCCTGCTGATGTGGCCTAAATAGTAGATGGCCCTCCAATGCTGTGGTGTGGCTACGTGCTCAGTATACGCACATATATATCTGCCATCACTACAGGAAACAAAAAAGGGCAAATTCAGCTCTGCTCTAACTCTGCCAAACCAGGCAGCACTGCAGCAAGGAATCTGGCCCTACGTGGCTACACTCCACTTGGGAGCCTGGGTGCTTGCTACCATCGTTTTCTCTTACTGTCAAACATATGTATTCATGCACACACATTACTTAATTATTGAACTTAATGAAATATGTCAGTGCAATGCAGTTCTCTCAAATTCCTTTTAACTTACCCATGCTGAATGCTCAGGGTGAAGCTATTCTAAACAGTGTGCATAATTTCACACGTGCCATTACCAAGAAACATTGCGCGTTTTAAACAATATGAACTGGGCCAGAGAGCTAATGAAGTTAAACGAGGCTGGCAAATGATAGTGAACTGGACATGATTTAGCAAATGCATCCTGAAATGACAGTATTTATGAAGGCAGAAATCTAGCTGCATGTACGGTGGGGAAGGTTTCTGCAAACAGATGACTGTGGTTCCCAGGATTTCAGCTATCAATCTTGACTCTTGAAAAAAGACCTTTCCCCCCAGACAACCCCTCTACACTTCCAACCCTAACCTTTCCCTTCCCAACATGCAGGGGAAAATAATGCAACCACCACAGGAAACAACACATTTTTTAAGCCTCATTTGTCATCTCTGAGACTCACATTCACTCAAGAACAAGTGAAATAACCTCTTTTCTCTGGGAAACCCTGCTTCTCTCCCCTTGTCCCCAGCCTCCACGTTTTTCACAGATTGCTTGTTTTCCAAAGCCCTTAGCTCTGGTAGGGAGCCCAGATCCTACCTGAGTATTTGCCAGTTTGACTTTTCCACATGGGGCTGCTCAGAGCAAGATAAGCAGCCTGTAGCTGCTGAAATTTCAGCCTGGAGCCAGACCAAGCCCTGTGTGAGACCGTTTTTGCTGGCAGTTGGAGAAAACCTTCACCCCTGTGGTTTTGTGAGAATGTGCCGGTGCCACTCTGCACAGCCGGTGTTCAGCAGGTGAGACAGTGGGGATCACTGGTCTTTATCCCTTGTCTCAAGGAAAGCCCAAGGGTTGCTGCCGAGGTTATTTAACTTGACAGAAGATAAATGCAGAAGACCTGTTGAATGTTTATCATCCTTTTATATGTAAGGCCTGTAAACAGGCCGTTTAAATGCAGAAACTGAAAGAGGGAAGATTCAGGCTGGACGTGAGGAAGAAATTTTTTACAGTGAGGGTGTTAAAATACTGGAGCAGGCTGTCCAGAGAGGTGGTAGATGCGCCATCTCTGGAGACATTCAAGCCCAGGCTGGATGTGGTTCTGAGCAACCTGATCTAATTGAAGATGTCCTGGGTCATTGCTTGGAAGGTGGACTATACGACCTTTGAAGGTCCCGTCCAACCCAAACCATTCTATGATTCTATGAAATCACTGACAGGGCACCAAGGTATGGGTCAGTGCCTGGAGCAATGTCTGCGTAAGTGCAGTGCTGATCTAGGCATGAAGAAGGCTGATATAGAGGGAAGCCACAGTGAGGACATCTCTCCCTCTCACCCTAGTGGGAGGTTGCATTATTTTCCCCTGCATGTTGAGAAGGGAAAGGTTAGGGTTGGAAGCGTAGAGGGATTGTTTGAAGGGAAAAGTCTTTTTTCAAGAGTCTGAATGACTGCTCAGAAATGGAGAACCCTACATAGGAAAACACATACAGATGTTTTTAGTGCTTTACCTAGACCTAGACTTCTTATGCCTACTTGCATAAAGAGCAGCTGGGCTTGCTTGCTTTACTCTTCACGCTCTTTGGGACTGATTGTCTGAAGCATCATTCATCACTGAAACAAGGGATGATGAGCCTCAAGTGCCCTCTCAGCGTGTGATGGGAGGTGTGTTTAAGGGGGTTATTGCAATTTCCTCCTCAGATCAGCTCTGGATATAGATGGAAAAACCCACACATTTTCCAGTGTGATGCTTACAGCTGTATCTGAAGGCCAATGGAAATAATTATCCCTTCTCTTGATCTCACAGTTTTTTCTAAAATAAATGGCCAAGACTAATACCTCAAAGGCTCTTATTTTCTCAGTGAGGATTTCTATTCTCTGTCTTCCCAGTTACAAAAACAATCCAGTGTACTAAATGAAGACTGGTTTTAGGCATTCTGAGCCATTTTCAACAAAGAAAGGCTAACATTGATTGAGGAGAGTCACAGAGGAGAACAGATTTGTGATACACTATTCTCTCAGAGCTAAGAAGCATCCATGCCCAAACTGGAAATGAGCATTGTCCACAATGGCCCTTTCCAAGATTTCTTCTGGTTGCAGTAATCAGACAAAGGGAGAAATTTTAGATTTTATTTGCTTGGGAGAGAAATGGAAGTTGTGATTGCATTTGCTCGTTTATCTGTAGGGATAATAGCAATGGAAGCAATACAGGGACCTAGACAGATACAGAGAGAGATCAGAGGAGCAGCTGGGTACCTGACACAAGCAAACATTTCTGAACAGGGCAATTTCTGGTCTTTTGAGTCAATACCCTGAGAAAAAGGACAGCTGAACTGTGTCAAGGGAAGGAAACATTTCTAGCCTCTCTGAAACATCCCTCCCTAACTTCTTTATATCTGTTGATTAAGGCCTCTGAACCTGTAAATCACCATGTGCAAAATTAAGTGGTTTCCTTCTCAGGATATTTTTTATACTTCTGTTCAGTCTAGTAGATCAAAACAGATTTTTTGAAAGTCAGCTTAACATGATGATTAGACTTTCTAGACTGCTAGGAAGTGTTCATCAAACAATTTGTGCTTCCAATGACAGGCAATCAACAGATATAGGGCTCCAACTGGCTCTGAGCTAAGCAGACTGACCATGTCACAGGGAAACAGAAAGATGCTTATCATTAAGTGATATACACAAAGTGATTTGTTCCTTGCTTATAGGTAATTTTAAGCATCTGTTTTTATACAGTGTAACTGCTGCATTCATTATTTTCAAAATCATCTGCAGTACAGAAGATGTGAAGATAAGGAGCTGCACCTACAAATCTGCATTTCACTGCTCTGAACATAGCTGCAATAATACTCTGTGTGGCACTGTATTCCGGCAGAGGCCTTACTCAAGACCCATCCATTTCCACAGATCTGGCGGCATTGAGCCCCGACTTGGATGAGGTGGAGCAGCAGTGATCCCGTCACACAGTGTGCAAGTGCATCTCTGTGATACACACCCATGGGCGTGAGTTGTTACTTCTAGACCTCAAAGACCCAGTCTGTAAGCTTTTGGCATGACTAACCATCCTTGTCGACCCACTGCCTACCCCTGCTGTACATTCATTCTAGCTGTTAACAACTGTATTTGATACTTCCTAAGTTACCAGAAGCCAAAGCTTAATTGCCTACTTACCTGCCATGATGAAGACGTTGGAGATCTGTGAATGGAGAAGGCAGTGTTTAATGCACGCTTGAGTACTTCACAGCTTCCATTTTGAGGCAGGGCAGCCCAGCCTCCCCAGATTTCCCATGTAGGACAATGCTGTTCTTGTTCCAGATGGAGGCATGCTCGGTTGGCAGCAGCAAGAAAAATTTCACTGTGTATATTTTGCATATTTCAAGCCTGTACCGATGATTGTTTATCTGCACACACAATATGAATCCTGTTATTCACAGCGTACTCTGAGTGGCTGGCAAAAAAACCCTAATTTTTGGAACAAAGCATAATTTACTTTGGTATTTTCTTCAACAGCAGCTCAGACAGAAAGAAAGTGGACGACTATTCTCATACAGAAAATGAAACAACCCTTTTTACATCCTTCTTTCTGAAACTGCTTAGAGACGGGCTTATGTCAAGTCAAAGGCTGGCAAATCAGATCACTCTTCTTGAAACTGTGGTGTCTCCTTATCATTTTGCTGTATTTGCCTCCACATTTTCAGAAAATCTTCATGTTGATATAGCAGTATATGCATGAAATGGCAGGTAAATAGTGGAGGAAGGCAGAGAAAGGGATTTACGTTAAAAACCTAGCTTTCTATCACAATGCTGGAGCATCTGTCATAACTAGAGAGAAAGAGACCAATTAAAAAAGCAGAAACTTCTACGGTGGTTCTGGACTATGGAGTAAATTATTGCACTTCCAAGTGTGGATAGGAAGTACCATCATTTCCTGTCATATCCAAATGACTGTAATTGTGTATACCTCAGGAGGAGGCAGGTTTTTATGCATTACCTAACCTGGGCTGTATGTTCTGCCCACAGGAAGCTGATTAGGAGTGCTTCTTGGCATCCCAGGCTTGTGTCACAATGTCATCATGGAAATACTGCTTGGACAATACTGTTACGAAATCATATGGTCATTAAGAGGTATTTTTTGTTACTGAAGAATGAACAAAACACAAAAATAGGCAAATTTTCCCAAAGGGCACCAGTAGCTCTAAAGCAAATACACATATGGATGTGTGTTTATACCTTCAAGTCATATATACATATATATATTTATATATCCACTAGGTGTATCTTGTATACCTGAAGGGGTTAGATAGGAGTATCACTAGACAAATGTGAAACAAAGGCAGACAGTCTTTTCTGGAGAAAAACTGTTCAGTCATACCCACATGTAGGGAGAAGTAAAAAAATAGAATGATATTTGCCTTGAGCTGCATCAGAGTTTCCAGCCTCTGCCATGCATGCTGTCTACAGCACTGGAGAGTGAAGCTATGGCAGAATGGGTATAATGCTGCAGTGCTGTGGAGAGGCAGGGCAATGGGTTTGGGTATTCAAGACCCAGAACAAGACCACAGGACTCTCTAGAAGCTCCTTTTTTTTCTAATCCAGCCAAAAAAACCCAAACATCAACCCCTCCATGGGTCATTAGTGCGAAGCTTCTGACTTTCTCTGGTTGCATTGAGGAAATCAGTATCCACAAGGGGATTTCACCTGAATTTGCCCCCTCAGCCTTCCTGATGGTGATTTGGCCCCACATGCTTTTCCTAGAGATTAGGTAGTTGAGTGACACACAGATGAGTGGAAACAAGGGGAATCCTGGTTCCATGTTTAGCTCTTGACTCAGTACCAGACCATGGAGTATTCACTTGACCTCCACAAAGAGCACTCAGCCTCTGTGGAAAATGGGGAGAGAAAACCACAGAACACTGCTCCTGCCGAAAAACAGGAAACCTGCTTTCTGGATGGAGAACAGCTGTGTGTTTCCATTAAAATAAAGTGTGATTCATCAGATGCATCTGACTGCTACTGCACTAAATCCTTTATTAATTTAATCATTTTCGATGCTCTCTGTTTATGGTCAGTAGATGTAAGGGGGTTTGTTTGCTTATAGAGAGGAACATAAGTGTGTTAGTTGCAAATGAAAGACCTTCTCTGAACAGTACTTCCTCACTTTCCTATGTGAGCACTTAAAACACAAGGTTTTAAATCTTGAGGATGATGATCTTCAAGTAACACTCCATGAAAATAAAAAAAGAAAAAAAGGAGAAAAACCAGCACTAAGTTGTTCACATCATAATGGCTGCTATAATTGCATTTAAATGCAATACACTTTTGCT
This sequence comes from Lathamus discolor, assembly GCF_037157495.1. Taxonomy (NCBI): domain Eukaryota; kingdom Metazoa; phylum Chordata; class Aves; order Psittaciformes; family Psittacidae; genus Lathamus; species Lathamus discolor. Next base: position 38,484,206 of record NC_088884.1, on the reverse strand, counting down.
GATTAGTTTGCATGCGACTGAAACAAGAGGGTAAATAAACACTTAACAAGGGCTTTATGAAGTAATTACTGTTCATCAGAATTATTGTGGTGGAGGTATATGTCAGCTGGATTCCTTTTCTTTTTATTGAAGAACTAGGAAAACGTAATTTATTTCTGTACAAGACCCTCTAAAGATAGCATGATCCGAGAATTTCCATGAAGAGTCAAGTGGATTCAAAACACATTTTGGCATTCCAGCAGCCCCCTCCCACATTTAAGCTGCTATTCCCATGTGTCTGTTACTAAATATAGCAGCAGCTCTTCAGATTGACAGGAGAGTTCCTGATCCCAGCTCCTGGGCTTTGCTTCATACGCTCCTAATATGGTAGAGCGCTGCAGGCAAGAGAGTGCTGAGGGAGGACTCAAGAGGGCAAACTGGGTCTGCGGGATTGTCCCTCCCCGTGCCATGGGAAATTGAGCAGCAGCAGCCACAGAGAAGCTGCACCTTAACCTTTCGGTGTCTTGGCTCCAGATCAGCTGTCAGTATGTGCATATACACTGAGAGTCTGGCTTCTCACGAAAGTGCTCGACTGCGCAATACCAAATGATGTCAACCTCCAGTTGACACCAGCACTGAGTATTCCCACTTGGCCCCCCATCTCACAGCAGAAAACCAGGATACAGAAACATCTGGTTAGGTCGAGAAGGGACAAAATGCTGACAATGTTTGTTGTGAATTTGTTTTAGGCTCATAAATGGACATGTAAAGCAAGACGGGGGTAGTTTTTGTCACCTTCCCAATTCTAGTTTTATGAGCAAGATAAAGCTTGTATGCAGTGCTGGCTTGCACATCTCTGCAGGGCATTGAGCTGTGAAGGCAACAGAGATAAAGCCTTAGTGATTATTTCAGATAGCAGTAGTTGATTTAATCTACAACTATTTACCAATGTTTTTATTACTAATTTTAAAATCTTTCCTCCATGACTGTATGAGTTTAGCAGGAGTCCCTGAAGCCACAAAGCCTGGACCTCACTCAGTCAACAGAAATGAAAGAAATTCACATCTTTCCAGAGGATCAGAAGGTTTGCATGAAAAAAGCTACAAATGTGGCACAGGCGTTTTGCTGTCCCTGATCCTCACAATGAGCATTTTCACTCCAAATCCCATTCTCTGAAGTCCTAAGCATCTCTGGCTCATTAAACATTTCTGCTCCCTTTGCCATCAATCTGCCGACACCAGGGAGCTCTGAGAATACACCAGTTGGGACTTTCAGCTTCAGGCGGTGGTTTCACAAACCAGAAAAGCACCCTCTGGGCATGACACAGAAGCATTCATTTACACACTCCCAGCTCTTTGGGGGTTTATAAAGAAATAAATTTTATAAGTTGGTACTTCACAAAGGCCAGCTGAAACAGAATCGTAGAATCACAGAATGGTTTGGGTTGGAAAGGACCTTAAGATCATCCAGTTCCAACCCCCCCTGCCATGGGCAGGGACACTTCACACTAAACCATCTCACCCAGGGCTCTGTCCAGCCTGGCCTTGAACACCACCAAGGGTGGAGCATTCACAACATCCCTGGGCAACCCATTCCAGTGCCTCACCACCCTAACAGGAAAGAGCTTCTTCTTTATATCCAGTCTAAACTTCCCCTGTTTAAGTTTTAACCCGTTACCCCTTGTCTTGTCACTACAGTCCCTGATGAAGAGTCCCTCCCCAGCATCCCCATAGGCCCCCTTCAGATACTGGAAGGCTGCTATGAGGTCCCCACGCAGCCTTCTCTTCTCCAGGCTGAACGGCCCCAACTTCCTCAGCCTGTCTTCATACGGGAGGTGCTCCAGTCCCCTGATCATCCTCGTGGCCCTCCTCTGGACTTGTTCCAACAGTTCCATGTCCTTTTTATGTTGAGGACACCAGAACTGCACACAATACTTCTAGTGAGTATTCTTGATGGAAAATACACAGAGAAAGAAAGTTTAAAGCAGAAGCAAAGTGCAACCAGTACAAAAGTGGGGAGGAGAAGAAGGCAGAACTCTTTAGAAATGTATCAATTATAGCACATTGCATCCGTTCCTATACAATCATGAATGCTTCTCATTTCTTTTTATTGATGGGAGGGAGAGGAAACAATACACAGAAAATGAAAACAATTTATTCAGATTGCAAGGTAGGAGACCAAACATCCCAAATTCTAAAATTCTTGGCTAAAGGACATCTCTAGTAGGGTCTGATGCGCAGGGAGGCATTTACATCTTGAAAACATTTCTATCTTTGTGGCTGCTGTGGGTGGATAAGCTCCTGTAACTCTGGTAGGTAAAGGCAGATGGGAAATCCCTGCAGGAACATCTTGCAGTATGCTAAAGCTCCACTGAAGCTTATGGCAGAGTTTTCATCTTTTTTTTTTTTTTTCTGTGTTTCATTTCCACTATCAGTGATGCATGAAGGAAGCCAAAACTGCAGATAAACAGAGGTTCCTGTTGCTTAGGTTTCCTCAGTACTGAAAGTGACAAACACACATTATTTATAGTCAGAATAAGCCAGTAGCTATAGTGTGTGTTTCTACCACTATAAATTGAATAAACAGATTGCCCTACACCAGCTTGTTAAGCCCCATTGCAGCAAACCCCTCTTTATACATTGATCCAACCTACCAGCTAGTGTTCATCAATAAATCAAAAGTGTGATCTAAAATACCTGTCTTCAGAAGGTAAACTGAAGTGGGCCACCAGAAAAAAGTTACACAAACTTCATATGTAGATATATAATTTCATATCAGAGGCAACATTTTGTTGGGTTTTGAATCTTTATCTTCTTTAGATAAGATGTCCATAAATATGAAAAGCAGTTCAATCTATTTTTGGGATGTTTAAGCAAAAACTCCGAGTTTCTTGCTTCCCCAGACAAAAGTTAGGCAATTAAAACAACAAAGAGAAAAAAACCCCAAACAAAACCAAACCAATCTAACAAACCGAAAAAAACAAAAGTGATGAAGGGGGGGGTGCTAAATCCAGGCTTCCTACAGAAAAGTCCGATTTAGATATTAGCCTGCTATGTTTGATCAGGAAACAGACCGGTGAGTACTTCAAATTGTTACTGGGAGCTGCCCAAATCCCACAATGACATTGATGAGGTAGTTTAGGTAGAACAGATTCCAGAAACAGCTAAAAATAAGTGAGATATTGCTGATGCCCTTTATGTGGCCAGGCAGCATCCAGACTCTCTGCTAGAGGAAGCCTCGCTAGGCTTGTCAAAGACAGCCGCGAGGGCAGCACCTTGTAGTACTCTAACCTGAAGTCGAGACCAGGAAAAAAACAGGTTCTTTCCTTGAGGTGTTGTGTTGGAAAAGTTCATTAGGTGAGAAACTGAAAGACAGCAGATTCTGGAAATACTCAAAACCGGCCATACTCGTTGGCAAAGTAGGTGCAGTTGGGCTGTGACAGGGCAATCATGACTCTCAGTGGCATCTTGGGTTGCTCCTCTTGCCCATCTCCGTGCACCTTGCACCTCACACCTCTTCTTGCCAGGTTCTCTGCCAGAAGGCTCTTATCCAGGCCTCTGTCTTAGCCAGGTTCAGGGAAAAAAGGGAAATAGCACCATCTGGATCTGCTGAAAAAAGTCATGGATCAGAATGTCACCAGCATGCTGACAGCACAGCAGCCAAACCACAGCTGCCACGTGAAGGCTCAGCAGGCGCTATGACACAGTGGGTCTGCTGGGATTCACCTCCAAGTTTACTGACAAGGAAAAACTGAGCTAATGATCAAATCTTGCCAGATCCTGTCAATAGAAGTACTGGGACTTTCTGATCAGCTTCATTCAAAGTTGCTGGCAGAGGAAGCAAAATTAGCAATGACATTTTGACTTAATCTGTCACTTGTAGCAAGAAGTCCAGCTCAGGGAGCAGTAACACCTCTAAGTCCTAAACATGATTGTTGGAGGACAGAAGCAGCAGCTGCTGTGGCTCAACAGCCTCTCCCGAACAGGAAGTCTTGCACTGAAGCAGTAGTTAGAGGCTGATCAAGACATACTAAGCAGAGGCTGAGATGATGATTGCTTGACCAGATTTCTGTAGACATCTACAGTTCTCACCCACAGCAGACCAAGTTATTTGGAGTTATGTCTTTCCTCTTAAAGCTCTCATCCTGCAGCCTCCAGTTCCCTCATGTCTCTGCAACCAACATACAGCAAGACCTGGTACCAGGGAAACACACAGATTGGCACAAGCTGAATACCTGATGTTTTACCCACCTTGTCAAGTACTTGGGCCTGACAGATGAAGGCTGAGTTTCCATGAGGTTACTGCAAGACGAGCACCAGGACATTGCCCATGAAACTGCTGAATATTTCACCTTTTAATTCTATTTCATGCCTACAGCTGAGGCATAAAAGGCCTCATGTGCAGAGGAGACCCTGATGGAATGAAGACTTGAACACAGAAACTCCTACAATCCATGCATCTGGATGTATTGGCTACCTTTTTCCATACCAGAGACAGACTGTCCTTGAAAGCTAAGCTGGTTCATCTCAATTCAACCTATGCTAAGACATTTTAAGACCACTCATTTACCCTGCATCATACAGACACGTACTGCAGGCACCATTATTACTCTTTGTAACATAGAGTGCACCTTGGTTCTCACCGGTCTCCTGGCTTAACTCTTAGAAAGTTTATAATCTCCAGTATTAGATAAATAATGTATTTGGTCAATTTGTTCAGTTGATACGCTGGAGGGAAGGGATGCCATCCAGAGGGGCCTCGACATGCATGTGAGGTGGGCTGATGCCAACCTTACGAAGTTTAACCATGACAAGTGCAAGGTCCTGCACCTGGGTCGGAGCAATCCCAGGCACAGCTACAGGTTGGGCAGAGAAGAGATTCAGAGCAGCCCTGCAGAGAAGGGCTTGGGGTGCTGGTCGATGAGAAAATGAACATGAGCCGGCTTCAGTGTGCGCTCGCAGCCCAGAAAGCCAACCGTATCCTGGGCTGCATCAAAAGGAGCATGACCAACAGGTCGAAGGAGGTGATCCTGCCCCTCTACTCTGCTCTTGTGAGACCTCACTTGGAGTATTGTGCGCAGTTCTGGTGTCCTCAACATAAAAAGGACACGGAACTGTTGGAACAAGTCCAGAGGAGGGCCACGAGGATGATCAGGGGACTGGAGCACCTCCCATATGAAGACAGGCTGAGGAAGTTGGGGCTTTTCCGCCTGGAGAAGAGAAGGCTGCCTGGAGACCTCATAGCAGCCTTCCAGTATCTGAAGGGGGCCTATAGGGGTGCTGGGGAGGGACTCTTCATCAGGGACTGTAGTGACAGGACAAGGGGTAAAGGGTTAAAACTTAAATAGGGAAAGTTTAGTTTGGATATAAGGAAGAAATTCTTTCCTGTTAGGGTGGTGAGGCACTGGAATGGGTTGCCCAGGGAAGTTGTGAGTGCTCCATCCCTGGCAGTGTTCAAGGCCAGGTTGGATGAATCCTTGGGTGACATGGTTTAGTGTGAGGTATCCTTGCCCATGGCAGGGGGTTGGAAATGGATGATCTTAAGGTCCTTTCCAACCCTAACTATTCTATGATTCTATGAATTTTTCTTTTAAATTTTGAACCTTCAATTACAGCAATATGGTCTAAATCAAGGAAGGGATTTGTATGGACTTTCTTACACTGACATAGAAACCACTAATTGGCCAGTCTTGGATGTAAGAAATGGTCCTGCCAGATGGATGTGGAATCTGGAAGGTAACTTTCATGCATTAAGGATTTCCAGACGTAATGCCATCTATCTGGTTCCAGACAGGAAGGATTTAACCATTATCAATCTATATTATCTCCCAGGGTTATGTGTTTTGGATGTCTTAGTCCCTCAGTTATTCCGAGTCTGGAAAATTTCCAGCTGCCAAATGCTCTTTGTACCCCTTCATGAGAACTCAGACTTCTTACAAAGATGGAAAAGCATATAAATACTAGGGTAAAAATCCTCAGCCCAGCTATGAATCTGGATACTGGAACTCCACCTGCTCAAGTCTTGCCCGCATGGAGGCCCATGGACCATGAGGAAGACCCATGGAACTTCCCAAGGTGATGGCAAAGGTCTTTCTATGTCAGACTTTGCAGGATGCTCCCTCCCAGGGCATGAGGCACATCTGGTCTGGTATGATGAGACCCTACCTGCAATGCCATAAAGAAGGATGGGTACATGGAGGGCCACAGAGATGTTGGCACTAGAGCCCTCCAATAAGAGCTAGGCTTTGTTCTTGCAGAGAAAACGTTGCTCTGATTCAGCAGAGATGACATCTAATTCCCTCTAGAGCTGCCTCCCAATATTTGGCTTCCTGAAATATCAAGGTTGGGCATATTTTGTGACAAACTGGGCAATTACACACACTACCGGAGACACACATGCTGCCAACCAGCTCAAACATTTTGGAAACAGGGAGTGAAGCTTCCCAATGCATTATTTATGACCTACCAGCTGTACTGAGAGGCTGCTCAGTCTGGGGAATAAAAGACATGGAGGAATATAGTAAGAGACCTGGACAGATGAGTTCACGTGGGGAGAGGAAAGAAGAGAGGGGAAAGGAGAAGAAATGGTGGCAAAGGAACCTTTAAGGCTGCAGGTTCAGTTATGTGATGGCTGAGAAAGGAAAGGAAGTGCTTTAGCAAGTTCTCAGCACTATCCCAACAGAGTTTTTACTTTCTTTCCCCAAATGATATGGGCTAAAATCAACTTTCTATTAGCTACAGTACCCCTGCTCCTTCCACCCTTACATCCTTCATGTTCACTGACAGCCATGAATGTCACTTTCATTACACCTCCATTTCTGAGCAAAGCGTACCCTTAAATATGTGTGTTCTAGTGACTTTAGCTGCTCTCTCCCTGTGGTAGCTAGTTTCACATCCTGCACAAGCAGGTCAGGTTCCCCTATTTTGTTGCCTAGGTGCCTGATGTTTATATGTGCAAACATTTCCATTGTTTCTTTGCAATCACAGCTGGGCTTGTGCAACAAAGACATGGAAAACTGTTAATTTAGTTCACAAGTATGAGATGTGATTGATAAGGGTAGATAATCCTGCTAGGAAAAAAAACCAAAAGTGCCAGTTTGCTTTGTTACCATCTTAGGGATAAGTAGTTTCCTACACTTAGAGCTGGCGGCTGGCAGTCTCGCTTCTGGAATTCACAAGTGTAGAAAAGTCCAATGTATTTACTGCCAAGGCTCAGCTGGGGGAGGCCAGGCTGACAGGCATATAACCTTAGAACCAGTCACTCCAATTTCAGGCTTCAGGGCCATGAATGGAGAGCAGCAGGGAGCTGTATTTAAAGTACACGTATGGGGAACTGACCCACAAGCACGCATGTGTGCTCAGTGCTACATCAACTCTCTGTTAGAACGGCTTAAAAATCTTTCAGAGGTTGAAGTCTGGCAACTTACCCCTAGCTCAACAGAAATGGCCTAAGTAGGTCCATTCCAGTCTGTCTTCATTCCTTTCTCATCTCAAGGGATAGTAATGAAATAAAGCCATTCTCTCTTTCATATCCTATCACTGGTAAAACTCCACAATCAGGCTATATTTTTGTGCTTGTGCTTATTTTATAGCTCTGTGATGTTTGTAGGAGAGGCCTCAGGGACACCAGCACATATGGGGAAGGTAAAGCAGGGCACCAAGCACATTTTCCTTCCCTTAACTGCCAACAGGCTTAATTTTCACCATGGAAAAAAAGGCTGTGGAGACCAGGAAGCAACAACCTGACTTGCTTGGACTTTCACCCTCTGGGCTCTAGCTCATACTGTAAGACACCAATTACTCAGCTGTGGCAGGTCCCCTTCACCCACACCCATAGTACCATCAATTCAAAGCCTGCCCAGTAATGAAGCCTATCACAGGAACTGGCTGAATGAGGCACTTTCCCCACTGAAGTGACTCTGTAATTCTATTTTGGGCAAAAAGCAGCAGGTCAGGTTTGTCTCTCTCATGGACTTTGAAGCAGAGTGTCTACTAACGGATCCTGCTTTTTTATTAAAAAGGAGTACAGAACTATATGTTTTTTGCTATAAGAACTCATTTTGCGCTCTTGTGTGCAGAGGGAACACAAGTAGCATCTCTATGTATAGTTGATATGCTGCACTGTTATTTGCATAAGCAGCCGGAACTCAGGGAATTATAGTTACTGTTTGTTTGCAGATAAGAAAGATTATTTAAAACTGCTCCCCTATTGTAATCAAGCCAATCACTTTTACATCAAAAATTATAATGGGAACTTACTGCAAAGGTTTGGATTTGCATACGTACGTGACTTAAATCTAATCCCAGTGAAAAACCGTCATCTTGCTATGTTACATGGGAACTTAGAGCCTTCACAAGCTTGCCTCAGACCCATAAACAATGCCTCCCTCTCAACAAGTTTAATATACTCTTTATAGTCAGGATATCAAAGGACTCCTACAATGAAGCCCACCTGGAATGGCCATGGCAGGGGAGCAGGGATGCTCTTCACAGCTGAGATGCTGGGCAGCAGGACAGAGCCTGAGCCCTCAGCAGCCCAGCACTGGGAGCTATGCAAATGCTCCGCCAATTTCATCTGAAAAACTAAGAGCTGCTCCTGAAGGACAATATCAAACACATGCAAAGCCTTAAGCAAACAGCACTGAAAGGGAGTTACATACATAACTAAGGGCTCAGAGTGTGAAGACAGGCTGGCCTGGTCTCAGCACCGCCTGGGGCTGTAAACCAGGGTGGCTCCACTAGCTCTTGGCACAGGCAAATGCCCTGGGAAGCTGGCACACTGCTTCTGCTGGGGCTGTTGGAAAAGCAAGGAAACCACTGTCGTTGGGAGTGCTGGGAAAACCTGGAAATGTGCACCCCGGGGACTCATACCAAGCAACAACCCGGCTTTTACAAACCCCCTCCTGTCATCTGTAGAGTATTGCTGTATTGCATTGGCACTAGTGTTGCATAGAAAAAAAGCTAGGGCTGGCTGGAAGGATCTTTCCAACAGAGAAAGTCTCAAGGGCAAATATTTGTTTCCTATTCATGGCAAGCTTTTTTGCATGAAATTTAATTTTCAGATTTTTTTCTTTAACGTCATTCAGAAGTAAACCTTTTCATGACTGTTGATATTAAACCCCCCAACACAACCCACTTTTTGCTTATGCTAACAGAATTACACAACTTTCATGACGATCACAACTAACTGTAGCTTTAGAAGGAGAGTAAACAAAACAACTGACATTTATTAGAGTGAGCTTGAAAATGGCTTTAATAAAAGTGACTTTGAGGTAACCTTAAGGCATTGGTATAAATACCAGTGATGCAATTGAATGAAAAATAAAGCAATGTGGGATTTTTGCCTATTTTATTCTTCTCCCTGAAGAGAACTTGTATGAATACAGCACTCTTCTCTACCAAACTACAGATATGACATTTATCAGATGTAATAATCATTTCCTCTTAGCATATGTGAAAATCCCAACACAACCGAGGCTCTAAGGACCAGAACACTATTTTTAGTCTGTGATTTAGCAGATGAACCAGCATAACTGCATGGCAGCAAAGGTAAATTATTACTTTAACCACAAGGTTTAGCTTTATTTGGTTTAGTTTTTAAAGTACATTCTCATGAGTTTTTCATAACGTGGCACAAACCTATTAAAATTGTTTTCCACAGACTATGCAAGCTGTCCATTTCACACAAAAACTGGGCAAAAGCAACTTAACTTGGCGTTACATCCACTAACTACAAGAACAAAAAAAATCAGTAATTTGAGGAAGATTGGCTCAGGAAGTGACAGATTAGAAAAACTGTATTGCAGACAAGGAGGCATTTTCTAGATGGCAGCAGTATAAAACTTAAATTAAAAAGTAGCTAAGAATAAGCTGGAATTCAGGATCAAATGGGAGCTGAAAAAGGAGAGTGTTGTTCTAGCAGGCTCATACTGTAGCTTAGACAGGCCAAGATGATCTGAAGGTGGCAATGCAATGAGTGATTGAGAAAATGGATAACTGTGAATATGAGCTCAAAACAAAACCAAATACAAACAGTGAAGGACAGCAGTGTTCAAATACCCTTTAGAGAGTGTCACACAGCCCAGCTGCAGCCCACATGTGAGTCCTTAGGCTAGGACCAAAAACAGGTCCTCGCGAACTGTTTGATCCCAGACCTCAGACAGAGCGGAGGCTCCTCAAGATGCTGAGTCACACAGGTCCTTGTGCAAGGAGGATACAGACTCACATGTGCGAAGGGATTCCTCTGTAGGCAAAATTCTCTTTCAGTTTGATAGATAACACTTCACTGCTGGTAAAAGTTACTGAGGCCCCAGTAAAGTAAGTACATGAGAGAACACCGTGCTTTGAAATGACTGCTCCTTTGTTTGCATTATATATGTAATCGAGTGTTCTGTTGGGCCAGTCCTTAAGTTCTTGGAAACTTAGTTTCCCTAAAATAATACAACTCCCTTTCCTCTCTCCTTTTGCAGGATTGTCCTGTCAATGCAGAAGTTTGGGACACAACATTTCAGGTACAGCAGCGTGTAGGCTGGACTCAATAATCTTAAAAGTCTTTTCCAACCTGGTCCATTCTATAATTCTATGTACTGAAGACCCCTCTCCCCACCACTTTAATCACATGTTTGGGTTCCTTCTAATAGCAACAGCCCAAAAGAAAAAAAACTTTTTTTGGTAAGTAGCAAAAACTAGCACAAGGGTAGAAAGCTCTAGCACTAAAAACACTTAACAATGCCATTGCTGAATATTGTTATAGGACAATTTGAACTCCCAGCAGTTTTAAAGTTTGATTCTTCTCTTTGTGAGAATGAACTCTTAACTTGTAGAGTCTTGTGCAGAGACTCCTTGAAATTTTTTGCTCTCTGGATACTTTTGCATTAGGGTAAAATGAAAACCTTGAGGAAAAGCTTCTGAATATCGGCAGAAAGCTTAAGAACATGCAGTCACCCAGAGGCAGGTTCCTCCTTCATGGCTCCCTCCATGAACCAAGCAGTGCTAACCAATTTTACCTGCATTGTTTATACAGCAATTAAAATGAGCTCTCCTTACACATGGCCTGGAAACCTGCTTGCTTTGCAGAGTAGTTATGCCCATAGTGATTGTTTCCCAATGCCTACCTACAATTTCCTGTCCCAGAAGGGCAGACAGATTCAGTGCACCAAGAGAGGCCCACTGACCTGGGAGGCAAAGGGATGCTCCTGGGCACAGTGCTACCACAGTGTGCCTATGGTACAGCCTCATCACAGAGAGCCCATACGGCAAATGCTGGGGCACCCACAGTGCCCAAGGCCAAATCTCAGGGAAAACTAGTGATTACTGTCCCTCGCTAATGGATATATTGTGCTGGAATACAGTACTCTGCTTTCTTGCCTCTTCACATCATGCTGCTGTTCCCTGGGTGGGAACAGAAGAAGTGGTCTTCTTTACCACAAACAAAGCAGCTTTTAAAACAATTTTAAGGAAGAATGCAATTAAGAAACAATTAATAAAGAACTTGTCTGTTCTTTAAAGTGTGGGCTAATATCCCTGAAAGGAGATCTGGACGCAGCTCTGGGAATCTTTTAGCAGAAATACTTTCCAGGATGTTTAAAAAGAACAGCCCAAAATATTTGTGTTTGTTGGGGTTTCTGTTTGTTTGTTTGTTTGTTTCCTTATAATTAAAACACTTTGAAAGAAAACCTGCAGTTCCTTCATTCAGCTTTTCAATTCTAGCCATTTTTGTCCCATACAACACAATTACTTTTTGCTGTTCATATCACAACAACTTTGGCTAACAGACATAGGCTCTAAAGTGAAGCAAGCTCAGAAAAAGCTACTTGCAGACAGGACAACCATGTTCAGTGATCCTGATTGTGACATGGATTTTCAGGCTTAAATAGTCACTTCAGCATGTATGTCACTCAGCCTTTAGCAGGGTGCAGTTTTTAGCTGGGTATAGTGCTTATTTTCCAAAGCATGCAGCTGTAAAAGGCTGAGCACGGTTGAGCTGGTAGTTTGTGCTCCCTAGAAACTGAACATCTCCTTTTGTGGCAGCATGCAAGATGCTTCAGTAATATTAAAAGCAGCAAAAAATCAGTAGGAATTTCATGACTGCGTTTTTCTCCTCACCAAACCTCAGCACCCAAACCTGTCCCTGCTCTTTTTTTTGTACCACTGTTTCTACTCTGTTGTGGGCTAGTGCATTCGAGGACTGCTCTTAACATCCTGCTTTCATCCTTGTTGAGCTGCTGTGTGTCCCTCTCACAGCTGCTGTCAGAGGTTTTCCAGGTCTGCTGGGACAGCCAGTGCTGGCCAAGGAGCTGCTGCAAGCAGCATCCCTGGGGATGTATCCCATCCACACGGATGGCATCTCCATGGCACTCTGCTGGGGCCAGGCCTTGAGAAAGTGAGCAGAAGCCCACACACTCGGATCGATGATCAGTTCAAATACAGCAACGTATGCCCTGCCAAAACAGTCAGGGAAAGTGGAAAAACTCAGGAGTGTGGAAAAACACTTGGGGAAAGTACACCTCACAGCTAGTGAATTACATTACCTACCTGCAGCCCTGGCTACCAGTGGGACAGAGGTTGATGCTTGGTGCTCCCATGGGGATACATGCTGCCCAGGTCTCCTCCAAACAAGCCCTGCAGGTTGGATGCCCTGACCTGCACCGCTATAGGAATAATCACCTAGCCCTTAAATCACACACCAAAGAAATGTGACAGATTGATACTTAACTCCCCTTAATCTGAAAAGGCTGTTGTAAATATATAATGCATGACAGCCTGCCAGAAAACAGGACACATATATCACGGCTGCAGACTAGCTCTGTGATCACACCAAAGCAGGTCACCCTCCCTTTATTCTCTCCTTTCCTTCTGTCTCCACTGTGCACTGAGCATCCCAGTGCTCTGTACCAGAAACGGCAATCTCCTTTCACAGACCAATTTGCTTTCTCCCTCTCTGTTGCCCCTCTGAAAACCACTGTATTTACAACTGACAGGACCAGGAGAGGTTTGGAAACAGGATTTTTCTTAGAACCACATTCACAGAATGGTTTGGGTTGGAAGAGTTCTTAAAGATCATCTAGTTCCTGCTCCCCGGCTATGGAAACCAGTGGAACGGTTTCTTCCTGCAACATCCCCCTAAAAAAGGGTTGCAGAAATAAGAATGACTCACATTTCTTCCTCTCATACTTTCCTGAATAGAAAAGTAATGAAAGAGTAGAGAACAAGCCACCAGCACTTCTGAGCATGCACTGGCCTAGGCTGCCAGCTGGCTTATAAGCTAATACCTTCACTTGTCTGAGTTCATGTAGATTTGATGATTTATGGTGAACTTCAAGTTAAGACCATAAATGTAAGATAAGCCACCAGCCACCTTCTTAATGCATGACAAATCACACACTGTTCCTTTTTTATCCCTTTATACCTTAACTCAAGATTAATAGCAAAATGACACTCAGAACAGTGTTTAATTGGGGTTTAACTGGGTGACTTTATCTTAAAGATCACAGGAGTTGGACAGCCGCTAAATAAAGAGTTTGTGTCACCGTTCAGTGATGGCTTTCAGAAAGCAGGGGAAACCCTCTTCAGGCAGATTCTTCCCCGGCAAGTTGCTATTTGTAGCCCACTCTCCACGTGGTCTTGCAAGCCTGGGATTAAATGTTGTAAAAGTCAGGCAGTGCTAAGCAACAGAGAGGACAACACACAGGGAGCCAGCGCCCAGGTTGGAACGGACTTCAAGCTGTGAACTCAACCTTTCCAGCTTTCGAGGAGCTCTGAATTTCCTCACGCAAAGATTAGTAACCAAGCATTCTTCTTAAAATGGCTTAAAGCTAGCAAAGCTCGATTGTGAAGGCCTTTGATGCCAAACCAGAGCTTTCCTTTCCATCCACAGCTGTGCATGCAAAAGATGATAAATTAAATTAGCTATTGTCTCTCCAACTGTTTGCTAGGACTAAAAGAGTGCTTTTGAAAAAATGAAAATAAAAATATCTAGAATATAACAATGAAAGAAAACTATCCCCGTTTTAATATTTATATACGTAAATTGAAAACAAGAATTCACTTCCATGTGTGCATTGTTCCCCCCCCCCCACTCCCATACCAATTAATGAATATACATCAACTAGCTGAATGATCTGTTGTCCAAGGCACTGGATTTTTGGCTTAGCACTGATATGCTTGGCACCAGTCGCACTAATTTAGAAGTTATTTGGATGTTCTAGCTTGCTATTATTCCATTATTTTTTTTTAGTTAAATCCCAAACAATTATTAATGCTCCAAGGAGAGGCTCAATTGCTTTAAAAATCCAACCAAATAATACAAAAAGCAGTGAGACTGTTGCACTCTGAAGAGAAGAGCTTACGATGCCCTTGCCCAGGCTTGTTTACCCAGAAAGAAAAGTGCAGATTGAAGCTGCTGAAGTGGATGGTTCATTCCTCCCTGCCTGGTTCCTGGGCTCTTCACCGCCACTTGGAGGGGGGATGCACAAAGCACAGAGAAGGAGCATCATCTTTGCTCTTTCAATTCAAACTAAATTACTGCTACAAGTCAAAGGGCTGGCCCCTGGGGCAGAAGTAGAGCAAGAAAACCACAGTGAAAAGGTCTACAGCAAGGTAGCCAAAAGCTGCAGAAAGCTGGTGATGATGGGTCCAGCATTCACTGCTCTGCAGTAACAATCCCCTCCAGAAGAAGGGCTGCAAAGCATATGAAGGCTTCTCTGAACTTGTGGAAGGGTGGAGGACAAGCCTTCCCCCAAGGGGCTGGACATGGAGCTATATTCTCCCATCTCATCTCCAGGAGAACCCCACACTTCACACGAACCTTAGCTATCATTTCCGGACCAGTTTTCTCCTGCCAGGATGCAAACAGTCTTTTGCTTATATTCTTGGCAGGAAGACTTGCTTCATAAACAAATGTTTAAAAAGAAGCAGCAGATGCTCTCCTCCTTCAGCACGTAACAACAGCAAATAGCATAATCAGGGGCTGATTACAAGGCTGATTTCCGCTCTGTAATTTAAGATGTGGAGCAGGTAATGGCGTGTACTGCACACCATGTGCCATAGCTTGCGTGCTGATCATTCCATGCCATAACCTCAGCTCCTGCAAGGCAAGGGTTTTTCATCATCATTTCCCATTTCTGGGCAAGTTCTCTAAAGGCTGTGAGAGACTGAATAATGTCCTTATTCTGCCTGCAACAAAATGCATGTTCTGAACACGTAATCCAGAGTCCACATGCTGAGAAAGATCAGAAACCCAAGAGGACTGAGCAATTTTGCAGGATCCATTGTGAAAATGTCAGCAACCACAAAGTCTGTTCCAGTGGTAATAAGCTCAAACAGGGTATTTAAACATAGTGATTTAATCACCTAAATGATAACCCTCATTATGTTGTGTAAACTGTGCCACAAGTTACACTATGGCAGGAGCAGAAAGGGTATCAAGAAAGGGTGATAAACAAAGCTGGTTAAACACTGTTCTGAGCAAAGAAATACAGAAGGCAAGGACCAGTTTCAGTGGGAAGTATCTGAGGTTGCTGAACAGAAATGGACAATGAAATAATAAACAAATTATAACCTGAGCACAGCACAGCCCTGGCACAATAAATCAAACAAGGACAAAGAGGTACAACATTTTTGAAGCTCGTCAAGCCACATTAAACAGCTAGCTCACCCCTGGGATGCCACCAGCAAGCCTGGCACAGTGTGGCAGTGGTACCTCTATGAAGTGGATGGGAGCTGCTGTAAGAAGCAGAAATTCATTGCTTGCATTGCTTGCAACTAGGCAGAGAGGCTGAGGGGTGGTAATCTAACTGTGCAAGCTGAAAAGTATGCAAAGACAAATAAATGCTACTAAGAAATAAAAGCTTTGGGGTTTTGTAGCATTTTTAAACATATAGCACTTCATCAGTTTAGAACCAGCTCCAATGAGCTTTAGCTTCATTGTTCGCTTGCCAGGTGCAAAGGATTTTAGCAAGGTGATACATTCTTTAGCATCTCTTTTTTTCCCCTGTCATGTCCCACATCATGGCAGGAGCAGCATGTGATCTATGTCTCTGGCCTGTGTTCTGGTTTCATCTTTTGCTTGTCCCTTCCCCCAAAACCTTGTATTCAGGCCATCTAATTGATTTGGAGAAAACTCCAGGAACTTGTCTCAGTTACAGTTACTGCTTCTTCCTGTGTCACTCCAAAACCATCTCCCCTCATTTTACCAGATTTTCATCTCTTCCACACTTTTGACTGTTACTGCCTCCTTTCTGGCAACTGCTCTGGAAACATTGCTGTCCTTTCCTTTTACATCATGACCACTACAAGCATTAAAAAAAAAATAAAAATATAAGAAATATTGCTATAGTAAAAACATTATACTTCCTTCCTGACCCCTTCAAGTCACCCCACAGATTTCGCCTTCCACTACATCAAACACAGGCTTTCTGTCCTCCCCTTGAGATACAATTCCTGTCATGTCATCTCATTTAGAGAAGGTTACTGTCACTCCATCAAGAGCATCCTCAATCAGCTGAATCTCCATTTCTCCCACAAGTCTACATTTGCCCTCTCCCACTTCTTCCCTTACTGTTGGCAAAATCTCTTTCAGGATTCATGGAAGCAACTTTCACCCACCCACCTCAAAGCTTACTTTCCCCACAAACTATCCAGAAGAAACAACCTGAGCAATGATAGCCATGCAGGGAGCTGGTGCTTCCACTTGCACAAGAGGAAAAGAGGGTTCACACTGCCCCTCTTCCTGCTTCTTTTTGTTTTGCACATCACATATACTTGAAGACTGAGACTATGATTTTCTATGCATAACACGGCACAATGAGACCTGCGCCATGACTGGCTTAGGTAAGTACCATTAAGTGAATATATTACCAGTAGTACATTTCTAGCAAGGAGACTTACGAAAAAAATTCCCCTTGCCTTTTGCATCATCTTGCTACCTTGATCTAATTCATATCAAGTATTTATATTTCCTTTAACTAGAGCTTGGGAAATACTTCAGAATTTGGAATTGCAACCAAAGCTGCCATGTGCCAACGGCATATGTGTGTACACTCATGTATATACACATAAAGACCCTTGATGTTTAGACTCACAGATTCTCTTATTAAAAAATAATGCTATTTTTAATAAAGATTTCTCATCAGATTTCACCAAGTTCATGCATTGATTTTAATATTTATTTAAAACAACTGTGACCTTTTAGGTGCTCACTCAAGGGCTTATTATATTTTTCTATCCAAAATGAAATTCCTTTAATTTTAAGGGTTTATTGTCATTATAAAGATGAGGAATGGCAGGCTACAGTCAATTGTAATACAGTACAATGCAATAAATATGGCTTAGTGCTGAGGCTGACTGAAGTGACCCACCAATAGACAGCACTGAATGAAAGCAAATGCTTTCAAATAGAATAACAACTAGCAGAAGTCTTCAGTGAAGTGAAAGAACCAGGGAAGGTACAATCTGAGTGTTGAACTGCCCTCTTTATCACCCTCCAGAATGCTAATAATGGAGAGGAAGGGCAAAGGCTTTCATCTCAGTGTCTGCTGTGGAAGCAGTACGACAGGATGCACATGCCACCAGTTTGAGCAAGTTTTATGGACATCCTGGTATCAGCATGCCCCAGGTGAGGTGTGTTTGTGTCAGCATGAGCCAATTAATGTATGCACTGAGGTATTGCATCAGTTTCACAAAAATGGTTTGTCAATTACATGGGGCTTTTTTTTTAATTCCATTTGATTTCCTCTTTCTTTCAAAATGCAGCATCTGAGGCAGCGTGGCAGAAAGGCAGCCAGGTTTCTGGATGTGTTTTGGCAGAGGTTTGCTAACACATTTCTGCAAAACCTTTTAGTTTTCCTGCAACATTGCTGGGTGACTCTAACAAACAGCCAGCTTCTTGCCTTCCTTGCTACTGTCTGTGCAGATTTACCCAGACAGTACCAGATCCCTATGGAAATACAGAGGGAACAGAGCAGGGACCACGATTCTTTCTGGCTACTGGCAAGGAGCCTTTTCAGGGAAAAAGGCTTTTGTATCTCTGGAGAAGTTTTCATGTCTGCATGGAGCAGACTGGCCCTAAGCAATGCCTTGACCTTACCTCTGGCTCTTGCTGTTAGTGTGGCAGCTGGAGCCTCCCTCAGCCAGAGGGAACGGCTTCACTGCACATTTCTAGGGCTGGAGAGCTGCAAGCGTATCTGTTTACTGCATACGAATAATCTCTCTGTTATTCAGCTTGACTATCTAATGTCAGTACTCGTTCAACAAGAAGTCAATAAATTGAAGAGACCCACTCCTGCCAAATCTAACAATCAGAAAAAATTCACCTCCTCTTCTGTATTACAAGCACAATCCCAGATTTTAAAAAATCTCATCTCCACTTCAGGATATTTACCACATTTTGTATTCAACCCCTTGGCTGTTGAGCACTCACTTACCAAAGCATTTGTCTGTAAAATGGTAAAGAGATATCCATTTAATTCTGACCTTTAAACAAAAGGGGGAAATGCTTAAGTGGCAGACTGGGTTGCAAACAGGAGAGAGAGCCTTTGCCCTTTGGACCACCATCTAAAATGAGTAGGTTGTGGAGGTCTTGGTTGAACTCAATCAAATCTGCAGCAGACAGCTGTCTGGACTGCATTGGGCAGATCACAGCGGCTGTGAAAGGGTTTTAATTCCTCTCTCACTGGCTTCTTCCCCAGGAGAGACTGCTCCAAGCTGAGCTGAGGCTATTTGGCTCAGATGGGCTGCTCCTTTACTGCAAGAGGGCTGAGGGGGTCAGTGAGAAGCTGGAAGGTAACAGCCTCTGAAAAAGTGCGGCTGGGTCTTTTGCACTTACATTCCAGAGCTCAGCCTAAGGGTCAAACAAGATCACAAAGAGAGCCTATGTGAAGGGACATATGAATAAATAAATCATGGCCAGAATTGATAATGCCTTCTTCCATTTCAAAGCATGAAGCTTAATTTCCTCCTTATACCTATGATATAATTTTGCAGTGTTCAGCACTCTATGTGGACTGTTGATACATAAATAACTAATCAGATAAGGCTCCATTTATCTGAGAAAGGCACAGTCTTCTGAAGGCAGGCTTGCAGCAGAGCAGAGACCACATGAGTTGTATAATGCACTCCTGGATTTTGAAGGAAAGCCAGGCCCAGTCCTGTGTCGCTTTGTTGACTGAAGGCATAGTTTTCCAAAAAAAATCAAAGCTTAAGCTGGGTTCCCAAGTCTGTGTTTAAGCTTCAGAAGTACAGCTGGATTTTCAACCTACCAACACCCTTGAAGTCAGCCTATGTTCCAAGTATGCTGGAAGTCAGTCCAGTTATGTAGGAGCCAAGGGCTGGCAGCACAGCCAAGATGTCCAGAATGCTCTTCAGTGTTTCAGAGGCATGCAGGAGGCCTTAACTAAAAACCGCAGCCAAAGCATGGGCAACCAGCATGTTTTTCTTCCCTTCCCTAATATAAGAAGCATTTCAGTGAAAACAGTGCTCTGACTTTCTCGTGCCCTTGTTTCCCTGAGGACTGCCCATCTCTGCTGGTGATTAGCATATGTGGATTGGTCTCCATTTTAGGTTAAGTTTTAGGGCTCACCCTGGGACTCTAAGTACAGAGGGTGGGCACGGGAAGAGATAGAAAAGCATCAGCTAAAGTACAGAACCGGAAGATAACTTCGGCAGTTACCCAACCAAACCATACTTATCTACCAGAGAAAGGGCTTAAAAAAACAAATAAACAAATCAACAAACCCCGCAAAAACAGAGTTGAGGAAGCCTACCTCAAATTACGTGTCCTCTTTTGTGCCAGAAAACATCACACTGAATAAGGGGAGGAAATTCCCCTACCCCAAGGAGGTATTTCTTACCAAGAAAAAAATCTGTTCTGATCACTTTTTTTGATTGAAGGTTAAGAAGGCAGCAGCAAAGACTCTCTCTGGCCTTTAAAGACAGGTTTGCAGCAGCAGGAATGCCTGAAATCAGGGACACTTTCTGTTTCAGTCCTCAGCAATGAACACAAATCAAACAGCATTAGACCCCAAGTATGTCTACCCAGAGAGATTTTTAAAAGGATCAAGATGTGGGAAAGTGTCTCCAGGTAACCTATGAAGACCAGTTTTCATGCTGGAACCAGCAGTTCGGGGAAAGATGGGGCACCCTTCTGCAAAGGGCAAGCAGCAGAAAGACATCCTTCACGTTCAGTGCAAAAAGCCTGCGCTGTCAGAGCTTGCCCTAAGCAACTAAACAGGGCCAGGGCCTTATGGGTGAGAGGTTTATAGATGAACGGATGAAAATCTCTGTGTTCAGTCTCAATTTATTCCAGATAAGAAGGTTATCTCTGATGGATTTACTTTTTTTCTGTACAGTCAGAGAACATTTACTCAGCAATAATGTCCCCATGTGTCTGGTGGACTGCAGTGGCTGTTGGTTGGCACACTACTTTCTTGCATCCCTTGTGTGTTTCCTACAGATTTTTATATTTTACAATACTATGCTACCATGAGGAGGGTATCTCATCCCTCTCGCTTCCCGTTTTGCATCACTGCAGGATCTCTTGCTATCAAGACAAAGAAGAAGTTAAGAGCCAAATAAATGAGAACCAACTCTGTCATGTCAAAGTAAGAATAAATTGTGACTAGAGCTGAACACAGTTGGACTGCAGACTCTGCCCTGATAGCTGTGACAGGGAAGTCTGTAGGGACTTTCTTGTCCAGATGGTTAAGGTGAAAATACTGAGATAAAGTTTTGGCCAAGGAAGGAGGTCCACCCTACAATAATCCACAAGATTAAGCGTGTGTGATAGCTAAAACAGGCCAGGACCCAATGGTGTGTTATTCCTGGCACTCCTCAGAAGAGCAAACAAGAATACCCAAGCTTTGCAGAAGGTGGGCTGGCAGGTAGATGGGTTTCACACTGGGCCTGCAACTGTTCTGTTCCCATCACCGCACAGAGGTGTGTGTGATGGGATGGGGAGTGTATTGCCAACGTTGTGCCAGAGTAGGGCCAGCTCTGGGCATGATGGAGGAGACAGATGGGCTGGAAGAATGGGCCCTGTCACAGAGCACCAGCTTGGCAGCAGTCCCTGGATCTTGGTGAGTGCAGAAAGCGAGCCTCTGGTGTTTACAGAAGGTGCTGCAATGACTGCACTGGCAGAAGGCACCCCTCTCCTTAGCAGGAGATGAAACTCAGGGCATGTAACAGCAAAGCACTGGTGACTGCTGGCAAGTTACCTTCAAGCATGTCTGGAAAGAGCTCTATTGGGCATGAAAGGAGTGGGTTTTTTCTGTCCTTTCAGCGGTTATCTTCTTTATTCAGTTTGCTAGAAAGGTTGACAAGCTGTTCAAATGACCTTGGCAGCTCTGTGACACAGGTGCCACTACTGGACTGAGACCAGAAACTGATTTCTAAGGTCTAAGTAGCCCTACAGTTGAAGAACTTCCAATTTCACCAGTACAGACACAGAAAATGAAGGTCTTTCATCCAGCAGGTTTATCCAGGCAGTGGTCAGGAGTTGCAACGAAAGAAATTCTAATTAGATATTAAGGAAAAAGAATCACCATTAGGATGAACAAACACTGGACCAGGTACCCAGAGAGGCTGTGTAGTCTCCACCCTTGAAGACATTCAAAACCCAACCAAACACAGCCCTAAGCAATGTGATTAAGTTAGCCCAGCTCTGGGCAGGAGATTCTCTCAGGATATCTCCCAAGATCCCACCCAGCCTAAAGTATTCTGAGATTCTGTAATTCTTCTATAATTTCTTAAAGATTCATGATAAAATTACCCAGGCTTAAAGTACACAGCTTGGGGATATTGGAGCTTTCCTCTGCTCCTTTTGATAGGCTCAGCATTACAGAAGGGTGTTTAACTGCTTATCCAGCCCAAAGGCAGTATGTAACGAGAAGGTCCTAGAAAGCTGTTTTCTCCTGAAAGGTTGAAAGATGATGTCAGATGAATTTTGGCAATTTTATATGGACCTCTTCAATAGACTGTTTTCAGAATCCGGCTGTTTTCAGAATCCATCCAGAAAAGTCTCCCCCTTGCTCATCTGTACAGCCCTGGAGAAATAGAAGGGCAAATCAGAGCCTGGGACATGTACCATGAAAGACGACTAATCAGCATGGTGGTGGAGCAGCTCCACCAGCACCCCACGGAGGACAGGCTGTAAAGTCACTGAGTGTGGGTATCGGGGCAGTGGGCAGAAGGTGGTAGAGTGGCAGTCTCCTCACCTTCTTCCCATCAAAGGCCAGGGCAGATGGAGCACACCAAGAAGAAATTCTGCCAAAATGTGTTTGCTCAGCACCTCTGAAAAATCAGCATCATGAAGCAGTCTGGAGAAGAGCTAAGGGAATATGCACTGATTTTTGCCATTTCCACAATAAAGGGGGATAGGAGAATGAGGGGGTAGAAACGCTATGTAAGAGAGGGAAAGCCAGTAGGATTTTTGAAAAGCCCATGTACATCTTGACATGACTTCTCTTGCTGTTTGCAAAGGACAATCAGCAGAGAGACATCCTGTACCTTCAGCATCACTGTGTCACTAACCACAGTTACTGAGATTGCAAGGTGGCTTAGGATTTATCTTTAAAGATGCCATTTTAGTTTAAAACAAACAAACAAAACCAAAAGGTGTAATTGGCTCAAACCTCTGCACATGCATGTGACAACTTACATTCATGGAGGCATATCCATGCAGAAAGCACTGCAAAATGCTACTTGATTTTGACCACAGGGATTTTTTTTATGCCCACAGCCGATTTTTCTCCCCTCCTCACAACCAATATTTCCCACCTCCAAAGTTAAGGATCAGCAATGCACATGTTATAACAACACATGTGAAATTATATACAGGACTCACAGAGTTACAGTTCCTAAATGCCTTGATTATGAAACACAGCATGAACAGGCCATAGATGATGAAATCCACTCCAGCACATCTGTGCCAGAATGCTAACTGGGACCTTAATCTGAGCAGTTGAAGCAAACCACAACATTGTTTTACTATGCTCACCACCCTCAAAAGATTCAGCTCAGCTGCTAAAATGTTTGCAGTGCTCAGAGGGTGAGAGATTTTTTTTTTCTTCTGGAATTAAGGAGTCTTAAAAACAGAAGTTCTCTGTGCCACCATCTCATCTACTGCTTCCATTCCACTTATTATTCACAATTAACGTATTTGTTAAGCTATGTCAGTCTTAAATGATATCAGCCCATGAAGTAGATTTGTAGATCACTTACTCAAAATTGGCTGGATGAAATAAGACAATTAACTTCATTTTTTGTCATTCCTAGAGTTGTTTCAGTTTAATATCTTGAGAAAGCAAAATATTCTGAGCACAAGTAGGAATTCATAGCAACAAATAATCATCAAATTCTGGGTTTCTTGAGTTTGTTGTTACTGACATTGGATTCGTGTTGTACTGGTCAACAGTATAACCACCTATAAGAAGGACTGAGCTTGGTGAAAAACAGCTTGGCAGGTACATTCTGGAATGAAAATTCTACAGTTCTGTATGTTTCAGTAAATCAGAGAGGGTTATTGATTTATTGGTGTTGACTGTCTAGTATTTTAAAACACTTCTGACGCAAAATATCAAGGCAGATTGCAAAAGTGTAGTTAAATAAACTGTACAACATGCAATGGAACAACTGTGTTGCATTTTACATATGATAGTAATGAGCAGTGAGATATCAGAATGATTGAAAGGTGTCCAAAATTACGCTTGCCAGCAGAGAATTATATTCCACGTAATTCTTTTTGTGCTAGTCTTATCATCAACACATTTTTAAAAAGTGGTTAACTGATTTCATAATTTTTCTTTCCCTTTTCTTATCCTCTCTTAGGAGAGGATTATATTCACTTTCTACCATTATATCCTGATGATGATTATTTTCATGACTTCTGTTCTTGTTTTACACCTTTTCCTCTTTTTGACACGGGCTGGTACGTACTTACATTAGAGGAGCTGAAGTCACTTGGGGTGACCTGTAATCAGGTCACCCAGCTGGGTTTGGCAGGACACAGAGAAGCTGAAGGTAAATGCCTGGGCTTTGGAGGGTTGCAAGTGGAGAAAGTGGAGCCTGTCCAGGCTCTTGTGCTCTCTGTCACCCCGTGGCAGTGAGCTCCTTGGGCTCCAAAGCTGGTGGCAGTACTACAGAGATGAAGAAGTAGCTAAGGGTAGTTGGATGTTACATGGTTAGAGCTTCACATGAAGTACTTTCTTTCCACGTTGAAAATAAGCACGTTGAGCGTATCTGTGGAGGACTCCGATTTAGCAGGTAAATACTTACAAAAGCTTCAGTATAAGACATGAGAGTAATACTTGCATTACTCTGAAACACAATACAAATCCTAAACCCAAGGCATTGACTACTTCACAGAATGATTTGCAAAGCCTCTGAAGTACATATCAAAGTAGCCCTGGGAGATAAAAAACCCAGTAGTGAGATGAGGCTGTCTGGGGGTGGGTGTATTCAGATCACACAAGCCAAAGCGCTAGCACTCTGCATGGCACTCCAAGAACCTCACCCCGTTTCAGATAAAATGTTACACCACATTGCAATGTGGATTTTATTGTATCATCTTTCAGGAGCAGCAGGAGGCATTGAGAGAGTCTGCAACGCAGTTAAAACTACTCGATAGCTCATAGAGTATTTTATTAGACTCTTCCTTATGGGATTTTTCTGTTAAACATTTGAAATACAATATACTGCCTTAGATAAATACGTAATAGGAATTGGGAGTTATTAATGCATCATAAAAAGTCTATTCCAGCAAGAGCAGTTACCTTATTAATTAGGAATAGCAATTCTGCGGATTCAGTTATTTATATGATTTTAATTTAGTTCCAATTCTAAACGAAAGTTTAATTATAATTGCACCTAATTCACCCAGAGGACGAAAGGGCCCATTTAACAAAGGGCATTCTTCCTTCATTTAATGATTACAAAGGGAACAAGAAATTGATGATATTTTGCTGTATTGTTCCAAATCCCACGAGATTTGCATCAGATATTCTCCACAACTTTTAAGGAAATCAATTCTGGAGCCCCAGTAAATGAATCCATAAATTACACTTTAATATCTCAAAGTGCTGCCTTTCTCAGACGGAATTTGTCACTTCCAGGATCGATATGGGGAATACAGCTTTACGGAGAGCAATTCATGCGACTGCATCATTATACTGTGTTTTAGTGTGTCACGTTGCCAATGCATTTACATCTAAACCAGCAGACACACCATACTTGAAGTCTAGCTATAAAAATTTGCTACAGGTTAATCCTTTGTTTCAGAGGAAATAATGGAAATCAACGTTAAACAAACTTGACAAATGGATGGGGAAAAGCAACACCCATGAAAATGATTGAAGCACTTAACACTTTGTAGAGTGGCTCTCCTGGTCTCAGTGCATAAAAATCAAAACGAACACTCCTTTTTAGCATTAACTTACTGAACAAATATCTGTCTCTGAAGAATTAGACGAGCAAAACTGCCCTCCACTAATGTCCAGATATCATCAGGAAGTGGACGGTTTGTTTAAACCCCACAGAGAGAAAGAGTTTGTGGCATCCCTTTGTTTAACCACCCCAGCAGTGAGAGCAAAGCGCACTAGGGATTTATTTGACAAGAGTGTCAGGGTTTTTCATAGGCCCTCTCATATTGGGTGTCTGGACCAAAGTGCCTCACTTGAAAGGCATTTTGTGTGGGTAATGCTATAGTAGTTCTGGTGAAGACAGTGGGACCTGCTGCCATCTCTGTGCTGACACTGAAAGTCAGACAGCTGACAGCAAGGGACACGTATGTAGAAACATAAGATGAATCGTATGCTGCAGCTAGGGAGTGCCAGCGCATATCCATGTGTCTGGCCTTGAAAAGGAAGAGCAGTGCTATATTTTCCCACTATGAGGGCAGGAAAGGACAGAGCATTTATGGATGGAGAGGCAAAATGAAAAAAAAAAAAAAATCCTTGTTTTCTCTATTATAATTTTGTGGGTGGAATTGTCCATATTAGCAAGAGCTGTAGTCCAGCATTAACCCATTAGTTCTGGGAGCCCTGTCTTGTGTTATAAGCACTTTGGGGGGTTTGCTCTGGACTGGACATATCCCATGTCCTCCAGGACCCCCTACGTGTGTGGTGGGGGGTCCTGGTTGGAAGACACCTGCCTCACACTGACCACAGGAGCATCTCTCTTCCTGCCATTGCTCACTCAAGACTTCGCACAGAAGAATCTCTTTTTCCTCCTCTGACTCATGCTCTTGGCTTATTTCTGTTGTTTTGGTACAGGGCATTTACAAGGTACGGTTCGGTACTTGCTAGCCTGAGGGCTTGCTGGTCAAGCAAAGGAGCAGCAGAGCAGCATAGGTTGTGTTTAGTCTTACAGTGATGGGAGCATCGGGGGGGACCCATACACTGCAGAGTCCTGCCACCACCAGCCCCTGCTCCATCAAGGCTGCACCATGATTTCTAATCTCATCCCTTGTTTTTCAAGGGGAGAGTGAATTAATGGGTGCAGACAGCAACAGAAACCACTCAGCATCTCAGGAGATGGGCAAAAGCTGGCACCGTGCTGCCTCGTGGTATAAGAGCTGAAAGTTTCCATTCTTTATTCTCATGTACATCTGCAAAATTGTCAATCAATGCCAGGATTGTTGTACAAGAAAACGTGAGAAGAGCTCACTGGTACATTCCCAGCAAGCAGTCTCGTGTAAGCACTCTGCTTCTCACACTCTGCTACTTGCTCAGCCAAGAAAACATGCTTCTCTGGCAAAAGCTGACATCCCGTGCAAAGGGTTCAGCCTCCTCTTGTTTTCTGAAAAGCAGTGCAGCCACTTTTCCTCCTTCCTTATTTTCTAGGCTATATCACCATGAAAGTGGTGCCCATTTTACCCAGTTGATTAAAAGGAGTGATTTTGAAGTATCCAGGGTAAAAGGGGTTTTTTGGTTGTTCCCACTATAGAAACAGCCTGGACAGACACCAGCACCCAGCCATGGGATGGTCCTGTCATGTGCCACAGGGCATTTATTTGTCATGTCATTTGTTTCTCATCTGGCTCTGGCTCTCTGTGTAACTGACAGGAGAGGCAGGCTTTTTTGTCTTAAAGGGAAAAATAAAGCACTACAGAGTCCCTTGCGGTTTTTCAGCCTCTTTTAATGCTACCTGCACCCAGCATGAATTCAGTAATAAGAGAGAGCATTAAACCTGCGATCAGCACAATTCACCAGAGTACCCATCTATTTATTTTTGGAAACTGGTACATTACCACATGCACATCCTTTTTCCTTAAATCACAGCAAAGCCTCTGCACACAAGAGACAATATTGCATTTTCGCTTCTTAGCAGATCAGAAAACAAGAAATGCCTCCCTGTGAAAAAGTGCAAGCAGGGAGGGGGAAAACACAGTGAGAAAGCAGCAAAATCTCTGCTTTTCACAAGGCTAGCAGAAAAATATTACTAACATTTTAAATGTTTTATTTTCTGATTCTACTCACACCATTATGTTCAAAGGATATTTTATCTGGGTTACTCAACTAAACAGGAGGAAGAGGCACTAAACTGAACTTTGTTTTCAGATGGCATCATGTACATTGAGGTACCAGCCAGCCTCATGGATTTTTGTAACAAGGGATGATCCTTCTCCCATACCTTTTGACTTCATAATAATCAAGGTAGTTGAAGTATCTCTCCTTTTATCCTCACAGTTGCAGTCTGCAAGAGATTATACAGGAAAATAAAGTCTTTTCTTTTTCTCAGTATGGAAAGAAGGAGACCTTTGATCTAAAGCAAAATCAAAGTCCCCAGAAAAGAAAGTTCCCCAGATTTTGGGAGCACAAAACTTACAGTGTGGAAAACGTTTTCTATGTGAAAGCCAGCAGTTCTCAGACAATGACAAAATATGAATCCAGAATAGCACAAAACAAGGGCTGCTTTCTGCAAAGAAGCAGACAGGCCTGGAAAAGCTATTCTGGGGACTGTAAAGTATACACGCTCAGACTCGAGGGCAGGCAGTATCTCTGAAAGTCAGCCTTCGGGCGACTAAATTTGGATAGCCAAAATTAGAGGCCACTTTTTAAAATACGAGCCTGGGTGGAAAACTTTGCACTGCACATAAGCAACGTGCCATTTTCACAGACTTGTAACAACTTATTCCTAAACCAGTGCTTCTTCATATACAACAAAAACACCCCGCTTCAGTCCAGACAAAGCTATTTAACTAGTCAGAGTTCACAAACTTAGGCAAACATAAAACCCAAAGACACAGAATCACAGAACTGTTAGGGTTGGAAGGGACCTCTGGAGATCATCTAGTCCAACCCCCACTAACAGTTGAAGAATTACAGCCTGGTATGTGGAAAAATAGTCACCTTGTGCTAGGCAAGCTCAGAAACAGCTTCACCAAGAGATGTTTCTAAAAGTAGTCCCAGAAAAGCAGACCTTAAACATGCTCAGCTGCAGCATAGCTGTATTTCCTCAGGGAACTCTGCTGAATGGGGCATGACAGATTTCCTCCTCCTGGAAAATCAGCATCTGAGGGTAGTTTTTGCACTGTGGGAAACCCAAAGTGCCCCACCTTGGGATGCAGCCCCAGCATGGCACTGGGCAATGTAGCCCATGGCACAGTCAGTAGGGAATGCCTTTGGCCACCCTGCAGGTTCATCCCTTGCAGATGTCACCTGCAGGAGCCACAGCGATATTCCACACTGGCGCTTCCGTCCTTCCCACACAGACAAGCAGCATTTCCTTATTCAGACATAAATGAATATAGGAAATATATGAAATATTTTAGGGAGATTAATCCTAACTATGGTTAAGTTATGGAGCTGACTAGTAAGAAGACACTCTTCCATTTGATTATATGATATCTACATTGTGCAACAGTATGAACCTGTGACAACTTACTCTGCTGCTGCTATTACCCAGCATCTCTCTGGCACATTTATCCAGCAGCAGTTTCGCTTACTGCCATTTCCTTAATCATCCTTCTTCTATTTTATTTCTCTTGCCTCTCTTATTCAGTTCCAGGTAATATAAACAATATCATATTCTTAATTCACATTTAATTTGCCTGTCTTTCTCCCCACCTAGTTTGTACAAACCCAGTCTGTCAGTTCCTCCCTTGGAGAGTTAACACTCAGGCTTTCTTCAGTTTCTTTTGACCCCTACTATAAAATTCATTTTGATGAATTATTTATGTCCAGAGCTCCCCAGGGAACTGTCATTTGTATCTTCTATAGTTTCTGCCTGTCACCAGCTATTACCAAATTACATCAGCTGGACAGCAGCTGCCAGTAATCAAACCAGGTTCCTCCTCTGCCTTGGCTTATTTGCATCACCCAACAGACACAAACCAACCAGCTCCTGGAGCAGGTTATTTTACATGGCCTACTCCCCTTACCTATTTTGGAGGCTAAAGTTGGATGGATTTTATTTCCCAGCAAACTTGGTAGGGAAGGCAGCAATAAAGAAAATAAAAAAAGATGCTGCTACTCCTATGCATTTAGGCGGGCAAACAATGCCAAAAATAAACTCTATCCCAGCCTCAGACCAGAATATAGTTGTATCTGCCTGTGCTCCTAAACTGCCTTAATTCAAACATTATCTCCAGGAAGAAAATGGGCCTGCAAGCTCTCTAAGCCCTCCTTGAAAAATAAAGCAAACCCTTGGGTGCGAATCTTTACTTATTCAGCAACAGGCCTCAGTTGTCATCCAAACACGAACTGAAATATTGTCATGTTTTCCAGCCACCACAAGAACGGGGTTCTTCTGGGCTTAAGGACGTCATTGTTAGATGTTAGAGTAGTTAAAAGCTTCACAGAAGCTCTTTGAACATGACTTCTAATCCACCCTGGCAATAATAAATATTTATGTGTATTAAGCTAAACAGGCAATAAAATCTTCGTAGGATTGGAGTTTTAGTCAGAGAAAAACTGTATACAGAAAATCCAAATGTAGATCCATTTCATTTGTTTAACTGATTTTTTTTTCCCCCCAGTTAATTTTCTGTGTCTGAAAATGAAAGCTCTATGCAAAATTTCTGCAGCGTTTTCAGTTTCACATTTAAACTGACTTCCTCTGGCTTCTTTCACTTTTAATCTGTTTCCCCCTCTCTCCAGATTCCTGCGGCAAAATAAGCAAGTGCCAAAAAGGAAACAAAGAAAAAAAATGTAAAGCATGAGAAGAAAAACAAAAGCAAAACCTAATACTTAAAAATCCACGCTTTTGACAATATTTCAAAATAAATGATGTTCAAAATGTGCTTAAAAAATGGTTTTTTTTCGGCTCTAAATCAGCCATCCGTAATACCTTCTTGCCCTTCCATTCACTGTATTCTCTTAGCTTGTCCAGGAAACTTTGTATTGACAGCAAGAGCAGAAATAATCACAAGCAGAAGCCTTTCTTTGCAAGAAAACTCTTTTCTTCTGCGCAGGAGGGAGTTCATTGTTAAACAGAATAATAAAGATGGGCAGTGAAGACTTACACTGAGGTTTCCTCCTTGGTCATCAATGTGGGCTTTGACATTTTAGAGAAATCCCTACATTTGGGATGCACACTTTACAGAACAGCTAGCACTATGGGCCAATACACTGTAAACACACCATCTCTGAAGATATGCCTTTAAACCTTGACTTAAACTCATTAGCAAACCCTGCTGAGCCCACAAGTTGGCACATCCAACCCCTCTCACCAGCTGCAACCCTTTGATGAGTGACATAGAAGTGGGAATTGGCAGAGGCAGGGATCAGCCTGTCTGTGGCCCATGATATGAGCATGTGCTGCGAAGTTCAGCCTCATTTTTGGTTCCTCATAGGCACTAAATTCACCCCAGCAACTTTAACTATTCTTCGATCTCCACATCCGCTTTACTGTTATAATCCTCCTTTTTTTGTGTCTCTGTAAGAGAGTAAGAACAGTGCTCCTGAGCACTCAGTGTGAGACATTTTGATGCTCACTGGCCAGGTATGACACAACAGTACCACCACATCTGGCTTGATGTCTTTCCATGAAGCAACTCTCAATTAGGTGTGTAGTAAACCACGATTTTTGCTTCAAATCATACTATTTCACATGCTCTTGCTAGCACTGAGCACTCTGAATACTCAGAAAACTTTAGCAATACTGATACATGCCTTGCAAATTCATTATTCTGGATTTAAATCTGCTTTCTCTTTCTAATCTGTTTCTTTTCAATTCATGGGAATTGTTCTCTGGATTTGGGGTTTACAACATACGTCTTTCCAGATATACCTCTGAGACTAGAAACTTTCAGTAGAGGTCAAGAAATGTAACTATGTAATAATTCTAGGAGCAAGGATTTGAGGGAAAACATGAGTTGGAGTCATAAGATCTGGCAGCATCATAGTCAAAACATTTTCGCTATTTTTTTTGGTGTAACAGCCACACCTTGATCCATCAGTGTTGATTAGAGCCAACTGCATCACATCCTGAAATGTGCCTTTGAAAAATGAATGCCAAATATGAGTATTTCTTTCTTAGTCACATAATT
Organism: Lathamus discolor; assembly: GCF_037157495.1. NCBI lineage: Eukaryota > Metazoa > Chordata > Aves > Psittaciformes > Psittacidae > Lathamus > Lathamus discolor. The sequence continues at coordinate 38,452,748 of NC_088884.1, read as the reverse complement.
TCTGATGTTTTCCTAAAATTTCCAGCTTCTCAAATTACACATACTCATGAGAATCACAGGGTTTCATTTCTCACGATAAGGCAGTGGCAATCAAATACAACAAAGGCAAGCAGTTATACATCAGCCAAGAGAAATCTCACTGTAACTTGCCTCTCATCAGCCACACACAGCAGAAGGAAAGGAAGGGGAGCAGCCAAAGGCCAGTGGGATTGCAAGCAGAATGCTGTCCACAGCCCTAAGAATGCTGAACTCAAGCTAGAACAGGTGCAGAGACCTAGTAGGATGGGAATGGGGAGTCAGTTTTACTGATGAGACAAATATAGCTTAATAGGGTCAGCCTAAAAGGAGAAAGTCTAAGGGGGGATACAATTACACTTTATAAACATATGCCCAAATACCAGCAGGGCTGAAGAATCATTCAAACTATAAGACAATGTTGGCACAAAACCAAATAGCATGAAAAAAAGTCACCAACTATTTTAAGCTCAAAGCACTTTCCTAACCATTAGAGAAATGGTGTTTTATAACAGCCTTCCAACAGAACCAGTAGATGCTAGTAAGCTAACTACTTTTATAGCAGAAAAATAGTAAACTTAGGTAAGGGATTTTGAGACATGGCATCGGCTGTAATAGTGGGTGTTCCCTAGGCTCTATGCTCCTAGAAAGGTTCTGATTGACATGGTTGGAAGGTAGAAATTAAATACAATAAATGTGAAACTGAAACCTGAGCTCCACGAAGGCAATTAAATAGCAGTCCACAGGTTTATGTGGCTTGAATCTGGGTTTTTTTTTAATACATAGGATACTCATGGCTCGAGCAGGTGGTTGGTTGCTGATACCCACGTCCAACACAATAGAGAGTTGGATGAAAACACTTGGAGGAAAGAAGTGATCCCTTGTTTACTGCTTATTGCCCTTCCTTTGCAACCACCATGCTCCCTGCCTCTCCAGCCTGCCCACCTACAGAAAGGCAGGCTCACAAGGATTTCCTCAGCTTTAGCCAAAAGAGGAGCTTGTCTGCCCAAAACTGCAAGGGGAAACCAAGAAACTGGGAACAAGGAGGCTATAGCCAGGGATGGATTATGTACCCAGCTCCTTCCTTATCAGAACATCCCAGGAACCTGTTATGTCATAGTTTCGACAGAGAAGAAAACAACAGCTTCTTCTCAAAGGCCCATAGTAGGCACCCCTCTCCTGTTTCTAACCTTGTCCAAGTCAGCTCACTCCAGAGCCACCTTTTTGGCAAGCAGGCCAAGTGGCTTCTGCCAGGTGGGGAAAGATTTCTGCTTCCCACCCTTCAAAGGCAGAGGCACACTTGCCTTCAGCTTGATTTCACACACAATCTATTCACAGGCTCTGAAAAGACTACCAGCACCACTACTCCCCCACAGCAGATCATAAATAACTGCACAGGTAAGTATTTCACTGCAGGCCCGTGGAGTACAACCCTCTAACTCCTGTAGAGTCACTGGCGATAAAGATAATACATCTGAGTCAGTACCAGAGGAAGGGGGAAATTTGGGGTTGAAAGGTATCAACTGTGAGAAGACATCAGCATGCCTTTCTGGCAGCTCTGCCTGCACTGATTTGCTGCAGGCAATACTCAATCAACAGATGAAGAGCAGTGGCAGGAGCTACCTCCTAATTCTAAATCATTTAGTCAATCAAAATATAGCTCCTCAGCTACATAAAGATCTCATTTCTTCTCAAGAGCCTTATATGGAAAGAAAAATGGAAATGCTGTACCAAGAGGAGGGAAAAAGCTTTATTTAAAAGTGACAAAAAATGAAAGCTTCATGATCCCATTTGTGGTGTAACTTGAGAGCAACTTAGGTACTTGTCAAAGCTAATTAAGACAGGCCATCTGCAAACGCTTATGACTGGAAACATTCCCCCCCCTGTGCCAGCAGAAGAGTGTGTTACAGCCTCCTGACAAGCATTAGGCTGCTTTGCCTGATGCTACCTGTCCGGGGGTAGGGAGAGCTATCCTCTTCCTGCAGTGTGAGAGTGCATTTACCTGAGCATCACCTTTTGGCTCTGCCACACAGGAAAGGGCAGGGGAAGGGGAGTGTCCCTGCCATACACGTGTCCTTAGGGACAAGAGCACCCTGCAGGGAGCAGGGCCAGTGTCACCAGTGCCACTACTTGCACAGCTTGCTCTTGGGCCAGCTCCCACCAGTGGGCTGGGACACCTTACTGGGTACCCTACAGCAGCAACTTTATCTTCGGAGCACTGTACTAGTAGTTCACTGCCTTTGGCAAGTGATTTGCAGGCAGTGCTGAGGGCAGTGACAGGCAAACTTGGGAGGAATCAGGCCTGCTGGTCCACACCAACACAGTGGACACATGGGTGCTGGCAAGTATCTGCAGATTAGCAGGTTCAGTGGGGCAAAATAGTTCCTAGGACTGACAGCCAGACAAATAGCAGTGCCTCTAGAGTCCCATTACTAGTGTGCAGTGCCCTTGATACACAAATATTTAATTTCTCCTTAGCAACACTTCTTTTATTTTCTGTTAATGAAGTGCTCTTTGTACCCTGAGGAACCCAGAAGTGCTGTAAGCTGGTGAGGAGAACCAGCGCCGCAGGGGAGCCAGAGGCACTGCTGCCAGCATGCAGGGCAGGCAGAGCCACCAGCCCAGGAATGTCCCAGGCAAAGCTGTCTCTGCACAGGCCTATGGAAAGGTCTTTCACATCTTAGAAGCCGTTTTGGAAGTGTCACAGTTGGATATGACAAGTACTGGGATGTTTAGAAATCCGTTTTTATTCTAGCTGTGAGCTTTACAAACTATGCCTTGGCCTCAGGGTTTCTTTCTCAGCTGACATTTCCCAACCCAGTCTAAGTGCGTGGACTCAGGCTTTAATCCCAAGGGAGAAATTTCAGTTGCCAAGCAGGGTAAGCTACAAAACAGCTCTCCCACTGGTGAAGGCCCACTTTGGAAAACACAACAAGGACCACCTCTCCCTGGGGTGATACCTGCCTCCTGCTCACTGAGCACAGAGCAGCCTCCATCAGGAAAGCTGAGGTTCGCTCTGAGCATCCTGGCTGTGAAACAAGGACTCCAGCCGTGAGAGCTGACTTTGACGTGTGCGTAATGCAAAGATGTCTGGCTTATACTGAACCTTCAAAGAGGCAAAAGGAAACTGAAGTCTCATCTCTTTTCTTTGAGAAGACAAACAATGCCTGCAGTTTTGGGCTTTGGTTTTTCAAATAATCATATATATGTATATGTACACACATACATATATGTTACACACGCACACACATTCTTTAATTTTAGGTCCTCCTCATCTGTCAGGAGATGATACTAGAGTAGATCTCTATACCTAGGTGGCTTCAGCAAAGTATAGTTGTAGTGTCTGCAAGCACCCCACACACTTGGGGGAAAAAAATGTGTCATTTTTACTGCCATACTGAAGCTGAAATAAAAATCTTGTTTCTTTATGCAGGTATTTTTTATTAAATGAAAAAGGTCTTATTAAATAAATCAATACTATACTCGAAAACTGAGTTTGCCCAAAAGTCTTTATAATACCATTGTTAATTGCTTTTCTACTAGGTGGACACTTTTCTCACACATTACATTCAATACTTCACTGCAATGCTTTGCATTTAGAGCCTCACATGGGACCCTGTGGGTACTACACACAGGGCACTGTCAGATCAGACAGTCTCTGAATGAGAATCTCTGGTTTTCCCAGCATCGGTGTTAGTTATAAGGTAATACCCACTGTTTGCAGCTACTCCAGACATCTCCGGGTATATAAGGGTATGCATAGCCATGTTCAGCTTGCAGATAACCAAACCAAAGCAAAGCAATGAAAACAGTCTACAAAAATGGGAAAACATTTCCCACTGTTAGCAGGAACACTGCATTTGCCAACTCCCAGGGTGTTACGTAGAGCTCCCAGCCCAAGAACTTCTCAGCAGAACCTCTCCCTAGCTCCAGCCAGATCCCAAACTTCATCAAAAAGATGCAATGACGTTCCTTTTGTAGTCTCTTTTTCCCCCTTCAAAGTTAAGGAACAAGGTTATCGGCTTGGTGTGGAGACTAGAACACGGCAGCTGGAGGCAAATGCGCATTCCCTGTCTTTGGAGTTTGGTACTAAGCTAGACTTCCTATTTATTGTTGTGAGAAAGCTAAGGAAACATTATTTTTGCAGCACTCCCTCTCTCTGCTCCATAGTCGGCAGAGAGCCAAGATTCACCACAGCCAGAGGCTGGAAAGCACTTCTTAAAAACAAACAAATGAACAAGCAACAACCAACAGACAAAACCAAAAGGGAAAATGACACAGAGAAACCCCAGTTCCAGGAGTCGCACCGGATTTCTGCGAAGGAACAGAAACTGGTTCTATCAAAGCCACTTCTATTCTGCCATAGCTTATCTGATGGCTGGGAGATGTCTAGTAACATACACTTGAGACAAAGAATGTCCTCTCAGGAACATTAAAATACAAAACACATGACTGTGCTAGCAGAATAACAGCATTATAAATCACATTTTTTAAAGAAATGTATAACAGGGGTTCTTTTAAGTTTTAACTGCTGAAAAGAACCTTTAATGTTGTCCTTTAACTATTAGCATAGAGTTTAAAATGACAGGCTCTCAAAGGAAGATTTTCCACAGAAATAATAGATTATCAATGGTTTTCAAACACCGAGATGCATTTAAAACCTTCCCAATCTCAACCTGGTACGGCCAAACTTTTTCATTTCTCCAATTCTGAGGAAGAGTAAAATTCATGCTGGATCTTTCAGTAAGTAGATCTTTAGAAGAGAGGACAAGACAGGTTTTCTTAAGGAAAGCAGCAGCACCTACAAGTAACATGGTACCTGATCATATTTCTTGCACCCTTTACTCCGTTTGCTATAGGAGTAACAGATGCACAACTGACATCAAATAACTGTGGAGATTAACAGCAACTACAGTCATACAGGGTGGATTCTGAAGGTCCCATTTCAGACAGGGATGTGAGCTCTCTGTTAGAGCCCAGGGAGGGAGTGGTGCTGGCATAGGGCAACGTGGTTTCCCCACCAGCTACTGGGAGTCTCAGCAAATGACACAGGCCAAAACGCAACATCCAGACAAGTGAAATCAGGCGAGACAGTCTCTACCCTTCTTCAAATGAAAAAGCGGATGTGACAGAAGCATACAAGAGCTGGCAAAAGGGACGAACAACTGGAGGAGAGGGTGAGAGACGGATTAGAAGAGACGGAAATCTATAAAGCTGAACTGAAAAAGCCTTTGTTCTCAGAAGAACACAGTAATGAACAAATCAGCTTTAACCCACACAAATGTAATTTTGGGCTTTCTGCTGTCCATAGCTTTAAACTGTGTTCAGCTATACTTAATCTTGAAGGGTTTTGTGCTCCAACATCTCCAACTATGCTGAAGACACTGAAGTGTAGTTAAAATACCTTGATTTCAGCCTGGGCTCACCTCATCAGAAAGCTTTTCAGTGAAACTGGTCTGGGTGTACACTGAGACTACCAAGAAAAGAATGTGGCCAACTGCGAAACTATTCCAGATGTACGTATGCCGGAACTTCGCTCAGTCTAGCCTACCAGCTTTGTGTAGTATGCTCTCATTGTCCCGGCACGTATACTTAAGTCTGGCATGTTCTGAGAAGTCAGTTTGACTCAAAAAGCAGTGCAGAAATGTGGGCATTTTTAAGAAAAAGAATACACACGGCACCTTTCTCAATCAACTGTTTCTTATAAAATCAGATCTATTGTCATATTAAAGAAAAAGATACTTAAAAAGCAGCTAAAAAGAGAGTCAGAACACCCATACAGGCAGAATTCCTGCAAAAGATGTTTTCTGTCAAATGGGGCACATAAAAATGCAGAATATATTCCTTTCCAAGTCCTGAGAAGATCTTTAGAAACATCAGGGCAAAAGTAGCCTTTGGGCAACATTCAAGGCTGTCCAGACACATAAAGCATCAGCAAACTCGTCCTCCAGCAGTAATTACTATCTACAGATAGCAGTAAGCATGCTGGGGGACAAAAAGTACCACTGGCATTGACTTCAGCAGGCTAGAGCAGGCCTTTTTCCCTGTTTAAGAAATGCCAAAGCTCCAAGAGGTCTCTTTATGACCAGAAAAAAACCCAAACTACAGTGGAGAGAAGTAAAGTAGGACATAAAATTTTATTCTGAAATGATCTCTGGCCACAACAATAAAATGTAACAAATATTCACTAGAACAGTCTTAACTCCTGTCATCAGCTGTACAATACATACAGTATCATAGAACTGGCCACTAGGATTAAAACCCACTACAACATCTTTAATGTGAAGTGGCAACAGCAGCATCTCACAGAAAATGATACATAAATATATACACAGTCCACATTCAATCGTTTTTCACGTTTTCAGTACACACAGTTGCAGCATATTACAGTCACGTGTCTAAGTCGTTGCCCAATAAAAACCCAAGCTACTGCTTAGACGTAGTTGTAGCAGTGAACTGAGTAATCACAATTTGTAGCAGAGATGTACAAGCCCCTAGAAACAATAATTCACAAATGTTATTTTATTTAAATGCTACCATAGCATTAAACTGGGCAATATTCTAATCTTTGCTGACTGGGAAAGAAAGAGTTCTTTTTGTACTTACCACAAACATTAGTGATGGAAAAAAATACTAAAAAAATGGAGAGCATTAAATAATGCACACCCTTTCCTAAAGATTCTAATATTGCCCAATGCTACTTATGTCTAAAGTGTTTTCAACATTCCCATGAAGTCATAACTCCAAACCACCCATCAAGTTAAAAGTGGCTTAAGTGCCTTGCACCCAAATTGTAAAAATCCCTGGCCACCTTTATAAGAGCCAGGCACATATAAAAGGAATGCACTTTGGTTCATACCAAATGCCCTGGGATTAAATCACACTATAAAACTAAAGAGTTTGAGGTAAATTTTACAAATACAGTTGATTACTGTCTACTGTCACCATAACAAAAATTTATTAAAGGAAAAAAAAAAATCAATTTGATGTTAAAAGTACAACCAATGAGAAAGGGCCATCTTTAACCCCTTTGTGAAACATACTCCAAGATCAGTGTGTCCTCTCCACCCTACCAGTGTGATTGCCTTATTGTTTCTATTAAGGCCTTAATCATCTACAGGATGTTCTAAGACAGGTACAGCATTTACAAACATTTCACCCTTACTATCCAGTATTCTGAGGGTTAAAGAGGCCAAGATGCATGCCCTACTACCGGCATTTGTAACAAAAGGCACATTGTTAACACCAAGGGCACAATCCATCCTCTACTGTTGATCTACACATCTTGCATCACTCTGTTGTTCCAATACACTTCAGTGGTAATGAACACTCCAGTGGTGCAAGAAACTGAGCCGAGTGAGACTGCAACCGAAGACAACACTGTGCTGTTACTACATCTGAAAATAGCTCAGACATCCCTGGACAATGGTAACATGTGAGACTAAGCACTGCTTCCAAGCCAACTTCTATCAGCCTAAACATCAGAGCCCTTAGAATAAAATCACATCAAAGCAAGAGGCAACATCCTTTCCCCCCTCCCTCCTTTTTTACAGGTATAAATAGGCTACAATAAAAAGCAGCTACATCACTTAAAACCCCTGATGTAGCTGCTCCTTTAGTATACAGGAAGTTCCACTGTATCTGGGTTAAAAAAATAGCTCTGCATACTATATTTTGGCCTTAAAAGTTTCCGGTAGCATTTATGAAGAAGTTGGATCATAAATGCATTATTGGCATTAGAACTGGTTACATGAAAAAGAATATTTAGTGGTTTTAGCCCATTAATGACCCATGAACATTAAGAATGTTTTCACCTTAAAATGCCAGGAAAGGCAGGAACATGTATCAATGCCCCCTTTATAATATATCAAGGGATGTGACTCTCCTTCCACCCCAAACATAAGCATCCCTATTTCCCTCTTTCTTAAATTTTGCAGGAAGGGTTAAGGTAGAAAGGAGTGTTAAAGCCAAGCAGGTGGTGGAGGAAGTAAAGATTCCCAGTTACTGTAGAAAAATACACACGATTGTATTCCCACAGTCATGAAGTCAGTTAATTTTATATGAAAACTAATATATCTCTTTTCCAGACTTAGAACTTACTAACTGTAACTTACCAGATATTCATATTCCAAAAGCCACTTTTCTTCGCTGTATTACTATATTTCATTTTTAACATGATTTCATACATGTTTACATATTGCACTTACACACATTGTATAAAGTTGTGAACGTTTAACACGAAATAATTTAATTTGACTAGAGGCAGGAAATGATCTTATTTAGAAAAGAAAACAAAGAGAAACAGTCGATTGATGCTGTAATTTTCACAAGTCATCAATCAAAAAATTCCATTCTCTACTTAAGAAATTATTTTTGGAGCTTCTTTAGGTGTTGACTTTTTGGCAAGAAGTGAAGCGGTATGTTTCCTGAGAATTCTGTCATTTTGTATTTTCATCCCTCCCCCAGTCCTACATTAAATTAAAACCAAACCAACAACCAACCAAACAAAACTAAGCTGTAAGTGGTAAATTAATGAATATGAAGGAGAACTTAACCGGAAACTTTCTTGGCCTCTCAGGGGACCATGCTTTAAGTATTTTTCATAATTTGTACACATAACTCAGTAAAATCTGTGCATATAAATGTTGCTTATAGTAAATTTATTGAGGTTTAATGAAATCCATTCTAGAATGTTTTGCTCTAATGTCCATAAAACCCTTCCAGATTATGATTCTGTTTAAAATTCCTTGTTCATGTTTTATACATCCAATGTAGACCACTGCCATCGTATGTGATGAAAACTGATCTTGCATTTCAAACTGTTCCTGTTGAAAACATGCTACAACGCGTATTTCTCTCATAGGTTTAGATATTATTCCTCAGTAAAGACCATCTTTCTTCCATGAATGCTTAAAAGAAGAAAAACCAAGCGTTAGCACACATGTGAACAAATCTACACATATCTCTAACTGTCCCTCCAAAGCTGATTTACAGTTACAAATGCCAAAGATTAAATCAAATTCCAACCATTTAACTCCTTGGAGAATTCTCCTGTACTAGAAAATCTCTAGGATGCTGTCTGCCAACTGAGTCTTTCCACTCAGGATCTTTCCATCTACAGTTACGCTCTCTGGAGTGAAGTTCTTTACAGAAAACAATGTATTAACACAGTGTTTGCCCCTGCATGCAGATTTGATCTGAAGTGCAAATGTACCAGAGAGGTCACAGTCGCTCAAACAAGTATGGTCAGAAGAAATAAAAGCTATCTGTGAAATCCATGTATCATAACAGTCTGGAAGTTACAGTATAAAAGTGACAGAACAAGTACTTCTGCCTATGTGATTTCGGGAGACCAAGCTGCACATAAGGAAAGAAAACAGGAAAGGAAAACAAAAAATGCAAACCAAGAGAAGCCCAGTGTGAATGCTCAATGTTATACACTTTTCAGATTTACAGGAATAGACATACTTCCACCTTCAAGCTTTCTGAGAGTGCCTGTTCCTCTCGCTCTACCACACAGCACATAGCGTGAGACAGTCATTTTTGTCCTGGAAATGCTTTTTTTTTTTGCATTATATTTAGATGTTCATTTTAACCAAAACCCATTACTTTTGAGTAGAGAAAGCATTCCATAGGAGGTGACTGTATCATAGTAATACCACTACTTTCTCTGGGCTACCATGTTGAAAATGACAATGTAACACGCTACAGCTCCACTTTAAATTACAAGTTTACAGATGCTTAACTGTACTTCTTTGAGTATTCCCCCTGGAGCCCAGTCAGGCTCCAGTGTGAGTGTTCGCACACCCATAAAATCCAAAAAGCAGAGCCTTACAAATTTACCCCAGGTGAAACCTAATATGAACCATGGAAGAGAAAGGATAATACCTTTGACACCACGCTGCAATGCATGACAGTCATCTTGTAACCAGTGGCCTGCCACTGATGTTTATTACTGTGTCACACTAGTTACAGTAAGGCTAGTTGTACTGTAGAAGACAAACATCTTTAAAAAACAAGTATAAAAACTTAAAGCATTGTCCCCATGTTTTTATAAAAACAAAATCAACATTTCTTACATTTAAAATGAGTGCTGAAAGATACAAATTAATAAAGTTATTGAGCAAATAAAAATGTATATCTGAGCTACCTTTTCATACAAGTAAGGCTCAGCCACATTGTATCTCTCGTACTAACAGCATTGGGTTTCTCAGCCTCAGCTAACGAGTTTTGGCAACACTGTTCTTTGCTGAATATTCCCATTGGCATCTGTCATCTGTGACATATTAGTCCTCAGTTTTGAAGCTGAGCTTGAAGTCGGAGGTAACTTGGAAATCGACGTTATAGCACCAGTGCTCTCTGTAATTCTCTTTGCTGAAGCCTTTTCCCCAGTTGGAGGTTTTGGCAACCGTCTCCTTAGCCAGGGATGCCGCAAAGCCTGGCTGGGTGTCATACGAATAGCAGGATCCCATTCTAAACACTGTTTTAAGAAATCCAGGAACAAGGGATCATCACATCCCTTTAATGCATTACCCCATTCTCTGCTCTCTGGTGGGCCACGTAGTTTTCCTCTTCGAGAGCGTCCACCATTAAGTATTACAGAGCCATCAGACAAGGTTGTGATGCTGCAATAGCGGGGATAACCCTTAGAACTCACAAAGTTTTTGGCTCGCTTGGATGAATCTAAGAGTTTTGGAGAAGGCATGCCCAATAGCTCAATCATACAAGCCAGCTGGTCTCCTTCATCTTCTCCAGGTAAAAGGGGATAACCAGTCAGAAGCTCTGCTAGAATACAACCCAAGCTCCACATATCTATGGGCATCCCATAACGGGCACCAAGGATGACTTCAGGTGCACGGTAAAAACGTGACTGAATGTAAGTGTAGACACGCTGATGCTCGTAACAACTTGAGCCAAAATCAATCACTTTGATACCACTTCTACCCTGTTGCTTCAACAGAATGTTCTCAGGTTTAAGGTCACAGTGAATGATTCTGTTTTTGTGCAAAGCATCCAAGCACTGCAAAATTGAGTGGGCAAACTTGCGGACCAAAGGCAGGCTAAAGCCCTGAAACTTGTTTTTCTTTATCAATTCATACAGGTTCATGCTCAGCAATTCGAATGTCATGCAGATATGGCTGCGGAATGTGAAGTTTTCCAACATGTGGATAACATTCATGTTGTTATCCTTATCCTGCTTCCGGAGATGCTCCAGGATCTTAATTTCTTCCGCAGCTTGGCGGTGGAAACGTTTTTCATTTCTCACCATTTTTAGTGCCACATGCTGATGCATCTTGTGATCGTAGGCCTTCACCACTTGCCCAAAGCTTCCCTTCCCTATAACTTTCAGGACTTCATACCTGTACGCAATATGATCATGGGGTACTTGTATGTAAGACCCTTGGTCATCATCATACCCACAGTTGTTTGAACCACCAATCACACCTTGCCTCTTCTTTGCGTTTGGACCCAAAAAGTATATTTCAGGGTAGCTAAAAATCTCATGATGCTCAAAAGCTGTTAATTTTTGCATGTATTGCTTCATTGCCTGCTCTGGTGTCATAACAGATGCTTTCACCTTCCCTGTTCCATCTGTAGATTTTAAAGAGCTGGAGCTCCCTTGTCGTCTGTGAGCACTCTCTGACTGTCTGTCCTGAACCACTGGCAATCCAGATTTGCCTAACGTTGTAAGTCCATTTGGCTGTGTCGTCAAAACCGTCCTCTTGTTACTATTGTCTTCAAACAGCTGCTGAACCTGGATTTGTCCATGGCTACCAACATGGAGGTGCTCATTCATTGTGTGCTTACTGCCTCCAACCTAAAATTGAAAATAAATACATACCCAGTTAACAAGAGAGGCATGAACTCTATGCTTCACCATGTATTCTGCAACCCGCCATCCTGCCTAAATCACCTCAAAACTGAGTATTTTCTTAGAAGTCAGTAGTCCACAGATAATCTAAAATAAATACAGCACATATACTGTGATTCTGCAGGGTGCTATTAAATTCTTCAGATCCTTGTTTTCCAAATGTTGCTTTTGTAACTCTCTAGATAGTTTGCAACTAGGCAATCACAGATGTGCTACCATGATAAGCTGACAATTCCTCCAAGGAATCTTCAAGGAAACAGCCCTGTAACATCAAGAAGTATGCTTGAAGGACCTCAGACTTTACAGAATATAGCAGCACTTCTACTGATGATGGAGATCAACATACAATGCCTGCTAGAATTTACATGGTTAAGGCTCTCCTAGTCACCTGTTCTCAGAAATCAACGTTTTCACTTGTTCCTGTATTTGCTGTATACCAAAAGCTCCAGACACAATTTTAAGCAATAACATATGTTCTGTGACATGCACAAAGACGAAAAGAACCTGAACATATCTAAAGTTCAAGACATGCCATTTACTGCTTGCAACTGAGGCAGTCACTACCGAGTAAAGCATTCAGATCAATGAAGCACAGGCATACCCTTTAGCACCTTCCCAAACCAGTCTTATAATAACTTTAAACCAAGATGAAGTTTGGGGCCTGATGCAGGTTTGAGCGGAAAGAAAATCTTTGCCTTTAAGAATATACAAGTAATTTTATTTTAAAGGAACTGAAAAAAGGATTTGTTGATTTTACAAATTATATTTATTCTTCAAAGTTTTCACAAGGGAATAAACAGGAATATTCGGCATTTTCAAGCACAGGAACACCAGAAGCACTGGGGTGTGAAAAGTCTTGCTGAAAACCTACAATTTTTAAGGTGAAACAAGAAATTTATGAGCATATACCTGTCACTAAAATAGCTGTCCTTCGAATTCCTCATTTGCTCTCAAGTAGAGGATAATTAGTTTGTCTTCTACCTGGTCTTACACAAATGTGGGAAGATTTTCCCTTCTGTCTCTCCAGCTGATTCACCAGTCTTAATATTTATGCCAAATTACTAACCAAAAGTTCACCATTACTGTCAGACAGATGATCAAGCCAGGGCTGAGAGCGCTTCTAATCTGAACCTTACCTTTTCCAGACAGCTAAGGATAACACATTCCCTGTTCACTTAAGGTTGCTGAAACAAAATCAGAAAACGACAGTAGTGTGCTATGATATGAGGCAATGAAATCTGTGCTGCAACTGCAGTAGTGCTTCCTAATGAGAAAACCAGGACATGCAACACAGACTCTTAGCATACTTTGTGCTTCTGTTAAGGTCTCAGTCTGATACGGTAAAAGCCTGTTTTTGTAAATTCAGTAACTGGTTCCCAAGGATTAGCCAGCTGGACACCAGCTTCACCTTTGGATAATATTTTTAAACGTGCAGCTCTGACTCACACAATGTAAAACCAAGATCTCTCGGAGACTGCTTCTGCTGAGTTCTCTACTCTTCTGATTCCCTGTTGACTTGCTTTGCATAACTGGTTCATTTTATTTCATCACTACAGTTTGACTGTGGATGTTTATTTGAAGATCAGTTTGGGTTCACACTATCAAATTTGATCAGTCTCATAGAAAGAGCACACAACTGCAATCCAGAGCTAAGACATCTGTAACATTTAGGCAAAGTGAAGATACATGGGATAGCAACATTCATTCCCTTCCTAGTTTGAGGCCTCAAATGCACCAGGAATTAATCAGCAAGGGGACTTAACGAGCCTACAGGTAATTCCTTCAGATCAAGTCTGAAGCGCACTGCAGTAGCAGTTCCTGAAGGTTGCCCTGATCCTCTGTATAAGCAGCAGTTACTGGGGAAAAAACAGGCAATTCAGCCCCAAGAGCCGCTAAATGACACATCTCAGAAGAACCAGATCTAGTTAGTAAGACGGATCAGAGGCTCAGCACACGCAGTACTGCAGAACTGTAAGAGATAAGAAATGCACAATGAAGCAGCAGTATAACTGTGCAGATCACAAGTACAGGTACAAATGTTTCTTCTGTGGCACTGGTTGAACAACAAAGCAGAACGTACCAAGACAAAGGGGAGCAGACAATACTGATACGCAGACAATGAGAAAGAAAGAGCGCAGTGGAGAAAACCATCTTTAAGAATTCTTAACCCAAGTAACATATTGCCACAGTTCACATCTTGAATTAGTTTGTTGGGGTTTTTTTTTTTTTTCACTTGAGTCACCTGTTTTCAGAATTAACTATTTTCTGCCCTTCCTAAGCACTGCTTGTTTCAACAGATGTACAGGGGAATTCTTCAAACCTCAGTTATTTGCTTTGTATCAGGACTAGGAAAAAAACCCTAAACATTTGTCTACTCTCAACAGGTACTGAAGAGTTCCTTTTTCCTAAAAGCATGTTTGCAAACACATTCTGAAGTGTAAACCATGTAGCTCTGCTTCCTGCACCTTCAGGCAGCCTCACGGTTTCTCTTGCTGCTCACAGCCTGGTTTTTTTTTTTCCCAAGCAGCAGAATGAAATCACCAGCATTATCCCGGCTTCACCCCACAACCAAAGTGACCGGTTTTGCCAGTTTCAGTAAACTGCTGCTTGGGAATGCAAATGCAGATGCAGACAGTAGCACCAGTTTTCTTTGTGGAAGAAAAGACACCAAACGAGCACAGGCTCTATTCCAAAAGCTGCAGGGGAGAAGACAGTTCACTCTTCTTCTCCCCTCCCCCTCCATCAGGCATTTCCAAGCTATCAGATACATCACAACCACGAAGTCAGTATGAAAAATGGACTTTTCTCATCTCAGGGTACTACCTGCACAAGAATCACCACCTCTTTTTCTATTTCCAGCCTGGATTAGGGCTGGATTCTCACCAGCCCTTTGTTCTGCCTATCTACTTCTGGCTACCGGCTGACTGAGATTGCTGTCAAGTTCAGGCTTCAGCAATGACATTGTAAGTTCCCTGAACCACAACTAATGGGCTTGGGAAGCTACAAAGCACTACAGACTTCTAGTCCAGCACCAAACAGTTCACAGTACACAGAAGCCCCATCAGCCTCCCATCCAACACCATAAGTCTGAGCTGCTTATAACACATTGCACCTTTACTTCTGCCTGTAAATTCCAGAACCAACAACCTACACAGCTGACAACCTGCATGCACTTATGCATCTTACCTATATATTTTACTGCCCGCGCTCACACCCATCTACACTTTCTAAGATTTACATATTTTATAGCGCACATCATCAAAAACTTCCTGATGTGCACACTTCTCCATAAGACATACTGCAAGAACAGGTAAGCTTGAACTCAAAGAACCAATTTTCCTGAATCTTCTGTCAACATCAATTACATAACAGCAAACATTACAATGGTGGATTTTTATCTCTCTCAACAGTTTTTCATTACTTCCAAATCACCACTAGATTTTGCTTTAACTTGGGTTTGCTCAGTTTATGGAAGTTGACAACTATGCTAAAAACATTCACCTAACCTTTGAAGTACAGACACTAGGCAAAACAAAAAACCCAAACACCTTCTTTTTGGGGGTGGGAGTGCTTGGGGTTTTGGGTTTTGTTTTGTTTTCACAAATGGGTTTAGGGACAGAAGTAGAACAGTAACTTACTATACTTAGACTACAAACCTGTAACAGCACAGAATTAGCATAAAACTGAGTCCATCGTGCCAACAAGAAAACGAAACAGCTGACAATTCCTTTGCAGTAACACATAGCCAATGCAATGGTCTGTTTCAAAACCCTCTACAAGACTACTGCTGCTCAAAAAAAGCATGCCACAGAAAAGAAGATTTTGCTGTCAATCAGACTCTAAAAAGGTTTATTAAATGAAGCTTATTAATAAAGCAATCACAATGGCCTGCTGTAATACTACACAGGAGTAAGACATCTTCAGCTGATACATACACACAGTGTTCCAAAACAGTAACTTCATTAAAGAATAAACGTTCCACTATATACCCCTTTCTTTACAGCATTTCTGGGCGTGCCAGTTTCAGCCCTACTGTGCCTGACATGCTACAGGCACACAGTATCAGGTGTAGCATGCTTCACTGCCTATTTTGTTGACTATAGCCTGAGCAAACGTACAAAAGCCTTTTTTAATCTGATAAATGAATTCAACAGCATTCCTCTGTTCAGAACTAAAAATAATGTGCTAATTAGTACAATAGCAATAATACAGGATTATCATAATGGTTTTATTATGAGCATGGGTTTACACACCAAAAAAGACTAAGCCCTTGTCCTAAAGAGCCTGTAGCTCAACAACAGCTGTACTAAAAACACACCATTTGAATTTTTTTGCTGATGTCATATCTGGTCCATACAAGCTTATTTTTTTTAAACTGAATTTTGACTTTATACAGCAGATATTTTCAGACAGAACTGAGCCCCAAGTGTGATCCCAATTCCTGATTTTTTTCCTCCTGTCAGAACTACATGGATGCAGTAAGTTTGAGGACTTCTGGGACATCCTACATGCATTACACACATTGAAACAAAAAAGGACAGTCAATGCAAACTAAATTGAACCCTTCAGGTAACCTGAAGTGTACACATACAAGAGGTGTGCCTAGATGTACAGCGGTCCCCACAGCACAGTTACCAACTGTGGGAGAACAAATTTCAAAGACCCCCATTAAAAGCTAAGATAGCTTCACATTCCCCTTAGACGTTAAGTTTAATGTAAAAGAAGAAACATCCAAAGAAATCTAGATGTAGTGAAGTACAGATTATGACAGTACAGTTATTTCCACTCAAACATAACAACATTACCTATGGCATTTATTACATGAGAGCACCACAACTGCAAGGTATTTTCATTGGGTTTTGCCTGCTTTAAAGCAGTGGCCTACAGTAAAAAACTGCAGCATGTGACCCACTAGATCTTCACATTTAGTCCAGGAATCCCTGTTCCGTTACCATGTGAACTATTTTTTTAATAAAATTTTAAATTTTTAAGATGAAGACTGAATGACTGATGCAAAAGTATATGGATAGACATTCACCACTGATTTCAAAACAAAACAGGCCTTGCTGTAGAGAAATCTTACAAAGGAATTGAAGAGGGAGCGCACTGAATCATGCACTGTAAATGGGCTGTTGTTACAGTACTAGACAGGAGGAGAAAAAGATTAAGACTGCTTTACTGCAAGAGAAACAGGAAGAGTGCAGAATGCAGGGATATGTGCCAAATAAGAATAAACTGAGATGGAGGTAGGCAGAATACAAAAGACAAGAGTCTGGGAGAGGGGCTCACAGACGGGTAGGGATTTACACTAGCGGAGCAGCAGGCAAGCAAGATAATCTCTACTGCATCATGTCAAGTGGATGTACGAACACCATAATGAAACAGGAGGGTGAATGGAAGAAGGCACCAGTCGTCAAGGCCAGAACTTAAGACTTCAAAAGAGAAAGCAATGACTTTGAAGAAGAGGAGGACAAGGGGCTAGAAATGAGTTCTTGTTTTCCACCATGAGCCCAAAAAGAAAGTCAGGGATGGGAGCAGACACAAATAAGCCCAGGAGGAAGCCACAATTTAAAAAACAAACAAACAAACAACAGCCTGCTTAGCAACAAAGGCTGCTGTGATTGCAGAGACTGCAGCTAAAACCTCTGCCCTGTTATACAAAGCCTGGGTAAAACAACATCTTTCCCCTTCTGCCCATGTGGCTGGTTTCTACCAAACGATGAAACTTCTCTTGAAAGTAGGGTGCCACAGTTTCACGTGAGGCTAGATCACAACTCGCTACTGCAAGAAATGTAACAGGTGGTGGATTTATTCCCTGAATTAAAAGAAAAACTTTCTAGCTTAAATAAAAACCCATCTTCAACCTCTGTCTCTCTTCGCAACTAGTATATGCGTATACAATGCACACATTTACATCCAGCCACCAGCAACTTCAACTACTCAAGCAAACTATAGCTCCTGAAAGTTTCAAACACAAAGAGAAATGTTCCCCATTTTTTGCTATTACAGCAGTCACACAGATATACAACAGAGATGAAAACATAATAAGCAAATGATCACAAAGAAGGAAAACAGTTTAAGAACACTGAAATGTTCCGTTTTAAAAAGGCCTGATTGGAGGAAGTAGTGGGATGCAAAACCAATTATTTCAGTCAGGGTCAGCTGAGGTCAGTAGGCCTGAAATTTACAGAACAATCACATAACAGATATCACCCTTTTTTTTTAATTTTATTTTTAGGTTAAAATACAGCATTCTGATGTCACATCTGATCCTTACCACAAAAAGTTATGTTAGTCAACCACAAAATAACCACTTACAAAATTCAGAAAGGCAGTCTGAGGTATTTCTGTAACAGTACCCAAGGCTAAATAAATACTAGAGCAAGCTCTGTATCACAAAGGAAAGGCAGAGTTTCTAACAGTCAGAATCTAGAGAGATATGAAACACAGCAATATAATGCTTGGCCACCCCTGTGTGCTTCCATAAATATTTCATCTCTATGTATATACACACACATGCATGCATATAAGCTACACATAAACATAAGCATACATATACAGTGATGTATAAAAATACTCGAAATACAGAAATGTAACTTGAACACCCCTTACATGCTTTCATAAAGACTTTCTCTTTATAAATGTAGGTATATATGCACAGACACTATATATAATACACACATACAGATATAAATCTGTGTATAAAAATACCAAAGTTCTGTACTTCCAGATTAGCAAGCAGTCCCAGATATATAGCAGGACCACTATGCCTTTACAAATCCTAAATTAAGTCTGGGCTGTATTTCATGTGGGCCCCTGTTATTTGTGAGCCCATCTGCATGTGCAGTTTTATGACTGGCATCCAGGCTGTCTGTACCACATTCCTTCTTTTCTGTTTTTATAAAACCATTAGGCTGCTACCCCAACCCTAAAATCAACCAGCACTTAACTGGTACATGAATGTGAAAAAAATTGGCCTTTGATACTGATGAACAATTCAGACACATATCCTAGCTACATAAACATACAATTATGTTGATCTCAAGTATTCAGCTCCGCCTTGAATTTGCAGAATATTCGTAATTCCTTTTGAGAATACCCTACATATAGTGATTTACCTTTTATTTATGCCAATCCTTTCCATAAATGGATTTGAGTAAGACGCTTTTACTCAAGGTACATAGAAAGTCACTGAAAGACTAACACCAAAATACGCAGTTTCACCTTCCACTAGCCCATAATCACGTTACCATTTAAAGCTCTGCCATATGTTTACAAAGATAGTATGTGAGCATCCATGAAGAATTCATTAATTCTCAGGAAAGTATGCCATCAATGCCTTCCACAGTCAGTATGAAATCCCTCATAATTTAAATGGAAATGTATGCAATAAAAATTTCAGATATTTAATGATAACATAGTAGCATATAGATACCTCCCTCTCTACTCTGCCGTGCCTTCAGGACAGATACCCTCTCTCATCCATATATAGTGGCATACTCGGGAAGTTTCATTCCTAGTAGATTAACTATGAGTGGGAGATAATGTGATATATCACAGAACCGGAAAATAACATCCTTTTCATGCCATCAGTGCTTATTTCTTTAGGTAAACTACTGCAGTAATAAAGTCAGATTTATCCAATCATTGTCGACGAGTACAGTGATAGCTATTTCAAGGGAAGGGCAGCTATCGGCCTGAGCTATTCAGACACGTAAGGGGAGAGCAGCCTTCATTTTTCACTACAGTTCACTTTAATCACAGTGACTAACCTCAATGCCAAAACAATGCAATCTCAAAAAATGCATTTATCAGAACAGCTTCTCTGCACGAGTGTGGGAGATCGACTTTGTCACTGAAAATGAGACACAAAACCAGACTGAAGGGGGCTGGGGACGGGGAAAGCTGCTTCCCAGCGCAGTCTCCGAGTCCCAGCCCCACAACAAACGCACATTTGGTCGGAGTCTGCACAAATCGAATACACTTTGCCCAAGCGCCTTGTCAGGCGGGACGGGGCAAGCGCTGCGGCGCCCGGGAGAGCTCCATCCCGCCGGGGGGGACACCCGGCGAGCGCGGAGTGGCAGCGGCGCGGCAAGCTCCCGCGGCCGGACGACCCTTCCCCCGGCCCCCCGCCCCGAGCCCGGGCTCACCGTGTGGGAGGCGTTGCTGGCCCTGAGCGGCGGCAATGCGAGGGGTGACGGCGGACCGGTTCCAGCTCCTGCCCGGGGGACCCCGGCTCCGGTGCCCGGGGAAGACTGCAGCGGGCGGCCGCTGTCCCCTGCCCTGCCTGAGGAGAGCAGAGGGGTGAGCGCGGAGGGCAGCGGCGGCCCCTCAGGCAGCGAGGCCGTCGAGGGGCGGCGGTGGCCCCGGCGTTTCGCCGGCACCGCCGCCCGTCTTGCTTCAGGCAGAAGCCATTAAAAGCTAATCACCGCCGCGGCGCACACACGCACCGATCCGGCTAATAGCGCGGGCGGGCCGTGCTCGCCCGGCTAAACCCTTCATCCGAGATTAACTCGCCACCGGCAGGCGCCTAACCGGGAGAGCGAGCCGGCTCTGCCCCGCACACGCCTCAGGGCTGGACGGCCGCCCGCCCGTCTCACCCTCCCCAACCCCTCCCCAACCCCTCCCCGAGCCGTCTGGCCCGGAGAAATCCCGGCTCCACCGGGGAACCGCCAGGAGTTCACACGTCTGCAGCGGCAAGAGCAGGCGAGCACCGCTGCCCCTGTCAAACGCGGCCGCCCCGGCAAGCGCCGCGACTCCCGGTTTTCCCCGGGTCGTTTTCCCCAAGTGATTCCTCTTCCCCCACCTCTCTTCCCCGAGGCGAACTCGCCACCCCGCACAACAACGGCGCTCCGGAGCCGAGCACCGAGCCCCCCGCCGGCCCCCGGGCTCGGTTGCCGGGGGGAGGGTGGATCATTGTTCCGACGAGCACGTCCCCGCTGCTGCGGCGGCAGCCGAGGGGCGGCCGAGCTCACCCCGCTCCCAGCCCCACACGGCCCGACGCGTCGCGGCGGTGGTCACGGCAGCCCTCTGCTTACCGGCTGGGTAGGCAGCACCAGCGGCGGCGCTAGCTGAGGGCTTTCTGGTTAACATGGCCGCTGGAGAGGAGGGAGAGGAAAAGGCATGTCAGGGTGGCTCTCCTCCGCTGCTCCTCGGCCTCTCCGGTCGGCGGCTGCCTCTCTTCTCCGATCAGCTACACCCAGACCCGTCCTCCGCCGCATCCCCTTGGCCCAGGGCCGGCCGGACAGACCCTCCAATGCCCCGCCGTCGCCTCCCGCCGCCGCAGCAGCAGCAGCAGCCGCGCCGCCGCCGCAGCCCCCGGCCCAAGCTCATCACCTCCCCCGCCCCTCCCCGGTCGCCCCGGTCCCCTCGCACGGAGGAGGGGGGCAGCAGCAGGCGGCCGGACAGGGCCCTCCTCCTCGCGCGGCGGAACGGCGACAAACAGCACACTGGAGGGGCAGTCCCCGCCCCGGCCGCCGCCTCCTCCCTCCTTTCTCCCTCCCTCCGTTCTTCCCTCCCCGCCGCTCCCTCCCCTCCGTTACCGCTCCGCGGCGGCGGCGCGGCCCGCCGCTCCCCACGAGCACCGGCGCTCGCCCACCCAACGGCCGCCTCCCGAGCCCCACCCGCCCAGCGGTCACCCCCCGCGGCCACAGCCATGTTGGCCGACGGCAGACACCCTGCGCCGCTCCCCGCCGCCCCCCGCCCCGCCCGGGGCAGGGCAGCCGGGCCCGTCCCCAGCTCCGACAGCGCTGGTGCGTGCGGCGGGGAGAGGGCGACGCCGGGCGGAGGGCGGCCCGGGCGTGGGGAGAGAGGAGTGGGGCATCACCGACTGCTCAGGCGGCGGGGGTCACTGCCGTCAAACCGGGAGGACAAAGGTGGCACCGTGAATAACCTGAAGCGTGTAATGGGATGCAATCCTAAAAAATGGCAGGGAGGGAAAAGAGTTTTCGAGGTTACCCTGGAATCCTGAAAGAGCTTTTGGGATTGCCCTGGAGTCCCCAGTGCCTCAGCCTAGGATGAGGGAAATGAGATGGCGGGGGGCATTATCTGCCTTGTTTTCTAAACTGTACAAAGTGCTTTGTGGAGTACAATGCTTTGAATTCCTGGTTTGTCAGTTTGAGCGTCATTACAGCCAAAAATAGATATCTAAACATTTGCTCAGCTTGGGACAGTGTTGAAAGAACTCTCCTACCTACGCTCAACCCTTTTTGAAGTCTGTACAGACCATGCGTATTTGCCTTTTTGAAGCTGCTGGTAGGTATATAGACAGACCTCCCTTCGTCCCTTTGCACAGAAAAGGGAAAATAAATCTCCCCTTTTCCTATGCCTAAGCAACAGAAAAAAATACATCCATCCCTTTGCCTCTTCCAGTGACACAGATAGATGCATAAACAAACACGTTTCCTGTACTGGTACAAAGAAATAAACAGTCTCCTTAACCCCTCCTGTCACGCAGAGAAAACAATCATACCTTCTCCTTTCCACACCCACCTAATCGCTTCCCTTCGCTGTAGCGGAAAGAAAGCTTTGTCTTCCTCAAATCCCCCCATATGTACACAGGCACTCCCAGTGCCCCTTCCCCACATCTGCCAGGTGTACAGATGCTGTTTACTAATTGTTGTAAGTATTTCCCCATCATTTTTACATGCAGTGTATGCACATCAAAAATATCTGTGTATCAAACACTGTGATAACATTAGTGTTTGTGAGATGCCTTAAGTGTTGCAGGAATGGCAAGCAAAAGATACTTTTCTAGTTAATCTAAGGAGAGGAATGGGGAAGAAGCTTGTTCACATTCAAGCTGGGTAAGAAAAAATGAAATTACTATCAATTATCTTTTCGTAGGGCTTGCAGAAGCTCACACTTCATCTGAAATAATGTGTCTTCTCTGTCAAAAGCATAGACAGCTTCATGGATGTTCTGGGGTTAGTTATACCTAAATACAGAGATAGGAGAAAGCCCACCGGGTGTCCTGTTTCAACCCCTTTCCAGTCAGGTGTTCTATTCACAGTGTGCCTACTGCAGTTTGTCCAAACAATCTGTGACCACCATGAATAGTGTGTGGAAAATTGAGTTAGTCTATCACATAGTAAACAGTCTTTTAATTGAGTCAGTGGGAACACATTACATTGGTACCTGTCCAGCTATTCCCTTTCTAAAACTGTGTGTGTTGTAAGCTTCTGGCATTAGCCTTTGAGCCTCCGAGTGTGTGTGGGCCTGCCTAGATGTCTCTCTTCCTCTCGCTCCATCTCTTTCCCCATCTGCAATCCATCCTGGCATTTGCTGTCATGGACAGTGCCTGATGGAAGCTGAAGCAGAACTCAAGCTGAGGGCATGCCCATCTTGATTCCTTCTGAATGCAGTACAATAAATTTCAGTTTAAAAACCTCTCTCATGTAGGATTTAGGTTGCTAAAGAGGAGGAACAAGCTAATGTAATTGCAAAATACCTTGGTTGCAAATAAACAACATTCTTCAAAATCATAGTCTCCGATGTACAAAGAAAAGAAGAAAACAAAAGTACTGAAAGACAAAGCAAGGATTAATTCTTTCACGCCAAGTTTTACACTCAGGAATCTGAACTATGTCCATTGTGTGGCCACAAAACTTTATTCTTTCTGACACTGGCCAACTGAACATATCAGCACTTTCCTGACCAGTACTATACAAGATGAGACCAACAGACTTCAGTTCCTAGGACAGAAAGAAGAATTCGGTACCTGACAGGAGAAAGTGTACAGTGCTCAGAAAATAGAGAGCAAAATGCATCAGGGTTTTTGTGATCCTTTTTCCTCCTCCATCAGCCTTTATTACCCAAAAGTGTGAACTAACCTGTAATGACAGAAGATTAGTCTTCCCTTTCTTGCAAAAAAAAAAAAAAAAATCTACTGGGTGCTCATAAAATCTACTGAGTGTTCAGACTACTTAGAATCATAGAATAGTTTGGGTTGGAAATGACCTTTAAGGATCATCTAGTCCACGCCACTGCCACAGGCAGGGATACCTTCCACTAGACCAGGTAGCTCAGCTTCCAGGTAGCTTAGGCACTGGAAGGCTGCTTGAATCTCTCCTGAGCCTTTTCTAGGCTGAACAGCCCCAACTCTCTCAGCCTGTCTCACAGGAGAGATGCTTCAGCCCTCTGATCATTTCTGTAGCCCTCCTCCGGACCTGCTCTAACAGGTCCAACAGGTATTTGCGAGGGGCTTGTAAGGCAGTGTCATTAAACCACTTTTTTTAAGAGAATCATACAAAAACTTTCTTTCCAGATGGGTACCCAACCAGGCTGGAGAGCAGAAAGGGCCAACTCAGTGGGATACAGGCAGTACTGGTTCTGCACCATCATGGCCACCTAAGGAAGGAGGTGAAGAGGTCAGCAGCTGGAGGTGCAGGTGGGATCAGGAGGCTGCTTGCTGCAGTTCTCTTGAACAGGCTTATGTCGAGCTGCTACAGATCCCATCCTCCCATGGTAAACTGTACAAAGTGTCCTAGAACAAAAATTAGCAAGTATTTGGTAAAAATAAAGTAGTTAAAAAATCACAACCATTGAATGAGAAAATTAAAATTCACTTTAAAAAAGAAAGAAAAAACCCAGAACCAGAATAGTCTAGAATAAAATACGTTATCTGTAAAACCTTGTCTAAAAGTACTCCTGCCCACATAGTACATTAAAATGCATTATTGAGGATAATATGCTAGTGCATATTAGAAATACGAAACATGCTGTGTTTCTTGAACCATTCGGTCAAGAACTCTGCCCTTGTGACCAAGACAGATATTAATTCCAAGCAAGCCGTGGGGGGTTACTGAGGTCTGGTTTTGCCAGGCTGCCTTGGGACCCAGTTCATAACTCGTTGCCCTGTTAGAGCGCCATACCTCCTTAGCATCACTGTGAAATCTCCCATGCCAGTCCTCTTGCCTCTCCAATGCAGATGCTGGTTAGGGTTTAATTTTACGGGGCTTTGGTATGTAGTTGCAGGCAGGGCAAGAGAGGCTGGCTGGTCAGTCACAGAGCATCTCTGCCACTGTGGTGTTAGCAAACACTTCTGTGGTCTGACATCAGGAATTCCTGAGAAGCCATGCATGTCCAAAGCTGCGGTGATGACTCTGGGGGCTCCCACAGTGACAGGTGCAGTGGTTGCTCAGCACCTTGCTATGCTCTGACTGTTCTCACTGGGCACAGCAAACTATTCTGGGTGTAGATGAATGACCTCTAGGTAAAGCAAATACAAGGCTCCTCAGACATGATAGGGATGGAGGATATGGTGCTTAGGGACATGATTTAGTGGTGGCTTGGTAGCACTAAGTTAATGGCTGGATTTGATGATCTGAAGGGTCTTTTCCAACCTAAATGCTCCTATTATTCTATGAAAAGGAGAGGTAAGACAAGCCTAGAACAAAGAAAGTAAAAATGTGGTTTTCTGCCACCTTTTAATCGTCTTCTCATGTTAAGCAGAATTTGCATAAGAATGAGAATCTATACTCGCTCTGAACATCTTTTAAAATGTTCTAGGACCTAAGCCATTTTTAAATACATGACTTTTTCCCATTGTTTTTGTGAAGCAGGCCTTAGATGCTGAGCTGCAAACATTAAAACACTGAGGATATGTCTCACCACCAATTAAACATAGGTCCAAGCCTGTTGTCTCAGCCAGTGATAAGTATTTTAAAAGTAAACCCTTAAGCCCAGTGGTTGCCTGAGGAGGGCCTGAATACAATCAGCACCATTAATGTGTTGTGGATAATTTAAGCATGAGCAGGACTGTGTACACTACAGTGTGGCCTTTCAGCAGATCGTGCTAGGAACAGTGTTAAGCACTTCAAAATACAGCAGCCTACGAATGCTAGCATTGCAGATGGAAAGCACACAGGTCAGGGCTCGACTGGATCTCAAACATGCACTTTGCTGTGTGGTACACATGTAAGGTTTGCAACTCCACCCTCTCTCTACCTTCCTCAGGATGAAAAAAAATTAATCCCAGCAGAGCATTAGCTGCAACTCAGAATAAAATTGTATTTCAGTACAATTATAAAAAATGAGGCTATGTATTCAGAGCAAGAGTGCAGAGAACCACAGCCACAAATCAGTTTGCTAGTACATATTCATACTGACATGCGGGTATATGAAGCTAAACTGTCTTGCCAGGTTCAGATGTTTGTTGGCCTTTATTCCAGCATCCGTTCTGTTGAGGCTAAACTTTATCCTGTGTTCAAGGGTTTGCTCTTTCTGCTGTTTAAGAACACATACGTCACCATTTGTATTGCAGTATTAAGACACAACAAAGGATGGTTTAGTGGCCAGTGAGTACACCCTGAAGACATACTCTGAGATCCTGTGAGTCTGCAAGCATACAAGCAGTTTTTTCTTCTTACTCTATTACAGTTATTTTATGGGAGATTATTTCACAATATATTTGCATTTTATTGATGGCAATTTACATATTAAGGAAAATGCTTTCCCTTTTCACCAGACCATGTCAATGTTTGTAAGTTTCCATAGTCTATATTTTCTTTATCATTTCTGGATTCTTATATCATTAATATTCATTAGAACATTAGACTCATTCCTTTGTGTAAAATCCCAGCATGTGTAATGGGAGGAGAAAGGTTCCTGTTTTCCTGTTTCAGACAGCAGAAGCAATCCTGATGGAGTCAGTGGAGTAGCATTAATATAAAAATTATCTCAGTGAAGAACCTAATGGTAGCTGATTCTTTTCAGCTTGCTGGCACACCCTTCTGTATGCACTCAGAATAAAGGGAACCTCTGCAACAAGACAAGACGGAAATTATGTTTGTGTCATTGGCCCTTCTTCCTCTGTGGACCCTTCCCCACCTTGTCTGTGAAGCTCCTTCATTCCCCCAGCTATGCAAACAAGGGAGATGTGGTAATTGCAAAGATATAATTTAAAACTGCTGGCTTTCCTAAAAACATCCTATAAAATAACTGTTACTGTTAGCTTAGTATGCAGATGATAGATAGGATGTCTACCAAATTGTTCTAAGAGAGAAACAGCAAACTTGTTAAACCTCTGAATTCAGTTTCCTTTTCTAACCACCTTGAAAATCAATATAGAAACTTGGTGTAATCTTTCTTGCACTCATTGTGTGGGCTACTCAGGTTCAAAAACCAGCTGTTCACACACTGGGTTAGTCCCAGCTGTTGAAACCCTGGTAACCTTTGTTTGTCCAATTCCACGTGTGAAATGAAAGAGATTTAACTTTAAAGGGTTTATGGGAGTCGGGTACTCTCCACAGCAGCATTTCATAGAAGCTGGGATTTAATTCTCCCAGGTGCTGAGAGGCTTCAGCTCCACCGAGACAGGGAGCTCGATATCTCACAGGGTGCACTGAAATTGAGAAATTGCACATCTCACTTGAGGTAAAGCTCATTAAAATCATTAAAATCACTGCTCTACAAAAGTACAAAAATGAGACATAATTAAAAGATAATGGGTCAGAGGGACTCAGAATCCAGAAAGAACTCCGACCAAGTCCTTTTCCTCACCAAGGCTTACTCTGGGCAGAATTTATTAATAATAAAAGAAAAATGAATCATTAAGTCCCAGAGCTTGAGTGTTGTATTATTAACCGGTATAATCTACTGCTGGGATTTACGTGGTGACTTTTAAAGCTAAACCATGAGCCACCTGCTGAAAAGCAAATTTAGGGTTACATGCTGGGAAAGAACTTTCTCATTAAAACATAATAAAGGTTTGTTAGGACAACAAGAAAAGAAACAAGAAAAGAACCAACCTGATGTGCAGAATTAAACTGAGTGGGAACTGAAGGTATCAGACAGCTGTGGAGAATTCGTCAGCTCCCCATTTCACAGAGTGTAAGCCCTGCTTGGGTTTACCTTGGGAAACAGATTACATCTATTGAATGCACAAGATAAGAGGAGCCCCTGGCCATGTCTCCTAAGGATAGTATGTGCAACATACACAGTGCCTTTTCTTCAGTAATGAGCATCCTTACCCTTCTCCACTTATCTCTGGAGTGTAAAAATTATTTTTAGTGGGCATGGTCAGACTGATATTGAGGTAACAACAAGGGTTATGCAGGCATATATTTATACTGGGGAGGGAAAGTTAAGTGATCTCCCCAGTGACCACTTCAGTACCTTACTAAGCTGCCCAGCCTCTCTTTTAGATTTCTAAGTGAATGCTTGGTGGATGTGTGTATTCAGATGTAGAGGGGGAGAAGAAACACAGCAAATACACGAAGTGAAAATAAAACAGAGGCTTTAATTCACCATCATCATTATTTGTAATCATCTCCTTCCAAAGGAAGAAATATGCACATGAACACACGAACAGTTCACAATCAATTCAGAAAATCATTGTGCAATTTGGAAAATTTAGTAAACGTAAGAGAATTCCTGCAGATGTTCTACAAAGAGAAAAAGAAAAAGGAGGCCCAGGGGAACACTTCAGTACGTGTGCTACTTTACTCATAAATTTAATCCCAGTGATTTCAAAAGGACCGCTTACACACAGTTCCACCTGTGATTAGGATCAGGGCTTTAAATTATAGAACAAATTATTTGCTTAGCTGGGATTTTAATTTTAATTTGCAGAAAGGCAAAGGTTGCTACCTACAGGTAACCCTATAAACAGATTTAGGTGTATGTGAAATGGGTAATGTTAAATGTTTGGGGCTAGGTCTGACAAGTGCCTAGCTCATGAAAGAAAATCACAGAAAAGATAGGTGCCAACACTCATTTCAGTGCTTGGAAAAGTGTGCTGTGAAGTGGTGTCCAAGCAGACAGACACAAACCACAGGTGACCACCCAGAGATTTCAGCCTGCACAAACTGACCAACTCAAGAACATCTTCTGGAGATGTCATCTGCATATTCTATTGAGAAAAAGGGTCACTGTCACCACATTTTGTACAGACCATATGTACAATAAACTGGTGGCAAAAGCACTCATTTGGGAAAGTACATTTGACCTTCAGCTTCTGAAGGTGTGCAACAAAATACAGGGCGCTGAATCTGGAAACAGGAATTCGTGACTCACTGGGACAGAGAGAAAATGAGTTACAGAAAAGAAACTAAAGAAGAAAAAGGCTTGTTGTGAGGTTAGATTTTAAAAGTGGGTTTTTTGAATGTTGCATACAGCACAGTTGTATTCGAGCCATGCCACGTGTAAAGTTTTTTCAGTGGTTCGGAATCAGATGAGTATTTTCAAACAAAGTTTCACTTCAGTTCGTAAAGGCTAATGATCTGTTTTTGTAAACAGAAAAGAAACTGAAAAACAGGCGGTAAATACAAAAGAGGCAGGAAAGGAAGACAATATAGGGTAGGAAAGATAACATGAAAAACATTATGGAAAGCCACATAGAAAGAGTAAAGAGGATGAAGCAAAAGCAAAACATAATCATCTTTTATTTTCTGGCATTAGCTTCCTGGTAGTGTGACCTCTGCCTTTTTCTGTCTCTCCATTCAGTGCTGCTTCCACTTGTGCCCTCCCATTTTAAGTCAACCTTTCGTCTCCTACTTCTTGTCTTTGCTCTCCTAGCATTTTCAGTCATCTGGAAGGCTACAGATAGACCACAGCACTGCACTGCCACACTTTCCAGACAAGGCTGTCCATCTCCCAGTAAATTATGCCATCACAGGGATGCTCCCTTCCAGGAATCAGAGTAGGTAAAGAATGGAGTCCTGCTATCTGTACAGCATCAGCTAGGAGAAAGAAGAGCTGGAAGTGTGAGAGGACAACTGGGCTGGATCAGTGGGCTTAAGAGAGCTAAACGAAGTTTCAGGGGACTTCCCTGAATGCAAGTAACTCAGTGTTTCCTCACTTCCTTTCCTGAGGGCTCTGTGCTAATCCTAGCCCTACAGCTGCAAGAATTTGTGTCTGGGGCACTTACCCGCAAGAGTAGCTGCATCACAAGGAAGCACAGGGAAATGGGCACCCAGGTAGTGACAGCCTATTGGCAAGGGAACTGGGGCCCTGACAGGTAAATAAAAATAGCAATAATAATTTTTCTCAGGAGCTGACTTCTGGAAAGCTCGTTACTTTCAGGGCAATCAATTTTTGCTAAATCCATATTTTATTTTATCCCATTTTCCATTTATTTCTAGGTCCTTCCCTCCACCCCCAACTTGATTGATAGATTTATCCAGTTTGCAATTGCAGGGGTGAGTTCTTCCCATATGCTGAAATCCTCCTCTTCCACTGCTATAGTTTTTATTGTCATGGAGGACTCTAAAATGAGCAGTACCTAACAGCCAAGTGTTCATAGTTGCAATGACATTTTCACAATTAGCTTTCTAGATAAGATTTTCGCCTTGCTCTTACATTGCTCATGAAGGCGTGCACTAGGCTTCTTGTCACTGTGAGATAACCTGTAGAGCATGAAGGACTCCGTATTTTTGAGAAATGCTTTGTTGCAAGCTGACAAAAATTCAGAGCTTCTGAACCTAGTGGCACATCAAAATGGCATGGTCAAAGGGATGAATCCTTAACCACTGGATACATAGAGAGTCATTCAGGCAGCAAAAGACGACATGAAAAGAAATGTGTGTCTTCTCTTTTTGGAAGGTTTAGTAGGGTGCCAGATTGGCCACTTGATCTAAATTGCAGTTTGAAGAATATATACTAAATGGTCTATTTCTGAGAGGTAACAGAGGCTGTGTGTGATGTGAGGTTACAGCACAGGTCTGACTAAGACATCTCCAGTACCTGGAGAGTGCCACTGAACAGAGAGGTAATATATATATATTACAGAAAAGAAAGTAAAACCAATTTTTTCAAAGCAAATGCTCACTCTGGGTTTTTAATGAAATAATTCAGTATAAATATTTGCCACTAAAGTTTTTTGGTTTGGGGATTTTTTTCTGAGATGAAAGTCTCCATTGGAAAAATGCCAGAAACACAGGAAGCAAACCACAGGACCAGAGGCATAGCAGCAGATACGAACAGAACACACTTCTTCCAAGAATAGCTGACTTTTTTTATTATTTTTTCTTTATAAGTTTCCTCTTTTGGCTTTTAGTCAAAGTTGTAATTGCTGATTCCAAGACTTAAAGTAGAAATTCCACACTGCTCCACAGCTTTTTCCAAATTCTGTAAGAATACAAAATCTTCTGGTCCATTTACTGGAGTTTTCCCATAGCATTCAGTTCAAGAGATTTCTTTTTTCAGGATGAAAGTTGGAGTGCAAAGAAGTATGCACACAGGAAAATCATCGCTTCGTATATGTACGTATTTATTATTTTAAACGGAAAGATAAGTGATAAAAATATGTCAATTTCTTGGGAAGATAAGGCTTCTGAGTAAATATTGAACTGTCATAGCATTAGGTGTGCTGTTACAACATCAACTGAATATAATAGATCCCACATGCTTACCTCTAGGCACATGATTGCAGTGGAGAGGGATTTGTTTGACAAGAAGGCCATTCATAGTGGCCATCAACATCAGGCATGCCACCTAACTGCTTCATACTCTTTACAGAGAAAGCCATAAATGTTTAGAAGTTTGCTTTGCAAATTAGCATGAAGAAAAAAAACTTGCTCCATTTATTCTTACCCCATAATCTACATGAGGGGGTAAATGAGGATCAACAGAGTGTCTCAGCCATGAAACACGTCAATCTTTGAACACTCTCCTAGTTGAGAAGAAACATTTGCTTGGGAAAAAAACCTAACAGTTAACTTTGAGCAGTCAAACCTCCCACAAGGAAGCCTTTTCATCTCCCATCTTCCCCAAGCACTGTGATGTGAAGTCTTTGAAATGACAGTAGCATTAAAAGTCAGGAGCGCAGGCAGAGAACATGCCCTGGGGAGATGCTGTGGTTCCAGCAGCTGTGAGGAAGACATCAGCTTATAAAACAGCACCCAACGCAACACCTCTGCCATGACCATCACATGGAAGAAGCAAAGATAATTCCCCAAAAGCCAGCCATCTAAAATCAATTCACTTACCAGTAACTTGTGTAAGAATGTCTTTCAGTTACATAAATGCTGTTCATACACTGATTAAAACAAAATTGCTTTGGCCATTCATCTATAATCATAAAGCATCCTGAAATCAGGTGCCTCACTAAATTCTGGACATCACATGCTTGTTCTCAAACATTGCCCTTTCTTCTGACTGTTGTGTATTTTAATCAGAAAATAACACTGAGGTCCAGTTTTCTTTAAGAGCAGATTTAGAATATGACAACTTCTGCTTTTGAAAATAGATTGCTTTAGACACCTCTGAGCTTTGCTCTAAATATAAATCATACATGCAGTATGCTTGTCAGCTTAGGCCAGACATGTCATACAAAGGTTGGTTGGGTTTTAGGTTGGGTTTTTTTTTTTCACCTAGATATAAGCAAACCTTAATGCAGAAACTTGAAAAACAACCAGACTCCTGTCATCTTCAGCTGAGAGAAAGAAACAGAAGCACCATGCTTAAGTCCTTCTTTCCCATATGGCTCGTAAAACATCAAGACTGCCATTCTCTTCTTCTGAAGTGATTCTGAGGGTAATTTCCATTTTGATACAGATCCCAGAGGAGTAAATGGAACATCCTGGCATTGCTTTTTTCACAGCAGAAGAAGGACCTGACATGAGACTGACTCATAGGTACCAGACATTATGGCAAACATGGAATTCTCTGTGCCCCAAATGGGAATGCTCAGTACCAGCACAGTCCTGGTAGATCTTCAAACAAATGTGCCCTTCATCCAGCTCCTATTAGGAAACACAATTTCCTGTGCTGTTCCCAGTGATATTGCACGAGATCAACAAAATTATCTTTCTGTAATCTGCATTTTAAAATTCTGTTTCAAATCAGTGATTTGATATCCACTTCTTAATCATTGTTTCATAGGACATACAGTCTGTGCTTGCAAAAAAAAATTAGTTTTGTATCTTTAAGGGTTGCATGTTTCCTTTGAGACTGACTCTGATTTCAGCAGGGCCCTGGGCAAGAATAGCATGAGTGCTACAAGCCTCCATAAGGCTCCCTCCGCAGCAGTGATGTGGAGAGAGCATCTTAGCACATCCATGACAAGCCCTAACCTTTCCTCCCACCCTCAGCTGTCTGTGACTTTGCCCCTTAGGCTATGATTGCCCCATCTTTTTGTTTTCAAGGCTTTGCAGTCTTTGATGCTGTTACAGACAGTGCTGGATGCCAGGAACAGGGGAAGGATGTGTTAAGGAGAAGGATGTATTGAGATTGAGAGGGAAACTAGGGAATTCAGCATTTGCCGCGGCCTGTCAGTGTCAAGTCAGGACAAAATGAGGATGGGGAGGTGTGGACTGAAGGGATAGATAGTCACATTTGTGGAGGAGAGCTCTGGAAAGATGGATCTCTTTGTGGGTAAATAAACTGCATACTACCGTTAGGGTTTCTCGTTCTATTTAGTAATACTAAGGAATCTTTGTTGGTTCCTGCAGACTTTTTCACAACATATGGGGTACTCTTTTCATATGCAATATGAAAGAATCTGGCAGGCATAAACAACTTCTTCAAAAAGAAATTATGACCTTGACTGCAGAAGAATGGGTTGATACCATAAACACCACAAACACAATGAGTCGGTGAGACTCATTCTCACTTGTGACATGAAAGAAATGACCTATTTGGAACTCCAGGAATCTCCAGTCACACACGAGTGACACACAAAATTGACAGCTCTATTTAGTAATTCAGATCCTCCTGGAGGTTTTGTCTTTCTAGACCATCTGTCAAAAAGATACAAATCCCACACATCTAACAAGATGGTGAAGGGGGAGCAGTTCTAGTTGTAGACAAGAATTATTCAAGACTGTGCTACGTGGTGACTCTGATCTTCTCTCTGTTACCAGTTCTTTCACCTTGCAAGCTTTCCTAATCAATGCTCTTTTATCAGAGTCTCGTCCTTGATCTGTATTTGAAGATCAGCTGAAATATCCTCAGTGCAACCAATCTATCAGCCAGATCTAGATCAACCATTCTATTTTCAGCCCACAGACATTCTTCTTGTTAGACAGCTGAAGAGCAGCTTCTGAATCTAGACTGCCTCTTCAGAGTTCACCTTGCACAACAGTATCTAAACTGCAAGAGAGAGAAAAGGATATGAGAAAATGCAGCTATTGTCAGAACTGGAGACAAGTGATAAAGAGGGTCATGTGAGTATTCTACAGCAGAACCTTTAAGTGTGGGAAATGGGTCAAAACATAAATTACCCAGAGCTCCCAGCATCTACCTGGGACAAGTGCCCATCAGCACACTGATTTCAAAGCTGTTTCAACATGCAGATTCATAGATTTTAAGTTCAGATGGCTCTACAGCGGTCATCCGGTCCAAAGTCCCATATAGTACAAGCCCAAGGACTCACTAAAGAGAAAGCCTTCTTTACACCCCACATCAGTACTTAAAGAAGAACATGAATTAAAAAAAAAATAAATAAAACCCATCATCAATTGTATTTCCAACAGTGCAGAATTCATCATGAGCCCTGAGTGTTGAACTTCAATGACTTTCTCCATTGTTACAACACTTAGATTTTATTTCTGGTCTGAATTTGTCTAGCTTCAACTTCCAGCAATTAGTTCTTGTCTGAAACGTTTTGTGTCTGATTTGAGTGCTCTCTATTACCAAACTTCAGCTCCCCACCTAGGTTATCAAAAGCTCAGACTCCCTGTATACTCATGCTGCATACCATTTGAGTGTGGTCAGGAGACAGAAAGTAAGATTTCTGATGTATGCAGTCAATTAAAAAAATAAATATTTCAAGATCAATTAATAAAATATTACAGAATATATGCATTTTTTCAGAATGGACATTAACAGTCCTCACTCCTGGACTTCATAGGTCAGATTTTTCTTGCTATCTGCAATTCATATTGTGACTGCTACTGTGTAGAACAACCTGGCATTCTTCCCCTTGGTTGCAAAAATCAGCTTGTTTTGATTCTTGAGAATAATGACACCTGCAAAAAAATGCAAAAAGACACCAACCAAAAAAAACTCATTAAATTTGCCTGACTGCTAGATTATATTTCTCCACAGCAGAAAATACGTAACTCAGAAAGTAACAAGAGACACAAATCTTGCCTCCCAGACCTATTAGCCATTTGTTTCTGAGCATAACCTCATTTATTTTTGTAACCCTTACTTTGATTTCAAAAGGAATGTATGATACTTAGCTAATCCTGATATCAAAGCTAACTTACTTTGCCTTTACATGTAGCATCATGTAGCTGGAAAAGATTATTTTATTTGGATAGAGTTATGGCAAAAGTGCTCATTATATTCTGCTTGTATACAAGGTGTTATAATTCCGTTCTGTGCTTCACATTTTTCCTGTCTAATCCTATTCCAGTTTACTCTGCCGGGAATACCATGCTACTCTTTCTAATGACAGCAGCATTGGAGGTCTTAGGCACTACATAAAAATACTCCCAAGTGAGAGGAGAAGCACTTTGCAGCCTCTGCCAGAGACCAAAACCACTACAGAAAATGCTCTGCCCAGCAGGATTAGTTATGCAGCTATGTTAATAGAACCGGATCTTCTGAAACGCGTTTGGATCCTTTTGGATGGAGTGAGTTATGCTCAGGTAAACCTGACTAGTATGGATTTATTATTTTTTTTTCCCTGGATAATCCCAAAATGCTTTTGATGGTGCAATGGTAAATTAAGAAGTGAGTAAATTCACTTGATTGATGCTCAGGGCTGGATGGTGAAAAATACATAAGTTCTGTATTGCAAAGGTTAAGAGTTTAGATGTATTTTTCTTTGAATCAGTTTACTTCACCAGTGAAATAAAATGTTTGTACAAAATAAAGTACCTGTTTAGTATCTATTTTACATGATATTTAATACGTCGCAGTCACACTAAAAAGCCACTGAGAATAAAGGCATAAAGTATGTGAAGTACATGATGTAACTATGTAATGGGATGATGTATGTTCAAAAAATTCCAGCCAATGAGAGGAAAGCAAATCTTTCCAAAGAGCACAGGGCCCATAAGAACACAAATCAGAATGAATTTAAGTAGATACTAGGGTTTTGTGCGGATTTCCTGTTGCTTTTGGGAAAATATATATATATATAACTAGTAGTTTTATATAGTAGTTTATATAACAGGGGTAATTTTAGGTAAATAGATGTACTAGGATATGTGAAAAACATATTCTGTAGATTTATACAAACAAAGAACAATCAAAAGGGGCAGCAGCAACAACAATAGCGAATATCTACACTCCATGCTTCCAGAAGCACCTTTTAATGCAGAATAAAAGAAGGGTGAAATTCAAAACCAAGTGCATTATAGGTGAAAAATAGATTATCACACCAGCATTGCCTGCCAGTGTTTGTGGACAAGAAGAGGAGCAGACAAGGTACACTGAGGCCACTTCATGTGACTTCACACAACCACGGCAGTGAGAAAGACCTCACAGAGGCTATAATCATTATTTACAACCTTATTGAGACTTCCATTCACAGTAAGGAGAGAAGTTAATATCAATGGGAGTTGGGGCTTAGAAGTACCCACGGGTATACTACAGAAACATGCACTGAAAGAAGATACACAAAGAAGAGAAACAAATATATTACAAAAGTTACAAATAAATTTCAGAGCAGATAGTTACAAATGAATAATACGCTATTGGCTATTCAGGCATTTACTGGGAAATAAAGAAAACTAGTACAGAGACCTAGTTGCTCAGGCTTTTTCTCTTCCTTTCAATGGGCCTGGCATCAGCAGATCCCCAGATGCAGAAAGGCAGTTTCAGTCTTGAGGTGCAAAGCTTGAAAGTCCTTTTTTTACGCCAGTGCGCGCACAAGGCTTTCTGATATAAGATGTCTCTGGATAGGAGACTCAAGCTAGCGGCACACCAAAGCAGCCATACTTGTTATCCAAAGGTACACAGAAGTTGCTTCACTGCTGCTACTACCTTTTG
The DNA here is from genome assembly GCF_037157495.1 of Lathamus discolor. NCBI lineage: Eukaryota > Metazoa > Chordata > Aves > Psittaciformes > Psittacidae > Lathamus > Lathamus discolor. The sequence goes on along the minus strand of NC_088884.1, from coordinate 38,415,976 downwards.
TGGCTGACAGCAGGTTTCCTGCAGGTGCACATGGTGATGGGCTCTGATGGTTGGTATTCAGGTAAAAATAGGTTCTGCATTCCTGTCATTTTGTCTGTCGAGATTGGACAGGAAGACCAGAAGTTTTGCTTAGTATTGTGTTAATCCTAGGTACTTTGGTGCAGCACACTTGCAAGCCATCCATGGACAACATAGTATGGGGCCCTAATACTAGAGGACCATAGGATAGATATCAGGATGCTGCACTTCAAAATTGAGAGGGTTGTGAGGGCACAATAGTGATAATAGTGACTGCCAAGGAAATCACTTCAATTTTATGTTAAATTATTATGTAATTTTATTAAATGTGTTCAATAACTACGAGCTAGTCATATAATAATAAAATCTCCCTGATTAAACTATCGCAGGTACATATACAGCAACGAAGGTTCAGCTTCAGGCTGTGGCTATCAAATCTCAAGGCAGAGTTTCTTCTCAAAAGTGCTGACTGTGGGATTTCTTTCTCCTTGGATCTTCTGGTGCCAAAGTCTGTCAAAGTCAATCAGCACAAAGTGGCATGGCTCCAATAGCCAGTGTGACTGACTGGAGCATGGGAGTAGTGTGTTTGTCATTGGAAAAAGCATGTTTGGATAACAACTGAAATTAGTTGTATAAAGCAAAAATGTTTGGCAATACTTAGTAAAACTCGTGTATGAGCAAACTTCAGCTGTATGACTTTATGCAGCCACGTTCTAGGAATGTCACAGTTACAGGGTATTGTTAACACCATCTACTGAGACCCAGGTTCTTTCCAGATTCTTCTATAGGAAATAAATTTCATTTTGATTCCTTCTGGGTTGTTGAACAACAGTGCAAAATTTCTCATGGAATGTATCCTGTATCTTCCTGATACAGAGCTGGGGGAGCTGGCATTTTAACCATCGGGAGCAGTAGTCCGCTCTGCCAACATTAGCCGTGTTAAAGTTTGATTTCCAGTATAATCTTTCCTTTTTCTTGCCTTATCAAGGAAGACACATAGGCACATCTGGAGTACCTTACCAGTGTGCATTTTTTTTCTTATTCAAGGCAGTTTTTTGTGGTTATATCTCTAGAGATTCAACAGGCTAAAAGCCAGGTGACTTCCTTCGTTAGTGTCACTACAACTGCCTTTGTAGTGAACAGACCTTACTATGACCAGGCTGGCTCTGCAAGTATAATGAATCAGGGAATTTCAAACAGCAATCTGAAAGAAAAGGTTAGTCTATTTTTGTTTAGGACAGGTGTATCTTCCTTCTTGTGCCTTATGGGTGACATAAAATAGAGTCTGCAAATCGAAAACATTTCCAAATATAGCTCTGCTGTTGGCTTGGAGGTTGTTTGTGACACTAGAAAATAGCACTGCTTCCAGCATTCTATGAATGACATGAAATGTCTTCCAGCTGTGAGAAGGTAGCAGTTCCTCACAGAATGAAATCTCCAAGATTAGACCAAATTTAGCAATCCTTTTTGTAGGGTAAAGCAGTTCTTAGCATACAGATAAAACTGTACATCCTTTAAACTAATGAGAGGTTTTCAGTAGGCTAGCCTGGGAGTTTGATATCGCAGTATATATTTAGCTGGATGTATTTGCTTCAGTAAAGCTGTCAGTTTGTTCATTAGCCCTGTGTTCACGAACTAGCAGTCGTTCCTTAAAACTTTTTCTATTTTTTGCCCATGAAGTTTCTGCCAAAGTTTTTGAAGACTGTTTTATCTCTCATCTGTGTTTCTCAGGCTGCACATATTGCATCTAAAGTCTGAGGTAGGCTTTCTGGGACAAGCTATCTGGGACATTTCATTTCATTTAAATCTACCCTTCTAGTCTTATTGTCGTCGTACAATAGCACGTGAATACTTGATAAGTTTTATATGCATAATCAAAACACTATAAGCCATTTCCCCGTTATAATATCAATTTTGTAAAAGGCAGCCTTTTTAGCCTGTGCTCAATATTTAAATGTGCTCCAATTGTGGACTGCTATATACATTCATCACTTCTATGCACTGCTTCCACGCATAGAGTTGTTACTTCTTCAGAGCAGCTGGTCATGCATGATTATAACCAGACATAGCTCTACTTCTATCCTGCCTACAATCTTGATGTATCTGTCCTCTGCTGAAAATGAGTAACACAACTTCATGACAATTCAAGTGTCATCACACTGTGTTAACAAGGCCTTCATATCAGCATCAGGAGGAAATGTGTTAACACCTGGTTTACAGCCATCCTTTGTGGATGGCAAGAATTGACTCTCCTTTCACTGACATCTGTTTTACATTGGTGCAATTCCATTGGATTTACAGGTACTTTTCTTTGATAGCCATTTGATAAGAGAACCAGATTTGGAATTTGTCAGTTCTGCTTATTCTGGCATTAAATGTTAGTTTCAGATCTCAGACTTGCAGAATGTTTTGAATGCCTCAGCACGTAGTTGTTTTAAATGTAAAAGTGTAAACAGAACAGTGTAGTTTTAAATGTAAAAAAAAAAAAAGAATCCTATTTTAATGTACCAGTGTAAGCATAATAAAGCATAAGCTTTGACAGTCATGTGAACCTTTTTGGGTTTTAATCCTTGAGTGCTTAATGTTAGCAATTTGGTCTGGCCTTCAAATACGGACTAATGATTCAAATTTTAAATCCCTGATATGTCATTTTTAGATTGAGACTTAAGAGAAATTCCTTTTTTCTTTTTTTTCTCAGTGATTAAAAACTGATCTATTTTTAAAGTATCATCATATGGGTGAGGTGCATCTAGAAATAAGCAGAAAAAAATGTAGACTCCTCTGTATCTCTTGTTTCGCTGCTTGAACCATGACACAGTCTCTGGCTTCAGAAGCTTCTTGACCCATCAAGATATGCCCACTACCTGACAACCAGCTGCTTATGGTCTTTTACTCCTCAGTTGATCCCAGACAGATTGGTGATACTTGCTTAATTGCCTTAAATGCCACTTCCACGCCAGCTTTTGGAGTTTCTGTCTTTCGTCTTTCAGACGTGTTGCCAGTCACAGAAATCTATGACTTCACTGCTGCAAGTGTCATCCTCTCTCTCTTATGCTGACTTTCCACAATCCCTCTGCTCAGACTTTCTTCACTTGTCGTTCATCAGGTCTGTTCCTCTGTGCATTTTTCCCCCTCCTCTTTGTTTTTTTTTCCACGGCCATATCTGTCACTGCTGTAGTATGGCTCTGGAGAGGAACTGTAACACTCCCCATTCCCTCAAGCCACCCCACAAGATTCTCTTGATTCCTTTAATGAAAAGAAATCAGGGAGGAGGGAAAGATGGGCAGGTGAACTGTAATCTCCACTAGCATGAGTTCATCAGCCTCATCTTTTCTGCACTGTAATACCTCTATTATTCTTGTCTGACTCATATAAACCATGCCTGGTAATATCATCTTCCTTCCACATCTTGCCAACCTCATAATCCTTTCAGTATGATCCCTACTGTGGGTTTCACTGTCCTTTCATTCTACTGCAGAAAAGTTCTTTGATTTTGTTGTCATCTCGCTCTTGCCTGTGCTTCAGTTTGCCTGTTCTCTCATTGCTGTAGTGGTACAGTCAAGAGGAAGTAAGTCCACCAGCTTCTACCTTGGACAAAAAAGTACTTTTCAAGTTCTCCGTGCCCAGCCAGGAATGTGGAGTGAGGAATCTGCACAGCTCTTGCTGCAGCCTCCTACTCCTGTCCCCAGCAGCTGCTGCGCAACACTCACCCCTTTTCCAACTCCTCCTCCAGCCGCTAGCTTTACCATGCAGGAAGGTTGCTCCTGTCTCTGTAATCCCCTCTGCCCTTGGCCATCACACCCAGCAATTCACTTGTGGCTCAGGGGACCGAAAATGTCTACTTACATATAAATATGTACACACACACATGCTCACATATATAAAAACATGTACGTACCTTTTTTTTCCCCCATGCATTCCTATGCACATGTATATGTATATATATGTATATGCTCTCGCATGGAAACAACTGACATCCTGGTTCTCTTGTTTCCCTCCATAGGGCATATTAGTGTGCTTGTTTGAAGTGCAAACATAGCACACCAGTTACATCTGCCTTCTGCAAATCTTTATTGAGGGGAAATCACATTTTTGCATGAAAGTGTGTATGTTTGCTTCATACAGACTCAGCTGTAGCTGATTTTTCCAAACCCTTTCCATTTCATGTATTTCTCTCAGTCCTTAAATTCTTTGAGGCAGGACTTGGCTTTTCATACCTGTGGGCAGCCCAGAGAGGCTCCAAATACTACTAGTGCTGGAAAAAAAATACATTTTCAGAGTAAAATATTCCTAAAAGTGTAACCTTCAAGAAGAATTTGTGTAGACAACTTCTGGGGTCCTGAGCTTTTCAGAACACTCACTACTAGCTAGGAAAACAGCCCAGCTAAATAGAAGTGTGTTTAATGCAGCTTTAAAACTGTTGTGCTGTGGCCAACACACTGTAATTCTTCACAGGCGTTGCTGTGCTGTGGGAAAGGAGGAGGAACGGAGATGAGCACTTCTTTGTGCAGGAGGCTGGGCGTTTCTCAACAGCTCTGTCCTCTAGGCTGCTCGCTCACAAGCTTGACTCCTTGCCTGAGGCTGGCAAGAGGCAAGTCTCCTTCTCTTGAGTTGCTTGCGTTCTCTCTCCCCCATCTCTACAAATCCACTGAGGAGCTCCACCCCTGCATTCTCACGCTTCTTAATGTGACTATAAACAGCACCTTATTCTCTGCCAAATCAAGTTATCTGCATAGGTTATTTCAATTTAACTGTTGTGCCAATCCCATTTTAATTCAGGCAGAATACTGGCATCAACCTTTTCCTTTCCTTGGACTGCAGGAATTCTGCCAAAAAAGTATCTAGGACTTCAGAAACAAGAAATGACTTCATGCTAGAAGCCTGATCTCTAAAGGGATGACTACATGGGAGAAACTGCTTGGGTTCTTCCCTTGACTGCACGGTCTTGAGCCTTTTCTCCACTGGATCTTAATCCACTAGCATCAAGGTTTTCATATAAAATCCCTTGTGTAGAAGCAATTAATATCATGATCAGTATCCCGAGACAGACTAGGACTTGCTCAAGACAATTTATTAGAAGACTATAATAAAGGTCTTTAGCTACCAAAGCCAGAAAAAGAAGTAAATATCTATTTTTAAAAGACCAGTTCAGCTCTCCCGGGTATAACCTGGAGATTGCAGATATGACCCCGTCATAACTGATGACTTCATGCATCTTCAAAAAAGCCCTGATGAATAAAACTACTTATTCCCGTTACCTCCAAAGTAGCCCTGTCATCAGAAGAGACACTCTCTTTTGGCAATGAAAGTCTGTATGGTTGCAGTTTTAATAACTGGGACATAGTTCTGCCCCCTCAAAACAGAGCAAGTAGAGGGCCTAAAAGTAACAGGAGGCTGTATACTCGACTTCCAAAGCAGCCTGTGCAGGGGGCAGAAAGTTGTGTGTTTGAACCGTTGCAGTTCAAGCTTATACTGAATAGTTCACCTTGACCACATCATTGAGATGCTTCAAAAGTTCTGCTCCTCTTTCTTTACCTGCTCTTTTTCATCGGCCCGTTTTCCCTTTTGTCTGACTTTCCCCGCACAGATCCCTGTGACTTTGTTACAGTTATCATACCAAAAGCCCAAAGCAGATGGCTGATAGCCTATTTTATATCCAGTCTACTGCTGTAAATAATTAGAGGGAATCTGCTGGTGAGAATCAGGGATAGTTCAGATGACCTTTCCAGCAATGCTTTTAAGGTTTTCAAGCAACTGGAAGCTACACCTTGTGCATATAGTTAGTTTATACAATCAATTCTACTTTGCCAGTTGTCTACCTGTTCAACCTTTGTCACACGCTCCCCTTCTTCAAGGTCATTTAAAAGCCCTGAGGGACAGAGAAAATGATACCTTCTCCCAGGTGTTTTTAGTACTCAGTAGGGAGGACAGAATCCTGGGTATGAACAAGGCTTGTGCTCTTATAATGCAAGTCTGTCAGATAAAGCAGCACTGATGATAATAAAGAACATTGTATCAGAGAGACAGCAGTGATATCTGGGTGATATTTTGGACACTTCTGTTCTCAGGTATGAGCAATCTGAAGGTGTCAAACAATTGCGAGGTAATAACATAAGGTCATGAAGGGAAATTGCAGCGAGAACTGTAATGAAACAATTTTTCCAGGAATCATTATGGCTTTGAGAACTCAAAGGTCAAAGACAACCCATAGCCGGGAGACAGAGGAGACGCAGACATCCCTTACACTGTGGACAGGGAAACAGTGCGTGTCCTCTGCAGGAAGCCCTTGCCTTGGGGAAGGTCAGCAGAAACAGTGCATATAGACTGTCAGTGAAGAAGTAAAAGCATTAGTTATGATAGCTGTACCTCTGGATTTTTCAGGGCTTGAATATGGCAAGCCTTAAATGGGCTTAATTGTTGGACCCTGACAAGCTGCTTCAGATAGAAGCTGCCAGTAGGACCTCCTCTGAACTCGCTCCCTAACCATATTGCACTCCTTGAACTCTTGAAGTGTTTTACAGTTGTGGAGTAAGTCAAGAAACCTCAGGTGTTAATTTTAGCTTCAGGACAGCTATCTGAGGCTCCTACTTCAAACAATTGATGCATGGTTCTATTTCAGGTCTCAGCAGCAAACAACCGAAGACTTGGCCACTGTTCAGATTAGAGGCCTGGGTGTTAGCCTGTTGGATTGCTGATGTTTTGGCAGTATGCTAAAGAAGGAAAAAATTAAGTAAAATGAAAAGAAATGCCTGATACAGTTAACACCAGCAAGGGAAAAAAAGAACAGCAACTCAAATTGGAATAGGAAAATGACAGGTTAGAAAGTAATTGGATAAACCAGATGTGTTTAGATTACCTGTGCCTGGTGAAATACGCTCCACAATAGTGAAGGAGCTCGCTGACACAGCCTTAAAGCTGCTGTCTATTGTTCTGAAAGAACTGTGGTGGAGCAGTGAGCATCCACGGGACTGAAAGGGAGAAGGCTGACACCTACTCAAAGGGGCAAGCAAGCCACTGAATTGTCAAGCTGGAAAAAATGAACAATCAGACTCTTTGTGACCATCTCAAAGAACACAAAGTGGGGAGTAACAGCCGAGGTGGGTTGGAACAAATCTGATCTAATCCAGTCCAAACAATCTAATTTCACATGATGAAAAGTGGTCAGATTACTGCAAATAAATGTATTGATACATTTATTTGATGTATTTGATGTATTGATACATTTATTATTGATACATATTGATACAAATAAATGTATTGATATATTTTTCTTCACAATTTGTGGGAGGTAAAAAGGCATACAAAGAATATCTGTTCAGAATTTTGGGGGGTTTGGGGTTTTTTGGGGGTTTTTTTTGGGGTTTTTTTGTTTAGAGAACCGAAGATTTTCCATCAGTTGCAGCAAAGACAAAAGGAATATCCTGATCTCCACATGCACTATTAAAAAAAGAAGAATAGACAAGGAAATACTCTTAATCTGAAACAACAACAAAAATATCATATTATACAGAACAACCCTGTCTGATCTTAAGGGTAATTTAGTTTTGGACTTGACTGTGTAATTGACATCATCTGAGCTGTTTAAGAACAGATGAGACAAACACCTGTTAGGAATCACATGCTGTTTCCTTATTTTCCAGTTTTATTTTCTGTGGTGTTCTGTGATTTAGAAACACTTGTGGTCTCTTGTAGCATCAGTGAAACAAACAAAGCTTCCCCTGTCCAAGAAGTAAGGTGCCCTGCAGTCTGAGGGAACTTGTAACTACCGAAACAGATACCAACACAGTATTTTCTGCCCCTCTTTCCTAGGATCCAAGTTCCAGTTAGTTCAACTTCTCAGGTTTTTTCACCTCTGCAACATCTAAATGTGTGGCAGCTGGCAGCCCCGTGCCACGCAGAACACTGGGTTAAGGGCCACTCTCTGGTGTTGACCTTACGGTGAACAACATGAAAGCAAAAGGGATTCAATGTACTCTTAACACCTTGGGGACGCAGCACACTATCAGATAATCACTGACCTCTCTGGATGCACCAATATCCTCCATGCACATTCAGCAAACATTATAAAGCAGTTCCTGCCTCCTTTACAAGTGCTGCTGGCAGAAGAGGGCAGCTCCTGTCAGGCACTGAGCGCTGGGTGGAGACTCGATGTTCTCACCATGCACTTTCAGCATCAGCTTCTTTAGGCGTTTTGTTATAGCCAAGACAGCTGTAGAGTCTGAGTCAGCAATTTGTTTAGTTTGGTACCCATTTCTCTCCCCTGTCGTGAACTACTTTACACACACCCCCCAAGGTTATTGTATTGGTTTTTATGGAGCAACAGGCTTAGCTGGAAGCAGGAACTCAGGCACGGAGTGATGCGAGCCTTTGGGGGACAAACATAACTGAGAAATGTGTGTGGCAAAAACTTAACCTTTTGTATTTATCCACTGTTTTGCTGTGCAAATCTTTGTAAAATAAAAAATCACTCTACAGGAATAGCTAGAAACAGTCTCTAGAGCTGAAGTGGTTGTGTCTCCCACAGGAAATTCCAGCTGAGAGCCGTGCAACTTCTTTCCTACTAATTTCAACTAAAATCAGATTGTAAAACAAGTAATCCATTTAAAATTAGTCCTTGCAGATTGGTCTTCCAGCAGAAAATAATAGAAGCAAGAGTAATCCACAGAGACCAGCAAAGATTCCTTGTGGAGCCCAGTGGAATTTCCATTAAAGAGATGACAACTGTCCTGAATTAGCAGTCGCTGTCTTTAGCAGGGAGAAGCTCATCTTACTGGTACAGCCCTATCAATTGCCAAACAGATCGTTCAAAAAGAGGGGTTAAGTGACTTGTGGTTAGGTGAGAAGTGGTGCTAAGGAAGCTGGAGTGAAGTGTGTTACAGAAGGGAAATTGAAAACAAGGAACAGGCCGTGCCAAGGGGAAAACCTGAAACAGGGAGCTCTGATCAGCAGCAAGCAGATATAATGACTTGCAGAGAGGTGGGAGATGCCAAGGAACACATTAATTTTCCACTGCTTGAAGTGTACCTGCCAAAGGACAGCCTCAGTAACCCTTTCTGGCCCTTACATGTTCCAAGGTAACAGTAAACTTCCCCCTCTGAACCTGTTCACTCCCCCAGACATCATCTTCTCTCCTGTCTTTTAAATTGTTTTCAGAAGGTTTCTCTGAAGGGCGCGCAATCTATCAGTGTCATTTACATTACCTACAGAGAAAGCCAGAGTGGGAACAAGTGCTCGCACTCGTGATATGTTCCTCTCTTTAGACCTTCTGCTGATGACCTCTACAGTACATGTGTTGAAATGTAAAATATTTATACATTGGGGTGACACTGTTCCTCTAATTAGTGCAAATGATGTTCCATGTCTTTCCTAGCATCTCCTCCGAGACAGCATGTGATCAGCTGTAGTAATAAATTTGTTCTCTTTCCCCCCTTCATTCTCTCCTCCTGCCATGCTTAAAGCTGGTTTTATTCTTTGCCAAAACCCCTTCCATTTAGCACTGTCACACTTAATGAGTATCTTGGAATAAAACTTGATCATGTTCTATCCAGGGAACCAACTAAATGTCTTTATAATAAGAGTATGGCTAAAGCACAAGAAATAGCACATAACCTGCAACTTTGTTAAGGTTAAAGCCATGCTATTGACTTTATTGAGGATGCCACACCTCAGATGATGTTCCTCCAAATGATGTGTACAACAGCGAGCAGGACAGGTTGGAAGTAAAACTGCCATAAGCAATTGCATTAGGACTCAAGCTCTGGAAGGAGCTCAAAGCCCTGCACTGATTTGGCGTTTTGTGAGCTGGAGCTTGATCTTTTTGTCTGGCTGTGACTCAGAGCCTGGCTGAACTCCGTCACTCCTGGCAGTCCAGAGCTCTGCTCTGCCTTGGGCCCCTGCAAAATCTGTGATCAACCCTGAATAAAATGAGAATTGGCTTAACACTGCCAGGTGTCACGGGTAATATTAAATTGTCATATAACTCTCCAGAAGGCCAAGAGGGAAAATAAGCAGATCTGAAATGGATACCATTCCAGCTGCTCACTGAAAGGCGTTTCATAACACTTTCCTCAACACTGTGTAAATATTAAATCCTTCTGCTGGTAACCCTTAGAGGGAGCTAAATATTCTTATGCCAAAATGACTAAATTGAGGCACAGAGGAGTGAGATCTCTGAAGGGGGCCAATGCTGGAGGAGAACTCAGCAGCCTTCTTCCAGCTACCTGCTCTGAGCACCTTGGGTATGTGATCTATACCTGGGGCCTCTGTTGCAGCTCAGTCTTAGAGCAGGATGGATTTAGAGCATCTTGATCATCTGCCCCCAAGGCACAGCTTAGAGCAGCTCTGTTGCTATTCCTTCGCACAGCAGCAGCTTCCCACTGCTGTGGATGGGCAGTGCAGGTGCCCAGGGTGGTGGCAACAGGCTGGCATTGCATGGTTATGAGACAGCTGGGTTTTGCTGCTCCCGTTCAGCACTATAACAGCACAGAAGGTGCTGCTTTCTACTTCTAGACCTTTCGTTCTGCTGTGGCAGAAGCATATGTGCAATTTGGATGCTGATTTATAAGCCAGACAACTTCAGCAAAGTCCATCTTAAAGGCTGTAGTTGAAGTAATTTAAGTCAGCCAGAATTTTTCCAGTGGTCTTATGTCTACCTGATTTGTCCCAGTTGAAGACTAATCAGCAGATTCTGTCAACCTCTTTGATCCTGTATGTATGTACTGATTTTGCCTTCATAAATTAGGGCATGTGCTTCACCACCAAAGTGCCAGTGTAGCAATGTACTTTTTCAGGACTAGTGCTTGAGCAATAATAATTTGTCTGTTAGGCAATATTCAAGTTTTCTTACGATCCTCCCTCCTGCCTCATCTTTTCCCATGGAGAGTTCTGCTGTTGCATTATTTCATACTTTTTCCCCACATCTTCACATACGTACCTGGGATGGTACTGAACAGCCCCCCTCTATCAAGCCATGCTGCAATGCTTTGGAGGGCACCAGCCAGGGTGAGACGTCAGGGTCTGTCTGGGTCGGCAGCGCCATGGGGCTGCCCCCCAGGCCTGTCTGGCTGGCCCATCAGCCAGGCTGGCTGACACAGCTAATCCCCCTCGCTGTCAGGGACAGCTGTCAGACGGTGCTGTCTTTGCGGTCACTGCCAGCACAGGCCAGATTTAAACTGATGTCCTGTGGACAGCCTTGGATCTCATCATCACTCCTGCAAATGACTTACCCTTTGTTTTTTAAATTGGAGTTTATTGTGCCAGGTAGGTGGTGCTGGTGTTGGCTATAGCAAGCTTGAATCTGGAATGCTGGGAGGCTGAGCTAACCAGCCCTACAGGTTTTAATCTGGGAGTCCAGGGTCTGCACCGGTGCCTGTAAAATACAGACAGGAGGACGTGTTCAGCAACCACTCTAAACCACATCCCTTATATTGTAGCCTTATTACCGTCCTGACTGCAAAGGACACAAAGCATGCAGATGAAGGCTATTTCTAATTATTAGCCCAGTTACAAAAAATCCCACACGTGCAGTCATCAGGAAGCCTTAAGAAAGTCAATTCCCAGAGGCCAGAGCCTTCCTGGGACTGGCCAGGTGGAAGGTAGGGCTGGCAGACAAATGTCAGTATGTGAGCCTTTCAGACCTCTACCCTGTCTCACTGCACCCACCAGTGCCATCTTGCACTCACTTCCTGGGCAGAACTGATGAGTGAGAGACTTCCCTCTACACTTTTTCCCTCCCCAGCTCCTTCTTGTTCAGCCTACAAACTGGCTTGGACTGGTGTTGCCTCCCATTATTTCTTAGCACAGTCTGGCACAAAGGGACTCTGATCTCCACAGATCTAAGCCCTGCTCTATCGATAGCTAATTAAAGTTTCTTCCATATTTAGGACCCTAGTCAGCCTTTTCCTGACAGCGATGTGAAATCACAGTGACTGGAAATCAGACTCCGTGATGTTAAAAAATAACCGACCAGACTGAACACATCAAACGTTTTCTGACCTGTTTCACTTTGTCTCCCTTATCTGAACCACACGCGTGGAATTTAGCTCCTCTATTTTTAAACCTTTAACTCAGGCATTGACCTCTTTACTGCAGTCACCCTAAGTTCCCTTTGCAGTCAAAGAAGAGAGAGGCGCTTCTGGGGTGCAGTTTGCTTGGCCTACTTTTGGGGTCTACTTTAGGGCAAGATAAAAGAGACCCTAGAAATGCCTGTTTCTCTTCACTGACTGTAATAAAAGTCTTGCTACTCATGCCACATGCCTACAGGATCAATTGAAACTGAACCTAAGTGCTACAAGATGCCTTTTGTACAACATTGTGAACACTGTTAACTCTCAATAAGTGGATTATTCCTAGCATATATAAAAAATTATATGCCACATATGTTCTGTATTTTTTTTTATATATATATATATATAAATACTAAGTCCATGCATTCATGTGTTGTTAGGAAGCTACCCAAACAGCTGTAGTTATCATTGCAACGTTTTTCTAACAGTTTCTTAGATGAGAACTCCACCTTCAAACCATCCAAACCAGTATTTACACCAGAGTAGACTGCGTGGGGTATAGATCTGCTGGGCCCCCATCCTTGGTGATTCTCTGTATTTTTGACTGTGTCACTCCAGTGCCAGCCATAAAGTCAGAGCCTCACCCTGGGAAATCTGGCCCAGGATATTTCTTTAAGGCATACCAGGGCTGCACAGCAGCTTGCTGGGGAGAGAGGCTGGAACTGGTACTGAGTACTTGTAGCGTCCACCATGAATTGATTCCTTCAGTGGGGCATAACTCCCACTGAAGCTTTTGGGAACAAGGACTTCAGGCATCTGTGTGAGAAGCCAGGCTGCCCCCATTTTTTTGCGCCAGGACCAAAATGAGGTCTGGAAAATTCAATCTACATGTGGGTCACTTGATGCTGATACCCACAATGTGCAAAATTAATAACCCACCAGTGCCACAAGATCTGCCTGATGGATGCAGTTAGCCATGCACTACACTGCAAACATCCAAAACTGGAATTGGCACTTACAGAAAAGGAAGTGTTTTAAAAAGCACTCGAAATGCTACAGCCTCTGAACCAACCTTGCTGGTACATTTATTGTGGAAGACATGAGGTTTTGGGGGGAGGCAGGTCACATGTGCCTTCTTGTATATGCCTAAACAGTAACTCTGAAGAAAGTTTTCATTTTCTAGTTGAAATCACTCTGGAAGGAAGTCATTACTTGACTTTTTTCACTTCAGTATGCACCTGAGAAGAACTGGTATCAGTCACAGCAGGGGACACAGGATTGCACTGATGAGGTGAGACATGCTGCCATACATACAAACTACATACATGTCCCAGGAGCATGTTCTGACATCGCTAATTTGTTTAACTTACCCGCAAGATAATATAAAGGAATGGAAGAGAATAAGCTGCCACCATGACTTTTCAGAAACTCTTAAGTCATTCAGTCTTGAGCACAAACATTGCAGTAAAGCCTCTCGATACAAACATCCATTTTGTGATAGACAATTCCATTTATTTCCTTGAATTGGAATGATAATTAAATCTGTCAGTGGTTCTCTTGCCAAAGATCTGCTGCTACATCTGTGGGCAAAGCTGTATTTAAATACCCTTCAGAGGCAGCAGTGTTTCATTGATCGCATTTATGAAGTGAATGTATCCAGAGAAAATATATCCTATTATATAGCTTCTCACCTAGGAAAACAATCTGATAGGTGGATTCTTAAGTGGAGCTGTCTTTTGGTAATGGGTCTAACTTTCTGTATGGCAAATGAAAGTATTATGAATAATACCTTAATCTTTCAGTGTACGGCTTTTCAGTGATGAACTGAATTAAAAATGCATGGCAAAATAGTTTCTTCCTAAGAGGCATTGTAGCTGTTTTATTTTATGCTCGATGGAGCCTGTAGAAGCTGTCCTGCTAATACTTTACATGCAGGAATCCTGGGATTCTCATGTACCTTTAAAGGAAAATTAGCCCTGCTGCACTGCATTTCTTATGGAAAGCCCCAGAGATCAGTATTCTCTTTCTCACTAGAAATGAACCCAAACCATCGATCGATATCCCACTGCTTTTAGGAAGTGCGTTTCTCTGCAGGAACAGAACTCTGTGGGCTTGTTAGCATTTCCCCTTCCTACACATCTGGCTTTACACATAGGCTGTGAAAGATGAATAGTTGGTACTTCTACCTGAATCACACTGAATCACTGAACTACAGCAACACCTGTGCTAAGGTGGATCCAAGGCTGGCTGAGCACTGCCCACAGCTGCACCATCAGGCACAGAGTAACCTTGCGTGTGGAGCTAATAATGCTTAGATATGTCACTTCAGTGTCAAACAGATCCTTGGCCAAGCACATGGATCTTAGATCACAAAGGCCTCAGTGAAAAGTGGCTTGATAAATCTTAGTGATAGGGAGCACTAAGTGATAAGTATTACAGCTGAAAACAAGCAGGACTCAGATTAAACTGACCTTTCCAAGGGATCTGGGGCTGTGGAGCAGGTCTTGTCTTCTCCCTTTGGCAACAAACTGTGACGTGAAGCATCTTTCAGGGTGGCAAGGGACTGGGCAACATCTTTTGACGGTAAAAATGACAGGGGACCAGCACAACAGTGCCTGTTCTATGAACCAAACAGCTTCCAATGCTTATAGCAAGGCGTTCATAAATGTGAATGTTGGAGATCCCAGGCAGTCGGACCCCTGTCAGGACCCTGACATGTTCAAGAAGGTGCTTGTTCTACAGTTGCTGCACTAAGGCGGCATTTATGGGACTGAATTTGCATGTTCTCCCTGAACTATTCCTCTGTGTGTTTATAGACAGGTTACTCCCATCCTGGGAGCTTATTTAGTGGTGTTACAGGGGCTTTTCTGGCTTGCCCATGCAGTTTCTGGCCTACAACTGTGCAATGTATGTGCAGCTGGAGATCAAGGCTAGCCAAGCTCTGTGGTTGGCTCCCATATTTTGGATCAGTGGGAAAATCAATACACCTTGGATGTCTGCAGCACAGCCCAAGAGCCTGGCACACTCTGGCTGCTCCTCAGACCCATCCTACTCACCCAGGGCCTCGCTCCCTGTAAGAGGGCTGTGGGGATTCCAGTGTCATGGTAGGTCCCCCTGTAGTCTCCGGTGTAGTAGAAGGTGCTGTCGGTGCTGAGCTCAGGGAAGGCAGGCGAGTAGGAGAAGCAATCCCAGCGATCCCACATGGCGTTGTTTTGTACTTGGAAGCAGTTAGTTGCTGTTATAGTGGGCCATGTGTTTGCATGTGAGCCCAGACAAGTTTCCAGAGCAGCAGGGAGGAGCAAGGCAACTGTGGGATCTGGCTAATGCCAGCAGCCAGCCCAGAGACATGACTGATGCAGACACAAGCTCCTCACTGCAGCTTAAAAGGCTGTTGATATGTAAATAAAAGGTCTCATCTTTTAGGAGAAAGAGAGCATACTGTCAGGACAAGTTATATGGGACTCACCGGGAGGCAAAGCAGCTCTACAGCACCTCTAACTGATGCTCAGCTTCCTCATCACTTTGAGTACCAAAGAATGGGGATGCCCAGCTATATTAGGTAAAATCCTTATGCTCATAACGTATAGCAGGTGCTCTGAGGGCAGCTCACAGGATTTCACACTGCTCAGAGATCCTGGCATCCTCCAGCGTTAAAGCAGAATTATGGACCCTTAATGACACTGCAGCAACACGAGGTCGTCAGAGCAAAGGTCTGCCTTGGTGGCTGTTACTTTCCCAGCATAGCAAGTGTGATTATTGTTCCAAGCTGGCCATCAGCAAAGCAGACAATGGATTTGTGTGTCTGGCTAACAGCTGTTATCACGTATGGGATCAATATGTGCCTGCCACAGCTCAGTATTTTAAGTAGGACAAGACAGGCGCAGAGGGCTGCACACAATGTCTCCTCTCCATATACCATTCTTGGTCATAGGTTACTGGCTTATTCTAGTGCGTGATGTATCCAGGCTAATCCAGTGGAAATCTATTAGATCAGCTGGAATGAGCATCCAGTGATGACAGATCGAGTTAATGGTCTTTATCGCCAGTTCAGTGACAAAGGTCTAATCCTGGTATTTCTGCACTGACATGCAGAACAGAGCACACATGGGAAAGCACAGAGACAAGCAAGGTAAGTGCAAACATGCTTTTAACTTCTCAAAGACCTGTACGTATGAGCGGGCTGGTGCTGGCATAAATAATCTACCCTTTTTTTCCCATAGAAAGTCAGGACCAAGCGACTTCTGTCTGTATCTTCTCCCACACTCACTGATAATATTACTGACTTACATATACCTATTTCCTCATCAAGATACATGCATTTTAACTATAGAGATGTTCCTGCTTCAGTCTTACCTCCTGATATATTAGGGCTTTTACTCTTAAAATACCAGTAACACCAGAGCTCGGTGCTGTCCTGCTCTGGGTTTTGTGTTATTTAATGCTAAGTGTTAATTTAAATATCATTAAAGCTAGATGTTGTGGGGTTTTTATTCTTCTGCACCACTGCCTTTCTGAGGATGATGTGGTAGAAAACCATAGTCTGTATTTTCTCTTGTAGACTTCCAGGTCTGTTCCCCAGAGATCAGGAGGTAATTTTTGAGTCATAAGTGAGGATGCCTTGAATCTTGACTCTTTATGGAAAGTTAGGAAAATGCACCCAAAACCAGACATTCCGAGTCACCAGTCATCTTTTAAAGACTTCATCATTTCCATGCTGCTTTACCTGTAATCAATCCTCACAGCTATTATTTGTCTAAAACATAGACCTTTGCACATGAATATAAGAAATATCAGTGAGACTTCTGATATGGGAAAGGCCAGCAGGATTAGACCTTAATATTTCACATCTAATCCTATGAATATTGTGTTTATTAGGTCCCATATGCTCTGCTAATTCCAGCTTTATTTATAATGCGTGGCTTATTTCATACGATTAGGTTTAGAACAGCAATTGGCTGTTCAACAAACAGTGCACTAAAGCAGCCCCCCCTTGCAGCTGGAAGTGGCTTCTTCTGCTTATATTGTGAAAAATATTTATCCAGCTTAATATCTAAGGAATTGGAGCTCTCCATAATGAAAGCCGTGCCTCCTAAAGGGCCTCGCGTATGTACAAAAGCATTTCCCAATTGCTGGCGCTAACTGCTCTGCAGCCACGGAGGAATCTGGGATGGCAAAGACTGTCTGAATGCATTATCCAAACCACCTACTTACTGCACCTGCCAAAACACTTCTGCCTGCACCTCTGTGGGCTGCTCGGCTGGGGTTCCCGTGCTTTGCAAACTCCTCTCCACCTACCTTACCCGCACCACAGCCAGGATGAGCTGCAGCATCACGCCATGGCGGGTGCACATCCTGCCAGCTCAGGTAAGAGCAGTCGGCATCTTGAGCTGCGTGAATGAGGAATAGAGAGTGTGAGGGTGGGAATGGTGCTGCAGGGCGGTTTGAGCCCAGGGGCCAGTGGTGGGGCTGTGGGCTCAAGGGCATCTGTGCCCCCACTGCAGAGCCCATGCTACCGTCTGCTGTTGCTGCACCTAGGTTGGCAGTGTCCTTGCTTCAGTGATCAGGACAAGACCACCCCAGTGGTCCAGGCTCCAAATCACACCCTCACCCACATCGCCATGCAGCTCCCAGTTCCTTTTCTGAACAGCTTATAAAAGCCCTTCTTAAAAATAAGCTGGCTCATGGAAGCAGTGAGACAGAGCGAGAACACAGTTATTAAACAGACACAGGCGAGGCATGACAGCATATGAAGTATTGGTTCATTTACACATCATCCAATTAGTTCATGTTGTCCTCTGCCATTTGCATCACATGCCCAGGCAGCCGTTTAAATGCTAGAGGTTTTCCCTTATCTTTGCTACTTCCAGGATAATTTTCCCTTCTGTTGGCTGGCTGGACTCACTGTCTGTCTTTCAGGGTCAGGGTTAGTGAACTGCTCGTGGTCCTGTGACTGACTTTCTGCCCTGCCTGTAAGATCCTGTGGCCAGCTGAGACGGCTCCTGTCTGTGCACTACACAGGCCTTGGACACGTCTTTCCTTAGAACAGCCATTACCCTAATGAACAAGGATCCAGAAAATGCTCAAATCAAAATTAAATCAGCCATGAAGCCACTGTTTCAAATAAACCCAAATAAAATTAGTTAATTGGGGTGGCAAGCAACAGCAGTCTTCCACTCTGTAAATTAATAAGAAATTATTTGAGCCCATCAGAAGATTTCTTGCTCTCTATATTTTGGGAAGTCAACATCCTTCTGCTTTAGCACAGAAAACAGCACGGAAGGGCTCCTGGTCCAGTGGTTCCCTCCCTGTATCTGCTTCCTCCTCCCCTTCCCTATCTGCTGCTTCACCCGGTCTTTCTTTCTGTCTTCTGAGATTGCTCCTCTTTACCTATTGTCTCCCTTTTCATTCTTCGTCTCCAGAAACCATTTTCTCTTCTGAAGAAGCTGTGTGTTTTAATCACAAGTCCCATGTCCCCAGACACTAAGGATCATACTGGGAACACCAACAGTTTCTTTAGTAACAATAATCATCATAGTAACAACAGTAATTCTTATCTGCAGTGAAGAATATTGAGGGCAAATGCCCAGGACAGTTGGCCAGCAAGGACCTTCAATACATGAAAGAAGACCCGCAAACTCTGTGGCTGGTGAGCAGCCTGGCCCTGAGCCATGCCCTAGGCATGAGGGGCTCTGCGCACATTTCCAGGGATGCAACGACAGGAGTGCAAGAGATAAATTGCTGTTTATTATGTCTCCCACTGACTGGCTTCAGCCAACACAACTTTCTGGCAGCAAAGCTGTAAAGTCATAAAGGTGAATAAGGTGGGGAAGATCATCTTAATCGCTCCGTCCTGTCCTGGAGCAAGTACCAGCTTGCTTCTAAAGCCCACTGGTGAAGCCCCATGAGCAGCCATAGCAATGCTGCCCACCCAGCTGCTGCCCATCTTGGCACACAACTACCCAGTGCTGGCTCCAGCTACATGGAAAGCAGCCACAGGGCTGAAGCACAGCTGCCAAGCGTGGCTTTACGGATGGCTTACTGCATTTCATAGAGTGCTGAGCCTCGGGGTTTCCTAAGGCAACCTTAGGATGTGTGGGAGTGGGGAGCTGAGCACCCTCTGCTTCCTATTACAGGTGTCCAAATCTCTAATTCAGCCATGGAGACCCAAAGGCTTCCAAATGAGTCCCTCTCTCCAGTCCTCCTTCATCCATTGCTTGCTGCTTAATGTCCCAGCTGCAGAACAGCAAGTTAGGGAAGAATCCCCGTTAAAACCAGGCAAGTCTGTGGCTTTCAGGTACTGCATCAAAAATCCCCCACATCAACCAAGGCAAGGAAAAGAAGTACAAAGATACGCTTCTTTTAAAATCTCAAGGTTTATAAGCAAGCTTCATGATTGTTTTTCAGGGGAAATACTACATGCATGTCAGTACACTGAAGCAGACCTGTCCCTATAATATTCCCTTTACCATGATGCTGAGACTCTCTTTAAAGTTGTGCATGCCTACACATGGAAAGTTAAATTTGACAGAATAATGATAAATGAGGTGAATTTGCAAGTTTTTCTCCTTAACTCCCATTCCATTATAACCACTTTCCTCTTGTGCAGGGCTGCCTGCTTGGACTGTCACCTTAATTTGCAAGTACAGTTTGAAAGGCAGCTGATTCCTTACCAAATCTGTGAAGAGCCTGTTATGGCCTTGTTAAAAGGGAACCACTTGATATTGGGAGTGGTGTGTTTTTAAAGTTTGAGTTATGGTCTTCAAGGATTTAAACAAATTCTTAAAGTGTTCTAATATCATCTCGTTCAGCTGATGGCAAGGGAATTTGGAGATTAAAATTACACTCAGGGGTTTTATTATTTTATGTAAAGAAAAGGCAAATTAAATAAAATTACAAAAAGTTGTTAGTTTAAAAACAAACAAACAAAAAACCCACAACAGAAACCAGGCTAATCTTAAAACCTTATAAATTATACATGTAATATGGTAATAGGGTGTAGTCAGTATGTTAACTTTTCATCCTCGTACAGCTAGACTATTGATGCACAAATGTTGCATAGAAAATCACATATTTCCAGTGGGATGTAACAGCAATCAATTTAGCATCATTTCTTTTGGATTATCTTCTTGCTTTCCTCCTCACAAGCCACAATAACCTTTTCCCTTACACATGGCTCCCTGGGGTAAGAGTCAGAACGGGGAGGGCCTTACTGGCAACCTGTTGCTCTGCTGGCACCCAGAGCACCACTGCTACCAGTGCTGCCTGACCAGCTTCTCCCACAGCGGGTGGGTTCAGTAGCTTTTTAGGATGGCATGGGACTGTGGGGCTCCCGCCCTCCTGGACTTGCCCAAGGGTTGCAACATCCAGAAGCTTTGGCTGCTCTGGTTTCTCAAGTTGATGAATGGTTGGAAAATTCAGTCCTGGAGATGTTTGTGCCTGCGTATACGGAAACTTGGAGCTGATGAAAGGGTGCCAGAAAGACAGAAATAGCAACAGGTTGTAATCTGGGGCGGGTGGCATCTGCCTCTGCTGCCGGGAAGTACTGAAAAGGGTTGAAAAGCAAGGACAGGAAGTACCCAGCCTGTGTCCCTGATACTGCCTGCAGTTTCTCATCCCTTTCCTTGCTGCTGCCCCCACCGAGGCCAGGTGGCATTACTAGGTGAGCAGCCCCACGAAGTATGTACTTTCCCAGGGGCTGGGCATCTTGAGGCTGTGCTCTGGGGCGATACGCAGTGCTGCAGCCCATGCCACAGACTTGCTCATGCTGGGGGCATAAAAGCAGTGCCTCTGCTATCCTTTCACCTTTCCTAAAACTCAGACAAATCTCTGCGAGCTCTGCCAACCCTCAAATTCAGTCTGAACCAGTGTGAAGGTTAAACTATTATTGTGGGGTGGGACTGAAGCATGCTGGTGAAACCCCACACAGCCAGTGTCCTCACAGCAGCCTGATTTCTTTAGAGAACCAGACTAAAATCATAATTAACCAGGCAATGCTGCCAAGAGAGGCAGTGCCTGTGGGCTCTGGCCAGGCTGGATGCTGGCTGGAAGCCCGCTGGAAGCCCTGAGGCTTAGTTCAGGCAGCTGAATCCCCCTACACATACCCCCAGTACACACGCACACAGAGCAATGGGCCCAGCATGGGGTGAGAAGCACACCAGCCACTGTGATACAGCTGTCACACCGCTGTCATGGTGCACGGGCAGAGCTGGAGGCTCACCTCCACTGGCTCCGGACTGGAGACACTGCAGAGCATCACAAACAGCAGCTTTTTGATGCATGGAAGGAAAGAAAAAAGCAATTATATTTTAATCTCAAATTGAGCCAAAACCAAAGTGTTCTGGTTTTCTTTGGGATTGTTCATGTGGTGGAACAAATGCATTTCACTTACCCAAAATGAAGTGGGTTTTATGTTGAAGTACCCAGAAGGCAAACACCCTGAGGGTGCAAAATGGATGCAGCCCCTCCAGCCCATCAGAAAATTGTGCATTTTCTTACCTCTCGGAAGAAGAGGTTGTTCCATTGAAAGAGCAACTGTTTCCTGGGTGCAGGAAACCCTCAGAACACAAGTGACTACAAAACCTGGTTACTTCACCTCTCTTTGGTCCTTCCATGCTGGCTGTTTTGCCCCTGTCCCTAGGCTGTGTGGGCAGCAGCAGGGGGCTGCAGGCAGTGCTGGACAAAACAGCATGGCTCTGGATGGGGCTTCCATCCAGGTGAGACACCCACAGTGCTTCATCCCACAGTAAACACGAGCTCATCCACCGCCCACACCACTCTGGTAACACCTGCAGGCAGTGTCCCTAGGCTGCTGCTGTATTTTGTGTAACTTTGCTTGCTCATACAACACAGATGGGGACTGCACTGTGAAAGCACAGTTCCTCACCCTCCTCTCTTTTTCCTGTGATTTAAAACGGTTTGGTTTCTTTGAGCAGCCACGTTGTTGTGGAAAGGCTCTAATCTCTCACCACTGACACGCGGCATCTCCCTGGTGCAAATGAGATGTAGGTATAAATAGCACCAGCTTCCATCAGCTGCCACCCTGGGGCCTACCCCAGGGTTAATCCACTTCAAGGCTGTCAAAATCCAGCCTGCTGGCTGTTGGTCCTTCTCTACAGACCTTTGTATTATCCTTTCCACAGCTTCCTGCCTCCGCTCCCCAGCAGGGTCTGCCCCAGGCCTCCCCTCCAGGGTGCCTTGCAAGGACTGGGCAGTGCAGGAGCAAGGAGCCACAAGCAGGCTCCTTGCCAAGCACCCAACCTATGGAAACCATTTTCAGTCTCAGGTGACTGGGATGGACTGAACTGATTACTGTGCTTGCTGAAGGGCTGACGAGCACAGCAGACCACAGGCAGGCAGCCTGAATATTTATGCTCTGTGGCCCCCTTGCATATGAACACAACTAGGATCTTTGGGCCAATGATCTAGATCTCTTTGTATTAAGCGTTAATCAAAATATGTTGCATTGCTACTGTGGACTGTGGAGCTGCTGGGGCTTAGTATCAGAAGACTAAGGTTTAACATTGTTTTGATTACTTGACTAATATTTTATGCAGGAAAGCAAGCTGTGGCCTTAATACATAATGTTGCTGCTACCTGAGAATTACAAAATCCCAAGGACGGTCACAGTGCAGGCATAAATATGTATACTGCATTAGCAGCAAGTGCAGATATTTTGATAAGACTCACAGGCTAAGGAGTTCGATGTGGATTCTTCTGACCAAAATTTAGACATGGCAGACAGCATCTAAGCCAGTAGCTCCAGGCCCCCTTCAAAATCAATAGGAAGAAGTGGGCACTTTTAGGGCACAGTTCATCTGACCTGTATTAGTCCTACTTTAGCCCCACGTGTGTCTGTGTGTCTGCTCTGACCATAGAGGCACTTTGGATAAGCAGCCCAGGTACAGAGCCTACTGTAAATGTCTGATTTTGCTTAGGTGAATCTCAGGTGAAAAAATAATTTGACTCCTTATCGCACAAAATTGGGAGAGGAATGGAAAGTTGGAAGTGGGTGAGATTTGTTAACATTCCTCTAAGATCTCTTGCTGCTAGTTTGTCCTGCTCAGCTTGGGTCAAGCACAAAACCCCTGCAGTGCACTAGAAAGGTGATGTTCAGCAGTAGGGATTAAAAACAGAACGTGCCATCAAGTCCCTGCACCATTTTTTGTCAGACCAAAACTCCCTCAGTACAAGTAGTTCTTGTGAGAGTTTAGGTGCAGACAGGAAAGTTGGGTCATGGACGTTGGGAGGTAATTGCAGACAAACTCACACCTAAGTTCAGCAGCTGCAGTTCAAGGTCTTCCCAGAGCTGACTCCAGCACACCCTGTGACCTTGGCTTTGCTCAGGCACATCTTGAGTGATGATTATTTTCCCCCTTAGACACAGAAGCCTTTTTCTTAAAATAGGCTTTTAAAAATAAATCCTTCTCATGGTGTGGCTGCTCCAGCGCAGCAGCTGTGGGCAGGTCTCGACCCCCAGTCTCACTGTCTGAGGACAGATTCCCCCCTGCAGAACACCTGTAATTCAAGCATTTGATTTTTCCCAGCAGGGCCTCATTTCTTCAAATGAAGCCTATTTGTGTAATGAAACATCAAGTAGTTCACACAGGGATGCAGAGCACTCACAGGGAAAAAGCTCTCAATTGAAATGCTGTGCCAAGAAAGATTTAATTGCAGTTACCATACAATACAAAGAGGGGAAATAAAAAACCCAAAACAACTGCAGGAACAGGCTGTTTTCATTTCCCAGCAATTGCACAACAGCAAGCCTACCTCAGTGCTCAATAGGCTCCTGTTGGCACTAATTGGCACCCTTGCTGGTGGGTCCGTGTGGAGGAGATGAGGTCTGAATGGCTTACAGGGGTAGACCTGCTCCTGCATCTCCACACAGGCAGGCGAGATGCAGGCAGGCAGGCAGCAGCAGCAGCCCTGGCCCTTGGCACCCTTCAGAACTTCTGCAAAGGAATTTCCTCAGATATGAAGAAAGCAAGTGTGTACACAGCCATGCTGATATCAGATAGGGGACTCGTGCCAGGAATTTGAGCGTAGTTAGCAACTTTGTAGTGTGCAGGGACACCTACTTCTTGGGTATAGCAAGCGTGTAGATGCCTGTATAGCTCAGGGCATATGCTTCAGTGCTTTCTTCCGTGGGAGCCTTAAAGAACTTGTGAGTTCCTCCATATCTTATTTACTAGTAACATCCAAGATGATCACAGGCTTTTCCCATCCTAATCTTTGTGGTGGTCTTTTCCATGTTTCGTATTTCGTATGAACCTCCCCTTTTGCCTTGTTATTTGCAACTGCATTCAATGATCTTGTCCCTAATGGAGTCTAGAGTTTTTCATGTAGAGGTAAAGTTTATTACTAAGACTCAAGTGAATCCCCAACTAGGGTCACCCAGGTGCTTCATTTGGCCAGAGACCAAACCAGCCCCTTCTCTATGCTGTTCCTGTACCAAATTGCAGCCTGTCTCAGGGTGATGCCTAACATAAACACTTAAAGAAGCAGCCAGGGAATTTTAGGAGAAAAGAATAAACTTATGAGATTTACTACTTTATCTATTCTTCTTGTTTTTCAAACAACAGTTAACTGGGCTGGAAGGGAAGATACAGCTTATACAGGGTTCCTCTACAACATGCATTACACAGAAGTGTGGGGTTTAGCCAGATAGCTCTCTGGCTGCAGGACTATAAGCTGAGTTCATACCTCAGACATTTAGATGTTCCCATTACCTTCTGTGACAAAGGCTTACTGTTTCTTGGGTAATTTGTCTATCCAAGGTATTTTCAGAACATTTAAAGGTACTTTCAATAGTTCACTAGATATTCAAGATATCACTAGATATTGAGAGTAGACTACGTGTGTTTTCATTTGGTTTAGCGATATTGACTGTGAGCACTGCACCAGTACATAGCCCTCCAAACCCAAACCCTACAGGAGGCTTATCTGAAACTCACCAGGTGTTAAGACACTTTTCCTGTTGAGTTCTGCAGGTTCTAAAACACACCCAGCTGTATGATTAACCAAAGAGACAGAGCAGGATTTCAGCCCTGGCAGTAGCAGTGCAGAAAAACGGAAGCTGACAGGCAATGGCAAGGCTGCAGTCTTCCCTCTTTGGCTCTCTCTGGTTTTGTAGAGAATCAACCAGCCTTTGGACTATATCTCTCCTTTCTGAATAGGTTTTTAAAGCTGGGGAGTAAGTCTGTTAGTGACAGAGACAGTAGAAAGGTAGGGCATCTATAAAGAAGTCATGGCTAATGCTGGCTGCAAACATTCAAGTCTAGGTTGCCTTTGGAAAAGCACTCTTATCAAAAATGTCAAACTGTTGCCAAATACTTTCCAGCCAAATCTAGGTTTAGTTTTTGACAAGAGAAAAAAAAAAATGTTCCCATGGCTAAAATTTATCTCTGCAGTAGCTCTTTGTAGTTGCTGGAAATGCAGACTCATATATGAAGGATATCTTGCCATGCACAATATTGGAAGTAACTTTGTGGCTGTGTCAGCAATAAAAATGCCTGAGTAAATTCTTGCAATAAAACAGACAGAAAAGAGCAAAATCTGATTGCCCACCAGTTAACATTTTGTTTTTGTATGGAAATAAGCATTTCCATTCCTAACGACTATGTGAACAGAAGGGCTTATGACAGCTAGCTTATTTCTACAATAAGAGGCTTCTTGGGGCTGGATGGTTGGTAGAATAGGGAAACCCATTAATATCTGTCCGCATAGCTAATATTTTAGGTGGTCAGAAGGGAAAAGCCCTTAGAATGGTGGCCTCAGTGTCATAGCAGTGAAAGCCTGGTTAGGAAGCAGCCAACAGGGTCTGATTTATTCACTCTGCAGCTTAGTGTTAACAGCTCCTGACTCAGCTCTGCCACTGAGTTGGTGTATAGTCCTGTAGAGCCGTTTATCTCCCGGCACTGGAGGAAGGCAGTCTCCATCCCATCTGGCCACTGCTTCAAGGAGCTGGAGCATCCCAGCCATTTTTGGTGGCCTGGGAGAAAAGAAAGGAGCAGGCACAGGTCAACTCTCCTGTTGCCAGAGGAGACAGGAGACTTGAGTAACCAAGAGTGACGATGGCACTTCAAGGGTCTCCTCTCTCCCCACTTCCCATCCATCCTCCTATCTGCACTTTCTTTGGTAAGGTCTGTGCTTGGTCCTGGCATGGGATGGGATGGAATGGATTGGAGCGGGGCTGGGTATTCCTTGCCTGAGCCTCTCTGATGAGGTCCAGCAGTGGGGCTTGCTCCTAGGTCTCTCCCCAGAGCTAGTGCCCCATCCAGTTGCTCTGCTCCCATAACTGCTCTGCAGTGGGAAGGTCTGCTGTGTCCCCTCCTGAGCCTCAGAAACTACTGCAGGTCCTGCAGCAGATAGTCCTGCCCCCACATCGGGTGCTGGCTTCCAGGAGATGGAGCCTCAGTAATGTTGTGGCTGAGGCCAAATAATAAATACCCTGAAAAGGTTTAAGATTCTCTCTTCAGGCATCTGCTTTTGAATACCCATGCTTTAATTCAGGTGTGGTGTGTGGGAAAAATATTAAATAAGCAATAATTGCTTCATAGATATAATAACCATCCTGGCAAATCATATTTTGACTTTAAAGTTGACAATAAACACATGCAATAAATAAAGGTAATCATGCATTACATGTCCATGGCAGTAGATGATACCAAGCCTATTAAAACAGTATCAATCAGGCACTGAAAATGGTTTATATTTAGCACATCTCATTTTAGATTAAACAGACTCTGCTCTCAATTATCCAGTAATTACCTAGAGGCATGAAGGCATGTACACAAAGCTGCAGCAAAGCGACTGTGTGAGTACTGGCTTACTTTCCTCTTGGTAAGCTTCATTTTGCTGGGATTAATTGGTGAGAAGGCTGGTGATGAACACATGACAAGCACAACACTCAATAATGCTTTAATAAAGTGATGGAAGCAAATGTTTTCCATCAAACCTCTTCAGCACAGGAAATGTGATTAATTAAGCACATTCATCTAATTACTGTATGAATTCTCAGGAGGTAAATGTATACTCCAAGGCAGATATGCTGGGTATGATTCCAGAGGCTAGATTCAATTTATTTTTATGTGATATTGTTTATGTAAACATTAAAAAAGTTCTTTTTTTTAAGGAAAGATCATAACTGTGATTGGTTTCCAGTACTGCATCAAAGATGGTCCTAATCACCAGTATTCATCAGAGCTAGCGATAAATCTTCCTTCAGAATAACTCTCTGGCTTTTCCATTATCTCTAGAGAGACCGAGCATTAGGAAAAATGCAACCACCAAAGTTTTTGTTGGATGTTGGCTGTATCTTACAATCCCTCTGCTTTCCTTTGCTTTAACAGTGTTTGGGAATGCAGGGCTGGAGTTGCTTTTCTAATCAGCATCAGCAAATGGAGGATATGAGGCTCCAAATTGTGCCCCTATGAGTGCGTTCACTGAGCAATACTGAGGGTACAGGAGCCATAATGTTGCTTTCCCTAATCCAAGCATAGGTACCTACATCAAGAACTGTAGGGGATTCTGAGCTCCCAGCACTTTCCAGAGCTGGGCAAGGGAAGTGCATAGGGAGGGCAGCCACATTGAGAGCAGCTGGTGACAGTGGCATTTCCCCACTGGCCACTGCTCCAGCCTGGCTCTGCCATTGGGCTGCCTCCAGAGGTTGCCTGCCAGCTCTTCCAGCCAGCACCCAGCACAGTTTGCTTCTGCAATAGAAATCCTCATTGTGCCTGGCAGAGGAGAAGCAGCAACTGCAGGAACAGTTCAACCAAGTGACCCAGGGGCCAGTAACCCCTGCAGAGTCATTCCCTTGTACCAGCACAGCCTTGGGCTGCTGAGGGACCGAATTCTCTCCTCAGCTGCAGGATGCTCCCACCCATGAGGTCATGCAGAGGAAGGCTGAGGGGGCTGGGATGCCTGGCACAAACAGATATGCAATCACAGCAGTGCCTTGCTGTGGCTTGGTGTAGAAACACCAAATATTTGGGGGAGTGAAGCTAGTGAGACCAAAGCTAGCAGTGAGAGAAAAGCCATGTCAAATCCCCACCACCACTATCAGCCCTGTCTCTACTCCATCCCCCTCTCCCTGCCCCATGGGAAAACCCATGCCTGGTGCCTGTAGCCTTAAAAAGATCATTGCTATGCTATAAATATCCAGCCATCAATTAACCACATAAATGCCCACAATCCGGAGAGCTCTCCTCCTGCATCACTGATGTAACTAACATCAGGGTTGCTCACCATCACAGGTCCTGCCATACTTGTCTCATTAAACCCAACAGCATCTTGCTCTTTAGCAATGTATTCATTTTAGGGCTTTACAGCAACCTAGTCCATAGTGCATTTAAAGTCAACAGAGAGACTCTGCCTGAGTTCTGTGGGCTTGGATCTCTTCCAAGGGAAATATTTTCCGGCTTAAGTAACTCTGAAACAAGGCGATCACAGAAAAAAAAAAGGAAAAGAAAAAAGGGAATGTTTCTTTTAAAAATATGTTGTTGACAACAGAGAGCAAAGAAATCCCAGCACTAGGGTTATATTTTTAATGCTGCTTCAATCAAAAGCTTCAGAATAATGAAATACTTGCAAAATAAACCTGTTTGCATTTATGGCCTTGCTAACTATGGATGGGCAGGGAGCGGGGGAAGTGCTAAGAAATTCTGGTCCAAAGGAAACAAATAAGGAAAGCAAATCTTTCTCAGGCAGCCTGGCTGCTTGCTAGCTTCCCTGAGAGCAGCAAGGAGCGCGGAGGCTGGGGGAAGCCCCACGGTGTGATACAGTCCCATGTTGCTGTATGAGGTTATCTGCCCTATTGGTGTGACCTAATTCATTGAAATACCAACTCCTAGCAAGGCGCTGGAGACCTTCCAGAGCATTTCAGCAAGGACAGCATTTCAGATGAATAGAACCAAGGAGGCAACCCCACGGGAGAAGGCAGGGCTCTGCTTGGCCTTTGTTTGCTGACAGCAGCTCTCAGAGGCTCCCACGCACTCTAAATAGCTCAATGAAGCATTGCTAATGCATGTAGTATGATTGTGTATACACAGCAGCAGCAGGTGAATATACCTGTGGGTAGGTGGATATCTCAGAAGGCTCCTGTAATCATCCCTGCAACGTAATCAGTGCTCTGCCCTCTACTTAGTGCATAATACCTCCTTGCGTAACACCAGCACGATAATTAGTGCCACTTCAGCAGGTTGAGCCCGGTGACTCCCATGGGACGTCTACTGGCTCCTGCCGGTGATAACCGGATGGTGTGGCAGAGGAAACCCTTGTGGTGCTCACTGGGAGGGCAGCGCTTGCCCCTGCCGAAGCACTCAATGATGGACTAAAGCTTCAAGCAAGATCCGTGAAACCCAAGTCTGCAGAAGTATCATAAGATTAACTCCTAGGATTATTCTCTGGGAAGACTGTATGAGAGATGCCACTAGGGCACTGTAAAGCCTGCAATCATGTCTTGATTCTCAGAAAAAAGGAGAGGTCTAGCGTAAGCTAGATTTCATAAATCAAACCTGTATGTAGGCATCACTCCAGCATAGTGTGTGCTTTGGCTGTGACATAAGGCACCACATTTCTGTCTGCCCTGCTGGAATATGCAAACCCTCTCACATCTTTGTGCTAAAAATAAGTCGAAATTGCCATGTCCCTTAGTGTGCAATTTGCTGATTTTTGTCTTCTACCCTCTGTTCAAAGGTCGTGGCATTCCATGTGTGGCCAGGGCCTGTAAAATGCTCTGGGTGAACACATACAATGTGTTTACTCAGATCTATATCTAATTATATGGGCTGCCTGGGAGACAACTAGGAGAGAGGCAGCAATCAAACCCTCACTGAAGCACAGTGAAACTGTAGGACATGGGCTACAAAGCCACATTTATTCCCTCGGGTTTGGAAGGACAATCCCAGAGTTCACCTTACTGACATACAGAATTGTAGAATCATAGAATGGTTTGGGTGGGAAGGGACCTTAAAGCTCATCCAGTTCAAACCCCCCTGCCATGGCCAGGAACACCTTCCACTAGAGCAGGTTGCTCAAAGCCTTGTCCAACCTGGCCTTGAACACTGCCAGGGATGGGGCAGCCACAGCTTCTCTGGGCAAAGGAATCTCCTCTCTCAGCCTGTATTTAAGGTGTGGGTATCAAGGTAACAGACTGGCTATTTTGAAAGTTAGCATAGGAAATAGTGCTTTGTGACAAATCCTAGGCACCATCTGTGTAGGACACCTCCCACTCTCTTCCCCTTCTTTGAGACCCCTTTATGGTCCCCAAGAACTTTGCGGTCAACAAGAGTTGCCATTGACATAGCCTCCCATCATGGAAACCAAAGGGAAGACAACTTTGCAGTCTAAGAAACTGGGCCTGTCCTGTTGAATACACACTAGTATGGGGGGAAATAACTGTACAAGGGCAGAACTTGAAAACATCAGAAAATGGTAGTTGCCCTTCCCAGCCCTGCCAGCTTCACTGGGTGCAGTCTTGTTTGTAGCTCTGGCAATCTTTCTAAGGCAGGAGGTGACCTGAAAACTCAGCCAACAGAGACCAATAGCTCTCCTGCAGCTGAGACCCAGAAAAAGGTCTCTGGAGAGGAAAGGAAAAGCCATCAGTGAGAAAAATCAAAATGCAGTAGAAAATACCCACCCAAGTGCTGTGCTGCTCCCCTAGCTCCTCCTTTATCTACGCAGCTGAAAAGCAATGCAGTGCTGGGAAGGGGCTGGGGCCAGGGCTGGTAGGACATGGGCCAGATGCGGCAGCAAGAGGCTCCTGCCCTGGACTCCACCTGGCCTCAGGTATGAGTGGGAAAAGGTCTGGAGAGGAGGTGCTTCACATTCAAACCCGTATTCACATTTCTCCAGTTTGTCTCAGCTTCACTATCTTCCCACAGCAGATGGGATGGGTCAGTCCTTTACACTGTAGAAACTCCTACATGCAGTTGTGAAAGCATCCTCTCTCATTTGGCCATATCCAGCTGTCACTTTCTGTAATATACACCAGCATATGGGCAAAATGCCATTTTAATGAAAAAGAATAATACACAGGAGAGCTGTGAACTGAAATTGAGTGTGGCCTTTTGGAATAACTGGAATATCTGGACAAGGAAGGATTAGTCGATGTTGTTCATGACACTTCTAAGGTGATGAAAACAGCAAGTTATTTCCACTGCATTGCTAAAGCATATTACTTATCAAATATACCCTATAATTTATATACAGTGAAAAACTGCTAGAAATGTGCATGTTTTCAGAGTGCTGGTCTGACTGAAAGAAAAAAAAAAACAAACAAAAAACCCCCAAACCAGTTTTTCATTAAAAAAAAAAATTGGAGGTGCCTCACCAGATTTATTCTAGAATTAACTCTAGGAGACCTGGGGCAGGCACATACTTTTTATTCCCCTTTCACATGGTGCTGCGCACAACAGGGCACAGCCTTTTGACAGAAGATCTGAGATAGTACAAGAGTAAAAGGACCATAATTTGGACTGGATTTTGAAAAAAGACACTAGGGAGACAGTGCCCAAATCCAACGGCAATTTTGAGACCACTGGTCTGTAACATTAATTCCTAATGAGAGTTTCATGTCTGCAGTAGTGCAAAAGCCACCTTGCTTAAGGAGTCCTTTTCCAATACAAAAAGTGAGTAATCATGTATTTCCCTGCTGCAGTCAGACTGTTCATTTGTGGTCCAGGGATCACAGATTTCTCTAGATCTTGAATACTGCTGTCCCCAGGTTTTTATCTGGGAGACTACATACTACAAAACCCTTTCTTGTATCCATAATACTGATATAGCAGAAGGGTGATTCAGGATGCCAGGATCTGTGTGGCATCCAACTCAGGCACAATACAAAGCAGATACTAAATTAGAGAAGCTCAAGGTGAAACAAGCATTTCATGAACATTTGGAAAATACTGAGCTCAGGGTAAGAGGATAACATGTACATATGGTAAACTACTTTAAAATTCTGAGGATACTTCTGATCAAAAAGGAGACAATGATTTCTCAGGCTTCCTGTACCCATGAATTCAGGAGTACAGTGATGAATTTTCAGTCCAGCAGTTCAAAGACAAAGGTGTGCTAAGCTGGCTTCTTGACATTTGCGAACAGAAACTGTCTTCAACCCCACACAAGAAACAAATTAGCTGTTCCAGATTAGAAGGAAAGTATTAGCAAAGCACCAGAGGGTTCAGCGTGGGGTCTTTTCAATAACGGCAGACTTGGGTGATGATGCTCAAAGCACAAGCTGCCAAATCTAAAAGGCAGGATGGATGATATATTAATTTACTTTTTGCTTAAGTGCCTCAGCTGATGAAGAAATACTGCTATGAATCAAGGATTCTTGAAGCAAGGTCTTAATACACCTCAGGAGTATTTAAAAGAATAAAAGAAGTATTTTAAATTGCCATATAAAAATTTCCAAAGCCCTCAGCTAAGCACATCTGTAAGAAGAGTAAGAAACATGAAACTGGGTGACCTGGCCTGAAGGAAAAAAGGGGACCCTATTGCTAATATCAGATGTGCCTCACTAGGGATGCAATACATAAGCAAAGGGTATGTTACCATTTGCAGATCTGCTAGTAATCAGAAGACAGATTTTCCTCACAGTTTGGGTGTTTTCTGCTGATTTTATATTTTTCTTTTTACCTACTGCCAAATCTTGGACTAAGGGCAGATTTCCTGTGAGACCACAAAATTATGTGCTTGTATTAGTCACTAGCTCTGGAATTTCACTGATCTCTTCCTTTATTTTTTCCTTAGTTCATAAACAAAATCACCCAGCAGCAGATACCTAGATAGCCTCCATGGTGTAATTTTAGGATACGTGCATTGCCCAAGAATGGTGTCTCTATACCTTTTCTAGTGATTTTAATTTGTTAGTTCAGCAGAGGATATCAAAAGCTGTACAGCAGACTTAATCCAGCAAATGCTAATCCATCAGATCAGGGTGAGAGCGCTCTGCACCACTTTGGCTTCAGTCCTGGAAAGAGCTCTAGTCTGAAAATCCGGGTTCCCAACAGCATAATCTTTAGGGGGGTGTTACCATCCCCACACCGTGGTGTGGGCCTCCCTATGGAGAACCAGATCTGTACAGAGGTACAGATCAGCTGTGCTGCCTTCATCACAGTGGAGCTACACTACTTTGACATAAAGTAAGAACACATGACAATTGTACATGACAATTCCAGCTGTTCAAGATGAATAAATAAACAAGAAAAAGAAATCAGATACCTAAGTAGTATTTATTTCACTGTGGACATGAATAGCAATGCACAGACTTCCTGTGAAGTCGGTTGTCCTCCTCCCAGAAAATGAACCAAACTGACATAACGCTCTGCATTTGTGGTGCCTGTTCTTTGTTCAACAAAAATCATATGGAAGAAGCACTGATAGATTTGAAATAAGCTACAAATAAGTTAAATGCTAACTAATCACACACTGCCTCGGTACTCCTATCTGCAAGCACTGATTGGTTTCTGACACAGGAAGCCGTGGATCACACTGTGTACTTCCAGTGGGCTCACAGGCTCCTAAAAGGGATGTTTAATACTGTCTCTGCTGTGTACGCACTGTGCAGTCACTAACAGCAGGCATGGGGTTCTCTATTTGAAATATATTCATGAAAGGCAAAATAGGAGGCAAAAAAAAACCCAAACCAGCTCCTTTGAGTGCTGCAACAGGAAACTGCTGCCCATCAGAAGTTAAAATAAGTTGTAGTGTGACAGTATGTGCTGCATGCCTGAGCCCATGCAAGCTGCCATCAATGTGTGCCTGCACAGAGCAGGCAGTGTGGCAGGTTCAACTAGAGCTGGCATCCCCATTTCTGTCAAAACCAAGCTGCCTTCCGACAGGTGCCATGTTTGCCTGACTTGAATCTAGGCTGCAAGAGGCAGTCAGTGTTTCTGACCTGGCTGGGGCACAAAGCCCCATGAGCTTGAGGACTCGGGGCATCAGGACAGGGCAGGGCAGGGTCTGAGCTGTTGGTTCAGGATCACACTTGCCCAGCTCCTGTGTCATCCTACATGCAGGGGAGTGCAAGCAGGTCTGAGAACATGCAGCTCTCCTTTTTCTCCAACTAGCAGAGCTCTGGCATTCACACCATTGCAGCCTCTCTGGTTTTGTCCAGGTACATGGGAGCTGTCCCCTGTTCCCATCAGCTCAGGAAAATCAGGCTGCTGGGCTTTGGCTTCACCATGTCTGCAATTCACATGAAACATAGATAGTTTTGGTGAAATGACTCAAATTTCAAGGCAGCTTTTGCAGTCAGAAACTCCTTTCCCTGAACACTTTCCAGCAATCAGTTTACAACAGCATCATTTATCATCATTGCTTAATGATATATTAGCAATACTTCTGCCCTGGCAATTAGGTTGTCTGTAGGAGCCATTACTGCCCTCTGGGCAGCTGCCAGACCCCACACTGCCCGGGCAGCTCTCCAGTTTCACTCCACTTGCTTCTGAGAGCTGCTACAGGTATTTGAGCTAAGCCTTGCCTGCTGCGCTCACTTCTAAGGCTTTATATTTTCTGTGCTAGAGTGACTGACCACTAAAATAAACCTGACATGGCTTTTTTTTTTTTCCTTTTCTTTTTCTTGGGAAGCAATTTCGGCAGAATTTCACCTATTGGCTCACAGAGTTATTTAACACAGCCTGGAACCTTAATCCTTCTGTTTGGGTTTGTTGTGGTTGTTTTTAATTTAGGTGTCAATTCTGCTTTTTCTATTTTACAGATAAATTTGCCTCCAAAATCCAAATAACCAAGTTAGCTCCTGTTATGGCAAAGGTGAGCTGCACTGAATTTCTCTCTGCTCCCCAAATCTGGCTTTTCCCTCTACTGGAGAATAACCAGGTATATCCTGGCCTCTGATAAGAAAGAAAGCTCTAAATCAACAGGTAGCAGTTAAGATAGGTGACTCACTGATACTGCAACTTTCATGTTGCTTTTAATGACACGGACAGCCTTGACTTTCTGTGCTCCCTTTGCCAGGCCAAAAAGCAGCTGGGAGTCTGGAAAACCACAAGTGATAAGAGGCCAGTACAAACACAGCACCTGCCTGCAAGTTTTGACCGTGTCAGGTCTTGCAATCACAGCTGTATTGCTCAAAGGAATATGAAAAAGCAGGGCAAAAACTTTCTGACAATGTTTTCATGTCTGGAAATATCCTTTGGTCACAACCACACTGTCTGAAAATGTTCATTCTGAATAAATTTCTTCTGAAAAGCAAATGAAAATGAAGTTAAGAATGTTAAGTTCTTAAGAAAGTTAAGTATGTTTCACTGTGGAAACATACCAGGCTGGAACATTTCAATGTGACATATTCAAATACTTTGAAATTAAAAATGCAACATAAGGAAATCAAAGTTATAAATGAAAAAAATTGTATTTCAGATTATTTTATCCAATCCAGAACAGCAAAATAGTCCCAAAATTTAATATTAACAGAAACTCCAAAATTACGTTTTATTATGGTTTTATTTTAAATCAGGAAATCCTGGGGAGCAGCTCTAAAGCTGGCAGTTGGTAACCTCTCTGCAAAAAAATAGGAAAACATTTCTCTTTTATTGCTTTTGATCAGTCTGCTTTCCTCTTGAACGCACAAGGGGACATTTTAATTGTAGGTTTTTAACAGAAAACTTAAAGGTAATTTTAGATGGAAATGCAATGTAAGATCAGGGGTATGATTTTTCTCATTGTATTTACATAGATTACTGAGTTAGTAAAACAGGACACCCAAGGTAAAGGTACAGCATGTCAACACATTTCAAGTATAGCAGTTTCAAACTATCTCTAAATTACCTCCTCCTCATGGAATTTGCTTTTATTTTCCAGTGCCTGGAGAAAAAAAATTAAATTCAATAACAATTGAATTTCATTCAGTAAGTGGCAAAGCAATAAAATGAACTCTGCAAAAACTGTACCAAGATAAATTGTATGTTAACACATTTATGGACTCTCAGACCCAAGGCTTCCTAGCAAAGCACCCTTTCCATAAACTACCTTAGCCGGGAAGGGTCACCTCTACCTTTACTCTGAGTACATCAGTGCAGTCGCTTGCATTGATCCCAGCAGCAGTGGTATAGCTGAGGTAATAAAATCAGCATGCACAAACAAAACTGGTACTTAATCACGTAACTCTGCTAAAATTTGATGAAGGCTGCTGCACGTGACCAGGTCACTAACGGGATGCTGCAAAAAGAGAACCATACTGCCTGCAAGTCCTGGTATGGAAGAGAATTTAAACATTCTGGGATTTCTGTATCATTTTTCATATCGCCTCCACCCTACACTCATCTGAGCTGCTGCTTGTATGAGGTACCGCTTGGTAAGGAAGAGAGGCAAGATGAAACACTGCACCTTCAGATGCACAGATCTGGCTGGCTGTGCACCCAAGGGATGTCCCAACCCACCTTTCACTCTGTTTTTCTGGTCCTCACAAAGCATAAATGATGAAAACCAGCCCATTCCGGTTCTTATGCACAGGCAGCAGGTCTCTCCAAGGCCCTTGTTTGGTGCTTTTCACTTCTGGGAAGCAAGCAGGGAGAGAGCCCAGGGTAGAAGGATGGTCCAGATTAAGAAAAAAACCCACATTACTGACAACATCTGAGGCCTTGCAGTCAGGCTGGGAATCTTTTTTAGAAATAACTTGATTTTAAGCCTCCAGCTTACCCTTTCCCAATGCTGCACTGCCATTTTGCTGCACCACGGCTGTGATGACTGCCACCCATCCCTGCTTCACTGTGAGCATGGGCAGGAAAAGCACACTGAGCAGCTGGACCATAAGGCAGCAAGTCCAGGCTTGTATTTTGATGCCTTACAAATTATGCCACCTCACCAGCACACCAGGTACTGGCTCCCAGTTTTTCTGACCCCCTTGGGTCACAGCTACTTGAATTATATCATCCATGTTTTCTTTGAGTCTCATCACGGACACAGGGAATGGTTCCTGCCCATCAAGGGTTTCGTGGGTTATGAGAAACCCCAGCAGACCAAGAGACCTCCAAGGGCTGCTGCTTCTGGCATCTCTAATGCCTGACAGTTTAGTCCCTGGGCATTTCACTGCCAAGTTAAAAAGCTCATTCATCACTTGAACTTAAAATAGTACATTTTCACATGTTAAAAATAATTCTGCACAAGGACCTACCTCTATAACTAAAACCTAGTTGTATTCAAGCCTTAAAGGGAATTCAAGTGCTTACTTTTAGGCACAAAGCAAGCCTGGGAAAATTCAGGGGTCAGACAAAACCAAACCCTCATGAAAACTTATCATGACAAAATACAGGTGTTCTAGTGTATCAGCCCGCACTCAACTGGCTGCAGACGGCAAAAAAATTAGCCCCAGGAGACCACGAGCACTGGATCTCCCTGTTCGAGCCCTGGGATGGGCGCACCAGGATCCGCAGCCTGGCACAGAGCAGGGCCGGCAATTCCACTGTGTGGTGGCGCTGCAAATGCTGCCAGAGGGCTCCTTTGCTGGTGGGGACGAGGTGAGGCAGGATCCACAGCCAACAGCTTTTGCCATTGCCACAAGACGGCTCCCCCACCAGGAGCGGGCTCTCTGCGGCCTTTCCTCCGCTGCGCCACTCGCGGGACCGGGTCCCGCCGGCACCGAACTGCAGCCCTTCCCGGGGCCGCCGACAGCAACGTGCGCCGAGGGGCGGCCCGGCCCTTCCCCTTCCCCCTCACCCACACCACCGCCCCCTTCCCCCCACCCAGCCAGAGAAGCCGCGCCCGCCCCGCCGGGGACCCGCTCGCAGGTCACAGGCAGTCCCCCGGCCACGCCCTGGCCGCCCGCCCTCACTGACTGCAGCCGCCCTGCCCCTCCATCCCGCCACAACCTCTTCGGCCCGGCCGGCGTCAATGGCGGTGCCATGTGCCGACGCAGCAGCAGGCGGTGAAGGACGGGCAGCCCCTCCCCATCCCACCCCATGCCCCGAGACGAGCGCTCCTGAATCACCACCGCGTGTTTATTGTTTATTGAGGCTGACAGTTTAACGGGGGCTCCGAAATGGAGGCGGGGAGAGGGAGAAAGGGTGGGGAAGGAACGGAAGGAGCATGCTCGGGCGCGCTGCCAGCGCCTCCCCACAGCGGGGCCGGGAGGGCAGGCGCTCCCGCCTCGCTTACAGCAGGAGAGGGGCATCATGGCCGAGGACTGCTTTCATGGTGCTGCAGCAGACCACGCTGTTGTTCCTCTGGTATCACTGCCCGTTGCTGGCATGTAGGAGAAGACAAAATGGGGTCGGGCTGTGTCTAGGGCCTCTCCTGGCCCGAAGACCAGCAGCAACGGCACCCATCAGCAGAGCTCCTCTGGCCAAAGCCCACAGCAGCCCAGGCCAGGCAAGAGGACTCTGCAGGAGCACTACCTCCAGCAGAGCACAGCCTGTACTGCCCATCCCTACCTTGCTCCCAGCCATGCACATCTGCTGAGCAACTTCCTTCCTGCATCCAGCAGCGACCCAGCAGCACCCACCAGCCCCCAGCCCAGAGTGCCCTCTGCTCACCTTCACATAACAATAGTAGTGCCCCATCTGGCAGCTGTACCCAGAGTGTACCAGCACTACACAGAGCCCACACATGACAGGACCACCGTTGTTCTCAGACGTGTACGGGTGGATGTTCAGGACCTTGGGCTATGCCACAGCCTGCAGAGGAACAGAGGGTGTTTCAGGAGCCTGCAAGCCAGATGTGTTTCTTGCTAGAGCAGGAGCAGCTCAGCTGTCCTGCGAGTCCATCTCTTGAGGGAGTAGGACCTGCTCTCCCCAGGCAGAAGACACCCTGAGGAAGGTGCCAGAATGTGCTCCCAGGGCACGGCCAGGCAAGAGTGCCAGGACCAACTCCCACCCTCCTGCTGGGGCCAGGAGGTAGCACCTGTGCCGAGCTCCAGCCTGATATCTGCTGACACTGTGGAAACAGTCAAGGTGAGCACGAGACAGAGGCTCATCCTCCAAGGCAGATCTCATGCCCCAGAAGACACTGTCAGGACTAACAATGTCATGAGGGCACAGGGTGCTTGGGCATACTGGGGCCTGTCCTGGGCAGGGAGGAGCTGGGAGTAAATCTCAACGCCAGCTGCCAAAGTCATTTGCACCGCAAGCACGACCCTGTGCCTCCACCCTGTGCCAAGGTGGCTTGTCTACCCTAATGGCCCTGTGGAGCACTGGTGTGCAGTCTCTGGTGCTTACAGGTCTATGCGGCTGCCTGGTGCTGCTCATCTTCCTCCTCCTCCCCTTCTTTTCCCTCCTTGTGGCAGAGGTGGGCTCCCAGTCTGGGTGGGCACAGGAGGGTGACATGAGCCAGCTCTCCAGAGCCTGTGAGCCCGGTGCCTCCCCGTCACGGCTGGGACCTGCTGCCTCTGGCCCCTCCAGGGACTCCGACCAAGGCCTCCGCAGCAAGAGAAGTCTCTTCTTTTTCTCCTCCTCCTTCTTCTCCTTCTTCTTGGTTGTGCTGGAGACCTCCTCGTCGACCGCTGGAGCACCGCGGCTGCTGCCTGCCTCGCGCCGCCTCTTCTTTGTGAAGGAGCCAGTGGTGACCGGGCTGGGCTCCTCCCTGCTGCAGGGAGAAAGGTGGTGTGAGGGGTGGTGAGGGACCAGCACTGGCCGGGGGGAGGCTGGCTGCCGAGGGGCTGGGCTGGCGATGGGGCAGTCCAGAGCAGGGGGGCCAGATGCCGAAATCACCCCCGAGGCGGCGCCGAGGCCAGAGTCGCCTCGAGGAGCCCCGCGAGGCCGCAGGTGGCCTGGCTGCAGCGCGTGAGACGGGCAGCGATGGGCACTGCTCACCTGCACGTGCCCGAAGGCAGCGGAGCCGAGCGGGGGCAGCTGCTGTTCTGTGGGGAGCTGCTGCCGGCGACTTGCGCGCGAGGCCGCGCGCGGTGGGCACTCCTGTGCAGCTTCCTGCCCTGCGGGGACTGACACAAATAAAGACTTGGTGAGCTGAAGAAAAGAGGTTTCCATCCGCCAAGGGGGGGAAATCAAAAGGGGAGCCCAGGGAAAGGGGACACGCACAAGGGGAGGGAAGCGGGGTGGTGGAAGAGGAATCAGACGTGCTTTTAGGTAGGAGCACAAAGGAAAAAAGGAAGCGAGGAAGTTTCCAGACCAGAAGGCCCAGTGCCCGGTGCTGAGCCCCGGCTGAACCGCTGTGCCCACAGGGCAGCTCTGAGCCCTCCTGCTCCCGCTCGCCCCACGGAGGGCTGGCGAGGCTGCCCTGTGTCCTCAGCGAGGCAGGAGCCATCTCTCCTGCGTCACTCATGGGAACAGCAGCAGCTCTGCCCTCCCTCCGCAGCCTGGGCTGGGGCTCTCTCCACCCTCCCTGGCCAGGCACGATCCCCAGCACTGGCTCTGCACTTGCTGCCAGCACAAGCCCTGCTTCAGAAGACACAAGGCACGTGCTGAAGGCCCCGGGCAGAAGCTCAGGCTCACCTTTCCGGCAGAGAGCGCCAGCTTCTTGGCGGGTGGTGGTGATGTGCTGCTGCTCTGGCCACAGCAGCACTGGCCGACCAGGGCGATTTCGCCTTCATGCGCCTGCTGCTTGTGGGGGCAGCCGGCGCGGCACTGGGGACGTCGGTGCCACAGTCCATCTCCCGAGAGGCGCTGGAGCTGCTGGTGCTGCTCCTGGACTCCTGGGAAACTGCGTCCAGCTTCCCCTCTGCAGCAGGCGCCGGGCCGGCAGCACTGCTGCTTCCCGAGTCCTCCTCTGAGTCACGGGCTGTATGCCCAGTGCTCCCGGGCTGCCGGGTGAGGCCCAGCAGCACTGGGGATGTGGCCCGGGCAGGTGGCATCCTTTCCTCCCAGGAGCTGTGCTGGGGATGATCCGCTTCAGCTGAGCTTGCTCCACTGGTGGTGCTGGAGCCCAGGGGTGACGTGGACATGGGAGGCTCTGGGCTCTGGGCTGTGCCACCGGGCAGCGCTGTGGCCACACAGGTGGCTTTGAAGGCCGCTTCGGTTGGCAGCCATGTAAGGGGCAGCTTCTCTGGGGACGGGCCGTCCCGCAGCTCTGGTCCCGCACTCAATGTGCTGCGGTTCACGGGCACCCCAACCTCTTCCGGCCCTGGCCCCCTCTTCTCTGCCCGCACGCTGCGTCGCTGGACAAAGGGAGAGGGAGAAGTTCAGGAAGGAGAGAATTCAAGGCGCCAGGGGCACAAAGTGATCCTGCCCTCGGGGCCACACAGGCACCTTGCCTCAGCAGGATCCCTCCTGCAAGCAGCCTGCTCCCTGCCCGGCTGCAGCAGAGCGGCCCAAGGGACAGCGGCTCCCAGCTCCCGTGAGCACTGCCCGAGAGCAGCCCCCAGGACTCACCAGTGATGGGAACAGGAGCCTGTGGCTCACAATTTTCTTTGCCTCTTTGGTGACGGTGCCCTCGGAGCCAGTCAGCTTGGGGACAGCTGTGGCAGTGGGCCTGTCCAAGCTCTTCTCTGGGCCGGAGAGTCTGGAAGAGAAGGGCACGGGTTAACCGCGAGCGTCTGACCAAATGGAATGCTCTCGATCAGAGCTGCAGCCGAGAAACAGGAGTCAGCAGCTCCGAGGAGGGAGATGCTCTTCATCTACAGCAAAACCATGGCAAGGGGCTGGACCTCTGCTGCACGTGGTGCCAGCCCTGCCCCGCAGTGGGGCTGGGGGGTGCAGGTGCTCCCACCTCACGTAGAAGAGCAGGTAGGCCTCCTGGTTCAGCGCCGCTTTGACGTTACTGCGGCAGACCGTGCTGTCATTCATCTTGTACCACTGCCCGTTGCTGGCCTGCAGAAGTAGCAGAGAGAATGGGGTCGGGCTGTGTCCAGGGCCTCTGCTGGCCCGAAGACCAGCAGGAAGAGCACCACCAGCAGAGCTCCTCTGGCCAAAGCCCACAGCAGCCCAGGGCAGGCAAGAGGACTCTGCAGGAGTGCTTCTAGCAGCGAAGCACAGCCTGACCCAGCAGCTCCCAGCCCAGAGTGCCCTGGGTGGGCTCACCTTCACATAGCAGTAGTAGTGCCCTGCATTGCAGCTGTACCCAGAATGCACCAGCACTGCATAAAGCCCATACATTACAGCATCCCCCTTGTTCTCTGACATGTATGGGCGGATGTTGAGGAATTTGGGGTACGCCACAGCCTGCAGAGGAAGAGGGATATCTCAGGAGCCTGCACAGCAGACGGGTTTCTTGCCAGAGCAGGAGCAGCTCAGCTGTCCTGCGTGTCCATCTCCTGAGGGAGCAGGAGGTGCCCTCCCCAGGCAGAGGTCGCCATGACAAAGGTGCCAGGACGAGCTCCAAGCGCGTGGCTGGCCAAGAGCGGCAGGACCACCTCCCACCCTGCTGCTCGGGGCGGGAGACAGTCCCAGCTCTGCCTTGCTGAGCACTCACCTTTGTGACTTTCTCTTCACCACAGAAGAACCGCTTCAGTGAGAGTGTGAGAACGTTGGAGGCTCGGTGGATGCTGAAGCGTTTTGCTGCCGACACTCTGTTGTTGCATCTGCACAGGAAGAGCTGTGTTACTCAGGCTGCTCCACCACCCAGATCATTGCCAGCTCTGGCCAAGTGGCAAACCCCATAGAAATGACCCCGCAGGCACCAGGCACCTGCTCACGGCCACATCTGCTGGCCCAGGTCCTCCTCATAAGAGGAGGGAGCTGAGGAGCGGCAGCTTTCACCACAGGCTTATGCGGCCTCACACTTCAGCGTGGAACAGGTCGAGAAGCCCCCCCGTGTTCGGGCTTTCCGCCTGCTTCCCAGCAGCGCAGCCGCAGCCCCGTTCCTGCCCGCAGCCCCACACGCACCCTGCGCACAGGTAGGAGTTCTCGCCGCCCAGCAGGTCTGGCTTCACAAACAGCTCCAGCGCCTCCCGTAGGTCTCTGGTTTGCTGCGAGGACGGAGGAGAGGTCAGCGCACGGGTGGCCCGCCCAGGCGACAGCCCCGCTCCCTGCTGAGACGCCGGCCCCAGGAGAGCACCGGGTCCCCAGCCCGCTGCAGTACCCAGATCTCCACTGGCAGGTCCAGGAACGGTTCGTAAGTGTCCGAGACTCTCTTGCACGCCAGACACTCCACTGCAAAGGAAAGAGCAATGAGCGCACCCTGGCACGCCAACCTGCACCCGTCGCCGCCCAGAAGAGCGCAGGCACTGCTTGCCCCTCTGCGGGTGCCAGCTCTGGGACGGGAGCGCCCGGCTGCGCAGCCTGGCACAGAGGAAGGCTGCCAATTCCACTGCGTGCTGGCACAGCAAGTGTTGCCAGGGGGTTCATTTCCTGGTGGCGATGAGCTGGGGATCCACAGCCGACAGCTCTTGCCGTCACCACAACCAGGCTCCTGACCCACAGGTCCCACGGGACTGACCAGCTGCAGCTCTGGACCATGTCCATGTGCTCAGTGACTTTCCTAAAGCATTTTAACTACAAGGCTCCCGGCAAAGCAACAGCCCCGAGTGACTGCAGGCCCAGGGCCTGGCACCGAGCACTCACCACGGGATCGCAGGTAGCCGCCAAAGATCTGGTGGACCAGTGTCGTTGCCTGGGTCTCGCAATCCAACCTAGAGACAGCAGCACCAGGTCTCACACCGTCCCTGCACCATGGCCGCCCTGCGACCACCATGGTGTCCTCAGCGCAAACTCCTGGCTGGAGCGCAGAGCTGGGCACTGCAGGGGCAGCACAGCTTCCCAGGGCAAGGGCCCAGGAACACAAGTGCTGCCTGGAGAACACGCTGACCCCACAGTCCCCTCCAGCAAGGCAGGGGACCAGCGAGAGGACAGCGGAGAAGAGCAGGGATAGCCCATCAGAGAGAGGCCCCACGTACCCGCTGCAGCCACTCAGGCAGGACTCCTGCATAGCGTTGATGGTATAACGCAGGAATTCATGCGCGTCCTCCTGCTGACCGAAGCGCATGTGCCCAGCGATCTCTGCAGGATAGGGAGGAATCAGCCCCGGCACGTGCTGTGAGAGACAGACCCCACCTCCCTCGGTGGCCCCAGGGGTTGAGCCCC
This sequence comes from Lathamus discolor, assembly GCF_037157495.1. Taxonomy (NCBI): domain Eukaryota; kingdom Metazoa; phylum Chordata; class Aves; order Psittaciformes; family Psittacidae; genus Lathamus; species Lathamus discolor. The sequence continues at coordinate 38,372,025 of NC_088884.1, read as the reverse complement.
CTCAAACCAAAGCAGACGGCAGACTCGTGTCAGCCACGGGGGAACCCCACCCGCAGCCCATGAGGTCATCAGGTCCCCGCAGGCTCCACGAGTTCTCCTGGCCTCATCTCAAAGGTTCTGCTCACACATTACTCCCCGCTCTCCAGCACGGCTATGGGAGGAGGGGAAGTACAGTGGAGCCATTCTTACTCTCAAGGTCTCGGACAAAGGCCGTTGGCTCTATCACGCTCCCACTGTTCTCAAAAGCCTGAGCCACGTGGTTCTGCATGATGCATATCATGCAGAAGCTGCCTTGGTCACCTGTGGCAGAGGAGAAGATGACAGGAGGTTGAGGACAAATGCAGTAGAGGTCAAAGCAGTACAGGAGACAGGGCAGAACAGTACAGGACGGAGCAATGCCCATCACATTCCCTTTCAAAGCCACACATCAACAGCATCTGCTGCCCGTACGCAGCCTTCTGCCCTCACGCAGGCAGGGGCGGTTTGGGACGTCCAGCTCAGTCCCCACGAAGCCAGCAGGCCCCACTGGAGCCATCTTAGTTGTGGCTACACCCGCCATGGCCGCAAGTGTCCCCACGCACAAGGATGCAAAGCTCAGGGATGCTGCTATGGCCGGGAAAGAGGAGCTGTACACAGGAACAGCACCTCCGTGGAGAAGAGGCAGGAGGGAGCAGAGAAGGTTCATCCTGACACCCACATGGCCCTTGCCAGAGCCACGCGTGCTGAGATACTGAGCCCAGCGCGGGGAGGAGGGACCTGCCAGCACAGCCACTCGCCGAGCCACGCCCCACTACTCACGGGCGCAGCGGTGCTCCTTGGAAAGCAGGTAGTTAGCGAGCGGCGGGGTGTACGTCAGGCACTGCACAGTGGAGTTAAGGAAACATGTGTTCCCGAGGTTACGCAGTCCCGCGCCGATCGGGTGCACCCGCTGCCACTCCATGGACAGGCGCTCCATGGGGAAGAGCACCTTCTGGGGCGCAGGGATCCCGTCCCCTGGGCCCACTGGGGTGTCGCTGCTCTCTGTGGGATGAGGAATGGTGGGTGAGCTGTGCAGCGCGGGCTGCGGTTGTGCCCACTGAGCCCCCGGTACTTACCCTGCTTGACCTGCTGCTCCTCCTCGGGGCCGCACTGGGGTCCGGCAGCCTTGGCTGGGGAGTTCTTGCGCCCTAACCTGCTGCAGATCTTCTGCAGCTTCTTGAAGAAGCTGCAGTGGTTGTGCTCGCTCTTGGCCTTCTGCGGCAGCACCTTCTTGGCAGCCTGAGACAGCAGATCGGCCACCTTCCCTTTCCCGCTTATCTCCCGCCGGGCCCGCTTCATCATCTTCCGCATCTTCTCCATGACCGGCATGGGGAGGCTGGGGGTCTCAACTGCAGGGAGAGGCGGGCAGTTGAGCGGTGGACACCGGGCCGTTCTGTTCCCATCGCAGGACCGTGTGCTGCCGGCGCAACAGCACACAGCCAGGGCCGGCCCTGCCAGCGCCGTGGGCACCGGCCTGCGTTTCCCGCCTCACCCCCCCGCACACACCGCACAACGTGCGCCAGACGCAGGTGTCCTGAAGAGCAGGCGCTGCTGTTCTCGCACCCGATGAACTGCGCCCAACCCTCGGGGTCCAGCCAGCGACAGGCGCCCAACCCTCGGGGTCCGCCCCGTCAACCGCTTCCACCCCTCGAAGTCCGCTCCTCCGCGTTCGCCCAATCAGCCACGTTGAACCGAGGACTCTGCCCGATCAACCGCGTGCTGAAGCCCTGGGAAGGAAGCTTACGCTCCGCCTCCACGGCCCGCCCAGCTCCGGGCGAGAGAGCTGAGCTAAGGCTGCGCCTGCCCCGCTTACACACTGCCGGGGACAGCGCTTTGACAAGCGGGCTTTGTGACGTGCCTGGTGCGGCCCCAGGTAACAGCCGGCGGGGACGCCGCCCCCCTCCTCCCCACCCCGAGGAGCGGCGGCGGGGCGCAGGGGGCACGAGCATCGGCAGGAGACTGCACTCAGAGCACAGGGAGCACAGAGCCGGCGGCCAAACAAGTGGCGACATTAAACTGGGGCAGAGTACCTGCAGCAATGGCCCGTGTGATACAACCATACAGCACATGGGCGGGACGAGGGGCCCTGGAGGTGGGGGTTTTCGTTTCTTTTTAATGTTTCTTGTTAATACGTTGAAATTGCCCGGACTGGTCCGGTACGACATCTTAGACCTGACAGGGATGCTCAGCAGGAAAACACCTCCCAGAGCTGCAGTGGGCGCATGTGACGGAGCCGTCTCAGACGGGCAGCCCCACGGCACATGCCAGCACCGCTGCGACACAGGAGTGCCTCGGAGAAAGCGGGACCCGAGGTGCAACGGGCGGGTTAAACGGAGGAGCAAGAGGATTCCTGCGGCTGCACACCAATGGGCTGGTTGCTTGCAACTTATTTCACAACCCCCTGCCGCCAAGCACAATCACTTCTAGGGCAGAACAACAAAGTGCAATGCGCAATTGCCACAGGCAGGAAACCAGCCCATGAACCCTCTGCACTGGCATCAGCAGCACCAAGGTGACTGCGGCTCATGGGGAGAACGGCCACCAGCACTACAGGCAGCACTGAGACCTCGATTTGAGATCATAGCCAGCCTGACTCCAGCCTCCTCCTCAGCAAAATCCTTGCTGAAGGAAAACCCACCTGCCGATCCACAGGAACCTGCCTCAGAGGCCTGCTGCAGGTGCATGAGCCCAGCAGCATGGACACAGCAGGCAGCTCATGAGCAGCAGCAGCAGTAGCCTAGCGCCAGGGCAGGATGAGGCCGGCCCCAGGCAGAGGCAATCAGGACCCAGGAGCCCACCCTGTGTGCTCACCCCAGGCACCAGCAGCCGCTTCTCTCCCGGCGCTTCCTCCACTACCCCACCTGCGGGAGCGGGTCCCGCTGGCCCCAACCCAGAGCTGAGTGCTACTGAATCACCAACACATCTTTATTGCCGGCCGGGGCCGTCCCGTCCCCGCGAGGCGCCAACCCCCATGAGCGGCGCAGGAAGGGCCGGTGGAGGGGATGGTGTTAACGGTGACTCCAACGTGGTGAGGAGGGAATGGGGGGTAGGAGGGGGAAGGGCAGCCCCAGGTGCAGACCGCAGCTGGGGTCATGGGGCTGGGGCTGGAGCTGGAGCAGCAGCGATGGTCCTGAGGCACTTGGCAGGAGCCCCCCCGAGCCGGGCTCCAGGCTTGGTGGGGAGAAAGGGCTGCTCCAGCCCTAGGCTCTGGGAAGCTGCTGAAGGAGCCCGAACAAGGCACGGTCCTCCTGGGCTCCTTCAGAGCAGAAGGCAGGGACATCGAGCGTGGAGATGTGGGGAGCGGTGTCCTCTTCCCTCCACAGCAGCTCCCAGGACAGGGCTCCATGGCAGGGGCTGCTCCTCCCGCTCGCTGGCATTCAGGCTGGAAGGAAAGGAGTGGTGTGAGCACCTGCCATGCAGCTGCCCTGCGTCTGCCCCCTCCAGCTCTGCTCCGGGCCCCTGGACCTGCTCGCCTCAGAGTCGGTGGCGCAGGCTTGCTGCCTTGGCCAGATGCATCACTGTCCGGAAGCTGCGCTGGCGGTGCAGCCACTGGAAGGGGTTGTGGTGTCTCTGCTCCCTCCTCTGCTTTTTAACCTTCTTCACCTGTACAGAAGCAGGAAGGCTCTTGGGGTCAGCACACGGCAGCCCAAGGTTCTTCCCACCAGCCCAGCCAGGATGGGGCCAGCACCCACCTTCCCTCTGTCAAACTCCTCATCCCACTCATCGGTGGTGGTCTTCCTGCTGGCTGAGGCTGCAGACTGAATGGCACCCCAACTGACAGCTGAGACGCCGCCATTCCAGGTCAAGACTGCAAAGCAGCGACGTCAGCACGGAGCCCCGGGCCATGCTTCACGGCTCCCACCAGCACAGGGCCGAGGTTGGAGCCTCTCACTCCAGGACCCCACCTGGGTGCAGCAGCCTGGCTCTAGCTCAGGCCCTGGCAGGGCTCAAGGCAAGGGAGCTGCGCTGCTGCTCACCCACCCAGGCAAGAAGGGATTAATTACCTTGTCTGCCATAAGCTTTGTCCCAGGAGTCCACAAGCAGCTGCTCCACCACTGTGGACTCCAGCTGGGTTGCTGGTGTGTGCCAGCCCCACGGTCGTGGGCAGGCCTTTGGGCAGCAGGGCAGTGCCTGCGCCGAGCTCCAGCCTGGTATCTGCTGACACTGTGGAAACAGTCAAGGTGAGCATGAGACAGAGGCTCATCCTCCAAGGCAGATCTCATGCCCCAGAAGACACTGTCAGGACTAACAATGTCATGAGGGCACAGGGTGCTTGGGCATACTGGGGCCTGTCCTGGGCAGGGAGGAGCTGGGAGTAAATCTCAACGCCAGCTGCCAAAGTCATTTGCACCGCAGGCACGACCCTGTGCCTCCACCCTGGAGAGCTGGTGGCTTGTCTGCCCTAATGGCCCTGTGGAGAACTGGTGTGCAGTCTCTGGTGCTTACAGGTCTATGCGGCTGCCTGGTGCTGCTCATCTTCCTCCTCCTCCCCTTCTTTTCCCTCCTTGTGGCAGAGGTGGGCTCCCAGTCTGGGTGGGCACAGGAGGGTGACATGAGCCAGCTCTCCAGAGCCTGTGAGCCCGGTGCCTCCCCGTCACAGCTGGGACCTGCTGCCTCTGGCCCCTCCAGGGACTCCGACCAAGGCCTCCGCAGCAAGAGAAGTCTCTTCTTCTTCTCCTCCTCCTTCTTCTCCTTCTTCTTGGTTGTGCTGGAGACCTCCTCGTCGACCGCTGGAGCACCGCGGCTGCTGCCTGCCTCGCACCGCCTCTTCTTTGTGAAGGAGCCAGTGGTGACCGGGCTGGGCTCCTCCCTGCTGCAGGGAGAAAGGTGGTGTGAGGGGTGGTGAGGGACCAGCACTGGCCGGGGGGAGGCTGGCTGCCGAGGGGCTGGGCTGGCGATGGGGCAGTCCAGAGCAGGGGGGCCAGATGCCGAAATCACCCCCGAGGCGGCGCCGAGGCCAGAGTCGCCTCGAGGAGCCCCGCGAGGCCGCAGGTGGCCTGGCTGCAGCGCGTGAGACGGGCAGCGATGGGCACTGCTCACCTGCACGTGCCCGAAGGCAGCGGAGCCGAGCGGGGGCAGCTGCTGTTCTGTGGGGAGCTGCTGCCGGCGACTTGCGCGCGAGGCCGCGCGCGGTGGGCACTCCTGTGCAGCTTCCTGCCCTGCGGGGACTGACACAAATAAAGACTTGGTGAGCTGAAGAAAAGAGGTTTCCATCAGCCAAGGCGGGGAAATCAAAAGGGGAGCCCAGGGAAAGGGGACACGCACAAGGGGAGGGAAGCGGGGTGGTGGAAGAGGAATCAGACGTGCTTTTAGGTAGGAGCACAAAGGAAAAAAGGAAGCGAGGAAGTTTCCAGACCAGAAGGCCCAGTGCCCGGTGCTGAGCCCCGGCTGAACCGCTGTGCCCACAGGGCAGCTCTGAGCCCTCCTGCTCCCGCTCGCCCCACGGAGGGCTGGCGAGGCTGCCCTGTGTCCTCAGCGAGGCAGGAGCCATCTCTCCTGCGTCACTCATGGGAACAGCAGCAGCTCTGCCCTCCCTCTGCAGCCTGGGCTGGGGCTCTCTCCACCCTCCCTGGCCAGGCACGATCCCCAGCACTGGCTCTGCACTTGCTGCCATCACAAGCCCTGCTTCAGAAGACACAAGGCACGTGCTGAAGGCCCCGGGCAGAAGCTCAGGCTCACCTTTCCGGCAGAGAGCGCCAGCTTCTTGGCGGGTGGTGGTGATGTGCTGCTGCTCTGGCCACAGCAGCACTGGCCGACCAGGGCGATTTCGCCTTCATGCGCCTGCTGCTTGTGGGGGCAGCCGGCGCGGCACTGGGGACGTCGGTGCCACAGTCCGTCTCCCGAGAGGCGCTGGAGCTGCTGGTGCTGCTCCTGGACTCCTGGGAAACTGCGTCCAGCTTCCCCTCTGCAGCAGGCGCCGGGCCGGCAGCACTGCTGCTTCCCGAGTCCTCCTCTGAGTCACGGGCTGTATGCCCAGTGCTCCCGGGCTGCCGGGTGAGGCCCAGCAGCACTGGGGATGTGGCCCGGGCAGGTGGCATCCTTTCCTCCCAGGAGCTGTGCTGGGGATGATCCGCTTCAGCTGAGCTTGCTCCACTGGTGGTGCTGGAGCCCAGGGGTGACGTGGACATGGGAGGCTCTGGGCTCTGGGCTGTGCCACCGGGCAGCGCTGTGGCCACACAGGTGGCTTTGAAGGCCGCTTCGGTTGGCAGCCATGTAAGGGGCAGCTTCTCTGGGGAGGGGCCATCCCGCAGCTCTGGTCCCGCACTCAATGTGCTGCGGTTCACGGGCACCCCGACCTCTTCCGGCCCTGGCCCCCTCTTCTCTGGCCGCACGCTGCGTCGCTGGACAAAGAGAGAGGGAGAAGTTCAGGAAGGAGAGAATTCAAGGCGCCAGGGGCACAAAGTGATCCTGCCCTCGGGGCCGCACAGGCACCTTGCCTCAGCAGGATCCCTCCTGCAAGCAGCCTGCTCCCTGCCCGGCTGCAGCAGAGCGGCCCAAGGGACAGCGGCTCCCAGCTCCTGTGAGCACTGCCCGAGAGCAGCCCCCAGGACTCACCAGTGATGGGAACAGGAGCCTGTGGCTCACAATTTTCTTTGCCTCTTTGGTGACGGTGCCCTCGGAGCCAGTCAGCTTGGGGACAGCTGTGGCAGTGGGCCTGTCCAAGCTCTTCTCTGGGCCGGAGAGTCTGGAAGAGAAGGGCACGGGTTAACCGCGAGCGTCTGACCAAATGGAATGCTCTCGATCAGAGCTGCAGCTGAGAAACAGGAGTCAGCAGCTCCGAGGAGGGAGATGCTCTTCATCTACAGCAAAACCATGGCAAGGGGCTGGACCTCTGCTGCACGTGGTGCCAGCCCTGCCCCGCAGTGGGGCTGGGGGGTGCAGGTGCTCCCACCTCACGTAGAAGAGCAGGTAGGCCTCCTGGTTCAGCGCCGCTTTGACGTTACTGCGGCAGACCGTGCTGTCGTTCATCTTGTACCACTGCCCGTTGCTGGCCTGCAGAAGTAGCAGAGAGAATGGGGTCGGGCTGTGTCCAGGGCCTCTGCTGGCCCGAAGACCAGCAGGAAGAGCACCACCAGCAGAGCTCCTCTGGCCAAAGCCCACAGCAGCCCAGGGCAGGCAAGAGGACTCTGCAGGAGTGCTTCTAGCAGCGAAGCACAGCCTGACCCAGCAGCTCCCAGCCCAGAGTGCCCTGGGTGGGCTCACCTTCACATAGCAGTAGTAGTGCCCTGCATTGCAGCTGTACCCAGAATGCACCAGCACTGCATAAAGCCCATACATTACAGCATCCCCCTTGTTCTCTGACATGTATGGGCGGATGTTGAGGAATTTGGGGTACGCCACAGCCTGCAGAGGAAGAGGGATATCTCAGGAGCCTGCACAGCAGACGGGTTTCTTGCCAGAGCAGGAGCAGCTCAGCTGTCCTGCGTGTCCATCTCCTGAGGGAGCAGGAGGTGCCCTCCCCAGGCAGAGGTCGCCATGACAAAGGTGCCAGGACGAGCTCCAAGCGCGTGGCTGGCCAAGAGCGGCAGGACCACCTCCCACCCTGCTGCTCGGGGCGGGAGACAGTCCCAGCTCTGCCTTGCTGAGCACTCACCTTTGTGACTTTCTCTTCACCACAGAAGAACCGCTTCAGTGAGAGTGTGAGAACGTTGGAGGCTCGGTGGATGCTGAAGCGTTTTGCTGCCGACACTCTGTTGTTGCATCTGCACGGGAAGAGCTGTGTTACTCAGGCTGCTCCACCACCCAGATCATTGCCAGCTCTGGCCAAGTGGCAAACCCCATAGAAATGACCCCGCAGGCACCAGGCGCCTGCTCACGGCCACATCTGCTGGCCCAGGTCCTCCTCATGAGAGGAGGGAGCTGAGGAGCAGCAGCTTTCACCACAGGCTCATGCGGCCTCACACTTCAGCGTGGAACAGGTCGAGAAGCCCCCCCGTGTTCTGGCTTTCCGCCTGCTTCCCAGCAGCGCAGCCGCAGCCCCGTTCCTCCCCGCAGCCCCACACGCACCCTGCGCACAGGTAGGAGTTCTCGCCGCCCAGCAGGTCTGGCTTCACAAACAGCTCCAGCGCCTCCCGTAGGTCTCTGGTTTGCTGCGAGGACGGAGGAGAGGTCAGCGCACGGGTGGCCCGCCCAGGCGACAGCCCCGCTCCCTGCTGAGACGCCGGCCCCAGGAGAGCACCGGGTCCCCAGCCCGCTGCAGTACCCAGATCTCCACTGGCAGGTCCAGGAACGGTTCGTAAGTGTCCGAGACTCTCTTGCACGCCAGACACTCCACTGCAAAGGAAAGAGCAATGAGCGCACCCTGGCACACCAACCTGCACCCATCGCCGCCCAGAAGAGCGCAGGCACTGCTTGCCCCTCTGCGGGTGGCAGCTCTGGGATGGGAGCGCCAGGCTGCGCAGCCTGGCACAGAGGAAGGCTGCCAATTCCACTGCGTGCTGGCACAGCAAGTGTTGCCAGGGGGTTCATTTCCTGGTGGCGATGAGCTGGGGATCCACAGCCGACAGCTCTTGCCGTCACCACAACCAGGCTCCTGACCCACAGGTCCCACGGGACTGACCAGCTGCAGCTCTGGACCATGTCCATGTGCTCAGTGACTTTCCTAAAGCATTTTAACTACAAGGCTCCCGGCAAAGCAACAGCCCCGAGTGACTGCAGGCCCAGGGCCTGGCACCGAGCACTCACCACGGGATCGCAGGTAGCCGCCAAAGATCTGGTGGACCAGTGTCGTTGCCTGGGTCTCGCAATCCAACCTAGAGACAGCAGCACCAGGTCTCACACCGTCCCTGCACCATGGCCGCCCTGCGACCACCATGGTGTCCTCAGCGCAAACTCCTGGCTGGAGCGCAGAGCTGGGCACTGCAGGGGCAGCACAGCTTCCCGGGGCAAGGGCCCAGGAACACAAGTGCTGCCTGGAGAACACGCTGACCCCACAGTCCCCTCCAGCAAGGCAGGGGACCAGCGAGAGGACAGCGGAGAAGAGCAGGGACAGCCCATCAGAGAGAGGCCCCACGTACCCGCTGCAGCCACTCAGGCAGGACTCCTGCATAGCGTTGATGGTATAACGCAGGAATTCATGCGCGTCCTCCTGCTGACCGAAGCGCATGTGCCCAGCGATCTCTGCAGGACAGGGAGGAATCAGCCCCGGCACGTGCTGTGAGAGACAGACCCCACCTCCCTCGGTGGCCCCAGGGGTTGAGCCCCCTCAAACCAAAGCAGACGGCAGACTCGTGTCAGCCACGGGGGAACCCCACACTCAGCCCATGAGGTCATCAGGTCCCCGCAGGCTCCACGAGTTCTCCTGGCCTCATCTCAAAGGTTCTGCTCCCCGCTCTCCAGCTCAGCTATGTGAGGGGAGGGGAGCTCAGTGCAGCCATTGTTACTCTCAAGGTCTCAGACAACGTCCGTGGGCTCTATCCCACTGCCGCTGTTGGCAAAAGCCTGTGCCACATGGTTCTGCATGATGCAGATCATGCAGAAGCTGCCTTGGTCACCTGCAGCAGAGGAGAAGACAACAGGACGTTGGGAACAATCCCAGTAGAGATCAAGGCAGTGCAGGAGATGAGGCATCACCAGTCCAGCACAGCTCAGTTTTCCCTATGAGCTTTGCACTACAGTCCAGCTCTGGGGCATCTCGAGTACGCAGGGACCAGCACGTGTCATTCCCTCTGGTGCGGCCATAGTCACAGCACCACCCAGACAAGACAGCACCCACGTAATTGGAAAACATGTCACAGGTGCTGGCTGGAGAAGCCTACAGGTCAGCCCTGAGGAACAGATGATGGGGCTGCAAGCCCTGCTGCTCTGCTTCCTCAGAGCTCGGAGCAATGCTCATCACATTCCTTTTCAAAGCCACACATCAGGTTGGATTCAGATCCCATGGACTTTTGCATGTTCTGGTTCTTAATATGATCTTGAACCTGATCTTCTCCTACAGTGGGCCTAAGGTCTTCCTTCTCACTGTCCCTGCATCTGTCTCCCAAGACTTGGGCAGTGTGGTGAGAGCATTATGATCAAAGGATCATAAAAGGTTGAATCTCTTTAACCATGTGATAAGACAGCTGTTACTGACTATGAGCTTAACTCACAATTTCCTTGGATTTGTGGGTTTAACTTGGAAGTGGAAATGCTTTGAATGTGTTTTTGCAGAAACATGTTCATACGGGAAAGAAAAAGAACATTTAGTGGGAGCTGCCAGTATCTGGCTGATAACCCAGCATATGGGGTATGTTGGAACTGAATCACTCTTGCACAGTAAATTTTTTGGGGGTTAAGAGAGGGCAGAAAAGATAAACTCTATTGAGACTGACTGTGTTACGTGAGTCCGTGGACAAGGGCTGTACATATATTTGGCAGTCATCACTGAAGATTTATTTACAGGGTGTCATTTGAGGTTTGCTCTGATATACCCGGCAAAATACTCACAAGGTTTATTTTGCCTGGGGCTTGCTCCTTCCAGGTGCCTTTTTAAACATTTTTCAGCTGCTCAGGAGAGATTTCGTAAGCTCAAGTTTTTCCTGTGTTGTACTGGGTTTGAACATTTCTGGTGTTCATCCCTCCACTGCTCCCTCTTAAGCCTTGCCTGACTAAGCAAATAAACAGGAGGCTTAAATGTATTCTTATATATGCACATGCTAAAGAAAATACACAGTAATTCACCCACGACCACATCACCCTCCTCCTGGAGGCTCACAGACCCTCCAGAGGGACTGTGAGCTTCCTGTTATTGAAGATCCCTTGATTGCTGCAGCATGTTCACCCTCGAGGAGAGGTTACAGGTACTGTGTGTTACTCTAGGTCTGCTTCAGACGGTGTAAGGCAGAAGTGTTTAATTAATGTCAAGGATCTAACTCGAGAATATAGCCTGAAAGGGAATTTGAAACTTGTCTCAGATCTGATTTCAGTTCTTTGTCTGAATTGTTTATTCCTATGTCTCACTGTGAATCATTTCATGATTTCCATCTACAGCTTGTTCTTAAATCAGTGAGTTCAAAAACTGCTTGTATTACACACTTGATGAATGTTTCTCAGAAAGTTACATTTACAGTTGTGTAGCATGTAAGAAATCAGTTGTTCTCACTTAGTGTGAGATTCTAGTAAAAGCCAGTTGGGCACACAACATCCATAAAAAAATGCCTTTGATCTCCGCTGGCTGAATCAGTGATATCAGCCTTTAGGGACTAGCAGGATCCTCTACCAACAGAGAGACTGTCAGAGCCACAAAACCTTTGTAAATAAAAGCTAAGAACTGTCTGGTGATGACATGGTCTGTTCTTGCTTTAGCCCTGGCATAAGTTCTGTACAGAAATGTTACTGATGCATGACAGTGATTCTGTGGCTTTCCCACTGGAGACAGCACTGCCGGGGCTGGCCTTACCACATCAGTCACTACAAATTCCCTCAGGTTAAAAGAAGCACATTTTATAATCTGATGTGGCCATGTGTGCTACACAAAGTCTTTCCTGTTAATTGCAACAAGAGAGAAATGAAGGCAACGTTTGAACTACTGGACCCTGAGTTGCTGGAAAGACAAGCCATTTTCCTCTGCTTTCTCTTTTTCCCTAGTGTGAGCTGCTGTGAATCATTTTGTCATGTTGTGTGACTGTACACAGGGCCTGCCTGGGTGGGAAACACCTCCCTGGGAGGTTAATACGTTGTGACTGTCTCTTAGGTAAGTGCCTGGAGCCTGCACAGCACACAAGAGATGGGGCAGGTAGAAGGAATGATGGCTATGGGGAAGAGGGAGCAGCCACTTGCCTCCAGAGTACGTGAAAAGGACCAGCTTGTGTGTCAGGAGGACAAAACATGACCTTACATCTAAGACCTATAGCATAATGCATGGGCAATTCAAGTGCTCCTGTGAGCTAGTTTCAGTTCTTGCATTCCCCACTCTCAAATATCATCCTTCTTTTAACATAGTCTAAGAACATTCAAGAGCACATATCGTAACTATTTTTCCACACACTTGCATATGTATTTTTTTAACCAGCCTGTTTTGGGTCTTTTGTTCAAGCATACACATTATTATTTCTGGCCAACTCCTCTGGCCATTCTAACAACAATTATTAACATTTTCAATAACCTTCTTCACATGGGCATGTCACCACTCAGTCCATGACTGAAGACCACTCCTGCTTACCAGGTCATGATGCTCAGCAGAGGAAATGTGCCTTAGCTGATCTCAGCTAGAGACAGATCTAAATTTTGAGCAGATCTCATCTTGTTTCTATCAAGCTTCCATATTCTCCCCAGTTACTGACTGAAAGAGAGAATTTATCCAAAGGAAAATTGGATTCATTTATATTGATTGGCCTTCTCCTCCCACCACACACACTGTGTAACATCAGGGTACACTTATTTCACATCACTAAGCCTCAGCCTTGCTGCAATCTAAGTGCTCTCCCATTTTAATTATTTAGGATGTCAGGACAGGCAGCCAGCTTAAAAAGAAAACTCTGAATGATCTGAAAAGAAATTTATGGTTTTGTCTTATAAAAAAACCCCAGGAACCTTGATGTTATTTTTATTTAGTAAGATCTATTTCTGGCAATACTAGCTCAGCCATTTCACTAGACAGAAGCTTATGAAAGAAAACACACGGGCTAATGCTACTTTTTTTCTTTAGAAATCAGTCCTGCTTGTTGTAACTGAGGTTAAAAACAGAAGTGTGAACTACACATTATTTTAATATGGAACAGAAGCGAACGATGGGCTGGAACAATAAATGAGTTGCTTGCTTAAAAAAATAACAGGGGAGGGAGATTGCTGTCTTCATCTCCTGGTCATTAATCTGGTGGTTGTTTTAAACATATTAAAGCAGACTGCTTTCTTCTTGTGCGTTCGAGTAAAACAGAGTTTTCAGCCAGCAGATATTCAATTTTCCTGGCTAGTTTTTGGATGCTGGCCATGTGTGATTAGTGACCTATTTTCACTGCAGTGAGATCAGCTATGTTTGTAGGACCCTGAATCAGCAGATTTGTCCTTATTCCTGGCTCTGCCTGCCAGAGCGCTGAGCCAGGCCCATTCTCCAAGTGTGCTGCCCTGCAGTCTCTGTATAGGTCTGTAGGAAACAGTGCTTGGTCATAAAGGAGCTGTGCTCGTACCTGCCAGGCCAGGACCGTCAAGATCCATGATGTACAAGCTGCTTATCTGCTGAACTTGACATTTTCTTTATCTAATTAGAAGGGCCTAAGAATAGAAAAAAACTGCGCTGTGCTGGGAATCATAATCCTGGATAATGATGTTAGGAAAAACAGAAGGGGCAGAAGCAACAGTCAGAGAAGGATCCTGGGGCTTTAGCTTTAGACCTGGTGTAGTTCTGGTCACAAACATCTGTGACAGACTTTTGTCTTTGGAAAAATGTGCATCATATCCCATGGTTTGCTAGTATTGCATTATCATTTCCTAACACAACTTTGAGATCACCTCCAAAGTCTTCTGGTGCTGTTTGCCACCAAAGCCCAGATCAGTGTCTGTGCAAGTCTGCTGGGGTTTCTTGAACTGACCCATACTGGACTGATTGAACCCTCATAGGAAAATTTAGGCTGGAAAGGACCCTGCAAAGGTCATCAGGTCCAACTCTCCTCTCAGGGCAAGGGCAGCTGAAATTGGGTTGCTTGAAGACCTCTCACTTGAGTTTTGGTAACTCAAAATTAAGTATACTGTGTCCAGGATCTGTTCTTCTGGGGTGAACTCCATTTGGATTAGTATATTTAAAGATGGATTTGAAAGAAACCATTATAGGTGTAGGGCTTCAATGGAGGCCAAAAGTCTGACTGCAGTTCCTTTTCAGTTAGCTCTGTGACTGCTGGTACCAGCAGCACCAGGCTCTCAGCCATCAGGGAGGGGAGGAGCTGGCAGCAGACAGCAGTCAAAACCCATCCCAAGGGAATAGCCAAGATCAAGGGAAGAGAAGGAAATAAAGACAGATTTCCCTTCTAGCAGACAGGAAAAGGAAAGAGGACAGCAATGGTTCACATCCTGCCTTCATTTACTTCTTATCCTGTGGCTGTTGGCAAAAAGAGATGCTTCATCAGAATTAGAGTACTGCTTTTCCTCTTCACTTAAACCCAGTGGACCACCTCTGGGATGAGGTGATGTAAGAAGGGCTAAATTTGGTTTCATAGTCTCTTGTGAAAAATATTGCTGTGCATCACCTGAAATGTCCTCAACAGTGCTTGTAGAGACTGCATTATCACTGGCAACACTGGGATTTTGCCTTGTATGGCTGTGTGACGGGGGCCTTCCTGGTGATGGACCCTCCATCCAGACCTTTGAGGACAAAAGAATTGAATCCATTTGCAGAGGTCAGACCTGTCTGTGGTGAGTGTTTTGTACCTGACTGTCTCTTACTGGTAAACCCCACCAAATTCTGAGAATTTCACCCCAAAATGCAGATAATTTTGCAGCAATCATCTGTCTAACATGTTGTCTGCTTCCATTCTCCTCTGCTGTTCAGACTAATGTACTTGTTTGGTACCCCTTCACCCCTGTGTGATCCTGAGAGGACACTAAAATGCCAAAGTGCGAAATGAAGAGGGCTGACATCTCCATCACTATGACTTCCTGGATGCCAGAGGCCTAGAGAATTGAGCTGTGCTAGGCTTTTAAGTTTGAGCAGTGTCCCCTTAGTGCCACAGACATACTCTTTTTGCATTTATGGTGAGTGACAAGTTGAAATGCCTTCCCTCAGGCATGTAAGAACAGCATGTGATACTACAAAAAACCAAGCTCCTTCTGAAACCATGGGGATGATTTTACTAAGTTAGTCTCTCCGAGGACTTGTTTAGGCAGTTGCAGTGGTGAGGATGACAAAGGCAGTTATGCGGGAGATGTGCTGTGGACTGTAAATACAGCCAAAGCTGGGCAGGTGCTGAATACAGCATGGATTAAAACACTTGTGATCTTCTGTGCCAGGTCACCTTCCTGCTGCCACAGACCTTGAGGAATGTCCTTGAGCCTCTGCATGCATTTTACAAATAGCTTTGCAATGACTGATGTGCTCTGTCTTTCCCTCTGGATAGACGGCATCATTGCATTTTTGCCATTTCTTTGTTGTTTGCTGCCTCCAACAGGATTACTGGGAAATTTTCCTCCATCAGTGACAAAAGACCTGCAACAATGAGATCAGCTGTCTTTGGTACTCACAGAGGAGGGCAGAGTCGTCCTGAGAAACAAGAAACAGATTTGCAGAGAAGTCAGGAGAGGTCAGCTAGAAACGAACACAACTCGACTGAAAACTCTCCTCGCAGTTGTTGAAGTGTTAATGACACAGCTGTTTAAAAAGAAAAACAACAACCCTGTTTAAAATATATATATAAATAAATTGCTTTTTAAAAAATAAACCAAGATGATACTTTGATTCCTCCAAGGTTATTCTTGGAGGTTTTATCTTTATGAAAAGGCAGAGAAAATAGAGGAGATTGCTGTGGGACCCTGCTCAAACCATATCTTCAGCTATCTCCCTGTTCTTACACACCTAGCATAGGATTTTCGAACCCAAAGTGCAAAGTCTAGGTCATAAGGTTCACTAGAGCTAAAGAAACCTCAGCTTAAGTCCAAAGTTTCAGGAAAGGGCAATCAGATTGCTAAGTGCTAGAAAAATTCGAGTGCTGCTTGACTTGGAGGGGTGCAACTGGCAAACATAAGTTCAAGGGTGAATGGGTTAACAAACGTGCTTGCACGACATGCACACACACATGTGAAAGGCGGGGACAGAGGTAAAGTCTTTGGGCAGAAGCATGCAATACCTATCATTTTCCTTGCAAGAAGCAGGCAAAGATAAGGGGATTTCTCAGAAGTGCAATATGAGCACCAGTATGGAGTGGTGCCTGGATGGATGAGGCCAGCTGCGAGGCTCAGCCTGAACCGCAGCCATCCCTACCTCCCAGCAGCACAGCTCCCTGGCCCGTGAGACCCACCAGTCACCACGATGATTTTCTTTCCAAAAAGGTGTTATGTGAAGAAAAACAAAACCAGCAAGGAAATCTGAAAGAACTTCTTCATTTCTGCATCGAACTCTGTTTTTTCCAGTTGTGTAAGCAAGTTTGAACCTGGGGAGACATACTGATCTCAGCATTAAGGTTCTTGAAAGCCCTGTGTTTATACAAAGCTGTATTTAGATTTAAATTTTATGACCTCTTAACATACACTAGTCTAAAAATAACATTAAGCACATGGTTTTTATCACTGTTAAAGCCATTGGAAGAAACTCCACCCAACATCACACCCAGCCACTTGCTGTTATGTTGCATAGTAACAGTATGCAGCAAAACCAAGCCCCACTTTTGGTCAGATGAGATGGGGAATGAAAATTTGATAGCAACCCCAAAAGCTCTGTGAAGTCTTTGAGGGAGGATACATAGCTGGTGCTCTGGCATTTACCCTGCTGAGGAAGACATGGGAAAGAGGCAGATGATGTGAACTAGAGATCAGGCCCAGTGCCGTTACCAGTTAGGGAATGGGATGGGGTGGGAGCACACTTCACTGGGGATCAGCATGCATTTTTTCAGTCCCTGGTGCAAGAGAAAGACACAGCAAGGTCCAGTATACTCCACTCAGCTGATGAAGTGAAGACAACTACAGTAAGTGCCCTCCAGCCTAGCTGTGCTCTGGTCCATCATGCTGGGAGGTCAGAAGCAGTGTAGATGCCCTTATTTTTGGCTACAGTATGCATGGGGTATTTGAAAAAGGGATATTAATGAAGAGCAGAAAGAAGAGGAGCAGGTTCTGCCTACATGAGCACATCTTCATGCAAGTGAAGTAGCACAAAATTACATTAGCACAATAAAGAATCAGTTCCCAGACACAAAAGCATCAAACCCTTAGAAATAGCATATCTATGGCCAGCCCTGAGGCCTGGCTTGTGTTTTCAGCATGGCCCAGCTCATGCTGCTGAATCTGCTCACCTCCAAACTTTCTCTCGTGGTTTAAACCAAACCACAAACCTCATTCACTCACTCCCCCCCACTTCTTGCCCTCCTCCTGCTCCTGGAGGGACGGAGAGGAGAATCAAAAAGAATGCAACTCCCACGGGTTGAGATAAGAACAGATTAGTAACTAAGGTATAACACAAACCACTGCTGCTGCCACCAATAATAATAATGATAAAGGAAATAACAAGAGGAAAGAATACAACACCTCAACACCAGCCAACCGATAACTTGCCCCACTCCCCCCAGCCGAGCACCGACCGATACCTCATCCAACCCTGCAGTTCCCACCCTTCTGGTGTAACTCCCAGTTACATCCTGGGCATGACGTGCTGTGGTATGGAATACCTCTTTGGCTAGTTTGGGTCAGGTGTCCTGTCTCTGCTTCCTCCCGGCCTCCCCTCCTCCCTGGCAGAGCATGAGGCTCAGAAAGTCCTTGGCCAGACCAAACATTCGAGCAGCAACTGAAAACATCGGCGTTATCAGCACTGTTCCCAGGCCAAAAGATCAAAACACAGCACTGCACTAGCTCCTAAGAAGGAGAAGAATTGCTGCTACTGCTGAACCCAGGACACTTTCAAACTCAATTTTTCCTATATGGCAGTGGGGATTAACTCAGAGTTCAGACACTCCAAATACCTCCAGTGACATGAGCTTCAGCACCGGTCTTGTTTAACATCTTCATCGCTGACGTGGACAGTGGGATTGAGTGTGCCCTCAGCAAGTTTGCCAATGACACCAAGCTGTGTGGTCTGGTTGATACGCTGCAGGGAAGGGATGCCATCCAGAGGGACCTTGACACGCTTGTAAGGTGGGCTGATGCCAACCTTATGAAGTTCAACCATGACAAGTGCAAGGTCCTACACCTGGGTCGGAGCAATCCCAGGCACAGCTACAGGTTGGGCAGAGAAGAGATTCAGAGCGGCCCTGCGGAGAAGGACTTGGGGGTGTTGGTCGATGAGAAAATGAACATGAGCCCGCTTCAGTGTGCGCTCGCAGCCCAGAAAGCCAACCGTATCCTGGGCTGCATCAAAAGGAGCGTGACCAGCAGGTCGAAGGAGGTGATCTTGCCCCTCTACTCTGCTCTTGTGAGACCTCACCTGGAGCATTGTGTGCAGTTCTGGTGTCCTCAACATAAAAAGGACATGGAACTGTTGGAACAAGTCCAGAGGAGGGCCATGAGGATGATCAGGGGACTGGAGCACCTCCCGTATGAAGACAGGCTGAGGAAGTTGGGGCTGTTCAGCCTGGAGAAGAGAAGGCTGCGTGGAGACCTCATAGCAGCCTTCCAGTGTCTGAAGGGGGCCTATAGGGATGCTCTGGAGGGACTCTTCATCAGGGACTGTAGTGACAGGACAAGGGGTAATGGGTTAAAACTTAAACAGGGGAAGTTTAGTTTGGATATAAGGAGGAAATTCTTTCCTGTTAGGGTGGTGAGGCACTGGAATGGGTTGCCCAGGGAGGCTGTGAGTGCTCCATCCCTGGCAGTGTTCAAGTCCAGGTTGGATGAAGCCTTGTGTGGGATGGATTAGTGTTAGGTGTCCCTGCCCATGGCAGGGGGGTTGGAACTGGATGATCTTGAGGTTCTTTCCGACCCTAACTATTCTATGATTCTATGATTCTATCTGATCTACTTATTAGAAACCAGACCAACACTTCTCTTCAATTGACAGAAGCAGAAAAACACTGTTCCTTACATCTTTCTGTTCGTCTTAGAGGAGACAGCATATGCATTTGGCACTTTGTCAGTCAAGTGATAAAAATAAGGAGTTTATAAAGAAAATGCTGACACAAATGCTGGCAGCACTACTGGGCGTCCCTATAACACCAGTGAAGATCATGAGCTGTTGCTGTGATTGAACCCACCCTGGTGAAGGCATCCTGCTTATGCCCACATATGAGGCACGTTAGTGTTATCTTTGTGCTACTACCAGCTTTGGAACGGTTGCTGATGATATGTTTGATCTTAGTTGATCCTAAGTTAGAAGCTAAAAGGATGCTAAAGGCTTGTGAGAATGGAGGCTTAATTATACCTCATCACTAACAAGACAAAACTCCCAGCATTAACTCAGAGGTGGTTTTATACCTTTGCTGTGTTTCTGAACATCACTGGTGCCACCCACAGTCCTCAAATAGCTACTTAGAAACCAGCAGGTGAAAGTCAAGTAGCATCCTTCTAGCTGGTGAGGAATTCTCTCTGCCCTCTATCAACACAGAGCTAAAATATGATCATCAGGGCACACTTCCTGGCACCCACACTGGGAGATGGCCTGATTTTCCTTACCTGCCTGCTGCAGAAGAGCAGCTACCGTCATTACAGTGCATAAGTTTCAAAGGCAGTAAGTATTACTCAATCAGTTATAGGTGTAGTTGCTGTTCTATCAGTTGGGTACCAGGCTGCTTTGTGTCCCTCCCTGTGGCAGGGCACCTAAGGTAGCACC
The DNA here is from genome assembly GCF_037157495.1 of Lathamus discolor. Classification (NCBI taxonomy): domain Eukaryota; kingdom Metazoa; phylum Chordata; class Aves; order Psittaciformes; family Psittacidae; genus Lathamus; species Lathamus discolor. Next base: position 38,352,635 of record NC_088884.1, on the reverse strand, counting down.
GTGTTTGCTATACAAAAAGCAAACCTCTACCCACAGGACCACTGCAGCCCCTACCCCACCACAGCATAGATGAGGGCTGCTGGAGGAAGTAAGAGCCAAAGCAAACACATGCAGAGAATTTGCTTCAGTCCTTTAGTACAGAGTTTGCTTTATCCTTCCCTCAGTGCCTCTTCATCTCAGCTCCACTTTGTTCCTAGCCCTACAGCTTGCTCCTGTCTCCCACAGTCTTCTTTCCATATCACAATTCTCTTTGTCTACCTTCACCTTCCCAGAAAATGCTGAGGAAACAAATAACCTAGCCTTTGCCACTGTCCTGTGATTCACGTCACTTGGCTGCACCTCCCCAGCCCTGCACATGGCTTGTTATTGCTACGAGTCTGTAGGGCTAGAGGACAGGAACTGTCTGCTGCACTCAGCTTTTACAGCAGGGTGCATGCCCAGCTGCTCCTATTGTCATACACAGAATAAGCTTTTTACAGTACAGGGGCTGGATTAGTGGCTTTGGAAACATCATTTGAGACAGTCAGCTGGTTTTGTTATTTTTTTCTTGCTGTCCATAGGAATTCCAGCCCATCCATCAAAGATCCAGTTTATTGCACAGCTTCTCACACCAACCAAAGGCAGTCACCAGTTCCTGGGCTCTGTGGGTAGATGATACGTTGGAAATTACACACTCTGCACATCTGATTTTTGTTTTCCTGAGGAATAAGCCTCAGATTTTGGTCATTTCTGTGCACAAGCAGAGAGGGCAGGACAACTCCATGAATGGCCTCAAAAACACCCAGAAGTAGGGCACAGCTGCAGCCTGCTTAGGAACTATTTCCACTTCTATCTACAAAGCTTTCGTGTGGCCTGGTCCCATGTGTTGGCTAAGACCAAGGCTGAGGGCTGAGTGGGAGCCAGGGGAGCAAAGGAGGGTGCTGGGAATTACGGGCTCCACTGGCTCAGAAGCCAGTTAGGCCTGCAAGGGCTGCACATGGGCCAAGGCTGCTGCTTTAGAAGCAGCTGAAGGCAGATCAGGCTGACTACAAAAGTTCTTATGACCTCCATGTATTATTATTTGTTAGGATTTTTTTCTCTATGAATTCAGCTTAGGTGTTTTCATAAGGATCTGCATGGTGCTCTCTCTTGCTTCCCATTTGTGGGAGCAGATAACACCACATTACCCAAAGCTTGTGTAAAACGCTACCCTGTGTGATGCTTTCTGAAAGCTACTGGAAAGAACAAACCCTGGCTTGTCTTCTGACAAAGAGCTGGACTGGCAGGAAGGATAGAGAGATGTCTCAATTTTTGTGTGCTGCTTCCTCAGCACCTCCTAACCCGCTCCACACCTCTCAGTCTTTGACATGTTTGTAGGGCACCGCCACACTGTCCCCTTAAATCCACAACCCAGTATCTCATGCACCACTGCCCAGTCCCACTCGTGATTTGCTGACTTGCTGAACCCAGCACACGGGGTCCAAAAGTGGAAAGAAGCTGTCAAACCTGGAAAGAAGGTGATATTGTACCACTGAAAACACCCGTGCTCAGCGGTGCCCACAGGGCCAGGTATCCTGTGACCCAGGAGGTCTGAGGAGTGTTAGCAGGTTCCCCGCATGGATTAGCTCGCTGCCTGCAGGACAGACATCTTCCTGCTGGGAGCCTGAGCTATGCCCATCAGCTCATTTCACACCAGCCACAAACAGCCCTCTTGGGAACACAGATTTGCCATCGCTTGACCTGGTTTCTAGCCACTGGTCTGCATTTGAAACACTCGATAGATGGTATTTCCTATGGAAACAGCACCATTTCAACTTTGTCAGACGGTACATGTCAGTGCAATGCTGTACCTACCCCTTCTAATTAAGAGACATTTCAGAGAGGGGGTGAAGCAAATGAGAACAGTAATTAACTGAGAAATTACTTGAGTTGTTCTCTCAATTCCCTATACACCCTGCTGAAATTGTATTCTTACAAAATTACACGTACCACATCAAAAGTAAACACTTAATCTAATATTCTAATTGTGGTTTTAGATAAGCATCACAGTTATAAATCATTTTAATGAGTACATAAAAAAGAAGCAAATACCACATTAACTTTCCATTACCTTTTTAACATCCCCCATGGATAATGCAATTCATTTAGGAGTATAACAACCCCCTCTACTCTATGCTGTAGGTAATACAGAGGGATGAAATAGTGTAGCTTTGGGGGTGGTTAGGTGTTTTAGAATAAGAAATGGCTATGGCTTGGTGCACTGCTTGTGAAAATAAAGGTTATGCATTGTAATAAAGAAGACTGGGACAAAAACATGGATAATTTGATCTATTAATTAAAAGAAGAGGCTTTTTTAATTGCTTCCCTCATACAGAACAGGTTCTTAATCAAACAAAAAGTAAACAACAGGAAACTCAGGGTAGTCAACTTTTCTTAAAAGCTGTTAATCTGAAGACTCTCTCGTTACAGTCACATAATCAAACATGTCCAAAAAATCACAGTCAAGGCCAAGTAAGCATCCCAATGGGTGGCAAATTCTTAGGCAATAGTAATTCAACTGCTTTCAGAAGTGCAGCCATATGCTTCAGTAAAGAATAAAAACATCTGGGGAAAAATCATGCTGTTCTGTAACTCAGCAGAATTTCGACATCAACTTCAAACGTGGTCAAGCTTTGGGTGGTGTTTCAAGTCCTCTCTTTTAGGGAGAATTCCCTCTTTAGAGCATTTGGTTGATAGTAATAGCTTAAAAATGTAACATTTTGGTTATCAGAGCAAAAAGCGGTCTGAAGCTTCTGTTTCTCTGAAACAATGTAAGCAAATATCCCATGAAGCCTTCCTAAAGCAGCACATCTATTGTTGCTGATGCCCCGTGCTCTAAAATTTCTGTTGTAATATTTGTACAGGCAGTGGGATTTCACACAGAGCTTAGCAGTAGCTGAATCGCATAACAGCAATGGTGAAGAAAATAAACTCTTTCACTGTATCCTAATTTATTACACTTGACTGAAATGGTTTAGAGCCATCCCTAAGCCACGCAGCCAGTAATTCTCTGCTTCACGGACAAGACATATTTTCCTAGACGTAAACTAAATTATTATCTAAGCATTATATAAATAATATAATGCTCAGAACATGTGAGCCATCCATTACCTGATACCTCTGAAACAATAGCATGGAAAGTAGCCAGCATTAATTGATCATCCAACTGTCCAGTTACTCCATGCGGGCAATTTATGTCAGATGCTATATAATCACACTTTGAAACATTTTCCAGAAATAAATCTTCCCTACAGAGGGAGGCAGTTGTCTTTGGAAAAACTATTTATGCACAGTGATTTGCCAGCTACGGGATTGGGTAGGACGTGAGCCAAGCTCTCATCCCCACTGTACAGCAGGGCTGGTGTTCACGTACGAACACACCTGATGGATGGGCTGAGTTAATAGGGCACGGAGTCATTTTTCTACGACAGATTTGTGGGAGGTGTCAGAAGTGGTTTGGTCTGGCTCAGAGGAATCCGTTATTAAAATTACAGCTAGTTTCCAAACAACGCTTTGAACACCACCTTCGATGGACTTCTCCACTGCTGCTGCAGCTCCTGGCTTCGCAGGGCTTGGCGCGCAGATTGGCTTGGTGGTCTGCTCCATAGACCTGATGATCACCAGCCCAGCAGGAGCTCACATGGTTGAAACAGACACCCTGGGAGAGGAACAACTCCAGCTGTGGGGCAGAGCTAGCTTAGCACAAAGCCCAGGTCAAACAGAGCAGCAAGAGCAGCATGCCCCTATGCACTAGCACAGGCAGACCCTGGCCCTTATGCTGAGCCACATTGGTTAGTCCATGGTGAATGTCACCTGCAGCTTCTGGGTGAAATCAGCTCTAGTCTCATCAAAACATCACCTTCCTATCCTGTGTCACCATGGGCTATTTTATCCCATGCAAACATGGTGATTAATCAGTTAATCAAATAACAAGTTACTGTTATGTTGGCCAATGACAATGTTGAAAAACTACTTTTTCTTCCTCTGATTAGGCCACCAGTTCTGAGAAACTTTCTTCTTTATCAGTTTTCTTGTCTCCTTTTAACTATGTGTCCCACACAAATGTTTGGGAAAGCTTTTATACCTGCACCTCAACTTTGTACTTCACCAAAGCAAATATATTTACATCAAAGACAAGCTGACTATTAGGTTTGCTGCCTTCATCTCCTTTTTTTTATCTATATCTCCCAAGAATTCTTCCTTTGGAAAAGTCAGTCTTGGAGCATTCTTCAGCCTACAAGGTGAAGAAATGCTCTACACAATGCAAACTGTGGCAACAGATCAACATCATATGTTTTAATGGACACTTACAGCACATCCACAATATAGTGTGTTATATTTGTTAGGATATTACACACCATGGTTTTTTACTGCATGTGGAAGGATGCAGAAAAATCTAATTTGTTATAACCACAGTGTAAACCTTCAGGTGGGCTCAGCAGGAGTGCCTGTGGGGCATGCAGAAACTCTGTCATACATGGAAAATAATTGCCTTTCTACATCTCTTCCTCGCTGCTCCACAAGATGCTGATAACAGGTCACCTTGATAGGCTGAACAATTCACAGCTAAGTCTTTGCAATGACAAACTCATCGTTCCACGTATGCCGCTAATCCCTGTTTCCCCAGAAGAGCCAGCCTGGGTTGCAAGGATTCTCAACACTAACCTTCCAGAATTCTCCACTGCCACCTACAAAGGCAGAGCCAGCTGACATGCATAGGGCCTGCTGTTCTGGGATGGATTTCTTTCGTTACTGATGTCTCCCACAGTCACTCTTTCCCTTCCTTTGATTTTCAAACCAGTCTGCCTTTTCGTTTCTTCCTGCCTCTCTCTTTTCCTTGCCTTCCCAAGCCTTTCTATGACTATATTTTTCATTTCCTTACTCATCTAAACTTCCTTTTTATTCACTTCTTCCTTTAGCCTCCTAAAAATCGCTCCCTGCCATGCACTACTGATCACCAGGAGAGCAGCTGGTGGTGGCACAAATATCTTGCTCCTGCAAGACCTCTCCTTCACTGATCCTTCTTCCCCATAAAGGTCTTTTAAATCCTACAGGAAATTATGCTTGTGGAGGTTATGGGTAAAATACCACAGTATCCCTTTTCCCTGTACATTAACTTAGATTGAAGCTTCAACTTAGTAGAGGTTTTGCTAAAGGGCAGGAAGATCTCTACCTTTTCTGGACTTCTTAAGTAGAAAAGATTGCACTACACAAAAATTGCAGTCCCAGAGCTCCAATGATACACAACACTTGAATACAGCTGTTAATAAGAAGCGCCACTCAAATCAGTACCTGCAATATGAAGAGGTTTGCAGTGAACATGAGATCAGACCTGTCCACACAGAGGTGTCTGAGTACTTCAGCTCCTTCTCCCCCTTGGCATGTGTCCTGGGTTGAGCAGCAGCAGTCATTTTTGTCCTTCTTAGGAGCTAGTACAGTGCTGTGTTTTGATCTTTTGGCCTTGGAACAGTGGTGATAACGCCGATGTTTTCAGTTGCTGCTCGAATGTTTGGTCTGGCCAGGGACTTTCTGAGCCTCATGCTCTGCCAGGGAGGAGGGGAGGCTGGGAGGAAGCAGAGACAGGACACCTGACCCAAACTGACCAAAGAGGTATTCCATACCACAGCACGTCATGCCCAGGAGGTAACTTGGAGTGAGCCGGAAGGGGTAGAGGGACTGCAGGGTTGGAGGAGGTATCGGTCGGTGCTTGGCTGGGGGGAGTGGGGTGAGTTATTGGTCGGCTGGTATTGAGGTGTTGTATTCTTTCCTCTTGTTATTTCCTTTAGCACCATTATTACTGGTGGTAGCAGTAGTGATTTGTGTTATACCTTAGTTACTGGGCTGTTCTTATCTCAACCCATGGGAGTTGTATTCTTTTTGATTCTCCTCTCCGTCCCTCCAGAAGTTGGGGGAGGGCAAGAAGGGGGGGAGTGAGTGAACGAGGTTTGTGGTTGGGTTCAAACCACGACAGTTCTTTTTGGCGCCCAACGTGGGGCTTGAAGGGTTGAGATAACGACAGAGATGATCGGATTAATAGTCGTCACAGTGCTGATTTATTGGCTCTCAAAGTTGTTTCTCTTGCTCTCAGAGCTTCAGAATGTAGTACATTACTTAGAGCCGGTATTCCCTGTGTTCGTGTTTATCAAGTGTGGGGTTTGGGCTAAGGTTTTTGTTTCACTGTACTTTATGGCAATGGCTTGTAATACGGGTGGGCTCCAGCAGCAGGGAGAGATGGACGTGGCCGTGGGCTTGTACCGGGCCGTCCCGCTGCTCTTCAGCGCCCTGGCCCTTGTCCTCGCCTCCGTCTTCGTGAGGCTGCGGGGAGCCGAGGGGGAGCGGCCCCGGGGACCAGGCGGCGGCGGGAGCGGGGCCCGAGCCCGGGAGGAAGGCGGCTGCTGAGCAGCGGGAGGAGGCGGCGAAGGAGCCGAGCCCCGCGGAGGAGCCGAGCCCCGCGGAGGAGCCGAGCCCCGCGGCCGAGCCCAGTCCCGCGGCGGCCGAGAGCGTCCCCCGGCAGCCGCCTGCCGAGCCCCAGGAGGATGCAGGAGCCCGGGCAGCATTTCCCAGCAGGGCAGAGGAGGAAGAGCTGCACCCAGGGAAAGAGGAGCTGGTGGTGGGAGAGCCGGCAGGCACAGCAGCTGCACCAGCCCCAGGGACAAGTACAGCAGCGTCATTGGAGGGTTCTGAAGGGTCTGAATGGCCTGTGGGTACCCTTGGGACCTGCCTGCTGATTGTGATGGGGATCAGCATGTTGGCACACACACAGAGCGTGTTCTACCCACGGCCATTTTGTCTGATCTCAGAAGTCAAGCAGAGGCGGGTTTGCTTCTTGTCTGGGGTTAGACCACAATATGGGAGGACCAAGAGATCTTCCCCAAGTCTGGACAGCCATGAGTGGCAGGGTGTGTGGGGCAGTATGAGCGAGTATCTGGTCTGCTGGGCCCCTCCAGTGCTTTGGAAGCATTGGAGATGGAAGGCAGCTCTATGGAGTCCCCAGCAACAAGCTGCAGAAACTGCTGAGGAGGACAGTGAATTATTTTGAGCCTGGTGGGCCCATGGCACTTCAGGCCATCAGGGCAGAGATGCAACATAGAGATGGACTCATGGTCGAGGGGTGGACTTAGCAATGGACACTATTGCCCAGGTTATTCATGAGTGTGAACACTGTGCACAGCCTCTCCTGCGCTGAGAGACTGTAACAAGAGATGGAGCCTGACATCATGGACCAGATGGACTCAGCAGCTTTATAGGTCCATGCACTAAGAAATGATCTTTTTCTCTGTGTATATGTAGATGTATATATATATGTAAGAGTGATGGCATATTGAAGATGTGGGATCTGAGCATGACGTGAATGGTATGGAATAAGGGGTGGATAATGTCCTGGGTTGAGCAGCAGCAGTCATTTTTGTCCTTCTTAGGAGCTAGTACAGTGCTGTGTTTTGATCTTTTGGCCTTGGAACAGTGGTGATAACGCCGATGTTTTCAGTTGCTGCTCGAATGTTTGGTCTGGCCAGGGACTTTCTGAGCCTCATGCTCTGTCAGGGAGGAGGGGAGGCTGGGAGGAAGCAGAGACAGGACACCTGACCCAAACTGACCAAAGAGGTATTCCATACCACAGCACGTCATGCCCAGGAGGTAACTTGGAGTGAGCCGGAAGGGGTAGAGGGACTGCAGGGTTGGAGGAGGTATCGGTCGGTGCTTGGCTGGGGGGAGTGGGGTGAGTTATTGGTCGGCTGGTATTGAGGTGTTGTATTCTTTCCTCTTGTTATTTCCTTTAGCACCATTATTACTGGTGGTAGCAGTAGTGATTTGTGTTATACCTTAGTTACTGGGCTGTTCTTATCTCAAGCCGTGGGAGTTGTATTCTTTTTGATTCTCCTCTCCGTCCCTCCAGAAGTTGGGGGAGGGCAAGAAGGGGGGGAGTGAGTGAACGAGGTTTGTGGTTGGGTTTAAACCACGACAGCATGATATCAAATGCTCAGATTTCCATATGGATTTACCATGCATGGAGCTCACCCTGGTCCAGGCACTGTTCTGGAGTTAATTCACTTCCCCTCCTCCTACCATCTCACTGGCAAACTGTTTGTCAAGTCTTCCAGTGACACTTAAAAACAGAGGTGAAATACATTCAGCTGGTGGCCCATTATTTTTTAAGAGAAGGAATCAGACTCTGGCCTGAATCCTAATGGCAAATCATCAACTTCATTGGTATTTTCACTTGCTATTGCAATATAAGTTGAGACTCGTGACAGTAGTGCAGACCAAGGAGGGCCACCAGCTGAGTCCTCTCAGAGTGCAGGAGCAAGAAGTGCAGCTGGTTCCCCACCAAGTGAACCTGGCCAGCACTGGGACACAAGAGTCCTTAGCAAAAGGCAGGTGAAGACCCAGGTCTCCACTGGGTTCAGGGAAGCTTTCCAGCTAGACCCAGCAATCTGCAGACATGTTCAAAGCATGCTCTCACCAGCCCCAGCTCTAAGAGGAGAAAGTGTGGAGCTGTTTAAATCCCTACTACAGGGGGCAAATCCTACCCAATTTCCCAAACAGCTATTGAATATGTGGAGGTCTGGATATCTCTGGGATCTTCGAAGTAAATGATTTGTTCTTGCAAGTGCTAAGAGAGCACAGAAGAGTCGACTGAAAGCCAGGTCCTGCACTTGAAGTGACCTGCAGACACAGTGAGATCCTTCGGTCTCAGTGAGGAGGTGGGATGTGGGCATCCCTCTGCCATGTCTCTTCCTGGACATGAAAGGCAGATTGTGCACCTTTCCTCTATTTCCAGCACTGGCACTGTGCATCCTCCTCCTGGGAGCGGCATATCCACAAATCCAGAAGGCTTCCAAAGAAGAAGCCAGAGTGTGTGTTCACCATGGCACCAACAAGAAAGGGAAGGAAAGGTTTGCTTTGCTCTTCATCGCTTTGCTTAGACCTTTTTTTTGACATCTACTCTCATGGCTCCAGAAAGTCACAGAAAGGGGATACCTAACTACATAACCTACATTTGATCCAAGATTCCTTCTAAGCTTTATTTTATTCACACTCCTTTCTACAGCAGAGGAATTCTCATGCTTTGACAGTGTCTCCCTATCTTTGCAGGAGAGCCCAGCTATCTAACTAGCAAAATATAGGGCCATTGCAAAACAGAGGAATAACTGCTTGACTGCTTATCTCAATGATAATTTACTCTCTAACTGAAAAGGCATATAGCTGTGAGATGGGAATTTATTTACAGTTCATGCCTGACCTTTTTAATGTCTGGTAAAATCATGTTATGGAACTGTTTGAAAATTTATTGTCCCCATTTAGCTACACTGACATTTTGTGATTATTGGCTCTGGAAAATCTACTGGCACCATCAGGCAGAGAAAGTTCAGAAATTGCTTCCAGGGAACAACAAAGCTCTGATTTTTAGAGTGCTGAACACTAACAGACCCTTTTTATTGCATACTTTTAATATCCACAAAAAAGAAAAACAAGCTGCAAAGCAAAGCTGAAAAAGGAAAGGAGAAGAATACCCTTGATTAAATGCAAATCAGAACAGGGCTTCATTCCCAGCTGGCTGAAGTCAATGGTAAAAAGCATCATTACTTCAAAGCAAGGATGATCAGGTCCAGGGATGCTCCAAGACCAGTCCTGTGCCAGTTGGGACTGTAGGCAGGTGGAAAATAGCTCAGAGCGGTCCAGCTGGCAGCAGAGCAGTCACATACGAGCCTCAGGCTCATGGGGGGCTGTGGGCGAGGAGCCTCAGCAATTAGAGCTTGTGGAACTTTCCAAGTGCTTCAGGCCACACAAGCGGCCCACACACAAACATGAAGGGGTGAGGATGACCCCACGGTGCTCCTTAAATCACCAATGGCAGATTACGCTTTTTGTACATGGCCCAAGGAGACACCCCCTCAGCGGGTGCTTAGCACACAGCATTGATGAGGGTGAGCCACTGCATAAGCAAAACCTCTACAAACATGTCAGTATGTAGTAGGGTGACATGGTGCTCAGGATGGTGTTGAGAAAACCTTGACCAAGATATGTAAACTGTATTCACGTACAGCAGCAAGGCATTGTTGCAGAATGACCACTTGCAGTTTTTGTTAGAAGGTGTTACGTTTTTCTTGACTTCCCCTTTCTCAGTGACCTTTCTTTGCAAAATTCTCATTTCCCCCTTAAATTTTCCCCTCTACTGCTACCAAAAGAAAAAGAAATCTTTATATTCGTGGAAGCCACTAATTTTATGTGCGCAAGTAAAAAATTAGCTGCTTGTCAAAGCGCCCTTAAAATTCAGCATGATATTGATTCATAAAACCCTTTCCATTGACGAGATGAGGCAGCAGACCTCAGCTCTTGAAATGCACGTGCTCGTGATGCATCAGGGTTTCTGAAGGAATTAGCTACGCAGGCTTGCAGCTGTGATGGGCAATTGCATAGTTAGCTAACGAGTTTACCACTGGAGGACACGGGTTTTCCGATACGCTTAGCTTGCTGTAAAACCTCCAATGAATCTAGATAAAAATGCTTCCCGAATTGCAGCTACAAAGAGAACCAAGAAATAAAAAGATCTACACCCTTTCAAAGATCCTGTTCTCAGAGACAGCTTGCTATCACAGTGCCAAAGCCACAGCATACAGCAGAAACCATGGCAGTACGTGACATGAAATATGCAAAACTCTAAATTTCATTAAGATTATGCTTTACATAACTATGAGAGTTCTTAAACACTGTTATTTAGAGCTAGCCAACCACTGCACTGATTTCATTGAAGTATAATGGTCTTTAATATGGTTCTTCTAAATGCAGAGGCTGTTCTAACAGTATGATTTTATAAAGTGCATAAAAGAGTCATTGGTGGCCAAATGGCCTTGACTCAGCTGTGCATCCAGCCCATTTACAAGCTGCTGTGTTTCAAGTCCTACCTTTCGTTCTTCAGCTTTTGAGGAAGTCTGAAGGACTCTTCAGTTAATTCTAATTTGATGTTGCTATGAGAAAGCTGCATTTGACTGTTGTGATTTTGGCATTATAATGACATTTTAATACTTCTCACTATCACTACAGAGCTAATATGGATTAATAGAATGGCTTCAGCATTTTAAACAGATAAGCATTCTTTGATAATCAAAGATTATGCAGATAGAGCATATGAGCATCTCCTTACTGTGGTACAATTCATGTAGAGTCTCAGCTGATTCTGTGGTCCAGGTCTGAGTCCGGCTAATGGCAATGAGAAAACTATCTGAGCAGTGATGTGGTTAGGTGTTAACACATCTCTGAGTACACCAGTACTAGAATTTGGAATTGCCATGGAGATTTCTGCTCTCCCTGCATGTGGAAGGCAGCTGGCACATCAGTGTGACGCCGCTTGGTGCCATCACAGCACTTCAGCAAGTGACCAAGAATGTGCCAAAGAGCCACTCTTAGGTTCAATACATATTAAATAACTCAAAGACTAAGTTCTCACTGTATTGCTGAAAAGAAACTTCCAGTTTAATGTGGCTGCCGTCAACCACCATGTTTCATTTGTTTGTGCTTATTTGCTTGTTTGTTTTTAATTTGGGTCCCTGTTACCAGTCACAGGAGAGATGCTTTGCAGAAGGCAGATTTGGGAGGATGGTTTTGGCTGCACTGGTCTTACTTTTGCTATCTGTCACCTCTGAGACAAGCACAATTGATTTCATCCATCTTCTAAGTGGGATAAGCTGTTACCTCATGCTAGCTCAACTTTGTGAAAGAAAAGAAATACTGAGTACAAAAGCAAATTAAAATTCATTGAAAGTGCCCATACTAGCATGGATCCACCTCAACAGAAAGCTCCCTGGCAAAGGCTGTGAAGTGGAAGCCACCACAACCCCAGCTTTGCAGTCAACATCTCAAAGCAGTTGCCTGTGTACAACCAGGAAGGGGTGCCAGGGGTGGCCTGAGGTGTCCCAGCAGCACCAGTGGGCTGGCAGACCTGCCACAGTGTCAGCAGGAGGCTCGAGAGGCTCTAAGATGACCTAAGACAGCCCACTCTTTCCTGCTTCCATAGGTCTGGCATTACATCCACCAGCCCTGCATGGTGCCTCTGGTGATAGTCATGCTCTGGTCGCTCTTGATTGTGACAAATCAGACTGAAAATCACACTCCTCTGAAGTGTGTCATGAGGATGCCTCCATATCATAGAAGCATCTACAGCCTTCTTCCTTTCTTCCTCTGATCCAGCGAGGTTCTGCAAGGGCCTTTACCTGAAACTACCAAGCAGATTTTATTTGCCTGGTGAAAATCAAAAGGCAAAGGTCACACTGGACTGTAACAACCATGGCACGATTGAATTAAAATGCAGCAGCAGCTAAATAATTATCACTTTACGCCATTAGCCCACATTCATAAAGCAGTTATCAGCACTCAGTGACTTCCAACAATTATTTTAAATCTTTTTTAAATGTGGTAATGGGGAAAACTGATGGAGTGTTTCTAAAGCAGCTTGCTTCTGAAGGGCTTATTCAATCAACACTCATTTATCCTTGTATTAACATTTGCAAGTCAGCTTTTAAGGAAATTTTGCATATTTCCCCTCATAATAAATAGCATTTTAAAATACAAACTACTAATGACAGAATGTTTAGAAGGGAGAAGCGTTTTCGGTAGTCATTAAAAAAAAAATGCCTGTGTCAAAATGGGAAATGGAAAAATATTTGACTTTTTAATGTAAGAATGGATTCAAACACAAGTGTTAATGAGCAAAGCAGACTTCTGTCCATTTAGTTATTCTCTTCTGATCTCTGTATTCAAGCCTTAAGAACTACACTGTATTACTGCTGCTTTTAAAAACATCCCTTCCACTGGCCTGCAATGTGTTGGGTATCACAGTGATGACCAGCCCGTAGGAGACAGACAAATAAGTTTTCTAGCTGCATACATGAACATGAGAGATGAAATAGTGGTCCATGAGAGAGAAAGATCCAAGGCTGCCTAGATTACATTACTTATTATTGCTGCTCCCAGGCCAGGAAAAGTTGGTGTTGACATTATGCCTTGGCTTTGCTGGCAACTGTATTAGAGGCAGGTGATGACTCTTCAGGAAACACTTTGGATTACGCTTGATTCCCAAGTACCTGAAAGAGCAGGGACTATGTTATTCACTGCTTCTCTCTGGTGAATAACACTAATGAACCAGTGAACTGTTCAGAAATGACCATAAATGAGAATGTATTAGGATAATCACAGTTTAGCAGGCAGCATAGGTGCATAGAAAACTCATCCTCAGCCACACAAGGAGGGCAGAAAAACAAACACTGCAGTAGTAAATTTTAAGTCAGTTCTAAGAGCTATTCTTGAGCAGTTTTTTCTTCAAAAAGGCCAAAAGGAGGTGATAACCAGCAAGTATGTACTGTAAGAGAGCTCAAAATGAATGCATAGAAACATTCGCAGCTCCAGGTGATGAGGCTGATGTTCTCCAGAGCAGCTGGAGAACACCTGCTGGTTTAAGCACATCAAAGCTCTTCACACTCCTTCAAAATTATCGTAAGATAACGTAATTCCAAGATATTTTTGTTGCATGCTCTGTAAAATCACAAATCAGGGAACTGGCTTAAAACTGTGCCTTAAAGAGGCAACATCAGAGAAATTCACATACCGTGCAGAACCAAAACATTCATGGGGACAGGGGCTTTAGAGCAAGCCTCCACTAGTGCCTCCTTGTACCCCTTATAAGCCACAGCCTTGACAGTGACTGTCAAATAGCTCTACTGCTGCTAAAACTCAGCATCCCGTTAAGTGGGAGGGTCACAGGAAACCTTGCAGGAGGGCCAAAACCAGTTGCTCCCATAGCAAACAGCTGGGCAGAAAGGAAAGCATTTCAGGGAAGGTGACAGAGATGGCTTTTCCTTTTGTTTGAAACCCTTCCCAAGAGAATGGACAATAAACATTTGCTGCTCCCTCATCCCTCTGACACAATAAAACAACATCACAGGGCAGTTCTGTTTATTGCCTTATGCTAAGCAGGAAAACAGAATAAATCACGGGATTCAAACCAATTCACTGTGATTCTCACTAGGTATTAAGCAGCTAATATTAAGCAAAATGCTGCATGCACTTAGAGGCACTGAGAAGCTGTGAACAGGTAGAGCTGAAATCCCAGCTTCAGAATCAAGCATGTTACCACTTCGCAAGATCCACTCATTCTGCACTGCACCAAAAGAATTGCTGCTGTTTTCTTACTGGAAAGTATGCACAGGCAATATTTTTCACTCAATTCACTCAATCAATCATCTGTACATTGCACATCCTTTAATTAACTGGAGGAATACTTGCACTTTGATGAATATAAAGATCAACAGAAATTGTATTGGACAAGTTGGACACAAAGATATCACTCGGATGTGTATTTTGACCTGTTGAAGTTTGAGGAGACAATTTTGAAACACCGCTTAAGACAAGGTTCAGTCTGTTAGCTTTCTTCTTCCTGTCTCTGAAAGAGAGAACTTATAGGGAGTTCTGGATTAAGGGTTGATGCTCCTTCCAGAGCTTGAGCTGTACCCCACTGGTGAAGGACTCAGACATCCTTTACCTTTAGCAGCCCTCATCCTGTATTTGTTATCTTTCAAACTATCCTTGAGCAGGTAGAGTGAAGCAATAGCCATTCCTCTTTCTTCAACAGGCAACTTACAAGCATGTTTTAAATACCTACCACAGCTCATGTGAGCAGCAGAACTACAATGACTGATCTATTGACTTCTTTTCCCCTCCTTTGGTATTTTTGTTTCAGCCAAAAGATTCCAACTTTCTATGGTAAAAGCGATAGAGGACATTTTCAGCTCATTTCTGCCCTGAGCAAATGAGGAGATGTTGATTTGGTAACCTCAAGTCTTGGCTATTCAGGTTTTCTGACTCAAATGCTGGGTTTATTCTACAAGCCAACACATCTTTATCTAGGTTGATATACATTGCAATATTGCATTACTGTAAGGTCAACGGAAATAATTCAACAACCTTTCACAAAATACAGAATTTTCACTTTCATATGAAGCATACTGCATCTGTCCATAAATACAGTAATATACCCCAATAAGTTTTATTTCATTCATGGAAAAATTGGATCTATTCCTTCTCTGTTCCTAACGCACTAAAACTGTTGCTCAAAATCTCACAATAAAACATCCAGGAGGAATTCTGACTCAGCAACTGTGAAGGTCTGGGTGCCAACACAGGCCATTGCTTGTGCACTACTGCTGCTATTTATACCACAACAGACAACCTCAGCATATTCAGACATTCTGTTACATCTGCTGCAGTGCAGAACCCTTACGGCTTTGTCTACACTCGAATAAACATTACCAACAGCTTTTGACTCAATGCAACACCTCAAGAAGCTCACTGGTCATGTTCAGCATCTGTTCAGATAAAACAATTTGGCCCAGGTCCCACTGAAAGCATTTTTGTCACCATTTTTCAGCAGAGATTAAGGCTTTATTCTCTTGTGATATTTTTCATAGTATCAGTGCTTCATTCTTTCTGCAGAACGCACATCTAAAAATTGATTGCTCCATTATGAAGTATTGGAGAAGTAATAAATCACTTTTCTCATTCACAGCATCAAAATAATTGTAAAAGGCTTAAACTCAGCTACAGAAACACGATTAGCTTCTGTGTAACTGAAAATACAGAGGTAAAATGTTTAGAAGAATGACTGTTGCAAGAACATGTCCTGTTTCATGATGGAAAAGGGTATGGATTTGGCCCAGCCTACACTTTTCTTTATTTTACTTTTGTCAGCCCCACATGCAAGCAACACCGTGCGATGCCAATACAGCCTCTGTGTCTGGCTGATAAGGAGAAAGTTAGGGGTATTATTTCAAATAAAATATGATAGAGTCCCAGAAGTCAATCCAGTGCAATACAAACATTCTTTTGGCCAAGCGATGGCAGCCTTGGCTGCAGTGACCATGAGATGGTGGAGTTTAGGATCCTGTGTGGGAGGAATAGAATACCTAGCAAAGCCACAGTTCTGGATTTCCGAAGGGCCAACTTTGGCCTCTTCAGTCAACTGCTAAGGGAAGTCTCATGGGAAAGTGTACTAGGCGGTAAAGGGGCTCAAGATAGTTGGTTAGCATTCAAGGACCGCTTCTTCCAAGCTCAGGATCGGAGCGTCCCAATGAGTAGGAAGTCAAGTAAGGGATCTAGGAGACCGGCGTGGTTAAACAAGGAGCTGCTGGGCAAACTCAAGTGGAAAAGGAGAATCTATGGATTATGGAAGGAGGGGCTGGCCGCTTGGGAGGAATATAGGACAGTTGTTAGAGGATGTAGGGAGGCAATTAGGACAGCTAAGGCCTCCTTGGAACTCAATCTTGCTAGTCGGGTTAAAGACAATAGAAAGGGCTTCTTCAAATACATAGCAAATAAAACTAAAACAAGAGGCAATATAGGCCCACTGCTAAACGAAGTGGGTACCCTGGAGACAGAGGATATAAAGAAGGCAGAGGTGCTAAATGCCTTCTTTGCCTCTGTCTTTACTCCTGCAGACTCTCCCCGAGGGCCCCGGATTTCTATAGCCCCAGAAGGAGTCAGGACAAAGGAGGAGTTTGCTTTGGTAGATGAGGATTGGGTTAGGGATCAGCTATGCAAACTGGACATCTGTAAATCGATGGGTCCGGATGGAATGCACCCACGGGTGCTGAGGGAGCTGGTGGAGGTCATTGCTAGGCCACTTTCCATCATCTTTGGTAAGTCGTGGGAAATGGGCGAGGTGCCTGAGGATTGGCGGATGGCAAAGGTCACACCAATCTATAAGAAGGGCAAGAAGGAGGACCCGGGTAATTATAGACCGGTCAGCCTTACCTCCATCCCTGGAAAGATGATGGAACAACTTATTCTTGACTCCATCACTAGGCATATCAAGGATGAGGGGGTCATTAAGAACAGCCAACATGGTTTTATGAGGGGGAAGTCATGTATGACCAACCTTATAGCCTTCTATGAGGAAGTGACTAGGTGGAGGGATGATGGTAGAGCGGTAGATGTGGTTTTTCTTGATTTCAGTAAGGCATTTGATACTGTCTCCCACAGCATCCTCACAGATAAGCTAAGGAAGTGTGGGCTTGACGATCAAGTAGTGAGGTGGATCGAGAACTGGTTGAAAGGAAGAAGGCAGAGAGTTGTGGTCAATGGCGCAGATTCTAGCTGGAGGTCTGTGACTAGTGGAGTTCCTCAGGGGTCGGTGCTGGGACCGGTGCTGTTTAATATTTTCATCAATGACCTGGATGAGGGAACTGAGTGCACCCTCAGCAAGTTTGCTGATGACACAAAACTGGGAGGAGTGGCTGACACACCAGAGGACTGTGCTGCCATTCAGCGAGACCTGGACAGGCTGGAGAGTTGGGCGGGGAGAAACTTGATGAAATTTAACAAGGGCAAGTGTAGAGTCTTGCATCTGGGGAAGAACAACCCCATGTACCAGTACAGGTTGGGGGTTGACCTGCTGGAAAGTAGTGAACGGGAAAGGGACCTGGGGGTCCTGGTGGATAGGAGGATGACCATGAGCCAGCAATGTGCTCTTGTGGCCAAGAAGGCAAATGGCATCTTAGGGTGCATTAGAAAGGGAGTGGTTAGTAGGTCAAGAGAGGTTCTCCTCCCCCTCTACTCAGCCTTGGTGAGGCCGCATCTGGAATATTGCGTCCAGTTCTGGGCCCCTCTGTTCAAGAAGGACAGGGAATTGCTTGAAGGAGTCCAGCGCAGAGCCACAAAGATGATTAAGGGAGTGGAACATCTCCCTTATGAGGAGAGGCTGAGGGAGCTGGGTCTCTTTAGCTTGCAAAAGAGGAGACTGAGGGGTGACCTCATCAATGTTTACAAATATGTAAAGGGTAGGTGTCAGGATGATGGAGCTAGGCTTTTTTCAGTGATATCCAGTGATAGGACAAGGGGCAATGGGTGTAAACTGGAGCATAGGAAGTTCCACGTTAACATCAGGAAGAACTTCTTTACTGTAAGAGTGACAGAGCACTGGAACAGGTTGCCCAGGGGGGTTGTGGAGTCTCCTACACTGGAGATATTCAAGGCCCGCCTGGACAAGTTCCTGTGTGATGTACTGTAGGTTACCCTGCTCTTGCAGGGGGGTTGGACTAGATGATCTTTTTAGGTCCCTTCCAACCCTTGGGATTCTGTGATTCTGTGACAGTGTTGGAAGTGACGCAACACCTTGTTTCTGCAAAGAGCCAGGGACTACTGCAGTATTCACAGGTCATTCACACTAGCCTATATGCTAGCTATTACTTGAAATGCAATTAATGAAGTTTAGTTGCATAGTAAAGCAGCTGGTGGCTGCAAGGAGCACTGCTGAAGTGTGGAAAACCTTCCCCCCCCAAACACATTCTGCTTCAGAAGCCTGACGTGGCTCAGCAGCATCCTCAAGGAGGTACCACTTCACTGGTACAGACACACTGGCAACACGAAACAACATCTCTAAGCATCACAGCAGGAAAGAAAAAAATGAAAGGGAACTGCGGCAAAGCACTACATTCGCATTTAACAAAGAGAAATACTCAGAGTGGCAGTCTACACCTTGAAGATTTATTTGTACTCAGTATAAAGAAGTGACTATAACAAAAAGAAATGCCCTGATAGCAAATGCTGAACTATCCTCAAAAGTAAGTGCTGAGTGGCTTTTAGTGATGACTACAGCAAAAGATAAATGCCAATAATGGTTTTTATGTCCTACCTTTTCATAACTATTTCCAATTTTGTAGTCAAACACTTCATCCTTTCTGGTTATAACCATATGCAAGCACATACATTTGCACTGAATTTGCTGCTAGGTGGTCTCCAGACTCCCTGGGCACATGTTGAGCACGTATTGCAGAGCTGTGGAGAGCAGGGCCCATGCTCACTACTAGCTTGCAGGCACTGGCTGAAGAGCTGCTAACCATACATTCCATTCCAGGGATTATGTTCAGTAGATACAGGCCTGCATGTTGCTCTGTTATCTGCCTCTTACCTATCTCTATTCTGAACTGGTCTGCTTTCCAGGAGTAAAGAATACTCACAGGACAGGAGAGAGATCACCCCTTCTGCTGGGGCATTCAGAGACAATGGTTCAAGCCCCAGCTCCACTATATATCTGGTATTCATCATGTAAATAATTGCATTTAAACAAAGCAGAGCAGCTCTGACAAGGCACTTTGAGGGAAGCTCACCTCAGATTAATCTACAGTCTCATGTTTAGGCCACTGAAATTTCCTGATCTGGATCAAGCAAAGAACAAAACCAGGCTTGTGCTCTGCAAGATAAAGAATGAGGATGAAGTTCTCACTATTGCCTGCAATCTTTATTTTGGAAATTAATAGAATTAATAGAATGAAGTGCTGTGGAGACATTAAGCATTACTGTGATGCATGCAAATACATGAACCTACAGAAAATAATTAAAAATTACATTTCATTTTCACTCCTGCTCACTGTCTAAAACTGCCAATGATGACTCTGGATTTTAGCTTTTTCCAGCAGAAACACCAAGCCTGTAAAATATCACATCTCTTCTATTATTCAAAGAGTTTTGTGCAATTAAACATGGGATATATTTTCATTTAATTTGTACAATTAGTCATTTTCCACATGAGAGGAAACAGAAAAAATGCTGTTAGGAAAAAAATAAATACATAAAAATAGTGTCATTGAGTGTGGCAAATGACCCCCTGTCAGCCATTGGCAATACTGGGAAATAACTGGCCTTTCTTCCACTACCACCTACACCTGGCTGGTAGCTGGTGTCCTTGTTCATTTGTGCACGGGCAAGAAAGGGCTATGTTTCATTCTCATCTTTTCTCTGGTAGCTGTCAACATGAGTTAACTGTTTAAAAAATACTATTTTACCTCAATTTTTTTTATAAGGCACTAAAATCCAGCCCTTTTTTCTTTGAAGGCTGACATTAAATCAGCAGCAGGATCCTAATTTGGTAGATGCTATGGTACCTCTTGTCAGTGAGGTCTGAACAACAGGCTGGGCCCAGCATTCATAATTCACTTACATGTGCACTTTGATAAAGTCCTGTCAAGCAGCTCTCTGGATTTTAAAACAATAGTATTCTGAAGTGATTTTGCAATAGCACCGGGAGAAACATAGCAAGAAGATTGCAGGAGCAGCTCTACTAATCAATATTTCCATTACACTAAGGAAAAAAGCCATCTTTGAGTTCTCTGTAGAAAGTGATCCTTTCAGTTTTGCCATTATTTGCACCTGAATTTAATTCTGGAAAGGGCAACCCATTTTTAATCCTAGCTACATAAAGGGAAACATTATCAGAAAAGTACCTGGGGTCCTGGTAGACACTGACTGTGAGTCAGCAATGTGCCCGTGTGGCAAACACAACCACAGAGTTATTCTCGATGTCCCATTCCCAAAGTATTCTATATCACTAGTTCAGCATAGCTCCTTTGCTGGTGTTTCATGGCTAGCTTGTAATCTGGATGTATCAGCTCCCCCCAGCCAAATACATGAATTTGTTCACCACAGCTATACCCCTATATTTACTAAAGCTCTGAAGGCAGTTATCTGTGGCACCATAGCACCCTCACACTTCTCCCGCAGTCTCAATTCTGACAGTAACTCACTCCCAAATTCAGGATGCTTCCCCTCTCTGAAAAGATAACCTTTATTGTCAAGCCCGTGCTTGCAGTTGATAAAGCAGCTCAGATCACAAGAGCTGAGCCAGATAACCTCTGCAGGGACAGAAAGGGGAACAGTATTCTTCTCTATACCCTGTGCAGTTCTTGCGAGTATTCTGAGGCTAAAGCAAATGATTTATAAAGTGTGAGATAATACAAAACTTTAATTCTCAGAAGGAACTGGCATGCATATCTTGTGTACTCATGGCCTCTGCGGCCACACTGAGATGTAATTTGTTTAAAACCCCACCAAAGTTAAACCAAAATAGATACACCAACACTTGTCAATATAAATTGAAACTTAAACTATACAAATGCTTTTTGCTACCTAGAGAAATTAGTAGGCTTATACATAAGGTAGACCAGAGCAGTTAATGTTCTTTGTTGTTTACTGGAATAATATCTACAAGGAATAGAATCTGAAAGTTCAAGCTGAGCCCTCACACCCAAAACTGCAAATAAAGGCCTATTTTGGCCACAATGATTCAACAATGATTCTTTGCCATTACAGAAGCAAACATTTTTCTGAAGCTTGAGATGCAGGACCTGCCAGCAAAGGTAACCACTGAACAGCCTGCTTTTCCCATCTATTATAACAATGGTGATGCTCCTGAGTGAAAGGGACAGAAAGCCTGTAAAATAGGTAACCAAAACAGCCTTTGTGTTTGTTCCATTCGGCTCCTACCTGAATTGCTTTCAATTGCTGGTACTGGTGTAACCAGTGGCAAGTATTTCAAAATGAATTTAAGTTATTAGAAAATAATTTAAACTTCAAATAGATTTTCTTCCCATTGATTTTTAATGTTACATGAACTCTATGAGAAGTTTTTTTGCATTGCTATCTCAACAGTTTTGGTTTCTTGAAATGAAGAATTTATGCATGTTCCAATATGTGCCATATCGTACTGGACCTCTAGAATAAGAGCTAGAATAAGGAGAGAGAAAAGCTTTTCATTGCCTGCTTGTACATCTAAAATTACCCACTCAATTGTTGATAGCGGAGAACACTCAAGAATGGCATGTTTATGGACATACCCTGTAGCTTTATATGCTTTGGTTCTTCTAGAAATATCACCCACATACTAAGTGTGATATACACTTACGTAGAACTGGTCCATAACCACAGAACAGTTAGTGCATATTTGCCCTACCCCTGGAAGTGCTGAAGACCAGAGCCAGCAGCATACAGTCTCCAGATCAGCATCGCATCCCTCCCAAAGTGGTATTAAGGTGTGTGGGCTAGAGAAAAGCCCTGTCCTGAGGGTAGCTGATGCCATGATAAAGGCTGAAATTAAAAGCAAACATATAATAAAACCCTGCAAGACTGAAAATGCAGAGCTGGTTAAAAGCAAGATAAAACAAGCTTCAGCCAGGCATTCAAATGATGCCAATCTCTCTCAGCAGTGGCTGAAAAGAACGGCAGACTGCAAGGATGCGTTTTGGTCTGTGTTCATCCTCACACTGGACTTGAAGGCTTTCTTCCCACTTCTGCTTACTGCAGTGTGGTTGGACAGATCATTCAAAGCACTAATCACTTAAGTGTTAAACCAAGTATAGACTGGAATGGTTAGGTGTGTATGCGTGTATGTTTGTTTCTATCCCTACATCTGCATAACGCAATTGATCCCAATTAAAGTTATTCTTTGTTTTGGCTTCTGTTGAATCCTATCCCAAGTAGCATCTGCTACAATAGCAGTGTTTATTTGGGTACTTGCGGCACATAGTGCAAGCCAAAACAACCTCGATAAGCTTGTAAGCTCCTGAAGCTGCTGTTGGCTTATACACACACACATCCAGTGACAACTGCTAGGCAATCACCTTCCCCAGCTGTTCTTATAATTACAGTGCAGGTTGTGATTCATTAGAATTGCAGCATACAGTTCATTCTATATTGCTACAGTTTTCCTCCTCTTGGTTTATTGTGCTCCTTGCAGCAGTGCTGAGCCACCCAGACCATCCATACCACCACCAAACACCCAGCTGCAGGAGGAGCACTGCTGTGGTGACCACCTACCTCCACCACCCTTGCCAAACTTCACAACACAGAAGTTTAGAAATTCCTTGTAAAAAGGTTTAAAAGGAACTTTGAAGCAAGCCAATCATAACGGAAACCTTCAGTATCTCGTCAAGAAAAATAAAATTACAAGATCCATTTTACCTCCATTCTGTAAATATCTACATCTTATTTGCACATCTGCGGGTCTCCCCCTTCTCGCCGCAGTTTGTTTGGCATCTGTTAATGAGGCTACAGCGCCATCTCCTGGAAGAAAATAACTGGCTGGAACTGCTCCTGGAATTTAGTTTTCCCGGAATCACAGAATCACTCGGGTTGAAGGGACCTCTGAAGATCATCCAGTCCAACCCTCCTGCCAAGGCAAGGCCACCTAGCGCAGGTTACACAGGCGGGTTTGAATGTCTCCAGAGAGGGAGACTCCACAATCCCCCTGGGGCAGCCTTTTCCAGCTCTCTGCTACCTTCAGCATAAAGTTCTTCCTCTTGTTGAGGTGAAACATCTTGTGGTTTAGTTTATGGCCATTGCTCCTTGTCCTTGGGCACCACTGAAAAGAGTCTGGCACCATCCTCCTGGCAGTTGCATTTGAGATATTTATATGCATTACTGAGATCCCACCTCAGCTCTTCTCTGGCCTAAACTGGCACAGCTCCTGCAACCTCTCCTTGTAAGAAGGATGCCCCAGACCCTGATCATCTTTGTGGCCCTGTGCTCACACTGCCAGCTAATTCTGCCGTTGCAGTGCAGCAAGGTGAAGTAACCAGATAGGCAAAAAAACTGTATTAACCTTTTTTCCCTTAGTTGACATACTGTAAGCCATTGTAATGAACATAGGGAAAGAATGGAGAGGTTGATTCTAGCTATACCCTAACTCTTTGGAAGGAATCAATTATGGTCTATTTTTAAAGAGGAAACAGCAGATTTACAGAACCAGCACTGGGAAAGTACAAACAGGCTCAGAGAGATCTGTTCATTCATTTACCCAAATAGACATTAAGGGTTCCTTCAAGGCAGAGGGTATAAAACCAAAGGGCTGAAAATGCTAATGCTATGATGAAATCAAAATAACGCCAACAAATTGTGTTACATTTGTGTTTGCTTTCTTAACAAAACCACAGAGAAATTAATAGTAATAAAACGACTTTCATGTAAAAATGCTGTTGTCAGAATTAATTTTAGGTTTTTAAAAATAAAATGTTACTATATGGTTTTATTTAACACAGCATTGGGAAAATACCTAAGGTTGGTTGTTTGGGGGTTTTTTAGTTGCCTGAAATAGCTTCCACAAATGCAGTAGTAATTACTTGCATTCAGGAGGAATTGTAGCTTCGAAAAAATCAAACAAAAAACCCACCAGAAAAAGTCACCCATTCTCAGATACACGTGTACACAACCAGGACAGATTATCAAGTGGGTATTATAGCGTAGCATCTTGCTTTTGAGCACAGAAATAACTGTTAGCCCTATGTTGTATTTACCAACATATCCTTATGCATTTACTTGCACAGCCAGGCAGCAACATTTGGATTTTTCTTTAGCAAAGACCACTGATGAGCAATGAAGACAGACTTCACTGTGAATCCACTCTTCTTCAGCCACACAATCAACCAGCTGTAAGAACAGCTTTATCAAAGATGCTTTCAATGCTGTTCTTAGACACTGTACTTTTAACAAACCTATTTCCACTACTTTGTCAAACAAATAGCTGGTCTGCAATACAGAGTGTATTAGCTATGACATCTTTGTAGTTAAACATACTATTCTGCATGCAGACCTCAGACATTTCCTAGGGCTTCTCTATTTCTGTAGCGTTAGCTTTGTCAGAAACAAATTCTGGTTTTATTGCTGTAGGCTGTACCCTAGGTAAAACTACAGAAAAGTATGCAAGATTTAATCAAGGCAAGCAAGATGGGGTTTGTAGTGACATAAAGCAAACATTCACAATAAAAGATGTCATCTGTTCACAGTCCCCAGAGTGCATGTATTGGAACATGTCACTTGCAAACAAGCAATAGGGCAGTATGGAAACAACATGGTGATATTTACAGGTAACTCTGCAAATAAATACTTGAACCTTGTATTGTAGTCTTTGCTTTTTCAACGCACTGTCTGGAGAGATTGCTCCTTGATGTGTTCTAAGTGTCAGCTGTAGTCTGCAACAGTGACAGGTCAATTTCTCAGAAGTGGTCTCCTTCATAGCTTAAACACATTCCTAAATAAGTCTGCAAATACATGTATTTTTTAAGAAAGCATCAGCATTCTTGATTTCAAATCACATTTATCCACTGGACCACTTCAAAGCTCAAATAAAGGAGATGAATATAGAGTAAGTGTTCTCTCTCGCATTTGCTCTTTACCACTTCCAAAGGCAGGAGGAACATCTGACTCAATTCCTGCAGTATGTTTTAGCTGATCCTGGGAACTGTGCACTGTGGTTGCTTGCTTTACTTCATTAGTTAATATAGCAGCATTTTAAATGTTTCCTTTGTTGGAAATAGATTTTATTTATTGGAATTATTAGAAGTATTAACCACTCAGTTTCAGCTATTAAATACTGTCAGAGGAATTCTTTAAAATTGTATTGAGATGAATTCTCCAAAAGGAGATCGGTGAAGCAAGGCAATTTTTGGGATGAACCTTCCTTTGCAATGTAATTGCACACTTACTAAAACCACAATTAAAGAACTCTGTCAAAAGTAAAGCACTGCGTCCTTACAGCAAATGCGACAGACCTGAAAATGAGCGTAACTCCACTACCTCAAGTATAACATAGCTCCCTTACATCTACTTACTAACCTGTTGCAGTATGAATTGAATGATGGGGTAGACATGACCAGATTTTTCTTCTGTACTGTATAGTCCTCATTTTACAAGAGTGTAATTTGCTCAGCACCAGTACTAAATGGAATATAGGCCCTACTGCATGCGTGTTTAAAAGCATGTCACAAAACATGCTCCCCAGTTATCTTCTTTCTGTGGTAAGGAATGTACCTCCTGTATATGATGCAGTTAAGCACAAAAATAAATAAAAAATAAATCGCATCCATACTGCAATGGCAGCCTTTGGGCTGTTCTTAAATGGTCTGGCTCTCTTCAGTAATTCCTCTAGGTTTCAAGGAGATGTTTGTTCTCTCAACTGGAAGGTCTGATCCCATAGACAAAGGATTTTGCCAGGTCTATCTGGTTAGCCATACAGAATCACACAGAATCACAGAATCCCAAGGGTTGGAAGGGACCTAAAAAGATCATCTAGTCCAACCCCCCTGCAAGAGCAGGGTAACCTACAGTACATCACACAGGAACTTGTCCAGGCGGGCCTTGAATATCTCCAGTGTAGGAGACTCCACAACCCCCCTGGGCAACCTGTTCCAGTGCTCTGTCACTCTTACAGTAAAGAAGTTCTTCCTGATGTTAACGTGGAACTTCCTATGCTCCAGTTTACACCCATTGCCCCTTGTCCTATCACTGGATATCACTGAAAAAAGCCTAGCTCCATCATCCTGACACCTACCCTTTACATATTTGTAAACATTGATGAGGTCACCCCTCAGTCTCCTCTTCTCCAAGCTAAAGAGACCCAGCTCCCTCAGCCTCTCCTCATAAGGGAGATGTTCCACTCCCTTAATCATCTTTGTGGCTCTGCGCTGGACTCCTTCAAGCAATTCCCTGTCCTTCTTGAACAGAGGGGCCCAGAACTGGACGCAATATTCCAGATGCGGCCTCACCAAGGCTGAGTAGAGGGGGAGGAGAACCTCTCTTGACCTACTAACCACTCCCTTTCTAATGCACCCTAAGATGCCATTTGCCTTCTTGGCCGCAAGAGCACATTGCTGGCTCATGGTCATCCTCCTATCCACCAGGACCCCCAGGTCCCTTTCCCCTTCGCTACTTTCCAGCAGGTCACCCCCCAACCTGTACTGGTACATGGGGTTGTTCTTCCCCAGATGCAAGACTCTACACTTGCCCTTGTTAAATTTCATCAAGTTTCTCCCCGCCCAACTCTCCAGCCTGTCCAGGTCTCGCTGAATGGCAGCACAGTCCTCTGGTGTGTCAGCCACTCCTCCCAGTTTTGTGTCATCAGCAAACTTGCTGAGGGTGCACTCAGTTCCCTCATCCAGGTCATTGATGAAAATATTAAACAGCACCGGTCCCAGCACCGACCCCTGAGGGACTCCACTAGTCACTAAACTTTGTTGTCCCTGGTGCGCACCCCAGGACAGCAAACAAAAACTACTTTGACCAAAGAAAATTCATTATATTCTGCTGTGTTCTTCTCAACCTTCTCCTATAAAGTACCTAAACTTGCCAAGGGACGATTTTGTTTCACATCCTTCCATAGGTTAAAAGATACGTAAGGATAAAGAAACCCAGTCAGTTTCCCAACTGTTTCTGCACTCTTCCCAAACCACCCTTCAACCTCTTCTTCCCTTAATCAAACAGAACTTGGCGTAACATGTAGAATATTTTGTTGATAGCTATGAAAAGTGTTGGAGCAATAAATGCCTAATGACATCAGACAGACCAACAATTACCAACCGTTTGCCAAACAGCAATGTAGATTCACATTTGTATGCAAAAGCCTGCCCCTGCCATTCTTTTAGCTTCAAGTTTTCTGAACCAGCCATGTTCAGCCACCTAACAGACCTGGAATTAATAATGACAATAATGACAACCAGGAATTTTTACATTTTCAGAAAATTCTTTGTCCTTACATAGCCCTTGATGATATCTGTTTCAACCTGAATCCATCCATCCAAACCATTGAGAAAACATTACTTTCTCCACGCCTAAGTAGCCTCTCTTCATTTTCCTTATAAAACTGACTGAATACACAAGGCTGAAAGCCACTTAACCAAATTTCCACTTTAGACTTTTTTTTTTTCCAGATAGATTTAAAGCAGGGAAAGAAACAAAATAAATCCGAAAAGGATGGTCCTGCAGAAATCAAATACCAACATCACTACAAGAATAACAGAATTTTGGGGTTATTTCCCTCTTATTTTTAAAAGTTGTGAGTGAAGGAACTGAATAAAAATTGCCAGCGTCTTTGAAAATTACCTGCAACTGAGATCACTGAGTCTACATATATACTCTCCAAAAAACCAAAACAGTACATGATCTTCCATGTCAAACAACTTTCGTATCAGCTACTACAGATACAAATGTTCTATCATCGGTTTATAAGAGCTGAATTCAACCCACTTTATATGCCAGAATTGGTGCTGTGTGAGGTTTAGTGTTTTGCTTTGTGTGCCCTTGGCAAGGTACTGAAATCAACCACCTCATCCATCCACAGCTTCAGTTCCACACTTCTAATTTTGAAGATAAGATGGTTTTTATAAACAAGTCACAATTCAAACCAGAGACACATTTTTTCAACCTAAGGTGTTATGGAAAACAAGAATGCAGTACCACTCAGTACCACTCAGTCACTTTAATATCTTCTTCCTAATGAAGACGCATTTAATCACCTTTGCATTTGGAAACTAATATGGTAAAGTTGTTTGACTACGAAAAGGAATCAGGATGATAGGAAATCCAATATGAATTTTTCAAAACTTCTGTCAACTTTTACCCTTCCATCGAAGGTGGCTGACATTTCTGTTTGCTATCTGTGCGAAGATCAGCAGCTGTGGAGGGAGAAAAAAACACACAAAGTAGTTCCCCCCATACATTCCATCAGTAGGCAAAAGTTTGCTGTTACAACACAGAACACCCTCTCACTGGCAAGTTGATCCAGAACTGCAGATCATTTGACACGGTGCAAGCATTCAGAAAGTGAGAGCAGAGAGAAAAATCTACATGAAGCTACATTCCATTAGTCATGCTGCACACACAAGAAATCATTTTGTCCTCAGGTATGTTTTATAAATAAAAAAAAAAAAAATCTGTTGGGTTTGTAGGTTTGTTGGGGGGGGGGGGGGTGTTGATACTCTGAATTCCAGTATTTTTTAGGTATACTGGATTTTCACTGCAGAGGGGAGTGGTTAACTATGAACTTCCTCAAAAATGGCATTCAGTTGCATTTAAGCATAGCAGCTCTCCAAGACACCCATCAGTAAAATGGATACTACATGCAATTCATGAAACAATTGTCTTCATGCACAATGGAAATACAGGTACGGGAGATAAATCTGAGCCTTCTGGCAAATAACCTTAGTAAGGACTGGAGAAAATAAGTCTTCTAGAGGCCTCGACATCACAACAATTCCCAGGATGGGTGGCATCCAAACTAAAAGCCAATCAGACTATTAAGAGCCCAACAGTTGTCAGTTGAAAAAAGAAAGGCTGGAGGAAACTAGTCATATGTGAATGATTTTTCTTTTTCCCTTCTATTAGTAACACTGGGAAAGAGTGAACTGCAAACTTTTTCTACTACAGGAATATACGCACTGCACTGACCCAAAGTGACACAGCTTATTTCCTAAACTCTGCAGCAGCTTTATGTAACTGCCTCATACTTGTCAGGCTGGAGCAATCTACATATGAAGGGAAGGAATTTCTTCAGAATAAATGAAAAAATAACAGACATATAATAAAAACCTTTCAACTCCTCCAGAATAAAAGTGTTTTCAGAATTACTATGCACTTTTGTCAAAATACCTAAGCTTGGATTTTTTAATTTGTTTTGAAAGGAGCAGCAGGGAATAGAAATTATCCCTTAAGTTCTGCAATCACAGAAGGTCACAGCTTGACAATTACTCCCCCCACCCCCCCCCCCACTGTATTTCCTATTCTTCAAAATGATGATCAAATGCAGAACACAAAAAAAAAAAAAAAGGAGAATTATTTTAAATTAAACTATTCTTAACATTTCAATTTCTCTGTCTCAGTGCTACATTCCAGGGAACATCTGTCTTCCACCCAGTGTCTGCACAGTTCTCAGAAACATCACTCATTTCTTCTCTGGTTCAGTGTTATGTTCTAAACCACAATATACAGGCTTAAATCAACAGAAACCTTTTTGTTTGTTTTGGGGGAAGGATGACCTTTCTGAAGGCAGTTTTCTCCTCATCAAAGATTATGTGGAAACATTAAAGCCTCATGGGGTAGAAACCAATCTAAAGAAATCTAACTCCCTACCAAGGCAAAATTGCCTGATCCTTCCCAAAAGCACCTCTTGCAGAAAACTTCCCCACTTCACCAACACAGGTCATGGAAGATTAACTTACTTCATTATTCTCAAGGACTCCAATTTCCTTCTCCTCCCCAAAACTTGGATACAGTGAAAAAATATAAACAGATACTTATGAAAAAGATCAGTTTTAGTGTAAGAGCTATAACTGAAGAGCTCTTCTAGAGCAGTGCGCAACACTCCACTACTACAATGCCTGCCTATGTTCAATAGTGCAGCAAGCAAGTCTTTCAATCTTACAGCAAAGAGCAAACAAGAAGAAAGTAATAAACTGACCAATAGTTTTCGTTTGCATGAAATTAATTTTAAAAGCAGTTGCTTTCATCTGAACAGTACCTCTGAAGTTTAGAGCAACAGGGAAATAAAGCAGAGGCTACAGGCTTAACCCTTTGGTATCTAGCAGAAATAGGCGTAATTTCAGTCAGAATGATGAGGACTAACAAAACGTCACTTCCAAGGTCACATTACTTTGCTTTTGAAGTCATCTCAAGGAGAGATGAGGAAGGGGAAGTACCAGTAAATATGAGAACAGTTACTAAATCCCTACTAAATCACCCACAGCACATTGAACTGGTTCTTAGAATCATTACTGAGTGTATCTGTTAAGCCAAATAACAATAGTACCAGCTATGAACTTTTAATTCATCTTTCTAATCTGAGTTGATGAAATGTTAAAATGATACCTCATCGGACAGCAGCAATGCTGCCTGCGTGCATGTATACTGCTTTGTTCACCTCATAAAAATACAATCTGGAAGTAGTTGAGCTGTTTGTCAACTGCTGTATTAGATGCAATATTTGGAAGGAAAAATACATCAAAAAACACCTGTATGATTAAAGTGCAGGGTTCTTTAAGGTGCTTGTAGTTTTCAATTTGTAATTCCAGAAAATACTTCCCTTGCATCGATGGCAAGATTTTTCATGGACAATCAGAGCATTAAGTACTTTTGAGATAGAAAAATAATTAAAGGCAAGAATCTACAATGTGAGGACTAGCCAACCATTTGTATATCATGGGCAAGCTTATTAACTGGTCTCAACTGCCTGTGTGCAAAACGATTAAAAAACACTAGAAAAAGTTCTAATCATACAACAAAAAGAAGTCTCTAGGAGCAGCCTTTCAGTATTCTGGTTTTGTTTTAGTAAGAGTAATTTCATATTTTAGTTTCAAATAGTCAGCATTTAAAAAGGAGCTACAGGTATTCCTGACATCATCCTTAACAGAATTAGTTTAACCCGATTGCACTAAAAGCATAAATACATCAGATCTACCCAAATACTTGGATATAGAGTGGGGAACAACAAAAAAAAAAAAACAAACCCCAACAATAAAAACCCTTTCAATCAAGGGATCCAGTGGAAGTTAGTGGAATTGGAACACCTAACCTGGTTAGATTTTATAAAACTAATCAATCATTTCAGTAATTATGGTGCAGTTACAGCCTTTATGAGTCCATCTTCCTGAACTGTGAAGTAACCAACTGCTACATGGAGAGAACCGCACTCTTAGAATTGCTGTAATTTACAGGGAAAAAATTGAATTCTTACATTTCTACCTGTTTCATCGCTGGTCAAAGTGAGAAAGACTCTCTTGCAAGAAAGCATTCACTATGGAATACAGCTCAATGTTCTCATCTATCCTTAAGCTTGCTCCACTGTAACGTACCATAAGACAAAGCAAAGAATATTTGCACCCATATTAGGCATTATGGTAGTACAAACACAAATCTCTCAACTTCTGATCACCTGCCCTTGGCGCCTACTCCTTTTACATATTTTACCCTCACATTTCATGTTTATCACACCATTCTCACACCTAGCATCAGGTCTATAAAACATTTTAATGCACTCCAAAAATTTAACACAAAAGTTCGAAGATTAGCTTGACAACTAATTAGCACAACAGATTCTTAATTAGGAGGCTTGTATATTGCTGTCATTGAAGTAGATGAGTTCTGTAGCAAGATAAAATGCACCTAATTCACAGTGCTTTTTCTACCATACGGTTTCTCTCTAAAGTCATCCCACTCTTTTTCATGACATTTAGATATGTTGGTACATTTAATCTCATTTATTTCTACTTCTAGAAGACAATTGTTACATTAGTATGAAGACTTCGGAGACAGAGAAAGCTACAATTTCAAAAATTTCTACAGCATTAAAATTCTTACTACGGAATGGGTTCATAGATTTCGTCGTTCAGGTCCTTTTATTAGAGTAAAATGCACCAATATCTCCCCTGCTTTTCCCAAGCTGCAAGTGTTTAAAGGTGAAGAATTTTCTCCCGAGCCCCAACGCTCACAAGAAGCTGTCTCTGAGGTCATAAAAATTATGTTTGTTTAGTCACATAGTAGCTTGTGCCACGTATCCATGAAAAAGGTTTCCAAATCTCAAACTAGCTAAAAAAATACTAGTTAACTAGAGAAAAATCAGATTCAGATCTGACTAAAAATGAGAACTAAGCAATTGCATTAACCAAGTAATGACAAGTGTTAATCTGAGGCAGTTGTTCCCCATCTTTTGCTATTAAATCCCCAAATCCAGTTCATTGTGGGACTGTCAGCTATAACCTTCTGGTCCACTTCCAAATTACCTCAGCATATTCATGGCAGATTTTCTTCTATCTGTTCACTCTCTGCCTCTCTCCAGTCTTAATGACCATTCCGTTTCCTGTCTCTCCAGAATACTGTGCGACGTTTGCAACGCTGCAATATACTGGTGGTTACACATGCCAGAAAACATTCTGACAGCCACAGAATGATGGTTTGGCAATATTTGTCTAGGTAACAGCATATATTAGTGCCTTAAAAAAGGCTGCTGGATGAAGAATAGGAGGTAGAAGCCACTGAAGAAAATTCCCTGCATACTTTTATAACAAAAGCAAAGTTAAATCCAGAGTTCAGAAGCCACTGAGAAGCTACTGTTCTCTGCTCATTTTACCTCCATCTCATCCTATTTCCCTCCAATCTTCCAGTTTGTCCACCTCAATTCCAGAGGATCCAGCCTTTAGGAATGAAAAACCATGAACACTGCAGGAATTACCATATTTAACATCTGCAGGGTCATACTACTGGCATTTAAAAAAGCCAAGTTAAGACAACCAGCCTTCATTCATCCCTTCTTGAATGAATGGTCTATATGTCAAAATACCTGAAAACTGCACTGATACAGTAGAACTTATTTTAACTTGCATTACAAATAAACTGCACATGCTGTTTTACAGACAATATATATTTGTAAACTTGCTCATGCAAAATCAGTGTGCACAACAGGGATATTTGTTTCCTAATCCCCACGCCTCTAAAAATGACATTTATGTCTGCTTTTTGTTTTTTACACTGTGCCCAAACCTTCTTCAGAATAAATCTTACACAGATTTCATCTACCAGCCAAACCAATTTATGAAGCTGAAACAAAAAAGAATAAAAGGTATACAAAAACATGTGCACCTGGACACTTGATTCCCATTTCCACCCCCCATCCCCACCCTTTTTTTGTTCACAAGAAGAAAGAATGAATAAAAGAAAAAAAAAATTATGGTCACAAAATTTTGACATTTTAATCCTAAACATTACAGGGCAAATGGATGTTGGAACCTATTTCCATGTACCATGTGTCAACTGTTTAATTCCCAAATGTGGCCAAATCCACTAAAACAAGAGTGGTTAACAAACTCTGGATTATGGAAATATATTTCTGGAATAAATGCTAGAAAAGCAACAATGGGAAAAGCCAACTGTCTCCATAAAGGTAATAAAGTGGAACAATGTTTAGATTAGATAAGTTTTCTGTTTCTTACTCATAACCTGTCAATTCAGTGCATCATATGGTTCAACATAATGGTCCCCATTTTGGACAAACATCTAACTAGTGTCCATTGATTCCAAGTTAGTGGATGATGAATCTTTTTGGATACTTTCAAAGATGGCTGCAAGCTCAGGGTTAGAGCTTATTTGTGACTGAAATTCACTCATTAATGGACTCTTCTCTGCTTCTGGAATGGTTAGAAGCGCTGCTACTGCCCTCATAGCAGATCGTTTCAGTTCATCTTGCTTCTCAAACTCCTGTTTCACTGAGTTTGCCTTTACCTAGGAAAAAAATGAAATACATTTGAAACTTTTGCTTAACCCTCCCTTTAAGCACACCTGAAAATAACTATCTTACAAAGACCTATTTCATTCCATTCTGCCACTCTAAACAGTTTTCAAAATGGCCTAACGCTTAACTCCCCCCCCCCAAAACAACTACTTTTTAGCAGTATTTATACCAGCAGTTTATTGCAAAGCAAGCAGAAGGCGGCTGTAAACTTCCAAGTCAGTTACAAATCAAAATAATTACAGCAGTCAACGTCTAGCTAGTAAGGTCAGTAAATGACATTAGACTGATATTATAACAGTACTTTCAGCTTCCAGAGGAGATAACATTTTTAAAAAGTTGGCCTTCATTAGAATAACTGCTTAACCTTCTGTTACAATTCTCAAACGACGTTTCAATAATACAAACATAAATTATCATTAATACCAGTCAAATTTTTCCATGGGAAACAGAACAGACTACAGTAATGGAAAAGCAAAGTAAATCATGCATTAAGTGACTGTCAGAGCATGCAGGTGGATCAAGACAAGAACAGGAATAGAAGAATCTTGGTGCAGTTAGTCTCCTTCCAATACAAACGTATAAGGGCAGAAAAAATCTAAAATAACAGCAAAAAAGGGACTAGTTTATTCTGCCTTCCTTCTTTCATCACCCAAATGTTTGTATGAACCAAGGTAATCTTCAGAAGTCAGGAAAAAAAACTCCCAATTCCCAGTTTCACTACATATAAAGAAGTGAGACTTATAAGTTGCCCATATGGCAGCTAAGTTTAAGGAACAAAAGAAATATCACCAAGGATCATAGGATTTTTAAAAAGAAGCAAACAAGCCTACCCCTTCATTTATAATTTAAAGAATTTCAATACATG
Organism: Lathamus discolor; assembly: GCF_037157495.1. Lineage (NCBI taxonomy): Eukaryota > Metazoa > Chordata > Aves > Psittaciformes > Psittacidae > Lathamus > Lathamus discolor. Next base: position 38,317,887 of record NC_088884.1, on the reverse strand, counting down.
TATAAAGGCGCACATATTTATATTATCCTGCCTAGTGCAGTTTATCAACTGTAACTCAGGAAATGCTGCAGCTGCGCAGAAGCATTCTTCATACACAAGTTCATTTATATTTCTGCAAGACAACATGAAATAATTAAATCGGTTTAAATTTAAATACCTTAGTTGTACACGTAGCACGCAAAGGTTCAACAAGCCTATCCAACCTCTGCAGCACTGCACTTGGACAAAGGGTAGACAGTCTCACCAACATTAAAAAGGTTAGCATCTAGGTTGAAAAAAACAGTAATTCAGCAATTAGTGATTCTCAGCACATATATGAAGATACATTTCCTGCAATGCTGTATAACCTTTTAACAGCAACACTTTAATGAAAATGGCAAATACAGTGAAGTACTTAAGCATATGAAATAATATTTTTACCATTTCAGTCTATTTACTATGTGAAAAATTTTGACTACACAGAGAAAAATAACAGCTAACCTTAATATCATAGTGATCCTTCAGGCCATCTTCTACATGGTTTAAGAATTCAAAAATATCTAGTCTATCCAAACAGCTATCCAAAAGAGTATACATGCACTCAAAAGCTGCTTTCCTTATGTCCAACCCATCATCAACTGTATGCTTAAATGGTCCCATTTCCACCTGTTTGCAAATAAAAAACAAAGTTAAGAAGTAATATACTTAGAAAACAAAGAATCTATCTACATATATAACACTTTTTCTTAGTTAACATACCTCTCTAATTAATTCCTTTCTGACTTTTGTTTCATTGTAAAGATGAGGAAGCACAGTGTCTAAGAGGTCCCTTATTAATGATGGTTTATTGTGTGCAGCTGAGTTAAATGTCACCAGTGCTACTCTCCTGACATTGAGATCTGGGTCCTCCAATGTTTTCAGGAAATCACCTGCAATCATGTACAGAAACAAATCAACCCGTGAGGATCTTTTTCATTTGCTACTTTAACAATATCCTTGCTTAGTTGTATCAGGAAAACAATTTCAACTCTGCAGTTCAAGAATTAGAAAACCGCTCTTAAGGAGACCATCAAAATACTGATTTTTAACCTTAAATCAGCATAGATTGAGAATTCTTAGACTGCCCCAAAATAACCCTAGCTCAGTAAATATTAATGTACAAATACCTCTCGCATCCCATTCTGCCTTCAGGCATTTTCAACTTAAAACTTCTACGGTTCTATAACGCAGCCTTGTTAAAATAAATTCACGCAGAAACATATTTTCCTCAATGTTTGCAAAGTTTTACTAGCAACTTCCATGAGGAGTGAAATATTGAAAAGGAGAATAACAACAAGGTATAAACACCAAAGCGACTTCTACACACAAAAAAGAAATCAGGTAACAAAACTAAAGATGACTGAGATTTTTTTATAAGTACAAGATACGAATATTTTTGGTTTTTTATGGAATAATCAATTCATATTTCCAGAAACCAAAGGGGCAAAGCAGCTTCCATGGGAGATGCAGCTGTGGGGGGGGACACAAACAATTCTTGAATATATAATTAAAAAAAAAATAAAGCTTAGTGATGAAAATAACATAAAGGAACTGATTCCATTTCACCATAAATAAAAACCTTGCTCTCCACAAGACCATGTGTTTTAATCTTTTTCCCCCCTATTAGGTTTAGCAGTATGCACAGTTTTTTTACAGATCTTTAAACCTATAATTAATCCACTATAAACCAGTCACTGCACCATTATTAAACAATACTACAATACTTTGTCATACAAATAAAAAAAGATCAAAAAGCCGCAACACTGCTAAATCTCTGCCGTACTGGTGTTACACTGAAAGCTTTGATTACATTATCCCTGTAAAAATATACACACTTCCAAATGCTTTCAGACCATAAGCATTACAGAATCATTAGGACCAAAATTTACAATTCACCACCTGATAATACTCAAAATTCAGACATGCATTTATATTTTAAGTGACTGAATGTCAAGTATTTCCAAGACCACCCTCCTGGGTAAAGACAGTAACTTACCACATCAAACTGATATAATCTGCAAGAGCACATGAAAGAAAATCAGCTTTTGGATCCCATCTTAAGAAAAGCCTTAGCTTCTTGTATCACAGCTTCAATATATATATAATTTTTAATCACACAATTTTTACTGCTCAGAATTCAGCAAACTACAATTAATAGAAATAACTGGCTAATACAGAAACACTTCATAACTGTTCTAACAGTTATCATTAGCAGCTAATACAGTACCTGAAAAATACTTACTTCTGAAAACAAAAAGAACACATTTTAAATACAATTCTATTGTCTGAAAACATAGAAGCTGTTAGTAAAAGTAAAGAACTTACCTATGCAGTTCTTCAGAAGTGGGTCTATGGGTTGTGGATGATCAGAAATAGTGAACTTAACAGCAGTAACCACTGAACTTCGAGCATATGAAGACCCTAATATGAAATAAAAGCATGAATATGTAACATTAAAACAGTACAACTACAGAATTCAAATCACACTCAATGCCATTCTTTTTAAAGTTCTAGTACTTTTAAGAACACTAAACAAGAAATGCTATTTATTACTAGCAATGCAATATGTAACAACTAAATCTATGGAGAAACCATTTTAAGGGGGGAGAATAACATGATATTTGTAATAAGCATTTAATGTTATCTGGTACTGACAATTCAAGTAATAAGCCTATTAGAACCAACTTTTTTTATCATCACATGTAGGCCTACAAATAACTCTCCTTTTTAAAGCAGAAGCACAGGAAGAAAACAGTTTCAGACCAGGAACTCTACTGACAAGATTCATGAAGTATGAACAATTTCCTATAATCCTTAAAAAATTCTGAATTTTTATCTGAAAATTAGGAATATTGTAATTTACACCAAAAGTTCAACATGTTCTTACTGGTTTGTCCATCTGTCCTTTTGTCACCCATGTTCTTTCTGCCTTAAGCTTATAGCTCTTTGTTAAAGATAGTATCAATTGAAATACCACAGTCTGAAAGCAGAATATAAAAGTAATATATATTATGTATGACTAACAACTTGCAAAAAGGGAGCCATCTAAGCTGCACACTGTTGTTGGGGGGAGCAAAACTTCGAGAATATCACAAAATTTAAGCAAGTGATTCGCAAAACTAATAGATAGCATAAGGCCATTTGCTACACTACATACATGATTTACCACTCCTCACCTGACGCCAAGTATCCCTTGAGTCGTGGAAGCAGAGTCTCTGGGTCTATTAATGTAAGCTTGCCCAAGCATTCAGCAACAACATTTCTTGTACCCTCTTCTGCACATTCGCAGTGTTTCAGGAGTAAGGCCCAGATGTTCTCAACATATGGTTTGAGACCAATCACTGATGCAGAGCTAATTATTTCTTTCAAGGAATGAAGAAGAAGGTATTGCCTCTTAGGTTGGCTGGTTATTTCTTGTAAGACAAACGGCAGATACTCAGGAAGATTGCCAACACTAATACTGCCTAATGCATAAGATGCAGCTGATTTGACTTCTTCACTAGGAGAAGAGAATGCTTCTAATATTACAGACTTCAGCTCAATTTGTCCACTTAAGTCAATGTGATGCCCAACTTCCCCAAGAGAAAGCAAAGCCAAAAGACGAATGGAATCCGTGGACCTTGAGTTCTTGACGTCCTGAATGAACTGACCTACAACCGCTGGTCCTTCCTTAGGGCAGGCTCGAGTAAGGGCAGCAACGCATTTGGCAATGGAATAGTAAGACTGCTTATGAGTAAGTGCTGTACTCTGTGAGTACACTGGACCCGTTAACATGCGCAGTAAATCCATATAGCCTAGATTATTTGTACCAGTCACAACCAAAGCTTGGAAAAATTCTAGCATGGCACTAAGTGCTCCACCCTGAAGCAAAGGTGATCTCACCAGCCCAATAAGTTCATTGAGAATGGACCCACTAATCTTTGACAGGGAGGAAGGATATACTTTAGCCAGTGTTGTCAGAAAACTGATGGCCATCTGTGACACATGCATATCACTTTCGCTAATCAGAGGTGGAAGCTCATCCAGGACAGCATCAATCATTGCAGCTGTCAAGCTGTCACTGTAATTCTTAATTAAAATATCTAGAGCAGAAAGAGTACCCAGTTTCAAAGCTCGCTGGTTCTTTCTCAAAAAAGAAGCAAGAATAGGAACTCCCTCCCCAAGGATTGGCCTCAAATCTATCTTCAAAGGAGAACCAGCAATCAATGTCATGGACTTTACTGTAGTTAACCGAGTGATCTCATTTTTCAGTCTCTCTAGGAAGATCTGAAGTGTACTAGGCAGGTCTGTGCCTAGGCTATCACCAAGGCTACAAATTATTTGACCCATACAAGATATCGCCCTTTCTTTCACTTCCTGGTCAATATCAGCAGCCTTTAATCTCTTGATTGTACAAGTAAACAAATCTTTGATGTAAGGAGTAGCATCAAAGGAAGAAGGCTGGTCTAAAGGACGAATAACCTTCACAAGTTGTTGTGTAACCAAAAGCGCTTCTGATGTTATCTTGTAAAATGGGTCTCCAACACAAGCTACAACTGGAGGTACCAATGCTTGAACATGAGGATGAAAGACCTGGGGAGAATGATTGCAGAGGATCACATACAAACAGGACAATGCATCTATCTTCAGATTAGAAGAACTTGATTTGTCATTCAGTGAAAAAATTATTCCTGGAAGAAAAAAAGAGAAATATCTTTTTAGGTTAGCAAAATTTTTGAAGGCAGGCAGCAATACTGAATTGATGTTTTCCTGCTCCCAACCTTTTTTGAATGCTTCTAAGCCCCTTTCAACAGTTTATTCAATCAATTAGTTTTCAAGCTTCCTCTACACAGAGGACACAGGCCCTCTGATGACTTGTGATGTATTTTCAGACTTATAAACTGATTTTGAACCTTCAAACTTTTCCAAACTTACTTTCCTTTGTTACTTCAAAATTCAACATTTTAGGTCCCAAAAGCTGAACAATATTTGACTCTGCTGAGATCAGAAATGCAGTGTGATCTTGTAATTAAGAATCAAATTATCTTTTTCTTTAAATATGGAAGTAAAAAAATCTCACTTAGAATTAACACTTTTCAAGGTTGAAATATGTCTCTAAAATATTTACATGTATCCACATAGTAGCTGATTATTTTGCCAATTTCTTTAAATAGAAGGAACACTTCAAAGCTTTTGCAAAAAGCAGTCAAGATTTAAAGATTTTGAAACTTCACGTTCAATTTACTAATAAACCCTTAAGTTGATATTATGTTTTTCATACCCGGTACAAGTACAGGAACATGTTGTGTTAGGGCTCCAGGTAACACATTTACAAGCTCAGTTAGCATGTTAAAGCAACACTGACGAGTCTTCACGCTCTTCTCCTTCATCTGTTTGTGCAAGGCTTTAACTATGTTGGGGACCTGTAATCATCACACATTTGTTAATTGATTCAACAGCTGACATTTTTTTCATCTTTGATCGCTAGGGTGATAGAAAGCTGTGTGTCCTACCCCTCTATTTCCGATTTCTCTAGGGAACTAGGGAACTTATAGAAACAGGAAAATTAGTCAAAAGAAATGCTATTAAAAATAGTTATTTAACTTTAAAAGGTGACATGAAACATAACACTTAGAAAAAGTTTTTCAGCATTATCCTTTTTATTCTGCCAATAGAATATGTTGCAGCAAATCAAGTTAGAACATTAGAGCTTACATCTGCATTATAGAAGGCAAAAAATAACTGTTTTGCTTTGGTAATTTGGCTAAACTACATACAACATGCAACCTTTACAGGTGGTGATAAAATACTGACATCAGATAAGCGTATTTGCTGAGTTTGGAATTTCACTTTCCAAGACTGCTGCACTTCCCTGGACCAGTTTAGCTGGCTTGCTCTCTCTGTTAGTACTACAGTAATCAACTGTAATCTGTGTATGAGGAAAGTATGATACGGCACATTTCAAGAACTATCCTTACAAACAGGGCACAACTTCAGTGCCTCTTCTCAAAGATAAGAAAATCTTTGATAAATAACCTGACTCTGAAGCATTGTCAATGGTGTCTCTCCTTGTTCCATTGCATCGGGATCACAAAGCCAACTTTGCACAGGTCGAGTTTGTTTTAAAAGAGAAAGATATGCATGAAAAACATCTGCTTTAACATTCTCCTCACGTTCTTTGAATCTGGCTATTAAAGCAGGAGATACAGTTTTGTAGAATTCGGGAAGCATTTCATGTCGTGTGCTAACCACAGCATCCAGACACTTAGCAGCTGCACGCCTCACTTTCCAGCTCATGTCATCATCATCGCTATATTCATCATCACTCCCTTGAAAAAATAATGAATATGTTCAAGTCTAGACAATCAAAGCATTAAGTTTTATTTTAAGCAATTAATAAGAATACACTTGGGTTCTTTCCATAAGGCACACCAAAGAAAGTTTCAGAAGAACATTAAAAACCTTAGATAAAAAGCCTTCTAAGCTGCTTAAATCATAAGACTAATTATTTTCTCTGCCAATTTTTTCCACACTAGTCTTACACATGTATTGATTTAAACTGCAAACAGGACAAGGCAGTTTGCATCTTATTTACAGCCTGACTACTGATTTAAAGCATATTCCTCTTTACTCATGACATAAGCAAGAATGCAACAACAGTTACTAGCTGATCAAGATTCAACGAAATGTTCTGTTTGTTTCTTTTTAGCAGTAAATCAAACCATAATCTGACCCAAAAAATTACAACAAAACCCCACCATACAGTACGCAATACAGGTTAACTTTTTATGCACAAAATCAACAACTATGCAGCTCACTCATTCTTAAAGTAATGAGAGTATTATGCTCTGGGTTCAGATTACTTGTGCGTCCAAGTTTTCATAAAGCTTACATATGGCAAGGCATATATCGTCACCATATTAACAACAAACACCTTATACCTTTCACTCTAAAATATGTTGTTATCCTACAAAAAACACTGAGCATCTTGCAATTTTCAATCTATTCTGATTTTATACATTAGGTAGCAACATATTATAGCAGAAAGTAGTGAGAAGCCTCTCCCAGACTAAATATGTATTTTCAATTCATTAACTGACATTCTTCTCACTTTAGTTATATCATCCTACATGCTTCTGCCATTTTCCGCCTTTGAAGTATTTTAAAATATTTGTCTTGTACCCTATGTTCACCCTTGGAATTGTTTCTCTCTAGCACCAACATCCTATAGTTTTATTCCAAAAAGTGAGTTCATAAAGTATTTTTAAAAACAGTACAAAAATTGAATACAAAAGCATGCAAGTGATTCAAATGCTGGTACTTAATAGCAATACCACCCATACTGATTTCTTGGATGAGTGCAGGTTCACAAGCTCTTCCTCTCCCCTAAACCAAAAGGAGAATATACCTTGATCATCATCATCACCACCATCAGCATCCATAGCATTTTCATCTTCATCTTCATCATCATAATTGTAATTAGGATCATAGGTAAGATATTTAAGACAAATGTTTATAATAGTAGATACATGAGGATAAACTTCTTTAGGACATCTGCATAATACAAAAATACAATCAATGTCAAATTACTTTGAAGAATTGAAATACTCCTAAAAGACTTCATAATACATACTGCATTTTGAAGACACTGGCCAAACCAAGTACCCTCAATTCATCCATCAGAATTACAGAAACTCAGAAAGAAAGGTCAGAAAGTACAATGCTACCATATAACTGGATCTGCTAGATTGGAAGATTGCAGAGAACCAAGATATGCCTTTGGGTACTTATGTTTTTGTCACCACTACTGGACAACAAGTAGTATTAGAATACTTTCCTGCAAGCAGTAACGGCACAGCAGAAAGTTTCTTCAGTACAGATGTAACACACTGCTTAGAAGTTAAGTTAGAAGACAGAGTTATAAGAAGAGTTCCAGCTAAGGGCTTGCAAAAATATTTTGTACCAAGGGGACTGTCTCTTGACATCAAATGGCACACATTATTACATCTTACCTCCTAACAAAGGATTCAAAGGCTTGAATGCAGTACTCTCGTAGCTCATCATCATCTACATTACAAAACTTTACAACCAAAGGAATTATTTTCTCAAGATATTCACCTGGCAAGGGAAAAAAAAAAGTTAGCAAAGTAATTACTCTCACATAAAATCTTTTAAAATTAAAGATAATTTACATATTTTTCTTACCTATTCTATGACCTGCTTGCCTACTAATAGCAGCAATACACTGTATATAGGTCCTAGTTGTTGACATGGAATCATTTTTAGACAGTTCTGTCAACAGATGTTCAATGAGGTCAACAAAAACCATATTGCCACAACTCATAACCAGGTGACCAAGAGCAATGATGGTTCTTTTCCTCACAGCAAGTCTGGGGCTAGTCAGCTGGGGGAGCAGACAGGTCAGAATTGAAGGATGGAAGTTAACAAGCAGTCCTCCTTGCCTTAAAACAGACAAAACACAAACTCAAACCAATTGAATCTAGATAACTTTGTTCATATATACAACAATTCCTTTAAATATTCCCAAAACATCACACACAGATACCAATTAGTCTTTACATTTAAGGTTTTGGAACTTTTTAAAAAAATAAATTAGTTTAAAACATACCCTCAAAGCAATAAACATTAAAATAATCTTAAAACTACAGTTCTCATAAGATTAAACAGCAAGCAATCTATCAATGAACTTATCTTTAATATATTCACTTTTTTCTCCTAAATGAAGCTTCACCTATATTTAATACATTACCCTATTATCTCGTATAACTTCAAGTAACTTAACATTTGGAAAATTAAAGGTCAAGTTTTAAGGAGTATTTATCAGCATTTACCAGCATTTTGGAAGAGTGATGTTTACCTGCTTAGCATATCAGCCATAATATCGAGTGCCTCCAGTTGAACAGACACATCTTCCTGTTTGGCTATAGCACTAGTGAGACGCCCTGTGATCTTTTTGCAAACATTAGCTGCTAATGCAGAACCTGAAAGAACAAGAAAACCTCAGCATTTTCATAATGAAAAAAACTCAGTTTTTAACATCAGAGATAATGTTCATGACCATGGAAAGCAACCTGATCTCAACATTAAAAAAATCTTCCCACCCAACAAAACAAGCTTGAACAGCCAGTTTGTTTGCTAATGTAACACGTACTGTGCATTAGAGCTAAAAGACTATCTATGTACAAAAATACCGTGAAGGAGGGCTTCTTAACTGTCTGGTTTATATACCTTATGGAAAAGCACACTGCTCTTGGCAGGGCAAGCAACAGAAAGCAAAAGCCAAGACAAACCTAGAGCAATAACTGAAAGGGCTATAAGTGAAAATAAAGGAATAAACTACAGGTAGGGGGAAGCACAGCAGTAGACAGAGCCACCTCTAAAGAACAGCTGTATATCAAAGAGAAAAATCTTTGTCCAAGAAGCTACTTAAGTAATAAGTACCTGTAATACTGCTGAAACATTTGAGAAAGGGGGGAAACGTATACCCCAAGTATTTTAAAATTCAAGTAAAAGTATCTTTAGCACAACTCCGAGTTTCCCCCATTCCCCAGCTGCTGAACACTGTCTGGAGTAATTTTGACAAGAGAAGAAACTCGTGTCATGGTATCAGCTACCCAAAAGCTAGCACTCATCTTCATTTGTTTTCAAACTTTATTATTTTTTTTAAGAAACCTCAGTTTCTAAAACCTGCATTTCCAAACCCTTCTGAATCACTTCTCTGTTCTCATTCATATCTTATGTTATGATACCTGAATATTACTTGAATAAAAAAGTAATGCCATTAGCTGATGAGCTGTTCATCATTACTATCTCTTTTGAAAGAAGGACTGCCTTTATTTAAAACTGCAGGTAAGCATTTCAGTAATTTATCAGGCAATTGTTAGGAACATGGGGTACTTTCCAAAACACTTGCCAGAAACTGAGACAACAAAGAAGATAATAAAAGAAAAATACCCAAGTTTTAATCAATTTTAAAGAATACTATCAATCAAAATGCAAGCTGAGATTTAGCTATTACTACAGCCTAGAATTGTTCCACCAAGGCAATTATTAAAACAGGAGGCTTTTACACTCAATTTGTTATACTAAAGTTCACATACTGTAAGTTAGGTTTTCATATTAATGCAATCCTTTGGTAAAAAAGTTTTCAAACTAGCAAAATCTGGAAACACAGAGAAGAAACATCTAAAAGGATATCTGTGCCATACATTTTTCCTCTGACAAATCAATTCCAATGTTAAACGAACCAAAGCCTCTTCACTGAAGGACCCAGCTTCTACATAACTTTTTTTTTAGTTAGTAATGAAATTATAAAACTAGGTAGTCTTAAGTACAAAATGCCTTACCACTGGAAGCTGGGGGGAGTTCTCCAATCACAGTTTTAAGGCCAATGCTTGAAATGTCACGTAATTGTTCTTTATCTGAAAGCATGTTTGTACAGAGGGTATCTACAATGGTCTCCACTTGATACTCTTTCACTTTACTCACCAAAGGGCCAAGGCTGTATAAACAGAAGAAAAGTATTAAATCTGAAACCTTAAATAACCTCCCTTATTTCACTTCAGTATTTTGCATTCAAGTCACAGACTTAAGGTTGGGTTTGGTAATAATATAAAGCATAACTTCAGAATTTGGAAACCTTCAACTGGTCGGGTTGAAACCTGCCTCTATAAGTTTCATAACAAAATAGTGGTTTAGTACATGTTTTTAATCTATTGGTGGAAACAGTTTTTGCATGACTGTCTTGAGTCTCAAAGCAGGGTCTTTCTTACTTCTCTCTTAACACTAAGGTTTATGACAAAAGTTGCGTAGCCAGAGCCATCAGTTAATGTGCTTGTCTTAGACCCTGCTTAGTTCACAGACAAGCAACCTTCTTAATTGCTGCGTCTTTATTCTACACAACACTTGGGTTCAATCTCAGACTCATTCTGTACCTTAGAGTGCCTTCCTTAATAGAAGGCAAACAACATAAAAAACAATGACATGGCATGCCTTCTTCCACACAGACACCCAGCACCACTATACATACAGCACACAGTAACGTCTCCTCTTTCCTCTGAACTGTGAGTTTTCAGTCATTCCAACTGCTTTGAGCATCTTAATCTCGTATTCCTTTGTCAAATGCTCCCGTTTGTTCAAAACGCTAAAACCACAGATGTCTCAGTAAAGTCTAGTTCATTACTAAGAAATACACCATCCTTCACATTGTCTCAGCCCTATCACAAACTTTCAGCATCTCTCTCCATTGTTAATGTTCTGTTCCAAAAGGGAAGTTCTGCAAAAACATAACTTTACATTCTCTATTTCCTTCCATTCACCTGTGAAAATCCTGCACAAAAGCTCGGAGAACTTATTCTTTCTCCTACTACCCCCCCTCTTGCTTCAAATTTGCTTACCTAGTTTCTCTGTATGTTTAAAATGCCCACCTTCAAAGCATCTCAGAAATGGGAAATGAATTTCAAAATGCTTTAAATCACGTAATATTTTAATCTAATTCAACTCCCTCAAACACACTACATTAAAAATGCACACATCAAATCCTGAAAAAAGAAAAAAGTGTTACAAGCTGTGCCATAAGCATTCCTACCACGTTCCATCAAAAAACAGTACTGTTAACCTGTGCGTACAGTAATTTCTCTGAAAGACATAGCTGCCTTTTTTGTAAGCTTCTGTCCTCCGTATATTGATCTTGCCAATTATTCTCTCTTTAATTCTCTGTGGCAGCATCCATAATATCACTATGCAACCAAGAAAGCATGCTTACTAATAAGACATCAAAACTAGACATGAGATGTCACATAAAGCTAAAGTTCTACCAAGTTTAGGTTCTGCCCTGACCCTGACAGAAGTAAGGGCAGCGAGACGAGGAGCTGTGTGCAGCAGTCACATAGGAGTAAAAGCAATGGCTTGAAGCAAGAATGGAGACAGCAGTAGCAAGGACCATCTACAGAAAATGTGGGAATTAAATAGATAAAATAAAAACAGGAAGCATAGCCCACAACAGAATTAACAGAAAAACAGATATAACTCCAGAAAACTACTATTTCTTTTCTCTTCTACCTGAATCAAAGGGATAATGAATAGCATTTTGACTCAGTATTGTGCACAGGATATCTCCTAGTTGCTTTGCAGTTGCTCCAGATTTCCACCAAGGAAATCCTACAGCCTGTCTTTCAACAGCACCTCAATGTTTTTCTTCCTATGAAACACACCTGAATTTATATGCATCACCATCAAATGCAACTTCAGCCACAGTGACAAAGCACCGAAGACTTTCAAGAGATTTTACATGTGTGTTCTACAGCATGATCTTTGATGAGCAGTAAAGCATGAGGATTTCAAGTAAGCTCTTTGTACCAAAACAACTGTTTAAGAGTTTGAGGAGTGGAAAAACATCTGTAGATTTTTTTTTTTTCAGGAAGCATTTTTCAAAAGATTAAGTTTTGCTGCTGTTTTCATGGAAATCAGGGCTCAACTTCCAGTACATAAGTCAAAGCAAGGTCATGCAACAGCTCCATCAGACTTGTGCTGTGAGGATAGACAGTGTTAAAGAGGTTTCAAGCGCTGATCTTGGGGGTGTTCGTTGATGAGAAAATGAACATGAGCCAGCTTCAGTGTGCAGTCACAGCCCAGAAAGCCAACCGTATCCTGGGCTGCATCAAAAGGAGCAGGTCGACGGTGGTGATCCTGCCCCTCTACTCTGCTCTCGTGAGACCTCACCTGGAGTATTGCGTGCAGTTCTGGTGTCCTCAACATAAAAAGGACATGGAACTGTTGGAACAAGTCCAGAGGAGGGCCACGAGGATGATCAGGGGACTGGAGCACCTCCCGTATGAAGACAGGCTGAGGAAGTTGGGGCTGTTCAGCCTGGAGAAGAGAAGGCTGCATGGTGATCTCATAGCAGCCTTCCAGTATCTGAAGGGGGGCCATATAAGGATGCTGTGGAGGGACTCTTCATTGGGGACTGTAGTGACAGGACAAGGGGTAATGGGTTCAAACTTAAACAGGGGAAGTTTAGATTGGATATAAGGAAGAAATTCTTTACTGTTAGAGTGGTGAGGCACTGGAATGGGTTGCCCAGAGAAGTTGTAAATGTTCCATCCCTGGTGGTGTTCAAGTCCAGGTTGGACAGAGCATCAGGTTTAGTGGGAGGTGTCCCTGTCCATGGCAGGGGGGTTGGAACTAGATGATCTTGAGGTCCTTTCCAACCCTAACTATTCTATGACTCTACTGCAACTGACAGAGCCATGCGTTACACAACAGATGTTTCTGTGGCTTACAAGGGAGGGTACAAATTTTGTTTCTGTCCTCTAACATTGTGCACAATGTACACGGACAAGCTCTTTTTAAATCAGAGCTATAAAACTGAAATATGTGAAAATCAATGTATGAACAAATGTGAAGAAAGGAGCATCTTAAAGCCAATTACCAACTAATTATATTAGGACTACATTAGAATGTAATGCTTCCATAGAAGCTTCATGTTTTTTCCACACTGAATGATAATACTCTTATCTGCTTTTCATTAAAGCTGATTCAAGTAAAGCTGAAACTAAAATTATGCCTATAGGGTTAGCAAACACTAATTTTTGGGAGTTGAAGTCAAACTGATACCCTAGAGGAAAAAATGAATGCACTATCCTGTTATCAAAATAAGACTAAGATCAAGAAAGCAAAAGTTTAAATTTTCAAAAACGTCATTATTCACTACAAGTACACCAGACTTTTGACACTCCAATGATTTAAGCACCATATGGTCACAACCTTTTTAAAGCATGAAAAGTATGGAGAAGTTTAACATGCAGATGACGAAATTATTTGTAAAACAGATTAACATAATAGCAACAAACCAACTCTCAACTAGAAGCATTTGCCTAGTTTAACTCCTTGTTCAGTGTAAAGGGAGTAGGGTGACCAGAGTTCCATGCTTTGTGAAAAGAAATTGAACATTTCTAATATATTAATTTGCACTTAAGTTTTCCCTGTTGTGAAACAAATAATAATTATCAAACTTTTTAAACAGTTTGGCCACAAGTTAGTTGGATACACAAGGGTATTTTTTCCCTCCTCTCCAAAAGCAGCCTTTCAAAACACTTTACAAAAACAAAATAAGCTGAAGACACTGGAGAAAAGGTAAGGAAAAAAAATTGCAACTTCATACATTTGATTGTACAATGTAATAATAAAGTTGCCAGATTGTGGTATGGAGCTAAACCCTGATTAACAGTTCTAGCAAAACTAATAAATTCATTACATCATATTTATTAGCAGCAGATTACTGAAAAGAAACTATCTGGATGTGAAACACTTTATGAAGTACTTCCTTTCAGACTTCGGTAATTACAGTGGGGAAAAATGTTATGTTTTTATTTCACACGATTTTGAAAATTATTCTCAATTAAGAGCAACTTTCACATTTAAAAAAGCATGGACATTAAGTCAACTAAATACAACTGGGGGCAGGGAGGGCGGAGGGAAGTCATCTAGATGCAAGCAGAAATCTGCCCAAGCTATCAAGACACTAAGCTCTGAATGAAGACTTATTCTGAAAGTAGATAGTCCAAATCCAAATTAACTTAGGCCACTCAGGCAGAGAAGTATTTAAATAACTTTACACTTGGTACTTAAATCATCTAATTCCCACATTATTGTATTACAGAAACCCACAAGTGTTTTAAGACAGAAAAATTATTCGAGTCTTTACAGTCTAAAGGCGGGTTCCTTTCTTAATTTATATGCATTGAGACAAGCATACAATGTACAAGATGACAAGCGAAACAGCTTTTCTTGGTTTACTGCAAATTGCTCTGGGGTTGAAGTCTTAACTCTCCAAGAACACAGCTGGACCCTAGGTTCACTACTACCTAATAAAGCTGTCAGCCAGGCAGCTGTGAAGGGACACACAGGTCACAGATCACTATGCAGAAGGAAAGGCTCAAGGCTATGGCATTCAAAAGAAAGGCACTGAAGTTAGTTTAGGAACTTAGTAGTGCATTTACCTAGAATGACAACAAGACAAACCCCACATTTACTACCTCGCTGGTACAGCTGGGGGAAAAAATAAATTAAAAAAAAAAAAAAAAAAGACAAATTCCTGCATTGCTTTCTTAGTAGAGATCTGAGGATCTTAATACCAAAGTGCTGTTAACAAGAAATGTTATCATGTATTAATTTTACTTGTTGACCTATACACACTTTGTATTATCTCACAATTCTTTTAATGTGACTTGGCTTCTTGGACCATATCAAATTAACTTCTGAGTGTACAGTCAAACTCGACATAGAATTTGTTCATTTTGAACAAGTCACTTTTGCAACTCCCACTTCTGG
The DNA here is from genome assembly GCF_037157495.1 of Lathamus discolor. Lineage (NCBI taxonomy): Eukaryota > Metazoa > Chordata > Aves > Psittaciformes > Psittacidae > Lathamus > Lathamus discolor. Next base: position 38,302,539 of record NC_088884.1, on the reverse strand, counting down.
TCAGAGCAATTGTCATTTTGAGCATGCATGGAAAAAAAAATAGAGGAACAGTCTGGTCAAATACAGTTTAGAAGCACCTACAAGGTAAAACCAAACCCACGTTCTGAGTTCCTCTGAAACCTGATCTTCAGTCTCAGTATCAAGCTTTCCATTCTCCTGCTACAAAGGCTCCCATACACACCAGAGTTCCCACACCTTTGCTTCCTGCCTTAATAGTGCTCTCAGTCATTCCAAAACCACCCCTCTCCACCATACAGCTAACACTACAGGACAACTGTAGACCCTCAAAAATCATTGTTTCACCCAATATGCTCAAACTAAACCATCACACACAGCTGTTGAAGGGAGCTACACTGGAGGACTAGACTCAGATCCAGAAGACACTACAAGCCAGTAATTCCAGATGGACTCAAAGGACTGAGATCTATGGCCTTCACTCTTGGGCAGCTAGTACACATGGCTCTACAGCAGCCAAAACCAAAATACATCTTTCACCTCAAAACTTGTTGCATGCAGCCCACTGCTGCTACCCTTTCTTTCTAGGTTGAAGAATCCACAGTAACAAGAGCTAATTATCATTGAAAATGTCCAGCAAACACAAAAGGCAGCAAGCAAGGAGTACAAACAGGAGGAGAGCACGGACAAAGGAGATTTATCTATTATATGAAACAAGCCCTTGTTTCAGCTGTCACTAAGCGTGACTTAGAGTATGACAGTAACCAGTGTAAGATTCAAAGTTTTGGCATTAATGGTCTGTCACCATGTCAGACAAACTTAGGAGCTTCTTTTTCAATGGCCATGCTCATAATGCCTTACCCCCATGAACTCAGAACAGTGTTTGCACTTGAGGCACAGCATTTAACACCCTGAAATATGCAATTCCCAAGACAATCACACCTACCACTTTCCATGTCTTTCTTCACAAACTGTAACCTGCTTGGTTTCCTTCTCTCCTTACCCACCCTGCTTGTGTAGTAAAACCTGCTGAAAATAGTGTCAATTTGGAAATTTAAAGGGAAAAAAAAAAAAAGGCATCAAAGGCAACACATATTTACCAAAACCATGCACTGAAATATCACTTACAACTAATTCAGTTTAGTTAATACACAAAACTTGGAACTAGCTTAACATATTCAAACTAGGCCGCAGACATCTGAAATCGATGCATTATGATAACCCCAGTGCCACAGGTTCAGGAAGATTGCAATTTACTCATTTTGTGGAGTGTTTTTATAGAGATACACAGATATCTTAAAAATGTATACACAAAACCGATTTGGGGCAACATTTCTAAAAGAGAGCTTACAGATGATCTCAAGAGAACTGTTAAAGGAGCTACTGACTGCTATCTGATAAAAGACATAAAATGAAGCCTTTTAAGCATACAGAAATAAAGATGTAATGAAACTCACTTCAGAAAGTATACCTACTCCTGCAGAAACTAACAGCCCTGACAGAGCACCCTTTGTTAAAAGCAGCCAAATCTCAGGCCCTAGCCTGAAACTGATGTTTAATTTAAGAAAAAAGGACTGGAATCTTCAGATTCTATCAAATCATCTCCATAGCTATTAAATCCCTGAGAGCAGAGATTTAGAGGAGCATATACACAATCTAATCTGGTTATTTTACTGCTTCAATCATGGTAAATTAATACTGCAATCTTATTAAAATAATTTCTGGTGAATGATATTGGTAAAGACCTTTTTTCTTCCGGCAGATAAATTCCAGATTTATACACATGCATTTGCCAACACATAAATTACTACAAGCACTATCTCTCAGACTCAAATACATTTAGCCATCCCTGACTGCACTCCTGAAAGCTGAAACACTTTCTCCAGTAGCTCAAAAAGCTCACAGCTTTCTCCACAACTTCATTCCATTCTCCAGCAAAGGTTTCCCTTGACAGTATTTCATTGACACATCACTAGCTTCTCTTCAAATACACACCACTGTCAGTCAGTGGCTGATCACAGCATTGTTGCTCTCATCTACCCTTGGTGCACAGTAAAACATGTTACAAGCATCGCAAGCACAAATCACCTAGAACAGAAGCAGTCACAATTCCAAGCTATGAGGACAATCTAGAGTGGTCCAAAGAAATTCCCTGTGGTTCAGTCAACAGACAGTATACACTGGTGCAAATGCAGAATCTGTAGAAACTACTTCACATCTGTAATGCTGCAAGCTCCAGAAACAACACTGTAAACAGAAACACCAGGAAGCAGGAACAAGCACCTGTACAATTATGGAAGTGTATTCATATAAAAATGAGTGACAGTACCCTTTTAAAAATATGGCAAGCCTTCAGAGTAGCAATCCTGAAAGTTTTCTTCTGATCAGTAGTGTACAAGTTTGCTACCTGGTTGGTGAGATTCCAGGTGGCAATGTCATCCCTCCTTTCACTGCTTGAAAGATCACGTCTTCTGCTTTTTGCATTTCACAATGACTACTGCAGCTCTATGAAAATGCATCTTCTGCATCCTAGAGATTTGCAGCTGACAGCATCCTTTTATACATCAGCTTTGACAGACGAGGAGCAGATCCCCACCAAAAAACAGTTGTTCCATAAGTGAAAATATCTGAAATGACGGTAAGGCCTTTTTTTAAACCTGAGCTATTGAACAAATACTAAATGTTTCTGATTTAAATGTTTCTTTTTCAAATGTAACCTATGAGTAACTAATATAATCACAGGAAAAGCTGGTCAGTTAGATCCATCTCAATTAAGTATAGGAAACACCTTTTTGCTTATGTTTTAAGGATGACCAAATCCCTGAAATGACTAAGGCATTCACACAAACACTTGAAATTAGTTTCTAGGAAGTGTTAAACCAGATTTTACCTGAATAAGTGTCTTCAGCCCCATCTATTCAGCCTATTAGTTCAATAAAACTGACATATCAGTTATGAAGCACATTTTTAAAAAAATTGCCTCAAGCTTTTCTGGGCTTTAAAAATCAGTAGATATCACCTATAGACCTTATTATTAGTTCCAGATTACAAACTAAGCTTTGAAGTGGAAAATAAAGTGCAACCTTCATTTATAAAATCAATTCAGAATACAAAGCTTTTGCACTTATGTATGAGTTTTATGCATTTAAAGGCGGTTTCAGATACTGCTTTAAGTGGTCTTTGATCTTTTCCCTTTCTCTAGCCACTAATTTGTGTCCAGTTTCTCTTAAAGCTGCCTGTGCAAATAAACAGCAACTATAACACACTGCCTCCTTTAAGTTACATACATTTAAAAAAAAAAGTGTAAGCGTAGCTTCTTATTAGGAAGAGGGACATCAACTCATGATCAATTATAGCCTCAAATTGGCATATTTTCATTGCTATCAAATAAGTACACCTACTTACAGGGAAGAGTTAAAATTCATAAATGGAAAAAAATATTACTGATTCAAATCACCAGTATAGCATGATGTGCAGCAGTGTATTACCACAGCATCCAAAAAGCTTTAAAGCTGCTGAACCGGATCAGCCACACAACAACCAATGCATGCATCATCCTGCTCATACTAATGACTCACACAGCATCAAGCAGGGTTCGCTATATTGAACTACTGCCCAGAGAAGTCACACTGATAAATGCAGAGAAACTACAGTATTGCAAGGGAGGAAACACTGAAAGTACTTTGATCCCTATTTTTTCTTATATGTATTTATATACGTGCATTTGTTTTGGTTTTTACAGGTTTCAGGAAATAGTTCAGTGTGAAGCTATGAAAATTTTAAGCACAGGTTTAAACGCCAGAATTACAAACCACAGATAACTGCTTAAAACAAGAAGCAGCTCATCATTAAACTACAACACTGAACGTATGAAACAATTAATGTGTAATTTGGGCCAACAGAACATTACACCCAACATCAGCAGCAATGAACAAACCATCCATCCAACACAATACCTATGCTTAAACAAACCAAACTGCTTGTCTAATCCAAATACACATGATCTTGGACAGAGCTACAGGGAGCATAACTACTACTGCAATAAGGTGCACAGGATACCATGGACTACACTAACAGCCTTAAACTAAGAATATCTCGTAAGAACATCCAACAGCATTTTCTACATTGGCTGGCTATAAAACAGCCTATGACTATCAGACCAAGCAAAAAAACTCCAGAAAAAAAAATGTTGACAAGAATAAGATGTTAAAAATGTTACATGCTCCTAAGAAAAACAAGGTGAACAACCTGCAGTTACTGACCTAGTTTGCATCTACTGCCTGCGATAACAGAAACTTGAAAAACACTTGCTTCCCTTTTGTAGGTTCCAACTTAGAGCAGGTTGTTTTACTCCAAGAGCACAAAGGCAGCTCATGAATTTTCTTTTTTATTAAGAAATGAACTGCACAATCACCTTGCAAGGTAGCTACCCAAATAACCATGAACTCTCAACCTGATTTCCGCTAACCAAAGGATAACATGTTTTATCCTGTCCAAAACAGTGTAACATAACTGAAAGAATGAGAACAAAATCACTAGTGTGCTTCGAAGAGATAATAAGAAACAAGTTCAGCAGCATTTTAACCAATACAGACCTTCCTACCCAAATGTGAAAGCAAGCAGAGGATAAGGCAAAACCAGAACACTACTTACTTGTTGCTACGCTTGCCTAAAAATAAATGGTGCTTTAAGGCTGCTCTGAATTGTTTTAAATCTGTTCTGTTCAGTTACCTCACAAATCAAACCCTGAAAGAGTGATTGTCCCACAGGAGGTTCTTACCTGCTAAAGGAGTGATCAATACCTTTGCCATTCACAGTGTTTCCATTGATCTACCTGTAGTGGAATCTCTCCTAACAAATTGTAAATCTTTCCTGCCTTCCCCAAGGAAAAATCTGTCTTAAATCCCTTTTCTGTGAGAGAGGGACCTATTCAAACGGGTCATCAAGTATCAGTTTGATGAAAGCTCCTGCTGACAGCATCTAAAGTTCACCAGAGCATTTAAACTAATAGAGCTCTAAACGCAGTTTATGTTTTTCTCAGCTGAAAGTGCCAGCAAATTTGTCACAGAAATAAACAAGAATGACAGCACAAAATACTATAAAAAACAAAAAGTCAAGAAAAATATGCTAGCTGAATTTAATTTCTCAACAAATCTGGCTTACACTCAGTACTGTACTAGATCGAAGAGTTTGGATCAGCTTGAACCATCTTAGAAAAAGTACAGCTTAATAATAGTGTTCAACCTCTCCCACCATCCTTCACCCCAATACTGTTTCTACCAATATTCATCCAATTGCAGGAGGAGACCATTAAGCCAGAGAAAAACTTAAGTCCCCAAACGTGTCTACAACAAAATCTCATAAGCAACAGCACAAGAAAAGGGAAAAAGAAGCTGAGAACAGCAAAGCAGCATTAGCTTAGACTAGCTTAAAACTGTCATGGAACAATACCATGAGTGTAAGCTGCCTTAATAAGAGAAGGCTCTTTTAAGGTGGTTTTTATTTTGTCCTCAAAGCATATCTGGAAGCGATTGGGATGCAAAAGAAAACTTAATAGGTTCAAGAATGTACACATTCTAGATGAATGTTTACAATTTACCTGAAAACTTTTCTATCATGTTTCTTGTCCCATTACAGTAAATTTAACACTGTTCTTAAGCATCATTTGGATTTCTCAGAAATACTCCAAACTTGTACTGCATGTATGCCGCAATGAAACTTCTATACAAAATGCTATTTCACAGAAAGATAATTCTAAGCCTGAGCCAAGTTTCATAATAATCTACTCTTCTGAGCAACCTGTTTCAAAGCCATAGAACTTAAGCTGTACCACTAGGAACCTGGACATTGCAGAAGTTCAAACTAAAAAGAAACACATCATTTGTGTTGTTTGTTTATAAAAAGGGGGGAAGACACATTTTAACAACTCTGCAACCCTGACAAGACTAGAAAAAGAAGTAACAATTACTATACTGCTAAGATTAAACTTTGGCTTGAAACTCACTATCCCTTAACTAGTGTCTCTGTACAAGATTTTGGTTGCCATCACTTAATATATTTCAGAAGCCAACACAAACACAGCTCCTAAGTACATAAGCAGATGTACACACAGACTAATTTTCTGCTTTGACAGTCTGATGGAGTAAACTGTAAAGAATAACAAGTTGAAACAAACTAACTCAGCTAGTCACAATGTGAAACTACTCTTCAAGGCTGTCCAAAGCTCTTGTACAGCAAGTTTACTTCATTCCTCATGCAATTTGAGTAGATGGAGTATTTTAGAAAATCTGAGCTCATGGAACAAGAACCATTCTCAGCGAACACTAGAAGCTTCTTAAAAGAGAAGGCCACCTTGAAGGGCGCAAAAAGTCAGAAGGGCCAAGAACAAAAAGTACGTCATGATAAACATAGCACCTCTTCAAAGGGTGCTCTGCTCTGGAAAAGCTACACCAGATGTACAATTAATGTGAGGAAGAGAGGGTAGTGAAGCAACAGAAGCCTCTCAAATGCAAGTAACTGCAGCCTGACTCCACAAAGCATTTACAGTTTCTGCAAAGCACAAACAACCATCAACGTCATATTCTGAATATTAGCGAAGAGTTAAGTTCCATATCTGATAACCAAGACTGCATATTTACCATTTTATGGTTTTAATCTCTGCTTGAAAACTACTCAAATACATCTATCTATTCACAGTCAAATATCAATGAGGCAACCACCAGTGAATTATAATCTTTTTAAATCTATTTGGCACTCAAGAATTATCACCAAAGAACAAGCATGTCATTCACACACTTCCAGCAAGGACTGCATGTGCTATGTCACCTGAAACTCCAAATGTTAATCCGCAATGTCAACAAAAAAAGTTCTGTAAAAACTACAATTAAAACAGGAAGTCTACAAGTATAATAGTTCCTTTGTGGACATCAATTTCACAATTATTTTGTGTAGCAGTGGTCCTGAAGTTTTTCAAAAATGCTTTATGTTGTTCGGTCATTAAACAATTCCTTATACCACAGAACAAAAATACTTACCATTTCACAGCTAAGTTTTGCACCTCACCATTTTTATCTTCCAGTAATTTCAAAATCATCTTCACCACCTTTCTTTCACTGTCATCATCCAGCTTGATAGAATCTTTCTGTAGTTCTGTCATTAAGTCATTAGTAGCCATAAACCTGACAAAAGATAGTCAGATAATTATTACTAGAAGGATACATGTTATTCAAAGTGCTCAGGATTCCAGATTCTCAGTTTCCACCATGTGCTATCACGTAAATCATATTTAACACTGGATTACTGTTAGCTGTTTTTAGCATTTATTTTAGTTATAGAAAAAAACATGGAGAAAAATCGTATTTGAAAAAGAAAGTAACTTTTAGTTGGGTCATCATCCCTCCCCGATGAGAACTGCTACACATTTTAATTCCACTGTTTCCATTATATTCTAAGTGATCTTTACAAATTAAAACTCATACTTTTCTGGATTTTAAGTAGTTCTTTCATGACCTATGCTGATGTTTTTAAAAAATGGGCTTTTTAAAACCTTTTAATAAAAATAATTACCCAAGTCTATTTTAAGACAAATTTTAAGCAAGAAGAAAAATACAGAATGTTTTTCAAACATTCTTCATAAAATTCACAAAAGCCAAACAATGGAGAAATAAAAGCAAAGCTACAGTTAATGTGTTTTTCATTTTCTTGCCCTGCACAGACTAGCTTGTTTATAGTCCAGACAACAGCAGATCATGTTTATCCAACCCTCAACCCAGGGTGCCACATTAAAGACCAGGATTAATTCTTGAGAGATCAAGCAAATAAAATCATCTTTCATATCCATTGATTTTCTATTCAGTAAGTCACATCCCCCAATACAAGAACATACTGAGAAATGACTTTCCAAAAATATTGCTTTGACTCCTTTTGTTTCTCTTCCTTCTGAAGTCTGTTTTCCAATCTGTTCTTCTTTTGTAAGTGCCCTCTCTTCTCAGAAGAAATAATACAGATGTATTACTCAATTACAAATCCCATGGGCTTCAGTACCGGTCCCAACCCGCATTCAGAGCCCCAGACAAAAATGGTTTGTAATTAAACAGTTTAGGCTGACATTTGGGCTTCAGGCACATAAGCCTCAGGCAGACAACACTTGAGCTCAGGTCATACTTGGAAGGTTATCTCTATAGCCTGACATGCTAGATACTTCTTTTTTTACTAAAAATGAAAGCCAAGCCTCTGCATAATCTTAATATGCATCACAAATACCAGATGTCTGTCCTCACATAATGGACCTCAACTTGTCCTGTCTTTTAATACAGTAATTCCAGCCTAATAGACTCAAGGTGTTTCTAAGATAAGACCTCACTCATTTTTCATTCCCTCCAACACACCCACTGAAGCAACCCTGTAATCTGACAGGAACCAGATGTGGGCATAAGCAGATGATGAATGCAAATGGCATCAGCTTTTAAGCACAACAGGGAAAAAAACTTCTTGGGAAGTAAAAGTAACGAACAGATAGGATGAGGAATAAGGATATACATGAAATCATCCAATAGCAGAAAATTCAAAAACTGTCTCCTTGTTACTGTTATGTTTACATCCTTTTCTTAAACAGTCTTAATAGCTTCCCCTCACTTCCTTAGTCAATAGTTCCCATTTCCTAGTCTTAGAAGTTCACATGCACTCATCACCTAATTGTGACAAGTTCCTAAACTGAGCAAAGTTTGTGCATCCTCAACGCATTTGCAATTTCTGCACTCAACTACAACTGAAGAGTCCTCCTGGCAGACTCCTCTATTAAAATAAATCCAACTCCTTCCCAACACTGTGGGGAAGCTTGGCAACTTTAAAGTAGCTGGTATTTAGAAACATGGTTTTGAGTAGTTTAGATGTGGCCTTTAGTCATGGCTGCTTCCTCCTCAGGCACATCAAACTTTACCTGGTGCAAAGTAGCAGCACGTAAGCAACTCCTCATACCTTGTACTCAGAGTAGTCATTCTCCTCCTCCCACAGCCACACAGTAAACTGCCACCTTATGTTACTGCCCATTTTAGAGACCAGGTTTCTGGATACTACAAACATTTGCATCAGACAAGTCAGTTTAGCAAAAAAGCAGATTAAATTCTACGGTAAAGTGATTACTTGAACTGTAGGTTATACTCAGCTCCTTGGTATCAAGAAGTTAACTACAATGTCCCTCTTCAAATATACCTTAGAAAAATGCACTAAATACTATTTTATCCATTATGCAAATATATGATACACAAAGTTCCATAAAATGTGTTACCGCATAACAGCAAGTTTGTAAAGGTCTACTGTCACCCATTTCCATGGCTTGTAAAGTCAGATTTTCATCTACACTAGGAATTTTTGTTTGGTTTCTTGTTTGTTTTGTTTTTCTCTCTTGTTGGTTGTTTTTGTTTGTTTGGGTTTCCTTTAATATTTGAGAATCCCAAAGTTGTTCAAATCTCCTAGAACAGGTCATTTCTAAAGTGTACTCTACACAATTACAAAGCAAGTTTTAACTACATGTAGCTGGGGAAAAAAGTGCTTGCTACAACTGCATTTGACAGGTGTAACCTACCTTTTTTATGCAGAAAGTTTTATACTCAAAGTCAGTATTTAGCCGGTATCCATTAGAATTTTTTCTAAGTCATGCTCCCCATAAGTACAAAACAGAAAGCTCACTTAATCACAGAAACAAATTAGCACGATGAAAGTAAAGAAATCTTCAGTAATATTCAGAGGAAAAATGTTTGAATTTATTTTTAGTACAATTTAAGTAAATCAGGAAATTCTGGATTGCCTCTTTTTAGACTAACCAAATTGTTTTTCTACTTCCAAATTTTCTAGCTTAAACTTCCGGATAACATCAAGCTACTAAAGTATGACAGAAATCAACATAAATCCCCATAAGTTTATTACGTGTGTCCAGTCCTACAACAGTTTGTAAGATTATTCAAAGTCCAACTCTATGGTTATTTAATCTTCACCTCTGTTTTCCTTTAGATCTTAATATATTAACAAGAAAGTTGTTTTGATGTCCACATGTTTTTTAACCGTAAACTAAGCACTTTAATGTTGTAGCAAAGCAACAAAACCTCACTGTATTTTATGCCTTTTCTCTGTCCAAATTCATGTACCCTCTTTGACAAATAAAGGCTTCAAATGTGAACTTCTGGTTGCACATAGTACAAAGAAATGTCATTATTTTTAACTTAACATTTTGCCACAACTATTGTATATTATCTCTGCTGGGTTTTAATAACTTACACCATTTCATTTTCTGATACTTAATACTTTCTGATCCTTGTATTTTATCTGCTATTAATTTATTGCAAAGCAAGCGCATGATCAATAAGAAGTAGTGCTCCTACAACGGAACCTCAAAATTACATATACCAGTTCTGTCCCCTTAAGACTCAACTGGACTTCTCTCTCTGGATGCAAAGACTTTGAGAGGCAACACCAAATTATATGAGTAGCACAAACCCACTCTGTCTACAACATGCAGCATCCAGGAAGCACGTGAGTTCAAGATGATGTTCAAGCCTGCCGTGCTGGGTGGCCCTCCCTGCTCCTATTTGCAGAGTCACAGGGTCCGTATTGAGGTTGGGAAGGGACCCTGGGAGGTCATCTCACCCAATCTCTGTTGCTCAAAGTGGAGTCAGCCACAGCAGGCTGCTCAGGACTTTGTCCATTAGGCTTCTGAGCATCTGCAAGGCCAAAAAAAACCAAACGCTAACTTCCTCCCTCACCTATCCCCACGCAGTTCTGCAAACCTGATGACCACTTCGCTCCTCACGACTGCCTAGGATATCTGCCCACGAGGCGTGGAGGCCGCGGCTTTTCGGGCACTGCTGTGTCCCGTCCTTCACTGGCAGCGAGAAGAGGCCCTGCCTCCCAGGAACTTACTTCCCCGGGGTAGTTGAAGATTCGCGCCCTGCCCTGCAGAGGCGGCCAGGGGAGGGGGCCCCTCTCCACGCAGGGAGGTACCGAGGCAAGCACGGCCCGGTCTGGCGGTACCGGGCCCTGACAGCCGCGACGCCAGGCCCGGGGCCGGCGCGGAGGCAGTGGGGGCAGGGAGGCGCGGGGCCTGCGGGCGCGCCGGGGCCAGGCGGGCGGCGGAGGGCGCGGCGGGGAAGCGGCGGCGGCGAGCCCCACCTGAAGTCCTTGTCGCTGGATGTCATTTTCTCCAGCAGGTTGGAGATGTGGTACGAGGCGCTCGCCATGTTGACGGACCCGGCCGGGAGGGAAAGGAGGAGAAGAGAAGGCGGCGGCGGCGTCTTCCCGGCCTCGCCGGCTCCACTTCGCCCGCTGCTGGGGACGGCGCACGGCGGGCCGGGGCCAGAGCCGGGGAAGGGGGCGAGGGCGGCGCAGAAAGGCGGGCACTCCGCCGCCTCCTGCGGCTGCGGCTGACACGGCGGGAGGGGCAGGCGGGCGGGGAGCCACTAGCGCTCGGCAACGGGTCAAAGGTCGCGGAAGGGGCCCCCTTGCGCTGTCGGCGCCCCTGATTGGCTCTGCCAGTGGGAGGGAGGTGCCCACGGTGGTGTGACGCCAGGGCGTACGTGGCGCAGAGCGTGCGCGGGAAGTTTAGGCCGCCGTCGGACGGTGGCGGGAGGGAGGGATGTGGCGGCGGGAGGCGCTGGTAAGGCTGGCGGGGACTACGCTTCCCGGCGTGCATCTCGTCCATGTCGCACCAGCAGCTATTGGCAGTGCACGCCGGGACGTGTAGTTCAGGGGGACGGCGGGGCCTCCGCGGCGCGTTGCTCGCCGGGATGTGGAGCCTCGTTGTGGTGACCGGCTGAGGCGGGTCGCAGGTGGTGTGGGGAATGTTGGGTGCTTCGGGTCTCTCCTCGAGCGAGAGCCGACTGAAACGTGGCTGTTGGTACACTTATTCTTCGACCTAGACGCTGGCTGCATTAAAAGGATTCGCCAACGCTCTTAGTGCCTGGTAGTGCCCTGAGTGGGTAGGCACCAGATGTGGTGATTTTTGTTCTGCGGCCATTACAAACCAATGGCATATTACGGTGTTAGCAGACGCTGCAGCTTTTGTTCCGGGCTCTCTCGTACATGTGCTGCTGCCATAGCTGAGAAGTGTTTGATGGAAGCCAGTAGTGGTGATGTGAAAATCAGATTTCTTGGTTAACAAAAAAAGGGCACACTCCTGTTTGGCCGTAGTTTGCAGAAGACAGATGGAAAATCTGATGTGAGCGCTTTCAGAGCCTTGGAAGCCAAAGGATGTATTTCAGATATTTTAATTTATTTATTTTTTTTTTATACCTCTTCATGTCAGTCTTACATTTCTGGGCCTAACCTGTGATCTGTTTGTGCATCAGTACATGATGCAGAGGAGTGGGAGAACTGAGGTAATATTTCCATATTAGATCTTCCTTAATGATCATGTCAAAATACCAGAATGTTAAATAGCCTTAATCCCTCTCAATTACACGTGTATACAGCAAAAATAAAGAAAATCTGTTACATCACTTAATGTGTATTAAAAAGAAAAAAGGACTAAAAATTTGTTTTAAATAGGCATTTATTACATGCATCTTGCAGGCAGTCTTGCACAGCAGCTGGTGGAAAGAATGTGCTCTATTCGGTGGAGAGAAGTTGTGTGTCACTGCCATGGCCTGTCACCCAGGCACAGTGTTCAAGCTTATATTTTGGAAGATAGTCATATTGCTAATCTTCTCTGTTGGAGAGAGAGCTTAATACGTACTGGTGTCATTCCTCAGAGCAGCTTGGTCATAGGTTAGCACTGTGAGGGAAATAGTGGCCGAGGTAAGAAGGAGGTGTGCAGCATGATGTTGGATTAGTAGCACTGTGGTGAGGTGTGATGTAGGGATAGAGTAAGGAAAATGCAAGTAGTCAGGAGGAGGGTGGGTATCCTGAGGAGATACAGGGGAACTTCTGTATGGGTAGAGGAACTACAGTGAGGGGAAGCACTCAGGAGAGCTGACTGATTTTCAGATAGGCCATACACTCCTTTGGTTTGGGAATACGTAACTTAAAAGTTCCCTTTAGAGATGGAATTTCTTTACTTCATTTTGCTTGAATGCCTGTGTTGGATATTCAACGAAGCCAGCTGGAACAATACACATGAAGACAGATTCAGCCTTGACTTGGTTGTGACAGCTGAAAATGGTTTATGGCATCTGAATTGTGATGGTGTTGTACTACACACACAAAACCTGTGTAGCTGCTCTTTGAAGTACTGAGACATAAAAAGTTGAAGTACAAACATTTGGCACATTGATTCACATTTTGCCATGTGAACATTAGTGCTATTCTAAATAATTTCAGTGACCATGACTTTTGCATATGTTACATTTCCCAGGAACAATTTGTTTCTGAGATGTCAGTGTCACATTATCACATTACATTCATGACTTTTGACTGAACGGGGATGGAGTGGTTATGGGGTGGTGAAGACCATCTGTTCCAAAAGTGTTTGGCCCACATGGTTACCATGTTGTATTCCATCAGATAAGCATGTTAAGACCAATCAGACAATAGAAAATTCTCTATGGTGGGTAAGGTCTTCATGTCCCTGTAAGCAGACCCAGTCAAGTAGGGATTTAACTTTTTTAATCCTCACTGTTTCCAATTAGACATTAAACTAAGCTATTTCTGACTTTGGAAATCCTACATACATTTACTTATTATAAACGAGTGTACGAGAGAAAAAAAATCAGATAATTTCAGAACAATTCTGCTCTAGTCTGCTGCACAACCTTGAACACTTTATAATTATCTTAAATCATTTAGCATCATCCTTCCCATGCTGTTTTCTATACCTCAGCCAGCTTACCCTGTCACTGCTTAAACCTGATTTCTTATTACTGCCAGAAACATCATGGAGGAGGTTACAAGTATTTTTTTCTTCAAGTACATTTATTACAATTGGGATTCAGCTATAGTAGATGCAATGTTCCAGAGGAAGTTAGACACAGAGAAAAGCTAATTGCGAAGAGATTTTTTCCAGCTGATAGCAAACAGCTTCACAGATGGAGTGGTACTCCTGATCTGTTCCCTGTAGACATGCATATTAGACACTTGGTTCATTCACAAAGATAGCTGAAAGCTTAATTAAATGCTGGAACCTGAAAGGATTTATCTCGCTTTACACTTGCAAATATATTCCCCAAATGCTGAAGATGAGAGAAAAGCAGGTTTAGTTTAGAGATGCATTCACAGCACTAGAATTTGAACCCTCAACAATTTGCCCTTTCACTTCACATGGGAGTTGTGATCCCACTGATTGCAGGGGACATCAGGAATGTGCTGCATCTTTGTCTATCAGCCTGGAAAGAACTACACCACACAGCTTTACTCAGCTTAAAGGGAATCCTTTAGGATGACAAGTTTAAAGCTGGTTATCGTTTTTTACAGCTGGTTTTGGGGTAATAAAAGGAAAATTGCTGCTCTAAGTCAAAAGCTGCTCACTGCTGCAAGCAGATATTTGAGCCAAGAACCTTACAGTCATGGCTTATCACTTAGATGCGTGACTGACTTTGTATATCTGAACTTTGAATTTTTAAGAAGGTGCCTGGAAAGAAAGTCTTTACAAGTGTATCTGCTGATTATATTAACAAACCACAGATGGTGTCAAAGAAGTGATCTAGATTTAAACATGAAACAAAAAGGAATGGTACAGCAATCTTTAACTTAAAGCAAACAAATTGAAAAAGCAGCATAACCTATGCTAGAACAGTTGCATGGGTAAATATGTGTTTTAAGGCCATACCTGAATTGCATTGTGTAAAATACTACATTCCAAGAGATGAAAACTCATCAACTGGAGAACTAGAAACTTGGCTTTGGAATCTTAATCGTAACAATGCTCTCTTAAGGGTGTTTCCCCTCCTCCTTCTCTCCACCCTTTTATTTTCTGTTTTCGTTATTTTTAAAGTTAGATTAAATTCCATGCTAAATGGTAGGAGTTTCCAAAGTAGGGCACATTTGGAACTAAATAAATCATAAGCTGCCTTTCACTTCCTAAGCCAAAGTTTTAGTGAAGTTTTTCTTTCTCCCTAAAGCTGAAAATTTGTTCACATGCAGTTTAAGTAAGAATCGCAAAGCATCCTTCCAAAAGCAGTTGGTGCTACTGTGCTGATTGTCACCTAAAATTGTTTCATTTCTGGACAATAGATGATACTCGTTTAGGGGAGATTTCTACACTTACCAGGAAGAATAAATAATATCTACAGCTGTGAACTGCTTAGGCTTTCCTTCCTTAACCCAGATAATCCACTTCTGTAAAGGAAAGCAAAGTGTCTGATTCCATCAGCTTTAAATAGAGAAAGATCTGGAAAAAAAGTGCTGAAAATAATACATGCATCCGGTTAAGTAATGGAGTGAAGCAACTGTCAAATGGGCTGAAACTGCCTCTCTAAAAGAACAGAGCTCCAATAGCACCCTCATCATAAGATTAAGTTTCAGGAAATGTAATATCTTGAGGAAAACAAATTAACAGTATTTTAATATAAAAAAACCACACAAAAAAGCTAA
Organism: Lathamus discolor; assembly: GCF_037157495.1. NCBI lineage: Eukaryota > Metazoa > Chordata > Aves > Psittaciformes > Psittacidae > Lathamus > Lathamus discolor. The sequence goes on along the minus strand of NC_088884.1, from coordinate 38,287,068 downwards.
AATAAATCTCCCTTCTGGTTGCTAAAAATTGCACAGCTTTTTGCAGCATCTGTGGTCAAAACTCTATGAATACATACCACAATCACCCCAAAATAAAATGAATCTTTCAAGTGAAATCTGATTTGAAGCATGAGCTAGAAATTTAGATTCAAAGATTTTTGTCATTGTATTATTTTCACGCCAGATGAACTCGGTTTACAGAACAAAAGTTTTTTGTGTTCCTTAATACCTCTTCTGAAAATCAGTCCAGGTTGGTTTTCTTTTTGCTTGACCATTTCCATTTTCATTCCTTATCACAACTCTACATTTGTAATTGCTTCAGAGCCAATTATGTTTCCCTTTATGTCAGCACACCCAGCCTTCTTCACGTACTGATCTCAGTAATGCTTGTACTAGGGATGCTTGTCTCCAGTAAACTGAAAGCAGTTGTTTAATTGGAACTTCTGATGTTGAACAATGCTCTTTGTGTTTCAGAAGTCATAAAAATAGAAATTATTTTAAATATCTGGACTATTTAGGCTTATTAGAACCAGAGGTAGCTGTGCTGTGGATTTTGTTTATTCTGGATCCCACATTTCAGGAAAGCCTTGACTATACTGGTAATTTAGAAATTTCAGTGTTGGTACATTGGCTAATTACAATATGAGTCAGTGTTTGTCAAGACAGACATAAGGGCTAATCTGTTTCATTTCATAACATTTTAAAGCGCTGCTGCTGTTTTGTGGATTCTTGCTTAAGAGTGCTTCATTTCAGGCCTATAGAATGTGCTGTCTCCCTCCCTCATTATGAGACTGTCTAACAACAAAAATGAAAAAATACAAATGTAATTATTTTTCCATGAATCAGGGTGAACACAGAGGGCTAAAACTAAATTGGAATTAATGATTCTATGCAATAGAGTGTAACTTTGCAGAGTCTGACTTCTTGGAGCAAAACTGACTTATCCATGGGATCATCCAAGGTACAGTGACTCAGTGTCTCTCGGAGCAGATGATGCCCATTGCCAGCCTGCTATCAGTTGAGCAACAAACTTAATCCACTGCCTGTCGAGATGTGTCTCTGTTGGACACCACAAACTGACTCATGTTTTGATCTTTTTCATAATCTATGGACGTTTTACCATAGGGCTCTATTAGTCTTCTAACTTGCATGCTGTAGCTGAACAGCTCTTAACATATGTATTCTTTTCTTTCAAATTTGCTAGTTGAGTAATAAATAAATAATAATGACTCAGTACACACCATCATCCACATTCTCACAATGGAAGAATCTAAAAACATCCCCTGAATTCCATATGCTTTTCAGGAGAAATTTTTTTCAACCATCTTTAGGTAGTTCTTATATCTGACATGTAATACCTGTACTATTAGGTCATCTTGAGCAGGAACACATACCAGTATTTATTAGAGGCTATTCTGGGACTGAAAAGCTCTGCGTTTGATCAACTCAAAATTTCTTTGATTTTTTTTTTTTCTGTGAACTGAAGTATATTTAACACACAGTAAGTGGTTATTATTCACAAAATCTTGTCAGAGGAGTACGAAGTTCAAGTACTGATTAGACCCTGTCTGTGTAGTTGCCTCTTGTTATGTATTTTTTAAAAGAGAACAAGGGCATAGCATGGTAACAGACTGGAAAACTCCTGTAAGATTGCTTTTGCTGTTTGCACCTACAGAACTGTCACTTCTCCCTGCAAAATCGTTGAGTATTTTGAATTGAAACCTTTAAAAGGAAGGAAGTCAAGATCCAACCCCCAGAATATATGAATCTGCTAATGTGTGGGAAAGCTACATACTTCCTTGTCCTTATCACAGTTTTGCCCAAATTTAGTTAACTTGGCCTAGCGCAACGATTTCCACTTTACCCTGGAGACAGGGTGCTGAAGGGGCTGGGGTCTCCAGGGTCTTTCCATTTGCTGTCTGTCTTCCACCAAAGAACAGATAATAATCAGTCTCTTCAGCTCTGCACTGAAGGTCTGTGTGAGTGTCAGCAAACATTTGAACAGAAAGAAAAGTTAACTTATATTGCCAATATTCTCACCATAACCTATTGAGTCTTGGGGCCTAGTGTCTTTCCACATGATTTTATATCTTTGATATAGTTCAGTAACTACATTTTTGCATGCTAAAATTAGTCAACACAGAGTCACAGGTGTGAAAGTTGTTTAAATACGTATTATTAGGCTACTAATATTCTAGGATTAGTACCCATGTATTATAACAGCAGGGTATAGTCTAAGTTTAGGAGATATATGAGACAGCTTATGTTTGAACTTAGCAGAATCATGGTTAGAATTTTTAAACCCTCTGGGTATGTACAGTTTCTCTTTATAATGAATATGTATAAAATTGACTAGGACTGGCAAGTATCGGTGGCTCATTTGTGAATTTATGTATATGAATGGCAAATACAAAACAAAGTATCAAAAGAAGCACAAATACCAGCCAAGAATCTCGTGTATCTATCTTATGTGCATTATTCAAGCGGGAAGAGCCTCTTAAAAGAAAATATCTGCAATTAGTTGTAATAATTTCGAAATCATTACATGCCAGTAAGAAAAGCTTATATCAAAAATAATATGTTTAAATTTCAAAACAATCTGAAGAATATACTCCCCGTTGCTTCATTATCTGTTGGGGGGTTAATGATGCCAGTACCTCTCACTGAGAGAACTGGCATTTCTTAATAACTTCTGTCACAAAAGTCAACCAATGCTGCTACAGTCTGAGGAATGTCATTTCCGAAACAAAAATAGTTCTCAAAAAGTTCTTAGTTCTTAGTCTTTTCACACATTGAAATGTTGACTCCTATTACTTAACATTAGAAAAAACATCTCCTGCCTGTCATGGTCAAGGTGACCTGTATGATTTTTAATTCTTTTACTGCTTTTGTGGTATTGCCAATTTAAGGGCATCATTTTATCTCTGTATTCCGCTATAATGGTACCAGATCAGGTCTTTGTTCTGTTATCATCTTGTAAAGACCAAAATTAGTCATTTTTGTAAGATTTTTGCATTGCTAGCTAGTGTTTCAGAGAGCCTGGAACAATATATTGTAGAAACAATGTCATCTGCGAGGATGAGATACAGAGAGACAATTGTCTGTTCACATATTGCAAGATAAAGATGATTTTGTCTCTCAACATTTTGTAAAAATGTCCTCAAAGTCCATTCCTACAGTGTTTCTGGAGGCAGTGCTTTCTCCAACAGTAGAAATAAGCTTGTTTCTTTGTTTTCTTCTACCTGATGTTGTCATTTACACCAGTGCATTCTCAGTGTGAAAAAGCTGATCTGGTGGCATTTTGCAGTTACTTTGTCCTGTTGTGAATAGTGGCACTCTCTGCAGCTGTGATTGGCATGAATGGAAGGGAGATGCAATTCTGCAGCCTTATCCTCCATCAGGAGGTCATCAAAGCGTGCTGCCCATGCAGAGCCACTGTGAGCAGGAACTAGTGTCCCTCAACTCTCATTTGAAACCTGTGCTGCCAAGGAGCAGAGAAACAGATGGAGAAGCACCTACTATAATCTGCCAGCCTGGTGCATGGCTCAGTTTGTTGTCCTTTTCAGATACAGGACGTTACCTCTTCCATATTTGCCATTGTGATTAAACCACCACAGAGGCTCACTGCTCTCAGGTCTTTTCTTGTGTTGCTTCCATTCGTTGCTCTCTCATCCGCTTTGCGTTTCTGTGTGGTGTTAACGGGGTCATTCTGGAAACCCAGCAAAGGCCAAGAACAGCGTGAGATTTGTATTATGGTAAATTTACACAGCATCAGCAGCTGATGCTGAAAGAGAATTTTCATTATCCCTTGGCAATGTATAGTCTGAGGCATCTAGCTGAGAAGCTGTGATACCATCCAGAAGGAATAGTTTGTACGTGCTTCAAGGTCAGCTTGTAAATATAGCTATTTTATTACAAGGAAAATGTTCCATTTTAGTCAACGTTCAGGACCAGAACATTAGTAGAAGGGCAGAAACACCTACAGGAGTAATTTTTTTTTTCTGTTCAGAACTCTTTGTCCACAAACTGATGCAGTTTTTGTTTCAAGAAGCCAGCTCCAAAATTACATTTCCTTGAGGTGACTCATCTAGTACTGCAGTAGTGCAGTACCTGCAGGGCAGTCAAAGGAGGTTGGCAGTGGTCCATGTTATTTCAGACTTCTAGGGGAACAGTAAATTGTGGAACGTGGTTGGGTTGTGTGAGCCATCTTGGTAGATTCAAGGCTGGCTTAAATACAATACAGCACTTAAACACATTGTTTAATTTTAAACCAATCAGAGTATTTTTGTGGCTTCATGTTAAGCATGTGCTTATATGCTTTGCTGGAAAAAGACATTATTGTGTATTGCAGGAGCATTAAACAGGAAGAAAATCTGTATCATTATTTGCTGTATAAGGTCTGAGGCTCAGATCTTTCTTTAATTAGCGTATTTATTTTACATGCTTCAGAGATCAGGAAAAAAACCCCACATTTTTCAGTCTCCTTAATGAGGGCCCAGTTCATCAAAGTTCTTAGCTCAAGTTCGCACGGTACAATATAAATGCCATTTTCATAATCTAGAAGGATAAAACCCTAACTGACACATTTGCAAAACCAAGCAAAGCCTGGGATGATGAATGCATTTCCAGATCTGTGGGAACTGGTCAAATGTGCCATTATATGCATTTGATTCTCTTTTATTAGCAGCTACTGAGATGTCCAGATAGCTAATTCAGAACAAATGTGTTCCTTTGAATACTTAGAAACAACTGAAATGAATATCCATTTTCACATGAACTGCAAAACACTGACCAAAGGAGCAAATGTTATACTGAGCCATGTTCTAATCTGGGGGCAAGGGACATATATATCCACTGTTGGAAGGCAGAAGGAAATAGAGCTGCATGTGGCAATTATACCTACATTTCCCACCAAGTAGAACATCTCCTGTAAAATTGCTCTGTTTGTAGCTTCTGCCTCAAGATAACTTCTGCACCTGCAGCTAAAAGATTAAATGACATCTGTTGAAGAAAAACTGCCACTTGGGGTCACATATGCCATGAAATGACATATTTTGTTTATCTCTGCAGTTAGGGCTACTGAATTAGGAATTCCTTCTCTTCATTTTGAGCTTTACTGTGGCTCTTCATCCTAAAATATTTGAGCCAGTGAAAATGCTGCGGCTTTAAGTTTTATAGCAGGAAAAAAGAAAAAAGGGACATATTTTTTTCCTAGATTTCTCTACAATAGTGTATCATCTGAATTATTAATACTCCAGTCAAATATGTAATTCTGTATTCAAACCCACTTAGGTACCCCAAGAAGTTACAGATTCTCATTGTTAAATACTTTATTCTTTCACTGTCGTTTCTGGTAAGTATTTTACTCCCTGCCACCCTCACCTGATCCTTCCTGATGTGTGCAGAATATAGCATAAGAGCAGTAAGAAAGTAAGAACAGTGGCTACTTCTGAAAAGTAAGGTTTATACATGGATGTGTTCCCCAACATAGGTCTTTTAGAATATTTGTAGAAAGCTTTCAATGTGGGTATGCTTAATGTAAAATAATTTTCCTCTAAGAAAGTTATTTGATGACAGCTATAGTTCATTAACTTTCCTTTATGGACATTCCTTTATGGACATAAGCTCAGTAACATTCAACATTAGTAAGCTACAGAATTATCTGCATTCACAGTTATTTAATGTGAAAAAGCTGACTAATCAGAACCCTTGGCAAAAAGAAAAGGAGTAATAACTGAATATATACCACTGCTCCTAACAAACTGCTATGAATCGCTCAGTCCCTCAGTGTTGCCTCCCTACTGATACTTTCTGTTTTGACAAAATCATTTACTCAAGCTGTCACTCTTTTGGCACATACGGTTGGTGGCATATCAAGTCAAGTAAGTCCCAGTCCAGAAATCCTTGTTCCAGTCAGAGAGCAAAACTTCTGTGAAAACAGAATCAGGTGTTGATTCAAAATGGAAGCTAGTAATTCAATTTTATATGTTGTTAGACCTTGCAGTCTTGGTATACATTCAGAGTTGCTTCCAACTGAAATCCACCAAACTCACTACCTATCTCTTGTATTTGTTTTGGTTTTCATGACAATTTAGTGCAAGAGGTTTAAGATATATTTGCCAAAATTCACATATCTCAAGAGCCATCATAATTTATGCTCAATATAAATGCCTAGGGAATAAGGCTGCACTTCTAGGAAAAGGGTTCAGCAAAAAAGTATTCTCTGTTTGGGTCATCAAATGGTGTAAGAAAGATTTTCCAGGGTATTTCCAGTGATTAGAGACTGCAAATAAAGTGCAAAAGAAATGAATGTTGTCTTAAGTGCTGAATGATATCAAGAACTAATGGAGCAATCAGCCCTTCTTGTTCCAAAGAGTCATCTTTTACAGAAGGAGAAAAATGTAGCAATCATAACCTAGAATATGATGATGGAAGATGCAGCAACAATGATATTCCATTAAAGTTCATATTTCACTTTTCACTGAAGATCAACAAGTTCGACAACAGCTGAAATCAGATTTTTTAAAGGCAGCTATTGTTTCAGCTGTCATTACTGTTTCATTTCTTGCCATCACTGAATATTTTCAATTGGCAGATCTAATATTTAACTTAGCTGTGCTCAACTGATGCACCAAGACATACTTAGAAGTAATGCTGGAAGATTTCTTAATAAGCAGTGATTTAAACATGAGGAAGAGTTAAAGGAAATAATAAAACCAGTGTGTGCTGAATTGCAAACAGGAAATAGTTTCTTTTTGCTAGTAGGGCTACATGAAAACGAAGTCTCAAAGCTATAGATGTTCTTCATGTCCAGTTGATGCTGACAGAATTTAGGTTCCCAATATGTAAGGTTGAGTCATACTGTGTGCTAGTTGTGGTAGTTTTTCTCTTACCCATAAAAAAAATATTGTGATTCCAATAATAAAAACAATTTCACTCAAATGTTGCAGCTTAATTCTTGTCCCTTCAAACCAAACCCAAGGAGCTAATGGCACAGGAGATACAGGAATTATGTATCACATCAGTGCAGAATGATCTAACTTGCTCTGATACAGAAGTCCTAAAGAAATACGCTGCTAAGGCGATCCAATCAGCCAGGGTTTATTCTTTTCCTGTTCTAGTTTAGAAAGCAAAAAAAAGATCTGAAAAAAAAAGCTATGCCCTCCAGAGGGTTACCTTATAACCATATCAGCCACAAATGGAATGCAGAAATCTTTCAGGTAAAGCAGACATCAAATCCATCCTGGTGGTGACATCTTCATTTTAGAGCTTCAGTAATTAAGAGGAATTCATAATGAACCCTCAAAAAGGGAGAAGTCTGGAAGTTTCACTTTAATTTCATACATGAGTTACAAAAACAGCTCCCAGACTGAGACCATCCTTTCCAATGATAGTAAGCAAACCTATGCCTGAAGAACTATGTCAAAAAAATCTTGCTAACAAAAACAGAGTGGGCTAGAATGCCTTCAGAGTTCATTTGGCCAAATGCAAAGATACTTAAATGTGATGTCTCTTTTTGCTACTAATAATACAACCAAGTATGAAGATCTAGAAGGCTCAGTGTGCTTATGATTAGGCATGGCCTCTTGCATCTAGGCTAGCAATTTAAATCTAAAATAAGTGAATACAACAGTGATCGAATTCTCTTGCCACATCTGTTCTCCATGAATTGGTCTCAGAGTTCCTGGTAAATACTTATTATATCACATACAAAATGTCTCACCATAATTGTCACCTTCCTAATCCTCAAAGAAATAATACAGACTGGAGCAGGCAGGAAGAACAAAATTCTCACTAGTTCTGTAGGTTGTTTCCCTTTGGGCAACAGATTCACATTGAGGAATTGCACCAGGAATAGCAAAAGAAAGCTTGTAACACTTCCCACCCACAGCTTTTAGTACCAGCCTTATGCTTAGCCAAACTTGGTCAATTTTGTTTCAGTATTTTTCATGAGAATTAGAAAGGCATTTTCAGGTCTACATAAAACCACTTAATGACAGCTAAAAAACAGCAATTAAGGAAATTAAAGCAAGAGATCTATTTTTTTTCCACTCAAGAAAATACATTTCAGATTTGCATTCTACTCGTTCTTTCTCAGTAAATAATTTATTCTTTAGTCTTGTGCAACAGGTCATTAACCTGCTTAACAACCCTAAATCTAGATGTTTTCACTTTAGAGAAATGTAGTGAAAATACCAAATCTTCCTTCCACTTCATTTTCTTTGATAGCTTACAGCAATACGTGATTTTTCTCTCAGAGTGGCAAACAGTAGTTTAGCTATTAACTATATGGGATCTAGATTTAGGAATCTTACTATGCTATATACAGTCTTACTATCTTTTGAGTCTGATTGTATTCTTATCAATATTGTCAAATGACTGTGACCACAGGTGGAAAATTTCAAGTAAATTTCAACTTCCATTGCCGTTTGACAGTAGGCAGAAAGTGTCACTGTGAAGTTATTTGTCCACCTTCATCTTTTCTTCCTAAACAGAAAAGAAGAAAATCCTTGAGAGGACAATTCAGTTTCTTAGCCTCACCTCCTATGTTCTACCTGCAGCGTAAACCATGTGGTTCTTTAAGAGACAGATCATGTAAAGAAAGCGAGAGCTGGAGCTACTCCTGCAAGTCTAGTGACAGTTCAAAACCCCTTCTAGGTTTCACCTACCTCTCATTTGAATTGGTGCTGTTTTAGAAGTTACTATTCTTAAGATAAGATTCTCTGTTTCCCTTGATATGTTCAGTCATATTCTCACCTATATGGATGTTCTTTTCAAATTGGTAACCTAGAGGCAAAGGCCAGAACCTTTCTAGCTGTAGAAGCAAATTATTACTTGTTCTGCTTGAAGTATTATAAAACCTCATCTCTCTGTCGGAGATGTTCAGCAAGAGAGACGTCAGCTGGAATGGTGTTCCGGGTTTAATTAAAGAGTTTGTCTGCCAGACATTCTTTAAGTCTGCTTTTTCTCATTTTATTTTTACTTTTTGGCATGTAACAGTATTTCCATACTTATTAAATCCTCACTGATAATTACATGCAAAAGAGCAATTAGCAGCAGACAATTTTGTGGCAAAGAATTTGTAATCTGAACTGTTTACCATCCAGAGATGACTGAAAGTGATGGCAACTTGTTTCCAGCCCATTGGACTTCTCAGTTATGAGAGTGATGGGGCCCTATAAATTGATGCAAAACTGTACCAAATGAAACTTCATGTCAATGGCATTGTTCCTGTAGAGTTTCCAGCTGAGTTAGTCTCTGTTTCTCCAGCCTATCTTTGTATTAAACATAAAAGCATACCTGGACAGTAGACAGTTACCTAAATGGCATGTAGCGTATCAGGTGTTGCTTAAAATCAAAACTTAATTTCACTGCTCATCACTGTGTGTTGAGTGAGCTGTTCATGTGCTGCCTCCTGTCCTCACTAGAAAATAACCCTAGTGTCATGAGTAAGCATAAATTATATTTGTTAGAGAAACCCCATGATGTCTGAGATCAAACCTTAAAGCACCTTCCCCACATTTCCCTTCTTCCTCCAACTTCTCTCCCAAATTCTCTACCTCCACCCCAAAGCACCTCAGGGGGACAGGGAATGGGCGTCGCGGTCAGTTCATCACACTTTGTCTGTGCTGCTCCTTCCTCCTCACACCCTTCCCCTCCTCCAGTTGGGGTCTCTTCTGTGAGAGTCCTCCACAGACTTCTCCAGTGTGAGTCCTTCCCACAGGCTGCAGTTCTTCACACACTGTTCCAGCACGGGTCCCTTCCATGGGTGCAGCCCTTCAGGCACAGGCTGCTCCAGCCTGGGTCCCCTGTGAAGTCACCAGTCCTGCAGCAAACCTGCTCCAGTGTGGGCTCCTCTCCCCACGGGGCCACAGGTCCTGCCAGGAGCCTGCTCCAGCACAGGCTTCCCACAGGGTCACAGCCTCCTTTGGGCACCCCCCTGCTCTGGCGTGGGGCCCTCCCTGGGCTGCAAGTGGAGACCTGCTCCACCATGGACCTCCATGGGCTGCAGGGGCACAGCTGCCTCGCCATGGGCAGCACCGCAGGCTGCAGGGGGATCTCTGCTCTGGCACCTGGAGCACCTCCTGCCCTCCGTCTGCCCTGACCTGCCTGTCTGCAGAGCTGCTGCTCTCACACAATCTCACTCCTCTCTCCACCTGCGGTTGCTCTTGCAGTTTTTTCACCTTCTTAACTATGTTATCCCAGAGGCGCTACCACTGTCACTGAGGGGCTCAGCCTTGGCCAGTGGTGGGCCCATCTTGTAGCCAGCTGGCATTGTCTCTCTTGGACATGGGGGAAGCTTCTGGCAGCTTCTCACAGAAGCCACCCCTGTAGTCCCCCTGCTACCAAAACCTTGCCTTGGAAACCCAGTACCGCCACATAGATCTTAGCTGTCTGTGTCAACCTGAAGACTTGAAGTGGCATAGTGCCCTTTCAAATACTGGTTTAAGGCTCATACAAAAAGGAGTCTGCTATCTGCTGATGAACATTTCCTTTCTGATGCACTTGCTATGTCTTTCTAACCAAGTATTGACCTAATCAAAACTCATTTGCTTATGAGAGCTGATGCGACTATGGCATGGCAGGTATGGTTTGGAATACTTCAGAACTCAGCAGAAGAAAACATGCCCACTTTATATTTTAAACATCCATCCCTGAGCATGCATTTTGATTCATTATGAACAAGTACACTGATGATTTTAATAGGAAACAGAAGATCAGTTTTGAGGCTGAGGTATTTTTTATATTTATTTGCATGTGTAAGTAGCTTTTCTATCTGACGTAACAGGAATCTCCTGTTTGCTTTACAGTTTAAGTCTAAGTGTGATGAAAAATATCCTCCAGCATCTGTCATGAATACACACAACTCTGGCTCCCTAATGAGGTTTCAAGCTGGCACACCAAAATCAGGGAGCCTGGGAAAGCTTTTGTATGGCTATACTTGTTGCATCGAAGTCCCATAGATCATTGCCTACTTCGTTCTTGCCAGCAGTTTCACAGTTTCAGAAGAGGTTGTAGCCTCCACACCTATGACCTATTGCAGAATGATAACTGTAGACACTTGATTTAATTCCTCTGAAGTCAATGTTCACTTTTAATTTGCTAACCCTAAGTCAAACCAGACAAATCCAACAAACCATTCAGACAAGTTTGTTTTAAAGAGAAAGTGTGTTTCTTTAATAAAAAAAATAAGAGACAACTGTTCGATAGGACAGTTAAAACATTCACACCTACACGGAGGCTAGAAAGCATAGTTAGCCAGGCAGTCATACTTATTTGTATTACAGTAGAGCCTCTTGCTCTACTGGATGGAGGGTGCTTTCTGGAGGAGATCCCTATCCCCAAAAACAATTCCATCTGCGTATACAAAAAAGGCACAGAACTTTTCAAAATAACAAAGGATCGTTCAGGCATTGAGATGTTATGACTTCTTTGTCCTAGTCTGGGAAAAAAAGTCTTTATGATAGATTGCAGGAGTCCATCTGGTATGCGTGGGGGCTACCAATCCTTTCCTCCTTTAGTGGGGAGGTGTCTGTCTTTCCACAGAGCTCATTCTTCCCAGCTGAGCTGCCTGCACATTAATAACAAGGAACAGAAACCATTCAGTGGTTGATACCAGCTTACCCTAAACAATTCCCCCTCCTGTTTCCAATAAACATGGCTGTTCAAATAGATTATAGTGTCTCAGAGCATTCACTCGCCCCCAGCCTGCCTTACATGTCCTTTAGCTGCTCCTTTGTAATGGTAATGAAACTAAACAGCATTTCAAAGCAGGCTTTGATTAGCATGATAACCGTGTAGTGGCTTGATGGCCAGCATGGAATGATTATCTAGCCTTCCAGCACCAACAGCTTTGAAGGAAAGTTATACAACCTGTTAAAATGCGTGTATGTATGTATATGTGTATGTATATGTTTGCACTTGCGTAATACGGACAGGTATAACTCAGGTATCAATAAAACCTGACAGGGTCCATTCATTGATATTCCCTGTTAGAACAGTGTTTTCTTGATGCACAGGCTAATCGCACCAATTTGCCACAATTTGCTTGGGTAGTGCATACACATTTAAATGGGGGACAGGAGGTAGGATTGCAGCAGAGCTGGTAATTACTCATCATGTAGAGCATCATCACATGCTGCTAGTCAAGCCACTGGGCATTGCTGGATAGTGGGACATCTGGAAATGGTGTACAGCAGGAAGACTGCAGAAAACTGTTTCTCGAGACCTGTGTAATAGCGTCAGTTTGCACACCAAGGGCTGAAACTAAAATGCCATGGCACCACTAATATAGTCTTCCAAATCAGATCATCCAGGACAAGGCCTTCAGCTGCAGCAGTCACATCTCCATCAAAATCCACAAAGATGCCTGAGTTTGTGCTCAGAGCATGCCCATTGTAAGATTTATTGCTTCCTTCTAAGAAATAAATGCAAGACAAATGTTTATTTCTGGAATGTTGTTATCTGACATATGACATGGTTTTAAGAAGTTATAACCACACAGTGTGATGGGATGAGCAGTAGCCCTTTGGCTGTTTCGCAGCAGTTAGACTTTGTGATACATGAGTGATTCTTCTGGTTTCATTTCCTTTTTTAGTTTCAACTTTCATTGTCCCCTTTTAACTTATTTGGAGCACAAACAGGAAAAATTGCCTTAATTGAAATAATGTTTCCTCTGGATTTCTTTTTTATAATGTTTGTAATTTGGCAGCCCTTCAGGATGCTGCATGTTAAGTGAATGTATGACAAGTGACATCTTGATAGTCTGCAAATACTTAAATGTCAGAACATGGAGAAGCTTCATGCCGTCTATATTAGCAGCATGTGTATCTGTAATCCAAGCAGAAAGTAAGAAATGAGTAGGTACATTAAATAGGCAGCAACAGATTAATTCAGCAGCATCATGAAGCTGGTCACTGTGATAAAAAGCAGTGTGTCATCTCTGTAAATGTACTCAGAACTCTGGGGGCTATGATTACTGCAGAGTATCAAAAAACCTTACAAAAAGGTTTATCTGCTTTATCTCCAGAAATATAAACAGCATAAATCCAATACACACTTTGCAGATGTTTTTTGATTTATTTCTTCTGTGACTGTTTTTACAAAATTCAGTAACTGGGCATTAAAATAACAGATAAAATTCAGTAAGTTGATTGGGAAAAGTAGTCTTAATTTCACAAACGAAGCAGTGGGAGTTTCTAACTCAGGAGTTAGATCTAGGAGCTATAATGTATGTGCTTTTAGGCAACTATGCCACCATGATGATCAGAACTGGGGCATTTGTCCTTAAAGGAGATACTGAGGGACCGGGGCATCTTCAGCCTGGGAAAGAGGCGGTTCTAGGGAATCTAACAGCAGTACCTAGCAACCAGTACTAATAACTAGTACCTACCAACCAGTACCAGTGCCTACTGGTTAGGTTACTGAGAAGCTGGAGCCAGGCTTTTCTTGGCAGTGCATGGCAAGAGAACAAAGAACAATGGCCTTGAAAAGATACAGAGCTTGGTAGCAGATCTGACTGACTATAAAGGAAAATATTTCCCTGATGAGACCAACAAAATTTTGGAACAAGGAGGTTGTGCAGTCTCTGCACATGGAGGTTTTAAATACCCAACTGGATAAAGCCCTGAGCAGCCTTGGTTGTAGCTGACCCTGACCTGAGCAGGAGGTTGGACTACAGACCTCTTGATACCCCTTCCATCCTGAATTATCCAGTGATCCCATATTTCACACAATACGTAACTAAGATGTAAAACTCCACTGCAGGATGCTGCAGACACTGTAGGTCAACGTAGGTTTCAGAAGCTGGACAGGATCACTAATGGAAAACGCACTGATGTTTTGGGTCTGAATCCCAGACACTTGGAGGCTGGGAAATGTTAAGAGGATATATTATGAGATTATTTGCTATAATCTCATATTCTTCCTTGGGCAGCAGTTTATGGCCACTGACAGAGATGGGTTACTGGCCCAGATGGACTGGTTGTACATCTCCCAAGCCATTACAGCTCTTTTTGCGTTCTTATTTCTATAACGTACACCATTATCACAAGCTTCTGTTTAAAACCTAAAATTTCGCAGGGCTTTTAATTACAGGGAAGTGCAGTTTTTAGAACGTCATCCCTGCCCTTGAAAGGAAGAGTAAAATAATGAGGCTTTTCAGAGCTTTTTTTTTTTCAGTCAATTTTCATAATGATGGTATTTGGGGGGAAATTGAAGATTGTAGCTTGCTACCAGAAAGTACCAGAAATGTTGTAGAGAGATCTATTTTTATTTGTTTTTCTTACTTTTTCCAAAGTTCAACAAGTTCACTGCAATCTGCCTTTCAAGGTCACCCATCTGATTCAATGATCATCTTAGCTCCACCAGTTCTTATTTTTTGAATAAAATTGTAATTACCAGCCTTTTAAGCACCAGCTGTTCTATTGAAGCATGATACTGGTGGTGTACTCAGTCCTGGTGGAAAAATATCTGTGAGCTGCTTTTTCACTGAAGCCTCCTAGCTGATTGCAAGAAGCACTTGTGGTCACAGAATTAAAGGGGCCACAACCATACCCTTTATGGATACAGCCTCTCTTCTGTTGTGAATTACCCTATTCAAACATGTATTTGAACCTCCATTATACTCATTCCTTATAAACTAAGGAGAAAAAAGTAAGTACAATCTAGTACAGTATGTTGTGCAAAGAAATAATCTGTTGATTATGATGCATTATTATGATGAATGATGAATATTGGATCATGATGAGCCACATGACATCAAAGCCCAGAAACACAAATACTTTGGGGAAATTTTATCTCATTATTTAACAGCACCAACTATTTAACCATGTGCACTGTCTTTATCAACAAGAGACCAAGGTTAACATTTAAGGTGAAGGTTACTATCTACATATGGTGGGATATGGTGCTAGAGAAGAAATTGGTGATGAGAAGAGAAGCTGAAGAAGTGAATTTCTAACAGGATTTTCAGGAGAATCGGAAGGCTGATTGGCACAGGAAGTGGCATGGAAAAATAAAAGCAAGAGGTAGAATTTGTCTTGGCAGGAAAGTGATGTTCCACTATTAGAAATGCCTGCAGGCAAAAAAAAATAAAATCCTGCACTGAGATCTAACATGGATTTTTCAACTGCTTTAGAGCTCAGACCCTACAATAAATATCTTCATAATGCATATACCATTTGAGCTGTACAGAATGATTTGGTCATCTTCAGAGAAGCCAGAGACAAGTGTTTGTTTATCCTCTCAAGCTGGGATTGTGGCAGTGTCTGGTGCAGATGGGAGAGATGAGAGGAGCAGTTGGGCGCTGGAGTGTGCCTGCCAGCTGCTGCAGCCCTGCCTCCCATCCCTTCCCCTGAAAGATTTTTTCCTTACATATTATATTTTACTGTATTTTCCCTTTTTCTTCTATTTTTGTAAGAAAGAAAGACATTGGTAGTTTAGTAACACGTCTGAATAGCAGCTCCTGCCGGGACAGTGTACTACCAGAGGCACTTGGGCCTGAGGATGCAGGGGCAGGAACTTGCCAACTTGCCATGTCAGCCACAAAATCTGAAGCATTGCAGTACTCTTGGCTGATTAGGCATTGCTATATTTTCTCTATTAATTATATGGCCTTTCTTCTCTCCAAAGCCAGGAAAATGTCCATGCTGTCAGAAGTCTTTAGATACAAGGATGCTCATCCCTCTGCAGTGTGCTGTCAGGAACTGCAGTTTCTGGCAAGTCCCTGCTCTCTATAAAACTTTCCCTTACACAACAGACTTTAAGCTGTATCCCTGTATTCAGCACTCCTGCCACTCAGACCATTAACTCATAAGGTCCCAGTTCAAGAGGCCTTCATGCACATAATGACATATCTCTTTCTAATGATTGCCCTTAACATTTAATCATTATCTCTGCATCTGGTCTGAAGTGGTATTTCTTCCTGAGCCAGGGATAAGTAAATACCTAGAGTGAAAATGCAATACTCAAGGAATAGTGAAGGAATGCAATACTATATTTTTATTTCCTTATTACACAGAAATTAATACAGTAAAGGAGAAAAACAATGAGTGTATATTTCAGTTGGAATATGAGTACAATTGAATTGAGCTACCAAGGTTATTTCTTTTGTGGCACCCATGTCTATCCCTAATTGCAAATATTTGCCATGGGGAATTTTACTGCTTCTGTATAAAGCATCTTTTGCGGTCTTGATCTCATGCTGGATCTCTAGGCGCTCCTATAGGAAAGGCAATATTAACTGGTGACAAGTATGAAGGACTCCTGTTGCTAATCAGTAAGGTATTTCTGAAAAGCAATTCAGGGAAATTCAGAATGACCACAGGAATTAATAATAATAAAAAAGACATACAGGTTACAGAGTTCAAATTATTTCACTTCAGGTAAAAGATAAAAGATACAGATTAAAAGATAAGAGATTGAAACTACATCTTTCTTTTCAGAGATGCTTATTTTGTCACTCGTTTGATATTTGCCCTTGCTTTAAACAGTGTCTTCAGGGGCTGCATCATGATAACTGAGGTTGAACAGAGTCTTTTATTTTGAGATATGTAACTAGTACCTCACATCTCCAGAAGGAGCCACCGCAAATACTCTGAGCACTTCCAGTTCCTACTTCTGTTCTGTGCCTGGCTTCTGCTAGCCTAAAGGAGGTAATTTCATCTTAAGATTTCATTGAATTGCTGTGTTAGTAATGCATCAAAGATGGTGTCTTAATGAAATGCAACAGTGAGATACAATCATCATATTTGAAGGCTATGTAAGAAAAAAATGGCTGTTTACTTTGCATGGAAAAGAAGGCCTGCTATTTGTTCTTCTGAAAGTTGGAAGCTCCAGCTCTGGAGTAGGCGAAATGTACAATATGCATTTCGTGTTATGTGAATTTCAGAGCTGGTGATAGACATGCAATCCCAGTCAGCTGGCAGGGATTCACTGAGCAGGCAGAGGCTGCTGCAACCAAGTAAGCTTCCATATGCTGCTTTGCCTCAAAACTAATCTGGAACAGGCAGAAAATAGTTTGTCATACTATGGCAAATTCCTGGCATCACAGCCAAAAATGATTCTAGGGTTTGTGACTAGCATCAAACATGTGGTACGAGTGGGTTTTGCATAGGTACTGGGCTGACAGCACCTAGCTCATCCCATACACGTGGTCTGTAGGGGCTAGCAGTTGTTAGCAGGTAGTGACTAGTACTGATGTTGAAAGAGAGTTCAAGGTGAAGGATGTCCATATACCGCTACCTGTCCTCTAGGCTATCCGTCTTTTGACTGAACTCAAAGTTACAGAAAAATAAAGACCCCAAATTGACAATGGATATTTTATTAACAATGTGACATTTTGTCCTTAAGAATTACTGATTTTTTTGCAGGAGACTTTTTTTTATTTCACTTTGAGTTTATAATCTCAGAGAAATATAAAAGGCCTCCTGTCACCTTTATGACAGCTGGCAACTACAGGAGTACTATATTTTGTTTCTCCTTGAACAGATTTCATACTTTTTTTATCCTCTGTTCCTGCTGGTTGGTTGATATCTGAATGTGTTTATCTCTGAAGGTAGTCCTCCCAGAGTTCCTAAAGAAGTCTTTTCCTCCAGGGTGTTAGTTTTTATATTACTTACAGGTGCAATACACAAAGCCTATTCTCAAATGCAATCTCTTAAGCTTGCAGAATGACTGATCAAGCTGTTGGCTCAATTTGCTGTCTGATCATTTAGTTGGTGAGGTGAATCTTGACTCGGATTTTCCATGGTGGATTGATCAAGTGATAGAAGCAAATACTGTATTTTCTCACCTTAAGATAATCAGTGAAAGGATCAGCATCAGCAGACATCTCTACAGGTAGGTAGTTTAAACTGTAAAGCTTGATTTCTATCACCTGTTAATATCCATGAAAAATAACTGCATATAAGAATGACAGCATTCACACTCACTCTGTAGTTGTATAAATAGCTATGTGAAGTCCACAGGAACCATGAGTGGACCCTACTGTGTTTTATGCCAATAACCCACGAAGTCAGTGTGCTTTACCAGTAAATGATTTTGCATGAGGTTGCCTATAAATGACTAACAAGTGAAATACTCTGAACTAATAACAGAAATGTGCAGTAGAACTGATCTACTCCAAGAATCTCATTTTCAGTTTTTCCTTTCAAAATGGATTTGATTTCATCATCTGGACTAATTCATTCCTCATTAGTAAGAAGACAATAGGAAAATTATTTTTGGAGGAACATAAAGGCAAAGCCAAAAAAAAAAAAAAAAAGCAAAAGGAGCTAAATATAAAATATATCCTTGGATAAGACTATAGCTGGTCTCTTAACAGTAAAGACATGAGACAATTTCCAAGTTCCCTTCAACTCATCAGAACTGAATGGTAATCAAATGAAAAATTGCTTCCATCTTAAAATACCATTATTCTCCCTTAATATGGAATGTACCATCAATTACTGAAAATGCTATTGAAACTGTGCATTAAATTCATTCAGTATGAATGGCATTACTATTGGAAAATATTTTCTGTCACAGTTGCCTAGTTTATCCATTATTCTTTCCCTTCTTTGAGTTTGCAAATGACCAAGAAGTGGAGACAACACCCACCCTTTGCTTAACTTTTCATATTTTATGGAAATATCACAAATCGCTTGTCTTACATCCAGTCTTCTGGTGTGATTATGTTCCAACAAAACCTCACCCAAATCTACACAAGACTGGTAGTTTATATTATGAACTTTACTACTGGGAAAGAAAAAACCCACGAAACCACTCATCAGTTTTAGACCTTTGTGGAATCGTCTATACCAAATGGAAAGGAACTGTCTTATCTGCTCAGACATTGATGTGAGAACAGGACATATCATCTGTGAATATATTATCTGGATAAATACCTGCTTTCCAGTAATGTGAGAAAAGGATGATAGTTGCCATAATATCCACATGCCTCTAAAGCTCTGCATTTTGCTGATATCTTTATTTACACACCAAGCACAAAGATGAATCTTCCAGTTGCTAAAAAAAATGATGCTGTGAAGTGGTTGAGAACTGGGTTTGGCACATTTTTTCCCTATCGCTCTCTTAAATTAGTCCCAAGGTCTTATGCTTACTTATTAGGCTTATAAATACAGACTGCTTCCTTTTCTGTTCTGGCTGCTTTCCACAGTATTGGCTGGTTTCAAAGGATGGGGAAGAGGTAATGGCCTCAAGCTGTGCCAGGGAAGGTTGAGATTGGATGTTGTGAAACATTTCTTCACAGAGAGGTTAATCAGGCATTGGAACAGGCTTCCTAGGAAAGTGATGGAATCACTGTCCATGGAAGTGTTCAAAAACCGTGTAAATGAGGCCCTCAGTGACAGGGGTTAGGGGTGGTCTTGGCAGTCCTGGGGTAATGGTAGAACTTGATGATCTTAAACATCTTTTCCAACCTAGCTGATTCTATGATTCTATGCTGACGCTGCCAGTACTTCCAGTGAATCTCGTTCCCTTATTGTAGCCTCTAGTTCGTACAAATTTCAGCTCTAAGGCATTTGCTTCTACAGCTTTGACATCACTAAGAGTTTCTCTATCTGCCCCAAATCCTTTGCAGCTCCAACTCTATTTTAAGGTTCTGGTTGCACCACATCATCTAAGTGAAGAGAGAAACAAAAAGTAGTGTTTATTTGCCAATGTCTTCTGGATTTAAAACATCTTAGCAGCTAACCCCTGCAGTTATCTGTTGGGGAAATATTTGGCACATTCATTTAGCTCAGAACACCAGGCACCTTTCCTGTACCAGGGGCTTTGTTCTATAATCTGGAGCTAAATTTCTCCATGACAATCATCACTGGACCCATACCTTTACCACTTTGTACCACGCCAGGATTGCATGCACCACAAGGTTCTGGCAAGCTCCTGGAGTACATGTCATAATAGGACACAGCATTCAACAGGAAGCCTAGAAATATGTAGTGAAAGAGTTTGGCCATGAAACACACAGATTTAGAATAGCCAAGGGTATGTGTTGGAATACAATCAGACCCTTCACCAAGTATAGATTGCAGAATCTGAAACCTGGACCACTGTTCATCAGTGACAGTTATCGAGATAGCAGGTGCAAGATACCTAACTTATGGTTAGGAAGACCATAAATAGAAAAATAAACTTTGTCACCTGATATATTTAAAAGGGGGCACCCTAAACTGAAAAGCACTGGAAAGTACATGCTAAATACTTCGGTTTCTCTTCAAATCATATAAGTCTTTCACCTTTTATGATGATTCTATGAATACTATGAACAACACTTGGCACTGCTCAAGGCCAGGCTGGACAGGGCTTTGTGCAGCCTGGTTTAGTGGAAGGTGTCCTTGCCTATGGCAGGGGGTTTGGAACTAAGTGATCTTTACGGTCCCTTCCAACCCAAACCATTCTATGACTGTGTGTTTCTAGGAATATATTGACATTTCTATTTCACACAACTCCTTGTCAGATAATTTGGTAAGAAATAGCAGTAAGTCTTATCTTGTGACAAGACAAAGATTTCTGGCCATATTGACACCATCACTCATAGACATCCAGACTGGCTTTTCTGGAGTTAACCTGATAAGAAGATACAAGAGTCTGTTATGTGGAAACACACAGAAGTCCTTCAGATCTGGAAATGTGGAGCTGCATTGGCATGGCACTGCCCTGAGCTAACATGCTCTGCAAACACATCCAGACTCCCCTGAGCTTTGAACTGCTGCCTCTGCATTGTGCTGGGCTATGGCTTGGAGACCTGCTGGCTCAGGTTGGCTGTAACTCAGGTACTTCATTACATGGCAGAAATTTGGCCTTCATGTCCAAATATAAACACCTAGAGGAATTTCAGATGTCAGCCATTGCTCTTTTCTTCAGCTCATCTGAGTCAGACTAATAATACATATATTCAAGATAGACTTAATTGCTCTTGTGCCAAACTGTACAAACTTTAACATATTTGCTGGTTGTTTAAGTCATTCTTCGACACAGATGTTTGCTGCCACTCCAATGTCTGGATACATAAAAGACTGAAATCACCTTCACTTTTAAGTATACAATATATTTTATTAGTATTTTAAATGAAATTTCTTCCCTATATCCAGATTTTGTCTATTGTTAACTGATGTAGCGCCATTTCCAGGAGAGCTTTTATCTCTTAGCAAAGATGTGGTTTTTAAAATTCCTTACATTGTGCAGCAGACTTAACGGATGTGGTCCATTTATTTCCCCTCCAGCACATTATTGCCAGTATGTAGAATGAATTATTACCTATTCTCCAGTGTAACAATGCATTATGCTCAACAGAATACCCAAGACTTTTAGGCTGTTCCCACAAAATGTTCTTCCATGATGTCTTGGTGTCTCTAATTATACTTACTTCACTAACTGGTCATTCATATTGTTCTAATAGTATTAAAATTATATGTTAACATAAAAACTTTATTGAACTCATTCCCAAAGGATGTTACATTCCGAGGGTGAAACTCATTCCCATGCTGTTCATTTGCCAGCCAAGAGAATACAGATTTTACATGTGATTTATTGATGCATGGCCCAGCTGTTCAGTGTCTACTTAGGAGATTTTCATCCTGATTGCATAAACTCTGGGTAAAACCTTGCTGCTGTCTCACAGGAGTCTCATCAATTTTAAGTAGTACTATTTAAGTGTGTTAAGTGTGTAAAGCTCATGGCATTTATGTGAGAATGACTTTGCACAGCCCTGAAGTCAGAACCACTTCTGACATAAAATGCAGCTGCTATTTAACATCTCAAAAATGCTATTGAAAGCTTAAGATGAGGTGTGAAAAATACCATATTCCTATGCAACTGCAGCAGTCTAGTAGACAAGAAGCATATAAATACTGCCTCGGAAATTAAGATTCCATTATTTTAATTGGTAGTAAATATATATAAGTTCCTTCTAAAGCCTTGCTGTGATCTGTTTCCCTAAATGAGTCAGAAGAGACACTTACACCTGTTGAATCGTCTACTGTTTCCAGTAAGCATATGGGATTTCCCCCTCAAGTACTAATGCAGCCCAATCCTGCTTAGATTGTTATAGCTGATTAGGTCACAGCTTGAGGCTTATACAATAATTGCTATCCACTTAACTATTTTACCTCATATTAAACTCGCTAGTGCATTTCCACTATTCTCTTTCCTACTCTGCAGTTCTTACCTTTCCACTTAGATGACAAAGCCATCCAAAAGCTAACCAGCGTTGAAAAGAAGGCCATGAAACCCTAACTCTTGCTTATACTTTCAGATTCCTGTTTTTGAAGGAGACAGTTGATATGTTGGTTAACATATGGCTAGCATTTAGGTTAATGCCTTTGTTTTGATGACATTGCTAAAGTGGCTTAAAAGAACTTTTTCCAGTGTTTCCATGTAGTGCTCCACCAGTGTTCCCCTGGCTATTGTGTAGGTTTATTTCTAAATAAGTGTACACATTCTGTATCAGTCACATTATTACACCTATTCAGTTAGAAGATCGATACATGCAGAAGTCACTAAGAGTCTGGAAAGAGCGGACCTTGCTTGAGGCAGAGCTATAGTATAGCTAGCTATCCATCTATCTGTTTTGTCTGCCTATCCATCTACCATATAGCCCTCATCTTCTCTTTGGGAGGTCTTTTACTGGCTTCTCCCTTTTAAACTGACAAAAGCTCAAGGGAGAAAATGTTAGAACAGCTTTCTGCTTTCAGAGACATGGTAAATTGGAAACCATTAACAGTGTGAGGCACATTAAGACAAAGTTATGTAAGACCCTAATTTGTGGTGGTGAAACAGTGGAACAGGTTGCCTGGAGAAATTGTGGATGCCCCATCATTGAAAGGGTTCAAAGTCAGGTAATATGTGGCTTTGAGCATTGGATGGGGCTTTGATCACTGAAGATGTCAGGGGGTTCAACTAGGTGATCTTTGAAGGTCTCTTTCAACCCAACCCATTCTGTGATTCTATGATTTGTGCAGCAGCACAGCACTGAGTTTTACACTGACATTACTTGCTGAAAAAAAGTTTATTTCCTTCAGCTTCATATGCACATTTGTAAATTTATAGCAGAAGCTGAAAATGTTAGAAACTGAAAGTAATCATCTATCTTTGCTATCTACTTGCACTGTAGTACAGCACTGGGATATCCTGATTATGGGGCTTAGGACTTCTTGAAGAGAAGAATTGCCAGTAAAGCCTAGGTGGTAGTATGAGTCCCTAAATTCCAGGAGCAGTGAGCTGCAATGGTGAACTCTGTGTGGGAGCAGGCCTTCTCTTTTCTACAGATGCAGAGTTGTGAGGAAGGGTCCAGCTCTGCTCATGGTAAGACCATACCCTTTTCCAGTTGCATTTATCCTACAGGCTTGCAGCTAAATGGGAAAGCACATTAAGTCTAAATTATTTACTGAGACTCTGATTTGTGGTGGTGAGTCACCAGAACAGGTTGCCCTGAGAAACTGCAGATGACCCATCATTAGAAGTGGCACCCATCACATGGCTAGTGTAGGAGTATAGACAACATAGAGAAATTTTGTTCCACTTGAAGACTTTTGCCAATTTTACATTACAAGAGAAACTCCTGTTCTTACTCAAAGCTCATTGAAGAAACAGTCTTGTGCATGTGTCCAGTCCCTATCAGCTGACTTCATGCATGGGTAGGTAATAGAGACCATTCAGACATTTCAATCTGATTATCTTTTAAAGGTAGGGGGATCATGGTGAGATGACCATGCTGAGTATTTGGGATCTATCTACAGACTTTTATATCACTCACCATTAAGCATTCCCTCTTTGCAGGAGACTGCAGCCCCATACACTGAGGGTCTGTCCTGTTCCTCTCAGTGATTACATATGAAAATGTCAAGTGTTCTTCTGAATACCTTTACCAGCAAAATTACTTAGGTTTAGGCCCAGCTGGTAACTTACTACCACGCAGCCGTTCGCTCACTCCCCCCACCCCTTTCCTCCTCCCACTCCCGGAGGGATGGGGAGGAGAATCGAAAAAATGTAACTCCCACAGGTTGAGATAAGAGCAGTCCAGTTACTAAGGTATAACACAAACCACTGCTGCTGCCACCAATAATAACAATGATAAGGGAAATAACAAGGGAAGAGAATACAACCGCTAACCACCTGCTGACCGATACCCAGCACGACCGAGCAGAGATCTAACCCTTCTGGGTAACTGCCTCCAGTTTATATACTGGGCATGACATGTTGTGGTATGGAATACCGCTTTGGTTAGTTTGGGTCAGGTGTCCTGCCTCTGCTTCCTCCCAGCTTCCCCTGTTCCCTCGCAGAGCATGAGAGACTGAAAAGTCTTTGGTCAGAGTAAACATTACTGAGCAGCAACTAAAACCATCGGTGTTATCAGTGCTGTTCCCAGGCTGAAAGTCAAAAACACAGCGCTGCACCAGCTACTAAGAAGGAGAAAAATGACTGCTACTGCTGAACCCAGGACAATTACTCAGGCTAAAAGTTGTTTCATCTTTTAAACTATAAACACATATATATATGTATATATGTCTGTGTGTATATATATATGAGATCAGGAAGAAGATAGTGAGAGCCGAACTGTCTGCATTCGGTCATTAATTTCTTTTGTTTCTCTTTCTTATGAAAGGCATTTTGCTAACGATGATTTACCCTTTTAAATCCATGCAGACTCTCATGAGTCACTTTGTACTTGTCAACATGTTCTAGCTTATTGCTGACCAGTGATACCAAATCTTCCTCTTTATCAGATATTAAAAAATCCTTGTTTTTTTCCCTTTGATATCTGCATTTTTGAGAAGGATTTTATTAGCCTATTTTGGATTCTCATTTTTACTCCTTTTTTTGGCCATTATTTTGAACAATCTTGCCTTTTTAATGCTCATTCCAATAGAAGGGTATAAATATTTTATCTTAAATGTATTGCAGCAGAAGCAGAGTGAACATTAACTGTCTATAAGGGTTAACCCATTAGTGAAAAGGATGCCTGATAAATTGAAAGTGTGGCTCTTAGCCAAGAGAGATTGGTGTATTCTGAACATTCGTTTTCTGCCTTAGGAGTGGCAAACCATGTTGCCTGTATCAGATGTGATACAGCTTCTGAAAGAAGCAACCTCAGAGGCAAATTCATACTTTGCTATTCAGAGACGTATCCACTGACTGTGTATGTGAATTAAGGGCATGTCTTACTTACAAAGTTATCATTGTATCTGAAATAGTAAATCATAACTGGGAATAAAAAGATACCATAAACAACTTTAGAACAAGTCAGATTCCATTTTCGAAATATTATGCAGTATGCATATTAATGTAAAATTTTAGGATGTATTTGTTAAATGCTCTTTATCATATTTCAAACATTTTCAGCCATATTTTCTTCTGTTCTGAGTACTAAAATCAGTAATGCAGACAGTAATCAGATGCCTTGATGGCCTTGTTAATCCAAAGGCATTCCCATAGTTCTCAGTATGGCTAAGTAAAGAACTGCCAGTCAAGCTGTCTGGAAGTGAACCTGACATAGAACGATATATGCTATAAGAATAATTAAACAGAAGTTAACCTTCCTGTTTTAAAAGAAAATAAAGATTCCACACTGTTTTCCTTTACAAACTCGTTTTTCTTTAAAATGGCTACTGCGTTATTCCCTACGTGCAAACTTTAATTCAGCAGCATCATATTTGATTTACACCATGTTTAATTTACATCAGTGTCAACACCTGCACAAGGAACAGAGGTTGTGCTTTGACAAATCCAGGCCATACTGAGCCTAGTCAAATTCTTTCCAAAGGAAAAAAGATGCAGAGCCCCGGTGCTAATACTGCTTTGGTGTACAGGAATTTATGACAGATCATGTTGCCTGTGTGCTACAGCCAGAGAGGGCTACTGGGAAGCTTTTGGTGGGGCCTTCATTTTCTTCTGATGGATCATAAAGAAATCAAAACACTCCTCTTGGGCATGGTGGACACCTGTACACTTGCTGCCCGCTTCACTCACGTTGAATAAAACCTTCAGCGAGTCCTGTGCAACGTGGGGACCCAGCACTAGTGCCTCCAGTTCACCAGTGCTGGCCTTGGCATCAGAACCAAGAATATGGAGAAGGAAGGGTTTTGTTAGTAGGACTGGGAAGATGACAGTAGCCTCCCCCAGCTTTCTTTGCTTCCTTCTCCTCCCTTCTTAGCTCATGAGGTGCTTTCGTCACCACCCAGCCAAGGGCTGTTAGCACCAATGAGAAGGACACCAGTCCCTGGGCAGGTGAGGCTGAAGGGACAGAGGTGGACAGGGGTGGGGAAGCACATACTTGGCAAGAAGGATGGAAGAAGACAGAAGGAGAGAAGGGGAAGGGCAGAATTAGAACATTATACTCTTGAACACTCGTTAACTCTTTAGCACTCTACAATAGCTGCTTTTTACTTTTCAAAGTTATTTTCCATGATTATTGGGAGGCAATTCTCATTTAACCACATTCTTTTGCCTTTCCTGATAAAAGATATTAAAACAGTTTTCCATGCGGTATTGCCTCAATTTTCTCCACAAAAGTACTTTATATATTCAGGTATTGCAGTACAAGCTCACACATGAAAATAGTAGGCTCTGAAACATCCAAACTCAAATATTCCTGACATGCAGTCTGTTGTTCATTAAGGAAAAGCTCAATATATTTTAAGCAACACAGAAAATTCATGTATGGCTACAGTTATTGGGGATGTATTAATTTTTATATCTTTCATAAACTTAAATTATATTTGTAGAATAGACATAATACATGGAATGTGCTTGTTTTGAAATACAGTAAATGCACTGTCAGTATTCATTTTCAAGATTTTCCGGTGGATGTTTCCTATTGTTTAAGCAATGCAGGAGTAACGCATTTGTTGCCATTTTGCAAAATACAAAATAATTTCACAGTGAGTGTTCTTTATTTGCTCTGTTTTTTCGTTTAATTGCCTGGCATGGAGTAAAACATGTCAACAGTTCATGTAACAGCACTTTTTCCCCAGTGTGATTAGGTACTTTTGGTATTTCAGCAGTCTATGGAGAAGCATCCTGCATATTCATGCACTGACTTAGGAAAATTACCATTCTTATTGGCTCCCAGCTGTTCAATGACATTATATGCCTATCCACAAACTGCAACAACTTTGGTCTTATAATTCATCATTCATTAGAACCTAATACGATCTTCTTGTTTTTATTCCTCAGACACCAGACAAGATTTGGAAGTTTGGCAAATAGGAACAAAACAGCCTGAAGGAAATTGTACTACAATATGGAAATCAAACCTCTGAATTAAAATTCCAGCAACAATAATTTTCCAGTATCTTTTACATATAGGTCTTATTTTCTAATTTATTTTATTGTATTAGGTATTTAAATAGCTGGACCACCTTCTAGAGAATTTCTGGGCATCTGAAAAGAGGATAGATTTAGAAAACTGAAAGAGGGTAGATTCAGACATTCTTTAATACATTCTTTACTGTCAGTGTGGTGAGACACTGGAAGAAGGTTACCAGAGAAGTTGTGGCTGCCCCATCCCTGGCAGTGTTCAACAGGCTGCATGGGGCTTGGAGCAACCTGGTCTAGTGGAAGGTGTCCCTGCCTGTGGCAAGGGGTTGGAACTGGAGGAACTTTAAGGTCCTTTCCAACCGAAACAATTCTGTGACTCTATGATCTGTGTTTTGTTTGCTATTTATAACAGGTCCCTAAAATGGCCAGAAGTCCAAGGTCAATCCATCTTCATCACTTCTTGAAAGACAACATCCAAATGTACCAAAATGGCTTTCAGATTTTAAATGTAGCATTTTATTTGAACAAAAACTGCAGCTGTAAACTTTTTTTTTCAAATAGCAAGCTCTTGGCTAAGACAAAATGTTGGTTCAGGGGTTTGTAAAGAGTTTCCCTGTTTTGCCTGCCAACGGCATTTTTCACATGTGAGATTTTTCCTTCAGGCCTGTTCTCAGTCCAGGAGAGACCTCCTGGGCTGTAAGGAAATTCAGTAAAACCTCTGGACCCTAGAAGAAATCGTTCCTTCAGTAACCTCCAAGGCATGGATCCCCCAGGAACCTGCTTCCTGAGCCCATAGTGTTTTGGCAGGATTGCATGATCAGTTCTTGTTGGTTCTCCCACGTCCTCAATACCCATGTACCCCCGAAGCCTTCCCTCCTGTGAGTACTTTGTTGCCTTTAGGAAGGGGGAGCAGCACACACGGAAACCAGTGCACTGCTGGCAGGATACAGTGAGTAAAACCTCCCTTGACACCCAGCTCCACTTCATTAAAAGAAGATGCCATTGCTGCAAGCAAAGTAAAACAAGTACCACCCATTGCATCTTGAAATACACTCAATAAGTAGTATGTTCATGGCATGAGAGCAATCATAATTACACACATAGCAAACAGCTGCCAGCTGCCTTTTGTTCAAAACCAGAATTTGCAACTGGTGTAAATTACTCTAAAGAAAATATGATGCATGTAGCAAAGAAAAAGATGGAGTAAGATGTATGGTGAACCCACACCCTACTGGCCTTGCTTTATCATAGGAGACTGTTTTCTTTCTTATTTTTTGTGTAGTTACAGTTCCTGTGTGAATTAGCAATTGCAACCAGTGCTTTTACAGCAGCACCTTAAAGATTCATTGCTTCAATCAGGGTAAAGCAAATCCAAGAACTTCAGCTTGGTGAATCCTCTGAAAATTTATAGCGAGCTTGTGTGCTCTGTTGTGGGTTGTTTTGTGAAACAAATCTACACTGTAAATTACTGTCCTATGGTCCTGATGCTAGCTGCTACTGCAAGGGGCAGTTGCTTCCCTTGCAGCACTGGGCTAGGTTTGATATCCTCAGCATCTGCCCAATTCAGTGCAGGCTAGACACATCCAGCAATCACAGGGAAGTGCTACCATATGAAGACATCCTACGGTAGCAGCATTATGGTTATCTCACTCTGTTAACTATATCTTCCACTGATTTCCTCTTTTTTCTCTCTCAGGAGTGTGAAGGGAGTTCCACATCTCTTTTCAGACCATGAAGAAGCATCTCAGAGCCTCACTGAGCTGGGAAGAGCAAGAAGGTGACATGCAAGCAGAGCAGGATCCTCTGCTTGGTGGCTGCTTCTCACTGTCCCCATGAATTTCCTTTTACAAGTTAAGAACATGGCAGGCGGCATGGCTAACATGAGTGCTTACATGGTCACAAGCATGGGTCTGAGTTACCTGTATTTGTGCCATAGCAAGCACCCTGATAGTGTTACCTGCAATACTTCTCAATATAATTTGAGTTAGAAGACCGCTGTGCAAGTAAATGGCATGCATTACTTATGTGTGTTGGGAGGTGTCTTGGAAGATGGTACAGACCTTGTCAGGCAGTTTTAGCTAATAGATGGGTATGAAAGCAGTGACCCGACCAGCTGTAGGCTGTGACATCCCAAGTTGCTGGGTCAGGAGTGGCTGACAGGAATGCTCCCCTAGATGATTCCCTCCCTCAGAATCCTTGTATGGTGAAGTGTAACACTGGATTTCTTTCTGAGGCCCCAGAGGCTATTGTTTTAGTAAATCTGAACAGGGGTGTTTTCCCCCCAGAACACATTCAGGGTAAATGTGCAGTACAAGCCACTGGGGAAGACTGAAGCTTTTGAATTGCTTATAATAGCTAATTTGTAGATCTACACATGGGGTTAGCTGCAATTTCTGAGCTGGTTCTAGTAGACTTTATTTAATGAGACTCTTTATTGCATTATAAAACTGCAGAAACCCTTGTTTGTGCAATTTCAAGTTCTTTGTTGTTGAGACTTTGCCATAACACTGTTTTGGTGTCTGTAGTCTGTCCTATTGGTCATAAATGGGCATCAAAGGATTTTTTTTTCTCTCTCTTTTTTTTTGAGTCTTTGTTCTTATACAGGCTTCGAGAGAGTTTCTGGTATTTCTGTACAGGAGCCTTGTAGGAAAGAAAGCAATGAATAGGCTGGAAAATAAAAAAATCTTTCCCAAGTAGCATAATATCATGCTACCCACAAGCTGTATCACAGTGAAAATTACTAGCTAGGGAGTTTTATTAAAATATTTTATATCATTCCACTTATTATATGAGAGAAAGTTCAAAGTATCATGTTTGCATTGGCTGCCATAGAGGTGCCATTTTCTCCAACAGGCATATGTTAACTCGATTATCATTATCTCGCATTTCTTCATTTTCTACACCAACCCTTAAAAAGGTTTTTGGCACCAAAGGCTCTGTTCAGCAGCAGGCTGGGTAGCCTCCTCCTGTACTTTCTCCAAGGGAACTGAGACCACCTGTCTTCTTCCAGGGCTTGGTCTCCATTGAGCAATGATCAGGTAGTTCCCCAGCAGTTCAAGTTTCTCAAAGCCACGCCGCTATTTTAAAGTCAGTGGTATTTTTTCCCCTAAACATTTTGACTGTGTCATGGTAACAGTTACTTTTAGTTCTGTTTTCCCAGGCTTCATTTAGAAAAAAAAAATGTCAGTTTGAATTTATTCCCTTTCAATGTAAAAATCACTATTTTTAACTTTTAGAAACTATATACAGTTATACCAGTAGTTTGTGAGCTGCTTTGGATTTCCTATGCAAATGTAAATTATTATACTGATTGCTAAAAAAAATGTTTGTGGTAACAATCATATTAATTACAAAGAGGCATGTTCTGAATGTTCATAACAAAAGCGAATGTACAATATAAGCACATGTGTTGTAAGTTTTTTTAGCAGGGGGTGACAACAAGAGGGGAAGCAGGAAAATTCGAATTCCCAGTACATATTGGAAAATGAAGAAGTCAGCTAAAAATAATCGCATCATAAATGGTTAACAGGAGTAATTAATGGCCCATTTTTTTCTGTCCAGTTAACTTTAATAGGTTTGCATGGGTGTAATCCTGATTGAATAACCGAATGTACAAATTCTTAATATTAACAGTTGAACATTTTGTTGTCCAAGCCAGGGCCAAGGAAAGGATATTTAAGATCCTTAAATGTAACCCTTAACAAATGTACCACAAATAATTGTAATAATGGTTACTACTATTATTATTACTACTATATTTGAAGAGTGCTGGCAGTAAATGCAGCGGATTCAAAAATAGGTACTTCCCAAGTGCAACTGGATGATTACTTACTTTGGTCAAACTAAGAAGAGACTTATTTCTGCTGCAGAAATCCAATGCTCCTTCTCAGAGTCATCTGATCAGCAAGTAAATGACAGTCAATCAAATTTAAGTCAAATCATGCATGCAAGTCTTTTGCCTATATAAGCAAAACACAGAAGCTTCATGGGGTTTTTTGAAAAATAAAAATCCTCTACTCAAGTTCTGATTACCAGCTAGTTCTCATAAATCATTAAGCAACTTGCATATATTTATAAACGAACAGGACAATGAACACGGAAAAAATGGTTCAATGAATTAATTTTATAATGGAAATCAATTATTTTGTGACCTTTTTTTGCACTAAGTCTGAAAAAAACCCCAGCAGTACTACCTAGCAGTATTGAGACTTTTAATAAAATTGAAACATGCTGCTGGTTTTACCTCTGAAGTAGTCCTGCAGGACCGTTAAGGTGAGATATATACTAGCATCTAGTTTGAGAACAAAAAAAAATTATAAATGGATTGTGCTTCTTACCTAGAAACTACACCTTACCATGGTCCAAAGGAGAAACATAATACACACAGATATGGATATTTCATATTAGTTTATTCCATACCACATTTTGCCCTTTTCATTTTAAAGTGAGAGTATGAATCTCTAAATGTCACTGTGAGTATAGCTTTACAAACCTGCTGGATTGCCTGATCCAGGGAAGCTCCTTTCACTCCGTTGGTGGAACTAACCATATCATTAAAGTTACAGTTTGTTGTACATCCTCTTCTGGATCAGGGCTGTTGGCACTGAATAATAGTAGTAATTAATATTTAATAGTATGTCTTCTTTGTAGAAAACTCATGATAAAATACTTATCTTATTATACCTCTCCAATCTGCATCTTCTTTGAATGTTTTAAGCAATTTATGTAACAGCCTTTGCTGCTGTAAAGTATAATTGCAGGTTTTCTGCCTTGACTGGTGGAAGGGTTACAAACACATTCTGTAAGATCACCACATTATCTCAAATACCTTACGTAAAGGTTCTCTCTGATCAGCTCAGTGTTCTGTATATTGTAGGAGATGCAGATAATAGTGTCATTCACATAAATTTGCATTAATGATACTGAATTTTCCTAAAAGACTAAATTTAATCTACATTTCAAAAAACGAAAAAGGTGACCAAAATTTTTCTGATATGCACTCTAGCTGAGCATCAGTTTGTTAAAGCAGGTAGAAAATAAAAACCTTTTTTTTAAGGTTTGGGGTAAAACTTAAAAACTGTAAACACATGTAGGCAGCTGAAGTCCTGTTCTCGAACGGCACTTGGAGCACATCTACATGGCCATGTACTTTCATGTTCCAACTCTCCTGTTTTTGCTGGCCCAACATCATCTTTTACACTGCTAGTGCAGAGCCTCCTCATAGCTTTTGAGGGCTATTCCTCCCTCGTGCTACAGTTACAAAGATTTGGTGTTAGGGATGCTGGGGCATGCAGTGTCTCAAAAACTTGCAGCCATTTCAGGAATTATTTCTTATTGTGTAAAACTGAGTCCATCTTTTCTGTCCCTGTAAAGTGTCAATGGCTTTAACTCAGCTGTAGCTGTACTTGAGGCACCCCTAAGACTGCATTCTAGTTCTTTTTCCTTCCCTCCATCTCACTGCTGTTAATTCCATCTGACTATGCTTGTCAAGAGCTCATGCAACAGGCAGATGTTCTGTGAGATGCTAGACCCTGCACACCTTTCAGGTGTAAGGTCTATTCAGAAGGAGATGGGACCATAGTTCTCCATAGCATGCAGAACTGAGGTGACAAGCAGTGGCCCCAGGTCTTCCATCCCAGCAGGCAGATAGATTTAATGATTTGGCCCTAAGCCTCCAGGAACAGGACACTTACTGCCTGCAGCAGGAACAGTCGCCAGTAGATCTGCTGACCCCTAACTGTCATGTAAGTTCATGACTGGTCCAGTACTGGCAAATCATAATTTCTGGGCTAACGAGTATGCATAAGACAATCAATCATGTGACTTGTGTGTGGCTAATGGGTACAACTAATGTGCCTGAAATAGCAGCTGGCTTTCCGATAATGGGCTTCCCGAAGTGTGCTGAGTGTCATTAATAGTATTCATGGCTGCAGGTCGCTTGCCAGAAAGAGTAAGTAAATACATTTATCAGAATTTGATGCAGACAAGCATCAAAATGAAATATGCAGGAAAGGCACATGACGAAAGCGTATCCAGCTTGGGAATTTCAGGGGCCAAACTGAGTTTGTTTTGCATGGTCTATTCTTTAGTACTGTCTTCTGGAGACAACAGGGTGAACCTTGACAGGCTGCTGGGCAAGGAGCTGATCCTCAGCTTCTAACTAGCAGGATGCTTCCTTGAAAAGCAAGATCCAATTCATTTAAAATTCTCGGGGGGAAAAAGCTGTAGACAGAAAAGAACTGGCAGGAAGTTTACATGCTGCCAGTGTGATATATTCAGCACAACATGCACATCTAACTCAGGTGCCCGCTTTCTTCCATTACTAGCATTGGGATACACAGAAGCATTGTTCAGTGTAAAACAGCTCATGTGAGTATGAGAATGCAATTAAATTAACTTGAGCTAGGCACCCATGCAAGCTTTTCCTGTGGCACAGAAATGAGTATTACAGAGTCTCATTGCCTAGAAGGATTTATTTCTAAAGTCTTGCGTAAGACAGAGAGAAGCATACATATTCCACTCGATGATGCGAATGTTGTTGAATGTTATTCCTGAGAAGCCAGTGATACTCAGAAAAAAACTAGGAATTATGCCTCATTTTGAAGCATGTTTCTGGAGCAAATCCAAACCAGCAGCTGGAATTTTATGACTCCTGCAGGACCCTGAAAAATCCCACATTCAGCCCTAAGGACTTTTTACTCACATTCAAAGAGATGGCACTATAAGAGAAAAAAAAAATAAATAAAAGGTTAGAAAATGGCTTCTTGTGGACTGCAGAGTAGAGCCATCTACCACGTTATTCCTCTGACCCGCAATTTTGCAGAATTCCAGTGCTGGCAAAAAACCATCTGGAGGATCACAACTACAATGTTAAGACTCGGATGCTTGTATTTTTTTCACTCATAATGGAAAAGCTGGGAGTAAACGCTGGACATCAGGGGTAGTAGGAAAGATTCAGGACATGGATAAAACACAATCATCCGGAGTTTTATTTCATTTCACAGCACTTGAAAGCCCATCTTTCTTTTAAGAAATGGCAGAGGTTAGGAGAGTAAGTGCCAGAGTAATGTTTTAAAAGTAGAACTATAGCTTCTAAACCACTTCATTGCCTCTAAACCTCTTTCCTGGCTGTGTATTGTCCAGCAACTCCTGGGACAGTTTTCAGCACCTGCTCCTTGTTGGTGCCTGCTGGGCTGAGCATCCACAGAGTCTTGTCCTCCTCCTCTGAACCTGCCTCGGGCAGTTGCAGTTGCTCAGCCTGCATGCCCCAAAGGCATCTTCTGGAAGCTTTTGCCAGCTCTCTGGCTGGGGATCTTTATTTTATAATGCTTAGAAATTCACATGCAGAACTCGCGTTTTTCTTTAGAAATGCAATTAAATAAACCCCCAACATTATTTAAGTACTATGGAAGGAAGAAAAAATATTTGGATAAACACGTCTCTTCTTGAAGAAAGGACACAAGACTGCAGTTTAAAGATGCAGGAAATCAAATTTAGTGCTCCCCAATAACAAAACAATCAGTGGCCACATGATTCAAACCTGACGTAAACCCAGTCTGACCCTTCTAACTTGGCAAAATGCTTTTGGTTTGTTGACTTCGTGCTTTTGGTTTTTGTTCTGTATCACAGAATCACAGAATGGTTTGGATTGGAAGGGACCTTAAAGACCATACAGTTCCAACCCTTCTGCCAGGGGCAGGGACACCTTCCACTAGACCAGGTTGCTCCAAGCCCCATCCAACCTGGCCTTGAACACTGCCGGGGATGGGGCAGCCACAGCTTCTCTGGGCAACCTATGCCAGTGTCTCACTACTCTCTCAGTCAAGAATTTCTTCCTAGTATCTAATCTAAATCCACTCCCTTTCACCTTAAAGCCATTCCCCTCATCCTATCACTACATGTCCTTGTAAACAGCCCCTCTCCAGATTTCTTGTAGGCACCCTTTAGGTACTGTGGGGCTGCTCTAAGGTCTCCCTGGAGCCTTCTCTTCTCCAGGCTATCAGGTATCACCTGTTCCTTAGTAAGCAGCAACAGCATTGCTAGTAAAAGCAGCTCTTTATCATACACTCTCAATTCAGCAGAAATCCAGGATATGCCTACTCTTCATTTGAATCACTGGTACTGCTCGGTGATCCTGCCACGTGCAATGGCAGCATTTCCGATGACGGGACCACAGCTCAAGTGCAATCAAGGAAAAGCCAGTAGCTGCAGCTCTCATCAATGGGGTTTTAACCAAGGGGTTTTCATGAGTATCAAGAGATGCGTTCTGCTTGACGCAACAACATGAAGTCAAGGCAGAAAAAGGCTGTGTCAGGAAACAGAAATTAAATCCAGGAAACCCTTCAAATCTCCATCTAAATGAAGGGCTCAAGTGTAGTTGTTTGACCATGTAAAATTACGTAATTCCTCATTTCTATAAATGTAAGGGAATGACAGACAATACAAAACTAATCACACCGTATCTGCTAGGCAGGAGGAAGCTCATATAGCAGTCCACCCCCAGACGTGTCTGGGGAAAGAAAAAAGCTTCACTTATATTACTATCATTATTTTAAAATAATATGCAAGCCTGCCACTTTGATTTTTTATAGCGGTGCTTTTCTGTAAAAATTAAAAGGAGTATTTAATCGCCACAGCAACAGTCTCCTACTAGGACATGGCTGCGTCACAAATCATTTTAGTGGTGAAATTCGAGGTCTTTTGGTCAAAAGGTTGTAAGGAATTGGCTGTAATAATGACAGAAATCCGACCTGGCACAGCCGGGTCAGGGAGTCTTTATGGTGCAAATTCCCAAGGGCTGCCAGTGCTCCTGAGAGCTTCCCTCGATTTTAACTCGTTATTTCCCACCTTCCGCACGTGTGCGTGCCAACCGGGAACGGGGAAGGAGCTCGTTTTAACGCTCCATCCACGCAGCAGGAGCGGCGGGCCGAGGCGAGGGCCGGGCGGGATGGCTGCACACGGCAGCCAACGCCGCTCCCAGCGTTTCGGGCTCCGGGAGTGGCCCAAGCTCGGACCCGTCCACACGTGAGGGCACGGCGGGGCCGGGCCGCGCGTTTCACGGCCCGCAGCCGCGGACACGCGTGTCACAGCCGCACCCGCGCCCCCCGCCCCTCTCCGCCCGCGGTGCGGGCACGGCGGCGCTAAGAGCGGCTCCCTGCGGCCTGCGCCCGCTGCGGCGCCGGCAACAGCCCCCGTCCCGCCCCGTCCGCCCCGAGCCACCTGGCCCCGCCGGGCCAGAGCGGGGCCGGGCGAGCGTCGCCCGGGGGCCTTCCATTGTGCGGCCGGCGGCTCGGGCGGTCCCACCTGCCGGCGGCGGGGGGGGCCGGGGCCGGGCTCCGCGCCGCGCCTCCCCATCCCGCAATCCCCCTCCCTCCGGTCCCCGGCTGAACCGGAGCGAGCCCGCCCCACCCCGCGCCCTCCCTCCCGTGCCCAGGCTGCCGGAGCTCCACCGTCTCCCCTCCCCCGTCCTCCCTTCTTCCCTCCCGCCGCGCGGCCGCCGCCCCTCCGCTGCTGCCCGCCGGAGCAGCCGACTTCCCCCCGAGCGCGGGTCGCCGCCGCCACCGCCTCCTCGCCCTGCCATGAGCCGCCCCCCGCCGCCGCAGCGCTGAGCGGGGAGCGCGGAGCCATGCCGGGCTGGAAGAAGAACATCCCCATCTGCCTGCAAGCCGAGCCGGAGCGAGGTGAGCGCTGAGCACGGGCGGCGGCACACGCCGCGAGGGAAGGAGGGCTGGCGAGGGAGACCCTCCCCTCCCCTCTCCTTCCCCATCCCCGGGGCACGGCCGTAGCCGTCCCGCGGTGGGACGGGCTGGCGGCCCCGCGCCTTCCATGTTGCTCCGCCGCCGCGGAGGGAGCGGGGGAGGCGGGAGGAGGAGGTCGGACCCGGGGTTGGGGGGACGGCACCGGGCCGAGCCCCGCAGCAACTAACTTTCCTCCGGGTGCCGCCGCCCGCGCTCTCCCCCCCCCCCCGTCCCGGGCAGGCTCCTGAAGCCGGGGAGCGTGAGCCGGGGAGCAGGGGGGAGGCTCCGAAGTGACTTCGTGAAACTTCCGCGCGTGTGGCTCAGCCCCCGGACCGCCACTCGTGGCGGCGGCGCGGGGCTGGACCTGCCCCATCCCTCCCCGGGGGGCGCCGGCACCGCGGAGCCGCGGACCGGTGGCGATCGCGCCTTGGCGCCGAGCGTTGCCCGCAGGAGCTGCCCCGGCGGTCCCGCCGAGGGGTGGTCTCGGGTCACCCAGGCGTGGTCGGTGCCGGCAGGAGGCAGGGAGTCTGTGGTTGCTTTTCAGAATAAACCGTCTGCTTACTGTAACAACAAGGTAACTTCGGTGTTTCTTCAAAGAGCGTTTCTGTCATGGGAGATTGTCCTGTTACTGCTCTGTCCTCAGTCACAGGAGAAAAGGCTAGTGCGCCGGTTACACTTGTGAACTCTCAGGTATGCCCGTCATATCTTTGATTTACGGGTCATTAATTCCACGGTAGCATATGGAGTCCTGGAGTAGGACGTCTGGTTTTGGTTGCTGCGGTATTGGATTGATAGCTGTACTGCTAGGGACAAAATTTCCCCGAGTATTAAAAAGGAGGAGGTTTTGTGTGCTGTGGGGAGGAAGTATTGTAGCCTTGTGTTGGAGCTGCAGGTCTGTGGCAGAACTGCTGCCCTGCTTCTGACTGGTAAACGCTATCCCTAATGGGAAGTTCATCGCAAGCGTATGACATCATAAAAATAGTTGCTGAAATGGGAGCAGGTATTTCGGCTGTGAAAAACGAGGTTTTTAGTCTTTTGCCTTACTAGAGACCATCATTACTGAAATCTGTGGTCGTATTTCTTAATGTCAGGAATCTGTGTAGCTGCAGAATTGCAGAAATAGGATGGATGACAGTTGTCAAAATATGTTGGATGCTTTTACAGATGAGAAAACTTTAGAAAGGGTCTAATCTGGCTATGTCAGAAACTGGAAAGATTTTCTCATTTCATTCTGCATAAAGGCTGTCATGAGCTGTAGCATGTGGTCACAGTAATGGTTTTGCTCTGATGGGTTTAATGCCGGTTAGAATGCTGATCTGTTAGCAGTTTTTGTTTATTCTTATTTTGTCTCTAATCTCTTCCATCTTCATTGTGAAGCTGGATAGCTTTATGCGTTAACAGTCTTATCACTGATGCTTTTTTTTGATTGTATTCCTATTGCATAAATAAAAAGGCTCTTCCATGCCTAAAGTAAATGATTACCTTCTAAAGTATGTTGCATTGTATATTGCTCAATTTTAGCTAGTAATTTAGCAGGATTCCAGTTACTGGAACTTTTCTGCTTTAGGCTTGGAAAAATATGAAATGGTCAAACTAGTGAATCAATGTTGAATGTAATAGTCCATGAGCATGAAGAATAGATGAAATAAAGCTTTCAAACTAGCCAGAAAGATGGCCTATGCAGTAATGAAATGAAGGTGCATCTTTAGCTAATGTAGGAGTTTAGTATGGCATTGAGTTAAAAGGCAATTACAGATACAGTTAAATTCTGGTTCAAAGCCAGTTGTGCTAACATCCCCCCCTTCTGTTTCTAGAAAATATTTCCATTCAGTTACTCTGCAGAACATTTTTTGTACATCCTGCTATCAGCAGACTCTGGTGAATGTAAATGCTGTTATTTTATACTAACATGGTAGCCGGTTGTTTTCTGTGGTTAGATATGGAGTAATATTGGATGTGAAATGTTTAGTGATATAAATTGTACTTATGTCACGTATACAAGTGCACTCATATGTAGGATATAAAATATACATTTATCCATCCATCCCAAATGCATGTTTATATTGGATAATAGTACTTACATAGGATATAAGAATAAGAAACATTTAATGTGTGTGTATTTTCTTTGATTTTTATGTACCTGTAATCTGATTGCTTAAACCAGTGTTTTCCTCTAGCGAGAGCAGTTAGGCTTTATTCAACCCCACGAACACCAGCAGGACTGACTAGTATTGATTTTGCTATATAACAACGTGAAACTGCTCAGTTAATTTAGTGCTGAAGTTTCTTGGTGGTGAGTACTCCCAAAGCAGACTGTAAAAAAGGGAAAGAAAAAAAAAACCCAAACTAACCAAAAAACCTCAACCCACATCAGAAAAAATCCAAACCCAGCCACAAACCAAACTAAACCACCTGTTTTAAGTGAGTAGCTTAATAATTGGGGTTCATCCATGTGCCTTCTGGTGGCTTTCCCTTTCAGTCTCAGCTTTACTGTCTCCGAAGTCCATACCCATCCTTCCCTGTCATAATAAACAGGTACTTTGCAGCTGTAATTTCAAGCAGGTTTGAACTGGAAGAGAAGTCATCACTGGAGGTGCTGGGAAAAGCAGGAAGGTAAAGGTTTCCCTATGGTGAGCTACAAGTGCTTAGTACAGTGTCTTTCTCCAGGCTTTTTCCCCCTCTTTCCTGATAGGCTTCCTTTTAGCCTCTGTGTCATGTGCATGCACCTGTATAGAGCTGATCAGTCCCCTGTATCCTCCGCTGTGGTAAGGATAGAAGTTGTGGGTGCTGAGATATGAGGCTTCAGAGGTGGGAGGTGGGTGGACTTGTCAGAGAGGATGTGAGGGCTGTGTGGAAATTTCCCTGTATTCCTGAGACAGTGCAGCAAAAGGGTTCACTGGGTGCTGGTACTCTCATCTTGTCTAAACCAATGCAGCGTTGCTTTGGGGAGCACCTCAAGGCTGTTGTGTCTCCCCCGATGCTCAGTTCATCTGGTATGGCAGGAACTGGATGGTGGTGGTGGTGCTGCTGCTGCAGCCTGTTCCAGGTGTGAGGACTGAAAAAACTCTCTGAAGAACTTTGTTGTTTCAATATGAGAAGCTGTTGGGATATCGCAAATGCTGATAGTTCTTGTGCAGACACAGCAGGTTTGCTCCAAGCAAGATTATTTTAGTGTATTGGTATCCTTGATTCCCCCTTCCTTGCTTCAGAGTCCCCTTTCCATGCTGAATGCCTGCCTCAGCCTGTATTTGTTGCTCCTACAAGTCATTTGCTGTAATGGAGGTTATCCAAAAACTTGACAAAACCAGGATTTTGCTAATGGAAATTGGCTGTTCTAACTGAAATGAAGTAGCAGAGAAATAGTCAATGCTGTTGGTTCACCTTGGCAATAATTGATACCTTGAGTGAAGGAGGATAACCTAGGTTAATGTTTCAAGCATTGGAGTGTGCGTGTGCACGTAGGGTTTAGCATTTGTGAGAGTGCTGCTTTGTGGAGAAGGTTTTTTTTCCAAGGGGTGGCAATCAGTGGTATTTCAACAAGTATTTTTAGATGTCTTCACTGTGGAAATTATGTGGAATACTTACGTCAACTGAAAAATCATATTGTGCTGTTCTTTAGAGGCTGAGACCATATTTAAAATGGGAAGTGGATAGCTGCTTTTTTGTGCACACTGCAGCAGTTACTGGGTTTCTACTGCCTGCTCTGTAATCAAGCAGTGCTCTGCAGTGGCTGTGTCACTTCTCTTCTCCCACCACCATGATTATCACAAGGAGTCCTCTCCTTTAGGGGACAGGAATTGTGCTCTGTGTTGAGTAGAACAAATGTAACGTATGCCTGATGCAGTAAACCCTGTCATTTCAAACATGACATGTGAAGACTTACCAGTATTAGACAGTGCGATTAAAATTCAGGTCATGCTTCCCCCTCCCCAATTTTCTGCCTAAGATGCTAAACCAAATCTTGTTATAAACTGCCTAAACCACTTCTTGAGGTGACATCTAAGGAAATACTTTGAGAAGAAAAATGTTCCTGGTATTAATTTTGTTCAATAGTCCTTCCAATCAAGTTAAATGGAAGTATTTTATGGAACTCCTGTTTCAACTTTATAGCTGATCAGGTTTGACAGGAGTATGGAAAATAGTATTTGTATATCTTGTATGTTCACTATGGGACTGCTTGAGATCCCTTAATGTACATGGTTATTAATTTTAAGAATGCATCTAAGTAGACTTTGGTCTTGATTTTTAAAAAAAGTATTATGCCCTTCATAGTTGTTTTGCCTCTATGCTTAACACGGTAGCCCAGTTATATTGAGGAAGAAGGAAAGACTGTGTCTTTGTTTTCTGCTCTTCTCTCTGTCTTCACAGCTCTTGACAGTTTAAAGTAGGTGAACTTTAGAAATTTTAAAGATAACATTAGGAAATGTTTTAAAGCCCAGGACTCAAGGTTAAAAAAATATGGAAGTGTTTTGTGAATCTTGCCTCGAATACAAAACTAGTGTGTTCTCATGGAGGATGTTCCGACAGCAAGCATCTGTCCCTGAGGTTATTGCTGCGTGAGCTTTTCTGCTTATCTTAAACTGGAAGGGAATCGGTTTCTCAGAGAAGGGAGAGGTATGGGCTTGTTACTGCACTTAATCGTATTATTGTGGGCTAGCAATATACATCTGATCAAATGAGGCTGCTTTAACAGAGGATTTGCTTCATACTCTTTCCAGGTGCATGTCAAAAATTGGTTTAGATTTGCAACACAAAAGGCTGAGCATGACTGTTCATTGTATTTTAAGCTCTGTCCTGTTAAGGCCAGAGGAATCTCTTGCTTCTTGAGCTTAAGTGGGTCCTCAGAAACCGAAGACAGTGATAGGTAGAGACCTAGGATTGGAAACCTTGTGCAAAGGCTCTCTGTTTGCCTGTATCTGTTTTCTCACTTGTGTCACATGCCTCCTGAAAAGTTAAAGTATAAACCGTATGGCAGAAAACCTTTTGTGACGAGACTTACTGTGGAGTTCAGACGGGTTATCTAGTGCATGAACAATTGGGACTTTTGATCAGTTATACTGTGCAAAGCATGCTGTAGTTGCTTACATTTAAGGTGAAGACTGCATGAATAACAGTGGTAAAGACAAAAATAGAAAGAAACATCACTGTATCTGACTGCTGAAATAACATCAGAAGCTGGCTTAACTAGCTGCCTTCTGGTCCTCCAGTAGCATCTGAAACTATAACTAAACCTTGAATTGGAAAACACGAATAATAAGACATAGTGATAACAAAATACTAATTACAAATGGTCTATATCTTGCCGTTGTCAGGGTTTCTGTCTCTTTTCACCTCAGTCTAACTGAACCGCATCTTGGACAGTTGGTCTTTATTTGCTAAATGGAACACTGGTAAAGACCACTTGCCAGCTGGGATAAGATGACACTCTAGAGCTGGTTTTCATCAGCATGCAAAGAACACAGGTGCTGTCAGTTTTCTCATTCTCTTAAAACCAGCTGGGACCAGGAAAGCTCTAACATGGGTAGAAAAGAGGCAGCAATTGCTCCCTGGTGTCCTTTTAGCATCAAAGGAACTGAGAATAAGCAAAAAGCATCTACATCTCCTGTGATCTGCACAGCCAAATTAACAGCATTTTATGACGTGAAGTATTAAAATAATCTGATGAACGTTGCAGATTCTTCAGGAAGATATGGTCTTCAGTGATTGCAACATGTAGAATTTGAAGCACTAGCAATATTTGCCAGAGATGGGCACAGTTGTTTTTGCAGGTATCTGGGAGCCATGAAGGGTATAAGCTCTAAACACAAGGTTTTGATCAGAGCTTCCTGTGCACTGAAATATTGAGCATGACCTGAAACACAGAAGCTTCAGTGTTAGATCCTTCAGTAATTTAGGTGTAGGCAACTTTTCTTGAATCTCAACACATATCTATATCCCTATTATGGGTTGTTTTTTGTATGATTCAAAATTACCAAAGCAGCCACTGCTCAGGGTTCTCCATGAAGAGCTGCCAACTGTTGAGTTCAAGTGGCTGCCGTAGGCAAGGCTAGATGGTACATCTCCACATTGCTCATATCTGAGCCCTGTTTAATCATGCTGGTGCTTTTGAAAAATGATGTGCTGAGTCAGCAGTTGTGTATAAGGGTCTTATGATTGTGGGTGTGAAATTTGGTGGTGTTTGAATGTTTTTCACAAGCCATTTGAATGGCATTCAAGCATGTAGAAATGTCAAGAATACCGTCCGTCCTGACTTACGCAAGAACAGCCTAACAAGATGTGTCAGCATCCTATGTGGGTGAGGGCACGGTGATCACCTGCTCTGCGATTCAGTCTGGCAAGATGAG
The DNA here is from genome assembly GCF_037157495.1 of Lathamus discolor. Lineage (NCBI taxonomy): Eukaryota > Metazoa > Chordata > Aves > Psittaciformes > Psittacidae > Lathamus > Lathamus discolor. Next base: position 38,243,726 of record NC_088884.1, on the reverse strand, counting down.
CGTGACACGCTGTAAAATGCAGGGTAAAACAGTAACATTTGTGTTGCATGCATGTAATCTTGATTATTGTATCACTGCACTGATTTTTCCTTCCTTCTTCTTCCTGCTGGCACAGACTGTGCTGGGTGACTGGGTAACAAACCATTCTGGCGTGTCCTGTGGTACAGGGTGGCCAGATTTTATGGTTCTGAATGATGCTGATGATCTAATGTTTGGTTGGGTTTTGCGTGGGGTTCTTTTTTTTTCTTTTTTTCCTTTTTTTTGGCCATGATCAGTGCTAATCGTGCTTTTTGCTAATCACAAATTAGAAGCAATGCTCTTTGCTTACTATTGAAATATTTTGAAGAGAACATGTGAAGGGGAAAAACAGATAAGTAGATGCTGACAACTTGGATACTGAGACATTTCACTTGGAGTGGTGTTGTCTTCTCTCCTTGGAGATTACCACAGGAATCAAGAAAAGCAGGCAGGACTGACCCTCAAGAAGATCTCAGTCTTCTGGGGTTTTTATGCCTTATTTTGTGTTTTGCTGTCAGTGCAAAATGCCACCGAAAACATGCTGCTACTGTGCAGGGAAAGCTGCAGAGAATATTTTAATAGCTTTACCACCCTCTTTACACACTGGAATCCCACAGACATTTAGGGAGTTCCAGAGTTGTCTCACCAAAGTTTAAGTGTTCTCTCGAAATAACATAGCTTCTTTATTCCCTGAAATGTAAAGATAGAAATGCAGTGATGGCAGTTAAAAATAGCAGTCAATGAAACGTACTCATAATTATTTTTTCTTTACCAGTGGGATGAGACTGAATGTTAACGGCGCCATTTTGGGAGATGCTAATTGAATGTTTTGTAACTGAACACAAACGTTTCCTTATTAGCAGACAGTATTTTGAACACTATAAAGCATTGCCAGAATGTATCCTCCCAGTAACTGTCCTTCCTAGGAAGGCAAACACTATGTAAAACACTTATTTTTTTCTACTGAGCGACGCTATGTAGTGCAGCACTTTCCTCCCGAAGCAGTTTCATGGTAGGTGATTGTAAAGTGAGATGTGATCTCTCTGTCCCTCACTGTAATGTATGAATTAAAACCAGCACGTTTACATTTAACCAACAAAATGAAGAGCGTGTCAGTGACTGGAGCATGTGTTTTAAGTGAGCCAGATCTGAGATGATTTCTCATGTTTCAAGCTTTTTGTTTCTATGGATATCAATTAGCGAGGCAGAAGTAATGCCATCTACAGTTGCCTATGATGGAGACCAGGTGTTCCACAGTCCACTGCTTGTTTGTCAGGTTAGCTGCTTCTACAGTGGGACAGTATTCCTGAGAACAGTCTTTTGGAGGCAAACAGGAACAGTAACTGGCACTTTTTGTGTATGTTGTAACAGGTAGCCTCATGCCAAATCCTTTTCCAGTGATCAAAAATGTCTGTGGGATGAATGTGTTCCGCATAGGTGTGAAGAAAGAAGGTGCATTGAGTCCTTGGGTTAGTGACAGCCTGTAGCTCAGAGCAATGATGTTTGTTAACAGAAAGCCTTATTGAAATTTGTTATTAAATTAGGAGTAACACACCTTTGGACTATTTGGATTATATTATTCTTTTCTATTTGAATTATCATCTCTGTGTACCAGATACTGTGTCCTTTGTACTGCTGTGGCAAAGAGGAGCTTCCCCTGCTGCTGCTGTCTTTCACTGTGATTACCAGCTTCACTTCACTACAGATCAGTAGCTGGTGCTCACAGGTGCTGCATCTCCTGGGAGGAATTTTTGGCATCTGAGTAAAGCGAAGGATGGTTCCAATAAGTGAGTTGCATCGAGCTGGCTGCTATACTCCACATTCTCAAAGTCTCTTTTAGGCATCGCTGACAGGATTTTGTCCTCACTTGTACCCACGCTTCTTATGACAGGGTTGGGACCTGAGTTTGAGATAAGGCTGTTGCGGAATAAACACACTGCTTTACTACTCTGACAAGAAGTTAATTTCAGTGGCATTTTCAGTGAAGTGCTTGGGTTGTTTTTGTGTTAGGAATGGATTATTTACACAACAGCTGGGCAGAAAGTAGAGTGGTAGTCACACGGAAATTACTCTGGGGAGTGAAATTCACTGCCTGGTAAATGGATGCAACTCTGCTGGATTCTGGAGGTTAATTCACTTGTGCCAGCAAATTTACTGAGCCCTTGTAGCGATTAGTGGAGGCCGTTTCTTGTTCCAGGGCCTCTTCTGAAAAGTCAGAGAAAACCCAAAAATATGTTGTCGCCTTCATATGTATCTGCTAGTTTTATTAGTTTGTATTTGTATGTTTTCTGGTGGTTTTGTATTTGTCACAATGCTTTGAATGCAGTGAGAAGATTTGAGCCTGAGTCTTCTCAAAATACCTGATATATGTGATAAACCTTCCAATTTTGTGAGGAAACCTTTAACTTACTTCTTCTTTGGTAATACTGACCTTTCCCAAACCAAATAAACAGTATATATGATACAGGCTTTAAGTGTGTTGCAAAAGGTTCTACGAACATCAGGATTTCGGCAGGACCTAGAGATTGTGTTCCCCTTTTTAAAGAAATGTATTTTGAAATGATAATTTCTAGCGCTTTTAACTTCACCTCATGTAGGACTGTTTGCCAAATGTGCAGGAGCCAGATAAACTCGCAGGATTTGCATGTCAAAAGTGAAGCAGTTGATTAAAAGCTTTCAGCTGGGATGTGGGTGGCTGCCTGGAGAGGGGAGGGAAAGAATGAAATGGATAGTGTATAAGGATATTTCAGTAGCTTTATACTTGCAGATCTTGTGAGTGAATAACTTAATGCAGGAACGTTAGTGGTAGAACACCCCCCTCACACATCCCTCTCCCCCCCCCCCAACACAAAGTGTTAAAACACAGCTGGTGTCTTGTGTGTTCACATTTGCTTACTGAACAAACACATCTTGTAACTTAAGTTTCATGTTATCTTTATTTGAATATTGTAAGGCTTCAGTATTCCCGAGCTTTCCTGTCATTACAGCTGCTGACAAAAATGAGGCATTAACTCAGGCTTTTCTTATGGTCTCTCTTGTTTTGAGTGCACTAGCTCTAAAATTTTTGACATTTCCTATTTAAGGTGTTGCTTTCACATGTCCACAGATTCAGGCATGTGCTTGTGCCAGTATTTGTTTTTACTTAAAAAAAAACCCCAAAAGAATGAATAGTGTGTATTGTATTAGTTCAGCGTTCTGCTCAAACACATTTTAGATGTGTTCGCTGCCATTTATTTAAATATTTTGTGTGAACTGACCTTGCTTTTCAGAACACTTTAATGTGAAAGCAGCCTTAATTTTCAGATGACTTGCCTTCTGTCATTAAATTGTTCAAACTGAAGAGGAAGGTTCAGCTGCTGGCTCTGTATTCTATTTTAGTCAAAGATCAGGTTACTGGGTAAGTGGTGTCAGAAGCCGTATTCCTACACATGTGTTTCTTTTCTGTGAAGTGACTGAAGTAATTTTAAATAACACAGCCTTTGAGAATTTTAGGATGACCTCAGGTAGGTGACTTAAATATAGGAAACATCCTTGTAGTTGAGTTACGGGGTCCCAGGTCATCTGAAAAACTTGCCGTTAAGATTTTTGATTTTCCCAGCTTAGATCAGGCTGGGGTTGACATTTCTTTCCTTTTCCGTCATTCCTTGTGTTTTCTGGGGTCTAACCAGGGTTGGCAGTACTTTTTTCTGACCCCTTTTTTGTAACTAGGCATATTTAATTTTCCTGTAACTGCAAAGAAAGCAGTTGGCGTAAAAAGAAAGCAGTAGCATGGCGGGCCTGTTCATTGAAACTGAACAACTCTTTGCTGGTTAGGCTGATACTGTGAAGGAAAAGAACCTTTAACTGACTTGTTTCAAGTGTTGTTTATCATTTCCTTAGTCCTAGCTGCCTGTAATAATTACATAAAATGTCTTTTTGTAATTTGTTTAGTTTTGCTTTAAATTATTAAAACGAATATTCTGTATGTTTATGTGAAACTTCTAAATGTCGAAATGGCACATTCTGGATTTTATGTAGTTACATGAAAGTACTGTAATTTTCTGGGGAGTTTATACTGAATTGTAGCTTATTCCTTCACAATTAAGATGCCCAGGGTTGCACACATTTAAGGGTTTGCAAAGTTAAAGGTAAGCATTTTAATCGTGTTTAAAAAATACACCTTTTGTGGCATTCTGTGCTAGTAAAATACACTACACAGGGAGCGTAAGTGAAGGTCTATTCTGGGGGTTGTTCTAAAGTCATGGTTTGTGGCAGTATTCTTTAAACAGAACAATTTTTAGGCTGTTGTAGTGATTTTGGGTGTTCCAAGTTCAAACACATAAATTATCTTATTTGCATGTGGATTCCAGTTGATAATCAAATATTAATCATTTGCCTCAATCGATAACACACTAAGGACTAAAAGAAAAACAGAAACTTGTCATGAATTGATAATATGTCAGAGATCTGTTTATCAGCAGATCATGCGCATGAAGGGCTTGAGCCAGCAAACTACCCTGCATGGAGTCCCTAATCCAGGAAAGTATTTAATATACACATGTTTTTCTGGATAAGATTATGACACTTAGTAAACTGTTAGGCTCTAACTGTGTGAGTGGACAATGCACATGGTCCCGGTATATTTGATACCAATCTTAAAAGATCCCTTAAGTCAAGGGCATTGAAATCTTTGCTGCTTGTGTATATGGATACTTCAGAATGAATAACCCTTTTGAAGTCAGTGTGCTTAAATTTAGGCTTATAACTTACATGCTTCAGTGTATCAAAGAATAAGTCTAAAAAGAAACTTTATTTTCTTTCATTAAAGATCATTCTTGTAATATGTGCTAATATTGTTTTGTGAATGCTAGTAAAAGGTATTTAAACATCATAAATTTCTCTTTCTTTTTATTAAAAGCCTTTTTTTTTCCCCAGAGAATATGTAAAATATATTTTTCTTTAGTCCTTTGCTTATTCTTCATATTCTTTGTTGGAAGAAAAGTTAAATGTGTGTAACTGCAAGATGCTTCATATTTTTTCTTCTGGTGGAAAAACATCTTTTCCACTCACTGAAAAATGTTGCATTATGAATGAAAGTAATGTGCAATAAAGGTGTACTCAGAACTGGCAGTTTTATCACCAAAGGTGACTTATGCCATTTACCTGAATAGGTCTGAAATCCCACTGCATTTCCAGAGGTGCCTGATTCTTTATCACAGAAAGGCTATTATGTATCATAGCAGGAGGAATAATCTTTGTAAGAGTGAAAACACTGATAGTTACTTGTTTCCAAATTTATTTTTTGTGTGGATCCTGAAAAAACATGAACTTTTTTTACCATATACGTATTTGATAGAATAGCCCTGGAAACAGAAGTGACCACTGTACAAAATAGGGTAGCATCTTGGCTGAAACCAATGAGAATTTTTTGTTGAATCTGATGAAAGTAGGTGTTCAGAGTGTTACCTGTGCTGTTGTCATTTGGGACAGCCACAATTTTGGCTTTCTTTTTATTTTTAAGAAAGCTAGAATGCTGCATTGGATGCAATGAGAAAATCATCTGTTGAGAAAGAGGAATTTAAACGCTGGGGCTGTTACTGTGAACTGGCATTGAAAGCAGCAATGCTGCTATTGTGCTTTGTACTTTCGTTCCCAGGCAGTTTAAAATACATATACTTCTGAATAATCCTTATTACTTTGATTTTGTATTCCAGTCTCTCTGTTTTTGTGAACTTCAGATGTGTTGTCTGCGCTTTGAAAATGCTTTGCCAGCTGGGAGGTGTTGCTGAAATCTACGTAATTATAGAAATATTAAAATTTCTGCAGAAAGTCATGAAACACTCCCAAACAAATCTTAATGTTTTCTGCTTTGTCCAGCAGAAGAGAGAACTTTCAGTTCATTAACTCATCAGTAGGGTTCATTATCTTCAGCAATCGTTTATAAAATACAGTCTTCGTTCTTAAAGCAAGGTAGACATTATCTTATGAAAAAATTGGGGTGGAGGTGTGGTTGGTGCAAGATCACAGCAGACATCTGCTTTGCAGTTTGAACTCTCTCATGTCATCGTCTTCAAACACTGGAACACTGTGGTCTGTAGTCTTTCCTGTGCACAGGAATCTTACAAGATTTCATTTAATAGTTCATTAGAAAATATGACTACAACAAAAAGAGGCACTTTGTTCTAAGAGAAAAGTTGCACGTAAGTGAATACAATGCTTAGGAAGGATTGCCAAGTCCACCTGCTCATCCTTAGAAGCAGGAAGCCAATGTCAAATGGGAACTTCATTTCTAGGTTGTCATACATGGAGTAGGCTGATTAATAATAAAAAAGCTGAATAAACCCAATATTATTCTGCAGTGTGACACTGCCATAAATCTCTACTAGTGCTGTATAGCTTTCCAGTCAGTTAAAATCCTCCAGTATTCTCTGTTAACAGGAAATACTCGTATGTCTCTAAACAGACTTTGGTATTGCAATGGTAAGGACTATTGGTGCATGCCATAAACTATATAAATATTTATTTGTATATGCTAGTTTCCTGTTCTGCTGGTGCATCTCAATGTATTTATTGAAGGTTTCCCTGAAAAAAGTCCTTTACAAACATCTTTTGAACATAAATGTTCAATCTGGGGAGACAGAAGCATTATTTTAATAATGAAAATGTCATCTTTCTCCTTGAACTGAGGTGCTGCATAAAAGGTAGACAAGAACAAAAGAGCCGTTGCTTATTTGATCTTCCAGGATCAAGTTTATGATTTGCCCTTGCAGATTTTGGGGGCTGCTAATCTATGAGACCTTTTGCACAGACAAAAGGAGGCAATTTTTTCCTTTGCGTGTAAAAAAACCCAGGATTGTATTTTAAATTTTATCAAAAGCCTGCTGTGCTAATACCCAAATGTACAATGCTAAGGTACATAAGCATGTGCAGAAGAACAGTGCCAAGCTGGACTTGGCAGTTAGGTTTACTGTTAGACTTGATGCTCTTGGAGGTCTTTCCCAACCTATATGATTCTAAGTTCATCTGTAAGAAACCGATTTAGTTGCTGATCTTTATTCCTCCTCCTGATGTCCAAGTAGTTTGGACTACACCGGAGGCAGTTTCTGAGATTGGCCTCAGACACCTTTGGGTTTTACTGATGATGTTGTGTTTGTTTTTTTTTTTTTTCTGAGAGTTGTGCTTTACTTAGCTTCTAGGGTTGTCTTTTTGATGGTGATGGACTTAAATTCCTTGGTTGTTTCACCAATACTGTGTAACACAGAGCATTTGCCATTTATTTTCACTGACCTGAGCAGGTACTACACTTTTCACATGAACACCCTTCAGTTTTCCTTAAGCTATGGGTTTCATCTGGTATAGTAAAGAGAAGTAAGTAGTTTGTTATATTAGGTTCTGCATTCAGCTGTCAGCATTCTATTCTACTTCTGCCTGATACTGAGTTTGGAATATAGAATCATAGAATCATAGAATAGTTAGGGTTGGAAAGGACCTGGAGATCATCCAGTTCCAACCCTCCTGCCATGGGCAGGGACACCTCACACTAAACCATCCCACCCAAGGCTTCATCCAACCTGGCCTTGAACGCCGCCAGGGATGGAGCACTCACAACCTCCCTGGGCAACCCATTCCAGTGCCTCACCACCCTAACAGGAAAGAATTTCCTCCTTATATCCAATCTGAACTTCCCCTGTTTAAGCTTTAACCCGGTTTAAGTTTTAAATATGGTTTGATATAATTGATCTCTTCTGTGGTATGTCAAGGTTGCAAAGAATTAGGGCAGTTATTGGAAGAATTAGGATATTCAAGGCAAAGTAAGAGTTCAGTGAAAACACAGATAGGCAAAGAGAGACTATATTGCTATGGAAGCCTTACTAAACTGGCAATGGTAAGAACTTCAGACTGATTAATGTTTCTTTGTGAGATGTTTTATTAAACAAAAGATGAGAAAAAGTAAAAATTGTAAAAATGCTATACAGTAAATAGGTTGCGCTGCGGTGTTCAGAGATGTGAGGTAATATTTGCCCATTCAAGGAAATACTAACAAAATGTCACTTTGATTAAAGAAAAGAACAACTTAAGGGTCTAGTGGTTCCTTCATCTGCTTCTTTACACACAGTATAGGCTGTGTAAGCATAATTTGAGATTCAGAACATGATTTGTTTTGGAAAAAGTGTTTTTAATTTTTATTCATTAAAAGTCAAATTAGGATTTTTAAACTTGGGAATAAGCAAAAATTTATTGGGTGAAATTGTTTGAAACTGCTTTAATTATGTCTTATGTCATTGTGCAGATGTTTTAATTTCTTTTGTGGCAAAGTGTTTAATAAACATATTCAAAATGTGGCTTTTTATTATTTCTAGTTATATTAAAATGAGGTATTTCTTAGAACAAAAAGTTATTCCAGTTACCTGAGTTACCCTGTCTAAGCCCCTAGTTTATCTAATACTTTGTATTTTCATTTGTTATATTAATGCTGATGTGTTCACATGTTATTAATCTTGTTGAATGGCTTAATAACATTTTGTTGTTTGTTTCCTTAATAATCTTCAGCTATTGCAATGCATCTCCTTTTTTGAAATTTTGGTTGGTTTTTGTTTTAACAGAAAGAAAATGAGTGAGAAAATAATGTTCAAAGAGGAACACTGTTTTTCATGTTTATTGGGGCAGAGGGCCTTCTCCTCTGATTTGTTTGTGACCGTATCTAGTGCTTCCTGATTCAACTCAATAAACTTTTTATCAGTGAGATGCAGGGTAACCTTCCTCTTGGGAATATTTGCTAGAAATTTATGATTGTCCTGCAGTTTGAGAATTTCTATTGCATTTGAAGCTTCTGCTTATATTTGATTGCTTACTATTATGAAGTGTGTATGCTTGGCATCTCTACAGATGCCTGATTTAATCCTGTAATCAGTCGTCCAAATAGTATTGCATGGAAATGAAATTCACAGGCTAATTTTGCCTTGTGTGAAGTTTGGAAAACCTGGCGACCTCTGACTGAGATTAAGGGCTCTTGGTTCCAGGTTCCTTGCCATTGAGTTGGAAGTTATTCCAGTTAGAGCTATAACTCTGGCTGTGGGTTTCTAAACTCTGTGGCTGCAAATAGAGCAGCCCTGAAAGCCCACATAATTTCTAATTCTAAAGCAGGAGTTCTGGAGACCCCTGTCACTAGCCACTCTGCATGGTGAAATATCATAAAGGCACAGATCCTGCAGCTCAGCATAGGAATGACCATTTGGGGTTTATAATAATATTTTCTGTATGTTGAGGTCATTTATTTATTCATTTACATTTTTGACAAACCACTCATTGTTTGGAAACTTTAACATCTACTTGTGAGGATCAATAATAAATAGTTAATATCACTGGCAACATGTAGATGTACTGTTTGAATTCAGAAGTGTAAGTTTAGGGGGACTGTAGAGAGAATGTAATAAAGGAAAATACCATCTGATTGTATAGAAAAGTGTACATTATTAATTATGAGACAGTTAACTTCTAGGAAGAAAACCAAGTATGAAAGGCCATTACTGCTCTAGAAGCTGGAATAGTTGAAATTGTCTGCTTGGCTGTCTCTCTGGAAGTGGGACAGATGATTTGATGTGCTTTGCAGTGACTTCTAGAGGAAGACTATGAAGTGGTCTGGTCATCGTGCTGTAAGTCAACCCGCATGTGTTATGGGGGCAGCAGAAGTGTGCACAGCTTTTGCAAAGCCACTTTTTTTTGTCTTCTCTTTAACTGGAGGTTAACTGCTATGAGGAACGTGTGTGTTTAGTAGTAGACAGAACTGAACGACTCTGACAGTGTTCCTGCTTTGTATCTTGCTTTGGAGCAGCAGGGGGCCGGTACTGTGGCAAAGTATTAAAAGTTTAAGATTTTTTTTTGTCAGTAATTATTTATGAAAATAAATAATAAATCAATATCGTGGATTGTCTATATTTTGATTTTACTCCCCTGGCTTTCTCTCTAGCCTAGTTTGTAGCATGAAGGAGCATGCGGGGCAGTACTTTGCAATGAGCTCTTTGTTTCAGCAACTTAATGGGTGTCATCGTTGTAGTTTGCACTCAGTAAGAGGAGGAATTTCCAGCAATAGCTACAAAGCTTCTCAAACCCTTTCGACTGTTGATTTACTTGAGGTATCAGAAAGCTTTTTCTGCTTGAGATTCTGTGTGTTTGACTTCCTGGGGCTTTTCCCCTGCTTCCTCCTTCCTGCGCCCTAATAGCAAAGGGCTTCTGAACCACTCCCCTTCTTCCATCTCACCTGTTCTCCTTTATTCTTTCTCTGTCTCTTAATCCCTTTTCCCCCTATTTTATACCATCTTTTATTCTTGTTTCTTCAAGTCTTCCTTATTATTGATTTATCTCTTTAGACATGCGTTATAAATAATTTGCACTGTAATGATGGTGAAGACAAGCTAAATAAGATGTATGCTTGTTATCTTGGCATTATTTAGGACTTTTTTCCCCACCAGTACACAAATAACTGAGTGTATGGGCAAAGTGCTGAATCTACATAGAATCCAGAGAAAAATGCCAAAAGGGACAGAAAAGGTAATTTTGTTTAGTGTTATTCAGCCCATAGTTCATGAATCACTGCTGGTCCATAAATGGCTATGTATGGTCCTTGAAACAGTTACAAAATGCCCAGGCACACACACGCTCCCACAGGCTCAGCAGGATTGTGTCCGAATATGTGGGCAGGCACAGTCAGCAGTTGGCTCCCAGTCACTGTCCAAGCCTTATTAAAATGTTTATTGCTATCCTGCATTTATTAAAGTTCTGTTGTTGTAACCAAATATTTGGCATCCCTGTTCTCAACTTCCCATGATGCCAATACAATAGTTAAACCTTGAGCTTTCTTGCTCAAGGAAGTTGCTGTCTATGGCTTGCAGTCCAGATCTCCTTCTGCAGTAAGTTATAGGCTGATTTCCTTGCCTAACACTCTGCTTGTAGAATAGCTTTAGACCCCTTAGTTCTGTAATCCCAAATCTTAAAAATGTTTTCTTTGTAGCCTTGTGTTTCAGCTCAGTTGATACCTAGCTAATTCTTACCTTGGTGATTGTTTTCCTATGTTCTTCATGTTTCTGTTCTGTCAAGCTGTTGTAGGTGATCATGGTAATCATTGTATTGTGTGTTCTAACACCTGCCTTCTGTATCTGAGTGTAAAACTTTTATCAGTAGTCCTTACAGGAAAAGTCCAGGTTTGTCCTTGTAGCCTTGGCATATGGCATACTTAATGAGATTAGGGCTAATACTTTCTTATGGGCATGCATCAGAAACCTGAGAAATTAATGTACCAAATTCTTTCTAATGAACACACCTAAATACCTTGTTCTGTGATTGGTTTAGTATTGTAGCTAAATTTAGGTAATTCTCCATGACAAATTTGTGATGCAGATTTCAAGTCCTTACCCTAAAGCATGTAAATGGGAGCATATTCTAAAGAAAAGGCGCTGGCTATTTTGGAACATAAGACTTCAGGTATATTCACTTATTTCAAGTGTGATAAAATCCTTCCAATTCTCTGACCCATTTGGTTGAAACAAGAGCAGTAGGAGCAACAATCACCCGGAGGCAATTAATTAGCACAGATTTCAGTCCAGCCAAGATCTGGCAAAGAAACAGATACCTGCAGAAGTCCTATGCTGTAAGTGGTAACTGTAATAACAGGTAGTACTAATAATGAAAGAATTGCAGGAGAAAGTAGTTCCTGCAGTGGCTAGAAGCTAATTTTCACTGTATTGAAGTGATATCATAGGGGATGAGGTCAACTGGTACAGATTCTACTGTCTGCTTTTTTTTTCCAACATGGTAAGGAATAGAAGTCAACCCCCTCTTCCAAGAAGAGGAGGAATTTAACAATATTAAGAAAACTCTGAGGAACAAATCCAGGTATTCTTGTTTTTATCCTTTCAAGGAGAAAGAGTTGTCTAATGCAAAACCTGCTTTCTGATAAAGGCCAAAAATGTAATTAAAATTCTTGACATCCAAAATGACCATGAGCTGATAAAGCACCTTTTTAGTAAATATTTCCCCTTGGGACACTCAAAAGAACCTGGCATTACCCTCCACTCTGCTTCTGGAGGATATAATTAAAATGGGAGCTTCTGAATAAAACAGGCAATGTGTGAAACCTTACAGGTTTGAGGAAGAAAAATCTGTTTCATATTCATTTCCCCAATGTACACAGAGCAGAGGCTTTGCTCACAAATGAAACTGTTATACCAAATGCATGAAGGGGAAAATTTGTTCTAGGAAATAAATAGATAAATACATAGAAGTTCTCAGGAGAAATTCTGTGGTATCAGCTGTGCTCCAGGCATCATTAAATTCAGTGTAGGTTTGTCAGGGCTCTGAGCCTGAAAAGGTTCAGGTCTTCAGAGACTAAGGTCTTCAGGACCACAGCCACAGAATGAATGTGTCTTGGCCTGCCTGTTCAAGTGGGCTTCACAAATCGGTGCTTTGTAAACAGATGTGATCTTGGAGGTGCATTTTCACACGTGCTCTTGGATGTGTCAAGGTGATGTACCGCAGAGCAGGACAGGATTCTATGGCTTGATCCCAGCAAGTAGCAGAGTCCATTGGCAGTGAACTTGTGTCACCACAGGGGGTTGAATCTTGGCATTGGCTGTATTGGGAATAAAATTTTTAAAACCTTCAGTGTAATATTCAACCATGCGTTGGGAGAGACGGGGAAATCCCTTAGAGAAGTTCCAACAAATTCCATATGTATTGGAGCTTGAGTAAAGCTGGGGAGGTGCGAATTAATGTGTCTTTAAGGTAGCCATTAAAGTAATGCTTTAATTGACAGGCTGACACCTGCATGAGTGGGATAATAGTCAGCATATATGTAGCTGGTCACAGCATGCACTAGTTTCCCCTGTGGGGATGTTAAGAGGGATGTGGAGATGTGCTTTGAGCGTGATAAGGTGAAAGAAAGTCTATAGCAGGGAGAGGGGCAGAGAGGAGTGTGTGGGATTTAAGAAGCAGATTTGTTCATCAGTGAGGAAGCAAACTCCTCTGGTTCTGCTGCTCTTGGTACAGCTGATTGTGTCCTACAGCTGCTGTCCTGCTGTGTTAGTTGTATTTTCTGTCTTTATCACCGTTGCCAAGGCAGATTTTGCCTTTGTTGTGGGTCTCTGGGAGGAAGGTGTCTTTCCTGTTTTGATTTTGGTCTTTTTTCTTCTCTGTTTTTTAGTTTAGCTGCTTTTTAGAAGCAGTCTGCTCCAATCTGCATTTGGGTTTTGTTACAGGCCATTTGTCTTGGAACAGAACAGGTTCTCTCATGTCCCTTCTATCTCCTGATCTGTTAATGATTGTTGAAGACGATGTCCTGTCTTTGTCGCTATGGTCCCAGGCCGATGGGGATGGGTGGCCCATTCCAGGCTTGGGTTCCCTTAACAGATTTGTCTTTGGATGGTGAGTCCATGGACAAACTTCCCCAAAACATTTACAAAATGAATGGAGTCTGCAAAAATACTAGGTTTTAAATCCCATTACAGCTTTAATGGATGTATGCAAAGTAAGATCTATGACAGGTCTGTCTGATCTGTCAGTCATTGCTGTGTAGGGTTTCTGAGCTCTCTGGAAAGTCTACCCAATGTCTAGTACAGAGCTCTCTTCTGGGCTTCAAATCCTCGAACTGAAAAGGGAGTATCTAAAATTGTCAAAAGAAACAGTTGCCCAAAAAGAAATTTAATGTCGTACAAAGCAGTTAATTTCCCTCAATGTCTACTGAAAAATGAAAATAGAAAAAATTTGTCATTTAAATCTGAACATGATATGAGAAATTTCAGATCACTACTTAAAATCCAGCAAAGCAAGAGGCACATAAAGGCAGTGTCAGTTTTAATCATTGGCACCGGTATCAACTAGAATAAGTACATACACAAATGTTACAACAGGAAAGGTCTTAGTGTCTCGTTAGGAGTGCGTTGGCTTCTCCTGCTGCCTGAGGAGCTGATACTCATGACATCAGTCCTGGTTCCCAGAGGGAGAGCTGAGATAGAGTTGGTTTTGTCATTTCTCAGGAAGTAGATGAGCAGAGAGGATATGTATTTTTACAGCAGCATTAATGGAACTTGCAGAATGCTGGTTGCGTAGGTTCTAGTAGCGTGCTTGACAAGATTTAGTATGAATTACATTCAAAGCTAGCGTACCTTGACCTGATGTGGTTGTTTCCAATAGCGCTTTTTTGGAAAATGATCCACCAAATTCTCTAGGAACTTAAGGGTCTGCTGGGAAGTTGAAACAAGCAAGAACTTGGTAATGGATGAAACTTGGGGTTAAGAAAACATCCATTTTTCTTATTTCTATACTTTTTTTTTCATCCTAACTATTATTTGAAAATGCTTTATAATGTTGCAAAGCAAAACTTTCCAGGGTGCTCTTTACATGCACTACTCTGATGTATGATTGTTAGGCAGTTTGACCTTATGGAGGAAAAAATATACACAATGTGTCAGATTCTTCAGGAAATCTTGTTTGTTAAAATAATGTTTTAGATTCTAAACTCTGTATGAGGTGGCCCATTTGTTTTTCTCAGCTACTGCTTATTTTGTGCAACACATGTTTTGAAAGACAGCTGTTCATAAAACATAGCCTTCAGAAACTAGAAGAGCTACAAACGGAAAAAAACCAACAACTTCTCGTATAACTCCTACCTGATTTTTGAAAATCTGTAATTTTGTCAATTTATTAGATAAGCAAAAAATAAAAATATAGAAAGAGCATGCTGCTGTGAAAAACTGGTTTAGCATTTCTGAAAAGCGTAATTAATAGATACTCAGATTATTAAGCACTTTGAAAAACACAGGCTGTCTGACAGCAGATGTGCACTGCATCTAGTAATGTTTTATATTAACAGGTATAGCGAGTGGGCTAAGGGCTCAGCAGAGATTATATTAATTTCCTCATGATTTTTAAGCAGTTTCAAGATGTATTTTTTGTTTATAAAAGAAGCATCATAAGCCTTGTCTGTCTTAAATTTTCTCTGAGTATTTGGATGCTTTCCTCTGCCTGCTGGTATTGAGCACTGTTACAATCCTGGGGGAGGATGCTGCTCAAGGATACAGCTAATTTAGACTATACATGGGTATATTTATGTGAGGGCTGGCTGCTGGCTTTAGGTTTGGCTGTCATCCTTGGTTACTGCTGGTAGTTTGAGACTAGGCAAGCTGCAAACTCAGCTGGACTTGGGTTTGCATTCATAGACTGCAACAGGATTGCTGTGCTCTTGGACCGGCAGCCAACTGTGTAGCTTGTGCACAGTTTACATAGCAAGTTATTTGGCTGTATTAGGTTTTATTTTTGTAGTGAGTAAATGACAGGTTCTGTTTCTAACATTTGGATCTCTCCTTTAGACAGGCTTTCTTCTGCCATTCTCTTCCAAATCCTTTTACCTGTGCTTTTACTGGGCTTGCATTCACTTGTCAGTCTCTTCTTATGCTAGGATCTGCTTCAGAAATTCAAATTCTGATTCTTCTCCTTTCCTCAGGAAAAATAGCTTTAGTGAAATTCTTGGTTTTCATTTTTGTAATTTCCATCATAATATTAAAGGCAACACAGGACAATAATATCTGACTAATTCTTCCCTTTGTAGTTCCCTTGCAGTTAGGGAAAGACTAATAAAGTTGCTCTTCTGATAGCTTCCATTTTAAGCAATCAAAGATAATCTGTATGTCACTTAACAAGAAAAATACAGATCTTTTAGACACAATTGTTCCAGGGCGGGTTTATTTCCAGTCATGCTTCTTTTTGACTGGCATCAACCACTAACGTGTTGCAAAGTTCATGCAGAATATTCTGTGGAAATGAAAGGCAGAAACGTATCTAATTGATATTAAGTGGTCCCTTTGTATCTTAAGCTCTATGCTGGTTGGCTATGCTGAATTGTTTTTAATTGCAGCTGTGTAAATCACATTGTTGCTGCTGCATTCTTTCATTGTGATTTGAGAGAGTGATACGTATCTTACTTGGAAAGAGGAAGTTTGAGTGCTATCTGCAGGAACTGGTGCCATTCTGCCACTGCGCATGTGGAATTCATCAGGAGCCCCATCTAAGAGTAACAGCTTATTAAAACACTAGCTTGTGCTACGCATTGGTAAGATTTATTCTTACATGTTCTGAAATCAGCTGCTTGCCGTTTATCGGGACTAACCTAATCTCAAAGATAGAATGGTTCATCAATTCCTAGTTTTCTCTATTATCACACTTAATGCTAGAGACTGCAAATGGCATGTTTTAATAACACCATGCATAGCTTTCTCACTTCTGATCAAAACTTGATCACTTTTGTGTGTGCATTTTAATTTTGTCTCTATTTTTAATTAAACCCACAGTTCTGATAATTTACTAGTTGAGCATACAGCTGTCTGACGTTTGATGCCAGAACTACAAGATAAAATGGGGTTTTGATTATATAGATACACATGCACACACACACACAGTTATATGTATGCAAATATGTAAATTATTTGCAAAAACCTGACATTTCGCAGTTGCAATTTGGGTGGGTTCTTTTTAGCTGGAAACAAAAATCAATTGGAAACTCAGTGCCAGCAAGCTGTATTTGCATTTTGTGATGACCTGGGCATGCTGCGTCCTAAAGGAACGACACTGTGTCAAGGCTTTCAGTGTGGTTTATTAGTTGAGTCTCACTTCTAACTAACTGTATTTCCAGGGCTTCCTGTGATGTGCTTTGATGTACTATATGGTCTTGAGTTTCTGGCTTCTCCCCCCTCCCCATACATGTTGTAAAAAACAGAGTATCTTTGCTACTAGTTTGGGTAAGGTAAGTACTTTGTTGCCTGCACCCCTGTTCTGTTCCTCTTGCGTCTTTTGTTTGAGCTTTTAAAAATGACATGCTGTTATTAAGCATCTGAGAAGAAAGCAGAAGTCTAGACGAAGATCATGTAGAGAGTGCCCAAACCAGGTGCAGTGTTGTTGAGGTCCATGTATATGTTCCTTCATCATGCTGAAAATCCTGTTTGTCATTGCAGGAGAATTACAGATTACCACATCTTGGGTTTCTGTGTCTCTGCTAATGGTGTGTGGTGTTGTTTCCATGTGTTTGCATCAGAGAAGCTTTGAAGATGGTTTGTTCCAGGGGCGGACTCTAGGTTTGTACATATCAAGAATCCCGTTTCTGCAAAGCTGTGGCAGATCTGAGCCTGGAAGTTCATTATTCCCAGTTGTTCGTCAGATTGCAAGGATGGTGAGCTTCACTCTGATATTTCACTCTATCAGAGGCTTTTCTTTAGTCAGGATTTAGATGGAGCATTTTGTCCTGCTTTTCTTTAAAAATAAATGAGATTCAAAGTTTCGTGAAGGATATCCTTGCTTATCTTTTGTATTTTGACTATATCTAATGAGATTTTGCCTTTAATTTTTGGAAGTGGGAAGAGATTACATTTATTAAGGTTTCTTATTGTGTAAGTTTATTGTCTTTTCAGGAAGTAGAGCTCTTACTTGACCAGACTGAATGTCTGTTCGTTGGAAGTTGTTGTCAATTAGCGGCCATTGTCTTGTAGATTTGCACTTTGAAACATAACCCTTACTGGCAATGAGTTTTGTGAGTGTGTGTTTACTGTTTCAAATACTTCTCTTTTCCCCCTTTTATTTATTGCTTATTTACTTGCAGGCTTTTGAATTGTCTGGCTTCATTGAACTTGAGTTTGGAGCTGCTGATTCTGTGTCTTTGGTCTAGAGTCTGTCCTTTTAAATAACAGTAACAAAATGCTGTCATGATGACTAGGTTGCTCTCTAGTGTGGGAGAATCATCTCTGCTGCTTCTGAAAGCTTTGCCTGAGGTAGCCCTGTATAATTGTAACATTTTAGGTAATTGTTTGAAGTTTATGCTGTGCTTTCTATTAAACTGAGAGCTGTTTAAAAATCGGTTGAACTAAATCCCAGCTCTCCTTTCTCTGCTCTACTGGTGACATTGTGGTGCAGGACTGGGGTTTTAAATATGTCTTCTAACAGATGGAGTTTGTGTCATTGTGCTTGTGTTAAGGTGGGGATGTCGTGTGGGCAAAAGGATTTATCTCCCAAAGCATGGGTGTGAGGAGGTACCTACCAGACCTCCTCTGTCACACAAGAGGTGCACATCAGATGAGGTAGATGTTTTTGTGGAATTAATGAATCATGATTTTTGGTTTTGCTGCCAGTCAGCTGGTATTAATTCAGATGTTTAGAGTTCGCTTTTACCTTGTTGTCCATTAGAAGCTGTATTGCAAGAACTACAGGCAGCAGTGAGGTTGCAAATCCCTTGCTGGAAAAAAAAGGTCTATTATATGTGTGGTTGCTACTAAGGGCTATGGGAGCTGGATGCTCTGCTGTGTAAATGGGAGTGCAAGAGAATTCCCATCCATCTGTGCCTTAGCCTTTCTTTGCTCTTATCAGCTATATATGTATAGCAAGGCAAGGGTTGCTTGGACTCCATGCTGCTGTTCATTTTCCCATTTCTCATTTCTGCAGCTACCTCTTCCCGTTTCTTCAGAGAAGTTTGTTGGTTTTCCTTGTCCTAGTGGTTCTTGTGCTGGTTGTTTCTTTAACCTTGGTCTATGAAATGACCTAGGTGGAAAAAAAGGAACTGCAGACTGAAAACAGGGATGAAGCCTCAAACAGATCTGCCTCCATAGCAAGAAAAGTATCAGCACTGTGTGGAGCCATCCTCTGTATTATTACTATTACAAAAAAAACCAACCAAACAAAACCAAACCCCCAAACTAGCCAAACAACAAAACAAACCCAAAACAAGAACAGAATGTAAGAATTAGTCATAGCGATTCAGACTTGATGTCCGTCTAACATCCTTTATGACATTGGTCAAAAGTCACAGGCTCAAGAAGATTACAGCAACAAGGCAATGACTTTCCTATCCTTCCTCTCCCACCCTTCAGTGGTATGTGGCTCAGGATGTTTTCCTGAGATAAGGGTGATCTCTGTGTGGTTAGTAACCCTTACTGCATTTCTCTTCCATAAACCTGTTTGGCCTCTCCTTAAGGCTGTAGGGTTTTGGTGTCCACAGTGTCTTGTGTCAGAATCCCATGACATAGATGCAAGTTGTGTGAAGACAACTTAAGTTTGTTGTTTACACCCTGGCTCTTGAGCTTCAAGAGGCAAAACTGATCCCTGTCCATCCTGAGTGTGCCACCTGTGAGTTTTACTGGCTCCCATTATATCCTGGCTTCTTCATCCCCTTCCTAGTGATGTTTGAGCTGTTCAGCCATTGATGGAGTGGGAAGAGGAGCAGAACAGTAGCCAGCGTTCCAGGTGCTGGCACAAAGTAGGTTTATTGGCGGTGTTAAGCTTGTCTCTCTTTCTTTCTCACCTCTGTAACTCGTAATAACCTGCTGGTTTGTTCTGACTGCTAGGCATTTAGCTGATGGTTGCCTGAAAACATGTGTTTTATGCTGGAGGAAAATATGTTATGCCAGGTCCAACAGAGAGGCGTGGCAGCTGCTGCTTTGTGCTGCCAGGTCCAAGTGGTGGTGAGGCTGAAATGTATCCCCAGCAGTCATGGGTATGCACTGTGTGTGTGCATGACCAACACGGATAATGCAGGCAGATAGAGCACTCAGATACAGACAGGTCTGCCTTAGATGGAGGGAGGTCTGTGCATGAGACTATGTATATACATACATAGGAGGAGGATCCTTCCAGCAGCTGGGCTTGGACGCTTGGTCTGCCCAGTAGCTGCCCCTGGGTCCCAGTCTTCCCAGTTGCTGGCACCTGGGCATACGAGCCTCCTGGTCCCACAGCCAACACCATCTGTGCTCTCATCTGCACAGGCACTCTCAAGCCCAGAGCTGGCCCTCGAAGACCTGCTCTAAACCGTTTGCTTCCAGGCCACATGTCCTGCTTGGTCTTTGCTAGTGGTCACATACTCGTAAACCCAGTACAATCCCCAAATGCCCTTCCCCTGCATCCTCTTGTGTGTTCTACACCTTGGGGCAGCAACCCTCCTTAATCCAGAAGGTGATGAGGAGAGCTGTTCCAAATGACTCATGTTGATGGCTCTGTGCCTGGGTGCTGGGGCTGAAGTTCTCCTGGGCAGATAGGGTGTTCCTCAGCAGGAGTCCTTGAGTTAGGGTCCTGCCTGCCACTGTGCTTCTACTCCTCCAGGTTTGTGGAGATGGGGTTTGGGTGCACTGATGGGCCAGGGAGTAGTCTGGAGGTGTATTATTTATATAAGTGAAATACAGTTATAATTCCAAAATTATACTCCCCAAGTGGCAGTGGTCAGATTGGAAGCCAGTATTTCACCTCTGACACCAAGACTGACTTTTTTCCATATGCATGGCCCTTCATAAATGTAACTTTTAAGTGGGGTGCTTTTTCCTGACTAATATAGTCAACAAACCGTGCACCTCATTATTCACCTTATTTTTTTCCCCTAGTTTTATTAAGAACATCTTGAGTTGCATAGGTCTTAACACAGATCTGCAGAACTACTGATGGCTTCCCTCTAATAGCTGATGATCACCCATCTTTTCTTATTTTCTAAGTTATTTATCTATGCAAGAGTAAAGTAGATTCTGTTTCTATTTAACAAACACTGAAGTTTTCTGTATTTTCAGGATTTTTGTCTGGTGTAGTATTACGCTTGTCATTGGCAACGATGCTTCTGTCATTTGCTTTTGGAAATGGTTTCATATTCTAATACCTTTTTTGTCAGAATTTATGTACTCTTCAGTTTTATTCTATCGTTCATAATAATTTACTCAACCCATGTAATTTTCTAAATTAGTCCTGTCATCCTTCAATATAAGGAGGTTCCTATGCGCCTCTGTTAAGCAAATGAAATATATTCAGCGTCTCTGACTTTTTCATATCAAGTCAGTGCTTCCCTCACTTTTCCTGTCTTAAAGACTTCCTTCTAGGGTACTCAGCATCTTTTTTCATCTCTGTTCCTTTCCATTTGCAAGAAATGAATTTCAGGTGAGTATTGCACAGTACCCAGCTGTGGTTTTCGGACAAGTCTGAGGCTCCATATTTGGTAAACTATGAGTGTTTGCTTTATATATATATGTATTAATTTATTACAATTTTTTAATATTGGCTCTTGTTTTACTTAGGGAAAAACCCTAGAGGCATAGTACACTAATTGTGAAAAGGCATTGCTTTCTGTTTCAGAAAATTGTTACAGTAAGCTTAATAGCCATATAAACAAATCTTTATACAATTACATAATAATTCTTCCTTGTTTAACCATAGTAAATTCTATGAAATTTTTCTTTCCTTTTTTTACAAGTGTCTGGCTTGAGAAAAGCAAATATAAAATGATTTATGAGTGTTTTGCATTATCATCTTCTCCTTTATGAGCATACCCAGTTCTGATATTTTTCCTGAATTATTTTTGCAGAACTGTTGTTTTCAATTGAAGGTATAATAAAATATGCCTCTCTTCATCACTCCTTATCAGATTCATATCTCCAGTCATTCCAGTTGATTTTCTTTAGGGTTTAAGAATATTCTTAATTCAGGATTTTTCTGCTTCTGTAGTGTGTCTGCTCAGTCCTTTCTCAAGTCCTGCAGACTCCACTGCAGGAACTGCAGCAGGGCAGTGAATCATTTCATGGGCTGATGCACTGCTGCAGTGGCTGGCACCAAAGGCATTGCTGGGTCAAAGTCCTTTGGACAAATAAATGTCCATATAGGACATTTTTCTTTTTTCCTAACCCCAGGCTACTAGTGATCGGTTCCTGTCTGGAGTTTTTGTCATTGGAGGTGGGATGGGAAGTGGATGCTCTTTGCCAGAATGGAACTGGGGCATTAACATGTTCTGGTACAGGGATCCTATAATATTGTGCCCAGGGCTCTGGAAATAATTGCTAATTAAACTTAGCATACTGGCTCTGCTAGGTTGGCTGAGTATCTGTCATTTTGTTTTACCAACATAAACTTTGCAGCCCCCTTAGTTTGGTTACTTACATTGGAGCATGCATGAAGCTGAAGAGGAATAGTATGCCAGATGGAAAATCTGATGCTATAGATGATGTGCTGCGTATGGCAAGTGGAAGTGTTCAGACACAGACACCTGCATTTCTGGTCACCAGTCTTCATGCCTCTGCCTAGTCCCTCAGGATTGCTGGTTTTTAGTTTCATAAGCAAGAACGCTTCATTCTGCCACCATGGAGCATTGGATTTTCTTCACGATCAGGCTTGTCTGTCTCAGCTTTGCATCTTTCAAATATGAAGTTGTTGGCTGCAGTTTCTTTGGAGCTCTGGTCTGAAACATGAAAGCTTGGAAATTTGTTGTTGTGAATAGACATAAATGAGGATTTTTGAATCAAATGGGATTTTGCAAATAAAAACGCTTTGTAGAACTGGAAGTGGATTTCTTGCAGCCGTTTGTGTAGGTAATGCATAGCCTGTGAAAGCAGGAATGAAGGGTCCTGGTCTGTCTCCTTGTGTATTTAGTGAAAAAACACATACTAGAATGGCAGTTACTGTTTGGAAGCTTTGGGCAAGACTGAGCTCTCTCTGCACTAAGCAGTGTGCTGTACACACAAGAGCCTGTGTTTACAAACTGGTTGTACAGAGCAGATCAAGAGTAGGCAGGAAGAAGCTCTACTCTTTTTAAATATAGATGGCTGAAGCTAAGGGTGACTTAATACTATGTGACTTTAGACAGGGAGCTATAGGAGGGGGGAGGATTAAGTATTCAATATGGTAGAACATGGCTTAATTGTAAACCCAGACTTTCATATGACTCTATTATTGGAAAAAAGGGAAAAAAAAATCCTTTAACTGAAAGTCAATGTTCCTGGAATGTAAAAAGCAGTGAAATACTGAATTTCAGGCATCTCATTTAAGAAATATTCTGCACAGAATCACCTGTAGCAGTATTAAACATGCTTACCAAACAGGAACACTTGTTACAGGCCAGCTTACAGCTTGAGGTGGTGTTCCGTGTCTCCGGGCTTGGCAGAGGAGCTGTTCTTTTTTCTCAGGGCATCGCACAGCCACACAGGGTACAGTATGATCTGTATCTGGGGAAATTAGTCCACTCATCTCATCAGGAATTGATTCTGGCAAGCGACTGGTAAATGTTATGACACGTTATTGTCCTTCTAATATATTCTCTCTCTCTGTCTCTTTATACACGGGCATATGAAATGTGGATGGTGATGTGTGTTCCTAAACATGCTGTAAGCTATTGGTATAATTCACAAATAACAAATGAGCATCGGTTATAAAATTGAACTGGTCCTTGCGGCAGTACGAATTTAAGGAAGGAAGCAACAATAAGAATCACTTAGCTGGAAAAGAAGAACTATCTAAATGCAAGCTGCATTTGGTGAATGAGTGGAAGTACAGCAATTTGAGTGCAGTATAGACCGAAGCCCAGCTCTGTGTATTATTTTTAAAGTGTTCTGAATTGCTTAGCTGCCACTCTCTTCTAAGATTTTGGAACATTATAAATACCTAAATTTGTATTCACTGGTTTAGGATGCTGCCAAAAGCACTGAAAGAGTTGCTGCCCTAAATTAATTAACTTTTGTTTGTTGAATCCGTAGTGTGGAACACAAATGTCAGTTCTATTCAGACAGAAGGGAAGATTCATCTCCAGGCCATAACTGATTTTACCCTGGCCTAACGAGTCATATATTTCCACTTGACCTGAAATAGAGTTTTTTGAAAAAGATCATTGCTTCAGGCCACATATAACCTCATCATTTGCAGCAGTGGAATTTAGTGGATTTAATGTAAACTACTTGAAACTGTTTGATGATACGTCTGACCTAACCACAGGGAACGGGGGAAATGCCTTGCCTTAAAATGTGAAATAGGAGTCAGCAGATATGAAATAGTTTTAAATGGCAAAGTCTGCCTGGTGTGCTATACAGTGGCCCCTTTTCTTGCTTTGAGTGCATCTCTGCCCCTTTTCTTGCTTTGAGTGCATCACTGCCCTAAGAGTCTAAATCTTGTATTTGAAGTACTGCGGCTTTTACATTCAGAAAATCTGTTCAGGATATTCATAGAGGTTTTAAAAAGGTGTTAGCTGCAATTTTTCTTTCCTTGTGAATCCTGTAGTGTTTAACATACAGCAGTAGAATAAAGTCTGTGCTTTGCACAGTGACCCCAATAAAATATTGAAATTTCTGTAAACTATTGTGCAAGTAGTTTTTCCATTAAAAGTATGTGGTGTCTTCAGAATATGGGGCCCGCATGACTCTATTAAGATTATTGTTCCCCCCGCTCTAATCAGGACTCAGGTGAGATGAGCTGCATACCTCATGTGAAGAGGTCATACCATCTTGGGGAAGGCTATACTTCGTGCCTCAGCACTTCAGCCTTCATCCTCTGTTGTTTCTGAATCTAATTTTATGAACTATTTTCATTTTGTCCTGTAAGGATGACTCATTCTGCAGCAGTAGTTGTACATATGTATTATTAATTACCTTAAAGTGTTTGTTTAAATATTTCATTTTGTTAATAGTGCAACATGCTGAACTTTGAATTCTGTGCTTATGTGCTATCCTTCATGGGCTGAGCACCAGTAGTGGAAGTTGTGCTAATTATTGCTGCAGGTTATTTCAGATGAACTGTAAAGACTTGTGTGTGTCTTGGTTCCTCCCAAGCTGGCAAGGTTTCTGGCGTTTTAAGCTACTTTGGAGAAAGTTGTGATGATTTACATCTCAGAGCACCTGGGTTATGCCAGTGCTATTGGAACCGTGAAACCTCAAACAGCTGAGTCAACATGCCCTGCCAAGAAGGAGTATCAGTTGTGTAATGTTAAAATGCCATCCTTTCTTCATATCTCACAATGTGGAGGAGTGGTATATGTGAACATACTAACCAATACGCGTTAATTTTTACTGCTTTATTTAGTGCAGATTTTTTAAAAAGGGTTTAAAATCCTCTCGTGTCTTTACTATTAATAACTGCTATTTAAAATATGGCAGCAGTGATGCAGCAAAACATCCAAAGAAGGTATGTTTTGTGGTGTGTTCCTCCAGCTTGCTTTTCTGCATTTGCTTTCTCATTAATGAATTCACAATAACTCAGTTTATTTGGATGAACTTTACATTACCTGTTGTGACTTGAGATCCCTTTTTACTTGTATGTAATTAATACAAAACCTCAAACTGTAAGTCTGCAGTGTCTCTTCACAAAAGCCAGCTAACTGTAAAAGCTGATAATGTGTGTAAAGCACGTTAAGCTCCCTGGGTGAAAGGTACCATAGAAATGCAAAGTATTAAGCCAGTAGTTTAATTATAAGATAAGAAGTAATTGAAATTTTCCGACACGGTTGCATGTAGAAGACATTCTGGTGGTTTGCTTTGTAATATTTAGGTCAGTGAATTGAGATGTTTTTCTAAATCCTTTATGAATATTCTTTCGTTTAAGAGCGTGGCTCGAAGGTGTCTGGTGCATTTATTTGGCTGGCTGGTAACTGCAGTTTAAAAATACCACATTTCAAGTAAGCAGAGAAGTGCTGTATAGAAACCTTTGAAACACCCAACCTTCATCCTTCAAAGTGACAGTTATTGTGCTATAATAATTGTAGAAGTACTGAATTTGCTTCAATTGATTATTGGGTTTTTTGAATAGTATACTGCTCATTTGACGCACAGTGCTTCCAGAATTTTGATCTTTGTGTCCCCCTTGTGGTTTATGATTTGGTGCAGATTTCCCTTGATGTATTTTTGCTTGCCTTATGTATATCTATATAAAGACTGAACATTTTATCGCAAGTACTAAATCCCACTTTATGGCATTTACTGTGCTGTTAGAATGATTCATAATTTGAAATCAGTAATTTTATATGACATTAGGTCTTGAAAACTTCTGTACTACTTCTGTCTACAAAAAAAGGTAGCCTGTAATAATTGTATGATATTTTTCACTTAGACATGTCCAGGACAGATGTTAATTTAATATCGTGATAGTTCTCTCTTTGGCACATCAGTTGTGACTATAGAAATGTGTCAGTTGGGTGCAACTGGAGCATCCGTGTGTCTGTTCCCAAGCTGCCTCCATGGTCAGTAGTACCATGAAGTGGATACAGTGTGGGACAGAAGGAGCTATTTGAGGCTGAAGTGTGCTCACAGACGCACTGAGGGAATTCCCTCCTTGGTACTCTGATGCTTTTCTCCTCTTGCAGTCATAGTAACACCACAGGGTGAGAAGGCAGCCTTGTTTCCAGCCCAGAACTGTCTTCTGTGACTCTGCTGATAGGAGTTCAAAACTAAATGAACTGCTGCATTCTGCATGAAGTGGGGCAGTGTTTTAATTGTGTTAATTTGTCTTTACTAGAAAAAAAGTGATACAGCCTTTGAAATATTTTTTCTGTCCCCTACCCAGTGCTTTTTCCTGAAGAGAAAATACTCTCTTTCTTCTTGAATTTGAATTTGAGAACCAGGTGGAGTTCTACTCTTCAAAAGTTGTCTGTACAGCTACAGGGGTTGAAAGATAAATTTAATTATAAAAAGTACTATCCTTAAGTTGTTGGAGTTTTGAAGAATTAAACAGACTTGCTCTGTATTTAGAATGTGAAAGCCTAGGACTGACTGTGATGATTTTGTTTTGTATCGTTGTAGCAAAAAGCTGTGGCCTCATTTTTCCCCTGCTGTGGTCTGATGTGGTTGTACTGATGGGGCATATGCTGCGAGCCTTCCTTACAGGAATGTTGCATCTCAGTGCCTCTCTTCCAAAGTACAAAGACTAAAAGGGCCTTAATTCTCTGAATTATGGTCTGCATGCAGGGCATCCTCTGAGGGATGTGGAACAACATCATACAGCGTCATACAACTTCTCCCAAGCTCTGGCTCTAAGCACTGGTCACAGGTGTGCAATTGTAGAATCATAGAATAGTTAGGGGTGGAAAGAACCTTAAGAGCATCTAGTTCCAACTCCCCTGCCATGGGCAGGGACACTTCGCACTTAAACCATGTCTCCCAAGATGAAGTTAAGGGGCAATCTCAATGTCCCTGAAAGGAAGAAGCCTTTCTTGGAAGAGCCAGCTCACATGGCTCATGGCATCTTGGGAAACCCCTTTAAAGGCAGTGGTTTTCCCCTCTCTGTTTCTTATCACTTTTGCTTGATCTTCCTCCTCAGCATCCCTCATCATTCCTTTGCCCTCTGTTTCATCCTGAATCCCAGATAAAATAATACTGCACCCAGCTTGCTTCATTCCTCCAAGCCCATTGCATTTAGGTTCTCTGTCCATTCCCATTTATTTCCACGACATTCCATCCCACTCCTGCTGCACTGCAAATCCCTTCCCTGGGATGGAGGTGGTGGTTGCTGCTAGCAGCCAGATTCTCTGTCAGGGATGCTGCAATGCCATGGGAATTAAAACCTTGGCTCTTTAGCATGGGACACTGGAGCAGGTCACCCACAGCCAGCCCACACAGTAGGTACAGAGAACGAAGAGGGCATGTCATTGCTGAGTATGGTGTCTGTCAGTGATTTGGTTTTTGCCTTATGTAAGGGATTGAAAATATACTTTTTCACAGTCTAATAATGAAAATTATTTCACTTTTAAGGTAGAGTCAAGTGTAAGGATGTGACTGAAGCCCATACTTCCAAGAAGAACTATATCAGACCTTCAAGTTCCAGATTTAGTCATGATCAAAGAAGGAGTTCACAAGTTTTTATCAGCTAACACAGTATTGGTGCTTGGAAGACAGTCAAACTGTCATTGTCACCTGTATATTGTGCTTTGAATGGCAAATGAATGACATTTGAGTTTTCTGTTTAAATACTCTTAATTCTGAGGTGGCCCTGTGTCAATTGGAATTCAAGCAGGAGCTGAGATTTTATTGCCTGCATATACAAATGAATACTCTCATGCTTCATGGACCATGAAGTTTGGATTGTATCTACTAAATGAGCAGTTGGTTTTTATAAATAATCAGTTTTCTGCTTAATTACAGGACTAGATTTTCCAGCGCATTTCTCATGTGATCTATGTGTACAGTGACGCTGGTTTTAATTGAATGTGGGAAGTAATCGGCTTTCTTCAAACTTTTTGAGTCAATACTGCTTCATCAAACTGCGGCTGATGGACTTAATTTGCTATTTACGGAGTTATTGATTAAATGACTGAGAATTGCTTGAGAGACAAGTAGTTTACCCAGGAACTTACACTACTTCTTCTCTTGAATTCACTTGTGAACAGCTTTTTAAATGTTACTGTTGTTAATAGTTATTAAATTTAAACTGGGTTTATTATTTCTGTGACATGATATTTCACTATTTGTAATAGACCCTCTGTCTTTTGACTTCATGTTTGATTAGCTCGCAAAGTACCTTCTGCTTTTTGCAGAGTACTGGAAAGCTAAAATGGGATGTATTTGCTTTATAGATGTTTCAGCTCCAGCTTTTCAAATATTAAACCCAACTTTTTTCCCCAAGATTCAGTCAGGAGTGTTTGCTGAAAGACTGATAGACTGGAAAATGACTCAGTCTCTTAAAAACATTATCATTTGCATTATGGAAGCTCCTTAAAGATTTGCAATGATGTGTGTGTATCACTAAAAGGTAAGGCAGGATTCAAAACCTTCCTTCCTTGAGGCGAAGCCTGCCAAAAGCCCCCTTTTCACTTCATGGAGGGAACCTGCAAGAGTAGCTTCTTCACACCCATCTTAGCTTCCTCATAGTGATGCTACGGCACACTTTCTCTTCTCTTTTGTAGGTGATCATGTGTAACTATTACATCCCTTGTATATATTTCACTCTTTCTTTGTACATGTTTTTTGCCATTTGGATGATGGATGTTTGCCTTTGGATATGTTTACATAAACTAGCTAAATCCAAGTATCATTTAAAATTAGAATTAATAACTACCTGCCCTCCTTTTTAAATAAACACTAAAACAGAGCCTTATTTTTCTTAAAGGGCTATCATCTCACTTAAAGTTGTGTCCTGGGTTCAGCAGTAGCAGTCATTTTTCTCCTTCTCGGTAGCTGGTGCAGTGCTGTTTTGACTTTTGGCCTGGGAACAGCACTGATAACACCAATGGTTTTAGTTACCACTCAAATGTTTGTCTGTCCAAGGACTTTGTGAGCCTCATGCTCTGCCAGGGAAGAGGGAAAGCCGGGAGGAAGCAGAGGCAGGACACCTGACCCAAACTGACCAAAGAGGTATTCCATACCACAGCACGTCATGCCCAGGATGTAACAGAGAGTTACCCGGAAGGGCTGGTGGACTGCGGGGCTGGACGAGGTATCGGTCGGTGCTCGGTTGGATGGGGTGGGGTGAGTTATTGGTCGGCTGGTGTTGAGGTGTTGTATTCTTTCCTCTTGTTATTTCCTTTATCATTATTACTATTGGTGGTAGCAGCAGTGGTTTGTGTTATACCTTAGTTACTAAACTGTTCTTATCTCAACCCGTGGGAGTTGCATTCTTTTCGATTCTCCTCTCCGTCCCTCCGGGAGTAGAGGGAGGGAAAGAAGGGGGGGAGTGAGTGGACGAGCTGTGTGGCTGGGTTTAAACCATGACAAGGTGTGTTTCTGACAATAAAATATTTCTTTGTATGCCTTGTTAGAATGAAAATTTGAAAATGTATTTTCATTTGGTGAAGAAGCTTCTGTGGCACGATTGGGGTTTTAGTTTCTTTTAAAATGCCACCTACGGGTATTCTTGACATTTCCTTTGGTAAAATTTGCCTCTAGAAAATAAGGCTGTATGTGCTTCTGTTTATTTGAAACCTTGAAAAGAATGAAAATGAAGTATTTTGCAAGTTTCTTATTTGGTTATCCTTGTGTCCTGTTACTGATCTGGATATCCTCCATCTTTTCTTCGTCTTTTTAATGAAATACATTTATTAGAAGTACCTTCCCATAGTTGCGGTACTACTGTGTGTACATTTTTTTTCTGTATTTGGCAAATGTGCTACCGACCTAATGTGCATTTGATCAGAAGCCTTGGCTTAAAAAAGAAAGAAGCGCCATTTTTCTGGAGGTTCTTTTTCTAGCTGTGATTTTTATAGTTCAGTTTCAACAGCACACGGAGCTCTTTAGTCCTGAGTTTGCAGTTAGGTAGAAGTGGTGATTTTCTGAGGGCTCTTGCCAAAACCTCAGAAATTGCCACTAGAGGAAGAGTGAATTGCCTGGGCTCAGAAGGAAGGAAGGGCTGGTGTCCCTTTCCACTGCTCCTGTACCAACCCCTCCAGTGCAAACCTGTTGGGTTTCACCACCTTTTAGTAGGTCCATGTGGTTCTAGCAGATCCAAGAAGCCTTGGGCTTGTTTCCTGGTGCTGTTAGTCTTTTGACTTAGCAAGGTTTGGGACTTAACATTCTCTTTTCCAATAGAAACATGGGATTTAGGAAAACCTTTACTGTTTCTCCTAAATAAATAAATATTTCTGTACCCAGAGCTCATGGCATGCACAGTGAAGAAATAATAGGATGAGAAAAAAGTTAAATCTACACTGCTGTATTTTCATCAGAATGTTTGAGTTTTCTGAAGCAGTACTGCCACTTTTAGGTCTCAACATGTTTGCTGTTATTTCTTCCTCCTTTTTTAAACTTTTTTTTTTTTACTTTCTGCAGTTCTTGGCTTCTGATAAATCACTCTTATTTCTGCTACTGATTCTGGCAGCTTTTTGACTGATTTCTTTCATCCTTAGTTTGCATCTCTGAGGAGTGAATTTTGCTGGCCCATGCAGAGCTGGGGACAGTTCTCCAGGTGCTGGCGTGCATTTGTTTCCTTACAGGTCCTTCCTGCTGTACCTTTTCTTTATCTCTTTCACAGCATTTTCCTTTTGGCAGAACTTTTTGGAGTGGGGAAGAATAAAGATAAACAAACTGAAGTGCATGCAACATTTGTAAAAACAACACATTTGACCTCTCTTTACTGTCTTGAAGCCCAGTGCTGTGTATGCTTTGAGGCCGCTACTCCTTGGAGAGTGACAAAAATACACCTTTAAGAATGAGCCTTTTCCTTCATCTTTTCAGGTATTGTATTAAACCAAAGGAAGAAACCCCTCAGCAAATTTAGACTTTTAAAATTTAAATTTTACAGGCATCTATTTTCATCTCATCCAGCCATAACACTTTTCAAAATCTGTATGATGAGCCGTCATCACCCTGTTGTTAAAATGCTTCATTAATACAGGCACAAGATAAGTAAGAAAAGAGAAGATAGCCTTTCATTTATGGAGTGCCCTGCAGCTTGGAGTTGTTTGAGCACACTGGGCAAATGGTGCCCAGCAGAGAAGTGGGTGGCCTCTTTTGTGCCATATTCAAGGCCAGCATGAGCCCACTGATGGAAAAAAATCAGCCTGTGGATTGTTCTTTTGCTCTCAGCTTATCTGGAGACAATGTGAATGCTGGATTCTTGAAATGGGGCTCTGAGATGGTAGTGCTCTTTGCCCTTGTAGCAGGCTATGAGACACAATGACTGAAATATTCTACTCATAAAGATGCATATTTGCTTCCATAAGGTGTTTGGGGATGTCTTACAGTGTTAGATGCCACTGGATGAGGCTAATGGCATTGCTGTTTCAATATGATTTCAGAAACTGAGTTTCAAAGGAGTCATGTATGTTCAGTGGAAGGAGTGTCTTGGTGGAGACAGCCAGGCCCGCGGCTGATGCTGTTGTGGAACCTCTGGCCAGGGCTGGTGGAGCTGTGGTGGGAGTGTGTGTGTGATCTGCCATAGCTGCTGACGGCCCAATAGTTGCTGACCACTGCAAGCGGATCCTGGGAGTCTGAGTAATGAGATCTTCTAAAAAGATTCTAAAAAGGTGGGAAATGGAATGGAATCTTCTAAAAAGGTGGTAATGGAATCTTCTAAAAATGTGGGAAGGGCTCTCAGCAAATCTGGGTGAGATGAGAATGGGGCTGTAGTACAGCAGCCCTGGCTGGAAAAGTTCTGCTGAACTGGGTAAATTTTGCTTAGTGCCATACTGAGCGCAAAGCTGCTCCCTGTTACTTCCTCAGTACCACAAGACAAATAGTCCAGGTGCCATAGTACCTCTCCAGGACCAGGGATGTACCTTGATAAAATTGATACAAAATGATACAATTTTGTATCATTTTCAAAAACTTCAAGCATATGAGTCCTCGGACTTTTATTTCTACTTGGTAGGTGAAGTTGATAGATACACTGAAGCTGTTTTTGAATTTATATATTCTTCACTTTGTGTGCAAAGGTACTGTTTTCAGGGAAAGGAATGTACAATTACTTTTCAAGTGTCTTTACACCTTTTATTCCATTTTTCTATGCATCAGGTTTATTAGAGCTGTAGATCAAGTTTCTATGAGCATCCAGAAACTTGGCCTGCAAATTTAATATGGCTTTTCTGTATTACATGTGCTTTTTTACTCTTTTCTCCATTGTGCTTTACTCTTTACTCCATCTCTCTGTCTTCTTCACATCTTTCATACATGTACTTCTTAACACTGTCAAATAAATCCTAGCTTTGCTTCTGAGTGATTTCCAGTGCGCTCTATTCTGCCAGCTGCTGGAAACACTGGGGGAAAAAAATCCCCTTGTCTACATCTCACGATCCTGTTATTCAGTACAGGATTAGATTTTAAGCCTGTCAAAATCTATATGATAGGACTTACTAGACCGCATCACTGAAAGAGGCGGTCAGTCTTGGCTAATGAGCTTCTTGGTGAAAAAGCAAATGTGTAAGAGGTAAGTAGCAATCATAAGGTGTAACAGTTGGGTCTCTGAGCACCAAAAATTAATGAAGCCTGACTTGATTAATTGTTTGCTGGCCCCTACATTCCCCCTTGCCAGCATCCTGTCCAGGGCAGAGCAGAAAATCCTCTTCTCCCAGACACATCCTTAAACCCTGTCCCTTGTACCAGAAGTGGCAGGTGCAGCACCTAGTGACACTGCCTGGCAGCTTAATGAGTGATGATGCAGTTCTTCCTCCCCCTTTGCTCTGTGGAGACATCAGTTAGTGATGCTTCCCAGCAGCTAATTTCTCATTAAATTTGTAGGAGCATCATTATTTTGAAGGGTATAAAAACCTTCTTAAAATTTGGCTAGAATCAGCCAACAGGCTTGCAGGGTGAGTGGGCAGGTAATGTGATAAAACAAGCTGACTTTCCTTAGGAAACCATATGGGTAATTTAAAGTTTTTGACATGGAGTTCTTAAATTGAATAATTCAACTTATGCCACAGTGACAGGAAAAACGTTATAGTACTTGGAGATCCAAACTCATGGGTGTAGTGAAAAATTGTCTCTGACATGAAAGTTTTACCTCCTAAGTAGCTATGATTTCATCCTTTTTGGTGGTTTTGTTGCTGGTTTAGAATAGCCGATTACATGACTAACAGTGGGGATGCCCTCATATATGAGGACAGAAAATTAGGTAACCTTTAAGGGATGATGTAAAAAAAATCTGCATCCAGACAAACATCACCTATCCTGTCAATAAGAAAACATTGCTAATTTGCAGCTTGTCTCTGTAGCTCGTGTATTTGGGAGTTCTCTCTGTACTTCTTCATTAGATGGAAATCCTAACACTGGGTGCAGACATCAAATCGGAACGGCAGAACTTTGGAAAGCTTCAGAGATGGGCTGGAGTGGAAACCTTGAAGATCTGTGCAACTGCAGCTTCACAGGGATAGAAAGCCTTCCTGTAACATTTCTTTACTATGTGTGATAGTCTGATAGAAAATGACATAACCTTCCTTTCATCAGCTAAAAGAAGTCAGCCACAATGAAAATGTTTCCTTAGTGGAAGTTGTTTTGTGAAAACAGACTGACAAAAAAAAATTGCTTTCATGTATATTTATACTCTACAAGATCCTCGGTGTCCTGATTTTCTCAGTTCAGCAATCACAAGAATTATTCTTTCTACTTTGGTACTTAGGGTCAAGTTACTTTACAAATACAAATTACCTTGGTTTCCATATAGCTACCTTCTTACCTATATGCTAGGACTTAGACTCCCACCCCACAAAACTCCCCAAGCCAACCAACAAACACTACCCTTCTAGTAAGTATCCGTATATAGTGTAAGAGCTGCAACATACAGATTTATATCAGTCACTTGTCTCCTTGAGGGTTTTGGTTCATGATTTCGTTTCCAAGCTCATGCTAATTTGCACTTTTCAGTTAAAGGTATGGCTGCACAAATAACTTCCCTTGGTGGATGCTATCCATAGCCATTAGCTACATGATGGTAATTGTGTGAATAATTTGCCCCGTCGGATAAATACAGGGTAACTAACTATTGTGCTTCCCAGTGTAGCTGTGGAGATATATATCACATGTTGAAAATCATGCCCTAGATTAGTCATACTAGGTTGTTCTTTGTAGCTGTAGCACCAGTATATTTTGTAGTGTTCGTGCCCTGAGATGCTTATGGTCTATGGGTACTCAGACAGTGTGGACAACCTGCCATGCGAAGCCTCTCTCTTTGGATGGAGACTACAGTTAGTATATGACACTTTATTTTAGCCTTATATGCCCATTGGGCAAGTCAACCTCGCTTGTTTTTGCTTTCTTCTTTTGAGGGTAAAGCAGTTTTCATCTCCTGGGACATGAAGTCAGCTTCTGGAAGCTTACATTAACAGCCAAATCCAAACTACAGTTGAAGTGGAACAAAATAACATGTTTATAAACTACAGAGAGCAAACACAAAGGGAAAAAAAATTAAGCTCAAAGTGCTCCTGTCTTCTGGTTGGATTAAGTTACTGTAGCAGTACTGGGGTATCCAGCCTAGCATTCATTGACCTGTAAGAGTAGTTGTGCATGTATGGTGTGAACTTAAGATGTGCTAGTTACACTAGCTTTTTTTGGGTGTGCATCATTTTATTGTGAGCGAAAGCTATCGATACTTAGGGTAGCAGCAGTTGAGAGGCAGAGCTGGAATGGTTGATGCTGTGGCAGATGGATACAGATATTTAGGCCATGGCCTTTAGAACATCAGAAACAACCAGGATGGTGCTTGAATGAGAACATGAGAAAATTACTTCTAGTTTGCCTAAGGATGACATCCTGTGCCATTTGGGAACTATTTCTTTTCTCTTTTTTTAAAGCAGTTGGCTCTGCAACAGTTAGGCTGCTTGTGTTCATGCTGTAAGAGTGTGCTTAGCCCCATTCCAGAGGGAAGGAATCTACTGAGCAAGTCTGCCTGCCCTGGTCTGAAATAGCGACCTCCTGACCTGTCCCTAGGCAGAGCATACTCTGACTTTTGTCCCTGGGACTGCCTCAAGCTGCACCCTGCAGGATTGCTGTACGTCATGGGCAGGGCTGGCTGCTTCATGTACCTGAGGCCAGGCTTTGCTTGTGTGAGTAGACAAGTCCTAAATTGAGAAGGTTTGAGACAGCAAAAGGAAGGGTGTTAAGGGTCTGCCCAACTTTTCTTTTCTCCCTGTTCCTATTCTGTCCCATGAGCATTTCTTTTCTTCTTTTACATGGAGGAACACCTTTCTTCACAATCTTATCACCAACAATATTTGAGGTGTGATGTCGGTTTGGTGGGGATTTGATTTTATTTGTTTAGTTTTATTTCTCAGGGTCGCTAGGGATGACCCTTCTCTTTGTGCACAGTCTCTCAGTTGTCATCTAAATCAAGTATTTGTAGTTAAGGCATTTCAGAGAAATTTGACCTGCTTCAAAATTTGTTTTCCCTTTGGGTTGCCAAAAGCTATAGTTATCAGTTCATTGGGCTTTGGGCCTGTGTCTGGCTGTGTGTTTTGCTGCCCACCTCAACTGTGGGTTGAATTCTGCAACTTCTTGCTGGGGCTGTGCAAGCTTCGGCTTTTTACAAAGCACAGACTGGTCCTTGGAAAGTGTGTGTGCGCTTCTCGGTGACATTTAGTGCCCAGAGGAAACACTTGTGGAATTGCCAAAGCTGGCTGAGAAAATTAAGCCAAGTGTTTTGAGTAGTTCACCTGCAGAACTTCTGTTTCCAAGGTTTCTTCCAGCTGTGGCCTTGCACTAAGCCATGTGTGATACTGAAGTTGTTGCCCATATGAACTTTAAATACATGGAAGCATAAAAGGCTGTCTTTAAAATTTCTTTTGTTGACTCCTGCACCTCAAAAATACAATCCTGATTTAAAACTGTAGCTTCATTTAATAAAGCAACTTGTTTAGGTTTGAGAAATTTGAATTGTTTTAAGGACAGTGAATGATGAACCAAAAGCTTATCCCTGTGTTGCCTTTCAGGGCTCACTTGTACTGGAGATACAGTCCATGGATCTCAGCCTGATGGTCTGGTAGCAGAACCACTTTCAGCAAGCTTTTACTAACTGACATAATTTCAAGGAGAGATGAGCTCTTTGGTATTGCGTTCAGATGAGCAGTATGCATTCCGTTTGCTGAATGCTGGAGGTAGAGAGCAGTGCTTGTTTTCCACTCGGTAATGTGTTCCTAGAGCAGAAGGGTGGGGGAGCGTGAGAGCAGACTGCAGGATAGTATAAATTATCATTCAATTCTGCTCTGAATCTTTTTTTATTCGTATTATTTCTGCATGTCCTATATTCAGTGTATGGTAATTACATACGTGGAGATGAAACGTGTTTTAATATCCTGTCTGAGGTTCTCTTTGGAAAAAAAGAACGTAATATTGTTCGCGTTTTGCTGATTTGGTTTCAGATCTAAGAGTTAGGGATATTGCCATAGAATCAAAGGTAACAAATAGTGCAGACAACAATGAAACAAAATATTCAGGATTTTCATATACTGCCTTTCCTCTACATGTTCCCTTTATGCAATAAAGCTGAACAGAAATGAAAAAGAGGCTAAAACTTGATTAGCCACTGCAGCACAGTGGAGTCTAAGTTTTTTAAGTCTAAGGCTGTTTCTCTGCTCAGGTGTGAGAACACAATGACACCATTTGGTGTTTGTACTAGAGACATAGTCTTTTGTTCAGTATTTTTGTTTCATTTTGAGCAAAGCTTAATTTTCTTTTAGGCCATCTAATTTTCCATTAAGCAGCACTTTAGGTTGTATTAAGAAATACTTTGAATTGAAAGAAACTCTGCTCTCCTGTAAACTTCAAACGGTTGAAAATAGGATATCATGTATTTCACAAAGTTATTGCTCGTTTTATGACATCATGGGACAACAGATCTTTCCTGGTCTTCTGTTATGCTTTACTGCTGCTTGTACAGGCTCGCTTACAGAGTTGGGCATTTCTCTTGGTGTGGCTGGCAAAGTCACTGATGCTTCAGTGTGGGCTTGCATTGGGTGATGCCCTTGGGGAATGCAAACTTCCTCCTACCAGTTGCATTAAAGAAAGCTGCAGCTCAGCAACCTTCTTTCAATAAACTTAAAAAATAAAAATCCAGATTTTCCTTTGGTCTCACCAAGATGGTATTTTTCATGTTTGAAACTGTAAAAGTTTGAGGGAAAACTAGACATATGGGAGAAGTAGCTACACCTGCTGAGTCTGCATGGGAAGCTGTTAGAACCCATGCTTTGATGGGTGCCAAGGAACTTCTTACAGCTAACAGACAGCTTCCAGGCGCCTGCCTAAGCTTAAGATTTCCCCCTCTGTTTTTTGGTTGTGGGGTTTTTTTTTGGTTTATGTTTTCTGGTGGTGGTTGGTGTTTTTTTGTGGGGGTTTTTTTTTTGTTTGTTTGTTTGTTTTGTTTTTGTTTATTTTGTTTTCCCCCTGTTTGTGGCTTGTGGGCTTTTTCTTCCTTCTTAAAGTCTACTCAACACAGAAACACTTTCTTATAATCTCTGCCTCCTTGTCAGGCAAACACATAAATGTCAGGAGTGGGAAGTTGTAAAGGGCTAAATATTCGTACCCCAGTCAGTGTTTTCCAGGATTATGTTTCATGGCCTCTCAGTAGATTTTGCCTCAAAACCTTGCCTATTTTCTGCCTCCTATCTATTTGGATCCTTTTTAAACTCAGTGTCACTCTTTGCCATTTAATATGTTTGATTTTCACATATAGGAAGTGTGCCAAGTTTAATCAGTCTTCCCTTTCTCCTGCAGTGTAGTACATGGTTTTCAGTTTCACTGTTCCAATTATCACCTAACTTTACAGAAAAATCCATGCACTCCAGTGTTGTTGAGGCAGGCCTATGCTGGCCTCTTAAGTCTTGTGTTACTATAGACTGCATTCAGTTTTTGTCTTAATGGTCAGAAAGCATATGATGGCCTTACTGTAGTTTGTTATGCTGTATAGTAGCAAAGATTTAGCTCAATTAAGTAAGCAAATACTGGCATTGATCAGATTCCAATACTGTGCTGGCAAACCATACTTACAGTGAGGTTTTTTTCCTGCTTGTAGTAAGGTGAGTGCAGTTGCCTGACTTTTCATGCCTAACTTATTTATTCATGTGAGTTGAATTCATGACCCTGATGAGAGGTAGTGTGTGTAACAGTT
Organism: Lathamus discolor; assembly: GCF_037157495.1. Classification (NCBI taxonomy): domain Eukaryota; kingdom Metazoa; phylum Chordata; class Aves; order Psittaciformes; family Psittacidae; genus Lathamus; species Lathamus discolor. Next base: position 38,205,458 of record NC_088884.1, on the reverse strand, counting down.
AATAGTAAGTAGGTGGAAGCCTAAATAATTAATTTTGGGGAAAGTCAGATTTTCACTAGCAGTGAGCCTTGCATATAATTTACTGCGGTACACAAATGTGCAAGAGGTAAATACAGATTTGAATTCTCATTGCTTTGGGTAGGGCAGGCACTAGAGAGCCTTCTCTGAGGCTTGGAGGGAAGGAAATTCTGGATGCTTTGATCAAAAATACCCATGTACCATCCAAGGTGGGTCCTTCCAGTGGCTGGCTCAGTAGTTCACAGTGTTGCCAGTGAAGTATCTGAAAGTGATTAGGAGCCTTTAGGTGATAATACCAGAGCTAGTATGTGGCATATGCATCTGCTTTCTTTCTCTTTGAAGTGGTGAGATATCAAAGACAAAAAAAACCCCAACACATTCCCACTCCAAAAAAAAAACAAGAGGAAAGATAATTTAATAGGTTTAAATGCAAATACTAATTCTGTGATAGGATTAAAAGAGGTTAATTGACACAGTGTTTTCTGTGGTGCTGATAATTATCTTCCAAAGATAAATGTAGAGTTACTGGCATATGCATAAAATCCTAAGTTAAGCATTTTGGTAGACTTCTGTGTGTTGTGGTGTGAAAGAATAAAAAAGGTGAAGAAAACCAGAACTTATACTCCTGCATAAATCTCATCTTCAGGTCTGGCCTGAGGCTGTCCTCTCTCTTCACCATCCTGAATCCAGTCTCCGATCTATGGATGCCCTGTGTTAGCAGGTCAACTCTGGGGCAGATTTCCCTCCTGCTGCTTTCTGTGCTTTGCTGAAAGGGTTTTACTTTAGAAGAGGGAATCTCTGAAGCTTTCTTTTTTTTTTTGTGCAGACCTAGTGACTGCCATTGGTTCCTGGAGAGCCCCAATTCTTCCTAGCCCTGCTGGTGCTGACTGAGAAGGTGTACTCCTCCATGTATGCCACTGCCTGTGGTGGGTCTTGCTGCTCTGTCCAGAGAGAACCTCTACCTTTTGAAGCAACATGTGTGTTTACTTTGCTTTGCCACCCGTTATTCATAGTCCTCCATGAGGAGGAGGAGGAGGAAGGGACTTCTAGGTGGGCTGGTTGGGAGAAGGGACTTTTTTGCCCTTCCTCTGGAGGCATCTGAGCAGCTCAGCCCAGGAACTGCCCCTCCATCTCTTGAGGCTCCCTGAAATACAGTGAAGGGAGGTGACACCCCAGGGGCGGCTGGCAGAAAGTGTTAGGCCAGCACAAGTCGTCCAGGGAGGAGCAGAAAAACTTCTCCTATGTGTGATGCAGGTTAGCAGTGCTGGGCTCCAAAACCACAGAAAGCCAGACTTGGCAGGCACAGTTTTACAGCTTCAGTTTTTCAAAGCTGATACTAACCACAGAAAATCCTTCTAGCCTTATTTGCATATTTGAATATAGAGGTTTTGTTTGTCTCTGTTATTCTCCCTGCCATGTTTTCCTCAAATGATTGAGAAGATGTCTTATGTGGTGAGGTGAGACACAGTAGACCAAGAGATCTCCAATGAGAACAAGATGAGCATCCTTGAGACAGAGAGTGGAAAAGTCTTGTGAGTTTCATCTGTCTCTGGATTACACCATTTTGGTTTTGCTCCTTTTTGGCAATTCCTTATGAAGGGTCTTTTATATTTTGTTTGTGAATAATTCTCAATAGTGGCAGTGGAAGTGAAACGTAAGAATTGGAGGGAAACCAGATCTCTGACCTAAGGAAGGCTGTGTCAAGCATTTATGAATACAGAAGGAAATTAATGTGCATGACTTCATAATAAGATATAAAATATATGCAGAGTAGATGAAAATGTATTTTTAAAGTGGAGAAAAGTATTCTGAGTAAATAAAATATGCTTATTTGCCTCTGATAGTAAATTCCTTTAGATGACTTTTTCTCTGAACCTAACTACAGTAGTTTATATCATTTGTTACCAAATAATGTTCTCCCTTGGAAGAAATCATATCATAAAGTCTCAAATTGGGATAATTTGATACAACTGAACTAGAAATAAATTAAAACTGACAAATCTGTCATAAGCTGTAAATTTTAATAGAAGCTTAATCTAAGCTTTCATGACTTTGTCAAAACCAATAATGTATCAGCAGCTAGCTCTGCAGCTGGGTGTATCATCCTGCAGGACTGCAGAGGTTAACCAGTTTTTAAGACCTAGCTGTGAAGTTATGTACATTTTAGAATGTCTTTACCAGAAGGCTGGTTTTGATCGATTAATGAAAAAAGGCTATTTGTTAATGCTTGTTTGAAAATAATGTTCTTTTACTGCTAATTCAATAATTCCTGTATTGAAATATGCTACTGAATATGTCAGTGGTGACTGGATAGAGTTTGGGCATGCAGCGAGTAATCACCGTATGCTGTTTCTGTCCTGCAAATGTCTGTTGCACTCATTTCAATGTGTGACATATTTTGTGCCTCCTATTTGAGTGGTCTCACTAAAGGCAGTGCTCATAATACAGGTTTGGAGAGCCAAAATGAATTCCCAAGATTTAAATCAGTCACCCTTCATTTTTTCTCCTTGCATACGCTACTGTCAACATTCTGTCCAGCAGCAGCACCATTCCTATCTGCTCCTCCCTGAGCACCTGTAAGAATTACTTCTAATGAAATAAATTCAGTGTCAGTGCACCCTCGTAATAGATAACCCACAGTTTTAGCAGAATGAGACATTCAACACTGCACCAGAATTCTTGTTTCATAGATAACACTCATAGGGAATCAAAAGCGTTTGCAACTGGTGAAGTATAGAGATGTGGGGGATATGGCAGCCTTGTAGCAACCAGATTAATAGAAATATATTTATTAACAGAATGTTGTAGAGTGATGAAAGTGTTTCATAAGAGCCTTTTTGCCTTAAAATTCAATACAATCTATGTGACTTCAGGGAGCATTAGGTTGAGTCAAAGGAATAAACTGACCCAGTAAATACTTTTTTTTAATAATTAATTAATTAAGCCTTTTACACTTGGAGCCATCTCAGAAGAGAAAACAAAAGCATTTTCCAACAAAAGGAAAATGAGGTGTCATCATGACTCAGGACTCCCTCAAGTGGGGAGGGGGCAGGAAGAGGAGCTGAAGTTTTGTAACCGGCTAAGTAAATTTGACACTATCCTCTGATTACTGTGGAAGTATTGTTGGCACGTGGCTCCTACATGGGAAGAGTTTTTAAGGGATTTGTGTTTTAGGAAAATAAAATAGTGAACTTATGAACGATCTCCAACTGTTTGCATGTTTGTGTTAATAATAAAAAAGGTAGCAAAAGATTGAAGCAGTAAAAATTATACTTTTCTGCTAAAGTAGAAGTAAACAAAACACTCCAGCTTCTCATACTAAGAAAACTTTTGTCTACCACAGGGAGCAATGCTCATTTGTTTCTTTAAACACTTTCCAAGCATTGAAACAGCATGCAGTTCGTAAATGTGCTTATATAGTACACTGTGGTAATTGATGACTTGGCTTCACAAGCGAGATTTGGGAAGGGCTTTGATCACGCTTACTACAAGCACAGTGACCAAAGGGCATGTGGGATATGTAAATCTGGTTGGAAAAGGGTGCTTAGGCAATCAGGGAATGTCCGACCAGGACTGATATCTCCTGAGTAATCTTGAGCTATACATGCACTGGTCCACCTGCATGCAAGGTTGGATCTGCAGCTTCCCATGCACCTTGTCAGCTGCCATTTCGACCCTCGCCTGTCCATACAGACAAGTGAGAGTAAGCCCTTCCAGCCTGCACAGTGGTAATTATATGCTGATGTTTTTGTGATGTAGGATGAATTATGGTCATCTCTGTTTCAAAATGAGTCTGTTCTCAAAGCAACTCATATTACACATCTGAGACATATCTATGAATATTGTCTAGACGCACATTTTATAAGAAGGCTGTAAGGTGGTTTTTTTTTTTTCCCCTCTTGCCCCCAGTCGTTCAGCAAAGTTTCAATTGGTAACAGTGATCCATTTGCTTAAAGTAAATGAGTAGCAGATATGGTTATCTCTGTCTTTGTAAAAGTCACTTCAGCTCTGGATAAGGTGATTTTATGAGAAAAGGTGCTATTGTAGGTATGGGTGTGTGTTTCCCCTGCCCCCCCCCCCCAGTTGATATTTGACTTGAATCCATAATGTTTCCTTTTTTGGAAAAAAAAAAGAAAAAAAAGAACCTGAATTTCTTCCAAAATATTGATTCTAGCATATTAAACCAGTGATGTACAATTTTTTTCTGGTGGCAACAATGACTTGAGGATGTGCAGCAAAGTGTAATTCCCTATTGAGAGCAATGAAAAGAAGTCCTTATTTGAAACAAACCCGGAAACCTTAAATGTATTTTCTTTCCTCTCTTGAAATTAAAAAATGTGCCTTGGAACCCTTGACTGGAATCTTTGTCTGCTTTGTCTTGCTACATTCTACTTCAGATGGACCAAAATTAACTGGAAATATCGAAACCTCCATTAGACTAGGAAGGTAGAGATGCATCAATTGAGATTTTAAAGTTTTTTAGTGTCTGTTCTGCAGGATCAGGGATAATTTCCTCCTGGGCAGTGCAGAATTTAAGTTCTGATTGTTTTAAATGCCTTTGCATTTACTGTTTTAGGAGAAGGAGGATGCCAAGAGCACTCATGCCTGGTGTTTCAGTTCAAGTTTCTCAGGGTTGTCTGCCATGCTGCTTGAAGACTCTGCGCTCTGGCCCTGGTTCAGGAATGCCTCCTAGCATTGTTTTAAGCACCTTCTTGTAAGATAGCCACTATATGGTTGTTGAGTACAATATCCATGCTGGTTCACTCCTTGTGCAACTGGTAAAGGGTCTGCTAGGATGTCATTATGTTGGATTAGCTCAGTTGCTGGTGGTTAGGCTGAAACCAATGTAAAGGTCAGTCCTGACAAGGTAGCATTTGTTGATATATGTTTTAGGAAATCTGAAATCAGAACACTACAACTTCAGAAATCTGCTTATTTCTGGGAGTTTTTCTTTGATAGCTCGAACAAATCTGAATTGTTGTATCTCATGTATTCATATATTCTGTATATGTTATGTTTTGTAATAACCGTTACCGTTCTTACAGGGCACTGATCTGTGGCATCCCTGCATATTTGCGCTCTTATTGTGAACACTTTAAAATTATATGATATCAAATTGGGCATGTTTTCCAGTTACGCTGTGCAGGAGCCAATGTAAAATATATTTCGCAGATCTGGCTCAGAGGCAGCAAGAAACACTGGCAGGGTAACAGGAAGGAGAGTGTTCTCTGGACTGGGGTTTCGGCTAGTCAAGGCTATAGAGAAACGAAAGGTCTGAAAGCAAAGGCAAGCAAGAGCCTGAGATTCTTTGGGGGTACTTTGCCTTTTTGATAGCTTAGCACAGATGTCAGTTAGAAACATCAAGAGCTAAAGGACTTAGATTAGTTTTGGGGTTTTTTTGAGCAGACTTTATCTTTTTGGGCAGATGGGATCAAACCATTACAGCTGTACTTTATTTATTTATTTATATTTTTTGAATGCCAACCAGTCATCCTTGGATAAAAAAATGGATTAGGAAAATCTTGCTTTGTACTTAACTCATGTGATGTCCTTTGCATCTCCCAGATCTCTTCCTGTCTGCCTCCCTACTTCCTATCCCTCCCCGGCTACCTGTCCACTGCTTGCAGCCTGTCTTACCCATGGGAAGATTTTCTTGGAGCTGGCTGGGAGCTGCACATGTGCTGCACAGTATGACAAGAAAGTATTACAGGCGAAGAAAACAAACCAAACAATGGCTTCTTGAGCCAAATCTATTATTTTTAAATGGTGAAAACTACTATATTAGCTTGTATTAGCTGGTGATTTGATCAGCATCTTTGTTCTCAGGCGGAAAACATGATTTAACTGAAGTGAAGAAATAGTGATGGAGACAACAGGGCTATAGCAACAGAGATACATAGAGTCTAAGACACAGGTTTGGGATTCATGAAGATAACGCAGTAGTTGTTAACATTGTTTTGTTGATGGTTGACTTTTTTAATTATAAAACATACAGTAAATGAAACATGCCCTCCCTGGGTGCTGAGGAGCCGGAAGGGATGATGTGGTATGTACCTGTTGTGGTTATTTTTTACTCCAGACAATGGGAAAACTGAGTGCTGAGAGTTCCTAGGGTAAGCTGTGTCTTCTAGGTATAAAAGGGCAGTGACACCTACTTACTTAAAAAATGCGGACACCAATCCTGGTGTCAGTATAAGAATAAAAGGCAGGACAGATGTTGCTTTTGCAATAAATTCATAAGGATGCACATACATTTAGTCGAATGATTTGTGAAACAAACTGTAAAACTGATGTATGTCAGACATCTGGCTCGTGATTAACTTTTAGTTTGTAGCTGGTGTTTTGTACATGACAGCAAATAGGTGATTGTGATTGAGAGATTCAAAAACACCAGCAAAAATTACAGGTTTCTGAAATTCTAATGGTAAGGGGATGACTTACCATGATGGATGTTTTCTCCAAGTCTTTAATGATCGTAATTTCTAACCCATATTTTACGTTTTATTTCAGGCTTGCAAGTCTGGTAATTCTGAGGTAGGAAGTTAAATGCTGAAGTGGAAAGGGATGTAAGTGGCAGTGGGCTGCTTGATGTTTGTTTGTCTATATGAACTTTCTTGAAATTCAGTGAAAATATTGCAGAAATTCATCTGATTTTTCACCTGGTTTGTTTACAAATGGTTTAATCAAAATCTTAACAGTATCTGTGTGACTGAGCTGAGCTGCATGCTGGCTGGCTGGCCCTGTGCTGGCCTCTTGAGGGACATTGAAGTGGTGGGTTTGTCCTCTTGGCGTCAGCATGAAATACGACAGCTGCAGCCCTTTCCATTGAAAACTTACGTGATGGCAGGGCCTTACTTTTGTGTAAATTAGATTATGGAAGTTAGTTATACAGCGTATAGGAAATTTTACTCAGTGCCTTTCTCAACCCCAGGGACTCACCCTAAGGCAAGATGCTAGATTGTAGCTGGGTCATTCTTATCTCCTGATAGTAAAGCTGTACGGGAAGACACTCAAGATTCATAGAGGCAGTGAAAGCATATGTGTGGAAGAGCATAACTTCTCTAATCCAGTGTTCAGCTGGAGAAGAAAAGTCTCCCATTCTGGTCTTCAGGGCTTCATTTATTTGATTTTAGAATCACAGAATAGTTAGGGTTGGAAAGGACCTTAAGATTGTCCACTTCCACCCCCCCTGCCATGGGCAGGGACACCTCACACTAAACCATCCCACCCAAGGCTCTGTCCAACCTGGCCTTGAACACTGCCAGGGATGGAGCATTCACAACTTTCTTGGGCAACCCATTCCTGTGCCTCACCCTCCTTACAGTAAAGAACTTCCTCTTTATATGCAATCTAAACTTTCCCTGTTTTATTTTGAACCTGTTACCCCTTGTCCTGTCACTACAGTCCCTAATGAAGAGTCCCTCCCCAGCATCCTTATTTTAAGTGGCATTTGGGTGAATTGTGTAAATGGTATTGGGAAATGTCTCAGGTATTACTTCTTTCAGTGGAGCGCTCCTATTGGAAAGCTACAAATTGCTTTGTATCGCCTCTTTGGCTCCATAAATCCTGTGTTCTTCAAAGTAGATCTGAAAGTGTGATGTGCCTCTTGCCTCCTTTGCTTCCAGTCCAGTCTTGCCTCCTTCCTTCTCTCTGTGGTCACGGCCCTCTTCTGGAACACTGCTCTGCCAAGCTGGGAATTGACCTGTGTCTTAGAAAGTGCTGTAGCCCTTACACCATTGAGTAAAAATAAAAAAAAAAAAAAAAAACCAAGCAAAAAAACAACCAACCAAAAGTATTTAAAAAAAAGGTTAAAATTTGCCCAGGCCCACAGAAGGTACTTGGGTACCTGAAATCAGGAAGGATATCGAGTCCTGAATCTCAGGTGCATGTGGATGTCAGACTGAAGGCTGCAGAGACCCTAACCCCAGGGATGGGAGCAGTTTTGAACACCTCACTGATCTGAGCGCAGGCAGGATCTGAGGCTTAGATGCCAGGACTCCTAACTCATCTTGTACAGCTCTAAGGGAGCTCGGGCGTGCAATGCAAGGGCTGCAGATTTGCTCCTTTTAGGGCCAGGCTCTTAAAAGTTTTAGATCTCCACAGTGTGTGGATCTAGTCCAGTCTTCTATTAAATTCCTCTGTCATAAGATGGGAATAGTCTCACTTCTTTCATTAGGTTTTTAAACCGGCTTGAGTCAGTCATGTCTAATGAATTCCTTGCTGAAGAATCAGGCTTACCACAGTATTGCTGCACATACATTCTTCTGGAAACATTGCTCTGAAAGGTGAAGCAGTGTTCTCTAGACGTAATTATGGTCTGTCTTTATTCTGGTTGTTGTTTTTAACTGTATTCTGGCAGTTGGTTTTAATGTTTCTGCAGAACCAACCCATCAGTTATCAAAGTTAACCACTAAATGGACTAATGCACGTGCTGTGTGTACGTATTAATGCTTCTATTAAAATTGTCACAGTTTTTCATTTTTGTCTTGCAAAAACACTGCAGAAAACTCCTGATATGCTGATTCCTTTGGAAGATTCGCTCCCAATTTATGTCTGCTATACTTGCATCTGCTGACAAGTGTACCCAGGAAAAGAATAACGTTAGGAAACATCTAATTGTGATGTTTCCACAGCGTGACAAGAAATAAGAACCTATGTGGACAAAGGGCCTTATTGCAGAACAGCAATCAGATACTAGTGTCTTCTTCAGCACTGATGGAAAAGCAGAGAGTAAATTGTACGTACCTAGGAAAAATAATATGGGCCAACCCTTTCCCCATAACTTGTGGGGAACAGAAACAGTCACCGTGTAAGTATAATTTAATTGGACTTTCAGTCTGTTGGCTGCTTGACTCTGTGCAATTCTCAGCAGGTCTGAGAAAACTAACATGGAGTGGATGTCCATAATCAGAGTTTGATAGTCTCTTTCTTCACCCTTTCCCCATTATATGTGAAGGAACTTGTTTTTTTTAATTTCCCCCTGGTCTCCTAGGTTAAGACAGCAAATAATAGAAAAAGCTCTTGGGTCCTCTGAGACTCACAGCTTTAGACACCTTGTCACCTTATCTGGAGTGATAAGGTGACAAGTTACAAGGCTAGTTACATGATTTGAGAGACCTCTGGCAAATCCAAAGTGCAGTGTGTTAGTTGGAGTGATCAGTTCTGGATGGTACATTGTAATTGCAAACTAAATGCTAAATGCATGCAATTTAGGCAATAGTGATGAAGCTTAACTGTCTTCAGTGAAATTGTAGTAGTTTTGGTAATCAAAGTGGAGTTTGGTCTTACAGCTAAACAGTTGTGTGCATAATTTGTATCACAAAAACATCGATACAGTTTTGGCTCAGAGAGTGTTTCTCTACTGATCAGAGTGAAAACATTCCAGTTGCTGAATATAGGAAATAACTGACTGTGCAGAGGACAAAACTGATGAAAAAGGGGTTTTAGTTTTTTATTTTAATGAACAACCAGCTCTCAGTTCCCCATGCCAGGTTGGGTGGAGGACAAAGCTATCCTCACTAGTGGATCACAGCATGCCCTGTTCTGCATTGCTGCTTGCTTTCACTCTGTATGTCCTAAAGCTGTCCCCTCTTTTCACGAATTCCTGTTCCAGTGCTTCATTTAGGATGAAACGTGCTTCCTACAGCACATCTTGCATCATTCTGCATCAGCCTCACATAGAGTATTCCATGCATTCCAGTTCCGGTTGCACTCTGTTGCAGAGGGTAGGCTGCCATTGCATTTCAAAACGATGATGTTTTCTAGTAACTGTACTGGGAAAAAAACAAGAAGTGTCTTTGGGGAACTAGGATTTAGCCTGTCTTGTCTTAGACAGAAGACATTAGTGGGTTATCAATAATTCAAATGCCTTTTTTTCACACTAGTGTCTGACAGGGTTGAAAATAGAAACCGTCAGCCTCCTGATTGTCTGATTATGTACAACCATCAGCAAAACCAAAACAGGTATGATAGGATTATGTATGTGCATATATTTTGCTTGGAGATATTTTTATAAGGTTTAATGAAGAAGTTCACTTTCAACTTCAGCTCTTAGTGTTTTGGAGACTGAGCAAGAAAAATGCCAGTCTTCTAAACATAAGCTCATATTTTTGATGCTGTTACAGGTTACAATGGTAATTTTTGAGGCTAATCAAAGAACTTAATGAAATGTTTCTTAATTAAAAAAAACAACAAACAACAAAACAAAAAAACCAACACCTTTGGTAAAATTATTTGATTTACAAGGCAGGAAGATTTTTCAGCCTGTTGCCCAAATGAAAAATGAAATCTCTTGGGGTACACTCTACTGATTTGGATCAGCTCTGGTCTGTATTAGAAGCAGGTTCATCTGGTTAGAGATAAGAAGGTACAAATCCATGGCAATGTTATTACCCTGCAGGGAAGGGGGTTCCTGATTTTGGTTTAATGGAATGAAGAAATAATTAATGAAACCTACATTGCTATATGCAGTGTTAATGTACATCTAGACAACAACTTATTCTTTTTACAACTATAAGCTGACAGGAGTACTTTTGTACTCACTGTATAAAACTGCAGCTTTGCTTTTGCTTTTGGGTACTCCCTGTAAACTGACTGATTTCTCTAATGTATGAACCTGGTATTTCATAAGGCTCAAAATTCTTCCATTTCTATATAAAGGAAGTTTTCTTAAGAAAAAAGACACAAAAAGACACAGTGTTACTTCTCATTGGTTTCTGTGTTGTCTTAAAATGTACCTTTATATTAAAAACAATCACTTTTTGAAAATGAAGTAAATAATGTGCATTTAAATACCACTTGTGAAAGTTCTCTGACGGTGAAAACTAAAACCAGTCTGCGGTGTCCATTTCAAATGTTAAAAACTCGCACTTTGCTTAGTTATAAATACAAATAACTTGTTTTTCACTTGCCAATAAAATTTAAATCTGGGCATTCCTGTAATAAAAATTCCTGTTTATAAACCCAGATTACTACTTCTCAGGTAGTATGTTATTGCTGCTGAATTATGGATAGACCTGATGTATATAAGTCTATTTTCCCCATAGGCGCTGTTTTAGTAAATTTTATGAAAAGGAAAAAACTTTATATTTTTGAGGCAAATCAGTTTTCACCAATACTGAGCTGGTTTTCCCAGGAATAGGTGTTGAGGATTAATTTTAATCCATTTTAGTGAAAGCTGAAGCAAGCAAGTTTTATGCACAAACCTTACAGAGCTGAAGTGGCCCATAAATTGGTCCCAGACCCCCAGTAGGCCCTAGGGCTGCATCACAGCTATCCTCTGCAGGTTTATATTCTTGCCTTGGAGACTCTATGGGCAGCCTTGATCACCAGGGCTGTCTGCAGCACAGGCAGTCAGCACCAACTTCTCAAGAGGGTTTGTTTCTGAAAGCTAAGCCTGAAAGACGGACCGTGATTGCCGCATTCGTGGCAGCCATGTTTCCCTGTGCTACTCTGAAAAGTGGCTCTTGTTCTAATTACTTCTTGTGAATGTGGCTGAATAATTCTGCCAAAGTTCATACTGATTTTGGCATTAAAACACGGAGTTGTCTAATCAGAAGTTGTCATTCAGGTACACTGGTAAAAGAAATAATCAAAGAAATAATCAATTTGGTGGACTGAAACTGTACTGTGGAGTTGATTTTTTTTCTTTTCTCTTAAAAAAATCCCCCAACAAAACAAACCCGACAAATAACCAACCAACCAATCAAAACCCACACAAACCCCTAACTGCATAAAAAAGGCTAAACTCAAACCCAGCCCTCTGGTGTGTTAGCAGGGATTTGATTTCTTTAGGTTTGATCATGGGCATTTGTCATTTATTGTTTTCCCCTAGCAGTTCTCTTTCAAGCTAACAGATTGCAGCAAACAGTATTGTGTACAGTGAAGAATCATTAATTTTCTGCTTTGACCATCCTCAAGCGAGGAGCTGTTAAGAGCAGAGAATCAAAGCAGCAGCCTGGCTAACGCTGAGACAATTTCCATGAGAGTGCTATGTTGTCCCCCAAAGTTTTTTCTGCAGAATAGAGACACCAGTTTCTCTTCCTAAGATCTGCAGTTGCTAATGATCTGAACAGAATTAATTGGCTGCATCGTGCCGACTTCTTTAATTTCAGAGGGAGAAACAGATCATACGGGGAAAAAGGGGAACTGCGAAGTACAGAATGAAAAGCAGATCCTGGGATTGTCATAGAATGGTTTGGGTTGGAAAGGACCTTAAGATCATCCAGTTCCAACACCCCAGCCATGGGCAGGGACACCTCCCACTAGACCAGGTTGCTCAAAGCCCTACTAGTGTTCAAATAGTCTTACAAGAAAAACTGTGCTGGGCTCTGTTTTCGTGCAAGGATGAGTGGGAGCACAGAAGTAAAAACATGGCTAATAAAGAACATACATGCACCATGCTGTTAAGAAATTGGAATTTGTTCCTTTCACCTGTGAGACTCTTACAGGCTGACTTTGCCTGAAAGTAGGGGTAGTTCAGAGTAAAAGTCAGCTGAGTAAAATGTTGTGTACAGGGGGATCTGTGTGTCATGCTCATGGGCTCTGCTGCAACTAGTGGGTTTGGAGAAAGGTGAGGGGAAATCAGAGTCACCTGGAGTAATAGCTGTAGCTGTATTACATTAATAAGAGTGATAGAAATAGGGCATCATGATTATCATCATGTTAATCAAAACAAGGCTTTAATTAACACAGACATTTCTGGATGAAAATCACAATACTTTCTCAACAAATTTACATTTGTCTTCTCAAATGAACTGCAGTGTATCAATTTATAAATTTATTTAAAGAAATTAGATTAATTTTCAAGTTATGCTTCTGAGGACCAAAGGGGATATCAGGGCACACCTTTGTAAGTGTATCTTTACTCTTTATCATTTTCATTTACAAGTTAGTTAGAGCTAAGGAAGTACTCTGTATTTTCTGGAGTGTTAGTGGTTTCTGGCTATCTAACTGGGATTGAATTCCCTATTGTGTTTGGCATTTGCCTGTGTAACTTCTGTGGATACTGGCAGGAAAGAGGCATGGAACCTTTGTCTCTTGCTGAGACAATGTGCATCAAGAATTTCAAGACCTTAACTGTGGTATTTTTTCATCAGAATAATTTAGGTTTATCTATTTCCCCTGCTTAAGTTGCAAATTAGCTATTTGAAATGTTTTCCTGCTCTAAAATTCGCTTTGTAGAGAACATTGATTTGCAAGCAGCACCAGTAATTTAGCAGCATACATTTCACGGTTGGCAGGGCCAGTGTGACTCTGGAGAAATATTTGTACCCTTCTATAGTTATTTCTCTGCATGTTCCTTTTGTAATTGATAAAATATCACAAGAGGTAAATCATATACATTTAATATGACAGCAGCATCTTTCATCACCTCAAAATATTTTTTTGCCGTGCATGCTGCTATTGCTGTGTAGACTGGAGAACTCCAGCTTGCTGCTCCTTCCAAAAGTGAGACTAGATGCACTTGCTTGAGTTTCAGCATGTTGTACCTTACTTACAGCCGGTATTTGCTGTTTGAGTGTTTATCAGCTGGCGGGCTTGGGCTAAGGTTCTTGTTTCGCTGTACCTTATGGTAATGACTTATACAATAGACTTATTAATCATTGAACATGAAACTGATCTGGCTTGCATTCCCAGTGTGGTCATCACCTCTATACTTTGGGAGGTATATAATGGAAGCGTTTAGCAATTACACATCTTTTGTTTCCACCTCCTGTGGTCAGCCTATGAAGGAGACATTCCCTTACCTTCCCAGCTCCCCCACCAGACTATTTACAGCATCATTTGAGAGTTCTGAAGCTTTTGAATGGCCTTTGAGTACCCTTGAGACCTGCCTGCTGATTGTGATGGTGATCACCATGTTGGCACACATACAGAGTGTGTTTTACCCCAGGACCATTTTGTCTGATCTCGAAAGTTAAGCAGAGTCAGGTTTGGGTCTTTTCTAGGGTTATACAACGATATAGGAGGACCAAGAGATTTTCCCCAAGGCTGGACAGTCATGAGTGGCAGGGTGTGTAGGACAGTATGGGCAAGTATCTGGGCCAGTGGGCCCCTCCAGTGCTTTGGAACTTCACCACTGAACAAGTGCTGCTTAAGGTAGTCAAGAGACTTCAGCTGCAGCGTTATTAACCATCCACAGTGTTGTCAAACCCAACTGTTTGAAAAATCACAATGTGAAATTAATGTATTTGCCATTTGAATTCTACCTTTCGGTTTCTGAGGAAAAATTATATTCTTCAGCATTTTTGTGACTGTAAAATTGGAAACTTTTGAGGGTCACCTGATCTAGCTTGTGATGAAATTGTAAGCAGTACTTGAAATACTGAGATGGAGCCTCCTGGGATAACCTCCATGAAGTATCCTACATGTAGCACATTTCAGCTTGTGTAATAAAGAAACTGAAAATGCATAAAGCAGTAGGTTGAATTCTCTATCCATTTAATGAAAGGTGTTATGTTTTCAGGAGTTAGTTTTCAGAAGACCAAATGCTCCCAAGAATGTGTTTGTGTGTCTAATTTAAAATACAAACCGACATGAACACTGTTGTGGTACTCAGTTGCATGAGTAAAGAATGTGTTGAAAAAAGAATGAGCAACAGAAGCATGGAGCAATATTTCCCCCAAAATTTCAGTAGTGTAACAGTGCAGCAGCAGAACTTCGTGCCTGGAGGCTGCTGCACATCTCTGGGTACCTCTTCTTGACTGAGGGGAACTCCCTGAGGCTGTAATGAGACATTGCCTTAAAATCCTGGCTGCCTTTTGTTGCCTCTTGCAGAGTAGTAAGTCATGGGGAGAGAGTTTTAGAAGTACTGTGAAACCTCGGATATTTTTAATGTGTGCTTATACAAATATGTGGTACCCAGAGGGTGTGGGGTTTTTCCTTGCATTAGTGGCTCTTGCTAGCCAATCCTCTAGTCTCCCCTGTAGCAAAAGCAGAAGTGATACAGCTGTTCTTTAGGCCACAGTGAACTTTTTAGCCATTTGAAAGGCAGGTCCATTTAGAGTCTCCAAGGAAAGATAAAATTCTCATTGGAAAAGGGAGACCTTGAGAGTGATTAGTTGGATAATGGAATAATGGAGTAGGAGTATATACAGGGGCAAGTGCATCTCACTGTATCATTCGTTTCAGTGCAAGCTCTGATGCTGTAATTATGCTGAGGTATATTATCCCGAAGATTTGTTGTGAACATTTCATTGGTGTGTCCAAGGACACAATTCTTATTTGTCTGTTTTACGCTGAAATACGTTAAAAAATGAAAAAAAATAAAATAAAAATCAGGCGTTTATGATGGACATTGTAAGCTGGAGCCAAGTGAACTCTCAAAATTGGCAGCTTTCTTACAGTCTCTGGTATCATTTGTTGTTAATGAGGGAATGCGTTTAAAAATGCATATTAATATTTAATTGAAGAGGATTCATGTAAACCCCAGCTGTGACCAAAAACATCATCTTTTTTTCTTAGAGCAATACAAGCAGTGGTTCCCTATGGTCTCATCATTTGATTTCTTTATTCAGCAGCCACCCATATGTTAGGATACAGCTGTGTAGCCTTTTGTATACTTGCAGAACAGAATATGCAGTGCTCAATCTTATTTTTGTATAAAATGCTAGTGACAAAATTGCTCATTATAGGACTGTTTGTGCTCAAAGGTTTTAAATAACCATCAGGAGCTTTTCTTTGTCATATAGTTGGTTGGAAGAATTGTACATAAATGAATGTACAGCAGATGGCACTATGCTGTAACCATAGCATGAGAGGTTTGGGTAGAAAAATTGTTCATTTACAGTCTGTGCCTATGTATGGAATTCATATTTTGTTGTAAACAGTGATAGAAAATTAGCAGGCCAAAGTGTTTTAAATCAGAATTGCGCAAACTTGCATAAGATGCGTGTTACGTAAACCTTTGGTGGCTCTTTAGTAATGATGTTCAGTGCTTTTTCTAATTATCTTTTTATCTTTCAATGAAGCTCTGCTGCTAAATGTTTAAGAGCTTAGGTGGTACTGAAAGAAAAAAAACAGATCAAAGTTTCAGCAAGAGAATTTCCCCAGGAGCTTCTTCAGGTGGGTAGGAGTTACAGGACAGAGTGAGGAGAATGTATTGTAAATGGTTAAAAATTGTGCCAGAACTACCTTTAACATGCAGTTCTGAATTATATTTCTAATTTCTCTTCAGCTGGTTAAACCAACCACAAAGATGATTTCTTAACATCACTGATGGTAACCCGATGGTTATATTGATCTATTTATTAGTATTAGTTGTTGAAATACCCCACAACAGTTTGTCAAGCATAATGTAAGTGGGATTTAAACTATTTGCTCCCTTTGGGATGAGAGACCTAGTAGCACTAGGCCATTATTTTTGCAGCATTTGTGACTCACTAAAAGACATGTCATGTATTCTAAGGAAAAAGAATAAAATTAAAGAATTAAAATCTTACGGAGAAAGAAATAAGCTGAAGTGTGGCACATTTTGAGATAATTGAATGGGCTGTGCCAGGCCAGTAAAAAGAAAACAATGATACCGTTACCTGCTGAGAATCCCACCCCCAGTGCAATTCCTTTGGGTCTAAAAACTGACATAACGATGTGTGAAAGAGAAATGTTATATATGTCTCAAATCGTATGAAAACTTCAATATTTTGAATGTCATCCAGGGAGGCATGAGAAGCTTGTAAAGACTTTGAAGCTGGTTTTGCTGATAACACTGTCAAGCAAACAAGACAGTGCTAGTGTGTTGGCAGGGGTTTCCAGAAGCAGCGTGTGCTTTGCAGAGAAGTACTTTCCATCTGGTTGTCAGAAAGTCAGAGTCCGCTCCAGAAGAGAAAAATAACCATTTTTTGGTTACTAGACGAACACCATGAAAAGTTTTGCAGAAGGGCCACTTGAAGATGTAGGGGCAACTGAAATGTGCCCAAACTGTGAATTTTATCAACAAATGAAAAACAAATTCAGCTACAAGGAAAGAGTGTTCTATGAAGGCGCTGTCATCTCCTCTTTAGTCCTCTTCTTCCCACAACCCCAGCCCATGTAAGGGCAGAGACTGGCCATTCAGAGGGGAGTGATACATGTAATGATGATAGTTAAGGACTGGCAACCCTCAAATAACCTGTTTTGGTTTTTCCCACTTACATGTGCATATTCAAAATCTGTTGCATATCAAAACCTGGATAGTTTTTCACTGGGTATTAGTGAGAAATTACTATTGGAATTTGCCCCTTCAAGTAAGTGTAGCCTTGACGACCTCTGGTAGTGAGCTGAGTTTTGTGGTCTGTCGTGCTAGATGAATTGTGAGGTATTTGGAAGGTTTAGTATGTGCAAGTTTTGTCATTTGTGCCTCAAAATTGGGAAAGCTGGGTCAATGTTACATGTGTCCCGTACAAAAAAAGCAGAAATTAAGAGGTCTGGGGACCTTAGGATGATTTTAATTTGATGCCTTCTTTTGAAAGTAGATGTCTCTTTTGAAAGTAGACAGCATCTCTGCAAACTTGGAGCCAGCAACCGCCTTCTTGTGAAGCTTGCTGGTGGTGTGCTTGAGCTGCAGCCTGGTTCTTCTGCTTTCTGAGGGGTCTTGTGGTCCAGTCATGAACAGATCTGGGTCTTGGGGAGTAATGCTGATATAAGAGAGAAAGAGTCATTTGCCCTTTCAGAACTGGGGGACCCAGGCAGAAATAATCAATCAGTTTGAATGTTGGTAAATGTACCATTTCACATCCTTTTTGTTGGCCAGACACATGCCTCATGGTTCTGTCTCTGATTTAGGAATAGTCTGCTGTGGAAGACTGTAATGCATACTTCATAATATCCTAGGTGGCTGAAGTTCTTAAATTCTCTTTAAAGTAGCAATTCTTAAATTTTCGTGTTTCATTGCATCCTTATTTAGCAGGACTTTAAGTCAGTGGAAGGTGTTATTTAAGTATATAGGATTTAAAAAAAATACTTAAAGATCTATTTGCTTTGCTGCCTTGCTTTTATGAGAAGCAGCATTTGAACTGGGAATATGACCAAGAATGTGGTAAATGCAAGAAAATTAGCTGTTGTCGGGAATCATGGAGTGGTGCAAATCAGGTCCTTTAAGCATGGCAATTATTGCTTGAGAATATTTTCTCCTGTGCATGTTAGTGTGCTGCTAAAGAGATTAAATCAGTCTGTATTTACAGTGAGTTTAATGGCCTTTCTTGTTCAGCTAAGGTGGTGTGTGATGTTAATCAGGAAGCACTTCTGAGAACCCTCCATTAAAAGTTGACGGCTATATACACGGGTAACTTCTTATGTGTAAATGTGTTAGTATATTAATCAACTACGTGATCCAGGAAGAGACATTAAAATGCTTTATGGGTTTGCTGTTCATTGCATTGATCATGGGGGCTCTTCTGAATGTATTCCTCTGATTTCTGCTGCTTGCCAATTTGTCATAGTAATAGTTAAATGACATTATGCTAGCTCAGCATTCCTGCCCGCACTGCGTTTGTTGCAGTAACTGAAGGTGATTCCCTTTCACAAAGTGGACATAATTCTTTAGAGAAGGGAATGGACTGCCAGCACTAATGGTATGCAGTATTTTAATAGTGAACTTGTCTTCACTTGCAATTACATCTGATTGAAAAGAATTAAGTTATTTTTTAAAATAAATAAATAATCTACACTGCATTTTATTGATGATTAAGAAATCCATTGCAAACTGAAATCAGACGGATTTTATATTCATTTGTACCTTGCCATGTATATTTTGATTACAGCCCTAAGGATTTTGCAGTAAGTACATGATTGTGAAGAAACATTGTTTTCAATTGTTTTTCATGTCTTAAAAAGATGGACAGAGGGAAAACTTGAGAAAAAAATCATTAAATAATCCCGATACGAGATACTTAATTTCCTTCCCCCTCCTCCCATTTGGATTTAGGGAAGTTCTGATCAAGGAAAAACAAATCCTTGTCCTGTGATGGATTTCTAGTCATGTTGTTTTTATTATTACTGTCCAGACTATATAGGGTAGATTATAGGATGATGTGACATTTCTGTCCTCTAATGGTATTGAAATTGATTCATAGGATGTAAAGTAATATTGATTTTTGTCTTTGAATGTCCTAGATTATTTAAATAGGGGAACTTCAGTGCTTCTTTCTGTAAATTAATAATATAAAAGGTTTTTCAGCTTTTTTTTTCTAAACATGTACATTTCTGCTGATGAATTGGTATCCAGAAACCCTACCCTCAGCAGGTTCTGCACTTCCTGAGCTGGGGGCAGCAGATAACTTCCCAACATGGAGAATTTAGCACTGCATGAGATCTTAGGTCTGTGGAAATTACTTGGGAAAAGAAAAAGAGAATAAAAGTGGAGGGGAAATAAAAGTACCTGTCAACTGTCACTTGTTTGGCTGTTTTCTTCTAAACTTCCCAACATGTTTTCCCAAGGAACTAAATGGTGTGATTTTTGTAATTCCTCCAAAGTCTGATGTAAGTGTGCTGTAAAAGGAGCCAGACACAGCTGGGGGGTGTTGAAGGGTTTTGAGCAGCTGGCTGTGACCTCCTGTGGGTTGCAAGGGCTCCCTGGGTTTGTGGGAATCTCTCAAAAGTAAGGTCGAGGCTCAGGGAGAAGGCTTTCTTACAAGCCCTCCACTCCTGTGTGTGGTGTGTGAGCAGACAACCTCAGCTGTTATTTTATTAATTACCTGAATTTCATTAAGACTTCTTTTGTATTTTTTTTCCCCACACAAAGCCGTAAATATCGAACAGCAAGTTAAAAAGTAGTAAATTGAATTATTTCTGTTAACCACTTAATAGAGACAGGTCATTTATACTAATGTAACTTTTGCTGCTTTGTTCAGGGCTGTTCCTCTTTTGAAGTAGCCCTGATACATAATAAATCAGGTCAGTCACATAACTAATCGGCTGTGAACCAAGACATAATTTTCTCAAGCAGGAAAACCATGCTGAAGGACTGACATCTCCTGCTTGGTCTGGGTAAAAAGAATAAATCTTTTAGTGATGTTTGATTTAAAAACTCATGGCTGCCTTGCTTCTGCAGGGTTGGGGTTTTCCCCCAAAGACTTTAATGAAATTTTAGTAGACATATCAAAGTAAAATGACTGTTCATATGGAAGCCTTAGAGATGCAGTATTTATTATAGCATGTAACACATGATGTATTCTTTGAATTTATGGAGTGAGTTAAACAAGTCTGGCTCACAACATCAGAACAGTTCTCTCCCACCTTCATTTTCTTTGTGACTTGAATTCAGGTTTGCGAGATTTGCATGACATTGATCCTTTCCTTGGGCAATGCACAATTTCATAATTCAAGTGCGACAGCTGCTGTAACCATCACGCCAGCTGTCCCTACAGATGCTCAAAAATCTACAGCTTCTCAAAGATGTGTATATGTCCCTGGGGTAAACCATTTTTCCAGAGGTAACGTATGGAGTGTCTTAAAAGGGTCACTATGCTGGCAGTTCTGAGTGCCAAGTGAGTGTACTGCTGCTTTACTTGACTACACACTTCTGTGTTTCACCTTATATAGCCCATAGCAAAAAAAAACAAGAACAAAAAAACACCCAAAAAACCCCACCCCAAAACCAGCTCCTAGACCCCCAACAAGAAAAAAAAAACCCAAACTCAAAAAACAATGAAAAAAACCCACCGCAAAACCCAACAAAAAAGGAGAAACAAACCCCCCTCCTGTTCATCTGTTATTAACTAAAGGAATGAAGCTCTTAATAAATAATTTAGGTGGTAAAATTTGCCAAGCAGGGCCCAAACTTCTGTCCAAGGCAGATGCTTACAGATTTGGTATCTCTGTTCACCAGCCTGCAGAGCACTTACTACATGTAGAAGAGATTCGGTATTAACTCGTATCTGCCTGGCAAAAGCTCATCGCTGTGTGGATGTTTAATGGGGCAACTGCTAAGCTCCACTGCAGCTCAGCTTGGTAAGTTTCCAGTTAAGCTTTGTCTCTTCCAGTTCAGACCATCTCTTTGGGCTTGTTTGGTGCTTATCTGTGATCCAGTCAAGGCATGGGCTCACTGGGTACCAGGCTGTGTACACACACAGCTGTCTGTGTCTCCAACACTGAATACAGTGGGGTCCTGCCATGCTGAGGGTCTCCATTTCCATCCTTACACCAAGGGCTTTGCCTGGCTGCTGAGCTGCAATGCTCAGGTCCTCTGAGGTGGAGCAGTCACATTGTTGGACCTCCTTGAAAGATTCATTGTTTATTAAAGAGAGCAAAAGATTTTTCAGTACACTGAAGAGTATCTTGCCTTCAGACTAGGTCTAAGGACCTAGTGGGCATATGTTAATTGAACTGATTATTTTGTATGTATTCAACAAATCATCTCCTTACCTTAAATGAACAACATCCAAAAGGCAAGGCAGGCTTTAAGGTATTTACTATGTCATGAAACAGAATCATAGAATAGTTAGAGTTGGAAAGGACCTTAAGATCATCAAATTCCAACCCCCTGCCATGGGCAGGGACATCTCACACTAAACCATGTCACCCAAGGCTTTGCCCAATCTGGCCTTGAACACTGCCAGGGATGGAGCACTCACAACCTCCTTGGGCAACCCATTCCGGTGCCTCACCACCCTAACAGGAAAGAACTTCTTCCTTATATCCAATCTAAACTTCCCCTGTTTAAGTTTGAAGCCATTACCCCTTGTGCTGTCACTAGTGGCTGATGAAGAGTCCCTCCCCAGCATCCCTATAGGCCCCCTTCAGATACTGGAAGGCTGCTATGAGGTCTCCACGCAGCCTTCTCTTCTCCAGGCTGAACAGCCCCAACTTCCTCAGCCTGTCTTCATACGGGAGGTGCTCCAGTCCCCTGATCATCCTCGTGGCCCTCCTCTGGACTTGTTCCAGCAGTTCCATGTCCTTTTGATGTTGAGGACACCAGAACTGCACACAATACTCCAGGTGAGGTCTCACAAGAGCAGAGTAGAGGGGCAGGATCACCTCCTTCGACCTGCTGGTCACGCTCCTTTTGATGCAGCCCAGGATACGGTTGGCTTTCTGGGCTGTGAGCGCACACTGCAGCCAGCTCATATTCATTTTCTCATCAACCAGCACCCCCAAGTCCTTCTCCGCAGGGCTGCTCTGAATCTCTTCTCTGCCCCACCTGTAGCTGTGCCTGGGATTGCTCCGACCCAGGTGCAGGACCTTGCACTTGTCATGGTTGAACTTCATGAGGTTGGCATCAGCCCACCTCACAAGCATGTCAAGGTCCCTCTGGATGGCATCCCTTCCCTCCAGCATATCAACCGGACCACACAGCTTGGTGTCATCGGCAAACTTGCTGAGGGCGCACTCAATCCCACTGTCCATGTCACTGACACAGATGTTAAATAATAACTTGATAAATAATAGGCACCCTAAACTAGGAAAGCAGGAATGTTCTGTATATGAATCCGTAACCCACATATTTTACTGCTTCTCTTTCATGAAAAAGAAAGTGTCAGTCATAGGAATCTATTAATAAAGAATGCCTCTGGAGACTGCCTTTCCTCAGAACAAAGACTTAGAACAATTCATAGCTAGCATGATCCTATTTTCTCTCCTACCCCTGCTTACTATGAGGTCAAAAAGTAGTAAATACAGATTGAATCTAAATTGGTCCTATCTGAAGCAAAGGTAGGAGCCCCATGGTTGTGAGGCTAAACCTAGGCTGGAATGGCATCTCTTTCTGTGACTTAGTTTCCTGGATCCTACTACTTCTCCTAATATAATTTGGTCTTGCTACTGTCTCTTCTTTTTATATCCACTTACCTTTTGAGATCCTGGGAACATCCAGAAATCCTTCTGCACTGCTGTCTCTGATCCCTGTGGTAAGTGTGTGGGAAGTGAGGAAGTGGTTTTATAATCTGGGTAACACTCTGTCTGGAAAATGCTGCTGGAGAGAAAAGAGAGTTTATTTCTAATCAGCCCTAAAATTATAGAAAGGATTATTTTGGAAGTATAATTATAAAATTAATTGCCTTTATGTTTTTCAAAGTGCTGTGCCTACTCCCAGCCATCTGTGCTTTACAAATGCAGAATTTTCATTTGGGCATTCTTGTAGTTGAAGAAATCATTAATCTAGGGGACAGTTAAAGGCATGAGTTATCAAAATCTGCTTCTCTTTCAGAAGGGTTTCTGGGTGATTCATTTCTTCGGGAAAACATGTTTTGATTGTTTTTTTCTCCTTGAGTGAAATCATTCAGAGTTTCAAAAAGTGATAATTTTGCAGGAAAGGAGAGACAATACGGGACAAAACTTAGAGTTTAGTAAGACTGAAAAATTATTTTTAATAATCTGTCTACTATTTACAATGGGGACAAAACTTGCCGGCCCCACAGCATGGTCTTTAATAAGTCAGCCTTTGATGATCTTTTATACTTTATTAGTAAGTTACAGCTGTCAGGTGATTTTTTGCTCATTATTTCCGGAGTAGACATTGATTCTAAATTTAGAAACAATTTCTTAAGATTAGAAGTAGAAATCTAGCTGATGAACAAAGGTTAAGTTATGAACAATAAGTTACATCCACTGAATGTGTTTCGTCTTGAGACCAAGACAGATTAAAGTACTATTTTGGAAGATCATTGTGCTGTAAGATAATAGTTTTATTAATCAGACTTTGCTCTTGTACCGGTTCTGCAGTTGGTGATGAAAGCAAGGTAAAGTGAGGGTATGAAAAAGTATTGTCAAAAAGAGAATGCAATATATAGCAAATGTTGCCTGAAGCTATAAATACCTTGGGGCAAGAATCTAAGTCTTTGAAAGCTGTGCTGTTTAGCATTTCCTTTTGATGCATTATAGACCTAAGGACCACACCATAAAGTTTCCTCAGCCTGCTGGACCCAAGTTTTCCTTAAATGTTTATGGGTGCTCTTACCGAAGTTGTACCTTAAAAATATATTTCAGATTATATAGTTCTTCCTTGAATGAAAATAATCAGTCTTTCATTGTAAATGGATGTGAAATAAGTAGCTTTTGAGAACAAACACTTCAATTTTCCTTTAGATGATGTTAGCTTGCAGCAGCTGCTTATGTCTCTAGGCAAAATCATTAAGATAATTCACTTTGATTTCCTGTACAACACGTATTTTTGGAGTTGCACCATTAGATTCCATCATGACTGTAGGACTCAATATGTCTGCAATGATATACATCCACCGTATGCTCTGAGCCGTGATCTATGGGCCTTTGACCTTCTTTGCTCCTTATGCTCATGGCTTTATAGCACAGGGAGGCGTGCAGCCAAGTTCCAAGTACAGGATTGTTGTCTGTCTCAGATGCTGAGCTGGGGGAAAAGAGGGTTTGGAATCAGGGTAGAGCAGATGCTTGATCAAACGAGTGCTGGGATCCTGGTGCATGTCTGTGTCTTACCATAGTTCTGCTAACAAGGGGTACTTCTTTGCAAAATCAGATCTGCAAGCAGACTCTTTTGTCTCTAGTTGCTCCATTAGACTCAGCAGACAGGCTAAAAGTCTTTTGCAGCTAAGTTAAGGACTTATAGTCCCTGCTCGTAACCAGAGATGAAGCTATTCAGAAATAAATTAGATTTATAAACCTTTATGCTGCCATTTACTTGTGTTCACAGAGTTCAGTGGTGTTCAGATAAAAGCCCTCCTTTTCTTCGGAGTGCCTGTAGAAGCCACTGAATTAGCATCTCAGATGCAGATGCAAGCACTAGTGGGCATGGGTCAGCCACAGGAGGGGTGCATGGTGCACTGACTTTACTTCTGCTGTATGAGATGCAGTTTGTCCTTTCGAAGACTGGCCTGAGTACCACTTCCAGAGTCCCCACATATACAGCATGCAGCAGAGCTGCCCAGTTTCCACATTGCTATGAGTAGGTTATCACCCATCTTCTCTACAAAATCAAAACTACTTTCTCTCCATTGTAATAAAAGATCTTAATCTCTTTTTACTGATGTTTATCAGTTTGTGCTTGCTGAAAGAACAGGCTGACTACAGATACTGCCATTGAGAGATTTGTAGAGGGAGACTTTACCATTGTTAGTGTGATACCTAGCTAACAGAGAAGCTTCTTGGTTGGAGTAAGTTTCTTTTTATGGTTTGCTTTCATAAAATGGGATCTTATTTCTGCACTAATCTTTATCTCATTACTGGACAGTTGCCATTTCTCAAATAATGGCTCATAAAGCGTAAAAACTGTTTCTTAAATCTTCTTGTCGTTTGCTTTGCTCTGGGTACTTGTTTTATGACTGTAGCTAACCTTTAAATAGATATTTAAGGCGGTGGGCAAGAAGTCAGCTGTGGTATTATTGCCAGAAGGATAGAGAAAAGGCCCTTTGATCCCTCACTTGAATTTTGTGTGAGGGAAGAGAAGTGAAAAACCAGGGCTGAACCTGTAAAGAGAAATGTGTGTTTGTCTTTTACCTTTATGCTATGCGGTGGGTAATGAAAGTGATGTAATTGGGTTCCTTTAAAAATTCATAGTATCTCCAACTGCAGCAGTAATTTGTCACCTTCCAAAACCAATACTCCTTTTAGTATAAGTAGTCTTTTTGTCTCTTCATTAAACAAACAAAAGCAATGCTTAAGGTTACAGGGGTACATGGTCCATCTCTGAGGGTTCTCTGTTTGAGTAGTCTGCAGAGGCTGAACATACATCTAACATCAGGATTTTGACAGACTGTCAACCTGATGTTGTGCTGCTTCTGCGTCATACCCTTTGACTTGGATCCCCATCCAGGAAGGCCAAGTGTTGGTTAAGCAGATCTCCTGTAACATTTTGCTTCCGCTTAGCTGGACAACACAAGGGAAACCATTGTCCTAGTGTACTTCAGCAGACTTCTCCCTGTCTTCAGGGAAAAGGCTGCTGCTGATCTGCTGAGAATCCTGCCAACAAAGCTGCATAATGGTTTCAGCTTTAACTATGAAAGCGGTGGCTCCCAGAGGTTCTGTTCTGTTGCTGCTCTCCCTGGCTTTCACAAGGAGCCAGCTCTGTATTCGGTGTTACTTTACAGCTGCCGTGGTGTTGTTTATTTGCAAAGTTTTTGTTGGAATTTAGGAGGTTGGGTGGTACTGTCCATCTGTAGAATAATTTTCACCTCAGTTCAACTGCCAATTTGGCATCTGTATGTCTCTCCCAAAAGTATTAACTGAAGATTTCTGGGTAGGCATAGACGTTAATATATGATGATACTGTTTTGGTATCATTATTTTCCCCAGCTTACCCAAAGCTGATGGTGCAGAGCTCTTTCCCCAGTGGGATACTCACAGAGTTCTCAGAAAAGCATGGTACCCAGTGCATGTTAGTCATTGTTCCTCTGCATCAAGGAGATTAAGAGTAAATTTTCTGTATGGCTTATAGCTGGATGTCGTGGTTTAAACCGATCCACACAGCTCATCCACTCACCCCCCTCGGACCCTCCCCGCTCCCGGAGGGATGGGGAGGAGAATTGAGAGAATGTAACTCCCATGGGTTTAGATAAGAACAGCCCAGTAACTAAGGTATAACACAAATCACTGCTGCTACCACCAATAATAATAATGATGAGAGAAAATAACAAGAGAATACGATACCACCGCCGAACGAGTTCGACCCCCCCGAAGAGACAGCGTGCCCTTCCAGGCAACTCTCAGTTACCTCCCTGGGCATGACGTGCTGTGGTATGGAATACCTCTTTAGCTAGCTTGGGTCAGGTGTGCTGTCTCTGCTCCCTCCTGGCCTCCCCTCGTCCCCGGCAGAGCATGAGACTCACAAAGTCCTTGGCCAGAATAAACATTACTTAACAACAATTAAAACCAATCGGTGTTATCAGCTCTCTGCGCAGGCTGGAAGTCGAAACACAGAGCTTGCACCAGTTACTAAGAAGAAGCAAAACAGCTCCTGGTAAACCCAGGACACTGGAAGAAACTCAGTGTGGAACACTGTAGATGCAGGACCGGTGTCATTGAAATTAGACAAAGTCCACGTGCTTTTACAAACTTGGGGTCAATGGAAGAAACTGCTTGTTTTCCAGATTTGGTGGTTTGGAAGTACACAATAAGAAGTAAATAGCTTAGACCAGGGTAGATGAGTCTCTTCTAGGGAACACAGTTTTGTTTATAACATATATTTTGTTTCTTTTCATCCCACATGAAAAGTAATCCCCTTAAACTCTTGGGCAAAATAGCAATACTTTTTTGTTTTCTTTTTCTGGAAAGCTTAAAAACAAAGTGAGGGATTACTGATTTCTCATCTGTGAAGTTTAGTGGAGATGCCATAAACAGGCTTGGAGAGTGAAAAATAAGTCATTGCTGCTATTGTTCAATTCAACAAGCTCGGTTGTTTCTTATGGCTTTGCAGCAGTGCACAGTAGGCTTTATCTGGTAGGTTTATCTGATAGAAAGTGATGAAACTCAGGAAAACAATTGGGATGATAATTTGCAATGAGCGAATGAAAGTTTAGGTGCCAATGTGGAGGCATAAAGTCCTTTCACACAGGCCTTCAGCCTGTCATTCCCAGCATTTGGTTTCTTCCTGCAGCTCTGATTTGGAGGACAAATTTCTGCTGTTATGCTGAGAGCTTCCCCTTCCTCAGGGGTGTTCTGGAGGCTCCGTGCCTCCATGTGGTGTATCTCCTTCACACGGATGGTATCCAGTATGCGCATGGTCTAGTTGCAACAGCAAAACCTTCTTGAGATACCACCATGTTGCATGATACAGCTTTCCAGGGGAAATGGTAGCATGGGGGCTGCTCTCTTCATTCTGTAAGCAACAGAGTGGCTTCTGCCCCTGTATCATTTGCATCCTTTGCCATATTTTGGCCAGTTCCTATGCTCTCCCCAAATGCACCTTCTTTCCTTCCTGTGCAGGCAGCTCCCTTCAGTCCCAGAGCAGATGTGCATTCTTCTTCCCAGATGGCACCCAGCCTCTGGACATGGATGGGTTCTTCCCCTTTCCTCATTACCTTCCCTGTTTTATTTTTTTCCCTGTTCTGATGATGATATAAGCGAAGAAAGTGCTTGAGTCCAGCAGGGCACTGGGAGCCAGCCAGACACAAGCTCCTCTCTCCATGCAAAGGGCTTTTGCACTGACAGGGCTTCTATTTATTTTATTTGAGCCAGATGCTGCAACTTTCGTGGACACTGCACTTGAAGTCCTTTGCGCAATCCTGGCCGAGGGCTTTTGGCAATTGCAATCCAGAGGCAAAGAGGATACGAACTGCTGAATGCTGTCATGCAAGGTGGTGTCAGCCCACCAGAAACGCTCTGAGTAATGATTCCTGTCACAGGGAAGCTAATAGGAAAAATGACTCGCACAATCCCCTGCCTTGGCCACCTGCTTTCTGCCACAGTGGGGCCATGAGAGCCGTGGTGGCACCGTGTGGCTCCTCAGGCTGCTGGGCAAGTGATTTCTCAGCATTGACAAAATGGGACTTGGCAATCAGCTACAGAGATTTCTGTCAGGTTTGTCACATACATCGCATTTTACAGTTCAGGAGGCACACCAGACCGCACAGCTAGATCTCAGGGAGTGAACAAAATGAAAGGAATAGGAAGAAAATGTTTGTCCTATGGTGGGTTTGCTTAAGTATAAGCAAAGTTAGGGTATTGCACAGAATGCAGTTAATATGAGGCAGGTGAGGCTGTAATTTTAATCATAGTCGGTGCTGCTTATGATCCAGGCATACCATCCCAGCCCATTTTGGCATCTTTTCTGCATTTGTGAAGACCTGCACTGGACTCTGACCCTGGTTTTGACTTCATCTCTGACTTGTGCCATACATTTCTGTTGGCATCCTATTACATTGAAAATTTTCACGATCCCCCATAGCATCTCCTAAAGAAACAGTAAGAATATTATGTGACAAAGCTCCTATTTTCTTGCTAAAGCCAATGTTTTCATGCTGCATTTTGCCCTTTTACCCCATTTCTTGAACAATTCTCCTAGACATTATTTGTATCGTGTCTAAACTTAAAGGATTTATCAGAACTTTGTTGTGTTTTCATTTCAGAAAGTTCAGTTTCTACAAAGCTTGAAGGTCTCTCCCAGTACATGTATTTTTAATATTTTTTATATTCTTTTTGCATAAGTGGGTTGGGTTTTTATTTATTTGTTTGTTTCACAGGGAGGCCCTTACATTCAGTTACGGGATACCAGAAAATCAGTTATCACTATGGAAATGTTTATTTTGGGTCCTGGTGAATTTGAATCTGCCTGACTGATGAAATATCAGAATTCAGAAACTTTGTGGCCTGGTTCTTTAGGACCGGACTCATCTCTTGGTTTGCATACGCCTCTGTTGTTAAAAGTTCCTTCTACTGCAGCAGAAAATGTATCAGCCTGGCTTTTCAAGCTCCATCACAGAAGTTTCCTGTTGTTGTTACATGTGCTGCACTTCATAGTACAGGGGCTTTGATGAGCCTTTCCCACTGGAAGTTGCATGTAAAGCCATTTCATGTAAGTTCTGATGGATTTGCATCTTAATTTGGTAAAATGACTATTTGACTTTTGAGGATGAGCCTTCTGTCTCCATTGCATTACATTACATTTTGCAAGTTATTTAGTAGCTGGTTTTGCTGAAGGCATTTCTGCAGTAAGCCATATGCTCCTTTTTTCCTTCCTTTCTCTATCAGTGCCCTTTTTTGAGGTCACAAGAGTTAAAATTGGCTCTTTTCTGAGATTACCTGAATCTACAAGTGTATGTTTGTCATTTTTTTCAACCAGTCCTGGCACACGGGACACCACTTACATGCTGATTGAAAAAGCTATCCAAATAACATCCACATAAATATCAGCCAGTTCATTCAGTGCAAACCAGCTCCATGTAACCTTGGACATTATTTTGCATCTGTATATTCGTTTTCTTAAATTATTCCCTGAATCTCTCACAATCAAATCTTTTGACTTGATACTTTGGGATTGTATGTGGCCTAGCTGGCCCGGGGTTGATCGTGATGGCCCCTGGCTCTGAAACCTGGACAGCAATTCCGTTGTTTGGGTCATCACATCTTCAGCTAATGACTTTGTCATTCTTAACAGATCCTTAACCTGAAGACTTCTGCCCTAAAATTCAAGATGCTTTTATAATATAATATATATAATATAATCCTTTGCCTGTTCTTAGCCATCAAGAAAAGAAAGTTACAAAGTACCGCTTTTTTTAATCCCTTCTTTTTTGGGGATGCTGTTATATAAGCATCAAGGACAGGATGGATATGCCCATGTGAGAGAATTACAGTTAACAAGATGAAAAACAGCAAATCATGCCTGAAAGCTTGAAATAGTTTGTGGAAAGATGACAAATAGCAGTGTAACTTTCAAACAAATATTTTTTCATATACTATGCCCTTTTTTTGCTGACAACTTAATTCTTTCTGACAGACTTGGCAAGTGAGCAAGTGTCTCCAAGGCAGACACTGAAGTTGCTTCAAGAATTCATGTTATAGTTTCTCTGATATTGCTGTTCTGCTCAAATGGTATTTTTAGCTTTATTCACACATTGCTTTAACATTTTTGTGAGTGAGGATGATTTTGTTATCCAGTGCAAGCCAAGTCATGGGTTAGTGTTTCTCATCGTTACTGTTGTCACTTGAAGAAATGCTTGCAGGACCTAGGCTCCCTCGAAGGGAGCTCCCTGACTTTGGGAACACTTAGCCAAGAATCTTACTTCAAAACTCAGACCTCCTACATTGCAATTTTATTATCAAAAAAAAAAAAGGAATCTTTTCTTTAGACATGTGCAAAATATTTGAATTCCTAATAGCAAAATTACTGTATTTCTTTATAAATTCACTTATTTGATACTTGTTCAGACTTTCAGACTGTCCTGTCACACAGCTTTGCTCACAGAATACGGTTTTTGCCTGAAAGTTTTAAGCTTAAAGAGGTAAGGTCCTTCATTGACCTCTGTCTGTGTTCACTTCTACCTTCCTCACTGACCTCTGCCTATATTCACTTCTACCTTCAGCATTGTACCACTGAAGAGGTCTGGTCTGGGAGGGTGTTCAGCAGCAAACCTAAAAGCATAAGAGATGCTAAAAGCATCTGTGCAGGATGGAAGTGCGGAACTTTTCATTCATTCATTTATTTATTTATGTATTTTTCCCCCCAGTGCCAGTAGCAGAGCACTGCATTTCCTTTAGAGTGTATCATTGCAGGTATGCTCATTCCCAGCCTCCCACCACCCTGTGTCTCCATCTTCTACCATCCTCTGAGAAGTCCAGTAGGTGATTAACAGGATAATGACAGGTCAGCAGAGCATCGTCACCCTTTTCCTGAGGTAGCAGGGTAGAGAAATGTTCTCCAGTTGTTTATTAGACATAAAAGCAGGAGAAAAATGTAAACACATTGCAAACAGAGAGAAAGGCTCAGTGATAGAGATCATAGAATCATAGAATGGTTTGGATTGGAAGGGACCTTAAAAATCATCCAGTTCCAACCCCCTGCCATGGGCAGGGACACCTTCCACTAGACCTGGTTGCTCAAAGCCCCATCCAGCCTGGTCTTGAGCATTTCCAGGTATGGGACACCCACAGCTTCTCTGGGCAATCTGTGCCAGTGTCTCACCACCTTCATAGTAAAGAACTTCTTCCTAAGATCTAATCTAAATCTCCCCTCTTTCAGTTTCAAGCCATTCCCCCTTGTCCTATTAGTACATGCCCTCTTTCCAGATTTCTTGTGGGCCCCTTTAGGAACTGGCAGGCTTCTCTAAGGTCTCTGTGAAGCCTTCTCTTCTCCAGGCTGAAGAACCCTAGCTGTCTCAGCCTCTCTTCACAGGGGAGGTGCTCCAGCCCTCTGATTATCTTCACGGCCCTCCTTTGGACCTGATCCTACAGGTCAATGTTCTTCTTATTCTTGACTCCATCTCTAGGCATATCAAGGATGAGGGGGTCATTAAGAACAGCCAACATGGTTTTATGAGGGGGAAGTCATGTATGACCAACCTTATAGCCTTCTATGAGGAAGTGACTAGGTGGAGGGATGATGGTAGAGCGGTAGATGTAGTTTTTCTTGATTTCAGTAAGGCATTTGATACTGTCTCCCACAGCATCCTCATAGATAAGCTAAAGAAGTGTGGGCTTGACGATCAAGTAGTGAGGTGGATCGAGAACTGGTTGAGAGGAAGAAGGCAGAGAGTTGTGGTCAATGGCGCAGAATCTAGCTGGAGGTCTGTGACTAGTGGAGTTCCTCAGGGGTCGGTGCTGGGACCGGTGCTGTTTAATATTTTCATCAATGACCTGGATGAGGGAACTGAGTGCACCCTCAGCAAGTTTGCTGATGACACAAAACTGGGAGGAGTGGCTGACACACCAGAGGACTGTGCTGCCATTCGCGAGACCTGGACAGGCTGGAGAGTTGGGCGGGGAGAAACTTGATGAAATTCAACAAGGGCAAGTGTAGAGTCTTGCATCTGGGGAAGAACAACCCCATGTACCAGTACAGGTTGGGGGTTGACCTGCTGGAAAGTAGCGAAGGGGAAAGGGACCTGGGGGTCCTGGTGGATAGGAGGATGACCATGAGCCAGCAATGTGCTCTTGCGGCCAAGAAGGCAAATGGCATCTTAGGGTGCATTAGAAAGGGAGTGGTTAGTAGGTCAAGAGAGGTTCTCCTCCCCCTCTACTCAGCCTTGGTGAGGCCGCATCTGGAATATTGCGTCCAGTTCTGGGCCCCTCTGTTCAAGAAGGACAGGGAATTGCTTGAAGGAGTCCAGCGCAGAGCCACAAAGATGATTAAGGGAGTGGAACATCTCCCTTATGAGGAGAGGCTGAGGGAGCTGGGTCTCTTTAGCTTGGAGAAGAGGAGACTGAGGGGTGACCTCATCAATGTTTACCAATATGTAAAGGGTAGGTGTCAGGATGATGGAGCTAGGCTTTTTTCAGTGATATCCAGTGATAGGACAAGGGGCAGTGGGTGTAAACTGGAGCATAGGAAGTTCCACGTTAACATCAGGAAGAACTTCTTTACTGTAAGAGTGACAGAGCACTGGAACAGGTTGCCCAGGGGGGTTGTGGAGTCTCCTACACTGGAGATATTCAAGGCCCGCCTGGACAAGTTCCTGTGTGATGTACTGTAGGTTACCCTGCTCTTGCGGGGGGGTTGGACTAGATGATCTTTTGAGGTCCCTTCCAACCCTTGGGATTCTGTGATTCTGTGATTCTTACGGTAGACACCACAAAGCTGAACACAGTACTCCATTTGGGGGTGTGTCATGAGAGCATAGTACAGAGCGAGGACTATCTCCCTTGAACTGATGGCCAGGATATGGTCTCAGCTTTCAAATTCATTTTAGGTGTTTGTTATTCAGATCCTTGTCAAAGCCAAATAATTAAAAAATATTCCAAGTATCTGTCTCAGCAGTGCATTGAGTTGGAAAGTTAAGCACTCCTGTATCTCTCAGATGTGTCCAGAAGTGACAGATGCCTGAAAACTATTACTGAATAGTCCACCACCGCTGAGGATGCTCATGCAGGTTTAGCAGTAGCCACTCTTTCCTTATGCTAAGATGCCAGACCTCACCTGGGCCTCTCTCTGGTACACACAGATGCTGCCTTGCCAGCCATGGCGCAGCCCAGCACAGGTGGGGCAGCCTGCCCTATTTGCTCATGGTAGTGAGCATCACTCATGATGATGCTGTCTTCACTCATGTGAACGCCCTCCTGGTTTTACCTGGAGTTGTTCTTAAAGAGCAAGAGCAGGGGAAGCAAAGAAAATGAGTCTGCTTCAAAGATGACAGTTAAAACAACTTGAGACATCTGCATCGGGCAGCTTTTATAGAGCTTTAGGAAGAAAAAGGTCTACTTGAGAGGATGTGGAGATGGAAAATTTGGGGCCCTTTTTGCAAAGAGTAGGTGGAATTGTGTACATCAGCTGCACCAGCAATGGAGAAAAATAAGAGAAAATTAATTTAATATTGTAGGTTTCAGTGTTTCTTCCAAAATAAGTACAGTCTAATGATAGAGAATGTCTTTTCAAGTGGCAGATGGCCACATTAAAGCTACAGCTGTGCCACCATTTCGGAATTTCTATAAGGCGCACAAGAGGAGGGGACAGCTGCCTGTAGCGTGGATACTAGATTCTCTTAGGAAAGCCTATTTTTAACCTGGATCTGATCCCCGACCTGGTGCACAGTTTGGTGTCCTGGATGGCCCTCCCTGCTCAGCAAAGGGAGTGGTGCAGAAGTAGTGAGACAGGAGCCACAGAGGTGGTGTGGGGAGAGGGCTTTGAGAGCTGAGGCTGCTTGCCCTGACCTTGGCACTGGCAGAAACATCTCTAGAGCTGGGGAGCCTGGTTCAGCAGGCATCAAGAGCTGCTGGCTTGTGCAGAGTCAAGATAGGGTACTCAGTAGCATCTCCTGGTACTTGCTGGGTTTCTATTGGCACATTTAACCTTTAACTTGAAAAACAAAACCACAGCTGTCTGTCAGCCTGCTTTGGAAGTTTGACAGCCTCAGCACTAAAGAAATCAGAAGTCTTTGAGCTGGAGACAGTGTTTGTGGGCTCAGGACAGCTGGAATTATTATTTCAGAAGCAGTGTTCTCTTCTAATGAGTGTGGTTGTTGCAATATCTGGACTATTTATCCAGGAATTACAGTCTGGCTGTGTAAATTTTACTAGCTCTTAAGAAAAGCATGCTTACTTTGTGCTTTTTGAGTATGCTCTACCATGAATCTTAGTGAGAAAAAAGTACGTGCAGAAATAATGTTAAGGTAATACAGAAAGGCAGAGGCTTTATCTTTTTACATAAAGATGTATGTCAGTACACAGACACAGACACACGTTTGTATATACTC
Source organism: Lathamus discolor (assembly GCF_037157495.1). Classification (NCBI taxonomy): domain Eukaryota; kingdom Metazoa; phylum Chordata; class Aves; order Psittaciformes; family Psittacidae; genus Lathamus; species Lathamus discolor. Next base: position 38,170,713 of record NC_088884.1, on the reverse strand, counting down.
ATTCCTTCCCTTCTTACTCCTGCCCCTGCTCCTGGAGGGATGAAGAGGAGAATCGAAAGAATGTAATCCCCACCAGTTGAGATAAGAGCAGTCCAGTAACTAAGGTATAACACAAACCGCTACTGCTGCCACCAATAATAATAATGATAAGGGAAATAACATGGGAAGAGAATACAAGCACTCACTGCCCGCCAGCCGATACCCAGCCCAACCGAGCAGTGATCTCGCCCTTCCGGGTAACTGCCCCCAGTTTATATACTGGGCATAATGTGCTGTGGTATGGCATACCTCTTTGGCTAGTTTGGGTCAGGTGTCCTGCCTCTGCTTCATCCCAGCTTCCCCTCTTCCCTGGCAGAGCATGAGGCTCACAAAGTCCTTGGTCAGAGTAAACATTGAGCAGCAACTAAGAACATCAATGTTATCAGCGTTGTTCCCAGGCTGAAAGTCAAAACCACAGCACTGCACCAGCTACTAAGAAGGAGAAGTGCTATTAGCTGAACCCAGGACACTGCAAAAGCCTTCAGCTTCTTTCTTGTACAGAGGCAAGACAAGATGTTCAGCAGCTCTTCTCAGTTCCTGCTGTGTTTCTGCTAGTACATTTAACCTCTCCGTAGGAAAGAAAAGCAGTGGGCTATATGGTCATTGAAAACAGTATGGGCAAATACAAGAGTAAAACTGAGTTTGGAATGGAAAAAAAGATTGTTGGCAGATAAGGAAAAGGTAAGGATGGCTGAGAAAGCCTGGAGAATTGAAAGGGAGAAAGAAAAAAGGCCAGACTGCGAAGAGAGGTAATATCTAGTCAGACAAAAGACCAGTGGGATGAACAGTGCAAGGAAGCACAAGCAGACATTTCATGTAGAAAATGTGAAACAAAAGTATTGGAATGGTGACTAGAAAGACAAATGGAGACTGTGGCAATTCAAGTAATTGTGACAGAACCACAACACCTGTGATTACTGTTTATATTTGAGTGGTTTTGGAACTAGCAGGGTTAACTTTTAATGCTTTATTTTTCTAGCCTTTTGGGTAGCTTTTTTCTTGCCTTTTGAGTGCACCAAATGGGTAAGCATTTATTTGATGTTATTCAGAGCATTTTATTGTTTTCCATGCAAAAGAACTTGATAGTTTCTAGGTTGTTTAAAAGATACTGTGCAATGATGCTGAAGATGCAAGTGTTTGGAATCATTAGAATAGCACTGCAGAATATAAAAACTGATGGATCAAGATTCTTATGTCTGAGAAATAAGATCAACAACAAACCCTCTGATCTGTTTCCTACCTCTGCAATGCGGAGCTTGCTACAAAGCATAGTCTGATGACACTTCTGGTTTTACCCTTAAAATACCTAGTTAGTAGTCTGGGCAGTTTCTTGTAATTTTCCAGGTGTAAGTAATCCACCTAAATTTTACAGCTGTTAATTTAATCCCACTACTTTTTTCATACATCTCCTGGACTAGTAACAAGTTTACCCCAGACACAAGAACTCATAAATTAACAAAGATATATAACTGAAGTGTGTTAAATGCAGTATTCAGAAGGGAAGTGGTATTAACTTAATCCCTTTCCTAAGTCAGTGCCTCAGACTCCTCTCTTGCATATCTCTCTGATACTGTATTTTATGGGAGCAGGTGACACAAGTTTTTTCAGCAGCAATTATTTTGAGTTTCTTTTTTACTGAGGAATATACCTTAAAAACTAAGCAAGTCATTGATCTTGCCTCTTTGCCATGTTCCTGAAAGGAAACTGATTTCATTAGAATGAGCAGTATAAATAATGAGGGTTTCTTTTTCTTATGCACAACAGTTTATTAATGTAGGAAATAAAAACCGAAACAAACCCCAATGCCAACCAAACAGCATTTGTGTGAGAAGTATCATTATTGACAGACTGCTTTCCGACTGTGCGCGTGTTGCTCTGTCATTAACTAAATGTCATGTTCAGATTATGCGTAAAGAGGTTCTGACAATTTCTGCTTTTTACGGGAGATCTATAGTACAAAAAAACCCTACCTCTGGAACTTTACACCTACAAATAGTAGGCTTCCTTGTCAGTTGAAGCAGAAATGCCTTTTCTTGTAGGCTCCTGCTGGGGAGAGCCTCTGCAAACATCTTAGCACTTCTCTCCATTTGTCTTGTTGGGAAAAATTTATTTAATTTTCTCTGAATTTCTAGGATTTGTGTTGTTTCCTTCTAGTACTAGTTTAACATTTTTGTAACAGTTGATTTTCAAGAGTAAAACTTCCAGTAATGATTGCTAGGAAAGGTGTAAGAAGTATAAACTAATCAAATACTTCCCCTCCTATTATTTAGAAGGGTTATCACTTCCTTTTTTTTTAATCATTAAATTATTAATGAAGTCATGAATATATTGTTTATAATAATGAGAAAATCTTCGACTTGGATGTAGGGAAGTGAGAGAAAAATGACTTATTTTAGTATATGTAGTTTCATCCAAGGCTTTTGAATTTTTATTCAGATTGCACATGCATTTGTTCTTGTTTCCTAGGTAACAACATGCTTTACAAAACCAGATTTTTAACATGATAGAAGAAAAGTTAATCTCAGATAAATATGGAACTATCAAAACTTACTAAAGCTTTTAAAACCTAGATTTCATATTTCAGTCAAAGCTCTCTGGGTGCATGTCTTTAGATATGCATATGTAGGTTCTGGAGTATATATTTGCTTAATTTTAAATTGTAGCAGAATTGTTAATTTCGTTCAAGTTATACATACACGCTTCTTGGCTGAAGTTTAAGCATAATACCAGTTCCTGCCTTTATTCCATGTGGGAAATATGTATATATGTATATTTTATATAGCTGAATCACCAGAAACAGTAAAAATGGCTGTAAGAGAATATATAGATATAAAAATAAAGGTTTTTATGAAGGTTGAGGTCTCAGGCTTCTTGCAAAGTAAGCATTCTACTGTTTTCTGCATATATGAAAATAAGAGGGTTTTTTTGCTTGCCTATGAGGTCCATCTAAAGAGTTTGAGAGCTGTGCTGGGGTACTCAGTATAAATTGAGCTGTAATGATGAAAGATGTTTACAGGTTTAGTTAGAGGAAGGGGAATACTGCCTTTTAAAAGAGCTATGAGAAAAAGTCTGCTAGCTAATATTTCATGTGGTAGTCATGTATTTTTCTCTTACACAAAATATGACAAACTAAGGGCCTTGATCATGCACGCAATATTTATTCTTTTAAGCTGAGAAAATCAGTCACATTAGGTAATTGGTATTACTGTGGTCTCTCCTGCCACTAATGGATTAATGTAAGCAGTTCCAAGCTCTTTCACACACATACATCAACAGCTTATTTATAGTGAGGACAAAGCATTGCATCTGCACCTTAAAGGAAATCGGCATTGTTCTTCACTTTCAATAAGTATTTTTATTTGCTTCTGAACTTTCAAACCAATATCCAGGCATGAGAGAGGTTGTTACAGAATTTTCTGACTTTATATTTTCAGTTCTTTTATAAGAAGGTATGAGCTTAATGTTTAGTTGTCTTCCATGGAGTGCATATATCATCAGTGGCCACTACACTGTCAGTTACAGAAAATAGGGCTGTGTGATCTTACTTTCAGTGTGGAATTAGTTTTAGAAAGATTATAGGTGATCAGCTGAAGGGTTTTTGTTCCTTCCTTGAATCTTTCCGGGAGATCCACATGTAAATTCCCTATGTGATATAGCCAGTCTCCCTTTGTCTTTTGTGCCGTGAAGGCCTTAGAAGCCGAAAAGGGGTTTTAAAGTTGCTTGCAATGATTGTGCACTGTGTATTACTCTCTCACTACACGCTGTCAGCCCAGTACTCAGTGGAGGCTCCAGCTCTGGCTGTCAGCAAAGAGCCTGCGAGCCTCTCTGGGAATTGCAAAAGCAGATAGGAAGTATTTGAAAATGTTATTTTATATGCTGCCTATGGCAACTGTCACTCCCCCACCTCCATCCCCCACCTTGTTTTTCATTCAGTCTGGTATCTGAAGTTAACTTCTGAGTTTATCAGTATGAAATTTCTAAGTATGTAGTATTGTGTATTTATTTATGGTCATAATCTCTTAGCTAAACTAAATGAGGCGCTGTTCCTGCAAAGAGGAGAAAACACGTATTCTGTCTGAAGATTTATGAGTGCCTTTCCGTCTTCAGGGATGCAGGAAAGAAAAGGCTGGAATGAACCTGTGGAGTGTACAGTCAGTCTCCTAGCCCAAGGCACTATCTTTGTCATTCCTCACAGAGGCTGTATCACAAAGATTTAGAGAATAATTTAAGAAGCAAGGAACTTCTGGAGGTTGTCTGGTCCAGCCCACTTTTCAAGGCAGAGCCACCTTCAGAGTTGGGTCAGGTTCTTCAAGGTCCCTATTCACCTGAATTTTTAATAACTCTAAGAATGGCAAGTCTTCCCTGACTTCAGTGTTCTACCACCTTTATGATGAGTTTTTTCCTTCCATCTAATTGCAATAATTGGAGTTTCCCTTTCTGCAACTTGTGTCTGGTGCCTTTTGTCTTTTCATGGGGAACCTCTGAGAAGGGCCTTACTCTCTCTTCTCCATAATCCTGAAAACATCACTTATAATCTCCCTTAGTATTTTTTCTAAACATTAGAAGCTAAATAAATTCAAGCCCCTCAGCCTCTCTCCATGCGTTGCGTGCCCCATCCCTTGATCTTTATGGTGGTCCTCAACAGACTGGCTTCAGTGTATCTATCGTTTTCTCTACTGGGGATCTCCAAATGGGACAAAATGCTTCAGTTGCAGTCTCACAAGTGCTGAATTATGGAGAAGGATCACTTTGCTTCATCTGCTGCCTGTGCTTTCACTGATTCAGCCCAGTGTGGAGTTGGTTTTCATTTCTACAAGGGTTCACTGCAGCCTAATGTTCAACATGTGGTCCACCAGGACCCCCTGATCCTTTTCGGTAGAGCTGCCTTCCTTTCCAGTTGGTGTCTGGGCTGTTGGAGTGGGATTGCTTCACCTCAGCTGCAGGACTTCGCATTTGCTGTAGTTGAATTTCTTGGGGTTTCTGTCACACCATTCCACACTTTACTGCCTGTATCTGCTAAATGTTTTACCTCATGTTCTACCTGAATATTCCAGACATCTCTGTAGATAATGGAAACCAGGTTTTCTCTCTTTTCCTTTACTAACATTTCCGTACTATTATTCTGTCTTCATCTGTTTTATCTCCTTTCTTCATTGTTTCTTTTTCAGATTAAATTTCACAGATCTTTAATCCATGAACACATTATTTTTTTTTTTTTGGAACTGTACCATCTTAACTATGGACAGAAACATCCAGTTGAGACCTTACCAGTGCAGAATAAAGCAGAGAAATACCTTCGTGTCTGCTATAATCCTATTAAATATGCCTGTATGTTTGCCTAGTTTGCAAATACTGGATGTTAAGGAGCTGAGTTCAACTGATGAATGACTGTGGTCCCCAGTTGCTTTTCAGGGTAATAGCTACTTAATAACTTGTTATTTATCCTCAGTTTATATACTTGAATATTCCTGCTTATTGGAATATCTTGCGTTTCTTTCTACTGAAAACAGTCATGTGTCTTTCAGATAATTTCTTCAATCTGCTTATTTTATATTCTTACCTGCTCACTCAGAGCTCTTGCAGTTGGTCCAAGACTGGTGATGTCTTGGAATTTATGCACAGCCTAAATTGTAATTGTAATGATTGTAATCATACATAAAGGATTGAATATGTGTGATGTATAGAAAGTAAAATATGTATAGCAGTGGATCCAGAAAGTTCCAAATTATTTGCTTTTTTGTTTGGACTTGGTATGGCTTTCCAGCAGTTTTGCATTCACTAGTCAAACTATCACTTCACTATGTGTATGTAATATATGTCACTAAAGAGTGACAGATACTATGTACTTGAGAGAATATTTAGATAGCACATATGACATCTCCTGTGTTCTCTGTCTGCATGGTTTGCAGGCTTGCTGCTGATTTGACAGTTAATCTTGGGGAATCATTTTTTTCCCAGGTGCTTTCAAACCATTCTGTTTCATTTTTTAATTGCAGTATTTCCTTGAATGGAAGTTTAATGCCAGCTGTGTAAAGATCTCCCCCTCCCTCCCACCTTGTCTTTGCCTTTTTTTTTTCAGAGTGAAGTTGACATATTCTAGTTGTCTTGCATCTGCATGTGTTCTCGATGATGACAGCTAATGGTTTTGAGACTGTCAAACTATCACAAACCAAGCTGCAGCTTCTCTAGTTCCAAAAGTGAGGAAAATCGGCTTCATGTACATGTAGTGGAATTACCATCGATCGCTGAGATTTTGTCCAGGGCATCAGCAATAGTTACTTGTCGTATGTGAAAATGCCAAGGACTCTTTTAATGACCACAAATGACCAGTTCTTAGCTTTAGGTCCAATTGTAAACTAATGGAAAATTCTGAGTCATATTAACCATAATTGTGACTGGGCAAAATAAATTAATTCTCTTTATGCTTAACAGATGTTGATGTGCCTGTTAAAAATAAATACACATGAATTTGGAAGAACGCCTGCATGTGGCGTGAATATTTCATTTTTTCACTTGCAGTCAGGCCATTAACATAATTTCAACATTGTCCTGTGTAATTCTTTAAGCAAACATATACTGGTATTAGCATAACCCCATTTCTAGATGACCCTGCAACTTTGTGCAGCCAATTTAATATTGTTTCAAATACTGTTACTTCATCGGCTGGAACGTTCAATACCTACTAACTTGCTGAGAGTGTAAAAAACCCTTAAAAATGCTTTCCCTTGGTGAATAATTGTCAGTCTGTGTCAACGTGATGTTGGGTGGTACTGTGATATTTGGACCTTTGAGCTCAGACTGCCCATCAAAGACAAAAGAGGGTGGATGAGTGAGAAATAGAAAGAAGCTGGTAGGACGAGGCAGTGGTTTAACTATGCATCATTTCATGGTTTCAAGGTGCTTGTATCCATTGTGACTCCGTGAATTGTCGTGATGCCTGTTTCAAAGTCAGGAGGGCTTTGCCCGGTGTGAAATGCATAGTCCAGCTCTAATATTTCTGTCCTGAGCTGATTTCTCACAGAAATATATGAAATGTTTTTGTCACCTTGTATTTTTTGAATGGGGTGTGTATTTTAGTTTTCTTGTGGTTTTCCCCCTTCCTCTGTGTAGAAATGTGGATTATTTGGAATGGTAGCTCACTCTATAGGTTGGCTTCTCATTGCACAAAGATTAAGGGACTCTGAACTCAAGACAATTACTTGACGAACTGAATGGTATTGCCAATACAGGACTTCAAAATACTGTAGAAATGGGAAAAACAGGGGGCAGGGTAAGTGCAAAGAATTAGTAGGGAAGGGTCTAACTTTATTCAGATTTTGCCCTTTGACTTGAAGAATGTCTTTAAGTTACATTTGCAAGCTTTTCTCCTAGATTTTGTATGCTTTAAACTTGTACTCAAACTGCAAGTTCAAATTCTCATTTACTCTAGTCCAGGAGCTGGTGTTAAAGCAGCTTATCAAATATTCGTAGGCACACAATGCCTTCAGCAGTGTAGCTTTCGGAAACAATGCTGCCCAGTTAATATTCATTGTCATGCTTTCTCTTTCACCTCTTGGAAGTAGCATCAGGAGGGATCCTCGGAAGATGGGCTGCATCGGCAGATAGGACCCACCTTATTAAACTGCATTTAAATCTTCATTTCATAAACTTAAATGTGAGTTGTAATTTTTTTATCTTTCCCTCAAGAGGTTATTAAGTACACTAGGTAAAACAAAGAACATAACTGCTCATAATCATTAATGCATGTATTAGCATAGGATTTAATTTTAGCCCAACTAGTGTCCACACTAGTAAGAAGTATAGCCCAGTCTTCTTAAATCAGATGGTTAGTCTTTTTCCCAAAATTAGTGATAGAAATTCTTCCAGTTCTATGTTTTGTTTTGTTTTTTTTTTTTTTTACCAAAAAATGGCACCATATCAGGCACCAGTTTTAGAAGGCAGATTCACTGTATTGAAGAGCTGTCAGTTTTTAAGGCCAGATCTGCAAGTATGTATTTCTCCCCCAGCTCTTGCAGGCTTTGCTTTTGCCGTTACCTGCCAGGTCTCAGCTTTTGGACTCTTTGCTCATGAGTAGCAGTTGATGACATCAAGGACATAAGCAGCAAATGAAAGGGTCTTCCCCCACCTGCCTTTCCATGCCTGTGATTTCCTTTAGGTTGCTGTAACCCTTGGAAGAACTGATGGAAGTTCGTCCCATTAGCCTCAGTAGATGGTAGCGTTCAGAGAACTGATTTTTAAAGGTAACAGTAACCAAAATAAAAAATTTAAACCTACTGACCAAGAGAGAGACTAGACCAAATGTCTTGTGGTTTATGCCTAGAATCAAATCATGGACAGTTCACATGGAAGCCATGACTGGGGGACTGAAAGGTAGTTTGAGTAAACACATTGGGAAGCTTTCTGGCTCTGAGTGAATGGGCTTCTCTATGTCAGAATAGAGGCAGGAGGAAAAGAAAGTGTGAGAAAGACTGTTTCCAGACATGGGCAGGATGGAGCTTGATTTTATTCTCTGAAGAGTCTTTCTGATTTCTGAATAGCTGTATGCCCTATGCAGAATCAGTTACTGGGATAAGCATTTTTGGGATGGAGGTGGTGGATCCTTCAAAAGGGAATCATTAGAGACAAATAAAAAGAACATGCTTAGAAGCAAACAAGTACTACTGCAAATTAACTTTTTGTTTGCTTTTTCCTTGAAGTCATAAAATGCTTATTTTTCAACTTCCTTGTTTGTTTACAGTAGCTTACAACTCATTAGAGATCCTAAATCCTTTTTGGAGTTTTGCAGTTCTTACTCAATTAGTCTTCCAATTTGGCAATTAGACTGAAATGAATTTTTATTCTTTGCAGAAAATGTGATTTAATGTATTCACTGAGATTTGAAGTGGTAATGAGTTGTGATCTCTTGTAACCGAACAGGATTTTTTCAGCTAACTAAATCATTAAAAAATTAGCCGTTGTGTATATTTGGTTGGTTGTGCTGTATAGCGACTTTGATGTAGTATAACAAATTCAGTAGGAGTATCAGAAAATAATAGCTTACCTCAGAGTAAACAGCACTGGAATTTTTCCTTTAATTTTCCATTTAAAATACACATCAGTGTTGACTCAGCCCACATGAAAAAAGACCCGATGAACGCTATTTTACGCCTGTGTACTGTAACAGTTAGTCATCCCTTCGCACAAGGCTTCATAAAAAGAAAACTTAGAGTAGCTTTGTCAGTGTATTAGAATCTACACAAAAATAGCATACAGCCTTACTTGTTATGTTTTGGCACTAAAAATAATTCTAGGAGCACTAAATTCAAAGAAAATTATCTTTAGCTTCTGTGCTACCTCAGCATTTTTAATTTCAAAACTGAATTTTTCATGAGAGCTCAGACACATGGTTCATGAATGCTCTTCTAGTGTCTATTACTGATGATACAGTTTGTAAAGTTATTGTAAAGTGAAATTAGAGTAAATGTGACCTAACTTTGCAGTTCTGCAAAATCTGTAACAAAGTGACTAGCAAATTAAGCATCATCATCCATCTGTGAAATATTTCAAGGTCAAACCTTTATTGGCTATAAGATTTCGAACTAAAAAGACAGAGGATGACAGTACGTACAGTTTGGTAATATTTGCTTACCGAGCGTGAAATGAAATTTAACAGTGCAGCATGTCTACATTTGTAAATTTATTGCGGTTGTTTAGATTTCTTGGAAAATGAAACATCAAGCTATCACCCTCTGCTTCCGGAACGCGAGCTTTAGGTCCAACAAGAAAGATTTTTGGGTTTTGTTGTTTGGGGTTTTTTTTCTTCTTCATATGAGTGTGAGACCATTTTCATTACAGTTATGCTTCTCTAAAGTAAAACCAAACTTGTGGTACAACTGCATTTGAAGTTAGGATGTGGCAATACCAACGCAATGGTGAGCATCTGATGCAGCAACTGCTCATTATTGTAGTGCTTGCTACCACTCGGCATCATGTTCAGCTCAGGGGGACTGTGTGAGGTTAAACTCTTAGCAGATTTATAAATTGAGATGTTGTATTGTAGAAGTACAAAAAAAAAAAACAACCCAGGCTGTTATTTCTACCTGAATACGTAAAATAATTTACAAGCAAGCAGATTGTAAGAGTAAGGAGTAGGACAGTAAAATGTAAATACCTGAAATGCCTTTTTTAAGAGGTTAAACTCAGGCCTAAGTTTTGGGGGTTTTTTGGTTTGTGGTGGTTTTGCTTTTTTTTTTTTTTTGGGGGGGGGGGGATTTTATTTTATTTTATTTTATTTTATTTGATTTGATTTGATTTGATTTTATTTTATTTTATTTTATTTTATCATGGAGAGAAAAAAATTTGCAAACCCCAAAGTAGTTTATTAAAGAATCTTGAATGTCAGTCAAGACCATGTGATACTCTGTGCAATATGTTATAAATCCAGGGAGAATGCGTGAGTGTGTCTGCAGGGTTGCTGTGGTACTTCTGAGCAAAATTTTAAGGGTTGAGTCATCAAAATACCAATAATTATCAAGTCAGTTTGTAAAATACCCATCCAGTCTGAATTTTCTTCTTTTAGAACTGTTGTCTGTAGGCATATACTGAGCATCTAAAATGGTGAAAATGTTTCTCAGCTGGGATATTTGCACTGTTACAGATCTCTTTAGGATAGTAAAGTTAGCTGTGTCAGTTTTGTACGCTGACTGATAATAATTGATCTTGTCTGGTGTAATACGTCCTTAATTTTTTCTTCTCACATTTGGTTAGTGTTGATGGAAACCACAGTCTTTTGAGTATCTAGCCGTCTTGAATCTTGTTGTGATTAATTATAAGCTCTGCCACTACATATATATGTTAGGAGAGATGGAACTTGCTCTTTAAGCAATGTATTCCTCTTCTGTGGCTTTTATAATTAACAAAGAGGAATGCTGTGTGTTTCTTCATATGCACATTTTTTTACTCAGGTGTCCAAATACACCATAGGGAGCAAAAACTCCAGTAATTGCAGAAGCAGATGTCTGCAACATAACCTGTGGACCAAGAAAGAAACAACGCCTGAAGATACGGTCCTGGTTGAAGAGAACAGGGAAGGGAGTGTGAGGATGAAAAAGTGTGTTAAAAAGTATGGTAAAGTGGATGCAATAGGGATGACTTCCTAAGAACACCTTAACAAGCATTTACCTCTTATTTACCAACCATGAGGAGGACCATGAGAGAGGAATGGAGTACATCCTGAAGTACAAAACATCATCAAAGGGCAGTTTGAAAAATCAGGCTGTTTTGTCTTTGCTAAGTGCCGTAGAGTGTAAGTTCCAAGTACTCTTTTGTTTGGGAACTATCAGCTTTCAAAGAGAAGAAACCTCAATAATCATGTTGCTTCTGGAATGTAGGGTAAGGGCAATGATGTCATAGTCTTTTACCAACAAAAACAGAAGTATTTGTTCCATTCTGTATCACCCTGTGAGGGGTGCACCACTGAATGAAAGATTACTTCATGTTTAGTCCCACAGTTTTATATGGCAAAACTGTTACCGTAAGAGTGAATTTCTAGCAGAAAATGTCAGAACTTGCGGCAGAAGTGGATGCGTTTCACAAGCCCAGAATGTAATGCATTTTTTTCCCTGTGGTTTGCCTCTTAACATTCAAAACCAGGAACACTGTTCTCATGGAGGAAACGGAGCAGACAATTTTGTATTTGCTTTGTCTATATTTTCTTAGTTAACCTTTCGGCAACAGCCTAAAGCAGAGTTTCTCCTTTTTATTTTTTTTTTTCCTGGAGGGAAGAAGGTGGACTTGCACGAGGAAACAAATTACAGTCTGAACTGCAGAACCTGCTCTGTGCCCTTGGGATGGGGACAGAAGGGAAGTCAAACCTCATCCATAATGAAGTGTCAGCAGCTCTCATTTCCCAAACTGCTGTTTGGCATGAGGGAGATGAAGTACCACACTAATGTTCAATGGGCCTTGCTATTGTACCGAGAGCTTGTGGACAGAAACTGTGATCCTTCAGTTCTGTGGACATGTAATACTTGGGCTTCATTAATGTGAGGTTACATGTGAAGTTGTCCTTTTGCCATTCAGGTCTGTGTTCTTTTTACTCGGTATGCTTTATGGTTTCAGATTGTGCAAGGACAACTGGAATTACTTAAAACTCAGGATTTAAAAAGAAAAAGGGAACAACTGGGCGTGGAGGGTATTGGAGGGTATTTAGAGAGAAGAAGAAAGGTTAATCCATCTGAGTAACTGGATTCTTCATTGCCATCAGGTTGGCATGTGCCTCTAGGACAGTGGACTCCAGATGGTTTAACTAAATTTACGTAGTCTTTAATTGTAAATTTACATGATCTCAATGGAGATTTTATCTGCAGTTGTCTTTTCTTGACTGTTGAGCAGAATTTTCTTCTTCTCAGAGCTCACCTGCAAAAAAAAAAAATCTATTTATCCATCGTATTCTTGACCCCAACAAAACATATGGGGCTCAGGATACAAATTACTTTCTGAATGCCTGTGGTTTTTTTTCCCAGAGGGGTTTTTTCATTGCTTCTGTTTTCTAGTTGCAGTCTTCCCCTGTCAGATTTCTCTCCTTTCCCCCATCCTTTATTACTTCTAACTGTTCCTTCAATTTATTAAACAAATCACAAAAGCTTCCTGTTGCAGTAATTCAGGGGAATGTACAATACATGACTGGTGGATGTTTTCAATAATGAAGCATAACAAGGTTTTCGCTGCTTCCAAATGGCTACTGTTATTACGTATTAGTAAGAGAAGAGGTAGAACAACCATCATGGTGCTGTTGGGGAGTACAGACATCCCTCTGCACCAAAGAGTTTGTAAATCTAAATCTTTCATATGATGTCTCTGATACAGAGAATTTATATCATGCAGAAGATGAGGATTTACATGAAATAGCACATGGAGGTCGTTTTGTTCTTGTGTTCTGTGTCATGCTGGTCCTTCACATTTTAACCTCTTCGCATTTTAACCTATGGAAGTAGAGTCGGATAATATATGGGAATACATGTGTGTGTGTGTGCGTGCACATGTGTATGCACTTAGTGCTCCCTGCTCAATGGGGCTGTGGCCGTGGACGGTGGGGAATAGTCTCAGTGAGTATGTTAGGATGCATCTGTGGGAGGATAGCAGGATGGTTTTCTGCAGCTAGTTTCGCTAATCTCATGAGGTAAGAGAAACTAAATCCATTTAATGTCACCCAGTATAACAGCTCTTGCATAAACTTTTGCATGGAAAGAGATGTTTAGTGATGGATTCTCCTGTAGCCTACTTTAAATGTTGCATATCATATTCAGGCCTTCCACTGTCAATTAACTGAAATCCCACCTACCTCAGCCTTGTTTGATGGCACCCTATAGATCCTGTAGTGTATGGTATGCAGCCTAAAAAATATTTTGATGGCTTTAGGTGAGAACTTCATTTAATGTATTTGCTAGGTATGCTTGTTCTGGTGAGCTGTGATTTAATTAATTATTCTGTCTTTCCAGTGTTCTACATAAGCGTTTACTTATGGTTAGAAGTGAAATGTGCAGTTTTTGAAGACTCAAAAATTAGGGAAATATAACTTTTTTTTTTTTACTCAGTGAGGAATAAAAACCATATCCATATTATAAACCCCTCCTCCATATGTATTTCATAGTTGATTTGAGATACACTTTGGCAATGAAACAGACAAAGTTTGCAAAGTCTTGGCAGTGTTCCCTCTAGCCATTTCCTACATTTCTTTAGAAAGATGAAAACACCTTTAATTCAGACTTCTCAAAGAATTATGTTCTAGCTTTAGTATTTTAAAATATCAGTCTACTGCTTCAGCCCTTGAGGGCTTTTAAATATGGTTATAGTATTCCTCTCTGGGTAGCTTTTCTTGTAGAATGATTATTGGTGTCACAAAATATTAAACAAACTCAAACTTATTTTTAGACTTAATTTTACCTAAGCTGTATTTCCTTGGTGGTGGTCGGGTTAACATTTGTTTCTGCATATCCATGTGTTATAATTAGTTATTTATTTAAAGCCAAATAGGCTAGAAAAAGAAGAAAAATAGAATGTATGCAAACTGTTTCAGCTGAATTGAAGGGGCAAGGAAATAGCTTCTTTTCCCTGAAGCATACATTCTGCGTGAAATTCAACTTGACAAGTGACCCTTTCAAAACAGTGCTACAAAGATTTCTCAGCATTCTTCATATACGAGAGACAACGTTCTTGTATTAAACCCACAAGCAGTCCTCCAATTCCCTCTAAATGAATGTAGCCTCTTCCTCTGTCCTTTGTGTTCCACTTTATCCTTATTCACAGTTCTATGTGCACACTTGTATGTGAGAAAATGTTGTAAAAAACAAAACCATTAGGAATGTTAATATGAAGTAATATGTATGGTAAAATACAACAGAATTCCTCAAAGTATTTGCTGGCACTTGCAAGTTTATCTTGAAAAAAAAAAGAAGGCCTAAAATAAAAAGGATTTTCCAGTTAATTTACAGCTAGGTAATAGAAAAGCTGAACTCCAGCTCTTAAATCTTGCATTCTTTAATTCAGGAGCAGAAGAAAACAATGGTCTATGATTGAATGGGAGCAACGAATAACAAGAATATACAATTGACTTGTGAAACTGAGTGTAATGCATTAAAATCAGAGCAAACTTGATAATTTTATGCATATAAAAAGTATGAGATGTGAAAGATAACAGTAGTGGATAAACAGTATTGTATCACCATCCAGTTCTCATGCAGATAGTGCACTGGTTATTCTGCATATTTTTCTGTTGTTAAATGAGAGAGATGTGCAGTGTAATATTAGTTACGTCCTATGCTTTCGATGGCCTCTCCAGGAGTCTTCAGAAGAGCACAGAACTTGTATTCAGAAGCTTGTTTCAGACAGGGGGCTTTCAGGTGGTACCTCAGGGTGGTGGTGGGCTGTTTCTTCTCACACACAATGTTAACTTTGTACACAACAGTTCTTCTGTGTATATGGGCCATATGTTCTTACAGTGCTTAATAGATTGTAAATTACAGGCATTTGATAATTTTCAAACTGATAAGCTCACGTTTTACAGCAGGATATTTAGGGCAAATTTTGAGTGGAAAATTGCAGCCTTAACATGAGCAATTACCGTGTGTAAACAAACATCTGCTCTTGAAAAACTAGAAGGTCAGGCAAGATGATACTGTAAGATGAATAAGAGAACTAGTTTCTTTGTCTGTTATTGCTGGTCTCCAGAATGACAGCAGATGATCAAAACTCAGTTGAAAGAGAGCCAGAGAAGAAATGGTCTGGTTTTCCCTTTTGAGGTTTGCTATATCTTTATGGGGACTTGAGGGAGGAGGGAAAATAACTGTTTTCTCTATTCAGCCGACCTCCAAGAGCTGTTTATAGTTATCTTAATGTCTGTACTGTGCATTTATTTTTTTGTGTTGGGTTTTTTTTTTTCCTTAAGAGAGTAACCTGAAGGTCTCTGTGGCTGCCCTTGTGTGTTCTCTTACACAGTTGCCTCCCAGTGGGAGCAGTCCTTCCCCCAGCAGAAGACATTCAGGGCATGCCCAGAGAAGCAAAGGGAGACACAGGAGGGTTCTAAAATCGGAAATGTTTTTCTTTTAAATGCTGAAACACGCTGATGAACAGAATGCAAAATACCTGCTTAGAACTGTTAATAGTTGGTGCCAGTTCTGTTCTGTATTTCTGATACAAAGCGTTAGAGAAGCTTTTTCATTCACATGCTCTGGTTTCAAAGCATCATGTTTGCAAGCCCACTCAAATGGAAATCCTTGTTAAATATTTAGTACCTTTGTGGTTTATTCTTGGATACCAAAATGTTTTTTCTACTTCTTCCCCCAAATATTGGGAAAAGGGCTGTAGAAAATAGGTTTTTGAAACCTGTGAACATTTGCCTTGATAATAGCTAAGTTTGTGTGAATAAAATGTTAAATGCAGGTATTCTACATGACGAGAAACCTAATCTTTGCTATAGGTACAAAGGCAAGTTAGCTTTTAAATGCTGACATCTGTCTTCTAGACAATTATCCATGGATGCAACAGCATTTCTGCCTCAGCTCAACTGTTTGAAAAGGACAGTGCCTTAATGGTGTCTTAGTTTTATTACTGCCATGAAGTCTTTTCCAGTAAGTCACTGACAGATCCAGTTTGATGGAGCTTCTTCTTAAAGTAGTTACCAGAATAGAGACTGTAACTATTACCTAATTGGTGTCACTTGGCAAATTTGTTTTATGCAAATCAATGCTGAAGACAGCATGATAATCCTTGCTTCTTCAAAGGAAGAAGCCACCTTGGAAATGGCAATAGAGCACTTGCTTTTATTGAAGTAGGCATATTCATGGAGAAAGGATGAGCCAAAGAGCTTGAGACATACTTAACATTGCAGCTTCTGCTATGGCATTATAATGCCAGAAAATTGATTCTCTAAACTCTAGTTCGAGAGAGCTTCGGAATGTCAACCTACACCTACTTTTATACCCTCTGGGCATAATTATCTTATTCTCTTTGTCATTAAGGGATGAAACTCATTGTCATCTCTGATGTTTTGCATTTAAAAAATTTGAAACCTAATGCTTGTTTCTTTCCTGCTTCTGCCATAAAATCAAGGTGTCTTTCTGGAACTGTGGTATGCATCTGTTACATTTCTGCTTTTTTATTGCTTTTCAAGCAGAAGGCTACAAGAGCCATATTCATTTCCACAAAGAAGTGAGATGCTAACCAGAAGAAGCTGCGGAAGGGTCAGTCCTGAGCAATGGGGAAAGCAGTAGTTAGCTGATTATTTATTTATTTTTTTCTAACTCCAGTAAACTGTGTTTGTGAAACTGAATTCTCTGCTTATACCTTTGAAAGTAGGACTTTGATAAAATATTTACAGGTATGGCATGAGGACTAGATAATGAATGTCTCCAGTATTCTCAGCAAAGCCATAGAGGTAGTATGTAATGCATATGAACAAAAATTATGTTCAGAAGTCCTTATAGTTTAATAGAACATTTAATACTCTGACTGCTATTAACCTATAACAACATTGCCCTCAGTTAAGGTATTTCCCTCTCTGTAAATTGCCCTGAATACCAGAATATTTTAGAGTGTGGAAAATCCTATCAAAAGCTCAGCATGCTCTAGGTTTTATATATATATATATATACACACACACACATATATATAAAATGCTGAAATTGTTTTTCTCTGCTGTTTGCACTCATGCTAAAGGGAACACGTGTATAATTTACATGCTGGCATGACTGTCAGCTTCCGTGTTAGAAACTATGGGCCTGCTTCTGGACCTTCCATGAAGGAGATGGAGCCTGTCTTTTTTAGACAGTAGTAGTTGGTGGGATACAGTGAAGAGCAGTAGAGCTTGAACCCCCTCTGCTTATCTGAGAAGTTCTCATGCCCCCACTCAAGCTCTTTACGCTTTACATACTAGATAGGTGGGAGCCATTACTTTGAGCACTGACCAATGATACCATTCAGTGCATTTTCTCTGCTTTACTACATTAGCTGTATATGTATGTGATGCACCTCGTGAGCACAGGGAGAGAAGGGAAGGTCTGTTGCACAAGGTAATGACACACTCTCCAAAGCTGGAAAGGTACCCAAATTTAGATTGGTTCTCCCTAGAAAATGGTCAGGCAGTCAGTGTACTATATCTGGTGTTTATGTGCTAGCTGAGATAATTTGGTTGCTCCCTTGGCTGCTTATTTGCCGTGTTGGTTTTGTTGTGGAAAGGGCCAAAGCCTCCTTAGGGTGTGCTGAGGGCAGCGGAAGCCACTACTAGTGCAGCAGGACATATAGCAACAGAGGCAATGGAAAAGGGTGTATTTACTTGATGAAAGCAAAGTGTCTGTTCAGTTCCAGTTTTCAGCTTTCGTTTAGACGACAGTTTAAAAGCCAGGAAGTTTTACCTTTTCTCCTTTTTAAAAGGTAGCTGTGTCATTTTGAATGGAACTTTATAAGTTAACTTCAGGAAACAGTGATGGCTGCAAAACTTCTGCCTCACGATGAATGTTTCTGACACCTACAAATAACTTTTTGCACATCTGTTGGGGAGAGAGCTCTACAGCAGCAAATATAGCATCACAACAACATTTCCCTCTCTGAAAAGAGAGTTCTGCCTCTGCTGTAGGCTCTTTGTTTGGTGTTCATGTTTCATGATACTAATGCAATGTTTCTGCTGCTTGGTGGCAGAGCACAGAAAAGACGTGAATTGAAACCTTCAGAACACACAGTGAGTGATCCCTTCTTAAAGACCCATACAAAAGTTTTACTGGCTTTTTTATTTTTGGTAATATACCTGTAATAGTCCTCTAAGGTCTCTCCCCTTCGCAGTTTGAAAGCTGTGTGATAAAAACCAGGCTTGTAATGAAAAATAACCTCCTTATGCAAGTTACACTAAAAATAATTCTGGTAGTGCCCTCGGGATGTTCATCAGCTAGTGACGGTGGCTGCATTTTCACAGCGGAAAAGCAGGGGCTGGTAAGGTCAAGGAGGATGAGTCTGTGTTCCTGCGGGGAGCTCAGTAGGAGTGTCCGTGTTTTTTTTGAGCTTTTAGAGATCAAATGGGTGTGGTTTTGTGACAATGTTGTTCTAAAGTTACTGGGAAGGCAGAGCAAGCCCACAAGAGTTCCAGAGCTTGCTTTCACGGTGTGTTTGTTTTGGATCCTCAGCAGGTATAGCTGACCTCTGCTCATAACTTCTGCGTGTTTCAAAACTAGAAAACCCCAATTCATTCCTGAGCACTCTCTGCATACTTGTGTTGAAGCGATGATAAATAGCAGTCCTGGCTTTTGCTTTACTTCTTTTGTGCTTTTAAAAACACCACCCTGGTTGGCTCTTTGCGAGATAATGACTCACTGAAATCTTTGCATCACTAGAAACTAACCCCCCTTCTGCATGCTCTTCATTTTCCAGATGATGACCCTGTAAAGTCTGTTTTACAGGAAGATTCTCTGACTTCCTAATGCTCATTATGTGCAAAATGGTATCTCCTGCGAGCATGGGTGCAGGTGACCATGATCAGCACATGGTTTGACTGAGGTGACTGATCCCTGACTTGTGCCAACAGACAAGGAGAGGTCCTGCTGGACTAGAGGCTTCATGTGGCTCATCGGGGTGTTGTTACAGGAAAAAAGCCCTGTGGCAGATGTCAACGTGATAGGATTCAAGCAGGCACTGCTTTTGTTCTTGTGCAGGAGGAAACTTCATCAGAAACACGGATGAAATTCCAGCCTTATCTTAGGGAATGCGTGTGGGATCCAGGCATGCAGCAAGAGAAGAGAGCAAGCAGCTTTTCAGGCTTTTCCCTCCTATCATGCTGTGCAAAGGATAGTCTGCTGTACCTCAATTTTAAAGTTTTTAAAACTCTGCTGGGATTTTAAATGACTGTTGTTGTGCTTATGATGTTGCTTCCTTTGTTTGCCTATTGCCATATAGCCTGGCCAGCTCTATGGGAAACCTGCCTGCAGAGTGCCTTTTAATGTTTAGATCTAGTGGTGATTAGAATATACTAATGCCCAGTGGGTATATGTGTCATTTTTTAACAGCTGCCGAGCTTTCTCCCTGCTGCTCCAATTAACACATTCAGCACACACTTGCCAGTGAGTGGGCTGTGTGTATGGATTAAACCACTTTGCTATTTATTCATCCAGCATATGTGATGCCACGATTGGATCAGCGTGTTTCCTCTTCTCACAACAAATGAAATCAAAGGGGCTCCTGAGCCTGTGCCTGGGTAAATACGAGGGCAGCATTTAACTGGCAAATGAAAACCTGTTTTGCCTTGAGATATGGTTCAGTCCATTGACTAAGATCTATCCCCGCCTCCCAGCCCCTCTTCAAATGATGGAAACACAGGATAGGGAGCTCTCAGTGCTGGGCTTCCCCTTGCTGGCAGGCAGGTCTCTTCAACTTTGTCCGCTGCTGTTTAATAACCACTTGAAATCCTGACTTTTCTCCTTTTGCTGCAGTATTTTCCTCCTTTGCCTATTTTCATGTTGAAATATTGTAGTTGGTGCATTTGATAAAGTCCACCACCCCCTTTCTCTTATTTTTAAAGGGAAAACAATATGCTTGCTAGTCACAGCTGAGGTAAGGGAGGGGTTTTTTTGATGGTGCCTGAGTGGCTGGTCAGAGGCTGCAGTTTTGCTCTGGTGCTTGCGATTGATTCATGCTGGGACAGCTCTTTGTGAAACAGAGGGCAAAGGGGGCTGCCGGCCGGTGCTGCTGAGGCAGGAGATGGAGCGCTTCTTGGGCTTTGTCAAGCAGATAAGAAGGTCGAGAAGAAGAAAAGGCAAAAAGTACCGTCCAGAGGAGGATTACCATGAGGGCTACGAGGATGTCTACTATTATGCCTCGGAGCATTTTCGAAGTAAGTATTTTGCATAACCTCATTTTCCTGTGGCTGTGAGAAATATAATGCTGCTAAGATGTTTTAAAACCCTAAACCCTGAAAACACAAACAGTATTTCTTGCTAGAATCTAAGCCTCATGCAAGTATTAAAGCGTCGGTTTGTGTTAGGGCTTTATGTGGCTGTGACTGCTGATGAACAATACAAAGCAGCTGAAGTGGCACGGCTGCTCTCAAAGTAAACGGGGTTTGTCTGCAAACCCGGGTAAGATTTCAGGTGCAGTTAATTGAGCCTGACTGCTGGAAACCTTTTGTTAAAACACTTTGTGCTGAGAAGCAATAGGGCGGTGGTAGCCCTTGTACAGAGCCTTTGGAAAGCTGCATGGATGTTTTTTAAAGCGCTGTAGAGGCAGCAGTCATTTGTAAGTTGGAGTTGATGATTAGTGTTTGTTATTAGGGGAGAGTCAGTCCTCGGGGCCTCTGCTGTGACCTGGTGTTTTCAGTACTAAGTCAAGTGGGCTGCTTCCCTGGGGCAGGTCCAGGACCACTGGTGAAGAATTGAGTGGTGGGTTTTGTTTGCTTGCACTCACGTGCCAGCAGCAGCTTGCCCGAAACCAAAACAAACCATCTGCTCAGAAGTCCCCGTGCAGTCTGTGAGCTGTTTCTTGCAGTGTGGTAGGGCTCATCCCCTGTACCTGTCAGGCTTCGGGGCTGCTGGTCTGCTATGGGCTTCTCCCAGCGGAGGGGATGTGCCCAGAGGTGCCCATGGGGATGGTGGGAGGGAAGCCATGCTCAGCACCTACCCAGGGTATTGTGCAGAGCTGTCAGGACAAGGTGGTGGCATTAAAAGCAGTCATGCACAGAAATCACCTTTTTAAGAGGTTTCTGCTGTTCTGGCAGGTGGTTTGGGACCTTCGCAGTAAAGCTGTGCCTTTTGTTGAGCAGCTGAAGTTTGATGCACTTTCTTTGTTGCTCTGTACTGTGTGAGTGGCTGTCAGTATCTTTTTGCATCATTCGGCTTCACTTCCACTTTGCTGAAATACACCATAAGAACCCTACATTTGTTTTAAAACAACAATGAATGTGATTGTGCCTTACAGTACCAGAGTACTGCTATCCTGTGGAAAATTAGGAAGCAAGAGATTTTCTTTTTCTCCCAGTGTATCATGAGTGCCTGTCTCCAAAAGTAAACTCATGTAGGGTGTTTGGTTGTTTCCTGGGTTTCTTCTTAATATAGTCTTGATCTCTCCATTTTTAAGAGCATTTATCATGCTGATAATCTTATAATTTATCTACGTTGTTAAGATGGAATTCTTGTAAGAAAAAGACCTATTTTGGGGGTAGTGCAGTTGTAATAGAACATATTTACATAAAATCTTCCACAGTAGAACTGAAAATTTTAAATCTACTTAGCATGGAAAAATGTGAAAGTGATGCATGTTAGTGAAAGTGCATAACTTTTTCTTGCTTTAATATGTAAATCAAAGGAAGGTGTCAAAGCTGTATGTCAAAATATTTCCCTCGCTGGTTGTTGTTGAAGGTCTTTCAAGTAAGAAAGCAAAACCCTTCCAAAAACTGTCACATGTAATAAGGATTTCTTGAATGCTGATTAATAAATTATTAACTCTTGATTTAATGTATGTCACTAAGATTGAGCCAAATACCTAATAGGTTTTTGCTTTTATTCTACTTGGAAAATAAAAGGATAGTACACACTTCAGCCTGTGGAGGTCATAAGTATTTCAGATGGGACAAATCTGTGTTAGATTTTGAAGTGGTGTTTACAACAGTGATCACAATACTCGAATTGAAGGGTCAAAATAGTGCACAGTCCCATCGAGTTGGATGCACAAGGAGTTGGCAGCTTCTCACAGTTACTTAAACCAAATATGGCACAGATCAGAGCATCAAACATGAGTTGCTCCTCAAGTGTTTCTTTTGTTTCATTTTTCCTGGCTAAATGTGTCACTGTTTTTGTTGAATAGGTGTGGTAGCTGCTTAAAGCAATATATGAATGTGGAAGGATGCTGTTGGTGCTACTATAAATGCTTTCTTGAAATTGAATTTCATGTAATGAGGACAATGAAATGTTTCATAGTTTAATTATGGTCTTGTGTTATGCTGTTTACAGCGCAAGTTTAGAGTAATTGCAGAGCTTTTAATAGCCATTTTTTCTGCATTCGTATGCTTAGAAGAATGTGTGCTTGAGAATAAGATCATATTTATTGGTATGATTTTCAGAATATCAGAGTTAATGAAATCAGAGGTATTCATTCAACTGAATGCAGTTGGAGCTTTTTTAGATTTAGCTTCCTCTTCCCACATTGTTATCCATCCCTCCTCTGCCGTCCTTTATGAGTTATATGTCCAGTTAGCCAGTGCATTTGAAAATTGAGCCAATCACTTCATGAGCTTGTTCCTCTCTTCTATCTGTTCGTAGTATTGCTTAGAGTGTTGTATAGAGGCTGAATTAATGGACAAATGCAGAAAAAACATTAGAATAAACTATCAAACAGAAAGAAAACAAAGTTAAAAATAGAATAGGCCTCTGGGAATCACAGGAAAAAGGTGACTTCAGTTTGTCCTCAGCCCAGCTGTGCTAAGATATTGTAGTTCCTGCTGTTAGGTACACTGTCTTTATTCCTCTGAAGCTCTGTCAT
This sequence comes from Lathamus discolor, assembly GCF_037157495.1. Taxonomy (NCBI): domain Eukaryota; kingdom Metazoa; phylum Chordata; class Aves; order Psittaciformes; family Psittacidae; genus Lathamus; species Lathamus discolor. The sequence goes on along the minus strand of NC_088884.1, from coordinate 38,147,685 downwards.
AGACCACATTCACTGTGATATTGGGACACAGCTGGATGGAGGAAAGGTGTAGGAGTGCCTAAAGTTCCCTGAGTAAAAAACTAGATCCCAGCTCTTGAGTCAGATGACTTTTTGCTTTGACATTTCATCCATTTGGGTGCAGTTAAAATGGATATTCTTGTTTTGACAGGCAACATCAACTCTCCTGGCTTTTGGAAGCATCTCTGTTCTACGTAATGCTAGAATAACTAACAATTTTGGTACACAAGCATATTGACAATAGTGCAGGCATCATGCTGATTTCAGTGAGACTTTGCAGTGCAAATGTAATGGGTGATGAAATTGCTACTCAGTCCACTCAGACAAGTTGGTGCTTATTGTTTAAAACACTTCAAAAAGCCTTATGTTTATCTTGTGTGGCATAATGACATTGCCATTCAACCTATTCCTTTTACTAAGGCATGAAAAAGGCCCTTGTTATATTATTACCAAGTCTGATAGCAAACATCAGGAATGCTATCACATATGTATGCATTGTATGCATACATACATGTAGCATGTATGTACGTAGCATGTGTGTATGCATATAGCATGTATGGAATACTCTCATAAATGACATGCCGTTTTGCTGTAGTTGGAGTGTTTTGCCAGGACCTTTGAGGTTTCAGCTTAGTTTTGACCAGGCAGGTGTTTTGGGGACCTGGCCTGATTTGGTCATCTCTCTCCAAAACAACACCCCAGTCTGGTTTCAGTGCTAAGTCTTTTAATTACCAGAACACTTGGGAGAGTTTGGGTTTCTTCCAACCCATTTAGAAACTCACAAGTCACCCAAAATGTGGTTGTCACAGAGTGCCCATGGAGGTCCAGAGGGTATTACATTTTGTTTAATTGGTGTTACTTCTGGTTTCTGTCTGTCATCTCCTCCTGGAAGATACCCTGTTTTCACTGGCGGTTCTTCTAAGTTATTCCTCCCATCATGATGTAAGCAGCATAGTCTGTTGGCATAAAGGTTTTATTTTTTGTTGATGCAATGAAAATGTTAAAGAATAATTCCAAACCCCAATGATAAAAGAATTCTACTAGTAAACTCCAAATAACTCAAAAGATCACATATTTTTTAGCCCTGACCTTAAAACACTCCATGTAGTCACTCAGAGTCTCATGAAATATTTTCTTCTATCCGTTTTCAAGGGCTAGGATGTTATTTGACAAGAGTGTTGATATTTTAGACAAAGCAGTCTGCCATAGTGGATCTGTGGTATAATCATGTATCGGTTTTCCCTGTGATGCCATTTGTCAATTCTTTCACAATTCTTGGGAGAGAATCATTCACTTCCTTAGTTTCAGGACAGTCAACCTCTTTGAATTTGCTCTAAAATGCCTGTGATGATCTTTCCTCTCTTTCCATTAATTGTCCCACCTCTCTCCCTGTGTCATCATGGGACAATGAAGGTAAGGTGTTTGACTCCTAGCCTAGTAAATAGGGCAAAAAGGAAGAACTGGAAGTTTTGTATAACTCAGAGATGAAAATTTCCTCTTTGTTGACTGAAGTCTGGGAATAATTAGTTAGAATGAATACTGGACGTATGATACTCTATGTGGGATGATGTCAGCAGAAAAACTCTTCTTGGGTGTTACTCTCCAACGTGACTTGATGCTCTGGCGCAGAGAATCCCTTAGCTGCCAAAATCTTAGCAACAAACGGCTTTACATTTCATACCCTGGATGGTTTTAAAGCTGTGTTAAATATTGATGGAAAGGACTTGCTACTGAAATATCACTAAGAAAAAACACCGAGGCTTCCTTCCATGACTTGCCTGTGGTCAGTAGCAGCATCGCTTTTGTCAAGATTTCCTCCATTTTGTAAATTATAACAAATATTCTTGTTTGCAGCAGTCTCATAGATTTGATTGGAGTTGTAAAACAGTTAATGGTTTTATGAGTAGTGTGGTGACAAGGGCACTGATTATCTCTAGCTCAGGTTGCAGAGATGTTAGTTGATCTTAAGGGCGAGGAATGCGGGGCAACTGCTTGGCATTTTACGAAGTCTGTGTATTACTAGTCCGCAGTTTAACTGGATGTGTGTGTGCTTGAGGGGGTTTCTTCTCCTATCACAGATCTTTTCAATACAATAAAATCTCAGCTTTTGTTGAAACTAAAGGTAATATATTTGTTACAGCCTACAAGAAAAAAGGCTTGGTCAGCTGAGCAGAGAATATGGCAGGCCTTGAAAACACAATGATATAATCTTTTTAAAAATGCCTAAAGTTTGCTAAAGGTTCTTATTTTCTTCTCCTTAATGCCTGTTTCATGATTGTTGGACCATGAAGATTTTAATTAATGGATTATATTTCTTCAATATTTCTGTCTGTTTTCCAGAAGTTACCTTTTTCCTGAGGTCTGGATAACCCCAGAACCACAAGTTCATCAGGAATGGGATGTGATGCCCATGTCCAGAGAGACTCTGCCATCACAGTGCTAACATCCAGTGTTAGATTGCAAGCCAGGTGCGGTGACAGAGTAGGCAGCTGCATTTGAGCTTTACTGTCAGGGCAGACAGTATCAACTTTCCCATTTAGAGATTTCTAAATGAAAAAAAGTGATAGCAAGTGACTGTTGTCCCTGAAGCCACTTCAGGCTAAAACTTCCTGTGTACAGGTGTCAATTACATTTTCCATTTTTGAGTAAAATTCTGGCACTCGTTATATAAGGATGTTGCACCCTTGCGCTGTTTCTGTTGCTTTTTCATCTTCATGCATATTAGATTGTTTGTTTTTTTTTCTTGTTTAGGGGTTTTTTGGTTGTTTTTTTTTTTTGGGGGGGGGGGTTGAACAGTTGGTTGTTGCATCAAGTGGAGTTTTGTATTTCATGACAGCCATCCTCTTGCAAAGGGCTGCTTGACTTCCGAAGAACTGTGTATTTGGAGGTGATCCTGTTTAACTGCTGTCTTGTTTGCCATGGTCGTTAATCATTGTATCCTTTCTAGAAGAACCCAAGAGGTAGAGAAGAATTAATCTCATTTTATAGAAAGCAAACTAGTAGGAGTGTGTTATAAAAAGGAGAATGTTACAGCTCTTGAGCATCCCATGAAATTATTTAGGTCTTCTCAAGCCTGTAAGAAATACACATACATGAAAATCTTATTTTATTCTTTTCCTGTTTTATAGTAGTTAAAAGCATGTAAGTATTGGGATGAGGCTTGTGTTTGTAGATGCTTAAGCTGTTTGAATAGCAGCTTTAGCCACATCATGTTCTGTATATATATTCAAAGATAATTATATTGGTGTCGTTACTTGTGCAGTAGCATGATACCCAGTCGCAGGTCTGTCAGTGGGGCATATGAGGCTGTGGGGTCCCCTGCAGGACTGGAGCTATGCATTTCTTAGGCAGATGTGTGCTGGTTTGGGGGAAATATTTTCAATATACATGAAACTGAGGGGTGACCTCATCAATGTTTACAAATATGTAAAGGGTAGGTGTCAGGATGATGGAGCTAGGCTTTTTTCAGTGATATCCAGTGATAGGACAAGGGGCAATGGGTGTAAACTGGAACATAGGAAGTTCCACGTTAACATCAGGAAGAACTTCTTTACTGTAAGAGTGATAGAGCACTGGAACAGGTTGCCCAGGGGGGTTGTGGAGTCTCCTACACTGGAGATATTCAAGGCCCGCCTGGACAAGTTCCTGTGTGATGTACTGTAGGTTACCCTGCTCTTGCGGGGGGTTGGACTAGATGATCTTTTTAGGTCCCTTCCAACCCTTGGGATTCTGTGATTCTGTGAAACAGGCCATAGAAATTTTACACTTTTTCCTCCTAAAGCACAGTGTGCAACAGCCAGTTCAAGTTTGGCAGCAACAGGATTGCTTTTTTAACATGAGCCTTGTGGCTTTTCTGCAAGTGGCCCTTAGAATCCCAGGGCAGCGCAGAGCATGGATGGTAAAACGCTGCTTTAGAGTTACTTGAGGGAAACCAGCTTATTTATTTTAATTCACTGAAATAATGAGACCTGAGTTACGTAATTCTTCGCATGAACTATATAAACACTTCTGCCTGCTAGCAATTATGAGTGTACAATTTCTGTGCTACTTTTCCTTCATTTACTTTCTAGTCCTGTTCTTTACTGAATAATTGAAGATCCTGATTGCCCCTGCTTGAGAAATGTATTTGTTACGGGTCTTCCTCCTTTTATAGTGGCTGCTGGCATGAGGTTGTACCTTCACTGTTTCAGAGAATTTGGCAGAGGATTTAGTGTATCTAGAATATATGGTGTTCAAGTTCAAATAATGAAATTTGGAGAGATCTGGACTTAGTACTTCCTGAAATGATGTGTAAGTTTATGGTTTTAATCCTGACTTTGTCAGTTTACATCATGAACATGTAGTAATGTGATTACTTTTTTCCCCATGATTATTGTGAAGGGAATGAAACATCAGGTTTTATGAACAAAGATTAAAAAGAGATGTAAAAGCAGCTACTGAGGTGTCAGATTTAATATTAGCCTTCAGTTCCAATGGAAAACTTAAAACAGCAAAACAAAGAAGGAAGCAACAGTATAAGCCTCTTGCTGATTAGATTATGAACACTTATTGAATGATTGCTGTGTTTCTTCAGCAGGGCATGCCAGCAACTGTAATCATCAGCATGAATGTAAACACCTGTTTACAGTAGATAGTATTTGTATAAGGCAAATTTGGTAATCCTCATTGCGTGTATGGAAATCATTAGGCAACTCTGTTTAATGTTCTGCAGCAGGAAAGATCAGGAGTAGTGCTGTGGCTGGACACAGGAGCCCATGATGACCAGACTGCCAATGACCCAAGCACCTGAACAGTACCGATTTTGTTCAGAGGATTTCCTAGTTTCCCTCTGAAATCCAGGAAACGGTATACAAATCAGCATGCAAGACTGTTGCAGTTCAGGGAATGCACACTCCAAATTTAAAAGGCGATAGAACTGAGGGTGCCTATAGAACCTTAACGTGGTCTCTCTTTAACGAGTCCTTAATGAAGGACTACCTGCTCATTTTTGCTGTGGAACGTGTGATGGATTCAGCTTGTGGCAGAGGCTGCACCGAGTCCTGGTGCAGCATTGGGCCTGGCCTCCCCACCACCCTTTCCACTGGGACTTATCCCTTTTTTCCCTGACCTTAGAGCTTGAATTTGGAGATGTCTGTCACAAGTTGCTGTAGTATGCCAAGGAGAGTATGGTTTGAATCTATAAAAATTATGTAAGCGTGACTAGTTTGAAAATCCAGCCATAGGGTATCTCAGACTGCAACCTTTAAATTGTTGTATACCTTCAATGATAATCTCTCTGTGCTCTAGTTCTCTGCCTGTGAAATGAGGTTGATGGTACCTCTCTTTCACAGGTACATTATGAAAGTAAATTAGTGTTTGCTAAGCTCTCGAATGCTGCAGTGATGGGCACCGTAGAGAGCTCAGGAAGAAATTCATGTCTATCCAGAAAGAAGGGCTGGAATACTGGGTGGGCGCTAAGGCATGGAATTACACTTTGAGCACAGAGGGGAAAACAAGGTCTTCAGTAATTTTTGAGGTAGTGAATGTTTTGGGCATTACTGAGCCAAGTCCTCTTGCCAAAAACTAGAAGATAAGGTAATTTAAAGATTGTGTTGCAATGCGTATGTGAAAGGAGACCGAATTGAGGCTTGCTAGGAATTCTGAAATCTGGCACTTACAGCTTGCAGTTTGATTTTTTAATGGGGTGTGTGTGCAAGTAGTAGAGAATGCAGAGCAGCAGTTCCTTGGGCTTTAACATGCAGTGGGAATTCCATAATGACACGTTATGGGCATAATACTTTATATAAATGAAGCAAAATCTCCTTGGTGTTAAGATGGGCACAAGTAAATTTTGGCGAGTGGCCATAGCATCTGATCACGCTTCAGATAGCACTTCAGTGTGTTTTTAGAACAGTCCGCGTGCTGACACTGGGAGCACTGTGGGCAGAGGAAGGAAGAATCAGGCATCAGTTTTTTGGCTGTCCCTGGGCACAGTGGAACAGATGATGAGAGACATCTGAGGAGAACTGTCCTTGGAAAGGCAGCCAAGGGAAGAGCCAAACTGAACAGGAGTAACAGGGTGCAAGAGGAGGTATGAGATCGTGCCACCCTGCAAGTAATCTTCAGGGTATGGAGGACATAGCTGATCTGCTTCTACAGCCCCACTGAGGGAAAGCAAAGAATGAACCCTTTGGATTTGCCCAGCCTGTTCTTTACTTGCTAAGCACAATATAAAATGCCTCTGTGTAAGGCATGCAAACACCACGTCTTCTGCATAACACAGATGCTGGAGATAGGCCATCAGAGATGGTTTTCCAGGTGTCAAAATTAGGCTTGTAGGTGTAGGACTGATGCTTGTAAGGCCTGTGTGTACATAGAATCACAGGGTGGTTTGGGTTGGAAAGGATCTTAAGATCATCTGGTTCCAACCCCCCTGCCATGGGCAGGAACACCACACGCTAGACCATGTCAGCCAAGGCTCTGTCCAGCCTGGCCTTGAACACTGCCAGGGACGGAGCATTTGCCACTGTTCCAGTGCCTCACCACCCTCACAGTAAAGAACTTCTTCCTTATATCTAACCTGAACTTGCCCTATTTAAGTTTAAACCCATTACTCCTTGTCCTGTCACTACAGTTCTTATGAAGAGTCTCAATGCTTGGGTATGGAGTTGGACAAGGATGGAAGGGACAGTGAGAAATTTCTTTGGGGATACTCAGAATTTAACCTGATGCTGCTGCAAGTACCCTGACCTACCTATTTAAGTTAAATCCAGCTTCTGAGCTGGGGACTCGGGTTAGAGGACTTCCAAGAGCCCTTCTAACCTCAGGTAATATGTGATTTTATGAAAGGATGGATGGTGAAGAAAGGACTGTGAAGAAAGAAAGGAGAAAAGAGATTAAAGACAGCTTTGGGGGAGCTACTGTTTGAATAAAACTGCAAAAAAGAAAGTGAAATCAAAATTAGACACTAAGTAAAGTTTTAACTCAGTAAACTGCGTTTTCAAATGTGTTCACAGATGCTTCCTTTGGGTGTGTTTAACAAGCTCGGTGGCTACTCGGGTCTGTGTTAATTTGATAGCACTGTCCCTCTCCCAGAGGGGAAAACTCCTCCTTCAACAATACACCTTGTTGCTATTCTGTCAGCTGGTAGCATCTCTATTAACAGGCAAAAAAAAAAAAGGATTCACAATGTATCACACATAAGTGCAATAACCCCACATATTTTACATATTTTAAATACAGAGTGATAGTGGCTTTTTGCCCTTGCTTTCTGCTGGTTAGAGTAGAAAATAATGTAGAGCCTTTATGAACTGCTGCCTGCACCCCATTGAGGAGCCCAGTTGAAGCTGTGTAGTCAACAAGAGATTGGTCATGGCAGGAGCTGCAGGCTGTGGTGTCAGCTGTATTAGCGCTGAATGCTCAGAAATTAAAAGGGATGTTTGCCACGCTGTCTGACAGGGATGCTGCATCTGACAACCTAGTTTAGGGGAAATGAGAAGGTGTCTGTGAAAGAAAGTCGGGAGAGAGCCTGGATCGGTGGGAAAGCTCTGCTAGCAGCAGCAGCACTTAGGTCAGTTGTCAATGAATGAGTACATCTGGTGGCATTTACAATTTGGAAAGCAGGAACACGTGTTTTCTGTGAGCACGTATTTTCGGTTGAGTGGTGGTAGAATGTCATGTGACTTGTCATGAGAATGCTACACATTCCCTTTTGTTGATATGAGGAGACAGGAGTGACTTCTGAAATGGAGAGACCAGAGCTGTTCAGGGTGGTGGTTATAACTGCTCATCAATAGTTAGAGTGCAGTAAGATGGTGGAACTGCTTGCTTCGCTGAAATCCCTATGAATTTAGTAACACATTAGTAGTCTCTGAAATGCTCCTTTTGTAACTTGACCCGTATTTCACCTGACTTCCCAGAAGATTTCCAGAGGAGTTATGCAGGCATCCTGCCTGAAAAAAAAATAAAAGAGAGAAGTTTTCTTGATCTTGGGGCATTAATGATTTGCTTACATTTTTCTTGGTATGCTCTAAACACAGTTACAAAAATAAAAGCATATTTAGGAATGTGGTGGGTTTTGATAACATCTCTTTGCTTTCCCAGTCATCATGCGTATCTTTGCTGGCCTATTCAGACAGGGAGTACCCAGCCCTGTGCTACAGAAGCGTAGGGGAAAGGTTTCCCTTTAAAGCCATCCCGTTAAAATACCAAGACTCCTGAATCTATCACAAGGGATAGGGAAAGCACGAAATGTTCTAATTTTGCAATTGGTACCTGATTTGCATGCTGCAATTCAGTGTTTGTGTTTTGTTCTTGTCCTGGTAGGAAACAGTGTTCCTGTCTAGTTTCTTTTCTTTTTCACTGCTACTCTGAACTTGGGATATTACAACAAATCTGATGGGCTGTGGGTTTTGTAGGGCAGATCGTGTCATGCAGATTGTTTCCAGAGACTGAGCAAAACTGTTGAAGGCTGTTCTAGTTACAGCCTGGAGTTGGTGGTCCTTTGTGCCTTACAGATAATTGAGCTTTTTACAGCCACATGGCCATTCACAGTAGATTGTTTTGTTCCTCATAAAAAATGACAGAAGTTTAAGTCTCTTGCAAAAACATAGTGCCGGTGGCATAATTATGCAGGAGGTTACATGAGTGTGAGTAGAGAAGGCAGCCAAAGGTAACACACTGCTCCGTTGTATGAAAATAGCTTTAATACATAGAAGATGCTCAAGCCCTGTATCTTTCTCACAGTATTTCATTAAGACAAATTTTAAGTTCTGTGAAAGTAATTGTTTGGAACGAATTCTAACACAGCTTCAGCATGTTGGTATTTTACTCACTGGTAAATTGTCAGTGGATTTGCAGGTAAGAAAAATGTAGTTTTGGTCAGAGATTTCTTGTTTTGTGCTAAAGTGTCTTTTAAGTCTTGATTATGTAGTGATTATGTCGTATGTGGTTAATAAATGGATGATAAGTAGCAGAAGCTTTATGGCCTTAGATATAAACTACCGCTAACTGATATAGGGAGATACACAATAAAGGAAAAAAATTTAACTTGATTTCGAGTAGGTAATTCATGATCACTTCCGCTCATTTTAACTGCTTCTCGAAACAGTTAAAATTATTCCTAGAATTCCTGTTCATCTTTTCTTGGTAGCAACTTACATTTTTTGAACGCACAACTTAAAAAAGAATCTGAGAAACCAGCAATATGTAAAAATCTGTGGTAGTTTCATAGGTGAATTGTCCTGATTTTTTCTTTTGGTTACTGTAGTGACTGGAAGTGATCCATGCTTCCCAGATCACAAGGTTGTTTATCTGCCTGTAGGCTCCTAATTTCAGCTTGTGGAATCTGGAAAATTCAACAGTTTTTGAAGTCCTATCTAATATAGCAGCAAGGACCACAGTGTGGAGGAAGAGATTAGGTGATGATACCTAAATGTGAGAACATATCTTTTGGTATTATTTTAAGCCTGCTGTGGGCTTTTTTTTACCCCACTGCTGTTCATGATTTATCTAGTTCTTTAATTCTTCACGTGGGCCTTGGCCAATCGAGTGGAGCTCTTTTAATGGTTGTTTTGTTTTCCCAAAGTGGAAATTTCATTACTTTTCTGAATTACAAGCCTAGAACCCCTTTCTCTTCACACATTCTCAAGTACTTGAAAAATGCAGTTGTGGTACACAGTACCCCTGAATTTGCAATCTGAGAAAGATTTTTCTTGCAGTTTTGTCAGAAAATCTGATCATAATGAGAAGGGAGGAAGGTAACACATCCCATCTGCAGTCATTTAAACCCTCCTGCAAGTAAGGGCTTTCTAGTCACATTTGGACTAGAAGGGATGGACACGTGTGTGTGTGTCGTATTAATACAAAGTGAAAAACTCCTCGAGTCATAGAATGGTTTGGGTTGGAAGAAACCTTAAAGATCATCTAGTGCCAACTGCCTGCCGTGGGCAGGGACACCTTCTGCTAGACCAGGTTCCTCAAAGCTCTGGCTAGCCTAGCTCATGGTCTGCAGCATAGCTTTTTCTTTTAAAAAGCATAGCTACGAGTATTGAGACTGTTGGCTGCTCTTTCTACTTACTTATTTAAACAGAACTGTATGTGCTGCTCAGCAAACCAGGAGGATGGCTGGTTGTTGATGTGCCTAAGCTCTAGCACAGACTAGAGCTTGAGATGTGTATGGCCTGCCTTCGAGCTTGACCCAAGGCCACTGGGAATGCCTTAACTTAAAGCTAGGTCAAGAAAAATGTGAATAGGAAGCTGTTTGAGGAAGAAACAGAGGAAGTGAAGTTCAAAAGGCTCTTGCATCTGCAAATTCAGCTGTTTTATTCAGAAACTCTGGTCTTGGGTTTTAATGTGTTTTTCTGTGCATCTTAAAATGCATGGGGAGATTTATTTGTTTGTTTTATTTATAGCTGCTGCATGGAAAAACAAAGCTTTCAAAAATCTGTCTGCAGTGATTGCACTTTTCCTGGTTGGTGTTTATTTTATCAAGCAGATTTGTAGAGTTGACAGTGGGGTTTTTTTGTGTGGTTTTATATTGTCTCGGCTGTATGTTGCTGTAGGCCAGCCGGAGATTTGATCCTGCAAATGCCGGGCATATGGGTAACTCCATTAGTGTGAGTAGTCCTACTGGCAGAGGTTAGATACAAGGGTCTGTAGTAGTGAATGCTAAAGAAAATGGTGTGTAAGGGTAGAATAAAATAGTAATTCTAAGAGTTTCTTCCAGATACTTGTTGTGTTGTGTGTCTGTGCTATATTCCAATTCCTGGCAGAGATTAAAGGGTATTTTGACTGAGATCAGCATCCCTGGATTGCTTCCTCAAAGATAATTTGTAAGCATGCGCAGTTTTATTTCATTTTGATTCACAAGTGAAATTGTTCAGACTTCAGAAACAAAGCCAGTTGATTAGTTCTGCATTATTTCATTTCAGTGCATGATTTCAACCTTGTTCATTAAAGCTGAAGTGGAAAACCTGGGTCTGAAGGATCACTGTTAACAGGAACCACTAGCCTGGAGCACAGAATTCAATAATCATTGATTAATACAGTTTGCTGCTGATTTCTTTTATTTGAAAAAGCCAATTATTCTTGCCAGTATCTTTTAAACATGAGCCTTCATTTACAATTTAAAGTTTTAACTTGAAATAATAATGGTGTTTTAAATTGTGATGTTGCTGGGGGAAGGAAGGGGAGGGAAAAGAGGAAAAAAAGCGAGGCTTATTTAACACTGACCCCAAAATGCTGTTCCGCTGAAACAGAATTGAGGTAGATGGATCTATTGTAGGAAGTATTAAATACGGTAAATTGCCTGTCAGTGCAAACAGTGATTTATTTTTTTTATTTGGTTTAATTTTGGTTTTATTCACTTGAAGCAAAATGGATTCAGGTGGAGCTTGAGAGAAGGCCTCACTGCTGCTGTTTACGGTATGAAAGCCAATTAATATTACGGAATGCAAGCAAACAAATGTGTGCTTTCTCTGGTATGGAGGCCAATGGGGATACTGAAGTTGTAGACAGAGTTTTGGACAGGAGCTAAGCACATTTGTACATGTACGTAGAAAATGCATGTGTGAGTGACAGCTTGAGGTTTTTCGGTAGGGTGAAAATGATTTGAAGCAGCAGCAGATTAGCTGTGTGTTTATAGTGATCTGTCTGCTACAGAATCTTCATGTTGTTTCTTCAGATGTTTTAAAAGAAAGACCTGAAGCACTTGCAACCTTTTGGACGTCTGAGGTGCAGAGTCACCATAGAATAAATCATTTAAGTCTGGAGCTTAGGGTAGCGGTGCAGAGATCAAACATACAAAGCTTTGGTATCTGTGTCTGCAGTTAGATTTAAGTCTAATGCAGAACTGAGTGGTTGCCCTTGCTGTGTGAAGGTCCTGTTGGTTTGTGGGAAAGGGGGGGCAGGTGGGTGGGCATCGGCACTCCTTCCTTTGAGCTTCTGCAAGAGCAATTATTAAGGAAAAAAACCCCACTTGATGCTGAAATTTTGACTCAGATGTGTGTCTGTGTATGCGTGGTTCTGGAATCCCCACTTTTGAGCAGAAACTTACTGCAAGAACAGCGTGTACAAAATCCCCTTATGCTGCTTCTCAAGTGTAGATAAGCTGCATTTCCACACAGCAAGCCTGTTTGAATTGTTGAGGGGGGAAAAAAATGAACAAACTCTGTAACAGGCAAAGTTCCTGTATCCTGGGGGGTTTTGACCACTTCAAACATCTTTGGATTTCTTTCTGTAAATCAGTTCACTATTCTTGCCATATGGAATAAGAAAATATTTAATCAACATGAAGACATTCTTCTGTATTGCCTGTGCTGGGGACATCTCCCTCCCAGGCCTGTCCACCAGCAAGCTGCCTGTCTGTCCCCTGGGGTCGGTACTTCTGTGCTGCTCGTGATCTGATGGACAGCACTTGGCATGTGAGGACACCAGCAATTTCTTTTCCTAATATTTACTAATTGCTGTCAAATAGTAAGGGCAAATCTTATCCTGTCATTTCTTGAAGAAGAGTGAAGTGGAGGAGAGATTTTGTTTGTTTGGTGGGTTTTTGTTGCCCCCCCCCCCCTTTTTTTTTTTTGAAGGCCAAGAACAGTTTTGTCTGCATAGGGTTTAAGAAGTGTGTGAATGGATGCAAATAGATGGGCTTTTCCCCCCTTTGTGTACTGTTTTCTGTACAGAACAGCATGTGTCAATCTCAGTATTGTGAGTATACTCTGGGAAAAAGGTTTCTGGCTTTTGGATAACCTTTAACTCTTCGGAGATGCAGAATTATGAAATTAAAATGTCAGTCTATCAACAAGTTAATTTTTAATAATTCTAAGAACTAAAGCTGCCTGTATGTCAGCAATTTTGTGTTGTAAACCTTGTATTTACTAAGCCACCAGTGGGGCCACCACTATTGCAGAGGATGAAGTGGACTTGTTTTCGCTTTATTGCTTTATTTATTTTGAAGCCAAAATACCAAAAAATGTGAGGGAATGAGATTTGTTTTGACAGAATTTGAACTAACTGGGCCACATACACCCTCAAGACTGATGAATGGTATGGAATTAAGTAACAGGTTTGGAGGACTGCTATGAAGAGTGCTCAGCAGAAGGGCCAGAGCTTCCTTCCACTATCTCAGTCACATCCTGTCTTGTCTATTGAAGGCTATGTTAAGCCAAGAACTAGAGCAGGGTGTTTTCTAGCTTTTCTCACTGTTTGAAGCTCAGGATCCATGTGCGTCAGTGTTAGGCTGAGCAGCTGCAGTTCTGGAGGTGGTAGTTGCTGGTGGGGCTCCCTGGCTTTTCTTCCAAAGTGAAGGGTGAAGATTGCATTGTGGCTGCAGGCAGGCACCTGTCCTGCACCAGGGTGGCTTTGTCTACCTCTGCCCAGCCCTGGTTCTCCCTCTTATCCTTTCCCAAAAGCCCTGTTAGCGGGTAGGCACTGGTGATGCGATAGCTCCTCTTTTTAGCCTTTTGGGGTCAAATCAGATGCTACGCTTACTCACTTAACTGGTACTTTCTTGAGAATTAGGGAAGAGTGCATGTCAAAATGTTATAGGAAAAATAAAAGTTTTGCTGAACATGGTGAGGAGAAAACAAAAAATAGTTCAATCTTATTGTCAGCAAGATATATTTACTCTTTGTTTGCTGTCAGAAAATGCTTGTAGCTGTGAGGTTTTTCTTATCCAACATCTAACCAGTATTAGCTACATTTGGTGTTTTGATTTTCCTGTACTGACTGATTGGCTAGCCTGAATTTATATTCATCTGCATGCATTTGTGCTTGAGTACATATATTTATATATGCATATATATATATATATATATGTAAAATTTGAATTGTGTTTTTGATCAAACTTTATGCTTCTTCCTGGGCATACTGGATGCAATTAAGTGTAGGTTCAGTGATTGAAAAGATACTATATTTAAAAATTTAATGTCAGGTTACATAAGGAATACCAAAAATATGTAAATCTGTTGAACAGGGAATGACTCTCTCAGTTTTGGGGAAACCAATTTGGGGGGTGGTGGATTAAAAGAAATGTATTCAGATGTCTTAAATAATGTAATTGTTTCCAAGCAGCTAATACCAAGTATTCAGAGTAAAGTTAATTTGCTAATGGGAGTACTGGACCCTTTGAAAAGCTGTTTCAAGCACCAAGTTCGTTTCAGAGATTTAATAATTAATCAAAATGACTATATTAAATGTCAGTGAATATATCTATGCGTTGCTGTCATACCTCTCTCTCAACATGCATTTCCAGGCTCTTAATGATTAACACGGTGAGATCTGTAATGTAATAGTAATGCTGGTGCACTGGAAAGTAAGGTGCCTCTTGAACATTCTTGCTGCAAATTCTTCAGCTTGGACTTTGTTGCAAGCAGTGGTTGTAAGGAGTGATTTGAATGGGCTAACCCATCGCTGCCTCCTGCTTGGAGATTGCTTTTCGTCTTTCCAGAATTGAACCCAAACGTGTAGAGCCAGACAGTCAGCTCCCGCTGTCACTCCCCCATGGCTTCCCTGTGCCGCTCTAATGGAATAGCAGATGTTGCAAGGATGATGCATGGGTTGTGGGGAGCTGCATTTAGCATAGTGAGGGTGGCTGATAAAATTTGGCATGGTGGTTTCTGTGTATTTCTGCTGTATTAGTTGCATGTTTAACTATTCATGAGGTCGTTAAAGGTTTGTGCTGTGGAAGGGCATTAAAATGACACAATATCTCATTTATAAATGTGTGCAAGAGAGGCATCAGATGTACTAATGCAGGAAATTTCCAATACCTACATGTGATACAAAGAAACTGAAATTTCAACTTGTAGCATGCCTTTCTGCGACTGTGGTCATGGAAAAGAAGCAAATCTTTTGCACTAGCGCAGAGGTTTCTCTGTAGTTGTTTGCTCTTGGTGGTAGTCCTGTAGTGCAGTGAATTACTATGTGTGTGGGTGAGCACATGCACACACTTGAGATATTTTAAGAAAAGTCTTCAGCCTTCTGGGGAAAAAGAAATCACTCAGTTCCTAAAAATCCACTTATGTGCAGGACAGTGTGCTCGCTAGAATGCCTTGCACTGCTCTCTAGAGCAGCATAAAATCACTGAGCATTTGTTCCAGCTTCTTCATAATACCCCAGTTTTGAGAGGCAAGCATTTAATGTGTTATGATAAAGCAGTCATGTTAGTAGTGTGTATTTGCGCATACAGCTGGCTTATAATCATGGGGTATACAGGTTAGGAAGGGCTTCAGGACGTAAAGTTTAGTATTGGGCTTTCTGCAAGCCTGTGGCTCAGCCTGGTGCTTGAGGGAAGATGTTTTGGGCAGTGAGGATACTGTGTCAAGAGGATCTGTGTTTAATGGGCTAAAGAGGGCTACTAACACTCTCAGTCAGTAGACAGCATTGTTCCCTTGAGGGCTTGAGTCACTCAAAGTAAGCTGCCAGGTGGTATTCATTTGTTATTTCCCATAGCTTCTCATATCAGAGGTGGCAGTCGCAGAGCACAGCTTGGAAAGTCTGGTGGGGGCGAAAGAGAAACTTAGGTTCTAAATGATCAAAATTATCAGAAGTCCAGCATCAGAAAGACAATGGCCTTAAGGCAAATTATAAGACAGTAGGATCTCTGGTGGCTGTGATTGCTTTCTGAACTACAGTTTGATCTCTCAGCAGCTGCATGCTTCTTTAGAAACATCACGTGCTAGTGAGTGGTTGTCTTTAGCCTCATATGAATAGTATACAAAACTCTTTGCAACATAAAAGGTGATTTGACTTAGTGGAAACATGGCCTGAATAAAAGAGCTTTGAAGTAGGTAGGAGTGATTGCATTTACTTCTGCAAAGATCAGTTAATCCAGTTAGTCAATATACTAAAGTAATGAAAGAATTCCTTTTACTGTACAACTGCCCTTCCCCTGTCTCCCCATGAGTTTTACTCGTAACATTGATTTTCTAGGGCTTCACAAAGTTACTAGTGAAGTCTAATAAAATTACAGATTACTTTGTATATTTTATTGGACATAATTCAAATACAGAGGTGGCTTTCATTCTGGCTGTAATACTGAGCTCCCACCTTTACGCCTTCAGAGGGAGCTGGTAACTGCTCTTCTAGCCAGCGTGTGCTCAGCATCTGCTGGTAGATTTTCATGGATCACAGTGCGGCTGCTGTTGGCATTTGCAGGCCAGCTGAGAGGTCCATGGAGAAGGGGGCAGCTGGGATGCAGCACGTGGTTGGATTTATACTTCTGGCCAGCTATAGACTCGGGATTATTGTGCTACTTGAATGTAGCATCATAGAATCATAGAATGGTTTCGGTTGGAAGCGACCTTTAAAGCTCATCCAGTTCCAACTGCCCTGCCATGGGCCGGAACACCTTCCACTAGACCAAGTTGCTCAAAGTTCTGTCCAGCCAGGCCTTGAACATTGCCGGGAAGGAATGGGGCAGCCACAACTTCCTGAGCAACGTGTGCCAGCGTCTTCACCCCTCTTACAGTAAAGAACTTCTTCCTAATATCTAATCTAAATCCACTCTCTGTCAATATGGCAGGGCTTTAACGTTATGCCCATTATGAGAATTATTTTATGGCCCAGGAAATTATGAGAAACAATACTGTTAAAGCTAAAAAAAGCCCACCTCCAAATGAAACCACTGGATTTGTATTGAGATGCAATGAAGTAACAGCTCTTTTCCTTGTATTCTCTGTGGTCTTAATGTTCAGCTTTCAGATATGTTGAGTCATAGCGATGGACACTGTAAGCAGGTTTGCAGAAATCAAACCTTTCGGTGTTCTTGGGTGGAGTGGGAATTTTCGGTGTTTCTTGAACACTAATTTAAATAAAATTATCCAATGAAGGAGTCAGAAGCCGGAGTTTGATGTGTGTATATACGTCTCGAATTAAAAGCAGATTCCGGAGAGGTTTATTAAAATACAAACAATGCAGATGATGATTGTAATGTCAGTAGGCAAGAATTAATAGTGCAGTAGAGCAATAGTGTGCTACAAAAATATATTGGTTTATCACTGAAACTGTGCTGTCACTTGAAGCTTTGAAAGTGTTTTGTGATTGTGGGAAGTACTTTTTTCTTCTTTTACTGAGATATGTCTCAACTCTGGATGTAGAACATAAAAAAAAAAGATGCAATTAAGTGTTACAATGTGACTGTTTAGCAAACCTGGAACGGAAATTGCAGTGACTTTTATTTTTAAAGACTTACTCTGCAAAATTTCCCATAATGTGAAGACGCTCCGAATCTTTTCATTTTGCTTTGCTGAAATCTAGGGATAACATTGTGTTTGTACCCATTTTCAGGTTTGTACGAGATTTTGAGAGTGGAAAAGCAGGGATTAAAATATTGAAGAACATTTTCTTCTGTTTCCACTCATAGTATTTATGTAATTTTATTTTGTTACTACTTAATTAGTTGTCCTTGGTTTTGTCAACCTTTGCTTACAGCAAAGATTAGGAGAGAGTTAAAAATACTACAGCAGATAGAGCAAAGCAGAGGGAGCTTGAGTCTGTTTGCTCTCGTTTGTGCAGTTGTACCCTGGTTTTCCCTTGAAGTATGACCTTTTCTTTTTACTTTTCCTTCTTACATATATATGATTATACACATTTTCTATATCTAGATATTATCAACACACATGTATAGAATATATATGAAAAGCGTAGGTACATGAAAAGGCAGTGTATCCCCTTCTCTCAGTAAGGAGAGCCTGCTGCATGTCCAGGCCCCAAGAAGTGCAGTGATGAGTTCCACTGAAGCGTGAAGCAAAGCCAAGGCATTGCTTGAGCCTTGACTGCCAGGCATGACAGTAGTTTTGCCCTGAGAACATGTCAGGGTTCCTTGAAAGACTCTCCTGTCAGGAAATCCACTAGGATTAATTTGATTTCCTCAGAGCATTTCCCCTTTCAGTCAGCTTTGTCCCTGCTTCCCAAATTTCAGGTGTAAAAACTGAGAGGGGAGATGAATAGCCATAGCTGATTAAGCTACCAGAGAGTGTAGTATATGGAAAGGGCTTCCTCCCCGCAGCACACAGGAGCAGCCCCAGCTCCGTGGGATCATGTTTTAGCATTTGGCAGGTCAAACTGTGCAGTAAACCTACAAACCAAAGTAAATTCCCACCCTGCTGTCTTTTCCTGCTGAGCATAAGAAACTGATGGGCATCCTTTTTCTCCTCATCTCCTTAAAGACCTTCCTAAATGTCTACCTGATTTCATTCCAGCCCTGTTAAGCAGCAGTTTTAGAAATAGTCCAGATGGGAAATATGCTGCCAGAGGTGGTCATTCCTTTGTGCTGTGTGTTTCTGGAAGCATAGCTGTTGGTGCCCAAACCTGATTTTATTAGGGAGGAACCTGTCTGATAAGTAGTGTAGATGTGAGATGGATGCATACACACAGGTGTGCACGTACAGTGTAGGTATCTAAATATGAAACTAATTTTCAGTTCCCTAGACACTTAAAATTGTTTTGTGATTGTTCCCCATAAAAGTTAGAAACTGCCTTACTCTGTCTTTGCTCTACAGATATTATCACAGTCATGTATCCCGGTGCAAGCGCAGTGCTGGGCTTGTATCGATCAGTGAGTTGTTTTATAGGTTGTAGAGAGCAGTCTGTTTTGGGGAACCAGTTCTTGTTAAAGTGCACATGCTTTTATTAATTAGGTTAGGAATAGTAGTACTGAACTTGTGTGGTTGCTTGTAAAATGTAAATGTAGCAAGCAGAGACTAACACAGATAAATTCCCCTGCAGCTACAAAGCGGGGGGGTGGGGGGGTTACTTGTTCCTTTTTTTTTTTCACTTCCGCCCACTACTGTAGTCTTTGGATGCCACAGCCCCCATTTGTGCATGCTTGCAAGAACTGGATTCCCTCTTGAACATCTGTCTTCCCCTCCAGTGACCTTTTATTGTACTTGACCTATTTTCTGGTGTTTCCCCCATCAATAACAGACATCCTCCCTAACTTGCCAGCCTGTGAGGAGCAGCTAAATGACCATGACTGCCCTCTTTCAGTGCATAGCTGGATATCATAGAAAGTACATCCCAGTGGTTCTTGTTGAATGAAAAATAATCGCTAATGAGTAGTGATTATTTCCTATAGAAGTTGTTTTTAACAGCAGTGTCCACAAAGGAGACTGCTGTGGTTATCTCCAGATAGAGGAACTGTTCACAAGCTGCTCACTCAGCTCTGCTAATATTGAAGATGATAAGACTGTTTGTAAGGGTGAGGAAACCATCAGCTGAAATATTTGTAACTTATTTTGGGGAAGTATTGCAAACCAGTGCTTTGACAAGATGTTGTGAGAAAAAACTCAAATTGCTGTGGACTCCAAAACGAAAGAGACTTCGACGTTTTGAATTGACACTGAGAAACAGAACAAATGGCATTGTGAACTAGATGTGAATGTCAAAGGGTTTCCCAGATGTATTTTTGAAAGAAACTTATCCTGCATGTACCTGCTGGTGTCATTGTTGGCCTAGAAACAGGGCTGGATCCTTTGCCCACTTGGAAGTTTGCCAGATTAGTTAGCATAGGCAAGCTTCTTAAAGCATTCATCTAGTCTGTTTGAACTAGTCTTCATACTGTAGGTATATGCAGGTCTCAGACTGTTTTTTCATGCCATGAAACATTTGGTTACCCAAATCAGGAGATTTTCTAGTAGATGATCCCCAAACAAATCTAATGGATGCTGTATATTGCAGGATGCAGTATGCGAGACTATGCTTTCCCCATCATCTTCCTGTTTGAAGCTCAAATACACAGTGTAAGTAACAATCCTAGTTGAAAGAAGTTCCTGCAGGTTTGCTGCCTGTGCACATTAATTTCAAGACAAAGCTGTTGCAACCTACAGGAATTTCAGCTTTTAAGTTAATCCAGCGAATAAAAAAATCCTCAAGAACTGTCTTAGCTAAATCCAGCCAACAAAGGCTTGTATGTTAACTTTGGGAGATAGTTTGTGTGATGTGACACTTAAGATTATCAATCAAAGACACCATAAAATTATTATTGTGACAGAGAGAGCTGAAATATGAAAGCATGTAAGCTTCTATCCTATTGTAGCAGGGCACTTTTTAGTTAAAATGCTAATTTTCTTGTGTTTTCTGAACATTTCCTGCAAAGATGGAGCATCATATGGACTTCTGTTCTGGTGCCGTCCATTATATATGCTTTTCCTAATTGTTGAAAGCAGTAGAGTGTTACACTGAAGAAATGCAGTCTACAACCAGTTGGCGAATGACAGGATTTGGCAAATTACACAGGTTCATATCAGACCCTGTCCTAAACACATGAGAAATTTATGCTATTTTCTATCTTCCGTAACAGTTGAGAGAGTTGAGTGTTTTGAGTATTTTTGGCGAGAAAGGGTCCAAACCTGTTTGTAAGTGTCTAAAAGCCTTTGCCAGAAAAGGGAAATGACCGTTTGTACAGCTGTTTTCTGCCTCATTCTCTTCCAACATTTGAGCCAAAAGCTGCAAGTCGAGAGGTCCTTCTCTCAAAGAAGACTTTGCCAGGCATTGCAGTGGTGGCTCGCTAGCTTTTCACAAGCACTGCACCAAGAACATTGCTCAGAAAGAAGTGAAGCTGGAGAAGCCAATATCAGGAATGGAAATGCCCACTAAAGCAAAAATGGTCTGCTTGAAATGTAGAGCAAAACACATTCTTTTTTCCTTATTCCCTCTTGACCAGCTGTCCCTAGACAATGCCTCGTTCCAGGGTGTTGCACGCAAGATCTAAACATGTTACTTAAAGGATATTAAATACTGAAAGCTGAGGTTGACTGAGAAACAGAAGTATGGTTTTGGGTGTAGGATGTCACTTGTAACATCGGGTTGCTCAAAGACGGGCGAGAAGAGGGAGCAGCCTTCGCATACAGAATGTCTTATTTGTGACACAAATTAAAATCTGCTCTTCTGACTTTCACAGGGGGAGAAACAGGGAATAATTGGAACTGCACCTGTTGGCTCAGGTGCTAGAAGTACTTGCCAATTCCTCAAATTGTTTTGTCCAGTTAGCACTTAACTGCCTTTTTTGTTTTCTGAGGAGGAGGAAGACAAGCTACACCTGTCTTTGGTCAGCCTTACCCAGTTCTCACTTGGTGCTGAAGCACTATTGCAGCTCATTGCAGGTATAAAGTATGATTTGATTATGAATGCTGAAGCACCTACTAGCATCATAATTTAGTAAGTACTCCAGATGAAACACATTTGGGATTAATTTATCACTGGAGAAATTGCTAACGAAGTTCCAAATGACTGTAGGCTGGGACTGTGAGGAGAGGCTGCTGCTTTTCATGTGCATGGATTTCTGCCTTCAGAGAGATGATCAGTTAGTTGAAAGCTCATGGGTCAGGAGTAGAGCACAGACCAGCATAGGTGACATATGGAAGGTGAGAGGGCTGGAGAAGAGGAAGATCGCGGGGATCTTATCAGAGTGTGTGATGAAAGTGAGTGAAGAAGATGGCTCTTCTCAGTGGTGCCCAGTGACAGGACAAAGGGCAATGGGAGCAAATATGAGAAATTCCACTTAAAAATAAGAAAAATGTGTCACAAGTATAAAATGAGAGATTGCTACAATAAAATATTAACAAATACACAGTAAGTAGACACCTTAACAGTATTGCAGTGTACTATTGTGCCTGTGACAATTTATAGAGTGCCTTGTCAAGGACAAGGAAGTTATTAATCACGGTAAGTAGCAAATTGATCTTGGTTTTACGGACCAACTGAAAAGAAATGTTCAGCAGAAAACGAGTTGATTCTCTTTCATTTTGCTGTTGTGCCAGTTTCTGCTAAGAATGCTGTCATGATTTTTAGCAGTTTATAAAAAAAGAAATTATTACATCCTAAGTACTGTCTGGAAGAATATAAAATTCAGCAGTCTTGTGAGTGAAGTAAATGAAAGTATCTTAAGGTGTGTTGCTGGCAGAAAAGGCATACCAATATGCAGCCACAAGAGATATTTTCAGTCAGCTTGTCTAATAAATTTTGCTTCCTACCCTAGTTATTATTTAGTTTTCATTTCTGGTGTTTATTTATTCTTGGTTAACATACTCCTTTCTATTAAATAGCATATATGTACTTTAAAATTATGATTGTGTCATAATATAGATAGGAAGGTTGTAATCTTTATGGGACAGAAGTAATTCATAGGTCATGTGCAATAAAATGTAAGGAAGAAAGATTAATGTACCCCCATACCTACAGATTACAAAAATGATTTCTAGGCAATTTCCAAGCAAAGGTGTACAGGAGAAAGCAATTCTCTAGCCTAGTTCATAAAATAGTCTGACTTTTTCGTGTATCTTGACTGCTTAATGCAAAGTCTTACTGTGTCTGTTGTGTAATAAAATGTTGTTTCATCCAGCTGAAAAATTGGCTGCAGGTGATAAAATCCTGGATAAAGTGTAATATCAGTAGAAGTTAACATTTCTTGATGCCTTATTTTTATGTATTGTGTTAAGTCTTGTCTTCATGATAGAATCATAGAATCATAGGATAGTTAGGGTTGGAAAGGACCTCAAGATCATCCAGTTCCAACCCCCCTGCCATGGGCAGGGACACCTCACACTAAACCATTCACCCAAGGCTTCATCCAACCTGGCCTTGAACACTGCCAGGGATGGAGCACTCACAACCTCCCTGGGCAACCCATTCCAGTGCCTCACCACCCTCACAGGAAAGAATTTCCTCCTTATATCCAATCTAAACTTCCCCTGTTTAAGTTTTAACCCGTTACCCCTTGTCCTGTCAATACAGTCCCTGATGAAGAGTCCCTCCCCAGCATCCCTATAGGCCCCCTTCAGACACTGGAAGGCTGCTATGAGGTCTCCACGCAGCCTTCTCTTCTCCAGGCTGAACAGCCCCAACTTTCTCAGCCTGTCTTCATACGGGAGGTGCTCCAGTCCCCTGATCGTCCTCGTGGCCCTCCTCTGGACTTGTTCCAACAGTTCCATGTCCTTTTGATGTTGAGGTCACCAGAACTGCACACAATACTCCAGGTGAGGTCTCACAAGAGCAGAGTAGAGGGGCAGGATCACCTCCTTCGACCTGCTGGTCACGCTCCTTTTGATGCAGCCCAGGATACGGTTGGATTTCTGGGCTGTGAGTGCACACTGCCGGCTCATGTTCATTTTCTCATCGACCAGCACCCCCAAGTCCTTCTCTGCAGGGCTGCTCTGAATCTCTTCTCTGCCCAGTCTGTAGCTGTGCCTGGGATTGCTCTGACCCAGGTGTAGGACCTTGCACTTGTCATGGTTGAACTTCATAAGGTTGGCTTCAGCCCACCTCACAAGCGTGTCGAGGTCCTTCTGGATGGCATCCCTTCCCTCCAGCGTATCAACCGGACCACACAGCTTGGTGTCATCGGCAAACTTGCTGAGGGCGCACTCAATCCCACTGTCCGTGTCAGCGATGAAGATGTTAAACAAGACCGGTCCCAACACCGATCCCTGAGGGACACCACTCTTTACTGGTCTCCAGCTGGACATCGAGCCACTGACCACAACTCTTTGTGTGCGGCCATCCAGCCAGTTCTTTATCCACCGAGTGGTCCATCCATCAAATTGATGTCTCTCCAATTTAGAGAGAAGGATGTGGTGTGGGACAGTGTCAGATGCTTTGCACAAGTCCAGGTAGATGACGTCAACTGCTTTACCCTTGTCCATCAGTTCTGTAGCCCCATCACAGAAGGCCACCAAATTGGTCAGGCAGGATTTCCCCCTAGTGAAGCCATGCTGGCTGTCACCAAGCACCTTGCTGTTTTTCATGTGCCTTAGCATGCTGTCCAGGAGAATGTGCTCCAAGATTTTGCCAGGCACAGAGGTGAGACTGACTGGTCTGTAATTCCCCGGGTCTTCCATTTTCCCCTTTTTGAAAATGGGGGTTATATTTCCCTTTTTCCAGTCATCGGAAACTTCACCTGACTGCCATGATTTTTCAAATATGATGGCCAGTGGCTTAGCAACTTTGTTCGCCCACTCCTTCAGGACCCACGGATGATACTAGATTTTTAATTCTGTTCCTTGTCTTATATTGTGCTTGTCTTGAGCTACATCTTCAGGGTATGACCTTGAGTATAAAGGATCAGAGTAAAAGAGATTAATAGTTCTGAAAGTGTTCAATTGTGGTACTTGATCTCATATTCTGTCTTTTGAAGACAGATGAAACAGTGATTATAAAAATGAAAAGTAGTGCAGTTGGAGGAATACAACCAAAGCAGGATTTTATATTCCAGACTCTTTCTGACTGAGGCTTGGAGGGCATGACTTGTGTGGATTTATTGAATGTGACTGCTCTGCGTTTGAATCTTAGTGCAACATCAGTGGCTAGGTCATGCATAAATGCAAATGTTAAGAAGAGAGACTTGAAATATCTGTGACGCATCATTACTAAATGCTTCAGAAAGGGAAAACTAGGCATTTATCACAACTTCTAACCAGTTTCTATGGTTTGACTCAGAAAAGCTATTTTCCATTACGAGTCTCCGCTGCACATCTGCACCTTCATCTTGGCACAATGTGTAGTTAGAGCTTTAAGCGGCAAGCTGCCCAGTGGCGCCAGCATTTGTCTTCCTAGGGAATGCAGTCGCCTGCTCTGCTACTTTATAATTTATGTCTCTTGAATAGAAAAGGAAGACTTAGCAAGTTTTAAGGGAAAAATGGAAAACAAACCCTTTGGTAATCTGAGAGAATAATGTGTGCTTAGCAGCTGGCAGTGTCATTTTTGATTTGTATGTAATTATTATTCAGTTTTAGGTGGTGCTTATGTTCCTTGCTCCTGATGGGAAGATTCATTTGTGCACATCATTATTATCTCTTTTGACATGTGCGTTAGCGACATTAATCTGTTTTATTTTCTGCGGTGCTAATAATGGGGTTGTCTTTCCCTAGCTTTATTATGTTGTCGTGCTTTCTGAAGTTGTCCTCATAACACAAAGGAAAAGTATAGTGTAAGGATCCAGTGGGAACCAAGTAACGTTTAGCGTGGGGTAGAGCAGCTCCTCTCATCTTTCCTGCTTCCTCCTTGCCAAGCTGTGATGTGCTTTCCTTACTGGTGGGCAGGCAGGCAAAACCACTTCTTTTTCAAGTCTTGCAATTGAAAAATAGTTTGTTAAATCTCTCCAGAAAGGGTGCAGCAATGGAAGTTCTTGATAGGAACATTTCAATCCTTTTTACAGTTTATTCTAAAAACACAAAAGATGGTTGGGGGCAGTTGAAGATTTATTCACTTTTAGCTGGACTAAAATAGCCTCATTACTTTCAAAATATGAGCTGATGAAATGACTCACTCATCTGAAATCATCCAAATGGTGTTTTTCAGGAGTCTTGTGATATTCGTTCCCTTATTACAAGATGCTAATTGGTCTTGTCAGACCACTGAGGAAACTTCGGGCCCATTGCACTGTGACACATCCTGGCTAGCACAGTGCCATACGTGTACTGTTTTCTTCTGTTGTCTTGGTTTCCTGTTTGGTTTTCCTACGCATTGTATACTTTGTGTATTGAAACCTTTCCTCTGCTTCTAGTCAGAAGTTTTGGTGGGAATTTCTGTGAATAAGTAATATTCAAACTTCGGTATCTGATTGTAATATTAATACAACAAAACCCATAAGGGCAAACATAAATGCAGGAGTTTCACCTGAGTATTCGTAATTCTGTGCTCATGTTCTTTATCCTTCTGTTTTGATAACACACTGTATTTGAGGAAGATACTGCCATGTATACACAGTAGCCATATAAAACAAATGTATCAATACTAAAAGCTGAAGAATTAAGAGTTGTGGGGGGTTTTGATCTTTATTTCTAGCCTGCTTGGTTCCTTTTCGCGTTTTTGCCTCCATTGTAGTATTTGGGATTTATTCCCCGCCATATGAAGCCTCCATCTTTACATATAACTGACTGAATTTGAGTCATGGATACTTATTTTGTGAGGAAAGTAAGGATTTTTCCGTTTCTGTGGGATATTGCTGGAAACATTACCCATTACTTACTGGAATTTAAAAACCAGTGGCTCAGAGGCTGTGACTCTCAAAAGTCATTGAGGGCTTAACGCTTTCCATTTGTGTTGATATCTTGAAGTCTGTGGGTAGGAGCCAAGTGGTGGCAGGGAGATGCAGATCTAACTCACATATCATCTCAGATCATATTTTTCTCTCCTTTAGGAAAGGAGGCCACAGAATGGGATACCTTTTGGTCTGCTCATTAGTATTTTCACATGACCTGGCAAGAAGACGACATTGCAGTTAGAATGTGATATACCTCCTTAGAATGTGATATATAGTCTATTTTCTGCTTAAGAATCTGAAAATTTAAATGATGTGTAGGTTTTCTGAGAGTTTTAGTGACCCCTGAAAATACAATCCAGTATGCTTTGTCTTGTTTGGACACACTGTTTTTTGTTGTTCTCTAGTAAGGTGCCCAAAATCCTCCAGGCATGGCTCTACTGAAAATTAAAGAATAATCTCATTGTTCTTTTATTTTTTGCAGCACAGAGTGCAAATGTGAGAAAACAGTTTATTTCTTTTTATTTTCTCAGACCGAGCAAAAGCCTTTTATTTTGCAGGCATTTAATCCACAAACAAATAAGTCTAATTACTTGTTCATCCATGTGTTAAACTATGCAGCAGCCTTTTATGTGTCTGCAGTTCTGAATTTGAATGACTGTTTTAAAATTGTGGTAAACACCTCTTTATGCTGTGACTGCTTAGGCGTAGAGACACTGGGCTGTATCCATTACAGCAAAACCCTATTGACTTCAGTGTTGTCACACCAGTAGTGACACTTCCTTATGTTACTGCATAACCTCAATTATGGGTGTCTTTGCTTGACAACATTTATTACACTCACTTGTACTTTTACTTATCTTTTATTGTTAGTGTTTGCTTTGCTGGAACAATAATTGGATTTCTTGAAGGGATAAGCAGTTCATGTTTAGTGGAATAACAATATCTAAAAAAGCTACCTGATGCTTTGTAGCGTGTTGCGAGAGTGACACCATTGCCATTTTATAGAGTGGATCCATCAAAACCTTCCCCTGCAAAAAACCCTTGACAACCAGCTGCAAACGAGCAGTGAGGCTCTGTGCTGTATGGAGAATCGCACATGATGACCTAAGAG
The DNA here is from genome assembly GCF_037157495.1 of Lathamus discolor. NCBI lineage: Eukaryota > Metazoa > Chordata > Aves > Psittaciformes > Psittacidae > Lathamus > Lathamus discolor. Next base: position 38,120,599 of record NC_088884.1, on the reverse strand, counting down.
ATAGAAAATAATTTGAAAATACAGCTTTTGGTATTGTGTATCTAGAAAGCTATTTTAAGCAGTTGCCTTGAAGATCATTCCATGTGTGGGTTTTTTCATACATCATATTTGGAAAGTTAACAGAATCATTCATCTGGGTTTTTTTCGGTTTTGGAAAAATGCTACTGTTGCCAGGGATCACAGCAGACCATAATTATTTGTCGTCATTCTCAATGTGAACAAGCATTCAGGTACTGAAAACATTGTCAGAAGTAAGAGATTATAATGAGGGTGTTTTCCTCCTGAAAAGTAAAATGTGTCAGTGTAGTCATGTGAACACAAGTAAATAATAGATGATATTTGTTTTGGGTAGCAAATGAACACGCAAAACACAAGTCAAAAAGCCTTTTAGGAAGAAGATGGTGTGAAGCCTTGCAAGGTAAGTTTTCAGTGGCCAAAAAGAATGTACGTATGTATGTTCCTCTGGGAAAGGTCCCGTGCAGTTGGTCCACTGCTTGGAGAAGGGTAGTCAGGTGCACATATTGCATACAGCTTGGTTGACGTGCACCTGTGTTGGATGACTGCACAATGTAATAGTCCTGGATGTGCCCAACCTGTCACCTTAGACTGTATGTTGATATGCATGCGTTTATGTGGGAAAGCCTGGTCAGAAGTACAGATGGACACTGTTGTCTTTACTGTTTCTAGTATGAGTTAGAAGAGAATGTAGGTCCCAAGAAGGCAAGAGCCCTGCAGCAGCAAGCCCTCTGTATGTAATTAAAAGACAGTTCCTGCCCTAAAGAGAAACTTAGCACAGCCACAGAGAGGGAAGAACAAAAGGAGGATGACAAAGAAGTACTGTTCTGATGGAGCGGTCCAAAGTTTTCAGCAGTGTTTCTGGTATGATTCATGGATGACAGCTTTTGTGGTGAGGGGTGAATTTCCAGCCATTGCTGCATGCTTGCATGAGGATATATTACATATCTTGTTACAGAGCTGCTGTTGAAGGCTACCCATGAACTTATCTGTCATTAGTTATAATTGTATCAGCTATCAATCTTCATAAAATCTTTCTTTTTTAGAAGAAAACTGTTGAGGAAATTCTGGTAAAGCCATTCAGGCAGCCTGAGATTTCCACAACCGAGAGATTTGATGGGAGACGGAAGTCTGACTGATGCAATTTATGAACTAACTCTTCATAATGGTAATAGGAAATAGAGGGGGTTTTTTTGATAAATGTTTTCTGCTAAGCAGTATTTCTTATTGCTGTAAAATCTGGTGCCCAGCCCCCCAGCCTACCCAAATGTCCTGAAAATCAGTGTTAACTGAAGATTCTCTGTGGCTTTGAAGTTCAGGCCACTTGAGCTTCAGCAACTAGATTTAACATCCCAATTTTAGTCATGCAAAACTTACAACCTGGATAATATTTCTTCACCCAAATCTCTACCCTCATTTTATGTGTTCTGTATAATAACAATATTTTAAAGTGAACCAATAATAAAGTAAAACCTCTCCTTGGCCCAGTATTCCCCTGTGCCCTATTTCTCCTATTGTTTAAAATGAATGGGCTGCCTCTCTCCCTCTGCTGTTGCTGACTAAGCCATTGGCTCTGCTGTGCCTCTTAGAGATTGCTTCTCCTGAAGGGCACCTTTCCCTGAACTGTCTCTTGGAAGAGAATAAAGGGGTTATTGTTGACAAGATAAACTTTTATGTGGTCAGTGATTTCTTTATATGCTCATGCCTTCAGTTGTGCAACCCATAGATGGCTAAAGTTGGTCTGTGGACTGAGTCTGGTTCACAAGGCACCATCAAGCCATGGTCTTAAAACATGGCAAAGCCAAACACAGCCATTGGTTAGTGTGAACAGTGGCATGCTGTGGGGTGATGCAGCAGCTGTGTGAAACCTCCAGTGTTGCCTGCTTTACTAGGTAGGTTTCTTGTTTGAGACTACAGGTTGAGTGGGAAAGCTAGAGGTGGGCAAGTCTGGGGCTGACAAGGAAGCTCCTTTGGCAGGGGTGATCTGTTGCAACTGTGAAGGGACACCTTCTATTCACTGTTCTCCTTTTGCTTTTATTCTTGGTAGAGGGCTGGCTGTTTGGGGGTAGGTGGGGAAGGGTTTATGTACAATGTGAACCTGCCTCTTAATCTGTGTTGAGATTTCTCAAGAAGGTCTGCCCTTGGTTGGGTTCACGAAATGTTGAAGGTTAAAGAGTTTTGAAGATGTGTATTACAACAGTTTCTCAGCTGGGACCCCATGATGAAGTGAGAAGATACAGACCCAAGATGAGGGGCAGAGCCATTTTGGAGGGGGTTTGCAATGCACTTCTATTGCTGTATCAGGTCTTGGGGATATGTGACTGGCATGCTTTGGATCTGTGTTTGAGCTGAGGATCACCATTACTCTTCAGGAGTGAAAGAGATGTCTGCTGTGTTACGAGGCACTAAGGCACTGTGGCTACGGTATGCCTGAACTGTTGTCCAAGAAGACAATATTCAAGGCAGGAAGGCACCATGACCTCTAGAAAATATATATTTATATTACTTGGAAGGCTGGGAGTTGTGTGCATAAGAGTAGCCATAGCATCTTACTGTCCTGTTTCCACCTATAAGCAGATGTCTATGGAGTAGCAAGAACAGTGTGCAGGCATAGACTCTGCTTTCCAAGTCTCAATTATTTTTTTCTGTTTTAGGACCTCTGAAGAAGTGGCTTTGTACTCAATAACCATTAACATTTTTATTTCATGGTCTCATCCATTCTCCTGTTAAAAAACTTCAAGCAACTACAAGCATGCTTTGGCAATGAGTTCCCCAGGTCTGCTGCCCACTGTGTGAAGAGCAGCCTTCTGTTTACTTGTTCTCCTTTTGGTTTTATTCTTGGGATAGGGAGCTGCCTGATCAGGTGCGAAAGGGTTTATAGAGTGTGAACCCACCTCTTAATCTGTATTGAGATCTCTGGAGGAAGTCAGAGTGGCCAGTCTGACCACCTCTTAACAGGTAATAAATAAACTCTAGTGAATGTAGGCTGGCTTTTGCAGCCAAAGATTTCTGCACTGTATTTCTTATCGGTGGTTTGCACTATACAGAACTTTGCACTGTTCGAGACCTCCCATTGCTTTTAATTAGGAAGACATCTCAATATGTTGGTCTGGCTGCAGATGAAAAAGAAACCTGATACAATTTCTACAGCTTCCCTTATGGTCCTGTAAAAACTGTGATTTTTATAGAAGATACAAAGATTGAGTGTGGAGGTTGCATTTAATGTTATCTTCAGACTTTTGGTAGGTTTTTGTGGTGCACCAATACCATCCTGTGCAATTAATTTTTAGAACAAAATTCACTGGTGGTTGGATGTTTATAAAGATGATATGGGGAAAAATGGCATAGATGGAGAAAGAAATACTGAGCATGGAAAGCCTCTATTTTCGGTAACCCATCTTCTGCCTTAGAAGAGCCATAGTAGAGGTCTGCTGTGCATATAGCAAAGTTAAACATGCCTTTAACACAAAGCTTATTTTCTTGAAGCAATTGTAAAAATCCCACAGTGGTAAGGCACGTTATTTTGTTTGTTGTTTTTCAGCACAGTAAAAAGTTGTTTAACCAACTGAAAATGATTTTAGGCTTAGCAGCATGTTGAGACAAATGATAAAGTATTTAAAAGCCTCATTTTACTGAAGAATAACCATCCATAACAACTAAAGATATTAAAAAAGACTTTCAGAGAAGCACAACAGACATCTTGTTTCAAAATTGATAATAACTTGGGGTTTTGGTTATATACAGTTTTGCATTGATCATCTCGATGAAACTTCAGACATACAATAAAGATCAGATAATATTGAAGACATTGGCAGGTTTTTTCCTGTTTCATTTTGTTACTGTTCCTTTTCTAGCCTGGCATTTCAGATATGAATTATACTTTGCTGCTCCTATTCTTTGGTTTTTTTTTCCATATTCACTATGATATAAATATCATAGTTCATTTGATTTTAAGTTTGAATGTGTCATATCTCTTAATATAGTGTTCGTGTTGTTTCTCCAAGAAAAAAAGGAAAATATCGTGTTTTGTTGAATTACATAGATACCAAATTCAGACTTGAAATAAATGCATTTGAAATAAACCATAAGGCCTGTGCTTGGCTTTGTAGTTTGTTTTTTGTACTGTTTTGTATTTTACTGTGCTAAAATCTGTTGTAAATTATTTTTGCTGCTGTGTTAATTAACTGTTTGTATGCATACACTTTCGTAGTTGAATTAATTCCCTGGTTTTGGGTCACCCTACAGCTGTTGGCTAAGGCATTCTGCTTCATAATTGGTGCTGTTTGGAAAAGCTGTCATGGTACATCCTTTTGTCTAGGTAATAGCTTGCATCCAAGTCTGCCTTGTAAGCAAAAAATACTTGGAAGTGTCCACATGTTGGAAAATAGATTAAGAAAATAAGCATTAATGGTAGCATGTTTTATCCCATACATTTCTTCAGTTTTCACTGTACTTTCTGCAGTTTCTCTCTGATTCATGGTGTTCCTTGGTCCTACAGCAGCAGAAGCTTTTCCAGATCCTTCCTTTACCATTGCTTGTACTTGCTAATTAAAAGGTTCTGTTGTGTTGATTTTGTTCATTACAAGTGATCTTTATTACCAGGCCATAAGTTAACGTACCTTTAATAATGACTGCTTTATCTCTGTAGCTGGTGAATCCTTTCCCAATATCAGTTCAGCCCAAGTGAAATTTGGGGCCACCCCAAGTTTTCATCTATGTCCCTTCCTTCCATTTTAGAGGGCTTGTTTGCTTTGAACAGGTGTTGTTTCAGTACAAATGGCATGAATGTAGACTATGTGTTTGTATGCAATTTCTATATGGAAGACTATTCCGTAATAGTACAATTGTACATTTTCACTGTCTAATACTTCACCGAAACTTTATTACCCCCTCCCCTCCATCACCTGGATTTTTATACACTTTGCTCATTTTTTGGTTTCAATTTCTATGTCTGATTTTTTAAAAATCTTTTTAATTGAAGATAGTGATTTTCATTACTTTGAGACTTACAATTTCTATGAACAGTTCCAACATGTTCCCAGTTACCCTTTCAGAACTCCTACACGTTGTGACTGTCCTTAGATCTATGATAAAGTAGAATCACAGTTTTGAATTTTTGATCCTTTTTCAAAGTTGTGAAGAAATTGAATCCTTCTTGCTTACTCTTCACGTACTATGGCTCTCTTCCCTTCTCCTCTTGCAGTTCCTTGTAATGTACTTGCCTCATTCAAAACTCATCCTGTTTTCCAGGTAGCCCAGTCACCTTGATGAAATTGTTAAATTGATGTTTTTGTAATGTCTTGTCAGCTCAAAATGCATTAGTACTTCATTGGTTTTCTGTTTCACTGTCAGATTGGGAAAACTAACTAGACATATTATGGTGGTTTTTCAACACTTTAAAAATCAGGGGTTTCATAGCAGACACTGCTGGAAATCTTCTGTATCTCAGTGATGTATTTCATTGTGGAATTAAATCAGTTCCTTTTTCAAGCCATCTAGTTTATTTTTTTTTCAGTGTAACTGCAAATGTCTAAACTCTGCTGCAGTGTTTCAGAGTGCTGATCTTCTTAAATAAAGCTTTAATTGAGGTTTTTGTCTCCTCTTCTTGCAAACGTGGCTTATTTGATCTTGTATCTTAACTTGGGGAAGCCACAGAGAGGAAAAACCGTACAAACCAGATCTCTTAAAGACATGGGTATTTGGTAAGTTAGTTATGCTCAATTACAGAAGTATGAAAAACTTAAAATGCTTTTTTAAATAAGATTTGCTGTCTGAAACACAGTATGCAGTTAAATTCTTTAGAAACCATTGAAGACAACAATGGCTACACTCTTGACAGGGATGTAGAAAACTGGAAAAGTTTTCAGATAGAACTGTATCCTATCCAGAGCTCTAGAATAGTTTTTCAAATGCATTTATTTTTAACTCACCAAATGCTTCAACTGTTTATCTACATCTTCTTAAAAAAAGAAAGGGTAAAACCACAATATAAAACCTCGTATTTAACTTCTTCAAGACAGTACCCATGATGTGATGGGTTGATAGTTGATGAGCTTTCTGGCGTGTTTGGGCTATGAATGGGCTTTGACCAGAATTTTCAGTCATTTCCTTATCCTTTTCAGCCTATCTTCATGTATCTGTTGCTGCCTCCTATCTTGCCTGGCACTGTAGGCTCTTTGGAGCTTACACACATGATCTGTGCTACACGCACTATTTTCTTGTTTTTTTTTGAAACACAATTAGCTTCTTAGCTATTATGGTTAGCAACCATTAATGATTTAAAATAGTGGTAGGAATATAGTTTTGTCAGGTGTACTCAGCATTTAGGTGCGGCTTCCCAGACCTGACCATTAGCTGAATCACAGTTTTCTTTTCCGAGAAGTGCTTTGGCAGTGCCTGGTTTACCCTGGATTGTGGAAATGGGGCTGGGTGTCCAGCACCAGAATCTGCCCTCGCTGGTTGGTGAGGACACCAGAGAATTGTGGGTTAAAAAGTCCACCAGAAATGTAGTTGTCTGGAGTAGGCTGTGTGATTTTTCTCAACGTAATACATTGTTACACCTTGGAGCTCTCCCTAAGTCATTCACTACAGGTCACACAGCTGCAGTGGATGCAGGAATGGAGTTCAGCTCCGTATCAGCTGGAGAATCTTACTCATTTGCCGTACAGGAAGAAGAGAAAGTTAAATCAAGCTTCAGGAATTGAAGCAGTGTGTCCTGAGAGAGAAGAAATGCAGAAAGGATGTAAAAGATGTACAAGTGAGAGACGAGGATGGGGCAAGCATAGTGGAGTCAGAATGGGCACAAAGTGACAGAGCTTAGAGACCACAATGGCTGAAGCAGTCACAGGTATTGAATTGCACCTCAGAAGCTCAGTATCTTCTGCACAGAGGGCAGCGCATTAGCAAAATCATTGTAAATGAAGAGCAAGCACACATTTTGTGCATGCTGTGAGTGAGAACCCTTCATTTCAGGTGTCATTGTACCTTCTCCAGAGTCTCCTGAAGGCTGCTGTGCACCAGATTCAGAGCTGAATGATGACAATAAATATAGGCTATCTCAGAAGAAGAAATATATCTGCATTCTGTGTATTTCAGCAAATGTATCACTGGAGGAAAAATACTGTTTTTTCCAAGGTCTTACAGTATGATAAGATTTTGTTTATGATGTGTGGCAATAGTTTCAATCTACATGATACAAGGATGGCTCACTGTGTATCTACCAAGCTTGCAAAATAGTAAATAGACTGTGTGCTCTGACTGTCAGCAGTATGACAGATAACTGAGCTGTTCGGGGACATTAATGCTAAGAATTTTGTTTTCTCGTGGGTTTGGGTTTTTTTGTGTTAAAATCAGATTTTGTCCCTGCCCATGGGGTCGGGGGGGGGGGGTGTGGGGGGGGTGTGGGAGGGGTGGAACTAGATAATCTTTAAGGTCCTTTCCAACCCAAACCATTCTGTGATTCTATGATTTGTTTCTGTAATTAAATCTTAGAGCTTAAAAATTAAGTATTCAACTGTTAGGTTATTTGAAGTAGGCATGGACTTTTGGGTGAGCCCCTCAAAATGAGCTCTGACTGACCTCTTTTGTCATTCTTCTGGGGCGCTGTGAGAGTTGTGTTTCCACTTACAGCTCCCAGGTCCTAACACTGCCAAGTTTTTCCAAATGAGAATTTAAGTGAAACATCCCTAAAGAAAAGAAATGCCGAGTTATGGATCCAGAGTTTTTGTTACTGTTTTACAATGAAGTAGTGCCTGCAGCCATGAACAGGTAGGGATGTCTGGGGCTTAAGCTCTCTGCTGAGGTGAGAAATAGCAGAAAGACTCCAGACTGTTGTCTGTCTAAAGGCTCCAAAAGCCTACTCTGTACCTGGCTTGGGGATTCATCCAAGGTGCTTTGGTGCTTCAGTTTTACTAGAGTAACATTTTCTAACAAAATACATTCTATCATGAAATCTGCAGTCAGATGTAATTGTTAACTTATCCTTTCCCCACCTTTGCAAACAATTCAGAAATGCCCTTGTACCTAAGGTGTACTGGGCACAGAGGCAGGGCTACTGCAGCCTCTTCTCCATCATCTCCGTGTCTCAAGAGAGATGGAGGGGAGCAATTCCTTTTCAACAGCTATAGTAGAAGACATTTCCTTTTTGACATTAATACTACTAGGTGTATTTTTGCCTCTGCATCCTGGTTTTAACTTGGCTATTGTGATGAATGAGAGAGGCACAGGATAGATTTGGGGAACAGATCTATGCAGTGTGAGATGGAATGGTTTGAGGGAGAAACAGAGGTGAGTAAAAAGTGTGTATTTCAGAGGTAAGTGAACACGATGGAGAAAAGTGGAAAGAAAGAAAATGAGAAATGCTTGCTGAATTCACACAGGAAAAGATGTAGCATGAAAAGAAAGGAAGCATGTGAGGGGAGTCAGAGGAACAAAGTCATAAAATGCAAATGTTTCATTATAAAAAAGAAGAAATCAGTTGCTGATGATTATAACTAGTGTGCTACACTTAAATGTAAGGCTTTGAACAGAGAATGCAGCTTAGTTCTAAATTATGCCTCTTTTATTATTACTATTTTGTTCAGAAATTAAATTGACAGAAATGAAAAGCTTCTTTCAGGCTGAGGCTTGTGTGCTACTTTTCACTGCAGACACGTTTTTAGGGTTAGGTTATAGTCTCCTGGAAACAGAGAAAAATGAAAATGCTCATACAGTCTAGAGTGTGGTAATGAGGATATGCCTCAAAAATAAATGAGAGGTTTTATTGCACTGCGTCTTAGGATCTTAGTATATTGTGCCTGCTTGTTGAATGATAATTTCCCATTCATATAAATTTTGTTCTTCCCTCCTCTTCCTCTTTTTCCCCCACCCTTCCTCCCAGCCTGAGAGGACTTAACCAGCACTGCAGGTTCCATTTCATATGAGCATCCTCCAGTGCACTACACTATAATGTTGAAAGTGCTGCACTTCCCAGGCTAATTGCTCTTGAGCTGGCACGTAGGTCATCACCTCATCGTTTGCTTTGTCTTCTGTCCAAAGAGCTGATAAAATGCACATTGCTGTGCTGTGGCTTTCCAGTGGCTGCTGGAGGTTTGTTACAAATCTGTGGTGTCCTTCAGCACCTGCAGTATGGCACTTTGCTCTTTGCCAGTCATAAATCACAGGTGATCCCACTTACAGGAATATTTTATGTAGGCAAAGCTTTTCTGCGTTTAGTGTTGCTTCTGTTTCATAAATCCAAGTTTGGGCAATAGGCAGCGGCTCCTCTAAGCTCCTTGGAAATGCACCTTGGTGAAAGAGCTTCCTGTTAAGAAGAGTTAAAATCCTTGTGTAGCTTGAATGAAAAAGGGCTTTGTATATGTTGGGCTCTAGAGCTCAGCTGAATCAGGGCATGTATAATAGAACACACGTGTTAACATTTTTATTTCAACCTCATTCTCCGTTACTTGAGAGGAAGCGTCACCACTTCTCCCTCAGTCAGGAGTCTGAGCATTTGTATGTACCCTACTGCTGAATGGAAACTGAAACAGTACAAAATTTCCTGGTTTACCTGTGTTTTATGAAAATCATTGGCCAGTAATGTTAGACTGGCATTTAGGTTCCTCGAAGAGGCTCACAAGATGAGGTTTCCACCACCACAGTGGTGTGATGCTGGCAGCAGAGGGGCTGTACAAGGCTGCTGGGTCAATTCATAAGTATTTTACACCCATCTCACTCAGCTCTAGCTCCACGCACCATGTTTTTTTCCTCTCGCTAACATCTGCAGAAAGGCTGTGCAAGTTGGTTTTCATGTGATCTTGATATGATTTTATAGCAAGGATAACACTGTGCTCTGACCTGTAATGTTGCTTTTAAAGCATAAATGTTGTTTCAGTTGCTATCCTGGTGCTGGGTTTGTGCAGCTGGGGCTTGGATGGCACTTGGGGACCTTCCAGAAGTACCCAGACATTTGCAGAAGTGTCTGGTCAGGGAAGTGATGTTGCGCTAATTCAGAGATGATGGCTGTTCGTCCCCTGCCTGTTCCCCATGGGAAGGCAGCAGCATTGCCCTCACTGCCCTTCCCCAGGGAGGAATTCCTACCATTCTGCAATGGCTGGCTCCAGCCAGCTCCAGTGAAAAGGAGCATCTCTCAGCCTCCCTATCCATTGAGGTGTCTTTGTGGCATTGCCACAAAATGTCCTCATAATTGGGCAAGGTAGAATGCATTAGCAGCTATGCCCAGCTGTAATGTTGTGGGGGTTTTTTAGAACAAAACTGGAGGTCATTGTAAGACACAGTCTATCACCATTGAAAAGCTTTTTACTTGTGGAAAAGGGATAGTGGGATGGGAAGGAGAGAAATGGGAGGAGTGTACGTGGTCATTGCTCAGGGTTTTCTAGGAAGAAAACCAAAAGTGTGGGCAGGAATGGAGAAGAGGTGGGTAAAGGTGATTTCAAGGCAGGAGCGTCTGTTGGAATTTATTTCAGAGGGAATTTCTTTAGGGAATTAGCTCAAGCAATCTTTGAATCATTAGTGCTGTATTTCTTAAGAACTCAGAGGGGAGGGTCTGAGAGGCCTAGGGAGGGGCAGAGGTGGATGTGGTCTTGCACAGCAAAAGAGAAGTTATTGAAAATTATAGATCAGGGATTAAACAAAAGAGGGAAGGGGGGATAAATTATTAAATGATTTGCGAGTTTTTAAAGAGTAGCAAGGAAATACCCAAATGGATTTGTCGAGAACAAATGATGTCAAGCTACTCCGGTTTTCAATACTGACAGAGTAACTGGCAGAAAGTCTAAGAAAGAAATCTTAGATGTGATCCATTCTGACTTCAGTAAGGCTTTTGACACTATTTCGCTTGACACGGTACTACATAAACCAGGGCAGTAGTCTAAATGAGGGCTCGATAACGTAACTTCTGCAGTGGTTGAAAGGCTGCAGCAGAGGTTTGGCTTCCAGTGTTTGATAGTCCAGGTGGTGGGAGCCCGTTTTCTGAAGGGCTCTCTCACGTGCTGTGTTCTCTTCAGTATTTTTTTCATGATTTGCATAATGAATTTGAAAATACTGATGAAAATTGTGGCTGATGCTCATCTGAAAGGGGTTATGAACGTTTTGAAGACAGGACAGGATCAGACTTTTAAATATTCTGAATAAATCAGGATAAGGGTCTGAAATGAGAAAGATGGTATTCAGCGGAAGCCACAGCTGGGAAGGAAAAATCAAATGTACAAATGTAAAACAGGAAATAAGAAGCTAAGCAGCTGTGCTTCAGAGCAGAATCAGTGTTCATTTTTACTGGATGACAAATTAAGCAGCTTACTGGTGTGATGCCGTTGCAAAGAGCACGAGGAGTCTTGCTGAGTCTTATGAAGACTGTATGCCCCAGGTGAAGCCGTTGTGGATGCTGTCTGCAGTGTTTGGTTATCACTAGGAAAGAGGGAGGCAAAGTGAATACAGGAGCTGGAGAAAGGATTGTTTCAGAAAATATGATATGAGACAGGGCTGAAGGAATTACATTTTCTTTTACTTGAATTTAAGAATTCTTTTTCTGGACTCATCAGTTCACTAAACATTCTAGTACTCAAATCATTATACGGCATTTCCAGATCCACTGGACTAGAATTACAGAGTACGAAGCTAAGCAAAATGAAAAATACTTCAAAGAACTGCACTGGAAAAACTCTGAAGAGCTTTGGGGTTTGACTGTTTTCTTAGCAAGAGAATTTAAATTCTTAATTCAATGCTGCTACTCCTACTACTTCTCCCCCACCAGAGTTAATAGCACTGCACATAAGCTCACTGTTTAAACAACCCCTAATTAGGATGTCAGCAAGACTTTGTCTTCCAAGCTCTCCCACAAGTTGATGCCATGCTGCCTTTTCCTCTTCTTGCAGGGGAGCTAGGCCCAACCTTTGCTTTGCCAGTTATACTCCATTCAGACGCCTACTTCATTTCAACTGCTCTTTTGGTATTTTTCTCCCTTCTCATAGGAGAGAAGTCTACCTGGACTTGTGCAAAGCATTTTACACTGTCCCACGCGACATCCTTGTCTCTAAATTGGAGAGACAGAAGTTTGATAGGTGGACCACTCTGTGGATAGAGAACTGGCTGGATGGCTGCACTCAAAGAGTTGTGGTCAGTGGCTCAGTGTCTGGCTGGAGACCAGTAACGAGTGGTGTCCCTCAGGGATCGGTGCTGGGACCGGTCTTGTTCAGCATCTTTGTTGGTGACATTGGATCGAATGCGCCCTCAGCAAGTTTGCCGATGACACCAAGCTGTGTGGTTCGGTTGATAACGCTGGAGGGAAGGGATGCCATCCAGAGGGACCTCGACACGCTTGTGAGGTGGGCTGATGCCAACCTTATGAAGTTCAACCATGCCAAGTGCAAGGTCCTACACCTGGGTCGGAGCAATCCCAGGCACAGCTACAGGTTGGGCAGAGGAGAGATTCAGAGCAGCCCTGTGGAGAAGGACTTGGGGGTGTTGGTTGATGAGAAAATGAACATGAGCCGGCTTCAGTGTGCGCTCGCAGCCCAGAAAGCCAACCGTATCCTGGGCTGCATCAAAAGGAGTGTGATCAGGAGGTCGAAGGAGGTGATCCTGCCCCTCTACTCTGCTCTTGTGAGACCTCACCTGGAGTACTGTGTGCAGTTCTGGTGTCCTCAACATAAAAAGGACATGGAACTGCTGGAACAAGTGCAGAGGAGGGCCACGAGGATGATCAGGGGACTGGAGCACCTCCCGTATGAAGACAGGCTGAGGAAGTTGGGGCTGTTCAGCCTGGAGAAGAGAAGGCTGCGTGGGGACCTCATGGCAGCCTTCCAGTATCTGAAGGGGGCCTACAGGGATGCTGGGGAGGGACTCTTCTTTAGGGACTGTAGTGACAGGACAAGGGGTAACGGGTTAAAACTTAAACAGGGGAAGTTTAGATTGGCTATTATGAAGAAGTTCTTTCCTGTGAGGGTGGTGAGGCACTGGAATGGGTTGCCCAGGGAAGCTGTGAATGCTCCATCCCTGGCAGTGTTCAAGGCCAGGTTGGACAGAGCCCTGGGTGACATGGTTTAGTGTGAGGTGTCCCCGCCCGTGGCAGGGGGGTTGGAACTAGATGATCCTAATGTCCTTTCCAACCTTAACTATTCTATGATTCTGTGATTCTAAATGCCAACTTGGATTCCTCAGTGTTGCCATCTTGTTCATGTTCTTTAGAACAACTTGGTCAGTGAGCAGTTTTCCACCAGGGATGCTCTTAGGTAGCCGCCTGGTGCACTTTTCTTGGACAAGAAAATGCATCAGGGGCACTTTCCTGCAGCACTGGAAAGAAGCGCTGCTTCTTTTCAGTCTCTGGTTTGCTCTAGAAGTCTTGAGCATTGCCTGCCATAGCAATGGACCGTAGCTATGCGGTCACCAAACTGCCAGTTTTATTGCTGATCAGCCTATCATATCATCTGTGTTGCTGTAGGGACTGATGGTGCCAGATAGAAAAGTGTCCAGCTGACATGTGCTTTCAGTGCCATGTGCAAGTCCCTGCCTTGCAGAGCAGCACTGCAAGCGCAGAAGCTTTGTGCATCTGCTATGAGATGTGTGGAAAACTGTCATCTGATAATTGTTGAGCCTTTGATGATATTAATTGGCTGTGGATTATGCAGCTTCCTGGGGTTTTTATTCTGCAGTGTCCTGTGTCTCAGAAGATCTAAGGTCACATGTTGAAACTTCTGTATGGCATTATAATGCATTGCAGTAGTTACTAATAAAGTGAAGACTGTACAGAGTTGGGGGGGGAAACCCACAAAAAAAAACCCACTAAAAATGCATCTAGGAAGAAAGAGCTGGAGTGACTAAAGATTTAAAAAGACAGGATGACAGAATGAGATTCTCCAGTTAATATAGTGTTCCATATAATATCTTAGCAGATTTTCCCCAGTATTCCATACAAAGTCTACTCCTTCAGTATCTGCTCTATTTGCAGAATTTCTCATTCTGTTCCAGGCAACACCTTGCTGTGTATGCCTGTGGCACATTGTGTAGTCCTGCGGTGACTACAAACTAGTTGCTAACTATAGTAACAGTAATGTTCTGTAACAGAGCATTTTGGTGAATATTTTAAATATGTTTGCTGGGCTAAAGAAGTGCTTCTGAACCAGGCGTGACGGAAGTCACTGCGGTTGTGCCGAAACATTGGGGTTTGGTTCAGAGCTTCTTGATGCTGCTGATGCACATGGAATCACACAGCAGCAAGAAATGTTCTGATGCTGGGAGGAGTGGAAGCAGAAAGCTCTCCCTTACAATGTGCAACATACACGAGAGTGGAGGAAAAAGCGTGAGGGGAAACTTAATTTCTTTGCTATGAGCAGCCCCTTTTTCTGAATAGCACAGAGCTTAGTTCTCTTTTTTTTCACCTCTGGGCTGGTGGGAGGCTGCAGTTGTACAGTGTGTTGTTGCATGGGTTAATGGTGTGAGCGAGGTCCCACAGGAGGGCTTGTGGTCTGTGGGGGAAACTTGTTTGGTGTTGCTTTCTGGGCAGTGAATGACAGTTTCAGCAGCTAGGCAGAATTAATGAGGAGGGGGAGAAGAGCTCAGCAGATGGCTTTCACGCGGGTACTTTCTTGGCCTTCTCATGCCGGTGGTATTCGGCATACACGAAATGAAAGCAGCGGATTAGTTTCCTTGTGCAGCAGGTCTGCTTGCCAGGCTGTATAGTTCCCTTGTTTTCACCTTGTTTTCACTCAGAAAAGAGGTTGCTTTCTTTTGAACTTTTTGCAAACGTTGGTAAACCAATATAATGGGGACTGATACTTCCCAGTGTTACATGCTGACAGCATCGTTCACTCCATCCAAGCCAGGGAGATCTGTGTGGTGCCTTTGACTGCACAGTGATTGAGCATCATGTCATAGGCCTTGGAAAGTCATATAAACTGCATAGGACAGGAGGGAACGGGGGGGGGGGGAAGCCTGATGCCCGCACCTAGAAAACAGAGGGAAATGATTGTATTTGGAACAAAAATAGAGAAACAATAAACACAGATTCCCTGTGGAACTTTTATAGTCTGAGTACAAGCTTATATTAAATAATATTTGACCAATATATTCCGGTGTTTAAGCTGCCCTTGAGATGCTCACTTATTTACCAGTGAAGTTCATTATAACTGATGGCAGCGTGAGTGTTTTTCTAACCCACCCCCCAAAAAACCCAGAACAGCAAACAAAAAAACACAACAAAAAGCCCACCCAACTGTAGTGTTGCACAGGATTTTCTTTTTCACCAGTAGATCATATTTCCCCAGATGATCATGTGCAAAGCTGCAGTCCTGTTCTCATATGAACTACTTGCCTGAATCTAAAGTCTATCCCAACTGAGAAGGATGTGTCCCTCAGCATCATAGCACAGGCATAACTGAACAAAAGATGTTGTAGATGAGAGTTGTCCACTGTACAGAGCAAATATTTTGTGTAACAGGATTGCTTGTAATTCTTTGATGCAGAAGGAGCCCAGTCAGGCAGAGGCCCTGCTGAAAGTCTCGCTGGTTCAGGACTGATGTATTTTGATCTCAAAGTTGAGACTTCAGTGCCGGTTTTTCCCTTGGAAATCTCTTTCTGTCTTCTGCCACGCAGCCACTCTGCTTCTCTGTGCTTCTGCAGAGAGCGTCTTAGTATGCTTCGAAGGTGAGTGACTGGTGCGATCCCCTTTGGCTTTCTCCGCATCCCCTGGGAGAGGCTGCAGCTGCAAGCCCAGCTGAGCAGAGTCTTGGTGGAGATGCTGAACTTTTCCTGCTGGGGGTGTTCCAGTACCAGCCGATAGGAAATGTGAAGCTTGAACTTTCAAACTCCAATTTGTAGGGAGTGCTTGTGCAGGGGAGGTCAGGCTGATGGACTGTCAGCTTTAGTCAGTCTCACGAGGAATGGCATGGACTGAAATGTTGAAAGTTCATACTGCCTTTGCACAGCTTTTTTTTAAATGCCAAAGTTTCTTGCTACATATAACTGACTATTTGAAGATATAAGTGAGCTTCTTTCAAGTGCTGATGTTGGCTGCATCCCAGGGATTTCCTTGAGGTGCTTGTGGCATGAGTTGTCAATCCAACATTTCATGTCAGTATCTCTTCAATTTACTCTTGGACTCTCGGTTGTACTCCACTGGTGTTGCTTTCAGGGGTAGTCCTTGCATAGCTGGGAAAGGTGACAGCTTTGGCCTGTGTGTTTTCAAATTATTGGCATCTACTAATATAACTTAGGACAGCCTTTACTTCTTGGACTACCTCCTAGATCTAAACTTAGGTTAGGTGTGTTTCTTGGATCTCTGGATGATCCCACCTCCACCCTCCCTTGTCTCTGTGCCTCGTTCCCAGGTTACCTTTCTCTGTTCCTTAATGGTCCTCCCTTTGCTTGCAATGCTCACAGAGTCCTCGGACATTTCGCAATGCTGATGAGTCAAAAGGAAAATTATTTCTCTTTGTGAGCAAGAGGACTTTTCAAATCCTGGATACAGCTGTGCGAGCAACCATTTTGTGTCATTAGCAAATAGCAAAGCAGGGTTAATAATTTACTGTCGTTAGAGAGGATGGATTTCTCATGCTCTTTGACATGACCAGAAAGAGGATGGGAATTTTGGTATAGTGTGCCATTCTCCTGATTTTAAAATCAATGTTTCTGTCTCTTCTCTTCCCCCCAAACTGTTCAGACTTAATTGCATTCTTCAATTAGGATCATAGGATTTATTTGCTTTATCAGTTATAATTAAAGAAAGGTTCACAGTAATTACCATCTAATATGCATTATCATTATATGTAAATGTTGAACTCTTGCAGACAGCCTTATAGAGTCAATTAAAAACTTATCTGCTTATGATTAAATTCTTCAGACTTTTTATGACTCATTTTGGCACTATATTTCTTGGATTTAAAAGATGGATGAGCTTGATGAGACAAGTTGTCATTTATAATGCATGTTCTGGTTTCCTCACACTTTGGTTTTCATCACTCCTATGTGCTCCTTCCACAAAGCAGCAGTGACATTTTGGAGCAGAGTTTTCATTGACATCAGAAGATGCACATTTAAGAGGACCACAGTCTACTTTCTTTTATGCTACACAGATATCATCTGTAATAAAAAGCATGGTTTTTTTAAATCACAAACATGTACGTAGCCAGCTTCCTTTTTTAAATGACTAAATACCCTCAGGTTTCAGAGTCACCATTACACAAAGCTGATGCTCTCTTAAGTGAGGGCGAGCTGCTGACTAAAGCAGCAGGCAAAGTGAGACACCGCTGATGGCTGGAGCATGCTGCCCTCTGCCTACAGACTTTCAGAAGTGTATTTTGTTCCTCTGTCTCCAGCATTTAACCTGTATCAGTGCAAATCTTCCATGCAGTTACCTTGGTGGATCTTAGGAATTCCCTCCCATTATAAAAAGTTTCTTTGCAATATGTTTTAAAATCCCTGCTTTTAAGGTGACTTGGATTGTTACCATATTGCTAAGATTGTAATGGAATATTACAGTCATGGTTTCTGTGAGGAGAGCCATCTCTTGGTTATGCTAAATGACAGTTACCCTCACCCACCTGTGGCATTTCTGTGTAGAAATCCTGGAGCCCTTTGTACTTTATGAAAGAAATTTAAAAGTAACTTCAGCATTGTAGCCAATACTCCCTTTCTCTCTCTCAAAAAAAGCAGGTTCATGCCTGTAGAAGCCATACGTTTGTATGGCCATGTTTGCCTAAATAATCAGCATGCCAGTACTTCCGCTCTTTGTTCTATACATAAAGGCACCTGGCATAACAGGAATTGTATAAAATCCAGTTCTCATCTGATTTCTCTGATAAAGGTGTTTATGAAGAAGCATGCAGTGTTCAGAGAGTTTAGATTAAAAAAGCAAAGTGTATTTCTGAAACTACCATAACAAAAATAACCCCAACAGACTCTTTTTAATGATTATTGAAGTGGTGGTTGTACTATCAGGCTTATGATTTGAAGGCGTTTACAATATTTACAGCCATTTTTACTGTATGTGCAGATCACTGTGCAGATGAATGTGCATTTGGGGACATATAAACAATGTGAAGCTGGTATTTTGCAGTGTTTGTGATCTTTCTAGAGGCTTGTGGCGTTGTGTCAACCGTGTAATTACTTCAGCATAAAAAATACATTTTTTAGAAAGCTATTTTGGGAGACACAGAGCTTTAAAGCAACTCACTGAGAATAGCCTTAAAATCTGCTTCCTTGTCATCTTTATGACCATGTTCCTATGTACATCTGTTGCTACCTCAAAATATATTCTCTAAGATCTAGAACTCTCTTAAATGGGCCCAGCTCCTGGACTGCTATAATTACATAGGATCTTGTTTTACTTTAAAAAGAAAGGGTAATTTTCTGTTTTTCCTTTCAAAACCAAAATATCTCACGACATGCTCAAAACCCCAGTCAAGTACACAGAGACCTAGGCATACTACTGAGTGTATCTTACAAGTAAAGGGTGGTCCTGAGGAAGGTAAAAAGAGCTCTGTAATCTTAACTTTGAAGAAAAGCCTTTTGGGATGGCAGGCTTGTTACAGCAGCATTGCAGGGCACACATTGCTATATGGTTGTAGTCATGGTCCCGGATCAGTGTCTGTCTGGCAGAGGTTTATGCCCTGCCAGGACAAGGGGTAACAGGTTAAAACTTAAACAGGGGAAGTTTAGGTTGGATATAAGGAGGAAATTCTTTCCTGTTAGGGTGTTGAGGCACTGGAATGGGTTGCCCAGGGGGGTTGTGAGTGCTCCATCCCTGGCGGCGTTCAAGGCCAGGTTGGATGAAGCCTTGTGTGGGATGGTTTAGTGTGAGGTGTCCCTGCCCATGGCAGGGGGGTTGGAACTGGATGATCTTGAGGTCCTTTCCAACCCTAACTATTCTATGATTCTATAGGGAGCTGAATGCTTCTAGGTGGTAATGCCAGATAGCCAAAGGGGTTTGCATTCCCCAGGTCTTGGGCAGTCAGCTAGCCTGTGCATTTCCAGATGTAGTTGTTGTCCATGTTCGTACAGTGTCATGGGGATCTTCTTTTTCATGCATGTCTTAAGGGAGCTGTAAGCTGTGTGAGAGTGATAAGGGAACTGGGGGTTGTGGGGCTCCCCTTCAAACAGCAGTAGCTTGTAGCAATCTCACAGGAAGGTCACTGTTCTTTTTGGTTTCTGGTTGCTGTTTTGTATCACTTCTGGAGTTCTGTTGGCACAATGGGATGCAGTTGAGTCTCTGGAGACCCTGTCAGGGCAGCTCAACAACTGGAGCCCATCTCTCCTGCACGCTGTGCTTCATGATGCTCGCAGCTGGGTGCAGGGGACGAGAGGAGATGGGAAGCATCAAGAGAGGCTTTTGTGCATGTAGTGTGCACATTCAACTTCCCCAACTTTTCTAAATTTGTCTCTAAAGGGAGGTTTGTTGGATGCTGATGTTTATGGAGATAGTGTGAGTGTTACTTCAGAGTAATAAAACATTTCATAGGACTCTAAAGTTACACAACATTTCCATTAGATGTTATGTCAGCCACCAAAAAATCCAATAGATTGACAGTTCACAGGTTTGAAATGAGAGGCAGGTCATGAGTTTATTCTGTTAAACAGTGATGATGGAGTAGGTAATGGGCCTGTCTCTGTAATTCACCTAGCCAAAAATATAGTAGGCTGGTCACTCCTCCTGGCTGGTTTTGGCTAGTCCCTTAGACCCAAAGGAGAGTAATGATAGGCAGATGATAGGGCTAGGGCAACTTTGCAGCCCTTCAGCCGCCCTCATGCATATCCAGCCTCTTGCCTTTAAAGTTTTAGAGTAAAATGAAAGTAGTGATTTTCTTTTATAAAGAATTCCATAAATATTTTAAAAGGAATGCAATGTACTATTCCTTGAATCTTACATTATTTATTTTAAGGTTGTCTTTAATAAGAAAATCTGTAAGTTTGCACAAAGAACAAATAGAACCCAGTTTAATTTCTGTGAATATTACTGTGTGAACTGCAATTAAAATGAATACTGTATACTTATTCTAGGTTTATCTGGGATTTGCTAGGAAGCTCCTTAGATTTGAAGTTATCTTGGTTATAAATGTGCACTGCAAAGCTGCCGGTCACAAGCACTGGGTAAGGTTTGGCTCAGTGCACTGCAGTGGTCATGTTCTGGATTTCCTTTTGGAGTCATTTACTGCTTTTGTGTCTGTCTGCCTCCCCGCGTTTGAAAGTGCCCTAACAAGATTAATGCTGTCATTTTCCATGCTGGTCAAAAGTTAAGAGCCAGCAAAAACCCGATATATTTTGGAAGAGGAAAGCAGCAGCTTTTGCCAGTAGAGGGAGTCAATGGGCACTGATCTGGGACTTCTTATGGGTGTACAGGGAATCCTTGCGTTTGTGTGTGGGCCTGGAGATCTGTGTGCCTCCACTCCGTGTGCACACATACTCCTCTTTTCCACACTGCTGCGGTGTGGAAAACACTGCAGAAATGCGTTTTCTATTGAGAAAATCCTGGTAGGGATTTGTGCTCATGGATCCAAACCAGGTGGATATATGCATCAGTGTTAGCACATTCCACTTGCATTTAAAAGGAGAGTGTTTGAATAATTATCACCTCATTGCAGGCACACCAGGCAAGATGACTGTTTTCCCTGTTTTGCTGTAGTTTTGATAATAAAGGATTTAGCAAAGTAAGGTCTTTTTTCTTTTGTTATTTGATTCTATTCACAGAAAATCTTTTATAAACCGTGAAAAAAAACTCCAATTAAAAAAAAATCACTCTGGTCTTGGTCGTTAAGAGAACATTTTTGTAGTGAACCCTGGATATTAATTACTGGTTTACAACTGTTAAACACTTGTAGCTCTGCCACCTTAAACGACCTCTCTTGGTGCCGCAGCAGGTAAGGCAGAGCAGCAGGTTACGATGTTTTGGGAAACGGGGTTCTTCTTGCCGTTGCCACTGAGTTTGATGGTCTGTAGAGCAGCGGAGAAGCTCACACTGCAGTGTGCAGGAGGATCTGGAGTTTCAGCTGTGTAAGAGGAGAGTGGCAGTGGGCTGCAGGGGTAGGGCACTGCGTGGGGTGGGAGGCTCTCACTAATCCACCCTAGGGACTTCGGTGGGGAAGACGAATGGGGTGGCAGTGAGGTGGCCAGTCACAGTGGTACTTGTTCTCCCATCACCACTCTTGCCTTGAGGCTACTTGGGGTAGCTCCAGCTCCAAGCTCTAGTAGAAAGGAAAGGCAGGAGGAAAGCTGACTCCCTGACAGTTTCTTCATTCTACTTAGGACTTGAAACAGAGCTCTGGGCATGTGTGTGGGCATGTATCCAGATACATTCCTGGAGGCGGCTGCAAAGGGCTGGTTACAGGAGGGCATCCCCAGCAAAGGAAGAGCCGCTGCACCCAGCGATGTTGTCTTTGTGCCTTCTAGACTGAGCTGGCCATAAGGGAAGGTTGCTCAGTGCATTAGCTGAGCAGAAGACTAGATCCTGGGACCCAGAAGCTTTTGTCACATCTTACTCTACCCCTACGTTGAGCACCTCTTGCTGCTCGAAAGTAGGTGGTCTTTCACACATTGAACAATGCAGGAGATAGTTGTTACCCATCTGCTAGGCAGATGTGGCTTTAAATTTACCATCACCTCTGCTCCACCTTCTGACTGAGAGAGGAACATGGTCCTCTTATGGGCTGAAAGGCTGCAGTTGTCCCACATCTGTGACTTTGTCTCCTGGGTTTGTTTTTATCTTGGGGGTGGAGGGTGAAAGTAGGGGGGTTTCCTAAGGTATTTGGACACAAACTGGCTCATTTCAAAAAGAACCCCAAGTGCTGCTTTAGCATAAATAAAATAGTCCTCATTATGTTTTATTGGAAAATATTCCTGTTTATGTAACTCAGAGTAATGGGGTTTTGTACTGGTCACTCACTTTGTCTCCCAGTCACTGCCCTAGCATCTAGTGGAATATGTCACTTCAAATCCCATGGTGCTGTCGCAAGGCGCACTGTGTCCTATGCCTAGGGGAGGTAAAACGTGACCTTATCACAGGCACTTGAGCCAGTGTAAGGAATCTGTCCTGTGGAGGCGGTAGACCAATCTGTGGAAGGAGAAGTGATGTGTTGGCAGTGACAGAGCCACCTCTGAGGTGGTTTTGCAAGCTGGCTCATGCTCAGAGGGGATTTGAAACATTTCCAGCCTTTGAAGCGTCTCCATCCTTCTCAATTTGTTATTCCAAACATGGAGCAATCTTGGGGTTTCAGCTTTGTATTCCCAACAAACACTTGGTGCAGAAGCATCCAGGTGTGTTTTCCTCCAGTTCTCCTTCAGCAAATTGAAAGCGGGGAGGAGGCAGACTTGACCATGGAGGAGGAAATCTTCATTTGAGCAGCATCCAGAAGGGGGTGAAAAAAGAGCACTGTAAGAACCTGACTAAATGTAACATGAATAGGTGTTCTCCAGAAGTTGTTTGTGATGCATGAAATGAAATACACTTGTTTCTTGTACCCTGCATAGGGTGAAGGAAGCTTCTGCATCATCAGGGATTTTTGTTTGCAGCAGGCTCACTAGTACTCCAATGTCAAGTATATGTACTGTAGCATATTGATAGTTAAAGGTATGAAGGCTTTCTTTTTAATCTCTTAGAAAATTAAAGCATTCTTTTATGACACTTGTTTAATAATCTAACATAGCAAAGGAGTGTGGGAAACAGCTCTTAACCTTGAAAATCAACTTGGAAAAAATGCAGTGAAGAGGATTTATATGGTGCCAAATTTAACAATCCAATGTATCACTTTTCTCCTGAGATGTGAACTCTTAATGGCTCTCCAGTAGAGACACGGTGTAAAAAGACCCCCAAAAAGTATGCTTTCAGTTTTAGAAAAACTTTCTTTGTGGCCAAGTTGAAAAAGTAGTGGGAGACTTGGTTTTGGTATAGTAAAATATAAAAGCGCTACTATTACATAGCTGGGGTTTTTGAGTTTCTTACTGAGTCTGATTTTCTTATTGATTTGTGACTGTCTTTTCTTTTTTAAGCTGGTTCATTAGTGACTTAACTCACATGTTCTTCCCACTCATGAATGGAATGCCACAGGGTTCACAGGCAGTAAGAAATGGAAGATGGATTTGTAGATTTTGTCATATATAATATAATGCAAAGAATGGAACAAAAAGAACACTGGTTGTGAAAATTAGTACCACAACAAACTCTAGCACCTTTTCATAGCATTAAAAAATACCCCAAACCAAAATAGAGCAGTTTTCTAAAACATTATAGCCTTTTGTGAGATATATATGATATGGGTCTTCTGCTTAATTATTATTCTTAGATCCCATTCATCAAAGGCATGACCTTTCCTTGTTAACTAAATGATTCATTAGCTTTTCAGAAGTGACTTCCTGTGTCTAATGCTGCTTTGTGCTGAGATTTTGAGGAGGCTATTAACATGCATCATATTGTATTTTTCCTTGCATTGTTACTGTAACTTCTAATTGAGGCTGTCTTCCATTACAGTAGCTCTTACTGCTGTTTTGCTGTAACTCATTTCCTTGCAATTAGGTATGTCCTGTCCCTGAAATGCCGTTTTCTTTGTGCTGGTAAATGCACAGCACAAGTTTTAACTGTGGTCCTTTAACACAGGACTTTCGCATTCAATACAAAATAAGGATCTGAAACCAGTGTCTCCAAGGCAGGATTTCACAGTGCTTGAAGCACTTCATGCAGTGGCACTGTGGCTGGGGCTGAGCTGGCACAGATTAACAGAGGATAAAATTCTCTGTGAAAGATGGAGGCTGTGTTGTGGGTGTCTGTTGTTTCTACTCATCAATTGCTGCATGACCAGGGCAATTTGGAAAGAAAAGGGGGGGGGAAAAAAAGCTATTTTTCTTTTTGTCAGTCTCCATCTGTTTGTTGAATGTGACTGAAATGAACTTGTTGGTATAACATTAAATGGAGAGGAAGTGGTGTGATACAAACCATCATTCAAGTCCATTGCTAATGGCAGAGCCAAAGATGGGGTTTGCTCCCAGCCTGAACTGCCCTGTCTGCGGAACCAGGAGGAGGTGAGCTATGTGAGCCATAGCTCAGTGCTATCCTGTTGGGACCTCATCCTTAGTCCTGCTTAGCATATGACTGCGCTTATTGGATTTGGATGATGGACTTGGGAGGGAGCCTGTCCATGGAAGTGCTATTTTAAGTAAAAGGTGAACATCTCAACACTGACAGTATTTTTGAATGAACGAAAAGTGCCTTTTTGTTAGTCAGGCATCATATAACTATACTAAATGTCCTGTTTGAATAAAAATGTAACGAGGGTATGGAAGGATGCACTGTGATATAACTACAGGGCTGTTACTTATTTCCATGCTAAAGCTTAAGGTATTTAGTTCAAATGTGATTTGTTTCTGGCATCTGGGCAGAAGTTTCCAAGCAGCCTTACACAGAGGGTGTAGAGTTGCTTCTTAATTAGTATTGAACCTTCTGGGGAAGGACTGCTGACTCACTATATACCTCACCGTGCAACTGCTTTGTCATTTGTCATACGCCACTAAGCACCTCTTAGATATTAGAAACCATCCGTCAGTACCTCCCTCAGCTAGATCCAAACTGACAGCTTACGAATGAAAGCCTCCCAAAATCAAAGTCAATCTTCTGAGCTATTCAGTCCCTCGAAACAAAGGTTTCATGTGGAATAAGCTGAATATTAATGACTGAAAAGAAAATGAACATTTCTAGTCCTCTCTGCCATTTTCTCTTCTGTCTTTGTTTCTGCTCAGGGGGTAGTCTTCATTTGTAGCTCTTGGTTCGATTGAACTCTAGATTCTATTTAGGCATTTCCATATGGTCCTCTACCCCTCTTCCTGCTCCTCTTTGGCTTGAAGAGCTAAAACAGAGAACAAGGGCCATTGGAGTCCTAATCCTGCCAAGGACTAGATCCAGAACTACAAATTCTTGATGAGACATCTGTTGTATTTCTGATCATGTCAGCACTGGAGCCTGTTGCATTACAGCTTTAGTTCATAAACTCAGCCCTTTAAGGGAAATTATTAGTGAATATGTTTATTCATATCAGCTTCTACATATTACATCAAAGATTAGGGGCAGTAGTTCCTATGAAAGCAAGTGGAGAGGGGAACTTAAGTTTACCTCTGCTCACACCTTAAAGGGGTACTGTCAACATAGGGGATGTTTCCGTGCCTATTAAAAAATAAATAAATGATCAGTGTTGATAGGGAACCCAGATATTTTTTGTATTTTGCATTTAATGTTTGTATGTGTGTTTATCAGATAAAGTGAAAATAGACAGGAAAGAACAGACAAAATGAATATAAACAAAGTACTTTAAAATCTATGAAAACTGCTTACTTTTCCTCTCTGCTTTTGGTGGTAGGATCTTGAAGTAGTAAATTCAATATTTCCAGGAGTCCACATAGTCCTCCTAATACCTGTTCCATCTGTGTGCAAAAAAGGCAGGGAAAGGATTTGGCTACACCTCAGATGCAGGCACATCCCATATCTGTCAATTTAAAATGTCCGGAAGACGCCAGTGGGAAGTGCATCGCCATGCACCCACCAAAGGCTGTTACATGCACACTGCTCAGAGAGCCCCTAAGTGAAGAGTCCTTGGTCATCATCTTTCGTAGACTAAAACACTTCAAATACAGAGCCTGAAATGAGCATATCAGTGGAAAATGTGCTGCTTTTGTGTGTGGGTGTGTAAATGTGGATTATAATTTTTTAGGGTTTGTTTTTTTTTTTGTTGTTTTTTTTTGTTTGTGGGGGTTTTTGATTTTTTTTTTTTTTTTTTTTTTTTTACATTTATTTTTGAGAAAATTTAGCAACCTCACTGAAGCCTAATGTGAAAATCACATTAGTAGCTCTAGGCTCATCTTCATGTCAGTAAGACATGAATTAGCATAAATGAAATCTCTTTCAGGAGAATGCTGTGCTTCTAATTAAAAGAAAGAAAATGAAGACACTGGCATGTTGTTATGGGGAGGAGTGCGGTGGGTACCTGCTTTATGACAAAGTTAAGGAAGATACTTCCTTTATTGGAGGCTTTTTGTATCCAAATGCAAGCAAGCAGATGTTCGCTATTTATGTAAACCTTTTTACACTGTTTCTTTATACTATAGTAGGATTGCGCATTTTGACTTTCTGCAGCCTCACCTGTTTCCTCCAGTGTGCATTTGACAGTACTGCAGAAGCCAGCATCCCTGTTGCCTATCCACTGTACCAGCAGAGCTTCTCTGACCTGGAGCTCAACCAGGGGTAGCAATTGCTCCATAAAGACAGGCTGCCTCAGTTGCATTTGGTCTTGGTAGGGCTTCCCCCTCCCAAATAGTAATGTTGCCATTCACTCAACTCTGAATGTCTGAATTCCTTATTAATCACCTGTACCATCGTGGGTTTTCCTCCAGGACCTGGAAGGTGAGCCCCAGGTACAGTAGGCAATGTTGACATAAGCAGCTTGAAACCCCAGTTTCGGCCAAGTAGAGGATAAATCTTTAATGCCTTCTGCTTGAGCTGCATTGCGTTTTCATGCATCACAGAAAGTGCTGCATTCAATCTTTATTTAGGTTTTCTCATCAGGTATAAAATGAGCTGATGGCAAAATCTGCAGTTACTTCAGATTTTTAAATGATGGAGATAGATGGCTGTAATCTTCTGTCATTTGACATGATTTTTACCCCTACGTTTTTGTGCCTCGGCAGAAATGATAGGAATTCAGATGGTAATGAGGTGGCATCCAGATGCATGGCACACATGTGCGTATGCACAAAATATTGATTTAAATATGTCCTGACAAGCTGGTCAGGCAGCAGTCTGAAGGAAAGGAAACTTCTGAAGTGAAAGAGAAATAATGACAGTAATGAAGAGGCAGAACATTGATTTTAATACGTAGCAGCAGTATGAAGATCTGGGTCTGATGAATCAGAAGGGGAAAGCTGGCACAGGAACCTGCTGTGATTTGTTGCATACATTTGTTTCCATTTTT
Source organism: Lathamus discolor (assembly GCF_037157495.1). Lineage (NCBI taxonomy): Eukaryota > Metazoa > Chordata > Aves > Psittaciformes > Psittacidae > Lathamus > Lathamus discolor. The sequence continues at coordinate 38,093,654 of NC_088884.1, read as the reverse complement.
ATCCATTAGCAGCACTGTGAGCGTTTGGATGCAGCTGGGAGATCGGAAATGGGGAGTAGGGGGAGGGGAACTTGGGCTGTTAAAGCTTTGATAGGTGGTGGATTTATATCCGCTAGCTTTCTAATTTCCTGTTAAAACCCCCAGGACCCTTTCTCCTTGCCTTATTTTTAAATAAATAAATAAATGGCATGGTTACCATCCCATTTCTGCATTCCAAGCGGCACCTTTCGAGCATTTCCATCACCTCAACAGTTTTATGGACCTTTCCGGTAAGGCAGCAGGTCTTGGAGGCTGGTGCAGTACCATTAGCATATGCCTCTGCGAAATATTTCATCCTTTTGTGACTCCCTTTTGATCAATTAAGTTTATGTAGCTCTTTCCAACTAAGTTCATAGAATCTGTACACAGGCTTCTCTTTGTGGTACCAAGTTTATTTTCATTGCTGAAGTGCAGCAGCTGGCATAATGCAGACCTGAATGTATGTTGGGGAAAAAAAAAAGGAGTAAATGCTTTACAGCGATTGCTGTACGCACTGGTTTTCATGAAGCGTGTGACACATGAACAAATACAAAGAAATTCAAGCATATTGCATTGCCAGCTTTCTGTCTCTGTCCATGAACACACAGATCTCTGGTATCTGTAGATGCAGCCTGCTTGTGCTCATCCATTTGAAAGGAAGGCTAAAAACATACCAAGGAATACATTAATGCGTGCACTTTTAAAGAGGAGAGGGAAAAAAGAGATAAGTTCCTTTGGCTGTGATCTTCTTTTTAATTTAGTGTTGGTTACTATAAAATTTCATTAATGAAATAAATATTGAATAAACATTAAAGAGGAGAGGGATTTCAGGTTTTGATGATAACATCACCATTGTTAATCAGTACTATAGATTTGTAAATAATAAGCTGTCACAATTTGCAATAGAATACAAAGTTAATGGGAGAAATACTAGTGCTTCATCCAGTACTTCAGGATGTTTGTGAGTCTTTTGAAGCATTTGCTGAATTTTAAATGCTTATGATCTAACAAAGGAAAATGCCTCAAAATGAGTGGGTTGAGAAGCAGCCCCAGGAGTTGACTCAAGGAGAATGAAGGCAATAGTGACTTAACAACCTCATTAACTGTTGATAAAATTAGCAGATGAAATTAGATCAGGAGACCTATATAGTAGTAAGAGTTGAGATATCTAGTCTTTAAAATAATTAGAAATGTGTAATATGCAGAAGAATATCATATGACTTAGCAAGTTAATGCACCTATGGGGAAATAATCCAAGAAACGATGACATAGTATGAATGTAAAGCTGGGAAAGCGGTGGTGTATAGAGCGACATAGGTGGACAAATGGCACGTAAGTTTTCTATACAGTAATTGCAGTGATACTTGCAAAAAGAAGTTACTGTTGCTGTACTAATAAATGGCATGCCACAAGCATGGGAAAGTAACTGCCTCTACTTAAAAGTCTGTTGGACTGCACCAAGACTTAAATTAAATTATGGCTGTTTCCCATTTTGAAACAGGAGCAAGCAGAAAGGGTTTAGTAAGAAGGAACAGATAGATTTCAGGCCTGGGTTATGATAAAAGATAAAAATGTGTGCATATAGAAAGCATATTGGTAGCCAGTGGAATTATTAAAAGAACCCAGATACCTATGGAGAGAGGAGGCAAAGTTTATGAGAAATTTTGAAAGGTCACAGTGGTTGCAGAGGAGTGTGGAGAAAAAAAGGGAAAAAATATAATTAGTTATTCATACATTTTCACAGAGATTACTGAATCACATGGAACATTGTCAAAAAGGTTTTGACCATGTGACATGAGGAAGTGAAGCAGCAGCTATCAAAGCGGTGCTGGGGTGGCAGAGGTGAGCTGTGGCTGGTGTCTCCCCTTTGAGCCTGGGTGACCGGTGGGGGCATTCGGAACAGCCCATGCTGTAACACTTCTCAGGCCCTTAAAGCCAGCCTGAGAACTCTGAACTTGTCAAGAATTCAAGGTGGAATTGCTTGTGCTGTTAAAATATATCTGTCCAAGCTCCGGGCAAAATTACTAGTTGGTTAGTGAAAATGTAATACAGAACTTGAAGTCTGATGTCTGTTGATAAGCTAGTAATTCATACCTGACAGTGCAGAAGAAGTGTGTGAGAGGGTTTTATAGAAGAATGTTGGAGTATTAGAAAAGGAATTAAAGCAACAATTTGTTACTACTAATTGATAGTTTACAAGTGGTAAGTTTAAAACAATACAGGAAGAATTTGTTCGTTATAAGAAGATATCCAGTGCTTTGGGTTTTTGTAAGTTATCCTTTTAATTTTCCAAGAGTAACATTTGTTTTGCTGACTGGCATGTTTTAGTTTGCTGTTGGGCAGTTCTTGAATGCATTGTTTTGCCTCTGTATTGAGCTTCTCTCAGTTTGTTAGTGATCTTTATTGTATATGGTGTCATGTTTACCTTAGGAGACTGCAGGATTTCAATGATTTAAAAAAAAAAGGGGGGGTATGGGGATGGAGAGAACCTGATAAATGGCTATACAGACTTTTAATGGTACTTGGCCAACTTTTTTCCAGGAGTATTTCAGAAGGAGCTATTAGAAGTGTGATGAATAGCAGCAAGACACCACTAAAGCACTAATGATCCATGGAGGAATGACACTAAAACAAGCTTGAGATTATCAACCTTTCACTCTTGAGACCTATGGTACAAATACTTCAACCCCTTGCCTAGGAACTTTTCCATTGTTTGCTTTGTTAACTGTTTCCTGGGAGCAAAGCATGGTGATAAATCCTTCAAGTCATCTATGTTATAGATGTTCTCTTTTCCTGATATGAACATGCTTTGTGCTACTTCGCATGTGTGTGTTTGCCCTCTTGCTGTGGATCCTGGCCCTTTTTTTACAGCCAAAGGGAAAGGGATGTGTGGGACTGAGGATGGTGCACGAAAGGGTTTTCCTGCTCTTGAAGTGTTGGCTCTTTGAGAATGTACAGCAGTTTTGGAGTATAATGGGGCAGTTTTTCTAAAACATTAGGAATTCTGATATAAAAAGGTTGGAGGCAGGCAGAGGCTCTTCAGAGAACCATTTTGATAGTTTTATCTATCAGTAGATCTTCCCAGCAGGAGGTGGTGGGTGACTGATTTGAATTTTAACGGCTTTGAGTTCCAGCCATGTGTTTTCCTGTGTAGTTTTTCATTGCTTCCCTTGTCCATCAAATGATGGAGAAGCACTTGAGCACTCAACACATCCTTCCTAAGAGAGCACTTAGGCACTGTGTAATCAAGGTGCTGTCCAAACTCTTCCAGTATGTTGCGTTTGCTGAGTCTTTCATCGCACAAGGCTTTTTTATTGCACAGATCGTTCTTGGCATTCTTCTCTGTGCCCTGTCTACTTTTTCAACCTTTTAAAAACAAACAAGTCCAAACCAAGCAGAGCCCAGCATAGATACTGGAGTTGAGTATCAGCTTCTGGTATAGATCCTCTTACACAAGGCAGGTAGCAATCTCTTTGGTACTTGTACTTAGTCTTCCTCCATTTATACAAGCAGTAACCGTACTGAACCCGTCGTCTCAGTAGCTGTTCACTTACTTAACTTGAATAATTTGCTCAGTCACTTTTAGAGTCATGATATTCTGGGATATGCTCCCTGGTACTGCAGGTGTGGTCTGTGTTCCATGTTCTTACACCTTGTATTTGGATGTTTAACTCTGTGTCTTTCCACTAAACTGTGATGATATAAGTACTTGGTAACAGAGAGAGGGGGTTGTTTATTTTACAGTGTGCAGCACTGGGAGATATCCAGGCAAGCTCAGGTTTAGTTGCCAGACAGAGTCTGGTCATAGTAGCACAGAATTAACTCAGACGAATTCACCTTATTTCCGAGTCTTGAGCTAGGCTAGTGAATTCAAAGTGTACTGCATTATGTGGTGCAGCAGTCCCTGGTGGGAAGTACATATCTGCAATGGAAGAGTGTACGATTCTCAGTAGGTCTCAGTTCTTATTTTGTATTTGTGATTGTTGCTTAGAGGTTTGAAAACCTTTTAAAATGCCTTAATTATTCATTAATTCTGTTTTGAAAACTGTCACCTAAAACAAAGGCTTGGGATTAAAAGGCTGTACAGAAATGTCAATGATACTAGATACACTGATGTACAATGATACAGAGCTTTTTCTGAGGCTGTAAATGCCCATGCATTTGCACATAAAGTTCAGGGATGTGCCTTCTTAAATAGGTGCACAGTTTCAGAGGATGCTAAATAAGACCTGGTGTGGGTGCTGGACTCCAAATTTGAGGCCAACTAAAGTCTCACGTATTTTACTTCAGAACACAAAACAAGAGGGAATAACTTGGTCAATGAGTCACAGGTCACAATGGGATAGAAACTGAGTCCAGGGCAGTGCACAGGGTATTGACATTGCTGGTCTCAGTAGGCCACAGAGCACATGTCACCAACCATGTAAAAACATCGTGAGGCATAGCTGTGCTAGCACTGGTGAGGTGTAGTAGTGCTTCCAGGTGACAGGAGGGAAGCAGAGGCTGTTCATGCTGCAGAAGGATCTAAGGAGGCATGGAAGGACCTTCTCGCTTGGCAGGAAGATTTCATCCCTCACCCCAACTCTGCTATGTCTTTCTTGCTCTCTGTGTGTTAAACCAGACTACAGTAACAGACTACTGGGCTTTTCATTCTTCCTGAACAGTGGCTGATCTTCAGTCCTCAGGAGGTGGCAAAATTTCCAAATGAGTCAAATTTTGTATTGCCACTAAAACACTCCTGGAAGGTACACTGGGCAAGCCTGGGATGATGCGGTGTGTTGTAGTGTGACCTCCAAGCCTTTACAGGGTCTGCAGCACAGACCTAGTGTGCAAGTATGTTGCAGACAAATGGATCAGAAGGTAGTGGTCATTTCTTGCTGCAGACATCTCCAAACTGGAAACTGCAAGGTTCATACCACAAGCCTACATCAGCACTAGGATCACAGCATTCCTGTTAGGGAATTGTCAGACTTTATCCAAAGGTTGCTCAGGGAGGTACCTGCTTATGTGTCTGGTGTCACCGTGTAGCACAGTTTGCACAGGGACAGGACAGTCTTGTGCAAGTTTGGGAATTAGAGTGAAATATGAACCTGGGAAGTTAATATGAACCTAGCTAGGAAAATGAACCTAGCTAGGAAGTTAACAGTTTTATCCAACAAACCCATCTTAATCAGGAGAGTCGGTACCCATTGTGCAAACTAGAACTATTTTTTTTCTTTCCCCTGTTGCTTGTTTTTCCCTTTCCTGTATGTCTGACCATTTTGTCTGGATTTTCTATTTATCTTCGGTTTTCAGGCACACCAGTGCTGCTTCTGGGATGTAATAGTCAATCAATGTGGTCAGTGCCAGTTGGCTGGCTGTTGCTCATACCATAGGCAAACATCCAGTATGTACCTAATTGCAGTATAGAAACCCACTCTGTTTTGGAAAAGCAGCTGCTACCGTGTCTTCCCGCAGCTTGCACGCAGGTAGGAATACAACTGTATCAGTGAATTTATGTTTCCCTTCATCTTGCAAAGGCTTGGAGATATTGCCAGTTGAAACTCTGCTTGTGCCATCCATTCTTTGCACTGCATCTCTAGGGCTATAATCTTCCATTGCTATCCTTTTTGACTGCATCTTGAATATAGACACTTGCACATAAAAACTTACTGAGTTAATTCCTGAAAGTCTCTTGTAGTAGATTAAATGACCTTATGCTATATTCTAGACTCATCCCTCTAAATACACATTTTATTTTCTAGTGTGATATTCTAATTTCACAGCTGCTGAATAGGTTGATAAAAAATATGGAAACAAAGCAGTATAGCTAGAGAGAGGTATAATTATTTCACTTTTGTTCAAGTGGTTTCAGTGGAATCATAATCTTTTTTTGTTTTTAAATGAGAGTAAAAGCAGCTGTTTTCAGCTAAGTGTGGGAGATTGTCCTGGCTTCCAGTATGGTAATTCTGAGGGAATGCTTAGCTTTGTTTTGTTAAAGACTGATGTAGCAATAGGAAGGTCATCGTTCTGATTAATTGAAAAAGTCTCTGCAAAGTAAAAAGCCTTACAGAAACTGTAATTACAAGAGTCTTTAACCATGTAGTGCAGCATGTGGAAGCTACTTGTAAGACAGAGTCATCCTTTAGTTTTGAGATTATGTTAAATCCCAGAGCCTGTAATTATATGCATGTTGCTGGCAGGAGCCCACCCTGGGCTGATTATGTTTGCTGAACAGGGTCGTTCCTTGTTGTTCCTCTCCTTGAGATCTACAAGCATCCTGGAAGGCTCACTGCTGTTTGTGGTATTCCAGTCTTTTCACTGCTTCTTCTGCTGGCAGGGCAGGCAGACTGCTTCAGTGGGGGTTTATTTCATTACATTTTCATTTACATAATTCATCAAAATTACATTTTGATGTTCTTTACTAATTTCTGGTTCAGAAGATAAAAGGACAAATTATTGGTAATGCTCTAGAAAGTAAGCACTCTCTTCAGTTACCGCAAACCAAACCAAAGTAAGGGTAAGGACACATGTACGTACTAGAAATGGAGCGATACCTGAAATGGTTCACAAGCTATTGGTTTTGCGAAGAGACTTCCTTCTGAATTAAATCTCAAGTAGTTGTGGCTGTGCTTAAGATTACCTTTGAGAGACTGCAACAAACTTGTGCTACTAAAAGTTTCTGATTTTTATAGTACTTATGACATCTTCATATTCTATCATTCTTGTAAGTCCTTTGTTATTTTTGAACAAAGATTTGAAGCTAGGAAAGCCTGGGAAAAGCTGAACTGCCTATTTTGCTAGCAACTGAAATGAGGTTAGGAATGAAAAGTCATAGTTGCGCTACAAATCTCAGAGGTCTTTGAGGGCAGTTTGTCCAGTAAGAAACATTTCTAAACCTTTGTATATCAACGCAGTTTCACTGGAAAGGGCAGTGTTAATTTTTTCCTGTAATTAATATGGACTGGTAAGATAAAGCATTTTTGTGAAGCTGTGGTGTGGGATTGCTGTGAAGGATAATGTAGGAAATGCTGTTCTTTATGTAATGCTAGAGTAGTGTCTAGTGGAGAGTTATTAGTTATAGAAAAGGTGTATGCATTCTGTTGCCTTTAATATGACATTATAGATTTTATAGAACATGTAATTAAATCAGACTTTAAAAAACCCAAACCATTAAAATGTGGGGTTTTTTTCTGTATTATAAAATGCTTTACTATCCCAGAATGTGGAAATATTGACTGATTTTACCACCAGTTGTATAATACCTGCTGATTCAAAAAGGCTGACGTTGCTTGGAGCCAGTATGTTAAGATTATTATTTTTTTTCCTATCCAGAAAGCCCCTGAATTACTTTTTACCAATCTATTCCTAGGTGGCAAAGTTACCATATTCATATGATGCCACAGCAATGGTGTTTTGGCATCAGCTCAGATCTTAACTATTCTTGTCATCTGTTACCACTTTTAGCGCACCCATATCCTTGCTTTCCAACATGCTGCACCTTCTGCATGAAATCTTCTCCTATGACAATTCTCTGAAGCCAGACGACCTTTTATGTCTTTTAATGACCTGTAAAGCATTCTGCTGCAAGATCTGCGTGAAATTGCCCGGCAGTGTTGCAGAGGTGGTTCATATAGCTAGAAAATAGCTGCTGTAGTTGATTTAATAAAAATGTAAATTTACAAGACCCTCTAAATTATGCAAAGCTGACAAGTTGTCTGTGTTGATAATCTGAGCGCTGGGGAATAACAGGGTGGTTTTATTGTGCTTTCCTTTTTATTCTCTCTCCCTGTAGTGAAGGGGAATCTTCGTAATAGAGCAGTATCCACTGCAAAATGCTGGATTGGCTGAGTCTGCTGCTGCATGGGAATACAGCTCTTGTCTTTGGGATGAAAAATGTTCAAATTTTCCTTTGAGATTGAGACTCTTGGTTTTGTTCCTAGTTCATGATTGATATCAGGATGTATCAAATACAATAGTGGAAATGTTTCAGTTAAATTAACTATCTTTTCACTTAAAAATCTGACTTTTGATTTGAATAATGTAGTGGGTGCCAGCAGCATCTTTTAAAATGATGGAACAAAATACTGAGTTGTACAAAATCTTTATTCGTTCACACTTCATAATATTTCATTCTAATTTTCATATGTTGGGAGGCCCACTAGATATCATCGTATCTTCCTGACACATAAAATATTTGATATCCGTATGTCTTTCTGGTTACCTTATTGTTTTACTGAATCTGTAGTTTGAGTACATTGCTGTCTTCACTGAACCCCACAGGCTGGCTTTCTTTAAGATCTTTGGTGTACATCACTGTGACCAAATGAGTTGTCTGTGATGTATCACCTTCAGAGTGGTGGCACACAAACATCACACGTAAAGAAAAATAGGAGCATGTGACATCCGAAAAGAATTATGGCACTTCATACGGACAAGTTCCCTATGAAGGGAAACAGGGAAGAGGGCTGTAACAGGTTTTAGGATGCTGGTCAGTCAGTGTGCAAAAAGAAATGTTTGATGCAGCATGTGAGTGGAATTTGGCCAAGAAGTATCTTCTGGGTGTATATATTCTTATGAAACTGAAGGGTGTGAATATTAAGAGTTACATTTTCTGGAAAAAAAAGTGCATTTTTGGCAAACTTAATTTTTCCCCCAAACACAATTTGATACTTTGCAGAATTTGTATTCCTCATTGAATACTGTATTTTCATAGAAATTTCCCAATTGCATCAAAAAGTCACCTTATATAAAGCTTATAATCCTCAATTTAATTTAGAGAACTTTATTACATAATTTTTTATCCTGCTGAGAAGTCTAATAGATCTTAACTTTTTTTGATTCATTTATTTCGGCTAATATGATCTGATAAGATTAACCAGAAGATGGTGTTAAATAGGATACGTATATTATTCTGACTGTCTTATCATACGGAAATAGAAGCTTCTTTCATCTAGTGATCTTCTACTGAGTATTAATGTATATAAATTCAGTTGAGAAAATATTTTATTTATCATATATATATATATCAAGTCATCTAGATATATAAATATTTACATAGACTTTATAAATGACCTTTCAGACTTGTGAAGGAATGAATGCAGCAATACAAGTGGTATAAATTCAGGCTGCTGTCCAAAAGGATCAAAATGAAAGAAGAGATTTTTGCAGATGAGCCCAGAGGAAATAGTATTGAGATTTGTAGCTTTGTAATAAGGAAGAAATGTAATTAGTAATTACTTTAATCTGTGTTATATAGAGTATAAGTAAGTTTTCAGTATGTGTGAAGGTTTTTGGTCTTCTAATATTACATTACCTACTCTTCCTTCCACCCTCTCCCCCCATTTTTTTTTACCTTCTCCCTGCTCTCCTGAGCAACCAGTTGAGTCCATCTGCAGAACTGGGTAACTGATGCCTCAGAAAACGATGGCTGACTTTTGGAAACTTGAGACACTTAATAATCACAAAAATCCTTAATTTGGTTTAAAAAAAAATGAAAAATATTCCAAACAGCTAAGAATACCTGAGGTGTTGTTAAATTCATTTCAGAAGCAGGACTTCAGGCAGGAATGGTTCTGGCAGTCCTGGTGATTGCTGTCCAGCAAGAAGGTGGTAAAACCATGAGCATCATGAGTGAATATTTTAGAAATTGTTCCAATAACTGGATTACTACCAAAACTCGGGGAAAAAAAGCCCCTACCCTTTGGCAAGGATAGAAAAAATGTCTGAAGAAACGTGCAAAAAAAATAATCCTGTTGATTTGGTTGGAAGTGGTTATTGCTGTGCTTCAGAGGCTAATTAGCATATGCATCAGTAATCTAGAAGAAATAGTAAACAATGCAATAAGCTTTTTGGATCAAGGACTACATCTTTTCTCTCTTAATAAAGCCCTATCTGTCCAGGTCTGCTGCTGGTTTTGCATATGTATCACAGTTTCTGTATCATTACTACAGTTTTATACATTTTTATATAATCCCATTGGGGTTCATGTTACTCTTGGGCTCATTGTGTCCTTATACAAAAGGCTTGATTTTTCTCCTGTGTCTGAAGTCTGGTTTTTGCAGCCTCCTAGCTCTATAAGCATGCTCTCTTTTGCCCCCTTTACCAAGGGGCTGAACCAGGCTAAGTTGTGGAGTCAGATCACAAAAGCAAGTAATGAGCAGTTCTTTCTTATGGTGTAGATACAACCTCTTGCCATTCTCTGCACAGCAGAAGTCCTCAAGGATGTCAGAATTGTGCTCTGAAGGAGAGAAGACAAAAGCGGGTTCTTGAGGTGAGAGCTGCTCGGCAAGAACACTTTATTTTGAAGGGCAGGAGGAGCACTGCAGGCTCACCTGGCTCTGACTCCACACTCAGTCTTCCTTGTCTGTTTTGCCTGGCAAAAATCAAAGAATGAATATTAGGGCAGATAAACGATCATCTTGCAGTATCCTCTGGTTACCTTTGAGGTAAGGGCAGGTGTTTAAATTGGTCTGTCTGGGCATGACAGGATTTATGGCATCAAGGATGGGTACCTGGCAGATGAAAAGACGGTGATAAGGATTCTGTATGCTGGTCTGCAGAAAGGGAGCAACAGCTTCAGGGCAGCTTCAGCCTCTCAAACCTAACAGAGCCGTGAGCAGGAGCTGTGTGCCGAGGTCATCATCATGGTCTCTGGAACAGGTTTTCAAGTGGAGCAAGAGAGCCTCATCCCTTAGCAGTGTTCAAGGCCAGATTGGATAGGGATTTGAGCAACCTGGTGTTGAAACTAGATGATCTTTAAGGTCCCTTCCAACCCAAACCAGTCTGTAATTCTGTGAAAGAAATCAAATACAGGATGGTCTTGATTGGTATTATTGGTGTGAAAGTCCTGTTACCTGAGCAGGAGGTGGCAACAAGGAATGGTGGCAGATTTTCTCCTCAAAAAGCATATTGGCAATATCGGCAGACAGAGAGCTATGTACTCTTTTCTCACTTTCATCTTCATGGGGGTACAAGAATATATGACTCCTCTCTCCTTTCCCTTCTGTGGTAGTCCAACATTTTCCATTTTCTCCCCAGACCACTGAATTACACTGGATTAAACCTCCAACTTCTTCCCCTGGTTTCACCCCTCCTTGAACACCCTGGCCAGAGGTCTGGGGTTTCAGGGCTGGAGTGATCAGCCCACAACTTCAGGTACATCTGCTTTTCCACTGTTTGGATTTCAGAGCTGTTTGGTAGGACAGCTGCTACAAGAAGCAATGACAAGGTTGGTGAACGGATGACTCGATTACCCCTGTCTGGTTTTAATGACAACAAAATAAAATCGATTTCACTGGGCCTGTCTGGGCAGTTGCAATTGCAATTGTGCTGATGGAACGTTTCACCTTGGCCTTGGAAAGATGGCTGTTGCTGTAAGCAATAAAACAAAAATAAGAAAAACAATCCCTGTAATAGTGAGTTGGAATATGGAAGCATGGAGCTGCTGATGCGGTGCAGAGCAGTCAGGGCGAGAGAAACAGCTCCAAGTGCGGAAGCTGTGCCTCTCCCAGTTTTTCTGTAGCTGATGTGCACCTTAACACTGAACCATAACATTAAGTACAATGATGGATGAAAGCTGGCAGAAGATACACTGAGTGCTTTTCTAATCAAAGAAAGGGAATGGGACAAGAGTATATGAAGACCGTTTTACTTGTATCACCCAAGTGAAGCACAAGTCTTGACAAAGAAATAATGATATGTTGTTTTAAAGGAGACCATCTGATGCAGTATTTGGGATTTGTGCATGAGTGTGACTTGACAGACTTTATACGGCTTACTTTGGTTTGCTTGCTTGGTTTTTAGAATGGGTGTGGAGTTTCATCCTTTAGTGTTTGGCTCTGTAAAGGTAGGATGGAACTCTCATTTAAGCTTCACTTCATCATTTTCTGAATGAATTGGAAAGCAGGTTAATTTGCTGTTTGAATAGGTGTAAAAGGAGATAAAACTACTGGTGGGCTGAAGAAGTCTTACAAATGGTGCAACGTTTGGCAGAATGCATTCTCAGGTTCACTGAAAGCTGCTCTCTTCTCCAGTGAGGGGAGAATACCTGATTCAACATGTGTTTTCTGTGCAGCATCATTTTATTTATTTTGGTGTGATCAAGTGCGTGGCAGTCCTGCCCACACACAACAATCCATCCTGTCCCTTGACTTTCTCCCTCCCCCTGTGGTCTGTGCTTCAGTGGCTGTAATATACTTGTCTAAAATTGTCAAAAAGCTTTCTTGATTATAAAATCAGTCTTTTTTCTTCTTCCCTACAGATATGTAAGATTAAATCTTTAATATGCTTTGATTAGAATATTTTCCATTTGAAATAGTTTCCTTCTCCCCCAGAAGTAGGATTCCCGTTGTTGCCCTATATATCTAGAGGGAGTCATAAGGGAAGGAGATGTGAGGAAAGAGGTGAAAAATCACCACCAGTGCTGAAACATGGGGCCCTTTGCCTGGCACAGCAACCATCACTCCCTGCACAGCCAGGGAATGTGAGAGACTGGGGAACGGCTCCCTCTAATATCCACGCCTGTGTGTGCGGTTGGATGCTTTCTAGCTTTTAAAGAAATACTGCTTTTTAAGCTCTTCGTCTCCCCATGCAGGTGGTGGTGGTGGTAGCAGTGAATGACACAGCTTTGCCGGATGACATGGGGCTGATCTCTGCATCAGCCAAGAGGAATTAAGCTTTGTCACTCCCCGCCGGGGCTACCTTTTCGCCTGGCATGTGCGGGAGGAGGAATTCACAGCCTTCTGCTGCATTCACCCAAGCAGAGCCCTGAGCGCGCTCTGCCAGGGCAGGCAGGCAGCGAGAATGATAGCTGTCTCTTTTAAATGCCGCTGTCAAATCCTGAGGAGACTTGCTAAAGGTAATGTACTTTCCTTCTTATTCATTCAGGGGCTCTGTTGCAGCCTGCCAGAGACGCAGCCTGACGTTTTTACTTTTAAATATGACCGTCCTTCCAGTTTACTGTCAGGCAACAAAGAACTCTGAATACAGAAAGGTGTAGGGGCTCTTCAGTGAAAACCCTTACATGTCCCATCCCTAGCTCCTGCTAGGAAGATAGGTTCCTGTTTTCTTTTCCTTTTTCCTTTTTTTTTTTGTTCATTGCTAAGAGGAGGTTTTTATTTCCGAGTGAAGTGCTAAAGTTATTTTGGGGTATCATTATTTTGTCTTTTTGCTAATCACTCAGAGGAGTCCCTCCTGGGTCAGTGCATGCTCTGATAACTGACAGTGATATTCAGGACCAGTATAAAGGCTGAGTTTCTGTTGCTTAATGTAATTTATAAGCTATTTCTGTCAATGCTCTAGATGCCAAAGACTGTCGTATGTGATGAAGTACAGACAGCAGTGTGTGTTTTTTAGGGCTGCACTAGCATGTCACGCTTCTGAAGTTAATTTGCCTGTTAGAGCAGTGTGCATTTTATGTTACTGTAAATCTTTGTAGTCTCTGGTTTTATCACTCAGAACTTTAAAATACTACTTGCATCTTACTCTGAGTCCCGTGAGATTATTAAAGCAGCTATGTGAAAATCTGCCTGAATAAGACACCTTCCCTCTTCAGAAATGAACATATCTTAGTTTCTAAAAATAACCAAAGAAAAAAGAAATGTTTGGTAATTTTTCTTTCTCTGTGTAATTTTGGCTCTCCTTTTTTTTTTTTTTTTTTTTTTTTGTGGAAACTTCCAACATTGTAGTAGCATTATGTGTCTGCAAATAAAAAGCTTCTGGTTTTTAGCTTGGGTACTGTGAAACAGTTAATGGCCATTACTGTGCAGAGGGAAACAGTCAGTATGTGGATGAAACTGTCTGTATCAGCCTAGCTCAAAACATCAGAAATCTTTATTACTAGTCAGGCTAGGTCAGAATCAACTAGGGCTTGGGGTTTTTTTTGCAGAAGCATGGAAGAGTGAGATGATAATAAAGCGAGGTCAGGAATGGGAAAGACAAGAATATCAGAATCAAACTTATATAATGCATTTTCCTGTTCTTTAGATTGCTGTGTAGGGCCACGTTGTTCAGATCATATGAACTGAAATATTTATTATTCATCCCCTCCTCTGTAGATTTGCTTCTCTTTCAAATCTGTGCTGAATAATGCCTGCTTTTCTCATGTGTAAAATGTTTCTATTTGGGCAGTTCTATTTCACATGTATCAGGTTGGAAGTCAGCATTTTCTCTTTCCCTGGTTTGAGTAGAGGAACCTTTTTGTCTGCTGATGTCTTTATAAGATAGATCTGGGCACTAATCTAGTCTCTCACTGATGAGAGTTGTTGCTCCACTTAAATACAGTTTCCCTGGGAATAATCAATATTCTTATACATCATAGCCATCTTAATTCTTTCACACTTCCATCATTCAACAGAACTCAGGCTAGTGGGGTTTTCTCCTTTGAAATAATCTGAACTTCCTTTGAGACTCCTTGCTTCTCCTGCTCCCTCCCAATAGGAATTGGCGTGATAGCATCGATTTTTACATTAAAGAAATGGGCCTTATGCTTGTCTTACTATTAACAGTCAATTATTTTTTTAAAAAAGGCAGTCTAGAGATACGTTCATATATTCTCTTGTAAGCCTTATGCATGTCAGACTGGAATTGCTGCCCTAACTGACAGGCTCCTGAATTTTCACTCTGTTCAGTAAAACCTTTGTTCTTTTAGCTGACTTTTGTGTGTTCTCTGCCCTTGGCTTTTGCATCTTGGACACCACTTATGGACTGCTCAACAGGGGTGGACCTTCATGTTGTTAGTGCAGAGAGGACTCTTGCCACCAGCTGGCAATCTCCTGCTGCTGCATCAGCTGGGAGATCCCCTTCCCTTCCATCTTGCTACTAGCCTTGGGGTTTGGTGTTTTTGTTGAATTTCTGTGCTCCAAAAGCAATTTTCCTTGCTTTAGTACTCTCCCCCAGTGTGCCTGTGTTAGGCTCTTTCTTGTGCGCTAATCCAGTACCTTTGTGCAGTTCCTCAAAATCATTTATTATTTTCTAGGCCCTGCCATGGTGCAAAGAAATAGGTATGCTGCACTCGTGATTAGTGTCTTGTGTTTTTAGTAAATGATACATGTGCAGTAAATTGTACATCAAAAAGTGGAAATCCCCGCTTTCTTTTATTTGTCATTTTTCGTGCCTGTTGATGAAGTAAGCTTGCAACTCAATTTCTCCGTTCAGATAGGGATGTAAATGGAAATACCTCATCTGGGCAACTGGAGACTCCAATAGCAATTCTTCCCACAAGGGAGATGTTGTGGCAATACTGCGTTCTACAACTGCACTCCCTTCTTCCTGTGCTTCATCTTAATCTTTCAAAGCAAAAAGCAGAGCTGTGTCTTTAGATTTCTCCACGTGCTTAGTCTGTCACTAAAAAATCTCTGGCAGGAGAATCTTCAAGTGTTCTGAGTAAATTTCAGGGCAAAAATACTGTATAGCTGTAGGCACACTTTCCAAAGTCTGGTCAGTGACACACTGCTGCTCTTCCTTACCGTAGCCACGAGCACACCAGCATGTACCTCTGCTGTCCTCAACTCCAGCGTCATCTCCAGGTGTGAACATTAGTCTCCTTCTCTGTCCTCTGCCCTCAAACTTGCACCAGTTGTAGGTCACAGGCACACTTGCAGAACCACAGAATGGTTTGGGTTGGAAGTGTCCTTCAAAGATCACCTAGTCCAACCTCCCCAACCTCCCCGCTCCCCGGTCCTCCTTCACCACTGCCCCTTGCCTTCGCACTCCTGCCATGCTGTATTGTGCCTCTGGGTACAAGGGCCACTGCATCTGCTGAGGCTGCTGTACACAAAGCCTTTTCCCCTATTTCATAGAATGGTTATGGTTGGAAGGGACCTTAAAGCTCATCCAGTTCCACCCCGCTGCCATGGGCAGGGACACCTTCCACTCAAAGCCCCATCCAACCTGGCCTTGAACACTGCCAGGAAGGGGACATCCACAGCTTCCTCTGTATCCACAACTTCCAATGTATGAACTGTCCCCTCTTAGGGCAAAATATACGGCAAACAAGAAGTGTATAATAATTATTCATGCAGGAAATTCAAAACAATATGAGTTTGTTCCCTTAATGTGTATTACATTTCATTTTTGTGAGTCATTATTTTGGAGGTCAGTACATTTTCAGTAATGAGATTGCGTATTATCAAGCTGAGGCAAAGCTCCACATTTGTGTCCATTAACAAACAACCATGGAAGAGGAGTATTACTTTATTTGATGATGCAATTTGCAAGGAGGACGCTGCGTGAGACTGTTGTCTCATACGTGCTGAGACATGATTTGAATTTAGATCTACTCTGTGTAGTTAAGAACCAAAAACACATTCCTCTTTAGTACACCAGGATGGTGCTATGTTGTTTCTACATCAGTTTGTTGTTTCTGTGGGTTTTTTCAGTTACAAATGTTTTTAATAGCAGTTAAAATGTTTATGGCAGACAGGACTTTGTGCTGTAGTTACCTGGTTTCTTTTGTGCATAAATCTCTCATGCTTTCACCTTTGAGTTGAAATATTGCTGGCTTGGTCTCTTTTTAGTTGTGATTATATGTATCTGGAGGTATATAGATGTGTGTAAGTATATCTGTTTTAAGCAATGTTGGAAGTGGTTAAACAGTTCTAAAAGGAGAAAAAGTATCTTCTTTACCGTATTAGCTACTAAAATTTGAGAAGAGGGGTTTTTAAATTTTATATAATCTTTTATTTGTCTTATCTCTTTCCTATCCCAAAAGAGCAAGCTAAGCTAAAAGCTCCTATTAAGAATCTCAAGTAGTAGCAATTTTTACAGTTCTCTGTATGAGAAATACTGGGCTTGGAGAGAGTGGTAACTTCAGACCGGTTGAATATGAGGAAATGCCACATTTGCAGTTGTAAGCACAACCACAAATCTGCTCTTCATACAGCTGCTTGTATCGTAGAATAGGGGTTTTTTTGAGTGGTGGAGAAATACTAGGGTTTTTTTCCCCAAATTTATTTCTGTAAGACCTCAGGCACTGAGCAGTATGCACGCTGTGCATACCAAAGAGCCTGTGGTAATCATTTACATTGAATATACATGCTAAATCAAAACTGCACAATTTACAATAATTACTTCAAGTTACAACAGTGTAGTACAATAGTGAAACATTGCTGAAATGTGTAAGCTAGTCAGGTTTACAACTAAATTAGCCACTTTATAGTTTAAAAATTGCCTTTCAAGCAGTGCATTACAGGGCCTTGGCTGTGGTTAATTTATGTATGGACATGTTTGCTTTTTCCTTTATTAGCCCCAAGAACAGATCTTCTAGGAAGCTGTGTCTGCTGCATGAAGTTGCTTACTAAAATGTGTCTTTGTTAGAGGCAGGAGTGAATTTTTTAAAATACCCCTGTCAGTGAAGTTGTTCTGGATATTATTATAATGGAAACAGAGTAAGAGCACTCTGATAAAGATGTCAGCTGCTGTTATACAGCACATAGTGTAAGGACCTGAGTGGTCTGCCTTTCACCCATCAATACTTTATAGTGTATCTTCAGGATAATTTAGCACCTACTGCGCCTACAGATCCTTTCTGCAGACACAGATTTTTATGCTCCCAATATGTTCCTCATACAGTGAGATAAAGGAAGCCTAAACCGCAGGAAGTTGCACTCCAGTTTACAAGATGATCAGTTATCTAAAGATTGGTTAAGGGCCTTAGGCATCAAAGGATGAATTCTGAGTGTAGCTGGATGTAGGTTATAATTTGCTTTCCAGTGTTCCAGCAAATCACTTCTGGCTGTGACAGCAAGTTACCAGCCTGTACATTATTTTAATAGTAATCCTAACCATGAGGTCTCTTTCTGTCATTATGTTGTTTATAAAAATACGAGTTTACAGTAATCAAACTGAGTCAACAGCTTGCTTTGAATAAAGTAAAAATCATAAGTAACAGTATATGTAAGGACGTTTGAACATAGGTTAGTTCCTTGTCTTTCTAAAATTAGTTCTGAAAACTCTCAAGAGTGCTGACAAGTTCTATAAATAGGCAGTCAGCGTGGATTTGCTGGCTTTGTACATTCAATTAGGGGTTTGGAAATACACTTTGAGGTTTTTTCATACTCAACACGTTTATCCAAGTTGTTCACAACTCTTATTTTTGCCATTATGTTTCTGAAAGTGACTTACGTGTTTCTGCTGACTTAGTAAACAACCTGCAGTGAAAGAACAGAGTGGAAGCAAAATCTGGAAACGGTTTTCTGCTAGGATGTGGGAACTTCAGGACCACCTTCAGCAGCTCTTCCTCAACAGTAACTGTTAGCACAAATTTCATGGGAAGGTAGGATATTGTCCGCAGAGGAGAGCTGTACACAAGTCTGTCAGCAAGGGAAGTTTTGACATTGCTCACAGTGTTTGTAATGAAGCAGAAGTATTAAACCCCCCTCCCCCAAAACACACCCCCCTCCAATAAAAAAACCAACCCGCCCCGAAATATATTCCTTTGAACTTGTGTTTTTTTCTTTTGTTTTGTGTTTAAATATATATCTATATATTTTATTGAGAGACTGCTTGTAAGATGAAATAAAGGCAGAGTGGCCATGACTTGTCCTGTGTTGCCCAGTTGGTCTGTGGCAGTCTGGGGTACAACATCCTTACTCCCATTTCTGCATCACTGGTTAGGAACAGTTACTGAAGTTGGCAAAGACTATGAGAGAGCAGAGAACATTTCATGGCTTTTTCCCTTCTAGATTTTCATCAATCCTGGTTTTTTTTGTTTGCACTTAAGAGTGCCTTTAGCCAGGATTGGTTTAAGATTGCTCTGAAATGGTAAGTGCTTGCAGTACGATCACCAAAGGAGAGGGAGAGAGATTAATTTTTGTTAAGATGTTCCTTCTGTAGCTGCTGTTTAGGCTTTCCAGCACCGTGTATGTGTAGAACAAAAGAGGCACATTTGTTATATTTAATGGGCATTAGTAGTATGCAATATTGTCTTTTTGTTCAAAAGAATCCTTTGAATGTATTGTTGTAAGAATTAATGAAGGGCGGAGAAAAGATTTTCTCTTCTGCAGCAAGCTGATCACAGTTCACAAGTTCAAGCAATACCTCTTCACTGCTAATATATTCAAGAACCGGCAAACTCTTTATTAATTATTCAGGACGATCTAAAGTACAGCAGCATACTAACCAATCGGTGTGAAACTTTGACAGAAAGGACAGACATAAAAATACTTCGCGAATCAAGCATGTACTACTTAAAGTAGCAGCAGTGCTGCAGCCCTGGTGATCTGAGAAATGTGTGCATGGCTGGAGTTCTGCAGAGAAATTATCTCTGTTTCAAACAAGCTGATAGAACTGCGTGCAGGCGCCTGCAAGGTGTGAACAGAAAGCTGCACTGATAAAAACAGGCTGTAAGTGGACATTAGCTATCCGATATCTATCAGAAATTAGTAGCTGATATCTGTATAGCTGATATCTGGTATTAGTAGCTGATACGGCAGTTCTGTTGCATGTATAAGATGTAGGGAGGGTTTTTCCCAGCACATTTAGATTTGCGGGACCTGGGTGGATTGTAGAAGTTCTTCACTAACTCCTGCTGAACTTACGCAGAAGTTCAGCAAGCGTCTTGGACTTTGTGCCTTGTCCCTGATGGGGACAGCAGTACTTCCCTCCTCTCAAAAGTATTCTGAGGAAAATTAAAGGAAGAAAAAAAAAAAGATTATCTGGCAGTTTGTAGGCTAAATATTAAAGATGAAGTTATACAAAATAATAGTTTATTGAGGTTTATTGACAAGGGATGCCAGTTTGCAAGCAAGACATTTGAGCTGTAAGTAACGAAACCTCAGGCTGGCTCGTGGATGGGGCGTTTGTACACAAGCATCTTTCCAAATATCAGCGTTGATGCAGGATAGAAGTGTGTTGCAAATGTTTGTTTGGTTTCAATGTCATTGCTGTTTCAAACAGTTCTAGCAGACATCAGAGGGCAGAGAATCAAAAATACTGTAGCATTTTGCTTCTGTCATGAACTCAACCTGGATGAGCATTCCAGATTCCACGGGTGTGAGGGAGGCTGGAGCAAAGCGCTAGGCAGGAACATGCATTAGGTACAGCACGACAGGCACTGCAGATTTTGCACGAAATACATGTCCATCCTCAAATTCTGATGAGAGCTCTTGATTTTTTTTTTTTTTTTTGCAACCAAATTAGCTCGCTGCCTGTGGCTGCCTGGTTCCCATGGGAGACTTTGAATGAATTCCACAGAAATACGTGAATGGAGGTGACGCCTGAGGAAACATGGGAAGGAGAAGGGTGGCATGGGGGAGGAGAAAAGAGAGAGTACAAGTTGCAAGCCTTTGCTCTGTAGTTAGCTGATGGAGCCCATGGTCCCAGGTGCTCCAGTGTCGAGCAAAGGAGAGCTGAGTTGCAAACTGGAAGAACAAGCATCAGTGGTGTGAGATACAGTGCTGCCAGGAGCTCTGCAGAGCAAACAGGAAAGGGGACAATGGGGGAAAGAGAAATGAGAGGGATGTAAGAGAAGCTGGAGGTGAAGCAGATGCAGCATGTGCTGAAGGCATAGCCCCTCTCCTGCTGGAAAGGTACACGTGAGGAGAAACAGGGACCTGAGCTGCCAAGGATTAAACACTAAGGGTTAAAATCTAGTCGTTTTATGAAAATGTTTTATCCCATATAAAGCTAGGATCCGGAATTATGTAGCAGTACTTACCTAGGCATTTTAGGAATGTACTGCAAGGTGAAGCTTCAGCCAGAAATGGGCTCTGGTTCCTCATGTGCCCAGGGGAAGAAGGGTGGACTCACACTCTCTTCAGCTTTTTTATAAATGCTTAGTTTAGGGATCTGCTAAATCAGAGGTGCTCCGTGAACAGGGGTAAGAGCATAGCTGCGGTTTTGGCAGCTTTCTGCATTTTTGCAGCTAAATCTGTCTCCTATCAGGACTGCCAGGAGTCGTGCTCCATCTCCATTTCATTCTCTGCCAGTGCCATGGTGCTGACGTGTTTCTGCTGCCAGAAAGTCGGGCTGTAGGCACAGCCCTTAAGCAGTTAAGTCTCTGTCAGCATAGGTTACAGCACCTCTCCAAACAGCTGGAAGTGAATCGAGGAAAGGTAACCTTATTTCTGCTGCTCTACCTGCATTCCTTGATGGGAGTTTTGCTGGCCTGGGGAGAGGGCTTGAGGGACACACAGGGAGGACTGCCCTGGGTGAAGACTATCCTGAAGGGCCAAGTTCATGCGAGTTATGAGCAAAAAGAAACTTCACGTAACATCTTTTTTTTCCCTCAAGGGAAAATCTGATTGTTAACTTCTGACATAATTAAAAGCTTTAGATTAAAAGCTTCTAAATTTATTAAGGATATGAATGAATGGGACCTTCTGCATCATCAACCTGAGTTGCCACAGTGCTATCACAGGTACCGTGTCATGACCTCCTGTGAGTGTATGGAGTTTTAAATATGCTCATCCTTCTTGTTTCCATTATTCTTTTGGGGATTTGCTTCAGCACATCACTCCTCCAATATTTCAGTACCTTTTAAGACTGAATCTTCAACATATTCATCCCTGGGCGAAGGTTAAAAGAAAGCTTCAGCCCAGAAAATTGTAATTACGGAGAAAGTGGAAGTATTCTGTAGGTCTCCACAGCAGCCTCTATACTTCATCCCTTGAACTGCTCATGTGCAGATTTTATTAATGCTGTTGGGAACAATGATTTTGATAGAAAAGGAAGCTGCCCTGAAAGTGTATTGGGGCGGAAAAGTTACTTCAAATTGGACTGATTATGAAGAGGCAAACACTAGGCATAATTTTGTGGGGAAAAAAGTGTTACTGGAAATGATGTGTCATCTAACAGGCTTACTCTGCCTTGGCTTCTCAGTGGTGAATAGAGAAAGATGTTTAGCAAAGAAATACCAGCTATTCAAGTGACTAAATTACCATAGTGCATTGGTAAATGTCACCAATAAAACACAGCTTAAATCCACAATACTCTCAAGGAAACATTTATGCTTTTAATGAACTAGAATTTGACAGCCCCGTCTGGCAAAAGAAATCTTCTGGCATTTAGATTTCCTTCGGGGGGGGGGGACATCCAGCATGCGTTGTGACCTGTCAGAGACCAGCACAGCTTTGCAAAGATACTGCGGGCATGTTGTTCTTGGCTGTATCACAAGCCAGTCACGAATAACAAAGACGAGATTTCCTCCCATGTTATGAGGCTTAGGTTGATAAATCATTGCCTTCTCCCCAGCAGTCACAAGGAGGGCACCTTTTCAGTATTTCCAGTTTTTCAGTGGCAGGGTGAATGTTTGGGGTTTTGGTTGGTTTTGGTTGGTTTGTTTTTTTTCTGTATGACATGCTTAGGTACATGGACATCAATTTCTGTAGACCTAAGATACTTTGATATTGTTAATAGCACCTGTGGGTCAGGACTTCATTTTCCTTAACCTAAGCGTAAATTATGACAGTTCTTGTTCCGCTGAGCTAGAAGCAGGTAGTAATTGAGAGAAAGCATGACAACCTGAGCCAATGCGTTGTATGAGCAGTTCTTTTTTTAGTGGACCAGAAAAACCATTCTTGAAAGTAAAAAGAAATTACATGCTTCAGAAAGAAATGAACATAAACTTAGTAATTAATTCTCAAAGAGTGAGAAGGAATAGGGGAAAAGGGTTTCTGTGTTAGGTTTTGTTTTAATACTTTTCAAAAAAGCAGGGAAATGCAGTGTTGGTGAGGGAGTTCCTTGGGAAGTTTAGCAGTCCAGAAGAATGTCTAGTTGCATCTTGTCTCTGTTTTCACTCTGGAGCTGTGTAACACAGTGATAAATGTCCCTGACAGCCACTTTTACTCAATGTTAAGGAGCTTCCAAGGCAGCAGGAGCCCTTCCAAATGCCAGCAGGAGCAAGTTATGCCTGAGGAAGTGCTTGAGCTCCCTTTGTAGAAGAATACAGTTCCCTCTTCTCCATTGCTGTTACGAACCACGTCAGGATGGTTCAGGCAAGGCCACCAAACCACCAGCAAGAGGATTTCCTACAAACACGAGTCTGAGAGCCACTTCTTGTGTGCATTTGCTATGTAATTTTGAACAGCAGCTGCTTTGTGTTGGCTGACAGCTGCACTGAGGTGGTAATTTTAGCCCCAGGGAGTAAGACTGATTTCTCTTTTGTTGCATCTGTGGCAGTAGCGCAGTGTAAGATCTCCTTTGTCCAACATAACAGAAAACCTTCATCCAGTTTTCACTTAGACCCTATAGAAATGTGAATAGCTTTTCTGATCACAAAATAAGCTCTGCCTCTATTCTTCATTGGATTCACATCCTCACAGTTTACCCACATGCAGAGCTTGGAGTAGTCGGGCTGGGATGCAGTGTACTCAGTACTGAGCTTTACAACTGTCTCCAAGATCTCAGATCTCAATTTAACTGAGTCAAATGGAAGTTAACAGTTCTAGGCACATCAGTTTGACTCAGTGCTACTTCAGATGTGCTGTGTTGTTCTGGTGGTGTTTTTCTTTTCTTCTGGCTATCAGAAGTGCTTTTACTTTCTCAAATAAGTAGCTGGGTACTGGCTTTTGCAAAGGCAGTAGTGAAGCCAGGCTATTGCTTTTTCAGCAGATTAGGGAACGGGCTTTGAAAATTTTTCTTGTCTCCATTAGACAGTCAAGGAGATATGATCGTCTTTTGTAATGGGCATTAGCCACATGAGTGAGATACCAGGTGTGTATAACTTTAAAGTTACTTTGACAGTGTCTTCTTTCTGCTGCATTTACTTTTGAAGTAGAGAATTTTATAGTTGGTTATGTCAAAAAGAAAGAATAATTAAAAAAAAAAATGCAGGCATGTAGAAAGTTAAAATGTAGCCCTTGGGGTTTTTTTGCTTTTGGTGATTTTATATTTTGGTACATTTCGGGCCCAGATAGCTAAATGTGTATTACACATCACAGAATCCAGTCTCTTTGCGTATGATTTTTTACTTGTTGGAATTTTAAACTTCCATGGTCTTGATACTGATGAAACCTGATGCATAGCTGCCTAAGAAGAAATAAGGGCCAAAGTTAACATTTCCGGTGTATTTTCCCACTGAAGGTAGCACTCAACATGGCCATACGCCCGCTCACATGCTCATTCACTGCTCTGGAGCCAAAAATTACTGTAATGAGCTCCCCCTCCATCAATTTAATCATAATTAGTCACAGAGTAATGAAGTAAGTGACATTTCCTCTGATCTTTTCACAGCCAATCCTACTATCCATGTTACCGTAAAGAGGAAATAGCAGAGGGATGGATGGTGTTGGAAAGAGTGAAGCTGGCTTCTAGTTACAGTGGTTCCTCTTAATTTCCCTAGTCTGCCCCACAGTGACATTTTTGAGCATACATACCAAAAGAGATGAAGCTTGGTAACCTGTCTGAAACCTTGTGTTTTCAGTCATTTGAGTGATTTATGGTTAGCTAGAAGAAATTTCAGATTTTATCAATATGGCTTTCTGCTTACTTTCTCAAGTTGATCAGTAATTATATTTTCACTTATTTTGTTGATCAAGATTTCATTATGTGCCTGACTTTGAGAATCAGAATATGATTTAATTGTACTGTTTTTACTTTGTTGTCATTTGAGGTTCATTGTGATTGATTGTGAAGAAAGAAGAAATACAGTAATTTGAACTAAAATAATTGTATTGCTTATTCAAGAACAAAATGACTTTCTGTCTCATGTGGTGTATCTACACCACTTGTCTCTAAGACATCAAATGCTGTGATATCTGGAGCTTATGCCTTAACATACGGGAACAGGAGAGGTTTTGAAGATGTCAAAAAACATGATGGCTAGCAAAAGAATAGATTAGACAGCTATTGTTCAGAAACAAACTGTAGGGTTGGCAGACATAGGTAAATGTTGACTACAAGTCTGAGGACATCACACCAAGTGACTTGGAAAGTTATCATGAACAATTTACAAACTGAGATGGAAAGTCTGTATATGAATCCCCCAAAACTTAACGATGGGGTAGTGACATCGGGAAAACGCTTTGCATATGAGGTAAAGGTGGTCAGCCTTGCTGAGCTGCAGCAACTCAGGAAACTAAATCTAGATTTAGAGAGCTGAATGGTTTAACTGAGTTAAAGTACTTGACTTAAAATAGTTCAGCCAAAGTTTAGATGGAAATAATGTTATTCAGCGTGTGGCCCATGGACTTACCAAAGTCCACGCACTATGTTCAACGGGTCTGTGAAGGCTTTTTCTTCAAGAGAATATGCTGAAAGACATGTCTGCTACATATTTTATGAAGTGTGTATCTAAATTATGTATCTGGAAAATTCAGTCGTGTTTAAGAAAGCCTCAAAATCACATCTTTTCCTCAAAAGGGGGGGGGGGGGGGGGCAGGGAGTAAGAGGGGGTTAAGCCAGACATGTATGCACTGTCAAGAGTTTGTAATTAGGTGTTAAGATAAACAAAATCAGACCTATGATTTCAAAATCAACTTGTCTTAAATAGGAAGAGCAGCAAGCATGAATTGTGGAGGGCAAGAAAGAGAACATGGTTGGGTTAAAGCTTCTTCATCCTTGTTTGTAATCGTGGTGTCATCAGGATATTCAGGAATGTTCTTGTGCTTAGAGTGTGAAGCTCATACCCACATTATTATGCATGCAGCTGAAATACAAAGAATTTATGGTAATTTATTCTCTATGCTGTTTTTCATTACAAGGGTTTTTATACTTGGTAAGCCTTCCCTGCAAAGGGGAATAGTCTTCCTGTAAATGTAGGTTTTGTGACATGAGTCCATGGGGACTGTCTGTCTGATTTGGAGTTGCTAATGGATTTGGCGTAGTACTAGAGCATTTTCTCATCTAATACCACCTCTTTGAGTTGTGAACTACATTAAGGTTTTGGTTTTGCCCTTCTCCTCTTTATTTGCTCCTTTTGTGGTGTCTGTGCCAATGACCACATCCAAATCTATTTCTCTGTTTCTGGTCTTACTGGTTCAGATTTGATTTTGAAAGCATTCTGTGTAGCTTTTCAAACAACATTTGGAAAACCAAAATTGTACATGCAAATACTGGAAGTCTGAATCTATACTGCATTCCATCCCCAGATATCAGAAATGAGAAGAAAGAGTTCATCTTTTTAGTAAGGAAAAGCTGCCAAGGGTCTGATTGTGAAACTTTTCAAATGACATATATATATGTGTGTATATGTATATATGGGATAGTTATATATGCAATACCTGGAGCCACTTCATATTCGATCAATAGCATGGCTCTGCTAGTACTGGGGCTGCTGGCTAATCTGAACCACTGCTTTTGAGAGGAAATGATGGAGCATGGTGTAATGAGAAGGGAGTCACTTGACTGCCTTGGGAATGAGCTGTCTGCACCCATGGATCTGGACTCCTGGGAAGCCACTGGAGTGTCTCCACTTTCCTCAGTCTCCCAACATAGGTGGTACCTCTGCTGGGGTGGTTGTCATCCTTGTGATGGTTTTATTTATGCAGGAGTGTACACTGATATATTGCTCATCTTCAATATAAAGACTTGCTTTGATGGCTTTGATAGATGTAGCTACTGACTGCAGTTGCTGGTTTTTTTCATGGTTGGGAATCCTAAGTTTGTTTCAGGATTTTATTTTTTTCTTCTGGAATGGTATTAACAAGGGACCTGTAGATTAAATTAGAACCCTATTAGATTTATCTGTTACCTATGGAATAGCATTTTATGATAATAGAAATCCCTGTGACTTAGACATTATTGCTTTTCAAGAAATGCCAGTAGTCCATCTGAAAAGACAGTAAGGCCTGAAGTAATTAAGTGTTTATATGGTCAGTAGTTTTTTTTTCCTGCATTTGGTTTTTAAATTCAGCTGACTTTTCATAGAATCATAGAATAGTTAGGGTTGGAAAGGACCTTAAGATCATCCAGTTCCAACCACCCTGCCATGGGCAGGGACACCTCACACTAAACCATGCCACACAAGGCTTCGTCCAGCAGCGCCAGGGATGGAGCATTCACAACCTCCCTAGACAGCCCATTCCAGTGCCTCACCACCCTTACAGTAAAGAACTTCCTCCTTATATCCAATCTGAACTTCCCCTGTTTAAGTTTTAACCCGTTACCCCTTGTCCTATCACTACAGTCCCTAATGAAGAGTCCCTCCTCAGCATCCCTATAGGCCCCCTTCAGGTACTGGAAGGCTGCTATGAGGTCTCCACGCAGCCTTCTCTTCTCCAGGCTGAACAGCCCCAACTTCCTCAGCCTGTTTTCATACAGGAGGTGCTCCAGTCCCCTGATCATCCTCTGGACTTGTTCCAACAGTTCCATATCCTTTTTACATGCCTCTCAACACTCTTATGTGTGTAGTATTCTTTACCAAAGCTGCTGTGGTAAATATGGTAAAGATGAGCAGAGACAAGCTCAGCTGGCACTGCTCTTTGATCCCAGTTCTGGCCCTGGCTGGTGAGTCTCAGAAATAGATCTGAGAGCAAAAGCTGAGGAGCACTGTCCCACTCAAAGCTCGGGAAGCTGTAGCTGTGTGTGGAAACTTTGGATGGGATGGATTGTGAGAAAGGCAGATGAAAGCAAAGCCTGGTGGGATGAAAGCTCCTATCTAAAAGGATGCTCCGACTTTTCTGTGATGACTTGTCCGGCTGGCAAGTATTTATGACAGTGCAAATACTCACTGATAATCATGGTTGGGATGGAATGACAGGCAAGTCATGAGACATTTGTGAGAACAAAGTGTATTCTCACAGCATTCTTGAGAACGCATTGTCAGCTTGAAGGTATAATCCTGATGCAGAGAAAGTAAGAAGAAATTTTTCTTGAACTGCAGATGCACCTGGAAAATACAGTAAAGAAACAGTCCCTGCAGCATTGCAAAACATAGCAAAGCATGGAGGTGTCATAGCTTTGTATATGTCCTCTTCAGGAGATGCTCAGGCACCATATAAAACCACAACACATAAACATAAGTGAGCTCCTGCATCACCAGATGGAAAGCTATGTCATGGGAGCTAGTTTGATTCTAGAAGCTAAATGCTAGGAGTTTAAGCAAAACTGCCTTCCTGAGGCGCGCATCTGGGGAAATGACTGAAAGTTTCGGGCCCAGGTAGGTAGAGGAAACCATGGACCAAATGTTTCTGAAGCAGTTCCTGCACGATTCTCTCCTAGAAGTCTTGATCTCGGTCTAGACTGACTGAAATAGGAGGAAGGGCAGTGGCCTTTCCAGAGGACAAAAACCAGGTGAGATTTGGAAGAGATTTTAAGTCAGTGGTTCTCACCTGAAATGGAGCTGAACTTCATTAGTGGGTTGACTAGAGAGCCGTATCATTATCTGCAGTGAAGATAGGCTGGAGATGGAGCAGCTATCTGACAGTTAATGTTAGGCCATTTCTGCAGCCCCTGTCAAATCTATTGCACATGGGATAGGTAAAAAATCTTAGCTTGGAGTTTTGAGGGGCAGTAATTGACTGACTCTTTCTCTGGATGATCCCTGGATCGTTTCTAGCTATAATGCTGCAGGAGCAGTATAATGTAGATACATAGCCTTAGGTGGAGGAATGCATTGTATAAATGCTTTTATATAGCATTCAGTCAGGGGTTGGAACTAGATGATCTTGAGGTCCTTCCCAACCCTAACTATTCTATGATTCTAAGTGATCCTTGGTCACTTAAAGACCTTATCCTAAGGTCCTTGTCCCAGGGACTAAAAGTCTTTGGTCTTTTATCGCTTCTCTGTTCTCTATCATGTCACATTATTAAAGGTCACAGTTACATCTGGCTGTAATTAAGGCATAATAAGTTGTTAGTAGGTATCTTAAGTTGTTAATATATAGTTACATGGATCAAGATTCAACAAGTTTCTTTATAGCAATGGTTTATAATGCTTTAAAACACTATTTAAGTGATGTGGCAAGTGTCTGTCAACTGTTAGTACTACTTGGCTATATTAGAAACTTAAAGTGTTAACTACTTGAGAAATGTTGGCCATAATTTAATTTCTGGGTTTATATTCTGGCAACCAATGGCTTGTTTCAACCATTTCTCAAGTAATCATCTTAATACGACTGTAGTATAGTTTTCTCGGGAGTGGAAGACACTGAAACAAAATGCAGGCCATTCACATACCTGCTGCCTAGCTGGGAAAATATTTTTGTACCTATATATTTTTATAGATATATTTATACGAATGTATAATTTTACTCTATACAAATCAAGCGCCTTTCTGACTGGGATCTTGAACTGTCAGTCTTCAAAATTTGGCAGTTATACTGTTTCATGTATTGTTATTCAGAACATCTTCTAGCACTTCTAGGTAGCTGTATTTTGGACTGTTAATGTTTTCACAAGGTCGTGTTTTGGGCTGCCATTGAGAATTGGTAGTCATTGCTTTATGCACTGCAGTTGTATGGAGTTCATCATAGAATGGTTAGCCTTCTGTTATGATGAGATTTTTGGCTGAGGTCATATATCTTTAACTGGAAGTTTCTGATTATAGAAAATTGGTAGCTTCATTTTTTGGGGGGACAGCTCCACAGCTGTATTTGTGATGTTCTATTGAGTTGACTATCTTTTCTCTTCCAACTTGATTTTGCAGATCCTTGGAAAAAAAAACCCAAACAATTTTAATCAGCATTACATCCTTTAATATATGGTTTTGTTTGTTCTTGCTTTTAACTGGTGTTCTTATTTATGAAGAAAATTAAAAACCTTTTGAGTGGAGAATAGTGAGAGAATCATGGGGGTCTGACTTGTGAATGTTCGTCCTTGTAGCTGTAGAGAATTATAACTCTTTCTTTTGAGCAAGGAGCGATTAAGAGAATGGTGGTAATATTTCATTCCAAGGATCAACAAGAATTTTTTGATTTATCTGGAAATAGTTTTATTTCCTCACGGTTATGTGGCATCAGGCCTGCCGAGCGTCGCTTGATGCTGCACTCTGCTCTAGGTCAGTCATTTGACAGAGTGCTGCTGAGGTTTTGTAAGCTTTTAGCACTTGTCAGTTGTATTCCCT
Source organism: Lathamus discolor (assembly GCF_037157495.1). Classification (NCBI taxonomy): domain Eukaryota; kingdom Metazoa; phylum Chordata; class Aves; order Psittaciformes; family Psittacidae; genus Lathamus; species Lathamus discolor. The sequence goes on along the minus strand of NC_088884.1, from coordinate 38,063,716 downwards.
GTTTCTTCTCTGTTTATTTTTGTAAGAGTTCTTTGGAAATTAGCTGTGCTTTACTGCTTGAGGGAACCTCTTCAGAGTAAAATGTGTCCTGTAACTCATTTCTCAAGCCCTAAAGTAACATAATGGCAATAATTAATTTAAAATATGAGTTTTTTCTTTGATTTTTGCATAGATGCCAGCATCTGCAGAGGACAGTATTTTGTCTGATATTTGCTCTGCAGACAATAACTCAAATACAAAGCAGATACTATTTTTATAGTGTAAAAGTGGTTGATATTTGTCCCTTAAGGCAATTATGGGTATGTATTAAAGAAGTTTAAAGGTAATAGCTTCTGCCTACATCGCATACGCATTTCTTCTCTATAGTAATTTTCTCCCTTCTCAAAACAACTCTTGACTTAAGGAGCAGGAGTGGCTTCTATTTGCATATGCAAACTGTGAAGCTTTGTGTATTGGACAGAATACAAGTAAAACATGTTTAACAGCTGTGGTCCGGCCAAGTCGCTGCTTGATCCTCAGCACTTCCCATGGGCTTTGAGTGGGTTTCCAGTCTTCTCATCCTCAGTCTAGGGAATATTAGATGAAGACATGGGTATGACCCCAGTCTAGGGCAGGAAACAGCAAAAATTATTTGATGCTTCTCATTCTTATAAGAGTCCCTCTTCTAATAAGTCTCATAAAGGTTAGGGTAGAAATGTTATGATGGTAGCTTGCTTTTGAGCTAGGGTACCATTATTTCACCTCAGGACTTGAGTGCAAGGCTTCTGCGCCTCAATTCCCACCTACTGCCCATGGAGTTTTCTGGATTTACACCATCACAGGAATCAAACACAGTGAAAATGAATCTGATAGGGATGAGCAGAGCCTTACGCTGCCAGACTACACTTCCTCTTTCACCTATTAGGAACCAAGGGAAAGTAAATAACCCCTGACCTTGACTCTGGGCATTTCTTTAAATATGAGTAAGCAAGTAAGCTTTCCATAAGCAGCTGTTAGGAGAGGGACTTTGAGTGATGGATGTTAACTGAGAAGGCATCAGTACCACCAGACTTGTGATTTTTTTTTTGTTTAACCACTAAGAATTGTGCATCTTTGCCACTGAATTTGGTTTTGGCCTCCTTTAAGTTGCTTCTTTTCACTGGGTATCTTGGTAGCTCAGTAGGTATCTTATTTTTGGAAGGTAAGTTAGGTGCTTCAGGAATTAAAGTCTTAATGCAGTTGGGAATAACCATTCAATATCCACGTGTCATTTTCACACATATGCTCAACATATGTGTTGAGCATATATCATTCAGAAGAATCAAATTACATCTTTTCCCAAGCAGAGGGTATACACAGAGTCATATTTCAGACTATTAATGCAACATTATTTTCCTAAGTGCACCGTTAAGTCCTGATACGAATTTCCAGTGCTTTTGGTCAAATTGTGATATAAGTGGACAGTTCTATTAAGTAATTAAATAATATCTGATAATAGGTTTACTTTCCTGGAGGATATATGTGGTTGTCTTTGTGTCACCCCAAAACTTCAAACTGTGTATTTCATTTATTTGTTGGCTTCTTACTCTCTGCTCAGTGCATGCTTCGTGCCATATCCTACCATTATGAATCTGCAGTGTACTTAAGCCAAGAGTTGAAAGAATAGTGACTACAACTAACAAATTGCTGCAGTAATCTTTTTATGGACAGATACAAAAAGGGGCATAACTGGAAATTAGGATGATAGGAAACATACACTGCATTAAATTACACCACGTTAGTAGTTTTACCGTGTCTAAAGGTGTACATAGGCGCCTCTGTCAGTTCAATGTAGCAGTTTTACAGTGCAGTTTCCTTTTGTACCTGTCACTCTGTTGTAGTGCTATGATGGCTTCTCTGTTTGTCCATTTGTCTTTTCCCCTGAAATATATTCAGAATGTGCAGCAAGCTCCTTCTTCAAAAGTACAAAGCTGCTTTTTTTCCCCCCCTATTTCTGAAGTAAGCTCATCTCTTTTATAAGGTCTGATCTGTTATATACAGAGGGGAAACACATACGATGAATTCTTACTAAAGATGCATCTTCTCAACATTGAAATGTGGTACTATAAACTGCCAGGACCCATTTCAAAGAAATGGCAATAAATGAAAGCAATTGAAAAATAATGCAGAATCTATCTGCATTTTGTGTAGTTTTGTTAATAACGTCATAAAAAGCAATCATTTAGTATTTTAAAAACTGCAAGTCTACTTTCTTGGTGAAAAAAAAAAAAAGATGGATGCCGGGTATGCTATTGTACCTCCTTCATCTGCACATTAAACGTATATTTTCACTTTGAATTGTATAGAAAACCTTTTCATAGAATTAAAGTTAAATTAGGTGTGACAGTTGATCATGATTAATCACCACTTATTACCTAAAATAGTTTTGTTTCTTGGTGTTGAGAAACAGGATTCTGCAAGGAATTAGACATACTGGGAAACATCAACCATAGTTTTATAAAATCTGAGAGATGGGAATCATGTCATGTTAATGGATCACTGTGTGTTTTATGTGAAGGTTACAGTGACCTTTCTTTTGTTACCTTAGAAACAGGTAATGAGGTGGAGAGAGAATCATAGAAGAATTTTGTTTGAAAGAGGACTGGCAAGTGAGACTGCCCAGAAGGCACCATGTCCATGAGAGCTTTTCATGGCCTCCCCTCATTGCTTGGTGTAGGTATAAAGGAGAAATACTAAGCTGGTTGCAGGTATAGTTGGATACCGGCTTCTATGACAGGCACTGTTGTGTGTTTGCGAGCAACCTGAGGGCTATAAAACTTGCGAAAGGCAAAATGAGTCCCATGAGCCATGAAAGAACCTTGAAAAACTAATTTTATGCCCCCTTCGCTTTAAGCTGCAGAATGAGCAACATAGGTGAAGTCCTAAGTGGATCAGTCTTTCTGCCAGCCTGGGTCCTCACGTTGGAGCTGACATTGGAAGAACTTTCCTACTTCTGCGGCTCCCAAGTTTTCAAGGACTTAATAAAAAATATTACAAATGGTCACTGTTTCTGTACATGCCCAGGTGGTGCTTGGGCACAGATTAAGTACTGCATTCATTTTGGAGGAAGTTATTAAGCCATAAAATATAAAATTGTGACATTTTACTTGCTAACAATTTTTAACACAGGAATTCTTACAATGCCACAGGTAGAGGAATGGTGTAGGTAAGCCATTCAGGTGAAATTACTATTGGGGTTTAAATAATTCCCAGCCTTTATAAAGAAGCAAAACTCCTTGGCATGAGAAAAAGTTTCAAAGACTGAGATGAAAGATTTCAAACAAGATCACATTCTGCTTTATGGTTAGTTCTTAATGAGTTTTACTTCATAAATCTATGTTTTAATTATCTTCTATATACTAGCATGAGCCGCCCAGTATGTTTGTTTGTGCTAATTCTTTCAAAAGTTATTTTGATGCAAACAATTTCACCTGAATCTTGTGCACATTGATTAGTCTTGTAGGGTTTGAGTCTCGAAGCACCTGTATAATAAGTATTCAAGAAAACCACACCCCATTGAAAATAACTGTTGCAGCTTGCATCTTAATACAAGTAGAATCATAGAATCATAGAACAGTTAGGGCTGGAAAGGACCTCAAGATCATCCAGTTCCAACCCCCCTGCCATGGGCAGGGACACCTCACACTAAACCATCCCACCCAAGGCTTCATCCAACCTGGCCTTGAACACTGCCAGGGATGGAGCACTCACAACCCCCCTGGGCAACCGATTCCAGTGCCTCACCACCCTCACAGGAAAGAATTTCCTCCTTATATCCAATCTAAACTTCCCCTGTTTAAGTTTTAACCCATTACCCCTTGTCCTGTCACTACAGTCCCTGACAAAGAGTCCCTCCCCAGCATCCCTATAGGCCCCCTTCAGATACTGGAAGGCTGCTATGAGGTCCCCACGCAGCCTTCTCTTCTCCAGGCTGAACAGCCCCAACGTCCTCAGTCTGTCTTCATACGGGAGGTGCTCCAGTCCCCTGATCATCCTCGTGGCCTCCTCTGCACTTGTTCCAACAGTTCCATGTCCTTTTGACGTTGAGGACACCAGAACTGCACACAATACTCCAGGTGAGGTCTCACAAGAGCAGAGTAGAGGGGCAGGATCACCTCCTTCGACCTGCTGGTCACGCTCCTTTTGATGCAGCCCAGGATACGGTTGGCTTTCTGGGCTGCGAGCGCACACTGAAGCCGGCTCATGTTCATTTTCTCATCGACCAACACCCCCAAGTCCTTCTCCGCAGTAAGAAGTAAGACTCATAAAATAGTAAGACTCACTGGAAAAATCACATTAAAATGAGTATTGATATGTTATTAAAGGATAAATTTCAAGTGGGTTTGATTGGTTGGTTTGGGTTTGGGGTTTTTGGGGGGGTGGGATTGTTGGGTTCCCAAAAAAAGCATTTTGCTGTCATTCCCACTTAGTTTCATCAGTTTTGGTGATAGTGTGACTGATGAATGTGTTAACAACTGTGAAATGCAGGTCATTATGGAGATTAGGCTGGCAGCCAGTTGTATCGTTATTGCCTGTCAATCTTATGTGCTCGGTAAATTATGAAGTACTCCAAGAGGCGTAACTGTATGTTTTAATATTTCTTGAAGACTTCTCAAGGATATTGTAATAACCTAAAGCAAATGTTTTAAATGCTGCAGTAAGGTTCTCAATTGGATAGAATATGTATCCATAGAACCATAGAGTTCCATCACCAGATATGATAAATGATAGTGGTTGGCATTGCTCTCATGCAAATGTAATTACTGGCAGGAAAAAGCAGCACTTCATTATGCAGTCTGCTTCTGTCTTTTTTGGTGGCTTTGCAGCACTATGCTTACATACAACTATGAGCATCCTTTGTTAAAAACCTGTGTACCATATTTATGTGGATATTAAGACAGTGAACATGTATTTGTAGGCCAGACTTTTGGATGGATAGACAGACACACTCATGGCATGCCCATACGTACTGCTTTGTGTTTCTGCACATCCTGAGAGATATGCAACTTGTTAAAAACAAAATCAGTCCCAAGAGAATCAAAGTACAATGAAAGACCATTGAAAAACATATTTTACAACACCCATTATACTCTTGAGTTGCTGTTGCAGAAGCACATGCTGAGCACTAGACCAGCATCTGACATATTGCAAGTGTCTTACCTGTCATGAATCCCTTTCCCCTGTATATGTATGTATATCTTGTCCAACTGCAATAGCTTAGGCACTACTGTATTGTCAGGTTCCTACAGCAGAAAACATTCTCATGCATACAGACCATAGCAAGATTTGGCAAAAAGATTTATTTTGCAGTTAGGGGCTTCTGCAGGTCATCCTTCAACTTGCAGATACTTGGTGGTTTACCCTGGAAAACCTAGTGCTAAAGAATATGCTAGTGATGAAACTTTGTACGTTTAGCTAATAAATTCATTTTAGCAGCCTTTAGGTATTTACTAGTTCTGAAAATGTGGCCCATCTATAAGTATGTACTTTAAGGAATAAATGGAAGCATCTTTCCTCTGCATGTAAAATAATTTGGACTAAAAAATAGAATATTAGGAATCCATAGCATGTTAAGACTTATCCATGTAACCACTACTACCACCTCTACATCTAAAATTTCTGAACAGTTCTTTTAAAAGTTAAAAAGGAAGCAGTCAATTAAATGTGACAAATGCTAGCGAAAAGTTCTTGAACCACAAATACTTAACAGTAAATATGTGAAAGCTGGCCAGTGACATCTAACAGGTTTTTCACTGAAATTTAGAGGCATAGTGCCTATATTACTTTTGAAAATGTTACTTCCTTCATTTAGGGCTACATCTGCACTTTGATGCCAAGAAGGTAGGTGTATCTCTAGTATGCATGACCCTGAACTAGAACACAGACCTCATGTTAGATGCCCATGTTCCCTATGCAGGGCATAAGTAAGCAAGAGTCCATATGTCACTGTCACACTGTTTGCATTTAGCCAGTTGGTAGCCCTGAGAGTGAGGTGAGTCGGGGGTTTCTCTGGGGTCTGCATGAATATGCTATTTCCACTCCACCTCCACAGTCTGTGCATTCCTCTTCCTGAAGGTGCATGCCCATACCCTTTCTTAAGAAACTTTAGCGGGACAGGGAATGGAATCACTCGTTTCTTTGAAAATCTCTCTGACTGCCCCTCTATGATAGTTTATCTGGCCAGTACATAGGGACTTAGCTTTTACTCTTTAATTGTAGAGGATTCAAGCCTATACTTTCCACATCGACATCATAAATGAAATTCCCGAGACACAGTATTGCAAGCTTGGCTGTGATAGTACATACTCTTTCTCCTGTCATGGTACACAGTGGGGGCATTCATACTGACAAAGTATTGGGCAAAGATGAGAGAAAGCAGAAGAGAAGTTGTACCCGTGCAGCTTAGAGAAACTTGCCTTCCTGGGGAAGGGGCTTCTTGGCTTCTCCTTGTCAGATTATTTCACTGTTTCACATAAAAGAGATTGCAGATAAAATCAAATTCCTGTTCGGTCTCCTAAAACACTACCTTAGCAGTGAGTCACATTTCCTCCGGTATTCAGTTTGTCCAATCAAAGATCGATGTTCTTCTTAAAATCCTTTAAGGTCTGCTGTAATTAAATTTCCAGGAAGGTAAAAAAATGATCTCTGAATAAACCCAAAGATACGGTAGACCTATTTAGGCAGAAGGATGCCTGATTTGAGTTCTGATCAAATGCTTCTAGCTGCTTCATCTTGTCATAAACAAGATACAGGAACTGCCCTTCAGGTATTATGGAACTTCACTTGACGTGGAAATAGGTTTGCTCTCTCTGTGGAGTGTGTCATGCCTTCAGAAGCTGGTGGCAGCTAAGCAAAGATTTTTAGGGTCACATTATAGGAATCTGGAGACCTAAATACCCAACCTCAACACTGAATCTGTCACTTAGGCTGTTTTGAATTTTATTGTTGATGTTTTCATATTCTGTGGCACAATAAAAACAGATGTGTTTTGCATTGGCATTTGTCTTTATAAAACATGGCAGAGGCAAACTTGCATCTCTGAAAGGTTTGAAGTTTGTTGTTGTTCTTAATGCTGTGTGGAAATTTAGCTGCCTATGTTCAGCTGCCTGGGATAAGGTATAATGGAAATTGTGTTCTTGACAATTTAAGAATGCCTGCAAAGCATTTCCAAGTATATATTTGCATAATGAAGCATAGAGTTATTTCCATGGGATGTTTTTGAAAGAATTTTGCTGTAATGTATTACAGTTAATAGTTGGATACTGAATTTAGACCTCCCCCTCCAACCCAACTCAGGATAACACGTAAGTATACAAAACTTAACTTTGTAGGCTTGCTTAAATCTCATTGATTTGGTATGTTTAAGTACTATGCTGAATTACGAAATTCTTCAACTAGGGTCTTTGGAAATACTATCTATGTTGTTATAGTTGACTGGTTCTGGTAGATTTTGGGATATCTCAGTGGAAAGGGAACTTAGCTTTGTAGAAGCTTTTTTAACCTCATTCTGACTTCTTGAAGTGTTGTACACTTACGATTAGACAGTTACATATATGCGATATATCTTATTAATGCCCAATAATCTCAAGAGAGGACAATTCCAAATGTTCTGCCTCAGAAAGAAAAAAAAAAAGTAGCATTAAATTATGTATCCCAACAATTAGAACTTTTCATTGCATGCATTCCTCGGTGCAAAACTGTCCCCTTGACCTCTTGGTATCCACAAACAGGTGAAACAGTGTAAGACCATTGGAACAATCTTCTGAGTCTTATTGGAACAGCAGTGGGATGCTTTTCCCACTGTAGGTGGGTCAACATATGAGCCACAGGATCCAATAGGTGAATGTGTCACCTGTCTTGCTACTATTAGGGCAGAATTATCGACCATGTGTACATTTCTGACCACGACTGTAATGCCTAATAAGAATAACGTCAAACTACTGTAATAAGATCAAACCCACTGAAAAGAAAAGGAAATATTCATATGCCTTATACATTTATTAAATACAATGTGTTTCCTTTTAGTTGAAAAATTTTAGCTATCAGTTTTCATTTGCAGCAATGATGAATCATAAAAAGTGAAATTATGTTTTTAAGGAACAGAAATACTTTTGCACCTTTCAGAGTTATCAAATGTCCTACTTGTTCCATGTAAAATGATGTCTCTGTCTCTGAAAGTATTAATCAACCTATTCTTACACAGCATTGAGTGCTTGCATCTCATTTTATTGGGTGTTACTCATGGAACACAATGCATCTAAAGCACATACTGGTAGCAGTCATTTCAAAGTAGCCACCTGGGTATAACTTTAGAAAATACCAACTTAGCCAACTGTGCCGTTTAAATGGATGAGGTCAGATTGCTTGACAACATACATTAGATGACAAAACTAAATCATCCCTCACCCTGTCACTTCATCTGTGTTAGCATCAATTATGACATTGTACTTTCAGATTTGTAATAGAGTTGCAGGATATAGCACTTACATTTGTTGGCGGAAAAACAAAAGGTCTTTTGTTCCTTTTTTCTCTGATAGTTCATGTGTCCTGTGATTTCAGGTCCTTTCCAACCCTAACTATTCTATGATTCTATGATTCTTTGTTCCTTTTAGGTTTGGAGAGGGTTATATTGCTGCTACTGAAAGTGATGCTCTAAACACCGCTCCATCCCTGGCGGTGTTCAAGGCCAGGTTGGATGAAGCCTTGTGTGGGATGGTTTAGTGTGAAGTGTCCCTGCCTATGGCAGGGGGGTTGGAACTGGATGATCTTGAGGTCCTTTCCAACCCTAACTATTCTATGAACTATTCTATGAACTATTCTGTAATATAGTTTACAGTTCACTGGAATGATTGTGAGAGCTGTGCAAACTGCTTCTAATTCCCCTCAGCTTGTTTAGCCACTCATTCACTCTTAACATCATCTGAAAAAGTGATAATTGCCTCCAATTTCATGAATAAAGCTGGGAAAAGTCTTTTTTGACAAGCCATAAATTTGCTGAGAGGTACAGTTAGATCAGGATCATAAGTATTTGCATTTTCAAGGATGATTATCACCAGTAGTTTTGACTGAAGAAGAAAAATTATTTCCCCAGATGCTGCAGTGTCTTGTTTCAGCATTTTCAAAATTAGATCTTTACTCTTTTCCTTCAAAATATTTTGGAGCTTTTTACTTCCCCCCTCTCCTTAAAGAAAGAATGTTTTTTAGGGGTTAAATAGCTTGAAAATAAAAGGAAGCATTTCATTTTCAATTGGATATAAGGAGGAAATTCTTTCCTGTTAGGGTGGTGAGGCACTGGAATGGGTTGCCCAGGGAGGTTGTGAGTGCTCCATCCCTGGCAGTGCTCAAGTCCAGGTTGGATGAAGCCTTGTGTGGGATGGTTTAGTGTGAGGTGTCCCTGCCCATGGCAGGGGGGTTGGAACTGGATGATCTTGAGGTCCTTTCCAACCCTAACTGTTCTATGATTCTATGATTCTGTGATTTTGAATTGAAGATAATGTTTCAGGTTGACTCAAAATGAGATTTATTATTTGTATTATTTATTGCATGATTTTGCAGCAATATCTGTCTTCTTCAAATTCACACTCTTCCCCGCACACACACTTTTAAACATATTTTTATTTACTTTGAGTCCTCAAATCTGTCATCAGCCAAGCTCCATTCCCACGTTGTATGAAAAAATCACTTGAAAGTTTCCAGGAAAGTTCATGTAATTTATGTTTCAGATTATGTCCAATATCTCCACATAGAACACACAATTGCAGCGGAGTATGTTATGGGAATATTATGCTTTCCCAAACAGCAGGTTTATGTTAGCAGCTTTACAAACCTGTTCTGTAAAAGTCAGGTCTGAGAGAAGGTTCATGGCTTCCTCCGGTTTACCTGGAGTTGCAAACCAAGAATCAGTGGCCCTCATCAAAGTCCACATTTTCAGAAGGTTTAGGCTCCGCCTTATGAGATGGTATATTCAGTCTCTTTTCATGCTGCATCGCAGGTAGCTGAGCCAGGATGGCTGTAGTCATGGTCTTCGGAGAAGTCTCTTAGTCTCTGTCTCATGGAAAATGAGAATTGGCCATCATGAATGAAAGCCAAAATAATTGCCGTGATGTGCTGCAGATCAGTCTGTATTCATTCAGTTGAGTAGTAATTCTGAGGGTTAAAATGATTGCCTTAAATATCTGTTTCCCTTATGATCAGAGAGCCTTTGAAAGAAAAGGGACTGTTAGTTTATGTAGGTCTGTGCAGTGGTCTCTGAGTGCAACTTCGTTGTGTTGATGAGAGGTATTTAGATGCAGAGATGCTGGAGCTCTTCCTTCCTGTGAGGAGGTCCTCAGAGCTTCTGATGCCCACCTTGCTTGAGCCTTTCACTGTTCCTGCTGAAATTAACCAGGTTTATTCCAGTTGTTTGGTCAGGTTCACACGATTTCTCCTCTGGTAAGTAGAGGTTGTTGTGTACCGAGGCAGCTCATGTGAAATGCTCCTAACCACGCTGTATTAACTTACCAATAAATAATTTTCTGTTTAACAGCCTCTGCGCAGAAAACAGTTCAGATCTCCCCAGGGAACAGGCAAATTAAGCGATTTACTGGGTACATTTTGGATAAATTTTCATGTCTGTTGTTTTTCCCTGTTGTCTCACGTTATCTTTCGTGCCTGAATGTGCTTGTCAGATCAAGTATTCTACAACTGAGAACACATGAAAATCTTTAATATAAAAAGTGCCATTGCATCTACATTTGGTATTTGCCGCAGCTGTATGTGTTTGGGGAATGCCAGTGAGTGACCTTGTGGGCAACACAATGTGTGTTCTTGCCCATTCATACTTTTCATCTGCCACCTCACCTCCCAGGATGCAAACCCATGTTTCAAACTCCAGGTTTTCCTTATTGACTTCAAGGTATGACAGGGAGGTAGTGCATCCTTGGGAGGTGACATGGGTTGTTTATTTTTTGCAGTTAAGAGAAATAAAAGTGTAGTAAATATTTCCTGATGTTCCTACAAGCACCAGGAATCTCCTACCACCTTCAGACATAAATTTCCTAGAACAGAAATAGTTGTGCATCAAGCTTTAATGCACAGGGTTTTTTGTACCTGCCTCTTCCATGTATCTTTGTTGTGCATGCCTGGAGTTGGGCAACTTCAGACAACTTAATTCTGATGGAAATTGAAACAGCTGAGAAACTCAGGGTTAAAAACAGAATCAATGTGCAGCAGTTGTTCAGTTTTGTAGCAGAAGATAAACATGTTCTTGCACACACAGCAGGTTTTGCAACCCTGTTCATACAAACTGTTGTTCATTTCCAAGCACTGGCGAAGACGGAATTTCTGCCTTGCCCCGCCTTTTCCTGAAGGCTGCAGGAGGAGATGCTCATCTCTGTCTCTACTGAGGGACATGGATAGCTCTCTGTTTCACAGGGGACAAGAAAGCCTTCGCCTGCATGTGCTGTTGACTACACTCAAGCTTTGTCCCCCTCCTCCCCAGGGAGACTGTCAGTTCCCAGCAGTGGCTTCTTATAGCCCCCTTACCATGCGTTTTGAGAGGCAAAACCTGGTTCTTCTGTCCTCTCTGCTTTGGTCTTGGTCTCTGTGGCCGTGGCTTTGCCTCCCTGGTACATGGGGGAGGACACTGGCAATTCATTCATGTGTTACACAAGATTATGCACACATTCATTCATGTCCCACAGCAGGATGGCATAGCCCTACGTCTGCTTATACAGAGGTAAGCATGGCATAGATAGCAGTGTACACCACTGTCTTCCTTCCAGGACCGTGCAGAAGTGACTTTTATGGTTGTAAAGGTCCTGTCCTTAAATGTGAACCCTTTTAGGATGGGTTTTCTGATATAATTATTTTGGAATTTTATAGGGCCTTCTGGGGGGCTTTGTAGAGTGTCCATCTGTGGTACTCATTATGCACCTACTACTAATTAGTGTCTTTATAGAATCATAGAATTGTTTAGGTTGGAAAAGACCTTGAAGATGATCAAGTCCACCTGTTAACCTAGCACTGCCAAGTCCACCACTAAACCATGTCCCTGATTGCCACATCTACATGTCTTTAAATTCCTCCAGAGATTTACTCAACTGCTTCCCTGGGCAGCCTGTTCCAATGCTCACTATTTACACACGGCTCATCCACTCATCTGGTACCATGCAGGAGACTGGCCCCTCTAATCTGTCCAGTCTGAGAGTTGTAAGTGCTGCTGGTGGTGTCCTTTTGGTGCCTTGCTGGCCTGAGGTTGAGTGAGGGATGCTGGAGCCTTTCTTGCTCCTTTGGGCTGGGTTTGGCACTGGGGCTGTGCCAGGGACAACATCTCCCACCTTGCCAAGGGCGGCTGCAGTCCTGGTGACGCTGAGCCACAGTGGTGCTTCACAGTGCTTTCAAATGGCCAGCACCAGAGCACATCACTGGGGTACCCTGGTCAAAACACTGCGCCCTCAGCAGCATGGCCAGGGGCATCACCTCCTTCTGACCACCTCCCCTTGCTGTCCTCCTGTCTCAGCAGGGGCTGGCTGGCACAGCTGTCCTGCTGCCCAGTGCATCCGGGCTCCTGCCTCACCTTCAGGTACCTTTCTTCGTGTTCGTTCTTGGCCCTTGGGCAATTCCTGCATGGCACTGTTGTGCATCGGTGGCTTTCACAGTGCTGCAGCTCAGCAGTGATGTTTACCTCTGTGTACCTTTCAGTTTCTTTTCATGGGTCATACACAGGGTGTATCACTGGAACTGGCCACCTCACTCAAGTTAATCTTGCTGTTTATCGCTGTTTGCTGTGGTTATCTTTGGTATACCAGTCAAAGACTTAATAACAGTCTGCAGTGATCCTGTGTTACGACTTGTGCAACACCAAGTTCCAATTTCCCTAAAATAAGGAGAGTTCTATCTAAATTTTAGCAGCCTATAGCTAAATATTTATCTAAATTTAAAAAAAATAAAATTATTATCATCAGATTAAATTTTTCCCTATACGTTAATTGTTCTGACATCTGCTGTCTAGCACACAAGTTTCTAGTTCTGCTGGAGACACGGTATCTTCTCTTCCCATCTTTAGGAATTTCAGATAAATTTGCTTCCCAAATCTTGATTTTTTTTTTTTTTTTTTTTTTTTTTTTTTTGCCAGATGAGTTTTCATTTTTTCCCTCTAGTCATTTTCATTTTTGGTATTGGTTTTATCACCCTGATCGTCCTATTTCTTTCAAGGTTGGCTCCCCTTCTGTCAAGTTGGAGGGCATCTGGATTATCAGCCTTTTTCCTTAAGAAGATGGGCAATGTCCCACACAACCAACCTTCTGCCTTTGAGGGTTGCCAGCACATCTGTTAGCTGGGTTAATCTTGGACCGAAGGGAAGCCTAATAATGTTTCAGGATCAATGGCAATTAGGGAGGATGTGCAATAGGGAACAGATGTTCCATCTGGATATTTGTCCCAGTCCATCCCTGTGCTGGCCGACAGTTCCAGTTTATCTGAGTTGGACCCACACCAGCTGACTTTTATCCAGATGCCAGACATGTGTCTAAACAGGGGATGTAAAAGGACTGGACATCTATGAGAGGTGACGTATCACACCAGAGGCACTACAACCCAGATCTCACCAGACATGCTTGCAGCTTCCCATGGGAGCAGTGCCAGGGGGAAAGCAGACAGGTGCAGATGCCCTGGTTTTGCCCATTGCCCTGTGGACCGCAACAGCTTCAATGAGTTTATCCTAGGCAGAGGAAGACAATGCAGTCATGCTTCTCCTCCTTTTCCTACCTCCCAAACTCTTGGTCTCACATCCAGGGGACCTTGGGTAAGGTCCCCCCACATGGCTACAGAGCAAATGAGCAACACAAAGTGTAGTCCTCACTGTGTGATGTTCGTGGCCTTTCCCGGCAGGGCCACATCAGCAGGTAGCTGAGAGGTTCATGATACATAGTTTTGCTGTCAAAGGTGTGAGCTCTGCTATCAGCCAGATTTCTGGATTTGTAGCTAGCTTACACGCTGGCATATGTACCAGTTCACTGGCTCTGTGTTCAGGCTAGACTATTGTGTGTTGCTTCCTAGGAAGCTTGTGGTAGATAAAGAAGTATGATAGATGTAGTTGGTCCAATTAAAGAAAAATCTAATACTACAGATCTACAAATCCAATCTTATTGAAAGTTACTCTACAGCAAATTACTGAAATTTGATTTTATGACTTTTTTTTGTGTAGTGTGAGTAGTGGTCAGCACAGTTAGGTGGGGAGCTGCATGCAAAAGCCAACCTGGGGAACAGGGGCAGTCTCCCTCCCTCCTTCATGCACTCTTTCCCAGGGAGAGGTGATAGCTGGATGCCAGAGATGAAGGCAAGCTGATGAGAAGCACATTAGAATATAACAGGGGGAAGTTAGAGATAGTTATCTCTGGTAGCTTTAGCAGGAAAGTTTTATTATACTTTTTCATTTTTTTTCCCAAGAAACTTTTTTTGGCAGTAGAAATCATTGTTTTCAGATTGTCAACTTGATTTGACAATCTGAAAGGCAATAGCCATTAAAATTTCTGCCCTTTTTAATGAATGTTTTGGATAGCTGTAATAGAAAATATGTGTGCTGTGGGGCTGGAGAGGGTGATGTCACCTGCCATTGGGGAAAAGTAATGTTTCTAGTTACAATTCTAGTCTTAATAAGCCATAAGCTTGATCTCTTGCATGGGCTTATGGGGCTTCACACATTAAAAACAAACCAACCAACCAACCATAATCTCCAAATAGTATCAAATACAGAAGAGCAGATGAAACATGACTCACTGTGTAGCTGTACTTTGCTCTGCATGGGGTCTTCCCTTTCAGTGTAGTTGGAGATCTCTCTCCTGTTTGAAGCCCTTCTGGGAGGAACACATTTAATTGCCTGCAGGATCATTTCTCTTTCTTGCTGGCTGTTCCCGGCAGCTGTGTTTGACAGTGGGGAAATGCTCCGGGACAAGTGGAGATGGGCTAGGGCCAGCCATCAGGCTGTGGTGAATTGAACTTAGATTAATTGAACTTGTTCCTGAAAGAGCTGGAAATGATCATCGGTTGTACTTCATGAAGATCTCAACGTAAGATTTGATTTCTCCAGAGTAGCCTTCCTTTGGTAGGTTCTTCATAAACTCAAATTACTTGACAAATAATTGTGAGGTGGGCTGATGCCAACCTTATGAAGTTCAACCACGACAAGTGCAAGGTCCTACACCTGGGTCGGAGCAATCCCAGGCACAGCTACAGACTGGGCAAAGAAGAGATTCAGAGCGGCCCTGCAGAGAAGGACTTGGGGGTGTTGGTCGATGAGAAAATGAACATGAGCCCGCTTCAGTGTGCGCTCGCAGCCCAGAAAGCCAACCATATCCTGGGCTGCATCAAAAGGAGCGTGACCAGCAGGTCGAAGGAGGTGATCCTGCCCCTCTACTCTGCTCTTGTGAGACCTCACCTGGAGTATTGTGTGCAGTTCTGGTGTCCTCAACATAAAAAGGACATGGAACTGCTGGAACAAGTCCAGAGGAGGTCCACGAGGATGATCAGGGGACTGGAGCACCTCCCGTATGAAGACAGGCTGAGGAAGTTGGGGCTGTTCAGCCTGGAGAAGAGAAGGCTGCGTGGGGACCTCATAGCAGCCTTCCAGTATCTGAAGGGGGCCTATAGGGATGCTGGGGAGGGACTCTTCATCAGGGACTGTAGAGACAGGACAAGGGGTAACGGGTTAAAACTTAAACAGGGGAAGTTTAGATTGGATATAAGGAGGAAATTCTTTCCTGTTAGGGTGGTGAGACACTGGAATGGGTTGCCCAGGGAGGTTGTGAGTGCTCCATCCCTGGCAGTGTTCAAGGCCAGGTTGGATGAAGCCTTGGGTGGGATGGTTTAGTGTGAGGTGTCCCTGCCCATGGCAGGGGTGTTGGAACTGGATGATCTTGAGGTCCTTTCCAACCCTAACTATTCTATGATAAACTCAGAATATGTTTTAAAGAAATCAAACTATTTCCCTTGCACTGTGTTGTTCGAGAACGAAAGGAAGAGTCATAACAAAACCAGTTGTTTTGTAAAACCATAGTAATAGGTCATACGATACGCTATTTTGGGGGCATTTCTCAGGCCAATTAAAGTAATGATGTATTTTACCCAGGGACGTTATTGCTTCATTTTAAAGGGTAGTGTCTCATAACTGGAATTAACTGTGTAGTCCTTTACTAGGGAGAATTTTGGATTTGAACTGTGAGCATAACTCTGTAGACTTTTTTATTGTTTAAATGCTTTGGTTTCATGTTTGTTTGGCTTTTATGCCGGTATGGATGCCACACTGATCTTAGCCAGTACATACAGAATGCTTCAAAAAAGCCAAATCCCCAAACCCACAAATCTTACTGTTCATTGAGTAGCTAATATAAATGTTTATGTATGATCTCACTGAATTTAGATTGTAATGTTAGAGGTGATCTTTAGCAAAATTCTCTAGCTAGAACTTGAGAGAAGCAGCTGTTATATTTAAAATTAGCACATAGAGTGCCATTAAAATAATGATAGAGGTTCACAGAGTTTCATTCTAAGTGCTAATCATCCTATCTTGTGGATGGGTTGACTGCTGTGCCTTACTCCATGGGGCTTCATGGGTTTGGACAGTTGGCCTAAATTAATCTGTAAAAGGCTGGAGGTGGTAGAAATAGAAGCACAGATACGGGTAATGTGTCACACATCTGCTAAATATCTGCCTGCTGAACCCATCAGCTATATTTTCTTTCTCCATCCTTGATCTTTGCCAGTGTCACTGTTAGGTGTAAAGTATTATACTCTGTGGGGTGTCCTGAGGATTTGCGGTGTACTGACTTGAATTGGCAGGCAAATTAAAAATTACAATGGACTAGGGATATTGTAAGTAGTATGGGGAACTAGAAAGCTACTAGGGTTGCGGCTTTTTTGGCAAGCTAAAATAGCAACATGAAGAATTGATGAGTTACTAAGATTGTCCAGGGGAGCTATAATTATAATTGTAATCTATGATGACTCTTCTGTTCGTTTAGCCAAGACTTCATGAAAGACTCAGTCAAATCAGCACCCATACCTTTACGAATATACATTACTCTTTATCATTTATCTGCTTGTAAATTCATTGCTTTCCATAACACACTAGAAAAGGCTAAAATTCCTATGAGACTGAAGATTAATTGCAAAGATTGCATAAATAGTTAGGAAGTCTTTAAATGTTATAGTAAATTAGGGCAGAGAAGGGAAATCAAGGAATTAAAGTTGGGGTTTTTTTCAATGGAAAGCTATTACAGTGGTGGTATTTGTAGCTCACTGCCTATATGCATGAATGGATCACAGGCTTTTCTAGGACTTTGATGGACTTTAATAGACCTCAGTCCATTTTAAAGTGTGTATGAGCACACATCCACTAAAATCTTTTGAAGAAACGGGTGGCAGCCCATACATCTGGGAATTCCAAAATAGATTGTGTGTTTATACCAAAGTACTTTCATGGCCTTTCTATATCAAAGTGTTGTTATTCTGAAATGGGTACTGGTTTGTATCGTAAATCTGTGTTGGGAGTATTTATTTTTATGAGCTTTATAAGAATAAATGTTATAGTATTCTTTTTAAAAGAGACTAAAATGATGAATGTATGACTTCTGGTACCAATTTTTGGATCCTTACGTAGAAACTGGTGTTCAAACTTGCACACAGCCATGCTCACTGCAATTTGCCAGTGTATTCAGTGCAAACGTGCTATGCTACAATAGTGGCCTGTTTTGTCATAGGTACATTTAGGAACTTGATATCAAGTTTCAGGTTTCAGAAATCTGTTTCAAAATGACAGAGTATGATTTATGACAGAATTTTGCATACTATTCCGTATGTTATAAAGCATGATACGACATAGCCTCACAGAAAAATGCATTAATGATGAGTATAGGTCTTGATTTGCACTATGGACTTAGAGAACAAAAAGCCATGCACGTGCCTTGAATATTTGCAAAACCAGGGCATGTAAATCCCACTTCAGGAAAGCAGCCCAAGTTAGGAGAGCATCCAACCCATGTTTGAATCTTAAGTATCCTATGGACTTTAAAATCCCACTGTCTTCTTGTTGGGCTTTAATAGGCACAAGTGATCCTTTAAATTGTCATACTTCTCAGAGCTGGGGCTTAAAGAAAAATACTGTCTTTACTAGTGGTGTAGTAGCCAGTCTGACTGAACTGAAGATATTATCCTGGCAATCTCAATGAATAGAGTAATCCTTTTGTGTTTAACCTACTTGTTTTAACTTATGATTTCCTTTTAATACATCTGTTAGGAAAGAGTAATGGGAACATTTTATTCTTCCTCATCATTTTTATTGAATAACTTACACTGTATGAAACATTACATGTACATGGATCTTGACGTGAACTTGGGGAATAGACATTGTTTGATCTCTGTAGTAATTTTATACAACTTTTAATTACCTTTTTATTTGCAAGTCTCAATAGGCTTTTATTTTATACTGGAAATAATGGGAGCAATACTGAGGCTAACACAGTCCCTGAACAAATCATGCTAGAAAGGATAAAGTGTCCAAAATAGTGATGGTTAAAGAAGTCATTTCTGTGCCTAGACTTTATGCTTACTTTGGTTTGTCTTTAGGTTGTTATTGACACTTTTCTATTTTTATTCCATTCATACAATGCTAGCAGTAACACTGTTACCTGTCATTGTTACCTGTGTTTCTCTGCTAAGCAGACTGTAAAAAGAAATATCTGAACCAAAAATTCCTGCATGGTGGAAAAAGTAGTTAAGGGTGTTGTTTCCTGAACTTCATACCGTGTTTTCAGTTCCCATTCAGGTTCTTTGAGCTGGTGATGGTGATAGAAAATACATGCAGCTCTCGCTAGCTCCCTTATTTATTTGCTTCTCACAGGGAGGGATGTTAGTCCAAACTCAGAGCACACAGCTTGGGAAAGGAAAGCAGCAAAGTAATAATTCCTGCTGTGATACTGGTGTCCTGGTGTCTCTTGCCAAATCAGCTTCTCTGATATTTTCTAATTTGGCCTTTTGCTATTATGAGTGGAAACTCAAAGCTGAGGACTTTTAACTTCTGCATGATTTCAAATCAGACTACTTCAGTTCTGTGTAATTAGCAAAGGAAATGGAGCTCGTTACAGGAACATGGGAAGAGATTTAGGAGTTGA
This sequence comes from Lathamus discolor, assembly GCF_037157495.1. Lineage (NCBI taxonomy): Eukaryota > Metazoa > Chordata > Aves > Psittaciformes > Psittacidae > Lathamus > Lathamus discolor. Next base: position 38,044,553 of record NC_088884.1, on the reverse strand, counting down.
GAATTGGGATTACTGTCTTCCCATTCATCCTTCCATACTGTTCCTTCTTTGCCCTCTGCAGTCTGATTTAGTTTTGTTTTCCTCTTCTCTCTTTCTTCCTTATGTGATACACAGCATGTTATGCACTGCATATATTTATTTTCTGTTACATTTTCTGTCAGACCTCATGTCCTTTTTTATTCTTTCTATTCCACGTATGCTGTTAAAATTTCAAGGAGTACGGACACAAGAAAGCAGGCAGAATGAATGCTGCTGTGGAACACACAAAAGCACAACTCTGTTTTTAGCATCCCATGCCTCTAGTCAGACCTAATACAGAAGTATGGGGCATGGGAGCTCGTTTCACAGAGCTGTTCAGTGGAAGCCTCTTCTGATGGAAAAAGCAACATTTTTATGATAAGCTCTGAGACAGTATGGATCCAGAAAGCCTAGGGTCAGCACCACCAGCTCAGCTGCCCTACAACTCTCTCAAGGACAGGTCTGTTTGGGTTTACTCTTTGCAAAGGAAATGGCAGGTGACTTGCAACTTTCAACAGCCATAAACCCTGCAGACAGTGAGCTTATTATTATTTATTCTCTTAAGGCAAGAAGGCAGGAATAGTAATGGGGTTTTAGTGGAGTATAGGAGATAAGGGGGAAGTGTTAGCAAGATGTTTTATAAACCTCACAAGGGATAATTTAAGTGAGCCCTATATTATGTGTAGTGAAAGACAGTTCTTTCTGCTGAAAGGCCTCTTTTGATGTTTTAATGTGTTTATTTTTCAAAGTGACTGATGAGAATGCAGGTTATTTTTTAAGTAAGTCTGCCTAGACCTTTAACTTACAATAAGCAGTCTCCTTTCTTCCCTCACCAGGCAAGACTTTTGAACTATAGAATCGTAGAATGGTTTGGGTTGGAAAGGACCATATGACCATCTACTCCCAACCCCTTGCCCTGGGCAGGGACACCTCCCACTAGATCAGGTTGCTCCCCCTTCCAACCTGGCATTGAACACTGCCAGGGATGGAGCAGCCACAGCTTCTGGGGGCAACGTGTGCCAGCGCCTCAGCACCCTCATAGTGAAGAATTTCTTCCTTATATCCAATCTAAATCTCCCCTTTAAGCTTGAAGCCATTACCCCTTGTTCTGTCACTACAGTCCCTAATGAAGGGCCCCTCTCCAGCATCCTTATAGGCCCCCTTTGGATACTGGAAGGCTGCTATGAGGTCTCCACGCAGCCTTCTCTTCTCCAGGGTGAACAGCCCCAACTTCCTCAGCCTGTCTTCATACGGGAGGTGCTCCAGTCCCCTGATCATCCTCGTGGCCTCCTCTGGACTTGTTCCAACAGTTCCGTGTCCTTTTTATGTTGAGGACACCAGAACTGCACACAGTACTCCAGGTGAGGTCTCACAAGAGCAGAGTAGAGGGGCAGGATCACCTCCTTCGACCTGCTGGTCACGCTCCTTTTGATGCAGCCCAGGATACGGTTGGCTTTCTGGGCTGCGAGCGCACACTGAAGCTGGCTCATGCTCAGTTTCTCATTGACCAGCACCCCCAAGTGCTTCTCCAAACAGGTTCTATTTATTTATTCACTTATTTATTGCAAAGGGCTTCTTGGGTCTCAGGGAGGTCCTCCTTCTATGCAGTGCTTGTGCAGCACATTCACCAATGATCTGTGCTATCAGCCTTTGCTTTTTGCTCTTTTCCGTCCACTACACCCTGTCCTGCTGATGCTTCCCATCCCCCTGTGTGCTCGTGCACTCCCATAGTAGAAGAAAGGCTTCATTCCTCCAGGAGACTATATTTCTCCCCATTCTCTCTTGTTAAAGGACGCACCAGGGAAGCTGAAAGCACACTAAGGGATTAAGTTACCTCCTCCATCAGAGAAGTTAACAATACTTGTTCTGCAGTCAGCAGTTGTTGTCCTAACTTCTGTTAGGAAATGTTTTCAGAAGCATTTACATTTCTAACCAGCCAAAACCAATGCATATCTTTGAGCCTTTTTAAGACATAGAAGGCAGAATGCGTTGGCTGTAGAGTGTGGAAACTTGCTTTTTTCAGGCTCTTGGGGCAACCTGAGGCAGCTGACTGTGCCTGTTAGTCTTAATGGCTTCATTCTTCTTTGTTTAGCTGCTTAGTGGTGTTGCACACCTTAACAGATATGTTCTGTAATTAGATTGCTGTACAGAGTAAAGGCATCTTTTTTCTTAGGGACCTTTCAAAAGATGTGGCACAATAGTCTGTGATCTTTCAGGATTCAACAGACAACAGGTTAAAAGCCACTGCTTTAACCAGCAATTCTGATGGATCTCAATGGCTTGATTTGCTGTTCTTGCGGTCTTAATCAGCGTGTTCAACTCAAACTCTGCAGCAAAGTGCTTGCTATGTGCAATATAGATACTGTAGCTTGGAATCATTGGCATTTTTCTTTTTAATACCAGTTATCTCTTGAAATACCTTAAAGATCAAACTTCCATTATCATCTATCAGACATCTTGCCCCGATTATTGATACAGGTCCTGTCTTCTGTGTTTTCTTGTTGATTTGGTCAATAAAATACCACTTGTGCCTGCAGTTGTATCTTCTGGTTCATAGGGGTGGTGATGCTGGCTGCAGGAATGCTTCCTGGCAGGATTAATAAGATATTGTTGTCACCTGGATTTCAAAGCTACTGCAAGTAGTTGAAAGCGGTTTGCTCTGTTCTTGCTTAGGAATTGCAGTTTTAATATTTTCAGTCATTCCTTTTCTTGAATGTTTCTCCCTTCATTCCCAGTGGCAATTTACATTAATGTGTACCATATTCTGCACCAGGCTCTCCTTTTAGAGACTTCAGATAAGGAAGAATGCCGTGTCTTTGTGAAATAGACATATTTGCCAAATAAGCCAAATATTTGGCTTAACGGTCTTTTTTTCAGGCACTTACTACAGATGTATTTCATTGGCTGCATATTGTGCAGATGTTAATGTATTTAGCACTCGCTTGGTTCTGAAGGTGTATACACCATGTCTTATTAGTTGCCAGTATTCTATTTTGGCTCCTAAAATCAGCTTGGTTTCCTTCAGTCCTTCATTATAAAAACCTGGGGAGAGCACCGACTGGCCATGGCAGAGTGATCTGGACTCAGACATTCATGATGCTGTCGGTCTGCCGAAACCAGGCCTTGTTTGACCTTCAGAACATGGCAAGTCCAGTTTGTTTGAACTTCTGCCTTAAATGCTGTGTTTCTTCAGAGTCCTTTATCTGATAGCATGTCAGGTTGGTTCGAGCTATTTTTAATGTGTGAGATTTCCTGTTATTTTTAATTGCTTTCTGCTGTCTGTTTTGAAATTATTTGATGAATCAAATAAACCTGTTGTTAAAATTAAGCGTGTGCATGCACACACGTGGTATTATGATGGATCTGGAAGTGCTGACAATACACTGGTAATACAGAGAAAGGTTTAATAATTACCTCACCATTACTATAGTGGTTGGACAGAAATTTTAAGGTAGAGTTTTCACACTATGGAAAAATGAAATCCGTGTCTATTCTTCCTGCCATTACGGTAGACGATAGGCTGATGCTGTCATCATTTCTAGGAGCTTTAGAGCCAGAGATGTTGTAAATGCACAGCTGTTAATTCCTAAAGGAGAAGGAGTCCTGGTTAGAAATCTTTGGGAATTGGTGCATGGAAAGATGGAAAATTATTTGCCTGCCTTCTTGAAGGTTGTGGGGGTATAAGTTTTCATATAGTCACACATCCATCTGTTTCTTTTTTGTATATTTTCATAGGATTACAAAAAGCTGATTCAGACATGGGTAAAGCTGCACGTAGGCAAAGATGTGGGCAAGCAGTTCTAATAATTACTATTTTACAGAATTTGAGGAATACTGCAGACAATACTGCGGATTGCTCGCCCTAAATAAGCTCTGAGATTAAATAAGACTCAGGAGGCACTGTCAAATAAAGGATACTTGACAGGTTAAAAGGCTTGCCGTAAAGAATGGTGTGTGTGGATAGATGCTGTCTGGAACACAGAAGGCGGCCTAGGCTTTAAGAGAGCTTTAAGTAAAACAAATATGTATATATTGGTTTGTCAGCTTGACATCCCTTTTGTTACTGTGCTTTGTTCCCACTCTAAAAGCAGACAGCGCTTTATTTTAAAAGACTCTTAGTTTGCATTGTGTTCAAACTTGTCACAGCTTCCAAAAACTGAAGTTCTGCTGACAGCTGAACTTAGTCAAAGTTCTTGCACAGTCTTTGTGTACACATAGAGTAAACTCTTCAAGGGCAGGGGCTGAAAGTAGGAGTGTATTTCACAAGGGCACGAGGAAGGTGTCAGGTTTATAGCCTGACTGCTGAAAGGAGTGCATTCTGAATGACAAGTATTTCACTAAGCCTGAGCCGTGCCAGTTGCACTCGCGTGCATCATTTGGACTATAAATAAGGGGGACAATCCCACTGGCATGCCAATGTAAATATGCTGGTAGTGGTGCAGTGTTTAAACAGCTCCTAGTGGCGGTGCTAAACTGATTTTATGAATCAAATAAAGCTTGTTAGTGGGATTAAAAAGGATAACTATAAGGCTGTAAATTTATACAACATACTACTAAGATGCAGAAGTATGCTGTACTCTTAATGTTGCCCACACTAGAGTTAAACTTTGCAATTTTTTTGTTTAAAGAAATCAAATGTATTCTTCGCCAAATGGATATCCCAGTCAGCATGCACACTGTGCTTCAGTGACAAAATCAGCCAGTCTTTGTGTAAAGTCGTGCCCAGTAAGAGCTGGTAGGATCCTACCCTAGAGCAGAAAGCACAGTAATCTGTGTGATTTCTGGAATGAACAGTACATGCGAGACATTTTTTATAAGATCTTCTGAAGAGGGAAGGAATGTTATTAGGAGTAATAGAATGACAGTTAAAGCAAGGAAAGAAAATTGTAGGCTGATGGAGGGAGCTATTTTCCAGCTGAGAGATCTGATGCACCCTGTGGAGCACTCTCCAAAGGAATATGATGGAAATGTCATCACTAGAGACACTTACAGATACAAGCAGGATGAAAAATACATGATATAACTTGCTGCAAATAGTATTAGTACAGCACTGGAATAGAGGTGGGATAACTAGCCTTGTGAAAAAATTATGATTCCTAACTTTGTCTTAGAATGTAGTGCTATGACTTTGCTTATCCTTATTTTTCCTGAAACAAACTAAATTCCTGTTTTCTAAACAGTTTAACGTACTTTACTTACTTTTCATGGACCTTGAGTAATAGTCTCATCATCTCAGCTGTTAACTTTTGTCATTGCCTTCCCCCAGCACACATGCAACTAGGTTCTGCTTTCCCTGGCGCATAGCAGAGAAGTTCCTAGTTGACATCCTGGTTGTGATGTTCCTAAAGACAGACACAGAGAGGACAGCAAAACCTTTCTATGGATCAAGATGCAACTCTTAACAGACTATGGCTGTTCAGGACAAAAAGCGTAGCTTGAATATCCAAAAATGTTTTCTGTCACGGAGATCTGTGTCACTTAGGAATTTCCTTTTAAATGAAAAGGTTTATAGCCCCATCCCCTAGAACAAGTTTTTCTGCAGAAGTTCTACATATAGAAAAATCCCAAACTCTTTCATAGAGGAAAATAGTTTCCATCCTCTGTTTCTTTGAGCTTTTTCACTCTCCCAGCTTCTTCATTTTCTAGCTGCTGTGGTTAAGCCTCACGCATTTCACTTACGTGATGCCTATATTATTTCCAGAAGCAATAAGCACAAGCTTAAGACAAGAGAGTGAGACTCACAATGAATCCTGAAATCATGTAACAATTCAGTAACAATTCCTGTTTATGGCATTTGAATTTAATCCCTTAACAAATACTTGATGCTATATAAACAAAAAGATATATTTATGAGATCTGAAGTAGTTTGTGGTTGGGGTATTATTTAAATAGGATTACTTCTTTCTTGCATAATCCACTGAAGTGAATTTCACCATATGCTAACATCTCTCGAGACATGTTTTCAGCTTTCTGCAGATCCTGCATGTTTTAGATGGTCTTGGAGAGTTCCGAGTTTTCCTGAGCGAAATAGCTTTGGGAAGAGATCAGCATTTCCGAAACCAAGTATTTCCATTCAGGTACCTAAGCACAGGCTTAGGAAATCAGCTTTGGACATGAAGTCTTGGGAGCTATTCAGATCACTTTTCAAATGGTCAAGCCTGCTGAGGCAACAGGAAATGGATTCATGGTTATGCATAATTACAGTACCCTACTTTTCTTGCTTCTAGGTTAAACTGAGCTGCTACTGTAATGAGTAACCATATAATTCATTTAAAAAAAAAAAAAGAAATTGACATCAAGTATAATAAAATTGAATAAATTTTCACTTTGGAGAGACATTGGGTGCTATAACTGGTAAAATTAAGTTTCTAAGAAAACCAGAGGATGCATCTGCTAAATGTGGGAAAGGAGATTACCAGAGGAGCTATTCTAACTTTTCCTTCTTGTAATTTTTCCATGTCACACACACCAACAAATGTTACTTCTGGAAGCATTTGAAACCCTATAGTTTCTTAATAAAGACTGCTGAAGAGCACTGAGCTCAGAGTTTGATAAGAAAGGATTAAGATTAAATACATTCATATTTATCCTATTTGGAGTCTAGTTCATTAATGACTACTTTGCATGCAGCTCTTAGGAAACTTCAGATATTTCCAAGCACTACTTTGAAGAGCAGCACTGCAATTTCAAAAACAAAGTCTTGTTGGAAGTGATTGAAGCCATAGCTCTAAAAGACCTCGAAAAATCCTTATTCTGTTGCACCAGCAGGAGAAATTAATGCTTTCTTTCATGGTTGGAGCTCCCATAACAAGTCTGAAATGGCTAGCATATGGGGAAAGGAAATTGTTGACATTCTGTTGTTTCTTCATGAAGAATATACATTCAAAAATGTGCACACTGTGCATCTGCTAAAAGAACTTAGCCAATTTTGTCTCTTATTTCAGCTGTTTGTAGTCCATTATGCTCTGACAGCTGTGGTGATATTGTGGTAACCATGAATGTTTCAGGATGTTAAACTTTCTCTAGACTTTAGCATTATTTAAAGGCAAATCTTTTAAAAGCATCCTCCTTTCCCAGGAAAAATACATTCTCTGAAATCTTTTTTTCATTATTGTTGTCAATAACAGTTACTAAGGGTAAAAGTTACACCAGGCTAAAAACGGTTGTGCCAAAATTTCCCATCAACAGCCAAAGTAAAATTTCCACTGTTCACTGCTTCCCAGCAAATTTCAATGTGGTTTGTCAATTCAAGTGTATTCAATAATTCAGTTGTAAAATTTACCAGAGTTTTGGAAATTCAAGTTAGCTTTGTAAGCTTTAGTTATTAAAAAATAGTATTAAAAAATGGGTGGTATTACTCTTGCTATGATTCATTTACAGCTGATTTATAGCTGCTATAGATTCAGTTAAGTTGTGTTGGTGTCTATCTACTGATTGTGACTACTAGGTGTTACATTTATCACGGTATTGCATAAATATTCAGAGTTATTTAGTCAGTTCTCATTCACAATTATTTGGTCTTTAAGTTCGGGGAGAAAGATTTGTCCTCTGTCTTTAGCATAAGCTCTCTCTGCTGTAGGGCAGTGAGGTAAACAAGCTTCAACTCCCTTCTTGGTATTTTTTTCCCCTTCCCATTGCTACAGATCAACCTGAAAATTCCATTTTCCAGAATATGTAACAGTTCAGAGAAAATGCATTTTTACCAGAAACAAAGAATGGGAATTGAGGAGATGAGCTTACGTGGGATCAGGGGCATTTTTCTAGAGTGGTCCTGATGCCTTTGTAGTGTCTGGGATGCTCACAGGGGTACACAGGGGATCTTTAGTTCAGGTTGCCTCTTCTGCCTGGACTTGGAACTGATTGTGGATGAGATAGCTTTAATCTGTTCTACTTTGTATAGCATACCTAAATCATTGATCAGAGCCAGCAAGCAGGACTGAATGATTGTGTAGCTGGGAGTTTGGGTACTCATATATGAATGCGAGACTCAGGTTTGAGTCCCTGCTCCAGTGAATATTTCAGCTTTCTTACAGAATGGAATCTCTTTAACAGAAATGTCCAAGTTTAGAAGAGAGTAATTTGCTGCAGGAATGGTCCTAACAGTTGTACAGAAAGTCTGTGTAAGCCTTCAACTTCAGAGCTTCTGTAAGCCACAGACATCAGTGGATACACATTTATTTGCATCTGTGAAAGCCTCCAGCTGCAAGCTGTGGGGATAACCAAGAAAGCTGTAGCTCAAAATTTACCAACTGTCACTGGTATGATACTGTGCCAAAAATGATGCTTTTAGGTAATGCTGAGCTTTATGCCATTTAAAGATAAAATTCAGGCTAAGTTTCAGATATAAGAAGTATGAGAACCTATGGTGTTTTGTGCTGTACTGCTAGGATTGGAAGGGACATTTTGGAGATCATCTAGTCAAACCCCCAACCTGTTCCTTTTAGTCAAAAATATTCTTCATTTTAAAGTTGAGTGGCAGGTTTCTGTGAATAGGATATTACAGACCTGGGAATGCCTGAAATACCAATTATAGTTATAATAATAACAATAATAATAATAATAATAATAATAACTGTGACGCTGATGCTTTTAGTTTTTGAGAAACTCATCTTTAGGATGTTCTTCCTTCAGCTGTAATCATCATCATGACAACTTGTTAGGTTATCATCCTCTACCTCTGTATAGGTATGTGATTCTTTTCTAGTCTGAGGTGTGTGCTATCCCAGTGTAAGCAACGACACATGCAGTTGATCTTATTCATCCCGTACACTGAGACAGCTGGAGCTGGAGCTAGGGAAGATGTAATGTGCTCCATTGTGGAGTCCTGGGACTCATGCTGGAGATGCTTCACAGTGGGGAATGTTTGAGGGACACCTAAGATCTCACTTGCTTGGGTTCTGAAGTCTCTTTAGGAGCTAGAGTTTAGGTCAGACTCCAAAAAGGTTTAAATCCAGTTCTCCCTCGGCCAAAGAACAGCTTATCCTGTTGTGAGACATAAGTAAAGGTTGAAGAATGAGAATGAAAAATAGGAAGATGGAAACTCTGTTCTTCCTCATAATGCTTTCACATCTACTGTTGAAAAACAATCGATATAGTTTCCAAGTTCCTCAATATTAAAAAACTACCCTGCATTTGAAGTTCTTCTCTTACAAATTTGGTGCTACGTTACTTCCGCTGCTCCCAAAGGAATGCAGCCTTTGCAGAAGAGAAGGAGGTGCAAGTGGTGATGTAGAGCTGAGCACAAGCTGTTGTGTGGGAGAGGCAAGATATGACAGTGAAGGATCTTCACGTTTCCTCTCCGTGTAGGAGGGCCAAAGTAGCAGCTGCCGAGTTGTTCAATAGCTGTTCCCAGTAGGGTGGGAAGAGGCTTCACCTTTATATTCGAGAGGATGCAGTTGTGCTTAGTTGCCTTCTGGGGTCACCTGGTGCTGCACAGGGTTTGGACAGGTTTACTGGGGTATGTAGGGTATCCACTGACTTTGCAGTGGCAGCAGCAAAGGAAACATCCTCTAGCCCATTGTGAAAACCTGAAGGAGGGAGTGCTTTTGAGCTTTACCACATCTGTAAACCACATCCTTGTGTCAATAGCTTTCACAGCCACCTCGAGAGACATGCAAACGGTTTCGTGGCAATAAACCGCCGACACACTGAATGCCTGGACTTGTCTGTTGAAGAAATATCTTTTAAGCTTTCCTTTTATTCACTCTAATGTGTCCCCAGCTGGTAACCTTCAAAGGGTATTACACTGAATACAGCCAATGTCTAAAGATTTCATATGGTTATTTTGCTAGCGCAGTACCAAGCACTTTATATAGCTGTGCACATTATCCAGTGTATGGTCTTTGTAGAGTTACGTGACTGTTGGTTAGTTTCAGAGTATAAAGCCCTTATTCTTGGACAGAGCCCCCCACGTGTAGTAAGAGCAATGCAGAATGATACAAATGGGTCACAGCATGGGTCCCTAACTCAAAGAATGAATCATCTAGTTACAGGATAGAGATACCACCAGGTTAAAAACAGGCAGGAAGGTGCAAAAAGCTGTTTGTCTGCCTCATAGTCAATAGCAAAAGCCATAAGCCCACCATAATAGCTGTAAGCAGTAGGACTACTTGCTTGTCAATCATTATCTTTGCAGTCTTTAATTACAAGAAGCGTGCGTAAAGCTTTGAAAGGATGATATGTGAGCTACTGTTACTGGTATTTGGGGCTCTTTCATGGGGACAAGTAAAATGGGAAAATGGGAAGATAATTTTGCTTTGCTGTTAAGGAATCTGAGTAATCTGCAAGGTGTCACCTCCAGGATTATTGCTATGTTCTGCCAGGAAGGAGGCAAATTAACACAGCGGGCATCATCTTCACTATTGCACATTTATAACTGGAAGAAGCATGCAAAGTATGAATTTAGGGGGTAGAAATGACCCCCACATGTTAGCAGCATAAGAGGGCTGGTTTCCTGTAGTCATCAAGTGAAGACAGCTGCCAGCAAAGGAGTCACCTTTATATGACCTCCTGACTTGCCAGAAATTGTTCATCCTGGGTCGACTAAGCTCACAGCCAGAGCAAATTGCAGGGGGAAAGCCACTGATGTAATAAATGCAGCTCCAGGAGTGTATGGATCTGCACAGCTAAACTAGTCCCGCTGTAGGGAACGTGGCCACCTGCAGTGTGATTCCTGCAGAAGTGGGAAGGAGCTGGAGCACGGAGCAGCAGGGTTTGCACCTGCATGTCTGCCTGTCCTGGGGAAGGTGTTTCTGTGCTCATGGGTGATGCAGTCTGGCCTGTGAATTAGTGTTAGGAGTGTAGCTAGGTGAGATTTATGCTTCTTAGTGTAACCTGTTTCTCCCTCTGTTTTGTACATACAGCTTCTTAAATACGTCACAACTTTACCTAATTTTGAGTTATTGTCTCCCGTTGCAGGGGAAATGTTTTATACCCTTTTCCTCCATTGTTTTTTCAGCGTGTTGGCTTGCTGGGTTTGATTTGGTCTCCAAGAAGTCTTACCTGGTGCTGTAGAGGGGGAAGCTGGTATTACAAAACACTTGGGCAAATCCCTTTAGCTACTGCTATTATGAGATGGTTTTGCATGATTTAAAACCTTCCCTGATAACTATAGAGTGGATGGGGGCATCAGTAAATTATAATTTGATAGTAAATTCTTGTGGCCACATACACAGTTTTGCTAATACATACAAACAGATTTTTTCCCTTTTATGACATCATGAATGGTGTCTGATATTTCAGGGCTATCAGGGCTTCCACGTCTCTTTAGTCACTTTGCTGTTTAGGGTGGCATTTATTTCCGCATCTGTCCTTTATATTACTTTTGTGTCTCAAATAAGCATCTCAATAAGGCTGTTAGCATTCTTTCTCCAGTTGGTTAGATTTGTTTTCCTTTGCTTCTGGGAATCCTTTACACTGATTTCTAGTTATGATGCAATGTGATTTTACTGTTAAATGGGCACTGAAATAGAATTGCTTCCTGTCCCAGGAACAGAATTCCAATCTGCCGATGATACAATGGCTTATTGTTCTTTCCCAATAATAATTGGGCATATTGTGCATTAACAAAAGTTCAAAAGTTTATAAAGTGACTTTTTGAGCCTCTTTTTTTGCTGTCTGTAGAGAGATTAAGAAATGTAGCACAACTGCGTGCCTACGGTATATAAAGATACTGTATAAATATCTGGTACGTTTTCAATGTTAATATGCTTAAGTTAAAATATTAGCTTACTGATATATACAGTCTCCTCTCCCCATTAACCAGAAAGATTTGCAGACTTGTCCTTTATTCTGAACTTAGGATAACTGCAGGTACTCCCAGTGCAGTGCAGTATTGGGAAAATCCTATACCGGCATGAGATTGTAGCTGATGTACTCATTTGCTCAGTGACAAAGATTCAGTGAAAAAGGTCTAGCTGTGAAAATTATTCCTTTGTTTTTTACTCTCTTTCGAGTCCTGTGAAAAACGTTTGTATGTAAGAAGTCTGACTAGGAGAGGACTCTTTTGTTCTGTAAATGGATAGATGTTTCATGGGTAGGGCATACATTCAAATAGGGCCCAAAGTCATCGCCATCCACTGGTTCCTGAGGAATTGTATTATGTTTCCTGCCTACTTTTTAAAGAAAAATGCATGTCTCATACTATCTGCTGTCATGTTCAGCGCCTGCAAATAAGTAAAAACGGATGGGACGTGTAATCCACATGTTATGGATGAGCCCTATTTTTTTGGTATTGATATGAGTTAGCAGGGTTGTTCGGGAAAGCCTTGACTTTGAGCTCAGTGGTATCTCTTCTGTGAAATAAAAAAGACAATCTTACTTCCTCCAGAAGCTCTAGTTCACCCTTACTTTAATTTTCCTTCTTTAATGAGGGGATGTATATTCTGCATATGCAACCATACCATCTTTTCCACTTTCCTCAAATGGAAGAATAAAGCTTTACACATCTACCTTTTTCTTGAATTAGTGTAGCTGGATCTGTGTTAATATTTTTTCATGCTGGTGTATTTCCTATAGCTGACAGCTTTATTTTCTTGGAGTATGTACTAGCACACAGTATAGCCAAGCCTGTTCTCTTTCTCCTTGTAAGAGTGTAGTCCTAAAACAATGGAAGTTCATTTTACTGTAGAAAAAACAATTCTACTGGCTGAAGAACATATATATATCAATATCTGTTCTTCATTACTAGCTGCTTTTTTATCAAGTGGGTGACTATAAAACAATATTTTGCCTTTTTCTTTCTTTTCTTCTGTTTGGTTTTGGGGTTTTTTTAAGTTTTATGTGTTTTGTCACTGCCTAACAGTAGCAGAGCTCATTGCAGAGGTTCTGGCTTTCAAAGCCAACCAACTTTTCTAGTCACTTCTTTCTGACACCTGGTTTTAAATCAAATTATGCTGACCAAACTCCTACCTCACTTGTATAGAAATGGACTGCCGTCCATGATGCAAGTTTCTAAAGGAGTTTGAGGCTTTGCAAGGCTTACAATGTCAAGAGTGTCAGCTGAAAAGAAAACTGATTCTCCGGAAAATGAGGATGCGGTTCTACTTGATCTGAGGATGCTACCAGGTAGCATGGTCTTTGATTCCTTTATTCATTGATCTGTATTTAAGCATATATTCATGCACATGCTGTAAATGCATCAGTCCTTGGAACTGACTAAAGGAAAATATGCAACTAGAAGGATTTGATAATTCTTTAAAGTGTTAGAGCATGCGATTAAAGGAAGAGCAAGACAGAAGCCTCATTTCTTCTGATTGAAATAATAAGATGGATAGTATTTCTTCTTTTTTATTCACATTTCTTTCTTGAGCTTATAGCTTGTTCTTTTTAAAACTACAATACAGTTGATTTGTTCCCCTACTGTCATTCTGCTCTTAAGGAGGATGTAGAAGTGACTTACTTGCTGCCTAATGCTGCCTTTAATTAATGACTCATCTGCGCATCTCAGCATTAGTGGTCTCTTATGCGCTGAGGTTGATCAGTAGGTGCTCCACATAGATTTAGACACAGGCTGTTACAGTCCCATTCTTCAAGCGTAAAAATGGCTGGCCTATTTGGCAACAGCTTTCTGATGTTTTCCCTGACCAATTGTTAACCACAGAAAAGGAACCACCCACTGACAGATCCCAGAGGAAAAGGAGTTCTTTACAGCTGGAATATTCAAAAGCTTCCAGAAACCTTTCACTCCTGAACAGGGATGGTACCTCTCTCGCTGGAGTCTTTGATAAAGCTTCTTAACATGAGAAAAAGGAAATGTCTATGATTATGTTAAAGCCAAAAAGGTCTTTGTATGTCAAGCCTGTCATCAACTAAGTATTATCTCCGATTTTAGTTTTACCCCATCGTTTTCAGCTCTGCTATTCAGAGCCTTTGTCATTGAGTCTGAACATGACATTGAACATTGAATCAACATTCAGAAATACCCATCCTCATCTAGCTCACAGCAGCTCTTGTGCTCTGCATTGCTAGTTAACACAGCATTTGGGTAAAAATTCTGGGGTTTTTCACATTATATTTAATAGTAACCAGAAGTGTTGCTTGTTTCTGTTTAGATGAGAGTCCTTACACAAAGTCTGCAAACCAGGCAAAGGCACCTGATGGAGCACTGTCTGTGAGGAGACAGAGTATTCCAGGTAAGACTTGCCTTGCTTTTTATAACACCTGTCTTGTTTGTGAACAGGAAGGTAATGCTAAGCAAAATTCAGCTAGTTATAAAAAGCAAATGAATTACAGTTACTATGAAGCAACTTTATAAGGAAGGTTCCATGGGAACTGTATGGAGCTCCCGCAGTTAGATTGCCTCATGCTTTTGCTAGGAAGAACATCCTAGTGTCTCTGTCTTTTGCAGCAGGTTTCAGACATTGATTGTGACTTCTTCTTCAGACATTCACTATTTTCAGGCCCCATGAAATCTGTTCTTTGATATCTGATTTCAACAGTACAGGGAGATGGAGCTTATATTTTCCAGGGCTGATTGGACAGACTCAGAAATCTATTGAGCAACACTGTCAGAATTCTCATCTTCACATAATTTTCTGCTACACATATGCCCATCCTTGTCTTTTCTGTCACTGTATCACTCAAAGCTGGATCACTAGATCAATGGTTAAAATATGTGGTCTTCGAACCTATTTCATAGAGTCATGGAACCATGAAATGGTTAGGGTTGGAAAGGACCTTAAGATCATCTAGTTCCAAACCCCTGCCATGGGCAGGGACACCTCACACTAGACCATGTCACCCAGGGCTCTGTCCAACCTGGCCTTGAATCCATCCTCGGGGATGGAACATTTACCACTTCTTTGGGCCACCTGTTCCAGTGCCTCACCACCCTCACAGTAAAGAAATTTTTCCTTATATCTAACCTGAACTTGCCCTGTTTGAGTTTACACCCATTACCCCTTGTCCTATCACTGCAGTCCCTGATGGAGAGTCCGTCTCTGGCATCCTTTTAGGCCCCCTTCAGATACTGGAAGGCTGCTATGAAGTCTCCACGCAGCCTTCTCTTCTCCAGGATGAACAGCCCCAGCTTTCTCTCCCCGTCTTTGTATGGGAGTTGCTCCAGCTTCCTTATCATCCTTGTGACCCTCCTCTGGACTTTCTCTGTCAGCTCCATGTATTTCTCTTTTAATTACTTCAAACAAGTCTGCAAAATATGCTTGTGAATATCAAGTTCTATATATATTATGCAGCAGTCTAAAGGGGTTTTCATCTTCAGCAAGATTTTAGAGATCTTTAAATGAAAACGAATGAACACTGACAAAGGTTGCGCAAAGGCGGAATAACTGATGTTGCCAGTCTCACCGCAAGCGCAGTAACCTTTGACTCAGAGGGAAGATATCTTGCAATAGAAGTCAGAAACTGTAAGGTTATGTCACCCACCTTCTAATGACTAATGTTAATATTCTTTGCACTCCATGGCCTTACTGTTGAACAAAGTTACACAACCTGCGGGGGGGCTATAGATAAAGGGATGGAGCTCAGACCTTTACCACTGCTGTGTTTACTTCTCATCCCAATAGCTCTAGTGTTTCTGAAGGGCCAAATTGCATGTTTTGTGCATGCTTTGTGTGCGTGTTTGGATGTGTGAGAGAGAGCAAGCTGGATGATTTACTGTTGCACGTAATGAACATTTTTGACTGTTGAAAACAGTCTAGTGATTTAAAGATTGTTATTGTTATGGTAGAATCATGGAGATCATAACCACTGTGAAATGACCTGACTCCAGTGTCTAGTGTGCAGTTATTGTTGTGAGAAAATCTTTAATTATACGAAGACCAACCAGCTATTTTTTCTCTGAGTCAATACACTTCAAGATTCACTGCTCTTCAGAGTGAATTAAGACCTCTGTACGGGCACCTTTTCGGGTAATTCTTTAGCTCATAGGTCACTAAATTAAACGTACAGAGCATCTACTGATTTTTTTTTTTAAATCTTCTGAATATTTCACTGTGAATTTAGCTGTTGTCGTTTATTATGTGGTTACTGTATTTCTAAAACACTCACGTTGAGGTCCAAATACAGACCGCAGTTCATGGCTTCAGGTGATATTTTGAGAACTGATGATTTTCACTTGTGTTCTTTAAGAAGAAAGTTTGATGGAAACTGAATCGGTGCCATTTTTCCTTAGAGATAAGATTAGGAATGTCACATGTTGAATAGTTGTCATGACCAGTCACCATTTATTTTGAATATTTTACAAATTTGCTGTGTATTCTGGAGTTTTCGTGAGCACTGCAGATAAATCTTTCCTGTGTGCTCTGCAGAGGTCATAGTTTATTCAGAGAGATAATAGTGACAAGTGGTTGGGGAGATGTACTCTGTTTAATTTCAGGTGTTCTGACAAAAAACTGATCTAAGCTTGTGTATGTTCTTCAGCTTTTAGTATAGTGAAGACATTTATCCTAATGCATTGTTGCATGTCTAGACCTTAGGAGCCAAATTCACATTCTAGCACAGCGGATGTCGTGGGGTTAGATACGTAAATAGCTTTGAGAAGTAACTTGAATACTTAGGAGATGACTGAAGTTTCTGAAAATAATCCATAAATGTTTATATCACTTGGATACTGAGAAAATTTGACCTCACGTCTCTCATGTAAGGTGCACCTTGTAAATAGCATCTATGCTCTCTTGTCTGTGGGCAGTTTATCGGCATTATGGATTAATTTTGACACAGATGCAGAAGCATCCCAGCTAGGCATCTTGGCTTGGCAGTAGGAGGTGTACCAGTAGTATTAACTAGTACCATTAACCCATTACTAGTTTGAGACCAGAAGTACAGCCTCTTCGCTTTGCAGGATCACGCTTCTGCCAGTATGTAGGTCAGCTCCAAATAGGTTTTGAATTGGAAGGCATGATGCAGTGAACCTGGTAAATTCTTCTAAACCTGATTGGAGATGTGTCAGCTGGAGTTACTGTCAGTAATCCTTACATGAAGAGCATATACTGTATGGAAAGCATTCATTTAGATTCCTCCCAGATGGTATGCCTGATAAAACATCACATTCCTGAAGTGCTGTTTTTTCAAGCTTGTAGCGTGGCAGCGCCTTTGACGGTATAGCTGTCTAATTCACTTGATGCTCTGTCATTCCCAAGACACGGACAACAGATGTCCTCTTCCCAAGGAATGCTCTGGCCATTGAATCAGCCAAGAGGAAAATTCTGGTTTTTAGCAAGGTGAATGATCTTATACTGAGCTTTGCACAGTTTGAACAGTCAGTGGAAAAAAATACTAGTGAAAATGTATATCCAGGATGTGTGATGTAAATCTGCCTGCGTAGTGTGGGTTCATGTCATCCCCTGTGCCTGGTAAAAATTCCTTCTCATGACATTTGAAATCACTATAATGGATTCTAGTGCTCCTTCGTTTGGCTCAGTATCAAAAGGGGGAGCTTTTGTTGCTGTGAGATCTGAAACTACTATACCAACTGTAAACCCCAAGAGGCTTTTCTGCCCTTCCATGTGAAACAGTATTGAAAGTACAGTATTGATGAGCAAAGACTGAATGCACAGAGAAGTCATATAATTCTATAGAGGTTACATGGAACTCAGGCTTGGTTTATTTTACAGGAAAAAAATATTGAAATAATCGTTTTGTAATTAAAGTCAAATGAGCACATACTGTGAGATCAGTGCACTGAGTTTAATTCCTTTCATCCCCAGAAGCAGGGAATGGATTAAGCATCTCTGTGGAGCCGAACTTGCTTGTTTAAGATGCAGAATGCATTATTCATGTGATGAGACTACATATCGTATTTATCATGTCTTCACATGGCACAAAATCAACAAGCAACAGATCCTTTCAAAGGGATTTACAGAATTGCTGAAATTATAGTTAATTCAAATTATATGCATTAATATAATTGCAGTTTGAAACTTGGACTTAATTTTGCAGATGTGTAGGTGTTTAGTTGTAGCTATAAATATGTGATGGTTTGAAGCATTATTTAGCTTTACAGTCAGAATTTCTTAACATAAAAGTGAGGCTTGAGGTAACGCCAGCAGACGAGCAGTCTGCAGAGTAAGAAACAAACAGATACTTTCCTCTGAACCTTTAAATTTATACTGTTGACCAGTATGTGATGAAACCTTATTGCTATTCTGCCCACATAGTGTGTTACAGAAGCCAAGGGGGTGTGTACTGTGCCTCATTCAGGAAGCTATCACTGTCGGACTAATACTTAGGCACATAAATGAAAACAACATAGAATCATAGAATAGTTAGGGTTGGAAAGGACCTCAAGATCATTTAGTTCCAACCCCCCTGCCATGGGCAGGGACACCTCACACTAAACCATCCCACCCAAGGCTCTGTCCAACCTGGCCTTGAACACCACCAGGGATGGAGTACTCACAACCTCCCTGGGCAACCCATTCCAGTGCCTCACCACCCTAACAGGAAAGAATTTCCCCCTTATATCCAATCTAAACTTCCCCTGTTTAAGTTTTAACCCATTACCCCTTGTCCTGTCACTACAGTCCCTGATGAAGAGTCCCTCCCCAGCATCCCTATAGGCCCCCTTCAGATACTGGAAGGCTGCTATGAGGTCCCCACGCAGCCTTCTCTTCTCCAGGCTGAACAGCCCCAACTTTCTCAGCCTGTCTTCATACGGGAGGTGCTCCAGTCCCCTGATCATCCTCGTGGCCTCCTCTGGACTTGTTCCAACAGTTCCATGTCCTTTTTATGTTGAGGACACCAGAACTGCACACAATACTCCAGGTGAGGTCTCACAAGAACAGAGTAGAGGGGCAGGATCACCTCCTTCGACCTGCTGGTCACGCTCCTTTTGATGCAGCCCAGGGTACGGTTGGCTTTCTGGGCTGTGAGCGCACACTGAAGCCGGCTCATGTTCAGTTTTGCATCAACCAACACCCCCAAGTCCTTCTCTGCAGGGCTGCTCTGAATCTCTTCTCTGCCCAATCTGTAGCTGTGCCTAGGATTGCTCCGACCCAGGTGTAGGACCTTGCACTTGTCATGGTTGAACTTCATAAGGTTGGCATCAGCCCACCTCACAAGCGTGTCAAGGTCCCTCTGGATGGCATCCCTTCCCTCCAGCATATCAACCGAACCACACAGCTTGGTGTCATCGGCAAACTTGCTGAGGGCACACTCAATCCCAATGTCCATGTCAGTGACAAAGATGTTGAACAAGACCGGTCCCAACACCGATCCCTGAGGGACACCACTCATTACTGGTCTCCAGCCGGACATTGAGCCATTGACCACAACTCTTTGTGTGCGGCCATCCAGCCAGTTCTTTATCCACCGAGTGGTCCCTCCATCAAATTGATGTCTCTCCAATTCAGAGACAAGGATGTTGTGTGGGACAGTGTCAAACGCTTTGCACAAGTCCAGGTAGATGACATCAACTGCTTTACCCTTGTCCATGTTTCAGAATTCATAGGTAAGACCCTTCCCTCGGAGTCAGATGCAGGTAAAAATGTCTGCCATTTAGAAATGAAGTATTTGATACTCGCTTGTTAGCTAATCTCTTATCCCTAGGTTTAGATGGCTGTAGTTCCCACTGAGTTCCTTGGCTAAGGTTTCCTCCTGGCTTGCCCGAGGGTCCATGCAGTGCCTGGCCAAGGGGAAAAATTCAGTCAGTAGCGCTTGAGCCAAAGGTGTCGATCTTGTGATTGCTTATTCCTGCAGGAGCTTTAAAAAGGGCATCAAATATTCCACCAGTACTGATACAGTGTCAGGAGCTGATGACACTGTTAAAGAAACACTTTGAAGTCAAAGAGACTTTAACGTATGCTTAGAGATAAGCTTGTTCTCAGTGTTGTCCTGAGTATGGGCTGGTTGAATAGCTGCTCCCATGCTTTCTAGACTAAAATCCAGTGTCCTTATCTGTTTTAGCAACACGGAGATATCTGTCACACTAATGCTGTGCAGATTGTTCATTTCTTTATTTGTCTATTTTTAGTGCGCTCACTGAAAACTGGAGGAATAGAGGGGGAAGAAATTACCTGAGCCAAACGTAAAACTAGTTCCTTCCTCAAACAAACAAACAAACAAAACAGACACCATAAATTCGAGGCTGATTAAATTATTTCCTAAAATCTGCAGCAGAAGTTTCATTTTGTTTTAGCCCAATTCTGGACAAATTTTTTGTTGAGTCTTGAAGGTTACTATTACATTTTAAATAAAATTAAGTAAAAAAAAAAAACATAATTTTCAAAGAACTGAAATGATTCAGGTTCTCAGTGTTTTATTTTTGGTGGCTGAAATCATGAGGAAGTTTCAGTTAAATTCTGCAAACAGTTTTGGTCGGGATAAAAGTCTGTGTTTTGGGGGAAAAGCTAATTTGTACCCAGTCTGTTTGACATTTAACTGGAAAATCCATACTTTTTACTTCTTGCATCTACTGTCTCAGACACGTGAGCTATGAGAGAGTCCTAGAGATGTGAAGTGCTGTTGCCTGAAGTGATCAAGGGCTCAAAACAACTGCAGTGCAAGCTGTAGTCTTGGGACAGCTGTTTGACTCTTCTGTGAATTCAGAGATTGAGTAAGCTAGAAGGATTGCAGTCATGTAGCTGTCTCCTAAGTAAATTCTTGTTCAAAGAACCAGTGCCAAATAACGAGGAGACGTAATGGGAATATTTCCTCAAAAAGAGGAAATTTCCTTTTCTCTGGGACAGAAGAATAGCACAGCTGCCTGCCTCCTCCCCTGCTCAACACACCTAGCAGAAGGTCCTTGAAATCTTGTCCCACATCATGTTGTCTTTGATCCGCTGTTGTTCTCCCACATAAACCTTTGCACTCCAGCTGGTGCTGGCCTCAGGGACCCACAGGAGCTGTTGCACCTTCCCAAGTCTCATTCCAGCCACCTTCTCCATGGTGATACCTGAACTGCTGAACAGGCAAATTGTTTTTATGGTGAGAGTGCATGCAAACCCTCACTGAGAAGAGTAGGGAAGACCAAACCTAGATGTTATAAATCATGCCTTTGACATTTTCCCCACCATGGGGAGCCTGTTTTTCTCTCTAACCCTTTATTTTCTTACCGTTATTTGTCATTTGGAAGTTTTGTATGCTGTTGCAGGGATGTACTAACAGGTCAGTTGTTAAAATAGGTCATTCTACTCTGACGGAATATTGTCAAGACTTTGAAGTCTGAAATTAAAGTGACCAGATTCTTCAGTTCCTTTGTACATGCATGAATACTGCACTTTCTTTCCACACTACCTGATTCTTTGAAGCATGCCTAAAACAGGTTTCCTATTTCAGCTCCGTGTTTGATCTCAAAAACAAGGCTAGCCATCAAACTGGGGGGAAAACACAAGAGTGAATGTACAGCCCTGAGCACATCCTCTGCTGTGGCTCATGCTCTGGTATTGCTGTTATGAGCAGTTTTGTAGGCTCATTTGGGGGGAGTTTGGTAACAGAATCTTAATGCAAAAAATGAACTGTTAAACAGACATGGTTTTAGGGTAGGCTGAATTTTGAACTACTGAGCTGGAAGGGAGGAACTTTAAAATGCCTTGCAAAGGTAGTATTTACAGAGCTGATACTGAAAACATAATTACTGTATGATGTAGTGTCCTCAGTAATTGCTTGGGACACAAAATATTCCTAGGAGAAGTCACGAAATACTAAATTATTGTAATAAAAACAATAATTAAAGTCCTGGGAGTTTTCAGGCTCTAAAATGTTTAAATACACAATGTGTATATCACTAGAAAGCAGTAAGGGGGTTTTCTTCTGATCCTTGGCTCTAAACACATGCAGGTGCTATTCAACTGTTTATAAGAACACAAAAGCATGCCATTTTTTCCCTTCCTGACCCACAGCCTGCTCCACAGCAAATGTTGATATCCTGTCTCATGCTGCACCAAATGTGGCTTTCTTGAGGGGTTTGTCTACCTTCTAAAGGCCACTCTACTTAATTAACTTAATTATGATTCTGGCAGGTTCAGAACACACAGAAATATCTGTTTAATCCTGAAAACAAAAACATATTCCTATAGGAAATAAGGAAATGTTGTAGAGAAATAAGAAAATAATTGAAAGTTAAAATATGTTGTGAGAAAATGAACATGAGCTGGCTTCAGTGCGCGCTCGCAGCCCAGAAAGCCAACCGTATCCTGGGCTGCATCAAAAGGAGTGTGACCAGCAGGTCGAAGGAGGTGATCCTGCCCCTCTGCTCTGCTCTTGTGAGACCTCACCTGGAGTATTGTGTGCAGTTCTGGTGTCCTCAACATAAAAAGGACATGGAGGTGTTGGAACAAGTCCAGAGGAGGGCCACAAGGATGATCAGGGGACTGGAGCACCTCCCGCATGAAGACAGGCTGAGGAAGTTGGGGCTGTTCAGCCTGGAGAAGAGAAGGCTGCGTGGAGACCTCAGAGCAGCCTTCCAGTACCTGAAGGGGGCCTATAGGGATGCTGGGGAGGGACTCTTCATTAAACTGGGGAAGTTCAGGTTAGATAGAAGGAGGAAATTCTTTCCTGTTAGGGTGGTGAGGCACTGGAATGGGTTGTCAGTGTTCAGGGCCAGGCTGAATGAAATCTTGGGTGGCATGGCTTAGTGAGATGTGTCCCTGCCCATGGCAGGGGGGTTGGAACTTGATAATCTTAAGGCCCTTTCCCCCCCTAACTATTCTGTGATTCCATGATTATATATATATATATATAAGGATCCATTATAGATTACAGTTAGAGACAGAAGATGTGATCCAGTTATGCTGTGCTTCAGTTGCTGATGTAAAATTGTATTAGCTGAATTTAACAGCTGTGTGCTGTGCCACAATGTAAATGAGGAAACGGTCTGTACAGCATCATATAATACTAGCCTAGATAGAGCATGTTTTTTTTCCTTTACAAGATAATCTCAGAAATAAGGGAGAAATATAGAAAGTAATACAGAGAGAGAGGAGGAATTGAGAAAACAACCACATGGATTAAAAAATAAAATTAAAGACTTTTAATGTGACCCAAGGATCTGAGTTTCATTAAATGATGCTGCTTAGGGGGGAAGAAGGATATTCTTGCTGTAGCTCAGCTGTTAACATCTGAGCCAGGTTCACAATGACTGACAAATACGACAGATGATCCATCCCCAGTGGGTAGATGTTTCCCTACGTGCAGACACCTCCAGAGCCAGTTTTGTTTTCCTCTGTGATTGATATAGCATTGCCAAGACAGGCAGTGTTCAAAATAGCTCTTCTCGTGCTTGCAGTTAACTTGGTCCAGCCTTGCCCTTGACTTCAGCTTCCCTCAGATTTCATAAGCACTCTGATTTCACAGATGCACTGCTGTGCTGTTTTACCTAATACTTCATCCCCTACTAAAATATTAAACAGTCGTCACTAGCTAACTTGTTTTGTGGATTAAGAGCATGGATTGCCTGAGGAAACCTGTCACAAAATCATCCCCGACCTTTTTCATAGTTCTTATTGTGGAGGAAATAATTCATTGCTCAGGAAGTTCAACAATGAGAAGTGCAAGGTCCTACATTTGGGTTGGGGCAATCCCAGGCACAGCTACAGGCTGGGAAGAGAAGTGGTAAATGTTCCATCCCTGGCAGTGTTCAAGGCCAGGTTGGACAGGTCTAGTGTGAGGTGTCACTGCCCATCTAGTTGGAACTAGATGATGATAAGGTCCTTTTGATTTTGTGGAATGGTCCATACCATTCCATGATTCTTTGATTGCAGAAGTGAAACCTGAAAGTACTATGTCTGTCACTAAAAGCTGGGTTAGGAAGCTAAAGCGTGCATCTGCAAAAGCACTTTCTTTTGTTCTCAATTTGCATTTGTCTCATAGACACTTACTTTTGTTGTGTACTTTTTAAAACCAGCGCAGAAGGCTCAGATTTGCCACTGAAGAGATTTTTAGCATTTAGAAATCCGTTAGCAATAACCTCTGCAGTCACAGTTATTACGCTAACTATCTTGGGTGATTTCCTAGCAGAAGCAAGTGTTTCGACCTGTGAAATGTATATCACGGGATTGTGAGCTTTTCTGCACTTGAGGTGTTTATTATGTCTGCAAAGTCATTTGCTGATTTTCATGTTTGATGAGTTGGCTGCAGTTGCAGTATCATTTACAGTCTTCCCTGTGTGTTTGTTTAACCTGCTGGAGGTTTATCCAATGGTCCGTGAAGCATCTGCAGAGTCTTTTCCTTCCCATCAGCACTGGAAATTCCTGAATTTTCTTTCACATGTGTAGTACTGAAAAGATTTCTTTCTTGTCCTCCTTCCCTTCTACCAAAATAACTTTATTGGAATGATTCCGTGTATGTCGTTCATGTAAACATGTTTCATGCACAGATAAATCTGAAGAAATTTGGCTCTCCTAGGAAATGAAAAAAGCCCACTGAGTTCTTAGCTAAATGAGATTGCTGATGATTTATTTATACATTTTCTTTACAATTCTGCTACATGCTAGTGCTTTTCAATACTGGAAAGGATTAGAATAGAGAAAAATCTAATTTCATTCCTTTTGCCATAAATGAGGAAGAAAATGCATTAAAGGCAATACTGCACATGAGGAACATGAACTTTTTCAAATAGCCAACTGATGCGAGGTCTGAAAAGTTAAATACCTTTAAACTATTTCACTACTATATAGAATTTGATTATAGGCACAACCAGTTGCAGATTTGTTGCTGATGGTGCCAAACACCTTAATTTATGGGTATTTGGATTTAGTTGCATATAATTTTACCAAACCTCAGCCCTCCAAAATCAAATGTGTTAAACTATTCCAGCTGCAGTTTTTCCCAGCAAAATCAGCTTAGCTATATGTAGTGTGGTGAGAATGAAACCCATATAGTGTCTATAACATCATTAAAAAACCTGTCCCAGCTATTTAGCCCTTGCAAGCACACATTTGAAACACAGGTGGCAATCTTGAGTGAATCATTTTGTATTCAGCAAATGTGCTTGCAGTGTGTACGTGTGCATGTACTCCACTGGCCGTTTGTTAGTTTGAAGCACAAGTCCCTACCACAGGATTTCTCAGTGGAGCCTGGGACCTGAATATAGGCTGGGAAGCACCAGTACATCTCCTGAGGTTGGGGGTCCTATCTTCTGGTTGTTTTCCTGTGCAACTTAGGTGTGCTCTTTGCACTCCACAAAGGGAAACATCCTTGTGATGGTTAGTTTCATTCATTTTAATCAAAGTGTTGGTGCTGTCCATTCCCTTTAAAGGCTTCAGTTAGAAGAGGGAGCAGGCTGTGAAGGACACGTGAGGAGAGAGAAACTAGGAAAAGCCAAACTAAGATGGTCAAGATGAGGCTTGGAAGAGAGATACAGAGACAGTCTCTGAAAAAGAAGGCAGACAGGCTGGGTGAGTTTTGAAAGAGGGAGAACTATGTGCTTGTTAAAGGTCATGGCAAGAAGTGACAAGCACAAGTTGATCTGTAGCCCTGTGATTGTATAGATGATCACAGTCCGTTCCAGGCTGAACACAGACTCATCAATCCCAATAAACTCTGCTGTACACAAGAAGTTGTAAAACTCTTCTTTTGTGAAACTGGACTGTGTCACTTGTGGAGTAGAACAGCCCATTGCGTCTGCCAGAGGTTCTTCATTGTTTTAGGTAACTGAGAAGCTAAAACTTGGTATTTACCTCTTGAAAGCCGCTGCATTTCCACAGGATAGCACAGCTGGGTTTTCATGGAGGAGGAAGGGGGTGTCTTCAGAAAAATGGTTATTACATGAGAAGAAGATCCATGAGGAATGCTCAGGTTCCCAGTCTGTTCAGAAATGAGGAAGTGTATTAAAAAAAAATTGCAAGCAATTTTATTTGGTGGAAATCTGTTTAGGCATTTTTATCTATGCTATCATCAGTTTATTACTGGAGCAAAAATGTGGATTCAACGGAAAACCTGATTTCTGCATCATTCCATTGAAACAATCCTCCTGCATCCAGTATCAATAGAGGGGAAGAGTAAGAAGTAAACCTGTGGATGCAGACAGAGATTCAGAGGGTCCGAACAAAAAAATTCATTGGCAAGAGATTTATATGTAAGTACTGCAAAGACTGAGGAGCGTTGTAGCCTGTAACATGGCAGGACCTGATTTGGACAAAGTAGGCAGGCTCTCATTCTCTCCCTAAACAGGACTAATTTTCTTGCTTTCCAAGATGAAGTGTTAGTCTGACCTAGCAGAGCATCACTGTCTTTCAAAAGTCCAATATCTCGCAATGCTATAAGCAGAAGCAGATGGCTAGCAAAAGAAATCCAGGCATGTATCTTTAAGGTCTGAGTAATTTCCTGATTTGAGAAGTTGAGGACGATTTTTCATCATTTGCCTACTTGGGTCTTTTTGCAGTCGATAGATTCTTTTTATCTTACAGTTATAGATAATTAACTTGATTTTTTTAATGTTCCTAATGTGTTTTCTAATACCTCTTTAAAGGAGTTAATGTATGCTTTCCATCTGGTTTTTTGAATCTCCCATTCAGTTTCTGCAGTGATTATAAATTCAGGGCATTACGATAGCTAGGAAATAATATATCATTGCCCAAGGTAACAGCTGTGTCACACCAAAATATGCTATGCCAATCTGGATGATAGCTCTCCTCTACAACTGCATCCATTGGTCAAAGCTGCTAGTTCACACTGTAAACCTTGGCTTTACATCAAAATGTTTGGGGTTTTGGGGGGTATTGTTACAAAGTTGTATGTCCATTTTACCAATATGAAGCGGTTTAAAGTGCTTTCTTGTAGATGGAAGAAGGGTTGTTTCTTTGCTTCTTTGTTTAATAGCTTTTTTCATGCTTTCTATTCACTTAGAATCAAAAGAGGAAAAGAGATTTTAGTTCTTGTGTGTCTTCCTCATCACATCTTTGGTATGTGGGGCAGATAGGTGTGAATCCATGCCTCTTAGTGTAGCATAAAAGAGTTAGATGTTTCTATTTCATGGAGCTGTAAGACCACAAGTTAATTACAGAGTAATTACAAACTACCTTTTATTTCCTTTCTATTTAAAATCTCAGTAGTAAGAATCAAGAGCTTACCCTTTCAGGTTTTACTGTATGTATGGTGAATTTACATGGAATTCGTGGGCCAGAAGGGGCACTGGTGACCATCTAAACTGAACATTCAGCTTCACTGGATTTATTTATATCTCAGCTTTTTTGTGACTTATATTTTAGAGGGATGTTCAATCTGTTTTAAGGTTACTGGTGGTACAAAACCCATTACAGCCTTTTGGGGCTAATTAGCCTAGCTGCTTTTATTTCTAGCTTGAGTATGTGTAGCTTCCGCTTTACCTTGTTTGTGATAAGAGTTGCTTTTCATCAAAATTCACTTCATCCTTTATAGGCATTTCATTACGAAATCATCTTTTAATCTTCCCTTTGTTAAAGTGAACAAATTGTGCTTCTGGGTCTTCTGTTCCTTGGCATGTTTCTTTAACTGCTCTGGAAGCTCTTTTCTGACTCTCGTGTCCTCTCTTAGGTTATTAATAATCTTGTTGACCTGTGTCACAAAAAGGACATAAAGCAGCCAAGTGATGGTCACTACTTCACTAAATAGAAAGGTGTACTAAATACTGCTGTGTAAAACTGTCCCATTTATATATGTATGGCTCGCATTCATAATTCTGGTCAATGAGAGTTTAGATCACCTGTGAGGGCTCCCGAATTCTTTTCTGTCCACATTAATTTCATAATTAATTTACTGGGTACCTGTTGGGGTTTTTTAGCTATATAGGTCCACACATCCCTTCATATCTCTTACATTAATAGAGAGACTTAATTTTGTAAGTGATAGATGGGCTAATAATATGCAGACCTTTTTTATTCATTGTCGTTGTCCAAATTGCAGATGTCATTCTCACTTTTTATCCGCACTGTTTGGGGCATTCTAATGTGCGAATAAACGCAGAAAGAAGGCTCTTCAGTCAAGTCTCACTTACTAACCAACTGAAAGAGTACAGAAAGCAAAACAAGAAGTATTTTAATAGGCAAAAATAGCAGTGAGGCAAAAATCAGGAGATTTCAATGCTCTTATTCACAGTAAACATTGGTGGAAGGACACTGTGAATCTCAATCCAAGCAGAAACAAATGCCAGTCTTCAATACTAATTGATTTTATCAGTGAAGCAAATGACCCCAGCTTAATAGTTAACTGTGAGACAGAATACTTCCAAGACCTTCATCCCATATTAGATGACATTGTGACCCTGATTACTTGTTGGATAAATGGTATAGAAAATGAGCATTGACCTTTGAGGTAGTAAAAGCACAATGTCACAGAAAAATGCGAGACACATGCTGCAGCTGGATTTTAGGTATCACTGACAAACCATAACTGATAACATGCTGTTAACAGAGTGTGAATATCGATCCCCAAAATATTGCTTCTGTAAATGAAAGTGAGAAGTAACACTTGATAGAGGTCATATAGGGAAATCTTGCCATTAGACAGAGAATGCTACGAAATGGACCAGGTCTATAAAAAGTAACTAATGCTGCAGTATGATTAAAATGGATGATAACTTTTCAATAACTTGCATGGAATATACTCACATGGGAGTAAAAACACATGCTCTTCCAAAAGGTTTTCAAGTTGAGGTCTGGCTAAAAGATACGTCATTAGTTCTGCAATTGAAAATTTAACAAGCATATTTGAAAGTTGTTTTAGCTTACAGCTACCAAACCAGATGCCTAGTAAGGAATTTCTTCAGTTTTGTGATAGGGATAGCACCTAACTCTAATAACACCTTTAAAATCCAAGAGCTTTATTCCTTAGCCACTGACAAAAGGTAATGGTACAGTAGAGAGCATATAGTGGATGGGAACATATATCCAATCATGGAGCTTGATTTGCTTAATCCCACACCACAATAAATAATTGACAAGTTTGTTTAAGTCAGTTAGTCTAGCTTAAATGCTCACCAACAAGGATGATAGCTGGACATGATCATAATCTGTGGTAAAATGTGCTTTTCATGGTCTGAAGGTATTAGGAGTCTCAAAGTATTTTTGGCAAGTTGTGGATACATTTTGTAGTCCCAGTTTTCTCTGTGTACAAAGCTGGAGTGGAATATTTTATATGCTGTTCCAATGCACATTTTAATATATCTGGTACCCTATAAAAATATCATTGACCAGTAGTCAAAAGATGGGGATCAGAAGACATCAGGGCATTGGATTCTTCCAATGCATTTATGATTTAAAATTAAATATTACAAACTCAAAACCATACCAAATATTCTTATCAGGTGGTGGCAGTTAGCATTAGGCTGGTATCTCTATCTCCGTCTTAAGTTCTGGGTCTTCACTGTGGAAAAACATGATGAATGTGCAGACCTGTCATGGCCTGAAGACCACCTGCTCCGCACTTTGCTAAACCCAGAAGGCAAAGAAAATCTGAAGCAAAGACTCTCATTACAGGCATCCCGTAAGATGGATAAGTTAGGTGTTTCCTGGGATATATTGCTGGTGAAGCTGCCTTGGTTGGAGGTATGAATTTTGCAGTATTTCTAAATGAACGAAGCTTCAGGGTAGGAAAAGTGATGTCAGCA
Organism: Lathamus discolor; assembly: GCF_037157495.1. Taxonomy (NCBI): domain Eukaryota; kingdom Metazoa; phylum Chordata; class Aves; order Psittaciformes; family Psittacidae; genus Lathamus; species Lathamus discolor. Next base: position 38,015,059 of record NC_088884.1, on the reverse strand, counting down.
CGGGAGTGCTGGCACTCTTCTTTTGCTTGACAAATTGGTCTGAATTTTTTTGGCTTCTTTTTTTCCCCATGAGGACTTCATCTCTGCTGAGAGGGTTTGGTGTAACATCCGCACTTACATAGCCATGCTGGGGACATCTTTTAATATAAATTTTCCCTTAGCAGAAAAGGGTTTTGGAAGCAGAACCTGCAAGACATTTGTCCGTGTTTTACAAACGCTGACAAAAAGTAGGCAAATATGTTTGTTGGATAGTTTTGTTCAGGCAGAAATCACCTTTCCCACCTGTTTTCAGTCAGAAAAACTTGAAGGAGGTGACCCTCAGAGTAAGCTAAATTCTGGGAATTAAGGTAGATCCTGACTAGAAACATTTACTGTTAGTCATTCTTCTGGATTCTCCAGTTTAGACAAATAGCTCTGTGAGCTATTAGGTACCATCAGCAGCCTTTCCTGATCCCAAATTGTGCCTATAGATGATGCTGATCTTTCTGGCCAATTTAATGAACTGTTTGTCGCATACTTATGAGTAAAAACAGATTCTATCGTGCCAGACGTTCTTTATTGGTATTAATCTTAGCTTCATGAAGTACATACAAGTTGATATAATATGCTCCCATTAACAGTGTTAAGTAAGTGATGTTGTAAAAATGGCAGAAATGCCAAACATGGCTGCATGTTTGCATAGTATCCTTTATGCGCATACCCAAACTACAGAATAGGCTGTAAGCTAGGAAAAAAACAAGCGATTAAATCTGAGTGTCTGATACAAGTTGAGGACTGGAGCAGCATCCTCAAAGATTTAAGAAGTTGCACCTGCAAAATTTAAGTCTGTGATTAGATCTCTGGTCAGTTTATTTGCCAGGAACCACTGGGATAAAAGGAAGCAAATTAAATGGTTTGTTGTTACTGTCAAAGTTTAAATCTGATTTCAAAAAACAAGGGGGGGATTAATTTCTTGTATTCCTAAAGTCTAAATCATGGCACTTTTTTGAGTAATCCAACTAGTTCACATTGATGCATTTGATGTGGTACTTGGGACAGGCAAGCAATGTATGATTTATGCTGTTGTGATTGCTTCAGTCACACGAGGAAGCCTATCACAGTTTTTCAAAGCAATTTAAGAGTGTAGTAGTACAAAGGAAAGGATTTGAGCACTGGTCGTTTCAGGTGAAATGAATGGCAATCACAGATGCTCAGTGCCTGATCTCAACGGAAATTTCCCAGTGATACAGACCTCTGCCAAAAAGGGTTGATTTATTAAACCTGGGGTAGTTCATAAATCCAGTTATAATGGATAACTGAACTGCACATGAACTACTCTGGTGTGGGGACCCCAGCCCTTCCAGGCTTCTGGGCATGTGGCACAGCAGACAGCTGGGAGCAGCCCAGTGTAAGCGGCAGTGAAGCAAAGAGATGCAGGTCACAGGCAGTAGAAGTTTCTAGAGAAAAGAGAAGAGAAAAGTTTCAGAATGCACTTGTTTGTGAAACTTTCAAAACTTTTATGTGAAATTGAAACCATATCAGATGTAAAAAACCTAATTTTTCCCATAGTTTTTCCTGTAGTTCTGGTTAGCACATTTTACTGCAAATGATAATAGGATATCTCTGTGGTGAGGCCTCTGTATTGAGAAAGGCCTGGTAAGTTCCTTAAGTGTTTTCCTAAACTTAAAATTATTTAGAAGTTAAATGTTTCCTTTTAAAACCGTGGCAGTGTATCCTTTAACAGCAGAGGAGGAAAGAAACCAGGACAGTCCCGTCTTGTGAGGTGTTTGCATGGAGTCAGCAACCTGAAGAAGTGCTCACAAACAGGCAGTTTCCTTCTATTTAAGCGACAGGTCTTTTTAAGTGACAGGTCTTTTCAGAGACAATCTCGGTTTTAAAAGAAGTATTTTCAACAAGTGAGCTTTGTGTTGGGCACTTTCCCCTGTTTGCATCCTTGTTGCGATTCTGTTCATCTCATTTTGCCTGAAACTGAAGATGTCATTGAAGCCTCCAGGTAGTACTGTTAGCTGAATCTGTATGTTTGGTGCCATTTAAAGATTTTAGCCATTTCTTCAATTCATAGAGACACTTACCTCTCTATACATGCTAATACGACACCATTTCAGTTTCTGTGCTAATTCTGTGCGATATGCTGGAAATTCAGATGACAAAAGAAATCACATAGGTATATTCTTGCAGCTGTGCATTTTACTGTTCTGCTGCAGTGATTTGTTCAGCAAGCTTGACTGACTAATAAGTTGTTTCATGCAAATGAAAGCATCTGTCTTTGCCATTAGTTCATTATGAATACATTAAACCTTAGGGAATAAGTAGAGATTGATTAGAGTTACCGAATGCAGGTTAGAAGCCGAGAAATGCCTAAATTACTCCTTTTCTTTTATTCTTGTTTGGGGTTTTTTCCTGTTGGCGAACTTCTTTACAGCAATAGTAAATGCTTGTGGATTTTCAGTGCTTATTGACAGCTAAAGTCATCACTATTCTGTGATTTGGCAAAATTTAATACAAGCCAGTAATTTATTTTATAGCTCTTTAACCCAGCTTTTTCTTCGGCTTTAACTATACTTTTTCTTCATCCTGAATGTTGAGTAAGCTAATGGTCCTTTTGTCACAGACATTATTTTTCTACTACAAACACCTAATAAAAAAATTCAGTGCTTCCTATTTGTCAGGTGCTGTATATTACATTCCCTCCTAAGCCATCTTTGTAACTTTAGTTTTCTTTCAGACTGAAGTATAGAAAAAACCCGTGTCATTGTTGGATCACTTTTAAAAACATTTATAGCTATGCATTCTTTCAGCCTCTTTTTGCACTACCATCCTCCAGAAGTGGGTATTTCTGGGTTGTGGTTTGCTGCAAAGGTAGAGTAAGCAATCCATAAAGGTATCGGTGATCACTGAGCACAAAGGACAAAATGTTTAGGAAGTATCCGCTCTCATTTTCCATTTTTCTCATTCATTCTCTTATTTCCTTCTTTTTCCTTTTTTGTATTTCTCATCTTTCCAAGGATTTTCTAATCTTGCACACAGAGACCTTGATAAACCTTTTCGTCATGCCAGATCTCTCTCAATACTACCAAGTAGAAAGATAGGGTGTGCACATCGTTCAACTTTTGTGTGTTCTACAGACAAAAAGGATACGACTTCTAAAACCTTAAAATCTTGAAACTGGTCTGGTCCTTAGTCCAAGTACTAGGAAAAGTTCTACTATCCCAGTCCTCCAAATTTCAGTTTTCGAAATACACATTTGAAAATTCACCATCCTTTGCTTGAATACCTGCACAATAGTTTATCTGAAAAGGAGTAACAGCATTACCATATTCTTTCTGATCCTTACTGCTTCTATTTTGCATTGTACTAGTAATCTCGGGTTCACATGATAAAAAAGGAAACTGATGTTTTGTATTGACTAAAATGTTAAATTATGTTACAGCCATAGGCTGAAAGTATGTTTAGTAAAAACTCAATGACAGCTCAAATAGAGGAAGGGGATCTGATGGCACAGTTGCTAAAACCTACCTGGTAGCCACAGGATATTGAACGATTGGAATGAGCTGCAAAACTTGTCTTAAATGGCAGAAAACTTAGCAATTCAGGCAGTTCTTAATCTAAAATGGAAAGACGATTAAGAGGTGATTTGATCGGAGGTTATAGTTCTGCATCTGCAGGGAGATCCTGAACGTCATGGTGGTAGTATAATGAGATCTTAGTCTTGAAGGCTTGTTTACTCTCAGTTCAGACAGAAATTACCTGTGCATGTAGCAGATTTCCCATCACATGATGCTCTCAAAGCCACGTTGGATACCTTTCTAAAAGGTAATCTGTGGCTGCAGATATCACTGTGTCATGATTCTCTGCTTGTGTCACTCAGGGAGAGAACTGTTCTCAGTGGTTCCTTCCTGCCTTGAAATGCACAAATGCGATCAGTCCTGTAATCAATCCTGCCTGATCCATTTTGTTAACTGTAGAAGGCAGAGGAACTGGAACAGTCAGGCTGTGCTTTTGTGACCAGTGTCACCTAAGTACAAATAAACATGATTTAGCAAGTTTTCTTGGTGCTAATTTCGCAATGAAGGAAATACATCAGAATTACGGGAAGAAGTTTTATAAATCAAAAAACACATCAGTGTCAAAGCTCTGTGCTGCTCTGCACAGCAGCATTTCCACTAGCAAGGGAGGAAGGTTACTGAATCCTTCATCCAGTCCAGACAGAAACCTGGAGAAGACTTATGGTGTGAAACTGTCATTTCTTCCTCAGTAACGTTTAACAGATGGGTGCAGAGGTGTTCAGAGTAGCACTGCTGAATGACACAAGCCATTCTTGAGTTTAAGGCTTGGTTACTTATAGCATGAAGCAAACTTTTCAAAGGAGGCACATGTTTCATGTGGGAGATACAAATTTGAGATAACTCTGGGTGTAAGCTCCAGCTCAAAAGTACCTTCTACTACCTATTCCCTCCCCAAGTGAAAAACGCAAAGAGAGATTTGATCTCTAGAAAGCCCTGTAATGTCTGTAGAAGTGGTTGTGAAGGTTGAGACCATTGAGTTGCTCATCACTGTGCTTGTTTTGCCCTACCCGCCAGTGTCTTTGCTTCCAAAAGCTCGACCTTGACAGTTCAGTGAGCTGCTTTGTCCCTGCACATGTTCAGGAATTTGACTGCCACCACAGATAATGTGGAAGCAGAAAAATGATTGAACTTACTGAAACCTAGCAAGTGCATCAAGGTGGAATCCTTGATCCTTCCTATCCAAAGGATAGGAAGTTGATCACTGCAAATCTCCAAGTGTGCTGGTAGTGATCAGTGGATAGTGTAGATACACTCCCAAGGCAAGCCATCAATGAAAACACTAGAACTTCACACCTCGCTCAAGGAAAGAACGCTACAGCATCGAGCAAGTACGTATTTCACATAGCATGTTTATTCCAACCCTGCTGCAGTGTGGTGCATCAGTGATAAAAATATCTTTTTGGTAGGTAACAATGAAAAAAAAAATATTTTTTTTGTTGCGATTCCACTAAGTCTGTGTCTTCTTGCGGTAAGGTATTAAAAATTCTTATTTACTGAAGCCAGATGTTTTAATATCTTATAATTTGATTAATACTTTTTCTTCTAATTGTATTTCCCTGCCAAGGTTTGCTCAGGGTTTATGGATAGTAATTTGATTAATTTTTGACACAAACTTGAAACATATCTTACTTTCTAAATCCATTTTCATTAAAATGTGTTGATTGTTCTTCAATAGACTTACAAGAATTCAAGCTTGTAATTTGATTCTTTACTTATAATAGGGGATTATAAAACTTGCATGTTTTCAATTTCCTTCTGCACAGATATTCTGTATTGTATTACATTGCGCCTTGTGGACATCTACTGAAATTAAAAGAATCAGGGACTGTAGTGACAGGACAAGGGGTAATGGGTTAAAACTTAAACAGGGGAAGTTTAGATTGGATATAAGGAGGAAATTCTTTCCTGTTAGGGTGGTGAGGCACTGGAATCGGTTGCCCAGGGAGGTTGTGAGTGCTCCATCCCTGGCGGTGTTCAAGGCCAGGTTGGTTGAAGCCTTGTGTGGGATGGTTTAGTGTGAGGTGTCCCTGCCCATGGCAGGGGGGTTGGAACTGGATGATCTTGAGGTTCTTTCCAACCCTAACTATTCTATGATTCTATGAATCAGAAGCAGATGAGCAACAAATGATGCAAAGATACCTTAGAAATAAGAACCCCTCCAAATGGCTTGGCAGCATTCTGTGATTTTGCTCTTTGCCACTGTTGGGCTCTCCTACACAGTCCAAAAATAGGTGGAATTAAAAAAAAAGAATTGTTTTCACATCTTTCATTGCCTTCATAACAGGTGCATTCATTTTTTTCCTCCATAAGCCTTGTCACCAGGCATCTCAAGAAGACATAGGGAGGGAAGAGCTTCTTGTTGTTCTGACTCTGTGGGGCCCAGTACTTTCAGTCCTTGATGTAGGGTGAAAAACAAACTGCAGAGAGAACTCAGTGGTCACTGACAAAAATTGCTAGTAGCCCCAGCTCTTAGAAGAATCAGATGCCATCATCCACATTGAGATAACTCAAGTTGATCTCTTTGAATGCCCAGTATCTGTAACATCATCAGTAATTTTAGGCTGCTAGTACTTTGAATGCTTGGGATTATTTTGAGTATTGGCTTCTATTCTTGATATTCTGGCATTATTGTCAACCCAATTGTGAGCAGAAGCAAACTAAAAAACCGTATTTGATAACTGTACAGGAATCATTCTTATTGCTGTACGAAGCTGCTTCTGTGTGAAAACCGATCTTTTATCATGCCATGCCATTTTTGCATTTTCTGTCAAATGTTTTCTACTAATTCTGTCTATGAGGGGTAGATTCGGACACAAGCAGGATGTTGGGTCGTGAGCATCCACCATTGGTAGCACGGCTGTGCTGCTGCCAGAGAAACGCTGGGACAGCTTATTATAACCGCACTGTAGGCTGTTGTATGACTAGACTGGGATGGAAGTGTTAAGCCTTTGGAAGGTACTAATAGTTTAAGTCAGTCATTGTAAAAAATGCAATGCAGTTCTCCAACAGCTGACTGTGAGTTTTTCTCTATCGCACTTACAAAAAGCAGCTGGTGTTGTAGAAAAGGTCTTATTTGTACAGTCCTGCTAACTATTTCACTCCTGAAATGTAATTACTGAAGTTACTGTGGTGTGCATCAACAACACTGTCGTATATCAGGTGTTTCTTCCAATAGTCTTTTGCTAAGAAATTTACGAGGTTCTTGTTATTAAGAATAAAGAGGCTTTTTTTATATCTGTTACCAGCTTTCAGTTGCTGGTTATTTGATCTCAGGTTTGCGATATTTATATTCTTTTCTAATCTTTTACTTATAAACAAAGTTTCAAATGTAATGCTTATATCTGATGCTAAGTTGAAGACCATCCCTGTTGTATGCCTCAGTTTTGATTTAGAGAGAATTGGCTTCCAAGGTTATCTGTTTTTGTGCCTTAGAATATGAAAGCATACCTAAAAACTAAATAGTGAAAGAACTAAGCTCTGTTTAGGTGGGAAACCAACAAACCCAGATAGGAGCTGTGCTGCTATGTCCTGCAAGCTTGGTGTTTCCTGTGACTTACGTGATCGTGTCCTGCATGTCACAGCCTGTGGTTGATCATAAAATACAATTATTTGCTTTTCTACATCATGCCTAGGCCATGAAACAGTTTGTAAGCTCGTTTTCCAGTTTTTAAGCGCTGGTGGGAGGTATTGGGGTTTTGATAAGATTTCTGCAGTGGTAAAGTCATCTTGTAGGTGCTTTTATAGCTGGGGGAAAAAAAAAAGAGAAAAAGAAAAAAAAAGCATTATCTGATGCTGTCTAATGTCCTGTACACAACCAAAATAGTTGTCCGTATAAACTGAGTCTGCTTTAGGCAGGTTTTTGTAAGTGTCTGAGCCTTACCCATCTCCCTTGCTTTCACTGAAAATGGCACCACATTTCTGCTTATCCAGGTTACTAGAGTTACGTTCGCCTGGCCTCCAACCCAAGGCAACCTGCACTGCTGGTGGTTTGTTTACAGTCCCGTTGGTGTAACTGCAGTGGGTTGTGCCTTGTAGATGTGTGCTTTGATGCACCTCAGCCCTCTTTGTCTTCTGCTGTAGGTCGCTGGTTTCTGAACTAGGACTGCTTTGGGGATTGTCCCTCCACAGGTTGGAGGAGGCAGCATGGAGTAGTTTAAAGGTCAGCTTTATGTCTTCAGACTCTCTTCAGCAATGTGGTTTTGTTTGTTCGTTTTTAATACAAATTTAGGTGGTTTGGGACTTAATGACAGCCAGTCAGGAAAATGGCAACAAGGAATGGAGTGTTCCTCATCTCTCGAGATCCCTCTTGTCACAGAGAAATACACCTACTCATAGGACTTGAAACAGCGAATAGATGTGATGTCCCCAGTATAACAAACTGCTGTCACTTTCTTAAGAATTGACTTTATCTTTAGGTGATTTCTTAGTTAAACCGTGAGATGCCTACTGGGATGTAAAGCAAAATGTTTCCTCTGCAGAATTTCTGCTGACATACAGGGAAATCCATACAAGGACAGCATTGACTGTATTTTCAACAGACTTACCAATTACTGACTTACTGATTATGTCTGTCTTTTGGTAGGAAAAGGTCAATAAGAGCAAGGGGCTTAGGGGGTTTATTTTGAGTGTTTTGGGGTTTTTTTAATGGTTAAGTTCCATTTATGCACTGTGCTGGCTGCACTGAATAAACTTACACACTAGGTGGAGGATGCAAGCGCTTGACCTGAACATGCAGATTTTAGGCCTTTGCTTGGATTTTAAAATTAATTTTTTTAAGGAACAGATGGAAAAGACAATATCTGGAATGAAGGCAAATATTTGTCAGGTTTACACTTTAATACATAAATTAGGATATGAACTTGTAGTAATATAGAAAATAGGTGATAAAACCTGCGAGTTCTCTCAGCTTTTAAATGTTGTTTTGGAAAAAACCTAACCAGCAACTTTCTTCTGTAGTCTAGTATTTAATTTTCTTTTCCAAGAAGTGAATATATTCCAGGTTCAGAAATCTCACGAGTCAATTCATTTTCCATGCTTTTTGTTCCTTAAAACATGTTGTTTACATACATCAAAAAGCGGGAAATGACAAAATGTCTGATCATATATGAAATTCTAGAAGCTTTATTGTGACACTGTTTGCCTTAAAGAAAAATTAATTTGACACGATACGTCTTGGATTTTATGTACTTGCAAGTTATTCTCTTTATTCATCTTCTTTCAGTAAGATTTGTCCACTCTTGTATTTGAGCATCTGCTTATCTTTGAAGTTTTCTTCTGCAGTGTTTAGTATCCCTGTAGTCTTCTAGGTTGCAGGGCAAATCATCTTGTTGATGCGCCAGCAGACCCTGCTGCAGGTCAGGCACACACAGTTACAGTAACGCAGCAGCGAACCTAAGAGAAGCATTCAGACCAGGAATTTAGGAAACAGCAGCAGCACAGTGTTCGCTTTAGAGTTCAGCTCCTATATATGCTTCACCTTACACTCCCCTTTGCTGAGCCCATGTCCGGTATTCAGCAGAATCCTTGAGCCCCATACCAGATGTAGGTAGATGCCAGCAAAGCTGTAGGGTGACTGGTGCAGCATGGACCGGTGTGCCCAGGATCACCCCAGCAGCAGCAGGAAGCAGTGGAAGCCCTAGGGCACTCCTGAAACCTCATAGCTGCCTTCCAGTATCTGAAGGGGGCCTATAGGGATGCTGGGGAGGGACTGTTCATCAGGGACTGTACTGATAGGACAAGGGGTAACGGGTTAAAACTTAAACAGGGGAAGTTTAGATTGGATATAAGGAAGAAGTTCTTTACTGTAAGGGTGGTGAGGCACTGGAATGGGTTGCCCAAGGAAGCTGTGAATGCTCCATCCCTGGCAGTGTTCAAGGCCAGGTTGGACAGAGCCTTGGGTGGCATGGTTTAGTGTGAGGTGTCCCTGCCCATGGCAGGGGGGTTGGAACTAGATGATCTTGATGTCCTCTGCAACCCTAACTGTTCTATGATTCTATGAAACCCTCTCTAAGCTGAGGGAAGGCAGGACCCAGTGTGAGCTGTGTTTCACCAAATGCTGCCTGAGTTCTTAATGGTACATAGGGAAGAAGTTCTCAACTGCTTTTTTTCAGCTGAAGTGTAAAATGGTATTGATTTGGGCTTTTTGTAGACTTGGAACCATCTTTTCTCTACACAGTTTCATTTTAGAATAATTCATTTGGTTCATATCACAGAGCTGTACTGCAGGAGTGGTGTTCTGATATTTGATACTTCATAAACTGTTATGGAGTAAGATGTTTCTTAAGCTCTTGTTCTATATTCAGTTTACCACTAAGGAAAAAAATTTGTAATTTCAGTTCCTCTTTTACTCATAATTTATAAGAAATCTGGAAATAACTTCTTTGCCTTCCCTACTAAAGCTGGCCTATGCTAATATTATTAGCAGTGTGGCAGAACATGCAGGAAAGAGCAGACCCCAGAGACTTCTAACTGATTAAGAGTTTGTTGATTGGCATATGTAATGAATTATGAGTGAGGTGATACATGAAACAGTTTGATTCTTAACCCACAAAGAGCAATATAGCATTGCGTTAACTAGAAAGCAGACTGACCTTGTACTAGTCGGGGAATAGTGCATACATACGGGATTGCTTGCTGGATTGAAAATAAAGTCCCAGGATTGTTTTGTTATTGGGCATTTTGATAGTACTCCAGTGTGATTAGTCTATAATAATGACATGAAAGCAATGCAGATGAGTAAACATGTATTATTTAGTACTATAAGAATGGTAATCGTGTGCAGTTTAAGAAAGCAAGATGAAAACAAGAGAGATGGGGATATCAAGTGGACCTGGTTCGGAGCACTTCCAGGAATAACAGTCTCTTATAAGCAAAACTAGTAGTTTAATTTCTTCCTGCTATGATTATGTACAACAAAAGCTACAAAATCTTTCGGAGGGGCAAACCTAATGAAGCTATTTAGTACTCCTGGGTGAAATTATCTGTCAGTTAGCAATGTGCATTTCATACCACTTCCTCATGGTGTTAGTGCAGCTTTCTCTCTTGCCTACCAAGGAAGAGTGTTTAGAGGTCCCTGTTGTGAGAAGGAACAAGCCTGGTCATTACTTTGCATGCCAGTAGTTGCAGGGAACTGTATAGTCATTAGCTGGCTTAAAACACTTCATGGATCATCTGTTCCACATGTCACTTGAGGCAGAAGAGTATTTCCCAGCATTGGATTGCAAACTCAGAACCTGTATAAAAGATCAAAACACATGACAGTATTATGCTATGGCAGACTATTAGGCAACTTAAACAAGGGAAGTTTAGATTGGATATAAGGAAGAAGTTCTTTACTGTGAGGGTGGTGAGGCACTGGAATGGGTTGCTCAGGGAAGCTGTGAATGCTCCATCCCTGGCGGTGTTCAAGGCCAGGCTGGACAGAGCCTTGTGTGGGATGGTTTAGTGTGAGGCATCCCTGCCCATGGCAGGGGGGTTGGAACTGGATGATCTTGAGGTCCTTTCCAACCCTAACTGTTCTATGATTCTATGTGCAGTGCGTTACTGATGTCCTGTATACATATTCTGGTAAAGAGTTTATTAAAAAAACAAACAAAACCACAAAAATCTTCGCTAGGTGCTGAGAACCAGATTATAATACTTAGAAATACAAAAGAAGGATTCAGCTTGGGAGGTGTGGGAGAGAGGGGAAGGAATTTTCCTGTTGACCCTAGATCTTGTGATCAAACAAACCCCGAATGAACAAGTATGACACGCTGGCAGAGCAGCAGAGGTTGCATTATGGGTGCAAATGTACAGTATTTTTGTTTGCAGTAAGTACCGTCACTAACTCTTGTAATTATTATAAATACTGGAAGCTTTTTGTAGAGCTGAAAGCAGCAGCATTTTGGTCTGTAATATCTCCTGCAGCTATGCAACATGTCTACATGTTCAGATGCAGGTAATCACATCTGTTCTTTCTGAATTGTCAAAAAAGCCAGATATGAGCAACCATTGTAGAAGCTCAGTAGCTTCCAAACGACATCAGATGGCAGTTTGGTGTCAGCCAGGTCGGGGAATGTACCAGATAACTATGATGCTGTCTGCTTCTGACAACCCATGCTGCTGACTGAAGACATTGCAGAATTTTGTCTTAGTAGAAGCTTTTGGACAATTCTTGCCCAAACACTCACGTCCTGCTCTATAGTGGAAAAAATGTGAATAACTGAAGTGAGGTCATCATCAGCTAGAATGGAAAGAAGAGGCTGCCAGCCACTAGAACAGAGCAGGAACATTGCATAAGAGGATGCTACATCTGCAGAAGATTCAGTAATTAACCCTGTTGGAAGTTCTTGCAAGGTTTATGAGATAATCCATTGGGGCTGGAGGCTCCTCTGAATGCTTTCCTCTGCCTACCACCATTACCTTTGTATTGCTCAAGTCTGTCGATTCTCATTAAGGGCAGCTGCTGTTCATCTTGAGGTGAAGATGCTTTAGATTGTTATCTCAGAGCCTTGTTGTTGTTTGTATAGTGCTTGTTCTAGGCCTTACTGCTGAACGTGCGAATGTATAGAAGAAACTTGCTTGGGTTTTGAGTCCTGGTAAACCGAGGACAGTGCCTTTTATCTTTAAATAATCTTTAAATATGCTGCCACAGCAAGATTGCTAGCACAGTGCAGGCATACCCTGTGTGCCTGTATGCGTATACAGTGTGTATGATGTTTGTATCTGACCATTTCACCTAAAAGCTGCATATTAATGCTGAAAAGAACCAGAAAGATGGATGATCTTTCCAGGATTTCATCATTTTCTAGGTGGATCTTTAGAACTTCACTATTGTGTGCAGTCCTGGTGTCCTCAACATAAAAATGACATGAAACTGTTGGAACAAGTCCAGAGGAGGGCCACGAGGATGATCAGGGGACTGCAGCACCTCCCGTATGAAGACAGGCTGAGGAAGTTGGGGCTGTTCAGCCTGGAGAAGAGAAGGCTGCGTGGAGACCTCATAGCAGCCTTCCAGTACCTGAAGGGGGCCTATAAGGATGCTGGGGAGGGACTCTTCGTCAGGGACTGTAGTGACAGGACAAGGGGTAATGGGTTCAAACTTAAACAGGGGAAGTTTAGATTGGATATAAGGAGGAAATTCTTTCCTGTTAGGGTGGTGAGGCACTGGAATCGGTTGCCCAGGGAGGTTGTGAATACTCCATTCCTGGCAGTTTTCAAGGCCAGTTTGGATGAAGCCTTGGGTGGGATGGTTTAGTGTGAGGTGTCCCTGCCCATGGCAGGGGGGTTGGAACTGGATGATCTTGAGGTCCTTTCCAACCCTAACTATTCTATGATTCTGTGATTCTGTTTTTCCAGACTACCTGGGCTGTTGGTGGTTTTAATAGGTTTTCTCTGGCTGGAAACACTGGACATGAAGTATGATTGCCTTGTGGCTTTCCAAACAGTTGTAGTCCTGCTGGAGCTGTGTACATGTAGGTTGCCGTGTGCATTGCAATATGGACATGTCATTTCGAGAGTTTGAGGCTTTTCATTGCAGGTGATCTGCATTTTCAGAGGTCTGTGGGATTAGCTTGGCATTTTCCAAGAATACTAAATGGGCAAACTGCAGAACAGGGTGTCCCAGACAGCATATGAGGGAAATTTAATGTGCACTCATGACTATGAAAGCCCTTCACTTACTTTACACCTGTGTCGTGGTTTAAGCCACAACAGCCTGTTCTGCAGAGATTTCAGAGAGTTACAGTGAAGGTGTGTTTGTGTAAGAATAGTGAATAAAACCGTTAAGATCTGATGTATTTAATGTCCACCTGGATTCTTGTCATGTTAGGTTGTGTTGATTAACACTGACATCTACTAGTGGCCTCAAAGTGAGCCTGAACCTAAGTTTTCTAGTACTGTTATACCATTGTGTCTTTTACCGTTCCATTTAATCAGTCGAAGTACTTTATAAAACATAGAGGTCAGAGGGAGAAAGCAGAAAATGAGAAAATACAGCTTCTTAAAAATGTGAAACAGCTACCTACTATTTGTAAGTGCTGCCAGACTTTGTATTTATTGCCTCTGTATAGTATGCTAGCACACTGGTGTAGTTTTTAATAACCTTTTACAGAACATATGTCTCAAATTTATCTTTATGCAGAGCCTCGCAAACAGAACTTGTGAATTGTAACATAAAGAATCTCCAGGCGTACACGTTATTTCTTATTAACACACACAATGATTTTCTTGGGAAGTAGATGACATTTTAGAAAGGCAACATCTGTGTTATCACTTAAATTTTAATAATGCAAATAATTTTTCTTTCCACAGAGGAATTCAAGGGCTCAACAATAGTTGAATTAATGAAAAAAGAAGGCACCACCCTAGGGCTTACAGTATCAGGTGGAATCGACAAGGATGGGAAACCAAGAGTATCTAACCTTCGTCAAGGAGGAATCGCTGCTAGGTAACTACATCTCAAGCCACCAAATGTATTACACGATGTGATTGCTTCAGAAATACGTACCGCATCAGAAAGGTCACTAACAAATATGTGACTAGATGCATCTATAATGGCAGCCCATCAGGCTCAGAGAGAAATGGCAACAGCTGGCCCCCCTCTTCCCTCAAGGCTACTTTGTCAGAAACTAGAAATACCAGCGCGATATTTGAAAGTCATCCTAAGACTAATTAAGTTTCTTTTAAGTTATATGATATTTTTTATATATTTTTTGTCCTTGAACAAAAACTTGAGAAAAGTGGCATAAAACAGTGAAGTGAAAAAATGAAATAGAAAAACTAACCATAGTACTATTATATGTAACCATATATATAACCATAACTATTACATATAATGGAAAAAGTAGCCATAGTAATACCAGAATTTATTAAAAAAATACACAGAAAAGGCAACAAAAATCAAAACCCAGAACCAAACTGTTCATGAGCTGGTTTTAAGATTAAAGAGAGTCTAAAGTCATAGCTACCTTGCTCACTATTACAGTGGGAATAAAAAAGCTGTTATTCATGAGTGAAACAAGTCAAAAGGTAAAGGTTAAGCTAAGTCCTTCGAAGTAACTGTGGCCTGTCTCCTGTAGCTGCAGTTAGTTGTGTATGCAACTGTTGTTAAAAAAAAAGGGTTTAGATGCTTCCCAAAGAGAGAGAGAAAGATGGGGACATAAAGAAGACAGTTTCCCAGATCCTATGCCCAAACTAGTTAAGTCATCTGACTCCTTTACTGTACAGCTGGTTTTGTACATCAGAAATCAATAACGCAACACCCTTCTTATTTTAATATTTAACAAGATTAAGATCTGAAAATGCTGCTTCCTGTTTGAAAGATGAGCTTATTTTAATCTCGATGAATGGAAACATATTTCTTACCTACACTAACCTGTAATTTAAAGGATTTAGTTTGGCCCAGCAGATCTGTCTTTAACCAAAGGAATATGTATTTTTTCCTAGGAGTGACCAGCTGGATGTAGGGGACTACATCAAATCTGTGAATGGAATCAACCTGACCAAATTTCGCCACGATGAGATCATCAGCCTGCTCAAGAATGTTGGCGAGAGGGTTGTTTTAGAAGTGGAATATGAGCTGCCTCCAGTCAGTAAGTAACAGCAGAGCAAACTGTAACCTATGCAGAATAGCAGACATGTTGTCAGCGGTGAGATGGGCATGGTTGGTGTCCTGATTTTAAGCCACAGTAGTTGGTGATCTTCATTTTTGGTCGTGGTTGTTTTCTTTTATTCTTTTCCTCTGGCTTATCACAGAACATGGAAGCAGGATGAGAGAACTGGCAGTACAGGGGGATGCTCTCAGAAATGCACAGGTGTTTTTAGAAGCATAAATACCATCAACAACAGAACAGAGTCCTCAACCTTCACTGTTTTGTTGTTGTAGTTCATTTGTTTACAACTTTGAATACTGGGAATCAGGTTAGGTAGATTCCAGGGCAAGAGAATCTTTCTTGTTACAGTAAGGTCTTTTGAGATGAGACCGATGAATATCTGTGAGTTCTGCCTCTGCATTTTCCTTCCTTCTCTTAATTTGCAGCGCCCTCCTGCTCTCCCAGATAAACAACATACTTTGGGACTTTTCCAGTCTTTTCTGGCATCACTTCCAGGCAACATCTCATTTCTAGAGCAGAAGACGCAGTGGGCTAAGCCATGGGGATACATAAACTTGCAAGAATTGTGTGGCTGAAGCAAGGGCTTCTCACTGAGCAGGATTGTCTTCAAAACATAAATCTATGCCGACGCTGAAGTAACAAAGTGCTACTGAATGTTTTCTTTGCCTCTCCTTTGCTCATTCTTTTTGTGCTTATGTCTTTGACTGTGCATCTGTAGGGGAAAAACAGTGGGAATTGAGGCTATCAGGTATGAAGTGAAAGCCAGAGAAATGGTGAATTGGAAATCCAGGACCTAAAGTGAAAGAGTGAGTGGCTGGCTGGCACCACCACTAGGCACACCTTTGAAAGAGTGTGCGCTCTTTCATGCTGCTCACTGGAGGAGAGAAGATACTGTTTGCTGGTGGTCAGCCAGGAAAATCTGCAGAGCCAACTAGGAAGCTCCCGTCTCCTTAAATAAAGACTTTCCTCGCAATAGATGCCAAAAAATCCATCACTCTCTTTGATGCTCAGGGGTGGATGAACTCCCCACTGCTTTCTAGCAGCTGCAGAGCTAGTCTAATCACATACTTGGTTTTTTATGACCTCCTGACAACCACCTTAATATGTTTTGAATGCGCTCTGTTGATGAGTGTTCGCCTGTGGTAAGGGAACTTCAGAAGCACTGTGTTTGAGTTAATGAAGTCAGCTGAGTGCAGAATTATTTTGCTGGTGATGTAATTGGTTTATGAGTATTATTTGTTTTGCACTTACTAAGTGGGCTTCCTTCTGTTACACCTGCCGTTGGCATATGTGCCACTCTCGTCCACTGAAACAGGATTTTAGCGTGCTAAATTACAGTAGCGATCATAACTTTGTCATTAAGTCCTTGGAATTTCTGACTTCTTTATACAATCATCACCAAAAAAGTTGGAGATAATTAGCAGTTTAGTTGTTCCATCAGCTTCTAGTGAACAAGCTAAACACAGTGCCTCCATTATGCACAGAAGTTTTCCAGTAGGTTATGTGGTGAAGTCCCGGCACCTCCTTCCGTGCCCAATACCTAATGACATTCTACTGTTGTTCTTGTGGTTGCCCCTCTGAGAGAGGACTACCGTGGTTTCAGAGTGGGGAAATGTCAGAGCTTTAATAAAGATGGATTAAATCTGGCTGAGCACTAGTAAATCCCACTCCCCCTGGTGCTTCCTTCCCTGTCTGTCAGTGTTCACAGCAAGAGCTTCCAGATGCTATTTTCAGCATGAGCCACCTCAATGTTTTTAACTGGAACATGAGCCATGCCTGCCGCTCATTTGCCTTTTGTTGTCGCTAGAGGTTTCAAGGACTCCTTTCCCCTGCCAGGGTGAGGCTGGGGTGGAAGAACAGCCACCTGGGAGGTTGGTCCCCAAGTGGAAGGATGCTGCGTGCTATTCCTTGTTGCTGAACTACGAATTTTGCCTGTCCACAGTGGAGGTTACAGGCCAGACCAAGCAGATTAGCAAGCGTGGATTCAGCTTGAGCTACGCACAGGGCCACTTTCTCCTGACAGTGAAAGCAAGAGCTGTCTTCTTTCCGTAATTCAGTCCTTTTCAGTCAGCAAAATGTTTCCAGCTGAAAAGGAATCAGCCACATGTACTTCAGTAACATGGTCCTGATCTTCAAGCTGTAGCTGGAATTAGTGTAGTCCAGAGCAATGCTTTGGAGGGCTGTTTTTCACCTGTTTTCCTAAGGAATTTAGATTTATGTGATTTCTCTGGGTGGTTCTTCTGGTTCCCTGCAGTAACTTTTTTAATAACGATTGAAAGACTCCAAAAAAACTGAACATTACAGTACATTTCATAGAAGTAGGCACTCGAGTGTCTATTGAGAGCCCCCAAGCAGAGGAGTCCTCAAAAAGAGAGGCATGAAGCACTTAAAAGGGCACCACTGCTTCCTGGGGCCTTTCATGGCCTTCCCATCTCTGCAGCCTCTTGTGTCCATTCCCCACTCGGGGTATCCTAATGGGAGACACGGAAACTGATTGCTGCAGGCAGGAGCATTAAAGGACATAAGTTTTCATCAGTACTGCTGCTCACAGAACAATTATTTTATAGAGGGATGCGGTTTTTAGTGTTTGTGTGCATTGTGCTGTTTGCAGTATCTTCCTGGAACCTGGGAAGTGTGTGTGCATGTGATTTTTCCCCAGTGTTCTCTTCCTTTGGAAAAGGCAGCACTTACACCCTGCCAAAGCTTTTCCTGTAAAGCCAATAGTGAACTGGCAACTGGTCTCTTAACAGCGGTGGTTTCAAATTCTGTGAAGTGGATTATCACACCCAGATGTGTTGCTACGTGCATTAGACTTCTCACCTCCTCACCCAGCTGGGCACCGCTGCTTTAGTGCTTACAGGGGAAGTACTGACTACAAGTCAAAGACTATTTTTTACTCCCTTAGCAATGTGGAAGGAGCATCTTAGATTTTGAAAAAGGAAAAAAAACCCAAAACAAAACCCAGTCCTTATGGTATGAAATACTTTCTGCTTATTAATCTAATAATCTGTGATTAGAGGTACACCTTAAAAATCTCAACTGTCTTGACTTTAATCCTAATCAATGTTTTGATGGCTGAACAACCAATTCCAGGTAGCTTTAAGAACTTGTCATTTTTGTGTCTCGTTGTGTATTTCCATCTTCTCTAGCTCTCTTCTGTAACTAAAGGAAAAGCAAAATTATGCCACAATTTAAGCAATAAGGCTCCAATCCCTCGCCTGTTGTGTGCATCTGTGGCTCTTTTCCCAAACAGCTGGCGATCTGCAAAATACCCAACCCAAAATGCTCTCAAAAAAGAGGAGGAGTTGATAGGTCCTTAATCTGACTCTTCTGTACGGGAGTTTTTCCAGTCGTATGACCAGGAGCACAGTATCTACCTTAAACTGGGAAAAGTGCAGATGTGTGTGTAGAACTGGGAAAACAATAACAATTGAGTTTTGGATTATTTATTTATTTATGTATTTATTTTAGCTGTACAAGGATCAGGTCTTGTCTTCAGAACTGTGGAAGTTACTTTACATAAGGAGGGGAACACTTTTGGATTTGTGATCAGAGGTGAGTTACCATTAAATCTGAGCTGTCTGTATTTTCTGAATCGCCAAACAAGTTGTCGGTTTTTATGGCATTTCGGAATCGTGTCAAGATTTCTGACGCCCAGTCTGTAAAATGCTCAGGGATTTATGTGTTCTGTTTTCCATGCAGTCATGTACTGCTTCTGTGAGCCACTCTAATATTTTTTCTATGGAAGAAGAGTAATTAATCAGCTATGCCAAGACCACGAGAAGCTTTGTTTCAGATTAGACCAGATCCTGCTACCACTGAAATAAGCAGGAAGACTGTAGTTCTGTAAGAAGATTCACATATGGTACATGTATAAATTAGGTTGATTAATTGTGCTGATAGTCTGAATAGTACAACAAAAGTGTTATCAGTGAATGGGAGAACAGAAGAAAACATGCAGCTGTTAAATAATATACCCCAATTATAAATTATTAGCTTTTTTCAGGAAAAACTTTTTTTTTTTATTAAATATATAAATTCCTTAGTGACCACTTACTATTCTGAGTATACATGAAGTACAGGTGGTTTTTTCTCTGTACAGCAAACAGTGCAGAGCTGTAAGTTTTCACACTGAGATCGTATTTACAGAGTAAGGGTTCTAAGAAAAACATATACATTTATTAAGAATCACTCTGAAGAAACATTTTCTAAAGAATCATCTATCCCATAGAGTAGGTCACTTTTATTTTAGGATAAGATTCCGTGGAGGTTCACATTAATGGCATGGCCATTTTTTAATCTTTTTAGCCCATCTGTCAGTATGCATGCTGCAAGATTTAGGCTTTCCATTTAGCAATCAGCTTTCATAAACTACATAGAATGAAGGCGTGCTTTCTCTCACTTTTCCCTTTCTAGGTGGAGCACACGATGACAGAAATAAATCTCGTCCTGTTGTAATAACATGTGTTAGACCTGGAGGGCCTGCTGACAGGTACAGTTCATCTTTCTCTGGAGTGCTTGTGAAAGAGAAATGGAGAAAAGTGAATTATTTGGGGCAGAAGTTAGGAGTTGGAGTCAAGTGGGTACATTCAAGCCTGTTCCTTTGAAAATCATGAATTATGTATTCAATTAGAATAACAACAGGAATAGGCAACCACAAAGGCTCAGCGCATCATGGTGTGTGTGAACGATAGTTTAGCATGATGCATGTTACATACTTCAAGACTTTCCCGTTAACTTTAAAAAAACAACCCAAAATAATTAGAAAAAATGCCCGCAGTAGGTCAGAGCACATTTTTCTTCCATCTTCAGACAACTGATGTAGCTTTTTATGCTCTTACCACTCTTGCACTTCAGAAAAAGTACTGTCATGTGTTTGGGTGTTGTTTGTATTGTTCTTTTAAGATGCTTGTACGTATCTGCGTGTGAGTTCACACATAACTTCACCTGGACAATTTCTGAGTACAGATTCATGTTTTGGCCCAATGAACATGTATTTATGTAGTACCATCTTGTAGCTGCATGAAATAAGAATATTCACTTTATTTATATGTATGAATTCTATTTTCAACAATTACATTTGTGTCCTTAACAATTAACGAAACTTAAAAGGCAGTTTCTTTAAAGTGGATTGATTATTCTGTAGCCTATGTTGACCTTTTTTGACCCTGAAAACGCTGATTGAGAAGCAAATGGTGCAAGAGAGTGTTTGTCTTTTGTCCCCTTTCTTAACCACCCTCGTATCCCTTGCTTTCTTGTTTCTCTCCCCAGTTCTTGAGACAACAATGTTAGTACTACATTTTCTATTATAACATGGAATACATTATGAGATAGACCTGGGAGGCAGTGTATATTTATAGCCAAATTGGTTTTAGATAGGAAGAAAAGAAAAATTGAATTATCCAAGTAAGGGCTATTTTTGAAGAAAATCAGTAAATAAGCATTCATGTTTTGCAATCTGTTTCTGCACCCGTGTGTTTGCACATCATATTTATTTTTAAGAAAACATTGGGGGAGGAGATGTTTATGCATAAAAGAGGAGTTGTGTCAACAAGGCAGAAAGCAAGCATATGTTGAAGCAGAAGCTATACTTAGTTGCAATTTAAGGTGACTTGATTACTTAGGTACGTGGTAAGCCGTTTTCTAGTCGCTGACTTTCCAATTACAGCAATTTCGTTTCCACGGCGCCCTCTGAATGTTCTCACTGTCAAAGTAAATGTTAAGTGTTAAGGCAAGAGGGATGGATGTCAGAGAGGGTGTGATGGAATCACTTTGCATAAAAATGATATTATCTCCAAATCAATTTATCTTATATTAATAAAGTTCATTCCTTTAATCTCCCTTCAGAGAGGGCACAATCAAACCCGGAGACAGACTGCTGAGTGTTGATGGTATCCGACTGTTGGGAACAACACATGCTGAAGCCATGAGTATTCTCAAACAGTGTGGACAGGAGGCAACTCTGCTGGTTGAATACGATGTCTCAGTGATGGGTAGGTTAAGAAGTGGGGCTGTAGTTCTGGCAACCATCTGTTGTGTTTTGCTGCATGTTCTTGATGGGGTATTTTAGAAATGATTGTGACCTGTTACGCTCCTAGTAGCGCTGCTGTTCCTTTCCGCACCGTATCATTAATCTTGGGTTCATAAGGAGGTGAGCAGTATTTTACTGCAATTTAGCATTCTGACATTTCATGGTTTGTAGAGTGAAACCATAGTGCGGATGCTATGAAAGTAACTTTTCCAGTGGCTAGGTTATAATAAAGGTTAATGAAGTGTAAGCATTTCTGTGTCACATGAAAAAGGGGTTTACCTGCTCCAACAAGAATTGATTTGCCTTTTGCTAGTGCTGCTAGATGGCCAAGACATTATTAAAAAGAGTCACAAAACCGCCACACGCAAAAGAACAGGGAAGAGAAAATTTGTTAAGAAATGTAGAGGTGGCAAATCATGGCTTGAAAGATGAGTTTACACAAATCTTGATTGAACTTACTGAAGATATGGAAGGTGTTTTGGAAAGTCAAGGGCAGCAGATGATTTCTCACATAAGACTTGGGATTGAGTTACTTCCATTTGTTTTGGAAGTTGTCATGTCCCCTCCCTTTTTGCAAGATTCAGAAAATTCATGGCAGCGAGAAACAAAAATACTCACCAGTCAGACAAAAATATTTCTTCTCTATTGGGGGATCTTTCTCTTCTTTTTCTCCTCAGTTCCAGGGTCGGATTTTTAGCCTAGCAGTAAAGCAGCCTCATAGGAATTGGTGAAATAGCATTGTCAAACTTAAAAGCCTTGGAAAAGATTAATACTTAGAATAATAACGGGCATATATTTGTTTATGGTGGAACAGCCCTCTTTGTTCTCTTCCAAGACAGATTCTATTAGTAGTAGTAATATCATTATTGTCATTATTGTTATTGTTATATATCTCTGTGTACTTGTCTATTAAGAATGGAGGGACAGGTTTGCGTGGTGTCTGGCAGGCCTACTGGACAGTTGTGCAAGGTTCATGTGCAGAAGCGTGGAAACAGCTCAGCATCTGGGCAGGGACTTCCCATGCGGGAAATGAAGATGCGAATGATCCTGTATCATATCCTGCAGATGATCCTGTAACATGAAGAGAACTAGAATTTAGGTGTTTTCATTTCTTTCTTCTTCTTCAGCAGATGGCAGATGACCAGACTCTGTTTATCATCACACTTAAAACCAGATTCCTTGTACTCCACTTGCTCTAAGAATGAGATCTTGTTGAAAGAAAGAAGCCCTGGCTTTAGACAAATGAAGTTCCCAGCAAGGCTTTCCTTTCAGAGAAAGCTGTCATCCCCATTCTCCTGTGTAGCCCAGGGAGGGAACTGGCCCCTGTTTCACTGAGGGTATTTTAAAAGTCTTTGCAGGTTTGTGTGAGGACACGACCACACCATGAGAAGCACTGTTGTGCTCTAAGCTGCAGTTGTTCAGGGCAGGAACCTTCTTTTCAGTGTTACTTGGATAGAGCTCAGGGCAGGCAGATCCAGAACTTAGTTGGAGGTTTATAACTGTACAGGCAGTACCTACCAGTTGGTCTCTTCATCTTCTCACATTGTCTCAATAAACTCTGCTGTCTCCCTTTTGATGTCAGTAACAAATCTGTATTTATTATTCCTGCCTTCCTGGCAATGAACGTGTAATGCTGTGAAAATTCGAACAGGAAGAAGAATCTGAGACTTGGGGAGTCAGAAAGAAGGAAGGAAAAGGGTATCAAACACAGGGAAATGTATGAGATGGTGGTCCTGCATTGTCTGCGAGGAGAAATAAGGAGGGATCCAGCAGGTTTTCTTTCTAATGCATCGTGATTTTGTTAGATTTTATCTAGCCCCCCGTAGGTTTTGATTTTTTTTCCAGAGTGCGTGCCCTGCTTAGTCTGCTGGCAGTGGTGTGAAAAATCTTGTTGGGAAGCTTTCTTTTCTTTCTGCATTTATGTTATTACCATGGTGGAAAGGCTGAAGATCACTCGTCCTAATCCATTGATTCCTGGCCCAGGAGAACAGTGCTGATTTTAATCTTCACGTACTTCTGAAAGAGCGGTGAACTCGAAGTTGGGAGTAACATGAAAGGGAGGCAATGAGCTATGAAGAGAAATTTAAGAATTACAGAAACGTTACTCCGTTCCCCAACTCTTACGCTACCCACAAGACAAGCTATTTGTAATGCCATTTCAGGGTTGATCTGAATATGAAAATAGGCTAAAAGGGTAGGAAGGGCATTGGGTAAGGTGGCTTAAGGATGCTTGAAACTAGTTTAGTAGGTTAGCCTGATGAGAGTGGGGGGAAAAAACCCAAAAGTTACATAAAATTCTGGTGCATTCTCTTCCTGTACAGTATCTTGCTCCTAGAGCTATAATTGTACCATTACTTGCTTTAATATCCTCTCTTCTGTTAGCAGATGTTTATATCCTGTAAAGGAGCGTTCTGTGTGGCCAGAACTGGAAAAGGACATAAAATATACTCTGATAGCATGAAATTGGAACTTGATTTAAAATGGTTGCACTAGATGAAGAAAGTAATTCTGAACTATTTTTCAGCTACAGTCCTGTAGTGTGTAACTGGCTTTTTATACTCCTGTAAGCATAAGCTGTTTCAGAGGTGCTATATTTCTTGAAGCTTAGTTCCTTTGCCTGAAGTCTTCAAGAGGTCACCTGGGAAGCTTGTACATTTTATTGTTTCTGGAACCTAGACAAACTGGAGTAAAAAGAATATCATGGGGTTCTGTGAAGGGTAATTATGTGTGTATATAACGTAGGAGATGTGGCTAGTCCCATTGAACTCTCTGGGGTTACACTTGTGCTTGCTTAAATACATCCTGAAGCGTCCTGCTTGGCTGGATCCTAGGAAGTAAACTTGTCAATTCTGCTTCTTGGAAGAGGTGATATTAGCTTGTTGGGGTTTTTTTTGCTACTGAAAATGTTTCCAGGTTGGTGTGTGGAGTATACTGCAGTATAGTTTCTAAGAGATCTTAAATAGTAGGAGTTTGGAAATACCAAGATAATCCCCAAGGAAAACAGGAAAACATCATTTCTGAGAAGATATTTTAGGACCTGATAAAAGTTACATTTGAAGTTGTGGAAGGCAGCAATCTTCCACATGTCTGTTTTCCAGAATACCTCCTCCAATCATGAAGCAATGTGGTTGCTTATTCCTGCGGGTTTTATTTTGTGAGGCTTTAATAATGCTTTGCTTCAGTATTTGCAGAGGAGATGGATGTGGTGACTTGCCCTGCGCTTAACTGTGTGTGAGTAGCATAAACTTCATGGGCTTTATCACTTTTCTTTGTAATCCTTACACCTGAAGTGTCTGAGCTTTATGGTTATGTGAATAACCTGTGACAGGAGATGTTTGAATATTACAGCTCTCTCCGCCATATGACTATACCTGTGCCCCTCATGTTGTGGAAGTGAAGGAGAAGAAGCAGAGTGGTGCCTAGCAGTGACTTGCTGCCACTGCCAAAATAATTTTGCAGCCTGAATCCTTTCCTGTGGCAACCAAACAGCAAATGTTAATTCCAAGCTATAAACTTAGGTTGGGAAGACTGAAGTTCTCACTCTTTGGCAGTGGTCTGGGTGAAGTGTCCTACCGAGCTGCTCAGAGCTTGAAAGCTGTAGGTCAGGCATTGTCAGTCAGAGAGAATTAGAATGCAGTGCGAATCACAAGCTGCAAACAGAGATTCACAATGCCCCTCTCTAAAATAAGAAATAAAAGGTTATGACTGCATGTCTTTGGAAGCAGAGCAGATGCAGTTTCCCTTCAGGTTTTCCAAAATCTGCCAGGATGCTACTGGGCTTTCTTTTGTCTCTGTAATTGGGGTTGCATCTGCTTGTGTAATCTTCCAGATTTACTCCAAAAGGGAACATTCAGAAAAGTAATGACTACCTTGAGTTTAACTTCTGGCCCGCAACATTTGTATGTAACTCTAGTTCATAAATTGCTGCTGCTGAGCTTTTGAGCAATCTACTTTTTAAATTTTGAGTGTTCTTGTTAGAGTAATCCTTGATTCAAAGGGTAAAACAGAATCATAGAATAGTTAGGGTTGGAAAGGACCTTAAGATCATCCAGTTCCAACCCCTCTGCAAGGGGCAGGAACACGTCACACTAAACCATGTCACCCAAGGGTCTGTCCAACCTGGCCTTGAACACCACCAGGGATGGAGTATTCACAACCTCCCTGGGCAACCCATTCCTGTGCCTCACCACCCTCACAGGGAAGAACTTCTTCCTTATAGCTAACCTGAACTTCCCCAGTTTAAGTTTTAACCCGTTACCCCCTGTCCTATCACTACAGTACCTAATGAAGAGACTCTCCCCAGCATCCTTATAGCCCCCCTTCAGATACTGGAAGGCTGCTATGAGGTCCCCACGCAGCCTTCTCTTCTCCAGGCTGAACAGCCCCAACTTCCTCAGCCTGTCTTCATACGGGAGGTGCTCCAGTGCCCTGATCATCCTCGTGGCCTCCTCTGCACTTGTTCCAACAGCTCCATGTCCTTTTTATGTTGAGGACACCAGAACTGCACACAATACTCCAGGTGAGGTCTCACAAGAGCAGAGTAGAGGGGCAGGATCACCTCCTTCAACCTGCTGGTCACACTCCTTTTGATGCAGCCCAGGATACGGTTGGCTTTCTGGGCTGCGAGTGCACACTGAAGCCGGCTCATGTTCAGTTTTGCATCAACCAACACCCCCAAGTCCTTCTCTGCAGGGCCGCTCTGAATCTTTTCTCTGCCTAACCTGTAGCTGTGCCTGGGGTTGCTCCGCCCCAGGTGTAGGACCTTGCACTTGTCATGGTTGAAGAGTTAATTACTGTTAGCACAGGATAAACAGTTAACTACTGTTTAACTGTAGCTAAGTGTGTCAGAACTTTGGCACAAAGGTAAGCTTTTGTTAGCTATTTGCACCTGAGAGACACTCCATCTTTCACTGGGTGTTTGTCATGGTTTAAACCCAACCATGCAGCTCCTTCACTCACTCCCCCCCTTTTTCCCTCTTTCTTTCCTCCCCCCCCTCCCCCCCCCCCACCACCACCACCTCCCGGAGTGATGGGGAGGAGAATCAAGAGAATGTAACTCCCACGGGTTGAGATAAGAACAGTCCAGTAACTAAGGTATAACACAAACCACTGCTGCTGCCACCAATGATAATATTGATAAGGGAAATAACAAGAGAAGAGAATACGATACCACCGCCAAACGAGTTTGACCCCCCCTGAAGAGAGCCCGTGCCTTTCCAGGTAACTCCTGGTTACCTCCCTGGGCATGATGTACTGTGGTATGGAATACCTCTTTGGCTAGCTTGGGTCAGGTGTCCTGTCTCTGCTCCCTCCTGGCCTCCCCTCGTTCCTGGCAGAGCGTGAGGCTCACAAAGTCCTTAGTCAGGGTAAACATTACTTAGCAACAACTGAAGCCATCGGTGTTATCAGCTCTGCTCCCAGGCCAAAAGTCAAACCACAGCGCTGCACCAGCTGCTAAGAAGGAGAAAAATGACTGCTACTGCTGAACCCAGGACAGTATTCATAAAACGGAGTAAGGTCAAAGGACCTGCACAGGAGGTTCAATTCTGGGGACTAAAATGGCAAGATGGACGTAGTTCAAACGTCTTAGTTCAAACCCCTCTGTGATCTTCAGGAATGAAGGAAATTATTGCACATTCAAATTCCATATGTTTCTCTGGCTTCTTTAACAACTCTGGCACTTATTTGAGCCCAAATAGATTTGCTGGAATGTAGTATCCTGTAATTGCTCTCTGCAAAACAGACACGGTCAGCTTGTTTTTCAGTCCCAAGCTTTCCGAGTAACCCTGACATGAAACTGGTCAGCTTTAGCTAGAGCAACAGCCTCAATTTTCTGAACTTGACATTTACCACTGGTGCAGCTTTCTAGGGAATTATTAACACAATCACTTGCTTGTAAATCTGACAGGAGTTTACCAAACACTGCCCAAGCTTTTTGCCTCCTTGAGTTCAGCCGTTCTAAAAAAAACCCCAACCAACCAAACCGAACAAAAGGCCGTAATAATTTTGTGAGACTACATTTAAAGAAATCTGCCTCACCCTGCAGTAGTTTTGCCTGACAAGAAGAGCGCTAGGGACAGAAAGCTTGCACAGCAGGAAGATCAGGTGAGGTAATCTGTGATCCAGTGTCGACTTTCAGTAATTTGTGCAAGACAAGAAATACAGAAGAAACAAGAACTTATGGACTGCCCCTTAAGTTTCGTAAAGCAGTATCACTCAAGCATATCCAGAACGATGGAGACCTTTAAGAGCTGTAGAGTTTTACAAGGCCAAGGAAGAGGAGCTCCAGAGATTCCAAGGACAGACTCAAGATCCGCATGAACCTAATAAATGTTGCAAGACCTTGAAAGCTGAAGGAGAGTCGGGAGGCCTGTAGGATTCCACGCTGTCTTTTTCTTTCTGTTTCTTTATAAATTTAAAATTAACATTTCCTTTGTGTCTTACAAGTCTTTGACGGAACAGATCGGCAGTGTACTCTAGCATTCAACTGCAACTGCAGCTCTCCTGGCTGTCATCGAGCAGCAGACCTAAATCCCTTGGAATCCTAAATATGAATTAGTTGCTTAAACCTTTAAAGAAGCTTCCTTTCTTATGTTGCTTCAGAGACAGATTGAATGGAAATTAATGTGCAAAGCAAAGGTCAGGATAGCTGTATTGGTTGAAGTATTGCTCTACTTTAAATACTGCTACACAAACACATACACAAATTACGCTAGAAGACAAACGTTTGAAGTCAAAAAGTTGAGCATGCCAGGTGGGAAATGTCAGGGTTGGGATTGTCTGCTCAGCCTCCGTCCAGCTGGGTGTGCATGCAGTATAGTCCCAGGACCCACAAGGAGAGATAATAACCCTTTTACGCAGCTATTCATTTTGAATTTCCTTTCTGTCGTCCGTATGTGACCACAGGCTTATCGAAGGCACTGCCCAGATCCTTGCCTGCATGAAAAGTTATTAATTTCCTGGTGGTTTTTTCCTGAGGCACTAATCCTGCCACAGTTTGAGTGCTTCAGGCAATATGCGTGTCTCAAGGTCATTCCAAATGTATTGGCTCTTTCTTAAGGCAGAAAATGATAAAGGCATATCTCTAACAGTTCCAGAAATACCCACTCGCGGATGTGTCACTAGGTAAAGCACATGAGGTTTTTTGTCTCTCCTAGAGGCCAGTGCATGATTTAAGTTCATGCTGCACAAACTAGGCAGATATTTAAATCTGTATGTTATGGCATGTTAGTCTCTCATGCTACTGTACAAGTTCCTTATTTATCACACTGTATTTGTACTTTCCGCTGTCAGTGCCAGATAGCTGCATCAGGGACATTAGTATGAACTGACAGTCAAGTGTGGATGTATACAGTAAGTGCTCTCTCTGTAGTGCTAGCTTGTTAGGGTTTCATCTAGTGAAAGATAAATGTTTTGGAATATGACTTATCCTTGGCACCAAAAGAGGCTGTTTCCATCAGACAAGTCTGAGGCTTGTGATTTTTTTCTGCTGTTGAGTTTTCTGGCTTTCAGGACTGCTTTTTTTACAATAGCAAGCGAGGATGGGTTATTCCTTTTAACACTTCATTTCTCACGCTCTACTAAATATGACATGCTGACTTCACTGAGTCTCATCATAAGCCTGTAAGAGGATTGATATCTATGGGTGAGGCATCAGTTCCTGCTTGATTGCCTTCTTAGTCTGCTCTGTCTACCTGGCTTAAAAGGAAGATAAATAGCTTTTTAATACCTCTCAAGATAAATGGGTAGCAAGGAAACCTATGGTAAATAGGCATTATGGTTTAAAAAAAAAAATGCAGCATTTTGGGCAGGCAAACTCAAAACCCATTCCTTGATTCATCAGTACTTTTTGTGATCAAGAAGAGGTAACTGCCGCTGAGTGCGGGTAGTGAAACAATAAAATGCTTGCAGTTAGAGACCAGTATAGTTTAAATGTGCTTTTCAGCCTTTACCAACGTTGTGACAAAAAGGGAATCTGGTACTTCAAGGCAGCAGTCAGGTGTCTGCTCCCTGTTAAATGACTTTCTTTTGCAGCTTCCTCTTTATGCCATACACACCTGCCACCCAAGTCATCCGCTGCTAGCTCCCTCAAAACTTACAGTGCTTTTCTTATGGATGGGACATTTGTTTCATAATGAGGACTGCTGAGTAGTGACAGAGGTGTGGAATGGGGCCTTGTCAGAAAATAGCACTTCTCTATCTAATGAGTGGTATCACTGTGTTGCATAACCATCAGTTTGTCATTTCCCAATATTTGTATGAGCTTGCAACCTAGGTTTCTTCAGGGGATAAACTTTATATCTGACTTCTGTACCCAAATACTTCCTCAAACGAGTGATAACCATTAAGTCCACTAGTCTGCTCCCTGTTAGCTCGGTTATCAGATCAGCTGTCAAGCACAGTACCTATGTGCTTCCTGGGTACCAGAAAAGACTTGAGAGACGTAAGTGACCAGTGGGTTTCAAAGGCATTTGCTTACAGTGGAGAGCTATAAAGGTTCAGGATCACATGTTCCTTCATGTCCATTTCATGTAAGCATAATGATTTTTCCCTCTGTTCTTCATTCTTACTCTGGTTCCTTGCTGCATTACTGTCTTCTTTTTTTCTTTTCCCAGCAGCTGCTTGATTTTCCCTTTCCTTACTGACCTAGTTTGAGTCTTCTTTTCTAGACGGTCCTAAATCCCCAACATGCTATTCCCTCTTGTTACAGCCTATTTTTTTCCTTCATCGTTTGCCAAGTAAGGCTTAGGTGATTTTCCAATACATTTCTCTCACACTGCTGACTTACCTCCATAAAGGCCTTTTGCAATTTTCATGTCTGTCCTTCTTTCACCTATTCTCAGCAAACCATTCCAAAATTACTTGTACTGCAGCTTCTTTTCAAATCAGCCACCCTCCCTCCTCAGTTCCTCCCCTTCTTGCCCCCAAAGTCCCATTCTGCCTCCTCCTGGCTCTTCAGTTATTCTCTGTGCTGGATCTGCTAGATAATGAAGACACACAGAGAACATAAATTTCCAGTATAAACCAAAACAATACGGTTCTCCCTAATGGTGCTCTCAGACACCGCTGACCTGTTTCACCTCTCACACTAAGAGAAGAAAAAACCACAGCCTGGGGTAGGTCACCGTCATAAGAAAAAATGACACCAAATGTCTGAACTGTGACCAAGTTGTAAGCAATTAAAACTGAGATGTTTTAATGAGCAGCATCTGTGATTCCCAAGCATATTTGTCCTATAGAATGTTGGTTTACTTCCTTTGCTCTGCCTGGTTATGATTTGTGGTTACTGTTTGATAGCCGTGTTGCTAAGCAGATGATTACAGAAGGGAGGAGTTGTCATGTTTTACAAGAATTTAATAAATCTTACAGATACTTCATTCTTTACAAACTTCTTGAACATCCCTAAAGAGAAATAAATAGAGTTAGGTGAACCATGTGAGTTACAAATTACTCTAACAGGTCAGATTAACATTTATCTCGGGCGCCTTTGAAACCATGGCCATTAAAAGCAGATTAATAAATATTGCTTTGTATGGGAGAAAAAAACTGTAATGGTGAAATGAGATGTCTCTGTGAAAGAAAACTAAAGGTTAATTATCATAACTAACTAGGAAATGGTGGGGGAGTTATCTTACAAGTTCCACTTCGTATATGAAGATACTAAGGTTTATTTGCTGTGTGCTGAGAGTAATGGACATATTTGTCTTCAGACTTTACAGGAAGGTGAAACCTATACTTGTGTGCAAAGTCTAAATTGTGTACAATTAAACAAAATCAGCCTGAAACGTATAATGTATTTCATGATGGGGACTCATTAAAATAGAGCCTTCCTAATCTGTGCTTCTCCATCCTCACAAGCATTGGTGTGACTTTTTTAGATGGTAATTCAAGGGTTTGATCCTTAAGTGGAAGCAGCCTCTCCCTGTTAAAAATACGCTACTGTGCTTTTTTCGGTATTTGAAAAGAGATGATGGAAGGAGGAGACTGCTGTAATAATCTCTTCTGTTCATCATCCAGGCTCCAAGTAAGAGGAGGGAAAGAACAAATAACCTTCATATAGATTTGGTAAAATTATGGGGAAAAAAAGGATTGATCAAATCTTTCCACTTTGCATGAGGGCTATCCAGATGTGCCATGAAATGCAGTGTAAAAGAGATTTGCCGTCTCTACTGCATGCTTATACTCTGGACAGCTGGAGGTCAGTCAAGAGTCAATGGAAGTTAGTCAATTCTTCCCTGTGAGGGTGCTGAGGCGCTGGCACAGGGTGCCCAGAGAAGCTGTGGCTGCCCCATCTCTGGCAGTGTTCAAGGCCAGGTTGGACACAGGGGCTTGCAGCAACCTGCTCTAGTGGAAGCTGTCCCTGCCCATGGCAGGGGGGTTAAAACTGGATGAGCTTTAAGGTCCCTTCCAACCCAAACCATTCTATGATTCTGTAAGATGTCTTTCAACAAATTGGCTTATCAATTAGCATGTGCTGGTCAGCAGCAGACTGACAAGGATAATGAAGTATCCGGATTTGTGCTGGCCTGGAAAAAAAAATTGAGCAGGTAGCTGAAGTAGTTAAATTCAGAGTGCAGGTGTGAAAGTTTTACAAAGAGGATGATAATGAAGCTTCTGGAGATTAAAGGATCTCCTGCCTGTGCCATGCAAGTCAATGCAAGAGAAACTCTGGGATCAGAAAAAAATCCAATTAAAAAAAAATCAGCCTTGGGTTTGGTTTAGTGGCATCGCAGTCATCCGAGAAACTAAGGACTAAGGGACAGGTTTGATTTTCTTTATATTAGGGAGAACTTGGGCTGTAACCCCAGAAGCTGCCTCTAAAAGGCCCAATCTCTAGCAGCAAAGCAGCAGCAAAGAGTCCATTCCTGCCTCCATTCCAGGGAGAGGAAAACACTAAATGGCTCCCAAGACTTCACTTTTCACTTTAAATACTTTCCGTGTTTAAAAAACACAGAACTGAACTACTCCAGCCTCTTGACTTCCTTTCACTGATGTGATACACCCAGAGTGTGCCTCACAGGTCAGGATGAGGGGAGAAAACCCAAAAATCCCTCAAATCATTTCCTGGAACACCTGTATTGGGCATAAACTGAGGGGTTAAACTTGGGTGCAGTGGGGCAGATTTTCATCCCTTTACCCTAAGGTTCATGGTTCATCATCAAGTTACAGAACATTTATGTTGAAAAAAGACAGATTTTAAAGTATGAATATTTTTAAGTATTTTGCCTAAATATGAACTTTCTCAGTTAATGGTGTTCTAGTGCTAAACTGATGCGGATGAGATCTGAAGCAGATCCTGTGAGATTGCACCGTGTAGTATTCAGCAGACAGGAGATGTATACTCTTCAGACAACACAGTACTAAGGCCTGTGAGCTGCAAATGTAGGTAGGGGGAAAAACATCAATGTCTAAGCTGAATGAGTTTATCTTGAAATCAACGTAGTTACTCAAAGATAATTGCACCAGTGCCACTTCCTACAACATAATCTTGTTACGCAGAATTACGCTTCTGATGGTGTCGCTCAGCTGTACGATGAGTGAAATGTTATGTTCTCTGTGCATTTGCTGTTCAAACCACATGCTCCTACACTAATTTCAAACATCCATAGCAACCTGTCTTTCATCTTTTTCCTGACTGCGTGGTTACCATGCTTCGTTCATTTAGAGAGATCGTTTCCGTAGCCTGTGAACTCAGTGTTTATCGGAGTGGATTGGGGAAACAGTATTGATAAAAATTGCTCTGTGTTTTAGCCTCTGTTCAGCCAAAAAGTCATTGGATTTGTCTTTTTTTAATTGGTGACTCACATTAGTGGCGCTTGATCTTCTCTAAGTCTCACGAGTTTCATTTGTAAAGAAAATGGACAGAATATTGACAGCTGTTATGGATTGGCCATGTTGTACTTTCGGTGTAGATGTTGGAGGGCCCTAACAAAATGATATTTCTGTGATAATTGAAGATTCGTTCGAAATCAACCAAGCAAGCATCTGACTGTGAGTTTCATTTAAATCTTACCTCTTTTCTTCTTGGATGAGGAGCAAAGGGGGGTGGTGGTTTGATGAATACTTCTCTAGATCATTCTCTAGTTTTATCTTTAATTTCAGTTCTGACAACCAGTAGAAAAGTCATGGCTCCCTGCAGCCAAAAAAGGAGCACCAGGTGCTCCTGAAGAGATGAGTGATGAAGGATATGGCAACTTCCCAAGGTTACAGGTGGAGCTGTGGCAAGCTGAGGTTGTTTTCTTCCTCTTATGTGCCTCCAGATACCTCTTCCCTGGCTGATAAGATCGCGTTTTTACATGCAGAACCCACACCAGTGTAAAAGTACTTTGTCTTGGAAGTGAGTTCAGTCACGTGTTAACCCAAACCCGCGGGTTACCTGCATGAAATTGGAAGCAGAGCAGAGCTTTGCCAGTAGATAAAATTGCCTGTATGGCGTCAGAGGCAAGGAGGCTCTGGGGAGGAAAGGGACAGGCAATGGGGGAGCAGAGGTGGGGATGCTAATGAAAAAGAAAGGGCTTGCTAGGGTAAGGTTTCCTGTTGTATTACACACAAGCAAGTATAACCCGTACTGGCTCTGAGGTACAGGTTTAGTTTCACTTTTTCTGGCAGCTAATCCAAAGGTTATATTCATGAAAAGATAGCAGTATGTACACCTTGAGGCAGAGCTTTGGGGCATGTTTAATGCTACCTAGGAAGTCCCTCAACACTTTCTTTAAAAGCTCCTAGTTGGATTTTTCTTTATCCTTCGTTTTATATGAAGTTCCGGTCACCTTGCCTGAGTTCTTCATTGACATCTAAAGGCTTCGGTCAGCTTAAATTAAAAATAAGTAAATAAGGGAAATTGAAAAGAAACCCCTAGACTGCAGACACATTGAGCCTGTGGCTTCCGTTCTGTCGCTGGTGTGATTTGGCACAACATTCCCCATAGCTGCGAAGAAAATCTAAAGCAAACTTTCTCTGAAATTCCTTCTGCTATTTTTCGGCTCAGGAGGGCCACCAGCAACTTATAACTAGCTGTTGTTAGGCACATTGATCCTTAGGTCAGCCGTCCGGGGCCTTGCATGAAGTTAGCAAAAGCCTGGTCCACGCCTGTTTGACTCAATAGAGGAAGGCTCTCATTGATTTCAGATGGGATTTAAAATAGGACCCAAAGGGAAAAGAAAACTAGCTATTGTCCTACATTTGAAGATCTTTGCTCATAGAGAAATAAACAGCAGAGATGTGCTTCTTTGCTCCCCTACTCAGTTCTCACCCAATGGACGCTTTAGACCAACAAAAAACGTCTTCTGCCAGCATAAAAATCTTCCAGTTTAAGCACTGTTTGTACCAGTAAATCAATGTTTTATTTCATTGCCAGTATAAGAGCATGTACTTTAGGGATTCCACAACCAACTCAAGTCTGAAGTGTATAGAAGAACTGTATTGCAAGGACCTAACTCTGATGCAGATTATTCTAAAATAGTGCTGTTTGCCCTGTTTAATTGCACCCAGTTACCACATCAATTCTCTCCTGTCTGTTAATGGAAAGAGAACATTCCAGGCCCATTTTCTTTGCCCTTTTGCTAAGTTATTGTTCTTCTGGTACTTCAGCATTAGCATTGGAACAGGGTGTACATGCATGAAATCACCAGTTCACAGGTCATCCCAGTTTGGATCTACATCATAGCAAAAGGCTCCACTCTTGAGCACACCAGAGAAACTCCCAGATGAACAGCCCTTTTCAGGAAAGTGCTGCTTATCCCAGTGAAAATCCACCCGGACTTAGCTACATTTGGAAGTCTTTGGAAGGGTGCAGCTCAGTGTGCTCACGAGAAGCAGCGTTGTGTGACAAAAGATTTTGTGTGTGTTGGGGGAAGTTTTCTCTTGTCTTTGTAAAGTTCCCTTCAGTTCAGCTCTTTGGGGGTGGGAAATGCAAGAATTAAAGATGCCCATGCAGCCTTACTTAGAAGCCTTGGAGCATATGGTATGATAGAGATTTTAATCGGAATGATTGCATAGATTTTGCCTCCAGCAGTCACCTGCTGCATAGTACTAAGTGGTCTGAAAAACAGTCAAGTGAGAGAAGGGTTCTCAAGAACAGCTCATCTCATCTTGATGTAGTTGCCTAAACAAGGGCAAGTGAAGCATGTTTTTATATGCCAGTTTTCTCTGATGGTTGTAAAGGGAGTTTAGGGCTCTAGTTCCACTGTACCTACACCACATTTGCTGTACAGATGCCAGCATTTTGATGCAGTGAGTCCCAATGTGTCTCAAAACCTCCTCTCCGGACTAACGGATGCTTTCGACCTTCATTTCTTAGATCCTCATTTGCTTATCTATACAGCAGGGAAAACATTATGCTTTTGCTCTAAAGGGTGGTTATAAGATAAAATCCTCAATGAACGTGTGTTGTGATGAATATTCAGAGGCTGCACCATACAATAGCTCTTCCCCAACCACATATGCTCAGGGAAGCTTGAAAACACTGCTTAGTAATTAAGGCATGAGCAGGAAAAAAGAAGGGAAAGTGCTGCTACTCTAAATAGTCACTGTCTACCTTCTGCATGAGACTCTTGAAGAAGGAAGAATATGTTACTATTTAATTAAAGAAGGGAGGTAAAAATAAGTTCATCGAGGCAATATTCATTCTGGGGTTCATTAAGTTTGAAGTGCTTCGTGCCCACATGGTGACCATAATATTTTTCTTTTAATGTCATTCTGTTTGTAAACAGACACTTCTGAGCTTTTTTATGTTCAAGTCTTTTTATAATGATTTATATTGATGTTCTGCTGATTTTAATCAACTTCCCCTTTGGGTTTTCAGAGTTTGCATACACACAGTCGGTATGGTCAGCTGAGCAGTGCTAAATGAAAGAGCTGCCTTATGAGCACTCTGACCTCTGATTTTTCGAGGTCTTTACGGCTTAGGTAAATTTGGGTGGATTTTCACTCACCAAAAAAAGGAAAGAAAACCAAAAAAAATTAAAAAATAAATACCCAGAAGAGGCTTTTCCACGATTTCTCCTTTACACAAATTCAGTAATTACCGAATTGCAAATCTTTGTACCTTATGAGCACTGGAACATCTTCAAAGAGGAAAAAGTCACCAGACAGGGGCATGAGAGGACCTCGAGTCCCTCTGAGCCCAGCAGCAGGAGCTTTTCCGACAGGAGGCAAATGGCTTGTGCTATGCCAAAGGAGGAGCCGCACAGGAACCTTGCCAAGGGTGACCCTGGTGGCAAGCTGGCAGGCTGCCTGATGAGGAAGCAATGAAAGAGTACACTTCCCATGGCTGGTATTCATCCGTTACGGGGTTCTCGGGTTTCTAGAGGTTGTTCCTTGCTTGGGATTTTGGGAGAAGAAGCATGGAAATGTACTCTGCAGAGAACAAGGGATATAGAAACTTTCCATTAAATCTGTAGATACTCCCCGTAATACTGTTTCTGTATTGCTTGGAACAAGCACCAGGAAAAGAAAAGCTGGAAATATATAGGCAGCAGGTAAATAATCCTGGATTAGCTTTGCAATATGGGATCAAAGAGCTTATGTTTGCTCTGGCTTCTGTGTTGGATTTGAGGGCAGTTTACCTAAGTTTCTCTATTTCTTTGAAATGCTTTTGCTGAACTGCTGCTCAGGCAGTACGTACGAGGAAAGGGAGGGCAGTTAATAAACTTGTTTCCGGACTCATTGTACAGGAGTTTCATTTCATGAGTGATTGGCATGGAATGGCAAAATATCCTGTGCAAGCCCTGAGAGCTGAAAAACTCTCACTCTGCTCCTCAGTGCATGAATACCAAGGTCAGATCTCAGCCTCAGCTTCCTGCATGGCACCATTTTGTTCCGTGGCTGTGCCAATGCATCAATTATTTGTAAGGCAGCTGTGCTAGAGCACAGATTATTGAAAAGAGACCAAAGCTTCAGGGGAAAAAAATGGTACTGATAGTACAAACTTATAGCACCAGAAATCCGTGTTATCTGTTACGGGGAAGGATGTAGAGTTTATTTTTTCTTCTCTTCTGGTTTATACTCACCTAATAGGCTTTGCAGTGGAGTGTTTTAGACTAGCCTGAAACCTCCTGCGTACTCGACCAAACCAAGTCGGTTGATTTCAGTGTTAGCAGAAGCACACCCAAAGAATAAGTAATTGTGAATGTGTGAGACAGTATGGCTCAGTGCAGAGGACCCTTGAGCAAGGTCTAGGCATGCACCTCAAGTATGCCAAGCAGCCCAGCCATATGGGAGTGGGACTGCACTTGGGTCAAACACCCTGGTGAGAAGCAGACGTGGCTGTCACAGGCCCAGCACCTTGCTGGTGTGGCTCTGCTGCTTCCAAGGACTTCAGTTCCCCACCAGATGGGGAGACAGGGACAGCTCAAGTATCTCACTACCACAGCGCTGATACGTCCTTATTTACCTTAACTGTTTGGTGTGCATGCCAGTTCTCTTCCCAAGTTGTCCAAACTGTCCTTTACTCTGAAGCTTTTGGGATTATCCAAGATGTCATTATCCTGGCAGAGCCCTGTGCAGATGGGAACTGTCAGCTCGAAACAAAGCTTGGGTGTTTGCAGTGTTTGTTCCCATCTGGCAAGTGCTGACAGCGAGGGGCTTTGTGCTCTTTAGGCTTTTGAAGAGAATCCAGTCCTGCTCTAATCATTACTGTTCCCGTTAGATGGAATCTTAGGGTCATTATGGCAAATAGACATAATTTATGGGTATTGCAGCACTTTATATTGTCTATAGTAGTGTGTACTTACAGGCATACATTCAAGGCTGGCACATATAAAATTTGACAGACCAGCTGTGTCTTAGTTTGCAGACAGAGATGCAGATAGTGTTGTCCTTGTTTGTTCTATTTGTTGTGATTAGTCAGGTACAGAACAGTGCAAGAGCTTTTGTTTTGGAGAAATCCAAGTTCTCATATATTGTATTTTGCTGTCCTACTTGCAAGAATAAATAAGTATGAGAAGTTCTTTTGTACATATGTATCTGTCATGTGGCCCAGAGAACTTGTGGATGCCCCATCCCTGGCAGTGTTCAAGGCCAGGGTGGATGGAGCTTGCAGCAACCTGGTCTAGTGGAAGGTGTCCCTGCCCCGGGCAGCAGAGTTGGACTGGATGATCTTCAAAGGCCTCTTCCAGCCCAAACCATTCTATGATTCGATGGTTCTGTGATTTTGTCTGTGCTTGTGTAATAGAGAAAACAGTGGTTTGTATGGTGGTGTCTCAGCAGAGGACTTTACATATTATTGGCACCATTTTGGGAGATGGTTTTAATAAGTAGCTATTTGTGAGTTCCGTTCCTGGAATGAAATGCAGATTGTTGCTGGCTTTTGCAAACATCTGACAATCAATCTAATGTTATATAGTGTTTCAGGGCAGTTTTCAGGAGCCATCCTTCAATAGAAAAGTGGTGTTTGAAGCCCATGTTGACAAACTAACCATAAAGGTGTATTTATAGGCTCCCAAGTTCTGAAACTGATATCAGGCATAGGGATTTAAGTTTTCGATAGTTCTTTAAGTGCCACCTGAGTTTTCAGTGTAGCACTCATTTGAAAGGTAACAAAGGAAAGAAATTGCAGAGTCTGGGCTTAATTAAAATGCATTCAGGCTAGCTTCAGAGGCAGATCCAGGACCTTCCGTACGTGCTCCATCCACCATGTCATTTCTGTGTTGTAAATTCAGTAACTTGATAAATCAGGTTTTAGGTCAACAGGGCACACGAAAAGAATGATACAGATTAATGAAGTGTTTGGGATTTAATGCAGCTTTTGAGCAGAGAAAGGGTCTAGTAAAAATGAAAGATGTCTGAGCATGAAACAGAAGGAGGAGGGAGTGTCCCAAGAACTGGAGAAAGTTTTTCAAGTGAAAGGGCTTTAGGCAGGCCGTTGTGGAGACAGGCTGAGAAAGTCCCAGCAGGTTTTGAGTACATCCCCACTGCACTCACTGGTGCAAGCACTTTGAGGGCAGGTACGGTTCTTTGGCGGTTAGCAGGCATTTCTTAGCTGAGAAGGGTGATGGGAGTAAGGGTGCAAAGTATGAACTTAGGTAAAGGCAGATCCTAAGCTTTAGATTTTAAGAACCTGGCTGAATTAGAGGCATATAAATGAACTGCAGGACTTAGGTGAGAAAAGGAAAATGGAAAGACTATGCCAGTCAGTTGACAGGAATATGAAATTGCTTGTGTATAAGGGAGGAGGTAGGCAGCACATTCATTTAGAGGATCATGTCTCCATTTTCCATTCTGAGGTTAAGAGGTCCCTCTGATTTCACTATTATTCATTCTGCTGGCATCCTCTTGAAATTATTCCTATTTTTCATTTTTGAAATCAGATGATTCTGAAGGCGAGAGGGTATAAAGTGCCATCGGTGTCTTTTTTCCTTAGCAGCAATTTCATGGTTTTCTGTAGGCCCTGTGAACTTCCTTTCAATGAGTAGCCCAGCAGCTCCAGTGCTGTGCTGTTACTGACAATAAGGAAAAAATTCTGTTAGTTCTGGTTTTGCCCCTTTAATTACAGCTGAGATGGATAAAATTACAGAAGCTCTTGCTCTCTGTACAGCCTGTCTGAAACACACTCCATAATCAAGGGAACGCTAGGAGCATGCATTTTAGGTAGATTACAAGTTGGGCCTTGGAGACTGATATTGATCCTTTGAACAATATTCAATTTTTAAATAGCTGTTTTCTTATTAAAGAAACGATTATTCTCTCTTCACAAATATTGCTTGCAATATATAATCCCGGTTTACTCCATACCAACGTGTATTTTAGGGTGAAGTCTCACAAGTCATTACACTTATTCATACTTCTTGTATTCTAGCTCTCAAAAGAGAATTAGAAACGCTGTCGCTGGTTTTCAGCATTTCAGAAATCATTATCAGAGCTTGCTAGCTGCCATTGATTCTTGTTTTCCCATAAGGTCTGAGATGAAGAAAGGTTACTCTGCTAAATGAAGCATGAGCAAAGCAAGGGTGCAAACATCACTCAATATTAGTAGAATAGAATGCCAGGGCCAGTACTGTGCATCAGTGCCCTGTGTGTGGTTCACTTATGACCTTTACCATCACAAAAGTATGAGGAATCAAATAATATTACTCTGAATGAGCGATAATGGCACTACCCAGCCATAGAGCATTTTGAATGTTGCTCCTGTGCCCTTTAGACACTGCAGAAGCCTTATTCCTGCCTCTCTTCTTTGCTGCTACTTTCCCTTTTGAAACCATTGACCCATGATCCCAATCTCAATTTCTTAATTAGATCATCTTAAAAAATATTAATATTCCCTTCTTTGCGAAATGGAGATTAGGGATCTGTTGAGATCAGATTATTTTTGGAGTACAAGAAAAGGATATTACATAAATAAGCAGCCTCACACTCCTAAAATTTAGTACTTAAATAACTACCAGTCAGCTCTGTGTGTTAGGGCAGCTTATCTAATCATCTGATTGGTGTTTCATACGAGTGAATGAAAGTGCCCCTACAAAGGCAATTAAAAAACTAAGGAACGTTTTCGAATGTGGCTAAAAAACAGTGCCAGAAGTGTTTGGGCTTTTATCTCTGTGTACCTGGTGTGACCTGGTGAACTGCAAACCTGGGGAAAGAAGAAGGTTGTTAATGGGGAGAAGCACAGAGGGAAGAGAAAGGTGGATAAAAGCTTGCCCGCTCCCAGCAAATCTTTCTCTTGCACAGTAAAGTAGTTTGCTATCTAGTTTGGGGTTTTGTTTTGCTGGAGATTATGGAAAAGGCAATTGGAGGAGGTCGACCGCCTATGACAAGGGCTGTCTCGAGGAAGGGAAATAGTAGGGCTATGGCAAGACAGAGAATATAAGTCTCACTATCACAGGGATGCACTCTTGCCACTGGACTGTGAGGAGCTGGGACAACTTTAAATGTTATGAGTCTTACAGAGAGGACATTTTAGTGGACACAAAGAATATTCTTTCTAGGTTGATGTTCATTAAAAAAAAAAAGTCCTTAAGAATACAATAAGAAAACCACATGGAGGATGACTAGATTCATTAAGTGCAGTTTAAGGTGCTGTTTGACAGTAATGAATAGTCTGTTGATTAATGAAGAAGAGTGGATGTGAATGTGCTCAGAATCCTTGAGTGCTTTTACGTTGCTCCACTGCCAGCTGAGAAGTGCTGTAAAGGGCCTTGCGAAACAGTCTGTATGGAGAGTGTCACTGCTAAAGCCACAGGACTTGGGAACAAAATTAGTCCAGTCTCTTATAAATTTTGCCTGTTTTTTGAGTTTGTTACGTGAGCTCAAATCTCTACAACTGGCCATGGATTTTTCAAGTACCCTATAAGAAATGTACGAACTCTGATTTCTGCATTTCAGTAGTCTAGGTTTTCAAAGGAATAGCAAATACTGAAAGCTCCTGTTGGTAAACCTATGGTATGTCTGACACCTGAAATTTTCAGTCATTTATAGGGGAGCGAAAAAAAGCAG
Source organism: Lathamus discolor (assembly GCF_037157495.1). Taxonomy (NCBI): domain Eukaryota; kingdom Metazoa; phylum Chordata; class Aves; order Psittaciformes; family Psittacidae; genus Lathamus; species Lathamus discolor. Next base: position 37,973,438 of record NC_088884.1, on the reverse strand, counting down.
CTTTTAACATTTCAACTCCTGCTACTTAATACAGAAGACAGGGGTGCTAGATGATCTTTTTAGGTCCCTTCCAACCCTTGGGATTCTGTGATTCTGTGATTCTGTAATGCTGATTCTGAATGGACTGACACAAGTACACCTGCTGCGCATTCCCCACCATCGGTTATTCTGTAAATACTCTGTTGAGACTGAGATATGGCAAATAAAGCCCAGATTTAGCTGCAGGAGCTGGGACTGCTGTCATCCCATTCTGTGCCTTACACACCAGATTCACCACTGCAGTTTCTAAGTACCTTCCAGTGTTGCTCTGAGTGCTGATGGTATGTTGGTTGTCTCAACCTTTCTACGGTAAGAATAGACTGCAGTAGAGTGTTTTGTATTGGACCTTTTCTGTAACTCACATTGGCTCACATACATAAGTACATACACCTCCCTACATTCTGTCATACTTTTGTTGAAGAAAGCAAGTTCAAGGAAATGGTTGTGCTTTTCTGCATTTAAGGACTTGTGAGGGTCCTTCTGTGAGAGTTTACTCAACAGGTTTCTTGAGGAGCAATCAATGACTGACCCATATGCATCAGAACTGCAGCATGTGTGATTGCTGAGCTGATGCTGGAAAAGAATCATTGATTTTTGTGAATTAAAAAAAGAGCACAGAGTAGAGGAAAGCAAGAATGAAGTGTAGGGCACTTGGGAGTGATTCAAACTGTTCTGCTGTAAATGTTCAGCTTTTTGCTCTTAAAGGAGGAGAGAGTGTCAGAGATTTCAGATTTTTTTCAGCCCTCAGCAGTCTTCCTTAGCTTCACTAAAACGCAGCTCTGTGATCCATCCAGTCTTTGGGTATCAGTACTGGAAATTGCACTTTAGGGCTAGAGGATGTTTTTCCTTTTAGGCGAAGTATAGAAAGATGTCCGGGTGTCATATGACCTGAGCTTAATGAGGCTTACTGCTCTGACAATATGTTCTGGGTGTCCCGGTGACCTAATTAACTTTATGCTTTCTTGATTAGTCTGAGCAGAGGCACGTAGGTTCTGGGTATAAAAATTAGGGTTACAGAGAAAGAGAGAGAAGGTAAAGAATCAGGTGTACTGACAAGAGCTGAATGGACAAAAGAAGAGAGAGAGATTGCTCTACTTACTGTCTGTGGGTTGCAAAGATTTTGTATGAAGGGAACAAAGAAAGATGTGAGAAGCAGGAGAACACACACTTTTTGACCAAGAAAACATACTTCTGTGAGATGCTGTCTTCTAGTTTGTCAGGAGAGAGACACATTTAGATCTGTGAATGCACTGCTACAAAAGCATTAAGACTTTGCATGGGGAGAACTGCAAGGTCTGAAGAACTGTGCGTTTATTTGCTGATCTGAACCAGCAAAGACTTGCTTTTTTTAATGCTTTTTCCCCACTGCTCTGAGTCAGACAACAGAGGAAATTACATGGACCTGCTATATACAATCTTAAGGTGAATAGGAAAGAAGCTTGGAGGGAGAAAAATTAGTGTGAGATAGTAAGGTATCCTCTTGTTTGTCACTCACGTCGTTACTAGAAGATACAGCAGCATCCAAGCAAGATCAATAGCAGCCCTGTGGAGCTGTGGGTTTCAGTAGGTTCAGCTGGCTCTTTACAGTCAAAATCTGTTTTGACATCCTTCCTCCTTGACTCTTTTAAGCTGCTCCAGGAAAACATGGCTTGTGCTTGGTAGTGCCATGACTTCTGAAAAAACATAAGGCAGCATCCAAAACCTTCCAGTTAGAGAAGTGGGAATCTGCAGAGCACAGATGATAGCAACAGAGCTTAGTGTACCTTCAGGAACAAGCTCACGGTATAGCAGCACTTCCCAGCTTTAAGTACAAGAAATCTTTGGGAAGCAAATGCCTTTTTAGGGCATTTAGGGGTACTGTTTTACCTGTTGATCCTTTGCTGCCTAAAAACAGCATCTCATTGTTTGGCTTTCCCACTGTGGGAATCCTAAAGAGGTGTTCTGGCCTTCACCATCCACCAGTTGTGGAACTGGCTTTAACAAGCCATGAGGATAGGTAAGGGTTAGCAGATATATACATTTACGAGGACATAACCACATGTAATGTGATCACTTTATCAGGCTAAGATTTAATTTTTTTTTCAACTTCTAAATGATTTGTGATTCTCTGTTGGGGGGGGGGGGTGACGCAGCTTATCTTATCCACAAATTTTATATATCATGTAGTGTATTTACGCATCGTAAAAGTATGCTAACCCCTTGTTGCCAGTGATTTAAGCTGTCAAATAAAAATGGTGTGCCGCTACCTAGCTGAAGAAATGTATTAGCATGCAGCAAGCAGTAGCGCTTCCTCTGGGAGGTTTTAATCAAGCCTCTTGTACTGATTGAGATGCAGTGCTCAGAAGTGTGAAAAATGATTAACAAAATCAAAAATCTAGAGCGTTTTTCATGGAAACATTCATCAGTATATCTTATGTAATTACACAGCCAATAAATCAGCATAGTGTGTAAGTGCTTCAGTCACAGCATAAATATCTTAATGACTGAAACATCTTCACCCATGAATAATTTATACCTGTATGATACATTTTTCATATCCATGCTTTACTTCAACTTGATAAACTGATACTTCTCTGTCAGGGCATGTGTGCTTGATTATTGCCTTCTGATTTCTCTTCCTTGTGTTTATTTTCCACAGTTAGACACACTCCATTTCTTCTCTTCTGGTTCCTCTAATGTGGTTATCTTATTTGTTCATCTTGTCTGTCTTAGTTTGCTTTCCCAGTGTATTTCAGCAGGCACCTGGGAAATAACGCTGGAGCATAAGCTGATCATGCATTTGTCAAGTAACTTGGGAAGGGAGCAGACTCTTGAAAGATATACTCATTCTCAACAGATATTTGCATTTAGTTTCCTCTCCTCAAGACAATCATTACAGAAAGAACTTGCAGTAGGCCAATAACAACTTGGGCTTTGCCATTTTGTGGGTCAATGTGAGTTCAAGCGTTTGCCTTACAGTACTGATGACATTGAGTCTTCTTCCCATATGTTTGTGAATGCAAGCTTGTTTGTAGCGCCAGTATCCATGAGAATATGCAAGAAGAAACAATTGTTTTTCAGCACAGGAATGGAAATCGGGAATTCCGATATTCTGTTCTGCTGCGTGTGCTTATTTGGCTGTATGCAAGTCGCTGTGTGCATTCTGCCTTACTTAGACACTTAAGGCATCTAAGACAGGGGTTTAATTGTGATAACCTCCTCCTTTAGTTACTAGAGAAAGACAGGCAGCTACTGAGGGCAGTTCTTCCAACTCTAAAGCTATTTAGTGCCTGAAGCTCCAGGCAGGAATGCTACAGGGTGGACTCTCTTTTTTGGGGATCATAGTTTAGAGTTTGGTTAAGATTTGTGAAGCAGCTTATTTTGGTAGTGCCTATGAAAATTCAGCCTTGAAAAAGTCAGTCCCGATTGAGCAGAAACAAAAATTACTTGCATTTAATGCACACTTCCAAAAATACTTAATTTCCCCTTCACATCCTCAGGTTTCTAACTGGCAAAGAGATAACAGGAATATAAAAACTATTTCAAGTTGGGCACAGGGTAGAGCACGTAAACCAGGAGTTCTAAAATCATTAGCTGATGCTTTACTGATTTTGTATGTTATTTCATCCAAGCACCTTTTTTCTCTCTGTCTCTATATTCAGTTTACCTACATTACTCTCTTAACTAGCACCTTAGCTGAGCATTGGCTTATCAAGCTCTTATTCAGTTTCTTGTATCATCATGAGGGTGTATTAGTTTTGAACAGTAATGCACCCTTTCACGTTTTGTCTCTTCAGTGTCAGAATTACATTTTCGGACTAATTTTCTAGACTTAAGACTGAAGGGAGTATCTTACATCTGTCTTTCCCTCCGTACTCTGAGGCCAAATGCAGTTCTTTTACAGCTTCAATCTCAGGGATTTCTGGGAGATGTCACAGTTGAACCTTTTCTTACCATTCCTACAGCAGGCTCCAGTGAATATGAATCTCTGCTGTTTGCTAGCAGGACATTCGGTAACTTTGTTCCAGCATAGGTTTTTCTTTTCTCTGTATTCTGATTGTAAGCACCTCCAAAGGGTTCTGATACCCCTCTCTTTGTCTCAGTCTTTTTATGTCCTTAAAGGATGCCTTCTGTACGCCTTCTCTTTACTGTATCTTATTCCACTGAGATCAGCTGTTGATTGATAGGTATCAGTTAGCAGTTCTCAGGCATTCTACAGAATGTACTTCCCCCTTATCACTGCCCGCTTTGTTTTGGCATTTAGAAAGCAGATTGCTGTCTTTTTCTTTGTTCGGTCTAGCACTTGTCTCTCTTTGGCATAGTTCCTCACCACAGACATCAGTCATGACTGTTGCTGCCTCCTATTTTTCTGCTTTTTTCAGTGTTGGTCATTTACTATGTGTGCGCTGTTACAAGGCAGTACTTTATCCAGTGGCAGAATATTGCAAGAATCGTCTGAACCTCCTCACATGCATTTTGCTTTAACTCCTACTATTTCTAGCTGTCATGCCTCCTGTGCTTTCACCATTTTCTCCTAAATTGTTCTTTCTTTTTGTGAGGGATTTCTGGTAGACCCTTTCTTTGTCTTCTTCATTGAAATCCCAGGCCCAGCTACAGGCTGGGCAAAGAAGAGATTCAGAGCAGCCCTGTGGAGAAGGACTTGGGGGTGCTGGTCGATGAGAAAATGAACATGAGCCGGCTTCAGTGTGTGCTCGCAGCCCAGAAAGCCAACCGTATCCTGGGCTGCATCAAAAGGAGCGTGAGCAGCAGGTCGAAGGAGGTGATCCTGCCCCTCTGCTCTGCTCTTGTGAGACCTCACCTGGAGTATTGTGTGCAGTTCTGGTGTCCTCAACATAAAAAGGGCATGGAACTGCTGGAACAAGTCCAGAGGAGGGCCACGAGGATGATCAGGGGACTGGAGCACCTCCCGTATGAAGACAGGCTGAGAAAGTTGGGGCTGTTCAGCCTGGAGAAGAGAAGGCTGCGTGGAGACCTCATAGCAGCCTTCCAGTATCTGAAGGGGGCCTATAAGGATGCTGGGGAGGGACTCTTCATTAGGGACTGTAGTGACAGGACAAGGGGTAACGGGTTAAAACTTAAACAGGGGAAGTTTAGATTGGATATAAGGAGGAAGTTCTTTATTGTAAGGGTGATGAGGCCCTGGAATGGGTTGCCCAGGGAGGTTGTGAATGCTCCATCCCTGGTGGTGTTCAAGGCCAGTTTGGACAGAGCCTTGGGTGACATGGTTTAGTGTGAGGTGTCCCTGCCCATGGCAGGGGGGTTGGAACTTGATGACCTTAAGGTCCTTTCCAGCCCTAACTATTCTATGACTCTGTGATTCCATTACCATAGCTGTTGTCCATAGACCTTTCTCTTCCTTTCTGAAATTTAATTTAGCATCCTTCCCTAACCATGCCTGTTTTAAATTCCAGGTGGTTTTTAGCTTCAGTTGTTCCAGAGAGTGCTTCATTAACACATCCTGGTTCCCTAACCTAGTCCGTCTCTGACTCTGACACACTGAGAAGCTCCAAGACGTGCCAGATTCACAAACTTCTTCTTGCTTTCATAATTTTCAACATTAAGATCAGATACTTGACACCTAAACTGATGTTGTTCCAGGATTTCTTTAAGTGACATGTTGTCTGGTTAGAGAAATAGAATAGCCATGGAGATTTTGTGGGGGAAACGATGAAAATGGCATAAGTACCACATAGGTATAATACTGATCTTCTACTGTCTAATTTTACCAGATTCGGTAGCAACAGCATCTGGACCGCTGCTAGTTGAAGTTGCCAAAACTCCTGGTGCTGCTCTTGGGGTTGCACTAACTACCTCGATGTGCTGCAACAAGCAGGTCATTGTCATAGACAAAATCAAATCTGCGAGTATTGCAGACAGGTGAGTGTGACAGAAGGCTGACACTGCAAGTCCATACATCCATTTTATTTGTACTTTCATTCAGTTTGGTTTTAAAGGAACCCTTCCCTTTTTTGATAAAATGGACTGAACCAGACACTCTTAAGGTTGCAGGTCTTAAAATTAGCACCTTGTCAGATGGTTTTTCCATACTGCTGAGTTTAAGACGTCCAGGACACAAGTTATTTTAGCTCATTCATGTAGTATTCAGTGACATAAGCCAGCCCCCATGTAATGTGTGACTGCTTGCACTATGCAGCACAGGAGTTTAGAGGTCTGTGCTGACTATTAAATGTAATGCTGTGGCAGAGATCGGCCTTTAAAACAATACATAACCCACTGGAAGTAAGCCCACAGTGTGGAACAGCTGTCAAGGGAAGTAAATTTTGAGGCTTTGCAACCTTGAGGTGTTGAAATCACTCATTCTCGTGGCACAGTGAAATGGAACTCCTTAGGTCTGGATTTTTAATTGATCCTGTAGAATACAACTGAGGTATTAGGAAGACTGGCTTCTGTGTTTTGAAGTTATTTTGCTGCAGTTTTTCCACTTCATTTAAATGTTTAAATAAAACCATTTTAACCATTTTAAAAAATGGTGGATAGTTTTCCCCAGTGGTCTGAAGCTCTGTAATAGGGCTGTGAGATCATTTCTGAGATGCGTGCGTGTGTATGTGTGTGTGTATGTGTTTATACATATGCAGTATATTTCTATATACATACCTCTACCTAAAAATTCCTAAAGTATTACGTTTCAGCAGCAAATTCCTCCTGCATGTCCCCAGTCACCCTACCTTGTAACTCCTCTCTGACAACGGTGCTTTTGGTAGCACCCACTTGTAGCAGTGAGTCTACAGCTCCTCTGTGGGCTTTTCCCTACAGTAGAAACTTTGAGAGTGACGGCCATTGATCCAGGGGTGTTCTCCAGTTCAATGGTGCAGGATGCTTTAATTTTCTCCCTCTGTTTTTTCCCATTTCGCAGGGGGTAACCAATTAAAGGAGCTGTCCACTTGACTGGTACGTCGGGATGCTGACTGCTGTGTTTGCATTTCTCAACTCATCCAGTAGCCAGTCTCTTGAGTGCAGCAAGATTTAGCAGATAGCCCCCTCCCCACCCCACTCCTCAAGTCACCATGCTAGCCCTGGTTTCATTATTTGTTTGACTACTGCATAATCTCATCATCATTTACAGCTTTTGTACTAATAAATGTTTGAACTATAACTCAAAAAATGATGAACTGGGTGCTCGTGTGAGGGATATGTGACCAAGTTACTTGAGTCTCCTTAAGCTCTTCTCATTTTATTCTGCTGCCATTCACACATATTTTTATAGTCAGCTATCCCATTCCAGTTCTGTGAGTGATGTCTTGGCATATACTGTATTAACTGAATTGTTTTTAAGGTTTGTACTAATAGCTATAAAGTCTGACCAGTGACAATGCCTACAAAACACAAATCTCTCTCGAAAAAAAAGAACACGTTCATACTTGTCATGACCAGTTTGAAGGCAGTAAAGCTCAATTGCCAAGCAAGGAGTATACCTGATCATACCAAGTTTTTCCCCTTTTATGTAGATGTGGTGCATTACATGTAGGAGACCATATTCTGTCCATTGACGGCACCAGCATGGAGTACTGTACGCTGGCAGAAGCAACGCAGTTTCTGGCTAATGCAGCAGATAATGTCAAACTTGAGATCCTTCCTCATCACCAGACACGGCTGGCTCTGAAAGGCCCGGAGCACGGTAAGAGGATCTGTAACACCAAATACTGCTTACTTTTTCTGCCTTTCACTTTGGCTGCCCTTGCTGAATGGCCAAGAAAGCTATCCTGGCGGTTATGTCTGTAAAATGTTGTTTCAGCTCCGCAGGTTGTGCTTCTGAGAAGCTCTGTGTTTGCTCGACTTTAATGGACCCTCCGAGATTCCTATGGATAGAGAGAGAAATGTTTTACTGGGAAATGGCTCTGCACACTTGTCAATGTACATAAAGACACCTGTTGACTCACTGTTGCAGTCATTGGAGGGGCAACTTCAGTAAATGAATCTCTAAATTGCTTCTTCAGTGTAGAGTGGGGGAGGAAGGACCACAGCCAACTTCTTTTCAGTATATCAGCTTGATGGTCTGTTTTGAACACTTCATGAATAACACCTGTTCTTCCCTGAAATACCTGAAAAAAGCCCTGTATTTGCTCTTGTTAATGGCAGTATTATTGAGAGCCATCATCTTTCGAAGTACTTCTGAGATTGCTTCATGGGTCCATTGTCAGTGCTTATGAAAAGGGTTTGTTTGTAAACAGTTCCCTAGATCACAGCCTTTTCACCGTGATATTTGTTTCATACCAACATGCTTGAAGAGAGCAGCTTCCCAATTTCAAACCAAATATATATTAAATGTTTGACGTGTTTGAAGATGGGGGCTGCCTGTCTTGTCTTCTAAATAATCCTTAGAAAGGGGTTATTCATAAGTTCAGTCTAACATATTGCATGTTGATGGCAGTCAAAGAAATGACAAGGGTTATCAGCAGACAAATACATACCTGTGCTGCAGTATGAACCAGTGGTAACATCTTCTGAGGCTGTGTTGCTGTGCTTCTGTCTTCCTTAGACCAAGACAAGATTTCTGAGGCCTAGGCATGCCAGTGATGGTAAATATTCTTGGACATCTATCTAAGATCCAGGCTGTCCCTGGATAAGTGACTCTCTGGTCAGTTTGTCAGAGTGGTGAATGTCAAACTAGTAGCTGGGGAGATACTCATTTCCCCTTGGACCAGGGTGAACAAACAATAGCCCCTGTTCTTCCATTATTCAGCTGCACTTCTTTCCCCTTTCTACGTAAGCCAGTTAGAGGGGCGAGGGAGCAGGGAGTGATACTGCAGCAGCAGAATGAGACGGAGACCAAACTTTGCAATGTATTTCTATTCTTTTCAGTTACGACAGCATGTTGCAAACAGATCTTTCACAGTTTATTTGAAGTGAAGATGTCACACAATCAGTTTCTGGCTGGTTAAAGAACCTTTGGAGAGTGTTTGTTTTGGGAAGATGAGTCTCAGGGCCAAAGATTTGTTTAGGTGATTGTGTAACTTGAAGCAATTATTTCTTAACCAGCATTTAAAGCAAAATGATGCCGTTGATGTTCTAGTCACCTTGACCCAGTGTGGATGCTTAGAAAAAGCAATGTTCTTGCCATGGCAGGGTTAGGAACTGATCATTACAAAATCCCATCAGGGGATCTGCAAGGAGCATCTTTTGGGATCAAATACCCCTAAGGTAATTAATTAAGTTGCTTTCTTAAGTAAGGCAGACTAACTATGATGTTTACAGCCCTTCCCAGCCCCTCACCAGGTAGTGATACTCCAGTATCACAACCAACTCAAGGTGTAACATGCATTATGGAAGCAAGCGCCCTCTCGGAAGCAGCCTTTCATCAGGTGTAGTGTGGCCTAGGTGCTGTAGAGTTTGCAAAGCTGCCTTTGTATGACTGGGCTAAGCTGAATCCTTAGGGCTGTATCTGTTAAACTCAGTTATTGGTCTTAGGGGAACATGTTAGGAATTTAAAATGGGCAGGAAATTCAGCATATAAAATAAATTGAAATTTTAGCCCTAAAATAAAATGGAGAGCACTATAAAAGATCAGATTATTTTTTTTCATCGTTTTTTTCCTTTAGACCGTGCTGCTAACATTCATTTCTCTTGCTGCCCCATTAGTTTTATGTTCACTGTACACAGCTCTGGGTTGGAATAGCTCAAATTACCACTGAATTGCTACAGTTACACACGGTAGGATTTTCTTTTACAGAACCTTTGTTGAATTGGGATTCTTCTTGTGCAAGCTGAGCAAACCAAATCTGTGCCTCCCCGCTTGGGAGGGCAGTTTTATCTCAACTCTCAGCGTGAAAATAAAACATTTTAAAAAAAGGAAAAAAAATCACAGACTAGCAGATCACTTCCTGCTGGAAGCAGCCTTTTTAATTAAGCAAAGCTCACAGCAACTAAAAAATAATGAAAATCCACCTAGCCACGGCGTTCCTATTAGATTTTCATTTTTACGCCATAGTTAAAATGTGGCAATCTTGCTGTCTGTGTGGGTCATCAGATAGACGGTTTCATCTGAGAAGATACGGTAAGTCTGTAAGACACCTATGGCCCTATCCGGCTACTGCGGCTGTTTCTGGGACTCTTGCTGATGTGAGATTTTCCAGAGTCTCTGAGGTCACTGGCAATTGTGCCCGCGGGTGAGGTACCCCAAGGCAGGTACTGGCATCCCACCCAACCCTTACCTTTGGTATCTCTTGAGGGCAGGAAAACAAATGGATTCTTTTGATTCAAACACATCAGGGCACAGCGGGGATGCTCTGGGGGAGACCCAGGGCACCCCGATGGAGGACACGGGACCATGACTGGGAGTGCCAGGGCCTCCGGAATCCCAACCTCCCCACAAAGCTTTGGGGATATGACGGGCCCCTGTACTCTCCTTTTGCTCTCCCTTCCTGGTGTGTGCTCCTCCCCACAGTGACAGACATTGCTTTTGAGTCAGAGGAGGGTTAACATTTTCAGACAGTTAGCCGATCATTACTCATGTAAATAGAAAGTGAAACAAAAGAGTAGCTTCTCTTCTGATACTGCACAGTGCTGTGGTGACTACCTTTTTCCCACACAGGGAACACAAGGTGTGGGTCCAACCTAAGCAGTCAAGACTTTTGGCTACTGTTATGTGCGTCTGCAGCCGCTATAGAGGTAGCAGGTAGCAGAGAAAAACAAGCGATACAGCTGATGGGATGAAGACTGTGTGTGGTTTCATTGTATGGGTGAAGCCCTCGGTCATCCAAGTGAATAGTTTATAAAGTGTTCCTACGTAGTTCAGCAAGCGCATGGTGATGCTAAATTTCATGATAAATAAACTGTATTTAATGAAGGGTGACTTCAGTCATTTTCCTTTAATATTTGACGCATCAACTGAAATGCTTCCCATTCTCTTGGTAAATATTGGCCTTCATTTTTGGCATGTTCCAGGCTCCCCGTGCTTAGAATCAGCATTAAATGCGGTTTCAAATTTCATCCCGAAAAGAGTCACTTGAAAGTTTTAAGTTTACAAACCAAAAATCCCCCACAATAAATTGCACATCCGCCTAATCAATAAAAACTCTTTTCTTTATTAACCAGGCTTCAGGATGCCGTTTTTCAGCTACTGGCCCAGGGGAGTCGTTTGCTGCACAGAATAGCGTAATGCCAGTGATAGATGGTGGCAGGATTAAAATGTCAATGCAGTAAATTGAAATGACTGGCAAGTAAACATCTCCATTCAGGGCAGTGCTATTTATGGTATCTGTTGGTCTTTTTAAGTAGATGAATGCAAGGAGAGACTTACTAACCTTCAGTTAGTGATCAGATGTAATACCTTAGTATTTTCTGAGGAATTCTGCAATCTTAGCTGCTAAGCCAGAGTGAGAATAGAAATTGATTCAGTGCTAAATATAGTGCTAAAAATAAATACAAGACCACCCAAAAAAAAATCAGAAGCATTTATTCTGAGAAAAAAAAAAGGTGCTATTTCTGTTCCTCAGGTTAGCACCCCCTGGTAAGAACACAAGACCAGGTTATTTATTATTTAATTTTCTTTTTTGTTTCAATTTATTTCCATTTTTGACTTCTTTTTTTGTTTGTGCAGTTCAGTTACTTTTCCCTCTTCTCTGGTCCGTTTGTTTTCTGATTTTCCATCATCTCTTCATGTGGGCAGTGAAGGTTCAAAGAAGCAACAGGCAACTTACCTGGGATTCGTGTGCCAGCAGCCACAGCAGCCTCCTCACCTACCACCATTATAACACCTACCACCCTGACAATTGCAGGATGCCAGCCCTGAAATTCCAGAAAACGTCTCCTCAAAAAAGCCTTCGTAATGTTCCATGCTTTTTCCTGCTGACATGTTCTCTCCTTCTCTTCTTCTTCCTCTTCCTCCCTCCCCTCTTCTTCACTCATAATTTTCCCATTTCAGGCACTAAAACCTTTTCAGTTTTATGGATGCTACACTTTTTCATAGCCATGCCAAGGTTATTTCTGACACTTTATGCCTTTTCTTTCTGTAACAAGGCAACCTTTGTAGACAGAAAAAGGCTTGAAAATTCTGAATGCATCAGCTCTTGCTATACGAGTAGACCGTTAGATTTGAGTAGTGCAAATAAAGCACGGTTTCTGCATGCGAAGCATTGCTTACAGATACTTTGTCAGAAATCACCTTCTACAAAAAGGCATTTCTAAAATCAGTGTATCTAGACATACTGATCTGCATTGGTTCATGGATATGTGTTGAAGAATTTAGTTTAACATTCTTTGCCTAAAGTAAGTTGTCTCCAGTGAATGTACTTTTGGTATCTACATTACCTTTGTTAGCTTCCAGCGGGTATTTTCACAAAATGCTGGCTATACTGTTACCTAGGGTCACCTATGTGGTTTAATGTCTTTGTTATTTGAAATGCACAAACCATTCCTGTGCATCATACACGTTGTTTGATTCATTGATGAGTTACAGGCATGTGCCGCACTCTTCCGTGAAGAATGAGTGCTGTGTGCCAAGTGTCTGATTTCTTACAGCAGCTTTGGTGTCTTCGTCCTTCTCTCCTACCTCCATGAGTGCATACAGCCTGAGTTCCCTGAACATGGGGACCTTACCTCGCAGCCTCTACTCCACCAGCCCGCGTGGGACAATGATGAGGCGGAGGATGAAAAAGAAGGACTTCAAAAGCTCCTGTAGGTGGTAACAGCATTTGCTCCAAATGTGCAGTGAATGGGTGGAGGAGGGGGAAGATACAGGAAAAAGGTACAAAGTGCCTTAATTAATACCTGCCTGCTAGGCAGAAGGGAGAATAATTGGAGTTTCTGTTAGAGGTAGGGAAGCATCAGCATACAAATATTTGTCAGAAGCTAAAATGAGATGAGTAGAGGCCGTGCAGCTTAACTGTCTAATCTGAAACATATAAAGCAATGTTTTCTTCAGACGATTGTGGAAGAGTTTATTATACCATTACTTATTTTTAAATTATTCATTTTTAAATACCTTTCTTTTTTAATTTTAAAGTTATTTTAAAATAACTTTTTTAATTTTAAAGTTTTTTTAAATACCTTTTTCAACCCGTTTCCACCAGAGGTTAGAATTCATAGCTGAATAGTTCAAAACAGATTGCTGGTAAGCTCAACCAGCTATCATATAACAGAAGGAGAAGAGCTTGCCACAGTACGTCCTAAGTAGTTTTAATATTTCTATCTACATCGTAACCTGTATGGTCAGTTTTGTGAAGAAGAGCGACAAATAACAGTGAAGATTAAATAACTTCATTTCTAACCACTCTCTGGGATTCAAAGCATGGATTTCCCAAGAGTCAGTAATTTCCCAAGTCAGTGTTGGATGTATTTCAGGCTGTTCCACTTTGCGTATTGCCAAGTATTCGCTGCGCCAGAGGAATATGGCTGTATGAGCACATTGTTTCCCAGACTCCATGTAAGTGCTGCCTCTCCTTTTGGCTTGTACATCTTTGTGTGATCCTCAGCAGCTCAGTTCCTCCAGAGCAGGGAGCTGAGAACTACTCTCTAAATGATCTGTTCCAGCTTATAATGCTTAGAGGTCCACTCTGGAAAAACTGAGCTGCTGTGCATTACAGCACTGCTGCCCTGTATTAAAGATTTCCCATGGTGATAGTAAAACCAGCGCAAACCAGTAGCCTCCATCTAAGGCCAGTCACTGTGGAGTTGTGAGGAAACATTTGAGAGAGAAACTGAGGTTTTGCTTTCTTGCAGTGTTTTGTTGCTTGCTTGTTCTTATTTCATTTGTAAAGCAAAATGTTTTTACATAGTGTTTGCCTATAAGTGCGTTTTTGGTTTGTACTCTGATCAGCCATTTTTCACAACTCATTTATTGACGTGTTAGTTAGCTTCCAATACATTGCTTTGAGTCATGGGGAGATAGCATGTCCATCCATGCCGTGGTATCAGTAGGGGTCCAGCCCTTTCATGTCCTCACGTGCACATGAGAAACAGTAGTGATGTTACTCTAATAGGAATTTATTTTAATGGTAAAATAATGCTGGATGCAAAAAAATAGCTTTTCAATTGTGTCCTATTGTAGCTGTTCAATCCAACAGGGGACTGTTAATCCTGAAAGCTAATCCTATCACGGACCTTGGAGACAGCCTTTACTTATGCTGGTGTATTTTTAAGATACTTTTCCTTCAAGGGAGCCATGCCCTGCAGTTTGATATCCTGCAAAGAAAGGCTCAAAACAAGGCCAGTGACATTAGATTTAAGTGGGACAGTCATGTAAGCACTGAAGCCCACCTGAAAGATTCCTCAAGTCAGAAGGCCCTGGGGGCGACGGGCTGCTATGATTAAACAAATCTCTAGCTAGGAGGAATTAGGATGAGGCTTTGTTATGGGGTAGTATATTACGTATTTACGTTGTGAAGTCTGGATGTAAAGCATTAGAAAATACATGGAACTGGCCCTATCACTGAGTGAGTCTGTGTCTCACCTCGAGCAGTGACTACATCATCAGCCCTGAATCAAAGCTGGCTTTAGAGGCACTGACTGGCCAGCCAGGCTTGCTCACCATTTCCATGATCTTGCTTTTTAGCCCATGCAGAGTTCCTTACTCCAGTTTCTAGACTTTTACCCATACTTGTAACTGCAGTAACAGCCAATTTAAGAGACCCGCACTGCACTGAATGTGCTAGAAGTGACTGTAATAGAGAATAATTGGTCCTAAACCGTACCCTTCCACCAGCCATCAACAGGATTTGGAAAACCTTGCCCCTCTCCCTTTGTGGGAAACTCGTAAGAGCTAGTTAGCATTGACTGCTGTCCTTTTCCTAGAAGAGGAAGAGCACACTCAGTGGGATTTTTTATCATTTAATCCTCTTGGATAATTTGAGGGGTTTATTTATGCAACTTCTGATAAATCTTTTAAGATGTCATTTGGGAAGAAAAGGATGTATTGGTGAAGGGTGCCATAAGGTTTACGTTTTAAATTATTTAGGCAAACCTGCATAACTCCCTGTGATCATGCTAAAATTCACGATAGTGAGGTGTGATGGTTCACAGGGTCCAAGAGTTTCATAGCCATGACTTTACAATCATTGCATTAGTTGCACAGATCTTTCCAAACATGTGGCTGTAAAAATTGAAGGTTTGCCCTGCTCTCACATGCTTTGTTTATGCCACTTGTTTTCCTCGGCCTTCTTGGTTTTGTTTTCCTGTGTTTTAAAGTACGGTATTCATTGGGGAGACTCTCTAGATCATTATTTGGTTAAAGTTTAAATCCTGAAGTTCATTGTTATAGGCCCATATTAGTACTTGAAAGTGAGACACAAGTTGATGCCAACTTACATGATACTTACTAGATACTACCGTATCTGGTAGAAATTAGAGAGGGTCTTAGATGTGCATGGATGCTCTTTTCTCAGTACATCCAAATGAGCCGCAGCCAGGAGGAACAGTGAGCGTTTTGCCATTTCTTGACTGTTAGAGTGGGAGACTGCAGGCATAATAATCCACATATGTACCTTTAAATACATCCTGCTCTGTTCCTCGCATGGCTGCAGGAATAAAAGTAACAAGTACGTAATCTTCAAATTCAGGATCATTATTTTACGTAACTGCAGAGCATTGAGTAAACCAGATCCCAGGAGCGTTCCTAAGAGTTGGATGAGAGCTATAGAGATATGCTGAAATGTACCCCTAGTAGTAGCAAGCCGCGTTCACTACAACTACTTGTACATCCATGCCCCTTTTTATACCATTAAGGCTACTTCCTGGCCTGTAAAACTTCGAATCCATCAAACAGCAAAAAGAAAGGGCAGTGTTTCTTGCTGCAGTTATTGTTGCTACAAATCCCAGCGTGCTCTTAAATCATGGATTTGGGCACTTGTGGCATTTTATAGAGGCTTAGCAGATAGCTGTTGTTACATGACTTGAAAACGTATTTCCATCTCTGCTCCTTTTTATTTCTGTTTCATTTTCTTTGGGAGTGGGAGGAGTTCCTAATTGTCACTTTCAAGTGTCCGCATCATCAAAATGCTTATCGGGGTGAGTTTTAAATCCCACAAATATTAACTGAATTTCCCAATGTGAATGAAAACCTTAGCTCTGCTGAAAGCTGAAATAAATGTTTTGAGACCTTCAGGCTCCCTAGTAGGGCATTAGAAAAAGTGAGAAAGTTACAGAGCCTGCTGCACAGGGCGAATGGAAACACAAGTGGTGGGAAGCAAAGGCACAGCTAACACGTAATTTTTGTATGACCTTAACGAAAGGGAAAATGGAACTTTTTTGAGCTTGAATGCCCTAAATTTAGGCATTTTAGAAGGTGCGTTAGGGGATCTGGTGTTATATAAACTCTGAATTTATCTGGTTTAGGCATATTTTAGCCTTTGCAGCAGTGAGGGCTGGAGAAGCTCATTTCTTCAGTGCAGTGAATACAAAAGCTGGTGGCCATTTCTAAAAACAACTTAGTATTTGCATTTAGATGTGACCATGTCTAACTAACGAAACAGTAAGAAAGAAGCTTTTAAGTAACTAAAATAATACACAATCCTTGGGAAAATCAGCATAAGAAGTAAGTGAGAATTCGCAGTAATTTAGAAAAGATGATTTCAGAGTTGAAAAGAGCTTTGCTGGGAGAAAACAAATTAATGAGGAGTTTGACAAGTGAAACTCTTGGAGCAGAATTGTCATTGCCAACTGTGCCACACAAATCAGGTTTTATTCCAGAGCAAAAGGCTAATACTTGTAGCCCCAGAGTGGGGAAAATACTCATACAACTTCCGGCATCTTTGTACAGCTGTGCTGGTATTGTCTGTAGTATGGAAACAACAACTTAATTTTTTTCCCACATCCAGGGAAAAAAAAACTCCACAGCTAAACAATCTCTCAAATAAACCTCGAACCTTTATCTAATTCTTAGTAGCTACTGCAGGCAGAAATAGATCTTGAAGGAAGTTAGAGATGGAGAGGCAATGGTGTAGATCTGTAACACGAAAGCATTCAGATTCCTCAGCATTGGAGGATTGACATTACTGGTCTGAACAGGAACTGAAAAAACCTGGCTTTCCGTGTATGACATAATGGAAGGTAGTAGTTCGTCACTGAGAGAATTCAAACAGTGATGCAATAGGCATTTAGGCAGAGATCAAAGAACTGAAGGTGCAGTCTCCTCGTTTCATAGGTTGAATCTCAATGTTGGTTTTGTCTTGATTTGTTCTCTAAGGCAGCCCATTCAGAGCAATAGAAGGAATGAATCAGGAGTACAGAAGTAGCTGCCTGTGTTTCTTACAGAAGTGTCCCCCAGTTCCTTTGAGAGAACCCAAAGAACCTTTTTTTCCCCAAACCTCTTGAGATATACCGGTTGCTAAAACAGAGGGGTTTGTTCAACTTACACTACCCAATTAGCCTGGCAAATTGCTGACAGGTAGCAAACATACACAGTGTGGCAGGAGGCATCCTTATTTGTTGCAAGCAAGCCTGGGCCATGTGCTTTGCTGCTAACAACAGCGCATTGCTGTGCAGTGTTCAGAAGAGCTCGTGCGAATCAGCCTGAATAACAGCTGTGCTTGCGCTTCCAATTCCCTTAGCTCCTGTGAAAATTCTGCTTGTCCACGCCTCAAACCTAATGCAAACAGAGTTCAGGGATGTTCTGAGATTTTGGGGGCGGGAGTGTCAAACACATCTATTTTACTCAGTACAGAACTATCTTTTTGCATTCTAACATGCAACCAGATGTTTTCTATTCTCTTCTATGCCATAACTGTTGATACATAATTTATGAACTTTGGCCTAAGTTGACTTTAAAAGAGATGTTTCATTGACTAGGTTTGTTGTACAGATCAATTTGCTCAAAGAGCAGTGAAGTTTCTGCTGTGTATGAATGTCTCTCCTCCTGGTGTGCTCTGTTTTGTAGTGTCTTTAGCCTCTAGCACTGTTGGTTTGGCTGGGCAGGTCGTCCACACAGAAACCACAGAAGTAGTGCTGACAGCTGACCCCATGGTGGGGTTTGGGATACAGCTCCAGGGTAGCGTGTTTGCTACTGAGACCTTGTCCTCTCCACCTCTCATTTCCTATATTGAGTCTGACAGTCCGGCGGAAAGGTGAGCTTGGCTGCTAAGTACATTTTGGTGAGCATTCCTTGGGGTGCTTTGGGCTTGTTGCTTTCAATTTGTGACAAATTGCAGGGCCTTGCTCAATGCAAGTGTGGCAAATAATAAGCTGTCTGTTCTGACAAGGGTATTTCATATGCTTGATCAGCTATAAGAAGAATGACAAGCACCAGTGGTTTTGTCATCCAAAGTCCTCTGGCAGGAGACTGGAAGCTATATTCATGCAAAAGGGAGGGGAAGGGGGAAACTGGAAACATTGCTGAAATCAAAACAATGGTAATTTATTGTGCCATGGGGGAGAGCAAATCCAGCTCTATCCAGTTCGGGTACAAAACCAAATCTTAAGGAATACAAGAGTTTTGACTTACTAATGATTTCATTGCAGCATTTCGGTTGCATTTTCATGCTTATATATGCCTTCATTCAGGGCATGAGAACAATAGTAGTTGCATAGGCAAGTACTAGCCGCTATTGCAGAGCTACACCACCTGTAGCCCAGTGTCAGATGCAGAGGTGATGTCCATGGGTGGGATGGAGGCCTGAGGTCCATGCCTTTCTTCCTGCACCCCAGCACCTAATGAGCACACCCCATGCTGGGGATGCTTGATAGTGTTGTGGTGCAAAGGAGCAGCAGCAGCTTCTGTCCCGCTTTGTGCCCAGGTAGACTGTTGAGCTGCTATGCCACACTTACCTCTCAAGGTTAGGTTGAATGTGTTTGATCAGATGGTTTGTATCAGAAATAGTTCTGCCAGCAAGACTGGGAAAGTGATTGTCCCCCTGTACTCAGCACTGGTGAGGTCACAGCTCAAACGCTGTGTTCAGTTTTGGTCTGCTTACTGCAAGAAAGACATTGAGGTGCTGGAGTGTGTCCAGAGAAGGACAACGAAGCTGGTGCAGGGTCTAGAGCACAAGTCTGATGAGGAGCGGCTCAGGGAGCTGGGGTTGACTAGCCTTCAGTGTTCATTCTCTAAACCAGTTGTCAAGCACTGGGACAGGCTGCCCAGGGAACTGGCTGAGTCACCATCCCTGGCGGTATTTAAAAGACATGTAGATGTAGGACTAAGGGACATGGTTTGGTGGAGGACTTGGCAGCATTAGGTTAATGGTTGGACTTGATGATCTTAGAGGTCTTTACAGCCTAAACAATTCTATGATTCAATGATTATGCTGGTTCTGGTAACGTGCACATCTGATTGTTTTGTATCACTGTGTATCAAGGTGTGGGGTGCTGCAAATAGGAGACAGAATAGTGGCAATAAACGGTATCCCAACAGAAGACAGCACATTTGATGAGGCCAATCAACTGCTCAGAGACTCCTCTATCACCAACAAGGTCACTTTGGAAGTAGAATTTGATGTTGCAGGTATGAATGTACTGTTACTCTGTCTTGCGAGAAAAGTGAAGGAATAAATCCCAGCACATTGCGAGTGTGGCATCCAAGGTGGAGACTTTCTTCTCACATATACAGCATTCCATTTCAACTGACCCGTTTGAAACATGTATCTTTTTGTACAGCTTTCTCATTTCACATAGAGAAAGCCCTGCAGCGTGCTTCAGAACATAAACAGAAACGACAAGACCTATAGTAAGATCTGGTGACAGTCCCTCCTCTGAGTTATTGCCAGACATTTTTCTGCCCTGAGATAGCAATATTCTGCTGAGCAGAGACAAATCCTCTACAGGGCAGCTAATGAAATGTTTTACTAGACAGAAAAGTATTATAAAAGAGTGGATAAGCAGAAAACGGAAGAATTTCACTTACAGTATCTCACACCAACAATCTAAATAAAACAATAGACACTGAATTAATAAAAGCCACAGAAATCATTGTTTACGTTGCTGGTGAGTCTTTATTATTACTGATGTCTTTTCTTTGTTCTGTAATGTGTTTAAGCATACAGCATACACCTATAAATTCACAGATTGTGTAAATCAAACAAGTACACGTCATGTATGCGCACTATTCCACTATGTAAATAGTAAAAACTTCTACGACTCCTGTGCTCACCTGGCAGTAGCTCCTTTGAAGTCACAACATTGGATGTGCTGTATTTTGCATAGTGTGGTTATTGTTAATGCTGTTACACATCATGGTGTCAAAATCGGACTAAAGGTTCCTAGAGAAATCCTGTATAATCTTTCAGCATGCACACATCTAGTCTAATGTTGAAAACCCAACAAATACAATATGTACATTCGTATACATGGGGAATTAAATATTAAAAAGTAAGAAAATCAAATCATTAAAGTCATTTAAATACACCTGACATCCCGTGTGTATTTCAGTCCCTGGACTTGTTTGTGCGCTCCCATTTGCTCCATGACAGCAGACTCACACTCATGGTTAAACTCCTCTACCACATGTATGTTTGTATGTTCCCGTAGCTGTAATTTCAGTTGCTCCTTTTCAGGTAAAGGCTCAAACTTTTGCTGGCAGTGATGACAAGAGTTAAGATTCAGATACAGTGCTGCAGATCTTCAAGGGGGTTTTGCCTCAGTTAGCTCCCGCTGCTTCTCCATTAGTGATGTTTTGAGTCCTTTTCTCACCAGTAGATGTAAAATCCATGCAGTTACCTTAGCAGACAGTTAAAATATGTTACACCTGCAGCCACAAAGACCTGAAACTCTTTAAGGCTTGATCTCCTTCCTGTCCTTTTAATTGGAAGTTATCTGCCAGCACTAAAATTTCCACATAATGCTCACAGAACTTGCATACGAGCTAAAAACCTGCAGTCTCAGCGAGCTGCTGGCCCGTGCAATCCCCATAAATTGACTTAAACCTCAAAAAAAAGGAGTTACTATGAAATTACTAATAGGGGTATAAATCACACTTTGTACGTCCTGCTTCCTTCACTTCAGTACCTGTGTTTCATCTGTGGCTTGTGATGCTGATGTGATTCATCAATTTACGTGTGTAGTCCCAAGCACTTGGAATAGCTGTGCCTTGTCAAGTTATCTAACATTTTAACTATTTCTTTCTAGAATCAGTTATACCAAGCAGTGGAACATTTCACGTGAAACTACCAAAGAAGCATAATGTGGAGCTTGGCATCACCATAAGTTGTAAGTGAAAGTGCTTATTTTTAAGACCACGTTCATGGGACGATCTGTAGATAGTGGGTCCTGTACCTATGGAGTCATGTTTGGTTTGGTATAAATTCCTCATTTTCCTAGCAAAAGGGATGATAAGCAGTGCTCTGTCTCTGGTGACATATCATTCTGTAACAGATTTATATTCCCCTTCTAGCAGTTAAAGAAGCCGGAAGTTTGACAGGCCTAATGCTTGACCTATTCTTCATGCATAGCACATGTTTAACTCGCATTAAAATGATGTATATTAAAAAAAAACCCAAAAAACCTTAAAATAAGTCAGTAGAATTAATCCCATACAAAAGTATTTCCACAGTTGGGAAGTTTAAAGCAAAGTCTGTAATGGTCTTTCACAGGCTCTCGAACAGAACCCCACTGAACTCAAGGGTTCTCACACGCATGAGTATCCACATATGGGTTATTTTCTGCTTCAGAACCCAGAGTCTGAAGGTGCATCCTCAGTCTGTAAAACTAGCAGGCAGTCCTAAATGTGCAGGTCACATAGCAAAACCCCCTTTCCCTAGGGATTTCAGAGATCGCTAAAGAAGATAACAAGGGTCTGCATTAGTCTGTTTCTCAGAAAGTATTTGTTACTGTTGTTTGAAATCAAAGTGGTTTTATAGTTACTTATTTTGGGAGCAGACAGTAAATTCTGTGTTAGGACCAGATTGTGACCAGGTAAACCAGCATACTGAGTTCAGCCCTTGACGGAAGGAAGAACAATCCGTACCAAAGCTAATGGCCTTGTGTTTAGTTTACTTAATGGCAGTGCAGAATCTGGTCTCATCAGAATTCACATTCCTTTATGGTTGTGGCCTTTCTTAGACTAGTGCCTTTCTTTGGCATTATTCATGTGTCTTGGGAGAAGACTGTGCTTTGACTTACATTCTCAAAGCTTTTACCAGCACAATGGAATAAGGTTAATCAAAAGTACAGAAGGGAGCTCAGTGCTAAGAATTACATCTGAGGAACAAATGAGAGACACTGCAGGGCTGTTTGCTTGCGTTGCACACTTGAATGAGTAATTGCTAGACTCTGTATGATGTGATGCTTGAAGCAAAATCATAAGTCTGCATGTATTTGTGCAAATGAAAATATTGAGAACTGAGAAAACCTGGAGGGAGGTGGTTGTACTTAAATGTTAGTATAGTTTTGTAGGATTATTGGAAAAACGTGGTCTTCCTACTAATTTGATTTGTGCTGCTTTTTGGAGGTTGGGGATCTTGTTCTTTTTTTCTGACTGTAGGAGGGAACTTTGAATAGAAATGTAGTGTTCTTGGGATTTAGTATTTAGCACTCCTCTTCCAAGCTTTGCATACCTTCCTGCCTTGGACGCTGATTCCATAGTGCTTTATGAAATCAGTACTCTGTATAATCAGGGTGACACCTGATTCGTCTTAGCTTTGCTCCGAGTATGCTGCAGTATCTTTAAATTAAATGATCTGTTGTATATAATAATTGTGCTTATTTATAGTATGTAATGCATATGAAATGTGTCCAGGATTAATTATTTGTTAGATTTTAAAGGATTTATGCTAACAACTGAAAGTTTGTACATTTGCTTGGTAGAAGTCTTGAGTTGCTGCAGCTCATGCTTGCTTTTCAGTGCTTTGCTCTGTTCTGCCTGATTAACTCCTAAATGAGGCAGTGTGATTTGAAGAATAGAAGCGGTTTATATTCATTTTGTCCAATTTTTGTCAGGGCACTTTAGCACATCAGCATGCCATTTGCTACCGATACTATAACCAGTTAAACAGGGGTGATAGAGGAGGTCAAGTCTGGGGCTTGATCTGTTTAAGAGTAACCTGTTTCATCCTTTCTGTTCTTAACGTGGTGGAGTTAATGGTGAGAAAGTGCTGTCCCTATAAAAACATTACAGAAAAACTCCTGTCCTGGTTTCCATATCCCCAGCTTAGTTTGGGATTTGGATGAGGAAGTCAGGAAATGACCTGACCTGGCAGACAAAACAGACATTGTCAGAAGGGAAATGTAAGCTTCACCTGGGGTTGGCACCTGGGCATAAGCCTATTTTTAAGTCCAAGTGTTCTTCCAAGTCCACTGTTAGGAGGCAAACATCCTGGAAGAGGAATTTGTATCATTTTCGTTGTGTTGTTTTCCTTGGTAATAAAGACCAAGTGTGCCTGCATGGAGTTATAGCCAAGTACTTGAAGGCATATCTGAGGTGACAAACAACACTAAGACAGTTAAGCTAATTCATGGTCTTTGAAAAGCCTGGCATGTAATAGGGGAAGAGACTAAGCTTCTTTTAATTTCAGATTTATTAATGCAAGAAAAAGCAAAACAAAATCAAAATCCCCTTAGATAACAGAAACCCAAAGAAAGTAAGGCAGAAGAAAGTTTGATGAGCATCACTGTTAATGTTAATCCAGGGCACTGAGTTTTGGAATGTCAGTTACCTCACAGTATACTGGCCTTACCCGTTGCTGCCTTCACACGCATAGTGGACTTTTGTCATCCTTCCCTTATCTCTGCAATGTCTGTCTAATCTTCCCATTAATAGCTCCTTACATTCAATAAAACCTGACTTTATAGTTTGCAAATTTAAGTGACTATATTTAATGCCTCAGATACCATCATTTTCACACTCGGTTACATGGCTGGAGCAATTAGAATGTCTCAGTTCTTAAAATTACATCATCCAAATAAAGCGTGACACAGCAGTGTCCATGTGTGTGGGACTGTGCTTTCGTAACAGAGCCATTCCCCAGAAGGAGGATGGCTTTCAAGTAGATCTAGTAGTATTCGAATCTGTTTCAATTTCTTTGCCAGTGACATTGATTCGTAGACCATGTAATGGAATATAGATTTTTTTGTTTTTTAAGATAAATTTTTGTGCCACTGGCTACTTTATCCTAGGCTTTTTTAAATACCATGAATGATGTCCAAGAAAATGACTTACTAGTACAGACTGGTAATTATAGTTAACATCTGCTTTCCTTCTTCCCCCTCCGCCTTTTCTTTCTGAGTAAGATTCTGATATCCTTACTGATAATGAGCAGCTTGCTTCATAAATAATCACTCTGAAGCGAATGGGACTGCTCAAGGAATAAGAATCTGCAAAGTTGGTAAGAGTATCAGAATCTCACCCAAATTATCATCAGTTTTTCTAAGCTGTTTTGACTAGCAGCTATACTATAGTCTGCCTTATTGCTTTCATACTTAATCAGAAACAAGCCTTGTAAATATCTACAGTTATTTAGCACTGACTATGAGGATTTACTTTCTAAAGCATGTTTCTGTACATTACGGGATTTCACCTAGCAAACTCAACTTCGTTTTGCAATGTTAGAAGAAATTATTTTCAAGACAGGGCCTGAAGAATCAGCAGGTTTCTCAGCTGCTCCATGTGAACCGATACGTAAGGAAGAAAAGAGCTACATCAGCCTCATTTTAAAAGGCTCTTTCATCTATTTAATAATGAAGCTGGTTTTTAAAAAGCCTAGTGGCTGTTAACCAGCACTGTGGGTAAGTGGACTGGCTTCGTATAAGGAATATTTTTCCATCCCATGAGCATTTTCCTCTGCTTCTTCCGTTTGTTTAGAGTTTGATCAAGCTCCAGAACTTGAAGCCAAGCTGAGAGTAGTCAGTGAGTTTTGGCTGCATGGTAGGTGCGACGTTGCACCCTAGAATCTGTCTATGTCACACTGGGGTTTTTAGTTTGGATTAGCAGTGGAATAAGAAAGGGGAGGTTTTGAGGGTGTTTTAACCTAATGGGACAGCTGATGTACAAGACTGACCACTGAACTTGGCTTCAGGTGGCAGGGGAAGTGTGTCTTTACTAGTACAAGAGTACCAGAGTAGAGGCCTGGGACGAGACCTGGGATCACAGGGTAATTTAAAGGGAAAGAGCAAACATCTTGCTAAAGATCAGCCTTCGGGCTGCAGTACTAAATTTAGTATCTGTTCAACTCTATGCACTCTTCAGCTCACTTGTAGTTCGTTATAAAGGCTGTCTGAGGTCTCTGTAAAGGTTCCACAGCAGGTAGACTAACGGCTGAAGCAGGGGGGAGAAAAGAGGAGATTTTTGGTGGACAAGCAGAATGGGTCAAGGAGAGAAAATGAGTGGAGATCCATAACAGGGAGACAGCAGGCAAGGGGAGAGGCTGAAGTGTGGTCGGGGTAGGAGAAACTGGAACCTGAACAAGAAGGCTCGACATGGGTGAGTGGTGAGGTGCTTTGGTTTTAATTGCTTCTTAAAAACTGAAATGAAACATAAAACTGGAGATTTAAAGCTGTGCTTGTGTTTCTTCAAAGTTGAATGAATTCATGAGGATATCTCTTTTTAATTAAGTGGTCAGATACTACTTTCTCAGTGGGGCTCTTGCGTCTCTGCTCTCTGGGGAGAGATGAAACAGTGGTGCGTATCAGAGGGGATGGAGGCTGCATAATGCATGAGATGGAGGACTGCAGAAAGAAAAAGGAGGTGATCTCATTGTCAAGGTGGTTTAATGCTACCCTGGGGAAATCTAGGGGCTCTTCCTTTTCTCTGCACTAGAGTTGTGCTGAGACAAGTCATTTCATGGGGTGGAGAGGGAGAGAGATTTTCCACAGGTGGCTGTTTGATTTTCTGTGGAAACCATTGGGATCCTGGGGTCACACTTGCAGAAGTGCCGAGCGTCTGCAGCTGTGGCTGACAATGCCGGTTGTTGTGCTTTGGGCATAGAAGTGGTTACATACTTCGGAATATTGTGAGGGATAAATGCATGGATATCCCAGGTTGCTCACTGGAAATTGTCATGCTTTGACCTAAATGCTCCCGCGTTTCCTTTCCTCATCTGTAAATCAGGATAATAGTACTCAATCTTGTTGCTGGGGACAGCAGCTGTTCGCTCGTGTTTGGGAGGCAATCTTGGGCTGTGGTGATGCGCAGTACAAAAGTTCAGGAGGCAATCAGTGATTTTATCTCTGCAGCACAACTTGAATCGTTTGTACTAAGTATGCCACGAGCATTGAACAAGAATAAAACAAAGTGTGGTATAGCTGCTTATTAAAGGCTTGTCAGCACGGGGGGATTCATTTCACACTGAGCTGTGTTTGCTGCCTACAAAAAGGCTTTCATCCACCAGACACAATTAATAGTCTAGGATAACTGACAAAATGCTGCTGGTTCACACTTACTCAGTGTGGAACTGTAATAACTGTGTGCAATACCGTACCCTTTGCATCCAGATGTACTCTGTGGCTTTGCACTTTGGGCTGTGCTCTTTTCCCCATTTTGCTTCCTCCTCTCTTCACTTTGCAAAGACAATGGATTGTGTTCTTTAGTACTGGTAACTTCTATAAAGCAGTTTCACAAAAAGCTGTCTGAATATTCAAATCTCAAACTGCAGACGTTATACAGTGGGTGCCATTATAACATCAGAGATGGGTAAAGCAACCCGGAAGGTATAAAAACATTGCATTAAGAAAGAAATACTCATTGATGAAACAAACCCAGAGAATTCAAGTACATCATGGACCTGTCACAGGAGACACGGTAGACCCAAGGTGTGGAAGTATGAGAAACAAGCTATGAAAATTGCGCGTCTCGGAGAAGACCAGTGGCTGTTCTCTGCATTGTACCATAAGTCTTTCCTGAAAGCGTGCTGGTTTAGCAAGTTCCTACCAACTCTTGCAAGCCGTTGTACATCTGTCTTCTGCACTTTCAAGGCCCTGCATTCGAAATACGGTCATTTGGCAGTTCTTACACAGCCCCTCTGAACATTCAAAGGCTTTCTCGGCCAGGGCAGATTAACAAGATCTCTTAGAATATAGTGTTGGAAATGAGATTATTAATACAGCGTGTGTTTGCTGTAGGTGAAGATGTGTCATTTTCCGTCAAAGAATCACGAGATGCTAAAGTAACTGATGTCAGGATTTTGTAGGTGATCCTCCAGCATGGCTAGCTCTTTGGGTGATTCTCAGTCAGGCATTGGAGCTTAATGGAGAAGTACCTTCTGTGAACGAATGCAGAGGCCTCGGTACTGAGAGCAGAAATGGCTTATGGCAACTGAAGAGCCCTACGTGAGCAAAACCCATTAGTGCTTTCAGGAAAACTGAGAGCCTTGCACCACATGGCAATGTTTAATATTAGCCTAGTCTGTTAACAAGAAGCCCAAAAGTCAGTGTGTGTTAACCACATGGGCTACCACCCGCAAAGACCAGCTGGTGTACTTCCCAGTGGCAGACACGCACCATGTATCTTTCATCACCCTCCAGTTCTGAGTCTACTGCTTATCATATCAGATCTCTCATACAGTGTTCAGTCGGCGAATGGACAAACCCTCTACAGGCAGTCAGCAAAGCTTCTCCAAGAAGCATTCTGGAAACAGTCAGTATTCATCGCCTGCTTCCACTGGGGCAGTTTGTGCAACCGAAAGTCAAGCAGAATTTGCCAAGCAAATTTCCTGGACAAAGGAGATTTGTCAGATACTTTTGCACAAGTCAGTAAAGAATTGCAGTGATGGGCACTGTAGAGCCAAGCATGCTTTTAACCATGATGGACAGATAGGAAATTGAAACATGTGATACACCTCCAAGAATATATGAGTGAGGTGTGCAAGGGGGGGACTGCTGTGGGGTTCACTAATTCAACCATTGCTGGAATTGCAGGGTTTCTAGTAGGTATCTGCAGTACAAAGTGGGGAAAAGTCCACAATGCTTAAGGCCCACAGCAATACAGAGGAGCAAAGTTACTCATTCAAAGAGGCACTGGTTTACCTCAGAGTCACAGTGCTTTGGCAAAATATCATGAGTGGGCTAGCCCACGTTCCTTTACATCCGCTTCTGTTTCATTCAGTGCTTAAAGCAGAGGCATGCCGATAATGCTTCCCGCGTGAGAAGGAGGAATCTACTTCACACTAAATGAGGTGTTAGGAGTAGTGGCCACCCATACCGTTTGGCTTGTACACAGTTAGCACATCTGCACAGCATTTCATAATAGATCGCTGGAGCTGTACTGTGATATATTCAGATGGTTCAGTCCTAGTCTAACTCGGGATTTAGACATACCAGGTTTAATTCACTTTGCATCGGTTTCCTTAATTCTGACATTTCTAATTTTTGAGGAGTATGCAGTCTTACTAATATGCTGCTCATGGTTGTATTCACGTACGTATAATTTAGGAAAAGGAGAGGTATATAATACTAATAGGTAATGTGTATGAATTACTTATTTATGGGCAGAATTAGCCCATCTGCATATCTGGTAATAAAGTCAGATACTTGTATGTATTCTTCATTACAGCTCCGTCCAGTAGAAAACCAGGGGACCCTCTGGTTATTTCTGATATCAAGAAAGGAAGCGTTGCTCACAGGTAAGACTTTCAAGTTCCCAGGAAGAACCTGTTTCCATTGTGTAGCCAGCCAGACTCCAGTTACACAGAGGGAGCTTGTAAGAGACTGCTTTGTTGTTGTTGTAAAAAGCAGTTGCAAATGAAAATGCCAATACATGTTTCT
This sequence comes from Lathamus discolor, assembly GCF_037157495.1. Lineage (NCBI taxonomy): Eukaryota > Metazoa > Chordata > Aves > Psittaciformes > Psittacidae > Lathamus > Lathamus discolor. The sequence goes on along the minus strand of NC_088884.1, from coordinate 37,944,827 downwards.
AAAAATCTGTCTTATTGCTGTAATAATAATGGTCATACCTGCTAAGATAACTTGCATTCATGTTACTAGAATTTCATGCGAGTTTGTTTGCTTGTTCACAGAACTGGGACACTTGAACTGGGTGATAAGTTGCTTGCAATAGACAACATTCGACTTGACAATTGCTCCATGGAAGATGCTGTCCAGATCCTTCAGCACTGTGAGGACCTTGTGAAGCTAAAGATCCGCAAAGATGAAGATAATTCCGGTACTGGCAGTGCAGATTTCTGTGTGGTTTCAGCATTTTCAGAACACAGGGTTATCCCTTTGCATTTACATTTTAGTGAAACGTTTTTTCCTAAACATGGCTGATTCATGCTAACGCTAATCAGAAAATGTCACATGAAAAAGAATTTTACTGCTGTATCCAGTTTTGTATTTTACAAGTGGCTGCATTGGCTGCAGGAGCTGCACTGCAAGATGAAGTCTTCCATTTCCTGGAAAGGCAGCTTCCCCTCGGGTGCAGCCACATAAGGTTGATCGTTATCTTGTCAGCTTATTGAGGTTTTTTCTGCTTTTAAGATTGGAATCATGGGTTGCAAAGCATGGATTCGTAGGCCTCAGCTCTCCAGCAGAGTGGTGAAGTGCACGCTTTATCCACAGACTTACAAACGTGACTTTAGCATGACTATGCACGTGCTTAAGGCAAGGAGTCCTTTACACGCTGTGCTGGATGGATGATGGACTCCATAGTGACTCCATCACTAGGCATATCAAGGATGAGGGGGTCATTAAGAACAGCCAACATGGTTTTATGAGGGGAAAGTCATGTATGACCAACCTTATAGCCTTCTATGAGGAAGTGACTAGGTGGAGGGATGATGGTAGAGCGGTAGATGTAGTTTTTCTTGATTTCAGTAAGGCATTTGATACTGTCTCCAACAGCATCCTCATAGATAAGCTAAAGAAGTGTGGGCTTGACGATCAAGTAGTGAGGTGGATCGAGAACTGGTTGAAAGGAAGAAGGCAGAGAGTTGTGGTCAATGGCGCAGAATCTGGCTGGAGGTCTGTGACTAGTGGAGTTCCTCAGGGGTCGGTGCTGGGACCGGTGCTGTTTAATATTTTCATCAATGACCTGGATGAGGGAACTGAGTGCACCCTCAGCAAGTTTGCTGATGACACAAAACTGGGAGGAGTGGCTGACACACCAGAGGACTGTGCTGCCATTCAGCGAGACCTGGACAGGCTGGAGAGTTGGGCGGGGAGAAACTTGATGAAATTTAACAAGGGCAAGTGTAGAGTCTTGCATCTGGGGAAGAACAACCCCATGTACCAGTACAGGTTGGGGGTTGACCTGCTGGAAAGTAGTGAAGGGGAAAGGGACCTGGGGGTCCTGGTGGATAGGAGGATGACCACGAGCCAGCAATGTGCTCTTGCGGCCAAGAAGGCAAATGGCATCTTAGGGTGCATTAGAAAGGGAGTGGTTAGTAGGTCAAGAGAGGTTCTCCTCCCCCTCTACTCAGCCTTGGTGAGGCCGCATCTGGAATATTGCGTCCAGTTCTGGGCCCCTCTGTTCAAGAAGGACAGGGAATTGCTTGAAGGAGTCCAGCGCAGAGCCACAAAGATGATTAAGGGAGTGGAACATCTCCCTTATGAGGAGAGGCTGAGGGAGCTGGGTCTCTTTAGCTTGGAGAAGAGGAGACTGAGGGGTGACCTCATCAATGTTTACAAATATGTAAAGGGTAGGTGTCAGGATGATGGAGCTAGGCTTTTTTCAGTGATATCCAGTGATAGGACAAGGGGCAATGGGTGTAAACTGGAGCATAGGAAGTTCCACGTTAACATCAGGAAGAACTTCTTTACTGTAAGAGTGACAGAGCACTGGAACAGGTTGCCCAGGGGGGTTGTGGAGTCTCCTACACTGGAGATATTCAAGGCCCGCCTGGACAAGTTCCTGTGTGATGTACTGTAGGTTACCCTGCTCTTGCAGGGGGGTTGGACTAGATGATCTTTTTAGGTCCCTTCCAACCCTTGGGATTCTGTGATTCTGTGATTCTGCCTCCTTAGGTTCTCTTTTCCATGCTGGCTTTCAAACTCTTTCTTCTTACAAATATTTCTAGCTTCTGGCTCCTTTCTGCTGTTTTCCCTTCCTCTGCTGTCTCCCCAGCTCCTCCTCCCTTCTCCAGACAGTTGTATGTGCCTCAGAGCTGTGTTCCTCAGAGCCAGCCGTGCAGGTGAGACCAGCGGCAGGGTACCTGTCATCTGCTCCCCCGCACCTTGCTCTTCTTTGCCCTTTTGTCCCTATGGATCAGATGTTACTCTGACGAGCAAGGCAGTAGTGGACAGGGCAGAGGCGCTGCAGCGCAGAGGGTCTGCTCTCATTGAATGTGGTTTCCAAGAACTACCCACACCTGCATCACAAGAAAAGGCAGAAGGAATATCTCAAAAGCCTGAGACCCAAAGCCATGGTAATTTGATTGTGTTTCCTCCCCAGATGGAAGTACGTTTCCAGCAGTTTCTATCTTCTCTTTTCTTTTTCCCCCATCAGATTCCCAAACTGAGAAAAAATTCATCTCCCGATTAACCTAATGTTTTGAATATCAGATCTCTCTGCTTGCGTGGCAAAACTGGCCTTCATTGTTAATTCAGGCCACGTGCGTGCAGTGTTCTTGGATAGCTTGTATTTGTGCTGCCTGAAAAGAGCACTGAGGAGAGCACTGTAGTAATTCCACATTTGTTGCATTCTGCCATTAATTTTAATAACTATGGCTAAGCAGAAGACAGACATAATGGACCGGTCTCCTTTCCAGTCATTCACTAAGATCTATAAACTTCCAACTCTCATGTGGCAGGGCTGCTCTATGATTAATAACTTCTTATTCACTCACTGTTGATAGCAGAGAAACTTCAACCCTTGGCAAATACTGGCTATTACATTTTTAATTAGCTTGATGGATTACTTCTCATCCTTCAGGCGAAGCCTTGCACCATGTCAGTGCCACACCTGTGTAAGCATCAGCAGCATTAGATCCCCAAGGTTTTGTTGGTGCTCCATAAATGCTTCAGCAAGCAAGCAAGAGCTGCCACTCTTTCGCTGTGCAGTGGCAGCTTGCAGCACTGTATGCCAGCCAGAGGCTTCCGGTGGGGTCTTGGGAGTTGGACACACGTGGAAAGAGCATGTCAGAGAAGGTGCAGTTGATGTGAACTGTGCCAAAACACTACTGATAATGCCCCAATTAGGAATATAAGGCCAAGACTAGGCATGAAAATGCCAGAATTCTTTGCTGAATAAACACACTAATTCTTCTCACCTTCGGTTCTATATGTGTACCATTTTCTTTAGGGCGGATAGCAAGGGGGAAACAGGAGGGAGCTGGGGTGGTGGGAAGTTAAAGGCCTGCATTTTCTGCAAACTGGGATGATTAAGGGAGTGGAACATCTCCCTTATGAGGAGAGGCTGAGGGAGCTGGGTCTCTTTAGCTTGGAGAAGAGGAGACTGAGGGGTGACCTCATCAATGTTTACAAATATGTAAAGGGTAGGTGTCAGGATGATGGAGCTAGGCTTTTTTCAGTGATATCCAGTGATAGGACAAGGGGCAATGGGTGTAAACTGGAGCATAGGAAGTTCCACGTTAACCAGGTTCCCCCCAAGATATTAATGTTTCTCCAGCTCTGCTCAAGTACCGTGTTCAGCATTAGAAGAAAGCAGCTCTGAACCTTTGCTAGTGATGCAGGTAGCTCTTTTTCCTTACAGTTTTTCTGTGGACAGGAGCAGGAATGGGGACATTTGAATTTTCTGACTTGTCTCAGGTTAGTTCTAGTAACATTTACGGGTGTGCGCCCGAGACATTCTCCACACTCAGTGAGCCCTTCAAAATGTCATTACCCACAGATCGAGGGAAAGCTGCCCGCCAGGCCACTCATCCTGGCTGAATACCAGTATCAGAAGATGGGCAAGGGAGCATTTGTTATTTTGATCTGAGGAGAACTCTGGCATTTGAGATCTTAAAATGTCCCTTCCCAGCCCAAAGATAGCACAGCTGATTGCTCTCCTGATGTGTAGTTCTTGATAATATTTAAAGAGCACTGTATAGGAGCCTTTCTTGTTGCTGCAACACCCACTGGGTATTGTTTGAGAAAAATGCATTGTATTTAAGTTTACCCAGTGAGGAATTTTTCCCCATTTCCGATGACTGGTTGGTGAGATAAAAAATCACAAAATAATGCTAATTACTTCATCCAATATAATGAAACAAAATCTAATGGAGTTACTATTGAACTGAATTTACAATTCAGAGTTCGGAAGCTATTTCTGATTCTGTTACAAAAGCTCAAAGCTTGTCCATCAAAAACATTTGAATTATCTTTGATGTTCTAGTTACCTTCGTTCAGTTCAAGAAACAGATGAGTACCAGCATTCATACAATAGTATAATTTGCCTCCTGGCAAATGTGGCCAACAGCCTCCTGGACTGCATCAGGCAGAGCAGTGCCAGCAGGTCAAGGGAGGTGATCCTTCCCCTCTGCTCATCCCTGGTGAGACACACCTGGAGTGCTGGGTTCAGACCTCGGCTCCCCAGTGCAAGAGAGGCATGGACATAGTGGAGCCTGTCCAGTGAAGGGCCACAGAGATGATGAAGGGACAGAAACACCTCCCCTGTGAGTCAAAGCAGGGTAAACTGGGACTGTTCAGCCTGCAGAAGAGAAGGCTCAGAGAAGACTTTTATCAGTTTATATAAATATCTGAAGGGAGGTTGTAAAGCAGATGGAGCCAGGCTGTCTGCAGTGGTGCCAGGCTGTCTGCAGTGGTGCTGTAACAGGACAAGAGGCAATGGACACAAACTGGAACACAGAAAGTTCTGTCCGAGCATCAGGAAGCACTTCTTTACGATGAGGGTGACAGGGCACGCAAACAGATTGCCCAAGAAGGCTGTGGGGTCTCTTCCTTGGAGATACTCAGAAGCCATCTGGACACAGTCCTTGGCAGCCTGCTGTAGGTGGCCATGCTTGGCATGAGGGGTTAAACCAGATGACCTCCTGAGGTCCCTTTCGACCTCAAGCTGTAATTCTGTAAGAAAATAGACTGAAGTTATATTTTACTAGGAAAGAAGATATAATTTTAAATGGAATAAAATTTAGTCTTAATAGAATGAGGAGCGTTTTTCTATTGACTTCAGTGTAATCAGGTTTTGGCAATAAAAGAAGAAATCGCACAAGAGAGAATATTTTTTCCCGCAATAATCCAGTAGAATATGATTAAGAAGCGTATCTGAAATGTAATCCTTTGAAAATGTTGTCTGATTACCAGTCACTAGACTGAATGTGCTATTTTTTTCATTCCCTCTTTCATAAGAAACCAATTGCATCCCCTTGGCATTTATTGCAGATGAACAGGAGAGCTCTGGAGCAATTATTTATACTGTTGAGCTCAAGCGCTATGGTGGGCCTCTTGGAATTACAATCTCTGGTACTGAAGAGCCTTTTGATCCCATAATCATTTCCAGCCTTACAAAAGGAGGATTAGCTGAAAGGTAAATTGGAATGTAAATTATTTTAAAATGCTCTTTTTTTGCAAGGTAAAGATTTATTTTGTTTACCTGCAGATGCTAATTTTCATGATTTAGCAATTTCTATTTTTACAGTTCTCTATCTGAATTTATCATCTCTTTACTGATGCTTTTTGATCATTGCCAAGTTCAGGAGCATGAGCAATATCTTAACAGGATGCTCTTGCACATACTGTACAAGACAGAGCAGAGGATTGTGGTCCTTATTATAAATCACCTATAGTAAAGACTAGTCAATCAGACTGCTCAGTCACAGAACATTTTAGCAGCCATTTAAAAGCAATAGCCCTGTGCAGTACAACAGATAAAGAAAGCACTTTGTGTGTCTATGTTTATCTGAACTTAACCATATATTTCCATGCTACTTAACGTATACTCACACTGCATCTGTAGGTGCACTTACATACACCATAGCAAGCATTATCTAAGGATAATACTTGAATCATACTTCAGCATTTCTCATCATGGTCAGTGATGAATAGAGAAAAATGAAAATGCTAGGGTTTTCCATTGCCTGTTACTTCTAAGATGGGTACTGTCCTTGCAACTGGTACCTTTGGTGGTGGATTCAGAGAGAGCACACAAAACATGACCCTGTGCAGAGCCAGAACAAACAGCGCATTTACACAAAGAGAACTTATTTTCTTCTCTTGATGTGATCCATCCTGAAAGCCGTGTTGGTGAAAGAGCTGTTACCTGCTCACACTGCCATTATCTCTTACCTTGTGAGGTTTCTAGAAACTCAACTCATTTCAGAACTAAACTGCGCTGTCTGAGACTGCTCTTAAGCAGGTGGGCTGCAGTGAATATCATCCACAGGTGATTAACTCAACTACTGCAGTAACACAGGAATCCACGCCTCCGTGCCTCAGCTCTGATATTGTCACTACAACAAAGGCGACTTGCTTTAAGCATTTTGAACAAAAGAATTGCTCTGTAACACAGCTATAAAAGCAAAATGAAAGAAAGGGAGATGAGTCTTTCATGCTCCAAATATGCAAAGAAATTGTCTTTGTTGCTTCTTATGCACTCTTCTCTCTCTTATTGTAGGACTGGCGCAATTCACATAGGAGACAGAATCCTAGCAATAAATAGTAGCAGTCTGAAAGGAAAACCTTTGAGTGAAGCCATTCATTTATTACAGATGGCAGGAGAAACCGTCACCTTGAAAATCAAGAAGCAGACAGATGGTGAGTATGGCCAAGAGTAGCATCAGCGGTCATGTGTGTGTTGTTACAGATTAACAAGCATTCAGGCCATCCCTGGAAAAATGTCGTGTCGGTTGTAAAAAGCATTTTCTTAGAACTGCAGTAAAGCAATGACCGCCCTGGCCCCCCCTTTTTCTTTATAATCCTATTCAGCTACCAGTCCCAAGAAATTTTCTGTCCCCGTGGGTCACGTAAGTGAATTGAGCGATGCTGAAGATGAAACCTCTGCTGCACAGAAATCTGGCAAACCCTCAGACATCTATTCCACCACAGTCCCAAGCGTTGACAGCGCAGTGGAGTCGTGGGATGGCTCTGGTATTGATACCAGCTTTGGAAATCAAGGTACTATCGCAAATGCAATCGAGATTTAAAGTAGAAATTATCGCCTTCATGGTTGACCTTCCTTTGCCTTAAAAAGAAGTTTATCTGTACCAGCTTTAAACCTCATACCCTGTAATGTGCCAGTGTCTCATAATGACCACACACTTCACCAGGCACCATGATTTCTCACACTTGGCTGGTCTCAGATTCATTCCTTCATGACAACGGGATGTGTTATGAAGCACTTATCAATACATTAACAGGCTTTTGTTAGCTTTACTGACATCTGAATAGCCTGGTCCCCAGCTCATCCACAACTAAATGAGTTTATCCTTCAGGTAGGGATCAATGCAAGGCACAGAATGCTCTGAAGATGTTCACTAATTTGATGCCCGTATGCAGTAATTTTTAACTGGCAACAGATTTACTATAAACTGCTGCAGGGGGGATGTTAGCCATTGCTTAGGATTTGTAAATCTTTTGCTTCTTCCTCATTCCTGCAGCATTAACATCTAACTTTCAGCTCTCAAAAACAGTCATTCTGCTTAAAGACATGATTGTCCTTAACAATAAATTGTCTGCTTCTGCATCACTATTGTTTTATACAGGATTTTCAAATAATCTGCTTTTAGTTTGTAAGACATTTGTTGAGGCAGTGAGGGATGCAGATATCTCGTAATAGTCTAGATTGCAGGAAAAGTAACTTCCACACAGCTTCAGTGTTTTATTTAACTCTCTTTAAAATGTTTATACCCATAGTAAAGCAGGTATCTGGACAGGCACACCCTCACCTCAAGTAATTTTCACTCGCTCGCGCTGGTTGTGTGCATTCTGTTCAGTTTAGTGCTCTATTTCTTGCTGTTGCTTTCCAGGAGCGAGGGCAGTAGCTCATGGGCAGCTGCTTTGTACCCTCACATAGAGAACTGAAACTGAGCTCTGCCCAACAGATTTTCCATATAGACTGAAGTTCTGTGCTGATTCCTTTCATTGCTATGCTCTAATGTTCCTGTTCCGGGATAACACCGGCGGTTTCTTCTGGAGAGCAGAACGTGTATTTAGTACTCCACGTACTGGGCTATATTCGCCCTGTACAGTTTGTATTTCTCTGGAGTTAGAGTTGGGATAAATGTGTCTTTTTTCTGTTTTTAACTGGTTTGGTCAGTTTGTCAAAATAAACCGTGTGAGATTTTCTTCTGGTATTTCTAAGTTTTAAGGACAAGCATTGCTGAACAAGTGCCAAAATGATAGTTCTCATGTCCTGCGTGAATCGATGATACTTGGAGCAAATTGCTCAGCTGTGGAGAGGATTGAGGCCCAGACTACTTTCCAAAGTCCTGATGATTCCGATGCCGAGCCAAAACCGAACCAGTATCTCAAAGGAGATAGTTTTCTAACTGCCTTGAAAAAATCAGCCCAGACTTGGCTGGATACATGGCACTTCTGTTAAACAGCCTGAGTGCAATCAGATGTGCGCCTTATCCCTTGCCGTGGTACTAATGTGACCCACATTTCTATTAAAGTTCATTCTGTCTTGACCTGTCAAGTTGAGTTTGGCTTCTCTCCAAACCTTTCTTGGCACAAGAACAGGCTAAGCAAATTGAGGAGTTTGGGGAATGTTTCTGGAGCACTGGACAATGCTTCCTCCTATTAGTTACTGATTTGATGCTGATGAGCAGTCTTTTCTCTCCTTGAATTACTACCCCATTTTGTACCTTTGTCTGATGTGTCTGCCTTGCTGCTCTGGAGCCTTCCACACACAGCAGTCACATTTTCACAAACCCTTCCTAGAATCTGGCAGTGTGTTAATGTCTGCCAACCACCTGGAAAATGCACACAGCTGTCTTAGTTACATGCGGGTTGAGAGAGGCAGGTCTAGACTGATTTATGGAAGCAAACTGCCCTCTTTAGAGAGGTGACAGCAGTGATATTTGTTAGTCGTGAACAAAACAGAACTTCCTAATCCAATATGCACATCAGAAAATGCCAACTATGGAGCTAGAAAAGGAGTATGTCAAGATGAAATACGTATATAGCAGCTCTATCGTAACAGATTTTGCTTGCCAGATCAGCATCAGCTTGTGCCAAGTCAATCCATGCATTCTTCTTGATACATCACTTGGAAGCCAGGCTTACCTAAAAGATTCAGGACAAAGCAATGTGGTGCTGGAAACTCTGTATATGTATTTAGAAGCATTAATGCCTCTGCCTGTCTACCTGCCTATATAAATGTGCAATAAGCCACATAACAGCTCCTTTCTCCCTCAAACAACCTTGAGCTTGAATACAAGAACCAAAATGAGCAAAAATGTTGCTTTTCATTATGCGCCCTCTACTCATGTAAATGTGGCATTTAGGGATACGGTTTAATGGTGGACTTAGCAGTGGAGGTTATGAGTTGGGCTTGATGATCTTGAAGTTCTTTTCCAACCTAGATGAGTCTGTGATTCTATGATAAAAGCACCCAGGAATAAACTCTTCAGATATAAAGGTCATCTGATGCCATTACACAGCCTTGAGATATGTGGAAATGGCTGCCAGAGAAATCATTTTCATCAAGGTGAGCTTCCTGAGAGTGTATGTTGGTCTCCCGGCACTTGTGCGTGTCGTGAGATGGGCCTTTTCTCACCTCTCAAGAGCACTAGCAAGCAGCAGTGTCTCTGCTAAGGGCAAGTCTCTCTTCCACAAGGGGGCATGGGTACAGAGATTCCCATGTTGGCAGGGCTGTGACAGCACAGTCCTGCGTTTGTATTGAGTCCTTGCTAGCGGTGCAGAGACAGACGCTCTCCTTCCTGTCATAGAATCACAGAATGGTTTGGATTGGAAAGGACCTTAAGATCATCCAGTTCCAATACCCCTGCCATGGACAGGGACACCTCACACTAAACCATCCCACACAAGGCTCTGTCCAGCCTGGCCTTGAACACCGCCAGGGATGGTGCATTCACAGCTTCCCTGGGCAACCCATTCCAGTGCCTCAACACCCTTACAGTAAGGAGCTTCTTCCTTATATCCAATCTAAACTTCCCCTGTTTAAGTTTTAACCCATTACCCCTTGTCCTGTCACTACAGTCCCTGACGAAGAGTCCCTATAGGCCCCCTTCAGATACTGGAAGGCTGCTATGAGGTCTCCGCGCAGCCTTCTCTTCTCCAAGCTGAACAGCCCCAACTTCCTCAGCCTGTCTTCATACGGGAGGTGCTCCAGTCCCCTGATCATCCTCGTGGCCTCCTCTGGACTTGTTCCAGCAGTTCCATGTCCTTTTTATGTTGAGGACACCAGAACTGCACACAATGCTCCAGGTGAGGTCTCACAAGAGCAGAATAGAGGGGCAGGATCACCTCCTTCGACCTGCTGGTCACGCTCCTTTTGATGCAGCACAGGATACGGTTGGCTTTCTGGGCTGCGAGTGCACACTGAAGCCAGCTCATGTTCAGTTTTGCATCAACCAACACCCCCAAGTCCTTCTCTGCAGGGCTGCTCTGAATCTCTTCTCTGCCCAACCTGTAGCTGTGCCTGGGATTGTTCCGACCCAGGTGTAGGACCTTGCACTTGTCTTGGTTGAACTTCATAAGGTTGGCATCAGCCCACCTCACAAGTGTGTTAAGGTCCCTCTGGATGGCATCCCTTCCCTCCAGCATATCAACCGAACCACACAGCTTGGTGTCATCGGCAAACTTGCTGAGGGCGCACTCAATCCCACTGTCCATGTCAGCGACGAAGATCTTGAACAGGACCGGTCCCAACACTGATCCCTGAGGGACACCACTCATTACTGGTCTCCAGCCGGACATTGAGCCATTGACCACAACTCTTTGTGTGCGGCCATCCAGCCAGTTCTTTATCCACCGAGTGGTCCCTCCATCAAATTGATGTCTCTCTGATTCAGAGAAAAGGATGTTGTGTGGGACAGTGTCAAACGCTTTGCACAAGTCCAGGTAGATGACATCAACTGCTCTACCCCTGTCCATCAATTCTGTAGCCCCATCATAGAAGGCCACCAAATTGGTCAGGCAGGATTTCCCCTTAGTGAAGCCATGTTGGCTGTCACCAAGCACCTTGTTGTTTTTCATGTGCCTTAACATGCCTTCCAGGAGAATGTGCTCCAAGATTTTGCCAGGCACAGAGGTGAGACTGACTGGTCTGTAATTCCCTGGGTCTTCCATTTTCCCCTTCTTGAAAACGGGGGTTATATTTCCCTTTTTCCAGTCGTCGGGAACTTCACCTGACTGCCATGATTTTTCAAATATGATGGCCAGTGGCTTAGCAACTTCATTCACCAGCTCCTTCAGGACCCGCGGATGGATTCCATCAGCTCCCATGGACTTGTGTACGTTCAGGTTCTTAAGATGGTCTCGAACCAGATCCTCTCCTACCGTGGGCCCAAGGTCTTCATTCTCACAGTCCCTGCGTCTGCCTTCTGAGACTTGGGTGGTGCAGTCAGAGCCTTTGCCAGGGAAGACCAAGGCAAAGAAGTCATTCAGAACCTCAGCCTTCTCCAAATCCTGTGCAGCCAGTTCTCCCGAGAGCTTCTGGAGAGGGCCCACGTTGTCCCTAGTCTGTCTTTTATTCGCTATGTACCTATAGAATCCCTTCCTGTTACCCTTAACTTCCCTAGCCAAGTTTGATTCTTTTAAATTCAATTCAATTCCTGTTCTATCATTACTCCAGTTATTGGCCACTCAGGAGCCTCTTGCACCATGCCAACTTCCACATCTAGGTAGCCATTCTACAGATTGATAGTATTGTGCATAATTGACACTAATATGTCACGATTTTTGGGCTGCGTTGCTTCCAAATTTGAGAAAGTTATGAGGAGGAAGGAAAAACTTTCCTGCTAGTCATCTGAAGAGCCAAGCTGATGGATGTTTTTAATGCATCCTTGCATACTCTTTTTTCAGGAAGTCTGAAGTGAAGTTATCTAAATAGCTTAGGCTTAATTTGGGGCATGTTGCACATGACCGTGTTAAATTGTATTTAACATATCCATAACACACGTGATTTATTCACTAGTGTTCAATGTGTGATGTCAAATAGGAAATTGATAAATTGTGAAGATATCTAAAGTGAACATCAGAAGCAGCTGAGACATAAAGAGTAGGGGAACAGTGTTATGTATATTTAAGATCTGCTTTTGATGGACTTTCACAGGAGAAGCTCTAGAGCACGCCTAATTCCAGGCGTAATTTAGGTCATAAATAATCTGACTACTACCGCGAAAAGAAGCTGGCAATCATGAATCCACACCAAGGTTCTACAGAACCAAGCTTCAGAGATGGGCTTTTCTGTCATTACAGCATATACAGGGCCGTAAATACATAATTCATCTTTTCAGGACACAGCTATCAGGCATCAGGGTACAACTTCAATGCCTATGAGTGGAGGACTCCAAAGCAGGCTAGTTTGTCCCCTCCAAGCAAACCACGAAACCACCCGTTTCATGATACAGGGCTGAGTGACGATGAATGGGACCGACCTACAGCAAGCAGGTAAGTTCTCTTACGAGTTTCTGTTTCTGACTTGCAGCTGCAGCAATTAATTAATAAAATTAATAAATAATGAATAATAAATACATAATAAATTAATTAATGAAATTAATACTTACTGTCTGGAATGAAATTATGTTCTTCTCATGCAGCTGTAACAGCTCTTCCTTTAAATATGAGACACAGTATTTATAGTTGATGAAACTTAATAGGTGGATTAGTGACAGTTATGGAAGATTATGACACCAAAGCCAAGACATGTATTTATTTTGAGTTACTTCAGACAAAAAACCCCACAGCATTTATCTCTTAAGAATAAACAAACAAAAAAATTAGGGCATTCCTCTGAGTAAGCATCAGGAAAAACCTTCTCCGTTTTCCCCTCCACAAAAAGAAACCTATAAATACAGTGGCTAAAAACAACTGGCATGTTAATCTTTTGTCTTCCCTGAAAACTCTTCATTTTGGTTTGGGCAAAGAAGCAGAAACTGCAGTCATCTTCCATAAATGCTTGAGGCATCTGCAGTGATTCAGTAGGAGAACAAAGTGATCCAGGTAGAAATGTCTAGTCCAAAGCTATGGTAGTTTGCCACGCATGCATTCCTCTTCTTCCGAGAAGTAAATCTCCTTTTCAGCTAATTTCTCTGCAGGCAAAAGAACTTCCTGAGGGACAAATGCTTAGTTAGCAATGCTTGGAGATAGTGAAAGACCCAAATATCTCTTACTCTTCATTGTAAGAATGATCCGGCAGTGGAACCACTGCAGAAGCTTGGGTAATTCCTGCCAAAGAACAGTCCTTCCTCAGACAGCCACAGAAAGATGTGCTTTTTGTACCTGTCCTCAGGACTTGCAGACGTGTTTGTCCTTCATGAGAAGTACAGTTTCTTGGTGTAGCAGCACAATAAGCCCAAAATCCCAGTCTGTGAGAAATTCAAGTTTAGTACTAAAGAAAACCTTTCTGTATTAAACATACCGGATAAGTAAATCCATAAGGTCCAGTTTGTTACCTTTCAAGTACAAATCAAGGCAAAGCTGAGATGCCAGTGCTGCTTTTCAGAATCTGAATGACAGATCCTCTGGTACAGCAGACTGCCCAGTGGCGTTTTATCTGGAGACAAGTCTGGCAAGGTAATAGCTAAGATATGGGCAAGTGTGAGCTCTCAGTCCATATCCAGCTCCTTTGGTCCTACTGCACAGAAGCATACTAGAAGTTTTCATAGGCTGGTAGTGGACAATACTTAATAAAGGAAATGGCCGTAGTTTTCTTAATACCTGCCATTCTTGGTAAGTTAACATATTTCATTTAATAGCAGCATCCTTATTCATAGTTAAAGCCCATATATTGTTTTTCAGATGAGATGCAGCCATATATTGCGGAACACCTACTGTTTTGCAGTAAGCTGATAATATTGATGAGCAGTGAAGCAGGAAGATGGATTGTAAAATACAGTCTTCTAAATTAAAAGCATGTACTCTACTACCATTTTAAAGCTCTACTTAACAGAAAGTATACACATTGAAGAGTCTTGTTCTACCCGTCAGTGTGACTTACAAGTGAGATACATGGCACAAATTAAATTAGTGATTATTCTTTCTGCGAGAAACAGTGTATGCAACAACTGATGGTGCTCCTGTACCAAGTGCTGGGGTATTTGAGAAGGGTCTGTCTGTTCTTCAGGCCTGTTATAGGAATTCCCAGGAAACCACCTCTTCTCTGCCTCTAGCTAAGCAACTTTTAAGAAAAAAAGTAATTTTTTCTTACCTTTATTTTGTGCAGCACAGCTTGCAAGAATATGTGGCAACAGAAGGAGACTGAGACGATGGGAGAGAATCAAGAAAACCATTTAAAGCAAACTTCCGTAGAAAGATCAGGGGGAGAGAGCAACAGGAGCATGAAGAAAGAGAGCAAGATGTGGAAAGGTGCCTCTGGTGGGCCAAGGAAAGGTGGGGGGCAGCTGGAAGAGTGGAATACCTCCAGGTAGGAGAACAAAGAATGCACAGCAGTGAGATCTAGCTGGGCTGAGGCGGGGGCAGGAGGGGAAGGAAGGGAAAACAGTTACAATGGGAAAAAGGAGAACAGCAGGGTAAAAGCAGATAACACATCATTAACATGCCATTGAGTGACAGTGGTATTTCAGTTGGCAAGTGAGTGAAACCAGAGAGAGCTGGAACCGCTCTGTAGCCTGCTGTCTACCTACCACTGGCAGGTAGGACCAGTCCTGTGCCAGGGAAGCAGCTTTGCACATTAAAACAGTGCTTACAGGAATGAGTCTGCCCAATCCTCGAACATCCTCGAACCTCCTGAATTGAAAAAAAACGAACAAAAAAGAGAGATAAAGTAAATTTTGTCTTTCATATGGCAGTAAGAACCAAATCAGAGGCACCTGAGTCTTCCTATCTGTCTCATGATCTCTCCTTCTGCCTTTTTATGCATCTGAATGTCTGATGGCTCTTTGAATAAGCATCAGAAAACCAAATATATTCGTTATAGGTTAAACAATATTTCACATAACATAAAATCAATCTGTCATGTTTCAGGGAAAACACAAAAAGCATCTAGGTGAGAAATTATTTTGATACATCTTTTTTTCTGGGGCAGTGGCTCAGCTACAAGTCAGTTTATTCACGTAGGTGTGAATGGAGATGCAAAGGTTGGGCATTTCACACACTGGAAGACAGGACTTAGAGAAAAAGCAAAAGAGGAGGTGAGGGCAGAAAAAGGAATTGCTTCAGCTAAAAAGAAGTCCAGACAGAGGCATCGTGATTTCGGATTTCACAGAAGCTGGGGAAGAAGTGGACCTCCACTTTTATGAAATGCAGTCTTTGCTGTCGCAGACAATTGCCTCAAATAATCCTGTTCATTAACTCAAGTTCCATTTTATAGTATCATATTAGTGTGCAACATAAAGAAAGGTATTGTAATGGATAAATTAGTCTATGTTCAACATTAGCTATTAAACCAACTACTTGGGCTTATTGAAAAAGCCCATTTCAGAAGTCAAGGAACTTTCTAAAATCACGTTTTAAATACTTTCTTGTCTTGCCTGGGAGGAATTGCATCTGTGATCTGAGTAGGTATTCTCACCATAGCTGTACCTATTGCAGTATCTTAGAAGACATACTGATGCTAGGTGGAGAATCATTGCAATAAGAGATGGAAATGGCTGACCATTGTCTGCTTGACCGATGGTAACTGTAAGAAAGCATCTTTGAGGCACAGTATCATGAGCATGAAGTATCCAAGCTGCCGTCCCTTATGCTGAGCGATTCTATTGAGAAGCTATTCTGTTAACAGTGTTACATTGACGCTATTCTCAGTAATACGTTGTTTGACAAGCAAGGCCTCAGATGCTTCCATAATAGTGTTTGCTCTGTTTATGTGCAGTTTAAGCAGCACGAGCTGCAGCCCATGGGCAGCTGATCCAAAGCAACAGCTTGCTGCCACCAAAGGGCCAAATTCTCATTCTTCCTTTCCTCATCCTTCCCCTGTGCCTTTCACATATGACCAGCCCAGTCCAGTGCAGCAGCTCTAATGCTTGTGGGAACCTTCATTGAGCTAAGACAGCAAAGTACTGCTTCCTAAACACACACACACACACACACAGAGTAATGGTGTCCCGTTGGGCTGTGTTGCTGCAGTCAATATGTGGTAGGTTTTATCAGACTTCTTTTGTTGAGCATTGCAGTCACCACCATCGTGCTCAAGAGTGCCAATGAAAGGCCTCAGTCTGCTAATGAAATACCAGAGACCTAAGTCTCCATGCAAAACATCCTGAAAGTTTCTCTGTTTGTGTATGAAATGACTGGAGTGGTTTCTGTGACGGCAGTCGGGGGCTAAATTTGATAGCGATAAATGAAGCTTAGGCTGAAAGAACCAGGTAAAAAGCACTGCCGTTCCTCTTCTGCAAGCTCTGCTGCAAAAATGGGGGCTCTTTTCATGTTCCCTGGGAGAAGTCTCTGAGGTTGAAAGGCTTTACTGCAGATACGCATTGCACGGAGCAGCTCTGCACACAGCTGCTGGTTGATTCATCAATTTTCATAGGGAGGTCCCAGTTCCAATCCAGTAAAAACGTGCACTGAATTGTTCTTGGAATCCATTTATCTCCTTACGGAATACCTCGCTGCTCAGACCCTGCCAGCTGCTCGCAACTGCCAGGTTACGAGAAGCCTGGTGTGTCCCATGCTCTGCGTGTCCATCCAGCCTCTCCTGGTCAATGACTTCCCCACTCCCCTGCCGTAAGGTTCTGTCGTTCGAGTTGCAGTCTGTGGCAAGGCATGTGTGTGAAATATACTTTTGAGGGGAAAAGAAGTCCACATTTTTTTAACCTCTCCTTGTAAATCTAGCTTCGCAGGTACCCATGATAACACCGAGGCTGACCAGGAGGAAAATTTCTGGTCTCAGGCTCTGGAGGATTTAGAGACCTGTGGCCAGTCAGGAATTCTGAGGGAACTAGAGGTAGAACAATCTTAACCTTTCTTTCCAATTGTAGAGAAATAAAATGGTTTTGGTTTGGTTTACCTTCATTTTATTTTCTCCTTTTTTGTCTTTCTAAGTTTCACTAATCACACCAGTTCATTTAAAAGCTTTAACCCCTCTCCACAGGACAAGGCTGACAGGCGTCTGTGTTTGAGAAACATGACTCTCTTGGTACCTACCCTTTACCTTTGTATTTTCGCTTGTGCAGCTGCCTCCCCCGCCCCTAACCAGAGCTCTTTTCTTTTGCACAATGCAACCAAAATTCTAGAAACGTGTTCACCCCAGAGCTTTTGACTTGCAGCTTCTGCTGTGCACAACCATTGATGCTGCCCGCACAGGCAGCACATGTCGCAGAACTCCGAAGCGGGCATAGCCTTCCTGCAGCAATGCATCCCGTTCTCTGACAGACGCTTTATGCAGCTTTCCTTAGCATGCTATAGGTTATCTTTTAAATTGAAACTTAATTTGATTAAGATGAACATAAAAGAAAATCAGCTTTTCAGAACGTTCCCCTGTAGTCTTACCTCTCTGCAAGTAAACCCTGCTAACGTTACACAGCGATTTTTTCATTGCGTAACAAATGTTCACATTTCATCCTGAAGTTAACTGCAAATATAACTGTGTTTCACGTTCGATCGTGAGGGGGATAAAGGGGGGAGGGAACCGAGTAACTTTGAGTCTTATTTTCCTAATGACCTTTTCTCTGAGTTGTCTAATCAGAACACTTAAGAGGGCACTGCCACTGAAAGCTGTGGAATGAGAGGTCCTGAAATATTTTCTTTTATGTTCTTTTAAATTCCTGGAGCTGCAAAACTGGCAGAATCTCATTTTCATTTTTATGTTCTATAAAGTCCTTTAGCAGCCGGGAGGAATGTGAATGGCGTAACTGGGTGAAAGTTTTTCAGTTCAGATTAATTTCCTCCTTCAGATTTATGGCTTTTGTATTGCACGTATGGGCAGCAAAACGCGATTCTCACGTATTTGTTATTGCAAACCAGAGAAATAGAGGAGAAAATGTTATACTGGTTTAATTCCGTAGTTAGATATAGCTCACTACCACAGGCTTCTCTTGCAGTTTTCAATATTCAGAGCACAATAAAAGGATATGGAAATAGGTAATTCTGAAATGGAAATAGATCATTCATGCTGACCAGAATTCAGTTACTTCAACATGTTGAATTTTCCCCAGCCTTTCCCAGAAGTGAGAACTGTAGATGCTGTATAGTTTATAGCATCGCCCTGTTCAGAGCCCACAGCTCTGAGAAGCAAGCAAAACTTATTCAGTATGACAGGATGCTGAGAATGGTGATGCCTCTATTTTATGAAGTGCCATTATGTAGTCAAGGACTCCTTACCATTCTTTATTTCAAGGTCTTCAGCCAAAGAGCAAAGGAAACTGTTGTTTGCCAAGTCCTCTGGATGCTTTTGCTCCACCAGGCAGTAATATCAGTCATTACCGAGCACAAGAGAGACTGTAAAGAGGCTACAATATATTATGTCATAGTGAAAGCAGTGCTGGAGCTGGGAGAAAGAAGGGTGACAGACATGCTCACCAGGGTCAGAAGCAAACATTTATTTGCCTGTCTTCCCCTTATTTTTTTCCTCCTTTCATTTTTACTACTCATTTTCCAGCAGACTGCCTGCATCCTGTCCCTGTCAGAGTTTAGGCTATGGCCTTTTAATTTCCCTTTTCACTTGTCCATCGGCACCAGGGAGAATAAGTAGGAAATGCAGTGTACCCTGTCCCAGCAGCGGTAGGTCTGTATGGTGGCTGTGCCAAAGCACATTTGCCTCCCACTCCCCAGAGCAGAAAGTCTTTCCCAGGGAGGAGGCTCCTTGCTCTGCACAGGTGCTTTTCATGTCAGTCCATTCAACCCAGGGGATGAGATGACTCCTGCTGTTGTCTTTCAGGATTTCACCCTCCATATATTCTTGCATCTAACATAAAAGGCTAGGTTTGACTGAGATTAAAAACAGCAGTCAGGCTGCGGCTTGCATCCCTGCAGCATTAGTGCTGAGCTAAGGCACTCTTGCAGTATGCGTGTTATGCAGAGTTTCTTTCCAGGCAGGGAGTGAGCTTACCTGCATTGAGCTTTCCTTGGCCTGGGATGGTATCCAGGCACGCTCGGTGCCAGTGCCGGCTCCAGAGCTGCCTACATATTCTGCTGACTCACACTTATTTACCTTGCACACACAGCCTGAATTGTAAATGCCTTCCTATAGCTCCAATTCTAACAAATGCAATTATGCCACAATTCAAACGTCTTTTTACTTACATGTAAAACGTGTCAAATAAGCAATTCAGCTACACACTCTTCAGTCTGCCAGGGGACTGGCTTTCAAGCATAGCTGTTTAGCGCTCAGTATTTTAGTTTGAAATGCCATCTGAAAACTTTTGCCCATAGGGTTCTGTTATGGTTGTGTTTTGCTGTGGTCCTTTGTTTTATAGTGACTTGCAAGCAGATTGAACATCTATCCTCTTGCCTTTTGCTGTGCCCTGAGTGATTGTGTTTTAACAAAAAATAGAGACTTTTCCTACTGCTGTGAATTAACTGCTTACCTAACCCGCATTCTGTGTTAAACATTAACCTCTTCATTAATGCTCTAGGCCACAATTATGTCAGGAAGTACAATGAGTTTGAATCATGAAAACCCCCAACCTCGTAACCAGCTGGGAAGACAAGCCAGCTTCCAGGAAAGAAGTACTGTAAGGCCACATTACAGTCAAGCTACCCGTAGCAACACATTGCCATCAGATGTGGGGAGAAAGTCCATGGTTCTGAGAAAAATTAAGCAAGAAATGAAAGAAATCATGTCACCAACTCCTGTGGAGTTACACAAGGTCTGTAATTTTTCTTCTGACAGCTTTGAAATAATACATTCAGCATAGGGAATCTAATTACATGGCAATGCAGTAAGCACTTTTTATAATGACTCCACAGATGTAATTTGGGGGCCATGCATATTAGTTCTTACACATTAATGATACATCCTTGTGGGGGAAAACTAACAAATAAAATGCATCCTTGTCTACTATTTTGTTTTACAATAAATCCTCAGAAGGGACTACTCTTTTGCAAGGAGCATCCACTGGTAATTTGAATTGACAATTCCAATAACTCATCTCTGCAAAATGTGTTCATTAAGAAAGCAAAGTTTAATTTCTAGGAAATACATTTCTTTAGGAAATTACTCAAGAGGGTTTGGGGCTCCCATTGGTCCTTTTTCAAATTAACACTCATTTTGAATCAAATACATGAGACTCAATGTACATAATATTGAATGTTATCTCAAATTAGCTATTGCTGCTTCTTCTCTTCCCAATTCCTTTGCTCTAAAAGGATAAATAATCTTCAGTCTATGCAACTTTTCATGGCTCAAGGCTGTCAAAATCACCTGGTGATTGGCCCTCTGCAGCCCAAGTACCGGATAAAGTACCTTTAGATGGGCACAGCAAACGCCCTGCTGGTTTAAGTTTCAAGTCCCGTGAGGCCATAATAGTAACCAGTTTCCAAAACTCTGGGGGACATTATAATGCTTTACTCCTTGATGGGAATGAGGATCCTGTCTCCTGCACCCATCTTCCTCTTAAAGGTCTGAAAACTTCCCAGAGAGGAGGCAAAAGCATGGAGAAATACCACTAAGAGGTGGTTGTTCTTAAGAGAGTTGGTTTGGTTTCTAGTACCTGTGGGTTTGACTGAGTTTAGGTTGTAGTTCATTCCCTTTCTTTCAGCGAGGTAAGGACTCATTGAGTAAGGGCTAAATGAATGTTTACAGAAGGTAGTAGGGAGTGGATTTTATATACAGCAAATTAATCCACTGCCTATGTAAACCATCAGTAGGATGTGTTGTGATAGTTTTAAGGTATTCGTATTTCCAGCTTGATACGAAGTGATTAATGGCGTCAGTTACTGTGCTTAGTTTTCCTGAATGGTGAAAAAATGTGGGATATAAACCAAAACTACACCAGTGGGCATTTCACAGAGTGCTCATATTTAGCAAAGCCACAGTTTTCTCCTGTGAATTATAAAACCAGCTGTTCATGATGGATAAAATAGATCTTTTCCTGAAAAAGAGCAGTCCGATATTATTAATAAATCAGTATTCTATGATAGCTGCTGCCTCTTAAAGAGTCCTGGGCAGTACAAAATACCCTGTCCTTGAGCTTTCTCTCTCCTCAGTTGCTTATCTTTTAAGATTGCTGCTGTGACCTTCTGTCTTCATCATTTCCAGTTTTTGTTCAGACAATATACCCACTTTTCCCCTCTCTGCTGAACTGATGCTATAAGTATTTTCCTAAGAGATCTTGCTGTTGGGCCACTGGTGGGACGACCAGTGAAATACAAACTGGTTTTGGAAAACTCTGATGGTATAAATAGTCTTTGAAAT
This sequence comes from Lathamus discolor, assembly GCF_037157495.1. NCBI lineage: Eukaryota > Metazoa > Chordata > Aves > Psittaciformes > Psittacidae > Lathamus > Lathamus discolor. The sequence continues at coordinate 37,923,406 of NC_088884.1, read as the reverse complement.
GTGAGCTAAGACATGGCTTGCCTAAGACCTGCCTCAGTAAGACCTTCAAGCATGTACCTGTCTGCATGCTGCTGAGCTTTCCCAGTTTCTTCTGCAGGACAGGTCAGGTACCTTGTTACTGCCTCAGTGTGATGAGCCTGCATGCCTGTCGAGTCAGGGCCTATGTGCACTGCAGCGCAGAGTTCATACCTGAAGTCTGATGGCAGAAAATGGGTTAGCTAAGGTCGATGTTCCACTGGCTTTTCATAACTTGATTGTGAGAGAGCAAGAATATATGATTCTACCAAAGGAAAAGCCATTAAAATGAAATGCATCAATGGCCAGTCTGGCTGTATGGGCTGAAAGACTGAGGCTGGATGAGAATTGCTCAGGCTACAAACACAGCTGAGTAAGTCTAACGGAACAGCATGGAGAGCAGACTGCATTGCTAGCTTGTCCTTCTCAGCTATACACCTGTCAGAAAGGTGACAGAGCCCTGAGGATTATTTTGCTGAAAGCTGCAAACTTTGCAGCAAGTTAACCTGAGTCCTTCACTGCTCTTTCTTACTCCACAGCATTACATTCACCAGATGTGTACTTGAACTGTCTTTGTCCTGAGGATGCTAGGATTGAGATAAGTGTCGTGCAAGTCTCTTCAAACATTTGTTCTAGATGGTTTCATAAGTAACGTTTAATTTAGCTGGAGAGCATATTGCTGTATCAGTACCCAAATTAATGAACGTCTTTAATTGATTTTATCTGCCTAGGTAATCACATAGATTAATATTTTCCTAAAAATCATAGCGGAGCATTTTTGTTAAAGTTTCATAGAGCACATTCCTCTGAGAGCAAAAATACGTGCTAGATATCACATAATTTTTCAGTATTATTACTGCAAGTAGTCATTAACCTAAAATCACAGCCAGTTAAAATACCTTAATAGCTGATCTGTGCAAGATGTATGAATTTAAATTAAGCATTTTCCCATAGAATTGAGAGGGAGAAGAGGCATAGAAACTGACTCAAAATGTGTAAGCTTCTCTTTTAAATTTGTAACTATTTAATTGCTTATGAAATATAGATGAACTTCCCATTTCAGCTTTCTTTTTCCCTTAGGCTCCTGATGTAAATAGAAAAGTCTAACAAACTGCCCATAATGGAGATTTTGCTATCAAGATCAAACCTTCTGAACAGTTGTGATCAGAAATACAGATAAACCAGCATGATTTTACCGGGTGTTGTGTGAATTGCCTGTGAATTGACTGTGTTACTGGCTAGTGAAGATGAGAAACCTGAGTGGTAGGGCTTTGCCCATACCTGTTATTAAGTGAAAACCTGGCTATTCCAGATAGTGGGTTTTTTACTCTCAGATTCCCTTTGAAGAATACATGCTGCCCTAAAAAGAATTGGCCCCAAACTTATAACCTATAATGCACAAGAAAGTTCTGTGCAGATGACCTGCACCTGAAGAATGGGATAGGTAAATCTCAGCCTCATCCCTTAAGTGAGTAACTCTCCGTTTCTTTAATTTCCAAGCTCCTGTCAAACAAACCAGAAGTCAAGAGAAGACAGCCATATGGGAAACAGTTTTAAAAAATACTCTAGGATCTGTAGATCTGAAGAACCACAGAAATGAGGAGATATTTTGATACGTAACAGTTGCAATTGCAGGGTAGCGAGTAAATTCCCTTCCAGAGTGCTCAGCCCATATAAATCAGGAATGTCCAGCCTGAACAATTAGGGGGGCAATACAAGACATTTGGATGCTCGAGTTCTGCTCCCCTCCTGTCACACACCCACCCCCAACTGCAGTGCTTCCCGCTGTCCCTCTACAGCAAAACTCCGCTTTTATGCCCATTTGCAGTGCTCCTTTTTCTGACTTACAGGCTGGGCATGAAGCAGTGTGTGCATTATTAGAAATAAGCTAAGGTGAGCTAATGTGGATTGGCACTTCCTGTAGATCTGTAGAGTATTTGTACGTATTTTGTTTTAGGCCACTCACTAAAAACAGGAAAAAAGCAAGTGTCTTAGAAACATACAAATGGGACCACTACCTTTTGTACACACAGAATTATTCTCTACTACAACTTTTCTTTGATAAGGTCTGGACTGCAATAGAGTGTACAGTTTGGAGTCTGAAAATTAAAGAAGGATGCTGACCTACTGAACAGAGTCCAGAAAAAAACAAGCCTTGTTTCACATCACCGCAGTGAAGGAGAGAATAAAGTGATCTTCTTCTCTGTGGACAGGCAGCTTAACTCTCAGCAAGGGTGAAAACATCTGAAGCACTGGAAGGGATTACTGTAATAGACTGTGGAGGTCTCCATCACTGGAGATCTTAAAAAGCAGGACAGACGAATGCCTCTCAGAAATGGGTTAGATGCAGTTGACCCTCCTGTAGGTCAAGAATTCAGTTTAGATGACTTCAGAGAGCCCCCTGTTTCATATGCTTTTGTAGTTCATGTGAGATTGAATCCAGCTCCATTCAACTCCAGTGCCTGAAGGAAGAGGAAAGGGAAAGGGAGTAAGTGGAAAGGGGAAACTGCTTTGAAAAATGGTGCCATCTGTGCTAGAAGAAGACACAGTATTTTAAACCTTCTCCTCTTATGCACTGTGTCACATCTTTATTTTTCAAGGCTTCTTTAAGAAGCAGTTAACATGAAGCACTCCTGTCCTTTGTGACGGTGAGGAAAAAAAGTTACCTCATTTGAAGATCACAGAATCACAGAATCCCAAGGGTTGGAAGGGACCTCAAAAGATCATCTAGTCCAACCCCCCTGCAAGAGCAGGGTAACCTACAGTACATCACACAGGAACTTGTCCAGGCGGGCCTTGAATATCTCCAGTGTAGGAGACTCCACAACCCCCCTGGGCAACCTGTTCCAGTGCTCTGTCACTCTTACAGTAAAGAAGTTCTTCCTGATGTTAACGTGGAACTTCCTATGCTCCAGTTTACACCCATTGCCCCTTGTCCTATCACTGGATATCACTGAAAAAAGCCTAGCTCCATCATCCTGACACCCACCCTTTACATATTTGTAAACATTGATGAGGTCACCCCTCAGTCTCCTCTTTTGCAAGCTAAAGTGACCCAGCTCCCTCAGCCTCTCCTCATAAGGGAGATGTTCCACTCCCTTAATCATCTTTGTGGCTCTGCGCTGGACTCCTTCAAGCAATTCCCTGTCCTTCTTGAACAGAGGGGCCCAGAACTGGACGCAGTATTCCAGATGTGGTTTGGGCCCAGTGCTAATTATTTTTCATTCCTGCCACGAAATGCACACAAATATGTCAATAAAATGTAGCTCCCTCCTTTATTTACTAGAATGGTAGTCTTAAAGCACTTTCATAGCAGCTTCAAACGTATTTCAGATCAAAGCGATATTAGACATGCTATGATACAACAAAAGCCTCTCTCTGTTGATAACAAATTATCATAAGGTTCCCAGAGTCCTGCTGGTACAGCAGCCGTTGATACAAATTAAAATCATTCGATGATGAATCATTGTGAATTTGCTGATAGGTTTTTTCAGTAGTTGAAATGCTCACTGACTCCAAAAATTCATGCTGAGATGGAGGAATTGTGGCCTCCATCACAAAGTTACTTTGGAGGAAGATGGGAGAAAAGCCAGCAAAGACCTTAAACACAGCAGTGCCTGGCAAGTTTCAACTGACAGCTCAGACAGAGAAGTCACTGCCAGGGAGAAAGCCTTCAGCTCCGTTATCAGGACTTCAGGTGTGCTTTTCTTCTTGGCGGCGCCGTACAGAGGCATTAAAACAAGGGAAGATGAGGAACTGGTGTAAAGTAAGGGATGAATACCATGTGTGGGTATTTGTGCTTACTGTGGCATGAGAGGTGTTTTCACAGCACCCCAACAGTGAATGCACCACCCACATCTACAGATACAGCGGTGCTAATGTTGCAGCAGCTGGCACTGTATCTAACTTCTCTCAACTGTTTCCCAGGATAGCTATCAAACTTACTTAGGGAGTCTGTTTTCATTATGGTTAAAGCAGTGCTGATACACCAGTAAAGCCAAGTAAAGTCAAGAAAACTGAAACAAAACAGGGAAAAACAAACAAACAAAACACACACACACAAAAAAAACCCCACCAAAACCCACAAACTAAAAAAACCCTACCCAACAAAATCCCAAGCCAACTATTTGTATCCCTCATTCCTGTTTAGAGACAGCCTCGTCTGTTCTTGCTTACCTTTTACACAGCAGTCAAGGCAGGGTCTCAGCAGCTTTCTGAAGGCACCACTAACCAGCACTGTGCCCCGGCACTGCTGTACCTTGGCAGTCTATGAAGTACCGACCAAGTCCTCAGCAGCCCGATCTGATTTTGGGCTTGGCCTGCCTTGAGCAGGAGGTTGGACGTAGAGACTTCCCAAAGTCCCTTCAATTTGAATGGTTCTGTAAGTCAGAAACACCAGAAAGGAATTCAGCAGCTGGCACACCCAAGGATGCAGCACATGGAGTGTTACTAGTACTGAACCATTGTAAAATTAGAGCGCACTCTTAATGGTGTCATTTTATCCACCAAGGTGTGGTAAAACCAGTATTTTGAACCCAAAGTGACATAAAGCTATAGGAGTAAAAGCTCGGTTTTGATAGTGTGACTGTATCTGCACACACATTTTGTGCCAGCATTGGCGTCAGTTGGATGTCATGCCAGTGACTCACGCAACTTCTTTGCAATTCACAAAGCTACCTGTGAGGACTTGCTCTTTGAACACCTGCAAAAGCTTCTCCTAACAGTTGTATTAACTTCTGCTTTTGAGTGACCATCTCATGGCTGTGTAAGAACACTGCCTGCAAGCTCTTTTAGAAGGAGCCTCATTTGTATTTTAACAGACTGCATTCCAACTCTTATACTGAGCACTTCTGAGATTAGGCTTTACAGGGTGGACCACTGCCTGGCCAAAACCATGCTAGCAAGAGGTTACAGTACCAGTGGTGTTTATGACTGCTGCAAGTTTTGGAAGGCATGACGCTGACTAATTGGTTGAGGCCAGATCATGATCCCTGAAGGAAAACTAAACCTAATCTTTCACTTGGATTCTGGCAACTGGAGAATAGGGTAGCAAAAATACTAAGACTCAAAAAGTTACACCAAAAAAGGTGGGCTGAACACCACAACGTTCCAATTGATGAGCAGAAGTGAGAAGGGCTTTTTATTACTGAAGAATAAGGTGGCTTCTGATATAATGTCAAAATGGGGACAACTGTAACACCGTAAGTAGCAAATAGTAGGTAAGTGATCTCTCTAATGTGAAAAAAACACCCTACCAAAACCACCCTAGGAAAAAAGCCCACCTAACGCTCATAGAAATGTAGACAAATGTTTTTGTTTTCCCTTCTCATCATGTCCATCACCTCCACAGGTAACTTTGTACAAGGACTCAGATGGAGAAGACTTTGGGTTCAGTGTCTCAGATGGTTTACTGGAAAAAGGAGTGTATGTTAAAAACATCCGGCCAGCTGGCCCTGGCGATCTGGGAGGTTTAAAACCATACGACAGGCTTTTACAGGTAAGGCCTCTGGCACCACATAGATGTAGAATGAAGAGGCAGGACATACATATGATGTTGTCCAAAGGTTTGTAAGTACCACACTGCAGGGTGTTGGGGTGTCTGCCCTATGCAGATGTAGAAAACTGCATGAGGCGTTTTCATTGCTTATTTCGAACAGCCTTATTATCTACATCACTTACTGTATTTTAAATTAGGAGTACTGAAATATCGAAAGTACAAAGCACTCTTTTGTATTTCTGCTGGGAAAAGATTTGTGTAGGGGGATGGGACGAAAGACAAATGATCGTGATCACTCTGTGCCACAGGCTGTGTACATCGCTTAGAGCCTCAGTAAGAAAAGGCGGCACTTATTGGTGACGGGCTTTTCTGCTGCAGCACGAAGGGCAGACTTTCTGTGAAGTCATAGACAAATTCTTTCCGAATGTTAGGTGTTTCAGAGCTCCACAGCTCAGATGCTCACAGGAAAGCTGGAATTCCCCAAGGCGTTTCCAGACAGATTTGTACTTTTTGCTGTCCTTGGTACAGACTTGACAATTGCTTCTGTGCTTGATCCAAGTTCTTGACTGACATAGTTGGAATAATGTAATAGTACCATGCTTACCACAGTGCCAGGCTGGACTGTGATGAGAAAACCACATTATTTGTCAACTAGCCCAATACTTTATAGAAATTCATGTATATTAATTAAAACGGGAGAAGACCTGAACTGAATTGACATTTTGGATGTGCTCTATTGCATTGAAATGAATGAACCATGACAGATGAAATAACTATGCGCTGTTCAGTGTCATTTATGGAGTGGGCATTGTGACAGCTGCCAATAGCTCTCACCAGTGCAAACATGCCCACTTCAGCAACATTCCATTGAAAGGTGAGTTAAAAACTTGACTGGTGTCTTCAGACCAGACACCAAGGCTAAACAGTCTTGTACTGGGCGATTCTTTACCTGGGATTTTTAAATGAGGTTCCACAGTCTCAAGGATAAATCTGTTTCTCTTGTGATCTCATTTCTTTTTCCTGAAATGGTAACAAAAATCCATCTTCTAATCGTCCAGGTAAACCACGTTCGCACCAGAGACTTTGACTGCTGTCTGGTTGTGCCCCTCATTGCAGAATCTGGCAATAAGCTGGAGCTGGTTATTAGCAGAAACCCGCTGGCACCTCCGAAAGGAAGCTCAGAACAGCCGACTTCAGTGAGCGGGGAGTGGTGTGATCAGACTAATGTCTTCCTTCAGCAGAGTGGACACGCTAATATTCATACAGAGACACGGGACCCTACAAATACATTATAGCAGAAAATCATTTTAGTGGGACATTTGGTAACAAAAGACAATTATGGTGCTAAATCCCTTTAAGATTTCTCTGAGATTAAGGCTCAGATGCTGTATAGCACTAAAAAGCACAGCTCAGTCTTTTTGTCTCGAGGCCTGTATTAATTCATGGTTACTTCTGAAAACGTTTAATTCTTCATTAAGTCAAGTCAGTCCATTCTAAACAACCTAGCATTAGCAACAGTACAAAAATCATAAGGGCCTTTTCTTCCCCCCAAATAGGAAACTGGGGAGATGTTTTAAACATAATTTAAATGTTCCACTTTTCCTCAGCAGCTGCTGTTTGAGGGAAAAACACAGAGTTGACCTCTGCTAACAAACAGTGGTGTCCAGGTTATGTGTCTTTTAAAACACATTTTATCAATCAGTCAGAAAGGTGCTGCTGAGGGACAAGGAAGTGTGATGCTGCACGGGGTTTCTTCTTTAATGTCCGGAGCTGTAATTTTCAGAACCTTTATTCTGCTGGCAAGGAGGGTGCACTCGTCAAACAAGGCATGGTTGAGAGGTTTAACATGGTTGCAGGAGGCTGCAGTACGAGGTGAATGTTACTGCCCCGCTTTGGTACACGTTGTTAGAAGGTATGTTATGTTCTTCCCTATGCAATGAAATATTTTAACAGTCTATCATCTATCTATCTTGCAGCCCGTGGGGATTTTTAAGCAGACTTTTCTAGTGGGATAAAACCTCTGTGAAGGAGGATTACTGACAAGAGTGAAACTGAAACGAGTTCAGACAAACCAGAAAGGTTTTAAAAGAAAACGGCTTTTTTTTTTACACTATGTCAGTGGGAGACTGATACAAAAGCTCTTTAATGATCCATAAACCTGTAAACTTGTACTGACACACGTGAGGTTTTTAAGTAAGTCAAGTCAATTTCTTGAAGGGACCAAAGTCCTATTTACTACGCTTTGTTTTCAGCCTTCTTTATGATAAATGTTACCCCCTGCAACACGTTTTTAGGATTTAAAATTGTAAATATCTTTTACAAACACATCACACAAACTCTCTCCTCTCCCCCCAAGCAATAAAGTACTGCCAGTTGCATTATATGCTCACCAGCAGCTGCTTTGGTTTATTCCGGTATTCAAGGTGTTATTGGTAATTACTGTTCTTGGTGAATATAAAGATCCTGGATTTGTACATTTGTAGAGTCTCCATATCTAAGCAGTCACCTTACAGAGTTGTTTCTTCTCAATTTCAACTGTTTAACTGTATCCCTGTCGTTGTTTCCAACACATGAGCAAGCTCACCTGCCCCGCACACACACGTATCTCTGATTTCTATTTCAGCACTGCCCGAAAAGGTCAGAATGACATTCAATGCTGAATCATGTAAAAAAAGAAGGAAAAAAAAAAGATCATGAGTCACTTACTTAAATATGTATTTTTATTTGTAACAAATAAGCATTAAACTGTAAAGTATTTTTGTACAAATTTAATACTTTAATAGCATGATATTTATCGTCTATGTTACGTTTTTTGAAATTCAAACTGTTGCAAATATTTGTATGGAAAAACTACTGTATAAATTGAAATAAACAGTGATTTAAAGACATAAAAAACGAGGTGGCATTTTTTCCACAGCTTTTTTGGGGGGAAAAGAAATTCCAGCTCTATGTATAAAAAGAAAAAAGGAAGCTGTCCAAATTTTAGTGCAGTTTGTCTGATGTTTGATCAGCATCCGTCTTGCTGACCTCAGAAGTTACAATGCGGTAAGTCACACACATGGTGCACAGAAGCTGAAATGTGAATGGTCTATCTAACTCCAACTTGGAACTTTGATTTCTTACCCAGATCATTACCAGCATATAATTCTGAGCTGAAGCAGCAATGGCAAATTGTGCATCTCTCTCAAGTACAAAGTGGGGGAAAATTTCTATGTCACTGGTTGCAACTTTCTTGTTCTTTCTAATCTTTTAACAAGATTAAAACCCATAATCCGTAAGAACTTCGCGCCCACAAACCTGCCATACCAGAAACATCCAAAGTCCCCTTTGTAAACTGTTTTTTTACTCCCAAGAGCAAACCCCAGTTTTGGCACATGTAACAAGTTCTCATCAGTTCTGTAGCATTAGGAGATGGATAGACCGTGGTATGGCCAGCTAGTCTTCAAATCCAGAAATCAGCAGGTATTTTTGTATGGAACGTCTGGATCCTCTCCTTCTTCACTGAAACAAAATAATTATATTTGATGGCCAGCACACCCTTTTTACCAAAGGGCAGATCACTGAAAAGGGCTCACTTCAAAACAAAAAAAGCATGTACTTTATAGAACATGCTAGGACGGGAAAGCCTACAGGAAAATTATCTGCACAACCAGCTTCTCTGTTCTGAATTCTTGAATGGAACAGCTTCAAGAAAGATTCATAATGAGGACAGTCAATTGTCTGTTACTTCTTTAAAAGCTTCCTAGGAGTTATGTGACCCAAAGTTAGATTCCTAAGTCTGGAAGACTGAAGTGAGGAATCTTCTGTTCTCTGTCAAAACAGAACAAAAATGTTATCAGTGTTTGAACTAGAACTAAAATCACAGAATCACAGAATGGTTTGGGTTGGAAGGGAACTTAACAGATCATCTAATTCCAACCCCTCTCCCATGGGCAGGGACACCTTCCACTAGACTAGGCTGCTCAAAGCCCTCTCCAGCCTGGCCTTGAACACTGCTAGGAATGGGGCAGCCACAGCTTCTTTGGTCAACCTGTGCCAGTGTCTCACCACCCTCATCGTGGAGACTTTCTTCCTAATACCTAATCTAAATCTCCCCTCTTTCACTTTAAAGCCATTCCCCCTTGTCCTGTCACTACATGCCCTTTTAAAACATCCCTCTCCAGAATCCTTGTAGGTGCCCTTTAGGAAGACTGTTATAATGTCTCCCCTAAGCCTTTTCTTCTCCAGGCTGAACAACCCCAGATCTCTCAGCATGTCTTCGCAGGGGAAGTGCTCCAGCCCTCTCATCATCTTTGTGGCCCTCCTCTGGGGGGGCCGCCTTATATCCTTCTTATATCAGTGGCCCCAGATCTGAACACGGTACTCAAAAACTACAGTAAGTGTCCTCAAGAACAGTTTTTTCCCCACGACAGAGCTCAGAAATGAGACAGAATGAAAAAAAACGCCTATTAGGCATGTTTGACTGTATAAAAACAGCTTCACCAATCAAATTTTATATAAAACTCTTACAGCATATCAGCTCTTAAAAACAGACTTCTCCACACAAAGAGTAAGCGACTATAGCCTAAGCTACTCATAGGAGTGATGTGTTGGCTAATAAGGGGTATAAATTTGCTACTGTTGACATTGTTAACTTATTTTTTTGTATGACTCTGCGAAAATGCCTGCCAAACTCAACTGCTTTACCACTTACTGGGGATCTGGAAAATCATGAAATAAATAATGGCAAAGCAATCGTAACAGTCAGAAGGTGACTTGTGGTGGTTAAAGACAGTGCAGAAGTTTGTTTTAAGCCTTCCCAGTTCAGAGATCGATACTCACCCAGGGTGTTTTCACAGCATCCTCGGGATTCTCTGCAAGGGTTTGTTGTCTTTTGCGTGGACTGTGCTGTAAAATGTCTGTCTGCTCTTCTTCAATGAGAACTGCCGACTCTTCCTGTTTAATCAAGTCTGTTCGAGGCTCAGGTGGCTCAGGAGCACCTTGGGTTAGACAAACAGACTGAGCCTCAAGCTCCTGACTTAGCCAGCTCTCGGTCAGGGGAGAGGAAGTGTGTCCGGAACAGTTGCTCCTTTCTGCAATTGCCTCTCTCAAAAATCTCTGTAAGTGAGTTTTTCTGGGCATGTTCTTGTTAGTGACCGCTCTCCTGAGGTGCGGCTCTTCCGCTATAACATAGACACGGCAACGACCTCTGGTCACGGCTGTGTACACATGCTGCCAGTGCTGACGGCCAGGGTTGCCAACCACATAGACAACAGTTTTCTCCTCAGAACCCTGAAACATGTTTAAAAACACCTTATCAGAGTGAGATCTCCAGTAAGTAGTTAGAAAAAAGACACAGAACCAAGGAAGTTGGAGACAATGGGGGATACTCCCAAGAATATTTTCTATCCTGCATTCAAGGAATTTTAGTTTCAAGAGACCCTCTGGCTCTTTCACATGAAAAGACAGTGCATTAGCAAGTTAAAGCCATGAGAAGGTTTTATCAGCTCACAGCTGCTTTATTTTTTACCTGAAATGTGTGGATAGTTCTGGCCCATGCATGCTTTATGTGGCATAGCTTCTTCAGTGCCTTATACTTCACAGTGTATGTAGAGCCGTACGTGCTGCTGATGGTCAGTAAGCGCTGCTTATTAATTTCTACATCCTAAAGAAACAGCACAAGAACACTGAGTAGTAAGCTTGTATCAGCAGTTTGACCTGTGTCTGTACATCTGTGTGTATCCATATTCCAGCTTTCCCTGAGATTACTGCAAAAATAGCTGCAATATCAACCCAGTGAAATAGTTCCAGAAGACGGTAAACCCAGACGACAGCTATCATCTTCCAACTGACCACCTTGAAGGAAGAGCAGTTTCACTTCACAGGGCCTACCCTAAGTCCTTCTCTTTAGGAAGGAAAATGCTGACTAAGGTAGTTTTAACCCTCAGAAAACTGATACAGTGGATACAGTGAAATATACCAGTGAAGCCATTTTAATGATTTACTGCCACAAAGGCAAAGAGCCCACTCTCGCCCACCAACCCTGTATGGTGCCCCATCCCATGCGCAAATATTAGTACTTTCACTGGACCATCTGCTGAGTCAATTCAGCTCACTGAAGCCAGCAAATAAATAGAGGTTTTGCTGCTCTATTTTTTTGGTCAGCTTAGTTTTCTAAGGATCCTAATCTTAGATTGGGGGAGAGCTCAAAGCTGTAACACCTTTATTCTTTACTTAAGCCTTCTACCTATATCCAAAACATTACCCATTTCAATTACAATACATTTGAGTATTTACAGAACATATTTACACTGGACACGAGCAGATCGACTGAAACACGCTCCACAAAACTGCTCAGAGGTGTATTTTTTCAATGCTCCGTTTTGAGCCGGCAGACTTTCTTGCTATTCACATGATTGTTTAGCAGAAAAACCAAGTATGTGCTGTGGACTAAGATTACAGAACTGCAAATTGTTTTGTTCTGAGCATTCTACAAGGACTGAACCAGTTACCATTTTGGGGGGGGGTGCAGGTTCTTGCAGCTAGGACTTACCTCTGTTATGAAAAATATGTCTCCATTGCACAGCCGTTTGCCCTCCTCAGCAGTGTCTGCAGTGAGGGTGATTTCTCCACTTTTGCGTTCCTGGTGATAAGGATCCTCCCCAAAACCAGAGTCTGGCAAGAGATCCTTGAGGTACGTATTCCGTGTGCAGGAAATCTTGTCATCAATTTGAAATAAGAGACGGTTTTTATGGTCTCTAGGTTGGAGAAAGAAAGAGGGAGAAATGTAAAGTATGCATTACCGTCTCTCAGTATTTCTTACACCTCCCCTCTCTATACTTGGGCCAGACTAAAAACCTTAATAACGTTCAAAACAGTTAAGACAATTCACATTTAAAAGACATTTCTTGAATTTCTGTAAAACCTTTTGGTAAGAAACAGTCACGTGGAGTTAACACCATGAAAGCGAGACTGTTCACAGGAAAAAATGCAGAACACTGGCTTACCTGGTTAAATGATCTGAATAGTGTTGGCAACAAAGTTCATTTATTACATCGCAATCTTGCCTACATCGTAGAAAAAAAGAACAAGAACAAAATCATGATGTAGAAGGAACGGTTCTGTCTAAGTACCATAGAAAGGTGAGAATGTTTGTGCTGCGTACCTAGATTAGCTGGATTTGGTTTTAAGACAAAGAGGAAAACTAAACAAAAACTAAACCGGGACAAACTATTTTCTGTCTGTGGATGTATTAAAAATAGCCAGAAGATTTATTTGCTTTTTAAAGACCTGGAATTTTACCTTTTAAATGCAGATTAAGTACCTATATTCTACAGGATTCTTTTATGGAAACCATTAATAACAGTACTGTACCTGAATGCAGACTGGAAAAGTAAAACTGATTTCAGAGTTCAGGGTTCACAACAAGCAGGTGAACTAGCTAAAATCTGTAAGTTGCTTATTTGTGCACTAGTAACCTGTAAACAGTTGGTGGGGGTTTTATTGCTGAGAAAAGGTTCTTCACAAATAAAAGCAGTAGTCTTTTCTAAAGTACCCTTCTGTGCAGAAGTATGAGTTTATGGACTATTGGAACTACTGGACATTACATTTATCCCTTCAGTGTTTCTGTGAGGCCATACTACTCAGGATAACGTGATGGTTCATGGTATCAGTGGTTAGTAAACTTTCCAACCTTTCTTCAAAGCACATTAGAGCCCTACACCCTACCCCTTCTTAAATGACAAGTACTGTGCTTCCAAATATCCAAGCTGGATATCCAAAGTGCATTTGCCACTGGACAACAAGAGCGCTAATGTCCATCAGATTACACGACTGAAATCTGGCCCTTGTCACACAGTGAAAATGCAAGTATCTCCTGTCTTTTGGTCAATGTCCACCTGTGGCAGAAGCATATATATGTATGTAACAGCGGGTTACATGTACCATCACGCACCCTGGAATTCACATCTGCCACAGTGGGATACTTCTGAAAATGGACATTTCTTTGTATTTTGTGGGTTCCTCTTGAAGATGAGACCTCTCCTTTCACTTTTGAAGAACACTGCACTACAACAAACACCAGAGCACAGGCTCTCAGAGAACGTACTACAAAACCTGACCACTTATGTCCATCCTTTGTTTCTTTAACATGAACAGTACAGATGAACATGAACACAAAGGCAAAAATGATGACACAAAGTAACATTAAGCTTACAGGAAAATGAAGCAACTCTCCATGGAGAGACTAGAAGCAACCAGAAGATAGAGGAAAAGACACCTGGCCTGTTCTCTCCAGTAATTTCATGATATTGCCACTAGTCTCTACAACTCAACACATTCAGGTGGGTTTAGATCATGGCTGCTAAGCAAGGACTTTTTTCAGTGTCTGCCTACATGCTCTATTACCTTCTGAACGCGATGAACTGTGATTGTTTGGCATCCTGCAATCCTGGTCCTTTTTTAAGTAAAGTCTTTATGGCAGTTTGCAACTCTGTTTTAGGAGTCATAAAAAGTAAGGCATTAAAACATGCAGAATAATATAAGAAAAACATAATTCAATATGAAATTGCCTTTGCTTATTTCTTGCTTCAAAGACATTTCAACTTGTTAAAAAAAAAACAGAAAAGAATATAAAACACAAAAACACACCCCTCCCAAAAATTAAAATGAGAGACAAGACTGATACGGAATGAGAGAAATTCTAGTTTCTCTGTGTTAAGCAGCTGTACAGAGCATATTTCATGCAAAATAAGGTTTGGATATAGCACATTAAAGAAGTAAAGATAAACCAATACAGGAAAAAGCCCGGTTTAGTATTATTTGCTGAGTACGTTACTATAGTCAGGTAAGGTGATTACTATTCACACTTGGTTTTTTTTTACACCACATCTTCCTTGAAGCTTTCTGTTGCATATTAAAAGTAGCAGCTCCTCAATCCACTTATCCAATAAAGGTCAAAAAAACAAAAGCAATGGCCCTAATCCTAACACGAAAAGATGTTTAAAGAAATACATTGTTCTCTGCTTCCATTTTCCTAACTTGATTCTAGAGTTAGGCACACATTCCTGTCCCACACCATCCTGTTACAGATGCTGTTTACTCAAATTACTGAAAAATTTAATCTTTTAAGGTCTGACAGCTCCACCTACAACAGAACAAGACAATCACACTTGTTCACACTGATGGAAGCTGCATCACCCCCATTTCGAAATGTAACTAACTGGTGAGCTGGAGCTCTACAGTATGTCCTTTGCACTTACAGGTTTTGCTGCACCCACTTACAGAAAGCTAAACTATTGGTAAACTATGAATCTAGCATTTAAATTTATACCACAAAGAAAACCAGATTAGAATTTTCCCCAAGTGCTCGTTTCAGCCAAACAGTCCATGCTTTACCAAAGGGAAATGAAGATTACAGAGTGTACACACGTACTGTCACAACCCCCGCCAGTGGGCAAAGCAATGAAAATGAATTTCTTCTCTGGGCCTGGCATTTTCATTTCCTCATCCCAAGCAGAAACTTTCAGCACCTCATCAAATTCAGGAAGCTGCCGGTGAGAGATTCTTGACCAGAGAAGTGGAGAGGAAACAAAAAAGTTATTTCCAGTTAAAGGACTCCTGTGTAACATCATCCGTATCAGCCTGAAATTCACCATTTACACATTTTTGGTCATCTATACTACATACATCAGAAATACTTTCTTCTAAGCATAACTTAATTTCACAGTAAAAAAATGGTACTCTATCCTCTAAACACTTCAGCACTACAGTAGATACTTTGTGCTCTTACTTCTCATGGGAGCAGACTGGAGTAACACAGAAGTGTTAGCAAAAAAAAAAAGTGAGAGTGCTTGTAAAACATTTGGTGGTCCAGAATATTCTCAACTTCCAAACAACATCAAAAGGTCTTGGGCACTTGGACCTAGATATTGCTGTTTGAGGTTTAAAAGAGAAGTCATGCACTGACAGTAAATGGGATTATTTCAAGTCCAAAAGTAATGCAAATGCTGGAAACATTCAGCGGTTCTAGGTATTAATACAACAAAAAAAAAAGGAAACTATGACTTAATGGCCCTTGGCACCTAAACTCTCAATGTAATTCAGTTTGGTTTAGCTGTTGTCACACTCACCAGCAATATCTTTAAGACTTCCTTTTTAGGGAAGCAATTATAAGTCAACACATGCACAACACATTTGAAAACAACAGGGAGTATTTGATAGTGAAATTCGTCCCATAAACTTCAAGCGTATTCCATCACACACATTTTTTATCTCCAATACATACACTCCTGCAAAAATCTGTGGGGTTCTGCTGTTGCTGTTTTGGGTGGTTGTTCCATCTGCTTTTATAAACAGTGTTACTGATTTTTAACAAGAAACTATAACAGAAGCAGTAACGTAGAGTCAAATCTGGATGCACTACTGTTTTGCAGGTAAAGGACCAGCCTACTACAAGAATGCTTCTTACATACATAATGAGATCCTACCTTGACGCATTATCTACAATTAGTTGTGATTCAGCTCTGTGATTAGTTCGCAGTTCCACAGAAAAGCCTCTTGATTTTAGACCCTCAAAGATATCAGCTAACATGTTTCCTGGGTCTATGCTTGGTAGCTGTCTAGTATCACCTAAACAGAATGCATATTAGTATTTGTGAGAAGCAGTAACAGATCATCTGTTAAAAACCCAACAAAACAACCCCACACTGGAATTGATAAATTCTCAACCCTCTACATAGCAACATGCTTCAGCAACGCAATTCACATGAAATAAAACTTCCAAGAATCTAAGCAGCTTTGTTTGGGAGATCAGGCTGCAGCTTAAATTTCATAAAACTCAGCAATGCTTTACCAGCAGGTGCAATTCTCTCTGCATGATAAACACTGACAGTGAGCACATCTTATTCAAACACATTTTGAAAGTTACATATTTAAAAGCAAATGCTATGAATGGCATGCCAGAAAGCAAACCTCTGAGACAGCAGGAACTTTTCATTTTATATGTGTCTCCCCTTCTGAATTAAACCAAGATGATCTTAGCATTAAGAATGACATGAAGCCTCCCTTCTAACATGACACTAAATTTAGGGAAATCAGAAAAGTTTTCCAGTTGCAAGATGTAATAAGCCATCACATGAAGTCGCAATCATAGAATCTCAGAATGGTTTGGGTTGGAAGAGAATTTAAAGATCATCTAGTTCCAACCCCCCCTGCCACGGCCAGGGATACCTCCCAGTAGACCAGGCTGCTTAAAACCCCGTCCCGCCTGGCCTGGGTAATACCCTCGGAAGTAGACAAAACAGTGCTAAACAGGGAAGGGAGATACTGATATTTTCATATTGACAATTGAGCTAGAAAACTCTCTCATCTGACCTCAAGAACAAGCAGAAATATCCACGTGCAAAACAATGTAACATTCTGGGGTATTTAAGAGACTTGGTGAAAGCAGTGACAGCTCTGATACTTGCGCTGTATACTGTGTATTATTAAATATTGAATAATGCTAACGTTGCTGCTTCACTTACCTAGGATAATAAGCTTGGCAAGCTGAGCATGCTCACATAAGAGTTTTAAAACCAAACTCAGAACGCGTACAGACACCAAACTTCCTTCATCCACAATCAGAACTGTCACAGTAGAAAATTTCCATTGCTGTAATTGTTCACTCTGCCTCCACGATCTAAAACTATAGATTATCTAGAAACAAACAGAAATAAATCAAGTTCTGACACGAATCAACTGTCAACAACTGTTTTATAAAGGCAGCCAGAGTGTGGTATCTTCTAATATTGTATTTAGAGCTATCATCTGAAACTCTGAACTTAAAACTGTCAATACTCAAACTTTCAGGCTTAATCTCCTCCTTGGAAAAACAAACCCCAAAACAACAGCTGAGAAGCTAAAAAGACCAGATGCCTTAGAGAGGCACAATTGAGATACGTGTAAGTAGGAAAAAAACCCCAACAATCGAAAACCAAAGTTACAGCAAACAATTTATTTCAAATGACTGATTTGTACTCTCCAAAACGTAACGTTGACAAGTTGTACCTAAGCATTAGGTAAGGGTTTCACATGAAAAGTTCAATCACAAGGTTTTGTTTTGGGTTTGGTTGTGGGGTTTTTGTGCCAAACAAGAACAGACAGTGTCAAAAGGCCCTTCAGAACACAATTTAAAAACAAACCAAAAGAACGTCCTTACCTGATGCAGTGTATATGCAGGAATATTCGTTTTCTGACTCAGAAGGCCTGCAGCCCTCCCTGTAGGTGCAGTAAATAGTACATGCAGATTTTTTTGTGTGTACATATTCTCTGACTCCCCGTTAAGATCAAAGGTATTCCATTCCTCAGACGCATCCAGGTCTTCCTCAAAGGCCTTAGAAGCAGCTTCCACTTCTTTTTCCATTTGCTTTAAGTGACGAAAAAGGTAGCTAACTATTGTACTCTTCCCACAGCCTCCTTTTCCACTTATGATTGTGATGGGATTAGAACAAATCTTCTCCAAAGCAATCACCTGATCGAAGTCTAACTCTGCTTTACTCTGGGTATCAGATGTAGACCCCACTTCCTTTTCAGCAAAGTGATTTTCACAATTATGACTGTCTGGACTATTATCTTTCATATGTTTCATTTCATGTGCCTGGGTAATGTTCACTTTGGTATCTACCATTTCTCTTGACATCTCAAAAACATTAAGCACCTTTTTCACATCAACATCCAGTTTCCATGGGTGGTTTGACATAAGGTCACCTATATACATTGCAATGTCTTTCTCAGATTTATAAAGATAAGGCAGAAACACTAGTTTTTTCTCCTTGATTACTATGCTCTGGTCTTTCAAAAATTCAAGAGATTGCCAAACATGCTCGATGGACATATCTTTAGATACAAAATGAGCTAATTCATCTTGATCTTGGTAAGTGTGTCCCATTTCTCTACACCGTTTCTTGAGCTGATCATACAGAATTAATGCATTCTTCTGCAACTCAGGGATCTTCCAGAGGAGATGTTCACACTGACAAAATGCAGCCCACGTTGCCTCACAGTAGGAAAGTTTCAGTTCTCTATAGATGATCTTCTCCCCAGAAGGAATAGAAACAAATATATATTTATTTCAGAAGATGTTAACCTCTTACTGAGTAATATTCCTCCTGGTAAATACAAATTGTAACCTCTGAATTATGTATTTTTCATAATGTATGAAGTTAGTTAGGATGCTTTTCAAGCTACATGAAACCAAGATACTTAAAAGTAAGATGGAATGATAATTCCTCTCAGTCACCCTTCTGTATAAACCGGAAACTTTTAAAATCAAAAACCTGGCAGATAAATTGGGTATGAGGGAGAAATCATGCACACGTCATTATCACAGTTTCAAGTAAAGGCACAAAACCTGTAGAAACAGAGCATAGGAAAGGCATTAGCCAGAATACTGTACCCCATTCTTAATACGTTACTTCAACAAATACATAACCCTTACAGAGACTATTGCAAAACAGTCAAAAACTGGAATGAGCAAAAAAGATGAACTACTGCGGGACAGAAAAATTAATTGGACCTGCTGAGCCTCAAGAGAAAAAGCTAAAGAGAGTCTTCAAGCAATAAAATAACCCCTGCAGTGAGAATGCAGGTCTTTGGAACAAGAAACAAGAGCAACAAGTCTACTGCATTAAGGAACAGTCAAACTGGACATCAGGAAAAAGCTTTTAAAAGGAAAAGATGTGAAACACTGGAATACATTGGCTAGAATGCTTAAACTCTGCAATTGGAGCTCTTAAGGACAAGTCAGAACATCAGTCAGTAAAAGCATTGGGTCGCCGAAGCAGAGGGATTAACTAATCACGTCTGAACTATTAAGCCATAGCTGCCATCAGAGGTGCAGGAGTGTTAGGGTGAGGTGCAGCAGTAAAGCTGCACAGCCAGTACAGTGAAGAAAAACAGGAAGGCAAGCAGTAACTGCAAAAAAACTTACAAAGGAGAACCAATAGACCAAATGATCTCTTAAGAGCGACTTATCTGCCTTACTAGGAAAGCACAGATACTGTTCCATGCATTAAGAATAGAAAATCTCATTTCTTGGTATAAAACTGGACAATTGAGGGGTTTAAACCAGCTTTCTTACTTTTGGGCCGATTACCTGAAGTACTTAACTTTCTCCTCTTTGCAGAAAAGACTAAACAAATGGTTGTAACAAAACCACTTTTAAAATCTTCCCAGATTATTTTGTTGGAGACCAACTGGGGAAAAAAAAGCAAACAAAAAGGAAACAGCAAACCTTTCCTAAAACTGAGCCCAGTACATTGTCTATTTCCAAACGAACTAAACTTAGTTGATAAACTGAACATAACTGAAAGAGCGTTCAGTCTAACGAATGCTCTAGTGTAACAAACCCCACATTTTTCACCCAGCTTAACACTACTTACCCTGCTGAATCCAAGTTTCCATAGCTCATTCTTTAAGATCTCATCCAATTTTGTTAGCATCTTGTCTTGACAATCCTCCTCCTCTCTATCTGTCCCACTATTTTCCTCAGTCCTTCTTTGCCAACACACCATATCCAACAGACAGCAAAAATGGCGCGGCAGAAGAATTGGCAGGAACTCCAGTATCATAGGAAAAGTCAGAGCCACCAATGCTGCCTTTCCTGCAACTGCACGCACCATAAACCAAGACAGCTTTCAGCCACACATGAAGATATTTGCAACGACAATTTAAAAAGACTCTGGCTTTTATCCTTCTGCCTCCACTACATCCAAAACATCCCAGATTTCTTTCACTTTCTTATTCTTTGTAATCCTAAAGACTGTTTTCCTTGAACTGCCTTGGGAAAAAACAATGGAAACAGATGACAAAACCTGCAACTAAACGTACTCATTTGGAAAATATGTATTATCCACTCGGTTTAAACTGCGTACTGAATTTTGTCAGTTCAGACCTCAGCGCACCTGCCGCTTACCTAATTCTCAGACAGATGTACAGAAGCTTAAAATCCAAAATAAGAGGCTTCTAAATCTGTAGTATCATATGAGCAGAGAAACCCAGGAAAACAGTGCTCTCCACTGGCTTTCTCAATGATCCCAAACTTAAGCTATCACTTTCACCACTTGTATCAGTCTTGGGATCTGCAAAAGGGGGATAACGAAACTGATGTGCTCTAAACCTTGCTTTGAAAAACAAATTTCAGAAGTGAAACAAATTTCAGAAGAAAGTGACATTTTTAGAAAAGTATCCCTTGGAAAACAAAGAATCTTTGCACATTCAAAACCATTTGAATATACACTTCATATGAAGACAAGTTAGCTTGAACACAGTACCTAAGACAGAACTCATTCATTAACTTCCAAACACAGCACAGGATGTACCTACCTGACTTTGAAACATAGTAGAAGATGTCATAATTCTTGGTGTCTCTTTGTTTAACCCCTGTCTGTAAGTGTGAAACTTGGAACTCTTTGAGGGTGTTTTCAAGGTTTCCAAAACTCAGCACAGACTCCGCAGGAAGCCAAGTAAAAAACTTGTTTCTAAAACACTCTGGAACGTCACATTCCTTAAGAAAGAGCGAAAAGACTTGTCGGTTGTTTTCTTCTACATCAGTCCGCAGAAAATACGACGGATATCCTTGCACAAAGTACTTTGACCCCAGTTTTTTAGCTTTCACGTTAACTCTCCACCAAGGGCCAACTAATGGAAAGCGTCCAACTACTTCATACTCCTTTCTAGTGTTGTCCTCTTGTATAATAACTGAATTGTCAAAAAGAAAAATAAAACCATTGTAAATTAACAGTCATACAGATTAAAAACTTGATTAAGAGAGTTTTGCTTGTTCAAAGCTTATTTTTATCTTCTGTAGAAGTTGCATAGCAAAAGTAAAGCAGGAAGCTTCATAAACTTCCCGATGTCAGCCTTTCCAGTAGGCTTTAAAAAGAAAAGCAAAACCAACCTCAGAAACAAGCACCAAAACCGCTTCTCCGGGCGTCTGAACTACAAAGTTAAAACTGTGTATGAATATTTAGCCAACTCAACACACCGGCATCCGGTTTAACATCACACCCTTTATGCCAAGGCAAGTTTGCAACTCGGTTTTAGGCAGTTTTGCCACAAAATATCCCATCACGGTACCTGCATGCTCCTCATATACATTTGCATACCAAGTACTTCCTGCAACTGAAGCCACAAAAATCATAAGCAACTAATACAAGTTCTTAACGTCTCCCATGACCTCGTCTGCCCCCTCTTTCCATCCCTTCCCTCGCAAACACGCCATTCCTCCACCCGCAACACGGAACTACACGCCACAAGCAGAACAGAGCGCGCTCCCACATCCAGCATCCAGCAGGGCCCTTTCTCGCAGCACCCGAATGCCGTCAGCCCTTCGGCCGGTCACAACTTGCGCATCTGCTCTCCCCTTGTTACCTCACTGAA
The DNA here is from genome assembly GCF_037157495.1 of Lathamus discolor. Classification (NCBI taxonomy): domain Eukaryota; kingdom Metazoa; phylum Chordata; class Aves; order Psittaciformes; family Psittacidae; genus Lathamus; species Lathamus discolor. Next base: position 37,901,496 of record NC_088884.1, on the reverse strand, counting down.
CTTCGTGATCGAGTTTTGGATACAATATTCTCGTTACGCAGAAGCTGCTCCAAGGTCCCCTGCTTTCGCAAGGCCTGAACGGACCGCAGGGCTCATTAATGTTCAGCACCAACACCTTCGCATGTCATAAACCATAATAAGAAGCCTTCCGTTTGCGTGCGAACTCAACCTGCTGTTCTCTTGCCGCTCCAGCGCCGGGGCCGTACACACACGCGAACGACAGCACCCTTCCGCCACCCGTGTAAGGCCCGTCACTGGCTCCGGCACCGGCTCGGCCGTGATTAACCTCTAAGACCCCGTCGCTGGCAGTGACCCCCGCCCGCCCGCACCGAGGGCTCTGCCCCGCACGGCACGGAGCGGGAGGCGGCCGCGGCGCCCGCTCTCCAGGCACACAGGCCGCGCCGCCGCCACTGCCGCCGAGCCGGCCGCCGCCCCGCAGCTCGCTGCCCGCACCGGGCCCACGCCCGCCGCCGACGGCGGCCGCGGGGCCTGCCCGCCCCACCGCGCTGCGCTGCGCTCACACCGCCCCTCACCGGCTCGACGAGGCGGCAGCGCGGCCGCCAGCTCCGGCCCGGAAGCGTCCAGGAGCGCAGGCTCGGCCAAGTGCGGCTCCTCCTCGGCCTCCTCGTCGGTCTCGTCCTCCGAGTCCCCCACTGCCTCCCGCCGCGGAGGCAGCAGCACCCCCCACAGCTCCATCACTGGCCGAGGCAGCCGCTCCGGCACCGCCATGCCTGTACCGCGCCGCGCCGGTAGTGCCACCCCTCCGGAAGGAGACGTCGAGAGGGCCGGGTCGGGGCGGGGGCCGGCCGGGCCGGGGCCGGGTGCGGGGGTGTCCGCGGCCCTGCTCTGCCGCCGGCCGTAGCGGGTAGGCTGAGGAGGCCGCGCCGCCGCGGGGGTGCGGCCTGGCGGGCGGCTGGAGCCCGGCTGAGGGGCTGCGGTGCGGAAACACAAAAGCGGGGCCCGGCGGGGGCCGGGATCAGTGACTGCGGTGTGAGCCCCGGCGGGGAAGGACCCGGCGCTGGGTGTGCGCAGGGGTGGGCCCTGCCTCTGGCCCCGGCCCCGTCTGTACTCGTGCGTCGCCTCCTGCTGCAGAAATCGCGCATTTGTTAACAGAGCGGTGACAATTCTGTGTCTTTACATGACCCAACCGCAAACACGTCAAGTGGTAAATGCAGATCTCCAGTCTGTCGTGTTGTATGTCACCCTGCTGCCTCTCGAGGTCATGTAACACTTCAAAGGAGACACAAAAGCTGTGGGTGTGATACGCGGATTAGGACTCCCCAGCTCGTTAAAGTTGTAAAGTAGGTACGCTTTATGCAGCGCTGAGGTCCATGCGGATCGCTCCTCCAGAGTATGCACACCCAGGGTCGGTTTTCCCTTTACATTTATTCTCTTAAGGCATACATATGCGTTAGATTACTGATACGCCTATACATATTCAGTATCTGTCCCCGCTTCGTATTATAGTGAGCTAGAAGGTCCTTTGCGCCTGCACAGTGCCCACCTCTGGTCATGGGCAGGGGTCTCAAGATAATGTAAATGAGTCTTCCTCTTCTTAAACTTTTCACCTTTTAATCTTCACGCACGGCCTTAGGGTTTGGTCGGTATCCCAGCCACAAACCCTCTGTTTCTCCCCCTTATCAATAGACTCAGGCATCTGCTTTTCCTTGTCAATAGTTGCTTATCAGTAGAACCAGACCTCTGCTTCTCCCCCTATCAGTAGTTTGTGCCTTGTTCTGCTTAGTAGGCATGATAGGTGTTTCCAACAGACAATACTTTTGTTTAAGCAAGCAAATTCTTCTAACCCCTTTATACACTCCCCTATATATTAGTCAGATTTCCCTGTATTATCCCCTTGTGTATTGGTTAACCCTGTATCAGGTGCAAGTGCAAAAGGATAGTGGATGCTACCATTTGAAATTACATAAATGGGTAGTTTTGCACTCCAGACCAAACTGCAACGTAAAAATGCCCAATATGAAGCTAAATATAAATGTACCAGCCTAGGCACAGCAGCAGACAGGTTGCCCAGCTTCCGAGAAGCTGCCAGCAGCATGGGCAAACCCTTCAAAAGGGTAGCAAATGTTTGTACATATGCTTAGAAAAAGTGATATAAAATAGATAAAAATACTGCATTTCCTTTTTGTCTAAGCTAAAGGAGACCCAATCCTTTTTCCTGTTTTTTCATTACTCTTTCCCATGCATGATCCAGGAGGGACTCTGTCCTCTCTTCACTACCTTGTCGCAAAACTGAGGGCCTTCAGCTTGGTCACACATTGGAGCACAGACTCTCCCTCTGTCCTAGTATGGTTCTCTGCCCCTTCCCCCTTGCTGGGAATGCCTGCATTACTGTGTTAGTGCCAGTGAACAGACGGAGACGTGTAAATACAACTTTAATGACTTTCAAAACCAGCTGCAAGTCTCATGGAGATAGAGTCTTGAGGTAGCTGGTTTCAGTTCTTGTGAGTTAACTTTAAATAGAATCATAGAATCATAGAATAGTTAGGGTTGGAAAGGACCTCCAGATCATCCAGTCCCAACCCCCCTGCCATGGGCAGGGACACCTCACACTAAACCATCCCACCCAAGGCTTCATCCAGCCTGGCCTTGAACACTGCCAGGGATGGAGCACTCACAACCTCCCTGGGCAACCCATTCCAGTGCCTCACCACCCTCACAGGAAAGAATTTCCTCCTTATATCCAATCTAAACTTCCCCTGTATTCTTTCTCCAGCTTAATTCACAGATAATGAAATAACTCTTTAACATGGCAGGCTGAAAACACACGGCCTGTGAAAAGGAGACAGGCGAGGGGACAGAGACATTCATGTTAATTTACAGAATATAAAGCATTAGCTTACTGAACTGCTTCACAGTGTTATGCAGTGATAGATCTGAATCTGTTTTAAGATCCTTTTTTCTCAGGAAACATCATTTCACATTCACCTGTGTATTTGTGTACGTGAAACTGATGTCTGAGTACCCCCCATCTGTTCCGAAAATACAAATTTAATACCGTATTCAGCAAGCCTGAGTCTGGAATTTCCTTGTGCTTCTACCGTCCCTACTCTATACATGCTGAATTCCCGCATGGTGTCTTACATTTCTATTCCTCTTTATCATTCAGCTAAGGAAATATACTACTTTATGAAGACTGAGGAACAGATACTTAAGGTTAGACGCATCCTGATTATGAATGGCTTCCAGCGTGCCCAGCTTTAAATAGGTAAGTCTTGATTTTCAAAAACGTGGCTGTTTGCAGCTTAGGTGAAGTAACATCAGTTTTCTAGAGCTAGGTGCTCAAGCACTGGGAATGAGAAGATCCTTTTGAAAACTGGTGACTAAATGATTTGCTTATCTCCACAATATAGGTAAGTTTAAGGTTCCTGTCTGCTTCGTTCTCTGTCCTCCCCTTACTCAATTCTGCTACCTGTGCAGTCAGAGAATAGAAGCTAAAGTAAATCTTCGATTTGATGAAGTCAGTGGTAAAATTGTTAACTCTAATACAAGAAGCATTCCATCCATGAAAGTCATAAGAGTGAAAAATAGAAAACTGAGCAGTTGTATAGATTTAGAAATTTACAACAAGTATGCACAAGGAAACATTGTTAAGCATTAAAAAACAGATGAGCACAAGACCAGGAGATTCAGTCAAAAATTACTCTGCCATAAAGGTTTTAAATCATAGTTTGAAAAATACCTTGAGATCTTAGATTACCTTTGGGGACTAGCTTTTTTTCCATCTGTCTTACTTTAAATTCCACCCCAAAACCCAAGAATGTACAGTAAAAAGAAAACACGCTTTGACAACCTTATGATTTTACCTTCTAATGCACCATGATATAACTTCCATGATAATTCATAAATCTTAGAGTATAATCTGACAAGACTTGCTACATTTCGTAATGTTACCCCATGCCAGACATCCCCTTTAAAAGGACCATCAACTGGAAGCCCTCAGAGCATGAAATTAGGTGATGTATCTAGCACAGCAGGGAGCAGGAATAGGAAAGAGTTTTAACTTTTGTTCCTCCTGAGATGGAAGTGTTTTGGGGTTTTCCCCATGATCTTTCAGGGTGCCATAGAGGGATCATTTCCACAGCAGTACTTTTGAGGAGGAGGAATTATGAACAACACAACCCAGCCTAGGTGCCTTTCATGATGCTAAACTCAAGTGCTGGACCTGAGTAACAGTCAGCCGTCCTTACTGCTGGGAGTGAGCTTCCTGGAAAATGACGTGAGGCCCAGGAGTTGTCAGCTACTTACCAGCATGACAATGAGTTTTAGATGTCAGACATACCATGAATGAGAGAGATACGTCTCACAGGCTTTATTAAGTATAAAACTAGCAGAGCTTGAGATGTATGTATAAAAAAAAAGGTGAGAGTTGTTACAAGAACATCGTATTGCAGCATACTTAATTATTGTCTAGCAAAGGGGCTTTCTGAAAACTTGAGAGTTGTAGGGTTAATCCCCCTGTTCAGGACAGATAGAGTGAGCTGACTTGGAATTCTGCCATTATAAACCCCAGCATTAGCAGTAATGTTGAAGCCTGCTTGGAAAACATGCTTGGCATTTTCAGAGTTTTAGGAAGTAAGACAAGTTCTTTGCGTTTAATTCAAAGTTCCGACACAGGACTGCTCCCTGCTAAAGGCTTCAGAAGAATCTAAAAAACAACACAACCTTTTCATTTAAAAAGAAAAAAAAAGAAGCCTTGATGCCATGTGCAGAGCAAATGGCTGGAAATAGATACGAAAGAATCATACTTAAAAAGACCTGTTTCTAAAATGCAGAGGAGAAACAAACATGTTTGATAATATCATAAAGCTTATAGTCCTCTCTATAGCCTATATAGTCCTCTGTGTGCCCCTCTACAATGAAATCCCTTAAAAAAGAGTTCAGCAATGATGGGGTTTGTGCCTTGGCTACTGGTTTGGGTTTCCTAGCTTTCTGTAGTGTCTCAGCATTCTCTCATTCTTCCGTCTGTAAGAAAGACACAAACTGTTTCAGTGTTCCCTCGGGGCACATAGTATTTAACATAGAAGCCAGAATTGCTTTGTAAAATAGCAAATGCTCAACTATTATTGGACATAATCAAATCCTTATTGTGTACATTTATACTCTTCACATGCCCAGGCTAGTAGCGTTTTAAGAACCTAATGCAGTGTGGTGTGTAGGGCCACTTATCTTGTTCTTTGGCATTAATGCAGTCATCCTGAATTTCCTTAAGCTACCTAAAAGGGCTTTGCTGCTATGTCATAGCCACATCAGCTCATGCTGCATCAAATTGCTAAGTACAGTGTGTTTGACAGACAATAGCCTTCTCTCTTGATCAGACCCAAGAGAGAGGAACTTGATTCAGGGGCCTATGAATATTAAGTAGGACCGGTATTCCTAGGAGCTGTTAACCAGCATGTTATGTTTGTGGGGAGCATGCTGGGATTATTGGTAGTGAGCATGCTGGGTGCATTGCTGTGAATTTTCTTCTTTTGCTTAAGATCTTGGAAACTTATTACTATAGGAATGTTAGGCTTACTTTTAAGAATCAGTAAGTGCCTAGTGTCAAGGTTGTCATGAAAATGAATACTAAATGTGTTCTGACAAGCCCTTACCTGCGTTTCTTATAGTCGGTTCTTTATGGCCATTTGTTTGCTGTGCAAAGGCACATGGATTAATTTTTAAAAGCAAATTCAGAAATACTTCCCCTGGTGTTGCAAAGCTGACTTCCCCAAAAGCCTGATAGCAGAAAGAGAGGTCTCATTCTTCTTTCTTCTCAAGACCACAACAAGTTTGCACCACTTGGCATGTATTTCCCCTTGTAGAACAGTGACCTCACCTGTAAGATCGGTCACTTCAACTTAACCACACTGCTGCAAAGCTTTAAAAAATGGTGCTACAAGTTTCTTTTCTATGTCTGAGGGAAGAAAAAGCAACCCCAACACACAAAGTCTGGATAGAATGGCTGCTGCTACAGACTTTAAAAAAGGTATAGAATCATAGAATAGTTAGGGTTGGAAAGGACCTCAAGATCATCCGGTTCCAACCCCCCTGCCATGGGCAGGGACACCTCACACTAAACCATCCCACACAAGGCTTCATCCAACCTGGCCTTGAACACCGCCAGGGATGGAGCACTCACAACCTCCCTGGGCAAATATAACTGGTTCAATAGTTAAATGTATGGGTACAAGAAGTTCCACTTGAATATATTGCATTCATTCACCAGGCTCCACGTCGTGCTTACAGTTTTGTATTTCTCAGGAGAGAAATCGAAACTATTATATAATTCTCCAGGAACAGATAAAACCTCCCTTAAAAATGTTTTGCAGTGGCTAATACTTTGCGGTGCTGTTTCAAAGACAGTCGGTATCTTGTTAGCTTATTAAAAAGCTAACAGCGCCACAACAAAAACCAAAACCCACCAAACCCCCCTGACATTATCCCAGTGTGTTCCATTAATGAAAAGGCTAAAGAAAACAACCAAAAAAACCCAAACAAACAAAACAAAAACCACTCAAGAAAATCAAAGACCAGCTTTCCTATGAAATTCCTGAAATCCCCCAGCGCTATTTGTAATGAAAGTAGGTAACTAATGAGCATGTGATAATATTTTGGTTTGCGGGTTTTTTCTCTCCAGTATCCTGTCATAATGAATGGTTTGGAGGAGAAATCGTTTGTGAATTACAGAAGTCTGCATTTTTGCAAGAGAATCCAAAATTGTTCATTTATGTTTATCACTTACGGAGCTGTGTTGTTATGTAGTGGCGTAATTTCTATATTCCTGGTGAACCAAACAGCGAAAGATCTAGTTAATAAACTCGATGAGAAATGGATCTCAGAAAAGAAAATGAAAATTCTCTGTCTTTTGAGGCTGTCAAACAAAAGGATATTAGTAAATATGTTTTAAATACTGTTCGGTATTTGTTCATCTTTGCTTTTTAAGACAATTTGATAACAAGGAAGAGTAAAGGGGGGGGGGGGGGTGTTCCCCTCAGATGTCAGCACATTCTGTGCTCGATTGTTAGTATTTTAATTTTCCTATGCAGGCTACCTTACTGCCAGCAGCGTGTGACTGTGGGATGTGATTCTGCACCCAGTTTACATCTATATTTGCAAGCTAACCTGGGCCGGAACTGAGCTGAAGCAGAGGTGTGCTGTTGTCTACGCTGTACACAGCTGTGGGAACACTGGCACGATTTTGCCTGTGCCAACAAGCACCATCCCAGAAGATGCCTGCGCCTTGAGAGCATTTCTCTGCCTTCTTGCAGTTCAGCTTCAGGACCAAAGAACAGATCCTGACTGTTTTCTCTTCTGGTTCAGAGATAGCCACTAAAGCTTGCCAAGAGAAGTCATTTACCTGTGTACAGTTCTACTTCCCAGCTGTTTGCCACCAAAGGCCACTGCTTACATTAGAGCTATAGAAAGCCTTGCTTAATGTTCAGATCTGGAAAATATTTGTAGCCCGTTTCTCCCTGTTTAGTTTTTAACTGGAGCTTTTCTTGAACAGGGTCTAAATAAAAACGAGTAAGAACTTTCACAGTTTGAGGTTTGGGCCTCTTTCCAGGGGGTCCTCTGAGAGCCTTTCCAATTACTTCCCTTAAGCTGGGCTCCTGAGTTCAGCTATTAATCTTCCTTCATACATAAACCACTGTTGTGCACTAACTGGTTTTTGTTAGCATTCCTCCAATTTTTCTATACTTCCCTTGTAATTAATTTAATGCAATATTCTTCATGTGGTCTTACAAACATAATGAGCCAATTGAAGTGCTAGGATTATGGCTAAAAACAACTTAAGTGCAACTGGTAGTCTTTTGTAACAACAAAACTAATGAACACAAAGATTAGCTTCTCATTAATTTTCATTCTTCTCTTTTTCCTTAAACAGCCATTCCCAATAGGCGTTCTTGTTGGAAAAGCAAGGATTCCAAGGAGGATGTACAAATTAAAAAGGGTGAGTCAGGAGCAGATGAGAGACAGTTACAGAGCCCATCATTACAGGAAAGAACTTCACAGGCCTCCCGTTCGTCCCAGCTGCTTCCAGGTCTGGATAGAGAATAGCAAACTGAACCCTGCCTTCTGTTTTTGTGTAAGGCACTCTGATGCAAAGTGTGTGTGGATAGTAGAAAAACCGAGATGAGTGGTGAGATCTTACTGACCAATGCTGCCAAGCAGCAATGGGCATAAAGGTCAGAAGGATTTTAAATCCACTGGGATTTAATGGCAATACGCACTTTTTTGTCTGTGACCAGCTTCTGTCCTAAATAAACAACCTGGAGAATGGAAGTAGTTTTGACAGGAGGGATATGGCAGCTCTGAACTTAATAAAAAGTTAACAGATAACTCAGATAACACTGTGCTGTGTCATGCATGTCATATGGATCAGAAGACACTCATGGAAAGTAAATGCCTGATGACAGCCAGATTGCTCAAAGCATGTTGGAGGAGAGGAGGTTAGCATAGGAGAAAGGGTAAAGAATAAAACTCCCTTTGGGGAGCCCTCACACAAAGTGAAAATTAAGTTTTCTAGACAAAAGTGCCAGAGACATGATGGGCTGGCAGAAATGGGCTGTGTTTTGGGATCGATAGGCTGCTGCAGTTAATATCCTTTTCCTTTGGCAATGTGTGAGACCTTTAGCAATCACTGCAGGCCAGGACTTTGTTATGGCTGAGAAATAAAATTGTAGGATTATTTTTTAAAACATAATAGATTTTTCGGTCTTGATTGCATGTAGCAATTCTTTTGTGATCCTGCAACCAGAACCTCTTTACTGACTTATTTCCTCCCCTTTTGTTGATACACGATTATCTTAACAGGTAGCGAATTGCGCACTCTGCTGTTTGTAGGGCTGTCTCGCAGTTTCTGTTTCGTGTAGCATTTGCCATGGACTGTGTATTTCTTCTGAAGCATAAAATTGGACATGACATATGGCAAATGGACTGAGATAAAATAGAAGGGCGAGTTTGGTGTGGAGCTTAACATGTGCAACTTAGTCAAGATTTCTCTTATAAGCGATTAAAGAGTTTGCAGTGGTAGCATCTCCAGTCCCAGCATCTCCAGTCCCAGCATCTCCAGTCACAAATCTCTCTGGGGTAGCTCAGAGAGATGAGGGGCAACACAGGCAAATCTGGGGGCTACCTTGAACAGGAGGATGAAAAATCTTAGAAGATACCAAATTATGGAGGAATGGGGAAAGTTGTGAGCATTGAAAAGAAAAAGAGCGCCTTTCTTCCTGAGGATGCAGAGGGGAAAAGTAGAAGATGCATCTAAAACAGAGCAAAAGAAGGCAGGCTTTCCATAGCTGTTTTTCAAGGAAAAAGAACTACGGTTGAAATCGCTGTTCTCAATAAGCACTGCTGTCTCACAGAAGCTCGTTTAGAAGCCACCGCCTGGCTAGAGTTTTGGTTAGTAATTATGAGCAGATTTCCTTTCACTGACAGCTTTCCAGGGAGAAAGGCAAAACACTGACTTGAATCCGCTGGTAAATCCCACACCTTATGAAGCTAGTAATGAGACATGCTTTCTCTTTCATTGTATCAGCACTACTCACACAGTGTTCCTAATGCCCCAAACAGTAATGGTGCACATATCCCATACTGTGAGATCTTTGCATCCAAAATTACATCCTTAAGAATAAAACGGTCCCAGAAAAGTGAGTTTTAACATGTAAAACAGAGAAGATTATTTCTTGACATGACATACGGCCAAGGTTTTCTGACAAATAAAGGCGTATTTTCACTCTTCCTCCTGCTTCGAGTGTGACTCTGCTCATGCAACAGCTATTCAGAGAATAATACGGATTCATTTATAGTAATATTCGCTTTTGATTGAAGAGAGCTGTTCCCATGAGGCATACTTGTGTGATAACATGCTTGGATTTTTGCTTCTGGTGAAGAATGGAACTTGCTACGTTCTAACTTGTTCTGCCCACAGGTGAAAGTGCTTAAAGGAGAGCCCCTGAATTCTTTAGCACAATACCAGGAGACACTTATGTTCACACTGTGTTTTCATTGCTATTAAGGTATAGTCAGTAATTTCATGTCAGTACATGTACTTATCAGATTTAATATTCTGATATTGAATTAACGAAAGACAACATGCATGAAAGTGTACCGGGTCATTCTTCCACAGTGTGTTTCACGGTAGAACTCCACAATTTCACATCTGTATTTTGAACATTGTCAACTCCACTGAGTTTGAAAGAAGGTCTTTATGCAGAAGTATTTTTCAGTGATTGTAAGACCAGCCCAGTGGGATTCAGGATATTTGCCTTCCAACACAGTACTGGTCAGGAACAGAACAAGTTTTTCCTTTTTTCCTAGTAATCATGATTTTTCTAGTAATTTCCATTAAGCCCTTGATATGTTGATTTATTATTTATATTGCTGCTCTACCTCTCGATGAACCACACTTTTGTCCAGTTGCCATGGCAGTAAATGTTGGAGCTGAGACTTCAAACTGGTCAGATGGACCAGATGTTATCACAGCCTGTTTGTTTCTCCTGCTCTTCCAGGCTTCCACCCAGATGAAGCCAGACACCCAACTGTGCGAGTACTCATCGGCTCCTACACAGAGTCAGTCAGTTGAGTTTAGCAGCTTGCAGCATCAGTTTAGGCTCCATGACCTGTTTTTCCAATGGCACAAGTGCAATGCACTCATGCTAAACGTGATGATGTGAGCAGACAGAACAGTTTGGAAGTGATACCTTCCTAATTTTTTTCACCTTAAAGAGAGTCACTGATGAGTTAACTACACTCAGGGCACTTTGGTTCTCTTCTTGACTTGTCACAGGGTTTAGGGGAAGAAATCCAGAGTAATTTGAAACAGCTATGAGAACAGCAGCTTAATATTTCTGGAATATACCATATATATACCTTCTGTTATGCAAGCATTATTTTCCTTCTTATATCAGAAACGTGAGCTATCTTCACAGAATAAAATACCACCTCAAGGTAAATCACGCAGCTCGTTATTAAAGCTGATCTATCAGAGCATCCAAGCCAGTGCTAAGCAATCTAGCAAGCAGAGGAAATGGTGAGTCATTATGCAACTTACGAGTAGCTGGTTCCTAAATCCTATATGATCGCTTTTTCTGAGCTGACTTGGGAAAACCTTTTGAAGCTGACTCATTCTGTTTGGCACCCACTGTAGCCCAGTGTGACAGATAAGATTTACCTTTCCCCAGGCGACTTCCCAGAGCTGTTGCTTCTCAGCTGGCAGCTGAGAAAGAGTTTGTAGCAGTGCATTTCAAATTAGAGTAGATTTAAGTTCTCCGAAGGCACCTGGATTTAAGCGGAGATTAGGCACATAAAACCAAAATTACAATTCAACCCCCCTGTGTAACTCCCTAATTCTGGGATTACTGAAACACCCTGGGTACCTAGCTTATTTATTTCAAAGCTTCCCATGCTTCTGCACATGGACCTGATCTGAACAGCCCAAAGTCCAACCAGGATCTGGAACTGGGGTGGTTTTCCTCCTAACTTCCCCATGGAGTCTGGTTCAGCAGCCCTCCTAGATACCTAACGCCCTACTCAAAGATTCATAGGCACAAAGTAAAAGAAAAGGAGGAAGCTGAAAGCCTGATGGGGGCTAGTCCAGTGCAGTGAGGTCCTGGGGTCACAGAGAACGTTCCCAGTGGTTCTTTCATGCCAGATCAGCTCCCTGAGCTTCTCTCCTGAGCGGCAGGCTCCAAGCTGACGCGTGTGCGCATCTCACAGGGTGGGCAGGGTTTCGCACTACAAAGAGGGTAGGCTTCAGGATGCTGGAGCCTAGCTCCAGCTCAAGCTCCCAGAGGTCCGGTCCCTGGAGTGCGAAAGGGGTCTGGGGCTTGCAGAGACTCATCTGCAACTGAGTTTCTCCTCAGGCAAAACTAGAGGCTGGAAAGTCAGAAACTGTAGAAGCAGTGTGACAAGAGAACTCTTCAGAGCTGTCTAAAGCAATTATTTTACGTCATTTTCCTGTAAGATTAAGATGTATTTTTCACCTTGGAATCACTTAGAATGACAGTTACATTTTTACTTTGCATAGCTTTGGCATATTGCCCAGTTCCAGCACAGAGTCCTTTACCTTGTTAATCTGGGGGGGGTTGACATTTTTGATGACCATCCCTCATGTTTCTCCTAAGACCCTTTACTAATCAGCAGACCTGGCGGGGTGTGCTCCCGAAGGATACTGTACCTTTACATCAGTGACTACTGGTGCAGAATCAAAACGCCTAATTGGCATTAAATATTCACATAAAATAGAGAACAGTGTAAGCAACAGAAGCCTAAATGTGCTGGAATGACCGCGTTGGTTCTTCGTTAGTGTACTGTGAAAACCACACTCATCCTCGCCTGTAACACTGACATCTTCCTGCTTGCCTGCCTTTGCAATCTGAGCGTCCCTCTTTTTACCCCGTTCTCATCCTTGACTTTACAGATTCCTGCTTGTCACAGAGCCTGTATATAGGGTTTTTCCTTCCTCTTTGATTTAAAATGGAGGTTGCAAGCACTCAGCAGCTGCCATGGTTGGTCTCTTATTTAAGCCATTATTGTTATATTAATAAATGAGAGGCAGTTTTCTTCCAGATGCTTTCGTCAGACTTCTGCTAGCTCAGAGACAGTTTCTCCCAAAATTCACAGGGCTTGCGAAGATGAACAGAGCTCGTGATTGCTCAGTTCTCTGTGGGCATAGCAGATCTCTGCTTCAAAGATAACCACCTAAAGCATGTATTTAATGCAGAGCAACTTTTATTTCGAGATGCTTTTTGTGTATTTCATGATCTCCTGCCACAGTATTATTAAGAGGAGAAAGTCTAGTTTGTTATTGTCTTCCAAGAGATGAATCATTCCCTGAGGTTTTTCATAGGATCGCTGAATCACAGAACGGTTTGGGTTGGAAGGGATCTTAAAGCTCATTCAGTTCCAACCCCCTTGTCATGGGCAGGGACACCTTCCACTAGAGCAGGCTGCTCCAAGCCCCATCCAGCCTGGGCTTGAACACTGCCAGGGATGGGGCAGCCACAGTTTATCTCCACCCTCACAGATAAAAGCTTCTTCCTAATACCAAATCTAAATCTCCCCTCTTTCAGTTTAAAGCCATTCCCCCTTGTTCTATCCCTAGCACTTTATCAACACCCTCTTCCCACTCTTCCTCCTCTTTTGCTATTGCCGCATCCAGGATCTGGGTCACGTCCTGGTGTCCCCCCCGCTGCTGGCTGGCTCCCTGGACCACAGCCAGAGCCGTGATCAGGACCTGTCCAATGTTTTCCGGTGTTCCTGGCCATTTCTGCTCCAACCATGAAAGCCTTCTCAGGAAAGGCCCCGGGACAGCCCTCGCTGGCAGGTGGCGGCAGGAACCTGCCCGGTGCCTCCCCCCAGCCCCTCGCCTACAGCTCTGCATCCCCTGCAGGCACTGATGGCCGCTTCCAGCGCCAGGAATCCTCAGGAGAGCGCTGAGGGCTCTGCGCAGGGCTCGCTGCTGCTGCTGCCGCTGCCGCATCCCCCCCAAGGGGGGACCCAAGGGGGCCGTGCTGAGGATGCCTTGCTGCAGCCTGCGCTCGCTGGGCGTGCTGCTTTCCTGGGCGAGTAAATAAGGACCCTTTCCCCCCCCGCAGCGCTCGTCCGTGCCTGCCTGTTGGTTAGAATATATGTGTGTCCGTCACGGACCGCTGTATTTCACTGGTGCAAACCAACCGACTGCAATCTCAGCAGCTCTCGACCTGTTGCGATTAGTTCTTGTTTGCTAATGAATTGCCGTTGGGTGATTAAAGACGTGTTTACCGAGCTTTAGCCGCAGTCAAGACACGTGTCCAGCGCTCGGAGGATTTACTGTGCGCTAACTGGGATGTTGAATTAAATTCTCATTAGAGCCCTTTAAACTGTGACCTGGGAAAGCTTCTCTGCAGCCAGTGGGTCCTCCAACGGCTTGCCCGCGTCCTCCTGGGTCTGCTGCCATGGGCAGCGCTGCTCCTAAGAGGGGGAGACAGTGTGGATCCTCCCGGCTCACTGCGGGGAGAAACTTGCTTCCATCTGCAAGCTAAAGGAGAGGAAAACCAGGATCCCGGGGCTCGGCTGTGTCGGTGGAGCAGCTCTGCTGATGCAGGCTCCCGGATGCTGTGCCCATTCTGACATGATGGAGGGGGTCCTGGGGTGACATAACCGAGGCTCCCTGCGGTGACATGATGGAGGACCCCCAAGCTGACATGGCAGGGGTGTCCCCATGGAGTTGGAGGGTGTCCTCATAGGGTTTGGGGGTGCCCCCATGGAGTTGAGCGGTGTCCCCATGAGGTTTGGGTATCCCCATAGGGAGCTGGGGGGTGTCCCTATGGAATCTGGGGTGACCCCATGGAATTTGGGAGTATCTCCACGGAATCTGGGGGGTCTCCCCATTGGCTTTGGGGTGTCCCCACGGTGTTAGCCCCGCATGCGCAATGCTGGGAGGTGGCCGTGTGGGCGGGGCGACAGCGGCGTTGCCCTGGCAACGAGGGTACGCGGAGTGCTCAGTTGGAGGCGTGGCCACGGCGACCACGCCGTACACGCCAGGGGGCGTGGTCACCGCGGCGGGGGCGGGGCCTCCCCATTCTCACCGCTCTGCGCCGGCGCGGTGGGCGTGGCTCCGAGGGGCAGGGGGCGTGGCCTGTCCCGGTTCCCGGCAGCCGGCGGCGGTGTCGGTGCCGGTGTCGGCCATGTCGGTGCGCGGGAAGCTGATCGCGGTGCTGGGCGATGAGGACACGGTGACCGGGTTCCTGCTGGGCGGCATCGGCGAGCTGGACAAGCACCGCAAGCCCAACTTCCTGGTGGTGGGCAAGGAGACGAGCGTGGCCGAGATCGAGGAGGCGTTCCGGTAGGCTCCGCTCCGCCGGGAGGGGCACACACACACACCGGGTAGGGATGGGGGGGGCCGGGTGCTGACGGGAGCCCCCGGCCCGCCCGCAGGAGCTTCCTGAACCGGGAGGACATCGGCATCATCCTGATCAGCCAGTGCGTGGCCGACCTCATCCGGCACGCCGTGGAGGAGCACCGCCGGCCGCTGCCCGCCGTGCTCGAGATCCCCTCCAAGGACCACCCCTACGACCCCAGCAAGGACTCGGTGCTGCGCCGCGCCAGGGGCCTCTTCTCCCCCGAGGACCTGCGCTAGGAGCGGGCCCCCCGGAACAGCCCCCATGGAACCCCCTTGGAACCGCCCCACGGGACCTCAGCCCTGCCCGGGAAACCCAGTTCCCCCCCCCATGGAGGTCCTGACCCCCCCTGTGGTGTCCTAAACCCCTCCTCCGGGACCCCAACCGCCCCCCGGGACCTCAGACACCGCCAGAGGTCCTGAATACCTGCCTTGGGACCCCAAAACACCCCCCGGCGTCCGAAACCCCACCTCCGGGGTCAGCAGCACCCTCGGGGGAGCTCAACCCCCACCCCCATGGACCTCAAAACCCTCTTTGGACCCCAAAATCCCTCCCTTGGGACCCTAAACTCCCCCCCCCCCCCCGCGCACCTCAGCCCCCCCCCCCCCGTGGTGCTGATGGGGGGAGGGTTGAGGCTCCCGTGACTCTGGGTCAGCAGCGCTGGAATAGGAAGTGCGGCCGCGGGGCTGCGTGATCCTGACTGGTCCTGAGTGATCCTGGCCGGTCCTGACTGCTCCTGGCTCGCTCTGCCCGCTCCCTGCCCATCCCTGCCTCGTCCTTGCCTGCTGCCCGTCCCCTCCTGCCTGTCCGTGCCCGTCCCCTGCCTGCTCCATGCCCACTCCTGCCCCATCCCTGCCCCCGAGTGGGTCTGGGACCCCCGGGACACTCGGCCGTCGGACCGTGCCCCCCCCCCCCGCGGGTCCCCAACACGAGCTGTCACCGCTGACGGCCTCCTGTGCTCTGTGGGGCGCGGTGTGGGGCTGGCCGGGGGGGAGGAGGTAGGCGGTGGGGCATGGGGGGGACAGGGACATAGGGTGGGGACATTCTGTGGGGCACAAGGGGACAGGGACATGGATGGAGACATGCTATGGGGCACAGGAACATGGAGTGGGAGCACGCTATGGGGCACAGCGGAAGAACAAGGACACACAGTGGGGTACAGGAAGATGGGGTGGGGACACGCTGTGGGGCACAGGGTGGGGGAGGAGCACACAATGGAGCAGAGGGAAGGGACAGGCCATGGGGTGGGGACAAGCTATGAGGGACATGGGTGGGAACACACTGGGGCACAGGGACAGCGGGACAAGGGCACGCTATGGGGCACAGGAACATGGGGCAGGGTCACGGGGGGCTGGACAGGGACACGCTTTGAGGGACACCCAGACCCTGGGTACTGACAGGGGGGTACTGACGGGGTGATGGGCACGTGCGCAAGTGAGGGGTAACACACATGTGCCTGCACACACACACACACACGTGTGCACACACATGTGCCTGCACATACACACACACGTGCACACGTACATGTGCCTGCGCATACACACCTGTGTGCACACACATGTGCCTACACACATACATGTGTGTGCGCATACACCTGTGTGCACACGTAAATGTGCCTACACATACACAAACGTGTGCACACACACATGTGCCTGCACATGCACACATACATGCACCTGCACGCACACACACATGTGCACACATACATGCACCTGCACACACACACACATGTGCACACATACATGTGCCTGCACGCACACACACGTGCGTACATAGTTGTGCACACACATACGTGCTTGCACACATCAGGACTTGCATGCATGTGCACACACGTGTGCATGCCCAGACACACGTGCGTGCACATGCATGCCCTTTGGCGTGCATGCACATGCCAGTGCACACACTGATGTTCACATGCGCGTATTAAGGCGCACACATGCACGTGCATCCATGCACCTTTGCCCATGTGCATACGTGCGAGCACACGTGCATGCAGATGTGAATACGCACACGCGTGCGTGCAGGCACCTTTGCATGCACTTAAATGTGCGTTCACGCACACGTGCACACGCACATGTGTAGACACACACATGCTCACAGACACATACACACGTGCACGCACACATCCCCCTTGCACGCACGCACACACATGTGCACACGCATACCCACGTGTGCATGCAGAAGCCTTCACATGCACTCCTGCATGCACACACACTCACACATGTACATAGATGCGTGCATGCACACACAGCTGCATGCATGCACACACACGTGCACATGCAATGCACATGCACACCTGTGATCAGCTGCTCCCGCATGCCCCGTTCTTGTCCCCAAAGCTGCTTAGTGCAGCCCCAACACACACACCCCCGTGAACTCACCACAGTGCACACACCCGTGCACACTCACCGGTTACAGGCAGGGATGGTGCAGGCAGAGGTAGCGCAGGAGAGCGCAGGCAGGGATGGCACAGGCAGTGAATACCACACTCAGGGGACTCCGTTCTGCACAGGCAGCATCCCCAGAGCAGATGGTGCAGGCAGCACAGGCAGTGCAGGCAGCGCAGGCAGCAGGCACGGGCAGGGGAGGTGCTGCGGCCGGGGAATGCTCCCGGCAGCACCCGCGGGTCGCATCCGCGGACAGGAGGGAGCTGCAGGCAGGAGACACCCCAGGGCAGCACAGGCAGAGCGGGCAGTGCAGGCAGTGCAGGCAGTGGATAGCGCAGGCAGTGCAGGCAGGGATGGCACATGTATTGAGACGCCCCAAGGTAGTGCAGGCAGAGTGGGCAGCACAGGCAGGGAATAACATAGGCAGAACAGGCAGGGAATAGCACAGGCACGGAGGGCAGCAGATATCCCAGGGCAGGCAGCACAGGCAGGACTTACCCCAGGGCAGGCGGCGGACACCCGGTGCAGGCAGCACTTACCCCGGTGCAGGCAGCGCGGGGCAGACGGGGCGGTGCGGGCAGGATTTACCCCGCACGGGGCGGTGCGGGCAGCGCAGCCCCTCCCCCCGCTAATCCCCCCCTCCCCCCCCGGCCGGGGCAGCAGCACCGGGCAGGTAACGGGGTCCGGGGGGCTCGGCGGGGGTCCGGGGGGGTCCCGGTGTCGGGGCGCAGTGTGGGGGACCCCAGTGCGGTGCTGGGGGGGGCGGGGTTGGGTGGCAGATGGGGATCCCCAGCTCTAATTAGCTAATGGGGGGGACGCGCCAGATGGTGGCCGCCCCCACAGCCTGAGGGTGTCCGGGGGGGCATGGGGGGAACTCGAGAGGGACACGGAGGGGACACACGGGGGACATCGGGGGGGGACACACGGGTGTCCCCTCGGCCCCCTGAGCCCCGAGACCACGGGGACGGGGGCACCCAACAACGGGGGATGCCCGGGGGAAGGGGGCAGGGGTGGGGACGAACTGGGACTGGGAGGTGGGGATGGGGACCCAGGGATCGGATCACGGGGATGGGTGCTGGGGGAGGCAGGATCACGGGGACAAGGGCAGGGGGACCCCAAGGTGGGGACACAGGATACAGGAATGTGGGGATGGAGACCCCAGGGATGGGCAATGGGGAAGGGGACACAGGGACAGGGACCTGGTGGGGGACAGGGATGGGGACCTGGGGCTGGAAGCACGGGACCATGGCTGCTGGGACGCAGATGTGGGGGCAATGGGATAAAGGGTAAGGACAAGGGACGGGGACGCGGTGCCAGCCCCGGTCCTTCCCCCGCGCAGGGCACCACCGAGGGTCCGTCCCTGTGCCCATGGCGGCGCCGTCCTGCCCGGCTCTCCTGGCCGCCTGCCTGGCGCTGCTGCTGGCCACCGGTGAGCGCGGGCTGGGGGCGGTGGGGACGGGGGGACCCAGCGGCTGGTGGGGACGGTGGCCGGGGCCTTGGGGACCCTGAGATGGGGTCACCAGGGAAGGGGACCCTGGGGATGAAGGCCCAAGGATGGGGATACAGGTGATGGGGTCACCATAGAATGGGGACCTTGGGAAGGGGACCCTGGGATGGAGACCCTGTGGGGTGACAACCATGAGACGTGGGGACCCAAAGAAGGGGACCCAGGGGACATGGTCACCAGGGGATGGGGACCCGAAGGCTTGGGGACCCTGGGGGTAGCTACCCTGAGGGATGGGGACCTAAGGGGATGGGGACCCAGGCGATGGGGTCATGAGGAAATGGGGACCTGGAGATGGAGCCGTGGGCCTGGGGCCCCTCATGGACATGCCCCACGCGTGCCCCACACCCTGCGGGCGCAGCACAAGGCGATGGCTGCGGCAGCTTCGGGAACGTGTTCACGGAGATCGCGGAGAACAGCGCCCATGGGAGCCTGGTGGCGCGGCTGCCGGCGGGGGGGGACGCGCCGGGGGCGCCGCTGCAGCTCTGCCTCATCGGCCACGACGCCGCCTGGTTCTACCTGGACGGGCGCAGCCTCAGGCTCAACGCGTCCAACGGGCGCGCGCTTGACCGCGAGGTGAGGCCGCCGGGAGCTGCCCAGCTCCAGCCTGCATCCACCCAACTGCCGCCCCGCCGCCAGCCTGCCTCCCTTGTGCCTCCGTCTATCCCCAATCCGCTCTCCAACCACCCTGCACCCATCCTGGGTCCGTTCTCCGTCCTGCCTTCGCGGACCATCCATCCCCCCAGTGGTCCTGCCTCCATTGTGCCTCCATCGTGTGTCCACATGTCTTCACCCACCATCCTGCCTCCATCCATCCTGCGTCCATTCTTCACCCATCCTCCATCCTGTATCCACCGTGTGTGCATCTGCCTCCGTTCTCCACCCTTCCTGCATCCCTGTGTCCCATCTGCATCCACTTCCCTCCATCATCCCTCCTTCAATCCACCTCTCTCCATCTTCCATCCTTTCTGCGTCTGCCTGTGTCCATCCTTCACCCATCCTCTATCCTGCAATAATCTTGCCCACCTCATATATCCACCTTCTTCCATCCTGCTCTGCCCATCCCTCCTTCATCCCTCCTCTGTCCAACTGCATCTTCCCTGCATCCATCCATCCATCCATCTTCCAGTGTCCATTCTCCATCCGTCCTTCATCCACTGGGGTCTGTCCTGGGTCTACCCTGGGTCCATCCATCCTGCACTCACCCTGGGTCCATCCATCCATCCATCCTGGGTTCATCCTGAGCCTATCTATCCCATACCCATCCCAGATACATCCTGCGTCCCTCCATTCTTTCTGCACTCATCCTGCGTCCATCCATCCATCCATCCTGTGTCCATCCTGCATCTACTACACCCATTGTGTGTCAGTCCTGTGCCCATCCTGACTCCACCCACCCATCCTGCACACCTCCTGCACCCACTTCCATCTGGTGTCCCTCCTCTCTCTACCCACTGCACCCTCATCCATCCAGCACCCACCTCCCTCCACCTGCACCCACTGGGTGAGGGACCCTCTTGGGGTATCCCTGGGGATCTCAACACCCCCCCCCCCGTGTCCCCTTTGCAGGAGCTGGAGTCCCCGGTGCTGATGGTGGCCCTGACTTGCGCTGAGGATGGCTTCTCCCCGGTACAGCCCCGGGCACCCCACGGGGCTCTGGGGGCTCCGTGGGGCTCGGTTCCACCATGGGTCACCTCCACAGGTCGAGTACCGGATCATCGTCCAGGTCCTCAATGAGAACGACAACCGGCCCCACTTCCAGGGAGCCTCTGACCTCACCCACAACGTCAGCGAGGTGACGGCATGGGACAGGGATGGGGATGGGGACGGGCATGGTCATGGTCTTAGGGACAAGGACAGGGACAGGGATGGCCATGGGCATGGATTTTTGATGCCATTGGGTGCCATTGGGTTGTGCTGGATGCCATTGACTGTTCTTGGGTGCTGTTGTGTACCTTTGGATGCCACTGGGTGCTGTTGGGTGCCGTTGAGTATGCTGGGTGCTGTTGGGTGCCGTTGGGTACTGTCATGTCCCATTGTGTTCCATTGAGTGCTATTGTGTGCCCTTGGATGCCATTGGGTCTCATTGAGTGCCGTTGGGTGCCTTTGAGCTCCATTTGGTCTCAGTGACTGCCGTCGGGTGCCATTGGATATCGTTACATCCCCTTGTGTGCCGTTGGTTGCTGTTGGGTACCATTGGATCTCACTGAGTGCCGTTGGGTGCCGCTGGATGTCGTTATGTCCCATTGGGTGCCATTGGGCACCGTTGAGCGCCACCATGTCCCACTGTGTCCCATTGTGTCCCGTTGTGTCCCCTCGGTCACCGCTGGTGCCGCTGCTCGCGCTGGGGACCGGCGGCAGCTGGCGGCCGTGCACTCGGTGGTGTTCAGCGCGCAGGCGGAGGACGCGGACGGGGACACGCTGATGTACGTCATCGACACGGCCTCGGTGAGCCGGGATCAGGGCGCGGGGCCGCGCGGGGCCACGCGGGGGTGGCCGTGCCGGGGGGGGGGGTGTCCGGTGCCATCTGCTGAGCCCCCGCCGCCGGCCCCAGCCCGACGCCAGGTTCTTCCGCATCGACCTCCCCAACAGCGGGAAGGTGGTGCTGGCGCGAGCGCTCGACTTCGAGAGCCGGCAGCAGCTGGAGGTCGTGGTCACCGCCGTGGTGAGACCCAGCCCCACCGCGGCCCCATGGAACGCAGCCCCACTGATGCGGGGCTGGGGACCTGCATTTCCACCCCGTGTCCCCGAGTCCTCTCCTGTCCTGCCACCTCCCCTCCTCCATGGCCGTGGTCCCCGTGGTTGTGGGCCTGGGGACCTCGCGGGCATGGCATGCCCCTTCTCCATCCTGTGTCCCCTCTCCCCACGCCATCCCCACCTCGTGTCCTTGTAGCTCCATGGTTGGAGGTCTGTGGACCTCCTGCCCCCGCTCCGTGCCCCTCACGTCCCTGCCATCCGCCTCGTGTCCATGAAGCCCCATGAAGGTGTGGGTCTGGGCACCCTGTGGACACACCACATCCCTCCTGCCCACCCTGTGTTACCCCTGTCCTTGCCACCTCCACCCCATATCCATGCAGCCCCATGGCCGTGGGCCTGTGGACCTCACGGACATGGCATGTCCCCTCTGCCCACCCCATGTCCCTCATTCCCTCTTCATATATCATCTCTATCCCACATCCATGTAGCCCCATGGCTGGGGGTCTCTCATGCCCACCCCAGGCCCATCCCTGGCTCTTCTGGGACAAGGGACGTGGGGCACAGGGACATGGGACGCACGCACGTGTGGTTGTGCCCCCCCGTCCCGCGTCCCCACTAATTGGGGGTGACTGATCCCCCCCCGCCCTCAATCCCTCATTTCCTTAATGGGACACAGCCCCCCCCCGCCAGCAGCAGGTGCCACGGGGGGGACCCAACAGGGAGGGGGGGTCCCTGTGTCCAGGGGCCCTGTCCCATTGGGACCCTGTGCCTGGGGGGCCCCTTGTTAGAGGGGAGTCCCTGTGCGATGGGGGTTCCTTCTCCAGGGTCCCTGTCCCACTGGGGGTCCCTGTGCCCTGGGTGTCTCTTGTCCCATGGGGTCTCTTGCCTTGGGGTCCCCTTTGTCAGGGGTCACTGTGGCCTGGGGCTCCCTGTGCCCTAGAGGGGTCTCTGTGCCGTGGGGGCTCTGGGCCTGGTTGTCCTTGTCCTTTGTCTGGTGTCCCCATTGCACGGGTGTTCCTGTCCCATGGGGCCCCTCTGGGGGTCCCTGTGCCACATAAGACATGCGTGTCCCCATGTCCATGTCCCTCTGTGTCCATGTATCCACATCTCCATGTACTCATGTCCCCGTGTGCCCATGTCTGTGTCCGTGTGTCCATGTACCTGTGTGCCTGTATGACAATGTCCCCATGTATCCATGTCCCCGTGTCCTCATATCCCCATGTCTATATCTTGACGTCCATGCCCCCATATATCCATGTCTCCATGTCCGTGTCCTCATCTCCTCATTCATTACCCATATCCATGTCCACATCCCCATGTCCACGTCCCCATCTCATGCATTACCCACGTCCATGTCCACATCCCCATGTCCACATCCCTGTCTCCTCACGCGTTACCCACATCCATGTCCACATCCCCATGTCCACGTCCCCATCTCATGCATTACCCATGTCCATGTCCACATCCCCGTCTCCCCACGCATTGCCCATCCCCATGTCCACATCCCCATGTCCCTGTGTCCCCCGGTGCCGGTGCCCGTGGCGCAGGAGATGAACACGCGGGAGCGGTTCAACGCGTCGGCGCGGGTGCGGGTGCAGGTGCTGGACGGGGACGATCAGTACCCGCAGTTCCTGCCCTGCGCCCCCCGCACCCACCGCGGCCTCACGCTCTGCACCAGCCCCGTCTACACCGCCAACGTCACCGAGGGGCAGCTCCAGGTGGGGCGGGGGGGGCACCCTGGGGGGGGTGGGTATAGGGGGGTCTCGTGGCTTGGCTGTGTCTGTGACACCCCCAAACACAGACGGGGCCCCTCAGCTTCAGCCCCGGTGATGTCTACGCAGAGGATGGGGACAGGGGGTTGAGGGCGGCCATCACCTACTCCCTACTGGCAGGTACGGGGGTGGGACATGGGATGTGGGATGCGGGATATGGGACGTGGGGTTATGGGATGTGGGGATAGGGGGGCATGGAAATGAACATAGACATGGGACATGGGGGTATGGGACATGGACATATGGGATGTGGCACATGGGATATGGACACGGGACATGGGAATATGGGGATGTGGACATAGTACGTGGACATGGGGACATGAGGATACGGGGATGTGGATGGACATGGCCCTGGGGATGCGGGGGGTGCGGGGACATGGTGGCACGGACACATGGACATGGGTGGGCTGAACGGTGGCAGTGCCGGGGGGAGGTCACAGTGCCAGGGTTCCCCATGTACCCCATTCCCTGGGGCAGGCAGTGCTGGGGGGAGGTCGCCATTCCGGGCGGATCTGCTTTGTCCCAATCCAATTGCCAGGATCCAATTTTATAAAGGGATTAGGCTGGGGGGGGGGGGGGCTAATCCCACCCCCATTATGAGGGGGGATGCAGGGTGACCATGGTGGGGCAGGTCAGCCCTAGAACAGCACCCCCCCCACTACGTGCGCCCCCCATATGGGTGTCTAATGGGGGGGGGCGCGTTGAGGACCATCCCTTAGTGATACTGGGGGAGAGTTTCCCACAATGCCTTGCGGTGACGGATGGACGGGGGGAGTCTGGTGTAAAGGGGAGGTTCAGGGGATGAGGGGGGGTCAGGGGGGTCAGGAGGTGGGGTGAGGGTGTGGGGGGGTCCACAGCTCACCCCCCCACCCCAGGCCAGGAGAGCAGCCGGTTCCACATTGACAACATGACGGGGGCCATCACGCTGCTGCGGGCGGTGGAGAGCAGCCGCCGGACCCCGGCCATCAGCCTCAGCATCATGGTGGGGGGCAAAGGGGCAGGGGGCTCATGGGGTTGGGAGGGGTGGGGGAGTCAGGGGGGTTAAGGGGGTTTGGGAGGGCGAGGGGGGTAATTGGGGTCATGGGGGGTGATGGGGGGGGTGGTTGGGGGGTCAGGGTGGGTCATAGGGGTGAGGGGGGCTCAGGAGGTTCTGTGGATCAGGAGGGGTCATGGGTGTCCCTCATCCCATATCCACATATCCCCATATCCCATACCCCGTATCCATATCTCCATATCCAATACCCCACATCCCATATCTCCATATCCCATACTCTATATCCATATCCCCCTATCCAATACCCCACATCCCATATCCATATCCCCATATCCCATACCCCCCATCCCATATCCCCATATCCTATACCCCGCATCTCATATCCCCATATCCCATACCCTATATCCATATCCCCATATCCAATACCCCACACCCCACATCCCATATCCCCATACCCCCCATGCCACATCCCATATCCCCACATCCCACACCCTACATCCCATATCCCCCATGCCACATCCCGTATCCCCACGTCCCACACCCCACATCCCATATCCCCCACGCCACATCCCATATCCCCATGCCCTACACCCCACATCCCATATCCCCCACACCACATCCCATATCCCCACATCCCATATCCCCATGCCCCACACCCCACATCCCATATCGCCATGCCCCACACCCCACATCCCATATCCCCACATCCCACACCCCACATCCCGTATCCCCATACCCCACACTCCACATCCCATATCCCCATACCCCACACCCCACATCCCATATCCCCACATCCCATATCCCATGCCCCACACCCTACATCCCATATCCCATACCCCACACCCCACATCCCATATCGCCACATCCCATATCCCACACCCCACATCCCGTATCCCCACGCCCCTGTCCCCGGCGCAGGCGTCGCAGGTGAACGATGTGACCAAGTTCGCGGTGGCTCAGGCCGTGGTGCGGGTGCTGGCTCCCAACCGGCACCCGCCGCGCTTCCCGCGCTCCTCCTTCCGCGCCTTCGTGCCGGCGGGCGCGCGCGAGGCCGCGCTGCTGCTCACCTACGGCGGGCACGTGCTGGCCCTGCGCGCGAGGGACCCGGACTTCCCGCAGGCACGGCCGGCGGCGGGGCTGGGGTGGGGGATGCGGGGCAGGAGGGCAGCGGTGTGGGGTGGAAAATGGAAAGGGACGTGGCAGGTGGTAAGGGATGGGGTGTGGGGAGCGATACGGGGTGGGATGGGGGAGAGGATATAGGAAGATATGGGACGGGATATGGGCAGAGACGTGGGATGTGGGATATGGGCAGAGATATGGGATGTGGGATGGGATACAGGAAGAGATATGGGACGGGATATGGGCAGAGACATGGGGTGGGATATGGGCAGAGATATGGGATGTGGGATAGGATATAGGAAGATATGGGGTGGGATATGGGCAGAGATATGGGATGTGGGATATGGGCAGAGATATGGGATGTGGGATAGGATATAGGAAGATATGGGACGGGATATGGGCAGAGACGTGGGGTGGGATATGGGCAGAGATATGGGATGTGGGATATGGGCAGAGATATGGGATGTGGGATATGGGCAGAGATATGGGATGTGGGATGGGATACAGGAAGAGATATGGGATGGGATATGGGCAGAGATATGGGGTGGGATATAGGGAGGGATATGGGATGGGTTTTGGGATGGGATATAGGAAGAGATGCGAGATGAGATATGGGATCGGTTATGGGCAGAGATATGGGGTGGGATATAGGGAGGGATATGGGATGGGATGTCAGATGGAATGTGGGCAGGGGATGGACATAGGGATGGAGGGGGTGGAGGCAGGGATGAGGGGTGAGGGAAGGGGATATGGGCAGGGGAAGGACAGATGGTTGTAGGGATGAGGGCAGGGATATGGGCAGGGGATAGATGCAGGAATGGAGGGGATGAAGGCAGGGAGCAGGCCAGGGTATGGATGGGATATGGGCAGAGATATAGGCAGGGGATGAGGGCAGGAAATGCAGGCAGGGATATGGGCAGGGATGCAGCCAGGGACAGGTTCAGGGGATGGGTGGACGGACGGATGTAGGGATGAAGGCAGGGATACGGGCATGAATATGGGTGGGGGCTGGATGGAGGCAGGGGTGTGGGCAGGGTCTGGGTGCGTTTGTGCTGGATTTGGGGGGGGTTGGGCCGGGGTTTGGGGTTTAGGCAGCTTTGGGCTGGTTTGGGCAGGGTCTGAGGTGGGCTCGGGTGGATCGGGTGGTTTGGGGATGGTTTGGAATCGGTTTGATGGGTTTGGGCAGGTTTTGGGTGGCTTTGGGCAGGTTTGGGGCCCAGCTTGGGTGGGTTTGGGTGGATTTGGGGTGGATTGGGGTGGGTTTGGGTGGGTTTGTGCATGTTTTGGGTGGCTTTGGGCGGGTTTGGTCAGAATTTGGGCAGGGGCTGAGGCGCATCCCCCGCAGGGTGTGAACCCGCAGGTTCGGTACAGCCTGAGCTCCAGCACCAACCACAGCCACGGCCAGCACCGGGACCAGCACCAGGAGCAGGGCCAGGACCATTCCCAGCTCTTCCAGGTGATGCCCAACGGGCTGGTGGTGGCCAGAGCTGACCTCCTGCAGCCGGCCCAGCGCTACCGCCTGCAGGTGGGACATGGGGGGCACTGGGGACATGGGGGGGGCACAGTGACCTGGGGGCACTGAGCCTGGAGGGCACCGGGTGTTGGGGGGCACAGGGGAATTGGGGGTCTTGGGGTGCTCTGGGCTGAGCTGGGGGGAACTGAGGCACCCGGATGGGCTGGGGGGGGTCCCTGTGTGTTCCCCCCCCCTGGTGCCACCCCCGTGTGCCCCCCAGGTGCTGGCGCGGGACGAGGAGTCGGGGGAGACCTCAAGCACCACGGTGGAGCTGGAGGTGCTGTGGCCGGGGCAGGCGGGTATGGAGCCGGGACCCCAATACTGGGGTGTCCCCTGCCCCATTGTCCTGTGAGCCCCAAAGATGGGGTGTTCCCTGCCCCATTGCCATGTGACCACCAAGGTTAGGGTCCCCCATTGCCCTATGACCCCCAGAAATTGTTCCCCCCTGCCCCATTGTCCTATGACCCCCATAATGTGGGCCCCCTCACCCCCGAAGTCAGGGTCCCCCTCACCTCATTGCCCTGTGATCCCCAAAGTGTTGGATGCCCCTGCCCCATTGCTCTGTTACCCCCACATATCGGGCTTCCCTGCTGCCTCATTTCCCTGTGTCCCCTAAAGTTGGGCTGCCTCTACCCCATTGCCCTGTGACCCCCAATAATAGGGTGTCCACCCCAACCCATTGCTTTGTGACACCCAAAATGTGGGTCCACCCCCACCGCTTTGTGCCCACCAAAGTCGGGGTCCCCCCATGCCCCATAGCCCTGTGACCCCCAATGTTGGGGTGTCCCCCCCTGCCCTATTGTCCTATGACCACCAGGTACGGGTTCCACCCCACCCCATTGCTCTGCCCCCCCCCCCCTTCAGATATAGGATTTGCCCCCCCCCATTACCCTCTGACCCCAAAAGTTGGGGTGTCCTCATCCCCCCACATTGCCCTTTGACCCCAGGTTTGGGTCTTCCCCTGCCCCATTCCCCTGTGCCCCCCAAAGTGTGGGGCTCCCCATCCCCAAATACGGGGTCCCCCCCGTTCCCCTGTGCCCCCCCAACCTGGGGTCTCCCCGTGTGCCCGCAGCGCCCCGGGACCCGTCGGACGCGGGCGCGGCGCCGCTGCACGGGGGCGCGCTGGGGGGGGCTCTGGCCGCGCTGCTGCTCCTGGCCGCCGCCGTCCTCTTCCTCCTGCTCCGCGCCATGAAGCGGCGGCAGCGGCAGCACGGAGCGGCCGAGCGGGCGGCGCTCGCCATCGAGAAGCACCCCAATGTGGTAGGGGACCCCCAGAACACCCCGCACCCCCCACCCCCGCCGTGCCCAGGCAGCCCCGAACCAGCCCCTGCACCCCGAAATACCCACACAGCAGCCGCAGCCTCCTCCGGTGCCCCTAAACCCTCCCCCGGACCCCCTGCACCCCTAAACCTCCCCTGGACCCAAGGACGCCCCCTTGCACCCCAAAACACAGCCTCGGACCCCCAACCCCCTCCGGTACCCCTAAAAGAGCCCCCGGGCCCTCACCTGGCCCCACACCTTAGAGGGGGCTCTGAGGTGGGAGCTCCCATCGGTTTGGGGCACAGGGAGGAGACCCCCCCCTTGTGCCTCAGTGTCCCCATCTGACCCCCCCCCCCCTCTGCTCCCCCAGAGCCTGCGCTGGTTCCAGCCGGTGAGTGGGGGGGGGGTAGGGGGGGCAAATGGGGGGGCTGCCGTGAGACACCCCAAAAGTGTCCTATGGGGGGATCCGAATAGGGGGTGTCCCATAGGGGGTGTCCCTGGGAGGGGTCTCCAAGTGGGAGTCCTATGGGGAGCGTGTCCCATATGGGGGTGTCCCATGAGGGGGAATTGTCCTATTGGGAGGGTACCAAGAAGGGGGTGCCCCATATGGAGGCATCTTTTCGGGGGGTCTTATGGGGGGTGGTCGATAAGGGGGGTATCCCATGGGGGTGTCCCCAAGAGGTGTTCTAGGAGGGAGGGGGTGTCCCATGGGGGGGAATAGGGGAATTGTCCCATTGGGGTGTCCCAAGGAGGGGGTCTCCCATATGGGGCTGTCCCATCGGCGGGGGTGTCCTAAGGGGGGTGTCGCAGAGGGGAGGATCCCATGGGGGGTTGGCCCCAAGGGAGGGTCGCACTGGGGAGGGTTGCAACGGGGGGGGTATCCCATGGAGGGGCCCTATGGTGGGGGGTCCCCCTCACTGACCCCCCCCCCCGTGTGCCCCCCCCAGGTCCCTGCGGGCAAATCCTCCCCGACACCCCCCAGTCTCTATTACCCCAATGAGGGGTTCAGCGAGGAGGGCTCGGATCCCCCCCCGCCCCCCCACCCGCCTCCGCCCCCCCCTCCAGCCCCACAGCCCCCCCCCTCCCCCAAACCTCAGGCCAACTCCGTGGGGCACCCGGTGGGGTCCCCGCCCCCCGAGGGGTCCCCGCCCCCCCCGCCTCCCAGCCCCCCCCGAGCCCCCAGCCCCGGGGAGGCCTCGGGGGGGGCTCCGGACACCCCTCCTTTGGGGGGGCCCCGGGGGGCGCTGCCCGCGCTGGAGGAGGTGAGCGAGGACAGCCTGGAGGAGGGGGGGGGGGACTGACCCCCCGGACCCCCCCAGTGTGCCCCCCCCCTTATTGCAGCTCCTGGAGGACTCCATTGAGTGTTGAGGATGGGGAAGGGGGTCCGGGGTGGGGGGGCGAGTTCTGGACGGTACCAATAAAGAGCTGGAGCGATACTGGGGGGCTCCTGTGATGATGGGGGGAATAGGGGGGCACAACGCCGGGGAGGGCAATGGGGGCATTGGGGGGGGGGGGAATGGGTGTGCTGGGGGCGGGGGGACAGACCCACGGGGGAGTAATGGGGGGCAATGAGGGGGCATTTGGGGGGGCACTGGGGGCATTCGGGGGGGCACAGTCCGCCCCGTCCTGCCCCCCCCCCTTTTTCTGGCCTCTTGGCGCGCCCCCACGTGGCCTTTCCTTGGCTCCGCACCCCGGTTGGCCACGCCCACTGTGGGCGGTGCCCTCCTGGACCCGCCTCTTAAAGGGGCCCCGCGCGCTTTTAACCTGGGGGGTCCCGGGGTCCCCTCGGGTGCCACGGGGGGATCTCGAGGTGGGGGGTCCCACGTGTGAGCCCCCCACGTCACCGACACCTCACGAGCGGCCCCCACTGGGTTGTACTGGGAGCACTGGGATGTACTGGGTCTGTGGGAGCGCTGGGTGGCGGGGGTGTGCCGGGGGTACACTGGGGTCCTGGGAGCACTTGGGGATACTGGGGTGCACTGGGAGTACTGCGGAGTACTGGGTTATATTGGGAACACTGGGCTGTACTGGGAGCGCTGGGAGATGGAAGCACTGGGTTATAATGGGAACACTGGGGTATACTGGGAGAACCGGGATGGACTGAGAGCGCTGGGGGCGCTGGAAGCACTGGGAGCATTGGCACTGGCAGCACTGGGGACCACTGCGCCACAGTGGGAGCACTGGGCCATACTGAGACACCCCAGTATGCCCCAGCTCACCCCAATACACCTCAGTCCTCTCAGTACACCCCAGTGCTCCCAGTCCAGCCCAGTGCACCCCAGTGCTCCCAGTACATCCCAGTGCACCCAGTACACTCCATCTCACCCCAGCACACCCCAGCCAGCTCCATTGCACCCTCCCTCCCCCTTCTCCTCCATTAATCTCCCCCCCCCCCCCCCCCCCCGTTAATCCGCTCCGCTCTAATCCCGGCTGTAAATGGCCCAAACGCGGGGGGGGACGGACACGACCCGGCCCCCCCCGAAACCGAGACCCTCCGCGGGGGGGGGGGGGGGGGGGGGCTGAGCCAAGGGGCGGGGCCACGCCCCCCAACGCCCAGGAACGGAGCAACCGGAGCTTCCCCGGGACCCCACCATGGACCCCCCCGGGCACCCCCCGGACCCACCCCACCCCATGGAGCCCCCCCCCCGCCGGTGCCGGGGCCCCCCCCCAGGCACACGAGACGGCTGCGCCGCGCTGCGGGCCCCGCTTGGGGGGCAGGTAATGGGGCGGGGAAGGGGGGGGCTGCGGGGGGTAACGGGGGGGGGCTAGAGGGCTATAAGGGGAAGGGGTGTAGCGACGAGGGGGGCTAAGTTATGGGGAGTCCCTGTGCATCACCCAGGAAAGCGGGGGGGACCCAAATTATGGGGGTCACTGTGCCACCATGGCACAAAGGGGCTTCCTGAGTAACGGGGGTCCGCGTGACATTGAGGGGCACCCAAAGGACAGGGGTGTCCCTGAGCTCCAGGGGTCCCTGTGGCACTGTGGGGCACGTGGAGTACGGGGGTAGGGGGCTAAATAATGGGGGTTCCCTGTGTCATTGAGGGTCACGCAGGGGATAGGGGGGTCCTCAAGTCACGGGGGGTCCCTCTGTCATCGTGCATCACCCTGGCGATAAGGGGGCTCCCAAACTGTGTCGTCCCAGGGGACAGGGGGTCCACAGACTACGGGGGTCCCTGTGATACTGTGGGACATGGAGGGGACAAGGTGGTCCCCGAGTTAGAGGGGGTCCCTGTGTCATTGAGGGTCACCCTGGGGACAGGGGGATCCCCAAATCACGGGGGTCCCTGTGCCACTAAATGTTACCCAAGGTATAGGGGGGTCCCCAAGTTAGGGGTGTCCCTGTGTCACTGTGGGATATTCAGGGGGTAAAGGGGGTCTTTGTGTCATTGCACATCACCCAAGGGACAGGGGTGACCCCCAGATACAGGGGTCCCTCTGTCCCTGTGGGACCCCCGGGTGACAAGGTGGCCCCTGTGCCATCAAGAGCCACCCTAGCGACAAGATATGGGGGGGACACCCCCTAAATCACGTCACGGGGCCACCCTCGTGTGCCCCTGACCTTGCAGCAGCGGATTAGTGCAGGCAGCGAGCGGGCAGCGCTAATCCCGAGCAGGCAGAGGGGGGGCGGCAGCCATCACCTCGAAGGACAACGGGGGGGACACCCTCATTTGGGGAGGGGGGCACCCCAAGATTGGGAGGCGGAGGTACCCCCAGCTTGGATTAGAGGGCGTGCAGCATCCAAAGGCCTCATTAATGGGTATTCAGAGCCAAAGGGGGACCCCAAAATAGAGGGGAGGGTCCCTAAAATTAAAGAGGGGGGCGCTGAGTTCGATGGGTGCGCTTTGGGGGCTTGAATACACGTGGATGGAGGTGGGCGGGGGCAATGAGGGGGGCGTGGCCAAGGGAGATGGGCGGGGTTAGGGCCGCCCATCGCCCCTCCCCTCTCCGGCGCTGCGCGCGCCATGGGCGAGGGGGAGCCCAGGTACGGGAAGCGGGGGGACCTGGAAGGCACTGGGATGTACTGGGATGTACTGGGATGGGGGGGAGAACACAGTGGGGCTCCTGGGGGGTAAGTGGGCCCCATGTAGGGGGTAATGGGGCATGATGAGGTAGCACTGGGGAGGGGTTTGCGGTGGGGGGTGTACTGGGAGGTGCGGAGTGGTACTGGGCGGGTACTGGGAGGTTCGGGGGGGGGGACTGGGAGTTACTGGGAGGGAGGAGAGAGTGGGCGGGAGTGGAAAGAGGGGGGGTTAGGGGGGTTGGGGGGCATTGGGGGATACTGGGAGGTGATGGGGGGCAACTGGGAGGCGATGGGGGGGACTGGGAGGTGATGGGGGGGACTGGGCTGCAATGGGGAGGATGGAGAGGGGGGGGTGAGGTGGGGGGATCCCGGTTCCGGCTATCGTGCCCGTGCGCGTCCGTCCCCCCCCCGAGGCCACGCCCAACGCGGGGCTGCTGCGGGAGCCGGTACCGCAGCGCGGTGGAGCCCCTCAGGACCCCCCGCACCGGGACCGGGAGCCCCCCTGGGAGCCCCCACCCGCACCGTGGGCCGCAGGGACCCCCATGGAGACCCCCAGTGGGAGTGGGAGCCCCCAGACAGCCCCTGGCATCGGGACCCCCAGGGGTACACCCCCCCCCCCTCCCCGGAGCCCCGCAGGCACCCATCCCGGCACCGGGGAGGTGGCGGTCCCTGTCCGGGGTGGGGGGTCCTGGAGGTGTCTCTTTGGGGGGGTTCCAGTCCTGGGGGGGGGGGGGCCTGGTCCCGGGTGGGGGGGTCCCAGTGCTGGGGGGGTCGTGGTGAGGGTGACAGTGCTGGGGGGGAGCAGTGCTCGGGGGGTCCCAGTGCTGGGGGGGAGTTCCGGACCCCGGGGGCATCCCAGAGGATGTCCGGATGCTCGGGGCCGTCCTGCTGTGGGGGTCCCGATGCTCGCTGAGGGGTCCTGGTCCCTATAGGGTGGTCCCGGTGGGGTGCCAGTGCCT
This sequence comes from Lathamus discolor, assembly GCF_037157495.1. Classification (NCBI taxonomy): domain Eukaryota; kingdom Metazoa; phylum Chordata; class Aves; order Psittaciformes; family Psittacidae; genus Lathamus; species Lathamus discolor. Next base: position 37,868,388 of record NC_088884.1, on the reverse strand, counting down.
GTGACGGGGTCCCAGTGCCGGGTGGGGGGGTCCCGGTGCCCACGGGGTGTCCGGGAGGGGGGGGGGTGGGTTCCCGTTGGGGTGTCCCGGTGCCCATGAGGGGTCCGGGGGGTCCCTACGTGCCGCAGCATGGCCGGGTACCTGATCAGCGGCGACACCGGGTACGTGCCCGAGGACGGGCTCACGGCGCAGCAGCTCTTCGCCTCCTCCGATGGCCTCAACTACAAGTGAGGGGGACCCCCCCGGACCCCTCGTGGGCACCGGGACACCCCAACCCCCCCGAGACCCCAACCCCCCGGAGCCCCCTCCGATCCTTCCCCCCAGACCTCCCAAGCCCTTTGCCCCCCCACCCCCCCAGGACCTTCCCTAGACCCCCCTGTGACCCCCCCAAACCCCAGGTACCCCCACACCCCCCCAAGACCCTTCCCATTCCCAGATCCCCCCCCCAGGCCCCCTGCAGACCCCCCTTTGGCTCCCCAGACCCCCCCCAATCCTCCCCAAGCCCCACCAGGCCCTACCCATACCCCCCCCCCGAAGTCCCCCAGGGCCCTCATGGCCCCCAAGACTCCCAGGTCCCCCCCGACCCCCTCTAGGTCCCACCTTGATGCCCCCAGACCTTCCTAAAGCCCCCCAAGCCCCTCCCCTGACCCCCCCAAGGCCCCCCCCCGGACTCCTCATAGACCCTCCATAAGAACCCTGAGGCCCAAACCTGCCCCCCCCACCATGTGGTCAGGGTGCAGCACCCAGATCCCTGTGCCCCCCCCCCATGTGTGTGACACCCCCCCAGTGTGGGGCTGGGGTGGTTTGGGGGGGCTGGGGGACATTTGGAGGGTCCGTGGTGACCCCGCCATGAGCCCTTCATCACCCCCTGCAGTGACTTCCTCATCCTCCCCGGCTTCATTGACTTCACGGCTGATGAGGTGGTGAGTCCTGACCCCCCCGCACCCCCCTTTGCGGTGGGATGCTCTCACCGTGCCCCCCATTGGGGTGATGTTCCCCATACTCCCACATGTCCCTGTGACCCCCCCTTAGGGTGACATCCCTGGTTCCCCCCCCCCCCCCCCAGGGTGATGGCTCCCCCCGCGACTGACGTCCCTGTGCCCTCCCCGGCCCACAGTGATGTCCCCATGGCACCCCCATGGGGGTGACATCCTCATGACCCCCCCCACGATGATGTCCCTGCCCCCTCCATTGTAGTGACCTCCCTGTGACCCCCCCCGGGTGATCCCCCCCCCCCCCATAGTGATGTTCCTGTTGCTGCGCCCTCGGTGCTGTCCCCGTGCCCCCCCCCATTGAGTGACATCCTTGCCCCCCCCCCCAGGACCTGACCTCGGCGCTCACCCGGACCCTGTCCCTGAGCACCCCCCTCGTGTCCCCCCCCGCCGGGGGCAGCACCGAGGCCGAGCTGGCCATTGCCATGGCGGTGAGCGGGGGGGGCACCCAAGGGTGGGGGGGGGGAGCCTTGGTGGGCGGTGGAGGGTATGGGGGGCACCATGGGGTGAAGGGGGATTTTGAGGTGCTGGGGGGGCACCCTGAAGTGGGGGGGGGGGCACTGGGGTGTCATGGGGGGACCCTGGGTTATGTGGGGAGTGCCCCAGGGGATGGGGGGTGCGTGGCCCCAGCATGGGAGGGGTCACACACATGGGTGCAGGGGGTTCATGGGTGCAGGACCCCCCTGACCCCCCCGTGCCCCCCCCCCAGCTGATGGGCGGCATTGGCATCATCCACCACAACTGCACCCCCGAGGTGCAGGCCAGCGAGGTGCGCAAGGTGAAGGTAAGGGGGACCCCCACATGGGGTGCTCCTGCCCTATGGGTGCCTCCAACTACCCCGTGGGTGCCCCCCATCAGGGGTCCCCCACCCATGGATGCCCCCTTCACCCCCCCCAGCAATACTCTCAGGGCTCCCTCCGGACCCCGGAGCAGCCGCTCGGAGCCCCCCGGGACAGTGACAGCCACAGCCCGGCCCCGGGGCAGGTGATGGGGGCACAGGGATGTGGGGCAGGATGTGGGAGGCAGGATAGGGATGGGGAACAGGGCGGGGGGGGGAAGAGGATGAGATGTGGGGTGGGATGGGGGGCAGGGGTGGGATGCAGGGACATGAGGTGGAATTGGGAGGGTTGGAAGATGGTGGTGGGATGTGGGATGCAGGATTGGGAGGAGGAGCAGGGCAGGAGTGGGAATGGAGGGCAGGATGTGGGGCAGGGGTGGAGTGGAGGGATAGGGTAAGGGATGATGGGATCAAGGATGGGGTGGGATGGGACAAGGATGGACAGGGATGGGGTGGAATGTGGGGATGGATTGGGATGGGACCCAGGGATGGAATGGGAAGCTGGGGTAGGTTTCAGGGACAGGACAAGATGGGATCAGAAGCTGGGGGGGGTCTCGGGGACAGGGATGGGGTAGGATGGAGAATAGGGATGGGACTGGACGCAGGGATGGAATGGGATCAGGGGTGAGGTGGGGCACGGAGGTGGGATTGAATAAGATGGGAGGTGGGGGCGCAGCAGGAGGGGTATCAGGGACAGGGTGGGAGGGGGTGGGGTTGGCGGGATGGGATGGGGATGGGATGGGGATGGGGATGGGATGGGGATGGGATGGGGACAGGATGGGGACGGGATGGGATGGGGATGGGATGGGGATGGGATGGGATGGGGATGGGATGGGGACGAGATTGGACGGGTCAGGATGTGCCGGGCTGGTTCAGGTGTGTGCCTGGTCCCACGGGCACGTCCCCACAGGCACTGACCAAGCGCCGGGACCTGGCGGTGGCTCCGGCCGGCGTCACCCTCAGGGAGGCCAACGAGTCCCTGGAGCACAGCAAGAGGGGTAGGGACGGGGCACCCTGGCCCGGGGGTCACCTCCACATCACCCCATCCTTGGGGGCCGCTCCGTGTCACTGCATCACTGCTCCCTGCCTCGTGTCCCCTCTGTGTCACCCCATCCTTGTCCGTGGGGGTCCTTCCAGGTCATCCCATCCTGTTCCTTGGGGTCTCCTTCGCGTCACCCCATCCCTGGCGTCTCCTCCATGTCCCCCATCCCCTGGTGATCCCTCTGTCACCCTGTTCCTGTCCCTCGGTGTCCCCTCCATGACACCCGCCCCTACCCCTGGGGTCACCTTTTCATCCCCCCATCCCTGATGTGCCCCACATATCTCACATCCCTTGGGCCTCCTCTGTGTCACCCCATCCTTGCACTCCCCTCCTCACCGCCGTGCCCTCCGTGTCTCACATCCCCAGGGTCCCCTCCATATCTCCCATTCCCACCCCTGGGGTCATTTCTGTGTCCCTCCATCCCCAGCCCCTGGGGCACCCTCTATGTTCTACTCCCCTGCTGGGATCACTCCAGGTTCCTCACCCTTGGAGTCCCCTCTCCATCACCCCATCCCCAGTGTCCCCTCCATATCCACCCATCCCTGAAGTCACCTCCCTGTCACCCTGCTCCTGAAGTTGCATCCGTGTCGCTTCATCCCTTGGGGTCACCACATCCCCCATTCCCTCATCTCACCCCCACGTCCCCCTCTCCCAGTGCACCTCCCGCGTCTCCCCATGCGTGTCCCTTGCGCTCTTCGCCACGGCCCCCGTCCCTTGCGGTCCCCTCCACCCGTGACGTGCCCCCGTCCCTGTGGCAGGGGCCCGGGTCCGTGCGGGCTGTGCCCCATCGCTGGACGCGGGGTCGCGGCTGCTGTGCGGGGCGGCCATCGGCACCCGCGAGGACGACAAGTACCGGCTGGACCTGCTGGTGCAGGCACACGTGGACCTGGTGCTGCTGGTGAGGGATGGCCGGGGGGGGGCACGGGGCATGGGGACACAGCACACTCCGACCCAGGGGGACATGGGGACACCCCGTATCCCACCCTGGTGCTGCTGGGGAAGGGACAGGGCAGAAGAGCCCTGAGACTGGAGGGGAACATGGGACACGGTGCACCCCAACCTGCCCTGCACCCCAGCAGCCAGACCCGCAGCACTGAAATCCTGTTCCCAGAGCATCCCAAACTCTGCACCCCAAATCCTTACCCCAGTACATCCCAATGCTTCCCTTGCCCTGCACCCCAAACACTGCCCTGCTCGCCGCCCTGTGACACCCCACTGCCCTGCACTACAACACCCCAAATCCTTACCCCTGTACCCCCGTGCTCCCCCTGCCCTGCTCCCCACCCTGCAGCACCCCAGTTCGCAGCCCCACAGCACCACAACCCTCTCCCTGCGCTGCACCCCAAAACCGTGTGTCCCCCCATGCCCCCCTCACCGGGACCCTCCCCCGGCACCCCCCCCCCCTCACCAGGTGACCCCATTCCTTGTCCCCAGGACTCATCCCAGGGGAACTCCCGGTTCCAGCTGGGGATGCTCCGGTACATCAAGAGCCGGTACCCGCAGCTCCCGGTCATCGGTGGCACCGGTGAGGAGGGCGGGGGGGGGGGGGGGCGGAGGGGGTGATGTGGGGCTGGGAATAGGGGTGCCAGGGGTGTGGAGCAGGGTGGGGGTTTAGGGTGCAGTGTGGGTGCAGGGCAGGGGGGGTATTGGGGAATCATGGGATAAGGATTGGGGCGCTGTGGGGCAGAATATTGGGATGAAGGGCAGGGACAGCATTGGGATGCCATGGAGTTGGGTATTGGAGTGCTCTTGAGCACAGTTTTGGGGTGCCATGGGACACTGAGCTGCTCAGGGGGATCATTGGGGTGCAGTGGACCCCATGAGCTAGGGGTATCATGGTGTGTGGGGGTCCCATCTCAGTGTGTCCCCTATGGGGTTGTCCCCCGTGCGGGTGTCTCCGTGGGGGTGTCCCATACTAGCGTGTTCCGTGTTGGTGTGTCCCCTATGCAGGTATCTCATCTGGGCCTGTCCCCATGGGGGTGTCCCATGCTGTGGGGTCCCCTATGGTTCTGTTCTCAGCGTGTCCCCTTTGGGATGTCCCATGTCAGGGTCTCTAATGTCAGGGTGTCCCACCTTGGTGTCGCATGGCAGCATCCCTGTCAGGCTGTCCCTCCACGGTTTGTCCCCAATGGGGCTGTCCCACGTTGGGCTCTCCCCGTGGGGTGTCCCGTGTCGGCGTATCCCATGTTGTGCTGTTGCAGTGGTCACCGCCGCCCAAGCCAAGAACCTCATTGATGCTGGGGTGGACGCGCTGCGGGTGGGCACCGGCTGCTTCACCCATGAAGGTACCTCCTGACCCCCCCCCCCCAGGCCCCTCAGTCCCGTCCCCCCCCGCCCCAGCGCCCCCGTTGGTGCCGCCCCGGGCGCTGTCCGCCGTGCGGGTGCTGAAGCCGCTCCCGCAGCGCAGGCGTGCGGGCGGCCGCAGGGCACCGCCGTTTACCGCGTGGCCGAGTACGCGCGGCGCTTCGGGGTCCCGGTCATCGCCGACGGCGGCCTCCGCACCCTGGGCCACGTGGTGAAGGCGCTGGCGCTCGGCGCCTCCACGGGTGAGGCCGGGGGGGGGGGGGTCCATGTACACCAATGGGGGCAACTGGGGGGGCCATGGACGGGGACCCCCCTGCACTCACCCCAAAACCCAGTCTGGGGGCACCGACATCAACGTGCGCCCCTGGGGTCCCATCACCCCCTGGAACCCACATTTGGGGTTATCCGGGGGGGGGGTTGGTGATGGGGACCCCCCCTGTACCCACATCTGTGGTCAATCTGGAGGGGGTTATGGGTGGAGACCCCTCTGTGCCCACCCCAAAACCCATCTCTGGGGGTCTGACACCCCCTGTACCCCCCCCCCCCAGTGCTCATACTGGGGTCCTGACACCCCATCTTGCACCCACATTTAGGGATACCCTGGGGGTAGTTGATGGGTGGGGACCCCCTGCACCCACATTTAGGACCACCCGTGGGGGGGTGATGGATAGGACCCTCCTGCACCTACATCTGGGGACATCCTGGGGGGGTTGATGGATGGGGAACCCCCGGCACCCACCCCAAGGGGGACCATCACCCCCCTCACCCATCCTGGTGCCCCCCCAGTGGGTCCAGTGGCCTTGACCCCCCTGTAACCACCCCAAAGCCCACCCTGAGGAGGGCCTGATGCCCCCTGTAGCCCCCCACTGCCCCCCCCTTGGGTCCCTGCCTCCCCAGTCCCCCCCCCCCCTTTTGGGTCCTGACCCCTCCCAAACCCCCCCATTCCCCTCCCCATGGGTCCCTGTCCCCCCACCCTTGTGTCATTTGCCCCCCCATCCCTAACCCCCCCATGTCTCCCCACAGTGATGCTGGGCTCCCTCCTGACCCCCCCACCGACGCCCCCCCTGAATTCCTCCCGCCCGATGCCACCCGTTTGTCACCGCACCAGGACACGGCCGCTGGCCACCACCACAGGTACATCATAGGGAGGGTCTGGGGGGGGGTCCCTGCACCCTGAACCCCCTTTTACCCACCCCCCCTCCCCATGTCACCCCATAGCAAGGGGGACCCATCCGGCCCCATCCGGAGAATTCCATCCATCACTTCATCCCGTACCTGATCGCCGGGATCCAGCACGGGTGCCAGGACATCGGCGCCCGGAGCCTCTCAGTGCTGCGGTGGGTTAAGGGGGGGTCATGGGGGGGGGGGGCGTTTGGGAGTACCCGACCCCATTGACCCCCAATCCCCCCCAGGTCCATGATGTACTCGGGGGAGCTGAAGTTCGAGAGGAGGACGATGGCGGCACAGCTTGAGGGGGGGGTCCATGGGCTCCACTCGTAAGGGGTGGGGCAAAGGGAGAGCCTGGGGGGGCTATGGGGTGTGGGGTTACAGGTGTTGGGGGGGCACCCAGTGATCCCAGTTTTAGGGTACGGGGGGGTCCCAGCCACCCTTTGCTCAGGTACTGGGGGTCCCAGTGTCCCAGTGCTGGGGTTTGGGGTCCCAGCTCCTCCCCATTGCCCCAGTGTCAGCTACTGGGGGTCCCAGTCCCCCTCATTGCTGGGTTTTGGTGTTCCCAGCCCCCCCTTACCCAATTACCAAGCCCCCCCAGCTATGGGGCACCCTTATACTGGGGGTACTGGTCCAGACTGGGGGAGCCTGGGGCACTCGGGGGCTTCACCTCGGGCTTCCTGAGATGCTGCAGTGGGTTCTAGGGTCCAGGGGAGGCGGGGCTTGAGCTAAGGGGGTGGGGCTTCTTGTGCTTGGGTGGCTGCTGATTGGCTGGTTGAGGTGCTGGTTAGCTGTGATTGGCTGGTTGAGGTGATGGTTGGCTGGTTGACCAGGATGTTGCTTGGTCACTTCATTGCTGGCCAAGATGATGATTGGTTGGCCAGTTGGCTAGCCAGGATGCTGGTTAGCTGTGATTGGTCAGCTGGTTGGGATGCTGGTTGACTGGTTGCTGTCCTGCCTGCTGGTTGGTTGATTGGCTGAGGGACCAGGTTGCTCATTGGTTCGTTGAATGGTGGGGAGGACGCTGGTTGGGTGACTGGCTGATCAGTCAGGATGCTGTTTGGCTATGATTGGTCAGATAGTTGGGATGCAGATAGGCAGGATGCTGACCTGGTTGCTCATTGGCTGGCTGGTTGAATGACCACCCCCCCCGCCCATCTGTGCCCCGCAGGTATGAGAAGCGGCTGTACTGAGGATGGGGTCCCCCTGACCCCCCCGCCCAGGGCAGCACCATCACCGGTGCTGCTCTGGGGCTCTTTGCACTATGGGCTGGACTCCCCCGGCCCCCCAGCACCCCCCAGGACCATGGTGCTTGGGGGGGCCCCAGGGTGCTGCACCCCCCTGAACCCCTTCTTGGGGGGAACACGGGACCCCCCACTCAGGGTCCCTCCACTCAGGGTCCCCCCACTCTGGGGTCACCCCCAACCCAGGGACCCCCCGAGAAGGGACCCCCCCCTGCACCCCAGCTGTTTCCCCTACCCAGGGACCTCATACCCACGGATGCCCCACCTCAGGGTGTCCCCCACACAGGGACCCCCCCCCCATAACCAGGGAACCCCCACCCAAGGGACCCCGCAATCCAGGGACCCCCTGAGTCAGGGACCGCCCATCCCAGGGGTCCCAGCAGGCTGAGGGGGGCCCCGTTGTATCAGGTATTAATAAGTAATAGAGCATCCCCTGGTGTACGTGTCCCGTGGGACACACGTGGCACATGCGATAAATGGATACAGGACGCACGTGACATGGACTCGCATGCTCGGGGGCAGATGGGTCACCCCCATGTGGTGTTGCACAGCGCGGGGGGCTTGCATGACGTGACACAGCTTTACACACTGTGACATGGGCGCACACGTGGAAACACGGGTCTGCACAGGGAAACACGGGTCTGCGCAGGGAAACATGGGTCTGCGCAGGGAAACATGGGTCTGTGCATGGAAACATGAGTTTGCACATGGAAACATGGGTCTGTACATGGAAACACAGGTTTGCACGTGGAAACACGGGTCTGTATCTGGAAACACGGGGTTGCACTTGGGAACACGGGTCTGTACATGGAAACATGGCTCTGTATATGGAAACATGGATCTGAACATGGAAACACGGGTTTGCACATGGAAACACAGGTTTGCACGCCATGGGCATGGCCTTGCACACTATGGCACCAGTTTGCACACCATGGGAATAGGTTTGCACACCGGGACACGGGTTCACACAGGGTGCCGGGGGTTGCACGCCCCAGCAGAGGTTGCACACCATGGCTTGCCCTTGCACGCCATGGGCATGGCCTTGCCAGCACGGCACGTGTTTGCACACCGCGGGCACGGCCTGGTGCGCTAGGACACAGGTTTGTGTCCCACACGTGGCAGAAGGGACGTGTCGGCTGAGAGAGAGGGGGGCAGAGGGAGCTTCAGTGGCGTAGCCATCAGCACCAGTGCCACCATGGGTACCAGTGCCACCATGGTACCAGTGCCAGCACCAGCACGCGTGTAAGCGGCGGGCAAGTGTGAGCGATGTAACCGGGGGAGCCGAGCGGGGGCCGAGCCGAGTCGAGTGAGACCGAACGGGGCCGACCGGTGTCGAGCTCACCCGAGCGGCGTCGAGCGGGACCGAGCTCAGCCGAGTGGAGCCGAGCGGAGCCGAGCGGAGCCGAGCAGCGCGGGCTCCGCCGGGTCCTAGTGCCCGCGTCCGTCGCGGAGGAGGAGGATGAGGAGGAGGGGTGAAGAGGAGGGTGAAGAAGGGGGGCTGTAAAGGTGGGGTGGGGGGAGGTGAGGGGAGGGGCCGGTGCCGCTGGGGCCGGTGCTGCCGCGGAGCGGGGCCGGGGCTGGAGTCGCCGCCGAGGCCGGTGGGTGCTTGGTGGGGGGGGGGGTGTCCACGGACGGGGGTGTAGGGAGGGGGTGTGTCAGGTACGGGGGTGCGGGGTGCTGGGGTGCAGGGGTTTGGGGTGTCCAGGGCGATGGATGCCGGTATGGGGGTGCTGGGTATTGGGGTGCCCAGGATACCTGGGGTGCAGGGGTTTGGGGTGCTGCTTTGCTGGGGTGCACGATGCCGAGGCGCTAGGGTGAAGGGTGCTGGATGGTGGGGTACCCAGGGCGCAGGGCTTTGGGGTGTATGGCGTGGGGTGCCCGTGGTGCGGGGTTTCGGGGTTCGTGGTGCGGGGAGCTCAGTGTTGGGGTGCAGGGCGGTGGGCGCGGGTGCTGCGTGCCCGGGGTGGCGGGGTTTGGGGGGTGTTACACGGGGGTGCTGGGTGCGGGGGTGCTGGGGGGGGGGGGGGGTGGGAGTTGGGGTGCTGGGGGTGGGTGCCCCCCCCCCCCCCCCGCTGTCTCACGCTCACACGCGCTGTCACGCGTGCACACCCACGCGCGGTGTCACACGCGCAAGGCCACCCACGCGTGCACGCGGCGGCGGGAGCGTGGGGGGGGGGGGGTGTTGCGCGTGCAAGGTGGGGGGGGGGGCGTGGGGGGGGGGGGGGTGCGCGCGGTGAGGGGGTGCGCGCAACGGCGCGTGTGCTGCCACGCGCGTGGGACCCGCGGGGGTCGGCGGGTGCCACCCGTGGGTGCTGCACCGGGACCCGCGCGTGTGCCCCCTCCCCCCACCCAGTGCCCCCCCCCCCCCCCCCCCCCCCGTGCCCCCCCATGCGTGCCCGTGCCCCGCACGGCGCCGGTGCCGCCGGGTCCCGTCACGTCACATCCAGCGGGACGCGGCCGATGTGACAGCGGAGACAGCTCCTGTCACACGCATTAGGGACAGGCACCGGGCGGGGGGGGACACACCGGGTCATGGGGGGACCCAGGTAACGGGGGCAACCGGGTCATGGCCGGGGGGGGGGGGGTCCCACCACCCTCCAATGAGCTCCGTGGGCCCCGTGGGTCTGGGGATGCTGAACGCTGTGGGGCTGTGTGTGCCGTGGGGCTGGCCATGGGCTTGTGCCATAGGGATAAGTGCCACGGGGCTGACCGTGTTGTGGGGCTGGCCATGGGGCAGAGTGCGCCATACGGCTGGGTGTGCTGTGGGGCTCAGTGGGCTGTGGGGCTGGGTGTGTGCCCTGGGGTGGATGATGTGCCATAGGCTGGCTGTTCGATGGGGATGACCGTGCCATGGGCTTGGTGTGCTGCAGGGCTGGCCATGGGGCTGGCTGTGATGTAGGGTGGGACGCGTGCTGTGGGGCTGAGTGTGCCATCGGGTGGGCTGTGTCCTGTGGGGCTGGCTGTGATGTGGGACTGTCTGAACCCTATGGGTCTGGCTGGGTGCCATGGGTCTGGCTGTGCCATGGGGTGGGTGCTGTGAGTCCCCCCCTGAACCCCATAGCGATGCCCTGCTCCGTGTAACAAACACGCCCCCCCCGCTCCCGCCCCTCTCCGCAGATGTCCCCAGCGATGTCCCCAGTGGGGCCGGGCGCTGCCCCCCGCCTGCTGCTGGCCCTGCTCTGCCTGCCCCCCATCTATGGGGCTCCCCACAGCGACGCTCCCCCCGTCCTGTCCCTCAACCTCGGCCTCAACTTCAAGCTCAAGGTGCGAAGTCGGGGCCCCCCCCCGCCCCACATCGCCCCCCCCAGCCCCACAACCTGTCCCCATTGGGGTCAGGCTGGGACCCCGGTGACGAGACGGGCTCTGGGACGCCCCCATTGGCAATGGGGGGCTTTGGGGGCGCCCCCCTCCCAAAGGGGACCCCCCCGTCTGAGGAGCACAAGGGGCTGGAGCTGGACATCGCCATTGACCTGACAGCGGGGCTGGACCCCAAAGCGGGGTCGTCCCCCCCCAGCCTCCTGCAGGGCCCCCCTATGGCCGGTGAGTGCCCCCCAACACCGGCCTGGGGTGTCCCCCCCATAATATTAAACCCACCCCCCCAATGTGTGGGTCCGTGTCCGTGTCCCCCCCAGGGTCCCTGGCTCCCACGGTGCCCCCCAAGTTGAGCTTGAGGCGCTGGGGGGGGCAACGGCTCCTGGGGGCAGGAGGAGGGCGGCAGCGGCAGCACCGAGCCAGGTGAGGGGAACGGGGGGGTCCTGGGGGGGGGGGTCCTGGGGGATGTGGGTGTCATGGAGGGGGTCCTGGGAATGGGGGCTGTGGGTTAATGGGAGCCGGGGGGGGGTGGGGGCAACTGGGGGGAATAAAGGGGGATCCGGGGGGGGGGGGGAGGAGGGGTTGAGGAGGGTCTGGGGCGCTGCTGGTGGGTCCTGGGGGGGGTCTCTAAAGGGGTAGTGGGGGTCCGGGTGGGATTGGGGCATCATGGAAGAGAGTGAGCGGGGCCAGGGAGGGCAGTGGAGGGCTCCTGGGGGGGTTACAATGGGGGCGGGGGGGGGGGCGCCTGGGGGTCCCAGGTGGAAAGAGGGGATCCCCGGAGGGGGCGGGGGGGTGTCCTGGGTGGGATGGGGGGTACCGGGGCTGCTTTGGGGTCTCAGGGAGTCTTGGGGGGAGGGGGGGGATCAGAGGGCTCCGGGGGGGCGCTGAGGGTGATTGGGGGTCTCTTACCGGGGGCAGGGGCTCTGGGGGGTCCCGGTGCGTCCCGCCCCCCCCCCCCCCCCCCACTCCGCGCTCCGCGGGGGGGGTTGCGGTGCCCGCCCCGCGCGGTGCCCCCCCGCTGACCCCCCCCTTTCCCCTCCCTGCAGCCCCGCCCACGCCCTCCTCCCCGCCGTGCCCGCCCCCGGCGCGCTGCCCCCCCGGCCCGCGCGCGTCCCCGGCGCCCTTCTCGTGGCCGCCGCACTTCCTGCCCCCGCCGCGCAGCTGGGGCGCGGCCGCGGGCGCGTGGGGCCGGGCGTGGCCCGCGCACGTGTTCGGGGCGGGGGCGGCGTTCGCGGCGCTGGCGCTGCTGGGGCTCGCGCTGCTGCTGCGGGGGGGCGCGGGGGCGCGCGGCGCGGCCGCGGGGGGCGCTGCTGGCGGTGGCCGGGGCCGCGCGCGCGCTCCCGCTGCTGCTGGACCCGTACGAGCGGCGCGGGCTGCTCCCCGCGCCCTGCGCGCGCCTGCTCTTCGAGCTGCCCTTCCCGTGCCTGGGCTGGGGGCTGGCGCGCGGGCTGGCGCGCCCGCTGCCGGCCGCGCTGGCGCTGCTGCACGTGGCGCTGGCGGCCGGCGCCGTGCTGGCGGTGGCGGGGCTGGGCCGCGCGGGGGCGCTGCTGCTGCTGCCGCGCGCCGGCTTCGCGGCGCTGGCGCTGGGGCTGGCGCTGGCGCTGCCCGCGGGGGGGGGGGGGGGGGGGGGGGCTGCCGCGGGGGCGCGCGCGCCGGCGCCGCCGTGGGCGTGCTGGGGGCGCTGGGCAGCGCCGCGCTGCAGCTGTACGGCGTGCTCGCGGCCGCGGGGTGGGCGGCGGCGCAGGCGCCGCGGGGGCCCTGGGGCTGGTGGGGGCTGCAGCTGGGCTGCCGCGTGGCCGAGGTGGCCATGGGCGGCACCGTGGCCGCCATGGCCCTGCGCGCCCCGCCCGCGCCGCGCCGCCCCGCCAGCCGCCCGGACGGCGGCGGCGAGGCGGGGGCCGCGGAGGCGGCGGCGGCGGCGGGCGGCGGCGGCGGGGCGGCCGCAGAGCCCGCGGAGGGGGGACGCGGACCCCACGGCCGGGGTTCCGGCCCCCGACGCCCATCAACCTGCGCCGCAGCATCGACGAGGCGCTGGGAGCGCGGCGCGGCGGCGGCCGGGACGGCGGCGGCCTGGGCTGGAACGGGCTGGGCACGGGCTGGACCGCGCTAGCAATGGGGGGCGAGGGCGGCGCCGGCGCGGCGGGCAGCGGCAAGGCCACGGTCCCGAGCGTGGAGGGAACCTTGACGCCGCCGAGCCTTGCGGCGACCCTGGCGCCCAGCCTCGACGGCGTCCTGAGCCCCGGGCTCCGCGCTGCCTTGAGCGCGACCCCGGGCACCGCTGTGGCCTCCAGCGCGGGTGCGGCCACGGCGCCAAGCGTTGTGACAACCGTGACCTTGACCCCCGGCCCAGCCGCGGCCCCGAGTCTCGGAGCGACCGCAGCGGCGAGTCTTGACGCAGCCGCGGCCTCAAGGCCGCACCGCCACCGCACCCGGAGCCGCCGCAACCAGTGCAGCAGTGCTCAGCACAGCCGGCGCAACCGGCAAAGCGGAGCTCAGCAGCGCCAGCACCGCGCGCTGTCGGCGCAGCCGTGGCCTCAAGTCCTGGCACAACCGCGGCATCAAGCGTTGCTACCGCTAAGACATCGAGTACTGGCACCAGCAGCACACCAGGTCTTGGAACAGCCATGGCCCCAGGTCTCGGAGCAACCACAACCCCCAGTGTTGGTTCAACCACGACATCAAGCAGTGGTGCAACCACAGCCCCCAGTGTTGGTACCACCATGACATCAAGCGGTGGTGCAACCACAGCCCCCAGTGTTGGTACCACCACAACATCAGGCGTTGGTGCAACCACAGCCCCAGCGTTGGTACCCACCATGACTCTGGATCTCAACACAAGCACGACCCCCAGTGTTGGAACAGCCACAACATCAAATCCTGGCACAACCGTGACCTCAAGCGTTGGCACAACCGTGGCCCCGAGCGTTAGTTCAACCACGACCTCAAGCCTCGGCACCAGCAGCGCGCCAGCTCGCGGCACAGCCGCAGCACCTCTTGGAGCGCCCACGACCCCCAAGCGTTGCCACAACCACGGCCCCAGGTCCTGGCACCGTCCCCGCAGGACCCAGCCCCACGGGCGCCCCCGCCTTGCCCCGCTCCTCCTCCGGCACTGGGGCCCCCGCGGTGTCCCCAGGGCTCCAGAACAGTGCCCCCCTGTCCCCACAGGGCAGTGACACCATAGACTTGTAGGGGGGCACCCCCAAAACCCCCATGGTGCTGGGGGCACCCAGTGGGGCTGGGACCCCCCTCGGACCCCCAAGTGCTCTGGAGACCTCCCCAAGAGACCCCATCTGCCCCCCAGGTCCCTGGGACACCCCCATGTCCTTGAGACCCCCAAGTGCTGATGACAACCTGGGACCCCCCCCAAGATGCCCAGGACCCCAATACGGGTGACATCAAAGCCCCCCCATATCCTTGTGCTGATGAGAACTTGGAGACCCCCACAGCCGCCCCACCAGGTCCTGTGACCGCCCCCAAGTGTGGTCAAGAACCTGGAGTCCCCCATATCCTTGAGCCCCCCAAGTGTTGATGACAATCTGGGGACCCCCCCAGGCCCCCCCCGCAGTGGTGACAATCTGAGCCCCCCTCACGTGCCCAAGGGCCCCCCCTTTGACAAGCCCTCCCCTCCCAGCGCTGGGGGGGGGGGGGAATTAGGGGGTTCCCCCCCCTTGTACCCAATAAAGTGCCACGCACAAAGGGTGTGAGTGTGACCCCGCGTGACCCCCACAACGGGGGGGGTGCCCCTACACTGTGACCCCCAGATAACCCCCCCATGACCCCTGGGACAAGACCCCCAACCCCATTTGGCCCACACCAGTCCCTGGATGGGACCCCCAAGTCCCCGCTAAACCCCCCCATGACGCCTGGGTGGGACCCTCAAACCACACCACGACCCTAGGACCCCTGGTATGGGACCCCCAAGAGCCCCTCTAGCCCTTGGTAGGGGGGCCCCGAGCCCCCCGAACCCACAGCCTGTAGCATGGGACCCTTGATACCCCCCACCCACCCTGGGACGGGACCCCCAAGACCCGCCATGGCCCCTGAGACAGGACCCCCAAGTCCCTCTGATGAGACCCCAAGACCCCCCATGACCCGTAGGATGGGACCCCCACGATCCCCAAGGGAAAAGGACCCCCAACCCTTTCCCACCTTTGGGAAAAGGACCCCCAACCCCCCTTGATCCCCAAGTCCCAGTGATGGACCCTTGAGACCCCATAGGATCCCCGGAGACCCCCCCAACTGACCCCTGGGATGTGCCCCCAAGCCCCTCTGTGTGTGTGTGTGTGTCCCCATGTGGGACCCCCAAAACCCCTCCGCATCCTTCACCCCGCGGTTCCCCTCCGCGCCACCAGGGGGCGCTCTCCCCCCTAGGCTCCGCTCTGTCCCGCCCCGCCCCGCACTGCGCGGTCCAAGATGGCGGCGCCCTGCGGCCGCACGGTGCTGGTGCGGGGCCTGCCCGCCGCCGCCACCGACGCGGAGCTGCAGCGGCTCTTCGGGAGCATCGGGCCCCTGCGGCGCGGCTTCGTCGTCACCGAGAAGGGTCCGGGGGGGCCGGGAGGGCTGGGAGTGGGTTTGGGGTCTGGGACACCGGCACTGGGGTAGGGGGTGCTGAGAGGGGCCAGGACTGGAGCTGGGGGGGCTGAAGGGGGCTGAGACCGCGGTGTGGGGGTCTGGGGGGGCCAGGGCTGGGGGTTTGGGATCTGGAGGGGGCTGGGGCCAGGGTCTGGGGGCTTGGGGTGGCTGGGAATGGGGTCTGGGGGGGAAGAAGGGGACCAGGAGCAGGGAGGAGCGCTGGGACTGGGCTGTGGGTCGGGGCTGAGGGGCTGTAAGGGGGCCTGGGGTGTGCTGAGAGGGGCCGGGACCAAAGAGGGACCCAGAGCCAGCGTTTTGGGGGGGCAGGACCAGGGTTTGGGGGACTGCAGAGGCCGGGGACCAGGGTTTAGGGGTGCTGATGCGTCCTGAAACCCGTTTACTGGGGAGGTCTGTGGCGTTGGGGGCGTCCCAGAGGACACTTTGGGGCAGGAATTGGGAGGCCGGATTTGGGGGTCATGGGGACCCCCTAGAGCCATTGCCTAGGACTATTGAATGGGGTTTGGGGGTGGCAGGAAGGGGGGTCAGGAGGGGCAATATTTGGGGTGTCAGCGCATGCCCCCCCCTTCCTCCCCCCGTTGTCCCCCCCAGGCACCCAGAAGTGCCGCGGCTTCGGCTACGTCACCTTCTCCCTGGCTGAGGATGCCCAAAGAGCCCTTGAGGAGCCCCCTCTATGGGGCAGCCACCGCCTGACCGCGACTCCCGCCCGGCACCGGGGGCAGAGACCCCCCCGGGGGGGGGCCGAGCAGGAGGCAGGAGGTGAGGGGGGGTCCCCGATCCCTTCCTGCACCCCTAGAGGGGAGCCGAGCGCCCTCAGTGCCCATTGCCCCCACAGGGACCCCCCCGCAGGTGAAGCAGCCCGGCCGGCATCCAGGAAAGCGCGTTTGATCGTCCGCAACCTCAGCTTCAAGGTTTGGGGGGGCCTGAGAGGGCCTGGGCGGGGGGGGGATAA